>NW_023425366.1:113111236-123111236 GCF_014108415.1 Molossus molossus
AAGGATGAAAGGAGCCTGAATATTCAGACCTGAGACGGGTCTGAATATGAAGATGTGTCAACTGCCTTTCTGAGCTCGCCTGCGGGAACAATCTGAAGGCCTCAAATAATTGTCTCGAAAGAACCAATTCAGAGAAAGTACATTACAAGAGGCAAGAAAATTGCCTAATCCTGGTGCTGCTGAGTCCTCAATTTGCAGCTCGGAATCAAAATAATGAGGAAATAGGGGCCATTCCAGGTCGGTTCCCCTGTGAGTGCCTGACTGTCGGCCACACACTGGGAGGCTCCACCTTTCAGGGTGGAAAAGTCCTCAAGGCCACCTGGAGGTAGCTATGAGGTCAGAAAAGACAGAAATGAAGATAGGAGCACACCAGGACAGCGGAAAATTTGGGGGCCTGGGGGGCTAAAAGTCACAACTCAGCCACTCACCTGCGGTCTCTCAGCTGTGTGATCTCCAGTCGATGCTCTCCTCCTCTCTGGCCTCTCCTAGGAAGGGTTATGGTACCAAAATATAAGAGGAGTCCTGGCACAGTGGGCACCATGGTGGATGCTCAATGATTTTGCGTACAGCACAGTGATAAAGAGGAGGGAATCTCAGGTCCTCATGCCCTTCTACCCCTGATTAGCTATCAACCTTGGGAAAGTCATCAAATCCTCTGTGCCTCAGTTTCCTCATCTTTAGAAGCAGGTAATGATAGTATCTACCCATGGGTTGTTGAGAGGATTAAATGAGAAAATGTTGGTAAACAACTTAGCACAGTGCCTAGCGCATTGAAAGTAATCAGTAGATGGTACTTACAGCTGCTGTTGCTGTTGTTGTTGTTGTTTAATTGTTTTTTCCTTTATTGATTTTAGAGAGAGAGGAAGGGAGAGGGAGAGAGAGATAGAAACATCAATGAGAAAGAACATTGATTGGCCACCTCCTGCATGCCCCCCACTGGAGACCTGGCCCACAACCTGGGCATGTGTCCTGACCAGGAATCGAACCGGTGACCTCTTGGTGCATGGGTCAACACTCAACCACTGAGCCACACCGGCCAGAGTGCTGTTGTTTTTATTAACCATTAAATCTTAATTTCAAGTACTTTTTAAACTTTATTAGTTTTTTAATCGGCTTTTTTATTTTTAATTTATTTATTTTTGTTACAGATGTTTCTCCTTTTCCCCATTGAGACCCTCCTCCCAATCCCGCCCCCACCCACCCCCACAGCATTGCTGTCTATGTCCATTGGTTATGCATATATGCATATAAGTTCTTTGGTTCATCTCTTTCCTCTCCCCACACACCCTCTCTGAGTTTTGTCAGTGTGAACCCTACTTCCATGTCTTTTGTTCATCTGCTTATTTTGTCCATTATATTCCACAAATAAGTGAGAGCATATTATATTCGTCTTTCTCTGATTGGCTTATTTCGCTTAGCATAATACTCTCAATTTCAAGTACTTTTGATTAGTGGTTAAGCGCACAATTTTCATATGAGATCAGCCCAGGTTTGACTCTAGGCATCAGCACTTCCTAGCTGGGTGGATAATTTGAGGGAATTAACCACTTGGGACCTCAGTACCTTCATCTATAGGAGTGAGCATGATAATACTATTACCACCTCGTAGGGTTGCTAAGAGACTTGCATGGAACAATGTATGAAAAACCTAGTGTCTAGCACATAGTTAGTCAAGAATAGCTGTTGATGACAGAGGGGCTGCCCCAGGGAGTCAGACCTCCTGCACGAAGTTCCATTCTGAGGGGAAAAAATCTGAATGGCATTGAGGTGGGTCTGAGGAAGGATAATAGGGGGAACGGGCCTAGGGCCTCTGAGCTTTAGGAAGTGACCATTTGTAATTCAGTTCAGCAAACATTTATCGAGCACTGACTGTGTGCCAGGGTACTAAGATGGAAACAAGGAACTCTCAAGGAGTCGCAGAAGCTTGTGGAAGCAGTAAGACCAATATGGATTGCAGCACAGATGGGGAACCAGTGGATACTGAGTGGCCACTAAGTGCCTGCACCATGCAAGGCGCTTTATGTACTTTGACCCACTGAGCTCCCAACCCTTTGGGATGGTGTATTCATTTCCTAGGGCTGCTGTAACGAAATATTGCACCCTGGGCTTAAACTGCAGATATTTATTTTCTCACAGTTCTGGAGGTTGGAAGTCCAGATCAAGGGGCTGGCAGAGTTAGTTTCTCCTGAGGCCTCTCTTCTTGGCTTGCAGATGGCCGTTTCTCACTGTGACCTCCATGATCTTTTCTCTGTCTGCATGCACCCCTAATATCTACTATGTCCAAGTTTCCTCTTCTTTTAGGGCAGGTTGGTTTAGGCCTCACTCATAAAACTGTGTATAACCACCATACCTCTTTAAAGGCCCTATCTCCAAATACAGTCACAATCTAAAGGACTGGGGGTAAGGGCTTCAATATATAAATTTGGGGGATACACATAATGCATACATGCATCATAAGAGATGGTAAAGACTATTATTCCCCCCTTTTACAGATTGAAAACTGATTCTGGAAGATGTGTAGGAACTTGCCTATAGTCACACAGCTGAAAGTCACAGCCAGGTCTTTTTTGAACCATTTCAACTCTTAGGATTGTTCTTCAGCTTCCAACTGCCCATGGATGAAGGTGAATGGGATAAATGTTCTAAGAGACGTGCTAAGGGCTCTGATCTGAAGAGAGATGAAGAACGTTCCTTCCCCCATGGCTGGACATAAAGCCTATGACACTCCATTAGTGTATATACAGGAACTTCTAAGTTCACTTGGAGATATTCCAAAGGATTTACCAAAGGTCTGTCCTTGATTACCTCCACTGACATGGAGCTCATTTCCACAGAAGATATAAGGTCTTTTATCTCAGAGACCCTTGAGAAACAATAGTATTTCAGTAGGAAACTTACCGACATATTAGTAGGTTCTCACTCATCAACCCCCTACATCTCATTAAGCAGTAGTACATTGTCATCTATCATGGATGTGTATGGTCCCAAGATTTTACAAAACTGACCATCCAACCCTCCTCATATGAGAAAGAGCAAATGCTCGGGAGCCAGAACCACTTGGGATCAAATCTTGGTTTTGACACTTAGTATGACCTTGGAAAAATCCCATGGCCTTCCGAAATCGGTTTTCTCACCTGCAGAAGGGAGCCTATATCTCATGGAATGAGAGAATGAATTAAATGAACCACTGGTGTTGAACTTGGCAGAGAGTGGGTAATCCCACCTCCCCCACCAGGCACACCTCCCTCCCTCCCTCCCTTCTCCTTCTTCTCTGCGTTCCCTCCCCAAACCAGACTGCCTGTACCATAGCTTCTGTGCTCACACCTCACATGCATATTTCCCCAGGAATCCCATCATTTTTCCACCTCTTACTCTCCAACGCTATCTGAACACGGCTGCTCAGCTTGCCGAGAATCGTTTTAATCTCTATCACAGGTACCTGGGCTGATATCTGAATTATGGAAAGTAAGCATCAGCAGTCGGGATCAAAATCACAGGAGTTGGAAGGAGGGTTTTATTTTTATCATGTAACAATGACAGATATTTAAATTCCATCAGTGGAGATATGAAAATTGATTTAGTGTCCAATTAAAACCCCATATGGTCAAAGTCTTACTATTTCCGGGGAAGCTTTCCAGATGTGTATTTAATGCATAATTCATAGAAGAGTGTTATGATTTATTTATGTTTATCTGTGTGTGAGAGTGGGCTGAGCAGGAGCTACTTTAAGTGAATAGTTTTATGTCCTTGTAAAATAAAAGAGGCTCAATGTATACATTCATAATTAAAGGGTGACCGCCAGCTGAGCCTAGTGCAGACACGATTCAGCCCATTTGTGTGGTTTGTGAGGTATAGACCTTCAGGACTCCCAGGCTTTCTGAGACTGGCCCTAGCAGGTTCCGGGCTGACAAATGACCAATTGACGTGGCCAGGGCCTCTTTACCTAAAACACTGGGAGTTCATTTCAGGATCTGAGGCAGGTAAGTGTAGTGGTTAGAAATTAGGTCTGCTATGACTAAGGTGCCTGGACCTCACAGGGCAGTGGTGAGGACAAATGGGAAAACCCACTTGACATGCTCGTTTGCAGCAAGTGTACGTGTAACATGGGGCTTGCAAAGCTGGCATCCACTTGGCCGTGCCAGCAGCCCCGCCCCTCCCCCACCGTCCCACCACCGTAGCACTGTGGTCAAGAGCAGTGAACATGTACTTGGATGTGAGCGAGTTCTGGACCCTGAGCCAGTCATCGAATCTCCCTCAGCGTCAGTTTACTCATCTACTCAATGGGGGAGTAATAGCACCTGTCTTGTGGGATTTTTGCAGTTAAAATAGTAGCGTGTCTTAATTTGGGTTACCCAACGGCACTGTTACTATTCCACTTAGCATATGAGTCAGGGGACCCCAACATCCCCATGTTTCTGGCATAATTAACATTGTCTTCTTTCTGCCCCCTGTGCCCCTGTCCCTGGATGAAACATCATATGATTGTCCTCCAGAGGAAAAAGTCGAGGTAAGAGAAGTAACTTGCTCAAAATAACGTCAGAGCCCGGACTCCTACCCTGATCGTTAACTTCATTCTTCCACCTACCTCTATGCTCGCCTGCCTCCGGTTCCGACATTACCTCCCAGCGTTCTTGGTAAAGAGGCTCCGGCAGGGTGCCATGTGGTGCCAGTCACCTGTGCGCCTGAAGCCCTGCAAGGCCATCTGAACCACTGGCAGTCCAGAAGGTGCATGCCTGCATTACGCTTAGCCGTTTCCCACCACTCACTGTGCACGCACAAACCAAGCGCGAGACAGAACTCGGGGGCAAGTCCTTATTTGGGGGATGCTCCCGGGAAGCTCTTTGGGAGGTGAGGAAGACATGGGGAAAGGAAAAAGCCAACACGGTGAGTCAATGTGTGAGTTGTGATGGACAACTGGAGCTCGTCCCTCTGGGGACTGTCTGAAAAACTTATCAGAGTGATCCCACGAAGCAGTAGGGAGCTGGGCTAGTTATCTACCAAACTCCCATCCCTCACCCATTGAGAATTGCTTTTGTTGTTTTTTTTTTTAAAAAACAACCTGCGTTGTTCAAGGGTCAACTATACTTTTAAAGCAGTACTTCAAGCAGGGGCAAATGTGCCTAGCCCCTTGGGGACATTTGGCAATGCCTGGAGGTGTCTCCGGGCGTCACAGCCGCGAGGGAGCACTACTGGCACCTAGGGGTGGAGCCCAGGAGTGCTGCTGAGAGCCTGGCAGCAGCCATCTGACAGCAGTGCCTGAGGCTGCCAAGTCTTGCTGGAAGGAGTTCTGTCGGAGGGAGGGGTCTGTGTGGTATGAGGCAGTGGGGTGCAGCTTCCTGGCCAAAGAGAGGGGCAGAACTAAGAGAGAGGATGGCAAAGTCCCACTAAAGCAGAAGGAGATGCAATGAAAGTGATCAGGGGTCCCAGAGTCCTGCACACAATAGCATCATGGCCATGATGAGAGAGAGGGACAGCCCGCTGGGTGCGTAACAGCACAGGGTAGGACTTGAAATACCCTGAGAGGCAACATGGTCTGATTCTCCGTCTAGCAGAAGGCAAATCACTTTCATCTCCATTTGATTAGTAGTGACTGCCCAGATCAAGCGTTGAGGTTCAGGCTAGTGCCATGCTCCATTAGTGATGCCTGTCACAGGAGCTGTGCCATTCCTGGCTATGAATTCTCTTTAAAAGTTCTCCCCGACCCCTCTTTGGGCAAAGGGCAGGGATGAAAGTGGGGACAATGGCGAAGATCTCACTGATTTATTGGGAGGATCCAAGGAGAACATGCATGGGGAAAGGTACGTTGTAAGCTGAGCTGTAGAAATGTTGAGTTATCCTTAATAGGAACATTCCAGAATCTCCAGATTCCAGAGCAGATGACAGAAACAGGGAGCAGCCATGGTCCGAGACCAGCCAGGATGAAATAAGCGGGTCTGCATCTCTGCCTCTGTGCCCTCGGAATTATGCAATAACACAAATGCCACTTCACCCCAGGTGGAGGAGGTGGAGGAGCAACTACACAACCCCTGTGGATCCCACTGAACCTCTCTCCTCCTCTTCCTTTGAAACTGTCCATGCATCTTCTCCTCTCTCTGCCAGGATGGCTCCCCCTCCTCCCCTCCCACCTCCAGGAGCAAACTCTGTTTATCTTAATCTCCCTCAGCTCTCCTGGGGAAGACTCATCTAAGCTTCTTGCTTAGATGCAACACATTTGAGAAGATAGTCTGTTTGATCCTACATGAGAAACACCTTCCACTTACTCTTTAAGTTCAGAGAGTGGGGGTGAGAGAGAAGGACTTTTTTTAAAATTGCTTGCAGTACTGATGCTGAGCTCCTAAAAGTGTGATCCACAAATCAGCTGCCCCCAGACCCCAGACTCCGCAGGGGGGTAGTCTAAATTATTCGTCTCTGACCTCTCTGGGGAAGTCCGTGGCCCTTGCCTTTCCGGACACTTCTCAGGGTGAGAATTTCCTAAGAGGATTCTAACTTCATTCATTTATTTCCTCCTTCATATGTATATAGATGGAGTCCTGTTTCCATTCCGGTCCCCTGCAAGTACAAGCCTCAGAAATCAATCCCAGTCTGTCCCTCTTCAAAGAACCCACAGAGAGGTGGGGTTTCAGAAACTAACACACCATCCCCATGTGAAACTTGCTATTGCAGAGACAGGCCGTGGGAGGCCAGAGGAAGTGGGGAGGTCTTCCTTAAAGAGGCAACTCTGCACGGACCCTCAGGGATGACCAGATCTGTCTAAGTGGGGAGGAGCCAGGCGGAAGGAAGGTGACCAGGCACCGGGAGTGGCATGAAACCTCAGCTCATGAAAGCACATGGCACACTCTGCTGCACCATCACTAGGGAGCACGCTTTCGTGGGAGATCATACAGTATACACAGCTCCCAAGGGACCAGGGTTCAGGGCAGTGAAGCACCCGGAGACACCCCTGGACACTCACACCTCCGTGCTTGGCAGCTCACTGGGACCCAGACATCAAGAAGGTGAGTTTGGGCCTTCTAGTACCATTGGGGGAAGAATTTATTTATTTGATCATTTATTCATTCATTTGTTTATCCAATAAATAAATATTCACTGAGCTTCTCCTATGTGCCAAGTCCTGTGATAATTCTGGGGGTACAAACAAGCTAAGCGTGTAAGGTGTGTCTTCAAGGAGCTCTCCCCTTCCATCTGTGACAAGCACATCCTCTAGGTCAGGCCCCTCAGAGTCCCAGGAGAGGGGGAGAAGCCACAACTTGGGGAACAGGCTCCCAGTGGCACTAATAGGCTTTGTGTCTCCTGAGGCTCCGGCAGCATATCCTGCTGACTTGGCATTGCTTCCAGGAAGGGCTCAAAGGCTGCCCCCCCTGGGCCAAGAGTGACGGACAAAGCTTGCAAGCCTGCCGCAGGGGCCTCAAGGTGTCCTGTGCCAGTGAAAGCGCTCAGCACAGTGCCCCTGCTCCCAGTTCGAGCTGGAAATAATTGGTCAAGTCCCCGGCAGCATCGGTGTGGTGAGAATGCAAATAAAACGGCCTCCAGGATAACAAAACTGCACTCTGGCTGCTTCCAGGAATGTGCTGAGCTCCAGAGAACACTAAACCGGGGACGACTCAAATGCAAAACGTCTTTGTTCCAACCTCGGCTTCTTTCGGCTTTCCCTTTCCATAGACCAGTTCCTTTGCAGGCTTGGCGGCTTGTTCCGGACGCGAAACTGCTCTCAGCATCTCAGCGATTAGAGGCTTTGCGGAGGCCACTGAACTCTCTGCGGATCATCACTGCCTTGGAATTTCCCAGACCTTAAGGCTGCTTGGAAGTCACTCATTGCCTCCTTTTATTCATTAGCTTCACACATATTCTTGAAATCAAAATAATCATCATAATTATCATAATGGTAATAATATCACCAAGGACCATTCATTGAGGGGCTAATGTGTGTCATGCTCTATGCCAATCACTCAGTGCACTTTATGGCATGTTATCCTCCTAATTACCCTGGAAGGTTGGTATCTGTGGTGGATGCGACAGTGTGTGCCCAGATCTCTCCTTCAGGACTGAGATACTCCCTCCCCCAGCTCCTGGGAATATTGCTGGCTGACAACCCCCAGTCAAGTTCATCCCGGGAATTACACTCACCAGGTGGGAGAGAGCTGCCCCGCTCAAGGTCACACATTTCCTCCCTAGGGACACCCTGCATCCAATGCCTGGCTCGCCATCTTGCATGCAGGTGGGACAACTGTGCAAAGTCATGCCAGCTCCAGGCAGGTGATGATATTGGGATGGGCTGAGGTCTCTGTTACAACAATTAAACTCTTCTCTGCCTGGTCCTGCTTCCTTTATCCCTCAGCAAGGGCTGAGCCCTAGAAGTCTCCCCAGTAAACTTGCATATAAATCTCTAGCTCAGTCTGTTTCCCTGCGGAACCTGACCCACAAATGTAACGTTATTACATCTATTCAGCACAAAAGAAAACTAAAGCCCAGCCGGTGTGGCTCAGTGGATTGAGTGTCGTCCCATGGACTGAGAGGTCCCGGTTCAATTCCTGGTCAGGGTATGTGCTTGGGGTTGCGGTTCGATCCCCGGTACAGGGTGCGCAGGAGGCAGCCGATCGATGTCTCTCTCTCACATAGATGTTTCTATCTCTCTCTTTCTTCCTCTCTCTCTCAAAAAAATCAATGAAGCATATCTTTAAAAAAGGAAACTGAAGTTCAGAGAGGTAGTGTGACTTGCCCAACATCACACAGCCAGGAAGTATAGGAATGGGGTACTGGATTCCAACTTCAGGGCCCCTTCAAAGGCTTTCATCCTCTACTGGAACATGTCCCTTTCCTTTCTAAGCCCAGTAAATTCTGGTTGAAATGTCCATGTGTCCCTCCAGTGAATTTTCTTAATTCTCTCTCCTCCCTTCCCAGCACCTCTGGGAGGATCTGCAAGAGAAAAACAGGAATGGCTGACCTTTTCATTCTCCTGGCCATCATGTTATTGAAACAAAAGCTTGGAGAACAGAAAATTATGTCAAAATCAGATTTTAAAATGTGCTTTAGTCCTGAGGGTCAAAATTGTCACAGAGAATTTTTATCGCAGTGAAACCACTCTGTATGATACCGTAATGGTGGAAAGATGTCATTATACATTTACCCAGTAGGATTTGCACAGAGAGTGAATCCTGATGCAAACTATGGACTTTGGGTGATGATGGCGTATCAATGTAGGTTCATCCATTGTAACAAACGTGCCACTGTGGTGGGGGATGTTGATGGTGGGGGAGACTGTGTATGTGGGGCAGGAGGTATATGGGAAATCTTGATACCCTCCCTCAATATTGCTAGAACCTAAAGCTACTCTAAAAGATAAAGTATATTTTTTTTAAACACTCTTAAAAATAGAATGAAAGAGACCTCACTGATAATGTTTTTGTGTTGGTTGCAGATGGAAATGATAATATTTTGGATATATTAAGCTAAATAAAATGAATTATTTCAATTTATTTTATCTGTTTCTTTTCACTTTTTTCATGTGACTAGGAAAAATTTTATTACATAAAATTTTATAATTCTCTAAAATTATGTTCGTGGGTCACTTTATATTTCTGATGGACAGCACTAGTCTGATCAATTGGTTTCTACAGAGACTTCCTTCACCACAGGCCCTGCAGAATGGTGGCTTCTGCCCTGGCCGGTTTGGCTCAGCGGTTAGAGCGTCGGCCTGCGGTCCGGAGAGACCCGGGTTCGGTTCCCGCTAAGGGCACGTACTTCGGTTGCAGTTTGTCCCCGGCCCTGGTTGGTTGTGCGGGTGGCAGCCACTCGATGTGTCCCTTTCACATCGATGTTTCTCTCTCTCTCTCTCTCTTCCTCTCTCTCCCTCCCACTCTATCTGTACAAAAAATGGAGAAATGTCCTCGGGTGAGGATTAAAAAAAAAAAAAAAAAAAAGAATGGTGGCTTCTTCACTCACCTATAACCAGTGCCAAGCACAGTCCCTGGCACATAGCAGACATTTTGGTCAATGTTTGCCGCCTGGGTGACCGTACCTGTGAGCATCTGACCAGGCTGGAATGGCTGTACGCTGCTGCGGCTCCCTCTCTCGTCCGAGCCCTGTGTCCTCAACTCATGTCCTGGCTAATAAGTCAGATTCTGCATCCTGCGGGCATGGAGGGAGACGTTGTCATCCTCCTCAGAACCCATCTTGGAAACATGTCCCCCCCATGCTCAGCCCCAGGAGTTTCCTGTGGAAACTGCAGACACCCACCCCCACCTCTAGCAAAGCAACTCCCCATATTATATGTAGTCCCTTCATACTCGATATTCCACCCATGGTCCTTTGCGTTCTCCTTACCTTTTTGAAAGGTAATTGCATGGAATGCGTATCTCTACTTACAGGGAAAAGGTCGAGGAATAGAAATGGGAAGGGGTTTCCTGAAAGATCACAGAGGCTGTTGATTTCCCAGACCCCCTGCCCCAGTTAGAAGGGGCAGCAGTCAGACATCTCAACCAGAGAGAAGACAGCAGAGTGCAGTCAGGGCAAGGTTCGTTTTGCTTTATTAGACTTCGCTTTATTTTGTTTTTTTCTGATCATAAAAGCAATACATCATCATTATAGAAAATTTGAAAGGCAAAGAAAAATGTAAGGAAGCAAGAAAGAAGATGCCCTCAAACCCATCATCTAGTCACAGTCAAATAATAGCATATTTCTTTCCCATCTCTGTACTTAGGGATCATTACATAATTCACAAACTATTTTTCACAATTTTTCTGCCCTACTTTTTTAATTCGGGATTGTAGCATAAATATTTAGAATATCATTTCAAATTCTGTATGGGACAAGTTAAAGACCATATGTGGAGAAATCATAATAACTTTAATTGTGTCCAGATTGTGGGTCCCTAGGTTGTTTGCAGCTGACCAGTGGGATAGAGCCTGGCTCTGCTCCTTTATGAACAAATCTTTGTTCCAGTTTATGCTGTTTTCAGAACAGAGACCAAGAGTTAGACTTACTGAGCCAAAGGGCAGGAATATGTGTGAGGCCTCACAAGAAAAGGTATGGCCTTACCAAAATCTGACCAGGCGTCCCTTTCTCTTCTTCATTTCCATCCCGGGGAGTAGCCAGGGGCCCTCAGAAAATGAATGAGAAGCCACTAATTCTGCCTTGTCACAAGTCACACAAAGATCTCCTGGATCGCTGGGCTCAGAGCAGATCTTGCCCAGAGAACAGTGCAGGAGGGAGTGTGTCCAGCCACGCTCCAAATGGACAAGGAAATGTCAGGGAAATCAACTTCTTGTCGGAAACACAATGAACACTAAATTCAAACCATGACTAAGAAAAATGTTATTGTGTAAAATTATATGATTCTACAATTATAGAAAATTATATTTGTGGCTCACTTTATATTTCTGTTCGACAGCGCTAATCTGATCAGTTGGTTTCTTCCTACGCTTTCTTCACCCACAGGCCCAGCAGAATGGTGGCTGTTTCACTCACCTGTAACCCAAAATAACTTTCTTACTTGGCAAAGCTGCTTCTTCATTCTCCTTTCCTGGGTTCTCCTCTTCTTCCAGACTTCTAAACTGTGGGTGTCTAAGAGGAATAGAATTTATTGTTTTATGTGGTTTGAAAAGGGTACTTTGGAAAGAATTGAAAGAAGAGCTATAGGGACGGGGCCCCCCAGGTAATGAGACTGGGCATTGGCACTGCCAAAGCTCCGCTCGCGATCTCCCTTCTTCCCCCATCAATTTCGTACCTCTCTTTTCTCTCTATAGCTTCATTTCACTATTTTCCACTTCAGACAAGTCTTCTCTCCATGGGGGAGAAAAGATAACTGCAGCACCTACAACTTACATCTTCTTCTATATTCCCAGCCAAAAGCAAGAGTCTTTCTTTCAGCATATACATCAATTCCAGGGAAGAATGCTGATTGGCTCTGCTAAGGTCACATGTCCACCCATTCAGCCAATTACTGATGCCTGAAGAATAAAGTTCAGTGACTGGCCAGACATGAGTCATATGTGAATCTCATTGGCCAGATCTGCTATCAGCCAAAGGGAGATGCAAAAACTTAGTTGGATAGTCTTTTGGCTTTTTTTGTTTGTTTTCTGTTTTTAAATAACAACTCCAATTAAACATGCTCCTTTGCACCAAAGGGCTCCAAGAACACCAGGTTATAAAAGCAAGGGCAAGGACATTTGATAAGAACTGTCAGAGGGCAAAGCCATTCTCTTAGGTAAATTTGAATTTCACTTTTAAAAAAGAGAAGATGATGAAAAGATAACTAATAAACATCAGCCCACCCACCTTCAATTGATTCCAAACAGATACACATAATTATGCTATTTACCTAGAGATCTCATATGCCAAACAACAAATGTTTCTCTACAATTAACTGATTTTGCGTTGCCTAATTTAGATGTTTAAGTTGTCAGGAAAGAGCACTTATTCATAAATATAAAATTATGTATGTGTATCATCCGGTTATAAGACAATCAATAAACAGGGTATTTAAGGAAAGTGTATAGTAATTACTAAGGCATGCTGTTTGGGGCATTTACCTAACCACGGAATAAAATAACTGAACTCTAGTCTGTATTTAAATGCCATTCATCTACAGATTGAAAGATATTCTGCAGCTTTTAATTAAGTCATAGAGATCTCAGCTTTACTGTGCATTAGGTAGAAGGTAGTTTTAATTCTTTCTCTTTTACAGCAGGATGAACTGAGGTTTACTTCTCTAATGCAAGACCTAGAAATAAGGGTCATGAAATCTGCAGAATTTTCCACGTGCCTTTCACATCTGCTTTATATGGAAAATGAAATAATTTTATAAGCATAAAAATTTGCTTATAGTTGACCCCAGAACTGAGACAAAAAACTAATGTTTGTTGAGTGCCTACTACATGCCAGGTATTGGGCAAAGCACTTCCCATATTTTATCTCATTGTAACCACCCTGCCCTTTGTAGACGATGGAGCCAAAGCTCAGAAATCTGGCTCTGTGTGCCCAAGGTCACATGGCTTGTGAGTGGCAGAGCTGGAATTGGAAATCAAGCCCGTCAGACTCCAAGGTCCACGTTCTAGCTGCCACAGCATGGGCTCAAAGGTTGGCAGCTGAAAGGGAGGGATGCCAACGTTCCCTTCTAACTGTTGGGTTCTGTGATGCCAATTTTTGTGCCTCTACCCGTAGATGGCACAAACATAGCATCTGGTGAGTCAGGGCTCTCGGGGACCAAATTATGCTGGGTAGTCTGTCATCTGTTGTATTTTGCAAGGCAAAAACCAGCAGGAGCTATTTCATTTGCTCCTTCCCTTGAGGTTGGCAGGCAGGAGAAGTTAGTGTATGAACCAGAGTCCATAGAGTATAGATTTCAGACTCAAATCACCTGAATTCAAATACAGACTCCACTATTTCTCAGCTGTGGTTATAGTGAGGAATACCAGAAAGTAATTTATCCCCTCTAAGCCCTAGAACTCTGACCTATAAAATGGAATCAAACATATTACCTCATATTACTACTCTGAAATTAATACCTAAATTTTATTTAAATATGTTATATACTTGTACAGAGAACATAAATTGGATGTTTTTGCCTTTTTCCTACATACTTAGTTTGAAATGTTTGGAATAGATAAATGCATCCATTTAACAAATATTTATAGAGTACCAGCTTTGTGCTAGACACTGTGCTAAGTTTTGTCTATATACTAATGAACCAGCAGATGTAGTTCTGCCTTTATGAAGCTTACAATCTACCTGGTAAAAGAAATATGTCATTTAGAAATGCTTTGGCTTCATTTTTTTTTAATTCCAACAATGTCTTAAACCGTAAGTATAATTGTAGCTTGTAAAATTAGAAATCCATAATAAGAAGACCTGGGTTTGTTTCAGCTTATCAGTGATATCATGAAGATCCCTGGATCTTCCTGTCTTCTGTTACTCTCAGTGTGAGAATGATGTCTTGCCTCATGGGCACAAGATGGCTGCCACAACTCCAAATATCACATCTTCACATGACGGCTTTCAAAAAAAAGGAGCAGGGGGTGGGGTTGTCTTTCTTTTATGAAGAAGAAAATCTTTGCCAGAAACTTCTGGTAGACTTCTCCTTAGATGTCATTGGCCATAACCGAGTCACATGCCCATCCCTAAACCAATCCCAGACAAAATGAAATGGAATTTTCACAAATAACTTGGCACAATTGTGATTCATTCCTAAAGCTTTGTTTTTGTTTTTTTGGTTTTTTTGTTGGCAAAAAGGAAAAAAGAGATGAGGGAATGTTTGTTGGGCAATAAAACCCCAGCAGTGCCTGCCACATTGGGCTGATGAGAGGTGTTGAATGCAGCCTGAGTTGGGTGTGAAGAGTTCACCTGGAGATTCTGGAAAACAGACTGGCAGAGGTGCCAAATGTGCAGTGAGGAAAGGAGCCCAGAATACGTACCTGGCAAAAAAAAACCTGAGGTCATCAGACATATCAGCAAAAATAACACAGAGAATGTCAAACTCAAATGCCCACAGTAAACACTGGCGAAGACCCATGGACAGAGGTCAAGCTCATTTTTGCCAGTGGGAATTCTGGCCCAGTGAAGTTTCAAGAGAAGTCAAAAATCCTGGTGTCTAAAGGAAATCTACCAGTTTTTAAATATTGGTAATGAACTGTAAATAACATTAATAAAATGCCGGCCCAGAAAAAATACCTACCGGCCAGCTGCTCTGGGTGAACCTGTCTCATTAAGGGGGCCTTCTCGCAGCAAAGCCAAGTCCTGCGCACTCGTCCCCACCTCGCTGCAACTTAAACATGCCATCCTGTTCCTGCCCCCCAGTGATGGCTCTGAGTGATCTATTTCCACTCTTTCTAGCACCTTCCAGCTGTAGACCTTACATACTTCAGTACTGGATCATCCTTAGCGTGACATCCAGAAGGATCAAGAGGAAAAGTCCTAGAGGCCAATCATGACAAACACTTGGAAAACAATGAAGTTTTTTCAAGTGTGTTCATGATTCATTTAACAAATATTTATGCAGCGCCCTCTGTATACCAGGCACTGTCCCAGGAGCTAAAGAGGCAGTGAATCAAGACGGCCTCTTCTACAGCACAGTTCTCCTTCTCTCTGTCTTTGGGGTCCCCCATCTTGGCTCTCAGCTTCCTCCTTTCCCATGTGGTATGGTGCCCACCCCAGAATTCGCAGGTCCATGTTCTGACTCTCTCCTTGCTCTTTCAGCATGGCCTCCTGGAGAATTCCTTACTTTCTGGTCCACCCTTCTGTGCTCCTCTTCCCAACTTGGGAAAGCATAAAGTGAATGTTTAGGCAGGAGGAGAACATACTTATGTCCTTCAAGCCTCATTCCTGGGTGATGCCAAGCCACAGGGGTCATCATTAGTTTTAAAGGCTTCCCAGCAGGGCCCTAGGAAGAGACACGCAGTTAAGTGTAGAACCCACTTCCCACTCTCAGTTTAGTACACTGTGGCTGACAGGGTATTTGCATCTTGCTGGGGTCTTCTGCAAGTCAGCAAAGACTTAACCCAAAGAAGTGCAACCCGGACTGCACATTGAAATCCGTAACTGATGCCCTCTGCTACACAATTAAATCAAAACTTCTGAGGGTGGGGCCCGGGCATCAGCATTGTGTAACGCTCCCCAGGTCAAGAAGCAGGTTGCAAACCCAAGAGAATGAACCTGGAATGAAGCAGCAGTTCCTGCATGAAGGACAGGTTTACAGAATAGGGGGTCCCCCTCACCAAGTACAACCAGAGAATCTCAGCTCAGCCACAGCCTAGACCAACCAATTAACCTCTCTGGACTCAGTCTTACCATCTGTAAAATGGGGACAGTCATAAATACTGACAACCTTGTCAGATTAAATGAGATGATGAATGAAAAAGTCTTAACTCATGATAAAAGCTATTAATAGTTCATTTATGATCTTCTTATTCTCTTCATGAGGAACTGTCTGTTAGGAAAGACCAGTCCTGACTCCCACATGGCTTAGGTGTGAGTTCCAGGTTCTGTGAGTGTGTGTGAGTGTGTGTGTGTGTGTGTGTGTGTGGCCTTTTATTCCTTTTTCTCTCCCTCACACTCTTCAACCAAAATTTCATCAAGTACTGTCACAACATAGAGGATGCTCAGGTTCAACGTGGCTGCTGGGGTACCCAGCAGAATTAGGAATGTGCATTCCCTTTCATTTAAACTCTTTCTAGAACACGGTTGTGCTGTCTTTAAAGTGAAATGTGGAGAAAATGGCAGCTAGGTTATTTTTAGTCACACTTACTGTCTAGAGAGACTCTGAATGTCTTTGTCACCTCCAAGCAGAACGAAGGGACGCTGGTCCTCTTCCAGAGTGTCCTGTGGTGTCCAGAGCTGATGGTTCTTCGCCAACAAGGTTTCTGAATGCATGTCTGGAGGGACACGGTTAGGGAGAATGCCATGATTAGAGGCCTGGCGAGGAGAATTACAAAAACATTGTGGAACGCAAAGAGGAAAGGCAAGACTAATTGACACATTGTCTGAACTTCCCACTGTCTCCTAATCACCTCTCTGACAACTCAGTCCATTTGGTAAAAAATCAGAATTTGAAGTTGGCATTCCAGAATTTTCAACAGTTTAAAAGCAGAAGGCCCGCCCTGGCCGGTTTGGCTCAGCGGTTAGAGCGTCGGCCTGCAGTCCTGAGAGACCCGGGTTCGGTTCCCGCTAAGGGCGCGTACCTCGGTTGCAGTTTGTCCCCGGCCCTGGTAGGTTGTGTGGGTGGCAGCCACTCCATGTGTTCCTTTCACATCGATGTTTCTCTCTCTCTCTCTCCCTCCCACTTGAGCTGAACAAAAAAAATAAATAAATAAAAGCAGAAGGCCCACACCCCGAAGGACCACATAAGGGGGTGAAGAGCAGAAAGCACAGTGGCCTAGGAGACAGACAGACTTGGGTTCAAATCTCAGCTTGGCCATGGACTAGGCCAATCAAATAATCTCTCCAGACTCAGTCTCCCCACCCATAAAATGAGGTTAGCAGTAAATCATACCTACTTTCCTGCATGAAGTGAGCTGATGAGTGTATTGGCCTTGACTACTAGTAATTGTTCATTTGTTTGTTTACTTGACAGAAATTATTGAGAACTTACTCTATACCCAGCACTTCTCCAGAAGCTGGGGCTTGGGGCTTGCACCCAGGAACACGGCACAGCAGGGGGGTAAAGGAAGTAACTAGAGTGGCCAGAGAAGGCTTTGCTGAGGAGGTGGGAGAAGGGGCCATGCAGATATCCCGGGGTGGGGAATGTCAGGCAAGGGGATCAGCAAAGATGTTGAAGAAGGAATGGGCCAGGAGAGTGTGAGGAGCAACAGACCAGAGTGGATGGGGAGGAAACAGTAGGAAACAATAGGAGAAAAAATAGGGGCAGGCTGAACCGTTATTAAAATTGGGGATTTACTCTGAGTTGGGAGCCACGAGAAGGGTTTGAGCATAGAAGCAGCCTGGTCTGCCTATATTTTCATGTGGTCCCCCTGGCAGTCCATGAAGAACAGAAAGAAGGGACGCAATAATCCAGAGGAAATACGATGGTGGGCAGGACCAGGGTGGTAGCCCAACAGGTGGTGAGAAGTAGCCAAATTCTGAATATATTTTAAAGTTAGAGCTGACAAACAACATAGGGAATATGAAAAACAGAGAAGTCAAGGAGGACTCAAAGGTTTGGGGCCTGTTTTGTTTTGTTTTTTTGTCTGTTTATTTGTTTGATTGTTTGTTTTTAAGTATTATTCAGAAAGAGCACAACCTCAAAATGAAGAACAATCCCCCCAAAAAGAGCTGGCCGTCTTATGCTAGCTATCCTGCCAGCCCTGTGAGGCACCGTCACGGACGAGGACCCTCCAGCCCAGTCGAGCCTTCAGATGACGGCAGCCCTCCTGACATCATGACTAGAGCCACATGAGAAACCCTGAGCCAGAACCCCCCAGCTGAGTCCCTCCCAAATTCCTGAATCTCAGAAACTGTTGATATTTTAAGCTACTAAGTTTTGAGGTAATTCATTATGCATTAATAGAATCAAGAGAGTCTTCCATCAATCAGAGATAATGACACACTTCTGCGCTGATACAGAGCCTTATCCTGATGCACAGTCCATGTCTTCCTCTCTGGCCCCATCTCCCAACCTCCCAATCTTCTGTTCCTGAGCCATCAGACCTCTTAAACTTTTCCAAATGCGAAGAGCATCACCTCTGGACACTCTCAAATGCTAATCCACCTCTCCCTGCAATGCCCTTCCCCAAACCTGCCGACGGGGCTCCAATTCTTTACGCACAATCTTGCTCAAGTGACACTTTCCAAAGAGCTTTCCCAGGACACATGAGCACTTCTGTGGTCCCCTAGCACTCTGTAAACACCTCTCTCTGTGCCCTGGTCACTGAGTACTGAGATTGATTATGCATTTCTGCTTTCTGCACCTGACAAGAACCGTGCCTTACCCAGCTTGGCATTCTCCATGCCTGGTACATAGCACATTCTCAGAAAATGCACCGAGGCTAAAAACATTCAGCTACCACTTTCTGAGCACCTTATTGGGTACCAGCACATAGCATCTTCATCCCACCAACCCTTTGAGGCAAGAATTTTACAGAGAAGGAAACTGAGGCTCAGCGAGGCTAGCACTTTGCCCAAGCTGCTGAACGATTCATCCAGAATTGAAACTGAGGGGCAGACTGAACTTTCTCCAAGCACCTGCAGTTTTCAGGGGTTTTCTCTGATTTAGCTCTCACTACAAGCCTATAGGTAGCTGGCAATCAGAGGAGAGAAATGTATGCACAAAACACTTGCAATAATAAATTCTGAGCACGTTCAAGGAGTGATAATTGCCCTTGACCATCCCAGCCTTCTTAGTATAGACGCAGAGGCTGTGATTCGAATTCCCTAGGCCCTAATGTTTCCAAATGCCTTCGAGTCCCGCCAGGGTCCATGTGGCAGTGACCCCCTATAACAAGGCGCTCTAACATTTTGGTGGCCACCCCTCAGATGAGTTCCCTGCCCCCATGCCATCTTCAGACAAGCAAAGGGAGCCAGAGGGAGGCGTCCTGTCAGGGTGAGCACTGGGTAACACTTCAATTTATTGTCCCCGCTGCTGCGACTTCATTTGGTATTCACTGTGGTCGCAGCCGTCCTGATGAACTTATGGGCCATAATGGGGATGTCATAGGCACTTACGCGCTGCTCTGCCAGCACAGCCGCGACACGCTCGGCCGGGAACCAGGCCACCTTCCAAAGAGGCTTGGGCTTTCTTGCTACTTGTTTCAGATGACGCGGGCATTTCTGGGGAGCAGCTGCTTCTTCCGCCTCTCTGACCCATAACCATGTTTATTTTTGTCTTTGCCCACCTGTGGGTGCCTTCAGAAACAGTGCCATCCAACAGAACGCTGCGTGTCTGCGCTGTGCAAGGTGGTAGCCACCGGCCACATGTGGTTATTGACGGAGAAGCTAACTTAACACTGATTTCATTGTAACCAATTTTAAACATAAATAGCGACATGTGGCTCATAGCCACCATCTTGGACAGCTCAGTTCTAAAAGGAGATTAGATCAGCCCTGGCCAGTTTGGCTCAGCGGTTAGAGCATCCGCCTGTGGTCCGGAGAGACCCGGGTTCGGTTCCCACTAGGGGCACGTGCCTCGGTTGCAGTTTGTCCCCGGCCCTGGTTGGTCGTGCGGGTGGCAGCCACTCGATGTGTCCCTTTCACATCGATGTTTCCCTCTCTCTCTTCTTCTCTCTCCCTCCTACTCTATCTGTGCAAAAAATGGAAAAATGTCCTCGGGTGAGGATAAAAAAATAAATAAATAAATAAATAAATAAATAATAAATAAAAGGAGAGTAGATCAGAGCTTCTCAAACGTAATGTTGACACAAGTCAACTGGGGACCTTGTGAAAATGCAGATTCCAGCTCAGTCTGGGATGAAGCCTGAGATTCTGCATTTCCAACCCGCTTCTGGGTGATGTTCATGCTGCTGGTCCACCCACCACTCTTTGAGTAGCAGGTAATCTAGTTGGTGGTTACACAGTCTTTATAAGGAAAATCTCATGGAGTACAAGTGAGTCACACGCTTTCCTGTGTTTATGCTGCATCTCAGTCTCTGAGGCTGCAGGATCTTCATATACGAAGTTCAGTGCTTCTCAACATTGATTACACGTGGGTTTGAGAGAGAGAAAAATCTTACCACTAAGATGTTCCCAATATGGCATGAGATATACTACACAATTAATCATTGTTTACCTGAAAGTCAAATACAACTGGCAGTGTTGTTGTCATTGCTGATTTACTGAACTGAGCAACTCTCCTTGTACATTAAAACCTCCTGAGGGCCCTGGCCGGTTTTGCTCAGCGGTTAGAGTTTCAGCCTGTGGACCAATGAGTCGCAGGTTTGATTCCAGCCAAGGGCACATATCTCGGTTGCGGTTTGTCCCCAGTCAAGGTCGTGTGGGAAGCAACCAGTCGATGTGTCTCTCTCACTTCAATGTTTCTCTCTCTCTTCCTCCTTCCCACTCTATCTCAAGATAAATGAACAAATATCCTCAGGTGAGGATTTAAAAAAACCTCCTGAAGAAGTTTCTTTTAATGCCAGTGCCCAGGCCCCACCCCATCTCAGAGATGCCAGCTGGTCTGGGCATAAGGAGGTTTGCAAGCTCCTTGAATGATTGTCATCCGTAGCCAGGGTGTGAAGCCCTGGTCTAGGGCAACAGTCCTCAAACTTTAGCAAACATTAGCATCCCCCTCCCCCGGGGGGGGGGGGCTTGTTAAAATACAGGTTGCAGGGCTCCTCCCAGGTTTCTGAGTCAGTAAGTCTTGGGTGGTTCCCACTGCATACCTAGCAAATTCAGAGGCGGTACCAATGCTGGTGGTCCAGGGACCATGCTGACCTAGAGATTAAATTAACCCAAACTAGAAGCAACCTACTGCCCAACCCAGACTGATCAGCAGGTACAGAAGCAAATATCCAACACAGACAGAGCTGCCTGCAAGCCAAGGGTGTGATTCCCCCAAGGAACTCGTCTTCTTCCTCCTCTAAGGTGGTGAGAGGGAACAAGAAGCTAAGCATCTTTAGGGTCAGATGGACCTGGTCACAGCACTTCCTAACCTCCGGGCCTTGAGAAGTCTGCACCCACTCTTGGAGCCTCATTTGTAAAGCGAGCACCTGCCACCTGCACGTCTTGAGAAGGTAAAACGAGCTCTGGTGCACAGTGTGGCCCAGTGTGTGGCCGTCACGTGGAAGAAAACTCAGCTCTGGGGCCACTCCAGCCAGAGCGCTGCAGACCGGCATCGTCCATCCTCACAAATCTTCCACAGAAAGATAACAAGCCTGGCTGAGCCTGAGTTTTAATCCAGGCCAGCAATGTCCAACTCTGGCTGCTATTAGAATCATCTGGTGAGATTTTGTTCAAGTACTGACCCTGGACCCCACACCCAGAGTTTCGATGTCAATTGTTCTGGGATAAGGCCCATGTGAAGCTGCCCAGATGTTTCTCAAGGGCAAAAAGGACTGAGAGCCACTCATGGAGGGCTGGCGGGAATCCCTGTCTTCGGGCAAATTGCATGACATCTCTTCGCCTCTGTTTCATCATCTGCTTCCACGATGTATAAACAAACCTTCTCTCTTTCACTGGACGGTGGGAGGGGAAATGGCGAGCTGAGAGATCCAAAGAAGGCTTGACGATGACTGTCCAGCCTCCTCGTGTCGCAGGTGATGACGCTGAGACTTGCAGAGAATGACCAGTTGGTGCAAGGTCACGCAGATGAGTGTTTAAATCACTCTCCATGATATGACCCAACTGTGGTTCCAAATCTATTCATTTTTATCAAACACTTCTAGCCTAATTATGTTCAAGGCATTATTCTAAATGCTCTGCAAATATTAACTCATCTAATCCTTACAACACCTCTAAGAGCTAGGTGCTGGTGGTCCCATCTCACAGACTAAGCTATGGAAGCCTGGAGAAGTTAGGAGACTTGTCTGAGACCACACTGTATGTGGGAAGCACCCTGGCCATTCACTCAGTGCAACACTGAGAGCCCACATTTACTGGGACACATACCTTAGCATCTTTGTTGACATAGGACAGAGATCCTAGAAGGCAAAAATATTGATCACTTTTCCTTCATCAACAAAACCAACTATAAAGTGACTGGGATGAAGGTCCTTAACTTTTACAAGGACAGCAATGTCACGTCTCAGTACTTCTGCCTTTTCAACTCAGTGCCTCAAAATGCCCTTCTAATAAAAGAAACCATAAACACTTTTTTGTACCATGAAAGCTTTGCCAGCTAAGGAAATGACAATTTAGTGTCACTGACTGCTTGGTCAGATAGTGTGATTGGACCAATCTTAGCCCCTGTCAAGTTCTGCCTGGACATTCATCAGCCCCGCATTCTAGAAACCTGAAGATCTTCTTGGCAAGTCTTAAAACCCCCAAATTGTGGCTGTCTGCTGAGAAGAGGAAAGGAGACCTTGATCAGAAGGTCTGGAGGTTTTTCTGAGACCACATCCGCTACTTGGAAAAGCAACCTTGATCTAAGGCACTGTTATGCCCACTGTTATCCTCATCTCTGTAAAACTCAAATCGGTTCACATCACACCTGCACTTTGAATTCTTCAATAGCTCCCTATTGCCCTCATGACAAAGGCAAGCTCTTCAGCAAGATCTGATACATTCATGACTTACGCCGACTTCCTCCAGCTTCATTTCCCAGGCTCCTCCCATCCTTTATCTCCCAGCAACTCTGATTCCACCTGCAATCCATACCCACACTGCTGGCTCACATCTTTGCCTAGGCTGTTCCCTCTACTGGAAGTGCTTTTCCCTGCCCACTCATTGATTCCTACTTGTGATAGTTAATTTTGTGTGTCAACTTGACTGGCCACAGGGTGCCTACACTGAACATAATTTTGGTGTGTCTGTGAAGGTGTTTCTGGATGGACCCAGCATTTGAATCGGCGACTCAGCACAGTAGATTGTCCTCCCCAGCATGGGTGGGCCTCATCTAGTCCACGGAGGGCCTGGATAGAACAAAGAGAAAGTTGGAATTTGCCCCTGTCTTCTTGCATTACTGTTTGAGCTGAGACATCTCAGCTTATCTTCTCCTGCCCTCAGACTTACACCACAGCCTCCCTAGTTTCTCAGGCCTTTGAACTTGGACAGAATTACACCACCAACTGCCCTGGATCTCCAGCCCGCAGATGGCAGGTCATAGGCTTGTCAGCCTCCATAACCATGGGAGCCAGCTCCTCACAGTAAATTTTCTTTATGTACATCATTTATATATTATAGTATCATATATTTACATGATATGTTATAATTACATCTTATGTCATTCTAGTGTGTGCGTGTGTGCGTGTGTGTGTGAGTGTGTGTGTGTGTGTGTGTGTGTGTGTGTGTGTGTGTGTCTCCTCCTGGTTCTGTTTCTCTAGAGAACCCTAATACACTAGTCATCCTCTAAAATCCAAATCAGCTCTTTTCCCACTGCCCAGAGAGCTACTTCTGCACCCACCCACCTGGACTGACTTTTCTTCTTTACACCCACATGAAAAGTAGTTGATGAGCAGGCTGTGGAATCGGGGGAGAGCCCTTGGCTTCAGAAGCTGGTTCTAGCCCTTCTTCCCCATAGGATCTTGGGCGCGCTTCTTTCCATTTCCTGAGCCTCATTCTCTCCACTTGCAAAATGGGAATAATAATAAGCATAATATAAGCCTCTCATGGGATTGTGAGGATTCAATGAGAAAATGTATGTGAGCTGCACAGCCCAGTGTCCGACACGGCACATGTCAGGAAAAGGCCATTGCTGTTACTGTGATGGGATAATGACGATGACATTCACAGGGAGTCGCCAACATTCACACCCTCACGTTCTGAACAAGCTACATGTTCAGAAATCGTGCACTGATGTCCACAAGTCAGGTCCGCATGCCAAACGCTGGCTTTACACGTGGTTTGACAACCTACCGCTTTAAGGTGACTCTGCTTACCAACCAGCAGCACCGCACCGTGAGATGACTATTTAGCTATTTCAGTACATTTTACTCTTACTATTTTATATAAAGTGACTGAAAACAGAAAAGTGAAAACACTGATATTAATGATATCAGGGATCAAATCTCGATGGAGATTGCAGCGAGCAGGCATGCCACAAGTGGGAAGTCTTTACCTTCAGGAGATTGAGGTCAGTTCACTGTGCCTTCACCTGAAGGACAGGACAAAATGAAAGGACATATTGATGCTGGAAATACTGCTTCTGAGTGTATCGAATGGACAAACTGCAAAAACCATTATGCTAAGTGAAAGAAACCAAACACAAAAGACCACACACAGTATTGTATGATTTCATTGCATGAAGTGTCCAGAAAAGGAAAATTTATGGAGGCAGAAAGTAGATTGGTGGTTGCCTCGGGCTGGGGGGGGGGGCAATAAAGATGATGGCAAAGGGGCGAGGTTTCTTTCTGGGGTGGTGGAAATTATTTAGAATAAGATGGTTGTGATGATTGCACAACTGTGTGAATAGACTAACAGCTACAGAACGATACCCTTAAACAAATAGACTAATAGCTATGGAACGATGCCCTTAAACAGGTGCATCTGTAGATATGTGAATAATACCTCGATAAAGCAAAAGGAAAAAAAGCAAGGAGTAACTAAAACTGTTGTCATGTTTATAAATTCTTTAGGGATTTCCCTTTACACATAAAAACACACATGCACACACACATACACATGTGCACACACACAAGTACATAGTCCGATAACATGTAAGTCTGCTGCCTGATTTCTACACACCTGGTATCTGCTCGTGTTTTGTAGGCAAGTATTTACATTGTCATGGCCCATGAATTTCTGGAGAGCGAGAAATCCTTCAACTCTGCACCCCTACCCCACTGCCAGTGCTCAGTAAGTTTTCCTGAACTGGTCTGAAGGTAAATGAACTCCCTTCCTGCCAAGAACCGCCGGCGGACAATTTTCAAGCAAACAAGACTATCTGTCTGAGGGCTGTGGTCGCCCAAATGTGGCTCCCGCAGGCCTTTTCCCGCGATTTGTTCTCTAACGCCAGCCGCCAGCCGCTGCTAGTGAGCGAACGCATTTCCCGAGGCTCCGTTTCATCTCCCCTGCGCAGCTTCCCAGGCTGTCTAAGGTCCTGCCAAGGTAACCGCCTGGGGACGAACACAGGTGCTCCGGGTCTTCCCGGGACGGTGCATTTTCAAGCCCTGACTCCCGCGGCCAGCACGGAGGGTCCGCATACTTACTACTCTCGATGGTTCCCGCAAATTGCTATGGGCTTTGGGGGTCTTCAAATTAGTGTCCATCTTTCAGGAGCACCCACGCTCCTCATCAGGCCGGCACCACGGACCAGCTTTACTCGGACGAGCCATCCACAGCCACGTGGTGCTCATTCACTGGGGACTGGTTGTGAAAGACCCGCAGGAATTCTCTGAACGCTCCAAAGCCGCACGTTTGCGTGCTCACGGGGGCTCCTGGGCCCCGTTCGGTGGGAACTGCTCCAACGGAACATTCTCTTTAAAAGTTGGCTTGAGCCCTCGCCGGTTTGACTCAGCGGTTAGAGCATCGGCCTGCGGTCCAGAGAGACCTGGGTTCGATTCCCGCTAAGGGCGTGTACTTCGGTTGCAGTTTGTCCCCGGCCCTGGTTGGGTCGTGCGGGTGGCAGACACTCCATGTGTCCCTTTCACGTCAATATTTCTCTCTCTCTCTCTTCCTCTCTCTCCCTCCCACTCTACCTGAACAAAAAATGGAAAAATGTCCTCCGGTGAAGATTAAAAAAAAAAAGGCTTGAACCTGGCTGGTGTTGCTCAGTGGTTAGAGTGTCAGTCCACGGACCAAAGGGTCACAGGTTCAATTCCCAGTCAAGGGCATGAACATCGGGTGCAAGTTTGATCTCCAGCTGCGGTGCAGGTCTTGCTGGAGGCAACCAATCAATGTGTCTCTCACATCGATGTCTCTCTCTCTCTCTCTCTCTCTCTCTCTCTCTCTCCTTTCCCTTCCACTCTCTCTAAAAATCAATGACAAAAATATCCTCAGGTGAGGATTAAAAAATAAATAAATAAATAAATAAATAAATAAATAAAAGGTTGGCATGGAAGCCCAAGCAGTTGGTAGTAAGGCACATGCAAGATTTACACAAAGGATTTACAAACTTCAGCTCAATGTGAGGAAAAGTCCTCAAAACAGACTGATCTGTTCAAAACCTCAGGAACGTAGGGTGAGGACCAGGACCCGGGACGAGTGTTCAGTGGTGAAGTGGGCAGGTCAGGTCACAGGGCAGAGTCTCATTCTCCTCCTCCTTCTAACCAAGGTGACGTCACAGCCTCTGGATGATGTCTGGGAATCTCTTTGTTCCTTTGTTCAAAGTGGGGAAGTGCATTTAGCAACAAACCGTTTCTCCTCTCTGAGGACCAGCATGGGATCCAGAGCCCAGAGGTTTATAAATGTCACGGCTCTACGCCCAGAAGAAAGGGCCTGGGTCTGAAATGTGGTATCTGCAGACACTGTGGGAGTCTGTTCCACATGCGTGTGCAAGCAAGGACTCCCTGGGGAAAATGTTTGACGCAAATTCAGAGTCACTTCAGATAGACAATTTGACAATTAATTAGCTTATTTAAAATTAATCATGATTTTTAAAACACGAACATTGATTATCCCCTCATACATGCCTGGCCCTGAGCACTTAAGTAGCATGTCTTTTGCACCATGCATTTGCCAAGTATTCGTGGAGGGCCTGCTATGTGCCAGGGCCCAGCTGGGGTGCAGCCGTAATCAAAATAAAGAACTATTCCCACATCCCTGAAGTTTGCATTCTCTTGGGTATTGCAGGAAGGGTGGGGAGAAGGAGGAGGAGTGAGCAGGTAGTAATGGAAAAGCATAACCAAAATAGGAAGCATGTCAGATTGTTACAAACACTCGAGAAAATAGAGCAGGGGAGAGGAATTGGCCATGGGGAGTGCACGTTTAAATAGGGTGGTCAGGAAAAGCTCGTCCTATTTAGGCAAAAGCCTGAGGTGGGGGTGGACATCTGGGGGAAGAAGATTCCAGGTAGAGAGACTGTATATTCACAGAGTTGTGTGACCATCCTCACAATCTATTTTAGAGCATTTTGATCATCCTGAGAAGAAACCTCGTACTTATTAGCAGTCAATCCTCATTTTCCCACTCCCATCCAGCCCCTGTCACCACTAATCTGCTTTCTGTCTTTATACATGATTTTTGAAATTAAACACTGAGTCTGGCTCATGTGTAGAGAAGAGATTGTAGAAGGTGCAAGGTAAAAGCAAGGGCACCCTTACAAGGCTGTTATAATAACTCAGGCAATCCTGACTGAAATTCTATGGGATGGAGACTACTATTATGCCCTTTTCACAGATGAGCAAACCAAGGCTCAGAGAGATTGACTTACCCAGTCTCCTGGCTAGAAAGAGGAAGGTAAATGGCATCATTGGGACCCAGTCTGTCAACGTGGGGCACCCAGACATCACTAGTCCTGCCTCAAGGGCTGCAGTAGATTAGATCAATGTTCCCAGTTCCTACCACCCTCCCTTAATCATGTGACTTTGCAGTACCTCCAGCTGAAGGAGGTGGAGTATGTTCTCCTGCCCACTGAAATTGGGTTTGGCCATGTGACTAGCTATGCTAATGGGCTGTTAGCCTTTACAGTTGTTTGTGTGGTTGACTTGTCCACTTACGCTTCTGCCAGCACCATGAGATTAAAATTGCAGGAAGCCACTGCTTAAGGAGAACAGAAGACACACAGAGGAAACTTGGATGCCACCCTCAGGCTGGAGGCAAGCCCGGCTGAATTCAACCTCAGTTCACTGAACTCCAACCAACCTACTGACTCAGGAGTGAGAAAAATGTTCAAGATGCTAACCCACCAAGACTTGGGGCATGTTTGTTACATCTTGTTATTGCATTACACACTGACTAACAAAAGAACCAACCCCGAATCATTGCATCCCCATCTAAATAATAAAACCACCAGCTTACTAGTGGTGTTGGATTTCCAAAGAGCTTTTGGGCCCACTTTCTCATTTAGCCTTTACAGCAAACCTATAAAGTAAAAGCTTTTATTCCCTGTTTTATAGATTGGGCTGCTGAGGTCCAGGAGAGCAAAATGGCTTGCCTCTGCTTGCGCAAGTCAAATCGCTGACCCAGGTCTCTAACTGCATGTCTTCCAACCTCATTCAACCTCTTCTGCCTTTCAACTTTCCTCCCATGAATTGTTCATTATAATTATTTTATAATTAGTTAACAAACACACCAGAAGGAATCCAGCAGAAATTTCTAATGGTTCAGAATTTAATAGCTCCCACTAAACTTCATCATCAAGCATGAGACGCACCCCGCCCCCCCAGCTCCCTCAGTTCCCTGAGGGTTTTTCAGCACAGCCCTTAATGGGCTGCATTTTAATTGCTCAACTTCTACATCCACCTCCTCCATCAGACTGGGAGATTTTGAAAAGAAGGGCCAAGCACTTTGTCTCCAATAACCCATGATTTTCACAGGGTCTGACCCAGAGAGACAACCAACTATGATTTTTTAATAAATTCACACAAAGGCAACAACTGACTTTCCAATATTCAATTCACCTCAATATGCATTTAATTAAGTACCAGGTGGTGGGAGGGGAGCAGCACACACCAGCCTGCAATGTGCCAATTTGGCACATGCATTATTTGAACTGAAGGCAGTTAAGACCCAGCAGACTCAGGGAAAGCTTTCTGCCTCTCCCTTAACTGCCTAAAAGAATTTACATACAGACCTGTACCAGGAAGAGAGCTATTACCAGAAATAACATTTAATGTCAGAAAAACTTATCTGCAGGACATGATAAACATTTGTTTATAAGAATTTTTGCTCTTCCCATCTTCCTGCGAATTGTCTTCCTCCCCTTGAAGCCCCCAGACCCCAACCCGTCTCCTTAGCTCAGGATGGCACGTAAACCTCAATTACCTGACTGCTTGGGAGTCTAGTACTTTTATGGGGCTGCTGTACATATGTATGAAATTGGTTTTTCTCCTGTTAATCTGTCTTATGGCAATTTAATTATTAGACCAGATAAAGAACCTAGAAGGGAAGAAGGAACAAATTTTCACCTCTATGTGGAGATGCTGACACCCTGAAGAGGAGTGTGTTGAGTATACCATTTGACCTTGCAATTTGTATCCCATTGTTCTTGCACCAGAGACATTTCACTCTCCCTGCATTAAAGAGTGTAGCAGTCAGTATGCCAGGAGACTGACTATGTGTGTGAATATGAGTATATATGTATTTGAATGTCTGTGTATATGTGTATATACATATCTGTATATGTGTTTTGCATATATTTGTATGCATTTGCATGTGTATGTCTTGTGTACATATACGTGTGGCTGTGTATATATAGAAGCATGTGCATATCCATGTGCCTGTGTACACACATGTTCGTGCACACTTGAATGTGTGTGTTTGCACGTGCCTCTGTGTATATACATGTCTATGTACATAACATATGTGTGTTTGCGTCTACATAGATATGACTGTATACGTGAGCACATGTGGGTGCATACTCTCTCCATCTTTCTCTTCTCCACTTTTTAACCTACCTCCACTTCTTTTTTTCTTAAAATTGCTCACAGAATTCTTATCAGACAAGATAAACCATTAGTCTTTGATTCAGTTGTTAGTGAATATTAATCATTCTGCCTACAAATACTTATGGAACACCTATGTTCCAGGTCCTGAAGATAAGGCAGCCAAAGAAAAAGACATCCTGCTCTCATTTGCATTCTGGTGATTATTTCTTCCTTCGCGTCCTGGTAAAGAAAAGCACCAGCAGTAAGCAAAATCAACAGAGTAACAGTGACACACACAAGACCTTGTAATGGGCTGGAAATTGACAGAATAGTATTGTTAACAAAATTTAGATCTGCAAACCTTGACCCAGGAGATTTGAACTAAATGGAAAGAATGGCCAAATAGATATGAACAAGAAAGCCAACAACCATCTCACAATAGAATGAGCAGAAAGCTGGTAGAAAGAAAAATACTAATGATTCAAATGTTTGTTGTAAAATTTAAACAGAAAATAATCAATCCCATGAAAATAATTCTACTATGAATAAACATTTCAATGGAAACGTTGAGCTGTATAGCAAATTAAACACTGGATTAAAATAACTTAATGGAATTTGCTCCATGAGACACTTTGTTGCAAAAAATTAATGTTGTGAGAATTCTCACATAGATCTGTGCGTTTAAAATGTACATGACGCCCTGGCCGGTTTTGCTCAGCAGTTAGAGCGTCAGCCTGCAGTCCAGAGAGACCCGGGTTCAGTTCCCGCTAAGGGTGCGTACCTCAGTTGCAGTTTGTCCCCAGCCCTGGTTGGTCGTGCAGGTGGCAGCCACTTGATGTGTCCCTTTCACATCAATGTTTCTCTTTCTCTCTCTTCCTCCCACTCTATCTGAACAAAAAATAGAAAGAAATGATTCACAAAACTAAAATAAATTTTAAAAAATAAATAAATAAATAAAATGTACATGAGGTTGAAACAAAGGGGTAAAGATGGAGGGGGGGCACAATACTCTTCATCTGTGTCACATAATTCATTGATAGACTCAATCCTAGGCCATTCAGCAAGGTACAAGAGATCCTTGAAACACTCACAGCATCAGACTTCATGAAGCATGGTCAGAGGCTACAAGCTCAGCCGGTGTTCAGTGCTTCTCAAACATTATAGTGCATTGAGTCATCCAGGGACCTAGTTAAAATGCAGATTCAAAACAGCAGATCTGGGCTCTGAAAAAGGTTCTGCGTTTCTAACAAGCTCTTGGTAATGCAGTTGTTGGTGGGCAGACCACATCAACCCTATCAGGTCTCAGATCAGCTGTCTGCATTGCATCATCCCTTCTTGGAAAGGCAATACTGTGTGGTCTTGCCTGCTTTAAAAAATTTGCAGTGCAACGTGGTCAGCAAGACCCAGGCACCACAGAAGCTTAACTGAGCCTGCCTCTGGTAGGATTGTTGATCCAGCCATTTGACTTGGTTTGGGGACCCTCAACCCCCAGTCAGAGAACTTTGAGAGTCACTAATCAAATCCTCTTCAGAATTCCCCAGAGAGAGAACAGGCTTAATCCAAAGGAAGGAATCACTAAGAGAAGAAGCTGCCTGGTGAGCTGGAACAAGTCTAGACTCTGAAAGCTGAAGTTCTAGATTCAAATGCTGACTCCTCCACTTACTGATTTTGGGCAAGCCAAGTGTTCCCCCTGGGCCTCAGTTTCTCACCTGTTTGATGAAAATATGAGGTTAACATGAGAAACTTTATATTAAACACACAGCGCCTAGCCAGAATGATGATCTGCACATGGTGCTTTCCAGCTCCAGAGAAGATGGAGTTCCTGTCCGTGCAGTGCACCAGGGCGAGATATTTGTGAGGCTGGGGGTTTCCTGGCACCCTTTCCATTGCATTCACATGCAGGAGCCAATGATTGAATTGAAGGGTCCCAGAGGTCAACACTGCAGAAGAATAAGGCACAGAAAGGCTTTTAAAACAGGACTCACTTCGTCTTTGCAAAAGTATAACAAAGCCAGACTCAGCAAACATCAGCAGCCCTGTCTCCAGACTGGCACTGACTGGTCCAGGGACCTTGAGCTTACTTCAAAATTCCTTTGGAGTCTCTTTAAGAAAAGCAAAATGAGAGAACAAGTCAAGCACATTTTCTTCTTTTTCAGCTGCCAACGAATTTCAAGTGAGTTTCAAAGTGCTTGTAATTCAGAAGGGTGCAAGCCCTTGTCCGTGGTCCTGAATCTGTAATTTTAGGACATCAGTCCCAGGGGTCTGGCCCAGGCAATAGGTGTAGGACAAAGGCTGTGTTCACCTGTGACACCCTTGTTGAGAGAAGCCTCTATAGCTCAGAGAAGGACCTGCCCACAGCACAAACTGGAACCCACTGGGCTCCACTGGGTACATGTGATTCCAGGCAGGAGAGCAGACTCAGAATGATGCCCATGGCATTAGACCCACCTCTGACACTTCCAAGCAGAGTGATCTTAGCCAAGTCATTTCAACTCTGAGCCTCTGCCTCCACATCCATCAAATGGAGATAATAGCTTCTACCTCATCACGTGTTATGAGGATTGAATGGGTTATTGTTATAGACTGAATGTCTGTGCCCTCCCTCCCCCCCCCCCCCCCATTTATACATTGAAACCTAATCCCCAATGAGATGATATTAGGAGGCGGAGCCTTTGGAAAGTGATTAGGACATAAGGGTGGAGCCTCATAAATGAGATCAGTGCTCTTATAAAAGAGGCTCCAGACAGCTCTCTCTGCCCTTCGGCCATGTCAGGGCAGCGAGAAGGTGGCCGTCTATGAGCCTGGAAACAAGCTCTCACCACACGCCAACTCTGCCAGCACCTTACCTTGGACTTCTCAGCCTCCAAAACTGTGAGATATAATGTCTGTCATTTAGAGATCACCCAGCCTACGGATTTTTTGTTATTAGAGGACTGAATGGAGTGAAACAGTTATGCATAAAACACTTTGTATAGAACCTGGTCCATGGAAGGAGGTTGCCTTAGCCTGGGTTCAAGATTAACCCAGGACAGTAAACACTGAGACAAGAGCTTTGGGATAGGCAGTCTGTCTGGGGAAGTGACTCCAGGGGAAAGAAATGGAGACAGAGAATGGTGAAACAGGGAAGGAGACACGTTCATGAAGGGTGTGTCCCTGGCTGATCACCACCATGAGCAGATGGGGCTCAGTGTCCCCAGACTAGCCCACTGTACCACCAGCAGCCAACTAAAGCTCTCCCCTGAATACACCAGCCCAGTGTGCAGTTACTGCTCAGACCCTGCAGTTTCCCTCACACCCTGGATCTCACTAACTGCTCACCTCCAGAAGCTGCCTGACTTCCAACAGAGATGAGAAAGAGGGGAAAAAAAGAATTCATATGTATTGAGCACATGACAATGTGCTAGGTGCTTTATGTGTTTAGCAAAATGATGTTTGCATGTATTAGCAGATATGTTTCTAACCCCCTCGCCAAATTCCTGCTGATCCTTCCTCTAGCCCAGGGTGGTAGGGGTTTCTGTATTTACTGCTTTAGGCGGGAGAAATAGGTTATTGAAGAAATTCAGAAAGAGGAGAAGAATCAGTTCTCTGCTTCTGAATTTCAAGACAAACTTCCAAAACTCATGGCAGAAACAAGTTTGAATTGTTTTCTGAGTTTCAAAATCCTCGGTTTTGAGCATAGAAGTCAGGACCCTAAAAGACTCAGGGCATAAAAAGAATGCCATAAATAATAGATTTGGGAGAATTCATAATCAATCAGAGTGAGTTTGCCTGCCTTCAGGAGGTTGGGGATTGCCAGGATTAAGGGGAGCAAAGAAGACTTTATGTTGTTGTACCTCCACCCACCACTTTCCTAGGTCAAGTCCCAGGGGAATATGACCAAAAGAAGAAGAACAAGTTTGGGGACCAGAGAGCAGAGACCTGAATTTTTTTCCCCAGGTGAAGTTTAAGGGAGAGTCCTAAAATGACCCCCAATAATTCTTGCCTTCTAAAGTTCATGCACTTGTGTAAACCCCTCCCCTTGAATATGGGTTAAAATTATTGACTCACTTCTCATGAGTAGAACATGGCAATAAAATGCCACTTCCAAGGTCAGGTTACAAAAAGACAGCTGCTTCTGTTTTGGGTTCTCGTTCTCATTCTCTCTCTCTCTCTCTCTCTCTCTCTCTCTCTCTCTCTCTCTCTTTCTCTCTCTCTCCAGCTGCCATGATCTGAGTTGCCCTATCGTGAGGTCTGTGTGACAAATAACTATCTCTGGCCAACAGTCACATGAAGGGAATGGGAGGAGAGGTTTCTGCATCCTTAGCTGACATCGTAATTGCAACTTCTTAGGTGACCCTGAGCCAGAACCACCCAGGCAAGCTGCATGCAGATACCTGAGCCACAGAAACCATGAGATAACCACTGTTTGTTTGTTTGATTGGTTGGTTTTATCTGATCAGTTTATGCTGCAACAGGTAACTAATACAGCATAAACAATATCCAGGCGGAGGCCCCGAGGCTGTCTCCCAGCCCCCGCCTACCATAGTTTGGCTCTGGAATTAGCCAGATCATATCCTTTGGGATGAGATCAGCATAAACATGTCCATCAGAACTGGAACAGTGGAGAGGCTGTGCCATCAGTATAAGGTGTATGCAATAGAAACTAAATTAAAATATAGAGAGGGAAACGGTTACACTTATTGCATGATTTATCAGTCAGCATAGGCTAGATGTTGCTGCAGAGATAAACAGCCCCGAATTTTAGTGGTTTAACACAACCAAATTCTACTTCTCAATCATGCTCCCTTTACATTGGGTTGGCAGGACACTCCGCTCCACACAGTCGTCCAGGCTGTTGGAGGCCCCACCAGCTTGTAGCTGCGCCATCTGGAATGTGAAGCTTCCTCACTGGCTACAGCTGGGAAAGAGAGGGGAGAGTGTGCTTCATCTCTAAAGTCCTTTTGCCCAGAAGTGACATACATCACTTCCAGCCTAAAAGAAAAAGGAACCCCAGGGAGCCTGGGAACTGTGGTCTTCCTTGTGTCCAGGAAGGTCAGTCTGGCATTGGTGAACACCAGCACTGCCACCGTGCCCCTGGCATCTCCATCAGGGATGTCACCCTGCCTCTCAGGGTGGATGCTGGACATGCAACAGAAGGTGTTAACCAAACTGAAGTTGCCTGGAAGGACCCTCTCTCTCTTACTTTTTTCTCCATCACAAAACAAAACTTCTATCCTTGCGGAGCCATGAGATATTTCTTCTGTTGGCTCCAGAGTACATCAGTGCTATGGAAACCGGCGCTATGTTGTTTTTTTGTTTTTGTTTTAGTTTTTGTTTTAATATGTCTTTGATTTTCTTTTTTTTTTTCTAGAGAGAGATAGAAACATTGATGTGAGAGAGAAATATTGATCAGCTGCCTCCTGCACGCCCCCTGGTGGGAATAGAGCCCACAACCCAAGCATGCGCCCTGACCGGGAATGGAACCGGGACCTCTCAGTCCATGGGATGATGCTCAGTCCACTGAGCCACACCAGCCAGGAGGAAACAGGCATTTTGTAAAGGCAAAGAATGTTGGACCTTGGAGGAGCCCTCTGGGTTATCAAAGCAAGTTTTATTTGGGTCAGTTTGTGATGTGAAGACCCAGAAACAGAGGGGAGATTTTTGAGCACCTGCTACATCCCATGAACTAAGTTTTTAAAATAGGGATACAGAAATAAATAAGATATTAACCTTGTCCTCAAAAATCCCATGGAGGCTTAGTGGTGGTGATTGACGGGTAAGCAAACAAATGTCACAGAGTATGAACAGCACTGTGTGTGTGTGTGTGAGAGAGAGAGAGAGAGAGAGAGAGAGAGAGAGAGAGAGATATTGATTCAAGGTCCCATGGTGAACAAAAGAAAATGAAGGAGGAAGACAAATGTGCCATGCAGGGTGAACAACAGGAGGAATTTGGGGGAGGAGTGATGCCGAGAGCAGTTTTGGAGATAGACATTCACTAGGTAGGGTGGGGAGAGCATTCCAGATGTAGGAGACAGATGGACAAAGGACATATTCAGACCCAATCACTGCATCCAGGTCTCTGATATGACGTTTGATACCCCCTCCTCTGCCTCCCAGGATCTAGCACAGTGCCTGGCACATAACAGGCAGTCAACCAATACACACTGAACTAATATCTCCCTGGGTCTCATATTTGGCCAGAGGTTCTGAGGAGTCACTCTTGCGTTATAGCCACAGAAATGGTCCTGAAATCTCACGAGCAGGCTTTCCCTACAGTGCATGTTGCTGCCTCGGGTGCGCTGGGTGGTGGGGACCAGGAAGGAGGGGGACACAAAGTGCTGGTGTGGGCATTCCGCAGCCTCCTGAAGCCTCGCTTCTGGCAATCACCCCATTCCCAGGGGCTCCGTTTCCGAAACTCAGCACAGAGCCCTGCTGCACTTCCCTCCTGCAGAAAGGTGATTAATTCCCTCTCACCTCCGCCGGCGTGTTAAGCCTTTTGTATCTGGGTTTGCTGCAATTAAACACAGAACGTGTTGTTCAAACAGGACTGCGATGATGACACAGACAGGGGAAAAATTCTATATTCGATCACATTTAGTCTGGTCGGCCAGGGGAAAGAAGGTGTCTTAGCTTTGGAAGTTAAGGGAAAGGAAATAGTTTTCATCACTATTTCTTAACATTGTCCTTATCAAGAATGAAACCAGTTATTTTCTTGGTGTCAGGAGTAGACTAGGAAGCCTGCCTCACATTTCTCTGGACAATAGAGAAAGGCAAACACATCAGTTGACTACTTAATGTTTCCCCTCCAGGCCACAGGGGCCCAGTGATCATGTGTCTACCTGAGCATTTAGGTAAGGAATAATCTCTGTTAAAGGAGTTATCAATTTATAACATAATAGATATCTATGGTGAAGAGGAGGGGTATTTTTGGTTTAGAAGGAACAGGAAACCCCTGTCCTCACACCCTAATAAATTATGAAGACCTGTGTTCCCATCCCTCCACCTGTTCTCCACCTTACTTCTCTACCTTTGTCATTTCTGGACCATGTTCCTTACTCAGAATGTCCAGTACAGGTGAAGAGATGTCACTGCTTTAAAAGAAAGAGATTGTGTGGAAGGCAGGAAGAAAGAGAGAGAGGGAACTAGGGAGAGAGGGAGGGAGGAAGGAATGGGGGAGGGAAAATGGTAGAAAACCTTACTATTTTTTAAGACCTGTTGAACCCAACAATTCAGAATAGAATCTTGGCCCAATCTCCAAATGACCTGTCAATTACTAGCTAGTTAGTGTCAAATGAGTCAGTAGCAACAAGGGCAAGAATATTTAATGAGTGTGTGTGCACATGCCCTACACACACACTGCTCTACCTAAAAGAAGTGTGTACACTTAACACAGAGCACAATGTTAGCAATTGGTGGTCTTCCCCTCTATGTCTGCTGGACTTCTCTGAAAGTCTCCTAACAGTACACGACTCTGTCTTAGCACTTGCTGATCCTCTCTCTGAGCTGACTTCCTTGTTCCCTTCTTTGCTGCTCAACCTGAAAATTCAGCTCAGATATTGTTGCTTCTTTCTGGAAACCACTGAGCTCTTTGGGCTGGAAAGTGGACCTTCTTCTGTGCTCTGCTCCCACACAATACATCACGTGACCTATGTAGAGCGTTGTTTCCCTAAGAGATGATGCTCTCCCTAAGAGCAAGGACTGAGTCTCGCTGATCTTTCTGTGCGTCACTCCTAACCCGTTTGAAGCACAGGCTGATAGATGTCTGATAAATATTTATTGGATAAATAAATGGTATTCTTTTCAGATGTTCTTTTTTCCCAATTTTTACATGTCCCTTCCTCTTTTCTCCTTCTTGTTCCTTCATCACAATCAACTTAACATTGCCTTTTATTGTGAAAGTTAAATTTGAAATGCCTTCTCCAGTATCTGTGGCTCCATCATTGGGAGCTTCAGGCCTTGTTTGTTGTTGTTGTTGTTGTTGTTTATTTTGGGGGTTTTTTGCAGGTTTGGTTCAAGCCATGAAATACTCTTTGTTCAGGCTGACTGCAAAAACCTTCTTATCACCAGCCTGCCTCTGCTCAGAGGCCCCTGTAGTCCTACAATTATTTTACAATGTTTGTCTAATCAACCTGGGGCCCATGAGGGCTCATAAATGGTGCTTGTCTTTGTATTGCTACTTTCCATGAGTTTTCAGAATTCAGCTCCTCCTGGAGCTCTCGGCCCTTGTTGGGGAGAGATTACCTTCCATTCAGTGAGAAAGAATAAAGGTTAATCAGTTAGTGGTCTTGTGCATTAAGAAGATACTCATGGGGAGAAAGAAAACAGAACCCAAAATACAGAGAGTGCATTGCTAGATTTATGAGCTCCTGCACTATGGGCCTCAGAGAAAACAGGGGCATGCCAGAAGTCCTTCCTGACTGTGCCTGAGAGAGTTGAATGTAAAAATTGTAGTTAAATAAAGTTGAGGAGCAAAGGAAGGAACAGAGTGTCTACCAGGAGCTACAAGCTTGTGGACCTGAGTTTATCTGGTTGTGTGTGACAGCCACCAAGATGGCCCTCAATGATTCATGCTTCCTGGTATTTCTGCCTTTGTCTAGTCCACTCCCATATTGAATAGGCTGATCTGTGTGACCAATAGGATTCTACAGAAATCATGGAATATGGCTTCCAAGGTTGAGTCATAAAAGTTGTTGTGGTTTCCCCTGCTTCCTCTTGGATCACTCACTCTGAAGGAATCCAGCTGCCATGTTTGAGGACACATGGCCCTGACCTCTGTCTATAACTATCACGCCAAGAATACACATCAGGCTCAAACTGGGTCAAATGGGTTCTCTCCCCCAGGAATCTGGATTTTGGATTAAGAGTTGGGGGAGTGGCCCTTCTGCTGATGGTGAACATGGAAGAAAAGAGAGAGCTGGTCTGCTGAGAAAGGAAAAAAAAGCAGCCCACAGGAAGATGCACAACAGCAGCCACAAAGACAGGCCTCCTGGGTCCTCCATGTCTTGAGTTCCTGGTCCCAGACCCTTGAGAAGCCTTGTTGTTCTTGAGTCCAAGAGATTTCCTGAGATCTTCCAATAGCCAGTGGCATTCTTTGAGAAAAAAGTGATAGAACTCAAACCAACTTAAGCAAAAATGGGAGTTATTGATATACATACCATTGAGCAGGCAGAAGGAGGTGGCCTCAGTCACGACTGGACCCAGAGAAGAAACAGTGTCATAATTTCCACCTCTTGCTCATCAACCACCTTTCCAAAACCTGTATCTGTGTGTAGGCTTCATTCCCTCCTCAAATAGAATTGCTTTTCCCACTTGGTAAGAAATAGTCAGCAAGCAACCACTCCTCATTATTTTAGCTCCGGAACCCCAGAGGCAAGCACCTTCTCCAGCTCCACATCAAAAACTCCCAGGGAAAATCTTTAGGCCAGAATTGAAAACATGTTCACTCACCCATCCACCTCTAATCCCTGTTAGCAGGAAATAGTTTACTGGAACTGACTGGGCCATCGCTTGATCAATCTCTACGGCAGTGGGAGCAAGGTCTGTGATTGACAACCTCACCAGAGTCACCTGATTGAAAAAGAGGAAATGGAATAGGAGATGATGCACATGAAGCATTCCTGGGTTGACTTCATTCCTTGCAGTCAAAATACCTTCACAGGCAGAATCTTTGTGATGATGAAACCATTCTACATCTTGACTATATCAGTGTCAACATCCTGGTTGCGATATTGTCCTTAGTTTTGCGGTATTACCATTGGGGGAAACTGTGTAGAGTTTACATGGTGTCTTTCCATGTTATTTCTTACAACTAAATGTGACTCTGAATTGATCTCCCCCCAAAAGAGTTTAATTTAAAATAGCTAGAAAACAAAGTAAAACAAAATCTTGATTAAAGATGACCCTGCCACCCAAATTAAATCTCAATGAAATCCAATGGAAATGAACTCATAGGCAACCAAATACCACTGCTTAGTCATTCAGCCAACATCTTGGAAAAGCCAGATCCATTTTCTCCTCAATCTTTATTTTTAAATGAAGTCCTGACAGGTTTCTTAGATAGCAGCATTGTTCATTTTCACCCGGTGATAATTAGAGGGAAAAGATCAAGAATGTCCTGAAGGCCACAGTTCACATACCAACAGACAAGCCAGGATGTGATAATCAGCTCAGAATTAGCACTAATTCTTCATGGTTTCTAAGCATATCAAATATTAAAATATAATTAGGCATTGTGTAAGTGCCTAAAAGTTTTGACGCTAACTTTTCCTTTTGGGTCAAGAAACCAACCAATAGAAGAAATTTAAAGATTGGTTATAAAGGATCAATTTGTCCTTCTTAACTTGGGGGTGGGGGATGAGTGACAATTCAGTGGCACAGAAAAACTTTGAAACCAGTCCTGAGTCAAACTTCAACTCTCCCCTGGGCAAGTCACTTCTATGACTCTCATCCATAAAATACTCATAATAATAGTGTCCTCTCTCATAAGGCTATTGTGTCCATATAAGGCAGTTAATACTTGGAAAGCACGGGGCACACAGTAGGTCTTCGGTGAATGTTAGTGTCCTTCCCCCTGGGAAAAAGCATGAAAAGGCTGTTGGTGTGATGAATGTGTTTTATGAGGGCATAAAAACTGGGATTGCACTCCTAATTTAATTAGGAAAGAAAAGTAAAATGTTCCTGTGGCAGATATTCAAGTATATGACATGAAATATCATGATGGCATTTTGGTCATCCTTCTTGAAAAGGATTGAAGGAGAATGTGCCAGTTAGAAAAATTAATAGACTATAAATCCTTACATAGCCATACAATTGGCCAGTAGAATGGTACTTAAAGTAATATCCTCTTAAGAAATTAAATAGTTGATGGATGATACAGATATCTTTGTGACTGACTTATTTACAGGGGGAAATAGTCACAGATAGGACTTCTACATACTTTTCTTGTCCAAAAACTTTATTTTAAACACTACAACTGAAACAGCAACACTCCCACTTTATGGGAGCTGAATTGCTGCCTTTATACCCCAAATTAATAAACAAAGCAAAAAGCAAAAGGGAGGTGTTAGCCACTAAACATTTTCAACTCCTTGCAGCTTTGTGCTATAAGAAATAGAATAAAGCAGCAAGAAAGAAATTGCTTAATGCAATGTTCATTCTCCCCTTCTTCCTCTCTAAAAGAGCCTTCACTTTGTTCAGATTGGCCATCTGCATGGTTTTTTTTGTTTTGTTTTGTTTTGTTTTTTTATCCTTATCCAAGGACATTTTTCCATTTTTTGTTAAGATAGAGGGAGAGAGAGGAAGAGAGAGAAAAGGAGAAACATCGACGTGAAAGGAACATGTCGGATGGCTGCTGTCCGCACGACCCAACCAGGGCCGGGGACAAACTGCAACCAAGGTACATGCCCTTAGTGGGAACCGAACCCTGGTGTCCCTGGACCACAGGCCAACGCTCTAACCGCTGAGCAAAACCATCCAGGGCTATCTGCATGGTTTAAAGCTACATTTCCCAGCCTCCCTTGAGGATGGAGCGAGCACATGACACAGTTTAACCATTAAGAATTAAGCAGAAGTTAGTAGATGTTAGTGATCTATGGCTGCATAACAATTACCCTCAAAACTTAGCAGCTTGGCCCTGGCCGGTTTGGCTCAGCGGTTAGAGTGTTGACCTGCGGTCCTGAGAGACCCGGGTTCGGTTCCCGCTAGTGGCGCGTACCTCGGTTGCAGTTTGTCCCCGGCCCTGGTCGGTCGTGTGGGTAGCAGCCACTTGATGTGTTCCTTTCACATCGATGTTTCTTTCTCTCTCTCTCTGTTCCTCTCTCTCCCTCCCACTCTACCTGAATAAAAAATGGAAAAATGTCCTCGATAAAAAACAAAACAAAAAACTTAGCAGCTTGAACAACAAACATTATTATCTCACAGTTTCTGTGAGTCGGGGATCTGGAAGCAGCTTAGCTGGGTGTTAAGTGAGTCACCTAACTACTAAGTTGTAGAACCTGGATTCTAACTCAGGTCCATCTGACTGCAATGTCTATGTTCTTTCCACCACACTGAGGAGCTGGTTTGGGACTAAAGTAAACATTTATCAATAGCCACAATTATTGCCATGTGTCAATAGCCATGTGTCCAGCTATTTACTGGCTTGTTGTTTTATTTAAGCGTGACCACGACCCTGTGAAGCAGGCACTATATCTATTCCCATTTTGTTAATGGTTAAAGAGGCTCAAATGAGTTAAGTGTATTTCCTGGTTCTCACAGCTTTGCAGTGGTGAAGCTGGGATTGGATCCAGGTCCAGTAGATGCCCATGGATCATGATTCATGTGACCCTTATGTCAGTATTTTGGATGTGGCAGTCAGAGAGGGACAAGAACAAGTAAATGGCTGTCTAACATGCAAGCTGCATTCAATTAGGATCTTTCTTAATGGTGACTACTTGTTTACTTAAGACCAAAGCAAGATGGTATTCTTGTACACCAATAATGAACACTCAAAAAGGGAAACTAGGAATTCCAAAATGGAGGCAGAGTGAACGGAAGCTACACAGTCCGTCTCCCAGAACCAAACTGGAATTACAACTATAACACAAACAAATTGACAGGGAAAAGCAACAGAAAAGCAGCTTGCAAGGACCATATAACCAGGGACACTGACTCGATCCTGGTAGGACTGCGAAGGCGCAAGACGGGGGCTGGGAGCCCACAGACAGCAGCGGCCTTAGGTGGGAGCGGCGCCCTCGGGTTAAACTCCCAGGCGGCTACACAGCGAGGAGCCAGGACAGAGGCTAAAAAAGCCACAGTCACTCACCTTGGGCTCTGGCAGAGGGAAGGCGGACTGGACTGGAACTGTGTGGGGACACTCAGGATTTGGAGGGCGCACAGAGCTTTTGCTGAGTTGCTGCCATGCAGGACAGTGGCCATCTTGCTCCTTCCCAGGGCTCTGGGGGGAGGCAGCAGCCGCTCCCTCAGAGATCCAACCCAGTGGGCCACTGAAATGCTAATTGAGGCTCATTAACAATGAGCATCTGCCCCACCCTCTGGAAATCCCCTTATGCTAAGCTCCTGAGGGAGTTTTTCAATCAACTGACAACCCAAAACTCTTCAAGTAACCTGGACTGCTAGCCTCCAGGAAAAAAGCTAGAGAATAACAGTACCTTTCCTGGGCCAGCAACACTAACCAGGAAAGTAAGACTTGACAGTGGTCTTTAACGTGGGTGCTCCCTTGCACATCTAAACCCAGGAGAGGGCACCACAAACAGCAGAATACCAACACCCACAGGGAAAACTTGACAAGCTCCAAAGCCCACTGTGATAGCCAAAATGGTAAAACACAGACACAGAAGCCAAATGAAAGAACAAAAGACCTCCACTGAAGATGAGATCAATGTGGAGCTGTTAGGCAAGTTAACAGAGCTAGAATTCAGAGCCATGATCTTGAGGAAGCTCAACAGCATGAGTAAGGACATAGAGATGATGAAAATAAACCAATTGGAAATTAAAAACCACCAAGAAGAGATCAAAAATGACATATAAAAAATGAAAAACACATTGGAAGGTCTAAAAAGCAGAGTAGAGGAAGCTGAGGACTGGATCAGTAAATTAGAAGACAGGGTAGAAAAAAATCAACCAATCAGAAAACCAAAAGGAAAAAACGATTAAAAAACAGGAAGACAGCTTAAGAGAACTGTGGAACAACTGGAAACATAATAATATTTGCATCATAGGAGTCCCCGAAGAAGAGAAAATGAGCAAGGTTTAAAGAATATGTTCAAAGAAATAGTGACAGAAAACTTCCCTAATTTGGTAAAGGAAGAAGGCATTCAAGTTCAAGAAGCACAGAGAGCCCCAAGTAAGAAGAACCCAAACAGGTCTACACCAAGACACATAGTAATTAAAATGCCAAAAATTAAAGACAAACAGAGAATCCTAAAAGCAGCAAGAGATAAGCAACAGGTTACCTACAAAGGAAACCCCATAAGGCTCTCAGCTGACTTCTCACAAGAAACACTACAGGCCAGAAGGGAATAGCATGAAGTAATCAAGGTCATGAAAAACAAGGATCTGATCCAAGACGACTGTACCCAGCAAGGCTATCATTCAAAATAGAAGGTCAAATAAAGAGCTTCCCAGACAAAAAAATAAAAAGGCTAAAGGAATACATTAGCACCAAACCAGCACTGCAAGAAATGTTAAAAGGACTGCTGTAATTAGTAAAAGAAATAGGAAGAAAAATATAATCACACCAAACAAAAATAGCAATAAACAAGTACATATCAATAATCACCTTAAATGTAAATGGACTGAATGCTCCAATAAAAAGACACAGAGTAGCTGATTGGATAAAAAAGCATGACTCATCTATATGTTGTTTACAAGAGACCCACTTCACAACAAAAGACTCACATAGGTTGTAAGTGAAGGGATGGAAAAAAATTTTCCAACGAAATGGAAAGGAATAAAAAACTGGGGTAACAATACTCATATCTGATAAAATAGATTTCAAAATGAAGGCCATAACTAGAGACAAAGAAGGCTACTACATAATATTGAAAGGATTTATCCAACAGGAACATTTAACCTTGATAAACATATATGCACCCAATATAAGAGAACCAAAATATATTAAAAATCTTCTGGAGGACTTCCAAGGAGAAATCGACAGCAATACAATCATAGCAGGGGACTTCAACACCCCATTGACAGCACTGGATACATCCTCTAGACAAAATAATTAGCAAGGAAACAGAGACTCTAAATGAAGCACTAGATCAAATGGATTCAATAGATATCTACAGAGAATTACACCCCAAAACTACAGAATTCACATTCTCCTCAAATGCACATGGGACATTCTCAAAGATAAACCACATGTTAGGGCACAAATTAAATCTCTACAAGTTCAAGAAGATTGAAATCATATCAAGCATCTTCTCAGATCACAATGGCATGAAACTAGAAATCAATTGCAACAAGAACATGCAAAGACATTTGAACACATGGAAGCTAAAGAGCATGTTATTAAACAATGAATGGGTTACCGAGGAGATCAAGAAAGAAATTAAACACTTCCTGGAAACCAATGAAAATGAACACACAACAACACAAGATCTATGGGATACAGCAAAAGCAGTTCTGAGCGGAAAGTTTATAGCACTACAGGCCTACCTCAGAAAACAAGAAAAAATTCTAATTGACTGTCTAACCTCACAACTTAAAGAATTAGAAAGCAAACAAAAAGAAAACCCCAGAGCAAGTAGAAGGAAGGAAATAGTAAAGATCAGAGCAGAAATAAAAGACATAGAGACCAAAAAAAACAATTCAAGGGATCAATGAAACAAAGAGCTGGTTTTTCGAAATGATAAACAAGATTGATGGACCCTTAGCTAGACTCACCAAGAAACAAAGATAGAGAACCCAAATACACAAAATCAGAAATGAAAGAGGAGAAGTAACAACTGACACCAGAGAAATACAAAAGATCATTAACAGCTACTATGCACAACTATATGCAACACATTCAACAATCTAAGTGAAATGGACAAATCTCTAGAAACACACAGTCTCCCAAAACTGGACCAGGAAGAGATAGAAAACTTGAACCGAACAATAACAACTAAGGAAATTGAAGAGGTAATCAAGACTCTCCGAGCAAACAAAAGCCCTGGCCCAGATGGCTTCACGGGGGAGTTTTACCGAACATTCAAAAAAGAACTAACACCCATTCTCCTCAAACTATTTCAAAAAATTCAAGAAGAAGGAAGACTTCAAAACTCGTTCTATGAGGCCAGCATAGTTCTAATTCCAAAACCAGAAAAAGACACTACAAAGAAAGAAAACTACAGGCCAATATCCCTGATGAACATAGACGCCAAAATCCTGAACAAAATACTAGCAAATCGGATCCAGCAATACATCAAAAAAATTATTCACCATGACCAAGTGGGATTCATCCAGGGATGCAAGGCTGGTACAATATTCGCAAATCAATAAATGTGATACACCACATAAACAACATGAAGAATAAAAACCACATGATCATATCAATAGACACTGAAAAAGCATTCGACAAAATCCAGCATTCATTTCTGATAAAAACGTTCAGCAATGTGGGAAGAGAGGAATCATATCTCGACATAATAAAGGCCATATATGAAAGACCTACAGCCAACATCATACTCAATGGGCAGAAACTAAAAACATTTCCATTAAGAACAAGAACAAGACAGGGATGTCCAATTTCGCCACTCTTATTTAACATAGTACAGGAAGTCTATCCACAGCAATCAGACATGAAGAAAAAATAAAAGGGATCCAAATTGGAAAGGAGGAAGTGAAACTGTCATTATTTGCAGATGACATGATATTATACATAGAAAACCCTAAAGACTCCATCAAAAATCTACTAGACTTAATAAATAAATTTGGCAAAGTAGCAGGATACAAAATTAACATCAAGAAATCGATGGCATTCTTATACACTGATGATGAACTCACAGAAAGAGAAACTGAAAAAACAATCCCATTTTCCATCGTGGCAAAAAAAAAAATTAAGATACCTAGGAATAAACTTAACCAAAGAAGTAAAGGACCTATTTGCAGAAAACTACAGGACATTGACAAAAGAAATAGAGGAAGATATAAAAAAGTGGAAGCACATACCTTCTTCATGAATAGGAAGAATTAACATCATTAAAATGTCCATATTACCCAAAGCAATCTATAGATTCAATGCAATCCCCATCAAAATACCAATGACATCTTTCACAGAACTGGAACAAATACTTCAGACGTTCATATGGAACCAACAAAGACCCCGAATAGCCACAGCAATTTTGAAAAAGAAGGAAAAAGTAGGTGGGATCACAATACCAGATATCAGGTTATACTACAAAGCGACTGTAATCAAAACAACCTGGTACTGGCACAAGAACAGGCAGATAGACCAGTGGAACAGAACAGAGAACCCAGAAATGGACCCAAGGCAATATGCTCAATTAGTATTTGACATAGAGGGCAAGAGCATACAGTGGAGTAAAGACAGCCTCTTTAATAAATGGTGTTGGGAAAATTGAACAGCTACATGCAAAACATGAAACTAGATCATCGACTTACACCATACACAAAAATAAATTCAAAATGGATAAAAGACTTAAATGTGACCCATGAATCCATAAAAATTCTAGAAGAAAATGTAGGCAACAATATTTCAGACATCATATGCAGCAGAATTTTCACTGATACATCACCTAAGGCAACAGAAACAAAGGAAAAAATGAACACATGGGACTACATCAAACTCAAAAGCTTCTGCACAGCAAAAGAAACAATCATCAAAATGGAAAGGCAACCCATTGTATGGGAGAACATCATTGCCAATGATATATCAGATAAGGGGTTAATTTCCAACATATATATAGAGTGCTCATACAACTCAAGAAAAGGAAGACAAAGAACCCAATTACAAAATGGGTGGAGGAGCTGAATAGACACCTCTCCAAACAGGACATACAAATGGCCAAAAGACATATGAAGAAATGTTCAACATCACTAATCATCAGAGAGATGCAAATTAAAACAACAATGAGGTATCACCTCACACCTGTCAGAATGGCCGCCATCAACAAATCATCAAACAACAAGTGTTGGCGAGGGTGTGGAGAAAAGGGAACTCTAATACACTGCTGGTGGGAATGCAGACTGGTGCAGCCACTATGGAAAACAATATGGTGTTACCTCAAAAAATTAAAAATTGAACTTCCATTTGACCCAGTGATCCTGCTTCTAGGAATATACCCTAAGAACACTGAAACACCAATCAGGATGAATATATGTACCTCCCATGTTCATAGCAGCACTAATTACAATAGCTAAGATCTGGAAACAGCCCAAGTGTCCATCAGTAGATGAATGGATAAAAAAGCAGTGGTACATATACACAATCGAGTACTATGCAACAGTAAGAAAGAAAGATCTCTTATCCTTTGAGACAACATGAAGGGACCTGGAAAGTATTATCCTAAGTGAGATAAGCCAAACAGAAAAAGACAAATACCACATGATCTCACTTATATACGGAATATAATGAACATAACAGTCTGAGGAATATGGTAGACCCAGAAACATTAAATTAGGGCACAGATTGACATTCCTCAGAAGAGGGGGTGGGAGGGTGGGAAGAGATAAACCACAGAACTTATATGCATGTATGCATAACCAATGGACATGGACAACAAAGCCGGGATGGAGTGGGGGGATGGGGAGGGGAGTGCCAATGGGGTGAAAAAGGAATAAATCTGTAACAAAAAAATAAATAAATAAGGGAAACTAAAAAAACAATCCCATTACCATTGCAAAAAAATAAAATAAAATAAAATACCTAAGAATAAACTTAACCAATGAGGTAAAAGACCTATTCTCAGAAAAATGCAGGACATTGAAAAAAGAAATAGAGGAAGATATAAAAAGTGGAAACATATACCATGTTCATGGATTGGAAAAATCAACATCATTAAATTGTCCACACTACCCAAAGCAATCTATAGATTCAATGCAATCCCTATTAACCTCAACAGCATATTTCACAGATCTAGAACAAATACTCCAAAAGTGTATATGGAACCATAAAAGACCCAAATAGTCACAACAATCTTGGATAAAGAATAACAAAGTGGGAGGAATCACAATACTGGATATCAAGTTATACTACAAAGCCATCAAAACAGCCTGGTACTGGCACAAGAACAGACATATAGACCAATGGAACAGAACAGAGAACCCAGAAATTGACCCAAGACAGTATGCACAATTAATATTCAACAAAGGAGGCAAGAGCATACAGTGGAGAAAAGACAGTCTCTTCAATAAATGGTGTTGGGAAAATTGGACAGATACATGCAAAACATGAAACTAGACCACCAATTTATACTATACACAAGTATAAACTCAAAATGGATAAAAGATTTAAATGTAACTCAAGAAACCATAAAAATCCTAGAAGAAAATGTAGGCAGAAAAATCTCAGACATCATATGTAGTGGAATTTTCACTGATACATTACCTAGAGCAAGAGAAACAAAGGAAAAATTAATAAATGGGACTACAGAAAACTAAAAAGCTTCTGCACTGCAAAAGAAACCAGCATCAAAATGAAAAGGGAACCCACTCTCTGGGAGAACATATTTGCCAATGATACATTGGATAAGGGGTTAATATCCAAAATTTATAGAGTATTAATACAACTCAACAAAAGGAAAACAAACAATACAATTAAAAAGTGGGCAGAGGGGTCTGGCCAGTCTGGTTCGTGGACCAAAGAGTTGCGGGTTCAATTCCAGCCAAGGGCACATACCTCAGTTGCGGTTTCAATCACCAGCCCTGGTCGGGGTTATGCAGGAGGCAACCAATCAATATGTCTCTCTCACATGGATGTTTCTCTGTCTCTCTGTCTCTCTTCCTCCCTCCCTTCCTTCCAGTCTATCTTTCAGATAAATAGAAAAACATCCTCGAGTGAGGATTAAAAAAAAAGTGGGCAGAGGACCGGAGTAGACACTTCTCCAAACAGAGCATACAAATGGTGTCGGGTGCTCTGAGATTTTACCTGCAGTTGACCTCCCATATCTAAGCAGGAAACAGAAATGGACCCTTGCAGACACTGAAAAAACACAGAAAGTGAACTCAGCGCCTCTAAAAGGGCATTTGAAAGTAGCCACTTGAGCAGACATTTGTCTCTGGCTATTTTTTCGGGCCCAACCTTCTTCCCGTGATTTACTGAAAGCCTGTTGGGAAGAATCTCCAACCATGTATGAATTCCATTGCATTACTGAATCCTGAGCGGGGTAAAGATCCAGTAGGCACATCCAGGGCCGGGCTCCTGAGCCAAGGCCACACAGTCCTAGTCTTACCCCTAAAGACAGAGGGCACAGTGGGAGGCCAGATTTAGGGGTGACTTATTTTCATACACAATACTGAGCCCACTTCTCTCTGGCTTCCAAAGCCTCCTGGGTTCTCGTCTACATCTCCACTTATTTCTCCAGTTCTATAAGCCCCTGGTTTCCTTCAAAGAGTTGCCCTCTGTGCTTAATTCAACCAGAAAGTATTTCTGCCGCTGGCCGCCAAGAATGCTGACTGATGGATCGTCGAAGCTGCTCAAGGAACTTCTTCCTTCTGAAGAGTCAGTTCCTTGTAATGAGCCATGACACCGCCGCCACTCTCCTGTGCTGAACAAGGGCTTGGATGTGTCCTGGCTCTTGGGTTACACAAAACAGAATCCAGGCCAAGCAAAAGTAAGCATAAATACGTAAATGGAGCATTTATTAAAGGGTGCGGTGGTGTATCATGGATGCCAGTGGATGGCGAGTCTTTGAAAGCTGTTCTAATAACAGTACATTTCACTCAGTGCTTTGCTTTGGTCCCACCACCTCCAGGAAGTCTTTCCTGACTTCAGAGATTCTCTTTTCTCTGTCTCTGTCATGCCTTGGATACTTCCTTGCCCATTCAAGAAAGCTCAAGATCTGTTATCGAATGTATGTGTATGTGTATATGCATTTGTGTGTATGTATATCTGTATATGTCTATGTACGTGCATCGTGTATTACGCATGTGTGTATGTGTGTATATATGCATGTTTGTGTGTGGCTTTGTATGTTGCATTGTCCATATTACCCTGTAACGCTCTGAAAGCCACAGTTTCTTGTGTGAACTGTTTCAGGGCTGTGACACACCAATAGTATTATAAACTATGCAAAATGTGGCGAGGCAAAGATGCAGTGAGCTCTGAGAGCCTGTAACAGGAGACCTGGCCCAGCTTAAGAGGGAAGAGAGCCTTCTAGGAGGAGGCGAAGTCCCGTCCAAGCTTGAAACACCAGGTAGCAGGTGGAGGGGGGTGGATTGTTTCACACGGAGGAGATGGATGCTGCAAAGGCTGAGATGCCTGCAAGAGAGAGGGTTGCCTGGGTCGACCTGGAAGCAGTTTGGTGAGGCTGGTGCCTCAGGGAAGGAGGTAAAGTGGGGCGTCGGCCTGAGAAGGGCTGTAGGTGCCATTGGGGAGTGTGAACTTTATCCCAGGGCCCATGAGAAGCCTGCGTAACTGAAGAGCAGCACAATGATGTTTGCATTTTAGAGGCTCCCTCTGCCTGCCAGTCAGAGGGAGGGTGAGAGGGAAACAAGGCTGCGGGGACCCAGGGGACCTTGGCACTGCCCTGAAGGAGGGCAGGCACCGTGGTCCCTGCTCATGGTGGGTTCCACTGAATGGTTGTTGCTCCTGATGTTGAAATTATTAGCAAACTTCTGCTTTTACCAGAAGAAAAACCCACTGGTCTAGAGAGAAAACAGGACCAGCCCTACCCTTCCAGGGAGAAAATTAAAGCTAATGCTGTTAATTGCTCTTTCCTGAGCATCTCTCATTAGGGATAGGAATAGTCAGCATCTCTCCAAGGGAAAATGGGAAGCAGCCTGCCTGCCTCCCCCACATTTGAGGGAAAGGCTCCCCGAGTCTGCTGGGTTTAATTGTGCCTCTAATCCTCTATTCCGCCCACAGCCCAGGCTCAGGGTCACAATCTGGCTGCCTGGGCCCCTGCCTCAGCTGCTCAGCTGTTCCCCTCTCATCCGAACAGTATATGTGATGTGAAGATGGTGGGAGGAGACTGGGGTGAGGAAGCAGCTAATGATGTGACAGGGGCATGCGACAGAGTAGCTGGGTTTCTAACTTAGCAGCTGTGCCACTAACTTGCTGAGTGACACCCTCTCTGTGCCTCTGTTTTCCCCTTTACAAGATGGGGTGATGAGAGGACCAACCTGTGAGACTGCCGTACACAGTGAGCTGTACGTGCGAGGCAGTTTGAATGGGCCTGGCACTGAGTAAATGCACAATACATCTTAGCTATTGCTGCTCAATAAATATTAGCTAAGAGAGGGAGAAATAAGGGCGGAGAGGAAGAAAGGGGGGAGAAATGGAGAGGAACAGGGAGAGGGAACGAGAGGAAGAGGGGCAGAGAGAGGGGAAAGAGAGAGAGAACAAACATTAGAATGATGTATATTGCGTTTGAGGGAGAAAAATGCTCCTGCCAACACATCAGATGATTATATTTTCATTCAGTGAGTGCTTTCTTGTCTACTGTGTTTACGTTCGTTTTCTAAGTTATCCCTCTAAACAACACCTGTGGGATGTTTGGTTATTTCTGTCTTAACACATGAACAAACTGAGACTCAGACACGTAAGGTGCCCAGGGTCCACAGCTCAGTAAGATCGGACCACCATGCCCTCCAGAGCCCGGTTTGTGTCCACATCTGGCTGGCACCATGATGCTTAAAACAGAGAACCTAGATGGTTATCATCTGTCAACCAATGAGGACGGGTAGACTAACCCGGCGTTTTGTCACCAGAATCGCGGAGCGCCTCCTCTGGCCACTGACTGCCCTGCATCAGTCATGAGGCCTCCCAAACCCCGCGCCCCAACCCACGGTGGGCCTCTAAGGGGCAGGAAGCTATGATGTTTCTATCTTGAGTCCGCTGGGGGCTGATACAAGGTAGCCGACTTGAGTTGAACCGATTTCTTTAGAGTAAGCCAAGCAGCAACAAAATCCATCAATTTGCCTACTTTCCTGGTATAAAGACTCCTAGTGTGGCCATTTTGAGCTACTTGATTTTGGTGTTCACCAAGCACCAATCGGGTGCCTGGCCCTGGGCAGAGGCAGAGCGGCACCCAGAGGACACAACCGACAAGGGGTCATCCTCAGGCAGCTCAGTCATGTGACAGGGAGGGGACCCTGACTTGGAGCACTTGCCAGTTTCCATGACATAAATGCCCCGACTCTGACTGTTTCAAGCTCCCCCTCACCGAAAACGGATGCTGGTTCCAGCATAGCACTGCTTTCCAGCTCGAGGGGAAATGGACAATGAACAAGCAAGTGAGGAAATTAAATACCAACCGACCGCTTCTATGAAGGACATAAACAGGGTGCTATGACAGAGAAAGATAAGGACGGCACATTTAAGCTAAAACCTAGGCATGTGACTGCTTTTCAAAGAGGCCATAATGGAGTTTTTCAACCCAAATGATGTCCCGGTGTTTACCACAGAGACTTTATTGGAACTGACAAATCCGTCTTCTCTCCTCCCTCCAGGGCCACCTCCGCAGGAGGACTGTCATTGAGGACCTCCTCCCCGGGCGCTCTGCCCCGAAAAAGAGACCGTCAATCTCCCCAGGACTTGGCAGCTGAGGGAGGTTAAACTGATTAAGCCCCCTCCTCCTTCTCATCTGATAATGTCTTCCTCCTCGATGGCTGATGGCCACTGTCTGGGGCTCACAATGAATCCAATTGATAGTGTCACCAGCTTGGCTGATGTCAAGCCCAAGGAGACATCGAGAGGTTTTTTTCCTCCACTTGATGTAGCTATTGGGTCCCAGAGAAATGCCTTGTATGATTTCATTTTACCTTGTTTATTTACTTGCCCTGGGAAATGGCCCCAATGGCCTTCTTCTGTTCAAATGCATCCACAATGGAGACTTGGAGAAACAGTGGAAAGTTGGGGCTCTTCTCACTCCATGGTGAGTGTCAATGGCACAAGTGGTGTTTGTAGGGGTGCTGGCACCAGATTATCTGGGTTTCATTCTGGCTACGCCCCGCACTCTATGAATCTGAGTAATCCTTTTACGTCTGCATGCCTTTATTTTCCTCGTCTATAAAATGGGGATAATAAAATCCACCTCACGGGGGTTCTTGTGAAGGTTAAATGAGTTCCCACATGCGGACTCCTTAAAAGAATGCTGGGTATCTTTAGCATTATTAACACTTTCCCATTCTTGTGTTTGATTTTGTGCATAACTGCTCTGTGCCGGGTCCCAAGGCAGGAGCTTTGCCGGCATGATCTCAATTCAAAGTCTGATATTTCTACGTTAATTTTGATTTGTTAAAATATTGCATGAAAATACCGTTTATCTTGATTGTTGAGTTTGGGGACATCCCTCAAACTCTGCACCCAAGGCAAGTGCCTTCCTGCCTCACCTCAGCCTCGGCCCTGGTAGGTGCACAGAGAACATGGTCCCCGCTTTGGTGCCTCTCCATGCCCTCTCCCCTCCTGACGGTCACAGTTTCATTCATCACACTGAGTTCTGGTATGAAAATAGAATCAGCATTGAAATGAGAGGGGGCAGAAAATGTTCATCTTTGGTTTCCTGCTCCCAATTTGTTGCTAGGAGCTTCGAGAAAAGGTGGCTTTGAAGGAACAACCTCCACTTAATGACTCTCCTTTGTTCTGATAGATGTGACTTTTGCACAGACTGCCTGGGGCTGGGCCGGGCACAGCCCTCCCCTTTGAGGGTACTGGGGCGGGAGGCACAGTCCTCTCTTTCTCCTTCTCAGGGACAGTCGGCCTGGGGTCGACAGTCATGGTCATGATGTTTGGGATATCGGACTTCTTAGGATGAACTGAGATGGTGGGGGTTCATTCATTCTGTCAACATAAGAAACATCCAAACCTGTAAGAATTTTTATGAGTTTATTTGAGCCACGCTGACGACAATTGCCGAGAAGCAAGATCTCAACAGATTGAGAAAGTGCTCCAGAGAATGGCAGTAAATGCACCTTATTTTATACATGAGCATCAAAGCAGGCGTCAGGGGCTACATGAATTCACTGGTGTAAAGTGGAGAGGCAGGAGCGGAGAAAGCAAAATGGGGAAATCTCTAAGGTTGGAAAAAGAGCAAAACCGAGAGACACAAACTTCCTTTACACTGGTAGCTGTAGGATAGTTAACAGTTACCTTACAGCACATCGAGATGGGAGGGGGCGGGGGGACAAGGTAACAATGAGAGCTTGGCCTTGAGCTCTGGTGGGAGAGTGTGCCCTAAGGTCTCTGGACAAAGGGGTTCCTCAGACACTCCAAAGGCCAAAGGTAAGTTATCTTAGATGCAAAAAGACAATAGACAGGCTCGGTTAGGGTAAAGATTGACCTTTGTCAGGGACGACCCTGGCCTAGGACATGACCACCCGCCATGAACCGTATTTAGTTAGAAAGTTTAACTTCAGACCACCCTATGTGGTTACTGTAGGTCTCTGAGTTTGTAAGGCGGTCACGCAGGCCTCCCCTGAGCTTGTCAGTTTTCGTAGGTGGCCCCTTTTCGTGCACAATTCCTCGATTCCTCGTTTGCTCCTCCGTAGAATGAAGGCGGCCAAGGAACAGAGACTGTTCTGTTCATCGTCAAGCCCCGGCCCCTTGTGTCTATCCAGCAGCTGGCATGGAGCAGAAGCTCAAATAGTTCCTGAGTCAGTGATGAATGAATCCTTTCAGCGACCGGCAGAAAGCAAGGAATGAAACAAGGGCAAGATCACACGAGGCCACAGAGTGGAGGGTTCGGGTGGTCCCTCAACATCCCCACCACACACAGCCCCCCACCCCCTGAGGTCTCATCGTAGGATCTTGTGTGGAGAAGGGCATGGAATGGTGGGGGAGGACTCGGGAACTGATTGTTGATGTGGAAATGTGTAGTCCCTGGGGAAGCCTCCCTCTCTGGAAGATGTAGTCCGGACACCGCTTCGATTCCCCGATGGGAAGATCATGCAGGTACTGAAACCTCTTAAGATTCTGCCAGTGAAATTATCCGTCTTCATTTTGGAGACTCCAAGATCTCCAGAGCCACAGGCAGAATAGATTTTAGTACCTGCAGCCCTGGGTGGGTGTCATCGATGATTCTGCCAATCTTTGAAAGGGATGAGTTTGAGCTATGTCTTGATGTAAGTAAATGCCCCAAGCCCAGCACTAGCTTTAAGACAGATGAGGCTCCCTGCTCACACTCTTCTGCATGCAGTAGGTGTTCAGAGCATACTTGGGGAGCCCATGCACCCTAACTCCCATGACCTGTTTGGAAATAGGGTCATTTAGGATGTAATCAGGTGACGATAAGGTCATTAGGGTGAGCCCTGATCCAATATGACGGGTATCCCTATCAGAAGATGGAAATTTGGACACAGACACAAACACACAGGGATAATGCCATGGGACATCAGAAGCAGAATGGAGTGAGTGGCATGTCCATAAGCCAAGGAACACCAGGATTTCCAGTGACACTGGAAATTAAGAGAAAGACATGGGACAGATTCTCCCCTAGAACCTTTGGGAAAAGCATGGCTCTGCTGACTCCTATTTCACACTGCTCACCTCTAGAACAGTGAGAAAATACAGCCTGTTGTTTTAAGCTGCTCTGTGTGTGGTCATTTGTTACCGCAGCCCTGGGAAACTCATGCAGCCGGTTCATTAATATTACGTCATTGTTCGACCTCATGTGCAGTGCACCTCTGCTGCTCCAAGTGACCCACACAAGTCCTAGGACCCCAATATTCACGTCTCTGACTCCCCCCAACATCCCCAACCACCTCGAGACGTGCATTTCCTGACACCAAAGTTAATTTTACCTTTGAACCTGCATGAAGCTATTTTTAGTCCAACATTCAGTCCGGGTTTTGTTGAGCTGAGATTAACGAGGTGGTTAGGTGTTTAGGGGGGGTCTGGAAGGAACTGCGTAATTGGTCTCCCGTGGTTGCTTGCAGCAGCGTCACCCAGAGACAGAACTCCAGCTCAGGACTAGCTCTAGTCCACTATTCCTCAACATGCGGTTGGGGGCCACTTACATCAGCAGCCTCTGAGGTCCCCCCTGAAAAGGGAGACCATCATGTGGATGCCCTGAACCAGCTCGGAGAGAGTGCAGGCAAGTGCATTTTCAGTGAATTTCCAGGGAGATTCTGGAGCTCACTAAGGCCCCACGTGGTCAACCTCTTATGCATAGAGTTTCTCAGGCCTGGGACATCTGGGCTCCAGACACGGCTAACGCACCTTGGGAAAAAGAAATTCTCCCACAGTGTTTTCTTCCTCCCTGTGGTCTTGGAGTGCACACAGTGGTGGGCTATTTCTGAGGTATGAGAATTCACCAGCCCAGGGTACAGTGGGAGGTGGAGGGTTTCCCCGGTGATATGGAGGGAGCGAGAGGGAGAGTGGGTGAACCCAGGCAAGACCATCTCCAGCCCTTCCCAGGCTCCCTGGGGGAGGTGGGGCCTCCAACCCTGAAAGAACACCGTGGCTCTGTCCTTACAACCATCCAATAAGATGCTTTCCAGGCCTGGCTGATTCTTTGATCAGACCTCCCATCAGTTGGGGATCTTGGTGGGGGGATGGGTGTTTGTTTTGGTATCATTTCTATCCAGCCACTGTCTATCGGGAAGCAGAAGAATCCACTCAGTAAATACTCTAATTTAGCAAATAGGGCTGCTTTAGGTACTGTGGATACGGAGTGAACAATGACGGGCCGAGCCACTGATTCACCCAAACCTCCTTCGGTTGGAAAGAAAGACATAAACAAGTCAGAGAGCTGTGACGTGGCCTGGGGTGGGGATGGGGGCCTGGCAGGAACCAGTTAGACACGTTGGTCAGGCGGGTCTCTCTGAAAAGTGGCGGAAACCCGGATACTTTGAGAATGCGGCCCTGGAGATACCTGGTTGAAGAGAATTCCAGCGCCAGGGAACAGCCAGTGCAAGGCCTCGAGGGGAGAGCGCTGGGCATGTGTGGGGCCGCAAGGAGGCCAGCGCAGCAGATGTGGAGTAAGGGAGGGAGAGCGTGGTAGGAGGTGGGGTCAAGAAGTGGACAGAAGCCAGACCCTGGAGCAACGTGCAGTTCTCCAGTTCCGAAACTGCCCGGACGAGGCTGGGGTGCAGGCCATGGAGAAATGGTCGAACGGATGGACTCAGGATGGGTCTTGAGTTGACAGGATGACAGGACCTAGACTGAACATGGCAGGACAGTGAGGGAAGAGTGAGCAGTTACAGTCCCTAGACACAACAGGATATCATGTGACATTAAAAAATTACTAATTTCGCCCGGCCAAAGTGGCTCAGTGGATTGAACGTCGTCCCATGGAGTGAGAGGTCCTGGTTCAATTCCGGATCAGGGCACATGCCCTGGTTGCGGGCTTGATCCCCAGTAGGGGGCGTGCAGGAGGCAGCCAATCCATGTTTCTCTCTCACATTGATGTTTCTATCTTTCTCTTCCTTCCTCTCTCTTTAAAAAATCAATAACATATAAAAAAAGAATTGCTACTTTCTTAGATGTGGTCATGGGAGTGTGGGTATGTATTCTTAAATTGCCCTTACTTTTCATAGATCCATACCAAATGCTTTTTAAATTAATGATACAGTCCTAGGATTAACTTCAAAATAATAAGGTAGGGGAGGTCTTTAAGGGAGGGGGGTGGGGTTGAGGGGATGAAACAAGTTGGCCAAACGTTGATCCTGTCAAAGCTGGGTGATGGGTTCCCAGGTTTCACTGCACCATTCGCCGCACTGTTGTACCTGCCAGAATTCCCCGTGAAAACCTCAGGGGTGGGGAAGCCTGGGGAGGGAGCAGGTCAAGGTCTTCCTGTGGCATAAATTCAAATACCAGTCCCAGACCTGACACATCACAGAGGATTCATGGATCTGATCCATGGTTGGTTGAATCCACAGATTCGAAACCCGCAGATACGAAGAGCTGATTATGTTATCGGGGAAAAAAAATCTGCCCAGAAGCAGACCCATGCAGTTCAAACCCCTGATGTTCGAGGGTCACCTATATATAGAAGCAGGCACAGGGACAAACAGTACAGAGAGGGAATGGATTTACCACTGGGAGACAGCCAGCTCCACGAACGCTCCACAAAGGCCGCAGCAAATTTTTCCAAGACAAATAGAGGTTTATCTGGTGGACGAAAGGGATGTGCGTTCAGACGGCAGAACACCATCTGCAAGGACACAGAGGAAAGGTGGAGGAAGGAGAGCTGGAGGGGGCAGCCCGGGCCTTGAATGCCGTGCTGAGGGGCCTGGTCTGAGCTCTGCGCGCTAAGCATCCAGTGAAGGGTTTTAAGCAGCTCTGAGTTTGTAGACAAATGCTCTGCCCGTCACGTGCGGATCAGAGTGGAGACAGTGAGCTGTAAGCAAGCAGGCAGCTAAGACACAGCTTCACTGGACTCAGCAATGGGGCACAACGCCTTCCCTTCCCTCCCAGCCACAAAGGCGTGGAGCGGCCTCGATCGTCATTAATGAGACACAGTAGTGGCTTTGACCAGTGGCAGGGAAGGAAGAACTTTTTGTTGTACATCAACATTCACCATAAGATGCTGGAGAAACCTCCAGACCTAACTTAGCCAGTAAATCAAGGAAATGGTTCAGAATGTCATGGAGAGGCGAGGAGTGGGGGTGGGTTGGCAGGCTGTGCTTTTCCAGGAAGAACTCTTCTTCCCCACCCACATCCAATGCGCCCTGCTGACCATTCTGTGTCTGAACAGCAGCACTTTAGAGAACAGGCTGTGCTTCGGGGCGGGGGATCACAACCCCCCCTTTCTTTGTAACAGCTGTCATGACACAGCCCACTTGCTCATTTAGATAGTGATCTGTCATCCGAGGCCGTGGAAGATGCGATCCAGTGTCCTCTTAGCTGTTTCTGCAGGATTGTCCAAGGACCCCTGGCAACCACAACTCAGCCCCGGCCATGCAGGAATGTGAATGCAAGGTTGCCAGATCTTTGGGGTGTTTTTTTTTAAAAAAAAAAACAAGTTGCAAGTTCACATTTTTAGGTAGAAGTTCCTAATTTTTGACACTGAGCTTACATCCTGGATGGCAGTAGTCAGCTGGAACTGAGAGCTATTGACTGCTACAAAAGGGGCATGAACTGTTCAGTTCCCCACAAACCTCACCCAACATGTTTTGCTCATTTGCTTTACCTGCCTGGTCTCTGACAGTATTTGGCTTTTCAGCTCCTGGTTCAAGGCTCTTAGTCAATGCTAAACATTAACTAGCAGCATAAAGTATCAGCCACCAAAAAATTAAAAATAAAAAAATTTAAAGACCTGTTATCTTAGGTTGCATCAACAAAGGTATGTTGCTCAGGAGAAAGGAGGTGATAGTTCAACTCTGTTTCCCACTGGTTAGCTCTCACACCTAAAGTCAAGGTCACTAATTTAATGGAGATAATGATTATTAAAATTTTTGTATAAGACAGCAGACAGAAAGATGGAAAAACTGTCTTTATTCTTTTAAATAAATAAACGAATGAATGAATAAAGCACTGTCTGAGCAACATTCATATGGAAGAGAGACAAGATTTATTCTGTGGGGCCACTAGTGAGCAGTTAGATCCAGTAGGTAGGAGAACAGAGAGAATATTTTCTCTCTGTCAGGACTGACAATGAGTGAGAGGAATTGAATGAGAGGGAGTGACTTCCCTGTCACTGGCAGTATTCAAACTGAGACTGGTCAGCATTTAGTGGCTATCTTGTAGAAATGATTCAGGCATTAGAAATAAGACTGGATCGGAAGGGAAGGAGGAAGAAATGAAAGAATGAAGGGAGAAGGACAGATGGATGGATTTATTGAGTGCCTACTATGTGCCTAGCATTCCATCTAGACCTAGATCATTTTTCCCTCCCCTTCCAACATTTAAACTCTGGAGCAGACTATTTCCCATCTGACTGCAATTAAATTACAATCTCAGGTGAAAGTATGTCTCACATACCCCATCAAATTGCAAATGCAAATTATACACAAATTCCAAAGGGGTTGCAGTTAGGTTTCTTTCTGAAAGGGCAATAGGAACCAGAGCGGGAAGCAGATTCCAAAGGTCTCCTCTGCCTCCCCTGACAGCAGGGAAATTATTGCTCACTGGAAGACAGGGCTGGCAGGGACACTGCCAGAATACTCCATCACAGCTGCGCCTGCTCCTCCGCTCACTCCCATCCTGAGCTACATTAATGGGGAAAAAATGGTCTTGTTTTGTAAGACAAGCTTGACAGCTGTTCATTGTCGGTCTGCGAGGAGAGGTAATGAGAATTACTCGGCAATTGAGTGTTAACTAAGGGAATCTACAGCATAACAAGAGGTCCCCAAGATTCAAGGGGAGAAAATTGCATCTCCCAACGTCTACTGTGCATCTCGCCCCATCCCCGGTGGAGACCTTGGCCTCGGATCGTGAATTATAAAGAGAAGAACGACCACTACAATCCATCTCCCTGCAGCAAACCGTTCCGCCGCCCGATGAGCCATTCTCCAAATCACAGCCAGTGGGATCCCTGGAAAATGACTATCAGAGATCACACACACCTTGCTCTAATTTGTCCTATGACGCTCAGGATTAAATACAAACTCATCAACTACATGTGTCTCCTGCCAACCTCACCTACATTACCCTAATGCCCTGTCCACCAGGCAGGCCACTGCTGGCTTAAACAGCATCTGTCTTCGTTTGGATTCCCCCAAAGCAGACCCTAAGGCAAGGACTTGGGCATAAGTAGTTTATTTGAGAGGTGATCCCAGAAGCAAAGTAAAGGAAGGGAAGAGAGAGGGACAAGGGAGAAGGGCCGGCATAGGATGTGTGCATGCAGAGTACCTTGTGGGTAACTGGAGCTGTCCTGCTGGAGACCATCGCAGTGACTTATGGGAGATGCTTCAGAGCTGCCTGTCCGAGGAAAAGGAAGGAGGATATTGACCATATTGACCCACTGCATCTATTTCCCTGGCTGTCATAAGTATCACAAACAGGGTGGTTTAACACAACCATTCTGGAGACTAGATGTTCGAAATCAAGGTGCTGGCAGAGCCAGGGTCCGTCTGAAGGGGAAATCCCTCCTCGCTCTTCCAGCTTTCGTAGGCTGCTGGAAACCCTTGGTGTTCCGCCGCTGGGACCTGCATCCCTCCGGTCTCCGCCTCTGTCATCACATGGCCTTCTCCCAGGGTGTCTCTCTCTGGGTGTTCCCATGGCCCCCTTAGAATGACGCCAGTCATCAAATTTAGGGCCCACCCAAATCCACTATGTCCTCATCTTAACTAATTACATCTGCAAAGACCCTATTTCTAAATAAGGTCACACTCGGGTTCCAGATGAACATGAATTCTAGGAGACACCTGGTATTTCCACCAACTCCCTCACCCCTTATCCGGGTAATGTTATGCAGGGCACAACCCTGATGGCCTGGCTCTGTTCACTTTGTTCACTTGCAGCAGCTGGACTGGTCTCCTTCGGTGACATCATGCTTTCTCTCCCCGCAGCCCCTCACCTGCACTGTTCCCGCTCCCTGCACCACTCTTCCTCCCGATGCCTACACGCTGGTTTCTACGGTTTTTCAGATCTGTAGCAGACTCCTCCTTTCAGCTGCATGTAAGAGAAACCCGACTCCTTAACTTAGCCCTCCAAAACCGGGAACTCTCAGTTCATGTAACTGAAGTCGGGCTTCAGGCAAGGTTGGATGGGGGGTTTCTTTCTTTTTTTTTTTTTTCTTTATTGATTTTGAAGAGAGGGAGAGAGAGATAGAAACATCGATGAGAGAGAACATCGACTGGCCACCTCCTGCATGCCCCCTACTGGGGCCACAACCTGGGCATGTGCCCTGACCAGGAATCGAACCAGGGACCTCTTGGTGCATGGGTCGATGCTCAACCACCAAGCCACACCAGCCAGGCTGGATTGGGGGTTTCAAAGCATGCCTTCAATGCTTGGTCTTTCTCTGTCTCTTAGACGGTCTCTCTCCATGCAAGTCCGGGAGGGTTGTCAGAAGCCCCAGCTTCACATGGTTGTGGGTGGAACCACACTGAAAAGGCAGCACCCTCCCCATTGGTTCTGGAGGAAGAGCCCTGGACAGAGCCTGGTTTCTCTCAGACCACATGCCTATCCCTGAACCATCACTGTGGCCAGAGGATTAGAGTATTCTGATTGACCAGGACTAGGTCAAAAGCCACATCTGAGACTGGGGGACAAACACCCAATCCACATGGAATGAATGGGCTTCCCCCGAAGAAGCTCTGTCATCAAAGTAAGGGGAATTGGCCAAGCAAAACCAGAGGGGTCAACCAAATCTCCACTCATACGGTATTTCTTCATAGGACCTTCCCTGGGCCCCCTTCTTACCCCAGATTAGTCCTATGCTGGTCTCCTCTGGAATCCACTTTTTCCTCCTAGCATTTGTGTTTTGTTTATTATATGTATATTTATTTCTTTAATATCTGCTTTACCCACTGGACAATGAGCTCCCTGAGAGCAGAGACCATGCCTATCTTGTCACATCAAACTTGCCCACAGCAGGTGCTCAATAAATACTGTCGAGTGGCTTTTGTAATGGAACTTGGTGGTCATTCATTCCAAGGAGTCATGGAGTTGGGAATGGCACTCATGTCTCCTGAGTCCCAGCCCAGAAAGGAGTAATTTTCAGAAAGAGCCCTTCTTTCTGATCATGGCTGTGGTCAGCATAGCTGGAGTAACACCGGTACCCAGCCCAGCATGAACAGGTCCAAAGCCCACCTTCCCCCATGAAGTCTGACCTCCAACTTTCAGGAGATCTCCTCTCGTTGTTCAGCCTGAGTCCGTCTGGCTTAGCACAAACGTCAGAGCTCTGAGCAGTCAAGAGAGCCAGGTTCAAATCGCAACTGTGCTTCTTAACACTTCTATGGTTGCAACCAAGGTTCTTAAATGCAAGGAGACTCTATTTCCATGCTGCTTTTTAAAAACTATTTTTTGCCTTTACCTTTCATTAGGATGCTGTATTTTATTAATCTTTATAAAGTCTTCCATAAATTTTCCAGGAGCATAGTGAGGATATAAATAAAATGCATCTGCAAAACAGAGATAATATTTACCAGGCTGAGGAGAGGATTAGAGATGATGTAGGCAATGTACCTAGCATCTAGTAGCTGCTATTGTCATTATTATTATTTTTTTTGGTGAGGTGGAATATCAACAAATACCTCTTCAGTCACCAAGCAGTAAACCAATTTACTTGAAAATAAATGTCACAAATCTGAAAGGCTTATCCAAAAATAATTAAATAATTTTTCATCAGGATGGGTCAGGGTCTACCATGGTCAGGTCACGGGAAAGAACCTGTGCTGACCCAGTTGGACCCCTCGGGGTGGTCAGGAAGGGGGAATGGGAGGTGAAACTTAGCTAACATGTCATTTATCCCTAAAATTAAAAATAAATAGAAATTCAAAGAGAAGTCTACGTAACAGCAAAAGAGGAAAACACAAAGGATCGGAAAGAACTTAGAAAAAGATGATAGATGAAATGTCAGTGATAAAAGCCACTTTAGGAAAAATTAGAACAATGTGACTGAAAACAAAGTCAGAGATGTAAAGAAGAACTGTGATGGGGCAGAGAGCAAAAACACACCAAATTTTTAATAGCTGTACGTGGGCTGGCATGGGACTGAGATCTGTTGGTGCTACACCCATCCCCCACCCACTGAACACTGAGAAGTAAGGTGTGGACAGGAAGCCAGGGTTTGGCAGGCAAGCGGTTAGATCTTGCAGCCTTGAAGTTCTTAGGTCACAAATACCTACTGGAGAAGGAGTTCTGGTCCTGCCTTCAAGACATTTATCAGAGGTGAACCAAAACCAATTAAAGCAGCAAACCAGCCCCAACTAGCTCAACTTCTGATTAACTGAAGAGACTAACCCCTATGCTAGCTGACTGAGAGAGAAGAAATAAAGGCATTTCTGGTATAAATTACTATCAACTTCAGTTTTTATTTCCAAATTCTAATATATAATAAAAATAACAGGATTTTTTTAAGGCAGAAAAAATTGGGGGGTGGGGATTAAGAAAAAAATAGGTGACTAGATGCATACCAAGAGATGACATCAATGATACAATTAGTGGATACGGTCTTTGAAATAACTATTATAAAGTATGTGAAAGAATTCGGAAGAAATATTATATGGGTGAAAATATGGAGAAAATTCAAAGGATAAATGTAAATTCTAGAACAAGAATCAAAAAGAATAGAAATGAGAAGTGCAATGTCTTAAATGGAAAATTAATTTGATGGGCTTAACAGTAGACTGAACATGGTGAAAGAAAGGATTATGATTTTGAAGACAGGGCAATAGAATTGATCCAACATGTCACAGAGAAAAGAAATATTTTAAAAAACAGAATGCTACAGGTTATACAAAGAACTTTCAAAACTAAAAACTAAAAAATAAACCCACTTTTTTTTAATCCTCACTCAAAGATATTTTTTCCACTTATCTTTTAGATAGAGTGGAGGGGAGGGAGGGAGAGAGAGAGAGAGAGAGAAACATCGATGTGAGAGAGACACATCGAATTGCTGTCTCCCACACTACCCCAACCAGGGCCGGGGACAAACCACAAACCAGGTATGTGCCCTTGGCCAGAATCAAACCCGTGATTCTTTGGTCCGGGGGCCAAACCGGCCAGGGCTAAACCCACTTTTTAAAATAAGCAGAGCATTTGAGCAGACACTTCAATAAAGAGTAAATATGGATGCAATAAGCACATGAAAAGATGCTCCATATCATAAGTCATTAGGAAAATGCAAATTACAACCATGAGATGCCACTATGAGAATGGCTAAAATTAAAAGGACGTGTCGAGTGTTGGCAGGAATATAGAGGAACTGGAAGCCTCATATATTGTTCGTAGGAGTTTAGAATGCTACAACTTTGAAGAACAGTTTCTTAAAAAGTCAGACATGCACCTGACATATGACTCAGCCAGCCTACTCCTAGGTATTTACCCAAGAGAAATGAAAGCAGATGTCCATTCAAAGAGCTATACACAAGTGTTAATAGAAATTTTATTTGTAATAGCCAAAAACTGTAAACTTGACTGCACCACTGACTCACAGTATAAATGGAGGAGTCCTGAATCTCTTGCTGCCTCAGTTTTCTCATCTGTAAAATGGAGGTAACACAAATACCTAATCCTTTGGTTTGAAGTGGATTTAAGTGGGATGCCATGCATAAGGTGCTAAGCACAGTAACCTAGTAGTAAACAGCCCACTGGCCAGTGGAATCCGAGCTGAAAATGATGTTAAAAATACCATGACACTCGCCCTGGTCAGTTTGCACAGTGGTTAGAGCATCGGCCCGCAGACCAGAGAGTCCCAGGTTCGGTTCCCGCTAAGGGCATGTACTTCGGTAGTAGTTTATCCCCGGCCCTGGCTGGGGTCATGTGGATGGCAGCCAGGCGATGTGTCTATCTCACATCAATGTTTCTCTCTCTTTCTCTCTTCCCCCCTCTCTCACTCCTCCTCTATCTGAAGATAAATGCAAAAATGTCCTCGGGTGAGGATAAAAAAAAAAATACTATGACACTTTTATCTCAACAACACATGAAACATGATCAAATCATATTCACACTTTAAGAGAGGAGCTATGATTGCTAAAATTTGAAAACAGCTCAAATTCCATCAGTAGATGAGTGGATAGAAAAGCTGTGGTACATATACACAATGGAATATTATGCAGCTGTAAGAAACAAAGATCTCTTATCATTTGAGACGATATGGAGGGACCTGGAGAGTATTATGCTAAGCAAAATAAGCCAATTAGAGAAAGACAAATATCACACGATCTCATTTATTTGTGGAATATAATGAACAAAACAAACTGATTAACAGAATGGACCCAGAGACATGGATGTGGGGTAGAGACTGGCAAACCTCAGAAGAGGGGGCGGGGGAGGGAAGTGTTACACCACAGAACTTATATGCATGTATGCATAACCAATGGACATAAACAACTATACTAGGGGGAGGCATCAGGAGGAGGACGTCAATGGGGGGAAAGAGAACCATCTGTAACAAAAATTAATTATATTTTTTTTAAAAGAGAGAAGAGCTATGACCAACTTAAGTGAAAGAAATATTCACTTGAGACCAATGGCATCTTCAGAAATGCATCCCATCCACTTGGGGGCGCCAGAGGTAAAGAGACCCATTTCCTCTGGGTTTTCTATTTCTTGGACCATTAGTAGAATTTCAGGCATTGTCATGTACACACTTCAAACTGGGGTGTTGCTGAAAAGAAGTCTGACAAGTTCCCAACACGGGTGACTGTCTTGGCATATGGAGGTATTTTTAGCAGCTGACTTCCAAACATAGCCAGATGTTTCTTTGATGTTCACAGTGGGCTGTCTCTTTGAAGCCTGCCCTGGTGCCCACACTGGGGCTACAGAACAGCTTGGGGAAGAGTGACAATCAAAAAGACACGACTTTAGACAATTTCAATAATTTTGACTCTGGAGCAACTGATTTTTATTCATCTCTATATAGGCTTCTTGTTGCCTTAACAAGTCCATGTTTTTCAGGAAAGTGAGCTGTAAAGTTAATCAAATCTTCATTACTTTCTTATACAATTGCAGACAGGTTTGCCCTGGAGAAACAAAGCCAAAAAAAAAAAAAAAGCAATTCAATGCTGAAAGAAAAACTGCCATGGATGACCAGGTCCCAGGCTTTGTGTTGTTGGTGTCACTTGAACAGATGATCTTTGAAGAGTTTTCAGACCTTTGCAGAAATTTGCATGAATTCCAATATCCCCTTCTCCCTCTTGCCAGGCAAGAATTATCTTCTGCGGGCAACAAAATTATTTCCCTGCCATAAATTTTGAAGTTCAGCTCTATTTCTTCATTAATATAAACTTTGCTAGGCTGCAATATTACACTTTACCAGTAGGGCCCACCTTGTAAAAATGCATTCCGGTCCCAAAAGTTCAACAGTGTGGGTGAAAAGAGTTCTAGGGCCTAATCATCAATTCTACACGCCCTGCTTTTCTTAAATGGTTTTCTTAAAATTAGGAGTCTATGCCTGAAAATGTCAGTAAGAAATTTAACAGAAGCTTAGTCGAGTCAAACAAGGGAATATCGAGCATCCAAGGACCTGCCCAAGCCCAGGACTGGGTATGCCAACACAAACCATGCACAGGAGAGAAAGGGATCAGCAGCTTCTCAAGTTCCCTTCGCCCTGCAAACACGCTGATAGGATTCCTTCTGTGGCAGGTGGTTTGGCGAACAGGACAGCAAGAAGATAGTAAACTCATGAAGGGAAACTGTACTGTATTGTGGGGAAGCCAAAGGTGTTATGGACTAAGGATACCAACTTCCAGTGGAGCTGAATCACAAGACTGGACAAAACTATGGGTGTGATATAATAAAGGAAGACTTCTTGGCCCCAAGTATATCCCCCAATTCCACCATTCAAGAGGCAGAGAGGAGACCAGGCGTTGGATGACAACAGAGATCTCAGAGAACGAGGGAAAGAGAAGTAACCCAGGAAAAACTAACCTTTATCATACACTGCTGTGCATTGTAACTTAACCTTGGTCCCAGCCAGTTTGGAATAGTCTCCATTTCTCCCACGGAGACAGTCTCTTATGAAAACACACTCACTCCAAAACACATGCCAAGTGCCACACCAAAGGTGCCTGTTCCTCTGTTCTTTCGTGATCAATTCCATTCCCTACTCACTCTTGTCTGCTCATCAAACTTCTTCCAGTTCCTTGGACTCCATGTGTTGTGTGCGCAAGCTGGTCTCTTTGCCCCAAATGTTCTACCCCTGTGCCCAGTCTGGCACCCCTTCTTCCACACATCCTCCCTGATCATGCTTCCCACGGTCAGAGGTAAACGCAGCCCTATGTGAACTGAAGCAGTGAAAACAGATTTTATTTTACTGGGGGAAAGGAGGGAGTAGGGAAAAGGGATGCTGAGAGCTTGAGCAGAGAAAGGGAAGTGAAGATTTACAAAAAGTGGGCATTGGGGTTGGTTCATGTGAAACCTACAAGTTTGCTAACTGGTGCTTGAGGAGGTTAGCCGCTTGCCCTCCCACAGAGGCCGGGAGATGGGGCCCTCTCTTCAGGGGGCAGCTGGAACAAATATTAAATCTTTTTGGCAGCCTTGAGTTTTTTAAGGGGGACTACAGTCAACCTAGGGATACGGTCTTGAGCTGTTAGAAACTATGTCAGTGCTCGTTCAAGCCCAAGGCCAAATTTGTTCAAGTTCAAGGCCAACATGGAGGTCTAATTGAGAAGAGAAGCCTGGCTAGAGTTGGGTCAAGTGAGGTCTTTGTCACCACCTTGTCTGGGTTCTGCACCTCCCTCACATCCCAGCTCTGTTTTCCCTCCAGTCTTGCTCCCATCGGCCTGGGCCACGATGGTCTGCAGACACAGCAGGCTCTCCTCGAGCTCTGGGTGGGGCCAGGCACTGGGTCTTGTTTACAATTCAATTCCCCACTGCCTGGCCCATTGAAAATATTCCGTCAGTTCTGCATGATCAAGGTCATACATACAACAGATAGATTATCGCCCAGGGTTGCTACAGGAATTTCTCTTCCCTCCGCCCCACACCCAGCCCACTATACACTGTCCTCCAGTCCTTCCATTGTCCCTACTTGGGTCCAACTCTGACAGCAACTGCGAGATGGAATTGTCCCTGCCTGGGAAATTCTAGACCAAGTATGTGTCCTGGGAGAGTTACAGCTAACTTTTCTTCTTTTTCAGCTGAGATCTAAACATGGTGAAGCTGTCTGATCAAATCCAAGAGGGCCTGAGCACAAGGAGCAGAGAGGGGCTTTCTGCATTTGAGGGGTTCCTGAAAAGTACACAGGGGGAGACTAGAAACAGGTATGACACATCACTAGATGCCTGTGTGAGAAGAGGGACTTGACTGCAATTCTCAGGAGCCAAAGCTGAAAGGTTTCCCAAGGTCAGAAGCCCTTGAGAGGTGTGGCACTAGAGCCGAGTGGCTAGAGGACAAGAGAGGGCAGGAGGAGCCAGGCTGGGCTGTCCCGCACACCTGGGCTCCATGTTCCTCTGCAGTGCATTATAAAGGTGTTCTGCTCTCTTGGCCTCCACGTCCTTCGCTGCTAAAATGAACGGGGAAGAGAATGATAATTACGAAGCTCTGTGGTGGGGAAAATGAAAAGCATAAGGCACCCAGCACAGGAACACCTCACTTACCCTCTTCATTCTTCCTTCTGCTCCCCTGTCTCTTGACAAATCCCCACGTCCAACAACCACTCCCCATTTCTTCCTCCCTAGAATGCCTGGGAACTCATCTTACCCTCTTTTCCTTTAAAGAGAGAGCATTAAAGGAGTAGAGAGTAGAATGGAAGGAGGAATAAAAGGACAAAAGGAAAAAAAAACAGAAAGAAATGGAAGTGGAAAGATTAATTTATTGTGTTTCTTCTAGTTTTAAAATATCACATGCTTATTTAAAACTTTTTAAATATAATAAAAATAAATAAGTTACTCATAATCCATTATACTTTTTCTATCGTTCCTTCCCACCTTTCTAGTCACATGTAAGAGCTTTTCCAAGGGTTTTTATTTTGCATGTAGCTCTGTAATCCATCTGCAATTTATTTTATATACAGTGGGATGAAGCCCTATTTTTTCTAGCAGATAGCTTAGATGTCTAGTACTATTTGAATAAAAAATATCTTTTCTCTTTTTTTTTCTTTCTTTTTTTAGTTCTTACTTTCTCCAAAATATCTATGGTGCTACCTTGATCATCGGCTGCATTCTTTAATCTTCATACTGCTTTCTGGTTTATCTATTCTGTTGGTAGCCTGGCAGCAAAGAGCAAAACTCTAGAAGCAGACAAGCCAAGCCCACTTACTAGCTCTGTGGCTTTGGGGATAAGAATCTCTGAGCCTCTGTTTCAACGTCAGTAAAATGGGGCCAGTAATACTTCATAGCATTATCGACAATTAAGCATTTTGCACAATTCCTAGAGCACACTAAGAGTGGAATAAATACTAGTTCACTGGTGTTATTATTATCCCATTGCTCTGTTCTAAGCACTCATTCAAAATATATTTTTGAATACCTACTGTGTACCAGAAACTCTGCTGGGCACTGGTGTCCCAGGAAAGAACAGATTGCCCACAGATTGATATCTGTTATCCTTATATTATTTTTGAACTGCCATCACCCCCACATCCATATACCCTATTCCTTGGTAATTCTGCTTCCTACTAGAACTTGGCTAAAGTGCTCACTATGGTGTCCCAGTTACTTCGAAGAACAGTAGAGGTTTTGTTGCCAATCTTTTTGGAAAAGCAGATGGAAAATAACCACAAAAGACATGGGCAGCAACAATGTTTCCAGAATCCTATTATTGCCATTATCCATTGTCCCGTGTAGTGTCTCTAGCACCCTGGCTCTATGGAAGTCAGAAACACAAAAATGGACTCCTTCCTTTTCACCCCACCCCCACCCCCCAATAAAAATACCGTCTCCCACGAAGATTCTACTCTCTGGTATTTACGCTGAAAGAAATGGTACAAAACAAGTGTGATTCTCACACCCCCAGCCTCAGAGGAGCGCCAGCCTGGGTGAATCCCTTCTGCCTACAACCCTGGAGTCCAGGAACTTATCTCTGGGTCTTGGGAAAGATGACGTGATGGCATTTCATCCAGCAGGGACTCACAACTCACAAACAACGGGCTCTCTTCTTCCTTTGGGAGAAAAGACACAAGCTCTGGTCTCTGCATGTTGCTAATTTCCCAGGAAAGTCCAGGGTCAGTACCCACCGTCTGCTATAAACTAATGCTTCAAGTCAATCAAACATGGGACCCTCCCATGCAACCTCTCCCTCTACTTCTCTGAGGCCTGCCAGCTCCCTTCTCTCTTCATAAGGCTCTTGTCTGTAAGTTTAAGTCACTGGGAAAGCAGTGCACTTCCTCATTAGGAAATCTCCATCATTCTGATTTGTATTCACCAAAAAGCCAAAAAGAATAAGTCCCAAACTTGGTGTCAGAGAGAATTAGCCCAGGTTGATAGACTCCACTGGTGAGCTCAAAGCAAGGGTTGAACAAGGGTGATGCACAGATCCGGCCATGTGTATGGACAGAGGCCTCAAGAATTTGGTTCCGGAGCAAATGTCTGCCCCACCCAGCACTTACAAAAGAAATACACCATTGGAAAGAATGAATTGAGTGCCTTCTGTTTTCCCATTGCAGCTTTTCACATTACAGCTCCTGTAGAAAAGTATAATCATATGGCACCTGGAAGTCCTGAAGGCTGAGGGATTGACATCTCAGGGCGAGGTTGAGATGCTCTGGGGCACCAGGTGAGGTACTCTGAGTATACAAGAAAGAACAGAGAGAAGAAGAAGAAAGATGTGTGCTATTCAACCCCTTCTCTCAAGCTCCTGGAAGAAGCCATTTACACTTACAGTTTCTTATTTATTCCTCTTACAAACCTTACATCATAAAATGAGAAAATGAAGGGCAAAGAGATTAAATGACTTCTTGTACCCTATTTGGGTATCTGGAAATTTGTACTCATCTTCGAAGACTCAGTTTAAACACCCCTCCCTTGGTTTACTTATAGACCTCATCTACCTCTCTATAAGGTGGGCTGACTGCCTGGAATCGAATCCCAGGCTCACAACTTCTGAGGCATGACTATTTGAGTGAGTTACTTAAACTCTGTAGTTCCATTGTCTTTAGCTATGAAAAGGTAATGATATTAATAATTCCTATATCATTGAGTGCTTATGAGGATCAATTGAATTAATATATGTAAAGCACTTCAGACAGTGCCTGGCAAATAGTAAGCATTCAATAGATGATGATGAAAATAGTGATGATGATGATGATAGTGATGGTGATGATTGTGATGATGGTGGTGGTGATGATGATGGTGATGGTGGTGATGATGGTGATGATGGTGATAGTGGTGATGATGATGGTAATGGTGATGGTGATGATGATGGTGGTGATGATGGTGACGATGATGGTGGTAGTATTGACAGTGGTGAAGACCCTCATCATGTGGAATTACTTGAGGACAGGAATAGTATCCTATTCATGAGTGCAAGACCTTATTAGTCTTGTTACATACTTTGCAAGCACCTGAAGAAGTACCTTTCAAGAGAATATATTAAATATTTGTTGAATCACTGGATGAATATGTTAATGAATTTATCTCTTCATATCCAATCTCCAACCTCAAGTAGGTGCTCAATCAATGTCAATTGACTTACTAATACATTCATAAATCACCAACCTCGTGGGTGTTTTGAACTCTCAGGTACTCCTTACGCCTCCACCCTCATCCTGGTAGCTTCTTGTCAAAAAGGGTGCAGACCTCTGTCCCCTGACAAAGCGTTCCAAAGGAACAACAGGCTAGGTTTATGGGGATTTCCAAAGGCCTAATCATGGAGAGCACCCCAACTTCAATAAGCACCCTTGAGTCTAGCTAGAGTCCCTTTGTGAGGAACCAAAGCTAATTTGGTGCTCTTCAGCCTTCTAATAGGCATTCAATAGAAATAAAAGCAACTTTGATTTCCTCTCAGGCCTATAAATAATTCAGCCCCATTTGTGTGTCACTGACTCTGTTTTAACAGAAACCATACAAAGGTCAGGGCTAAATAAATGTCTCTTCAATGTTTGTGCATAATGTCAAAGAGTATTTTTAGGGTGAATGGTGTTCAGGAAAGAAACAGTGAGGTAATTGTATTCAAGTGCAATATTCTAGAATGGGTTAGCTTGTGTTCCCCTGACAGCCCCCAGAGCTCAACAGTGCTGCCCACACTGCTGCCCTTAAACTTCAGTAGTGCAGCTTAAGCTCTTCCCAAACCCAGAAGTGGTGCTGGAACATTTTTCATCCTAGATTTTTAAGCCCGCAGATTCTAGCAGGACTTAAAAAAAAACCTTCTTCCTACACATGAATTAAATGCAAAGATTAACTACCTGGACAGTGTGATAGATAAGACCATGAAGTTTGAAGTCACACAGCAAGACATCTTATCTCTGTCACTCTCTGGCTGTGGGATCTTGGGCAAAGCACCTGAACCCACTGAGCCTTTGTTTCTCCACCCCTAAAACAGGGATGGGTAGGAACAGAACCTACATAACAAGGTTATTATGAAAATTAAAGTAAATAATGCAAATATAAAGTAAGCACCCCCTAAAATTAGATATCGTTTTCAATGTGTTTTAGATGGTGATTTCCAATGCTGTTTCTCCAAATACGCGATCTGGTTTTGAACTGTTAGGAATGCCTCAGGAATTATGGTTTATTGATGCCACTCTCTTTTTTCCCAGTCTGTTGCTTTAGACATTCTCATTTATGTCCTATCTCCCTCTCCCTCTCCCTCCCGTCATTTCACGGGACTCTGGGAGAGAGGAGAGGAAGATGGGTGTCTCATTCCTCTACCTTGGTGCTATCTTATATTATCCAGGAAATCAAGACTCCACAGGAGCTGTTCACCTTTGAGTAACTAAACCCCATGCTCAGAAAGAACATCAAGGTCAAGACCTTGAGACTCAGAGGAACAATGTGACATCCTCAAGAAAATCCAGCTCATGCAGGGGTTCCTATCCTGGGGTCCACAGACCCTCATGGTGCCCTGATAGAATTTAGGGAGCTCATGAACTTGAATAGGAAATAATTACGAAAAAATTTTTATAACCTCTAGCTGAAGGTTTCCATTTCTTCAAATGACTGTAGACAACCAAACACAGCGGTCCTTACTGTGTGACGACTTTGTCACCAGGGATACTTTCCCACCACATCACAATTGTTACAGGCATCACAAAGCATTATGTTCAGTACAACCCTAAAATACTGATATCAGCTCTGCCAATAGATCTAGTGATTTAGCACACTAATAAAGATGTGTATTATTGTATCACAAATTTGTATTTTTTAATATCTCGCCAACAATAAAATTAGTTCCCTTTGTAATTTTAATTATTTTGTTTTATGCATTTAAAAAACATGGTTTGTTGTTGTTTTTTTTTCAGGAGAGATCTATGTCTTCACCCAGCTTTGCTTTGGCTTGTGCACTGAAAAGGGTGAAGACAGCCAGGAACTGGAAAACCTGCCACCCCAACGTGTCTGCCAGCAACTTCGAACGTAGGCCCCTCCCTGGCGCAGGCTGGAGTCCTCTCAATCTCCAGGAACACTCTGCCCTGTCCCTGCTGCACATGCAATCTCCCACCCTTCCTCCATATTATTATTCGGGTCAAAGAAGAAGAGAAGGAGGAAATGGAGGAGGGGGAGGAGGGGAAGGAGGAAGAGAAGGAAAGCAACATGAACCCTGATGGTAGGCTATGTCGTTGACCTTGCTCTTTTGTAGGACTTAGTTCATGACAACCCCATCTCGTAGGTAGAGGATTAGAGAGGCCAACGGTTTAGTCCAAAACCACATAACTAGTGAAGAGTAGGTCCAGTACTCAAGCCCAGACTGTTGAATCTTAGACCACTGCCCCTTGCCCCCTTGTCCCTAACAGTAATGCCCATCTTTACAAACCCACATGGTCTCTTCCCCTAGGAGCCACCCTCCCAATATACAATCACACCTAAATTGTCTTATCTTTACCTTTATCCAAGATAGTTTATGAGGCATAAGTTTTAGGAGGAAGTCTTAAGTCCAAAAAATCTGTTTTTGGGTCTTGGGCAGGAGACTCCTTTGCTGATTTCAGAATGGATCAGTTAGGATGGGCTAGGTTATGCTACCGTAACAAATAACCCCCAAAGCTGTGACTTGACAATAACAAATCTTCGTGTCTCTGTCATCCATGCCCACCAGGGCCAGCCGTGGCTGTGCTCCATATCAGTTCTCTCTGGGACCTGGGCTGCTGGAGCAGCCACAACCCAAGACATTGCTTTGGCAGAGGAAAAAGAGAACATGGCTTTTCAATCTCCTGCTTGGAAGTGACTCATGTCACTTTTGCTCACAATTCATTGGCCAAAGCAAGTCAAACATATGATGTCATTGAGGGAGGAAGCAGCATTCTCCTTCAAAGAAGGGGAGTAGATATTCCAGGGAATAATTCACCTAGAAAGAGAGAGGCCCATGACAAGGTGCTGTCTTTTTACTGCAATCTCTAAATGTCTGCAAATTTGACCACAGATGCACCGATCACATATTTATAAGATGGACCCTTGTTTTCTTTCATTTGTCTGCATCAGAATCTTAACAGTTGTTATGAGGATAAATTACCTTTTGCCTGGTTGGGTGGCTCAGTTGGTTGGAGCATTGTCCCATATACCATAAAGGTTGTGTGTTCGATTCCCAGTATGAGCCCCTACCTAGGTTGCAGTTTTGATCCTTGATTTGGGGTGTGTAGGGGAAGCAATCAATGGATGTTTCTCTCTCACATAGATGTCTCTGTCTCTGTCTCTATTTCTCTCTCCCCCTTCCTCGCTCTCTAAAGAATCAGTAAAATATCCTCAAGTGAGGATTTTTAATTACCTTTTAAAATCATGAAAAGGTGCCACGTTAAAGAGTGTGTTTAAAGGAGAAACTACCCTCCCCTGTTCTCTTCTCCCTGCAGTTCTGGTGGTACCTTCAAGGCTCAGACACTCCTTGGTCATATTCTCCATTACCCAACAACAGCCAAGGGCACGTGGTAGGCATTTAACCCAGACACAGCCGCTTGCTCTGAAATGCTGCTGATAAATGAAGATGTGTCTGCTCCACCAACGCAGGAACAGCGACACGGCAAACACTTCCTAACCACCATCTCTAATGAAGGGACTGCTCTGAGCTCATTTTTGTCCCCTCTGCATTTAAATACCACATGGAGAGTGACTGCCCATGCGGCAAGATGGATTAGCAGAAGGCGCTAAGGAGCTGTGTCGCCAGAATGGTTTCCTTCTTTCCTCCTGATTAATGAGAAGGAGGCCAGGCTCACTTTTACCTCGGCAGGTCACGTTGAAGCAATGTTAATGATGTCAACAGGTAATGGATTTTCTTATACCTTCATTCACTGAACCGTGCCGGATCTATCAAGTCCCATGGAAGGTTGCGGGAAGAGCTGCAGGAACCATGCCCTTATAATAAACTTGCTGAGACGACACCATGTAATGGGATGGTGGGGAAGCATGACACCATCTTCATAGTGCAAAAGTTCTGAAGCTATTGAAACTGGTGCTCATGGGCTGGATCTAGCCCACAGGGGTGTGTATGTGTGTGTATGTGTGTGTGTGTGTGTGTTATACTCATACATAGTTTATTATTGTTTTGTTTTGTTTTTGCTCATTTTTCTCAACTTTTTATTGTGACAGGTTTCAAATGCACATCAATAGCGATTCATTAACATTTTACTCAACGTGGTGTAATATATCTCTCTCCTCCATCCATTCCTCTATCTGCCCATTAATCCATCTTATTTTTAGTTCATCTCAAAGTCAACTGCAGACATCAGCATACTTCTTCCTAAGTACTTCAACATGATTCCCATGAACTAGAGTTCGATATTTATTCATAGATCTTTCATATACGGTTTACATACATTGAAATAGGCACTTTTAAGGGTGCGTGCACTAGGTTTTGACAAATGCATGTATCAGTCTCATCTGAACCCCTATGGAAGTACAGAATACTATTACTAGGCCTGAAAGTTCCCTCACTCCCTTCCCAGTCAATTCCTGCCCTCATCATGGGCTCATTTTGCTTCTAGAATCTCAAATAAATGGATACGTGCCATTTGTGCACTTTTGTATCTGGCTTGTTCTGCTCAGCACAAAGCTTCTGAGATGTATTCATATTTTGTGCATGTATCAGGAATTCATTTCCCTCCACTGCTAAGTCGTATTTGGTTGAATAAATTTCTATTTAATCCATTAGCTACAAGGAAATTTTTAGAATTCAGCATTTGGTTTTAAAGAACATATATTAGGACTTCCAGTCAAGATGGCAGTGTAAATAAATGCGGTATCGCCTCCTCCCACAACCACATCATAATTACAACTAAACTACAGAACAACCATCATTCAAAACCGCCTGAAATCAAGCTGAATGGAAGTCCTACAGCTACGGAATTAAAGCAGCAGCCACATGGAGCCTGGTAGGAGGGACGGAGGCAGGCGGGCTTGACCCACACCCACGTGTGGCAGATAAAAATCAGGAGGGACACCTCGGCTGGGAAGGTCCTCCCTGAGGACTAAGGGGTCCCCGTCCCACACCAAGCAGCCTGCTCAGAGTTCCAGTGCCAGGAAGAGAATCCCCATCACTTCTGGCTGGAAAAACCAGTGGGAACTGTGACTCAGGGAGACTGAGGCAGCTGGAGCCCCAGGCAGCTCCTCTTAAAGGGCCTGCGCACAAACTTATTGGATTCACCTTCTCTAAGCTTGGAGGAGAGGCAGCTCGAGGGGCACCAGAGACATACAGGAAGAACTGAGCTGTTTGACATTGGAGCGAGGGCTGGAGAGGGGGCTTTCTCCAGGACAAACGTGCTGTCAGAGGCCTTTGTTCCTTTGGTGAGCCCTTCCCTGGGACGGCAGACGGCCGCCAGACTCCAGCAACCTGGCTCACACTGGTTGCCCCGCCCTGGTGATTCCCTGAGGCCCCACCCCACACAACTTTCAGGCCCACCAAGCTGTTGCCAGTTGCTTTACCATAGGATTGGCCTGTCTTGGATCCTGCTTCAGGTTTTCCTAAATTCTTTCAAACAAGCAGCATCTGGTCTCAGCGAGCCCCATACCTCTCCATCAGTAACACATAGAAACAAACACAGGGAGGCAGCCAAAATGAGGAGACAAAGAAACAGGTCCCAAATGAAAGAACAGAACAAAACCCCAGGAAAAGAACCAAGCGAAATGGAGATAAGCAACCTAACAGATGCTGAGTTCAAAATATTGCTTGTAAGGATGCTCAATGAACTTAGTGAGAACCTCAGTGAACTTAGTGAGGGCCTCAAGAGCATAAAAAAGGACCAGTCAGAAATGAAGGAGGCACTAACTGAAATAAAGAATAATTTACACAGATTCAATAGTAGAGTAGGTAAAGCCAAGAAGCAAACCATCAATTTGGAACCTAAGGAAGCAAAAACACCCAATCAGAACAGCAAAAAGAAAAAAGAACCCAAAAAATGAGGATAGTATAAGGAGCCTCTGGGACAACTTCAAGCATGCCAACATTCGCATCTTGGGGGTGCCAGAAGGAGAAGAGAGAGAACAAGAAATCGAAAACCTATTGGAAACAATAATGGCAGAAAACTTCCCTAACTTGGTGAAGGAAACAGCCATACAAGTCCAGGAAGCACAGAGAGTCCCAAACAAGAGGCCCACACCAAGACACATCATCATCAAAATGCAAAAGGTTCAAAATAAAAAGAGAATCTTAAAAGCAGCAAGAGAAAAGCAGTTAGTTTCCTACAAGGGAGTTCCCATTAGACTGTCAGCTGATTTCTCAAAAGAAACTTTGCATGCCAGAAGGGAGTGGCAAGAAATATTCGGAGTGATGAAAAGCAAGAACCTACAACCAAGATTACTCTATCCTGCAAAGCTGTCATTTAGAATCGATGGCCATATAAAGAGTTTCCCAGACAAGGAAAAGCTAAAGGAGTTCATCACCACCAAACCATTATTATATGAAATGTTGAAGGATCTTCTTGAAGAAAAAGATAAAAAAATGAACAAACAAAATGGCAATGGATACATAGCTATCAACAATTGAATCTACAAACAAAATGAACAAGCAGAACAAAAACATTCTCATAGATATAGAGAACATTTTGTTGGTTGCCAGATGGGAGGGGGAATAAGGGAATGGGTGAAAAAGGTGAAGGGATTAAGAAATACAAATTGGTTGCTAGACTGACAAACCTCAAAGGGAAGGGGGATTGGGGGGTGGGAAGAAATAAACCAAAGCACTTATATGCATAACCAATGGACACAGACAACAGTGTGGGAAAAGGCAGGAGGGGGGCAGGAGTGGGGAGGAGGGGGTCAATGGGGGCAAAATGAGGAACATCTGTAATACATTCAACAATAAAGATATAATTAAAAAAGAAAGAAAATAAATAAAGAAAGAAAGAAAGAAAGGAAGAAAGAACATATATTGATTGTTTTTATAACTTGTTGACATCTAAAAATTGGGATGTTCCACACAAAAATCTGGATTTCTGGTTCCTTTTGAGAATCTGAAGAGTGGGCAACACTGGGCTCACCTTTCAATAGTGGTCTGGGCTGAGGGACGGTATCAACCTCAGACATGACCTGTGTTCTCTCATTTGTCACCATCCTCATCACTTCCTTTGTGTCCCATCTGGGCAACTTCATTCATTTATGTCACCTGCCTGTCCCCAAAGGTATATGAATTTTCTGACTCCTGTTAATAGTGACCAAGTGTTCTAAAGTAATTATAGAAAGAATTAATGAAGGAGTGAATAGTGACCAAAGTGGGATTTCATTGGCTATCTGGTGCCAGGGGTCTTGCATTACAGAAGAGATAAGGGTCCTACCTTTGGGCCCTGGCCAGTTTGGCTCAGCGGTTAGAGCATTGGCCTGTGGTCCAGAGAGACCTGGGTTCGGTTCCCGCCAGGGGTGCGTGCCTCAGTTGCAGTTTGTCCCGGCCCTGGTTGGGTCAGGGCCATGAGGAAGGCGGCCACTTGATGTGTCCCTTTCATGTCAATGTTTCTCTCTCTCTCTCTCTTCCTCTCTCTCCCTCCCACTCTATCTGAACGAAAAATGCAAAAGTGTTCTAGGGTGAGGAAAAAAAAAAGAGTCCTACCTTTGGAGTCAGTTACACATGGTATTACGTTGCATCAGCTCATAAGTTCCAATTCCCTTCACTTCCTTCTTATGAAACATGGGAATAAAGATGTTAATTTATCAGTTGCTAGAAGGATCAATGAAATAACACATTTAAACTGCCTAGCACCGCCAGAAGGGTAATTATAATCATCAATATCTTCACGGTTATCAAGTGGTCCTCTACAAGAAGGAAGGTCAACTCACTTTTTATTTTGTCTTTCTAATGTGTCAATAGGAGACAACTGAGTCCTGAGGAAATATGAAAGTGCCTAATAGTGGGGAGGACTTTCCTGATCCTTGTGCCCTTTTTTCTAATGTCACCATCTCAAGCATGAGTTTAGTCCCAAATAGAACCATCACAAAAGTCTAGAATCTTGTCAACTGAGTGGATACTTTCTTTCTTGTGTTTTGGGGGACTTGAGACAAAGAGCATTGAAGAGTTCCAAAGACCACATATATAGTCCAAAATGTAGAGAATTGCAGAAGACAAAATCCAGAAATAGACCCAAATATATACATGATGTTAATATATGATGGCATTGCATTCATGTCAGTGGGAGAAAGACAGATTGCTCCATAAATGGTAACAACTGGGACACCATCTGGAGAGAGTCAAATCCGTACTTCACACCTTGCACTAAAACAAAGTCCAGATGGACCCAAGATTTAAACATAAAATAATGGAACCATTAAAATACTAAAAAAAAAAAAAAAAAAAAAAGTGGGAAAAATTTTTAATAAAATTTTGATGAAGAGAAAACATTAAAGACTATCTAAAATTGAGAATCCGTATGTTAAATAACGGTATATTTGAACAAATAAGCAATTTCTGCCTTTGAAAACCGCAAGTTTAAACATGTACAACACACTGGGGAAAATATATGTGTGGACCTAAAGAAAAGGTCATTTCCTAATAATAAAGAAATTCTATAAATCAATAACAAAAAGACCAACATCTCAATAGAAAAATGGACCATGTTCTTTATTTAAAAAGAAAATATGAGCCCTGGCCGGTTTGGCTCAGTGGTTGGAGCGTCGGCCTGCGGACCAGAGAGTCCCGGGTTCGGTTCCCGCTAGGGATACATACCAACAAAAGAAAAAAGAAAAAGAAAATATAAATGGCTCTTAAACATCACATAGAATATGCTTACCCATACTATTTATAAGATAAATGTAAATTAAAACTATAATAACATATTTTTAATTTCTAACTGACCAAAATCAAAATATCTTATAACAATTGAGGTTGTGGGGAAGCAGCCGTGTTTGGTTGAATAAATATATCTCATAATTACTGATGGGAAGATAAATTGTTAAGCTATGAAAAGCAATTGGGCACAAACCTTTTACAATTGATACTTTGTAATATTGCAAAATGATTACCACAATAAGGTTAATTACCACATCCATCACCTCGCATAATTAAAATTGTGTGTGTATGTATGGTGAAAACATTTAAGATTTATCTACTGTATTAGCAACTTTCAAGTATACAATACAGTATTGTTAACTATAATCACCATGCTGTACATTAGATCCCAAGGACTTGTTAGTCTTTTTTTTTTAATATGGAACGCTTCACGAATTTGCATGTCATCCTTGCCCAGGGGCCAGGCTAACTTTCTCTGTATCATTTCCATTTTAGTATATGTGCTGCCAATGTGACCACAGAATTTGTTAATCTTATAACTGGAAGTCTGTACCATTTGACCAACATCTTATCATTTACACACACACGCACACAGCCCCCGGAAACCATTATTCTACTCTCTGTTTTTGTAAGTTTGGCTTTTTTTTTTAATTCCACAGATAAATGAGATCCTATGGTATTTATCTTCCTCTGTGTGCCTTATTTCACTTACCATGACACCCTAAAGGTCCATCCATATTGTCACAAATGGCAGGATTTTCTTCTTTTTGTGGCTGATTCCATATATATGTATATATACATATATACACATATACATCACATTTTTTTTTATCTATTCATTCACCAGTGGACAGTTAGGTTGTTTCCATGTCTCGGCTTTTGTAAATAATGCTGCAGTGAACACGTGAGTTTAGGTATTTCTTTTTTTTTTTTTTTTTTTTATCCTCACCCGAGGACATTTTTCCATTTTTTTGTTCAGGTAGAGTGGAGGGGAGAGAGGAACAGAGAGAGAGAGAAACATCGATGTGAAAGGGACACATCGAGTGGCCGCCACCCACATGACCCAACCAGGGCCGGGGACAAACTGCAACCGGGGTACCTGCCCTTAGCGGGAACCGAACCCCGGTCTCTCAGGACCGCAGGCCGACGCTCTAACCGCTGAGCCAAACCGGCCAGGGCGAGATTAGGTATTTCTTAACACAGTGATTTTATTTCCTGCAGCTATCTACACAGAAGTGGGATTGCTGGATCACGTGGTAGTTCTACCTTACATTTTTTTGAGGACCTTCCATACTGTTGTCCATAGTGACTACCAGCTTACATCCCCACCAACAGTGATACAAACTTTTAAAATTGAATATGCACCTACTATGTGACCCAGAAATATTACTGCAAAAAGTTATTCTACAGTCATATTTGGACTTGTGTAAAATGCTGTAAATACAAAGATTATTTACTTACAAGAGTGAAACAGTGCAGATAACCTTATAAGTAAGTGATGGGTAAGATAGATTATGATACATTTAAAAATGGAATATTGCTTTCATAACAATATAGAACAGTCTCCAAGATATATTGTTAAAATTGACCAGGAAGGTGGGAGTAGGGACAGAGGAATAGACAGAGTGTAAGTGCATCGAATATATCTGGGAGAACATATAAGAAACCAATAGTAATAGTTCATGCTGGAGAGGGAAACTTTATTGCTGAGGCTGTAGACCCTTATAAATGTTATACCAAGTGCATGCATTATACCAAGTGCATTGCATTTTTTTTTTTATTTAAAAGGTAATGCAATTGCCATTTCTGGGTCATTTAAACAGGGATTACTATTTTAGTAGACTATTAAAGAGAATACTCAAGCATCATGAGAATGGTCCAAATAGATTCCCTTATAACTTAGGAATTCTAGGAATTTCCTAAAATACATCAGCACTAGCTCATTTGATTGCATTCAAGACGACAAAAGTATTTCTATTAGATTTTTAGACGTATAAAGTGCTTTTGACCTTCAAGTTCCAAGTCTATTAGCATGTGGCTAAAGAGAGGCTCTTTGGGCCATCCAGCCTTCCGTCAAGGCCTTCGGAACAGGCAGGACTTCTTTCCACACAGCATTAGATGATCACCCCACTCCCAGGGGCCAGCACACGCACAGAAACGGAGAACAGAATGTGGTTCTTAACATAAATGGAATTTGGAGCTATTTTCAAAGCTAGAACACATTCAGATCATAATGTGAAGGCATTTTTAGCTTCCAAATGGTAACTGACATTTGAGGGTTTTCTATTTGCCAAGCCTTTACATGCATTATTTTTTCTAATTCTCCCCACGATTACATGAGGTGACTCCTGTGTCATTATTCCCATCCACAAGTGTGGAAACTGAAGCTCTGGGATGCTTGTCCACGGTCACAATGCCAGACTCAAAGCCAGGAAGACTAACTCCAACAAGCCTCTTTTCTGCCCACCCTCTGCTACTTTTCGAACCACAACGCCTGGCCTCTCACCTGCCACTCATGCTCCACACACATGAACTCTCCTTCTTTTGCTACTTTCTTCTAGAACAAAAGATGGTAGGGTAGACAGAATAATGACTTCTCAAAGATGTGCACATCCTAATTCCCAGAACCTGTGACTATGTGATATTACATGGCAAAGAGGAATTCAGGGAACAGATGGAACTAAGGTTGCTACATTAGTGGGTGTTATCCTGGATTGTCAAGGTGAGCCCACTGTAATCACAAGGGCCCTTCATTGAACAAAGATGCAGAAGAGGAGGTCAGGGTGAGGTGGCATGAGAAAGACACCAATGCCCATCGCCAGATTTGGAGATGGAGGAGGGGGCCACCTCTGGAGGGTGAAAAAGACAAGAAAATGGATTCTCCCCTAGAGCCTCCAGAAGGAACACAGCCCTGCTAAAATCTTGGTTTTAGCCCACTGACACCTTTTCAAACTTCTGACCCTCAGAACTGCACAATAATAAATTTGTGTTCTTCTCCACTAAGTTTTTAGTAATTAGTTACACCAGGGAAACAAATAATAACAAGTGCAATAGAGGAAAAAGTGGGGAACTCTGAAAAGATCACGGGTGACTTCCTAGACATCTCTGAAATAAGAGACGTGATTGCATGATAGTTACCGTCTCCATAACGACCAGGCAGGAAGTTGAACTTGGACTCAGTAAGAACTTGAAATTGGACAATAGGTCTAGATATGGGTTGTCCAACAGAACTTTCTGGATGATGGGAATGTTCTACATCTGCACTGCTCAATGTTGTGGCCACTAGCCACATGGGGCTACTGATCTCTTGAAAAGTGGTTGCTCTCTGGTCTTCACCATCACCTGGCGGCACACAGTAGGTCCTTGAAACAAGCGTTTGAAAAGAATTGAACCCATTTAAGTCTGAATAACTTTAAGTGCTTAATGGTGTATATGTGGTTTTAGGTATTAACTGCGCTATGAATGAGTGTGCTGCTGGGAAAGACATTTTTCTGTAGCCAAAAGAGGCTGTACCCTATGGGGCTGGGTGATTCAAAGACCCTGGAGATTCTCCTTCTTCTCTTAGACCAACCCCACTCCAAAAGCTACCTCTCCCACAAGCCCACACTTATAATATATTTAACAGCAACAACAGCAACAAAAAATTTTACTCCACAATTAGCAAAGATTATTGAACAACTACTGTGTGCCAGGCATTTTGCTAGGGGCTGTGGACACAGAGAGAGTTGAAAGATTGTCTTACAGAGAGAGATTAGACTTCGTTTGCGCTGCTCTAACAAAATCCCAGAAACTGGGTGGCTGAAGCAAGAAACATTTGTTTGTCTGGCCAGTGTGGCTCAGTGGTTGAGTATTGACCCATGCACCAAGAGGTCACTGGTTCAATTCCTGGTGAGGACACATGCCCAAGTTGTGGGCTCGATCCCCAGTGGGGGCATGCAGGAAGTAGCCAACCAATATTCTCCCTCATCAATGTTTCTATCTCTCTATCCCTCTCCCTTTCTCTCTCTCTAAGATCAATAAAGAAAAAAAAATTTTAATAAATATTTGTTTCTCACAATTTTGGAAACTGGAAAGCCCAAGCTCAAGGGGCCAGCAGATCAGGTGTCTGGTGAAGACTCTTCTTTGTTTCCTGTTCTCACGTGGTGGAGACAGAGGGAACTAGGTCTCTTCCTCTTCCTATAAAGGTTCTAATCCCATCATGGGGTTCCACCCTTATGGCATAATCACCTCCAGAGGCCCCATCTTCCAATTAAGGCTTCAAAATGTGAGGCTGAGGGGAACACAAACATTCAGGCCCTGGCACAGGTAACCCCAGCCCTTGGCAAACTCACAGTGTCATGCAGGTGAGCAAGATCGCCCACCCTTCCTGCTGCAGAGAGTGGGTTAGAAGCATGCCCTAAGTTCCACCTTGGTCACTCAGGGCAAATACAGTGTCTTGGTAGGGAAGCTCCAGGCTCCCTCTTTCCAAATCCATGTGTCCCTCCAACACAACTTCCTTCTCTGCCCGCCCCGAGCCAGTCACTGCGAGGAATGGACTTGTTAAGGCCAGAGTTCTTTTGACCAGATCCACAGATCACTGCCAATCTCAGCTCCATGTTCTGGTGTGCATGGGCCCCCTCACTCTCCCCGCAAAGCCTACGAAAGTTAATTCAGGGCAGATGGAAACTGGTCAGCCCTCAGTCATTTTCAATCTTGGAAACCTCCAAAAATAGCTAAACTCTAATGCATATTTCAGGTTAGACTTGCTTATTTTCTCTCTCTTCTGAGCCAGAGCTAATTTCCCCAGAGGGGAAAGGAAAGCAAAAGCTGCTGCCAGAAAAAAAGAATAATCGGCTTCAGTTTCTCCCTTGATTGCCCGTTGGGTGATGCCTCCTGGTTCCACATCTCAATGCTCTCAGAGGCCCAGCGAGCAGGGCCTTTCTTCGTGGGCAAGATGTTCAAATACACCTAAAACCAAAGTCCGGCAGGTGCCTGATTCTGGACACGGACTTCCAGGTCTTCTCAGCTTGCAAGGAGTGAAGCAGGAGTCAGCAGCTGGATACCAGCATTGGTTCTTTCTCAGTAGCCAAGCGGGGAGGGCTGGAGGGGGAGGGGGGATTACTGTGATTTAAACTCCAAAGTGGGGAAGGACCCTGGTAGACCTGGTGTCCACAGAGCTAAGGCCAAGGATGGAGTGATGCTGGGCACAGTATTTGCAGGAAAATATACGATTTAGATGTATTCTTATCAGAGAAGCTCAACTGTATTTAACCAGAATGGAGGACGGTGAAAACACAAACAGAAACACTTGGATTCTGAATCCACTGCTGCTAGCAATTTGTGAATCACCTTAGGCTGAAAGGGTTGTAGGTCCAGACATCCTTTTGCTAATGGAGCCCCCTGGGTAAAAACGGCCCTACTGATCCCCCCAGGTCCTTTCTGCCTGAGGCCTTCTAAGGCTCTGCTGGAAACCTTATCCTCTTTGGGTCTGAAGGAGTTGCCTGACTCCCGAACCTCTAAAATGAGATGCAGAACAAGATTGCGGCAGAGAATCTGGCAGTGGTCGTCACCTGGGAGTGTCATAAAGACCCGGGTAGGGGGCAGTCTCTGTCTTCCTCTCCCAACTACAGAACATCAAGAAGCTAAAACTCAACATCCAGGACATTCATAAAGAAGGGGATTCAAACTTCTAGGAATATATCCTAAAAAGCCTGAAACATCAACCAGAAAGAATATATGCACCCCTATGTTCATAGCAGCACAATTTACAATCTCTAAGATCTGGAAACAGCCCAAGTATCTATCAGTAGATGAGTGGATAAAAAAGATGTGGTACAGATACCTAACGGAGTACTATGCAGCTGTAAGAAAGAAAGATCTCTTATCCTTTGAGACAACGTGGAGGGACCTCAAGAATAGTATGCTAAACAAAATAAGCCAATCAGAGAAAGACAAATATCACATGATCTCACTTATTTGTGGAATATAATGAACAAGGTGGGCTGATGAATGAAATAGACCCAGAGACATAGGAGTATGGTTCAGACTAACAAACTTCAGAGTAGGGGGGCGGGGGATGGATGAGATGAACCAAAGAACTCATATGCATGTATGCATAACCAATGGACATCAACAAGAATGTTAGGGGGGTGGGAGGGCAGGATGGGGAGGAGTGTGTCTGGGGGGGGGAGGAGAAACATCTGTAAGAAAAATAAATTAATAAAAATTAGGGGTGGGAGAAATGAAAGTTTTAAAGGGCAAAACAAAAAACAAAAGAAGGGGATTCGATGATCTAAACACCTGGACAAATCATGGCCTTGGAGATGAGCTTCGAGCACCACACTGCTTTTCCCTGCAGAGCCTCTTGAATTCAGAGGTGATAAAGTGACCAAAGCCACCAGGATATGGAGCTGTCTTTCTTTTTTTCTAGAGACATGCTAGAAGGCATGACCTCTGAGACAAAGCATTCCAGGACCTTAAACTTGGGAGCTGAAACCAGAGCAGCCTGGTCCCCGGTGGGTTTTTCCTTTCCGAATCCCTGTTGTCGGACACACTGCGGACCTGACGCTATGCTGGTCGCATCCACGTGTGCTGATTCCATTTGAGAAGTTTTAATATTCCACTCTTGGCAAAGCCTTGAAAGTTAAGAAGCTTTTATATTTTTAGTGCTAATTTACATATGAAGAAAATTAGGCTCAGAAAATCCAAATGACCGTCCAAGGTTACTTTGGTAATGTGTGATGAAGTCAGCATTTGAATCTATACCCAAAGTTGAATGAACTCTTTCAACAGTGCTGCTCTAGAAGACACGGAAATTCCAAGGAAAGTCACAGCACCATCCTTGATGTGGATCAGAGAGCAATTTCTTTTACAGTTCTGCTAGTCATGACCCGGTGTCAAAAGGAGGCATTTGCGCCCTAGCCAGTTTTGCTCAGTGGTTAGAGCACTGGCCCACGGACCAGAGTCAGTTTGATTCTGGTCAAGGCACGTACCTCGGTTGCGGTTTTTGTCCCCCCGCCCTGGTTGGGGTTGTGCCAGAGGCAAGCAATTGATGTGCCTCTCTCACATCGGTATTTCCCTCTCTCTCTCTCTGCTCCCACCCCAACTCTATCTGAAGATAAATGGAAAAATGTCCTCGGATGAGGATTAACAAAAAAAAAAAAAAAAAAAAAGGAGGCATTTGCTTTTCTCTCTCCCGTCTCTTTCCTGCCTGAAAACTTCATTTGCATGAGGACTTAATGGCTTCAGCTCATCCTTTCAGGAAACAGTGGAGGATGGAGAGACCAGCTTTTCCTGGAGCCTGCCAATGTCTAGATCAAAATGTTTTCTGCAGAAATAGACTGTCAGGATGAACCTTGTCCCATTCTGGTTCACTTCCAGGACAGTTACTGCCTGCTCCACCTGCCCTGTTTCTTCCCGAAAACTTCTCCTTGGAGGAGGGATATGGATGTACAGTGTTTCTTCCCCTTATTGCCCACAGCAGACATTTCTAATCAATCTTGACATTTCACGTCACTGATCCTCACCTCCACCTCAGTCTTCTCTAGTTAGTTAAGTTCCAGGCATCCACTACCAACCCCAGGAAACCTGCTTTCCATCCCTTTTTCTATAGCAAGACTCCATCTAACTGCGTTCCTAAACCAATCTTCTACCCTGGAAGAATGATATCAGCCCTCTCCTCATTAATCTGCTGCATGTAAGGCTCATTTCAGACAAGTCACTTTCTATTATAGACCCCGGGTATGTAGTACACTGTTAAACCATTTAACCTGACCGTCATTCATTAAATATGAGCCGGATTGGTCCCAATGTGAATTCACAGTAAGTCCATTCCGTTGCTTCACTTCAATATTTTAACTTCCTTTGAAAATTTTAGTATTTTGAAACACCTCAGGAAATATACGATGATTTTTCAAGGGCACTTTATAATCCAGGGTACGAATTATGGGTTAAACTAAAAGTATGAGTGAGTCTGGCTCTTCCCACCATGCAGGTCTGCACTGAGCATCAGTACATCAATCAAAAAGCATATATGTACCCCTATGTTCATAGCAGCGCTATTTACAATCTCTAAGATCTGGAAACAGCCCAAGTGTCCATCAATAGCTGAGTGGATAAAAAAGCTGTGGTACATGTACACAATGGAATACACAAAGTGATGCAGCAAATTCCACACGAGCTCCAGACTCAAGGGCAGAAGTGGCTGCATTATTTATAGTTCACGTTCAGCATTCCTCACGGGCGGCTGCACGGTTCACGGTGACCCATGTGGGGGCTCCCTGCCTCTTCTTCCAACTGCAGTAAGTTAAGAAAACAAAACCGACCATCAGGACTTAATCACTGCTGCTTAGATGGAACCAAAGAGCCAGAGCTCCTGGAGGTGGAGATCACAGCCTCGAAAAATGTTGCAATAAGACTCAGCTTCATCAAAGCCCACTAGACATCAAGGATGCCACGACAGAAACAGAAGAAAAAGAAAGTGACTCCTCTTCTGGGTGTGTTCTGCTCAGTAAATTTTGTGTTGATTTTTCTCTTCCTTGCCCCTAGAGAGTTCTGATCAAACTGTAATTTGCATATTGCCTAGCTTTAGCCACATATGTTCAAATGAAAGATAAACTCTCTTCAAGGGGAAACCATCTCTTTTATAAGTAGAAGCCTACTTGAAATGTAAATGTTGCTTCAGTCCTAACTTAAGAATTCTTCTGACTCATGGGAATTAGGCTGTTCCTCCATATGGTGTGTGTACCAACACTCTGCACTCTTGTGCCCTGAGCAGACATCACTAATCAATCGTGATGCTCATTCTGAGATGGGAAACAGCCTCAGTAGTGCCCTCCACACAGGGCTCCAGGAAGCCGCTATTGATCAGTGAGAGTTGGCATCTAAGACAAAAGTTCCTGCCATTCTGCCATCTAAAAATTATTTATGTGGATGCCAGGTGCTCAACTTTGACTGGTATGGATAAAATACAATTTTTCATCCTACTTCCACACTTGTCTATCGCAGCCGTTGGCTGTGCCTCAGTACCAAGCACCATATAAGAACTGTCAATAGAAGGACCCAGGTAGTTTCTGCTTTTTCCTTGCTCACCCTTGAATCTATCCAGCTTGAACCTATTCTAGTGACAAGATATCCCCTGTCCCTAGACTGGCACTTTCCCATTCTCCTCTGGTCCCTTTGAATCAGACCCCTGCAAATCAAACCCTGATTGACTTGTCCTAACCCTCTTGGGGGAAGAAAAATACACAAGATTTTTTGACAAAGTCAGCCCATTCTAAAAATATAGTAACAACAGTTGAACTTCTAAACTTTGCAAAGCATCTTCACATCCATGATCTCAGATGATAATCCAAATAATTTGGGGAGGCAAGTATTCAAAGACCATGAATTTTGACATCACACAGGAATAGGTCCAAACCTTGGTGCAACTAATTACCAGCTGGGGGACCATCAGCACATCACTTCAGCTGTCTGAGCTTCATTTTCCTCATCAGAAGAGCGTAGCAGCAGCTACCTCCTGGGTTGTGAAGATTTGCTTTGCACGGGGACAACCATGCTCCTAACACCAGAAGGAAGCCCTCCGGCAGAGTTGCAGGCTCTTTGCAGCCTGAAGCTGTTGGCAGGAACAGTGAGTGCTAGGGCAGAGGTGAACAGAGTACCATAGCTTCTGCCACAGCTGCAGAAAGTAGATCAATACCCACCTGGTCATGTTTTCTGTGGAGTGAATTGTATGATGTAGATAAACCACCTCACACAAAGCTCAAAAGGTGTTGATGGCAGCAATACTGATCAGTGACCTTTCCCTGTCCTCTGACCCCAACAATCTTCCATTAGGACAGGTAGCCTCCCTGACAGGCAGTAGAACTTGCTTCATTCATCCACCCATTCATTAGGCCAGTAGCTACTAAATATCCCCTAGTAGCAGGCCCTAGTAGGAGATGGAGACACACTGGTGAGTAGACATGACCTTGGCCCTTCTCCTGGACACAGATAAGCAATCAACTGAGTGCAACAAAGAACCAAAGGTGCTATAGAAGTAGTTTCTATAGCAGTGCTTCTCAGACATTACGTGCATGTGAAGACCCAAGAATATTACTAAAATACAGGTTCTGACTCAGGATCTGGGGTGCAGCTCATGATTGGACATTTCCAACAAGCTCTCAGCTGATTCTGATGCTGCACAGTTTGAGCAGAGAAACTATATAGAACTCATTGGGGAAGCAAAGGAGAAATTAATTCATTTTGGGGGCAAGATACTTGCTTATTCATCAGGTCATCCCGACATTGGCCTCCTCCCCTTCCAGAAGGAAGAGGAATTTATGGAATCCATGAACTGGAAAGGGTCATTCAAGTTGATTTAATCCAGATGTATAAAAAGGCAACTCTCTTACCATCCCCAAAAGAGAGAGAAATGTACAGTGTCTTGAAGAAGACACGAGGAGGGAGAGGACATCTCGCCCTCTCTGGATAGTGTCTGAATACTTGAACGGCTGAGAAATGTTTCCACAGTTCCAGCTCTGGCATGGGAATAAGTAGAGGAAACTCTGTCAAACCAACATGGCTGCAGTGGTCTGTTGCTCGCACCTGTGGGACCAGAATCAGAATGCAAGCCCGGTACCAAATGGGCACGAGGGTGAGGTTACAGCTACCGAATATGTAAGCTGGATAATGAGGTGAGCAGACTTCACCATCCAGATTTTTGTTTTTATCCTCACCCGAGGACATTTTTTCATTTTTTGTTCAGATAGAGTGGGAGGGAGAGAGAAAGAGAGAAACATCAACATGAAAGGGACACATCGAGTGGCTGCCACCTGCACGACCCAACCAGGGCTGGGGACAAACTGCAACCGAGGTACATGCCCTTAGCGGGAACCAAACCCGGGTCTCTCTGGCCTGCAGGTCGACGCGCGAACCGCTGAGCCAAACAGGCCAGGGCACCATGCAGATTTCTGATGCATCCCCTATCTTTTCTTCCCGAGAAAATTCTCAGTCCCTTCCCTCTCCTTGAACACTTCCAGCTAATTAAGCCGAAGTGAGCTAAAGGAAGAGCATGCAAATGGAGTTCGATTTCATTTGAAGTTCCCTCCACCTAGATATAAGACAAATGAGAGCTAGCAAACAGGCTGCAGAGGCCTGAAGGGCCAATCAATATTTTCAATAAGCAATGTGAGTACTTATTAAACATGTCATCATATAAGATTATGTTGTCATTTGTGGGAGAATAGGGGTCGAGAGCGAGGGTTCTGTACTCAGAATAAGCTCCCGTCCTTTTTTATCTGCTCAAATTAGCCTGATTAGGTTTCTATTACTTGCAACTAAAAGACTCTTGATTAAAACAGAAGTTTCCAGATGGTCCAAGCCAGCAAATATTCCCAGCTCAAGAAATATTTGTTGATGAATGAATGAGCAATGCTATAAACCAAAAGGAGAAAATTGTGTGGAATTTTTGGTATCAGCAAGACACAAAGGAGGCCTTCCCTCACCCCTAACGTCTTACTCTGTGGATGGCTGCTCAGCTTCTGACCAAAGGAACGTGGCCGATTTGGCACTGGGAAGGGGTGAGGAGAATTTGATGTTTGGTAAGAGCTCCAAGTACAAAGCTCCAGAGTCTGCTCCACCACCAAGTAACCAAATACCCTTTAATAAATTGCTCAATCCTCAGTTTTTCCAATCATAACGTCAATTTGTCTTAAAAATGCATTGGCTGCATGGACAGCATCTGTATCCTCTTCCCTCTCCTCAACAGCATTACCATGCTAGGGGAAACTGACTTCAAGCCCTGAAGCAGGAGTAAGCTGACACCAATCAGCATCTTTCAGCCCCCTGGCCACAGTCCCCAGTTCAGGAGTGGGCATGTGACCTGAGGAGGGGCAACTAGGCACAGCTCCAGAATCTTGCATGCAGTGTAGATGCAAAAGTGCTCTTCCTGCCCCGTGGGTGTGAATGAGAAAGCATGAAGCATCGTTGGCTGAAACCATATTGCAATCATGAAAGAAGCCAGCTCAAAAATGAATCTGACTTGCAAAGTAACTGGGAAAAAATTACGGAGAAATGAAGCCATAGGAATGATCACACTGCCTCCCAAACTGGTACATGTTTCCACTGGATGTTTCCGTTCTACGTCAGTAAGTTCCTTTTATTTGTATGCTCAATGGAGTTGAGTTTTTTGTTCCTTGAAAATGAATTCATCCATCCGTGGGTTGGTTCCCAGAACAGTGTGTGGCATCTGAACTAAAATCATGTGATTTGTGTGAAAGTGCTTTGTCAACCCCTAAAATTCTACAGAAAGGTAAGGGACTGTGGTTGTTGCCCTGACAACATCTGGAAGTGAAAGAGTTCATCTTTCTCCGAAGACTAAAAGACAATTTAGTTCAACGTAATAAAAGAGGCAGAAGGAAGAATTCATTTTGATAACAATTGGCTTTGAGAAAGTAAAGACAATTGCTCCGAGCTCCCTGCTTGTTTATTCATTCTACTTAAGAAGACCCACCTGGCCGAACAGGACTTGCCATGACTGGATTGCTCAGGGACAGCTGTGAAGCAGCAGGTTCACTCTCTGGAAGAACTCATCTCAGTGCAAAAGTTGGGGGAGGCGATGAAGAGTCCACACCCCCGAGAGTTCCCCAGGGAGGCCCATTGTCTGTGCTGCTCAGCAAAGCTCTGGCCTAGAAGGGTGCAGAAAAGCCTGTGGGAGTGGGCTTGCTACTGGTCCTCCTGTGGATGGAGAGGACTCTGGTTCAAGTCCACACTCTGTCACTAAATCTGCGTGACCTTGGACCTGTTGGAGCCTCAGTTTCTGCATCTGCAGAATAAGAATACCGGCAGTTACTCTGCTTGGCCGCATCGTGGGATGTGTTAGCTGGAAGTGAGTGTAACTTTTTCTTCTTGCCATTCTAAGGGAAAGGAAAGAGCGAGGCAAGAACTAAAAAAAAAAAAAAAATCACAGCAAGAAGTGGAGAATACAAGTGACAAATGGGTGCATTTTACATTGTACCTGAACAAAAATGTCTCCCCTGATCTCTTATCTTGTCATATAGGCATTTGAGTCATTCAAAAAAAAAAATCTATTGAGTGCCTACAATGTGCCCAGTACTGAGTACAGATAGAAACAAGATAGACTAGATCCCTGCCCTCAAGGATCTTACATTCTAGAGGAAAGAGAGAAGCAATTAATATATAGACAAATAAAATAGATTATTTCATATATTGCAATTGTCCTTGCTCAGGTCTCATCTCTTTAAGAGGTCTGCCCCAGCTGCCCTCCTTAGCACAGAACCTTGCCTCACTGGCACTTTTAATCCTCTACTCCTGCCCCCTCCCCCAGCTCATAACTCCTGCTAACATACCAGATAATTTACCTATATGTGTACTGTATGTTTTCTGTCTCTCCTGTGACAATGTAAGCTCCATCAAGGCAAGAATTATTGTTTTGTTCACCAGCATAACCCAAATTCCTAGAACAATCACATGCAAATAGTAGGTGCTCAGTAAATATTTGTTGAATTGACCGATTTAATGCACACTGCTACAGAAAAATTAAGCAAGGTAATAGGATGGATTGTGATGGGGTAGAAGTAGGATTGAGAGCCTGGTTTAGATAGAAATCCAAGAAGGCTTCTCTGAGTAGGTGGTCTTTCAGTTAAGAGCTGCATAGTGAGAAGCAGGCAGCCAATATGAAGATCTTGGGAAAGCACCCCGGCCAGTAAGGATGGCATATGCAAAGGCCCTGAGGCAGGGAGGAGCTTGGTGTGCTGGACAGGCTAGAATGCCAGGGACACTAAAGAAGGAAAGTGAGAGGGAGAGTAGTGGGAGACAGACCTGGAGAGGTATTGAACATGGTTTTGAACCCTGCTAGTTGAATACAATTCTCCACAGAACTACAAAGTATTGTAAGCCATAAATATACTTATCAAAGTGCCTGGAATGTCAAGAGGAGGCTCCTTGATAAATACTCATTAGGTCCAATTCACTCCCCTTTTCTCTATGAGCAGCAGTTGGCTGAAGAATCAGGGGATATTTAGCTTTTCAAAGAAATGACCCAGGTGGGTTGCGACAATCACCATCTCCACATAAGGAAAGGTCTGTCATGGAGAAAATGGCACAGAATTGTTTCATGTGAAAATTAAGTCCAGGAAAAATGGCGGCGGAGTGAACGGAAGCTACACAGACAGTATTCCAGAACCAAACTGGAATTACAACTATAACAAAGACAAATTGACGGGAAAAAGCAACAGAAAAGCAGCTTGCGAGGACCATACAACGAGGGACACTGACTCCATCCCGGTAGGCTTGCGGAGGCGCGAGATGGGGGCTGTGAGCCCACAGTCGGCAGCTCAGCAGCGGCCTTAGCTGGGAGCAGCGCCCTCGGGTTACACTCCCAGGCGGCTCCACAGCGCAGCCGGGACAGAGGCTAAAACAGCCACAGCCACTCACCTTGGGCTCCGGCAGAGGGAGGGCAGACTGGACTGGAACTGTGTGGGGACACTCGGGATTTGGAGGGCGCTCAGAGCTTTTGCTGAGTGCAGCCAGGCAGGACAGTGGCCATATCACTCCTTCCCAGGGCTCTGGGGAGAGGCAGCAGCCCCTCCCTCAGAGATCTAACCCCACCCTGTGGGCCATTGAAGTGCTAATTGAGGCTCATTAACAACCAGCATCTGCCCCACCCTCATGAAATCCCCTTGTGCTGAGCACCTGAGGGAGTTTTTCAATCAACTGAGAACCCAAAACTCATCAAGTAACCTCCACTGCTAGCCTCCAGGCAAAAAGCTAGAGGATAACAGTACCTTTCCTGGGCTAGCAACTTTAACCAGGAAAGTAAGGCTTGACAGTGGTGTTAAACGTGGGTTCTCCCTCACTCACCTAAACACAGGAGAGGGAGCCACAAACAGCAGAACACCAACACCCAAGGGAAAACTTGACAGGCTCCAAAGCCCACAGTGGTAGCCAAAATGGTGAAACACAGAAACATAAGCCAAATGAAAGAGCAAGAGACCTCCACCGAAGATGAGATCAATGTGGAGCAATTAGGCATGATAACAGGGCTAGAATTCAGAGCCATGATCTTGAGGAAGCTGAACAGCATGAGTAAGGACATAGAGACACTGAAAATAAGCCAATTGGAAATTAAAAATCATCAAGAAGAGATAAAAAATGACATATCAAAAATGAAAACCACATTGGAAGGTTTAAAAAGCAGAGTAGAGGAAGCTGAGGACCGGCAGTGAAATAAAAGAGAGGGTAGAAAAAATCAACCAATCAGAAAAACAAAAGGAAAAAACTATTAAAAAACAGGAAGACAGCTTAAGAGAACTGTGGGACAACTGGAAACGTAATAATATTCGCATCATAGGAGTCCCCGAAGAAGAAGAAAATGAGCAAGGGATAGAGAATATACTCAAAAAAATAGTGACAGAAAACTTCCCTAATTTGGTGGAGGTAGAAGGCATTCAAGTTCAAGAAGCACAGAGAGCCCCAAGTAAGAAGAACCCAAACAGGCCCACACCAAGACACATAGTAATTAAAATGCCAAAAATTAAAGACAAAAAGAATCCTAAAAGCAGCAAGAGATAAGCAACAGGTTACCTACAAAGGAAACCCCATAAGGCTCTCAGCTGACTTCTCACAAGAAACACTACAGGCCAGAAGGGAATGGCATGAAGTAATCAAAGTCATGAAAAACAAGAATCTGAATCCAAGACTACTCTACCCAGCAAGGCTATCATTCAAAATAGAAGGTCAAATAAAGAGCTTCCCAGACAAAAAAAGGCTAAGGGAATACATTAGCACCAAACCAGCACTGCAAGAAATGTTAAAAGGACTGCTGTAATTACCAGGAGAAATGAGAAGAAAAATAGAACCACACTAAACAAAAATGGCAATAAATAAGTACATATCAATAATCACCTTAAGTGTAAATGGATTGAATGTTCCCATAAAAAGACACAGAGTAGCTGATTGGATAAGAAAGCATGACTCATCTATATGTTGTTTACAAGAGACCCACCTCACAACAAAAGACTCACATAGGTTGAAAGTGAAGGGATGGAAAAAAATTTTCCAAGCAAATGGAAAGCAAAAAAAATCTGGGGTAGCAATTCTCATATCTGATAAAATAGATTTCAAAATAAAGACCATAACTAGAGACAAAGACGGCCACTACATAATATTGAAAGGATCTATCCAACAGGAAGATATAACCTTGATAAACATATATGCACCCAATATAGGAGCACCAAAATATATTAAAAATCTTCTGGAGGACTTCCAAGGAGAAATCGACAACAATACAATCATAGCAGGGGACTTCAACACCCCGTTGACAGCACTGGATAGATCCTCTAGGCAAAAAATTAGCAAGGAAACAGAGACTCTAAATGAAGCACTAGATCAAATGGATTTAATAGATATATACAGAGAATTACACCGCAAAACTACAGAATACACAGTCTTCTCAAGTGCACATGGGATATTCTCAAAGATAGACCACATGTTAGGGCACAAACTAAATCTCTACAAGTTCAAGAAGATTGAAATCATATCAAGCATCTTCTCAGATCACAATGGCATGAAACTAGAAATCAATTGCAACATGAACATGCAAAGACATTTCAACACATGGAGGCTAAATAGCATGTTATTAAACAATGAATGGGTCACCGAGGAGATCAAGGAAGAAATTAAACACTTCCTGGAAACCAATGAAAATGAACACACAACAACACAAAATCTATGGGATGCAGCGAAAGCAGTTCTGAGAGGGAAGTTCATAGCACTACAGGCCTACCTCAAAAAACAAGAAAAATTTCTAATTGACTGTCTAACCTCACAACTTAAAGAATTAGAAAGCAAACAAAAAGAAAACCCCAGAGCAAGTAGAAGGAAGGAAATAGTAAAGATCAGAGCAGAAATAAATAACATAGAGACCAAAAAAACAATTCAAAGGATCAATGAAACAAAGAGCTGGTTTTTCAAAAAGATAAACAAGATTGATGGACCCTTAGCTAGACTCACCAAGAAACAAAGAGAGAGAACCCAAATACACAAAATCAGAAATGAAAGAGGAGAAGTAACAACCAACACCACGGAAATACAAAAGATTGTTAACAACTACTATGAACAACTATATGGCAACAAATTCGACAATCTAAGCGAAATGGACAAATTTCTAGAAACACACAAACTCCCACAACTGGACCCAGAAGAGATAGAAAACTTGAACAGACCAATAACAACTAAGGAAATTGAAGAGGTAATCAAGACTCTCCCAGCAAACAAAAGCCCAGGCCCAGATGGCTTCACAGGGGAGTTTTACCGAACATTCAAAAAAGAACTAACACCCATTCTCCTCAAACTATTTCAAAAAATTCAAGAAGAAGGAAGACTTCCAAACATGTTCTATGAGGCCAGCATAATTCTAATTCCAAAACCAGAAAAAGACACTACAAAGAAAGAAAACTACAGGTCATGAACATAGACGCCAAAATCCTGAACAAAATATTAGCAAATCGGATCCAGATATACATCAAAAAAATTATTCACCATGACCAAGTGGGATTCATTCCAGGGATGCAAGGCTGGTACAATATTCACAAATCAATAAATGTGATACACCACATAAATAAAATGAAGAATAAAAACCACATGATCATATCAATAGATGCTGAAAAAGCATTCGACAAAATCCAGCATCCATTTCTGATAAAAACGCTCAGCAATGTGGGAATAGAGGGATCATATCTCGACATAATAAAGGCCATATATGAAAGACCTACAGCCAACATCATACTCAATGGACAGAAACTAAAAACATTTCCATTAAGAACAGGAACAAGACAGGGATGTCCACTTTCGCCACTCTTATTTAACATTGTACTGGAAGTCTTAGCCACAGCAATCAGACATGAAGAAAAAATAAAAGGGATCCAAATTGGAAAGGAGGAAGTGAAACTGTCATTATTTGCAGATGACATAATATTATACATAGAAAACCCTAAAGACTCCATCAAAAATCTACTAGACTTAATAAATGAATTTGGCAAAGCAGCAGGATACAAAATTAACGTCAAGAAATCGACGGCATTCTTGTACACCAATGATGAACTCACGGAAAGAGAAACTGAAAAAACAATCCCATTTACCATCGTGCCAAAAAAATTAAGATACCTAGGAATAAACCTAACCAAAGAAGTAAAGAACCTATTTGCAGAAAACTACAGGTCATTGAAAAAAGAAATAGACGAAGATATAAAAAAGTGGAAGCACATACCCTGTTCATGGATTGGAAGAATTAACATCATTAAAATGTCCATACTACCCAAAGCAATCTATAGATTCAATGCAATCCCCATCAAAATACCAACGACATATTTCATAGAACTAGAACAAATACTTCAAAAGTTCAGATGGAACCAAAAAAGACCCTGAATAGCCACAGCAATCTTGAAAAAGAAGGACAAAGTAGGTGGGATCACAATACCAGATATCAGGTTATACTACAAAGTGACTATAACCAAAACAGCCTGGTACTGGCACAAGAACAGGCATATAGACCAGTGGAACAGAACTGAAATCCCAGGAATGGACCCAAGGCAATATGCTCAATTAATATTTGACAAAGGTGGCAAGAGCATACAGTGGAGTAAAGACAGCCTCTTTAATAAATGGTGTTGGCAAAATTGGACAGCTACATGCAAAAAAAAAAAAATGAAACTAGACCATCAACTTACACCATACACAAAAATAAACTCAAAATGGATAAAAGACTTAAATGTGACCTGTGAATCCATAAAAATTCTAGAAGAAAATGTAGGCAACAAAATTTCAGACATCATACGGAGCAGAATTTTCACTGATACATCACCTAAGGCAACAGAAACAAAGGAGAAAATGAACACATGGGACTACATCAAACTCAAAAGCTTCTGCACAGCAAAAGAAACAATCATCGAAATGGAAAGGCAACCCATTGTATAGGAGAACATCATTGCCAATGATATATCAGATAAGGGGGTAATTTCCAACATATATATAGAGTGCTCATACAACTCAAGAAAAGGAAGACAAAGAACCCAATTACAAAATGGGCAGAGGAGCTGAATAGACACCTCTCCAAACAGGACATACAAATGGCCAAGAGACATATGAAGAAATGCTCAACATCACTAATCATCAGAGAGATGCAAATTATTATTTTTTTTTTTTATCCTCACCCAAGGACATTTTTCCATTTTTTGTACAGATAGAGTGGGAGGGAGAGAGAGGAAGAGAGAGAGAGAGAAACATCGATGCGAAAGGGACACATCGAGTGGCTGCCACCCGCACGACCAACCAGGGCCGGGGACAAACTGCAACCGAGGTACATGCCCTTAGCGGGAACCGAACCCGGGTCTCTCTGGACCGCAGGCGGACGCTCTAACCGCTGAGCCAAACCGGCCAGGGTGAGAGATGCAAATTAAAACAACAATGAGGTATCACCTCACACCTGTCAGAATGGCCGCCATCAACAAATCATCAAACAATAAGTGTTGGTGAGGGTGTGAGAAAAGGGGACTCTAATACACTGCTGGTGGGAATGCAGACTGGTGCAGCCGCTATGGAAAACAACATGGTGTTACCTCAAAAAATTAAAAATTGAACTTCCATTTGACCCAGTGATCTCACTTCTAGGAATATACCCTAAGAAGCCTGAAACACCAATCAGAAAGAATATATGTACCCCCATGTTTGTAACAGCACTATTTACAATAGCTAAGATCTGGAAACAGCCCAAGTGTCCACCAGTAGACGAATGGATAAAAAAGCAGTGGTACATATACACAATGGAGTACTATGCAGCGGTAAGAAAGAAAGATCTCTTATCCTTTGAGACGACATGGAGGGACCTGGAAAGTATTATCCTAAGTGAAAGAAGCCAAGCGACAAATACCACATGATCTCACTTATATACGGAATATAATGAACATAACAGTCTGAGGAATACGGTAGACCCAGAAACATGGAAGTAGGACACAGACTGACTGACATCCCTCAGAAGAGGGGGTGGGGGGGTGGGAAGAGATAAACCACAGAATTTATATGCATGTATGCATGACCAATGGACATGGACAACTAAGCCGGGGACAGGGCGGGGGTGGGGTGGGGAGGGGAGGGGGGTGCCAATGGGGTAAAAAAGGTGAAATATCTGTAACAAAAAAATAAATAAAAAATTTTAAAAAAAGAAAAAATAAAAGAAAGAAAGAAAATTAAGTCCAGTAATTAGAGGCCACAAGGAGAGAGATTTCCGCCCAATATAAAATAAGCTTTCTCAACAACTCCACAAAGGTGAAATTTGGGTAGTGAGTTCCCCATCATTGGAAGAATTCAAGGTTGAATTATTCTTTGGTAGGACTAGGGAGAAGGAGCCTGGGCGGAGTAGAGGATTTGCCAACCATGCAATTTGATGACTTCGTGATAATCTCTTAATCGTGCCATCTAAGCACTCTAGTGTTTGATCTTGTCTTTATTTATAAGCTCATCATTAAAATCCTCACAGAACACATCTACTAATAAGGTAGCCAAGACTGGAATGCGTAATAAAGAATAATGCACCCATCCTTTGTTCAATAATATGATATTTTTCTTGAATCGTGCATGAGCTGCTTTTCACCTTGGAAAAGGGAGAGTCTATAATCTCACTGCGTCAAGTGAATAATTTTAAATGTTTATAAATAGAAAGCGAAGACAGTGGTGAGAAGCTTAAGAACAATGAAAACATGCATAGCTTGCACCAGTATAGGCAGGAATGCTTCCATTAGGATCACAGAGGGATGAAAGGAAGCTGAGAGGCCACCATTCCATCCTCATCTGCTATGGTAGCCAAGGTCATGCAAGCAAAGACAAGGATCCAGGTCAAGACACCCACTCTCGAGAGTTTTCCCCCAGACCACGCTGATTTCCATTCTCCAAGGAGGACTGCATCAGCCCTAAGTTTTAGCACTTTGTTCCCAAATTATTTTAAACTCTCTCCAACCTTCACCACCACCCTGGCTGTCTGTGTGGTGGGGGAATTCATGGGGACAGTGGTAGAGATGCTAGTGTCTATTTGATTACCCTTTATTTGCTAGTATTGGAACCTAAATTCAGCACTCGCTCAAGGACTACATTTCCCAGACTCCCTTGCCAGATGACCACATGACCACCAAGGAGATGCAAACAGATATGGGGCAGGGAATGAGGATGAGGGACTTTGGGGAAGGCTCTCTAAAAGAGGCTAACATTGCTGAGCTGTGCCCCCTTTTGCTGTTTCCACCCTCCCCCTTTCCTGCTCTGTGTGCTCAGTGAGCAGGAACAGAGGGAGAGGAGGCCAGAAGGCAGGGGAGGACCAGATCATGAAAGGTCTCAAACTCCAAGCCAAAGACTTTGACATCTATCCTTTGCTGGTGTTTTATACTAAGGACGCCTGTCATTCCATCTGAAAGCATTGGACCCCTTGAATCTTCTTTTTTTGATGAGGAAGATGGCAGAGTGAAGTCCTGTTTGCCTTTTGGCTCCCAAGGCAAATGAAGAGTGATGTGTTTTACTTTAAATATTTTTTTAGTGATCTCTGTGTTGCATCTCAGAAGATTTTAACAAGACGAAGAAATAGGGTTTCTTGTACAAAAAAAAAAGACATAATAGCAGCTAACACGCAGGCCTCAAGCTAAGCACTTGTCCGACATGCATTTTGTTTATTCCTCATGACAATGCTGTGGGAAGGTAGGATTATCCCACCTCTTTTTAATGCTGAGAAAACAGGTTCTGCGAGGCTACGTATTCACTGAAAGTACACAGGTGGGGCTGGGGAGCTAGGACACAAACTCAGTTCTTCCTAACTCTGTAGTTGATTCTTCCAGCCATATGCTGCTTCTCTCTAGATCTCTAACTACTGTGCATGAGCCGAAGAGCTGTGTGCAGAGAGCAAGGAGAAGATTGTTGGGTTGGCCAGAGAGAGGACCATGCATCACCCATGAGCCAAGGACTAAAGGGACCCTAACCCCTCAGAACAGCAGGAGACAGAGTTTGCACTTCCAGGCCACACAGTGGCCACAGCAAAAATTGAGGAGCCCAGTAGGAGACTGTCTTCAGCATCTGCTTTACACAAATGGCATCATTTCAGTCCTGGTCACTGATAAATATGACTCCTGTGTAGGCACTGTGAGGTCAGGAAGGTTGTTTGGTGGCCCAGTGGGGAAAGAATGTATCATCACTTGGGAGCTGAGAGGTAATTAATTAATATTCTCCAACAGAAAGCCTGTTTCCTATAGCAATCAAGTTGTTTTATAGCTAATAAGATGCCCCCCAAATAATGTTAATAATAAATTATCTACTGTGGAATAATGCAGGCCCTTCATATATTCATTCTATCCTTCTGAAAGCCAGCATGTTGGGTAGTATCATCCGAATATAATGACTAGGGAAAATGAGGCACGGTGCAGTTAAGAACGTGGTCAAGAGCACATAGTCAGCGAGTGGTGAGCAAGGGAGTCTAAGCTGACAGGGAGTGGCTGTCCCAGAGCCGTGCTGCCTCCCAGAGCTAGCATCTCAAAGCAAGTGAAAAATGAGATCTGGAATCCAGACAAAAGAAAAAGAAAAAATGAGTGGGCCCTTGAGTATCTGTTCTCAGTGAGCCCTTTTACACGGGAGGGGCCCAAAGTCAGCAGTGCACCATTTCTGGGCCCACAGGACGGTCCACCCACCCTGTCCACAGCCAGGTCTCTTGTTCGATCTAAGTTAGCATTTGAATTAACATGATTTTTATCGTATGTGAAGCCCACAACGAGCACAATCCAGGGACTCTAAAGACAGAGAGGGTGGGGGAAGAAAAAAAAAAAGCAGTGATTGATGTTCATTTTCAAAAGCCAAATCTCAATCCTTCTTCTTTGTAAAGATTTTTATTTAATTAACCCAGCAAACTCTGTGTGGAGGTCTGAGCTCTGGTTTCCCATCTAGCTGGTTTTGAGGGTTTATTTCCTGTGACCATAGTCTGCACATCTGAAAACAAGATGCTGAGAGAGATGGTGTTCAACCTAAACTTTACGACATTCATCCAGCAAGAATGGAGGGTTGCCGGGGTCTCGTCAGGTCAGCAAGAATCCTATGTTTGGGCAAGGAATGACATTATACCAGGTTCATAAAACAGAATTCACTCTTCCACAGCCCTTGCCCTTCCCTGGGGCAGGAAACCTGCCCTCTGCTGGCCCAGAGGTTACAGCTCCTTTATCTCTGGGTTTAGAGGGAAGGAAGGACACACCTCTAGTCATCCCTTGCTCTCCTGAGCCCCGATTTCTTGAGAAGACATTGGTTGGTTCCCCAGATGGCGGCCAGTCCAGGGAGGCAGGATAGAGCTCTGGAAAGACACAACACTTGGAAGTAGACCACAATGCCTCTTCCCAGCTTTGTGACTTGGAAAATTACTCAGCCTATGCACACCTCAGTTACCTCTTCTGTAAAATGCCCAGAATAAACTCATTCCCCAAGGAACCAGGTTAAATGAGTTAAATACCATTCGTTAAGCATCTGACACCATGCCCGAAACACAGTAGCTGCCCAATAAATAGTACAATTATTATAACTTTTCTGCATAATCTCCTCTTTTTTCTTTACTTCCAAACTGGCTTGGTTTAGAAAACATGCTATGAATGAGCTACATATGTAAAAAGACTTGTAAACTGTATAATGCTCTGTGCACATATGTCTTGGTATTGTCCTATGTAAATGAGGGACAAAAGATTCCCATCAGACCAATGGGCGTGAAACAAGCGTGAAAGAAGACCTCCGAATTTTGCATCATTTATTGCAGTCACTTACCTCTAGCCCAAGATCCCTGGGCACGTTTTGCTTGAGTTGAGTTGAACTGAGTCAGGTAGTTGAGTTGTTGGGGCAGGTGGTTTGTAGGGCTACATTCTTGTGGGCAGCATGGTCTCATAGCCAGGAGACAGGAAGGAAGACATAGAAATCAAGGTCAGGAGCCCCAGCCAGCCATCTTGAGAAGCTATCTCTGGGGAAGTAGTTCAGAGCAAGGAGCTGGCCACCAAGTTCATAATCCTGGTTCCACCATTTAACAGCTGTGTAAGCTTGGCAAGTCTCTTAAATTCCCTGTGGCTCCATGTATCTATAAAATGCTACATGATACGCACCTCGTATATCATGAAATTAAATGAATTAACATTTATATGGTGTTTAGAACAGTGCCTGGCACATAGTATAAGGGCAGCTCTTTCTTACGGCTGTTAGTAATGTCAGCAGGTGAGAGCCGGTGAGTAGAAGGGAACACGCCTCGGTGGACACTGAGCACTTCCTGAGCACAGGGGCTGGGTGCTTCACATGCATCCTCTTGGCTAATTCTCCCACAGTTCTAAAATGTCTGTTCAGCTCTTATTGGTCTTTTAGCTTTTGCATCTTCAGCTCCAACACACTCCCCGGAAGGAAGAAACTAACAACTCCATTAGTGAGAACACCAAACATTCATTCACAGCTTGCCATGTAACAGGCTAAGCATGGTACACGTCATTTTGTTTTAAGCTGCACAATAACTGTGTACGGTCCAGGTACCATCATTATCCCTGTGTTTATAAGAAAGCAATCTGGGAATCAGAGAGATGAAGTCATTTTCCCAGGAAGGCACAGCTTACAAATGGCTGAGCCAAGATCAAAATCCGGACTTGCCGAGCCCCTGCCCTGCACTGCCCTGCCTCTCTAAATCAAGGCTTTTGGTCCCATTTTTTCTGATGAGAAAAGGACCAGATCATGTCAAGCCCCTTGGAGTCAGTCTCTGGGTCCACTCTCTTTCCTGCACCCCAGCTGCTTCACATACTGGCCTAATGCACCCTGACCCAAGTCCCAGAGACATGGGTGATGTTTATTCTCTGCCTGGGGTTCCTGAGTGGGAGTGGGAGGCCAGGTGCAAGAACCAACGCACACACAGAGTGGTCAGCCTAGAACTAATGAGGCTGCTGTGCTCGGGAAGGAGCCCATCCCTTGACAGCTTTATTAGTCCTGACTTGCTGCAATGCGCAGCTCGGAGAAGCAGGGCTCCTTAGCATCAGGAAGCTGTGGCTCTGCCTCACGGGTTGGCTGCAGCATGAGCTGCTTTCAGCAGCATGTTACCATCCTGACCACCTTGTCTACGACCTTGCCAGCTTGGGGCTTTTTTCTCCCTTTCTAAGATCAACAGGACCCCAGAAGCTGTTCAACCCGACAACGCAGGACACAGGACTGAAGACACTCTGGGTGTAGGTCTTACTCCTCAGATAATATGACAACTTCCAAATATTGAGTTCCTAATTATGCCCCAGACACTATTCTAGACACATATAAGAAAGAAAAGGATAGAATCGAGGGTTGGGGTCTAGGGGAGGGGAGATAAAGGGAGCGTTGGCATCCACTGAGTGTACTCTTTAGCTGTTAAGGTCATACCTTGACATGATGGGTCAGGCACTTTGCATCCATTGTGTACTTAATCCTCTCGACTTATCCTATGATGCTAACATTGTGCCCTTTGACCTATGGGAAACTGAGACCAAGACAGGTGAGCTGACTTGCTTACGATCATGCAAGTCAAGATGTTTGCTGAAAAGGTGTTAGAGAAATTATTCAAGAAGCCTTAAGGGCTCAGACAGAAAGTCATTAAAGGGAGGATACCTTTGCATGTATTTGTTTTCCCATCAGGCAGTGGTACTGGCTCCACCCCAGCCCAGCCCTGCCTGCCACTCCCCTACCCCCAGGTAAGATTCTGGAGAAAACTAAGAAGGTGGCAGTAGAGTCTATTGGCTATAGTCTATTTCACACTCTAGAGTTGGATTTCTGGAGTTCAAATCCTCATTCTGCCTCTTGCCAACAGTGTGCCCTCAGGCATGTTACTTAACCTCTCTGGGCTTCAGTTCCTCACTTGTAAGTGGGGCAGCTTAATGAGACTAGTGCCCGCAGGGGTCAGGAGGACTCAGATGCTTCATGCAAAGCACTGAGCCCCGTGCTGAGCACACAGGGCCTGAGCCGCTCCGATGGTCACCAAGAGTGTGATAATCTGGCAGGAGTGCAGGGCCAGGTCATTCTGCTCGGAGACAGGCTTGAACTTTGACTCACTGCAGCCCTTTCTACTGACTTGAGAGGACTGGCCTCTGAGTCCCCGGAAAGACAGGTTGCCCCTCCCCTGACTAAGGCTTCTAGAACTGGAGGTTGCCCCGCCCCCTTGAGCCCCGACTTGACTTTCGGAAGCCAGGCTCACAGAGCGCCAGCTCTCCCCCAGGTGTGTACCCCTCACTCAGGTATGTACCCATGACAAGTGCAGGAGTGTCTACCAGGTGCCAGGCACTGGGCCAGACGCTTTTCTTCCATTGTCTTGCTTAAGCCTCTCTGCCCACCCTGTGATGGTGATGTCATCCCCATTTAACAGATGGGGAAACTGAGGCCAAGACAGGTATGCTGGCTTGTTTATGATCACACAATCATAAATTAGCAGAGGCAGAATTAAAACTTAGCTTTGTCTAGATCCTGGGGCCGACACCTTTACTCCCCCCCACCCCATCCTCACGTCAGAGGAGTTAGTGACACAGTCCAGGTCACTGCCTCTGAGTCTAGTGCACCGCCAGGCAGGTGCCTCCAAGGCACTTGGTGGGCATTACCTCGCTGAGCAGCTGCTGAAATGTCCCAGTCTGTGTTTCCCGGATAAAACGCCTTCCGATGGTACCATAAACTTTGTTCCAAAGCACTTTCCCCCATCTTCAAAGCTGGCTGTTCAAAGCAGCAGCCAGGAACCAATGGCATCACCAGGTACTTGTTGGACAAAAATGCAGAGTTTCAAGCCCCACCCCAGACCCACACACTCAGAATCTGCATTGTAACAAGACCCCTTTGGGACATACATGCACCTTAGAGTCGAGAGGCATGGCCTTAAAACCCGTGATTCCAATCAGCTGGGAAGAAGGTCCCCCTTGCAATCAGAGTCGTCAAGTGACTTGTCTCAAGACACACAGAGAAATGGCGCCCTGGGCTGCCCGCCTGAGCGCCCGCCCATGTCCCTGAGAAACTCACTCATCTTGTGCCTGCTTGCGTCTTCCAAGTGGAAGGAAGCGACACTGTGAGGCATGATCCATGTCTCATTAAGCCATCAAGGAAATAAAACAAAAGGCAGCACTTAGCAGGAAGTAGTGACCGAGGCTCCCCCGCAACACAGGCAGGGGTCTGGTCATTAACATCTCAGCTTCCACATTTCAGAATCTGACTTTATGTAACACTGTTGTACGTCTCATAGCAACACTGAGACGGGCTGTGTCAGCATTTCTCTGGGAACTTGCTTTCTCCAGGGTTTATAATGAACCCAGCATGAGGCACAAACAGCCCTCCTTGTCCTTCACTGAACACTGTGCCTGAAGCTGAACTACTTATGGGTGTTTATCTGTAGACTACGGGTAAGTAGCTTTTCCCCCTATTTTATTCTTTTTCTATTTGCAAAAGAAAAGTTAACAACCTGGGGAAAATTTTGAGTGGAACGAGAAGTCTTGTGAGTGACTTTGACTTTGACTGCTGCTTGGAAATCAGTCAGAGGATTTTCAGGGTTTATAATGCTGACTGGGCTATGGGTCAAGCCATGAATTTGCAGCTTCAAACTGAATAAGAGAAAGGAAACTGCCCCTTATGAAACACCAGCAATGAGCCTCACACTTTCCTATTTTCGTGCATATAATAAATCCTCCCAATAACACCCCTCTTTCTTCAGATGAGGAAACCAAGGGTCAGAGAGGACATGCAATTTTTCCCAAGGTCGCACAACTAACAGAATATCAGCCCAGGTCAGCCTAACTCAAAAGCCCAAACTCTTTCCTTTGCATCCCACTGCCTCATGCTTTTGTAGCATTTGCTGACTTTTGGTACATTTCATCGTTCCGTGCGTTCTCAGCAAGTGTCCTCACGTGAAGAACAAGAGACAGCCTTTGTGTCCTGCCCAGCTGTAAGATGTGCCACCTAGTGAATGCCTACTGGGTGCCAGGGCCTGAAAGGGCCTTTGCCTGTGGTCTCATAAGTTCAGAGAGAAAAGGTACCTCCCCTGCATCACCAATGGCAGACAGCCATAGTGATGAAGGCACTCGACTCTGTCCCCAGACACAGCCTCAGAATCTTTCTTATCATCATGTTACAGAAAGCCACTGACTGACTAAGGAGTGTTAGTATAAGAGGCTTAACCAGATGTGCTGGAGCCAGCTCACAGCTGCTCACAGGAGCAGATTGTGTGTCTCCTTTCCCAGTCTAACAGGATTTGCTCAGTGTCAGCCCAATCTGTTTATTCCGGGCTCAGAAGTTTGTTTAAGGTTGGGATTTTTGCTCAGATTTTAGCATCCACTTCTACACAATGTGGCTACTGCATATCATTTCTGTATCACATTCTTTTAGGAATACCTACAAGTAACTTCAGAAAGCCCTTTGAGACCCAGAGTCTAGTGGGAATGATAGGGTGGTGATAGAGGAAGGGTCAAAAAAAAGCCTAATAATGATAATAGCTAAGCATTTATTAGGCAACTCTATGTGCCCCTACTATTCCAAGCACTTATGTATTTATTTAATCACTGTAAGGGGAATACTATTATCATCACCCCATTATTTAGAAGGGAAACATGCACAGAGAGGTAAAGCAATCTCCCCAAGAGCACACAGCAAGTAAGAAGCAGAGGAAGATATAAATCTAGCCATCTGGCTTCAGGACCCATGTTCTTAACCAGTTGACAAAGGAGGGTTTGTCTGCACCGGGTTTTGAGGTATGAGTAGGAGCTTGTTTCATATACAAAGGAATAATGGAGAACTTTTGAGCTCAAAGGCAGAAAAGTACATTTCTGTTTTTGGACATTCCTGGTACTTTGGATAAAAGAGAGAATGTGTGCAAAACACTTAGCTGGTGCCTGGCCCATAGTAAAAAAACTAATTGCTATTATGACTTGATGTAGATGGACCAAAGAATATTCTTAATGGAGAGGAGTTTGGAAGACACCTCTGCTGTGTTGCAGATTTGGAACTCATCCCAGGACAGCAGCTTTCACAGCACTCTGAGTCACGGGGTGGGAGAGGGAGGGAGCAAAGCCCAAAGCAGCCCACTCTCTGAGTGTAATTTTTGGAAATATCAGGTTTTTGTTAAAAAGTCATGCAAATGTTGCCTTCTCCTCCATAATAGATTTGCATTTGTTATAATATAAAATGGTATTTTAAACCGTTTACCATGGAGCAAGAGTGAAAATACAAGATGATGATTCCCTTTTCCCTTCTGCAGGGTTTCTCACCCTGGGCACTGTTGCCACTTGGGGCCGAATAGTTCCCTGTTGCAGGGTTGCTCTGGGCACTGCAGGATGGTTAGCAGCATCCCTGAACTCTACCCAATAGATGCCAGTAATGCCTCCCCTCCTGGACTCATGACAACCAAAAATGTCCCCAAGCATTGCCAAATGTCCTCGACAGCAAGATTACTTGGGTTTGAGCACCTCTAATCTGTGTCCTGCTGCAGGCACTTCATCTGAGCAGCTCACTGGGTCACACAGCAGAATTTCCATTTGGGTGGGGGGTGGGGTCTCAGAGGCAGAAACCAGACACCGCTTCTGGTGACCACACCAGGATATCAATAGTGTGACCTTTCTCATCCTGCCAGTGAGCCAACAGCAGCTCAGAAAACGAGGTGAGCCTCCAAGTCACACAGCCATTAGTGGTTTGGAGCCCACATTCATCTGACCCCAAACCCTAACTCCATCCGCTGGTGCACACTCACCTCCCTCCCGAGCAAAGAAGCCCTCGTTCTGTTCTCAAGGGAGCATGCGGGGCTCCAGGTGTGAGTGCCAGGCCTGTGCTCACAGCACCAGCCTGGTCCTGGGCGTCAGCGGCTGCTTTTCTCTTTCTCAGAACGGAAACAAGAAGGATCGAGCAACTTGTTCAAAGTCGCGATGCTGGTTAAAGAACGGAGGGAGGATACAAGTCAAGGAAACCTGGCTCTAGAGAGTGTGAGTGAAACACTGCATCACCTCGCCTCTCTTCCTGGGTATTGCAGGACCCAAAAACTAAGAAGAGAGGAGAGAACCCACCCTGATCAGTTTGGCTTAGCAGTTAGAGCGTCAGCCCTCAGACCAGTAAGTCACAGGTTCAATTCCGGTCAAGGGCATGTATCTAGGATGCGGTTCGTCCCCAGCCCTGGTTGGGGTCATGCGGGAGGCAGCCACTCGATGTGTCCCTTTCACATTGATGTCTCTCTCTCTCTCTCTCCCCCCTCCCCCTCCCACTCTATCTGAAAAACATGGGAAAATGTCCTCAGGTGAGGATTAAAAAAAGAGAAAGGAGAGAAACCCACATTTCCTGACATGCACTCTTTCCTCAACATCATCTCCCCTTGTATTAGTTTCTTAAGGCTGCATAGCCAAGTACCCCAATCTGGGAGGCTGAAAACTATAGAGATTTATTCTCCCATGGAGACCAGAAGTCAGAAATCAAGTATTATCAGGTCCGTGGTCCCCTGAGCTTCTGGGAAAGAATCCGTCCTGCCTCTTCCAGCTTCTGGTGGCCTCAGGCTCTCCTTGGCCTGTGACAGCATCATTCCATTCTCTACCTCTGCCTTAACATAGTGTCTCCCCTCATGTCTCTGTGTGTCTTCTTCCCTTATAAGGACACTTGTCATGTTATATTAAGGGCCCACCCAACTCCAGTATGACCTCATCTTAAGTTATTACATCTGCAAAGACCCTGTTTCCAAATAAGGTCACATTCACACATGCTGGGGGTTAGGACTCTAACATGGGGGTGGGGGGTTAACTTGTAAAAACCCTAATAATCAATGCTCTCCATTTTCCAGAATCAGGTATGGGTGGAGTCTCAGAGAGGTTTAGTCACTTGGGCAAGGTCACACAACGAGGACATAGCAGAGCCACAGAACTTGACTCCTCATACGCCACCTCAACATTTTAGGAAACCACAGCCCCGAAGTCCGATGTGGCAGGGACAGAAGGCTGAGAGGCACCAGCTTCCAGACCCAGGGTTTGTTTTGGTTTTCACGAGTTTCTGTGCAGGAGAACTGTGCAGACCAAGGAGGAAATGAGCCGACATAGACATGCCCCAGTGTGGAAGACACACCGGGAGTCACCAGCGCAGCCACCAAGCTGTTCAGGAAGGAAGCAGGCTCGGCCACCTGGTGTTGACAAACCATCACTGCTTCTCCAAAGATTCCCAGAGCTCGAGTTTGCCACGGATGCAGTTCTATTAGGAATCCCAAAACGTGTACATCTTGGCATTCTCATTGCTCCATAAAAGAAACAAAGACCCATTTCCCTAAATGTTGGCTGTTTTGTTTCCATTGTCTCCAGATATGACAGCAATCTTTTATAGCAAGTCCTTGGAAGATGACAGATATCGGCATTGTGTGGGGAAGTCACAGGCACCCCCCCAGAGAGAGGGCCAGCGTAATTATCTTTATTATGATGAAAATGGCTTTCATCTTGGTCGGTTTGGCTCAGCGGTTAGAGTGTCGGCCTGCGGACCAGAGAGTCCCAGGTTCGGTTCCCGCTAAGGGCACATACCTCAGTTGCAATTTGTCCCCGGCCCGGGCTGAGGTCGTGTGGGTGGCAGCCAGTCAATGTGTCTCTCTCACATCGATGTTTCTCTGTTCCTCTTCCTTCCTCTCTCCCTCCGCTCTATCTGAAGATAAATGCAAAAATGTCCTTGGGTTGAGGATAAAAACATTTTTTAAAATGACATTCTTTGGTGTCATTCCCTGTCATGCATATTCTTCCTCAGCCCCCCATTCCCTTGTCCCACCCTGTTCACAGCTGCCTCTGCCAAATTCAGCAAAACCACATTTTCCACCTGTTGCTTTCCAGCCTATGGAGTTGGAGCCCAAATAACTCTTCCACCATGAGATAGACCTAAACAGGCTAATAGGGAGAGACAGCCAAGATAAAAAGATCAGCCAAAAATAAATAAAGCAAGTGAATCCATAATATATAACAAACCCAAATGCCTGCCTTCAAACCCCTACATCAGCCCCACCACATTATGCGACCTTGGGCAAGTCCTCAAGTCTACTGGGGACTCGGTTTTCTTATCTCTAGAATGTGGCGGCAGCACCTAATTTATGGTGTTAAACGTGAACTCATGTGGCAACTGGCACACAACCAACATTACTAGACACCAGCTCCCTTCCTCAACTGACCAAGCCAAAGCACGGATTATCTCGCCCAGAAGCCAACACAGACCGTGTAAGTAATCTCTGCCCTTGCAGGGCCATTCCACGTCCTGCCTGCCAACAGATGACTCACCCAGAGCAGGTTGGTGGCAGGAGACGGTAAGATGGCCTGGCTACTGCTGGGTCCCTCGGCCATTCTGAAGGGATAGAGTTCTGGGCTACAAGGCAGGAAGCCCACACATCAACGCAGGGTGGAGAATGAGGCTTCTGACCTCTGCTTTGATAGGTCCTGATCTCAAGTCCCCATTTGGTCTAGTACAGCAGTTAGGAGTCGCTGTGGTTAGAAGTCACCTCACCTGGTTTATATCCCAACTCTGCCACCTACAAGCTGCAAGACTATAGGCAAGTCACACAGTTCCTCTGGGCCCTCATCTGTCAAATCAGAGTAAGATAAAAACATCATTACAGCTGTGCCAATACAGGTAACCACCAGTCAATGTGGCTATTTACATTTTAATTTATTGCCTGGCCCGTGTGGCTCAGTGGACTGAGCATTGACCCATGGACTGAGAGGTCCCGGTTCAATTCCAGGTCAGGGCACATGCCTAGGTTGTGGGCTTGATCCCCACTAGGGGGCGTGCAGGAGGCCACCAATTGATGTTTCTAGCTCTCCCTCTCCCTCTAAAATTGAAAAAAATCAGTCAATTTTAATTGATTAAAGGTAAAGAAAAATTTTAATTCTGTCTTTCAGTTGCACCAGCCACATTTTAAGTGCTGGGTGGCTGCGGGTGGCTAGTGGCTATCATACTGGACAGCAGAGATACAGAGTATTTCACCCTGCAGCAAGTTCTGCTGGGCAGCACAGTCTCAGAGGGTACTGCGAGGATGAAGTGAACGGGTCGACGTGCCTGGCAGACCGGAAGCACTCAGTCCAGTGTGGCCGTGATGTCATTCAGTCCTCCGCAAGGTGATGGCACTGCTCCCCTGTAGCCAATGAGAATGCTGAGGAAAGAGTAACTTGTTCAGGTTCTCACAGCCGCTGAGTAGGAGAGCTAGATTTAAACCCTGATCTGTATGATTCCAAAAACAGGTGTGTTTTCCACCAGGCAAAGGATCCCTGTGTATTGGGAAGAGAGACTGTTGATGAGGGGCAGTGTCCTCAAGGGCCAAAGAGAGTCCAATTCAGTTCGCTCTGCTCAGGGACCAGATACTCAACCTCCCCTCCCCCGGGGGAGTTTGGCTTCAACATTGGGTAGATCCCACAGCCCCACCCCCATCACCCTCAGTGTTCTCTTATGTGAAGTGGGTTGCTTTGAGGGTGAAGGGGGATGACATATTTCCAAGAACAAAGCAGGTATTCCAGAAATGTTTTTAAATCTGATTAATGACCACCAAGGAATTAAATTTTAAGTACAGTCTTTGGGTCTGATTCTACCCAAGAAGTCACATTTGCCTTTTTGGCTTTCTGTAAGAATTAGAAATGTATTGAGTCTGCACACTTTTATGAGCAAAAAAACTTACTGCCTCTTTGGGCTGGAGTGTGGTCCTTTAATTTGATCATCTTTGCAAATCAGGGTTTCAGGGCTTTGCAAAGATGCAGAACCATCAGTGGTCTATACAGAAACAATCAATTCCTTGATTAAAATCTGACAGCTTAATTAATTAGAGCTTAATAGCTCAACCTTAATTATACTCTACATCATTATTTGATAATATTCATAGATTTCCCATGTGGTGGCACACACATGTCTTTTAACAACTGATTACAAATGCCGGAACTTGACCTCCATACACGGAAAAGAGTCATTGAATATGCAAGGCTTCATTAACAGTAATGCCGATCTCAGATCTCACCGAGGCCTGCTCTCCACTGAGAAGTCTCTGGTTTCAAAGTTCTTTGAGAGCTACTGGAGAGCATTCACTGCATGGTTTATTCGCTTTCCACCTTGATACGTAAGTTTTATAAAGTGCTAAATAATATTACTGGAGCTTATTTTCACCTGAAAAAGATTCTCATAGATGGTTCTTTGAACCCAGATAATAAGTTGGTTCTAAACTAGGTGCAAGTCACTGACATTCTTTGGATATGATGGTTGAGTTATGAGGGGCATCATATTAGCAAAGAGAAGAATATGAGTCTTGAAGCCATAAAGACCTGGTCTTGAATCTATCATACTTTTTTTTTTTTAGGTTCTTTTCTTGAGATAGAATTGACATTATATGAATTTCAGGTGTATATCATATTGATTTGGTAAATCTTTGCTACTTTTTTTTAATAATCTTGCCTCCAAGTATGTATTTTTTTTTCATTCTTTTATTTATTTATTTATTTATTTTTGTTATAGATGTTTCTCCTTTTTTCCCCATTGACACCCTCCTCCCCACCCCCACCCTCCCTTCACAGTATTGTTTCTGTGTCCATTGGTTGTACATACATGCATATAAGTTCTTTGGTTTATCTCTTCCCTTTCCCCCACCACCCCCCTTTTTTGAGGTTTGTCAGTCTGATTCCTACTTCTATGTCTCTGGGTCTATTTTTTTCATCAGCTTAATTTGTTCATTATATTCCACAAATAAGTCAGATCATGTGATACTTGTCTTTCTCTGACTGGCTTATCTCGCTTAGCAAAATAAACTTTTGGTACTTTTGAGCTGTGTGCTCTTGGTCAAGTTTCTTCACCTGAGACTCAGTTTTGTAAAATGGGCCTCTTCATTTGGAAAATGGTAATAATAATTCCTAGTCCTAGGGTGTAGATGTGAAGTTCAAGAGGATGAAAAAGTGCCTGCCACACGCTCAGTAAACATAACATGGTACCATCTGCTGTTGTAGAAAACTGCTTTGTCCGGTTGCCCATGGAGACCACTCAGTGGGAGGAGGGCATGACACCCCTGCTTTGGGGGGTTTCTGGAGAATGATCCGGGGAAAAGGCTATCAAAGTTGGTGACACCATTACATTGTCAAATAAGCCAATTCTTCCATGGGTGTCTTTTGGGCTTTGTGAGGAGTGCTGTAAAACCTCAGAAGTTTCCAGAACAACTTCATGAGCCTGGCCTAGAGCGGAAGGTCCCACACTTTGGGTTTAGATACAAGCCTCTCATCATGGCTTTGCGCTGTTGGGTGGCATTAAGCACATCCTTTGTATCTTTTGGGCTCGGATTTCTTATTTGTGAAGGAGACCAGCCCAGTTTCGCAAAGGCCTGCTCCTGTTATAGAATCACCTGGAATGTCTATTTAAATTGAAATATAACCTACAATATATATGAGATACACACACACCAAGTAATAACTATTTTGACATAGGACTTTTTAAATAGACTGACTTCTGGGCCTCAACCTCAAAGACATTGATTCAGTAGGTCTGAAGGGATTTCTAACAATCTATTTTTTTAATTTTCCAAGGAATTCTGATGGGCAGCCAGGTTGGGAGACAGGATTGCCAACCTCTAGTTCCTCGTACAAATGGGAATCTTGACCGATCCTTTGCCTAGGGCAGGAGGCACACTACAACGCTCCTTTCCCTCAACTCACAAAATCTGCAGAGAGTGAGGGGAGGAAATAAGTCGAGATGCTAAAAAAGGCAGAAATGATTTACCCACAGCAGAAGTGACTAGACAGCTCTGCTTCCTTAGCCAGTCCCAATTATTGTCAATATTAACCTTATTCATAATTGACGTTATGGAAAATCTACCCAACACAATGGCCATTTCCAGAAATTAGAGTGCTCTCATTGGTGGGCGATTATCTTCCTCCCCAATACTATTACCCATTAATTTTGAAATGCATTCTTACTGGGGTTGTTTCCCATTATTTTCCCAGCATGGACCTAATAGCGACCAAGAAGCACGTTTTAAATCCCATTAAATTTATCTAATGGAAATTCTCACAATACCACAATTGCCAAAGGTCTTTTTTATTCTGAAGTTAACCTTGGGGAGCTTTTAGATGTTCTCTGGGGCATGCACAGAGGACGGCAGAAATATTTCGTGTCTACATCCTTGGAGAGCTTAGCATGCTTGGCCAAGTATGAAGTGCTCATTCCTAATTTGTTTCTCTGGATGAATATTGATTTGACTCCTGTTGTGTATCACAAATGTACGCCAACCTCCAGCAACATGGTTCACTGAGGGGTTTTGTTTAATATTCAACTTTGAGCAACTGGAACTCTCACACAAATTTTTTTTTTTGGGGGGGGGGGGTCACTTTACCTGTTGCTTCCCCAGATGTCTTAGTTAGGAATGTTGTCTATAGAAAAGGCATCACTATGGCTGCTCAGGAACAGTTTCCCTGTGCTTGGCTGGGTGCCTTCAAAGTCCCCTGGACGTCAAGCTCGAAGAAGCTTCTAAAGGCAGCTGCTCATTTGGAACCTGGCAAATCCAATGACCTCTCTGGTTCTGTAGCAAAGCTGCCTAGATCAGCACTTCTGAAATATTTGTTCTTTTGTGCCTTTTGCACTGGTTTGGTCAACACTCGGGGACATGTGGCATGCCTTTTCATCTTTTGCATGCTCCCTTTTTCCTAGGCAGCCATCGAGGCTACCCAGGGAAGAGAAGAACCTTTAGAGCTCAGAGCAGTGTCTCTGGTGCCCCGATGTTTGCAGTCATGTGATCTGAGTGGAGGTTTTTAAGTGATAATTGTCAAAGGCACTCTATTTTAAGAATCCAAGAATGTATGTAAAAAAAAGATATTATCCTTAAAGGTAAACATGTTTGATTTGGTGGGGGAACTCCATAGATATTAACTTCTCTTTCTTGTTACTATCTCATTGCTTATCATGATGGTTGTGTTGTCAAGGTGATGGGAGGGATTTAGCAAAGATGTCACAGTAAGAAGGCATTGCCCACACCCTCCCCCGTGCTACTGGGAGGCATTAAGAGATCAGTGAGTTTCCTAAGAGTCTGCAAACCAGATAGGATTTCTACTTTGTTCCATCCCTGAGTGACCCCAAGGAGCTCTCAGCTGTTGGGGCGGAGGCAGGGAATTCCAGCGCCAGTAACAGCCTGCCGTGCCCTGTGCGTTTCCAAAGTGGAACAAACCAGATGTTGATGGCACACAAGACTGCACAGGCAAAAAAGAAGCAGTAAAACAGGCGTCAGGAATTGAAGAGGAAGCAAGACATGGAAACACCCTTTTCTGATCAGACTGGGGAAGTGGGAAGAATGAGAGATGCTGAGCCCAACCTGACACAGAAGCTTTAGGTTGGGGTCAGTGACAAACCACCTACTTTGCCCAGGATGGGGTGATTTCGTAGCATGCCAGATTTCAGCTTCAAAACCAAGAAAATCCACAGGAAGCAGGATTGAGTTGGTCACCCTAGGTAGGGAAGACAGTTTAATGTAGTTGCTAAAGCATGAACTTTAAAGTCAGATAGAATGGGTCTGAATCCCACCTGTACTATTAAGTGACCTTGGACAGGCTGTGTCACCTCCCCTTGTCTATAACATGGGCACGATTAACTGGCCCCCTCAGAGGACTATAGAGTAAGGGAGCAAAATCTACCACCCCCAAGATGTGTCTGTTTGGCATGTGGATTATTTTAGTCTGATTATTTTTAGGAAACAAAATGTTACCGGAAAGGGGACCTGGCCCTCGGCAACTTGCCGACTGCCAGCCAGTAGTGTGTGGGTTCTTGACTTCGTGCAGGAAATATTTCACAACACGAGTCCAGGTGAATTTTAGAGGACATTTATTAAAGCTGGAGACAGTGAAACAAGAAGGGGCTGAGGAGGGGGCCTTGGGGACAGGTTCAGGACTGTTGCCCAGAATGACCTGCTACTCCATCGCTGCCCTGGTTGCAAGCCTCCCCGGGTCCCTTAGAGTTTAGGAGATGCAAGCCTGCGGGGGAAGAGGGGAGGAAGGGGAGGTGAGGAAATGCTCCTGGGAGGGAGTGTGCACACTGGGACCTTCATTTTGAGGGGTTTTAAAGGCTGGGTGTTTAGGGGAGGTCCTAAGGGAGAATCTCAATAGAACATTCATCAGCTTTATGCTGCTGTACCAAAGTGAGATTTAGTCTCTTAACTTCATCTGTCCTTGTGTGTGACTGGCAAATGGCACTAATTGGATTTGTTGTCTGTCTCCCTGAGTAGAGTGATTTAAGCTTTTTACCCTTTGGTTGGGGAGGAAACGTGCAAACCACTTACTCATTTTTTTCTTTCTTTCTTTATTGATTTTAGAGAGAGAGGAAGGGAGAGGGAGAGAGAAATATCGATGAGAGAGAACATCGATTGGCCGCCTCCTCCATGCCCCCCCACTGGGGATTTGGCGCACATCCTGGGCATGTGCCCTGATCTGGAATCGAACTAGTGACCTCTTGGTGCATGGGTCGATGCTCAACCACTGAGCCACACCAGCCAAGCCAAACCATTTACTCTTAAGTGTCCTTGGTTCAGAGAAGATAGGACTTATCAGATGGCTGCAAACTTCTGCTTAACTCTATGTCTCAGTTTCCCTATTCCACTTGTCCTGGTTAACTAGCCTGTCTCAAAAAGACTCAGAAAGAACTGTTGACCTTCCCTCTAAATGCCTAAAAGAATTTAGATGGAGGACCTGGCCCAGAAAGGGAGCAACTTCCCTAGATAACTATCTATCATATAATATGAACTAGGGAGTGATAGGAAGGAAACTAGCAAGGTCTATTTGTTAAAATTTCTCTGTATCCCATTGTCTCACATGGCATGGAAGACATTTGTTTATGAAACATTTGCTCTTTTCATCTTCATTTGAACTGCTTTCCTTCCCTTTGAAGTCTCAGAACACTGCCCCCTTCTCTTTAGCTCAAAATTGCATATAAGCTTCATTTTGTCATTGGGATTTCTCATCCTTATGTGGATTTCCCATATGTATGTAATTAAATCTGGTTTTCTCCTGTTAATCTGTTTCATGTCCACTTATTTCTTAAACCAGCCAGAAGAGCTTAGAAGGGTAGAGAGAAAAATGTTTGTCTCCCCAACAGTAGCAAGATACAAATTAACAATACAAGCGAAGTATATAGCATAGGACCTGGAGCAGAGTAACCACTGGGTATATTTTTATTCTCATCATTCTGAAGAAGTGAGCTACCAGTGTGAATTCAGAATGCCTACCATGTTCAAAGGTAAGAATCGAGCCTTTATGTGGGGATGCAATAGGACAATGAAAGACAGGAAAATCAAAAGGCCGGGAATGAAAGCAAACCTGTGCTGAGACTGGACCTCACAGACATGAAGAGGAGCCAGATTTGCCACCCCAAAATATGCTTCTTTGTCACAAGGATTATTTTAGGCTGATTATTTTTAAGAAACAGTAGACATAGGAGAAGCTCTGAAAACCAAGTAGAAGTTACGCTTTTGTAAGAGAAATTGATATTTATAAAGGAAATCCCATTTATAAAGGAAATCTTCCTCTCTGTAGAAAAAGGGTGAATAAATGCCGAGAAACTTTTATCAATGGAGATGAAATGATTTAAATCTGCAAAACAACTTACCCTTGTTTACTGTGTTTTACCTGATAACCTCCCAGAACTGCCCACACCCACCCCACCCCCTCAACATCTTTTGTCTTAGCTGGAGATGTAATTTAAGGTGGCGGCTTAGGTCATTTCAGGGAGTTGATCTGTCTTTTCCAAGTCTCTCCCATGCATACAGGAGGTATACATGCTACTAAACTTCTGTGTGTTTTTCTCCTGTTAATCAGTCTTTTATTACAGGGGGTAGGATCTCAGCCAAGAACTTAGGAAGATGAAGGGAAAATTATTTTTCTTTCCTCCACAACAGGTTACACTATGTACCACTAATTAATATTCATTAAATGCAGTTCAACAAACATTGAGTGCCTATTGCAATAGGTAGCTTGCATTGATTGCCCCCATTCGTGTTCTCCGAGCTTCCTACGTGACTGCAGCTCCTCCCATCAAGGGGTATTCTATTTTCCCACCAATCTTGTCCAGGGTGGCCTTATCATTTATTCGGGCTGGTAGAACACAGTGGACTTGACAGTGTTCCAGTGCTGAGCTGAGGCCGTAAGAGACTTTGCAGGTTTCCACTGTCTCTCTGGGGCCCTTGCCTCCACCAGGAGAATGAACCCCGGTAGAAGGCAACCAGGAGACCTCAGCCAACAGCAAACCCACCTCCAGAAAAAGCCACCCCGCTGACCCTCAGCTGACCATGGACACAGGAAGGAGCCCCACTGGGCATAGAAGAACTGCCCAGCAGAACCCCGCCCCCAACTGCCAACACACAGACTCTTGAGCAAAAACAAATGTTTATAGTTTTTAAGCCACTAAATTTTGAGATAATTTGTTTCACAGCCACAGCTACCCCATACACTTACTAAGTAGCCAATGTTTTTAATAAATTATTTTCATCCTTGCCATTAAGAAAGTATCTTTCTCTTTGTTACAGGAGGATTTGTGACAGAAAGAAAACAAAAAAGACTTGCCTGGGGTCACTCATCTGCGAAGTCCCAAAGCCAGAATTGAAACGGGCTCCGTTTAATTCAAAACCCATCTTCCTGGGTGTCTCACATCAGGCTACCTAAGAAGATGCCAAATCTGCCAATATCCAAGGTTGTTTCTATATTTCAGGAGCACTAACAGGACAGGCCTGGACATCAGCTACCAAAGCCAGACTCCTCAACATCCGGGCCAACCAAACAGGATCACAGCCCGATAGGAAATTAGTGTCACATAGAGCTGGGACAGAATATTAAACCTCATAAAAGACACTACAGTGTTTAGAACAATGAGAGATGTGAGAATCCGAAGAGCTGGAGTTGCCAAAGCGAGATTTATGAAAGATAAACAAAACCCGTTTGCAGCAGATAATCCTTTATCTGATGGGCAATAGAAAGTTATAAGCAGGGATTTATTTGGGAAAAGATTAAGACCCAATAGACATTCTCGCTCAGGGGGCTTTACTTCCTTGGTTTATCTTAAACATCACAAGAGAAAGTCAGGGCTGGCTTTTCAATTTTGTCACAGCAACCACAGACTAAAGAATTCTGAGCAGGAAGGTCCCACGGGGCAGCTTCTAAACTCGTCAAAAAAAAAATTTTAACCCATTTTATCAAATGGAAAATGAAATTGCAGAGCATAACAGAGCAGTTCCAATAAGAGGTAAATAGACACTCTCTGAAACCTGTTAAGCGGGTTGACAGGAAGTCAGGGGTGTCTGTACACACATTTCCTCATTGTTGTAAGTCATCACATACACACACAGTCACACAGTCTCACACAATATATATAAACACAGGAGTATAGGTGAGTGCAGAGACAGGCATAACATAGATAAACACCCAGAGGTCCACCTTCCTGTACTACCCAGAGAGCACACACACACACACACACACACAGGCATGAATAATCATGAAATGTACAATGCCCAGCACACACAAAAATACACATGCAGAGGCACATACTCACAGAGACACATACACAGCCCTTTATGCCAAAGCACGAGGGCCTCCTATACCTGCAAGCACACTCCTGGCTGCATGCACACATACTTACCCTCCTCTACCCCGGACAGGCAGAGCAAACCCTCCTACCGGGAGTGGGCTTCCCTTCCAGCTGTTGTCATCAGAATGGGAGCGTTTTACCTGCACATACTACCAGGAAAGGATCTTCCCAATAATTCTTTGACCTCAGCAAGAAAGCTCAGCTCCCTCTAGACCCTAGGGCCAGTCCTGACCTGGACAAGAAAGAATTTAAAGAGCCCTAAGCCACCCGGGCTGGTTTGGCTCAGCGGATAGAGCGTTGGCCTGCGGTCTGGAGAGACCCGGTTTCGGTTCCCGCTAAGGGCACGTACCTCGGTTGCAGTTTGTCCCGGGCCCTGGTTGGGTTGTGTGGGTGGCGACCACACAATGTGTCCCTTTCACGTCAATGTTTCTCTCTCTCTCTCCCTCCCACTCTATCTGAACAAAATATCGAAAAATGTCCTTGGGTGAAAATTTAAAAAAAAATTTTTTTTTTGAGCCCTAAGCCAACTGCTGGGAATAATCATGAAGTCAGCACTTTGGGCTCCTCTTTGGGAAATTATTCCTGTGCCCTATCCTTGGGCTGAAATGGGAGCAAAAAGAGGAGTTTTGACATCAGGAAGACCAAGGTTCAAATCCTGCCTCTGCTACTTGAACTTGGGCTTGTTATAGAAATATGCTGAACTTCCGTGTCCTCGGTTATAAAATGGGGACAGTGACTCCTACCAAAAAGGGATTTGTAAGGATTAAAGGTGTGTAAGTGCTTGATTAAGTACCTGGCACATAGTAGGTATCAGTAACTGCTGGGAGAGGGAGAAGAAATTTCCAAGGTCATGTGCTCCATCCACTGACAGTCTTAGTTCTTTTATTTCTTCTTCTTCCAAGTATAACATAAACCCAGGCTACTTTGCATTTACATTCTACAACTTTATATGCATCATTATTATATAATTTATCCAAAATGATCCTTTTTTTAAAAGATTCTCTCCTCATAAATGTCTCTGGTATGAACAAAGGCTAATTGCTTCTTCTATCCTTGGGTGTCATCTTTTCCAGGGAACCGTATATCTGGTTATGATTATTAAAACCATTCAGCAAATCAATTTTGTTAAACCCAAATTCTCTTTATAGGCAATATTTCAAGACCCAACGCCGCCTGAAAAAGAAAGAATTAAAAAGCTGCCATCTCAAATCAGAAGCAGACTTTGCTCTTCAGAGAAACCCGTAAGAGAGGCCTCGCAATGACTGGTTTGGGTTTTTCATTGCAATGCTCATTTATTCAACACCACACACATTTCTGAGCACCTGCTATGTGCTAGGCCATGACTGGAGCCAAGTTTACAAAGATACAGAGTCAAGTGCAAAAGCAAAGTACACGATCATAATTCAACATGACCAAATAAATTATTTACAAGATATTAATTTTTTTAATGTGCAAGGTAAAGACCAGAAGAAGGCATAATTAATTCTGCAGCAGAGAGGTCAAAAAGATACGGGAGGCATGTTCTCTTTGCTTGCCCAGCATCACTTTTCTTCTTCGTATGTATCAGAATCCCTATTTTCTTTGGAGGAATTCTCCCTCTCCAATTATATGCAGTCTTTCTAAGCTGTCAATCAGGTGGCATTCCCCAGGAGCGGGCACTTGACTCAAGTCTAACCCATCAGTCTCTCATGCCTGGGAATATGATTAGGCAAAGTGACAGAGAAGCAAGAAGTAGTTGGCAGTTGGGAGAGACTCATCTTTTTACTTAGATTCCCCAGAGCTACCTTGGCTCTGTTCTTCCAGGTTTCCCACCCCATAGTCTTCCAATAAATTTATTTTTTTCTCATGTTATACGGAGTTGAATGATTCTCAACAAAGACATAGAAATCTCCACAGGGAGAGATCTGACTTGGGTTTTGAAGGATGAAAAGGAGCTCACTGGATGGTGAAGGGGGAGAAAGAGCAGAGAGACCGGACCACAGGTGTGCAGGCCCCAGGTGAATACCACGTAGCACATTGGGATAAGGACATCTTGGCATGGCTGGAAAACACAAGTCAAGAGCCATATGCCACCTGAAGATGAAGAGCACCGTCCTCCGCATCCCCAGCACCCAACACAGAGCCTGGCACACAAAGGTGCTCGGTAAATGTTTGTGGAATGAATGAGTGAAAGAATGACAGGAACGGGGCCAGATGGAGAGTCTCGTAACCCAGGTGGGACTTTGCGATACCCAGAGGGCACCAATTAGAGGACATAACTCAGAAATAAATTTTTTGAATATTTATTTTTAATTATGTGACATGATGGAGATGTTAGCTAATGCTATGTGGTAATCATTTTGCAATATATAAATGAATCAAATCAACACGTCATATACTTTAAACTTACATGTTATATATCATTATATTTCAATAAAACGGCCTGGCCGGTGTGGCTCAATGGACTGAGTGTTGTCCCATGGACTGAGCGTTGTCCCATGGACTGAGAGATCCCCGTTCGACTCCCAATCCGGACACATGCCCAGGTTGCAGGCTTGAACCCTGGCAGGGGGCGCGCAGGAGGCAGCTGACTGATGTTTCTCTTTCACATCAATGTATCTATCTCTTCCTCTCTCTTGAAAAAACAAAAACAATAAAAAACATATTTTAAAAAAATAAAATGTTCATCTTTAAATCCACCTCTGGTTTCCGAGTGAAGAACAGATTGGACACGACGAGGGCTGAAAGCAAGGATCCCAATTACGAGGAAGGCAGTGGTGGCCCGAAATTGCCCCCGGCAGAGGGGATGAGTTTGACAAGTCTTGGTGATTGTTTGGATGTGGGTAGAGAGGAGGAGGGAAAATGCAAAGATGACCCACAATGTCTCTCCCCGGTGGGTGATGGTGCTGTTCACTGACAAAGGAAGTGTGAGAAGAGAAACAAGTAGGGCAGAAAAATGAAGAGTTTCATTCGGACCTGTCAGGGTTGAGGGTCCTGCAGAACAGCCAAGAGGAGATGCTGACAGGTTTGCAGTTCAGGAGAGCAGTTGGGATAGATAGAGGTTGGGATCCTCCAGCACCCCGATTGGAATCTGAATTCGGATCTCTGGGTCCCTGAGCCTGCAGGCGGTGTTACATAGGCATGTACATTTTTCTGGAGAGGAGATCCAAGTCCTGCATCACTCTCTCAAATGGATCTGTGCCTGAGAAGAGTTCAGAAACACTAACAGACCACCCATCAGCAAGAATATATGCACCCCTATGTTCGTAGCAGCACTGTTTACAATAGCTAAGATCTGGAAATGACCCAAGTGCCCATCAGTAGATGAGTGAATAAAAAAGCAGTGGTACATATACACAATGGAATACTATGCAGCTGTAAGAAAGAAAGATCTCTTATCCTTTGAGACCTGGAAAGTATTATGCTAAGCAAAATAAGCCAAGCAGAGAAAGATATGTACTACATGATCTCATTTATGGAATATAATGAACAAAATAAGCTGACGATCAAAATAGATCCAGAGCCGTGGAAGCAGAGGACAGACTGACAAACCTCAGAGGGAAGGGGGGTGGGGAGGCAGGAAGGGATAAACCAAAGATCTTATATGCATATATTCATAACCAGTGGACACAGACTATAGTGTGGGGAAGGCAGGAGGTGGGTGGGCGTGGGGAGGAGGGGGTCAAGGGGAGAAAAGGGAAACAGCTGTAATACTTTCAACAATAAAGGTTTAAAAAATAAAATTAGAAAGAAAAAATAATAAACACTAACAGCGATAGTGGATGAAGCCACGGGTGTCTATGAGTTTTCCCAGAGGTCAGGTTAGGGGTCAAGGTTCTCCAGAGAAACACAACTGCTATAGACCCAGTTTGTGTTTCCCAAAATTCATATATTGAAACATAACACCCAATGTGATGGCAACAGGAAGTAGGGCCTTTGGGAGGTGATAGGCCATGAGGGTGAAGCCCTCATGAATGAGATTAGTGCCCTTATAAAGAGACCCCAGAGAGCTCCTTGTCCCTTCCACCATGCGAGGACACAGTGAAGAGATGGCTGTCTGTGAGCCAGAAAACAGGTCCTCACCAGACACGGAACCTGCCAGCACCCTAATCTTGGGCTTCCCAGCCTCGAGAAATGTGAGAGATGAATTTACATCGTTTATAAGCCACTCAAGCTATGCTATCTGCATAGCAGCCAAAAAAACTAAGACTGAACCAATAGGATATGATGATGATAATGATGATGATAACGATAGATAGATAGATAGATAGATAGATAGATAGATAGATAGATAGATAGATATAGATGATAGATAGATAGATAGATAGATAGATAGATAGATAGATAGATAGATAGATAGATAGATAGATATAGATAGACAGACAGATAATAGATAGACAGGCAGAGAGAAAGAGAGAGAGACATAGAGATTTCAAGGAGCTGGCTCACGGGAGTCCGGAATCGCTAGGGCCGGCTAGAAACTCAGGCAGGATTTCTAGGCTACAGTCTTGAGGCAGAATTTCCTCTTCTCCTGGAAATCTCAGTTATGGCTGATTGGATAAGGCCTCTCTTATTATCCAGAGTAATCACGTTAAAGGCAATTGATTGTAGATGTTAACCACAGATGTAAACAAATGCCTTCACAGCAACACCTAGATTAATTAGTGTTTGATTAAAAAGCTGGGTACCACAGCCGAGCCAGATTGACACAGGAAAAATAGCCATCAAGGTCAGTTAGCAGAAACTTGTCTATCAACAGAGGTAACAGCTGACTCCAGACTCGAGCCCCAGTGGCACAGAACACAGAGGAGGAGTCCCATCCCCACTCCCAGTGTTTCCTACTAATATCTAGAAGCTTCGGCAACCTTAATGCACACGGCGGCCAAGCTGTGTCAGGGACCAAAGACAGGAAGCCGTGCTGGTAAATACATGAACACAAGGCTTATGGACACCTTAGTTCTTGCTTTCGATATGTTTTCAATGGAACTTACGTTTTCCGATGCTGTTGCAACCCTTCCTAGAGGAAGGAAATAAAAAATGAGCATTTTGGGCACCTATTTGGGGATTGGGTAACCCTATTTGTTTTCTTACACGAGTGCTGGGGTGTGGGAGTTTGTTTTCCCCCCAGATGAGAAAATTAAAAGTCAAAAGGAGTAAAGTGACTTGCCTGTAATTAAACGGTGGGGGGATGGAGCAGGGTAGGATTTGAACCGGGGCCCTTTCCTCTACTTTCTACTCTAACAGATTCTACAGCAGCAAGTTCCTAGGAGGAACACCAGCCCGACAGTAGATTCCATCTCATGGGAGAACCAGCAGTGTCTTCCTGGTGGCAAAATCGTTGCAGAAGCAGAGAGGGACAAGCATCTGCCTTTGCCTGGTGTGGAGAAAACCAAGGTGGTAGGATTTGGGGGTTACCAATCACACCCCCACTTCTAACCACAAATAATTCACACAAGGACATAAGAGAACATTAGAACAGTCCATACTTCTTCAACATAGTTCTGTTTTTTAAATCACCACAAACCCTAAATTATTGGACACTGAGCCTTTGCTCAGAGAGAAATGAGGTGCCCGGGAGCCTCTGGTCACATTTTCATCAGCTGATCACTACATAATCTTGATTGCTTTTTTAATAGCATAGTAATAACTCTTAAAGATTATTTTTTAATATGTTTTTACTGATTTTTTTTTTTTTTTTTTAGAGAGAGAGAGAAACATCAATGTAAAAGAGAAACATGGATCAGCTGCCTCCTGTACGCCCCCTACTGGGGATCGAGCCCACAGCCCTGGGCATGTGCCCTGACCAGGAATTGAACTGGGACCTCTCAGTCCATGTGACGAGGCTCAGTCCACTGAGCCACACCGGCTGGGATACATAATCTTGTTTTATCTGTCTTTCTGTGTAAAGCCAGCTTCATGCTGTGCTTCTTGTCCCTCAACTGGCGGGGACAGTCACTGCTCCTACTGCCCACATGGACCACAGAAATCAGGCTCCAGCTCCGGAAAAAGCCACTCTTTTCCTCATGGAAAGAGTGAGTAATGGGTGAAGAGAGAGGGGGGACCCCCTCCCCAGGATCTCCTTGAAAACTAAGGAATTAGCAAAATTTTACATTTCAAGGGTCCAAGGGTCCTGGGTCCTATCTCAGTCAGCTTAGGCGGTTATAAACTAAATACCACAGACTGGCAAGAGTAAACAACAGACATTTATTTCTCACAGTCTGGAGGCTGGAAGTCAGCATCAAAATGCAGGCAATGAGCCCTGGCTGGTTTTGCTCAGCGGTTAGAGCATCGGCCTGCAGATCAAAGAGTCTCGGGTTTTTTCCGGTCAAGGGCACATACCTCAGTAGTGGTTTGGTCCCCGGCCCTGGTCGGGGTTGTGTAGGAGGCAACCAATCAATGTGTCTCTCTCACATCAATATTTCTCTCTCCCTCTCTCTTTCTCACTCTCTTTCCCCTCCTCCCTCCCACTCTATCTGAAAATAAATGGAAAAATATCCTTAGGTGAGGATTTTAAAAAGAAAAAAAATGCAGGCAATGGAGAGAGAGGAGAAGTCTGGGGGAAGGGCAACACCTGGTCTCTCTCTATTATAAGGACATGAATCCAACCCACATGACCTCATCTAAACCCAATCATTTTCCAAAAGCCCCACCTCCAAATACCATCACAATGGGAGTTTGGGCTTCAAAATACAAGTTTGGGGGGCACACAAACATTCAGTCAGACAGAAACAGGTCCAGACAGAATATGAGAGAAGACATCAAGAACCCCCATCCGGGAAAGTAAGTCTCAATGACAAGAACAGCTCAAGTTGCTAAAACCTTTCAAGAAACAACTGCAGTCCAGCGAATGTGGCTGTGGTTGAGCTTTGACCCATGCACCAAGGGGTCACTGGTTCAATTCCCAGTCAGGACACATGCCCAGGTTGTGGGCCCAATCCCCAGTGGGGGGCATGCAGGAAGCAGCCAATCGATGTTCTCTCTCATTGATGTTTTTGTCTCTCTCCCTCTCACTTCCTCTCTCTCTAAAATCAATAAAGGGAAAAAAAAAATTTTTTTTTAAGTAATAATTGCTGATGAAAACCCAGGGGGAGGCAGCTGCCTTTAATGATTTTCAGCACTGGGCGGACCTGAGATTCAGCATCCGCCTCCCCAGGGCCCAGTCTTGCTTTTTACATTTTGACAATGGCTTTGAACATCACCTTGAGACACAGGTGTGAATGGCACAGGGATCCTCCGTGAACTGCAGTCTTGAAGAAGGATCTCAGGGCACTGCAAAGATCCTGTGAAAATGGCACACATCACCTTCATCACCATATCTCGACCATAACTTACCTGGGACCCACCTATGTCTGAGCCATTACTATGCACTATTGCCTCTCAATTCCACACACAAAAAAAACCCAAGTTCATATTTATTGAGGATTTGCAAGGTGCCTAATACTGTGCTAGATGCCACATTGCCTCTGTTTTTGTTGTTTTTTATGATTAAAGTTTTTTCTTTCTTTTTCTTTCTTTCTTTCTTTCTTATTTTTGTTACAGACGTTTCTCCTTTTTCCCCCCACTGACACCCTCCTCCCCTCCATCCCTGCCCTGTCCCCAGCTTTGTTGTCCATGTCCATTGATCATGCATCCATGCATATAAGTTCTGTGGTTTATCTCTCCCCCACCACCCCCTTTTCCGGGGATTGTCAGTCTGTACCCCACTTCCACGTCTCTGGGACTACCCCATTCCTCAGACTGTTATGTTCGTTATATTCCACAAATAAGTGAGATTATATACTTGTCTTTCTCTGTTTGGCTTGTTTCGCTTAGGATAATACTTTCCAGGTCCCTCCATGTTGTCTTATCCTTTGAGACAACATATGGAGGGACATTGCGTCTCTTTTTAAACTAGTCACCCACTGTTATGATCTTCCTTCCCCGGGTGAGAGGACAGAGCCTTGCAGGTTAAACAACTTCACAAGCTGGCGCGCAATGGAGCAGATTCCTCCACCTCAGCACCACTGGGGCGGGGTAATTCCCTGGTGCGGGCTGTCCTGTGCATTGTGGGCTGTGCAGCAGCATCCTGGCCTCCACCTTCCAGATGCCAGCAGCAACACCCCCAAGCTGTGACCATCAAAACTGTCTCCAAATCTGGCAAAATGTCCCCTGGGGGAGTGGAGGAGCAGCATGCACAATCACCCGGGTTGAGAACCAGTGAGGCAGAGCGCAGATTTGAATCCAGGCAGCCGGGTCCAGAGCCAGCTCCTCTAACTGGAACATGACACAAAGTCCTTACTATTATTAATCCCCAATTTTCAGCCTGAAACGGAGGTTCCAAGGGGGAAGCCATCCCCTCCATCACACAGTGTGTGTGGGGCCAGTGGCTGTGACTTCATGTCTGACCCCAAACCAAGCCCTCTTCACCCACCATGCAGCATCTATTTTGAAGAGCACCCTTCGATGCTTGTACCATATCCTGAGCTTGGACTTGGGCGGGAACTATGAAGGATTCACCCCAATAGCCATGCCCCAAGTTACATGGCTGGGAGGTGGCCTGGCCTGGGTCCAAACCCAGGTCTGCTAGCTCCAATGCACAACCAGGTTACACTCTGCTCACTGCCCCTCCACCACCCCATTTCCTTCTCCAGCCAATTACACCCGTCTCACATCCAGAGCATCTTGCAACTGTCCGCTTTTCGTGTGCAGTCGCCGGTCCCAATCGCCAATACTTTCAACGGGTGGTAAAAGAGAGGGTGGCGTGGCTTCAGAGATTCAAGAGTGGGAACTTCAATGCTTTGCTGGATTTTTAGCTGTGGGACTGGACAGGAGGAAATCTGTGGCTTATCGAGGTCCTCCTGCCCACCCTCAAGAGGGTGATGGATGAAGGCAATGTGCTGGACAGTTCAGTTAGCTCTTTAATTACACCGACAGAAGAGCCCTCAGAAGTCCAGCAGTTGGGGAAGAAAGAAACAAGTCTGCCTTTTAATCAGTGGCTGTTCAGTCTCTTTCATCAAAGACTTGATCTGTCATTTTCTATTGTATGGAACTAATGAGTCCATTTGAATTAGGCCTTCCAAGGACTCTCGGATGAAGGGGATTTGCTTAGCTCTGGGGACTGCTGTCACCTTGCTCACATTGCTCTGTATGTTTTTCAGAGCATTTGGAACAATGACAGTTGCCATTTACTGAGCAGCTACTATGTGTTGGCAACGCATCAAGACTCTATATGTCTTAGCCCTTCGGATCTCCACATCAACTCCAAGACAGAGGTTCTTTTGGCCTCCTGGCCCTGCCACTTACCAGCTGTAAGGCTTTCGGCCCCTCTGTGCCTCTGATTTCTCATTTGTAAAATGGGGATAATAATACTACCAACCTCGTAGAGCTGTAAAGATTTAATGAGTAATTTTTGCAAAGAGCATAGAACATTGCTTATAAATGTTTGCTACTTTTATTATTGTCCCCATTTGCAAGCAAGGAGACTGAGGTCTATGGGGGTCAGGGAACCTGACTGAGGCTCAGAAGCTGGTAGCAACAGAGCTGGAACTTAGCTCTTGTCTTTTAGGCTCCGAAGCTAAGTTATTAACAGTAGTTCATGAAAGGGGAGGAAGGGAGCAAAGAGTGAGTCATGTGATACACCATGCCAAGAAAGTGAGAACAACAGAACTGGCTGTCACACAAAAGCTAAGAAAATTCTCAGCTGCACTTAACTGGGAGAGCTCTAGCCCAGGGGAGGGAGCCCCACCCCAGGGGTCAGGGTGACCAAAAGGGCTGCCGCAGGAGCTCCATGTTCCCTGAATAAGGCCCAAACTCTAGCTTGGCATGAAGGCTCTCCTGGATCCTTCTAAGACCTTCCTGGCCTTATCTTAGGTGCTCCATACCCTTCAATCACACACACACACACACACACACACAGGACCTGCATTTGTACTCAATATTCACCAGTTTTTTGGGCTCCATGTCTATTTGTATGTACTCTCCATTCCATCTGAAATGCCTTCATCTTCCCCATCCCCACCTCTCACCCATCCCCTGAAACTCAGCTCAGGTGTCACCTCTTCCAGGAAGCCTTCCATGACCATCACCGTCCCCAGCTGGGCTGGGCACCTCTTTGGGGCTTCCACTGTTCAAGCTGTCATTGCAAATTGTAACTACAATCCCAGGTTGTAATTGTCTGTCTCCCCGACAGGATCTGGAACTCCTCTAAGGCCCAGTCCAGAGGCCAGCCCATAGTAAGTGCTTAGGAAATATTTTTGGATGAATGTATGAATGCTTTCTTAGGGATGGGCAGCCTAACTGAGTGCTCTTCTGTGTGAACAAGAGATTTCCCTAATTCTGTGGCTCCATACAGAGCATAAAACCCACTAGTAGCTAGAGTGTCCTACTGACACATAGTAGGTACATTCAACCACTTTTTTAAAAAGGATGGGCTACCACAGTGGCTAGTGAGCTCCCAGAGAATGCGTGTATCTAAGCAGAAGGAACACTTATCAAAGAATTCTTAGTAATTTCTGAATTACCAAGATGATGGCTGATGTTCTAAGACTTTTAGTCTATACTCAGTTGACTCTATATCTTCAGAAACAACCTTAAGGATGAAGACAGTGATGATGGTGATGATGATCATCATCATGATGATGGTTATGATGATGATGATGGTTATGGTGATGATAGTGGTGATGATGATGATGGTCATGATGGTGATGATGATGATGATGATGATGATGGAGGTGATGATGATAATGACGATGATGGTGGTGACAATAGCCATTACTTAGGAGGGACCTGTACATCCCATGCCCTGTGGTGGGGCCTCTACCTACAGAGTAATCATATTCCTCTTTATATACATAATGCACAATGGCAAATGTGTACAAAAGTGTAATAATCAGTTCCCATGGTAGGGTAAGATTATTTTTGTATGCAATCTTCAATTAAACATTATTTTTTCTGACACTATCTTCAATCATATATTTCTGGCATTTTCACACTTGTTCTTTCATGTTACTCTTTTCTTCCACAGTTGAGCGACAGGCAGTCAGCTAAGGCCAAAGATCTTCCAGCTCAAGATAAGGATCTGTTGTGTGGGTGGCTGTAATCATTTTATATTCTTTTTCCCTTTGTTTGGCTCCATTGTATTTGGTTTATGAGACTGTGCTCCTTTAGTGGTAGGATCAGCACTTCTTCCCCCTTAGTTTTATATAGTAATCGCAACACTGCAATAAAATATTAAAGTCCTTGACACAAACACTGCTGCATAGGCTGAGAGGGAGACCCTCCTGGAGAGAAACTGTTTGCTAGGAGGCCTCATCATGCAGATGTTAAGATGACTTTGAATCAGCTAATGTACAAAATCCCAAAGTCACATAGAGGAAGCAGCACACGGCTTCAGTGTATGTGTCCCAAGGTAGTTTGTCCCAAAGGTAGCTACGTGGAAACCAGAGCCTCCAGTATTGTTCTTATATGCATTTGTCTGATAGAATTATTGCAGCTCAGAGCAGTCAAGTAACTCACCCCAAGTCACACAATCAAGGTAGAATCCAGCACCTGCATTTACTAACAAGAGATGATGTTTATTGAGCACTTACTATGTGCTGAGCACTGTTGTAAGTACTGTTCGTCTTTGACTCACTTAATTCTCACCACAGCCCTGGAAGGAGCTCTCATCTTACAGAAAGATTGAGTGCCGTGGCCATGATCCCCCAGCTGCAGAAGCAAGACTTTGAATCTGGAGGGTCTGGCCCCCAAGCCTCTTTCTCTCCTAAATGCCTCTCAAGATACATCAGCCAGCCAAATTCTCAGCACAGATCCTAAGCAGAGAGCTCACCTTCTCAGAATAAGGACGGAAAATGTGGCCCTGAGGGACTGAGGGCCCTGGGGCTGGGTCCATTGTAGGAGATGGGATGTTCCTGCAGAGAAAGGCTTGTGTTTGAGAACCAGCCTTGCAGCACAAAGAGCCAGGGCCAGAGTGCTTTTCAGGAGCACTGCCCTGAGAGACCTCTTCTGAAAATGCTTTTCATGCATCTCCCGTTCTCATGAGGGGCTGTCGGGCTTCAAACAGCTGCACCAGGAATTTAATATGGCAGAAAGTAGGGCCACGTGGGTTTCAATAGCATTTGTGATTTGGCTACTAAAGCACAAAGTGCAGACCACTGACCCCCGAGCTTTGGAAAAGGAGCGAGGGCTTGGAAGTTGGGAGATCCTGGGTCAAGTTAGGGCTTTGCTACCAACTCCCTGTGTGATCTGGGGCAAGTTACTTAACCTCCTGAGCCTCAGGCTTCTTTGCACATTGAAGGTGATGAATGAACATTTCTCTAAGATTCCTACTGCCTCCAACATGCAGAGTTCCTGTGCCACACACTGAAGGCAATAAACATTATAAACCAGTCAGCTTTCCTCTGCACACTGAGGTTCAGACCTATATCACTGGGACCCCAAGAGGCAGGAATCCTGAGGGAAGAAATAGTACCCTGCAGGAGAATCTAGAAAATTTTCTAACTCCAATAGCGACTGTGCATTGCCTGAATGGCCCTCAATACCTGATCATTGCCATGGGACAATCCACACAAGGGTCTTGTCCTCGTGTTACTGACAGACATTCCCACAAGGCAGGGACTGCAGTTCCAGGAAGATGCCACTGTGGCTCGAATGTGAATAAGACCTTGGCGGACACCTGGAAAGCATGCGCTTCCATTTCCCTAAAAGCAGACCCCTGGCTGGCGGCGGTAAATGTGTCACAGGGTGGAGCAGACAAAATTTGTGTTCAAGCAACAACCATACATAGATTTACTGCGAAATGAAAAATGTTTCTGAATGTGAAAGTGCTGAGGACAGGAAATTGAAATTGAATCACACACACAAATCATCTCTGAGTTTCAGAACAGTTTGAAGGTTTTTCTGCATACAATTTACCTGGAAGATGGGCAAGATGAGGAAGAAGTGGAGAAATCTGTGCATTCGTGTGTCAGTCCAGAGTATTTATTTCAAAAGAGCCCAGAACCTATGAGTGAATCTTATGAACACTTATTATTATGAATATTTTGCTCATTCATTCAACAGACACTTATTATATTGGGGAAGGGGGATCAACAAGACCCAGTCTCCCTACTAAAAGAGCTCAGAAATGGTGGTGGAGGGACATAACGTATCTACTGTATTAATACTATTTCCAACACTATAATCTTGTAAACTTTATAAGGCTGTGGGCTCTAAAAGAAGGAAGCCATAGCCCTGGTCAGCTTGGCTCAGTGGTTGGAGTGTCGGCCTGCACCAAAGATTCACAGGTTCAATTCTGGTCAAGGGCACATACCTCGGTGGTGGTTTGTCCCTAGCCCCCATCGATGTTTCTCTCTCTCTCTCCCCCTCCCTCCCACTCTATCTGATAATAAATGAAAAAATATCCTCGGGTGAGGATTAAAAAAAATTTTTTTTAAAAAGAAGGAAGCCATAAATCGCCACATGATGGTACCCTCTAAGTTCTACGGGAAGTAGAGGCACCTGCAATGGGTCTTGAGGATTTATATGAGGATGTCAGGCAGAGAGAGAAAGGGTGATCCAGCAAAGGGAATCAGAGATGAAAAACAGGAAGGCACATTCAAAAATTAATGAGAGAGTTGGGATGCGCAGCGAATAGTGAAAAGATGGGACTAGAGCAGTTTCTCATTGTCCACACTGCTGATATTTGGGCTCCATAATTCTGCTGTCCTGTGTATTGTAAGATTTTCAGCAGTGTCCCCAGCCTCCAACCACTGGATACCAACAGTATAAACACACATACACACACACACTCACTCACTCCAGTTGTGGCCAGCAAAAATGTCATCTGTCAAATGTCCCCTGGGGTACCAAATTACCCCCAGCTGAGAACCACTGAACTCGAAGCATTAACAGACCAGACTGGGGAAGGACTTGAAGGTCCCACTATAAGTTTAGACATCACAGTGTCATAAACATTGTTTATTAAGCAAAGTATAGAGACCATTTTTATTTTTTAGGATGCTCTATTCACAGTGGGGTGGATGACTAGGGTATGAGGAGACCCATGACAGGAACACGGGTCCTGCTGGCAGGTTCAGACAAGTTATGATGAACCAAAGTCATTGCAACCAGAATAAAAGAGGAACTTTCTTTGGAGGAACTTTGATAACAGAATCCACAGAATTGGGGAAAAGAGAATGAGGACTTCATGGGACCACCTTGATCACATACCCAAGGAGTGCTGTCCTGTAAGCATTTGCAAACTAGCAAGCTGACGTTTGTAGTTATGTCACCTAAAAATACTATGTCGTGCACACTGCATTTACTAAGTGCCTACCATGTGCCAGGTCCTGACATTCAAAATTAAAAGCAATAGCACTCATGCCAGGCACAGTATTAACAAGCATTTGGTATGAGTTATCTCAATAAACCAGGAGGGAGGTATAAACATTAGCCCCATTTAAAGAGGAGAAACCTGGTTCTTATAAAAGTTAATAGCTTGTTAGTAAATACCACAGTCGGGATTCAAACCAGGGTTTGTTTCTCCTCGAGGCCCATAAATTTAACAATACTCTATACAGTGTTCTTCCAAAGGTCCTAGAAAGCAGAAAACACTCCTTAATCCTGGTTTACAAGGCCAGCCTAAGGAGCCAGAAAGGGGAGGGTTGGGAGGGGAGAGAAGAGAAGCCAGAGAAGAGCAGAGAGGAGCATTAACACGCCTTAGCTTTTATGACACACATTTATAAGGCACAAATTCATACACATTATAGCGTTCAATCCTCTCCACAACACTGTGCATTCAGAGCTTTGGCCTTAATAACTATTAATTATACTAGTTCCATGTTAATACCTATTCTATTTTTGTTTCTTTTTTTTTTTATTTGGTGGTATGTGCCCCTAGCAGGAACTGAACCCAGGACTCTCTGGTCCGCAGGCCGACGCTCAACTGCTGAGCCAAACTGGCCAGGGCTGTTTCTGTTTCTTCTTAAACTGCGCATCTATTCTGCTGTTAAAACCTCTTGTAGAAGGGACTCACCTCTTGGACCAGCCCACGGGCCTCCTGGGGGTTCCTCACAGGTCACATGAAGAGGGAGAACAAGCCACCCCATGAGGAGCTGTGTGTCCCGCTCCGGGAGTAACCCTGAGGCCCTATGGCAAGATGCCACCCCAGAGGCTGCTAAGATGGGGATGTTGTGCCTTTTAAAACAAGACAAGATAGAAGAAGATGCTGAAAGCCTGCCGATGGAGCCCCATGTCCTGCCCCTACAAGGTCCTTCACGATCTTGCCCCCATTCACCTCGCCAACCCCTTCTGATGCCACCCACCCCTCTTCCAGGTCTCGTATTTCCCTGGTGCACCCCGGGCTTCGCACACTTGCAGTGACTGCTCCCAGCCTCTGCCCCTGACCCTTCCAGTCATCTGTCAGGTCTAAGGCTACACATCACCTCCTCCAGGCAGTCTGCCCTGCTGCTCAAGCCTGGCTGGACTCTGCTCTGTGCTCCCAGAGAACGCTGTTTACCCTCATGGCAGTGCTCACCACACAGTTTATCACTGTCCAGTTACTTGTGTGTCTCCCCCACTAGAAAAGTGGTCAGCAAACAGCAGCAGGGGCAACCTCTGTTTTGGTAAATAAAGTTTTATGGGAACACAGCCATGCCCACTTTTTTACATATCAGCTAAGACTGCTTTGGCACTACAACAGCAGAACTAAATAGTGGCCACAGAGACCAGAAGGCCTGCAAAATCCAAAATATATATTATGGCCCTGGCCTGTGTTGCTCAGTGGTTAGAGAATTGGCCCATGGACCAAAGGGTCACAGGTTCAATTTCCAGTGAAGGGCACCTACCTAGGGTTGCAGGCTCGATCCCCGGCCCCAGTCAGGGTCATGCAGGAGGCAAACAATCGATGTCTCTCACTCTCTCTCTGTCTCCCCCCACACATCCATTCTATCTAAAAATCAATGAAAAAATATCCTCGGGTGAGGATCAACAATAATAAATAAATAAATAAAATATTTATTATGTGGCCCTTTGCAGGAAAGTTTGCTGACCATTGCACTGGACTGTGTGCTCTCTAAAGGCAAGAACAGTGTCTTGTGTATTGTCTTAAGCGTCTAGTGCCAAGCCTGGAAGATAGAGGAAGCTTAATGGGTATTTGATGAATGGACGGGCAGGTCAATGTTGACTGCATTTAAGGGTCAAGTTCAAGTGACAACGTGGCAATGCTAGCACAAAAAAGACACATTTGGCAGCAAACCCTAAGAAACAGTCTGATTGTCTGAAGCAATATCAGCTTAGAAACACACAAATACACACATACACACACACACACATACACCCCTGGCCTCTCAACAAAATGAGTAGCTAATAGCTTGTTCTCACTTGTAGATGCCACACAGAGAGAGGTTTGATTAAGGTAACTTCCTGCTATGAGCCTCTGTGATTTTTCCTTGAATAGTTTTTTTTCCTCCAATGTTTTGAATAAGAACAATCAACTGTTGAATTAAACCTGAATTTCATCAGCCTAGAAAATTTTGAGATGAGTAATCCAGATGTTGGGGGTTTTTTTTTTTTGAGGCCTGGAAGGAGGGGGAAAGGGGTAGAGCTTACAGTATCTGTAAAGGATAAGCATGGCTTCAAACTGGCAGCACCCCAAAAAATAAATCCTCACCCCACTTGTCCAGCCAATAAACTGAAGCTCCTCTTTCAGGGTGCAGTTCACCTGTCATTGCCTCCTGGCGCCTTCTCTGATCCACCTCCTTAAAACAGTCCCTCCTACTTCCAAACTCAAAGAGCACTTCGCTCCTCCCTGTATTATAGTCACTTCTCAGAATTGCTTACATATCTGTTCACAGCATTGAGACTTTGAGCTCCCTGAAGAATTCATTCTCCTCCATACTCCCAGCTACATGGTAGGTACTCAGGGACTGGTTATGGAATGATCAAAAGAATAAATGAATAAAGCAAGGAGGGAAAGAGAAAGTGATTGAACCAAATAAGTGGACCAGAGTGGGTAAGTGAATGCATGACAATGGATGAATAGGTGAATGGATGGATGGACAGATTTGATTGGGTTGGATTGGGTTGGGTTGGGTTGGGTTGAAGTGACCAGACTGACATTATAAAGGAAGTGAATGATACCCTTAGCTCTCAACAGGTGGTATCCTACAGAGGACTGTCCACTCATCTACTCCACTCCTACACCTCAGGCTTCTCTCCTCCAGGTTTAATGGTTTCCAGCCCGAGAGTGTTTCTTCCCAGCCCTCTCACTGCATCTCCAGCATTTCCTTGTTCTCTTCTCTAGGGGCTGCCCCAGCTCTCCCTGGCTCACCAAGTCACCTTTGCTCAAGAATCCAGGAGGGCAAAGGGGACTTTGTTCATGGGAAGCAAGCAGATGGCTAGCTTCCAGCCCCCCAGGAGGACTGGAGGGAGGCCACCTGCTCGCCCATGATGGGTCTAATTAGAGCAGATGCTTTTCTCGGTGACCTACAAAGCTTGGTTCTCCTCTCCCCCCCCCCCCGCCCCCCTCCACTGGAGCAAAACAGTGGAGCTGTGATGGAAAGGGAGCTTTCTCAGGGGCAAGGTTGCAGGTGTCTACCTCCAACGCTCCTTCTTTGTCCTCTAATCATCTTTCAGCTCCAAACTCAGCTGACCAAAAGAGTCATCCCCATTTCTCCAGTAACCCCTGAAACCCCAGGGCTCGGGAGAACACAGATCAAAAACCTTTGCTCTGCCTAGAGAGCACCACTGAGAAGAAGGGAAAACTGAGAACCAGAGAGGGGAATCGACTTTCTCAGGATCACCCCGTAAATCAGAGGGAACTGGGAGCTAGAGTCCAGACCTCCTAATTCACAGTCTAATTCATGTTACTGCTACATCGCCTTCATGTATTAAACTTTACATGATTCCCTTGGCAGCCCCTGGATGACATTCAACATCTTGGCCAAGAGAGGTGCCCCATTTCAAGCTCATTTAGCATTCAGCATCAGTTGGAACTGATTAGAGTTCTGATTATAATGCTGAAATCATTTTTATTTCCAAGCTTTGGTAATTTAGTATCAGGTGGACATTAGTCAATACAGACCTAAAAGAAATTATAAGCAAATCATAACAGAAAGTTCTCCCCTACACACACACACACACACACACACACACGTATGCATGTCTTTCTTTCATTAGCCTTAATTAGGTTGACTCAGATTGATCTAGAAAAATTTCCAGACCCAGAATGAATTTCTCTTTTATGATTGTGAAACGCATAAGATTTTTCAGACAATGGGACTCCAGAGACTAATCAAGTGATATGGTAGCTTCGGGGCTCCTCCAGCAACAGCAGGTAGACAGAGACCTTGATTAAAATCAGAGATATCAGTCAAAACCAGGATTGTCGAGTTGAACAAACATGCAGCTTGGATCCCATTCCTATCCCTCTCTAGCTGTGTTACCTTGAGAGACTTACTGACCTTCTCTGAGCCCTCACTTCCAGTCTTGCACAATGCCTCATGTCATAGTTCATTCTTTGCCAAGTAGCCGTAAGATTTTTCTAAAACATAAAGCAATCCAGGCACCTCTCTGATAAAAAGCCTTCAACACCTTCCTGTTTAACTTTGAATAAAACCCACACTCTATAATATGTCCAACAAAGACCTCCATGACCTGACTTAGCCTTATATGGTTGCATGTTAGGACTGCATTTGGCTACATGTAACAGAAACTTAAGTATATTTGCATAACCAAATGGTGGATATTTTTCTCATGTGACAAGAAGTCCAGAAGTGGTCTAAAGAAGCTCCAAAATGCCATTGGAGACCCAGGCTCTTTCTATCTTCCTGCTCTACCATCCTCAGAAAATAAGAAGCCTCATGGTCACAATATGGCAGCTCCACCTCCAGGTTTTGTGCCCAAGTTCCAGGCAGGAAAATGGAAAGAAGCAAAGGAGAAAACGCACATGCCAGTTGAGTCTGTCCCTTTTCATCAGGAAAGGGATAACTTCTTTTTAGATTTCTTTTCGCTTACAGGTCATTAGCCAGAACTATGTCACATCACCAATGATAACTTTAAGACATCTGCCTGGGAAGCCAAGTCTTCTTAGGTGGGCATTTTGCCTGCTAAACAAAATCAGGGTTTTATTGATAAGAAAGAAAGAAGGTTAAATATTGAGCAGGCAACTAGCAGTGCCTGGCATACAGTCCCAATCTCATTACAGTGTACCTATGGGAGGAAGAATTCTAAGACAAGCCCCATGACCTCTGCCCTGATGCTCACGGGTTGTAAATCTCCTCCCTTTGTGGGTGGGTGGGACTTGCCTTAGCCAATATAATATGACAACAGTGAAGAAATTATGTAGATGTAATCGAGGTCCCAGTTAATTCTGAGTTCACAATAGGGAGATCATCCTGGGTGGGCCTTACATAATCAGGTGAAGGCTCTTACAGGAAGGACTGGGATGTCCCTGAGCTGAGAGGTCCTTCTTGTTGGCTTGATGAAATAGAGAGTCATGTGATGGAAATCCATATGGCAAAAGGTTGCCAGGGGAATCTAAAAACTTCAGACTCTAGGATCTGAGAGCTGCCTGTAGCCAACAATGAAGAAAATGCCAGGGCCCTCAGTCACCCATCCACAAGGAAATAGATTCTGCCAACAACCTGAACGAGGTTGCAGACAGACCCTTGTCCAGTTGAGCCTTGAGACAAAAAAAATGCCACCCGGCCAATACCCTGACTGCAGCCCTGAGCAGGGGCCCCAGTGAAGCCTTGAGCAAATTGCTGACCCTCTGGCCCTCTACATGATCACAACTATGTTTTCAGTGCCAAGACTGTGGTAATTTGGTAGGAAGAAACAGATAACGGATGCAGTGTCAAACACAGGTATCCTCTCCGTCACTTGTTGCTGATATCCCGTCCCCCTCACCTTTATGCTGTCTCACCACATCTGCTCGGAGCACTCTCTTCAGCTCTGTGCAGAGACACCCCCCTCCGCCTTCAGGTTCCAGCTCAAAAGAACCTCATCAGAGACGCCTTTCTTTTCCACTCCACCTAACCACCCCTTCCGCACTCTCCAGGCCTCAGCCTACTTCATAGAACCGATTGCAACAACAAATTACCTGTTTTCACTTCCTTCCTTCCTTCCTTGAAGTGGTCTGTCCCCTCCACTGGAATGTCATCTCTGGGAAAGAAGGAACGTGTCTCTATGAATCATTGCCTGCGCTGCGTGCGGGACAGCATCCTCTCTCCGCATCCCCCCACACCTGATAAAGTTCTGACGCTGCTTGAAAACAGGGTGCGCCGATGCACTGCAGGGTAACACACTGGGAATGTTCTCCGAAACTAGCAAGGGGAGCTCCGGGCCTTTGCCCTCCCCACGGCCATCCCCTCTTTCACACACCCGGTTGCACAGCCGTGCAGAGCCTCCGCCATATCATAGTCCCCGCACATTCGCCCTCGTATGGTCAGTATTTAGCCATAAGTTACTGTCTCACAAGAGCTAGTAGGGATTTTTTTGGCTAATGTCCAATGTAAATAGAAGATATCTTAGAAATAATGTCACCTCAATAAGTTTAATTTTTAAAAGAATAAAAGATATCCTAGAAATAAAAATACAGCTTCTTTTTTCATAGAGGGCTATCTTGCTATGTCCTCACATGGCAGAAGGGGCAGGGAGCTTTCAGGGTCTCTATTAAAGGCACTAAACCCATTCCTGAGGGCTCCACCCTTATGACCTACTGACCTACCAAGGGCCTCCACCTCCCAAAACCATCACATTGGGGCTTAGGTTTCAAAATAAGAATATTGCAGGAGGACCCAAACATTCAGTCTACAGCAGCAAATTTGACAAAACTATATCTCAAGAACAAAGGCCAAATAAGGGCATTTCAGACCAACAAAAACTCAAAGCTTTAACCACCAGCAGTCCAACTAAAAGAACTTCTAGGGAATATATTTCAGGCAGAATAAAAATGATCTTAGACAGGAAGGCCTGAAGAAGAAATGGTGAGGTGGGGCAGAGAGGTAAACATGTCAAGAAATCGAGGCAGTCACTGCATTCCCAACGTAATCGTCTGCTTAGCAGATTTCATGAAAAGGCAGAACTGAATGAAACCCTGGGCAATAAGAGCATATAAAGTAGTAGGGAGATGAGTTGGGTTAAAATATTCCATGGTCTTTGTGGGTTCAGACAGGGCCGGAGGTGGTAACAGTCACAAGATGCACATTAAGACTATGAAGTCCACACCAAGACACATCATCATCAAAATGCCAAAGGTTAAATACAAAGACAGAATCTTAAAAGCAGCAAGAGAAAAGCAGTTTTTAACCTACAAAGGAGCTCTCATAAGACTGTCAGCTGATTTCTCAAAAGAAACTTTGCAGGCCAGAAGGCAGTGGCAAGAGATATTCAAGGTGATGAAAAGAAACGACCTACAACCAAGACTACTCTATCCTGCAAGCTATCATTTAAAATCGATGGACATTTCTGGGTTCTCTGTTCTGTTCCATTGATCTATCTGCCTGTTCTTGTGCCAGTACCAGGCTGTTTTGATTACAGTGGCTTTGTAGTATAACCTGATATCTGGTAATGTGATCCCTCCTACTTTGTTCTTCTTTTTCAAGATTGCTGTGGCTATTTGGGGTCTTTTTTGTTCCATATAAACTTTTGGACTGTTGTTCTAGTTCTGTGAAATATGTCATTGGTATTTTGATGGAGATTGCATTGAATCTATAGATTGCTTTGGGTAGTATGAACATTTTAAAATTCTTTCGATTCATGAACAAGGTATGTGCTTCCACTTTTTCATATCTTCCTCTATTTCTTTTTTCAATGACCTGTAGTTTTCTGTGAAGAGGTTCTTTACTTCTTTGGTTAATTTTATTCCTAGGTATCTTAATATTTTTGCTGTGATGGTAAATGGTATTGTTTTCTTAGTTTCTCTTTCTGTGAGTTCATCATTGGTGTATAAGAATGTCGTCGATTTCTTCACATTAATTTTGTATCCTGCTACTTTGCCAAATTCATTTACTAAGTCTAGAAGATTTTTGATGGAGTCTTTAGGGTTTTCTATGTATAATATCATGTCACCTACAAACAATGACAGTTTCACTTCCTCCTTTCCAATTTGGATCCCCTTTATTTTTTCTTCATGTCTAATTGCTGTGGCTAAGACTTTCAGTACTATGTTGAATAAGAGTGGCAAATGTGGGTATCCCTGTCTTGTTCCTGCCCTTAAGGGGAATACTTTTAGTTTTTGCCCATTGGCTATGATGTTGGCTGTAGGTTTTTCATATATGGCTTTTATTATGTTGAGATATGATCCCTCTATTCCCACACTGCTGAGTGTTTTTAGCAAAAATGAGTGCTAGATTTTATAAAATGCTTTTTCAGCATCTATAGATATGATCATATGGTTTTTATCTTTCATTTTGTCTATGTGGTATATCACATTTATTGACCCAAGACAATATGCTCAATTAATATTTGACAAAGGTGCAAGAGCATACAGTGGAGTCAAGACAGTCTCTTCAATAAATGGTGTTGGGAAAATTGGACAGCTACTTGCAAAAAAAAAATGAAGCTAGACCACCAACTCACACCATACACGAGAATAAACTCAAAATGGATAAAATACTTAAATGTAACTCATGAATCCATAGAAATTCTAGAAGAAAATGTAAGCAACAAAATTTCAAACATCATACACAACAGAATTTTCACTGATACCACACTGAAGGCAAGAGAAACAAAGGAAAAAATAAACACATGGGACTATATCAAACTAAAAGGCTTCTATACAGCAAAGGAAACAACCATCAAAATGAAGAGACCCACCATATGGGAGACCATAATTGCCAATGATGTATCAGATAAGGGATTAATTTCCAAAATATATAGAGTACTCATACAACTCAACAAAAGAAAGACAAAGAACCCAATTAAAATATGGGCAGAGGACCTGAATAGACACCTCTCCAAACAGGACATACAAATGGCCAAGAGACATATGAAAAAATGCTCAACATCACTAATCATCAGAGAAATGCAAATTAAAACAACTATGAGGTATCACTTCACACCTGTCAGAATGGCCACCATCAACAAATCATCAAACAACAAGTGTTGGTGAGGGTGTGGAGAAAAGGGGACTCTAGTACACTGCTGGTAGGAATGCACACTGGTGCAGCCACTATGGGAAACAATATGGTGTTACCTAAAAAAATTAAAAATTGAACTGCCATTTGATCCAGTGATGCCACTTCTAGGAATATACCCTAAGAAGCCTGAAACACCAGTCAGAAAGAATATATGTACCCCTATATTCATAGCAGCATTATTTACAATAGCTAAGATCTGGAAACAGCCCAAGTTGTGTCCATCAGTAGATGAGTGGATAAAAAAGCTGTGGTACATGTACACAATGGAGTACTATGCAGCTGTAAGAAGGAAAGATCTCTTATCCTTTGAGATGACATGGAGGGACCTGGAGAGTATTATGCTAAGCGAAACAAGCCAAGCAAAGAAAGACAAATATCACATGATCTCACTTATTTGTGGAATATAATAAACTAAACAAATTGATGAACGAAATTGACCCAGAGACATGAAAGTGGGGTACAGACTGACAAAGCCCAGAAGAGGGGATGTTGGGGGGGGAGATAAAACATAGAACTTATATGCATGTACACATAACCAATGGACATAGACAACAAAGCTGGGGAAGGTGTGGGGGGTTGGGGAGGAGGGTGTCAATGAGGGGAAAAGGAGAAACTCTGTAACAAAAACAAATTAATAAAAATAATTTTAAAAAATAAAATCGATGGACATAGGACATATCAAGAGTTTCCCAGACAGGAAAAAGCTAAAAGAGTTCACCACCACCAAACCAGTATGTTGAATGGTCTTCTTGAAGGAAAAGAACAAAAATGTGAAAAATAAAATGGCAATTATTGCATATATATCAACAATTGAATCTACAAACAAAATGAGCAAGCAGAAGAGAAACAGACTCCTAAATACAGAGAAATTTTGTTGCTCTCCAGATGGGCGGGGGCTGGGAGGATGAATAAAAAAGGTGAAGGAATAAGAAGTATAAATTGGTTGTTAGACTGATGAACCTCAAAGGGAATGAGGGAGGGAGGGTGGGATGAGATAAACCAAAGAACTTCTATGCATATATGCCTAACCAATGGTCACCAACAATAGTGTGGGGAAGGCGGGAGGAGGTCAATGGGGGAAAAAGTAGGGGATATCTGCATTACATTCAACAATAAAGACAAGTTTTAGAAAAAAAGACTATGAAGTTTCATGTGCTTAGTAAAATTTCAAAGATAACCACTTAAAGAGTAAAAACAGAGGCTATTCCTTATATCATGAGACAGAAAAAATAAGAAAAAAAATCTTGATTTTTACAGACCAGAGAAAAACTCTCTCTTTAAAAAAAAAAAAAAGAAAGAAAATGAACTATAAAAACACAGAAAGATTGAAAGTAAAGAGTTGGACAAATATACATCAGGCAAATACTAGCCAAATAAAGGTGAGTGGCCTTATTATTACCAGAAAAAAACTGGTCTTTGAGTCCAGGAACAATAACAACTAGGGCTAGATAGGGTCACCACAGAATGAGAAAACATTCGCTTTACAAGGAGGGGGCGCTGTAGAACTGGACACCGGGTGTTGTAGGCGCCTCGTCTGGCTCCCGCTGAAGGACTTCAGCTGGCCTGCATCCTGACAAGGACAGTAAGAAATCACTGTGGGCGTTCAGGTCAGCGTTCAGATGATGCTGTGTCCCCAGCCCGTGAACAAGGTCCGAAGAATGACAAGCCCAGTTACAGGAGCTTAGGGTCATGTATTCCCTCGAGCGGGCAGGCCTGTTAGGGTAAGTTCTTACTTTATGGGCTGGGGCAGAACAGAGGAGAAAAGGAACAATTCTTAACACCTAGTACCATCTACAGAATTTCGGCGAACAGCAGCCTACCTGATCTAATCCTTTCATTTCAAAGACCAGGAGACAGAAGGAGCACCCAGGGAGGCAGTGCGCCTTGCCCCAAGTCACACAATGTATCCGCGTGTGCGCATAGTCATTCCTATTCACACGGTGACCCCAGAGAGATTTTTGAAAACAAATGAATCTAAATGTTCAAATGGCAAATTCTCCCTGAATAAAGAAGAAAGTCTCTATCAAACAGCCCCGAGAAATTGAAAAGTGCACTCGGGTAGGTCTGCTTTGCCTCCACAACCAAGGACGCTGTACCACGCTGCGCCCGGCATTGAAATGCCAGATAACTGCTGACTTGGTAATTCATCACTGCATTGAAGGCATTACATATGGGAAGAGCAAAAATCTAATTTCAGCTCATTGCAACAAGAATTGATCTAAGAGTTTATTACATAAAGTAATTTTGACTAACGTGATTTCCAACGTGTCCGCAAACGACAATTAGAACCTTTCCTGGGACCGCTGAAATTGCTAAGGTAAAAACTGCATACAAGGCTAAATTGCAGATCCTTTGCATCCAACTTAAAAGTTTTGCTTTTGAGTGTGTGCTTAACGTTAGAAATGAAGGTTAAAGAGGGCTGCCCTGGCCAGTTTTCTCAGTGATTAGAGCGGCGGCCCGCGGACCAGAGAGACCCAGGTTCAGTTCCCGCTAAGGGCACATACCTCAGTTGCAGTTTGTCCCCGGCCAGGTTGGGGTTGTGTGGGTGGCAGACATTTGATGTGTCTTTCTCACATCGATGTTTCTCTCTCTCCTCCTCCTTCTCTCCCTCCTGCTCTATCTGAAGATAAATGCAAAAATGTCCTCGGGTAAGGATAAAAAAAAATTAGAGAGGTCTGGGAAGCTAGAGTTTAGGGTTATTTTTTAAAGGGATCTAGGGTCACCTGGCCAGTGTGGCTCAGTGGTTGAGCATCAACCCATGCACCAAGAGGTCACCGATTCGATTCCGTCAGGGCACATGCCCAGATTGTGGACCCAGTCCCCAGTCGGGGGCATGCAGAAGGTAGCCAATCGATGTTCTCTCTCATTAATGTTTCTCTCTCTCTCTCTCCCTCTCCTTTCCTCTTTCTCTAAAATCAATAAAGGAAAAAAAAAAGTTTTTAATAAAAGGGATCTAGGGTCTCAAATCCAGGTTCATTTGCCTCCAAAAGCTGCGTGACCTTAGTCATGTAACCCTTGCTTCTCTGAGCCCCTAGTTCTACACCTATGAGAACATCTGTATCTCGTGATGTCATTCACTGAGGAAATAGATGTAAAGCTCTTGGCAAAGGTTAAAGTTCTTGATGAAAGGTAGCCTTAAAAAGCTCACCAAATCCCAGTTGAATGGTCTGTGATGTCAAGATAATAACGCCTACCTAGCCAGTTATCCTGAAAGATGAAAAAAAGTAAAGCTGTGTGGAACGTAATTAGTGTTCGATCCAACCCATACCCCTTTGGGTGGGCTTGCCAGGATGCCTCCGAGATCCAGATCCCCCAGCCTTGTGTCAGATTGGCATCAGCAATGGCTCAGACAGCTGGACCCAGGGACACCCTATTCCTCAAGCAAAGAAAACAATTCTTCTACCTCTTGTTAAATAGGCTTTCTGGACTCAAAGAACAGATCTCAGGCCAAATTCAGAAGTTCTCAACCTTGGCTGCCATTGGGTTCATCAGGGGAAGGGATGGGGTGCTTTTAAAAACCCTAGTGCCCAGGCTGCCCCCAAACCAATGAAAATAGAGTCTCTGGGCATTGGGACTCAGGTGTCAGTGTCTTCATGAGCCCCCAGGTGATTACAGTAAACAGACAAGGTTGGGAACCCCGGAGCTGATGGGTGGGAGAGAGGAGAATGCTGGAGGATGCAGAATCATGCCAGGGTTTTCCCTATACTTGTGCCCCAGAACTTCTGTGAGCACCTTGAAGGGTAACGTGATCAAGACGTCAAGGAGTCAAATAAAACTTTCCAATAACAAGGGCTCTGGAGTGCTGAACTTTCTAATTAGCACAGAAAAAGTCAGAAAACTCCCTCCAGATCATCAGAAAGTCCTGAGTTCAGTCCCTGCTACCAAAGCACCTGGTAGAAAACAACTCTCCTTCTTTGACTTTCGTCCTTCCAGACACTAGGGACCGTCTGGGAAGGTTCAGACCTCAAAGTGACTGTAAGCTCTGCTACGGGTTGGAGGGCAGTGGGGAGCCTTGGAATGTTGTAAGTAGATGAGCACGCTAGTCAGCTTGGCTTTTCTGGAAACTCACTCTCCTCCAGAATAAACAAGGATTGGATGGGGTGTGGCCAGAGGCAGGAAGACGTGTTCGGAGCGGACAGGTGGACCCGCCATCAGACATTCGTAGGACAGTGGTTCTCCCACCTACAGCAGTGCTGAAGTAGAGCCTGAGAACCTGCATTGTTAGTCCGCAGGTGCTGCTGGTGCTGCGAGTCACGTTGAGGACCCCTGCTGTAGGTGCTGGTGATGCTGGAAGTGAGGGGAGGATATTTGGAAAGAAGTTTCGTAGTTCTAAGCTGGTGGTTCTAGGTCATTTAATACTGGCTGCACATTAAAATCTCCCAGACGGAGGAAGATGGCAGCGGGCAGGACCGGAGGGAGGGTGAGTGTGTGAGAGAGTGTGAGTGGACGTGAAGGTGGACGACCAAACTCCTGCAGTGCAGAGACATGGAGCAGAAGGTTCCTGTGCTGTGGACGGAGCAGCTGGCTACTGCGGTAAGCGGCCCTTCAGGGCACTACTCCCTGCACCCCAGGGAGGTCCCACCATTTTGGAAGATCCCAGGTCTTCCCTGGGAGGAGGCAGTGGGAGCGGCTAGGGCCCAGCAATCTGAGCCCACCAGTGCACCTGGCACCATCGGACCAGTGGACACTCTGTGTCAACACAGACCAGTGCACAGTAGTGGAGCTGCCAAGGTGCCGGTTGCGGAAACCGCGAATGGCTGAATGCCCAGGAGCCCAGCACCATCCCCACTATAGCAGCCTGATCAGAGTTGAGATATACCCCCAGCAACAGAGGCTGGGAAGCAGACATCCATCCCCCCCCGCCCCCGCCCCGCAACAGAAGCACAGACCAGCAGCTGAGACCCATCCACAAAAACTACAGCAAAAGCTGAGCAGGAGCTGAGCCCCACAGGGCAGCAGCACTACCCAGCCACCAGCAGCGGGACCTGGAGCTCCACAGAGGCCTGTGCGGTCCAGCTGCCCACAAGATAGGCATGGAGCCGGGTCTCCAAAGGAACTGAGTGATCCAGCTGCCCACAGGATCTGTGGGGTGCTGGGGCGCCAGAGAGGCCTGTGCGACCCAGCTGCCCACAAGATAGGTGTGGAACCAAGTCTCCAGGAGGGACTGTGCGATCCAGCTCCCCACAGGATCAGTGGGAAGTGGGTGCTCCAACAGGGCCTGTACAACCCAGCTGCCCACAAGATCAGCGGGGAGCCAGGGCTCCATTGAGGCCTGTGCAACACAACTTCCCGTGGTACTGGCAGGGCCTGAGCTATACAACTACAGGTGGCACCAGCAACCAGCTGGGAACACAGCTCCAGAGGGACCCACGTGATCCAGCAGCAGCACATACCAGGACACACCGATACCAGCCGCCAATAGTCAATCCTCCAGGATCCACAGCAGGCAAGAGGCAACATGCAACAAAACAGTCTGGGAGGCACAGTAGCCTTATTTGATATACAGTGAGCTGCCTACACATCCAAACATCCCTCACTGGGTCTAGAGCTACCAGACGCCTAAAATGGGGAGACAGAGAAACAACACCCAAAGGGAAAAAAAGAGAGAGAGATCACCAGAAAAGGAACTACAGGAAATGGAAGACAGCAACTTGTCAGATAAAGAATTCAAAGCAATGATTTTAAGGGTGCTCAAACAATTTGCTGAGAACTACAAACAATTTAATAAGAATTATGAATAGCTCAATGGGAACTATTTCAGCTTAAAAAAAAAAGAGATAGAAGCTACACATAAAGAGGTAGAAGCTATGCATAAAAATCAAGAGTAAATAATGACATAGCTGTTATGAAAAATACCTTAGAAGGATTCAATAGTAGATTAGAAGAAGCTGAAGACCAGATCAGCAACTTAGAAGACAAGGTAGAGAAAAACACCCAAATAGAGAAGCAAATGGGGAAAAAAATTAAAAAGCAGGACTGTTTAAGGGAGCTGTGGGATAATACAAAACGTAACAACATTCGCATTATAGGAATACTGGAAAGAAAAGAATCAGAGAAAGGAATAGAGAACCTGTTTGAAGAAATAATGACAGAAAATTTCCCTAAACTGATGAAGGAAAAGTCACACAAATCCAGGAAACACAGAGAGTCCCAAGCAAGATGAACCCCAGAAGACCCACAGCTAGACACATCATAATAAAAATGGTAAACGTTAAAGACAAAGAAAGAATCTTAAAGGAAACAAGAGAGAGACAGAGAGTTACCTACAAGGGAGCTCCCATTAGACTGTCAGCTGAAGGGAGTGGCATGAAGTGTGCAAAGTAATGCAAGGCAACGGTGTGAATCCAAAACTACTCTATCCAGCAAGGCTATCATTCAAAATTGAAGGAGAAATAAAGAACTTCACAGATTGAAAAAAAAAGCTAAAGGAATTGACCACCACCAAACCAGCACTGCAAGAAATGCTGAAGGGACTATTGTAAGAAGAAGAAGAAACAGAGAAAGAGAGAGACAGAGAGAAACACAGGCATAAAATTAAAATGGCAACTAATAATTATCTATCAATAATTATCTTAAATGTAAATGCTTTAAATGTTCCAATCAAAAAACATAGGGTAGCTGATTGGATTAAAAACGACCCATTTATATGCTGTCTACAAGAGATCCACCTCACAACAAAAGACTCACACAGAATAAAAGTGAAGGCATGAAAAAAATTTTTCCAAGCAAATGCAAATGAAAAAAAGCTGGTGTAGCAATACTCATATCTGACAAGATAGACTTCAAAACAAGGGCCATAATAAGAGACAGAGAAGGTCACTACATAATATTAAAAGGAATAATCCAACAAGAGGATATAGCCCTGGTAAACATATGCGCACCAAATACGGGAGCACCAAAATATACTTAAAAACTTCTGAAGGACTTCAAGGGACAGATCAATAGCAACATGATAATAGTGGGTGACTTTAACACGCCACTGACAACACTGGATAGATCTTCTAGACAAAAAATTATCAAGGACATAGAGTCCTTACAAGACAAACTACAACAGTTGGACTTCATTGATATTTACAGAACATTTCACCCCAAAGCTGCAGAATATACATTCTTCTCAAGTGCACATGGGTCATTCTCAAAGATAGACCACATGTTAGGACACAAAGCAAGTCTCTACAAATTCAAGAAAATTTAAATCATATCAAGCATCTTCTCAGATCACAGTGGCATGGAACTAGAACTCAATTACAATAAAAACACAAAAAAATTCAAACACTTGGAAGCTAAATAACATGTTATTAAACAACGAGTGGGTTACTAATGAGATCAAGGAAGAAATTAAAAACTTCCTGGAAACCAATGAAAACGAATACACAACACAAAATCTATGGGACACAGTGAAAGCAGTCCTGAGAGGGAAGCTCATAGCATTGCAGGCCTACCTCAAGAAACAAGAAAAATTCCTAATTGACTCTCTAACCCTACAAGTTAAAGAACTAGAAAGTAAACAAAAAGAAGAAACCCAGAGCTAGTAGGAGGAAGGAAATGGTAAAGGTCAGAGCAGAAATAAATGACATAAAGACTAAAAAAACAATTCAAAAGATCAATGAAACAAAAAGCTGGTTCTTTGAAAAGATAAACAAGATCGATGGACCTTTAGCCAGACTCATCAAGAAACAAAAAGAGAGAAACCAAATAAACACAATCAGAAATAAAAGAGGATAAGTAACAACTCACACACAACAGAAATACAAAGGATTATTGAAACATACTATGAACAATTATACACCAACAAATTGGACAATCTAGGAAAAATGGACAAATTTCTAGAAACACACAGCCTCCCAAAACTGAACCAGGAAGAGCTAGAAAACTTGAACAGACCAATAACAACAAAGGAAATTGAAGATGTAATTAAGAAACTCCCAGCAAACAAAAGCTCAGGCCCAGATGGTTTCAAGGGGGAGTTTTACCGAACATTCAAAGAAGATCTAATACTCATTCTCCTCAAACTATTCCAAAAAATCCAAGAAGACGGAACACTTGCAAACTCATTTTATGAGTACAGCTAATCCTAATTCCAAAACCAGATAAAGACACTACATAGAAAGAAAACTGCAGGTCAGTATCCCTGATGAACACAGAGCCAAAATCCTTAACAAAATATTAGCAAATGGGATCCAGTAATACATCAAAAAAATTATTCATCATGACCAAGTGGGTTTCATTCCAGGGGCAAGGATGGTACAATATCCACAAATCAATAAATGTGATACAGCACATGAACAAAAGGAAAGATAAAAACCACATGATCATCCATGGCTGGTTTGGCTCAGCGGTTAGAGCGTCGGCCTGCGGTCCTGGGAGACCCGGGTTCGGTTCCCGCTAAGGGCACGTACCTCGGTTGCAGTTTGTCCCCGGCCCTGGTCGGTTGTGCGGGTGGCAGCCACTCGATGTGTCCCTTTCACATCGATGTTTCTCTCTCTCTCTCTGTTCCTCTCTCTCCCTCCCACTCTACCTGAGCAAAAAAAAAAATGGAAAAATGTCCTCGGGTGAGGATAAAAAAAAAAAAAAAAAAAAAAAAAACCACATGATCATCCATGGCTGGTTTGGCTCAGCGGTTAGAGCGTCGGCCTATGGTCCAGAGAGACCCAGGTTTGGTTCCCGTTAAGGGCATGTACTTCGGTTGCAGTTTGTCACTGGCCCTGGTTACATTGTGCGGGTCCCAGCCACTCGATGTGTCCCTTTCACGTCGATATTTCTCTATCTCTTTCTTCCTCTCTCTCCCTCCCGCTCTATCTGAATAAAAAAATGGAAAAATGTCCTCGGGTGAGGATAAAAACAAAAAAAAAACATGATCATATCAATAGATGCTGAAAAACATTCAACAAAATCCAGCACTCACTTCTGATAAAAAAGCTCAGCAATGTGGGAATAGAGGAATCAAATCTCAACATAATAAAAGCCATATATGAAAAACCTACAGCCAACGTCATACTCAATGGGCAAAAACTAAAAGCATTCCCCTTAAGAATGGGAACGAGACAGGGGATGCCCACTTTCACCACTCTTATTCAACATAGTACTGTAAGTCATAGCCACAGCAATTAGATATGAAGAAAAAATAAAGGGCATCCAAATTGGAAAGGAAAAAGTGAAATTGTCATTGTTTGCAGATGACATGCTATTGTACATAAAAAACCCTAAAGACTCCATCAAAAATCTACTAGACTTAGTAAATGAATTTGGCAAAGTAGCAGGATACAAAATTAACGTCAAGAAATTGACAGAATTCTTATACATCAATGATGAACTCACAGAAAGAGAAACTGAAAAAACAATACCATTTATCATCGCAGCAAAAACATTAAGATACCTAGGAATAAACTTAACCAAAGAAGTAAAGGTCCTATTTGCAGAAAACTACAGAACATTGAAAAAAGAAATAGAGGAAGATATAAAAAAATGAAGCATATACCTTGTTCATGGACTGGAAGAATTAACATCATTAAAATGTCCATACTACCCAAAGCAATCTATAGATTCAATGCAATCCCCATCAAAATACCAATGACATACTTCACAGAACTAAAACAAATACTTCAAAAGTTCATATGAAACCAAAAAGAACCTGAATAGCCACAGCAATCTTAAAAAAGAAGGACAAAGTAGGTAGGATCATAATACCAGATATCAGCTTATGCTACAAAGCTACTGTAATCAAAATGGCCTGGTACTGGCACAAGAACAGGCACATAGATCAATGGAATAGAACAGAGAACTCAGAAATAGACCCAAAATATTATGCTCAATTAAATTTCGACAAAGGTGGCAAGAGCATACAATGGAGTAAAGACAGGTCGTTATAAATGGTGTTGGGGAAATTGGACAGCTACATGCAAAAAACTGAAACTAGACCATCAACTTACACCACACACAAGAATAAACTCAAAATGGATAAAAGAGTTAAATGTGACTCATGAATCCATAAAACTCCTAGAATAAAATGTAGGCAACAAAATTTCAGACATCATACGCAGCAGAATTTTCAATGATAGATCACCTAAGCAACAGAAACAAAGGAGAAACTGAACACATGGGACTACATCAAACTCAAAAGCTTCTGCACAGCAAAAGAAACCACCACCAAAATGGAAAGGCAACCCACTGTATGGGAGAGCATAATTGCCAATGATACATCAGATAAGGGCTTAATTTCCAAAATACATACAGTGCTCATACAGCTCAACAAAAGGAAGTCAAAGAACCCAATTAAAAAATGGGCAGAGGACCTAAATAGAGGACCTCTCCAAACAGGACATACAAATGGCCAAGAGACATATGAAGAAATGCTCAACATCACGAATCATCAGAGAGATGCAAATTAAAACAACAATGAGATATCACCTCACACCTGTCAGAATGACTGCCATCAACAAATCATCAGATCTGCGTGGATGCCATCTTGGCGCAAGGAGCCGCCATTTTCTTCTTTGAGACATCGGGAGACTCACCCTTTCTTCCTTAGGCAGCGGTAGGTGCAGCTGGGCCAGGGCTAGAATCTGAGCCAGGCTGAAAAAGAACTAAATAAATTCTATATTGAGAGGGGAAAAAATGGCGGCAGAGTGAATGGAAGCTACACAGACCATCTCCCAGGACCAAATTGGAATTACAACGAAAATAAAGACAAATCATCAGGAAGGGGCAACTGAAAGGCAGCTTGGAGGACCACATAACCAGGGACACTGACTCAATCCTAGTAGGCTTGCGAGGTTGCGAGAGGGGGCCGGGAGCCCACGGTCGCAGCGGCCTGGGTTGGGACCAGCGGACTCAGCTGGGACCAGGGGCTCCTGTGGAAGCTGCGCCATCGGCTGGGTCCTGTGGCCTCCGCTGAGACCAGCGGCTGCCTCGGCTGGGTCCTGGGACCTCGGCTGGGTGCTATGCCCTCGGCTGGGTGCTATGCCCTCGGCTGGGTCCAGCTGCTTCGGCTGGAAGCTGCTGCCACCTTGGCTGGGTCCTGTGACTGCGGCTGGGTCCTGTGGCCTCGGCTGGGTGCTATGCCCTCGGCTGGTGCCGCAGCCTCGGCTGCCCTTAGCTGGGAGCAGCGCCCTTGGGTTAAAAGTCCCAGGCTGCTCCACAACACAGAGTCCGGACAAAGGCTAAATTGGCAGCAGCCACTCACCTTGGGCTCAGGCAGAAGGAAGGCAGACTGGACTGGAACTGTGTGGGGACACTCGGGATTTGGAGGGTGCTCAGAGCTTTTGCTGAGTGCAGCCACGCAGGACTGTGGTCATCTTACTCCTTCCCAGGGCCCTGGGGAGAGGCAGTGGCCCCTCCCTCGGAGATTCAACCCCACCTGATGGCCATTGAAATGCTAATTGAGGCCCATTAACAACCAGAATCTGCCCAACCCTTGGGAAATCCTCTTACACTGAGCACCTGAGGGAGTTTTTCAGTCAAATCAGAAACCAAGGTTCTTCAGGTGACCGCTACTAATAGCCTCCAGGCAAAAGAGCTAGAGGATGACTACCATTCCCTGGGCTAGCAACTCTAACCAGGAAAGTTAAGACTTGACAGTGGTGTTTAAAGTGGTCCTCCCTGCCTCATCCAAACCCAGGAGAGGGAGCCATAAACAGCAGAACACCAACACCCACAGGAAAAATTTGGCAGACTCCAAAGCCCACTGTGATAGCCAAAATGGTGAAAAACAGAAACAAAAGCCAAATAAAAGAACAAGAGACCTCTACCAAAAATGAGATAAATGAGGTACAGTTAAGCAATTTAACAGAACTAAAATTCAGAGCCATGATCTTGAGGAAGCTCAACAGCATGTGTAAGGACATGAGCACCATGAGTAAAGATATAGAAATATTGAAAATCAACCAGTTGGAAATTAAAAACCACCAAGAAGAAATGAAGAATGACATATAAGAAATGAAAAAACACATTGGAAGGTCTAAAGAGCAGAGTAGAGGAAGCTGAGGACCAGATCAGTGAATTAGAAGGCAGTGTAGAAAAAATAAACCAATCAGAAAACCAAAAGGAAAAAACAATTAAAAAACAGGAAGACAGCTTAAGAGAACTATGGGACAATTGGAAACATAATAATATTTGCATCATAGGAGTCCCTGAAGAAGAAGAAAATGAGCAAGGGTTAGAGAATATATTCAAAGAAATAATGACAGAAAACTTTCCTAATTTGATAAAGGAAGAAGGCATTCAAGTTCAAGAAGCACAGAGAGCCCCAAGTAAGAAGAACCCAAACAGGCCCACACCAAGACACATAGTAATAAAACTGCCAAAAATTAAAGACAAAGAGAGAATCCTAAAAGCAGCAAGAGATAAGCAACAGGTTACCTACAAAGGAAACCCCATAAGGCTCACAGCTGACTTCTCACAAGAACACTACAGGCCAGAAGGGAATGACATGAACTAATCAAGATCATGAAAAACAAGGATCTGAATCCAAGACTACTCTACCCAGCAAGGCTATCATTCAAAATAGAAGATCAAATAAAGAGCTTCTGAGACAAACAAAAGGCTAAGGGAATACATTAGCACCAAACCAGCACTGCAAGAAATGTTAAAAGGACTGCTGTAATTAGCAGGAGAAATGAGAAGAAAAATAGAACCACACTAAACAAAAATGGCAATAAATAAGTACATATCAATAATCACCTTAAATGTAAATGGATTGAATGCTCCCGTAAAAAGACACAGAGTAGCTGACTGGATAAGAAAGCATGACTCATCTATATGTTGTTTACAAGAGACCCACCTCACAACAAAAGACTCACATAGATTGAAAGTGAAGGGATGGAAAAAAATCTTCCAAGCAAACGGATAGGGAAAAAAAGCTGGGGTAGCAATACTCATATCTGATAAAATAGATTTCAAAATGAAGGCCATAACTAGATACAAAGAAGACCACTACATAATATTGAAAGGATCTATCCAACAGGAAGATATAACCTTGCTATACATATATGCACCCAATATAGGAGCACCAAAATATATTAAAAGTCTTCTGGAGGACTTCCAAGGAGAAATCGATAGCAATACAAACATAGCAGGGGATTTCAACACCCTGCTGACATCACTAGATAGATCCTCTAGACAAAAAATTAGCAAGGAAACAGAGACTCTAAATGAAGCACTAGACCAAATAGATTTAATAGATATCTACAAAGAATTACACCCCAAAACTACAGAATTCATATTCTTCTCAAGTGCACATGGGACATTCTCAAAGATAGACCACATGTTAGGGCACAAACTAAGTCTCAACAAGTTCAAGAAAATTGAAATTATATCAAGCATCTTCTCAGACCTCAATGGCATGAAACTAGAAATCAATTGCAACAAAATCAAGCAAAGACATTTGAACACATGGAAGCTAAGTAGCATATTATTAAACAATGAATGGGTCACCGAGGAGATCAAGGAAGAAATTAAAAACTTCCTGGAAACCAATGAAAATGAAGACACAACAACACAAAATCTATGGGATGCAGTGAGAGAAGTTCATAGCACTACAGGCCTACCTCAAAAAACAAGAAAAATATCTAATAGACTATCTAACCTCACAACTTAAAGAATTAGAGAGCAAACAAAAAGAAAACCCAGAGTAAGTAGAGGGAAGGAAATAGTAAAGATCAGAGCAGAAATAAACGACATAGAAACAAAAAAAAAAATTCAAAGGATCAATGAAACGAAGAGCTGGTTTTTCAAAAAAATAAACAAGATTGATGGACCCTTAGCTAGACTCACCAAGAAACAAAGGGAGAGAACCCAAATACACAAAATCAGAAATGAAAGAGGAGAAGTAACAACTGACACCACAGAAATACAAAAGATCGTTAACAACTACTATGAACAATTATATGGCAACAAATTCGACAATCTAAGCAAAATGGACAAATTTCTAGAAACACATAGTCTCCCAAAACTGGACCAGGAAGAGATAGAAAACTTGAACAGACCAATAACAACAGAAGAAACTGAAGATGTAGTCAAGCCTCTCCCAGCAAACAAAAGCCCAGGCCCGGATGGCTTCACGGGGGAGTTTTACCGAACATTCAAAGAAGAACTAACACCCATTCTCCTCAAACTATTTCCAAAAATTCAAGAAGAAGGAAAACTTCCAAACTCCTTTTATGAAGCCAGCATAATTCTAATTCCAAAACCATGAAAAGACACTACAAAGAAAGAAAACTACAGGCCAATATCCCTGATGAACATAGATGCCAAAATCCTGGACAAAATACTAGCAAATCGGATCCAGCAATACACCAAAAAAATTATCCACCATGACCAAGTGGGATTCATCCCAGGGATGCAAGGCTGGTACAATATTCGCAAATCAATAAACGTGATACACCACATAAATAAAATGAAGAATAAAAACCACATGATCATATCAATAGATGTCAAAAAAGCCTTTGACAAAATCCAGCATCCACTTCTGATAAAAACACTGAGCAATGTGGGAATAGAGGGATCATATCTAAACATAATAAAGGCCATATATGAAAGACCTACAGCCAACATCATACTCAATGGGCAAAAACTAAAAGCATTTCCCTTAAGAACAGGAACAAGGCAAGGATGCCCACTTTCGCCACTCTTATTTAACATAGTACTGGAAGTCTTAGCCACAGCAATCAGACAGGAAGAAAAAACAAACGGGATCCAAATTGGAAAGGAGGAAGTGAAATTGTCATTATTTGCAGATGACATGATACTATACGTAGAAAACCCCAAGACTCCATCAAAAGTTTACTAGACTTAATAAATGAATTTGACAAAGTAGCAGGAATCAAAATTAACGTCAAGAAATTGATGGCATTCTTATACACCAATAATGAACTCACAGAAAGAGAAACTAAGAAAACAATCCCATTTACCACTGTGGCAAAAAAAAAATTAAGATACCTAGGAATAAACTTAACCAAAGAAATAAAGGACCTATTTGCAGAAAACTACAGGTCATTGAAAAAAGAAATAGAGGAAGATATAAAAAAGTGGAAACACATACCCTGTTCATGGATTGGAAGAATTAACATCATTAAAATGTCCATATTATGCAAAGCAATCTATAGATTCAGTGCAATCCCCATCAAAATACCAAAGGCATACTTCACAGAATTAGAACAAGTACTTCAAAAGTTCATATGGAACCAAAAAAGACCTCGAATAGCCACAGCAATCTTGAAAAAGGAGAACAAAGTTTGAGGGATCACATTACCAGATTTCAGGTTATACTAAAAAGCCACTATAATCAAAACAGCCTGGTACTGGCACAAGAACAGGCATATAGACCAGTGGAACAGAACAGAGAACCCAGAAATGGACCCAAGGCAATATGCTCAATTAATATTTGGCAAAGGCGGCAAGAGCATACAGTGGAGTAAGGACAGCCTGTTTAATAAATGGTGCTGGAAAAATTGGACAGCTACATGCAAAAAACTGAAACTAGACCATCAACTTACACCTTACACAAGAATAAACTCAAAATGGATAACAGACTTAAATGTGACTCATGATAAAAGACTTAAATGTGACTCATGAATCCATAAAAATCCTAGAAGAAACTGTAGGCAACAAAATTTCAGACATCATACGCAGCAGAATTTTCACTGATACATCACCTAAGGCAATAAAAACAAAGGAGAAAATGAACACATGGGACTACATCAAACTCAAAGGCTTCTGCACAGCGAAAGATACAATCATCAAAACAGAAAGGCTACCTACTGTATGGGAGAGCATAATTGCCAATGATATATCAGATAAGGGGTTAATTTCCAAAATAGAGTGCTCATACAACTCCACAAAAGGAAGGCAAAGAACCCAATTAAAAAAATGGGCAGAGGAACTAAATAGACACCTCTCCAAACAGGACATACAAATGGTTAAGAGACAAATGAAGAAATGCTCGTCATCACTAATCATCAGAGAGATGCAAATTAAAACAACAATGAGGTATCACCTCACACCTGTCAGAATGGCTGCCATCAACAAATCATCAAACAACAAGTGTTGGTGAGGGTGTGGAGAAAAGGGGACTCTGGCACACTGCTGGTGGGAATGCAGACTGGTGCAGCCACTATGGAAAACAATATGGTGTTACCTCAAAAAATTACAAATTGAACTTCCATTTGACCCAGTGATCCCACTTCTAGGAATACACCCTAAGAAGCCTGAAACGCCAATCACAAAGAATATATGTACCCCCATGTTTGTAGCAGCACTGTTTACAATAGCTAAGATCTGGAAACAGCCCAAGTTGTGTCCATCAGTAGATGAGTGGATAAAAAAGCAGTGGTACATATACACAATGGAGTACTACGCAGCTGTAAGAAAGAAAGATCTCTTATCCTTTGAGATGACCTGGAGGGACCTGGAGAGTATTATGCTAAGCGAAACAAGCCAAGCAGAGAAAGACAAATATCACATGATCTCACTTATTTCTGGAATATAATGAAATAAACTGATGAGCAAAATAGACCCAGAGACATAGAGGTAGGGTATAGTCTGTCAAATATCAGAAGAGGAGGTGAGGGGGGAGATAAGCCACATGTATGCATAACCAATGGACATAGACAACAAAGCTGGGGATGGGGCGGGGGAAATGGGGAGGAGAGTGTCAATGGGGAAGAAAGGAGAAGCATCTGTAACAAAAACAAATAAATAAAATACTAAAAAGAAAAAAAAATCTCGAAGTCTGGTCAAGATGGCGGTGTAGGTAAACGCAGTATCGCATCCTCCCACAACCACATCCAAGTTACAACAAAACTACAGAACAACCACCATTCAAAACCGCCTGAAATCAAGCTGAATGGAAGTCCTACAACTACGGAATTAAAGAAGCTGCCTCGAGACTGGTAGGAGGGGCGGCGGCGCGATGGGCTGGTCCCACACCCACGTGTGGTGGATAAAAATCAGGAGGACACCTCGGCTGGGAAGGTCCTTCCTGAGGACTGAGGGGTCCCCGTCCCACACCAGGTGCCCCGCTCAGGGTTCCAGTGCCAGGAAGAGAAGTCCTCATAAATTCTGGCTGGAAAAACCAGCAGGAACTGAGGCTCAGGGAGGCTGAAGCGGCTGGAGCCCCAGGCAGCTCCCTAAAGGGCCCGCGCACGGACTTATCGGACTCTCTCCCTCTAAGCTTGGAGGGGAGGCAGCTCGAGGGGCACCAGGACATACAGGGAAGAACTGAGCTGTTTGGCATTGGAGCGAGGGCTGGAGAGGGGGCTTTCTCCGGGACAAACGTGTTGTCAGAGGCCTTTGTTCCTTTGGTGAGCCCTTCCCAGGGGTGGCAGACAGCTCCATATCTGGGACTCCAGCAACCTGGCTCACACTGGTAGCCCCGCCCTGTTGTCTCCCTGAGGCCCCGCCCCGCCCCACCCAACTTTCAGGCCCACCCAAGCTGTTGCCACTTGCTTAACCATAGGATTGGCCTGTCTTGGATCCTGCTTCAGGTTTTCCTAAATTCTTTCAAACGAGCAGCATCTGGTCTCAGCTAGCCCCATACCGCTCGTTAATACACTGAAACAAACACAGGGAGGCAGCCAAAATGAGGAGACAAAGAAACAGGTCCCAAATGAAAGAACAGAACAAAACCCCAAGAAAAGAACTAAGCGAAATGGAGATAAGCAACCTAACAGATGCTGAGTTCAAAATACTGCTTATAAGGATGCTCAATGAACTTAGTGAGAACCTCAGTGAACTTAGTGAGGGCCTCAAGAGCATAAAAAAGGACCAGTCAGAAATGATCGATGCACAGTTAGAAACGAAGGAGGCTTTAACTGAAATAAAGAATAATTTACACAGCTTCAATAATAGAGTACGTAAATCCAAGGAGGAAACCATCGATTTGGAATATAAGGAAGCAAAATATGCCCAAGCAGAACAGCAAAAAGAAAAAAGAATCCAAAAAAATGAGGATAGTGTAAGGAGGCTCTGGGACAACTTCAAGCGTGCCAACATTCGCATCTTGGGGGTGCCGGAAGGAGAAGAGAGAGAACAAGAAATCGAAAACCTGTTTGAAACAATAATGGCAGAAAACTTTCCTAACTTGGTGAAGGAAACAGACATACAAGTCCAGGAAGCACAGAGAGTCCCAAAAAAGATGAACCCCAAGAAGCCCACACCAAGACACATCATCATCAAAATGCAAAAGGTTCAAGACAAAGAGAGAATCTTAAAAGCAGCAAGAGAAAGGCAGCTAGTTACCTACAAGGGAGTTCCCATAAGGCTGTCAGCTGATTTCTCAAAAGAAGGGAGTGGCAAGAAATATTCAGAGTGATGGAAAGCAAGAACTTACAACCAAGATTACTCTATCCTGCAAAGCTGTCATTTAGAATCGATGACCATATAAAGACTTTCCCAGACAAGAAAAAGTTAAAGGAGTTCATCACCACCAAACCGTTATTATATGAAATGATGAAGGGTCTTTTTGAAGAAAAAGATAAAATATATGAACAAACAAAATGGCAATGAATACATATCTATCAACAATGGAATCTACAAACAAAATGAACAGATAGAACAGAAACATTCTCATAGATACAGAGAACATTTTGTTGGTTGCCAGATGGGAGGGGGTTTGGGGGAATGGGTGAAAAAGGTAAAGGGATTAAGACGTACAAATTGGTTGCTAAACTGACAAACCTCAAAGGGAAAGTGGCTGGGGGGGTGGGAAGAAATAAACCAAAGAACTTATATGCATAACCAATGGACACAGACAATAGTGTGGGAAAAGGTGGGAGGGAGGCGGGAGGAGGGAGGAGGGAGTCAATGGGGGAAAAAATGTGGAACATCTGTAATACATTCTACATTCAACAATAAAGATTTAGAAGAAAAAAAAAAATCTCCCTGACAGACTGGACCCCACCTGACCCCCCTAGCTTATTTCAGTTTGTCTGGGTAAAGCCCAGACATGAGTATTCAACCCCCTCGCCCCCGCAAGTGACTCTGGGGTAAATTCAGGAGCAAGAACCAATCCTTAAAATGTGGCCCATGGACCAGCGGTATCGATATTATCCAGGAACTTGTCAGAAATGCAGAACCCTGGGCTCCATTCCACACCTTCAGTTGACATCTGTGTTCTAACGCGATCTTTGGGCAATGCATATACACATGCAAGTTTGGCAAGTACTAATATAAGCAGCAACTGGCCTGAAACAGGATTCCAGGAGCAGCAGGAAGCCTGGGGGAGATGGGGTCTTGCCCCCAGAGTGACAACCCAGAAATGGACCCAGGGGAGAAAAAATCCATTCATTTATTCAGATGAATTATGTTGACCTCACTGTGTGCCCGCCACTACATGCTACAGAACCCTGGCCTGTGCCCATCAGGACACCAAAATAATAACATGAGAGGCCAAGGCTATTACTTTGAAATCTGAAAGGTCCTTCTGATCAGCAGCTGAGTCAGCAGCTCACAAGCTCCCCGGGAGCAAGGACATCATCCCAGCACACAATCCCCAGGCCCACGCCATGAACGTTTGCTGAATGGAGAACGGACAGACAAGATGACCTTGGGCAAAAATGAGCAAGGGCCCGGGAGATGCAAAAATCTGGAGTGTGTGAGGGACCAGCTCACGGTGCCATTGGGCTGGATCTAGGACACAATTACCATTTGAAAATGGCCAGATGGTAAACACCTCAGGCTTTGCGGCCCGTAGGCTCTGTTGCAGCTACTCACTCTGCCCTTGTCATGTGAAAGCCGCCATACACAACACGTCATCGAACGCGCTTGCTGGGTGCCAATCACCCTTTGCCTACAGCAGGCTGTGGGGCAGGATCTGGCATGGTGTGAGGTCACTGATCTGGAGGAAGACGAAGGAAGCTGAGCTGGAGCTGAAAAGGTGAATCAGAGGTCGTTAGAAGGCCAAAGGAGGCCTTGGCCACACGGCAAAGGAGAGCAGGCCTCGAATCGACAATGGGACGAGTGCAGGACTTTGGACTGCAGAGTGAACACCGTCAGGGGCCAGCTGGGGGAGAGGAAGTTGGCAGAAGTGCGTGGGGGGAGATCAAGAGATGGGGGCAGAGGGGCAGTTAGGAGACGTGGGGATGGTTCCTGAGGGAGCTGGATGACGGAGAACCAGAGTGAGGGTTGCAGAGGAGGCCTGGCGTGTGAGAGACATTCTGGTGGCCAGATCCACAGGGCTCGGGGTAGGGAGGGCAACGAGTTGTTGCAGACAAAGTCTGTTTCTGGTCACTGGAGTGACAGAGAGGCTGCTGTGGCCAGAGATAGGGGAGCCACATGTGGGAGTGCAGGGAGGTGTGTGGCCTGCAGCAGGATGCACTGCAGCACTTCACCCCCCAACCCCACCCTCGCCCCCATTCCTGTCACACCTGAGAGCCCAGGCACCTGTGCGGGGCCTGCCTGAGGGCTGCTCTTCTGGTCGACACGAAGCTGGGAGCTGGAGCTCACTCGGGCATGGGTTGACGGCCAGGTCTCCAGGGCTGAAAGTTGCCTTGTAGCTGCACTCTTCAAACCTCAATGTGCCACAGGATCTTTGCAGATTCTGGGAAGGAAGAATGTCATTTCTAACAAGTGCCGGTCTTACCGATGCTGCCCACCCTTTGAGAAGCTCAGCCTTGGAGATCATTGCTCCCCCCTGTTGTCTCCCAACCAAGGGCAGTGAGGCCCAATAAGTCACCACTTGTTGGATGGCTACTGTATACCAGACCCTGGAGATACTGAGAATGTAGCTGGCACTGGAGTCCTTGTTCTGCGGCAAGCACTGTTATAAGAAATCCACATCTGTGACATCTATTCCTCAGTATGGTCCAGGAGGTGGGTTCCACCAGTGCCCTGTTCTCCAGACAAGTTAGTGACCTGAGAACAGGGCAGCCACACTCCAGAGCCAAAACTCCATCCCTAAGGCCCAGAAAGGGAAGCAAGGGGTCACGAGTCCCAAATTGGTGCATTTCCACCCAAACTAGGCTACCTCCCCTGGGAAATTCAAAACTTCAACTATGACATTGGATCTAAGGTATTATGGCCCCCTAAGTCTGGTTGGGTAGGGGAAGACGCCTGCTGCAGGGACACCACGGTGCACAGATAATTCTTTAGGTTTGCTTCTGAGGCACTAAGACAGCCCTGAGAAGAGATGCTTCCGCGGAGCTCCTGCAATGCAAATAAATGCCCCAAATAAAAGGGAGATAATTTAGTGGAGAATTTTGTGGCTGGTGCGTATTTTATGGGCATCATTTTCAGACGCGGCTCTTTGTTACGGTCCTGGGGCGCGGTCCCCGCCGCGCGTTGCGATGCTACCACCTAGTGGTGACGGGGAGAGCTGCGGCAGCGTCCACAGTCCCCAAACGGCAGGGGAGGCTGCATCCTGTTAACACCAGTCTGGGCGGCGGCTGTTTTTAGCTGGGTCTTTCCTTCTGTGCCACTTTCCTCATGGAAACTAGCTCTCTAGACCCCAAAAAGAAAGCTGCAACGTGCTCTGCAAAAGCTGTTCAAGAACCAATTTTAGCTGCATTTCTTGGAATTGGGGCTCCCAGGAGGAAGGAGGGATATTTGGTTTCTAGAAGTTGGGCATCTCCTTAGAAGCTTTAGAACCTGGAGGCTGGTTCTGGCCGTGAGGGTGTGAGATCATAGATCCCTTGGATTCTAGCTTCTGCACCAGGTCCTGCAAAGGAGTATACATTTGGGAGTTTAGAGGAAACAGCAACTGTGCCCTGGGAGCTTTACCATGTGCTGCTAAGAGACTTCTTCACATGGATCATCTCATTGATGCCTCAAAATAGCCCCAAGAAGAAGCCTGGAATTATATCCATTTTACAGATGAGAAAATCAAGGCTGAAAACATTAATGACTTGGCCAAGGTCATAGAGTTGGTAACTAGCAGAGCCATGATTTGGATGTTAGAGTCTATATATTAACCCAGAACCCAAAGAAAGCCAAAAGTCCTGAGTCCTTCCCACACTGCTACCAACTAGCTGTGTGACCTTGGGCAAGTCACTAAACCTCTCTGGGTCCCAGTTCCTTCTATGGTAAAACAGGTATGGTAATCGTAGGTTCTACTTCACAAAGTTGAGTGAGGATCCAAATAAAAATCTGATATGCTTCAACCCAGAGGTTCTATCACCTGGCCTGGGAGCCACTCAGACACCCCGATTCTTCCACAGATTCCAGGAGATGGATGGATATAGGCTCAGGACTCCACAACAGGAAAGAACCTGGTGGCTCATTGTCCCATAAAATAGGCATTGCCCTCATTTAGTCCCTGGGAATCGATACAGCAAATAAGTCAGACCCCCAAGATCTGGTGTTCCCATCCCAGCCCTGCCCCTCACTCACCCCTACACCCTTAGCGCCTCACCTATTAAATGGGGTATAACACTGGTGCAGACTTTATAGGGTTGTTCTGAGGATTAAGTTGTGTGATATATTGTAACTCTCCTAGGCTAGTGACAATGCCCAGTTAACCCAATTTGGCTGGAACTTTCTCAGTTGTTGCCTGAACTTTCTCCATCCCAAGAAACCCCTCAGTTCTGGGCGAACTGAGATGACTGGTCGCCCCACAGGACCCAATACATTAAGGCCTGTGATGGGGTGAGCATGGGGCAGGGGATCTTGGAGGGACCTAGCCCAGCTTGAGAGGATGGGTATCAGAGAAGCCTTCCTGGAGGATCTGACCCAATTAGCTCACAAAACGGAGTTAATCTGGTAATGGAAGGGGAGAAGGGATACTCTGGGAGGTTTTCCTGACCACGTGACAAGCCAATGTCCTGGGTGTCATCCTGGCCCAAACGAGGGAGGTTTCACCACACTGTACAATCTCCAAAATCCCAGAAATCTCCCAAGTCTCCGCTCATGTCCTCCCCCTTCCAATGCAACCCAGTCACTACTTACCTGGTAACACAAAGGGAACATCACACTAGCCAAAATCATCCAGCCTTTGCCTTTGTCCCCCGAGGTCCAAGATCATGCCTTAAGACTTTGGATAGGTCATTGGAAGAATCCCTGCTGCTCCCACGCCAAGTCTCAAAATTCTAAATTATTGATCTAATATGTAAATAGAATGACAGACTCACCTTTTCCAGCTTTTACTTGTTTACAGGTGGCTGTCACCCAGCCAGGACCTGAGGGCGCAACTGTTCAATGGAGTTTTGACCCAGTAGATCTTAGTCGGGGTAACGTTGTCTTCCTAGGACTTTTTGATAATGTCTGCAGACCTTTTGGGCTGTCACAGCTTGGTGGATGGGGGTGCTAGTGGGTGGAGGCCAGGGATGCTGCTCAACATCCTACAAGGCCTAGGACAGCCCCCAGTCCAAAACATCCACACTGCCAAGGCTGAAAAACCTGTCCTGTTGGTGCTGGGCACAGAGGGCATGAAAGGAAGCTACTAGGTAGGAGCTGAGCTGTTCAGAGCCCTCCTGGACAGAGACTGATGGAACAGGATTGGGTCTGAACTTTTCTGTCCAACTGTACTTGCACTTGACCACGTAAATCCTCCCTGCGATTTTCAATATTTTACCCCATCACTGACCACCAGCACTGACCTCATCTCATGAGAGAAAGATTAGGTGGTGTCTCAGCCTGTCCTTGTTCCCCATTCATTCTACCCACATTAATTGAGCACCCAGTGTGTGCCAGGCACTGTGCGGGATACTGGGCATACAGTGGTGGCTAAGGCACAGCCTTGGCCCTCGGGAGCATTCATTCTCCTGGATAAGGCCAGGTTTGGCTCCCTTATGTGACTAGAGGCCCATGGAAACAGGGGCCACCTCTCACCTTGTGTTCTCCGATGGTGCCCCCTGCAGCATAGCTCCAGAAAGGCAGGTGAATGCTGCCTCCCTGAGGTTGACACCATGGCGACCCTGTGAAACGCTGACGGACAGGAAAGGACAGATCAGTAGGAGGATGTGCCTTATCTGCACCTTAAAGGGAATAGGGGAGGGCCAGGGACAGACAGGAAGTGATGGGTGGACAGACAGGGAGTGGATGGCTAGTGGAATCAATGGACAGATGTTTAAGACATAGATCACAACCAGATGTTACAATACCACGTCAGCACACATAACTCATGAAGGGCTTACTATGTGCTAAGGACCTTACGTGAATGAGCTTGTTTTGCCCTGGCATCTACCCTGTGAAGTAGATATTATTATTGTCACCTGCAAATTGCAGATGACGAAGGCGAAGTCATGTTGTTAAATGATTTACCCAAAGCTACCCAAATCAGAGCAGGAATTGAACCCACGGAGGCTAATTCCAGAAACCATGTGTAATGAATGACCCCCTGTTAGCCGAGCAGAAACCCATTCAAAAGCTCAGTGAGGAATGAGCATGTTAGAGCTCAGGAAGCTGACTGAGGCAGAAAGTTGCTGGCGGAAAATAAAGAGGCTCCGACAAGCATCAAATGTCAGCTGAGCAGCTTGACCTTGACACTGGAGAACTGGAAAGACACACTGGTTTCCTCTTGCAGCCACCCCCAGTCCACAGCTAGCTATGGGGAGAAGCACTGCAGAGAAGCAGTTTGAGCCTTGCTGTAATTGACTAGTGCTGTCTGCCTAGGGTGGGAATGGGAAATAACAGCACACACACACAGACACACATAGACACACACAAACACACGGACACACACAAACACACAGATACACACGGACACACACGGACACACACAGGTACACATAGACACACACAAATACATGCACACAGACACAGAGATACATACATATACATATGCAAACCCAGAGACACATAAGCACATACATATACACATATTTAAACATACACAGTCACATATATAAACACACAGAGACATACACACAGAGACACATGAGTGCATATACTCAGATGCACACATACACATATAAAATAGAGACACAGACATAAACACACCAAGACCCACATGCATGCATACATAACATACACACATACATAATTTCAAGCACATCTATACAGTACACAGAGATATACACACACATCTGCAAATACAAACACACATAAACACATACATACACATGATATACACATGCACACACATATGTGAATGCACACAACCCAAACACTCAGAGACATGTAGACACCCGCCTGTACACACAGACATAAGTACACATACAAGAACACACATCAAGGCTCACACACAAGCTGCTGTGGACAAAAGAACCCCAACTCAGACCACCTGGAATGATGACGCTTTGGGTCCATTCTCCCCTACACAGCTTTAAGTCCATTCCCCTTCAAATAAGACCCCAAGTTTAAAACCTTCGTGTGCTTACTACCCACCTCCAAGCACCTCCAGTGCTGGCCCTGGTTCTCACGTCACCATGGAAACTGTGCTACCCCAGCCTTTGCCATTCAGAAACTTTTGTGGCATTCAAGAATTCAAAATGACATTGGTACTTTCCAGGCAGGTGACCCTAGTTGAACGCAGTTCCAAGGACACCTTGGCAATGAGTGCAGAGTGACTTTGCGGCCACAGGGTGAGTCCAGGAAAGAGGCCAGCGCTGTCGGCCACCTTTCCTAGCTGCCCGTTTTGTGACGCCTCGGGCAGCCCTGCCCACGGAGGATGAAGATGCCCTAAAGGAAACAGTCACCTTGTAGCCTTTATAATAAGGGCCTCGCTTTATACTCTCAGGTGTCTGTAAAAACATAAATGCAGTGCTGTTGTATTTTATGTTCTTGATCACTTATAGGATTTTATGTTATAAGATGGGCCTTCGGAATAAATTCTTGATGGATAACATGGTGCTTTTCAGGAAATACAGGTGCTCTGAGGCTCAGAGAATTTAAGAAAACAGCCTAAGATCACACAAGAGAACCAGATTTTAAACCCGATTCTGACCCCAAGGCCCCCATTCCATAGCTTTCCCTTCCTATGAAGGGGCAGTTGAAGTCTTAAACATAACAGGACCCTTACCTCTTCATGTCCTTGAGATGTCTTCACCCCAAACTCTATACTCCACTCTTCCAAACCATTGGCATCTGTCTGTATATTAATGTCCTGGGACTTCCATAAAAAGGACCACCTATTGGGTGGTTTCAACAACTGCAATGTGTTGTCCACTCTTCTGGAGGCCAGAAGTGCAAGATCAAGGTGTCGGCAGGGCCATTTCCTTCTGAGGGCTGTGTGGAGACGTCTGCCCTGTGCCTCGCTCTTAACTTTCTGGAGGTTTGCTGGCTCTCTTGCTTTTCTGTGGCTCCTAGGACCATCACCCTGATCTCTACTTCTGTCTTCACATGGCCATGACCAGGCTCCCGGGGTACCAAGCAGCTGGCAAAGGCCTTGCTGGGGCCCCAATCCAAGAAAGCCCTCTGGGAAGACTTCCCGGGAAGGGGACCCAGCTGGCAGGAAAGGAAAAAAAACAAGGACACCTGAACTAGGCTCTTGGATCGTCAACTTCCAAGGCTACAGAGTGTCCTGATGCAGGCTCTTGAGGTGGGCTGAAATAGCTGGCACCCGAAAAGCGACCTCGTGGCTCTGAGGGTGACGGCAATGGAAGCCTGCTCTCTCTCTCTCATTACACACACACACACACACACACACACACACACACACACACACACTGTCCACGCTCTGCCAGCAATAATCAACCAAGATATGGTGTATTGCAAGCAGCCGTGGGCTGTATTACCAAGTAATCTATTGCTAATTTTAAAAAGTGCTAAATGTTGCAAATATATGTCCAAGTAGTTTCAAGGTTATTCCTATACGACATCAGTTTCACTCCCTGCATTCTGATCAGGGTTCGTTAGTGGGCGAGGAAAATATACAGATTACAGAGTATATAGATGTGTCCACACACGATGGAATAAATAGCCTGGGGCAGCCTCTGTGTACCCCATGTCCTATGAGGTCCATGCAGAAATATCAAGCTTTCCTCTTTGTAACAGACACAGATGCACATATGGGGAAGTGATCCTAGGGGAGGGGAGGAGGTAGACATGGACGATTGAGATCAGGAAAGATTTCCAACCTCACCCGTGATCCAGAAATGCAAGTTAGAAAAAGGAGGCACCATTATTCATCCACCCAGTAGACAGAACATGTTGCATTTGATCCTAACAGGCATTGGCCGGGTGAGGGGGGGGGGGGGCTCTACAAACCTGGTGGAGTAGAGTGTAACTGACACAACCATTTTAGGGGCTTTGCAGGATCTGGGATGCCACTACCTTTCTGACCTCAATTCCTACTACTCTCCCCTCCTCACTCTGCCCTAAAATCCTCAACTCATTAGGTATGTCCCTGCCTCGGGGCCTTTGCATTTGCTACGTCCTTTGCCTGGAATGCTCATTCCCTTTAAGTCCTTAGTCACACGTTACATGTGTTCCTAGCCACACGTTAATTTCCATACACATACATACACATTGTCCTTCTCACACATGCACTCTGTCCCTCTTCCCTGCCTTCTCTTTTTTCATAGCACCCACAAATCACTGGATATACATGTTGTACATATTTCTTTTATCGTCTGCCTCCCTCCAAAAGAAACCCCTGTAGAATTTCAACTTTAAGAGGGTACAGATTTGGGGGTTTCATTGTTCCCTGCTGTGTCTCCAACACCGGGAGTGGACCTGGCCCAGATGGGCAACACGTATTTGCTCAATGAATCCAGATTTTAAGTGCAGATAAGTATTGATTCTGTCTTCAAGAAACCATCTGTATTCGTTTTCTATTGCCATGTAGTGAATTAAACAACTCCCACTTATTAGCTTACAGTGCCGCAGGGCAGAAGTTCAGCCCCGGGTGGAGTCCCAGCTCAGACTGCAATCACAGTGTCGAGCACCGTGTCCTCATCTGGAGCTCAGGATCGATCCTCTTCCATGCGCATTCTGGTCCCGGCAGAATTCAGTTCTTTGCAGTCCGGGACTGAAGCCTCCGATTGCTTGCTGGCTGTCAATCGAGAGGCACTCAGCTTCTAAAGGTCACTTGAATTCCTCTACACACAGACACTCCATCTTCAGGCCAACAGCAGTGTGCCATCATATGCTTCCAATCTTTCTGGCTTCCTCTTCTGCTCCCAGCCAGAGAAAACTGCATTTAAAGGGCTTGTGTGATCAGATGACACCCACCTGGATCATTTTCATATCTGCAGTGAACTAGCTTGGGACTTCAATTACCTCTACCACATCCCTTCCCAGAAATACCTAGATTAGCATAACCAGGGGACTGGAATCTCGGGGGCGCCTTTCGAATCCTGCCCACCACACCGTCCTAGAGAAACACTCAACAGTGTGCATGCAGACACATGCATGTATGTTGTGGAATTATTGACAACAGAAAAACATAGGAACAGCTGCACATCCATCAGGATAAACTAGTTCAATCGGCTACGATACAGCCCTGCTATGGGATAATCCACAGTCTCGAAAAAGAAAGGGCACGTTTCCACCCACCGAATCTCTGCAGGGGGCCGTGTCTTCCGGAGGTGAAGAGCGCCTGCCCTGGAGAACGGCCGCCTGAGTTCGTCTCCGTGTCATCACTCTGGCTGTGTGAGCCTGTGCCTCTGTCCCCGTGTCTGTAAAACGGAGATGATAGTAATAGTATTACCCACAGGGACTGTGTGAGTTCATTAAGGTAATGCGCATAATATAGTGCTTAATGCTATGTTGGAACAGAGTGAATGCTTAAAACAGAGCAGCTATCATCATCATCATCATCATCATCATCATTTCTATTATTTCAGATGTGCCAATGAGAACTCTGAAGAAGAAGAAGAAGAAGAAGAAGAGGAGGAGGAGGAGGAGGAGGAGGAGGAGGAGGAGGAGAAGAAGAAGAAGAAGAAGAAGAAGAAGAAGAAGAAGAAGAAGAAGAAGAAGAAGAAGAAGAAGAAGTAGTTTATTGATTTTAGAGAAAGAGGAAGGGAGAAGAGAGAAACATCCATGTGAGAGTGTTACATCGATCGGCTGCCTTCTGCACGCCCCCTGTTGGGGATCCAGCTTGCAACTGGGGCATGTGTCCTGACCAGGGAATCGAACCAGCAATCATTGGGTGCACGGGATAACACCCAACCAACTGAGACACACTGGCCTGGGCAAGGACTCTTTCTTCTGCATGATACATGCCAGGGTGCCAAGATTGAGTGTTTCCCTACATCCCAATGTGATGCTTGTTACTCGGTGGTGGATGGAAATGTGGCCTATGTTCACCCTGTTGTTATACCGGCCAAGCGAGTGTCCATGTCGGGCCCACACACAGCAGCAACAAGGGTTTCCACATGTTCCCTACACACTTAGGAGAGGTGTGCGCTTACTCCTCGCAATCCATGCACACGTGGCATGTTTTGGTGGGTGATGTACGCTTGGCTTGTGTCACTGACATATACAGTGATGCGACCTCGGGGAGCTTGGAAACGACAGGGGCATAACCAGCGTGACAAAGGGTTTCCCAGGACGCGGGACTTCCAGGTTCAACACCAAGGAAGTCCCAGCAAACTGGAGCAAGCTGGTCACCCCAGACACAACTCCGGCCAGTGTTCCCCGAACACCGCTCATTCCTACCCCACCTTCAAAGCCACTTAGGAGTACAGACCCTGCAGGGGTCTGGGTTCAAATTCCAGCTCCACCAGCTCCTGGTCATGCAGCCTTGCAGAACAGTCAAATCTCTGTCCCTCTGTTTGCTCCACTGTACAGTGGGGCAAAGAGTAACCAACCCCAATGGTTGGAGGAGTAAATGAGTTAAACAGAAAGTGCCTAGAGTCATACCTCGTCCATCATAAGCACTTGATAAACCTTTGCGGTTATTGTTGTTATCATATCTGCTACCATCTCCATTATCTGTTTAAATACTTTTATATCTACACAATCCTAAAAAGCTTAAATGGATTTATTGTAAAGTAAAATTGTACATCACTCTCCTAACTGGAAAACCAAAACGATTAGCCATAAAAAAAGAAGGTAACTGTAAACCTAAATGCATAAATATTTACCAAGTACAAGCATCTCAGGTCCCATTTATGGGGCATTGACCCTTTGGAAACCTGGTTGTTCTGCACAAATGAAAACAGGCTCAGACAGGGAGGAACAGGATGGGGTAGAATCGGGGCTCAAAACTAATTTGTGACTGGTCTGTGGGCTGCAGTCCAGATCTCAACACATCACACTGTGCCCTAGGGCCATTAGAAAATCCAGTAGAGTCCAGCCAGTGTGGCTCAGTGGTTGAGCGTCAACCCAGGCACCAAGAGGTCGCCGGTTCAATTCCCAGTCAGGGCACATGCCAGGGTTGTGGGCTAAATTCCCAGTTGGGGGCATGCAGGAGGTAGCCAATCGATGTCCTCTTTCATCAATGTTTCTATCTCTCTCTCCCTCTTCCTTCCTCTCCCTTTAAAATCAGTAAAGGGGGGAAAAAAATTTTTTAAGCCATTAGAAGGTGTAATTTCCATGGCCTGGCCCTTCACAAAGCAGGTATCTCAAATGCTCTGCTCTGTTCTCGCCTAATGTGGTCTTCAGCAGGCAGGTTAGAGTTACGGTTAGGACAACTCCCTGCACCAGCTCTGCCCTTGGGACAAGTCACACCACCTCTCTGAGCCTCAGTGACACCATTGCAAAAAAGGCATTATCATGCCTGCCTCTCAGGGTTACTAAGGTTACTACTAAGTAACTAAGAAGGGATGAAGGTAAGCACACTCTGTGACCTCCAAACCATTCAAAACACTCACGCTCAAATACCAAGAATGATTCTGTGGAAGCGTTTCATCGCGGGTACAAATTACCTCATTCCTCCAGCCTCAGTTGCCGGGATGAGCCAGGAAGGAGAAATAATCAGAAAGTTCTTAGAAAGCCAAGAATGAAGGCATGTTAACTTTACCACTTTTAGGCAATTGTTCTCTTTTTTTTCCCCCTGTACTTGAAAACCTGAGTTCCCACTTAAAAATACTTTAAACATTGAGTTTTAATCACGATATAAACTTCAAGTGATAGGCTTATAATACAATTAGGGCAGCTGCCTAGTATCTTCCATTATTGAATAATATGTGTGTCCGTTAATAGTTCTTCCCTTCCTTACCTAACCTCCCCCTGCTAAAAATAAACATAAACACCAAGACCCAGGATGACTGAGAGCTGAACTTGACCTCAGAGTGGCCAGTGGCCGGAGCATTGGGCGGGACCTAAGAGACCTGTATTGAGCATGACCAAATCCAGGAGCTCAGTAGACCAGGCCATGCAGAGACAGCAAGAAATAATAGGCCCTGCACATGTTTTATCTGGTGTCATCCTAACCACATCCCTGCACACAAGGCGTTATTTTACCATGACTCCTCATTCACAGATAAAAAGACTGAGGGTCAGAGAGGTCCCTTGACTTGCCCGCCCAAGCCAGAACAGTGAGGAAATATCAGAACCAGGATGTAAGCCCTGCTTTTCACTTTGCAAACCTGTGTGACTGTGTGTGTGTGTTCTTTCCCACAAAATAGGTTGTCCTCTGTGTCACCTTCCCCATCATCCGCCTTCCCTCCTGACTCCCTCTCCCTCCAGCATGGGCCTCCAAGGCAGACAAGGGGGCCTCTCTGTGGGATTATAAGAGACTATGCCTGTCTATGTGCTCAGAGCTTCTACCCAGGAGGGCTGTATTTTCTCCCTTCTGGGGCTGAAAGCATCTTTGTGGAAGAGCTGGGAAGTCATATAAATAGCTCCGGTACATGCCAACAGCCACCTTCAAGCTCTGATGTTACTTACATTCTCCTCCCCTGAGATGACTCAGGGGTTCCGGGAACCAGAGGCCTCCACTTGCAGGATCTTCAGTCTCGTGACAGTGAGGACTCGCTGTCCAGAATCTTCATCCTGCTCCCGAGCTCCCCCTCCCTCGCCCCTCCGCACCCTCCTGTCCATTATTACCATCTACAGAAGAGAAGCTTGAAGGTCAAGGCAAGGCCTGTTCTCCAATTAACAGATGGGGAGAACGAGGCCCACAGAAACTGCCTCTGCAAATGTAATCGTTAATTTCATGTCCGCCTGGTCGGGCTCTGGTGTTGTCTTGGTCAAACACGAGTCTGGGTGTTGCTGGGGAGGTACCGTGCAGACCTGACTAGCAGCGACAATCAGTTCCCTCCCTAATGCAGCTGCGCCTCATCTAACCAGTTGAAGGACATAGGGCAAAACTGAGGCTCCTTGGAGAAGGAATTCTGCCTCAAGACTGCAACACAAAAACTCTGCCTGAGTTTCCGGCCTGTTGGCTGGTCCTACAGATTTTGGACTTCCCAGCCCCCACCATTGTGTGAGCCAATTCCTTAAAGAAATTTAAATATATATATTTAAATACGTTTACGTATAAATATATTAACACATATCTATTTAACTACATATAAATAAAAATGTTTACACATGCACACTATTGGTTCTATTTCTCTGGAAGACCCTGGCTGATTCCTGGAACCAGTAAAGACAGAGGCGAGAGGACGGAGAGGACGAGAGGACGAGAGGACTCGTGGGTGAAACACGTCCCAGGAGCTCTTGCCTGTGTTCTCATTAAAGCCATGCCACCACCCAAAAAGACAATTTTCTCCATTTCCTCGGGATTCGGAGGGCTTAAGGGACTTGCCCAGGGCCACCCAGCTGGGAATCAAACCCATGCCATCAGCCTCCACTGTCCACGCTCTCCATACGCCAGCTGCGGTATCGCAGAGCCTGGGGACATCATTCCTTTCCAGGACCCCAAAGGGAATTCTTCCTCCAGTCCTTCTGTGAAAAGTCTTGAGGTCAGACACAAAAAAATAGAAAGCCCAACTTAAGCAATAAAGGGAACATCTTGGTTCATGTGTGTGAGAAGCCCAGAGGTAGATCTTTACGCATGGGCTGAGTCCGGCCGGTGTGGCTCAGTGGTTGAGCATCGACCCATGTACCCAGAGGTCACTGGTTCGGTTCCTGGTCAGGACACATGCCCAGGTGTGGGTCTGTTCCCCAGTAGGGGGGCATGCCAGAGGCGGCTAATCACTGTGTTCTCTCATCAATATTTCTATTTCTCTCTCCCCCTCACTTCCTCTCTCTGCAAAATCAATCAAGGAAAATGAAATATATACATGGGCTGAGATGGGGTGCCAACAGCATCATCATGGCCTCCTCCAGGTGGCAATAACCTTCTCCGTCTCTACACGGTGGCCATGGAAGTGTCCGGTTTTCATCATGTGAAGTGCTGGCTCTTTCTATGAAAAGAGAAATCCTCCCCTATGTTCCGAGTCTTGGGATTAAGATTCTTGGGACGGGCTTGGCCATCTTCTCTCTTACCTGAACTCATTGAGATGCAACCCAATGAGGTGGTCAAGCGCCAGACCACCTAGGTTTGAATCCCTGTTCCATCACCTGCCTGCTGGGGACCTTGGACAATAGCCTTAAACCCTCTGTGCCTTTTCCGGCTGTAAAGTAGGAAAAGTAATTCTTCTTCCCTTAGAGGTTTGTGGTGAAGATAAAATGAATACACGTTTGTAAAATGCTTAGACTAGTGACTAGCACACAGGATATGAAAGTGATTGTTAATCCAGTTACTGGAGCTGGGGGCTGCTACGTGTTAAATTGACAGGCCTTGGGTGCACACCCCTCACTGGGAGGCACAAGATGATTCTCCAAAAGGAAATGGCTGTGCTGTTAGCAAAAGACAGGGGAATGGAGAGCAGCAGGCCCACACAGCAGCTGCCCGATCGAGTGGCCTCGGTGAAACGCCATAATACCTGATTCTTTTCTTTCCTGTTGGCACAAACCTGAGGCTGAACCTGCCTAAAGTTGGAAATTTTTTTTAATCCTAATCATGTACAAGAATAAAATGGGGCAGGTCATTCTGTTCTTCCTTTGTTTGTCTACCCACTGAAACTGAAACCAGTAAAATCAGGGATTTAAAATCTGCCTCTGACTCATCCACTCATTCAATGGACATTTAATGAGCCCTAGAGATGGGCTTTCCCTGAAACTAAGAAGTCTTTTTTTTTTTTTTAAATCCTCTCCCTAGGATATTTTCTAAAATATCTTCAGACAAAGTGGGAGGTGGGGAGAGAGAGGGAGAGAGAGAAAAACATTGATGTGAGAGGGACACGTGGACTGGTTGCCTCCGGCACGACCCCGACCGGGGCCGGGAACGAACCGTAACTGAGGTACGTGCCCTTGGCCCCAATGGAACTCGAGACTTTGATCCCTAGGCGACACTAACCGCTGAGCCAAACTGGCCAGGGCTGAAACTAAGAAGTCTCTAGCTTTAAGGGCCCTCTCTAGATGGGTCCCATCCAAGGCCTTCTACCTAATTTGGTATTTGTAATTCTGTATTCTTTTACTTAAAGAAGGCCCCCAACATTGTAAAAGCTCCAAGATCCACAAAACCAAGATTTGCCCCTATGAGCATCTGTGAAGTTCCAGGCAATGAGGTACTGCAGTTACAAAGGTGAATAAATGATGGACCTGCATTCAAGGAGCGCCCTCTACTGAGGGAGTTTGAGAAGGAGAATGAGGAACACTTTCCAAGCAAAATATTTGCTCTTTATTCATCAACCCATTGAACCCTATGCATTGAGCACCTATTATATGCCAGGCACTGGGAATCCAGGGATGAAAAGGCAGGGAAAGATTCTGATCTCAAGAAGCTTATGAAGTCAATTAAGCAATCAATACCCAAAAATTCAGTGCTAAAAATAAATAAATAAATACATAGGATGAGTTGATAAAGAATGACTGGAGAAGTACTTTAGATCATTGGTCAAAAAAGGCCTAGTCAGATATACATCAAGAACAAATAAAAGAGCTCTCTCCCAGGCTAAAGCCACTCTGGAAGGGACTTCTTGAGGAACATGGCTACAGTCTCGAGGGGGAGTGACTCAGCACAGAGCTCCTGACGCCTCCTTCCCGGCTGTCTCCACAGTGCCGCACCCCCCACTCTCCGCACACAGCTCCAGTCCAGTCCACCCTCCCTCTGTTGGAGCCCAAGAGGCAGAAGATTCTCCTCACTCCAGAATTTTGGTATAAGGACTATTAACATTTTGGTGTGACCAGATCAACTCTCAAACATTTGGTACGGCTCAAAAATACCAGTAATTTTTAATGTTGGAATTGTATTAAAGCTATTAAATAAATTTTTAAAAACACACACAAAAAAAATCTTAAACTGTTTTCATGATCAAATCATTAATGGTAGTGTTGCTATTGTTTTCCTGAAACCATTCTCCATGTGTTATGGGATAAAGCAAATGAAGCATTATGTTGGTTTCTTTGGGGATCAGTAATTTGGGTATGGAAGAAAGAAGACACCAACATGAGAGTGAAGAGGTTGTGTAAAAACTAACTAGTCCTACCCTGGCCGGTTTGGCTCAGTGGTTAGAACGTTGGTCTGCAGACCAGAGAGTCCCAGGTTTGGTTCCCGCTAAGGACATACATGTATGGCGGTTACAGTTTGTCCCCGGCCCCTGTTAGGGTCCTGTGGGTGGCAACCACTCACTGTGAGACACATCGATGTTTCTCTCTCTCTTCCTCCCTCTCTCCCTTCCACTCTATCTGAAGATAAATGCAAACAAAATGTCCTCAGGTGAGGATAAAAAAAAAATTAAAATTAAACTAATTAGTCCTGAGTCTGAATTGGAAGTCTCCATATAAACTCGAGGCATATTATATCTTCAAAATAAAAGTCACTGACTCTAACCAATAAAAGGACTAGATACAATGTTCAGCCCAGGAACAATGAGCACCCCTAGCATCCAGACTCTAGTCTCTAAGCACCATTCCCAACCAGGAGAAACCAAGGATCGATGGAGAAATGGCTGGCCCAGGTCTGAGCCAGAAGATAGCAAAAAATCAGAGGAGGAGGTGTAAGAAAAGGAAACCGTGAAGTACCTGTCGATGAATAAGATGAAAACCAAGAGAGTGAGAGGATACTGAAGCCGAGAGGAAAAGGTGTTCTAAAAAGATGGGATTGATCCACTGCTCTGAATGCTGTTGATATAAAAACAATAATAATAGCAATGCTGATCACTGAATGTGGCGAGCTGGAGGCCACCAGTGGCCTTGACAGGTGTGGTCTCTGTGGAGTGGCAGAAGCCTGGTTGGAGTAGTGAGACGAGAACCCGAAGGATAATAATCAAGTACACCAGCAAAATTAAAAGACGGTTTCAGAAACTTCTTCTGATGAAATAAAAAATAAAACAGCCAAAGGAAATAGATCCAAACCCTGCCATCTGCATACTCACCCCTAACGGGAACTGGCATTGAGGAAAGGTACGTGGAAAAGATGCACGCTTCCCTTATGCTCCTCATTGGAATGCAGGCACCATTTCTGCACGTGGTGATATTTAAGCAGGAGAGCATGATCTTGGCTCCTCTGACCCAGGTGAGGCAGTGAGTGCCCCATCACTGGAAGTGATCAAGTTCAGGAAAGAGGACCATCCTTCAGGGATCCTATAGAGGTGGCCCAGGGATACTAGGAGGGCTGTGTAAGTATGGGCTCTCCAGAGCAGGACAACAATAGGCCTAGCAAACAACAGGCTCATAAACATTCCAGGCTGATGTGTAGAACTTTGCCACTGTGCCTCATATCTCCTCCAGCTCCAAGATCCTGTGATTCCATGGTGTTTGCTTGGGACAAGGGGACTCCGATTCTCTTCCATAGAACGTTTCTCCGGGTACTTCTCTCCATTGGCATCACCTCCGCTCCATCTACCAGGGTGTCTCCTGCTCAGTCTGCTGCCAGGATTAGCCACAGAGAAATAAGCAGAGGGGAGCCTTTTACTGATACCACCAGCTGCACTCTGAGCCCCAGGCCCTCCTGCAGACCCCAGCCATGGCATAGTTGTATAGCAAGGCCAAAACACATCTGTGCTTTCTTCTCTCTATTCACAGATGGAAAGAGCAAATGACCAGTTCTCCGGCATGACCTCAGTATTAGTCAGGGATCTCCAGAGAAACAGACCAGTTGGAGATAGATATAGATATAGATATAGATATAGATATAGATATAGATGTAGATGTAGATGTAGACGTAGACGTAGACGTAGACGTAGACGTAGACGTAGACGTAGACGTAGACGTAGACGCAGACGCAGACGTAGACGCAGACGTAGATGTAGATGTATGATACACATACGTGCATACACACACACACATACAGATACATATATATATACACGTATATATAAAGATTTAGTATGAGAGATTGGTTCACGTGATTGTAGAGGCTGAGAAGTCTCATGACCTGCCATCTGCAAGCTGGAGGTCTAGAAAAGATGGTGATATAGTTCCAGTCCAAACTCAAAGGCCAGGGAGTCAGGGGGTCAGTGGTGTGAGTCGCAGTTCTGAGTCTCAAGGCCTCAGTTAGTGGTCATGAGGGATCCTACCAGAGCAATGGCTACAGGTGCACAACTTGGTAAGTTTACTAAAAAGGTCCACTTGCATTGAATTAGCTATACAATATTCAAAATATGCCTCAGTAAAGTTATCTTTTAAAAGTGTTGACACCAAGGGCCCCAGTGGGTCAGCTGGAAGAATCCCAATACCGGGAGAACAGACAAGAGGCAGAGAGAAAGCAGCCCCCATCAGCCCGGTGGCGGCACCCACGGGAGCAGCAGCTTCCCCAAATGTGGGAGCCAACTTCCTGGTGAACACACAGGAGCACTCTGGGGTCCCACTAAATGTTTAAAAGAGATTTTAGGCAAGAAAAAGTTTTGTTTTATTGTGTTGGTGGGAGAAGGCATTGGAGAGGGATGAGTTACAATGAGGATCAGGAAACATCTGTATCAAGTTTAGTGTAACCTAGATGTATGCTTGCTTTGCTTGAAAACTGGGGCAAAGGGCAGGGGGCTGGTTTCCAGGATGTCAAAAGACTGTTTCTCTGTGATTTATTAGTTGTGGCTGGCCGGATCATGGTGTTGAAATCAATTAGTGATGTCTTTCATGGATATAGGAGTAGGAGCATTAGCATGTGGGCTATTTATTTGCCAGCCCTGCTTAGACATTCAGAATCATTGCCCTAGTATGGAAGGGAGGTGGCATAAGCCTGAGACACCCGGGAGGCAGGGAGAGCAAAGAAAATCCATCATACAAAGGTCTCAATGCCTCCGAAGCCAGAAGAGAATCATTTTCCCTACGAGCTTTGTTCATACAGAGGATGCACTAAAAAGAAATTATTCACTGCCCAGCCAGTGTGACTCAATGGTTGAATGTCGACCCATGCACCAAGAGGTCACTGGTTCAATTCCTGGTCAGGGCACATGCTCAAGCTGTGGCCCAATCCCCAGTGGTGGGCATGCAGGAGGCGGCCAATCAATGTTCTCTCTCATCGATGTTTCTCTCTCTCTCCCTTTCTCTCTCTAAAATCAATAAAGAAAAATAAATAAAAGAAATTATTCACTAAAACCAGAACCTCTAAAGAGCTCTACTGATACACCTAAACTGCCAAATTCCCATTTCTATAGAAGCAAGGCAAACGACAAAACAAGACATCTGACCCCACCTCCCCCAGCCCATCAGTGCTGTTGGGAAATTTCTCACAACTCTTTATTTTGAAAATGTCTCATCCATAGAAGAGTTAAAATAATAGAGTAATGAACACCTTGATTCATCTAGATTTACCCATCTTTAACATTTTACTATATCTGCTTATCTCTCTGTATACTTTCTTTTTGCTGAACTATTTGAAAATAACTTTCAGCAGCATGGCGTTTGATCCCTAAATACTTCAATATATATTTCCTAAGAACAAATAACATCTTCCAACATAATCCATTGTGCAATAACACCACTATTACACCTGAGAGATTTAACAGTAATACAATAATACTTCCTGTATGCTGCCCTTATTAACATCTTCCTAAAAGTCCCAGTATTATCTTTCCGGCTATATATTTTTTTTTAATTTCTTTTTTCTTTATTGGTTTTTTAGAGAGAGGAAGAGAGAGAGAGAGTAGAAACATCGATGAGAGAGAATATCAATTGGCTGCCTCCTGCATGTCCCCCACAGGGGATCGGGCCCACAGCCTGGGCATGTGCCCTGACCGGGAATTGAACCACGACCTCTTGGTTCATGGGTCGACCCTCAACCACTCAGTCACACTGGCATGACTTTCCAGGTATATTTTAAATCCAGAATCCAATCAGGGATCGTGTATTTTACTTAGCTGTCATGTCTCTTCCATCTCCTTTAACCTAGAACTGCCCCACTGCTCTGTTTTAACTCTCATGTCACTGATGCTTTTGCAGAATCCAGGCCAGATGTCTTGTAGAAGGACCCCATCTTTCTGAAAGGGTTGCAGCTCTTCAAAAGCGCTTTACCATTTCAATTTCTCTGTAATATAAAAGACTCTCCCTCACCCTTCTGCCTGTGATCACGAGATTTCAGCAGGCGTCCTATGCATGGCTGATTTCATTCTGATTCTTCAGTTAAGAATGGATTCAAGGTACCTATCTCTCCTCTACACATTTTCTTCATTAAATGTGGTCGCTGACCGCAAGGCAAGCCAACTAGTTTAATCTAAAGTCAAGTTAAGGTCATCTAGCTGGCTACTGTCTACCCAAAGAAGAGAGAAAATTTGCCTAGGTTTAGGACTGTTAATACAGTTTGATGCCTTCCTAGAATAACTTGCTTTATTAACTCCCGTGTATGTTTCATAGCAGGTGACAGCTTTGCCCTTTAATTGTTGAGGGGTTTTAATTATGTACTGCTGTTTGCTGTTCAAAATGATTTACCTGGGTTCATAAACACTTGAATCACAGGGACTTCCTCTACTGTTAGAAAAGTAAACTTGTAGGATGTGTGATTTGAACACACACACACACTCACACACACACACACACACTCATACCTTTAATTAGGGCAACATCTCCCAACATGAGAAGGTTCATAGCACCCTCACCATTTGGGGCAAATTGCTTTTCTTTTCTTTTTTTTTTATCTTCACCCGAGGACATTTTTCCATTTTTTATTCAGATAGAGCGGGAAAGAGAGAGAGAAACATCAATGCGAAAGGGACACATCGAGTGGCTGCCACCCACACAACCCAATCAGGGCCAGGGACAAACTGCAACCGAGGTACATGCCCTTAGCAAGAACTGAACCCGGGCCTCTCTGGACCGCAGGCCGATGATCTGACCGCTGAGCCAAACCGGCCAGGGCGTAAATTGCTTTTCTTACCTAAATAAATAACTTTCCAGTAAGACCCTTTGTCACTATTAATGGAAAACTCGCATTCTTTTCCATAATCAGCTGTAAAAATAAATACCGTGAAAACCTAGATATTAGGCCTGTCGAAGGCCTAAGCCTGAGGCCTGCTCTGTCTTGTCTAAATGGGAGGGAGGTTCAGCAAGGGTTCACAACCATTGATGCCACCCTGAGATGTTCAGCTTTGAGTAATCAGAGGAGTGGGAGGAAATAAAAAAAAAGAATTGATTTTCACTATAAAATTTGAAGTTATTTCATGTCAGATCTGGTGACCACCTAGAATGTTCTTTCATGCCCACAGAACAGCACACACTCTATTAAACTTTGAGAAACGCTGGGTTTCGTCTTCCTGTTTGGGGTGGTTTGGGGTTTGTTTTTGTTTTTGTTTTTGTTTTTTTAATATTCTATTCAATGATTAATTCCTAGTGTTTGCTTGGAAAGCTTGGTTGCCACATCATGTCAGATAGATGGCAGCTAGTAAAACCTTCAGGAAGGACTGAGGTTGAACTATATTGAAATCACCATTTTCATAGATTGAAAATGGCCTGATGTTAGCAATTTCACATAATCTAGCCTAAAACAGCCACACCCGCGGTCTTTACCATTTCCAAGCGCCTCACACACATTGCCTGCCTTCGTCCCAACAGTAAAGCGTTGTCTTCCTTTCTTCCTGTCTTTCTTCCTATGCCCCTCTCACAGATGAGAGCTTTCCTCCACGAGAGGAGAAGAGGGGGGTCCCAAGGCCAAGCAGGGCGTTAGTGGGGCCCCCAGGGCTGAATCCAGGAGGCTGATCCCAGGTCCTTCTTTTCTGTCACAGCCTCTATGGCCTCCCCAAGTTACCGCTGTAACTGTCGGGTCAAACAAGGAATGAGCATCAGAAGTGAGCCGTGCCTGTTTCCTGGCTCTCTGGGCCCTTCCTACTGGACTGAGCACTTCTCGTAGCTGGAGGTAGTGCGTGCTTTGCACCCTCACTGCCTGGCATGAGTAAATGTCCCAGAAAGGGAGGGAGGAGGGAGGCCAGGAGGGAAGGAGAGAATTTAATCTCTATTGTGGCTTATTTGGATGTCTATGGGAAGGAGATATGGGTTTAGGATTCAGACAGGTGAGTATTCAGTCTCCAGCGCCTCCCTTGCCCAGGTGTGACTTGGACGAGCTACTTCAACTCTCCACTGCAATTCTGTCATCCTGATGAAGCAGGAAATAACACCTGTTCTAAGGGATGCTGGGCGAATCTGAAGAGAAAGTGAGTGCACCATCTGGGTTTTGTTGTCACCGTTAGTGTTACTGTTGTCATCGTTGGACTTCCTTCTTTTTGCGCTAATATTACGTCAGTATCCTTTGAGCAACCTTCCCAACTCAAGGGATTCTGATCCCAGAATTGTCCACAAGGAGAAGGACAATGAATGAGAGCCACGGAAATGGTTGCCCTGGAATTGCAGAGGCCACCTGCATCGTGGGCTGTGGTCTGGACATTGTTTCTCTGGACAAAGCTAAGCAAACCTTTGGGTCTTCGAGGAGAAAGCCACCACCCACGTCTGTCTTGGTGTAACCTTCCTTCGGGCAGTGAGCTCGGCATGTGGGAGCTTGATCAAAGCTGATTGAGCTGAGCATTGATCTAGCAGGAGGGGGGTTACGTATCGCCATCTTGCAGCCCCTGCGGAGCTGTCAGGGAGAAAAGGTTGCAAACTCATGCAGCCCAGAAGACAGGACAAGGACCACTGCCTGCAACTTAGAGAGAAGCAACTTCTGCTCTAAAGAAGCACTTTCCCCCTGGCTGGTTTGCTCAGTGGTTAGAGCATTGGCCTACAGGTTCGATTCCGGTCAAGGCACGTACCTCAGTTATGATTAGATCCCCGGGCCTGGTTGGGGTCATGCACGAGGCAACCAATTGATGTGTCTCTCTCACATCAATGTTTCTCTCTCTCTCTCTCCCTCCCTCCCATTCTATCTGAAAATCAATGGAAGAATATCCTCAGGCGAGGAGTTGAAAAAAAGAAGCAGCACTTTCAAATAACAAGGTTTTCCAGAAATCCAATTCACTGCCTTTTGTGGCAGAATGAACCACTGGGTATATTCAAGCCAAGACTCCCTGATCATCCTGGACTGGAGGTCAGATTAAGCAGATCTGAAACACTAGGCCTGTGTGGTCCAATGAAGCCACCAGCCACGTGTGGCTTTCAAGCACTTGAACTGGGGTTGGTTTGAATTAAAATGTGCTGTATGTGTAAAATAGACAACAGACTTCATACCCAAAAGGAGGAGGGTGCACCATATCTTGTTAATAATTTTTATATTGGTTGCATGTTGAAATGACAATATTTTTTATATATTGTGTTAAGGAAACTATATTCTTAAAATTCATCTCACATCAACAAACATAAGATATAGAAAAAGGAGAATAGGATTCAAGTCAGGTTTACGTGAACCCGAGGTTACAAACAATACATTCAAAGTGTTACAACAATGAAATGTGACAGTTTTTCATTTTTGTTTTTCTATATATGTTCTCTTTCTATATAAGGATGACCACAGTGAAAATCTTGGAGAGACAATTCAAACAAGAAGAGAAATCAAGTCTGTAAGATTTTGGAATAAAAATGGAAATTTAACACAATATGTCGGTACGTTTCATTTTTAGCTAAAGAAACAAAAATGAGCCCTGCCAGTGTGGCTCAGTGGTTGAGCGACGATCCATGCACCAAGAGGTCGCAGGTTCGATTCTGGGTCAGGGCACATGCCCAGGTTGTGGGCCTGATCCCCAGTGGGGAACATGCAGGAAGTGGCTAATCAATGTTCTCCCTCATTGATGTTTCTCTCTCTCTCTCTCTCTCCCTTCCTCTCTCCCTAAAACCAATAAAGAAAAAATTTTTTTTAAAGAAACAGAAATAAATAAATATTAATAATGGGAAAATTTTATCTCACCTGTTTCTTTACTTCTTTAATGTGGCTACTAGAAGATGTTTTATTGCACATGCTTGTATATGCCTTTGCAGTTCCTGTTATAATTCCGTGGAATTATTTTTTTTAAACATCGTTTTGTTCCTCTGACTTATGCATTCATTGGTTGATACCTGCATGTGTCCAGACTGGGGATCAAACCTACATCAGGATGATGCTCCAGCAAACCGAGCCACCCAGCCAGGGTGGGACAGGATCGCATTAGAGCCCTAAGACCAGTTGCTTCTCTCTAAAACAGTAGCACAATCTCCAAGTCAGAGTCCACAGGGATGAAAAAGCAAGAGAGGATTCGAAAATAGCTTAAAATATCCACTCCATCCTTCCACTGAAAAATCTTAGACCTGCAGGACACCTTAAAGATGATCTAGTTCAGGAGTCAGCAAACTACAGGCCAGAACCCAGTTCTGTCCAAAGCCCCTCCTTGTTGTTGAGGTGAAATTCATAGCACATAAAAAGTATCCATTTTATGTGCTATGAATTTCACCTCAACAACAAGCAACTGAGACACACTGGCCAGGGTCTTACCTTAAATTTTCAAGTTGCAGTTCCTTAGCACATTCACATTCTTCAAGCACCACCTCTATCTAGTTCCAAAACATTTTCATCACCCCAGATGGAAACCCAGCACCCGTGAAAAGCAGCCACTCCTCATCCTCCCCGCCCTCCAGCCTTTGGCAACCACTAGTTTACTTCCTGTCTCTATGGATTTGCCTATTGTGAATATTTTATATAAATGGGACCCTACAATATGTGACCTCTGGTGTCTGGCTTCTTTTACTGGACATAACAGTTTCAAGTTTCCACCCTATCAGAGCACGCATCAGTGCTTGATTTCTTTTGATGGCTGCATATTATTCCGTCGTGTGTTTAAACCTTGTTTTGTTTACCCATTTGTCTGTTGGTGGATATTTGGGTTGTTTCCACCACCAGTTGTTTCTGTAAATACAGCTTTATCAGAACACAGTCTCATCAGTTCATTCGTACCACTGCGGCTGCTTTCCCACAACTATGGATGGGAGTAGATGCAACAGAAACCGCATGGCACAGGGCGGGGAGGAAGAGGGAGGGGGGAATCAGTGGGGGGGGAGGAGAAACATCTGTAACAAAAATAAATAAATCAAAGCATAAAAAAACTTGCAATTTGGTCTTTTACATTAAAAATGTGCCAACCTCTGGTCTAGTTAATGCAATTTCTTACACACCTACTTTTAGATGAAGGAACCGAGTCTAAATTGCCACCTCCTCTTTCCTGCAAAAACCAACTGCCACTCTGTCATGGACTAAATGTTTGCCTCCCCCTAACTCAAATTTTATTTTATTCTTTTAATTGATTTTTATTTTTCAGAGAGAGAGAGAGAACAAGAAACATCGATGTGAGAGACGGACATTGATCGGTTGCCTTCCATATGCACCCCAATCAGGGATCAAACCCGAAACCTGGGCATGTGCCCTGACCGGGAACTGAACCTACCACCTTTCCGTGCATGGGACAAGGCTCCAACCAACTGAGACACACTGGCCAGGGCCTTACTTCAAATTTTATATGTTGAAGCCCTACCCCCAATGATAGTATTTGGAGGTGAAGCTTTTGGAAGGTGACTAGGGTTAGATGAGGTCATGAGGGTGGGGCCCTCGTGATGGGATTAGTGTCCTTCTGAGGAGAAAAGAAAGATCTCTCCTTCTCTTTGCTCAGGCACAGAGGAAATTATAGTGAGGGGGGCAGCCATGTGCAAGATAGGAAGAGGGCTCTCCCCAGGAACCAAACGCACCTTGATCTTGGACTTGTGGCCTCGAGAACTGTGAGAAAATCATTCTCTGTTGATGCAGCCGCCCAGTCCATGGCATTTTGTTACGGTAGCCCTGGCTGCCTGAGACATTCCTTTGCTTGTAGGCGGAACCAATGTCTTGGTATCTGGCAGCACTACAATCGCTGGCATTCGTTGGCTTGTACCACCTCAGTCTCTCCCCTGCATCATCACATGATGTGCTCTTCTGCGTCTTCTCCTCTCTCAAATCCACTAGCCATTGAATATGGTGCCAAACGGATAATCCACAATGATCTAACCTCAAGATCACATTCTCGAGGTCACATTCCCAGGTTCTGGGTGGACATATCTGTGGTGGGGCTGCCATTCCACACAGTACAGGTACCCAACACCACGAGCCCCCGGCGGGAGCAGCCTTCCTTTCACATGAGGTATAACAGCCGACGTTCACGAAGTGTTCATCGTGTACCAGACTCCGTGCAAAGTGATTTCCACTCATTAGCTCAGTCATTCCACTCGTGATTTGTTCCATCTCAGCATACCAAAGTGTGGCCGTCATTGCCCAGCCCTAAGTGCCTGGAGAACAGTGACCTGTGAAGTAATGAGTGGCGCCATCTGAAAAGGGAAGTGGGCACCCACCCTTCCTCCTCTGCCATTCATTCCCCTCTGCTGGCCCACAATCTGATCCCTTACAGTGTGTAAATAATAGCCCTGCTTCATAGGAGGCATCTCTTTTATCTTCTCCAAGGCCTTCGTTCTGATGGGGACAAGGCTTCAGGATTCAAAAAACTCTGGTTTGTTTCTTTATGACTTTTTTTTCCAGTTTTTATTACTTTATTTTTGTTACAAATGTTTCTCCCTTTTCTCCCCTAGACACCCTCTTCCCCGTCCCACCCCACCACCCCACCTACCTCCAGCCTTGTTGTCTATGTCCATTGGTAATGCATACGGGCATGTAAGTTCTTTGGTTCATCTCATCCATCCCCCCGGCCCTCTCCTCTGAGGTCTGTCAGTCTGAACTGAGCTCCTTTCTATGTCTCTGGGTCTATTTTGTTCATCAGCTTATTTTGTTCATTATATTCCACAAATAAGTCAGATCATGTGATATTTGTCTTCCTCTGATTGGCTTATTTTGATTAACATAATATTCTCCAGGTCCTTCCATGTCATCTCAAAGGGTTAAAGATCTTTCTTTCTTACAGCTGCATAGTATTCCATTGTGTAAATGTACCATAGCTTTTTTATCCACTCATCTACTGTTGGGCACTTGGGCTGTTTCCAGATCTTAGCTATTGTAAATAGCGCTGCTATGTACATAGGGGTGCATGTATTCTTTCTGATTGGTGTTTCAGGCTTCTTAGGATATATTCCTAGAAGTGGGATCACTGGGTCAAAGGGTAGTACCGTTTTTGGTTTTTTTTGGTACATGCCCCTAGCGGGAACTGAACCCAGGACTCTCTGGTCCACAGGCCAATGCTCCAACCGGCCAGGGCCCATTTTTAATTTTTTGAGGAAACACCATATTGTTTTCCACAGTGGCTGCACCAGTCTGCATTCCCACCAGCAGTGTACTAGGGTCCCCTTTTCTCCACACCCTCGCCAATACTTGTTGTTTGATGATTTGTTCATGGCGGCCATTCTGACAGGTGTGCTTTACAACTCTTATAATGATGTCAGGTGTGGAATGTGTGTGGGGGGACCAGGATACAAACAAGTTTTTTAAAAATGTCCAAGCTTGGGTATTTTCAGCAACACTTGCTGCCAAGTAGAAGTAATAGTAGTAAAACAATAGCAACCACAGCAATAAAGGCTGGCATCTCCTCACTGAGCGCTCTTACAAGCCCTTGACGTGCTCACTCAGTTCAATCCCATCACAACCAAGACGGTAGGTCCTAAATCACTCTCCATTTGACAGATGAGGAAGCTGAGGCTCACTGAGGATAAGCACTTTGCCTGGAGTTAGGGAGCTAGCCAAGGGCAGGCTGGGGTTTGAACCCAAGAAGTCTGGCAGCAGGGACATAGTCTACGCCTGTGTTGTTCTACAGCTGGCTACCAGGTAAATTGTAAATCAGTGAGCAAGGAAGAAATCACCGAGAGTCAGAATTACTGTACGTAGTCTGTAAAGCAGTGAGGGACTGTGGCTGTAACAGAGGGAAAGCCCACAGGGTGGAGGGGTCAGGCAGATCCCTGCAGACCCTGGCACCAGATTGGAGGCTGCAGATACAGGAGAGCTGGGCAGATGCCTACCTTGTTTGCAGTGAGAGAATCTAGGCAGAAAGAACAGCCCATGCCTGGTGAAATGAATGGACACCTGTTGGTTGGTCTGCCTTAGATTCATAGATAATTGGAACAAGATGTGAAAAGGGGGCCCAGAGAGGCACAAAAGATGCTTAAAGTCACACAGCAAGTCCAAGACCTAGACCCAAGGGAGAAGTCAGTGGGTACGTCCGCTATTGCTATAAATTATGAATATTCCTTGAGAACAGCTCTTGCGGACACACAATAGTAAATGCATATGTGGACCTCACTAGGTGTCAGACACAGTTCTGGGCACTTTGCATATATTCCCTCATGTGATCCTTGCAGCAAACCCCATGGGCTGGATACTACCACAAACAGCTTTTTCCAGCCTGTCCCCAGCCTCCAGCGGAGGGACCATATTGGGCAAACTGCCAAAGCTTCCGATATGTGGTCACCACAAAGACAAATATTGAAAGTTCCGGTCCTCATGATTTTCCTTCACCATGCACATTTCTGCTGCTGCAGAAAATATTTTGACATGTGCTCATAGTCAGTTCTAACAAGTACCTTTTTCTCCTTCTCGTGCTAAACAGAATGTGAAAATTAAACGTAAGGAACAGACCTTGCTGGTAGGACCGGAAGGACAATGGGCTGCAATGGTTAGAGCACAAACACTGAACCAGACTGCGACCACAGCGCTAATCCCAGCTCTGCTGTGTGACCTTGGACAAGCAACTTTGCCTCTCTGTGCCTCGGTGTCCCTACCTGCTATAAGGAGCGGTGATAATCAAGTTGTTGTAAGAATTAAATGACTTAACATAATAAAGCAAGATTCAGCACACTTCTGTATAGGACCAGAGAGTAACCATTTTCAACCTTGCATGCCCATCATCCCTATTACAAATAAAACAGGCCATGGGTCAGGATTTGGCTTATGGGACAACAAAGCCTGGCTTCACATCCTAACTGTGTGTTTTACTAGCTGGGTGACTTGATGCAAGTTACTTAACCTCTCTGATCCCCAGCTTTCTCATCTATAAGCTGGTTTGACTAGTAGACCATACCTCTTGAGGCTAAAGGAAAGACTAATGAGATACTACTTACAAATCCCTCAGCATGGAGTCTAGCACACAGTCAAGACTCAGTAAATATCAGCTTTATTGATATCATTAATAAAAACTGCTGCCCATTTTCTAAAGTCCCTGGGCATAGTCAGCCCTGACATCCTCAGTCCACCCTCCATCTCTCGTTGGACTGCATTGTAACGATCTGCTTACATGCCAATTTGCTTGTCCGCTACTCTCTAACTGTGAGCTCCCAGGACGGCAAAGCCCGGTACAGAGTAGGTGCTCAGTAAACACCACTGCAATGAATGATTACCTGACCTCTTTCCTAAGTCCAAGCTAAACTGAACCCAAATATAAATTTTCCCTCTGAAATAAGCCCAAGAAAAGCCAGGCCAGGTGAGGTGAATGGACACCTGTTGGTTGGTCTGCCTTAAACTTATAGAAAATTAGAGCAAAATGAGAAAAGGGGGCCCAGAGAGGCACAAAAGATGCTTAAAGTCACACAGCAAGTCCAAGGCAAAGAAAAGAGTGGAAATCAAAGCTTGTACCTGGGCTCATTGCTTATCCAACACATCCCTCTCCTTTCTGGGTTTCTTTTTTTCTCTCTCACTCAGCCACCCCACAGACAAATGCTCCCTCCAGGTGGAAGCTTACTGAAGCAGGGGGCTAGAGAGGCCCCCAGATGTCTTAAAAGATGAGCCTGGATTTAATGAATTCCATGTGTTCTCCAGAGTAGGCTTAGCCAATGTTGAATTCCTCTGGTAATAATACACCATGGCTTAAAAATAAGTTTGAATCATTGGCATTTTTATACACCATTAATGAACACACAGAAAGAGAAACTAAAAATAAAAAAATCCCATTTACCATTGCAACGAAAAAAATGAAGATACCTGGGAATAAACTTAACCAAAGAAGTAAAGGACCTCCTCACAAAAAACTACAGGAGATTTAAAAAAGAAATAAATAAATATATATAAAAGCAGAAACATATACCTTATTCATGGGTTGAAAGAATTAACATTATTAAAATGTCCATACTACCCAAAACAACCCACAGATTCAGTGCAATCCCCATTAAAATACCAAGGACATATTTCACAGAACTAAAACAAATACTCCAAAAGTTTATATGGAACCAAAAAAGACCCCAAATAGCCACAGCAATCTTGTTAAAGAAGAACAAAGTAGGAGGGATTGCAATACCAGATATCAGGTTATACTACAAAGCCATTGTAATCAAAACAGCCTGGTACTGGCATAAGAACAGGCATATAGGTCAATGGAACAGAACAGAGAATCCAGGAATCTACCCAAAATATTATGCTCAACTAATTTGACAAAGGTGGCAAGAATATACAATGGAGAAAAGACAGTCTCTTTAATAAATAGTGTTGGGAAAATTGGACAGCTACATGCAAAAATAAATAAAACCAGACCATCAACTTATACCATGCACAAGAATAAACTCAAAATGAATAAAAGACTCATATGTAAATCATGAAACCATAAAAATCCTAGAAGAAAATGTAAGCAGAAAAATTTCAGATATCACACATAGCAAAATTTTCACTAATACATCACCTGGGAAAGAGAAACAAAGGGAAAAAATTAATAAATGGGACTACATTAAACTAAAAAGTTTCTGCACAGCAAAAGAAACAAGCATCAAAATGGAAAGGGAACCCACTGTATGGGAGAACATCATTGCCAATGATACATCAGATAAGGGGTTAACTTCCAAAACACATAGAGTACTCATACACTCAACAAAGGAAGACAAAAAATCCAATCAAAAAATGGGCAGAGGACCTAAATAGACACCTCTCCAAAAAAGGGCATACAAATGGCCAAGAGACATATGAAAAAATGTTCAGTGTCACTAACCATGAGAGAGATGCAAATTAAGATGGCTATGAGGTATTAACTTACACCTGCCAGAATGGCTGCTATCAACAAATCATCAATCAAGTGCTGGTGAGGGTGTGGAGAAATGCGGACTCTAGTACACTGCTGGTGGGAATGCAGACTGGTGCAGCCACTGTGGAAAACAATATGGTGTTTCCTCAAAAAATTAAAAATTGAAGTGCCATTGGACCCAATGATTCCACTTTTAGAAATATATCCTAAGAAGCCTGAAACATCAATCAGAAAGAATATATGCACCCCTATGTTCAAAGCAGCACTATTCACAACAGCTAAAATCTGGAAACAGCCCAAGGGTCTTGTCCATCAATAGATGATTGGATAAAAAAAGCTATAGTACAGTTACACAATGGAATATTATGCATCTGTAAGAAAGAAAGATCTCTTACCCATTGAGATGACATGGAGGAACCTGGAGAATTTTATGCTAATCAAAATAAGCCAAGCAAAGAAAGACAAATATCACATGATCTGACTTATTTGTGGAATATAATGAACAAAATAAGCTGATGAACAAAATACACCCAGAAACATGAAAGTAGGGATCAGACTGACAAACCTCAGAGGAAGGGAGGGAGGGGGGCAGGTGGAATGGGAAGAGATAAACCAAAGAGCGTATATGCATATATGCATAACCAATGGACACAGACAATACTGTGAGGGAGTGTGGACGGGAATGGGGAGGAAGGTGTCAATGAGAGAGAAAGGAGAAACATCTGTAACAAAATTTTTTTTTTTTTTTTTTTTTTTATTATCTTTTTTTTTTTTTTATTGATTAATTTTTGTTACAAATGATTCTCCTTTTTTCCCCCAGTGGTTCCCCCCTCCCCCTTCCCTCCCCGCCCCTTCCCCCGATTGTTGTCCATGTCCACTGTTCATGCCTATATGCATATAAATTCTGTTGTTCATCCCTCTCTCAGCTCCCCACTCCTTAGGGGATTGTCCTCAAACTGTTATGTTCATTATATTCCAGAAATCAGTGAGATCATATGAAATTTGTCTTTCTCTGCTTGGCTTGTTTCACTCAGGATGATACTTTCCAGGTCCCTCCATGTAGTCTCAAAGGACAAGAGATCTTTCTTTCTTACCGCTGCGTAGTACTCCATTGTGTATATGTACCACAGCTTTTTAATCCATTCGTCTACTGATGGGCACTTTGGCTGTTTCCAGATCTTAGCGATTGTAAATAGTGCTGCTACAAAGATGGGGGTACATATATTCTTTCTGATTGGTGTTTCAGGCTTCTTAGGGTATATTCCTAGAAGTGGGATCACTGGGTCAAATGGGAGTTCAATTTTTAATTTTTTGAGGTGACACCATATTGTTTTCCATAGTGGCTGCACCAGTCTGCATTCCCACCAACAGTGTACTAGAGTCCCCTTTTCTCCACACCCTCGCCAACACTTGTTGTTTGATGATTTGTTGATGGCGGCCATTCTGACCAGTGTGAGGTGATACCTCATTGTTGTTTTGATTTGCATCTCTCTGATGATTAGTGATGATGAACATTTCTTCATATGTCTCTTAGCCATTTGTATGTCCTGTTTGGAGAGGTGTCTATTTAGTTCCTCTGCCCATTTTTTAATTGGATTCTTTGTCTTCCTTTTGTGGAGTTGTATGAGCACTCTATATGTATTGGAAATTAACCCCTTATCTGATATATCATTGGCAATTATGCTCTCCCATACAGTGGGTAGCCTTTCCGTTTTGATGATTGTATCTTTCGCTGTGCAGAAGCTTTTGAGTTTGATGTAGTCCCATGTGTTCATTTTCTCCTTTGTTTCTATTGCCTTAGGTGATGTGTCAGTAAAAATTCTGCTGCGTATTATGTCTGAGATTTTGTTGCCCACAGTCTCCTCTAGGATTTTTATGGATTCATGGGTTACATTTAAGTCTTTTATCCATTTTGAGTTTATTTTGGTGTAGGGTGTAAGTTGATGTTCTAGTTTCATTTTTCGGCAAGTAGCTGTCCAATTTTCCCAGCACCATTTATTAAAGAGGCTGTCCTTACTCCACTGTATGCTCTTGCCACCTTTGTCAAATATTAATTGAGCATATTGCCTAGGGTCCATTTCTGGGTTCTCTATTCTGTTCCACTGGTCTATATACCTGTTCTTGTGCCAGTACCAGGCTGTTTTGATTATGGTGGCTTTGTAGTATAACCTGAAATCTGGTATTGTGATCCCTCCAACTTTGTTCTTCCTTTTCAAGATTGCTGTGGCTATTCGAGGCCTTTTTTGGTTCCATATGAACTTTTGAAGTAATTGTTCTAATTCTTTGAAGTATGCCGTTGGTATTTTGATGGGGATTGCGTTGAATCTATAGATTGCTTTGGGTAATATGGACATTTTAATGATGTTAATTCTCCCAATCCATGAACAGGGTATGTTCTTCCACTTTTTTACATCTTGCTCTATTTCATTTTTCAAAGATCTGTAGTTTTCTGCGAATAGGTCCTTTATCTCTTTGGTTAAGTTTATTCCTAGGTATCTTAATTTTTTTGCCGCAATGGTAAATGGGATTGTTTGCCTAGTTTCTCTTTCTGTGAGTTCATCATTGGTGTATAAGAATGCCATCGATTTCTTGACGTTAATTTTGTATCCTGCTACTTTGCCAAATTCATTTATTAAGTCTAGCAAGCTTTTGGTGGAGTCTTTGGGATTTTCTATGTACAGTATCATGTCATCTGCAAATAATGACAATTTCACTTCCTCCTTTCCAATTTGGATCCCTTTTATTTTTTCTTCCTGTCTGATTGCTGTGGCTAAGACTTCCAGTACTATGTTAAATAGGAGTGGCGAAAGTGGGCATCCTTGCCTTGTTCCTGTTCTTAAGGGAAATGCTTTTAGTTTTTGCCCATTGAGTATGATGTTGGCTGTAGGTCTTTCATATATGGCCTTTATTATGTCTAGGTATGATCCCTCAATTCCCACACTGGTGAGCGTTTTTATCAGAAATGGATGCTGGATTTTGTCAAAGGCTTTTTCAGCATCTATTGATATGATCATGTGGTTTTTATTCTTCAATTTATTTATGTGGTGTATCACATTTATGGATTTGCGAATATTGTACCAGCCTTGCATCCCTGGGATGAATCCCACCTGGTCATGGTGGATAATTTTTCTGGAGTATTGCTGGATTCGATTTGCTAGTATTTTGTTCAGGATTTTGGCATCTATGTTCATCAGGGATATTGGCCTGTAGTTTTCTTTCTTTGTTTTGTCTTTTTCTGGTTTTGGAATTAGAGTTATGCTGGCTTCATAAAACGAGTTTGGCAGTCTTCCTTCTTCTTGAATTTTTTGAAATAGTTTGAGGAGAATGGGTATTAGTTCTTCTTTGAATGTTCGGTAAAACTCCCCTGTGAAGCCATCTGGGCCTGGGCTTTTGTTTGCTGGAAGAGTCTTGATTACATCTTCAATTTCCTCTGTTGTTATTGGTCTGTTCAAGTTTTCAATCTCTATCTGATCCAATTTTGGGAGGCTATGTGTTTCTAAAAATTTGTCCATTTCGCTTAGATTTTCGAATTTGTTGCCGTATAATTTTTCATAGTAGTTGTTAACGATCTTTTGTATTTCTGTAGGGTTAGTTGTTATCTCTCCTGTTTCATTTCTGATTTTATGTATTTGGGTTCTCTCTCTTTGTTTCTTGGTGAGTCTAGCTAAGGGTCCATCAATCTTGTTTATCTTTTCAAAAAACCAGCTCTTTGTTTTATTGATCCTCTGGATTGTTTTTTTGGTCTCTATGTCGTTTATTTCTGCTCTGATCCTTACTATTTCTTTTCTTCTGCTTGCTCTGGGGTTTTCTTTTTGTTTACTCTCTAGTTCTTTAAGTTGTGAGGTTAGGTAGTCTATTAGAGATTTTTCTTCTTTTTTGAGGTAGGCCTGTAGTGCTATAAACTTCCCTCTCAGAACTGCTTTTGCTGCATCCCATAGATTTTGTATTGTTGTGTCCTCATTTTCATTGGTTTCCAGGAAGTTTTTGATTTCTTCCTTGATTTCCTCGGTGACCCATTCATTGTTTAATAACATTCTATTTAGCTTCCATGTGTTAAAATGTCTTTGTATGTTCTTCTTGCAATTGATTTCTAGTTTCATACCATTGTGGTCTGAGAAGATGCTTGTTATAATTTCAATCTTCTTGAACTTGTAGAGACTTAGTTTGTGCCCTAACATGTGGTCTATCTTTGAGAATGTTCCATGTGCACTTGAGAAGAATGTGAATTCTGTAGTTTTGGGGTGTAGTTCTCTGTAGATATCTATTAAATCCATTTGGTCTAGTGCTTCATTTAGAGTCTCTGTTTCCTTGCTAATTTTTTGTCTAGAGGATCTATCCAGTGATGTGAGCGGGGTGTTGAAGTCCCCTGTTATGATTGTATTGCTATCGATTTCTCCTTTGAAGTCCTCCAGAAGATTTTTAATATATTTTGGTGCTCCTATATTGGGTGCATATATGTTTATCAATGTTATATCTTCCTGTTGGATAGATCCTTTCAATATTATGTAGTGGGCTTCTTTGTCTCTAGTTATGGCCTTCAATCTGAAGTCTATTTTATCAGATATCAGTATTGCTACCCCAGCTTTTTTTTCTTTTCCATTTGCTTGAAAGATTTTTTTCCATCCCTTCACTTTCAATCTGTGTGAGTCTTTTGTTGTGAGGTGGGTTTCTTGTAAACAGCATATAGATGAGTCTTGCTTTCTTATCCAATCAGCTACTCTGTGTCTTTTTATGGGAGCATTCAGTCCATTTACATTTAAGGTGGTTATTGATATGTACTTATTTATTGCCATTTTTGTTTAGTGTGGTTCTATTTTTCTTCCCATTTCTCCTGGTAATTACAGCAGTCCTTTTAACATTTCTTGCAGTGCTGGTTTGGTGCTAATGTACTCCCTTAGCCTTATTTTGTCTGGGAAGCTCTTTATTTGACCTTCTATTTTGAACGATAGCCTTGCTGGGTAGAGTAGTCTTGGATTCAGATCCTTGTTTTTCATGACCTTGATTACTTCATGCCATTCCCTTCGAGCCTGTAATGTTTCTTGTGAGAAGTCAGCTGAGAGCCTTATGGGGGTTCCTTTGTAGGTAACCTGTTGCTTATCTCTTGCTGCTTTTAGGATTCTCTCTTTGTCTTGAATTTTTGGCAGTTTGATTACTATGTGTCTTGGTGTGGGCCTGTTTGGGTTCTTCTTACTTGGGGCTCTCTGAGCTTCTTGAACTTGAATGCCTTCTTCCTTCACCAAATTAGGGAAGTTTTCTGTCACTATTTCTTTGAATATATTCTCTAGCCCTCGCTTACTTTCTTCTTCTTCAGGGAGTCCTATGATACGAATATTATTACGTTTCCAGTTGTCCCACAATTCTCTTAAGCTCTCTTCTTGTTTCTTAATCTTTTTTTCCTTTTGGTTTTCTGATTGGTTGATTTCTTCTAGCCTGTCTTCTAATTCACTGATCCGGTCCTCAGCTTCCCCTACTCTGCTTTTTAGACCTTCCAGTGTGTTTTTCATTTCTGATATGTCATTCTTCATTTCTTCCTGTTGGTTTTTCATTTCCAGATGGTTTATTTTCAACATTTCTATGTCTTTACTCATGTTGCTCATGTCCTTACACATGCTGTTGAGCTTCCGCAACATCATGGCTCTAAATTCTAGTTCTGTTAACTTGCTTAACTGCACCTCATTTATTTCATCTTCTGTAGAGGTCTCTTGATCTTTCATTTGGCTTTTGTTTCTGTTTCTCACCATTTTGGTTATCACAGTGGGCTTTGGAGTCTGCCAAGTTTTCCCAGTGGGTGTTTGTGTTTTGCTGTTTGTGGCTCCCTCTCCTGGATTTGGATGCACCAGAGAGGACCCACTTTAATCCCGCCAAGTCCCCTGTTCTCCGGGAGTCTGTGTGGCTCCAGCGGAGAGTTTAGCAGGCTATACCGTTAGGAGGGCCCATGCAGGGTGGCAAGGGAGATGGTGGGAATAATTTCCAGCCAAGTTCCCTGGTCCCGCCCAGTTCCCTGGGGGCCGTGAGTCCGTGGGGCTTCAGCGGCTGCAGAGTTTCCAGGGCCGTGCAACGTTCGCAGGTCCCACCGAGTTGCCTGGGGGCCAGGAGTCTATGCGGCTTCAGCGGCTACAGGGCCTTGCACGGCAGGAGGGGAGGCAGTAGAATTAATTTTCCGCCTAGTTCCCAGGTCCCTCCGAGTTCCCTGGTCCCGCCCAGTTCCTTGGGGGCCAGGAGTCTGTGCGGCTCCAGCGGAGAGCCTAGCCTAGCCGGCTGCAGAGTTTCCAAGGCCGTGCACGGCAGGGAGGGAGGCGGTAGCGTTAACTCTCCACCGCGTTCCCCGGTCCCACTGAGTTGCCTGGGGTCTGCGAGTCTGTGCAGCTTCAGCAGAGAGCCTAGCCTAGCCGGCTGCGAGTCTGTGCGGCTCCAGCGGAGAGCCTAGCCTAGCCGGCTGCGAGTCTGTGCGGCTCCAGCGGAGAGCCTAGCCTAGCCGGCTACAGGGTTTCCAGGCCGTGCGCGGCGGGGAGAGAGGCGGTAGACTTAATTTTCCGCCGCGTTCCCCGGTCCCACTGAGTTGCCTGGGGGCCAGGAGTCTGTGCGGCTTCAGCGGCTACAGGGCCTTGCACGGCAGGAGGGGAGGCAGTAGAATTAATTTTCCGCCTAGTTCCCCGGTCCCTCCGAGTTCCCTGGTCCCGCCCAGTTCCTTGGGGGCCAGGAGTCTGTGCGGCTCCAGCGGAGAGCCTAGCCTAGCCGGCTGCAGAGTTTCCAAGGCCGTGCACGGCAGGGAGGGAGGCGGTAGCGTTAACTCTCCACCGCGTTCCCCGGTCCCACCAAGTTGCCTGGGGTCTGCGAGTCTGTGCGGCTTCAGCAGAGAGCCTAGCCTAGCCGGCTGCGAGTCTGTGCGGCTCCAGCAGAGAGCCTAGCCTAGCCGGCTGCGAGTCTGTGCGGCTCCAGCGGAGAGCCTAGCCTAGCCGGCTACAGGGTTTCCAGGCCGTGCACGGCGGGGAGAGAGGCGGTAGACTTAATTTTCCGCCGCGTTCCCCGGTCCCACTGAGTTGCCTGGGGGCCAGGAGTCTGTGCGGCTTCAGCGGCTACAGGGCCTTGCAGGGCAGGAGGGGAGGCAGTAGAATTAATTTTCCGCCTAGTTCCCCGGTCCCTCCGAGTTTCCTGGTCCCGCCCAGTTCCTTGGGGGCCAGGAGTCTGTGCGGCTCCAGTGGAGAGCCTAGCCTAGCCGGCTGCAGAGTTTCCAAGGCCGTGCACGGCAGGGAGGGAGGCGGGAGCGTTAACTCTCCACCGCGTTCCCCGGTCCCACCGGTTTGCCTGGGGTCTGCGAGTCTGTGCGGCTTCAGCAGAGAGCCTAGCCTAGCCGGCTGCGAGTCTGTGCGGCTTCAGCGGAGAGCCTAGCCTAGCCTAGCCGGCTACAGGGTCTCCAGGCCGTGCGGTGGGAAGAAAGACGGTAGAGTTAACTTCCCCTCTAGTTCCCTGGCCCCTGCCCAGGCCGCTGCGGACCCTGGGCTCTTGGTCCCCTCTCCCGTCCTCGCAAGCCTACCAGGACAGAGTGGGTGTTTCTGGTTAAGTGGTCCTCCAAGGTGTCCTTCAGCTGCCCTTTCCTGACGGTTTGCCTTTGTTTTCGTTGTAAATCCAGTTTGGTCTTGGGAGACGGTCTGGGTCCCTCCATTCACTTCGCCGCCATTTTTTCAGGACACAAAAATTTTTTAATTAATTAAAAATAATAATAATTTTTAAAAATTAAAATAAAAATAGGTTTGTTGCCCTGGCCGGTTTGGCTCAGCGGTTAGAGCATCGGCCTGCGGTCCTGAGAGACCCGGGTTCGGTTCCCGCTAAGGGCACGTACCGAGGTTTGTCCCCGGCCCTGGTCGGTTGTGTGGGTGGCAGCCACTCGATGTGTTCCTTTCACATTGATGTTTCTCTCTCTCTCTCTCTCTGTTCCTCTCTCTCCCTCCCACTCTACCTGAACAAAAAATGGAAAAATGTCCTCGGGTGAGGATAAATAAATAAATAAATAAATAAATAAAATAGGTTTGTTCACCAAGGTGGGCTTCGGGGAGCCGGGGCTGGGATGCTCACAGGACCAAAGGACAAGGCGGGTCAGCTCACTGGGACCAGGGAAGTGAGGAGGCTTTGGCTCTGCAAGGGGGCCCTCTGAAGGGATCGGCACCCATACCAATGCCCCCATCTCACCTTATCCACAAGCTCCTAGGTCTCCGTCTGCTGCTATAACAATAAAGACAAATTAGTGATAAAATCATTAAGAATGTGTCATGTGCTGGCTGTCGGCAGACGGGATCTCATTTAAGCTTCACTACAACCCAGTGAGGTGAAAATTACCCCTGTTGCAGAAATTGCTAGTTGCTTCTCAGTACCCTTTCTTCTCCTTTTACCAGGATGTATATAAATAGAAATGACATATCCCAGCCTGCCTTGCAACTAGATTTGACCGTGTGATTAAATGTAGCCAATAGGAAATGAACAGGGGTGACATGTGAAGCTTCCATGTCACCTCCTTGAAAGGGATCGCTAGTCCCCACTCCATGGACATGTGGCTGGGGGCCCACTGTTGCCTTGCTGATGTTGGCAGAGCGACAGAGTAGAGGAAACCTGGATCCTTAAATGACGTCACGAAGTAGGGGTTCCAGCCTTGAAGCATTCATCTTAAGACTCTTGTGTGAGAGAAAGTAAACTTCTATATACTTAAAATCACTGTATTTGGGAGCCTCCTAGTTCCAGCTTTGTACCCTAACCGATGCATTTGTAGTACGCTAAAAAATTCACCCATCTAGCCCTGGCCAGTTGCTCAGTGGTTAGAGCGTCGACCTGCGGTCCAGAGACAGCCAGGTTCGGTTCCCACTAAGGGCACGTACCTCGGTTGCAGTTTGTCCCCAGCTTTGGTTGGGTCGTGCGAGTGGCAGCCACTCGATGTGTCCCTTTCACGTCAATGTTTCTCTCTCTCTCCCTCCCACTCTATCTGAACAAAAAATGGAAAAATGTTCTCGGGTGAGGATAAAAAAAAAAAAAAAACTGGTAGATGAAGAGATGAGTCACAAAGTGGTCATGTGAGTTGACCAGGAGCACACAGATGGGATGCAGTCGATCAGGATCTGAATCAAGCTGTGTGTGACCCCAAAGTCTATGTTGTTCTCCTTGGTCACGCTGCCTCGCAGTTATAAAATAACGTTGCGTGTGCTTCATCAATGTATAAAGTCTTTTCACGTACAAGGACATTTCTTTGAGTCTCACTCTAGCCTTGTGAGAAAGAGATTACTCCTTTCATTGCACAGATGAGGAAACTGAGGCTCAGCAGGAGTAGATGGTGCTAAGCTTATGCAGCTGGCAAGAGGCAGTGCTAGGACTTGAACAAAGTCATCCGGCTTTAAAGGCAGTTCCCCCTCTGCTGCTCCACAGCTGCCCAGCTGTTTCAATATTGACAAGATCCCCTAGAGAAAGGGTTCACGGTGCTGCCCCGCAGTAGAGATGTCATTACAAAGTCACAGGTGGCCAGCTGTCTCAGGCTGGTTTCCCCAGGAGCAGAACCTGAGACAAGGTGTATGAGTCAGGGTTCTCCAGAGAACAGAACCAAGGGGACATATATGTATTTAGCACAAGGTATTGGCTCACACAGTTATGGAGACTGGGAAGTCTCGCAATCTGCCATCTGCAAGCTGGAGAGTCATGAAGCTAGTGGTGCAATTCAAAGGCCCAAGAACCAGGGAGCTGATGGTGTCGGTTCCAGACCCAGGAACACTGAGGGCAGGGGCAAAGCAATGTCTCAGCTCAGCAGTCAGGCCCAGTCAAGTTGACACCTGAATGAACCATCACACCTGGATTCTAGTGCAAGTACTTTATTTGGGAGGGATCCCCGATGCACCCGCAGGAGGAGTAGGAAAGCGAGGCTGGAGGGAGGGGCAGGCAGCCGAGGACCACCATCCAGCGTGCTGCACTGTGTGCGGACTGGAGCGCAATCTCACTGGGGAACTCTGGGCAGACGGTGCAGAGCACCCCTCAGAGTCCCCCATCTAAGGGGTAATGCATCAGCGGTATTTTCCACCAATTCCCAGCCTTTGTTGGCTGAGGGTCTGCTTCCAGGATGCTCCCTCCCTGACACTTCCGACCTTCCCCGTGCACAGGCAGGTTCTGCTGTCAGCCAGAGGGTCCTCAGGATAGCGAAGCAGCACACAAGCCACCAGCCCAAAACTGCCTGGCTCCCTTAAAGCAGACTGGTGGTTAATGCAATCTTTGGGTTATTTTACAGAAACAACTCTGCACATGTGCTACCCCTGTCCTGAGGGTGACCCAGCACCAAGAATCTTCAGTCTACAAAACTCAGGAAATAGAAGCGTGGCCACTGGAGCCCCTTGTGAAGCAAGAGATCCTTTAATAAGGACGATCCGGTGCCAGGACCCAACACCGATAAACATGGATCTGACCGAACCCTGCCAGATTGGAGTTGCTTTGCACTTTCTCCAGACTCTATACCAGAACAGGCCAAGTTCCAAAACCCTCCAGTCAAAACCAGCTCCGCCAGCACTACCTTGTGCCACCCCGTTCTCTCTAACCCTTGAAACTTGTCCAGACCTCAGGCCAGGGAGACAGATTCGAGCAGTGCCTCCTGTCTTCTGCTGGTTGACTCAGCATAAATTAACGGCTTTCTTTTCTCCAAGGCTGGTGTCATCGCTGTGGCTTTTCTGCACATGGGGCAGCAGGCTCTTGCTGGGAAACGACAAGAGCACGTGAGGATGGAGGCACGTGGAGAGAGATGCTGAGGGGTGCGCAGGGTGCCAACGTCTCCGGCCATAATAGTGCCAGGACACAGTGGTAACTGGTCTACCTCTTCGTAGTACAGAAGAGAACAAGGAGTCTCTGTTGGACTGATTCAGGCAGCATCAGCTCTGATGTCAAAACTACACTTGCTTGATTTTTAAGATACTATGGCCTGAAAGATGCACACTGAGCATAATAACAGCTTTCCCAGCTTTAAAAAAAAAAAATGACAAAATGCACACAAAAGGCATTCTAATTTCAGATGTGTTAAGAGGTTTAAAATAAAACATTACAGCCCTGGCCAGTTTGGTTTCGATTCTGGTCAGGGGCACACACCTATGCTGAGGTTCATCCTCAGCCCTGATCAGGGTCGTGTCGGAGGCAATCAGTTGATGTGTCCCTCTCACATCGATGTTTCTCTCTCTCTCCCTCCCTCCCACTCTATCTGAAGATAAATGGACATATATCCTCTGGTGAGGATTAAAAAAAAGAAAGAAAACATTACAAACCCTAGATGCTATGGCTTTGCTCTGCTGTCCCCATAAAAACTCTTTACCCTTCTGACCCTCTGTCCCAATTTGGGCTTAGAAAATAGAGTTATGGCCCTGGCCGGTTTGGCTTAGCGGTTAGAGCTTCATCCTGCGGTCCATAGAGACATGGGTTCGGTTCCCGCTAAGGGCACGTACCTCAGTTGCAGTTTGTCCCCAACCCTGGTTGGCTTGTGTGGGTGGCAACCACTCGATGTGTCCCTTTCACGTAGATGTTTCTCTCTATCTCTCTCTTCCTCTCTCTCCCTCCCACTCTATCTGAACAAAAAATGGAAAAATGTCCTCGGGTGAGGATAAAAAAAAAAAAGAAAATGGTTATGCCCTGGCCAGTTTGGCTCAGCGGTTGGAGCGTCAGCCTGAGGACCAGAGAGTCCTAGGTTCAGTTCCCGCTAAGGGCATGTACCCAAAAAAAATAGAGTTATTTTGTTGGAATATCTGTTCTGGCTCTGAAGTTCCGTGATTTTCTTCTTCCTTGCAACATCTTTGTCATGGCAACACAATGCACGTTTGCATTTCAAAACTACCCCTGCCTCCCCCACACCTTAAAACAAGAATGAGGATCCCATTTCAACATTTAACAACAGGCTACTCAACCACTTTGTGACCAGGTACCCTCCTGTAGGCAACAAAAGGAGCCCAATTCCCTGTCAGAACCTTTAAAATGCACATTTATTAACTAGATGCACTCCGGACTGGTTAATTTTGTTGTAAGGGGAAAGTGGAAGAATTAATTTTAAGGGCAAAGTAGAAGAAATAACTTTTTTTTTTTAACTTACGTTTCTGTATTTATCGTCTTAGTCCATTTAGGCTGGGTAGCAAAAGATCCTAGACTGGGTAGCTTATGGGGGGAAAAAATGGCATTTATTTTTCATAGGTCTGAAGGCTGGGAAATTCAAGATCAGAGCACCAGCTATTTAGGTGTCTGGTGAAGCCCTCCCCGGCTTGCAGACGCTGTTTCATGGCCTCGCATGGTGAGAGGGAGAGAACTAACATTTCTGCACCAACTGCTGGGCCTGGACTCTGCATGAATGACCTGGTCACTCCATGCAAGCCCACATCCTCTCCAGGAACGAAAGAAACTAAATGTCAGTGGGATTATGTCACTTGCCCAAGGTCACATAGCTGGCCAGTTGCAAGTCTGAGGTACCGTTGCTAAAAATCGAAGAGAGAGGGAGGAGAAAAAGAGCTACCCTCCCCCGGAATGCTGGCCCACCTGAGGTTGCTAAGAAACAAGCAGGCACACTCTGCTCTCCAGATTCCTGAAGGCAGAGATGGAATCACCCTGAGAAAAGAGGAAGACACTCCCCTCTTCCTTCCCTTTCTCCATTTCTTTCCCTCTTAAATATTCCCCAGCCTACATCAGCCAGCCAAACTCCTTGGTTGTGAGATTTATTTTGTTATCTGTTCTCTGGTCCGTGTAATTTAGCACGTCGTTTTTTTTATTAGTCTTTTTCTTTCTCTTTCACTCTGAAAAAGTTTGAGAGACGAGTAAATCTCGCCTCTTTATAATCCTCCATGAATCTCTGAGACTTTGTTTTCCCACTTTGGGATAATAAAATCGGTTGTTATATATTAAGCTGCGTTAACACAGCTGTCAGGCAAGTAGAGTATGTATATGGCTAGTTGAGGAGGCTTCAGGCTGCCCCAGGCCCTGCTACCTATGCCATCTCTGCAATATTTCCACCATTAGAGGTTCATTCTTTGGGCTATTCAAAAGCCATCTGTAAAGTCAGATGTTCCTGGAGGAAGGGACAGAGACCTAATATCCACTAATTCTTAACCTTCTGACAGTTTGAGAATGTTGGGGGGAGGAAAGAAGGCTATGGATCCTCTAGAAAAATGCACACAGATGCAAAATCTTACACAACCCTTGGACCCAGAGAGAGAACCCCTGCTTGAATCTGCTGTCAGCCGCTAGCTCAGAAAGTGAGTGGAGAGAATGGGATTATCTCCACTGAGGGCCAGCGGAGAAAAATGCTGATAGGCTTAAGGAGGGGTAGGGAGGCCCTGGCAGGTTTGGCTCAGCAGTTAAAGCATCGACTTGTGGTCCAGAGAGACCCGGGTTCGGTTCCCACTAAGGGCATGTACCTCGGTTGCAGTTTGTCCCGGCCCTGGTTGGGTCATGTGGATGGCAGCCACTCGATGTGTCCCTTTCGCGTCGATGTCTCTCTCTCTCTCTCTCTCTCTCTCTCTCTCTCTCTCTCTCTCTCCTTCTCTCTCTCTCTCTCTCTCTCTCTCTCTCTCTCTCTCTCTCCTTCTCTCTCTCTCTCTCTCTCTCTCTGAACAAAATATGGAAAAATGTCCTCGGGTGAGGATTAAAAAAAAAAAAGTGTCCTTGGGTGAGGATAAAAAAGAAAGGAGAGGTAGGGAGGTGGGAGGAAACCAACACTTAAGGGACAAGGAGGGAAGAGGATGGGACAGATTAACTCAACTTGTTGAAAGATAATCCTGGAGTGAGGAGGAGGAAGCAGTTACCGGACTCTGAAGACAGAGCTGCAATAGAGGGCTGTGGACAGGGGTCGTGACCTTCAGTGAAGAGATACAGTTGACCTTAATTGACCCTAGAAGGAGGGAACATCACTGGGCTGATGTGGCTCAGTGAATTGAGCGTCGTCCAGTGGTTCAACTCCCAGTCAGGGCACATGCCCAGGTTGCAGGCTCGATCCCCAGTAGGGAGCGTGCAGGAGGCAATGATCAATGTTTCTCTTTCACATTGATGTTTCGGTCTCCCTCTCCCTTCTCCTCTCTCTGAAAAATCAATAAAAACATATTTCAAGAAAATAAATATCTTGACCTCACTCCCCCCTCCTTCTAATGTTATTGTTCCCATTTTACAGATGAGCAAGATGAGGCTCAGAGATGTGAAGTCAACTGTCCAAGACCACACGGCTGGGAAATGGAAGAGCCAAGATTTGAACCAGTTCTTTTCTTCCCAATGCCACAGCCTTAATCATTGACTATCTCTTAGGCCAGCCGAAAGGAGCCTGAGATGAATGTGTCCCCAGAAACTGGGATAGCTCTGGTTTGTTGAGCCTAGGCCAAGCCCAGTTTGCAAAATTTAAATAATAGTGCCTTAAGAGACTGAAGTGTTGTGCTACCAAAGGGACTGCAGAACCAGAATTTGCAAATAAATTTGACCAACAGGGTAATACACATTTGGTTCCAACTGGCATCTTTATTGTCAATCATTAGGCAGAGACAGTCCCTGGCAAGTCTGTCTCAGGAGTATCATAGAATCTACTCAGCCTTTACAGTCTTCCAGGACTGGAGGGAAGAAATAAGCCCACCCAGGAGTCTCTCATCATTTGAGACTCAGTCCTCTAATGGACACAAAGCTGGCATCGGTAGCAAGAGAAATGCATCTCTTCTCTCTCTCTCCTCTCACCAAGCCTCCCAGATCCCTGCCTTCGGTCTCTGACTGGGTTTGAGATTGTGCTTCCCACCCCAGAATGGAGAGCAGGCTTGATTCACACCCCCTGAGTCAGCTGTAACAAGTCACTTCGACCCATCTGGGACACCTCTCCCAAGGTGAGGATGCTGCACAAGCCCAGATGATGAAGCCATATTATAATCCAAAGCAACCCCAGCAAAGTCAGCATCCCCTCCAATTTGGGGAGATTCCTGCCTCAAAGGAAGTAGAACTAGCAGTGAGAGGTGGGTTATGGGAGTCACGTTTTCAGAGACAGCAGATATACCCAGCTCAGAAAAAAACTCAGTGAGTTCATTAAGAGTCCCCGGCCATCTGGCTCAGGGAAGTACAAGAAGGAAGACGACTCCGGGTCAGGGCTGAGCCAGGCTCTGAGGATACGGTGGGAACCAAAGAGGATACAAGCCCTGCTCCTGAAGCTTACAGTCCAAAAGAGAAGGGAGGTAGTAATGAGATAGTCATACCAAAGAATGCAACATTGCAAAATGAGCTGACTTCTATATGGAAGAAAGAGGTGGAAGAGGGGCCCTAACCCAGAGGACGGCCTAGACCAAGGGGCAGGGAAGGCTTCCCCGAGAAGTCCTGTTTGCATTGAGAGACTAAGGACAAGGTGTAGCCACTCCGTGGGGAAGGGAAGCCCTGTGGAAGTGAGGGGAGAATTAAGTGAGGGGTACAGGAGCTACGATGTACCAAGAGCCACCATCCATGGCCATTGGCTCCATGCCAGGAGCCAGGCTCAAGCTTTGCTTCCTCATCTCATTTCACCTTCGTGATAATCATGAGGTTGGTAATTTTGTTACTCCACATTACAGATGAGGAAACTGAGGCTCAGAGAGGATCAGTGACTTGCCAAGGGTCCCACAGTTACTAAGCTGCAGAGCCAGGATCCACACCCAGCCAGGCTCTAGGATCTGGTTGCTTATCTGGGGGCAAACAGGATGTGATCAATACAAGCTGCATTTTCTTATTACCTAGGCTAAGATTGGGAGGCAAGGCAGAGAAATGGAGAGAATGATTGTCGTGGGATGGAAACATTAGCAGTTTCTCTCTCGTTTTTACTTCAAAATTTTGTGTTGAAACAAGAATGTTCTGCTGCTAAATGGAATGAAATTGGGGTGGAAGGAAGATGACCCTATCTTTCCACCACCCCAATTCCATGCCCAGGTGTCACCTTAGGCCGTCTTCGGCCTGCTATCTTCTTGGGGGACAGCCGAGCTGAGGGAAGGACCCAGTGGGGTGCTGTAAATGAGGGAGACAGTAAACAGCGTCTCTCCTAAAAGCCCCAACTGACCTCCAGTCCGAGGGCTGAGGACACGATGATTAATGGGTAAAGACCGTTTGGTTTTTATTAGGAATTCTGAACAATCTGCTCCTGAGCCTGGACAACTTTTTCTTTTTGGTTAATCCTCACCCGAGGATATTTTTCCATTGATTTTTTTCTTTTTTTTGATAGAATGGAAGAAAGGGATGGAGGAAAAGAGAGAGAAACATCGATGTAAGAGAGACACATCAATTGTTTGCCTCCTGTTTGACCCCCACAGGGCACTAAACCTGCAACCCAGGTACCTGTCCTTGTCCAGGAATCAAACCCAAGACCCTTTGGTCCCTGGGCTGATGCTCTAACCACTTAGCCAAACCAGCCAGGGTGAACCCAGGCAACTTTTGATCAGCATGAGCACTACCTAGGGGCTGCCCTCCAGGACTGAGTAAGCTTTCTTCATACCTTCCAATCTGAGGCAGGTGGGCGAGAGGCCCTCTCCAGCCCTCTGGGAAGGTGGAAGGAGGATGGGCCTGTTCTCTTTCTGCAAAACACCAGCATCTCCTTTGGGAGGGCAAGAGCACTGGGAAGTCTCCAAGATTCAGCCCAAACATCCTTAATGGTAGCAGGCGTGGGCTAATCACCGTGCATACATCATAGGGCACAGTGCCCAGCACTAACACCTAATAAATATTTGCTGCTGTTGTTACTGCCATTATTGTTGTTGTCATTACTGTTATTATTACTGTTGGGATCCTTGCGCTACCACACAAGACTGTTAAAGAAATTAAATGAGATGATCAGTCTAAAGCAGTTAGCACATAGTAGAAACTCAATGTATGATATCTGTCTTTATGATTATAATTACTCCACTGAGATGTTAATGAAACAACCAACATTTTGGAAAACGTGTCCAAGGAACTAAAATACATATAAAAAGACACATTGCCAATGTTTTTGCAACTTAAAGGCAAAACTCAGAGTAGTAAAAAAAACAAAAATGTACATTGTGGATCTCTGCTAAGGAATCAACAACCTAGGTAACCAAACCAAAGATACCTGTGGTCAAGCCCCGGCCAGGTGGCTTAGTTGGTTGGAGAGTTGTCCGGTACACCAAAAGGTTGCGGTTTCAATTTCTGGTCAGTTCACATACCTAGGTTGCAGGTTTGATCCCCAGTCTGGTTGTGTACAAGAGGCAACCAATGTTTCTCTCTCATCTCTCTCTCTCTCCCTTCCTCTCTCTCTAAAATTAATAAATATATCCTTAGGTAAGGATAAACAGAGATACACACACACACACATATATGTATATATGTATATGTATGTATATATCTATATATGAAATAGATATATATATCTTCCATATATATATTCATCAAATTAATTCTAGGAACAACCATTCTCAGTAGGCAGTTGAATCCAACCACTCATCCATCCATTCATTCATTCAATAAAGAACCTTGATTTTGGCCTTGTGAGATGCTAAGCAAAAGACTCATTGAGCCACAACACACCTGGACGTCTGGCCTCCAGAACTGCCATGTAATTAATGGGTATTTTTTAAGCTGCTAAATTTGTTGTAATTTTTTACAGCAGCCACAGAGAGGAATGCACTCCCACTTGCTGTGAGAAGCTCAAGTCGTGGGGAGGGGTCCTGAAGGTTGAGACCCCTGGAGATGGAGGCCAGGAGCCCTGAGGAGCCGGTCGGGCCTTCGGATGACTCACGCCCGCTGCGCCTGGGCCACCACTGCAGGAGAGACCCCAGGCCAGAGCCGCCCCGCTGAGCCCAGCCAAGCCACAGAAGTGCGAGAGGTAATGATCGATTGACTTTTTAAGTCACTAAGTTTCCCAGGAACAGAAAACCAGAAGTCTGTTTTGAGTATAAATTAGAGATGACACCCTCACGCATTTGGAACAGTAAATACTCCATAACTGTCAGCAAATACAGATTTACTATGATCATATCCACCTGACAAATGCAGAAATGGGGACCTGGGGAGGTTAAGGGACAGGCCACTGCTGTGTTTGACTGTAGATCCTGCTCTTCCCACAGCACTGGGCCGGCTCCTGACCCTCGAGGCCCGCTCAAGATGAAGGCAGTTGTATTTCTTCCAGGGCAGGTAAAGGCCACGTCCTGATCTGGCACAGGCTTCTGCAGCCCGTGAACAGGCTGCGGGAGGTTCACGCCCCACCCCCCACCAAGACTCTGTCATCATTACATTCTCATTTCCTCTCCCAGGGGGCTGCAGGAGGGGTCAGCTGAGCATGAATGGTACAGCTACCGAGAATAGTGCCCACTGCTCAGCCCTGCCTCCCCTCCCCTTTATGATCCGAGAACCAAGCACAGGCGTCTGCTTCTGTTCCTGGGCCAACGCCATAGCCAGGGCTGCTGGGCTGCTCATGGTGTGGCTTGGATTCCGGTGGATTCATTTCCATGCGAGCCTGCAGCGTCCAGCTTCCTGAACAGAATAGCAATGACAGGGTTCCATCACCCGTGCTCCCTCCAGTGGAAGCTGAAAGACCACATGTGCAACTGACGAATAGTCCAGAGTGGAACAGGGGCAGCTGCCTCCTCCTCGGTAAGAAGCAGGGGAAGAACACAGCAAAAAAAGGAATGCTTTTTCTCTGTGTCCTCTCTTGCCCTCCTTCACCTTCCTCTCTCATTTTCTCCCCCTCATTTCTTCACTCCCATTCTCTTTGTTTTCTTTTTTTAAGTATTATTTTTCAATTACAGTTTACATTCAATATCACTCTGTATCAGTTTCAGGTGTACAACATAGTGGTTAGACAATCATGTACTTTACAGAGTGGTCCCCCTGATAATTCTAGTACCCACCTGGCACCACAATTATTATGATATTATCGACTATATTCCCTATGTTGTAATTTCTGTAACTACCAATTTGTACTTCTTTTTTTTTTTTTTAATTGTCACCCAAGGATACTTTTTCCATTTTTTTTTTTTGTTCAGATAGAGTGGGAGGGAGAGAGAGGAAGAGAGAGAGAGAAACATCGACATGAAAGGGACACATCGAGTGGCTGCCACCCGCACGACCAACCAGAGCCGGGGACAAACTGCAACTGAGGTATGTGCCCTTAGCGGGAACCAAACTCGGGTCTCTCTGGGCCGCAGGCCGACGCTCTAACCGCTGAGCCAAACTGGCCAGGGCAATTTGTACTTCTTAATCCATTCACTTTTTTCACCCAGCCCCCCAATCCCTGCCCTCTGTCAACCATCAGTCTGTTCTCTGTGTCTATGAGTCTGTTCTATTTTGTTTGCCTCTTTTGTTCTTTTTCTTTTTGTCCTGTGTCCCAGCACTTGAGTTCAGAACTGGCGGATTGGAAATCATAGGCACCAAAGACGTGACTCCTGGGGCCCGGAGCCCTCCCATTCTGCCTCTGCACATTACGGGGACCAGACCACACGCCCGACCCCACCAAGAAGAAGAGGGATGTGTATTTTGTTCTTAAGATTCCACATATAATTGAAATCATATGGTATTTGTCTTTCTCTGTCTGACTTATTTCACTCAGCATAATACCCTCCAGGTTCATTCACGCTATTGCAAAAGGTAAGATTTCTTTTTTTTTAATGACCAAGTAGTACTCTATTGTATATGTGTACCACAGTTTTTCTATCCACTTGTCTACTGATGGGCACTTGGGTTGCTTCCATTTCTTGGCCGTCGTAAATAATGCTGCAGTGAACATGGGGGTGTATTAGTATTTCCAATTAGTTTTGAATTAGTATTTCCAATTTCTTTGGATATATCACCAGAAATAGAATCGTTGGGTCATAGGCAGTTCCATTCTTAATTTTTTGAGGAACCTCCACACTGTTTTCCAGAGTGGTTACACCAGTCTGCATACCCACCAGCAGTGCACGAGGGTTCCCTTTTCTCCACATCCTCACCAGCACTTGTAGTTTGTTGATTGACTGATGATTATCATTCTGACAGGTGTGAGGTGGTATGTCCTTGTGGTTTTGGTTTGCATTTCTCTGATGATTAGTGACACACTCATCATCATCATCATCATCATCATCATCATCTTAGTAACCCAGGATAGAACTGAAGAGTGGAGACCTCAGCAGGCAGGCTCCTTAGAGTTGAGCTCAGAGCAGGCTGCCATGGGCCTCGGGTGGCATCAGCCTCCTCCATCCCTGAGGGCACCCCGTGAAGCACCAGAGGAAAGGCTTTGGAGGAATGGGTTTCCTCCTCCCCCAGTCCCCACTGCCCACTCCTGCCCACCTCTGCCCTCCCACTATGCTGGAGGCCTGGATGATAGGAAGGTCTTGCAGGCCACACTCAGAAGGCAGTGGCTGGGATCCTGCCACAGCCCATGTTCCCTCCGCAGAGATGTGGATGCGGCGTTGGAGGTGAGGGGCCGAAGAGCCAAGATCTCAAAACTCCTCTGGGCTCTGCCTGGTGACTGAGATCTCCTTCGTCCCCGTGCCTCTCTGGAGATGTGGAGATGTGGCCAGGACCCGACACAGAGGACTGCAGATGAAAAACTTACGTGTGGAGAAACTGAGCAGCATCCCTGTGGCCTTACAATTAACCTGTGGAAGGTGGGAATTATCAGACCACTCTCTTCCACCACACTGGCCACACCCACCACCCTCCCCCTCCTTCCACTCTGCTTCCGAATTGAGCCTTCTCTCCTTTCTGTATCTTGTTGGGAGCCCAAGGATGAGGAATGAGCTCTTGGTCCCATATAGTCATCTTTCATGTGTGTCTTTGAAGGGCTGGCTTCTCTTCTGGGACAATCACTATGGCATGTAATAAAGATGTCCTTGGAGAGATAGCTAGGGGAAGTGACAGAGAAAGCTTACAGATCTGAGTCAGTCCAGAAATCGCCACCCACATCTATCCATCCAAACACCTTGGGACAAAGGGATTCAGGAAAATAGTGGCATACAATTGTCTGTCTCCTTTTGGCAGCCCTAATAGCAGACTCCACGGGACACATCTGGACGTCCAGAAGGGCCACCTCTCCAGGTGTGTGGCATCACAGGAAGGCAGCCTGTGACAGGTAGGATAAGAAGGGAAGCAGCTGTCACATCAAGAGAATCCATCTCCACACCCCCTAATCTTAGGACAGTGTGAAACCACACACTAACATCACCTAGTAAGTATCACTAGGCCCATTTTACAGATGAAGACACTGACACCAGGAGGTGAGGTGGCTGCCCCAGGTCATACAGCTCATTACCGGCTTCAAAATCAGGTCTCCCCAGCTCCAAAATCACAGTACTGGCCTCCACACAGCTGAGGGCGGCCTTCCAACTTCCTTCCGAAGGTTGCATTCAGCCAAGTCGCTGGAGACCTAGAGATTTAGCCCAAAGCTATGAGATTTACGCAACTAATTTCCATTAGGACTAATGGAAGAAAGAAAGAGCCATTTTTCTTATAATTAGAAGAGCATTCAACCTTCGCAGCCAACGAAGTCTAATATCACAGCTCATGTAACCAAAGAGAGGGAAAAGCAAATGAATATAATTAGGAAAGAGAAAAACAATCTGGATTACCAGCCGCAGAAGAGAGGAGGCCCAGGTATAATACAATTCCAGATGGAAATAGTTCTCTGCCGCCAGGCAGGGCAGATTTCAAGTCCCCATCGCGTCAAAGCCCCTGCCTGTGGAGGGTCTACGGTGCGCCAGCTCCGCCCAGCTCCTGCAGCGTCCTCACGACCCATGGAAAGGGCTGGTAGTAGGCCCGTCTCAGTGATGAAGGGCTGAAGCTCAGAGAAACCTGTGCCTTGCCAATCACCGCAAAATGGATTCCGTCATTCAGCCCGTATTCTGCAGTCACCTACTCACTGCATGCTAGGCCCACACCAGACACACATGGGTACTCAGCAGAGCAGGGATGACCCAGGATCCAACTGTGCACCTGTCCCACCCTCAAGCCACTCCCCTCCGAGTAGGAACTCGATCGGTATTTGTGGAATGAATGAATTCCTTCGAAGCCTGCATCCCACGGCTCTTTCTTTGCTGTTGGCTGGAGTTCCTGGCTGAGGGGAGCAGAAGACACATCGTAAGCAGCTCCGTACTCAGCGCCCATCGGCTCTCAGGCCTCTGTGAGAGCCGGGCCTCCAGCCGCAGCCCCAGTGAGCATCCCCCGCAGGGCCCTGCATTGGATGGCCTACAGAAGGTGTTAGCTAATGGAGTATCAATTTTGTTTTTTTTAAGAAGCCCAAATTGCAGGTTTTGCAGCAATCAATAGCCATGGAGAGGGTGTAAAAGAGAGCATGGTGAACACTCAGCCCCTTGGGACCCTCAAGCACACCCCCCAGCCCTGCCAACCCCTGGTTTTCCCTTTGCAGCTGAGGTCCTAGGGACAGAAGATGGAGCGAGAAGCTAGAAGGGGCCTGGCCAGGTAGCTCAGTTGGTTAGAACAACAGCTAGATATGCCAAGGTTGCAGGGTCGATCCCTGGTCAGAGCATGTATAAGAACCAATGAATGCATAAATGAGTGGAACAACAAATTGATGTTTCTATCTATCTATCTATCTATCTATCTATCTATCTATCTATTTATCTTTCTTTCTTCTTTCTCTCTCTCTCTCTTTCAAACCAATAAATAAAAAAATGTTTTTGAAAAGAGTCTGGAGTCCAGCTGGTGTGGCTCAGTGGTTGAGCATGGACCCATGCACCAAGAGGTCGCCGGTTTGATTCCTGGTCAGGACACTTGCTTAGGTTGTGGACCTGGTGCTCAGTGGGGGGCATACAGGAGGCGGCCAATCGATGTTCTCTCTCATCAATGTTTCTAGCTCTCTCTCCCTCTCCTTTCCTCTCTCTCTAAAAATCAATAAAGGGAAAAAAAATTTTTTTTTTTTATCCTCACTCGAGGACATTTTTCCATTTTTTTGTTCAGATAGAGCGGGAGGAAGAGAGAGAGAGAGAAACATCGATGTGAAGGGACACATCGAGTGGCTGCCACCCGCACGACCAACCAGGGCTGGGGACAAACTGCAACCGAGGTACATGCCCTTAGCGGGAACCGAACCCGGGTCTCTCTATACTGCAGGCCGACGCTCCAACCACTGAGCCAAATCGGCCAGGGCGAAAAAAATTTTTTTTAAGAAAAGAAAAATGTGTGGAGGCCATGAGCCTCCTGCAGCAGATCTACCTCCACCTCAGAGATAAGGAAGCCACATGAGAAGGGGCAGGTCCCTGGCCCAATGTCACGCAACCACTGAAAGACAAAACTGGGACTTAAGTCTGTGTTGCACTTATAGCAAACTCCAGAGCTTAAGAAGCATGTCTTATCACTGAGCCTCGCTGAAGAAGGCCAGCAGCAAGGCCAAAGCTGAGTCCTGCAGGCAACTGGGGGATGCTGGAAGCCTGGAGGAGTCTGTAAGAAGGGCCTCACACCCTCATTCAACAAAGATTTGTTGACTGCCCATTATATGCCAGACACTGGTGTTGTTGGTGGAAATTAGGCTCTTCCATGGGACCCACACACATGAGATTGTGATGTGGTAAGGTGATTTATTGGTGATGCAAAATCAAAAGCTTACTCCTTTGGAGCCCATGTGGTCTGCCACGGCCTGGTAGCTTCTAGACCGTATGGTTGTGTGATCCCCAGCAGGCAAGAGAGAACCTGCAAATGCATGGGGAGAGTGTAGATCCGAGAGAGAGAGAGAGAGAGAGAGAGAGAGAGAGAGAGAGAGAGAGAGAGAGAGAGATGAATGGAGGAAGGGAGAGAGAGAGAGAGAGAGATTGAGAGATTCTTTGTTCACATGGGATTATAACCAGGAGTTTTTTCAACTTCCCAAGCTTTCGTTGGGGCTTCTGATGGGTCTATCTCCTGGCCATGATCCCTTTCTCAGGTTAGACTGCCAGGTCTCTGGGCTCAAGCACCTCCCCCTGTGCCCTTTTGATTTCTGCTGTGTTTACCTCCCCCTTTTCCCCACCAATAATCCTGAACAGAGGGCAGGCTGCTCCCTACACAGGGGAGGAGAGGGTTGTTAAGCTCTAGTTTCCTAGTGAAGCAAACAGACTCATGTTCTCCAGCTGACCATGCTCAACAATGCCCTCTTCCTGTTGATAACTAGCTAGCCACGGTAACACTGGGATTTGTAAGATTTGTACAAGAGAAATAGAAATAAGCAGAAATAGACACCGTCCCTACCTTCCTGGAGCTGATGGCACAGTGGGGTACACACGATAATCAAAGGATCTCATGTTAATCAAAGGATCCCATGTTAATCAAAGGATCTCACAGATGAATCTAAAATTGCAACCATGCAAGACTCTGAAAGAAAAGGTACAGGAACTGTGAGAACAGATAACAAGGGAAGCTGACCTTGTCAGGAAGGCTTCCTGGAGGAAGTGACACTTGATATGAGACCTCAGAGATGAGGAAGAGTTAACTGGGTCAAAGAGCATTTGGCACAAAGAGCAGAGCATGTGCAAAGGTCCTGAAACAGGACGGGCATATGGCAAGGGTGAGGATTCACACACACACACACACACACACACACACACGTGCGCGTAGCTGGAGTGCAGAGAACAAGGAGGAAGCTGGGTACAGCATGAGCTGGAGAGGTGGGTGGACCACAAAGCTCCATGCAGGTCTTTCTAAGTAATTTCATCTTTATCCCAAAAGAAAGGGGAGTCCACAGAACATTTCTAATCAGGGAGTAGGGTGGGGATTTACAAGATCAAGTATTGGGCTCCTGGGTTGAAAATGAACCCAGTGGCCTGAAGTAGAGATAAGAGAGGAATAGCAGGGGCTGGTGGAGCCTTGTACTGGACCACCCTCTCTGGGCCCCCCTGATTTCAGCCAAGCTGTGAAGGACAAACACTCCTCCGGGTACAGGGAGCTGTCGTTCTGCTTTCTACCCAAGGGGAGTCACACAGCCTAGAAGTGAGGTGGAGTCAGTACACCTGGGACAACCCTCAACCAATGGGAGATGGGAACTGACGGGTGATTGTCCTGCACCCCATTCTTTGGTGAGCCACTTCTAAGGTGCATACCACACAGTTCCTCCAAGTACCCCTATCGAGACCAAGCTTCAATGCCCATAACATTTAACCAGCTCACACCTACACCGCTGCTCTGCGGTCTTCTCTCCCTTCCCTGTCTCACTCTCCCAGTGCCCTCCCTGCTGCTTCCTGGTGTCATTTCCCAAATAACCCAGCTGTGCCCTACCTGTATCCTATAACCTACACCTGATCAAGTCTCGCTTTGAGAAATATCCAGAGTCAGTAAGCAGAACAGGAAAGATCGAGGGGAGGGGGACTTGGTGGAGTAACAACAGGGGTTCACTGATGTTGTTTACTCGCTGGTTCACATGCTAACTCGTCCACTCATTAGCTCCCTGATCAGTCATTCCCTCCCTCACTCCTTCATCCCTCCCCCCTCTTCTTCAGTGATTACAGAAGCCATAGAAGGGTTAAAGAAACTCTCCTGTCCTGCTTTCTATTCTAATCCCTGGAGGACAGGTCCCGTTCTGTACAGAATGTGAACCAGACATCACCTTCCACCTTCATGCAGAAAGATTCCACCTCGTTTCCCAGACAATGGAAGTCCATTAAAGACTCCATTAAGGAGCCTTTGAGAGAGTGACCTAAAATCACAGATTTCCCCAGGGGTCACTCTCCTGGGGACACCCAGGGTCTGGAGGGATGTCTTAGCCCCAGGTAGCATGTCTAACCTCAATGAAATAATCAAGCACATTCTTCCACCTACCTTCTTCCACAGGGCAGGCTGTTTCTCATGAGGTGACATTGCACGTCCTACCTGCAAGTCGATTGTTCACCTTATCTCAGTTGAAATGTCTCTATAATCTGAAAAGACATCTTCTTGGTGAGATGAGAAAATCATTCTGTTTCTCAGTTCGCAGGGTTTCCTATAAGCCTCATTGGATTCACTGTGTCCGCCCTCCCTAACTTCTCAGACCCCTTTCATTTCCAAATGTTGTAAGAGCTACATTTATTGGGCACCTACTATGTGCTAGATGCTTATTGTTAATTAATTTATTGAATCTGCAAAATAGTCTCACGGTGTATATACTATTATTGTCACCCCTATTTTTTTTTTATCCTCACCCGAGGACACTTTTGCATTTATCTTCAGATAGAGTGGGAAGGAGAGAGGGAGGAAGAGAGAGAGAGAAACATTGATGTGAGACACATCGAGTGGCTGCCACCCACACGACCCCAACTGGGGCAGGGGACAAACTGCAACCGAGGTACATGCCCTTAGCGGGAACCGAACCCGGGTCTCTCCTGCAGGCCGACGCTCTAACCGCTGAGCCAAACTGGCCAGGGCAGGAGGTCTAGTTTTAAAACAGAATTGAAAGCACACATGAAGAGATAGAAAATGGGTGAGCATTCTACTTCCACAAAACAAAAATCATTTTACTGGGACATCCATTTCTTTGGGTTATTTATTGCTAAGTAACTCCAAGACTTAGTGGCTTAAGCAACACTAATTATTTGTTTTCTTCATCAGTATATAATCTGGGTAGGGCTCAGCAGGTGCAGCTCCTCTCTGTCCCATGCAGCACCCACTGGGTAGCTAGACTGAGGGCTGGACGTGACTCCCGTGACTGATAAGTTGGCGCTGTCTACCAGCTGGGACCTCAGCCAGGACTGGGGACCTCTGTGCCTCCTCACCTGGGCCTCTCCGCAGCAGGCTTGGGCTCCCCACAGTGTAGTGCTGGTTTCCGAGAATGAGCACAAGGAGGACTGCATAGCCTTTTTATGACCTGACCTCAGAAGTGCTATCCCGTGACTTCGACCATACTCCGTTGGTCAAAACAGACACCAGACCCCATCCGGTTCACAAAGAGGAGACACAGACTACGACTCCTGATGGGGCTGGTCTGGGTCTGGGCAGAGCATGTAGGACAGGAGGTTTTAGCAGCCATCTTGGGAAAATATCTGCCACAATTTGCATAATGGCTTTCCTGTAACTTCCAATTAATTGCTTTAGAATCTCGTTACTCTCCATACCTCTCTGATAGAAGCCAATACCACAAAAGAATAAATTCCAGGTAACCCAAGATATTCAACACAAACACATGATGCTGAACTTGGGGCCCTAAGACCTGGGTCTCAGGGAATATCAAAGATGTGACAAGGCCCCAGGCAAAATAAGATCAAAAATCTTTCCTTCTGTCCTTTTTGTTTCATGGGTTGCTATGGTGATGGGAAGGGTAATTTGAGAGAAGACTAGAGATTTATCATAATCCTGGAGCTTGTAAAATCTACTTCAAAGCGCTCTCGCTCTCTCTCTCTCTCTCACACACACACACACAGACACTTGCCCAAGCTGGGTAGGACTGGGTAATTGTAGGGACTGGGGATACAAAATTCAAAAAACAATTATTAAGCCCTAGCTTGTTTGGCTCAGGAGTTAGAGCATCGGCCCACGGACCAATGAGTCTCGGGTTCGATTCCGGCCAAGGGCACGTACCTTGGTTGTGGTTCATTCCCGGCCTTGAACCAGGTCATCAGGGAGGCAACCAGTCGATGTGTCTCTCTCAAATCAATGTTCCTCTCTCTCTCCCTTTCTCTTGCTCCCACTCTATCTGACGATAGAGGTAAAAAAATATTCTTGGGTGAGGATTAAAAAAATCATTAGCCCTGGCTGGTTTGGCTCAGCGGTTAGAGCATTGGCCTGTGGTCCGGAGAGACCCAGGTTCAGTTCCCGCTCAGGGCATGTACCTCGGTTGCAGTTTGTCCCCAGCCCTGTTTGGGTCGTACGGGTGGCGGCCACTCGATGTGTCCCTTTCATGTCGATGTTTCTCTCTCTCTCTCCCTCTCTCTCCCTCCCACTCTATCTGAACAAAAACAAAATGGAAAAATGTCCTCGGGTGAGGATAAAAATAAAAATAAAAAATTGTTAAGCCCTGGCCGGTTTGGCTCAGCGGTTAGAGAGTCGGCCTGCGGTCCGGAGAGACCCGGGTTCGGTTCCCGCTAAGGGCATGTACTTCGGTTGCAGTTTGTCCCCGGCCCTGGTTGGTCATGCGGGTGGCAGCCACTCGATGTGTCCCTTCACATCGATGTTTCTGTCTCTCTCCCTTTCTCTCTCTCCCTCCCACTCTATCTGTACAAAAAATGGAAAAATATCCTCAGGTGAGGATAAAAAAAAAAAAAAAAAATTGTTAAATCTTTTAAGATCCTGCTGGCTGAAAGGCCTCTCTTGGGACCCCAAGAAGACAGCTACTGGAAATGGTCTGTTGCCAGCTCTGAGAGGTCTTCCCTGGTCCTCCAGAAGAGGCTGTGTTCTGCCTCTCTGCCTCCATAAATTGCCTTCACTCACAAATGTATCTGAGTAGAATCTGATCTATTGTTTCCTTTTCCATTGTATTTATTTTGTTCTTGTTGTTGTTACATGTAAGCTTTAGGTTTTCAACTGGCAAGTCACTTTTTAACTTGTTCATACCCATCTAATGGTGAAAAGGCTGCAAATATGTGTCTACAGTAATTACATTCTAATTGTTTGCCCATTTTTTATATACATTTTAACACACACACACACACACACACATACACACCCTTATGTAGAACAAAGCCCAAGGGGTGAATATGGGTTTATTTTGTTTTGTTTTTTAATGTTAACTTTATTTTCATTTTCATTTTCAATTATAGTTTACATTCCATTTTACTTTGTATTAGTTTTTGTCAAATGTTTTAAATCATCTTTTTACACTTAGTGTTTATTAATTGTTTGTGATGTTGGTTTTTCATTTACAATAGTGTTGTAAAGTTTTCTGTTTAAAACTAAATTTGTATTAATTTAATAAATGTATATAACATAAATATAATGTTTATTAATAATATATTAATATAAATAGAATATAGTAATGTTATACACTTTAACATATATATTGACATAATATATATAGCATATATAATATTTTATAATGTAGTATGTTATATATAGTACTATATATATGTTATTGTGTGTGACACTCTATATGACATATAATAGATTATAACATATATGTTATGTACTATAATATATAATGTATATCTTTTATAACTTTTTATATATGACATATACTTTAACATATATAGTAAAAGTTTCCCATTATAATTAATATTGATTTAATTAATACATAATATATGTTATGAAGTTATGAGTTGGCTTTATAATAAGTAAATAATAGAACATGGTTATGGGTAAGGGAAAAATACACGGGTGGTATATGAATGACTCGAGTTTGGGTAACACTGGGAAGCTTGTTGTTTTTTAACATTTGGCTTCCTGAATTTTAACTTTTTTAAATGGGAACCACATCCAGTCTCTCAGGACAGGAAGGCTCAAAGGCAGCTGAGCTGGGGTTGGAGTTGGAAGAGGAGCCAGGGGAGCAGAGGGCAGTAGGATGCATCACCCCCGTTACTCCCAAGTCTCCAGCGCCTTGGACCAGCAGCCAGCTTGTCAAGGCCCCTCCTCTGGTTCACAAGCCGGAACAGACGGAGATCTATTGTATAGATCGGGATGGGCTATGTTAAAGGCGGCAGTCTAATGAGCAGCAATTGGAATTGAAACCAATTTTAATGTCTTTTTTGTTTTCCACCAACCGTCATAAAAATTGCCACAAATGATGTGTTAATTCTGTTCCCTAGTGGGTCTCTGATATGGCAAAGGATGAATTTTAAATTGTTTGATCAGAATTAGCAACATTAGTCACTGCAAATAGCCTTTTAATTTCCACAGAGCTGCCAAGGGGAGCAAAAATAGAATTGGCGAGGAAGGTTCTCCCAGGCAGATATGTTGGTGGTAGATGAGGCCATGTGACTTTGCTGCTGGGAGGTCCCAGGAATTGTCTCCAGGTGCCTGGGCTGGGTCTGTAGGTGGGAAGGCTTTGCAGTCCCAGCAGCGATGGAGCGAGAGGGTGATGATGCCTTCATTTCTCATGAGAGCTGCAGGGGGCTTGCCACTCCTGCCCCAAGACCAAACCCCTCCTCCCAGCTCCAGCAACATCTTCTCTGGTCCCTAGGGGCATCTGCCGGAGCTCCTCATGAGAAATCTCCATTCTCACCCAGCACCACCACAGTGACCTTTATTTTATTTTATTTTTTTTTTTTTTTATCCTCACCCGAGGACATTTTTCCTTTTTTTTTTTTTGTACAGATAGAGTGGGAGGGAGAGAGAGAGAGAAACATCGACGTGAAGGGACACATCGAGCGGCTGCCACCCGCACGACCAACCAGGGCCGGGGACAAACTGCAACCGAAGTACGTGCCCTTAGCGGGAACCGAACCCGGGTCTCTCCGGACCGCAGGCCGACGCTCTAACCGCTGAGCCAAACCGGCCAGGGCCACAGTGACCTTTAATTACGAAAACAGGCAACAACACTCTTCTGCCTAAAACTCTCCTTGCAGCCCTGGCCAGTTTGGCTCAGCGGTAGAGTATCAGCCCACAGACCAGTGAGTTGCGGGTTCAATTCAGTCACGGGCACGTACCTTGGTTGCAGTTCGTCCCTGGCCCTGGTCAGGTCGTGCAGGAGGCAACCAGTCGATGTGTCCCTCTCACATCAATGTTTCCCTCTCTCCCTCTCTCTGTCTCTCTCTCCCCTCCCTCCCACTCTGATGATAGATAGAAAAATATCCTCCGGTGAGGATTAAAAGGAAATAGACTTCCGGTCAAGATGGCAGGTAGGTAAATGCAGTATCGCGTCCTCCCACGACCACATCAAGATTACAACTAAACTACAGAACAACCATCATTCAGAACCACCTGAAATAGAGCTGAATGAAAGTCCTACAACTACAAAATTTAAAAAGAGGCCACATCGCCCTGGCCGGTTTGGCTCAGCAGTTAGAGCGTCGGCCTGTGGTCCAGAGAGCTCCAGGTTCGGTTCCCGCTAAGGGCATGTACCTCGGTTGCAGTTTGTCCCCGGCCCTGGTTGGGTAGGAGGGGGTGGAGGCGGAGGGGCTGGTCCCACACCCACGTGTGGTGGATAAAAATCAGGAGGGCCCTGGCCAGTTTGGCTCAGCAGTTGGAGCATTGGCCTGCGGTACAGAGAGACCCGGGTTCGGTTCCCGCTAAGGGCACGTACCTTGGTTGCAGTTTGTCCCCGGCCCTGGTTGGTCGTGCGGGTGGCAGCCACTCGATGTGTCCCTTCACATCGATGTTTCTCTCTCTCTCTCTTCCTCTCTCTCCCTCCCGCTTTATCTGAACAAAAAATGGAAAAATGTCCTCTGGTGAGGATAAAAAAAAAAAAATCAGGAGGGACACCTCAGCTGGAAGGTCCTCCCTGAGGACTGAGGGGTCCCCATCCCACACCAGGCGCCCAGCCCAGCTCAGGGTTCCAGTCCCAGGAAGAGAAGTCCCCATCACTTCCGGCTGTAAAACCAGCAGGAACTGAGGCTGATGGAGGCTGAGGGGGCTGGAGCCCCGCCCCCACACTTCCTCTTAAAGGGCCTGCGCACGGACTTAGACTTGCTCCTTCGGAGCTCCAGCTTGGGGGGCGGCAGCTTGAAAGGCACCAGAGAGCCCTGGCTGGTTTGGCTCAGTGGTTAAAGCGTCAGCCTGAGGTCCAGCGAAAGGCACCAGAGACATAAGGGGAAGAACTGAGCTGTTTGGCACTGGAGCAAGGGCTGTAGAGGGGGCTTTCTCCTGGACAGACGTGCTGTCAGAGGCCTTTTTCCTTTGGTGAGCCCTTCCCTGGGGCGGCAGACTACCGCCATATCTGGGACTCCAGCAACCTGGCTCACACTATTTGCTCTGCCCTGGTGATTCCCTGAAGCCCTGCCCCACCCAGCTTTTAGGCTCATCCAAGTTGTTACCAGTTGCTTTACCATAGGATTGGCCTATCTTGGATCCTACTTCAGATTTTCCTAAATTCTCTCAAACAAGCAGCAGCCTCATACCTCTTGTTAAGTGACCCCAGGCCTGGCACTAGAAGCAGCCAGCCTTGGTTAAAACTTGGCTTTGCCTGGGCACCTCCAAGCACAGCACAAGAAGCAGCCATCTGCACACAGCTTTGTAGCTTATGTCTGGTGGCTCCAGATAGAACACAGGCAGTGGCTGACCTGGCCCCAGAGCCAGCAAAACCAGTGGACAGCTTCAGACCACTGTGAAGCACCACCACCCAACCACCTCCACCGTGACTTTCTGAAATAAGTCTTGCTCTGTGTGGTGGGCCCCTGTAGAGCTGATCATCCAAGGTAGTCAGAGGTTGGTGGATAGTGGACACAGCCAGTCCTTGCAGCTGACCAGCCTAAGTAAAACCCTCTCATTGATGTGCCAACAGCAATCAAGACTCAATTACAACAGACGGGTGTAAAGTCCACACGAGGGATGCACCTCAAGGGCCCAGCTGGGAGACCAGGGAGGCTGTGCCACTGGATGCTACAGGACACCTACTACAATAGCCCACTCTAGGAAGCCCAGGAGACATAGCAACTCTACCTAATACATAGAAAGAAACACAGGGAGACAGCAAAAATGAGGAGAAAAAGAAACATGTCTCAAATGAAAGAACAGAACAAAACTCCAGGAAAAGAACTAAACAAAATCGAGATAAGCAATCTAACAAATGTAGAGTTCAAAACACTGCTCATAAAGATGCTCAATAAACTTAGTGAGAACTTCAAGGATCTTAGTGAGGGCCTCAAGAGCGTAAAAAAGGACCAGTCAGAAGTAAAGGAGGCACTAACTGAAATAAAGAATAATTTACAGAGATTCAATAGTAGAGTAGGTAAAACCAAGAAGCAAACCATCGATTTGGAATATAAGGAATCAAAAAACACCTAATCAGAACAGAAAAAAGAAAAAAGAATTTTAATAAAAATGAGAATAGTGTGAGGAGCCTCTGGGACAACTTCAAGCATACCAACATTTGCATCATAGGGGTGCCAGAAGGAGAAGAGAGAGAATAAGAAATTGAAAACCTATTTGAAACAATAATGACAGAAAATTTCCTTAACTTGGTGAAGGAAATAGACATACAAGTTCAGGAAGCACAAAGAGTCCTAAACAACATGAGCCCCAAGCAGCTCACACCAAGACACATTATCATCAAAATGCAAAAGGTTAAAGACAATGATAAAATCTTAAAAGCAGCAAGATAAAAGCAGTTAGTTTCCTACAAGGGGGCTCCCATAAGACTGTCAGAAGATCTCTCAAGAGAAACTTTGCAGGCCAGAAGGGAGTGGCAAGAAATATTCAGAGTGATGAAAAGCAAGAACCTACAACCAAGATTACTCTATCCTGCAAAGCTGTTGTTTAGAATTAATGGCCACATAAAGAGTTTCCCAGACAAGAAAAAGCTAAAGGAGTTCATCACCACCAAACCACTATTATATAAAATGTTGAAGGGTCTGCTTGAAGAAGAAGAACAAAAATATGAAGAAACAAAATGGCAATAAATACATATCTATCAACCCTGGCCAGTTTGGCTCAGCGGTTGAGTGTTGGCCTCCGGACCAGAGAGTCCCGGGTTCGGTTCCAGCTAGGGGCACATACCACAAAAAAATAAATAAATAAATAAATAAATAAATAAATATCGACAATTGAATCTACAAACAAAATGAACTAGCAGAACAGAAATATTCTCATAGATATAGAGAACATTTTGTTGGTTGCCAGATGGGAGGAGGGTTGGGGGAATGGATAAAAAGTGAAGGGGTTAAGAAGTACAAAATGGAATGCTGGCCGGTTTGGCTCAGTGGTTAGAGCGTCAGCCTGCGGAACAGAGAATCTCAGGTTCGATTCCTGCTAAGGGCACATACTTCAGTTGCAGTTTGACCCCTCCCCAGTTGGGGTTGTGTGGGTGGCAACCAGTCGATTTGTCTCTCTCGCATCAATGTTTCTCTCTCTTTCTCTCTCTCTTCCCCCCTCTCTCCCTCCCATTCTATCTGAAGATAAATGCAAAAAAAGTGTCCTCAGGTAAGGATAAAAAAAAAAAAAGTACAAATTGGTTGTTAGACTGACAAACCTCAAAGGGAAGGGTGGGGGGCTGGGAAGAAATAAACCAAAGAACTTATATGCATATATGCATAACCAATGGACACAGATAACAGTGTGGAGAAAGGCAGGAGGGGGTCGGGAGGGGGGAGGAGGGGGTCAACAGGGGGAAAAGGAGAAATATCTGTAATACATTCAACAATAAAGTTAAGTTTAAATAGAAAATAAGTCACGTAACCTGTTAGTCTCACTTCTTCTTCTGTGAAATGATGTTCAGAGCTTGAGTCAGTCTGTCTGGATTTGAATCATGGCTCCACCAGCTGCTACTTGTATGTCCCTTGTCTCACTGCTCCTTGGTTTCCTCCTCTGTACAATGGAGACAATAACCATGCCTACTGCATGGAATCATTGTGAGAATTAAATAAACAGTGCACAGAAGGTGCTTAGCACAGAGCCTGGCATGTAATAAGAGCTCCATAAATGTAAGATTTATTCTCATTATTACCACCCAACTCACAGATATTGAACAGAATTGATGAAAATGTGCTGACACTCCTAGTACAGGCTCTTGTTTGTTATAGTTCTCTCTGCCCTTTCTCCACTGCTCAGCCAAACCTGGGTGGGAATGAAAAAGTTCCCAGGGAACCACAGCAGGACAGACAGTCTCTGGGGCTCGCCCCTGCATGCCTACCTGATCTGGAGTCTAGAGTCCTGCTGACTGCAGACCTCAAAGAGTTAACACTGCAGTATTTCCAGCCTCAGCTCCAGCCCTAGAAAAGAGGGAGATGCAGCACAGACTTCCAGGGTTTTAATATCCTTCTGTCTGTTCATTACTTCTGTTACGGTGCATTTGGCCAGCGTATTATGCCTTTTAATCAGAGACCTGACATTTACCCAGGCTGGGCTCAGCAGAGAGAGTAATCGTGCTGGACAGCGTGTAGACAGCCATTGCCAGAAGAGAACGAGGCAGGAGAAAGGATGCAAGCGCATCCATAATTTTTCATAGCCAAAAAAAAAATAATGGTGCTTCTTTCTTCTAGGTCTCAAGGAAGTATCTCCTGGTCCCGACAAGGATGGATGGGTGGAGTGGGGAAAAATGTGGTTTTGTACTCAAAAGAATTGGGTTCTCTGTTAACAGTGTCTTTTTTGATTTTATACTTTCAATGCTTTGACATCTTGAAGCCTTGCTAGCCCAAGAGGACTGCCCCTCCCAGGGTTAGCTGATTTCAGAAGGTAACAATGACTCCCCTGAGAGTGTCCATTTCCTATGCAAACCAACCGATCCGGAGCCCACACCACAACCACCTCCTTTGTCAATCTCTTACACTCCCTCCGGCCACTATCCCCTTGCCTGAATCACTCATGACCAGGTACCAGACCATCAGGGGCAGTCCCAGATCCCGCTGAAATTATTCCAACTAGCCACCCCTCAGCCTGCTTGCCCTTCCTCCCCAAAACAAGGGCTCATCCAGTTCAGTGACTTTGGACAAGCATCTTCTTCCAGAGGTGCCTCCATCTCCCCACCTACAGAATAGAAGTAGCAGTCCCTTCCTGTTGGCCACATGGTCAAGTTTAAAATGAATGTGAAGTGGTGGGATAAGGTTGGTAAGTCTCCAGAGCCCACTAAGGAATGGTGGCAGCAAGGGTGTGAGGAGGTGTGGAAGAAAACAAGGAAGGAAGCGAGAAAAATGAAGGGCCTCATAGGCAAGGGGCAAGGGCTGGCAGAAAAGAGGCATCCAAGATGTGAAGCCACCACAGGGAAGTGATCGTCCTCCACCCCGCCTACTAGCGGAGCCCTGGTTCTGTGACAAAGAGGGATCCTTCCTATGAGCCCAGCCTGAGAACCACACCAACACCTCCTCCCAGACAGGAAGAAGGAGCCCCAGACACACAGTCCTGGCCTGGGGAGGAGGAGCCATGGGCTTCATCTGGGTCCTGGTACAAATGTCCCATATAATCCATTAGAGATGCCCTAACATCTTACAGCATCACCTAACATTCTACAGCATCACCTCTCTGGGCTTGGTTGTCTTGTCCCTGGAGTGAACCATTAGAGAAGCACCTGCTGATATCGCAGATTCGCTGCAGGCTCAAGAGGGTAACAGAATCAAGGTCTCTGTCAACTGCAAAGTGCTGTACAAATGAGAGGTAGAGGGCCTTGTCATCAAGCACTCTGCTCCCCCCAGGTGGTCCTCAGGTTCTGGCAGTTCTGGACACTTGATTCAACACCCCCAAATTCACCTGTCTTTTACGTGCCCTCTCTCAGACCCATACGTGCTCGAAAAGCATCCGCGGCACTTGGCGCTCATTCACTTTCAGGCCCTATCCCGAGCCCGTTTTTGTGAATTAGGCCTTTCTGACACCTGAAATATTCATCAGTCATCTAAAAATGGCACAAAGGAATCAGCCAGTTTAATCCTGTGCCACCCAGCAGATGCCCAGGAAATATTGCATTAACTGGGCCGACTCCCAACAACATCCGATAATCTGTTAGATTCCTTGGCATGGCTTGGCAAAATCCACAGAGAGAATTTCTTTTAAAAAAAAAAAATCAATGTAAAACCAAAGCAAGGATTTATACTCTTAAAACTCAGGAGAACAACAGATGTCTCCCTGCCTACAAACTAGAATGGTGACATTTAGAGGAGAGCAGAAGCAAACCTTATAAAATACATATTTACATGCATGCCTACATACATGTATACATGTGCATATACAAGTGTTCCTACATACCCAAGGCATGGAGAGGGACATCCTGGGGAAAAATGCTTGAGCTCCTAGGGTCGCTGCAGGTGTAATTCATAAAGTAAGGTGAGGTCACCCCAGCCAGTTTTGCTCAGTGGTTAGAGCATCAGCCCAAGGACCAATGAGTCATGGGTTCGATTCCAGTCAAGGGCACGTACCTTGGTTGCAATTTGTCCCCGGCCCTGGTTGGGGTCGTGCGGGAGGCAGCCACTTGATGTGTCCCTTTCATGTTGATGTTTCTCTCTCTCTCTCTCTCTCTCTCCCTCTCTCTCTCTCTCTCTCTCTCTCTTCCTCTCTCTCCCTCCCACTCTATCTGAACAAAACTGGAAAAATGTCCTCTAGTGAGGATTAAAAAAAAAGTAAGGTGAGGTCATACTGGAGTATGTTGAGCTTTTCATCTATTATGACTGGTGTCCTCATAAGAAGAAAGATAGGGAAAAGGTGGCCAGGTGACAATGGAGGCAGAGATTGGAGTGATGCAACTACAAGCCAAGGGACTCCAAGGATTGCTAGTCACCACCAGAAACGAGGAAAAAGCAGAGAAGGGCTCCCCCTAGAGCCTCCAGAGGGAGATGGCCCTGCTGACACCTTGACTGACTTCTAGCCTCCAGATCTGTGAGGCAATACATTTTTGCTATTTTAAGTTACTGGGTTTTTGGTAGTTGGTTACAGAAGCCATTGGAACCAGATACATCTCACAGTTCGAAATGTGGGCAGAAGTGGCACATAGAGTCTGTACGCCATCATCCCAGTTCACCTACCCTGTCCCACCTCCCTGCCTTCGCAGATGCCGTTCCCTCCCTTGAGGAAACCTTCCCTAACTGCCCGTGCACCTCACCACCACCCCACGATGGCGCTGGTCCCAGGGTGGGGCAGTTCTGTTCATGACTACACACCCCCCACCAGCCTGGGGGCCCGCAGAAGCAGGGGATCTCGCTTATTCCTGTCGGTGTCCCCGGTACCCCGAGTGGCACCAGATCGCTCCTCAGAGCCAGAATTCAACTCCATCCTTGATCAAATAGCTTTGTCTTGGCGGCAACTGTAATATTTTCCTCCTCTTGTAAAGGAAGCAAATACGACAAAATGTTGACATCTGTTAGCTTCAGAGGGCTGGTGCACGGGTGTCCTATCATTTCCTGTACTTTTCTTAAAATTTGAAATATTTCATAAGGAAAATGTTCTCAACCTTAAAAACAGGATGGAACAGGCTATCTTTGGACCCAGACCACTGCAGCCGGGCTGCGGTTGGAAAAGGCATTTCTTGTTCCGTGCACGTGCCTTCAAAGACATGTTTAGCACTCAGCCCACTCGCGTGTTTGGGAACGAGTAACATTTCCTCAGTACCCTCTATGCCTCCTTAATTTTGTTCATCTGTTTTCATTATTACCGCGATCCTGTGAAGTTATATGTTTATTTCCTCTTTTCAGAAGAGGAAACCGAAGCTCTGGGACTTGTCCAAGGTCATACAGCTAACACATTTTGGATCTGGGATTGACACCAAGTTTGTGTTCTTCCAAAGCTAAATAACAGCAGCAAAAATGTACACAGTCTTACCATGTGCCAGGCACTTACTAGCTTGTGTTAGCCTCACTACACCCTGTGAGACAGGTCCTGTTATCATCATCATCCTCCCATTTTACAGATGAAGAATATAAGGTACAAAGAAGCTGAGTAGCTTTCTCATGGCACAGCTAGTCCGTGGTGGAGCTGGGCTTTGAAACTATGCAAACTGAGTAGCTTAAAATAACAGAAATGTAGCCCGGCCAGTGTGGCTCAGAGTTGAGCATCGACCCATGCACCAAGAGGTCACCGGTTCAATTCCCAGTCAGGGCACATGTCCAGGTTGTGGGCCCGATTCCCAGGGGGGGGCATGCAGGAGGCAGCCAGTTGATGTTCTCTCTCATTAGTGTTTTTCTCTCTCTCCCTCTCTCTCTCTCTCTCTCTAAAATCAATAAAGAAAAAATATCTTTAAAAAAAAAACAGAAATGTATTGTCTCACAGATCTGGAGGCTAGAAGTCCAAATTCAAAGTGTCAGCAGGGCCAACTTCCCTCTGCAGGCTCTAGGGGAGAACCTGTCTTTGCCTTTTCCTGGCTCGTGGTGGTGACCAGCCGTCCTTGGCTTGTGGCTGCCTCACTTCCTTCTCTGCCCCCATCATCACCTGGCCTCCTTATGGCAGCAGTAAAGGGCTTGCCATGAAGTAGTGGCGGCCCAGATGTATTTTGCTGTAGGAAGACCCAAAAGGACTTGCTAATGGACTGGCTTTGGGAGAGAAGAGAGGTTTGGAAGCCATGCAGCTTCCTTCCTAAGTAGCATCTTTTTCAGATACACGTATGGCTTGTGGGGGAAGAGAATGGGACAAGGTGAGGAATCTAAAATCCTGTAGGGCCATGATGAGTTTGGGAGGCTAATTAGATTCTGAAGTAGAGGAAGCAAGTAAATTCAACTGTGATAAAATTTGGGAGTCATGGGAATGCAGAAGGGATTGAAAGACATGGGACAGGATGAGGTGATGAAGAGAGAATGTGTAACTAGAGGGCGGAGTACAGCGTCCGGGGAATGCTCACATGCAGAAGCGAGTCGGCAAACGGCGCCGGGGCCAGCGTGGCCATACTGGGGGCAGGAAGCCAGGACAGCGCAGTGCCTGGGTGGCCTGCAGAAAGAGCTGTTTCCCGAAGAGGAGGATGATCGAAGTGTCGCAAACTGCTGTCCTAGTAAGATGAGGACAGGAAATTGACCACTGTCCCTAGCAAGGTAGGGGCCCCTTTCAGGACGGTCAAAAGCTTGATTGGAGTGGGCTAAAGAGAGGAAAAGAGGTGAGGAAGTAGATACTCTGGATATAGCTTTTCTTTTGAGAAGATTTGCTAAGGGAAAAGAACAGGAAATGGGATCGTAGCTGAAAATGGATGTGGAATCAGAAATTAGAGTAGGGGTAGTATCATTCATGTTCTTTTGGGTGAGGAGTATTATAGCATGATGCTAATCTGGCAGAGCACCCTGGCTGGTTTTCTCAGTGGTTAGAGCACCGGCCCACAGACCAGTGTGTGTGTCTCTCTCACGCGCTCTCTCTCTCTCTCTCTCTCTCTCCTTCTCTCCTTTCCTCCCTTTCACTCTATCTAAGAATCAATGGGAAAATATCCTCAAGTGAGAAGAGAAATGTATGAATAAAGAAATAGATGTAGAAAAAAATGCTTTGAGAGGATAAGAAAGGATGAGCTCTAGAGTCCAAGACTGTAGACAGGAGTAGGGACATGTCTGTCATTGTCATAGAACAGAAGACGAAGAACATGGGTACAGGTGTCGGGAGGCTACTGAACACATCCGTGCCAGGCTCTGTGCTAATGAGCAATCACAGTCCCTGCGCTCGAGGATTCCACATCTAGAAGGAGCAACTTCTAACAATAATAAGTCAGCAAACAGTAATATTTCAGCACAGTCAGAGTTGTGATGGGGTAGGTATTGGGGAACTGCACAAGCTAAGGGGTCAGGAAGCCTGTCATTCACTAAAATTTTGTGCCCCTGCAAAATACATATGTTGAAGCACCACCTTCAATGTGCTGGCATTTGGAGGGGGAGCCTTTGGGAGGTAATTAGGTTTAAATGAGGTCATGAGGGTCAGGACCCTATGACAGGATTAGTGTCCTTATAAGAGAGAAGAGGGAAGGAGAGAGAGAGAGAGCATCTCTGTCCACACTTCTGCTCCAAAAAAAAGACCATGTGAGCACACAGCAGGAAGGTGGCCGTCTGCAAGCTGGGAAGAGGGCTCAGACCTTGCCGGCTCTGATCTCAGACTCCCAGCCTCCCAAACTCTAAAAAAAAATGAATGTCTGGCCCTGCTGGTTTGGCTCAGCAGTTAGAGCATCAGCCTGTGGACCAGAGGTCACAGGTTTGATTACTGGACAAGGGCATGTGCCTGGGTTGTAAGTTTGATCCCCGGCCCCAGTGGGAGTCATGTGGAAGCAAACCAGTCTTTCTTGCCCTGGCCGGTTTGGCTCAGCGGTTGGAACGTCAGCCTGCAGTCCAGAGAGACCCGGGTTTAGTTCCCACTAAGGGCATGTACCTCGGTTGCAGTTTGTCCCCGGCCCTGGTTGATTGTGCGGGTGGTAGCCAACCGATATGTCCCTTTTATGTCGATGTTTCTCTCTCTCTCTCTTCCTCTCTCTCCCTCCCACTCTATCTGAACAAAAAAATGGAAAAATGTCCTCAGGTGAGGATAAAGAAAAAAAAACAAAACCTGTCTTTCTCACATTGATGTTTCTCTTTCTTTCTCTCTCTCCCTCCCTCCCTCCCTTCCACTCTATCTAAAAAAACAATGGAAAAATATCCTTGGGTGAGTATGAAAAATAATAATAATAAAATAAAAAATAAATGTCTGTTGTTTGAGCCACCCAGTCTATGGTATTTTGTTATAGCAGCCTAAGCAGATTAATACAGAAGAGTTCTGAGCTGACATCTGAAAGATGAATAATAAATAAGACAGTAAAAGGAGGAAGAACTATGATACTCTCAGCTGAATGGCTAGAAACCAAAAGACTAACAACTCCTTCTGGCCTGTGTGGCTCAGTTGGCTGAGCGTCATCCCATGCACTGAAACGTTGCTGGTTCAGTTCCCTGGGTTTGGGGCTCAATCCCCAATAGGGGGTGTGCAGGAGGCAGCTGATCCATGTTTCTCTCTCACAACTCTCTCATCAGTGTTTCTCTCTCTCTCCCTGTCCCTTTCTTTCTCTCTAAAATCAATAAAAACATATTTTTTAAAAAGACTGACAATTCTGCCCTGGCTGGTTTGGCTCAGCAGTTAGAGTGTTGGCCCGCGGACCAGAGAGTCCCAGGTTCAGTTCCCACTAAGGGCACGTACCTCAGTTGCAGTTTGTCCCTGGCCTCAGTTGGGGTCGTGTGGGTGGTGACCAGTTGATGTGTCTCTCTCACATCGATGTTTCTCTCTTTTTCTTCCTCCCTCTCTCCCTCCCACTCTATCTGAAGATAAATGAAAAATGTCCTTGGGTAAGGATTAAAAAAAAAAAAAGACTAACAATTCCAAGTGTTGACAAAAATGCAAAGCCACTGGAATTCTCATACATTGCTGGTGGGAGTCTAAATTGAGACAAGCACTTTGGAAAACTGTCTATAAATTTTTTACAAGGTTAAACACAGTCCTACTGTATAACCTGGAAATTCCAGTCCTGGGTTTACATCCTTTAGAAATACAACCATTCAATCCAACAAAAGCCATACATGAGAATAGTTATAGCAGATGTACTGGTTTTAGCCCCAAACTGGAAAAACTCTTACCATCCATCAACAGGAGAATGATAAATAAATGTGGTTGAGTCTTACAATGGAACGCCACCCACAGTAAGGCGAGCAAAACGGCATGGCTGCATTTCACAGTTATGATGGTGAGTGGAGCCAAGGTCCTGAAGAGGACATATGGTTTGATCCCATTTCTGTGAAGGTCACGAACAAGAAAAACGAAGCAGTGGTGATGAAAGTTGGAATACTGGTCCTTTCCATGGTAGAGAGTATTGGAAGGAACATGAGAGAACTTTCTGAGGTAGCTGGAAATAGTTCACCTCCTGAACTGGGTGGTGATTACACGGGTGTTCACATATTTTATAGCCATCAAGCTACATACTAAGATGTGTACATTTTACACGCATGGCATGCATGTTATGCTTCAATTATTTTTTCAAGTTTTTAAAAAAGAGGGGGACTGGTGTCCTGGCTGGTTTGGCTCAGCAATAGAGCGTCAGCCGGCAGATCAATGAGTCATGGGTTTGATTCTGGCCAAGGGCACGTACCTCAATTGCGGTTCGTTTCCAGCCCTGGTCTGGGTCGTGTGGGAGGTAACCAGTCGATGTTTCTCTCTCTCTCCTTTTATTTCCCTCTCATTCTATGTAAAGAGAAATAGAAAAATAACCTCAGGTGAGGATTTTTAAAAAAAGAGGAATTTCAGTTGCAGTTTGTCCCCTGTTCCAGTTGGGGTCGTGTGGGTGGCAACCACTCAATGTGTCTCTGTCACATCCTTGTTGCTCTCTCTCTCTTCCTCTCTCTCTCACTCCCTCCTGCTCTCTGAAGATGAATGCAAAAATGTCCTCGGGTCAGGATAAAAAAGGGAGGGGGATGGGTAATAGGCCTTAGGCAAAAAAGGAAATACAAAGACTAGGATGGGAAAGTCTAGCACATTCTCAGGTGTAGCGATACTTTCATGTGGCTGGAAAAGGTGACTGAGGAGGAAGCGTCAGACGGAGGCTGGTCGGCAAACGGAGGCCGTGTCCAAAGAAGTCCAGTTGTGGAAGATCCAAACTGTGGAATTTCTCTGTAGCTTTTACAAAGTACAGTGGGAACTGCCATCTGGAAAGGGCCCGTGAAGTCAACCTCTTGGAGACAGCCATCCCTCAAAGCGTGCAAGGAGGTAATGACAAGGTGTAGGGTCAGTGTCATGGAGAGAACAGTGCTGGAGCCCATGGCAGTGGGTGGGTGGGGGATGGGAGCCGGGGCAAAGGTGACCCTCTCACCGTGCATTCATCCGGCAAGGGTGTCCATCCTGAGGCCGAGGGATGAGAGGACAGAAGAGAAGTTGACCCCATGATTGGAAGCAGAGGGGGTACAGTGGAAACGCCAATGAATGTCTGCTCTTGTCCCATTATACGGGTCCCGTCTACCTGGCTCAGAAAAATGCAACCAGCATCTCCTTGCAGTAACTCTTTCCACTCAGCCTGGCTCATCTCTTCGTAACTGCCAAGTGGCATCACAACATTTTTAATTAACAAGTCATGTCTCTATCCCACTGAACATTTATTTAACTGCTCAATGTGCCAACCAGGTACCTTTGGGAAAGGAGAGATTTAAGAAGGGGGGGGGAGCTGTTAAAGAGTGTCAACTGAACAGATGCAAACTTGTTAGTCACAGAAAATGCATAAATCTTTGAAATTCATTTCACTGATGGTTCATTTTGCATTGATGTTTTCCTGGCAAAAAAAAAAAGACACTCTGTTCTCCTGCACCCCAGGGAGCAAAGACGTGTTCTTGGAGAGTGGACCAGACGCACACACTACACATGCATTTCCAAAGCAGGACCCCAGAGCATCTCTGTGAGGGGCAGGACCCATGGGAAGGGAGGTTACTCAAGGAAGACCGTGGACCAGGAGCTCGAGATACAGGTGCAAGCCTCCTGCAGGCCACCTGCTAGTTACAGAGACAAGAGCATACCATTGGCCCATCCGCTCCTCGGGTCCTCCCAATGAAGGGAAAGAAATGATACATCACATCCCAAGACTGTTGTAAATATGAAATAAGCCAAAGGTGAGCAGAAGAGCTTAGTAAACGAAGCATTGAACTCATACGTATTCATTAAGGTTTGGGTTTTTCATACGCTGGATTTCAACAGATAATAAAAATGACTCTGGCTAAAATTAGAGTAGTTTTTCAAAAGGAAAGAAAAAGAGTCATTCCGAGAATCCCAGCACAGCGAGGAACTGGGGCAACCTAAGCTCATTGATTGTTGCTTTTGTTCATTCACCTCACAGGTAATAAGCACTTTGGGAGCTCCTGCCATGTTCCAGGTAGAATCTTAGGTGAAGCACACAAGATAATTATAATTTCTGAACATACAGCCTGGCGAGGAGTTTAGAGAGGTAAACAGGTCATCACCATCTTTCTTAGTAAATGTGACTGCAGACAGTTACAGATGGGTGATGAGAGCACAGAAAAGCTCTGTGCCTGTCAACCGTGCATAACAAACCATCGGAGTCACGTGACACTAGCGATTGGGATCCTGCTCGACCAGGGCAGCCCTGCTTTCGGCCACAGGGCTGCGAGGTCCACGGGGTCTGGGGCAGCTCAGACCCGTGTCTCGTTCGGCAGGGACCAGCGTTACCCAGGACATGTATTTCATGGCCATGATGGAGAGAAAGCCTTGTATCTATCAGAGGAATTCTGAATTATAAAGCATTACAGAAACGCAGCTTGTTTTCTCTTTCAAGTGTGTGCACAAAAAATAAACAAAGCAATGCCCAGTGGAAAGGGTTCCGACACGCTTGCTCCATAATAACCCGTTTACATGTCACTGATCTGCCTCACATCACCAACTCGAAGTACAAAATGAGGTTACGTTCCTTGTTAATATTCTAATTAAATTACTCTGAGAGCGTAGATCGGTTCAACCCTTTTGGAGGGCAATCTGACGGGGCCTCCCCAGATCGGAAATCTACTTACCTTTGAACTCAGGACTTCAACTTCTATGAAGCCGTCCTACAGAAATACTTGCACAAATACATAATAAAGATCCAAGTGTCTGTGTAAGTGTGTTTGTTGCAGCATAGCATGGAAAAGAGCAAAAAAGCCCTGGCCAGTTTGGCTCAGCAGTTAGAGCGTCGGCCTGCGGTCCAGAGAGACCCGGGTTCGGTTCCCGCTAAGGGCACGTACTTCGGTTGCAGTTTGTCCCCGGCCCTGGTTGGTCGTGTGGGTGGCAGCCACTCGATGTGTCCCTTCACGTCGATGTTTCTCTCTCTCTCTCCCTCCCACTCTATCTGTACGAAAAATGGAAAAATATCCTCGGGTGAGGATAAAAAAAAAAAAAGAAAAGAGCAAAAAAAATGGGACTAACTTCATGGCCAATTAACGGGAGTGTTCTTGTTTCAGGACCCCTCCAAAGCCATCTATTGATAACACAGTCACCAAACCACACAGAAAACACAATGACATGTATATTTAAAAATATACTATCTAGCCCTAGCCAGTTTGGCTCAGCAGTTAGAGCATCAGCCTGTGGACCAAAGGGTCTCAGGTTCAATTCCTAGTCAAGGGCACATACCTGGGTTGCAGGTTCAATCCCCAGTCCTAGTCCCAGCAGGAGGCAACCAATCCATGTCTCTCTCACATCGATGTTTCTCTCTCTCTCTCTCTCTCTCATCCTCCCTCCCTCCCTTCCACTCTATCTAAAACTCAATGGAAAAATATCCTCAGGTGAGGATTAACAAATACACACACACACACACACACACACACACACACATACTATCTACCCTGGCCCATGTGGCTCAGTTGGTTGAGCATCATCCCATGCACCAGAGGTCACCAGTTCAAATCCCAGTCAGGATACATGCTCGGGTTGTGGGCTTGATCCCCAGTATGGGGTGTGCAGGAGGCAACTGATTGATGTTTCTCTCTCATCAATGTTTCTCTCTCTCTCTCCCTCTCCCTTCCTTCTTCTCTAAAAAAATTATATATATGTATAATGTATATATTATTATATTATATTAATGTGTATATATATATGTATGTATATAGACTATATCTCTTTATACCTATAGATATAGACATGTCTATACCTATATCTACATTATGTCCTTGTCCAAAGCTATAGCTGCATATATGTATATCTATGTCCATATCTAATCTATAGCTATAGCTATGTATTCATATCTACATCTGTCTATGGCTGCAAGTGACCTTGAATAATGCCAGTTTGAACTTCCCAGGTCCACTTACCCTCGAAGTTTTTCCAACAAATACTGTAAATATATTCTCTCTTCCTTATGATATTCTTAATGATATTTTCTTTTCTCTAGCTTACTCTATTGTAAGAATACAGTATGTAATACATATAACTAGAAAATATGTAATAATCGACTGTTTGTTATCGGTAAGACTTCCAGTCAACAGCAGGCTATTAGTAGTTGAGTTTGGGGGGAGTCAAAAGTTACATGTGACCTGGCCAGTGTGGCTCAGTGGTGGAGCATCGACCCATGCACCAAGAGGCCGCTGGTTCAATTTCCGGTCAGGACACATGCCCAGGTTGTGGGCCCAATCCCCAGTGGGGGTATGCAGGAGGCAGCCAATCAATGTTCTCTCCCATCGATGTTTTTATCTCTCTCTCTCCCTCTCCCTTCCTGTCTCTCTAAAAATCAATAAAGAAATAAGAAAATTTTTTTAAAGTTACACGTGGATTTTTGACTGTGCGGAGTGTCAGGGCCCCTAACCCCCACATTGTTCAAGGGTCAACTGTATATCTATCTGTGGCTATATCTATGTCCATATTTATATAATTGTCTGATAAGGGAAATATTATCAAGACACAAGGTGAAGGGGAACTTTCACTTTTGACTGAATGTTTCTGTGTGTTGGGGTTTTTCATATACTTGTATATTACTCATGTAATTTTCAAAATTCAAAGGATTCTGAGCCCCAGCATACGTCCAAGGGAGGAAGTCTTCCTTCCCACCCCAGGTCTCCCAGCCGTGATCACACCAGGAATGGCAGCCCTGGCCAGCGTCACAGGAGAGAGAAACAGGGCCTGGGAGTGGACTGGAGGAACGCAGGTCGCACGCACCGCTCTGAGGTCATGGCCGCGTCCACCCCCCACCCCCACCCGCGCAGGACGGGCTCATCTTCTGCAGGACACCGGCCTGGTGCACAGAGTACTAGCATATGCTCTGCTCCTGCAAGGAGCTCAGGGAGCTGCGGTGTCCCTCGGGCGGGGTGCAGTGGTGGAATACCCGAGAACAGCCCGTCTGTAGCTGAGTCAGAGCTGGACCAGAAAGATGGTGCCACGTGCACTTGGATGAGCCAAAAACTAAGGACCAGAGAGAAACAAGGGCATCTCAGCCTGGACAGGTGGTGGCACACAGCCGGGACCCATGAGGCCGGGGATCACAGCAGCCTCACTCTTAGAACTTAGATTGGACACAACCTGGGAGAAGGGCCGGCAGGGACCCCACAGACGAAGGTGATGGTCCACCAGCCAATGAGCTGAGGGCTCCACACGGGCGTGCAGTGACCTTCCCTGCACACTAGAGGTTGTGATCAAGGTCTTTCCACTACACAGTGCATGCACACACATGTGCACACATGCACACCAGTGGCCAAGACTTGTCTCAGAAGAAGACTCTGAAAAAGAAATTCAAATGCAAGTTGCTTACAGGGGTTAGCTTTCACTGTCTTTTGAAAGGGACACAACTCAACTCATAGCCCCCCAGCACTTCCAGACACGCACAGGCCAGCAAGGAAAGCCCTTCCCTGGAACCAAGGGGACAAGGGCAGGACACCAACAGCACCTCTTCAGCCTCCGAGCCTACAATGCGTCTTCTCCTGGCTGCTCTTCCAATGCAGAGAAAATCTGGTTAAAGCCGAAACGGCCATCAATCCCGCAAGCGTGACTAAAAGGTTAAGAGTCATGTCTCAAAACCAAAAACCAAGTGTTCGTTGGGGCCACAGCTCTGGCCTGTTCAGCTGCCAAGCGGTTATGGGTGCCGATGAGCAGGCGCATGCCGGGAAGTCCTCCTAATGGCCCTTCAAATCATTTCATTAAAAGTTGCCGTGATGTCTATGGCTGAATCCGAGTCGTGCTGGGAAGGCTATTAGGTTAATCAAAATACGAGGACAGCTCACCATCTACTCTTAATTAACAAATTAGGTCCCACAGCTGACTCAGCAAAACGCGGAGCTGGCCTGTGACCCTTGAGGCAGTCGATGCTCAGGGCACCCTTCCATCACTGACAGCCAATCAGAACTAAAGGAGGACCGCGGCTCTGGCAGGAGGATTATTCTCACTGTAAGCGAATTGGAAGAGCTGCAAGACAGCTCTTTAACCATCAAAATACCTGCTATACTCCAAGATACGTTTATCTGTCTTCCTGTGCTCAAATGTGAGCTCCACAGGGTGCCGTCCACCTTAGTTAGCACGGGACTGAGGGGTGTCCTGTGACAACGAAACTTCAATGCTAAAAGCAAGACAGTTCCCGGCAAACCGGGACATCTGGTCACTCTAGCTGCATGAAAGCAAAGATTTGGTCTGTTTTTGTCATGGCTGTATCCCCAGGGCTACAATGCCTGACACCTAGCAGAGCTTAAATAAATAGTAATTAAATGGCTGGTTTGGCTCAGCGGTTGGAGCATCAGCCTGCGGACCAGAGAACCCCGGGTTCGGTTCCCGCTAGGGGCATGTACCAAAAAAAAAAGAAAGAAAACATGAATGAATAAATGCATGCAAATATAAATGAAGAAATGAATGAATGAATAAGTTTGTCCCTCTCTCCAGTCCCACAACGTAACTAATTCAAATAGCCTGGAGTATATTCTTCCATGATTTGTTTTGTTTTCTTTAAATATGCTTTTTAAGCTGGTTTTTAAAATATTTTTTATTGATTTTTAGAGAGGGAGAGAGAGATCGAAGCATCAATGTGAGAAACATCAATCGAAACTGTCTCCTGCTTGCCCCCCACTGGGGATCGAGCCCCCCAACCCAAGTATGTGCCCTGACCGGGAATCAAACCAGCAACCCTTCGGTGCATGGGACAATGCTCAACCAACTGGTCCATGCTTTGTTTTATGCACACACACACACACACACACACACACAAATGAGTATACATATAATACAGAGGCTCTTCATCCAAAATCATGTCACAGGCATGAACCAGAAATTTGCTTTTTCACTTAACAATATACAGCTCATCTCATGAACATACATCTATCCTATTCTTTTTAACGGTTTGTAATACTGAATGTGCTCCAATTAATCCATTAGTAAAGTTATGTTTCCAGTTATTTCCAGGGCAAACAACACACCAATAAGTATCTTTGTACACATATCCTAATGTGCTGGCCATTTTGTTTGTATCAGGACAGATTCCTAAAGGTCAAGGGAACTGTGGGTCTTTAACTTAGACAGACAGGGCTGACCTGTGTTGAGACAAACAGAGAAAGGTCACCCTAGTCTCTCCCAGCAAGACTGTCAGGTAAGAAATCCAGTAGCTAAGCATTTCAGATGCCCACCTCCCCAGCTTTCTCCCCGAAATGGGCATACCCTGGGGATTGCTTATACCCTGGGGATGCAAAGAAAAATATGTGGGATTTTTCAGAGCAGGAAAACCCCACAGACTAAGAAAAGAAAGCAGGGAAGCGGAGCTATTGTGTGCTGGACCCCACTGGATGCGGGTGTGGTTCCAGCTCCTTCATCTGTCCCAGCTTTAAACAATTCAGCCAGAGAGGAAGCATCTCAATTCCACAAAAAAGGAACTGTGGGTCAGGAAGTGACTTGCTTTGCCCAGGGTCAAATAGCTAGTAAGTTACAAACCTGGGATTTGAACTCGGGTCTGGCTAACGCCAAAACCACTTTCCACTACACCCGGGTGCTTGACCTTGGCTGCACTAGAATCACCTAGGGAGCTTCAAACACCCACAGATGCTAGTCCCAACCCCCGAGGGCCTGATGTAACTGGTCTGGGGTGTGGTCCCCTCATCAGGACCTGAAAAAGCCAAGTGATTTCAATGTGCAGCCAAGATTGGAAACAGCTACAGGACACCAGAGTCTCCCACTTGAGCATCATCAAAGTCACCTGGAGAAGTTGTTCAAGGCCCATTGCTGGCCCTAACTGCAGCGTTGAGTCAGGCGGTCTTGGCTGGGGCCCCTGAACGTGTGTTTCTGAGCAGCTCCCAGTGATGCTGATGCTGCTGTCCTGGGATCCGTGCTTTGTAGACACCGCCCTACACAGGGGACCCTTCTGTGCCGTTTCTTCCAGTTTCCCAGGTGAAGACCCGAAGAATCAAGGAGCAGACCACACTCATCAAGACAAGTGCGGGTAGCCACTGGAGGCAGTCAGACAGTCTTGCTTCACAGCTTCTTTGAGGCTTTAAAGGCTAAAAGAGCCCGGCTAGTGTGGCTCAGTGGTTGAGCATCGACCCATGCACCAAAAGGTCAGTGGTTCGATTCCTGGTCAGGGCACATGCCCAGGTTATGGGACCGATCCCCAGTGGGGGGCATGCAGGAGGTGGCCAATCAATGTTCTCTCTCATCAATGTCTCTCTCTCTCTCCCTCTTTCTCTCTCTCTCTTTCTCTCTCTCTCTCCTTTCCTCTCTCTCCCAAATCATTAAAGAAAAATAAAATAAAGGCTAAAAGAGTATCATCTATGGGTCCTCAGTGTCCAAGCCCAGCCCCATCTGACCTTTTTTTTTTCTGCCTAGTATTAGTCATGTGTTTAAGGGGCCTGCCTTTAATTAAAGAAAACCCTGGGGTTCTTTTCCCTATTCATCCCTCTATAAACACATACGTACTAACCGAAAGGAGTGGTAAAGGGAACATACTGAAACTCCAGGATGATGGCCACCTGCAACATGGCTGCATTTTTATTTTATTCCATCTCCGGGGAAAGGGGCTGCTCCTCCCAGTTCCCGCTGCTGCCAGCTAGCTCGGGGCAGAACATCCCGTGCCTTCCTCTGAAAAAACTGCCGAGATTCAATGGGCAGGAAAGACACTTGGAGGTCATCTAGGCCATCTCCCCAAATCTCCCATCTTCTGGTCCCCGCGCAGCTGACTTCCCGATTTCAGACACCCAAAGGAAAGTGGTCCCTCGGCGCCCCCTGCTGGCGAAATTGAGAATGGCTGAGAAGCTAGTGCTGCCAGAATTAGAATTTCCAAGGTCTCTGTCCCCCAGGGTTAGCTGCTCTCCCTGCCTCTTTCTTGTAAAAGAGGCAGTTCCCCTAGAAGGTGCTTTAGTCTTTCCAAGACTACCTTCATAAGCATATTCCTACCTAATTTCCACATTTGTATCTCTGAGGGGTACATAGATATTCAGTATCTCAGCAATTCCAAAGCCTAAAATATTTACTCTGTTCCTTTCCAGAAAAAGTGCTGATCCCTGGTCTACAAAAAAAGGGGGGAGTTAAGAGAGAACTGACTTTAATTGAGCACCTACTACATGTCAATTTCTGTGTGAGACACTGCACACATGATCTATTCAAGCCCCAGGACAGCCCTGTAGGCTGCCCTTCTTGCCCACATGTTACAGGTGAGAAAACCGAGACGTCAAACAATCTTGGGTAAGAGATGTCAATCAACTTACCCAAGATGACACAGCTGAAAGGTAGACACACTCAGGTCTGTCTGAGTTTAAAATTCACATTTATTCTATTCCTCTAGGTTGCATCTCAGCCCACAATCTAAGCATCTATTCCCAGTTTACAGGTGAGAAGTCTGTGGCTCCTAGAGCTTAGGTGACTTGCTCTCAAAGGGCTGTCAGCTAGTAAGTGGTGGAGGAGAGTCTTGAACCCTGGCATCCAGCTGTGTTCCATCCTGTTCTGAGTCTCCTAACATTTGATTGGAAATCAATCCATCAGATGAATTCTCTATAATAATAAAACCCTGGGACATCATGGTAAAGGCCAAGAGGGAAGTGGCAGTTTCATGTTTCCCTGTGGGGTTATTCCTGCCAGCCCCAGACTTGGAGCTCTTCTCCAAGGAGGGTATAAGCAACCCTCCAGGGCAGGGGTTTGTAAACTCTCTTGTGTGGAAAGCACCAAGGACTGACAGAGGTTAGGTGAGAAAAGAATGTCAGAAGAGCCCGGCAGGTGGCGCTCAGTGGTTGAGCCGTGGACCCATGACCAAGAGGTCACTGGTTCGATTCCTAATCGGGACACATGCCCAGGTTGTGGGCCCAATCTCCAGTGCGGGACATGCAGGAGGTGGCCAATCGATGTTCTTTCTCATCAATGTTTTTCTCTCTCTCCCTCTCCCTTCCTCTCTCTCTAAACAATAAAGAAAAAATGTCAAAACAGTGGGGCCAGGCAGCTCCTCCCATTGCTTCAATCAACTGTTTCTGTTTTACATATCAAGCTGTCAGATAAGGTTTCATTTGGAAAAGGCAGCTGTGTGTGGTTAAGAAAATCAAGCTTGTCGCCCTGGCCGGTTTGGCTCTGTGGTTAGAGCGTCGGCCCGTGGACAGAGAGTCCAGGGTTCGGTTCCCACTAAGGAAGAGTACTTCGGTTGCAGTTTGTCCCCGACCCTGGTTGGGGTTGTGTGGGTGATGACCATTCAATGTGTCTCTCTCACATGGATGTTTCTCTCTTTCTCTCTTCCTCCCTCTCTCCCTCCCGTTCTATCTGAAAATGAATGGGGGGAAAAAAGTCCTTGGGTGAGAATAAAAAAAGAAAATCAAGCTTGGAAACAACCACAGGGATGAGTGCTAGGTCACTGGGAGCTGGCCCAGCCCCGGGGGCAGAGTGGGAGTGTGCATTCGCCAGGTAGGGACTGGGGCCTCCAACAACGGAACTCCATCCTCATGGTCCTAGAGGCTGGAAGACTGAGATCAAGGTGCTGGCAGGTTGGCTGCTTCTTTTTTTTTTTTTTTTTTTTAATTTATTTTTTTAATTTTATTTTTTTTACAGATGTTTCTCATTTTTTACCCCATTGGCACCCTCTTCCCCATCCTCCCCGCCCTGTCCCTGGCTTTGTTGTCCATGTCCATCGGTTATGCATACATGCATATAAGTTCTGTGGTTTAGCTCTCCCCCACTACCCCCTCTTCTGAGGGTTGTCAGTCTGTACCCTACTTCCATGCTCTGGGTCTACTGTATTCCTCAGACTGTTATGTTCATTATATTCCACAAATAAGTGAGATCATGTGGTTTTTGTCTTTTTCTGCTTGGCCTGTTTCACTTAGGATACTTTCCAGGTCCCTCCGTGTCGTCTCAAAGGATAAGAGATCTTTCTTTCTTACAGCTGCATAGTACTCCATTGTGTATATGTACCACTGCTTTTTTATCCATTTATCTACTGATGGACACTTGGGCTGTTTCCAGATCTTAGCTATTGTAAATAGTGCTGCTATGAACATGGGGGTACATATATTCTTCCTGATTGGTGTTTCAGGCTTCTTAGGGTATATTCCCAGCAGTGGGATCACTGGGTCAAATGGAAGTTCAATTTTTAATTTTTTGAGGTAACACCATATTGTTTTCCATAGTGGCTGCACCAGTCTGCATTCTCACCAGCAGTGTACTAGAGTCCCCTTTTCTCCACACCCTCACCAACACTGGTTGTTTGATGATTTGTTGATGGCGGCCATTCTGACAGGTGTGAAGTGATACCTCATTGTTGTTTTAATTTGCATGGCTTCTTCTGAGAAATCCTTGGTGTGTAGATGAGCATCTCATGTTTACATGGCGTTCTCCCTCTATGCGTGTCCATGTCCAAATTCCCTCTTTTTATAAGGACACCAGTCATTGAATGTCGATCCACCCTAATGACCTCATTTTAACTTAATTACCTCTCTGAACACCCCATCTCCACATACAGTCCTACTCTGAGGTACTAGGGTTAGGACTTCAACACAGGAATGGGAAGAGTGGGACACAACCTAGCCAGTAACAGAGTGTTAGGGCAAGTGTGTCACCTGGCTCTGTCCTGCAGGTCCACCTTAAGGGACAGGAAGGGCTGCCAGGAGGTGAGAAGGCCCAGAGCCCACTGAGAGGGGCTGGCTGAGAATGGCGGGAGCAGGCCCAGCGTGGCTGAGTGGGATCCTCCAGCCTGCCAGGTCCCACTCTGCAGTAAACAGGACTTATCACTGCAGTCACCAGGGTCATTGGAAAGAAGCAGGGTGGTGGGCAGGTCCTGAGATCTTTATTTCAAAAGTGACCCCGCCCCCACCTGCCCCCCACTAACCCCTCCATACTCCTGAGTCACCGCACTGCGCACCCCCCCCCCCCACACACACACACACACACTGGGCTGTGCAGAGGAGAGTGTTTGTCTGCGCGAAGGGTTTTTCCAGATCACCTGTCTGAGCCCTCGCCGTCCTGCTCCTGTCGCTCTCTAGGCTGGGAGCCAGTACCCTGCACCGCTGCTGGGATCAGGCCTCCAGCTCAGGGTCCTTCACCTCAGCTGCACACTGCAACCACCGAGGGCCACCCCCAGCAACACCTCAGCTGCACACTGCAACCACCGGAGGGCCACCCCCAGCAACACCTCAGCTGCACACTGCAACCACCGAGGGCCACCCCCAGCAACTCTGCTTTCCTTGAAGCACTCCTCTCTCCACCCCAGCTCCTGATCTGAGCAGAAAACTACCCCCTCGCAGGGAACCTTCTGGCATTGGATTCTGCCTAGCTGTCTGTCTAAACCCTCCCCCGCCCCCACCCCTCTCTCTGTCGTCACAAGCAGGAGGCACCTGAAAAAGTGTCTCGGACTCCGCTGCTGGGTTCCCTTCCTAGCCCTGGACCCATCCCCCACCCCCACCTGACCGCTCCCTTTCATCCCCTCCCCCAGTGAGTGGTCACTCTCGGTCCTCGGGCTTTCCTCCCTGGGTCCTGTGCACCACGGGATCTGGACGGCCCTTCTGGGAAGATGTCCGGTCAGGGTTCTTTGCCCCGATAACTCAGGAAGAGATGGGAGCTGACATGGGGCTGTCAATGTAAGAAATGTAAACCCGGGAAGAATTTTGCGCGTTGGAGCCAGACTGTCGACAAATGCCGGAAAGCAAAACCTCAATGGATTGAGATAGGGCTCCGAGGATGGCAGTTTGCACCTTAATTTATGCATCACAATCAAAAGAGAAGGCATAAGTGGGTTACAGGAAATCCAGTGGTGATAGATGAGGGCGGCGGGAGAAAGCAAAGCAGGGAAATCTCTGGGATTGAATAAAAAGTAGGATATGCCCAGGAGGTGTGGCTCAGTGGCTGGGCGTCTCCCATGGCCTGAGAGGTCGCAGTTTGATTCCTGGTCAGGGCACAAGCCAGGGTTGAGGACCTGTGGGGAACATGCGGGAGACAGCTGATCAATGTTTCTCTCTCACATCGATGTCTCTCTCTCTTCCTCTCTAAAAAAAAAATCAAGAATTTTTTTAAAGTAAAATGATAGACACATCTTTCTTTTACATAAGTGGGTACAGAATAGTTAATAGTCAACAATTAACATTATAATAATAATGAGGGAGTCTGTGGTTTCCACCCTGGTGCACAGGTTGTGCCCTGAGGGGTCTGAAAAAAAGAAGTTACCCCACATTCCAAAGGTATGTTATCTTAGATGCAAAAAGACAATAGGCTTTCATTAAGGTGAAAATTGACCTTTGTCAGGGAAGATACCAGCCTAGGACATGACTACCTACCATAAACTTCTTTTAATTAAAAAGTTTAAATTTGCCCTGGCCAGTTTGGCTCAGCGGTTAGAGCGTCGGCCTGCGGTCCGGAGAGACCCGGGTTCGTTCCCGCTAAGGGCACGTACCTCGGTTGCAGTCCCCAGCTCCAGTTAGGGTTGTGGGTGGAAACCAGTCCATGTTTCACATCGATGTTTCTCTTTGTCTCTCCCCCTGCCACTCCATCTGAAGATAGATGCAAAAATGTCCTCAGGTGAGGATGATAAAAAAAAAAAAAAAGTTTAAATTACATCCCTGGCTGGTTTGGCTCAGCAGTTAGAGCATTGGCCCTCAGTTGCGGGTTCAGTTCCCGTCAAGGGCATGTTCCTCCTTGAGGTTCAATCCCGGCCCTGGTTGGGGTCATGTAGGAGGCAACCAATCAAGGTGTCTCTCTCATATTGATGTTTCTCTCTCTCCCACCTTTCTTCCCTCCCACTCTATCTGAAAATGGATGGAAAAATATCCTTGGATGAGGATTTTTTTTTAAGTTTACCTTTCAGACCATCCTTTGTGGTTACTTTAGGTCTTTGAGTTTGCACGGGTGTCTGCCACACAGTCCTTCCCTGGGCTTGTCAGTAGCATGTGGCCCCTTTTCGTCCAATGGGTGAAGTGTTCCCCCAGAATTCTTGTCCACCTGGCACCTAAGAAAGTGCCCTTATAGTAATAGCATCTCTACAGATGCCATAGTTAAGATGAGGACATGCTGGATTAGGAAGGGGACTGAATCTAATGACTGGTGTCTATAAGAAGCAGGAAATTCGGACACGGACACAGACACACTGGGAGATGGAGTGAGACAGCCACAAGCCAAGTGAAACGGACGGTTCTTATGATTTTGATGAAATTTAGTTTTAAATCCTAGCTCTAGAATACACATATCTCTGCATATACCATTCAGAGACCCAGCCTTTCCTCTGGATAACCAGCAACCCCCAGGCAGCAGAAGATGGTAGCCCGGACCTGACTAAGAATGGTCAGAAGGTCCGACTGTCTGGCAGGCTAAAGATAACATCTTGTCCTAAGTTATGTTTCAGCTCCTGAGCTCTAAGGTAGGATGACCCCCAGGCTATTTCCCATGAGCCTGGACACAGGGACACAGAGCAGACCTCAGCACTGTTCTCAAGACTTGAAGTTATTTATTACCCTGATTTCACCTCTGACCAATCAGCTTCCAGCACAACCCTGAACCCACTACCCCACAATGTCCTGTGATGTTGCCCTATATAATCTGTAACCTGCCCACCTTCAGGGAGTGGGGTCTTAAGCATTAGCTCCGTGCCTCTGGGTTGGCCGGTTCAATATTAAACTCTGTCTCTCTCTACTGCAGACTCCTGCGCATGCATCTCTTTGAGCAGATGGACTCAAACATTGGGGTCCCAGTAACACAAGGAATGCCTAGGATTTGGGGCACCAACCAAACGTCAGGATAGAGGCAGAGAACAGATTCTCCCTCAGAGCTCTAAGGGAATCAACCCTAGACACCTCAATTCCAGACTTCTAACTTCCAGAACCTTGAGGGAATGAATTCCTGTTGTTTCATGCCATTCCATGTGTGGTTACAGCCCTGGGACACTGACACAGAGCCCAAGAGTGGGGTGCAACAAGAACACCCCAAACAGACCGCAAACAAAGCCAACTTCAGATTTCTGACAACCAAGGGGTAGAAAAGAGCTCAAGAAACTGGCCTTACAGGTACCAAGTAAGACACCCCATCCCAACACACACACACACACACACACACACACACACGGTTCATGGGAATCCAGATGTCCAAATGTGGGGTGCCCTGAAAGGACGTGGGAGCTGGGAGACTTTCATGAGAGATCCAGATGCTAGCTCACTGAACCTCAGTGTCTTCCTCCTGGAATGAGGTGTGGCAGGGATGGAAGGCAGGGATGGGCTGGGAGGACCAGCAGTGTTACTCCAGGACAGAGCTAAGACTACAGCCTTCTGCTCCCACAGCGCCGCCCCCAGCCTGTCTTTAAATGCCTCGTTGTTCCACGCTTTGTCGGTGGAACTTATTTAAGGATTTTAATATAAAGGGCATGTTATATGAGTTCAAATGATATTCCCAAAACAAGGCTCGGAGGAGCGTGAGTTACTCTTTCTTCCCAGCAAATTCCATAGAAAAACAGCATCAAGTGCAATTGTTGAAAATTCCATATTCCTGTCCTTCTGGAAGGGTCGTTCAGAGTGGATGCAATGGTTTATGCTTGAATGAGATTAGATTAGAAAAATTCCTAAACAGGCAGTGGTGGGCTGCATCAGACCATATGATCACAACAGAGGCACCCATTATGTACCAAATGGCCACTACACATGGGGAGCATGCTGGATGCTTCCCGCACATGCCCACTAATCCTCAACCCACAGCCCAGCAGGGGGAGGGCATGGCCTACCTGGGGCAGGCAGTCAAGGGTTACATCTTATAGGCAGAACTCCAAACAAGAATAAATTCGATCACAAAATGGACCGCCTTTTTTGTTCTTAATTGTTCTTTTCGTTTTCTTTATTGTTACAGATGTCCCTTCATTTTTACCCCATTGACTCTCTCCTGCCCACTCATGTTCACCCCAGGCCTTCACCACACTGTTGTCTGTGTCCATTGCTTATGCATATGTGCATATAAGTTCTTTGGCTTATCTCTCCCCACCCACCACCCACCCCACTTCCCTCTGAGGTTTGTCAGTCTGTTTCCTACTTCCGTGTCTCTGGATCTATTTTGTTTGTCAGCTTATATTGTTCACTCTATTCCACAAATAAGTGAGATAATGTGTTACTTGTATTTGATTGGCTTATTTTGCTTAGCATAATACCCACCAAGTCATCTCAAAGGGCAAAACATCTTTCTTTTTTACAGCTGCATAGTATTCCATTGTGTACATGTACCACAGCTTTTTTATCCACTCATCTACTGGTGGACACTTGGGTTGTTTCCAGATCTTAGCTATTGTAAATAGTGCTGCTACGAACAAAAGGATGCATATATTCTTTCTGATTGATGTTTCGGGCTTCTTAGGATATATACCTAGAAGTGGGATTACTGGGTCAAATGGCATTTCCATTTTTAATTTTTGAGGAAACATCATTGTTTTCCATAGTGGCTGCACCAGTCTGCATTCCCACCAGCAGTGTACTAGAGTCCCCTTTTCTCCACACCCTCACCAGCACTTGTTTGATGATTTGTTGATGGCAGTCATTCTGGCAGGTATGAGGTGACACCTCATAGTCATTTTAATTTGCATCTCTCTAATGATTAGGGACATTGAGCACTTTTTCATATGTCTCTTGGCTATTTGTATGTCCTCTTTGGAGAAGTGTCTATTCATGTCCTCTGCCTATTTTTTAATTGGATTGTTTGTCTTCCTTTTGTTGAATTGTGTGAGTACTTTATACATTTTGGAAATTAACCCTTTATCCAATGTATCATTGGCAAATATGTTCTTCCATACAGTGGGTTCCCTTTTCATTTTGATGCTGGTTTCTTTTGCTGTGCAGAAGCTTTTTTAATTTCATGCAGTCCCATTTATTAATTTTTTCCTTTGTTTCTCTTGCCCTAGGCGATGTATCAGTGAAAAGTCTATGTATGATATCTGAGATTTTTCTGCCTATATTTTCTTCTAGGATTTTTATGGTTTTCATGAGTTACATTTAAGTCTTTTATCCATTTTGAGTTTATTCTTGTGTATGGTGTAAGTTGGTGGTCTGGTTTCATTTTTTTGCATGTACCTGTCCAATTTTCCCAACACCATTTATGGAAGAGACTGTCTGTATTGTATGCTCTTGCTTCCTGTGTCAAATATTAATTGAGCATAATGTCTTGGGTAGATTCCTGGGTTCTCTTTTGTTCCATTGATCTATATGCCTGTTCCTGTGCCAGTGCCAGGCTGTTTTGATTACAGTGACTTTGTAGTATAACCTGAAATCCAGAATTATGATCCCTCCAACTTTGGTGTCCTTTTTCTTTTTTTCAACCACTGAGCCACACCAGCCGGGCTTGTTCTTCTTTTTCAAGATTGCTGTGGCTATTCAAGGTCTTTTTGGTTCCATATGAATTTTTGAAGTATTTGTTCTAGACCTGAGAAATACACCATTGGCATTTTAATAGGGATTGCATTGAATCTATAGATTGTTTTGGGTTGTATGGAAATTTTAATGATGCTGATTCTTCCAGTCCATGAACATGGTACATACTCCGCTTTTTTATATCTTCCTCTATTCCTTTTTTCAATGTCCTGTAGTTTTCTGAGAATAGGTCTTTCCCCTCCTTGGTTAAGTTTATTCCCAGGTATCTTAATTCTTTTGTTGCGATGATAAATAGGACTTTTTTTTTTTTAGTTTCTCTTTCTGAGTATTCATTATTGGTGTATAAAAATGCCATTGATTTCTGGATGTTAATTTTGTATCATGCTACTTTGCCAAATTCATTTATTAAATCTAATAGTTTTGCCCAGCCAGTGTGGCTCAGTAGTTGAACGTCAACCCATGCACCAAGAGGTCACCAGTTCGATTCCCGGTCAGAGTACATGACCGGGTTGTGGGCCCAATCCCCAGTGGGGGGCACGCAGGAGGTGGCCAATGTTCTCTCTCATCGATGTTTCTCTCTCCCCCTATCCCTTCCTCTCTCTCTAAAATGAATTTGCCCTGGCCAATTTGGCTCAGCGGTTGGAGCGTCAGCCTGCGGTACAGAGAGACCTGGGTTCGGTTCCGCTAAGGTACCTCAGTTGCAGTTTGTCCCCGGCCCTGGTTGGTCATGCGGGTGGCAGCCACTCGATGTGTCCCTTCACATCTATATTTCTCTCTCTCTCTCGTCCTCTCTCTCCCTCCCACTCTATCTAAACAAAAAATGGAAAAATGTCCTTGGGTGAGGATTAAAAAATAAATATATAAATAAATAAATAAAATGAATTTAAAAAAATTATTTTTAATCTAGTAGTTTTTTTGGTGGTGTCATTAGGGTTTTCTATGTACAATATCATGTCACTCGTAAATAATGACATTTTCACTTTCTCCTTTCCAATTTGGATGCCTTTTATTTTTTCTTCTTGTTTGATCACTGTGGCTAAGACTTCCAGTACTATGTTGAATAAGAGTGGCAAAAGCAGACATCCCTGTCTTGTTCCTGTTCTTAAGGGAAGTGCTTTTAGTTTTTGCCTATTGAGTACGATGTTGGCTGTAGGTTTGTCATATATGGCCTTTATTATGTTGAGGTATTATTCTTCTAGTCCCACTTTGCTGAAAGTTTTTATCAAAAAATGGGTGCTGGATTTTGTCAAATGCTTTTTCAGCATCTTTTAATATGATCATATGATTTTTATCTTTCATTTTGTTTATGTGGTGTATCACATTTATTGATTTGCAAATATTGTACCAACCTGGCATCCCTGGGATGAATCCCACTGGGTCTTGGTGAATAATTCTTTAATATATTGTTAGATCTGATTTGCTAATATTTTGTTGAGGATTTTAGTATCTATGTTTATCAGGCATATTGGCCTGTATTTTTCTTTGTCATGTCTTTATGTGGTTTTGGGATTAGAATTATGCTGGGCTGCTTTTATTATCACCGTGGGAACCACACATTCTCCTCCACAAAATATATTTCATTGGTTTAAGTTCTAAACAGCTGCTGCCGTGATCAGTGAGTTTTAATTATAGATATATAGATAGATCTATGGAAACTTCAAACCAGCACGTTTGCGTTTGTATTACTTATCCTTCAACAAACTTTGTATCCTACAAGGAAGTTCATTCTGAGAACACCCAGCAACACAGCCAGACTCAGCTGCCAGTATTTGTTTTGAAAGTAAATTCCTAGATGCTGGGCATCAGGCTTCATCTGCGCTCCCTCTGAGCGCATGTTGAGTGCCCAACACTCCCTCGGTGTATAGTGTCCCTATGTGTACACAGCACAGTCAACACAGACAAGGAGGGCACTGTGATGAGGACACAGAAATGGATTACTGTCAATCTGTCGACACACAAAATATTGAAATTTTGTGTTTACCAGTCAGGACTGACATGGTGGGACCTGCAAGGTGTGTTCTTTTTGTTTCATAAGTACAAATTCTAGTTCACATGTAAACCATTTTACTGTATTTGAATAGCATCTTTAAAAATAAAATATATGCTTCTTTTAGCCCTGGCCGGTTTAGCTCAGCAGTTAGAGTGTTGGCCCAAGGACCAGGGAGTCGCAAGTTCAATTCTAATCAAGGGCACATACCTTGGTTGCGGTTCGTCCCCGGCCCTGATCGGGGTTGTGCAGGAGGCAACCAGTTGATGTGTCCCTCTCATGTCGATGTTTCTCTCTCCCTCCCTTCCTCTCTGTCCTTCCCACTCTATCTTAACAAAAAAAAGGAAAAATATCCTCAGGTGAGGATTAAAATATATAGATATATAGATATTTATTTATATATATTAATGCTTCTTTTAGTTGTTAATCGTTTGTTTTAAAACAAAAGAACAAATCAAGACAATAATGAATGTTAGTGACTGTCAACCAATGGTCTGGTCATTGGTATCAAATCAACATCAACAGGAATCCCAATTTCGAGTATGGTTAAGAACAAAACTTTATTATGTGCCAAATAGTTCAATTGTGATACAGCATGGCTGTGAGGCAGCCCTAAGGCCAGGCCTCTGTCCTCACTGGTTTTCTCTGCTCTAGTTAGACGTCACGGGTCTTTCAGTTTCAGCTCAGCTGGGGAAAGGCAGTCCTCAGTCTTCTATGGCAAGGGAAGGTGCGCTCCCAAAGCCAGAGGGGAGCTGGCTTATATAGACAAAAGTCCCCGCCCCTGGTCCCTAATTGGTCCATCCTCATGTAAATGAGAGCTCCAAATTCTCAAAGTATGATTAGTCCAAAAGGCACTTTTCTAATTAGTCAGAATGGAGCTGCTCTGATTGGTTGATAAGATGAGGGGGACATATAGCTGCTCAACTCTAACTGGATTCAATCAGTCCTACTGGCTGAAGTAGGGTTCCAGGAACTCCTTTACAAGGGCCGGCTCAGATGGCAAAAACACAGTGCAGGCAGGTAGTCAGTGCAGAGACAGGTAGTTTAGTGCCGGCTCCTGGCTTCTCCCAAACTGCAGCTTGCATGAGAGGCCCCTGTGAAGAAATGGCTACGAGGCGCTGTTTTGTTTGTTTTTAATTTTTTTTCTTTATTGATTTGTAGAGAGAGAGGAAGGGAGAGGGAGAGATAGAAACATTGATGAGAGAGAACATTGATTGGCCGCCTCCTGCACTCCCCCCACTGGGGATTGGGCCCACAACTCGGGCATGTGCCCTGACTAGGAATCGAACTGTTGACCTCTTGGTGCATTGGTTGACGCTCAGCCACTGAGCCACACCAGTCGGGCAGTTAGGCTCTGTTTTTTAAAATTTGAGCCCATTTAGCCACCAGGAGCCCTTCTTAGTATGTGTCTTCTTTGTCAGGGTTCACATGCCTATCACAAATCATTTTGTGGTAGAGAAAAAAAGATGCCCATATAATTCATGTCACTGATTTGTACACTTAATTTTAATTTTTAATCCTCACCCGAGGATATTTTTCCATTGATTTCTTTCAGATAGAGTGGGAGGGAGAAAGAGAGAGAAACTTCAATGTGTATGCCATACGACCCTGACTAGGGATGGGGATCAAAACCACAACTGAGGTACGTGCCCTTGACTGGGAATTGAATCCGCAACTCTTAGGTCCAATGCTCTAACCGCTGAGCCAAACAGCCACGGCTAATTTGTACACTTAAAATTGTGCATTATATCTGAATAAAGCTGAAAAAAATGTCCATTGTGATTGTCATATAAGCTACACATGCCACTGGGTGGTGTTACCCTATTTTACAGAAGAGAAAACAGAGGCCCAGAGAGGTGGCGAAATTTGCTCACGATCACACAGCTGTTCAGAGGCAGAGTGTGGATTCCAGGTCAGGTCTGTGGGTCTACGCTAAGCTGAGGTCCCTTTCTGCTCTGCCATTCTGCCGCCTTCAGCACGTGCTCTGGCCCCTCCCCCGGTGTTCAGGGGAAGGAGAGGACTGACAGAGAACTTCACCGCTCAGGGGCTGGCCACAGCAGCCCTTCACAGTTCCCCTGGGGAAGAGTCGGGCCCAACATGGGAATTAAGGGAGAGGGAAGTGAATGCACTTTGGAAATGCTGTCGGCAGTGAGTGTGTGCGCACATCCTGGCCGTTAAACGTGACTGACCCCAGCCCCCTGAGTAGGGCACAGCAAGAGCTCAAGTCGCCAGGAACTCGGGAGACCCTTGGTATTTGTGGAATTACTGTTCACGAATTTGGTCCATGGAGAGACGGGAAAGCCCGTGGTATACAGTAGTAACTCCATGCTGAGGCAGCTTTTGGAGTCCTGGCCATAGGCCACAATCCACTATCACTGTGTTTATCCAGAACCCAAAACAATGGGTCTCACGTGGATCACCAGGGGCTGGAGTTAAGCCAGGAACCTCCAATTTTAACAAGCCCACCCCACCCCCACCATGATCCATCAGGTGCTCCAGGCCCACACTAGGAGCGCTGCTCAAAGTTCTCACCTCGCCCACTCCCATTCTCTTGCTCGCTTATGGCCCTACCCCCACAGGTGGAGGAGGCAGAGCACAGGTGGTGGGGGGATGGGGTACAGCTTGGCTTCCCAGCCCTGAAGACAGTTCAGCTCCAATTACTGACTCACATTGGCCAGAGACAGAGAAAGATGGAGTTAATGACAGAGACACCCAACTGGCCAGATCTTAATGGGCTTCTAATGTAAGACCCAGGTTTAAGTTGGAACTATCTGTACAGTGGTTTCTCTACAGTTCTACAAAAACATATCTTTTTATTTACTGTAGAACTGAAATAATAAGGATAGTCTGCTTTACATCATAATAAAACTATTAGTACTTACTGGTTAAAAATTGTATCAAAGCCCGGCCAGTGTGGCTCAATGGTTGAGCATTGACCCATGCACCAAGAGGTCGGTCGCTGGTTTGATTCCAAGTCAGGGCACATGCCCAGGTTGTGGGCCCGATCCTCAGTGGGGGGTATGCAGGAGGCAGCCAATCAATGTCCTCTCTCATTGATGTTTCTATCTCTCTCTACTCTCCCTCTCTCTCTAAAATCAATAAAGAAAAAAATAATTAAAAAATAAATAAAAATTGTATCAGAGTAATATAATAAATTCTCTTCCTCCCAAATGTTATATCTTCTATTTTTTCATTTTTTTTATATTAAAGAGCAACGTTTAATGTCTCTTTCCTTTCATTCATTGATAATAAACCTTGTAACCATTTTCTTTCTTCATTTTTACTCTCCTTGTTCTTTTTCCCTTGGGTTTCCTTAGGAGTCGTGGTTTGTGTTCCTCAGATGGACAATATTTTGCAGGATCGGAGAACTTGAGAGCTAACCGAGATCTTAGAAACCATTGAGTCAACAAATGTTAATTGGATGTTGAATGTTTGGTAAATGGGCCAGTCATATGCTACAAAGCACAAGGTTGGACTGAGGCCACTGACTCCTGGAAAACATTCCAGCATGTTTGTTCAAACGGAAAGAGCCGCGGAGAAGAATGCACCTAAATTGTTTGGAAAGGCTGGGTTTCAAATGCAGAACAATGGAGCCTGTGTTTATAAACACACTGATTTGAAAGGATGTATGACTTATCTCCCAATTAAAATACCATGTAAATGTGTAAGGCTGAGCTTGGTCGGCTAAAACTAGTAAACAGGAGAACAGAAGCACTCAGATGAAATCATTTCTAGTTGAATTAGTTGTTTATGATTAAATACTGTTTTCTTTTTTCTGTTTGGAATAAAAAAAATTAACAACACAATCTTGATAACTCTTCTTTGCAGAAGGGTCTCCCCTCTAGAATTCTCATGGGGATGAGGGACAGTTGTTATAATTAGAGAAGCAACTAAGAAGAAGCTAAGATTACTGAGTGTCTATAATGTGCTAGCTATTGTGGTAAGCAAACTGTACACAGAATCTCATTTAATCTTCCCAAGAAATCTCTGAGGTCATGCACTTATTAGAACTAAGTTCAGTTACAAGTTAACAGATGGCAGTAGCCTACATAAGGTAGAACTTGACTTTTCTGTGACATAAAAATCGAATAGAAAGTGGTCCAGGGCTGGTGGGGCAACTCCCTGGTGCCTGGGAAATAACTTTGCTCTGTTTCATTGGTCTACTTTGTATGACCTCCATTCTCCAGTCCTCATATTCCATAGGGCTGCTGCATCTCCAGACATTACACCTGCAATCCAGCTCAGGGGAAGGAGGAGAGGGGAAAAGGCAAACAGCTCCCAGAAGTTTCCCACATCACTTTTACCTACATCCCATTGGCCAGAAGTTGGTCACATGGCTACACATAGCTGCAAGGGAAGTTGAGAAATAGAGTCACTATTGGTGTAGCCATGTGCCCCAGTTAAACTCAAGGGAGACGATCTTCGGGGATAACGAGCAGTCTTTGCCATGGGTAAAATTTTATTGTTAATCCTCTTTTACAGATGAGAAAACTTAGAAGATAGTAATTCAACCAAGGTCACAGCATTCATAGGTGACAAGCCAGGATTAACAAAATCTTTTGTTGTTGTTATTGTTGTTAATCCTCACCCAAGGATATTTTTCCATTTATTTTTATTAGACAGAGTGGAGAGCAAGAGAGAAAGACATCAATGTTTGAGAGAGACATATCAACTGGTTGCCTCCTCCATGACCCCAACCAGGCCAGGGATTGAACCTGCAATCCAGGTATGTGCCCTTGACCAGGAATCAAACCTGAGACCCTTCAGTCCGCAGGTCAATGCTCTAACCATTGAACCAAACTGGCCAGGGCCAAAATCTTATTTTTTTATATTTTTTCTCGTGCGCCTTGCATCAGTAAGTTATTAGCCATTAACTGTATGTTCCTCAGAAGAGAGAAATTATACAAAAACAGTGCATTTAGAATTTTACTTTACACACAGATCACTACTTATTTGTCAGTTAGAAATTTTAAAAGGACAGCTATCTCTGTGACAGAGAATGGTGTGCAGACTAACAAAAAAAATAGGGTTTCCTCCTTCTCTGGGGAATGTGGGCAAATGGGTCTGCCCTGCTCGTGCCTGGGAGGGTTTATGAAAACAGATCAGCCTCCCCCTTTGTCCAGGGCTCACTATGGCTTTGGCTGCAACTTATACCCTTCACTGATAAGCTGGGCTTCATTAAAATTAAAAACTTCTGCTCTGGCTGGTTTAGCTCGGCTGTTAGAGCGATGGACCAATGAGTCATGGGTTCGATTCCGGTCAAGGGCGTGAACCTTGGTTGCAGTTTGTCCTCGACCCTGGTCAGGGTCATGTGGGAGTCAGCCGGTCAATATGTCTCTCATACATCGATTATCTCTTTCTCTCCTTCCCTCCTTCCCATCCTTCCCTCCTTTCCCACTCTATCTGAAGATAAATAAAAAAATACCCTCAGGTAAGGATTTAAAAAAATTTTTCTTTCACTTCTGCTCTGTGAAAGACAATAATAAGAGAATTAGAAGATAAGTCAGACAAGCCACAGGTTGGGAGAAAATATTTGCAAAAGATACATGCAATAAAAGACTATTATCCAAAATATATGAAGAACTCTCAAAACTCAACAATGAGGAACAAGCTGATTTTTAAAATGGGCCAAAGACTTTTTTTTAACTTATTTTTATTGTTGACTATATTACAGATGTCCCCTTTTTTCCCCCAAGGGCCAAAGACTTTAATAGACACTTCACCAAAGAAGATATACAGACGGCAAAGCATATGAAAATATGCTCCATATCTTGTCATCAGGAAATGCTAATTAAAACAACAGTGAGAGCCCAACCTGTGTGGCTCAGTGGGTGAGCGTTGACCCATGCACCAAGAGGTTGCCAGTTCAATTCCCGGTCAGGGCACATGCCCAGATTGTGGGCCCAATCCCCGTGGGGGGCATGCAGGAGGTGGCCAGTCAATGTTCTCTCTCATCAATGTTTCCATCTCTCTCCCTCCTCTCCCTTTCTCTCTGAAATCAATAAAGAAAAAAAATTTTTTTTAATTAAAAATAAAAATAAACTCCTACCTGAAAATCCAGCAATCTGGCCCCTCGTTATTTAGCCAGAGGACCTGAAAACTACACCCCTACAAAAACCTACACGTGGATGATTACAACGGCTTTAGTCATAAACTGTGGTACATTCAGACAAGGGAATATTACTCAGCACTAAAAAGAAATGAGCTCTCAAGCCATGAGAAGACATAGAGGGCCCTTACTGCATGTTACTAACTGAAAGAAGCCGGTCTGAAAAGGCTACAGACTACATCGTCCCTCACCACTTCACACTTCGACTTTTCGTGGCTTCACTCTATCGTGGTTTTTTCCAATGTATTCATTAAAAAGTTGATTGGGAGAGTGAAAATGATACAGTGCACGCTCGGTTGTCTGAGTCAATTATACACCTGTGTTACAATCAAAATTAAAATTACTCTACGTATGGACTGTAGGCCTATGTGTTCGAGCACCCCAGGAATCCTTCAACGCCAGGTGCAACCACTAGAGTCTGGGACGAATCAACCGCAATAAACTAGGGGTGACTGTTCATGATTCCCATTCAATGGAATCCTGAAAAGGGTTAAAGTTTGGAGACAGTAAAAATATCAGTGGTTGCCAGGGACTGTGGCAGAGGGAGGAATGAATAGGTGGAGCCGAGAGGACTTTTAAGGCAGCAAAAACACTCTGTATGACACCAAATGATGGATACATGTCATTAACATGTGTCTAAACCCACAGAATGTACACCACCAAAAGTGAACCCTACTATAAACTATTGACTCTGGGTGATGATGCGTCAGTGTAGGTTCATCAATTGTGACAAATGTGTCACTGTGGTGGGGGATGTTGAAAATGGAGGCTGGGCATGTGTGGGGGCAGGAGATATATGAACGGTCTCTCTACCTCTTCACAATTGTGTTGTAACCCCAAAACTGCTATTTTAAAGAGTCTTAGCATACAGTCAAGGAGCTTCCTAAAATTTAGCTACGTGTATGTTTCTAGGAAGGAGGTTAGATGCTCTGTGCCACACCCCCACCCCCTTAAATTATAAATATCAGTGGTCTGATCGATGGCTGTCAAATCAGAATCACCTGAGGAGCGTGGTAAAATTCTAGACATCCAGCAACCCTGCTCCCCCCAGCTAGGTCTGATTCAGGTGGGGCTGTGATGGGTCCTGGATCTATATTAAGTCTCCCATGAGCGGACAGTGATAGTTTCCAAGACCATCTGAAGAAATACTGCCCCACAGATTTCTTGACATGGGGCTTCTTGAAGGGTATTTCTAGCGCTGACGTTCTGAGAGGCTTCCAGAAAACAAGCAGCCCTTCCCTGGGCTGGAGCCGGCTCAGACGCTGCAAAGGACAGCTGCCCTGTGGGCTAGAAACCTCTAGATGGCAGTGCCCAGCCAGAAACAGAGGCCCAGGGAGGAAGCGGAGAGAAGTGGGAGGCCACCAACCCTGCAACCTGCCCCAACTGGCTCACACACGGGTGGAAAACTCTTACGTGTCAAGTGAATGATGAAGGAAAGAATGAAGGATCATTTGAGGCTTGGAAGTTCTCAGCAATGATAGTACCTAACACGTATTGAAAACTTGCTGCTCGGCACTCTTCTAGCAAATTAGGATCGTGCTGTATATATTTCTCATTACATTCTGAGTGTGTCCCCATTTCTTGAAATTTTCTTCAAAAGCATGCTTTATAAAGAGCTTCATAATTTTCCACCTACTGAAACTGATGTTTCATCAGTCCTTAATTGCAGATTTTTAGATTATTTGTCTTCTACTCCAAATAATACTACATTTCATATTATTACATAAGAATGAGCTTCCAGGACTCTGACATTCCCCTCTTGGTATTAATGCTTATAAGTGCACTTTATACGCTCAAAAGCTAGGGCCATTTCTAAAGATTTTGATATAGCCCTGGCTGGTAAGGCTCAGCGGTAAGAGTGTCGCCGCGGACCAGAGAGTCCCAGGTTCAATTCCAGCCAAGGGCACATACCTCAGTTGCAGTTCATCCCCAGCCCTGGTTGGGGTTGTGCGGGTGGCAACCAATCAATGTCTCTCTCATATCGATGTTTCTCTCTCTTCCTCCCTCTCTCCCTCCAGTTCTATCTGAAGAATAATGTAAAAAATATCCTTGGGTGAGGATTAAAAATAATAAATAAGAAGAAAGATCTTGATATATATGGCCAACTTATTTCTGAAATGTTGGGAGTTTGCTTCTCTGTAGCAGCATGTGGGAAGGCATACCATCTCAGATGTCCCACCACGTTACCCACTTCTCTTTTCAAAATTGTATTCAAAACACAGTATCTCTTCTGAAATTTTGAGTTTCACAAAGTTGAACCTTTTATTCATATATTGATTAGTCCTTTGTATTTCTTTTTCTTTTCTTTTCTTTTCTTTTTTTTTTTTTTTTTGGTACGTGCCCCTAGTGGGAATTGAACCCTGGACTCTCTGGTCCGCAGGCCAACGCTCCAACTGCTGAGCCAAACTGGCCAAGGTAGTCCTTTGTATTTCTTTTTGAAATCTCCCTGTAATATCTTTTACTTCTCCTTTTTGGCATATTACTTTCTTATTCACATATATATCTTCCCGCTGTGTGTGTGTGTGTGTGTGTGTGTTGTAGTAGAAACAAATTTGTCATACTCCTTTTTTCCTTTCAATTTTGTTTACATTGGTAAAGTTTAAATTTATACTCATTCATAATCAAGCTTTTGTTTTAAAAAATATTGTCCAGCCTTAGCTCGTTTGGTTCAGTGGTTAGTGTTAGTCCTCAGACGAATGAGTCACGAGTTCGATTCCAGTCAAGGGCACGACGTCCCTTGGTTGCGGTTCATCCTGGGCCCTGGTTGGGTTGTGCAGGAAGCAACCAGTCGATGTGTTCCTCTTACGTTGATGTTTCTCTCTCCCTCTCCCTCCCTCCCTTCCTCCCACTCCATCTGAAGATAAATAAATAAAAAAATATCCTCAGGTGAGGATTAAAAAATAATAAATAAAAATGCTGTCCATTACCTTTATGCTTATAAAATTAAATATATTTTCCTCCAGTTTTGTTTTTTTTTATTCTCACCCAAGGACATTTTTGCATTTATCTTCAGATAGAGTGGGAGGTTCAGATAGAGTGGGAGGGAAAGAGGGATGAAGAGAGAGAGAGAAACATCAATGTGAAAGAGACAATGACTGGTTGCCACCCACATGACCCCAATCAGGGCCGGGGACAAACTGCAACCCAGGTACGTGCCCTTAGTGGGAACCGAACCTGGGTCTCTCTAGTCTGCAGGCCAATGCTCCAACCACTGAGCCAAACCGGCCAGGTTCCTCTAGTTTTCAATCATTTATCTTATATTTAACTCTTTAATCTGCTTACATGAAATGATGTTCTAACCATTTTTTCCCCAATTTTCCTGATACCACTTATTAACTAATCCATCCTTTCCGTCATTTTGCACCATTTCCTGATAAAATACCAAGTTCTTACACAAACCAGGGAATTTTCTAGAGTCTGTCCTGTTTTACTATTGTGTTAATGCCTAATTTTTAAATTATTGTTGTTCTATAGTGTTTTAACTTCTATCTTGTATTTCAAAATCTTCGCCACTCTCTGTTGTGAATTCTTCCAGCTGAACCTAAATACATCTGACTTGTTTCCAAAAATCCTTTGGACTTTTATTAGAACTATAAATACAACTACAGGTTGGTTAATTTGGAAAGAATCAACACTCAAGGGTGGAGAGAAAAAAACGGGCACTTGCAAACATTGTTGGAAGTTGTATAACTTGGCTTTTTAGGAAGATAACTGGAGAGTCTCTATCAAACCTTTAAGTGTACATATGCTTTAACCCAGAATTTCCACTTCTTGGTACCTTGAAATCTCAGACATAAACAAAAAAAAGATGTTTGCTGCAATAAACACAGACATAAACAACATCACCGAGACGGGCTAAGAAATTATGGGATAGCCAAGTCTGAAATCCTAGCAGCAGGCCGATCCACATGTACAGAGGAAGGAGGTTCTTGATTTAATGTTAAACAATGAAAAACAAACAGCTAAACAAATGCCTACAGTATGATTCCATTTTTTTAATGCATTTTATTTTTAGACAACTTACATGACATGTTTTCTCTTAAAAATAATGCCTCCACTCCAAATAAATCAAGGCACAGTAGAGGTCAGCAAATGCTTTCTGTTAGGACTAGATAATAAATATTTTGTCTTTGCCACTGTCAATATGTAAACAACTGGGTGTAAATAAAACTTTATTTACAAAACCAGGCAGTGGGCTGAATTTGGCCCTCGGGCTGTAGTTTGCTGACTCCTGGTCCAGAAAGAAAATGACCAAAATTAGCCCTGGCTGTGTGGCTCGGTTGGAGCATCTTCCTGATATGCTGAGGTTGCGGGTTCAATCCCGGCTCAGAACACATACAAGAATCAACCAATGAATGCGTAAGTGGAAAAACAAACCTCTCTCTCTCTCCTCACTCTACCAATCTTTCTCTATAAAATCAATCAATAAAATAAAAATTTTTTTAAGAATAAAGGCTTTATTATTTTTTTTAATCCTCACCAGAGGACATTTTTCCATTTTCCCATTTCTTATTCAGATAGAGTGGGAGGGAGAGGAAGAGAGAGAGAGAGAAGAAACATCGATATGAAAGGGACACATCGAATGACTGCCACCCGCACAACCCATCCAGGGCTGGGGACAAACTGCAACCGAAGTACGTGCCCTTAGCAGGAACCAAACCCAGGTCTCTCTGGACCGCAGGCTGACGCTCTAACCGCTGAGCCAAACGGGCCAGGGCAAGGCTTTATTTTTAAAAAAAAAAATTTTTCTCTTTTATTGGGACTTGGGGAACAAAGAAGGCTATTAGCTCTATCTGTTATAGGTGAAGATGCTTCCTTATTGTATTTATCTACCTTATCATTAAATAAACACTTACATAGTGCTCACTATATGGCAAATGCTAACTTTATAAATATTAAGTAATTAAATTCATTTCGGCCTCATAACAATAACTTGAAATAGAAACTATCATTATCCTCATCTTACAGGTGAGGAAATTGAGACACAGAAAGGTGACGTAGATTCACTCGGTCACACACTATCAGTGGTGGAGCCAGGATTTGAATCCAGCAGCCTAAGCCCAGAGACTGCACAGTCAGCACTACTTTTTTAGTCCTGCAGTGTTGTTTTTTAAAATAGCGTTTTAATATTCTAAACCAGCCACCTGAATCAAGAATTCCGTTTTTAGCCCTGGCCGGTTTGGCTCAGCGGTTAGAGCGTCGGCCTGCGGTCCCGAGAGACCCGGGTTCGGTTCCCGCTAAGGGCACGTACCTCGGTTGCAGTTTGTCCCCGGCCCAGTTCGGTCGTGCGGGTGGCAGCCACTTGATGTGTTCCTTTCACATCGGTGTTTCTCTCTCTCTCTCTTCCTCTCTCTCCCTCCTACTCTATCTGAACAAAAAATGTCCTCGGGTGAGGATAAAAAAAAATAATAATAAAAAAATAAAAAAAAAAAGAATTCCGTTTTTAGACCAAACAAAAAGCATGAGTGGAAAAAGAAACCATTCTCTCTTTATGCTGAGACCATGAAACACTACCATTTAACTGGAGTAAATAAAAAGCAGAGTTAAACACATGAATGGTGCTGAATACCACACTTCCCACTGGATCACAGGTTCCAGGGAAACAAGCTTAGTGCCTTGATCAGGTAAGGAAAAGTTACAGAGAAGAGAGTCCAGATTTTAGAGACAAAATCCCAAGCTAGGCATCACTCAACCTCTCTGAGCAACAGCTTCTCCACTGGCAAAATAGGCACATAGGCACATTTCTTAGGAGTTGCCATAACCATACAATGAGATTTGCATGCAAGGCCCTTGATAGACAGTTGAGAAATGGACATTACACAACTGCCTGCACAATTAGAAGGCTTCCTGTTTGTCTCAGAGAAGCCAGAGCCTGCTTTGCCCACAGCCACGGTTTTATCTTCTGCCAAAGACTAAGAGAAGAATTACAGCCGCAGCAGAGACCTAAGAGGGGACTTCTGAGGCAAAGCCCTGATGGGCAGGCCCAAGCACCACCAGAAGTCTGGGACTGGAGGGAGTTGGAGGATGGGGGAGCAGATTCTAAGCCCTGAGTGTAAGTATATGCAAGTTATAGTTCACTGATTCCTGAGCATCCCAACCCAGAAGAACCCAAACAAGGACTGGTGAGGGCCCATTTTAGAGGTGGGCAAGGTGACACCCAGAAAACTGCATGGCTGATTCTGAAGGAGCCTGAAAAGGGATCCACCCATTCTTCCCAGCGTTCTGATCCAAGAGATGCCAAAGCCAGCCCCATCCACAGAATATGCTTGTTGGGCCAATGGGTCATTCTTTGAACAAACAAATTTAAGTGTCCTTAGATGGATGTGCACTCTGCAGTTCACTGTCATCCCAGGGCTTTCGTCGTGTATCTGACCCCATTAGCATCTCAGTGTACCGCCCACCCCCTCCTCACCCCTTCCCTCACAGGGAGTTTTCATAGTCAGCCCAGAATACTGTTATCCAGTTTAGTAGAAGCAACAAAGGCCCAGTTCAGGAAGCAAGTTCAACAAGATTGGAGAATATGGCCTGGCACGTGGGTCCTTCCAAAATGGCGTAGCAATTGGACTGGGCATGGGGGGAAAGGTGTTCCCTAGGGAAAGAGGGCTGCAGGACCTGGCAGCAGACTTCCTGGGTTCAAAGCCTGACTCCAGATTTCTGGGACCAATCATTACCAGGGACCCCACCCCCCAAGACACGCCCTGCCCTGGGAGAACTGTCCCTTTAAGGCTTTGGTGGGTGGGTCCAGCCGGTTCCAAGGAGCTGACTCTGACACATTTGTCTTCCAAATTCCAGGCCCAAACAGGAAGTGAGTCACCACAGAATGCATGGTTCCCAGCCTTAGGCAGGCTCTCAAGGCCAACCACAGGCCCCCACCCCCACCCCAGGTCAGGTTTTTGTGGGTATATGACTGATTTGTAGCTAGGGGAACAAGATTTCAGCATCCGCTTGCATTATTGAATGGCGTACACTAGAGAAAGTCTCAAATTTAATCCAAGTTCATCTGAGTTGACCAGGTTAAGCAGGTCACATAGGCATCTTCTGGTCACTGGCCAGGCCAGGTCCCCAAACAAGAGGTTGTTGTACACACACTCAAGCCAACTAAAAGGTTTCTGTGTCCATAACCCTATGAGCAGTTAATTTTATCATGCCTCCTTTTCAGATGAACAAACAGGCTCAGGTTAAGGTAACTTGCCCTAGGCCCTAACACCCCACACGCCCCAGTCCTCTTGAGTCTGAAGCCACAGCTCTGGATTCAGATTCTGTTTTGACCACCCCCTTAACCTTTCAGTGCTTGTCTTCTCACCTGTAAAATGGGGTCCCCTTATCCCTTAAAACACTATTTACTGGATGTCTACTCGGTGACAGGCACAAAGACAGCTTAGACAGTAAACACAGAGACTCCAGGAAAGGTTGATCAAAACAAAAGTATACCAGTACATAAAATCACAAGACATAATGAAAAATAAAGGGCAGAGAGAAAAATGCAGCAGAGGAGGGTCCAAGGAGATGACATGTTAGACAAACTGAAATGAATCAAGATGCAGCCTTTCCAAAAAGTGAGCAGAAAGGGCATCCCAGGGGCAGACAAAAATGGAAAGAATTTCACAGCATTTCTAAACTTGCAGCTGGAGTGTAACCAGAAACCTCTGGAGGTTTCGGTGGGGTGGCTCCCAGACCCTGCTGGGTCATGCTCAGGGAGGGAAATCCTCATTGTGGGCACCCACTGAGCAAGCCAGCTGGGGCAACAGCACACAGGGCCCAGGCCCTGGTCCTGGTCCTCCCCAGCCTCAGACAGCACCAGCTCCTCACCCAGGTGATGGAAATACCAACCACCTCTACCCCCCTGCCTTAGGAGCTTCCCCCACTGCTGGGCTGTGGGCCCGTGCAAAATGTCTCAACAGTTGTCGGGCCTATGACTCTACCAGCCAGCTACCCACGCCCAGAGATGACACTGCTCAGGCTTCCACAGCCGGAAGAAAGTCCACTGCATGGTGGACTCAGCAGTCAGGAGTTAATTTTAAAACAGGATATCACTGGCTGCTTTTGTCTCCCAGATGTCAGGTCCCAGGCTGCTTCAAAGGAGCCCACCTGTTGTCCTCATGTTGCCAGTGGCTGTGAGCTACCCAGAACAGACTGTTCCTTCCCTTTGGGGTAGGTGTCACCACCAAGGCCATTCCTGGTGACATTCCCTGCACCTCAGCACATTCCTCCTCCCCTTCTCTCACCTGGGAACGGCCTCCAACCTGAGTCACCGCTTACCAACCTTGGGACAATTTGCCTATCACCTCAACTCCCCTGTGGAAGAATGGAGAGAATGCTCTCTTATAGCCAGGATTGCCTGTAGTGCTCACCTTGAGCCAGGTGCCCTCAGACATTACCTCATTTCATCCTCACAAACCACCCTCTTTATAGAGGAAGAAACTGAGGCAGTGGCTACAGAACTTGCCAGGATGTGTCAGTGACAGTGGAATCACAAGGCTCTGGGACCTCCAGGCAGAGCGGCACTGAGGGATCCCCAAGAGCCCACGGCATGCCCAGCCCCACACAGGGCAGTGGCCACGAAGCCAGACACTGAAACACCAATGTGGTCATCTGGTAAATGGAGACAAAAGTACCTACCTGATGGCAGGATGAGCTCTCAGGACCTTTAGACCTTGTTCATGACAATACTCATTACATAATAACAGCAGATGTGTATAAACTGGTCAGGGAAAGACCTCCAACTGCTTTAACAGAAAACAAAAGTGCAGTTTAGCTGCACATGGCCCCTTTCATAGATGTTCAGGGAAACATACGTATTCATGTTTGTCGTTTCTTTGGTTGTTTTTTTTTTTTTTCATTTATCTTCAGATAGAGTGGGAGGGAGAGATGGAGGTAGAGAGAGAGACATTGACGTGAAAGAGACACATCGACTGGCTGCCACCCACACAAGCCCAACCTGGGTCGAGGACAAACTGCAACTGAGGTGCGTGCCCTTCGCAGAAACTGAACCCAGGACTCTGATCCGTGGGCCAACGCTCTAACCGCTAAGCCAAACCGCATCTGACATTACCTTTTGGAATTGCTCCTTGTAACAGGATTCTAAGCGAAGCTGACATGCTCGAGGACCAAGGTTCTCCCTGTTATTTTCTGCTGTGTCCATCAACCTCAACCTTGGCCCCGCTTCCCTTGTAGCTGCAGGCCTCACAACTCCAGGCTCACCTGCATGCGCAATGACATCGGCGACACTGCTCAGACGACTTCACCTTGAACTTTCCTGTACAATTTCCCTCCAAATGCATATACTTAGGGTCCGTTTTTGTTTTATTCTTTGATTGGTCTTTAAAAAGAAAAAAAAGATACCCTGTTGGGGGAAGGGGCATGAGGGAAGATAAACCAAAGAACTTACACATATATACTGAACCAATGAACACAGACAATAGTGTGGTGAAGGGAAAGGTGAGAGCAAGGAGGGGGCCAGAGGGCAGAAAATCAAGGAGGGACATCTGTAATACTTGCAACAATTTTTTTCTTTTAAATAAAGAGATACCCTGACTCCATCCCAGACCTGTGGATTTACTGTGTGCAAACGGGGAGTCCAGAAATCCGTATATTAAACCTTTACCATGCTGACAGCCAGAGGCAGAAGACTCCTCTCCTGGTGAGCAGGCAATTCACCTGCCCTAGGGCCCTGTGGGTGTGAACTTCCTCCTGCCCACCCCCACGCCCTGCTTATGTCCAGACTTCCTCAAAGCCTGAGGAACTAGAGGTGGATGGGCAGGCAGCCCAAGGGGAGGGGCACAGGCCTCTGACAGCACCAGCTGCCCTCAGCCTCAGGGCCAGCCTAGGAGGCCCAGAGCCACCAGCCATCTATCTGCCTAGTAACAATCTGGAAAGAACCAAAGCAACACCCCTCGGAATTCTCTGTGCAATGCACCGCAGGCCCAGTGGTTCTCCACTGGAGGAACTGGAAAAGAGCTGGTGCCTGGTCCCACCCTACGGAGTCCATTAGTTGACATGGGCACATTCTGACCACAGGTGATTGATTCTGTGCAGGGATGCTGAGAACCATAAAACTGGAGGGGAAAGGAAATGAGTAAGATGGCTAGTGTGGAACCGAAGAGTGTGCCTTTCACACTCAGAAAAGTTTATGATGAGGTGATTAACATGTGAGTGCTTACCCTGTGCCAGCCGTCGTCGTCCCTGGCATCTTCATCTCAGCAGACTCAAGGCAGGGCTAACCCACACCTCACCCACCCCGAAGTCCTGCTTAGCCATACCTTGCTTCTTGATAGACCGGAGGGCCCACAAGGAAATACAGCGACTTTTCATGAAAACCTAGAAAATGTCAAGCCACCTTTGATCTACTCACTCCTTCAAGAAATGTCCAAGTACCTACTCTGTGCCAGGTGCTGCCTTCCAGAGAGCCAGGTTTTCAAACTAGTGGGGCCAATGTAGTAGTCAATGAAACAGCAAGAAACAACCACGGGCAATGCCCACAGACACAGGTAAGAACCTCTCTCTACAATTCCTTACTTATGGTGGATGTGTCTCCACATGAGGTCTTGATGGGAGGTATTTCTGTAGACCACAGACCAAAACATTTGTGAAACACTGAGACAGATGAGACACAAGCCTTAATATACAGAACGTCATTATGTTAACCTAAGACACCTCAAAAAGCAAATCAGAACTACTTGGCAGTTACCAATTTCTAGATGCACCTTGAAATCAATGGTCACTGTAGTTATGGCATCACCTCAGGAGAAGAGATGGGGAAAAGCCATCCATCTCCTCCCACAGCACTCAAGGACGATGTGGGAGGTGTCCCCTCCCTCTCCCCAGAGAGATTTCAGCTCTGGCAACACCACTCCTGAGGAGTATCAATGATTCTGAGAATCTTCCCTCCAACCTCAAAGTTGCAGTGGCACATACCGTGGTGGATTTATGCAGAAAGACATCTGGATTACAAATCCACTTGGCCCCCCAAGTGCTGAAAGCAGCCCAGGGAAACCAGTGGTGACAGGCTGACCCAGGTACCCCCCAAGTCCTTCTTTCTCAGTCCAGCTACAAAACCCTCTCGGCCTGCTGAGCTGTCCTTGGTGCAGGCTGTCCTTGTTGCTAACCACTGAAGCTCTTAAAGGCAGCTCCACACTTCTGGCAGCTCAGACAACACCCACCAGACCTGAAAGGAAAAAATGCCACAGCCCTAACTGTACCGGGGGCTGCACCAAAGCCCTTGTAGCATACAGCAAAAATGCCTCAACTGTGGTTCAAAAGGCATGGTGCCCTGACCTGAGGGTTAAGGACTTAGGAATTTAGGCTGCCTGTTCTTGCTGATCTGTGGCATCTCCTTGGCAGACACTCAACCTGTTTGAAAAATAGGATCTCACATGTGGACAAGCCTTTACAGAAAATCAGCATCACTGTGTTTGGTACCTAACCCCCACCCAGCCCCTGGTTTCAAACTGCACCAGAACATGGTGAAATCAGTCTCTTTTCAAGACATGGGCTTCAAAGTTCCCATCTTCCAGAATGACTTCATCACTGCAGGGTATTATCCAGCACTAATCCCTCAATTACCAGCAATCAACCAGTACGTTTTAATGGCTACATACATGAAACACTTAAAAAAACACCGAAAACTATTTGGAAGGCTATTCTCCAAAACCATTCCGTTTTTACCTGTGAGGAGGGTGAAGGAGGAGGACAAGTTAAAAGGGCCTTTATAGTAATGTCTGACTTTTCTTTTACAGAAATGTGTGTGTGTGTGTGTGTGTGTGTGTGTGTTTAAAAAAAAAAAAGTGCCACTGAAAAACTATCAGTCATTCCAGAGGTCCAGTGATGACAGATTACACATGTAGATGCAAATTATCCATGGAATCTAAGGCACTAAGCTTTGTGTCATTTCTTCTTTTTCTATTATACCTACTTCACACATGAAACTGAGCCCAGAAAGGCCCAGGTTCCCATACCCAGTAAGTGGTGGAGTCAGCATTCAAATCCACGTAATTTCAAGCATAGATTCTTTCTCCATATGAGGGGGCAAAAAGTAAATGAAAATGGTAAGTGCCCTCTGCCTACAAATAGTATAGACAGCCAACAATGGCTAAGACACAGAGGAAAAGGCACTCTTGGTCGCCATGTTAATAGAAGCATTAACCGTTCCTTGCAGAAAGTACTTTGGGAGGACCCATCAATGTTTTAAATATAAATTCCTTTGCATTAGCAATTTTACCGGCAGAAACTTCTCCTATAGAAAACTAAAGAAACTAGAATATTCACTGCCACGCTACTAATAATTATGAAAAACTGCAACTCCCGCCCAGCCAGTGTGGCTCAGTGGATTGAGCGTCCGTCATCCCATGGACTGAAGAGGTCCCAGTTCGATTTCCCCGTCAGGCTTGATCCCCAGTAGGGGGCCTGCAGGAAGCAGCCAGTCGATGTTTCTCTCTCTCCCTTCCTCTCTAAAAAATCAAAACAAAACATATTAAGAAAAACCATAACTCCTATAAAGGCTCACCCATACAATGGTGTAGTATTTGGCCATAAGACATCACCATATATATTCTGATGCAAAAAAGATCTGCATATGCTTATATAAGCTGTTGTGTGCCTTGATTTTTACATTTTTAGAGGCTCTTTAAAGCACTAATTCAATACAAATAAAATGAGGGGCTTTCAGAAACTTGGAATAGCAATGCAACTTCCCACTTTTGCTGAAGGCTACAAATTTGTGTCAAACCCTCAAAACCCTCTCATGTCACAGGCTGCTATCTGCTGAACTTGACAGAGAACATGAATGCCCTATCACAGGAAGTAAAGCCCTGGATCTCACCACATGAAATGCATCAGTCCAACACATGGAGTAACAGCCAAAATACAGTCCCCACTAAACATCCTACACTTCAGGAACATTCCCGTGTGAAGTCTGGAAGTCATCTGAACTGATCAAAGTTATAAAAGCTTTCGAAGGGGGTGGGGAGAGCAAGCACTATAAACATCTGATCAGAACGATCATCTTTAATGACCTTAAGTTTAACTTTAATAAACAAGGGTTTTTTTCTGACCTTGTTTGTAGGGTGCTTCCAAGTCACTCCATTCCAAAAGGGTAGAATATACTTCTGCAGATTCCAAACCTCAGCACTAGACACCTAAGTAATCAACCTAATAAAGTGACAGTTGTATGAAATAGAATGCAGTGAGATTTACTAACATAGTCACTACAACCTCTCAAAAAAAATGTAGGCAGTAATCATGCCCAAAATTTAATTTGTTCATAATTTTCAAAAATGAACTGTGTTGTTCATGTCCCCTATTAAAGGCGCCATTTCCAAATCACCTCTTGGCATCTTGCACCTTCACTGCACTAAGACATTGGCTCATCCTCACGGTCAGACCTTAGCCATCCCCTTACTACACAGGGAACTTACCCAGCTTTCACTACAGTAAAAAAAACCCAAAGTCACAATTACTCAAGTTTAATGAGTTCCAATTGCCCTTAGGAAAAAGATGTAGAAGACTAGTTAGTCCTTTTTTTAAAGCCTAGACTTCATTTGAATACATCGAATAGTTATTCAGGTGTGATGACCAAAACAAAACTGCAGACAAACCCCATAGTTTTTTGTTTTTTTTAAATTATTTATTCATTGAATGATTTAAGGTATACCACTACTCCAGTTGGGTAAACCACAATGAAGAATTTGACTGCAGGTCTTCAGATTCAGCCAAATGTCTTCCATTAATTTCGCTCTATAAAATACCAGACATTATAATTCAGTTTTTAATGCTTCAGCCATGCTCAGAACACTGCAGTATAGGATGACTTCAACCCACTCATGCCAAGTTAGGATGACAGGAACAGAACTAATGAGCTATGATGTCTAAAAGAATCAAATAATCTACATTAAGATGAAAAGAGGTTCTGTTCCCCCAAAAGCAAAGTGTTAAGTTTTAAAATTCAGCCTACAATGTTCTCAAGAAACTGAAAAAAAAAAAAGATATATATGTGTGTGTGTGTGTGTATATCGTTATTTAAAAAGTACCACACAAATACGCAATCTTCCATGATTTGTTTTGTATCTAAAATGGTACAAAGAAAGGCTTCAAAAATCTAGCAGTCAGAACTAACTTTTCCTAAGAGAAATCATTTTCCTCTCTAATCTTGGGTCTCAGGGTTAGTCTGTGCTCAGGTGGCACAGGACAGAACAATGGGATGGAAAAGGAAGGAGGGAGTTACAGGTGATTAAATGCAATGGAAAAAAGTAACAAATACTAAAGTTTTCAAAAAGTTTAATGGAGCCAATAAGGCATATAAATTGTGTTCTGGCAGACAATAAGACCTGCTTTCTCTTACCAAAGAAAATGGCACATATTTTATCAAAATTTGACAATCGAGAATAAAGGGTACTGAGATTAAGTATCAGAGCACCAACTAAAACAAAAACCCCCAAAAACTGTCACTCAACTTGGAAAGAGGAACTAGAACCAAGGCATAAAGGGGAGATTAAATATGCGTTCCTCAATCTCAAAAAATCCTTTAGGAGTAGGAGTTCTGGCCACTTGTGAGCAGCTCACCGCACCACCAACCCCCAATTCCAGAATCTAAATTTACAAAGACAGAAAAACATAGATATCTCCAAATGCATTTCTTGGTTTCATCCAAAGGGCAGCTTGAAAGTATTCGTAATACAGAGGCTTGTCCATTTCAGGTAAAATAACAGATTGCTGTAGTTCTTCCTGCTATAATATTTAAACAAAAATGATCCACTTTTGCCAAAATTTAGAAATACCTCACTTTCATTCCTAGTTTTAGTATGGAATTGATTTTTTTAAATAAAGGTTTTATATATAATGATTATAGGAACTTCAGTTCACACATTTCTAACATACCATTCACATCCCACCCAGTCAATGAATATTATGGTTAACTTAGCAAAGTTTCTTCACATAAAGATATTATTAAATGGCTGAAGAAATTGCAAACTTTAACAAAGTGCTGTGAGTAAATTACTGGAAAAACCCTTCCATTGGATTTGCAATGGTCTTTTTTAAGGATAAAAACAAGAAGTAACTGATACTGGACTACAAATTTGCAAGGAAACATTTTTCACTGTCCTACTTGATATATATTATATAATAATATGATAGAATAAATTACAGTACCTGGCAGGCTGACATCAGTTCTTCATCTAAAAAAAGACTATCATTCAGTTCAAGATATTTAAAATGAAGATGAAACATGCTCTAAAACATTGTAGCTACAAGAGGTCTTATATTTACTCAAAAGAGGAATCTAGTGAGAACTTTTACTTAGGTCTACCTAACATCTAGAGAACCTCCATGCGATTCCATCTTTTCCAGAATGAGATTCCAAACTGCACTTTTTCGGAGCGGGACTAGAGAGTTGGGTTTTGCTATTTAAGTTGTAATCACACTATAAGCAGATAAAAGACCTTTTTCAACCTGCCACCCATTCCAATGGAAACTGCACAATGTAGGGCACTCATGAAAAATGTAAAACAGGACAGAAAGACTGGAATACCTACCCTCCCACCACTCATCTCCCTCTCATGAATACCAATCCAAAATGAAGCCTACTCTCAAAGTTCATGACCTCTCTACTTTAGGTCACCTTGAGTGCAGTCTACATGTTTACATTTACCATAAGGATAGTACCCTGCATGGGAAGCAGCACTTGTCTTAAAACTGGAGTTTAAGCCTACAGGGTTCATCTGGGGGCAATTTAATATTGCTACTTTTAGAGCACTAACACACACAAAGTGAATCCAATAAAGTTCTGTGTATTGATTCAATATTAAGTATTAATTGCATGACCATCATAGCACCTCTTTACATCACACAATCACCAGAATTAGCAACTGCGTTGAAAACTAAAAACAGGGCACAGTCCAATAATTAGAAGTTGCACACTGTTACTATACAGAAACCAGGTGCACGGTACAGTGCTGCTGTGCAAAAATGGAAGCCTGCAGATTTGACAAGGAAGCCAAATCGTGTTTTAGACAATTTTAGGAACCTGGCAATACTGTTGAAGCAAAATACTCAACACAGCAGGAAATGGAGGGGGGGAAAAAAGCATTCTATAACCAAATAAACATCTGATATTTCCTTTCCCTTTGAGAATAAATACAGTTAAGGTCACTTTTAGCCTCGGAACGGATATATGTTTGCCTATGATGATCTTGCTAACGACTACACAATATCTGATGTCCTCTGCTAGGATTATAGTTTTAAGAAAGCCATGGTTACAAGAGGCATCTACTGTAAATACCTAGAACTTCCTTTTATGGCAACCACTATAGAATTCACTTGTTTTAAACAGTGAACAAGGGAAGATGGCCTCATGTTTCCTTTGCAATAATAGTATATGTTGAGGATCGAGTGGCTTTCAAGCAGCATGGTGGGTGTGAAAATGTTTTCAGTTTAGATCATTCTGTTGCGTTTATGGGTTGGTGAGTCTGTAATGACATCGCCACACTGGGCTGAGGTACGCTTTCTAGTTCCACCATTGTCCAAGTGGAGTGCCATTTCTTCTGATATGAAAGTGTTCAAATCGACATCATGGAGTCCATTTCTCCTTCGACTAGCATTCGATCCACTGCTTACATGTGTAGGAGAGCCTGGGGTACTCGAACGCACGCTTATACTAGCCATTGCACCACTAAGACCTAGGAAGAAGAAAAAAGGTTTTAGAGTTGCTCAATTATTCAACCCTCTTGAAAGCTACCCACTTTATTTCCAATGTTGTCACAGTTGTTAAAGGATGTCTGCCTATTTTCGTTGTTAGGGCCCCAGGGAACAATTAAGTTTTATTCTGGAAAGAGGAATTGTCTGGCTTTGACATATGAGATGCTTTATTGGTAATACTACCAATACTTACAATATTGGTAACTACCAATTATTGGAAGATTATTACATGGCAAGCACCACACTAGGTGTACAGATCATGAAATCTACCCATTTTCTTAGCTAGGTACTGTATATGCAACTTACAGCTAAAGACAGCAGGCACTCGTATTAAACAATTTTGGTTATCAAGAGTAACCATTCCAACAAATCCCTTTCTGCCACATCTGTGGGTGTAGAAGGGTGTGGGTATGTGCGCACATGCACAAAAGGGAGCAAGCAATCACTCCAGGCCTGAGTGGGCTTGTCCCAACATCCCCTCTAGATAAGGTGACTGTAATTTTTCACCCAAAAAGGGCCACTACTATAAACTATGCTGGAACAGACATCAAGTACAAAAGGAGTATGCCCTGGACAAATTGGTCTGCCAGATCACCCAAGGTCTGGACCCTGTTCTTTAGATACCCACTTAGGACAGTCTAACTCTTCATCATCTATAATCCTTTAGAGAAGGGCAGAGCACAAGCGTGCCATAAAAAATCCTGCTGCTTTGCTTCCTGGTAAATTACTAAATCCAGAACAGACCCAGCACTCATTGCTGAACACTCAATTCCTTACACTCTTGAACAGTTGAGGAGGCAAACATGTTCCACTCCTAAATGTTCAGAACAAACCTGTAAAGGGCATGAGTGAGGCAGTGAAAAATATACCATAGCATTGAATTGAAAAACCCACCATCACCAACAGTTGATTTTCCTTCTCATGAATATTCGCTTATGCTATTCTAGCCCCACATGAGGATTTTGTTATTGCTTGATTGAATTTATATAACATGATCTAGTATAATCAATGTTTCCAAAGAGCAGGACTTACAATAAGCTTAGAAGTTGGTTTCATAGGGGCCCATTCTTTCTAATTTTATGGTCTGTAAATGATTTAAATGTGAACATTAAGTTGAAGGAAGAATTCTCTGCTTCTTACCTAAATAGCAAATCTATTAAATTCCCTTTGACATTGTTCTCCCTCTACAAATACTGTGAACATTCTCAAACCCACAGCCTCAACCACCTCCCGTATGTTGAGCATGTTCTGCAGACCACACCTCTTCTAAACTGCTCTAACAAACCTGCCCCCCACCATTGCTCTCCCTGTGGACAATGCATCCAACCCTTCCCACTGATCGTGTCCCTTTTAAGCTCTAAATGCCTTTCCAAGGCTATTATGTATGAAAAAAATAAAACATAAGCACTAATATGAAGTACTTCCTGTGTCTAGCACTACATTAAGTACTTTCCAATTTCATCCTTAAACTAACCCTATTATCATCTGTATTACCTCCATTTTGTAGATGAAAAAACAAGATTAAATAAGCCATCCAAGGTCACACAGCTAGTAAGCAAGAGCTGGAACTAAAACTCAAGCAGATTCTATATTCCTATTCACTGTTATCCTGCCCTCTCTTACAGTCTAAATTTAGTGTGGAAGTGGCTTTAGGCCCCATCTCTTTAAACAGTTACTCTCCCTCCTGCATTTTTCACTGCCCCCCACCCCACTTTAAGACTGAATCATGACTGCCTATATCAGATAATTTCCAGTTACTTAAAATGGCTGGGCCTGCGCCTCCCCCTTCCAACACCTGTTCCCCACTGGTTCTTCCAGCACCTCTGATACTGTTGTAATTAGTTATTAATAACAGAAAAAGAGGAAAGGGAAGGCCAGGCATTATGGGCATGTCATTCGGATGGGAGGTGAGATGGGGGGAGAGGGGGACACAAGCATCCCTCTCCTATCCAGTAACACCTCCTTTCTGAGGCCTCTTTCCTGGTTCTCCCACCTCTCCTGTTTTAGTCCCTTGCTGGCTCCTGCTTCAAACTCTTCGCACCTTCCTCAGTGGTCTTTTCAGACATCCGTTCTGCCTGACAGGTTGGTATCACCCAGGCTGACAGCCTTGAATCCCCTTTGCTTACCCATCATTTTCCAACTTAGTGCTACAGAAGCAGACCTTTCTCCTGAGCTCAAGGACCTATCTATTTTTCTAACTACCTGTTGGACATCTCAAACAAAAATTTTCTAAAAGAACTGTGCTCCTTTCCCGGCCCATAAAGGTTTATTAAAAATGAATTTCAAAAAGAAAGGGAAAGCAGCATCTCATGCTCATTTTCTATAATACAGTACAATTATTCAACTCTTCCTAAACAGGGTCTTTTCATCTTTAATGAATTTAAAATGGTGCCTGGCACATAATATTCACTGGATTCTGAAAAAAAAAAAAATGTTTCAAAGTTCTATCCAGTATTTTGAAATCCACTGAAAATCCAAAGCTGTTAATGTTTATTCACCTCTCCAACACCAGAAAATACTCAGGTGCCTCTCTTCACCTAAAGCTTTACCATCAAGGTAAAAATGCCAAATTGCTGACATTTTTTAAACTTCTTCATCAAGTCTGTAAACTCCTTGAGGAAAGTTGCCCCTTCCTTTCTAATCTCAAAGCTCCCAACATACTACTAAAAGGTGTCCACATACTTTAAACAATAACCTTTTCATACTTGTTTCATAATGCAGGCGTTTTCTAAGGTAATTATACTGCAAATTTTGGACCTTAAGCAATAAACGGGGCTACTTCAGTAATTCAACTCAGGATGTCCTATATTATTATATCATTTGAGATCACACACACACACAAGATACCCCACTCTAATGCCCCTTCTTAAGGTAGGGAGTTCCATGGCAGTATGTTTTAACACCAGAGGCTCATAAGTCACTCCATAAGTGAACAGGCACACCCTGCCATTCTCCATGAAAAAAGATGAGCGTAAACATCAATTTGAAAATTCCCCAGTAACTTCCACAAAACCCATCTTTTCTCTGTTGGGTGTATGGTTTAGTTTGACAGCTAAAGTAAAATCACAATGTGCCATATTACCTATTTATTACCTACTCTCAGTAGTAAGATTTCTTTTCAAAGTTTAACTATTTAATCTTCCCCAAAAAGACTTTTCAAAAAAAAAAAATTAACAACCAAAAAATATGTGTATTTTAAACAGCCCAAATTTTATTTAATAAACCAATGACAGCTACCAGAAGATGCTTTAGGAAACCTTAACTAAGCCACATGAACAATCAGGCCTATACAAGTACAGAGAATCTAAACATGCTTCAGAACTAAAAATGAAGTTGTACAGCCCAAGGGCATACAACTTGACTTCTACCAAAAACACTTTTTCAAAAGGGCTATGGGAATATCAATTGACAAAAGCAATAGAACAAGTAGTATGATTAGACAGAAAAGTCTCAATTGCTTAATACAAGATAAACTTTATCAGTTTTAAAGTTTCTGCATCCATTTAAAATGATTAGTGAAGGAGTGAGAAAAAAAAAAGATTAGGAGAATTTAATCATACTTTGAAAAGAAAGCTCCCACTGGAGCTAAAACCAAGTTACAAATCCAGATTATAGGAATCTAGGTTACATGGTAAATTGTTAAAAGCAGCACATAACTACTATTTTCATACCAAGTTCATGCTTAGCATAAAAAGAAAACCCTGTTTTGAGAATTACATGTGATTTCAGCTTACCAACACAGTTAGGTCACACATAGGCAAAGAAAGAACAAATGCAGAACCAATCTACCCCCTTTCTCCACCCAGCAGTCCCTTAGCCTGGACGCCAGGTCTACACTCTCAACTTGCTTCCCAACACCCCCAACCCACCCTACCCCCAACCCTGTGAGAGCAGAGGGCTAGCCCTGAAGGAAAAAAGGCCGACTGTTATTACTGTTGATCCACTCAGCACAGGTTCAGGACACTCTGCAGATCTGTTCCACCAGTTTTCTCATGTCCAGCAGAAATGAATTTGAAATCCCCCCAACTTGAACAAAGTGATTAACATCCTGACTGAACTCTAAAGAAACTAGTATTCTTGCATTTGAAACCAATTGCACTATTCAAATGGAGAGCCCTCCCTTTTCACAAAGTTGTGTTCTGAGGTTTTAAGCAAAAAACATTAGTGTGTAAATGTGGGTTTTAAATGCACCAGTTCAAGCATTGAAAAAGAAAATCTACTAGGAAGATTTTGGTAATTTGAAGTAGATACCACTCCCCACCCCAATCTGTAAATTGTAATACTGAACTTTTATTGAAGCAAAGCATACTAAATCAAACCAATTACAAAGATACATGTGTCACACCAAGAAAACATTTTCAGTTATGCTGACAGCCCAAAATGCTTTCAATTTTTCAGACAGTTTTAATATCATGGGGAAAATGCTCAAGTTAAAATGAAGAGGGGAAAAAAAAAAAAAAAGAGCAAGATACAGTACCATATATTCAGTATGATCTCAACTATGAAATAATTTTAATATTTATACATTGTAAAAAAAAGACTGGAAGAAAATGCACCAAACATTTAACTGTAGTCATCTTTGTATAGTTGGATAACAAGATACTGAATTTTTACTTTTTGGAAATTTTCAAATTTTCCAAGAAATTAGTAGTTATAAATCAGAAAACTACTAAGAAAATTAAATTCAACTGTTAAACTTGATAACTACCAATGGATTTTTTTTTTTTTTAAAGTACTAGGAGAGTAAACTGGCTTTGAGGCATGACTACATGGACTCCTTTATCACCTCAATAAAAAAAAAGTCCAACAAAACTTTATTGCAAGTTCAAAACAATGTTGTATCATTGATGTTGGAAGTTTTAGTTAAGGTCCTCTACCCCCCGAAAGTTCAGCAGCTAATATCTAACCTTAACATACAGAAAATGACAACTTCTCATCAAAAATTTTAATGCTATCTTAATTGCCTTAATTGTTCTTGTTCTCAGAGGCTAGTCTGAACAAAGAGCATAATTTAGAAATTCCAGCCTTTAGAGGAATTTTAAAGAATATTCTTTGAAATAATCAATTTTAAGCAATTAAGAAATGAGATTGCTTTGGTGCATTAATCTCTTACATCTTAATTTCCAAATAAGTTTTAAAAACACGGTACTGTTAAATAACTCTTAACAGTTTTGTTATTCAGGAAGATGTAAACCACAACATTCAAGCATTTATTAAGAATCTACTTGTTCCACACACTATTAGGAGTGTGGGCAAGAAGAGAAAAGGAGATTTTTAAAGGTGGATGGAATAGAAATCCCCCACAAGTCAGTTTCAATTAGTCCTCTGCAACAGAAAGTTCCAAGGAGTTTCTTTTATAACACACCATCAATTTAATACTTAACCTAATTTTCTGTGTTAAACTGTCCAAGCTTGTGTCTAAATACTTATTTAACTTTATAAATAGAAGGGATGAAGAGTGATAGAGAAGAGGTAGAGATAGAGAACCACGTACAATTACTTAAAATTTCTTCTTAAATGTACTAGACCTCAAGTGTTTTAAAATTTTTTACCAGAAAATTTGTATTTATCACTCTAGTGCACACAGGCCAAAGAATAACAAAATGACAAAGTAACAAAAGCTCCAAAAAGGAGAAAGAAAATCCTACTGTGGTTCAGGCTACCAAGAGTCACAGCTTTCAATAAACTAGGAGACGGAGATATCAGTTTTATGTGTTGAGTATGACAAATTAAGAATTTGCCTTACTTTTTTTTTTTCCTAGGTAAAAATTCCTATCTGACCTTATACCCTTAAAAACAATTTCAAACAAGTGCAGTTTTCTTGTAAGGCCCTACATCATTTCTCCAGATCCAAGGATTTGTCAAGGAACTTAATGTTTTAAGAAAGTAAGGATCTCCACATAGCCCAGAGAAAGACTTTCTTAGGCCAAAAAATATGGAAAACAGAAATGGAGCCTATTAACTCCTAAGGTGATGGCACTGTCCCTCAATCTAATTGCCTAGGTTTATAAACTTCAAACTGTCTAATGTAATTCTATTAAGCTAGAAACTCCTTGAGATTATTTGATTCACCTTTGTATCACCTGCTCCTACCACTAGTCTAATAGAGTGCTTGGCATTTACTGTATTCAGTAAATGTTGGGCAATAGAAAAGGCTACAGAATAATACAGATTTTATTTTTTAAACGACCACACCTTCCACAGGATTTTAATTGCAGAAGTCAGAATTTTTAACACTACATACAACAAAAAAAGACAACTTCAGACTTCAATACTAAGTAGTTACTGTTTTAACTCACAAAGTTCTTTAAAAAAAAAACAACTCATTTTTTAAATTCTCCAGTGTCGAACTAAAGGCTAGACTACCTGTGTTTGCCTATGTCCCTTTCAGTACTTAACACTGGTAAATGCAGTAGCCCACTTGTGTGTTTTAAACAAAACAAACTTAAAATTGGGCAAGGTGACATCTTAAAACCAAATGCCAATAACAGCAATGGTTCCCACCAGACACCAGACCCTATGTGCTAGAGACCTTTGCGTTTCAACAGATGATTTTTACAAATGATCAACCCAGATGCAGTGGGGTTAGTTCCTAGCACAGCAGTCAAGAAATCAAAATGACTTTTGGAACTTAAAGTGTGTCTGATTTTTCTGGAACTGTCTGAACCAGGACCATAAACTTACAAAGACCACCTCTGAGATGATTTCAGTGAGGGCAAGGCTTTGAATAAAGTTATCAAACCAGTGAAGTCTGACTTGGCATCCTGCTTCCTCTTCCATCCAAGTCTCCATCCTCCCCCTCCATGAATGCATGGCCCATTCTTACTCTGGACTCTTTCACCTAAATCCCCATGATGACAAACAACACTCATAATGAAGAAACCAGATTTCAATCTAAGGCTTTTCCAGACACAGCACTAGTTTGGGCAAACCAACTCAAAATCTCTCTCTCTCCATACAGTAGAAAGAGAACATCACCAACCTCACTGGTTTATAGAAATATGAAGATCTTAGCAAGTAATGTAAGTAGTTAACAGAAAGCTTTAAGTTATCCCTCCGTCTGGAGTGATTTCTGCAAATTTAAAAAAGCCACCCTTGCCCTGGCCAGTTTGGCTCAGCGGTTAGAGCGTCGGCCTGCGGTCCGCAGAGACCCGGGTTCGGTTCCCGCTAAGGGCACGTACTTCGGTTGCAGTTTGTCCCCGGCCCTGGTTGGTCGTGCGGGTGGCAGCCACTCGATGTGTCCCTTCACGTCGATGTTTCTCTCTCTCTCCCTTCCTCTCTCTCCCTCCCACTCTATCTGTACAAAAAATGAAAAAATATCCTCGGGTGAGGATAAAAAAAATAAAAAAATAAAAAAATAAAATAAAAAAGCCACCCTTACTAAAAAGGGAGAGAATTAGCCTCAAAGGCCACTGGAGCTTCAAGTATACTTTTGCATTCGGGGGCAAAGAGAATACTCATAGGACTTAGAACTAACCAGAATTCCTGCTTCTCTCAAGTCAAAAATAGTGTTGTGGAAGGGTAGATACTTTGTGTAGTATTTACTCTATCGCCTTCTAAACAAAGTACCTTTCACAAAGGAGGAGATTGCCTCGGAAAGCCTATCTTGCCCTAGGTCATACTGGGAGAACAGCCTATATACAAAGCTTAAATATTCTTCCTACTAAAGTGAAAAGGAAATACAGCAAATCACACGCCATCTAGCTTCAAGTCTACTTATCCACTTTCCCTTATGGGGAAAACACCAGAAAGATACAAAACTCATGTATTTTCTGATGTCTTTAGAGAAGAAAAATAGGCCTGACCTATCCCATCCCAACTCCCTAGCCCTACCAAGGGGCGGGGGTAGAGAAACCCCAAATGTACAGACATAGAGGTACAATTAAGAGCACTCATTTAGGAGTCAGACAGATCTAGAATATCTATTTTACTACATACTGATCTCTTCCATTTTAGCCAAATAAGCCTTTCTTCATTGATAAAATGGCAATGACCCAAGGTAAGCATGAGAATTAAAGGAGACCCTCCCTGCCCTGGCCGGCTTGGCTCAGCGGTAGGGGCGTTTAGGAGTGTCAGCCTGCGGACCAGAGTCCCAGGTTCAGTTACCAGTCCCCGCTGGGGGCACGTACCAAAAAAAAAAAGAGAGACCCTCCCTTGGTGTCAGGATGCTGACACCAAGTAAACACCAGAAGTATAGTGCTTATTATGAATCATCCTCACAACCCACTCCAAGTCTCAGCTGTTTGTTTAGGTTTCCTTTGTAGCACTCCTACCATATACCTTAGTATATACCCTTATTATATGTACCATATACCTTTATTGTAGTTATCGAGTGATCTGTATCCTTAACTCTAAAGGCTCTCTACCTACATTGTGTTGCATCCATAATTCACTTAACAGAACCAGTGTTAAGCTCAGAACACATCTACACCAGGTTCTGGTTAAAGCCAGAAGCTGTAAGACAAGGCCTCCTCCCTAAGGTAGCGCCCTAGTCTACTGGAAGAAATAGCCATGAAAACAACTCAAACTGGAAGAGCAGAGGTATAGCAGTTCAGGAAAGAATTGAGAAAATGAGGAGAACTGAAGAAAAGCTTTGTCACAGAAGAGACTTATAATCAGTGTAAAAGGATGAACAGGCAAAGGGACAATTTAGAAAAGAGAATGGAGGTGGGTATTCAACAGATCAAACAAAATAACTAAGATACCTGACCTAAATTTGACACCAAATCACAAAGGCCATGCATGCAATGCCATGCTGAGTTCTGATTTCATGCTGTAGGCCATAGAAAAACAAAGGTTCTTTATCAGCAAAGTGAAAAGATCCAAAAGATCATTCCAATGGCCCCAGGAAAGATGGACTGGCAAATGGGTCAACACAGGACTAGGAAATAAAAGCAAGATTATTCCTGGAGACCAGGACTCACCTCCTCCAGAGAACCTTCTCTGAATCCACAGCCAGGCTGCACTGTAAAATGTCCCTTTCTGCCCCTAGAATATCTTACACATACAACATTCAAGACACTAAAATATTATCCAAGTATGTGTTGGCAACAGAAAGCACTCCATTCATTTATACATTCCCAGAGACTGCACAGAATCTGCATGTACATCTGCTGTATGCTTAAATGAGGAAAAGACATGTGTTTGCTGTGGTTGGGGCTGGAAGGATGAGTCCAGTTTCAAATCTGTGAGAGATAAACGCCTGTGGGACATCCAGTGAAGATGTCTGCCAGGAAAACAATGGGGCACACGTATTTGCCAGTCAGGATAAAGGGTCTACACTGGAAGTACAAATTTTGGAAATTTTGACTGAGACAGCCCTCTAAGTGCTTGCAAGTCAATGTAAGAGCCTGGGGAAAGATCAGAGAGCCTAAGAAGGAAAATTTCTGGAAGAGAAAGGATGACTAAAAGAGGGGTGAGAAAGGTAGAGAACCACAAAAGGTCCAGATGACTTGGTCTATATAAAATCTGCTTACATAAAAACTAGGTGACAGGTATTAACTCAGCGCTCAGTATATTTTCGATAATGTTCTTTTTCTTTCTTTTTTTTTTTTTGGAATGTGCCCCTAACGGGAACCGAACCCAGGACTCTCTGTCCGCAGGCCGACATTCCAACAACCACTGAGCCAAACCAGTCAGGGCTCGATAATGTCCTTAAGACAAGGACTAAAGGGCAAGGATAGAAATCAATTTAGCATATGCTTATGTGTTTGACTTCTCTGAGTTTTAATAACCAGATGACTAGATCCCATGGTACACAGAAAATAAGTACCAAAATAAAGCACTGGATTATATTCTTTAAGCCTCAATAACCCTTAGTTGACGTTTATTAAAATTGATTGATAACCATTAACTAATGCACTTTTGATTGAAACTGTGAACTTAATTCTAAAGCTGATGAGAGTATTGATCAGAGAATCTTTTTCATTATCACATCCTGTCTGCATGAACTACTTGACGAATACCTTAGATCTTTACCATCTCCCTTCAAATAAAGCGGGTATTTTAGGTATATTTGGGCACATTTGGGTGCAAGCAAGAATTTAGGATAAAGAAAAAACTATAAAGGTAATTGTCCTCTCTGATAAAAACGGGTAAGACATGAGATGTGTGGAAAAGAATAAATCAGTCTGACCTTCTACACCAGTGGTTCTCAACCTTCCTAATGCCGTGACTGTTTAATACAGTTCCTCATGTTGTGGTGACCCCCGCAACCATAAAATTATTTTTGTTGCTACTTCATAACTGTAATTTTGCTGTTATCTTAGGCAACCCCTGTGAAAGGGTCGTTCGACCCCAAAGGGGTCTCGACCCACAGGTTGAGAACCATTGTCCTACACTCATGTTTGTTTTGATTATAAACTCAAGAAATCTGCCTCACTATACCAATTATTTTCCTATGTCCCCTCTTGCATTCCAAAATATCATGAATTTAAACTCTTCCTCCAATGTAGAACTCCCAAGAAGTTTCATATATTTGGTTAAGCAAATTATATGCAAAACTGCATCTTGACAAAAATGTGCTCTAATGAAGATGTTTCAAAACTACATTTTAAAAGAATATCTGAACAATTTTCACTTCAATTTATAGACCATTCAACAAATAAGGACACCTCATTACAAAGTTAGTCGTTAAGCTGCATTACAATTTAGTTAACAATGCCCTACCATTTAAAATCATTCCAGCCCTGGCCAGTTTGGCTCAGCGGTTAGAGCGTCGGCCTGCGGTCCGGAGAGACCCGGGTTCGGTTCCCGCTAAGGGCACGTACATACTTCGGTTGCAGTTTGTCCCCGGCCCTGGTTGGTCATGCGGGTGGCAGCCACTCGATGTGTCCCTTTCACATCAATGTTTCTCTCTCTCTCTCCCTTCCTCTCTCTCCCTCCCACTCTATCTGTACAAAAAATGGAAAAATATCCTCGGGTGAGGATAAAAAATAAAAATAAAAAAATAAAATAAAATCATTCCAATCACTTTGAACACTCAAATCAGACTGGGATTCCCAATACACCAATGTTTTCTAAAACCACTAGAGCACAAAATTCAGTATAATTTATATTTCTGTATACTCTTTCCGAGTACTCTTTACCACAACACGTATAATTTTAACTACATGAATTCGGTGTATGAACCCTAGGAATAAGAGTACACTGAGTCTCCAATATATTCTGGATTGTCACTATTTGGTAAATTTATTGAAGGGAATAATTATTTTTCTACACAGCTTTATAAGTAAACTTTTCAAAACCCTCACAATTAATCATAAGTTTAAACTATAAAGAATCCCCTTCTAAAACTACACCATCATCAAAATTCCCCAAGTTCAGGAAAATAATAAGTCACAAGTTGAACAAATTCAATATAAGAAAATGTAAGGAGTGAGTTGGAACATATAGTAGCTGTTAGGGAGGGGGGGCTGGCTGGCCCTTTTTACAATGGGGGCAAAAAGTAGTTTCACAGTTGAGAGTATGCAAAACAAGTTTTTTCTTCTATTATTAACCACTGTATTATTTTCCAAACAAATGTAAACCTACCTTTGCCCACCCCTGTATACAACTGCATTAAAATTTAAAACAGGAGTGGTACTTCGTTTCTTAAATCTTCTAGTATAGTATAGCAAAATACAGAAAAAGACACTTTAACAAGAGAAGTATGAATGAGTATTATATTCATTGGAGACAAAAGAAGAAAAGCAGAATGCTTAAGGAAAGACAACTACATCAAATACTACCATGCATTAAAATTAATCTGACAGCCCTGGCAGAGTAGCTCGGTTGGTTAGAGCGTTACCCCCAATACGCCAAGGTTTCAGGTTCAATCCCCATTCAGGGCACATACAAGAATCAACCAATGAATGCACAGATGAGTGGAACAACAAATCGATGTTTCTCACTCTCCTTTCCCCTCTCTATAAAAATCAATTTTAAAAAATTAAAAATAAAATTCATCTGACAAACTATGTATATATTTCTAGTAAATTTTCCAAATTTAACAGTAAAAGATGTGAAATTCTAATTCAATAGGAACAGATCTGTTTTTGCCTGAGTTTCAAAAGTTCCGATGGCATAACTATTGCACTCTATTAGAAAGAGCAAGTAGTGCCCTGGCTGGTTTGGCTCAGCGGTTAGAGCGTCGGCCTGCGGTCCTGAGAGACCCGGGTTCGGTTCCCGCTAAGGGCGTGTACCTCGGTTGCAGTTTGTCCCCGGCCCTGGTTGGGTCGTGTGGGTGGCAACCACTCGACGTGTCCCTTTCACGTCGATGTCTCTCTGTCTCTCTGTCTCTCTCTCTCTCTCCCTCCCACACTCTATCTGAACAAAAAATAGAAAAAATGTCCTCGGGTGAGGATTAAAAAAAAAAAAGAAAGAAAGAAAGAAAGAGCAAGTAGTTATGTCTCTCATCCATACATCATGGAGTTTCCTGTAATTAATGTTTTTGTATTTTTAACTTATCCTAAACAAACTCACAATCTGGAGGGGGGGACACTTTTTCAAACCTCATGTTCTGGTTTTAAGATAGAGAATCAAGGTTTGCCAGAGAGAACAAGAATCTCTATGAGCATTAAGGTTTCAAGGCCATAGAAGCCCTTTATATATATTCCACTTTTTTTATTACCAGCTTGCTTCGTTTTAGACGACCTATGCTATGGCCCAAATGTTAACTTTTAAGAAGAATCATGACCTAACTCACTAATCACTTCTACATGTTTAGTCACTGGCACAATCCATGTTTTCACCTTGGCTTCAACCAAGTCTCATTACTTTGTCTTATTTTTACAGTAGTATTAAAGGTTGTCCTAAAGAAGTATTTCTCCCAGTTCTAATTAAAAGTCTGTATTAGAGAACAACAAGCAACAACAGACTCATTGACTACATACCCCAGGTTTCTCCAGTAATACTTAAACCCCTCGGCCAAGAATGCCTTTTTATGGCAGATCTGGCCTAGGGAGATGGTGTACCTGTCCTCTGACAGTCTGACTAACAAAGCAAGGACCTAAGGGACAACAGACATAAGGAAAGTCGATTATTCTTCCATCTGTCCACTCCCACTTGGGTCATCAACTCTCACCCTCTAAAGGCACATGTAGTAACTTAGGGTGTTAAAGGGATTTTCATGACAGCTAACCCAACAATTACCTGCCTTACTAGCTTGTCACTTACCAGGCAATTATTAATGTGGTAAAATTCTTTGAAAACACAAAAACTTCCTCTTTGACTCAGAACAGTAACAAAACATGTACAATAAAAGTATAAAGCAAATTCTACTCAATGCTGCAAAGATTGTGTTACTTGTAAAATCAATAAGCTCAAACTAACTTTCTGAAAACATTTTTTAGAATAGGCTAGCTGACATTCAAAAATTGCCCATAAGTTCTTAGCTTCCATTCTATTTCAACATTTCTAGAGCAAGGTTACTATAAAGGACAAAAAAAAAACAGATAATGTATCTGGACCTAAACCTAAATGTGAAAATGGATCCACAGGCACACTCTTAACCATTTTCCAAAGAAATATGTTTAAACGGCTTTACCATGCAGAGCTATGGCTTCCCGGAAGGGTTGCAAATCAGTCTCTACAGATGAGCTAGTTTCCGTTGAAGTAGCTCTGTTAGGGGACACTACAGTCAGTCTTGGGGGAGCTCTAGAGTTTCGTGGCGGAGGAACTTTCCCACACAGGAAGCTGATCAAATCTTCTCTACGAATAGTTCTTCTGCGCTTTTTAACCCAAGCTAACACATCCTTATTGCGCCGCTGATAGCCAATCTGAATTCCAATATCAAAACTTCGCTGATGGGTATCCACGCTTTCTGTTAGGAAAAAAAGAATAAGAAAATGATATATGATGATCACTAGAGCCATGCTACAATTTCTTTTAAAAAAAAACACCATTTTACAAGTTAACCAAAATGAGCATCATGAAGTATGGGATTCTCTAAGTCTATCATAATCTATTAAAGTTAATTGTGTTTTGTTTTGCATTACATTTAATCATAATGTTCTAAACTCAGTTAACATATCTAATCCTGAAGCTTTCTGCCTTCTTTTTTTTTTTTTAATATTTTTTCTTCATTGATTTTTTAGAGCGAGAGGAAGGGAGAGAGAGAAATATCGATAAAAGAGAACATCGACTGGATGACTCCTGCATGACCCCCACTGGGGATTGGGCCCACAACCTGGGCATGTGCTCTGACCAGGAATCAAAACAGCGGCCTCTTGGTGCACGGGTCAATGCTCAACCAGTGAGCCACACTGGCCAGTCTGCATTATTGTATCTTGGCATGTGCGTTGGTCAGGAATCGATCGGGAACCTCTCATTCCATGGGACGACACTCAATCCACTGAGCCACACTGGCTGGGCTATTTAAGTTTGTATGGCCCAGTGGATTGAGCATCGTCCCATGAACTGAGAGATCCTCATTCGATTCCTGGTCAACGCACATGCCAAGGTAGAGGGCTCATCTCCGTCATGGGATGTGCAGGAGGCAGTTGATCGATGTTTCTCTCTTAAAAAAAAAGCAATAAAAACAAATTTAAAAAATATAAATAAATAAAAAGGGGGGCTACTTACTATTAGCCAAATTTCTATTTTTTTAAATTGTTATTCCCTTAAAAAGCTTGCTCTGATAATCTGATTAAACTAGCTTGTTTAATTAAGCTAACATTGGGTAAATTATTAAATGTTTATTGGCACTATCTATATTCAACTTCACCTGAGAAAAGGTAATATAAATGTGTGTCTTGAGAGTCATACTACCTTCTCCTTATTGCAAATGAGGAAACAGGTATTCAGCACTAACTTCACCAAAGTTACAGAATAATATATGCAAAGCTAGAATTTTGCTCCCAAGTCTATGATTCTTATTTTAGAAATAAGGGGAAATTGTGACTGACTAGTCAACAAAACTGAACAGCACCATGGAAACAAAAAAGCTTCACTCATTTCCCTAGTTATATTTTCATTCTGTTCCAGTTCCCAACAGTTCTCCGTAACTTATAACCATTTCAATCCCAAAAGACCTTGCTTAAAATCTCTGGTCTCCCAATCTTGTTTGTAGATACTTCCCCCATATATACTGAACCAGAGTTTTCAATAAAACAACCCCTGTCCTTTAATGGTTTTATATAGTTTAAATTTAAGTCACTGCAACTTATTTTTAGTTGAGCTGATAAACTAGCAGAAAAATCACCAATATAGCTTTAATAAAATTAAAGGTAGTTCCTTCATCCCTGAACCTTTTTTTTTTTTTTTTTAATTCCTTGTCTGCTACAAAGAATAGACTCTGACAGGAGGAGCAATAGTCAATGAAGAGCTGTGACCCAGAAAGAAAAATAAGAATTAAGAGAACAGAAAATTTGTATTAAAAAAAAGATGGCAAAGAGGGCAACACAAGATGAACGTTATTATAAGACCTATTCCTTAGCTGATGATCAGTCCCTTTTTTTTGTTAATTCTCATCAGAGAATTTTTTTTCCCATTGATTTTTTAGAGACAGTGGAAGGAGGTGTGAGGAGGAAAAGGGGGAGAAGAGAGGGAAAAGATGAGTGAAACACATCATTGGTTGCTCTGACACCCTAACTGGGACCAGGGATAGAACCTAGAACCTTCAGCCAACACTCTAACCATTGAGACATGCCAGCCAGGGCAGTCCTTTTAGTGCTAAATTTTTTTAAATGGAAGTTGTCCATGGGAGCACTCTTAAAAATATTAAACTCCATCACAACTTTGAAAAGTAGATTATTCTAATTTTACAAATACAGTCAGACCTCATCTATCAAGGTTAATCAGTTCCAGACTCTACCACGATAAATAAATTTCACGAAGATTCTTTATTTACTATACAGTGGTCCCTCACCACTTCGCACTTCGACTTTCGAGGCTTCACTCTATCAGGGTTTTTTCAAATACTATACTATACAGTCGTCCCTCGTTTATCGCAGTTATTCCATTCTAGACTCTAGCAGTTGCACCTGGCGTTGAAGGATTCCTGGGGTGCTCAAATACATAGGTCTACAGTCCATACATAGAGTAATTTTAATTTCGACTGTAATACAGGGGTGTATAATTGACTCAGACAACTAAGTGCACTGTATGATTTTCACTTTCTCGATCAACTTTTTAATAAATATATTTGAAAAAACAGCAACAAAGCAAAGCCGTGAAAGTCTAAGCGTCAAGAGGGACAACTGTATATAAAAAGCTGCTCAGGTCAGTCCCTTCCGCCTCCGCTGCCCCACCCGCCCCTCTGCCTGCGCTCCAGCGCCACCTCAGGCCAGAAGTCCAAAAATTGTTTTTTTTAAAAAGCTGCTCAGGAATGAATTTCTCCAGTATCTCACTACCAGAGTAGTAATGGCCAAGTTACAATATGATTTGATCTCCTGATTTCTCATTTCACATAAACAAAGGAAGCTTGAACTCTGTTTTAAAGACAAACTGCATTGTTAAAATCAGTGTGGCTCAGTGGACTGAGCAACGTCCCATGGACTGAGAGGTCCCAGTTTGATTCCAGTCAGGGCACGTGCCTGGGTTGCACGCTTGATCCACAGTAGGGAGTGTGCAGGAGGCAACCAATGTTTCTCTCTCACATTGATGTTTCTCTCTCTTTCTTCCTCTCTAAAAAAAAGATCAATCAATAAAAACATATTTAAAATAAAAGTAAATTGCATTTAAGAGGAAAATACAGCACTTTTCCACCTCATAGTCTTAAAGATTTAGATGAAGCCAACCTTAGAGGAGTAAATTCTGAAATAACCTCAACAAGCTGTGTCTAGACCTTATGTATTCTGAAGAACTAGAAGCATTTTGAGAGAAATTAAGCCATCAAGAAAAACCAAGCCCATCCCATGGGACTTGATCATAGAAGGGAGAAGAAACGTAAAATTATTAACCTAAAAGCAACCAGGTTTCTACAAATCTGCCTTACACCTAAAAGAATTGTTGTAATCAAGTTCATTACTGAAGAAGCTTCTGTTTTCCAAACAGAATGACTAAAGACATTTTATTTTTCAAGAACTAAATGAAGGTAGGCTCAGAACTAGATATACAGAGTGGGAAAAAGTTAGAAGCACGAAAGGGATTCAAGAAACAAGCCTTAAGCAGACTTGGATGGTACAAAGATGAAGCAGACATGTAAATGTACACCTGGCAAACCAGACAACTTAAAAGAGAAGCTAAACCTAATACAAATCTCCAGAGGCAAAGGGAAGAGGCCCCAGTAAGGCTGTTTAAAGAAACTGACAAATCCAGTAAAGGAGCTTGGCAAAAGTTTTGGTTTGTTCTGATTAAGGGCACAAGGAAGTCTCAAAAGTTCTATCCGCAAGGGGTTGATGATTTCATCACAGATTTAAACAAAGTTGGAAAACTCAATATTCATTGGTTTAGATGGAAGATAGTTATATAATCGTGGACTTCCTTTATATTGTATGCAACTGACCAATCATTTCACCACAAAAATTCTGCATGAGTCTCATCAGAACCAACCAAAAGCATGCTAAATATCAGGCATTTTGTGAACACTGATGTTTACATACTAGAAGGTACAGTATAAGAAAAGCAGATGTAACATTTAAGGTCTTCGGGTACATGCTTTTGTATTGCCTGGTCATAATAACATCTCCTAAAAGACAAATCCAATTACTTTGCCACCCACATTAATCCAATCTCAGTTATTTCCCTTAATAGAAAATCTCATATTGACACGAAAGCATTTAAAATATGCTCCTATGTTTAGGACATTAAATAGGTGGTTGCCCTGGCCAGTTTGGCTCAGCAGTTAGAGCGTCGGCCTGCGGTCCTGAGAGACCCGGGTTCGGTTCCCGCTGGGGGCGCGTGCCTCGGCTGCAGTTTGTCCCCGGCCCTGGTCGGTTGTGCGGGTGGCAGCCACTCGGTGTGTCCCTTTCACATCGATGTTTCTCTCTCTCTCTCTGTTCCTCTCTCTCCCTCCCACTCTACCTGAACAAAAAATGGAAAAATGTCCTCGGGTGAGGATAAAAAAAAATAAATAAATAAAATAAAATAAAATAAAATATGCTCCTATGTTTAGGACATTAAATAGGTGGTTGAAAATCAAATCCCTCCTGTAAAACTTTGCACTGAGGAGGAGAAATCTATATGCTTACTGGATAATCTTAGGTATTAGTTTAATGTAGTCACAGGTTAATTTAGTGTCCAGCTATACACACAGGATGACCTGAAAACTCTCAGCCAAATACATCTGAACCCTGACAACAGACACCCAAATTCTAGAAGTGCAACACGGAGAAAAAGTGGAGGACAGTTTTGGGTCCAACAGCATCTTACTGATGCCAAAGACACTGGAAAAAGACCATAGCTTGAAGGTTAGACAAACCCCAAGGGCATCACAAAATGTCAATCTAACCTTTCTTTAGTCACAACACATTCATTTCCTCATTAAAGAAACAGTGATTCATGCCAATCACAGTAGATGTCCCCTTTCATATTTTTAAAAAATGTTTCTATATAAGCAGCTAAAATTTAATTCACGAGTCTTTTAGAAGTCTAACTCTCCCACAACTGCATGAGGCAGTTCGCAAACAATCATGATGATTTCTGAGGTCAAGACCAAATGCAAAACTTCCTTACATGATACACTGACAAAATTAATCCGATTTCACTATTTACAGTTTTTCTGATACAAACTTTACTGTGAGTCCACCAGAGCAGATACTCCAATTTCATAAACATGAAACTGAAACTGAGGTTTCAAAGGGCCTTGCCCAAAGTTAGGTAAGTGACAGTTACCTGTACAAGATATTTCTTCCTTTAACAATAGAGAAGCCGTTTTCCATTCTCCTTCGGGGATCTACCAAAGCAATTCATCTTTGGAATACTAATGACTATAAAATATTTAAACTTAAGAACTAAATCTGCACTTAACTAACCAATCTGCTGGGGCCGGGGGAGGAGGCAGGGGGGCCGGTAATCATTAGAGCCCAGCCACTGTGGCTCAGTGAACTGAGTGTCATCCCATGAACTGAGAGGTCCTGGGTTCAATTCCTGGTCAGGGCACATGCCCGGGTTTCGATCAATCCCCAGTGGGGGTCGTGCAGGAGGCTGCCAATCAATGTCTCTCTCTCTCTCTCTCACATCGATGTTTCTCTCTCCCTTCCCCCCTCTCTCCAAAATCAGTAAAAACATGTTTTAAAAAAATATTTCATTAGAAACAAAGATCGAAGTCACAGCCAAAACAAAACTGTTTTCCAATTGTGTTGAGAAAATAACTATGTATTCCCTAACCAGGTAGTATTCAGAAATAAGAACTAACTTCTAGCTACTAACACATTTACTTAATCTTCACCTACCACACAAAACAAAGGACAAGAACTAAGAATGAATCATTGCAGCCACAGTTGCCTGGCATTCAATACTCCTTCCTTTTCCTAAAGGTCCTCCAAGTTTTTGTTTGAATGGCTCTGGGGGAAGCTTCTGCTACATATTCACTCAAGGGGTGGAATATGTAGTTTGGTCCTAAATTAATCTGCATAACCCCAAACTGTTGGCTATAATACTGATTCTCAGTACGCATGTGACCCAATTCTGACCAAGAAACTGTAGAAATCATTTGTTAGAAGCTCCTAGGAAAAAAAGCTTCCCTGGTTTTTCTAAGCTTCATTGAGTGAGTGGCCCTAAAATGTGAGAGGCCAACACATTGAAATTAGCCTGAAGACAAAGCGCATACAAGTGTGAGCACACAGAGTGGGGAGCTGCAGAGCCAGGGAGTCTGAGCCACTGAATTCAGTCAACCTCACCCTCAGAGGAGCCAATCCACATGCATACGACTGAAGCCAGCCTCACTTGTATTTTTCTGGTATTTGCAGCCAAAATATCCATTTACAGAAAAGTATACATAAGAAAATGATTGTCTTCTACAAAAACTTACAATCTCAAAATAGTATTAGGAATAACTGAGGCTACTTCCGCTCCTTATACATTTAATACAATTTAAGACAGGGTTCTAATTGTGATCAATACTAAGACATTTTGTACCAAGTCTGAAAGTTTAATTAACAATTTTTTTTTTGCAGCAAGGAGAATCACAAACAAGATCCAGAAAATTGTAAGAAGCTGAAATCCCAATATCTGTCTCCAAGTAGCATATGCTCTGTCTGACCATTTGTTTACACATCAATCAATCACCACTTAGCCAACAAATTTTCACTTTCAGTTTATGTATAGGTCCAAAATGGCCCACTGAAGTGAGAAAACATAAACAGAATTTGGCACCAAGGTAGCTCAAAAATAAGGATTTTAAAGGCATCCTACTATTTTTCTCACCTGAAATTTTTATTTACATTTAGCCATTTTAGGGAAAAATAAAGAAAAAGTACACATCATGAAGCTTATTCCAATACAAGAGGGAAAAAAGTACACACAAAAAATAAACTATCTTCCCTTCTTCTTCAGTACTGTACACAACCAGAAACATCTGAAAAACAAAACTTGACCACCAACAGTCAACTCTAACACTTAAACACAAAGTATATGCCAGCACTAAACTAAGAACTTGCACTAAGTTGTGGGTACTTATCCCCATCACTTACCGTTAAGAAAATGAAGGAGCACAATGGTGAAGTATCTTGCTCCACTGTCTTGTCTCCAGGACCTTAGAGCTATGCAGTAACAGCCTAAATTCTGAACTCAGATAATCCAGCAGTAGACTCCATAAGGATGCTGGCCTGGGGCAAATGCTGTTCCCGAGGACCAGAAACATCTCTAATATAAACAATACCAACAGAAAGCTCTCAACACGTGGTAGAACTCAGCATGCAACTGAAGTTTCAGAAGCAGTTTTAAAATGTGGAGAGACAAAGAAATGAAGCATCACATAAAAAAAGAATTAAAGAAGAAAAACATTCACAAGCTGAAACAATTAAAGCAGCGACTCTACAGGGTAGGCTCAAGCACTGGTGGTTCATAGGGGCTGCTGAAGAGCTAGAGCACCAGCATCCACCTCAGTCTAACCATGTGAACCAGTCCAACTTCTTACCTAGGAAAGCAGCCCATGCTGAAGAAATATGGAAATAGATAAGGTGAGAATATATACTTTCCTAAAGAAGAGTCAAAAGACAGAGACTGGAAACCAGCCACCACAAGAAAATGTGGTGGGTGGGTGAGTGAGTGTAGATTTAAGAAGCAAACACACAGGCTTGGCCAAGTAAATTTCCCAGGTAAACATCAACCTGGACTATATTAAAACAACCTCAGTAAAATTTTTTACTACATTATTTAGCTGCAGACGTCAAAAAATGTACTAGACTAGACAAGGGAGACACAACATGACTCAATACTGAACAAGGATCACCCTCTTTAGAGTTATCAAGGCAATGTAAAAACAAAAACCAGCTATCAGGATTTTTCTTCCCCTTTCCAAAAAAGGATAACGGAGTCTGGCCTTATTTTGTGCAATATAAGGAAACATGCACTCCACTCCATTTTGTTGAATTCTGTCCACACGAGGAGACACCCCAACTCACTCACTCTCCTCCAAATCCTCCCAGCTGCATTCCTACCCAACCAACTGAACTGAATGTCCAATCTTTCAAAATTCTACAAGCAATCATCAAAAGGGCCCCCCCTCTTCTAAGCTTGTATCTCAATTCTGACCTTCTACTATGCTCCTTTTAGAGATTAGTAATAAATTTGTGAATATACCAAGCTATCATTAGGCTGCAAAATGAGCCATTTTTTTAACTTGCTAGATAAGGGCTTAATCATACAAAATGCAGATGCACTGGCCACTTAAAGGGACCCCTCCCCTAAATCTTCCCCCGTTACATTTAAATACTTAATCAGAACTGTGAACATTCTGATTGAAATTTACCACTACTTAATGCTGCCTACACTTGTGACACTACCTTGTCAATTTTTTCAGATCTATTTAAGGTATCCAATTATTCCTATAGTTGAATTGTGTTCTCTATACATCACACACTAAAAAGAAGGAAGAATGTAACTACAGAGCACTATCCACACTCTCCTTAAATCAGATAAAAAAATAAATGTTGCTACACTACCAAATTCCACAAACTACAACTTCCTTTTCATTCAGGTAAAAAGGAATGCATTTAACAAATAAAATGCAAAATAAGAGTAAGTCAGTCTAATAATCCAGCATTTGCAATAACGCTTCAAGAACCTCATGTGATGTTTTTTAAAAATAATGACTGTCTCCCTTGAGTTTTCTGAACAAAGGAAAGTAGTAAATTATAAGCAGCATTTTCAAATCAAATAATCCAATTAGAGATTTCAAGATTCAGCTTCTAAAGCCCATCTTATATGAATTAGCAGTAAAGAAAACTACCAGCTTTTAGTCCTAAAGGGATACAATGTTGTAGACTACAGCACCAAGAACTAACCAAAAAAAGCTAGAGCCCATTCCATTTCTGTATGACCTAGAAGAGGCTAAAAATGTATTGCCTTCCCCTTTAAGTAAAAAGCAATTGCAACAAGCATATGGATAATCCACCACACAACAGAATGCTACTCAGCAAAAGAAAAAAAGGCACTGAGCTACTTATTAATGCATGCAATGTGAACTCAATGGATCAGTCTCAGAAACACTATGGGAAGTGAAAGAAGCCAGGCACAAAAGGCTCCATACTGTAAAGTTCTGTTTATGAAATTATGGAAACGGGAAAACCCATATATACAACAATCAGATCAGCCATTGCTAGGGGCTGGGTGGTGAGAGAGAATTATTTCTTAACAGAACACCTCTATCAAACTGAGGCTTACATGTTTTAAAAGGGTAATTTTACTGCAAGTATGCCCCAAGAAATCTGAGTATTTTTTAAAAATGAGTTCTCTGTCTTATTTCAAAATTCCCTGTCTGGATGAAACTAAGAAACACTCCAGAGAGTGCTCAAGACCCTCAAGCACTGATGGATGTTAAAGCAAACTACTCAGGAGTCAAAATTCAAGGAACTCAGCCACATAAAATCAAAGTTGACCACTAGAGCACCATTTAATTATGTTTCCCTTTTCTTGGTAAGCCTAGGCTATTTGTTCCTCATTCCCTAAAATTAACATTCTACTCACCAGTTTTAGTTTACATTCTCAAATAACTGTCCCAAAAAATTGCAAATTCTACCCATGAAATCTCACAAGGATATTTTTCTTATGGAATGCTACCATCATTTGCATTCTTACACAAAAATAAGAATCTGAAAATCAAGTCACTCTACAGCCTATTTTGATAATTTTGAAATGCACTAACTTCCAGTACTGTAATCAGCAGCTTCTAGAAATTTGAAAGCATTTTTATTATATGTTTATTAATATGAACAAACACAAATCCTTTTTCCACGTTATACCTTGACCCCCTCCAAAAAAAACTCAAACCCAAATTTTCAAATCTTCAAAATCAGTAAGTTAAAAAATCTCAACCCACTGTCACTAAAAGAGCACAAAGGGCAAGAATGTTTACTTATCTATCTTCATGTCATCACAGAGTAGAGAAATTAACTCCAGAAAGGCACTACCATAAAACACAACTCCATTAACTCACGGTCAGATCACAGATTTCCTACCAACAACGTGTAAACAGATATAAGCTAGTTTTTAAAACATATCTGAAGTTGTTAGGGAAGGGCAACACGTTAACATGGGCACAGATTATTTCAATTAACTAGTTTTCAACGCACTTAAATGCTATGATCTATCAAGCTCTAAGTTGCCCATCTCAAGAAGCTTTTTCCCCAGGCGCTTACACACACACACACACACACACACACACCCATCCTCCACCTCGCTGTGCCACAAAACCATAAACTCTTTCTTCTCTTGGGTGCCTTTTCCAAAGACAAACTCTTCTCACGCACTCTCAGCTGAGGGATTCTCGACCTAGCCACGCTGACATTTGGGGCGTGGGGGTGGGGGTGGGGGCAGTGTCTTGTGCAGTACCAGATATTCAGGAGGGCCCTCAGTGATGACATTCAAAAATGCCCCTAGCCATTACCAAAAGGGGGGGGAGCGGAGAAGGGCTGAGAGTGTCAGTATCGCTCCCAGGTGAAAAGCATTGATCTAGCTAGAATATCACCGGTTTCCAAGTTGCAAAATATTCAGGGTTAGTCTCTAGCTTCAGAAGCAATAAACACTCCTGCGGCCCGGCTCCAGGTAAAGGTGGCCAATACACTTGGAACGCAGGACCCAAACCCTGACGCAGAGTGCCCTTCCCCATAATCGGCAATGCAGCAAGGTTATCTTTACCTTTGTAGAGGTTGGTGACGGCGGTGGCTGCATTTTGGAAGGGGACCCAGAGAGAAAGTCCTGGCTGCTGACACACTCGGTCTGAAAGAGCGGTAAAAAGAAAAAGAAACAGAGAAAGAAATGTTATTTGGGCGTCAATCACTCCGGAACGGCCATATTAGGTTTCGCCATTTTGTTGAAGGGTTTCGGGATCCCACAGTGACTGACAAGAAGGCAGCAAAGGGGTCGCGGTGGGGTGGACGGAGGAGCCGCGAGGCTCCGAGGCGCAGCCGGAGGCCCAGCCGCGGCGCAGGGAGGCGCCCCCTCAGTCCCCGCCCCGAGGCCGGCTTCGGGCACAATAGGGCCGGCCTTGTCGCCTCCCTTCGCCATTTTGTGACTGGGGGCTCCTCCCCTGCCCTCCCCGGCCAGGGGCGCCCCGCTACCGGGCATGAGGAGGGGGCAGGTTCCTCCAGGCCGGCCCCCAAAGGAAACTTCCCCCGCGCCGGCCCCGGGCCTCCCCCGGGCGCCCCCGAGGACCGGCCTCCCGCGCCGCCATCTTGTGAGGAGGGGGCAGCGGGGCGGCGGCCGGAGCTGGGCAAGCCGCCCCGGAGCTCTCGGCCGAGGGTCGGGCCCGAGGCGGCGGCGGCAAGATGGCGGCGACGGCCCTCACCTTTGTAGAGCTGGGCCACGGCGGTCGCCGAGTTCTGGAAGAGGTGCCACAGCTTCTGTTGCTTGTGCTCGGGCTGCGCCGCGGCCGCCGCCTCCTCCTGCAGCTCCGGGGGCAGCTGCTCATCCTGCTCGGCCTCGGCCAGGCACTGCCGCTCCCACTTAGAGAACCAGTGCTCCGGCCCGTGCTCCTGGATCTCTGCCTCGCCCTCTTCCTTCCGCTCCTCCATCCTCCGCGGCCTCCCGCGGCCTCGCCGCCGCCGCCGCGTCCTCCTCAGGCTAGGCTCCCGCGGGAGCGTCGTCGTCGAGAGGCCTGGCGGCAGGGCCCAGCGGCCGGCGGCGGCTCCTCGCGGCGGCCCAGGCCTCCTGCTCCCCGACGACCTGTGAGCCCCGCCCCGCGGCCCCGCGCAGCCCGGGACGACCCCCGCCCCGGGCCTCCCCACCCCTGGGCCCCGCCGAAGGTCGCCGCGGGCCGGATGACCGCCGTCGCCCCTAGCCTCTAAGGTCCGAGCCCGTCTACCGCCCCCCCATGGCGTCGCAGCCCCCCGCCCTAGGGCCGCCGCTGCTGACAACCGAGCCCTGCCCACAGCCGTGCCAGCAACACCGAGCCCACACCGAAGACTGAGGAACGTCGCTGCCGCCGCCGTCGACGCCTCTGCGGCTGCAGGTCCCCGCCCTCCCCCGCCCACATGCTGACTGAGGAAGCGCCGCCCACTTGGCCCCAGCTCCCCTGCCTGATTGGGGCGCGTCCGATCGGAGTGTCTCCATTGGTCCTATCCGACCGGTTCCGCGTGCCGGTGTCTAGACACAGCGCCGTGATTGGTTACTCAGCCTGTCTGCCTGACATAACCAATGGGCGGGGGGAAGGGAGTGAATGTCAGGAAGGATGAAGTCGTAAAAAGAGGGGGAGGAGCTGACAGTAGTTGTGTGCAAGCCAACACCCCGCCCCCCCAAAAGAGTTGCGCATGCGCATTTGCCGGCTTGCCCCCCCAGTCCCGGGCGTCCAGCGGGAGTCACGTGACCCGGTTCAGGGACCGCACCCCGGAGGGGTTTTTCCGGAGCTTCCAGCCCCCGGAGACGCAAAGTCGAATCTGGCCACTGCGCCAGGGGACTGGGGCGGTGTTGTGGGTGACAGCCTGCTTAGTCCGGCCCCTTGTACTTGCGAAAGGAGGCGGGAAGTGTAGAAGTTGAATAAAACGCCCAACTTGTGTCCAAGTGTGTAAAGTGCTTCCCCATCAGCTTATTTCAGTGTCCCATTTCTTAGATAGGCAAATTGAGCCTCAAGAGCCCAAAGGAAAACTTTCAGATTACAAACCAGCGGGCCCTTCCTGAGGCGGGCAGGGCGGCCCGCGCCCACTCGGGTTGTCACAGGGTGCGCGTGGGGGACTTTCCGCCACCCCACCCCCGTAATCACCCCGGCGTCCTCTGGGCACACCGTCTCTGGACTAGACTGCCGCCCAGCCGGCCCGCGAAACCAAGAATAAACCGGAACGGGAGGGGGTGCTAGGGCCCTGGCACGTTTGCGCTTTCGCGAGTGCGGCAGCCCCCGCATCTGTCCCTAAAAGCACACTCCTGGGCCACGTGCGGCCGCTTGCGTCACGCGGCAGCCCCCGCCTCCTCCTGCCGGAACCCGCGTGGCCGGGCGGAGTGGGAGGCCCCGCTTACAGGGGGAAAGTTCTGCGCCGGCCTCTCGTTTAACCCGCGGTGCGCAGTCGCCGGGTCACCCCTGGGCCAGACGGGGCTGTGCGTCCACTGCGAACCAGTTGCAGGGCTGGGCACCGTGGTCTCTGGTGGTGCCTTCCCCTGGGGCTCTGGGTCTAGGGAGGAAACAGCCACATAAATGGGCGTTGACCGCACAGAGGCAAAACTGGCCCGCTAGATTACACATTGGCGGCAGGGCCTAGAGCCCCTGGGGGCGTGGACAAGTCGACGTGGAGCACCATCTCTCACTAGCTTCTAGAATACGTTCCTACAAATTTATCTTTAAAGTCAACACCCCTGAAATAAAATCTGACGATTTCACCAAGACCGACAAGTCCCCGCAGGGTTAGGCCCCGCCTCCTCTGTTTTAATCTGATGCCAACCACTGCTCGGATTGTGCTGTACAGGCACACGGGCCTTGTTTCTGTTCTCCCGGCACACTAAGCTCTTTTCTGCCTCAGGGCCTTTGCACTTGCCCTAGGAGTTAGTTGTCGTTTCTCTCTCTCTCTCTCTCTCTCTCTCTCACACACACACACACACCACAGACAGCAGATAACTCTAGAGCTCAGGCTACTGGATGATTCTTTTTTTCTTTTTTTCATTCTAAACTGCTCTTTATAAAACCTAAGCAATATTATTACACATCAACACTTGGTGGGTGCTCATGGCCAACATGCAAGGGCTATGGGATGAGGCTTAAAGGAAGGCACTGTGAAAAGCAGAATGTGCTAAATGTCATGAGAGCATAAAATCAGATTAGTGAGGAAGATAAAAGGGTACTTTTCAGTGATGGGCATCTGGGAGGGCTTCCTGGGAGAAGAAGCATTTTTCACTGGGCCTTGAAGCACTAAGTTTCCTGAAAGGAAGAGGCCCCTCAGAGCAGAGGGACACATGGCCTCAAAGGCTCAGAAGTAGAAAAGGTTTAAATAACCTAGAATTCTCTGGTTTGACTTTAATCACATTTTCTTTCTTTCTGGTGTTGAGATGGTGCTATGTCATTTGGTTTTGTAAGTAATTGTACAGGTACTTCCTAGTTGAGTAACTTTGAGCAACTTAGTGAGTTTCCCTGAGCATCATAAATGGAGCTAATGACATAAATTTGGTGTTTGCTCTCATGATTAAATGCGAATGAGTGAGGAAGGAGCTGAGTACCGTACTAATACACAAAATTACTCAATAAAGACCAGCACTCAAGGTATCTTGGAAAGTGCTCCTTGATTAGCCTCCAACCTTGGAATTGGGAGGCCTGTATGAAAGAATATAATTATAACATCTTTCAGCTAAGATGTGAAAACTTGACGTCCATATAAAGACACAAGAGCCTGGCCCAGCCGGTGTGGCTCGGTGGTTGAGCATTAACCCATGCACCAAGAGGTCACCAGTTCAATTCCCAGGTTGTGGGCCCAATCCCCAGTGTGGGGCATGCAGGAGGTGGCCAGTCGATATTCTCTCTCATCGATGATTCTATTTCTCTCTCCCTCTCCCTTCCTGTCTCTCTCTAAAAATCAATAAAGAAAAAAAAAAAATCAGAAAGCCTGATGACTCAAGAAATGTTAATTAATATGTATAGCTTTTCATTTTTAATACCCTTCAAGACTTTTCATTGTGTATATGTAAACACTTCAATATAAAAGCTGTATTGCACAGTTCATTGTGAAACCTATCTTTTATTTTCCATTTTTAATTTAGCTAGGATATATTTTCCATGTCAACAGTATAGAAGCCTCATTCCCTCTTATTAATAGTCACATAGCATTCCAGGGTATAGGCACATCATAATGTATTTAACAGTTCTCTACTAAAGGGCATTTGGATTGTTTTCTATGTTTTAATACTACAACATTTACTCATTACCCTTGTACATTCATCTTTGCACACTCATTCAATTACTTCCTTTGTATAAATTCCACAAAGTAGAATTACTTGATGAAAGCACTGTGTTTTTCTGTATTCATTCATTTCATTATTATTATTACTGCAAAAGTACTTCATGTTTCAGCTGAAGAATTCCAATTGTACAGAACAATATAAAGGGAAAAGTAAAAATCATTCTACCTACCTCATTCCAGATCCTCCTCAATCCTGTTTCTGAGAAGTAACTTGTAATTTTTGGAAGCTGTGTCCATGTGTATGTCACATATGCTACATGTGTAACTGTATACATGTATGTCTCTCTCTTAAGGAAAAAAGGTGATCATTTTATTTGTACTATTATAAAAACATGTTTCCCTTAACATAATTGGGACATCTTTCCACATCAGGACACAAATTCTTTTAAAATATTGTGAAATATTTTATTGTATGGATTGTTTATAAACAGATTCCCTATTGATGGAATTTAGGTCATATCAGTCTTTGACTACTATAAACAATGCTATAATGAACATCCTTGTATATATGTGCTGCAGTGAACATCCTTACATGTGTGTACATGTATACGTGTATAAATACATATCGTCAGAAATGGTATTTTGGGGTCTAAGATATATGATTCAAATATTTTACGAGACTTCTGAAACACATTTCAGAAAGGCAGAGGTGGGCACTGCCTCCAATAAATATGATGTGCTATTTTTCCAGACTTTGACTATTATAAAATACTTTGCACTTTGCTGATCAAATAAATGAAAAAAGTGTGTCTCCTTGTGGTTGTACTTTGATTAGTCCAGCTTCCCAGGTTGTCACTGGTTTTGTTTTTATAGTTTTTTCATTTTTCTTGCCTTGTAAAATGTTTTTAAATAGAAAAAGATTTTACTTTATAGCTTCTGAGTTTTGCATCAGACTGAGAAAGGCCTTCCCCACTCAAGATTATTAGTTAACATAATTGAATTAAAGTGGAAATGGCAGCCCATCTTTTCTCTCATCTATTTGACTACCAAACAGAAATGTCAAGAGAATACATGCTACCAATAGCTTCTTTGTGATAATGCATGCATTCATTACAGTAGGCAGCAAAATGGTCTCGAAGATTAATTACTGCCAGAAAAGGTCAAAGTTAGACTTAAGGGCATGAGTTAAAAAACATGAGAAAAATAAAATAATATTGTAAGCACAAAAAGGCAATACAAATAACAAGACAAAATAAAACATCTTTTATTTAACATTCAACACCATATAAGTCAGAAAGCATGTTTAAATATGAGCAATGTTTTGTGTATTTTAATACATTACCTGTCCAAGTTTAGGACCAATGTCGACGTTGTTGTTGTTGTTAATCCTCACCTGAGGATATTTTTCCACTGATTTTTAGAAAGAGTGGAGGGAAAGGAGGGAGAAAAAGAGGGGGAGAAAGAGAGAGAGAAGGAGACAGAAACATCGATGTGAGACACGTCAATTGGTTGCTTCCCGCATGCTCTGGGCTGGGGATCAAACCTGCAACCCAGGTATGTGCCCTTGCCTGGGAATCAAACCCTGGACCCTTCGGTGGCCGATACTCTAACCACTGAGTGACACTGGCCAGGGCTATGTTGACGTATTAAGTGCACCCTTGAATCGATTCCTGCATTTCACTTCTGTTGCAGTGGAATATGAGAAGGCCAGTTCTGCACATTTAGGTTTTAGTAGAGAAAAGAACACTTGTCCATTCTGCTGCCTTCCGGCACAGTGTCATAAATTACACACTACCTCACCTTTGATAGCCCATATCTTTATATGCGCTTATTGGTCATTTGTTTTTCTTCTAGCCATTCAATTCCTCTGCCCATTTTTTAATTTGGTTGTCTTTATGTTATTACGTGGTCAGCTTTCTTTATATATTCTAGATACAGGCCCTTATCAGATATATGATTTGCAAATATGTTCTCCCATTTTGTGAGTTGTCTTTTCACTTTATTAATGGCATTCTTAGCAGCACAAAAGGTGTAAACTTCGCCTGGCCAGTGTGGCTCAGTGGTTGAGTGTTGACCCATGCACCAAGAGGTCACTGGTTCATTTCCCGGTCGGGGCACCTGCCCAGGTTGTGGGCCCAATCCCTAGTAGGGGGCATGCAGGAAGAGGCCAATCAATGTCCTCTCTCATCAATGTTTCTATCTCTCTCTCCCTCTCCCTTCCTCTCTCTTTAAAAATCAATAAAGAAAAAGGAGAAACATCTGTAACAAAAATAAATTAATTAATTAAATTTAAAAAATGTTTAATGTAACACTAAAAAAATCAATAAAGAAAAAAAATTTTTTTAAAGGTGGAAACTTTGATATAGTACAATTGATCTTTTTTCTTCTGCTGCTGATATCAGATACCTTTTTTAAGTGAGCTAAAATTCACATAAGATTCAACGTTTTGCCTACGTTTTAAAAAATAATTTTGTCACAAAAATGTGAGTAGCATCTTAAAAAAAAAAAGCACAGGAAAAAAAATTACTTAAACCAAATAGCGTTGAAACCTGAAAAGAGAAAATAATCATGATTGTCATTTACTAAGCGTCATGCACAGAGTTAAGTGACCTAGATCAGCAGTTCTCAACTGGGGGCAGTTTTGTTCCTTGATGGACATTTGGTAATGTCTGGAGATATGTGGTTGTCATGACTGAGGTGGAGGGCAGTGCTACTGGCATGTAATGGGTAGAGTCCAGGGATGCTGTTAAACATCTTACAATACACAGGACATCTCCACAACAAAGGATTATCTGAGGTTGAGAAACCCTGATCCACATTCATCAATTGTCCCCTTTTACAATGAGGAAACCGAGGCCTCGAGAAGTTAAATAACTCACATAAAACCACAAAGCTTGTAGGCAAGACAACCAGGATTGGAGCTCATTGTGGATTAGAGCTCCAGAATCCCCACCCCTTGCTGGGCAAGGACAGCAGGAAGGTGACTTTGTGAAAAGGTCTCTCGGAGAGGTAAAAAACCCAAACGTTATCACTGAGAAATCGCATATTCCTAATGCACGGTGTGATCTTTCAGTGAACCGGATGGTGGGATGAACAATGAGGTGTAGCTAACCTGAAGCTGAACAGGATGCTTTCCTCTAGAAAATTCTCCCAAAGGCAGGAGAGTGGGCCTCATAATAGCCTACATAGGGTTCTAGAATATGTCGATTGTTGCTCCTCAGAATTACCCGTGGCTTTTTAGAAATATGGGTTCTTCAAGCCCAATCAAAGCTATGGACTCTAGTCCCCAGGAGTGGGGCTCTGGAATGTGTATTTTCAAAAGTCCTTTGGATTGTCAAGTGTAAAACTCATGTAATTACCACATCATGGGGTGGCTAAAACTATTTTCAGATGTTCTGGAATCAAATGTGATTTTCTTTTTCCCTCTAGCCCGGACCATTATTGATTTGAGAGAGAGGGAAAGGGATTGGGCGGGAGAGAGAAACATCAATATGAGAGATAAATGTCAATCAGTTGCCTCCCACACACCCTGACTGGGGACTGAACCCATAACTTGGGCATGTGACCTGACTAGGAATTGAACCAGCAATCTTACAGTGCATAGGATGATGCTCAACCAACTGAGCCACACCAGCCAGGGCTCCACTTGATTATTTCAGTCATAAATGAGAAGCTTCAGGAAACCTAGAGGCAGAAACCAAACAAGGACTATTTCTCTCCGTTTATTCCCTCTCATAATATTTAATGTCCTGTGCATTAGTCATCTACAGCTGTGTAACCAAACTTGGTGGTATGAAACAACAATAAACAACAAGAATTCAGGAGCAGCTCAGCTGAGTGTTCTGGCATGGGGGTGGGGGGGGTCTCTCATGAGGTTGTAATCAAAGTGTTGACCAGGCCTGCAGTCATGTGAAGTCTTGACTGAGGCTGGAGGATCCACTTCCAAGATGGTACCGTCACATGGCTGGCAAGTTGATGCTGACTGTTGTGAGAGACCTCAGGCCCTCCACAGGCTACTTGAGTATCCTCAAGACATGGCATATGGATTACCTCAGAGTGAGTGAGCTAAAAACAACACCACGCAGAAGCTATCCTTTTTATGACCTAGCCTCAGAAGTCATGTAGCATTGTTCTGCCACATTCTATTCCTTAGAAACAACACACTAAGTCTGGGACACATTCAAGGGGAGGGGAATTAGGCCCTACCTTTTGAAGAGAGGAATGTCATAGAATTTGGGGACACTTTGTTTTTCTTTATCGATTTTAGAGAGAGAAGAAGGGAGAGGGAGAGAAATAGAGACATCGATGAGAGAGAACATTAGCCGCCTCCTACATGCCCCCCACTGTGGATCAGTTCCACAGCCTGGGCATGTGCCCTGACTGGGAATCAAACCGGCAACCTCTTGGTGCATGGGTCGACACTCAACCACTGAGCCACACCAGCCGAGCTGGGGATGCATTTTAAAACCACCACATCTCAATCTTACCAATGCTACATTCAGCTCTCTGCTGATGGTGAAATTCTTTAGCTGTTTGCACAGTCCTAAACTCCAAAGATGGCATGGCTCACCTGGAGGTGAGGGTGAGCTCAGAGGGCCCACCACTCACAATCCACAACCATCTTGTACAGCAACCACTAGATGACTGTTTCCGAAAGTTTGGGAGTAAGTGGGAAAAGAAATGTGTTCTGACCCCTGTTTACTTCCTTTTCTGGGGCAGAAATGGCAAACTCATGATTGAACCCAGTCAAAACCATCGTACCTCATTTGGTAAACTGAAGGGCATGTTTCTCTCTCAACTCTGTTTCAAATGAAAACACAGCAAACAAGTTTAAATTTTCAAGAATGACATTTTTAGCAGAAATTGGAATTTGGTTATAAAATGCAGCTTACCTTGGGCAAGTAAATTCTACTTGCCTTAAAAAAATGCAATAGAAAATACTGCTAGTCTGTTATCTATAAGAGAGAAAAAATTTTACCCAGGAGGGTCAAAGAATTTCAGACCTCATGGGGGAAATTTTCCTAAGGGTGTCTCAAAACTGAGCTTATAAAGATGAGGGGAGGTAGAAAAGGGTATAGGAGGGATAAATGGTGATGTAAGGAAACTTCAACTTGGGGTGGTGAACACGATACAATATACAGGTGATGCATTATAGAATTGTACACCTGAAACCTATATCGTTTTATTAACCAATCTCACCCCAATAAACTCAATAAAAAGAGAGAAAAAGAAACAGGAGAAAATAACCTGAGCATATAATGGAATATTACGTACATAAAGTTGGCTAGGTCCCTTCCCCGTATCCATTCCACAAGCACTCTTTACTAACAGAGCCTAAATTGTATTCAAGTGGGCAATGAGCCCAGCTTAAGAACTACATTTCCCAGCCCCCTTTGCAGCTGAGGGAGGATGATGAAATAAGAGGAAGTTATTGGGTGGGGCTTCCAGGAAAGCTATTTAAAGGGAACTAACTTGGCTTGCCCTCTTGCTCTTGCTACTTCCTCCTTCCTGTTTTCTGGAACACAAACAAAATAGCAAGGGCCGTAGCAGCCATCTTTGACCATGAGGTAACCTTGAGGAAGGAAGCCATATGCTAAGGATGGTGGAGCAGAAAGGAGGAAGTCTCTTGATGAATTTGTGGTCATCCCTGGGCTACCTCTAGACATTTTTTTTTTTTTTAAGTAGAGGTAAAAACCTCTAGTTTATATAAGTGACTGTGGTCAGCTCTCTGTATCAACAGCTAAATACAAGTCATTACTCATTATATAATGTCATGCTCATGGTAATTTTCCCAGTGCTAAATAAATAAAATACTCTGTAGTTTGGAGAGATTTGAGGGTTTTCTTTTTTGTGCTTTTTCACTTTGCTTTTACCCACTATTTATGCAACTTTTACCCGTTAGAACAGCATGTTCCTTCCATGGCTAGTCTTCAGCCTGGAACTGTAGCTGCAAGTTGCTATAGGTTATCAGATAGTACTCAGGTTAAAAACATGACCTCTCATTCTGACTGTCATCTGAGGGGGGAATCACAGGCAATTAAATGTATTTTCGGAAGACTGCCTGTGGCCTTCCCAACTTGATGCAGGTACTGAGAGCCTGGGTTGGAGGCCCACTTCAGCACAATGCTGATATCACCATGAAAGGCACCTCCTAATAGACTGTCTCTCAGGTCTCCTGTTTCTGACTGCTAAATGATTTTTTTATTTTCCTGAAAACTGTTTTAAAAGTGGCACAGCTCTGCCCTGGCTGGTGTGGCTCAGCTTGCTGGAGTGTCGTCCCGTGCATCAAAAGATTTCGGGTTCAATTCCCAGTCAGGGCACATACCTACATTGTGGGTTCCAGCCCCAGTGGGGGCACAAGTGGGAGGCAACCAACTGATGTTTCTCTATCAAATCAATATCTCTCTGTCTCTCTCTCTCTCCCTCCTTTCCCCACTCTAAAAAAATCAATAAGCATGGCCTTGGGTAAGGATTAGAAATAATAATAATAGTTTTTTTAAAATGTCACAGCTCTGTAAACAAAAAGTCTCAGGTCCATTTGCCAACGCAGGTATCACAGAGAACCAGCTTCTTATTGAGGCAAGATGTCTACACACTGCTGACTGCAGCCCGCATCCTGAAACAGCAGTAACTCAGGCCCTCGTATTCAGTCCGCTACTCTGTGACTCACACGAATCACCTGGGAATCGCACTCAAATGCAGAGTCTGGTTCTGTGGATCTGGGCTGGGACCTGAGAGTCTGCATTTCTAACAAGCTCCCAGTGATGCCAAGGCTGCTGGTCCATAGACTTCATCTTGAGTGGGAAGGCACTTTCTTTTTTTTGGTATGTGCCCAGCAGGAACTGAACTCAGGACTCTCTGGTCCGCAGGCCCATGCTCCAACCACTGAGCCAAACCGGCCAGGGCATGGAAGGCACTTACTGGCTGTTCTCACAACACAGGTCCTAGTGTCTATCAGGCTCCTTCTTGTCATTCAGGTCTCCATTCAAATGTCACTTCCTTCAAGCAGCCCTCCCTGACCAGCCAGCCAGTCAGACTCCCATCACTTTTTACCACTTCATCCAGATTTCTCTTCATGGTACTTACTAATCTTGGGATGAACAAGGCACACTCATCTTCTCATTTGCTTGTACGTAGCTCCTCACCCTCACTAGAATGTTCCATAAGGGCAGGGGCCATGTCTGGCTGCTGCCCTGTTCATTTCTACATCTCCAGTCCCTAGAACAGTCCCTGGCATGTAGTAGGCACTTGATAAATACCTTCAACCTCTCCTTCAGCCAGAATGTTCTTCCAGAGATGAGGTGATCGCTCTTAGATCTCTCAAAACTTGAGAAAAATATTTTATTTTCTGATGAGGAAAACACTGTGTCTCCTATGAAAAAATTTCAAAAAATACCTAGGTTGGGTTCTCCCAGAAGCAGAACATGAAACAAGGATCAGAGAGCGGGTAGTTGATTTGGGAGGTGAGCCCAGAACAGAGAAGGGAGGCAGGGAAGGTGAGGACCCAATGTGGGGTGCATTAATGGGCAAGTTACTGCTGCGGGCAGCTGGGATTCTACCCCTCTGGGGACCTCCAGGAGTGAGGAAGTTGGGATCCTGTCCATCACTGGTTGAGACTGGGTGGGTGGTGGTAATGTACCAGCACTTCCAGCCACCCTATGAGCAGGTTGAGTACACTGCTGCAGCCACAGCAAGGCCTCAGCCAAAGAATCATAGGAGCTAACAGAAGGATGACATTCAGAAGCACGGTGAATGCCAAGGAGAGACGGGCAGGTGCCAACACAGTCTGCCACACAGTGTCTATTCAGAATTAGAAGCTTGCTCTCTTTCTGCCACACACCCCCATGCCTAGGTCACTGAGATGAATTCCCAGAAGCCTTGTTTTGGGGACCACCATCGGTCCATATATTTCCAGCCTATGTGCAAACTAGAACAAAGTGCACCTTCCTCAAATTATTTTTATTATTAAAATATAATTTGCACACCATGAAATCCACCATTTCAAAGTGTACAGGTCAGTGGTTTTAGTACATTCATTAAGTTGTGCAACTATCACCACTATTTAATTCCAGAACATTTTCATGACCCTTTGTAGAAACGTCATGCCCATTAGCAGTCACTCCCCATTCCCTCCACCCCAGCCCTGGGAACCATTAATCTACTTTCTGCCTATGGACGTGCTGTTCTGGATATTTCATAGAAATGGAATCATAAAACATGTAGCCTATTAGGTCTGACTTTTTTCACTGATCAAAAGGTCTGATTTAGGAAGGCATTTAGCTTTATAGCAAAAGTTTTCCATCTCCAGTTACCACCGTCAAAGAAATTGATATTACCATGCTGATATAATCTGCTGGTTCCCTTTGAATAGTGTGCAAAAAATGACATCAACCCATTGAAAAATCAAACAGGTACCAAAAAAAAAAAATCCCTGGCCGGTTTGGCTCAGAAGTTAGAGCGTTGGCCTGCAGTCCCGAGAGATCCGGTTCAGTTCCCGCTAAGGGCATGTACCTTGATTGCAGTTTGTCCCCAGCCCTGGTTGGTCGTGCGGGTGGCAGCCACTCGATGTGTCCCTTTCACGTCGATGTTTCTCTCTCTCTCTCCCTCTCTCTCCTTCCCGCTCTATCTGAACAAAAAATTGAAAAAAATGTCCTCTGGTGAGGATAAAAAAAAAAAAAAACCGGTACCAAAAATGGAACAATATGCACAGTTCAGTAAAGTATAGTGTGAAGTTTTCCCCATCTAAAAATACATCAATAAGCCCTGGCCGGTTTGGCTCGGCAGTTAGAGTGTCGGCCTGCGGACCAGAGAGTCCCGGGATCGGTTCCCGCTAGGGGCATGTACCAAAAAAAAAAAAAAGATAATAAAAATACATCAATGAAATAAAACATGAACTATAGTTGACTTGGTTTCAGGAAGCACACATTTAAGAATTTCATTATTGTTCTTATCTCATATTCAGTCACAGACAGGATTTTATAGGCCACCATGCTGTTTACTTTGGGGATTGTAGTAGTGAAGGAATGCAGACGGACTTGCTCAAAATTGGTGATGACCTGTGGTCCTGACTCTTCCCACTTTTCAGGTACAACCAAATCTTTGTCTGTATAGATGAGCAGATCAAATGAACAAGAAACTTCCAGCAGCCCAGCCGGTGTGGCTCAGTGGGTTGAGCATTGTCCCATGGATTGAGATGTCCCGGTTCGATTCCCGGTCAGGGCACATGGGTTTTGGGCTAGAGCCCCAGTAGGGGGCGTACAGGAGGCAGCCGATCAATGGTTCTTTTTCACATCAATGTTTCGATTTTTTCTCCCTCTCCCTCTAAAAATCAATAAAAGTATATATATGTGTGTGTGTGTGTGTGTGTATGTGTATACATATATATGTATATATATATTTTTAAAAGAAACTTCTGACAGTGTCAGAGATGTCACTTTAGCTGTGGTCTGTCTGATCACCGAGCAGATTTCACCTTGGATTGCTTTCTGAGACTATTCTCTGGGTGTAATGTCATCTTCAGCAGTCTTGTCACATTCAGTATCAAACTGCCATCTTTCAAGGGCCTCCCCATGTTCAATATTCGAGATGACTACTCCCAGTTTCTGCACTGAACACTTGTATGACCAATCTTTTAGTTGTTCCACCGCATTGGGTAGGTATTTCAGGAGCTCAAGATCAGTAGTTACAAGCAAGCTGAATCCATATCTCTGTACTCGAGTAAAGGTTTTGGATGGGTAAATGCCACACTGATAACAAAATTCTGTTGACGCCAAATGTAAAGAACTTCACCACGCTGTTGGTGCTCCCACCAAGGGTGGTGCCCTGCTCCTGGGAAAGCTGCTGCACCCTGACCAGGCCAACACTTGTGGCGTGAGCCCAGAGCACAAGGCGACCAAGCACGGCGACCACAAGGCTCAAATCAGACCCCATCACTTTTTACCACTTCACCTAAGGTACTTACTAATCTTGGAATGAACAAGGTACATTCATGTCACTTGCTTGTACATATCTTCTCACCCCCACTAGAATGTTCCATAAAGGCAGGGGCCATGTTTAGACTTTAAATTGAGGCTTCTAATAGCGGAGTGGGTCTCAGAGTGTGGCCCCTAGACCAGCAGCATCAGCACCACCTGGAAACTTGTTAGAAATAAAACTTCTCAGGCACCTCTCTAGCTACATGAAATAAAGATCTCTAGAGGTGGGACCAGGCAATCTGTGTTTTAACAAGGCCTCCAGGGGATTCTGAGGCACACTCCAGTTTAAAGGGGGCTGGGATAAAGGTTTTAGAAATCAGAAAAGGGTTTGAGCGTGGGTGGCATCCTGCAATGTCTGGTTGTGGTTGCATCATAGTGATGTTTTCCCCTCTGGCTGATCCATGGCTGGGGGTAAGTGATTAGTGCAAATTAGCTGAGTTCAGGTGTACTTTTGACTTAAGTACCACCTTTCAGCTCGGGATTACCAAACACCACTTATTTTTACCCCAGGGAAGCTCTGGTAGGCTCCAGGGCCACAGAGAAAGTTAAAAATAGAAAGCAAATGGATCATCTGACTCTAGGCTCTAACCACCATTGCATATAAACCTTAGTTCTTTAAATAAGAGCATTTTGGTCTTTTCAGAAACTGAAGAACCACAAAATGCATAGCCAAGCCAAGATGTACCACTGGTAGTTACCCCCTCATTCTTGTAACCATCTTGTACCTTGGGCACCATAAATTCAGTTCACAAATATGGGTTCACACTATTTTCTTCCTTAGTTCCTGAATGGGGGCTTATCTTTGCCTACCCCTGGAACAAAGAGCTTCTGATCTAGTGATTTGCAATTGTGGCAGCACTGCTCCATGAGGGGGGGGGGGGGGGGGGCATTTGTAGGGGAGTTGGGGATTGAGTTGTCTTACAATGAATGGGGCCTCTGGTGTTTAGTGGGTTAGTGCCAGGGTTGTGAAACATCCCATAGAATTCTTATGGGAATCTAAAATGGTACAATCACTTTGAAAGATAATTCAAGAGTTTGTATTTTTATCAAGGTAAAATTGGTATATAATGTTATATATGTTTCAGGTGTACAATACTATAATTTGACATCTGTATACATTTCAAAATGATCACCCCCAAAAGTTTAGTTACCATCAGACACCAGATAGTTGACTCCCTTAACCCCTTTTACCCGCCCACCTGTGGTTTTGTTTCCCTCTGGTAACCACTAATTTGTTCCTTGTCTATGGATTTCCTTTTGTTTCATGTTTTCACTTGTTTTGCTTTGTTTGAATTTCACAGATGTGTGAAATATATGGTATTATCTTTCCCTGGTCTCACTTATTTTACTTAGCATAATACCCTCAAGGTCCATTTACATTGTCACAGAAGGCAAGATTTCATTCTGTTTTTATGGCTGAGTAGTATTTTATTATATTTATAGATAGATAGATAGATAGATAGATAGATAGATAGATAGATATAGATATATAGAGATATATAGAGATATCTCCCACATCTTTATCCATTCATCAACTGATGGACACTAGGTTGTTTCCATCTCTTGGCTATTGTAAATAATACTGCAATGAACATAGGGCTGCATATATCTTAGTGAATTAGTGTTTTTGTATTTTCTTGGATAAATACCCAGAAGTATTGCATTCCTAGGTAATTACCAAAGAGAAAAGAAAGCCATATTTATGCATGAATGTTCATATCAGCTCTGTTTGTAATAGCCCAAAACTGGAAGCAACCTGAATGCCCATCAACAGGTGAACAGCCAGCTTGCGGCACATCCATACATCTATACTACCACATAGCAGTAAAATGGAATAAACTATTGATACACAACATGGGTGAATCTCAGAATAATTATGCTGGGTGAAAGAAGCCAGACTAACATAGAATATTTGCTTTCTAATTCATTCCCTTTACATAAAATTAAAGAAAATGCAAACCAATCTACACTCACAGAAAACAGATCAAAGGTTGCCTGGGGTGTGGGGGAGGGTTGAGGGATTAAAAAGTGGGCTAGTTGTAATCCCCTTGGGAAAGAAAACAGTGTGGATAATAGTTATGTTAATTAACTCTCTTTGGGGTAGCTCACAACCTGGCAGCTGGCCTCTTTCAGCAGAGGGAGGGAGAAAAAGGGGGCACCCAAGACAGAAGCCACTGTTTTTTTATAACCAACGCTTGGATGTGGGGTCCATCACTTGCCTTTTTCCTATTCATCAGAAGCAAGTCAGTAAATCCAATTCACACTAAAGGGAAGGGAATTACACAAGGACATGAATAAGAAGAGATGCGGATTTTAGGGACCCCCTTAGAGGCTGCCCACTACATATAAACAGAAGCAAACATGATTGGAATGCGAACATGGGCAGGTTCTCGGCTCTGCCCAAACCGGGGCACAGCAATCATGGCCTGGCAGATCAGAACCGTTTACAAGCCATTTTCTTTTCTTATCAAAAAATTAGCACCATAGCTCCCTCCCCAGGGGTCATTAAGAACTGATGGTGCTGATACAGTTGGCAAAGGGTGTTTCTGTGGTTTCTCCCAGCAGCTACCGCAGCAGCTTGTTAGAAAAGATCATAGGATAAAAAGACTTAAGAGGTGGTGCCCTGGATCCCCCAAACAAACAGCCTGGTTTCTTTCTGGAAACATCCACCAAGATGTTGTGCTAGTTAGGATAGGCTATGCTGCGGTGAACGAGAAAGTAACAATAACAAACACATCTAACTGGCTAAATATCACAAAAGTTTATATCTTGCTCAGGCAAAGCTGGTGCTGAGTCCAGTAACCCTTCAGGGCTACTATTCACCACAGGATGGTGCACAGTGACTCAGGGATCCAGGTGTTTTCTGTCTTGTGACTACCCTCTCAACACCAGGCCTCCTTTACAAAGGAGAAGTTGAGCCTGGAGAATCTTGCAGAGGCTTTTTGCTGCCTCAGAAAGGAAGTGACCATCCCTTCTGATCATATTCGATTGGCCAAAGCTAGTCATATGTCCCTGCCTAGCTCAAGTGTACTGGGATGGGTATCTCCACACAGCCAAGAAGAAAAAGAGAAGTAGACATTGAAGAAAGGGTGAATTTCAACTATATCTGGCAAGGAAGAGATTTAATTAATGCTAACCACAATATTAGGGGTTAAACATTCTTATCTACACATTAATGTTGCAGAGCCAACTCCTCAAAATTCATAACATTTTAAAAATACATATATAGCCCTGGCCGGTTTGGCTCAGCAGTTGGAGCGTCGGCCCGCGCACCAGAGAGTCCCAGGTTCAGTTCCCGCTAGGAGCACATACCAAAAAAAATAAAATAAAAAAATAAATAAATAAAAAGTTAAAAATACATATATATTGATTTTTTTTTTTTAGAGAGAGAGAAACATCCATCAGCTGCCTCTCACACGCCCCCTACTGGGGATTAAGCCTGCAACCTGGGCATGTTCCCTGACTGGGAATAGAACCAGGACCTCGCAGTCCATTGGACAATGCTCAATCCACTGAGACACACCATGCGAGCAAAATTAATAACATTTTAATAAAAACTGCCCCTGCCTAAGGATCATGATAAGTTCTTTGTGTGTATTAACTCATTCAATCTTGTCAATTCCCCGGTAAGGTTGGTATTTTTATTCTCACTTTAAAAATGAGAAATTGAGACACAAAGAGGTTCTTGTTTCTACCCACAGAACACTTCTGACACCAAATGTGGGGTGGGGGTGGGGGGGTTCCTCATACCCACCTATTCCTCTATTCTCTGGCCACCAACAGCAATTCAGTTGTGATATGGCCTAGAATTATGGTCACACCCACAGGTTAAAGCCTCAATGCCACAAGACTACCCCCACTTCAGATGCCAATTCCAAGTCCAGGCCTCCTGTATTTCTGACTGATCAGTTGTAAATCAGGGGTTCCACAACCCCTCCTCATGTTGCTCTAGGGCTCACAGAACTCGGGAAACAATTTACTTACTATCACCATTTTATTATAAAGGATACAACTCAGAAACAGCCAGATGGAAGGGATGCACAGGACAAGGTATGCGGGGAGGTGGGCTCTGAACTTTCCTGTCTCTCCAGGCACAGCCCACACCCCCACACCCGGCACCTCCATGTGTTTACCAATCCAAAAGCTCATTAAATGTTCTTCAGGAGTTGCTATAGAACTTAATCTCCGGCTCCCCTCTTCTCCCCAGAGGTCTATGCTTGGGCTACAATTTCCAACCACTTGGTCTTTCTGGTGACCAGCGCCATCCTGAGGCTATCTAGGGGCCCTACCCCAAGTCATCGCATTAGTATGGACTCAAGGTGTGATTGAAAGGAGCTTGTTATGAAAAACAGAAAACCCTCCTGTCACTCAGGAAATTCCAGGGGTTTTGGAGACCTGTACTGGGAACCAGGGATAAAGACCAAATATATTTCTTATTATACAGTAGTCCCTGTCATCTGTGATCACTTTCCACAGGTTCAGTTACTCACCGTCAACCATAGTCCAAATATATTAAAAAGAAAATTCCAGAAATAAGCAATTTATAAGTTTTAAATTGCACAACATTCTGAGTACCTCAATTTATCTCACATCATCACAAGAAGGATGAGTACAGTACAAGATATTTTGAGGGAGAGCACATTCACATAACATATTACAGTATATTATTATAATTGGTCTATTTTATTGTTGGTGTTGATCTCTTACTGTGCCTAATTTATAAATTAAACTTTATCATAGGGATGTATGTATAGGATAAAAACAGTATGTATGGGGTTTGGCACTATCTGTGATTTCAGGCACCCACTGGGGGTCTTGGAAAGTATCTCCCATGGATAGGTGGGGACTACTGTACTACAGAAGTTAAACAACTCATCCAAGGTCACATGGCCATCGTACTGGTTGTCCTCTGACCATGCCTCCAGACCCACTCTGAATCTTCTCTCTGCTTTTTGCTCAGAGAAGCTGACCACATCAATAGACTGTGATGCCCTGTTGTTTCTGGTAGCCTTAGCTAATGGGTAGCTCAAGAAGGAGAGCAAAGAAAAGAAGGGACATGAGTTGGGGTATTTATTGCCCCAGCTCCCTTTTTGTGGGGTGGCAGCAGGTTGGGCTGTGCCAGGATCTGAGCCCTCTCTCCATACTTCTTTTTCTGAATTCTGGTGACCACTCTCTCTCCTCATCCTTTCAACACAAAAATGGTTACTCAAAAGTCATTGGCCTTAGCGTGCAACATGATCCCCTGTACTGCACTCTCTGCAAATTACCCAATTTGAGCAGTCATTTCTTTGGTGTAGGGACCATAGCTGATACAGAAAATAAAAGAGTAGAGCTGGGTTTGGCCAAGTATTATGAGAAAGGTATTTGTTAGATTTCTTTCTAACGTTCACATTAATGGCTAAACACACAGAAATCATATCATTTAATATAGTAAATAAAAATGACTTTTAAAACTAAGACTGATTTTTTTCTACAGGTCTATCTCAAGAAACAAGAAAAAATCCTAATAAACTATCTGACCCTACAATTTAAAGAATTAGAAAGAGAACAAAAAGAAAAACCCAGAGTTAGTAGAAGGAAGGAAATAATAAAGATCAGAGTAGAAATAAATGAGATAAAGACTAAAAAACAATACAAAATATCAGTGAAACCAAGAACTGGTTCTTTGAAAAGATAGGCATGACTGATCAACCTTTAGCCAAACTCACCAAGAAACAAAGAGAGAGAATCCAAATTAATAAAATCAGGAATGAAAGAGATGAAGTAACAATCAACACCATAGAAATACAAAGAATTGTAAGAAAATACTGTGAACAATTATATGCCAACAAATTGGACAACCTAGGTGAAATGGACAAATTCCTAGAATCATACAGTCTTTCAAAACTCAACCAGGAGTAGAAGTAGTAAAATAAACTTCCAGCAAACAAAAGCCCTGGTCCAGATGGCTTCAAAGGGGAGTTTTCCCAAACATTCAAAGAAGAACTAACATCTGTTCTCCTCAAATTATTCCAAAAAATTAAAGAGGAAGAAAGACTTTCAAGATCTTTTTATGAGACCAGCATAATCCTAATCCCAAACAGATAAAGACACTACAAAGAAAGAAAATTACAGGCCAATATTGCTGATGAACAAAGACACCAAAATACTCAACAAAATATTAGCAAATCAGATCCAGCAATATATTTAAAAAATTATTCACCATGCCCAAGTGAGATTTATCCCAGGGATGCAAGGCTGGTACAATATTTGCAAATCAGTAAATGTGACACACCACATAAATAAAATAAAAGATAAAAATCATATAATCACATTAATAGATGCTGAAAAAGTGGCAAAATCCAGCACCCATTTTTTTTTCTTTACTGATTTTAGAGAGAGAGGAAGAGAGAGGGAGAGATAGAAACATCAATGACAGAGAACATCAATTAACTGCCTCCTGCATGCCCTCCTCCGGGAATGTGGCCCACAACCTGAGCATGTGCCCTGACCGGGATTTGAATCAGTGACCTCCCAGTGAATGGGTTGAGGCTCAACCACTGAGCCACACCAGCTGGACCAGCACTCATTTTTTTTTTTTTATCCTCACCCGAGGACATTTTTCCATTTTTTGTTCAGATAGAGCGGGAGGGAGAGAGAGGAAGAGAGAGAGAGAGAAACATCGATGTGAAGGGACACATCGAGTGGCTGCCACCCACACGACCAACCAGGGCCGGGGACAAACTGCAACCGAGGTACGTGCCCTTAGCGGGAACCGAACCCGGGTCTCTCTGTACCGCAGGCCGACGCTCTAACCGCTGAGCCAAACTGGCCAGGGCTATTATTATACTCAGAGGGCAAAAACTAAAAGCATTTCCTTTAATAACAGGAACAAGCCCCGGCTGGTTTTGCTCAGTGGTTAGAGCGTCGGCCTGTGGACCAGAGAGTCCTGGGTTCGGTTCCCGTTAAGGGCAGTACCTTGGTTGCAGTTTGTCCCTGCCCCGGTTGGGGCTGTGTGGATGGCAACCAGTGGATGTGTCTCTCTCACATCGATGTTTCTCTCTCTTCCTCCCTTTTTCCCTCCCAATCTATCTGAAGATAAATGCAAAAAATGTCCTCGGGTGAGGATTAAAAAAAAAAAGAACAGGAACAAGACAGGGGCTACATCAAACTAAAAGGTTTCCGCACAGCAAAAGAAACCAGCATCAAAATGAGAAGGGAACCCACTGTATGGGAGAACATATTTGCCAATGATATATTGGATAAAGGGTTAATTTTCAAAATGTATAAAGTACTCATGCAACTCAACAAAAGGAAGACAAACAATCCAATTAAAAAATGGTCAGAGGACCTGAATAGATACTTCTCCAAAGAAGACATACAAATGTCCAAGAGACATATGAAAATGTGCTCAATGTCACTAATCATCAGAGAGATGCAAATTAAAATGACTATGAAGTATCACCTCACACCTGCCAGAATGGCTGACAGCAACAAATCATCAAACAAGGGTCTGTGAGGATGTGGAGAAAAGGGGACTCTAGCACATTGCTGGTGGGAATGCAGACTGATGTAGCCACTATGGAAAACAACATGGTGTTTACTCAAAAAATTAAAAATTGAACTGCCATTTGACTCAGTGATCCCACTTTTAGGAATATATCTTAAGAAGCCTGAAACACCAATCAGAAAGAATACATGCACCCCTATGTTCATAGCAACACTATTTATAATAGCAAAGATCTGGAAACAACCCAAGTATCCACCAGTAGATGAATGGATAAAAAGCTGTGGTACATGTACACAGTGGAGTACTATACAGCTGTAAGAAAGAAAGATCTTTTACCCTTTGAGATGACATAGAGGGACCTGGAGAGTACTATGCTAAGGGAAATAAGCCAGTCAGAGAAAGATAAGTATCACATGATTTGACTTATTTGTGGAATACAAATAACAAAATAAGCTGACAAACAAAATAGATACAGAGACATGGAAATAGGGAACAGACTGACAAACCTCAGAGGAAAGTGGGTGGGGGAGCAGGAAGAGAGAAACCAAAGAACTTATATGCATATATGCATAACCAATGGACACAGACAACAGTGCATAAAGGCAGGGGAGGGAGTGGAAAAAGCAAGGAGGAGGATATCAATGGGGGAAAAAAGAAGAAACATCTGTAATAAAAATTAATTAATTAATTAAAATAAATTGATTTTTCCTTATCACTAAACAAAATATTGTTTTGTTTGTTTTTTAATATTTTTACACTTGATCTTAGCCAAAAAGCTGAGAAGCGATGTTTTTTTAATATTTTTTCTTTATTGATTTCAGAGAGAGAGGGAGAGGGAGAGAGAATTAGAAACATCGATGAGAGAGAACATCGATTGGCTGTCTCCTGCACACCCCCCACAGGGTATCAGGCCCACAACCTGGGCATGTGCCCTGACTGGTAATTGAACCAGTAGCCTCTTGGTGCATGGGTCTAAACTCAACCACTGAGCCACACCCAAGGATATTTTTTCATTGATTTTTTTTTTTAGATAGAGTGGAAGAGAGGGAGGGAGGGAAAGAAACATTGATTTGAGAGAGACACATCGATTGGTTGCCTCTCGTACAACCCTGATTGGGACCAAGGGTGGAACCTGCAACCCAGGTACGTGCTCTTGACCAAGAATCGAACCCAAGACTCTTTGGTCCAAGGGTTGATGCTGTAATCGCTGAGCCACACCAACCAGGGCAAAACATATAGATTGTAGGGAAATACAAATAAATGAACAGAAACAATTAAATTACTGACCCATTACCTGAATATACATGTAACATTTTCATAGATATTCTTCCATTATTTTTCCTATGCAAATAGAATGTTTGCATATACAGTTTTTAACCATTTTTTTCTACTTAATAAATTGTGATCATTTTTTCACGTCTTTACGTCCTTCTAAATGGTGTTGTGTCAAAAACCATCGACGTGAAAGGGACACATCCAGTGGTTGCCACCCGTACGACCAACCAGGGCAAGGGACAAACTGCAACCAAGGTACATGCCCTTAGCGGGAACCGAACCCAGGTCTCTCTGGACCACAGGTCGAAGCTCTCTCTAACCGCTGAGCCAAACCGACCAGAGCTGTTGTGTCAATTTTAAAGCTAATTTCCTATTTGGAGCACTTAGGTTATTTTCAATTTTTGGTTTCTATAAATAATCTTATAATAATTGGTTTGGGTTTTTTTGTTTGTTTGTTTTTGGACAAATCTTTGAGTACATATTTATTTTCTTCGTATAAAGTTCTAAATGTAGAATTGATGGAATCGGGTGGCACATTTCAATGCTTTGGTGTGAGTTGCCAAATTTCCTCCCGTCTTCATTCACCCTTACCCCAAACAGCCTATGAAATGTCTGCTGTACAATCTCACCAACACTGGATATTAAATATTTATTTGAAATATCTGCAAATCACTGCAGTGTGACTTTTTTTGTCCTCACCCGAGGACATTTTTGCACTTATCTTTAGATAGAGTGGGAGGGAGAGAGAGGGGAAGAGAGACTGAGAAACATCGATGTGCGAGAGACACATCAAGTGGCTGCCACACACACAACCCCAACCAGGGCCAAGGACAAACTGCAACTGAGGTACGTGCCCTTAGCAGGAACTGAACCAGGGACTCTCTGGTCCACGGGCCGACGCTCTAACCGCTGAGCCACACTGGCCAGGGCCAGTGTGAAATTTTTTATGTAATTAAATGTCTTCTATCTGAAAAATAGAAGGTCTTTATTTAAAGTATGAATCCAGCCCGGCCAGTGTGCCTCGGTGGTTGAGTGTCGACCCACGCACCAGGAGGTCACCAGTTTGATTCCCGGTCAGGGCACATGCCCAGGTTGTAAGTCGGATCCCCAATGGGGGGGCATGCAGGAGGCGGCCAGTCGATGTTCTCTCTCATGATGTTTCTATCCCTCTCTTCCTCTTCATTCCTCTCTCTCTAAAATCAATAAAGAAAAAATAATTTTTAATAAAAAATAAAATAAAGTATGAATGCAAATCAAATAAGTTAAAACTAGCCTTCCCTTTAATAAATCTATACAGCAAAAAAATTAATATTAGAATTATAACCATATGGTCATAGTGAAGAGGAAATGGATACAAATGTTTATTAAAATCAGGGCACTTGAACAGTAGAGAGATCTGGCAGACACTGCCTCTGCCAGGTAATCAAAGTTCACATCAAGACTGAGAAATCAGCCCTGGCCAGTTTGGCTCAGAGATTAGAGTGTCGGCCCACAGACCCAAAGTCTCGGGTTTGATTCCCAGTAAGAGGCACACACCTCGGGGTTTCGGGTTTGATCCCTGGCCTTGGTGGGGGTCATGAGGCAACCAATTGATGTCTCACATCGATGTTTGCTTCTCTCTCTCCCTCCCTTCCAATCTATCTAAAAAAGTCAATGGAAAAATATCCTGGGGTGTCCTGCCGGTGTGGCTCAGTGGTTGAGCATCGACCCATGCACCAAGAAGAGGTTGCCAGTTCGATTCCTGGTCAGGACACATGTCCATGTTGTGGACCAAATCCCCAGTGAGGGGCATGAAGGAGGTGGCCAATCAATGTTCTCTCTCATCGATGTTTCTCTCTCTCTCTCTCTCTCCCCCCCTCTGTGAGGATTAAAAATATAATAATAGCCCTGGCCAGTTTGGCTCAGCAGTTAGAGCGTCGGCCTGCGGTACAGAGAGACCCGGGTTCGGTTCCCGCTAAGGGCACGTACCTCGGTTGCAGTTTGTCCCCGGCGCTGGTTGGTCATGCGGGTGGCAACCACTCGATGTGTCCCTTCACATCGATGTTTCTCTCTCTCTCTCTTCCTCTCTCTCCCTCCCGCTCTGTCTGAACAAAAAATGCAAAAATGTCCTCGGGTGAGGATTAAAAAATAATAATAATAATAATAAAATAAAAGAAAGTTAAAAACATACATATATATATATATACATGTATATATATCAGCCCTGGCTGGTTTGGCTCAGTATTTAGAACATTGGCCCGAAGACCAAAGGGTCGAGAGTTTAATTCTCAGTCAAGGGCATGTACCTGGGTTGCAGGTTTGCTCCCTGGTCCCAGTCTGGGTTGTGCAGGAGGCAACCAATCGATGTGTCTCTCACATCGATACTTCTCTCTCCCTCTCTACCTCCCTCCATCCACTCTCTCTAAAAAATAAAAAATCAATGGAAAAAAATAAAGAAATAAAAGGCCACAGACTGTGTGATTCCATTTCTATGAAATGTCTAGAATAGATAAATCCATAAAAGCAGATAATAGATTAGTGGTTGCCAGGAACTGGGGGAAGGGAAGAATGGGGACTGACTGCTACAGGGGTACGTGTTTTCTTACAGAGATGAAGAAAATGTTATGGAATTAGATAGCACAATTTTTTAATGTACTAAAATTCACTGAATGGTACACTTTAAAAGTGTAAATAGTATAATATGTCAATTATATCAAAATTTTTAAAAAACACTCGTACACAGAAAGTCTGAGAAACCATCACAACCAAGAGGAGTCTAAAGAAACATGATGCCACCCTGGCCGGTTTGGCTCAGCGGTTAGAGCGTCCACCTGTGGTCCGGAGAGGCCCGGGTTCGGTTCCCGCTAAGGGCATGTACCTCGGTTGCAGTTTGTCCCCGGCCCTGGTTGGTCGTGCGGGTGGCAGCCACTCGATGTGTCCCTTTCACGTCGATGTTTCCCCCTCTCTCTCTTCCTCTCTCTCCCTCCCACTCTGTCTGTACAAAAAATGGAAAAATGTCCTCGGATGAGGATTAAAAAAAAGAAACATGATGCCTAAATGTAATGTGATATCCTGGGTGGGATCCAGGGACACAAAAAGTGCATTCAGTAAAACATAAGGAAATTTGAGCAAAGTATAGACTGTAGTTAAAAATATATCAGCCCTGGCCAGTTTGGTTCAGTGGTTACAGCGTCAGCCTACAGACTGAAGGGTCTCGAGTTCAATTCCAATCAAGGGCACCTACCTGGGTTTCAGGGTTGATCCCTGGTTGGGGTCATGCGGGAGGCAAACAATCAATGTGAGAGACAGCAATGTTTCTGTCTCTTTCTCTTTCTCCCTCTCTCCTTCCCTCCCACTCTCTCTAAATATCAGTGGAAAAATATCAACAAAAAAGAATAATATATCAATATTGGTTCATTCGTTCTCACAGACAGACAGTAATGTAAGATGTTTATAATACCAGAAAATCATAGGAGAAAGTAAGTGTCATGTATGTAGGAAATCTTTGTACATAGTGTCTTTGCAAATTTTCTGTAAATGTAAAAAACTGTTCTCAAATAAAACATTGGTTGAAAAAACAATCAGGGTATACCAAATCGTGATAACTTGGGCCACTTAAAAAAAACACAAGGTTCCTGCCTCTGGCTGTAAGGACACACAGGCTACTCTGATTCTGTGACCAGGAAAACTGCCCATTTGGAAACTAAGCCCATCTGTGGCATGTCAGGTCACCAGGGAAGCTGTTGGGTGAGGTAAGGATAAACACCAGCAATTCTATTCTCAGTAAGTGGCCCTCACCACTAACCATCCTTCCTTCCCCTTCAGTTTGTCTGTATCGTGTCTGGGCCTGAATTATCCTGTCTGGCAAAGTCCTGACTGATTCTGGGAGATTTTTAATGTTGAAAGGTATTGGGAAATTTTAGTGGAATTGCCTGAAAAGAAAAACAACTTTTACTTTTTTAAAACAGGTGACTAACTTCGACATTAATGCCAATGCTTGTGACCAAGGAAATTAGATAATGCAAGGTTAAGCAGGAGTGTTGGACTGTGTGAAATGACATGGGACTTTAGGTGACATCCAGGACCCTGATTTGCAAGTGTGCACTAGTGCACAGCCCTGAGAAGCTGATCTTGAAGAAACACCTAGGAGAGTGACATATTTAATAAAAAGTAACCGCCCCGCCACTCGATGTGTCCCTTTCACATCGATGTTTCCCTCTCTCTCTCTCTTCCTCTCTCTCCCTCCCACTCTATCTGTACAAAAAAAAAAAAGTAACCGCCCCAGTCTGGCCGGTGTGGCTCAGTAGTTGAGTGTTGAGCCATGCACTGAGAGGTTGCCAATTCGATTCCCAGTCAGGACACATGCACAAGTTGTGGGCCCAATCCCCAGTAGGGGGCATGCAGAAGGCAGCCAATCGGTGTTCTCTCTCATTGATGTTTCTATCTCTCTCTCACTTCCTCTCTCTCTAAGATCAATAAAGGAAAAACATTTAAAAATAAATAAATAACCGCCCCAAACTTGGGAGCTAGGGTATTGTCAAAGTTTATATGAAATTGTAGTCGAAGAACTTAAAGCATGTAGAGAAACAGGGTAGTGGACATCACACCTTTGAACATTCTAAGAAATCACTTAAATTGACTAAAATTATATTTTAACAACAATAAAAATAGCAATGGATAACATTTTGGCACGTAGCAATGTTATGTTTGTTCCCTTTTTATATACTTATTTTTAATTCAGTCCTTTATTTACACTAGGCACTTTTTAAAAAAAATTTTGTTTCCTTTATTGATTTGAGAGAGAGATAGAAACATTGATGGGAGAGAATATTGATTGGCCGCCTCTTGCATGCCCCCCACTGGGGATTTGGCCCACAACCTGGGCATGTGCCCTGACCAGGAATAGAACCAGTGACCTCTTGGTGCATGGGTCACCACTCAATCACTGAGCCACATCAGATGGGCTGTTTGTTCCTGTTTTAAAAGAAATCCTATGACCTCTCTCTCCACAAAACAAAGTACTGAGGTTGAGGCCTGAATCAGTCTGGAGACAACCCTTGGAGAGGCCTGATCCAAATCAATTATTTATTTATTTATTTTAATTATTTATTTATTTTTTTGTTACAGATGTTTCTCCTTTTTTTTACCCCATTGGCACCCCCCTCCCCACCCTAACCCCGCCCCGTCCCCGGCTTTGTTGTCTATGTCTATTGGTTATGCATACATGCATATAAGTTCTGTGGTTTATCTCTTCCCACCCCTCCACCCCCCAAATCAATTTTTTAAAAAAGCAATTGCTGGGCCCTGGCTGGTTTTGCTCAGTGGTTAGAGCATCAGCCTGCGGTCCGGAGAGACCTGGGTTCGGTTCCCGCTAAGGGCATGTACCTCAGTTGCAGTTTGTCCCCAGCCCTGGTTAGGTTGTGCGGATAGCAGCCACTCGATGTGTCCCTTTCACATCGATGTTTCTCTCTTTCTTTCTTCCTCTCTCTCCCTCCCTCTCTATCTGAATAAAAAATGGAAAAATGTCCTCGAGTGAGGATAAAAAAAATAATAAATAAAAATAAAAAAGCAATTGCTACAAGAGCCAAATTCTTGCCTCTTAACAGTTCCTAAGCAGTGCTTTGAAGTTTATGGCAGAGATAATAATCTGGGAGGCAAAGGCTTTTGATTTGGGAGATTTGCAAAAGAGAGGAATTTTTTTTAAATCATAAAACTTTGATTTTGAGTATTAAAATTTGGATTCAAAAGCAAATTCCTGAAGGAATCTTGGAATAAACTTTCTGGTCCGCGGACTGATGCTCTAACCACTGAACCAAACCGGCCAGGGCTATCTTGGAATAAACTTTATGCCACAACAGACAATACATCTGCAGGGTAAACTAATGAAAAGTCAGATTAACCTGACCCTAAGGTTAACATTTTCAAAATAAAAGAAAAAAACCTAGGGAGGAGGAATTAAAAATTCCAGGAGGCACCCTGGCCAGTTTGGCTCAGCTGTTAGAGCGTCAGCCCACGGACCAGACAGACCCGGGTTTGGTTCCCGCTAAGGGCACGTACCTTGGTTGCAGTTTGTCCCTGGCCCCAGTTGGGGTCGTGTGGGTGGCAGCTGGTCGATGTGTTTTTCTCATGTCAATGTTTCTCTCTCTCTCTTCCTCCCTCTCTCCCTTCTGCTCTGAGGATAAATGCAAAAATGTCCTTAAGTGAGGATAAAAATAAAAATAAAATTCCAGGAGGCTGTGGAGTGGGTGAAACTGTGCCATGAGCTGATGAATTGTTAAAATTGTGTTCATAGTCTGTTCTCTCTCCTTTTGTATATTTTTGAAAATTTTTCATAATACAAATTGTGGAAGTGGGGAGAACAGCAAGAAGTGGTATAGTGTCTGGACTAGGGTGACTGTGATGAAGAGGATAGAAGAGACAGGAGACAGGCAGATGGATTCAAAATACCTGGTGGGCCCTGGCTGGTGAGGCTCAGTTGATTGAGTCTCGTCTTGTGCACTGAAAGGTCACTTGTTCTATTTCCAGTCAGGGCACATGCCCAGGTTGAGGGTTTGATCCCCAGTCGGGGTGCGTGATGGAGGTGACCCATTGATGTTTCTCTCTCACACCGATGTTTCTCTCTCCCTCTTCCTCTCTAAAATCAATACAAAATATATCAAATACATACACACACACACACACACACACACACACATATGTGTGTGTGTGTGTATATATATATATATATATATATATATATATATAGTGGTATCCCACCAGATTATTTCAACATTTCATGCCTTAAATTCCCATGTATTTTCCCTCTTCCTTCACTTTGAGAGCTTAATACACCAGGCACTTGGCCCTAGGGGAGAGAAGAGAAATATTGGGTTAGCCATTGAGGTGGGTTCTTGAGAAGGGTCTCTGTCTGGGACACCATCCACAGCCTGAGGGACTTGAGAAATGTTGTACTTGCTACAATGTAGATGAATCTCAAAAACTACAATAAGTGAAAGAAGCCATAAGGCTCCCAAATTCTCCAACATCGCATGTCCTTCTATCTATCCATGCACTCAGCAAACATTTGTTCGGGGCCCACTGTCTTGTCAGCAAGGCCCCAGTGAGGTGATGAGCAGGGATATGGAGGTGAACCAGAGGAAATCCTTGCCCTGGAGTCTAGGCAGTATGGGAAAGGGCCAAGACTTTGCAGCCAGATCTTGGACTCAATTCCTGGTTTGGTCTGTGATTGGGGTTGCCAGATTTAGGAAAAAAAAAAAAAAGATATATAGGTCACCCACCTAAAATTGAATTTCAGATAAACAGTGAATAATTTTTAGTATAAGTATGCTCCATGCCATGTTTCATTGTATTTTATCTAGCAACCTTCCCGGTGATTGCTGTGTGACCCTGGGTACACCACTCAACCTCTCCAATCTCAGATTCCCTATGTTCAAAACGGGGTTGCTCTGGGAGTAAAAGAGCATGTTTATATAAAGCACCTGGAATGTTGCTGTGCCTCCTAACTGGTCCATTTCCACAGGCAGTCCACTCCCAACTGTGCTGCATGCAGTCGCTGGGGTAGCGGGGACTTTTAAAATCAGCTTAGGCCACTCCCTGTTGAAACCACCTTTGAGGCTCCCCTGGCTCCCAGGCTAAAGCCCAGAAGCCTCTTTCAATTTTCTACTCTAGATAGCTGGCTTGCCTCATCTCAGCCCCGGGAAGTGATTCTGGGAAGCACTGAGGGGGAGTGAAAGGAGATGGGAAATGAAGAAGAGGGTGCATTAAGGAGCAGATTACTAGCAGTGGGCAACAAGGGCTCACTTTCATTGGGGCTCCCCTGAGAGACTGTGTGCAGTACAGGTCAGAGGGGCCCCAATGCTGGGTGCAGCGCCTGAGGCATTTATCCACCAACTTCTATCCTCCCTGGTTAGGGGGTAGCTCTCAGGACTTGAACTCCCCCACATTTCCAGGGTAAGCTTGTGTTTGGTTGAGCTGAAGAGCGCCACGAGGTGGAGAAGAGGAGAGATGCAGGTCGAGTTGGAAAGAGCTAGGAGAACTAGAAACCCTCTCCTAGGCATCTGTTTAAGTGAAGTCAGGTGAGCGAGGGGAAATGGATCGCATCGAAACCTCTGGGACCTTTCGTGCGTGCATGGTGTTGGATCCATGCCAGGCAAAGCATTAAGTGCTTCACAAATATCAATCGACTGAGCCCTCATGACAGCCCCATGAAACAAGTATTGTTATTTTTCCCATTGTACAGGTGGAGAAATGGAGGCATGGAAAAATGGCAAATGACTTGCACAGGAGCATACAGCAAGTCAGTGGCAGGACAGGATTCAAATCCAGAAAGTCTGTGCGTGTGATGACCACTTACAACTCTTGCCCACTCTGTTTGGCTTCCTTTCATGCTTTCCACACATACTGAGCACCAACTCTACCTGGCTGTTTTCCCATAGTTCAGGTCTCAGCTTAGAGATCACTTCTTCCAAGAAACCTTCCATGATCATTTATCAAGACTAGACCTCTCTTGCTACTATATGTGGCAGTTTTATTAGTTTCCCCCATCGCACGTCACAGTTCATAATTATTTTATTTGTTGCTTTACTTATTTATCATCAGTCTCCACCACTAGTCTGTAAGTTTAGGAGGACAGAGGCCCATCTGTCTTGTTCACTATTACATCCCCAGTACTTAACTCAGGGACTGGCTTAGAAGTTAATAAATATTAAATGCACCTGGAACCATGGCCGGTGTGGCTCAGTTGGTTGAGCAGTGTCCCCTGTACTGAACAGTTGCTAGTTTGGTTCCCGGTCAGGGCATACAGGAGGTAACTGATCAATGCTTCTTCCTCACATTGATGTTTCTCTCCCTCTCTCTCTCTCTCTTTCTCTCTCTCTCCCTCCCTCCCCCCCTTATTCTCTCTCTAAAAGTCAATAAAAACATATTAAATAAATAAATGCACCTGGAGCATAGTTGAATAATTAAGTAAATGAATCTGACATACAAAACATACTGATGTCATGTTTCTATAGGCCTGACATACACAAATTATACTGTTTTCCTAATTAATGAAGCCTGTGGAATTTCCCTGAGGGTTTGGCCAGGGTGCTTCCATGTGGATGATCCAAGACACAAATAGAGGGAAATGATTTATTCTGGGTCACTGATGACTCAGTGTCTGGGAATAGAAACACACTCCAAAACCTTTGCTCTAATTAGTCAAGGTAATTATTAGGCACAATAATTAGGCATGAATGACCTCAGCCATGCTGTTTGTAACCTCTAGAATTTAAGGCCTGTAGTAATTTTGCTTTAATGAATGTATTTGTTGTGCCTTGGCACTTCCAACCCCTTTTGGCATTTTCTGGGTGATTAACATTAGTCAGAGATTGGGGAGGGAAGGGGGAGGAATAGGGAGTGACTGCTTAGTGGGTACAGGATTTTCTTTTGGGGTGCTGAAAATGTCTTGGAACTAGATAGTGGTGATGATTGCACAACACTGTGAACATACTAAACGTCACTAAATTATTCATTTTAAAATGGTTAATGTTCATTTTACGTTATGTGAATATCACCTTAATGAAAAAATATATTTCACATGCACAGCTTTCGCCTTCATTGCCTTGTGGCTGGGAACCCTATGTGGGGGTCACCTTGCAACTTCTCAGGGGAGGGAAGGTCCTTTCAGTCCTAAAAACCAAATGGCACTCACTTCCTAAAAAGCAAAGAGGGAGATTCATACTTGTTTATTGAGCCCTACTATGTGCCAGGCCCTGTGTTAGACACTTAATAGAAACTGTCTCTGTGAGCTCCCTCAACCCTCTCTCTCTTCACTCATTTAATTTTTCTTCACTGTGCTTATCACCAACTGACCTTACATTGTTTGCACCTATTTGTTTATTGATTTTTGGGGTTTTTTTTTGTCACTAAAATGTAAGCTTCCTGGGGGCAGATATTTTGTCTGATTAGTTTACTACATACCCCTTGTGCTTGGCACACAGGAGGTGCCAGTAAATATTAATTAGGTGAAGAACCTAGCAAGATAGGCGTTAGCATCTCCAGGGTACAGGTGGGGAAATGTGGGCTCAGTGACCTGTCAAAGTTCCACGATTAGTAAACAGCGGACACTGAATTTGAACTCAGGGGCCACCTGCGAGCACAGCCCAGACTGCAGGGATCTTCCCTGCACCCACTTCCTGTGCCCTGCTGGGATGAGTGAGAAGTCTGAGTGTCAAAGGCAATAAGGCGATGACTCAACGCCTTTGACTAAGAAGTCGAAGCACAGGGAAATCACAACCCAAAGCTGAGTCATCATTTCCGCTTGCCTCTAAGCTGACTCTTTCACTCCTCCAGTTCTTGGCCTCCCCGAGCTCTTCTCTGGGGTGACGCCAGGGGCTCCACCTAGTCCAGGCTCCTTTTCCATCCCAACTCTGCCCTCTTGGCTTGGAGGATCTGACCCAGATGAAACCACAGGTGTGGGTCCAGGCCAGCAGTCCCCAGAGAGCCATGCAGATCTGGACGCAAGAATTGAGGCCTTTGCAAGGTCTGAACGCTGGCAGTGGCGAGACCTTGAGACGCACTCCTGCTATGAGGTTTTCTTGGCTGGATGGCACCAGCAGTAACCCTCTACATACCTGCCTTATTTCAAACAATAAATAAATCTAATTTAAAAAAAAAAGAACACAAGCCTTGTGTTTGTGTGGTTTAGTGGTTGAACATCAACCCATGCACCAAGAGGTTACTGGTTGGATTCCCGGTCAGGGTACATGCCCAGGATTTGAGCTGGACCCCCAGTAGGGGGCGCACAGGAGGCAGCCAAATGATGTTTCTGTCAATGTTTTTTTTCTCTCTCTCCCTCTCCCTTTCCCTCTCTCTAAAATCAATAAAAAATAGTCCAACCACCCTGGCCAGTTTGGCTCAGCGGTAGAGAGTCGGCCTGCGGTCCAGAGAGACCCAGGTTTGGTTCCTGCTAAGGGCATGTACCTTGGTTGCAGTTTGTCCCTGGCCCTGGTTGGGTCATGTGGGTGGCAACCACTTGATGTTTCCCTTTCACATTGATGTTTCTCTCTCTCTTCCTCTCTCCCTCCCACTCTATCTGAACAAAAAATGGAAAAATGTCCTCGGCTGAAGATTAAAATAAAAAACAAAAATCATATTTTAAAAAAAAGAACATAAGCCTTAACATCAGACAGAGATGATATGGTCACTTTTACGTGTCTTTGGGCACTCCTAGCTCTTTCTAAGGATTTCTAGAACTGACGATTAAAGCCTTTGAGAAATATTGTTAGATTGTCTACCCAAGAGGGTGCTCCAGTTTACACCTCATCATCAGCGTAAGAGCACTGATCCCACACCCTTGCCAACACTGCTAACCTAAAAAAAAAAAAAAAAAGTCCTTTTAAAGTGAAAGGCAGCCCTGGCCAGTTTGACTCAGCGGTTGGAGCATCACCTGCGGACCAGAGAGACCCAGTTCAGTTTCCACTAAGGGAAGGTACCTCGGTTGCAGTTTGTCCCCAGCCCTGATTGGGTCGTGCGTGCAGGATACAGCCACTCGATGTGTCCCTTTCACGTCGAAGTTTCTCTCTCTCTCTCTTCCTCTCTCTCCCTCCCACTCTATCTGAACAAAAAATTTTAAAAAATGTCTTCGGGTGAGGATAAAAAAAAACATCGATAAGAGAGAACATTGATTGGCTGCATCCTGCATGCCCCCCATTGGGGATCAGGCCCACAACCTGGGCATGAGTCCTGATTGGGAATTGAACTGGCGACCTCTTGGGGCATAGGTGGGCATTCAACCACTGAGCCACACTGGCCGGACTCTGGCTCCATTTTAAAGTGGTTCTATTTATGCCCTGGCCGGTTTGACTCAGCAGTTAGAGCATCAGCCTGTAGACCAGAGAGTCCCGGGTTCGGTTCCCACTAAGGGCATGTACCTCAGTTGCAGTTTGTCCCTGGTCCTGGTTGGGGTCATGTGGGAGGCAACCAGTCAACGTGTCTCTCTCACATCAATGTTTCTCTCTCTCTTCTCCCCTCTCTCCCTCCGCTCTATCTGAAGCTAGATGCAAAAATGTCCTCAGGTGAGGATAAAAATAAAAAGTGGTTCTATTTATATTATTGTTTACAAATGGATGTATATTGCCACTGGATAGGGGAAAGTTATATTTCATATGATGTTTTACTTTGCACTTCCCAGACTACCAGTGTGCTCAAGCATCTCTTCAAATGTTTATCATGAAGGCGAATAGATGTGTTTCTAGGCTTGCCCAAAAGTTAAGTGGGATTTCTTTTCTTTCTTTTTTAATTCCTCACCCTAGGATATTTTTCTATTTATCATTAGATAGAGCGGAAGGGAGGGAGAGAGAGACAGAGAGAAACATCACAACCAGACCAGGGTCAGGGAAGAAACGCAACCAAGGTCCGTGGGCCCACGCTTTAAGTGCTGAGCTAACCGGCCAGGGCTCTTTTTCTTTTTAAATGCTAAACAAGATGGGCCCTGGCCGGTTTGGCTCAGCAATTGGAGCATTGGCCTGCAGACTGGAGTCCCGGTTTCGGTTCCCGCTAGGTGCACATACCAAAAAGAAAAAGTTATAAAAAGCCCTGGCCGGTTTGGCTCAGCGGTTAGAGCGTCAGCCTGCGGTCTGGAGAGACCCGGGTTCGGTTCCCGCTGAGGGCACGTACCTCGGTTGCAGTTTATTCCCGGCCCCAGTTGGGTCGTGTGGGTGGCGACCACTCGCTGTGTCCCTTTCACATCTATGTTTCTCTCTCTCTCTCTCCCTCCCACTCTATCTGAACAAAAAAATGGAAAAATGTACTCGGGTGAGGATAAAAAAAAACAAGATGGAAGGCCTGAGCCCCACTGTTTTGGAGGGAAGCAAGGTAGGCATTGAAAAGGCAATGTATTGAGCATCATCCCATGGAACTGAGAGGTTCCAGTTCCATTCCCAGTCAGGGCACGTGCCCATGTTTGGGCCCTGATCCCCAGTAGGGAGCATGCAGGAGACAGCCAGTGGATGTTTCTCTCTCACATCAATGTTTCTATCTTTCTCTACCTTCCTCTCTCTAACAACAACAACAAAAATCAATAAAAACATATTTTTAAAAAAGATGGGCTTTTGTGATTTGAGCAAACAGCATGGGTGGCAGAACTGAAAACACGTTCTCATAAGAACCACATCTGCCACCAAGGTGCTTTTGCACATTCTGTGAACAATGTCTTTGGATTCAGATTTTTCATTTCTAAACAAAAAGGACTGCACTTGAGATTAGTCAGAGGTCCCCAGGCTAGGAGAGAGGAGACTGCTAACTGCTGATAACACTGGGGTTTCACCAGATAGCAAGAGCAGGGAGGGGGGAAGTGTGTGCATAGAGCTTAGGATTCCCAATTTCCAACCCTGACTCCCCACTTCATAGCTGCTCCAGTTGCTGTGACTGCAACACCAAGTGCTCCCAAACTTAGTGCCACAGAACCATCATTTGTGATGCTTACAGAAGCGGAGGGGCGGAATTCAGACAAAGCACAACCGGCCATGATGACTTATCTCTGCTCTTCCTTATCTGGGGCCCCAGCTGGGAGGCGGGGGGGGGGGGGAAGGGGGGCTGGATCACCTGAAGGCTCACTCACTCACATGTATGGTGGTTTATGCTGCTGTAGACTGGGCCTCAGTTTCTCTCCACGTGGGCCTCTCCACATGGTCAGTTTGGGCTTCCTCACAGCTGGGCTCCAAGACCAAGCATCCTGAAAGATTGGGGCAGCTGGAGGTTGTAACACCGGTCATGACCTAGTTTTGGAAGTTACCTAGCATCACTTCCTCCATATCTTATTAATTGAGGCAGTCCCAAGGTCCTACCCAAGTTCTGATGGAGAAGAAATAGATTTTGCTTCTTGGTGGGGAGCGACAAGGTTCTGGGAAGATACATGGGACTGGAAACATTGCTGTGACCATTTTTGGAAATTACAATCTGTGACACTAATGAGATGAGATACCAACCAAGTTGCTTCACCTCTCTGGGCCTCAGTTTTCTGATCAGTGAAATGGGGCTAATCGTAGTGTCTACAGTCTCGAGAATCAAATGAAATAACACATATACAGTACTTAGCACAGTGCCTGCAACATGGCAAGTATTCAATGAAAATTAGAAGTTATTGTTAATAATAGTTATTATTGAACAATGAGGCATCTTTGTATGGCTGAAACAGGGTGTTGTGTGTTGAATTGTGCTCTCTCCCCCCAAAAATATGTTCAAGTCTCGACTCCTCGTACCTGTGAATATGGCCTTATTTTGATATTGGTCTTTGCAGATGTAATTAAGATGTAAATTAAGATGTGGTCATAGTGGATTAAGGTGGGCCCTAAATTCAATCACCAATATCATAAAAGAGACACAGACACACACAGGGAGAATGCCCTGTGGCAAGGGGGGCAGAAATGACAGTGATGCATCTACAAGCCAAAGAATTGCTGGCAACCCCCAGAAGCCAGGGAGAGGCAAGCAAGGACCCTTCCCAAGAACCTTTAGAGTGAGCGCAGCCCTGTGGACATCTTGATTTTAGACTTTGGTCCTTTCAGAACCATGAGAGAATACATTTCTATTGCTTTGGGCACTCAGTCTGTGGTACAGCAGCCTGAGGTAACTGATGAGCAGGGTTTGCTTGGAAGCCGGGAGGATGAGTTCTAATCCCGGAGCTGCCTCTAATTAGAGAGTGATGTTGGTTTCTTCCCTTCCTCTCACTAAGTCTGTTTCCTTATCTGTAAAATGGAGGAAATAGGGGCTGGATTTGCTGGTTTCTAAAGTCCCTTCCTTCTCAGGGATGCTTAGATACACACATTAGTAAAACTTCAAAAGCCATTGTCTCCTGAATGTTCAGGGGCTGACACCTCATTATGAAGTTGATCTTTTCACCTTTGGACCCTGGAGGTGGGTCCCAACCTCTATTCACAATTTCTCCCAACTAACTTTGTTCTCTGGTTTAAAAACATTATTTTCGAATTATTATGACAAAAATAATATAAGTGTTATAGTAAAATCAAACCAAAAGAATATCAAAGAGTATAAGTTTATTTTATTTATTTATTTTTTATCCTCACCCGAGGACATGTTTTCATTTTTTTGTTCAGATAGAGTGTGGGAGGGAAAGAGAGGAAGAGAGAGAGAAACATCAATGTGAAAGGGACACATCAAGTGGCTGCCACCCACACCAGGGCCGGGGACAAACTGCAACCAAGGTACGTGCCCTTAGCAGGAACCAAACCTGAGTCTCTCAGGACCGCAGGCCAACGCTCTAACCACGGAGCCAAACCGGCCAGAGCAAAGAGTGTAAGTTTAAAAGTACAGCCCTCCTCCCCTGGTTGGTGTGGCTCACATGCCCAATCCCCAGTGGGGAGGTGTGCAGGAAGTGGCCAATCAATGTTCTCTCTCAATGTTTCTATCTCTCTCTCCCTCTTCCTTCCTCTCTCCCTAAAATCAATAGAGAAAAATAAAATTTGAATAAATGAGTAAAAGTACAGTCCTCCTGCAGTCACCAATCCCACCCTAATGTGATAAACACCACTAACACTTTGATGTAGATTCTTTTATATATTTCTCTAAACATGTTTGATAATTTGTGTGCATAGTACGTGTTCTACAAAAATGAATGTGCGCACAGTGTGTGTTTTTCAACAGTGAGCTCATGCTGTACACACTCTTACTACCTGCCTTATTTCAGTTAACATATCTGGCGATCAGATGAGGACTGTTGCCAGGGCCACTGTGTTACAGGACTCCAGAGAGCATCTTTGTAAAGAACACAGTGTTGCCCTGGCCGGTTTGGCGCAACGGTTAGAGCGTCAGCCTGAGGTCCAGAGAGACCCGGGTTCAGTTCCCGCTAAGGGCACATACCTCGGTTGCAGTTTGTCCCCGGCCCTGGTTGGGTCGTGCGGGTGGCAGCCACTCGATATGTCCCTTTCACGTCGACGTTTCTCTCTCTCTCTCCCTTCCTCTCTCTCCCTCCCTCTCTATCTGAACAAAAAATGGAAAACTGTCCTTGGGTGAGGATTTAAAAAAAAAAAAAAAGAACACAGTGTGAACTGGTTGGAGAGAAAGCATCTCAAGAAGCACCCAGGCCATAAAAATTCAGCACTGTGGACAGGGACACGGCTTTCCCTGGAGCCCTCCCCCACCAACTCCCATTCCTGCCTGTAATGTTTATGTGTATGGTAGACACAAAGATGACTGACATATAGATTGCCCTCAGGGAGTTCACATTCATGGGACAGAGCTATGGGGTTGAGTAATAACGTAATAATGAATGATGATGTGGATTACATTCTTATTCAAGAAAAAATAATAGCCATAACGATAATCACGAACATTTGTTGTGTGCACTGTGCTAAGCACTCTGCATGCATTATTTCAGTTAATCCTCATAACCACTTTGATGGAGATAATCTTATCCTATTTCACAGATAAAGAAACTGAAGCTCAGAGAAGTGAATCAACGGGGATGCGTGGTCATGACCTTACAAGTCATCAAGGGAGAACTCCAGACATGGTATTTAGGTAACAAATGCCTCTGACCGGGTATTACATTCAGCCAACTGGCCTTGGGGGTTAAAATAACCTCACAATAGATGTGTCTTGTTGTTCGGCTATTTATTTATTCATGCCACAACAGGGAACTGATGTGAAACTCGCCCACCTTCTTACTGCAGCCCAGGAGCAGTAAATACGTGTCTCCTGGCCTGACATGGCTGTGTGTCCTTGAGGGCCAGGCCACATCTTGTAGGGGCTTTGAGACTGTGGAAGCATCTAGAACAGGACTTCGCACTCGTTCAGGGGTGTCCACCGCCTTGGCCCTGCTGGTTTACTCCCGGAGATGACCTTTACCGTCATCTTCTCGCCCCCTGCTGTCTGCTTTGCATACTACAGCCAGTGTCACCTAGAAATGCACATCTAACCCTCCTCAGACACCCCTTCAGCGTCCCCCACGATTCTTGGTGTGCAGTCAAACCGCTTCCCCATCGCCTGGCTTTCAGGGCCCCCTTACCACTGCAGCTCCTTGTTTTGCTCTGACAACGTGCACTTTACAGTGTGTTGATGCCAACCTGCTGTGGGCACTCCCATCCCACCAGGGCCAAACCAACGGATCCCCTGAGAGGGAAGCGGTCTCCACAGGAAAGAGGTCTGCTTTCTGCGGCTCCTGGCAGGCCTCCCAGCTAATCCCACCAGGCCCCTTTGTTATCATCCCCATCCCCATCAACTGTGCAGCACTTACCCTGCGGACGCCTTCTCACAGCTGCAAATCGTCCTCGGGGGCTCTGAAACACAGCTGTGCTTCCTCGGCAGAACTGGGGCTCTGGACACCCAACCTCCCGTCCCTCCTTCCTTTCTCTTCTCCCCTTGGCAAAAGTGTCTCCCAACCCGTTCCTACAGATAAACAGAATCCTTGGCGACCTCAGGCTGTCGGCCAGGGCCAGCAGAGTGGCTGTGAAGAGCTGAGCCCAAGTCGCAATGCGGACAGACCCCCAGCCACTGTCAGCCCTCCCCCCACCCAAGCGTGAAGACAAGAAGTGGGATGGAATCCAACCCCAGGCACTCGGTCCGTTTGGGCTACTGTAACAAAAATACCACACACTGGGTGGCTTCAGAAACAAACATTGATCTCTCACAGTTCTGGAGGCTGAGGAGTCCACCATCAAGGTGCTGGTAGATCTGACAAGAACCAGTTTCCAGCCATGGCCCTGTGGCTCAGTTGGTGAGAGTATCCTCCCATACACCAAAAGGTGGTGGGTTCGATTCCTGGTCAGGGTACACACCCAGGTTTTGGGTATGCATGTGGGAGTCAACCAATCAAAGTTTCTCTCTCCCTTACTCTCTCTAAAAATATTTTTAAATAATTTATTTATAATAAAAACAAAAACAAAAACAACGGCTACCTGATTTGCAGATGGCCATCTTCCAGCTGTGACCTCAGGTGTGAGAAGGGGGCTCCACCTTCATGCCCTAATCACCTCCCAAAGGCCCACCTTCTAATGCCATCACAGGAGTGGGTGGGGCGAGGGGTGGGGAAGCTTGCAACATAGGAACTGTGGGTGGGGCACACACAAACCTTCCGTTGCTAACAGGCTCCTTGGAGAGACAGTGTCTCTTTGTGGCAGACAAAGGCCTGGTTTCCTGAAGGGATTTTGATTTATTCAACTTGGTTGTCAAGGAGCTACAGTTGGAGACATTAGGGAACAGCAAACCAAAGCCACAGCCAGACACCCACCAGGATATGTATTTTTAAAAGGAAAAAAAGCAAATGCTGGTGAGAATGTGGAGAAATCGCAGCCCTCATAGCTGGTAGCTGGTGGGAATGTAAAATGGCACAGTTGCTGTGGAATCGGTTTGGTGGCTCCTCGGCGTTAAACAGAATTACCATGTGGCCCGGAAATTCCACTCCTAGGTGTACACCCAAAATAATTGAAACTGGTACTTAAGTACATGTACATATACGTTTATAGCATCATCATTCACAAAAACCAAACAATGTAAACAGACCAAATGTAAATAATAAAGAAATAATAAACAAAGCATGCTGTATCCCCACAAAGAAACATTATTTTGTCATAAAAAAGAATGAAGTTCTGCCTGGCCGGTGTGGCTCAGAGGTTGAGCACAGACCCATGCACCAAGAGGTCACCGGTTCGATTCCTGGTCAGGACACATGCCCAGGTTGTGGGCCTGATCCCCAGGGTGGGGGGCATACAGGAGGCGGCCAGTCGATGTTTTCTCTCATTGATATTTCTATCTCTCTCTCCCTCTCCCTTCCTCTCTCTCTAAAATCAATAAAGAAAGGATATTTGTTAAAAAGGAATGAAGTTCTGATACATTCTACAGGGATATCCTTCTGCTAAATGATATAAGCCTGACACAAAAGGCCACAAATTGTATGATTCTATATATATGAAATATTCAGAGTAGCTAAAGCCATAGACACAGAACACGTATTTGTGGTTGCCAAAAGTTAGGGGTCAAGGTGAATGAGGAGGAACTGCTTAATGGGTATAAGGTTTCTTTTGGGGGTGATTAAAATGTTTTGGGCCCTGGCCCTGGCCGGTTTGGCTCAGCGGTTGGAGCGTCAGCCTGTAGACTACAGAGTCCCAGGTTCGGTTCCTGCTAAGGGCACGTACCTCAGTTGCAGTTTGTCCCCGCCAGGTTGGGGTCATGTGGGTGGCAACCACTAGATGTGTCTCTCACATCGATGTTTCTCTCTCTCCCCAACCCCCTCCCGCTCTATCTAAAGATAAATGCGAAAAAAAAAAATGTTTTGGGCCCTGGCTGGTTTGGCTCAGTGGTTAGAGTGTCAGCTCGTGGACCAATGAGTTGTGGGCTTGATTCTGGGTCAAGGGCACGTACCTTGGTTACGGGTCATCCCTGGCCCTGGTTGGGTCCTGGGGGAGGCAACCAGTCTATGTGTCTCTCTCCCATCAATGTTTTTCCTTTTCTCTCCCTCCCTCCCTCCCACTCTATCTAATGATAAATAGAAAAATGTCCTCAGGTGAGGATTAAAAAAATGGTTTGGAATTAAATAGAGGTGGTGGTTGCACAACACTGAGAATGCACTAAATACCATGGAATCACTAGCTTTAAAATGGTTAATGTTCTCTTATGTGAATTTCACCTCAATAAAAACAAAAAACCAAAGTGGGAGAGATGTGGTTACAAGTGCAGTTAACCTTGGGCCTCAGGATAGGGCAAAGCCCCTTCCTCCTGCCCCGCCCTGTGACCCCCTCCCCCCGCACCGGCTCTGCACTCATAGCCTGTCCAGACCCGCACTGCCCCATGGGATGAGAACACACACCACACGTGTCAGCGTAAATTACTAGTTATATTTTTATTTCTTTATTTTTATTTTGAACAGATTTTATCTTTTTGTTAATCTTCACCTGAGGATATTTTTTCCACTGATTTTAGAGTGTGGAAGGCAGGGAGGAAGGGAGAGAGAGAGAGAGAGAAACATGGATGTGAGAGAGACACATTGATTGCGTGGAATCTGCAACCCAGGTACGTGCCCTTGATCAGGAATCAAACCCAAGACTCTGGTGAGAGGGCTGTTGCTCTAATCACACAGGCCAGGGCTGTAACTATATTTTTAAAAAGTAAGAAGAACCCTGACCCATTTGACTCAGCGATTAGAGTGTTGGCCCTCCGACAGAAGGGGCATAGGTTCGATTCCAGTCAAGGGCATGTACCTGGGTTACAGGTTCGAGTCTCTAGCCCAGGTCAGGATCATGCGGAAGGTAACCAATCAATGTGTCTCTCTCACATCCATGTTTCTTTCTCTCTCCCTCTCCCTCCCTTCCACTGTCTTTAAAAATCAGTGGAAAAATATCCTAGGGTGAGGATTAACAAAAAAGAAAAAGAAAAAAGTAAGAAGAAAGAGGTGAAGTTAATGTTAATATTTTATCTAACCCAAATATCCAAAATATTATCATTTCAAAATATGCTCAGTATTTTTAAAATTATTAATGACATAATTTACATTCTCTTTTTCATGTCAAGTCTTGAAATCCTGTGTGTATTTTACACCATCAACACATCTCAATTTGGAGGCTTCCCACGTTTTAGGGGCACATTAGCCACATGTGATTGGTGGCTGCCGTGTGGGACAGCGCAGTTCTAGAACACTAGTTCTCAACAGGAAGTTGCCCCCCCAGGGGAACCTTTGGGTAATTTGATGGGCCCTCTTAGTTTCCACAATTATTGGAGAGCTACTGGCATTAAGTGGTCAATGGTCAGGGATTTTTAACTGTCCTGCAATGCACAGGGCAGTGCTACAAAATGAAGAATTGTCCCATGCCCCCATGCAACTGCTGAATTTCCCATTGAACCTTCATGAGATGTTAAAAAAAAAATAGAATAAGCTTTGAACCTACTTCTATTTTATATATAATCACAAAGTACATTTTTTTTAATACATTTTTATTGACTTTTATTTTTATTTTTATTTTTTTTTAATCCTCACCCGAGGACATTTTTTGACATTTTGTTCAGATAGAGTAGGAGGGAGAGAGAGAGAGAGAGAAACATCGACGTGAAAGGGACACATCGAGTGCTTGCCACCCACACGACCCAACCAGGGCTGGGGACAAACTGCAACCGAGGTACGCGCCCCTAGCGGGAACCGAACCCGGGTCTCTCCAGACCGCAGGCCAATGCTCCAACCGCTGAGCCAAACCGGCCAGGGCACAAAGTACATGTTGTTATACACGGAATATTCCAGGAAGTTAGCTACCATGTAAATCCTAGGAAGACCATGCTTCGTTTTGTCTGGAATTTTACCAAGAGTCATTTACCCATTTAAAAATTCACATCCTCGCCCTGGCCGGTTTGGCTCAGCGGTTAGAGCATCCGCCTGTGGTCCGGAGAGACCTGGGTTCAGTTCCCGCTAAGGGCATGTGCCTTGGTTGCAGTTTGTCCCCGGCCCTGGTTGGTCGTGCGGGTGGCAGCCACTCGATGTGTCCCTTTCACATCGATGTTTCCCTCTCTCTCTCTTCCTCTCTCTCCCTCCTACTTTGTCTGTCTGTACAAAGGATGGAAAAATGTCCTCGGGTGAGGATAAAAAAAAAAAAAATTCACATCCTCAAATGTGATATTTGAGTGACTGCACAATACACCCATATCTGTTTGCATGTCTAGCATCTGACTGACAGCTTCTTTAAGTCTTCTAGAGGAGCAGTTAAATTTCAGAGAGAGTCGGAATTTTCAATTGTGTGCCCCTAAACCCAACATGAGTTACTTGTTCTAGGGCCAGTTGTGCCAAAGCATTTACTTATAGAAATGCATGTTACTTTGATTACAAATGGCATTCTTTTTATTTTTCTTTTAAAAGTACAGTTAGGGTATTATATTCATCTTTGTAAATTATGTGTGGAGAGAGACTACATCGTCCATGAATTTTCATTCAGTCTAATAAAGGGAGGTTATGAAGTATTTGTATTAGAAGGGAACTTTGGCCCTGGCCGGTTTGGCTCAGCGGTTAAAGCATCGGCCTGCGGTCCTGAGAGACCCGGGTTCGGTTCCCGCTAGGGGCATGTACCTCGGTTGCAGTTTGTCCCCGGCTCTGGTCAGTCGTGCGGGTGGCAGCCACTCGATGTGTTCCTTTCACATCGATGTCTCTCTCTCTCTCTCTGGTTCTCTCTCTCCCTCCCATTCTACCTGAACAAAAGATGGAAAAATGTCCTCGGGTGAGGATTAAAAAAGAAAAAAAAAAAAAAAGAAGGGAACTTTGGGTCTGACGAGTTGTCTACATGATCCAGGCTCTGACCCAGCCCAGCTCTTGTGTTGGCCTTGAGGGACTCAACCATTAACTGTCTTTTCACCACCTGGGTTTTCTAGGGCATCTACTGATGGCACACTTAGATTGTGTGTCCCGAACCCTAAATGATCTGGGAAAAGTTGTCAGAATTAGGTGAGGAAGGGCCTTGAATGCTCTCCTGAGAGCTTTGAACCTAATCCTGAAGGCAGCGGGAAGCTGCTGAAGGATTGCTATTTGTTCTTTGCTTTTCAATTTTTTCCATTAGCAATAAAATCTTTATTTTGAAATAATTTTGGACTTAGAAGAGGTTGCAAAATTATACCTTTTAAAATATGCCAGAGAGAAAAACAGAAAAGAAATAATAAAAAATAAATAAAAATGAAAATAATATAGACCAGAGTGTTCCCATATACTTTTTACCCAGCTTCCCCTAATGATAACATCTTACATGAATAAATATAGCCCATTATCAAAACCAGGAAATAAACATTAGTATAATGCTGTTCAGTAAACTACAAACCTCATTCACTTTTACCAGTTTTTACATGCATTGTGTGTGTGTGTGTGTGTGTGTGTGTGTGTGTGTGATTCTATGAAATTTTATCACAGGTGTATAGATTCACATAACTGCCTCCACAGTCAGGATACATAACTGTTCCATCACTACAGTGGGTGTTTGTTTTAACAATTGTGCACTTTACTGATGTAAAGATAATTGTGCATTATTTGGGAGGTATTCACAGTGGATTATTATGTAGAACACACAGACAAGGAAAGAGAAAAATGACAGGACGTTTCCCTTTTTTATTTCCTTTTAACTACAATGTCGGTCAGATGTATTTTTAAAGGGTAGGAGTATTGTTTTCACATTTTTGGGTATCTAAAGTTTCATTTTCTGCTCAGTAATAATAATCTTGTTCCCTTAAAGTTTCTTGTCGTTATTAAAAGACTTCAAATAGCCCTGGCCGGTTTGGCTCAGCGGTTAGAGCGTCGGCCTGCGGTCCGGAGAGACCCGGGTTCGGTTCCCGCTAAGGGCACGTACTTCGGTTGCAGTTTGTCCCCGGCCCTGGTTGGTCGTGCGGGTGGCAGCCACTCGATGTGTCCCTTTCACGTCGATGTTTCGCTCTCTCTCCCTTCCTCTCTCTCCCTCCCTCTCTATCTGTACAAAAAATGGAAAAATATCCTCAGGTGAGGATAAAAAATAAAAAATAAATAAAAAAAATAAAAGACTTCAAATAGAAACTAAATGATGGGACATGGCATGACATATCTCTGTGCTGCATCTTTTAAAAGAGAAATCATAAGAATAATTTATGAACCTGGCTGTGTGGCTCACTGGTTGAGCATGGATCCATGCACCAAGAGGTTGTGGGTTCAATTCCCCATCAAAGCACATGCCCAGGTTGTGGGCCTGATCCTCAATGTGGGGCATGCAGGAGGCAACCAATTGATGTTTCTCTCTCTCTCCTTCTCCCTTCCTCTCTTTCTAAAATCAACGAAGAGCCTGGCCGGTTTGGCTCAGCAGTTGGAGCGTCCGCCTGCGGTCCGGAGAGACCCGGGTTCAGTTCCCGCTAAGGGCACGTACCTCGGTTGCAGTTTGTCCCCGGCCCTGGTTGGTCGTGCGGGTGGCAGCCACTCGATGTGTCCCTTTCACATCGATGTTTCCCTCTCTCTCTCTTCCTCTCTCTCCCTCCCACTCTACCTGAACAAAAAATGGAAAAATGTCCTCGGGTGAGGATAAAAAAAAAAAAATCAACGAAGAAAAAAAATTTAAAAAAAAGAGTAATTCATGAAATAATTTTGATGATGTTTCAGTACCTAGAGCAGTGAATCTCAATCTTGACTGCACATTAGAAACACAACACTGAAAAGATTCTTTTTTAAAAATTCCTATGTCTAGATCCCCATTTAGACCAATGAAATAACATTTTTTGGGCATCCAGGTATCAGTGTTTTTCTAATCTTTTTTTTTTTTTCGTAGTATTTTTTTTTTTTTTTAATCCTCACCCGAGGACATTTTTTCTATTTTTTGTTCAGATAGAGTGTGGGAGGGAGAGAGAGAGAGAGAAACATTGACGTGAAAGGGACACATTGAGTGGCTGCCACCCACACGACCCAACCAGGGCCGGGGACAAACTGCAACCGAGGTATGTGCCCTTAGCGGGAACCGAACCCAGGTCTCTCAGGACCTCAGGCCGACACTCTAACCGCTGAGCCAAACCGGCCAGGGCTCTAATCTTTTAATTTTGAGATTATTTTAGATTTCTAAAGAACTTGTAAACATAGTCCAGCGTTCCTGTTTACCCCTTACCTGCTTCCTTTAACACCTTACATAAGCATAGGGCAATGACCAAAACCAGAAATTAACCTTGCTACAATACTGTTATCTAAAATACAAGGTTTGTTTGGATTTCACCAGTTTTTCTATCAATGTCTTTTTTCTATTCCAGGATCCATTCCGGGGTCCCACATTGCATTTAGTCATCTTGTCTCCTTTTCTCTTCTTGGAGATGACAGTTTATCAGTCTCTCCCTGCCACTTTCCTTGATACTTTGGAGAGTACTGGTCAGGTATTTTGTAGAGTATTTCTCATTCTCATGATTGGATTGAGGCTATGCATTTGGGGCATGAACATCACAGAAGTAATGTTCTGTCCTTCTCAGTGTGTTGTATCAGGGGTGGATGATGTCAATACATCTCTCACTGATCATGTGGACCCCGATCACTTAGTTAAGTTGGTGTCTGCTAAGTTTCTCCACCGTGAAGTTACCATTATTCCCTTTGAAATGTATAGATATCTTGGAGGAGAGACTTTAAAACTATCCTGTTCTCTACTCTGAGTGTTACCTGGAAGTGGTTTTTTGTTTGTTTTTGTTTTCCAATTTGCAAATCTTAAGATATTTGAAATAAACTTTGTCATTTAATTCTAAGGAGGGGGGAGGATTATCTATTCCCCTCCATTTTTTGCCCACTAATTTTTGCTTCAATCAGTGGCTCTTGCCTATAGAAATTATTTCTCTTTCCCCCCATACAGATGTAGATGTGAACAAAAACTATCTCCGTCTTTGTGTCCTTTCATGCTGTGACATTTGACCAACATCACTTTTCTTTGTAAGCATAGCAAAGTCTTCTAGTTAATGATTTTCTGTGTTCCTTAAAATGTAACCATAAATACTTTTGTTAGTAGTGGTCAGGGTGACAACTGAGACGAATGTGAAACTGGTGACAGTATTCCACCAGGAGGAATGCATTTTGTCCCTTTGTCTTGTCAAGCATTAGTACCTGAGTTATACTATAAAAAAAAAAAAATATATATATATATATATATATATATATAAACTTGATAAATGTATTATTAGCATATTAGCATAGTTATTTATTTATTCATTTTTTTTGTGGTACATGCCCCTAGCAGTAACCGAACCCAGGACTCTCTGGTCTGCAGTCCGATGCCCCAACCGCTGAGCCAAACTGGCCAGGGCTATACTACTTTTTTTAAAGGTACAGTATCAGGAGTCTTTAGCAGAGAATAATTTGCACAGACATGCTGGGCCATATGTCTGCTCCAGCCCAATCTTCTGGTAAGTAAATTACACTATAGTAAATTCTATTATATTCTAAGAAGTTGCCTACTTCATCTTTTGGCCTAAAGATGCCTTCTTGGCCTGGCCAGTGTGACTCAGTGGTTGAGCGTCAACCCATGCACCAAGAGGTCGCTGGTTCGATTTCCAGTCAGGGCACATGCCCAGGTTGTGAGCCAAATCCCCAGTACGGGGCATGCAGGAGGTGGCCAATTGATGTTCTCTCTCACTGATGTTTCTATCTCTCTCTCCCTCTCCCTTCCTCCCTCTCTAAGATCAATAGAGAGAGAGAGAGAGAGAGAGAGAGAGAGAGAGAGAGAGAGAAAGATACCTTCTTATAACTTTGGCCATAATTTCTTTGCCCCACCATTGGACACCCTCCTTCCTTCTCCATTTATTAATTGGAACTCTTCAGTATGAAAGAGCATTGTTTATTTATATATATGATATCCTGGATATTTATTCTAGCAGTCAGGAGGTTGTAGCATCTGTTCAATTAAATATAAAAACAGCCCTGGCTGGTTTGGCTCAGCGGTTAGAGCGTTGGCCTGCGGGTTCAATTCCTGCTAAGGGCACGTATCTCGGTTGCAGTTTGTCCCCTGCCCTAGTTGGGTCGTGCGGGTGGCAGCCACTCGATGTGTCCCTTTCACATCGATGTTTCTCTCTCTCTCTCTTCCTCTCTCTCCCTCCCACTCTATCTGAACAAAAAATGAAAAAATGTCAAGTGAGGATAAAAAAAAATAAAAATAAAAATAAAAATAAATAAATATAAAAACAGCCCCAGTGAGAGCAGTGACCCAGGAAATGGAGAAGAGGAGATGTGTATGAGCTTGTAGGTGCACACTGATCAGATCTGACAATAGATGAAGGAACATGGAAAAAGGGTAGGTCAAAAGTGAGTTAACTGTCAAGCTTGGATGACTAGGAGACAGGTGCTGTCATTTGAATTCAAGGACCTCTTAGAGATAAATTGATGTTCTTCTTTTAAAATAGCATAGAGCCCTGGCCAGTTTGGCTCAGCGGTTGGAGCGTCGGCCTGTGGACCAGAGAGTCCCAGGTTTGGTTCCCACTAGGGGCACGTACCAAAAAAATAAAATAAAATAAAATAAAATAAAATAAAATAAAATAAAATAAAATAAAATAGCATAGAAGTTAGATCATTCTGTGTGTATGGTTCTGCAAAATGGTATTCTAACCTGATCTATCTTGGAGATGGTTCTATTTGGTGATATTTTCTGTTTCATTCATTGTTGTTTCTTTTTTCTTTTCTTTCTTTTTCTTTTTTGTTCAGATAGAGTGGGAGGGAGAGAGAGGAACAGAGAGAGAGAGAGAAACATCGATGTGAAAGTAACACATCCAGTGGCTGCCACCCGCATGACCGACCAGGGCCGGGGACAAACTGCAACGGAGGTACATGCCCTTAGCGGGAACCGAACCCGGGTCTCTCAGGACCGCAGGCCGACGTTCTAACCGCTAAGCCAAACCGGCCAGGGCCATTGTTGTTTCTTAATGGATTTTTTTTTTTTTTTTTTTTAGAGAGAGAGAGAGAGAGAAACATTGATTGGCTGCCTCCTGCACGCCTCGCACTGGAGAATAGGCCTGCAACCCAGGCATGTGCTCCAACCCAGAATCAAACTGGGGACCCTCTGGTGCATTGGACGACGATCAACCAACTGAGCAACACCATCCAAGACTGCCTCATTCTTTACTAAGGCAGCATGGCAATCCAGCCATAGTATGGATGTCTTTTTATTTCTTTAGCAAGTCCCCTACTCATGGATTTGCACATTATCATATATATCCCCCTAACGGGAACCGAACCAGGGACTCTCTGGTCCGCAGGCCGATGCTCCAACTGGCCAGGGCTCATTATCTCATATTTTTTTATATGACATTGTCTTAGGCACATTTAAGCAACTGCTGGACCAGGGTCAACATGAGAAATAAATTAACTGAATTGCAGGAGAGTTTTGTGTTGATCTCTGACAGATACTGCCAGTTTGCTCTGCAAAAAACTGTCTTCTCTTTTCCAAAACAAAACGAAGATGCCTCTTTCCCTATAACCCTCCCCCCCAGGCACATAGTTATCAAACTTTTTCATCCTTACCAATCAAATTGTTGGAATGTGTTATCCTGTCATAATTTATCTCTTTAAATGATATATGATGCTACTTTTATAATAAAAATGCATGTTCTTATAAATAAACATTAAATAAGTAACACTTAGAAGCTGGATACAGGGGATAGCATCTTTTCTCCAGACCTAAGATGTAAAGAGATTAATTCAGGATCAGAGCCTCCAGTGGAAACGCAACTTTCCAAGAGCAGGATTCTCAACCCTGGGCGCATGTTAGGTCCACTTGGTCTCAGAAGATGTTGCCCTGATCCACAAGATCCTGGAAGAGAGCCACTTGAGAGATCCCAAGTGGCTCCCTTTCACCACCAGAGGGCGCCTGTCTAGCGTCTTGATCCTCAGAAGCTGGGAAACCAATGAAACTTTCCAAGAAGCCAGAAAGTCATTTCAGGTCCTGGGATCCAGACCTGGTTTTGTTGTTGACCTACATTCCTGCTCCCCACACCTGGTGCAGCCATCCCTCATACCTGAGAATCCCTGCCTCCAGAGGAGCTAATAGTACTGGCTTCTGAGCTCTGGATAGAATAGAGGCTGCAGAGAAGGAAATTATTCCCAGTGGGGGCAAAGGCACACAGAAAAGTTACTGGAATCAACCTCGAGTCTAATAAAGATGTTTTTACATAACTGGTTCACATAGACACTGCAATATATATCAATATATATCTATATATCTATATCTATCTATCTTCTAATAAAAGAGCCATAGTAGCCAGCCTCCGAGATGGCTCCCAGTGAGTCTCACCTCCTGATATTCCCGCCTTTGTATAGTCCCCTCTCACAGAGAAAAGAGCTCACTTGTGGGACTAGCAGGATATTAAGGAAATTACAGTGTGTGACTTCATAAAGACATAACAGCTTCTGTCTGGCTGTCTTTGGAGTCACATACTCTGAGGAGAAGCCAGCTGCCATGTGGTGAGGACACGCCAGCAGCCCGATGGAGAGGGCTGCGTGGTGAGGGGCTACTGCTTCCTGCCAACAGCCACCACCACGTTCCAGGCAGGTGAGTGAGCCGCCTGGGCAGAGGATCCAACTCAAGTCTTGTTTTAAATATTTTTTCTTTATTGATTTTAGAGAGAGCGGAAGGGAGAGGGAGAGAGAGAAATAGAACCATTGATGAGAGAGAACATAGACTGGCCACCTCCTGCATGCCCCCCACTGGGGATCCGGCCCACAACCTGGGCATGTGCCCTGACTGGGAATGGAACTGGTGACCTCTTGGTGCATGGGTCGATGCTCAGCCACTGAGCCCCACCAGCCGGGTCCAACTCAAGTCTTTAGATGACTGCGACCACAGCCAACATCTTGACTACAGCTTCATGAGGGACCCTGAGCCAGAACCATCCTGCTAAGCCACTTTAGATTCCTGAGCTACAGAAACTTAGATAATAAATGACCATTGCTTTGAGCCCCTGAATCTGGGGTTATTTGTTACACAGCTAATACATATGCCTACCGCCCGGTCCGTGTGGCTCAGTGGATCGAGCATCATCCCATGGACTGAGAGGTCCCAGTTGGATTCCCAGTCAGGGCACATGCTTGGGTTGCGGGCTTGATCCCTAGTAGGGGGTGTGCAGGAGGCAGCCAATTGATATTTCTCTCTCACATCGATGTTTCTATATCTCTCTCACTTCCTCTCTCTCTAAAAAAATCAATTAAAAAAATAAAATAAAAGGAATACACGTGCCCACCTCATAGTTTTGTGAAGATTAAATGTAGTAATGTATATAAGAGCTAAGCATAGTGCCTCATATAAGTGTTGGTTTCTGTGTGTAAATGAACATATTATACATACATGCACAGAGACTACAGACTAACAGAGACACCTGGGAAAGTGGCAGAGTGACCAGGGCCATCAGAATGTCTTGAGAGGAGAAAAGTACAGTGCTATTGCCTAAAGTCTAGAGAGAAAGCTCAGGAAATTAAAGAAAAGAGGATAGCAAACTGCTGGCCTGAAGCCAGAATTTAGCTCAGAAATGTGTTTTTGTTTGGCTGAGAAAATGTTTTATAAAAAAAAAAATTGTCATCATGTAAAAATCAAGAAATTATTTTGAGCCCTGGCTGGGTAGCTCAGTTGATCAGAGTGTCGTCCCAATACACCAAGGGTGCAGGTTCAATCTCCAGTCAAGGCACATACAAGAAGCAACCAATGAATGTGTAAATAAGTGGAACAACAAAATCGATGTCTCTGTCTCTGTCTCTCCCCCTCCCTCCTCCATGCCTTCTTCTCTCTTTAAAAAAAAAAAGTAATTGTTGTGTGTGTGTGTGTGTGTGTGTGTGTGTGTTTCTTATTGATTTTAGAAAGAAAGGAAGGGAGAGGGAGAGAGAGATAGAAACATGGATGAGAACCCTGGCCGGTTTGGCTCAGCGGTTAGAGCGTCGGCCTACAGTCCAGAGAGACCCAGGTTTGCTTCCCACTAAAGGCACGTACCTCGATTGCAGTTTGTCCCCTGCCCTGGTTGGGTCGTGCGGGTGGCAGCCACTCGATGTGTCCCTTTCACGACGATGTTTCTCTCTCTCTCTTCCTCCCGCTCTAACTGAATAAAAAAAATGGAAAAATGTCCTTAGGTGAGGATTAAAAAAAAAATGGGAAAGAGCCCTGGCTGGTTTGGTTCAGCGGTTGGAGCATTGGCCTGTGGACCAGAGAGTCCTAGGTTCAGTTCCCACTAGGGGCACGTACCAAAAAAAATGGGAAAGAAAGTTAGATGGTAAGGCTGTTTGGCATTTGAAAAGTAACCCTAAGTACCGTATTATGCAAAGAAAGATTACTCAGGTCTCCTTGGCATTTGGTTTCCTGAAGTTACATTTTTGAACTTTAGATTCTTTTTTTTAAATAATTTTTTTTTATTGATTTTAGACAGAGAGGAAGGGAGAGGGAGACAGATAGAAACATTGATGAGAGAGAACATCGATTGGCCACCTCCTGCACGTTCCCCACTGGGCATCGGTACCACACCTGGGTATGTTCCCTGACCAGGAATCGGACTGGTGACCTCTTGGTGCATGGTTCGACGCTCATCCACTGAGCCACACCAGCAGTGCGAAAGTTTTTCTTTTAAGATGAGAGGAAAGCGGAAACAAGAAGGATAAGGTTAATCACGTATTTGATCACCTAGCTAATGTGTTATGCGCTTTGGGGGGCTTTTGTTGTCAAAAGTCGAAGGCACATTAAGTGGGATGAAATCCAAGATATACTGTGATGTGAGAAAGTTGAACAATGTCTTGATTCATTCCTTAAAGTTAGTTTTTTGGAGAAAAAGAAAGTTGTGTAACCCTGGTGCCCAGATGTCTCCTGGGACAAATGGCTGTTCAGATCTGGAGCAAGAAAGGTACAAGGTGAGATCTCAGGTGCCAAGTTCAAGAGTCTCCCACAGGCCACAGAGGGAATCATTTGAGTATCGATAAGAATAAGTGAAATGGGTTGAAACATAGCAAATATATTTAATTCCATAAACTCATAATTATACTTAAAAAAAAAACAAACCTCACCTTGGAAGATGGTAATGAACCAACTTATTGTTTTGAAAACTGGTAAATCAAGGGCAAGAAACAAGCATTTATTCTGCCTTTCTTCTCTGAATGGTACCTCAAGATAACCAAAGAGTGGATTAAGGGAAGATTCCACCTAATATAAGAAGAGGGAATCATCAAATCAGAATGTCACCATTTTTGCAACTTTTTATGAGTTAGTAGGTCGAGGCAATGAATGGCATTCAACATGACGAAAGAGAGACAACATAGAAGTGACATAACTGCGGATGCAATCAGCAAACTCTTACCAAGGAACAGAGAGGGGTGGAGGGGACCAATGGTTAAAGGGTCTTAGCCACATCAACCCATTGTAATGGACCTTGTTTGTATCGTGATCCAAACAAACAGTAAAACAACCTGAGAAAATTTTTTTTTTTTTTTTGCTATGTGCCCCTAGTGGGAACTGAACCCGGGACACTCTGGTCCACAGGCTGACGCTCTAACTGCTGAGCCAAACCGACCAGGGCCAACCTGAGAAATTTGAACAAGACTGAATAGTTTACTGTACTGAGAAATTTCTGTTAAAATTATTATATATGATGATGGTATTGTGACTGATCTTTACAAAGAGCCCTTATTTGTTTGAGTCCGTTCTGAAATAGTTATGAATGAATGAAATAATGAAGTGTCAAAGCCATCTCCTGGGAGCAGGAAGTGAGTGGGATGGAGATGGCACAGGCTGGCCATGATCTGCCAGTGGTTGAAGCTGGGTGCTGGGTACCGGGTGGGGTCGTCATACTGTTCTCTCTACTTTGGCATATGTTTGAAATTTTCCTCTAGAAAATTTAAAAACAGTGTGTATGTGGGAAGGGAGAGGATGTGTAAAACTAGTTGCTAGGATATGCAGACATTGTCTCTGAAAGGACAAAGGAGTTGGTAACAATGTTCACATCTGGGGCAAGGAATTGTGGGAAGAGAGAGAGACAGGTGAAGGAGGGAGCCTTTTCACTATATCCTCCTTTATTTCTGCTAAGCATACAAATGTCTTGCCTAAAAAAATAAAATGGGTACATTGGTGAGTCAGACTGCCTGAGGCAGAAGCAGGACGAGGGGTGGTGCTTCGATTGACAGAGCAGAAAAAGACTTTTGGACTGAGGGCGGGAGGAAGACCAGCGACGGCAGCAGTGGGCGATGGGTCTTGGCGAGGGCTCACCCGGAGCTGTTACAGGGCAGGATGGAAGATGGTGGAGAGGGATCCGCTGGGTGGTGCATCCCAACAAAACACACTGCAGAATCTCCCATCCTTTTGCACAAGTGAGAAAGCAAAGGCAAGGTTGAAGTGAAGTGACTTGCAAATGGCAGAGCTAGGATTGAACCCCGGCTTCCTGGAATCCCGAGCAGGATATGGAAGCAGCAGAGAGTTCCAGGGCCTCCAAGGCCATGTACGCCAGACGTGGATCCATGGCAGTGGTGTGGGCCAGCGACAGAGGGACACTCTGTGCAAGACTCCAGGCCACAGCACAACCATGGAGAGAGGGGCGGGTGTCCCAGGAAGGATGCGGGTTTGGATGAACCTGACCTCTAGAAAACAAAGAACGGGATCGTTTTGCACACCTGCATGTGTGGCTTGTATTGTAGTAATGGGCCCTGGAATCAGACTCGCCTAGGAGTCTGCCTCTCTGTGGGCCCACTTCCTGGGCTGTAAAATGGGATTAGTAAGGATCCCCTTCCCAAGATCACTGAGAAAATTCAAAGATACAGTATATATAAACTATGTAGCACACTACATGAAGGCATGGATATGAAGAGGGACCTATTTTATTATTATTAGTTATTTTAATCCTCACCCAAGGATATTTTTCTATTTATCTTCAGATGGAGCGGGAGGGAGAAGAGAGTGAGAGAGGGAGAGAGAGAGAAACATCAGTGTGAGAGAGATACATCAACTGGTTGCCTCCCACACGACCCCAACCAGGGCGGAAGAACTGCAACCAAGGTACATGCCCTTGACCGGAATCAAACCCGAGACTCTTTGGTCCAAGGGCCAGTGCTCTAACTGCTGAGCCAAACTGTCCAGGAAAAATGAAGCCATTTATTTATTTATTTATTTATTTATTTATTTAATCCTCACCCGAGGACATTTTTCCATTTTTTTAAAAAAACATATTTTTTCCTTTATTGATTTTAGAGAGGGAAGAAGTGAGAGGGAGAGAGAGATGGAAACGTGGATGAGACAGAACATGGCCGCCTCCTGCATGCCCCCCACTGGGGATCGGGCCCACAACCTGGGCATGTGTCCTGACTGGGAATCGAACCAGCGACCTCTTTGTGCATGAGTCAACGCTCAACCACTGAGTCACACCAGCTGGACCATTTTTCCATCTTTTGTTCAGATAGAGTGAGAAGGAGAGAGAGGAAGAGAGAAAGAAACATCAATGTGAAAGGGACACATCGAGTGGCTGCCTCCTACAGGGCCCAACCAGGGCCGGGGACAAACTGCAACCGAGGTACGTGCCCTTAACGGAAACCGAACCCAGGTTTTTCTGGACTGCAGGCCGACGCTCTAACCCCTGAACCAAACCTGCCAGGGCTGAAGCCACTTTAAAATGGAGCCAGAGCCCTGACCGGTTTGGTTCAGTGGTTAGAGCATCGGCCTGTGGATCAATGAGTCACAGGTTCAATTCCCATGAAGGGCACATACCTCGGTTTCGGTTCACCCCTGGTCCTGGTCAGGTCTTGGGGGGGGAGGAGGGCAACTGGTCAATGTGGCTCTATCACATGGATGTTTCTCTCCCCGCCCCCCCCCCTCTATCTGATGATAAATAGAAAAATATGCTCAGGGTGAGGAATAAAATAAAATAAAAATAAAATAAAATAAAATAAAAAAATGGAGCCAGAGCTGCCATGCGAGGAACTGCTTAAACCTCAAACTTCCAAATGTTAAAAACTGGGCAAAGTCACCTTTGGACTGGGTCTAAGGAAACACTGTGTTGCAAAGAACGGTTTCCAAAGATAACGAGACAGCAGTTATTGTGAAGACTGGACTGATGAAAATTAAAAATATTATTTAGAATTAGCATCACCATGTTATGTTAAATACGCCATTACACAAACATTCAAGCCCTGGCCAGTTTGGCTCAGTGGTTAGAGCGTCGGCCTGCGGTCCAGAGAGACCCGGGTTCGGTTCCCGCTAAGGGCGCGTACCTCGGTTGCAGTTTGTCCCCGGCCCTGGTTGGTCGTGCGGGTGGCAGCCACTCGATGTGTCCCTTTCACATCGAGGTTTCTCTCTCTCTCTCCCTTCCTCTCTCTCCCTCCCACTCTATCTGTACAAAAAATGGAAAAATATCCTTGGGTGAGGATTAAAAAAAAAAAAAGAAAGGTCTTCCTTTTACCAATGTACTTGTTCTGCTTCCCTTTCTCATAAATACCCATTGCCTTTGTCTCCTAATGGGGACACTATTTGGACTTCCCAAATAGTTATTCTTATTGATCTCAAATAAATGCTTGTTGCCTCACTTTGAAAGTTCTTTTTATTTTTGCCCTGGCTGGTTTGGCTCAGCGGTTAGAGTGTCGGCCTGCGGTCCAGAGAGACCCAGGTTTGGTTCCCGCTCAGGACACGTACCTCGGTTGCAGTTTGTCCCCAGTCCTGGTTGGGTCGTGCAGGTGGCAGTCACTCGATGCATCCCTTTCATGTCAATGTTTCTCCCTCTCTTTCTCCCTCCCACTCTATCTGAACAAAATATTGAAAAATGTCCTCTGGTAGGAAATAAATAAATAAATAAATGAATAATAAATAAATAAATAAATAAATAAAAACAAAACTTTCAAAAACAAGAAAGTTATTTTTATTTATTGATTCTAGAGAGAGAGGAAGGAAGAGGGAGAGGGAGATAGTAACATTGATGAGAGAGAACATTGATTGGCTGCCTCCTGATGCCCCCCCACTGGGGACCGGGCCCACAACCTAGGCATGTGCCCTGACCAAGAATTAAGAATGGATCTGGTGACCTCTTGGGCCGGTGAAAGTTCTTTTTATTTTTAAGTCAACATAACAAAGGTCAAACCAGCAGGGGTGAACATGATAGAAGTCTACTTTTCTCTTATTTAAGTCACCTCAGTCCAGGGCTGTTAAGGCAGCTCCGCAAGGTCAGGGATCCAGATTGTTACCTCATAGTCCAAAATGGCTGGGTTAGCACCTGCCATTACACAAACATTCAAGCCAGCAGGAAAGAAAAATGAAGTGCATGCTTCTTTCCTTTAAGGGCGTGGCCAAGAAGTTGGACATATCTCATGGCTCATGTTCCATTAGCCAGAATTTAGTCAAGTGAGAAACAGTCTTCCTCTGAGTGTGCTTCGTTAAACCACAGGGATCTAGTACTAAAGGAATGAGGTGAAGGGGGATTACGGGACACAAGCAATGGAAGACTGTCCCAGGCAGAGGGAACTGAACTGCGTGTGCAAAGACTTCCACAGCAAATGATACTAAAGCTGGGTATTAAAGCCTGGATAGGAGTGAGCTAGTCAAAGGGGACAGCCTGGGTAGAAGCACTGGGACCAGAGAGATGCCAGCTTCCAGGGACACGAAGTCCAGGTGGCTGAAGAAATAAAAGCAAGAGGAGAAGTCTCTGGAGAAGATGCTGCTGCCTGTCATCTGTGTCACAGGTCATTAAAAGTCAGGGAGGTTAAGAAACTTGGCCAGAGTTGAAGTCTGATTCTGTGATGTTAGGACTCAGCTAGTGAGCCTGGACTCCAAGCCAGGTTTATAGAATGCTTACAAGTTTAAAGTTACTGTTTGCTCAGAAGGATTTTTTTTGTTTGTTTTTACTTTTTTCTCTGCATTAAATCACACCCCCAGACCCCCTGGACATGGTGCCCAGACATCAGGTATTTTGTTTGTTTTAATCTCCTGAGATAATTCACATGCAGACAGGACTGAGAACAACTGGGTGGGACCCTCCTCCTCTGCCCCAGAGTGTGTTCTGGCGACCCTTAGCTCCTTATTCCTACTGTTGGGTGGGTGCCATTTGATCATACCTGCTTAATGCAGTATGCCGAAGCAGATGGAGGCCTGGGTGATTCATTTCCACGTCTCTGATCCCACAGGCAAGGAAAGGAGCTAAGAGGATTCTCCCTCTGTTTTTTGTTCTGTTCTGTTTTTCCCCCATTTTGACTCCCACCTAGTAAGAAGCAGGAGTCTGGCTTGGTTGGGGCTGAGGAGGAGGGTGCAGGCTAGCAGCTGCTGGGCTGCCTCCTCCCCCAACCTGCTCCAATCCTGACTCCCAGCGTGGTCCAGCCCTTACTCCTACCCAACAGCCCCCAAGCAGCGCTGGCTCAGAGCAGATGGAGCCGCCGCCGCACTCACCTCCTCCAGGGGGCGGACCCCAGCACAGAACCAGCTCCTGCCTGCTGGGAGCCTGTGGGTGAATTCCCAATCCTCAGGAGCACAGTTGGCCCCAAGGTCACCTCTCTTCTGCAGTCACCTTCTCCGTCCACATCCAGATAAGGATGTCTCCATCTCAGGCAAGGTGGGACTCTCACCTCAAAGTTAAGGTTTAATAGGCTGCACTCAGCTTCTTTAGGAGCTGGCCTCGCCTTCTCACTCACCCAGGGACCCTGTCTGTCCCTCTGTCTTCATGCCCACATTACACCATAAACCCAAGATGATTGTGTGGAGCAGAATATTCCTCTGGCTTTAAGAGTGATCAGGGGGTAACAACAACCCAGGATGGGAAACTTCACAATTGATGTTACAGAGCCCCCTTAAACAGTTGACAGTAACTCACTTCTGTGTTAGCTAGAGTCTTTTTTTTTTTTTTTTAATATCAGAGAGAGAGGAAGGGAGAGAGAGAGAAACACTGATGTGAGAGAGAAACATTAATCGACTGCCTCCTGCACGTCCCCCACCCGGGATTGAGCCTTCAATCCAGGTTTGTGCCCTGATGGGAATCGAACCGGAATCTCTCAGTCCATGGGAGAACACTCATACTGAGCCACCCCAGCAGGGCCAGCAAGGAGTCTTTTGATTACAAATGAGTGAAACTCATCTGAAACTAGCATAAACAAAAAAGGGAAGTGATTGATTCACATAGTTGCAAAGTCCAAAGGAGAGATTTTGTTCCTGGAAAGGGGACCTGGTCCTGAGCGGGTCTGCCGAGGACCAGCCGCCATGTGTGGGTCCTTGACTTCGTGCAGGAAAAATTTCACAGCACGAGGCCAGGTGACTATGAGGGAAACTTGATTAAAGCTGGGGGGACAGTGAAACAAGGAAGGGCTTAGCGTAGAAGAAACAACAGGAGAGAGTCTGAGCTGGGCTGCCTAAGCTCTCAGGGAAGTCAGAGAAAGGGGACCTTGGGGGCAGGGGATTAGCCTGTGACTGCCCATTGCTCCCCAAGTTACAAGTCTTGTGGGGTCCTTTAGAATTTAGGAGATGCATGCCTGTGGGGGAAAAGTGGGGGGAAGAAGAAGAGAAAGGGAACGGTGGTGAGGGGGTGCTTCCCAGAGGGAGAGCATGCTAGGTCCGCTGTCTTGAGGCTTTATCTCTTTCTTGCTGGGAGTTCATCTTAGGGGAGGGTTTCAGCAGAATATGTATCCGTTTTCTAGGTGTGCTCCTTCAGGATGATGGTCCTCACCGATTGGTCAGTGTTAGGGCAGGGGGTCGTTAGTCACTGCAGCTGGTCCTGGTGTCTCCCACCTGGTTTTGCTGCTTTTCTGGATCTGGAGCTGAAATACACCTGAGGCCTCAATGTTATTTCTAGGGAGGTGACCATCTGTCAGTTTGTTCAGCTGCCTGTCTCAGTTTCCCCATTCCACTTGTCCTGCTCACTGGCCTGTCTCAATTTCAGGTCTGGCTGGATCCAGCACCTATGTGAGGCTTGGCACCTTTCCTCTCCAGTCTCCTCTCTTTTCTTGTCTCATTCTTGTTCCTCCAACCCTCCTCCTCCTCCCCCTACCCCTACCTATCTCTCTCCCCCTCTCCCTCCTCCCTCCAACCTCCCCACCATCTCTTCTGCCCACTAGATGTTTTGTTGTTGTTGTTGTTATCCTCACCTGAGGACATTTTTCCATTTTTTGTTCAGATAGAGTGGGAGGAAGAGAGAGAGAGAGAGAAACATTGACGTGAAAGGAACACATCGAGTGGCTGCCATCCACATGACCAACCAGGGCCGGGGTACGTGCCCTTAGCGGAAACTGAACCTGGCTCTCTCTGGACCGCAGGTCAACGCTCTAACCGCTGAGCCAAACCGGCCAGGGCTACCCACTAGATGTTAATAGCACACACACACACCAGTGGTGACAGCACTAAAGGAAGAAACCTTTATCTGTGAGATCATTAGGGCTTGGAGCAGGGGGGGAAGGGAGCCCTTGGGTTCTGAATCTGGATTTCTCTGAAGATAAGATTCCCACTGCCACATTTTTAGCTGATTTGAGGAAGACCTATATGAAATCACCTCTTACTAGTCCCTGAAGCTTTCTAGGTCTCTGTCATTGTTTGCTTAAGTTTCAGTGCTGTGAGAATGAGAGTATTTATTTGAAAAGTTAAAGCATGGCACAAAATGACAAGGTTTTTTTTTTCAAGGTCAAGCAAACCATTCGGGAGCAGAGTTTGATTGTTACATCTGCATCAAATTAGTGGCTTTCAAAGATGCACTAAATTGTCCCTTTGATCTAATAATTGCCTTTTGCCTGGGGTGATGCCTCCCTGCTGGAACCAAAAGCCACTGTGAACTTCTCCAGCTTAAAGAAAAATGGGATCTTCTCAGAGCTGACATGTAAGAGATGATGACTCACGCAGACTTGGGTTCTAACTTGACCGTTTTCTTCCTGGATTTTGGAGAATAATATCTGGCTCCCCTTCTGAACTTAGTTTCTTTCATCTGAGAGCAAAAAGCCTATATTCTCCGTTTCCCTTTTCATCCAAATTCCTGGAAACAACCAAAGGTAAGTACAATTACTATCAAATGCCTTGACTATCTTGTCAGTGACTCCTGAAGCAATTATCCTGTCTTCCTTTTCAGTGCCTAGAGGCCACTTTGTGGCAGGCAGTTAGACAGGCGTGCGCAGAGCAAGGTTGATGGGCCAGATACAGAAGTCACCAGGGCAGAAAGTCCTGGGTGCCTAGCAATGGGAAAAACTTAGAAAACAAGGACTGCGAACCCAGGGTAAACTTTCCTCCCCTGGCATGTCAATAGTCATGCAGTAGACGCCCTTGAAGGAGGAACAAGGGGCCTAAGAGTGGCTTCACAAGACTCCCACGTGGGCCCTGGCATGACCACTCCTTAAGCATGAACCCCTGGGGATAACATCTAGGCCTCAGCTGTGTTTCAGCTCCAGACCCAGGGAAGCAGCAAAACCAGGCAAACGATGCCATGGCTGACCTCAGGACCAGCTGCATTGACTAAGGACCCCCTAGCACCAACCAATTAGTAGAGACCGTGACCCTGAAAGAGCACACCTGGAAAGCTGATGAATATTCTACTGAGTTCCTCCCCTGGGACCTCTTCTAACATCCCCACCCTTAACAGTCCTTAGGACACAGGACCCAGCAGCTCTTCCTCCCAGGAGGGAGCACACCAGGGCCTTTCTTCCCTCCCCTCCCCCTCTCCCTCCCTTCCCCCTCCCTTCCCCCCTCCCTTTCCCCTCCCTTCCCCCTCCCTTTCCCCTCCCTTCCCCTCCCCCTCCCTTCCCCTCCCCCTCCCCTCCATTGCTCCCACCCAGGCACATTGCCTTTACCTTTCTCTCTCCTAAGCTCCTAGGGCCTTTCTTTTGCCTCTGTAGCTTTTTTTTTTTTTTTTTTGAGCCTACACCCAGCTGGCTCACTTTTCCTACCTCTGTGACTTTCTAAATAAACTTTCTCTTATAGTTGAGTCCTGGTTCTGAATTCTTTAAATTTTTTTTCTTTTCTTTTTTTAAATCCTCACCCGAGAATATTTTTCCATTTATCTTCAGATAGAGTGGGAGTTGGGAGGGGGGGAGAAACATTGATGTGAGAGAGACACACTGATTGGTTGCCTCCCGCAAGACCCCCTAATAGGGCCAGGGACTGAACCGCAACCGAGGCACATGCCCTTGACTGGAATCGAACCTGAGACTCTTTGGTTTGTGAGCTGACACTCTAACTGCTGAGCCAAACTGGCCAGGGCTGAATTTTTTTCTTAGCCAGAACAGAAGAACTGAGGTTGCTAAATGAAGGTCTAGTCTGATCCTACCAGTCTAACACCTGGTGACATTTTTGCCACCACCAACAACTCTTTTTCTTAAAATTTTTTTTTTCTTTATTGATTTTAGAGAGAGAGGAAGGAGAGGGAGAGAGAGATAGAAACATCAATGAGAGAGAACATCGATTGGCTGCCTCCTGCATGCCCCCCACTGGGGATTTGGCTCACAACCTGGGCATGTGCCCTGACCTAACCTGGAACCGTGCACAGGATGATGCTCAACCAACTGAGCCACACGGGTCAGGGCCCAGGTGTGTCTTTATTTGACAAAGGTATCGGTGGTGGCTTGGAGACAGGAAGTAGGGGTCAGGGAGGAAAGAGTGGGAGGAACACAAAGGGACAGAGGAAACTTTTGAGGGTGATGGAGATGTTCACTACCTTGATTGTGGTGATGGTTTTCCAAGTGTATATATGTGTCAAAATTCAAAATTAAAATGTATGCCACTTATAAGTTGATTGTTCAACAAAGTTATTGCGCATTCTGCACTGTTTCAATCAAAGAATATGTATTACTTTTTCATTATGAAATGACTTTTGTCACACCCATCAGGATGGCCACTACCAAAACGGTAGAAAATAACAAGTACGAGTGAGGCTACGGAGAAGTTGGAACCCTTGGGCACTGTTAGTAGGAATGTAAAATGGTGTAGGTGCTTTGGAAAATAGTATGGCAGTGCCTCAAAAAATTAAAAATAGAATTACTACATGATCCAGCAACCTCACTTCTAGGTATACACCCAAAATAATTGAAAGCAGGATCTCAAGGAGATATTTGCCCACTCATGTTCATTGCAGCATTATTCACAGTTGCCAAGAGATGGAAGCAACCCAACTGTCCATGGACAGATGAGTGGATAGAGAAAATACGGTATATACGCACAGTGAAATATTATGCAGCCTTAAAAAAGAAGGAAATCTGTCACATGCTACCATATGGGTGAACCGCTAGGATGTTATACTAAGTTAAATAGCCAGTTATAATGAAAAAGACAAATACTGTATTATTCTACTTATACAAAGTATATGATTATTTTCAATGCCTGCAAGAAATGAGCTATTAAGCCATGGAGGAACCTTAAATGCATATAACTAAGTGAAAGAAATCAGTCTGGAAAGGCTTCATACTGTATGATTCCAACTTAATGAATTCTGGAAAAGCCAAACTATGGAGACAATAAAAAGATCAGTGGTTGTCAGGAGTTAGTGGAGAGAGATAAACAGAAGAACTTTAGGTCAGTGGAAATACTCTATATGACACCATAATGATGGATACATGTTCTTATACATATGTGCAACCCATAGCATGTACAACACCAAGAGTGAACTGACATGTCAACTACAGACTTTGGGTAATGATGATTTGTCATGTTGGTTCATCAATTGTAACAAATGTATCACTCCAGTGGGGGATGTTGATAACGGGGGAGTCTGTGCTTGTGTGGGGGCAGCAAGTATAAGGGAAATCTCTGTACCTTACCCTCAATTTTGTGTGAACCCTAAATTGCTCTAAAAAAAGGACAAATAAAAAAAAAATGAGAAAACAAGATTCTTTTTATAATTAATATGGGACATATTTGTTTGATAAGGCCAGACACCTGAGTTTATTCAGTGCCATCATTCTTTTTTAAAAAAAGATGTCTGGCCCTGGCCGGTTTGGCTCAGCGGTTAGAGCATTGGCCTGCGGTCCCGAGAGACCCGGGTTCGGTTCCCGCTAAGGGCATGTACCTCGGTTGCAGTTTGTCCCCGGCCCTGGTCGGTTGTGCGGGTGGCAGCCACTCGATGTGTCCCTTTCACATTGATGTTTTTCTCTCTCTCTCTCTCTCTGTTCCTCTCTCTCCCTTCCACTCTACCTGAACATGTCCTCGGGTGAGGATTAAAAAAAAAAAAAAAAAAGATGTCTGACTGGGACCATCCATTCTTCTGAGTTATGTCTTTTGCTTACTTGGTAGTGAAGAAACAGGAGAGTCTGACTTTTCAATGTCTTCTGGGACCCACTGGTTTCCTAATTTCCTGCGGCCACTAGGGGGTGCAAGGATCCCGAGCAGCTAGTGGACCTAGGTGCAGCCCAGGCAGCTGGGGTCAGGGCTTGTGGCTGGCTGGTGATTCAGCATAGAAGGCCCTCCCTTCTCTCTGGGGCAATGAACAGTAGGCTCTCCAAGCCCCAGGGCTGCAGAAAGACACCCCCGCATCAGAACATGTGCTGGTACCTGGAGCATCAGTTTCAGGAGACCCCAAGGAACAGCCTCAGGGGGGTTTTGCCCCTCTGTTCTGCATTCCTGAGCCTTGACCCCAGGAGCAGCCACAGGGCAGTTTGAACCTCCCAGTCCCTCTCCAGACAGTCTGGCTGTGTCTGAGATCACACAGGTACATTACAGGCTAGAATAACCCTGTAATGGATCGGGCTGTGCTTCCTGTACAAGTCTTGGTTTTCATTTACTGTAAGTAATCCTGTTTCTCCTATGAGACTTGAGAGCAAGAGAAGGAGGAAGGCTGGAGCGGAGCTATGAGTTTGCTGAAACCAACATGGCGGTAGTCAATGGCACCAAAGCAGCTACTGAGACCAACCTAGGCCTCTGAATTTTATCCAAAGAACTTTGAGGAAAGGTTGCATTAGGAAGTGCAAAGTGCCTGGGGCTCTGGAGTTGGACAGACAGGTTGAAACCCAGCTCTCCCATCTACCAGCAGGTCTAGTTATCTTCCCTCAGGACCTCAATTTCTTCATCTGGGAAGTGGCAATGATATTCAGGACAGTTTTATGAGCCAATGGTTCCCTAGCACCCATCACAGTAGAGCCTTAACTCATGATAGCTAAAATTGGACAGAGGCTTGAAACAACCATGTTATTATCCCTCCAGTCCTGTGGATGGACTGGGCTCGCTGGGCTGTTCCATAGCTGACCTTGACTGGAGTCTCTCATGCTGTTGCAGTCTGATGAGCTGAGGTCATCTGGAGGCTAAACTGGAACGCTGGGAAGACTGGGCCCCTCTGCACTCCACATGGGCCTCTCTGGCAGGACTGCTGAGCTTTACATACTGGATCTGGGAACTCCTAAAAGCACAGAAGTGAAGCTGCCCATTCCTCTTGATGCCAGGTCTGGAGCTGATACCACGTCTCATCTGTTAGCATCCATTGGTAAGTCCCAGGCAGCATAGACTTAGTGTGGGAGGGACATATCCCAGAGAGCCAATACTCCAGATGTGGCTCACAGGGGGCCATTATTAGGGACTAGACACCAGAACGGTGAATTAGTGTCCTGTTGCTGCTGTAACAAATTGCCACAAACTTAATGTCTGAACATAACATGCATTTATCGTCTTGGAGGAGAGCAGTCCAAAATAGGTCTTACAGGGCTGAAGTCAGTGTGCCTGGGTTGCTTTCCTTCCCAGAGGTTCTAAGAGAGGATCCTTTTCCACATTCTAGAGACCACCCACATTCCCTGAGTTTTGGCTCCTCCCTGTCTTCAAAGCACATTATTTCAACCTCTGCTTCCAACATCATAGCTCCTTTTTCTTTTTTAAACTTAATTTTTTATTTTTATTTTTATTGATTTTTAGAAAGAGGGAGAAGCATCAATTTGTTGTTTCACTTATTTATGCATTCATTGTTTGCTTCTTGTATGTGCCCTGATCAGAGATTGAACCCACAACCTTGGTATATCAGGACTGCACTCTAACCAAGTGAGCTACCTGGCCAGGGGTTAGCAGCCCCTTTTTCTTATATGATGCTCCTACCTCCTCTTATAAGGACCCTTGTGGTTACAGGGGATCTACCTGGATAATCCAGCATAATTTCCCCATCTCACATGATTAGCAACCCTGATTCCATCTGCACCCTTAATTCTTCCTCACCATGTAACACAATGTCTTCACAGGTTTCAGGCATTAAGGCATGGACATCTTTAGGGACATAATTCTGCAGGTAGGAAGACAGACACTTTATTGATTTTACTATATTCTTCCCAAAACATTTTTAGAGATTAGATTAATCATGAATGATATTTCAGGGGAAATGTTCGTCATGCTTTTACATAAACACTCCTTTGGATTTTTTTTGCATTCAATGAACATTGCCTGACCTGCAAGTCCTTGTGCTATAGAATCTACAAAACAGATGAACAAAACACCATCCCTGCCTTTGAGAAGTTCACAGTTGTGGCTCTGCGCCAGAATCTATTTCCATTTCTTCTTGCTCAAACATTCTTTTTTTTAAATCCTCACCCGAGACATTTTTCCATTTATCTTCAGATAGAGTGGGAGGGGGAGAGAGAGAGAGAGAAACATTGATGTGAGAGAGACACGTCAACTGGCTGCCTCCCACAGGACTCCAAACGGGGCCAGGGACCAAACCACAACTGAGGTAGGAGCCCTTGACCGGAATCAAACCTTCGACTCTTTGGCCCGTGGGTGGATGCTCCAACTGCTGAGCCAAACCAGACAGGGCACTTTTTCTTTTTTTTAAATTTCCACTGAAGGATATGTTTTTCATTGATTCTAGAAAGAAGAGAGAGAGAGAGAGAGAGAGAGAGAGAGAAACATCGGTCAGTTAGTTGCCACCTGTATGTGCCCAGACCAGGAATCAAACCTGCAACCTGGCATATGCTCTGATTGGGAATCAAACCCATGACACTTCAGTGCATGGGACAATGCTCTAACCAACTGAGCCACACCAGTCAGGGCTCTTGCTCACAGAATTTTGTGCAAATTGAAATGAGCCCAATTCCAGGGCATGAATCATAACAGATTTGAGTCAAAGATGGAACACTATGGCTCATAGGTCCAGCTTGCCACCTGTCTTTGTAAATAAAGTTTTATTGAAACTCAGCCACACTCATTCATGACAGTATTGTCTGTGGCTACTTTTACACTATAAAGGTAGAACCGAGTAGTTGCAAGAAAGACTATAGCCCACAAAGCCAAAGATATATACTATCTGGCCCTTTCTAGAAAAATTGGCTGACCCCTGGTTTAAGTCAGCCCTGGCTGTATATTAGAATCATTTGGGGAAACTATCTTTTTTTAAAAGCCAAAACCCTGGGCCCTACTCCCAGAGCTTGTAATTTAATTTATCTATAGGTGAGCCCTAGGCATCAGTATTTCTTAAAAGCTACCCAGGTGATTCTGTTGGGCTGCTAAGAGTGAGAACCACTTGTCTATGACAATCATGACAATTCTGTTCCCCTTTAACAGGGCTGACTTGGGGATGGGGTGGGATGAGAACCTACTCTGGCCAATAAACCATAATAGACAATCTACTGTGGGGGTGGGAGGAGCTGGTTCTGGAAAAGCCTTCCCACCCTTATATAAAGATAAGCATGAGCCCTGGCCAGTTTGGCTCAGCGGTTGGAGCATCGGCCTGCCGTCCAGAGACCTGGGTTCGGTTCCTGCTAGGGGCGCGTACCTCAGTTGCAGTTTGTCCCCGGCCCTGGTTGGTCGTGCGGGTGGCAGCCACTCGATGTGTTCCTTTCACGTCGATGTTTTTCTCTCTCTCTCTCTTCCTCTCTCTCCCTCCCACTCTGTCTGAACAAAAAATGGAGAAATGTCCTTGGGTGAGGAAAAAAAAAAAGATAAACATGAGCCCTGGCTGGTTTGCCTCAGTGGTTAGAGCATAGACCTGCTTACCGAAGGTTCAAGTCCCAATCAAGGGCACATGCCTGGGTTGCAGGTTCGATCCCTGGCCCTGGTCAGGATCATGCAGGAGGCAACCAATCAATGTGTCTCTCTCACATTGATGGCTCTCTCTCTCTCTCACTCTCTCTTTTTCTGTCTCTCCCTCCCTCCCTTTCATTCTATCTAAAAATCAATGGAAAAAATAACCTCCAGTGAGGATTAACAAACATAAACAAATAAAGACAAGCATGAGGAGGAAGTGGTTCTATTGTTACCTTTTCTCCCTTTCTGCTGTGGATGCCGTTGTGTAAGAGTGATGGTTGGAGCTATGGCAGTCATCATATGACCATGAGGGGATGAGCTTGAGGTTGAGAAGCCACAATACTGAGGATGGTGGAGAAGAAGGATGGCAAAAGCCTGGGTCCTTGATGACATCACTAATCTGCCAGGCCAACTCTGGGTGGCCTTCCTCTGCACTTCTTGTTAAATATCCTTATTTGAACCCCACTGGTGGGGTTTTCTATAACTTGCAGCTAAATGTATTTATAAATGACACTACATTCTGTTAGGGAGACAAAAAGAAAAGCTGCAATTACAACGGAAGTGGGTGTAATGAGTTGTGCGATGGCATCCCAAAAGCTGTGTTCACATCCTGATTTCCAGAACCCGTGAATGTGGCCTTGTTTGGAAATGGGGTCTTTGCACATGTCATTAAGTTAAGGATCCTGAGATGTAATCATTCTGGATTTTCCAAGTCAGCCTTAAATCCAATGTCAAGTGTCCTTATAAGAGAAAGAAGAGAAGACATGAAGAGGTGAAGGCCATGTGAAGACAGACAGGTAGAGATTAGAGTGACGCAGACACAAGCCCCAGATGCCACGTTTGAAGTCATTAGAATCTAGAAGAGTCAAGAAATGGATTCTTTCCTACAGTGTCCAGAGGGAACACAGCTCTACTGGATTTCAGACTCCTGGCTCCCAGAACTGTGAAAAAATCTATTTCTATTGTTTTAAACCATCTAATTTGTGGTAATTGGTTCCCTCAGCCACAGGAAAGTAATACAGAGGGAAACATTACAGTGGAGGTATGAAGAGGGCAAGGCACAGAACTCAACCAGGAAGCAATCAGACTACATTCCCACGCACAGTCCATTCTTAAACTCATCTGTTTCTTCAACAAGTATTTAGCAAACTGCTGCTCTGGCCGAACAGTGTGACTGACTCAGAGGATGTGGCATTAAACAAGAGAGACCCCATTTCTTTCTTTTAATTTAAATCATTTTTTAATTTTCAATTGTAGTTAACGCACAATATTATATTCGTTTCAGGTGTATACTCCAGTGATTAGACATTATATAACTTACTAAGTGATCATCCCAATAAATCTCATGCCCATCTGACACCATACATAATCATTAGATTGTTATTGACTATATTCCCTAGGCTGTCCTTTACATCCCATGACTATTCTGTAACAACCAATTTGTACTTTTTTTTTTTATCCTCACCGAGGACATTTTTGCATTTATCTTCAGTTAGAGAGGGAGGGAGAGAGACACATCAAGTGGTTGCCATCCACACGACCCCAACCGGGGTCGGGGACAAACTGCAACCAAGGTACATGCGCTGAGCAGGAATCAAACCCGGGACTCTCTGGACTGCAGGCCGACACTCTAACTGCTGAGCCAAAGCAGCTAGGGCCAATTTGTACTTCTTAATCCCTTCGCCCTTTTCACCCATTCCTTTAACAATCCCTCCACTTCCCATTTGGCAACCATTAAAATATTCTCTGTATCTATGAGTCTGTTTCTGTTCTGCTTGTTCATTTATTTTGTGTGTGTTTTTTAAAGATTCAATTGTTGATACATATATATTTATTGCCATTTGATTGTTCATATTTTAATCTCTTTTTTCCCCTTCTTCTTCTTAAAGAAGACCCTTTAACATTTCATGTAATAGTGGTTTGGTGGTGATGGACTCCTCTAGTTTTTTTTTCTTGTCTGGGGTAACATCTTACATGTCCTTTGATTCTAAAGAATAGCTTTGCTGGGTAGAGTAGTTTTGGTTTTAGGTCCTTGCTTTTCATCACTTTGAATATTTCTTGCCACTTCCTTCCAGCCTGCAAAGTTCCTGTTGAAAAATCAGCTGATGGTCTTATGGGAGCTCCCTTGTAAGTAACTGACTGCTTTTCTCTTGCTACTTTTAAGATTCTCTCTTTCTCGCCCTGGCCGGTTGGCTCAACGGTTAGAGCGTCGGCCTGCGGTCCCGAGAGACCCGGGTTCGGTTCCCGCTAAGGGCATATACCTCGGTTGCAGTTTGTCCCCGGCCCTGGTTGGTCGTGCGGGTGGCAGCCACTCGATGTGTCCCTTTCACATCGATGTTTCTCTCTCTCTCCCTCTCTCCTCCTCTCACTCTACTTGAACAAAAAATAGAAAAATGTCCTCAGGTGAGGATAAAAAAAAAAAAAGATTCTCTCTTTCTCTTTCACCTCTTGCATTTTAATTATGATATGTCTTCTTGTAGGCCTCTTTGGGTTCATCTTGTTTGGGACTCTCTGTGCTTCATGGACTTGTATGTCTGTTTCCTTCACCAGGTTAGGGAAGTTTTCTGTCATTGTTTTTTCTTTCTTTTCTTTCTTTCTTTCTTTCTTTCTTTCTTTCTTTCTTTCTTTCTTTCTAACCTCAATGGAGGATATTTTTGCATTTATCCTCAGATAGAGCAGGAGGGAGAGAGGGAGGAAGAGAGAGAGAGAGAAACAACAATGTGAGAGAGACACATTGAGTGGCTGTCACCCACATGACCCCAACTGGGGCTGGGAACAAACTGCAACCGAGGTACGTGCCCTTTGCGGGAACCAAACCCAGGACTCCCTGGTCAGCAGGCCAATGCGCTAACCACTGAGCACAACCAGCCAGGGCTTTCATTGTCTTTTTCAAATAGGTTACCAATTTTTAGCCTTCTCTCTTTTCCTTTTGGCATACCCATGATGCAAATATTGGTACACTTGAAGTTGTCCCAGATGCTCCTTACACTATCCTCATTTTCTGGGATTTTTTTTGGCTGTTCTTATTAGATGTTTTTTGTTTTTCCTTTATTGGTTTTAGAGAGAGAGAGAGAGAGGGGGAGAGAGAGAGAGAGAGAGAGATAGAAATATCAACTGGCCGCCTCCTGCATGCCCCCCACTGGAAATCAGGCCCACAACCTGGGAATATTTCCTGACTGGGAATCAAACCACAGACTTCTTGGTGCATGGGTCGATGCTCAACCATGGAGCCACACGAGCCGGACTTTGTTACCTTATATTCAAAATCACTGATTTGATTCTCAGCTTCATCTACTCTACTGTTAATTCCCTATAAATTATTCTTTATTTCAGTTAGTGTATCCTTCCTTTCTGACTGGTTCTTTTTTGTGGTTTCATATCCTTTTTTATGCTGTTGAAGTGTTCACTAAGTTCACTGAGAGAAGATTCAATAACCAGTGTTGTAAACTCTGCATCTAATAGATTGCTTATTTACATTTTGTTTAGTTCTTTTTCTATTGTTTCATTTGGAATATGTCTTTTTGTCTCCTCATTTTGGCAGCCTCCCTGTGTTTGTTGCAATGTATTAGGTAGAGCTTTTACATTTCTCAGGATTGGTTGAGTGGTTCTGTAGGGTCCAGTGGCACAGCCTCCCTAGGCACCCAAGCTGGGCCCTCGAGGTATGCCCCACTGTGTGGGCTATAGTACAGCCTCCTGTTGTAGTTGAGCCTTGACTGTTGTTGGCACATCAATGGAAGGGACTTACCCCTAGACCAATCTGCTGCAAGGACTGGCTATGACCACTGACACCATGGAGGATCAGCTATGCAGAGGCCCACCCCACAGAGCAGGACTTACTTCAGTCGGGCTCTGGTGCCCACTGAGTCCACCCCTTGAATGTGTTGCCTGTGGAAGTGTTTGGGTGGTGGTGCTTTGACGTGATCTGAATCTGTCCATTAAGTGCACTGGCTCTGGGGCCTCCTGGGAAGTGTAGGCCAAGATCAGCCACCACCTGTGTTCAACCCAGGTCACCTGATATAAGCTGCAAAACGATCTGCAGATGGCTGCTACTTGTGCTGAGCTTGGAAGTGCCCAAGTAAGGCCAAGCTATGAACCAAGGCTAGTTGCTGCTAGTGTGGAGCCTGGGGCCACTTAGCAAGAGGTACAGGGCACTCTGAGGCCAGATGCTGCTTGTTTGAGAAAGTTTAGTGAAGTCTGAAGCATGAGCTAAAACAGGCCATTCATATGGGAATGCCACTGGAAACAGCTTGGGTGGGCCTGCAAGTTGGGTGGGACAGGGTCTCAAGGAATCACTAGGATGGGGCAAACAGTGTGAGCCAGGTTGATGAAAACTCAGATATGGTACCTGACTGTGGCTCTCTGTGTGCTGGTGGGGATGGGAGGCAGAGGTCTAAGAAAAGGAACAATGGCCTCTGCCAGCACTTCTGTCTGGGAGAAAGCTGCCCTCCCCCCAGCTCTTGCCCTGATGGCAGACAATTCGGTTCTTCCTTGTATATCCCTGGTGCCTTTTGAACTGCTGCCCCAGTGCTGGAGCTCAGAGGGAGAGAGTCCAAGTAAGTTGGCGTGGGCCCTTTAAGAGGAACTGCCTGGGACTCTAGAAGCACCCTGTCTCACTCAGCCACAATCCCCACTGGTTTTTATAGCCAGAAGTTATGGGGACTTCTCTTCCTGGTACTGGAACCCTGAGCTGGGGGCCTGGCTCCTCAGGGGGGACTCTATAGCGGAGATATCCCTCCTGATTTTTATCCTCCACACATGGGTGTGGGACCAGCCCATTCCATGTCTCTGCCCATGCTGCTAGTCTCATTGTGGCTTCTTTAAATCCCTAGTTTGGGAAGTGCCATTCAGCTAGATTTCAGGCAGTTCTAAATAATGATTGATCTATAGTTTAGTTGTAATTTTGATGTGGTTGTGGGAGGATGCAAGTACCACATTTACCTAACACCGTCATCTTGACCAGAAGTCCCCTCTAGAACTCATTTCTGAATTCACAGAGGAAGACAGAATGTTAAACAGTTATAACACCTCATCATGGTGAGTATGGTGATAAGGGACTATGGAACTACACAGAGGGACATTCAGTCTTTGGTGGTCAGGGAAGGCTTCCCGAAGGAGGTGGCATCTGAGCTGAAAAACGAACAAGTAAAAGCCAATTGGCATAGAGTATGCTTTCAGATAGTAGCTCCTTTTCCTCATTCATATTGTGTCTATGTTCAGCTTCGACATTTTTTTTGGTAGGTGCCCCTAGTGGGAACCGAACCCAGGACTCTTGGTCCGCAGGCTGATGCTCCAACCGCTGAGCCAAACCAGCCAGGGCTCTATGTTCAGCTTTGATGTACGAAAAAGAACGCAAGAGGTAGATCAGACACAAACCCAAACCGTAACAAAGCATGGAATCCTCCCACAGCACAGAGCAGATGCTGCATGCATCCATAGTGCTCAGCTTCACCAGGACTAGCCTGAGATTCAGGGAAACCTGAGTTCAAGTCCAGCCCTATCTGACCTTCAGCTAGAACATTGAGAATATTATTTCACCTCTCTGAACACCAGTCCCTTCTTTGTTTATTTCTTTTTTGAGTCTGTCATGCTCCAAAGTCATGTCCTCATTGGACGTTGGATTTCATTTGCTGCAGACCAAGGTTATCAAGGCCAATACTCTGGTTTTACAGAAGGGTAAACAGGCTTAGCAAGAGGAACAGCTTGCAGTTAGTGGTGGGGCTGGGAACTTAAGCATCCTGCCTTCTAATACAGGGCTTGTCCATGACCAATTTCCTCTTCCACACAAAGCGGGAGTGCAGTGGACTCAGGATTTGACAAGGGGTGGCATGTTTTCAAACCTTTCTATCAAGCTAGGGCAGCTTGTAGGGAGACCAGCTTCCTCTTAAGAAATACATCTGCCTAAAACAGCACCAACAAATATTGAAAACAGCAAAAATGGATGAACAGCCATAGTAAGGAGTACCATGCAATCATTTAAAAAACTGATGTGGCCCTGGCCAGTTTGGCTCAGCGGTTAGAGCGTCAGCCTGCGGTCCACAAAGACCCAGGTTCAGTTCCCGCTAGGGGCATGTACCTTGGCTGCAGTTTGTCCCCGGCCCTGGTTGGGTCGTGTGGATGGTGGCCACTTGATGTGTCCGTTTCACATCGATATTTACCTCTCTTCCTCTCTCTCCTTCCCGCTCTATCTGAATAAAAAATGGAAAAATGTCCTCGGGTGAGATAAAAATAAATAAATAAATAAATAAATAAATAAATAAATAAATAAATAAATAACAAACTGATGTGGCATCCTGGCCAGGTAGCTCAGTGGGTTGGAGCATCATCCCCTACACCAAAAGGTTGTGGGACGTGTATGGGAGGCAACTAATCAATGTTTCTCTCTCACATCGATGTTCCTCTCTCTCTCTCTTCCTCTCTCTTTAAAAATCAATGAAAACATCCTTGGGTGAGGATTAAAAAAAACTGAAGTGGCACAAGATGTTCATGATATATCTTTTAAAATAAAGTGTATTTAGATATGCAAAAAAATTGCAAAGGAATCACAGGAAGTTTCCATGTACCTGCATTCAATATTCCTGATTATGATCTAAATCAATATGATACACTTGTTAGAATTAACAAACAAATATTGATACATTACAGCTAACTAAAATCCATATTTTATTCAGCCCTGGCTGGTTTGGTTCAGTGGTTAGAGCGTCGGCCCATGGACCAATGAGTCAGGGGTTCGATTCTGGCCAAGGGCATGTACCTCAAATGCTGTTCGTCTCCGGCCCCGGTCGGGTCGTGTGAGAGGCAACCAGTTGATGTGGTTCTAGCACATCGATGTTTCTCGCTGTCTCTCTCTCTCTCTCTCTCCCCCTCCCTCCCTCCCACTCTATCTGATGATACATAGAAAAATATCCTTGGGTGAGGAATAAAATAAATAAATAAATAAATAAAAATTTAAAAAGTCTTTAAAAAAATTTAAAAATTAAATCCATATTTTATTCAGATATTCTTAGTTTTTACCTAATATCGTTTTTCTATTCCAGGGTCCCATCCAGGATACCACATTACATTTATTTGTCATATCCCCCTTAGGCTGCTCTTGGCTGTGACAGTTTCTCACACTTTCCTTGTTTTTTTTATGACAGTTTTGAAAAGTACTAGTCAGGTATTTATAGAATGACCTTCAGTTGGGATTTGTCAAATATTTTCCTCATAATGAGCCTGGGGTGATGAATTTGGGGAGGAAGACCTCACAGATGAATTGCCATTTTCATCACATCAAATCAAAGATGTATATTATCAGCATAATTTTCACTGTTGACCTTGAAGATGACCTGGATAAGGTCATGTCTATCAGGTTTCACCACTGTCCATGATTTTGTTTTGGTCCAGCTTTATTGAGATGTAATCGTCCATGATATTTATATGAATGAAAAACACTAGCTTGAAAAATGGATGTAAGCCCTGGCAGATGTGGCTCAGTGGGCTGGGCATCGTCCCATGCACTGAAAGGTTGCCAGCTTGATTCTTGGTGAGGGCACATGCCTGGGTTTCCAGCTCCATCCTTAGTAGGGGGCATGCAGGAGGCAGCTGAGCGATAGTTCTCTCTCATCAGTGTTTCTATCTCTCTCCCCCCTCCCTTCCTCTCTCTATAAAATCAATAAAAACATTAAAAATAAAAAAGAAATTTAGCCCTGGCCGGTTTGGCTCAGCAGTTAGAGTGTTGGCCCACGGACCTGGGAGTCCCAGGTTCGATTCCCACTAAGGGCACATACACCAACTGCAGTTCATTCCCGGCCCTGGTTGGGGTTGTGCAGGTGGCAACCAATCAATGTCTTTCTTTCTTTCTTTCTTTCTTTCTTTCTTTCTTTCTTTCTTTCTTTCTTTCTTTCTTTCTTTCTTTCTTTTATTAAAGGAGCTAGAGAAACTAGGAAGTCGAAAGAAAGATCTGATAGAAACTAGTGTCTTTTTTTTTTTTTAATCCTCACTTGAGGACATTTTTCCATTTTTTGTTCAGATAGAGTAGAAGAGAGAGAGAGAGAGAGAGAGAGAGACATCGACATGAAAGGGACACACTGAGTGGTTGCCACCCACATGACCCAACCAGGGCCGGGGACAAACCACAGCTGAGGTATGTGCCTTTAACGGGAACTGAACCCGGGTCTCTCTGGACCGCAGGCTGACGCTCTAACTGCTGAGCCAAATCGGCCAGGGTGTGTTTCTCTCTTTCTTTCACCCTCTGTCCCTCCAGCTCTAACAGAAGATAAATGCAAAAAAAAAAAAAAAAGAAAGAAAGAAATTTAACATTAACACCATACTATTTTCTTTTTATTTATTTATTTATTTATTTATTTATTTATTTATTTATTATTATTATTATTTTTAATCCTCACCCGAGGACATTTTCCCTTTTTTTTGTTCAGGTAGAGTGGGAGGGAGAGAGAGGAACAGAGAGAGAGAGAGAAACATCGATGTGAAAGGGACACATCGAGTGGCTGCCACCCGCACGACCGACCAGGGCCAGGGACAAACTGCAACCGAGGTATGTGCCCCTAGCGGGAACCGAACCCGGGTCTCTCAGGACCGCAGGTCGACGCTCTAACCGTTGAGCCAAACCGGCCAGGGCGAGAAAGAGAGAATCTTAAAAGTAGCAAGAGAAAAGCAGTCAGTTACTTACAAGGGAGCTCCCATAAGACCATCAGCTGATTTTTCAACAGGAACTTTGCAGGCTGGAAGGAAGTGGCAAGAAATATTCAAAGTGATGAAAAGCAAGGACCTAAAACCAAAACTACTCTACCCAGCAAAGCTATTCTTTTTTCCCCCAGTTATTTTGCAGAATATCTCAGTTGGGGCTTATAAAATTATATCCTCCTGATTAGATTCTGGTTAAGCATTTTTGGTGAGAATACTTCCCAGGTGATGTCGTGTCCCTCTCAGTCCCTCCACCAACAGAAGGCATTTGATGTTAGTTTTACTCATCATTAGAGATGTCAAAGTTGGCCATTTAGGTAAGGCAGCATCTTCCAGATGTATCCACCATAAAGGGACCTTCTATCAGTAGTTAATATGTAATCTGTGGGGTGATACTTTGAGACTGTGTACTTTCCATTCCTTCAAACACATAGCATTCTATTACTATTTATTTTTTAGTTAATCCTCACCCGAGGATATTTTTCCTTTGACCTTTGTTAATCCTCACCTGAGGATATTTTTCCTTTGACTTTTAGAGAGAGTGGGAGAGAGGGAGGGAGAGACAAACATTGATGTGAGTGAGACACATCAATTGGTTGCCTCCCACACGACACCAACCAGGGCCAGGGATTGAACCTGCAACCCAGGTACAACGTGCCCTTGACTGGGAATCGAACCTGCCACCCTTTGGTCCTCAGGTTGGTGCTTTAACAGCTGAGACAACCAGCCAGGGCAAACGCACAGCATTTTATTTATTTATTTTTAATCCTCACCCGAGGATATTTTTCCATTGATTTTTTAGATAGAGCAAACACACAGCATTTAATTTTATTTATTTTTGTTTTTTTTTCTCAATTCTTTTTATTGTTTTTTTTTTTATTACCTCACCTGAGGACATTTTTGCATCTATCTTCAGACAGAGTGGAAGGGAGAGAGGGGGGAAGAGAGAGAGACATCAATGTGAGAGAGACACATTGACTGGTTGCCACCTGCACAACCCCAACCAGGCCAGGGACGAACTGCAACCTAGGTTCGTGTCCTTATCGGAAACCGAATCCAAGACACTCTGGTCTGCGGGCCGACGCTCTCTAACCACTGAGCAAAACCGGCCAGGGCAATTCTTTTTATTGTTTAAACACACAGCATTTTAAAAGGTGAGTTTGAGCCTGGCAGGTGTAGCTCAGTGGATTGAGGCCGTCCTCCCATGGACTAAGAGGTCCCGGTTCGATTCCTGGTCAGGACATATGCCCAGGATGCAGGCTCCATCCCTAGTAAGGGACGTGCAGGAGGCAGCTGATAGATGTTTCTCACATCAATGTTTCTATTTCTCTCTAAAATATCAGCAAAAACTTATTTTTAAAAAAGAATGCAGGGCCCTGGCTGGTTTGACTCAGCGGTAGGAGCGTCAGCCCATGGACCAGATAGTTCACAGGTTTGGTTCCTGCTAGGGGCATGTACCTCGGTTGCGGTTTGTCCCCGGCCCTGGTTGGAATCGTGTGGGTGGCAACCACTCGATGTGTCTCTTTCATGTCGATGTTTCTCTCTCTCTCTTCCTCCCTCTCTCTCTCCCGCTCTATCTGAAGATAAATGCAAAAATGTCCTCGGGTGAGGATTAAAAAAAAAAAGTAAAAATAAAAAGAGTGCAGGGTCTGGAGCTGGGTAGTATGTGGTTAATCCCAGGTCTGCCACTTACTCCCTGTGTGATCTGGGACAAGCCACTTAACCTCTCAGTGCCACAGTTCCCTTATCTGCAAAAGGAGGGTAATAATAGTCCCCATTTCCTAGGGGCATTTTTTATGCATGCAGAGCCCTCAAAAAATGTTAACTGCATTATGTGCGCTAATGAAAATCAGGAAGGAGAGGGAAGGGAAATTCTAATAAGAGAGAAGAAAGCAAGTGCTAGCCTGGAGAGTTGCAGGGAACATGGAGGTGCTAACGGTCCAAGGCAGGTGATGACCCTGCGAAAGCAGATACCTACTTCAATGGAGGGAAAAAGGAGGTACATCTGTAATACTTTCAACAATAAAGAGTTTTTTTTTAAAAAAAGAGAGAAAGAGACCCCTGGCCAGTTTGGCTCAGTGGTAGAGTGTCGGCCCGCGGACCAATGAGTCGTGGATTCAATTCCGGCCAAGGGCACAGACCTCGGCTGCAGTTTGTCCCGGGCCCTGGTTGGGGTTGTGTGGGAGGCAACCAGTCGATGTGTCTCTATCACATCAGTGTTTCTCTCTCCCTTTCTCTCCCTCTCTTTCCCTCCCACTCTATCTAAAGATAAATAGAAAAATATCTTTGGGTGAGGATTAAAAAAATAAAATAAAATAAAGCAAAAACAAAAATAAACAGAGCCTAGCAGCCATTCTACACAGGGGCTTCTCACGCAAACTGCACTCAGGAAGAAGCCTGCACTGACTGTCTGCCCACTGTGAGTTCCTGCCATCTGAGCCGCCCTTGTGAAGGAGCTCCTATTTCAACCAATGGGACTGAGGCTTTCTCCTCATAGGAGTTGTGCAGCTCCAGCTAATCAGAGTGGCTCTATTCTGACCAATCAATAGTGTGCCTTTGGGGCCAGATCAAACTTCAAGGATTTAGATTCTTCATTTGCATGAGAACAGGCCAATCAGGAACCAGGGACAGAGACTTCTGCTATATAAGCCAACTCCCGCACCGGCTCTGGGAGTGCACTCTTCCTTTCTACTGAGGATAGTGGCTCCCCTGAGCTGTCTCACCAGATGGAGCAGACCAGCGGGGGACAGAGTAGAACAAAACTGTTGTCTAGTGGAAGAGGGACTCAGCCCCACATCCACCTGGCCCCAGGGCTGCCTCACAGCAGTTCTTTTTTTACTAAAATTTCTTTCTTCACCACATGCCTAATTGGGGATTTCTGACGGCGTTGAATTGGCACCAACAACCATCAGTTAACATTCCATGGTGCCCAATGTGGGGCTCTGAAGCAATGACTTGATCTCCTGACACCGTCCTAAAATCAACTGGTCTGGCACCTGCACAAGCCCCTTGTGCTCGAGTTGTCTTCCCATCAGCACCTGAGGGCCTTGGGTAAGTCCTCTCCGACCCAGTACCTCCCATGCTTGCACTTGAGGTCTCGAAGACTTTATTGGTTTAGGTAGAGGACCCTCATCCAGTGATCTTGGTTCATATATTTGGATGGATTTGGGTTTGGCACCCAGGAGGAATATTCCTCAATCACGGTTTGCACCAGGAGGGTATCCTCCAGGGAGGACTTTCCTCTGCTGCATTTGGTACCTAGGGAGGGTACCCTCCAGTTGCATTAGGTATCGGCTAGGGTAACCTCCAGGTTGGAACTAGGCTTTACCCATAAGGTTTGTGAGGATACTCACACTTATGAGCACTGGGGTAGGGGGCACCACCCATAAGAAGGAGTGCATAGTAGGTAACTCATGCTCTAAATTTTCACATGCTAATCAGCCAGTATTTGGGACTTTGGTTGATTACATGCACCAAAATTATGGTCCAGAGAATTGCAGTTGGCTAGATCTCTGGACAAAAAACTTACGTTGTGATCGCAAGCTTTGTTGGCCAAGACGAGGTTTCTTTGCAACCCCAAAGCTTGTTTATTTGTATGTTCAATGAGCACAAAGAAAATACTGTCTTCCCAGAAACAATAGGAAGCTTAAAAAACAACAACAACTGGTACCTTGAGAGCTCTAAATGAAACCAAGAGGCTACTATTACCTCCCTTAGGAAAAATAATTCTAAATTGGGTACATGTCTTGATAAATTAAAAAGGAAACCTGCACTCATGGAACTGGAACAAAAGGGGGATTGTTGGAAAACTTCCTCTGACACTGTGCTAGCAACCAGGTACTAAAACAACCCCAGAAGATCCCTCCCTTCCCAGGCCCCCACCCTTGCCTACCACCCTGCCTACCCTCTACCTTCCCCCCACCCTCATCTTTGTCTCCATCCTGCCATCTGATGCTCAGGCTTCGCTTCTAGAGCCATTTTTTCTGCCTTCCCATGGGAAAATCTGCCTCTTTAAGACTTTTCAGGACCATTCTCTTTAAGATCCAGAATTTTTCTTTTGAATTTTGTGTTATTTTGCTGTCTGTGTTTATGTGTGACTGTGTATGCATGTTAAGGTATGTTTCTACCGCTAGATGGTATTGCCAAAAATTGATTTGTAAATTTAAATTTAGATTGTAAAGGGCTCTAGATTCAATTGGCTTAAAATAAATGAGCGCTCATACAAATTGGAGAAATAACAGAAACGAATGCAATTGCTTTTAAAATGCTCATGATCTAAGATTAATCTTTAGTAAATAAAAACTGACCTAAGGTCCGGCTGGTGTGGCTCAGTGGTTGAGCATCCACCCATGCACCAAGAGGTCGCCAGTTTGATTCCCAGTCAGGACATGTGCCCAGGTTGTGGGCCCGATCCTCAGTGGGGGGCATGTAGGAGGCATCGATCTTCTCTCTCATCGATGTTTCCATCTCTCTCTCCCTCTCACTTCCTCTCTCTCTCAAATCAATAAAGGAAAAAAAAAATTTTTTTTAAAGCTAGCCTAAGGGTGTTGGTTTAATTAAAGACATCCAGTTGTCCACTGCTCTGTAGCTTTGGAACTAACAGACCAGATGGAAAACCAGGATATAAGGTGGAGAACTCAGTGTTTCATTTTACAAGGTTAGAGGGGCACAAGATGCCTCAGTTTGGGATCTAGACACTTGTGATAGAGCTTGGTTAAGCTGTTATGGTGACTGGAAATGCTTGCATATAGAGAGTAGGATGTGTGTTTGGTAAAAGAAGGTATGAGGAATGGAAGTACATTTTTTATTGAAGAAAAGAAAATAATTTTGTCCTAAAGTAAATGATCATTCTACAATAAGAAAGGAAAAAAATAGGACAAAAGATGAAAGGTTTATGAAAGTTGAAGGAAATTTGTGTATGTTGCAAAAGGTTAATAGAAAATGAATCTTTTTTTTTTCTTGGTACATGCCCCTAGGGGGAACTGAACCAGGGACTCTCTGGTCCATAGGCCGATGCTCCAACCACTGAACTAAACGAGCCAGGGCTAGAAAAGGAATGTTTTGGTTTTTTTTTAATCCTCACCCGAGGACATTTTTTCGCTCTTTGTTCAGATAGAGTGGGAGGGAGAGAGAGAGAAAGACAGACAGAGAAATATCGACTTGAAAGGGACACATCGAGTGGCTGCCACCCGCACGACCCAACCAGGGCTGGGGACAAACTGCAACCGAGGTACGTGCACTTAGCGGGAACTGAACCCGGGTCTCTTCGGACCGCAGGCCAATGCTCTAACTGCTGAGCCAAACCGGTCAGGGCTAGAAAAGGAATCTTCACAAAGAAATGTTATGTATGGTCAAACTAAGATTGGAATAGATTTGTCTAATTTAAAGTATGCTGATACAGAATTAGAATTTGAGTTTCTTTCTGTGTTAAAGGGCCAAAAGTCTTTTTTCTATATTATTGGTATGCCCTAAATAGGAAATTATAAAGGGGAAGTAAAGATGTGCTCTGCATCACCAGGGCCTTGATTGCTTAGATTAACCAAACCTTAATATTTAAAGAGCTGAATTTAACTTCTAATCATTTAACGTTCTTTTTTTTTTTTTAAGAAACTGTCCTCTTTTTTAAAAAACAAGTTTTTATTGATTTTTTTAGAGAGAGAGATAGAAACATCAATGTGAGAGAGACACATCAACCGGCTGCCTCCTGGATGCCCCCTACTGGGGATCGAGCCTGCAACCTGGGCATGAGCCCTGACCAGGAATTGAACCCGACCTCTCAGTCCATGGGACAATCCTCAATCCACTGAGCCACACCGGCTGGGCTCATTTAACTTCCTATAGTTGCTTGTGAAGTATTTTTTTAAACCCTGAATGATTAAATGCAAAACTAAAATAAGGGAATATCTCTTTACCAAAGGGGGAAATGAAATTAATGAGGCCTATCTGATGTTTGGAAGGTAGATTTCAATCCAATTGCCCCCTCCCCCATGGATAAAATAATGTACTGATGATGATCCAAATATATTCTCATTGGGTAGACACATACCTACATGGAAGGGCCACAACCACAGCAATTACTGAAATACTTCTAGAGAGGAATTTTCTGGCTTGGAAGATCCCTACAGAAGTTCATTGAGAAAGGGAGACCCATTTTACTAGACAAATTCTACACCAGGTAGGTAAACCTTGGCTGATATTGCAGCATTTCCATTGCATGTGTCCTCTTTTTTGTTGTTGTTGTTTTTCTTTTTTTTTAATCCTTACCCGAGGATATGTTTTTAGAGAGAAAGGAAGGGACGGGGAGAGGGAGAGAGAAACATTGATGTGAGAGAGAAACATTGATCTGTTGCCTCCCATAGGCACCCTCCTGGGGATCAAACATGCTACCTGGGTATGTGCTCTGACCAGGAATCAAACCTTTTGTTGTACAGGACGAGGATGACATTCCAAACAACTGAGCCACACTGGCCAGGGATATCCTTTGGTTTTATAAACTTTTTTTTTTTTTCTTTATTGATTTTTTTTTTTAGAGAGAGAGAAAGGGAGAGGGAGAGAGAGATAGAAACATGGATGAGAGAGAACATCAATTGGCCGCCTCCTGCATGCCCCCACTGGGGATCCAACCCACAACCTGGGCATATGCCCTGACTGGGAATTGAACCAGTGACCTCTTGGTGCATGAGTAGACGCTCAACCACTGAGTCACACCGGCAGGGCTATCCTTTGGTTTTATAGAACAAACTGACAAGATAAGTAAAATTCAATTGGTAAAACATGTTGAATCTTTTCATCTGCCTTGACCTAAAGTCCTTGGTATCACTTAAGATCTGTTCCTTTTGGTCAACATCAATTGTCTCCTTCTAAAATTGTTCCCGGAAGACCTATCCTGTGAAGTTAGATTGGGGAATGTGCAAACCTGACTTTCTGCAAAGAACTTACAGAAGCTCTTGAAATTAATGCAAGTCTGTAGAGTGGTCTTCACAGTGTGCTCCCAAGAGACAAAGACACCCAGCGTCATGGCCTACAACCCAGATGGATGGTCCATCAAAAAAGACATCTCTGCTCTGCCTGGTTTGGTTCAGCAGTTAGAGCATCAACCCATGGACCAAGGGTCATGGGTTGGATTCCTGGTCAAGGGTTCCAGGTGCAACCCGGGTTGCAGGTTCAATCCCGGCCTGGTTGGGGCATGTGTGGGAAGCAGCCAATTGATATGTCTCTCTCACACTGATGTGTCTTTCTCTCTCCTTTCCCCCCACTTTCCATTCTCTGAAAATCAATTGAAAAAATACCCTCCGGTGAGGATTAACAAAAACAAACAAACAAAAACAACATCTCCACAGGACTCACTCCAGCCTTGCTGGAAGAGAGACCATACCAGTTATTGTTAACCAATCCCCGAGTTGCAAGGTTTAAGAGGTATTGACATATAAATTTATGTTTTTCATTTCAAAAGGCTTCCATAATTATACCCCATTTATCTGATTGAACACCACAGTCAATAAGAGACCTCAAATTAAAGTTATCCAGAACAGAAAACCACTCAGACAAAAAGCAGATGACATTCAAAACATGGCTTTTCCCAGGATCCGGAACTGGGCCAGTAAAGTCCTGCTAAGTGTAACTCATGTTTATTTCATAGCTGCTCTAACATTTACTTCTTGGATATTTTAACAACCTTAACCCTCTCACAACAAGCTGGTCACCTGTGTTTTAAATTGTATGTTCTAGTTATTCCACATCATTTAACCCTCGGCTATAGAGTACTTCTTGATTTTTGCTCTTTCAGCCCTTGTAAATGGGAAACCTTGGGCATAAATGTATTATTATACAATGCTTTCAAACCTTAGCCTTATCATGGAGCCTATCTGCTGGATTGCCATCCAATGCCTGTTTCTTTCTACCTCTGGTAAAACTGATGATCCCTTAGTTATTTCTGTTAGCAATTTCTCAACTATCCCTAACTTTACTATTAATTTCACCAAACCTCCACCTTCTGAAACTTATCAGGTTAAATTGCAAAAGGGTTGCAATTTACTTTCCCCTGTGTCTAACTAACTAAACCACCCTATGCATTGGTCACACTCTCCCCACGTGGGACCCAAGCATCTCCCATAGTTGGATTAGTTGTTAGCCACCTCTTATCGCATTGCTACCTGCATCATAAATGCCTTAGATGTGGTGGCATCTATCAACCCTGACTGCTTTGGAATTCCCCTTTGTAAGGCCATTGTGAGTGGAAACAGCCCATGAACCTAAATGTTCAGCCCACCATGTTCAAACATACCCAGAAGGACTTCTAGAGGGATGGTCAAACCAGACTGAGCCCTGGTTGGGGAATATGCTCATTCCTTTCCTGTTAATGAATGTATAAATGAACAAACTCTTGCGGGCTCTCTTTGTGCCCCCACATGTTATATTTTTGGCTGTGCATACATAAATCAGCTGTGGGCATTTGATGGTCTCGCTAGCTGGAGGATGACAATACCTTTTGGGACACTTGACATCCTCTTTCACTGTCCTAGGAGTGGGAACAGCCACTCCTCCAAGTTCTTATCAGAGGAAAAGGGAGGGCTGATTATAGTATGTCAGTACCCTGATGTGGATCCCTCTGTTTCTGAAGATAACTCTCATGGCCTTTCTGTGGGATGTGACTTGCCAACAGGTTTTGTTTCATTGTTTTTTTTTAAATCCTCACCTGAGGATATTCTTCCATTCTTCTTCAGATAAAGTGAGTGGGAGGGAGGGAGGGAGGAAGAAAGAGAGAGAGAGAGAGGGAAAGAGAGAGGGAGAGAGAGAGATAAATATCGATATAGGAGAGACACATCGATTGGTTGCCACCCGAACGACCCCAACTGGGGCCAGGGACGAACTGAAACTGAGGTATGTCCCCTTGGCCAGAATCGAACCCAGGACTCTTTGGTCTAAGGGCTGATGCTGTAGCTGCTGAGCCAAACCAGCCAGGGCACCAGCAGGTTTTATAGTAGGTGGGGGTAATTTCTTCCTCAGAATTGTATTTTCATGGGGTGGCCTTGGAACTGCTTAATTAAATATAATGTAAAACCTAACTAGAACCGTCAATCAAATTGCTCCCTCTTTTGAGCAATCTGAGCCCGGGAAGTATCTCTGGACTCCTGAGTACAAATAGTCCTCTACAAGAGTCCCCCTTGATGCTCAACCACTGATTGTGTGCTTGTAGCCCAAGGAGTTTGTGCCATAGCCAATATGTCCTGCTATACTTGGAAAAATATTTCTTCCCAGTAAGAATTAGAAACAACCAAACTCCTTAACTTGGCCAGATCCCTTAAGGGGCATTCCAGTTTTCTTTTCATGTCTATGGTTGGTTAGGACTTCAATTTTCTAACATTTTCAGTTGGCTCCCAACTGGGCTCAGAGATATTTTAAGGTCTGGGTTGTAATCGTTACTATAATTTATATAATATATTTTATTGTCAAGTTAGTGATGTTCTATATAACCAAATGGTTTTTTATCTTTAGTATTGATTTTATTTTTTTTATTTTTATTTTTTTTGGTACGTGCCCCTAGTGGGAACCGAACCTGGGACTCTTTGGTCCGCAGGACAGTGTTCCAACCGCTGAGCCAAACCAGCCAGGGCTTTATTATTGATTTGAGAGAGAGAGAGAGAGAGATAAACATCGATGAGAGAGAACATCGATTGGCCACCTCCAGCATGCACACTACTGGGGATTTGGCCCACAACCTGGAATCAGACCGGCGACCTCTTGGTACATGGGTCGATGCTCAACCACTGAGCCACACCAGCCGGGCTATATAACCAAATGTTTAAAACCTCCTCCAAAAACTTAAGTAATGATTTCATGAAGAATAGAAATAATCCATCAAGCCACTGTATCTCCTCCATGTGTGTAGTTCATGATGGTTGGAACCTTTATTCCTGATGCCAAATGCCTTTCGTCAATTACCCATGCTTTCTCTCACAAACTAAGTGCCTTTGTTATTTTAACCTTTCCTGAGTTGTTTTGGCTGCTTTTATAAGATATTGTGAATTCTGAGTCTGGCAGGTGCCCAAGGGGCCTCTTGTAAGCAAAGGGCTCTGGTTGCTGCATTGGCTACTGCCCTACTGAAGGAGTCCCATCCAGGGACTAGATGGAACAGAGCAGTAGCCAAGCCACCCTGGCACCAACATGGGGCAAATTGACCTGACTGGTCATCAACACTGTCTGGCAACAGGTTCTGACTGAAAGGGGGAAAATGTGAACTCTGAGAAAAAAGAGGATCCTAAAAAGGGTTCCTGGTGGCTAACTGGGCTCAAATTAAAAAAAAAAAACAATAAGTGAAATAAGCCAGTCAGAGAAAGACAAGTACCACATGATCTCACTTATTTGTGGAACATAAGAAACAAGCTGTCCAGAGTCATGGAAGTAGGGAACGGACTGACAAACCTCAGAGGGCTGGGGGATGGTAGGGGTGGGAAGAGGTTCACCAAAGAACTTATATGCATATATATACACAACCAATCCGCATGGACACTAGGCTGGGGAAGGAAGGAGGGGGTCAATGGGGAAAAAAGGGGGACATCTGTATTACTTTCAACAAAAAACAAAACAAAACAAGGAATAACAGCCTAGCAGCTATTTCTACACAGGGGCCTCTCACATGAACTGCACCTCAGGGAGAAGTCTGCTCGGAGGCAACTCCCTGCCTGCACTGTTCCTGCCATCTGAGCCAGCCCTTATAAAGGAGTTCCTGGAGTCCTATTTCAACCAATAAGACAGACTTTCCCCTTGCAACTGGAGCTGTGCAGCTCTGACCAATCGAGCAGCTCTATTCTGACCAATCAGGACAGTGCCTTTTGTACCAATCAAACTGTGGGGATTTGAGGTCCTCATTTGCATATGGATGGACCAATCAGGGATCAGGGTAGGGACTTCTATCTATACAAGCCACTTCCTCTCTGTCTGAGAGTGCATTTTCATTATTATTATTATCATCATTATTTTTAAAAACATTTTTTCATTATTGATTTTAGAGAGAGAGGAATGGAGAGGGAGGAATCCATGAGAGAGAACATCTATTGGCTGCCTCCTGCATGCTCCCCACTGGGGATTGGGCCCACAACCTGGGCATGTGCCCTGATTGGGAATTAAACTGGAGACATCTTGGTGCATGGGTCTACGCTCAACCACTGAGTCACACTGGCCAGGCTTATTATTATTATTTTTAATCAAATCCATTTTAATTCTGTCATCCATTATAAGCATTGCACAGTTGCCTTTCTACCAAAGACTGTCTGCTTTGTTTCCCTGGCTGAGCTGAAACACCAAAGATGTCTCCCAGGAGCAGAGTGGAGCAGACTGCCACAGAACAGAGCAGACCAGAGCTGAGTGGAACAGACCAGCACAGTGCAAACCAGACCAGCAAGGAGCAGAGCAGACCAGCAAGGAGCAGAGCAGTGCAGACCAGCAAAGATCAAAACAGAGCAGAGCTGTCTGGCCAGAGATAGTTGTGTTATTTTTATAGCCGTGTTGCATTACATTCTAGCTGTTTCACACTGAATAAAGTGTCCTTCTTCACTACACCCCAAATTGGGGGTTTCTGTTCACATTAAATTGGTGGCAGTGACCAACTAACCATCCGTTGACACAGGGATAGGAGCAGAATCGAGGAAGGGAGATCTGTGTGGCCTAGATGATCAGAAAGGGCAGCATGGAGGAGGTGATATTACAGCTAGGCCTCAAGGAAGGAGTTGAGAATTAAAGAGCGCTTGCTGGGGTAGGAAGAGGGTGGGTGCAAAGGTGATATGGTGTGGCTAAGATCTTGAGCTCCGGAACCAGATAGCCTTGGGTAATCTCTGTAACCCCCAACTCTAAAGTGGGTATACCAATATAGTACTGTTTGAATTGTCCGAGTTTGAAGTAGTATAAAGTTTGAAGTTAATATATGATAGATAGATCATATATTAACAAAACTTGCTCAGTGCACCCAGTTTGACATAATTGAAATACTACCCCTGAAATCGAAATGCATCAGAAATCATGACATTTCCAAAGTCACTAGGTCTGAGGAATGTGAGGCTCAGGATACTGAATATGATTTGATGGCGCCTCCTATACGTATGTCTTTGGGAAGTGGAAACATTTGCCAATTTTGGTCCAGCTTGGTGGTAAATTATATAAATTTAAAATTACACCAAGTTTTTAGTAATGAATCCTAGACATAAAAGGTGCTTCATCCTGTCCCTGCTCCATGGGACTGTTGGAACAATTAAATGTGACTGCGTTTAGGACAGTTAAATCCCAGGGCCAAATTCTCCACTAAACACAACAGGCCCAGGGCCTAAGTGCCTTTGTACTTTAAGGGGCCAATGAAAAAAAAAAAAATATATATATATATATATATATATTTAATCCTCACACAAGGATATTTTTTCATTTTTTAATTTTCAGACAGAGTGAGAGGGAGAGATAGAAAGAGAGGAACCGATGTGAGAAAGACACATTGATTGGTTCCCTCCTGCATGACCTGACCAGGGACCGAGCCGCAACCAAGGTACTTACCCTCGACAGGAATCCAGCCTGCGAGTCTTTGGTCCACGGGCTGATGCTCTAACTGATGAGCCAAACAGGCCAGGGCAGGCCCATGAAAATATTTAAATTTTGCCTAGCCAGCAAATTCTCAGTGGTTAAGCGTTGACCCATGGACCAAGAGGTCACGGGTTCAATTCCCAGTCAGGGCACATACTCAGGTTGTGGGCCCAATCCCCAGTGTGGGGCATGCAGGAGGCAGCCAATCGATGTTCTCTTTCATTGATGTTTCTCTCTCTGTCCCTCTCCCTTCCTCTCTCTCTAAAAATCAATAAAGAAAAAAAATTTTTTTTAATATTTTAATTTTATTATCAGAGGAAAAAATTTGAATTGTCTTTGTACTAACACGGTCATAAAATATAATATTTTTTTGGACTAAGGGCCCATGAAAGTCATACTGTGGCCCTGAGAATGCCTGGTACAAAGTAAACCTCAATAAATGTAAGCTGTTTTATCCTCTTCTTTATTGTTGCTAATATTGGCAAGAATGGGCCACACCTCCTTAGGGTGTGGTCATTAGACCAGCCCAGCTAGATGAAAGGATAAATACAGCCCAAGTAATAACATGGACCAACAGTGGTGAGTGCTGAGTGGTGAGTGTACACACCCTGCTTTGTGCTAAGGACAATCATTGTCTCCTCTTATCCTCCTAACATCCTCATTGAGTGGGTATTATTATCCCCATTTTACAGATGAAAAAATGGAAGCCACAGCAGTTTAGTAATTTGCCTGGGATCACAGAGCTAGTAAGAGAGGAGGCAGGATTTGAGTCTAGGTGTCTGGGATGCCATGGCCATATGTCTATAGTATGCTAAGAGAGGTGATGCTAATTAGAAAAGAGAAATCCTCAAATGGCAGTCATGAGAATCGGATTTTAACATAAAATGACAACACTGGGAGATTTTTGGAAAGGAGCTTAATGGTGTTTAGGGAGATGAATTTGGCAGTAGAGCTTGGAGTCTCAGTGGGTTGTCCTAATAATTCCAGGAACGTTCCATGGGGTTTGTAAGATTGGTGAAGGGCCCTAGCCATGCAAAGATAGGATTTGTTCTTTCTGGAACTGTGCACCGGGGGCAAACTATGGTTTAGTATTAAAGGGAAGTTAGCCCTGACTGGTTTGGCTCAGTGGTATATCATCGGCCCGCGCACCAATGAGTCTCAGGTTTGATTCCAGTCAAGGGCACGTACCTTTGTTGCGACTCAGTCCCCGGCCTGGTCAGGGTTGTGCAGGAGGCATCCGGTTGATGTGTCTCTCTCACGTGGATGTTTCTCTCTCTGTCCCTTTCTCTCTCTCCCACTGTATCTGAAGATAAATAGAAAAATATCCTCAGGTGAGGATTTAAACAAAAGGAGGGGGGCAGTTAGAGGTGCTTCCAGCCCAACCTCCCACCCAGCAATCATTTGGATGACTCTTTCTTTTAGTACCCTGACTTTGTAGTGGGCAAAATGCCATAAACCCCACTCTTTACCTGTATGATGTATCTACTAAAAATGATTTGGCTTTAACAAAAATTGATCTAGCCCTGGCCAGTTTGGCTCAGTGGTTAGAGTGTCAGCCGGCGGACCAGAGAGGCCTGGGTTCAGTTCCCACTAAGGGCATATACCTCAGTTGCGGTTTGTCCCCGGCCCTGGTTGGAGTCGTGCAGGTGGCAACCAGTCAATGTGTCTCTCTCACATCAATGTTTCTCTCTCTTCCTCTCTCTCTCTTCCTCCCACTCTATCTGAGGATAAATGCAAAAATGTCCTCAGGTGAAGATGAAAAAACAAACAAAACATTGATCTATTCAACAAACATTTACTATGTGCCTAGTTTGTGCCAGGAAGTGTATCAGGTAGCGGGGCACAGAATTAAAAAGACTGTCAAGTCTTCACCCTCTCAGAACTTACGTTTAAAGGAGAGAGCGTGGCCCTGGCCAGTGTGGCTCAGGTGGCTGAGCATCATCCCATGCACTGAAATGTCACCAGTTCAATCCCAGTCAGGTCACATACCCAGGTTGCAGGTTTGATCTCTGGTCGGGGTGCATACAGGAGGAGGCAGCTGATTAATGTTTCTCTCTCACATAGATGTTTCTCACTCTCTTGCCCTCTCTCCCTTCCTCTTTCTCTAAAATCTATAAAAACATTTTAAAAAATAAAAAAAATTCAAGGAGAGAGATTGGCCCAAAGGAAATGGATAACTAAATAACAGATTGCAACTGGATGGAACAGAGATGACTGGATGTCCTCTCCATATCTCTTCTTTCTTTTCAAGTCACAGCTCTCCTACTCTGTAGCTGGCCACATGGCCATGAAGCATTTCCCAGGCTTCCTTGCAACAGACATGGCCATGTGACCAAGTCCCCATCAATGGGAAGGAAGCTGAAGTGGTATGTTCACCTTACAGGAAGTGTCCTAAAAGAGGGGTGGGTCCTTTGACTAGAAAGGGGATTGTTGGAGTACCCATCCTAACTGTGCAATGAAGGTCATGCATAGCAGAGCAAAAAGTAGAAGGAGCCTAGGTTCCAGAGACCATGAAACCCCATCCAAGCCCTGCACAGCCCATTTTCAAACTTTTAGGTGATAGAGAAATAAATACCTGTGATTAGAACCCATCTAAGGTGAGAGTTTCTCAGCCTGGCTGATGAAAATGGGTGCTCAAGTGCATTTCTCTATTTAGTATAGTGAGTAAGAGAATTGACAATTAAAACCTCATTAGCTCTGTGACCTTGGACAAGTTGCTTAAACCCTCTGTGCCTCAGTTTCCTCATCTGTTTAAGGGGGATAATAGTAACTATTTACAAAAATGAATGCAGGTGAGTTCCTTAGAACAGTACCTGGCAGGTAGTAGACATTTAACAATTATTATTATTATTATTATCACTATTATTGTTGGTGTCACCAGTTGCATTGCAGAAATGGGGGTCATAGGGCATGGATGCTTAAATTAATCCTCATACTGATGTGATTAAGGAATTAATATAGAAGTCAGACAGACTCAGATCTACCACTTATTTGTTAAGTCTATTACATAACATCTTTGAGTTCAGTTTTCTCACATGAAAATGAAGGTAAATATCTATAAGCATCAGCGAGATGTTTTTGGCTCTAAGGAACAAAAAGTGATATCAAACGTAAGAAAATCAGCTCACAGCAAAAAGCCCAGAGGTAGGGTGGCCTTCTGTAATGGCTAATCCAAAAGCTGGATCTCATCATCAAGGACCCCGAAACTTTCCATCTCTCTATGGGGCATCCACATACCAGATCTCATTTCTGTTAGTTTCAGAGAGACACCAGGTTGTGTTGACTGCCATGAGCCACCCTGCCATACAGAGTATATGTGGCCATCACAAATGGGAGGAGACAAAAGTAGGTATGATCTCCCTGAGACATCTCTGACCTCTGCAGAGGAGAGAGGGGACCACCAGGTAGGGATCCTGCTGCCCACATGATCTTCCCACTCAGGCCAAACGGATCTATATGTCTGAACATTTATAGCAGTAAAATCTATCCCCTTCTGGGGGCGTCACGTTGAAAACAAACCTAATGCTTTTTGGATCCAAACTTTGGTCCTGACCATCCCAGCCCCATGTGTCAAATTCCTACCTAACCAATTCACCCTCTACCTAGAAGTTGAAGCATCCTAGGAGTTGAAGAGGTGTTAATAGAGGTCTCTGTCATGGCTGGAGGAAAAGACAAATGAAGTCTCAACGCCAAATCTATGCCCTGGGACACATCTCTGCAGGGGTGCCTGCACTTGCTGTCCATCTTGCATATTGGAGCCTGCCACCTGTTCAGGGTCTCTGGTGTATGAAGGCAGCATGACATGACAATTAAGCACTCAGACAGCCTTGAGTTTGTTTGTTTGTTTGTTTGTTTGTTTATTATTTTTTATCCTCACCCGAGGACATTTTTTCATTTTTTGTTCAGATAGAGTGGGAGGGAGAGAGAAAAACATCGACGTGAAAAGGACACATCGAGTGGTTGCCACCCACACAACCCAACCGCGGCCGGGGACAAACTACAACCGAGGTACATGCCCTTAGCAGGAACTGAACCCGGGTCTCTGGACCGCAGGCCGACGCTCTAACTGCTGAGCCAAACAGGCCAGGGCAAGTTTATTTGTTTGTTTGTTTACTTATTTATTTATTATCCTCACCTGAGGACAGTTTTCCATTTTTTTGTTCAGATAGAGTGGGAGGGAGAGAGAGAGAGAGAGGGAGAGAGAAACATCGACATGAAAGGGACATATCAAATGGTTGCCCACCCGCACGACACATCCAGGGCCAGGGACAAACTGCAACGGAGGTACGCGCCCTTAGTGGGAACTGAACCCGGGTTCCTCTGGACCGCAGGCCGACGCTCTAACTGCTGAGCCAAACTGGCCAGGGCAAATTTGTTTATTTTTAAATTTTATTTTCTTTATTGATTTTAGAGAAAGAGGAAGGGGAAGGACAGAGAGATAGAAACATTGATGACAGAGAACATCGATTGGCCGCCTCCTGCATGTCCCCCACTGGAGATCTGGTCCACAACCTGGGCATGTGCCCTTACTGAGAATTGAACCGATGACCTCTTGGTGCAGGGGTCGATACTCAGCCACTGAGCCACACCGGCTGGGCAGACAGCCTTGAGTTTAAATACCAGCTCTGCCTTTCACTAGATGGGTGACTTTGGACAGGTTATTTGTTTCCTCCTCTGAAAAATAAAGATGATAATTGTAGTACTGTCTCCTGGATGTGTTGTGAGAGTAAAAATGCAAATGTGGATGTCATGCCATGCAAATTTGCCCAGTAGCTCCCGAAGAGATGTTTGCTCTGGCTTTTACTCTTATCTCAAGAGGAGGGATGGGAAATGAAGAGCTCAGACATTCTCTAGACCCAGCTGATTCCATCTGAATGTGGATAAAGAGAGAGAAATTCACACCTAGTTTAGCTCTCCCCATTTGAAATAAAAATAACATTTTGTATTTTTAGGGTTTCCCAAAGAGTGATTCAAAAAACAACTCTATCAGAGTCACTTGTGGGCGGGGGGTGGGGGGGGTGGGGTGGGGGGGGGGTGGGGGTCTGAGAGGAGGGCTGGTGGAAACTAGACATCCAAGACCCAGCCTAGTCTGACCCAAGGTAAATTTGAAAACTGCTCTTTCTTTGTGGAGAACCTCAGCAGGGAAAAGAAGAGTACAGTCCATATTTGGGATGTCATGAGCATCTCGGCCTAAGGTTAGGGGGTCGGGGCATGCCATCTGTTTCCTTTCCCCGGAAGCTGCTGCCTGGCATCCCTCTGATGGCAGATGTGCCCAGAGGAAGCTGAGTGCTGGATCTGAATCAGCTCCCCTCCTGCCCACATTGGGATTAAGTGGGTGCTGCATGGTTTTTACTCGGACACCTCAGCCCGTCAAAGTCTCAGCTGGTCCCTCAGGCACCTGCTGAATGCATGGAAGAATCTGAAGACAAGTCCTGGCCTGTGTGTCTCAGTTGGCTGAGCATTGCCTGGACACGAAAAGGTCGTGGATTCGATTCCCAGTCAGGGCACATACTAGGTTACAAGTTTGGTCTCGATTGGGGTGCATAACCCATTCATGTTTCTCTTTCTCTGTCTCTCCCTTCTCTCTAAAATCAATAAGCATATCTTCTAATGCGTAAAAAAAGAATCTGAAGACAAGACATGAGTAAATGCTCATGCGTGGGACACATGAGTGTGCTTCTATCTTGAAAGTGAAATGGGACAGGCTCCTGCCCTCCAAGGACAGCGGGATCCAGGCAGGACGTCTACTCACTCATCCAAGGTACATTCACTGAACCCCTGTATGCTGAGGTAGGGAGACAGAGAAGGTGGGAAAGATGTGCACCTCTCCCACCCCCCACCCCACTCCCGCCCCACTCCAGGCCCTGCCTGCTCTTGTTCTGTTCTAAATGGCTCCTAAGGTAAAAAACACAACATAAGGCGTTTTCTCTCATCTTGTCTTTAGAGTCATTCATTCGTTCACCAGATTGGGTTTGAGCCCCGATGTGTGCAGGCCCAGGGGAGGTGGTGGGGGCAGAGGAAGCTCTTCCTGCTTTGTGGAGCTGACAGATGAGTATTAAATATCTGAACAAATTATTATTGTTATTATTATTATTATCATCTTGGACATTCTGAATCAAGGTGAGTCGGACCTCTCAGTCTGTGGCGCAATGTCAGAATCTGAAGGAGGCGTCCGAGAAGTCCTAGAAACACCGGGCTTCCTGCCTGGTCAGTGTGCTCATGACAGTGACAGCCAAAGCTCAGGCTCTCGGTTTGTGGCTTCGTGCCGTCTGAGAGCGACCCCAGGGCCTGTCGTCAGCATCTCCATGTCCCAGAATCCAAAGGCTGAGGCACTGAGACGGGAGGCCTTCCCGACAAGTAGCAGGGTTGGTGGTCGGCGACACTAGGGCCGTCTGACTCTTACTTCCTGTGGCCCCTCCTTAGAAAGTGCTCCTGGACCATCATCTCGGAAAGGGCCCCTCTCCTCTGCCACTCTCTGCCCTCAGCCTGCCTGGCTGCTCTTCCTGGCCCTGAGAGAGAGATGCGCTTCTTGTCTGTCTCCTCCATGAGAACATAGGCTAAGGGGATGCTTACAGATAAATCAGATCCTGCTGGTGGCATCATGCACACAGCCGAAAATAATTGGGTTTAGAAAGAAATGAGTTCAATTGACTTTGATTAGCCCTTTAAACCCCTATCAGTTCCAGGAGCCCTTCTATTTCTGGAACTGGTTGCTAGACTTGTTTGGCTCACACTCTTGTTCCCAGGGCCCTGCACAATGCTGGGCACACAAGAAGGGTTCAGTTAATACCTGTTGAAGAAATTAACAAATGAGTGGACCGTTCACTGCTAAATCATGTCCACATTGTCCTCATTTTCTCCCTCCCTCCCATCCTTCCTTTCTTCCTTTCTTTTGTTCACATTTTTTTTCTTTAATCCTCACCTGAGGATATTGTTTTCCATTTATCTTCAAATAGAGTGGGAGGGAGGGAGAGAAGGAGACAGAGAAAAACATTGACGTGAGAGGGACACATCGACTGGTTGCCTCCTGCACAACCCTGACCAGGGCCAGGGAACAAACCACAACCAAGGTACGTGCTCTTGATCAGAATCGAACCTGCGCCCTGGCCGGTTTGGCTCAGCGGTTAGAGCGTTGGCCTGCGGTCCTGAGAGACCCGGGTTCGGTTCCCGCTAAGGGCACGTACCTCGGTTGCAGTTTGTCCCCGGCCCTGGTTGGTTGTGCGGGTGGCAGCCACTCGATGTGTTCCTTTCACATCGATGTTTCTCTCTCTCTCTCTGTTCCTCTCTCTCCCTCCCACTCTACCTGAACAAAAAATGGAAAAATGTCCTCGGGTGAGGATAAAAAAAACAACAACAACAACAGAATCGAACCTGCAACTCTTTGGTCCATGGGCTAACACCCTAACCACTGAGCCGAACTGGCTGAGGTAGTTCACACTTTTAAGTCCCTCCTAGATGTTGTGTACTTTTTAGCACCTTGGATAACAAACTAAAAGTGACATGAAGCTCAAAATAGTGGGTTTGAAGGATACATTTTTAAAAATTTCCTTCACTATAATATGTAAAGTACTGTTGTATTATATTTATTTAGTTTTTTATCATATGCTTTTTTTTTTAGCTTTTCTGTATACTTAATGTACAAAATTGGCACATATATAATATATATAATCCTCACCAGAGTCCACACTTATTGATTTAAGAGAGAAGGGAAGGGAGACAGAAACAGAGAATCATCGTGGAGAGAAACAAACATCAATTGGTTGTCTCCCGTACGCACTCTGACCAAGGATGGAACCCACAACCTAGTTATGTGCCCTGACTGGGACGATAGTCCAACCAACTGAGCCACACCATCCAGGGCTAATGTATACATTTTGATGAGTTTGGACGTATGCATATATCTGTGGTACCAAGGCAATAAACATATTCATCTTTCCCCCAAAGATTTCTTGTGTCCCCTTGCTTTTTCTTTATTTAGTGGCAAGAACACTTAACCTGAGATCTACCCTCGTAACAAGTTTTTAAGTGAAAACATCATGTTTAACTACAGGCTTTTTTTTTTTTTTTTTTTAACTTATCTTTATTTTTGGTATGTGCCCCTAGCGGAAACCGAACCCGGGACTCTCTGGTTCACAGGCTGACGCTCCAACCGCTGAGCCAAACCAGCCAGGGCTAAACTTATCTTTATTGTTGAATGTGTTACAGATGTTCCTCCTTTTTCCCCTATTGACCCCCTCCTCCCCGCTCCCGCCCCCCTCCTGCCTTTCCCCACACTGTTGTCTGTATCCATTGGTTATGCATATATGCATAGAAGTTCTTTGGTTTATTCTTGCCCCCTTCCCCTTGAGGTTTGTCAGCCTAACAACTAATTTGTTGTTCTTCTTCTTTTTTTTTCTTTTAATCCTCAACCTAGGACATTTTTCTATTTTTTGTTCAGACAGAGTGGGAGGGAGAAAGAGAGAGAAGAGAAAGAGAAACATCGACATGAAAGGGACACATCGAGTGGTTGCCACCCGCACAACCCAACCAGGGCCGGGGACAAACTGCAACTGAGGTACGTACCTTTAGCAGGAACCGAACCTGGGTCTCTCTGGACCACAGGCTGATGCTCTAACCACTGAACATACCGGCCAGGGCCAATTTGTTCTTCTTAATTCCTTCACCCTTTTCACTCATTCCCTCAACCCCCCTCCCATCTGGCAACCAATAAAATATTCTCTGTATCTATGAGAATGTTTCTGTTCTACTTGTTCATTTCGTTTATAGATTAAATTGTCAATGTACTGTATTTATTACCATTTTGTTTGTTCATATATATATTTTTTTATCCTCACCAGAGGTTATTTTTCCATTTTTTATACAGATAGAGTGGGAGGGAGAGAGAGGAAGGGAGAGAGAGAGAGAAACATCAACGTGAAGGGACACATCAAGTGGCTGCCACCCGCACAACCAACCAGGGCCGGGGACAAACTGCAACCGAAGTACGTGCCCTTAGCGGGAACCGAACCTGGGTCTCTCTGGACCGCAGGCCGACGCTCTAACCGCTGAGCCAAACTGGCCAGGGCTGTTTGTTCATATTTTTTATTTTCTTTTTCTTTAAGAAGACTCTTCAACATTTCATATAATACTGGTTTGGTGGTGATGAACTCCTTTAGCTTTTTCTTGTCTGGGAAACTCTTTATATGTCCATCGATTCTAAATGATAGCTTTGCAGGATAGAGTAATCTTGGTTGTAGGTTCTTGCTTTTCATCACTTTGAATATTTCTTGCCACTCCCTTCTGGCCTGCAAAGTTTCTTTTGAGAAATCAGCTGACAGTCTTATGAGAGCTCCCTTGTAGGTAACGAACTGCTTTTCTCTTGCTGCTTTTAAGATTCTCTCTTTGTCTTGAACCTTTTGCATTTTGATGATGACATGTCTTGGTGTGTGCCTCTTGGGGTGCATCTTGTTTGGGACTCTGTGCTTCCTGGACTTGTATGTCTGTTTCCTTCACCAGGTTAGGGAAGCTTTCTGTCATTATTGTTTCAAATAGGTTTTCAATTTCTTGTTCTTTCTCTTCTCCTTCTGGCACCCCCATGATGCAAATGTTGGCACACTTGAAGTTATCTCAGAGGCTCCTTACACTATTTTTATTTTTTGAATTCTTTTTTCTTTTTGCTATTCTGATTGGATGTGTTTTGCTTCCTTATATTCCAAAAAAAATGGTTTGCTTCTTGGCTTTACCTACTCTACTATTGAATCTCTGTAATTTATTCTTTATTTCAGTTAGTGCCTCCTTTATTTCTGACTGGTCCTTTTTTATGCTCTTGAGGCCCTCACTAAGTTCATTGAGCATCCTTATAAGCAGTATTTTGAACTCTGCATGTGTTAGATTGCTTATTTCCATTTCATTTAGTTCTTTTCCTGGAGTTTTGTTCAGTTCTTTTTTGGGGGGACATGTTTCTTTGTCTCCTCATTTTTGCTGCCTCCCTGTGTTTGTTTCTATGTATTAGGTAGAGTTGCTATGACTCCTGGGCTTCCTAGAGTGGGCTATTGTAGTAGGTGTCCTGTAGGGTCCAGTGGCACAGCCTCCCTGGACTCCCAGCTGGGCCCTTGAGGTGCACCCCTCATGTGGACTTTACACACTTCTGTTGTAATTGAGTCTTGATTCCTGTTGGCAGATCAATGAGAGGGTTTTACTCAGGCTGATCAGCTGCAAGGACTGGCTCTGCACACTGTCCACTGACCTCTGACTACCTTGGAGGATCAGCTGTGCAGGGCCCACCACACAGAGCAAGACTTACTTCAGCAGGGCTCTGGTACCCACTGAGTCCACTCCTTGAGTGTGTGTCACTTGAAAAAGGTAGTTGGGTGGTGGTGTTTTGACATGGTCTGAAGCTGTCCACTGGGTGTGCTGGATCTGGGACAAGGTCAGCCACTGCCTGTGTTCTACCAGGGGCCACCCGGCATAAGCTACAGAGCGGTCTGTGGATGGCTGCTTCTTGTGCTGGGCTTGGAGGAACCCAGGCAAAGCCAGTTGTGAACCAATGCTGCCTGCTTCTAGTGCCAGGCCTGGGGCCACTTAATGAGAGGTATGGAGCGCACTGAGACCAGATGCTGCTTGTTTGAGAGAATTTAGGAAAATCTGAAGCAGGATCCAAGGCAGGCCATTCCTATGGTAAAGCAACTGGGAACAGCTTGGATGGGCCTGAAAGTTGGGTGAGGCAGCGCCTCGGGGAATCACCAGGGTAGGGCACATAGTGTGAGTCAGGTTGCTGGAGTCCCAGATATGGCACCCATCTGCCAGCCTCGTGGGGGAAGGGCGCACCAAAGGAACAAAGGCCTCTGACAGCACGTCTGTCCAGGAGAAGGTGCCCCTCGCCCCAATGCCAAACAGCTCAGTTCTTCCCTGTATGTCTCTGGTGCCTTTCGTGCTGCCTCCCCCATGCTGGAGCTCAGAGGGAGCGGGTGCCAGTAAGTTTGTGCGCGGGCCCTTTAGGAGGAACTGCTGGGGTGGGAAGGGCTTCAGCAGCCTCAGCTTCCCTCAGCCTCAGTTCCCACAGGTTTTTATAGCCAGGAGTAATGAGAACGTCTCTTCCTGGCACTGGAACCCTGAGCTGGGAGCCTGGTGTAGGACGGGGACCCCTCACTCCTCAGGGAGGACCTTCTCAGCCGAGGTATCCTCTTGATTTTTATCCCCTATGTGTGGGTGTAGGACCAGCCCGTCCGAGCCTGAGCTCCTCCTGCCAGTCTCCATGTGGCTGCTTCTTTAATTCCATAGTTGTAGGACTTCCGTTCAGCTTGATTTTAGATGGTTTTGAATGATGGTTGTTCTGTAGTTTAGTTGTAATTTTGATGTGGTTGTGGGAGGAAGTGATACCTCATTTACCTACGCCGCCATCCTGACTGGAAATCAATAACTACAGGCTTTATATTGTACACCTAATCTCCAGAAGTTATTCATCTTGTAGTTAGAACAAAGCTAAAGGTGGAAATAATCAATTATTTAGGGGGTCGAGGTAGGGTATAGAGAGTGAGGAAGGTCACTGGGGAAGACTCCAGTGAGCAGAAGTTTGAGCAAGACCCAGAAAAGTGACCAGGACTCCACCTGCAGGCTGTATAAAGGGTCAGAACAAAGGTGCAGAGGTGTGTGCGGCACAGGGCCAAGGTAGCCAGGTGGGAGGGGTTTTGGAGGGAGTAGCAGTTTGTCAGGCGAGAGTGTCCTTTTGTGAGTAGTTATTACTCAGGTAGCTGCATGTTTAACTAATGGTTATATTCACAGCAGATTTTTCTTTTTCTTTAATCCTCACCTGTGGATACTTTTCCATTTATCTTCAGATAGAGTGGGAGGGAGGGAGAGAGAAACACCAACGTGAGAGGGACACATCAACCAGGGCCGGGGACGAACTGCAACCGAGGTGCGTGCCCTTGACTGGAACCAAACCCAAGACTCTTTGGCCTGTTGGCTGGCGCTCTAACTGCTGAGCCATACCAGCCAGGGCTCCACAGCAGATCTTACACATCAACATTGGAAGGGTTTTATTTTATTTTATTTTTTTTTATCCTCACCCGAGGATATTTTTCCATTTTTTGTACAGATAGAGTGGGAGGGAGAGAGAGGAAAGGAGAGAGAGAGAAACATCGACGTGAAGGGACACATCGAGTGGCTGCCACCCGCACGACCAACCAGGGCCGGGGACCAACTGCAACCGAGGCACGTGCCCCTAGCGGGAACGGAACCCGGGTCTCTCTGGACCGCAGGCGGACGCTCTAACCGCTGAGCCAAACTGGCCAGGGCAAGGGTTTTATTTTTTAATTCATTGCGGTATAATTAGCATATCATAAAAATCAACTCATTAAAAGTGTACAATGATTTAAAAAAAAGTTTTCTCTATTGATTTTAGAGAGAGAGGAAGAAAGAGAGAAACATCGATGAGAAAGAACATCGATTGGCCGCCTCCTGCATGCTCCCCCCTGGGGATTGAGCCCACAATGTGGGCATATAACCTTGACCAGGACTTGAACCGGTGACCTATTGGTGCATGGGTTGATGCTCAGCCACTCAGCCACACTGGCTGGGCCAATTCAGTGATTTTTAGAAAGTTTACCAAGTTGGGAAACCATCATTAAAATCTAATTTTAGAACCTATCACTTTAAAATGATCCCTTAGGTCAGTTTACAGTTAATCCCCTTCGCTCCACCAGCCCCAGGAGACCACTGATCCACTTTCTGTCTTTATGCATTTGTTCATTCTGGACCTTTCATAGAAATGGAATCCTACAATGTGTGGCCTTTGCATCTGGCTTCTTTAACTTAGCATCACGTTTTCAAGATTCACTCATTTTGTAGCTGGTATCAGAACTTCATTCCTTTTTTTTTTTATCCTCACCCGAGGACATTTTTGCATTTATCTTCAGTTAGAGTGGGAGGGGGAGAGGGAGGAAGAGAGAGAAAGAAACGTCGACTTGAGAGAGACACATCGAGTGGTTGCCACCCACACAACCCCAATGAGGCTGGGGACAAACTGCAACCAAGGTACGCACCCTTAGCGGGAACCGAACCTGGGTTTCTCTGGACCGCAGGCCGACGCTCTAACCACGGAGCCAAACCGTCCAGGGCCTTCATTCCTTTTATTCTATTTTTTTAAATCCTCACCGAGGATATTTTTCTATTTATTTTCAGATAGAGTGGGAGGGAGAGAGAGAGAAACATCGACATGAGAGGGACACATTGACTGTTGCCTCCTGCATAACCCCTACCAGGGCTGGGATGAAACCGCAACCGAGGTACATGCCCTTGACCAGAATCGAACCTGCGACTCTTTGGTCCACAGGCCAATGCTCTAACCTCTAAGCAAAACCAGACAGGGCTGAATAATATTCCATTGTATGAATAGATCCTGCTTGATTTATTCATTCTCCTGCTGAGGGATATTGGATTGCTTCCAGTGTTTGGCTATTATGAACAGTGTCGTGAGAACTGTTAGAGCATACATCTGTATGGCTATACATTTTCATTTCTTTTGGGTAGATACTTAGGAGTGGAATGGCTGGTTGTATGGTAAATTTACCCTTGTTACGAAATTTTATTTTGCCTGGTTAGTATGGCTCAGTGGTTGAGTGTCAACCCATGCACTGAGAGGTCACTGGTTCGATTCCCAGTCAGGGCACACACCTGGGTTTCGGGCTCAGTCCCCAGTGGGTGGGGCACGGGCATGAAGGAGGCAGCCGACCAGTGTTTCTCTCTCATTGATGTTTCTATCTGTCCCTCTCCCTTCCTCTCTCTCTAAACATAATTAAAAATATTAAAAAAAAGAAACTGCATTTTTACACATACATAAAAAGAAATTGCAAATATTGTTTTACCTTTTTTTCCCCCAAAGAATAAGACACTTTTGTTGTTGTTAATCCTCACCCAAGGATATTTTTTCATTAATTTTTAGATAGAGTGGAAGGGAGGGAAGGGGAGAGAGAGAGAGAGAGAGAGAGAGAGAGAAACATCGATGTGAGAGAGACACATTGGTTGCTTCCTGCATGACGCCAACTAGGACTAGGGATCAAACCTGCAACTGAGGTACATGCCCTTGACCAGGAATAGAACCCAAGACCCTTTAGTCCATGGGCCGAACTGGCCAGGGCACTTTTTTTTTTTTTTTTTTTTTAAATGTGGCTTTATTAATTTTCTAGAGAGAGGAAGGGACAGGGAGAGAGAGAGATAGAAACATTGATGTGAGAGATAAATATGATCGTTGCCTCCGGTAGGTGCTCTGACCTGGAATCAAACCTGCAACTTTTTGGTGTATGGGATGACGCTGCAACCAACAAAACCACCTGGCCAGGGCTGCAAATACTGTTTTAGAAGAGATTTTTTAAAGATGAGGGTCTCACCTGGCCGGTGTGGCTCAGTGGTTGAGTGTTGACCCATGCACCAAGAGGTCACTGGTTCAATTTTTGGTCAGGGCACATGCCCAGGTTGTGGGCCAGATTCCCAGTGCGGGGCATGCAGGAGGCAGCCAATTAATGTTCTCTCTCATCAATGTTTCTCTCTCTCTCTTCCTCTTTCTCGCAAATCAATAAAGAAAAAAAAAAATAATAAAAGATGAGGGTCTCTTGGCCAGGCCTCAAGGCCTCATATTTAGATGGTAGTGGAATCATGAGAACATTTCCAGGACCCAAAGTTCCCTCAAATAAATACAGTGCTACCAAGGTTATTAATAGCCATGTGCAGAGTAGTAAAAAAGAGTTGCCCAACAGGCACATTCACAGCTGAAGTTGAACAAAGTGACCAGTGATATGCCTTCTGTTTCAGCTCTGGTACTATGAACGGTATGCTTTTCATGGTCTACTTAGTGCCAGGATTTTTGCAGTTTTGCAATTTTTATTGATTTCACTGTTTAAAATGGTCCCCAAGCCAACTACCAGGAAGAAAATGGACTTGCCTATAGTATGGTGCACTAATCTTGAATGTACTGCTTGATGACTTTTCACAGACGTACACAGTCCACAACCACCATGCAGATCAACACCAACTAATAGAACATTCCCAGTACCCAAAGTCCCCTCATGCCCCATCCGACGTAGCACCCACTTCCCATTTAATAGTCACCATGATGCCAAGTTCTAGCACCACTGATTAGTTTTGCCTCTTTTTATATTTCATACATAGAGTCCTATATGTTTGTGAGAGTCATTCATATTGTTGCATGTCTCAATAATTTGTTCTTTTTTTTTTTTTTTTTCCTCACCCGAGGACATTTTTCCATTTTTTGTTCAGATAGAGTGGGAAGGAGGGAGAGAGAGAGAGAAACATCGACGTGAAAGGGACACATTGAGTGGTTGCCACCTACATGACCCAACCAGGGCCAGGGACAAACTGCAACCGAGTTACGTGCCCGTAGCGGGAACTGAACCCAGGTCTTTCTGGACCGCAGGTCAACGCTCTAACCACTGAGCAAAAACGGCCAGGGCTAATTTGTTCTTTTTTATTGCTGTAGAGCTGTGGTTCTCAACCTTGCTAATGCCGGGACCCTTTAATACAGTCCCTTATGTTGTGGTGACCCCCAATCATAAAATTAGTTTTGTTGCTACTTCATAACTGTAATTTTGCTACTGTTATATCTTAGGCGACCCCTGTGAAAGGGTCGTTCGACCCCCAAAGGGGTCACGACCCACAGGTTGAGAACTGCTGCTGTAGAGTATTCCATTGTATGATTATACTTCAAATAATTTATCCATTCTGCCCTGGCCGGTTTTGCTCAATGGTTAGAGCGTCGGTTTGCGGTCCAGAGAGACCCGGGTTTGGTTCCTGCTGAGGGCCCATACCTTGGTTGCAGTTTGTCCCCGGCCCTGGTTGGGTCGTGCGGGTGGCAGCCACTCGATGTGTCCCTTTCACATAGATGTTTCTCTCTCTCTTCCTCTCCCTCCAGCTCTATCTGAATAAAAAAATGGAAAAATGTCCTCAGGTGAGGATTAAAAAATAAATAAATAAATAATTTAGGCATTCTCCTGTTGATGGTCACTTGGGTTGTTTCTAGTTTGTTTTGCTGTTGTTATTAGTATATCCCATTATTTATTTAAAAAAATGAATTTCTAACTAATATGTTCCTCAAACTTATTAAAGCATTCCTAAACACCCACAAAACAACCTACTAAGGATTTCTGCAAAATAGAAAGTCTTTATTGATTTTATAGAGAGAGGAAGGGAAAGGGAGAGAGAGATAGAAACATCAATGAGAGAGAATATTGATCAGCCGCCTCCTGCATGCCCATCACTGGGGACTGGGCCCACAACCTGGGCATATGCCCTGACCAGGAATCAAACTGGTGACCTCTTGGAGTCCAGGCTCAACCATTGAGACACAGGAGGCTGGGCTCAACATTTTCTTTAGAGTAGTCCCCTGTTGGTTTTTTTTTATTTGTTCTGGAGCCACACCTTAAGTAAACCATTAAGTTATGCAAATGAGGCTCCGCCTTTGGACCTGCTGGGAGGGGGCCTATAAAAGGCTAAAGGTGTTGAAGGCGAGGACCAGATCCCTCTCCCTTCTTTGCTAGGTCCCTCTGAATGGTCGAAGGATGCAGTGAGGTCCCAGAGAACTTGATTTCATGAGATTTACTGAGCAGACAAGGCCACTGGGAAACAGATGCCTGTTCGCAGCTTCAAGCGCAGCCAGAGGCGCAAGGCCCGGTCTCTTCCTAGATGTCTGAAGGAGCTCCCCATTGAGGTCCCCAGCACCAGCTTCAAAAACAGAGTGTTACTGGCCAACTTCTCCTGGAAGGACAGCAGCAAAAAACAAGGTATGTTTGTTTTAAATCATATTTTCCCACTTTATTGCTGATTCATAGGAAAACCATTGATTTTAGAGACTACAGTAGATTTGCTGTAGGTCGCCTTATGGAAATCTTGCTTCCCACGGCTGGTTTGGTTTTCCTCTGGAGGGTTTTAGGTATACAAGCACATGATTTGCAAATAAGCATTTGACGTCATCTTTTGTAGTTGAGCCTGTGTTTTGTTCTCTTGCCTTTGGCCTTGTTCCTTTGGAACTTGATTGGATTGACCAAAATGAAATTGGGTCTTTGAGTAACTGGTGAAAGGATGGATGTGGTGAAGGAGGCTAAAGGCAGAATGGAGAGCAAAGAAAGGGTGAGTTGTTATCAGATCTAACGAGGGTAATGGCTAACGGGCTTCTACACAGAACTCCAGCTTCAAGATCAGTACAAATGCCAAAGTGTGGGCATGATTACCCTTAAAAATTCCTTAAGTCACCTTTGTAATTTTTAAAACTCATTCTCTTCCAAGATATAGGAACAGATCACCTTACTGGGGACTGCTGAATTGACTATTGTATGTAGAAATGTTGTTACATTCCGCCCCTGCCCCCCAAAAGGTCTTCAAATCCCCTAATCACACCAGTTCAGAGCTGAAATCATATGAATTAACATAAAATGACTGAGCAGTTGCTTCAGTTCCATACACTGGGAAGTTGCTTTCCCTCCCATGATCCTTTGAGTCTCAGGGCCCTATTCTCATGCCGTTGTAATGGACACTCTATTGGACATTCAAACACCATCTTTGATTCCTCCTGTGCTTATTCTTGTTTTGCCATGCAGAGGATGCCCTTTGTCGCTTTGCCTACTTGGAGAATTTGTCCTTCCAAACCCCATAGACAGGGAGAAGGAGATTTTGTGTTGGTGGTGAGGGGGTTGGGGGTTGGAGTGGGAGCCCTGCAGGAGGACGCCAGGCGGGGCAGCTACCAAGGCTACTTTCTACATTTGCCTCAGACAGCCTGGCTCTCTGAAACCTACAAATGAATCTGTCTGTTCCTTCAGGCAGTATTTGAGTCTTTGCTCCAGATAAGGGCAAGCTTCCTACCTGGTACAGGCTACATTCTAATGGAGACAGGCTTTTTAATTTTTTATTTTTATTGATTTGAAAGAGAGAGGTATTTGTTCCACTTATTTATGCACTCATTGGTTGCTTCTTGTAAGTGCCCTGACCGGGGATCAAACCTGCAACCTTGGCATATTGGGACAATTCTCTAACCAAAACTTTAAAAAAAAAAAATTTTTTTTTTTTTTTTTTACTTAAAAATAATGAACTCACATACAGGCACACTTCTGTGTGCATGGCCCTGGGGATAAAGGATCAATGAGGCAGATGGGGCCCTGCCTCATCCCAGAAAATCTCATCTAGTAGGAATAACACGGTTAACTCACAGCTTTCAATTAATCACATCGCAATTGCTACCAAGGGCAAGTGCTGCGAAGTAAAAGTACAGTGATGAGGTGAGACAGGGAACTCTAAGAAAGTGACGAGTCAACTGGGGCAAAGGTTGTTGGAGGGAAGAGGCTCAGGCATCTGGAGAAAGGCCCTGAGGCTAGAGGCACTTCCAGATCCTAGATGGGGTGGGAAGGCAGGCAGGCAGGCAGGCAGGAGGGGCAGATCTCGCAAGGTCAGACCTGGGTGTGAGAAAGGAAGTCAATCCACTGAATTTTGTTTTGAAAGGATGACTCTGGCTACCCTTGGAGGAATGGCTCAGAGGTGATGGCATGGGGATACATTTAGGAAACTTACACTGGCCCAGGGAGGGTGGAGAAGGGAAAGGACAGGAGGGTGATAAGGAATGGGGGCCTGAACTAGTTTGTGGGCTAATTCCCCAGTGGGGGCATGCAGGAGGCAGCCAATCAATGTTCTCTTTCATCAGTGTTTCTATCTCTCTCTCCCTCTACCTTCCTCTCTCTGTAAAATTAATGAAGAAAAAAATAATAAGGTAAATGTCTCATGAATAACTTTTTATGTCAATTACCTATTGAAATGGTATTTTGTATACAATTGGGTTAAAATTAATATCACCAGTTTCCTTTTTTTAATGTATATTTTTGAGATATAACTCATGAGTCCAATATTCACCCTTTTAAGATGTACAATTCAGTGGGGTTTATTACATTCACAAACTTGTGCAACCATTGCCCCAATTATAATCCCAGAATATTTTCATCACTCCCCAAAGAAACCCATATTCATTAGTAGTTGCTTTCCATTACCCCTCCCCTGACCCATGGCAACCAGTAATCTACTTTCTGTCTATGGATTTGCCTGTTCTGGACATTTCATATAAATGGAAGCATACAACATGTTGTTCTTTGTAACTGGCTTCTTTAACTTAACACAATTTTTCTAAGGTTCATCCATGTTGTAGCTTGTATCAGTACTTTATGCCTTCTTATGGCCGAATTGCAGTCTATTTGTAGTTATATATATATCACATTTTGTTTATCTGTTCAAGAGTTGATGTACATTTGGGTTGCTTCCACTTTTTTGGCTATTATGAACAAAGTGGCTGTGAACATTCATGTACAAGTTTTTGTGTGGACAAGTTTTCAGTTCTCTTGGATATATAGCTAGTAGTAGAATGGTTGGATCACATGGTAACTCAGCTCTTTGAGAAACTTTTTTTTTACTTTTTAAAACATGACTCATAGAAAATTAAAAATTGCATATATGCCTCATATTTTACTTGTATCGAATAGCCAACCTAGAAGTCCACTCTGGGCCCAAGTGTCTTGGTGAAAGGTTGGAAAAATACACCGAAGGCTGCGATGGGGAGAGGGAAGGCAGTGCTGGCCATTGAGGAGGTACCCGTTGGTAACTTCCATATTCTGCTTTATGTACTTGCATCTCTCTTAATGATAAGTACCAAAGTCTGTTAACTGGTCTCTGCTCCAGGACCAAATCTCTAGCCAGCAGCCAAAGAGATATTTTTAAAAGTGTAAATCTGATCATGCCATTCCCTGATTAAAACCCTTCGATGGCTTCCCGTGGCAATATCAGGTGTAAATTCTTTCCCATGGTCTGGCATTCATTTGACACTCACGAAATAATTGTGAATAAATAATGGAAAACATTTTCTTATTTTGTTCCATATATATATTTAATTGAAAGACTTTTAAGTTAAGAAAGATGAAACAGTTAAAATTACTTACTGTGCAGGGAAGTATCCCATGTGCAATGTATGTCCATTTTCCTGCATCTTCTCCATCACTGAGTATATACCTTTTTATTCTAACCGTGGCCAATCTACTGGGTGAAAAACAGCTTGTATTTAATTTGGGTTTCTTTGTTACTAACTAGGTTGAGCATCTTTTGTTTGTTCGCTCTTTTGTTATTTAGTTTTATGACCAAATTAATTATTATAAGCTTAGTTTGCCTTTATCTAAAAGTATTTCTTTCACATCAAGAATCTCTGTCCTAGCCCTGGCTGGTTTGGCTTAGCAGTTAGAGCTTGGGCCCAAAGACCGAAGGATCTCAGGTTTGATTCAGGTCAAGGGCCTGGGTTGCATGTTTCCCTGTGTGGGAGGCAACCAATTGATTTGTCTCTCTCACATCCTCACTTATATATTTTTCTCTGTCTCCCTCTCTCCCTTCCATTCTCTCTAAAAAAAAAAAAAAAAATTCAATGGAAAAATATCCTTGGGTGAGGATTAACAACAACAAAAAAATCTCTGTCCTATGACTATGTCATGAGTATTTTTTCCTATTTTCATGTATTGGTTTAACATTTTGAAAAATATCTTATGGAAGAAACTACATGCTCACACATGAATCTAATAGTTCAAAAATATAGGCGGTTAAAGAAAATTTTGTGTGTATATTAGGAACATTGATAATAAAGAAGAATTAATAATAGCTGATACTTACATGGCATGTGCTATTTTACCAAGAGCATCTTTTTTAAATTTTTTATCCTCACCCGAGGACATTTTTCCATTTTTGTTCAGATAGAGTGGGAGGAAGCCAGAGGGGGCAAAAGAGAGAGAGAAACATCGACGTGAAAGGGACACATCGAGTGGCCGCCTCCCACACGACCCCAACCAGGACCTCAAACTGCAACCGAGGTACGTGCCCTTAGCGGGAACCAAACCCGAGACTCTCTTGTCCTCTGGCCGTCACTCTAACTGCTGAGCCAAACCGGCCAGTGCCCAAGAATATCTTTTATCCAGGGGCCTTCTTTTTTATGAAGGTCAAACTAGTAAATAGTTGGGACAGTCTGTCCCAACTATACCCCTCTGCCACTGTAACAGCCACAGACAATAAGTAAATGAATGGGCGTGGCCACGTTACAATAAAACCTTATTGCCTGGCTGGAGTGGCTCAGGTGGTTGAGTGTTGTCCTGTGCACAGAAAGATGTCGGGTCAGGGCACACACCAGGGTTTCAGGTTCGATCTCTAGTCAGGGCATGCACTGAAAACAGTCAATTGATGTTTCTCTCTCTCTCTCTCTCCCTCCCTCTCTCTCTCTCCCTCCTCCCCTCCTCCCTCTCTCCCTTCCACTCTCTAAAAATCAATAGAAAAAATATCCTTGGGGAGGTTTAACAAAAAAATAAAAAATAAAATAAAACCTTATTAATGGACACTGAAATGTGAAATTTACATAATTTTCACATGTCATGAAATATTATTCTTCTCTGATTTTTTTCAACCATTGAAAAAAAACATAACCATTCTTAGCCCCTGGGCTATACAAAACAAGAAACAGACCAGACACGGCCCAGGGGCTGTAATTTGTCAACCCCTGCTTTATCCTATTTGACTGTGATTGTGGCTCAATGAGGTGGACAAGGAGGTGTGATTTTCCACTTTCAACACATGCAGAGGCAGGTTCAACAAGGTGAAGGCACAGAGCTCAGGTGGTCTGGTTGGGTCCTGTTCCATTACACACAGATGCACAAAAGAAAAACAAAGGAGAGCAAGTGGTTTCATGGGGGCCAAAAGTTTTCAAATCCAAACTGTTCTAGGTTTCAGAAACTTAAAAATTCCCAAACTCTAAATTTTACTTTTTATATTTTTAATATACATTTTCAATTACAGTTGACATTCAATATTATATTAGTTTCAAGGGTATATAGTATAGTGACTAGACATTTGTATAACTTACGAAGTGATGCCCCCGTAAGTTAGTACCATCTGACAACATACATAGTTATTTTTTTATTTTATTTTAAACTCTAAGTTTTTTACAAATCTAAGGTTTTAACAATTCCATCCTAGACCAAACACTGTGTGTATGTGTGTGTTTGTTCATAGACCAACCAAATACTTTCTTTTTCTTTTTCTTTATTAATTTTTGAGAGAGAGGAAGGGAGAGGGAGAGATAGTTAGAAACATTGATTGGTCGCCTCCTGCATGTTCCTTACTGGGGATTGGGCCCACAACGTGGGCATGTGCCCTGACTGGGAATGGAACTGGCGACCTCTTGGTGCATGGGTCAACACTCAACCACTGAGCCACACTCGCTGGGCCCAACCAAATACAGTCGACCCTCGTTTATCGCGGTTAATCAGTTCCAGACTCTACTGCGATAAGTGAATTTCCGTGAAGTAGGATTCTTTATATATAAATCGAATATTTTCATAGTTAGAGCATAGAAAACCTGTTTACAACCTTCTAAATACGTTTTCAATATTATTAAAGCCCTCCAGACATGAAATAACACCCTTTAGTCACCATTACACTCGTATTACCCAATATATTAGAGAAAATAAGACATATCAGACGTTACAAATATATTATTATTGTACATTTAATTACACACATACACAGTTCTTATACACAACCACTAACCTATAAAAATAGTGCAACTTGTTCAACGATGAAGTGATGAAGAAGAAGAGATGTACTGCACAGCAAAGAAGAGCAAGGTTATTGCTCCTCTGCAGGCACGACCTCAGTAGGAGAGTCTTCAGGTGGTGCAGTATCTTCAGCAGGTGCATTGTCGTTGTCTTCCACTGAAGAAGCACTAGGAGTAGGCAGTGGGTATCTGGGTACACGGCTGAAGAACATCGTGATAGGCAGTTGCTGGCGCTGTCTTTTCATATGCGTGAGGAGGCTTTTGTAGGGTTCTGTCACTCCATCAAGTGCATCCGGAACCACAATGCATGCATCATTTGTGGGTCCCATTCGTCAATCATGTCCTGTACCACCTTAATAGTTCTCACAACTTGCGAGAGACGCTCAAGTGTGAGGCCAACTTCCTCATCCTGACCCCCAGGAACCTCTGGCTGCTCTTCCTCCTCCTCACTCGCAGACTTAGTCGTCTCCACCAGATCCTCGTCAGTTAAGGGACCCGAAGGTGTCTCCAGCAGCTCATCCACGTCATCGCGGGTCATATCCGCGAAACCTTCTCCTCCCAGCATCCGGGCTAGCCTGACTGCCTTATCCATTGCGGAGTTGCTTATATCCTCTGGGGTGAATCCTCTGCAGTCGTGGACAATCTCAGGCCACAGCATCTTCCAGCTGGACTTCACGGTCACTGTCTTTATGTCCTTCAATGTGGCCTGGGTGTGCTTCAGACAGGTCACGATGGTATACCGCCACCAGTACTCCTTCAGCAAGAAGTTCTCCTCACGGTCCATGCCTTGGACGAGGTGCTGCAGGGTGTTTCGTGTGTAGAGGGCATTGAATGCGTGAATAACGCCTTGATCCATGGGCTGGATCAGCAAAGTGGTGTTGAGAGGAAGGAACTCGATCTGCACACCGTCGTAGGATAGGTCTTGCGCATGACCTCCAGCACTGTCCAGGAGGAGAAGGACATTAAACTCGAGTCCCTTCTCCGTGAGATACAGCTGACTTGGGGGAAGAAGCACTCGTGGAACCAGTCCGATGGCAGCTGCTTCGTGATCCAGCTCGTCGTCGTGCATCCAATGCACTGGCAGCAGGTTCTTGTTCTTGTTCTTCAGGGCCCTCGGGTTCTTGGCCTTGTAGATAAGGGCAGCTTGAGCAAATATCCCTCAGCATTTCTACACATAACGATAGTCACACGATCCTTACACACCTTGAAGCCACGAACCTTGGCCTCCTCCTTGAAAATGAATGCCCAGCAAGGCATTCTTTTCCAGAACAGTCCTGTTTCGTCCATACTGAACACCTGTTCTGGATGATCCTCACCCTCTTCAAGGATCTTCTGGAACGTGTTGTTCATGTAGTTTTCTGCTGTAGGCTGGTCAGCAGAGGCAGCTTCTCCGTAGAGAACGACACTCTTCAGATGATACCTCTTCTGGAACTTCTTGAACCAACCCTTGCTCACCCTGAAATCCATGGACGTTGCAGAAAAGGGTCCTGGCTGAGGTTCGTCCGCCGTAAAGCACTGATAGAGCTGCCTGTCTTCTCCCGGACGACCAGCAAATCCAACGGAATGATTTTCTTGCGGCTGTCGCTGATCCAAAGGGCTAGGGCAGACTCCGTTTTCACTATGAACTTATTACGACTTGTCACGACACGCTTTGTTTCCTTGTTGAAAGAGACAGCAGCTGTTGCACGGATGTTCTTTTCATCTTTATGGATGGAGCAAACGGTAGACTCATTCAAGTCGTAATGGCGGGCAACCTCCATGATTTTCTTGCCATCTTTGATCATATCCAAGAGTTTCACCTTCTCCTGGATGGTAAGCATAGTTTCATCATGGGGCTTAAATAAAAGTTCTCAGAAATCACAAACACTTACAACAGCAAAGATGCTTCCGATGCGTAGCAATGTAGAAGCGTGTATGAGAGAAACAGACTTGCATGAGGCTGAGCCAATCAGTGGCCAGGACAGGAAGAAGCTAGGATAGCCAATCAGTGAACAACACACTCTGATTGGCTTGGTTTCACCACACCCGATTTTTTGGAAAAAAGTTATTGTTTAAACACAAGGAGTGGTCAAGCAGTTGCACCTGGTGTTGAAGGATTTGCGGGGGTGCTTGAATACATAGGCCTACAGTCCATACGTACAATATTTTTAATTTTAATTGTAATATAGGGGTGTATAATTGACTCAGACAACTGAGCGTGTGCTGCATCATTTTCACTGTCTCGATCTACTTTTTTTTTTTTTTTCATCCTCACCCGAGGACATTTTCCATTTTTTGTTCAGATAGAGTGGGAGGGAGAGAGAGGAAGAGAGAGAGAGAGAAACATCGACGTGAAAGAGACACATCGAGTGGCTGCCACCTGCACGACCCAACCAGGGCCGGGGACAAACCGCAACCAAGGTATGTGCCCTTAATGGGAACTGAACCTGGGTCTCTCTGGACCGCAGGCCGATGCTCTAACCGCTGAGCCAAACTGTCCAGGGCTCGATCTACTTTTTAATGAATATATTTGCAAAAAACGTGAGCGCGAAGCCGCGAAAGTTGAAGCATGAAGTGGCGAGGGACGACTGTACTTTTATTTTATTTATTTATTAAAAAACATTTTTTTTTCTCTATTGATTTTAGAGAGAGAGGAAGGGAGAGGGAGAGAGAGATAGAAACATCAATGAGAGAGAACACCGATTGGCCACCTACTGCATGCCCCTAACTGGGATTTGGCCCACAACCTGGGCATGTGCCCTGACCAGGAATCAAACCGGTGACCTCTTGGTGTATGGGTTGACACTCAACCACTGAGCCACACCGGCTGGGCCCGACCAAATACTTTTAAAAAGGTCCCTTTGAGAGTAGCTATCTCAACACTTGGCCAACTGGATCCCATCAATACTTTCTACTTAAAACTCAGAGAGGATGAGACTTTTAAATGACCAGAAGAACTGAGTAGGAGGTGGAGCCCCAGCTTCAGATCTGCACAGATTTAGAATCTTGGTCCCATCAGTTATTTGCTGTGTGACTTTGGACAAGTTGCCAGCCTCTCCATAAAAGAAAGATAACCATACAGGGTTGTCATTTTCAGTGCAAACTGAATGAGTGCAACAAAAATATGGTTAAAGTCTCACTCTTGCCTTAAAGTGAAATAATGCAAATTTCTTACCCTCCATCCCTGCACATTAATTACATTACTTTAAGGATCCAATAACCTCAGGGTGGGTAGGACCAAGAGGTCTGCAGAATCCTGTGTTGATACTCTTACCACTAGCCACCGAGCTGGTAAACAGAAATCCACACCCTCCATTGTCAAGGTTAGTTTTTTTTTTTTTTTTTTGGTACGTGCCCCTAGCAGGAACAGAACCCAGGACTCTCTGGTCCGCAGGCCGACGCTCCAACTGCTGAGCCAAACCAGCCAGGGCTTAAGGTTAGTTTTGAATGACTATCTTTAAATATTGACAAGTCTTCAGGGACACAACCTTCCCAGAAAATAGGGGAGTCTGGAGTCCAACCTACCCTTCTGGTATGAAAAGTGAATTTAATATATGAAAAGGACCAAGCAGAAAAATGGCTATTTGGCCCTGGCTGGTTTGGCTCAGCGGTTAGAGCGTCAGCCTGCAGTCCTGAGAGACCAGGGTTTGGTTCCCGCTAAGGGCATGTACCTCGGTTGCTGTTTGTCCCTGGCCCTGGTTGGGTCGTGCGGGTGGCAGCCACTCGATGTGTCCCTTTCACATCGATGTTTCTCTCTCTCTCTTCTTCTCTCTCCCTCCCACTCTATCTGAACAACAACAAAATGGCTATTTGTATTCATTCAATGGTAGAATATTATTAATTTACAAATTCTTTGGATGGGTTTTGAGGTATTGACAGGCCTGCCTGGGTGAGGACAACCTGGTGTGACTGTTAAGAGCTCCTGTGAAGTGGTGTACAGGTTGCCAGAGTAGAAATCTTTTTGTTTTTCCTTTTAAATAACAGCCTTATTAACATATCATTTACATACTATACAATTTACATATTTTAAGTGTACAATTAATTCAGTGGTTTGTAATGTATTCAGAGAGTTATGCAACCACCATCACAGTCAATTTCCTTTTTTAAGTATGTTTTTATTGATTTTTTTTTTTAGAGAGAGAGGAAGGGAGAGATAAATACAAACATCGATGTGAGAGACACACATCCATTGGATCCCCACTGGGGATCGAGCCTGAAAACCAGGCATGTGCCCTGACTGGGAATCGAACCGGGACCTCTCAGTCCATGGGACAACACTCAATACACTGAGCCACACCTACCCTCAAATCCCATGCCCATTAGCAGTCACTCCCCATTCTCCCCTCCCCTCTGCCACTGGCAACCACGAATCTACTTTCTGTCTCTATGGATTTACCTATTCTGGACATTTCATATATAGAATCATACAATGTTATGGCTAAATAATATTTCCTTGTAGACTATACCATTTTTATTTATCTAATCATCTTTCTATGGGCATTTTGAACTATTTTCCAACGTGCTTTCTGGACCTGTTTTGGGGCCATTTAACTCCTGCTGCCTTGGCTTCCTCATCTGTAATATAGGGTAATAATACTTCCCAGATCATAGGCAGGGCCACCTCTAGCCTATATAGACCCCCCTTTTTTATCTTTATTGCTGAAAGCATTACAGATGTTTCCCCTTTTCCCCCATTGCCCCCCTCCTTGCTCCCACCCCACCTCCTGCTTTCCCCAAACTATTATCTGTGTCCATTGGTTATGCATATATGCATATAAGTTCTTTGGCTTATCTTTTCCTAACTCCCCCATCCCCCTTCCCTCTGAGGTTTGTCAGTCTATAGACCCTTTTTTTTAATTAGAGGGAGGTACCCTTCTTGGCAGACACCTGTCTCATCACAAGGCAGAATGAGCAGATGGAACTTTGGTTGCCAGGGTTTCTTAGGCTGGCTTGCAGTCCTCCTTTCTTTTTTTTTAATCCTCACCCGAGGATATTTTTCCATTTTTTGTACAGATAGAGTGGGAGGGAGAGAGAGAGAGAAACATCGACGTGAAGGGACACATCGAGTGGCTGCCACCCGCATGACCAACTAGGGCCGGGGACAAACTGCAACCGAAGTACGTGCCCTTAGCGGGAACCGAACCCAGGTCTCTCCAGACCGCAGGCCTACGCTCTAACCGCTGAGCCAAACTGGCCAGGGCTCTTTATAAAAAAATATTTTTATTGATATTAGGGAGAGAGAGATAGAAACATCGATGAGAGAGAACATTGATTGGTGGCCTCCTGCACGTCCCCCGCTGGCAATCAGGCCCACAGCCTAGTCATGTGCCCTGACTGGGAATCAAAGCGGTGACCTCTTGGTGTACGGGTCAATGCGCAACCACACAGGCCAGGCAGTCCTCCTTACTTTAAATGTATAAGTCTTTGATTTTAGCTTCATAGTTTCCATTAAAAATATCATTTTCCAAAGTCACTTAAATCAGCTTCTTTTTTTCTCCTACTCTTTTCAGTGAGGTTATGTCCTACACCTTGGGTACAGTCAGATTCACTTGTCACAGTCTGCATTCTGTCCTGGGATTTCCCCAGTATCCTTCGTAACTTTTATTTTTGGTCTCACCCGAGGACATTTTTACATTTATCTTCATAGATAAATGTAGAGCGGGAGGGAGGAAGAGAGAAAGAGAAACATCAATGTGAGAGAGACACATCGAGTGGTTGCCACCCACACGACCCCAACCAGGGCCGGGGACAAACTGCAACCAAAGTACGTGCCCTTAGCGGGAACCAAACCCGGGATTCTCTGGTCCGTGGGCCAATGCTATAACCACTGAGCCAAACTGGCCAGGTCTCCTCTTAACTTTTTAAAAAAGATGATGTAGCCCTGGCTGGTTTGGCCCAGCAATGAGAGCGTCAGCTCACATCCATGTTTCTCTCTGTCTGTCTTCCTCTCCCTCCCTCCCTTCCTTCCACTCTATCTAAAAATCAATGAAAAATATCCTCGGGTGAGGATTAACAACAACAAAAAAGATGATATATGTTCAAGGGTACTTTATGTGAAGTAAAAGTTTATGAGTATTACAAAGGCACAGGGTCGTGTATCCCCCTTCCCTGCTATCAAACTGAACCCCTCAAAATTACCCTACTGGTCCCCCTGCAGTCAAAGTTTCTCCCTAACCCATGGAAAACACTGATTTGCTGCCCCACTTTTTGTACAACATACAAACTGCACAAGTATGAGCAAGGCTCTGCTCATGGTGTGGTTGTGACATTGAAATGAACTAGTTCACAGAAAGCCTTCAGGAAGGGGCCTGGCACATATTAAGTGTAAGTAACAGCCGTTTTAGAGGCCATGGGTGGAGCTTTTTTTCACTGGGGGTGGGGAGGTAGTGCTGGAAACCAGCCAAGTGACTCTGGGGAGGAAAAAGGGACAAAGGAAATGTCCAATGGTGTTGGTTCTGGCGGAACCTGGGAAGCCCCCTGTAACCAACAAGGCAACCAAGGGAAATGGTAATAGGGTGGTGGTCTCAGATAAGGGTCACCTGAATTCTCCACCACCAACCCATTCTGAACCCCTGGGTAACTGCTCTCCTCTTGGGGTCTGGGCCTTTTCATCTCTGAGGTTCCTGTAGCTCTACTTTAATGTGGGACTTCATGGGATCAACCAACTTTCCATAAAGGGCCAGATAATAATTATTTTTGATTTTGGGGGCCACAGAGTGTCTGTGCTCTGTTGTAGCTGCTCTGCCTTTGGTGTGGAAGCAGCCATAGACAATGCATACATGAATGAATGCTGTGTTCCAATAAAACTTTATTTAAAAAAATGGCACATGTAGCCCTGGCTGGGTTGCTCAGTTGGTTGGAGGGTCCTGCTCGCCAAAAGGTTTCGGGTTCGATTCCAAGTCAGGGCACATACCCAGACTGTGGGTTCAATCTCTGGTCGGGGCTCTCACAGGAGACAACTGATTGATGTTTCTCTCTCACAATGATGTTTCTCTATCTCTCTCTTCCTCCCTCCCTCCCTCTCTCAAATCAATAAAAACAAACAAACAAAAATGCACATTTAGCCCCAGAGCTGTAGTTTGCTGATCCCTATAGAAGGGAAAAGTATCAAGTAAAAAGTAGACATAATGCCCCTAATTCCTGTTTCCATTCCTCAGAAGAAACAGCTGTTAACAGTTTCTTGTGCATAGTATTGTGGCTAAAAGTGTGGTTTGGGATTCAAACCGACTCAGATCACGTGTGGGCTCCAAACTGACTCAAGATCACGTTTGGGCTCGTGTGTGCCTGGGGGTGAGCTGCCGTAGGAAGTGGAGATGTTACTAGCAGAGTTGTTGTATAAAGGTGAAATAAAACAAGCCAGGTAAGTCAGAATTTATGGTGACAGCAAAAGCCCAACCCAGTTCCCACCCTCACTTCCTTGAATATATTAAACTGATAAGAACAGATACTACACTTGATCTTAGCCTGCCTTGAATATAATAGACGTATAAAAACTTGTTGAATTGATAAGCCAAATCAGAGAGTTGAGAAGTGACAATAAGGATTTTCTAACATAATGGGTTGATATATTTAGGGTTATGACCAACTTAATAGGTGTTCCAAAAATGTTTAGTTCCTTTTAAATTTGGCCCAGTACATTGAATGCAAAATTTGAATCAGGGTCATACCAACGATGTAGATTTATTCATTGCATATTTGCGTCTCTTTCTTCTCTTCTTGAATTTCTACTCTTAGATATATCTAAATATTTAGTTCTGTCTTCTTAGTTGTATTTTACCACCGTCATGTTTTGTTTTCTTTGTGAGTTACAGTGAAATTAATTACTAAACAAATATGTAAAAAACAAAGTGGGAAAAGTAGGACTTAGTTAACAAGGTCACTCTTTTCAAGGCTTCATTTATTCTTATTGTGGAAAAAAAAAAACACCTAATAACAGCAAATCCTGACACAAGTTGTTCTGTGCCATTTATAAACATTGTTGATGTTGTTTTAAAAAGAAATTCAAAAGCCTCTGTCAGAATGTGTTATAGAGAAGAATTTCCTTTATGTTTTACTTTAGTAGACTGGGGGGGAGGAGCAGAGATTATTTGTGAACAAAAATTACTTTCTAAAAAAATGTGACAGTTATTAACATGGGACATTATCTTTTTGTATTAAGCCTGGGAATTCAAGGTTATTTAAGACAAAAAGCCAGCCCAGCCCATGTGGCTCAGTGGTTGAGCATCGTCCCATGCACCAAGAGGTCGCTGGTTCTATTCCTGGCTGGGGCTCATGCCCGGGTTGTGGGCTCGATCCTCAATAGGTGGTATGCAGGAGGCAGCTCATCAGTGGTTCTCTCTCACATCGATGTTTCTATCTCTTCCTCCCTCTTCCTTCCTCTCTCTCTAAAAAATCAATAAAAATAGCCCTGGCCAGTTTGGCTCAGCGGTTAGAGCGTCGGCCTGCGGTCCGGAGAGACCTGGGTTCGGTTCCCGCTAAGGGCACGTACTTCGGTTGCAGTTTGTCCCCGGCCCTGGTTGGTCGTGCGGGTGGCAGCCACTCGATGTGTCCCTTCACGTCGATGTTTCTCTCTCTCTCTCCCTTCCTCTCTCTCCCTCCCACTCTATCTGTACAAAAAATGGAAAAATATCCTCGGGTGAGGATTAAAAAAAAAAAAAAATCAATAAAAATATATTAAAGAAAGAAAAAGAAAAAAAGCCAAGTAAAACAATCAGCAGGGTGCCTGGCACATAGTAAATGCTAAATAAATGGCTGTTGTGTATGTGTGATTTTCTTTAACACAAAGGTGTTCTCAACCTTGTTTGTGGCCCTAAGAACCGGAGACTGATACTGTTTCCCTATCAATCCTGGTATCAAATGCCATTATTTTAATTAATTTAAATTCCCTGAGTTCCCGCACATAAAATCCAGTTACTGCTTGCAACAACAGTCACTGAACTGTTGCTAGTGTATGTATGCATTGATTAGATAAAAAAATTTTTTTGACAAAGAGCTAATGAAAGAAGGGCCTGCTTCTTTACTGACATGCATAGTAACATAGCTATGTCCTGCACATGGGTGTCCTAAGAGATGGGAGGAGGGTTCTGAGAAAGGCATTTCCAGCTTGAAGCATGAGCCAAGGTCTCACCGGATAGGGGACCTGTCCTACTGCCTCACAGTCCCCTTTCTCCTGGTAGAGTGACCTCCAATCTAGACCTTGAACCTGGGGCCAGGAGTGGTAATCATATTTGTTGAATGAATAAAAGAATGTGTGTGAGGTTTCGAACTGTTCAATTAATTTTACTTATTATTTTTTTAAAATCTTCACCCGAGGGTATTTTTTAAAAAAATTTATCTTCAGATAGAGTGGGAGGGAGAGAGAGGGAGAAACATCGTAGTGAGAGGGACGCACATATTGGTTGCATCTCCGACCAGGGCCGGGGATGAATCCAAGACTCATTAGTCCGCTGGCCGACGCTCTACAGCTGAGCCAAACCGGCTAGGGCTAATTTTACTTTTAACCTATAGATATTCTCAACCCCCATTTTCAAATGTCTTTGAAAGTAATTTAATTTTCCAGATCAGCTGTTTATTTTTAGAGTTGTTAAAAGTAAATTGAATCATTGAATAAGGCAAACAGCAGGGGGTACATTGACTTCTGCTATGGCCAGAGCTAGGCTTGAAAGCCATTTCCACCACTGTCTAGCTATGTTTCCTCTTCTGTAAAGTTAGAATAATAACACTTTCTACCAGATTGTAAAGAATGGCATAGTGATTAGAGGCATATGCTATTGAACGAGAGAATACCTTACTTTGCTAGTTTTTTGGGAGTAAAATACATATAACATGAGTAACATTACATACATTCACCATGTTATGCAGCCATCATCACTATCTATTTCCTGGACATTTTCATTACCTGCAAAAGGAAACCTCATGTTTGTTAAGCCACCATTCCCCCTACCTCCATACCCAGCCCCTGGCAACCACTAATCTGTTTTCTGTCTCTATGGATTTGTCCACTCTGGATATTTCATATGAATGGAATCATAAAATATACGGTTTTTTGTGTCAGGCTTCTTCCATTTACCAGAATGTTTTCTAGGTTCATCTGTGTGGTAGCATGTGTCAGGACTTCTTTTTAACAGCTGAATAACATTCCATTGCATGGATTGACCGCATTTTTTTATCCATTCATCTATCCATGGTAACTTGGGTTGTTCTGATGATTATAAATAGTGCTGCTGTGAATATTTGTGTACAAGTTTTTGTCTGAGACCATGTTTTCAATTCTGTTGGGTATGTAGCCAGGAAACCCCTTACTATTTTTACCTCTGAGACCCTGAACACTTTTCTTCTGTGTGCCTTAATTCCTTATCTATAAAAAAGGTTCATGACAGTTTATTTCACAGGGTTGTTGAAAGGATTAAATGAGTTAATTTAAGCCTTTGGAACGTGCCTAGCACAAGGAAGCACTCAATAAACATTAACAGTTATTATTGTGAAGATTAAGTAAAAGATCCACATTGAGTATGTTACCCGGCTCTGTGAATAGTAGTTACTTACTATTTGGTTTACAATTCCTGCTGATAGAATTCGGTCAAGGATGCATGTTATGTGGCAAACTTCTAAGCTAATATCGACCAATTAAAAATACTGAGTGGATGCTTTTTAAGCAAAGGATAGTTCCTAAAGGAGATTTTGCATGATTCCAGAGCAATGCTGCTGAAAGATGGCCTGTATTTGTTTTCCAGCTAATGTGGATAAGAAAATAGCTAGCCAGTTTGGCTTAGCAGTTAGGGCATTAGCCCTCGGACCAAAGAGTCTCGGGTTCGATTCCAGTCAAGGGCACGTACCTCAGCTGTGGTTGGTCCCTGGACCTGGTCGGTCATTCAGGAGACAACCAATCAATGTGTCTCTTTCACGTCACTGTTTCTCTCTCTCTCTCCCTCCCTCCCACTGTATCTGAAGATAAATGGAAAAATATCCTTGGGTGAGGATTTAAAAAAAAAAGAAAATAGTGTAAAGACAGTTGTGAAATTATGGGATTCTTGATTCATACTTTTAATGAGGTAGGGGAAGTTCACATTTGGGGTATACAGTGGGTATAAAGCCTTATTAATATTCTGTTGCAATATATGAACCCAGACTGCATGGGTTCTAATTTGGGCTTTTTTTTTTTTTTTTTTTACCTGTGTGATCTTGAGCTAGTTATTTAACCTTGAGACTGTGCCTCAGTGACCTTATCCATAAAATAGGGATAATAGCCCCTGCCTCATAGGGTTGTTGTGAGAATTAAATGAGTTAACATGCAAAGTGCTTTAAAAACCCATGCCTCACTATTGGCTCTATTTAACTGAACAATTATTTTTTTTTGTTTTTTTTTATCCTCACCCGAGGACATTTTTTTTATTTTTTGTTCAGATAGAGTGGAAGGAAGAGAGAGAGAGAGAGAGAGAAACATCGACGTGAAAGGGACACATCGAGTGGCTGCCACCCGCACGACCCAATCAGGGCCGGGGACAAACTGCAACCTAGGTACATGCCCTTAGCGGGAACCGAACCCGGGACTCTCTGAACCACAGGCTGACGCTCTAACTGTTGAGCCAAACCGGCCAGGGCTGTTGTTTTTTTTTTTTTAATTACACAATTGAAAAGATATCACTGTTTCATATTCTTACCCTTTTAAGAAGGTCTGACCAAGCCCTGGCCAGGTAGTTTGGTTGGTCAGAGCATCATCCCAATATGACAAGGTTGTGGGTTTGATCCTGGGTCAGGGCATATAGAAAAATCAACTAATGAATGCATAAATAAGTGGAACAACACATCAATGTTTCTCTCTCTCTCAAATCAATAAATTAAAAAACAAAAAACAATATCTGACCAAGAGGAGTGGGTAATAACGAGACAAATTTTCCTAAAAAACAAAAAAAGAGGAAAAGAAGATACCCTTGGCTGCTCATGGTCTCAACACTTCCCATTATTGCATCTTTGTTTTTAAAATTTCAGTCGACCCAGTCACACTACCAAAGTGTCTTTTGTGAGCTTTTTTTGTTTTTGTTTTTTAAATAAGACCCAGCATCTGTACACACACCTGGCCAATCAGGAGCTGTCATTGTAGCAAAAACTTGCATTAACATTTGCCATCTCACAGTGGAGAAGAACTTTGGATAACATGACTGTTTAATTTGTCACCCTGTGCTCATTTTTGCCATTCATCTAACATTCGGCCCCCCACACATAGGTACTTCACTTATGAAGAGTTTTGAGTGAAAGGAACTGGGGCTGGGGTCTCATCTCATTCTGCCCTTGCTCTTAAAATAACCATTTCACAACAAACATTGTAAAGTGTTTCAATAAAGTTTTAGCATGTCATATAATTTCCACAATAGTCCCTTTAGGTAGAAACTTTCCTCCCCATTTCCCTGATAGGACAGTTAAGTCTCATAAGAGATTAAATCAACTTCCCAAGTTCAAGTTTGCAGAACCCTCACCTGGATCATCTGGTTCAGAATCCTAAAGCTCCTTACCCTCCCAAACTGCTTCTAGCTGCATGACCTTTGGGGGGGGGGGTAATTTTTCCAGGTGTGAATTATCTAAGAACTTAAATATCCTGGTGAGGTGGGGGTGGTGGTGGGGTGTGTGGGGGGGTGTGGTGGGGGTGGGGTGGGGGGGCACATTTGTTCTCTGCCGCTTCCATCAAATTATTTCAGACCCTGACCAACATAGCTTCCAGGTCAATATTTTGGTTCTCAAGAAGAAGAACCAACCCTCTGTTTATGTGAAGTCACGGCATGGGCCCCAAAAATATGTTTTGCCTTGAGAGTAATGATAGGGTAGGGTAGCCCCTCCCTACACTTGACTACCTAATGATAAGTCAGCTACTCCGGCAGTTTCCTGTCTTCCCGGTTTTCCCTCTCGTTCGTAGGTCCCTGGTTTCTGCACCTTGGTAGGGGGTATAAAATTATAAAAAACTGACAATGAGCAGAAATGGTGCCCTCAGTCATCTCCCTCTTTGAAACTCTCTAGGTTCTTTGAGGCATCTTGGCATTCAGCCTCCCAGGAAGCTCACATTACTCAGCTGATTCAAATCTTCTGTGTTCTTCAACACACACCCTTTCTGCATGCAAATGGGCCTTATGGTTAATGCAGACATAATTCCACCAGGGAAAGAAGGAAACAGACTAGCACAGCCCTCTGCAATAATTGAGTCTGGCCCTTCTCGGTAGGCTTCAAAGGGTCCTGGTATTGCTTTTCTAGTAGCTGTGGTAGGTGGCCTAGAAATAAACACTATGCTCAAGCCAAAAATCTAAGAGTGATGCTTGATTCTTCTCTTTCCCTCTCACCCAACTCTGAGACTACCTGCAAGTGTAGCCAATCTGACCTGCCAACTTCCCTAAAGCTTCCTCTTTTCTCCATCTCCACCACCCTGGTGTAGTCTACCTCCATCTCTTGTCTAGACTATGGACAACCTCCACTTTGTTCTTCCTCACTCACTTTTTCTTTGAATGATACCCTTAAAAATTAATTTTATTGTGATTTGATTCACATACCATACAATGCACCCATTTAAAGTGTACAATTCAACAGATTTTAGTATATTCACAGAGTTGAGCAATCATTACCAGAATCAAATTTCAGGAAAAATTGAAAAAAAAATTTTTTTCTTTATTGATTTTTAGAGAGAGAGAGAGGAAGAGAGAGGTAGAAACATCAATGAGAGAGAACATCGATTGGCTGCCTCCTGCACGCCCCCGACTGGGGATTGGCCCACAACCTGGGCCTGTGCCCTGACCGGGAATCAAACTGGTGACCTCTTGGTGTATGGGTCGACACTCAACCACTGAGCCACACCAGCTGGGCAAATTTCAGGAAATTTTTATCAGCACCAAAAGAAATCCTATATCAAACCTATATATAACTCCCCAGTCCTCGATCTACTTTCTGTCTATGAATTGATTTACCTTCTCTGGACATTTTATGTAATTGGAATCATATATTATGTGGTATTTTACTTCTGGCTTTTTTCACACAGCAGTGTTTTCAGGGCTTATCCAGTTGTAGCTTCCATGAGTGCCTTATTCTTTTTTATTGTCGAAAAAGTATTTCCTTGTATGAGTATATAACATGTAATTATCCACCATGCAAGGTATTCTTTTTACTCCTCATAATTCTCTGGTTGGTTTTGAACTCAGTGATGAAAATTAGGTGGGCCAGTTTTCCCCGCCGCCTCTTCTTCTGCCAGAAGAGTCCTTTCTGCCCTTCCCTAAGTCTCTAGAGAGCTGGAGAGAAGGATTTCTTTGCCTCTGAGGAGTGTTTATTAGCATTTGTGAGAATCTGTGTGAATAACAACACCTCCTCAGTATCTGGGAGTGACCAGGGGCTAGGATTGAATTCTGGTGAAGTAATTGCTTCCGTTTTTCTGCTCACTTCTTTCCTCCAGCAAGAATTTTACTGGTGGGTAACCTTCAAGTGTATGAAATGCTTGTGGGGTTCCAGTCACATTTAAACCATTCATTTCACACATATTCACTGAGTACTTGCTGTGTCCCAGGCATCTGGGACATCACAGTGTCCCAAACATCTTCTGTGGGTGGGGATATGGATAATAAATAAACTGGAGGAAAATGCAGGGAAAGGAGATAGAAAGGTGGCAAATGGGTCTGGCTCAGTGGTTGAGCGTCGACCCATGCACCAAGAGGTTGCAGGTTCAATTCCTGATCAGGACACATGCCCAGGATGTGGGCCAAATCCCCAGTGGGGGCATGCAGGAGGCAGCCAATCGATTATTTTCTCATTAATGTTTCTATCTCTCTCTCCCTCTCACTTCTCTCTCTTTAAAAAAAACAAAAAAACAAAAAACCAGTAAAGGAAAAAAAATTAAAAAGATTGGGGGAAAAAAAAAAAAGGTGGCAAGTGGGACTGGAATTTCCTGGCCTGTGTATTTAATTTTTTATTTTTATTGACTTTAGAGAGAGACAGAGAAACACACACACACACCAGTTTGTTGTTCCACTTATTTATGTATTTATCACTTGATTCCTGTATGTGCCCTGACCCAGGGTGGAATCTGCAACCTTGGTGTATGGGGGTAACACTCTAACCAACCGAGCTATGGAGCCAGGGCAAATTCTTGGCTTTTTAGTGTAAAATTACATCCCCACTCCAGATGGTCACTTAGATGTACAGGTGTGAGGCATATATCCCTTTTCTGCACTCTCTTATTCACCCCCAATTCCACTGGTTACCATGGAAAAGTTGAGCCCTAATCACCAGTCTCCCAAGGATCGGAGGAAACAGCACGGAAGATACTCGCTGAGTGTCTCCAGGAATGAGGGAGATTCTGGGTGAATCGTAGCCAGAGTGTGCAGAGGGGAAGGGAACAAGCCACAGTAATGCCACATGTAAAGCTATTAGGGCTGGTTTTGAGGGACTAAACTTTTCTGGTTTGGACTAGAGTGAGAAAATAAGTTCTCTCAGTCAGGCACTGGCTGAGTAAATCACAGATCGGGTTAAGGGTGCTAAATAGGAACAGTAACTGCTCCTAGGTGCCGATGCCTCGCTCTGCTCCCGGCCCTCGTCTAGGCAGCGTCGGGGTGATACCAGCTACTGGACCAAGGTCACATGGCTGGGGTGGGTTTTCGGCCCCTACCCATGACAGCCACTGGGGCTTTCTGGGGGACCAAATCCTCGGGATGGGACAGATTCCGGGGCCCTCACCCACCTAGGGTGGGGGGCTGGGGGGCCCGCCTCGGAGCGTCCCCGGGCCCAAGCGGACCTCGGGGCTTAGGAGCAGGCACCAAAGGCTGGGGCTGGGCGAAAGGCCGACGAGGGCCGGGGCTGCGCGGGGGGCGCGGCGCTGCGGGGCGCGGGGCCGACGGCGGCGGCGGCAGCGGCGGCGGCGGCGGCGGCGGGCGGGCCGCTTCGGCTCCGCCTCCCCTGCTCCGCCTTCCGCTCCCGCTCCGCCCTCCGGCCCGGCGTCGTCGCCCGTTTGCTCTCCTCGCAGGCTGCTCTCTCTCGGCCCCCCATGCGGATGTGACATTTCAGGCCGCCGCCATTTTGAGAACGAGCCGAGCCGAGCCGCCGGGCGCCGCGTCCGCTGCCCGAGCCCCGACGCCGACGCCTAGGAGCTGAGGCTGCAGCGCCCCGAGCGCGGCCGGCCCGTCGCCCGCCCGCGCCGCCGCCGCTCCCGCCGGCCCCAGGCCCCGCAGGCCCGCCGCGCCAGGCCAGGCCTCCCGCCCGCCGCGCCCGGCCCGAGGCGGGGCTGACTCCGCGGCCCCCGCCCGGCCGCCCTCCGCCCCCGGCCGGCCCGCAGCCCCGCAGCCCCGGCCCCGGCGGCGGGAGGCGGGCCCCGCGGCGGCCGCGGCAGCGGCGGCGGCGGCGGCGGCCGCAGCAAGCGACGAGGCCGCCCGGCCCGGCCCGCCGGCCGTCCGCCCGCCTCGGCGCCGAGATTGGGCGAATCGCGAGCAAGTACGTGCGCGTCTCCCTGCCGCCGCCGCCCGCCGCGGGCCGCCCCGGGGCCGCCGCCGACGACGCGCGGGAGGAGGAGGAGGAGGCCGCCCCGCCGCCGCCGCCGCCGCCGCCGCCGCCCCGGCTCGCCGCCTCCCGCCCGCCGGGCCCGCAGCCCCGGCCACCGGCCGCAGGCGAGGCCCAGGCCGCGGCCGACATGAACCACCAGCAGCAGCAGCAGCAGCAGAAAGCGGGCGAGCAGCAGCTGAGCGAGCCCGAGGACATGGAGATGGAAGGTGAGGCCCGCGGGCGGCGGCGGCGAGGCCGGGGGCGCCTTCCATTGTGGCCGGGGGGAGCCGCGGGAGCCACGCGGGGGGCTCGCCATCTTTAAAGAGGCCCGGGCGGCTGGCCCGGCCCGGCGAGGCTGCACCGTCATGCCGGGCCCGCGGGCAGGGGCGGCCGGCGGCCCCCGCCCCGCTCATTGTCCGGACCCGGGGCTCCGGGCGGCCTCCCGGCACAAAGCGCTCGGAGTTGTAAATTAGGGCGCTCTGGTCGCGGACGGACGCCGGCGTTTCCTCGCTGCTGGCGGCCGCCCCGCCGCCCCGGAGCGGAGTTGGGCTCCCGGGACCGTCCCCCTTGTCGGGCGTCGTTGGGGCCTGCTGGTCTGGCCTGGTTCTGGCTGGTAGGCTCGGGAACGCGATCTCCGTGGACGCGGGGCTCGCAGCACCTGCTCCTCCCGTGCGCTCCCCCGGAAAGCCCACCGGGCTTAGCGACGGTCTCCCAGATCGCCTTGTAACAGCACTTGCCAGCGTCGGGCTTCATTTTGAAACACCTGCCAGGAACGCAGATGTTCTCAGCCTTTGGACTGGCCCAGAGTTGTGAGCCAGGCGCTCTTGGTTTCTAAGTTACCTGCTTTTCGGGGAGTTTGGTCCCCGGTTGTGTACGGTACAGTGAGCATCCGGCCAGGTGTGTGTTTGAAACTCCGGGAATGCCCCGCCACACATGGCTACTACCTACATCCGCATCCAACCTGACTCCGAAGGTAATTTTCTGCTCAGTGGCAGCAGTATTCCAAGGCACTGTACTTTGAGATGTAAGGTCTTAGAAGGTTTGTAAAGGCTGAAGGGGAAATGGTCTTTGATTTACACAGCTCAAGCAGAGTTGGTCATTGGAAGGCATCTTTCATTTCCCATGGCACCAAGTACTTAAGGTAAAGTCGAAGTTTTCTTAACTAAAAGAAAGTTTCCTGACACCTGGAGGTGTCAGGCTGGCAGGAGTCAAAAGGGGACACCTGAATGAACCTGTACTTGTTTTGCTTTTAGCAAGAGATCTTGAGTTGCATTAATGAATGGAGGCACTAAGGAAGCTGGGAAAAGAAGCACTTGTCCTGTGCGGTGGCTACACGTGTGGGTGCTGTGCACTGGTTGGTGGAAATAGGTACCGTGGCTGGTATTCCCTTGTGAATAACTTACTGCCAGTAATTGGGTGTTGACTGAAAAACTGGCCTGCCAGATTGCAAAAGGCCAAGTGGCAGAGATACTTGCAGAAGGCACTTCCCAGTGGTACTTACAATGGCAGAAATGGGGGACAAGAGAGCGGAGTCACCCTAAGGACTGGGCTATATATCTCACTTGGCCCCAGCAAGGCAGTCACTTTGCAGAGCTTTTGCAAGTGTAATTCAACCAGCTAAGCTGAAGGAATACATTGCTGAGAGAAATTTGTATATTCTTTTGATGCTAAGTAACAAAAAGGGTTGCTTTTCATTTTGTTTTTTGGATATTACCCAGTCAGGGCAAAAATCCAATAGTGCTAGTGTTTCGATTTTCCACCTATATTGCCTTACCTCTTTTCAAATGTTTTTGAATACTAGTGACAATAAACATAGACATCACCAAAGAGTCTATTTCTGGCACAGAAGTGTGTTTTTGGGGGAAGTGTTCCTGTCCACAAGTTTCAGGGACTTTTCTGTAAGACTAGAGCGTGTTGAAGAGTTGTGGAAGAATTTTCAGAAGTTCATGTGTGCTTTCAAGACTACGTTCTTTTCTCTTGGAGTTTTATTTTCATATCAGGGTTTGCATGGGAAAGGTCACTCCCTAAAACCATCTGTAGATTTACTGGAATCTCAAATGGGATGGCAAAGGTTGTAGTTATTAATGCTGATTCTTTAAACATAAGAAACTTGTTTCTTTTGAGTAGGCCTCTGTCGCAGATTTATCATCTAGGCTTGTAGTTGACACCCTGTGAGTACCCACAGGTGTGTGGTTTGCAAGCTGCCTATATATTAAGCAGTCTATTTCTGCCTTTCTTAGCATTTCCACTCCTAAAATGTGGTGCTAGTTTTATAAACAGGGCAGGGCAAAACTAGGTTTACAGTTGTGAGTATGCAAAACACAGTATTGTTGTATTATTTATTAACTGTTGCATTATTTTCTATACTAACACCTGTAAACTTACAGGGTCAAGAAGAGTAAAAGAATCTATTAAAAAGCCAGCAGGGTTGTATTTAGTTCTTAACAAGTCTGGTTGGCTCCATATGTCAGGCTGTTGGTGACCTGCACCTGTTTAGTGTTTTTGCCTTAATTCCAATAGAATCAGCAGCTGGAATCTCAGGAGTATGATCAGCTTGAGGAAGGCAAGGCTTTGTCAGTGTGCATCCTTGCCTGCCCCTCCTGGGCAGGGTGGTTTTGAAGGAGTCCTGGAAACTAGTTTGGTTGGTTGTTTTCTCCTATCAATGTTAGTTTGCTGTCCTGCTCCACTTTATTGGGGTTGCATTGGCTTTTGATTGAACTCTGCACAGCCTTTGCATATCTGCTGGAGAGTAACAGTGTTCAGAATTAGTTATGTTAAAAATGTCTTGTTCTAAGCGGTTAGGAAAGTTATGAAGGGTGAAGGACAGAGCGGGAAAAGATGGGGAACATGGCATTTCATTGGGGTTGGGCCACATGCTTCCTGTAAGGCCTGAAGCAACCCATTTCATGTTTCAAGTTGAGGGCATATAGAACTGGAAGTGGTGGTGGTGTTAGGTCTGGCCAGGAATGAATGTTCTTGGCAATTTATTTACTCACCAGCTCAGAGGCAGTGGAGGCTGAAAGGCTGAAAGAATGACCTGCGCACGCCTCTGCCCTGTGAGTGCTTTGGAGAGGTGATAATCTATCTGGTCTATGTTATGCCCTGTCAACAGGAAGTTTTCCCAAGGCCTTGCTTCTTCGCATAGACTGGCTAGCACAAATGTAAATATCCTCATGTTTGTTCCCCGGTGTATTTCTTCTTGTCCTTGTGAGCAGTCTCTGTTTCAGAGTGTAATCTCTGAGACTAATGGGCACAGACAGTTTTGTTTGACTTTTGTGTAGCACTCAGACCACTGCTATCAGGGACACCAAGTTTGAGCAAATCAATGAGTCAAGTCATCTGCAGTTTCTGAAAAGAATTGACCACTGCATTCCATGTTTTTTGTTTGGGGTGGGCCGCAACAGTGGTGGGTTTCTTTTTCTTTCAAACTTGTATGGGTAGATGGAGTTTCAAGTTACTTTTCTGCTAAAGCAGGTTTGGGAGTGGAAAGTGAGTATTCTTGCACACCTGCATCCAGATAAACTAAACTTGTGCATTTCATTATATCCAAAACATTTCCTTTTCAAATAGCATTGTAACAAGACAAATCAAATAATATGAGAATATTGATTTTCTTCTCACATTAGCTTGGTTTAATAAAAGAACTCTGCAAAGCTACAAAGTGAACATCAACTCAGAGAACTCAGAAAAAATTAGGCCAAACCTAGAAACATAATCTGATGTGTGCCTGTCAGTTTTTGAACAGATTGGAAGTTACTCCCACAGGCATCAGCCTTCCTCATTCTTTCAGGCTGCTGATTCTGATTATCTGTAAACAAATTAAAAATTGATACAGCAAATATGGGAATAAAGTATATGCTTTTCTTCCTTGATTTTTATTTTTTTGAATAAACTTTGTGGGAAGAAGCCTTTGAAAACTCATGGTGAGGCAGTGCAGTGTCTGAGAGTACAGGCTTAGGGCCAGGCCTGAGTTTGAATGTAGACTTTGCCATTTAATTGTTGTGTGACCTCATGTACATTGCTTAAGCTCTTGGTGCCTCAGTTTCTTCATCCTTGAAAAGGAGGTCAGTTCTGGCTTGCAAGATGGTGAGGATGAAGATAGCACATGTAAAGTGCTGGGCACAGAATTGGGAGCATGGGAGAGGTGCAGTCAATGGCACTGCTGTAATGGTCAAGCCTTTGCACCTGAGGAAGGATAAAGCTTGCTAAATCCAGGTGGGGTGAGTTGATTTTTGGTGATATTCAAAAATGTCGTAGTGTAATGACATCCTAATATGGATTAGGAAGAAAACATAACCAGCCTCAATCTAAGTAACATTATTTATGAAATTTTGGGCTTGATGTGCCTAAATAGGTATGTAAGGCCAATGATGTAAATATTTTAAGAAAGATTAAATGTGTAATATAGGGGATGAATGGATTTGAAGTGATGTGACACTGGTATTGCAGCTTGGTCAGCTCCATAGCCTTCTCTGATAGAGTATTCTTGTTCTTATACTAGTGTTAGATCATCCAATGGTGAATTTGAGGTTGAGCATCAGGTTGTAGCAGGGAAGCCAGGTCACCAAGCCTCCAGACTTTGGGAGTTGGCCTTGAATTCTCTCTAGATCCCCGTATCCTGTTACCAAACCCCTTTGGTTTCCCAGTTGCTACCCTCTAAAGCAAGGCCCCTGTTGCCTCATGCCGGGACTTTGCAATAGCCTTCTTACTGGTCTCTGCTTCCACCCTTTGTGATTCCCACACAGCTGTGAAAACGGACTGCCCACAGGACTGCTTGGTCCTGTGACTGTCCTGCTTAAAAGGACTCAGGTGTGCTGCCTTCCCTGTAGATGGTAAGTTGCACAGCCCAGTCTAGGCCACCAGGGTCCTCATGATGGCCTTAGCCTTCTTTGTGCTTTAGGCTCCCAGCAGACACACATTTGTGTTGAATGGGGTCCAGCTCCAGATTCTGGGTCTCACAATTGCATAGATGGTGACGTGACAGCTTCTCTTTCTGGAATGCATAGGACGGGTACCCCAGAAAGGAGATTCAGAACCCATTCAGATGCCACCTTTTTCCTAAACAGTTCTGGTCACCTCAGCCACTTTTCTTACGAGCGATGTCAACCTTTTGCCTCTTATGCTACCTGTGAGGTTACTATCACTTGTATACCTGTCTTCCTCATTGTGAGATTATTTGTGCTGAAGGTGACCATTTTATGTTTCTTTTTTGTTAAATGTACTGTGGAAGATACTCCTTCAGGAAACAGCAATTCTTTTTTTTTTTTATCCTCACCCGAGGACATTTTTCGATATTTTGTTCAGATAGAGTGAGAGGGGGAGAGAGAGAGAGAGAAACATCGACGTGAGAGCGACACATCGAGTGGTTGCCACCCACACGACCCAACCAGGGCTGGGGACAAACTGCAACCAAGGTACGTGCCCTTAGCGGGAACCGAACCCGGGTCTCTCCGGACTGCAGTCCAACGCTCTAACCGCTGAGCCAAACCGGCCAGGGCAGGAAACAGCAATTCTAAGGCTAGTAGTAGCACAGGAGATGGCTGGCTGGCAAGGGGGCATGTGAGAGAGTGCTGAAGCCACCAACCAATACTGCTCTGATAGCTGCTAATTCAGTTTTATTGCTTTTAATGTAACTTGCTTCAAGTGACTCATTCATTCATTCATTCATTCTCACCTGAGGACATTTTTCCATTTTTTTGTTCAGATAGAGTGGGAGGGAAAGAGAGAGAGAGAGAGAGAGAAACACTGACATGAAAGGTACACATTGAGTAGCTGCCACCTGCACCACCCGTCTAGGGCCGGGGACAAATTGCAACCTAGGTAGGTGCCCTTAGTGGGAACTGAACCTGGGTCTCTGGACCACATGCCAATGCTCCAACCGCTGAGCCAAACTGGCCAGGGCTCAAGTGACATTTTTGATCCTTTGGAAGGAAAAGTTTGTTTTCCAGATAAGGACATTGACAGTCCTTCATAAATTACTGGAGGTTTCTTTTCAATATTTTCAGATTTGCTTTTGTTATTGTTTTTGGTTTTTGGATGGAGCAGTATGGCTGGGCTCTTGTGCTTGATTTCCAAGGCAAAGAAATTTTACTCTGAAGACCAAGAATTGTAACAAGGTATTTCTTGACATGCATTGTGACAGAGTTCAATGTTAAATGTCACATGCTTCATAAACTTCTTGTTCTGAACTAATTTGGACCTAGGAAAGTTGGGGGAAGCAGGATTTTAAGTGTCAGGTGTAGTCAAGAAAGTTAGTTATGCCATTTTCTAGTGAGTTAACACATGCCTTGACTAATGAGAAGAAGTCAGATGGTGTTGAAATTCTCTTGAAGAGAAGCAGGCTTGCTTCTGAGGGTTGGTGATTTAAGCTTGGAAGTTTGGAATGGAGGTAATTAGAAAGTTTCTCATGTAGGGAAATAGACTAACCTGGACAAGAGCCAGATGCTTCCAGAACTTGATGACACATTGAGTGTGAGACTAACAAGAAAGAGGGGACCTCTGGGAGAACACACCCTGAGAAAAATAGCGTCACTGTCTACATTGTTGAGTGGACAAGAGCTGGGAGTAGAAGACCACATTGGGGTTATAATGACGGATGGCTCACTGCCTGGTGCTGGCTGGGCCCTCAGGTTGTGCAAATGCCACAGTGTAGCCAGTTCAGTTCTTGGTCAACCATTGAGGTGTGGGGACCACTGTTGTGAGGTCACAGCTGTTAAATTTCACAGAGATGCCCAGATGTCCTTTCAAGAGCACAGGTTATCAGATTGACAGGTGCTTTATCTTACTAAATGTTTGAAATGTGAATGAATATTACCTGAGTCTCTGGGTGGTGGTCCTTTTTCTTTTTGGGTCATTGAGAATCTAAAAGTTATGGAGAAGGAGTTTCCCTTGTGTGACCACAATGGTTCTACCTGATTTTCCTGCCTGGCATAGAATATTCGAAACCCAGGCCCTCCCTCAGTTTTGATTTCATGCCAGTGACTAAATTGGTTTTCCTGACATCCTAATACTGGGAGGGCAGTGCCCTGTGTTATGTACCAGCCTCTAGATTATCAACCAGGGGGAGGTCAAGCTCTCGCAATAAGTTGTTCTACTGGCCCTTGGTTTGGAAATGGGTTGTTGTGTGCATTTGTTAGGGTGACCTATATTGCAGAGCAAACTCACACCCCAGGGTGTAGCCACAGGTGTCTGGGTGGTAATCTCACTTCTCTTGGCTGTTCTCTTGCCACCCTGCTCATGGGACTTTGAGAAAGAGTTGAGGGGAGCATTTCCAAGGGAAACATGTAGCATTGCTTTAATGTGGTGGCTGAGTAGACCCTGCCACTCTATGGCTCCTTATAAAAAGGCCCCTTGTAAAAAGATGTATGGGCCACTTACAAATATATTTCATCACTATGACTTTGGGGAATAAATTGTGTTTTAAGGCCCTTATTTGACCCTGTGCAGTTGCTGTTTTATTTGTACTTATTTTTTGAATTTTTATAAGAGTTTATTTGAGCCAAACTGATGACATTGCTGGGAAGCAAGATCTCAGATGCTCCTTGTAAAATTGCTCTTTTAAAACAAACACATGTTGCCCTGGCCAGGTAGTTCATTTGATTGGAGCATCGACCTGATACACCAGGGTTGGGGGTTTGCTTCCTAGTTGGAGCACATACAGGAATCAACCAATGAGTACATGGATGTGAATGGAACAGCAAGTTGATGTGTCTCTGTCTGTCTGTCTGTCTCCCCTCTTCCTTTTCTCTCCCTCTCCTCTCTGCTTTAAGAAAAAATCCATTAAAAAAATATGTTTAGCCCTGGCCGGTTTTGCTCAGCGGTTGGAGCATTGGCCTGCAGTCCAGAGAGACCCATGTTCGGTTCCTGCTAAGGGCATGTACCTCGGTTGTAGTTTGTCCCCAGCCCTGCTTGGGTCGTGCGGGTGGCAGCCACTCGATGTTTCACGTCGATGTTTCTCTCTCTCTCTCTCTCTCTTTCCCTCTCTCTCTCCTTCCCACTCTATCTGAACAAAAAATGGAAAAATGTCCTTGGGTGTGAGGATTAAAAAAAAAAAAAAAATATATATATATATATATATATATATGTTTACATGGTTACTTAGCCCAGCTCCTTCTGAAATGGAGGGTGGGTAATTTTGAAGTGGTTGCTTCTTACAGTTGGTAGTTTATAGCAGCTTGGAGAAGAAACTAATCAAGTAAACTGTGTGTAAACATTCCATAGCCCAGATCATTGTTTTATAACCATCATAGATACCTATTGGAATTCTCCTCAAGAATTTCAGCTTTTTTGTTTTATGTCTTGAGCTTGTGAGGACTAAGAGGTTAAATAGATAGTGGCGGAGTACCTGTTGCAGAACGCCCTCAGAAGTAGCTGGTGGAGTGAGGGTTGCTGTGGCCTCTTTGTTAACCCAGCTGTCCCTCCCTCCCTGTCGAAACTGGGAGCAGTGGTGGCCATGGCACTGCTCCTGGTTGGTGTGGTATGTTGTCTGCCCTAGCCAGAAGTCCTCATTTTTCTGGAGCACTCCAGGTCTCCTGCTGCTGGTACTGATGGGAATAAACTGAGGTGGTTTTCTTGCTTTAGACCCATCTTTCTCCAGAAAGCCACTTGTTTTCCTATCAGGGCCTGGGGAGATACGCGAGAAGACTCTTAAAGGTTTAAGAGTGCAGTATAGTAGCCACCAGCTGCATGGTGGCAATTATAAGTCTAAAATTTAAAATTCCATTCCTCAACCGACTGGCTGCATTTTAAGTGTTCAGTAATTAATTATATATGCTGGTGGACAGTGCAAGTGAACCTGTCCATTGATGCAGAATGTGTTAGTGGCCAGTGCTGGTTTGGTTGGATCCTTGACTAGAAGGTGTTTCTGGTAATACTAGTGTCACATTGAATGTTGGAAAGTGTTCCAGTCTGTCTTGGAAAAGTAAAATTAAAATGAGTAAAAACATTGGAAACTTGTGGATAACTATTTCTTGGGCAAACCCTTTATTTAGAGTGCGGCTTCTCTAGTTATTTGTGGTACAGAACCAGGTTTTTTTCTTTAACTTCCAGTCCATTGTGGACAGTTTTCTAAACTGTATTTTGTGGGAATACAGTGCAAACATATTATTTAAGAAGTGAAATAAAATAGACATAGAATACAAGTGCCAGGTTATTATTAAATTCAACAAAGGTAAAGTTTCATTTCAACAGTTATACTTTGAACAAACATGCACAGGAAGAAAGGAAAGTATTGCATAAACTGTACATGTTTTTTGAAAATGTGTGTATAGGCCATTAATAGAAACACTATCACAATTCCCTATATTAGAAGCCTATATGCGCACTTTGAAGAATGCAGCTTACATGGACAGCTTGCTCAGTGGTTAGAGCATTGGCCTACAGACCAAAGAATTTTGGGTTTGATTCCGGTCCAGGGCATATACCTTGGTTGTGGTTTGGCCTTGGTTGTGGTTTGGTTGCCGGCCCTGGTTGGGGTCGTGGGGGAAGCAACTGATCGATGTGTCTCTCTCACATCGATGTTTCTCTCCCACTCGATTATTTAAAAAAAAAAAAAAAGTTTTTGAGGTAAATACTCTTGCTTCTTGCTTGGAGGGACAGCATCCCTGCTCCTCAAAAAGGATGATGTTTATTCAGACTGCTTCTTTGTTTTACTGATACTCACTTGAATTGTATGAACCCAGTGCTATAAGAGGTAGCAACAAGAATGGGAGAGATCTTGAAAGAGATTTTCCAAAATTTATCTCTAGACAGTTCCAGCTGTAGCTTGTAAACGTAAAACTAAATGATCTTCCACTGAAAGAAATGGATTCTGGGTTATATCTATTTTTGAGTTGCAGCTAACAAACTAACCCTAAAGTCTGCCAAGCTGTAATGTGGTCCTGTGTGACATGTGCCACATAAGTCTGACAACACCCCAATAGCCAATGCTTGGATATTGCAGGAAAGTCAGATTGCTAAAAAGCGTCTATTCCTGTTCTTCATTTTGGCAGGTCCAACTAACCCCAACGGGCCAGTGCTTGGATATTGCAGGCAAGTCCGATTGCTAAAAAGTGTCTAAGCTTGCTCTTCATTTTGGCAGGTCCACAGACTCTGCCCAGAGCATCTTTGTTTTTAGCCTCACCCCTTTTGCTTTCTGGTATTTTCTTGTGGACCTGGACCATGGTTTGCTCCTGACTCTTGGCACCCTAGTGGCAGTAGAGCTGACTTTGCTGTGTTGCTCAGAGCCTGTTGCAGGGCTTTTGTTTATCAGACAGTTGTGAGACCCCTCTTGACTGGCAGGTACAGAGCTGGCTGCCTCCTGGACTTGACAGCATCATAGAGTGAAGGCACCTGTTAAACATATTCAGGCGAGGCCTCAGTGAGAAACTTTTGTGGAATGGTGGAGAGGAGGTGGCTGTGCCGCAGGACTGGCCTGTGCTGGGGAAGGGGTAGGTCAATTAAGGATTCACAGCTGAGTTTGAAAAGAGGGAAGGGCTGGAGTAGTCAGAGGCTGGAGGTATAGATTAGCAGGATGGGATAGTGACCTACAGGTCTGACTAGAGGTTTAGGATCTGTGGTCAACCAACTGAATGATGGCCCCCAAAGATGTCTGTGCCCTAGTCCTCAGAACTGTGATTATGTCACCTTCATGGCAAAGGGACTTTGCAGATATGATTAAGTTAAGGGTCCCTAGATGGGGAGATTATTCAGCATTATCCACATGTGCCCACTGTAACCCGAAGGGTCTTTACACGTGAAGAGGCAGGTTGGATCTGTGGTGTGGTATGAAAAGGCCATCACTGGCTTTGAAGATGGAAGGGGGAAGCCAAGGACGGCGGATGGTCTCTAGAAGCCAGAAAGGCGAGGAGCCTTCAAAAAGGACACGCCTTTCTGATACCTCGAAGTTAGTCCAGTGAACCTCACTTTCAGACTTATGACCTCTAGAACCGTAAAAGTGTGTGTATTGTTTAAGCCACTAAGTTTGTGGTAATTTGTTTCAGTAGTGATTGGAAACTAATACAGGATCTGAGGAGGTGGGTAAGAAGCAGCAGGTGGGTGCCCAATAAATGTAGCTGGCCTTGAACTCGAGAGACTGCAGAGAGGCTAGATGAGTATGAGGCAGCTAACCCTCATAGCCATTTGTGATTCATCATCACCAGGAGACACCATTGGTCATAAAGATAGTGGTCACAATTTTTTAATCCTCACTCGAGGATATGTTTTTACTGATCTTAGGGAGTGAGGACGGGAGTGGGGAGGGGGAAGAGAAACCTCAATTGGTTGCCTCCTATATGCACCCCGACTGGGGATCAAACGTACAACCTGGATATGTGCCTTGACCAGGAATTGAACCTGAGACCCTTCAGTGCACAGGATGATGCTCCAACCAACTAAACCACACCAGCCAGGGCAGTTACTGCTTTTTAACTTAAACACCCCCGCTGCCTTCTCCTGTTTCTTTCCTCACCCACCACCTTGTACTGATAAACTGCAGTTGGGTTTCCTAGTTTGAACATTTTGTGTGGTTCACCACATGCTTTGAATATAGAAAGTAGCTCACTGTAAAAATCAGCAGGGGCCACCCCTACACACCCCTATAGTTCAGCAAGTGGAATAGGGTGGCAGAAGACACAGAACAAAATTGTATGAGTTTTTAAAGGTAGATGACTCCTCCCTCTGAGAATTGAATTAACTGAGTCAGGTGTTTAGTGACATTATAACAGCGGTTCTCAACCTGTGGGTCATGACCTTTTTGGGGGTCGAACGACCCTTTCACAGGGGTCGCCTAAGACATAACAGCAAAATTACAGTTATGAAGGAGCAGTGAAAATAATTTTATGGTTGGGGGTCACCACAACATGAGGAACTGTATTAAAGGGTCTCGGCATTAGGAAGGTTGAGAACCACTGTGTTATAAGATCCTGAGCTGAAATGAATCATCCCTAAAGAAAACCAACTGGGACTCTGGGTATATGAAAGCCCAAGTATCGTCAGCTGGAGCTCAGGGCACAAGTGTGCTTGCTACATTTCAGAGTACTCAATTCTGTGGACCTACAGGGTGAAGCACCTTAATTCAAGGTATAGACCTTGTCTGCTCAGGTCCTGTCCCCACAACAGCATTATAGATTAGCAGGCCCACACAGATGGCATGAACCTGGTTGCTCTCCCTTCTCCCCAGGTCATGTTCTGTTTTGAAGCCCTGACTACTGTGTTTTTCTACTCTCTTCTAAATCACCTAGTTTCTTTCTTAGGACAGTAGCTTTCACAAGGTGGAAGGAATGCTGGGTCAGAGGTACCAGAGCTCCAGGATTCCTGAACTGGGCAGGAGTGAAAAGGAATGAGGTGACTTCAGAGGCTAGTCTCCTTGGCTCACTAATTTCTAGCTAGCTGTGTGGTGTTGTGTGGCATATTTCAAATACTTTCCTTTGGGGCTTCTTTTCCTGACAGGTAGTTTTAAAGTAGGGTATCTATCTTCACAGGCAACTTTGGGAAGTATGTTTAGTTTGTAAAGTGATTGTAGCGGTCAAAAACTGGAGCAAAACAGTTTTAAATATATAGAAAGCCTCCCTTGGCTTGATGTCAGCATTTGCCTATTAAGTCAATGAAGAAAGCTTAAATATGCCCTGGGCAGTTTGGTTCAGAGGTTAGAGTGTGGGTCCGCAGACCGGAAGGGCCTTGGGTTTGATTCCCAGTCAAGGGCATGTACCTGGGTTACAGGTTCCATCCCCATGTCTGGTTGGGGTTGTGCAGGAAGCAACCAATCGATGTGTCTCACTCTCCTCTCTTCTTCTCTCTCTTCCTCCCTCCCTCCCTATCTAAAAAATCAATGGAAAATATCATTGGGTGAGGAAAGAAAGCTTTCTTTTCCCCAAAAGAAAAGAAAGCTTAAATAAATGTGGTTCTTTGCTCTTAGTTTTTCTGAATGTCCCCTCAGTTTTTCTGAATGTCCCCTCTGCTCTCACAATGCAATGTAGGACCCATGTCTTGCGCATTTTGTGAGCAGAGGGGTCTTAAGTTTCTGTGGTTTCCTCTGAAAGCAGCATACTTTTTTTGGACATTGCCTCAGATGGGTGATTTCAAATCATTGTGCAGATAGTAGATTTAGGATATTTACTGGCCATTGATCGTGTGTGAGCTTCTTCAGGGAAAAGATGCGAAGATTGGGGACAAATTCTGGCCTCAAGGAACTTGGCTAGGAGTGATGATGTCTACACAATGAATGATAACACCAAATGATAATTGCCAATGTATTGCGCAGCGGGCTGGCAAAGTCGAGACCTTTGAGCGAGTTGATTTTGGGGATGTCTGGAGAGGATGCAGATAAACGAAGTGATCCATGGACCTTCTAGTGGGGAACAGAATTGCATATGGTTCTTGAGGTGACTAGTTCAGCTTTAAGACACATGGCAGCCAGCTGCACAGGTTCTGTATTTTAGACACAGCAGCACGAGCTAGTGACAGGTGGTTGTCACCTCCTTCAGCACCCTCATTTCCCTGGGATGGTTATGTTAAAAGTGTGATCCCTGCTGATTTAAGTCTTCAGGATTATTCTAAAGTTGAAAGTTGGTTATTATTTACCTTGGGAGTGAGGATATGAGGAGAGGGAAATTAACTACTGTAAATATAAAGGCTTTCTATTGTGGCCAGTTATTTAAATCTGATTTCTCCTTTGATGAAGTTTAGTCCTGTCTTTTATTTTTTAATTTATTTTTGTTACAGATGTTTCTCCTTTTCTCACCATTGAACACCCCTCCCCCCCCCCCGCATTGTCTATATCCATTGGTTACGCATATGTGCATATAAGTACTTTGGTTTATCTCTTCCCTCCCCCTTTATTTTTCTTAAAATACTGTTTTTATTTTGGGTCGGTTGATATCAGAGAGCACTCAGTTGTATGATTTTGTTTTAGGGCAGAAAGTATTAATTATATCCCCAACTCTACAGGCGAAGAAACCCAGGCTCTGAAGGTTGAGGTGATTTCTAGACCTGCACTGTCCAGTATTGTAGCCTCTAGCCAATCCTGGCTGATTAGGTTTATATTAATGAAATTTAAGTAAAATTAAATAGTTCCTCAGTCTCACTAGCCATGTTTCAGGGGCTTAGTAGCTAGCTACTTGTGGCTCGTGGCTTCCATGCTGGACAGCACAGCTGTGGAGCGTGTGCGTGGGCACAGAAAGCTGTCTGTCCTGCACTGCTCTCCACCGAGCCTGTGAATTCGGTTTTAGCTTTGCCCTTCTAGCAGGCTTTTTGCCTCACAAGAATGTTTAGAATAATGGAAAACCAAACATTTTCCTCTGCAATAAGGTAAGGAGAAGGTTCCCCAAACAGGTTCACCATATTACATACTTGCTGGTAATCCAGAAATTACTGAATCACTGCTTTAGTCTCTGGGTTGGGGGTAGTTCAAAGATGAAGAAATGATAGATGTTTTTGCTTAAGGAAAGTCAGGGGGAGATACACACACACACACACACACACACACACATAAAATATACATAATATAATATATGTATATATATGTTATGTGCATACATAATACATGCAGGATAGAAAGGGATGAATGCCAGTAGGGGTGAAGAGATAGGGTTCTGGAAATTGAGGAGAGATCACATTAGACTGTGGGGAAGCTGGAAGGTTTGGTGAAGTGGTACTTGGAATGGGTTGTAAAGATGGTTAGGATTTGAGTTCAGGGCAATTTGAAGTAAGACTGCCAGAGGCAAGACTTCTGGGTAGATGAAAATAGAGATCTTCTTTGTGTTTCCTGGGCTTATCCATTATGGTTGTAATTACACATCCAGTTGTGTTCCTTTGCTTTTCTCTCCCCCACCTTAGGTGTAGGTCAGAAGCTCAGGGACTGGAGCCAGGGTCCTTTTTTACCCCTTGAATAGTAGTTTGTCCTCAGTACCAAATAATCAAATGCATTGCATTTTTATATCTTAGTTTCTGTCAGACTGGACACGCCACAATGTTAAATGACAGTTAGCCTTAATTTTGCCTGCTTTGGCAACAGCTATAAAGGGTTAGATCTGCACCTGCCTCTATGTCTTCCTGATAAAATATGTTAGTATCAGCAGGATTTTAAAAAAAACAGCAACTTATATTGAGATATAATTCACATACATCACAACCCACCCATTTAAAGTGTATAATTCAGTGGGTGTTAGTATGTTCACAGTTGTATAATAACACAATCAAAATTGGAACATTTTCATTACCCCAAAAAGAAATTTTGTAGTCCTTAAAGGCACTGCCTGTCTTCCTGTAGCTCTGTCAGTGTTTTCATTCCTTTTTATTGCAGAATAGTATTTCATATGTGGAACCTCACCATACTGGATCAGAAAGAGGTGCAGGTTCTCATGATTCTGTCTCTGTAATAGGTATTATTCAGTATTTTTAAAGGGAACTGTTTTTTTGTGGTTATGAATGTGTTCACCACTAAATGAAATGAACTGAGTGACCTAGAATGAGGGTCATTTCCGGTCATTTTCTGCTGCTCTGTTACTCAGAGCAGCAGAGTAACAGTACAAATGGATAAAGGAATTTACTATATATATATATATATATATATTTATATTTTAATCCTCACCCGAGGACACTCTTCCATTTTTTGTTCAGATAAAGTAGGTGGGAAAGAGAGGAAGAGAGAGTGAGAGAGAAACATCGACGTGAAAGGACACAACGAGTGGCTGCCACCCGCATGACCAACCAGGGCTGGGGACAAACGGCAACCGATGTATGCGCCCTTAGCGGGAACCGAACCTGGGTCTCTCTGGACCGCAGGCCGACGCTCTTAACTGCTGAACCAAACCGGCCAGGGTGGAATTTACTAGATTTTTACCATGCACGGACGGCTATGGGAACTGCTGAAAGTCCATGGATTCTGGGTCTGGGTCGATCTCACAAAACTAAGGGCCCACAAGGCAGAGAATTCCCGGTATGAAGGAATATGGATCTCCTTTACTCTTGGCCCTCCATATTGCTAGCAGAGTTTCTCCTAAGTGGGAAGAGCATGTAATTTCAGTTTAAAGCGTCACACTACAAATCCACCAGTCAGTCTGATCCTTGGACTATCAAACCTTTTGTTGTCAGGATCCTGTTACAATTTTGTTGTTGTTGTTAAATCCTTACCCGAGGATCTTTTTCCATTGATTTTTTTTTTTTTAGATAGAGCGAAGCAGGGCTGGGGGGGGCATTGATGTGAGAGAGACACGTCAATTGATTGCTTCCCACACCACCCAAACTGGGCTGTGGATCCAACCTGCAACCCACCATACATGCCCTTGACTGGCAGTCGAACCCGAGGGCCGAAGCTCTAACTGCTGAGCCAGACCTCTAACCGCTGAGCCAAATCAGCCACAGCAGGATCCTGTCACAGTTTTTAAGTTAGTGAGAACCCTAAAGAGCTTTTGGGTATGTGGGTTATATCATTATTTACCATATTAAAAATTCATACTAAAATCAACCTTAGGTATTTATTTAAAGATTATAAACCAGTACATGGAAACACACTTTTTATAGGAAATAATTATTTTTCAAAACAAAATTTAATGAGGAATCCATTTCTACATTTTTAAAAATTTCTTGTATTGTCTACTTAATGCAAGACAGCTGGCTCCTTATAGCTGCTTGTGGAAATGTAAAGAAAACTAAGTTTTATAGAGGCTTATAGTTAGAAGAGGGAGAGTACTTGAATAGCCTTTTCAGATACTTGTGGCAGTTTTATGATGTTACACCAGAGCTTGATAGCTACTTAAGGTTAATAGCAATGTGCAGTTTGAAACTGTGTGAACTAACTTTTCATGTTCTAATACATTAACATTCATTGACCTGTCTTGTCCTTTGAATAGAGCTTTTCTAGTACCATTCATCAGTCATTTGGAAAATACTGATTTGGTGAGTTACACAGATCTAAATATCAACATATTTCATTTACCGTTAACATTTTAAAAGATAGAGTGTAAATATCTCAAACATCGCATTCATGTGTGTGGTAGCCTCGTGCTGTTACCTAACTGGGGACAAAATTGTAGTTCTAACTTCTGAAAGCTTACTGGAACAAAGAGAGCAGTTACTTTTGTTCTGTATGTAAGAGTCTTAATATTCCTTGGCAGAGTGGGTGAAGATGGTTGAATGGTTATTTGTGGCAGCCTAGTCATCTACAGCAGGGGGGTGGCCACTTCTGTATCAGGTAATGCCATGGGGATGGGGAGCAGGCAGTGTTGGATAGTCCCTGTGATGGGGAAGTGCTGTGGATTGGGAAGTAGAGACCAGAATTTTGTTTTACACTTAAAGGTAGTTCTGTTAAGATAAATAACAGGTATTCATGAGCATGTAAGGGGAAAGAGCGCAGGATCAATTTTTTATCTTGATTATTTTGCTTTCTAATCCTTCATAATGGCCAACATCCTACTTATTAATCTTTATTCTGTTTGTATCTTTCCCCCTATTTTTTTCCATTTTTCAGTAGCTTGTGTGGAACAGTTAAAACTCTTTTGGAAGTCAGTCGGAATCTAAATTCTAAATATAAATTTATATTTGTTATAGAATAGCATACCTTGTTTATGCAATTGACTTTATTGGAGGAGAGTATGTGTGTCTTACATTTTAGTACTCTTTTTCCCCAGAGAATTAAAAGATCTGAAACCGTATACCAAGGGAATATTATTTAGAATTAGTAAAGCATTTCTTTTTATTTATTTATTTATTTATTTATTTATTTATTTATTTATTTAATTTTATTTTTGTTACAGATGTTTCTCCTCTTTTACCCCATTGACACCCTCCTCCCCATCCCTGCCCCCCTCGTCCCCAGCTTTATTGTCCATGTCCATTGGTTATGCATACATGCATATAAGTTCTGTGGTTTATCCACCCCCCTCTCTTCTGAGGATTGTCAGTCTATACCCTACTTCCATGTTTCTGGGTCTACCCTATTCCTCAGACTGTTACGTTCATTATATTCCATATATAAGTGAGATCATGTGGTATTTGTCTTTTTCTGCTTGGCTTGTTTCACTTAGGATAATACTTTCCAGGTCCCTCCATGTCATCTCAAAGGATAAGAGATCTTTCTTTAGTAAAGCATTTCTTATTCTCCTCCTAGGTATTTTATCCTTTTCTTTTTTAAAATACCATGTAGTAAAATTGACTTTGGAGGAGGGGAGTGTGGGTCTATGAGTTTTTAAAAAAAAAATTCTCACCTGAGGACCATTGATTTTTAGAGAGTGGAAGGGAGGAAGGGTGGGAGGAGAGAGAGAGAGAGAGAACATTGATGTGAGAGAGACACATTGATTGGTTGCCTCCTACATGACCAGGGCCAGGAATCCAACCTGCAACCCAGGTGCATGACCTTGATCAGAAATCAACCTCTAGACCCTTTGGTTTGTGGGCCAATGCTCTAACCAATGAGCAAAACCGCCCAGGGCTGAATTTTAACGCATGTATAGGTCTGGAGTAACTATTACCATGATCAGGACACCGAACAGTTCCCTCATCCCCAAAACCTCCCTCACACTGTTCTCGAGTAGTCACATCTTCCACCCAAGGCTAAACCCCTGGCGACCACTGATCTTCTCCAGTCCTTACAGTTTTATTATTTTGTAAATGTCATGTAAATGAACTCATACAGCATGTAACCTTTCCAGACTGCCTTATTTTATTCAGAGCAGTGCCTTTGAGATTCATCCAAGTTAGGTGTATCAGTAGTTTGTTCCTTTTTATTTTTGAGCAGTATTTTATTGTATGAACACACCACAGTTATTTATTCCTTCTCCCAGTGAAGGACATTTGGGTTTTCTCCAGTTTTTGGCAGTTATAAATATTCATGTACAGTTTTTTTTGTGTGTGAACATGAGTTTTCATTTTTCTCTAGTAAGGTGTGGTTAACTCTATAAGACACTGTCAAACTGTCTTGAGTGCTGGTACAGTCTAGCATTCCCACAGTCAATGTACAAGTGATCCAGTTGATCCATATCCTTACCAGCAATCAATATTGTGAGTATTTTTTAATATTGATCATCCTTATAAATTTGGTAGTGGTATCTCTGTGGTTTTAATTTGCATGTGTCTAATAGCTAATGGTCAAACAGGTTTTGTTTATTTGCCATCCCTCTTTGAATTATCTGTTCAAATATTGTTTTTTTGTTTGTTTGTTTTTTGGTTTTATTACAATCAAGTTTTGAGACCTCTTTTATATTTGGGATACAAGTTATTTGTGAGAGGGTTGATATGCAGGTATTTTCTCCCAATACTGGGGGCATTGCTGGTGTATTGAAGATGTTCAAGGTCTCTACTAGTTTGTGGACTGAATGGTCCCCTTCCCCTCTTTAAAAAATAAGGCCAGATTTTCTTTGCTACTCCTGGAAAATTAGTCTTTCTGCCAGAAACTTTTTATTATTTTTGGTGCGTGCCCCTAGCGGGAACCGAACCCAGGACTCTCTGGTCTGCAGGCCAACGCTCCAACAGCTGAGCCAAACCGGCCAGGGCTCTCCCAGGAACTTTTATTTTTTATTTTTATTTTTTTAATCATCCTCACCCGAGGACATTTTTCCACTTTTTGTTCAGGTAGAGTGGGAGGGAGAGAGAGGAACAGAGAGAGAGAGAAACATCGATGTGAAAGGAACACATCGAGTGGTTGCCACCCACACAACCAACCAGGGCCGGGGACAAACTGGAACCGAGGTACGTGCCCTTAGCGGGAACTGAACCCGGGTCTCTCCGGACCGCAGGCCGATGCTCTAACCGCTGAGCCAAACCGGCCAGGGCTCTCCCAGGAACTTTTAAAACATTTCTTTGGCCGCTAGTTTTCCATAAGGTCTTGATTTAAAATCTCTCTGCCTCTGACCTCAATCCTAGCCCCCAAATGCGTTGTCTTTTAAAATAGTTTTTAAGGAAAATCTAGGCATTTAAGAGAGAATGCTGTCTTTTGCCAAGGTAAACCGACCTTCTTAAAGACATTCTTGTAATTTATTCAGTGTTTCGTCTATTGGTGGACATGTCTACTGATTATATAGTTTTACTTAAAATTACATGAATAGAGAGTAAATTTATACATATAAGTTAGCTTTGAGATAATTGGATTTTATAGCACCAAACTGTTTGATATTATTGTCAGATATATACTGCAGAAAACTGACCCAGTTGTTTGGTATATACATCATTTACTTTGCAGAGCTCTCAGAAATTTGTGATTTGTGGAACTATTTGTATCCAGGTGAAATGGCCTTTTTCTATTAAGTCCTTGAGCCCCCCCCCCCCCTTTTAATAGAGCTTTATTGAGATATAATTCACATACCTTGTAGTCCCAGAGTTGTGCAACCATCACTTCAGGCAGTTTGGGAAGATTCTTATCACAGCAAAAAGAAACCCATGTACCCCTATCACCTCTTCAGTCTCCACATTTCCTATGTACCCATTACCCCTCAAATCTAGGCAACCTCTGATCTATATTTTGCCTAACGATTTGTCTCTTCTGGGCACTTCATATCAATGGAGTCATGTAATATGTGATCCTTGGTATTAATGGGCACTTAATGTTTTTAATTTTTCTGTTAATAATGATATTTCAATGTAAGAAATTTGCTTCTGCATATCTTTGGGTATGTATGGTAGTTTTCTTTGGAATGAATTAGAAATGACATTTTACGTGAAAACATTTGACTTTTGATTTTATTAAATTCTGCCTTTGGGGAGAATAATTTTATGCTCCAGCTAGCCATTTGACACCACCCATTTTGCAAGATCCTCAGTGTCAGTGGGCATTTCCAGTATTTTTCACTGATAATAAGGTAGATGAAAGGTAGATGGTTTTGTGTTAATCAGAGAAGTTGAGCATATTTGTTGGTCACTTTTGTTACGAATTTCTCCTTTGTTATAGTTGCATTGTTTCTTCTTAGTTTTTAGGAACTCTGTGTATTCTGGATATCAATTCTTTGGCTTTTTTTTTTTTTTTTTTTTTATTCTCACCCGAGGACATTTTTCCATATTTTGTTCAGATAGAGTGGGAAGGAGGGAGGGAGAGAGAGACATCGACGTGAAAGGGACACGTCGAGTGGTTGCCACCCGCAGGGCCCAACCAGGGCCGGGGACAAACTGCAACCGAGGTACGTGCCCTTAGCAGGAACCGAACCCAGGTCTCTCTGGACCGAAGGCCGACGCTCTAACTGCTGAGCCAAATCAGCCAGGGCTCAATTCTTTGGCTTTTATGTGTATTTTCCAGAAAAATACTGGAAATGCCCACTGACACTGAGGATCTTGCAAAATGGGTGGTGTCAAATGGCTAGCTGGAGCATAAAATTATTCTTTTATTATTCTTTTATGTGTTGCAAAGAAGCTACCTTCTTCCTGTAGCTTTCATGAAGCTCTGTCTCTGCTGGGTATGCTGAGACTTCCTTTTCGACAAGTGGCCTGTGCTACACAACTTAGCAGATAATGCTGGTTCTCTTTTTCTGTGGAACAAGACCAGATGTGTAAGAAAGCAATACAGACATAATTATAAGCTCAGTTGTGCAGGATTGGACACCCCTGTCAGTGCCCAGTCAGCCTTCACAGTCATCAGTCAGGGTTTGTGGAACAGACATGATTGGCAGTTAGGATGATCCTCCAGGGAGCAGATGGTTTTTACATAATCAAACCAAACAGAAAGCCCCAAACAAATAGTTTTATTTAAGGAACACAAATTTATATGTGGCCTTCTTTGTGGCTTTGTTTTTATATAACTAATTTAAATAGGGATTATTTCAGCATGTAGAGCCAACTGTCAGATTTTGAACCTTAAGGCTCTATCATTTAGTAGCTGGGCAGACACCAACTTGAGGCCCTGTGGTGGCCCACCAGCGACAGGACCAAAGAAGTCCTGGTTTAGTAGGACAGTACTGCCACCTGGAAGCGGGCTCCCAGCCAGTTTAATGGGAAGTGCATGTAGTCAAAACATATAAAAGTCATGAAAATAATAAAACCAGAACACCTTAAGAGTTGTGGTATTGATTAAGCCATAATTTTCTTGTTAATAATATGACCAAAGGAATTCTCTACCAAAGTAGAGCTATGGGAGGCTACCCTCCTAACCTGGCAGGGTAGCCCTGAGGGGCACCCGCATCCTCTGCAGAACAGCAAGGGAGCGTCTGTCTGCCTGTGGGGATGAGGACAGGCCTGACCAGATGGGTGTATAGCGTTGGCAGCCAAGGTCCAAACATTGGAACCATCTCAGCTCTGATGGACCAGAATACTGTTCTTTGAGCAGTGCTTTCAAGACCATGGTGGATTTCTCTTTTGAAAAATGTTATTGAATTTATTGGGGTGACATTGGTTATTAAAATTATATAGGTTTCACATGTGCATTTCTATAATACATTGTATATTGTATTGTGGGTTCACCACCTAAAGTCTTTTTTCATCACCATTTATCACCCTTTTACCTTTTCCTATGTCCCCCCACTGGTGGCTTTCTTTTCATTTGCTGAGGGGCACATGCCCAGAGTGGACGTTTGGGGAATGAAACTCAGAGCGAGTACTTATTGTAGCCTTCAAGGCCCTCCACAGCCTTGGCCCTGCCCACCTTTATTTATTTAGTTTTGGTTAATCCTCCCTCACCAGGGGATATGGGGATATTTATTTATTTATGTATTTATTTATTTAAGAGAGACTGGAAGGGAGGGGAGAGAGAGAGAAACATTGATGTGAGAGAGACACATTGATTGGTTGGTTGCCTCCCACACGAACCCCTTGGTGTGCAGGCTGATGTGCTAATCACTGGTCCACTGAGCAGGTCACTGCCCGCCTTTTGTCTGAACCTTCTCTCCCATCTTCTCTCCTTTGCCCCTCTATCTAGATTGAGCTTTACTAGTATCTCTGCCCAGCTGGTTCCTTTTCATTCATGGTTTCGACCTGGATGTTGCCTCTTCCTTTGTGTCTGATGGTACGTGTCCAAGCCCAGTGGCTCTGTTAACACTCTGCCCCCCCCCCCCATCACAATTGTCCCCTCTTGTCTCCTCCTACAAGAAAGTAAGTTAGTTTCAGGAGACCAGTGAGCTTATCTGTCTGTTCCCTCCTGAGCCTCAGGGACCCTCCCAGCTCTTGGCACACACACGGTGCTTGATAAGTAGGTTGGCTAATTTCTAAGAGAAGAGTGTAGGTTCTGCCCAGTCCCAGCTAGAGATGCTTCCCTTCACCTTCCAGGTTACTAGAATGTCTTCCTTATTGTTACTGTAATTGCAGGCAAGAAGGGCATGCCCACCATTTAGGGGGATGCTTGAAGTCCTTGGTAATGGAATGATAATGGGTTAGAAATGATCTTTTTGAAGCATTGTTGAAGTTGTCTACTTAGGACCACATTCAGAAACTGACTGCTTCTCTGGGAGGTTCCACTTTTCCTAATCAGGCACAGAGGAGTGAGGGCTGGAAAGCGCTTTGTTTCCTCAGGGCCAGCGGGCATCATGGTCTTTGTGACTGGAAGGTGAGCTTGTTGGCACCTCCTTCTCCCCACCCAGTGGCCCATGAGGGTGGTAAACTTGGGGAGCCACTGAGTCCTGGAAGGGAGAGAAGACTAATTGTTAGACTGGGGTGAGAGCAGAGTAATTCAGACCTGTGAGTCCTCATGGTAGTGTCCTTGTAAGAACTTCAGTCCCTTGTTACCTCCAGGTTCTGTCCAAGGACTGGCTGGCTGTATTCTGTAGTCTCGTCTGAGGCCCAGCATTGCCTTAGAAGATTTCCGCAGGGGGAAATGGAGTTGACTTCACAGTTACTGAGTTTCCCCACAGAACCGTATGTTTTCTCCATGTCAGGAAGTTGTTTCCCAGCTCTCAGGAGGCTCTGGTTTCTTAGGGAGTGTGGCAGCTCCCAGCCTGGGTGTCCCTTATGACTGCCCACCTCCCTCCTGGTTGCTCTGTTCCTGCTGTGCCCTACAGGTCAGTGCTGCCCTGGCTTCTGGACTGCCCTCCCTTATAACTGGCCAAATGGCTGCGCCCTGCTTCTCATTCATGCTCAGTACACCTGTCTGTCTCTCTTAGGCTGTCAGCTGTTCTTCTCAGTGAGCTTGGAGCTAGGTTCCATACATTGAGGATTTGTTCTGGGCCAGAACATCAGGAAATTGATTGTGTTCGAATCCCTCTAAATAATAGTAATAAAGCTGTATGTAAAGACTGGAAGAGTTCTCCTGAACAGTATGTCAACTTTGTGCAGGAGGTGGTTCTTGCGATTTAGTTGTTTGAAGCCATTTGGTAGCATTCTGGTTTTTGGATGCGCTGTTGATAAATACTATTGGGAAGAGCATGGCAAATTATTTCCCGATCTGTTTGAGAAGGCCCTGGTTGCTAAACATGCAGCAAGGCGAAGATCATAGTACAGAGTTGTTTGCTGAGCATCATGCAAGTGCCTCCCCTCAACCCCCCAAACTGGAAACAGTCGTCTGTAAGGGAATGGTTGAGTAAATCATGACACAATATTATGGTGCTAAGCAAAATGAAATTCATGTATCTGTCTATGCATATATGTATTTATATTGATTCGGGTTAGCTATAATTTATCTATGTAGTGTGATTAGTGTACCATTTTTCTGTTCCTGAGAAAAAATACATGCACACTGTGCATATGTACCTATATATGAACATTGAGAAAGCCTGGAAGGCGACACATCAGACGGTGGCTTCCTTCTCATTTGGCTCTGAAGCAGGGAAGGTCATTATTTCCCCTTAAGCATCTCTACACCCCTTGCCTTGCCACTGTGAGCATTTCATTCTTTAAAATCCAAAAGTAAAAATAAATGTGGAACCAGGACCTGTACAAAAATATTTATAGCAGCTTTATTTATGTTATCCCCAGATGTTGGCAGGTTGAGTAGGCAGGGCAGATAGTGGAGTGTCCCTGTCATGGAACCCTATTTGGCAATATACATTTCAGGGGAGTTAGGCTGAATGTTAAAATGCCTTCCAAAGGTTACATACCTACGTCCATTTCTGTAACATCATTGAAATAACAAATTATGAATGTGGAGATTGGTCATTGTCAGGGTTTATTGGGCAGGGGAGGCACACACATAAGGGATGTAGGTGTGGCTAGGAAGGTGCACTCTGAAGGTCCTTGTGTTGGAACTAGTATCTTCATTGTGGTGGGCACAAACATACACATGTCATAAAATTAGCACAAGTAAATAGGAATAGGATTAGTGTATTGTGTCAGTATCCTGGCTGTGATATATTGTACTATTGTTTTGCAAAATCGTGCTTTTGGGTAAAGTTGGGTAAAGGAAAAGGGATTGCTGTTATTTGATATCACAGTGAGTTTCATAGAAAAATGAAGTTGGGGGGGTATAGTAGAAGTTGTGCAGGACTACACAGATGACTGGGTAAGTGCACAGCTTTTCAGGAGGGCTGCATGGGAGGAGAGCTTGTGTCTGTGCAGGGGCAGTTTGAGCAGCACCTCAAGTTTGTTTGAAGCAGTTCCTGAACCAGTAGTTCCCATTTACTGGCCCTCTCTGTTCTCAGGCAACATTGAGAGTAGGCACTTAAAAAGTATATCTGTAGAGTTAAGAACCTCAGCCTTCTCTGCCCGGCTGCTATGGCTCAGGGGATTGAGTGCTGTCCCATGGACTGAGAAGAGAGGTCCCAATTCAATTTCCAGTCAGAGCACATGCCTGAATTTCGGGCTCAATCCCCATTAGGGGGTGTGCAAGAGGCAGCTAATTGATGTTTCTCTCTCACATCGAGGTTTCTATCTCTCTCCCTTCCTCTCTCTCTCAAAAAATCAATGAAGCCCTGGCCAGCTTGGCTCAGCAGTTAGAGCGTCGGCCTGCGGTCCGGAGAGACCCGGGTTCGGTTCCCGCTAAGGGCACGTACCTCGGTTGCAGTTTGTCCCCGGCCCTGGTTGGTCGTGCGGGTGGCAGCCACTCGATGTGTCCCTTCACGTTGATGTTTCTCTCTCTCTCTCCCTTCCTCTCTCTCCCTCCCACTCTACCTGTACAAAAAAATGGAAAAATATCCTCGGGTGAAGATAAAAAAAAAAAAAAGAAAACATATTAAAAAAACAAAAGAACCTCAGCTTTCTTTCAGCATCTTGTCTCTGTGCTTAGGACTTTTTAATCTTATTTCTCCCTGACTAGTGCCTCTGGATTCATTTGGCTGCTCCATCAAACTTGTACTGTATCTAAGGAGTGTGTGCCTCCTGAGGAAAGGGCCACATAGGCAGAGAGCATCTTGGGGAGGAAAGGTAGAGAAAGAGCAGTGGCTCCATAGCCTTGTAGGCCTGGGTTCCTCCAGTGGCAGTGCCCTCACAGTGCCTAGGTGTGAGCCCAGTGTGATAACAGAATCTCTAAGCCCAAGGGTTCATCTGGAAAGGGGAAAACATCCACTCTGCCTTACCCCCAGGCTTGTGATCGCTACTGAGAACCAACAGCGGGGGCCAGTAAATGGGAACTGCTGGTTCAGGAACTACTTCAAACAAACTTGAGGTGCTGCTCAACTGTCCCTGCACAGACACAAGCTCTCCTCCCAGGCCGCCCTCCCGAAGAGCTCTGCTCTGTGCACTTACCCAGTCATCTGTGTGGGAAGTTGTTCGTGTCTCAGCTGCCAGGCTGCCTCTTTTCTTTCTCGACAACACCATCATCTGCATACCGCATTGTGCGCTCATCACTCAAAGTCAAGTCTCTTTCTGCTTTCTTTTCTCCTTTTAATTGTGTGAGAATTTTAGACATGCTTATGGGGATGTTTCAAGCTGAAATTTTTCATATATAAATTTAATATTATATTCCTTGTTTGTTACTCTTGAGGGTTTGCTATGTTGTCTTTTTAGAAGTAACTTTTTTATTCATATATATATATATAGAGAGAGAGAGAGAGAGAGACACTTTTTAGAGAGAGAGAACTTAACTAAAGAACCAGTAATCAGATTTTTTAGAATTATAATAAGAGTTTATTTGAGCCAAGCTAACAACGTAGACAGGAGAGAAACATCTCACATGCTCCCAATCAGACGACCCCCCCCCCCCCCATCTTCTTTCTGCTTCTGGACAATTGTGCCTTTTTAGAAAATTTTTTACTGTTATTAGACAATTGTTTATTTAAAATCTCCTAAATACTTACAAAAATAAATCAAGTATTCTGTTTTTCAAGTGTCAAGATTTTTGCCATAGAAAATAGAAAGAACCTTTTATAAATTAAATGTTACAATGAAGCTACATCAAGTTTAATAATTGCACACTATTTTCTTTTGTGTTGTGCTTTAACTGCTTTACAAATTTCCAAACCACTACTACTACTTTACTGTGTACATGTTCATGATAACACATGGAATGCAACCATCCACACATTTAACATAGAGAAATGGTTTTTGTTAACTATATATATAGAGAGACCCTAACATGGTAGTATTGTGCCCTGAAAGCCACCCCATAGAGCCAGATACTTTGCCTTTTGAAGGTGATTGTTTTAATTATTGAAGTTGCTTGACTCTGTTTCTAGTCTTTATTTTGTGGGGAACTTTAAAAAAAAAGAATGTTGAGGTATAGAGCTCCTGGAGATTCTATGCAGTCACTCTGATGTGGATGAGAGAACCCTCCCCTCTCCCAGCCCAGCAGATTCTGCTGCAGAGCCATGCAGACATGGCGGGAAACCACAGACTTGGACAAGAAGGTGACTCAGGAGTTCAGATTGGAGTCTTTATGCTGCTGGATGGGTTTTCAGAACCAGTACTGATATTTCTGAACTGTCCTGAAATATATTTGGGATTGTCAGTTAAGAAATGAACATGCAGAAAGATACTAGTGTTCTAATTTACCTTGATAGTCTCTGTTTTATATAATATTCTTTAAAATTGGTTCATTGTTGGGAGAAGGATGAGAGGAGGAAGACTAAGCAGAAGCCTGCGGGGAGAGGGGTAGAGCTGGGGCTGGAGGTTGACTTGGAATTCAAGGTAAACTGGTAGAGTTGGGATTAAGATGTGCAGTTAAAGGCTCTGTTTGAGCACTTCAGGGACTAAGTTGGTGATCTGTATTCTGCCATTTTAGCTGAGTGGTGGTTTTGCTCACTGGGTTGTGTCACTAGGTGGGAAACTCAAGGAGGACGGGGTGGGGGGCTGAGTGGAGAGTGAATCTGAGGCATGGATGGATCTTTGTGTACCAGGATCTTTGTGGTCCTAAAACTATCTTAGCTGGAAGGCTGTGGAGTTTTAGTGTGGTGTTGGTTTCTCCAACCCCAGCGTTTTTGGGAGAGGTTTCTCTCTCTCTTTAGTATGTGCCCCTAGCAGGAACTGAACCCAGGACTCTGGTCCGCAGGCCAATGCTCCAACAACTGAGCCAAACCAGCCAGGGCAATTTTTTGGGAGAGGTTTGAGAAATCGTTAAGTGACAGAGCCTGGCTGGTGTGGTTCAGTGGTTTGAGCATTGTCCCATGGACTGAGGTCCCGGTTCGATTCCCAGTCAGGGCACATGCCTGGATTGTGGGCTCAATCCCCAATAGTGGGAGTGCAGGAGGGCCAATCAATGTTTCTGTTTCTCCCTTCCTCTCTAAAAAATCAATGAAAACATTAAAAAAAGTGACAGAAAATGTCAAAGCCAACACATTGGAATAATGTTCTTCATCTGTTGGCTTATCCAGGAGTGAGATTCAGATGCTATATTAGTGCTGCATCATTTCCATAGCAATTGGCCATGTTCTCTGGGTTAGTAGTTCTGTTGTGACATCACAAATGGGAAGGAAAACTGAACATAAGCATAGGCATCCTCAGTAAAAGAGGGAGGATATAGAGAATTTGTAACTAGTCAAGGTAGTCTTTTGTGTGTTTCTAAAGTCACTCTTTAAAAAAAGTATTTTGAAAAAAAATTTTTGTACTTTTTTACATATATATTAAAATTATGCCTCTGCTACTTATAACAAGGTTTGTTGACAAAGACTTATCAACCACGAGCAATGGAAATGATCTGTTGTTTTTCTCGGTGTCGTGTATGTTTTGTATTGATAATTGCTTTTTTTCACCCTGCAGACCTGTCATGGACTTTTGTCTGTTTATTTGAGGCATTCCATGTTGTCATTGGTGTTTGCCAAACATGTCTCCAGTCTTATTATTTGAGATCATTGTGTATCAGAAAATTAGTGTTGTTTGTATGGGCCAAATGAGAGTTGACATATCTGGGAAAATTACAGCTAGGTGAGACATAAAATTCAGGAGCAGGATCACTATATATAGCGATAAATATATCTATACACCAATCTTGCACTCTTTTGATGATAAAGAAGGTACTTTTATTTATTATTTAGGATATTTCTGGAAGCCTAGTACAGACTTTGTGGGTATCATTTAATTCTGGTCTAGGGATCTGCAGTGCCTTAATTAAATTTTTAATTCTCTTGTTGAACTAACTCATCTATGAGGAGCTATTTTAAACTGGATATTCAATCCCTCAAGAGCTAGACTTGAGTTGCCAACTTTCTACAAAGGTCTCATCACTGTTGGTTGGGAGCTTCATGAAGCCTGTTGTCCTGGTTTCTCATGTACATGGTGGACCAACCAGGGACTTTGTGCTATTTCACATCCACTGGTCTTGACCACCATCTCCATGCTTATGAAGGGTGGAAAAGAGCAAATTGGTAAGCTCAGCAGAAATGTATACCTTGGTATGTAAAAGATGGGGTATTGCTCAGGAGAACCCTGTTCAACTGTAGAACTCTATACCTGCTTTGCTTTCTGGGTTCAACTGCAGAGAAACCTTGTCTTCATTAACACTAAAACAGGATCTTTCATTTTATGAAATATTAAGCTTTCTTCATTCACCACATTGCAGTTAATTTTATTGCCAGAAAACTGTGGTCCAATTTATTCATTTTTTTCACTCCACACAGTAAGGTGTTGTGGATGGTGATCCGTAAGATCTCTTGAATTGATCTTGACTTTTATTATTACTCTAACTTCTGGTGAAAAAATACTCTATTTCAAGTCATCAGACAAAAAGATACTTTAAAGATACTTTCAGCAATAATCTGAATTCATTTGGATCTCAGAATCGTCCGAATCAGGGTCAGGCACGTTATGACTTGACAGTTTAGACTGCTTACATTTACATAACATTCTAGTTTTAGTAACAGTATTTTGTTTTGTATACAGGATTGTCATTTTTGCATTATAAACCATATTTCAAAGCAATTGCAGTGGGACAGATTTAAACTGAGGAACTAAATGAAAAGTGCTGGGTGTGCATCAAAAAATTGCTTTAAAATTTATAGTACAGCTCTGCTGGTGTGACTCAATGGATGAGTGTCCTACCATCAACTAAGAGGTCCCGGTCGATTCCTGGTCAGGGCACATGCCCAGGTTCTAGGTTCAATCCTCAATGAGAGCATGCAGGAGGCAGCTGATCAATGTCTTTCTTACATCGGTGTCTCTCTCTCTCTCTCTCTGTGTCTACCTTCTTCTTTCTCTAAAACACACACACACACACACACCCCAACAACAAAAAACCCCATATTTTAAGATTTATAGTACATATTCACATGATGTGAGTGTGTGTATATGGTGTATATTCTTCTGCTTCTAGCAAACCTCTTAATAGTTTCTATGTATCATCTCAGTGGTTGTTTATTTGTATAAAGGGAAATAATTATATATATTAGTGTTTCAACATACTCTATCTCTTTCATAACAAGGGTTGCATTTATTGCTTGGTGTCTTAAGTTTTTATTTTAACTTAAGAGAATTTCCATATAGATACTTAAAAAAACTGCTGCATAGGCCTTCTCAGGGCTTTTTTCCCCTCATAAAATATTTTTATGATGGTTTCATGATGTAATTTAGGAGGGTAAATGTGAGTGAAAGACATTTTTTAGTCAAAGTACCTGGTTTTTTCATTGCTTTTTAATTAAGCCACATATGTTTTAGAGTTTTGAGTTTGAGCTTCTTAAGCAACGATAAAAGGATTTCTCCTTGCCATATTTCCCTCCACCAATTTTTCTGTCAGGGCGTGGTGGTTAAGAGACCAGTTTAAAAAATATGTATGTTGCCCGGTTGGTGTTGCTCAGTGGTTGAGCGGCGACCTGTGCACCAAGAGGTCATCAGTTCAATTCCTGGTCAGGGCAGATGTCCAGTTTGTGGGCCTGATCCCCAGTAGGAGGTGTTCAGGAGGCAGCCAATTGATGTTCTTTCTCATGGATGTTTCTCTCTCTCCCTCTCCTTTCTGCTCTCTAAAATCAGTAAAGAAAATAAAAAAATATTTATGTGTTTATTTTTAAAAATAGCTTTTAACACATCTTTAATTAAGTGTATATATTTAATGAAACAACTTATTTAAGAGTATTAAAACTATTGAGATGAGGGAGGTTATGCCTGTTTCTTGCCTTCCAAGGATTTTAAGGTGAATGTGAGATGCTTAAGAAGGATAAAGTACAGTTTACATTCAGGAATTATTTGAGAGATGTAACCTGATAGTTTTGGGTTTAGCAGTGTCTAGAGAGGGAAGGAGGCGGGTGCTATCCGTGGTGCTGAACATAACATTGCTGGTCTGAATGCTGGAAAGGATCTAAAATATTAGAGGCCAAGACCACACCTATGTAAATATTCTTTTTTATTATTATTATTATTATTATTATTTTTTTATTTTTTTTATCCTCACCCGAGGACATTTTTTCATTTTTTACTCAGAGCGGGAAGGAGAGAGAGGAAGAGAGAGAAACATCAATGTGAAAGGGACACATCGAGTGGCCGCCACCCACACGACCCAACCAGGGCCAGGGACAAACTGCAGCCAAGGTACATGCCCTTAGCAGGAACTGAACCCGGGTCTCTGTGGACCGCAGGCTGACGCTCTAACCGCTGAGCCAAACCGGCCAGGTCTGTAGATATTCTTAAAACTACACCTCCTATTTGTAGCCGAGACTCTCTAATTTCTATCGAAGTGTCTGATGCCCCAGGGAAAGCCGAGTGCACAGGCAACATGGGGACCAGCATTAGTCAAAATGAGCTATTCTGATATGCGGAAGAAGGCAAGGATTTAAAAATGTGAAGTATGGCCTTTTTGGCCATTAGAGACTATTTAAATCCTGTCTTGCCATCACCTCTACTCCCTTTAAATCATTGACCCATTCCAGTGTAAGAAGATTGTTTTTAAATTAAGTAGTGTTACAGTTAGAATTCACACCTTATATTTGCCAGCCATCGCTTAAAAGTTTTGAATCCACACGTCTGATTATACGTAAATGTTTTTCAAGCCAGATTTTAGCAAGCATTCAGAATACCAAAACCATTTTATTATTTCCTCAATCCTTTCTGGGCTCTTTATACATGCCAATTTTCCCAGGAACCTCCTTCCCAATTCCCTGTGGTTCCCCCCACCCCCAATACCAGTCCTGGTTTTTGCATGGATTTATACTTCAATTATACAGTAATTGTCCAGAGACTTTGTGGATGATAATTAATGTTTTAAGACACTGACATGTATCTGTGGTAAAAAGATCTAATGTACACTCTTGTGTATATTTGGTAAATCCTCAACAGTATTTTCTGTAGGATTGATTGGGTTTAAATACTTCAAAATAAATACCATTGCAGGTGGAGCAGATTATTGTGTAGTATAGTGTACGTTCAAGAAGATTTAGCATGACCAAGTTTATATTCAGCAAATATACTAGTGAATACCTTTTGGGTTAGGATGCATTTATTAAGGCACAGTTGGAACTTACTAGTTCCTATAACTCATCAAAAGTATATTTTTGTTTATTGATTTAAGCCATGAAGGTAAAAATATGGAATTTCTTTGTTTTCTTTAAAGCTGGAGATACAGATGACCCACCAAGAATTACTCAAAACCCTGTTATCAACGGGAATGTAGCCATGAGTGATGGGCACAACAACACAGAGGAGGACATGGAGGATGGTAAGTATGTGTGGTTTGCTTGCTTGCATTGGGCAGAAAACTCTGTCAGAAACACAAATAGATGTGATGCCTGTTTCTTCTTCAAGTACTTCTGAGTTTTTTAAAAGTAGCTAGTTTTTAGGAGGCTGTATCTGAAGAAAAATTAAGTGTTGAATTTCAAGATTGCCTGCAGATTTCAAGGTAAGTTGATTCTCCCCAGCCTAGGTGAGAAGGTTCAAATACAGAAGTTTATAATAGATGGGAACTCAGGCCTGCAATTTTCCAGCCACTGTTAGTATTCAGAATAAGTACATGTTACTCTCCTTTCCTTCTTGTTTGCAGCAAGATACTTCTAGACATTGGAACTTTGCTTTCCATTGTATTCTTAGTGTAGTGTGTATATCAGTTGTCTGTACCCCACTCCTGTTAGGTGTGAAATCAGACCGAGCTTTGGGCTTCATTCTCCCACACTAACTTTTGGTCTATATCTTCTATGCAAAAAAAACATGCATATGTACATGCATGGTCATTTTGTGCCTAGGGAATCATTTTCTTTTGAGGCAGTTTCTTCTTTAAAAATTATCAGATTATGTGACCTGTACATTTGCAAGGTCAAAATCATGACCAGGTACAGCCAGTAATCACTTTATGCAGCCCCTGGAATCTTGCAGTGTAATATGAAACCATGTTCTGTCAAAAGCATGTCCATCAATCCTCATGAGGGTTGTGTCCTTCCCAGGGGTGTAACGGGGCAGTTGAAAGAAACCTCATCAGCCACGGGCTGCACCACCAGAAGGACTGCTGTTCAGACCTCCTGCCAAAAGTTCAGCCTCCATGAGAAACTGCAGCCGTAGTTGAGAGTTCTCTCACAGTGCGGTTTACCCCCTGGCAGCTGGCTGAGGCAATATCTGAGGAAGGTAAAGAGGCGTGGTCTAAACCCCGCTGCTTTGTTACCTGTGGAGTGCGCTTTCCACTCTAGACCAAGGGCAACGGTGTGGGTGTGGTCTCTTTGGTTGCTGGGCTCTTGGTTTTATTTTAGACACCGGAGGTGCCAAAAGTGATTCAGAGAACACAGTGGGAAGGCACAGCCAGATCTGATGTGCCTGCTAGGTGTGAGTTAAGGACCAATTCTAGGCCCCATGCTAGGCCTCCATGGGGAGCAATAGCTAGCCTAACCTAGACACAGCACTTTCAGTCTAGTTTCCACAGAGCGATTTTATACTGATATTTCCACTAGTGTTTTTATGCGGGGGGTGGGGGGGGCATGGGGAAAGGCACAGGTGCAGATAAAAGGGCAGGTTGTCTCAGCCTCGGCTCTGTTGCCTTTTTGGGTGGGTCGTTGTAGGGGACTGTCCTGTGCATTGTAGAACCGGTGTCATACCACCCTTATTCCCCCGGTTGTGACAACTAAATGTCTAGACAATGCCAGATATCTCTTGGGAGCCAGAATTGCCTCATTTGTGAACCACTTTTATGAGATCAGAATGTATGTAAAATCCCTTTTCTCTTGAGGCAATTTTACTAAATTATTAGTAGTAAATAATGATGCTGAACCATAGAACCCAAAAGTGAAAATGCTCCTGTTGTGAATTACCAAATGGAAAAAGCATATTATAGGAGAAAGAAGAGTGGTTTTCAATAGCACTTTCTTCCTGGTTTGGATTTCAGGTGCCCTTTGAAAGGCCCAGGAGTAAGAGAATGAAAAGGATCATTTTTATTTGATGGCTAAGGGGCGGGAGGGAGGTGGTTCTTGTTCTAGGAGTAGAAGCCTTAAGGGCAGTATTGCCCCAGCTGCGATGTGTATTTCAAAACACTCTTCTGCAGGACATAAGTGTGTTGTGAATCTAGGAAGTTTGAGGAGTGCTAGGTTAAACAAGTTTTTTATATGATAGTACTTCTCTGAGCTGTTGGTATCTAAACATCTTTCTCCAAAGACGTTTTGTTAATGATTCCCCAAGATTCTGGACTTGAGAACACCTTTTCCTGAATCTCCTTTTAACATCTTAATATAGAAAACACTGGATTACAATGATCAGTGCCTTAATTTTGCAGAGAGGCCTTAGTAAGGGATGGTTTTTATACAAAAGTTAAGTAGCTAATAACACAGATTGGAAAAATGTTTGTGAAGTAGAGAGTATTTACAAATTCTGTTAATATGGAATTGTGGGCAAGTATCAAAATCATTTTCTAGTTGTGCCCACCTACTCTACTTTGATTCAGTTTATTGTTTTTCCTGAGGTGACCATGAGAAGTTTCAGAGCTAATGCAGCCTCTGCAGATTTAAGTGGATCTAGATTGAGATCGTTGGTACCCATGAAACAAAAGTAATTTCTGGGAATTAAATAGGACTTGTAAAGACGTGTATTCAAATGAATAATGGAGGCTTGATTAAATTAACTGCAAGAATGCCATTTGGGGAAACTTCAGGCTAACCTTTCTTATTCAGAAACCAAAATATTTTATCCTCCTCTACTTTTTCACACCAACTGAACCCCACGCTGGTACATTGGCCTTTGCCCTGCGAAGATAAGATTGTTGTAAGAATAGGCTTGGTGGGAGCTGCTGCTTCCTCTTCGGGGACAATATGGGAAGGTAGTGGGCTATCTTTTCTGACTGAGGATGTCTGATGGCAGCAGTTAACATAGCTCATTGTCCTATTATTTACAGTAGAAAGGTGCATGGGGTGATGAAATAGGTGCTCTGTGGCAACCTGGCAATTTAGAGTTTCTGTTTGGAGAAATACTAATACTGCAGGATGTAGGGGCATCATTTATAATCCCAGGTGTACTGCTTTGAAAACATTTTTAATTTTGAAGTAGTTATAGACACAGGAAGTTGCAAAAATAGTACATAGGTTCCCAAGTACCTTTTATCCATTTTCTTGGGCAGAGTTATATTGCCTTCTTGTAATTCTTCATAGGGACATATCAGGCCAGCCTTATCTGCCGAAGGTGGGTTTCTAGTCAGCTTCTCTTTTTTTTAGACTCTTCTATTTTGACCTTTTGGTATTTAATGCAAATTTTCAACCATTCAGTTAGTATAAAGAATTGCCAGCCATAGGATGAGGTTTCTATTCATATGAAATGTTATGTTAAATTTCCTGATTAGCATGTTTTGGAAGAAAAGTATGTTCTAAGGATGTATGTGCCTTCAATGTGAGGCAGAATCTCACATCTAGTGCATACTTTAACAAGTGTGAAGTGAGTACCATGAGCCAGGGCTGCACCAGGCTTGGGGCACTGAGCCTCTGCTGGGCCTGCCATCTCATGGACTTAGTACCACGCTGACTTTACTGTTGTTGGGTCCTCTTTTATATTTAAAGATTAACTTAGGAATTTGACTAAAGTGTGGGGTGGAAGAACAGAAAAGCATTTATAATATGTATCCATTTTTGTCTATATAAAAATCTAATTCTACAAACTGTTGAATTGTATCTGAAAACAAAATCAGAGCATTAGAAGAGAGGTGGGACCCTGCAATGTTGAACTCTTTAGGTCCCAGGAGTGAGTGTCCTGGGGTCAGTTTTATTTGGTTCCTTTCAGTTCTTTGATCACTGTAAAGCAGGTCAGTTTTATTTGGGTCTGTGTTTGGCGGAGTGTTAGAATGACATTCTACAGATAAGAGGCAGGGTCATTGTGCTTAGTGTTCACAAATCTTGGGTATTGAAACTGCCGTGGTCACTTTGTAAAATACCTTGGGTAAGATGAGCCACTTAACTCAGCGAGCCTTGGTTTCTTCGTTTATAAAGTGGGAATTAAGTAATGGCTGCCCTTGCCTACCTTAAAGGATTCAAATGCTGCTCAAATGTGATCTGTGTGTCTACAAAAAAGTGACCCACTTTTCTCCTAAGCCATTCTAGACATCATTCTCTTGAGCAAGTTTCTTTTGCCTTTTCGGTGGACTTTTATTATCCTTCAGAGGGATTAGGGTTACCTGCCACCATGAGAGGCTTGAATATAGAAAGCACCTCTTAGACATGGCTCACCCCTGCTCAGCCACTCTTCTTTCAGAGGGCTTCTCTGTAAACTGCCGAGCAGGGTTATATGTAGGGAGAAAAAAATAGGGATGAAGAAAGTGTTTAAAAGAAGGTAAAAATACCAACTGTCATGCATACTTTTGGTTTTTCTTTCTTTGGTTAAGAATATTATTACCCTCTCATGAGGACTGATGGACATGTTTTCCTAAGAACAAATTCAGTTAGTCGCAAATTAAGCAGTTTGTGTACACTGAGAAGTCTGCATCTTGAGCACTCAGCTGTCTCTGTGCAGATTGGAGACTGAAGGATGAAGGGAGTGTGCTATAAACTGGCTCTTCTTACCCTAAACTTCCAGTCTCATTGGGTACTTCAGGAGCCAGGGGGTGGGAGGGGCAGGATGACAAAATAGCACCTGATTCTTTAAAAGCCTTCCAGGCTCCTTCTATTCTGTAGACCAACTGTGGCTCCTCATGGTGTGGCCCTTGGTCCCCTGCCCTTCTGTGAACTGTTTCCAGTCTGCAAGGAGATAGGTGCAGAAAGTGAGAGAGAGCATTTAGAAATGGGTACCTTGCTGTGGCAGTTTATGATGTTTTCTTATGAAGTGCTGGCAGTGACAGTTTGGTGGGTGGCATTGGGAGGACCACTCCTTCACACGAGTCTGAGAAGCGTCAATATGGACACTGCTGGATTTGTCAAAGCTAATCTGGGGCCTGTGTCACTTGTAAATGAATAGCCAGCATCAGTAAAAGGTGGAATTCTAAAGTGTGTGATGTTAGTTGAAAGTCTGCTAAGAGGCACTATATCAATACTCTGCTTTTTATTGGAGGAAATCATAATTTTTAAATTGGCCTTTAGGCTCATTGAGTAAAGAATACCAGTTTCTTTTTGTTTTTTTAAAAATTATTCTCCAGAGTGAGTCCAGGCTGGTGTTTCCCAAAAATTGTGAACTAATGAAGTTAACCTTTATTTTTAGGCTAACTTTTTAGTTATCTTCCTGTCTCTAAACAGTGCTGTGCTTCCTTGGGAATGACCGTTTCCCACTCTTCCCCCTCCCCCCAAAGGCTGCCTGTGTTTGCAAGTTCAGCACCCTTTAATTTTTTCTCTCCAGCTCAGCCCAAGTCTCAAGCCTTTTTCTTTTCCTCCACACCCTTGTTCTTGACAGATGTTACATGTTTCATCCGCTCTCTCTCCAAAGCCCCTCCATGCACTAAGGATTATGTGAGAATTAAGATAGAGTAGGATAGCTGGTCTTATCACACTGAACTGTTAAATTTAGGAGGGAATGCAGGTGTGTGTGTTAGCCTTCTGAGTTTGGGGTGTCATTCACACAGAAACTGTATGCCATTGTGCGGTTTTAGGTTATTAGTAAATTGGGCTGATTCCGTCCTTCTCCCAGAGAGCAGGTTTCAGCAGCTAGGTTGTGGTTGGATATAGCATAGTTTATCCCTGTTTGCTGGTGCTTTCAGGGCTGTTTCGCGGGCTCTGATTGACAACGTGTTTTCTTGCAGACACGAGTTGGCGCTCCGAGGCAACCTTTCAGTTCACTGTGGAGCGCTTCAGCAGACTGAGTGAGTCGGTCCTTAGCCCTCCGTGTTTTGTGCGAAATCTGCCATGGAAGATTATGGTGATGCCACGCTTTTATCCAGACAGACCACACCAAAAAAGCGTAGGATTCTTTCTCCAGTGCAATGCTGAATCTGATTCCACGTAAGACAGTTTAAATGATGCAATTACAAATCCACAGATAGTTTATAATACATTAGAAGCCAAATTTGATCGGCCTAACTTTTTTTAAATTTGAAAAATTTTAAAAATTTCCTTGCTGCCTCTACATAGTCCTTTGATTTTAAATTAGATTAAAAACAGTTCCCTCTTTAAAACTCAATGGTTGGTATTCTATCCAAACTAGAAAAGATTTTCTTGGAAATGCAAAACTAAAGTTTGTATGAACATGGAATCAGGGCCCAGTGGATTAGCTGACTACTGGTTACTAGGCTTAAGTTTACTCACCAGTAGCTCTGCAAGGGGAGAATTGTAGTTAAGGAAAATTCTTTCTGCTGACATCCTTCTCACTGTGTGTTAATCACTTCCTATGGGTTGTTCACAAAATTCAAATTAAAACATTTGAGGCTTTTGCAAAATGGGCCTGTCTGGCTTATTTTAGAAAATTTTTCTGTGCATGTAATTTCTAACGAGGAATATTATAACATGTCCCTAAAATTAAGTGTCTTGCTGGTCCCTCTATTCAGATGGATCCAAAGATTAGAGGCTTCACATTTTCTGCCTGTTTCCTAAAAGTTTGACTACTTTTCTTCCCTTTAGTTGAAAACTGTCACTATTCAGCGTTTATCAGATCCCCCATTGACACTGTTTGAAGGGATTCCAGATCACTTTGTCACCAAGCTGCTTCCTTGGACCACATCTGCCCCGTCTCCTGGTGACCTCCAGATTGTGGCTCTTTGGTGCCTTCAGGGAAGGTTGTTCCCCAGAGGGCACTGGCTCTAGCTGTCCTTCCAAAGCTCCAGGGAACACTCATTTTATTTTTATTTTTACTTTTACTTGAATCTTTAAGAAGTGCCAAGCCCATTTTATGGTGCAGCCAGGGCTGTGTGTAGATTATAATTTTTCTTCCTATGTTCACATTGTGATTCTGATCTGATGAGTATTTGGGCTAGATTTTAGTCTAGCAGCTTCCGCCTGAATAGTAATTTGGAAACACAGTGAGCCCTCCCACCCAGCATAAGGACCCTGAGCAAGTGGAAGTGCCGATGTGACAGCATTGCTCCTTGGTGTTTCAGTGAGTTAGCAGCCCGTTCAAAGTTCAGTCATAATACTCCTATATCAGCTCTGCTTTCATTGTAAACCTTATGTGGACTTGTAAACTGACATATCTTTTTCATTTTTAAACAATGATCCTTTGTGTTCTGCCTCAAATGTGACTGGCTGCATCTATGGTCACGTCTCTTGGTTGTGGTTCAATGCCCATGTTTAGAGTTTATCGGGAGCCTCGGTACAGCCTTTCCCAGAGGCTTGTGTGGAAGGTGCTCCTGAGAACTTGACAATAACAGTACCTATGAGCTGCCAGGGGTGGGAGGCGATGCTTGGAAGTGACACTTTTATTAGTAGAACCTTTTTTTCCCCAGTTTTTTTTTTTTTTTATCCTCACCCGAGGACACTCTTTGATATTTTGTTCAGGTAGAGTGGGAGGGGGAGAGAGAGAGAAACATCGATGTGAAAGGGACACATCGAGTGGCTGCCACCCGCACGACCCAACCAGGGCCGGGGACAAACTGCAACCTTAGCGGGAACCGAACCCGGGTCTCTCAGGACCGCAGGCCAACGTTCTAACCGCTGAGCCAAACCGGCCAGGGCTTTTCCCCAGTTCTTTACAAATAATATCAAAAGAACTATAATCTGACCCAAAAGCTATAGTCTCTTATAAAATTGAAACATGTATTTTATAGATACAATAAAAATCTTGAATTAAACTTTTGAAAAATTATAAAATAAATAAAACCATGAGTTAAAGCCATACATAGGGGCACCCCCAAACTCTTTTAGCTTTTTTCTCCACCAAAGGTACTTATGTCCTTCTCAGTCCCTCCAAAAGAGAAAATAAATAATATGGGAATATTTTTATGTGCCTAGTTTTTAAGAATGTATAAACATCAATGAAATGTGTCATCTAAGGCTTAGGTTATTTTCTTTAAACAGGTCGTGGTCTTGTCATGCACAAGCAGTGCTGAAGATAATAAATTACAGAGATGACGAGAAGTCATTCAGTCGTCGTATTAGTCATTTGTTCTTCCATAAAGAAAATGATTGGGGATTTTCCAATTTTATGGCCTGGAGTGTAAGTAACAGTGGATTTAGCCTGAATAATCTGAGCATCATTCTGTGTTCCCCTAAATCTTTTATTCTTCAAAGCCTTCTGTTTGTTTTATAATAAATTAGACAGGTATCTATATGTGGGGTTTTGTTGTTGTTTTCCCTAGCTAAGCTTTTAGCAGCCAACAACAGGACTCAAGTCTCAACATTTTGTCAAACATTGTAAGCTAGTTAATAACTTTCCTTGATAGGTAAATTTTCTTTAGTAGAAATAATACCAATTGGGGTCCTTCCCTGAGTCAGATATAGTTGCAGGGTGGTTTCATGAATTCTCAAGTCAGTTCATTTTGGCTGCCTTTTGCAAATGGTCTTAGGAACATCTTGCTCTCACTCAGTCACACTAGCATGGGTTCTCTTGGACCTCCCCAGCCCTGCTCTGATGAGCACACTGATTCCTTGCTGTGGCACTGCACCCTTAATGCCTTCGGGATGCCTCCTTTGGTTCAAAGAACACTGTTTAAAACAAACCAAAACACTGAAAAGCTAGAAGCCTAATTTGGGTGTTTGAAAAAGTAGTATTTTAATCTATTAGGTACAAGACACTAGGGTAATTATCTCTTTGGAACAAAGTCAGCATCTGTGTGATCTTATGCAAGTTGGATATTCTTATTTTTTTATAGGAAGTGACTGATCCTGAGAAAGGATTTATAGATGATGACAAAGTGACTTTTGAAGTCTTTGTACAGGCGGATGCTCCCCATGGAGTTGCGTAAGTTTTTCTTTAATTGGGTGCTATTAAGAAATGTGTCTTGTGCTGTAGTGAGGACATTTGCATATTATCAGAGATGCACATATTTCACCGATAAGCACCCTCTTTGTGTTTGCCCCTTGGCACACATGGGACACACAGACATGTATGCCAGCTTCACATTTACTGCTTGGTTTAGCAGTTTTATTGAGCTGTTTCTTTATGCCAGACCCTGCTGTGCACTCGGAATATAATTATATGGCCAACAAGACAGCCATGGGTTTCTGTCCTCAAAGAACGTACAGGCTGGTCAGGTAAAGGATAAGACAGGTTGTCACGTAAAGAACTACAGCAGGAGCTGCTCTGTGTTTATTTTGAAGAGGTCAGGGGTGTGCAAATATGGGAGCATCATCCTGATGGGGACACCAATAAGATGGTGAAGTAATGAGTGGAATCCCATAGAGCTTAGAGGAGGGCCTGTGAAAATACTTCTGCTCTGTCACTTGGTCCTGGAAGGTCTGTGTGCAAGGGGATGATTTGGCCTTAAAGAATGTATTGGGTTATTGTTTGATAAGGAAGGACAGTGGATTTAGGGGCAGGGAGAAAGACATGAGTGAAGACACCAGAAGGAAAGTTTGCAGAATATCAGGAAAGTATGAAGAGTGGAAGTGAAGGCTGAGATGGTAAGTTGGGATCAGGTTGTAGAAGACCAACAAACTTTAAAGCCCAAAGCAAAACAGTAACATTCTATCTAGGAAGAAGATAAGTGACAGATACCAGTCTCTTGCTTGTGCTTTTTGGTTCCAATCGGCCCTGTTCCCAGGCAAGAGTGCATTGGCTGACCCTGAAGGAATGGGGCAGAGAGCATTGGGATGGCTGTGAAGGAACTGTTACTTAGTCCAAGTCCTGGCTAATGCGGCCTGGGGGAGGCACTGGGAATTTTTTTTAAAAAGCAGATGGACATTTATTAGTTTTATGTTAATTGGTCTGATACAGACGAATCAGGTGTCTCTTGAGTAGCCTTTTCAAAACATACACTTAGTTTGTATTCTGATATCAGAAGTGAGGGGTTGAAACAAGGTATTTCTAATTAAATTTTTTTGGGATTCCCTCCCTTCATTTAAAAAACTTTTCCGTGTCTCTTGTTTTAAATGGTAGATTGGGTTTTTCAGCTTTACCAATCAAAACAGATTTATTGGTTCAGCCACACTTGTCAAAACTTATTCAACCATTATCACCTAGATCTTTATGATTATAATTCTTAAAATAACCGTCTGTAAAAAAAATTATTTTTACATATCAGCAAATTTTAACTGAGCCATTTGACACACCTGAGTGTGTTTGCAAGGCCGTGGACTAACCCCAGGAATCAGAGTACTGTTAACTTTGACCTCATTTGTCTCCTCTATGAATGGTCACATGATTAGTGGCGATCACATTTGTTTATGTCTCTGATTAATATGTGCAGAAGGAGATGGGGATGGAGGTGCAGGGATTGTCCTGCTAAGTGGCATTCTTTCAGCTTCCTGTTATTACCGGGGGGGGGGGGGGGGGTAACGGGGACTATTAACTGAGAAAAAACTACCCTTTCTTCAAACCAACCACCAAAATAAAAGACTAAAGAGAAAAAGGTCTAGATGTTTAAAAGTCTGCATTAAAATTTACCAGCATACATGTTTGTCTTTTCCTGTGTATATGACTACAGAAAAGAGGGGTCTCACCTGTTTCCATTTCTTGTTCACTACATATGACCTAATGTATATGTAAGAACTACACTGGGGGTCAGTTTGATATAAGTATATAGAATTTAATTCGTATCTGTGAGTGCTGATCTTGGTAAGTGATGGCGATGCTACAGATGTCGGCAGACAGTTTTTTAAGCTGCTTCTTGAATGCTGGGATTGAATAAGCACTGGTCCACACACTTGGATGGACAGAGTCAGTGACCACTGAAGGGAGCCCTGTGATAGGAACTCTTGGCCTTGGTGTTTAGTGCCATGGGCCTGGTGATGAGTTATGAACTTGGAGGGGTGCTAGGCCTTCCTTCCTTTGTCAGGATGGTGGGAAACAGCAGTGAAATGTCGGCCACCATGCTCATATCTAGTCAAATCGCTCCACACACATTGCATAAGTAAGGAAGGAGGTGTCCTGTGCAGCTTTCCCTCAACCTCAAACTGATCTTGTAGGTGGGATTCAAAGAAGCACACGGGCTATGTCGGTTTAAAGAATCAGGGAGCGACTTGTTACATGAACAGCCTGCTGCAGACTTTATTTTTCACAAATCAACTACGAAAGGTAAATGGATGGTATTTCTCTCCTCAACCTTCCACCCACCCTTTTCTCTCAAGTGTTAAGGGACAGGCAAAGTCCTCTCGCCAAACTTTGCCTTGTCTTCTGGTGCCACAGTGCTGTCTCCAGAGAGGGCCCCCATTTTATGCTTGTGCATATCTTTATTCCTCGGTGTTTGGACACTTTTAAAGCTAATTGGGGTGCTCAAAAGTTCACTACAGGTTAACAGTCCTACTTTGAACTAGAAATAATATGGGTCTGTTTTAAATATGAAAGCCATTAACAACAATTAAAAACTTTTATATCAGAAATTGATCAGTTGGAAAACTGGCTATGAAATCTAATTTTCACCTATTATAGATAAAACTTGCTTTTGTAAGAGTAGTCAAACCAGAACAGACCTCCCTTGAGTCTAATGTAGGGGAGAGAGTCATTGTACTTTAGGAATGTCTTGAGCAGCATGGAGCAGTGCAGGCAACACGGACTCCTGGTTGTAGGGGCACCATTGGCTGGTCTGCTGGCTTTCCTTTGTTTGTACTCTTTTCGTTCATTGCCATGGTAGGATCATATCCTGGGGATGGCTAAATGTGGATAATTTCAGTAACATTTGTTTCATCAAATCTTCTGTATACAAGTAATGTTAAGTTTTAAAATGTTGCTCCGAGAAGTATGAAATAAAAGTGGTTCTCTTTGGATGGTGAGCTATAGGTTATTGAAAAAAAATTTTTTTTTTTGGGCCTTCTTATATTTTCTCTATTGTTTCTAAAGACTTTCATGATTTAAAACAACACTTTCTGGCCTATTTAGGGGATAACCAAAGGCCTTAATTAAACTACCTTAGCTATTGTAATGATAGAAATGATACATGTCAAATTTCATTTTTACTTATTACTTCTTTTAGGCCGTGTACATGATGCCAACAGAGGGTGATGATTCATCCAAAAGTGTCCCTTTAGCATTACAGAGGGTGTTCTATGAACTACAGCACAGCGATAAGCCTGTAGGAACAAAAAAGCTAACAAAATCTTTCGGGTATGTATTGGAAACGTGCCTTTCCATTCTGCTGCTTTCCTTAAGGAAGAATGAGTGGCTAGAATAATTGTGAGCACAGTGTAGGCATTTAGTTGTGCTAAAGTGTTTTTTTATCATTGTATTTTTATTTGACCTCTTTGGAAATAGTGGCTTGGTTTTAGAATTTTGCTTGAGAAATAACTTACTGCATAAAGCTTTACCTGTCAAGAAAAGGACATGTATGGTTTTTAAACGAATGTATGGTACTTGTAAACACAACCTCCTTTTGCAGTAAGTTGTTTTGAACAAGACAAAGTTGTGAACATTTGGGTGTCCTGATAAAATTCAGTTTATCTTTGAATTATAACCTCCCAAATAATCTTCTCAGAAAATGAATTGAAGAATAATCACTGATTATACAGTTTAGTTTTTTAATCTAAGCTGCTTGTTAATTTACTCTTATTTGAAACTTGGAAGTTTCGATATAAATGTTCATTTTATCTTTTCAAGGTGGGAAACTTTAGATAGCTTCATGCAACACGATGTTCAAGAGCTCTGTCGAGTGGTAAGTTTTAAGCTATAATTGTATGACAGCTTAATATTTTGAAGCACTGTCAGAAGTTGTTACCAAATAAAACCTCAGGCCTACTTCATGTCACCATAATTCAAATGTGCCCATCTTTGTTCAGGACCAAAGCTAGGCTAGAAGGAAATAGCAACATCTGTCTAGTTTAAAAGCCAGAAAGAATGGAGATAAATGATCTGAGAGGGTAGTATGAGGGGCAACTTGATAGTAGGCAGGGTAGTATGAGGGGCAACTTGATAGTAGGCAGTATACATTTAAATGTGTTAAACTGGAATATCTGCTTGAGTTGTTAATAGAAGAAATCACAGGTTGGCCTAAGTAGCTGTCCTGACTACCCTGTTTCACTTTAGAGGAGTGGCTTCTGTTATCCCTGCAGCATCCAGACCCCTCCTTCGCACAGAAGTTGTGGTTGAGGCAGACCTCTGTGTGGGTGATCCTCCCCCAAACCAGCTTTAGTCACTAGCAAATTCCCATTCTTCCAGTTGTGATGAAAGACACACAAACACACACACTACATGAAATGGCTATTCAAGGTGATTGGCTGGGCAAGGTGTGTTTTCTTTTTTGCAGCACTAGCTGGATTGAATCCAGTTCATTAAATATCCATGGACAAACCAGTCAATCCTGTTGACAGGCTCAACCTCATTAATCTCTTGGTGTGGACCAATACGAGTTAAGTTTAGTGCTCAATTTACATGCTTTTCCACAGAGGTAAAATGAATATAAAAAAATGCTTCTAAAGGCACTACAGATTACTAATTCATTCCGAAGGCTGTATAGAGGGTTAATCTCAACTGTTGCATGTAGATATTTTTGTAAATCCAACCAAGGAAGAAGATTTTGTATGTTTTTGATAATTGCATGCCAAAGGTTGTAATATTTATAGTCTAGAATTTCTTTGACCATTGAAATTTCCTAGTTGAGTTGCAAATTGCTATATATTAATTAAGCATACTATTTTCATAAAGCCAAAACTTTCTCTTTCAGTTGCTTGATAACGTGGAAAATAAGATGAAAGGCACGTGTGTAGAAGGCACCATACCTAAATTATTCAGAGGCAAAATGGTGGTATGTGATTATCACTTTTAAAGAATGATTCTAGAAGATTTTAAAATGAGAACATTTTGCTGATTAATAATGCTTGTGTCATTTCCCCCTCATTGTAGTCCTATATCCAGTGTAAAGAGGTGGACTATCGGTCTGATAGAAGAGAAGACTATTATGACATTCAGCTGAGCATAAAAGGAAAGAAAAACAGTAAGTTCTGTGCATGCAGTGGCCTGCTGACCTTCTGATAATTTCTGTTGTGGTTTAAGGCTTCACTACACAAGTGCTTTTTATTGAACTGTAGCATAGACAGCAGGCTGCCCAAATGATGAGTGTACAGCTCACTAAGTGAACACTCAGTCCAGAAACAGAACATTTGCTGGTATACTCAGCCCTGCCCCTTCCCAGTCACTGCCTTCTCCTCAGAGCAAACCACTGTTTGCATTTCTAACACCCTATTATAGGTTATATTTGTGTGTGGTAAATATTTATGTAGGATGTAGTATCTTTCTCATTTATTTTGCTCAGCATTATTTCTGTGCAATTCACCTATGTTGTGAGTAAGCAATAATTTGGTAGTTTTCATTGTCTTAAAGTATTCCATGTTGGAAATATATTACAAGTTTTGAAACTGTCTTCTTGATAGATATATGGGTTGTTTTCAGTGTGAGGCTGTTAGGCACAAGTTCCTTGACCATGCTTATTTCTGTCTCTAGTTTTAATTCACATTAAAGATCATGAAGATCATGAAGTGGTTACCTTTTCAAATACTTATTGCCAGTTTGGGTAACTTTCTGAACACAATGGAATACAGTTAATGATGACTTTATGTCCTTGTCTATAAGTTCTGTCACCTGTGTGATTTTGTTGAGTTGCCTTGGTCTTCATCATGGCTGTTTTCCAGCTTTGTGGTGGTCTGCTAATCTTTCATTAGATGTCAGTCGTTGTGATTTTGATCTTCTTGGGTGTTGAACATGCTGAACTTTTGTTCTGGGGCACAGTTAAGTTTCTTGGCAATAATTTGGCTTTTTCAAGGCTTTTAAGCCTTGTCAGGTGGGAGCACAAAAGTATTTAGTTCAGAGCTAATTTGTTCCCACAACTAAGGCAACACCTTTCTGAGTTTTAGCCTAAAGTCCCATGTCTTGATTTTTCCACTGTGGCAGGAGGGAACACAGACTAGTCACAGGCTGGTGGTGGTTCTTTCCTTGCTCCTAGATGATATCCTCATTCTACTGAATACCAGCACTCATTGAAGGCTCCTGGAGGACCCTCTGCAAGTCACTGGTGCTCGCTTCCTGTGCAGCTTTTCTTTCTCGGGCTCCCTGTCCTACAGATTACAGCTGGATTGGCCCTTCCGGCCCTGTTTGGGTTTTTCTTCCCTGCTTTGCAGCCTGGAAAGTACACAGTAGTTGGGAACTAGAGGGTTCTCTCAGGGGTCACCACTCGCGCTGTCTTCGTCCAGAGCGTGGGCAGTGTTGTTTTCCATACAGTCTGGTGTTTTGCTTGTTCAGTGCAGGAGAGGAAGTCCGGTTCCTGTTACTGTCACCACTACAGCAGAAGTTCTTCCTGTACTCTGGATGCTAGTTTTGGGTTTGATTGCTGAGATATCCCCCCAGAGTGGGGCTTGCCTTTTCACTTTTAATGTTGCCATTTGTGTAACAGAATTACATAATTTTGTGATCTCCAATCTATCAGTCTTTGCTTTCTGTGTCCTAAGAACACCTACTCTAAAGTCAAAATATTCTCTTATCTGTTACTGTTTTATTTTTTCTGTTTATCTACAACCACTTGGAATAGTTCTTTTTGCGTGTGGTAGGATAAGGTTGATTTCCACCCCTTACCCCCCTGTATGGATATCAAGTGGTCCCATCACATTTTCCTCATTGCTTTGCAGTGCAGTTTGACAATTACACGATATTTAAAGTGCACATTATATTCGAAATACGTATACCTTGTGAAAGGATTACTTTCATCTAATTAATGAACACATCCATCACCTCACATATTTCATTATTTGTGTCTTGATTGTTTGTTTGTTTTTTGCAGAAAACATTTAAGTTCTACTCTCGGCAAATTTCAGTTGTACAGTATGGTTTCAACAGCTGTAGACACCAAATTTTACACTAGATCCTCAGATCTTATTCATGTTATTGCTGCAATTCTACCTTTTTACCACCCTCTCCCTACTTCCCCTACCACCCAGCTCCCACATTTCTTCTCACTTTCTGCACTGTCTCCATAATTGTAGTTTTATAAGTGTTTTGGTCACAGTTTGTTACTTGATTTTGTTCAAGTTCTTAGGATACTGACTCCATGTTATCCTTTGCAAGACCCTTAGGAAACCGTGTCAGTGTCCTTAGAGTTGACACCTTTGCTGGATTATTAAAAGTGGCTCTGGCCAATGACTTACATTCCCTTCCCTGGCATTCCTAAATGTACTGAGTTGGCTTTATTGTAATCAAAGCTTTACTGATAACTTCGGCTGACTTTTTTCTTTCTCTCTTTAAAGTATTTGAATCATTTGTGGATTATGTGGCAGTAGAACAACTAGACGGTGACAACAAATATGACGCCGGGGAGCATGGCTTGCAGGTAACTGGGAAATCTTGTGCCAGTGTCCTGGTGTAGTTTTCCACTGTCTTCTCAAATCTTTTGTTTGTGAACTAACAGTTTACCTGTATCTTTTTATAGGCTGCTGGTATTTAGAATTCAAAAGGATTTTATTTGTTGGTCTGGATGTTATTATTTTAGAGAGCTCTGAGTGTGTTGCTGGTGGGATTAAACGAAGAGGGTAGGGAAGGTGTCAGCAGGAAACTGAAGTATAGCTTGTTTATTAGAGGTAGAGCTGTCACCCAGCACATCTGAGGCACTGTCCCTGTGTTTGAAGACTTCCATTGCATCCATTATCCTGTTTCTCCTCTTACTGGTGTCAGTACATGGGGTTCTCCTTAGTTTCTCCTAGTCACAAATAGAATTTCTTAGTCACATGGAGTCTGGTTTCAACTGATGGTGATTTGCTTTTTTTGTGTGATGGAGTTAACAGTTTTCGGGGGTGGGGGGTGGTCATGACTTCAAGAATGATATTTGTTCCATGATACTTGGTATCCCCGTTTGTTTTCCACATTGCCCTTCAGGAACTCTGGGCTTCTGGCAGAGCAGTGGGTATTGTGAACAAGCGACTAACCCATGGTCGGATGGAGGGACAATGACTGTGACTGGCTGGTTCCTGGCTGCTGGTCAGGCTAGTGGGTGGATCAGCAGCACCCTCCTGGGTCTAGCCCTCCAGTGTCTGTTTTACAATGTCATAACCTTGACTCATTGACTTTACTGATTTACAGTTTTCCAGATCATCTTGTGTTTACTAAGCCTGCTAATTTATAATTCATGATACTAATGTACCATTTTGCAGTGGGCCACAGATCTTCTTCTCTTCTGCTTGGTCAGGCACTCGGCACCAAGTTGTAAATCAGAAAGCCTCTTTGAAAACATGCATCTGGATGTGCTAGGAGACACTTTTGTTAACTCAGAAGAATTGCCCTTATCCACACTGGAGATTTGTGGTCTGCGCAAGCAATTCGTATTTCAGAATCTTAGTTTCAGTGGACAGTGACGGAGAAACAATTCTTTTATTATTATTTTAGGTTATTGAAACCATGCTGTTCCTTTGTGTGGTAGTAGGTTCCTGGGGTTTATGTTTTTTCTTTCACATACCCTGTCCTCTTAAATACACGAGTTTACATCATAGAATGATGCCAGTAGGTTTGCCTTTCACAGCCATCAGGTCCTCTAGGGCAGCGGTTCCCAACCTGTGGATCCCAACCCCTTTGGGGGTCGAACGACCCTTCAACGGAGTCGCCTAAGACATAACAGTAGCAAAATTACAGTTATGAAGTAGCAACGAAAATAATTTTTAGATTGGGGGTCACCATAACATGAGGAACTGTATTAAAGGGACATGGCATTAGGAAGGTTGAGAACCACTGCTCTAGGTGGACATTCTCTAGTGGGTGTTAAAAGGTTATGGTGCAGAGAAAAAGTCTGGATTGGAAAGAGACCTGATGAAGGTCACTGATGGCCTGGTAGTGACTGAGTTTGGCAAGGTCTTGTTTTAGTGAGGGAAAAAGTTGGCTAAGGTGGAGCAGAGATGGAGAGAGGTGTGAAAGCTGTAGTCACAGGTCCCCCTGGGGAAGCTGGGTTCAGAAGTTGGGGGTGTCATGTAGCACAGGCAGTAACTGGGGGAAGGTCATGTTGGTGGGCAAAGGGCTGTGCTGATACTGACTCAGAACATTCTTTAGAAGTGGGTTTGAACAGGAGGCACTTGTGTGCTCCACAGTGTGCATTCTTAAGTAAATATCATGAAAGTCCAGGGAAAGGAAGCCAGTCACCTCGGGTTCTCCCGACCATAACAGCATCCGTCTGTACTTGTTCTGTCCAGGTGTCCCTTAGCACACCTAAGCTTACATGATTGTAATCGGTCTTCTGCTTTTGTAGTTAGTGGTTTTTTTCCCCTTTGTGTTCCTCCGTGTTTTTCATAGTGTTTAATGACTATATAATAAACCAGAAAGTGACCAAACCTTTATTTACTTAGATATTCCCCTATTGGTAGATATCAGGGTAGAATATAATCCAAAGTAAGGGGAACTCTCACACAAGCATGATTTTAATAGAAATAAATACAGGTTTAAAAATTTTTATTTTTTTAATATTTATTGAGAGAGAGAGAGAGAAAAACAGATGTGATCAACTGCCCCCTGCACTGCAACCCCCCCCCCGGGACCGAGCCCACAACTCGGGCGTGTACCCTGACTGGACCTCTCAGTCCATGGGACGACGCTCAATCCACCGAGACACACTGGCCTGGCAGGTCTAAACATTTTAAAGGCACCCTAGATGGATACCTAAACTCTTCTCCCCATCAGAAGTCCCCAGCATGTTCCAGTTTTGCTGAAATGCTCTTGCTTTCATTGCTTCAAGAAATAAGTAGCAGTGAAGTAAATTTGCATGTCTTTTTCAATCTCCAGGAAGCAGAGAAAGGTGTGAAATTCCTAACATTGCCTCCAGTGTTACATCTACAACTGATGAGATTTATGTATGACCCCCAGACGGACCAAAACATCAAGATCAATGATAGGTAATCTAAGTGGAATACAGAGGTTACAATTTAATCATCACCTGGATTTTTAAGAGGGAAATCTCAGTGCTTTTTTTAGTCTGTGTATGTTTTTCAGTCTTATCTCTGATTTATAGGTGTCCCTTCTGCCCAGGTATCCAAGAACTGTAATTTTATTAAAGGAATACTTTTACTCAGATTTGGGGCTGCTCCTTTTGTATCTCTCTCTCAAGGATTCCTAGCCGCTGTGCACTGTAGCAGGTTGGCTGTGAGGAGAGGGTGCTTCCTGTCCCACAGATGCTGCAGTCACCAGGATGTAGATGCCACTTCAGAACTGGAACATGATATTAGTTGTGTTTGTTTAAATAGGATTCTGTAACATTCTGTAATGTCTCACTTGGTGTTGACTTGCAGAATGTGGTATAACTTCCACGAATGCTTAAGTGGGTGTGCATGTGCTCCATTCCAGGTGTTTTCCAGATTCTTAGGGTACAGAGTACAGGAATGAAACTACATATGGCTTTATCTGGTTTGGGATACAGTCTTTATCCTGATTAGTGTGAGCACCACCTTTGTACAAGATCTAGGCTGGTCAGTCACCCTTCAGACTGGAGAGAGAGAAGTAACCCAGTCAGATTACTTGCCACCAGCTGGGTGTTTGCTCATCTGCTCATCCCTTGGTGCCCTTTTCTGTGGAATATGTAAGAGACAGTCTCCACCAGACTCCACAGACTGGCAGCCTGCAGACTAAGTCCAACCTGCTGGTGTTTTGTTGGGTTCTTCCTTTGGTTTTGTTTCTCTTTTTATTGGAACTAATTGTCAACATTATAAAATTATATAATTTTATGTAATAGGCCATATTTCTGGCATCTTTTAGGAATTCAGAACATTTGGTGATACTGGGCCAGAATTCCTGTGGTAGCGGGACTGGCTTGCTCGGGGGCTGCCCCTTTAGGGTCGGTGAGCATGCTCTGCCTGGGCCCTCCCCTGCCCTCCTCACTTCCTGCCTGCCTCTGACAGCCCTCCCCATTACCATGTAATTTGAAAGTTTATGGAGCCAATAATTTAAAAACAAGTAGAGTTCAGATGTCTTTGAAATCGGTGGGGATTCTTTTTTACATGTCCTCCTTCTCCAAATTTGATTTTTCCACGTCTCTCAGACCTATAGGATATCCCTAGTGGTCTTAGTCCTGCACTGTCAGAATCATTCATTAACACACACTGGGAATTATTTCTTTCCTAGGAAAGTCACAGTGTACATGTATCACAAACAAGACTGATTGATTGTTGTGTTGTATCCTTGAACTTAACATTCTGTTAGGTATCTTAGTGCTTTATAGGCCTTTTTCTCATATTAGCTTCAAATCTTGTATTAATGTGTAAACAGTTAATTTGTTCTAACGAGTAGGAGCTGCCCCAGAGTCAGTTCATAGGGCCTCCCAAGTCACATTCGTGCTTCCCCTTTCAAGTAAAGATGAGCCAGTGAATTAGAAAGTCTAGCAATAAATAAAGCCTAAAGGTGAAATATTTTACCTGTAAATGAAACCTGGATTTCTTTTAAAAGTTTTTTTTCTTTTAATAGGTTTGAATTCCCCGAACAGTTACCGCTTGATGAATTTTTGCAAAAAACAGATCCTAAGGACCCTGCAAATTATATTCTTCACGCAGTCCTGGTTCATAGTGGAGATAATCATGGTGGACATTATGTGGTTTATTTAAATCCCAAAGGGGATGGCAAAGTAAGTTCTGGGCAGGGGTAGGGTTGGATGTGATTGCCTGTAGGGCATTTTCACTGATGGCAGCCCAGCCTTTTCCTGTTGTTCCTGCCTGATGGCCTTGTTAGCAAAGGAGTCCTTCCTGGCCTCTGAGTTATCTGTATGTTCTGATATGTATTAATTACTGATACTCTAAAGTTGAATGGTAAATTAGGGACCAAACTTCATGTATGTATCTCTGATAGTGTTGAATGTTGGACCTCACAGAATCCCTTTTACATCTATTATGAGGTACTATTTTCCAGGTACGAATTATAACAGAATAATTCACCGAGGCCTGGGCAGTGAGGCAGTGTTTATAGCTTGGTGTGCCACGTGCCCCATTGCCCACACCGAGTAGTGCTCCATCTTTTCTTGGTTCTTGTGGATCTCATCACATAATCACCAAGGGGACAGATGGGGTCCTCGGGGTCTGCCTCTGGCAGCATAGGGCCAGCAGGGAACACAGCGAAGGTGGAGACTGCCTAGCTCATGTTAAGGGAACCCACGGCAGCAGACCTGTATGAACCTTTAACTGTGAGGTTGAATACCATTAAAAATGACTTAGTGCACGGTAAAGAGATTGGAAGATAATTATGTACAAGTTCTGACTTTTTTAGTCAGGCTCTTACTTGCTGTGATACTATGTCATGAGAGATACAGGACAAAATGTCCCATTCAATTTTAATAACCACACCATAAAATTTCAGTCTTACTAGCCAAATGAGGTACTCTCTGTATGACTTTCTCAATTCTGTAAAGGGTTGTAGTGTCAGTAGATTGGACCGAAGATGAAAATGGGCTGAGTAGATTACAGAAATTGCCAGTGGATGGATATGAGCAATTCCCCAGAATACAGGACAAGGAAGGCGGAGGGTCTGTTGAGTTTTCTTAAGAGGGATGCCTGAGGCAGCTGGCCCAGCACAGCATCAGGTGGTCTGTTCTAGGAAAACACTCCCTGAGGGTTTGTGTGCTTCCAAAGCGCTTTCCCTCTGTTGATGTCTCACTGCTCTCCTGTCCAGTGGTGTAAATTTGACGACGATGTGGTGTCGAGGTGTACAAAGGAAGAAGCAATCGAGCACAATTACGGGGGCCATGATGATGACCTCTCCGTCCGGCACTGCACGAACGCATACATGTTGGTTTATATCAGGGAATCCAAGCTGAGTGAGTAGAAGTGGTCTTTTGTGCTCTCTGCTCAGTGGTGAACTCTGTAGTCACACCAGAAGTCACTGCCCTGGTGGTTGACTCCATGTTATAGTGGCCGGATGGATTGGGCTTGTGGGCTTTGATGTGGACTCAGGGCATCAAGTAATTTCACTTTACTAGATTGCTATATTAACAATGACATGAAAGTGGGACTTTGTAAGGAGGGGAAAGTAGAACCTGACACAGGTGAATGAAGATGCATTTGTCCTACAGGTGAAGTGTTACAAGCTGTCACCGACCATGATATTCCTCAGCAGCTGGTGGAACGATTACAAGAAGAGAAAAGGATTGAGGCCCAGAAGCGGAAGGAGCGGCAGGAAGCCCATCTCTACATGCAAGTGCAGGTCAGCCTCAGCCTCCCATTATCCTGCGGGGTTTGGGACCCTGGGGGCCCTGCTGAGAGCTGCAATGGCTGAGGGCTGGCATGAACTTGGGCTTATTGCTGACAGATCAGGGATTACTGTGGGCAGCCCCTTTAGCGTTTTCAACTGAGTGACTGCGTAGGCCCGTTTCCTGACCATTTGGAATATCCACTGCAGTTCAGAGTAAGGACTTAGATGTAAGAAGTACTCAGGCCACCACAGAGCAACGATACATTCGAGTATTTATAAAAGTGCAGAGGGGAGAAAAGGGGTGAAGGCCTCAGTGGAAGGGTGAGTAAGAAGGGAGGGCTCCCATAGGGAGACGGAGCACAGTCCAGATGGGGCATGGGGAGGTGGCATGCCAGGCCATGGAACAGCCTGACACAGGATGGAGAAAGCAGGAGAACTCCAACAGGGAGGTGGGAATTTTTAGGTGGTCTTGGTTCATGATTCATTTGTGATACTAGAAAACAAAGACACATTGTTTTAACTAGTTAGCTACCCGGGAAAAGGTGCATTGCACATCCTGTCTTCATATTTGGTGATCACCATATAGATAGATTTTTAGCTAATGCTTATAGATGAGTTAAGAGTGGCTGCATGAGCCCTGACTGTTGTGTTCAGTGGTTAGAGCTTGGCCTATAAGACCGAAGGGTCAGGTTGGATTCTGGTCAAGGGCACGTACCTGGGTTGCAGGTTCAATCGCTGGACCCGGTCAGGGTTGTGCAGGAAGCAGCCAGTAGATTTGTCTCTCACATTGATCTGTCTCTCCCCCTCTTCTCTCTCCCTCCCTTCAACTCTCTAAAAGATCAATGGAAAAATATCCTCAGGTGAGGATTAGCAACAATAACAAAAAGTGGCTGCGTGAAAATGTAGGTTTTTGTCTTTTCTAAATACATACCTTGATTTCGTTTTTAGTTATTTTGAAACGTTTTTCCTTGGATCTTCTGAAGAAGGTTCAAGGAAGCAAGGCTAGTTGTTTTTAGCATTTTACTATTTGAACATAATCTTTTTTTATTTTAATCTTCACTTGAGGGTATGTTTATTAATTTGAGAGAGAGAGAGGAAGAGGGGGAGAGAGACAGGCATTGAATTGAGAGAAACATTGATGTGAAAGAGAAATATTGATCGGTTTGCCTGTCATAGGTGCCCCAATCAGGGATGGAACTTGCAATCTAGGTATGTGCCCTGATCAGGAATTGAACCCGTGACCTTTTGATGTGCGGGATGATCCTCCAACCAACTGAGCCACCCTGCCAGGGCATTTGAACTTACTCTTGATCAGCAAGGTCTCATTTTATTTTGTATGTCAGTTGTTCTGTATTTTTGTGTATGTTTTCAGATAGTTGCAGAGGACCAGTTTTGTGGCCACCAAGGAAATGATATGTATGATGAAGAAAAAGTAAAGTACACTGTGTTCAAAGTATTGAAAAACTCTTCACTTGCTGAATTTGTCCAGAACCTCTCTCAGACCATGGTGAGTGCCAGCTGGTCTTCTAATGGTTTGTTTTGACATCCAAGTTACCCTGCTTCTTTATAACTGGACAAGATAGTACCTTTTGGGGCAGGTGCTGTGTGTAGGCACTACCTGAGAAGTGAGGTGAGTGATGAGCTCATTTTTTCTGGGTTGTCTATGTCTGCTCTGTGACCTAATTTTTCAACTGAATCAACAGTGGAGGAAGTCAAATGTGAATGTGAATCTTCTCTCTTGTGCCTCCCTCCCCGTTTTCTTTCTTTCTTTCCTTTCCTTTCCTTTGTTTTTGGTATAGCGGGCACTTGAGTCTTGAATACTAGTGATCCTGAAGGCAGGAAGAGCTGTAATTATGATTTTTTTTTCCCTCATAGAATGATTACAGTGATACAGAATTAAAATATGAACTGATATTGTTTTAATTTAAGTTTAAAATTTTTTTCCAGGGATTTCCACAAGATCAGATTCGGTTATGGCCCATGCAGGCCAGGAGCAATGGAACCAAGCGACCAGCAATGCTAGATAACGAGGCCGATGGCAACAAAACAGTGAGTGTTGTCACAGCCGCACGCCTCAGGGTGCTCTGCTGTTGGCACGGCAGCGTGGCTCCCCTTTGGGCCAGTTAGATACATTTTCTTCAGTACACGAGTATAGTTCTGCATTCTCATTTCGCCATTAAGATGTTCTGAAACCAGCATCTCTTTTGGAAATAGATGATTGAACTCAGTGATAATGAAAACCCTTGGACAATATTCCTGGAAACAGTTGATCCAGAGCTGGCAGCTAGTGGAGCAACATTACCCAAGTTTGATAAAGATCGTAAGTGCCCTGCAAACAACCAACCACTTTCAGAGCAGTAGAGATGGATTCCTTCCTGGTCTGTTCTAAACATGCTGGGTTAAGTGTTATTCCCTTGCAAAGAAATCTTATTATTTAAAAAAATGCTCATTAAATCCCTGTCTGGACAAGATAGTACCTTTTGGGGTAGGTCAAATGGGGTAGGTCAAAGCTTTTGATTAAGTCAGATACAACTGAACTGTGTTTTGTAGTATTCTGGGAGGAGGGAAGAAGGTAGCGGTGTTGAGTCCTCCTACTCCATCTTTAGTGTTGGCCCCCATGTTTTGCTGACCAAATTGGTCTTTTATATATTGGGCAGGTTATATAGAGCAGGGGTTTGAGACTTTTTCTGTCAGAGCCCAGATAGTAAATCCAGTTGACTCTTGCATAGCATGGACTTGAGCTGCACAGGCCTACTTGCATGTACATTTGTAAAGATAAGTACTGTATATATTTTCTCTTCCTTGTGATTTCCTTAATAACCTTTCTGTAGCTTACTTAATTGGAAGAATGTAGCATATAATACATATAACATTCAAAATATGTGCTAATCAACCCGTTATGTTATCCATCAGGCTTCCAGTCAGCTATTAGTGAAGTTTTTGGGGAATCAAAAGTTACACATGGATTTTCAACTGCTTGGGGAGGTTGTTCCTAATCCCCCAGTTGTTAAGGATTAACCGTGTTTCATGCATTGTGGGCCATGTGGTTTCTGCCTGCCATTGCAGCATGGAAGTGCCCCAAAGGATGTGTAAATGAACCGTCTGGCTGTACTCCAGCACTGTGTTATATACAGAACATCGCTATACCATCATATTTTTATTGCCATAAGCAGTCACTTCTCTAACAAAGACATACAACCATTAACATACATTCCCATAACAACACTCAGCCATCTAGTTAGTGCTGGTTCTTGAAACTGGGATTTTTAAATTCACTGTCCCCAGTTCCACCCTCATTGCAACACATGGAGTTTCTGAGGGGGGTGATGCTGTAGTCACAGGCCTCGTCTGACATAATAACTTCAGTGGCTTACTATGTTAACTGTTACTTCTTTTAAAACAATGCACTGTTAATTAAGATCCTAACAAAACCTGTTTATGTATTTTGTAGATGACGTGATGTTATTTTTGAAGATGTATGATCCCAAAACTCGGAGCTTGAATTACTGTGGGCACATATACACGCCAATATCTTGTAAAATACGTAAGTCCTACTGCGCTAACCTTCTGAGTTGATCCTGCTAAAGTCTTAGTGTATTACAGCTTTGGATTCTTTACTTTTCTTTTTCCTAGGAGACTTGCTCCCAGTTATGTGTGACAGAGCAGGATTTATCCAAGATACTAGCCTTATCCTCTATGAGGTTTGGTTTGCTTTTTCATAACTAGTGTATTGTTAATGGTTTTCAGAGGGGGGTTTCTTGTTTGTTTGTTAATCCTTTACCCGAGGATATTTTTCCATTGATTTTTTTTTTTTTTTATATAGAGTGGAAGGAAGGGAAGAAGAGAGAGAGAAGAATTGATGTGAGAGAGACACATCAGTTGGTTGCCTCCTACACCACCCATAATGGGGCCGGGGATCAAACCTGCAACCCAGATATGTGCCCTTGGCTGGGAATCAAACCCGAGATCCTTTGTTCCACAGACCGACGCTCTAACCACTGAGCAAAACTGGCCAGGGCTGGAGAGGATTTTTGTTGCTTGTTTGGTTAGCCCCAGATTTTTTATGTGTAACGTCTACACCTAAGGCGAGCTCGAGTTGATCACATTTGTAGATTTGTGATTTTTACCAATTGAGGATTGATCAGTGATTATTACATCTTTATGGATATTAGTATTTCCAGTTAGCACTGTAACATTAAAAATGTAGGGCCAAGCCCAGCTGGTGTGGCTCAGTGGTTGAGCGTCAACCCATGCACCGAGAGGTCGCCGGTTCAGTTCCCGGTCAGGGCACATGCCCAGGTGGGGGGCATGCAGAAGGCGGCCAGTCGATGTTCTCTCTCATCAATATTTGCACACTCCCCCCCAAATCAAGAAAGAAAGAATGTTTTGAATAAAATTTATAGGGCTGATAGAATTGGGTGTAGAGAAAATAGACAGTGTATGGCCATATTAAACATTAGACAATTGTTAACTATTTCATTTCTCTTACTCTAGGAAGTTAAACCGAATTTAACAGAGAGAATTCAGGACTATGATGTGTCTCTTGATAAAGCCCTCGATGAACTAATGGATGGTGATATTATAGTGTTTCAGAAGTATGTACTTTTTGAAGGATTTTATCACTTTGTACTAATATCAGAAGTTTTTTTTTCTTCCCATAAATCCTATAACAGGAAACAATTGTGTCTAGACCAGTGGTTCTCAACCTTCCTAATGCCGTGGCCCTTTAATACAGTTCCTCATGTTGTGGTGACCCCCAACCATAAAATTTTTTTTATTGCTACTTCATAACTGTAATTTTGCTACTGCTATGTCTTAGGTGACCCTGTTAAAGGGTCGTTTGACCCCCAAAGGGGTCGTGACCCACAGGTTGAGAACCGGTGGTCTAGACCCTGAGTCGTGTTTTGTTTCAAGTGCCTCACAGTGATGACAGAAATTGGCTGTCCCTGGGTTTTGGAATTAGGGATGGTGAGCATTTTCAACAATACTCTCATTTCCTAAAAATGTCTATAGTGAGCATGATAATTGTTACCGGGGTGGCAAAAGTCTAGGAAATAGCAAGATTGTATTCCTTCCCTTAAAGCAGCATTTCTTAGAATGCCACCTACTCAGGTAATCGATTTACACCAGCATGTAAACCCAGCAGGTCGGTGGTCTGCGTCTGAAGGCAGCTTGGTGTTGCTTTTTCCTTGCTCTTAAAGTGTCTGGCCAGGGCAGTCCTGACATAGGTTATGGGCAGGCCGAGGAATGGAGTGGCCAAGAAGTGGGGCCTGGTATGCTTTAGTGATACCCTGCTGCCTTGGCGTGAAAGTGCAATCTGCCGACTCCTTGTTAGAACAGGCTCTGCCATGAGCCAGCTGTGTGGGCCCTGCATCTCACCTGAGTCCTTCCCCTTGTCTGTAGAGGAGAGGGCATGATTTTTGTATTGAGATCAAGGATAGAAAGCAGTTAGCACTGTGCGTGGCTCAGAGCACACCTTGTGTACGTGATGGCCTTTCCCCGTTGTCCCTGGCTTACAAAGGTACCTGGGCGGACCCCTCACATCCTAAAATATGTCCTTGAGCTTGTATCCACACCTACTGGTGTCACTGTTGCATCAGAGATGGTGACCCTTGGCCTGGGCTTTGATTCAGTCTACAAATTGTTTTTTCTCCCCCTAGGGATGACCCTGAAAATGATAACAGTGAATTACCCACCGCAAAAGAATACTTCAGAGACCTCTATCACCGTGTTGATGTCATTTTCTGTGATAAGACAATCCCTAATGATCCTGGATTCGTGGTCACGTTATCAAATAGAATGAATTATTTTCAGGTATTTGATTAATGCTCTTCTCCCTTGAGATTCCACATCAGAAAGACCATGCTCTTTTTAAAATTCTTGCTGATGAGGCTGATGGATTTGGTTTAGGAGGAGGGGTCAGTCCTTCTGTTGGTGGAAATTTCTGACTAAAGTGGTTGGTGCTACGACTGCCATGGGACCAAAGCTGTTCTTTCCTCAGCCTCCCCTTCCTCATCTGCTGCCGTGTCCCTCTGCCCTCTTGTCCCTCGAAATCCTCTCTACCCCGGCACTGTTTGGTTCCGGGATGATGGTTGGTAACAGCTCCTTGCTTCTGTTACAAAATGCCAAGTGTGAAGCAGTTTAAAAAGCATTAGCAAATAGCCCTGGACAGTTTGGCTCGGCGGTTGAGCGTCGGCCTGCAGTCCAGAGAGTCCTGGGTTTGGTTCCCGCTAGGGGCACGTACCACCAAAAAAAAAAAAAAAGCATCTGAAAATAGAAAAATCTAGGTGGTGATAGTACTAAGGAGCCATTTAAACCAGAAAAGGAGCAGAGTTTCGAGGAGGGAATCCACATTTGGGGAAGGGTCAGAAAAAAAGACACGGAGGAGGCAGCCCTGTAAGGAAAAGGCCTTCCAGGCAGCGGGACAGCAAGAGCCAGGGGCATGGGTGGGCCAGGTGTGCTGGAGGGAGACAGGTATGTCAGGAGCTTGATGAGCTGGAGGCAGATAACGGGAGGACAGAAAGCGATGATGAACTGATGGATGCGTCTCCTTCCCTCTCTGTTGGGAAGATTCTGTCACATTTATTTAAAGACATGAAGCGTGTTGTTAATGATGAAATTTATAAACAAATTTTAGTTCATTCCCCCTTCCTTTCTGATCCTGGTTTATTCCCTTCTCCCAGGTCGCAAAGACAGTTGCACAGAGGCTCAACACCGACCCGATGTTGCTCCAGTTTTTCAAGTCTCAAGGGTAAGCCGCACTCACAGACACTCGGTATTTGGTGGTTACTACATGCTTTCCATAGTTCATCCACACATCTTGGAACTGATTTCAATAAGTAGCTGGCCACATCATCTAACATGCCATTTCTTGCTTAGTTTCAGATATAGAATTGTCACCACTCATATCTTGACCATACTACTCCAAGATGTTAAAATAATTGGCACCCTCATCTAAAGTCAGGCTTACATTAGATACGCCATCAAAACACACACACACACACACACACACACACACACACGTGTCCAGCTGGGTCTACTTCTGTGTGCTGTGTCACCATTGCAGAGAACACTCAGGTGTGACAACTGGAGGGACTAGGACTCGGGAAATAGCAGCATTAGAGTGGGACCCTGTGCCAGGTCCCACTTTCAAGTCTAGGTGTAGGTGCAAGGCCAGTGATGTGGTTTTCTGCTCACTTGTAGATATTTGTTTTAGGCAAATAAACAAGTCATTTATTTATATGCTGTTTTCTTGTGTAGTTATAGGGATGGCCCAGGTAATCCTCTTAGACATAATTATGAAGGTACTTTAAGAGATCTTCTACAATTCTTCAAGCCTAGACAACCTAAGAAACTTTACTATCAGCAGGTATGAGTCCAAATTAATGTACTCATGGGTAATAAAGAGAAGCCTTGGGTTTTTGTGGAAGCATATCTAAAATGAGTCTCTCTTTTCTTAATAGCTTAAGATGAAAATCACAGACTTTGAAAACAGGCGAAGTTTTAAATGTATATGGTTAAACAGCCAATTTAGGGAAGAGGTAAGTTTTTTTAAATGTTATGAATTTTTATTTTTATTGGCACTTGTCGACGATTTCTGTCTCCCCAGACCTTGAAAACTAAAACAACAAAAGAAAGCACGATGAGTGATAGCATGTTAGATGCCCCTGGATTCGAGTTTGAGGAACCGGGCATGACATTGAGCTTTGTGTCCTCCTGTCACCACCTCTGAACCACTCAAGATTCGGACATCTTGAGTTAGTGCACTGCTGCTTGGCCTGGGGCAGTATTTTTTTCCAGCCATTTCAGGCTTCAGTGGGTGCAGCCAGCCTACCAGTGAGCTGATAGGGACAATGCTGGGCACTTGCTTCAGAGGTTGCTAACGTTGGGCACTCCGGTGTCGTGCCTGTTGCACACAGCAGACGGTCCAGCCACACTTTACGTGGTCCTTCTAGAAAGTGTGCTGCTGGGATCCCAAGTCTTTCTCTCTTTCTTACTCTGCCAGTTTTGAGGGAAAATTTGAGCCACGTACTATGCACGTTCACACCTGTGTGGAGTTGATTGGGCCAAGACTGTAAAGCCCACCTCTGGTCATGGTCCAGACTAATTAGCCTTCTTTCTCACTGCTGAGAGTTGGAAAGGCTTGGTGATCATTTCCTGAGAGCCTGTTCTGGAAGTTGCAAACGTTTTGCATTGAGTGGTATTTTTGCTTTTTATTATTGAATTTATTGGGGTGACATTGGTCAATAAAATTATATAAGTTTCAGGTGTCCAGAAAGTGGCATTTCTTTTTCTTTTCTTTTCTTTTTATTTTTCTTTCTTCAAATTCTTACCCGAGGATATTTTTCCATTGACCTTTAGGGAGGGTGGGAGGGGGTGGGGCAGGAAGAGAGAAACATCAATGTGAGAGGGGCACATTGATCGCTTGCCTCCTGCACATGCCCCAGCCAGGGCTGGGGATTGAACCTGCAACCCTTTGGTCTGCAGGCTAATGCTCAAGTACTGAGCCACACCAGCCACAGTGAAAATGGCATTTCTTTAAAAAAGAAAAAAAATTTTTTTACAGTATGTTTTTATTGATTTTTTTTTTTTTAGAGAGAGTGGAAGGGGGAGAGAGAAACATCAATTGGCTGCCTCCTGCAAACCCCCTACTGCAAATGGAGCCCACACCCCGGGCATGTGCCCTGACCGTGAATTAAACTAGGATCTCTCAGTCCATGGAACAACGCCAGTCCACTGAGCCAAACCGGCCAGGGCATGGTATTTCTTAAAGTCTCCTCAGTACGTGGTGGGTCCCAGGTTTTGGCATACAGTCTGAGTGAGCTCACATATCAGGGGCTCTCATGGCGGATTATAAACAAGGGAGTGCTGGGAGCTAGAGACCGCTGAGATCATCTGTTGCTGTTTTTCTCTCTTCAAGCAAAATTGGTTTGCTATAGCAGACCCTTTATGTTTTCTTTAAAGCATTTATTTCATTTTGTCGTTTCTTAGGAAATAACACTATACCCAGACAAGCACGGGTGTGTCCGGGACCTGTTGGAAGAGTGTAAAAAGGCTGTAGAGCTTGGGGAGAAGGCGTCAGGGAAACTTAGGCAAGTATTTCCTGGAGCCCTGAGGCCCGCAAGTGGAGCAGTGGCGGCAGCCCCAGACCTGCAGTTGTTGTGTTAGTGGACACTGAACCCAGCCAACCTCTGGCGTTGTTGCCAGACTCGTCTCTCAGCTCGTCTTTTGCAGCAGTTTTTCAATATTTCATGGTTAGGCCATTTTCTTCCTCCTTTCCCTCCAGGCTCCTGATATGAACTACCTATAGTAAAAATGCGTGCTTCAGGTAGAAAAGCCAAGCAAAGGGAGGATACGATTCCAATAGAATAACTGAGACTGGAAAGAGCTGCCATGATTGTATTAGAGATATTGGGCTACTACTGAACCGTGGAGCCAACACTCAGGCTGTAGACAGAGGGCACAGATATGATGACCAGTTTTTATTTGAGAGAGCAGGGCACTTATTTTGTCGCCTTACAAAACAGCCCTTGTGGCTATTGGCTCCCAGAAGGTTTTTGTTTTCTACTAGTAATAAAAGGAGGAGCCCTTGGTTCTCAAAGGGGTAAGTGTACCGTGGAGGGAAGACTCAGCTGCAGGAGACTCGGCTTCCCTGAGGCTTGCAGGTCCCTCCCCTTGAATTGCACACTTTGAGGGGGCCACCTGGCCGGTGTTGTGTCTGCTCCCCTGGGTGCCTGCTTTTGACATTTCAAATCTTTTAAAAAGAATGAAGACAAGCAGATCTTGATAGTTTTATGATGAGAAAACAATTTGTCTTTTTTCACATGAATTTATATCTTTTCACCCCCTTCCTGCTCTGTACAGGCTGCTAGAAATTGTAAGCTACAAAATTATTGGTGTGCACCAAGAAGACGAACTATTAGAATGTCTATCTCCTGCGACGAGTAGAACATTCCGAATAGAGGTAACAACCCTGTTCTTGCCCCAGGGAGAGTGTGAGGCCCTGGTGGGTGGGGCAGCAGCTGTCCGCCACTTGTCCAGTTGTCTTACTGTGATAAAAGACGCACAGCGGAGACTCTGCCGCTTCAGGTGCACAGTCCAGTGGCATTAAGACATTCACACTGTGGAGCACTTGTCAACCACCATCCACTGCCACCATCTTCACCTTCCCCAGCCAGACTCCCTACCCATCAATATGCCCCCTCCCTGCCCTAGCAACCATCCTTCTCCTTTCTCTGAGTTTGATGACACTAGGTACCGCATATAAGAAGAATCATATATAGTGCTTGTACTCAGAAATTAATTTTAAATAAGTGCCACCAGACAAATCTATTCAGAAACTGGATCCCTATTGGTTTCTAGAGTTGCTGAAATTTCCACAGTAAATGGAAAATCCATTTTTTGGTGTCTTAAAATCCAGAATTTTCCTTAAAAACTTAAGATACTTTTTCTGGCTCTGAACACTTGCCATGTTTGGCATTTTGGCAAAAATATGACCTAACTTCCTCATTGCAGGAGCAAGTCAGAATTAAAACATGGTGTTTTTTCTGCACCAAGTGCTTGACTCAACTCCCTGTGTTTAAATGTGTGTCCCCAGGAAATACCTTTGGACCAGGTAGACATAGATAAGGAGAATGAGATGCTGATCACAGTGGCGCATTTCCACAAGGAGGTGTTTGGGACGTTTGGAATCCCGTTTTTGCTGAGGATACACCAGGTGAGGTTTTTTGGGTAACAGGTTGAGCATCACAGAGACCTCACCCCTTTTGGATTAGCGTTGCCCAGTCTGGTTTCTCGCCTGGGCGGGCAGACCACGGGCTTCAGTGGGTCCCTGTGGGCCGTGAGAGCTGGCACGGTGTGGCACAGGCACGTCAGCACTCGCATCCTTTCCCGTTCACAGGGCGAGCATTTCAGAGAAGTCATGAAGCGAATTCAGAGTCTGCTAGACATCCAGGAGAAGGAGTTTGAGAAGGTACGCACTCCTGGGCACTTGAGATTCAGCGAGCAGCGTGCTGGCAGCTCGGCTGGCACAGTGGCCTAGGCTTTGCTGAGGTGTGGATTTTGCTGACATCCGGAATTGATGGAGGAGTTTTCACTTTTGTCTTTTAGTTTAAATTTGCCATTGTGATGATGGGCCGGCACCAATACATAAATGAAGATGAGTACGAAGTAAACTTGAAAGACTTTGAACCTCAGCCTGGTAAGAACCCTCCCACGGTTTTCCGTCTGTGTGGGGTGAGGTCTAAGAAGCAAGTGGTAAGTAGCTGGAGGTGGACAGCCCTGCCGGAGTCAAGTGCTACCTCTCCCTTTTCTACAACAGGCGACCTTGTCTGTAATAGGAGGAGCAGCAGCCCATAACCCATGAATTCTCTCTCTTTTTAAAAATCTTCACCCGAGGATATTTTTCCATTTATTTTCAGAGTGGGAGGGGATAGGTGGGGCGAAACATCGATGTGAGAGACACATTGACTGGTTGCCTCCCACATGACCCCGACCAGGGCCGGGGACCAAACCACAACCTAGGCCCTGACCAGAATTGAACCCGCGACTCTTTGGTCTCCAGGCCAACGCTCTAACCACTGAGCCAAACCGGCCAGGGCACCCATGAATTCTCTCTTTTTTTTTTTTTTGGTGGTACATGCCCCAGCAGGAACCGAACCCAGGACTCTGGCCCACAGGCCGATGCTCAACCGCTGAGCCAAACTGGCCAGGGCATGAATTCTCTTAAGGATTAAAATATGTGGCTTGCATTGCACGGCTGAAACAACTAGGGTCCAAGGTCGGGGTGTGACTGGCAGGCTCTGACAGTGCTGCCCCTGGAGCCACTGAGACATGGGGTGAGGGCGTGGGTGCCCGTGGCTCCAGGTGTGCGTGCAGCTCAGAAGCCCCGTCCTCACTGGATTCACACCTGGGCATCAACGCTGCTCGTGTGGTCACGTTGAGCACTCCTGGTGTGGGGGTCCCGGTACTTACTCTGTGATCTCATCGCCGCTTTCTTCCCACTAGGTAACATGTCTCACCCTCGGCCGTGGCTAGGGCTCGACCACTTCAACAAAGCCCCAAAGAGAAGTCGCTACACTTACCTTGAAAAGGCCATTAAAATCCATAACTGACTTCCTCACCCCGTGCGTGCAAGGCGAGGACCGCGTGTGGGTGTGTGCCCTTTTAACAGCGAGAACTTCGGTACACGTGTGTTCTGCCGAAGTCTTCAGCAAGAGGATTTGCTGCTGGTGTTAATTTTATTTTGTTGAGGCTGTTCAGTTTGGCTTCTCTGTATCTATTGACTGCCCTTTTTGAGCAAAATGAAGGTGTTTTTATAAAGCTTGGATGCCAATGAGAGTTATTTTATGGTAACCACAATGCAAGGCAACTGTCAGCATAACGGGGAGAAGAGTTTAGTGGGATGCGTGGCGCTGGCGAAAGATCTCTAGTCTGTGTCTAGTTGGAATAAGCTGCCTGGCTGCCTCCTGGGGGTCCCAGTCACCACCCCGCAGCTAGTAAGTCTTATGTTTAGGCTCGTCTGACGTATTTCCTTCAGTTATGCTTTCAGTGACCTTTTGTGCATCTGTAAAGGCAAAACAGAGAAACTCACAAGCTAATAAATAGCGCTCTTTCCTTCACTGCGTGTCCTGTCGCCCCTTCCTCGGTTCTCTTCCCCAGCTGCCTGGGTCTTTTTAATAAATCCGTCTCACTTCCGTCAGCCACTACTGTTCTGCAGCCCATGTGCAAGGTGGATGCACTGAATACCGTCTGACAGGCGTTCCGGGGGTTTTTTATTAAATGGAAAGCACTGTTAAATACAATGAAGGTGTACTATGCTGCCTCTCGGCAAACTTGATGATCTCGAGTTCCTACAAACAGGTGAAAAAATTATAAATAGAATTTCCTTGAAATGGAACACATGGAGTAAAACAAAGGGGAGAGCCTTTTAGCAAAGAGGGCATGCTCACTAGTGGTTAGTAAGCTGTTGACTTTGTAAAAAAAAGTTAAAAGAAAAAAGAAAAAAAAAAACAGGAAAAATGAAATTGTATATTTAATGAATGACTATGTACAATTTACTGCTGGGAGGAGGTGACTTTTTGTTGGGTGAATCTACAGGTTACTCACTGATGTTGATATTCATTGTGTGTAGTTTCGTTTCAGTCCCGGCCTTTGTTTTGGAGCTGATGCCAGCTGCGTGTCTAGTTTGAGTGCAGTAAAATAGAATCAGCAGATCACACTTATTTTTCATTCTTCTCCAGTATTTTTTTGTTTGTTTCTGTAGCATCGGTGTACACCAACTCTTCCTGTATATTGCCTTTTTGCTGGAAAATGTTGTATGTTGAATAAAATTTTCTATAAAAATTATAATTCAGTGAGTGACGTGGAAGTTGAGGAAGAGTTCCGCTCTCCCCAGAAAGAGGCTTGGGAAACCTTTTCACTTACAACAAGGTTTTACTGAGATACTCCCCCACCAATGTCAGTTTTGCTGATGTGCAGTTCTGGCTTCTTTCTTTTTTTGCCTCTTACTAGTCCCATTTAAAAGCTTAAGGATTAAAAGGCTTTCCAGATGGGAACCCTGTACAAAGAAGATGACTGGACATATTGGAGTGGTGGGAGATGCAGCGAAGGGGACGTGGGCATTGTGGTGGTCGTGGCTCTCCACGTGGCTGGCCCCAGTGGTCCCGCATCTCATTCCCAGTGCACTGGGCTGGCCTGCACCCCGGGTGAGTCCTTCCCAGGCCTCCGCAGTGATGTGTGGCTTTCACACCCTGCAGCTGCCCTCTGCCCGTGCGTGGATAGCAGCGCCCCTACGTCTTTCCGAGGACATGCTGTTTTTGTCTTAGGTTTTGACTGAGGGTAGGTTATAGTCTTAGGTAACTGAGACAGAATTCTCCCCGAAGTTATTAGTGACTGTTTTTACAAAAACTTTTACAGCATGGATGACATGTGCTGCACTTTCTGTTCTATCCACTCCCAGTTACATTGTCAACAGTCTGAGTTCATAACACCGATGTTCAGGACAGGGATGGAGACAGACTGCCTTTTAGACAGTGCACTGAACCCTCAGTGGTGTGCCGTCTCCCTCTGAGGTGTCGGTGTCGTGTGAGGATGACCCGAGTCCCAGAACATTGGCTTCTGGCAAGCATGCTGTGGCGGGAATGAGGCGCCCACCCCACTGGACACAGAAGCAGTGTGCTGGAAGAAGCAGCCACATTTTAAAATTAAAGAGCAGACTAGGTAGGGAACAGGGCTTCATTGTCATCTGTTTAACAGCATTTCCCAGAGCACCTTCCCAGTGTCCCTGCTGGTCCAGCGCGGGGATTGCCGGCCTTTCTCTAAGAGCTTCGAGTGCGCTGTGTTGGGGACCGCCACGTGCAGCGGGAGGCGAGGCCGAGCTCCAGCGCGCGGGCATTGCCGTGCTAAGAAAGTTACCTCGGAGGAGCCGGAGTCTGTGCCACACGGGGTTGTGCGTGGCGTGCAGGGCTGCCCGAAGGCGAAGCGTCCGCCGCACAGCACCGCAAAGGGTCTTTCAGGGTGACCCTGGGCCACAGTTCTGACTGCAGTGAGAACAAGTGGCGTCCAGAAACCGTCTCTTCTAAGCAAGGCCTTAGCCTGGGCATTCCTCGTGCACACCTCACCTCACCTTGTTTTGGGGCTGACATTCGTGGTTCGGTGGTGCGTGGGGCTGAAACTTCCAGCAGCTCACCGAAGTGCCCGCCTTGACGCCGCCTGAGCAGTGTGTCCAATGAGCTTCTGGCTCTGCGGGCCTTGTGGTGGGCTCCAAGGGACTACAGCTTTGCCATGGCCGGAATGCAGCCACGGACCACCCTTCCGTGGAGGACCGGGGCCAAACCTGGGAGCACTTCATTTATGGAAACGCAGAAATGTCGGTTTGCCGCCCCCTGGACTAGACGGGAAAGGAGCGTCTGTGGAGGATGCCGGGCGGCTGCAGTGGTCTGCGAGCAGGACCGCCCAGCAGGGAGGAAGCACGTGAGGATGACGAGCGAGGCCACCCTTGCCCCTCCCTGAGAACACTCGTCTGCTGTGCGGGTGGCAGCAGTGTTCCTGGCCGTGGCGGTTTTGCTGTGGCCTGCTCTCTCTCCAGTATAATCTGCCCTGGTGACCCCATTTGCACTGCCCAGCACTACCACGAGCCACACGTGGCTGTCGAGTACCTGAGATGTGGCTAGAATGTCAGAGGATGTGAACTTCGAGTTGCCACATGTGGCTGTCACCTGCCATTCCGGATAAAGCCACTTGAGCCCACGTTCCCTCCCGGGTTTGTCAGAGTGGTTAGCTGTGGCCTTCCTGTGTAAAGCACGAGCGCACTGGGGCGCTCATCTTCCTGCTTGGCGTGAGCAGAGCCTTCAGGGATGCTCACATACTGGATGGGAACAGAGGCAAGGATCAAGCGCCCCAGTTCCCTGCACCTGGCACTCCCGGGGGGCCGGGAGTTGGCGCCGACTAACCCTTTCCGCCTTCGAGGGGCTGTGAAGCTGGGTCCGTGGCCTTCAGGAGAGTGGTCGGGCGGATTGTGTGCAGATTTCAGGGGACGGTTCCATTCACATTGAACTGCAGGGACCACTGACCCACACGTGAGGCCAAGTACCATCAGTGGGTAGATCCAGCGTGGGCTTACGGGTGTTGACCCCAAGATCCTGCCAACTTTGATGTACCTTTTAAATGTCTCAGTGTAATGTTTGGATGGAAAAGCCTGCACCCTGAGCGCCTGTGAAGCCCAACTCCGTGAGTGCTGCGGGCCTGTCCCCTCCGACCTGGTGAGGAGTGGCGCTCAGCCCTTCCAGACTCCTTTCTGCAGTCGTCCTTGTGGTGGCAGAGGCTCAGGGTCAGCTGCGTCCACTCCCCGCAGACGTAGGGTTGGGGTGAGAGTTAGACAACCGTGGCCCCTCCCGCCCCTTCCTCCCACCGGGCATTGCTGCTTCCTTGCCTCTGTCCACACAGCATAGGCTTGGCTTGAGGTGACAGCCACGGAAACAGGTGTCCCAGGTGGTGACAGGCGCACCAGCTACTATGTGCTGGGCTGGGCTGGGCGGCCAGCGCCACACCCTCTGTACGCCCGTGATAAGGGAGGTGGGTGTATGTCTTGTGTTGGCCCCGGCCTGGGGTCAGCAGTCTTCAAACAACTCGCCACTGAGTAAAGTCATCTCTGTACCTGGCGAGGCATCTGGGCAGCCGAGTGACAGGGACATGGACTTGGGAGGCGGCAAAGTGCAGAGCTGGCCTTGAAATGGCCTCACTGCCACCGTGCCGTCCTTTCTAGGTGCCCCCGCAGCCCTTGATGGGTGGTAGGAGGGCTGCTCCCCTTGAGACCGGAGCTGGAGGAGTCATGAGCAGGACGCTGTGCCCCACTGTCCCTCCCAGACACTGTCCAAGCCACACCTGGCAGCTCCCAGGTGGTGCAGAGACGAACCCGGAGCATGGAGAAGCCAAGTGAACCTTTTGGGGAAGGTGTGGGCAAGAACAGCTGCGACCCCCGCATGCTCCAGCCTAGTTGTACAGTGAGGCCGGGACGGGAGAGCCAGGGGCGTCCAAGGCAGCGAGTGAAGTCCCTGGGGATGATGGGGACTGCGGGGGCCGGGGCTTGGGCCAAGGGCAGACATTCAGGCTGACGGCCGCTGAATGTGGGTCCTGTGCAGCTGGACCTCCAGGGTTTTCTTACAGACACCGAAGTCTGGATCTTCAGTGCAACTTTCCCAGTTTTTACGAGTTGACAAACGACATTTTCTTAACGCTGGGCCGTCTGATCAGAAAGGCCTGGGGATTGGTCCCTGGCTCAGGGAAGGGTACAGCCTGGAGCTGGGCGGGAACTTGGTGGAGGTGCGGACCTGGGACACCCGCTAACGGTGGGCAGAGGCCGATGTGCTGCGGTGGCCCTGCTTTTGCCATGGAAACCGCTGCTGTGGAACTAAGGGTCTGGGCCCGCGGACCTCTCTGAGGGCCTGTCCAAACCAGCCAGCTGCCTGGTGAGTGTGGGGTCCCTGGTCCCAGCTTAGGGCGGCCAGGCACGCTTTGTGAGTGACCCGAAACCTGACACCTCTGCAGAGGTGTGGACTTCCTCCCAGACGACGTTTGGCCAAGGCACAGGTCAGCACTTCTCCCTCTGGGTAGTGGTGGCCGGTGGGCCCAGTCCGACCTCTGGGACTCGCTCTGCCTTTCAGTACCGACCCGCACCCTGTTTGAGACAGCATAGTCTCACCTTAATTTTTTAAAATATATTTTAAATTTTTTATTGATTTTTTTTTTTAAGAGCAAGGAAGGAAAGGACACACACTGATGTGAGAGAGAAACATCGATTAGTTGCCTCCAGCACATACCTCAAGTGAGGATCAAACCTGCAACCTGGGGATGTGCCCTGACTGGGAATCGGACCTGTCACCTTTTGGTGCACGGGATGACACTATCCCACTGAGCCACACCAGCCAGGGCTGGTCTCGCCTTTAAACACAGAACCAGGTAGTGTCCACCTGTCTTGTGGGCCTCAGGCCTTGCCGTCGCCCTGTGTTCAGTTGGCACCACTGTCCTGCTTTGTTATAGATGAGAGATCGGCTCCCAGGGACTGGGGGCCGAGCGACTCTCAGACGTGTCACCTTCTGTAATGCTAAGGTCTCATTAAAATGGGTCTCTGGATGTGGGAATGGGGACTCACTCAACCCCCAGTGTCTGTTTGGAAGTTGGTGCTCCCCTGGCTCTCCAGGGCACTTGGAGGTGTGGGAGATGGCGAAGAGGCAGCTGCTAGGGCATCTTTGTGGGGCACATTCAGATCCGGGGACACATCACCCTTCCCCTGGCTGGTGCTATTAGCGCTGTTACAGCAGGTGTGGCCAGAGTAGCTCTCCCCCCGACCTGGTCAGACGTCCAGGAACCTCTGCCTGCTGAGGACAGCTTGGTAGAAGGCCCCGTCACGCTTCAGTGCCTCCACGACTTCAGCTCTGCACACGCGTGTGCGCAGACATGCACGTGCAGACACGCACGCACGCCCGTCTTCCTGCCGCTGTGCCTTTTCTCGCTGCTGCGCCCCGTGCATCTTTGGTGGACAGGTGAGTTCCGGCGGCTGGTCGGCTCCTGGGCCTGGACGGCGCCTCCGGGCCCGGGTGTCTGTGCGCAGGATGGGGGCGCCGCACTCCCAGGTGGCAGTGGGCATTGCAGCCGCCACCTGCCACACTTGACTGAGATGAACATCACAGGCCCTACCTGTTCCTCTCTGCCCCCTAATCTCTTTCACTTCCCTTCTCTATGAGATTTGTTTCCTTTGAAAAGATGGGTGGAATCTTATTTTTGGCATTTTGCCAAATAAAAAGACCCTCAATTGTGCGTGGGTTTTCCTTTAGCAATACCCACACTCGACCTCATCCCCAGGCAGACCCCTTTTTACCCACAAGGGATCCCGTTCCTAAGCCATATACAGCTCTAAGCTGCCAAGTTCTTGCATGGTCGTCTCAGCAGCACAGGGTAGCTACTGTGCTGTAGCCCTGAGGGAGTTTTAGGAATTAAACTCCTCCTTCGGGGTGGGGGACAGATTTGGAGAGATTTGCTTCCCGCTCCCAGCTCCCATGAACGCACCTGTCCCCACCAGGTCCTGGCAAAGTGACAGACCCAAGGATGCTGGCACTGCTGGGCCGGGCTGCAGGAGGTGGGAGGAGGGCAGGGCGCCGCAGAGGCTGCAAAGGGAGGCGTCCAGGGCGCGGTGCGTGGACAGCGCAGTCTGTAGGGAGGCAGCCGCCAGCTCACAATGGCCTCGGGTGACCCAATGTTAGAAATGTGGGCTCAGCCCAAGGAGGGCGAGTTGTAAGCAGTTGTCTGGCATAATCAGAGCTAAAGTTACTAATTCTCACCTGAGTTCATTGAGCTTACTCTGTGCCAGTCACTGGCCAGAGGGAGCCGGCAAGATGGCTCAGGGAGGCCCAGCGGGCTGGTGCCTTCTTCAAGGAAGGTCAGGGAGGGAAAGAAATGGTTGTGGGGCAAAAAGGACAGGACTGAAGGGTGGTCTGAGGGACTGGAGGGGTGCCATCCCCAGCCACCAGGGCCACATGAGGTGGGAAGAGGGAGTCACTTTGAGGCCTGTTGGGTTTGCAGGACCCCCTGAAGCATCCGAGGGGAGGGCGGCGGGAGGCAGGTGGACAGAAGCTGCAGGAGTGATGTGAGCAGAGACCCGAGTTGGGGCCGTAGGGGGCATCAGCAGGACAGGGCGTCCTGAGGGCACCCAGGCGGTGGCCAGGGCACTGCTGCAGTCCGGGTGGACAGCAGGGTGAGGGGCAGGGGCTGCAGAGAAGGCAGGCAGGTAGGCGAGGGGGGAGTGTTTGGTGGATAGTGAGTGGCAGGAGGATGTGACAGGAAGTGCAGGGGTAGTCGTGTTGCTCCCTCCCCGCTGGAGATGCAGAGACAGTTGCCAGTAGAAGCTCAGGCTGATGGGAAGGAAGCAGGGGAAAGATGGGAGCTGGTCAATGGGTTGGTTTCTAAGAGGTCAGAAGAGGGTGGACCCTGATAAGGGAGGGCTAGGCATCATTCATCCAGTGCTTACTGAGCACCTACTATGTGCCTCTGCCAGTCTGACCTATGGAGACAGGAGGGCAGGGGAAGGATGGCTGGGCCCTGCCTCAGTCCCTTTACAGCCCCCTAGGCAGGGGTGGGGCGGGGGAACCCTAGCAGGACAGACACAAGCAGGCAAAGGTCAATTAATTGGCATTTATTTCATGGAGGTTCACGGGCGATGGTAGCGGAAGAGTTCATTCCGGCACACGGGGCACGAGTGGCTCACGTCCTGGAGGCTGTCCACACAGAAGGGGAGGAGACAGCAGCCCAGGACACACCTGCAACCTCGGGGGCAGTGGGCCGTGGGCCGGGATCCAGGCTGGGTGTGCTGGACTGCTGGTGCCAAGCCCGAGCACCCCCTCCAAACTTGGGCCTGCCCTGGCCCCTCTGCCCGGAGCCTGCCCGCCCCACCCAGCAGGCCCTCCCCGCAATGGTCAGGGCCCCACTCACCCAAATACGAAGAGGGTTGTACACAGCATCCAGGTGAGGATCCCTGGGACCGGGGTGGTCACCGTGATGATGTAGTTCCCGCAGTACGGACACTGGTAGTGTACAGGCATGGTAGAGGCCATCAAAGGCACGCCTTGGAACATAGCATGGGGGCCAGGAAGGGGGAGGGTCAGACCTCACACCCTCTCTTCCCGCTCCCCCATGTCCACTGCTGGGCAGGCCCCCGCAGGTGCTCGGTGCCCCTGAGCGCCAGGCTGTCCACATGAGCCCCCTGCCCCTTGCAGTCTCTTTCCCACCATCCACCACCCTGCGGGGCTCAGGGGCCTGCCTGACCGAGGGACCCAGGGAACAGGAGCATCTCTGGGTTTAAACTCAATACACTTCAGTGTGTTCCCAGGACATCACGCCCACACAACCCCTTTTAACTCAGCCAGAGCTGGTTTATAACCCTGCAGTTAAAACTCCAACTGACACCCTTGTTAAAGCAGGTGCATTAAAAAGAAACAAAACCCTACCACCACCACCAGAAAACCCCAACCCTTCCCAGTGGCATTCTTCTTGTCCCTCCCTCTCGCATTTGTACAGAAGGACCATAAAAACTGTGTAGTCCTCGCTGGTTTGGCTCAGCAGTTGGAGCATTGGCCACACACGGAGGGGTCTCAGGGTTGATTCCCTGTCAGGGGCACTTACCTGGGTTGTAAATTCACTCCCCAGCCCGGGAGGGGGCGACCAATGGATGTGTCTCTCACACACTGATGTTTCTCTCTCTCTCTGCCCCCTCTAAGAAAATTCAGTGGAAAAAATATCCTTGGGCCAGGATTAACCAAAAAATAAGTGTGTTTAGCTTAGCTCTCTTAAACATCACAGCCATGCCTCCAGTCCTGGGTGATTTCACACTGGATGGACGTGCTCATGGCCATGGGCAAAGTGGCCACTGGCAGCTGTGGGGGCAGGGAAGGAGGGCTTCCCAGAGGAGGTGCTGTTTGAGCAGTCTTGGTGAGCGGTCAGGGCAAGGAGAGGAGGCAGCGGCACTCACCTACGTGAACAACTCGGGGGCCTTCGGCGTACACTGGGGGAGGTGCTCGATTTCCTGGGTGCGGAGGAGGAGGATACGGCGATGGCTCTTTGGGAGAGAGGAAGGGAAAACACACTCAGATGTGAAGGCCCACTATGTGGCAGACTCTGAGCTAGAAACTAGGTCGGCCTGCGAGATACACCCATTTTACAGGAGAGAAAGCTGAGGCCTGGAGGAATGCATCAAGTTCCCGTGGTCGTATAGCTAGTGGATGGAGGAGCTGAAAGGTGAGCCCAGGCGTTTCTGACCCCAGTTGTGCCCTCATCGTCCTAGGATGTCAGACCTTCCTGGAGGCAGTTCCAGAGAGTTGAGGATGCAGAATTAGCACGGGGCTCTAGAATCCATTTTTTAAAACATCCGAGGCATTTCTTAGGTGTCAAGCTCTGCAGGAAACACTTGACATCCCTTGTTCCATTTACTCTTGCCAAATCACCAGCGAGGTAGCTATTGGCATTATTCCAATTTTGCAGATTTGGAGACTAGGCTCAGAGAGGTTAAGTAACATGCTTGAGGGCCCCCAGTAAAGAAGTATCAGAGTCAAGGATGGAACTCAGGGTGCCTCCAGAGCACCTGCTGCTGTGTGTGGTGCCCTCGCCTCTGGTCCGGGTAGCTCCAGAAGTGCCGACAGTCCATCTACGCCTTCCGGGGGGGACATTTTGGGCCCCAGGTCTGCCTCCATTTTTCCCAGCCTTGGGTTTTTCCTGACCCACAGTGTGCGGACACCGAGCTCCACCCCTCACCAGTGCCTAATAGTCAGCTCTTGGCCAGCCCTCAGGGTCCAGGATGCAGGGAGAAGGCTGTTTGGACAAGAAGTACTGGGGTCTTGGATCCCCAGAGGGTGGTCTGAGAGAGGAGATGATGGGAGCCCTATAAGTGTGGGTGATGGATGGGAATCCCCTTGTGTTTCACTGGGAACCATATGGGTGCTTTGCATGGGAACCTGACCCTCCCAGGAAAGGAGCCTCATGATTTGGGGGGGGGGGGGTGGGTTCTCTCCACCCACTGCCTTTCCCCAGAGGAGGAGCAACCAGGAAACAGCCCCTCCCCACTTTCTGCCCACAGTCTAGACGCCTTGGGACAGGAAGAGGTTTCATACTCACCTCCAGCAGCCCCACCATGGGCTGGTTTTTGTACCCTTTTACAGATGACAAAACGAAGGTCACCAATTAAGTATCTGGCCCAGGACTGCCAGCTAGAAAGTCATTCTGATCTGTCACTGAGTTAGCAACTGCCCAGCCCTTACTCAATCATCTCTTTTAATCCTCTCAACCATTTTTCAGATGAGAAAACAAACCCAAAGGGTTTCTGTGATTCACCCAAGCTTACATCAGCATGGCCAGAACCCCCACTCCTCTCACCCCATCAGTCTAGGTGTCTCTGGCACACGGGCTGGGGGAGGCTGGGGGAGAGGAGGCAGGTCGTACCTGGCATGGGGAAATTGTTAGCTTTGTTCCACGGCTCTCTTGTGACACTTTGGGAGAAGGCACAGGAGGTTGAAGGCCCCACTTCGTCACCATTGGGTCATATGGTCCCAGGTTGGCCAGGGACAGCAGGACTTGGGGGTGGTGAGGACGGGAATCACCCCCCAGCTCAGCAAAGGGAACACAGTCTTCTCTCCTGCTTCCCGCGGGCCCTGCCCTTGGCCTGTCCCCAGCCTCTCCCAGCCCCGACCTGAATGGGCACGCTCACCCTGGGGATGGTTCCATCTTGGTACCCCGGAGGTCCTTTGTTCTAGCAACGGTATCCGAGCAGGGTCGGGTTCCGCGTTCTGAGCGGCAGAGGGCTTGTCTCCAGCTCTCATGGCTCCTGGCCCTCAGCAGGAGTGCAGGTCAAGTCCAGCGCCTCCGGCGGGGCTGGCTCTGTGGAAGAGCCATTGTGAGGTGTGTCCTCACCGTGCAGAGGGGTGGGGCCTCCCAGGTGCCCAGCTTGGGGAACCTCTGAACATGGTCCCTCGCCACTGTCCACGGCCCCACGCTGTGGCAGAGTGGAAGCCAGCGCTGTGGTTCACGGGGCGGGGCGGAGCTGATCGGAGCCTTCTGTAGAGTCTGGTTAGAGCCGGCGATTCTGCCTCGAGGAGTTTATCCTGCTCTGTGCGAGCTGTGAGGATGTGCGTGTCCTCTTATTTGTAGGTAGGTGTATATACATATACACACGTATATATGTTTTTATCCTCACCCGAGGACATTTTTTTGCTTTTTGTTGTTGTTGTTCAGATAGAGTGGGAGGAAAAGAGAGGGAGAGAGAGGGAGAGAAAGAGAGAGAAACATCGACATGAAAGGGACACATCGAGTGGCTGCCACCCACACGACCCAACCAGGGCCGGGGACAAACTGCAACCGAGGTACATGCCCTAAGCGGGAACCAAACCCAGGTCTCTCTGGACCACAGGCCGATGCTCTAACCGCTGTGCCAAATTGGCCAGGGCTATGCATGTATATATGTATATGCATATAGCAAATATGTATATACACGTCTATATGTACAGATGTGCGAACATATGTATACACACATATATGTACATGTACACACATGTGTACACCTATACTATAGGTGTATGCACACATTGGTGTGTGTGTATGTATCACAAGGTTAACTGCCTCTCCTGCTTGTTTAGCTGTGTAAGTTTGGGCAAGATCCTCACTTTCTCTAACCCTCCACCTCCTGACTTACTCATCTTTAAATGGGTATGATAGCTACTTTATAGGGTTGTTATGATATCAAATGATATAACGCAGGTAAATGTCCAGCCAGGTGCAGCGGATGAAGCCAGCATGGTCATTGAGAAGTGATTAGTGGCCTGAATAGCCCAGAATAGATGCTCCCAATTGTAGGGGGTGGCTTCTGTGCGGGCTGGCTCAGTGCCTTAGCTGCGGTCACAGCCAGGATCTGTGTGTACAAAGGCACGCACTTGGCCAGTATTCTATATGGCTTCTCATAATGCTGCAAAAGTTTGGGGACTGTCCGGGATACCTGCTCGTCTGTCAGACTGCAGCAACCAGAGTTATGCGCGTCTGGGAGAAGTGGGATTTGGTGATCTCTAACAGAGTTACAGATGTGGGGCCCACTGACTCAGCAGTACTCTTTCTAGAAATCCACCCCCAGGAGAGACCAGCAAAAATGCCAAATGACAGAGGCGGAAAGCTATTCAATGCAGCAGCAAAAACGAGACATGAGCCAAATGCCTATATGTCTAGTTACTCTTCAGCTGCCAAAAATACAGGGAGGGAGGGGAGGGAGGAACAGAGAGAGAGAGAGAGATGGAGGGGGGCTAGGGGGAGAAAGAAGGAAAAAGAAGAAGAGAGAGAAAAGATAAAAGAGGAAAGTCTCCTTATATTGCTGTGATGTAGTGTCTCCAGGATATATTGCTAAGAAAAACAAATTATATATACATACACACACACACACACACACACACACATATCTTCATATATATATATATATCTCACTACATTCTGTATAAGGAATCAGGGTGGGAGCAAATGAAGAATTAATAAACGAAAGGGGTCGATGTTGAGGGACACAGATAAAAGTGGGCCCTCTCTAAATAGACTCTGCTTTATTGGTTTGACTTTGGGACCATGCCATTATTTTTTTCCTAATTACAAAGGAATTATGTAAAAAAGAAAAAAGCAACACTGAAAAATGAAAAGCCACCAAAAATAAACAAATGTGACTATATATCAAGATGTCTTACAGGGGACACAAAGCACAGGCCATAAAAGAAAAACCTGAAAGACGACCTCATCAGCGCTCAGAGCGCCAGCTCTTTAAAAGACAAACAGGTGAAACAAGAGGCTAGCCGCGGCCGGGAGAAAGTATGTGGTCTGTACGTGTGCCAAAGCGCAGGTATCCGGAATGTAAAAGGTCTCCTTCCAACCAATCATAGTTATTTATAAGATGCAACATTAAAAGTGGGCAAAAGACCTGAAGAGACACTTCATAAAAGAAAACAGGAATGGCCAATATACAAAAAAACAACAAAAAACAAACTACCACCTCATACCTGCTCGTATGAGTGTAAAATGGTGCATCGCTTTGGAAAACAGGCAGTTTGATAAAAGGCAAACATACGCTCTCCTGTGACCAGTAAGTCCACACCCAGATTTTTACCCAGGAGAAATAAAAACATATGTTCAAAAACAGACCCATATGGGAATATTCATAATAGCCAAAATTTAGAAACAACCCAATAAATACAATGCATTATTGATGTACTCAGCAAGATAAATATATCTCAAAAAACGATTAAAAAAATTTTTTTATTGATTTTTAGAGAGACAGGAAGGGAGAGGAAGAGAGAGAAACAGCAAAGCATGGATGGGCCGCCTCCTGCTTGCCCCCCACTGAGGATTGAGCCTGTAACCCAGGCATGCGTCCCAACCAGGAATCAAACCAGCAACCTGGAACAATGCCCAACCAACTGAGCCACACCAGCCAGGGCTCGAAAAATGATTTTAGCAAAGGAAACCTGACCTAAAATAGCACGTCGTCTGTGATTCTTTTTATCTGAAGTTCCAGCGCAGGCTAAGCTGTGCGGTCTGACCAAGGGAAGGTGCCATCTGCGAAGGGAGACAACCAGGGTGCGGGCAGGTGTGGCCGGCGTGGCAGGTGCCGCTGACATCACAGGCACCGTTAAAACCGCTTTTCAGCTGGGGGGGAGGAAAGTGTCCCGAGGAAGCCCCTTCCTAATTCCCACAAAGGTGTTGTCTTCCTGGAGAATAAAATGCCTGGTTCCAGCAGCACCCCTCTCTCAGCTCACCCTCTGACCTCTCCACCTCCTCATTAATACCCACGGTGTCCACGCCCAGTTATGTACTGGTGTCTGAGATTTGGTGCCTACGGTTTCCCCCGGCGCCGGCATGGAGAAGGTGCTCCATAAACATAGGTTCTGTGTGTGAATGAACGAAGGAACCAGCTGCATGATGCACTCATCACTGGCCCACCCCTTTCAGCGTCAAATCCCTGGATATCACACCCCAGGGCCCGAGGTCCTAGTATAGACTTGAGGTTACACATGTTGGGATGGGGCTGGAAACTGCCTTCTTTGGGGATTTTGAGGATGATGGTCCTCCGGACCCAGTGTTGGGATGCTGCCTGCCGTGACTGAATGGAACACTGAGCGTGAATGAAGTGGCTGATGGACGATGCGCTTGGGCGCCCGACCGTTCCAGATACGGCCACCAGGGGGCAGCACCAGACTGCGCGAATCAGCCTCGCCTCATCCCTTTGGGGTTTGAGAGGGTCCCATCTTGAGCAGGGATCCAGTCAGCAGGGCCTCTCCTGTCCCTCTCCCTTTAAGGGTGTCCCTACCCTGTCCTGAGGCTGAGGACTTCTGTTTCACTCAATCACCTTCAGGCCAGGCTGGAAGAAGTCAAAAGAAGGCTTGAGGCCAGCATAAAGCCGCACTGCAGGAGTGTGGGGGAGCCAGGTTAGACCCCGGTCTCTCTGCACCGAGACGCAGGGCCTTTGGGGAAGCCATGAGACCTGACTGGGCTCTTCCTGGGCCTCTTCTGTGAGGATCAGTTCTCGGAGGCTCAGGGCTCCTGGAAGACTGTTTTGTTGTTAACTGTTTGTTTTAAACCTTTGCATCCCCCAAATAAGGCCTGACATAGAGGAGAAAGAAGTTGGTCTAAGCATGGGCTCTGTCACCCCCAGCTGCGTGATCCCAGGCAGGCCTCAGTTTCCTCCGCTGCCAAGTGGACCTAAAATAAACCTTCCTACTTAGAATGTTATGAAATGTAATGAGAATTACCTTGCTGGCTGATCCTTCACACATGCCTACTTTCTGTTTGTTCTGTTCTGCCCCTGGGCATTTGCACATGCTGTTCCTGTGCCAGGAATGCTCTTTCCCAAGATAGTCCATGGTTCATTTCATCGTGAAACTTCAGCTCACATGCCACTCCTAATGGAGGGCTGGTGCAGATTTCTTGGCAAGAGGAGCCAGCCATACTCTACCATACAAACTGGTTCAACTTTAACAACAGTTACTTCTGTCTAAAATTAACTGGTTCATGTATTAGTTTACTCGATTATTGTCCATTACTCTTAAAATGTCAGCTCCATGAGGAGCAGACCCTCATCGATTTTGTTCACAGCTCTCATCCCAGTACCTAGTACAGTGCTGGGACATAGAAGATGCTCAATAAAGATTTGTTGAGTGAAGGACGAGTGAAAGAAATCCATATAAAGCACTTAGCCCTGTGCTAATGAAGACTCTGAAGCTGGGCTGCTTAAGGAAAAAATGAGATGGGACATTTTTTCCTTCCTGCTCATCCTCTCTTCCCAGAAGGGCCCAGCTCTGAGGGAGGCGATATAATAAGGGGGAAGGAATCCAGAGGGATGACTTGTAACTGTAATTATTGGGCAAGTGTGTGGCGAGGGGGGCTGGGTGGCTGAGAGGCCTGGGCTTTCTCCAGAGCCTTCTCTTCCTTCTCTTTCTGCCCATCAGTGAGATCCCATCTGCTCCAGGTGCACGGGAAGCCTGGAGCCCTGGGCGGGGAGCTGCTGGGTCATGCTCAGTGGAATTCCCAGCTCTGCCAACCCACCCTGCCTGCTTTCTCCCTCCCAGCTGTGGTGAGCTGGGAGGGGCCGGTGTGGGAGGCATTGGCTGCTGCAGGCTCCTCACCCCAAGCCCCACTGCTTGCTCAGGGGCCAGGAATGAAGGCAGTTCTCACTCCTGGGCCATGGAAGCCCTCTCCCTGGACAGCAGGCACCTAGATGGAGGAGGGTGACAGTTACCTCGTCCCTGGCAGCTGCAGCCCATCCCCTGCCCTCAGAACTCTCGGCCAGCGCCCCCAATCAGAACTCTTGCACAGCACCGGGGAGGGGGTACTGTTTCTGGACTGGGGAAGCCCTTGGGGTCTGGGGAGGACCCGGGAAGCTGTGTGATGGGAGGGTGTAATGTTTCCACCTGTGGTGTTTGCATGGGGGCGGGTACATGTGTGGGGAGATGTGTGTGTGTCCATGTGGGAGGGATGTACAGGGGCAGTATCTGTGTGTGGTGTGTGTTCACATGGTAACTCCTGGGCCCATCTTTTCCCAGCTTCAGCCAGCTGCCCAGAGGGTAGGACCCCCACCCCCTGCCCCCACAGGCCTCCCCACCGGGCCCAGGGTGACGTTTTCAGCTCCCTCTCCACTGTAAGCTCTTCTAGAACCATTCTGCAGAAGGGGAAACGGAGTGATTTGCCTGGTCCCTCATCAGTGATAGGCCCTCGTTTCCTCAACATGTATTTATTGAGCACATAGCATGCGTCAGGCATAGGAAACCAAGCGAGGCAGACGAGGTGCCTGCCCTGGGGAGCTCACATTTTAGTGAGGGAAGCAGATGCCAGACAGGGTCATACGGGGAAGGGTGAAATGATGACAACAATGGGAGATGGGTGGGACAGACAGATTGGAAGGGCACCACCTTTGGCTGGGCAGAGGGTCCCCTGAGGCATCCCGGGAAGAGTTCCCCTGGATCTGGATGTTGGTGGAGCCTGTCACTCGCCGTCTGTCTCCAGAGCCTGCACACCTACCTCAACACAGCTGGATGGGCCCCTCCTCACCACCGCTCACCCGAATATGTTCCAGAAATACAGTGGCTTCTCAAAATGATGAAAGAATTAGAAGGAAACAGGAAGTGCCCCAGAATATTGGTCCAACTTAGCAGCAGGGCAAAACCCCCAGCAGCTGCACAGGAAGCAGTGGAGCAGGTGGGCCTGCCTGAGGGGCCGGGGCAGGATGTGTCGGTGTGGATTCATCCACGGAAGCACGTGTTCCCGTCTGGTGGGGATGTTGATCACGGGGGAGCCTGCGCCCACGTGGGGCAGGGAGACAGCTCCAGGACGTGTTCCACTGCGAGTGTAGGGAGGGGTGCTGGAAGTGTTTATGTGTGAGTGATCCTTTGTTAAGTAAGACTGCCCAGCATTGCATCACCCTCATAACCATGGCCTCTTGTTTTCCATGCCAGGAGTGCCCCCGAGTCATCTGGATGGCTATGGAGGCCCGATCACATTGCAAACACGGCCTTGGGGGTGGCATCACCCTCTAGCTGGTAGGGAGGAGGGAGGATGAGAGGTGGGCCTCAGTTGTGCTGATCCCCTGCCTGGAATGCTCTTCCCACCTGTCAAGACCCCATTTGGCATTTCCTACAGGAAGCCCTCCTGGAAGTCCTGGGGCAGGGCAAACTCACTCCCGTTTCCCACATCAGCATTTCTGTGTGTTTGGAGAAGACGAGAAAAGGGGTCTGTGAGAAATGGCCTCACGCACCCATTCATCTCATCCGTCCGTGTGTTCAGTCACTGATTCAAGACTGCTCACAGGGACTCTGTGCAGGGCTGGGCCCTGGAGGTACATGCTAAGCCCAACAGTTTTTTGTTTTTTTAATCCTCACCCGAGGACATTTTTGCATTTATCTTCAGATAGAGCTGGAGGGAGAGAGGGAGGAAGAGAGAGAAAAAAACATCGATGTGAGAGAGACACATTGAGTGGTTGCCACCCACATGACCCCAACCATAGCCATGGACAAATTGCAACCGAGGTACGTGCCCTTAGTGGGAACCGAACCTGAGACTCTCTGGTCCACAGGCCGACGCTCTAACCGCTAAGCCAAACTGGCCAGGGTACGACAGTTTTGTATTCCCAGAGTTATGGTCTACTGGGAGATAGAAAATGAACTGGTAGACGAAATAATGAGAGATTTAGATGAGAACTCTCAGGGGAGCCCCGAGAGCGGTGGGGCTCCTCTAGACAATGATGTTGAGACTTGAAAGATGAGAAGACACTCTTCTGCCTCTCCCCACTCAATAAGCATGCTGGTGTGTGATGGCTGGAGCTCCAGCAGCTGTTTTGGCCCCATAAGACAACCCTGAGGCTAGAAGACAAATGTTAAAGGATGATGGAACATGAATATAGGAGACATCAAGTTTTGAGGACTACAGACCCGTTGTATCAACTGAGACATAGCAACTTCAGTTTTCTTATACATGACAGAGCTATAACTCTCCAATTCACATAAGCTTCTTATTGGAGTTTTCTTTTATTCAGTAGTGTTCTGCTGAAGTGTTACAGCAGAAGAGTTGGGATTTTATTTAGAGGCAATAAGTTGTCACTGCAAGGTTTTGAGCACAGGAGGGACATGGTGACAAAGTTCTCTTTTCTTCTTTTTTAAAGAATCTCTCCTTGACCAAACTTTAGGCAGGCTCCTCTGAGCCCTCTGCTTGACTGGGCTTGACCTTGGGCTCCTGTCTTTGTTCTGGTAGAGTCCGGTTTTAGCAAGAATCTTGTCAAGTTGGTTTGGCCAGAATCCCTCACCCTCAATATCTGATCACCCTCGATATTTGACCAAATTCCTCAGCTCCTACGGCTCAGCCCCCAGGTGATGTCTGATCACCTTGGCCCGCCTTCTGCAAGAATCCTGCTAGCCCAATTTAGCCAGAATCTTTCCTCTTAGTAATCCCCCCACCCCACTGCTTGGGTACAAATCCCCACTTTTCCTTGTTGCGCTTGAGTTGAGTGCAATCTCTCCCTTACTGCTAAACCCCTTTGCAGTGCTCCCTACACCCACTGTGATGGTCCTGGATAAAGTCTGACTTACTGTTTAATAAGTAGCATAAGTATTTTTTTTTTTCTTTAAACGTGGTGGAATTTTGAAAGATCATTCTAGCTGTTACACAGAAAATTGGAGTCTCGGTATGAAATTAGGGGGAGGCAGAGGGATGAGTGGAGGCCACTGCCCTTGGTGAGACAATAGAGGCCCAAGTCACAGTGAGAAGTGAGGACAGGACGTTGATGGGAGATACACTTTGGATGGAGAAGTCTCCATATCATGCCTGTTATCACTCTTCTTTTTCATAATTTTTTTTTCTTTATTGATTCCTAGAGAGAGTGGAAATGAGGGGGAAAAATATCGATGAGAGAACATAGATTGGCCGCCTCCTGCATGCCTCCCACTGGGAGCCTGGCCCACAACGTGGGCATGTGCCCTGACCGGGAATCAAACCGACCACCTCTTGGTGCATGGGTTGACGCTCAGCCACTGAGCCACATTGGCTGGGCATGCCTGCTATCACTCTTAAAGATGAAACTCCCTTATTGAGTCCCATACATTTAGCCCATTTTGGCAACTGCCATCTCATCCTACATGGTCTCTCTCACCTCAGGGCCTTTGCCCATGCTCTCTGTAACCTCTCTTGGGAATGTCCTTTCCTTTGTTTAACTCCTAATCTTCTGGAAGATCTCAGGTCAATTAGCACTTTCTAGAGAAGTCTCTCCTGGCTCCTCCAGCACCATGATTGTCCCTGCTGTGAGTACAGTGGGATTTTATACCATTGTGTGATTACTGGTTTAACATCTGCCCTCCCTAGGAGTGTAATTACTCCAAGGCACAGGGCCAACATGAGTTTTGTTTCGTCCAGGGCTTGGAACAGAGCTCAGGTGCAATAAATATTTGTCAGATGGCTGGCTGGCTGACTGGCTGATTAATCCTCATTGGGCAGAATATTTAGGCCAGATCTCTTCATAAGCTGTTGGCTTAAAGTCTTGCCCTTGGCCAGTGCTATCAGATAGGGCCAACATGGTGGACTCATGTCACTGGCTACAGGAGGCTTAAGCCATGGCAATTTGGGAAGAACTCCTCCCTGAGACCAGGCTTGTCTGATGGGCCTGAGGGTGGGACACTCATGGAGCTATGCAGGCTTATCCAGCCTACCACATGACACCCTGGTTATTGGTTATCAGTTATCAACCTGTCTGCCACCTCACCAGGCTGCAACTCCCCTAGGGTGAGGACTGGGTGGGCACTTTTTACTTCTGGGTGCTCAGTGCCCAACACAGAGCCTGGCATGGACAACACACCCAGTGAATGATTGCAAACCAGTACTGAACCAAAGAGGGTGTGAAATTCTGAGAGGCTTCAATTAGTTGAGAAGGGATCTGGGGGAAGAAGGAAGAAAAAGGGATAGCCTTAGTTCCTTCTGGTTGCCACAACAAAACAGAGAAATGCATTTCTCACAGTTCTGGAGGCTGAGAAGTCCAAGATCAAGGTGCTGGCCAACTTGGCTCCTCTGGAGGGAGCTTGTAGACAGTTGTCTTCTCACTTTGTCTTCAGTGGTCTGCAAGTTCCTGAGGGGGAGGGAGAGCAAGGGACGTGAGTGGCAGGCAGAGCTGGTGGGCTCCTGTAGAGACCCAGTGCCATCCCCACTCCTGCCTGTGGTCCCAGGACAGTTACAGGCTACCTCCCCACTACCCTGCCCTTGCTTTACCAGTCTAGGCTCAGGGCTGACTGCATTCAGGGGTGCTTTGGACTTGCTGTGACTGGGGCTAGGACACCTCTTTCTTTGTGTTTCAGTTTCCTCTCCTGTGAAACAAGAGTAACATCATTTATCTGCAGAGACAAAGGACTCATGGACAGAGTGGAAACTAAGAACAAAACGAACCAAAAACAACCACAGAAGAAAAAATCAGCGGTTTTCCCTCGTTTTTTTTTCTTTGAATTTTCTATTTTTGTTCCTTTCCCCGGAACCCTCTTTTCCTCCCTTCTGTTCTTTGCTTGTTTGTTTTCCTTCGGCCTCTCTCTTCATTCCTCCTGGTCATTCCTTGGTCTCTTTCCCAGAGCGCCCCAGGCTCATTCGGATTCGGAAGCGAAGGTCAGGTGGAGGCCGGGCCGGACCCGGTGGGTTAGAGGAGGGTTCTGCACGGGCGCGAAGACCGGATTTTTCCACTTTTCAAGGGAGTTTTCTGCCCGTGGGTGCTACACAGGCGGGCCCTGCCCCCGCCCCCGCGCCGGGCTAGAAGCCGTGTTCCCCTCGGGCCGTGCGCTCCCGCCAGTCCTGCGCGCGTACACAAAGGTCCGTCGGGGCTGTCCCCACCCGCGCCGCCCGCGCCGCCCGCGCCGCCCCCACCCCCGTCGTCCCCGGCTCCGGCTCCCGCTCCATTGGCTGGAAGCTCGTGGGGCGGGTCCTCAGCGGGCCCGCCCCTCGGGCCACGCCCCCTCCCCTGTGTAGCTGGAGCAGTCGGAGCCAAGCAGCTGGCGGAGCGGAGCGGATCGCGGGGTAAGGACTTTCTCCGGGGACCCCAGGAAGGTGTGGTGGGGTGCCCCCGACCGTAGGCCCGGAAGCAGCCGGGATGGGACCTCCTGTGCGCCACTGCTCCCATTCAACCCCCTGTTGCAGGGTCTTCCAGCTCGCCGGCAGGGGGCTCCGGGCCGGGACTCTAGGCTCCTAGGAAACATCCCGGTCGCCGAGGCCTGTTTGGGGAGAGCGAGTACTCCCCCAAGGGGAGGGTGGGTGTGGCAGCAGCTAGAGGGATTGGGAGCGGACGTCCGGCAGCACTTCCCGCCCGGCCACCTGTTTTCTGCCTGCAAGGAGCCTACCCTCGCCGCCTTATCCCCTCCCCTCGCTTTCGTCGGTGCGCTGGAGCGTGGATGGGGCGACGCGCGGTGCGGTGGAGCGAGACGCGGAGGGGCGAGGGCGCCGCTCCGGAGGTGGAGCCGGCCGCGCCAGCTGTGGGTTCGGCTCCCAGACCTGGGCCAGGCCCGGCGGGGGCGGTGGGGGAGCCCTCCTGGCGCCGCGCGATTGGCCGCCTCTGGGGGAGGAGGAATCACCAGGCGCTCTTCGAGTATGTTTGCGCCGGGATGGGGAGCCCCCAGGCGCAGCGGCAAACTTCACCCGCGTCCGCAGCCTCCCTCCCTGCTGGCCTCGCTGGCAGCCGGTTTGCAGGCCGGAAGTGAACTGTTCTGTTTTGATTTAAAAAAAGAAAGCCCCTGACCCCCACTGCCTTTCTGGGGTTGGACTGGATGTGTGTATTGGGGTGGGGGTAGCGCAGATCAGCCCGCTCCAGGCAGGGCCTCCGTTCTCATGGGGGGGGGGGTCTCATTGCAAACTAAGAGGCCACTCTGAGCCTCAGTTTCCTCTTCCGTGGACTGGGAATATAACTTTTCCTATAGTAACGCGTCGTGTGAGAATAAAGGGACATGGCTGACTCAGTGCCAGGAGAAAGGTTAGCGACTGTTACCATTTTTACTTGCTATTTTGATATTTCTCAGTCTCTTAGCTCCCAGTCTTGCCCCTCCCGTCCGTTCGCCAGGGGAAACTTGTGAAAATCTGTTCAAATCAACCCCAGGCTTAAAGTCGTCCACTGATGTCGCCATTGTTGTCTAAGTGCCAAACTTCTCAACAGAGCTTTCTGTTGTCTTCCACCTGGATTTTTCCCACTTCTCTGTGTCGCCTGCTTCCTCCCTGTGGGCCTTTGCCCCTGAAGTCCCTCTGCCAAGAATGACTTCCCCACTCCTGAAGTGATCCTGCCAGGCCAGGGGCCTCCCCACCTCTGCTCCTCCCCTACTCCCAGGGGTCCTTGATGACCTTGGGTTCTTAGTGCTGACCTTTCTGGCCTCCCCCCACCCCTAAGTGGCCCAGAAACCCCTCCAGGGCAAGACAGGGTCATGGAACTATGGCCTGGTAAATCCTGGGGTGGGGGGTCCCAATGAGTTGATCTGAGCCCAGGTTGTGCCCTGGGGTCTGGGGGTGGGTTTGAAGATGGGTTCCCCTGGGAAGGGACTCGTTTTTTCTTTGGCTGAATAACAGAGTCAGGGAATTTGGTTTGTGTCCCATCAGCAGGGACAGGAATGGGAGGGATCATTCTAGATGGCCCTGTGCCTGATATTTCCACCATGTGTGGTTTAACTATTGTTGACACAGCCCATTATAGTTGGCACCGCACCATCAGGTCTCCACAAGGTCCCTGGGCCTGGGAGGCTGCCACTATTACTGTCCCATTTGACAGATGAGGAAGCTGAGGTGTGGAGGAGTGAGGTCACTTGCCAGGGGTTACAGAAGGCGTGAAGAGCAGTCAGGCCTGAAACTCAGGTCTGCTGCCAGGGCCCTGAGGCAGGGATGGAATACGCTAGTGCTTGCAGTGGGGGTGCTGGGGGTGCAGAGCCGGCTTCTAGTTATCAGTAAGGGCTTGGGCTCTCCCGGAAGGGGCCGTCAGGGCTGAACTGGGCTGTGCTGGGTCCCAGGTGGTTAGGGAGATGGGTGACCATCTCCTGGAGGGTCTGGGTGGGAGTGCTAATGGGGGATGGTCAGATGGCAGTGCTGGAGGGCCCGGGCTTTCAGACCTCTTCCCAGCACTCGGGTCGGGGCGGCAAGCAGTTTCCAGCTGGGCTGGGCCTGGAATGGGGCTCAGCTGCTCTCATCCACCCACCTGACACGGAGGCTGGCGCTGGGGCTGCACCCTCCTGCCTTATTTGTATTTTTCTCCATGTTACTCCATCCCCCTTCCCCGCTCCTCCCCTTGACTCCCCCATCCCGCTTCTGCCTTTTCCTCCTTTCACCCCCTCCATTCCTCCACTCCGCCCCTCCCTCACCAGAGTCTGGCTCTCTTTGGAATAATGGAGGGGAGTAGGACTCTTTGTGGGCCTCTCTGGCTTCCTGGGCCCCTCTGTTCTACCTCAGCTGACCACCCCCCCAGGCCTTCAATCCCTCAGTTCTGCCAGGCTGGGGCTCATCTGGGCTGGAGGTGGGGAAGAGAGGGGAGAGGAAGGAGGGTATTTCTGCCTCAGTTTACAGGCCAGGATCTCAGGTACACCAGCGTAATTTTGTGACTCATATAGAGCTTCAACCCCGCTCTTTCCCCCACCCCCATCTCCCTTCCACCCTCTTACACTGTCTGACAGGTGGTAAAATCTCTTAACCCACCCTGCTTTGTGTTCCATGGTCCAGCAGCATCTGCCTCCCTGGGAGTGCAGACTTTCAGGCCTCAGCCCCGGATCTTCAGAATCAGAGTACGCATTTTATCATCCCCAGAGATTTGTGGTTTGACTAAAGTGTAAGAAGAGCTGGCTTAAATCATTCCGACTGTACTATAGATTCCTTATCTGTAAAATGGGGACGATAAAAGTGCCTTCCCTGTGGGGCTGATGTGGGGTGAATCTAGTTAATGTATGTAAATGCTGGTACAGAGCCTGACACAGAAGTCAGTGGAGAGTGGACATCATACTTTCAATGCCCTGCCCCTCATGACAGGTTCTCCAGTGCTCTATCCCCTTCCCTTTGTGTAGGCTACTACTCATCCTCACTTGCCAGCAGTGGCTTGGTCCTGGGGCTGGGAGGTATCTGAACATGATGCCCAGCCATGGCCCTCCTTAGCCACAAACCCATGGAAGCCTCGAAACACTCCCACTTTTCAGAATGGGAGCTTAGAAATTAAAAAAAATAGGCTTGGCCCTGGCCAGTTTTGCTCAGTGGTTAGAGTGTCAGCCCGTGGATCAAAGAGTCACAGGTTTGATTTTGGTCAAGGCCGCATACCTAGGTTGTGGTTTGTCCCTGGCCCTGGTCCGGGTCATGTGGGAAGCAACCAATCAGTATGTCTTTCTCACATTGGTGTTTCTCTCTCTCTCTCTCTCTACCCCTCCCTCCCATTCTATCTGAAAATAAATGGAAAAATATCCTCAGGTGGATTTATTTTTATTTATTTATTTATTTTTCATCCTCACCCGAAGACATTTTTCCATTTTTTTGTTCAGATAGAGCGGGAGAGAGAGAGAGGAGGAGAGAGAGGGAAACATCGATGTGAAGGAACACATCGAGTGGCTGCCACCCGCACGACCAACCAGGGCCGGGGACAAACTGCAACCGAGGTACATGCCCTTAGCGGGAACCAAACCCGGGTCTCTCTGGACCGCAAGCCGACGCTCTAACCGCTGAGCCAAACCGGCCAGGGCTCCTCAGGTGGATTTTAAAAAAAAGGCTTGGAGAGGTTTAACTTTGGTGAGAACCATGCTAAGAATGAAGCTCCCAACTTGAACCTAGCTCTTGTTCCCCTATTTATTGCCCTGAAGGGTTATAAAGCTACCAAGAATGGAGCCTTGTGAAATGAACTGCTGACTCCCTCTCACTAAAGTGTGAATGACTGACAGCACTATTACCAAGGCTTTCCTCCCTGGAGCTCTCAGAACTGTCCAGGAGGACCTGCATGGCCTGTGGAAAATTCCCAGGCTATTTTGGGCTGAGGCCCCCTTCTCTGCCCTTTCCCAGGGTAAAGGCCCCGCTGACACACCCTTCCCTGGGGACAGGCAGGGTGGGAGTGGCTTCCTAGCTTTCCCACCTTTAGGCCTTGGGTTCTCTCTCCAGGCTGGGCACTCTTCAGAACCTGGGGGTACTGACTGGGTAAGGGGGAGGATGGCCAGCTGCTCACCTGGGAACACCTGCTTTAAAAATGCAGCCCCTCTCCCACACTCCCTTCCCCTGCTTGCCTTTTCTCTGTAGCTTTTGCACTGTTGGGTGTACTGTGTGTTTCACCAGTTTATTTAGTAGATGTGAGGCCCAGGCAAGTCACGTGATACTCTGTGCCTCAGTTTTCCCATCAGTGAAGTGGGGATGAAATGAGCTGAGAACACTGCTGGCTCCAGTTCTCTGCTCTTGCTGTCCTGGTGGCTGTGGGTCTCTCCCTCCCTGCACAGAAGCTACTCGAGGGCAGGAATTTTGCTGTCCCACGGTGCACTCCTGTTACATGGTGGTGCCCAGGAACCCTTAGTTGAATAGGAGGCAACATTCTTCAAGGTCCTCTGGTGCCAGGGCGGGCACCCTGTGTGCTTGGGGGCAGGGCGCGGCCCACCCAGCCACTGGTGTGCACACACTGGCAGCGACAAGCCTGGGCCACCAGCCAGCTGTATGCCTGTGTTCAGTGCACAGATGGCTGCAGTCGTGTGAGCGCACAGACCTGTGCCCACACACCACACACGTGCACAGAGTCAGACACACCCATACTATCACGTGCACACAGAGACACACCCACAGTCATGTACACACATGTTCACAGACACACAAACACATGCGTGCACAGCACGGCTGCTGTGACAGGCCTTGGGCATGATATTTGGTCTGAGTTTGCTGCAGGCCAGAGGCCCGTCCCAGGTGTGGCCTAGAGCTTCCTGCATCTGTTTGCAGACTCCCCCCAGCTGCAGGGAGTTGGGGGGTGGCCAGTCACAGAGGGTGGGGCTGAGGCCGCCCCTGGTGTTGCTGGGAGAGCCTGGACTGTGACAGTGGATGGGGCTGGGGTTGCTGCACCCCCTCCATCTGTTCGTGTGTTGCGGGAGCAGCACCAGGACCCCAGAGCTGGCTTTGGGTGACTGGCTAACCCCTCCCCAAGCTGTTTCTTTACAGCTGGACTTTGACCTTGACTGAGGCCTCCCCCACACAGGCTATTCTCCTCCTCCTCCTCCTCCCTACCAGGCCTGTGGTGGGGGGGTAGTGTACTGGCCCTTGGCCAGGCCTGCTCCAGCTGCCCAGCTGCTCTCCAGCTCAGATGGGCCACGAGAAGGCGGGCAGGGTGGCGGTGAAGGCTGCTGGGTCTCCCAGGCCAGCACTTCGCTCACCCCACCCCTTCCCAAGTCACTCCTGCTGCCAGTGCCTCAGTGTCTTCCTCTGCCAGGTGAGCATGAGGCAGCCACCTTCTGCAGACTGTGCAAGGGGACGAGCACACGGCAAGTGCAGCCAGGCCTTCGGGGTCTCATGCTGGTTAAGGAGCCTCTGGGTCGTTCCCTACATTGTCTCTACACCCTGCTCTGCGCAGCCTCAGTGCGGGGCCCAGGACCTAGAAGGACCCCATGCTGCCCTCACGTTGCTCACCCCACAAGGTCATGGGCTTCTGTTGGCATCTCTGAGGGACTGAGTGTACTGGGGGAGTCGAGGGGGTGGTGGGGAGAGAGGAGAGGGCCCCAATTTGGGTCTGCTTCATTCACCCAGGGGGAGATGGGCATGGCAAGGGGAATGGAGACAGACAGACAAATTGGTGTGAAGAAAAGAAGACACACCTGGTGGTGATCTGATGCCATGCCCAGTACTTCCTGAGCTGGCCCCGCCCTCCTCTCCACCTCCCCTGCCGCCTCTGACCCACTCCATCCCCAGCACCCTCCACATCGTCTTTGCTGGCCTCAGTCATGTGGCCCTTGCCAATCAGGACCTTTGCACAGGCATTTCCCCCTGCCTGCAAGAGCCTGCTTCTGTTTTTCAGATAGTCGACTCTCTCTCACTGTTCAGGGCCCAGCTTGTACCCTCATTAGGGAGGCACCCCCACCCTTTTATCTCCTGTGTATTTTTACTAGCCCTTTTGGAAATCTGCAATGATCTTGTTCATATAGTGATTTACCTGTTTATTCTCTGGCTCCAAATTTATCCCTGTGTCTCTAGTGCCATGAACAGGGTCTGGCACTGGGCACACATCTGTTGAATGATTTTATGGTGAGAACTAGACAATGATAGCTGACACTTAATGCTCACTTTTCCTGGGAGGACGGGGTGCTGAGTGCTCAGCATGAATTCTTTCATTTCACCTTCACGATCACGGTGTGAAGTCAGGACTGCTGTGCTCTCCATTTCTCAGACATGGAAGCCAGAGGGTAAGCAACGCGCCCACGGTCACACAGCTGGTAGGAGGTGGGATCCGAGGTCGGACATGCTGACTCCGGAGGAAAGGAGGTTAGATCATGTGTAGAAACGGGGAAGGCAGTTTCCACCTCACCCTGGTGTCACAGCCGCTGTGGCCCCACCTGCTGTCCTGGAGGCCTAGGCGGGGCCCTCCCTTCTCTGGGCTGGCCCCTTCCCAGAACCCCATGCGTTGGAACATTCCAGGACTCTATGACCTGTGCTGGTGGGTCATGCTGGAGCCCTGACCCCTAGCTAGGCAGCCGGGGCCTTTTTGAGGTGGGGGCTCCCCGGACTCGCGGTCCTCCTTGGCCGCCGATGCAGCTGAGAGAAGGGTCAGGAGGTAGCTATGCCCCTCCGTCCAGAAGGCCAGCTGGCCCTCCCTCACCAGCCAGGCAGAACTGAGGCCTGTGGGGACTGGGGGGAGGGGTCGTGGAGGGGGTGGTGGGGAGTGCCGGGGCAGAGATCTTGTTTTTGCGGGGAAGGAATCAGGCCTAGATCTTGGGTGGTTTGGTTGGGGCAGAGACACTGCTGGTGATTAAATGGAAGACCCGGTGCCCTGGGGCCACAGAGTTACTGTTAAAGAGGGAAGCTGGGTGGTGAGTTGGGGGTTCAGGATTGTCAGAGCTGCTCGCGGAGACCTGGATTTTGAGGCAGACTCCTGGGGTGTTTAAAAGATAGCTTACATTTCACATGGGAAAACCCTATGTGGGGTGCCGATGCCCCCAGGGGCAGCTTCTGTCCTTCCTCACTGTGAACGCGGCTGAGGGCTGAGCCCAGGCCCTACCACAGCCCAGCAGTGCTCAGCGATTCCGCCAGCTGCCCCTCTGCAGGCAGCACGCTGGTCCCAGGGAGGGGAGAGCATCTGCCCAAGGCCCTCTGGCTCCTGGGCTGTACTCTTCCCTCTTGACCTTGAGCCAAGGGAGTTAGACAGGCCGCCTCTGTAGCCCCAGTGTGGTGTTCCTTGGGTACCTCGGCCACGTCCTGCCCTTGGCAGAACTTCCGTTTTCCTCCCCGTCCCCCTACCCCTGTGCTTAGCAGGCTTTAGAAAATGTTTCTTGAGTGACTTGGTCCCGATCTGGGGGGCTGGCATTAAAGCAAAGGCCCGCCCCGCCTGCCCTGTCCGCCTGCCGCCCTCGCCGGCCCCCTCCCTCCCTCCCTTTCACAAGTGTTCACGAGGTGCCCAGGTCTGTGCTGGGCACTAAGGACCTATGGGGACCGATGGCAGCCTTGTCGTGGGTGTGAGCTGGCACAGCGGTGATGGAGGCAGGCCCGGCTGCTGCAGACCCCAGGGGAGGCGTGGGACCCTGCTGGTCAAGCCAGCGTGTTGATGGGGACGTGACTGTGACCCCCACGCTGAGTGAGCTGCAGCCTGCATTCCACAGAGGAACGAGTCTCTGATGTGGGGGTGAGGATGTTTCCGGGGGCCCTCCTTGCAAGGTGTGAGCCTCTGAGAGCCCCCCCATCTCTCTCCAGGTCAGCCATGTCATCTGAAACTCCTCCGCCACCACAGCCCCCCACCCACCAGGCTTCGGTCGGGCTGCTGGACACCCAGAGGGCCCGAAATCGCTCACCATCCCCGCTCCGGGGCAATGTGGTCCCCAGCCCGCTGCCCACTCGCCGGACGAGGACCTTCTCTGCGTGAGTCTCTGGCTGGCTTGGGGGAGGCTTCCAGAGACTGGCCTCTCTGTGCCTCAATAACCCTGTTTGTCAAATCGAGACATTTGGGGTTGGGGTCGGGGTGAGAAACTGAGAAGGCACTTTGTGATCTCTGGAGGGCACTGCCCCAGGGCCACTGGAACCTGTCGTGGGCTGGGGGCGAGGGATGGAGGTCACAACAGCTGGGAAGACGCTGGGGTCTTAAATCATTGATCTTTAACCGCACACAAGCCTCTTCCCTTGCGAGACCTCAACTTCCTCAGCTGCAAAATGGGGACAGTAGCAGGGTTGCCACAGTGTTGCAGAGGGTGCACAGGGCACCTGGCGGATGCAGACCTCAGGCCCAGCGAGTGGAGGCTGCTGCTGCTGTTAGTAATGTGTCATCAGAGGTGCTCAGAGAGCTTTTAATCTAATACTCTCTTTCCAAATGGGGAAACTGAGTCCTAAGAAAATTTGCCAAGGTCATCCCAGAGGCACTGTCCCTGGATTCTGTGTGACTGTCTCCATGGCTGTCCCCGGTGGCCTAGCCGGGATGAGCCGGATGTGTGCCCCAGGGGAGGGTGGCCGTCCTGGAGGGCTGGTGGGGGCCTCACACGTTTGTTTCCCTCTCTGCAGGACGGTGAGGGCCTCCCAGGGCCCCGTCTACAAAGGAGTCTGCAAATGCTTCTGTCGATCCAAGGGCCACGGCTTCATCACCCCCGCAGAGGGCGGCCCCGACATCTTCCTGCACATCTCCGAGTGCGTCGGGGGTCTGGGGCAGGCGGGGCACTGTCGGGGCTCCTTGGTGGCAGGGAAAGTATGTGACTATGCCGGGTGCTGCGGATGAGGGTGTGAGACCAGGCGTGTGTGACCTGGGGTGACTGTGTTCAGGGGTGGGGTTGTGAGACGGCACTACGTGGTACTGGTCTGTCCGATGCTGCAGGTGACTGTGTGTGTGTGCACGCATGTGTCTCTGTGCGTGGATGTCTGTGTGTTTGAGCCAGTGTGTGCATGTGTGTGTGCACGTGTGTATCTGTGTGTTTGAGTGTATGTGCCTGTGTGTGTTTGTGCGTGTGTGCGTGTATGTCTGTGTGTTTGAGTGTATGTGCGTGTGTGCATGTCTGAGTGTGTGTATGTGCCTGTGTGTGCGTGTGTGTGTTTGAGTCGAGAACCCCGGGGTGGGGTGAGCGCCCTATGTATCTGGTGGATGGGGAGAGGCACCCCCGTGTTGGGCCTCAGGGTGGTTTCCTGCCCTGCTCCGGGAAGTGGCCTGATGAGGCTGGGGGCTGCCTGGCCCCTCTGATCCGGGAAGTCAGAGCTGGACCCTTTCTCTAGTCGCTTGCTCACTGACGCCCTTCCTTCCTGAGTGTCTGGAAGGCCTTAGAGGACCCAGGGTGGGGCCCGCACACTGCAGCCCGGTGTCCTGCCGCCTGGGCTGCGCTTCCGGCCTTCGGATGTGGGCCTGATCTGGCACCCCACCCACCCCATCCTTTGGCCTCAGCATCCCCTGATGTTTTATTTCAGTCTATGGGGAAGTCCTGTTCTGCAAAGGGTGGGGCAAAAGGAGGTGTACAGTTGTGAGGACCTGAAATACAGGGCTTATTCTTGTATTATTATTAATCATTACATTCTTTTCCCTACGAATAACTAAACCTACTTTTGCTTCACCCGGTATATAGAGACCGTATTTTTGAAAATAGGGTCCTATTGCACATGTCTGCCATGGTGGGAGGATTACCCTTTCTTTACCCCCCACCCCATTCTTACACATCAGGCCTTAAGTAGGCCCCTGCCCAGTGTAGACCTAAGGTGCTCAAGCAGTGATTTGATGTCTGTGAGTGCGTGCGTGGTGTACTGCCCCTTTCCAGCAGGACTTGTAGTGGTTTGCAAGGGACTCGGGGCACCGTGAACAGTAAGTAAAGAAAACATGGGGGTGGGGCAAATAAGAAAGATGGAGACAGTGGGGTGCCTGGTTCTGCTGCACATTTATCCCTGAGCTTCCTGGCAGCCAAATCAAAGAGGGAAGCCCCATTTGGGACGAGATTCTTTAATCAGGCAGGAGGTGTCACAGTTCTGGGGAGCTGCTGGCCCTGGCATTCAGGATCTGAAGGGGATTTGTGGGGTCTCATCAAGGGGGCATCAAGACAGGCACACCACTTCTATGGGTGGGATGGTAGCTCATGTCCTGTACAAAGTAAGGGAGTCTCCCGGGGGCGGTCCCAAGGGAGAGGACCCTTCCTGGAACGGGCTTTAAGCACAAAAGGGTCTTACTTGAAGTCTCACCAGGTTTCTGGGGATTGAAGAGCTGGGGTCCAGCCTGGGTTCTGGGACTCCTGGACCAGGGTGGGTGTGCTGCAGACACTCAGGAAACCCCACTCAGGCCATCTTTCAACCCCCCATCTTTCAACCACCTCATTTCTCTCGGGCTCAGGCTGGCTCCCCCTGCTCTTCTGTCCGAAAGGCCCATGGTGCCCACGCTTAATGTAACGTGTGAGCACTCCCAGGGGGCCCCCGGGAGGCAGCTGATTGGGCTGGGGGCTCCTCAGCCACGACCTGAGGCTGGGGCAGCGGGCAGCGTGGCACCACTGAGCATGGTGGCTCCCTCTGACGGCAGGGCGGGAGGGGCAGGCCCTCTGAAAGGGGTTGCCCTCTGACCAGCGGGTCTGGTGCCCTGGGCATGGCATCACTCGGGCTTTTCTGAGAGCTGGGCACTGAGTGCTTTCCCCCCACCCTGCAGTGTGGAAGGGGAGTACGTTCCAGTGGAAGGCGATGAGGTCACCTATAAGATGTGCTCCATTCCGCCCAAGCACGAGAAGCTGCAGGCCGTGGAGGTGGTCATCACGCACCTGGCGCCGGGCTCCAAGCACGAGACCTGGTCTGGCCACGTCGTCAGCTCCTAGGAGAGGCCGGAAGCACCCCTTCTCCTGGCTTGTGGGAGACTCTGGGGGAAGGAGGAGGCAGGACCAGACTGGAGATGACATTCCACTGCTGGAGATATGGCTTCAAAGGGGGGGAGCCATATCCTGGAGGAAGGGGTGTTGGGGGCAGGCACAGGGGTGTCTGGGCCGCCGGCACAGTCTTGGACCATCACAACAAACACCATCTGAAAAGTATTAAAGGCATTGAACAAGGAGAGGCGCCCGGCTGGTGGCTGAGTAGAGGGTGCAACCCTGGCCCAGGGGTTGGGTCAGGTGGTATTTCTCCAGCCCACAGAGTCCCCATCGCCATCCCACTGGGCTGGAGGCTCAGAATTCCGCTGGGTGGTGACACATGGACCCTGTTTGTTTCCTCAGCATGCATTCCCCCCAAGCGCCCCCTTCTTGTGTCTCCTTGGCCCTGGGCAGAGCAGGCTTTTTTTTTTATCCTCACCCAAGGACATTTTTTCATCTTTTGTTTAGACAGAGCGGGAGGGAGAGAGAGGAAGAGAGAGAGAGAGAAACATCGACATGAAAGAGTCACATCGAGTGGCTGCCACCCGCACAACCCAACCAGGGCCGGGGACAAACTGCAACCGAAGTACGTGCCCTTAGCGGGAACCGAACCCAGGTCTCTCCGGACCACAGGCCGACGCTCTAACCACTGAGCAAAACCGGCCAGGGCAGAGAGCAGGCTTTTTGATTCTAGGCTTGGTTGGTTCCAGGGGAGCTGGCTTCAGGAGGCAAGGGGTGCGAGGAGCGTGAGGGGGTCTTAGGTGCCTTTGCAGCAGGAGGTGTCATGGCTGAGGGTTGGGAAGAGTTTTCCCAGGAGCCCTTAGCCCTCCACCTGGCAAAGCCTTGCCGAGAGCTGAATTCTAACCCTCGGAAGCCTGGTCTTTTCCATCTGTCTTCAAGTTGAGTGATCATGGCTTAGCAGCTATTTCCCATCCGTCGTTTAGGTGGTGGGTGGGGGTGGAAGGAGGGTGTTTGTTTAAACACAGGCCTTTCTCCGGATCCATCAGACAGGAACAGGGAGCTTGCTTTCTGACAGCCTGATAAAGTCAAACGTCAAAGGAGAAATACACTTTCAGTGCAGGGGTTCTCTCGAAAACAGGTGTGAAGAAATGCTCAGGAGGTTTTGTTTTTAAACAACGAAAGCTCTCACCCGACATTGGGAACCTTTGTAGATGGTCCCAGGAAACAGGCCGTTCGGATTGTATTCGCTGTGCTTTGGTTTGGCTTTAGTTGGGGTTTAAAAATAGAAATGTCTGGGTAATATGTTTGAAATATGTGGCTTATATGTAGTCAAAAATCCATTTGTCAGCGCGGGGAAGTGAACCCTTCCAAGCTGGCTTCTGGGCAGACGAGGATATTCCAGACTCCGGACGGGACTTTGGATGCGGGAGGCCGGAGTGGCCTCATCAGGTGTCTTTGTTTGGGGACCGCTTCAGCTGAAAGAGGTGGGAGGCTGGAACTCTGGCTGACGGCCGCTGCAGTTGTTTTAAAACAGACGAATAAGTGTGTTGATGTGTGTGCAGTGAAACCCCACAGTTAAGTGACTTGATCTGCTTTTTCCTGGCCCATTGTGCCCCTCGAAGGGTCCTCTGCTTCTGCCTTTGCCTTCTGCTGGGTCCAGCGTGGCCTCTCCCCGCTGGCCTTGGATGTCGCCCAGGCGGCCCCTGGAGGCCTGTCTGCTGGGTGCAGACCACACTCTACAGCCACTTCTGCATCTTGTGTGTGACCCCACCAGGCTGCACCTGCCAGTGGGTTGGGAATTGGATCTGCTGTTCAGAGGTGGCCTGTGTGTGGAATCCTTTGTAACGGCTCTCGCAGCCCCTTCGGTCAGTGCGTGTTCTAGAACTGCAGGATGCTAGAGCCGGAAGCCCCCCGCCCCCCCAGCCTCAATATACACAAACTCCTTGAGGCTCTGGGAAGACTTTGGTGGTGGTGACCGAGTGGGGAGTAGCATCCAGGGTTCCTGAATCCAAACCTTTTCTCCCACCGGTCGGTCACCTTCCTCTCAATAAAGTTTGTTTGTGCAAGGCGGTGTAGTTTGTTAACGGGGAGGCTGGCTGGGAGGAAGTTGTTCCTTAGCCTGCGAGTAGGGGCGGCTCCCCAAACCTCGGGGACTGGCACTGTACCTCCTAGCCTGCTTGTTTGAGAAAGAATGTGGCACCGCCCCCTTTCCCGTAATTACCATCCTCAGTGTGTGTGTGTGTGTGTCGGGGGGGGGGGGGGGGGGGGGAGCTTGGAGGTAGAATGTGGCTTTGTGACCACAGGAAATGTCACCGAGTCGGTCACTTGTGGGCAGGTCTACTTTGAGGCATTTCTACGTTGCGCGGAAGCTCAGCCGTGGGAGTGTGGAAGGCAGTTCCTGGTTTCCGGGAGGTGGGGAGGTGAGGGGCTGGGCTGGGGGGAGGTGGGCTGCTCTGGGAGGGTGTGTGTCAGGGGGAAAGGTCTTCCGGGGCCAGTGTTTCCCTGCGGAGGTCGATAACCACCTTTGGTGGTGCAGAGGCAAACATTTTTATTTAAGAATACTTTGATTTTCAAAAAGAGTATTAGGAAAGGCTCTGGCCAGTAGCTCAGCTGACACATCAAGGCTATAGGTTTGATCCCCAGTCAAGGCACATATAAGAAGCAACCGGTGAATGTATAATGTGGAACAACAAATCCATATTTCTCTATTCCTTCCTCTCTCTAAAATCAATAAAAAAAAAACACCCCAATAAACAAAGTGCATTAGGAAAAGTTAGAAACCAGCCCATTGAATCAGTTTAGGGAGAGGCCAACGTAAGCATCTAGCTCAAAACCATGAGACTGGACTGTTCTGAGAAGTGACCGTCCGCAGGTGGAATGAGGGAGGCCGAGGCAGAAAACCAGGCGATGCTGGGAGCAGCCACAGGTGAGGGGGGGAGTGAGCTCCAGAACGGGAGTGGGGGGCAGGGAGGTGAAGGCGGCTGGAGGCCTGGCTGCCTGGCCCAGGTGCCTGCCAGGGCCCAGATCAAGGAGCAATTGGGGGAAGAGGAAGAGGAAGAGGAAGCAGTTCTTGGAAAGGAAGTGATTCAAAGCCACCTGGGCCCCGCCCTTCCGGAATCCACATCTCCACATCTCAGCTGTCACTCAGATCTCGAGCCTCCTCCGGTTCCTCCCTCAGGATCCAGTTTGGGCTCCGGCTCCTCGGGAGGTTCAGGAGGGCCTTCCCAGTGGCCTCTCACTCCAGGGGCCACCTGCTGTGCCCCCCCCCCCCCACAAGCCCCGCACAGGCCTTTCCCGAGGCTTCAGCCTGAAGGACCCAAGTCCCCATCAGCTTCTGTAGTGCTGGGATGGGACTCACTTTCCCACCAGCCCCAGGCTGCGACCTCTATGCTTCCCCTGCTCAACTTAGCCACCACGTGTACCATTCTGGTGCCGGCGTCTTGACTCTGCGAACTGCTAGGCTGAGAGGCAGACTCAGCTTAAGGTTACTTCAGGTGGGGCTAAGAGTCCTGCTCGTTGGGCTCCGGGGCGGTTACCAGAGCTCGTGATAGTTCACACACCCCTCTCAAAGGGCTTTACTGAAACGAAATCAACTATGTGGTAGGGACTGTACCCCATTCAGCGGAAGAGCAAACAGGTTGACGTGAAAAGTAATCAGAATGAGAAACAGGAAACAATTAATTTGCTACTTTTCGTTTTGAAAGGTCATTACATTATCATTTGCAAAAGACTTCAACAAGGGAAGATACTCCCAATGACACATCCTGAGAACCGCTAAGATACGTCAACCGTGGGGTCCAGGGGGTGGGCTGGCTGATTTAGAGCTGAGACAAGCCCGGGGCAGGTTTGGGGGGAACCCAGGTTCCTCTGGGAGGAAAGCAGCTGGTGGGGGTGGGGTAATGCACACGGACTCAGGTCAGCGGGGCCTTCGGCAGGGGCCATGCTGTGGACTGAGGCCGGTCCGGGCCCCTGCACCAAGCTGCGGAGGGCTTGCGGGTCTCAACGTTTCCAGATGCTAACAAGTGTCGTGTGAACCGTTGCCTTGGAAAGCTGTCTCCGCCCTGTTCTGGACCAGGGCCTAGGGATGCCTTCCAGTTTCGTGAGGAACTTGCAGAACCTGGACGGGAGGAGTGAGGGCCCTCGGCCCAACCATGGCTGCTCCCAGCCCTGGGTCAGAGTCCGGGTGAGGGCCGGGGTCCACGGGCTTACTTATGAAAAGACCCGCAGAGAACAGGGCAGCTTCAGTCTGCTCATCATCGTGGCTTTTCCGATCCCTGAGAAACTCGAGGCAAAGCAGGCCCCTGGGAAGCCCAGCCAGGTGCACCAGGAGGCTCTCTGGTGAGGTGTGACACCCAGGCTGTCTCTCTGACCTGGGCTTGGAGTGAGCACCTGGGCAAGGGCTGTGTGCTGATTCTCCATGGGGCCTGTGGGACCTGCTTCCTCCCTTCTCAATGGTTGGAGAACCAGCTCCTCACTGTGTAGTCAGTACTGAGCTAACCTGCGTACTAGCCAGCAGAGGTGCAGATCCTTCGGGTCAGTTGTCACCTGGCCAGCCAGCCATCCACAGGCCACACTGAGGTCTGTGGCTCTCAAACTGGAAGTGTAGTGGGAACAGAGTTCATGCGGTCACTTAGCTTAATACTGCCTGCCGACCACAGTGCCCTTGGTCCCAAAGCTGCCACTGCAGGGGCTTCATTTCAGGAAGTGTTTTTACATTTCTGTCCTGGCCTGGATGGTTGTAATGACCTGTTGGCATGGGAAGGAGGGACCTGTGGTTGGCACCGAACGAGCCCTTCCGGCTTGTCAGCGGGCCCCCCCCCCACGGGAGGGCATTAGGAGAAGAGCTCGTCACAGATCCTGCGTGTGTCCTCGGGGGCCTTCACAGTGTAGCCCCTGGTCCTCGGGTCCGTGAAGATCTCGTGGTCATTTCCACCCTGCGGAGACACGAAGCAGACGCAGCCGTTGCTGGGGCAGCCCTGGAGCCGGGCTGTCAGAGGAATGAGGAACCTGCCATTTTACGGGCGGGAGAAACTGTGTCCTCGTTCCTCTGGAACTGAGCCAGGCATCACTGAGAAAGGGCTCATCACCTTCCCCTGAACTGCGATGCAGCTGGGAACATGTAATTATGCCAATGGAAGAACTCATTGTGTTCTTGTGACGATCTAAGGCTTATTTTTCTAGAGAGAAAGCAGCAGGGCAGGTGACGGAACTCCCAGGGCCGTCGGTTTGTTTCCACTGTGCCCAGACTTTTCTAACGGGCCACAGGGAGTGTGGCAGGCCAGCCAGTCAGAGCAGCTCTGATGACGGACACGTCCACGTCTGAGCTGACAGGCCACTCGCCACGTGTGACTCTGGAGCACCTGCCGTGTGGCTAGTGGACAGAGCAACTAATTTGACTTGGATTCATTTACATGGAAACAGTCCCGTGTGGCTGGTCTGAGCCAGGTGGCCTGGGTGTGGATCCTGGTTCTACCACCGACTAGGGGGTTCTTTGGGCAACCCCCACCTGCAGAATGGAGGGTGGTGGAAGCGGGAGGACCTGGGCACTGGGGGTGCCGTGACTGGGTTCGCAGTGCTACGGGTCTCCGGTGAATCAGCAGGCTTCCTGCAAAGAAAGCTCTGGGGGAAAAGCTCCTGCTTTTCTGCTCATGGAATTTCCTGTATTTTTCTCATAAAACTGGATAAACACTCTAACTCAAAATCTTGGAAAAAAAAAAACCACTCACAATTATTTGATCATATAATGAAAATAATCACCAAGAAAAAGGGGTTTTTCTCATAAAGAGTCCGTAGAAAAACCTGACATCCTTTTAAAGGCTTGACTGACACCTGAAATGACTACTGCTCTCATCCTTTAAGAATAAGCCATCCCGAGCAGATGCTGTCCCGGAGGAAGCGGAGTGCAAGGTTTCCGGGGGGACTGTCGCCGGGGCCCACGGCGTGCTGGGTGGGGAGTGATGTTAGAGGCCATGACCCTGGAGCTGTGAATGCCCTTCTCAGTGCTGCTCGGGAGTCTGCTGTCCTCTGGTCATTCAGAGGCCCCGACTTTCATGCCCAGCATCTGCTACCTGAGCAAGTACATGTGGAACCACTTCTAGTAATTCCTGATAAAAAACGAGCCCGATTTCTCGTAGAAATAAATGGCATGGTAGGTAAACACCACCCAGGGTATGTTCAAAGGAAAAACAAACTCCTGCACCGTCCAGAAAGAGCACACATCTGTCTGGGACTGTTCACTGCCGATCACCCACAGCCTCAGGAGGGAGGAGTTAGAGTCACCTATCAACCCAGCACACCTGGTGGGGCAACTGCTCCCTGCCTGGCCTGGTTTCAGCCACAGTGGCGGCAGACAAACCCACAAAATGACAAAAATGCCTCCCAGCTTGCTCAGCCATGGGCAAGAGCTGCAGAGAATAAAGGGGAAGGGAACCGGGAGTGACAGGGCCCCTGGCGCAGAGACCTGAAGGAAGTGAGGGACAAGCTGCATGCCTGGCTGTCCTGGGCAAGGCAGCTCAGCTCTCAGAACCTGCTGGGTGCACCTCGAAGGGTCCAGAGGGTCTGGGAGATCATGGTAAGGACCCTGGGCTTTCTGTGAAGCCACCAGAAAGCTGCAGCCAGGACACCCTGAGATTCACCTACAGCAGGATCCTTCTGGAGAATGGGTGGGGGATGAGGACAGGCAGAAGCAGAGTGGAATGAAGAGGCTCCTGCAGCCAGCCAGGGTGCACTGTGAGGACAGAAGCCACTAGCTGGGGAGAGTCATCTCTGAAGCATGGGGAGTTTGCAGCTGCTGCGCCTGCCCCTCCCTGAGAGGATGTCACAGTTGGGGACAGGTGTGTACCTGACAGATGCCTCATTTGGCATGAGTCTCCCATGGTCCTGTTGGGGTGGGGCTGGGAGCTACTGGGTAACTCACCCACGTTAAAGGAAGACAGGCCCAGAGAATCTGGGCTGGGCTGCCAGGTCCCCTTACAGCTCTGCACCACAAACCCCGGCAACCTCTACCCTCTGTCCCTCCTGCCAGGGGACCCGGCCTCCTCTACGTGGGTGGCCACACAGAGCTTGCACACCAGAGTCAGAGGGAGGGGCAGGAGCAGCAGAGCCAAAACCGCTGAGAGTGTCGCCCTCTGAACCCGAGGCCTCAGACAACCAGTGTCAAACACTGGATCTGCATGTGCACCGAAGGCCACCTAACTGGCTGGGGAAGCTCAGCTTCCAGGAGCCAAAACAAAACCTGGTTCCTGAGAGGAGACAAAGGGAGGACGGGGCAAGGGCTGAGTAACCGAGATCATGTTCTCATTAGAGTGTATCGGGACCAGAGGCTGCAGCTCAGTGCAAACTGCCCATGAAGGCCGAAATCCCCACCAGGCCAAGGCCTGGGGACACACAGAAGGCAGTGTCTGCAGCGTTCAGACACCAGGGGAGGGGGCTAAAGGGTGTCCAGTCCCCACTCCACCCCTGCACACACTGTAGCAGAAGTGAACCCCGACGATCCTAACCTTGGAGACAGACCATGCTGAGGAAGCAGGACCGAGCTGCCGACCTGCCTGCCGCACAGACAGCCTCCCTGTCGCTTGGAGTTCAGACTTGTGCCGCCCATGGACGCTGACCTCAGGTCAGTTTACCCAACATTTATCAAATGTGTGGGTTTGATGGGTACACAGATGAGGGTTCCACTCTGAGAGAGCGAGGAGCAGGGGTTCTCCCTCGCTGCAGGTGACAGTCTGTGGGAGCTGTACAAGTACCTCCATGAAGTTGGGGAAAGAATAAAAGACACTGGGTCCAGAGGTCCAGGATGTCCTAAGAGCTCCTGGGAGATGACAGCAAGTGCTGCAAAGTGCCTGGTGTCCCCAGGCCACTGCAGGGTGTTCACTGGGGCACCTGCAGGACATGGGGAATTCGAGGGCATGCCGCTTGACGGCAACATGTGGCTGCTTTGTCGGTATGTGACAATCGGCTGCAGAGACATTCGGCACAGACAACTTTAATGTCCATTTAAAAATGCATGCCCTCTGTTCTCATTCTCCAAGGGAGCCATCAGTGAGATCTGACTCGGCCGACCTATGCTAGCAAGTCTGCCATCCTTCAGAGAAGGCAGCCCTTTGGGAAGGGTTCACTCTACCTATTCAACATTCCTTTTGTTGGTGACATTTGTGATTTTCCGTGATCTGAGTTTTTGGTGGCCTTTTAAATGAGCCTCCTGTACGTGAAGGCTGCTGCTGCAAAGATCTTGTGTATTGGCCCTGCAGGAAGTTAACCCTTGTTGTTTCCTATTTTGCTTATTGCACAATTGCTTCATGATTAAATGGATTATGTAAGACGCCTTGAACTTCTATCATACCACTCCTTGATGAGGAAGCTGAAATGTTTTCTGTCACTTATTCTTTAAGAGACTTAAATTAGTTTGGGGGTTCTTTTTTTTGAGTACGAACCCAGGACTCTCTGGTCCGCAGGCCGACGCTCCAACCGCTGAGCCAAACTGGCCAGGGCAGTTTGAGAGTTCTTAACGTTACTTTTCAGGCCTCTGAATGACATTAACAAGCATGAGGGGAGCCAGCATGCAAGTACCCAGAGGCCCCCAGCTTAACGACAAGAAAGGCCCGCCCCTCAGTACGGCTCTGCCCTTCTCACTCCTGCCGCCCTCCCCTCTCTCCTCTCCCCTGCCATCCATGGTCAGCAGCCAGTTAGAACTCTGTGCCCAGTCACTTTGTGTCCCACAGCATCCTCCCAGGACAGTCTCAGATTTCAAAGTGGAGACTGTTAGCTAATTAATTAAAGTGAAGTCCCTGCAGAGAGACTGCCCAAACTACTAGATACATTTATCTGAGAAAGGCTGAGAGCACCCCGCACCTGTGCAGTTTGCACCGCTTCAGAGTGATCGCGTTAGACTGGTCTTCCCTTTTGTGCTCAGGGACATGGGGATTTCCTGTACCTTCTGAGATGGAGTTCTTTAAGCGGGAGAGTAGTCCTTTTAAATACTGTCACGAGGGTCTGCAATATAACTAACTCTTACATATGCTGCGAATACTTCCTTAAGTTGTACAGGAAAATGAGCCAATTTCTTACTTCCTAACATCTTTGGAAAGAACTTTCACCGATGAGCAACTCTGTAACTCTATGGGGTCATCAATGCCACTGTTCTGATTCCTGAGAGAGAAAAAAATAATCGTTTCCTTATAACAAGGCAAGAAAAGTTTATTTTACTCCTGATAACTTATAGAACAAGAATAACATTTTTCTCTCCATTTTGGACATAAACCTGCCAACGTGTTTTGTACGTGAAAGATGCAGTTACTTTTGATAGAGAACAGTGCTTTTCAGTGCCTAGAAGGTGCGTCCCTAGGTAAGGGGGCTGGTACTGCAAGCCTCTGGAAGGCCAAGTGGCGGTGCCACGGCGCGTGTCTGTGGGCGCGGAGAGTGGCAGCTCACACTGTAAGCAAGTGGTCAGCAGTAAAATAAATACTTCTAGAATATTAAAAATAAATAAATGCCCCTAGATAACTCTACTAAATTTTCCTTTTTTAAAAAAAAATATTTCTTTTAGTGATTCTAGAGAGAGAGGAAAGGAGAGGGAGAGAGACAGAAATGTGGAAGAGAGAGAACATCGACTGGCCGCCTCCTGCATGCCCGCACTGGGGATCGGGCCCATAACCTGGGCATGTGTCCTGACCAGGAATTGAACCAGTGACCTCTTGACGCATGGGTTGATGCTCAACCACTGAGCCACACCAGCTGGACTAAATTTTTCTTTAAAAAAGTGGTAAACAGCCTGGCCGGTGTGGCTCGGTGGATTGAGTATCACCCCACGGACTGAGAGGTCCCGGGTTATGGGCTTGATCCCCAGTGGGGGTTGTGCAGAAGGCAGCAGATTGATATACCTCTTTCACATTGATGTTTCTCTCTCTCTCCCTTCCTTTCTCTCTAAAAGTATCAATAAAAACATATTAAAAAATAAAGTAGTAAACATTTATGCTTTAAAGAAAAAAAAAGCCTGGCCCAAGTCACAATGCTTTGAAAACGGTCAGGTGATTCTAACGCACTTCAGGGCTGAGCACCCGCAGCGTAGAAGCCAGTGGTGAACATGCCTGAGGTGTGGGAACAAGTGGGCTGGCCGTCAGGCGAATGTCCCTGGGTGGCCCTCGGCACCTGCTGATGGCTCTAGCACCATCCTCTCATGCACAATGGGGCTTCGAGCTGTGTGCGGGGCTTGGCATGGGAGGGCACCCAGGAGACACTGATTCTCCAGGAGAGAAGTAGTTGTACCAGGGGACTCTGGAAGCCAGCCTGAGGATGCTCCCTTCACAGGGCTTGCCCACTCAGCCACAGTCCTGTTCTTAGGACCAATGAGGCCATGGATTGTGGTGTCTAGGAGGAGGCAGGCCAGCAGGGACCCCAGCGAACACCAGCAGCCTGTGGTCTCTTGTACAGCATCCAGCTTCCCATCCTCCCACAGGGAGCCAGCGGGGTCTCCTCAGCTGGGCTGAGAACCTCTGATCTGGTCCAACCCAGGGTGGAAATGCTGAGTCAGAGTCAATCAGCGGTTCACAAACTGTTAGAATGTTTTCATGCTGCAACTACTTTAAGGCCAAGATGTTTTTTACATGCACTGGACAAGCAGAACTTGTCCTGCCTGAGTATTCAGAAAGGCTAGGGGTGATGTGGCTGGTACGGCCCCTGGAAAGCCACGCAGCGCAGTCTGGGGCGTCTTTCCATGCCCTGGCCATCTCCTTCCCCACAGCAAACCAAGTCCCCCCACCACGAAGCTCAATTCAGAGCTGGGTTTGAACAGACCTGGCTCCTGTGGCTGACTGGAAGGATGAGGGGGTTTCCAGGGCTGACAAGTACTTAGAAAAGTGAGGGCCAAGGTGTTGCTGCTGCTTTGCTCTGCTCTCTGGAGGCGCTCACAGCAGGCGGCACCCCTGTGTGACATCAGATCCCATCAGAGGAGGCTGTGTGTCTGGGAGACAGGAGGGTTAGCAGGCTCTGAGCCTGGAGTGCTTGGCAGGGATACGGCTTCTGACCAACAGCTCTTAGCTCAGGTGCCATTTCCCTGGAAGCCAGCAACAGCATTTGCCTGGACAGAGAGAAAACAGCTTCCAAAATGTCTACCCCCACACGTGAAGAAACATTTCATCTCTGCGCCTCAAGTTTCAAGAATCGACATGTTACGATTCTTTAAATGTTTAAATGGCTGGACTGTTCACTCCCATTTCCAGGAAACCACTGACAAGAGGGGTCAGAGGGGAGGGCAGAGCACGACCGAGAACGCTGACCAGTGTTAGTCACAGCACAAGAAGCCGTGATTCACCAGCACCTCCACCGAGGAACAGGCGAAGGGACTAGGCCCAAATGACGGATCGTTACATGGCCGTTAAAACCTTGTTTGCAAAAAAGACTCACTAACATGGGGAAATAAAATATGGTAAGAGAACAAGAGCATAAAATAAAACAAGGAACGTGCAGGGCCCCGTCTGGGGTCCTATCCGTGCAGAGAGAGGCCTGGGTGGCACAGCAGCGAGACTACGTGACCTATGCTTCCTCTCCGTGCTTTGTCTGATTTTCCATGGTGAACGCACAGTACCTAAGAATGGGGGTGAGGGGAATCCCTGCTGAACAGTATCGTGTTTAAAAGCAGTACGACGTAGAAAAACAGAATTTTTGATTGGTTATGCAGTGGTTAAACAGAACAGAAAGCGAATTCCTAAATGCAGAATTCCCCAAAGAAGCGCTTTCCTGACTCACTCAAGAACGACGTTCCACTGTGCAAAGTCCCACCTGCGGCTTCAGACGGCTGTTTACACCCAGCAAGAGCGCCGTCCTTACAGAAGGGCTTCCGCCTGCCTGAGAGCTCTCCCCTCGGCCTTCATGAAACGGCTCCAGTTGGGAAGGCCTGGGGAAGCTTCCGGCCATTCCTTAGGTCTTGGGTATAATTTCATGAGCTCAGTCTCTTCGGAGCCTGCACTCAAAGCACTGCAGTGACGGGTGTGGCTATAAACCAGCTCTCTGCCATTACAGAAAGGCTGACTGACACACCTCCTGAGAAGCGCCCTGTTCCTTTGGGAATTAGAACCTTTCCCACGTGCTGGAGAGAAGGTTTGCTGACTGGAGAGTGTGTGCATTTAAAGAGCAGGTAGTTTGTTCTGGTGCCACCAGCTCATTCATAAGTGGTGTGACCTTGGGTAAGTTACTTACCCTTTCTGAACCCCCATTTTATAATTTTGAAAGGAAGACACGTGATTTTGTATCCTGAAGCCCTATTCATGCTAAAAGGCAGAGGCATGTGGGATAGATCTTAGTGGAAAAAAGCAAGTATTCTGGACTGGAGGAGAGGGAAGGGATAAGACACTCTCTGCAGCCCTGACAACGTGCCTGCTGAGTGCAGTGTGGCTCGGGACGCCTGGTGGCAAGGTAACCACCGAAGGGCAGAGCCCAGACTGGGCAGTGAATACGTGCACTGAGCCTCCTCTCAGGCTCACGGTCCTTGGGGACCCACCTGTAGTAAGGAGAGCCTCGCTCTGCTGTCATGATGGCCCTGGGGAAATTCCTCCCAGGGGTTCCTTGGCTGCCACACCGGGCTCTGCTCTCTGTGGTTAGACTGAGTCCTGAACTAGGGATTTCCAACACCCTCCGGGACAGCTCCTGTACCTGCGTGTGAGGCCCAGACTGACCCCTCCCAGGTGTCCCCAGTGCCCGCTCCCCACTCCCAGACTTGGGGGACTCCTTGTCCTCCTACCATTCAGGACTCCTATTGCCCAAAGTAAATGAATGCCTCTGGGAAACAAAATGCTGCAGAAAACAAAGTAATGGCAAGGGCTCTGAAATGCAGAGGGTTTGACAACAGCCGGGTCAGGTGTTCTGGAAAGCGCTCAGGAGGGCAATATTTAATTCAAAAGCCAAACAGAGAGGCTCACCTGCCTTCACTGAGGTGTCTGGTGTCTGAGCTCGGAGGGGAGGGGCCTTCATCAAATACCTTCTCAGAGGACTGGAACATGCTCAGTTTGAGCTGGGCCAGTGGGTCAAGTGTGGGAGAAGGGAAAACAGCCCATTTGTCCACTTCCTCCCTTCAAGCCCAAACTGAACAATGAAACCGCAAAAACACTCCCATACTCACTGGCATAGTTTTGTCTCCAAAGAAGTAAATGGTCTTGAAGCCGTCATTTTCCACATGTCCCAGGCAAAACCTCTTGTCCCATCCATCAGGAAAGACATCAAAGCTGATCTGGCCTCCTACCAAATGGGGAGGGAAACAAAAGCTGAAGGTGAACCGGGGGTTGATGACCCATCACTGGGAAGAAGGTGCAGGTCGCTCGTCAGCGGCTGAATCGCCACGGCTGGTGTTTAATGCTCTAGTTTGCTACTTACCCTACTTTGGGGATGGGTTCTAGAAGTTCATTCCATTCTATGTGTTTTTCCAACATTATTTCACCTAAGTCCAAAAGTGTGATCTAGAGGACCAGCTGGGAATGCAGACTGCATTTGCATTAAGTGCCCCCTGGAGCAGGGGTTCACATGAAGCAGGGGGGGCGGGGCTGGGGACGGCCGCACTCCATTGTGCTCGTCTCCAGCCTGCACGCTCTCTGTGGAGAATGCCTGGAAGCGGGCTGCATCCAGCTCATCTTGCAGGAAAATGGAAACCACACGGGAGGTGATTTACAGGCAGCTTTCACTGGCAACAAAAGCCCTTTCAAGGCTTTGTCAGAAAGATGTTCACCTCACAGTTCACGACACTTCACAACCCACCCAGTCATCTATTATACATCACCCCTCTGCAATCCCAGTCTCCCCACAGCCCGCACATTTATTAGCGCTAGTAACACCAGAGGGCTTTCAGTAATGACTCATCAGCACTGACAGGGGAAATCAGCTCGCTTGAAGCATCTGACAGGCAAGTGCTACCAAAACACAAATCTGAGACATCGGTGTGGGAAGGAGCCTGCTGCAGCCACCAGAAACATTGTGTGCTGGCCCATCACAGTGAATAAGTCTGGGGAGCCTACGCAAGTCCCTTTTCCTTTGCAGAACCAACCGAGCTAACTTCTAACTCAGTCTGATTTATCTAAGAGGCTCCCATCCCATCTTTCTGCTGTGGAGCTTACTGTTGTGCCTGTTTTCTGCCCAAAGGTGTAAGGGTAAGTGCTTACTCTTCATTAAGCAAGATGCTCTTATTTTTGACCAGGAGGAGAAATATAGGGAGGAAGGCTCCTGCTGGGTAAGAATTCAGGACCAAGCCCAGTAGCCTGGAAGTCATTTCCTACCTGGGCAAGTCTGCCAGGGCCCATTACACAGGAGAGTAGTTTTCCCCTACAGACAGACTTCTCCCTAAATCCTCTTGCCCACCTTCAAACTGGGCACAGTCCAATTCCAAGCATGCACCAGCCCACCACAAATTCCTGGCAACGCTCAAAGCCCATCCGAACATACAGTACCTATGGAAAACGTGAGGCCTTTCCCCGCAAACTCTCTCCGCAGATCTGCTACAAAGTTTTGTCTTATATTTTCTTTCTGAGAAAAGCAAAAAGATACCGATTGTCTACTGCGTTGCACACTTTGACTATAACCCAAAGTGGCACCTCTTATCTTTACAAACCCAGGCTATTTCAGAAACTCACTTTGTCGAGTTCGTAGAACTCAATGCGTTCTTCTTGACTGCAGCTTCTTCCGATAGGGGACACATTTAACATCCCGTTTCGGAATTCAATGAAAGTACCCCTGGAGAGGAAAAGGGGACACAGGTTCCAGAGAAACGTTATCTATCTGGGCAACATTATAAATAGACAGACAGACTAAAAACGCTGGGCGATTCCAAAAGGCAGAGGCTGGTGTAACCCACATTTTAGAGCTGTGCTGGGCCTCGTGGCCTCCATGAGCCACGTGTGGCTGCCAAGCCCTGAAACGTGGCTAATCTGAATTGAGATTAGATTTCAAAGACTTAGTAGGAAAAAGGAATGTAATCATCACTAATAATATTTTATGTTGACTATGTTAAAAAAATTACATTTTGAATGCAGGGTTACATGAAACATTAAAATTTATTTCACTGTTCCTGTTCTTTCTTTTTTAACGTGGCTACAGAAAACTTAGAAACTGCGCATGTGACTCCTTGTATTTCTGTTGGTCAGTGTGGCGTTGGGTGGAGAATCTCATAGTTAATACAAAGCTATGAAAATGATGACCTGTTCTCCAAGTTCTCTGAGGAGTTTGAAAACGTATGTCCCAGACCACTTTGCTAGGGACCTCCTGAGGACACTGATTTTACCAGGCAACGTGGCACAGGAAAAGGCTCTGTAATTGAGGAAATGCAAGCTGGCCACTGGCAGACTGTTCCTAAAGGGTTGATTCAACCACAGAAAAAGAGAACAGCCTAACATTTTTTTAGTTACCTCAAATGAAGACGTTTTTTAAACACCTTTCCCCACCATGTTTCCAGTTTGAGTTCCTAAAAGAGTTTCTTAGATACTTAAATACTTGTAGGCTATTTACTCTGACACATGCAATGGAAGTGTTTTGTGACAGGTTATACGCCCTGACGTATCTTCCGGTCAGAGCTGTGACCCTGTGAGGCTGACACATCTTCCCTGGACCCTTTCTGCTATTTCAGTCCCACAGCCCTGATGTCCAGCTACCAGCCACCTGTAAATGCTGAGAGAGCACAGGGTGAGGGCGGAGCCCAGGACCCTACTCAAGGCCAAGGCCACCTCCCACCAGGCTGTGACTCTGGGCCCTCCCTGAGCCTCAGAAAGGGGCTATGGGCACTCGCTCTGGCTACCTCTGCAGGGTCCTGTGAAAATCAAATGCACCAGTGTAGGTAAAAGTAATCGGCACTGGGAAGCAGTGACTACTCGTTAAGGAGAGCGGAAACAGTAAAGCTAGGCTGACCTGGGATATACGACATCTCCCTGCTGTGCTCACCTGCAGAGAAGGAAGGGACAGAACACGAGTGCCTAGGACACTGTCTCAAATGCCCTGTGTGGGCGGTCCTGGCGTCGGACAGACCAGCCCTGTCCCTTCCACCTTCTACATGTATGCTGGGGGATCATTCCCAGGGTGACCCTAAACTGTCAGAAAAAGAGCTCAGTTCTTTTTCTCCAACTTAGGGACACAGTATGACTCTCATCCCCACAGCATGGAGGGAGGCCGATGCATCTTAGAAAGCCTCCTGTCCTGAAAATCAGGATGAAGGCCGTTTGCAAGGATTCAGCTCCTCCCTGAGTCTTCCTGCACCTGCCTGACCCACGTGGGGCACATAGCTATAACACTGAGCAATGTAGGCAAATGCTGACCCAGGCGGGTCTCGGTTCTGCCTCCTGAATCCAGCAGGCAGGCCATGCTCATTGGGAATCACAGCTCTGCACATGCCCCCCCTCATTAGGTGACACCTGTCTGAGGACTGCATCCTGCCTTATCTTTTTTTTTTTTATCCTTCCTTAATGCTTAGTCTCAAGTAGAGACTAAGCTGACCTGGGATATAAGACATCGTTTCACTCGGTACTACGGGGAATGTCTAACATGTTCAAAAGCAGACAGAGCAGGGTAACAGCCCCACGGGTCGCTTTGTTCAGTGCTGACGCAAGGCCTTGCCTCACCGCAGCCTCTGAAAGCAGACTGTTTGCAGTTGCCATCCAGTGGACATGCCGTTGTTTACAGAGTCATTGTTCCACCACCGGTGATACCAGAAGGCTTCCAGGGATTCTTTATGGAGCACTAGGCTCTGGACTTAAAAGAGCACCAACCCACCAAATGACATCACTCCATACTCCACTGGGGCCTCTGCTGAAAGCAAACTCACCTCTTCTTCGGGAGTTTAATTTTCGCAATGTAGCTCAGACAGTAGTTGATTAAGTCTTGGATCAGGGCCTCACCCAAGTGACCCTGAATATTCTAGGATAAAGAAAACACTGGAATTACTTGATTCAGTGGAAGGCATTTTTTTTTTTAAATTTTTATTTTTTAATCCTCACCTAAGGATATTTTTCTATTTACTTTCAGAGTGGGAGGGAGGGGGGAGAGAGAGGGAGGGAGAGAAAAACATCGACATGAGAGGGACACATCGACTGGCTGCCTCCCGCACAACCCCGACTAGGGCCGAGGGTAAACTGCAACCAAGCTACGTGCCCCTGACCAGAATTGAACCTGAGACTATTTGGTCTGTGGGCCGACACTAACCCCTGAGCCAAACTGGCCAGGGCAGTGGGAGGCAGTTTTAAATGGTGTTCAGCCACGATCAGCCGAGGGTCCCCAGGCTGAGGCAGCAGAGAGGGTGACACACCCTTCCGCCCCTCTCCTTCTTTCTCTTTGTTCCCTGGTTGAGAACATTAGGTGAACCGGAAAGGGTTGAGTCAAAAGCATTTTCTGTTTCATTAGTCGAGATTCTTGTATGCATTATCTTTCAGATGCTTAATGGAAGGCCCAAAGAGCTCATTGGTGCTGCTTTTTACTCAAGCAAAACACAGAGAAACCATGTGTGCTCCGCTCTGCCTTTTTCACACACCCTGTCTGATCAGAACGGCCTTAATGCCATAAGGGGCACACACCACTTCTTTTTATTAAATGTTATTAATTTTTGTTCCAGATGTTTCTCCCCCCTCCCCAGACACCCTCCTCCTGATCCTGCTCACCCCCCAGCATTACTGTCTATGTCCATTGGTTATGCATGCGTGCATATAATTTTTTTTTTCCTTTATTGATTTTTAGAGAGAGAGGAACAGAGAGGGAGAAAGAGATAGAAACATCAATGAGAGAGAACATCAAATGGTCACCTCCTACATGCCCCCTGACTAGGGATTTGGCCCACAACGTGGGCAAGTGCCCAGACTGGGAATCAAACTGGTGACCTCTTGGTGCATGGGTCGACGCTCAACCACTCAGCAACACCAGCGGGGCAAGTTCCTTGGTTATCTCTTTCCTCTCCCCCAACCCCGTCCTCTGAGGTTTGTCAGTCTGATCCGTACTCCTTTCTATGTCTCTTTTTGTTCATTATATTCCACAAATAAGTGAGATCATGTGATATTTGTCTTGTCTCTGACTGGCTTGTTTTGCTGAGCATAATATTCTCCAGGTCCCTCCATGTCATCTCAAAGGATAAGAGATGTTTCTTTCTTACAGCTGCGTAGTACTCCATTGTGTACATGTACCACAGCTTTTTTATCCACTCATCTACTGATGGACACTTGGGCTGTTTCCAGATCTTAGCGATTGTAAATAGTGCTGCTATGAACACAGGGGTACATATATTCTTTCTGATTGGTGTTTCAGGATTCTTAGGGTATATTCCTAGAAGTGGGATCACTGGGTCAAATGGCAGTTCCATTTTTAATTTTTTGAGGAAACACCATATTGTTGTGTATAGTGGCTGCACCAGTCTGCATTCCCACCAGCAGTATACTAGAGTCCCCTTTTCTCCACACACTCGCCAGCACTTGTTTGATGATCTGTTGATGGCAGCCATTCTGACAGATGTGAGGTGATACTTCACAGTTGTTTTAATATGCTTGTAGGGATTCAGCTTGCCCTAGTCTCTGCTTTCATAATACAGATATTAGATTGAATAGCCTTAAAAAATAATTATGAGAATATAGTCAACAATTTGGAATATGTAATAGTCCTATGGTTCAATATTCACAATGTAAAAAATACAGGGTGATGGTTCATTGCCACCCTGTTCCTCAGCTCCCAAATCTACTTCCCCAGAGGTGGTCACATCAAATATCTTTTTAGAAAACATTTCACTAGTAGTAGACAGCAGCTTGGATATTCAAGAACCTACCTGTTTACACAAGAGTTTCCCATCTTTGTATGCTACCAAGCCATTTTCTGGAAACACATAATCATATTTTTCAACCACTGCAACCAAAACGAAAGAAAAGTCAGAATGCAATGAATTGGAACTTATGTTTTTATTTCTTGATTAACACTTATCACCAATAAAACTGCTAAACTCCAGTAAGAACTCTGATGACTAGGCTAGAGATAAGAGACTTGGTGATGGGCCATTTCATGTCTCTGCCTTCACCTGCCTGTTTGTAAGGGAATACCTCATCTTCACAACTGGGAGAGCGAGAAAAAGTTCCTTAATTTTTTAAAAAAATTATACTCCGCTGGTATGGCTCACTGGTTGACCCATGCACCAAGAAGTCGCTGGTTCGATTCCTGGTCAGGGCACATGCCCAGGTTGTGGGCCCAATCCCCAGTCGGGGGCATGCAGGAGGTAGCCAATTGATGTTTTCTCTCATCAATATTTCTATCTCTCTCCCTCTCCCTTCCTCTCTAAAATCAATAAAGAAAAAATATTTTTAAAAAAATAAAGGCTCTTCATTACATATTTTAAAGATGATGACTAGGCTAGAGATCACAGACTTGGTGATGGGCCATTTCATGTCTCTGCCTTCAACCTGCCTGTTTGTAAGGGAAGAGAGGAGCCAATGATGGCTCCCAAACCTCCTGTGAACTGGCATCACCAACACCATGAAACTGCAGATTTCCAGGCTCTGTTCCCTGAATGAGACTCTGTAGGGGCTAGGCTAAAAATCAGATTTTTTAAAAAAAAGCTCTTTCTGTGATCCTAATATGCAGTCAGATATGCAGACCCTGCCCACACATATCTAAATGAATTCGCAAACTATAGGTGCTGTAAAAATGCAGATCCCCAGGCTCTGCGTTGGGTAGGGTCCCCACCTCTGTATTTTCATGAGCTCCCCAGGTGATTCCAATACAGGTGGGTCTTCAACTTTTTTTTGGCTTGTGAATGTTTTGATTCCCTTGTTTTGACTCACTTTGAAAAGCATGACCACTGTCCTAACCTGATAAAACCTCTCTGAGCCCTTGGGGAATTATATGACCAGAGGCAGGAAAAGCAGTCAGGACCAGGTAACATGATTTCCTGGGCTTAATGCAACTCATTATGTTGTTTAGTATTTCTAAGCAGAGTACCTAGAAGGAACATTAAGTATAAGGGGAACAGAGAGTTTTAATTTTTTTTTCTTTATTGATTTTAGAGAGAGGAAGGGAGAGGGAAAGAGAGATGGAAACATCGATGAGCAAGAACATAGATTGGCTGCCTCCTGCATGCCCCCCACTGGGGATCTGGCCCACAACCTGGGCATGTGCTGCGACCGGGAATTGAACTGGTGACCTCTTGGTGCATGGGTCAGCACTCAACCACTGAGCCACACTGGCCGGGCAGAACAGAGAGTTTTAAAAGGAACACAGAGACTACTCTTTACTGGTCCAATAAATAGCCCACAGAGATTTGGACTGTAAGCTATTACATCCAAAACAGTGGTTCTCAACCGGGGGTGATTTTGCCTCTAGAGGACAGTCGGGAATGTCTGGAGACATTTTTGACTGTTACACTGGGGTTGAGTGCACTACTGGCGTCAAGTGGGTGGAGGCTAGGAATGCTGCTCAACATCTGTAGTGCACAGGACAGCACAGCACAGAGTCATCTGGCCCAAATCATAACAGACTAGATATAGAATTTAGCTTTTAAAGTTATTAAATTAGCCCTTCTTAAGAAGTATGCTTAAGGCAACAGAAGAACCCTGGCTGGGTGGCTCAGCTGGTTGAAGCGTCATACTGTACCCAAAAGGTTGTGGGTTTGATTCCTGATCAGGGCACATGCCTAGGTAATGGGTTGAACCCCAGTTTGGGCATATGTATGGGAGGCAGTGATTGGTGTTTCTCTTTCACACTGATGTTTCTCTCTCTCTCTCTCCCTCCTTTTTTCTCGCTTTCTAAAATCAATAAAATAAAAGATTACAGAAGAATATAATCTGTTAAGCATGAAATGTACAGCTCTGTTATTTTCTTTCTGCTCTTAAGATAATGTCACTGACTCACAACCCCAAGATGTCTTACAGACCTCTCCTTCTGTTCAAGACCACCTGGCCATAGTCACATAGATCTGGACAGGACGTCACCAGGAGCTTAATAAATCAGATTGCTGAAGCTTGCATAAGAACTGACCATCAACACAGCCCACGACCCTGGACTCTTTACTCAAAATTCCTCATGATTTTTGCTCTAAAAAACTCTGGTTTGTGCCCTGGCCAGTTTGGCTCAGTGGTTAGAGCGTCGGCCCATAAGCCAAAGAGTCTCGGGTTCGATTCCAGTCAAGGGCATGTATGTAGGTTGCAGTTTGATTCCCAGCCCTGGTTGGTATCGTGCAGGAGGTAACCAATCGATGTGTTTCTCTCACATGGATGTTTCTCTCTCTCTTTCTCCCTCTCTCCTTCCCTCCCTCTTGCTCTGTCTAAAAATTAATGAAAAAATATCAATTAAAAAATAAATGAAACCTCTTGTCTGTAGACCATCGAGGAGTCAGGATTTCCCAGCACAAGATGGCTGGCCCCACTGTGCAGTGCTGAACAATACACGTCGATTTCTTTCACTGCGCCCGTCAGAGCATTGCCTATCTGCAGCACTGGGCGGATGGAACTCTTTGCTTGGGTACAACGATGTTAACAGTGCCGAAAAGAATGATCAGTTCATTTACCTTTCCATCCATCCTTTCTTACAGGTCAGGCACCCTGGAGGCCCTGGGGCTACGAGATGAAATACCACAGTCCTAGTCTTCAAGACAAACTTATAACCAGGCAGTTTCCCATAATCGGTGCTACACTGGCAGGGCTGTACATTAGAATCTCTTGGGGGTAGTTGCTAAAATACATTTCCCCGGCCCTGTGGACCTATTGAGTGAGAATCTCCAGTGAAAGGTCCCTAAGAATCTCCAGCTTCCTGGGGTCCTGCACTGGGGATTACAGTTCCGTAGGTGGGGGAGGAGCCTGGATGACTCATGACTAAGGGAACTCTGGGAAACACGGTGTTAGGGCAAGAGGGAGGAAGCCCTTAGACCCAAAGGGCCCCTCCACACCTGGGTGAAGACAGTCAGGAGACAGGGCCTGAGCTGAGGCTACCAGGGCAGTGGATGGAGACAAGCAGTACGACAGGCAAAGACTAAGACACTCACCCTTCCGAGTGAATCTATCATGTATCTGAGTACCAAGCGCTCCATTAGTGACTCCAGAAACTTATTTACAGGAATGAACAAAGGAAAATAAACACAGAGAACATGTTTCCCCAACAAGGAAGCAGGGAAGAGGTTCAGGGCTGCTTAGGACACTTCCTGGCTACAGGTCTTAGTGTCCTCGTGAGAAGTTAATCTTTTACCAAAATGTAATTAATAACATATAATTTACCATCATTTCCCAGTTGCTCCTGCACTTTCTCAAAGTCCGAGCCACCTACTACTCCGATTTTGACCTTCTGCCTCAATTTTTGTAGAAAGTCATCCATTTCTTCGGTAATTTTCTACATTTCAAAAAGGAAAACACAATAGTTATGAGCCATAAAATAATCAGGAGACTAAACTCACAAGAATAATAGAATCCTTACTTTTATACATGCCAATTCTGTTTCTAGGTCCGTAGATAAGTCCAAATATTTTAGCTATACTTTTGGGACATCAACTTTTTACCAGACAAATACATGTTAAATTTACTTATTTTTACCTCATTTAAAACACATGATATAGGAATAGCTGTTGTGTACTGTTCGAGCTATTTTTCTATGCATTCATATACATATACTTGGCTATATGCACATACATATATAAACAGGCCTCAGTTTTTGAAACAAAGGGGGACTCAATCCATGTCTTGTGCAGTGACTTGCTTTTTCATGCCACATCCACACAGATCCAGTACTTCCTTCCAAACGCTACACTGTTCTCCATTTATGGATTTAAGTTGTTGACTTTAAAACAAAATAACAATCAGATTTAAAAGAAAGTTCAGACTTGGTTTATTATAATTTACATTTTTTTAGTCTCTCCTAAAAAAAAAGTTCCTATCTATAAACAATGGTTTCAATGGTATAATTTTATGCTCGCTAAATTCCAAACTGTGCGCTAATTCAAAAGAAATTATAAACTAAGATGAAAAGATATCCCTGTATTAACACAAATTGCATGCATTTTTAAGTCTTATTTCATTACTTTTAGCAATCTTCATCATATACTTATGAGGCAGGACAGTAAGAAGCTAGGGAAATTTCTTGACTAGTGGAATAAGGAAAACGGAGACAAAATAATTAAACATGGCCAAACAATTTGAGCAAGTTATAGTCAGCTAATGAATCACAAGGCTTTATCTGCCCTAACTAAGGACACGTAGGAACAAATGCCAGACTGTCCTGGGACAGAGTGAGCCTCGGTCCTGGTTCTTCTTTGATGATGTTTTTTAGAAATGAAACTAACCAGGAAATACCCCTGACCCCTCAATAGCCACATTTTGATGGATCAACATACTGAAGGACAAACCTGGAAAATCCTGTTAAGATCCCCCCCACCCCAGACCTGCCTTAGGATTCCTGCTGCCTAAAGGAAGGCAAAGCCTTAAAACAAGGAACCCACAGTGTGCTCTCTCTAGAGCACTCCCATGCCTTTCTCCCTTAGCCATGTATCTCAGCTTTCTCATAAAACCTAAGGGTCCCCACAAGACTTGCAACCAGGGGAGCACTGGGCCGCGGCAGCTCATCATGGGTTTGTTCTCTGAACCTGTCTCCAAGGCCCTTTTTTCTCTGACTTTCCAGTGAGCTAACAGCAGCCCTGCCTTGGCTCACTTCTGTCTCTGTGACTTTTACTTCTTAGTGAGTCCATGCAGCCCAGCGTGGCCCAATCCTTTCCTATAAAGTTTCTAAAAGCCAAAGCAGCCCCGCCTAGGCTCTCTCCTGTTGCTTCTTCTGTCCTAAGCCCTTCCTTGTTTCACTGTCCCCAGCTTTAATAAACATACTCTCAAAATCACTTGGACTAGTTTTGTGAAATCTTTCCTGCACAAAGTCAAAGACCCACACACTACTGGCTGGGCCAAGGCAGATCCGCTTGGGGCCTAGTCCTTGTCCGGTGGTAACACTCATATGGAATATATTTTTACAAATAAAGTTACCAGGAATTAAAAACAAAAGCAAAACAAACCACTTAAGTCAACTTCAGTATATAAACATCTGGAGTTCAGTCCTCTTTTTCTTAAAACAAATTTTTAGACTAGTACATACATATGATTAATCAAATAAAATTGTACAGAGGGCTTAAATAGAGTGCAATCTTTTTTCCATCCTCCAGTGGAATCTCAATCTAGTAAACAAAATCTAGAACTGTATTAGCAGTCTTGATGAGTCAATGACCATGAAAAGGAGTCCCTGAGGCCCCCAAGTGGTTTACTCAGTCTTGACATCAGAATGGGAGGAAGTGGGGAAGACTCCTTTGATTGCAAAATATTAAAAATGCAATACTAGACCAGCCGGTGTGGCTCAGTGGTTGAGCGTTGACCCATTCACCAAGAGGTTGCAGGTTCGATTCCCGGTCAGGGCACATGCTCAAGTTGTGGGCCAGGTTCTCAGTAGGGGGCATGCAGGAGGCAGCCAATTGATGTTCTCTCTCATTGATGTTTCTACCTCTCCTCCCCCCCTCTCTAAAATCAATAAAGAAAAACAATTTTAAAAAAATGCAATACTAACAAGAATAGCAGAACCAATACTTCCATCTTCAAACAGAAGCCTAGAGGAAACTGTATCTTACCTGTGTGCATATTGATGAGCTAAATGGTTTGTACAACCGTCAGACCTGTTCTGCAATGTGAACAGGTTGTACAAGGTGCCTTTTCACTTCCATGTGGCAGCCAATATTTTTTAACAGGAAAAATAATCCAGCTGCTTGTGACCACAACACTGTCTAAACTACATCCCACTGCAAGACAGATCTTTTGAGCAAAATTGTTGCGATGTTCCCAAATAACTCTTGTTGATTACAATAACTTGATAATTACAAGGAACTCTTTAACAATCATCCTAGACAAAACAAAACACAGAGCATGATACCAAAGGTTGAAATGAAGGGGGATAAATGTTAAAAACTCACTTTCTGGAAATAAAACAATTATAAAAGACTCTCTTGGGACAATTAAGATAAACTGAAGGAAACAGAGGAAGCATCAACAAAATAGAAGCTGTGGGCTAGAATTAGTGCATCTTCTTAGGTTTGATGATGATACTGTGGTTACAGTAGATGCCCTCTAGAGAGGCAGGCTCAAATTTTAGGGGTGGAATACTGTGATGACTGCAGTTTAGGAAATGGTATAGCCAAGAGTTTAAAAAAAGGCCCAGCCTGTGTGGCTCAATGGCTGAACGTCAACCCATGGACCAAGAGGCTGCGGGTTCGATTCCCGTTCATGGCACATGCCCCAGTTTCCGGCTCAATCCCCAGAAAGGGGGCGTGCAGGAGGCAGCCAATGGATGTTTCTCTCTAATTGATGTTTCTATCTCTCTCTCTCCCTCCACCCCTAAAAAAATCAATAAAACATATTAAAAAAAAAAAAAAAAAAGAAGATAAAGTTCATGTAAACCATTGTTGAATTTAAGTGGTAGGGATATGGCTGTTCTGTGCACTACTTTTTCAGTGGTTCAGTATGTTCTAAATTTCTCACAATAGAAAGATGGAAAACAATTAACCCAGGTTTAAGCCCCTGTTCTCTTTGCAGGCTTTTGTTCCACGTCTCAACTGTTTTTATTTTTATTTATTTATTTTATCCTCACCCAAGAACATTTTTCCATTTTTTGTTCAGGTAGAGTGGGAGGGGGAAAGAGAGAGAGAGAGAGAGGAAAACATCAACGTGAGAAAGACACATCGAGTGGTTGCCACCCATACAACCCAACCAGGGCCAGGGGACAAACTGCAACTGAGGTACGTGCCCTCAGTGGGAACCGAACCTGGGTCTCTCTGGACTGCAGGCTGACGCTCTAACCACTGAGAAAAACTGGCCAGGGCGTCTCAACTGTTTTTAGACGAAGTGACATTTCTTAGGAAATTACTCAGTACAATGAAATTCTACTAAAACAGTGACATGTGCAAAGCTCTGGACTCCATTCTAACTAGAATCTACCTGTTTAGGTCATATCCTGTTTCAGCAGCTTCAAGAACAGATAATCCATTCTTCTACTTCCGTATTGTATTGTGCTTATCAATGTTTGAGAATGCACATACTGAGAAAGGGAAAGGCTGGATAATGCATGCATCTGTTGCTAAAATATTTTTACCTAGGGCACCCAGCACATATACTTTATGCTTATATCATGTGATTTCTTCTAGGAATCAGAAGCACTTTCCTAAATGGCATACTTCTTCCACCTTAGAACAATGGCAGAAAATGGTAAATTTAGCAAATACAATGCTCTGAAGCCCAGAGATGGGTATCAGATCTGCTGTGTGAAATCAAGACGATCTTGAGTCTCAGTTTCCTTATATTTAATGTTTTTTAAAAATTGATTTTAGAGAGAGGGAAAGGGAGAGGGCAAGAGAAACATTGATTAAAGAGGAACATTGATCAGCTGCCTCCTGCACACCCCTCCCCCCCCCAGGGGATGGAGCCCACAACCTGGGCATGTGCCCTGACAGGGAATTGAATGGGTGACCTCTTGGTGCATGGGACGATGCTCAATCAACTAAGCCACACTGGCTGGTCAGTTTCCTTATATTTAAAAGGGCAGTAGCCCTGGCCAGTGTGGCTCAGTTGGTTGAGCGTCGTACCGTGCACTCGATCACCAGTAGGGGTACATTTGGGAGGCAGCCGATAGATGTTTCTTTCAAAAAAAACCACAAAACAATAAAAACATTTTTTTTTTTAAAAAAGGATAGTAACAACTATCCTACTTAGGATGAAAGGAGAAAGGTTGAGAGGCTCCAATCATAGTGTGTAAAAAGGCTTGGAATGTAAACCCTAGACCATCATGGCCAATGGGCCCAGTTGAGCAGCTGTGTGTTTTTGTAATAGAGTTTTACTGGAATATAGCCATGCTGTGTCTACATATGGTCTATGGCTGCTTTTGCATTAAAGTTGAGTAGTTACTACAAACCATATGGTCGGCAAAGACAAGAGTATTTGCTCTCTGACTCTTGACAAACAACGAACCGCTGACTTTGGCTTTAGACCACTATGGGCTTTTAACAACCCACAAGTGTGTGTCGATCACTGATCTCAGAGTCAAAAAGGGCCTTCGGAGAAACTGCAGTTGAGTAGCTTCACTAGATAACATCGGACATGCGGCTCAGAAAGGTACAAGGGCACGTCTAAGATCATATACATTTGACGTGGAACTCTGAAGCATACCACTGCTTTCAACTGGCCAAAAGTAAGGTGGGTAGAGGCAGAACTTGAGGATACAGAGGCCATTTGGGCCTCAAGTTCGGTGGGCTGGTGGTCGGTGATCAGTTTGTACAAGGAGGAGGTCAGAGTGAACTTCATCACAAATGTTGATCTTAACTGAAACCTATCTGTGCCCTATAGCAGCAAAATCCAGAAGTGTGAGGCAAGTTTCCAGGAGTCCAAGGAGGCTCTCAACAGGCAGCCTGGACCCACTGCAGGGGCTGGAGAAGGGGGTGATGGTGGGGGCTAATATTTATTGAATATTATTGAACAGAGCCTACTGTAAGCCCAGATACCTTCATGAACTTGTTTGATTTCATTCGACCCTCACAAACACCATATGGAACAGGTAAGGTCCCCATTTGAAAACATAGATGCTGAGGTTCAGAGGTTAAGTGACTTGATCAAAGTCACACAGCTGTTATGAGGAAAAGCTGACTTCTCTAGGTCTGTTCGACCTGGAAACTCATGTTTTTCATATCAGGATACAAGGCACATCCCATAGGTGACAAAACTGAGGACGGCACATAGCTGGTACGGGGGCTGAGCAATGGCTCAAACCTAGGGCTTACGGTGGGCGTCCAGGGCTGCATTTCCCAACCCAATACAAGTTTCTTATTCGCAAGAGTTTTTCGGCCCATCCCATCTCCAAGCACCCTGAGGTCTCCCCTCTCGTCCCTCCAGGGCACCCAGAAAAGCGTTCAGCCCTGCCAGAGGAGGTAGGCGATCCGCAGCCGCCCCTCGGTGCCCACCCGGGAGGGTCGTTAGCCCCGTCGGGGAGCAGCAGGAGACTCTACACCTGCTGCCTCCAGCCCGCAGGGCGCCGCCTACCTGCCGCGGGGCCGTCAGAGTCCCGTCCACGTCGAAGAGGCAGAGCGCTGGGCCGGGCGCAGCCATGTCTCCAGAGCCCATGTCGCACCTGACGTGACCCGTTGGCACCTGGACCTCGGCCCGGAACTTCCGGGTTCAGCCCCCGTGCTGCAGGGCACGCCGGGAGGAGGAGATTCCACTTCCACAACGCCTGGGGCGGGCGTCAGCTGTTCTCGCGGGACCACAAATCCCAGAATGCAATGTTGCGCACGCAGGCCTGTTACGGCCGAGCATGCGCTCTTAGAGTTCCCGACTGCAGGTGGGATCGGCAGGAGGCAGCCGGGCCATGGTAAGGAGGTGGTGGTGGGACTCGGGTTGGGGTCAGACCTGGGCAGGCGGGCCGAAGCCTAAGATTCCGGGTCGGAGAGCGGGCGGGAGGGACCTCCGGCGTGGGCTACGATTTGTTATTCCCGGGCTTCCTCTGCGTCCAGGTCACGTGCGTCAACAACAGCCATACTAAAACTCGCTGAGCACTCACCGTGCATCAAGTCCGTCAAGTGCTCTTGAGGGCTTTAAAACCATCTCATTCAGCATATTCTGAATCTCCGCTTGAAAGATGGAGAAACTGAGGCCCAGAGAGGTGGAGTAACTTGCCCAAAGACCCACAGCTAGTGACTTTAGGAGCCCAGGTTTGGAACCCAGATCTGGTTCCAAAGCCCAAAGCATCTCTCGCTGCACTACTCAAGGTGTGGAACTGTGCAGTAATCAAATCCTTGTGTTTCTGTTTGGCACCCTTATCCCTCTCTCTTCGTCCATTCTTACCCCTCCCTCTAACTAGGCTAAGAAAACACGTTTCGCCCTGGCCAGTTTGGCTCAGCGGTTAGAGCGTCGGCCTGCGGTCCGGAGAGACCCGGGTTCGGTTCCCGCTAAGGGCACATACTTCGGTTGCAGTTTGTCCCCGGCCCTGGTTGGTCGTGCGGGTGTGTCCCTTCACATCGATGTTTCTCTCTCTCTCTCTCCCTTTCTCTCTCTCCCTCCCACTCTATCTGTACAAAAAATGGAAAAATATCCTCGGGTGAGGATAAAAAAAAGAAAACACGTTTCCTTCAGATAATGCTTAACCTGACAAAATATCTAATGGATTTGTTCTCCACTGGAACAGTGATTGTTTTAGTTTCCCGCTTGGGGGAATGTTCACCCACCCTTAGGGATCCAGTGCCTCCCCCAGAGTTGGCTCTCCCTAGGTATTTGTTTCATGAATGAAGACTGTGCCTGCTTCCTAGACCTACTTGAATTGCCTGGAGGAAAGAGGACCAGTTTGAGAGTGAGACTCTGCCTGGCTCACTGGCTCGGTGTCTTTGGGTAAATTTCTCACCTTCTCTGGGTTTCGTTTCCCAGTGAAGTGGAAGTGGTGGTTTCTGTTTCACACAGCTTTTGTGAAGATCACATGGGGTGAAACATCTGGCTTTCCCTTTCCCTCCATGGCGACCTCCCAAGGTTGGCAGGAACCTCCATGTAAGATGCTTTGCAGATGTTCATTGTCTGATGAGCATGGTTGAGTTCTTTGAGAGAAATGATCTCTTTGTCTCCCTTTCAGGCTGCACTCCTTCGAGCTGTGCCGCGGTTGCCAGGGCCAGTGGTGTGGAGAAGGCCTCTCTATGGGCTGCAGTGCTGCAATGGGCAGGATTTCAGGAGGTGGGTGGGGAGCAGGTCACCCACCTCGAAGGAGAAACCAGCAGGCACAGAGACAGAGAAATTCCAGATGATCTACCGGTTTGATGCTATCAGAGCTTTTGGATACTTGTCTAAGCTGAAGGTGGCACAGACGGCCCTGACGGTGGTGGCCCTGCCGCCTGGCTTTTACTGGTATTCTCAGGGCCTCATGACTTTCAACTCCCTGTGTCTCATGGGTGGGATAGCTGGGTTTGCCCTGGCCATGCTGTACTGGATGAGCTATTTCTTCCGGAGGCTGGTGGGTATCCTGTATGTGAACGAGTCAGGCACCATGCTGCGGGTGGCCCACCTGACCTTCTGGGGCTGGCGGCAGGACACATACTGCCCTTTGGCTGAAGTGATCCCTTTGACAGAAACCCAGGACCGGCCCCAGGAGCTTTTCGTTCGGATTCAGCAGTACAATGGGAAGCAGACCTTCTACCTCACCCTGCGCTATGGACGCATCCTGGACAGAGAGCGTTTCACACGGGTGTTCGGGGTGCTGGACATGCTCACGTGAACAGTTGGATCTCCCAACAGAAGATTATAGACGGGGATCTGACAGCTGGAGACTTTGGCAGGGCCCCTGGGAAACTTGTCTGTTGGGGTGAGGAAATCCATGAGGCGATGCCAATAACCCAGTTTAGGAAAGAGGCCTTAGTGCAGATTCTTACCGCACTAATGTATGACATTTCATTAGGTAATGGCCAGCAGTTTCTGTAGTACTATAAAATGGGGAGACAGGTGTGACGGGGGAGCAAAGGATTCGGAGTTGGAAGACTTGGGTTCTGTTCATTCTTAACTCCCTGCCCTCGGGCAGGGAACTGAGTTGCTCTGAACCTTGTTTTTCACACTTGTAAAATGGAAAATCCTGCCTGTCTCATGGGATGGGTGTGAGGATAAACAATAAATGTCAAGTCCTTTACAAACTCAACAGGCAAGAGCAGACATTAAGTGTCAGTTCAGAGGTGATGGTGTGGTGGACCCAGCAGCAGATGTGACTGGGATGAAGCTTAGAGGTGGGTCATTTGGTTCTGCTGGATGGTAACTACACCACTGGGGCAGGAGTGTCATCCAAGCACCTGCAGCACCCCTGCCGAGACGGATCACTTCCCAGAGGTCTAGGGGCTCTCACGCCAGATGCCTCTGTGGACTTTGTGTTCCTAGGCCAAATTTTTGCCTGAAGATAGGTTCTCAAACCCTGGCTCCATGTGTGGAATCACCTAGAGAGATTTTAAAAAATAGTGTTACCCAGGCTTATGGCCAGGCCCCTCAGGTGGTTCTCAGGTGTAGCCTGGGTGGCCAGCTGCTGCCTGGAAGTCTCACCACACTGGGAGGTGAGAGCCTGGTTTCTCACTAGCCTTGGCATGAAAGAGCTTCCATGCATGGTCTGCCCACGCAGTACCAGCAGAGGGCACACAGAGCAAATACGTTACCCATCCCTTTATTCCTGAGCTAAAATCACAGATCTTCACGTGACAATGGGAATCAGGTTAGGGCTTCTACAATGCATGTAGGGCAGCACTTGGGAGATGTCCAAAAACCCTCAAACTAACATGAACGAAGACAACAAAATTTGCCTGTGTTCAACCCCTGTAGATTCTGTTTAGAAGCTGGGCATCTATTTTTACGCTTCCCAGGTAATTCCAAGGCACCCGAAGTTTTGAAAATCATTGTGTGAGGTTTACCCGTCCCCAAAACTATGCAGCAGCTTTTCAGAAAATGGAAGTGGTCTTTAGATTCAGGTGGTGGATATCCTGGTGATTACTCCCTTTGACAACAATTCTGAAATAGTAATGTGATAGAGATACCCAAGTATACATATGAGAATGTTCACTGAATGTTTCTAATAGCAAAACAAATGAAACAGTAGCACCAAGACTGGAAGGAAACTAAATTTCCATTAGTAGGCAACATGGTTAAATAAATGGTAAACTGTAATTGAAAAATAAAATTAAAAAAATGTTGGTACATTTATACTGTGGGATATTACATGGCCCTTAAAAAGAGTGAGGTTGAGCCCTGGCCAGTGTGGCTTAGTTGGTTGGAGCATTGTCCTGTACACCAAAAGGTGGGTTTGATTCCCGGTCAGGGCACATACCTAGGTTGTGGGTTCAATTCCCAGTCGGGCATGTATGGAAGACCAATGTTTCTCACATTGATGTTTCTCCCTCTAAGATCATTTTTTAAAAAGGTGGGGGGATGGGGAAAAAGGTTGAGCTATATCTACTAATGTGGAAAGGTCACCATGGGGTAGCATATGTAGGAAAAACAAATCACAGAACAATAGTTTGGTGTGATCTTATCTGTGTTCTTAAAAATGCAAACATTTCACCCGGCATGTATGGCTCAGTGGAGAGAACTTGGCCCATGGACTGAGAGGTCCGGGTTCAATTTCCGGTCAGGGCACATGCCTGGGTTGTGGGCACGATCCCCAGGAGGCAGCTGATTGATGTTTATCTCACATCAGTGTTTCTATTTCTCCCTTCCTCTTGCTCTAAACAAACAAAAAATCAATAAAAAAAACAAAAAAATAGTTTATATAAAAAATGCAAAAATTTGCCCTGGCCAGTTTGGCTCAGCCGTTAGAGCATCAGCCTGCAGTACAGAGAGACCTGGGTTTGGTTCCTGCTAAGGGCGCATGACTTGGTTGCAGTTTGTCTCTGGCCCTGGTTGGGTTGTGCAGGTGGCAACCACTTGATGAGTCCCTTTCACATCGATGTTTCTCTCTTCCTCTCCCTCCCATTCTACCTGCAAAAAAAAAAAGCAAAAATTTCACTTGTAAACAGTACCTGTGGGGAGGGGATTGGAGGTGGGAGGGGGTGGATGACAGGAAAGGAAGACTTCCACTTTCAACTTTATAACCTAGTATTTAACATTTTCATAATGAGCATGTCATCCGTCTTAACAAATGAAGAAAAATGCTGTGATAAGCACAGTCTTCCATTCTTTCTGCCTCACGTTAGCTTTGTAGGTAAAGAGTTTCTTAGCCATGAACTCCCACTCTGGACTTGGAAGCAGAGTTGACAGTAGGAAACATTCAGTCATTGAGAGTTTCAGTGGGATGTAACTGTGTTTGTCCCTTGTACACTGGTTTTCCTCCCTGTCTGCCGAGAACCGCACACCCCTCCAGACCACCCCTGGGCTGTATATGATTTAGATGCAGCGGTGGGGTGGCCTGTAACGTGTTCATTTTCATGTGGTAGCTGCTGTGGACTGAGTTGTCCTCCCTACAGTCCCTGTGTTGAAACCATAACCCCCAATGTGATGGTTTGTAGGTGGGGCCTTTGGGAGGTGCCTAGGGTTAGATGAGGGTCTTAGGGTGGGGCCCTCACAATGGAACTCTGGTCCTTGTAAGAAGAGGACGAGACGGAATGCACTAAGGAAGGCCATGTGAGGACATAACCCGGAAGAGGCCGTTGCCAAAAATCTGACCGTAGACTTGCAGCCTCCACAATTGTGAGAAGAAAACGTTCGCCGTCCAGCCTACAGTGCTTTGTTACAGCAGCCCGAGCTGACTAAGACAGGGTCCTCCAGACCAGGGTGAGGTCGGCTCTGGCTGGGGACATTCACATTGTGCACAGCAGAAAGCTATTGTCCTTCCCACGCTGGTTACCAAAAATGAGACATCATAGGGCCAGACTTCCCCCCAGCCCATCATCAAATGACCATGTTCAGTGCACTCCCCAGAACCGATCTGGCGTGTTTGCTGCTGGCGGGGCCACCCTGGGGTAAAGTGCTCAAACAACTAGGGTTGGAGTTTTCCTTTTGCTGTTTTACCACTTCAGGACTTGTGAGTCCCCAGATGGAAAGCGAAGTCCTCCTTTGACCCCCAGGCAGAGTCCAACTTTTATGGCTTTGTTTTGATCCTGCAGCATTCAACTGTAAAATCTTGGCTGATTAGAGTTAATCAAGCAGGGCCGATACCATCTGGCCACGTTTGTACCCACTCCGGTGACAAAACATCCGTTTTACTTATTAACAGTTGAAATATATTCCAGGATTCAGGTGAGTTTACCTGGGTTGGGAAGAAGATTTACAGAGGAGGAACTTCACTGTGACAGAAGTATGTTGTTACAGTGAATATATACCTATCTACCCACTGTACCTAGGAGTAGTGAGGCAGCAGGTGTGGGCGAGGCATGTGGCTTTGCAGCAAGATGTCCTGCCTGCTTGAATCCCAGCCCTGGCACTTCCTAGCCATGACCTTGGATCATTCTGCAGTCTGTGTGTGCCTTGGTTTCTTCACCTGTGAAGGAATGATAATAAAAGCACTGGCTTTGAGGGGACTGGCTTATTACTACACGAAAAGCACTTACAATACCTCTTGGTCCACGGCAGCCCTCAATAAGTGTTAGCTAGCCTGACTGTTATTAACCTCATTTTGCAGATGAGGCTCTGAAGGGTGAAGTGACTTGCTCAAGGTCACCTAGCTAGAAAGCAGCAGAGTTGGGTCATTCTACTGTCTTGTCCTGCCTCCTGAGTGGGGAAGAAGTATAGAAAATAGAAATCAGTGGTTGTTTTTAACAGATAGTATTTGATCGTGAGGTTCTAGTACCTTCCACCCACCTGCCTTAGGACTGTATAGAATCTCGCACCAGGCTGACCAGTTCAAGTTTACGTTCCAAGGCCGGTGGCCAGGCCGGCTATGAGAAAGGTTGTTGAGTCACTGGTAGTCTGTACCCTCCACCAATCCCAGGCTGACTGCGTGTGTGCACACACAAACACACACTTGATTACACACACCATCTTTCATATGTCTGTGTGCATCCTGGCTTCTGAGCTGTGTGAGTTTGGCAAGTTCCCCTAACCTCTCTGAGCTTCAGTTCCCTCGTATTAAAAATAGGCACACAAATGCTTAGCTCATAGGTTTGTTGTGAACACATTACAAAGCCCCAGAATATGCTTGCATATTGTAGATGCTCAACAAATGATACTTATCACTAAGTGTAAGAATTCATAAATACATTTAATGGTAGATAGTGCCTTCCAAGTCATTTGTTTCATAGTGATGTTGGATGTCTGAGCTGGGAGAACCTTGGAAATCAGTGGTCCAAACCATACATTTTAAGGTGAGAAAAATAGGGTGATAGAGCCACGGAGACAGCTGGGAGCTGAAGTGAGACAACCCACCACCCTGCTTCCAGGGCAGGACATCAGGAGGATGGAGATCCAGCTCACAGGTACTTGCTGAGCCTCTCTTCTGGGCTTCCTGCTGATTCCAGTCAGTCATCAACTTACCACCTCAAGCGGCCATGGAGAGAATCGGATTTAATTGGTTTAGGGTAGGGCTCAAGCACTAGGATTGTCTGGAAAGCTCTTCAGCATAACTTGAAAGTGCACCCAGTGTTGAAAGTCACTGTCCTGTGTGTTTTTGATCCTGCGCTTCTTTTCCCCTCTCCATCCATCCCATTGCCCTAGTCAGACCACCAGGTCCTCTTGATTGTGGCAGTGTCCCGACTGGTCTCCCCACCTCCCTGTTTGTCACGGTGAACACTCAGGACAGTGTTTCTAAAATGCATGTTGGGATATGCCCCTGCTCCAAACCTGCAGTGACTCCATCACTGTGTGGCTGCATGGAAGGCCCACGCCCCTCACACAGCATGAAGGCCCTCTGGGTCGAGCCCCGCCCATTTCTTTGGCCTCTCTCCAGGCTGCTCTGGAACCCCTCCCTTCGTGATGGACAATACTAAACTGTAGAAATGCCTTGTGCCTCCAGTGAGCCATTCTCTAGATCGGGAATGCTTTCCCCTCCGAGTCCTGGAGCAGTGCCTGCTCAGCCTTGAAGAGGAAACTCAGGGGCCCAACTTCCATCCCAATTTAGGGTCTAGAAGCAGGACAGCATCTAGGGTTTTCCTGTTCTTAAGCGGTTTCTGTGACCTTTGCCCCACTAGCAGGTGAACTGAGGGTAAGGACCACACCTTCTCCATCCCTATCATGTGGTATGTCCTTGATGCACCCTGGTGAAATTAATGGCCTCACGGTGCTTTCCCAAACCCAATGCAGACTAACGCAGGTAGAATGTTTCCCACAGATGTCCCTAAGAGGTATATAATAGGTAGTTAATAAGTACTTCCCCAGCCCTGACTAGTGTGGCTTGCTTGGAGCATTGTCCCCTGCACCAGAGGGTTGAGTTCAATTCCCGGTCAGGGCACATACCCAGGTTTGATCCCCGGGGCCCATATTGCAACCTATCAATGTTTTTCTCTCTCCTTCTCTCTGAAATCAATTAAAAAAAATACTTGCCAAATAGTTACTTAAAACCATTTCCAACCAAAAAGGCCACACTTACTCTGATGTTTCCATTATAAATATATTTTTTTAAATTTAGCAATACTGATTAACACAGAAAACAGATTTAATTCATGGAATTGTGCATATGGTCATCAGTTACATTGTGACATGTTAATTTCTTTATCATTTATTGGCACTGTCAACAGAATACTGTAAACAAGATCACTTTGTATGCATACGTCGGCGATGCTCCCTAGCTATGGTTTTCTACCATGAGCTAATATATAGACAGATAGGTACAGATACATTACTGTGCACAATTTTGCATGGTTACTGAGTGTCAGTAAAAATTATAAAAAAACACCCATTTATAATAAAAGGGAGGATGTGCTAAGACTTGCTATTACTGGACCTTGTTTTCTGTAAAAGTGATGAGATTTGCTAGAGACATTTACTAAACTCTATGGCACTAATGTATGATGGACCCATTTCCAGACCCTTGGCCACAGAAGCACTTCTCCCTGGGCTCTGCCCCACTTGGTAATCTGTCCACTGCCCCCCTCCCCCGAGTTTTCACCAACCTCTTCCAAGTTCCTACTATCTTGAGCTCTGCTGAGAATTCTTCTCCTTGAAATTTTTCCAGCCAGACCCCATGCTCAAAAGCAGATGTCTCAGGAACTCTTTATGCCCTGAGCCAACAAGAACTTGATAAATGGCTTGAAAAGTTTTACGAGAATAACTTCTCTTAGTAAGGAATGAATAAGCCTGGAAATGACTTTCTAGATGAAGCAGTTTCATTTTTCTGTCGATGCCCTCTGAGGACAGAACAAACGATTGGAGCCGCTCTCTCCACCAAAGAGAGCCAAGTTTCTGGTTATGCCTTAGCTTAAACACCGCCTGGACTCCAGGAATCTTATTTTATGTTTGCATCCAGTGCTAAAGTTCTTGGGAGAAATCATACTCATGCCGATGAATGAACTGTGGTTTGGTTTGTATTTTGCTTGTTAAGTAAGTCCTTGCTTGAATCCTGGGCTATTGCCTGTTGAATCTGGATCCCCAATCAAAGGTGTGGGACCATGAACTGGTAGGTCTTTGCACATGCTGTTCCCTTTCTGCAGCACTGTTCCTTGCCTTGTCTGTCTGCAAAACCCTGCTCAAATGTCACTTTCTCCTTGAAACCTCCTCTGACCCTTAGGTGGATTGAGGCACTCCCTGATATTCTGATGTTCCTATGTACATACCTCTGTTACAGCACTTGCCACTCAGCTTTAGTGATTGGTTTAAGAGTCTGTTGTCCACAGTAGGATGTGAGTCCCTTAAGAGCAGGGACCATGTTTCATTTTAGGTTGGTAATCCTAGTGCTCAGTACAGGGCCAGGGACAGAGTGGGTATTTAATGCAAGTTTCATGAATGACTGCCTGAATAAAGAAATATACAAATGAGTGAAACCTCGCAGAGAGGGGGAGGCACACAGCTCCATTTAGTTGGCAGCGTGAACACTGCAGAACTCCTTTAAAGCAATGGATTGGCACTGACTGCAGGAATGCAAAGGGAACCGGAGCTCACAGGTCTGTCCATGGCTATTCAGCATGTTAGTGCCTTTTGTTCTCAAGAGACACAGGTCGGTGACCAAGTCTGCTGAAGAGTGGAAGCTGGAAAAACCACTTTGTGATCTTTGGATGATTAGTTATTAAAAGAGCAAAGTGCTGAATGGATAACCTTGATAGGCTCATCTCCCCAAACGGTCAACCAAAGCATCAGGAGATGAAGTGACTTCCTTTTGGACAGAGGATGTGACAAGCCAGACTTTGTCACCTTCCCACAAACAGTCCTTCATTGCTGTAGGAGCACCGGATGCTCTTTTCAGGAGCCTGTGAACTCCTATCAGCTCCAAGCACGCCTAGCCTTCAACAGAGTTCCCTTAGCCTTAGCCTTGGTGCAGTTAAGCCTTTAGTACCATGTGCCTGTTGCCCCAGGCCCTGGGCTCACGCTCCCAGAAGACTGGCTTGTGCTTCTGCTCTTTTGGCTCACGTGTGTCCCTGTGTGCCCCCTGCTTAGGCTACAGTTTTGTTTCCAGAGGTCTTGGTTGGCATTTAACAGAAGGAGAGAGCTTGGGGGAATGGAGGACGGCAAGTAAGGACCATCCGTGGTGCCACCCAGAGAGTCTCCAAAGCCCCATCAAGGACAGAATTCACAGTTTACAGGAAACCCCCAGATGCACTGGGAGGAGTGGCCTAAGTCTTCAGCAGGTGGGGAGACCCCTTCCCACACCCCCTGGCTCAGTCCTAATGTTCCTACAGTCTTGCCTTCATATGACCTACCCTGTCCTTGACTGAACTGTGTGTGGGCATGCTCAGAGCTCCAGGGGTTGAATGGGGGGTGTATGTTTGCCCAGGGTGAGGGAGCCAACATCCTCGGTCACACAATATGGCACTTGAGAGGGACAGGAACCCAGGAGTCCCAGCCACTAGTCCCAGGAGCAGGGATCCTTCCCTTGACTGGCTTCCAAAGATATTGTCGGGGTCAAGGGTGGGCAGATATATGGCCAGGACCCTCACGGCCCATCCTAAGACTCTGTCTGAGGCTCAAACCAATGGGCACCATTGGCTCTGCAGGGAGGAAAACCAAAACCAGTCTCTCCATCCTCTCCCTCCCCCAAGCCACCCCAAAGGTCCCCTCCCACACACCACCCTTCAGTTGATGCATTCTCCTCTGATACTTTAAGTGAAAACATGAATTAGGCAAACTAATCAATTTGACAACTGTTGAGATCAGGGCTTTCTCAGAGCGCAGTGGAAATGGCTTCTTTACTTGAAGTTAGCTAAGATGTCGCTGAAGATATTGAGGAACAGGTGTGCGTGGTGATCCCTGAAGACCAGAGTGGGGCGGAAACGGATGGATTTGTCACCACAGCCCCCCAACACCACGCCTGAAAGAAATGGCAGGCCGCCAGTTAGGAGCTTGGGGTCACAGTCACAGGCTGTGAGAGCCAAGAGGGGGCTGCACACAGGGAACCCCCACCCAGCTATGTCATTCTCCCCATCCGGCTTCCAGCTGTCCTGCCTGCCATCCCCCATCCATCTGCATTCCCTTTCTCTCTTCCTTCAGCCATTTCATCCCTCATTCTCCCCCCTCCCCCCTCACTCCTGCTCCGCTGCCCTGAACGAGGTCTGGGATAGAGAAATCCTGAGATAAGTCCTCGCCTTCCAGAGACTCCCGGTGCGGTGGAGACAGGACATACTAACCACGTAAATTACAGAAGTGAGGCAGGTCAGAGGCATGCATGTGGGCAGAGCTTTCCCTGAGGAGGGACAGACGCCTATTTATGTCCACTCCTGGTCACCTTACCTTTGTTCCTGGCTATTAAAATGAGTTTATTCCGTATGGACTCATCTGGGGTATCGAAGGAGCAGAAGGTGCCTCGTCCCCTCACTCTGCTGATGAACTGGGGGTACCGGGCCTGCAGTGGGGAAACAAGGCTGGCATCAAAGCCTGTCACCCTGTACCAGCCAGTTCAGGGGCTATGGTTCCTCAGTGCTCCCAGGGTCTAGCCTTTGGGCCTCTGCATAGACTGGCAGGACCAGTGTGGGGTTCGGAGCTCTGGTTTTGGAGATGTCCAGTCCTGGGTACAAAACCAGGCTTGGCCTCTTTCTCACTGTGCGACCTTGGACAAGTCTTTTAAGTGGCCTCAGTGTCCTCTTCTGTAGATGGAAGGATATAAATGTTATTGATCCCAATGTGCTATGGAAAGAGTTGAGTGGGACGAGGTTTAAAGCCCATGGCCTGGCACTTGGTAGGCACTCAGTAGATATTAGCCATCTTTATTTATTAGCAATTCTTCTGGAAAACTGATTGATTCTTTTTTTTTATCCTCACCCGAGGACATTTTTCCATTTTTGTTTAGACAGAGTGGGAGGGAGATTTTGTTTAGACAGAGTGGGCTGTCTCCCACGTGACCCCAACCAGGGTCGGGGATGAATCGCAACTGAGGTACGTGCCCTTGATCGGAATCGGACCCATGACTCATTGGTCCATGGGCTGATGCTCTAACCACTGAGCAAAACTGGCCAGGGCGTGATTGATTCTTCTAAGAAAAAGAGCTCATCCTCACTCAAGGCTTTGAGTTTGGGATGAACAGTGGCCCCCTCCCCAGATTTATGTTGACTTAGAACTTGTGAATGTGACCTTGTTTGGAAATAGGGTCTCCACTGATATAATCAGGTCACAGTGGATTAGGGTGGGCCCTAAAGCCTGTGATGGTGTCCTTATACGAAGAGGAGAACTTGGTCACAGACACAGAGAGAGGGGAGAACACCATGTGAGAACAGAAGCCGAGAGGAGAGGGATGCAGCTACCAGCCAAAGAACCCCACGGCCGCCCGGCAGCCCCGAGGCGCTAGCGGACAGGCCTGGGAAGGATTCTCCTGCAGGAATCGGTATTGCCCATGTCCTATTTCAGACTTCTGGCTTCCAGAACAAGGAAAACAAATGCTTGTTTTAAGCCACCCAGTTTGTGGTCATTTGTTAACGCAGCCCCAGGAAGCAATACAGTCACCCAGAGCGAAGGATCTCGGTTCCTCCCCACTCTCCATCGTCCATGTGAACGGATAACCCCAAATACGTTCAGGCACCGGGGGCAGAGATGGTGGACAAGCGTCATTTTGTTACAGCCCCTTGGTAAAAACTGGAGGTAAAGTCACATTCCGGTGAAGGCACTCTGCTAGACACCTCCCCGCATGATCTGGACTCCACACTGCACTCGTGAAGGACCTGTTTTGGTCTCCACAGGAGAGGAAATGAGCGTAGAAGACAAACCGGCACTCACTCTATTCATCCTTGCACTTGCTGTTGGCTGGGAGCTAGTGACTTGAACACATCCTCTCTCCCATCAGAGTGTGGAGGCCAGGAACAAGGTCTCTTCCATTTGGACACCCCTTTGTGGCCCTTGTGACACACACGCACACACACACACACAATAGGACATAGTAATCGTTTGATTAATTCATGCAGCAGTGGAAATCCCCATTTCCTCCTCACTGTATGGCTTTGCCTGCTGCATCTAGGCCTTCACATCCACACGCGTCCTGTTGTCTCACCCACTTGTCTAGATCCCTGGGTCAGGGCATTCCTGCAATCTTACCTCCTTGCCTATAGCTTTGTAGGGCCCAGATGAGGATGCCTAACTGCTCCCATCCCTGTAAATGAGCCGGCTCAGGGCTCCTAAAAACAAGATGTCTGTCTTGGTTGGCTCTGGGATGTTTCCACGGAAGCCTTTTTTGTGCCACCATTCTCCATATGGAACCCACTGTGGACCCTGAGAATGAAGGGGTTCTGGTGGCTAACTGGGCTCAAATTAAAAAACAACAACAACAAAACCCAACAACAACAACAACAAACCCCAGAGCCTAACAGCCATTTCTACACAGGAGCCTCTCACACAAACTGCACTCGGAGAAGCTTGCACTGGCTGCCTGTGCTGTTCCTGTCCTCTGAGCCCCCTCTGAAGGAGCTCCTGGAGTCCAATTTCAACCAACAGGACTGAGGCTTTCCCCATCCAATTGGAACTGCACAGCTCCAACCAACCAGAGCAGCTCTATTCTGACCAATTAGGACAGTGCCTTTTGGACCAATCAGACTTTTAGGATTTGGACTCCTCATTTGCATGAGGACAGACCAATCAGGGACGGGGTGGGGGTGGGGACTTCTGTCTATATAAGCCAGCTCCCCTCTAGCTCTGGGAGTGGACTTTCCTTTTCTATGGAAAACTGAAGACTCCCTTTCTCTAGCTGACCAGCGTGGCAGAGCAAGCTGGCATGGAATGGAGAACAGAGGAATGGAGCAGAACAGACCAGCGAGGAGCTGGGGATTCCTGTTGGCACTGAACTGGTGCCAACAACCATCAGTTGACATCACTTTGGGAAACACTTGTCTTCAGATCAGGACAGGGAGCAGCCACGTTTGCGACAGCCCAGAACAACCAGATCTCCACCAAGCCAGGGCCTGGTTGCATCATCAACCAGGGAAATAAAGGACACCTGTCACTTATCCTATACCACTGGAGGACAGTGAAAGAGCACCCCGGCGGGAAGGAAGGGACTGACCCATTGCAGGGGCTTTTCTAGTGCCTGCTCCTATCCAACCTCAGTTCAAATGCAAACCCACCCCAAGAAAAGGAAAAGAAATTCTACCCAGAAGTTCTTAGTCCTCTGAACAGCCACACTAACCCCTTCAGTCTTTGTAACCAGGTACATCTGGGTTTAAAAAGCTGGCTCCCTCGCTGCTGGCCACCTTTCCAAGTCTCCCTTTTCTTATCCAGAAAATAAGGATAATCACATTTTCCTAAGTTCGAATTGCTCTGAGTTAGGGTTGCCAGGTAAAATACAGAATGCCCAGTTAAATTTGAATTTCAGAGAAATAACATAACTTTTTAGTATAAGTATGTCCCAAATGTTGCATGAGGTATATATTTTTATGCTTAAAAAGAAAGTTGCTGTTTTTCAAAGTAAACAGGCATCCTGTGTTGTAATTTGCTAAATCTGGCACCCTGCCTGAGGGCCAGGTGTGGTCCCTGGAGCTCCTGCCTCTTCACCTGCTGGAGGAGCAGGTGCGAAGCCATGCTGGAGGTCTCAGAGGCTACCCTGGGGGCCCTGGGAGCCATGGGTGGGTTCCTGGGAGAGTTGGGGTAGGGCCGCGCTGGGTGGGTACCTGGAGGTCCAGCAGCCCCGTGAGCAGGGCCTTCCCGGCGTGGGTTGCATTATTCAGCAGGTCCTCCCGCTTGATGACATTGATGACCTCGGCCAGCAGCAGGTTCTTGGATGGGTCCCCCAGCCAGGTGTTAAAGATCCGGTATGGCTGGAACAAGGCACGGGGCATTGGAAAGCTTCACACACAGACACACCCTGCAGGGGCCCACTTCCCCAGACACACCTTGGCTCCATTTAAGAAGAGAGAAGCTAACTCAGCATCTACTAAGGGCGGGGAGGGAAATGGTCACACCTATTATCTCATTGAATTTTTTCCATAACAACAGCCCGATAGGGAGGTATGACTATCAATATGACTATCAGGGAGACTAACTCCTCCAGGTGCTGGAGAAATCAAGAAAGTTGGCCCTTAACCGTGATCTTCATTTTATAGAGGAGGAAGTTGAGGTTCTGAGAGGCTAAGTGATTTGCCAGACAAAGTATAGCTCATAGGTGGTGGACTCAGGAGTGGACTGAGGGCAGTCTGGTGAGACCACCGATTTGTTCCTCCGTGACTTAGGGTGTCAACGCAGCCAACGAGAACACACTGCCCAGCCTCTCTTGCTGTCGGGAGTGGCCATGTGACCAGATCTGGGTCAGAATGTTAGAAATAGAAGTGTTGTGGGATTTCTGGGAAGGCCACCAAAGATAAGGAGAAGGTCACCGTGCTTCCCTCCTTTGTCCTTCCTACGGCCTAGAATTGGGATGTGATGGCTGGAACCTCAGGAGCCATTCTGGACCATCAGGCATCCTCGGGGCTGGAAACTACACGCAGGGAGGGTCGAAGGAAGGATCCTAAGCCTTGATAAGTATGTGTGTGTGTGAGAATCCCTATGTACAAATGGTACTAGAGTATAGCACTTAAGAGCAGGGCTCTGGGTTTGAATTCTGGCTTTACCACTTAATGGGCTGTGTGACCTTGGACAACATACTTAACCAATCGGTGCCTGATTCCTCATTAGTAAAATGGGAGAGAAAAACAACACCTACTTGGTTAGGTTGGTATAGGGACTAAAAGTCCATGAGAACTGGGCCAGGCACAGAGCGAATGCTCAGTTCACAGCAGCAGCTATTAGCACACAGTCTTCTAAGAAAAACGAGAAGACTGACAATGGACTGATAGGAAGTCAGCCCTGCAGAGAGAGCAGGGTGATCGTGATCACTGGCTAGTTAAATCGATGGGAACTGGCCTCAGAAAACTTCTGTGACACATCAGGTGTCCACTCAGTTCCTGGTTGGTGAGAATGGAGCAGTTATGAGAAAGCGACGCTTCTTCACCCACATCCCTCCCTTGTCCTGGAGAGAAGGGAAGGGCTGGCACGTACGGCATTGGGCCTGAACTCCTCCTTGTGGAAGAAGCCCCCGGTCATCATCTTCTTGCTGAAGGTCATCACGTCTGCAGGGTCATCCAAGCCCCAGTGCTCATGGGCCCAGAACTTGCCAGTACAGCCCCCTCCTGTCTGGACCTCATCCACCAGGAAGGCACAGCCATGCTGGAGAGAGAGGAGGGAGAAATAAAAACCCATCACCGTCGAACAACCTCCGACCCCTCAGCCAGCCGGAGAGTCCTTGCTTTCTGAACTGCAAGCCAAGCCCATGTTCTTGGACAAAAGCAAACAATCACTTAAGCAGGCAGTTTCACCAGAGCTGCGCCTGCCTGTCGCCTCTGGCTGCTGAGCTGGAACCGAACCAGAACTCCGAACACCCTCTGAATCAGGGCACGGCAGCATCTCGCCTGTTTCCCGTCCCCGAGCAGGCTGACCCGTTCAAGAGGAAGCGTGGCCCAGCCGTGAGACCCACTTCCCCAAACGTCTACATCACCAGGACGATTATTTACTTAGTATTTGTGTTTAAATCAAGTTGCCATACAACCTTCATCTCTGAACTTGCTGGTTGGACGGGCCATTGTACATGCAGAACATTAAAACAAACACGATAGTCACATAATGTCTGTTCCTTTTGCCCCTGTTGAATGTGGACCACACTGGGCTGAGAGATGAGGTGGAGGTCTCCAGAAAGGAAAGGGTGGAGGCTCAGGCCTTTCCAGAAATCTGTTGATTACGAAAGCCTCTGACTAAGGTGGCAGATTGGATGGAGGCTGGTTTTGCAATAAGATTTCAAGAAAGAATTCTCTCTCTGCCCCCACCCCCAACTTCTCTACCCGTGAGGCCAGCAGGCAGTCTCTGGACATCTGGAAGTTTACAAGGACTCCAAAGCCACCCTTTGCCCTGGGAATCCGGCTGGAAATGGCCTGAGACCCCATCCAACCTTGGCCCGTGCACTGACCTTCCTGGAGATATCTCTCAGCTTCCGGAAGAAATCGTCTGAGGCGTGGTTGTCTCCACCCTCAGACTGGATGGGCTCCACGATGATCCCGGCCACTGTCCTCTTCTTTTTCCGATATTTCACAATCAGATCCTCCACCTGCAATCCAAAGCGGGAAGTGACAATGGCTCATGGAGGCACTTGAGCAGCACCCATGGATGGGCACGTGGGGTCCCACCCACGCGATGAAAATGTGTTTGTGTGCACTTCCGGTGAAGACTGGGATACCCACTCAGAGCCACACGTGTGGATGGGGATGTGTCCTGCCTAGGCCCTGGGTTAGCCCCTGCAGGGATGCAGACTGCTGACGCAGAGCAAATTCTTTAACTTTCTGAAGCCTCACTTTCCTGATCTGTGCAATGGGCACGCTGACAGCAGCAATTGTTGTTATTGTTATATTATTATTATTGGTAGGAGAGTCCTTTCTGTGCAGAATTTGGGATGAATATTTGTTTGTTTAGAAAGCTGAGACCAAACTCATCTATCGTGATAGAAACCCAAGCAGTGGTTGCAGAGCGGGTGGGGTAGGGTGGAGGTCCTGGACTGACTCCTCAGACTGACCCACGGAAATTTTCCAGGGTGATAAGATGCCCTTGACTGGAGTGATGGTTACATGGGTACATTTATTGTTAAAACGCATTGAACTAGGCATTTAAATGAGTGCATTGTACAGTTTGTAAATTATTTTAATAAAGTTGAAATAGATTTTTTAAAAACCTGTTAACAATGATGGGGTTGTAAGAAAAGCACCTCATTGTCTCTATATTGCTTGAACTCTTGTTATAATATGGGCATTACCTTATAGATAATTAAAGAGTAGTCATTGTGATACTTGATTAATAATTTAATAAGTATACATAATTAAAAAACCCCAAACCATACACCGAGAGAGAATGACAAGGGCGCTCTTTCTCTGTTACGCAGAAGGAAGGAGAAAGCTGCTGTCTGGATGACGACTGAGGCCTCGGCCTCCACCGTGTCCCCACGGGGGCTCTGAGACGCGTCTCTGCTTTCAGAGAACCGCTTGCGAGGCGTCATCGCGCGGCTCTGTTCTCATCTGTTCGGTGCTGTTTCCTGCGAGCTGCACTCTCCAGGACGGTGGCCCCGAGCCACGTGTGGCTGCCGGGCACTTGCAGTGCAACCGGCCCAAACTGACACGTGTCGGAGTGTAAAACACACCCAGGATTTCACAGGCTTAACGTGAAGAAAAGAATATGAAACTGTCTCATCGATCATTTTTTTAATCCTCACCCGAGGACATTTTTACATTTATCTTCAGAAAGAGCGGGAGGGAGAGAGAGAAACATCGATGTGAGAGAGACATCGACTGGTTGCCACTCACATGACCCCAGCCGGGGCCGGGGACAATCTGCAACTGAGGTACCTGCCTTTAGTGGAAACTGAACCCGGGACTCTCTGGTCTGTGGGCCAACGCTCTAACCGCTGAGCCAGACTGGCCGGGGCTCTCATTGATAGTTTTTAAGTATTAGTTACATGTTGACGTGATACTATTTTGGATGGATTGGGTTTCATAAAGTATTATTAAAATGAATTTCAGCCCTGGCCGGTTTGGCTCAGCGGTTAGAGCGTCGGCCTGCGGTCCGGAGAGACCCGGGTTCGGTTCCCGCTAAGGGCACGTACCTCGGTTGCAGTTTGTCCCCGGCCCTGGTTGGTCGTGCGGGTGGCAGCCACTCACGTGTCCCTTCACGTCGATGTTTCTCTCTCTCTCTCCCTCCCACTCTATCTGTACAAGAAATGGAAAAATATCCTCGGGTGAGGATAAAAAAAAAAAAAAAAAAAAAAAAGAATTTCACCCATTTCTTTTTACTTGTACAAAATGTGATTCTTAGAAAGCTGTAATGACATCTGTGGCTTGCCTTATATTTCTATTGGACAGGCTGTACTAGACTCCATTATCTTGTCTCTCTTATTTCCCACAAAATACCCAGCACCTAGCACTTTGCTGCGCACCTAGTAGGCACTAACTCATACATGAAAAGAGTGCTGTGGCCCGGCTGGTGTGGCTCAGCGGTTGAGCGTCGACCCATGCACCAAGAGCTCGCCGGCTCGATTCCCGGTCAGGACACATGCCCAGGTTGTGGGCCTGATCCCCAGTCGGGGTATACAGGAGGTGGCCGATCGATGTTCTCTCTCATCAATGTTTCTGTCTCTCTCTCTCCCTCTCCCTTTCTCTCTCTCTAAAATCAATAAAGGAAAAAATATTAAAAATATGTTAAAAAAAAACATCAAAAAAGAGTGGTGTGCTTAAGAGGAAACCAGCCTCAAATTAGCCTTGAGCTCAAATCCCAACCGGAAGAGTGAAAGCCATTTCCCCCAGCAACAGAATCCCTCCGGTGTCTTACGTGGAACCCCAGTACATGGCAGAGGGTTGAAATGGAGGCACGGTGACAGAGGTCCGTGTCCTCAGCCCTGCCCTGCCCCCTGCCCCGCGAGGCTTCCGAAGCAGCCTCAGGCCCCGAGAGAAGGCTGAAAACCGGGGGCCCAGGAGCCTGTGCAATCACTTCTTCTCCGAGCTGCCCCGTGTTCTGCCCGTCAGTTCATTTTCTCTTTTCCAGAATCACTGAACATTGCCTCTGAAGAAACGTGGTACCGAAATTGGTACCAGTAGGGGGGTGAAGGACGCGGGGTGGCAAAATCCACGTGCCATTACCTCTCTGGATATGGAACACTGGGGTAGAAGCCTCTCTGCCCCGATGTCCCTCCCGGGGAGTGCCGTGCAAGCCCCAGATAAACTCTTTGGCCCTCTTCTCTGGGGCGAAGTGCTGGGGTGGCGAGGGTAAGGGACGGGGATGGGGGAAGGGACTGGAAGGGCCGGGTGATACCTCTTCTAGGCAGCGGGCCTCTTCTTGCTGGTTCTCCTTCACAAACTCCTCCAGAGGGTACTTCAGCCGTGGGAATGGTGCAATGGGCCAGTCGAAGGAAGGGATGTCGATCTTGTGAATGGCTTTGGAATGCGTGGTTGCTAAGCAACCTAGGCCCCCCCCAAAACAGAAGAGAATCGTTGGTTTGAGGGAGCACAGTGAAGAGTCTTCAAAAAGGAGATGATGGGCACTGCAAGCCAAGACCTCAAGTGCCCAGGGAGGCCTGTTGCCTGCAGAATCCCAGTTCCTGTAACAGCCTGAAGCCGAAGCCGAACCTGTGAGCTGGGTGTGTGTGTGTGTGTGTGTGTGTGTGTGTGTGTGCGCGCGCGCGCACTGCTTTCTCATTCATCACAGATTAAGCACAGGCTTTGCAGGTAGAGAGACAAAGGTTCAAATCCTGGCTCTACCACTGTATGACCTTGGAATGTTTCTCTCCTTGCTGAGCCTCAATGTCCCCATCGGCAAAGAGGCAATAATAATCCCCACTCTGCAGAGCGGTGTGGAGTCAATGAGACAAGGTGGGGTAATCGCCAACTCGAGATCAAAGGCAGCCGCCGCTATTGCTTCTGCTATTATTGCTAACTCCCACCTTGGGATCCCAGTGGCCCCTCCTTACCCATGGTCCTCCCGTGGAAGGCACCCATGAAGGAGAGGATGCTGTAGTCGGGGCAGCCAGGGGCCTAGAAACAAGAAACAGTGGTTATTGGGGCGGGAGGGAGGGGAGGAGGGTGTCAATGGGGGGAAAATGAGAAATATCTGTAACAAAAACAAATTAATAAATAAAAAATTTTGAAAAAAAGAAATAGTGGTTATTGGTCATGGCTGTGAGTAGTGGGGGGCTCTGTGGTGGCCCCCCAGAATGTGGAGGAGCACCCAAGTCTATCAGAAGAACCAGACATCCCTCCTCAGGCCGAAGTCACAAACTGGACCCCTGCTTCTATAGCCGGGCAATAGATGTTTTGCCCACATGGTCCCCCTGAATATTTTTAATCAAGAGATTTCACACAAATATCTGAACTGTCTTAACTTCTGTACCATTTGGGCCCATTTGTGTCGCACAAGCCTGAAGTCTGGGCGAGCGTGCTGCCCCAGGGCCCACTGCACACCTGTCTCCCTTGCACCACCAGCCACCTGCTGGGCTGCCTGGGGCTTCCGAATTTCCAACCTGTCTGCAGGCTCTTCCCTCTCCTACTGGCTCTGCCCCGGCTCCAGACCGTGTCCACAGCAACCAGGTGGGCCAGGTGCTGATGGTGCCCCCCACGACAGGAGGCTGAGTGGGCACCTCACAGGGAATGAAGGCCCCAGGCCTCTGGAGCAGGTCTGCTGGGCCAGAGCGGGAGGGTGGGAGGACCCCCACCTTTCTGTCTCCCCAGGGCATCTGCCCTTGTGTTCAGGAGGGACACCTGAACTCCCCGCCCCCGGTGGATGGCTCAGCTGCATTGTTTCCTGAGCCTCCACCAGGCAAGGAATCACCCAGAGGCAACCCCGGGGACCCCAGTGTCTGGGAATTCGATTCAGCATGCTCCGTGGCTGGCTGACCTCCACCAGGTACCCGGTCGCTCTGAGACCTCCTCCCACAAACTCCAGTGTATGTCTTGTCATTTCTCTTTGTTAAGGAAAGGAAACATTTTTTTTCTTGTTCCTTTGTAGAAATGTAATATGTACACATCATCACACATCTTTGGTTGTAGACATTAAATAGGAGGAATAAGATCTAAAAATATTGGTGGACTAGGATGTGCACGGATATCAGATGAGAAAGAGGCAGGGCACAATCCATTTCTTTAAAAAAACGGCCAGAAGAAAAAAAGAACAAGCTTAAGTTTATGTAGGTTTGTATGAATATGGAGAATAGTATGGCTCTATTGCTAGCAAGAGACAAAATTAGGAATAAAAAATTAAGAAAGCACAAAAGAAAAAACACAGAACAAAATAAAACAATCTCACCACCCATAGGCACCCCATTATAAACATGTGAGCAGGATTTCTTGTAGTAATTTCCTGTATACTTATTTACAGTGTCCATACAATTTACATTCCACTGTTTTCACTAAATTATAGCACACGTGTCTCTAGGCAGAGAAAAACCTTTCTAACTATTTCAGCTGCAGGATAGCGCAGTGTACGCAGTGCGTAACTGAGTCAGTGCCCCTTGGTTCTCTCTCTCTCTTTTTTTAAGTCCTCACCCAAGGATATTTTTCTATATCTTATCTTCAGACAGAGTGGGAGCCAAAGAGAGGTAGAGAAAAGGAGAGAGAGAAAAACATCAATGTGAGAGAGACACATCGACTGGTTGCCCTGGCACGACCCCGACCAGGGCCCAGGATGAGCTGCAGAGGTACGTGTCCTTGACTGGAATCAAACCCGCGACTCATTGGTCCGTGGGCCGATGCTCTACCACTGAGCCAAACTGGCCAGGGCCCTTGATTCTCTTTTAATCAGCAGGCATTTCTGTCTAAATCGCAGTGGGCCCCATATGTGAAGGGGGAAGACAGGCTGGTTGAAGCTGGTTGCAGAGCTTGGATCTACCTACTTGGTTTTCCTAGTGGTCCCCACCTCTGCTGTGCCCCACAGCGAGTGGCCGCCCTGGTGACTCCGGGAACCGGTACACTTAATCCCACTTTCCCTATTACTGGAGATATATATATATATATATCTTTTTGGTGATTGTTACTCTCAACATGTGTTGGCATTGTATGAATATGTACATGTGTGTTGGCATTTTGGATTATTCTAGAGAGTACATTAAAGCCCTCCTTAGATGGGTTAAATTCACGCAGTTGTCCTGGGAAAACTGTCCTGGGTCGGGAAGAGCTCTGCTTTGCTTAATACCAGGGGAACGAACTAGGGAGGCAGAATGCTTCGGGGCCCCTTGTGAGGGACTGAATGTTGATGTCCCCCCAAATAAATACATTGAAGCCCTAACCTCAGTGTATTTGAACATGAGGCCTTGGGGGGTGATTAGGGTCAGATGAGGGGATGAGGGGCCCCATGATGGGATTAGTGTATTTGTAGAAAGAGGCAGAAGTGAGCTTGCCAACTCTCTCCCAGACACAGAAGGACACAGCAGGAAGGCAGCTGTCTGCAGGCCAGGAAGAGATCCTGCCTTGGGGGACCAAATCAGCTTGCACCTTGACCTTGGGCTTCAGCCAGCCTATGGCATTTGCTAGGGCAGCCTGTGCTGACTATTTGAGAAGGACAGGGTCCATTAACTAGTGTCAGCCTGAGGGGCGCTGTCCGCTTACCTGGTTGACCATGCACGTTTCCAGCTCCTCTTTGGAGAAACCCGTTTGACCCCTTTCCTTGCTCTGAGGAAACAGAACAGAACAAAATCTCAGAGATGCTCTGGGGTAGGAGGGGCTTCCACTTTCCACTCAAACCCAGAGTTAGTCCAGACAACTACACAGTGCTCTCTCAAGAGTTGATCTTATATGTTGATTGAGGAATAGAGTGAAGAAGTAAAATGAAGTCACTGTCTTCAAGCTGCTAAATTATTAATTTCACGTGGGCTGAGGCATAAGGACACAACTATTCTCGTTTTAACTGACTCTGGGAACTTAAACTTTTGAATCCTCCAGTCCCACGTCAATACCTGGATGTACATCAGTGTGTTCGTTGTGAGTTGGTTGTGCATCAATGCCTGGACATACATCAAACCTTCAAAATGACCTCAAGAAGATGTTACATTGTCTAGACCACCAGACATCCGACAGTTACCATCTTGGACCAATCCAGGGGCTAGAATGCAGAACTGATTCTTCTCAAGAATGTACTTTTTACTATAAAACTCCCAGACTTTTCTTTCTTCTTTGGAACACTCTGGATATTGCCTAGTAGTGTTTCTGGTTTGTAAACCTTAAGACTCTTGAATAAATTTTTGTTATTTTATTTCTAGTCAAAGCCTCCTGACTCTCTGAGTATGTTCAACACTCGTGAGATCGTTAATTGTGCTTGTGATGAAGTACATAGGTAATTACATAAGGTGCGTTACTCTTCTATTAACAACAACGAAGATCTGCTGAGGTGGTGTATGTATGTTATTCCAGGTAACTTAGTGTGATTGCATTGGGTAAGTTTGGTGCTGAAGGCTTGGCACTTGGCACCGTTCCCCACTGGATGTTTGGAAAGCCCCGTCAGGCAGTGGTCCCCTCTGGATTTTGAGTGTTGTCCCTGATGTCCAACACTCTAGCCAGCTGGGATGAACAGTAGGACTGGGGGTGAGTGTGTGGCTGGGTGCTGGGGAGCGTGTGTGTGTGTGTGTGTGTGTGTGTGTGTGTGTGTGTCTTCGTGCCTGAAACCTTACCCGGTACCACATGAAGATGGTCTTGAAGGCATTTTCATTGGAGCAGGAGCCACAGGCCATGGTAATGATCTGGGACATCCCTTTGGGAGCCACCTGCAGGCAGAGAAACAGCTGTGGCCTCAGCTCCATCTCGACTCCCCCTCCCCCAGCTGGCGCCCGAGGAGGCAGAGGGAGGCTGGGACCACACCAGGGATGTCCTTGAAGCAGTCGTCCTGGTGACTGGGATCGGCTCTTCCAGGGGTGGAAAAGCCCAGGCAGGGGAGCAGAGAAGATAAAAGGTCGAAGAAAAGCCTAGTTTATCCCTCCTGACACAATTGCCACCCCTCAAGACACCCACATTTTGTAGGTGAGAAGTCGAGGTTCTGAATGATTCTAATCATTGTAACAACTGACACCGAAATGGGAAGCGGGTTAAAGAACATGCAAACCTCCTATCAAGCGACAAATATTAATTTTTCCTGAGTTCCTTTTTCCCCTGCACACAAGGTATCCCTTGTTTTCTTTAGAAGGAAAAATACGCTTTGTGAACGACACAGCACAAAGAGCAAGCGTGAAGGAGAAACACCCCACCCTAATTGTGTGGCTCACAGTCCTTTCCGTGCCCTGCTGGTGTGGCCTCCAAGAGAAGAACTGTCTTCCAGCAGGGGACCGGGCGGAGCTGGAGGTGGGTCCCGCGGCAGATGGTTGTTCCCAGGACTCATCACTCACCGAGAGCAGGGACTCCTGCAGCTTCTCCACAAAGTTCTCCGGAGGCAGGATTCCCAGGGCAGGTCTGTTGATGAATGTGCTCTGCAAAGGGGCCCAGAGACAAACCGTGACCTCTCAGACCTGACCCAGCTCCCTGCCCACCGACCTGGCTGTTCACAGGGATGGGGTCCAGTAGGCGGTGGGGGGCTCAGAGCTGGAATGACAGGCATCCCTGCACGTTTAGAGAAACCCACTCAGATTGCTCTGGGTTTAAAAGGAAGTGCTAATTTCTTGGTTGTGATATAGCACTGCAATTATACAAGATGCTACCTTTGGGGAAAACTGGGCGAAGGGTGCATGGGACCTCTCTGAACCATTTGTTTCAATTTCCTGTGAATCTATAATTAAAAAAAAATCCATCCATCAGAATGGCTAAACATTAAAAAAAAAAAAAGGACAGTAGCAAGTACTGAGGAGTGTGGGGGCACCCAGAACTCTCATCCTCAGCTGGTGGGGAGGTCACGTGACACAGCCACTTGGGGGGCAATCTGGCAGTTTCCTATCGTGTGTTACATACATGCACCCTGGGACCCCGCAATGCCACACTTAGAGTCTACCTAAGTAAAATGAAAGCGCATGCCCACACGAAGACATGAACAAACATGAACGTTTACAGAGGCTTTTGTTTTTATTTGCCCAAACCTGGGAACAACCCAAACGTCCCTCCGCGGGGGAGAGGATAAATAAACAGTGGCGCCCGCACACCACGGACCACCACTCAGCAATAGAGAGGAGCGGTGTACCGACACACAAGGCAAGGAGAACATGGAAGAAGCTCCAAGTCTCGGTGCTGAGTGACACAAGCCAGAATCAAAGGGCGACCCACAGCATGGGTCCATTTATTTGACATTCTGGAAAAGGAGAAACTATAGGGACAGAAAACAGCTCATGGTTGCCAGGGGCGGGGGTGGGACTGACTACAAATGGGCTGGGGAAATGTCTGGGGTGATGAACTGTACCCTGTCTGGATTTAAAAAAAAAAGAGTGGTAAAAAAAACACATAACATGAAATTTACCATCTTAACCATTTCTAAGAGTGCAGTTCAGGAGTGTTAAGTATATTCACATTGTTGTGTAGCCATCACCATGGTGCATCTCCAGAACTTGTATCTTGCAAAACTGAAACTCTATATCTATAATACACTAACTCCCCCTCCCCCAGCCCCTGGCAGCCACCATTCATTCCACTTACTGTCTCTTTGAATTGGACACCTCTGGGGACCTCATGCAAGTGGAATCATGCAATATTTATCCTTTTGTGACTGGCTTGTTTTCATTTAGCATAATGTCCTCCAGGTTCACCCATGTTGTAGCGTGTGATAGAATGTCTTTCCTTTTTAAGGCTGCATAATATCCCATTGTATGGATAGATCACATTTTGTTGATTCATCTGTCGATGGACACTGGGCTGCTTCCACTCTTTGGGTCTTACAAATAGTGCTGCTAGGGACATGGCGTGCATTTTGACAGTGGCTGTATAACTATGCATTTGGCAAAACTCACACAGCCACATACTACAAAGACTGGATCTGACTGCATGTGAATTATACTTTAATTAAATACACATGGGGAAAAGACATACACTGCAGCGGCAGCTCTAGAATTTCTAGATGGGGCAGGGCTTAGGAGAGCAAGCTGACAAGGGAGCCGGCTAAGTAAACAGGATGAGCCAAGTATGAGAAAAGCAATATTAGAAACATTACTTAGATTCTCTTTGTTGATTCCTCTCCCTAATTTTGATAGATGTGGGTCCAGAGAAGTATTTCCCCCTGCAAGGAAACCAACAGTGCAAGCCTGATGCTAAACACACTTGCTTTTGATACTCGGGAAGCGAGGGGAATGGTTGTTACTAAGAAGCACTTGTTTGTCGGAGGGTGGGCCAGCCCTGCCCTGTGACTGCAGAGCAGGGACACAGGCCAAGGGAGCCAGAGCCTCCAAATTTCAAAAGAAAAGGGAAACGTGGATTTTAATGGAAAATGGCCTCATTTTAAAATGTTGGCCAAATTTTTCTCAAAACAATCTCTGGCGGCGGGATAGTCCCCCAGCCAGGTAGCCGCACCCTTGAACAAAAGCAGCCCCTGCCTTGCTGGTTTCAGACACAGGCGTGGCTGCCGGCTGTCCGCACCACAGGGTGAGACACACACAGGGCCAGTGGCCCCAAATCTCCCCACCAGCTTGGCCTCAAATACTTTCCTAAAGTGAAGAAAAAGATAATGTCTGGTTCTGGCACAACAAGATCAGGGTAGAAGTTTCAAATCCAAGAGGTGATGTGGGTTAAGAGCCTTACAATATTTTGTGCTCTGACCCAGCGATCTCATTTCTAGGCCTTCTCTAAAGATACGATTTTAAACATGGACAAAGGCTAAACACTTAATTATTTGTGCAGCGTTATTTATAACAACAAAAAAGAGAAACTCTCTGCCCTCATCGGTTTGTTCAGTGGTTAGAGCTTCAGCCTGAGGACCGAGGAGTCTTGGGTTCGATTCTCGTTCAGAGCACTTGCCTCTGTTTCTCATTTGATCCCCAGCCCCAGGCGGGGTTGTGGGGGAGGAAACCAATCGACTGATATGTCTCTCTCTCTCTTTTTTTTTTGGTACGTGGCCTTAACAGGAACAAAACCCGGGACTCTCTGGTCCGCAGGCCAACGCTCCAACCGCTGAGCCAAACTGGCCAGGGCATGATGTGTCTTTCTTGCATCAATGTTTCTCTCTCTTTCTTTCTCTCTCTCCCTCCCTCCCACTGTATCTAAAATAAATAAATAAATAAACAAACCAATCAATCAATCAATAGAAAAATATTCTTGGGTGAGGAAAAAAAAACAGAAGAGAAATTCTAAATGCCAACAGTAGGTTATGTTAACTAAGCCACTTTAATGCATGGTGATATTCCTTGGCTGGTAAAATGGTGTTTAAAAAGGTTACAATTTTGCACCAGGGTTCACTCTTAGAGTCGTACATTTCGTGGGTTGTGACAAATGCACAATGACGTGTCCACCATTATAGAAAAGACAGATGGAAATGCAGATGGAACAAGAGCAGAGCCACCCCGTCCCTCGAGGTCCAGCCAGCCCTTCGGCAGGATTGGGAAGAGTCTGGGGGGCCTTGCACAGCAGACAAACAGCGAGATCACCAGGAATTGGGTTTGGGTTATAAAAGAGATTGTCCTAAATGCAATGTGGCATCCCGGACTGGATCCTGAAACAAAAACCAGACATTGTGGGGAAACGAGGGACAGCCGAACAGAGTGTAGTAGGTAATGCGCAGTGTTAACGTCTTAGTTTTCACAGGGTGCCCTGGAGAGGGGAGGTGTTAACATGGAAGGTAGAAGGGAACTCTCTTTACATGTCTGTAAATCTGAAATGAGTCTAAAATAAAACAATTTAACTAGAAAAGGAGGAGGATGGACCGAGCCTGGGATCTGGGGTCTTCTCGGGTACCTCTCTCTTTCTCTCTCTCGGACACAGTTGGTGTAATTAACTCAATGCAAATCCAAATAATGGCTTCACTGCACAGGAGCAAACCAAGGAGAGGGCCTCAGAACTCAGCCTCCTGGATGCTTGGGAATTTGGCTCCAACTGCTGGATACTGTGGCAGGTTCACACTCCGGACTAGGATAAGTGATGGGGGAAGTTAACCCTTCTCATTGTAGAGGTGGGGAAACTGAGGACCAGAGAGGTCAAGCAACTCGCCCCAAGTCACACAGTCAGGAAGGGGCAGAACCACGACTCAAACCCAGGTTTGCCGACTTCAGATTCCATCCTGTGCCAGACACTGCAGGCAGTCTCTGCCTGATCATGTTAACAATGGGTACGAGTTTGCTTGGTGCTACTCGGGGACCTTGGCTGGCCTATCGGGGCCTTCAAGGGCATTTCCCTTGGGTCCTACCTGAGTGGGCTCCTGAGAAATGAAGCCCATCATTGGCAGAGGCGGGAGTGGCTCCCACTGGGGCCGGCCAGGCTGGCTGCCAGCTTCGCTGCCTGTCTGGGACCAGGGAAGGTGTGTGGGTGATGTTCCTGCTCGACAAAGCGTGACATCGAGAACAGAAGAGATCTGGGACACTGGGTAGCAGAATCGAATGAGGACAGGTTTCTAGAACACTTGCCATCAGACTCAGCAGCCCTAAAGTGCAGTGTGGAGAGAATGGGCTTTGGTTTAAGTGTCTGTATAGCTTCAAGCAAGTTACTTAACCTCTCTGGACTTCAGGGTCTTCATCTGCCAGAATCGGGACCCCTCCCTGGGTGCTGCGAGCAGCCAGTGAGATGACACAGCACACAGAGCAGCTCAGGACAGTCCCACAGATGGGCAGGTCTGGAGGTTAGAGGATGGCACGTGTCTTACCCGAGCAGGCCAGCTGCCCGATCTCCCTCCTGGGTGCCCCGATGTCAGAGGCACTCATCATTCATCACAGTGAGAGCGGGCACGTGCAGGGCCCAGTAATCCCTGCATAACTGTGGGCATTGTAATGAGGTAGCTCGGGCGACCTAAGAAATTATAACTGGAACCCAGGTGCTGGGTCCGGAAGACATGCCTCATTTCCCGCCCTGCCACCGAAGTAATTATGTGGGAGTTTCAGGGTGATGTGATTGGGGTACAAGGGTTGATCAGCCCTTTCTCAGGACTTCAATGACTTGGCAGGAACCTGCTCAGGACAAGTAAAATACCATAACCACCGCCTGAGCAAGAATTTGGAAGACCCCAGATGTCAACCAATGGCCCCCAGCCTGATGTCCTGGGTATACCCACTGAGCGGTGGCAGTCAGCTGCCATTTATCTAAGATGTGCCCGGCCCCCGGCCCCTACCCAGTTCTCTGCAGAGCAAGGCCAGCTCTGTGATCCAGACTGTAATCTGGACCGTGATCCTACCGCCCAATCCCAGCACCAGAACTGTGCCCGGCACATAGTAGATATTCAGTCAGTAGTTGGTAAATAAACAGATGTCAGGAAATAATGCCGAAGAAGCAGGTGGCAGATCACGAAGGGCTCTGTGGGGAGGGAGGGTGGGATGTGTCCTGAAGGCAGTGGGTTCCTGGAAAGGGTTCCGTGCACAGGGCAGTGTGGAGGATGGTTTGGAGGAGATGAGAATGGATGTGGAGGAAGGAAGCGTTGGAGAGGGGTTGCTGGGAAAAATCCAAGTGGAAGATGTAGAGCTACAGCTGGTCCTGACTGGCTGAGAGGTGAGAGGTGGCAGGTGGGAGGTGAGAGGAGGGGGGAGGGTAGGGGAGGATGAAGTGTGGCTTCCGGGTTCCTGCCAGGGACAGCTAAGGGAGGCATTCCCCCAAATCAGAATCCCTGGGCCTTGAAGTCATGTGCTGTTGGGGACGATTCTGCCTCCCGAGGCAGCTGACACTGCAAATGTGTGTGACATGTTTGTTGACACATTTTTCCCCCGCACCAACTGCTGAGACATCTGGGATCTGCAAACGTTTCAAAACAAAGTTGGCTTTCAATGTAAACACGCCCGCAGAGCCTGTGCACCCGAGGCGCCCTCAGGAGTCCTCCGCGGTGGCTCCTGGACTTGTCAACTAATCCGAGGCGGAGATGTCCCCAAGTCCCTCCCAGGCAGCAAAACCATTTGTAAAGAGGAAAATGCGGTTCTTTGCTATTGTCATCCACTGTGCCGACTAAAAGGGGAGAGTTCAAGGTGGGGAGTTGGTTCCTAACGGGGTTGGGCTCTCCACCTTCCCCTGCGTTTCTTAGATATTCTGGGGGACTCACACCCCTTGTCATGTGTGGATACGTATGTCTCTGAGTGAAACGACAGCCCCCAGGGACACTCGGTGTTGGTGAGGGTGTGGAGCGACCACGACTCACTCACTGCTGTGGGGAGTGGTGATGGACAATCAGCTTGGACAACTGTCTGCTCCCTGTGACGGCCGCAGCTCCACTCCAGCCTTGTAGCCACTGGGACCATGACCGTGTTCTCTGGACGACAGGTACTCAGATGTTCACGGCAGTGGCCTTTGTGGGAATGACCCAAATGTCCATCCGCACAGGGTGGACACACTAACTGCAGGGCACCCACACAGTGGTGGCTGCCTAGCCATGGGATGGATGGTCTGTGGCTCAGCACGACAGGGATGAATCTTGCAGGTGGGTTTTGAGTGAATCAGCCAGACGTGATGACGAGTACACACTGGCTGAGTCCATTCCCCTGCCAAGAAAGGATGGCAGGACGCACCTGCGCTGTTGGACTAAGGAGTGGTCTGGGGGAGTAGTAATGGGGTGGGGCCATTCGCAATTCCTGAGTTCTCAGTGGGGATGAATAGCATCCTCCTCTGTGAGGTAGAGAGCACAGGCAGCTACAGGTACCGCCATAGCGTGTGCCGCACCTGACGCACCGTATGGTACAGGTGCATTGTAGACACAATATAGCCCCTAGGGAGATGCCACACCCTCAACCCTGGGACTGTGAGTATGTTACAGGGCAAAGGGGACTTTGCAGATGTAATTAAGGCTCCTAATTGGTTTAGAAAGGAAGATTATTGCGGATTTCTGGGTGGGCCCAGGGCAGCCACCGGAGCCCTTTGCTAAGAGTAGAAAGAGTGACGGAAGACAGAGCAAGAGACTGGCCGGGGGTGCTGACATGAGGGCGGTGGGATCACGTGGAAACCGCGAGCACGAAATGAACTCCGCTAACACCTGAGACAGCCCCACGGGAGACCCTCCCCCCCAGCCTCCAGCTGAGAGCGGATTTCAGCTTCCGAGACCCTCAGCAGAGGGCTCAGCTGGGCCCCGCTCCTCCTCTGCACCGTGGCGAGGCACTCAGTGGGTGTTGTTTCAAACCACCAGGCTGGTGGTCCTTTGTGAGGGCACCAATAGGAAACTAATCCACGGTGGTACTGAAATGTCATGATGGGGGAACAATTAGGAAAACGATGACTAAAAACACTCCTTAAAGGAGTGATAAAGAAACAAGGTCGAGAAGCACTGGGCCACAGGGGAAGATTCACTGAGCGGTGCACCTGGGCTGAACCCATGTCTCCATGTGTGATAGCCACCCCCAGGGGGCATTTGGCAATGTCTGCAGAGATGGGGGGAGGGCAGAGACCAGGGAGGCTGCTAAACACCCACGTGCATGGGCGGCCTCCCGCCTGCCCCCATCGGGAGTGATGGTCAGCCCCATCGCCACTGCCGAGGCTGAGAAACCCCGGTCTAGCCTGAAACAAAACCTCACACGTTTAGGCCTGCTCGGACCCCCTTGGCTCCCGCCGCCCTGGCCATGTGGCCACGCTGTCCTCTGAGGTTCCTCAGTCTCGCTGCTGCTCTCCACCCCACTGTCTGCTCCCTGCCCACTCCTCCTTGTTAGCACCGTCCCTTCAGATCTCAGCGCCGACGGCACTGCCCTGGGAACTCTCCCCTCACCCCAGCCCCCCATCCCGGGCAGCCCAGCTCCTGTGGGTTTTATTCCTGGCTCCTCTTACTGTGTGACCTTGCACAAATATTTAACCTCTCTGTGCCTCAGTTTCCCCGTCTGTAAAATGGGATTACAACAGTACCTGCCTCAGAGACATGTCAGTATCACAGCTGTGAGGTGCCAAACGCAGTGTTTATGCAGTCGTACCCTCTTATCTGTGGGGGAGATGTTCCGAGCCCCCACAGTGATGCCTGAGACTGTAGGCATTACCTGACCCTTTGCATGTTTTTCTGTATACATACATGACTATGATAAAATTCCATTCGTAAATTAGGCGCAGTAAGAGATGGACAACAATAACTGATAGTAAAATAGAACAATTATAACAATAGACGGTAATAAAGTGATGTCGATGTGGCATTATTAAGTAAAATAAGGGTGACTTGAACACACGCACGGTGGTGCCTCGCCAGTCAACCTGATAACCAAGACGGCTACTGAGTGATCGCTTAACGGGCAGGGAGCACCAACAGTGCAGACACGCTGGACAGAGGGACGATGCATGTCCCATAATGAGACTTCATCACCTTGCTCAGAATGGTTTGCAATTTAAAATTTAGGAATTGTTTATTTCTGGAATTTTACATTTACTATGTTTGGACCACGAATGACCACAGGTAACTGAAACTGGAAAATAAAACTGTGGCTAGGGGGTGGTTACTATGTATATTTCATGCTCTTAATGATCGTTAATCATTAATATCATTATCATTGTTTATGCCCACATAGCATTGCTTACCTCACTCTGTAGCACTTAACATGGGCGCAATTCTCGACTCACGTGCAGAGAATTACACGAATTGACTGCCTCCGTGGGAGCAGCGTGCTGGGTTTTTGCTCACACAGTATTCCAAGTGCACAGATGACAGTATGTGCGCAATAGACATTTATGCAATGAATGAATGGACTATTTCCAAAGGTGCCTCAGTGACCCTCTGCGTTGTCGTGAACATATTGGGTCTCTACTCTGTATAACCTGGGGACTCACCGCATTCTGAGGCTGCTGGACGAGTTTCATGAGCGCAGGATGGCTGTAACCTGGGGATGGGGAATATGGTTAGAGACCAACACCACCTCTGAGGGTCCTGGTGCCCCTCCCCCAGTACCTGTCCCTCCCCTCCTTTCCAGCCTCTTCTCACACCAACAGGTATTTTTAATCCTTTGCAGTCAAAAAGACCCATTCCTGGGCCCACCCAGACTCCCTGACTCAGAATCTCTCAGGGTGTGGCCCAGAAATCTTCAGAAATTTAGGTAATTCTGGGGTTCTGGTTTGAGACCTACAGAGCTAGACAGATACAAGAGGAGGTGCGTGCAGGTGAAAGCCAACTTCAAGGGCTGGGAGTGGTTCCCAGGCCAGCGTGATGAATCACCAACGTGGTCTTCACTTCCTCCTCCAGTGCCTACAGATCGAGTCAAATTGCAATCATTGCTCAGGAGCCAAGTGAGTGGTATACCCTGCAGTCTGTGATCAGCACATCCGGCTCTGCCTTCACACCTCTGCCATCCCAGAGTCCAGTCCCATTTACTGTGCAGCCTGGGCCTGCCATTCCACGATAAGGTTTGAGAAAACATTTGATTCAGCAGTTACTTTTCTGTGAATTCTCCTACATGTGTGTATGAAGACCCACGTACACACATCTTAAAGCAACCTAAAGGCCATCATCAACAGAAGATCAAGTGTTGCCAGGGTTAGCAGCAATGAAGAGAATGCCGCCCTGCACATAGTAGATGCTCAATAAATGGAAGTTTTTGTTGTAAAGGAGGGAGGAGTAAGACAGGACTGCATAGCATTGGAGCCGGGTGTCCTGTGCTTAAAGCCTTTACTTTCGTTTATTGAGCATGTACTACATGCAGGAGGCTTTGTGCTCATTATTGCAAATGCCGGCAACTCCTGCAGGAAGGTTAAATTTGTAGGAGGCATCAAGGTCAGGAGACCAGATTGTAAGACCCTCAATGGCAGTGGCAAGTGTTTGGCTCAGCAGATACTAGTTGAATGAGTGGATAATGCAGAGCTCCAGCGACACGGCAAGAACTGAAAACTGTCATATATGAGAAAAGACTCATCAGTGAATCTTGGAGCAGGAAGTAGAACTTGGAGAAAAACTCTCGATCTTCAAGCATCACAATTTGTATTGTGCATACCTTGTACTTATTTTCTTTCAATCAATTCCCTTTTTAATTTAAATAAATATACTTTGGAAGGAGACTTTAGAGCATGATGATGAGAGGCCCTACCCACGGCTCTGAGCTTGGGGCCTGCTGCCTCCTGAACACGAGACTGGCAAGTTTAGACAGGTATTAAAGACCCAGCGTCACCCCGGGGAGAATTTCTCCTCCACGGAATCAAAGCGGGAACAGATATGAAGAGCCTGTGGTTTCACTGTGCCCGCAGCAGAGAGCACAGACTGGGGAGGGGTTGGAGACCTAGGGGAGAGGGTGGTTAAGTCTTCCTACTCCGACCCTGCCCCTCCCCATGCCAATCCAAAGTGTGCTGAGCCCAAAGCTGGAAGGAGCTTATTATTCCAGGAAAGAACTCTGTGGGTTTTTTCCAACAGTTTTCTGGCGAGAGGTCTCACTGCCTGGATGGGCATGGCCTTTCTGCCTCCGTAGATGAGCAGGTTCAGGGAGGCCATATTAAGCTACAGATTCAGCTTGTCTATTGGCTTCAGAAGGACAGATGAAAGCAGAGCCGGCCCCTTGGATAAGGGAAGCCCTACCCCTGGGCTTCCAGAGCTAGGACCGCCCCACAGCAGGGCAGGGTGGCCGGGCAGGGCGGCTGTCTGGGAGGCTGCGATCACAGAAGTAAGCTTAGGAGGCAGAGACTCACTGGTTCAAATCCTTTGGGCTTCCTGGACTCTGGGCAAACCCTGCATTTTCTCGAATGCTGGCTCCCCATCACTAAACCGGGGGTGATGCTAAAACAATCGACATTATAGGACTCTTGTAGGGATTTAATAAGATAACATGTAAGGCACTTAGCAATGTGCCAGGGATATAGCAAATTCTCAAAAATTATTAGTTTAAAAAAAGCATCTCAAAAACTATAGATATGGGGAAAATGGTGGCCAGAGAGGGGAAACTTAGAACTTCTAGTGTTTTTTAAAATATATGTTTTTGATTTTTTAGAGAGAAAGGAAGGGAGAGAGCGATAGAAACATCAATGTGAGAGAGAAACCTCGACTGGTTGCCTCCTGCACGCCAGCCTGCAACCCCGGCATGTGTCCTGCCCGACCATCGAACTGGGACCTCTCAGTCCAGCGGACGATGCTCAATCCACTGAGCCACACCGGCCAGGCAGAACTTCTAGTCTTCTAGCAACTGCTGCCAACCTGACCCCCCCCCACACACACATACACTGGCTGGCTGGGGGTTCCAACCGAGGGAGCCCTGGGGGTGAGAGGGAGGATGTAGGAGTCAGCTGGGAAGACGCCCACATCCCACAGCTAATATGTGGTGGAGAAAAAAATTCAAACCCATGACCACTCGAGATCTTATCCCTTTTACTCTGACACAAAATGGAGATGGGGTTTGTCAATCTCAGCATCCAAAATGCCTTAGAAGGCCCAGGCATCTCTGAACGATGGGACTTTCCAAAAAGAATGAGTCATCCACTTACTGTCTAATTGCATCCTAATGGGGAATAAATAGGCTTGAGGGACTGGGATGGGGGAAGCAGAGGAGGAGTGGAGACCTACTTTGAGGTCTCAGGGGAAAGGCACCAGGCTGCTGGGGAGCAGAGGACGGTCCAGGGTCGTCCACGAAAGGACAGGCTTCCCTGGACACTCAGCCTACAGCCCAGTGATCCAAGGGGAATCCACAGGCCAAAGAAACGTCAAGCATCCAAGCTGCAGACACCAGCCACTGCGTGTCCAAGTCAGCCCTGTCCATGCTGTCATGGGTGCCTTCCTACAGCAGCAAGGCATGCTCGGTGTGACCAGAAGTAGCTGAGCCTGGAGAGGCAGACGCCGCCGGTGCCCCACTAGGGCACCTTTACTGCGCAGGCCAGCCCTCTCCCAGCTGCCGTGCAGGTGGCTGATGATGGCTCCAGCTGCTCCTTCTCTGGAAAATTGCCCTTGGTGAATGGAAGCCGCTTTACCCCAGAGATGACGTCCTTCCTTCTGGCAGCTGGTGGGCAATGACTGACTGGCACAGGGGTACAAAAAGGCTGGTCTCTTTGCCTCAGGCTGGGGCCAACTCTGGGGCTCAGTGTATGCTCAAGAGTGCCCTGGGGGTCAGGAACAGTTGGTCTCTGGCCAACAGCTCACCCCTCTTAGCTTTCCCTCCTGCCCTGTGCTGTCTCCCCCACCCTCTGCCAAGAGCTCTCCCTTAATGAACTACATGCACAGGATCCCTGCCTCAGGCTCTTCTCTAGGGAACACAACCAAAGCCAGCTGACATCAAACTCTGCTCACACAGACCTGAGTTCACACTGAGGCGTCCTCCGCAGGCTGCTAACCCCAGCCAAGCTTTGCTTCTCTGTCTGCACAACCAAATACTAATACATACCTACTTGTAGGTGTTTGGGGAGGAGAACATGAGAGAAGACATGTAAAGTTCCCGGTAATACACCCTCCAGGAATGACCTGTTCCTTTTCGCTGCCCTGGAGGGATGTGCCTGCCTGCTGGGACTTCTGGGGAGACACGACTGAGAGAGAGGAAGTCACATTCAAGGACTTATTTCCAGCTCTTACCTATGGGGACAGAGGAGATCTGGGAGTAGAGATCCAGCATTCGGTTGCCGTCCACATCGACCAGGTAGTTGCCTCGGCTCTCTTCATAGTTGCAGAAGAAATTCACAGCGTCTGCGTTCTTCAGAAAACCAGACTGAGTCAGACTCAACGCAATCCCTAGATTCTCAGTCTCTTAGGACTAAGCTTGAATTAGTGACAAGAACCATGACCTGGCCATTCTGTGAACACATGAAAGGTCTCTGTGGGTGCTGGAGATAATCATATTTCCTGCCCTGGGGGTAATTACACGGGTGATTTGCTTTATAATAGTATATTAAGCTGTGAATTTGTATTGCATGAAAGTTTTCTATATGTTTTACGTATCACAACAAAAATCGTCTCTGAAGACGATTTTGACAGGATGTGCGTGGTAAGCCACAGAGCACCCGCTAATTAAAAAAAACCCCGCATACTAATTATGAAAGAAATAAAATGTTACACTAGAAGTTACTCGCTTAGTGCAAAAACATAAAATAAAGAGGAACAGAGGAACAAAAAGAGTATGAGAAAGAAAAAATTTGTAAATGGAAGATGTAAATATAACCGTATCAGTAATAACATTAACTGTGGATGGACTGAGTGATTTAATCAGCAGTCAGAACTGTCAAACTGCAGTAAAAAGAGTCAACCATAAGCTGTTGATATATGACATACTTGACTTTCAAGAATATGAATAGGTTAAAAGTAAAAGGACGAGGAAAGATATATGATTCTCACAGCAGTCATTAGAAAGCTCGAAGGGTTTATACTAATATCATACAAAATCGACTGTTAAACCAAAAGAAAATGTTCCTAGATGTGAATAGAGGCATTTTATGATGACAAAGAATCAGTCCACTAAGATATAATAATCATCAACATATAAGCACCTAGTAACAGAGCCCCAAAATATATGAAGCAAAAACTAACAGAAGTGAAGGGAAAAACAGTTGTTTAAGAAAGTTCTCTATGGCCCTGGCCGGTTTGGCTCAGCGGTTAGAGCGTCGGCCTGCGGTCCAGAGAGACCCGGGTTTGGTTCCCGCCAAGGGCACGTACCTCGGTTGCAGTTTGTCCCCGGCCCAGTTCGGTCGTGCGGGTGGCAGCCACTCGATGTGTTCCTTTCACGTCGATGTTTCTCTCTCTCTCTCTGTTCCTCTCTCTCCCTCCCACTCTACCTGAACAAAAAATGGAAAAATGTCCTCGGGTGAGGATAAAAAAAAAAAAAAAAAAAGAAAGTTCTCTATGTACTGGAGACTTCAATACATGGCTTTCAATAACTGTCCAGCTGGTGGCTCAGTGGATTGAGAGGTCCCACGGACTGAGAGGTCCTGGTTCAATTCCTGGTCAGGGCACATGCCTGGGTTGTAGGCTCGATCCCCAGTAGGGGGTGTGCAGGAGGCAGCTAATCCATGTTTCTCTCTCACATTGATGTTTCTATCTCTCTCTCTCCCTTCCTCTCTCTCTAAAAAGCAATACAAACATATTTTAAAAAGTGTTTAACCAACATAAAAAAAAAAATGGATAGAACACCAGGCAGAAGAATAACGGGTAAGTAGACACGAACAATGCTCTAAATCAGTAGATCTCACCCACATCCACAGAACACCCCACCCAACACCAGGACAGTATACGCTCTTCTCGTGTACACATGGAACATTTTCCAGGATAGATCATAAAAGGCTCAACACATTTAAGAGGACTGAAATCACACAAAATAGATTTCTAACCACAATGCAATGAGATTAGAAACATAACAGAAAGAAACTTGAGAAGTTCACCAAAATGTGGGAATTAAGCAACACACAAACAATGAGTTAAAGAAGAAACCACAAGAAAAATTAGGAAAAAAGGTTCAGAATAAAAGTCAGCTGCAGTTTCTTCCTCCAAAAGAGCCAGTAGAGAGTAAGCGTCCGCGCCCCTCTGCTAAACCGTAACAGAGACACAATGGACGGAACCTACCACATCCCCACTTACCTGAATTATATTCAGCTGTTTCATTAACTCCTGTGGGCAAGAAAAGCAAGAGCATTACAGCAAGAACACACTCTTCCAAAGCAGCTTAAAATCTTTCATGTCTTCCCAAGTATGGAGGCTGCCTCCCCCTTCATGCCAATAACTTCATCATTAATGAGTCAGCCACATTACAAATATTTTAAGTGGCTTAATATAAATAGTTGGTGGGAAACTACCCCTGATAGTTCAATTATCAGTACAACAGACAGATGGGAGATTTAGACACTTGGAAGATAATAAACTAAACTCAAATATTTGACAAAAACATTTAAGCTGAAAGCATTTACCTAATGTCCATAAAAGCATGGGTTTTCTTTTTATTTAGAAAAAAAAAAAAAAAGCTTTAACACCATGTTAGGGAAATAAAATCAACTGAAAATATAAATTTGTACACAAAGACCCATTTATAATTCTAATCTGAACACTCCATAAACCACTGTGCAATTCTATATAGAAACTGGGGTTATGCACCAGCTACTTTAATATTGTAAAGATTTAATTTCAAAAAATGGTTTAACATAAAATATTAATGACAAAATATTAAATATGATTCCAAAAGTATTTCACTATTATTAAATTAAAATCTACCGCTTCCCAATAGACATAGGCACAAAAAGTCTCTCTTTTTGTTAGCAGACACTTTCCATAATAACAACAATCATTTATCAGTGCAAAGATTTCTCAATTTATAAATCATGGCACTGACAAAAGGGTATCTTTGGACACTAAAAAAGTGGCACTGGATAAAATCTGCAAAGAAAAACATTTCATTTGTATTGAAAATGTTTACACTTATTTTTTCAGTGCAAACATTAGAGCCAGTATTGCACATCACTTCACAGAATCAAGGTTAGTCAGCCTTCCAAATGTGTTACATGCAGATTTTAGAGCATCTTTGAGAAGAAGCTCCAATCTCCTTCATCACTCAACTTGTGTCTCTTCCATTTCACACGCTGACGTTTACTCCAGGGATTCAGAGCCATCCACGGTCCCTCAGATGCCATGTACTGTCACCCTGTGCACCTCTCCTCATACCATTCCCCCTTGCCTGAAACAGAATGCACTCCTTTGGCAAATCCCTCCTTTTCATCCTTCAAGGTCAAGCTCAAGGTCATTTGCTATCTGTGCCCTGTGCCATACAGCATTGCCATGTTCTTCCGTTGTTGGTGAGATGTTCTGCCCCAACCTTTAATTTACTTTGGCCAACAAAACAAGGTGGAAGAGACGGTGGGCCAGGGTGGAGCCTGGCCCTCAAGAGACCTAAAGCATACTGTCCTCTACCACCATCAGGAGAACAAGCACAACCCAGCTTGCTAGAGGATGAGAGACCCATGGAGCAGAGCCATGTCATTGCAGTGACCAAGTCAAGCCTAGCCTAGTCCAACTGATGGCCATCATTCCCCAGGCACATAGAAGGGCCCAACAGAGCTGCCTTGCCGACTCCCAGTTACCCCAGATGTACAAGCAACCTGCATGCTGCTGAGGTTTTGTGATTGTTTGTTACGCAGCATTATTGTGGAGGCAGATACTGATACATCTCTGAGAAGTCTTCTTTGACTTCTTTTGGCAGAATGGCCTCATTTAATGTCCCAGTTCCCTAGTGTTAAAATCTCTGAAAGAAGCTAATAATACAGTTCCTAAGCTCAGCTGTGTTCTTGCCTCATTGACCCCTTCAGCTCTTTTCCAAAACTCCTACTCAGGTGTGCTCAACTCACCCGAGATCTAGGCCCTGGGACTTCTGTCTTCATCAGAGGCCCGTCATAATCAAATTCAACGTCGACTTTGGCTGCAGCCTGGCTGATAGGCCTGGATCCTGCAGTAAACAAAGACAATGAGGACCCCTGGGGACAGTAGACACAGAGAGACTCTTCCCTAACAGGCGCCTAGTGTTCCCAACAAAGGCAGTTCCAGGACCTCAACCCCATCCCAACCAGACCACGCAGAGCACTGAGTCTGGCCAGACCTGGGCATCACAAAAACACTGAGATTTTTTTATTTTATTAAAAAAATGTTTTTGCTTTATTGATTTTAGAGAGAGAGGAAGGGAGAGGGAGAGAGATAGAAACATTGATGAAAGAGAACATGGATTGGGCGCCTCCTGCATGCCCCCCGCTGCGGATTGGGCCCACAACCTGGGCATGTGGCCTAACCAGGAAGTGAACCGGCGACCTCTTGGTGCATGGTCGATGCTCAACCACTGAGCCACACCAGACGGGCAACACTGAGGTGTTTCAAAGGTGGGAAAGCCCAGTGCCAGTGATGTTGTAGGCAAACGGGCACGCGCGAGTGCTGCTGGTGTGAGCGTAAGCTGAGGCCAGCGTGCTGTTCCTTTTGACTGAGCAATCTCATATTTTATGATTTATGCTAAAAAAACAATGGAACCAGTGCACAAAGGTGTAGGTTAAGAAATTATAACAGCCTGGCCGGATTTGCTCACTGGTTAGAGTGACGGCCTGCGGACCAGAGAGAGCCGGGTTTGGTTCCTGCTAAGGACATGTACCTGGTTGCAGTTTGTCCCCGGCCCCGGTTGTGTGGGTGGCAACCAGTTGATGTGTCTCTCTCACACTGATGCTTCACTCTCTCTCATCCTCCCTCTCTCTCTCCCTCTCTGTCTGAAGATGAATGCAAAATAAAATAAAATTATTTAAAAAAAAACCCATAACAGTACTGTCTCAAACAACAGAAAACGACTTAAGTGTCCGACAAAGGATGGCACATTCCCCATTTCATGAACAAAGGAATGCGGGGCACCCATTAATAGTTCCCAGATAGACATATTGAATATTTATGGATATGGAAAGATGACCACGTGCAAAATCTGATTATAAAATCATCCAAATTGTATAAAAATGTAATCTCTAGCCAAATGCATATATAGACCAGAGTTTCTAGCCTCGGCACTGCTGACACTTTGGGCTTGGTAGCTCTCTGTGGTGGCCTGTCCTGGGCACTGTAGGATGTCGAGCAGCATCCCTGGCCTCCACCCACTGGAAGCCAGTAGCACCCTCACTCTGGGTTGTGTCCTAGTTGTGACAATCAAAAATCACCCAGGAGAAAACAATCAAATGTCTAAATTTAGGTGGTCCCCACTTACAGATATATATATAAAAAAAGTTTTGGGCTTGAGTCATTTGCTTGAAACTCATTTCAACTTTTTTTGATAAAGTGATAATATTATAGAGGGTATTTGAGTCCCCAGGTTAATCTTATGGGGCTTTTTATCTCAGCATGTTGCTGAGACATAGAGGGTACCTCAATGCCCAGTCCCAGTGATCGCTGAGTGAAGGCAGCATAGTGACTCCAAGAGGAGTGTGCAATGATGTACGTGTTAGTCAGCAACCCCTAGAAATCCCTTTAATGTCCCCAGTCATCTTATCTTCCCGGTTCCCATCTGGTGGTTGGGAAATATTAGTTCCTCTTACTTGGGTTGCCGTAATTGTGTCAAACTAGGGAATCACTAGTGACTATATATAAATCACATATGTGATCTCATTTCATCTTTACACGACTCGGAGGGGGAGTCGTTACTGCTTCCAGTGCCCAGGAAAGGAAACCAAAATTCAGAGAGGTGAAGCAACGAGCTAGACTCTCTCTCTCTCTCTCTCTCTCTTTCTCTCTCTCTCTCTCTCTCTCTCTCTCTCTCTCTCTCTCTCTCACACACACACACACACACACACAGAGCTTGCCAAACCATACAAAGCCACGATATTAGAAAACATATTTAGGCCTGGGCCAATGTGGCTCAGTGGATTGACCGTCACCCCATGGACTGAGAGGTCCTGGTTTGATTCCCGCTCAGGGCACATGCCCAGGTTGTGGGCTCGATCCCCAGTAGGGGGCGTACAGGAGGTGGCTGATTGATGTTTCTCTCTCTCTAAAAAAATTAATAAAAACATATTTAAAAAAAAAAGAAACATTTAAATTCATTCTTAATTTTCTATAATTGCTTTGGATATCAAAGTTTTCTGAATTAATTACATAATGTAATGAACGTAAAGCCCAGTTAAAATCCAACATTACCCTTATTTTAAGGCATGAAGAAACCAGCTTTTGCTGTCTTTTGTTTGATCTTAAGATGAAAAAGGAATTCCTAAAGAGTTGACTCTATTAACAAAGAGTAAAAGGTCATGGGACATGTTGATGCCTTTTTTTTATTTTTATACTCAGCTGTTTATCCCTTCCTTGGACAGAACTCAGGTTACTGGTTAAGGCTGACTCCCACTAGACCTGCATGAAGCAGAGATACATACCCCGACCAAATAGCTCTTACCTGGTGCTGAACTTGCTTTGTTTCAACAAAGGGGGAAAGTAAAAAATTCAAAATTAGCAAGCTGTCCTCCAGTAAGAACGTGCAAGTCCCCCCTTCCAAATGTCTTGACAGCACATGTGCCAATTGGATTTCTGGGGAAGTGGAAAGTAGGACCACTGGGAATGGAGGCAGTGGGAGCTGCAGCTGTGACAGGCCAAGACTCTGGGCCAAAGGAGCAGGGAGGTGGGGTAGGGAGAGGCGGTGGAGAGAGGCAAGAACCTGTCACTGGGAGCGGGGATTGACAGAGTGCGGGACCAGGAGGCTGACGGCCAGGTGCAAGGCAGATGTGTCTACTCCGAGAACTTCATCGGTTCCTACCATGTGCCAAGTCTTAGTGGGTGTGGATGAAAAAGGGCCAAGACTGCTGGGCAGGGACCCTGGAAATCAGAGCCTGATAAGTTTGTTGGCAACTGCTCTATCAGAAAAAGAGAGACGGGGAAGCTGACACCTGAGCTAGGCAGGCCCTACCTAGGCAAATGCTCATCTATTATTTTAATTAATCCACAACCCCTTTTATGGATGAGGATCAGAGAGGTTAAGTGACTTTCCCGAGGTCACATAGCTAGTGAGTTGCAAAGGCAGAATTCGAAGCCAGGTCCAATATTTCTGGGTTTGTTTTTTTTCCTACTATATCTCAATTTTGAATTTTGTAGAGAAAAATAATCAAATACCAATATAATAAAATACCAAACACTAATACAATACCAATGATGGTATATAACATCCTCTTAATCCTCTTCATGATGATCTATAACATCATAAACCACAAGAGAAAAGAACAAGATCTGAATGGTCAAGGAAGCCTCTTCTGGAATCTCTTATATCAAGTCACCCGGACATCTACCCTGAGCATTTATCTCAAGCCTTTGACATGGATTACCTCATTTAATCCTCACAGCTCCCTAGGAGGTAAATGTTATTCCCATGTTACAGAAGAAGACACTAAAGCTCAGAAAGGCCAATTAATTTGTCCAAAGTCACACAGCTGGTAAGTGGCTAAACTAGGAATTTGTCTGCCCGATCTCTCCTAGGTAATATGATTGTAACGGATGCAATCTTTGATCTCATCTAGTGTAGATCTTTGCAAAACAACTTGCTTCTCCCAGAGGCAAATTACTCTCTAAAGCACCAGGAAGCAAAAAAAAAAAAAAAAAAGTCGGAGTTAATGTGGAATGATCCGGCATTTTCCTGACGAGTACAGCAGCACACCCAGAAGGCAGGGGTCTGCCTTGACACACAGGGCCAGGCACAGTGGGTAAGTCCAGTCCGCTGTGTCCAACAGAGATACTCACTACCCTCAGTGCCCAGGCCAAGGCACAGAGTCCATTTTTAACTGTAAACTATAAAAACAGCCATCAAACGTTTTTAATGTCCTCTTCACCTTTATGCTGAGAGCAATAAATAAACGTTATTTTCCCAAACAGCGAGGGTGCAAACCTGGCCAAAGTCAAGGTCAAATTCACCTGGAGTTATTTGCTCTGCTTCTCTTTTAAACAATCTTATCTCCCTCCCCCCAACTGTCCACCCCACTTATTTGCTGACAACATGCTCATTGAGGATATATCAATAAGCAACAAGGGAAAAAAAGCATGTCTAATTTCACCACCCACCCAGGGATAACCATTTGGCAGTCAAGCCTCCCAGTCTCTGTATTCTACTTGTCAATGTAAGATTATAAACTTTTTGGAGCGGGAGTGGCATGAAACGATGCCAATGGGAACACTGTCTCAGGCCATGGACTTACCCTCATGTTTAGTGGTTTTGTGGTGGTCGGACAGGTGGAGTGGCACCAGGCTATGGCTTTGGACTTGGGTGCTCTCCTGCTCTCCCTCCCTCAGAGAAAACAGCTGCCATGGGGTAAGCTGCTCCAGGAAGAGGTCCACATGGCCCTGAATCCAGCACACTCACATGAGTGAGCTTGGAAGGGGACCCGCAGCTCTGGCAGGGAGCCTCCGCTGAGACCAGCCTCAGATAATAGCTTAGCTGTACTCTCATGAGCCCCCGGAGCCGGAGGATGCCGCCGAGCCACCCCAGATTCCCAGGACACAGACGCTGTGAGATAGTGAACATGTATTATGTTAACTAGCTATGTTTGGGGGTATTTGTTGTAGGGCAATAGATAACTAATACAGTGGCTACGGGTGTGAGTCCTGGGGCCGCACTGGCTCAGGTCAAAGCCTGGTCAGCCCCTTGCCAGCTCTGGGGAAGTTACTTAATTTCTCTGAGTCCCAGTTTCCTCTGTTTTATGGAGTAGTGGCAAGGATAAGCGATTGTTCCTTTAATTTAAAAACCATTCTCCTATTGTTCCTTGCCCAGAGCAGTGTATGAGAGTGCACATATTCTGGTACCTTTGCCAACACTGTGTTTTAGTATTAAAAACCTATCTGTCTGTATATCCATCCATCCATCCATCCATCCATCCATCCATCCATCCATCCATCCTCTATCAATCATACTAGATAAGCCAAATTGATAGGCCAAAAGAAAAGAAAACATCTCATATGATTTTTCTGAACGTGGCACAAGTGTGCCAAAGATTCATCTCCAGCCGAGAAACTGCAGAGCTGAGTGTCTGATTCAGCCACTTCTGTTTTCTAGCATCGTGTCTCCACATCCGTGCTTGTAAAATGGGTTAGGACACTCCCCACCTTATTGTAAATATAAATGAAGTGATTTCGCACAAGACATTTCTTCTGCTACAGTAACTTGTGAGGCAGGGGGATAGCACTATTGTCCCCACTTTCCTGATGGGGAAACTGAAGTTTGGAGTTCTGTGCATCGGTTAGGGTCACTTGGCTAATAGGTGGTGGATAAAGCCAGTAGCCCAATCTTATGAGTCTTAATCCATTGCTCTTTCCTTGATGCCTCCTTGGGAGGGCTCAGATGTCCTTGAGAATGACCTTCAAAGACTGAGCCACATGGACCACCAGGCTGGAGCTCCCTGGGGCCATGCTCTGTTTCCTCTGATGTATCCTCAACGCCAAGTACAGCAGTCCCCACCTGACAGGTGGCTCAACAGTGCTGGTCATGGAATGAATGAATCTTCCGTGCCCACGACTCTCTCTCCTACTTGGTACACACTAGACCTGGGTTATTCTAGTTTTGTTTTATTTTTAACATAATAATGGGTGGGCATTTATATGCTTCTCTTATAATTAAATAAAACAAAACCTCAAAACCTAATAATGACCCCCACAAGGCTATCAAGATCAAGAACAAGAAGAAAAGACTGAGAAGCTGTCACAGAGCAAGGAGACGGGGGAGATGGGACAACATGCAATGTGGAAACTTGGATTGGATCCTGGGACAAAAAGAGGCAGTGAGGGAAAAACTGGTGAAATCCAAAGAGAAGCCTGGAGTTTGGTTAATAATGATGAACTGAGGTCAGTTTCTTAGTTTGGACAAGAGCATCCTTGTGATGTAAGATGCTCAAGGGAGAGAAGTGGGTGAGGGACATGTGGGATCTCACTGTGCTTTCTTCGTAACGTTTCTGTATACCTAAAATCACCCGAAGTAAAGCCTGCTAATGGTCCCGAGGGAGGAGCGAACATTCCTGCTTTTATCTCACCCAGGATGCTAACATGCAAACCAAGGACACGCCAGCCATTTGTCTTCAGAAGGCAGACAGGACCGACAATAATAAGGGAGCACCGTGATGACAAGCATGGGGCTCTTAGAGAACGGAGGACAGCCTGGAGGCACAGGCGCCCAGAGGGGGTCACTGCTAGCCTCTCCCTCTCCCAGAGCCCCACGGAGGGGTGACAACACATTTGCATTCATGTAGCTGTGTGACCTTGGGCAAATGGCTCCACTTCTCTGAGTCACTGTTTTCTCACCTGTAAGATGGGATTCACTCCTGCCTTCCTCATGGGACCACGGGGGCGTCGCATGAGATCAAGCAGGCAGGGTGCTCGCTGATGAAGCTCACTTGGCTAAGCTGCCTGAGCTCAGCGAGGAAGAGAGAAAAGGGGGCATGTGGGAGAGGCTGAGTGCAGATGAGCCCCTGGTACTGCTGGCCATTGGGTGTGGGGTGTGAGGAGGTGAGGGAGAGGGTAGCGGGGGTGGGACATTCCAGGGAAGCCACCTCCTGTCCAGTGGCCTTGATGCACAGCCAGCCTTTACATCAGTGACAGGGACTTTTGCTACTTTCTTTGTTTCTTGGCAGCAGCCCCAGCTGTGTGTTTTGCTGGATGGTCCCTGGGGGACAGCCTGGGCCCTTCTAGCTGTTCGGGCCACCACCTCTGTGCAAGCCCATTGCAGAGCTGGGGACACAAGCATGTGGCAGAAATGGGGGAATGGGAGCGGATGGTGATGGCGACCGTTTTATGGGGGTGGGTGGGACAGCCCAGAAGCTCTGGCTGACCCGTGCTTTCAGCCCAAGGATTCTTTTTTTTTATGCTCACCCGAGGACACTTTTTGATATTTTGTTCAGATAGAGTGGGAGGGAGAGAGAGAGAGAAAAACATCGACGTGAAAGGGACACACCGAGTAGCTGCCATCTGCACAACCTAACCAGGGCCAGGGACAAACTGCAACCGAGGTACGTGCCCTTAGCGGGAACCAAACCCGAGGCTCTCGGGACAGCAGGCCGATGCTCTAACCGCTGAGCCAAACGGGCCAGGGCCCAGCCCAAGGATTCTTCCACCCATGATCCCTAACCTGCATGGTGCCTTTTGCTAGGACCAGTTAGTTACTATCAAGACCCCCAGGGCTTACCGGGCACGAGCAGGCGGTAGCTGTGCTGGAGGCTGCAGGCCAGGCGCCGGGTGAGCAACATGGAGGCCATGACCCCTCCCTCGGGAACAGAGACCTTCACACGCTCCCACCTGGAAAGGGAGCAGGGAAGGATTAGACCAGTGAAGCCCACGCCCCCTCCGGCCACGTATTTCACCCCCCACATTTCCCCACATAGTGGAGACGGCTCTTCTGACATCAGACCCTTTGCTTTCATACTGAATATACACTTTAAATCAAAGCCCGCTCACGTGCATTTCCATCTGACCTTGACCATACCCCAGTGTCAAGGAGAAGAATAAATGGAGCCACTTGAAGGTGGAGTGGAGCTGCGTGCCGGAGAGACTGCCTTGCATACCTGACGCCTCAGATCTTGGAATGCTGGATGAAATAACCTTTGCACTGAGGCTAAGCAACCTTGTTTCCCCAAAAACTGTTTGCAAAGATAATAGAAAGCAGATAGGACTATGGGACTGATGACTAGAGGACTAAAATGAAAAACATTCTTTAGGCCCTGGCTGGTGTTGCTCAGTGGGTAGAGCATTTGGCCCAAGGAGTGAAGGGTTGCAGGTTTGATTCCTGGTCAAGGGCAAGTACCTGGGTTGCCAGTTCGATCACCTGCCCCAGTCAGGGAGGCAACCAATCGATGTGCCTCTCTCACATTGATGTTTCTCTTTCTCTTCCACTCTATCTAAAAATCAATGGGAAAATATCCTTGGGTGAGGATACCCCATTCTTTAGAATAAGCATCACGATGTTATCTGCATCAATAGATAGATATGCCTTCCTCCTACTGATGTAATTGTTCCCTGTACCCGTGCATCAATGCCCATTGCCTTTGTCGCTAATCAGAACACTATTGGGACTTATTCCTGAATCAGTGTGTGTCTCCCGAATAGCTATTCCTTTTTATTTCAAACACATGCTTGTTTGCCTCTCACTTTGAAAGACCTTTTCATTTTTAAGTTAACATCAGCTGGGATGATTACACCCATTTTCTAGATGGAAAAACAGAGAGGGGGGTAAAGTTGGCTTTGAGACGCCCCTGGAGACGAGTTCAGTGCATTATCCCCCTGGGACAAGCTAAGCGAGGCTGTGTTCTGCACCACGGAAGGACCAAGACGGAGGTAACTTCAGAACAGACGTCAGTGTGGGAAGCTGGGCGCTCCCTCTGCCTTGTTCCCACACAGAATATTGGTCGTTGGGCTGTGAGGGAATCCTGCAGACCCAGGGGAGTATCTGGTGGCCCATTTTGGGGGGGGGGTGTACATCTCCAGTGTGACCAACAATCCTGACTTTGCTTGAGACGGAGAGGGTACCAGGATGTGGGATTTTCCAATATGAAACTGGAACAGTCCTGGCAAACTGGATAGTTACCCTACACAGCACCGAGGAGTCAGGGTTCTCAGCTCCCGCTTCACAGGTTGGTTGATTCTCTCCAGACTGCTCCTGAGTCCTGCCCCCAAACCCCTCAGCTTAGCTTTATTGGTTGCCTTTTGCATCATGGGCCAGGGGCAACCCCCTATTATTTGTTTGTTTCTTTTTATCACCTCTTCCCACTCCCCTCCCCTCTCTCCAAGCCACCATTCAGACGTGCTCTCCGTGCTTTCGTTTGTGGGTCTTCTTGCTAAATGCCCACTTTGTTATTTGGCACGTGTATTTTCAGTTGTATTGTGCTGCATCTAAGAACAATGACGGAAGCGTTCACTTTTCACTTCTACTTGTGGGCCCTGTTTCCCGAGCTCCTTCTGCGTGCCACACATTGTGCTAAGCACTTCACCTACAGGACTATTTTTATTTGTCATTATTATTTACACTCACAACAAGACTAAGTGTCCCCTTTTTACAGATGAGGAAACTGAGGCACAGAAAAGTTAAGTGGTGGATCTGAAAATAGAACTCAGACATGTCTGGCCCCAGAGTCAGCAAACTTCACCCTTACATAATACTGAGCCCAAATACACCATAGATGTCCATCCACTCATTCTGCAACAAGGTATCCCATTGAGCACTAATTCCATGGCAGCATGGAGGAAGCGTCAACTAGAGGTGATGGACACAGATCCGGAGAGATCCCGCTGTGCAGAATGGAACAAGGAAGGGGGACGGGTTGGTTTCAGAAAGCCGTGCGCACGTGGGCTTAGCAGCACAGGTGAGGGAGTTGGGCAATGAGGTCTGGGTAACGGGTTGGCAGTACCCCCACCCCAGTGCCCTCATAGCTAATGGGAGGTCAGGCTGTATTATTAGAAGCAGAGTGAATGAAGGTGGGAGGTGGTTGGCATTGACGTGAGGATTCAGTTATTCTGTGAATATTCGTGGTGCACCTACTGTGCGCCGGTCCTCCGATGCGCAGCGGGGACAGGGATCGGTTCGATGCAGTCCTTGACCTCTAACCATTATCGTGTACCCAGCACTTGCCGTGCGCAGGCTGGTGCCACAGACACCATGCCATCTCGCCCTCAGAGCCCTGGCTGCTGTTTAACTCTTAACAGATGAGGCAACTGAGGCTGCCTGGGGGAAGGTGCAGGAGACACCTTCTGGGGTGCTGGCTTAGCACACCACGCCTCCCCACTCTCACAAACTACCATTCTGTCTGCAGGGGTGCAGACCTGGCAGCCATGTCTGTTCTGTGACCCACGGGCCCACGTGGACTGGATCAGGTTGGGCCCCAGTCCAGGGAGCTGTGGGTCAGCTTCCTTCTACTGGCTGAGGAGCCAGCTTTCAACAGGGTCTTTGGATGGAGAAGACAGCGGCCTGTGCACAGAGAAGCAGCGTAAGAGAAAGGAAGTGGACGTAGAGGACTGTTGGTTCCATCTCAAGCCTACAGCCCACGGCTTTGGAGGCAACACTCACTCCCGAATCTAGTCGGGTGACCCTGCGTCCCCCTTCCCCTGGGGGCGAGCGGGTGAGAGCCAGGGGGGTCAGGCTCACAGATGTCCCTCCACATGGAAGGAAACATCAGGAGCCGGGGAAAAGTAGTCCACCTAACAGTGCCTTGGCAGGAAAGTTTGGAGAGCACCCTCCCTTTTTGGCTTGCTTGCATCACCTTGAGTGGATTTCTGTTACTTAGAGACCCAGCTAACAGTTTGATGAGAGTATCAGACTGATAAACCCCAAATCTTGGGAGTACATGGGGAGTAACAGTGCCTCTTCCGCTCAGCACTCCAGGTGGAGTGAGGCCCGGCAGGGCAGCTGAGGACAGACTTCAGGGCCGGAAAAGCTTCCTTTCTCTGGGGGGTCAGGGACTCCTCCTGCGTGGAAGTGACTGTGGTGTGCGGTTGCTGGGTGAGGTTCTGCAGGGTGCTGCATACCCCTCCTCCTGCTCAACCACCCAGTGAGTAGGGCTCCTTCCAGCTCATATATGAGGAGAGGGAAGTTTGGAGGGTTGTGGTGTTGGCCTTGGACAGAGGATTGGGTGTGACTGTGTGACCCCAAAGCCCTTTCATTATAACACATCCATTAATTCAGCAAATAACGAAACACCCAATGGTAGTAGATACAGAGTTTGATGAATACAAATGATTTTGTTCTAAAAATTTTTTTATTGCTCTTTATCAGAGGGAATATTACTGAGAAAAGCAGGGCTTGGAAATCATCCTCTTTCCTTGATAACTCAATGAAATTTTTTTTTTTATCCTCACCTGAGGACATTTTTTTTCCATTTTTTGTTCAGAAAGAGTGGGAGTAAGAGAGAGGAAGAAAGAGAGAAACATCGACTGAAAGGGACACTTCGAGTGGCTGCCACCTGCACGACCAACCAGGGCCGGGGACAAACTGCAACTGAGGTACATGCCCCTAGTACATGCCCGGGTCTCTCTGGACTGCAGGCCGATGCTCTAACCACTGAGCAACCGGCCAGGGCCTCAGTGGGATTTTTGATCTATTCCAGAATATTTAACCCAAGGCAAGCCTGTTAATTTGCAGCACAGTGACTATACAGAAAGAGCGGTTGCTGGTTCTCGTGAAACCATTTGTCTCAAACAGGAGCCCTTAAGACTCCACACAATCCAATTTCCACGGACAGCATTTTTAAACATCCGAGAATCTCAGAACTGGAGTGTTAACATTTGAACACTCTGCAAAAGGGGAAGTCACCCCCGCACACTTTCAGTGATAAAATGTCACATTGTGACACATCTCACGGAGACATTTTGGTGGCCCACAGTTGAAACTGACCTTATAACAAAACCCCATCTCTATCTCAATGCATTTAGCACAATACATTTCCAACAAATCAGAAGCGTTAATGCCACTTGTTCACTTTCTCTGGCCCGTTAATTCAATCAACACAATTAATGAGCTCCTGTTACAGATGAGGCACTGCATTATCCAGGTGCAGGAGAAACGAAGAAGAATAAAATGCTTCTCTCTTTCCGAAGCTCATGATGAGTGGTAGAGGAATGGGGGGAGGCAGGTGGGAGAATTTAATGTACTAGGAGGCTTTACCAATCATGTCAATAAATTCTTCAAATCACCTGGCAAGATATGTACAGTACATAAAAATTTTCCAGTTCACTGTCAACAACTAATTCAGCGTAAGACAGACTAGAATAATGGAATCATGACTACCAGCTGGCGTGAGCAAGGTGCCGCGGAAACACAGAGAGGTTCATTCTGGCGGGAGTTACGATGCCAGTAAGGTGTCATCTGAGCTGCACCTTGGAAGGCTGGGAGATTTCAGAAGCCACAGAAGAAGGGCGGGGGCACGGGTAAGGCCTGAGCAAATGCTCAGAGGCGAGAGGACGTGGAATGGTCAAGGATTCGGACAGCGGTGGAAGGGAAGATAAGGGGCAGGTTCTGGGGTGCCCCAGGAAAGGGGCCCAGCATGCAGGCAGACTCTCCTGGCAGACTTGCTCTGTAGCAAGCCAGCCAGCCTCCCTTTCCCAGGCAGAGCTGCCTGGAGCAGGAGAAGGGGGCGCCCAGGGTTCCTGGGGCCCCGCTGCTTAGGGGCAAGTCCCTAACTGCGCTGGTGCAAGTGTCTCTCACCTGGACGAGGGCAATGATACGTCAGTGGCTTCTTGGCTTCCTCTCTTGCTCTTTCATCTGTTTCTACTGGAGCCCCGACCTTTTCAAGGATAATTCATCTCACATCACTCTCTTGCCTGAAACACTCCAGTGGCACTTAGAAAACCGAAAACCCCGGCAGAGAGCGGGTTGAGTTTTTCTGAGCTCAGCACAGTTCCTGGAGTCAATTTATATAGTGAATAAACTCAGCACGTCTGAGCTGAGAAATGGGGACAGTGCCACCCTGCCTACCTTTTCAGGCAGATCCGGAGATTCACGTTAACATGTGTGAGCGGGTCTGAAATCTGTGTTAAAATAACTTCACAACATTCCCTTCTCTGTAATCTGAGGTCAATGGGTACCCTGGGCACACTACTCCTACCCCCGAAGTGGCAAGAGATCACCTACCGCCCCCTTTGCATCCTGGGTGGGGGTGGCTTTTGGTGGAACTCCCAGCATCAGAATGGAAACAGGCTGGGTGCCGGCGCCCCTGGTCCCTGAAACCCCGTCCCCTCCCCCAGGTTCTCCAAACCTCGGCTCATCACACAGCGTGTGACTCCTCACGTTCTTAATTCTCATACGACAGGTATTTACTTAGCACATGTCTTCAAAATCAACTTGCTTTTAAAATTTAAGTAAAGCACATTTCCTGGAATCTTTTCTAATCACTACCCAACCCCCCTCCCTCAAAGGTGATGGGGAACAGAATGTAATAAAATCAAAGCATTATCTTTTTGCTGGCATGGGAGACTGGCAGGTATTAGACAGCGGTGAAGAGCAGACTTTTTTCCTTGACATGATCAGAACTGAAAGAGAACCTTAAATCAATCGACAGCTGAACTAGAACAGGAGCCTTCAGCGTGCGTGGCCAGTGAGGGCGGGTTCTGTTTCAGGCTCGCGCTGGGCCGGCAGTCAATGCTGTACCTTACTGCGGGTCTCGGTCAAAGCAAGATGAACACCCTGGTCCAGCCAGATAGCAAGTCCTCCAGTGGACCCACCTCTCCCCATCCCTCCCCCTTTAATTAAAATGCTAATTAGTCCTCTGTGCTCCCTCTTATCTGCTTCATGCATTTGGAGGGTGGGATAGGACTGCTAAAGCAATGTTTAAATCACTAGGGCGGGAGGAGTCAGGTGAAAGGGCAGAACATAAATATATAAATAAATCCGTCCGGCTTGCTCTGGAGGGAGAATAAAAGTCAGAAAGGGTCTGGCTGCTGTTTTGTGCCCACTTACTACGTGCCATGTACCTTCCACGTGTAATTTCTGCCATTGGCAGGCTCAGGACATAAGGTCTCAGAGCTCAAGAGTCAGAGATGTGGCTGGAGGCTCGGCAGCTATGACGGGGCCCTGCCCAGAACAACTAAGCCCGCATCTCACGGGTCTGCCCTGGGCGCAGGGGGAGCTCCAGAGGCGAGGTTGACAACCCTCATAAGAGGTGGACGGTGGACCTTGCACTTGACCAGGTCTGCACAGACCCCACGGCCCTGGAAGTGGAGGGGTCTCACTTTGAAAGTTAAACATCTGAAACATACATGGAGAGAGAAGCCACGGTGGCCATTTGAGGAGGTGGTGTGCAGGGTGTTGAATGTGAAACCACCCTCCTTTTACTTGCTGTGTGATCTTGAACACTTTAAGGAACCTCTCTGTGTCTCAGCTTCTTCAGCTGTAAAATGGGGGAAGACTAATTGAACTACCTGGTGGGCTAGCAAGAGGGTGAACCAAGACCTAGGACGTGGGTCCCTGCTGTTTCCTCAGCCCCAGAATAGCACCTGGCTGCAAACAATCACTGAATAAATAGTCAACCCTCCACCAATGCCCTGTGAAGATGGTGTCTGACCCCTCTCTCCACCATGCTGCCCTGGGAACATGAAATCTTTTCATGCATCACTGGCTAGATATGGACCCCCCAGATCTCCCTGGGGCTCCAAAGATGCTCTTTCTCATTCTCCTATCTGCTCTCAGGGCAGAGACAAAAGTGCTGGCAGGGGTTGAGGACATTCCTTTCCAGTCTGCAGTCCCAGCCGCTGGTTTTCTGCACACTCAGTAGTATACAATAACACAAGTGAGCCTTGGTTGTCAAGGCCAGGGGTCACCATGGCAACCAATAAAGCTGGAACCCTGGGCCTTTGCAGATGGCTAACAGGGCCCCATTCATGGGGCTGTGATGGATGGCGCTGGGACAGAGGCTTTATCTCAGACCTGGCTCCCCTCCTCCTAGCCCAGCTCCCGCAGCCTCCCCTGGCCGTCTCTGCAGCTCAGCCTCGGCCTCCCTCCCTGCATTCCTGATTTCTGGAATCTGCCTCTTGGATCACACAATCACCAGTGACTTGTATAAGGGGAGAGGAAAACTGTCCCTGGAAACAGGCAAGTGTTTACTCCTAAGAAAGATAGAGGTGCAGTTCAGAAAGGCGTACGAGCCAGAAATGGGGTCCTAATGTGCCATATATTAGCTTGAGGACTCTGGGCAAGTTGTTGAACTCATCAAGTCTTCAGTTTCCTCATCTGTCAAACTGGAAGAATGAAGTCTACCCATGAGGTCATGTGGCACTCAGTTTGGTGAGGGCCCACTGAAGAATGTCCACCGGACAGAGCAGGACGGCTGGCTGCAGGCCGTGGTCTTGGGTTCCAGAGAACACTCTACCCTGTGGGGAAGGCACTTCTGCTACAGCCTGAAGGGCTGAGAAGAGCCATTTGCTTGTGCGGGGGCCCAGGTTCCGGGAGAGGAGCTGGTCTGCCCCCCCCCCGTCAGGCCTCAGGCATCTGGGTCCCAGTTCATCCCGCCCCCTGCTCCACTTCCAGGCTCCAACAGGAAGAACGAGGTGAGTCTAAATCACACATGCAGGGAGCATGAACGCAGATCCCCAGAAGGCGGGTAGCGCCAGCCTGTGAGCAGAGTGGAGGGGAAGAGAATATACAAGGCTTCCAGTGTCTGATTGTGAGACCCGGAACCTTTGTTCTGGGGTAGGAAACATTCGGGAAGAAGCATCCCCGAACAGATGAGCTAGTTTTGGATTTCTGACCCTACAAGAGAGGAAGAGCGCAAGTACAGTTTGCTTTGAGAAGGACGCTACCCCGGGCCAAAGCCACAGAAGGTCCAGCCTTTCAAATCGGTTTGCTCAGGTGCACACATCTTTACGGAGCACCTGTGCTAAGCCCGGAACACTGTTCTGTCCTCCAGAGCCCTGCATCTGGGGGTGGGGGTGGGGTGACACCAACCAACCAACAAACAAATGAGGTCAAAGTGATTGGGAGAGATGCGTTTCCTGTTCAGAGAAAACAAACTGTTTTAAGAGCTCCAGGAACTGCTACGTATGCAAATACCACAACATATAATAAATCAACCATTTATTTCCTTCAAGGTCAGCACAGGTGGCAATTTGGAAACACTGTGTTGGTGATTGGACTTAGGGTGTATGCCTGACAGTATTCCTACAGCCCCTTGGAAATATCTTAACTTTTCAGTAATTCAAAGGATCTTTCATTAATGCATGTATATGGGGATCTGCTACGATTTAATGAATGAATGCCTACTGCGTCGAGGCTTAACACAGTCTCTCATCTAATCCTGGAAGGCAAATACTTCTATTCCCATTTTGCAGGTAAGGGGATAGGCTCAGAGAGGTTTTGCCACTTGCACAAGGACACACAGCTGGAGACAGTGGAGCTTAGTTAGAACTAGGCCGTCTGTGCTTGAAGACCAAGATGTGGGCACATTAGCAGTTTGGTGGCCTTGGTCCTTACCCAGAAACTTCACTAGACAGCGCAAATGTCTCTTTCCTGGGAACAAGGAACTTCAAACCAACAGCCATCACAGTCTGCAGTCTTCCTGAGCACGCTCATCTTTGGGTTACACACTCATTCACGGTGGCCTATTACTGCCCTTTCTGAGCAATTCCAACCTCAGCCCACACTTGGCACTTCCCCCACACCCGAACCCCTGTTCCCACGGTCCCTTCCAGGGGACAGATGCCCTCATTCCACGAGGAGCCCTGTCCCACCCCATGGGCTCTACGTGGAAAGATGGGCATCTTTATAGCTCCACAGTACTTCATGGAGAATGCTCCCCAGAAGTTTTAAACATTGATCTGTGAAAGAGTTTGCCTGTCTGTTCTTGCTTTCTAATTCCGCTAGCCAACTCTTTAAACCTTTTGGTGCAGGAGAGCCAGCAAAGGGGAGGTCCAAAGATATAGCAATGAAGAATCACCCCAATTCATTGCTTCCCAAACACATTGTTTCAACCAGTCTTACTCTTGCGTTGGATGTGGCCATAACGGCCGTCAATCACATGACCCTGGCCAAACAGCTGGGCCTTCTGGATGGCACTTGGGTGTCAGTTTCAAAGATCCTCATGCCCAGCCCTACCTCCCCATCTGGTGACTTGTTTTTCCCGAAACATAAAATATAACCTGTCCACTAGAAAGTGCTTGGCGGCATTGTCCCACGGGACACCAGAGGGCAGATGGCTGGAGCCACTGACAGTGTCGCTGACAATATCTTGTTTAGCTTGTTTTGTGAAAGGAGTAGGAGGAGGACAAAACGTGGTGCAAAGGAAGGAGCCGGGACATGAAGCTGGCGAGGAGATCCCATCACTGAACGTCTGTGTCTCCTGCCCTTCCCTGCCCTCTTCACCCGTTGACACTGCCCTGCACACACTGTTCTTTCCTGCCTCCAAGTCATCACTCATGTGGGACTGTTTGTGGGAATGTCCTTTTCTGCCCCCACATTCTGTTTATAGTCCCTCAATTATTGTGCACCTTTTCATAGTGCACTTCTGGCCACCTCCTCCAGGAAGCCTTCCTGAATCTCAATTCAGGATTAGAGGCCACTCATCTGTATTTCTACAGCAATCTATTTTTTTTTTTTATTTATTTATTTTTTTTATTTTTTTATCCTCACCCGAGGATATTTTTCCGTTTTTGTACAGATAGAGTGGAAGGGAGAGAGAGAGAGAAACATCGACGTGAAGGGACACATCGAGTGGCTGCCACCCGCACGACCAACCAGGGCCGGGGACAAACTGCAACCGAAGTACGTGCCCTTAGCGGGAACCGAACCTGGGTCTCTCCAGACCGCAGGCCGACGCTCTAACCGCTGAGCCAAACTGGCCAGGGCTATTTTTTTTTTTTTAATAAACATTTTCAAACACACAGGATGATCTTGACTATACTCACCACCTAGTTTCAACTGTCAACATATATCATGTTTAGATTATCCATACATGTATATACATATTCTTCTCCAGTTCACCTGTAATGTGACGATCTGCTCACATCTCTGTCTCTCCCTTCAGCCTATGAAATGCATCCATTCATCCATCCACTCACTCATGGATTTGTACTCAGGAGCTGCTGTCTCCTGATGGCGGCTGCCTGAGGACACTGCCGAATCCTAAGGACTCGGGTGGGGGTGGTGGACCAGACCGCACAGTCCCTGCATTCTGTTCCGGTGGAAGAGATAGACAACGAATACATAAACAAAGAAAACCTTTTCACACTGTGAGGAGGGTTATCAGCACAACTGGATGGAGGCCCGAGAGTCTCTGCACTCCCAGCATCTAGCACCTCACAGCACGCAGCGGGCTCAACGATGTGCTGCGCTCCAGATCTGAGTGCTCTGACCACGGGTCCCCTTGAGGCAGCCCAGGTTCTGTGGTCACTATGGCAGCAGCCCTTTCCCTTCCGCCCCCTTAGAGGGGCACAGGAGGAGGACCAAGATGACTGAGGATCTAGCCCACCTGATCAGGACTGAGACCACCCCCCTTCGCAGTCAGCGCTCCGGTGGCTTGTCAGGTGTGCGCACAGCTGGCTGGCAGAAGCGAGGAACCGTGAGTGAATGTACACACACTCCCTGTCTGGGTTCTTTCTTGATCACTCGGAGGAGCTATAGTATATGTCATGTATAAGGGGTGAAAGCAACGCAAAACCAAGTCCCTGAGGCTGGTTCTAGTTTTCTGGGCAGATCTCAGAGGCTCTGGTGAACTCCTGTGTCTGGGGCTCCCACTAAGCGGTGTGTGTTTCCTCAGAGGTCTTTCCAGCACACCCGAGTGACTGGTTCCCCGGGGAGCTATGGAGCGCAGTCCTGCAGGGAAGAGGTGGGATGAGGACACCTCTGACCTTTCCCGCCCGGGTTCCCTGCCCCTCCCCACACTGAGATCTCCGGAGCACCCATTGAGGGGCTGCCTGCCACAAGTGTGGACTGGCTTGGGGCTAGGTCTAGAAAGCAAGCCAGCCCTGGGTACAGAAGAGAAAGATCTTCCAGGTTTATCAATGGAGGGGGTGCTGGCATCACAACAACAAGAATAATAGCAACAGTGACAACAGACATTAACAGATCACTTTGGGCCAAATGCTGTTGTAAGCTCTCTGCATTAACAGTGCCTTTACTATTCAGAACAACCCTCTGAAGTACTTACTATCATCATTCTCCCATACGGAAACAAGGGAAATGGAAGGACAGAGAGGTTAAGTGACGTGCCCAGCAACGCACAGCCATTAAGGAACTGAGCCAGGACACAAACCCAGGCTGACTGTATACCCAGTGCTCTTAACCTCTACACCACAGGAAAGAGTTGAAGTCACTCAGACTCACACCAGAAATGTTCCTTCTAGAGGCACGAGACTGTCGAGTTATCCTTGGTAATTTCACAGTAATGGTGGACAGAGACGTGGTGGAATGAAGGTGGGTTTAGGCTTGACCTGAATCAAGCTTGGTCTCTGTTTTCCCTGCTGGAAAATGGGTATGATAGAACTCCCTCAATCCCTGGCTGCTCTGAGGGTTAAACCAGGCAATCCATGTACAAAACTAGGCAGAGGGCCCAGCAAACAGTGGCACTCAAAACATTTTAAACTTACAGATAAGTTGCAATCATAGCTCAGCAACCACATATAATCCTAGAACCAATTGTCAATACTCCATACATGTTATCGGTCTATCTATCCATCTATCTATCATCTATCTATCTATCTATCTATCTATCTATCTATCTATCTATCTATCATCTATCCATCTATCTATCATCTATCCATCTATCTATCATCTATCTTCTGAATTACTTGAGCGTTAGTTGCAGACATTGTAAAATTTCATCCCCAAATCCTTTAGCTAATTTCTCCTAAGAACAAGGACATTCTCCTATATAACCTCTGTACAAATGATCTGAGATACAAGGTATTCCATGCTCAGGAAATTGATCACTGATATAATAATATTGTCTAATATATGGCCTATGTTCAAATTCCCCCACTTGTCCCTAAAACGCCTTTTGTAGCTTGTCTTGGTTCCCGGGGTCAGGTTCCACCCCAGGATCACACTGCTTTTGTCTGCACGGTTCTTTCACCTCTTTTTAACCTGGAACCATTTCTTAGCCTCTTTGCCTTTTTTGACATTGGCACGTTAAGATTCCAGCCCAGTCTCTTCGCATGTATTTCATCGTAACCAATATTTTTCTTTAAGTCCTTGTAGAATAAACTGCAGCTATGGGCAAAGGGAGAAAGGGGTCTGGAGGGTACACAATGCCAGAGGTACAGGTATTGGGTTGCGGCAGGTCGAGGAGAACCTACAGCATGGGCTCTGCTTAGAGGGAAGTTATAGATTCCCTGGAAGGAGTGACAGGGGACGCTGAAAGGTGATTAGAGCTTTGGCAGGTGGGCCAAGGTAGCAGGGCCACTGCAGACAGAGGACAGGGCGTAAGGGAACAAAGTGGCATCCTAAAGGCAATGCAAGAGGTAGCATGACAGAGTGAGGGCGCCACGCCGAGCAATCAGGGTCTGTGCTTACATGGACTGGAACCTACCGAGGCTGGTCCTCACCTCTGCTCTGTCCCCTCCCCCAAGGTGCCCAGGGTATGCCCAGCACTGTCAGCACCCACTCGGGGTAACTGGCTACGAAATCTCTCAAATATCCAGGGACAGGCCATGCCCTCCAGGGCTGACGTGCTGCCAGCCCTCACACCCACTGCAGGGTCTCAAACGCCAGGTCGTCAGGATTTCCCAACCTTGCTCTGCACATGACATTTTGCTCTCTAAACCTGCTCCTTTTTCTTGCTGCTTTTGGGGACATAGGCTGCTTCCATGAAAAAATTCAAAATCAACTTCTCATGGACGGCAGAAGTAACAGATGCAAGGAAGTTGCTATCCTGTTTCCTCACACCTGCCCTTGGCATCAGCCGTCCAGGTTGTCCAGCAAGAGAGTCTCCCGGCAGATCTGCCCCCACATGGTGTCCCCCTGACAGCCTTCGATTCCCCCGACTTTCAAAGAGAAAGGTGTGTGCGTGTGTGTGTGTGTGTTGTTTTAGCCCTTAAAACCAAAAAAAAAAAAAAAAAAAAAAGGATTTATTTTGGGGCTTGAGTAAAAATGCCTTTTCAAGGTGACCCTTACTTCATTTCCTGGGGCCAGAGGACAGATGTCTCACAACAGTAATTTCTTAGTTATCATTGCATAACTATCTTTATTTTATTCCCACTTTAATGGGGCTCAGCCTCCTGTGGTCTCTCCACAAAGCATCCTTGAAAAATGTACAATTTGAGTGTCCTTCAGACTGAAAGTCACACACAGGCACACTTGCACACACACATGCACACCCAACACCACGGGTTGTAGTCACTGACACACACTGAGACACACCTCCACATGCCAGCAGATGCATGCAAATACACGCAGATACACACGCGCGTACACACACGCACCCCTGCACTCACGGAGCCTGGTTGTCAGGGTCCTGCAGCAAGCCCGGCTCCACCTGCTTAGAATGCCTCCTCTATGCCAGTCTGCAGAGGCTCGGGGACACGACCGGCTGGTCCATCCTAAGAGGTGCTGCCGGGTCCCAGTTCCCCCTCCGGAGGATGCCCCTGACTTCCAGGCAGTCCCCGGAACATGGGCTCAGGCACAGGCGGGAGGAAAGGACTCCTTGGGAGCAAAGCAGATTTGGGAAAACCATGTACTCAGCTGGTTCCCAGCAAGTGCCAGAGGCAGAGGGATGGAGGGGAGGTGAAGGAGGAGGGGGAGAGAGAGAGAGAGAGAGAGAGCGCGCAAGACAGAAAGAGAGAGAGAGTGACAGTTCAGACAGAAATAGAAAGGAAAAAGCCACACAGGAACAAAGAGAAAGAGATGGAAAAAAAAGAGACAAACGAAGAGAAAAATAAACATGGATTTCTAAAAGACGTATTTTAAGCTCAGCTGGTTTAAGCCAGAGGAGAGATGGTCTGGGGCCTTTGGAAACAGGCTGTCTGCCTTCTTCCAGGGGCCGCTTCCTAGATTTTTCTCTGACAGGCTCAAGAACTCCTGAAGCTACAAAGCAGAGATGTGAGGCTTCGGAGTCCTACATGGCATCCCCAGGACTCCGGTGGTCGCTGCGGCAGATCCAGCCTGTGACCGTCACAGCCGAGAAGGGGCTCTGAGGAGCACCAACTCATCTCCAAGGGCAGAGGGCAGCTCTGGCTCTGACAACCCACCTGACCTCCCGGGGCGGGGTACACTGGGGAATCATTCCTCTAGCCTCCTCCATAAACACCCCCAATTGTAGCCCAAGCTGGGGTCAATGCCTGTCCACAGGGGGCCCAGAAGAGGGAGTGGGAATGGTCACAAGATGGGGAAGGTGAATGGGGGGGCACACAGAGCTTTCAGTCACGTGCAGCTCATCAGTTGCCATGACAACGCCAGGAAGTGGGGGCACCCAGACCGGAGGCTGCAAGAAAGACATGTTGGTTCTAAATCATCACGACAGCGCTTCAGTTGAGCTATTACGCTGTTGCCCTGGCAACCAATGGGATCAAATCGCGGAGAAATATCTGTAATTATTACAAGCCAGCTACCGGCAAACTCGGCGCAGTAATCAGCACATTGGGGCCATTCAACCTGAACTGTGTCTGGGAGGGAGAAACGCCACCCTCTACTCCCAACTCGGGGAAGATCTGTTGATGCTACAAAATGGGAACCTGGCCAAATGAGGAGTAACTATGAGGTGAAAACACATGAAACTGCCAACATTTGACCATTAAAAAACATTCCCCATGATTTGATATTTCCAACATACAGCAACACTGAATTTGACCATGAATACCTGCCTACCCATCACCTAGCTTCTGTGGTTCACCTCTACCATACCTGCTTCATCACCATCTACCCCATCCATTACTACTTTTGATGCATTTCAAATTAAATTGCAGGTATTGGTACCCTTCCCCCTCAAATACTGCAACCTGTGTAAAATTAAGTACTTGATACTTTTTGAAGAAAGACAGCAATTTCATATGTTCAATCTAAATAGAATAAACTCTAGATTTCTGTCTGTCATCTGTCCGTCCATCCATCCATCCATCCATCCATCCAATCTCTCACCCATTCACCCATCTATCTATCCATGCATCACTGTGAGATCTCATACACGCTCACGGTTTCCACAAGTGATTCACCATCCCCGAATCTTCCTCACTGGCCCAGTAGGTTCATCCAACAAGACATTTGCATATTAAGCTCAATATGTTCCCAGCTAAAACCATTATTTTCCCTTCGCCACACCTATTCCTTTTCTTGTGTTTAGCATCTCAGTAATCAAAACCACCATCTACCCATTTGTTCAAGACGGAAACCCAAGATCCATCCTGGATTCCTTCCTCCCATTACTTTCCATCACCACATCCTGAGATTTTACTTCCGCACTAGCTCTAGTCTCCTTCCTCTCCTCTCTCTCTTTTGTCCTGGTTCAGGTACCCACCATTTCTTAGCTGGGCAGTGGCCCCAGCTTCTTGCCTTGTCTTCCAGCTGCTAGCTCACCCTCCCTCTGCTTTCTCCACAATGACTCATTATTGAAAGGGGTGGGAGAGAATGATAGAACAATGGAGAACTGGTCATAGTGGGGTGCTAGCCATAGTTATAAGAAATCTTGAATATCCTTGCTCTGTTCATTGTGACTGTTTTGTTCTGATTAAAGAAAGCCCATTCTGACCTGGCTGGGAGCTGTACGCCCTGGGAGTTTACCTGGGAAATGCTGTCCTTACCTGAGAACTGACTCCCCCCCCCCCCCATCATGGAAACACAAACAACCTTGGAGTATTGGAGATGTGCACTGGAGACAACAGCCCACATTCCCCAGCTCCCCTGACTTCCCCATGCCTGAAGTGTGTAACTGTTTACCCACTGATGTTCCCTTTTTCTATTTCCCCAACCATTTTACCCACTGATAATCCCTTTGCTTCCTTTTGCCTACTTCTCCATGTAATACCCAATGTAAGCGACTGGCTATTGAGGGAGGGCAGAGCAGATTTTTATGGGATGACCCGCTGCTCGCTCCATACTGCTGGCAATATTGGAATAAACACTCATATACAACTCAACTTTGCTTCTGCTTAATTGGCTCAAGTAGTAGCAGGCAGCCCGGACTCACTGTTGTCTGGTTTCATCATGAAATATCTGGCCATGTTGATGGTGTGAAGGAATTGGCACCTCATACATTGCTGGTGGGGTATCAATGTATATAAATATCTTGGAAAGCAGTTTATCAAAATATATACAATTTTAAATGCACTGACTATATTTTTTCTCAGCATAATTTTACTTGAAGAAGTTTGTCTCCTTGCTAAATACAGAAAGCAACCTAAATGTCCATCAGTAGGAACTGGCTAAACATTTTGGTCCACCCATAATAGAGAATAACAGTCACCCAACAGAAAGAATGAGTTAGTGCTCTGTGTACTGACATGAGAAAATGTTTACTGCAGTTAAGTTAAGGAAGCTGCAAAGGAGCATGTATGGCACAGGGTCTCCTGTGTCCCCAGCAGCCCCTCACTTGGGTATCGAGTTGGGCTGAGGCATAAGTGGGTACCAAGGTGTCCAGAGAACGTGGCTTTATGAGATGCCTCTTCTCTGTCACAAGTGTCACCACTAGCTCTCCACCAGGCTGGGGAACAGGAGCAGCCCAGGAATGCCTTTCATGCTTTTCAAGTCTCCCTAGAGACGATTAACAGCACAGGCAGGCAAGTTGACCCCGGGGCTGCTGGGCTGTACCAGGTGTTGGTCTTGTCCTTGGTTCAGGGCATGACTGCAGAAGCTACCTAACTAGAGGGTGAAGAAAACTGAAACACACCTTGGAGGCAGACAAGTTTGGGGGACACAACAGGGCTGGTTCTAGTTCTGCTCAGACGTTGAAGGTCTCTTGTGCCTCAGTCTCCCCAGCTCTATAAAGGGTTGACTATACCTCCCAGGGTCATTCTGAAGGTCAAAGGTGGTGATAAAAAAAATGAAAACAGCAAGCTAAAATCATCTTGCTCGACAAATGAGAGTTATTGTTACGAATTCATCTTCAGACTCTGCTCAGCTCACTTCTGAATACTAAACACCCCTAGCACATGTGGGAAAAGGTAGAACCTTCTTCTTTTTCGTTTGAGCATCTATTTTATGCCTATGACTGAACTAAGCACTTCCCATATATGATCTCATTTAGGTCTCCTTTTGTGGTAGGGAATCACGCTCCCGTTTTCCAGATGAGAAAGCTGAGGCACACAGAGGTTATAGTGACTTCCCTAGCGCCATAAGAGTGATGCTACCCAGATAATCCCCAAACCTTTCTGATTGCGAAGTCCATGCTTTTCCCATTTCTTATTCATTTCCACTTCTTTTCTAAAAAAATGTGCTTTATTTTTTTAGAGAGAGAGGGAGGGAGAGAGAGATAGAAACATGGATGTGAGAGAAACAGATCGACTGCCTCCTGCACACCCCCACTGGGGATGGAGCCCGAAACCTGGGCATGTGCCCTGACCGGGAATAGAATCAGGACCTTTCAGTCCATGGGGTGACACTCACTCCACTGAGCCACACTGGCTGGGTCATTCCTACATTCGTTTATTTGTTTGTTTATTTATTTATTTATTTATTTCCTCACCTGAGAACATTTTTGCATTTATCTTCAGGTAGAGTGGGAGAGAGAGAGCAAAGAAGAGAGAGAGAGAGAGACATATCAAGTGGTTGCCACTCACACGACCCCAACTGGGGCCAGGGACAACTGCAACCAAGGAGCGTGCCCTTAGTGGGAACCGAACCCGGACTCTCTGGTCCGCGCCAGCTGACGCTCCAACCGCTGAGCCAAACTGACCACTGCTATTCTTACTTCTTAAATCAGACCTTTAAAACAGCGTTATTGGAAAGAAACATAAATGGAGTTACACATGCAATTTAAATTTTCCTAGTGGCCATATTAAAAAAAGGGAACAGATGAAATTAATGTTAGTTGTACATTCTATTTACCCTGGTCTATCCAAAATATCTTTTCTATGTGTAATCGATATAAAAATGAATTAATGAAATTTTAATAATAATAATTTTGGGGGGTCATACTACCCCTTCAAAATTTGATATGTAGTTTATGTTTAACGCACATTCAGTTCAGACTAGCCCATTGCAATGCTCAGTAGCATGCGTGGCTTATGAGAGAACGCAGCAAGGTTGGTGCTGATATGTACCTGGAGTGGGTCTAAGTGTAAAACAATGAGATGGACCACCATTTAGTGAGTGCCTGCTCTGTCCCTGGTCCTGTCCTAACTGAGCGTTTCACATAGACTAACTCCCTGTTTGCACGACCTGGGAAGTAGGTGCTCTTAAGAGCTTCCGACAAGGAAAATGAGGTTCAGGCAGTTCTGGCAACGTGCCCAAGATCATAGAACGAACTACCCGAGGAGCTGGAGTTTGAACTGAAGTTCATCCAAAAACCTGGCCCCTCATCTAGCCACACAAGAGCCAGATATAAAAATGTCAGTCACACGGGCCTGTAAAAATTAAGCTCCCAAGAAAGGAATTTGACTGGTGGCACTTAATTTTAAACACTCTGATTAATTAATACATAAGATCAAATAAGCATTAGTTAAAAAGTATGCACACACTCTGAACTTCGTACCAGTGTGGGGCTTCAAGAATTGATAATAAGCCAGACAATGAATGAATTCCCCACTGCTGTGCCTCCTCTGGTCTCAGTGGGACGTGGATTAGAGGGACCCATCGAGTTCAGGTTTCCACTCCCTCAGAACAGATCCCTGTTGGACACAATGGTGGTTTCATTCTCTCGTGGGATCCATGTGGGAAGGCCAGCTGGCTCCAGATCTCTCCTCCCACGCAGGCCAAATGCCACCACTGACTTAAATTATGACATGTGAGTGCCAGCTACATTCTACCAGAGAAGGGGATGGTGGTGATTTTATGACTGGTTCTGGGATGATCCCGTCCAAAGCCAGAAAGATGCAGCATCTGGGGTTGCCAACATCCCTATCTCCTGGCTAGGAGGCATCACAGCTCAGCCCAGTCAACTCTTTGCTTCCATAATTGTGGCTCTGCCTGAGAAATGTAGGCTTCTCTCTTGCGTCTTGCAAACTGGCATAAAAGTCAACCACATGGGACTTTCGGTCAAGATGACGGCGTAGGTAAATGCAGCATCATGTCCTCCCACAACCACATCAAAGTTACAACCAAAGACAGAACCACCATCATTCAAAACTGCCTGACATTGAGCTGAATGGAAGTCCTACAACTACGGAATTAAAGAAGCAGCCACATGGAGACTGGTAGGAGGACAGAGGGACTGGTCCCATACCCACGTGTGGTGGATAAAAATCAGGAGGACATCTTGGCTGGGAAGGTCCTCCCTGAGGACTGAGGGGTCCCCGTCCTACACCAGGCACCCCGCTCAGGGTTCCAGTGCCAGAAAGAGAATCCCCATAATTTCTGCTGGAAAAACCAGTGGGAACTGAGGCTCAGGGAAGCTGACGAGGCTGGAGACCCAGGCAGCTCCTTAAAGGGCCCGCGCACGGACTTATTGGACTCACTCCCTCTAAGCTTGGAGTGGAGGCAGCTCGAGGGGCACCAGAGACAAACAGAGAAGAACTGAGCTGTTTGGCATTGGAGCAAGAGCTGGAGAGGGGGCTTTCTCTGGGGCAAACGTGCTGTCAGAGGCCTTTGTTCCTTTGGTGAGCCCTTCCCTGGGATGGCAGACAACCGCTATATCTGGGATTCCAGCAACCTGGCTCACACTGGTTGCCCCACCCTGGTGATTCCCTGAGGCCCCACCCCACCCAATTTTCAGGCCCATCCAAGCTGTTACCAGTTGCTTAACCACAGGATTGGCCTGTCTTGGATCCTGCTTCAGGTTTTCCTAAATTCTTTCCAACAAGCAGCATCTGGTCTCAGCTAGCCCAATAACTCTCGTTAAGTAATACACAGAAACAAATACAGGGAGGCAGCCAAAATGAGGGAAAAATGAAACAGGTCCCCAATGAAAGAACAGAATAAAACCCCAGGAAAAGAACTAAGTGAAATGGAGATAAGCAACCTAACAGATGCTGAATTCAAAATACTGCTTATAAGGATGTTCAATGAACTTAGAACCTCAGTGAACTTAGTGAGGGCCTCAAGAGCATAAAAAGGACCAGTCAGAAATGAAGGAGGCACTAACTGAAGTAAAAAATAATTAACACAGATTCAATAGTAGAGTAGGTAAAGTCAAGAAGCAAACCATTGATTTGGAATATAAGGAAGTAAAAAACACCCAATCAGAACAGCAAAAAGAAAAAAGAATCCAAAAAAATAAGGATAGTGTAAGGAGCCTCTGGGACAACTTCAAGTGTACCAACATTCACATCTTGGGGGTGCCAGAATGAGAAGAGAGAGAACAAGAAATCGAAAACCTATTGGAAACAATAATGGCAGAAAACTTTCCTAACTTGGTGAAGGAAACAGACATACAAGTCAAGGAAGCACAGAGAGTCCCAAACAAGATGAACCCCAAGAGGCCCACACCAAGACACATCATCATCAAAATGCAAAAGGTTCAAGACAAAGAGAGAATCTTAAAAGCAGCAAGAGAAAAGCAGTTAGTTACCTACAAGGGTGTTCCCATAAGACTGTCAGATGATTTCTCAAAAGAAACTTTGCAGGCCAGAAGGGCGTGGCAAGAAATATTCAGAGTGATGAAAAGCAAGAACCTACAACCAAGATTACTCTATCCTGCAGAGCTGTCATTTAGAATCGATGGCCATATAAAGAGTTTCCCAGACAAGAAAAAGTTAAAGGAGTTCATCACCACTAAACCATTATTATATGAAATGATGAAGGGTCTTTTTGAAGAAAAAGACAAAATATATGAACAAAAAAAATGGCAATGAATACATATCTATTGACAATTGAATCACAAACAAAATGAACAGGCAGAACAGAAACATTCTCATAGACACAGAGAACATTTTGTTGGTTGCCAGATGGAAGGGGGATTGGGGGAATGGGAGAAAAAGGTGAAGGGATTAAGTACAAATTGGTTGCTAGACTGACAAACCTCAATGGGAAGGGGGTTGGGGGGTGGGAAGAAATAAACCAAAGAACTTATATGCATAACCAATGGACACAGACAACAGTGTGGGAGAAGGCGGGAGGGAGGCGGGAGGGGGGCATAAGTGGGGAGAAGGGGGTCAATGTGGGGAAAATGAGGAACATCTGTAATACATTCAAAAATAAAGATTAAAAAAAAAGTCAACCACATGTTAGCGCTGACTTGTTGAACATGAATTACCTGGTCATCAGCTTGAGGATGAAACCAAGAAGGGAGGTAGAAAGGGGGCTCTAATCTGCCTCTAAAACATGTCTCTAATTCATCTGCTTCTCTCGTCTTTTCCAATAGCTGCTCTAGACTGGTATGGTCACCTTTCACCAAGACTATTGCAAGGGCAGCCATCTTCCTGCTCCCCCATCCTTCGATTGTCACTTTTCAGGTCGGAGTGGTTCCCAGTCTTTCATTAGGCCTCTGAGATGCAGCCCAAGTCACACTACCTCCATCTCTCCTAACTCACATTACATCACTCTGTCTTTTACTTATGCTCTCTGGCTAGTTCTGCCTCTGATTTCTGGAAAGTATAGAGCTCTGTGGCCTCAGGGCCTTTGCACTGGCCATTCTTGCTGCCTGGGCTGCTTCCCTCACTCCTTGTTGGCCAATTTCTATGTGTCCCTCAGGTCTCAAACAGCTCATGTTATCTCTTTAGAGAAGCTTTTTTATTAAACACGTTTTTATTTATTTTAGAGAGAGCGGAAGGGAGGGTGAGAGAGAAATAGAAACATTGATGAAAGCAAAACATCAAATGGCTGCCACCTACACATCCTCTACTGGGGATCGAATTTGAAAATGGGACACGTGTCCTGACCAGGAGTTGAACCGATGACCTCTTGGTGCATGGGATGATGCTCAATCCACTGAGCCACACCAGCTGGGCTAGAGAAGCTTTTTTTAATCTTATGAAAATACACTTGTCCTGCTATAATTTCTTATATCTCCCTGTGTTGTTTCGTTCCATTTAGCACAGTTAGAACTTGTGCATTTATTTGTGTGCATATCTTCTTCTTTTTGGTATGTGCCCCTAGCGGGAACCAAACCCAGGACTCTCTGGTCCGCAGACCGACGCTGTAACCGCTGAGCCAAACCAGCCAGGGCTGCATATCTTCTTAATGCATGCCTTCCATGCTATTTCCCAGTCCCCAGACACGAAGTGTCCCAGCACACAGCACAGTGCTTGGCACACACGATGGGCACATTCAATATTTGTGGAGTGAGTTCTTACTATACCCATTTTACAGATGGGTGAACTAAGGGCTCGGCAGAGAAGACACTTCCCCAAATGACACAACTATAAAAAACAATTACTGACACCCTGTTGTGTGCAAAGTCCTAACCCAATGGACCTAGAGCAGTGGTTCTCAACCTGTGGGTCGCGACCCCTTTGGGGGTTGAATGACCCTTTCACAGGGGTCACCTAAGACATAACAGTAGCAATACTACAGTTATAAAGTAGCAACAAAAATAATTTTATGGTTGGGGGTCACCACAACATGAGGAACTGTATTAAAGGGTCACAGCATTAGGAAGGTTGAGAACCACTGATCTAGAGGCTCTACTGAGAAATGTGGCCAATTTGCTAGCACACAGTGATTCTTAAAGAATAACATATTTGCCACAGGACCTATGAAGCCTGCCTTCTCCTCTAACTGCTTTGTGAAACTGACCTGAGTGTGTTAGGTGCGAAGTCAATTTCCTCTTTTTGAAATGAGACCCAGCAAGAAAAACCAACCAACCAACCAACCAACCAACCAACCAACCAAGAGTCATGCTACTTGCATTCTTGGCCTCAGATCTGTGAATCAGAACATCGCCCCTGGCTCCCTCTCCAAACAGGCACTCCCGGAGACCATCTGGGTCACCCCTTTTGGAAAACAATGTAGCAACAGGAATCAAGAGATATTACATATTTGAAATTTAGCTAATGCAGGTAATCCCAAACAAGGAGAGCTCTTGAGGAGTAGATGGCTAAGAACAGCATACACCACCAACAGTCAAAGATTGCTCAGATAAGCTGTGATATAACAACTTAATTATTTGCCAGAAATGATGTAAACAGGCAAGAAAACAATTTTTTTTTGGGTACATGGCCCCAGCAAAAACTGAACCCAGGACTCTCTGGTCCGCAGGCTGATGCTCCAACTACTGGCCAGGGCAAGGAAATGATTTTTGAAGCAATGTAATGAGAGAGAAAGGGCCGTGATATTTTATAGGCTGTCTGGCTATAATTTCACAGAGGCACAAAAACGAAGCCATGAACCAATGCACCAGAAAGGAAGGCTGGAAAGAAATGTGTTTTCTCTTCAGTACTGTTTTATCTTGGACTTGGGCTGCGGGGTGGCAGTCTACTTTTTCTAACTTTCGTATTTTGTGAATCATCGCTAATGACCCGTTATTAATTTAGTAAACGTTTGCAGGAAAGAAGCCTCTCCAGCTTTCTGGAATAATATACAGTTGACCCATGAACAACATGGGTTTTGAAATGCACGGGTCCACTTACATGGGAATTTTTTTTTCAATAAATTATAATACATATAACATAGAAAATATGCATTCATCAACTGCTTATGTAACCGGTAAGGCTTCTAGTCAACAGTAGTCTACTAGTAGTTACATTTTTGGGGGGAGTCAAAAGTTAAACTCAGATTTTTGACTGTGAGGGGGGGGTCAGTGTCCTGAATCCCCGTGTTTTTCAAGGGTCAGCTGTACAGAGAGGAACTGACAGGAGGGAGGGCAAACTCAGCCGATGTCAGCCCAGTGTGTCTTGGCATTGAACTATAGGAAAACAGTGATTGAATAACTTGACTTGGCATTACCAGAGAGCCCAGAGGAAATGAAAATTGATCCGTGTTTGGTTTGGTGAAGGTATGCAAAGAGAAGATGAGCTTCCGAATGAACTAGAAAAGGACATTCATGCCCTGGCCGGTTTGGCTCAGCGGTTAGAGCGTTGGTCCTCAGACCAAAGAGTCACGGGTTTGATTCTGGTCAAGGGCACGCAACTCGGTTGCGGTTTGTTCCCTGGCCCTGGTCGTGCAGGAGGCAGTAGTCTATGTGTCTTTCTCACACCGATGTTTCCTTCTCTCTCCCTCCCTTCCACTCTATCTGAAGATAAATGGAGAAATATCGTCAGGTGAGGATTAAAAAAAAAAAAAGGACATTTGTATTCTGGCACGGAAGCAGATGAAATTGGATTCCAGTCCCCAGGTGGAAATACTTAAAGTTGACGGTCGGTAAACGTAGTCAGGGAGTTGAGTGAATCTGTAGTCCACGCACAGCGAAACTTCTCGACTCTCCCAAGCCAGTGGAGGAAAGGGAAGCGCGGAGTCGGGAAGTCTGGGAGTTCTGGAGGCCAGGAGAGAGGACAATCCGAGGCTTTGCTGCCCTGGGAATGGACATCCTGGGCCAGGGGTCTGCAGGCTGTGGACACAGCTGTGCCCGTGCAGTCACGGCTGCTTGTAGGGGCTGCAGGGAAACAGCCGGGGAGCTGGGACAGCAACGGCGCGGACTGCGACGCCGACAGCGTTAGCCACCTGGCCCTTTACAGAAAAAGTGTGTGAACTTGGATCTGGGCGTCCGGAGCCTGGAAACCACACATCGATCCTGTCTTCCTTACACCCAGCTGGTGCTCCACGTCCCTCCTTTTCAAGAGGAGCTCAGGGTTTCAGGAAAGCACGCGCACCCTGGCTGGGCAGAGCCACTCCTGGCGTCAGACGCTGTCTGCGTTCCTGCGAACATCCTGGGGCGTGCTTCTCCGGGTCGGCACTGATGGACTGCCTAGCTTTTCTGTATCCACCCACATTTATAAGACTTTCCCCTTGGGATTGCATTGCTTTTTAACAGAGAAGTTTTACATCACTATTCTGTCTGGAAAGCAAGTATCATTTGTTCTAATTAGAAGATCCCCCTAAAAATAACACAATGACAACAGCTGTGTCGGCCCAGAACTCTGGCTCTGACTCCAACCTCCAGGTGCCCTCTGTCATCTAGCCCATCAGTAAATCCTGTTGGTTTCTCTTTAGAAACATCCAGAATCCGCCCGCTCCCCCACCTCCACCATTGCCACTCCTGCTCAAGCCCCCAGGCTTCTCACTGTGGCCCTCCCCGCCCTCCCCATTTTCCTGCGGTCTGTGAGCAGTCAGCACAGGATTCGGGGCGGACCACTGCACAGTCTGGTCAGGTGACATCAGTCCTCCCTCTGCTCAAACCCTCCAGTGGCCCCATCCCAGGGAAAAATCCAGACCAGTGGCCACCAGGAGGCTTTTGGACGAGCCATCACTCTCCACCTCTGTCCTTGTCCGCTCTCCTCACGGCCACGTCCCCTCTGTTCTGCGGCAGCCACACTGGCCCTTGGCTGCTCCTAAACCGTGCCAGGCGAGCCCACGTCCAAAACTTTGCTCTCGCCCTTTCCACTGCAAAACTCTCTTCCCCAGAGACCCCTGTGTCTCTCCCGTCCTGCCTTCCTTGAAGTGCGACTTAAATTGCACCCTGCCCTTCCTGTCCCCTTCTCCTTCTCTGCTGGACAGATGTCACCTATTTTGCTTACCTTAAAAAGTTGTGTCTCCCCCACACCCTAGAAGAATTTGAGCTCCACAAGTATAAGCTTTGTGACAATTTTGGCCACTGAAATATGTGAAATGACACAGCAACAGTTATTATTCTAATTTTACATAGGGGAAACTGAGGCAGATTTTGGCTCAGTAACTAAGAAAGCTCTTTGCGCTGGAGTGGACTCACCTCTAGAGACTGGGTGTCTTCTTATCTAGGACACAGGAGAGGAGCTGCAAGCATCAAAGAGGGGGTGTGGTTGGACCAGATCAGCTGGGGCATTCCTCCTGGCCCAGGTTCTGAGATTCTGGGCACTGATGTCCACTCCCCTGGTCCACTGCTCTGCCCAAGCAATGCCAGGTAATGGAGCTGGTGTCCCAGGGGCAAGCTGCTCCATTCAGTTAGCACAGGTGACTACTCTGTGTCTCTCTGCTCACCAAGAGTACTATTAGCATCATGGCATCCCAGGGAAGAATTCTTCCCATTTTGCAGATGAGAAAACCAAGGCAAAGAAAGCAGAAGGGCTCTCTGGTGGGTCAGGCTTTATCTACACTCACTCTGTGCTGATTGTCAGATATCAGTGATACTCTTAAACACCTTGTGATGCCATGGTGGTGTCCTTTTGCAGATGGGAAAACTGAGGCTCAGCACAAATCACAAAAAACTTACCACACTCCTGAAGCAAATAAGCACGGTGTGGCTGCCTAGCTTTGCTGCGGAACCATGAGCGCGGGGCTGTGGGGTGATTCCACAGAGGTGGAGAAATGCAATCTCCACGATCATTTGGCTCCTGCAGGAAACGAAGACTGCACACGGCACTACCCCTTATCTCAGCCAGTCTGAACCATCTGCCTCTCATTCGGTCCCTGAACAGAAATCTCTGAGGAGTTCTCTTCCCTCCCCCAGCACCAACACCAGTGAGGAGGTGATCTTGTAGACTCAGCAACTTCCCTCTAAAACCATGTAGCACAGACATGCCATTCTTTTTTCCAAAGGACGTCCCCAAGCAAAGCTGGGACTTTTCATTTCACAGACTCAGAACCAAAAGCTGAGCCGCAGGCGCTGGTCAGATGAGGATGGATCCAGTGTGCCCTGTACCAGCGGCTCAAGCTAAATGCCTGGGGTCCCTGGGCCAGCGACTCCCACAAAGCACAGTGTGCTGGGCGTCGTGTTCATGTAACACTTTATGAATGGGGAGGTGGTTGGGGAAGGGCAATGTGTGGGTGGGGAATGGAGCACAGAGCAGTGTTCCCCAAACGGAGATGCAGGTGTTAGGATGTGGTGGCCTGCCGGGGCTTCCTTCTCCTTCTGCTTCCTGCGCTGCCTGTGAGCTCCCGCCTGGACACGGCCCGAAGCCAGATTTCCCAGTATTCCACCCGCGGGCAAGCCCCTCTTTTTTGCAAAGTGGCAGCGGCAACAAGGAGTCTCACGTTAAAAACTTTCCGAGCTGGATAAAAACCTCGGAGATCTGGTCCAACCCTCCCATGTCACAGAGTGAAAAATCAGGGCTCAGAGGACAAGCAAAGTGTCTGATGCCTCATGGGGGGCTCTTGGCAAGAAACAGGGCTCCATTTCTTGAGGGTCTGCTATGAGCCTTGACAACCAAAGTCTCAACGAATTCTGCAAGGCAGGTTCTGTGGTTACACCCATTCTCCATATGAGGAAACTGAGGCTCAGTCATACGGCTTTGCCCAACACACACGGGTAGATGGCATCCAGAGTCACCCAGATCCTAGGGTCAAACCGTACCTCCCAGGAGATGATATTAGACGGCACATAAGTAAACATTTATCTTTTTTTTTTTAATCCTCACCCGAGGACATTTTTCCATTTTTTGTTCAGATAGAGTGGGAGGAAGAGAGAGAGAGAGAGAGAAACATCAACGTGAAAGGGACACATGGAGTGGTTGCCACCTGCACGACCCAACCAGGGCCGGGGACAAACTGCAACCGAGGTACATGCCCTTAGCGGGAACCGAACTCGGGTCTCTCTGGACCGCAGGTGGATGCTCTAACTGCTGAGCCAAACTGGCCAGGGCAGTAAACATTTATCTTAAATGGTAATCTTTTTATGTCCATGTGTATTAAGAAAAAACAAAAACTATTAAAGCATGGATAAGGTTGCTTAGGAAAATAAAGCATCGATGGATCGCGTGCCAACTTCCCGGTTGGGATATTGTAATGTCGGTCAGTCGGTAAGATACTGCCATTGGAGTAAACTGGTTGAAGGGTACAACTAGGTGTGAATCTACAATGATCTCAAAATGAAAGTTTACTTGAAAAAAAACAAATAACAAATAAAAATGGGCAAAATGAAACAAAGAAATCCCTCCGAGCAAGCGTGGGCACTAGATTTACAGCAAACTTTCTCAAGAACTCTGAAAAAGTTGATCCAAATAATGTATTCATTCCCCAAACACTGGCCACATGCTCACTTTATCCCAGATCCTGGGTTGATGCTGGGGACACAGAAAGGATATGTAAAGCCTCAGTCCTCATGGGATTCGCAGTCTAGTGTTGGAGACAGAGAAACAGAAAATTGGAAGAGAGAGAGGAGGCCCTAGGCAATGACTTCCCCAAAGAGAGGTGGGCAACCTGGCCTGGGGCTTCCCCTATGAATGACAGGGCACCTGCCCCCAAACAGAAGGGCTGGCTCTCTGGGCCAGACTGCCCTTGAACTCTTTGAATCACATAAGATGGAAACTGCAGCCACATATAATCTTGGACAAGTTATTTAACCTCTCTGTGCCTCAGTTTCCTCACTTGTCACATATTGATTGATGAAAACAGGAACCCAAGAACTACCTTGAGGTTAAACGTGAATACGTGTGAAGTGCTCAGAACAGATACTAGTGCCCTTTTGCTCCTTGTTGAAAGCAGACCTCCTGCAGACTCCCATCACCGGTCTTGCTTGCAGGGTCTACCCCTGAAAGTGAGTGTGGCAAGCTTCGTGTGCAGACACCCCTGAGCCTGCAGCTGCCCCTGCTCATCCAAGTTGGGGGACTGGATGCAGAGGAAGTGCCTGCAGCCACCGATAAACCTTGACAGGGACTTTCCCAGCAACCCCAGCACCTATAAGGGGGAGCACATCCCATTTTATAACCTATTCTGGGTTAAAGATTACCAGCCTCAGTGACATTTAGTCACAATCTCCCATCTCCTACAGTATAGCCTGGGATCCTTCAAAGGTCTGAACCAAGTGAATCTCCCTTATTTGTAGCTGGAGAAGGGTTATTCTGTTCGACAAGGGAACAAAACCCCGACACAAAGGTCGAGAGCTTTGCATGTTTTCTCATTCCCTGGAGATAAGTGTGCAGATTAGCTCACCTGGACAAATGCGGTGACCTTTGGCACACTGTGGTGAGCAGCAACGGCAAGGGTTTACTAACGTTCTCCGTTTCCAGAAGAGGCGAAAGAATGTAAAACAGCAAGTGCTCAGAGGTTCTGGCCCCCGGGAGGGGATTTTTCTCTCCACCCACCTGCCAACACAGGGGCGAACTCGCAGTACTGGAAATGCCCTGCACGGTTCCAGAGTGGTGAGTTTTTAAAATCTACCAACATACCACACTTCAGCTTCCCCCTCCTTTTTATTATTATTTTTTTTACTGACTCCAATGCTGAGCCTAGGCCCTGCCATCCCAACAGAATAAAAACCCGGGAACCTGGTAAGAAGCAACCACAGGGGACAAGGTGGTAGAGAGATGTGCTCCCTAACGCAGCCGCCCTCTGAACGCCACAGGGTGGGAAAGGCAAGCTCTCAAGCAGGGCTCCCAGGCGCAGCACCACCCAGGCCAGATAATTCTTGTCCTGTGGGGTGGGGCTGTCCTGTGCACTGCAGGAGTTTAGCGCACCCTTGGCTTCTACCCACTAGATGCCAGTAGTATCACCTCCCCCACCAGTTGTAACTACCCAAAATAACTTCAGACCTTGCCAAATGTCCCTCAGGTATGGCGGGGGACACAGTTGTCTCAATGGAAACACATTACTCTTAAGGAACAATGTCAGGTCACCTGCTTCGAGGTGATGGAGTAGGCCATGAGCAGGGATGATGATGAATGGGGACTGGTTCCAGGCCACAGCATGGTGTCTGGCACCAGGCCCATCCCAGCAGGCAGTTTGGGGAGAGAAGGCTTCCAACCCAACGTGGTGCTGGGCAGATGCTGCTGCCTGTGGGACTTGGGCTGACACCTAGGAAGAACTGTCACTTCTGCTGCTAGCCAAGCTGAAACTCCCAGGAGCTGCAGGATGATGCTAAATAGCACTGGTGTGTCACTCTAGAGGTTGCTACTCGTATTCCGCAAAGAAGCAACCCCACTTATGCTAAAATGACTCCCAGAACTTCCCTTAATCTGGAAGATTCAGGGGACTTGTTATTTTTTAGGATAGTTGTTCTTAGTATAAAAACTAGCCCTTGAACCTGGTTCAAAGGTCTTGAAGTCTGGTCCCTCTCACCTTTCCAATTTCTGTGCACACCACCTTCCTGTCCCTCTGGGCTCTGCTACTTGGATCTTGCGTCTGTCCTATCCTGTGCCGTGTAGGCTTCTACCCTAGAGCCTTCACAGATGCTGTCCCACTGCCCCAAATGCTTTCCTTGGCTTCTGATGTCTTAATCCCTACTCACTCCTCTGATTTCAACTCATGATGCACTTCCTCCAGGAAGCCTTCCCTGACCTCTCCCACCAGATCAAATCCCCCTCTTAGAAGACTCTTAGCTCCACAGACCTTTCCCCTTGAGGGCACCATCACATTTACAGGGCGCCTCTGTATCATTATCTGCTTCATGTCTGGCCACTTACAAGACTGCAACCTTTCAAAGCTGTATGTATACTTAAAATCATACCCTCATCACTATACTGTCTGGCACTGTGTAGGGTGCCCAATATATGGTGCTGGGCGGTTAGTATGAGTGTTGATTGATCTGGCATGTTCTATAATTTCTAAGGCTAAGTGTTTAAGGCAGTGTGCTATGGGGCGAAGATAAACACGCCAATGAAACGGAACGGAGAGCAGGAAAACAGATCTACATTTACATGGGCTCTTGATTTCTGACAAAGCGGCAGTGATGTTGGGTCAGCTAGACTGTCCACCTGGAGAGAAAAATTAGTCAGGATCCGACCTAATCTAACACCTGGAATCAACCCCAGGCAGGCTATAGGGATAAATCTAAAAGGCAAAACGTGAAAGCTTCTCGATGATGACCGAGGGGGCGACATGAATGAACTCGGATTCCCGAAATAACACACAAAAAACATCAGCCGTAAAAGATCAAAGCTACAAACTATATGAAAATGAGCCCTGGCCGGTTTGGCTCGGCTGTTAGAGCATAGGCCTGCAGTCCAGAGAGACCCGGGTTCAGTTCTCGCTAAGGGCATGTGCCTCGGTTGCAGTTTGTCCCCGGCCCTGGTTGGTTGTGCGGGTGGCAGCCACTCGATGTGTCCCTTTCACGTCGATGTTTCTCTCTCTCTCTTCCTCTTCCTCTCTCCCTCCCACTCTATCTGAACAAAAAATGGAAAAAAAAAAAAAAGTGTCCTCAGGTGAGGATAAAAAAAACAACACACACACAAAAAACTATATGAAAATGAAAAATTCCAATAATCAAAAATCACCACTGAAAACGAAAATTGCATATAGAGTAGAAGATAATTGCAAAACACGTAACTGGCAAAGGGCTCGTTGTCCAGCTTGACAAAACTCCCACAAGGCAGTAAAAAAACAGACGCCTCAAAAGAAAAGTGGGAAAGAGATGGAAACAGGCACTTCATAAAATAGGAAATCCACATGACCAATAAATGTATAGAAAAGATGATCACATTCAGTTAGTAAGGAGAGAAACTTAAAAAACTACCACACACCCACTAGCATGGCTAAAATTACAAAATACAATAACAAATCTAAGTGCTGGAGCTGGAGAGCACCTGGGACTCTCATACACACTGCTGGTGGAATCTGACTGGGCAGCTACTTCATTCTAGAATGTTCGTGGCAACACTACAGGCATACCTCGGAGATACTGCAGTTCAGTTCAGACCACCACCAAAAAGCAAATTTTTGGGTTTCCCAGTGCATATAAAAGTTATATTTACACTATACTGTAGCTAATCGTGTGGTAGCATTATGTCTAAGAAACCCAATGTACATACCTTTTTTTTTTTAATTCACACCCAAGGATATTTTTCTATTTATCTTTAGACAGATTAGGAGGGAGAAAGAGAGAGAGAAACACATCAACTGGTTGCCTCCCGTGTGGGGACGAACCGCAACTAAGGTACATGCCCTTGACCGGAATCGAATCCGAGTCTCATTGGTCTGCGGGCCGACGCTCTAACCGCTGAGCCAAACTGGTCAGGGCCCAACATACATACTTTAATTAACAAATACTTCATTGCTAAAAAATGCTACCCATCACCCGAGCCTTCAGTGAGGCATAATCTGTGTGCTGGTGGAGGTCTTGCCTCAGTGGTGACGGCTGATGACTGATGAGGTGGCGGTTGCTGAAGGTTGGGGTGGCTGGGACAGTTTCTTAAAAGAAGACCACAATGAAGTTTGTTGCATTGATTGACTCTCGCTTTCGCAAACAATTTCTCTGCAACATGAGGTGCTGTTTGATAGCATTTACCCACAGCAAAAGTTTCAAAACAGGAGTCAATCCCGCCACTGCCTTGTAACGAAGTGTACGTCATATTCTAACTCCTCTGCTGCTTCACCCTGAACTTTCATGTTATGGAGACGGTGTCTTTCCTTAAACCTCGTGAACCAACCTCTGCTGGTGCCAGACTTTTCTTCTGCAGCCACCTGACCGCTCAGCCTTCCTCTGGATTAGGCTTTGGCTTAAGGGAATGTTGTAGCTGGTTTCATCTTCTATCCAGACCACTAAAACTTTCTCCATCTCAGCAACAATATTCGCTTTCTTATCATCCGGTGCTCATGGGAGCAGCACCTTCAATTTCCCTGGAGACTGCGCCTCTGCATTCTCAGCTGGGCTAATCGGCTCAGGAAGCCTAGGACCGTCCGTCTCAGCTTTCGACATGCCTTCTTCACTGAGCTTAATCATCTTTAGCTTTTGACTTCGAGTGAGAGTTGTTCGACTCTTCCTTTCACTTGAACGCTTTGAGGAACTGGAGGGTTGTTAACTGGCCTCATTTCAATTTGGTTGTGTCTCAGGGAGCAGAGAGGCCCGAGGAGAGCGGGGGAGATGGGGTGAATGGCCGGTCGGTGTTGCAATCGGAACACACACAACATTCATCAATTGTCTACACGGGTGCAGTTTGTGGTGCCCCAAAACAATTACAATCGTAACATCAAAGCTCACTAATCACAGAGCACCCTAACAAATATACCAATAATGAAACAGTCTGAAATACTGTGAGAATGATCAAAATGTGACACAGAGACATGAAGTGAGCACATGCTGCTGGAAAAATGGCGACAATAGACTTGCTCAAATGCAAGGCCACCACAAACCTTCAATGAAAAATGAAGGCAGTGTTGCCCTGGCCGGTTTGGCTCAGCGGTTAGAGCGTCGGCCCGCAGACCAATGAGTCTCAGGTTCGATTCCGGTCAAGGGCACGTGCCTTGGTTGCAGTTCGTCCCCTGCCCTGGTCCAGATCATATGAGAGGTAACCAGTTGATGTGTCCCTCTCATGTCGATGTTTCTCTCTCTCTCCCACTCTCCCTCTCTGTCTGAAGATAAATGAAAAAATATCCTCGGTGAGGATTACAAATAAATGAATAAATAAAAAATAAAGGCAAAGTCTGCGAAGCATAATAAAGCAAAGCACAATCAAACGAGGTGTGCCTGTAATGAGAATAGCCTTGTGATGGACTGAACTGTTTCCTCCAAATTCATATGTTGAAGCTCTAACCACCAATGTGATGGGTTTTGGAGGTGGGGCCTTTGGATGATAATCAGTTTTAATAAGGTCAAGAGAGTAGAGCCCTCATGACAGAATCAGTGCCCTTCTAAGAAGAGGAAGAGACTCCTGAGCGCGTTCTCTGCCATGTGAGGACAGAGCAAGAAGGCAGCCATGTGAGAACCAGGAAGAGAGCCCTCACCAGAACTCAACTGTGTTGGCCCCCTGATCTCAGACTTCTAGCTTCTAGGACCATGAGAAATAAATGTCTGTTATTTAAGCCATCCAACCTGTGGTATTTTGTTATAGCAGCATGAGTAGACTAAGACAAACTTAACCTGCAAACAATTCAACTGTTCATCAGCAGTAGAATCCATAAATAAATTATAGCCTATTCATGCTATAAACTATTAGGCAACAGTGAATAACATGGATAAATTACACAGATGTTACAGTCTGCAAGGGAAGCTAGATACAAAGTGATACAGTGGGAAAAAACATGCACATTGAATTGGCAGTGAAGACTGCATCCTCAGGTAGTATACTTGTAACTGTAAGAGCAAGCAAGGATCTCAGTGAGAGACGGATGGCTGACATGCAGATGGGGTAATAATTAAGAAGGGCATGGGGAGCCTTCTATTTCTGGCTCTACTTCTTAACCTTGTTGGCAGTTAAATGACTATTAGCTTCATAAAAACAAAACAAAACAATGAGCTGCTCTCTTTTTGTGTGTTTGCTTCTGTATGCATGCTATATTTTATAAGAGGATTGTCTGCAGAAAGTATTTGGAAAAATACTCACATACCTTCTGATGTAGCAATTCCTCTTCTAGGAATTTATCCTATGGAAATATTTGCACATGCATGAAATGACTATGTACATGGTTGCCCATTCATGCTTCCTTTGTGGCAAAATATTGGAAACAACCTAGAGACCATTGATAGGGGACTGGTTCAATAGAACACTCTACACAATGGAATACTCTGCAGCCATGAAAAAGGATAAGAAAAGATCTCTGTGACATATTAAAGATAAGAAACAAGGCGCCAAACCATGACCGCCTTTTAAAAATACAGAGCTGCTTGTAAGGAGCAGAAGGGGCCCAGGAGATGGGGATACAAAATAAAAATTTACTTTTTTCTGTAAACTCACGTGCCCTGTTTTAGTAGGCACTGCATCACCTTTTTGGGAAGCAATTATGGTTAAAAAGCAGAATAAGTGTATACACACAGACTGGATGAAAGGCGTGGGAGGCAAGGAGGAGGGATTCCAGCCCTCTGGTACCTGGAGGTCCCCAGCGAAACCTGTGTTCAAAGACTTGGGTTTGGACCTGGGCAGTTCTCAGTTCAAGTCCAGTTTCTGGCTCTTCCTATTTCTGTGAGGTTGGCCAAAAAATTTAAAACTCTCTAATTCTGTGTCCTCATCCACAAAGAAGACCTTCCCATCTAGGTTATTGAGAGCATTAAATGAGATAACCCTAATAGAGCCCAGCGGTCAGCAGGTAGAAAGAATTCAACCACATTTCCTCTTATCATCCAATCTAACTAACAATCACCAATACAACATTCAGAAGTCCCAATCTCAGGGCACTCAGGCAGCTAACAATGCATCTGTTTCCAAACACAGGACTTTTTCCTTGACCCCATAGGAGTGTCTAAGAAACAGAGCCAAACCCAGGCCCACAGCAGGACCACAGGGTCGAATCTGATCAATTCCTGCAAATGATTTAAGTTGTTGGTGGGTGGCTGCTGCCGAAAGGAAGTGCTTTGGACTTTCTCCACCTACCACTGTTTTTATTTACCGGTTTCGATGTTTTAACCCTGCTTTCTCATTTGCTGTGGCAGCTGGTCCTCCCAAACTCCGCTGTTACAGTAAAGGGATAAGACATTATTCCTGTTGATTGATGAGTAAACTGAGACCAGGCGAGGCAGTTCTCCTTTCTGAGTCTCCACTTCCCACCTCTGCAATCTGCTCAGTCTTGCCTCCCAGGGTTGTTGTGAGCAATGGATGAGCAAATATACAAAAAGCCCTCAGAACAGCCCCAGCACCCCCCGAACGCTCGGCAAATATGAGCTGCCATTATGTATGGGTCATTGTCATTAGAATGGGTAGATGCTGAGTTGAAACTCCATCCAGGGTCTTTTGAATGTTTCCTCTTGTCCTATAGTTTATCATTACCCTGACCGCCGGCTCTGGATCCCCCCTGGACCCTGTCCCCAGGTCAGAATGCCCATGCTCTTCTGTGTGTGGTCTTCTTTGAGCCCTGCTCTCAGCTCCTGGGAAGGCTGTGCACTTAGGGCTGGGGCAGGATGCCAGGCATGTAAATCTGCATGCAGGCAGTAATTTGCACAAATGCTCCGTGGTGTGCTCATTTCCAGCCTGTCCTCAAAACGGCGCTCAGCCTGAAAAGCCGGCAGAGATCTATTTACAGCTCTGGGCAAGGAGAGGAAAGCAGGCTCTGTTCTGCAAGTCCAGCCCAGGTGGTGGCTTGCTCTTTTGGCTGCTGCAAGAGGCTGTCCGATCAACCTTGCCCTGAAGGAGCTTAGAGGTCCTAAAAGCTTTTGCTCAAAGGCCAGCAATTCACCCCAGGGATTGTCTGGTTCCCTTGTGAAACCTACTCAAGGGCGAGTGGGAAGAGGCATCGCTGGCTCCCACCAATAGCTGCCAATGGATTCTAAACATTTACAGGGAGAAAGGAATACAAGAAGCCTGTCAAAACCACGGACAGCTCCAGCCTCTCTGCCATTGCTTTAGTTCAGTTTGACAAACTATGGTGGTGGTGGTGGGGAATATCTGGCCCCCAGCCTGTTTTGTGATTAAAGTTTTATTGGAACACAGAGATACCCATTCATTGCCATGGCCCATGGCTGCTGTCATGGTACAGACAGTTGAGTAGTTGCCATAGTAACTGCATAGCCCATAAAGTCACAAATATTTATTATCTTCTCCTTTATAAAAAAAAATTTTGCCTAGCCCTACTCTAGGTAAGGCCTCCACCATCTTATCTTTTAACAGGCTTCTCTGTCTGATCCTCCTCTAGTTGGTCCATTCTCCATCCAGCTTCCAGAAGGCTCTTTCTCAAGTGCTAATCAAATCAAGTCACCGCTTAAAATCCTTCCATGATTCCCTATTGGTCTCTGGGTCAAGTCCAAATGCAATATCATAGGTCACCTGGCTGTCCATGATCTGGACAGCTTTCCCTCTCCTCATTCACCCACCCTGTGCTCCAGCGAATGCCTCTCCCATCCTCTGAATGTTGGTTTTACAGGAAAAAAAAAAAATGAGTCTCAATAAAAAATTATGCAATGGCTCTGGCCGGTTTGGCTCAGTGGTTGGAGTGTCGGCCTGCAGACCAGAGAGTCCCAGGTTCGGTTCCCACTAGGGGTATGTACCAAAAAAAAAAAAAAAAGAAAAATTGTGCAATGTCTACATACAATGCAAACCTTCACACTATCTGATTCTAACCCTGTTCATTATCTTCAAGCTATTTTTTCTGACTCTTTGTCATTTGTAGGAGACTGATAGACAAGCAAATTCTGTCTTGTCCAAGCATTGTTTGCCTCCATTGGCCACTCAGTTCAATATTCCTTTTACTCCATGGACAATTATGCTTTATTTGACGTTTCCTTTGAACCAGCTCTAACACTTGCCCAGTCCCCTCATTAAATGAGCTTAATAAAATCGTTAATAAGCCTTTGTTTTTGTATCTGTATGGGGGTCATGATTTTACCCCTTTTTTCCTGAAGATTTTCATTTAACAGTTGTCCAAGAAGTCTCTGAGCCTATCTGTTCATGTTCTCTCTTCTGAGTTCTTTCCTGTCTTTTCTGCCTTTTTCTCCTGAAAGTTCTTGGCCAGAATCCCCAGGGACAGGGGCATGTAACCTTTCTTTTCTCAGCTGGAACCTCTATCCCCCACCTTTCCCCAGTTACTCAACTCACTGATTAGCAGTTGTTTATGGGCCGCCCCCCACCCCCAGCTAGCCTAGAAGATCTTCCGGTATAAGAGCTGGCTCTCTCTCTCCTTCTCTCTCTCATACACACACACACACACACACACACACACACGCGCACATGCGCGCGCGTGCATCCCTAGTACTGTACAGGACACATAGAAGTTGTGCAATAAAAGACACCCATTAACAAATGAATGAATGTCAGCCCTGGCCGGTTTGGCTCAGCAATTAAAGAGTTGGTCTGCGGTCCAGAGAGACCCGGGTTCGGTTCCCGCTAAGGTCATGTGCCTCAGTTGCAGTTTGTCCCTGGCCCTGGTTGGGTTGTGTGGGTGGCAGCCACTGAGGTGTCCCTTTTGTGTCAATGTTTCTCTCTCTCTCTCCCTCCCTCCCACTCTATCTGAACGGAAAGTGAAAGAATGTCCTCAGGTGAGGATAAAAAAAAAAAGAAAGAACAATTGAATGTCAGATGATTACACTGTCCACCTAGACAGAAGCCACTAAGAATGAGACCTTGGCCCTGGCCGAATAGCTCAGTTGGTTGGAGCATTGTCCTGATACTCCAACTCCAAGGTTGGATCCCTGGTCAGGGCATATACAAGAATCAACCAATGAATGCATAAATACGTGGAACAACAAATTGATATTTCTTTTTCTCTTTCTCTCTCAAAATCAATAAATAAAAAAAGAGTGAGACCTTGCCCTGGCTGGTTTGGCTCAGTGGTTAGAGTGTCAGTCCATGGAACGAAAGATCATGGGTTAGATTCCTTGTCAAGGGCATGTACCTGGGTTGCAGGTTTGATCCCTGGCCCCGGTTGGGGTCCTGTGGGAGGCAACCAATCAATGTCTCTCTCTCTATCTCTCTCTCTCCCTCCCTCTTTCCCACTCTCTAAAAATGAATGCAAAGACATCCTTGGGTGAGGATTAACAAATAAAAAAAAAAGGGTGAGACCTTGTTTTTCTTGTTCAACACCATTTACATGATGCCAATGTCTGGCATCTACTAAGTACCCAACAAACACTTGTTGAAAATAGAGGAAGAATAAAATAATACCACTTAAGTTCTTGTTCTTGGCCCACTTTTAAGTCATCTCCCCTTCCACCACTTTTGAAGAGCAATCCCAGCAGCTTCAGAATGCTTCCCTCCCACTCTATATTCTCCATATTTTCATGGATGGTCATGGTGGCGTTTCAACCCTGCTGGATCCTGCTTGCCACTGGGGAATGGATGGCACTCTCCTTTCTGCTTCATGGTCATCATATAACCTTGAGCAAGGCATGGCTCCAATAGGCGTCAAGGTCAGTTCAAACATTCCAAGAGATAAAAGCAAAGATATGGATGACCAATAATGCCGTAATGATATTCCAGCCCAGACACCATTTACATTTAAACAAATGCTGTCGATGTAATTCTGCAAAGCTACACAGGGTTAGCTCTGAGTTGGGAGGATATAGAGATGTCCTCGGACAGGTTTCTCAAACTTGAATGTGCATGAGTCCCCTTGGAATACTGCTAAAGTGCAGATGTACAGTCTGTAGGCTTGGGTGGGGCCCAAGAGTCTGCATGTCTAACCAGCTCCCAGATGACATGAAGCTGCTGGTCACTGGGCCATACTTCCAGTAGCAAGGTGCTAGGACACCTTTGAAAAATCTGGCCAAGGGACAGATTTCCAGCATGTTGCTAACAGTCCAAAGCAATAAATGTTGATGCTGGCAGTATAGGCTATGGGGTATCTGAGAATGGACATCTGAGGTTGGTGAGCTGGGGAGGTCTGGTGCACGTTTACAAAGGATATGGAAACTGGGTAGGAGCATTCTGCCGGGCCAGTGGTACTCCTGAACACAAATTCTGGAGGTGGGGCGCATCAACCTGTGTTTTAACACACACTCCAGGGGATTCCAACGGTAAAACACGAGAACCATTGTGCTAGGCAGAGAGAGGGGGTAGAATATTCTAGTTGGAAGATTAATCTTTTGTTTTCCCATAGTAGAGTCTCAGGCACATGTCCAGACCCTGTAAATTACATTCATTTACTCGTCCCTCAATTTCCAACCAACAAATGAGTTGTGCTCATCCTTCCATTCATCCATCTACCCACCCACCCAACACTGAACATATATTTTCTGAATGCCTACTGTGTACTCTGAGGCACAAGAGATATGACTGAAATTGTAGATATGCACGCCTGTCTTAGTCTCTAAACCGGTAATTCTCAACTAGGTGCAATTTTGCTCTCCAGGGAAATTTGGCAGTGTCTGGAGACATTTTGGTTGTCACAACTTGGGGGCAAGTGTGCTACTGGCACCTAGTGGGCAGAGGTCAGGGATGCTGCTGCCCATCTCACAGAGCACAGGAAGGCCCCTCAGCAATGTCAATAGCATTGAGGTTGAGAAACTTTGTTCTAGACTGTGAGCCCCTTGTGGGCAGGAACTGTATTGTAGTCGCCTTGATATCCCAAGGTCACGAGACAGTGTCTGATCCATAGGAGCTGAGCAAATATCTAAATACAAGAGGGAATGGTAGCACAGAAATACATTCAAGTGTATACAGAACTCTTATAACTCAACAAAAGAACAAACAACCCAATTCAAAAATGGGCAAAAGTCTTGAAAGGACATTTCTCCAAAGAAGATAGAAAAGTGGCCAATAAGTACATGAAAAGATGCCCGACATCATTTGTCATCAGGGAAATGCAAATCCAAACTACAGTGAGAGACCACTCCACGCCTGCTAGAATGGAAATAATAGTAACAACAACAATAATATAGAAAAATAACATGTTGGCAAAGACACGAGAAAATTGGAACCTTCACACATTGCTGGTGGGAATGTAAAATGTTTGGCAGTTCCTCAAAAACTTAAACAAAGAATTACCCTATAACCCAGCAGTTTCATTAGTGGGCATATGCCCTAAAATGTTGAGAATAGGTCTTCAACCCAATACGTGTACACCCATGTTCAAAGCAGCCTTATTCATAATAGCTAAAAGTTAGAAACAACCCAAATGTCCCTTAACTGATGAGTGGATGAACAAATTGGTCTATCCATGCAAAAGGTATTATTTCACCATAAAAAGGAACGAAGTACTGATACATGCTCCAACATGGAGAAGCCAGACACAAGAGGCCATACATTGCATGATTCCATGTGTGTGAAATACTCAGAAGAGGCAAATCTATGTAGTCAGAAAGCAGACCAGTGGTTGCCAGGGACTGGGGGAAGGGCAAGTGACTAATGGGTACAAGTTTTCCTTTTGGGGTGATAAAGCAGTTCCGGATCTAGATGGCGGTGATGGTTGTATAATATTGTGAATTGTACACTTTAAAATGATTAAAATGGTTAATTTTGTGTTATGTGTATTTTACCAGCATAAAAAATACATTTATGAGTGCACTAAATGCTCATCGAGTCTCTGCTGTGTGCTATGCATTTGGGACACAGGAGTAAATGAGATGGTGTGATCACTGCCCTCCAGGAGTTACAGAAAGGGGGGAGAGCCAGCACACAGTCCTGGATGCAAGGAGGCCTTGGATGTGGGTGATGGGAGTTCAGAGGAGGAGAATGGATCTCCAGGCTGTGGGTGGGGAGGATCAGGGAGATGTCCTAGAAAAGATAGAATGGGAGATAGCTCTTGAAGGAGGAGGAACATTTGCCCTTGGAGAGTGGATCTTATCATTGAAGGAATGTGTAATTGGAGGCTGCATCAGGCATCCTGTCCCCTCGATGGGAAAGGCAGTGGAATGCACAGAGGGTCTAGAAGAGCAACGAGAGTTGGACACAGGGAGAAGGGGAGAAGCAGTTACCCTCAGAACATCGTCCCCTGGACTTTACGCTGGGCAACAATGGAGAGTGGGGGGTGATGATTCTACCAGCTGTCACTCATGAGGCTTTTGTCCCCTGCCTCCTGGCAAAGGGCAGGCAAGCAGAGAGGAGGGGAGAGCCAGGACTCACATTACTTAAGCAGCACTGTGTTCCGGGGTGTTTGGACAGTTTTAGTTCATCTTCATAATGACCCAATGAGGTAGGTTCTACCATTGACCCTCCTTCTCTTCCCTTTTTTTTTTTTTTTTTTAACCTCACCCAAGGACATTTCTGCATTTATCTTCAGATAGAGTGGGAGGGAGAGAGGGAGGAAGAGAGAGAGAAACATCCATATGAGAGAGACACATCGACTGGTTGCCACCCACACAGACCCATTTGGGGCCGGGGACACACTGCAACTGAGGTACGTGCCCTTAGTGGGAAGTGAACCTGGGACTCTCTGGTCCGTGGGCTGACGCTCTAACCGCTGAGCCAAATTGACCAGGGCTTCTCCTCCTTTTTAAAAAAACAACTTACTAGTATTTTCTTTTTAAAGACAGGGAAATGAAACACTGAAAGGTAAAGTGGCCATGCCTGAGGCCCCCATGTTGCTGGGAGCCCAGTTCAGCTCCACTCAGTTTGACACCAAGACCCACCGGGATGCTGGTGGAAAGACCTCCCTGTAGCCAGGGCGGAGGCTCAGCCAGTGGAGATGAGGTCTCAGCTTCCTGTGTCCTGGCCCCAGAAATCTCAGGAAGCTCACAGGCCCAAGATGCCACTGGCAACTTCCAGCTTGACCATCCCTGGAGAGAGGGGCTCATGTATGCAGACCCTCTGACCACCTCTTCACACAGACACTGGGGCTGGGCGGCAGAAAGCCCCCACCTGGGGTTTGGAACTCGGACTTGAGTCCCACTGCCCTGGCTCCCAGCTGAGGGACCCTGAGCATGTCTCTCTGCCTCTGGGCTCTGCTTTGCTCATTTTTAATGCACGGGAAGCTGGCTAGGGTATACCTTTGTTTCTTCTTCTTCCATGAATATGTTCAGATATACATATAGGTCCTTTCCAAGCTCCCCACTTCCCTAACTGCCCATTTCCATATGCATTTACATATGGCATTTCTTCCAAAAATGGAATTATACTGTATATATTGATCACGTGACTTTATTCTTTTCATGAAATAATAAATTTCAGAGACCTTTCCAGGTCAAGGAAGTAGATCTACCTCATTCTTCTAAAAAGATGCTCATTTGCCCATGTGACTGCCCAGTAATGTAACCCCTCCCCATGTTGGCATTAAAATCCCTGCAAATGGAAAAAGACAAATACCACATGATCTCACTTATATACGGAATATAATGAACATAACAGTCTGAGGAATACAGTAGACCCAGACACTTGGAAGTAGGGCACAGACTGACATCCCTCAGAAGAGGGGATGGGGGGTGGGGGGGTGGGAAGAGATAAACCACAGAACTTATATGCATGTATGCATGACCAATGGACATGGACAACTAAGCCGGGGACAGGGTGGAGGGGTGGTGGGGTGGGGGGTGCCAATGGGGTAAAAAGGTAAAATATCTGTAACAAAAAAATAAACAAATAAATAAAATTCAAAAAAAAAAAAAAAAAATCCCTGCAAATGGACACAGACAATTGTTTGGGGGAAAGCAGGAGGGGAGGTGGGAGCAGGGAGGAGGGGGACAATGGGGGAACAAAGGGGGGACATCTGTAATACTTTCTACAATAAAGGTAAAAAAATAAAAATCCCTGCAGTCTGTGTCCATGTCTGTGTACATGTGAGCGTTTCTCCAGGATCCTGGGCCAAAGGGCATGGCATTTAAATTTTGAAAGACTGCCAAATGGTCTTCTGAAGGCTTCAGAGCTTTTAAAACTGGTTTGACTGTTCCTTTGATCTCTAGCAGGATAGCAGGTAACAGCTTTAGAGTCATTTAACCTCTGTGAGCTTTAGTTTGCTCCTCTGTGAAATGGGAAACCTAGAGGAATACACACGAAGGTCGTTTGAAGATGGCAGTCTTGTTTAAAATGTGAGGGATGAAAACTGTCATTAGTATTGGGAGGCCCAGGGGCTGAACATCACCCCCTCCATCACACACATAGCAGAACGGAGCAGCGTGAGCAAGGAGGATGCTGTCTTATATCAAGCATCACCTCTGTGCAAGGCACATATATTAGAAAAGTGGTTCTCAGTGGGTGGGGGGAGATGACTTGCCTCCCCCCCAGGGGACATCTGGCAATACTGGGATCCAGGTCTAGTTGTCGTCAATAGAGGGGGTTGCAAGGAGCGTCTGACAGGGAGAGGGTAGGAACGATGCTGAGCACCCTCCAGTGCACAGGCAGGCTCCATAACCCAGGACCGTCCAGCGCCCAATGTCTGCAGTGCTGAGCATGAGAAACCTTGATCTAGACCTGCCTCTCATCTGATGCCTACCTTACAACAAACCTCACCCAGAGATGAGTATACTAAGGCTCAGAGAAGTGAATGTCTTGCCCAAGGTCCCCCAGCCAGTAGTAGCCAGGAGTTGACCTTTGGCCCCATCTGACCTCAGGGTCAGAGGTCCATTGTGTACACTGCACTGTCCCTCTGGGCAGACATCACTCTGGTCTCTGAGTGCCGGCTGACTTCCTGCCTTGGCCCCTGGCAGATCATCTACAGGGCAGGTTATCAGTTTTACCTAAAAGTACAAGCTCCCTACTGATTTAAAAGTTTTATGACTTTCAGCTATAGTCATAATCATTGTTTGCATTTACTGTGTGCTACACACTTTATGAAGATTAACTCATTTTACTCTGATAAGGACACTGAGGGAACCGGGTCACGGAGAGGTTAATAATTTCCCCAAGATCACACAGGTTTGGGCTCTAGATCCAGACAAGAGGGATCAGAGACCAATCTCTCAATCCTACGGTTCCCCTCAGGCTCTAAATGTTCCCCTTGGCACCTTGGGTTTGGCTCCTGTTCTGAACTGGAATAGGACAGGCCGGAGTTCCAGCCCAATGCCTCAGGAAGAGAAGCCGTGCCCTGAGCAGGACGGGAGACTGTGGCAGGGAACTCTGGGCTGAAGGGAATGCCCAGGGACGCAGAGGAAAGAGCCCCTGAAGGAAGGGGACATGACTTCCTCCGACCCTGTCCATAGTTCCTGGAGCAAACCTAGCTATGCAACTGAAGGTCCTGCAGCAGTCTTGGCTCCGGCATATTGTCCAATCTTATTTGCTCTCCTGGGTTCATTTGGATTTTGGCAAACCTAAATTTGGCAGTGGGCTCTATAAAAATTTCACACGGGGTGAGTGGTGAAGTGAAAACGTCCAGGAATGGATTTTACAAGGTGGCCTGTTGGGGGGCAGAACTGAGTTCCAGCTCTGCCCATTCCTAGCTGCGTGACATTGGCAGAGCCTTAGCACCTCCTCTGACAAGTGGGGACAGCAGTGTCCAATGGTCCAGGATGTAAATCTGAGGACTGGAGGTAGTAGTGTCCAGGACCCTGGAACCCCACGAGCCCTGGAGAGGCTGCGACCAGCTTTGCCACCCATTGACTGGGTGACCTTGAGCAAGTCTCTTCCCCTCTTCTTGCGTCTGCTTGCTTAACTGTCAAAGGGAGGGCAGGGTCTTGATCTAGAAGCCCTTTGAGGTCTCAGGGCTCCGAACTGGACCATTGCTGTCTCCCTAGGGCTGACCTCTTTGGGCACCCAGGACGCACATTTGTCCATACTCCAGGTCAGGGGGACAGCTCCAAAGAGCAAGGCAAAGCTCCTTGCCTTTCTCTTCCCAGTCCCCACAATCTGGCCTGCTAGAGAAGAGCTGCTCCCAGCCCCCCATCAAGTCACCAACATCCTGTCCCTTAGACCAGCTTCACTGAAGCAGCAAAGCCAACACTGTCTCCAGCCCAGTGGATGGTTTCTGCAGCATCCCTCTCCCTTGGTCCAGCGCCTAGGGAATTCCACTGGGCAATGCCCAAGGAGCTGGGGACAGGCAGCCCCAGGGAGGAAACTGGGGCCCTTCTCTCTGCATGGACACCTTCTCCAGGAGAGGCGTTGGACTGCCTCAGGGGAGGATATTCTGAACCCCAATGGCCCTTTGTGTATGTGTGTGTGTGGGGGGATGGGGGTGGGGAGGTGTAAGAGGGGGTGGAGCCCCCTGCGAGTTCTGCTGCCTTAGAGGCCATCTCTTCTGTCAGAGTTGGGAGGCTCCTAGAAGGGTCCCTAGGTTCAGGACCCCAGCTTTAAGAGCTTCAGTCACTAGGCTTTCTCCCTAAGCCTCTTACTCTGCCAGGGTGAGGAAAGGTGAGGCGGAATTAGGGGGAGCAGTGAAGTGTGGCAGTACTGCAGGGCAGCGTGGGACTGGGTGACGGAGAGGTGGGTGTGAGGTGCTAATGGGATAGGGTCTGTGTGAGAGGGTCAGATAGGAGTGAGGGGCGGTGACTTGGTCTGGATGGGTATCCAGACCCTTACCCTGTTTCTCAATATAAAACCTCTCAACCACATCTTCACTGGAGGAAGGGAGGAAATCCCCCAAATACCTTTAGTGGTGGTGTCCGAAGCAACCACGTCTTTCTTACTGGGGGGGTCTTGCCGGGTAGGGGGAGGGAAATCACCTAAAGGCAAATACCAGAGCCTAGTTTCTGAGGAGGAGGATGCAGGGAGGTCCATATTGGGTTGAGGGTGACAGGCAGAGTCTGCCCTGGGAGCTCCTTGTCTTAGGAGGCACTAATTCCCAGGCTATCCGGGAGCCTCCATTTTCCATGGGGTGAGCACAGTCACCTATGTGCTTAGGAGACCCCATCATTCAGAAGGGGTGGGTAGAATCCAAACTTAGTTTCCAGGGAGGAGGAAGGGACGTGGGTCTCCAAAGAGATGAGAGGGCCCTAGATACCTGGGGAAGCTGGACCCCACTTCTGGGGGTCACATTTCACTGCAGGGGGTAAATTAGGGAGGAGAACCTTATCTCCACAGCCTAGGCTCAGGAGGAAGAGCCCATTTCTGAAGGAAGAAGGAAGCTATTTGCTCTCTGGAAGGTGGGAGACCTTCTCTTTTCGGGGGAGGGGACCCACGCCTCGGGAGGATGAGGGCCGTGTTTCCGAGAGAAGATGCCGGTTTTTGCTCTCTGGGGGCAGGGCCGAAGGACTCCATCTCGACTCCCCGCAGAAGGGCCCGCCCCACGCGACCCAGCGCCTCGCCCTTACCTCCAGGCCCCAGCTCGGATGTGCGGACTCCGGTCTGCTGGGCTCGGACTTGAGCGATCTGCGCCCTGCGCTCGGACTGCGCCGCGTCTCTGCCCCGCTTCCCCCAGCGACTCGCGGGGCTCCCTGTCTCCGCCGAGTCGCGCGGACCAATCAGCGCTACCTGCCCCGGCCCTCGCTCACACAGCAGCCAATGAGCGTGCCCGCCACGGGCCACCGCCCCCGGGGGGGAGGGGGAAGGTGGGGCGGGGGTAGAGTCCGGTCTCCCGAGGCGCTGGAGCCGGGGGCCTGGAAGAGGGACCGCGAGGGCCGGGAGCGAGGATTGGAGCAGCGAAAGGGGCGGCCGAGGACCCCCATCAAGTCGGCTGGGAGTTTATCTGATGGGGGGTTGGGGGCGAGTCTTTGAAAGGGGGGCGGCTCTATTGGTTGATTTAGATTTCTTTTTTTTTTTTTTTTATCCTCACCCGAGGACATTTTTATTTTATTTTATTTTCAAACAGAGCAAGAGGGAGAGAGGGAGGAAGAGAGAGAGAAACATCCATGTGAGAGAAACACGTCGAGTGGCTGCCACCCACACGACCCCAACCAGGGCTGGGGACAAACAGCAACCGGGGGTCGTGCCCTTAGTGGGAACTGAACCCGGGACTCTCTGGTCTGCGGGTCCAGGCTCTAACCGCTGAGCCAAACCAACCAGGGCTCTATTGGTTGATTTAACCTCGACCTTAATGACTCCTGGACCTTTTCTGGACCCTTGCGATGCTGGCAAGTGTAGCTGTCCCAACTGCACCTGGCTTCCCAGAACCGGGGCCCTGGAACCCTAGAGTCAGAGTCACACAAGGTTTCCTATGAAAAGGAGGGGAGAGAGCATCATGCCTGTCCCCATCCACCCCTCAATGTTGGCGCTCATGGCTCATGCCATTCGCTTAACACCTCCTGGTCCACCAGTTCCAGTAGGTAAATAGCTTGTGCATTGTGAGTGCAATGCAAAGAGCACTGAACTAGGAGTCCATGGTTCCTTCTGCAAGATCTAGGGCAGGTCACTCCACCTCCCTGATTCTCAATTTCCTAAATGGTAAATGGAGACAACAGTGATGGGACCTCCTTCAAGAGTATAAATGAGATCGGAGATGTTGTGGAGGTTCTTTAGTAAAAATTAAAATGCTGTGTGAAAATTAGTTAATACTAAAGTGTGAGTGACTAATAGCCCCGCAGCTTTCTAAAGGTATCTGGAAAAATGACACAGTCATTCAGTAGTAAAGTCAAAGACACAAGAAACTGCTCATCAGAACAACATGAAATCACCAAGTGCTCATAATGAATGATTTCTTGAATGGAGATTCCAGACCTTAAAAGGCCAAGAAAGAATACAGCTTGATTTTCTCCACTCAGCCTCATCAGGTAACTATTTTGTCTGCTGGAATCTTGCAAAACTCTGAGGTCCTCCTTCCTGCCTTCCACAAATCCAGGCTGCCTTATCTCTGATCAGGCAAGCAGGAATTAAGAATGTAAGATAAAGATAATACAAACAAATAAATAACAACTTTCAACAAAATACCTGTTCCCTAGTGTGGTCTGTGACTATAGGGATCAAACAGAAACAATAAATAAGAATAAATACTTCAGCCCTGGCCAGTTTGGCTCAGCGGTTAGCACATCGGCCCACAGACCAATGTGACCCGGGTTCTATTCCGGCCAAGGGCATGTACCTCGGTTGCGGTTTGTCCCTGCCCTGGTTGGGGTCGCGCCAGAGGCAACCAGTCGATGTGTCTCTATTGCATTGATGTTTTTCTCTGTCTCTCTCTCCCTCCCTCCTAATCTGTTTAAAAATAAGTGGAAAAATGTGCTTGGGTGAGGATAAAAAAAAACCCAAAAAGAATAGACACTTCAAAGGTACAGACAGAAAATATAATTGATTTGCAATTCTGAAACGGAGAGCTTTGACAATCTCTTTGGTATGTTAATCTTGTCATTTTGCTTGCGAAACTTTATGAGGCCAGAGTTATAAATCTAGCAATTTTCCCTTAATACCTAAGCCACTAAGACAATCCCCTTTTCCTGTCCAATTTGGCTCAGCGGTAGTCTCGAGTTGGATTTTGGCCAAGGGCAGGTACCTCTGTTGCGGTTCCCCTGGCCCTGGTCAGGGTCCTGCGGGAGGCAGCCAGTTGATGTGTCGCTCACCCGTCGATGTTTCTCTCTCTCTCTTTTTCTCTCCCTCTCTCTCCGAAGATAAATACAAAAACATCTTCGGGTGAGGATTTTAAAAAGAGAGAGAGAAAGAGAAACAATTCCTTTTATTGTCCAAGACTCACCCAAAGAAATGGAATGGTCAATAACCATAGGAGGAAATACAGTTGTCAAAGAAAGACAAGAGAAAGTGATGAAAAAATTCATCTACTAAAATGTTCTCATTTTTATTCTTATAATTACTATTATTTGTGGCTCTTTTAAGGAAGTGGATAATTTCATGAATTGCTGATGGGAGGAAGACAAGTGATCAAAGTTTTTCTGGAGAGAAACTAGGTATTCTATTTTAAAAATCTTAAAAATGAACTAACCCTTTGACCTAGCAGTTAAACCTCTGTGAATTTACCCTAAAGCAAGGAATGGTATGAAAGTTTAGTAATAGAATGGTTGACTGTCATTTTGTTTATTGTAGCAAAAAACTGGAAACAACCTAAATGTACAATAGGGACTGTGAAGGGACATCTGTTGCATAAGACAGAATGCCTCCAATAAAACACAGGTGTTGACTATTGGATGGTATGGAAATATCATCTTAGAATATTAAGTGAACAAGGATATTCACCAAAAAGCTTATTTGATATTGTCCTATTTTTTGTTAAATCTATATAACTATAGATAGATCACTGTCCAATAGAACTTTCTGTGATGGTGGAAATGTTTTGCATTGGTGCTATCAAATATGTTAGCCACTAGCCACAGATAGGTACTGGACACTGTCATGTCATTAGTTGATTGAAAAATTGAACTTTTAAATGTTTTTGAGTTTTAGTTTTAAGTCAAATAGGCACATGTAGCTAGTGGCTATCACATTGGACAGTACTGATATAGATAGACAGATAGATAGATAGATAGATAGAGAAAATAAATATCTATTAGTAGAAATAGTTATTTCTGTATGCTGAAATTATGGATGATTCTAATGTTACTTTATTTACATGCCACCAATGTCTAATTATTTTATAATTAATATATATTGCTCTTATACTAAAAAATAGATTTAAAGTGAAAATCAAAAAACCAAATAATCCAGTTAAAAATAGGCAGAGGACCTGAATAGACATTTCTCCAAAGATGATATACAGATTGCTAACAGACATATGAAAAGATGCTCAATGTCACTAATCATCGAGGAAATGCAAATTAAAATCACTATGAGATATCACCTCACACCTGTCAGAATGGCTATCATCATTACATCAACAAATCTTAAGTGTTGGCGAGGATGCAGACGTAGAGAAAAGGGAACCCTCGTGCCCTGTTGGTGGGATTGCAAAATGGTGCAGCCACTATAGAAAACAGTATGGGTTCTCAAAAAATTAAAAATAGAGCTGCAGTATGATCCAGCAATTCTAATTTCAGGTATTTATCTAAAGAAAACAAAAACACTAATTTGAAAAGATATAAGCACCCCTATGTTCATTGCAGCATTACTATGAATAGCTAAGATATGGAAGCAACCTAGGTGTCCATCAACAGAAGAATGGATATATAAGATGTGATATATATATATCAGCCATAAAACAGAACTCTTGCCATTTACGACAACATGGATGGACCCAGAGGGTATTATGCTAAATGAAATAAGTCAGACAGAGAAAGACAAATACCCTATAATTTTATTTATATGTGGAATCTAAAAATACAAATGAAAAACAAAACAGAAACAGACACATAAATATAAAGAATAATCTGATTTTTGCCAAAGGGGAGGGGATGAAAATAGAAAATAAAATAAAATGAAATAAAAAACAAAAAAGCAAAAGTCTAACCCAAATGCAGCCCACCTTCTGTTTTGTATACCCTGCAAGCTATAATATAAAATGGGTTTTACATATTAAATGGTAAAAAAAAAAAAAAAAAATCAAAAGAAGAATAATATTTTGTGTCACATGAAAATTATATAAAGTTCGCATTTCAGTGTGCATAAATAAAGTTTATTTTGGAACACAGCCATACCCACTCACTTATGCATCGTCTGTTGCTGTCTTTATGCTACAATGGCAGAGCTGAGTAGTTGAGACAGAGACTGTGTAGCTTGCAAAGCCAAAAATATTTACCATCTGGCCTTTTTAGGAAAAGTTTGCCAAGCCCTGGTCAAAGGCAGTCAGGGCAAAACAAAATGTGTGGAGTCCTCATTCATCTGTTCATTCATTCATTCAACTATGTATTAAGCCCCCAATGTGGGTGAAGCTGTGGCCCTGGGCATTGGGAGGAGCTGTACTGTTTCTGGTTAAGCAGAGGCGTGAGAGGGATATTTAGAGCCAGGTGCTTTGCAAGCTGATTCTCAAAGAGCTTCATTGTGACACTTGTAAAGAAAACTGTCAGCAGGTGGAAAAAACCCTTCTCACATTAGATTTGCTTGCATTTTCCACAGTTCCATGGTTTTCCTATGCGGCTGCTTGGGGTGGCAGGTGTCTTCCAAGGGATGCTGAGAATGTTTTCCAGAGGCTGACTGAGGTCCAGAATGGGAGCTCCTTCCAGAAGAGCAGCTCTGTTTGGGAGGGCTTCCTCTGCATCTCCTGAGAGGAGAAATGAGGGAAATGAAGTGTGAAGTTCTCGGGGCACCAGCAGTGTGAGCAGGAAAGACCCTTGGAGAGCTGCAACCCATTGTACAGCAGAAGAAATGGGCCAGAGATGAGGATTAACTTGCCCAGAGCCAGATTAAAATAGTGCCTTATTTCCTAGGTCTGCGCTTTCCACATTCCCTGCTCACAAAACAATAAAGGGCTAGCATAGAGGGCATTTGGGTGTGATGGAAAGGGGACTAACTTAGGGGCTGATATTGAATTCAAGTATCACCTCCCAATGACTATGTGACATTTAACCCCTCTCAGCCTCTGTGTTTTCATCTGTAAACTGGTAAAATATCTATCACAATATTCACATGTAAAAGAATAAAGTTGGACCCTTACCTCACACCATATACACAAATTAACTCATAATGTATCAAAGACCTAAATATAAGACTCAAAACTAGTCCATCTGGTGTGGCTCAGTGGATTGAGCATTGACCCATGCACCAAGAAGTCACCTGTTTGGCATATGCCCAGGTTGTAGGCCAAATCCCCAGAAGGGGGGCATGCAGGAGGTGGCCAATTGATGTTCTCTCTCATCAATATTTCTATCTCTCTTCCTCTTCCTTCCTCTCTCTCTAAAATCAATAAAGAAAAAAAATGTAAAAAAAACTCTCAAAACTAAAAATCTCTTAGAAGAAAACACAGAGAAATATTCATGACGTTGGATTTGGAAATAGCTTCTTAAATATGACACCAAAGCATAAAAAACAAAAGAAGGACTTCCAGTCAAGATGGCAGGAAGGTAAACATGGTCCTCGCCTCCTCCCACAACCACATCAAAATCACAACTAAACTACAGAACAAACATCATCCAAAACTGCCTGAAATCGAGCTGAATGGAAGTCCTACAACTATGAATTAAAGAAGCAGCCACACCGAGACTGGTAGGAGGGGCGGAGGCGGATGGGCTGGTCCCACACCCACGCGTGGTGGATCAAAATCAGGAGGATGTCTTGGTTGGGAAGGTCCTCCCTGAGGAGTAAGGGGTCCCTGTCCCACACCAGGTGCCCAGCTCAGGGTTTCAGTGCCAGGAAGAGAAGTCCTCATAACTTCTGGCTGTAAAAACCGGTGGTAACTGAGGCTAAGGCAGGCTGAAGCTTCTAGAGTCCCAGGCAGCTCCTCTTAAAGGGCCCATGCACGGACTTACTTGGACCTGCTCCCCCTGAGCTCCAGTGTTGGGGGGAGGCAGCTTGAAAGGCACCAGAGGTACAGGGAAGAACTGAGTTGTCTGGCATCGGGGCGAGGGCTAGAGAAACAGCTTTCTCTTGGACAGATGTGCTGGCAGAGGCTGATGTTCCTTTGGTGAACCCTTCCCCCATGAGGCTGGCAGATGGGTACCATATCTGGGACTCAAGCAACTTGGCTCACACTATTTGCCCTGCTCTGGTGATACCCAGAGGCCCTGCTCCACCTAACTTTTGGGCCCACCCAAGCTGTTTCTAGTGACTTTACCACAGCATTGATCTATTTTGGCTCCTGCTTCAGAATTTCCTACATTCTCTCAAACAAGCAGCTTCTGGCAACAGTTAGCCCCATACCTCTTGCTAAGTGGCCCCAAGCCTGGCACTAGAAGCAGCCAGCCTTGGTTCATAGCTTGGCTTCACCTGGGCAGCTCCAAGCCCAACACAAGAAGCAGCCATCGGCAAGTCATTTTGTAGCTTATGTCTGGTGGCCTGGGTAGAACACAGGCAGTGGCTGACCTTGCCCCAGAGCTAGCACACCCAGTGGACAGTTTCAGACCAAGTCAAAGCACCACCACCCAACCACCTCCACAAGTGGCACACTCAAGGAATGGACTCAGTGGGTACCAGAGCCCTGGTAAAGTAAGTCTTGCTCAGTGTGGTGGGCACCTGCACAGCTTATCATCAAAGGTAATCAGAGGTCAGTGGATAGTGGGCACAGCCAGTCCTTGTACCTGAACAGCCTGAGTAAAACCCTCCCATTGACGTGCCATCAGCAATCAAGACTCAATTACAACAGAGGGTGTAAAGTCCACATGAGGATTGCACCTCGAGGACCCAGCAGGATGACCAGGGAGGCTGTGCCACTGGACCCTACAGGACACCTAGGAGAAATAAACATAGGGAGGAAGCCAAAATGAGGAGATAAAGAAACATGTCCCAAATGAAAGAACAGAAAAAAACTCTAGGAAAAGAGCTAAATGAAACGGACATAAGCAATCTAACAGATGCAGAGTTCAAAACACTGCTTATAAGGACACTCAATTAACTTAGTGAGAATTTCAGGGAACTTTATGATAACATCAAAAGCACAATAAAGGACCAGTCAGAAATAAAGGAGGCACTAACTGAAATAAAGAATAATTTACAGGGAATCAATAGTAGAGTAGATGAAGCCAAGAAACAAACTATTGATTTAGAATATAGCCCTGGCCGGTTTGGCTCAGCGGTTAGAGCATCGGCCTGCGGTCCGGAGAGACCCGGGTTCGGTTTCCACTAAGGGCACGTACTTCGGTTGCAGTTTGTCCCCGGCCCTGGTTGGTCGTGCGGGTGGCAGCCACTCGATGTGTCCCTTCACATCGATGTTTTTCTCTCTCCCCCTTCCTCTCTCCCTCCCTCTCTATCTGTACAAAAAATGGAAAAATATCCTTGGGTGAGGATGAAAAAAAAAAAAAGAATATAAGGAAGCAGAAAACACCCAATCAGAACAGCAAAAAGAAAAAAGAATAAAAAGGATGGTATAAGGAGCCTGTGGGACAACTTCAAGTGTACCAACATTCACATCATGGGAGTGCCAGAAGGAGAAGAGAGAGGGCAAGAAATTGAAAACCTATTTGAAACAATAATGACAGAAAACTTCTTTAACTTGGTGAAGGAAACAGATATACAAGTCCAGGAAGCACAGAGTCCCAAACAAGATGCACCCCAAGAGACCCACACCAAGACACATCATCATTAAAATGCCAAAGGTTCAAGACAAAGAAAGAATCTTAAAAGCACCAAGAGAAAAGCAGTTCGTTACCTACAAGGGAGCTCCCATAAGACTGTCAGCTGATTTCTCAAAAGAAACTTTGCAGGCCAGAAGAAGACCAAAAAATATGAACAATAAAATGGCAATAAATACATATCTAGCAACAATAGAATCTATAAACAAAATGAGCAAGCAGAACAGAAACAGACTCATAGATACAGAGAACTTTCTGTTGGTTGCCAGATGTGAGGGAATTGGGAGGATGGGTGAAAAAGACTAAGGAATTAAGAAGTACAAATTGGTTGTTAGACTCACAAACCTCAAAGGGAAGGGGGAGGTGGGGCGGGAAAAGATAAACCAAAGAACTTACATGCATATATGCATAACCAATGGACACAGACAATAGTGTGGGGAACGCAGGAGGGGGGCGGGATTGGGGAGGAGGGGGTCAATGGGGAAAAAGGTGGGGACATTTGTAATACATTCAACAATAAAGATAAGATAAAAGAAGAAGAAAAAAGAAAATCAGAGAAGGCTCTGGGCCGTGTGGCTTAGTTGGTTGTGTGTTGTGCCTTGCACCAAAAGATTGCTGGTTTGATTCCTGGTCAGGGCACGTGCCTGGGTTGCAGGCTTAATCCCTGGTAGGGAGTGTGCAGGAGGCAGCTGATCAATGTTTCACTCTCACATCGATGTTTCTCTCTCTCTCCCTTCCTCTCTCTCTAAAAATCAATAAAAACACTAAAAAAGAAATAAACAAACAAACAAACAAAAATAGGTAAAGTGGAGTTCATCAAAATTAAACTTTTATGCATCAAAGAACACTGTCAAGAATGAAAAGATAACCCACATAATGGGAAAAGATATTTGGAAATATATCAGAAAAGAGTCTAACATCAGAATGTCTGATAATTCAACAACAAAAAGACAACAACCCAATTCAAAAATGGGCAAAGATTGGAATGGACATTTCTGCAAAGAAGAAATACAAATGGCCAACAAACACATGAAAGGATGTTCAACCTCATTAGTCACTAGAAAAATGTAAATTGAAAGCACAGCGAGAGACTGTTTCACACCAACTAGGACGGCCATAATAAAAATCTGGAAAATGACCATTGTGAACAAGGATGTGGAGACACTGGAACCCTCAGACACTGCTGATGGGAATGTAAAATGGTGCAGCCACTATGGAAAACAGTTTGGTAGCCACTCAATAAGTTAAACATAAAATTACCATACGACCCAGCAATTCCACTCCTAGGTAGATTTTTTAAAAAATTGAAAATAGGTGTTCAAGCAAAAACTTATACAAGAATGTTCATAGCTGCACTATAATAACTAAAAAGCGGAAACCATCCAAACGTCCCTCCAGATGAGTGGATAAACAAATTGTGGTATGTCTATAAATGGAATATTATTCAGTCATTCAAAAGAATGAAATACGTACGCATACTACAAAATGGATGAGTCTTAAAAACAAAAGATCACACACTATATGGTTCCATTCATATGAAATATCTAGACTAGGCAAATCCATAGAGACAAAGCAGATTAGTGGTTGCCAGGGCTGGAGGTAGGGGGAATGGGGTTTTCATGGGGCGATGAAAACTAGATAATGGTGACAGTTGTACAATGTTATGAATGTACTCAATGCACTGAATTGTATACTTTGAAATGGTTAAAATGGTAAACGTGTTATGTGTATCTTACCACAATAAGAGCAAAAGATCTACCTCAGTGTGTGACTGTTCGGGGTAAATGAGAGAAATTCATTCCTGGTCTCTGGTGGGTATCTATACCTTGGCAGGTAGTGTTATTACTGTTTCACCAAGTTACCTATGTGATTGTGAGAGGTTGACCAGAACTCATTCATTCATTCACCAGCTTCACAATTTATCTGTTCATTCATTTGGTCAACAAATATGCATTTAGCACCCGCTACGTGTGGGTGCTGACCTGTTTTCAGCACTGGGGACTTGAGGTCCCAGCCCCATGGCACTTCCATTCCGGTGTTGGGAGACAGCATGTAAAAAAAAAGGCAAATGTAACCAAGGAAGCTCGTCTCTGACAATAAGTGCTCTGAGGGAGAAGAAAAATAAGATGACATGACCATCATCACAGCAGGCACATCAGCCGTGATGGTCAAGGAGCCACCTGGAAGGCTGTGGCATTGAAGCCGAGGAGTGAATGCGCAGAGGGAGGTTAGACGAGATTTCCTCGAGCTCATACCCATGCGTTGTCTCTTGTCCTAGGCTCCTTGAAGACCCAGGGGCTGCCTCCAGCTTTTCCTACCCAGTGATCCTGGTCAGTCGGGGATCGCAGGGGTAAGTGTGCCATGTTGCACTGTTATGTCACAGACCCATCACAGCTTTACTCTTCTGTCTTTGTGATGACGGGGTCCTTCAGAGCTGCGGTCCAAAAGAGACACGACTGGGCTGGTGCGGCTCAGTGGACTGAGTGTTTTCTCATGGACTGAGAGGTACCGGTTCAATTCCTGGTCAGGGCACATGCCCGGGTTTCAGGCTCGATCTCCAGTGGGGGGCATGCAGGAGGCAGCCGATTGATGTCTCTCTCACATTGATGCTTCTATCTCTCCCCCCCCCCTAAAAAAAAAAAAATTAATACAAAAAACATTTAAGAGACACACAACAGTGCAGTTCCCCTGCAGCTCAGGACACATTAAAACAACGGGGAACATTGTCACCCTCTAGTGCCACCCCCATGCCCTGCAGGGTTTCCCAGAGGCAGAAATGCATAAGGCAGCCCCTGACAACAAACAATCACCCTCCTCAAAATGTCAGTGGGGCTGAGGTTGAGAAACCCTGTGTTAGGTCATGTGTATGTAGTTCCAAGACTATGGAAGGAGCTTCATAACACTAGGTGCCTTCCTCCTGTGGCCACAGATGTCCTTATATTCACCCAATTCTTACCAATACATGCCAGGGCATCTCAGGGGGTCAGATCGAGGGGTGTGGCTCCACTTTCATCTCCACTGATGGAGAAAACAGCTAAACATTTCTGTCTTTTCTGAGATCTGGGGACTTTTGTTGGCAGGTCTCTGAGGACAGTACTTAGTGTGCACTAGGTGCTCTATTAATTCTGATCCGTATCAGTGCAGGCAAAGGGCAGTGTCAAGAAGGACGCTGAGGGAGGGCACTGACTCCTCTTGCTCCTCCCTGGGGGAGTGCATGGCCCCAGGAGCTGTCCATCAACTCTCTGCTGAAACTTCACAGAGGAGCTGAAAACCTAAACTGAAATCAAACTCTCCCCCAGGGCCAGCAAACCCACAGTTACTCCTCCTCCTCCTCCACCTCCTCCTCCACCTCCTCCTCCTCCTCCTCCTCCTCCTTACTGACAACAGAAGATGAAAACCACGAGACAGCATGGCAGAGAGCTTACATCCTCAAACTCTGGGGTTATAGAGATCTGGGTTCGTATCCTGGCTGTGACAGTTAAGAATTGTAGAGTTTATGCCTTGGCCAGTTTGGCTCAGCGGTTAGAGTGTCCGCCCGCAGACCAGAGAGTCCTGGGTTTGGTTCCCGCTAAGGGCACACACCTCGCTTGCAGTTTGTCCCCGACCTCGGTTGGGGTTGTGTGGGTGGCAGCCAGTAGATGCGTCTCTCTCACGTCGATGTTTCTCTCTCTCTCTTCCCCTCCCCTCCCTCCCCCTCTATCTGAAGATAAATGGAAAAATGTCCTTGGGTGAGGATAAAAAAAAAAATTAAGACTTGTAGTCTTTATGCAGCTGACCAACCGCTCCTGCCTCAGTTCCTCATCTGTAAAGTGGGAATGATAATAGCAACGCCTGCATGACTGGGCTGTCAGGAGTGTGAAATGGGAAAGTGTCCGTAGAGCATACAGGGAGCACTCCATGAACATTGGCTATTACCATAAACATTGTCATAATCATCACTCTCATCGTGTGGGTTCCCAGAAACAGACCCCGAGACAAGGATTCAAGTGCTTTATCTGGAAGTGATCCCAGGAGACACCAGTGGGGTCGAGAGAGAGGGAAGGAAAGGTAGATAATAAAGAGACTGCTGTGCCCCACTGGGGAACACTGGGAGCCTGCAGGGAACATTCAGTTCCGAGTCACCCCACCCAGGGGCGAGGGAGTCGGGTATTTATACACCAGTTACTTCCAGTCATTGGTCAGGGACTACCTGCCCAGGTACCTCCAGCTTTGCCGGGAAGGTGCCTGACCTCATGCAGTCCTGGGAGCAGCTCCTGAGATGGATTCACAAGGGTCCCAGTCCCAGACCACCCCTTGCTCCCCAGCTGTGACTCTCATCACTGACTCAGCTTTCCACATGAGGATGGTAGCTCATCCTCGCTGGTTGCTGAGAGGCGGACACGTGGAAGCTTGCGCACATGGCTGGGGACATCCTGCTCGCTCCATGCAAAGCCCTCATCCTCTTTATGAGGCCCATCCACCGAGTCAAAGCTGCTTTTGTTGAAATAGCCTCCACTCTCCTCTGTCACTGCAGGGAGAGGACAGCCCTCCCAACACGCCACTTTCCTTGTGTCCCCGAGGGCCTGACACCTGCCACGCTGGGTCCTGAGCATGGATACCCTCCTCCAGGCTGCCTCGAACCCTCCTCACATCCACGATACGGCACAGCAAGCTGAGCAGGGTGGTAGTGTGCAAACATAGACAGCGTTGGGATCAGGAGTCCTTGGAGGCTACAGGAAACCACTGGCCTCGGTCAGACCCATCTGGGTTCCCAGGCAGCCCTGTAGCTCAAAGGCTGTGGGACCCCTCGGGGGGTCCTCCTCCTTTCAGATCCTGGGTCCCCTTGCCCATAAAACAAGGCGATACTATGAGATGTATCTGCTCAACAAGGTGAGATTGTTGCGTTTCACCCTGATTTCCCAAGGACCTCCCCTGAGTCTCATGCTCTGGGCTCCCAGGGTCATCACCATTAGGACCCCAAAGTCACATGATGCCATGTGAATCCCATGAGACAGGGATTTATAAACGTGGAGAGCTGGTCCTAACTGGTGTGCTCAGTGGTTGGAGCGTCAGTCTGAGCAACAAAGGGTCAAGGGCATGGACCTGGGTTTTGGGTTCTATCCCTGTCCCTGGTTGGGGTGTATGCAGGAGGCAACCAACCAATCTCTCTCTCTCACATTGATGTCTCTCTCTCTCCCTCCCTCCCTCCTTTCCCCTCTCTAAAAAAAAAAAAGTCAATGGAAAAAATATCCTTGGATGAGGATTAACAGCAACAACAAAAGTGTAGAGTGCTGTACAAATGTAAGGAATAATTATTACCTAGCCCAGTGGTGATTAACTGGGCACATCTAACCATGTGCAGAGACAATTTGGGTTGTCACAACTGGGCAGAGGAGGAAGAAGCTACAGAGGTCAGGGAGCCTGCTAAAGCCCCTCAACAGAGAATGATCCGGCCCCAAATGTCAACAGTGCTGCGGTTGAGAAATTCTATTCTAGTGTAACTCCCCTGGTTTGACAAAACTGATCTTGGACAAGTTTTAACCTCTCTGAGACTCAGTTTCTTCATCTGTAAAATAGAGATAAGGATAACAGTCCTTCCCCTGTAGGGTTGTGATGAGGTTTAAAAGAGATGATTTATGTAAAGCCTCCTGCCCAGGGCTGTACAAACAGCCCGAAAAATATGAGAAGGAGGACCCCCTGCCCATCTCTTCATTTCAGTTCCGATTCTTCCCTGAGTGGCTGCCCTTCCCCTGGAACATCCAGGTGTGTGTTGTCATGGAAACATTTCAAGGTTGGTGCACTCAAGAGCTTGACTGATCATTTTCTCCCCAAAATAACCCATCCTGTCAATCAAGTATAACAGTTAGGAGAAGCAGTTAGGCAAATGAGATTGTTCTATCGTTGTTAACTGCTGAGGAAGGCACCTGCCTGAAGAGTTTCCATCTCCCCTAGACAGGCAGTTAGTGGAAATGCAACAGCGAGTAATTAATAATAGTGATGCTGACGATGATGGTGGTGGTGGTAATGGTGGCCATCTCTTGTACCTCTCCCCTGGGTTGGGTTGTGTGATAGGCAGCTTACATGCATCATTAAGTACAGCCCTGTGAGGTAAGTGCTAGCAGTGTGCCCATTTTACAGAAATGGATGCTGAGGCTCAGAGGGTGAGTGTTGGGCTGCTTTGAGCCCAGTTCAGATACCAGGCACCATGCTCCTACCATCAAGCTGTATTGCCTCTCAGTGACCTCTAATGAAAGATGTGGGAGAAGACTCCGTTCCTTTTGTCCCTGGCCCCACTTGGTGAGCTCTGAGCCCGTTTCTGAGCTTGGTCAGACACTCAGGTCAGTCTGACTCTGCAGCCCGTGTACAAGGAGCTTGGCTCCTTCCTGGTCCAGCCACTCTTTACTTTTTTTTTTTTTAAATCCTCACCGGAGGACGTTCTTCCACTTTTTGTTCAGACAGAGTGGGAGGGAAAGAGAGGAGGAGGAAGAGGAGGAGGAGGAGGAGGAGGAGGAGAGAGAGAGAAACATTGACCTGAAAGGGACACATCGAGTGGCCACCACCCACACGACCAACCAGGGCCAGGGACAAACTGCAACCGAGGTACGTGCCCTTAGCGGGAACCCAACCCGGGTCTCTCTGGACCGCAGGCCAATGCTCTAACCACTGAGCCAAGCCCGCCAGGACCTGGTCCAGACACTCTTGCCCCAAAGAAATGCTCCTGCATAACTCCAATGTTCATTGCTACCTGAACCTGAGGCAGAATCACAGCTCATCGATGGCACTTCGAACCCTTTGATCTATCCCAGGACAATGGGACAGTGTAGTCTCCAATCCACATGGCTCCTCTTGCCTTTAGATGACAGTCCCTACCCTGGGCAGGGGGCAATGGAAAGAACACTGGCTACAGAGTCAGACTGACCTGGGCGTAGACCCCACCCTCCTTACTTCCAAGTCCTCTGACCTCCGACAACCTACTTACGCCTCAGCTTACCCACCTCAAAATAAATGATAGATACTTAACAAACATGGGTTTGAGCTTAATTAGAGCATGGGACTAGGTGGATGCTGGCTACTCTCGGTTCTAGTGTACCCTTGTAGGTTAGTTAGGGTCCCCCAAAAGTCACTGGGACCCACACTTTGGAGCAGGGCGCCGTGGCTAAGCGGACTGATAATTGCCTTGGAAAACCTCACTGAATTTCTGCTGTCGATTCATGAGGATAGCGCGCCACCTCGTGGTGAGAGTCCCCCAGCAAGCCCGCAGGGAGGTGAGGTGCGGGCCTCCTAAGCCTAGGAACCCGAGGGAGGAGAAAATGACCTTCAGGCTGTTTGGGAGACAGAAGCCAAAAACAAGGTCCATGCCATTGGTTGGTTGGGCCAGAGTAAGCTCCATTCAGTTAATTCATTCACTCATCCATTCATTCTTTGGGACCTGCCCGCCGTTACCTCCCCTTGTTATGTCTCCTACATTAATGCTCGCCCAGCCCCCGGGACAGCATTATTTTTCCTCGTAGCACTTATCAACCACATCAAAGTTATAATCCTCAAACTACTAAAACATAGTTCTCGCCCTGGCTGGTTTGGTTCAGCGGTTGGAGCGTCGGCCTGCGGTCCAGAGACCCGGGTCCGGTTCCCACTAAGGGCACGTACCTCGGTTGCAGTTTGTCCCGGAACCAGCTCGTGAAAGTGCTGATGAATACTTGCGGAATGACGGGGTGTGTCAGGCTGGAGAAGGAATGTGAGCCATTGCTTCCCGCGGGGAGCTCCCCACCTGGTGAGGGAGATCCTAGGGAGCAGTCATGGCTCCGAGTCTCAGAGTGGCTGTGTGACAGAGGGAAAGGCTTTCTGGAAGAAGAGACAAAGGAGAGGGGCTGGGTGAGCGTGGTTCCAGGGGTGGGGGGGATCTGTGGGCCCATGGCCCAGTGTGGTGCGTTCCGGGAGCAGAAGGGAATTCAGTATGGTGGACGGGATGGGCTGGAAAGTGGGCTGAAGGCAGACCTGAGAGCCTTGTGGGTTGGGTTCGATGCAGTGACCCCCCCCCCCCCAACAGATATCCACAGAAGCTTGGCATTCACAGCTGATATCCAGCCTGCAAAGCTAGTCCCCAGATTCACAAGGATGTTCACCGCAGGGAGATCTTCCTTTACACTCACCTGCTGAAGAACACATCCTTTTGAAGATGCCACACATCTGCTTGTGGCATCCTCCTAGCCATCGCTGAGTGTAGACTTGGGGACATGAGGCATTTTATGAAGCTGGGGAGCAGGGTGTGGGAATGGGGTCGAACCCAGCTCTTGGAGGCTGGCCTTCGAGGCTTCGTCCTCTGCTCCCCGTGTCCTGCAGCTTCTAGACGGGCAGCGTTTCTCCACAGGGCAGGTTACCTTGCCTGGACCAGACCGGGCCGGGCCTGCCTCAGGGCCCAGGGGAACGGCACTCACGCAGATGCAGGTGAGGGACAGGGGGTGGCAGCTTCTCCTGTTGGCATTTCCGGGGTCTCCTCCACATCTCCCATCTCCCCAGCCCGCAGAGCTGTTTTCTCCGAAGCACAGCATCTCAGTCTGCAAGTCCACACCTGACTCCCACGGTGTGACCAGTGGCTGTGCTGGAGCCTAATCTTTGCAGTCCCCGTGGCTGGTTCTGCAGTTGGCGCCTCAGGTGTACCTGTGCAGGACTGGGGGAGGAGGGAAAGGCCCTCAGGGTACAAATAAAAGAATTTAGGGCCCTGGCTGGTTTGGCTCAGCGGTTAGAGGATCGGCCTGCTGACCAATGAGTCGCAGGTTCGATTCCGGCCAAGAACACGTACCTCGGGTGCAGCTCGTCCCGGCCCTGGTTGGGTCCTGTGGGAGGCAGCCAGGCGATGTGGCTCTATCACATCGATGTTTCTCTCTCCCTCCCTCCTACTCTATCTGATGATAAATAGAAAAGTATCCTCTGGTGAGGAATTAAAAATAAAATAAAATAAAGAATTTAGGGAGCTGGGGTGGAGGAGAGGATCACTCAGATTGACCCCGGAAAATAGCATCCTGCTAAATACATATCAAGAGGCTAAGTTTAAAGTTTTACTTACAACCTCCCAGGTATCACTGGTGTCATTACCTGTCTCGCTTTGGGAAATAACGTTAAAACAAAGACGAGGTCACTAGGAGAATGCCCCTTGGTGGTGTCTCTTCATAAGCCATGTCTTTGTCAGCCAGAAAGCTGGATGTCACCCTCAGCCCCCTCCTCTTCCTGTGTCCCCCGCCCCAAGTGACCCTGGAAAAAACCTCAGTCCTCACATTTAGATGGGCAAGAAAACGAACAGATTGGGGTAGACTGGACCCTGAGAGGGAGCTGGCGTTCAGAGAATGTCAGCTGCGACTATTAGAACACCATCTGGCTACATGTCCCCGTTGGCAGGCTCGCCCCTCCCTTCCAGACTGGGCAGCCTCCATGCCCCTGATAACACCAACTTCGGGGATTCCCACCCCTGTGTGATCCCCTTGATGATGGGCTGGGCTTCATGACTCACTTCTGACGGACTGAACGGGGCCAGAGCGATGGATGGCACGTCTGAGATCGGGTTACCTAAGGACTCGGATCTGCGGGTATTCTCTCTGCTCTCCTCCTGTGTCGCCCTGATAAAGCCGCGCATGCCACCCGCCGCCCTCTGGAGAGCTTCCCGTGGCAGGTGTAATTAGTTTTCTAGGGCTGCTGCAGCAAGAGACCACAGGCCGAGTGGCTCACGCACAGAAGTTGACTTTTCACAGTTTTGGAGGCTGGGGTTTCTTTATTTTTTAAATATGTTTTTATTGATTTTTGAGAAAGAGGAAGGGAGAGAGAGAGAAAAAAATATTGATGTAACAGCAACATCGATCGGTTGCTTCCTGCATGCACCCCAACTGGGGATTGAACCCAAAACCTGAGTATGTGCCCCGACTGGGAATCGAACCAGTGACCTTTTGGTGCACGGGACCATGCTCAACCAACTGAGCCACACTGGCCAGGGCTGGAGGCTGGAATTTCTATGACTGAGGTGCCAGCAGGATTGGTGTCTGTTTTAATTATTAAAAAAAATTTTTTTTAAATCATTTTACTTATCATATTAAACTTGTAGTTTTATTCAGGTTTGGTTTAAATAACCTGCTGCAGAGAGAGCATGCAGGAAAAGGTGAAGCCCACTTGGGCAGGGCCCTCCTGGATGCCTAAGGGGGGGGCAGGTCCCCTTCCCTCTCCTCTTCCCTCCCCATCTGAAGGGATTTGGGGAGAGACATAGGCAGGCAAGGGGGCTGGTGTCTCTCCTCATAGGGGCACTAATTCTCGGAGCAGGTCCCACCCTGATGACCTCATTTATCCTTATGTCCTTAGAGGCCCCCTCTCCAAATACAGCTACACTGGGGGTGAGGGCTTCCACATATGAATTTCCGGGGACACACACAGTCAGTTCAAAACAGTAGGAAAGTGAGTCTCTGGTCAATATCCACTGGAGCCTGAGGCCCTCGGACCAGTAGCCAGTGAGGAGCTGACAACCACGTTGGGGGGGGGGGGGGCGCTTAGAAGAGGATCCTCCCTCGGCCAGTCCTTCAGATTCGACTGCAGCCCCTGCTGACACCCTAATTGCAGCCAGCGAGAGAGCTTGGGAGGCACCCACTTAAGCCCAGATTCCTGGCCCACAGAAACGATGCGGGAATAAATGTTTGCTGTTTTCAGCCTCTACGCTTTGGCATACAGTAGTCCACCCTTATCCACGGTTTCACTTTCCATAGTGTCAGTTACCTATGGCCAACATAGTCTGAAAATATTAAATGGAAAATTCCAGAAAGAAACGATTCGTAAGGTATAGATTGTGCACTGTTCTGAGTAGCGTGATGAAATCTCGCACCATCCGGCTCTGTCCTGTCCAGGCCGTGAGTCGTCCCTTTGCCAGCGTGTCCACGCTGTAGACTCTCCCCGCCCGTTAGTTATCTAGGAGCCATGTAGGTGACCAGATGGGTGGTCGCCTGTCATGTCCCAGGGCCTGTGTTCAAGTCACCCTTCTTTTACATAATGGCCCAAGTGCCAGAGCAGCAGTGCTGGCCATTCGAATGCGCCAAAGAGAAGCTGTAATGTGCTTCCCTTGAGGGAAAAGGTGAACACAATACAAAGAGATCGTTTGTGAGACAGATCACATAAACCTAACTTTTAATTTTTATTTAAATTTTTTTTCTTTATTTTTAGAGAGAGAGAAAGGGAGAAGGAGAGAGAGAAACATCGATGAGAGAGAACATCGACTGGCCGCCTCCTGCATGCCCCCCACTGGGGATCGGGCCCACAGCCTGGGCATGTGCCCTGACCTGAATGGAACCGGTGACCTCTCGGTGCATGGGTCGATGCTCAACCACTGAGCCACACCAGCCGGGCTAAACCTAACTTTTTAAAGAGTACACTCTGGCTGGTTTGCTAAATGGTTAGAGTGTCGGCCTGTGGACCAGAGTCCCAGGTTCGGTTCCCGCTAAGGGCATGTACCTTGGTTGCAGTTTGTCCCTGGCCCTGGTTGGGGTCATGTGGGTGGCAACCACTCAATGTGTCTCTCTCACGTTGATGTTTCTCTCTCTTCCTCCCTCTCGCCCTCCCGCTCTATCTGAAGATAAATGCAAAAATGTCCTCGGGTGAGGATTAAAAAAAAAAAAAAAGCGTATAATGTTATAATTGTTCTATTTCATTATTAGTTATTCTTGTTAATCTCTTACTGTGCCTAATTTATCAATTAAACTTGATCACAGGTATGTAGGGGCAGAAAACATAATAAACATAGGGTTTGGTACTATTCCCAGTTTCAGATACCCACTGGGGGTCCTGGAACACATCCTCATAGATAAGGGGGAACTACTGCATTTTGTTATATGACAAGTATATAACTAATATTAGTGCCCCGTGCAGGGCCTTGCTGTTAGATGAGAGTGCTCCAGCCACTGGGAGGAGGCTCGGCAGTCATCCCCCACCCATGGTGGCTGGGTCGATGTACACTTTCATCTGGCTACTATGCCCATCAGCACTGTGAGAAAGTAACAGGCTAGAAATATGGATAACAATTTTAAAAACCACACGTGTCTCTTGGTAGAGGTAGCATTTGGGGTGTGTATGCATGTGTATATGAACCAAATTTTATCTTTATTTTCAGTAAGAAAATGTGTGTGTGTGTGTGTGTGTGTGTGTGTGTGTAAAATCTCCCACACGGGCCCTAGCCGGTGTGGCTCAGTTGGCTGGGTGTTGTCCCATGCTCCGAGTGGCTACATGTACACACATGCCGCAGACCTCCATTTACGAGCTGTGCCGTGGTGGTGGTGCTCAGAGTGGGGCCAGCCTGCTGGGTGAGTGCTTGGAGTCTAGAGCCAGACTGCCTGGGTTCAAATCCTACCTCCATCCCTTACCACCTGTGTGCCCTTGGGAGGGTTATCTGGCCTGCCCTCGTGCCTTAGTTTACCCAACCGTAAAATGGGTCACTACTACTTCCTTCGTGTGTGCACGTGTTGGAGGATTTACATATACAGTGCCTGGAAGAGTTGGCTATTGCCATCTTGATTCACCGGGATCTCCCACAGAACCTTCTACTGGAGCCCAGTTCCAAGTTTCTTCCCGGAGGTCATGTCTTAGGTGGCCCCTCACTGCCCAGGTGTTAGGTTTAGGAGACGGGGCTGATGTGCTGTGGTCCTGTATCCAAATGCCTGCCCTATGCTTACTGCCCAGTGGCTTGAGCCTTGCAGTTGATGGGGAAGCAGGTTTACGTAACTGAGTTCTCATCAATCAAGGCTTTACTACATAGGGCAGCTCAAGAAGGTTAGATTTTATTCGTTGTAAGTCTTCCACTTAAGATCACCAAGTCCTACCCATGGGAAACCAATTCAGGACCCACTTCGACAGGGCATCGGTCTATCAATAGAGATTTTCCTATTAATTTATGTGTGCACTGAACTTGAGTTTGCTTTATTTCCTGTGGCCTTCACTCCCTGATGGTGGTATTGTTTCCTCCTCCACTTCTCCTACCCACTCCATTCATCTCATCGATGTTTAGTTACCAACACAGAAACCCATTCACTGAACGCAGATGGTCTGACAAGGACGTGTGCCCATGTGGGGACAGAGAGCGGGGCTGTCCCTGAGTCTGGCCACTTTTCATCACCCAAACGCATGGCCTGGGGCTGGTCCTGCTCCCTCGCTTCTGGTGTAGTGTGGCCCTTTGTGGTTTTAACAGAGGGCTAAAATTCACAAAGCCATGGGTTGATTTCCCAGTCTATCGGTAGATCATATCACTTAAAAGCGATGGATTTGAAAATCACCAGCTGGCTGCCCCAGTGTTGCGGGCCGAGCCGCTCACCAATGCTGGACAGGCAAACCCTGCTGACACCCGCTCTGGGGCCCTGTGCTGAGCTGCGGTGAGAAACGGCAGCTGGAAGGTCTCCCTGTCGAGCTGGGATCCAGGGTGGACACCCCTGCCTGCTGTCAGTGTCTGAGGATCACCGTGTGCTGGGCCTGGGATCGGGTCTGAGCTGGTCGTCACACTGCCGGGATGCGGAAGGCTGCAACCTACCACCACACTCCCTCACTTGGCTTTCTAGAAGGATGTAGGCCAGGAAACACTGCACATAGTGTCAGCTTCCCGTCGGGAGGACCAGCACCCTGCACACAGCTTCTCTGCCCCTGAACCCCTGGGGGACGCATACGGTTGCTGCAGCCGAGGGCCGAGATATGGGTGGGCAGCAGCTTGATGCACAGCTGGGCAGGCTGGTTCTCTGCCCGATGTTTACATCACAGTCGCGCAGGGCCAGGTCCGCTGCCAGCTCAGGGCTCCGAGTCTAGGTCAGCCACTCTGTCTTCACTCTGTATGAAGAACTTGGACTCACAGGTTGAGCCCAGGCAGCACATCACCCCTCCTAGTAGCCCACAGGAATCATGTTGGACATGGGGGTCAGCCATGTGGAGGATGCCTTGCCTATTCATCTGAGGGGCTCCCAGATCCCCCGAAGTGACCCTGTTGTATCACACGGAGCCTGGGATTTAAGGCAGGCTGTTCACCATGATGTTTCCCATCGGCTCTTCACCCAGCTATTGCCACAGGATAGGGTACGAGGAGGATCCGTTTTATTGACAGAGGTAGGTGGAGCTGGGCCACAGCGATTTCCCCAGCAGGTGACAGTCAAGCCTTATAAATCAGGCAGGCCACAGTGTACAAGTTAAAAATGCTCCCAAACCAAAAGAACTGTTAGGACAATATCTATAATCTATTGAAAAGGTCCCTGTGCATCTTACATGAATTAGCTAATACAACATTTGCAGTAAGTCTCTGAGGAGCCTCCCCTTGTCTCTTCCATCCACAGACAAGGAAGCTGAGGCTCAGACAGGCCAGCTCATGTGTTCAAAGGCATCCAGTCCATGGCGGTCAGAATTTGAACCCAGGCCTGCCCAACCTGAGCTTACGCTCTTAACCAGGAATGACAAATCAGACTCGCCCTGAACACCTGGTTGCTCCCAGTCACCTGGGAGCTCGTTCAACAGCAGGCCGAGTCCCACCCGGGACTGAGTCAGCACCTTCAGTTTGGTGAGACCCCAGGTGACCTGCATGCAGTCATCGGAGAAGGGCTGGGGGCACGGGCATTCCGTTTGTTGGTTTTACCACATCTTTCCTGTGCGGGCTTCCACAACCAAGTCGCCTTCTTGGGCTATATATTTCTCTGGAAATGTCTGAATGTGTCAAAAAGGAATTGAGTCCAACGGCCTGGGTCAATTCCCCAGAACATCTTGCTGGTTTGATGATTCTGAAATATCACGGCCAAACAAGCACTTCCAGAGGCTCAAGCAAAGCTGTAAAACACGGCGAGAAGGGCGCCTTTCGACTCCGAGAGGTGAACACCCGACGATGCTGTGAATTACCGTGGGTCAAGATTAACTCCAGGCTCCACCCAGAGGCAGCTTTCAGGCCGCGAGGCTTAGCTATAAAAGCGCTGGACCTAATGCGCCAGGTGAGGTGTGGCGACGCCACTGCTTGGTGTCAACGACGGTTATGGGCTTGTCCCCAGGAGTGCTAGGAGTATCGCTGTTGGTGCTGGCACAAGGCCAGCTGGGGGCTGTTTAGTGGGGTTCTCTCTTGAAGACTCATTATTAATATATCCTGCCGTGTTCTGCCACTTGGCTCCATGACAGCAAGTCTATCGGGGATGGCTTTTGAGTAGCAACCTTGGAAAACGGGAGCCGCGCGAAGGCCATGCTTCTGGACCACCGTGCATATAACCCCCTGGGGTCTGAGCAAAATGCAGGTTCAACTCAGGTCTGGGCCAGGCTGCTCTTCCAACAAGCTCCCAGGAGATGCCACCACCACTGCTGCCGATGGGAACGTGGGAAGACCATGGGCATGGGCATCAGACGGGCGCGGGCTCTGAGCCTGACTCTGCCACTTGGCAGCTGTGTGACATTGAGCAAGTTGCTTAACCTCTCTGAACCTCAGAGTTCTCATTATGGGAATCACTTAGAGCTAATGTGTGTAGATTTTCTTCCCACTCCCAGAGTGGAGGGGTGAGATTCATTTTTCTTTATCACCTTCACTGCAGATTTAGCCAAGACCCATTTTTCTTTCCTCAAGTAGCTAATTCTCCTGTGCTAGGTCAGGGTGTCTCAACCTCAGCATGATTAACATTTGGGGATAGATCATTCTTAGTTGTGGGGGCAAACTGTCCTGTGCTCTGGAGGATGTTTAGCAGCACCCCTGGTCAGTAGCACCCATCTCCCCGAGTTGTAACAACCAAAAATATTTACAAATATGGCCAAACGCTCCTGGAGTCTGCAAGCAGGAACCAACATCCCAGCAGTAATTCACGTTAGTGATTCATTCAACATGTGCCGAATACCTCATCTGGGCCAGACCATATGCCAGGAATATATTGCTATTAGGACAAACAAGGTCCTTGACCTCATGCAGATTTTTTCCTTTTGGAGCCTCAGTCTTCTCAACTGTGAAATGGGTCTAGCCCAGCTGCTGACCTAGAGCTGCTGGTGTCCAGATAAGCCAGTGACTGCAGGTATGATGGGCCTGGAAAATGCACCTGGATGCTTGGGGCGAGGTTAGCATGGGCAGGGATAGCTGGAGAAAGAAGCCAGGAGATCTGGACAACGAGGGGCAGGCAGAGAGGGGCCGTGCTGGGCCCCGGAGGAAAGTGTGCAGGAGAAGCAAGCCAGGGGACAGGGTGCTGCAGGGAGAGCCAAGGGCAGCAGGAAGATGGGGCCCAAACTGGAAAGGAGAGAAGGAGGGTGCTTCAGTGGGAGAGCAGCAGGCAGGGTACAAATAGGAAAGAGGCACAGACAGAAGAAGAACCAGACAGAGACACAAGAAAGTGAAGGCCACTTGCCAGGAGCGTTCAGTCCCAACCAGCTCCTGCCTCCTCCTCCCCAAGGGCCCTCCCCAAGGGGACAGGGACAGACACCGCAGCCACGAAGGAAACGAGGCGTCTGTGTCTCAACTGCGTGGTGTTAGTACAGTAACCGCGGCGACGATACTGAACACATCTGTAAGCAGGTAGCTCAGGGAGCATAAAGGACTACCCGCTCAGCCCTGGGTCCGCCCCCAAGGGAAGTGCGAGTGGAATTAAACTGAGAACTTGCCCAACTTGACCAAGCAGCTCTCAAAACAGCCTGCAACGCATTCCAGGTCGGCCTGAAAACCACCGAACGGGCTCCCAGCCGGAGCAGTGACGTTCCCTGGCTGCTCCTGGGAGGCAGCAACTGACTCCAGAAAGCTGTCTTGGGTCATATAAGGTGCATCTGCCAAATGAAAACAACGCCAACATCTGACCCAGCACCCTGGGAGCCTGTGATTTTATTAGAAGCCATCGGAAGAGCAGCCGAGGAGCCGAGCTGGCGGACGTGCGGGTCACGAGACTGGTTCCATGAAGATCTTCCACAGCTCCTGCAGCAAACAGAGAGAGGCCAGAGTCCCCAGATGCCCACACAAGGTTTCCAATTTCATAAAGGGACGTAATTAGCAAAGAGCACATGGCACGTGAGCCAGAGGCAGCATGAGCCGCTGCAGGGCTGGGGCGCGCCCCCGGCTTCTCGGTCGCGTTGTCCTGGGCTGCTTTCTGCTTTGCTGTGGGAGAGACGCTGGACGGGTGAGTCCCAGCGTGAGACCAGGAGGTGTCAGGATGCCACGTGACCAACAGGTCAGAAAATGGCAGCAACTCTCCAGTTTCTCCATCTGGGGAGGTCTTTGGTACCATGTGCTGTGGCTGCTGAATTTAGAAGCGGCTGCTTTTCTTGGCCACAGGCGGAGAACAACACCCCAGGTGCTTAGTGGGAACCTCAGGTCCCGTCTGCCGTCTACCGGAGGCTGACAAGCAGCGAGGCCAACGGGAGGGAGGCTGCCCAGAGGCGGCAGAGCAGCACACAGAAGTGGAAAGTTGGACAGGAGACTGAAAGGATTCATTTGAAATAAGGTGTCGAGAGGTCTACGAGCAGCCCAGACCGCCAGAGAGGAACAAGTGGGTCCCAGAGCAAATCCGCCTGAAACAGCGCTGCGGGCAGAAAGACACGGCGGAGCTGTCCTGTCCGGGCGCATCCCGAGGGCAGGGTTCTCGGGCAGAGACAGTAGTGCTGGGAAACTCAGAAGGGAGCAGGGAAGCACAAGGTGGGCTGACTCCCCGAAGAAGCTGTAGGCACACGTGGGGCTGAGCAGGGGGCCGATGACAGGACACGACGTCATCCATGCACAGGGTCGCGGGAGTCGGAGCAGACTCTACATCCCGTCACACACACGCCTCCTCATGAGTGGCCACCGCACAAACGAACCGCTGTGCTTGCTCTGGGACAGACAGGAGCGAGGGCGAGGGCCCGGGCTGCCTCCTCCCTGTTCGCCCTTGGCACCAGGCCCAGGTCCCCACAGACCCAGGAAAGGGAGGCCACGGCCCGAAGGTAAAGAGCACAGAAGACATGACTTCCGGCGAGGGATGCAGCTCCTGGTAATGTTACAGAATTTTTAAGGGTAATTTTGACTTTTCAAATTCTCTCCAAGTGCTGGGTTTAAAAACAGTCATCAGCAGTCACATGGCTGTAGGATTAAGTCCCAGCCTGTTCTCTGGTGGGGTGACTTACGCAGATAAACTGAGGCAGTGGATGGAAGAAGCCCAGCCCAGCGCCTGGCACAGGTGTCGTCCTCAGGATGGTTACTAGGAGGCCCAGGGTGATAAAATCCCACTGTGCAGGGCCAGAAGGGTCACCTGTGCTCAGACAAGCCTGCCTGGCCCAAGAGGCCAGCACCTGTCCTCTGTGAAAATGTCGTCATCAGCAATGCAGTCCCTACATCAAGATCTCCAGCCCAACCAAGTCCCCCGCCCCCTTCCTGCTTCCTCAGCAACCTTCTGCCCTGGGTCCTGCTTCCTCTGGAGTCTCAAAAAGCTGACGATTCATCTGGCAGGCCCCCCTGGACATGGTGACTGCTAAGAGCGGGGGGACCCTACCACAGGCTCACTGAAGAGAGCATGTTGCCGGGCTCAACAGCCTCACGCTGGAGCAACCAGTGGCCCGAGGCGGCGGCCGCACCTACCAGCTGCTGGATGCGCTCGTACACGAGGCGCTGCGGGAAGGCGGCTTCCACCCGCTCCACCGAAAAGCGCAGCTGGCCATCCTGGAGCTTCTCCAGCTGGTGCAGGGAGGCGTGGAAGTGGTCATAGGCTTCGCACGTGACGTCCAGGTGACTCAGCGTGAAGTTCAGCCTGCAAACAAGCAGCACGTACCGCCCTTCACCACGGGAGGCACAGTGGTTCCCTCCCCTTGGCCTCCCTGCCCGGGAGGTGGAAGTGGCCACCACCTCCATTTTACAGCTGTGAACCGAGCCTCAGCGAGGTGAAGTCACATGCCCAAGGTGACAAGAAGGCCCCGAGGAGCTACAAATTGGCACAAGAGGTAGATGCAGACCAACCCGAGGCCGGGGCTGTGTGCGTGCCTCCTGGCACCTCCCCCCGCCCCACCTCTGGCACCCAGCACAGAGCTGGGCACGGCTTGTCCATGACTCTTCATACGACTGGACACAGGGAGGGCAGAGGCCTGTGAGCACCTGGTGGGCGGAGGAACATTGCTGGGAAGGGGGGCTTGGAGGGGTGACGGCAGAAATGAGTCCTCAGAGCATCTCCAGCCTGGCCACTCACACCTCTCTACACTCTAGTTTCAACACGACTTAACTTGAAATTCAAACTCTTTGCCTCTTTCCTTTTTCCTTCCAAAATCTTTTATGATGACAAATTTCAAAGACCTAAAAGAGCGAGAACAGGTAATGAGCTGCCCAGCCTCAGCCATGTCAACCCACGGCCTCCGTCGCCTCTGCCATCCGTCCGCGAGAGGGAAAGGCAGACGCCAGACAGCACAGTCTCTCTTCCATACATGTCTGTGTGCATCTTGCAAAGAGAAAGGCTCTTTCCACCTATAACAAATTCAATAATTCTTTACCATTAAATATCTAGTCAGTATTCGACTGTTCCTGTCTCAACTTTTTTCCTTTCTGAATCCAGGTGAAGGTCCCTGGTCATGTGTGCCGTGAAGGAGGTCCTAGACTTTATCGGGATAAACAACAAACCTGCCCGTGTGTCTGGCTCTGTACAGATCTGTGATCGCCTCAACAGGCTGAATTTCTAGATGCTGAATTGCTGGGTCAGTAACTATGTTTGCTTTGATGGCTTTAAAAAAAATTTTTTTTTGTCCTTCATTGATTTTAGAGAGGAAGGGAATGGGAGAGATAGAAACATCAATGAGAGAGAACATCGACTGACCGCCTCCTGCATGCCCCCACTGGGGATCGGGCCCACAACTTGGGCACGTGCCCTGACTGGGAATCGAACCGGTGACCTGTTGGTGCATGGGGTCGACGCTCAACCACTGAGCCACACCAGCCAGGCTGGATTGATAGCTTTTGATACATTTTCCAAACCGCCTTCAGAACAGTTGTGGCCTACTGTGACCCAGCGGGAACTGTACAGGTGTCCAGCCGGGCACCTGTCGCAGGAGGGACACCGTGTCAGCAGGAGCCCGAGAGCTTCAGGATATTCGAGAGGAAACGTCCTGGAGGGGCTGTGTCTCCATCGGGGAGAGGAAGGGGCCTGAGGGACCGGGAGAGACCGATGGCGACCCGGAGGAAGTTCAGAAGGAAGAAAGGCCCCGGACAGAGTGTGGCGGCCATGTGGCTCAGCTCTGGGCCTGCATGCAGGCCCTTGACCGCGCACTGACCAGCTGTGGCCTGGAAGGTCCGTTGACGCGCTCGGACTTCCTCACCTCATGGGACAGCTGGGGACGGCAGTGCCTGCTGGGGCTGGTACGGGGGTAAGTGAGTGTGAACACACACCAGCCGTGACTGCACGAGTGACAGTGACGACGCTGATGAGCGCGCTCAGGAGTCGGGCTCACGGGATGCAGTAGGGCCCGAGTGGAGCTCACCGCTTCTCCACAGAGAGAATGGCCACGCAGGCGTTTTTCAGTCTGTGAGCGAGTTGGACGAGCGTTTTAAACAGAGCGTTGGTCAGGTCCTCGTCGTAGAACACTACAGGGAAGGAACAAGGCGTCGGGAACATCACAGAGCACAGCAGCCCCTCAGAGGACCCACAGACTCCAGGGGCCGAGTCCCAGTCCACCCGGCAGCGACTGTTCCCAGAACTACACTCGTGGAAACCTGGCAGGACGCCCAGAAAGGTGCCCCAAAACATAGGGAACCATGTGGAGCCGCGGGGCGAGGACGCTGGCTGAGGGGCGCGCGCTCACCTTCGGCTGCGAGCAGTATGGTGGTGTGGTCGTACAGGTCGGAGATGTCCTTTTCCGACCAGCTGAAGGGGACTGCAGGGTCTGTGAAAGAGGGAAGGGTGCTGTGTGCTCCCTCCTCTCTCTGTGGGCCACGAGATCTCACTGAGAGACCCAGGGAGGCTTCAGGAGAAATGGGGCGGGGGCCGCTCCGCACGGCAGGCATTGCCAGGCAGCCCCGAATCCCAGCTCCCCAGCTTCAGGGACACGGCGGCCCATGCGGTACCCACAGTGAAAGAGGTGTCCTTTCCAGAAGGAGGCAGCCACAGCCAGAGAGGGGAAGGTGCAGTTTGGCCTCACCCTTGGCCTTGCCAGTAGCCTGTGCAGAACATGACCTGTACTCCTGACCCCTGTGCTTAGTGTGACCCCGAGAAGGGGCCTTCACTCTCCAGGTTTCAGGTTCCACACTAGAATGGTGCCCTCAGAGGATGGCTGGGGACAGGACCTAAGCTATGCCACATGCTTGGCAGGTAACAGGTACTCAATTAGCAATAATTTTCCCCACCTGATGTCCTACAGGGCAAAGAAGCTTCCATACAAAGAAAGAGCAAGCGTCCGTGTCTGAAATGGTTGCACAGGAAGTTAGAAAACCCTCATCCAGGGCCCTGAAGCCATGTCATTGCCCCCTGGGGTAGGCAGTGGGCAGAGGGCAGGGGGCCCAAAGGAGGCTGCTGCCCAGCACCACTGCTCACAGAGGTGTCCAAGCCCTGGGCTCTGAGACTGGGCTCACCTCGACCCTGCAAGGAGCAGCTGTGTGCCCTGGTGGGCACCGCCCGAGCACTGGTCTCCGCTCCGTTCAAGGAGCATCGCACCCACTGCACCGCGGTACTGTGCGATTATAACACGAATAGAAGGTGCCTGGCACTCAGCAGGTGCCCAAGAACGACACCTGTTACTTTTAGCCCACAAAGGGAACTTGCTGTGAGCTGTGGACTGTGGCAGCAGCCGGGGTGGTGCTGTCAGTCAAGGCCACAGGCCCAGGAACCACCGAATCCAATGGGACATGAGAGGAAGACACGCACCTGTGCAGAGGTCGTCTTTCAGCCAGTCCAGTTCTCTGACCTTGACCACACTGCCTGTAAAAACACAAACAGAACTTCCCCAACTCTATAAACTATTAGGAAAAAAGAGAAACTTTCACGCTGTACACCAAAATCTACCCACCCCCCATCCTCTCGCCCTTGTAACCCTCCCTCCCTTCTTCCTATCTTCCCACTCATCCCTACATATGCTGTCTTCTATCCACCCACCCACCCACCCACCATCCAGCATCCTGTGAGTGCTAAGTATGAGGTCCAATGCCAGACACAGGGAATACAAAGACGTATGAGAAATGTGCCCGTCCTTGGGGACCCGCAGCTGAGGAGAGCCTGGCAAGTTAGCAGACACCAACCAGGCAGTGGTTCGGGCAGCGTCAAAGGGATGTGCCAGGTGCAGAGGACGAAAGAGGAGCCCGTGTCAGGCGGTTGTCAGGGAAGCCCAGGGGAGGCAGCCATGCCTGCTTCTTCCTTCCAGTCCTTGTCCACTGATCACTGTCCACTGGGACTCAACCAACAGCAGAGCAGTGGGGACCACAGACCGCACCTGCCCTTGTAGGGCATGTGGGCTAACGGGATGGCAGACACCACTGGTTGCATAAACAGATGTCAAATGCAATGCTCAAGGTGTCGTGAGTGTCTGCTAGGGGCTGTAACCTCATCTGGAGATCTGAGCCTGATTAGAAACTGAGGGAGGAAGAGGAGAGAAGCCCATTCCAGGCCGAGGGCACTGGCCCAGGGGAGGAAACCTTCCACAAGGCCAGGATGGCTGGGAGGGAGGGGCCCGTGTGCGGGAGGGCTGCACACAGGCAGGGCTGGACCCTGAAGGATCTCAGACAAGCGAAGGATCGCTCTGCACTTGGAGCAACGGGAAGCCGTTAAGCGATGCGGCAGCTGGAGTGACCTGATCACAAGGTGCAGAAGTGCGCCGGGCTGTGCAGAGGAGGAAGGTGCACACAGGCGGGCCAGTGGGGTGGCCGCTGGCATGTATCATGCCAGCCATTCCAGCAGGTGGTGCACAGCCTGGCGATCGAGCAGATGGGGGGCCTTCCCACGAAGGGAAGAGCGTGGGACACGAGTGCTCGGCTCACTGAATGCAGGCTGCAGGGGACGACCAGAGAGGAGGCAGGAAAGCAGGCAGGGGCCGGAGCAGGAGGTTCGGGAGCCAGAGGACGAGCTCAGACTTTACCTCCTGAAGAGGTCAGGCTTGCATCTAGAAAGGTCACTCTGGATGTTACAAGGAGGGCAGTGTGGCGGGTCAGACAAGAAGCTGGGGACACGTCAACGTCCAGGAGGGAGAGGGCTGCATTAGGACATGGTGGTGGGCGTGGGGAGGAGCTGACAGAGGGACAGCATCACCTGGATCTGAAACCACGTGAAGCTAAGACTATGTCTGCTCCCGGAATTCATGGGGTGCAGAGGGAAGCAGGTGGAACCCCGTCTCCCAGGGTCACAGTCCTGGGTGTTTGTCCCATTTGTCAAACAGACACCTCCCTCCCAGGCAGAAGACCCGCTGGGCCTCACCTCCAGGGGCAATCAGGTGGCTGTTGAGGGCAATGTTTCGCTGGCACATGGCCAAGAGATCTGCACCGACATCTGCAACGACAGAGGGCATGCCATACAGCGCCAGCCATTACGACACTTTTATCTCCGTGGTCTTGCCTGGAGAGAGCAGGTACCAACAGCTCGACTACAGAAACGTGCAAAACCGAGACGGAAGTGTCTCACGTGTGCTTTACTGCCAAAATTAAACATGCACCTTAAAGCTCTTTGTGTTTTTGTTTTTGGTACGGGCCCCTAGTGTGAGCCGCACCCGGGACTCTCTGGTCAGCGGGCCAATGCTCTGACTGCTGAGCCAGACCGGCCAGGGCCTTAAGGCTCTTCTGAAGGAACTTTTCTTTAAATAGAGATGATCATCCCGGTGCAGACAGACTCTGCGTGCATGTCAGAGGGAAGGGTGAGAGCCCCCTTTTCTACATTTTTCTGAGTCTATGAAACCTGCACAGCACTTCCTGGAGTCCACCCTGAGTGTTTCTAACACCTGTGAGTCTGTCACGGTGCCCACCTCACAGAAGAGGGACTCGAGCAGTCACGTAACTAGCAAGCGCAAGGGCTAGGATTTGAACCTGAGTTTCTGACTCCCAATCCAGGCTCGAACTTGGACACACCAGAAAACTGACCCGAGTCAGAAGGGTGTTTGGATGTGACTAATGGACCCGCAGGGCAGACTCAAACAGGCTGGAGGCACGCTCCTGTGCGTGACTCACTGCCATCCACGTCCCCAGCCACCTGCGACCCTGACCGGGAGGGTGGGTTCCTATCACTTCAGCAGGAGGGGTGGTAACACACTTCCTGGCGACGGCCCAGGGCCACCGTGAAGCTGCGAGCAGGTCCTGATGTACGGGCAAGTCACTGCTAACTGTGACGTGCCATCCCAGTGCACGCTCTCTCCTCGCTGGTGACTCTCTCAAGGATGAGACAGCTTGATGACATCCTGCTACCGGCACTAGGCACAGAACACAGCCCTGGCTGTTGCATTAAGGTTTAACTCTGAAAAGTGCTCATCGTAATTTACATGAAATTGTCAAGGAGCTTCAAATAGTGGCTGCCTGCAGACTCCAGACAGGCTAACTCAGGATATCGAAGTATGCCCAGACCCCAGGCAATCCCTAACTCCCCCTTTCCTATCTCAGAAGCAAGACACACCCCATGAAAACGTGAACTAGGAGCCAGTAAAATGCAAACCTCTCAGCAGATACCATTTTCAACTAGTAGACATTTAAGATTATACACATAATAATACTTACCTGGTGAGCTAATACTCTCTTATAAACTGTTAACACTTTTTCTCTGAAAGCACGTTGGCAAGTCTGGTGTCTAGTTGACAGCACCACGCTCAATGTGCTGGTTTCCATCAACTGTGGTTATGTAAGACGTTACTGAAGGAAGCTGGTGAAGGGCACAGGGCACTTTCTGTAACATTTTTAGCAACGTCTGTGTGAGTCTGATGTTATGAAAGAAACCAGTTGGCAATATGTATCAAAAGCTTGAGAAAGGTCACACTCCCTTCTAGGAATCTAGTCTAATTGTTGTGCAATCGATAAGTGCAAGATAAACAAAACCCGTGGGAACAACCAAAATGCCCAGCAAAAGGAAAATGGTAAATAAACAAAATAAAAACAAAAAAGAAGAAACATTACTTGGTCATTAAAATCCTATTTATAAATAATTTTTAATGACCGGGAAAATACTCTTAAAAATGTGTTTCAATATTTTTGGAAGCTACAGTACTGAATATATAGTTTGACTGTGGCTTATTGTTTGGGAATATGTACACACAAAGGGAAAAAGAGACGATGAAAGAAACATGCGGTTAAATACAGACTCCAGACGTGTGCTCCCGAGGACAGCAGCCTGGACCTCCTGCATCTGGAACCGTAGCTGCACACAGCAGGTGCTCAATAAACCGCATGCGGCTGACTAGATCTGGGGATTCTAAAATTACAAGTAATTTTTATTTGCTGTTCTCCACAAGCTTTCCGCTATGAGTAAGCAAGGTTTCTATAATCGGGGAAAAGGTAACAACTTGTTTTCAAGCCTTATAAAAGGCACATTCTTCGTGGTTTTTGGAGATGTTTGCTCTTTCACGGGGTGGGACGAGAGGTACCTGCGGAACTGCGGCCGCCCAGGGCTGGGTGTCGCTGGGTCATTCCAACATTACTGAGAAAACAAGGGAGGGTGTGGGAAAACCCACGGGACAGGATGGCAAAACCAGCTGCAGCCAGCTCCACTTCCACTCACTCTCTCGCTTTGTTACAGTCAGTGCATGCTTTGTGAAGAGATGACTTCCCCTCGGGCCGAGATGGTGGTGTTACCTGTGCAATACACGGTCTGTGCCACGGTGGCTGCGATGATGCTGGTGAACCCCGTGCCGGCCCCCAGCTCCAGCACGGTGCGTCCCTGGAAGAGGTCCCACTGGAACAGGATGTAGTCAGCCAGGAACAGGGCCCCCCGCCACACCTGGAGGGAGACGGACAGGAACAACAGGCGACGTGAGGCTCCGGGGAGACCCTCCAGGGCCATGGGAAGTGGATGGGACATACCCACCTGCTTGCCAACATCCTCCAGGGGCGTGGCCATGGTGTGTTCTGGACGGGATGGAAATCAAAAGAGAAAGGGCCACTGTGAAAATGGGGATGGACGGAACACAGGCAGACCAGGGGCATGGCAATCTGCACACACGGTGGGATAGGTACTGGGGCCGGGCATCCAAGGAGCAGTAGAAACAAGGCCATGCCACCAACTTGGAGGGGACAGCCGAGTGCCACTCACAGGCCAGGCACCAGGGCTTACTCTCAGATAGCTGGCTCTCTCTGCCCCACAGTCTGAAGACCAGGGTCACAACAGGTCTTGGCTCAACTTAATCAAACATGCACACCCACACTCCACACTTTATGTTAAATAAGCTCTGAATTGTATATCCTTTTCTAGGGGAAGAGAAGTCTATAAGAAGTATCCTCAAGCACAAAATATGTTAGGATAACACTTGGTGGTGGCAGTTGGGGGAAGAGACCAGAAATATGAGAACAAGGGGAGAGAGGAATGATGGTAAACATTTTTGCTGTTAAATAAGCACTGGCTCCTGTGTTTTTAAGTGGGATGGAGATGGCTGTCACATTTAAACACACGACACGTGCCATTAGGGTAGCTTCGCATGCTTTCTGGACTTGCAAGAATCAAACCACAAGCTCACAGCAAGAGAGGTGGTGGGACCGAGGACCTGAGGCGCGGGGAGCAGAAAGTGAGGTCGGAAGTAGTGGGTGAGCTCCCCTCCATGAGGGCCTGCCCTCGGAGGTGAGGTGGGCAGCCTGCACATCCCTTGTTTGTTTTTGGTCCCTCAAGCACTCAAGGTCTGAGCATCTCACTGTGGCAAGGGCAGTGCCACGTTTGCAGACGAGTGCTCTTCATACAGCTGGCGTCCAGGACGGAAGCCAACTGCTCTGCCTGGGTGCTCACCTAAGGCAGCAGCTGTCTGTCCCCAAGCCAGGTGAGAGACTGGCTGTGTGCAGTCCTCCTGGGGACCAGGCCACTGCTCTGAGGGTTTTTTCTGGAACAAATTTGACCGGAGATTTCTGCCCTTCAGGTAGACTTAGAATCTGCTCCCTGAATAAAAGGTGGTCAGTGCATTGCCAACCAGCATCTTGGCTGGATTTGACATTGTGGTTTGGAATAAGTTTCTGTTAAATATGTAAAATATGCTTTCGGAAGGACTTGAGATTGCTGAAGCCCAGCATGTACCCACTTGGTTTGAAAGTGGAATAAACGTTATGTCCACCGAAACACTGACACTGAGTCCCCTCATTGAATCCTTACTGGATGGACATCTCTCCTGAGCCAGACCTGGGGCTGGGGACATGGGGACTTCACTTGATCCTCACCATGGCCCTGCGAGGTAGTTATCACCACCCTATTTTACAGATAACACACTGAGAGTGACGGAGGCTTGGCACTACATTTGTAAAAGTTATAGGAAAGGTACATCTTCTCTAAGCCAGGCACTGTGCTAAGTGCTTTGTAAGTAAGATTTCATTTAATCCTCCAAACCACCCAATGAAACAGGTTCAAGTGTCAGCTTAAAGATGAAGAGGAGGCTGGGGAAGGGGAGCAGGCTGCCCAGGTCACAGAGCCGGCAAGTGGCAGACGTGGGGTCCAAGCCAGGTTGCCTGCTGTCCACCTGCCTCTTCCCCAAACGGAGAGATGTTTCTCTCAAAGTGGGGGAGGCCTTGACTGGGTGCCCAGGGACAGGGTTTAAAACACAGGGACTCACCTGGCAGGCTGAAGGCTGTGCGTGTGGAGGGGAGCAGGGAAAGGACCTCCGGGGTCCTGGCTTTGACAGTCCTGCTCTACCCTCAGTGCCAGCTGCACCCAGCCCTGCCCACTCACCTTCCCCAGACTTGCAGCCGAGTGTGGCTAGTATCTCCCTCACGGGGGTGTCCTCCAGTCTCCCACCCTCTCTTTCCAGACCGCCTGGCCCCAGGGGCACCCTACCACCACGATCTCAGTCACACTTGGTCATTTTCCCCAAGGGGTTCTGGGGGTTTTGTTTTCCAGCTGTATTCAAGGGGTTGACTGGCTTCCCTTTAGAGACAACGTGGACTGGGCTCCGACAGATCTATGTGGGAACGGTTTTTGTTGCGTTCTAGCTGGGTGACCTGAGTCACGGAACTCCTCAGGGCCCGAGCCGCAGTTTGCTCTTTTACAAAATGCAGACATACATCATCACTTCATTCACGGGGCTTAATGGACTTCCGAGCCCGGGCTGGGGGCGGGGACGGGGAGGGGGCGCTCCTGCCCCAGCAGAAAGCCACAGTTTACATTTAAGTAATTCCAGTGGCATCATAAGAACATAAAAGCCCAGACTGATGAACACACCCATGAGAAACTCGAAGGTTAGCAGATGAGGTGAGACCAATTGTTTTAGATCTCTTCTGTATCCTGTCCCTATGCTGGTCGTCTCTAGACCTGCAGGAAACTGCTCTCTTCCTCAGCCAGTCTCCCTTCTCCCCACTCAAATCAATTCAAGCTGACAGTGTCTCACATTATTGAGCACCTACTACGAGCTAGGCACTGTGATATGAGCGTTTCGCACACCGTCTCGCTTACTTAGTTCCTCACAACCAGAGGAGGTTATCCCCATTTTACAGACAAAGAAATAGCCCTGCGAGGTTGAAGGACTTGCCCAATTCACACAGTCAGTGGTAAAGACACTCGGAATCCAACAGCCTCAGTTCCAGCCCTGCCTCTTCGGAGTTCTCTTTGGGTCTCAGTTCCTTATCTATAAAATGAGGAAAATTGATCATAATTTACTTTGAACCTTGGGTCTATGGATTTCTAGCAGGACCATGGATAAACCTTTTAGGTGTCTGATAATCCCCTGGAAGAGCATGGAAAACACATTCTCCTCCCCAGGGAAGTTAAAAAAAAAATCAGTTTCTCAAATAGGCCCCATAACCTGAAAAAAATGGCTTGGTTCATGGATCAGAGAAAAAGGATGGTCAGGAGAATGACATCTGTTTAGCATCTACCCTGTGCCAGGCCCCTTAGTAGGCACTTTCTGGGCATTACTGATTAAATTATCACCAAAGCCAGGAAGGGCAGTATCCCTGACCCCATTTCACAGGTGTAAAAACCGAGACTCTGGGTGGGCAAGACACTTGTCAAGGTCACCTGGCTTGTGAGGGGCAGCAGCCCAACTCTGTAGGATACCAGAATCTAAGACCCCGTCCTCTGCGTCACATTTCATAGATGAAGGTGCTCTGGCAGCAGAGGGAATAATTAGGGAGTTACGGCTTCAACTCAAGCACTTGATTACCTTCCACTGTCTGCCCTCATGGCAGGCAGGGCCCCGCTGACAGTGAGCTGAAAAGGTGAACTTCTGGGCACTGGAAGACTGGAAAATGGACAGCTGGGGAGCAGGACACCCCCAGCCCTGTCCCAATGGGACATGATTCTTAGCTTGCAGAATGGTAAATTCCCAGAACACTTCAGAAATAACCAAGTCTGCCCTTCCCCTCCTCAGGGAGGCCAAGTGAGGACGGAGAGTGAAATGAGCCGTCATCAACCTCTGCCCCCCTCTCCCCACAGAACAGAGATTTGCAAGGTACTGACCACATGATGTGGGTAAGAACATGGGCTGTGGCATCAGACAGACCTGGGTATGATTCATGGAACTGACAAGTTTCTCCACGTTTCTGAGCCTCAGTCCCCCCTCCGTGAACTGGGAATATTCACCCTTGGAAGGGCTGTGAGGATCAGAGGTAATCCATGGAACATACAGAACAAGGTTCTGGTGTGAATTCCACATCTGGTACTTGTTAGTACCAGCAGGCACTCAATAACTGTCTGCTGAACAGATGGACAGGTGGACAGCAGAGCTGCTGTTGTGTCCGTCTGTTTTTTGAGAGTGCCCCAATGGATTCCAAGTCCCCACCCAGGCCAGTGCCCAGGTTTACTTGGGTCCTCAAGCACCAGCAGGTACCCTGGATCTCAAAGAACAGACTCAAAACAGAGCTCCCCTCCCTAAAATGAACTGTGCTGGGATTGGCAAGCGACCTGGCTGTGGAGACAGATCACATGGACTCACCACTAAGCGGCATGGGGGCTTGTCATGTCCTCATCTGTACTCCCCCTCAGAGGGGCCTGTGAAGACTACACGAGGTGATGTAGGTAAAGTATCAGAACATGACAGGTGTCTAACCAGCACTGGCTCACTTCCTGCCCTAGATCTTTTTTTTTTAATCCCCACTCGAGGATATTTTTCTATTTATCTTCAGATAGAGCAGGAAGGAGGGAGAGAAAGGGAGAGAAACATCGACATGAGAGGGACACATTGACTGGCTGCCTCCCGCATGACCCCAACCAGGGCCAGGGACGAACTGAAACCGAGGTACATGCCCTTGACCAGAATCGAACCCATGACTCATTGGTCTGTGGGCTGATGCTCTAACTGCTGAGCCAAACTGGCCAGGGCCTGCCCTAGATCTTTATCACTCCTGGCATTTCCAGGGATCTGAAATGTTGGCGTCACCAAAGCCCCTGCTCCAAGCCTATGCCTGGGTGGTGGATGCTCTTGACCCTGCCTGCTGAAGCCTCTTTCCCAGCCCAGTTCTCCTGCCACCCTGTCACCTCCTTCCCTACCTGGCTCCTAGCTCCTCGCTCTGGTCCATCTGATTGACCCACAAGACTCTTACAGATTAATTCTGGACCTACCTCCCTGCCCCTCTGCCACACTCTAGCTCCAGAATCTCTCATGGCTCCCTGTTGCTGGCCAGGCTAGCCGAGTGTTCCACGACCCACACCACCAGCGCCCCAGGCTGGGGCAGAACACCAACGCAGGAGGCAGTAGCAGCAAGGTTTCCTGGAGTAGGCGATGGCTAATGGCTACAACACCCTGGCTGGGCCTGAACACAGCCAATGCTCAAACGCATGTGACCTGAACAACACTGTGGTGCTGGTTTGGTGGCAGACGAGAAACACCTTTATTTACCTATTTTGATGACAGTGTGGGTGCTGCTCTCCTGTGCTTTGTCTCCCAGGACATCATCTTCTTCCTGCGTTAGAATCATGGGGTGTACCTTGTCTCTCGGAGGCCATGCAGGGTCGGGGTCAGAGGCAGCTCGTGGTCTTCTCAAGACATCTAAGTCCCCATCTTCGTCCAGCTGAACTCCTGCCCCTTCCTGGCCAGTGGTGTCAGCACCGGTCTGGAGGGAAACACCTTCGCTGCTGCAGCCACTCCCAGGAGGGGGCTGGGGGCTGCCTGTCCCAGCAGAATTTCCTTCTGTGGGATCATCTCTGTAATCACCACCCTCAGTTCCTGAGTCTATCTGAGAGTCTTGGTTCCACAGAAGCTTGAACTGGGACAGAAAAACTGGAAGACAAAATACAAAAAGAGAATATTTCCAGCTCTCTTTTTTCTCTCCCTTCTTCTCCTTTCAGAAAACATGACTTCTGGAAAGAGTTTTAAAGGCCAGGTAGTGATATACTAATGCCAGTAGGAAAGGCCTGTTAGATTCAGCCAGGACACTGGGGCCACCAAAGCAGCCATGGCCACCATGGAGGGCAGCTACCATTGGATAAGCGTCCACAATGCAGGCACTCGGCCCACATTATCTCATTTAATCCTCACTGTTGCTATGAAGATAGTAGTAATGGAGCCATCTAAGAGACACAGAAACTGAGGCTTAGAAGTTAAGTGAGCTGACAAGGCCATACAGCTTTGAAGGTGGCTAAGGCCAAGGCGAGACTCACATCTAGTCTGCTCAACTCCTAAGCTGATCCCCTTCTCACTACCCTCTTCCACTTCTTAAGGTCTGGAGGACAGGCCAAGGATACCAAGTGTCCCTCTCCGTCTGGTGGCCAGAAAGTCATCGGGACAAGTTTCAGTAAGATTATATGGGCCAGGAGAGGCAGGCTGGAGGTGGGAAGTGCAAGGACTTGAGCAGACAGCCCCAGGCTGGAGTGCTCCATCTCCCTAGGCTGTCTGACCCTTGGCAAGTCACTCACCTGTTGAGCCTCAGTTTCCAGAATCCAGAATCCAAATTGAAACATGAGGGAAGGGGGAGTTATTAGTCACACCAGAATAACAAACTAATACACAGTGACTAGAGCTGGGGAGAGTGGCCATCGAGGCCCTGTCAGACATGACATCTGAGGAGCCAGGGCCAAGAGGAAAGAATGTCTAGGCAGAGTTAACAGCAAAAGCAAAGGCACTGAGGGAAAAAGGTATATGCAGTGTGCACGGGGCAGAAAAGAGCAGACTGCGGCCACAGAGAAATAAGGGAGAGGAAAATAAGTGTGGACACACAGGCAGGAGCTCAGGTGAGCTGGACCTTGCAGGACAAGCCGAGGAGCCAGATTTTACTTTAAGAGCAAGGGGAAGCCAATGGAGGGTCTAAATCAGGACAGTGTTGTGATATGCACTTTCAAGAGATTCCCTTAGCTTCTGGGGAGATGAATGGAGGAGAATACAGGGGAAAAGCCAGGGAGTCCTGGTGGGAGGAGCTGGAGGCAGCCAGCAAGGGATGATGGGCACTGGACTGGGATAGGGGCAGTGGGGATGGAGGGCAGTGTGCAGATGGAGCTCCCATGCCTTGTCTCCCTATTGGACTTGAGGCAGAAGCAGAAGTCGGCCCATTCACTTTTGCATTCCCAGCATCAAGTTTTGGGTCTGGCACAAAGCAGTTTACTCAATGAAAGAAAGGCACTTAAGAAGTGGTGTGATGATAACAGTTAATCCAGTCTTCCCAATCTTTACCCCCCAAAATGAGTATGACAAAACAAAATGGGATCCACACATACTAGGTCTGTCCACACACAACCAGGACCTTACCGGGTTGCCCCATGCTGTTTAGCCGCACCATGAGGTGTCTCTGGTTGGGGGTGTAGAGGTGTACGTCTGAGAGCACAGTGTCGCTTTTGAAGGTGACCTCGTCCATGGTTGGGGTGGGAGCCAGCCACCATGGCCCGAACTCCACGTTACTCACAGAACAGCAGCACCTGAAAGTGGACAACAGGTCCTTAGGGCTGGGAAGTGTATAGTAAACACACCCCATCCAGGTGGTCAATAGCTCTGTATCACCTGGGGGAAGTGCTTTCTTCTTCAATTCTTTTTTATTTTGGTATGTGCCCCTAGTGGGAACTGAACCCAGGACTCTCTGGTCCACAGGCCAACACTCTGCTGAGCCAAACCGGCCAGGGCTCTTCTTCAATTCTTTTATTTATTTTTAATCTTCACCACAGGATATTTTTCCATTGATTTTCAGATAGAGTGGGAGGGGAGGGTGGAGGGAGAGAAAGAGAAACATCGATATGAGAGAGACACATCCATCGGTTGCCTCCCTCATGACCCCAACCAGGACTAGGCGTCAAAACCCAACAGAGGTACATGCCCTTGACTGGAATTGAACCAGTGACTCTGGTCCGCAGGCTGAAGCTCTAACTGCTGAGCCAAACCGGCCAGGGCTCTTTTATTTTTTAATTAATTAATTTTTATTAATAGCTGTCCCTCCTTAACATCCCCCCAACACACTAATGTCTATATCCATTGGTTATGCATATATAAATATACATTCTTTGGTTTATCTCTCCCCATCCACCCCACGCCCCCCTTCCCTTTGAGGCTGGTCACTCTGTTCCCTACGTCCAAGACTCTGGATCTATTTTGTTCATTATATTCCAGTCTCCGAGCCTGGGCAAGGGAAAAAAGCATCTAGCTAGAATTGTATTATTTCGTTTGCACAGTGTTCATTTTCACAGTCTCTTATTTATGGTATACAGTTTTCTTTCCCTTTTAATTTCTTCCAACTTTATTATGAAGATTTTCAAACAGACAAGAGAGTTGGGGGTACAGCGTATAAACAACTGCAAAGGACAAACCCATGCTATGTGATTGTACAGAAAAATTTTCCATTAGGCAAACCTTACCCCCTGGGTGTTAAGAGAATAGCAAGAACTAGCTGCTAAAGTTAATAGATGACCACTGCATTGTATAGATAACCATTGCTTTGTGTACACCGAAACTGCTTGCTCCCTCAGGCATAACGGCTAACGGCAAACATCTGCTTCTGCACTGCTTGCTTGCTCGCAAACCCTTAGCCCAAATTCCTTAACAGGGCCTGAGACAACTATATAAGCAACCCTCCCCCTGAGCTTGGGGCTGCTCTCTCCTCGGGGTAGGATGGGACAGCTGCCGATGGGCTAATAAAGCTCTCTATATTTGAACCCAGTTCGCAGTCTGAGTGTGGTCTGTCTCGTTGGTGTACAACAAACCACACACATACTCACTGCTTAGATTGACACAACGATCACCAACAGTTTGTCCTGTGCTCGCTCTATCTGGGGCCGAGAGTGAGGTGCTGGGCTTCAGGTCAGAGGCAGGACTTCAAGACGGGGGCTGATGCCAGGAGGTCCCCTTCCCGCCCGCCGCCTCTCCCAGGGGTTTACTTGCTACAGCCCGCAGCCTGAAGTCCCACCGAGCCCTCTCGCTGCAGGGTTCAGACTGCCGCCATGGTAGGCGCCCCGCGCAGGCGCAGCCCCACCCCCTCTGCGTGCGACCGACCGCCAGGCTCCTGGCCACGCCCACCCGGCGCGCCGCGCAAGCGTGCAGAGGCTGCCCCGGGACAGGCGCAGTTCTAGGCCTGCGCTCCGAGGAGGTGCAGTTGTCACCTGCGCGGGTTTTGGGGGCGGGGCGGGGGAGGCTGCCTGTGTGGCACCGGTCCACGTGTGGGGGGGCCGTTAGATAACGCGCCCGAGGGCACCCAGGTGCTGAGTGGAGAGGCTTTGATGCCAGATTGGGTAATAGGGCTTTAGAGCGTGTGCTTTTAACCAGCATGACAGCTATTAATGATTGCTATCACCTTTGCTTTTAGTACTCTTTATTAATAATAGCTGGTAGTTATTTCATTCATTCGTCCTCTCATCACGTCCCCAATACCCGGCGAATGAGGAATCTCAGTCTTAGAGTCTCATAGAAAATGAAATCCGATACAAATGTTGCACTTAAAGAGAACTTCAAGCACATAGGGCTACAGTATTTGTGCTCTCAAGCACACACACAGCACCTCGATGGGCCCCCTTTGTCTTTATTATTTTTAAATGAAATTCTCTTTTCAAGACAAAAGAGGGTAAACATCAATTTCATGGTTATTATTGATAAAACAGCCCAGCGGGTGGGAGGGTGGTGATGGGTTGGGTTGGGGTTGTTGGGATGACCAAGCAAACAGATTGTGCTTCCTGAACACTGGATGTGTTTTCCCAATCAGCCCTGGAAGAGTTTGTCCTCCTGGAGAGAGAGCTCTTTCCCTAGAAGACCAGATTTTTTTTTTAGCAAACATTGTGCTTCCTGAGCTCCCCAGAACAGTACACGGAGAGCCAGCTGACCATCTTCAGTACCCGTTGTAGTCCTGGTCCAGCTGTCCCCAGGGGAAGTCACTCCTGGGAGGGCATGGAGGAAGGTGGCTCTCTACGTTATTCCTGAGTCTCAGTTATTTACAAGCCATTATGCAGGGCTCCTCTGCCAGCAAGTTCTTCCTTTATCCACACAACTTCCCCTGAGATTCAGAGAGGTGACATGCCTTACTCAAAGTCACCCAGCTCCTGAATGGCAGAATTGGGATACAGACTCAGTCTCAGTGATGGATGGAGCTTCGGAGTGAAAGGCCCTTTTAGCACTACAAGCAAGTATCTTCCTGTGAGAGTCTCCTCCAAGGCCTGGAGACGCAAGGGTTATGGTGCTAACTCACATATGCTGCAGTATACATTACCACAGCTGCCTGGGCTAATGACATCATGCACGCAGCAAACGGAAGGTGGACAAACTGCCAGACGTGTGATAAGCTAGCTTGTAGGAAATCGCTATCAGGTGACTATTATTAGCTTGGGTATTCAAAACAGCCCCTTTTCCAAATGTCATGTTTACCAAATACTGGAGGTGTTTTCCCAATCAGCCCTAGAAGATTTTATCCTCCTGGAGAGAGCTCTTTCCCGAGGACTGCTGAAAGCAGGCAATTATCATCTGTCCCCTGCCTCACGCCAGCTTCTAGCAACAGCTGCTACAAATGCACAGATTGCCTCCCTGATTCCTGGTTCTGTGTGGACAGGCACCAAACTGGCCTTCAGGTGGTTCAAATCCCCAGCTCGGCCATTAATCATGCTCACTTGTTCAATACATAATCATGGAGAGCTCTTCCGGTGCTAGTTACTCAGGCAAGTTGCTTTACTTCCCTGAAATTTAATTTTCTAAATGTTTGAGTACTGATAATAATACCTACCTGGAAGTGTTGTGCGAGTGAGTGAGAGATAACACGTGGAAAGGTCCAGGCGCAACTCTCCTCCCCTTCTTCAGGTGATCTGACCATATCTGGTGTGTTTTAAAGAACCCACCAATTTCATCAATTTTACTAAGTCATATTGTTAGATTAAAAGAAAGCAAGTTACAGCGTCATCATATGATGTAGTATCAGTTACATAAGAAAAAAACTCACAAAATACTATGTTTTCTCAGGACATGCATGTTATATAAATGCACAGAGAAAAGTCTGGAAAGATGCCTTCAAACTGAAATTTCTTTTTCTTGGGAGGGGCCATGGATGGGGGTAGTTCCAAGAAGACTTTGTTTTAATTTTTTTTGTGTGTGTGTGGTACGTGCCCCTAGCGGGAACCAAACCCGGGACTCTCTGGTCCGCAGCCTGACGCTCAACCGCTGAGCCAAACTGGCCAGGGCCTTTGTTTTAATTCTTAAAGAGATGCATCATGTGTTACTTGTATAGTTAGAAATTTATTTTAAAGTGAAAATGGAAAGGAGCTTTCACTAGTCAAATATAAAATAATATGAGCATCGCAATGAATAGTTTCAAGAATAAAATAATAAAAATAATCTATGTAAATGGCACTCAAACAAATGGGCCTTTATCCCTTTGGACTGCTTTAGCAACATGTCCTAGGCTGGGTGGCTTATAAATGATAGAAATTCATTTCTCATAGTTCGAGAGGCTGGAAGTCCAAGATCAGGGTGCCAGCATGGTCAGGCCCTGGTGAGGCCCTCTTGGGTTGTCACAGACACTCAGGCCAAGGCACACATGTGTTTATAAGAACATTATACTAGAAAACAAGTTGAAACAATCCAAATGCCCGACAACTAAAAAATGGGTAAATAGAATATGGTAATACATATAGTGGAATATTTTCCAGTTGTAAAATGGAACTAAGTTCTGATACATATTACAGTATGGATGAACCTTGAAAACATGGTGCTCAGTGAAATAAGCCAGACCCAAAAGGCCAGATATTGTATAATTCCATTTGTACGGAATGCCCAGGATAGATAAATCAACGGAGACAATAAGCAGATGAGTGGTTCGCAGGGAGTGGGGGAGGGGCTGGGGGGAGTGAAGCCTTCAGTGGGTAGGAAATCTTTTCGGTGGTGAAAATGGGAACTAGATAGAGGTGGTGGCTGTAGAACATTATGAAAATATGAAATGCCACTGAATTATACAGTTTTAAATGGTGGATTTTATGTAAATTTTACTTCAATAGAGAAAATCCATGAGTTCATAATGATACGAAAATAAAAAGGTTAAACAAACAGGTGGATGGACAGCTGTAATGAATAACTGTGGAAGGGTGGCTAGACATGGAAAAGCACTCTTTTTAAAAAAATTTTGTTTTTTCTTTATGGATTTTAGGGAGAGAGGAAGTGAGAGGGAGAGAGAGAGCATTTATTGGCCACCTCCTGCATGCCCCCCACTGGGGATCAGGCCCACAACCTGGGCATGTGCCCTGATGGGGAATTGAACCGGCGACCTCTTGGTACATAAGTGGATGCTCAACCACTGAGCCACACCAGCTGGACAGAAAAGCACTCTTTAAGTCGACAGAATGAGTGATCCAGACAAAAATGTTTAGTGGATGTTAAAACCATTGGCAGAAAGACTGTTGTGGGACAGGATATTCACACAGGCCCTCATCTGACCACACTGGCACCCTGATCTCAGACTTCCGCCTCCAGAACTGTGAGAAATAAATGTCTGTTGTTTATAAACCACCCACTCTGTGGTGTGCAGTTTTATCAGCCTGAACAAACTAAGATAAAACTTACACACTATAGCCTGGCCACTGGCTGGTTTGGCTCAGCAGTTGGAGCATCGGCCTGCGGACCAGAAAGTCCTGGGTTCAGTTCCTGCTAAGGGCACGTACCCCCCCCCGCCCCCAAATCAATCTATCTATCTATCTATCTATCTATCTATCTATCTATCTATCTATCTCTATATCTATATCCTGGACCGTGTTGCCCAGTGGTTGAGCTCGACCCATGCACCAAGAGGTTGCTGGTTCGATTCCTGGTCAGGGCACATGCCCAGGTTGTGGGCCCGATCCCCAGTGGGGGGCATGCAGGAAGCGGCCAACCGATGTTCTCTTTCATTGATGTTTCTCTCTCTCTCTCTCTCTAATAAAGAAAAAATAGAGAAAGAAAAAAACTTACACACCATAAGATTCATCGTTTACAATGTACAAATCAGTGGATTTAGTAAATTCACAGATTGTATAGCCATCACCACTATCTAATTCCATAACATGTTCATCACCCCCAAAAGAAACCCTGTGCCCATTAGCATTCTCTCTCCATTGCCCTCTTTTCTGGCAACCACTAATTTACCTTCTGTCTCTATGGGTTTGCCTCTTTTGACATTCATATAAATGGAATCCTACCATATGTACTCTTTTGTGTGTGGCTTCTTTCACACAGCTTAACTTATTTCTAAGCTTCACCCATGTTGTGGCATGTATCAGTACTTCATTCCTTTTTAATAGCCAAATAATATTGCATTGTATGGATAGACCTCATTTATTTATCCATTCACTAGTGGATGGACATTTAGGTTATTTCTACTTTCTGGCTATTATGAGTCATAGCGCCATGAACATTCATGTAAAGTTAGAGTGGACGTATGTTTTCATTTATCTTGGCTACATACCTAGGAGTGGAATTGATGAGTCCTATGACAACTATGTTTGACCTTCTGAGGAACTACCAGACTTGCTTTCCCAAGCGGCTGCACATTTTGACATTCCCTTTAGCTGAGTATGAAAGTTCCAGTTGCGCCCTGGCCAGTTTAGCTCAGTGGTTAGAGCGGCGGCCTGTGGTCCAGAGAGACCTGGGTTCGGTTCCTGCTAAGGGCGTGTACCTTGGTTGCAGTTTGTCCCCGGCCCTGGTTGGGTTGTGCGGGTGGAAAAAAGAAAGTTCCAATTGCCTTATGTTAAATCTTCTTGGGAAAGTCTTGGAACCGGTATAAAACAAGTGTCACCAGAGCGGCAAGGGCGCTGGAGTGTTTATACCCCAAATCCCACACTCATTGGTTAGGGCTGTTAATTATTTCACTTTTCCGGTTGACTGTGTGTGACTGCAGAGAAAGCCTTCTGATGCTGCCAGTTAGAAGTCAGGCCGAATGCATGGAAGTGGTAAAAGGAAGGGATTTGGAGGGGTGGTGTATCCAGAGCGCTTGCTACTGTTGTTCTTGTGAGCTGCTCTAGGATTTCCAAGCCAGTCTTCATATCCTCCAAAGGGCTGCAGATGGCCCACTGCAGTGTTCAAACTGCACAACTGAGCCCTGGCCGGTTTGGCTCAGCGATTAGAGTGTTGGCCTGTGGACAGGAGAGTCCTGGGTTCGGTTCCTGCTAAGGGCATGTACCTCGGTTGCAGTTTGTCCCTGGCCCCGGTTGGAGTAGTGTGGGTGGCGACCACTTGATGTGTCTCTCTCACATCGACGTTTCTCTCTCTCCCTCCCTCCCACTCTATCTTAAGATAAATGCAAAAATGTCCTCGGGTGAGGATAAAAACAAACAAACAAACAAACAAAATCTGCACAACTGAGGTTTGTAGTGGGCTGCCAAGTTCCCTCCAAAAAACTTGTCCATCTGGAATCTCCAAATGTGACCATGTTTGGAAATCGAATCTTTGTAGATGTAACTGGTTAAGGATCTTGAGACAAAATTATCCTGGATTTAGGATGGGCCCTAAATGACAAGTGTCCTTATACAAAGAGGAGGGGACACAGAGAGAAGAAGCCAATGTGAAGACAGAAACAGAAATGCAGTGATGTGTCTCCAAGCCAGGGAACACCAAAGATTGTCAGGGACGCCAGAGGTGGGCGGGAGGCTTGGAGCAGACCCTCCCTCGGAGCCTCCTGCTCAACCCAGCCCCGCTCACACCAAGGTTTCAGACTTCTGGTGTCCAGAATTGGGAGAGAATAAATTCCTATTGTTTAAGCCACCCAGTATATGGTACTCAGAACACTAGTAGAGTCCCAGCTGGTTCGTGTCTCTAGTTCGTGCTGTCCTTCTGGCTCAGAACTCCAGTGCTCATCCAGTTATGCCCATAACCAGCCCTTCTTATCCTACAACTCAGGGCAGAAACTCCCTGCCCAGATAGTATCCAGCCCATCCTATCATATGCTGCACCCTCATCTGCCCAAGGACCTTTCTATTACATCCTTGTTTTATTTTCTGAGTAGACTTATCGCTCTCTGGAACGACCTATTATTTATTTTTCATTTGTTTATTGTTTGTATCCGGTGCTAGAATGTAGGTCGCCTGAGAGCAGGGCCTTGCCTGCGGGGATCAGGTTACAATGTGCACAGGCGGGGCTCAGGGACAACTTGCAGAATGAACGACAGACTGGAGATCTTTGGAACGCCGCTGGAGGCGCTGTTGCCCCTGTAACATCCGGATGATGCAACTCCAGAGAAGCTGGCCATTGACATCCCACTCCCTCTGTGTGATGGAGAGGTTTTAGTGATCCACTTAGACCTGGGTCAAAATGTTCTCTTTTGAGATGAGCTTAAGAAGTCACCCTGTTCTTTCCTGTGTCTGACTTCGGGAGAATAATGAATGTTTCCCAGTGTCACAAGCCTGCTCTATTTTTCTTCTTCTTAGCAGTTATCCCAGGACCCAGAATGCTGGTGGAGGACTTGGAGCAGCAACTGTCTTCCCAGCCAGGGCCCCTCCTTTTACAGCCATCTCCTAGCACAGGGTCCTTCCTATCCCTGTATCCTGCCGTTTATTGTAGGCTCGCAGTGCAGTCGCTGGGCGTCTAGAGAGTGGGGTACATTGCCTCTGATACCCACACAGCAAGAGTACGATGAGGCGGGAAGGGGGAGGCTAATGCACCACCACCTCAGGGGAAGATTAGACACTTTCTTTTTTTATTTTTATTTTTCTTTTTGATACGTGCCCCTAGTGGGAACCAAACCCGGGACTCTCTGGTCCACAGGCCAATGCTCCAACCGCTGAGCCAAAGCGGCTAGAGCTTCTTTCTTTCTTTCTTTCTTTCTTTCTTTCTTTCTTTCTTTCTTTCTTTCTTTCTTTCTTTCTTTCTTTCTTTCTTTCTTTCTTCTTTTTAATATGTTTTTTTTATTGATTTCTGAGGGAGAGAGGAAGGGAGAGAGAGAAACATTTAGTGGCTGCCTCCTGCACGCCACCTACTGGGGATGGAGCCCGCAACCTGGGTATGTGCCCTGATCAGGAATTGAACTGGGACCTCTCAGTCCATGGGATGACGCTCAATCCATTGATCACACCAGCTGGGCTCATTAGCCACTTTTCAAGTGTCACTGCCCAACAGTCCCTTAGGCTCTTTCATCTGATTTCTATTTTGTTTACTTAAAATACATCTGGCGGGAGTGGGGAGGAAGGTGTCAATGGAGGAAAAAAGTAGGGACATCTGTACTGCTTTCAATAATAAAGATAAATTAAAAAATAAAATAAAATACATCTGTTTCCTTCACGTGTGGGCATGGATTGATCTTTTCTAGCCGAGTAAGGGGCAGTGACTGGAATATGAAGCCACGTCCTGGTAGTTAGTTCCCAGGTGAATGGAAGAGGTGCCGGGTGTCTTGCTCACTGTTCGTGCTTACAGCCATCCTGGGAGTGAAGTATTGCTGTTCCCAGTTTATAGATGAGGTCAGAGAGGTGAAGCCATGAGACCAATGTCCTTCCCTTTCCTCTCCTTTCCTTCATTTCTCTCTCTTTCTCTTTTTAATACTCACCCAAGGATATGCTTTTTAAAAATTATTATTTATTATTGATTTGGGGGAGAGAGAGAGAGAAACATTGATCCGTTGCCTCCTGCATGTTCCCCACCAGGGGATCAAACCCACAACCTAAGTACGTGCCCTGACTGGAAATCGAACCTGCACCCTTTTGGTGCATGGGACAATGGTCCAACCAACTGAACAACTTGGCCGGGGCTCTTCTTCATTTCTTGAAACGTCTTTTAAAAATTAATAAACTTGCCCTGGCCGGTTTGGCTCAGCGGTTAGAGCGTCGGCCTGCGGTCCTGAGAGACCCGGGTTCGGTTCCCGCTAAGGGCATGTACCTCGGTTGCAGTTTGTCCCCGGCCCTGGTCGGTTGTGCGGGTGGCAGCCACTCGATGTGTCCCTTTCACATCGATGTTTCTCTCTCTCTCTCTGTTCCTCTCTCTCCCCCGCACTCTACCTGAACAAAAAATGGAAAAATGTCCTCGGGTGAGGATAAAAAAAAAAAAAAATTAATAAACTTGATGTTTTAGAGCAATTTTAGGCTTCCGGCAAACCTGAATGGAAAAGACAGCTATTTCCCACATACCTACCGCTGCTTCTACACATTCACAATCTCTCCCACTGTTGATCCCCCGACAGGATGAACCTGGGATTGACCCCACCTGCAAGACTTTGGGGGGTCTCTGAACGGCTTCCTTCTGGGTGATCTGGGACAGAATTATTCAGTGCCTTCTCCCCTGCACTGCCCGCCTCACTGTCAGCCCCGCCCCCTGGGACCAGGAGTCGGAGCTATTGTTGGAGAGTCAGAATTCGGATGTCTCCTTTCAGGCCCCTTTCATTCTGTTCCAGGCCTTTGTGATCTATTTTTCTTACCTCCCTCCAATTTACATTTTTCTTTTTTAGATGATTCTCTATGAGCCTTCAGATCTCACAAATATACTTTGATTATATGGCTCACCATCAGTTCCTTTTATCTTGGGAACCGTTTGCAAACCGACTCTAGTAAATACAGATATCAACGGAGGGCTCATGGTGGGTCCTCATCTTCCAGGGCCCCCTTCAAGAGATCTGAGAGGACAAGGGGGCTGAGGCCTTATTGCCTGAGAACTCACACCCACCTGGACATACCCCCCTTTACCCCCTGCTCCCACCCAGCAGTGCAGAACACACAGCTCAGGCGCCTGCTGCATTACATACATCATGTCCAGCTCTCCATGTCACCTTAAAAGGAAGGAACGAAGACTGGCCCCCTTTTGCAGATCAGCAAACAGAGGCTCTGAGATGTGAAGTCCCTTGCCTGCAGTCACTCAGATCCTAACAGGCTGGCCCAGGTGGGTTTGACTCTGAAAAGTGGTTCAGAGAAGTGAAGTGGGTTTTCTAAAATGTGCTCCCAATGGGCTGGAGTCGGGCAGCCTCAGTGCCAGTCTTATTCCCTGGATTAGCTCAGGTTCTCCCAGAAACAGACCCGGGGATGGGAATGCACGGGCAAGTGATGTATCAAGGGAGGGCTTTCAGGAGAAACTGGAAAGGGAGCGAGGGAGGTAGGACGGGGAAAACGAGGAGACAAGCATGTGTGAGCAAGCTCGGATGGCATTCCAGCCTGATCTCTTGGGGAGCTCGGGAGCATAGTTACATCCCAGCCTTTGTCCTGCTCTGAGGCAGCTGGAGGTGTTTCCTCGGCCTGTTGTAAGAAATGACCGAACTGGGTGGCTTAAAATGGCAGAAATTCATTCTCTCCTAGTCCTGGAGACCAGATGCCTGAAAGCAAGGTGTGGTGAGGTCATGCTCCCTCTGAGGGCTCTGGGAAGGATCTGTCCCAGGCCTCTCTCCCAGCTTTTGGTGGCCACTGGCTGCCGCGGCCATTCCTGGGCTTGTAGATGTATCACTCTACTCTCTGCCTCCATCTTCAAATGGCCACCTGCCCACGTGTCTTCTCTTCTTCTAAGGACACGTCATTAGATTTAGGGCCCTGACAGATAATCCAGGGTGGTCTTCTGATGCTGAACTCACTCCTCTAATGTCTAATCCATCATCCAACCTTCCCCAGGACTGTTAGACCCTGCAGAGCTCTGTGTCTATTTGGGTGGCTTGGTTGAAGCCGCAGAAACCAGCAATGACTAATTTATGCTAAAAGATGTAATAATGTTCATGGGGAATCTCACAGCAAATGAAAGGAAAAGCCAGGCCTTGAAAGGGGCAGGGTCCAGAGAGGTCCAGGAAATTTAGGACAGAGGCAAAGGGACTTCCTTCGAGGCCTTTGGTTAGAAAGGAGTCAAGGCCACCCCTTTCCCCCTACCCCAGCACTTTTTTTCCTTGAGTTCTCTACTCTTGATGCAAATTCCAGAAAGGGGGGCATCTGATTGGCCAGTGGGCGGAGTACATTGATTGACAGTTCCAAACAGTCCCTCCTCACTCCTCCTGCACCAGCCACACCAGGCTCCAGGTGGTTTTGCAAAAACCCTGTTCTTCCTCTGGGTCTGCGCCCAGAATACCTTTTCTCCTGATTTGCCTGTTGAGAAGTCCCTACACATCCTCCAAGCTGTCCATCCTCCGGAGCTTTCCCCATTCCCTTGCCAGATTGGAATAAGGCAACTTGGCTCCTGCAGAGAGTTGGGGGCGGGGTGCTGTGCTTACTTCTGTCAGCTACTTGAGGTGGCTCCGTGTCCTCCCACCTTGTCTCCGTAGCCCCTAGCCAGCCACCCGCTGCTGGCCCACCGCGCCAGCTCAGTAAATAACGACTTTTTGTATGACTCTGGATATATTCCTGTTCTGTGGGGGAATTTTAGCTGCAGGAGAAAAGGGCATCATGTGCAAGAACAAAACTTTCGATTTCTTTCTTCCCAGCTGGGAAAATGTGTTGCAGGCAGGCAAGCTCTGTGGAGAAGGAAAGAGCAAGATAACTGTGTGGGGGCGGGGGTGGTTCAGGGAGGGCTGGCTAGCGGGACGGATCTGCGGACAAACCAGAGGCATTTGGTGTGCTCTGTGATAAAGGGACTGCGTGTGGGAGCTGGACAAGGGGAGGCTGCAATGCCGAGGAGGAGGGCGGCACAAAGGAGCTGAGGGGCCAAGAATGGGAGGATCAGAACCAGCAGCCACCCCCAGAGAGGCAGTGCGATGTGGCCATGAAGAACTGAGCTCTGGAGTCTTGGCATCAAGTCCAGACTCTTTTGCTAATGAGCTATGTGAATTTGGGCAAGTTATGAATGCCTCAGAGTTTCAGCTTCTTTCATCTTAAAATAGTGCCACCTGACAGAGCCATGCTTCAGGATTAAAGGGAACAGCCCAGCTGGGTACCAGGTATATAACAGTTGCTCAATAACACACATTCCTCTCTTCAGTCCCTGAGGAGTTCATATAGAACGAGGGTCAGAGAATTATGGTTCATGGCTAAATCTAGCCCAGCCACCTGCTTTTGTGAGTGGACTTGCATCTGCACACAATCCGACCCACTCATTACCACTGAGTATGGTGGCTTCACACTACAAGGGCAGAGGTGAGTAGTGTGACAGAGATCGTATGGCCAGGGATGCCTTAAATATTTGCTGTTCTGGTTTCTCAAGAAAAAGACGACCGACCCTTTATTTATGTGTAAGATATATATATCTTATATACATAGCCTCACCTCTCTCTAGGTTGTCCCTGATATGTTGCTGGAGACGAGGAGACCCAAACTCAAATGTGGTCTGGCCAGTCCTGACAATATGTGGTGGCTTATATATACATTTCTGTAGATGAATATACTATTGTCCATTTTTCTTTTTTTTTTTTTATCCTCACCCAAGTACATTTTTCCACATTTTGTTCAGATAGAGTGGGAGGGAGAGAGAGAGGGTCATCGACGTGAAAGGGATACATCGAGTGGTTGCCACCCTCATGACCCAACCAGGGCCGGCGACAAACTGCAACCGAGGTACGTGCCCTTAGCGGGAACCGAACCCGATCTCTCTGGACCGCAGGCCGACGCTCTAACCGCTGGGCCACACTGGCCAGGGCTGTCCATTTTTCTTGAAACATGAGATCTTCTGTGTCTTCTTGGTTGTTTTCCACGTTTGACAGAGATTGGTCACTAAGAAATGTATTCACTCAGCAAGTGTTCATTGGGCGCATGCTATGTGTCAGGCACTGTTCCGTAAGCTGGGAATAAAGCAGTGAGCAAAAGAGACAACCGTTCCCGCCCTCATGGAGCTTCTGTTCTAGTGGAAGGGAGAGAGACAGTGTACTGATGAATTTCATTTATTTTAATAGTTTTGAAACATTTATTAAAAGCAATAAAGACAACGAATTGAGCTAAGTGTTACATTTGAGAAACTAGTTCAAGAAAAATAGAGCAAATTCAGATAATAAGAGGAACGGAAATTACAAAGAGAAAGGCATACATCAATGAAATAAAAAAAACACAGGAAAATAGAATGAGCCAAAGAGTAAGTGGAAAATCTACTCAGAAAAAAATTGAGAAGATAAAAAGAAGTTGTAAGAACCAGGCGGAACGAGGTGGTGCAGGGTCTCCAGAAGGGCAGGTTTATTGGGAATCAGCCTGCCGGACTACCTCTAAGGAGAGAGTAGCAACCGGCTTGTACAGACTAAGAATTTTTAAACTTAGGGCTGGGGGGCTGGTGGTTCAGCTGAGGAGACGTGGTCGTCTCTGATTAGTGGGGGGCAGAGGTCTTCTGAAACTTGTTTTTCTTGTTGAGTGACTGTTTGCAGTTTTGGGTGGGTTAGGGTGGTTCCATCATTCCGTTCCTCTGGACTGGAGTGATGGGTTTTAGTTTTCTGGAATGAGAGGCTGAGGGAAAGGTTAAACGATAAGCTTGGAATGAGAGGTTTAGGGCAGTAATATGGAAGTTAAGAGCTAACATTTCCCAACTCTTAGTTAATATAAGTTGGACAAAAAGTTTGTGTTGATTGGAACTTTGGGTTGACCCCTAGGGAGGGCCTCTCGGGCAAGAGTGTTCTTCTTCCTGCTGTTCTCCCTCTGGGTTGCTCCTCCTGGGGGGTCACCCTGGGGTAGTGGGGTATAAGTTTGGAGTAGAAGTTGGTGGTGGGCGACCCTGGTGAGCTCGGTCACCCGTGCACGTAGAAATTTCAGAAAATATGGGAGAAGCAGTAAGAGGAGAGAAATTACTATTAGTGGAGTTATAAGTGGGAGTAGGATGTTAAAGAGGGGGTTTGACCACCATTGGCTTAGTGGTGATGCTTCCTCGGGCCTGCGATTGCAGAGCCTCTCCTGGAGTTTTCGGAGAGAGTTAATATTTTCCTCTACCATACCTGATTCGTTGATATAGTAGCGGCATTTTTCTTGGAGGAAAAGGCAGGTACCTCCTTTCTCAGTGGTGAGAAGGTCCAGGGCCCGATGGTTTTGGAGGGCAACCTCTGCTAGGGAGGTGAGTTGTCTTTATAGGGAGGCTAGCGAGGCAGCCGAGTTTTCGAAACCTCTTTCTAGATCCGCCTGAATTTGTTCAGTCATTTTAAGGCTGTAGCCGAGTCCAGCTCCCCCAATTCCTAGGGCAGCTACGGAGGAGAAGAAAGAGAGGCCTACAAGAAAAGGGAGAAAGATGGCCCACCTCTGGCAGGGAGTTTGAAGGATTCCGGCAACCTCATCCTCAGTGTAATATAGAAGCTGTGGGGCAAGAATTGCCCGGATACATGGGCCCGGAGAGGTGGTGTCGATGTGGTTGGTTAGAAAGTTCCCCAAGGACTTGTAATTGGAATGTTGTAGGGGGAGTTAGTGGGGATTAGGAGTCCTGAGGTTACAAATTTGGAGATGAGGGGTTTTAGGTCCTGTAGATATTTTCGAGAAATGGGGTCCTGGGGTACATTAGGAAAGAAAGAAATGTTCTTAAGGGATATTTTGATGGGGGTCTGGTGAGTGGCTATGGAGGGCTGGCTAGTGTCCCAGACCTGAGGATTAACAACAGAGGGGGAAATGGGAAAGGAAGGGGAGGAATCCGGAGGAATCGGGGGTGTGGCTGTCGTCCAGCAAGCAGAATATTCTGATATTTTGAGAAATGGTGGTAGATCTCTTTGGGGGGAAGAGTTGGAGGGTAGTATGGAATTTGCTTAAGATATCCCATCCTAGGAGATGGGTGGGGCATTGGGGCATGACTAGGAATTGATGTGTAAATGAAGTTCCTTCTAAGATACAAGTTACAGGAGGGGCAATAAGGGGGCAGGAGCGCTGACCTGAGACTCCCAGTACAAAGGTTTGAGAACTGAGAGGGCCATTAAATTCCGGGAGGGTGGAGAAGGTGGCCCCAGTGGCTATGAGGAAGGACATTTCCTTTCCTGCTATGCGAAGGTTTACCCTGGGCTCCCTGTTGTTGATGTGTACTGGGGCCGGTGTCCCAGGGCCTCCTCAGTCCTCTGCCGCCAGTCCCAGAAGGTCTGTTACTGTCCTAGGTGGGGTGTTGTTGGGGATGGTCGACCCAAATGCCCTTTGGCGCTCGGGGCAATCAATTCCTCAGTGGCCCTCTCGGCGGCGACGTTGTGGGCAAGGCCCCGGTGGGGAGGTGAGGGTTTGGGCACTGTCTCGCCCAGTGGCCCGTTTGTTTGCATTTGAAGCAGGGGCCAGGAGGATTTGATTGAGGAGGTTGTCTCCTAGAGCCTTGGCCCTTGGATCACTGTTCCCTTGAAGGGCCTTCGCTAGCGTAAGGTAGTTCTCCTGTTGTCTTTTCTGTTGCTCTTCCCTCTCCATTTCCTCCTGGTTGTTAAAGACCTTAGAGGCAATATGTAAGAGCTCTCTCTGAGGTGTCTCGGGCCGTCCTCAAGTTTTCTGAGTTTGCGTCTAATGTCAGGGGCAGATTGGGAGATGAAATGGGAATGGAGGAGGGTGGTCCCCGCTGGGGTGGTGGGGTCCATATGAGTTATCTGTGAAAGGCCTGGGAGAGTCATTCTAGGAATTCTCCTGGATTTTCTTGGGGTCTTTGAATGATTTCTTTGATTTTGTCATAATTGACGGCCTTATTGGCTAGTTTTTCTAAGGCCTGAAGAAGGTAGTCTATAAGATGGTCGCATTCCCTACAATTAGCATGGCCAATTTGATAGTTCCAATTTGGGTCATTGGGGGGAACTGCTTCTCCCCCTATTGTCCCGGGCATGTGCCTCAACTGCTACTTGCTGGGTGGTTGCCCACACCCGATCCTTATCGTGTGCAGAGAGGGAGGAAGTAAGGATGATAGAAAGATCATGCCAGGTAAGCTCATACGATTGAGTGAGGTTGGCTACACACACTATTCCCTCGGTGCCAGCTACTTCCCAGAGCAGATATAAACCAGTCTGGGGAGGTCTACGTGGGTGGAGAAAGGGGGAGATGTGGGGAAAGGCGCATCTGGTGGAGGAGAAGAGGCATTCAGATAAGGCGGAGGCAGAGCCCTTGATGTGGCGGTAGAAGGGGGTGTATCTGGGGCAGGAGGAGGAGGATAAGGCCAAGGAGGAGGAGGAGTAGGGGCCGAGTGGTCTTGAGGGTCAAAAGAATCTGTAGGAAAGAGGGGGGTTGGGGATCGGGCTAGAAGGACTTGGTGGGTGGAGTGGATAGAACAAAGGGAAGGGTGAGAGCAGAGAGAAGAAAGCCTGCACGTAAGGAATTTCTGAGGCCTTGCCTGTCTGGTGGCAGAAATTATTTAAGTCTCTTAGAATATTGAAGTTAAAAGTGCCATTTTCTGGCCATTGAGAGTTATTGTCAAGTTTATATTGGGGCCAGGCTGTATTGCAGAGGAATATGAGTTTGTGGGGCCTCAAATCGGAGAGGCCGAGGTTTTTTAGGTTTTTCAGTAGGCAGCCAAGGGGGCTTGAGTGACGTGGTTTCAACTGAGACCACCCCATTTCGTAGAGAGGCAATGACAGGAGAGGGCGTCCCGTCTCTAATCAAGGCCTCGGGAGGACAAGCCTGTGTAAGGTAGCCAGGCGCCGCAGGTGGGAGGTGGGAAGAAACCGAAGAGCCAACCAGCCGAATAAGCAGAAATCAGGCTTTATTGGGTACACTCCGGGCGGGTTCACAGACTCCGGGGGTCGAGTCCGAGAAGCCGCGCCCTATGCTGGGGTTTGTGATTTTTATATCTGCGCCTATGGCAGCGGGAACTTGTTGTTAGGGTTAAGGTCCCGAGGGGCTACGCATGGGGGCCCCTGGAATGTGAGTCTATTGTCCCGGAGCAAACAGTTCCTGGACTAGGACAGGAGAATGGGACAGGAGTTGATCTATGAGTTCGGGGCAAACAGTTCCTGAAACAGGGTGGGAGTTTAGGTTGGGTAAGCGAGGTAATGGCTGAACAGTTTGCCTGGCGCCAGTTCCCAGGCTCTCGGACAGCCTGTAGGAAGGACAAATCAAGAAGGAGTCATCACCCCGACTTGAATGCCCGAAGAGTAGCGAGGGGTCCGACTAGGTACCTAGATTTCGAGACGAGAGCGAGACCGGCGGGCCACTCGGTAGACAGGGGTGAGTCAAAACTGAAACTGTTTGTAGGTAGAAAAATAAGGGAGAATTTCCAGACAAGAGTGAGACAGGCAGGCCACTCGGTGAATTTCGAGACGAGAACGAGATGGGCGGGCCACCCGGTAGCAAATGTAGGCAGAAGAATAAGGGAGAATAGGGAAGGAGAGAAAGAGCGTGAGAAAGGGAGTGTGAGGGGGCCTAAAATTTGGAAGGCCAACCAGAGAGGGGAGGCAGAAATTTCTTACCTTGTGGTTCGGCAGGTAGGAGGGGGTCTGGGACAGGTTGGAGCTGGCCAATCAACCCAACCACAATCCACCCAGAATCTGGGAGTTAGCCCAGGTGAGCTGCTGCTGTCCACTACTTCCCAGGTAGTAAGGGTGGTCTGTGCTGGGGATCGTCCAGGCTACCAAGCTTCCGTTCCCGGGTTTCAGCACCAAAATGTAAGAATGAGGTGGAACGAGGTGGTGGTGCAGGGTCTCCAGAAGTGCAGGTTTATTGGGAATTGGCCTGCCGGACTACCTCTAAGGAGAGAGTAGCAACCGACTTGTACAGACTAAGAATTTTTAAATTTAGGGCTGGGGGGTGGGGGGTGGGGTGTGGTCGTTCAACTGAGGGACGTGGTCATCTTTGATTGGTCGGGCCTGGGGTCTCCCGAGTTCTTGATTGGTCAGGGGCCGGGGTCTCCTGAAACTTGTTTTTTTTTTTTTTTGTTACAGATGTTTCTCCTTTTTTACCCCATTGGCATCCCCCTCCCCATCCCTCCACCCCATCCCTGGCTTTGTTGTCCATGTCCATTGGTTATGCATACATGCATATAAGTTCTGTGGTTTATCTCTTTCCACCCCCCCACCCCCTCTTCTGAGGGATGTCAGTCTGTGCCCTACTTCCATGTTTCTGGGTCTACCGTATTCCTCAGACTGTTATGTTCAGTATTTTCCGTATATAAGTGAGATCATGTGGTATTTGTCTTTTTCTGCTTGGCTTATTTCACTTAGGATAATACTTTCCAGGTCCCTCCATGTCGTCTCAAAGGATAAGAGATCTTTCTTTCTTACAGCTGCATAGTACTCCATTGTCTATATGTACCACTGCTTTCTTATCCATTCGTCTACTGGTGGACACTTGGGCTGTTTCCAGATCTTAGCTATTGTAAATAGTGCTGCTATGAACATGGGGGTACATATATTCTTCCTGATTGGTGTTTCAGGCTTCTTAGGGTATATTCCTAGAAGCAGGATCACTGGGTAAAGTGGCAGTTCCATTTTTAATTTTTTGAGGTAACACCATGTTATTTTCCACAGTGGCTGCACCAGTCTGCATTCCCACCAGCAGTGTACTAGACTCCCCTTTTCTCTACATCCTTGCCAACTCTTGTTTGATGATTTGTTGATGGCGGCCATTCTGACAGGTGTGAGGTGATACCTCATTGTTGTTTGAATTTGCATCTCTCTGATGATTAGTGATGTTGAGCATTTCTTCATATGTCTCTTGGCCATTTGCATGTCTTGTTTGGAGAGGTATCTATTCAGCTCCTCTGCCCATTTTTTAATTGGGTTCTTTGTCTTCCTTTTTTTTGAGTTGTATGAGCACTCTCTATATATTGAAAATTAACCCCTTATCTGATATATCATTGGCAATGATGTTCTCCCATACAGTGGGTTGCCTTTCCATTTTGATGATTGTTTCTTTTGCTGTGCAGAAGTTTTGTAGTTTGATGTAGTCCCATGTGTTCCTATTTTCTTTTGTTTCTGTTGCCTTAGGTGATGTATCAGTGAAAATTCTGATCTGTATGATGCCCGAAATTTTGTTGCCTATATTTTCTTCTAGAATTTTTATGGATTCACGGGTCACATTTAAGTCTTTTATCCATTTTGAGTTTATTTTTGTGTATGGTGTAAGTTGATGGTCTAGTTTCTTTTTTATTTTTATTTTTGCATGTAGCTGTCCAATTTTCCCAACACCATTTATTAAAGAGGCTGTCTTTACTTCATTGTATGCTCTTGCCACCTTTGTCAAATATTAATTGAGCATATTGCCTTGGGTCCATTTCTAGGTCCTCAGTTCTGTTCCATTGGTCTATATGCCTGTTCTTGTGCCAGTACTAGGCTGTTTTGATTATACAGTGGCTTTGTAGTTTAACCTGATATCTGGTAATGTGATCCCTCCTACTTTGTTCTTCTTTTTCAAGATTGCTGTGGCTATTCAAGGACTTTTTTGGTTCCATATAAACTTTTGAATTATTTGTTCTAGTTTTGTGAAGTATGCCATTGGTATTTTGATGGGGATTGCATTGAATCTATAGATTGCTTTGGGTAGTATGGACATTTTAATGATGTTAATTCTTCCAATCCATGAACAAGGTATGTGCTTCCACTTTTTTATATCTTCCTCTATTTCTTTTTTCAATGTCCTGTAGTTTTCTGCAAATAGGTCCTTTACTTCTTTGGTTAAGTTTATTCCTAGGTATATTAATTTTTTTGCTGCATTGGTAAATGGGACTGTTTTTTCAGTTTCTCTTTCTGTGAGTTCATCATTGGTGTATACAAATGCCGTCGATTTCTTGACATTAATTTTGTATCCTGCTACTTTGCCAAATTCATTTATTAAGTCTAGTAGATATTTGATGGAGTCTTTGGGGTTTTCTATGTATAGTAGCATGTCATCTGCAAATAATGACAGTTTCACTTCCTCCTTTCCAATTTGGATCCCTTTTATTTTTTCCTCATGTCTGATTGCTGTGACTAAGACTTCCAGTACTATGTTAAATAAGAGTGGCAAAAGTGGACATCCCTGTCTTGTTCCTGTTCTTAATGGAAATGTTTTTAGTTTCTGCCCATTGAGTATGATGTTGGCTGTAGGTCTTTCATATATGGCCTTTATTATGTCAAGATATGATCCCTCTATTCCCACATTGCTGAGCGTTCTTATCAGAAATGGATGCTGGATTTTGTCGAATGCTTTTCAGCGTCTATTAATATGATCATGTGGTTTTTATTCTTCATTTTGTTTATGTGGTGTATCACATTTATTGATTTGTGAATATTATACCAGCCTTGCATCTCTGGAATTAATCCCACTTGGTCATGGTGAATAATTTTTTTGATGTATTGCTGGATCTGACTTGCTAGTATTTTGTTCAGGATTTTGGCGACTATGTTCATCAGCGATATTGGCCTATAGTTTTCTTTCTTTGTAGTGTCTTTTTCTGGTTTTGGAATTAGAATTATGCTGGCCTCATAAAACAAGTTAGGAAGTCTTCCTTCTTCTTGAATTTTTTGAAATAGTTTGAGGAGAATGGGTGTTAGTTCTTTTTTGAATGTTTGGTAAAATTCCCCTGTGAAGGTATCTGGGTCTGGGCTTTTGTTTGCTGGGTGAGTCTTGATTACCTCTTCAATTTCCTTAGTTGTTATTGGTCTGTTCATGTTTTTTATTCTTCCTAGTCCAGTTTTGGGTGACTGTGTGTTTCTAGAAATTTGTCCATTTCACTTAGATTGTCGAATTTGTTGCCATATAGTTGTTCATAGTAGCTGTTAACGATCTTTTGTATTTCTGTGGTGTCAGTTGTTACTTCTCCTCTTTCATTTCTGATTTTGTGTATTTGGGTTCTCTTTGTTTCTTGGTGAGTCTAGCTAAGGGTCCATCGATCTTGTTTATCTTTTCGAAAAACCAGCTCTTTGTTTCATTGAATTGTTTTTTTGGTCTCTTTGTCGTTTTTTTGGTCTCTTTGTCGTTTATTTCTGCTCTGATCTTTACTATTTCCTTCCTTCTACTTGCTTTGGGGTTTTCTTTTTGTTTGCTTTTTAGTTCTTTAAGTTGTGAGGTTAGACAGTCAATTAGAAAATGTTTTTGTTTCTTGATGTAGGCCTGTAGTGCTATGAACATCCCTCTCAGAACTGCTTTTGCTGCATTCCATAGATTTTGTGTTGTTGTGTGTTCATTTTCATTGGTTTCCAGGAAGTTTTTAATTTCTTTCTTGATTTCCTCAGTAACCCATTCATTGTTTAATAACATGCTATTTAGCCTCTATGTGTTCAAATGTCTTTGCATGTCCTTGTTGCAATTGATTTCTAGTTTCATGCCATTGTGATCTGAGAAGATGCTTGATATTATTTCAATCTTCTTGAACTTGTAGAGATTTAATTTGTGCCCTAACATGTGGTCTATCTTTGAGAATGTCCCATGTGCACTTGAGAAGAATGTGAATTCTGTAGTTTTGGCGTGTAATTTTCTGTAGATATCTATTAAATCCATTTGGTCTAGTGCTTCATTTAGAGTCTCTGTTTCCTTGCTAATTTTTTGTCTAGGGGATCTATCCAGTGATGTCAACGGGATGTTGAAGTCTCCTGCTATGATTGTATTGCTATCGACTTCTCCTTTAAAGTCCTCCAGAAGATTTTTAATATATTTTGGTGCTCCTATATTGGGTGCATATATGTTTATCAAGGTTATATCTTTCTAATGAATAGATCCTTTGAATATTATGTGGTGGCCTTCTCTGTCTCTAGTTATGGCCTTCATTTTGAAATGTATTTTATCAGATATGGGTATTGCTACCCCAGCTTTTTTTTGCTTGGAAAATTTTTTTCCATCCCTTCACTTTCAACCTATGTGAGTCTTTTGTTGTGAGGTGGGTCTCTTGCAAACAACATATAGATGAGTCATACTTTCTTATCCAATCAGCTCCTCTGTGTCTTTTTTATGGGAGCATTCAGTCCATTTACATTTAAGGTGATTATTGGTATGTACTTGTTTATTGCCATTTTTGTTTAGTGTAGTTATATTTTTTTGTCCGATAGCCTGGGAACTGGTGCCAGGCAGACTGTTCAGCCATTACCTTGCTTACCCAACCTAGACTCCTACCCTGTTTCAGGAACTGTTTGCCCCGAACTCATAGATCAACTCCTGTCCCATTCTCCTGTCCTAGTCCAGGAACTGTTTGCTCCAGGACAATAGACTCACATTCCAGGGACCCCATGCGTAGCCCCTCAGGACCTAACCCTAATAACAAGTTCCCGCTGCCATAGGCGCAGATATAAAAATCACAAACCCCAGCATCGGGCGCGGCTTCTTGGACTCGACCCCCGGAGTCTGTGAACCCGCCCGGAGTGTACCCAATAAAGCCTGATTTCTGCTTATTCGGCTGTTTGGCTTTTCGATTTCTTCCCACCTCCCACCGGCGGCGCCTGGCTACCTTACAGTTTTCTTTGTATTTCTTCTACTAATTACAGCAGTCCTTTTAACATTTCTTGCAGTGCTGGTTTGGTGCTAATGTATTCCCTTAGCCTTTTTTTTTGTCTGGGAAGCTCTTTATTTGACCTTATATTTTGAATGATAACCTTGCTGGGTAGAGTGGTCTTGATTCAGATCCTTGTTTTTCATGACCTTGATTACTTCATGCCATTCCCTTCTGGCCTGTAGTGCTGAAACTTGTTTTTCTTGTCGAGCGAATGTTTGCAGTTTTGGGTGGGTTCGGGTGGTTCTATCATCCCCTTCCTTCTGACTGGAGTGATGGGTTTTGGTTTATTGGAATGAGAGGTTTAGGGCAAGGTTAAATGATAAGCTTGGAATGAGAGATTTAGGGCAGTAATATGGAAGTTAAGAGCTAACAGAAGTAATGCACAAAAATTAAACAGAGTAAATCACAATAATTATAACAGATAGATGTGCCAGGAACCTGCCTGGAGAGCAGAGTCCCTGAGTTAGAGTGGTGGAAATGAAGACAACAACACGGATATGGGATCAGGAGGACTGTCCTCAGCAGGATCAGCTTCAATATGCTTTATTACATACCTTTTATACCTTATAGCAAAAGTTTAGTGATATAAGAAAATAGGATCTTTTTGATAGCATGTCCAGGGCTACAACAATGCTGTAGAGAATTAGTTTGCCTTGGAACACCCAAGCCTACCCAGGAACACTCAGTCTGTTATCTCAGGTATTTCAAGGTACATTGGGTCACGCTTAGCCCAGAGCTGCACAAACACAATGCAAGCTTGATTCCTTGAGATTGTGGGGGAGGTCGAGTCTCTGACTCAAGACCTCCAGGCTCCATGGAGACTGTCAGATACATAGCCACCTCCCAACACAGATGGCTTGGGTACATTCATGGAAATCCCCCAAACCAAAATATTTGATCCAGGTCCAGATAGTTTCCAAAGTGAATTCTACCTCAACATTTAGAATTGTTCTCCATAGCATTTTCTTTAGTAACACATTGCAGTTCAATTCACCAAAGCTTCAGTGGTTGGTAACTCTATATTTAGTACTTTAATCAGTATGAAAGATACTCATTCATATAATACATTTTTATCAGTTGGCTACTACAGTCAAGGTCAGTGCTAAGGGTAGGAATAAGAACAATTTATGAATAAGTTGGACAAGTCTCCTGCCTCTCTGATGCCTATATTCTGTGTATGAAATGCTCCCCCTACAAAGCCCCACAAGTCAATACCAAATGAATATAATAAAGTATGGTTACACTTATGTAAAAATATGTACATTTGTTTATACATACACGATGTATTTGAAATTACAGAAAAAATAAAGAGTGGGACATATTATGTTTTGGCTCTTGGCATTCCATCAGAAGCAATCAACTTTCTTTTTAGGATATTTTTTCCACTGATTCCCAGATAGAGTGGGAGGAAGGGGGAGAGAGAGAGAGAGAGAGAGCGAGAGAGAGAGAGAGAGCGCACAATCAGCTTTCTTAATATTTCTGTTTTGTTTACTATTTTTGAAAAAAAAAAAATTAAAAGCTGTCTTGGCTTTCTTTTTTGGAATGAAAGGGATTGTTGTGGCGCAAGAGAACCGAGAGACCACCAGAGCTAAATTAAAGCCTAATAGAGAGCAAAGCTGGCTGGCGACTGATCCTGAGTTCTCAGAGACCAGCCCTGAGGCATTCAAATGCTGTGGTGTGACATAGTCAAAGGAAGACCATTGGAGAACTAAAGTCCAAATAAGAGCTGTTTATTAGCTGGCCGGCGTCTGATTCCTAACACCCCTGTGACAAAGTCTCGGAATCAGTCCTGGTATGCTTTATTACATGCCTTTTATACCTTACAGAAAAAGTTTAATGATATAAGAAAATAGGATTTTCTTGATATAATGCCCAGGGCTACAACAATGCTGTAGAGAATGAGTTTGCCTTGTGGATAACAGGAACACCCAGGCACACCCAGGAATACCCAGGTATTTCAAGGTACATTGGGTCACACTTAGCGCCGAGCTGCACAAACACAATGCAAGCCTGATTCCTTGACATTGTGGGGGAGGTCAAGTCTCTGACTCAAGACCTCCAGGCTCTGTGGACTCTGTCAGACATGTAGCCAGCTTCCAACAATTTTTTGGTTTAGGGGTCTTTACAAAACAGGTTCAGCTAGAGGGCACATAGTGACTTTCCCAATCATCAGTTATGGAGCTATAAACAAGTCAGCACAGTAAGTTACCAGTCATCAATTATGGGGTTATGAATATGTCAGCACAGGATGAGGTCACTTGCGACAGGCACATGTTTTATGAACACACAGTGTCCTGAATGGTGGGTGCTGATAACTGCTGCCATCAAAGGCAAGGTGTGGGAAAAGGATGGAGAGAAGTGGGGGCTATGTTGGTTTGGGTGGGCAGGAAAAGTCGTTTTAAATGGATGGTCTCTCTCCTTGAGGCCAGACAAAAATTTCTGTACTCAAAGAATAGGCACTGTGAGTGAGGGATGATAAAACTCCATCCAGAGCTGGTTATAGAATGGGAACATTCGGACACCTGGTCCTTGTTTCTCATGGAGTTCACACTCGAGGGGAGAGACAGATAGTAACAATAACGACACAGTAATAGCCAGTCTTTACTTAGCCCTTTCTGTAGGCTGGCATTGTTCTAATTGTTTTATGATGTGAACTTGTCTAATCCAGAGAGTCTAAGTGAGGCAAAGGAGAATTGTATGGTGCCCTGAGAACTCACAATGAACGTGGTCCCATGACTGAAATGTTTTTCATATGTCTTGCTTAGACTTGTCTTGAATATCAGAGGGATCGTAAGGCAGTACTGTCTAATATGGTAGTCACTGGTTCCGTGTGACTACTGAGCACTTAAAATGTGGCCAGTGCCACCAAAGAACTACATTTTCAATTCTTAAAATTTAATTAATTTAAATAAAATGGCCACACGTGACTAGAGGCTATGATTTTGGATGACCTAGCACTGATGCATATAATATATACAGTATGTTCTAAACCTACTATTTTATTCATGTTTCTTTTGCCAAAACCCAGCTATCCAGTTACTTAATTTTTTAAAAATTGACTTGCCTTGTTAAAAATAATCTTTAAAAGAACTCTGCATGCTTCTACTGGAATGGAAAATGTCCATTTCTTGCCATAAAGAGAGGTAGTTGTGAAAGTGAATGTCATGGAAATAAAGCAGGGATATTCAGGTCTGAGCCTGCAGTTAGTGCAGAATTGGGAGATGGCTCAATCAGCATCTTCATTACTTATAATGATGTATTAGGACTTAATATGCAGGGGCAGACAGGGAGATACCACCACACGTCCAACTAGGCAGGAGAGAACATCACTGGCAAAACCTATAAAAATATTCCTGGTCATGAAAGCAAGGCTTTCTGGGGGACATGGCTCTCCTTCTAATGAGCTCAGAGCATCTTGTTACTCCTTGCAGCAGGAATTGGAGAGATTAGGAACTTTGGCTCTGGGTAAGTTACTTCACTTGTCTGTGTGCCTCCGTTTTCCTATCTGTAAAATGGGACAATGCATATTCCTCATAGGATTCTTGTAAGGATTAAGTGAGTCGACGTGGGTAAAGCATTTATAACCGAGTACTCAATAGACATTGGCCATTTTAATCATTATTTTCCTTATTGGGTGGGGCCATGAGAAGCTGCCAGCCCCTCAGCCTTCTGGAGAGCCTCTCCTGGGCTTGTGTCATCAACAATGTTTGCAGCATTACAGCCCTTGTGCGAGGATCAGGGGGCACGTCAGCTCCGCTGGGCTCTGACCTTTGCATCCAGCTGGCTTTTGTTCACTGAGGCACTTTTATGAGTCACTTTTTGCTTTGTACTGTCGGGCAGAGGACCTGTTTTTCAAGCTTACGGACAGTAGCCTTCAGTTCTCATCTCCTGAGCTGCTGTGATGTGCGAAAAGGTTAGCGTGGGGAGGTGAAGGATGAGGCACATGTAACGGGAAAACGTGAGTTCCAGAGCTGAACCATGGTGGTCTAACTATAGTCTTCCCCTCTCAAAATCCATGCTGAAGTAGTAATTGCTACATGGGAGTGACTATGCAGTCCGTCTGCTGCACTCCTTCCTCTAGGAACCACTCTGCCTCACCCATGTGGTTCTGGGAGGGACTGTCAATCATGACACTCATCCCCCTGGAATAGGGTCATGTGACCCAAGATGGCCTATCATAGAGCCCTAACCTTCTGGTTATGTAATTCTAGAAAGGGGGATGTGACCCAAACAGAACCATTCAGATTCTTTTCTGAGATTAGCCTGCAGATCTGGAGAGAGGAATGCGCTTGTTCTCCCAGGCTTGCTTGGCCAGGAGGAAGTAAGCCAGTCATGTGGATAGAGCCTGGAAAACAGAAGCAAGCAAAGCTAATAGATGGGCAAAGACAGAGTCCTGATGATAGATGTACTTTCAGCTCTAGATGCAGCCAAGCCTGAAGCCAGAAACCCCTTTGACCTCTGCAATTCTGGGAGCTCTTTTTAGCTTAGGATATTTTGTGTTAGGTTTCTGTAACTTAAAATGAAATGAGTCCTAATACTGTAAGATTTATTGAGCACTTTCCTTGTGCCAGATACTGAGCTAAGAATTTAATATGCATTGACTGATTCATCTAGAGTGAGATACTTCATCTCTTGGAGACTCCATTTGCTGGTATGTTAAATGGGTATAATGTTATAAGAATAGGATTTTTGTGAGGTATAAGTGAAATAGAGCATGTACAATACTTTCCTTAGACTAGGGAACTCTGATAGACATATTTGTAGGTACTTTTTGGAGCAATTGTTTCACTACTTCCTAAAGGGGAGTTGCAGAATCAAAGGGTATACACCCATAGTAGCTAACTGCTCTCCAGAAACACGCCAGTTGTGTTAGTTATCTGTTGCTCTGTAAGAAGTCACCACAAAATTCGTGTCCTTAAAAGAACACACATCTATTATTTCACCATTTCTGTAGGCCAGGAAAATGGGCGTGGCTTGATGGATCCTCTGCTCACTGTCTTTCACAGGCTGCAATGAGTTGTCAGCTGAGGCTGGGGTCTCATTTGAAAGCTCGACTGGGGAAGGGTCTGATTCCAAGCTCACTCACATTGTTGGCAGAATTCCGTTTTTCCTGGGCTGTTTACTGAGGATCTCACTTCCTCACTGGTGTTGGCCAGAAGGCCACAAACAGTTTCTGACCATGTTGGGCTTTCCAGCATGAAGCATATAAGCCAAGAAGGCAAATAGAGAAAGTCTGCCAGCAAGATGGAAATCACAATCTCATGTAATGTAATTGCAGACATGACATTCCATCACCTTTGCTATGTTCTATTGGTTAGAAGCCAAGTCGTGGGTCCCGCCCATACTCGCAAAGGGGATTACACAAGGGTGTGATTACCAGGAGGTGTGATCATTGGGGACCGTCACTTAAAAAAAAAATTAATTGTGCTCTTGTGTCCTGCCTAAGAAATCCTGCCTAACCCAATGCCACAAGAATTTCCTCTTATATTCACCTCTAGTTTTATAGCTTCAATTTTTACATTAGGTCTGTATCTATTTAGAGGTAATTTTTATATGTGGTGCAAGGAGAACATAGAGGTTTATTTTTATTCTTGCATATGATGTTTAATTTTGTGATATAATTATAGTTGAAACTCTATATGCAATATCATTACAATTCTAATAATAATAACTTACATATTGTGAGTGCTTACTATGTGTAAATCTCTGCCTAAGTATTTTACCTGCATTATTTTATTTGCTTTTCATAAAGACTGGATGAAGGAGGGACTAGTTTAATTCTCTTCAGTGCTATGTATCTGATCAGTTAGAACTCACCCTTGACTGACATGAGATCTTTTGTTGAGTTAGCAAAGGAAGATGGAGAGTAGACTGCCATGTGTGTAAAAAGGAATGCATTTACACACACACACATACAAAGACATATCTTTTTAAACAAAATTTTTTTTTTAAATTTAATTTTTGTTACAGATGTTTCTCCTTTTTTACCCCATCTCCCCCACCCTGTCCCTGGCTATGTTGTCCATGTCCATTGGTTATGTGTAGAAGCATATAAGTTCTGTGGTTTTTCTCTTCCCTCCCCCCACTACCCCTTCTTCTGAGGGTTGTCAGTCTGTACCCTACTTCCATGTCTCTGGATCTACCCTATTCCTCAGACTGTTATGTTCATTATATTCCACAAATAAGTGAGATCATGTGGTATTTGTCTTTTTCTGCTTGACTTGTCTTGCTTAGGAAAATACTTTCCAGGTCCCTTTGTGTCGTATCAAAGGATAAGAGGTCTTTCTTTCTTACAGCTGCATAGTACTCCATTGTGTACATGTACCACTGCTTTTTTATCCATTCGTCTACTGATGGACATTTGGGCTGTTTCCAGATCTTAGCTATTGTAAATAGTGCTGCTATGAATATGGGGGTACATATATTCTTTCTGATTGGTGTTTCAGGTTTCTTAGGGTATATTCCTAGAAGTGGGATCACTGGGTCAAATGGAAATTCAGTTTTTAATTTTTGAGGTAACACCATATTGTTTTCCATAGTGGCTACACCAGTCTGCATTCCCACCAGCAGTGTACTAGAGTCCCCTTTTCTCCACATCCATGCCAACACTTGTTGTTTGATGATTTGTTGATGGCGGCCATTCTGACGAGTGTGAGGTGATACCTCATTGTTGTTTTAATTTGCATCTCTCTGATGATTGGTGATGTTGAGCATTTCTTCATATGTCTTTTGGCCATTTGTATGTCCTGTTTGGAGAGGTGTCTATTTAGTTGCTCTGCCCATTTTTAATTGGGTTCTTTGTTTTTGTTGAGTTGTATGAGCACTCTCTATATATTGAAAATTAACCCCTTATCTGATGTATCATTGGCAATGATGCACTCCCATACAATGGGTTGCCTTTCCATTTTGATGATTATATCTTTTGCTGTGCAGAAGCTTTTTAGTTTGATGTAGTCCCATGTGTTCATATTTTCTTTTGTTTCTGTTGCCTTAGGTGATGTATCAGTGAAAATTCTGATCTGTATGATGTCTGAAATTTTGTTGCCTACAGTTTTTTCTAGGATTTTTATGGATTCATGGGTCACATTTAAGACTTTTATCCATTTTGAGTTTATTTTTGTGTATGGTGTAAGTTGGTGGTCTAGTTTCATTTTTTTCATGTAGCTGTCCAATTTTCCCAACACCATTTATTAAAGAGGCTGTCTTTACTCCACTGTATGTTCTTGCCACCTTTCTCAAATATTATGTGAGCATATTGCCTTGGGTCCATTTATGGGTTCTCTGTTCTGTTCCACTGGTCTATATGCCTGTTTTTGTGCCAGTACCAGGCTGTTTTAATTATACAGTGGCTTTGTAGTATAATCTGAAATCTGGTAATGTGATCCCTCCTACTTTGTTCTTCTTTTTCAAGATTGCTGGGGCTATTTGAGGTCTTTTTCGGTTCCATATGAACTTTTGAAGTATTTGTTCTAGTTCTGTGAAATATGTCATTGGTATTTTGATGGTGATTGCATTGAATCTATAGATTGCTTTGGGTAGTATGGAAATTTTAATGATGTTAATTCTTCCAATCCATGAACAGGGTATGTCCTTCCACTTTTAATATCTCCCTCCATTTTTTTTTAATGTTCTGTAGTTTTCTGCAAATAGGTCCTTTACTTCTTTGGTTAAATATACTCCTAGATATCTTAATTTTTTTGCCGCGATGGTAAATGGGATTGTTTTTTCAGTTTCTCTTTCTGTGAGTTCATCATTGGTGTATATAAACACCTTCGATTTCTTGACATTAATTTTGTATCCTGCTCCTTTGCCAAATTCATTTATTATGTCTAGTAGATTTTTGATGGAGTCTTTAGGGTTTCCTATGTATAGTAGCATGTCATCTGCAAATAATGACAGTTTCACTGCCTCCTTTCCAATTTGGATCCCTTTTATTTTTTCTTCAGTCTGATTGCTGTGGCTAAGACTTCCAATACTATGTTAAATAAGAGTGGCAAAAGTGAGCATCCTTGTTTTGTTTCTGTTCTTAAGGGAAATGCTTTTAGTTTCTGCCCATTGAGTATAATGTTAGTTGTATGTCTTTCATATGTGGCCTTTATTATGTCAAGATATGATCCCTCTATTCCCACATTGCTGAGCGTTTTTATCAGAAATGGATGCTGGATTTTGTCAAAGGCTTTTTCAGCATCTATTGATATAATCATGTGGTTTGTATTCTTCATTTTGTTTATGTGGTGTATCACATTTATTGATTTGAGAATATTGTACCAGCCTTGCATCCCTGGGATGAATCCCACTTGGTCATGGTGAATAATTTTTTTGATGTATTGCTGGATTCGATTTGCTAGTATTTTGTTCAGGATTTTGGCATCTATTTTCATCAGGGATATTGGCCTGTAGTTTTTTTGGTATTGTCTTTTTCTGATTTTGGAATTAGAGTTATGCTGGCTTCATAAAACAAGTTTGGAAGTCTTCCTTCTTCTTGAATTTTTTGAAATAGTTTGAGGAGAATGGGTGTTAGTTCTTGTTTGAGTGTTCAGTAAAACTCCCCCGTGAAGCCATCTGGGCCTGGGCTTCTGTTTGCTGGGAGAGTCTTGATTACCTCTTCAATTTCCTTAGTTGTTATTGGTCTGTTCAAGTTTTCTATCTCTTCCCGGTCCAGTTTTGGGAGATGATATGTTTCTAGAAATTTGTCCATTTCGCTTAGATTGTCGAATTTGTTGCCATATGATTGTTCATAGTAGCTGTTAATGATCCTTTGTATTTCTGTGGTGTCAGTTGTTACTTCTCTTTCATTTCTGATTTTGTGTATTTGGGTTCTCTCTCCTTGTTTCTTGGTGAGTCTAGCTAAGGGTCCATCGATCTTGTTTATCTTTTCGAAAAACCAGCTCTTTGTTTCATTGATCCTTTGAATTGTTTTTTTTTTTTTTTGGTGTCTTTGTCATTTATTTCTGCTCTGATCTTTACTATTTCCTTCCTTCTACTTGCTCTGGGGTTTTCTTTTTGTTTGCATTCTAGTTCTTTAAGTTGTTAGGTTAAATAGTCTATTAGAAGTTTTTCTTGTTTCTTGAGGTAGGCCTGTAGTGCTATGAACTTCCCTCTCAGAACTGCTTTTGCTGCATTCCATGGATTTGTGCTGTTGTGTGTTCATTGTCATTGGTTTCCAGGAAGTTTTTAATTTCTTCCTTGATCTCCTCGGTAACCCATTCTTTGTTTAATACATGCTATTTAGCCTCCATGTGTTCAAATGTCTTTGCATGTGTTTGTTGTAATTGATTTTTAGTGTCATGCCATTGTGATCTGAGGAGATGCTTGATATGATTTCAATCTTCTTGAACTTGTAGAGACTTAGTTTGTGTCCTAACATATAGTCTATCTTTGAGAATATCCCATGTGCACATGAAAAGAATGTGAATTCTGTAGTTATGGGGTGTATTTCTCTGTAGATATCTATTAAATCCATTTGGTCTAGTACTTCATTTAGAGTCTCTATTTCCTTGCTAATTTTTTGTCTAGAGGATCTATCCAGTGATATCAGCAGGGTGTTGAAGTCCCCTGCTATGATTGTATTGCTATCGATTTCTCCTTTGAAGTCCTCCAGAAGATTTTTAATATATTTTGGTGCGCCTATATTGGGTGCATATATGTTTATCAAGGTTGTATCTTCCTGTTGAATAGATCCTTTCAATATTATGTAGTGGCCTTCTCTGTCTCTAGTTATATCGCCTTCATTTTGAAATGTATTTGATCAGATATGAGTATTGCTACCCCAGCTTTTTTTTCCTTTCCATGTGCTTGGAAGTTTTTTTTCCCATCCCTTCGCTTTCAACCTATGTGCGGGTTTTGTTGTGACGTAAGTCTCTTGTAAACAACATATATGTGAGTCATGCTTTCTTATCCAATCAGCTATTTTGTGTCTTTTTATGGGAGCATTCAGTCCATTTACATTTAAGGTGATCATTGATATGTACTTATTTATTGCCATTTTCATTTAGTTTGGTTATATTTTTCTTCTACTAATTACAGCAGTCCTTTTAACATATCTTGCAGTGCTTGTTTGGTGCTAATGTATTCCCTTAGCCTTTTTTTTTTTTTTTTTGTCTGGGAAGCTCTTTATTTGACCTTCTATTTTGAATGATAGCCTTGCTGGGTAGAGTAGTCTTGGATTCAGGTCCTTGGTTTTCATGACCCTGATTACTTCATGCCATTCCCTTCTGGCCTATAGTGTTTTTGTTGAGAAGTCAGCTGAGAGCCTTATGGGGGTTCCTTTGTAGGTAACCTGTTGCTTATGTCTTGCTGCTTTTAGGATTCTCTCTTTGTCTTTAATTTTTTGCATTTTAATTACTATGTGTCTTGGTGTGGGCCTTTTGGGTTCTTCTTATTTGGGGCTCTCTATGGTTCTTTATTTATTTATTTATTTTTTTATCCTCACCCGAGGACATTTTTCCATTTTTACTCAGATAGAGCGGGAAGGAGAGAGAGGAAGAGAGAGAAACATTGATGTGAAAGGGACACATCGAGTGGCCGCCACCCTCACGACCCAACCAGGGCCGGGGACAAACTGCAGCCAAGGTACATGCCCTTAGCGGGAACCGAACCCCGGTCTCTGTGGACCACAGGCTGACATTCTAACTGCTGAGCCAAACCGGCCAGGGCTCTCTGTGCTTCTTGAACTTTAATGCCTTCTTCCTTTAACAAATTAGGGAAGTTTTCTGTCACTCTTTCTTCAGATATATTCTCTAACCCTTGCTCATTTTCTTCTTCTTTGGGGACTCCTATGATGCGAATGTTATTACGTTTCCAGTAGTCCCACAGTTCTCTTAAGCTGTCTTCCTGTTTTTTAATTCTTTTTTCCTTTTGGTTTTCTGATTGGTTGATTTTTTCTACCCTATCTTCTAATTCACTGATCCGGTCCTCAGCTTTCTCTACTCTGCTATTTAGACTTTCCAATGTGTTCTTTATTTCTGATATGTCATTCTTAATTTCTTATTGGTGGTGTTTAGTTTCCAACTGGTTGATTTTCAACATTTCTATAGGTCTTTACTCATGGTGCTCATGTCCTTATGTATGCTGTTGAGCTTCCTCAAGATCATGGCTCTGAATTCTAGTTCTGTTAACTTGCTTTACTGCACCTCATTTATCTCATCGTCGGTAGAGGTCTGTTGTTCTTTCATTTGACTTTTGTTTCTGTGTATCACCATTTTGGCTATCTCAGTGGGCTTAGGAGCCTGCCAAATTTTCCCTGTGGGTGTTGGTGTTCTGCTGTCTGTGGCTCCCTCTCCTGCGTTTGGATGAGCTAGGGTTGACTCACGTTAAACACCACTGTCAAGTCTTACTTTCATGGTTAGATTTGCTAGCCCAGGGATGGTACAGTTATCCTCTAGCTTTTTGCCTGGAGGCTATCAGTAGCAGTTACCTGAGGAAACTTGGGTTCTCAGTTGAATGAAAAAGTCCCTCAGGTGCCCAGAGTAGGGGGATTTCCCGAGGGTGGGGCAGATGCTGGTTGTTAATCAGCCCCAATTTGCATTTAAATGGCCCACCTGGGGGGGGGGTTGACTCTCTGAGGGTGGGGCCACCGCCTCTCCCCAGAGCCCTGGGAAGGAGTAAGATGACCACCATCCTGCGTGGCTGCAACTCAGCAAAAGCTGTGAGCCCCCTCCAAATCCGAGTGTCCCCACACAGTTCCAGTCCAGTCTGCCCTCCCTCTGCTGGAGCCCAAGGTGAGTGGCTGTGGCTATTTTAGAGTCTATCCCGGCTCTGCGCTGTGGAGCCGCTTGGGCGTGTCACCCGAGGGCACTGCTGTCTGTGGGTTCCCAGCCCCCCTCTCGCACCTCTGCAGGCCTACCAGGATGGAGTCAGTGTTCCTGGTTATGTGGTCCTCCAAGCTGCTTTTCTGTTGCTTTTCCCCGACGATTTGTCTTTATTTTCGTTGTAATTCCAGTTTGGTCCTGGGAGACGGTCTGTGTAGCTCCCATTCACTCCAATGCCATTTTGGAATAAAAATCTTTGGCAAGACAAAGAAATTGCTAAGTGTGTTTGCCTCTGGGCAAGGGAAGCTGGTGACTGGAATCAGGAGAGGAAGGGAGACTGTTCACAGCATGGCGTTTTGTACCTTTCAGATTCTAAACCTTGTGTATTTCACAACTCGTGTCAATATTACCTACACAAGGGATACATAAAGTTAGGGGTAAAAAATGAAGGAAACCCTGACAATCTGCCCTCAGACCTGTCCTCTTCCCCACCATCCTGGTTCTACCCATTCTTTCCTAGCTTCCCTTTCCCTTGCCTCCCTCTTTCCACCTGTCCGCTGGGGGTGATAATAGCATCTGTCTCATAGAACTGCTGTGAGGACTGAGACAAAGCTTAACAAACACTACCATCATTCCTTTATTTGCAGAGAAAAAAAGTGATTAGAAAGAAATGCAGCATTATTATATTATATTCTTTATTATATTATACTTTATTATATTAACACATGTTAGTGGAACTTTCTCTGGCTGTGGGATAACAGGCCGCTTTTATTTTCCTCCTTGTCCTACTCAAGATGAACAAAAAAGGTTACGTACTATTTTTATCCTAAACATTTCAACTCCTTCCCAGCCCTGGTCATCCTGGGAGTTTCTGGGTTGCACATTCTCTGGGAGGTTCTATTCAGACTTTAGGTCATGGCTGAGGTTGGGTAAGGCCAGGCCTGTCTGGTCTGTCTAGACACCTTATTTCCCTTGGCTCTTATATAAATGAGGTACTTCTTAACACTGGAAAAATGTTTCTAAATTAAACCCAGGGCCAGGGAGAACAGAAGGAGGTAGGGAGGGTTAGTGCACTTACATGAATAGGCATCAATTATGCCCACTTTTCAGATGGGAGGCGGATGCTCACAGAGGTTTCAGACAGGCAAAGTAGTTGGAGTGTGGAGATAATTGGCTGAATTGTTGAAGTTTCCAGTTCAGCTACTAATTTTGTCTCGATGATCTGGAACTACAGGGGAAGCTGGCCTGGCCTGTTTTGGGGACATCGCTTACCCAGCTCTGTCCCCTACCTTGCAAGCACAGGTGTCGCTCTGGGAAGGGGTGGTGGAAAGGGCACCCGACTGTTCTTTAGTTTATGCCTCAATCACAAATGTAATTTGATTTGGGGTTCCCACTTTCGGGAAGCCTTCTCTTGCTGGACTGCTCTGGATTTCTTCCACTGCCTTTTGTAGCACAGTGGAGACCAGACCTTATCCCTAGGGGTCAGGTAAACCCAGGTTCAAATGCCTGCCCCTTTTGTGACATTAGATAGGTTACTTTACTTTTCTAAGCCTCAGTTTACTCATCTCTAACATGGGAGTGAAAGTGAGTTCCTCCTTTATTAGGACTTGTGATGGGCAGAATCATGACCTCCCAAAGATGTCCATGTCCTAATCCCCAAAACATGTGACTCTGACTTCTCATGGCAAAAGGGACTTTGCAGAAGTGATTAAAGATCTCAAGATGGGGAGCTTTTCCTGGGGGTGCTCAATGTGGTCACGGGGTCCTTCTAAGAGGGAGGCCAGAGGGTCAGAGAGAGAAGGTGTAAGGACAGAAGCAGCGGTCAGAGGGGAGAGAAGATGCCACACTGATGGTTGTGAAGGTGGGGAAGACGCCACGGCCGCCAGATGAATGCCGCCCCGCCCACGCCTTGCTTCCGCCCAGGGAGACTGACCTCAGACTTCTGACCTCCAGAACCAACAGAGAACATATGTGTGCTGTTTTAAGCCTTTCCATGTGTGACAGTTTGGCATAGCCGCCATGAGAAACTCATGCAGGGTTGCTGTGTAGATGACATCTACATGGCTAAGAGGGACAGGGATTGGGGTGGAGGCCAAAGATAGAGGCTATCTGAATACGCCAGTATGCGAAGGGCTTTTTTTTTTTTTTTTTTTTTATCCTCACCCGAGGATATTTTCCATTTTTTGTACAGATAGAGTGGGAGGGAGAGAGAGGAAGGAGAGAGAGAGAGAAACATCGACGTGAAGGGACACATTGAGTGGCTGCCACCCGCACGACCAACCAGGGCCGGGGACAAACTGCAACTGAAGTACGTGCCCTTAGCGGGAACTGAACCCGGGTCTCTCCGGACCGCAGGCCGACGCTCTAACCGCTGAGCCAAACTGGCCAGGGCGGGAAGGGCTTTTGAAGTCAGCAAATGGTAGTTTTCATTAAGTCCTGGGATTTCAACCTACTTCCATGACTGCATGGGCCACATTATCTTGTATGTGTTCCTTTTCTTTTACGTGTCCCCAGGACACTGTGAAGTCCTCAGAGGAGGAGGGGGACCTTGTCCGATTCCTATTGTATCCTTAGTGTCTGGTACACAGTAGCTGCTCAATAAATTAGAGCTTGTGAGGCTGAACAGAGAGATGCCACTCTTCTTGTCTTCAGTGAGGGCTAGGGTAATGGTCCTATTTCTTTTTTGGGCCTCACTTTCCTCCTTTGTAAGATGACAGGGCTGATGCTATGGTTTCTCTCTGCTCTGCGTGCCTCTGGCCCTCCCCTGCCCCCGCTGAGCCATGTAGGGAGAAGGACCACATCTGTCTCTCATGGTCTCTTGTGACAGGCCCTGGCTGGGGAAGAGGATGGCAATGTCCCCAGCACCAAGCAGTTTCATGGGAGCATGACCTCAGAGATCTAGCTGGCTCTGGGCCTACCCCTTGGGAAGGTCAGAATCTCAATCAGTGAATTTCCAGCATGGCCTTTGCCTGTTCCAACATCAGAGGTCTGTGGGGAGCTGGCTGGAGGCTGGAGCTGGGCACTGATGTGCCAATTCTGACATTAGCATCTGGAGAGACACTGTCTCCTTGGGAGCTGCAAACACTTTCATGGGGAGGACGGGGCAGCAGGCTGTTGTCTGCAGGAATGTCAGACCCAATTGTTCAGAGTCATAGCCGGGTAGTGGCAACAGCCCAGAGCTGGGAGCTGGGCCTGGAGTTGAATGCCAAACCTGTGTCTTATTAGCTGTGTGACCTCGCTGGGTCAAACTCTGGGCCACTCTGCCATGTTTTGTAAGACAGGGACCCATGCTAATAGCTAGAGCTAATGTTTACTGGCTGTTTCTATGGGCTACCAGGTCATGTTCTCACAATCCCAAGGTCAGGATCATGTATTTAAACATTGTTGTTGTTGTTAATCTTCACCCAAGGATATTTTTTCCATCACTGATTGTTAGAGAGAGTGAAAGGATGGGAGGGAGAGAGAGAGAGAGAGAGAGAGAGGCATCGATGTGAGAGAAACACATCGATTGGTTGCCTCCTGCATGTGTCCCAACCAGGGCTGTGGATCAAACCTGCAACCCGGGTACGTGCCCTTGACTGGGAATCGAACCTATGGGCCGAAGCTCCAAGCAATGAGAAACACCACCCAGGACATGTCAGGATCATCTTATGCCTCCTCTGCAGCTGGAGAAGCTGAGGCTCAGTGAGGCTTCGCCCTTTGCCGGAGGTCCCAGGCTGGGCATGGCTGCAGGTGATGTTTGAACCCGAGTAGCCTGCCTCCAGAGCTCGTGTGCTGATCACAGACCCCACAGCCTCTCCAAGGACAGCCACCTCCCAGGATTGCTGTGTTAACGAAGAGATGATACAAGCCTTGGGGCCTGGCCCAGAGCGGCCTCCACGTTCAGTAAGCCCAGCTGTGCTGACTGCTGTCAGCCCCGTCACCCCCTCATTCTGTCACCATCTCCTGATTCCTTCCCGAGTGCTTCCCTTCCTGTTTCCGAGATGGACTTTTTCAAATCTGCATATATAAATGTGCATATGTATCAATTCACTGTTTTTTTTAGTTTATCTACAGAGTTGTGCAACCATCATCACAATGTAATGTCAGAACATTGGTTTCACCCTGAGAGCAACCTCGTGTCTGTTTACAGGCATTCCTCACGCCCCCTGTGACTGTTCATGTTATGTGTCGACTTGGCTGGTTGGGGGCGGGTGCCCAGATTGAACGTTATTTCTGGGAATGTCTGTGAGGGTGTTCCCAGGTGGGACTAGCATTTGTTAAGAGGGTAGATCTCAGGTTGAGTGTTCTTTCCTGCTCCCCTCCTGCCAACAACAGAGGCACACAAGGAAACTTGTAAAGGTGATGAATATGTTTATTCCTGTGATTGTGTCGATGATAACACATATGTATACATGTGTCCAAACTCATTATATACATTACTTTTGTGCAGTTTTTTTCTTGGTCTAGCAACTGCACCAATTATAAGGCTTGAAAGAAAAAAATGTATATTTTTTCTAATCGAATTGATGTGAAGATTCTAAAAGGAAACACCTGAAGTGCCCACCACATTGTAAGGGCCAGAAGGTAAGCCTCCCCGGGCAGACCGAGGGGGAGGTGTCCTCGCTCCTTTTATGGACAGCAGTCAAGGCTCAGAACGTGGAAGCTGTCCGTCTGGGCCTTTCGGCAGCCTAGCGGTGCTGGGGCCCAGGTGTGCTGCCTCGTGGTCCCAGCTCTTCCCGTCCACATTGCCCCTGGAAGCAGCTTCTCCCTGGCCAGGGGTCTTTCCTTCCACTGTTGGAAGAAATTTTCTGAAATGGAGAGGGAGCAGCCCAGCCTTCATGTCTTGGCATCATGCCAGGCGTGTAATGGGAAAAGTAAGCCAGTGGGTTTCTGATCCTTTTCATTCCAAGATAATTCTGTCGTACAAGATATGGAGAGTAACAGTCAGCTCCTCTAGATGTCTCTAATGTATCGACGGAGGCTTTGAACTTAAATGGTTATGCGTAGGTCAAGTCTATAGAGCCGAATTGGCCTGCGGAACGTCACGACCTTGTGAGATTTAATAAACAGAGACCATTTCTCTCTAATGCAGCAATCTTAATAACTGTACAGATATCCTGGTTATATGTCTGAAGCCCAGAGTTGGTTCATTATGGGTTTGCTACACAAAATAAGCTCTGTGCTTGTAAAAAGAGGCTTTGGGGCAGGATTCATTTATTAAATCAACAAATCTTCATTGCACATCTACTGTGTATCAGGCACTAACGTAAAAGCCAACGATACATATTGGATGGGACCGACGTTATCCCTGTCTGAGTCAGTTCACAATGCATTCAGTTGCAACGCAGAGATGGTGACTTAGAAAGATAGGGGTTTATTTTTATCTTCTACTGAGAATCCTGGAGGTAGGCCATTCAAGGACGAGGCAGCCAACGATACTCTCAGACACTCAGACTCTGTGCTTTTCTGTTTTTGCCACTCACAAGGAGGTTTGTTCTCATGGTGGCAATATGGCTGCCGTACGTCCAGAGAGCACATCTATATTCCAAGTGGACTCAAAGCCTTCTTCTCCCAAGGCTTTGTCTTTTTTCTTGGAGAACCCTTCCCAACAGAATCTGCTTACTACCTCATTGGTCAGAATTATGTCATGTGGTCACCACTGGCTGGAAAGTGTCCAGAAATGTGAGTGGGGAGGTGACTCAGAATGGTGTTGAATGAGCCATCCTATAGTGTTTACCATACTTCCTGAATGTCCTTGGGGCAGACAGGTAGCAAATAACTTCATCATTAAATAATCATTAATAACTATTGAGAGTCTCAGGGCTAAGACAGCATATGTCTTAGGCTGGGTTTGTTGTGAAGTAGACCCTGAGGTAAGGATTTGAAGAAAAGCAGTTTTATTTGGGAATGAGCCTAGAATACACTGGTACAAGAGCGGGGACTTGCGATGGACTGGGCAGGAAGCCAATGTGACACGTGCCGTTGAGCACATCTCTGCCGTGGGCAGCTGGGCTCAGTCCCAGCCCCACTGAGGACCTCTGGGTGGTGCGAGAGAGTGGGAGACCACCAGAGCCACATTAAAGCCAAATAGAGAGCAAAGCCGGCTGGCGACTGATCCCGAGTTCTCGGAGACCAGCCCTGGGGCCTCCAAATGTTGTGGTGTGACAGAGTCAAAGAAAGACCACTGGAGAATTGAAGTTCACATAAGAGCCGTTATTAGCCGGCCGGCGTCTGATTCCGAACACTCCTGTGACAGTCTTCGGAATCAGCCCCGATAGGCTTTACTACATGCCTTTATGCCTTACAGCAAATAGGATCTTCTTGATATAATGCCCCAGGACCACAGCAATGCTGTATGGAATTAGTTTGCCTAGCAGATAACAGGAACACCCAGGTGCACCCAGGTATTTCAGGTATTTCTAGGTACATTGGGTCACACTTAGCCCTGAGCTGCACAAACACAACGCAAGCCTGATTCCTTGACATTGTGGGGGAGTCAAGTCTCTGACTCAAGACCTCCAGGCTCTGTAGACTCTGTCAGACATGTAGCTGGCTCCCAACAATTTCTTGGTTCATGGGGTGTTCCAATTTACTGAGGTTATTTTGACTACACAGGTTCAGCTAGAGGGCACACAGTGACTTTCCCAATCATCAATTATGGAGCAGCACAATAATTTACCAATCATCAATTATGGGGTTATAAATATGCCAGCACATGGGGACAGAGGAGAACACACCTCAGAGTGGTCCATTCCCCTAAGGGGTGAGTCAGCTATTTATCCTCCAACTCCATTCATCCTTGGCTGTTCCTGGCTACCTCCATTCTCCAATAACTCCAGCGTTCTCACTCTGGGAGCAAGTCTGTATGTGGAGAGTCCTGGGTTGTGTGGGAGGATGTGTAGGCACGAGTTGAAAAGCTGAGTGCCTGAGAGGTCATGTGGGGCTTTAACCACACCCGAATCAGCATATCGTAAGAGCATTTAACCTCAGTTGGGATGTTAGTTAGGCCCTTTCCAAAGACTTAATTTTAAAAGTTCAGACCAAAACAAAAGTGGGGATAAGAGTGTCCCAGTTAAAGGGAACAGCATGTGTGAAGATTCCAGAGGCAGGAAAGAACTTCACCATTCAAAACATGGGCATGTGAGGCTGGCGAGGCAGGCAGGGCCTTGGGGCCGCAGAATTGCATGAATCCAGATCTCACTGATTTAAAGGGTGTCGTCTTTTCCATGATACCATATGCTTCATATTGAAAGGTAACATTCCTTCCTGATATCTTTTTTTTTTTTTTTTTTTGCACAGATAGAGTGGGAGGGAGAGAGAGGAAGAGAGAGAGAGAGAGAGAGAGAGAGAGGGAAACATCAATGTGAAAGGGACACATCGAGTGGCTGCCACCCGCATGACCAACCAGGGCCGGGGACAAACTGCAACCGAGGTACATGCCCTTAGCGGGAACTGAACCCGGGTCTCTCCGGACCGCAGGCGGATGCTCTAACCGCTGAGCCAAACCGGCCAGGGCCCTTCCTGATATCTTGACATCTCCCCTCCCTTCTGCCCTCCTCTTTCTTTTAAAATATTTCCTCTTTACAGTCTTCAAATGCACCTCCCACCCTGCACTTCTGAAAGCCTTTCCGTTTCTTTTTACAACCAACTGATGCTGTCATTCATTAATAAATACACAAGTTAATTTATTTTAAAATATTGCTTATTGAATTTATTGGAGGTGACATCGGTTAATAAAATTATACAGGTTTCAGGTGTACAATTCTGCAATACATCATCTGCATATTGTATTGTGCGTTTGCCACACCAAGTCTCCTTCCATCGCCATTTAGCTCCATATTTTAATAATGACATTGGAAGGACTATGCATAGGTCAAAAAGTACTTTTATACCCATCATCTCATCCCATCCTCATACTGCTCTTCTGGGATTGTTTGGTATGAGCATCCCCGTTTTACAGCCGGGGAAACTGAGGCTCAGAGAAGGGAGGCAAGTTCTCTGTGCATACACAGCCTGTAAGATGCTGATTTCAGACTCAAAGGCAGCCTGTACAGTGTTGAATCCCTGCTAAGTGTTGTTCTCTGCAATGCCAGTACCCACCGGGATGCCTGGCGCGGCTTCCATCCTAAATGCTGTGGCTTATTTGCATTCTGCTTCTGGAGCCTTCAGGTTTTATCCTGCCTCTTCAGTTGACAGGCTGAGTAATGATATTATTTGGTGTTTGATATGCTCCACCCCATCCCCAGATTCATTACTGTAACTTACTTTAATTTAAAAAATACTACTTTCTGTTCTTTTTAGAGCGACCGAGCATGATTCAGGTAGATTTTATTAAAATCCCTAGGAAAATTGGAATGATGAAAACCTGCAAGGTTATCTATGTAAAGGGTGCCTGGAAGAAGATCTCCTTATGTAGATGAGGACAGTAGGACCCCGGGAAGGGACAGACACCTGCTGAGTGTAAGAGCGGCTGTTGTTTTTGTTTGCCATCATCCCTTTTCCTCATTCTGATCATGACTCCTTGATTTTCCTTTGAAGAGCCAGCCAAGTTTTCCAGACAAAATACAGGGCACTCAGTTAAATTTGAACTTCAGATTCAACAACAACAAAGCAAACACTTTTTAGTACATCCCAAATATCACACAGGATAGTCTTATGCTAAAAATTATTCATTGTTTATCTAAAATGCAAATGTAACTGGTTTTCTTGTATTTTGATTTGCTCCATCTGGCAGCCATAACACCTCTTAGCTTAAAGGGTTAAGGTGGCAGAGCTCCAGGAGTGGGCAGGTGACTCAATCTTTTTTTTTTTTTTAATCCTCATCCGAGGATATTTTTCCATTTTTTGTACAGACAGTGTGGGAGGGAGAGAGAGGAAGAGAGAGAGAGGGAAACATCGATGTGAAAGGGACACATTGAGTGGCTGCCACCCGCACAACCAACCAGGGTCGGGGACAAACCGCAACCGAGGTACATGCCCTTAGCGGGAACCGAACCCGGGTCTCTCCGGACCGCAGGCGGACGCTCTAACCGCTGAGCCAAACCGGCCAGGGCAGGTGACCCAATCTTGGCTCATCATTGCATTCTATCCCTCTGAGTCACAGAGATTTGTTCAGAGATAAGAATAGGACCAAAGACATGCAAATGAGCTTCAGTTCTGGAAATGTGTCTAACGCCATTGAAGAAGAGATTCCCTCCTTTTGTTGAAGTTGCTGAGCTGTGAAAGGAAGGTCCTGAAGTCCAACAAATTAGAGGCTGCTTGAAGAATGAAGCCAAGAGAAGGAAAAGCAATTGAGAGACAAAGCAAAAGAGGAGAGAGAGAAGAGATTAACCCTTAACGACATAACTGGGAGTCCTGGGACCAGCCACATTGACTTTTAACTTCATCTAGGCTCCCTGATGTTGATGGAAGAGTTGGGGACTGTTTTGATGATGGTGCAATGAAAGACGACAGCCATAGTGTGATGGAATTGAAAGCAAAGTCCTCAGTAGTGATGGTTATGGGAAGGATGCATTTTAGTCAGGTGGTGTGATGGAGTGGAATGTTGTACAGATTCAAGGGGAGGATGTGTTCTTGCTGGTGAGAGCTCTGTTCAGGGTGCTGCTGATGCTGCTGATAATGAAGGTGAGGATGTGATGATGAAGATTAAGATGGTTTGGGTAAGGGAGAATAAAGTGACTAGGAAAAGAATAATTCTCAGCCCCAGTCTAGCACCAAGTCCTATCAATTCTGCCACACCCTGCTCCCCCAATTAGAAAATTCACTTCTCTCCCTTTCCACTGCTGGTACCACCCTAGCCCAAGCCATCAGCATCTCGTGCTGCTTCTACTGCAATGTCCTCCTTGCTTCCCTTCCTTCTCCCTACAGACTATGCCAGTGTGGAGACAGATTTTGTTGTTGTTAGTTCCCACCTGAGGATATGTTTTCCATTGAATTTTAGAGAGAGTGGAAGGGAGAGCAGGGGACACACACACACACACACACACACACACACATCAATTGGTTGCCTCCTGCACGTGCCCGACCTGGGCTGGAGATCAGAACCTGCAACCCAGGTACGTGCCCTTGACTAGGAATAAAACCCGTGACCCTTCGATGTGAGGGCCGATGCTCTATCCACTGGACCACACCAGCCAGGCTAGAGGCTGAGATTGTTAAAAATGTAAATTAGAGCACTTTACTTCTCCACTCAAAACCATTCAAGTGACTTAGACTAGGATCCAAACTCTTGATTTTGACCTCAAGACCTGTTCGACCTGACCTCTTCCTGTACCCATCTCAATTTTCTTTACGTGCTCTTCTATCACTATATTCTAGTCTGATTACTCTTCTTCCAGTTATTCTAGAGTGTTCCAAACCCTTCACACAAGCCCTTTCCTAGGCACGAAATGCCTTTGCATCCTGCATGTCTCAGCATCAGGGTCCCTTTCTGGGTTCTGAATTGAAACGAGACCTCTCCTAGAGTGCTTTCCCTCATAGCTCTGTGTTCTGAGCATATTAGGAACATAATGATTATCTCTCCAATTAATCAATTTCTGGGTCTTGGCACAATGTTTTCTTAAGAATGTGTTGCAGGAGTGCCAAGATTTTGATTTCTTGATCATAAGGGCACCCTCCAGGGGCCTTTGGTAGCTGTAGCCTCTGAGGCTGGTCATCTCCAGCATCCAAAAGCCTCTTCCAGTTACCCCTGTGTGACATACAAATATGATTATTTTCTCCTACGCCATACACTTGTTAAGGCCTGGGGATGTGTTTGAGTTGTTTATGCCTATGTTTTTGCCACACTATAGTGTCTGGCACACAGTGGGCACTCAAGAAGTATTTCTTGAAAGAAAAAAAGTTTCATGGTGGTGAAGATGGTGGAATTGATAAGGGTGATGGTGGTGGTGATGATGGTGATGGTGATGATGGTGATGATGGTGATGACGATGATGGTAGTGGTGGTGATGGTGGTGGTGATAGTGGCAGTGACGGTGATGAAGAAAGACTTTGATGGTAGAAACAATAGACTAAGAGGACCTGGCCTAGACCATTGTTTTAAAGAACTTTTAGAAAAAATGGGTTTGCTTTTTTCCTTTGTAGCCAGCCTAGAAAAATCAACTTTAGGTAGATTCTGGAGGAAGGGTCATTGGAGCTGGACGGAGAAAGACTATTGAAGATTATCCACAAGCTTGGGGACTGTCAGGACCAAAGCACCCCTCCTTCTTACTACCCCAGTTTGTGGGAAGGCCGCCTTTCCTCCCACACACCACCCAGGCTCCATGGCCTGGGGGCTCAGCACGGAGGAGGAAGGGGCGCACCATGCAGCGGGAGCAGAAGCTGTGGAAGGGCTGGCGAGGGAGGACTCCTGGCGCAAGCGGCGGGAAGTGGGGAGTTGAGGAGGTGGTGTGGGGAGAGCAAGGAGGGCTGGGGTGGAAAGGGAGGGCAGCGCAGAGTGGGCAGCAGCTGGGATTCCTGGAGAGTGAGGCGGGGATTGGAGGGAGAGGGGTCTGGGGAAGAAGTGAGGAGTGAGATGCGAGGGTGCACTTGGGTTGGGAGTGTGGTCTGAGGGTGCAGGTGAGACTCAGAGAGGCGGAGCCAGGGACGGTGGGAGGGATCGGGGTTCGGGGCCTGGGTTCCAGATCCCAGCTGGGCTGCGCGGTCAGTGGAACTGGAAGCCGGGCCATGCGGGTGTCCCTGGCCGTGCTGGCGGGCGCGGCAGCGCTGGCCGGGGCGCTCAGCTTCGTGCTCCTGGCGGCCGCCATCGGCACCGACTTCTGGTACATCATCGACACTCAGCGGCTGGAACTCGGCGGCCCGGGGGCGCAGGACGGCGCGGGGGGCGCCAACCGCAGCCAGCTGGAGCCTTTGAGCTCGCACTCTGGTCTCTGGAGGACCTGCCGAGGTAAGGGGCCGGCGGAGACCCGGGTCGGGGCCGCCAGCGCCCCCTGCGCGGTGCCCTGCTTGCCGGGACCTGTTGCTCGGCTTGGCGCGAACCCCTCCTCGAAGCCTCCAAGCCTTCAGCGCGGTGTCTGGGGGCCGGGAGGGAGGCAGGCGGGAGCGGCGGCTGCCAGCATCCTTCTGAGAAGTACCCTCTGCACCGCTCCAGGTGGAGCACCTGGGGGGCGTGAGGGCATCTGCGGGCTGGGGTCCCACCTCTAGGGCCCCCACTGCTTACTCTGCCCCTTCCAGTCCAGAGCCCGTGCGCGCCGCTGATGAACCCCTTCTGGCAGGAGAACGTGACGGTCAGCGACTCCAGCAGACAACTTCTCGGTGAGTCCCGGGAGGGGGCCGTGGCCGGAGACCCCGGGGCTGGCCACCAGTTCCAGAGCTCTTCTCCCAACGGCGGGCGGGGGCAGGGCGGAGGGGACGAAGGGGGGGAGGTCTCTGACACCAGTGGGAGGAGGGAGGGGGGTTGGGAGCAGTGGGAGGGGCAGCTCTTGGTCCAGCTGTAACGTGATGCGGTTTTAGGATTCATTCCACAAACGTTGACTCCAGGTGGGGTGCTGATGATGAAGACCCAGGCCTTGCCTTCTGGGAGGTCACAGACCTGCTAGGGAGACAGATGTGGGAATTCGCAGTTATATTTCAGAGTGACAGCGGCATGAGGGAGAGTAGATGGTCCCAAGGAGACACCTAAACCAGCCTGGAGAGCTGCATGTTGAAAAGACAGGTCTTATAGTGTGGACCACAAGGCACCCCAAGTCAACCTATTTGTGTCCTCACTGTTGAAGATACAAAAGCTCTTGGCTGTAGCAGGGATGTAATGAACACTTGTTGAATGATTCAAGAAAGGCAACTCAGAGGCCGAGAACTGCCCCTCACCCCAGGGGCCTTTATGTCTGTCTTGGTCATGGCTGGTTTCCCTGAGCCTAGCACAGGGCCTGGAGCTCAGTGAAGGTGTAGGGACTGAATGCAAGAAAGCGAACAGAGGCCAAATGCACTCTGTGGAAGGAGGGAGATAAATGGAATAGTTCGATTCATTGAGGCTGTGGTGGGCCAGACATGGAGCTAAATGCTTTTCATTTATGTCTTTCTTCATTAAATTCCACAGCCTCCATTTCCATATTCATTTTTCCAGTGAGGAAGCTGAGGCCCAGAGAGGTACCACAGAAAAGATCTGATGAGGCAATGAAGACTGAATTTTACAGACCTTGAAAAATGTGGGCAGTTTTTGATAGACTTACTGAGGCTCATCTCTAACACAGGCCACTGGGACTGCCAGGGTCCCTCTCCAACTCCATGCTCCCCTTTGCTCTTTCCTCTCTAACTATGAACCATGCTGGCCTTCCTACCTGGAAAATGCCAAGTTTCCTCCTGCCACAGGGACTTTGCACATGCCATTCCCTCTACCTGGAGTCTGCCTGCTCCTACCTGCCAGCTTGATTTGGTCAAGCTCCTACTCCTAATAGGTTGTGTGACACTTTGGGGTTAAAATCTGATGCCCTTATTGGACCATGAACTCTACGAGGGCAGGGACTATGCCTGTCTTGCTACTGCTGAATTCCCAATGTTTAGCACAGAGGCTGGCAGAGAGTAGGCCATGAACCAAGGTTTGCTGAGAGTGAATGCAGACTGTGTTATGTTAGAGGTGGAGCTCAATACACATTTTCTGAATGAATGAATGAGTAAATTAATGAACCAGAACGGTTTCTCTGAAGTCCAGTGGTGTGCTGGGAAATATTTAACAACTGGCTCTCCAGGGGGAGAGAGGAGTCTTGATTTATAGCATTTGCTCATTTCCATGGTGTAAATATTCTTGCTGTGGTCAATTTCAAGCTATCCACATGATGTTAGCTGCCTCACAAAAGTCCTAAAAATGTAACAATTGGTCTTGTGAGCTGATATGATCCAAACCACTGCATAAAGTCCCACTGAAGGAGACGCCCTCCGGACACCTGGAATACGTGGGAGGTAATGGACTCTGCAGGGTGACCCTTCAGCCCCTAGCTGGACCAGGAGGAACTTTGGGTGTTCTTGGAGCACTGTTTCAAGAATGATCAAGAGTTCCTGCCCTTGCAGTGAGGGTGATGGGGGTCACATCCCAGCTCAGCCCCTTACCAGGACCCTCTGTGAATCTGGGATAGGTGTCAACCTCTCCGAGTCTCACTTTCCACGTCTTTCAAAATGAGGTGTCAAAACCATGTGGGAGTGTGGTCAGGATTCCATGAACTAGCTGGATGAAAAAATCAATCTTATCTTGGAGCTCACACAGTGCCTGGTTGTTGTGAAAGAATGAAAGACTTCTTTACGCTGCATGAAAGAATGACTTGATGTGCCCTGGCCAGTTTGGCTCAGCGGTTGAGCGTCAGCCTGCGGACCAGAGAGTCCTGGGTTCGGTTCCCGCCAGGGGCACATACCACAAAAAAAAAAAAAAAAAGATTACATCAAGCCCTGGCCAGTTTGGCTCAGCGGTTAGAGCGTCAGCCTGCGGTCTGGAGAGACCTGGGTTTGGTTCCCGCTAAGGGCACGTGCCTCGGTTGCAGTTTGTCCCTGGCCCTGGTTGGGTCGTGTGGGTGGCAACCACTCGATGTGTCCCTTTCACATCGATGTTTCTCTCTCTCTCTCTCCCCCTCCCACTCTATCTGAACAAAATATCAAAAAATGTCCTCGGGTGAGGATAAAAAAACAAAACAAAACAAAACAAAAAGGATGACTTGATGTAAAAATGCTAGACACATGGTAAGTGTGCAATAAACACAAGTCCTCTGGACCATTCCTTCCAGCCTCTTTTAGATGCATCCACCTCTATGGAGTGCTGATCCTTTGCTGGGCTGGGTGCTGGCGTTCAGCCTACTTATCACATCTATGGGTAAACTGGATGGCTAACCAAAGTTGGCACTGGCCAGTCTGACTTCTTTGTGGAACTTGATGCAACAACCTTGCATGCTCCAGGATCTTAGGAAACAGGAAAAACTCACATCTGGAGTCCGTTCACCTGTTCACTCTTTGACCCAGGTCTAACCCTCAGCTTCACTGCCAGCTAAGCTTGTGACCTGGGTAAGTTTCTGTACCTTTCATGGGCAAAAGGAGCGTACCTGTCATCTCTCTTCATAAGCATATTGCAAGGATGAAACGGGAGAGTGTTTTTAAAGAACCTTAGGCAGTTCTGGCCCCTGTAAGTGCCCCTTAAGTGGTAGCTGCTATTATTACCATTGTATCACCCATGGATGAGAGCAGGGTGACCCTTCAGACTGTGTGCTTGCTGCAAAACACCCCCAGAGAGAGCTTTTCCCAGAATCTTTTTATCCCCAGAATGAATTTTGAATTTTGTCCAAGCTCTTTTATTATGAGAAGACATTCTATTTCTTTAAGGACCTGCTGCAGAGGCCAGAAAAGAGAGGCCAGTTGTCGAAGCAGCATGTTTTCCAAGTCAGCTTTCTGGACAAATTCTAGTGGGGGTGTATGGGAGGAACCCTGGATTTGTCCTCCAAGAAAACCCAAGCAGCCGACCACTTCAGTGCCCAGTAAAAATCTACTTTGTCTCTTTCAGATTAGCTCTGGGGATATCACAGCTTTGGTTCCTTGGCTAGAGACTGGAATAATTTTTGCTGGAGAGGGATCATCCAATTTAGCACAGTGGAGATAAAAGAGCCACTGTCTAGTTGTATCAGCCAGGAATCTTTTGGTGGCAAGTGACAGAAACTCAAATCGTACTTGTTTAAAATTGTTTCCTAGTCCATGTAACTGGAAAGTCCAGCTTTCCGGTGTCCAGAGAACTAAACTCAGTTTCTTTCTTCTCTCTGGACTTCGCTTGTGTTTGGGTTCTGCTTTCAAATTCTCTCCAGTCTTAGCAACCCAAGCAGAAGGAGACTTTCTAGTTCCCAATAATTCTGCAAATCCTTCAGGTAGGCTTATCATTGGACCATCGATGAGATCACATGCCCAGGTTTGAGCCAGTCACTGTGGTGGAGGTGATGGGATGTGCTAATTGGCTGGGCTGAGTCATGTGCTACTTGTAACAAAGAGTGAGGTCAGCCCTACCACAGATAAAGGCCCACCTCTTATGAGCTGTGTGACTTCTGGCAAGTCATCTGCTTCCATAAACAGGCTGCTTTGAGATGAAACAAGGTCACGTAAGCAAAGCACCCAACACAGATGGCACTGCTCACAGTAGGAGCTCAGTTAATAGCTCCTCCTCCTATTCATATTGCTTGCCTTAGCCTCAGGCTTCTCATCTGTAGAATGGAGCTAACTTTCATGACAATTCCACGAGGCAGGCACTGTTGTTATCATCCTTACTTTCTACACGAGGAAACCGAGGCTCAGAGAGGTTAGGTAAGTTACCAAAGTTTGCACAGTAACTGATCAATCTGGTATTTGAACCCAGGCAGCTTCTACCCTTTTAGAATGAGTCTGCACCACGTATAATTTCAGTATCACATGAGTGTGCTGAACAGAGGCCATGCCAGTCCAGAGGAGGAGCTCCTAGCCTGTTTCTTGGGTCTGGAGTTCTGTTCTGCTACCCGGCCTCCTCCAGACAAACAATGAGAGACGAGGAAGAGGAGTCGGCGCGGGAGGCAGGGGGCAGGATGGAGTTTGGCGTGTTCCAGACCCAGCCGGAAGGCGGTGTTTCTGGAGGGTGGCACAGAGCACTTCTTAGATGCACCAGTGTCCTGCCTGTGCCCATAACACTGTCATCTCCGAAGAGCCCAGGAGGAAGGTCAGGCTAGGCGTCCTACACATAAACACCTCAGACCCAGAGAGATCAATCTTCCCAACACAGCACACCAGTGGCAGAAGCTGGACCAAGGGCTAGTGGCCTGACCTGGCCGTCCTCTGAGGAGGCAGGTTGGAAAATTACAAGATTGGTTTCCAGTGTGGCTGGGTGCTGGGCTGTTGCAGTGGTGTGGAAAATTAAAACCAGCCCTCCCACGATGCCTGGTAAAAGTCACAATAGAGGAGTGGCAGGGACAGACATGAAGAAGGGACTGGGGACGTGATGATGTTAAGAGGCTGCCTGGATCCAGGAGGGAACCGTTAGTGTGATGCCTGCAGAGCTGTGTTGTAGGTGGAGGCAGCAGGATCCCGGGGTCTCAGCTCCTCCAGGCAGAGAGCCCCAGGCTTCAGGGTGCCCCTCAAAAACCAAATACACATTCTAAGCAAACCAACAAAAAATCATAACCAAAGTCATTCCACTTCTTGGGATTTACCATGTGAGGCTTCTAAGAAGCGGTTTACCATATACCGTTTTTGTAACACTGAAATACAAGATTTAGACTCAGTGTCTGTGCTTGGAGTTACAGCTAAGCATTTACATATGGTATATCCATTCTAGGGAATATTACATGTCCTGTAAAAATAACATATGCACAGCCCAGCCAGTGTGGCTCAGTGGCTGAGCGTCAACCCATGCACCGAGAGGTCGCCGGTTGGATTCCTGGTCAGGACGCATGCCCAGGTTGTGGGCCCGATACCCAGTGAGGGGCCTGCAGGAGGTGGCCAATCGATGTTCTCTCTCATCAATGTTTCTATCACTCTCTCTCCCTCTTCCTCTCTCTCTAAAATCAATAAAGAAAAAAAAAAGAACACTAAAAAAAACTCAACCACCCCCCAAAACCATACGCACATGGAGAGAACACCAAGATGTACTACAGAATGAAATATCAGGCTCAGCGTGGTCTAGGCAGTATGATTCCATTTGTTATCCCTCCCCCAAGCCCCTATATTATACCTTTTCTATGGGTATACACAAAAACTGGAAGACACACCTGTATTTTATATGCCATGAAGAAAGAAAACAACCCCAGCAATTGTAAGTGTGAGATGCTGTGGGTGGTCAAACCCATCCCGTGGTCAGATAGGTTAGTGTGACCAAGCGTGCATCTTCTTGAAATAGGTAAATATATGGGAAGATGTGCAAATATATGGTAAAGAGACTGGAAGGTGGTGCCTCCAAGCATTCCTGGAGGTTCACTCTGGGAGGAGAGGGAGAAAGAGGAGTTGGGGATGGGGGTAACCAAACAGTCTTGTTTGAATTTTTTCTAAGAAGAATGTTATTTATTGCTATCAAACAAGCCCCAAGAGGATGCCCTAGAGGTCGGATTTCTACTTAGTGTGGTGTGGGTCACTCTTGGTGACCCCTGCCCCTCTCTCCAGCTGCAAGGGCAGAGATATGTGTGTTTTCTGGGTATCTTCTGCTTTGGGGTCTTGGCACAGTCTGCCTCTTCTTTCAGGAACACCACCCCTACTCTCTGTCCAGTTAACGCCGCCTCACTGTCCTCCAGGTCTTAGCTGAGATGTCACCCTACTCCCCAAACCCGTCCTTGCTCCCAGGCTGGGGGTAAGCACCCCTTGTCGGCAATCCCACCCCCCTTTGTCAGCCTCCTTTGTTCTTCCGTTCCAGCTCTGACAGTTCAGAGCTGTTCCATCTTGAACAACTGACATTGGCACTTTGAACCCCAGTTTACTCATCTATGAAATGGAAGTTAAACGTCCTACTGGCAGAACCTAAGTACTTGAGCACAGGAAAGCAAAAAGTACGCAAACATTCACAGTGTACAACAGCTCAGCAAAGTCAGAAGACAATCAATCCATGGTCCAATCGATAGGTGAGGAACCAGGCTCCTGAGAGGCGAAGTCATTTGCTGGGTAAGAGGTGGAGTCAGGATCTGAACCCAGGTCTTTGCTTGTAGAGTCCTGCTCCTCCCAGACCACCACAATGCATCTCGGAGACCACGAAGGTAACTGGGATACAGCCCCTGTCCTCAAGGGGGCTAAGTTCTGGTGACAACAGACTTAAGGACAAATATTTACAAAACTTTTAAAAAATACGCTTTCATACCAGGCATCGTAAGACTGAATGTCTTTGAGCCCGTCTTGGAGTCTCAAAGTCACATTGACAAGGTTTGAAAATGAAGACAGTGGCCTTTGCCTCCTTGGGAAATGGTCCTTGAGACTTTCTTCTTTTGCCAGAGCTTCTGATGTTTCCGGAGGAAAGGTATGTCCCTGCTGTCTTTGAGAAGAGAACTGTTGCCTGGTCCATGTGGCTCAGTGGACTGAGAGGTCCGGGTTCAATTCCTGGTCAGGACACATGCCTGGGTTTTGGGCTCAATCTCCACTAGGGGGCGTGCAGGAGGCAACCGATTGGTGTTTCTACTTCTCTCTTTCTCTTTCTGAAATCAATGAAAAGCACATTCTATATATAAAAAAAGAGTAGAACCGTTTCCTAGCTAACCACCGGGGAGCTCCCTGATCTTGTGAGCTTGGGGGAGCCTGGCTTTCGCAGCGGGCAGACCTTTGAATAGTCAACGGTGGAGCAGCCACAGGCAGTTTTCCTTGCGAGAACATCTTTGATTCTTTCTGGGTTTGCTTTCCTTTTACTTGTAATGGACTTTTGTTTTGTTTTGTTTATTTACGTATTTTATTATTATTTTTTTATTCCACATATAAATAAAATAATTTGTTAGCTGTCCTCTGCTGACTTATTTCACTTAACATAGTACCCTCTATGTCATTGGTTCTCAACCTGTGGGTCGTGACCCCTTTGGGGGTCGAACGACCCTTTCACAGGGGTTGCCTAAGACATAACAGTAGCAAAATCACAGTTATGAAGTAGCAACGAAAATAATTTTATGGTTGGGAGTCACCACAACATGAGGAACTGTATTAAAGGGTCACGGCATTAGGAAGGTTGAGAACCACTGATCTATGTCCATCCGTGTTGTTGCAAATGGCAAGATCTGATAATTTTTTTTGCTGAGTCTTATTCCATTGTATATGTGCACCACCTTTTCTTTATCTATTCGTCTATCAACGGACACCTAGGTTGCTTCCATTGGTTGGATGTTACTAGTAATGCTGCAATAAACATGGGAGTGCATATATCTTTTTTTTTTTTTTTTTGGTACATGCCCCTATGGGAACCAAACCCAGGTCGGCAGGCCGACACTCCAACCGCTGAGCCAAACCGGCCAGGGCTTGTACTAGTATTTATATTTTTTCAGATAAATACCTAGACGTGGAATTGCTGGGTCATATGGCAGTTCTATTTTTAATTTTTTGATGAACCTCTGTACTATTTTCCAAGTGGCCGAATCAGTCTGCATTCCCACCAACAGGACGCAAAGGTTCCCTTTTCTCCCCACCCTCACCAACGCATGTTGTTTGTTGAGGTGTTGGTGGTAGCCATTCTGACAGGCGTAAGGTGACATCTCATTGCGGTTTTAATTTGCATTTCTCTGAGGATTGGTGACGTTGAGCATCTTTTCATGTGTCTGTTAGCCATCTGTGTGTCCTCTTTGGAGAAGTGTCGATTCAGGTCTTCTGCTCATTTTCTTAAAAACTGGATTGTTTGTTTTGTTTGTTTGTTTGTTTTGTTTTCTTGGTGTTAAGTTGTGAGTTCTTTATGTATTTTGGATAGTAACCCTTTATCAGATGTATCATTTGCAGGTATCTTCTACCATTCAGTAGGTTGTCTTTTTGAGTCAAAAAGATCTCTTGCGCTTGGGTACACATTTGCCCTTGATGCAACCATGGCCTGCCAACATTATTACATTATTATTAATATTAACTTTACAGAGTGATTTTAGGTGTCATTTGTTGGGTTCCTACTGTAAACTGTAATGGATTGGAAAGTGTCATGCCCCCAAAATACAGGTCCACGCCCTAACCCCTGGTATCCGGGAATGAGACCTGATTTGGAAGAAGTGTCTTTGCAAATGCAATTACGTTAAGGCTCTGGAGATGAGACCATCCTGAATTAAATTGGTGGGCTCTAAATTCTGTAGCAAGTGTCCTTACGGGGAAAGGAGAATCTCAGCGGAGAGAAAAGAAGGGCCTGTGAAGATGGGGGTGGATACTGGCATGAGGCTGTGCAAACTGAGGCACATCAGAGGTTGTCAGCAACAACTAGAAGCTGGACAAGGCGACAAGAATTCTCCCCTAGAGCTTCTGGGGGGAACGTGGCCCTGCTGACACCTGATTCTGGACTCGAGGCCTCCAGGGCACGAGAAAAGAAACACCGGCGATGTTCAAGACACCGAGTGTGCAGGAATCTGTTATGGCAGCCCGAGGAAACAAATTCAGCCACTGTATCCAAAGAGGTGCCCCCCAGGCATGGCCCACCCTGTTTCTCCATGTCATCATGCTTATTTCCTCGGCGACAGGTCAAAGTCCGTAATTACCTCCCGTTTTCTCACTGGTCTCTGTCTGAACATGAGGACAGGGACTTTTTCTGCAGCGGGGTCTGCAGTAGAGCTTGGCCCTTAGGGGCCCACGGGCATCTGTTTCTGAATGAGATGTGATCAGAGAGGGGTACACATCCGAAGAGAACAGGACTCTTGTTCTAAGACTGCAGTTCTGAAAAATTAAATAACAAAGACTAAGGCACATGCAAAAAACCAAAAATAATAATGCTGAACCACGATTCAGCAGGGACTGTTCCAATTCTCCCACGGGGGAGCCTGTTCTTAACCCAGGCTTTTAATTGAATGCGTACATCAAGTCAGCCTGCTGCGCATCTGGGGATCCTGTGTGCGGGCCGCCAGGGCTGAACCAGCTCTGGGAAACCTCATTAATTTCTCAATGAGCAATGATTTCATTTCTCAGCCGTCATCCGGGGGCAGGGCCATGCGGGCTGCAGACCTCAGGACAGGTGTCCACACCCACTGTTCTGCGCCCTTGCCCAAGATTTTTCCTAAGGAAGGAAGGAGGACGGGAGGAAGGAAGAAAGATCACAGGTCTCGTCCCCCCCGGAATCACATTTCTCGGGCGACAGCCCTGGGAAGGAGCTTCATTGTCTCGACTCCCCAAGGTGGGTGGCATTTAGAAGGTTGAAGACAAAGTGAATAATTGTCAAGACTGAATTATTATCTTCATCATCTTTATCACTGGCAGGGTTATGATTTATTTAGTACTTACTCTACGGGGCATGAACGCCTTACATTGTCCTCACACATATTTATTGTCTTTATGATAATCCCTCGAGACACATATGACGACCTTCATTTCACATACCCAAGGCCCCCCGCCAGAGCCTGAATTCAGATGCGGATCATCGGGCTCTGAAGTCCATCTATTTAACCACCTGGAAGCCAACTCGTAAGTTTCCTTGGTCTCCTTTGTGTTTCTTAGAAACTGCCTCCCAACCACCGGCCTCCTAGGAACTCAGCCGGGAAGATGGGCAGACAGACGGCTCAGGGGCTTTATTTCACTTCGTCTTGTTAGGCATTTCCTCTCGCTCTATACTGGCCAGAAACACAGGACCTGCCTAATGTGAGGGTCAGAGTAGCGTAGTCTGCTTCATGCCCAGGAAGGAGAAAACAGATATCGGGGAGCATTAGTGATGTCTATGAAAACACGCAGTTTATCTCAGCATAGTAATGCCCCCCAGCACATAATGCGTGACCTGTGTAACTATTTTTTTTTATTTACTTCTTCTTGATAGAATTGAGTATAATTGGGGTGGAAAATAAAGAAGGCAAAGTTAAGCCCAGCCAGTGTAGCTCAGTGGTTGAGTGTCGACCCATGCACCAAGAGGTCGCCAGTTCAATTCCCGGTCAGGGCACATGCCCAGGTTGTGGGCCCAATCCCCAGTGGAGAGTATGCAGGAGGCGGCCAATCGATGTTCTCTCTCATTGATGTTTCTCTCTCTCTCTCTCTCTCTCTCTCCCCCCCCTTCCTCTTTAACATCAATAAACAAAAAATAAATAAATAAAAAAAGAAGGTAAAGTTAAGAACACCCCAAATATTTAAAGATATATTTTTCCATTTGAGTCCCTGTCACTCTCTCCTTCTATCTTTGTCTTTCTCACCCTCTCATGCACACACATGCACACCACACACCCACACACACACCACATGCGCCACACATACACACCACATACACGCACACCACACACACACATTCACACCACATGCGTGCACACACATGCACACCACACACATGCACATCACATACATGCACACATGCACACACCACACCACATGCATACACCACACAATGCACACACATCACGCACATGCACACCACATACATGCAGACACATGTATACCACACACACCCCACATACATGCAAACACACACACCACATACATGCACACATGCACATGTGCACATACACACACATACACACACCAGAGCTTCCTCAGGGAGCACGGTACATCCTAAGCATACTGGAAAAGGAAAAGAAACTGCCATATTTTTATTGTTGCAGAGCTTCATTGTCTAGCTCTTCATTAATTAGGTCAACAAGTAACTGTTGGATACTCACCGTATCTTAAGAGCTCTGCTAGAAACTCGGGGTACTGTTGTCCAAAGGGAGACAAGACGTGGCTCGTCAAGGAGCTCAGAGGCTCAGCAGGAGAGACAGAGCGACGCCGTCACACTGGGAGACAAGGCCAGAGCGGGCGACTCGGGGCCGTGGGGGCGCAGAGCAGGCCACCGAGGCAGACACAGCTGTAGGGAGACTTCCCGGAAGAAATGCTGCTTCACTGCCCTAAGGGATGAAGGGATTTGTTTTCATGCCTATCTTGTTGCCAAAAAGATTTAGAGAGGTTCGGTGCCTAGCTCGCGGTAAATGACCCAGAGTATTTGGTAAATGAATGAGTGCTGACCACGGATGTGACATTTGTTTCCCTGTCCGCCTTGGCTGCCAGGAAGCTCAGAGCCCAAGTGGTGGCAAAGGTTTAAACCTTGAGATCGAAACCCCAGACTCCCCCCCACCCCCCGGGTGGGTCTTCACCCGTGGAAGTCATTCCTTTCTAACTGCTGATGTCGTGATGCAAGTTCTGATCTGCCTGGCCATGAACACACCTCTCTTCCCACCACTCATACCATCCTCACGGCGTCCCCCAGGGGACTGCACCTCACTGGGCACACTCCCAGGGGGCCCGGGACCCTGCCCCCCTGCCCTTCCTTCTGCACGGCTGTCCCTCGCCTCTCTCAGCTCTCTGCCGGACTGTCATTCCTCGGGGTGACCGCAGCCCTAACCCCTCAGCCTTACTCCCGCCCCGTGCACTGTTACCCTCTCTCAACATTGTTGCTTTTTATTTGTTTACCACTGGGCTCCACTCACTCCCTATCAGCCCACAAGGGAGGAAGTCTTGGTGTGTTTTTACTGCATCGGCCGTGCCATGTGCCTGGCACAGAGGATGCCCTCAGTGTGAAGGATAATGACGCCTGCCTCACAGGGGTATGAGGCTTAAACGTGATGCTTATACCACACACCACCTTGCACAGAGGAGCCCCCATCACATCATCGCTATTGTTGTTATTTAGTGTTATTATTATAAGTAGCAGCAGGAGGGGCAGCGTTAATTCCCCTCCCCCCGAGCGTTTGGGTGCCGGCCCACAGGAGAGCCAGGAAACGTCTGTTGATTGACTGAGGATGTTCATAACCCTTGTCTGTCCCTGTCCTCCTTTCTCTCCTCAGCCATGCACGGGACCTTTGTGATTCTGCTTCCGCTCAGCCTGATCCTGATGGTATTTGGGGGGATGACAGGGTTTCTGAGCTTCCTCCTCCGAGCCTCCGTCCTCCTCCTGCTCACGGGGACCCTCTTCTTCTTTGGAGGTGGGTGCCCACCCTATGCGGGGCGCAGGCTCCAGGTAGGGCTGTGCATGAACCCTCCGCAGGGAGGGTCAGGGCTGTATCCCCATCTTCGATATCTCAGCCGGCAGGGACGAGCGTTTCCAGCCCAGGGCCCCTGGGTCAGTGTCCGAGAGAAGTGGAGGGTGGGAGCAGAGTCTGAGAATTGCTTCGGGGATCTCACCAAAGAAGCCACCCCGAGCAGCCTGCCGTGGGCCGTGGGCCGTGGGCTGTGGGCCGGGGGCCGTGGGCTGGCAGGAGCCCACCCCTGGCTTCCTCACTCTCACATGCACCTGCCGCTCGGACAGAATCACTTCGGCTGATGAGAGAAAGGGCAACACCGTTGTTTCCGCAGGCCAGAGGCTGGCAAAGACGGCTGCAGCCCGTCTGGTTGTGCTTAGGCCTCCCTACTTCCTGTGGCTTGAAATGGTCCCTCCTTAAAAAAAGAACCCAAACAGTGTTGACCTACACGCTTGGAATCCATGGAGGGAAGAAAGAAAAGGAACGGCGGAAGTGAAAATACTGCGAGACCTCCACCCACCCACTCTGATGATCAAGGCAGGCACTAATGGTCACCCTATGACCGAGTCTTGAACCAGCACTGCCCAGTTGAGCTCTCTGTGCTGGTGAGGTCCTCGAAGCGGCGCTGTGCGGCGGGGGCGCCACAAGCCAGGCTTCGGGGCATCTGACCCACGGCGGTGCCAGTCCAGGGCTGAGCTGTCCACTCCAGTAGCTTTGATAGGCACGCCTGGCCAGTGACTGGGGACTGGGCAGCACAGCTCTAACCACATATCTCTGAAGACCCTTCTTGTGCCCAGTGGTGCTCTGGGTGCTGCGGAATCCAGGGTGAGGTCCCTGAAACTCACAGCCCATTGGGGCAGACAGACACTCGTGAAATCATTTTACAAATCAATGCAAACTTGCACTTCTGACATGGGTTGTGACGGAGGGTTTTGTGGGGCTGTGAGGCCACAGAGCGATCTGACCAGAATGGACACTGAGGTGCAGTATGGGGATGGGTAGGAGCTAACTGATGGCGAGAGGAAGGGGAGGGAAGGGAGGGTGCACGGGGCAGTGGGACTGGCATGGGCAAAGGCCCTGGGGTGGGAAGGAGGTCAGATGCTGGGAGGGTGAGGAGGAGGATGGCAGTGATAGGGACCAGGTCTGCTCTTCTCTGTCTCCCTGCAGCCCTGGTCACCCTCGCGGGCATCAGCATCTACATTGCATATTCAGCCGCCGCCTTCCGGGAGGCGCTGTGTCTCCTGGAGGAGAAGGACCTCCTGGAGCAGGTGGACATCCGCTTCGGCTGGTCCCTGGCCCTGGGCTGGATCAGTTTCATCACCGAGCTGCTCACCGGGGTAGCCTTCCTGGCAGCGGCCCGTGTGCTCAGCCTGAGACGGAGGCAGGACCAGGCCATATGAGCGTGGATGCCTGGTCGTGGTGGGAGGGAGGCTGGCCCGGGGCTTCATGGACCCACCCGGGCAGGCTGTGGCCTCCTGTTCCACCAAGACCAGCACTGGAGGCAGGGGGCCATGCCGAGAGCCGCTGTGGACTGAGCTCCGGCCTGGCTGTCATCTCAGGACGTGTGCTGCCTGGTGTGCTGTGTGCCATGTCCATGCAGCTGTGCGTCGTGCGGGGTGGAGGAGGCCAAGGGAGCGCAGGACCCTGAAATAACAAAACAAACCCTTAATCATAAACAACGTTAGACTGTAACCTCCGTGTGCCTGCCCTGGCTTCATTTCATCCTCACTGCTGCCCTTTGGAGCAGTTCCTCTTCTTTGTTCAGGAAACCGAAGACCAGAGAGGTTAGGTAAGTTGCACAAAGGTGCACAGCGAGCTAGTGGCACGTTTCTCCTTCCAAAACAGTGCTCAACCCTTTATCACAGCCCTTCTGAGCAGGTTCAGGGCTGGATGTGGTTACTGAGTGTGACTCAGAAAGGTTCAGTTCACTGGCTAAGGGCACCAGAGAGAAAGGGGTACAACTGGGACCGGAGTTCACATTTGTCTGCTTCCAAGACGATTTTCTCTCCACTCCTGCCAATGCCTGCACCACTCGACTTTCTGTGTTTGGGTTAGGATGTGGCTGCTGCTTCCTTTCTCTGTAGTCTGGAAAAGCGTAAACAGAGCGGATTGCTCAGCCCCACGGGGTGAATGAGCACGGCCAGGAAACCAGTTACTAGGCTGGGGGAAAGAAATGAAAGAATTTTTTTCACCAAGTGTGATCAACGGTGCTTAGTGAAAAGGCGGTCTTTCCTGCCACCTGCTGGTCATATTCTGAAACTGCGTCAGAGGCAGGATTTCATGAACCAGTCAAAAACAAACATTTGTTTTCAGCCCTTTGGGTGCCCAGCAAAGAATGGGGTAAACACTGCAAGGCAGTGGTTCTCATCTAGGGCAATTCCCCACCCCTTTCCACCTGAGACATTTGGCAATGTCCACAGACTTTTTTTTTTGGCTGTTACAACTGGGGATGAATACTACTGGCCTCTAGTGGGTGGAGGCCAGGGATGCTGCTCAACATCCTACGTGCCCAGGACAGGCCACCCAGAGAATGATCCAGTCCCAGTGTCAGTCGGGCACATGCTGAGGAATCCTGCTAGGGGAATGAAGATGAATAACAACCAAAATAAAGCATGTGTGCACTCAAGGAACTGACAGATAGTGGGAAAGAATCTCACTCGTTCAATAAATATTTACCAAACACCTACTATGTGTCAAGAACTGTTCGAGGGTCTGGAGGCACATTGGTGTGGATGGATGACAAGCTCCCTGCCCCTACTAACTCACATAGAAACAAATGATCAACACATGAACCAACAATACCTCTGAGAAATTCAGGTAGTAATTAGTGTTATGAAGAACATAAAACAGGCTCATGAGATGGAGGGTGACTGGGAGCAAAACTACCATCAGACAGACAGTCAGGAAGGGCTTCTTGGAGGAGGTGGAATGGTGCTGAGATCTGATTGAGGAAGCTGCTATGTGGGGAAATAGCAGACCATGCAGGTGACAGTAAGTGCAAAGGCCCTGAGGTGGGAACAGGCTTATGTGTTTGAGGGAAAGGAAGAAGAGTTCAGGGAGGAGCATGGTGGGAGGTGAAGTGAGAGAGGTGAGGAGGAAGAGGAGGCCAGGGAGGTAGTGCCCGTGGTCCATGGTAAGGAGGTGCTAATGACGGAGCAAGATTTGGATCTGATCGGATCCTACCCCATCCTATCCTACCCTACCCTACCCTACCCTACCCTATGCTAACCTCCATTCCATTCCATCCCATTCCATCCCATTCCGATCCAGTCCAGTCCAGTCCAGTCCAGTTGTATTTTGAGAGCAATGGGAGCCTCTGATGGTTTTCAGCAGCTACAGGAGGTGCACAGGGGTTAACACAGTGGTTTTCAAGCAGGGTTCACATTAGCATCACCTGCTAAGCAAGACTTAAAAAAATTCTTACAGTTGAGCCTCAATGAGCCCAATAGAATCAAAACCTCAAAACTAGGCCCAGGCACTGGTATTGACCCAAGTTCCCAGGCGACTCTGTTGTCACTCCATTCACTCATTCCTATATTTGCACCTTCAGCAACTACTTGGCGTCTGACGTGCCAGGTGCCGTTCGGGGCACGGGGGTTTAGCAGTGAGTGAAAGGGACACAAGTGCCCTCCCACAGCTGTGCGTGTGTGTGGCAGAGAGACAGACAATAAACAGTGCGGGTAAACCGGGTACCTGACCTGAGAAGCAGCTCCGCAGAGGAGTGGAGAAGAGCACAGAAATGCGGGTGGGAGAGTGGACTGGGCAGTGACTGTGACGTCCCGTGGGGTCTGCTGAGCAGGATTTGAGAGACTGGCACCTCTTTGTCTCACTTTCACACAGATGAATCGTTTCAAAGAGGATTTTCCAGGCCCTGTTGTAGGATCAGGGAGGGGCGTGTCCCTGGAGGCTGGACAGCCGGGGCTCAGTGAGGACCTCAGTGAGGACCTCTGTCTCCCACGCTGACTTTGGTGCCTTTCCCTGGAGACGAAGCTCAGGGCTGAGACGGGATCCCAGGCCTCGGGGAGGAGCCCTGATGCTTGCGGAGCAGGATACCCCGACTTGCAGATGAGGAGCCGGCAGCCCTCAGAAGGAAGGGTCTTGCTCTGGGGGCCACTGCCGGTGAGAGAACCAGGGTGAGGTCCTCGCCCCAGCGCCATCCCCTGTCCCCTCCCTCTGACATTCCAGCTGCTTGCTCCTCCCCCAGAGTCAACACCTGGATTTAATTTATAGTGAACACAGGGAGCAATCGCGGTCTTTGCTTCTCCGTGAGGCTCACTTGTTGTTTCCCCAGCTCGTGACACCCGGCAGCGGGGGTCCTGGTGTTAGGCCTCCACAGACGTCGGGGAAAGACTGCGATCTCTGCTTGTTCCAACAGCAGCCTGCGCTTTTCAAATATTTACAGCTAGGTCTCCGCTGGAGTACATCTGGGCAGGGAGAGAGAGAGAGAGAGGAGAAAGCCGAGACGCAGAGAAACGAAGCTAATGTTAGAAGAGACCCTCAGAGTGGGAGGGTGGGACAGAATGGCATCCTGGGTGGACCTTTCTGGGGCTGCAGATGTGTCCCAGGGAACAGTTCTGGACACTGTTTAGGGTGTAGGGAGAGTGGTCCGGTAGGATGGGTCCCTGCAGAGATGGGGGACAGTCTGAGGACAACGCGACCCCGGTGGGTGAAGGCAGCCCTGAGACAGCAGCAGGTCCCGTTTCTGGGGGCAGACTGGCTGCGGACACTGTGGGCAAGTCTGGCCTCAGCTTCCGTATCTGTAACACCGTGAACCACGATGCATGTCTCGCATTCCTTATGCTTTATCTTCAGACAAGGATGCTCAGACCCCGAATGGCCCCACTCAGAGGAAAAGTCCAAACCTCAGCGTGACCTCTGGGGCCCTCCAGTGCTCTGATGTCCTGATTGTCTCCAGGAGGCACCTTCCATGTGCACAGCACAAATCATTGTCATTGGCTGTGGTCTTTTCTTCTTTTTTTTATTTTTCCATTTTTGTTCAGAGAGAGTAGGAGGAAGAGAGAGGGAGGGAGAGAGAAACATTGAGAGAGACACACTGGTTGCCTCCTGCATGACCCCGAACAGGGTCTGGGACAAACCGCAACCGAGGTACATGCTCTTGACTGGAATTGAACCCGTGACTCGTTGGTCCACGGCGGACCCTCTACCCTCTGTGCCAAACTGGCCAGGGCTGCTCTGGTCTTTTCTAAAGCCGGCTGGGAACGCGGATCAGGATGGGTCACCCAAGCCTTTCTTACCCAGCAGAGCACTTCAGAGTCCCCCAAACAGGCTCAGTGCTACCATCCTGCCGGGAGGGGCACCCACCCTGTTCCCGCAGACGGACAGCTGGCGGAAGCTTAGCGAGGCCAAGGACATGTCCAAGGGTCACTGACCAGAACAGAGACTCAAACCCCTCTTCTGGCTGCCAAGCCACGCCACGCGCTTCCGCCTCCCCATCCGCCATCCTTGGGGTCTGAAGACCCCTCCCGGCACCGATGGCGCACCTGGGCCGAGGCCCGCTGTGCGGGGGGCCGCTGTGCGGGGGGCCGCTGTGCGGGGGGCCGCTGTGCGGGGGGCCGCTGTGCGGGGGGCCGCTGTGCGGGGGGCCGCTGTGCGGGGGGCCGCTGTGCGGGGGGCCGCTGTGCGGGGCATTCCCGGGGGCACGCGCATGCGCCTTGTGATCAGCAACCACATGAAAGCCACGGTTTTGCACCCGCTGCGTGCCGGGACGCTCCCTGCAAGGATGACATGGGGATTCTGTCAGAACACAGGCATTTGTTCCATATTCATTTCTGTTTCCTCAATTAGGAATGCTTAATTTAACGGAATACTGGGAGTCTCGGAGGAGCAGCAAGCATGTGACCACTAGTAAAATATTTATGCCCTGGGAGAGTCCACTCCCATTCCCTCCACCTCTCCACCCCTCCAATCCCCTCTACCGTGTTCATTTGCAGGGCTTCTCCCTCCCACCCCCCGGTTGCTGGGTCCTTGCCTGGAAACAGCAGCCTCAGCGACCCCAGCAGCAGCGACAGCTCGCCTGTCCTCCCTGGAGCCTGCCACCGGTGCTTCCCGGATTTGTCCTGATTCCGCAGAGGAGCCAGCTAGTGTGACTAGCATCAGACCTGAATGGGGTCATATCCACATCCTTTTACCATCGAGGCCCCCGAAAGTGATGTATGTGCTCAGGGCACTGTAGTTGTCAACCTAAAAGGTGTGCACACCAAGAGATACCTTCAAGTCACAATTCCAGAACCTGTAGATGAGACCTTGTGTGGAAAAGGGATACTGGTTACATGACGATGTAATTGGTTACATGAGGATGAGGGCATCCTGGATTAGAGTGGACCCTAAATCCAGTGACTGGGAGGAGTACTAGTCCCCTTACAAGAGCAGGGGATTAGAGGTGGTGTTGGAAAGTCTCCAGAACATACTTTCTGCCACTCTCTCCAAGAGTAACCTGCTTCTCAATCCTCCACTTTTCCTCATTTTGTCAACCGACAGTCATCAGCGCCAAGTCAATGCCAACAGGAATCCCCAGTTTGGGGTGTGATGAAGAAGAAAACTTGATCCAGTACAAACAGTTCAAAGGTGTTACAGCAGGGCTGTGAAAATCGCACAGCTGAGAGGCAGCCGGGCCAGGCACCTCCGCAGCTAGGCAATTCAGCTCTGGCCTGGTCCAGTTGTTCCGTTCCTCTCTGTTCCTCTCTGCTCCAGCAAGGTAGTCTCTGTTTCAGCTCTAGCCAGGCAAAAGGCAATCTTCCATCCCAGGTGGAAAGGGAAAGTGTGCTCTCAGAATCACTGGGGAGCTGGCCTATGTGCACAAAAGTCCCCACCCTGGTCCCTGATTGGTTTTTTCTCATGCAAATTAGGACTCCAAATCCTCACAGTTTGATTGGTTCAAAAAGTGCTGTCCTGATTGGTAAGAATAGAGAAGGTCTGATTGGTTGGAGCTGTGCAGCTCTGATTGGATGGGGGAAGCCTCAGTCCCATTGGTTGAAATAGGATTCCAGGAGCTCTTTCCTAAGGGCAGCTCAGAGGGCGGGAACAGTGCCGGCAGGCAGTCAGTGCAGGCTTCTCTCTGAAGTGTGGTTTGTGTGAGTGGCCCCTCAGTAGAAAATGGCTGCTAGGTTTTACTTTGTTAATTAAAATGGTTTTGAGCCCAGTTTGCCAGCAGAAACCTTCCTTCGTAGGTGTCTCCTTTCTCAGGGTTCACAGTTTCCATCTGCAGGATCTCAGCCACCCCTGCTCCGTTCCCAGCAAAGTCCAAAGATTTATTTGCGTTCCTAACAAGAACGAAGGCTGGAGGGGCTAGAGGGGCTAGATCGGGAAGGCCACCAGGAGGAGCATGGAGGCCGTGGGAGGTTTTGTGTTTTTGTCTTTTCATTGTAATAAAATACAGATAGAATAAAATCCAGCATTTAACCAAAGTGTACAGCTCAATGGCATTTAGTACCCTCACGATATCATGCAGAACATTTTCATCATCCCAAAGGATTCCTTTCGGGAGTTTTATGGAAGAGGTGACATTTTTGTGCTCCAGAAGGATCTCTCTGCTTGTCCTGTGGGGGATGGGCTGGGGGGGTGGTGACAGCGCAGTTAGGACAGAGGCCAGCAGAGAGGCTGTTACCGTGTAGATGAGAGAACATGGTGGACTGCGATGGGGCAGAGGTGACTGGGAGGCAGGAAGGGTTCACACCTGGGCTTTAAGTGGTAGGACAGCTGGACTTGGCGAGAATGTGATGTGGGGAGTGACCCAGGTTCCCAGGTGGATTATTAGTGTGGGGGGCATTGTGATTTGCGGAGCTGGGACGCAAGCCTCCCGTGGTGTTGGGGGAGAGGAGTCAATAATGAGTTAATTCTGAAGAATATTGGGTTTGAGGCTCTGGGAGACATGCAAATGGACATGACCAGGAGGCAGCTGGAAATATTCTTTAGGACAGAGGGTGGGGTCAACCGGGACTTCTCTGCCTCAGCACTTGTGGCATTTAAGGCCAGATAGTTCTGTGTTTTGGGGGGCTGTCCTGTGCATCGTGGGATGTGAAGCAGCATCCCTGGACTCCCCAGTAGCTGCTAGTTGCACTCCTTTCCTAGTCATGAGGACCAAAGGTGACCCCAGACATTGCCGGATGTCCCCTGGTGGCACAGTTGCTCTGGTTGAGAACTATCTGGTCCTGTGCATTGGAGAATCATTGGTGTATAGGTGGTAGTATAAGCCTTTGGGAAGTGTGAGATGCTGAGTCGGCGTGGTGTGAGAAGAGAGGCTCCAAAAGTGTCCAGTGGGGCAAATCAGAGGGCACCACCAGGCTGACGAAGAAGAAGGGACCAGAGAGGAGCAAAGAGGCAAAAGCTCAGAAACGGGCAGGTCACAGTGCTGAATGCGACGTGCACCTTTCTGTACCCAACTACCCATGAGCACCCCATTTCTTTCTTTTTTTTTTTTATCCTCACCCGAGGACATTTTTTTTTTTTGTTCAGGTAGAGTGGGAGGGAGAGAGAGGAAGAGAGAGAGAGAGAAACATTGACGTGAAAGGGACACATCGAGTGGCTGCCACCCGCACGACCGACCAGGGCCGGGGACAAACTGCAACCGAGGTACGCACCCTTAGCGGGAACCGAACCCGGGTCTCTCGGGACCGCAGGCTGATGCTCTAACCACTGAGCCAAACCGGCCAGGGCTGAGCACCCCATTTCTACTTTTACTTTTGGGGGGCTGCAGAGCGCGACGGCTTGGAGCACGGGCTATGTGTTGCTGTGGGCACATTGCTTGAGCTCCTGGTGGCTCCACTTGTGCACCCACACGACAGGGCTAGGATCAGTGCCCACCTCCAGGCCGTGGTGATGACAAGAGTCATTGCAGGCGGAGCTCAGAACAGGGCTCCTCCTCTGTCTGCCCTGCATCAGTGTTGCTGCTCCTCTTGTTCTCCCTTCCAGGCCTCGGACCTTGCCCCACGTCATGGATGAAGCTGACTCCATCATGCCTACACTGAGCAAAAATGTGTGGAGACCACCTCTGCCCTACTCCTAAGGGGACACCAGGGAGCAGAATGGAAGCTGACTCCACCCCGCAGAAAGCATGGTGTCGGGGTGGGGTGGGGAACACAGATATGTCAAGAGTCACACACACAGTTACAAATGGGGACAGGCGCTGTGGCGGAGAAGGCATGGGGCCACGAGAGGCAAAGATGGGGACACTCTCTCTGCCCAGCTAGGGTGAGACTCCTTTACCTGTTTGTGGGACCCGATTCTCAACAAGGAGCAGTCCAAGGATGAAGTCCCCTCATTGTCCTGGAGAAAGGACTCCTGTGAAGCAGTCTTAGGACCTGTCATTTCTATGAAGGAGGTTCAATTCTCTCATTTTAGCTTTGGGTTGAAATACCAAGTACCCAGAATGTGATGGAGAAGCCAGAAACTTCGGGGCAGAATTAAAGAGGTAGCCTATACCTCTCAGTTTCCTGGAGAAAGCAACCTGCTTCTAGAGGCTGATATTAGTACTCATGGGGGAGGGGGGGATGGCAGGGGACACACACACAAACCTTCCTTTAGGCATCTTCCTGCCGGGCTGATGCTGCCCAGTGTGATGGAGAGAACTCCTTAAAGGCCCAGAGACTTGGGCTCTGATCCAGGCTCGACCTCTAGACCCACTGAATGACCTTGAGCTCTGGCCATTCTCCTTCTAGACACTTAAAGTTCAATCACTGCTGCACTGGAGTCCAGACCTCAGGGTTGAGGCCAGAGTGAGGAGAGTGAGGCAGCTTTGTGAGGTTCAGGGTCAGACTCACACCTTTATTTAAAAATGTTGATATTCGTCTGGCTGGTGTGGCTCAGTGGTTGAATATCAACCCATGCACCAAGAGGTCGCTGGTTCGATTCCTGGTCAGGACACATGCCCAGGTTGTGGGCCCGATCCTCAGTGGGGGCCATGCAGGAGGTGGCCAGTAGATGTTCTTTCTCATCAATGTTTCTTTCTCTCACTTCCTCTCTCTCTAAAATCAATAAAGAAAAAAAAATAAATAAAAAATGAAAATGTTGATAATTTGTTCATCATGGATACTTGGATCATTAATTTATCTGGATGACGAAGTCACTTGTTGCCCTTACATTTTGTACCCAGGACGAATGCCTCACCTGCCGCACCCCGGTTCTGATGCTGGGGGACCTCCTGCTGGACCCACCCTTTATCTTGGAGGTAGTTGGGTTAAAATGCCCTATGTATTTCCATAATATCTTAGCGCTTTCAAGACAAGTTCACTTCTGAGATCTGTTTTGAGCCTTTCGATGCCCAAGAAAACACCCAGGGCAGGGGGTGCCGGTCATCCATTCACAGATGGAGAGACTGAGGTACAGAGAAAGGGAAAAATTATTCCCTCAGGATCACAAATCAAGCTACCAAGTATTGGAACTAGGGGATTTTGTTTGCTTTATACCTGACAGCTCGAAAGGCTCAGGGAGACAAATTGATTCAGATGACTTTGATAGTATTATTATTTTTCACAACAATAACACATGTTCGTTGTAGAAAATTTGAAGAATACATATAAGCAAGAGAAAGAGAATAAAAATATCCTGTAGTTCCACTGCTCAGAGGTAACACCTGTTAAATACTATTTTGATGTATTTTTTTCTATTTTGTATATCCACTTAGTTATTCTTGAGAAAGACACACACACACACACACACACACACACACACACACACACACACACTTAACTGACTAGATGGTTTTCCTTTATTTTTCCAGCATCTCTGTGTTCCCCTTCCGTCTGTAGGCATGTCTTTAAGTTTCACTAAAGTCTCAGCTTATATGAACCAGGCCACCACCAGCCCATGTGGCACCTTTATGTAAATTAGCAAAAGATGGCCCCTCCAGGTAGGGGCACCTGGCTTAGCAGGTGCAACAGAAAATGTCCTTTTGCAAACCAGCCCTGCACCAGAGCACACAGTCTGGGGAGCAGGTGCAGTTTCGTTGTCTCTCCCACGTTGGCTCCTTGCTCCAGGGGTGCCCTGTGCAGTGCTCAACCTGCCCAAGCATATGTGGGGGCCCCGTGCACAAAAACATTCTGAACAACGTAGGCGTTTTTGAATCATTTTTTTTTTTTTGGAGAAATAGGTATTAATCAAAGATTCATGTAAAATTCATGCAAATTATAAAATTATAGTTGGGATAAGTAGGGCAATAAGCCCGAACACTTTGACTCCAGACTTATGCTTTAAATCTCTCTTCCAAACGAATTGCCCATTTCTGTCTCCCTGGTATCCAGCAAAGTACCTGGCACAGAAACAATGCTCTGTATTTGTAAAACTGGGCTGAAATGCATCATGTGGTGGTTTTCAAACATGTCTGCCCATACTCTGACACCCGCCCTGTGAAAAGGTGGAGTCCGCATCCTCTTCTCTTAAAAATGGGCTGGCTTTCGTATTTGTTCTAACCAACAGGTGCCAACAGGAGAATTGCTGCATGGCTTCTGAAGCTAGATCATCAGAGATGATCTAGCTTCTGTCTGGTTCCCCTCTGCCCTTCTCTCAACATGTGCCCTTGGTATTGAGCCACCATGTTGTGAGGAAGCCCAAGCAGCCACATGGAGGGACCCAGCCCCAGCCCCAGCGGAGGTCTCACCTCGGGACATGTGGGGGAGTGAGCTTTCAGATGACTCCAGACTCCAGCCTTCTAGCTGCACCAGCTGAGGCTGAATGGAACACTAGCTGTCAGCACAAAGCCCCGCCTACATGTGGATTTGTGAGCAAAATAAAGGTGGTCATTGTGTTAAATTACTTAGTTTTGGGTGGTTTGTTAGGTAGAACTAGATAACTGGAAAGGTTAGGCTGTGGAATGTTATGTTTACTGTAGATGTCAGGGTCTGCCCCTCTGTTCTCGGCCCCCGATGTGCCGATGGCTTTCTACTACAAGCATCCATGACCCTCTCTCTGCCCGGGGACATTCTTTGGCTTCAGGAGTCTGCCTGGCTAATAACTGGGGCAGGCTGGAAGTGCTGGGGAGCTAGGACCCCTGGGAACAGCTCTTAACCCATGATGGATGAAGTTTGTAGGTACTCTGGCTCCCTGCCTGCAGGTGGGACAGCCTTAGGTGTGCCTCATGACCGGTTCCGCTGGTGGGATGGTGAATGAGGGAATCCAAAGCGTTCTCAGAAGAGGAAGAAAATAAAACTGGGGTAGTGACATTTTAATTTTATTTGCAAAGTACTGTCTTATTTGTAAACCACTTTCCCGCCGTGATCTCATCGGGTGCTTGGAGCACATCTGTAGATAAAGAACAGTTATTTCTCCCGGAGAGGAAAAGAGACTTGTTGGTGATGGTGATGCCAATACTGGAACCTCTACCTCCCGATTCTTTAAATTCTGTGGCCTTTTTTATTCTCCTGAAGGAGTTCTCTGGCCACAGGTACCCACAGAAGGGACCACCCACTGTCAGGTTTTTGTCAGAACTCCAATTTCAAAGTATTACGAAGTGATGCCAATTAAATCACAGACCTTGGTTTGGAAAGTGGGCTGGCTGGGCTGAGGCCCCAGGATCAGCTCAGTGTTTCAGAGACCAGAGAGTGGAACGGAGGTGGTCAGCACCCCAGAGCTCCCACCCTGGCCTCTCCGCTCAGCAGAGGGTGGGCAACAAAGGAAATGGTGAGAGGCCGGAAGAAAACCTAGCAGGAAGCAGGAACCTCGGCTGGATTAGCAAGTGACCAGAAGGAAGTCATCAAAGGACCTGGATGAAAGAATGGAGATCACTCAGGAAGAGTTTAAACACAGACAGCTTAAGTGGTAAGAGACCACCTAAAGTGAGGGATCAAAGGCAACTTCAGAATCGCAGCTCAGCGGCCCTGGGAGCGGCTTGAGCTGCTGAATCAAAGGCTGCGGGAAGGGGGTGCGGAGTTGCTGACACAGCATGGCTTCACCTTCAAGCCAGGAGACACAGGCCAACGAGGTGGAGAGCTCGTCCAGGCAGGACCACAGAAAACAGCCATTGTCTTTTTTCCTTTAACTTCGTGTTTTGAAATAATTACAGACTCACACAGAAAAGTGCAAAAATATTGCACAGAGTCCTGTGAGCCCTCCTTCCAGCCTCCTGCAGCTCCCCCTAAGGGTGACATCCTATAACTACACTACAATATCAACGTCAGGAAATCAACCCGAGTGCAATTCGGTTAACTAGACTACAGATCTTATTTGTGTGTGCGTGTGTGCGTGTGTAGTTATGTGCAATTTCTTATACACATAGATTCGTGTAACAACCACCATAATCAGGCTAGAGAACTTCCTGTCACCACAATGGGCATCTCTCGTGCCATCTGCTTATTGTTGAACAAACACTGCCCTCCTGTGCCTGGTCCCTGGCGACCACTAATGTGTTTTTCATCTTCAGAATTTTGTTATTGCACAGTTACCTGGATGAAATCATAGTGTGTAACCTCTAAGATGGGCTTCCTTCACTGAGCGTCATGCCTACGAGACCCATCCAGGTTGCGGCATGCATCAGTTGCTCATTCCTTTTCATTCCCTCGTTGTATTCCTTGGCGTGGGTGTGGAACAGTTTGCTTGTCCATTCTCCCACTGAAGGACATTTGAATGGCTTCTAGTTGTTGGCAGTTATGGCCACTGTTTTCACTGAATGGTACAGGACTTGAATGGGGAGGCCCCTTAAAAAGATTTCTAAGGGCCCAGCCGGTGTGGCTTAATGGACTGAGCATCATCCCATGGACTGTGAGGTCCTGGTTCGATTCCTGGTCAGGGCACATGCTCAGATGTGGGCTCAATCCCTGGTTGGGGGGTGGGCAGGAGGCAGCTGATCAGTGTTTCTCTCTCACATTGATGTTTCCATCTCTCTCTCCCTAAAAAAATGAATAAAAACATATTAAACACACACACACACATCCCTAAGGAATCCACTGCTGCATTTGATTTGAGGGTGTTGATTTAGATGCCCTCATCTTGTCACCTGTGCTGTCTTTGTAGAGTCTGCAAGCAGAATTTCTGTCATGCCTCAGGGACAGAGAGCGAGGCTTCTCTTCAACCTATAGTAGGCTTTTACCCAAGGAGACTGGGAATCTCGTCATGCATAAAGTTTCCCTCTGCTTTGGGAATCAGGAAGTTGGGTTTGGGGCCGAGAAGTGTGAGGGAGCATGAGGGCCGGGGAGAGCAGACACTTTTGCTGGATCCGGACACCTTGCGTGTCAGAACTAGGAGCTGTCTGTCCTTGTACCTCCGCATGCCAAGCACAAGGCAAGGTGCAGAAGAGCGGTGCCCGATTATGTTGAGTCCACCCTTCTTCCGCCGCTGTTTCCTCCCAGGTGACGGTGGATGCTCTCTGCAGTGGGTCCAGCTGAGACTACAGGGTGGCAGAGAGGCCATGAGCATGTGTGTCTGAGAGTAGGAGGGAGCTGGACCTTTGGAGCCCTGAGCGGTAGAGCGATCAGGAACCCAGATTTCAGATTTCATAGAAGAGGGGAAAAAATCTGGGGACCCAACCTCACATGCAAAAAGACAGTCTCTACCATTTCTTATCGTGACCATGTTGCGTGTGCACACGAGTGTGCATGTATATACACACACATACACTGAAAGGGAAATATTTTGGAATCTGAGGTTGAACTTTAAATATGTTTTTATTGATCTATTTTTTTTTTTTTTAGGAAAGGTGAAGGGAGAGAGATCCATCTATTGGCCGCCTCCTGCACGCGCCCCCCCCCCCCCCCCCGGGGGGATCAAGCCTGCAACCAGGGCATGTGCCCTGACTGGGAATCAAACCGGGACTTCTCAGTCCATGGGACAATGCTCACTCCACTGAGCCACACCACCAGCTGAGCTCAGAGGTTGAACTTCATATCGAATATATGTGGGCTTGCTTATTTTCCTCAGTTTATTCAATTTGAGATCACGCATTCTTAACATAAATAAAGCCTTATTTTTTGTAACACCAGTTCCTCCCCTATGTAAAATGTAAATATTTCAGATGATCATACGCATTGATTAAAGTGAAACTAACCATCGTGCATGCATGCGTAAATGTTTTATGCACATATACACAACAGTGAATCTCAGCTCACGTCCCTCTGGGTGGAGAAAAGAATAAAAGATGCATACAAGAGTTCATCTCTGCTCGGAAAATTGGCTTATGCGGGGTAAAAAACTTGGATATTACTGTGGTTTTTTGCTCTCCAAAGGACCATACTACATGAACAGATATGCAGTACAACTGTGCTATTAAAATTTCATGGGTGGGGGTGGCAATTAAGAAAAAAAGTCTAAAAGACTTTATGGCGGTGATAATGAATAAAGGTGGTGAGGCATCGCTGAGATCTGCATGGGCTTGAGGTTGGCATCTGGGACTTGCTAATCTTGATTGCAGAACACAATAGCAGTGCCCCCAGAGCCCGAGACGCGTGTGTCATAATCGTGGAAGTTTGCTATGTGTCAGGCATGCTGCCAAGCCCTTCAAATGCATCATTTTACCCTGAGAATCAGACACTCGCGTTGCACCTTTTTTACAAACAGGGGATTTGAGGGACGGAGACCGTAGCTTGTGCAGTCAGGGTCCCGCCGTTGCTAAGCGCTGGGCCTCGGATCAGACTCAGGCCATCTGACTGACTTATTTGAAGATCAGGTGTTTTTCTGGAGGTCTTGCCCGCAGCAGCTCCGGGAGGGTTGCATGCCCCCTTCCTCATGAAATTTTAAAAGTCTGTCAAATGTTCTGGCCAGAGGCTCATTCCTGGGATTCCTATCACCCAGGCCAGGGATTGTCTCCATGGCTCCAGCAAGTCCAGATGTTAAAGATCAAAAGAGTGAGCACAGGCCCAGCACGATGAGCCTCCCACACCCAGCCGTCCGTCCACTGTGAACGTGCCCCTTGGTTTCCTGACGAAAGCCTGTCATGCTGGTGAAGTGACATGACTGTGGCCTGCTGCTACCCACGGGGGCAGTGCAAGGACCCGCCCAGGAAGAAAACGACGCTGCCCTCTGTGACCAGGAGGGAAAGCCTGGCTCTCCAGCGGCAATAGGAGAGCATTTCAGGACGGGGATGTCCCACCATGGAGACAGGGTCTGGTCTAGAGTTCTCATTCAGTCCCCTGAAAGAAACCCTGGTGGACGCGTCCCACCCTTCCTTGCTCCCCATCCACACAGCTGTCCAGATACTGTTTCCAATGCACAAATCACAACGCATCTCAGATAGAAAATTCCTAGAGGGCCCCCCTTGCCCACAGCACTGGTCGCCATCACTGAGGCCACATGGGTCTTCAGCATAATTACGGCAAGGCGCTCGAGAACACACATGTGCAGCAGCCATGGTACACAGGCCGGATACATATCCTAATGGGGCTTGTACATGGAACTCGTCTTACAAAATGCTTGGGGACATCTCCCCCCTGTTCAACGAGCTGTGGCTTTCCTCTGGTTCCTCCAGCTCACCGTGGAAATAAACAAAGGCCAACCAAGTGAGAACAAGCCAAGGCTATGATTGAAAGCTTGCCAAGAAGCAGTGATGGTGGCCGACTCCCTGTGTTTTGGCAGAGGCTCAAAGGTGGGCAGAGGAGAGGCTAACTCCGTAGGAGAAAAATGGCAGGCTTCAGCTGTGCCCTGATTGGAGGCTGTTGGCCTGGCGAAGCTGGACCCGGACTAACCAGAAGTAGGGCATCCTGTGACTGGTTCAGGTGTATACTGGGCTTTTGTTGGCTGGTCTCAAGTTTGCACAAGGGACAAAACTTAGGGAGGCTGTCAGTTGTTAAGCAAGTGCAATTTGGGGCTAGTTGTTACAAAGGCTTGTCTTCCTGGGCTGGTTCCTAGACAGAGTGGTCTCACTTCCTACAGTCTGACTTACAGATAGCAGGCTGGCTCCCTGGGTTGGTTAGTGAAGACAATGGGTTGGATTTCTGGGCCGATTCCTACAAGTTGCAGGTCAAAATTTGATTGTTATACATGGTCTGGCCATGGTCTGTATATTCATAATGAATACATAACTATAGGGTGATCACATGAAAGTCGTGGCTCTCAAGTTGTTAGTGTTCTCGACTGACAGGTGACAGCTAGAGGTAATACAAGTTAAATGCCTTTATTTACTTAACAGTTTAAAATGAGTTAGGAATTCCCATGATGTGTGTACTATCCATCTTAAACATCACACAGGCGTAAAGGGGTTTATGGGGGTTGTACGCATTGCTGGAAATTTATTTTTGAATCGTTATTTTATATATTTTGCGTATTTCTTTCTGAAATCAAGGAACTTTGAGAACTTTAAAAGGTGATGTAAATCAGTGGTTCCCAAACTGTGGCCCCCGGACCAGCAGTATCAGAAACACCTGGACAATTGTTGGAAGTACAAATTCTCAGGCCCCACCCCCGACGTCCCGGATTAGAATCTCTGGGAGGGGTCCCCCGCAATCTGTTTTAACAAGCCCTCTGGGTGATGCTGATGAGCATGAAAACTTGATGAACACATCAGAATATAACTTACTACAACAATAGAGATTGATAAAAAACATTGGAGACAGAGAAAAACAACTAGAGAGGAAAAGGGCAGATGGGCCTAATTACGTAAAAGAGAGAAGCATCTGATAGAAGTAGCCATGCGCTGGTACCCCAGAGGAAGGGGCTGACCATCACCGTGTGAGACGCTGGGGTCAAGAGGAGCCACGTGGAATAGACACAGCCGTATTTTGTTTATAGCGACGAGGAGGACAGTGTGTATTTTGCTGGGAGCAGCTATTTTTCAAATGTCTAGATTTGATTGGGCCGAACGAAGTACAACTTCATTTAAGTGCATCACTGAACTTACCGTGACGTTTGCTGTGCTCTGTTGTCTCAGACGATTTGCACCGCAACGGTTGCCGTAACCTTTCTTAACGTTGGGACGGGGCCCTCACGTGCAAAATGGCCTGCAGGATAAAATCCGAACTTGTCAGCAGGGTCTGCCCCTGTGTGTTTCACGAGCTAGCTCCCTTCACAGATTGGCTGTCCAGCTGGGCCGGTTGCTAGACATAGTAGTCTAACTTCCACACTCCACATTTTTGAAGTTCAGCACGTTTCTTCCATTGGCAAACTCCTATGTATCTGTTAAAACCCTGCTCAAACTTTATGTCTCCTAGGAAACCTCTCTCCACGTCCCCAGGAAGACTCATGGCTTGCTTTTCCTACTCCCTCGGCACCCAGGGCACACCCCTGTCATGGCAGGTACCTCTACTGGGCTGTGCTACATCTGCTTTGAGTCAGTGAACTCCTTGAGTGAGGGAACCGGATTTCTCTCTTTTCTGAACGCACAGGACCAGGCTCCGTGGTTACGCTCAACAAATACATGCGGAGTTGCTGTTTACCGCTTTGACAAATTGTGCTTGTTTTTCCATTCAAAAGGTGTGCTTAACTGTTAAGTCAGACGTGAAGCAAGCATTTGGGGGTATATCCTCTACTTATCCTCCTCAGCCCACCTACGTGAAGTCATTTGCAACACCAGTCATAAATACATCGAGAAAGTAGGCCTGTAAATTGCAAATAGAAAACAACAACAACAATAAAAATCACAGAGAGGAAAAGAGAAAATTAATCAGCAAAATCTTAGACTAATGCCATTGTGATGGCTGAGCTTTCTGGCGGTCTAAGCAAAAGGAGAAATAATGGGTTATACAAGTTGGTTTAACCAGTGAATAAAAGTAGTTCATCAAGAGAGACGAGTGGTTTCATTCCAGGAATTTACTGTATAGGTTCCTATACAATGGGCATCAACAAAGTGTTAGATTACTCTAGTAGTTACAAAGAACATTTATTTTTTATTCTCCTAATATTCTCTGAGATACATTCTCTCCTAGACACTGAATGCTGGACCAGGGGGATGAATAAGATATGTTCACATTCTAGTGGAGGAGAGAGAAACTGACTCATACAGTACATAGCGTGATAAATTCTGTGTTAGAGGGGAGGTCATCAGGAGGCTTTGGGAACTCAATGCAGAAACTTGGGCTGCACGGGAGGAGGGAGGGCTTCCAGGAGGCGGTGACATCTGAACTGAGTTTTGAAGGATGAGCTGGGTTGGCTGGATAAAGAAGTGGATAGGGGAGGGGTAGAGAGAGGTGTCCTGGCAGTTTGAGCATCAAGTGCAAGGGTTTGGAGAAATGAAGGTGCAATGGACTGAATGTTTGTGTCCCACTCAAATTTATCCATTGAAATCTTAACCCCAAAGTGATGGTATTAGGAGGCGGACCTTCAGGAAGTGATGAAGTCATGTGGTGGAGCCCTCATAAATAGGGTTAGTGCTCTTATGAAAGAGACCCTGGCCTGGCTGGTGTGGCTCAGCAGACTGAGCGTCCTCCCATGGACTGAGAGGTCCCAGTTTGATTCCTGGTCAGGGCACGTGTCCAGGCGGTGGGCTTGATCCCCGGTGGGGGACATGCAGGTGGCAGCCAATCCATGTTTCTCTCTCACATCAATGTTTCCATCTCTCCCTTCCTCTCTCTCTAAAAAATCAATAAAAACATATTAAAAAATAATAAAGAGACCCCAGAGAGTGCTCTTGCCCTCTCTCCACCATTTGAGGACACAACAAGACAGAAATCTACAGCCTCGAAGCGACTCTCACCAGCACCTGACCAGGCCAGCACCCTGACCTCTGACTTCTAGCCTCCAGAATCATGAGAATAAATTCCAGTTGTTTATCAGTCACCCAGTCGAAGGTGCCCTGTTACAGAAGCCCAAATGGTCGAGGACTGGCGCACTGGAGAAACTGCAGACAGGGTGGTTAGGACTGGGGCACGCGGGGGAGGGGGCAAGAGGTGAAATGGACATGTGTCCCGCCATGAAGGACCCTGAAGGACACCAGAGGACCTTGGTGTTTGGGTTCTGCAGGGCAGGAAATGGGGGGCTCTGGAAGAATGTTAAGGGGGGGAAGTGACGCAGTGTAAGTTATATGGTTAGAAGCTGCAGCATGCTCCTGATATCTCCCTTCCTTGGTCCCCTTCCTTGGTCCCCCGCCAGGGCCCAGCTTTGCTCTGTCGTCGGCCAGCAGTGGCCCTAAATTTCTTTGCTACAAGGCCAAGCACTTTGAAAACACTGAAGCCTGAACTGACATCAATTATGCTGAAAGGGGGAAAAATTAATTAAAAGTTGTTGAAGGGCTCTATTCTGTATTCCTCTCTATTTTCGTGTTATCAGCAGCGCTGCCTTTTCTTCCGGCTCGGAGTTATTACAGTATAACATTTTCATGTTGCTTGTAGGGTAATTATGTCAAATATATGGGAGATGATAAGCGGCAGTTTGTATTATTCTGTGATTAATCTCCATACATTCTGGCATTTCAATCTGGCCTCAGAAGACGAGCTTTGCTAACCCCTGGTGCAGAGGGAAGATGTGGGGAAGAACCAGGAGGGCTGGGGAGTTGGCACGGAGGTGGTTCTGGTTGGAAGCATCCCCGTTCCCCCAAAGAACCACCCACCACAGCTCCAATCCTCGTGTTCTTGCCAAGGCTCATTCAGCAGAGTGCTTCTGAAAGTCTGGTCCTTAAACTACTGGTGTTAGACTCACCTGGGATGCTTGTGTACAAGGTGCCCTTCTCTCTCTCTCTCTTTTTTTTTTTTATCCTCACCCGTGGACATTTTTGCATTCATCTTCAGATAGAGCAGGAGGGAGGAAGGGAGGAAGAGAGAAAAACATCGATGTGAGAGAGACACATCGACTGGCTGCCACCCACACAACCCCAACTGGGGCCAGGGACAAACTGCAACCGAGGTACGTGCCCTTAGCAGGAACCGAACCCGGGACTCTCTGGTCTGCAGGCTGGTGCTCTAACTGCTGAGCCAAACTGGACAGGGCCGAGGTGCCCTTCTGTCCCCTCTCCCCCAACCCACAAATTGACAATTACAAGACCTCAGCCCAGGGATCTGCATTTTCAACCATCCGCTCCCCCCGAGTCATCCTTATGTCCTTAAAGTTTTTGAACAGCAGATCCAGACCAAAAGCATCGACTCGGTCTGTGTGAACCACAGACTGAACATGCAAACGGTGTTGAAGGGACGAGCAGGCTTTGGGATGAGATACGAGCACCGAGGAGATCATAGCAAGTCCTTGCCTGGGTTTCTTTAAAAATATAAACTAGATGCGATTGGTTTACTGCTACCCGGGGATAAGATAAGGTATCTTGTAACACTTCAAGAAAGAAAACAACATTTCAATAGAGATTCTGGACCAAAAGTGTGGGAATGGGCCCTACAGTTGGAACAGTGTGTGCACCAGGTGGAACCGTCATGAAGGAGGGAAGAGGGGACCAGCTTCACGTCATCCTTAGACAAGGGACCCCTGACTCGGACAGTGTCTTTTCTGGTGTCTGCCCCAGGAAGGGTGAGCGTGGAGGACTCTGCTGGGCCCTGCCACCATCCTGATGTATTTCAATAGAATACTAGGGTTTTTTTTTCCGACCACCATGGTGCCCTGGTGGAAGCTGCCCAGTGTCCACGTCTGACCACTGGGCCACTCTCTCCAACCATCTCCTCTGGGGCCAGCTCCCGTCCCCCAAAAATCAGGCCTCCAGGGTCCTGCAGTATTCCAGAACCTTCCCGGTTCCTAAGTGGAACCCTTCTGCCCAGTTAACTTTGGCCGACTCCAGTCACCCCTACACTGACAGGCAGGAAGTATCGTGGCCTGTGTTGGCTTCTCTTCGGTCTATGATTTATTGATGGAGAAGGTGAAATTTTCGTTAAGACAGACTGCGGTGTCTCGCTCGTTGGTCACATTTTTAATTTATATTTTAACACATTAATAAAACTGACAATTAATTATTTTTTGAAGTGTCAGCTATATTTAAGATGCGGGACCGGTACGAGGACTAGGTAGAGTGGCTGATCTCACCAACGCGAAGCCCTTCGGATTCTCCATTAAGGGAGAGAGGGCTGTTCTTGGGGTCCCGCTGCTGATCACATATGGTCTCTTCCAGCGGAAAGCACCCTCACGGAGAGTCACTGACATGCTCCAGGACCAGCATGCTCCAGCAGAGGGACCAGAGGGTAGGGATCTCCCTCATCTATCTGCCCTTACAGAAAAAAGAAAAAAAAAAAGAAAAAAAAAGAAAAAAAAAGAAAGAAAGAATTGGGACCGGTAGAGGGGGGCTTCCTGCTGTAGCAGAGGCAGGAAGTAGCTCAGGAAAGCGACTTTCTGTTGACACAGACGTCTTCTCCCCGTGAACCCCAGGGTCAGCTTAGTTGTCTCCGGTCTCTTAGATACCATTGTTTAGAAAGAACTTCCATTTCCTTTCTCCTGAGATACTATCTGGCACTGTCTGGGATGGTCCTGGCTTGTGTACGTCTGCGGTCCTGGCATTATTAGTAATGTCTGCTTTGTACTCTTCCTGTTTGCATGGACAATTGGATGGTGTTCTGAGTTCAAGACTGCAAGGGTTTACGAGCCAGACATGACTGGGTCAAGTTCTTCGTAACCCCATCACCTTCGCTCAGCCTGTGTCCTCTTTGCCAAGTGGGGATAATAATAGCACCAACTGCATGATATTTTTTTTTAGTTTAGATGAGGTAATGTAACGTGCCCAGCACAGTGTCTGGCCTACAGCAAGTGATTAATATGTGGTGGCTGCCAGCATGTTTGTGGTTATTGTTATCATTAGACCCACCTCCCCCCACACCTGCCTTTGTAGTCTCTCCAGCATCGTTGGTTCTTTCAGTTCCCTTTGCAGGGAAGCTGCCTCTGGCCACAGGACCTTCCCTGTGCCACCTCCTGTCCCACCTGGAGAATCCTCAGGCACCCTGCTGGGCTCGGACGGCACTCCCAAGGAAGCCCTGGCTCCTTCCATGAGATCAAACCCCCCGCTATCAGCTCTTGAAGCATCGCACACCTCTCTCGAAGCCCATGTCCCAGCAGCAGTCTCAGGTTTATTTGTGGGATCCTTTGGGTCACGCCCGTTTCCTTCACCAGACTGGATGCTCCAGGGGGGCAGGAACTGTGTGCACCCTTGCTTGGCCCTGGTTCCCGGGACCTCGCTCTGTGCTGACTCACAGTGAGTAGCCGGGAGGACCGGGTGAATGAGCGAATTGAATCTCACTGCTTCTCGACTCTTCAGTTCTGCTACCTCCGTCCCTGCCAACTCCCAAGTCTCCTGGTCTTTTCGGACTCTTTCATTAACTCCTCAACCTTGGATAAAATGAATGCAACCATAACAGGAATAATAGCTGAGTTTTTTTGGGGGGCACCAACTATATGCCAGGCATTTTACTTGTGGTGTCTCCTTCAAGACTTAAAGCAGTCCTAAGGAGTTCAATGCACTCCTGATCGCCCCATTTTACAGATGGGGGAACAGAGGCTAAGGTGGCAACAACCAGTGGGTGAGTGATGGAACTGGGATTCCCCCGAGGTGAGTGGACCCACCGCTCCTGTTCCCTACTGAGTAAGTTCTACTCCCAGAGAGGTGGAGATTCAGGAAGCAGACAGCCAACGAGAGACCCGTTACCCAGAGCCCCTGCCCATGGCCCCGTGAAGGCTTCGTCTGAGACTTCCCTCTCAATCCCCGCCTCCGGCAAGAAGGCTGCAGGCACCGGGCAAAGCTTCCTCCACCGGCATCACCCATCCTCCCATCTACCCACTGCCCTATTCCCTTCTCCCCTGGCGATACCCAGATTGTGATAAAACCCCCAAATGGAAAAAGAATGGAAGTAACTATGAAAAAACTCACAACCCACATATACTCTATTTTAATCATCAGTATATTTATTTATTTGATAAATTCTGAGCTCTTCCTTATAGTTCTCTATTCTAGGTACTTGGCTAGGGACTTGGGGATACAGTGATAAACTGTTTTTCCAAAGACACAAATACATACATTGTAAATTACATAATTTAAATATAACACCAATGAGCTATTGTATTAAAATTATAGCCATACACAGAATGACGTATAAAGAACATAAAACAGAACACACCCATATTTTGTCTAGGTCTTTATAATCACGTGTGGTCCCAAATTGCATAGATACAGTAGACTGTGCCAGGAAATGTTCCTCTCCTGCCTCAGGTCCCAGCTCCTGGGTCTTTTCTCAGAAACAACCAGGGCACCTGTTCTTTGGCTTCTCCTCCAGAGCAAAACCTCCATATATACTTTCCCTTCCACTTTCCCCCCTGTTTTCTTTATTTTTGTTTAAAACAAACTGGAGCAAAGCTAACCTTGCTTTTTACTCTTAACAACCTACCTTGGAGATTGTTCCACATCAGTACACAAAAAGAGTTCTAGTTCTTTCTACAGCTGCTTTTGATAGTGGTATTGAATGTCAACGGTGAATTATTAATGGTAAAGCAATACAATGGAAAACTTCTGGAGGGCTTTGTTGGAATGGAAGTTCTTGGCATAGAATAAAATCGGGAATAAAACTATCATAATCTTGCACATATATTATCATGTTTATATAAAGTTCAATCTGCATGTATAAAGGGATATCTATATGACTGGAGAAGAATGTTCATTAAAAAATTAGCAGTCAGCCCTGGTCGGGTGGCTCAGTTGGTTGGAACATTGTCCCGTACACCAAAAAGTTGCAGGGTCAATTCCCAGTCTGGGCACAGGCCTTGGTTGTGGGTTCCATCCCCAGTTGGGGCACATATGGGAGGCAATCGATTGATGTTTCTCTCTCACATATATGTTTCTCTCTGTCTCCCTTCTCTTTCTTCCTCCCTTCCTGTCTCTCTAAAAATCAATAAAAACACATCCTCAAGTGAGGATTAAAAATAAAACAAATTTAAAAAATCATGTTAACACCCATCAGGGTGTTAGCCCATTTGGGCTGCTATAACAAAAATTCTGAAGAATGAGTGGCTTATGAGTAACAGAAATGAGTCCTCACAGTTCTGGGGCTTGAAGCCCAAGATTGGAGCACCTGCCGATTCACAGAAGAGCTGCTTCCTTGTTCAGAGACAGCTGTCTTCCTGCGGTGTCCGCACTTGGCGGAAGGGGTGAGAGATCTCTCTGGAGTCTCTTTTATAAGGCTGCTAATCCTATTCGCGAGGGCTCCACCCTCATGACCTGATCACCTCCAGAGGCCTGACCTCCACAGACCATCCTATTGGGGGTTAGGATTTCAGCACATAAATTTTGGGGGGACATAAACATAGGATTCTGTCCCTGGCTTCCTCAAATTCATGTCCTTTTTCACATGAAAATACATTCAGCATATCCCAACAGCCCGAAGTCTTAACTCAATAGCATCTAAATCAGAAATGGGTGAGACTTGAGGTGAGATTCATCCGGAGGCAAATTGTCCTCCAGTGGTGAATCTGTGACACCAGACCAAAAGACAATAGTGGGATGGGCACCGACGGACGTGTTCATTCTAAAGGGAGGCACAGGAAAGAAGGAAGGGTAACAGGTGCCAGTGTGTCCAAACTACAAGGCAAACTCCATGAGATCGGAAGTTTGGAGAAGAACCCTCTTTGGCTCAATACTTTGCCCTCCAGACCCACCTGGGGGGTAGTCCCACCTTCTTTTGCTACAGGCTGCAGATGGATGACATAGACCCCGAATGGTGGCGATGCCCAGAACCTCAGCTACGAGTTCACCTCTTTCCTGCTGCTCATTTCCTTAGCTCGGTGCCCAGCACGTCGTGAAGGCCTTAGACGTGGCAGCATGTTAAAGGAAACGTGTCTGTACATAAAGGAGCAGGGATGGCTTTGTCAGATGGATCTTCGAATCCCTCTAATTTGTTTTAGAAACCCATTTGCAGACTTCATTACTTTAGCTGATTTCAGGAATAAATGAGGTGTGACTCTCCCCATTGCTAGCCGTGGTTCACCAATGTTGAGATGCCAGAGCGGGGAGCCTCTGCCCAATCAGCCTTCTCGCTTTAGAGATGGTGATGGCTGGTCCCCACACTTCCTGGGGAAGAGTCCAAGGCACGGTGAATTCAGTTCTATTCAACTTATTATCTGAAGCACTTTCCAAATACGCCATCCCTGGGGGACAGAAAACAGCGAAGTGCGTTCTTAGAGATGAAAGAAAGGGAATTCAGGATCTCTTCCAACCCCTTCATCCTGTTTTCATGTTTTGCCTTTCATTTTACAGTGAGGACCAGGAGGACTAGAGAGAAGAAGGTACTTGCCCAAGGTCAAACCCAAGAGCAAAGACTAAAACCTAGGTATTATTATTGCTAGCTCTGGGACTCTCTTCAGCACACAGAAGAAGCTGGCTTCTTTCTATGCCTTTACCTGCGTCTGGCTGGATGAGAACTCTGCAGGACCCAGACTTCACAGGTGACGTCCCCACAATGAAGGATTTGGTGTAATGCCACATTCATTACAGAACTCATAAGAGCAGTGCCTACAGTTTGGAAATCCTTTTTCCCTGACAAATGATATATTTCATTTATTTCCCATGATCTTCTCACATTATTTCAATATTATTAATACTCGGCAAATATATTAAAAAAGTAATAAACTGGCAATTATGATTGTGCTATGGACCCCAAACTGCAATTATTCATTATGTTTCAATTATTAATTTCACTTCAAATGTCTTTCAGCAAAGACTGCAAAAAAGAAAAAAAAAATCCCATTGAAGCTCTGTGCTTCGGTGCTTGGAAACCCATGTTTCACTCTGACTTGACATTTCTCTGATTTATCTGCTATCTCAGGGCTGGAGGAATCAAAATAATAACAGAAAAGCTTCCTCTCTACTTAATAAACAATCACCATCAACACCTTATATTTACAGAGGGCTTTTTAACTCTTCTCAGCACCTCAGTATCTATGAATGCATTTTATTTAGAAACAATGGTCATGGAGAGGGAGGATCCAATATGATCCTGATTTACTGATGGGCAAGAAGCTTGGAAATTAGGCAGAGCAGACACCTCAATGGCCAGACTTCCTGCTGCCTAGTCTTCCTCCACAACACCCCCTCTGGCAACACCGTTTGGCACCAACCCCAGCTGTAAGACAAATCCTGACCTGAGGATGTAGTCCGTCATGGAAGATGATGAAGAGGGGATGATGATGGGAACAGCTGTACGCTGGACTTGCACATTCCTAAGGGCTGGGCATCTGTTACCTTGTCGAATCTTCCCACAAACCCCATGGGGAAGAGACAATCATAACTCCATTTTATGGAAGGTTAGGAGATTCGCTCAAAACCCCACGCCCAGTGTCTTGTAGTACGGCCATAATAGTGGTTGCAGTAACATCAATGGCAATGACAACGGCTTTATGAATACGGTGTTGACCACGTGCCAAGCACAGTGCTCTGTACATTGCACACACCATCTGTTCAGTCCTCACCACAACCCCATAACATAGATTTTCCTCTCACCCCAGTTTTTAAAACAAGGATCCTGAGACTTCGAGAAGACGAAAGGGCTTGCTCAAGGTCGGGGACAACTACCAACTTGCCACCTCGCCCACCTCGCCCACCAGCGCCTCTATCTCCAGCAACCCCACCAAATACTTAAGCAAAATATCCCATCCCCCACAAAGGAAAAACAGAGATGGGAGCAAGACAGAGGACCTCCTATGGTGCAGATGCTTTAGAGATACCCTTTCTTGGGAATATGGCTCAAGATACACCCTCAAAGCAGTCCTATGCCCTCCACCCTCACCATCGCGCACATCTTCCCTGTAGGATAAGTGATAGCTATAAAGGAAATGAGGAATTCCATTAAAAAAATAAGCAAATTGTATTAAATTTTAATGGTAGTCATTATGGGCTGGTTTGTCTCTGGCGCTTAAGTGAGTCCTTCAGTCCCCTTTGAAGAGTTCCATTTGCACAGATTAATTGTCTGCCGTCTTGTCCGGCACGTCCCCATCCCAGTTATCGAACTGCAAAGCCTTGTCCCCATCTGGGCAGAGTTCGATGATGTAGCACTTTGGCCTTTAAAATATGCACAATAAATATTTTAGATTTGCTGACGAATGACTTGCTCTCACTACAAGGCTGCCGAGTTTGCAGAGATGGGAGGAGGAGGAAGTTGAGCAAATCTCAAAATGAGAGAGGCTTCGGGCTTCACAAAGGGGTCTGGGTGCCACGCGGCTAGAGTGGCGTTCCCAGTCATATGCCACTGTGACAGGGGTCACACTGGCTTTTGGAAATGCCTGACTTCATTCTTCTTCTGAATGGGTGTCACCCTCCCAGGCTGACTATCTTCCAAGGTACACAGAGTAGGTACTTTGTACTCCATTTATTCAACAATTCAGTTTTTCATGAAGCATCTAGTGGGATCTTTAGTGCAATGGACCAGATCATAGCACTCACCTGCTTAACACATTCTAGAGTTTCTTATTACAGTCACAGTAGAATCCTAGCTCCTGACTAGAAGCCTATAAGGCCCCATGTGGTCTACTCCCATGACTTCTCAGACCATCTCACCTACCCATCTTTTTTTGCATCATGGGCCTTTGCTCATCTTCTATGAATACACAAAACATATTTTTTGCCACAGGACCTTTGCACTTGCTGCTCCCTCTTCCCAGAATGCTCTGCCTCCACATTTTCTTATAGCTGATTTCTTTTGCTTGTCTAGATCTCAACTCAAATGTTCCTTCAAATGTCAGCTCGGATATGCTTGAGCTCCTAATCTAAAGCAGCCCTTCATTCCAGCCACTCCTCACCCTATTATCATATTTTCTCAGGTCTAATCACTATTTGAACTTGTTTTGTTGATCTGTGTGTGCTTTACTTGTTTGTCATCGGTTTCTAACTCTAATGTAATTCTCAGAACAGTGGGGACTTTGTGATGTCTGTCACTGCATTCTTACTTCCTAGAATGTAGCTCATCACATTGTCAGTGCTCAGAACCCAACTGTTGGATGAATCAGTGATTATTTCTCGAGCACTGATATGTGCAGGCTGTGTGCTGAGTATATCGCACTTCTAATAAGGTCTTTGGTCTTTGACCTTCTAGGGACTCAAATAACCAGCTCCAAGGCCAACACACCCAGACAAGAATGACCAGGGTTCAGTTGTGATCATGATATTAGGGTCAGATTCTGAAGTCCTAGAGGTTTCAGTGCTGGAAGAGCTTTTAGGGGTCATGACATCCAAACCTCCCTATTTACAAGTTCCAGAGAGTGGGCATGAGTCGATCAATTCAAACAACAGATAGGAGGCAGAATGAGAATGAAAATATAGGTCTTCTGACTCTAGGAACTGTGTTGGTTTAATTTCATTGTCTTGACACCTAGGTCTGGGTTCTGAAAGGTTCTGCTTTGACCCAGTAGCCTACATATTGTTTCAGAAGAAAAAAAAAATTTACACTAGCACTTTCTGATCAAGCCTATGAAACCAAGATAGGTGTGTTGAAACTGAACCCTAGGTAGAATCTTAAAATACCTATTCTTAAGGGGCACCTGAACCAGGTAAGCGTTCTCCTGACACTTCTACAAACAATCTTCCTTCCTTTTCCCTTCCCTCCCTCCCTCCTTCCTTCTATAATTTTCACTGCCTACCTTGTAGTAGAAAACACAAATGGCTGGGCATGCTATGCATAGGAAATGTATCCATTTCCAGTTTGCAGAATATTCTATAGCCTTTTCCATTAAATACTCGAGTGGCAATATTTCTGAGTGCCCCACTATGCAAATGAACATTATATTGACCATTGCACCGAGTTTCCCACTATTTCCCTGGGGACGCGCTGGAGAGGCCCTTCTACTCTGTCATCTCACTGAGGCGGAGCTTCGGCGCTGGCCCCGGAAGGAAAGCAGCATGGCTTCCCCGGGTGCCCACTCCCGGAGCAGTTCTGGACTTGGCCATAAAAAGCAGGACTTGATTTCCTGGCTGCAACACTTCTTTCCCCGTGTCCTAAGGAGGGAGCTGGAATGGGATAAGTTATGTGTTGTGGTTTTAGGCATTAATGAATATGAGAAACTAAATTATTGAATTTTGCAATGCAAATTATATTTTGAACACAAATTCTTCATTTCTGAATACTAAGGACTCATAAAGAATGTCAATGGTTTATGAATTAGGCCATTAGCATGCAATTTGTGATTCAAACAGCACACCAGCACCGTGTAATAAGTAACTATATAAAGAGTAGTGTTGTCTAAATTTTCAAAATATTTTGCTTTATGCGTTAGAAAGTTCTCAAAAGGTTCCATGACCCACTCTTCCTTCCCCCTTCCCTCCCTCCCTTCCTCCCTCTCTCCCTCCTTTCCCTCCTCTTCACCTCCCATCCTCCCTCTATTGTTTGACTACATTCTCCTTTCCTCCCTCCCTCCCTTCCTCCCTTGCTCCTTCCCCTGCTCCCTCCCCCTCCCTTCCTCTGTTCCCCTCTCCTTCCTTCTCTACCCCTCTCACTCTCTATCCACTGCTGACTACAACAGCCATTCTTTCTACCCTTTCCAATCCTTTCCTAGATTAGATTGTGGAATCCGAGAGTCCAAAGAAGTAATTTAGACTAGAACTAATCTAGGCTGCACCTTAGAATCATCTCAGAAACTTTTACAGCTCTTCATGCCCCAGCTGTGCTGCCCATGGAGTAAGTTAGGATTGCTTGGGGTGGATCCTGGGGCATCAGCATGTTCGAAAGCTCCCTCTTACAAATTCAGATAGGGTTCAGGACTTCTAAAATAGCCCCAAAGTTCTAAAACTTCAGTGTGCATGAGAAACACCACTTAAGTTCATTATTAAGGTAGATTCCTGGGCTCCTCTTCCCAGATGTCCTGATTCAGTTCATCTGGAGGGGAAACCTGACCACCTCTCAGGTGATATTTCTCCCTCTTCAACAAATACCCCTCTGATGTCCAGCTGCCACTTGGCTTCTCCCAGTGACAGGGAGGAGCTGGCTCCAATGATGGATGAACTTCCGTGAGCTAGACCCACAGTCCCAGATGGCCTTGAGGAGTCCTGATCAGAATCCATTTGGGCGGCAGTACGTCACATTTAGCTCCAGGAATATGTACATGATCCTAGCCTTGAACAGGAAGTCAGGGCCATGGAGAAAAAGCAACCTCCTTCCGAGTGTAGCATTCCTTCTCTTCCCAGACTGATGGGGACTTTGGCTGTCCTTGCTCTCACCCTGGCCAGCTGCAATCTCTTCCAGGTGGCAGAGATGCTGGGGATGCTGCTTTTGCCCCATGTTCTTAAAGGTGCTAATCTGAGAGTCCCCCTACCTCACACACACAGGTTCTCCTCCCTTCCTGAAACCCTGGCTGAGGAGACCCTCAATGTCAATGGTGTCTTAGTTCTAATGAATGAAGAGTATCTAGTGTCTGCCAGGGATACTTGCAGTTTCCCAGAAGATGGTGAACAAAAGCGCTATTCAAATGACCAGAGGCAAAATAAGCCACGAAGCCCCCCACCCCCACCCCACACGGCCCTGGTAACAGAGGGTCTTCAGAAGCTGCTCCAGTTCCCTGAGTGATGGCCACAGGCAAACAGCTCACCTTGGGCAATAAAATATTTAGAAGTTAACTTAGCACCCCCATGTTTTATAAAGAAGAAGGTTCATGCATTTTTAAGTTATTTTGTAAATCACATTGAAGGCTGACAATGCAGATTTACCACTTTGGCTGCAGTTTAAATACCAGGTTATCCCCTCATTATGTTAACAGAGGGGAGAGTGGCAGAGTCGGTCCCTGGGAGCTGCCAAAAGCCTGCGGGTGCTCCCCTTGAAGGAGCACCGCCCCCCTGCTCCTACTTCCGAGGGGTGCGCTCCCCCACAGTGTGAGAGGCTGAGAGAGCCGATTGGATGCTTTGAGAGAACTGGCTGTGTTTTGAGGAGCAGGTCAGGAGGGGCAGCAGGGTGTTGATGCTTATTAACTAGAACAGCATGGGGGTGTCTGCGGGAGGGGGGACAGCCGGTTGAGGCGAGATGTATCTTCCTTTTTTTATCAGAATTTATGGATTCTTTCAAAAGAGAAAGTGTGTGTGTGTGTGTGTGTGTGTGTGTGTGTGCATGCACATGCATTCTGGGTAAACAAATTCCTATCAGAAACTGTCAGGAAAAAGACTTGGCTTGGTGGATAGCATGGAGGTAATAAGGAGGGGAAATAATGATTTGTTAAAATTAGCTCACCCCCCACCCCACACCGGCTACCACTCCCTTACTGGGAAGAGACAGGGTAATGTGGTGGATTTGGAGTCAGATCCTGTTTATTAGCTGATTACAGCTGTGACTTTAGGTTAGTTACTTAACCTCTCTGGGCATAGGGCAAAAAAAACTGGCACCTTCCTTAATGGTCTCAAGTGAGGATCAAGAGACACCGCACAAGAGAGGGGCTGAGTTAAAAAGCTCAATGTTGGTTGGCTAAAAACACAAAATTCCATGAATAAAAAAAAAAAAATCTTACCACAGACCAGGCGTCTTTATCTTGTTTTGTGCTCACAACAATCCCAGGCGCAAGTGTCCATTTCATGCCTGTTTCACAGACAAGGGATAAATACTGTGCCCTAAATTACACAGGCGCTTACAAGCAGGCTTGGGATTTGAACTTGCATCTTCCTGACACCAAAGCTGGGGCGTTTCCATGTCACCACACTTAGCATGCACAGAATAAACACAGTTTCCTCATGGACTCATTTGGCAAATGGTCTTGACTCCATGCCTGGCTCTGGGGATACAGACTAAGAGGAGATGTTTGCTGCCCTGGAGGACTTCCTGAGTTTGTAGGGTTGGAAGCTGTGAGGGCCTATCAGATGAACAGTGAGTAATGAATATTTATTAAGCACCATTTGTGTACCTGTACGAGTTCAATACAGTCCTGGCTGTAACGGTAGGTCATTCTCATTCTTTATTTTTTGTCTAGTACAAGGTGAGCTAGTACTGCCCCAGGACCTTTGCACTTGCCAGAATGCTCTTTCCCACCATCTGGGCACCTCAGCTCTTTTTCATCATTCTGATATCACCATCTAGTGTCACCTCCTCAGAGAAGCCACCCTACGAAAGCAGTGCTCCTGCCTTGCCACTCAATCATGCCACCCTCTTGCCTTCTCTGCTGTTAACACAGTATGCAATCACTGTGCTTAGTAATCTGTCTCCCGTTTGTCTCTTTTTGTCCAGGAGAATGTAAACAACCCTGTCTTGTCCCTGCTATATCCGCAGTCCCGGGGTCGTCATTTGGCTCAAAAAAGAATGTTGAATGGATGAATGGAGGAATCAATAAGCTCTTGATTCTTCCTAGTCCCAGTTTCCTCCTCTGCACCAATGGCGATGGTTGTACCTGCAGCACGGGTTGTACCTGCAGCACAGGTTGTTCCAGGTTGGCTGCACCCCACAATGATGGACATGAAGGCACCCAAAACAGGTAGAGTTCAGCGCTTTCTCCTCTTCCCATGCTGAGTCTGGCTTTGCCCTAGGAGACGGGAGGACAGACATCCTGTGTTCCTGCTTCACCGGAGCAGTTGGAAGACTGGGAAACAGACTGACGTGGAAGGGCTGTGGTCCTTGCTGGTGGGTGAGGGTGAATTCTGAACGCTTCATTCACGCAGGGACAGGCCGTCAGAACACTGACTGCAGAGTCCGGGCTGGGAGCACCTTCTCTCTCCCTGAGCTGCTTCCTCCCCTGAGGGGCCCTGAACCTCAGAGACAGCCCCTCTCTTACATGGCTGCCTGCCCCCTCTCCTCTTGGTCTTCCACCTCCTCAACCTGCCTTTTCTTTCTCTCTACCCCAATTTTCCTCTCCCTTCAGCTCCATGTTTTTCTTCCTTCTTAATGATACTAGTGAATATTTATTGAGCCCTGAGTACATGCCAAGTACCATGCTAAGCACTTTACATGGATTATCCAATTTAATCCTTAAAAGAATCCCCAAATTGGTACCTTCCCTCAGGGGGAGTGAGGCCTATAATCGGAAGAGCTGAGATTGAACCCAGGCAGTCTGACTTCAGAATCCATACTCTTTTTTTTTTTAATCTTCATAGAGGACATTTTTCCATTTTTTGTTCAGATAGAGTGGGAGGGAAAGAGAGGAAGAGAGAGAGAAACATTGACGTGAAAGGGACACATTGAGTCCCGCATGACCCAACCAGGGCCAGGGAGAAAACTGCAACCAAGGTACATGCCCTTAGTGGGAACTGAACCCGGGTCTCTCTGGACCGCAGGCCAACGCTCTAACCGCTGAACCAAACCGGCCAGGGTTAGAATCCACACTCTTAACCACCCCTCTACCGTCTCTGACTCTTCCCGAGAGTTAACTTAAACTCCCAAGAGCCTAACTAACCTTTCTGTCCCCCATTTCTCTTCCCTCTTATTTTCCTTTATTATTTTTTGGGTTAAGATGTAATTCATGTATCCTACAATTCACTCCTTTAAAGCGTACAATTCAGTGGTTGTAATACACTCACAAAGTTGTACAACCATTGTCACTATCTAATTCCAGAACATTTTCATCGCCCCCAAAAACAAGCCAGTGTCCGCAGGCAGTCACTTCCCATTCTCTCCTTCCCCCAACCCTGGCAATCACTAACCTGCTTTCTGTAGCCATGGACTTGCCCGTTCCGGATATTTCATACGTACAGAATCACACAGAATTCGTCCTGCTGTGTTTGGCTTCCCCCCCAAGTCTTCACATCTAAGTTAAATTTTCTTTTCTTTTTTTTTATTGATTTTAGAGAGAGAGGAAGGAAGAGGGAATGAGAGATAGAAACATCAATGAGAGAGGACATCAACCAGCCGCCTCCTGCATGTCCCCCACTAGGGACTGACTGGGCCCACAACCTGGGCATGCACCCTGACTGGGAATTAAACTGGTGACCTCTTGGTGCATGGGCCGATGCTTAACCACTGAGCCACACCAGGAAGGCTTCACATCTAAGTTTAAAGCATTAATAGGAGAACATTCATAGGTTGGTGGGCAACTCACTCAGCCCACACCCATTAGCTTTGCTTATACACCAGGAAATACGTATTATTTTGGTGTGGCTGGATTGAGGACAGAGTGGAACTTGAAGTGATGAGTAGACCAGGAATGTACGTTTCAGGCCACAACGTGAAGGCTTTGAATATACGCAGTGACTTGAGACCTATCACTCCAGTTCATCCTGCTGCTTTTGGTCCTCACTCAGAGGTGCCCTAATTTCCTTCTGCAAGGGACACATGGATGGTTGGGATTAACACACCTCCTTTCTCAGTGTCGGGCATGCTATTCTCCCACGGACTAGCCCTTCCGAGAAGAGGCTCTGTTAGGCATTTGGAAGTAGGTTTAAATAAGTTAGATAGATCCAGACTGCACCAGCCTCGTCCCCAGCCACTGTGACCATGCCTGGCTCCAGCACGACCCTGGGCAGATAATCCCAGCTCTGCGCAGTCTTCCCATTGGAGAGTGATGGCAGATTACCTGCCATGTGCCCACGCTGTGCTTTACCCACGGTGTCTCCAGAGCACAGACTACTCACCATGTGAACAGTGTAGAAATCCATGGTCATATGATTCAGTCCAGTTTGAATGCTTTTACCCGCTCCTAATGTCATCATATGAGTTATAGTTACTTGGTTTGAACACAATAGAAGTGGACTGTGTTGAACTTCGTTTAAAAAGTGGGGCTTTATGGGGAAGGGGCTGGGGTAGTGTCAGGAGCCCCAGGAGGTAGTGGAAAACCAGGCATCAATAGAGGCGGGCGCCAGGTCTGGTCTGGGCGCGTGTGCTCCAGAACCCATGATGCTTCTCTTCTCCTCAGAGTGCCTTGACGCAGTTTCCGTGACATGTAGCCTCGAAATCTTAGACTTCCGAATGTCTAATTCCTAGTCGGGAATCCAATTTGCCCAGCTTCGGTCTGGTGCTTATGCCTGGGGTACTCAGCTATGGCAGGGTTGGCAGAGGGGGTGTCATATAGCAGCACCCCTTTCTGGAGGATTCATTATTGTGAACCAGATAGACATCCCAAGAGGTCTCACTGTGCTACTGTTGGGGGTTTTCTGTCCACTGCTATTTTCCCATCTTCATCCCCAGTGAGGACCACCTTACATATCCTCCTGCTCTGAGACACATCACAACCGAAATTGAAAGACAGGGTTACATGGGGATCACTTATCTTTTAGGGTACAATGATTCTTCCCCCTAATAAACTTGGCTCAGAGAGTGAATCCATAAGACAAGGAGGAAGAGAAACAAGGATAGAGCCTGGGAAAGGTGTGATGAGAAGAACAAAAAACTCTCCTCACACCTGAAGAGTCTAGTTAATAGTCTACTCTGAACGCATTACCCCTGGTGTCGAGGGAGGGGAAACCGAGGTGAACTCGCTTGGCATAGCCACATTCTCATCTTGCTTGGGACACAAAATGGATACTGGGTCTATCAGAACAACCAGATTGTCTTGTTTTCACCAGCCACAAGCGACACGGTGAGCTCAACCCCATGTCAGTGTGGTAGATGGCAAAATTAGCGATCACGAAAGCAAAGCACCATTAGCGGAAAGACAGTTTCATCAAACAAAATCTGACAGATAATATATTGCTGTTTGTCTTCAAGACACTCAATACACCAGGGGCTGCTCCCCAAGCTCCCATAATCAATTTCTGCTGATTTGCCAATTCTGTGGGTCTGGGAGGACGCTGGTAATTTCATCTCTTACACACCCACGGAGGCTACAGTCACTGGTGCCTCGCTGGAAAGTGTCGTAATGACTTTGAATGAACTTGAAAGGTTTTGCATTTGTTTTCAGAGGCTGTTAGAGGCAGTGAGTCAAACTCTGCCACACGGGCACAATTTGTAAAGGTTGGACATGAAAACGATGGATTAGCGTCTCTCGGAGACAGCTATCTCCTCGTTATTACCTCCCTGCTCTCGAGGCAGGCCGGGCTTGCCACCGAAACACTCCACTTCCTTTTGATCTGTATCTCGATGGTGGCGGAAATCATCTCTGAACATCTGAAGGGAAAAAAGGCAATTATTGCAAAGCCCTCCTAGAATGACTTGCTTTTCTGAATTGTGTTTCTTTAACAACCACCCAGAAAGTACGTTGGCAGAGTTAAGAAGTTGCAGAAATTTTCTTCTTGACTTTGGCACTTCTAAAACAAATAATATAAATCAACTTTATTTTGTTCTTGAGTTACATGTCCTGCCCCGGCTGTCTCCTTCAGGTGGGCCAAGCATGACCGTGGAGGAGACTGCAGGAGAAGAAAACCCTCAGCTGTTGCAGGAGCTTGGCCATTGCCATATAATTAGTAGAGAGAGTTGCCTGCGTGCCTGACAGTTTGCTGAGCGCTTTGTCCACAGAGCATTTAATCCCAGTGAACCCCTTTAAGGTAACTCAACTCTTTCATAGATCACAACATCGAGGCTCTGCAAGGTTTAATGACTTGTCCAGGTTTCCCAGTCTGTCTGGTTATCAGACGTGTGCCTTCAACCACTCCACCGCTCTGCCGTATGCTGGTAAATATTTAACTACCAGCTTTTTACAAAAACAGAAACCGAGAAACTAAACAAAACACTTGATTGCAGAGTTCGTGGATTACTGTGGATTTCCGTGGTGTAAATGCTCCCACCATGACTGAGTTCAAACTGAACGTGACGTCACAGACTAAGGAAGAGGTGTTCACGGTCGCCTCTCACGCCAGTGTGACACCAGCCGCCTAAACCTCTGCACCAACCCTTCACCCAGCCCACTTTGTGTTCCGTGTTCTGAATCGTTCCAGCTCAGACCACTTGTTTGTGACCTCACTTTGCTCCCAGATTAACTGTTGGAAACTACCACTTAGGCTCTGTCTTATTTTCACCTCGATTCATGCACCTGCAGGGTGAACACCTTGCTCCCCTCTTGTCTGGCAAGCCTGCTGAGCTTACCTTCCAGCCGAAAACTGGACCTGCGCAGAACCAGCTCTTAAGAAACGCGCTACCGTCTCCTCCAACTGCAGTGCTGGAGGAGGAGGTGTCTACGCAGGAGTGCGTGTGGGGACGTTGAAAATAAGCGGGCTTTCTAGTTAGTTGAGAGGTGAGCTGCAAAGCCACTCATGTGTGCCTGCGTCAGAAGTATCATGAATGGGTTGAGAAAGCACAGTGGACTCTTACAGAAATAATGTCGGGGGGCTGCTGACTCCCAGTGGGGAGGGAGCCTCTCTTCAGACTCAGCAGGAGCAGGGGCCCCGGGACAAACTTGGGAGTCACTATTTGTCAGCGAGGAGCAAGGCAGGGCTGAGACTCCAGGCACAACTCCCCAGAGTGCAATTAGACCAGACTGAAAACATGCTCACCTTTGTCCTGCAGGGGCCTCTGGGACTGCCCTTGGGAGAGGAGGTGGCACGGTTGCCTTTAATAAGGAGCAAGTGAACCAATGGGAAAGAGCGAAGCCCGAATCTCAAGGGACCCCGGTGAGTTTGGAGGGAGATGGATGACAGCCAGGACTGGGGTGTGGGTGGTCCCTCGAGACACGAGCAGAGGACGAGGGGCTGCTGAGAGGACAGAGAGCGTCAAGGAGGAAACAGCTCCGGCTCCCTGGAGGGTGATAGCAGATTTCTGTACCCATTGCTGAGCACAAGGCGGTGATCCAGCCGGATGGAGAGAAAGATGCCCGAGGTTTGTTGAGCACCCTGCTCTGGGCGGGATCCTTTACAGGTGGCACTTTATTTTATCCTCAGAAGAATCCCTGAATGACGGTGGAGCTGAGAGCAGATGTCACTGAGCTCCGGTCATATAACTGGTGGCCAGGCATTAGATCCAGCCCTTTTTGCTTCCCCCTTACCGGGAAGAAGGCAACACTTTTCTGCAAGTCTTCCCATCCTTCCATTGCCGGGCACTTCCTCTCTGTGCTGGAGCCCCTGCTTTTGAAGCTATTTCTTGAGCTCTTACTAAGTGGTAGCACCCAGCCACAGGCGTTACACCCATTGTCTCATTAAATCCTCACAACAGTGCGGTGAGATCAGTGTTACCTCACCTCCATTTTCCCAAATGAGAACGCTCATCCTCAGAGGGGTAAAGCCACCTGCTCAGCCCTGGCTGGTGGCCCAGCCACGTGCTTGGCAGCTTTGACGTCTTGCCTCCTGCCCTCCTGGTGCATCTCACGATCTGGGGTAGGAAACCGCATTTGTGCACGAGAACAGAATGGTGCTTTGACTGGAAGCCTGGAAAATTCTTTTTCTCCAAGGGTCTTTACTGCCAACCCCAAAGAACGAGCCTTTACCTGCATCCCAGTGCTTTTGCCCTTCGCGGAAATGTGACAAGTACCAGGAGGATACCCGATGCTTGTTAATTCTTGTATCCCAAACCCAACGCTGAATGATGCAATTCCAGAGTTAGAAGTGAGGCTTCAACCTCAAGCTGACACCCAGCAATGAGGTTTCAGGATAACTAGATTTTGGCCCCCTAAGGGAGAGGCTGTGCTGATGGGAAAGGCCTGTACTGAAATGCTGTGCCCTTACCCCTCACCTCCATGCCCCTGAGGTTAAAATCCACCAACTGAGGTAAGTTTACCTTTTACTTACCAGTTAGCAGCTTTGGTGTTGAGTCAGTCACTTTATCTTGCTGGGCCTTGATTGTTTTCTCTGTGAAATGGGTCTCATAGAGAGAAGAGAGAACAATTCCTCTTTATCTCAGTTACTAGGAACCTCGAATGGGAAAAGGCATGAGCAAGAGGAGGGTGTGTGGCGGGTGGACAGTTATCGGGTGCAGCGTGGTGGTCATGACGTGGGTGCTGGTGTCAGGGAGGCCAGGGATGGGAACCCAGCTCTGCCATTCACTAACTGGGCAACTTTGGGAACGTGCTTTAGCTTTTCTGAACATCTGTTTCCATATTTCTAAAGTGGGGATATTAACAGCTCTTGTCTCATGGGGTAAGTGTGAGGGTGGTGTGGGACAATGTTTGGAAATGCTCCACACAGTGCCTGGTGACTGTGACCACTTAACCGTTAGCTATTGTTCTAACAGGACTCTGTCTGTCACCCATCAGTGGCCTCAGGAGCAGCGGAGGCACTGTGGATGGTGGAGGTGAGGACTGGTGTTGGCACATGGGAAGGGAGGTCATCCTCACTGAGGACTTGGGGAGAGTCTGGGGGTGGGGGTGGGGTCCAGGGGCCTCACCCGAGTGCCAGCGAGGAGAAGGCATTTCCTGTATGGTTTCATCCAAAGCAGAGAATGGAAAGAGCAATAGTTATCGACATTCCAGGGACTCTTCTGGACACATTCACATATGTGAAATTCCTTCATCCGTGAAAACCGGCAAGGAACCTCATGCTCTCCATTTTACAGATGAGAAAATGAAGGCTCAAGACAGTGAATTGGCCCTGGCCGGTTTGGCTCAGCGGTTAGAGCGTTGGCCTGTGGACCAAAGAGTCCTGGGTGCGATTCCAGTCAAGGGCATGCACCTCGGTTGCGGTTCGTCCCGGGTCCTGGGTGGAGAGACAACCAATCAGTGTGTGTCTCTCACATTGATGTTACTCTCTCTCTCTCTCTCTCCCTCCCATTCTGTCTGAAGATAAATGTAAAAATATCCTTGGGTGAGGATGAAAAAGAGTAAATAAATAAATAAGTTCACATTAAACGCCAATAAAATAAAATTTAAAAAGTGCATTGGACGAAGCTGCAGAGTGGGGGTTGATCCCAGAACCTCTCGAGCTTCTGTCTGCTATACCCCACCAGGGCCAATGGAGACGAGCCTGGAGGGATGAGGCCTCTTGGGAACAGGAACCAGGGAGGACGCCACAGCTCCCAGAAGTGCGGGTCGTTCGGTTCTCCCCTCCCCTGGGGGGCCCAAGGCAGTCAGGCCCCAGCAGCGTTTCTGATGGCCACAGCACCCCCCGCGCAGTCCATTCTGTCTCTCTGCACGCCCCAGCCCAGCGCCGTGCCGGGGGCCTTCACTAATGTTCCTGAACAGACCATCCCCACAGACCCAGACAACAGCCCAATTATCTCCGGCCAATCGCAGGGCCGCTCCCTGCTTGGGGTCCACGTCTAGAGACGATTTCTCTTTTTCAGGAGAGTCAGCCAGGGGCCTGAGAGCTGCTGTGAAGGTAATTGGGAAAGTCTGGCCACGGAAACCCATCCACCCCTCCTCCGTGGAAAGAAGGGTGGGGCTGTGAGAGCCATGGGGATGGCTTTCAACACGGCTGCCTGCACCAAACAGCGGGAGCCAAACCAAGGCCCAGGGGCCACAAGGGAGGGGACAGAACACTGGGAGTCTGTGTACTAGAACTGCGACCACAAAGTTATTTTTCAGCCCTGGCCGGTTTGACTCAGTGGTTGGAGCGTCGGCCTGCGGTCCAGAGAGACCCGGGTTCGGTTCCCGCTAAGGGCATGTACCTTGGCTGCAGTTTCTCCCCGGCCCTGGTTGGGTCGTGCGGGTGGCAGCCACTCGAGGTGTCCCTTTCATGTCGATGTTTCTCTCTCTCTCTTCCTCTCTCCCCCTCCCGCTCTAGCTGATCAAAAAATGGAAAAATGTCCTTGGGCGAAGATAAAAAAAAAAAAAGTTATTTTTCATGTACCCTTCAAAGCAGGTTGAGACACGCCTTCCTCTTCCTCCTCCAGCCACACTTCTCTCTTCTTTCCTTCTTCACTCCTGTCCCATGCCAGCAACTGGTGACCAATAATAATTAAGACACTAATTGGGGTTCCTTCTCTATTCATCACACCAGGAGCCCTCTCTGCTTTCTCTCTTCTTTCCTGTTCCCCAAGTCCCACCCATCAGCAAGTTCTGCTGGCTTGCCTCCAACATACACACTGGATTGGATAATTTTTCTTCCCCTCCGCTGCTGCTTTTAGTCCAAGTCACCCCACCTCGTGCCCATACACCTGGGAAGTTTCTTAACTCTGGATGATCCAACTCCGGAAATGCAAATCAGGTTACTTGTCACTGCCCTGAGCCAACCCATCAATGACTTTGCTTTTAAAATAAAAGCCAAACTCCTCCACGTGATCCTGCACCGGGCTTCCTGTTGCTCCTTGAACATGCCATGCTTTGGGCCTGCGCATTCCCGGTTCACGTGTCTGGATGCCTCTTCCCCAGCGTGTCTGGTTCCTTCGGGTCTGAATAGCATCTTTATTAAGAGGACTTTCTGAACACCTTTTCTAAATAACCAACATGCCCCACTCCCCAGTGAACTGGGCTCCCACACCTTCTTTCATGGTCTTCACAGCATTTATTATTGTCTGAAAAGATTTTGTTCATTGTTTGTTGTTTTATGGCTGTGTATTTCCACGAGAATGTGAGTTCTGTGGGCATAGAGACCTTTCCTGTTTGCTCATCACAGTATCCCCATCACCGAGGAAAGGTGCTTGAAGAACATTTGTGAATTGCATGTATGAATGCTGGGCATGGTGTGAAGTGATTTTCATATTACATCTTACTATTCTGCCTAGAATCCTATCAGTGAGGGACTGTTTTCACCCCCATTTACCAATGAGGAGACTGAGAGACTGAATATGCAAATGGACAGCGGCCAGTTCATAGATGGCAACAGAACTCTGACCCACACCCTCTGTAGCTACCATCCTGGGACAGCAAACCACAGCTTCTGCAGCGATCATGATGCCCCAAATATTCAGGACTTGGCCAATAACTGCCCACTTCCCTAATTTTTGTTCCTACTTCTAACTTAGGACCAATCAGCTCTTATGGGACATTCTGCTTCTAGGGAGCCCCCCTCCAGCTTTGTCTGGGAGCTGCCTCCAATTAGGCACACCCGAAGCCTCTCCCTTTCCCGCTATGAAGCTCTCCCACGCCTCTGCCCGCCTGTGGGTCTCTGGCAAACACAAGTGATGGTGCCTGCTTCCCTCGCTATAGCCAGCTCTGAATGAGTAGCCTTTGCTTGTTTGCATTTGGGTGGTCTTTGTTATTTCCATGGAACTGAGGCAGCTTGGAGGGATTGGGGATTTCTCAACGTCATGCAGCTAAGGAACAATTGGAGTAGGATCTGGGTCTCCTGTGTTTGACTCCACAGCCCCCTTTTCTCCACTACATACGGCTTTCTTTCAAAGAGATTTCTCCCTTTCTCTGTCCCAAACTAAGGGACAAATGGTGTGGTCACAGGAGTGAGGGAATGGCGGAGCAGAGGGTCTCAGGACGGCGGCAGGCCGATGAGCCGTCAGCTCAATCACAGGCTTTCAGCCTCACAGTCCTCTTCCTTCTCCATCTAACAGAACGAGTGCCAGTTGTTGAGAGTCAATCATTTGTTCTTGGGTTGTTATTTGTCTCAAGATAAGTACGACTATGGAGAGATTCGTGGGAAAGGAGCAATTAGTATTCCCATCTATCTCAATGAAAGATGATAATAACATTAATTAATAGCCAAACCTGGGTGCAGCAGAAATTTTTAAAGTCTACCAGCGAGAGATCTTCAGGAGCCATGTCTTTTCCTAAGTGCCTCTCTGACAGGTGCCCATTTGTTACGGGAACGAGAGGCTGTCTGCCTCTTCCATCACCGGTAGCTGGTCTCCAATGCCTGGTCCTCATCCTGCAATGCCAGCTGTGGGCAAGCTCCAGGGACACCATCTGGAGCCCCAGGAAGCTGGTGGACAAAGACTTGGGGTGGGGGCGGGTGTCCTGGATGAAGCCATGGCCCCCCGGAAGCAATGGGGTTACCTAGCTGGATTTAGGAATGGAGAGAGACCCCGGGAAAGAGCATCTGGTAGGGTTAGCGTTAGATTTGACCTTTTTCTGATCGTAGCAAGGCATTCCCCTCTGAGGAACTACCCTGGCCTGGCTGCCAGTCTTTTTGTTTGGTTAGGACTGGCCCTGTCTCCCCTTCTCAATCCCAGGGGTGAAACATGATCCAGGCAGGTGTGAGGTGATCTCTCATGGTAGTTTTATTTGCATTTTTTGGTGATATTGAACATCTCTTTATATACCTATTGGTAATTTATATGTCTTCTTTGGAAAAATGTCTATTTGCCATTTTCGAAAGTTAAATTTGATGGGGTGACCATGGTTAATACAATTATATAGGTTTCAGGTGTACGGTTCTACAATATGTCACCTGCATATTGCGTTGTGTGCTTACCACCCAAAGTCTACTCTTCTGTCACCACGTATGTGACCCCCTTTACTCTCTTCGTCTCTGTCCTCTCCCCTCCTCCCTTCCCCTTTGGTAACCACCGTTCTGTTGTCTATGAGTTTCTTTGTTTTGTTTGTTTGTTTTATATTCCACATGTGAGTGAAGTCATGCGGTTCCTGTCCTTTCTGTCTGACTTATTTCACTTAGCACGAAGCTCTCAAGATCCGTCCATGTTATTGCAAATCCATTGCTATTATTAAATCAGTCTGTTCTTTTGCTATTGAGTTGTATGGGTCCCGTGTATATTTTGGATATTAACCCCTAATTGTATATATGGTTTGCAAATATTTTCTCCCATTCTGTTAGGATGACTATTATTAAGATTATTATTATTATTAAGATTGACAAGTGTTGGTGAGGATGTGGAGAAACAGGAACCCCCATGCACTGTTGATGGGAATGTAAATTGGTGCAGCCACTATGGAAAACAGTATGGAGGTTCCTCAAAAAATTAAAAAATAGAACTACCAATTGGTCTAACAATCCCATTTATGGGTATATACCCAAAAATAATACAATCAGTATCTCAAAGAGATATCTGCACTCCCATGTTCATGGCAGCATTATTCACAATAGCCAAGATATGCAAATAATCTAAATGTCCCTCAATGAATGAAGAATTTTATTTTATTATTTTTTTTATTTTTTTATTTTAATTTTAATTTTTTATAAATTTTTTATTTATTTTTTTGTTACAGATATTTTACCCTTTTACCCCATTGGCACCCCCCAACGCACCCCACCTCCGCCCCGTCCCCGGCTTAGTTGTCCATGTCCATTGGTCATGCATAGATGCACATAAGTTCTGTGGTTTATCTCTTCCCAACCCCCCACCCCCCCACCCCCTCTTCTGAGGGATGTCAGTCTGTGCCCTACTTCCATGTTTCTGGGTCTACTGTATTCCTCAGACTGTTATGTTCATTATATTCTGTATATAAGTAAGATAATGTGGTATTTGTCTTTTTCTGGTTGGCTTCTTTCACTTAGGATAATACTTTCCAGGTCCCTCCATGTCGTCTCAAAGGATAAGAGATCTTTCTTTCTTACCGCTGCAGAGTACTCCATTGTGTATATGTACCACAGCTTTTTTATCCATTCGTCTACTGGTGGACACTTGGGCTGTTTCCAGATCTTAGCTATTGTAAATAGTGCTGCTATAAACATGGGGGTACATATATTCTTCCTGATTGGTGTTTCAGGCTTCTTAGGGTATATTCCCAGCAGTGGGATCACTGGGTCAAATGGAAGTTCAATTTTTAATTTCTTGAGGTAGCACCATATTGTTTTCCATAGCGGCTGCACCAGTCTGCATTCCCACCAGCAGTGTATTAGAGTCCCTTTTTCTCCACACCCTCGCCAACACTTGTTGTTTGATGATTTGTTGATGGCGGCCATTCTGACAGGTGTGAGGTGATACTTCATTGTCGTTTTAATTTGCATCTCTCTGATGATTAGTGATGTGGAGCATTTCTTCATATGTCTTTTGGCCATTTGTATGTCCTGTTTGGAGAGGTGTCTATTTAGTTCCTCTGCCCATTTTTTAATTGGGTTCTTTGTCTTCCTTTTGTTGAGCTGTAGGAGCACTCTATATATATTGGAAATTAACCCCTTATCTGATACATCATTGGCAATGATCTTCTCCCATACAGTGGGTTGCCTTTCCATTTTGATGATTGTTTCTTTTGCTGTGCAGAAGCTTTTTAGTTTAATGTAGTCCCATGTGTTCATTTTCTCCTTTATTTCTGTTGCCTTAGGTGATGTATCAGTGAAAATTCTGCTCCGTATGATGTCCGAAATTTTGTTGCCTACATTTTCTTCTAGAATTTTTATGGATTCACGGGTCACATTTAAGTCTTTTATCCATTTTGAGTTTATTTTTGTGTATGGTGTAAGTTGATGGTCTAGTTTCATTTTTTTTGCATGTAGCTGTCCAATTTTCCCAACACCATTTATTAAAGAGGCTATCTTTACTCCACTGTATGCTCTTGCCACCTTTGTCAAATATTAATTGAGCGTATTGCCTTGGGTCCATTTCTGGGTTTTCAGTTCTGTTCCACTGGTCTATCTGCCTGTTCTTGTGCCAGTACCAGGCTGTTTTGGTTACAGTCTCTTTGTAGTATAACCTGATATCTGGTATTGTGATCCCACCTACTTTGTTCTTTTTTTTCAAGATTGCTGTGGCTATTTGGGGTCTTTTTGGTTCCATATGAACTTTTGAAGTATTTGTTCTAGTTTTATGAAATATGTCGTTGGTATTTTGATGGGGATTGCATTGAATCTATAGATTGCTTTGGGTAGTATGGACATTTTAATGATGTTAATTCTTCCAATCCATGAACAGGGTATGTGCTTCCACTTTTCTATATCTTCCACTATTTCTTTTTTCAATGACCTGTAGTTTTCTGCAAATAGGTCCTTTACTTCTTTGGTTAAGTTTATTCCTAGGTATCGTAATTTTTTTGGCGCGATGGTAAATGGGATTGTTTTTTCAGTTTCTCTTTCTGTGAGTTAGTTCATCATTGGTGTACAAGAATGCCGTCGATTTCTTGACGTTAATTTTGTATCCTGCTACTTTGCCAAATTCATTTATTAAGTCTAGTAGATTTTTGATGGAGTCTTTAGGGTTTTCTATGTATAATATCATGTCATCTGCAAATAATGACAGTTTCACTTCCTCCTTTCCAATTTGGATCCCTTTTATTTTTTCTTCATGTCTGATTCCTGTGGCTAAGACTTCCAGTACAATGTTAAATAAGAGTGGTGAAAGTGGACATCCCTGTCTTGTTCCTGTTCTTAATGGAAATGTTTTTAGTTTCTGTCCATTGAGTATGATGTTGGCTGTAGGTCTTTCATATATGGCCTTTATTATGTCGAGATATGATCCCTCTATTCCTACATTGCTGAGCATTTTTATCAGAAATGGATGCTGGATTTTGTCGAATGCTTTTTCAGCATCTATTGATATGATCATGTGGTTTTTATTCTTCATTTTGTTTATGTGGTGTATCACATTTATTGATTTGCAAATATTGTACCAGCCTTGCATCCCTGGAATGAATCCCACTTGGTCATGGTGAATAATTTTTTTGATGTATTTATGGATTCGATTTGCTAATATTTTGTTCAGGATTTTGGCGTCTATGTTCATCAGGGATATTGGCCTGTAGTTTTCTTTCTTCGTAGTGTCTTTTTCTGGTTTTGGAATTAGAATTATGCTGGCCTCATAGAACGTGTTTGTAAGTTTTCCTTCTTCTTGAATTTTTTGAAATAGTTTGAGGAGAATGGGTGTTAGTTCTTTTTTGAATGTTCGGTAAAACTCCCCCGTGAAGCCATCTGGGCCTGGGCTTTTGTTTGCTGGGAGAGTCTTGATCACCTCTTCAATTTCCTTAGTTGTTATTGGTCTGTTCAAGTTTTCTATCTCTTCTGGGAATAGTTTTGGGAGACTGTGTGTTTTTAGAAATTTGTCCATTTCACTTAGATTGTCGAATTTGTTGCCATATAGTTGTTCATAGTAGTTGTTAATGATCTTTTGTATTTCCGTGGTGTTGGTTGTTACTTCTCCTCTTTCATTTCTGATTTTGTGTATTTGGGTTCTCTCTCTTTGTTTCTTGGTGAGTCTAGCTAAGGGTCCATCAATCTTGTTTATCTTTTCGAAAAACCAGCTCTTTGTTTCATTGATCCTTTGAATTGTTTTTTTGGTCTCTATGTCATTTATTTCTGCTCTGATCTTTACTATTTCCATCCTTCTACTTGCTCTGGGGTTTTCTTTTTGTTTGCTTTCTAATTCTTTAAGTTGTGAGGTTAGACAGTCAATTAGAAATTTTTCTTCTTTTTTGAGGTAGGCCTGTAGTGCTATGAACTTCCCTCTCAGAACTGCTTTCGCTGCATCCCATAGATTTTGTGTTGTTGTGTGTTCATTTTCATTGGTTTCCAGGAAGTTTTTAATTTCTTCCTTGATCTCCTCGGTGACCCATTCATTGTTTAATAACATGCTATTTAGCCCCCATGTGTTGAAATGTCTTTGTATGTTCTTGTTGCAATTGATTTCTAGTTTCATGCCATTGTGATCTGAGAAGATGCTTGGTATGATTTCAATCTTCTTGAACTTGTAGAGATTTAGTTTGTGTCCTATCATGTGGTCTACCTTAGAGAATGTCCCATGTGCACTTGAGAAGAGTGTGTATTCTGTAGTTTTGGGGTGTAATTCTCTATAGATATCTATTAAATCCATTTGGTCTAGTGCTTCATTTAGAGTCTCTGTTTCCTTGCTTATTTTTTGCCTAGAAGATCTATCCAGTGCTGTCAACGGGGTGTTGAAGTCCCCTGGTATGATTGTATTGTTATCGATTTCTCCTTGGAAGTCCTCCAGAAGATTTTTAATATATTTTGGTGCTCCTGTATTGGGTGCATATATGTTTATCAAGGGTATATCTTCCTGTTGGATAGATCCTTTCAATATTATGTAGTGGCCGTCTTTGTCTCTAGTTATGGTCTTCATTTTGAAATCTATTTGATCAGATATGAGAATTGCTACCCCAGCTTTTTTTTGCTTTCCATTTGCTTGGAAAATTTTTTTCCATCCCTTCACTTTCAACCTATGTGAGTCTTTTGTTGAGAGGTGGGTCTCTTGTAAACAACATATAGATGAGTCATGCTTTCTTATCCAATCAGCTACTCTGTGTCTTTTTATGGGAGCATTCAATCCATTTACATTTAAGGTGATTATTGATATGTACTTATTTATTGCCATTTTTGTTTAGTGTGGTTCTATTTTTCTTCCCATTTTTACTGCTAATTACAGCAGTCCTTTTAACATTTCTTGCAGTGCTGGTTTGGTGCTAATGTATTCCCTTAGCCTTTTTTTTTGTCTGGGAAGCTCTTTATTTGATCTTCTATTTTGAATGATAGCCTTGCTGGGTAGAGTAGTCTTGGATTCAGATTCTTGTTTTTCATGACTTTGATGACTTCATGCCATTCCCTTCTGGCCTGTAGTGTTTCTTGTGAGAAGTCAGCTGAGAGCCTTATGGGGTTCCCTTTGTAGGTAACCTGTTGCTTATCTCTTGCTGCTTTTAGGATTCTCTCTTTGTCTTTAATTTGTGGCATTTTAATTACTATGTGTCTTGGTGTGGGCCTGTTTGGGTTCTTCTTACTTGGGACTCTCTGTGCTTCTTGAACTTGAATGCCTTCTTCCTTCACCAAATTAGGGAAGTTTTCTCTCACTATTTTTTTGAATATATTCTCTATCCCTTGCTCATTTTCTTCTTCTTCGGGGACTCCTATGATGCGAATATTATTACATTTCCAGTTGTTCCATAGTTCTCTTAAGCTGTGTTCCTGTTTTTTAAGTTTTTTCCTTTTGTTTTTCTGATTGGTTGATTTTTTCTACCCTGTGTTCTAATTCACTGATCCGGTCCTCAGCTTCCCCTACTCTGCTTTTTAAACCTTCCAATGTGTTTTTCATTTCTGATATATCATTTTTTATCTCTTCTTGTTGGTTTTTAATTTCCAATTGGCTTATTTTCAGTGTCTCTATGTCCTTACTCATGCTGTTCAGCTTCCTCAAGATCATGGCTCTGAATTCTAGCTCTGTTAACATGCCTAATTGCTCCACATTGATCTCATCTTCGGTGGAGGTCTCTTGCTCTTTCATTTGGGTTCTATTTCTGTGTTTCACCATTTTGGCTATCACTGTGGGCTTTGGAGCCTGTCAAGTTTTCCCTGTGGGTGTTGGTGTTCTGCTGTTTGTGGCTCCCTCTCCTGTGTTTAGATGAGCGAGGGAGGACCCACGTTGAACACCGCTGTCAAGTCTTACTCTCCTGGTTAAAGTTGCCAGCCCAGGAAAGGTACTGTTATCTTCTAGCTTTTTGCCAGGAGGCTAGCAGTCTAGGTTACTTGATGGGTTTTGGGTTGTCAGTTATTGAAAAGCTCCCTCAGGTGCTTAGCACAAGGGGTTTCCCGAGGGTGGGGCAGATGCTGGTCGTTAGTGAGCCTCAATTAGCACTTCAATGGCCCACAGGGTGGGGTTGGATCTCCAAGGGAGGGGCCGCTGCCTCTCCCCAGAGCCCTGGGAAGGAGCAATATGCCCACCGTCCTGCGTGGCTGCACTCAGCCAAAGCTCTGAGTGCCCTCCAAATCCCGAGTGCCCCGACACAGCTCCAGTCCAGTCTGCCCTCCCTCTGCCGGAGCCCAAGGTGAGTGGCTGTGGCTGTTTCAGCCTCTGTCCCGGCTGCGCTGTGGAGCCGCCTGGGAGTGTAACCCGAGGGCGATGCTCCCAGCTGAGGCCGCTGCTGAGCTGCCGACTATGGGCTCCCAGCCCCTGTCTCGCGCCTTCGCAAGCCTACCGGGAAGGAGTCAGTGTCCCTCGTTGTATGGTCCTCCAAGCTGCTTTTCTGTTGCTTTTTCCCGTCAATTTGTCTGTGTTATAGTTGTAATTCCAGTTTGGTTCTGGGAGACGGTCTGTGTAGCTCCGTTCACGCCGCCGCCATTTTTTTTCCCCCTGAATGAAGAATTTTAAAAAGTGGTATATATACATACATACACAGTGGAATATTTTTCAGCCTTCATGAAGAGTCTTGTCATTTACAACAACATGGATGAACCTGGAGGACACGATGCTAAGTGAAATAAACCAGACACAGAAGACAAATACCCCTGATTTTACTTACATGTAGAATCTGAAAGGTCAAATTCATAGAAAGAGGGACTAGAATGGTGGTTACTAGAAGCTGAGAGGTGGGGGAATTGGGAAGATAGTGATCAAAGAGTACAAACTCTCAGTTATAAGGGGAATAAATTCTGAACACCGAATGTACAGCATGGTGACTATGGTTAATAATGCATTATATACTTGAAATTAAAAACAAAAACAAAACATGACTCAGACCAGGCATATTTCATTCCCTTGATCTCCATGAGTGGTTCAAAGAGAGTTTTAGTCTTGTCTGGTGTGGCTTAGTTGGTTGGGGTTGTCCCCTGCACCAAAAGGTTGCCAGTTCAATTTCCAGTCAGGGCAAATGCTCGGGTTGTGGGCTCCATTTCCTCAGGGGTCATGCGAAAGGCAGCCAATTAATGTTCTGCTCTCACATCGATGTTTCTCTTTCTCTCTCCACTCCCCTCTCTAAAAATTAATTTAAAAACATTTTTTTTTTTTTTTTAATAAGAGAGTTGTAGGTTGTTTTGGGGGAGGCAGACAATGAGAAGTAAGAAAAACTGTGGTTAATTAGTGGATTAGAGGCATTCTTCCTCTTTTATGTCTCATGGGACAGTTGCTTTATCAACTGCTATTAGCCTCCCAGATTACCAGTTCAACTATTTAATTGAAAAATTATTTAATCTTCTACTCGTCTGGGTTCCCAGGGCACTCGTGCACAGAGCAGTGCTGGGATGGCAAAAACTCAGACGATATTAGTTAGATGAGCGAATGGAGGTTGGGTGTTACCTCTTACGCACGTGCCTAAAAATCGGGTCGGTCCGATCACAGAGATGGTGGTACCTATTTATGTTCGTCATCTCAGTGGTTATAATTGCCCAGGTGTGGCTAATAGAGTGGAAAGAGACAATACTTGGGAATGTTTTTAAATTATGTTATTTGTAGAAAGGTAATCCGTCAAAATGACAGTATTTAATAGTAATAGCAAGTAAGAGATAGGGTAGACAGAAAAGGAAAGATGGAGTGACACGTAAAGAAATATCACACCTAGGGGCATACCACAGTTTTCTTCTCGACACCAGCTACTGAGTACCCCAGCCTCAGGCTGAGATAGATGATCACAGAGGGAAGTTGAAAAGTTACCTTGACTTAGGTTTTAGAATGGTGTTTCTCAAAGTGTGGTCCATGGACCGCTGCGTGGGACAAACTGAACCCGAATCTATGGGGCGGGGCCAGAGTGTGTATTTACAACAAACTCCGAGGTGAACTTACGAGTGTTGGAGAACATGTGGTCCGGATTTGTGGGCATTGCAGGCACATGCTTCTCACGGGCCCTGCACATCTGGACTCCGCATGAATCTATGATCAAACTGAAAGGATGGAGGACGAAGACCGGGGCACGATGAACCTTAAGTAAAGGAAAGTGATATGGGAAGGCATCCAAAGTGAGATGAACTCTGCCTCAAAGGAATCAGGTTCGTATTAAAGAAGAAGGTTGGGTTTAGAGAGAGATTTCCAGGATTGGGGTCACATGGAGGGAAAGAGATGTCCTCAAGGAATGAAAAAGGATGTTTCTGGGCAAAAGAAATATAGCTCCCATCGTCCACTCCACAGGCCAGGGAGGTAGCTTGAGTGGGGACGGTGATAAAAACTAACACAGTGTACATCTTGGGAAAGTAACCTGTGGTAGGAGCATTAAAAATATGAAAAATTGGGGGCAATAAAGCTGGAATTATGGATGGGAACAGCGGAGAAACTAAATATTATGCTGGCAATGCAAAGGCATTTACTTTTTTTAATATGTAACATAAAATTTACTTTCTAAGTTATTTCAAAGTGTACAGTTCAGTGGCACTTCAGTACATTCACATTATTGTGTAACCATCACCACCATCCATCTCCAGAACTTCTTTATCTTCCCAAAGTGAGGCTCTGTCTCCATTAGGCATTAACTCCCCTGTCCCTCTCCCCCGGGCCCTGATAGCCACCATTCTACACTCTGAGTCAATGAATTTCTAGATGCCTTGTAAAAGTGGAATCATACACCATCTGTCCTTTTGTGGCTGGCTTATTTTGCTTAGCGGACAATTTTTGTGGTTCATCCATGCTGTAGCATCTGTCAGAACTTCGTTCCCTTTTCAGCCTGAATAACACTCCATTGAATGTATATACCATACCTTGTTTATCTTTTTATTCATCAATGGACGTTTGGTTGGTCATTTAATGGTTTGAACAAGAGACTGTTATGTCTGGGCATTGATGGAAGACATGGGAGTAGGGATGGGTCGGGTAAGGACAGAGTTCAGAATGGGGAGACGCTACAGGCTCTTTGTGGCCAATGAAGAGTCTGGGTTCTGGCTAACTAGGACAGATAAATAGATTTAATGTGGTGAGTGCATGATTGCTGCATTGCACAGAGGGGAGAAAACTCTGTGATGGATTAGCTCTGTCTTCCTAGGAGTGCTGAGTGTTTTACGTTCCTGGTTTCAACTGCTTGGCTAGGTTCACAGCACTATTGGGTCTAGAATTAGCTTCTCTAGCTGAGGGGGCCTGGGCAGTGCCTGAAGGGTTATTTCCAGCTTCAGATTGTAGTTCTGGTTTAAGAGGTTTGAACAATTCAGCCTCTGCCTTTGGCAACATCTTGAACCGAAGGGTCAATAATGTGTTCTTTTTCCTCTGCTGAGTCATCGATGGTTAGAATGGGACAGCCTGGAATTCTTGATCCCAGGAACCTGTGATAGTCCTTACAGAAAAAGGGCTTTTGTTCATGGACCCACAGTCATATCGAAGTAAATCATTGGGGACTGGATGCTTTGGAGAACAGGGAGTCTCCCATGGGTAACTATGACTCTATTTTGATTCACTCAGAGCTTTCCAATGGGCTTCCCTTGTCTTTGCCTGCCCAGCATGCCTTCCTTCTCCCGGTAGCAGTCCTTGGCTTTGCCCCAGGGGAAATGCCCCTCTCCTCTTCCCCGTGGGCTCAGTGGGGCTTTCAATCAAGGTGCTCTGCCCTGCTACAGCCCCCAGCACAGGGGCAGGCACATGACAAAGGCTGGCCAGTCGGAGCCACCTACATCCCTGGTCACAATGTGATGCAGGGAGAGAACCATGACCTAAACATAATCCTTGAGAGTTGATACCTGCATGTAGCAAAAGTAGAAATCTTTCTTTTAGATCAGAGGTTGACAAGTGTTTCCTGAAAAGATCCAGGTGGTAAAAGATTGAGGCTTTGGGGGCCATACGGTCTGCCCAAATTACTCAATTCTGCTGTTGGGAAGTGAAAGTAGTCCTAGACGCTATATAAATAAATGGGTGTGGCTGTGTTCCAATTAAACTTTATTTATAAACACAGGCAGGGGGCCGGATTTAGCCCATTGCTAACCCTTGTTTTAAATGAAAATCACTGGCCCTGGCCAGTTTGGCTCAGCGGTTAGAGCGTCGGCCTGCGGTCCGGAGAGACCCGGGTTCGGTTCCCGCTAAGGGCACGTACCTCGGTTGCAGTTTGTCCCCGGCCCTGGTTGGTCATGCGAGTGGCAGCCACTCGATGTGTCCCTTCACATCGATGTTTCTCTCTCTCTCTCCCTTCCTCTCTCTCCCTCCCACTCTATCTGTACAAAAAATGGAAAAATATCCTCGGGTGAGGATAAAAAAATAAAAATAAATGAAAATCACTGGAATGTAAGTATGTAGGACCCACCTTAAAACCAACTCAGAGGAAAGCAGAACTAAAAGGCTGAGAGAATGAACTCTACAACAGTCACTGACTCCTGGATTTAGCCATGCCTGAAGGTAAATCTTCTTTCTCTCACTCCTTGGAAGGCTGGTAATGTAATCCAATATTACCCTTCATTGCTTAGGTGATTTGATGCAAGTTTTGCCATCAAAGAGTCCTGACTCATATGGATCCTCTTCAGCAGTTTGCTCTCAGAGCCCTATAATTGTAAAATGCCTGAGCTGGAAAGACTCATCAATGATCTGGGAAGCAGGGGGAAGAACAGGGCTTTAAAAAATCTTAGCCTGGAGGCCTCTGTTGAACTTTACCACTAGCCAGAATCAGAGAGGCTGATCCCATTCATTCATAGCCCACACAAGTCCCCATGCACTCTTTCAACCATTTATTGAGCAACTAATATTTGCCATATCCCATGCCCTGATCTAGAAGGAAGAGAAGAACAGACATTTATTGCATTGTATGATATATGTACAGTGTCTGTACGACGTACATATAACATTTCGCACCATCCTTACTGCAGCCTGGGAAATAGAATTGCTCTCCCTATTTTGCACTTAAAGAATCAGCAGTAAAACTCAGAAGGGTTAAGCGATTTGCTCAAAGTAACCAAGACAGTAAGTGAAGAAGTTAGCGTGTAGTCTCAGCCCTGGGAGGCTCCAAAATCCAATTTTTCTCCCCAATACCATTGCTATCTCCCCTGACAAGAGGCCAAGAGTGGGGGCTTTGGTCCCTGTTATAGAGGCAGCCTGTGCATAATAAGCTGCTTGTTGCATGGAGGAGGGATAGAATGAAGAACAGCCAGTGGCATCTGTCATCTGTGCGCCAGGAGCATTATAAGCAAACCCAGGCCTGTTAGCTGTGAACACAGACCCCAGCTCCTCTTTCAAGTAAATTGCTGGTGTTGTATCAGAAAACTTCTCTCTGCAAAATGCCAACAATGCAGCGGTGCTTACATTTTATGGGTGCAAGGTTATGACTGGATACATAAAACGGGAGGAAAAATATCTGTGACTGACAAGACTTGGGTGCACATTTATAATTTTTTCTTTTCTTCCAAGCCTCTTTCCCAAGCAGTTCTGGAGTGGGAGAGGGTCCTTAAGGAGAAAGTTAACAACAAAACTGCTGACCGGAGGGTGTGCAAGGCACTCACTGGGGCACGTTGAGGGGCTGGCGGTCTCCGCTTTTCTGAAGAATCGAAGGCTGTCACTGGGAACATTGCAGCCCACTTGAAAATAACGACGGTCCTACCCAACGCACTGGCATTTGGGGTGTGGAAGGACAGGCTTTGCTTCCCTTACGTGTGGCGCTGACTCCGCTGCTGGAGTTCTCTGTAGGGTTTGTGTGGGCAGAGCCTGGGATGTGAGCTCAGGCCTTGGACTGGTGGAGAGAGAAGAAAAGGCAGGGAGAAAAGTCGCTCTCCTTTTCCTCGCTCTCCTAGGCATACAATGGAACGTAGAGAGGATCACACAGAAGTGCAAGATGGAGGGAGACCGACATGGAGTGCCGAGTTAGAGAGAATTAGGGGAGGAATCACAAAAAGGGAAAGACAGGAAAGAGCCCCAGTCTGAGCCCTGAGGACAAGTCAAAGAGGCACAGGGATGTCGAGAGAGAGAAACAGATACTCACATACATTGGTGCAGTTACACGCACACAGATGTACACACAGATGTACAGGGAGAAATGTGTGTGCCTACATGCCCACATACACCTGAAGAGAGAGGCGGAGGGAGATAGAGATAGAGAGAGAGATAGAGAGATAGATAGAGAGAGACAGAGAGACAGAGAGAAATAGAGACAGAGAGAGAGGGAGAGAGGATTGGCAGAGTGCAAGGAGCAATGCTTAATCTAGAAAGAACAGAGAGGAGCCCTTCTTGGTGACTTTAATTCTGACATTCAACCTGAGAAATGAAGGAATGCGAACTCCACTCTTGAGTCTTTTAAATCATATGTGCCCAGAGCTCGAGCTGAATGACAGGACATTTGAACACTCACTGAGAGCTCGCGCACAGCCTGAAGATGCTCTTCTGAGTGAGAGAACATCTACCCTGGCATCCTGTCCATGATCCAAAAATGCGAACCTGTTGTCCTGGCCAGCAGATGCCTCCCAGCCATGGCCTGAGAGCCCCGAATGTCCTGAAAGACAGACACCCTTGTGACATACCTCGAGTCCACACTGATTCGCTTATGGCACTCTGTCAGCCTGGGCTGGCCAGCCTGCTTGTCAGGGATGCATTGACACCCAGCAGTCACACCCGGCATGACAGCACCTCGTGGTGGTGGCCCCTGATGTGACCTTCATGTTTCTTTGAACCAAGATTCTGGTGGACAAACCATGGCCTGTGTGGACACTGTAGCCTGAGAGAGCACCAACAATGTGAGCGTATATTGTTACTTTGGCCAGAGAGGGTGTGGTGTTTGTGTGTGCATGAAGAGTTTGTGTAGCCCTGGCCAGGTGGCTTGGTTGCTTGGAGCATTGTCTGTACACCAAAAGGTTGCAGGTTTGAGTTCCCATCAGGGCACATACCTTGGTTGTGGGTTTGATCCCTGGTCAGGCACATATGGGAGGCAACTGATTGATGTTTCTCTCTTTCTCTCTATCCCTTCCTCTCTTTCCCCCTCTCAAATCAATAAACATATCCTTGGGTGAAGATTTAAAAAAAGCTTGTGTGTTAGTTTCCCGTAAAGAGCATGCTGTCTTGGAGCGGCTTCCATATTTGTTTGTAGAAAGGGACATCACCTTTGTGAAGTGTTTGCCACAGCTCCATGGTCCAGCCTGTGTGACAGTGTCCTGTAAATGAATAGTTACATAGTTACCCCCTTTCCTTTTGCTCCTGCAGCAGCACCACAGCAGACATCCATGTACCTGCTTCTGTGTCCACACGTGAGTCTTCTCCAGACCACGATGAGTCAACTCTCTGTGCTCAAGTGCAGGGCAAACATTGCCAGATTGATTTCTGAGTCTTTTGCCCCAGTCTTCTCCCTGTCTCTGAAAGCATCATGGCAAGGACATTGAACGTGTTAAAATTTTTGCTAAAATACCTGGGGCAGGCAGACTAACGATCCCCCACAGCTGTCCAAGTCCTGGTCCCTGGAAGCTGTGAACATATTAGATTATACAGCAAAGAGGAATTAAGTTTGCTAATCAGCTGACCTTGAGATGGGGAGGTCATCCTGGATTATCCAGGTGCGTCTACTGTGGTCACAGAGGTTCTTCTAAGTGGGACAGGAAGACAGAAGACAAGAGTCAGAGAGATGATGCTGTGAGAAAAACTTGCCGACTTCGAAGACAGAGGAAGGGGCCACAAGCCAAGGAATGCTGGGGACGTCTGGAAGCCAGAAGAGTCTAAGAAAGGCATTCTACCCCAGAGCCTCCAGAAAGGAATGTAATCCTGTTGACATCTCTATTTTAACCCAGTGAGGCCAATTTCCCACTGCAGAGCTGTAAAATAATCAATTTGTGTTGTTTTAAGCCTCTAAGTTGGTGCTAGCGTGTTACAGCAGCAACAGGAGATGCGTGATCCCAAACCCCCTCTCGCAGCCCAGAGCAAAGGGGAGTCTGTCTCTGGAAGCAATTTTATAGAACTGATGGGCAGGAAGCTAGAGGAGGTTGAGGCTCAGGGGAGGTTTCCAGGGCCACCAGATCTGCAGAGACCATGTCCATATTTACTGTCAAAAGACTCCCATTTTGACACCAGACTGCAGTCATGCTAGGACCACATGGTAATTGTTATCAAAGCCACCTCCTCCCACCCCAGAGATGTTCCTCACAGATGTGCATGGATAGGCAGATATTTTCACAGCCCACCTGAGAGACAAGGTTTGGTGAGGAGAGAAGGAATTCTCCTCAGACCAAACTCATCCCAGGTCCCATGAGGGAGAGCCTCGGGTTTCCCTGTGAATGGAGCATCCTTGTGTACAAGGTCACCTTGATCAAATACTCACCTTCCAGAGCAACCTGGAATGTTGGATCAGGCCCCCAGTGGGGGAATGAGCAGTCAGGGTATCGGTACTATTTTTGCAGAAGCACTATTTCATCTCACCTTGCCCTTCTCTCTCCTTGTCTTCCTGCCTTCCCCTCAGTTCCACACACGCAGACTCCCTCTCCTTCTCAAAATTAAAAGGGACTCGCTAATGCCTGGACAGCCCTGACACGCTCTGGTGGCATCAAACACTCAGGTGGGTCTGGGGCGCCTTCTGCCAGGGGCAATCAGCCCTGCGAGTTTGGAATTGTTGTGTAATAGGCGGTTTCAACCCTCAGTGTCTGTGGGCTTGGGCGCTGCATCAGCTTGAGAATAGCATCAGGCAGCATGTATTACCAGTAAAAAAAGAAAACACAAAGATATTTTCATTTGAAGAGATCAGCTAAGGGCCGTGAACTGAGGAAGCATCTGAGCAGATCCAACAGGAAGATTCTGTCTTGAGGTAAGAGAGGATGGACATGAAGAGTGTTAGTTCGGGAGCTGGGTGCAAATCTTCGCTCCATCACTCCTAAACTCTAAGATTTGTTTCCCCCGTCTGTGAAATTTAATACTTAGTTTCTACCCCATAGTTTGCAATTAAGCATTGATAAAAAAAATCATACATGTTCCATATTTTCCATTTTTGAAGGTCTAGGTTTGTGAGCTTGGGTGAGTCACTTTAGCATCTCCATGCCTCGATTTCCTTAAATGTAAAATGGGAGTATCATTGACAACTACTCATTAAATTGTATGGATTTAACATGAATGAAACACTGAGACTAGTGCCTGGCCTGGTGTTATGTGCCCAATAAATGTTACATACGGCAATGAGATTGTTGTCATATTTTAGTTTGCAAATGACGGAGACCCACCTTCACTGAACTCTTAAAAGGTGGTGGTGGGTTTTGGGCTCAAGTAACCAAACTATGGATAGAATGAGAATAGAGGCAGGGAGAGAGGGTCTTTTTTCTCTCTCCAGATCCCAGATCTCTCCTTTATGCCTGCCAAGGTTTATTTTATTTTATCTATTTTTTTTTTTTTTTTTGTCTTTCTGAGAATGGTTTTCACTTGCCTTCATGGCCACCAATAGGTAAAAGTCATACGTTTCTGGCTTCCCTACCAGGAAAGGTAAGACTCTAGCTCCAGCTCCAGGTAGAAATATTCTGGGGAAGAAGTGTGATTGCTTTGGCTTCATCATGTTTCTGCCCTCTTACAACGATCACTGTCGACGGGGTGGTGAGGTCCTGTGATTGGCTCAGCTTTAATCACATGACTATTTGGGGGTTCTGTGATTGGCTCATCTTTACTCAGATGACTATTCTGGGTGGCTTGTATGTGTGGTTGGAATAAAAGGACTACTATTTCCCCAAGGAAGGAGGTGCTTTGCAGACAGGAGCAGATTTTGCTACAATTAAAAAAAAAAAAAAAAATCCCAGCATATTTTCTGTCCCAGAAACAGGTCCTCAGGGAATCATACTCTGTTCACTAGCCCTCACCTCAAGGATCCTTAGCTCATAATATTAGCAGTAAGGATGAACTAATAGTGCAGGTACCTACTAGGTGCTACATACATTCTGTTGCCCTTCCCCTTTCCACAGCCAGAGATGCAGGAAGCCCGCCACATAAATCATAGAAAGCTTCCTGAGCGAATCTACTGGAGACCACCCCGCTCCGGGACTCCGGGAACTCGAAAGCAAATGTAACTCAAGAAACACAGCTCTTACCACTGAGTAATTAGGCCGTGATTGTTGTTTATCTGTGCGCTGTACTGTAACTCCCTCTGCCCGAGGCTGGTGCTAGGGCTGGGAAAATACAATTTCCTCCAAACTAATTTAGTTTTAAGAGGAAAATGAAAGTTTAAAGTAGTTTAATGTTTCGGCAAAACCATAATGGCTGGGGAAGATTGGACAATGTGAACCAATAAAGCCCTCTAATTCTGATAATAACTCAAGGCTTAACTCTTCCACATATCGGAACCCATGCCCGAGCCGACATTCCACGCAGGCCGACATGGATCCAGCAGACGGTCGAACAATCACTCTTCTTTATTTATTTTAATTTAATTTTTTTAAAGAAACAGTGTCACTTTTGACTTGAGCAGAGCTGTAAGGACACAGCATTTAAGATAAGTGATATAGCCCTGAGATACCTCCAAGATCTATGCATTTTCCTTCTAGTCACATTTCCCTTAGACCTGGGATTTTCAGGGGAAGCATTCCATCCTTGGGTTCTGCGTGTAAAATTGTTGTTGGAAGGTCTGAGTTAAAATATTAGCTCTGAAATGTGAAAGCTCGGGGAGCCTCAGTTTCTCATTTATAAAATACGGAGAATGAGAAAGACTTGTAGGGCTGTTGTGAGAATTAAATAAGATAGTGATGTAAAGTACTTGCTGGCCAATGAGACAGACAGACACACCACAACCACACCACACACACACATATACAGAATGAAGAGAAAGAACACAGAAAACCACATTTATTCACTTGCCACAGTTTTTGAGGATCTCCTGTGTGGCTGGTATTATCACGGGGGTCTAAGGGTTCATAAAGCCATAAAACACTGGAGGATAGGTCTTAGCACCCAGATGACCTTTGTAGTTCTGCCCCTGTCCATTTGCTCGGATTATTCTGTTTCAGTCAGTTGACTTTTTATTCTTAACCAAATTTCAGAACACATTTTTGCCTCTTTATGTGTTCTATCCTTCCTAACCTAGATGTGTTTTCCCCTCTGTTCACCTGTGCAATTCCTAGTCATCCTCCAACCTCAGGCTTATCTGATTACCCAGGCACAGTTCCCTGCTCCCTTCACCGACCTGCCACAGCACTGCGTTCATCTCGGTGACAAACCATAGTTTAGTTTTATAATATGTCTCCTCACATGTTTTACCACAGCATGAGTTGGATATGTTTGAATCGTCCCGGTGTCTCTCTTGGCGCTTGGTACATGTCTGATCAGTGAATGTTTAGAGTACGAATGGGAAACACATGACATGCCTGTCATAACTCTCCCTGCTCATGACAGACATCACTAATCGATAGGCTCAGGATTTGTCTCAATCTAGGGCTCCAGCAGACACCCTCAATCGATTACAGTTACCATGTGAATGGAAACTTACTGGCCATGCCTGAGTCAGAGAATCTTTCTAATTAGTGTTTCCTAAAGACTGTTCTTCGGACCACTTTCATCAGCGACTCGATCTCTGGAAATGGTGCCCAATGACCTGTTTTTGAAAATAAAAGGTTGAGGTGATTTGGGGATATTCTAAATACGGAGTCACATGGATCTACATGTCATGGCCTTTGAGTTACTTAACTGAAGTAAAGCTGTGTAATCTAGTGTTTCAGGCACTCCTTTGAAAAATATTACAAAAAAGGGAGAAAGAAAAGAATGGCTCAGGCAGCTGCCTTCTCCTCCTGATTCCATAGGCCCCTCCACTTGACAGAGGTAATACTCCAGACTACTGATTTTAACTGGTCTCACAACCCAAAAACTCTGTCCTGAGAATCCCTTCATTCCTCCCTCTTTATTTTTAAAGTCATATCAAATTGCGGCACTCTTTCTACAATGACAATTTAAAAGTCTCAAAATTTCTCACTTCCCTCTTTGTTTGCCTGTAGTCACTGAGGATGTTTATTATAACAGAGCCAAGAAAAGAGTGGCTTTGGATGGCAGCCAAACGGAGACATTCTGTGTGAATATATACCTGTTTTCAAAGTTGAGAATCTGCTTCTCTAAAAGTGTGGCTCAGTGGACTGAACATCATCCCATGGACTGAGAGGTCCTGGTTCAATTCATGGTCAGGGCACATGCCCAGGTTGCAGACGCAATCCCCAGTAGGGGGTGTGCAGGAGGCAGCTGATCCATGTTTCTTACTCACATCGATGTTTCTATCTCTCTCTTCCTCTCTCTCTAGAAAAGCAATTAAAAAAATAAACAAATAAGTGAATGCAGTCCTTGCGGATTTGGCTCAGAGGTTAGAGCACTGGCCATCGGTGCATACCTGGGATGCAAATTTGATCCCTAACCCAGGTCGGGGTCATGTGGGAGGCAACCAATTGATGTGTCTTTTACATCAATGTTTCTTTCTCTCTTTTTCTCCCTCCCTTCCACTCTCTCTAAAAATTTCCACTTTCTCTAAAAATCAATGGAAAAACATCCTCAGGATTAACAACAACAACAACAAAATTAAATAAAATAATGCCATTTATAAAAAAAAAGAGTGAATGCACAAAGGATTCTACCCACTTACCTTTCCTTTCCTTCAGTGGATTTTGGGTGTCATTACACAGAGTCAGAACATCAGTCCCCATCCCCTTCAACTTGACGTGTCCTCTCTCTTCCCTCCCCCCAGGTGCACAACAGCCTTGCTTCCTGCTCTCCCTCTGCTTCTCCTTCCTCTCTCATCCCAACCTCTAATGATCTTTGTTCAATTATCCTGAGCAGGTGATGGAATTTGGGAAAAGGGTTGAGAATGAATGATGGGTGGGCAAGAATCTCAGGTAGGCCGTGGCATGACTCAGGGAAAGAAGAAGAAAACAAATTACTCTCCATTTGTTTAGTTTGTTTCTTCTCAGTGCAGCTGGCCAGCTGGTCTACCTGACAAGCAAGAAGAGAACTGGTGTCTGTTAAGTAGCGATTGTTTTATTTGAAGCCCATACGTACCTCATTTCACCATTTCATTTACCCTTCATAACCATCTCCCCTTCACATCAGTTACTATCTCTATTTTATTTTTAAAAATCCTCTGGGGATCAGAGGATTTTATTCTTTATTCTTTATTCCTTATTCCTTATTTTCATTTCTTCAAAAACAGCATTGATTGAGCATTAACACGGTCCTAGTCTCCATGCTGGTCGCTGGGGACAGAACAGTGAACTAAAAAGACACTTTCTGTGGCTTCATGTTACAATCCAGCAGTGGAAAAGATATTAATGAAATAGTCACAAAGATACATGTAAAATGGCAGCTGTGAGAAGCCCCACAGAGGAAAGGCACACACTGGCCACATGAAGGGCAATCTGTCATGATGGGAGGAACTACTTGGAAAATGTGATATCTGGGCTGGGTAGGAGGTAACCAAAGAAAGGCAGGGGAGGAACTTTACAGCCAGGGAGGTCGGCATGCCTAGGTCCTATGGCAGGAAGAAAATTGGTATGTCAAAAACCAAAAAATCAAAAACCAAAACAAAACCTAAAGAAGGCCAATTAGCTAGAGAATGGTGAGGGGCCTAGGTAGAGGTAACACCAGAGATATCTGTAGGACTCAGGCCATTCAAAGCCTTGTAGATCCTCATTCTGATCTACTTGACAATGTAAAAATGTTCTCTAGGCAAAAATATTAGGGCCTAAAGCTTGGGTGTGGGGCAGAAAGCTGTCTCATTGACCACTCCACGCAGAGCCTAAGCACTCAAATCTGGCCCTTAGGAGGATGAGCCTGGCCAGGGGAAAATACTGTAAATTCATGGAACTGGTGGCTGATGCTGTTAGTCCATTCTCTCCCCAGCCCCTGTCATGGTAACACCACACAGACATCCTTTCCAGGCTGCTCCTGAAGCTACCTCCCTCCCCTCCCTTCCCCTCCTCCTGCCTTTCCGTTACAACTTTGCTTGAAGGCAGGGGTTGGTTGCAGGAAGCAGCAGATTATTGGAAAATATAATCTTCCTGAGCCATGGTAAGATTTTGGTCATTATTCCAAGAGCATTAGGACGTCACAGAAAAGTTTTAACATTAAAAAACACAAGGTGTGCAAAGGTTTTCTGGGTGCGGGAGAAAGGAGTGAAGAGAGAACAGGAATGCACACAGGGTGACCAGTGAGAAGGTTGTACAGTTACCCAGGTGGGAGGTAGTGCAGACCGGGTGGTGTGGAGGTGCAGAATAATGTGTGGATTTTGGACATTTTAGGAGCTGAAGTTGTAAGGAATTCATGGCAAATTGGATTTGGGGGAGTTGGCAAGGAAAGAGAGACGTACCAAGGGAAACTTCCCTTAAAATCCCAGTCGTATATGCTCTTGGCCAAGGAAAACAAGAAGGAGATCAAGGATGCAGCTTTGTGATAATGGAAGAGAAGCCTTTTGAGAAAGGAGAGAGTAAAAAAGGAATCACCAGCGACACTGAGAGGTAAGAAAAATGCAGGGTCATGGGAACCAAGGGAGAGAGTGTTATGGAGAAGGAAGTGGTTCATATTATAAAATGCCACATGGGTCAGATACAAGAAGTGTTCATCATCTCTGGCAACCAGAAGATCCTTGATGACCTCAGACTGATCTAATTTCTATGTTTGTATAAACTGAGGAAGGGTCCCAATTCTTGCCATATAGACATTGGTTTTTTATTATGTATGTTTTGAACTACTCAAGGCCAGTATAATGGTGCTTTTCCCTCTCAAAACAATTACTTTCAAGAGGGCACCATTAGTAAAAACATCTCCACTAGTCATAGATACTCTAAATCCTGCCTCTTTTCTCCAAATCAGTGCTTTTCAACTCTAACTACACATGTAACTCATCTCAGGGTCTCTATAGAAGTACCAAAGCCAGGGCTCCACCCCCCTCCTAATTGATTCAGTCCCTGGTCATGGAACACTGACAAGTATAGTGATATTTATTATGGAACTATGTGTTAGTTTTCTTTTGCTATATAACAAGTGGCCACGAATTCAATGGCTTAATATGACATTCATTTATTATCTAATACTTTTTGTAGGTCAGAAGTCCCGGCATGGCTGAGCTGGGTTTTCAGCTCTAAGTCTTACAAGGTGTCTGCTGAGTGGTGCTCCTTTCTGAATCTTGGAGTCCTCTTCCAAGTTCATTCAGGTGTGTTGACAGAGTTCAGTTCCTTTTGGCTGTAGGACTGAGGTCTTCAGCTCCTAGGGGCTGCCCCACTCTATAGGCAGTTTTCAGTGTGGTTGTTTGCTTCTTCAAGGCCCACAGGAGTGTCTGTTGCGTTTCTTGTTTTCTACTCTAAACCGTATTTTATTTTTCTTCTTCTTATTTTTTTGATCCTCACCTGAGGATATGTTTTTATTGATTTTAGAGAGAGAGCAAGGAAGAGAGATAGAATAACATGGATGGGAGAGAGAAACATCCATCAGTAGCTTCTCATATGTGTCCCGACCACGGATCAAACCTGCAACCCACGTATGTGCAACCCACGTATGTGCAACCCACGTATGTGCCCGGTCTGGAAATTATACCTGCAATCTTTTGGTGCAGCTGCTTTGGAAAACTGTCTGGCAGTTCTTCAACAGGTTAAACACAGAGTTCCCTCATAATCCAGCAATTTCACTCCTATGTATATACCTAAGAGAATTAAAAACAGATTCACACAAAAACCTGTACATGAATCTTCCGCCTTGTTCATAATAGCCAGAAGGTGGAAACAATCCAAAGGTCCATTAATGAATGGATAAACAAAATGTGGTCTATACATACAATGGGATAGTATTTGGCCATAAAAAAGGAATGAATTATTAATATATACCACAACACAGGGGAAGCTTGAATACATTATACTAAATGAAAGAAGCCAAACACAAAAGATCACATGTTTTATGATTCCACTTATAATAAGTAAATTTATAGAAATAGACAACATATTAGTGATCACCAAAGGTTGGAAGAAGGAGAGAATGTAGAACGACTGCTGAAGGGTACAGGTTTTCTTGGGGGGGGGGAGTTAAAAATGCTCTGGAATTACACAGTGAGTATGTTTACACAATTTTGTGAATATACTAAAACGAACTAAATTGTAAACTTTGAAAGAGTAAATTTTATGATATGTGAATTATATCTTAATAAAAATTAATTTTTAAAAATGTGACCTTAGCCCAGCCTGTATGGCTCAGTGGATTGAGCAATGTCCCATGGACTGAGAGGTCCTGGTTGCATTCCTGGTCAGGGCATGTGCCTGGGTTGTAGGCTCAATCTCCAGTGTGGGGCATGCCCGAGGTAGCCGATGGATGTATCTCTCTTGCATCAATGTTTCTCTCTCTCCCTTCCTCTCTCTCTAAGAAATCAATAAAAACATATTTTTTTTTTTAAAAAAGTGACCTTATTATGTGGTCTAAGATGCTGAGGTCTGAGACAGCTCAATTACATATGGAAAGTCACAATTTTTAGGAGGATTCTTGACCCTTCCATGACAATATGGTTACAAGCTTGGAGGTATTCAAGCATGTGTTCCTGGATTCCGTTGTCCCTTTCTTGTGAGTATTCTTTTTATCTATCAAGGTAGAGTGTACCCTATATCTACTGAGGAGTCATTAATATTCCCTTCAGCTTCTTCTGAACTTGAGATATCTATATACGTATACCCATGGCTACACCTATACCTACACCTACACCTACACCTATACCTATACCATCTATATCATCTCTACTGATAACAGTATAAATAGAGTGTATTTACTTTTGGCACATGTTGTATAACATTTTGCATTATAAATAAGTTACCTTGTTGGACTGTGAGATCCTCAAAGGTAGGGTAACCATTAAGATTTTTTTTCTTTATTGATTTTAGGGAGAGAGGAAGTGAGAAGAAGAGAGAGATAGAAACATCGATGTGAGAGAGAACATCAGTTGGTCACATCCTGCATGCCCCCCACTGGGGGTTTGGCCCACAACCCGGGCATGTGCCCTGAATGGGAATTGAACCAGCAGCCTCTTGGTGCATGGGCTGATGCTCAACCACTGAACCACACCAGCTGGGCCCGTTAAGATTCTTTCTGCTGCAAGTGATACAAAGCCAGTTTCACTCTCATTAGAGAAAAAAATCTAGAGACTGAGCTACTTTCAGATGTGGCTTCACGTAGGGCTCAATTCTCTCTTTTCATAACTTAGCTTCACTTTCTGAGTCTTTGCTGCAGATGTATCCTCAGATTCTACTCCCATAATGAGTGAAAGCTTCATCCTCTCTCCCTGTAGGTCCGGCTCAGCTCCAAGGTGAGCTCTGAATGGCTATTCCCTGACACCATCTTTGTGGGTGGGAGGATGGGGTGCACCGAATGGCTGAGTTACATTGCTCATCCATCCCTGGTGCTGAGGGAATTCAGATCACCCCAGAGGCCATAGCTTAGGAATAGAAAAGGGGGTGATTTTCAGAAGGAAACTGGGATAGTGTTGCCAAAGAAACGGAGGTGGATAGTGAATGCCAAAAATGAACAAGTGTCCACTATGATTCATTTCTGTATTCCCAATACCTAGGACAGGATAGATGTTTAGTGCACATCTATTGAATTAAATAGAACCCTAAAATACCAGCTTCTGAATTACAGTTTGTAGGAAAGAATGAAATCCTTTGCAAGTTGGTTGAATAGGGAAGATGTAAGATATTAAACCCTCAGAGTATTTGGAATTTATATTAAAAAAGCCCATGTTCTGATTGTTATTTTTGACATTTCTTTTAAACCAGATACTCTGTAAGTCCAAACCAGTGGCTCCCAATCAATTCATTTTGTGGCATAGCTATTCTTTTATTTATTTATTTTTATATTTTACTTTTTAAATCCTGAGAATATGTTGAGAGAGAGAGAGATAGAGAGAGGAACATCGATTAGTTGCCTTCCGTAAGCGCCCCAAATGGGGATTGAACCTGAAGCCTAGGTATGTGCCCTCATCAGAAATTGACCCTGCAACCTGTTTGGTATATGGAACAATACTCCAACCAACTGAGCCATCCAGCCAGGGCATAGCTACTCTTTTATAATTCAGTGAAAGCTATAGATTGTTTTCTAAAAGAAAAATTTACATTATACAATTTACCTGAAATTTTGGGAGCTCCTGGACCCCTAAGAATCCTAAGTTAAGCAGCTTTGCTGTGAATAATTACGGGTGTTGGATTTTGTATGTGTCATGATTTCCCATTGTTTTCCAAATCTTTCCTCTTGGAACTACCCTGACTCAGGACTAGAGGGCATTGTGTACCCAGAAACCACACAGGGCACAGTGTGAGAGCTCCTCAGATTTTCATACAAAAAGGCTTGTTTACTGCTCAGTTAACAAATAAGTCCTCCCCTGCTCCCAGGAGGGGATGAAGCCAGCCCCCTGTGAAGAAAGGATGGGGAGAAGGGAGAGGAGCGGCCTAAATGTTTCCCTCATTTGTATGTTGATGAAATGTCGACAGTCTCCCCAGAGTTCAAGTGCCTGGTTCTGATTTCCTAGTCAGGATGGATGCTGGGGTGTTGGGATGCGAAGCATATTGGGAGCTTCTGAGGTTCAGGGTCCCAGCCTTGCCTCTGGCTTCCTGTGGGATCTCAGGGAGGTCCCTTCCCTCCACTGTGCTTCTGTGCTTTTATTTGCAAAACGAGGAGACTGGATTAACTGCTCTCAAACAATTACAGTGTGTGATGCCTCTCAGGTTCAGATGTGTCAGGAGTGGTGGAGAGACACGAGGGGAAAGCATGAAGCTGAGGAAGAATGTGGCTGGACTCGAAAATGAGCAGATCAGGCGACCCCGTGAGCACCGGGGTAAAACAAATCCAGAGAGTGAATCGGGAGAGTGGAAGGAGAAGTCCCCTCCACAATGGGAAGCGTTTGTGCATGAAGGCAGCCTGCGTATCTGAAAGCACAGCACTGCAGTAGGCAGCCTCCGAGATGCCCCCTGTCCCTCCCTCCTTGTTTAATCCTCTCCCCTTGAGCAGGATCCACCCAATGACTTCCTTCTAACCTGAAGAATAAGGAAAAAGTGCTGGGATGTCACTTTGAAGATTAGGTTACAACAAGAAGGGAAATTCCATCTTGGGCCCTCTCTTTCCCTCAAGCTCTCTGTTCTGAATAAGCCAGCTACCCTGTGAAGAGGCCCTGGTGGCAAAGAACTAAGGAAGACCTCTGGCCAGCAGTCAGTGAGCCACCGAGACCCTCAGTCCAACAGCTCACATGGAACTGAGTCTTGCTAACAACCACAGGAGTGAGCTTGGAAGTGTCTCTTCCCCCAGTTAAGCCATCAGGTGAGACTGCAGCCCTGGCTCACCGTTTGATTACAGATTCCGAGAGATCTAAAGGCAGAGGTGCCCATAGCGAACATTGGGACACACTCCCTTACAAGAATCAGAAGCACACTGAAGGTTGGGACACTGGAGCAATTTCCCAGGTAACCCAAGAAAAGCAGCTGATCAGTCCCCATGGGCCATCCTGGGATTTTGCTCAGCTCACGTGCCAAAGGCCAGGTGCCTACTCCAAGGTCTCACCCAGTTCCATGGATCCATATTCCATCCACACACTAGTCCTCCCAAATGTATGCATCCGCCCAGGAAGCCATGACTGGATCCTGACCTGTAGAAACTGAGATAATAAATGTTTGTTGTCTTAAGATCTAAGTTTTGAGATAATTTGCTACACATCAATTGATAACTAATGCAAGAATTAAAGAAGCGATTTTCCAACTTGTTCTTTTTCCTAGTAGTGTGGCTTCGGTAAGTCTTTTCACTTCTCTGAGCTTTGGTTTTGTCATCTGTAAATGGTTCTTACTTCATACGATTGTTGTGATGTCTAAATGAGATCATGCATAAAAAGTGCTTACATGGTGCTTGGGACGTGAGCAACAGATGACATCTGTCATCATCATTGTCATCCTGTATGGAATCCAACAGTAGAGGAGTGGAAGTTAGAAACTGTTTAAAATTCTTTTCTGTCCAAAGATCTTCCTGTCCTTCCAATAATGACATTACAATTATGTACACGTGACTGGTCAATCAGAGCCATGTACCCTCTGGCAACAATGATTGGTCTAAAGAGGAGGTGTTGACCCAAAAGGACCAATGAGAGTTCTTTCCTGAGATTTACATAGACTTGCTGGGAGAGGGAGACTGAGAGGCTCCTGAAAGGGGGCAGAATTTCTAGCGGCTCAAACTTTATAGAGAGAAATCCTCTAACCTATTCTTCAAAACAGAGGCCGTCAGTAATTTCTAGCTAAACTCTTTGATATTTATTTTATTTCCATTGGAGTTAAATTCCAGTGATTAAGAAAGCCTAAAAAAGCATCCCAAAAGAAACAAATACAACAGTAAGGGAACCCTACGAATGCCCTGTTCATAATCTATCTGCAAATACTCTCTCATGGTTTAATTGTCCCTTTTAGGTAAAACCTCCCACTGTTGCAACAGGAATTGGTTCTTTTTACTTCAGAGAGTGCTCAGGGCTGATTATCTCTGAGGAGTGAGACCTGAGGGCAGATCATACAGTGATCCCTTTTATCTATTCCTATCCTGGAAAGAGGAGGTGGGTAGGAGAGCCCAGGGATGGGTGAGTAGAAAAGCACTCATGTCTCCCAGATTTCCTGGGAGGCTCCTAGAAACCCTCCTTAGTGATCCTCCCCATTGCAGACACTGATGTTTTCCTCCTGGGTAGCTGATATGGGTGCTGGCGGATTGCCAGGAAACACACCAATTTATAGAATAATCCAACTGTAAATGCCTTCCTTGGAAATTAGAAAGGATTTATTTGTGTGCAGTTTTTTGCTTAAATGGGTAAAGCAGGAGTTAGATTTGGGACATGTTGAACTTGAGACATCCAGGAGAAAACTGGCTGGCTGTGTCGGTAGGTTGAGGGAGAGTCTGGCTGAGTGTGTACATTTGGGAGTGACCTGTGTGTGGAGGGCATAGGGAGCCCCAGCACTGGGTGAGATCATGGAGGAAAGAAAAATTCTGCTCCTCCCGACCTTGGAGTAGGCACCTCTCCTTTGGCAGGTGAGCTGAGCAGAATCCTAGGAAGGCCCATGGGATTGATCAGCTGCTTTTCTTAGATTACCTGGAAAAATTCTCCAGTCTCCCAACCTCCACTGTGCTTCTGGCTTTTGTAAGAGACTATGTCCCAAATCAGGAGCCACAGAGGAAAGAGATGAGGAAGGGTTGGTTCATCACTGCTTGGGATCAATAACTTTACGTGTCAACTTGCCTGGGCTAAGGGCTGCCCAAATAGCTGGTAGAACATTATTTCTGAGTGTGTCTGTAAGGGTGTTTCTGGAAGAAATTCGCATTTGACTCAGTAGACTGAGTATAAAAGATCTTTTTCACCAATATGGTTGGGTGTCATCTAATCTATTGAGGGCAAAAATGTGGAAGAGCAGACTGACTGATCTCAGAAGGGAAAGGGGGAGGGGGCGGGCAGGGATTAACCCAAGAATTTCTATACATATATGCATAATCCATGGACACAAACAACAGTGTGGTGAAGGTGGGGGTGGGGCAGGGACCAGGTGAAGGGGAGCAATGAGGGAAAATAGGGGACATCTGTAATACTCTCAACAATAAAGATTTTAAAAAAGGTGGAAGAAGAGTGAATTCTCTTCTCTGTTCTTGAGCTGGGATATCCCTCTTTTCCTGCCCTTGGACATGGGAGCTCCTGGTTCTCGTGCCTTTAGACTCCAGGACTTCCACTCTTGGCAAACCCCTGCCCTCAGGCTCTTAGGCCTTTGGCTTTAAACTGGGTATTATACCCACTGACTGCCCTGGTTCTCAGGCCTTGGGACTTGGACTAAATTGTACCACTGGCTTTCCTGGTTCCCAGGCAGGTGATATATTGCGGTATATCTCAGGCTCTAATTGTGTGAGCCAATTCCCATAACAAATTTTCTCTTACATCTCTCTCTCTCTCTAGATATCCTATTGGTTCTTTTTCTCTGGAGAACCCTGACTAACACAGATTCTGGTACTGAGACTGTTTCTAGAGAAACAGAATTTTAAGTACAAATTTTCTGAATTGGTTCTGGGGTTTCTAGAATTGGCCCTCTAGTCTGATTAGATTTAAGGACACTAAGAACTCTATTTCCAGTAGTAAAGAGAGCACCGAGAGTCCAGGGAGTTAATGTTTATAGAGATACACCAAATATCTGCACTGGAGAGTCCTAACCATTCACTGATAGAAAGAAAGCAGCCAGGTAACTCTGTATGTGATATTTTGGATATTTTAGAAAACTATAATGATGTTGGTTGGTTGCTCCCAATGTTGCTGGACAAATTGGTGAGAAAAAAGATGAGCTCAGGGATTCCAATTCCACATAAATGACCTAAGAGCTTCTAGCTGCCCTGAGGGAGAACCTTCTCTTCTGTAGCTGCAGGGTTGAAATTGCTGAAAATCAAAGGTAGTACCTCATCCCGGAACTGGCTGAATTACAACGTGCATGCTGAACTCCTAGCCTTGTCTACTGTTCCGGGGAAGGCACTGATTGGGAAAGAGTGGGATCCTCTTCGTGGGAATGGGGACATGCGGGGAGACCCTGATGAAGCTGGGGACACTGAGCCACTAAATTCTGATGAGTTTTCTTTGCTGGTGGAGGAGACCTCCACACCCACAGTAGTGTCAGCCTTTGCACCCCCATCTTAGGAGATTAACCCTATGTTGTCTGAGGAAATGGCAGTGGCCATGTGAGATGACGCTGATTTTCCTCAGACCCGCTCCTACCACCCCCTTTGCATGTAGACCTGTAAATACAGCCATGGCACAATAGGAGGTTTGTTACACTCCAGAAGGATGACTTGAGTTTTCTCATCTCTGCAAGCAGAAGTCTGGGGAACATGTGTAGGAATGGATATTCAGGGTGTGGGATGATGGGGGAAGGAAGATAATTGTTTGATGTACCCCCTGAAGCAGAGCTTCTGCATTTAATGCTGTGACTCAGAGAGATAGAAAGGGCTCTAATACTTTGGTTGGTTGGCTAAAATATGGATCAAAAAATGTCCCACCATGAACGAACTAGAAATGCCCCATCTCTTTGGACTCAGAGACTTAGAGAGATTGGAATGTTAGAGTGGACACATGACATTTAAGACCTACTCAACCACACTGGGAAGGCCCAGAAGACATACCATTTACTATTATTTTGAGAAAAATTTGAGAGGGGTGCACCAGCATCCTTGAAGAGCTTTGCCATTACTCTTCCCCTTAGGCAGAGGGAACCACAGCCACTGAATTGGGAAGCCCAGAGGCAGCGAGGGTCATTGGATCCTGAGGTGGCAGGGACAAAGTGGAGTCACCCAATTCAAGGCAAGAAGGCTGTGGTTACTGTAATGGACAGAAGAATCAAGGCAGAGTCAAATCTGAAGAGCCCAGCTCGCACAGACCTATGGCACTGGCTGGTTAGTCACAGGGTTCTATAAGTAAGACAGATGGAAAGACTACGAAATTCTTACCCGAGCTGTATAAACAAAAGTTTTTGGTCAAGTGAACAAAAGTCTAACTCAAATCATAAAAATAGAGTCATGGTCCCGCAATCAATTTCAAGCCCTGAGCCAGTTTACAGACCCAGAGCCCCTCAAATGAAGGGGAAGCTGGGTTGTCTTGAGGGATGACCCAACAGGCTACCACAAATCTGTAATGTAACCCTTTCTCACAGCCTTCCCCCAAGGGAACTTTAATCAGAATCACTGTGCACTGGGAGAAGAACACACTCAGACCTTTTGGGGACTACTGAGCACTAGCTCTGAAGTGACGTGGACTCCAGGTGACCCAAAATGTCCCTGTAGCTCTCCAGTTGGAGTAAGGGATTGTGGAGGTCAGGTGATCAATGGGGTTTTTAGCTCAGGTCTGTCTCACTGTGGGTTCAGTGGATCCCCTAACCCACCCTTGGTTATTCCCTCAGTTCCAGAAGGCAAAATTAGGACATAATTAGGATGGACATACTTAGCAGCTGGCAGAATCCCCATTTCGGTGTTCTGACCTGCGGGATAAGGACTATTATTGTGGGAAAGACCACCTGAGGTAAGTCACTTTGTCTCTTTGAGCTTCAGTTGTCCATCCAGGGTGGGGAACCCTTTTTATGCCAAGGGCCATTTGGATACTTATAACATCATTCTCAGGCCATACGAAATCACCAACTTAAAAATTAGCCTGCTATGTTTGGTCAGGATAATTTGATGAGGCATGTGATTCAGCTGTGATTTCTTGGGCCTTATGGACCCATAGACCCATTTCACTGTGATATTCACTCCCTATCGATTCCAGCAGGTTAAATCCCAGAAAGTGTGGTACGTGCTTGAGCTATGGCTGAGTCCTAAAATATTATGGCAAAACCCATCTGGCCCCAATGTTCAGTAATTCTACAGAGGCTTCTAGTGGCTCCATCTGCTTTCTCTCTGCATCCAGGAGGCAAGGGTGGCACTGAATCCTGCCATTTCTACTCATCAACTCATTATGGTAGATTATTAGGATGCATTTGCCACAAATGACTGAAAGAGGGGACTATGTTCAGACATTAATGGAATTTTGCATGCATATTCCAGTGGAATATTCTCTCAGGTAATATAATATAATGTTAAGGCTTCTAAGAGTTGGGGGGTGGGGTGTATGTTGAGAAAAAACGGATTCCCTAGGAGACCCTGCTTTTAACTCAGAAGGATAGCTCATGCAACGAGCATTTAATGAGCACCTACCATGTCCTGAGCACTATCTTGCTGATGCCAAACTTCTCAGGCAAAATCATCATCATTCTTAGTAGAAGCCTAAGTCCTCAGATCCAATACTGTCTCTTGGCTGTTGGGTGAATGTGGGGCAAATTTCTTCAACTCACCAACCCTGTCTGCAGATCTGTAAAGTGGGGATCATCGTATTGTCTCCCTCTTATGGTTATGATGTGGTCTAGGGAAGGCAGTGCTTCAAAGGTGGTCAGCACAGCTTCCAGTGCCTAGAAAGCTCTTCACAGCTGGTTGATACTATTACTTATTACCACATACCAGGCAGAATGTCCAAGGCTTTGCTTATGCTGCTGCATTGAGTTTACTGTGTCATCTCACAGCCATTTGAGAAAACGGTCTTTCTCAAGGTCATGCAATGCATGTTATTTGGCCACAAAAATTAATGGATGCCAAACTCAGGTAGGCTCTTGGGGCCACCTATAAATCCTTTTTATTGACTTTAATATAATGATCTCATTTCCTCTCGCAGTTAACATCCATGTGGTGGGTGCTGTTATCTCTGTTTTACAGATAAGGAAATGGGAGGCATTAAAAGGCCAAGTGGCCTCACCTTCATCTCTATCATTCTGCATCTTCTCAACAATGCTGTTGCAGGGGATATTTTCATTTTGCAGACCGAGAAGCTGAGGTGTGGCGAGATTAAGCAAATTGCATTAAGTTTCAAGGAGACTACAAAGTAGAGCTGGGATTCAAAGTATAGATCTGGTTCCCAAACCCATGATCTTCCCCCTGAACAATGTAGCAGACTGATTGAGAGTTCCAGTTCTAGAAACAGATGCCCTGTGGTCTAATCAATTAAAAATGACAATGACAAAAACTGGAGCGTTCTTGCTACCCCCGCCTCCACCTCCCATTTTCTATCAGCCTTCTCTGCTTTCTTTTTCTCCTAAGCACTATCACCTTCCTACAGGTTGCATATGGTGTTACTTACTTTGTTTATTTTCTTCATCTCCTCTACTAGGACATAAACTTTGTGAATGTAGGGATTTCACCCCCCCCTCCCCTCTGTTTTATCCATTGCTGTATCCCCACTCCTGGAATGTACTTGGCCCATGGTAGGATTATCAATAATAATGCAGTCTATGAATAATCTCAGCACCACCACTCCACCACTTAGGAGTGCCTACTTGCTTTGATAAATTACTTATTCTTTCTGCACTTCAATTTCCTCAGTAGCAATGCGGAGAAAATGGTAATACCCACCTCCCACAGTGGAGGTGAGGATTAAAGAGGTTAATGCATATAAAGGGCTTAAAACAGGGTCAGGAACACAGTAGGCACCCAATCATTGTTTATTATTGCATAATCCATTGCATGCTAGCACTTGAATGACACCCTCCCTTAATGACAGTCTACTGTGTCAATGTTTATTTTACACATTTTATCTAATTGACTCCTTTAAACTTACTTTGCAGATGAGGAAATGCAGGGATTAAAACGTGATGCCTTTGCCATCACATTCTTAGCATCCAGGGAAGGCATTTTCATCGTACTCAATGAAGTCTCCAGTTTCCTTTCTGTGGAAGCTAGCTACACTGCCTTGCTGGCATTTGAAGTTTCCATTCGTTAAACTCAAAAGCTTTTCAGAATCAATGTTGGTTTGCAAAATGCCAACTCAACAACCTCTGTTAATTAATGCCAGTCTTAATGTAAAGCCACAATAATAAGACCATTGTATCTTGAGGTCCTGGGTGACACAGTGCCCAGGACCATCTATTTATATCCAAAGTGTTTAAAATAGTTTCCCCGCTTAAAAAAAAAAAAAAAAATCAGTTTGTACTAAATGCTGTTGCAAAATCAGATTTATCACCCAGGGGATTAAGAAAAATGAAGGGCCAATTTAAGGACAGGATTTAATTTATTATTTATGTTCTAGCATGTAAATTATAGATTGTCATACATTTTTCATTCTTTGGGTGCCCACTACCTAATTCCAGAAAGAAAACACCCCATAAAAGCAGAAGCCTGCATTACAAAGAGCAAGTGTCTCCTCTCTGGGCACAGGAGCCATCTCCTCTGCCTTCTGACGGACGATAATCTGTCAAAATGAAAAATTAATGGCTGCTCCCTTAATTCATCATTGCCGGCCTCTGTTCTATTAATGCCTCCTGTCTTCTTCCTTCCCTCCTTCCTCTGTCTCCCACTGCCCCCTCCGCCTCCACCCACTCCCTCAGTGTGACTCCATTCACCAGCAGTGAATTGGAGGCAGAGAACTGGACTAGTGGTGGGAAGAGAATAAAGAATCAAATCCATTGACTGCTGGATCCACGGTGCATCTGTTAAAGTGGGAAAGGCATGGATCTACTTTACTTATTAAATACAGCAAGACCCCATGATGTAAATGCTGATATAGCATGTGGGTACCACCAAAGGCATCTTGGACACTTGACTCCCCTACAAGATCTGTTGTGGACATTGGGTGAGTAGTTAAGCTTTATGGCATTTCAGTAGCATCAGATTCATGGTTCAACTAATGAATCTTGGAAATTGGTAGGGAAACTTATAAGCCATTTGATCCAACCCTCCTGCTTTACAGATCAGAAGACACAGCTTTAGAGAGATGTGTTTTGCTAAAGGTCACACAACTACTGAGATTGGCAGTGCTGCAAATTATGGATGTCAAACTCAGCTGGGCTATCATGGCAACCTATTGATCCTTTCATTTGCTGTAAATCATCTCTCTTCTAATTCCCTTAAAGACTCTTCCAAATCCCATTTAGCTTTCCTGATTCTGTAGAAATCACACCTCATTGTAATAAACACTTATGCCATTGACCAAAAGTCTTTAGCTCTCCACTTGATACATAAATGCTAGGGTTGTATATCTTCACTCACCTTGCAGTTGGCTTACTCATGTGACTTGTTTTGGCCAATGAAATCTGAGCATCAACTTTAAGAACAGATATGGAATTTACCATATTTCCTTCTCACTGCAGTGGCAATTGTTTGGGTATGGTGGAGTTGAGACCTGTCAGCCTGAGTCCTCAAGTGACTACATGAAAAGACCCCTGATGACCCAATCACCATCAGTGAGTGAGAGAGAAGTTTGGTTGTGTTAAGCCACTGAGATACTGGGGTCATTCTCTCTCTCCCATCCCCTGCAGTTTAATTTAGCCTGTTCTGACTTTTAAAATTTATTGAAAAAATTGAAGTTACCATGCTCTTCCTTCCCCATTTTTCTTCAAATGTATTCAGATGCATTCGTCATTATCTCATCTCCTCCAGGTTGAATGTATGAGGTATCTTTTCTGTAAGACACACTATCTTCTAGATTTTGTCTCTCCTTTTTGTTTCTGCCTTGTCAATGTATCCTTTTGTTGGCTTCTCCCCACTTAAGCTTTCATCCAATCTCCTTTCCATTTCTCAAACAATATCTTTCATATTGTTGATTTTTTTTTTTTGGTGTTGTGTGGTGAGGGAGTTGGGAATGGATGTTGTGAAATAAGATCTCTTCCTGGTTTGAAAATCTCCCATACAATATCTTTGAAAGTGTTGTCTCCTCTTATTTTCTTTAATTTCTCACCTCTGTTGCCTTTCAATCCATGTAAGTAGGCTTCCCTCCCAGTGCTCCAGTAAAGCTCTTATGATGCTCAATGACATGTTCTTTGTGAGGTCGAGTTTATTTACCATGCTAGACCTTGTCAATGTATTCGATTCTGTTGATTTCATCTCTTTCTTTAAATGCCATGGCCCTTGGCTTTTCTGACATCTGGTTCTTGGATCTTTGCATGCCGCTCAGTCAGCTCCTTTCTGTCTCTTGGATATTATTTTCCTTCAGCCTCTATATGTCTTACTAGTGTTTCTCAGAGTTTTATCTTCTTCATGTGATTTTTCTTACTCCACATTTTATCTTTCTCCTGCTTGCAACTCTCTCTAACTCTTAGATCATACCTCCAATCTATATATCTTCTTAAAGACTTCCACATAACATAACCAACTACCTACTGGTCATCTCCAACTGATGTCTAGAGATCTGTCAACCTCAGTAAGTCCAAAACAGCATTTACCATCTTTCCCCCAAACTTGGCTTTCTTTCTCCTAGTTGGTGACATCATTATCTTACTAATCATCTGATCCAATCCTTCCTCCTTTCCAGAATCTCAACAAATAAATCACGTTACTTCTATTATATTCTCTTCTTTCCAGAGGATGAAGGAGAGAGCGGGGTCAAGGATGAACTCTAGTTTTCTGATGTATAAAGCTGTTTCTATTTCTTTTCTGAAAGAAAAGAAAAGAAAGAAAGGGAAGGGACCTACCTTGAAAAAGAAGGTGTTATGTATATTTTGCTGTTGGTCTCTGAGGCTGCAGACTGCTGTGAGTGACACTGGGAAAATTCCTTCACCTTCCAAGCCTCTTCCCATTGATAACTGAGAAAATGGGATCCAGAGACCTCTATGGGATTTTTTTGCTCTTGTGTCAGATATCAGAATGGATATCTCAATAGTGCTCAAACAGACTTCAACCCTCCAAATACTTCAAATTAAGATGCAGGTATGGCTTCTGGGTTTCAGGTGAAAGTAGTAGGTGGCATTTTTATGGGCTGGAGTGGATAATGGGATTCAGTAGGCCTAAGGCTCTTGGAGCATAACTTAGCTGCCCTCCCTAGAAGATAGGAGAGGGGTTAGAGAGCTGTGCTGGGACAGCTGAATGAGGGATTTACCAGCCTCAACAACCTAGTGGCTATGGGATAACCATGCAAAGTCACAGCCAGGACTTAATCAGAAGCCCCAGGGCAGCCAGCTATTTCTCCCTTTCCTAAACCGACCACACTGGCTGGTTGCAAATATCGGTCATTTTCAGGATTATGTTGGAAGGAATTTTTTATATTCTTTGATTATAACCCTTCAATCATACTGCATCAACCTACCAGTTTTAGGTCAGGCTGGCATTTAAGGCTCTTCATGATTTGCCCCCTGGCCTTGCCTTCTACCACTCCCCCTGGTTGTATCCAGTGTATTGGTGGTCTCCATATGGAAGAAATAGTTGGAGAGACCAGAAGAAGTGACAGAGAAGTGTTAAGGGAGATGGTGGGCTTTGATGTGAGTATAGCCTGAGTTACTCTTATCTTTAAATCCTGGCTCTCCTTTCCCTATCATATCTCTATGTCCTTTCCTGGCTTCAATCTTAGTTTAGAGGACCTCAGACAGTCAACCGAGAGACAGTATACTTGTTACTTGAAACTCAAGAATATGGGCTCTGAAGATACATGTATTCTGGATTTATATCCCGAATCCGCTACCTGCTAACTGTGTGACTTTGGAAAAGCTACTTTACCTCTGATGTGAGGTCCTCATCCCAGCTCTTGAGCTCAAGGTAAATTTCAGTCTCCATCAGCTACAGTATCAGTTGTTCTCCAGAACAAGTTTTCACCTCTTCATTTGAGCCTGCTCAACCTTGCAGGCAGCCTGGGTACCACTTCCCCCTCCCCAATTGTCCCTCTCATCTGTGACCTCCTTTCTGAATGTTGTACCAATAGCACTGCCTTTCTTTTATACTTTGAAAGACAGCATGGAGATATGGAAGTAGAGGAAGAGCATAGACTGTGGAATGTGAATCTAGTTTCCCTTACAGGCTGTATGACAGATCATGGACTCTAGCTGAACCTGTACCTGAACTTGTTCTCCTATGTTCTGGGCTTAATCCATCTGAGGGTACCAAGTGAAGCCACATTAAAATTAAGATCTGTGAAGAATTGCTATAAATTATTATTTTAAATGCAAATTGATTAAATGCTTCAACAAAAGACATATGGTGACTGAATGGATAACAAAATAAGACCCTTATGTATGCTGTCTAAAAGAGACTCACTGCAGATCAAAAGACACACACACAGACTGAAAGTAAAGAATGGAAAAAAAATGCTGCATGAAAATGGAAAAAAAAAGAAAAAGAAAAAAAGCTGGGGTAGAAATATTTATACCAGACAAAATAGTCTTTAAAACAAAGGCTATAACAAGAGACAAGGAAGAACCCAGCTATTCCACTTCTAGGAATTTATCGGAAGAAACCCAAAACCCTAATTAAAAAAGTCAAATACATGCATATGTTCATTGTAGCATTATTTACAATAGCCAAGATATGGAAGCAACCTAGGTGTACATCAACAGAGAAATGAATGGCTAAAGAAGTGGTGCATATAGACAATGGAATATGACTCAGCCATAGAGAAGAATGAAATTTTGCCATCTGCAACAACATGGATGGACCTAGAGGATATAGTGCTGAGTGAAATAAATCAGACAGAGAAAGACAAATGTCAGACAATTTTACTCATCTGTGGAATCTAGAAAATGAAATAAATGAATAAGAAGGATAGAAACAAACTCATAGACCCAGAGAACAGACTGATGGTTACCAGATTGGAGAGGTTTGAGGGGATGGGTGAAAAAGGTAAAGGGATTAAGAAATACAAATTGGGTCCCGCTGGTATGGCTCAGTTGTTAAGCGTTGACCCATGCACCAAGAGGTTGCTGGTTTAATTCCTGGTCAGGACACATGCCCAGGTTGTGGGCCTGATCCCTAGTGGAGGCATGCAGGAGGTGGCCAATCGATGTTCTCTCTCATCAATGTTTTTATCTCTCTCTCCCTCTCCCTTTTTCTCTCTCTAAAATCAATTAAAAAAAAAAAAAAAGGAAACACCCAATATTGGTGGATTGAAAATGCCAGCACTGTGCCTCATACTCAGAGGCTTATATGGTACCTCGTGAAACACGACATGCTTCTTTTGTGTTAGAATTAGTGGGGGTGTCACTTAGCTATGTTACTTGAGACTCAAAGTGCCACAGCATTTAGTGATGCCCATGTTTCAAGTCACTTTCCTGAAGTGGACAGAAAGGCACATCTTCTTCCTCCCTGTAACTTGAATTGTCCTTTTTTTTTTTTTTTAATAAATTTTTTATTTATTTTTTTGTTACAGATATTTTACCTTTTTTACCCCATTGGCACCCCCCTCCCCACCCCACCCCCGCCCTGTCCCCGGCTTAGTTGTCCATGTCCCTTGGTCATGCATACATGCATGTAAGTTCTGTGGTTTATCTCTTCTCACCCCCCCACCCCCTCTTCTGAGGGATGTCAGTCTGTGCCCTACTTCCATGTTTCTGGGTCTACTGTATTCCTCAGACTGTTATGTTCATTATATTCCGTATATAAGTGAGATCATGTGGTATTTGTCTTTTTCTGCTTGGCTTCTTTCACTTAGGATAATACTTTCCAGGTCCCTCCATGTCGTCTCAAAGGATAAGAGATCTTTCTTTCTTACAGCTGCATAGTACTCCATTGTGTATATGTACCACTGCTTTTTTATCCATTCGTCTACTGATGGACACTTGGGCTGTTTCCAGATCTTAGCTATTGTAAGTAGTGCTGCTATGAACATGGGGGTACATATATTCTTCCTGATTGGTGTTTCAGGCTTCTTAGGGTATATTCCTAAAAGTGGGATCACTGGGTCAAATGAAAGTTCAATTTTTAATTTTTTGAGGTAACACCATATTGTTTTCCACAGCGGCTGCACCAGTCTGCATTCCCACCAGCAGTGTATTAGAGTCCCCTTTTCTCCACACCCTCACCAACACTTGTTGTTTGATGATTTGTTGATGGTGACCATTCTGACAGGTGTGAGGTGATACCTCATTGTTGTTTGAATTTGCATCTCTCTGATGATTAGTGATGTTGAGCATTTCTTCATATGTCTCTTGGCCATTTGTATGTCCTGTTTGGAGAGGTGTCTATTCAGCTCCTCTACCCATTTTTTAATTGGGTTCTTTGTCTTCCTTTTGTGGAGTTGTATGAGCACTCTATATATATAGGAAATTAACCCCTTATCTGATACATCATTGGCAATGATGTTCTCCCATACAGTGGGTTGCCTTTCCATTTTGATGATTGTTTCTTTTGCTGTGCAGAAGCTTTTGAGTTTGATGTAGTCCCATGTGTTCATTTTTTCCTTTGTTTCTGTTGCCTTAGGTGATGTATCAGTGAAAATTCTGCTGCATATGATGTCCGAAATTTTGTTGCCTACATTTTCTTCTAGAATTTTTATGGATTCACGGGTCATATTTAAGTCTTTTATCCATTTTGAGTTTATTTTTGTGTATGGTGTAAGTTGATGGTCTAGTTTCATTTTTTTGCATGTAGCTGTCCAATTTTCCCAACACCATTTATTAAAGAGGCTGTCTTTACTCCACTGTATGCTCTTGCCACCTTTGTCAAATATTAATTGAGCATATTGCCTTGGGTCCATTTCTGGGTTTTCAGTTCTGTTCCACTGGTCTATCTGCCTGTTCTTGTGCCAGTACCAGGCTGTTTTGGTTACAGTCGCTTTGTAGTATAACCTGATATCTGGTATTGTGATCCCATCTACTTTGTTCTTCGTTTTCAAGATTGCTGTGGCTATTCGGGGTCTTTTTTGGTTCCATATGAACTTTTGAAGTATTTGTTCTAGTTCTATGAAATATGTCATTGGTATTTTGATGGGGATTGCATTGAATCTATAGATTGCTTTGGGTAGTATGGAATTGTCCTTTTTTTTGATGCTTATCACTTTTTGTTGAATCCGATATGCAATGCTAGCCTCTGTCTTCTTTTTTAGTGGTTCTCTCAGGAGTCCTAGTTCCTTCTTCTAATACAACCCCCTGGTGGGGCATTATCACCCATTATATATGCCTGAAGTATGCCTGAATTCTAATTGGTCAGGGCCCTCTTCTCAAGTTGTTCCTCAACCTTTATGAATTGCAAATGGGCAGGACCCTCTTCTATCTCCACCCGCAAGAAACAATCTGAAATCCAGCCTATGCCCAGCTAAGAACCCTGCTACAAAACCCAGAGCATCTCACGGGCACTCAGAGGTTAATCCCCTTTCCTACCTTTTCCCTATCATGACCTTGCTTCTATGAGAACATCAGCACTTGTGAATGTTGCCTTCTTTCTCATCTCCATCCCTCTCACCCTCTCCCTGGAATAAAACAGCATCACAAAATAGGTTGGCTTGATTTCTCAATACATTTCCATTGCATAAGTGTCTGGTACTTTGCTGGAATATTCAGGGGGAATTAATAATATTGTTGAGTGGCTACTATGAAGATTTATGTGTGGATCTAGGGAGGTTTACTCCCCCCCCCCTTTAAAGTAATAATAAAGATTACAAAAGAGAAAGAAGCAGGGAAAGTTAATTTGAAGTGAATCTTTAATCTGGTTGCATCTGTTCGAAGCCTTTGTTTGAGGGTGGCTGCAAGGGTGGAGCCCGGAGACACCATTTTGTAGATGTATCTGCAAAGTCAAAGTCATTCTGCCAGAAATCAAAAGAGAAATAATTTCTCCCTGAAGGAATTCTGTTTTAGCTTAATGACGGCCGGAGTGTTCTTGTTGAAATGGCATAACAGTGGTTTTTAATTACGACTCATACTATCTGGTTTAATGACAAGTCTTGTACTTATTTATTTATTTTTTCCCTGAGCTCAGAAGCTCATTTGTTGAGCGTGTATTGCCAAATGAAGAATTTACCCCAAGGTGAAGAAGTGAATTAACTACTAAAAGCTGACCCATGCTCAAAATTTCCCCTTTATGGAAGAATAGAGAGAGCCTGATTTGGCCAGTGGGACTCATAGGGTCAAGTTAGAACTGAAAATTTATTTCCCAAGACCACTGGAGAGACATTAATGAGAGGAACATTTGAGCCAGTAGAGTAAGATACTCAAGATCAAGAATCCAAAAATGAACCTGAAATAGCTATAAGGACCATGGTTTAAGCCAGGTGTCTAACCATTCAAACAATTAAGAATGTTGGTTAGTGGAAAAAACACTTGCGATCGTACAGCTGGAATTTTTTTTTTTTTTTATCCTCACCCGAGGACATTTTTCCATTTTTTGTTCAGGTAGAGTGGGAGGGAGAGAGAGGAACAGAGAGAGAGAGAGAGAGAAACATAGATGTGAAGGGACACATCGAGTGGTTGCCACCCGCACAACCCAACCAGGGCCGGAGACAAACTGCAACCGAGGTACGCGCCCTTAGCGGGATCCGAACCCGGGTCTCTCAGGACCGCAGGCCGATGCTCTAACCGCTGAGCCAAACCGGCCAGGGCCATACAGCTGGATTTTTGATATAGCTCCATGAACACTGGGGTCGTTTTACCTCCCTGAACTTCAGCTTCCAAGGCTTCAGATGGAGACTTAAGTTAACAAGAAACCTATCATAGCAAAAAACAAACAACAGAAAAAAACAAAAACAAAAAACCCCAAAACAACAACAACGACGACGATGACGACAAAATAAACCCATGCAGGTCCAAGTTGGAATCCAATCCTTGCTTTATGCTAGTTATGTTATTTAAGCCCTATGTGTGCCCACTATAAAGGAGAAAGCGTGGATGCAGAAAATCTTTTGCAACACGCAAGTTTCTCATATTAAATAGAATGAGTGCAAACTGTTCGAACCTAGCTCTATTTCCCATTGAGGCTGACATTATCTTCGGGTCTCTTGGCTTTAAATAGCTGGACACCTACACTGTGACTTCCCTTTGTTGCCTAATTAATTGAGTTACAGTATTCTTGTTAACAAGTAAGCTTCTAGATCTCAGGCCTGGTCACAGTCATATTATAGTAAGACTATAGGTAGGCAGGGTGAAGAATATCTGTGTTTTCTGATTTAGTATAGAAGATGTAGAATTCAGAATGATTCTGGCTTATTTAGGTGTTTAAAGAACAAGATAGGACCTTTGGGGAAGGCAGTTGCCTTTTTTCTTTTTTTTAAAGTTTCTTTCTTCCCCTGACCATGTACTTCTATATGGATGTGTATAGTCACTGGGGAAGGTGGGAAGGTTGTTGATTTAGTGTACTAAATGACTGTAATTTTGGAATTGACAAAATCTTTGTAGAAACCTCCCTCTCTGAATCAAGCTTGGCTTAGAATGTTATCTGCCACCAGTGCATTGGTGAGCCGGCCTATCGTAACACCTAGATTTCACTGCCAAGTCACCTAATGTGCCTGGAACAACTTTTGAATTCAAGTCCGTGTTTACAAACTTGCACGAGAGGAGGTGCAAGAGTCCTGGTTGTTTGCTTGACTGTCAGTTCCATCCTTTTTCTGGTTGTGTGACTTTGGGCAACTCAGTTTACCTCTTTAAGTCTTAGTTTACTTGTCTATGAAATGGGGATCAGGATCCTTGTATCTTCCACATCGCCAGGTTTCTGGGAGAATTATATGAGCTCGTGAGACCCAATTAAAATTTTTACAGTTCTATAATTACATGAGAGGTTATTGAGAATAATGAAAATACTCTTAATGTCACCAAGTTAATAAAGTTACCCTCTCATAGGACCAGAGTCCCCCATTGACACTGTTTATGATTATACACTTACATTTGTATGGTAATTTGATCCATATCGTTTTCTTCTACCACACTGTTACTTCTTGAGGACTGAATCTGTATATGTTTGGGGCCTTACACATGGTGGTGTACTCAGTGGAGGTGGGTGGATATGATGGTGAAGTTATGTGTCAACTTGACTTGGTCACAGGGTGCCCCGACACTTGGCCAAATATAATTCTGGGTGTGTCTGTGAGGCTGTGCTTGGATGAGACTAATGTTTGAATTAGTAGACTGAATAAAGCAGATTGCCCTCCCCATGTGGGTGGGCCTTACCCAATGCATTGAGGCTAAGTACAAAAGATTTCTCTCTGCCTGACTGTCTTGGAGCTGGGATATCAGTCTTCTCTTGCTTTTGGACTTGAACTTGCACTTGGATTTGAACCATGTCATCCGCTTCCCTAACTCTCCGGCTTGCCAAATGCAGATCTTGGGCTGCTCAGCTCCCATAATCATGTGAACTAATTTCTCATAGTACATTTCTATCTATCTAATCTGTAATTATATCTCTCTCTATAGTGATATATACTATAAAGAAAAAATATAGATTATATGTTTTTCTGAAGAAATTAGACTAATGCAGTGAGTATTGGTGGCTTCCTCCAGTGTGGCAGCCATGAAGATAGCAAGACATAGTCAGATTCTAGATGTATTCGTGAAGGTTGAACCATAGGATTTCCTGGCATATTGGGTATGGGGAGTGAAAGACAGAAAGGCTTCAAAGAGGATTCCAAGGTTTTTGTCTTCAGCAACTAGAAGGATTGAATTCTGTGAACTGAGCTGGGAAAGGCTGTGGAAGGAGCAGGTTCCGGAAGGAAGATTAAAGATTTAGTTCTCAACTTAATGCTAAGAATGTAATTATAGAATAATAGGTTCTAAGAGTCTAAGGGTCCATAGAAACTATCTAATCAAACAGTCTCAAATCACTAGCTAGTCTCTGCTTAAATACCATTAATGACAAGGAGCTCACTACCTCATGCAGAAGTCTTTTTCATTGTTATGTGTCAACTTGACTGGGCCACAGGGCTCCCAGACACTTGGTCAAATGTAACTCTGACAGCTCTGAGTGCTATGACATTGAAATTAATCTTCTATAACTCTTACCCTGTAGGAAGAAATTTGAGCTCTTATTTCCCCGTCATTCACATATTCTAAATCCTTAACCATACACAATTTTTTCTCTTCTCCCATTGAAACACTCTCAGTTCCTCCAGACTTTGTGGTCTGGGAGTCAGTCATTCCCACTTTAGTGTGAAAGTCTCTTTTCTCAGGAGATTTGCACTGAGAAGTGGCCTGGTATAGCATACACATCTGATTCATGGACAGCTGATTATGCTTAGAAATATGACCAGATGTCAAGCAACCCTGGGAGGTAAGATGATAAAAGTATATACATGGGAGCCCAGCCATGGCAATTAAGCAGGCTAGAAATTAGGAGTCAATGTAAATTAGTAGAAAATGTAAAACCGTTATGGTAGGAGTTTTGCCTGTCTTGTTCAATGCAATCTCTCTAGAGCTGTGTATGCAGTACTGTTGAATGAGTGACTGGGTAAACCAGTGAACATGGGGACAGAAAACAGATCATGCAGGGCCCTCCCAGCTCAAAGGTTCTCTTCCTTAGGGAAGGCCATCCTGTTTCTACCACCAGGTCAATTCCTCTTTTTGTAAGTTCTCATTTCTCCCATTAAACATAGCCTCAGTGGAGCTGAGACCATCTCTGGTTTTGCTTGCCAACGACTCTCTAGTGCTGGACACTGTGCCTGGCACATAGGAGGCACTAAAAAGTACCTGTTAAATGAACAAATGGTCTGAACCTCAGGGGTTCATTTCTAGTAATCACTGAGCTTGGATCCTAGATACCTAGGAAGTAGTACTACTTATAAAATAACTAGGGCTTGTTCTCTCCTTTAAATCAGAGGAGCTGGTTTTCATCAGCCCAACTCTTACTTGTTTTATGGAGTCATTGCCCATGAGTCAGCATTTGTTGAAGCCTAAAAGTAAGAGCTGGCTACATGAGGTTTTGACAGCTTTTGCTCCTAGGTTGCTTCCCTTACTATGTGACTTCGCAAGTTTACTCATCTTTGGACTTCACGTTCCTCATCTGTATTACAAAGGGGCTGGAAAGGATGTTCTAAGAGTGACCTTTTAAGCTTAGCATTCAAGAATTCTATCCATTCCACGTGTTTTAATTTTTACTGCACTAGGCTGAGCTGCTGGTCAACTCACAAAGCAACTTGTAAGGAAGTCCTTCGAAGTTGTTTGAGCTCCACTTGGCTTTTGGAGAGCAGTGATAAAGAGAAATAAACCAAGAGTTCTGAGCCTGGGGGGACAGCCGTGCTAGAACAAAGAGATCAATTGTCTGGCTGCGCTGTGGACAGCCAAAAAAATAGGTGACAGCAGAGATGCAGGATTTCGTGTGAGATGACAAGCCCTGTCTCTATTGCAATCAGCAGGAGGAAGCAGCTGTGGGCAGATATGGGGTGGGGAGGTGGGAGAGGGTATAATCGGAGTCTGGCGTAGAGATTGTGTGAGCCAGAGTGGTGGACAGGAAGACACACTGAGCCTCTCCTCAGTGAGAGCTGGGCCTCTTCTTGATGTCAGCTCACTGTTTCTTCCAAGATCCTTGGAGGAAGGAATTCTTCCTTGTAGATAAAGAAACTGAGCTAAACGGAGGTTAAAATATTTACCAAACAGTATTGCTTGGAGTAGGCTAAGCTGATATCATAAAGAGACACCACCCCCCCTGCCCCCAATTCAGGGGTTTAAAGAACAAAGAAGTTTAATTCTCTCTGCTGATAGAGTCCTAGGTGACTCTTCCAGGCAGGTAGGTGACTTGGCTCACATGGTCATTCGTGATCTCAACCTCTTTACAGTTATTAGTAGCTGTGCCATCCCCGGGACCTTACTGCCATTCCCAGTAAGCAGTAAGTTGTAAATACAGGAAGGTCACACATGCAAGGTTTTATTGGCCAGGCTTGGAAGTCACTCACGTACACACACATATATTTTCAGGAAGGGCTAGGGGCTGCAGTATGTGACTCCTAGGCTGGGCAGCCACATCTTTGCCACAAATCTATTGCTATTGCCGATAGGGTTGGTAGCTATTGGTGGACTCCTAGGAATTTTCATTCCATAAATACCATGTTCAAAGAAAGTGGGGGAGCAAAGGTCCATGTTCAGACTCTGAGTCCCAAACCTCTGTGTATTCTTCCTTCAGCTTCCTCTTAGCTCCTAAGCCTCTCCAGCATCATGCTTCTCACTCTCACAACTGTCCACACATGGTCCACTCCCGAGTCCTCAGACATGCCAAGCTCCTCCAGCATCAGGACTTGAATGTGCTGTTCCGTCATGTTTTTACATTACTCTTGCCCCTGGCTTTGAATGATGGGTCCCCAGGTCACATGTCACCTCAGAGAGCTGGCACCTCTTCAGGCATGGACTTCACCTGGAGATTTCTGTCTTCGATCTCAGCCATGGAGGATTCATCCATCTGAACCAGGAGACTTCCTGAGATATTTTTCTAGTTTGATTTCCTCCTTGGACGTGAGGGGGCAATGAAGGGGAGGGAAAGAGTCCAGCCCACTCTCTTGCACATATTGTTAAAGAAGAGAAAGAAAAGCAAGGAGCCGCTGGCTGGAAGCAGCACTCCAGCCATCGATTGGGTAATTGGAAGCCCTCAGTGTGAGTCCTCATTAAGGCTGAGGGATATGAATCATTTTCTAATGACACCTCTTCGATCCCGGCAGCTCAGCATGCAACCTGCCTCCACGGTTGGGCTGCAAGTCAGGAGAGCCCGAGGGGTCTGCAGCCAGGCTGCCTGCCATATGTTGTTTCTTATAATTAGCAGGTGCTGGGGTGTGGGCTGGGCACCAGGAAGGCAAGGTGGCTGCCTGTGCCAGGGTGGTTCTCATGAGCCATACCCAAATCTCAGGAAGACAAAAAAATGTGTAGCCCCCTGTGGCATTATAATGTGGTGGTCAGGTGGGAGACCTTCGTCTATGGATAGTTTTGATCCTGTATTTGTGACTTAAAAATTGATGAACCTTCATTTTTGGAATTGTAGTCATTCTGGTATGTCTGCAGAGGAAGATATTTTGCGATAATGGCTATTATCACACCATGAAAAGAACTGTGAACATATTAACCTTTCCTTGAGTAATCAGTTGTTAATGGTATTGGTTTTGTTTGTTTGTTTGTTTAGAGATTTTTCTTTTGATGCAAACAGTAAAATACACAAATCTTAAATGTATTAGTAGAATTTTGGTAAATGCATACACCTATGTGTAACCCCAACTCTTATCATAATATAGAACATTATCATCACCCTTGAGAATTCCAAGTCTCTTCCCAATAGGCCCCACCTCCCTCAGGCAAAATTTTCCATCATAGAATATTTCTCTCTCTTCTAAAATTTTACATGAATAGAATCATGCAGTGTATATTGTTTTGTCTACACTTATTTCACTCAGTGTAATGTTTTTAAGACTCACCCATGTTGTTGCTTGTATCAGCAGGTTACTCTTTTTTTCTTGCTGAGTAGTATTCCACTGTACAGACATACCACAATTTGCTTATACAATCTCCTATTGAGAAACACCTGGCCTGTTCCTAGTTATCACTTATTATGAATAAAGCTGTTATGAGAATTTTCTGCATACGTCCTTTGTAAATATATGTTTTCCTTATCCTGGGTAAATATTTTGGAATGCAATTGTTGGATCATAGGATAATCATATGTTTAGTTGTATAAGAAACTGCTAAACTTTTTCCCCATAGGAATTGCATAAGCAATGTATTTTCAGAACAACATATGAACTTAAGTTGTTGCACAATTTCACTAAAATTTGTTGTCAGCATTTAAAAAAAATATGTGGTCATTCTGGTGGGAGTGAAGTGGTATTTCATTTAGTTTTAATGTATATTTCCCTGATGGCTTTTGATGTTGCACACTTTACCTATGCTTATTGGCCATTTGAATATATGAGGTGTTTTTAAAAAGCATTGGCCATTTTTTTATTAGGTTGTTGTATTTTTATTCCGGGATAAGAGCAGGGACTGTGACTACATTACCATCAGCAGTGCATTCTTGCCCCTCCACTCAAATGTATTGTCTTGGGAAAGTCACTTTAACTCTCAGAGGTTTAATTTTCTCCCTGCAAAAAGGGGATAAATAATTGAACACAGTTAATAGGGTTGCTGTGAGGGGAAATGAGACAATGTATTGAAAGCACGAGGCACCGAGCCTGAAACATTTCAGAGATCAATACATGGCGGTTTTATTATTGTTACCCGTTTGTGGTCAGTATGGCAAAGCCAGAGCTCGGAACTCTGCAGGGGTCTGCCATACGAACCAAAGGTGGTTGAAACTACCTCCCAGAGGCCTTCTCAAAGCCTTTGTGCCAATGCACTCTCAATGGAAAAAGACGTCCTTGGAGGCTGTGGTGAGGATGTGACCGCAGATTGACTCAGGAGCTGGATCCCGGCAATTGGAGCCCCGCCCCCTCTCCCTTCGGAATGTACGCCCCGCCCCCAGTTCCCTGCTGGAGCCATTTCCAAGGTCGCAACCTTGAGAGCACTGCGTGTTGGGTGGTGTACAGGACTGACCCGCCATAGAAACTTAAATTCTGGCCGGAGAGCACAGAGACCTGATCGTCTTGTGGCGGTGGGAGACAAGCCTCTAAGTTCCTTGCTTATTAAACCTGCCACCTACCCATTAGGAGTAGCCTGCCTTCCTCAGTCCCTCCTTGCCCTCCGTGTATGGGGCCAGTTTGTGGACCAAGTGTCCAGACCTTAGAGGGTTCACATATTTTCACAGTCCTGATTCCATTATGTTCTCACTGCCATCCTTTCAGGGGGCCCTGTCATCCCCATTTTACAGATTAGGAAGCTGAGGCTCAGGGAGGTGCAGTGACATGCCCACGGTCACACAGAGCCTCAGTGGAACAGCCAAGTCTGTACCCACATGCTCAGACTCCTAGTCCAGTGCTCCTTCTATCACCCTTCCTCGTGTGGCTCTGAGCCAGGCCTCCCTCGTCCCCTCTGCAATGGGAGGGGCTGACGAAGGTGTATTCGGAAGTCCCTTCTTGCCGTCTGGACAGAGAATGGGCTTCATGACCCAGGGACTTTCATAAGGTAGGCAAATCTTCATCCTTGGCAGGAGAGAAGTTCCCCAAACCCTGAAGACCAAATCCAGGCCAGGGCACAGTATCTTTTTATGCCTGTTTGGTTTGAAGTAGTGGGATTTGCCATCGACCCAGTGGCTAACATCTATCAATCCACTCATTCATTTATTCAGCATGCTTTTTTGCACACCAGTATGTACCAGGTGCAGCACTGAACCTTGGTAGTGATGACAATGAAAAAGACAAATAAGGGGAGTGAGGTCGTGAAGTGTCCCTCCTAATAGGGAGAGAGGGGTAGAGTGGTGAGAGAAGGCTCGGAGGCTGCTGGCAGCTCCCCAGAGCAAGAACAGTTGACAAGAAAGTAGAAATTAGAGCTGCCCTCTGCAGAGCTGAGAACTGAGGAGGCTAAGGTGATGTCATAGCGGCATCTGGGTTGCATCTGCTCAGGTGTGATTACATTGTTTTGCACTTTTTTGTCTACCTGTTTGACTTTTCTCTCTGAACTTTTCCATGCCCCCCTCTTTTCAGTGTGCCAGGAGGTGGGGAATTCAACAATGAAGCAAGCACGTGGTCCTGCCCTCCTGGAGCTGGCGATCTTCAGGAGAGAAGAGCAACCCTTGGGTCACACGGTCTATGTGTAATTACAACTGTGATAAGAGCTGTAAGAATGCATTGCAGGCGCTGCCCTGGAGCATCATGGAGGGCTTCCTGGAGGAGAAAGGCATGAGGGAACTGAGCTTTGAGTGAATGATGCTCTCCCATGAGTCAAGAAGGTAAAGAAAGTGAAGACCATTCATTCCAGGCAGAGGGGACAGCATGTGCTTCTGTGGCTGGAGGGCTCACGGCATGTTCAGAGACTCGATGGATATCCCAGCTTACTGTTCTCTCTAGGCCCACAGCGGATAGCACGCCTGGTGCTTAGTAGACACCTCGTGATTGTTTGCTGAACTGAACTGAGCCCAGCCCTTTTCTTCCCCCCGATGGGAAAAAAGAACACCAAGAAGTATTTTAGAAGATGAGGCGGCCTCATCTTGGTAAGTGCATTCACTCTTCTTTCAATTTATACTAATAAAAATACTGATAGGTGGCCGGGCCAGTGTGGCTCAGTGGTTGAGTGTTGACCCATGCACCAAGAGGTCACCCTTTCGATTCCTGGTCAAGGCACATGCCCAGGTTGTGGGCTAAAATTCCAGTGGGGGGCATGCAGGAGGCGGCCAATTGATGTTCTCTCTCACTGATGTTTCTATCTCTCTTTCCCTCTCCTTTTCCTTTCTTCTAAAATCAATAAAGAAAAGAAAATTAAAAAAATACTGATAGGTATCATTTATGGGCACCAACTCTGTGTCAAAGACTGTTAGATGTTTCACCATACATTTCAAACCCTAGCAGCAAGGCTCCAAAGAGGATTGTGCTACCCCAGTTGCATATTAGGAAGCTGGTCTCAAAGATGTGAGGTGGTCCAGTCAGGGCAATAGGACTGGGTAGTGGCTATGCCAGGACTCAAGTGTATGTGGCTTCCAGGCCCACGTTCTCTTGCACCTGTCCCTTGTTGCCTGCACCTTGGCAGGAGGTAGGGTGGGGGCATGGTCCCAGTTAATCTGCTCAAGTTAAATTGGGTTCAGATTGCTTTCTAATGAAGCTGTCCAGCCAAGATCTCAGCCAGATCCTTTAAGGAGTAACTGACAACCAGGGATTGCCAATACAAAGCAATTAATATGGAGTAATGATGAGTGATAAGAGATAAAGGTCTAAAGTGAACTATTAATGACAATATCATTTTCTTGTCTTCTTGCCTTATGCACACTGACAGGAAGAGAGTTGACACGATAATTTTATAAAACTCTCTGACACTTCTTGTTAACTCCCCTCCATTAGCTTAGTATGGTAATTGGCAAGAACAGACACGGGCCCAGGAAACACACTCTTGAGAGCCAGAGAGGTACTTCAACATGGGACATGGTAGCCTTGCGTCTCTCAGGTCTCTAAATCCAACCAGAGTCTCAACGCTGTACTCAGAGCTGTGGGTATTTCCTTTGGCAAATCTGGAAGTAGAGAATGTGTACACTCGCATCTCAAAAGCAGAGGGGAAACATGGGCTTTCCACCTATGATCTTTACATTCTAGCCCCTGTCTAGGTGTTCCTGCCTCCTCCCTTCCCCTCACATAAATTTTACCCATCCTCCAAAGCCCACCTAGTTCTCATGTAGCCAAGGGTCCTCTGTTACATTCTCACTTCTACTGACTCTGAACGTGAACTTGGAGGCAGGGGCACAGACCTTAGAATTTGTCCATGCCTGTGGGTAGCATGAGAGCAGACGCAGTTTCTATGTCCCTGAGAAATCCCATAGCCCAAATTCTTCTTTTAAATAGAATTTATTGGGATGAGATTGGTTAATCAAATTATATAGATTTGTCCTTATTTTTATATGGAAATATGAGCCCAGAGAGGCCTAGGGATTAAAATGTTCAGTCAGTTGGAAGGGGGGAAGTGGGAAGAGATTAACCAAAGAATTTATATGCATATATGCAAAACCCATGGACACAGACAATAATGTGGTGAAGGCCTGGGGAGGGATGGGAACAGGATAGAGTGGGGTAATGGGGAAGAAAGAAGGGGGACATCTGTAATACTTTCAATAATAAAGATAAATTAAAAAATCAACAACTTGATTTTAAAAACTGCCTTAGTCTCCACATTGCAAGTAGAAAGTGTTATGGGATGAATTGTGTCCCACCCAAATTCATATATTATAGTGCTAACCCCCAGGAGTTCAGAATGCAACTGTGTTTGGAGATGAGTTCATTAGAATTTAACCCAACATAACTGGTGTCCTTATAAGAAGAGGACATTTGGACACTGCCACAGAAGAAAGACACAGGGAGAAGACGGCCATCTCCAAGCCAAGGGGAGAAACCTGGAAACATCCTTCCTGTATGACCTTTAGAACCTAGCCGACTAATTCAGTCAGCCAAGTAAATAATAATAATACTGCGAAATGAGTACCAGTCCTTCGATTTCTATTAATCTCATCATCTTTTATTGAGGGCCAGCTCTATGAGATGCACAGGCCCGCTGTATTACACACATTAGCTCATTTATTAATAGTCTCTTCCCTTGACGGCAGCCCTGGTTTCTCTGGTCCTAAGAGCCACAGTGGATGAATGACAAGAGGCAAATTAGGTGAGTCACAGGGCAAGGCTGAGCCCCAGCATCTGTTTGAGGGAGAAGAAGATAGGACAAAAGGGCTATTTTTAATCAGGTGGCTTGACATTTGAAGAGATTGGATCCTAGCTCAGAGCACTGTGATTGCATTTCTGCCAAGCTCTGGGACACATGGGTGAGTGAGACAGTCTTTCTGTGTTTTTCCAGACCCCTAAACCTCTGAGAACTGAAGGCCACTACATGTGCAACTGGGTAGTTCCTTCCTTCAGTCACTTATCCATTCATTGAAATAGACATTTGGAAAAGCTTTGCAGCATAATGGAAAGAATATGTCTTTGGATTAAAATCTTGGCTCTGCCACATGCTAGTAGTATGACCTTGTTTAAGCCACTTAACTTCTCCAAGCCTTAGTTGGGGTGAATTAAGGTCACCAGCATCCATTACTGCTATTTATCCCACCAGCGACCCTGACCTGGGATCTTAGAGTAGCACTAAGTAGACAGAGACCTATATGACTTGAAAAATCCAAGGAAATTTTATTTACTTAATAATCTACTTGGTGGAAATACATGAATCGTCCAAACGTAGTAAATTTTATATAAGTTAAGTTCCTCTTCATGTTGCAATGCAATCTTTCTTCCTTCTTTCCTTCCTTTCTTCTTCCCTTCCTCCCTCCCTCCCCCATTCTCTTTCTTTCCTTTTTTTCTTTTTTCAACCAGCCATTCCCCCGCACTATAGCAAAGCACTTTCTCTATGGGTTGAATTGTGTCCACTCTGAAAGATATGTTGAAATCTTAACCCATGGTACCTGTGAATGTGACCTTATTTGAAAGTAGGGTTTCTGCAGATGCAATTAAGATAGACGTTGGAACGAGGTCATACTGGAGTAGGTGGATTCTTAATCCAGTGTAACTGGTGTTTTCATACCAAGAGGAGAAGAGGGCAGAAAGAGATAAGCAGAGAGAGAGGAGAGCACCGTGCGAGCACACAGGACACAGAGGATGGACGGCCATGCGACCGAAGAGGCAGAGGTTGGCGTTATGAGCTGCAAGCCAAGGATTATTGGCACTGGCCAGAGCTGTTGGAGAGAGCACGGCCCTGCTGACCTCTGGGGGCCAGAGCTGCGAGAGAACAGCTTTCTGCTGTTTTAAGCCGCCTAGGTCTGTGTTACTTTGTGATGGGAGCTCTAGGAGATGAACACGCTTTCCTCAGGTGGAGTTTTACTGGAACCCACATGAGGCGGAGGCCGGAGTCCTGGCTGGCCGGCCATCTCGGTTCTAGTGCCGATCTCTTACTTACCGGCTTCACCACCACCTTCAAGTTTCCTGCCACTGAGCATATCTTCATAACATCCGGAGGAGAGCTTTCCGGTGGGTTACTATGCTCACGTCTTGCTCTAGGGCCGAACGATATTAACAAACCAGGAAAAAGACTTTCCAGGCACCACTTTCCAATGGGACGCTTGGGATACACGAGTGACTTACTTCAACGTGAATGGTTTTCCACAAGGAAAAGCCTAGTGCTTCCTTACATTTTTGAGGGATTTACTGAACTCGGAGTGCAAGAGATTTACTCCAAAGTCTTCTCTCTCAAGAGCTCCCCAAAATCATGTTTTAGCACCTGCCCTGGTAGTGGTTTCCACTGTCCAGAGCCTGCCCGGCCTCGAGCAGTCTTGATTCCCAATCATTTGTGGGACAAGGTAAGGTTGTACCTTGTCTCTAGTCTTATTTATTAGCACATTACGACCACTAATCACAATTAAAAATAATGATGCCATCAAGATTATTTAAATCAGGGACAACCAATTTCCATTACCATTACTTCTAGATGGAATTATGGGTCTTGCTCTCTCTTCAGCACTTTTAAAGGACTCCTTTCTTTCCATTATTTCTCCGTCCCCCATCAGACTCTTGAATTATACCAGGAATTAACTTCACACGTAAAGTCACTTCTAAATGAACTCTGTTCTGCTACTTTTTGCTTTGCCTGCCCTCAAGTCCCCGTATCTCCCCTGGTAGCCTTCAAATGTCAAGGCAGGACATTCTGAGTCTAACATCTGGTATTGTTCTTGTAAATAACACCCCCCCTCCCACCTTGGTGCTCCTGGGGGTGAGTCAGTGCTTTGCTCATCTGGGTCATTTACATAGAAATGGCATTCTGCATTGGTGCCTCTAAGATGTAGGATGTTTATTCTTGAATCATCTGCAATTTTCTCTAGTATCAGATGCAGAAGACAAAGTCAGTGGGGGGGGGGGGGTGGCGCGTAGGACCTCAAGGGATACTTCTCTACAGAGGTGGAATTTTAGCTGAGACCTGAGTGATGAGAAGAAAGCAGTTTTTAAGGAACTTAGAGATTGCATTTAAGACAGAAGGAAGAGCAAGAGTAAAATCCATGAGGTGGGAGCACACCTTCTGTTTTTGAGTAGCAGAAAGGAGGTTGGTGACACGGTGAGAGAGCAGTGCAGTGGTTAAAGACTCAGGCAGAGAGGGAGGTAAGGCAGAATGTACAAGACTTTGCAGGCACACAAAGAACCTTTAATATTGGTTCTTGGGACATAGAGTGCTGGAGAATGTGTCTGAGACCGACATGCATGCGTGGGTTACCATCCTTCCTGCTGGTGGGGCAACACACATCAAGAACAGTTGAGGAGAGGTGTCCCCTGTGCGATGCAGGAGTGTTTAGAGGTCACTTTGACTTCTCCCCCTCACTCAGTCACTTACCACATTCACTGGTGGATATCAATAGTGACTCCCACTCCTGTTCGCTTCCCCATGCCCACTACCACCATGGCCCTAGATCTGGTCCCATCTACTAGGGCTGTCACAGTGACCTCCTACTGTCCTCCACCTCCTTCAGCCATGACTGTGTTCTTCACACCAACCTAAGAGGCGCAGGTAACAAGTGCCTCCCTGTACCTCTTCCGTCATTGATGCCATAATGGAATCCACTCTGACTTGGTATTTCAGGCCCACTGGAATTGGAACGTGTTCACCTTCATATCTTCCTAGTTCCCTCTGTGCCAAGTACAGGGAGGTTACTCCATGTGGTAGAAGACAGAAATACGAGACCAAAAATATGGTGGTATCATAGTGGCTCCTTCCCCTTGTATCTGCCACTGAAAAGGTCCCTAGACCCTTGCTTCCAGCCTGGTATGTCCATGTGGAGGCAGGGGCATGGTGATCACGTCTTAGCTTTCCCTTCCCTTCGATTTTCAACCTCTTCTGATTCTGTTGCCTCAGCCTGGACTGTTCGACGCCCACCCACTCACTCCCTTTTCTACCTGTCAACTTGAATCCCTTTTTCAGTTCACAGTGGGAGGGCCACAAGATTTCAAGCCTGGAAACCTGAGTTTGAGAGATCATTGATTAGCTGCCTCCTGCATGCCCCCTACTGGGGGTTTGGCCCACAACCTGGGCATGTGCTCTAACCGGGAATCGAACTGGCGACCCCTTGGTGCATGGGTCGAGGCTCAACCACTGAGCCACACTGGCTGGGCCGGGAAACCTGAGTTTGAATCCTGGCTCTGATAGTCTCTGTGAGTCCCAGTGTATTTATTTATAAACTGGGGACAATGACACTGTCATTTAGCATGCTTTGGCTGCAGGTAACTAGCAAAATATGTTTACAAGTGGCTTGCACAAAAAGTCTGGGGTAGAGTGGTCTCAGAGGTGGTTTATTCAGCAGCTCAATAATGTTATCAACTAGCTAGCTTCTTTTCCTCCCTCTGTCTTTCTGTTCTGTTTTGACATATATAGAATATTGGCTTTCCTTCTTAGGCTGGCTCCCACATGCTCTAAGATAGATCCTGCTTATTAGGCATTATGTGCCGAAGACAATACCCAGAGACAGCCGAGAAAACATCCATGCCTTGTGTCTTGGTAGGTGAGTGAGTAAACCTTTTCCAGAGGCTCTGCAGAAGACCTTCCATTGTATTTCCACAGCCGGAGCTGAGCCACAAGCTCATACTTCGGCAATTGCTTGAGCCCACTGCCAGTGGCTCAGAGACATCACGATTCACAACTTGGGCTGGGAAGGGGCTCATATGTCGTATGTCCACCTAGAGGGTGGTGAATGAGATTGAAGCTCTCTTAGTGAGGAGAAAGGGGGAAGATGGCTGTTGGGTAGGGAACCAAGTGTCTGAAATTGCCTGGAGGGTGGTATGGGAGAAATTAGATGATGTATTACAGCCTAGTACAGCATCAGCCTCATAACAGGTGTTCATTAAATGGTAAGGATTATTATTATTTAAAAAATTTATTTTTCTTTATTGATTTTAGAGATAGGAAGGGAGAGAGAGAGAGAAATAGAAACATTGATGAGAGGGAAGAACGATGGGCCGCCTCTTGCACGCCCCCCCACTGGGGATTTGGCCCACAACCTGGGCATGTGCCCTGACTGGGAATCAAAATGGTGACCTCTTGGGGCATGGGCTGACACTCAACCACTGAGTCACACCGGCTGGGCAATGGTAAGGATTATTATTATGGCTAATCTTAAGTGTTTTCTCCTTCTTCGAGCCTTCTCCAGTCCTGGATGGAATAACTGAAACTCCCTTTAATTTTTCCACAGAGCACTGCGTACGTCTTTGTGTTGGGTGGAGTGAGCGTGGTATCGGAGATCAAGCCATACATACACTGGCCTTCAACCTGATCTCCAAAAAGCCCTGGAGCTTGGTGATGAATTACACATTTCTCTGACTTCCACCTCCTGGGCATGCAGTTGGTGCTCAGTTAATGTAATCTGACCTGAACAGAGCGGTGCTGAAGTTCGGAAGGTGCAGTGGAAGAGAGAAGGGTTAGAATGTTGCAAATGGAGTGACAGCCCAGCCACAAAGTGACGGATAACAGCATCAGGTTCTCTCACAATAACCTCGCCAAACTTGACATCATTTTCTTCAACATTGTTCTTCCATCGCCCAAGCATTTCTGGCATTTATTGCTCCTCCCAGCACGAAGATGAGGCGAGGTGGCCACTTGGCCACAACATATGAGAGAGGGCGGTGTCTTCTCTTAGTCACTCACTTCTCCCCCTGCCCACCTGCTGGCTTTTACATTTTTGCTTTAATGTGATCAATATCACAAAACCCATGAAAGGAACTTTAAAACTAGAAATTTATATGAACAAAAAGAAGGCAAGTGACAAAATATCTGGAAAAGAAGGTGGGTGGCTAGGGGCTTCCGGGACAGGTGAGCTGCATCTTTGATCACCATGCCCCTGCCTGCACGTGGACACACCAGGCTGGAAATGAGGGTCTAGGGACCTTTTCAGTGGCGAACCATGTGGAAGGCGCCACTATGACGCCACCATATTTTTTGGTCTTATATTTTTGTCTTCTAACCTTTCTGTGCTTGGCAGACTTGGGAGTCCCACTCTCCTTCCAGGGCATCAAACTGAGGTCCATGATGCATTTTATTTATTTACTTAGTTTTTAAAGCATTATATGAACGAGATCAATAAACCTTCTGGATATAATCCAAGCTCTTTGACACGAGAGGAACTCTTTCTCCAGCCTTAGCGCCCATGTGTGTGCACAAACCATAGTGAACGTTTTCTGCTCTCTCACCTCTGTGTTTCGCACATGTTGACACCTTCATCTGGAACACATTTCTTTTTTTTTTTTTATCCTCACCGGAGGACATTTTTGCATTTATCCTCAGATAGAGCAAGAGGGAGAGAGGGAGGAAGACAAAGAGAAACATGGATGCGAGAGAGACACATCGACTGGCCGCCATCCACATGACCCCAACTGGGGCCGGGGACAAACTGCGACCGAGGTACGTGCCGTTAGCGGGAACTGAACCCAGGACTCTCTGGTCTGCGGGCCCAAGCTCTAACCACTGAGCAAAACAGGCCAGGGCTGGAACACATTTCTTAACACCTCCCAGGTACATATGAAGGTGTACACACTCTCTCTCTCTCTCACACACACACACGTTATCACACTGACCTGTAATTACCTTTTGCTTTCTTGCCAGCTAAGCCCCTCAAGGGCAGGGACTGCATTTTATTCTTTGTCATGTCTCCAGCCCCTGACACAGGGCATGGCATTTAGTAGGAGCCTAATAAACGTGTGTTGGATGAATGAATGATGCCATCAGCAGAAGTAATGGATGTGGCTATGAGACAGTCCCTCTGAGAACATCTGATAGTTATTTTCACGATGGACTCTGCAAGGAGATGCCACCTCCCTCTGACTTTGCCCTCATTTCTTCATTCTTCCATTTTTTTCATCGAATAGAGTTTGAACACCTGCTCTGTAACAAGTGCTGTGCTGGGCTGTAGGGACACAGCCAACAAGACAGATTAGGGCCCTGGCCGGTTTGGCTCAGTGATTGGAGCATCGGCCTGCGGACCAGAGAGTCCCAGGTTCGGTTCCCGCTAGGGGCACGTAACAACAACAACAAAAAGACAGATTTGGTGCCTGGCTTCATAGAACTTAAAATCCAGAGGCCTTGTTTGGGGAGTTGGTTTCTCTTCACTAGTCCATCACCAGTATCTCATGGTTTGCGGCCTTCAAAAAATATGCTAAATAAAATAAAATAAAAAAGAAACAGTTTCAGGGCATACATATATCAGAATGGGCTTATCCAGGAAAAAAGAAAATGGTCTTCTTTCACCCAGAGAAAGAGTGGAGGTTTTCCAGGGCGAGACAAGGCAGGCCCAGAGACACAGGGGTGAAGGCAGTGTGGCCACTGTTGTGACGCTGCTGGCGTGCCTGGGTTCAGTGGCACCATGGCACTGTGCCACCTTCGACAGTCATTTTAACCTCTTTGCATCTGGAAAGTGGGGATGAGAGAACTGACATTGGATTTGTGTGGGCATTCAAAGAGCTAATCAACCCCAAACTTTCAGCATAGAGGGAGTCGTTTAGCAAAGGTTAGCTTACTAAATTATGAGCAGAGGTTAAAAATGATATGCTGTGCTTGGGAATGGAAAAAAGTGGTGTGTGTATGAGTGTGTGTGTGTGTGTGTGTGTGTGTGAGTGCGTGCGCGCCACCGCAGTGATATTAGGAGGTGAAACTGGATGGTTGGCAGAGATCAAGCTATAATGTGTTCCATGCCAGGGAGCTTGGCTGGCCTCAGCGGGAGCCCTGGGGATTACATAGGAGGTAGTGACATGGTTATGTGTGTCCACATGAAACATGAGGAGAGGCATTAGAAATTCTTTGAGAAGGAGCAAAGGAAGAAAAGAAGGAAGGAGGAAAAGGGTCAGAAAGAAAAGAGAAAGAAAACTGGATGAATAGGGAAGAGAAGGAGTGGAGGGAAGGCGGGAAAAACGGCTGGAGCATCTGTTTGGTGCCAGGCTCCAGGGTTTGCATGTCAGTTAGCGCGGCATCTCAGGGTGAGTACCAGGGCTGGAAGAGGAGGGTCAGGAGTTGTCAGCGTGATTTAGAGGTCTCCAATTCGGGGCCTGGTTTCAGGGGGGTGGGGATGAGCTCTCAAAGGCACCTCTGCCAGACCATACAGTCAGGGCCTCTTGGTCTCAGGTGCACCGGAGGCTGCGGGCGGCCTGTTCGATTGTAGGGGGAGGGGTCAGAGCTCAAGAGCAGCTTGCCCTGGGGTGTGCTTTGCAGCCTCTGGACATCCAGCTAATTGTGCAGGAGAATGTCCCTGCAATGTCACAGCCCCCATCATCCTTCCTTTCCGGCAGTAAATCTAAGGATATTTTTCTAGCTTTAATTTATTTTTTAAAGTAGCTTTATGAGCCTGTTAATAAAAGGAAAACTCGCTTCTTGCCCGACTGTCACTCAACCTCTGCTTGTCTTCTCTCGCCTGGGAAAGTGTTGGCAACAATGCAGACTCCTTCCGCCCGCACATAAAAGGCTTTATAGATCTCCAGTTCCCTACAACTCAGCCCAAAGTAGCTCTCGCGTGACAGTCATCAGGAATCAACGCAGTTCCCCCTTCCGCCAAGGTCAGGTGTGGCTCCAGAAAGGCACCGCTGTTTGCATCACACCGGCCAGGGCTGCCTGGCCCATTAGCTGGGACGCTTCTCCTTCAGATGACACCTCCGTCTTGGAGAGGCTTTGAAACTTTTAACAGCACAGACAAGAAGCTTGCTCTTGTCAAACAGACTCAGTTTCCTGCTGAACTACAGTTGGGACTCGGATGTGAGCACGGAGCCTGGCCGGGGGCTGCCCCGCTCCTTCTTATGGGAAAGGTGGCTGTTTTATGTTCAGGTTGACTGCCTAGTGATTTTATGCCCTTAGCCGTGTCACCCCAGCGTGCATGAAAATAGCCATGGGATGCACACATTCTCCGAGCAGTTTCTGTGAGTAGCATGAGGGTCTGTGACTGCAGGGCTCACGGTTGTACGTCCTAGCCAAACCGGTCGTTTGGTATGTTGTTCTACACAAATCAATGAAGACTGAATTGGTCTAAAGCCGGGTTTTGCAGCCTCTGTGGACATTTGGGTCCAGCTCATTCTTTGTGGTAGGGGCTGTCCTGTGCATTGTAGGATGTTAATTGGCCTCCGCTCATTAGATGCTGGTAGCGTTCCCTTTCCAGATGAGACACCAAAAACACCTCCAGACATTGCTGAATGTCCCAAGAGGGGGAGGATCACCCCTGGCTGAGAACCACTGGTTTAAGTTGTACATTAAAAAAAAGAAAAAAAAAAGTTTGTATTTTTTTTTTTTAGAGAGAGTGAGGAAGGGAGAGAGAGATAGAAACATAGATTGGAGAAACATCAATCGGCTGCCTCTTGCACGCCCCCTACTGGGGATCGAGCCTGCAATCCGGGCATATGCCCTGACCAGGAATCGAACCGAGACCTCTTAGTCCAGGAGATGACGCTCAATCCACTGAGCCACACCAGCCGGGCTAAATCATATATTCTTGATGGGGCAATATGGTGCCCAACAAGGCAAAATTTGGTCCTTGGGTGGTGAAAAATCTTACTCTTTTTGTGTCTAAAGTGCAGATATGCATACACCATATAAACAGATATACAGTATATCCGTAGTGTTAAAATTTCATAGGGATCTTATTAAAATTCATAAGGAGTGGTGATTAGGTAAAGAAGCCTAAAAAAGGCTCTTTAGGGGATTATTACTGCAAGAAAAAGGTTGAGAAACACAGTGTAGAGATACAAATTGAAGCCGGAGCAGATTACTTAATTCTCTAGGCAGCTGCCTTCACCTCTGTTCAGTGTGGAACTCATGGAAGCTACGCTGAGTTTTGCCCCAAATGTCATTATCAGAAGCTATAAGAATAATAATGTCTATGTTCAAGTTTTCTGATGTCACTGGGCCTTTCAGTGGTCACATTCCATCTCCTCTTAGGTTTCATTTGCTGATTCCTGGCATCACCTTTGATGGAGAAGGAGGGAGGGGTCACTTGTTGAGTGTCTGCAATGTGCCAGGCTCTGTGTGGAAAACTTTACACCAGTCTCCACGCTAACACTCTGCAGAAGGGGTTATCACATCCCCATCCTATGAGAGGCCTGGAAAGGTTTGTGGTTAGCAAGTGGTGGAGGTAGGACGTGGATGTAAAGATGAGATCAACTGCAGAGCTGAGAAGTCTAGCAGAGCTCATAGTCCCTGGCTCTGAGTAGATGCCCCATAAATACTAATGCATTACATCTTCTTGGTTTCTCTCTCTCTCTCTCTCTCTCTCTCTCTCTCTTTCTTTTTTAGCATACCGACCGAATTGGCTATAATTAAAAGAAGAATGGCAAGCAAAGTTATGATAGGTTGGTTTAAATCTGTCTCCTTCTCCCCCATTTCCCAAATATTTTCAGCACTTACTATATTTTTTTCTCTTCCCTGGGTGAATAAGACAAATAGGTCCCTGCCTGTGATCTGCTCTATCCAATGTGGTAGCTACTGGCCACTTTGTGGCTCTTTAGAACTTAAAATGTAGCTCATGAATCTTTAGTTTTATGTAGCTTACATTTAAACTGAAAACTGATTCTTGATTCAGTTATTGAAAAACTTTTAAGTATGCAATTACTTGTGGCTACATCTTTTCAACTGTAAATTTAATTCAACCTAACTACAGATCAGTTATTTCCAGTGCACATTTAGAGTCTGAATGGAGAGAGCTGCATGTGTAAAAGACACACTACATTTTGAAGATGTAGTACAAAAAAGAATGTAATTGATTTCACTAATAATTTCCCAAATACTGATTATGTGTTGAAACGATAATATTTTGGATATATTGGGTTACATAGAATATAGTCATTTGAATTTCACCTATTTCTTTTCAACTGTTTAAATGTGGCTATGAGCAAGTTCGAAATCACCCCTTTGGCTCACATTGTGTTTCTAATTCATGACACTTGGCTAAAGAGTCATGGGTTCATTTTCATCTTTAACACAACCGTCCTGCATGGACTTGGGCAAGCTACTTCTTTCTAAGCGTTCATTTCCACTTCTGTGAAATGTGGGCATCATAAGACAGTGCAGAAAACTGAGCAGATTAAATGAGATGATGCATGAGAACGTCTTGGCATGCTGATTGACATAGTAGGAATTTAGTAAATGCTTGTTAAATGAATAAATCGGGCCCCAGTATGATTGAGGGGGGCTGAGTAATATTTTATACTTTTTTCTAACTGAATAAACAGTTCATACTCACCATAAAATATTTGACTAATACATGAAAAAGGTAAACATTGTCTGAAATTCCACTACTCCCCTTTATATAGACAGTAGATAGAGTGCTTGTGAACCCAACTCTGGTGTCTAATTTCAGCTCTACACTTACTCAGCTTGCCCAAGTGATTACTTAATTCTCTGTTCCTCAGTTTCTATAGGAGTTGGGGTAAGAAAGGACCTAGATCATGTAGTTGTTAGGAGATTAGGTGAGTTAATATCTATAAGACACCTAAAGTAATGCCCAGCATATAAGCATTGTGTAAATATGTATTAAATCTTAAAAAATACATTGTACTCTCCTAGCTCACCTCATGTGTTCCCCAATATTAGTATCTGTTGTGGATCCTTTCATGCCTTTATTCTGGCCCATAGAGTCATGTGTGGTTGTGGGTAATTGTTTGTTTTATAAAAATTATTACATACACCTCTAGAAGATGACTTTTTTCCTTGCAATATCTAGATTGTGGAATCTACCTTGCCAAATTGATTGGTGTCAACAAATGACTATATAATAATTCTATGGTAGAGATATAAATCCTTTTTATATAACTATTCCCTATTAATGGCCATTTTATTTGTTTGCTGGAAGTTTCTCATAACACAAGCATTAAAATGTTATGTTGGAAAGGCAGAGGAGAGGCCAACCTGATTAATTATACTTCGAAAGTTGAGTAAGCTTTGGGGCTGAGCGGTGGATCCAATGCATTTGGCAAGTGGTTCATTTTGAGTTAAGTAACTATCCGAAATCACCCAGCAGTTAGATAATTGACCCAATTTAATTTTCCTATAGAAGGACAACTGCTGGTTTGTCTGCTTGATCTATAGGTATGTCACCAAGTGTATTACAAACCAGTCGGCTAAGTATGAAGCTATTATTATTAATTAAAATCACTTTCCTGCAGAACTCTCACCTCTTCTGCCTCACTAGCCCACCTCCCCACATTACCCAGGATTCACCCCTTCAGAAACAGTTAATGTGAGCTAAAAATCAATAGCTCAATTAACAATCAGGATTGGGGCTTCCAGGCAACAAAGATCAGGATCAATAACGTATGTTCAGTGAAATTAAAGGCAGTTGTTAAGTCAAGTGTTTAAAAGCTGTAGACACGGACTATGGGGATATCCATCAAAACCCGTTGGGCTCTTTCTCTGGAGAGAATAGGAAGTACATCTTTCTTTGGTCCATCTTCCACATGGATGGGCACCTAATGAAGCAGGTACATCCTCACTGATTCTTCTCTGAAATAAATCCCCCAGCCCCAGGACTGCCATGGGCATCTGAGCTGACTTGAGAGAGAATCTTCTTTCATCAAGAATAACACAGCAAAAGCAGAGCTCCAAAATCATCTCTCAATATCCTCTTCAACCTATTTGGGAGAGCGGAGTGAGGAAAGTTTCCCCATGTCTTTGATTTGTTCAATCTGCCCAGCATCGTAACCATTTAATCATCAAACCAGCATGTGATGAGCACTTACTCTGTACCCCTAAGCTTGACTTTTAAAATTTTCCTGAGCCAATCTCCATTGATGGTTCTGGTATTATTATTTGTATTGGTTAGCATAGGCTAGACTGAAGTAACAAATACTAGACATGTAATAGATCGACACAGTAGAAGTCTGTGCCTGTTACGTAACTGTCCTTGGTAGGTCTTCAAGTTGAAGGGGCTTCTCTAAATGGAGGCTTAGGCTGCTTTTGCCTTCGAGCTCCTCCATCCTTTAGGACCTAATTATCATCTTCATCTAGCTGCTGGAATGGGCAAGATAGCATGGAAAAGGCACACATCATTTTTTTTTTTTTTTATCCTCACCTGAGGACATTTTTCTATTTTTTGTTCAGATAGAGTGGGAGGGAGGGAGGGAGAAAGAGAGAGAGAGAGAGAAATATCATCTTGAAAGGGACATATCGAGTGATTGCCATTTGCATGACCCAACAAGGGCCAGGGACAAACTGCAACCAAGGTACGTGCCCTTAGTGGGAAATGAACCCGGGTCTCTCTGGACCGCAGGCTGATGCTCTAACCACTGAGCCAAACCGGCCAGGGCACATCACTTCTTTTTTTTACTTTTTAAAACCATATTTATTTATTTTTAAATTTACATATTGTTTTATTTATTCATTAATTTATTTTTAAAATCTTTATTGTTGAAAGTATTACAGATGTTTCTCATTTTCCCCCCATTGACCCCCTCCTCCCCACTCCAGCCCCCCTCCTGCCTTTTCCCATTGTTGTCTGTGTCCATTGGTTATGCATATAAGTTCTTTGGTTTATTTCCTCCCACCTCCAACCTCCTTCTCTTTGAGGTTCGTCAGTCCAGCAACCAATTTGTTCTTCTTAATCCCTTCACATTTTTCACTCATTCCCCCCAAACCCCCTCCCATCTGGCAACCAACAAAATGTTTTCTATCTATGAGATTGTTTCTGTTCTGCCTGTTCAATTTGTTTGTAGATTCAATTGATGATAGATATGTATTCATTTTGTTTGTTCATATATTTTATCTTTTTCTTCAAAAAGACCCTTCAACATTTCATATAATAATGGTTTGGTGGTGATGAACTCCTTTAGCTTTTTCTTGTCTGGGAAAGTCTTTATATGGCCATCGATTCTAAATGACAGCTTTGCAGGATAGAGTAATCTTGGTTGTAGGTTCTTGCTTTTCATCACTCTGAATATTTCTTGCCACTTCCTTCTGGCCTGCAAAGTTTCTTTTGAGAAATCAGCTGACAGTCTGATAGGAACTCTCTTGTAGGTAACTAACTGCTTTTCTCTTGCTGCTTTTAAGATTCTCTCTTTGTCTTGAACCTTTTGCATTTTGATGATGATGTGTCTTGGTGTGGGCCTCTTGGGGTTCATCTTGTTTGGGACTCTCTGTGCTTCCTGGACTTGTATGTCTGTTTCCTTCACCAAGTTACGAAAGTTTTCTGCCATTATTGTTTCAAAGAAGTTTTCAATTTCTTGTTCTCTCTCTTCTCCTTCTGGCATCCCCAAGATGCGAATGTTGGCACGCTTGAAGTTGTCCCAGAGGCTCCTTACACTATCCTCATTTTTTTTGGATTCTTTTTTCTCTTTGCTGTTCTGATTGGGTGTTTTTTGCTTCCTTATATTCCAAATTGATGGTTTGCCTACTTTACTATTGAATCTGTATAAATTATTCTTTATTTCAGTTAGTGCCTCCTTTATTTCTGACTATGCTTCCTTCATTTCTGACTGGTCCTTTTTTATGGTCTTGAGGCCCTCACTAAGTTCATTGAGCATCCTTATAAGCAGTATTTTGAACTCAGCATCTGTTAGGTTGCTTATCTCCATTTCACTTAGTTCTTTTCCTGGAGATTTGTTCTGTTCTTTCATTTGGGACCTGTTTCTTTGTCTCCTCATTATGGCTGCCTCTCTGTGTTTGTTTCTATGTATTACTTAACGAGATATATGGGGCTAGCTGAGACCAGATGCTGCTTGTTTGAAAGAATGTAGGAAAACCTGAAGCAGGATCCAAGACAGGCCAATCCTATGGTCAAGCAACTGGCAACAGCTTGGGTGGGCCTGAAAGTTGGGTGGGGCAGGGCCTCAGGGAATCACCAGGGCGGGGCTACCAGTGTGAGCCAGGTTGCTAGAGTCCCAGGTAATGGTGGCTGTCTGCTGCCCCAGGGCAGGGCTCAACCAAAGGAACAAAGGCCTCTGACAGCACGTTTGTCCTGGAGAAAACCCCCTCTCCAGCCCTCGCTCCAGTGTAAACAGCTCAGTTCTTCCCTGTATGTCCCTGGGGCCCCTTGAGCTGCCTCCCCTCCAAGCTTAGAGGGAGTGAGTCCGATAAGTCCGTGCATGGGCCCTTTAAGAGGAGCTGCCTGAGGGTCCAGCCGCCTCAGCCTCCCTGAGCCTCAGTTCCCGCTGGTCTTTCCAGCCAGAAGTTATGGGGATTCTCTTCCTGGCACTGGAACGCTGAGCTAGGCGCCTGGTGTGGGATGGGGACCCCTCAGTTCTCTGAGAGGACCTTCCCAGCCAAGGTAGCCTCCTGATTTTTATCCGCCACACGTGGGTGTGGGACCAGCCCCTCCGCCTCCGACCTTCCCGCTAGTTTCGATGTGGCTGCTTCTTTAATTCCGTATGTAGGACTTCCATTCAGCTTGATTTCAGGTGGTTTTGAATGATAGTTGTTCTGTAGTTTAGTTGTAACTTTGATGTGGTTGTGGGAGGACACGATACCATGTTTACCTACGCCGCCATCTTGACCGGAAGTGCACATCACTTCTTAAAAGCCTGGGCTCTGAGGGCGTTCAATATTCCTGCTCCCATTACATGTCCTAGCTATTAGTCATCATCCAAGCTGCAAGGGAGCTTGGGATGTTATAGGTCTAGCTATTATGCCTAGGGAATAAAAAAGGGGAGAACAGATTTTAGGGATTGGCTAGTTATATGTGCCTCCCATTGGGGAAATCTGTAATTTTACCTGCCCATCATGTTTTTCCCTTTTTTTGGCACTAAAAATGCTCTTTCCTTTAGAGAACTTATTCCACCAGATGGTATAGTCCACATCCCTAGGCATAAGAATGTGTACATGACCTAAGCCAGGTTAATCATAGTCCCTCTTGGGATATTTCTGTTGGATCCATAGATAAAAGGCCATCTCTTTCCACTGGAGTTTCTAAGTTGGTAGGATATGAGTCTTGGGTTGCCTATTACATCAGATATGCAATTCAACTAACACATGTCTACGTGATAGAGAGACAGTAGTAACATTATATTATCTATGTTTTCTTGAGTCCTTGGATCCAATTGTGCCTGAAGCCAATTATCTCTGGTCTTCTCCAGAGAAAAATACCAATAAATGTTCATAAATTATTTGGCCTGTATAGGCAGCCATGCTGACTGGAGACAGACTCTTTTAAAAAAAATCACGAACCATTTTTGTGTAGCAAGAACAGAAATCTCAAATAAATGGAGCCAAATATATTCCTTCTCTCTTATTTAAGATGGTTGTTATTTAAATTTTTTTTTTCTTTATTGATTTTTAGAGAGGAAGGGAGAGGGAGAGAGAGAGAAAGACATCGATTGGCTGCCTCCTGCATGCCCCTCACTGGGAATTGGGCCCACAACCTGCCCTGACCAGGAATTGAACTGGGACCTCTCAGGCCATGGGACAACACTCAATCCACTGAGCCACACTGATCAGGTGAGATGGTTGTTATTTACTTATTTATAATCCTCACCTGAGAATATTTTCTCCATTGATTTTTAAAGAGAGTGGAAGGGAGAAAGGGAGGGTGGGAGAGAGAGCAAGTGAGAAAGAGAAACAGAGAAACATTGATGTGAGAGAGACACATCAATTGGTTGCCTCTAGCCCCATGCCCTGACCAGGACCAGGGATCAAACTTGCAACCCAGGTACATGCCCTTGACTGGGAATCAAATCAATGACCTTTTGGTCTAGGGGCTGATGCTCTAACACTAGCGAGGGCAAGATGGTTGCTATTTTGGTTTCTATCACTAGTAGGCAAAAGAATATTGATCAATATACTTCTTCCCGTTATACACTCATTATAAACATGGGACATTCTCTGTTTTCACAATAGACTTCTCCCCATTGTTTTACACATGCTACTTACTGTACCTGGAATCACTCCCCTTCTTCTCTGTCAGTTGGAGTTGGATGAATCTCAAATACCAATATAATTCAGTTCTCTTCAATTCAATAAATGGATACAGGCTGTCTTTCATATGCTGGACAAATTGCTGGACACTGGGAAACAGAAATGAGTAAGTTGCAAGCTTATAGTCTTGTAGAGAGACAGTCATAAACTCAGACAATTAATTATAATACAGAGAAATAATCATAATAATTAGGATTTTTTGAGTGCTTCCTGTGTCCCAGGCATGTTGTTTCAAAATCTTATGTTTATTCACAGTGGAATCCATTCTATTGCATACTTCACACTTGATGAAACAGGCACAGAGAGGTTGTGAAACTGTCCTGAGGTCACTTAAATAGCAAGTGGTAGAGCTGGAATTTGAACCTAGGCAGTCTGGCTACAAGGCTCTTGTGCTTACCCACTGCAGATGACTGCCTCTAAGAATACGAATGAAAGTGTGCAGCACAGCAGAATGACTAACCAATACAGGGTGTGGGTGATCAGGAAAGGAGGTGATGCTAGCTATGCTCTCCTCTACTTCTTCATCAGCTCTTTGAGCTCAGGAACAAGGTTTTATTATCTGCATTTCCCAATGTACCTGGTACTTTGTAATCCCTTTGACCCAGGGTTATTGAGCAGAAGTTCCAAAAACCTCTGATGGAAAAATGAATGCACAGTGGTAGACAGAAAGATTAGAAAATGTGGATGGTCTTCCTTGACCATGATTAGCTCAACCACCTTGAAATCTTCAGGTTCAAGAAGAATGGGGGTGGTGGGCATTAACATATGATATGGCTTGCTTCTGAAGGTAACTGTGATTATGATGTGGACATCCATGCTAACATTCTACTGGAGGGGTCAGGATCCAGCCAAGGGACTCATCCTCTTTACCCATCAACCATCCGGGAAATGATGCATTTGATCTGTAGCTGTGTGGCCAAACACAATAGAAGCTAGCATTTATGAACAGATAAACACTTTACCTGTATTTTATTATTTAATCACTAACCCCCACCCTATGATAGGCACTACTATTTCATTACTTTATAGTCAGTGCTTGGAGAAATTGTTGGCATGCAATGGGTATCACAATGACACAATAATACTGTAAGAAATCCCCCCACAAAACCTCAGCAGCAAACAAAAAACCAATAGAATTTAGTTCTCAGAAATCTGGGGATAAACTAGGAGTTGGCTAGGTTGCTCTGCTGATCTATGCTGGAGATCAGCTGCCCACAGGCTGTCAGGTTGGCTTTGGCAAAGTACTTTGAGGCTCCATGTGCCCCTTGTCCTCCAACAGGCTGGCGTGGGCATGTTCTCATGGTGGTGACAGAGGCACACGCCTATTTCAAGACTCTTCATTGCATCATGTTTGCTAATATCCTATTGAACAAAGCAAATTGCATGGCTGAGTGCAGGGTCAAGGGGCAGGGTGGGGGGACATTGCAAAATTATGTAGCAAAGGGTGTGCCTTAAGGAAGGGATTAGAATAGGGGCCATCCATGCAATTGATCACAATATGCCATAAACGTGTGTCGTATAAATGAACAAGGCCGAGAATTTAAGGGAGGAGCTGCGAGTTACACAGTACAACGCAGAGCTGTGCTTTGAGTCCAGGTGGGATGAATTCTCTGACAGGGTGATGTGGAGGCTGGTAGAAGTCTCCTAGTCTCCTGTCACTTGAAGCTCTTTTCCTGTTAGCTGAGCCCAGAGACCAGAGCCATTCATGTCCTAAACAAATCAGATTGTGAAAGCCCATGTCCCTGGGAGAGAGGACGCAAGGCAACAGTGCGTGGTTCTCAATAAGTCCAGCTTTTTCTTCTTACATTAAAAAAAAGTTCAAAAAAATATAAACAACAGATGTCCGCTATATATAAGATGGCAGGAGAGAAATACACAAGTAAAATGAAAATGATTTATAACCCATAGATAACAACTGGTAATACCTAGGTGTATTCTAAATATTTTCATTATTATTATCATTATTATTTACAAAATTAGATGATGTCTTTGATAAAAAAATTTTGGCTTAATCATATGCCACAAACATTTTTTTCTACCTACAGAAACAATGCAAACATTGTTTCTGGAGAATGCATGATACTCTTTGTGCAGGTAACACCATAATTCATTTGACCAATCTCCAGTGGAATCTTTATGTTGTTTTCAACTTTGCACTGTTTTAATGCAGAGATTACTGGCTTTTAATTCCATATATTTTTCATTACAAAAGTGAAAAACTGTTGAACATAAAACTTTGAAAAAGAAACAAAAATACCAACCACCGACCACCATCATAACCACTGCTAATATTTTTTCTATGTTTTCTTCTGGTCTTTTCTCCCACACATAATTTTATGCTCACTTTTTCCTGACTCTAGAAGCAATAAATGATGACTTTCTAAAGATTTGGCAACAAAGAATCAGAAATAAAAATCATCCATAATTTCATCTTTCAGAAGCAATTACCATTAACTCTTTAGGCTATTTTCTCCTATTATTTTTTATTTTATATGATTGAGATTGTACTAAACCTACAATTCTATTTTTTGTTTTGTTTAATACTATATTGTGAACATCTCTTCGTGTGATTAAATGCTTTAAAATATTTTAGAAAGGTATTTATAACAGCATTAAATATTACAACACAACAATATTCTTTTAAATAGATGTGTCACAATTAATTCAACAATCCCACTGGGGGACAGCTTTAGCTATCATGTTTTGCTGGAAGAAACATCTTTGCACATACATTTTGATCACATTTCTGATTTCTTTAGGCTACATTACTAGAAGTGGAATTACTGGCCATGGACTGGAAGTGTATGAACATTTTGCAGACTACCTTAGGTACATTTTTTCCAACTTTTAAATTTATTATTTTTAAATATATATATTTTGAGTCATATTTAAATATATAAATATATGTATTTATTGAGTTTAGAGAGAGAGAGATACATCAATGTGAGAGAGAAACATCGGTTGGTTGCCTCTCGAATGCATCCCCATTGGGGACTGAGCCTGAAACCTGGGTATGTGCCCTAACCGGAAATCAAACCAGTGATCTTTAGGTGCATGGGATGATGCTCAACCAACTGAGCCATGTTGGTTAAATGCGGTTTACCCAGCTAACACACAGGCACATCATGCTGTATCCTTCCTAACTGATCTTGTTAGCATGAGCACTTCCTCCTAAATATCCTTCTCCTTGAAGGCACAATCTCATACACTTTGCATTCCCAGTACAGCGACTGGTACAAAAACAGGCACAACTGTATGTAGAGGCAGTGATTGTTTGTCCATCCAGATAGCCTGGATTTGCATCCTGGATGCATCCCTCCCCAGCACGTTAATTAACCTCTGTCCTTTAGTTTCCTCATCTGTTAAAGGAGTACCAAGACAGTACCCACCTCAGAGAGTTGCTGTGAGGATTCAGTACAGAGCTCCCAGTACGTGCTAAGTGCTCTGTGAGTGTAAGCTTCATTCATTTTTTTCTGAATTGGAGGGTCAATGTGTTAGTTAAAGCACGGGCCTTCGGAATTACGCAGCTTGTATTTTTTTGTGTGTGTGCACCTTGTATTTCTTTTTTTAAAATTTAAATTCTCTTTTTCAGGTACAATTTATATTCAGTATTATTTTGTATTAGTTTCAGGTGTACAGCATAGTGGTTAGACAATCATATACTTTACAAAGTGATCCCACCTGGTATCATACATAGTTATGACGATATTTTTGACTATATTCCCTATTCTGTATTTTACATCCCATGACTATTTTGTAATTACCAATCTGCACTTCTTAAACTCTTCACCTATTTCACCCCAAATCCCTTCCCTCTGGCAACCGCCAGTCTGTTCTGTGTCTATGAGTATGTTTCTATTTTGTTTGTTCTTTAGATTCCACATATAAGTGCTGCTTTCTGCTATAAAATCTTCAGATACTATTTTACTCTCAAGCCTTACTCTCTTCATTGGTAAAACAGACTGATAATCATACCTACGCTATGATGTGATTGGTATGTGAGGAGAAAATAAGGTCATATAATTATTTAGTAAGCTACCTGACAGCTAAGAAAATGTTTAATAAGTAGGAACTGTAATAATTACTCTAGAGGTAATGCTGACTTGCTGTAATATATACGAACTCTATTCTCAGTTATAGCATCAGGAATTTAATGTGTTCTTATGCACAGTTTTTCTATTTTATTTTATTTACAGTCATCAACATCTGTATGGGTACAGTCACTATTGCTACTCTGATCATATTTTTATTGTTCTCTTTTTAACCCACTGGAAGTTGGGAGTTCTTTGTTTTATTTCTATCCTGGCAGTAGGTCCAGGTAGGAGGATGAGAGGAGATGTCTTCAGAGGTGCTTACCTGCATGCTGGCCCTGGGCAAGATGAGGTGTTTAGAGGCAGGAGGCTGGAGAGATAGCCCTGAGGAGCACACAGCTTCTGCTGCCATCTGGTTCATTTGTGTGTTTTGCACCTTTAGGGGGGGGGGGAGTTGTTCTATTGGTTATTGAGAAAAGGGTATGAAAGTCTCTGAATATAATTGTGTGTTTGTCTATTTCTCCTTGATATTCTATCAGGTTTTCCTTTATGTATTTTGAACCTCTGCTATTAGGTGCAAAACATTTAGGATTGTCATGGCTTCTGGACAATTATACTCCTTTATCAGTATAAAATGACTTTCTTTTTCTCTAGTAGTATTTTTTACTCTAACATCTACTTTGATATTAATACAACCACTTCACCTTTCTTTTGACTTGTGTTATCATGGTATATATTTTATGCTCTGTTTACTGTAAACCTAAGTGTGTCTTTATATTTAAAGCACCTTTCTTGTCAACAGCACAGAGTTGAGTATTTTATTTTATTTTATTTTATTTTATTTTATTTCATTTCATTTCATTTCATTTCATTTCATTTCATTTCATTTCATTTTATTTTATTTTATTTTATTTTATTTTATTTTATTTTATCCAATCTAATCTCTGCTTTGTAATTGGTGGTATTTAGTTCATTTAAATTTAAGGTGACTTTTGATACCATTAGGTACGAATATTTCATTTTGTTACTTATGTTCTATTTGTTTTATCTGTTCTTAGTCTTTAAAAAAAATTTTTTTTGACTTCTTTAGATAATTGGATTTTTGTGGATTAATTTCATCTCCTTTGTTGACTGATTAGCTTGACCGTTTAGTTATTTTAGTGGTCGTAGTTTATATATTTAACTTATTCCTGTCTATCTTCAAGTGATATTATATCACTTTACATATAGTATCAGCCCCTTTGGCAACTATTCTATGTTTATTATATAAATATGTGTGTGTATATATCTATATCTATATCTATATCTATATCTATATCTATATCTATATCTATATCTATATCTATATCTATATCTATATCTATATCATCTATATCTATATCTATATCTATATCTATATCTATATCTATATCTATATCTATATATACTCAAAACTTCAAAATACAATTTTCAGTTGTTGAAAGTCAATTATCTTTCAAAAATATTTTAATAGTAGAGAAAATCTTATCTATTTTTTTCTAGTGCTGTACATTCCTTTGGGAAGATCCATATTTCTATCTAATGTCATTTTCCTATTTCCTGTAGCGACTTCTTTTTAACATTTCTTGGAGTACAGCTCTGCTGGAGATAAATTCTTTCAGCTTTTTACAAATGTCTGAAAATATCTTTACTTTGCTTTTATTTTTATTTATTTATTTATTTTTATTTGTTTTATTTTATTATTTTTTATTAATTAATTTTTGTTACAAATGTTTCTCCTTTTCCCCCCACTGATTCCCCCCTCCCGGCCCTGTCCCCAGTTTGTTGTCAATGTCCACTGTTCATGCATACATGCATATAAGTTCTGTGGTTTATCTCTTCCCCACCACCCCCTCTGCTGGGGATTGTCAGTCTGTACTCCACTTCCACATCTCTGGGACTACCCCATTCCTCAGACTGTTATGTTCATTATATTCCACAAATAAGTGAGATCATATGATACTTGTCTTTCCCTGTTTGGCTTGTTTCACTTAGGATGATACTTTCCAGGTCCCTCCATGTAGTCTCAAAGGATAAGAGATCTTTCTTTCTTATAGCTGCGTAGTACTCCATTGGGTATATGTACCACTGCTTTTTTATCCATTCGTCTACTGATGGACACTTGGGCTGTTTCCAGATCTTAGCTATTGTAAATAGTGCTGCTACAAACATGGGGGTATATATATTCTTTCTGATTGGTATGTCAGGCTTCTTAGGGTATATTCCTAGAAGTGGGATCAATGGGTCAAATGGAAGTTCAATTTTTAATTTTTTGAGGTAACACCATATTGTTTTCCATAGTGGCTGCACCAGTCTGCATTCCCACCAGCAGTGTACTAGAGTCCCCTTTTCTCCACACCCTCGCCAACACTTGTTTGATGATTTGTTGATGGCGGCCATTCTGACAGGTGTGAGGTGATACCTCATTGTTGTTTTAATTTGCATCTCTCTGATGATTAGTGATGTTGAGCATTTCTTCATATGTCTCTTAGCCATTTGTATGTCCTGTTTGGAGAGGTGTCTATTTAGTTCCTCTGCCCATTTTTAAATTGGGTTCTTTGTCTTCCTTTTGTGGAGTTGTATGAGCACTCTATATATATTGGAAATTAACCCCTTATCTGATATATCATTGGCAATTATGCTCTCCCATACAGTGGGTAGCCTTTCCGTTTTGATGATTGTATCTTTCACTGTGCGGAAGTTTTTGAGTTTGATGTAGTCCCATGTGTTCATTTTCTCCTTTGTTTCTATTGCCTTAGATGATGTATCAGTGAAAATTCTGCTGTGTATGACATCTGAAATTTTGTTGCCTACAGTTTCTTCTAGGATTTTTATGGATTCATCAGTCACATTTAAGTCTTTTATCCATTTTGGGTTTATTCTTGTGTAGGGTGTAAGTTGATGGTCTAGTTTCATTTTTCTGCATGTAGCTGTCCAATTTTCCCAACACCATTTATTAAAGAGGCTGTTTTTACTCCACTGTATGCTCTTGCCACCTTTGTCAAATATTAATTGAGCATGTTGCCTTGGGTCCATTTCTGGGTTCTCTGTTCTGTTCCACGGGTCTATATGCCTGTTCTTGTGCCAGAACCAAGCTGTTTTGATTGCGGTGGCTTTGTAGTATAACCTGAAATCTGGTAATGTGATCCCTCCAACTTTGTTCTTCCTTTTCAAGATTGCTGTAGCTATTCGAGGTCTTTTTTGGTTCCATATGAACTTTTGAAGTACTTGTTCCAAATCTGTGAAGTATGCTGTTGGTATTTTGATGGGTATTGCATTGAATCTATAGATTGCTTTGGGTAATATGGACATTTTAATGATGTTAATTCTTCCAATCCATGAACAGGGTAAGTGCTTCCACTTTTTTATATCTTCCTCTATTTCTTTTTTCAATGACCTGTAGTTTTCTGCAAATAGGTCCTTTATTTCTGTGGTTAAGTTTATTCCTAGGTATCTTAATTTTTTTGCCGTAATGGTAAATGGGATTGTTTTTTTAGTTTCTCTTTCTGTGAGTTCATCCTTGGTGTATAAGAATGCCGTCGATTTCTTGACGTTAATTTTGTATCCTGCTACTTTGCCAAATTCATTTATTAAGTCTAGTAAATTTTTGATGGAGTCTTTGGGGTTTTCTACGTATAGTATCATGTCATCTGCAAATAATGACAGTTTCACTTCCTCCTTTCCAATTTGGATCCCTTTTTACTTTTTCTTCCTGTCTGATTGCTGTGGCTAAGACTTCCAGTACTATGTTAAATAAGAGTGGCAAAAGTGGGCATCCTTGCCTGGTTTCTGTTCTTAAGGGAAATGCTTTTAGTTTTTTCCCATTGAATATGATGTTGGCTGTAGATCTTTCATATATGGCCTTTATTATGTAGAGATATGATCCCTCTATTCCCACATTGCTGAGCGTTTTTATCAGAAATGGATGCTGGATTTTGTCGAATGCTTTTTCTGCATCTATTGATATGATCATGTGGTTTTTATTCTTCATTTTATTTATGTGGTGTATCACGTTTATTGATTTGCGAATATTGTACCAGCCTTGCATCCCTGGGATAATTTTTTTGGTGTATTGCTGGAGCCGATTTGTTAGTATTTTGTTCAGGATTTTGGCGTCTATGTTCATCAGGGATATTGGCCTGTACTTTTCTTTTTTGTAGTGTCTTTTTCTGGTTTTGGAATTACAATTATGCTGGCTTCATAAAACGAGTTTGGAAGTCTTCCTTCTTCTTAAATTATTTGAAATAGTTTGAGGAGAATGGGTGTTAGTTCTTTGAATGTTTGGTAAAACTCCCCTGTGAAGCCATCTGGGCCTGGGCTTTTGTTTGCTGGGAGAGTCTTGATTACATCTCAGTTTCTTCTGTTGATATTGGTCTGTTCAAGTTTTCTATCTCTTCCTGGTCCAATTTTTGGAGACTATGTATTTCTAGAAATTTGTCCATTTTGTTTAGATTGTCGAATTTGTTGCCGTAGATTGTTCATAGTAGTTGTTAACGATCTTTTGTATGTCTGTGGTGTCGGTTGTTACTTCTCCTCTTTCATGTCTGATTTTGTGTATTTGGGTTCTCTCTCTTTGTTTCTTGGTGAGTCTAGCTAAGGGTCCATCGATCTTGTTTATCTTTTCGAAAAACCAGCTCTTTGTTTAATCGATCCTTTGAATTGTTTTTTTGGTCTCTATGTCATTCATTTCTTCTCTGATCTTTACTATTTCATTCCTTTTACTTGCTCTGGGGTTTTCTTTTTGTTTGCTCTCTAGTTCTTTAAGTTGAGAGGTTAGATTGTCTATTAGAGATTTTTCTTGTTTTTTGAGGTAGGCCTGTAGTGCTATGAACTTCCCTCTCAGAACTGCTTTCGCTGCATCCCATAGATTTTGTGTTGATGTGTCTAAATTTTCATTGGTTTCCAGGAAGTTTTTGATTTCTTCCTTGATCTTGTCGGTGACCCATTCATTGTTTAATAACATGCTATTTAGCTTCCATGTGTTCAAATGTCTTTGTATGTTCTTCTTGCAATTGATTTCTGGTTTCATGCCATTGTGATCTGAGCTGATGCTGATATGATTTCAGTCTTCTTGAACTTGTAGAGACTTAGTTTGTGCCCTAACATGTGGTCTATTTCTGAGCATGTCCCATGTGCACTTGAGAAGAATGTGAATTCTGCAGTTTTGGGGTTTAATTCTCTGTAGATATCTATTAAATCCATTTGGTCTAATGCTTCATTTAGAGTCTCTGTTTTCTTGCTAATTTTTTGTCTAGAGGATCTATCCAGTGATGTCAGCGGGATGTTGAAGTCCACAGCTATGATTATATTGCTATTGATATCTCCTTTGACGTCCTCCAGAAGATTTTTAACATATTTTGGTGCTCCTATTTTGGGTGCATATATGTTTATCAAGGTTATATCTTCCTGTTGGATAGATCCTTTGAATATTATGTAGTGGCCTTCTTTGTCTCTAGTTATGGTCTTCATTTTGAAATCTATTTTATCAGATATGAGTATTGCTACCCCAGCTTTTTTTTCCTTTCCGTTTGCTTGGAAGATTTTTTTTCCATCCCTTCACTTTCAATCTATGTGAGTCTTTTGTTGTGAGGTGGGTCTCTTGTAAACAACATATAGATGAGTCATGCTTTCTTATCCAATCAGCTACTCTGTGTCTTTTTATGGGAGTATTAAATCCATTTACATTTAAGGTGATTATTGATATGTACTTATTTATTGCCGTTTTTTTTAGTGTGCTTCTATTTTTCTTCCCATTTCTCCTGCTAATTACAGCAGTCCTTTTAACATTTCTTACAGTGCTTGTTTGGTGCTTAAGTATTCCCTTAGCCTTTTTATGTCTGGAAAGCTCTTTATTTGACCTTCCATTTTGAATGATAGCCTTGCTGGGTAAAGTAGTCTTGAATTCAGATCCTTGTTTTTCATGACCTTGATTACTTCATGCCATTCCCTTCTGGCCTGTAGTGTTGTGAGAAGTCAGCTGAGAGCCTTATGGGGTTTCCTTGTAGGTAACCTGTTGCTTATCTCTTGCTGCTTTTAATATTCTCTCTTTGTCTTTAATTTTTGCATTTTAATTACTATGTGTCTTGGTGTGGGTCTGTTTGGGTTCTTCTTACTTGGGGCTCTCTGTGCTTCTTGAACTTGAATGCCTTCTTCCTTCACCAAATTAGGAAGTTTTCTGTCACTATTTCTTTGAATATATTCTCTAACCCTTGCTCATTTTCTTCTTTTTCAGGGACTCCTATGATGCGAATATTATTACAGTTCCAGTTGTCCCACAGTTCTCTTAAGCTGTCTTCCTGTTTTTTAATTGTTTTTTTCTTTTGGTTTTCTGATTGGTTAATTTTTTCTACCTTGTCTTCTAATTCACTGATCCAGTCCTCAGCTTCCTCTACTCTGCTTTTCAGACCTTCCAATGTGTTTTTCATTTCTGATATGTTGTTTTTAATTTCCAACTGTTTGGTTTTCAACATTTCTATGTCTTTTCTCATGGTGCTCATGTCCTTACACATGTTGTTGAGCTTCCTCAAGATCATGGCCCTGAATTCCAGTTCTGTTAACTTGCTTAACTGCACCTCATTTATCTCATCTTCGGTAGGGGTCTCTTGTTCTTTCATTTGGTTTTTGTTTCTGTTTTTCATCATTTTGGCTGTCACTGTGGGCTTTGGTGCCTGCCAAATTTTTCCTGTGGGTGTTGGTATTCTGCTGTTTGTGGCTTCCTCTCCTGGGTTTCGATGAGGCAGGGAGGACCCACTTTAAACACCTCTGTCAAGTCTTAACTTTCCTCTAGCTTTTTATTTTTTTGCCTGGAGGCTATTAGTAAAGGTTACCTGAAGAACCTTGGTTACTGAGTTGCCTGAAAAACTCCCTCAGGTGCTCAGTGTAAGAGGATTTCCCGAGGGTGGGGCAGATGGTGGTTGTTAATGGGCCTTAATTAGCATTTCAATGGCCACCAAGTGGGGTTGAATCTCCAAGGGAGGGGCTCCCGCCTCTCCCCCAGTCCCTGGGAAGGAGTAAGATGACCACAGTCCTGCGTGGCTTCACTCAGCACAAGCTCTGAGCACCCTCCAAATCCCGAGTGTCCCCACACAGTTCCAGTCCAGTCTGTCTTTCCTCTGCCGGAGCCCAAGGTGAGTGGCTGCTGCCAATTCAGCCTCTGTCCAGACTCTGCATCATGGAGCCGCCTGGGACTTTTAACCCAAGGGCGCTGCTCCCAGCTAAGGGCAGTCAAGTCTGCGCACCAGCCTAGTGCGTAGCACTCAGTGGAGTTTGCAGGACTCAGCCGCGGTCACGGACTCAGCTGAGGTGGCAGCAGCTTCCAGCTGAGTCCCCTGGTCCCAGCCGAGTTCACTGGTCCCAGCCCAGGCTGCTGCGGACCGTAGGCTCCTGGTCCCCTTTTGCATCCTTGCAAGCCTACCAGGATTGAGTCAGTGTCCCTGGTTATGTGGTCCTCCAGGCTGCCTTTCGGTTTCCCCTTCCCGACGGTTTGTCTTTATTTTCATTGTAAATCCAGTTTGGTCCTGGGAGATGGTCTTTGTAGCTCCATTCACTCCGCCCTACTTTGCTTTTATTTTGAAAAATATTATTAAATTATTTTTGCTGGGTATAAAATTCTAGGTTGACTTTTAAAAATATGTTGTTCCATGTTTTTTTTGCCTACATTGTTTCGGAAGGTAAATCTGTTGCCATTCTTATTTTTGTTTCTCATTATGTAATATATCAGTTCACTGTGGCTGCTTTTAAGATTTTTCTATTTATCACTGGTTTTGAACAATTTGACTTTAATCTGTTTTGTGGTAGTTTACTTTTGTTTTTTTTGGCAATTAAGTTGTGCTGAACTTTTTTTTTTTTTTTTTTTTTTGTGGTACACTCCCCTAGCGGGAACTGAACCTGGGACTCTCTGGTCCACAGGCCGACGCTCAACCACTGAGCCAAACTGACCAGGGCTTGCTGAACTTTTTTTTATCAACTTTTCACCCTGTGTGTATTTCATTTTAGACATTTTAGTTTTCAGCTCTAGAAGTTCTGTTTGGGCCTTTAAAAAACATTCTTCATGTTTTTACTTAAATTATTGAACATATGGAATACAGTTAGAATAACTATTTTAATGTTTTTGATAATTCTAACATCTGTGTCTGTTTTGATCAATTGATTTTTCTCCCCAAGCGATGTATTTTTCTTCTTTTTTGCATGCCTGGTAACCTTTGATAGGGTGTCATATATTGTTGGTGTTGGATATTTTTGTTTTCCTATAAATCTTCTTGAGCTTTGTTCTGGAATGCAGATGTTATTTGGAAACAATTAGATTCTTTTGAGTCTTGCTTTTAAGATTTGTTAGGAGAGACCAGAGCATTGCTTAATATAGGACTAATTATTTTCCACAATGTGGCAAGTCCTCCTGAGTACTTTGAATTTTGAAATTTTAAGTCTGGCTTGTAGGAATAGGCATTATTTCTAACCCATGTTGACACCTGTTATTGTTTCTTCTAACCCATGCAATGGTTCTTTCTTTGGTATTGGGAAGGTTCTTCATAAATACGTACCAATCAGTCCTCTGCTGAATACTTAAGGAGGTCCTCTTGCAGGTCTTCAGAGTTCTCTCTCTGTGAACTTCTCTACTCTCCAATATTCTGTCTTGCAAATCCCAGCTGCTTTGGTCTCCCTGGAACTCAGCTTCTCACCTCAAGAAGTTTACTTCACCACTTCTGGGTCTTCCCTTCCTGTGTTGTAACCTGGGACATCCCTTAGGCAGTATTCTTGGGAAGTCCTATGGCTCACTTCATTTGTTTCCAATCACTCACGGGTTACTTCCTTTGTTGCCTGAAATCTAGTGTCCTGTTGTTTCATATAGTTTGTCTTTTTTTGTTGTTGTTGTCAGGTTGTTATTTCAGGTGGGAGAATAAATCAAGTCCCTTTTACTCCATCTTGGCTGAAAGCAGATGTCCTCTACAAGCTAAATAATTTTCTAAGGCCACACAGTTAACTTTTCAGCTTGAAATCAAATCTCTGTATATCATCTCATAATTCAGTTCTCATTCCATTGTTTTTGAAGATTTCTCCTAACATCAATACTCCTTTCTTTGTTCAAATTTTTAGAGAATACAATCTGTTTTTCCTACAAAAATTTTGTTTTGAGATGAGAATGTATGCTGTACTTTTTTTTTTTTTTTCTGGCAGACATTTTTATTTATTTTTTATAATTAATTTATTTTTGTTACACATGTTTCTCCCCACCCCAACTGATTCCCCCTCCCCCACCCTCCCCTCCCTGTCCCCAGCTTTGTTGTATATGTCCATTGTTCATACATACATGCATATAAGTTCTGTGGTTTATCTCTCTCCCACCACCCCCTCTTCTGGGGATTGTCAGTCTGTACCCCACTTCCACGTCTCTGGGACTACCCCATTCCTCAGACTGTTATGTTCATTATATTCCACAAATAAGTGAGATTATATGATACTTGTCTTTCTCTGTTTGGCTTGTTTTAGTTAAGATAATACTTTCTAGTTTCCTCCATGTAGTCTCAAAGGATAAGAGACCTTTCTTTCTTACAGCTGCATTGTACTTCATTGTGTATATATACCACAGCCTTTTCATTCCATTTGTTTCTTGAGGTAGGCCTGTAGTGCTATGAAGTTACCTCTCAGACTGCTTTTGCTGCATCCCATAGATTTTGTGTTGTGTGTTCATTTTCATTGGTTTCCAGGAAGTTTTTAATTTCTTCCTTGATCTCCACGGTAACCCATTCATTGTTCAATAACATGCTATTTAGCCTCCATGTTTTCCAATGTCTTTGCATGTTCTTGTTGCAATTGATTTCTAGTTGCATGCCATTGTGATCTGAGAAGATGCTTGATATGATTTCAATCTTCTTGAACTTGTAGAGACTTAGTTTGTGCCCTAACATGTGGTCTATCTTTGAGAATGTCCCATGTGCACTTGAGAAGAATGTGAATTCTGTAGTTTTGGGGTGTAATTCTCTGTAGATATCTATTAAATCCATTTGATCTAGTGCTTCATTTAGAGTCTGTGTTTTCTTGTTCATTTTTTTGTCTAGAAGATCTATCCAGTGATGTCAGGGGGATTGAAGTCCACGGCTATGATTGTATTACTGTTGATTTCTCCTTTGAAGTCCTCCAAAAGATTTTTAATATATGTTGGTGCTCCTAAATTGGGTGCATATAGGTTTACCAAGGTTATATCTTCCTATTGGATAGATCCTTTCAGTATTATGTAGTGGCCTTCTTTGTCTCTAGGTAGGGCCTTCATTTTGAAATCTACTTTACCAGATATGAATATTGCTACCCCAGCTTTTTTTCCTTTCCGTTTGCTTGAAAGATTTTTTTCCATCCCTTCACTTTCAACCTATGTGAGGCTTTTGTTGTGACATGGGTCTCTTGTAAACAACACATATGTGAGTCATGCTTTCTCATCCAGTCAGCTACTCTGTGTCTTTTTATTGGAGCATTCAAACCATATTTAAGGTGATAATTGATATGTACTTATTTATTGCCGTTTTTGTTTAGTGTGCTTCTATTTTTCTTCCCATTTCTTCTACCAATTACAGCAGTCCTTTTAGCATACCTTGCAGTGCTGGTTTGGTGTTAATATATTCCCTTAGCCTTTTTTTTTTTTTTTTTGGTCTGGAAAGCTTCTTATTTGACCTTCTATTTTGAATGATAGCCTTGCTGGCTAGAGTAGTCTTGGATTCAGATTCTTGTTTTTCATGACCTTGATTACTTCATGCCACTCCCTTCTGGCCTGTAGTGTTTCTGTTGAGAAGTCAGCTGAGAGCCTTATGGGGTTTCCTTTGCAGGTAACCTGTTGCTTCTCTCTTACTACCTTTAGGATTCTCTCTGTCTTTACTTTTTGGCATTTTAATTACTATGTGTCTTGGTGTGGGCCTGTTTGGGTTCTTCTTACTTGGGGCTCTCTGTGCTTCTTGAACTTGAATGCCTTCTTTCTTCACCAAGTTAGGGAAGTTTTCTGTCACTATTTCTTCAAATATGTTCTCTAACCCTTGCCCTTTTTATTTCTCTTTGGGGACACTTATGATGCAAATGTTATTACAGTTCCAGTTGTCCCACAGTTCTCTTAAGCTGTCTTCCTGTTTTTTAATTGTTTTTTCCTTTTGGTGTTATGATTGGTTACTTTTTTTTCTACCCTGTCTTCTAATTCACTGATCTGGTCCTCAGCTTCCTCTACTCTGCTGGTTAGTCCTTCCACTGTGTTCTTTATTTCTGCTATGTCATTCTTCATTTCCATTTGGTTGGTTTTCAGTGTTTCTATATCTTTACTCATGGTGCTGATGTCCTTACTCATACTGTTGAGCTTCCTCAAGATCATGGCTCTGAACTCTACCTCTGATAATTTGCTTAGCTGCATTTTATTGATCTCATCTTTGATAGCGTTCTCTTGTTCTTTCATTTGCGATTTGTTTCTTTGTTTCACCATTTTGGCTATGTCAGTGGGTTTTGGAGCCTGCCAAATTTTCCCTGTGGGTGTTGGTGTTCTGCTGTTTTGCTCCCTCAACTGGGTTTAGATGCGCCTGGGTGGGTCCACGTTAAACACCACTGTCAAATCTTACTTTCCTGGGTAGATTTGCAAGCCCAGGGAAAGTTCAGTTATCCTCTAGCTTTTTCCTGGTGGCTAGTAGTCTCAGTTACTCAGTGCCTTGGAATGTAGCCCTGGTGTTCTGCATAAGGGATTTCCAGAGGGTGGGATAGATGCTAGTTGTTAATGATCCACAATTTGCATTTCTTTGCCTCACCTGGGAAAGGCTGAATCTCCTAAGTGGGGGTGCTGCTGCTTTTCCCCACAGCTCTGGGAAGGAGCACACTGCCCACTGTCCTTTGTGGCTGCAACTCAGCAAAAACTCTGAGTGCCCTCCAAATCCCGGGTGTCCCCACAGAGTTCCAGCCCAGTCTGCCTTCCCTTTGCCGTAGCCCACAGGTGAGTGGCTGTGGCTATTTTAGTGTTCTGTCCTGGCTCTCTGTGCTGTGGAGTGGGCTTGGTCTTTATTCCCCAAGGGTGCTGTTCACAGCTAAGACTTCTGCTATTCATGGGCTCCCAGTCTGCCACCCTCTCGCACCTTCACAGATCCTACCAGTGTCCCTGGTTTTATGGTCCTGTCCTACTGCTTTTCTGTTGCTTTTTTTTTCTTTTTTCTTTTTTACAAGGATTTGTCTTTATTTTAGTTGTAATTCCCGTTTGGTCCTTGGAGATCGTCTGCGTAGGTTCTATTCACTCAGCCTCCATTTTCACATCCTCTATGCCTATCTCATGCGCAGCTGGGTTGCACAGGCCTTTCTGGTGCCTCTGCACCCTGCAGGTTCTGCGGGTAACTGGATTGCACAGTCCCTTTGGGCACCTGGCTCTATGCCTATGTTATGTGATGCAGGGTTGCACAGGCCTCTCTGGTGCTTTAGCACCCCACAGGCCCTATGGGTAACTAGATAGCACAGTCCCTGCTGGGTTTCATAGTCCTCTCTGGTGCTTCAGCACTCCACAGGTCTCTCAAGTAATAGGATGGCCCAGTCCCTGCTGGGTCGCACAGGCCTCTCTGTTGCTCCCACACCCTGCAGTTCCCGTGGGCAGGCAACTGGATAGCATCAGTCTCTCTGGGGCTCTGGCTTCCCACTGCTCTTGTGAGCTGCTAGACCACACAGGCCTCTGTGGAGCTCCAGGTCCTGCTGCTGGTGGCTGGGGAGTGCTGTTGCCCCATGGGGCTCAACTCCTGCTCAGCTTTTGCTGTAGTTTTTGGGGATGGGTCTCAGCTGCTGGTCTGTGCTTCTGTTGCCTGGGGATGGATGTCTGCTCCTCAGCCTCTGTTGCTGGGGGTATATCTGGACTCTTATGGGGATGCTACTGTGGGGGATGGTGCTAGGCTCCGGGTTGTTTGCGGCTTCCGTGACTGGTACCTTGAGAGTTCCATTACTGTGCACTGGTCTGTGTTGACACAGAGTGTCCACTGGTCAGATGGTGCCAGGTGCGCTGGTGGGCTCAGGTTGCTGGGCCCTAGCCGCTCCCACTGCCTCCTCCCAGGGAAGACCTGGGATCTTCCAAATTGGTGAGACCTTCCTGCGGCACAGGGAGCAGCGCACTGAAGGGCCGCTTACCGCGGTAGCCGGCTGCTCTGCCTACAGCACAGGGACCTTCTGCTATGCGTCTCTGCACTGCTCGGGTTTGGTCGCCCACCTTCACGTCCACTCACACTCCCTCACACACTCACCCTCCCTCTGGTCCTGCCTGCTGCCATCTTTCTCTATGCTGTTCTTTTTAATAAATATGAGACAATGAAAATAGGAAGAACTAAGGAAGATACCAGTGTGGCAATTTTATCAGTCCTAGGGATTAAGAGCTTTTTAGAAACACTTTACAAAATCTACTGCATTGTCAACAGCCATTTCATGTTCCATGTTGCATCATTCTTTTTATAATTGCATTCTTAAAATATGTACTTGATGAATAATCTACCCCATCTCCCACTTTCAATTATATTTACTGTATAGCATTTCCCAAGGGAACTATTAAAAACACACACTCATTAGCTCCATCAAGTATTTTCACAAAATATAATTGATATCTTTTTTCCCTGAGACTTTTTTTTTTTAAACTAAGAAACTATAGTCCTACCAAAAGCATGGCAGAGTCAAAAAAAGAGTTTGCTGAACAACCTCAGAGTGATAAAAATTTCCCTCTTTTAATTAATTTTCTCCTTAAATAGAGATGGTCTTTGTTGAGTTTTAATTGAAAAATTTAAACATTTTCTGCTGAAGGGTTAATTGCCCACTTTTAAATGTATCATCATGGGGTATGTCTGTAGGAAAATTTATAGCTTAAATGATTACTTGATTTTTTTTATCTTAGTAAGAGTCTTAGTCTGCTAACTTGTAAAGTGGTCCTCATCTATTGCAGTGGTTCTCAACTCTGTCTTTACATTGGAATCACCTGGAAGCATTTAAAAGCTGTAGATGCCAAGAGACCCCTTCTCACCCCAGACCAATTAAGTCAGTATCTCTGGGCATAGAGCCTGGGCATCTGTGTATTTTAAAACTTCCCTGGTGCTTTTGTTGCAGGCAGGACTGAAAACCACGGATGTAGTAAAAGAGTCCTCATTTTATAGATGACAAAGTGGAAGCTCAGAAGCATTAGCTGATATCTAATTGTACTGAGAGAAGGACATACCATGTGTCAAGTACGCACTTGGTGCTCTGCATGCGAGCACTGTAGTAGCGCTTTAAGGACATTTTCTTATTTAGTCCTTAAAATGATCTAATGATTTTTTGTACCCCATTTGACAGTGAAGGGAACCAAGGTACACAGATGCTGAGTAACTTATCCAAGGTCATATTGTTAGAAACTTGGACCCACATTTGTTTCCTGTGTCCTCAGAATAATGCTTTTCTCATTAACTCTCTCTGTCTATACTGTCCCTGGAATTTCTTTGTAACTTTGTTCACACAGAGGCATCTTGGGATTTCACAAACTGGATTCAGCTAGTGCTGCATCAATGGCTGGAGCCGCTCATAATGCCTGTTTATAGCAGGTGCTTGGTGTGTTTGTTAAATAAACAAGTAAGTGAGGTTATGTTCATCACACTTGTTAGTTTTATTTATTTATTATTATTTTTAAATTACAGTTGATATACAATATTATAGTAGTTTCAGGTGTACAATGTAACAATTAGATAGTTATATGCCTCATGAAGTGATCACCCTGTCTAGTACCCATCTGAAACCATACACAGCTATTACAACATTACTGACTTCATTCCCTATGCTGTGCTTTACATCCTTATGACTATTTTTATAACTGGCAATTTGTACTTCTTAATCCCTTTAGCCTGGGTCCCAGGTCCCCTCAGTTTATTCTCTGTATCCATGCACTTATTTCTGTTTTGTATGTTTTTTATTATATTTTTAAGACTCCAGATATAAATAAAACCGTATGATATTTGTCCTTCTCTGACTTATTTCACTAAGCACAATGCCCTCCAAGTCCATCCATGTTGTTGTAAATGGCATGATTTCATTTCTTTTTATTCCATTGTGTATATACACCACCACTTCTTTATCTAAACATCTATTGATGGACACTTAGGTTGCTTCCTTATCTTGGCTGCTGTAAATAATGCTGCAATGAACATAGGGGAACGTATCTTTTCAAATGAGTGTTTTGGATTTCTTTGGATAAATACCCAGAAGTGGAATTGCTGGATAATATCATAATTTTATTTTACATTTTTTGAGGAATCTTCATACTGTTTTTCATAGTGGCTGTGCCAATTTACAATTCTACCAATGGTGCACCAAGGTGTTCTTTTCTCCAAATCCTCTCCAACAAGCACAGTTTGTTGATTTATTGATGATAGCCATTCTGACAGGTGTGAGGTAAATTGCTAGTTTTAAAGAAAAGAGAAACTAGGTCCAATTGGATTAAGCAGAAAAGTGACTGGGGATCAAACCCATAACCTAGGTATACACCCTGACCAGGAATTGAACCTGCCACTTTTTGGTGTATGGGATGATACTCCAACCAGCTGAGCCACACCAGCCAAGTCTGGCTTATATCATTTTAAAGTCTAAGTATCCTGAATCTAGGTGCTCAAATCTTATAGTAAGGAGTCTTATTTAGCCCGGCTTCTTGTTTTGGTTTTTCTGGGTTATGGTTATGGGCTCATGACAGGCATTCATGGTCTCTGATGGGCTTGGGTCAAGTCTTGTGTCTGCTCTTGAACTAATCATTGTGTGGAAGGAATGAAATAGTCTCATTGGCTGAAATGGATCACCTGACTGCCTGTGGAGCCAAAGAGATGGTTGTATTAGACCCACTAAGCCACATGGACCCAAGAAGGGAGAGGAGAGGCTCCTTTTCACAAAAGTAGGGGTTGGGATTCTGTCACCAGAAGCAAATAAATTCAAGAGATGCAAAACATCAGGTGCTCACGACATTGAAATAGGAGGAGTCTGACTAAGCTTTGAAAAGTCTCCCTTAAGAGGGCTCAATGTCAGGGAAGGGCTCAGATAATTGTAAGCTCCCATTTTCTCTCAACTTACCTACCCAAGGCTTTGCAAATCTACCCCTGCAAGGGCCCACAAAAGGACTTCATCAGACCTAGAATGCCATCCACACCAATCCAGAAGCCAGCCACCCCATTTTTTCTGTGCCAAGACAGAAAGAAAGAGCCCCATGGAGATCACTTTCTGATGGGGTTTCAAACATTACAAGAGCAAGTTTTACTTATGGTGTGTGTGTGTTGGGACCCGAGCCTGTCCTTGGGTGGAATGTCAGACTCCTCATGCTTCCTTTGGGGAGAAGCAAAGGATTAGAGAACTGAACATATCTTATAAGTCAAGCAAAGAAATTCTACTGACCCTGAGTTTAACTATGTTAGATGAACAAACTGGGACCAGTTTTGTTATGGCTAGTGATGTCTTCTGAGGATTTCTGAACTCTCATAATAGAAAGAAGATAGCCTGTGCTTGTGTGTGTGTGTGTAGGTCCTCATAGCCCATAAAACCAGATTTGCTTAAAGCCTCATCAAGTAAATAGAAATCAGTGAATCTTGTCAATCTCCTTTGTGACCTACTGGGAATGTTGCTGATTCCTATGTAGCTTTGGAAAAAAGAGGTGATGGTGGGGGGCGGGAGGGAGAGAGAGAGAGAGAGAGAGAGAGAGAGAGAGAAGATGTATTGGGGCAACTTCTGAGAAACCATTAAGAACTGAGAGCACCCACTGACATAATGACTGAACATTTGATGAATAACGCCAACATCATCATTTATTGCCCCAGTGATGAATGTGGGCAGGTGCTAGAGGTGTTTTTGATGAGTCACTGTTTTAAGAGAAATGATCAGTGTGGTGACAGTGTGTTTTGAGTTGAAGCACCAGAAGGTTGGGCCTTTTAGGTGTCAGAAGAGGTTCCAGCTCAGGAATCAGAAGACAACAATATGGGAGACAGTGATGTAAAGACGGTGGGTAAGCAAGAGGCATTGGGGATATTTAGCTATTGGTTGTGGAGTGTTCCAGCAAGTAAAAAGAGGAAAGAGCAAGGCATTTAAATAATCAGACCATGCATATAAAAATTTTGATAGGAGTGGACGAGATTTATGTACAAAATGTTTCAGCACAATTATCACTAATAGTATGAAAAATGGAAATAACGCCATTATTTCTTAATTATATAACAATAGAGGATTAAATCAATTATGATTCACTCATTTATATGCTGTTATATAGCCATTGCTAATGATATTGTGAAGAACTACTTGCAATAAAACGAGAGAAATACTTTTGATCCATGGATGATGAGCAGGTTATACAAACAGGACATTATCTCAATCACATTCTTGGTTTCATTTCATGGTCCCACCATCTTATTCTTTCTTTGTCATGCACTTAATAGAAACATATTTTGTTTTTATGCTTATGAAATCAATACATCTACACCATGGAAACTTTGGAAACATAGGAAAGTATGTGTATGTGTGTGTATATATATATATATATATATATATATATATATATATATATAAATATAAAGAAATTGCATTATGTAGTGCTAACTACTGACCATATTTTGGTGCATTTCTTTTAGTTTTTTTTTTTTTTCCTGCATGTGTTCCCTTAGACTTCTCAGGTCCTCAGAATTTTTGGAAACACTCTTGCTTTTGCAATGATATATGTATAGCTTGAGCCTATATTTCTCAATCTGTGGGTGTCAAGTCCTTATAAAGATATCTGTGAGTTTAGTGAATTTACTATATTTTCTCTCATTCTGCCTCCTGAGATCTATCACCCCAAATAGGGCACACTGGCCCCTTGCTATGTATCTTCTGAAAAAGGCTATGGTGTGAGAAAGGTCTGAGATAAGATGGGGTTAGTTAGAAAAAATGTTAAGCATCGCTCTTCCTGGAACTCACTGATTGTTCCTACCACTGGTGACTTCCCACTGTCATGTTTCTCTGTAGGTTCTAGCCTCCTACCTTCACAACTCTATCTGGACCAACTAGCATTCAATTAAATAATTCCTGTTCACTTACTCAGTGATTTAATTTTTCCTTTGTTTCATTCCATCTACTCATAAAGAACCTTGAATTTCAGATTCAAAAATTACTATCTAGTTGTTCTCCCAAAATAAAGAGAAATTATTTCCCTAATATGTATTCTTATGTCCTCTAGAACAACCAAATTTTACTTTTTGAAATTACATATATGAATAAATACACACATATGTACACACTTAAAATATCTATCTATAAAGCACACACATAGATATATGTAAATAATATATGTGTGTGCAAATATATTATATGAATTTTAATGGGCAAGGACTGCCTATATTAATTTATAATTGATTTTTCATGTACAGTTTTTCATAGACTCCAGGATGCCATCAAATACAGGGGTGGGCAGCGGGCTAGTGTGGCTCAGTGGTTGAGCATTGACCCATGCACCAAGAGGTCACCAGTTTGATTCCTGGCCAGGACACATGCCCAGGTTGTGGGCCAAATCCTCAGCGGGGGACATGCATGAGGTGGCCAATCAATGTTCTCTCTCATCAGTTTTTATCTCTCTCTCCCTCTCTCTTTCTTTCTCTCTAAAGAGAAGAAAAAAATCAATAAAGGGAAAAAAAACATTTAAATACAGAGGTGGGCAAAAGTAGGTTTACAGTTGTAAGTATAGGAAACAGTTTATTTTGTATTATTATTTATTAATTATTGTATTATTTTTCATACAACAACTGTAAACCTACCTTTGCCCACCTCTGTATAATATACACCATTCTTTTACATACCACAAAGAAAGAAAGAAAAAAACACTTTTGCAAAAAAAAAAAAAAAAATTTATGACATTTCTTTTCTTTTTTTATCCTCACCCGAGGAGGACATTTTTTTGCATTTATCTTCAGATAGAGCAGGAGGGAGAGAGAGAGAGAAACATCGATGTGAGAGAGACACATCGACTGGTTGCCACCCACACAACCCCAACCGGGGCCGGGGACAAACTGCAACCGAGGTATGTGCCCTTAGCGGGAACCGAACCAAGGTCTCTCTGGTCCACAGGATGACACTAACCACTGAGCAAAACTGACCAGGGCAAAATGATGGCATTTCATTGATTATAAGACATATCCTGACTTCAGTGATGTTACAGCATGAAAACATGTATATTACAATAAATGAAACAGAGCTTGTATCGATCAGCTATTGCCACAATAAAACTGCATAAAAACTACCCCAAACTCAACTCAGTAACATTCAATAATAAGAAAATGTTTCTTGCTCTTGAGTCTGCTGGTTTGCTTGGGGTGAGGATGGGTCCGCGTCATATGTGCCATTTTGGGGCCCATGGGGCTCTGTAGAATGTTATTTCTTTGGCAGATCACTGGAGCGTAAGAGGTAGTAAGCCCAACCAAGCCGACATGTTTTGTGTTTCTGTATTATGTATTGCTGATATCCCATTAGCTACTTATATGGCTGGTTTCAAAGTCAAGAGGGGTGTGTGTGTGTGTGTGTGTGTGTGTGTGTGTGTGAGAATATATATTTCATCCATCATGTCAGGATGTGTATACCTAATACACTACTGGGGAGTGAAGCATTGAGACCAATAATTCAATCAATACGGTATCTTAAAATCATTATGTCCGGTAGTTTATGTCCCTTTGTAATCTACCTCGTACACTTGTTGGAACAAAATAGATCATAACATAAATAACATGCAAGGGGTAAAAAGGAAGTAAATGCATGGTTGTTTCAGAAAGGTGAATGAAAGATGGCTTTTATTTTTTTCTTTGTCCCTTTGATCGTTCTAAGTTTTCTATGAGGGGTAGGAGTTACTTTTTAAAGTCAGACAATAAACCTGCACCTACATCATTCATTAATTCCTTTAAAAAGACCATGTAGGAAGGTAGTTAGGGAGAGAAATAAGCAGTTACTTTGGAGGAAATTCAGAGGAAGGCATTGGTCTTTGGGGAGGGTGGCATCAGTACACAATTAGGTTCCCCAATGTTAGAGAGATTAGGGGTACGAGGCAGTTGATTCAGATAAGAAATTCTGACTCTGGTGAAAGACAATAGCATGGTTATCAGAACAGGTGGGCCAGATTGCAACTGGGTCTATGAAGCCAGGGCTAGTCATTAGAGATGGACATGAAGGGGTCAGAACAAGTGCGCCAAGAACATGAATTCTACACTTGGTCTCAGAGTACTGAGCCTGGATGACTGACATCCTTCCTACCTCAAGTGAGAATTAGGTCTGGAGACGAAGGTGAGTCTGAACTTAGAGGTGGAGCAAAGGGACTTGAACTGTGAGCAGAGTCAGGAAAAGGAAGCCGAGCAGGACCTGAGCAATATCTATTAACAAGCAGAGTGCAGTCCAATACTGAGGACCACCAGAAAAGTGATTCTTAAACTTTATTGTGCATCAGAATCACCTGGCGAGCACGTGAAAATACAGATTGCTGGGCCCCATCTGCAGAGATTCTGATTAATGACAGCTGGAATGGGACCTGAGATCGTGCATTTTAAGTAAGCACCCTGGTAATCTTGATGCTGCCAGTCTGGGGACCACACTTTGAGAACCACTAAGGCAACTGTTCTCAACTTGCTTGCAATTTATACCACCTGGAGAGCTTTTACATATCCCCATGCCTAGGCTGCACCCCAGACCAATTAAATCAGAATCTAGGGGTGGGGCTCAGTCATCAGTATTTTTTTTAAAAGCTCCCAAGATGAAGACAATGTGCAGCCAAGGTTGAAAACTGCTGCTCTAAGGAGAATTAATTTAATCTGTTTAACTACTGAGTACATTGGCAGCAGGTACTAAATTAGCTCATCACCAACCGCCACTCCTTTCTCTGTGGACCAAGGAGTTGAAATTGTGCCTGTGGAAGCCTCCTGGAAGAGTGAAGCTTAAAAGTTGGAATTCAACTGCCTTTCCGGATGCCAAGGAAATTAGGCAAATCTCCTGGCGCTCGGTTGAGAAGAAAATGAGGAGAGATGTGGTGAATCTTTGACCTGTTTGCATCCTCATTGGAGAGGGACAAAGGTCACGGTGAGATGCAGGCAGCTTTTATTGAAAAATGATCTTGTGAAAGATGCAGAGGTCTGAACCCAATATGGCATGTCCTTAGAAGGTTAGAGGACTTTGTCAGCCGTCTAGGTCCTCCACATGTCTTTGAGGTTGCCATGGGGAGTCAGAGCTATGCCATGTGAGATGTTTAAAGAGGTACTCCTTGAGGGAGATGGAATTTACCCCAGGTCTTGTCTCCTTTATCTTTTTCTCCTGATTCTATGAGACTTTCTGTCTTCCAACCCAGGCATCCACCAAGTCCCATTCTCTAGTGTGTTGTTTTTGTTTTTGTTTTAAATCTGAGGTAGCAGCTAGCTCCTTTCCAAGGAGGCATGATGGCCCAGGGGTGGGGAACCTTTTTTTTCTGCCAAGGGCCATTTGGATATTTATAATATTATTTGAGGGCCATATAAAATGATCAACTTAAAAATTAACCTGCTATATTTGGTCAGGCTAATTTGGTGAGGTGTGTGATGTGAGCTGGTATTGATTTTGTGGGCCTCATACAGGCTGTGGGCTGGACGTTCCCTACCCCTGAAACCACGCCTCTTTCCATGGGACAGGTCTCACACCCTTCCACCTTAATGTAGTACATCCTGGAAATCAAGGAGGCATTGCTAATGTGCGAAGTGGTTCTCTAATGTGAGAGTACAGCCTTAGCAGCAGAAGAGGAATGGTCTTCAAAGACATTTTTAATGGGCTGAATTGTGTCCCCCCCCCCCCAAATTCATATGTTGAAGATAATGCCCAGTACCTCATTATGTGACTGCATTTGGAGACTAGGTTTTTATAAAGAGGTAATCAATGCAAAAGGAGACCCTATCAGTGAGCCCTGATCCAATATGATTCATATCCTTCTGAGAAGAGAAGATTTAGACATGGACGTGCACAGAGAGAAGACAGTGTGAGGACGTCGAGAGAAGACCGCTATCGACAAGCCAAGGAGATGATCCTCAGAGGAAATCAGCCCTGCTGACACCTTGATCTTGGACATCTATGCCCCATAATTGAGAGACAATACATTCCTGTGGTACTCTGTTATGGCTGCCATAGGAAATAAATGCAGATGTGAATGATGATTTGTTGAGGAGACATTCAAGTTATTTTCCATTGGACGGAACTGAATGAGTGCAAATTAAGGGTAGATGAACTTGTCTCAAAATAATTGAACATTCCTGACTGGCTGCTGCTAACCATAAGCCAATATCTTCCTTATACATTGTTTGTCTCCATTTATAAGTGTGGGAGTTTTTTTTTTTGTTTGTTTGTTTGTTTTTTTGCAGGGAGGTGGGGCTTGGAGGGCCAAACTGTGGGAAAGGAAAACCATGAGGGATGGAATAACGTTTGTTCTTTATGGAGTCCTTTGTGTTTATTTGGATTCTCTTTGGAAAGACAAGTTTAGATGCCTAAGTTGTAAAAATAAGAGAGTTGATGTAATGTCTTTTAGGTACTTCCATGGCATGATGCCTGGCACACAGCAACACTGAAAACTGTTAGGTATCAGTTTATCCACTAGTCCCTTCTCCTCCTATATCTGTGTAGCAGACACCCTTTGGTGGGTCTTACCAGTTGGCCAAAGTTGCTCTTCCTCTGGAAACCTCCCATCCGCATCCAAAGACTTGCACAAGAAATCCCAATAGCCATGGCAGGGGTACTGTGTGATCCGAGCCCCGTGGCTGCAGCTGATTGGGCCAGGAGTGCTCACGTGACCCAAGCTGGGCCAATCCCAGTTTCTTCTCATGGAATTCGGAATTGGACCTAAAAGACTCATGACTTTATCAAGTGGGTTTATAAAAACTCAGGAGCTAAGGCATACCCGTCATCATCATCATCATCATCATCATCATCATCATCATCATCATCATTAATGTGATATGTACTGCACGTTTTCAGGGATGGAATGACTGAATATTAGATAGAAGGACAGGTAAGAAGTGGAAAGAAGCTAGTTACTGATGGATTTTTCCTTTTCAGCTTATCACTTATTCATCTTTTTATCTGCAAGACTCATGACTTAGAACTCTTCTGTCTTGTCTCGACCAGGCTGAGATGACCACCACTCATTCCCAGAGGAAATTCTCAGAAGTGCTGTCTTTGCTCCTTCCCACATTGAAGATTGACTACAGCTGCACAGAGTAGGTAAGTAATTTCATGTGTCCTTAGCAGAAAAAAATGATACTCCCTTTTTAAAACTGGGGATTTTGAGGGACCTTAGAGTCATGGACTCAGCTTCTAATGTGGATTTAAACTGGAAGTTGCTTGGCCTAAGAGGCTAATTAGGCTTGATTCATTATTTATTCCAATCTACAAAGTTTAATACCCAACCTGACCACACAGCTGGATGCTCCAAAACTTTAATTCAGCCTGGTGGCTGATTAGCAACTTCCTTGTAGGAACATCTTTTAGTGGCTGATTTACATGTGCTGAATTACACCATGTTCTTTGCATTGACTCTGGTTCTGTTTTCTTATCTCTAAGATGAAGCTATGATGTTCTCAAAATAGTATGAGATTTTGTACATACAGAGTTTAGCAGGGTGTCCAGCAAATGAGAAGAGCTCAGTATATGAGATGTTATTACCATTATGTTCACTTAAGGAAGACCATGAGGAAGATACTCCAGGTTAGCCACCACAGACATCCTTCCCCACTCTCTTGGTGACAGGAAGAAGCCTAGTGGATTGATGGATGGAGAAGGTTGATAGATGTTGTCTGTCCCTTTTCCAAAGCTGAGGATTAACTAGACGCACAGGTTGGCACCTGACACGAGGCTCTATATCTTCTTGCCTGGGGTGGTGGCCATATATTTAAGACTGCTGGGCAAGGAATCTTTCAAGGCCAGTTATTTGGCTTTTCCCTGTTGAGCTGAATCAGCTACTATTAAACTCAAGAAGGGCAGACTGGCCAGGTTGATGGGTTTGTAAGTAAAGTGTGCTTGTATTTGTGTACGTCTCTGGCAACTTGTTTATCTCTGTACCTACCCTCTTGTCTCTGCATGTGTCTGTTTTGTTTCTTCTCTTTGCCTCTCTTGTGTTCATTTGGGGGCTCATGAATATTATTTGAGTGTGTCCATGTCCACGTGTATATATCTATGTGTGAGAGATTCTTTGTCTACCTATGGCGATCACATCAAACTTGTGAAAATAGTATCCCCACTCTATTTCTTTTTTTTTTTTTAATACTCACCTGAGGATACTTTTTTTTTTATCTTCAGATAGAGTGGGATTGGGGGGGAGGGGAGAGAGAGAGAGAGAGAGAGAGAGAGAGAGAGAGAGAGAGAGAAACCTTGATGTAAGAGAGACACACAGATTGGCTGCCTTCTGCAGGACCCCAACCAGGGTCGGGATGAACCACACCAAGGTACGTGCTCTTGATCAGAATTGAACCCGTGACTTTTTGGTCTGTAGGCTGATGCTGTTAGGCTGATGTTTTGCTCAGTGGTTAGCACTGAGCAAAACTGGCCAGGTCCACTCTATTTCTTTTTTAAGCAACTCATTTTGTTTTGTACCCTCCTTTTTAGAAAAGACTAAATACAGTAGTTACTTCTTTGCTGGTGTAGAGGTTTTGATAATGATTTTTTTGAAACTGTTTATTATTATTATTGTTGACAGTATTACAGATGTCTCCCATTTTCTCCCTTTTTGCACCCCTCCCCCACCCCCTTCCTCACCTCAGGTCTTCCCCATACTGTTGTCTGTGTCCATGGGTTATGTATACATGCATATATGTTCTTTGGTTCATCTATTCCTGTCCCCCAACCCTCTGAGATCTGTTATTATGTTGCATGCATCCATACCTCTGGCCCTGTTTTGTTCATCAGTTTATTTTGTTTTGATAATGATTTTTGATGATTACATTCCCTAATGCTCTTTTAGAAGGGTACTTTGATTCTGCAAATTCTAGAGTTTCTCTTATAGCCAGAAATTAAACACCTTGATCAAGATTCTATAAAAACACACATCACATCAATTAACAGATATCGCCAGGGGCAGTCTCCTTGTCCAACATCTGCTACTTTATTACTAACAGCAACAGCAGAATATATTATGGGAAGTGTGTCTGTGGATTTACACCGGGTTCCAAGAGTGCACAGAGATTTCCACGAGGCCTGCTCAGTTTTCTAATGAGACACATTAACACTCTGTGTTGAATGTGTGGGGTGGCACACTGTCCTCCCCCATCCTGGAAAAACCATGAAGATTATGGTGATTATATGGGAGAACTTGTCTATTCTCAAGGAGTTTGTTTTCACAAAAGGCATCAAGAACAAGAACTAATGATAATGAGTTGTAAGAACTATAGTTTTTGAGCATTTACTATATGTCAGTCACTGTGTTAGGCACATCGCAGGCATCATCTTATTTAATCCTAAATTAGTCTTATAGGGAGGCTTTAGTATTCACATTTTAAGGATGAGGAAGCTGAGGCATAGAGAGTTCAAGTATGTTGCTCAAGGTCACATAGGTGGTGAGTGGCCACAGTGGACAGTTAGTTCTTTGTTCCCGTCTCCTCTTCTTTTGGGAATGACCCTGACCTATGACCTAAGGACTGGGCACGTGATTGATGCAGGCCAAATCAATCATCTTCTGGGAAGTCTTGATTGATGTTGGGTGGATACTGACCCAGCATGTCCACTGAGAATCCATATCTGGGATTAAGTTTCAGCTGCTGGGAGGAAGAAGGAATCTTTGCCCAGTGGGATTGCTCAACTGGGTGCCAGTGGCTGTTTTGCCCAGTATGCGGAGATGTTCTTCTTTGTGCCTTAGGGAAAAATAAATGAGACCAACAGGCAAAGAGAACCAGAGCAAGCAAAGATGGGAAACAGATGGAGAGAGAATCCGAGTGGGGTAGTGTTCAGTCCCAAATTCCCATTCCCAAGGATATGATTAACACAGCTCTTCCTTCCATATGCAGAGTTACCACATTATCTTTCCCTGCTCCGAAGGAAATAAACCCCCTTTGTGGTTTAAGCACGTTTGAGGTGGGTCTGCTGGTTTAAAAATACCACAAATGAATACTCCTCCATTCAAGAGGCACAGTCTCATTCTCCTTTTCTTGCCCGGGGGCTGGACTTAGTGACTCACTTTCTAGCAAATACCATAAAGGGGAAGTAATGGTGTGCAGCCTTGCAGACTGGGTCATAAAGGCAATGCAGCTTTCTCCTTGCTTCTTCTCTCTTGCTCCACTCACTTTGGGCAATCCAGCTGTCCTGCTGTAAGGGCAGTCAAGCAGCCCTGTGAGAAGAAGCCAACGCACGGGAAGGAAGCACCTTGGATGTGCATCCTCCAGCCTTGAGATGCATGCAGCCCCCACTGATACCCTCACCGCAATCTCATGAGAGACCTTGATTCCTGATCCATAAAAACAGTGAAATAATAAATGCTTGTTGTTCTAAGCTGCTAAATGTCAGGGTCATTTGTTATGCAGCAATACAGAGTTAATGCGGTGGGTGTCTGTCACTTAGAATTGACAGAATGCAGCCAAGTTGAGAAGTGGAGGTACTACTCACATTAAGAGGATGCTGATTGTTTGCCTCATCCATATCTATTTCCCCTTCTGCCCACAGAGCCAGGATTTTATCTCGGGTAAATCAACGTCCTGCCTGGTCTCAGTTGTGCACTTTGGGTGGGACTGGCGCTAGTGTTAGGGGTTGTCTGTGATTGATTTAAGCCAATGCATTCTATTTCCTGACTACAGTGATTGGTCTTAGGGATGGGCACTGCATTCCCAAAGAGTCACTGAGATGCAAGGAGATACTTTTTGAGCCTTCAAGGAAAAATTTCCCTTTCTTCTGAAGAAGTCTTTAGAAAAATTTTGCGTTCCTTCCTTAGAACATGTGGTATTAGGAAGTGAGGGTAGATGCTCCTGCAGCCATTTTGCTGTCATGAAGCAGCGTCCAGTGTAGGGTGCTGCTGTGTTCAAGGGAGAAGAGAGACTGATAGATATCAGGACTTTGGTGATATTGTTGGTCTCACTAGCAATTACCCAAAGCCCTCCTATAGCTCTTTTATTCATGTAAACCAATGAATTCTATTTATTGCTTAAGCCACTTTAATTTGGGTTTTCTGTTCCATGAAACAAATATGTTCTTAACTGATACCCAATCCCAGGTCTCTCTGAATTCAATGCTAATACTCTTTTAAACTGCCATGAACTATATGGTGCCATACTGAACATGATCAATGGACTTCTGTTTTTTTTAAATTTTTATTCTCACCATAGGACATTTTTCCATTTTTTGTTCAGATAGAGTGGGAGGGAGAGAGAGAAACATCGATGTGAAAGGGACACATCGAGTGTCTGCCACCCGCACGACCAACCAGGGCTGGGGACAAACTGCAACCGAGGTACACGCCCTTAGCGGGAACCGAACCCGGGTCTCTCTAGACCATAGGCTGACACTCTAACAGCTGAGCCAAACTGGCCAGGGCCGGACTTCTGTTTAAAAGTTGTATTGGACACAATCTTTTCCAACTTCATATGTAAAAGAAACACCCAAGAAGACATAGAAATAGAAACCCATACAGCTCTGAAAACCAAAACAGATACTGAAACTGTTGTCAAAATCTGTAAGAACATTCCAGTAATCCTAAGATTGATGGAGCTAAACTGAGAATTACAAAATTATGGTTGACACCTGTTTGGATGTCTAGAACCGGGCAAGCCTGATATCCATGAGCAATGGAAGATAAATATTCTCTCCTCCCACTTTGTAGCCTGATGTCTACATGCCAGTGGTTGATCTCAGCTTTGTGTATACTGATTGGAGTGCAGAACATGGCTGACAAAGTTTTTTTTTTAATCTTTATATTTTATGTTTAGATAATGGGTTAATTTAGGTTATGCAATGGCTTAGAAAAATATCTATTTCTTTTTTAAAAATTGAATTTGTTGGAGTGACATTGGTTCATAAAACCACACAGGTTTCAAGTGTACCACCTGACAAAACATCATCTACACATTGCATCCGGCACCCACTGCCGAAGCAAAGTCTCTTTCCTTCCCCATTTATCCCCCCTTCGCCCACCCCTACCTACCTCCAGCCCCCTTTCCCTCTGACTATCACCACACTGTTGTCTGTGCCTATGTGTTATAGTTATATACTTTTAATCCCTCCACCTTCTTTCATTCAACCCCGCTCTAGCAGTACTTCAAGAAACACTCCAGCCACTGGGAGAGCAATAAAAAGAGAAAACTCAAGAATGAGAATATTTTGTTATAAAGAAACTGGCAATAAAATCGATTAGGAATGTTGATACACTTTTTGAAAGATGAGATATAGATTGGAGAAAACAACAGCAACAAAAAAGCATAATGGGGAAGAAAAGCTTACTAGTTATTTCTCTTACATAGAGAGTGTCAACAGATACCATTTCATTCATGTTATTAAGTTCTTATTATGTTTGAGACTATGCTAAGTATTTCACAAGAAAAATTTTATATAAAAAATATACATTAAGCCCTGGCTGGTGTGACTCAGTCAGTTGGAGCGTCATCCAGTATACCAAAAGGTGGTAGGTTCGATTCTGGTCTGGGCACATACCCAGGTTGCAGGAGGCCACTGATGGACGTTTCTCTCTCACACTGATGCTTCTTTCCCTTTGTCTCTCTCAGGTAACATAAATAGAAAAATTTAAAAAATAAAAAGAAATACATGTTAAAGTATGTTTTTAGCTAACTTAAATGTAATACACAACATAATTAAGTCCAATATCCGTGATAGACCCAACATGACTGAAGGCCATATTTTTTTTTTAAAATTTTTTATTTATTGTTTGTTACAGATATTTCTCCTTTTTTACCCCATTGGCACCCCCCTCCCCACCCCACCCCTGCCCTGTCCCAGGCTTAGTTGTTCATGTCCATTGGTCATGCATACATGCATATAAGTTCTGTGGTTTATCTCTTCCCACCCCCCCACCCCCTCTTCTGAGGGATGTCAGTCTGTGCCCTACTTCCATGTTTCTGGGTCTACTGTATTCCTCAGACTGTTATGTTCATTATATTCCGTATATAAGTGAGATCATGTGGTATTTGTCTTTTTCTGCTTGGCTTATTTCACTTAGGATAATACTTTCCAGGTCCTTCCATGTCGTCTCAAAGGATAAGAGATCTTTCTTTCTTTTTTTTTTTTTATCCTCACCCGAGGACATTTTTCCATTTTTTGTACAGACAGAGTGGGAGGAAGAGAGAGGAAGAGAGAGAGAGGGAAACATCGATGTGAAAGGGACACATCGAGTGGCTGCCACCCGCACGACCAACCAGGGCCAGGGACAAACTGCAACCAAGGTACATGCCCTTAGCGGGAACCGAACCCGGGTCTCTCCGGACCGCAGGTGGACGCTCTAACCACTGAGCCAAATCGGCCAGGGCAGAGATCTTTCTTTCTTACCGCTGCATAGTACTCCATTGTGTATATGTACCATTGCTTTTTTATCCATTCATCTACTGATGGACGCTTGGGCTGTTTCCAGATCTTAGCTATTGTAAATAGTGCTGCTATGAACATGGGGGTACATATATTCTTTCTGATTGGTGTTTCAGGCTACTTAGGGTATATTCCTAAAAGTGGGATCACTGGGTCAAATGGAAGTTCAATTTTTAATTTTTTGAGGTAACACCAATGTTTTCCATAGTGGCTGCACCAGTCTGCATTCCCACCAGCAGTGTATTAGAATCCCCTTTTCTCCACACCCTCGCCAACACTTGTTTGATGATTTGTTGATGGTGGTCATTCTGACAGGTGTGAGGTGATACCTCATTGTTGTTTTAATTTGCATCTCTCTGATGATTAGTGATGTTGAGCATTTCTTCATATGTCTCTTGGCCATTTGTATGTCCTATTTGGAGAGGTGTCCATTCAGCTCCTCTGCCCATTTTTTTAATTTGGGTTTTTTGTCTTCCTTTTGTTGAGTTGTATGAGCACTCTCTCTATATTGGAAATCAACCCCTTATCTGATACATGATTGGCAATGATGTTCTCCCATACAGTGGGTTGCCTTTCCATTTTGGTGATTGTTTCTTTTGCTGTGCAGAAGCTTTTTAGTTTGATGTAGTCCCATGTGTTCATTTTTTCCCTTTGTTTCTGTTGCCTTAGGTGATGTATCAGTGAAAATTCTGCTCCGTATGTTGTCCGAAATTTTGTTGCCTACATTTTCTTCTAGAATTTTTATGGATTCACGGGTCACATTTAAGTCTTTCATCTATTTTGAGTTTATTTTTGTATGGTGTAAGTTGATGGTCTAGTTTCATTTTTTTGCATGTAGCTGTCCAATTTTCCCAACACCATTTATTAAAGAGGCTGTCTTTTCTCCACTGTATGCTCTTGCCACCTTTGTCAAATATTAATTGAGCATATTGCCTTGGGTACATTTCTGGGTTTTCAGTTCTGTTCCACTGGTCTATCTGCCTGTTCTTGTGCCAGTACCAGGCTGTTTTGATTACAGTCGCTTTGTAGTATAACCTGATATCTGGTATTGTGATCCCACCTACTTTGTCCTTCTTTTTCAAGATTACTGTGGCTATTCGGGGTCCTTTTTGGTTCCATATGAACTTTTGAAATATTTGTTCTAGTTCTGTGAAATATGTCATTGGTATTTTGATGGGGATTGCATTGACTCTATAGATTGCTTTGGGTAGTATGGATATTTTAATGATGTTAATTCTCCCAATCCATGAACAGGGTATGTGCTTCCACGTTTTTATATCTTCCTCTATTTCTTTTTTCAATGACCTGTAGTTTTCTGCAAATAGGTCCTTTACTTCTTTGGTTAAGTTTATTCCTAGGTATCTTAATTTTTTTGGCACGATGGTAAATGGTATTGTTTTTTCAGTTTCTCTTTCTGTGAGTTCATCATTGGTGTACAAGAATGCCGTTGATTTCTTGACGTTAATTTTGTATCCTGCTACTTTGCAAAATTCATTTATTAAATCGAGTAGATTTTTGATGGAGTCTTTTGGGTTTTCTATGTATAATATCATGTCATCTGCAAATAATGACAGTTTCACTTCCTCCTTTCCAATTTGGATCCCTTTTATTTTTTCCTCATGTCTGATTGCTGTGGCTAAGACTTCCAGTATTATGTTAAATAAGAGTGGCGAAAGTGGACATCTCTGTCTTCTTCCTGTTCTTAATGGAAATGTTTTTAGTTTCTGTCCATTGAGTATGATGTTGGCTGTAGGTCTTTCATATATGGCCTTTATTATGTCGAGATACGATCCCTCTATTACCACATTGCTGAGCGTTTTTATCAGAAATAGATGCTGGATTTTGTCGAATGCTTTTTCAGCATCTATTGATATGATCATGTGGTTTTTATTCTTCATTTTATTTATGTGGTGTATCACATTTATTGATTTGCGAATATTGTACCAGCCTTACATCCCTGGAATGAATCCCACTCGGTCATGGTGAATAATTTTTTTGATGTATTTTTGGATCTGATTTGCTAATATTTTGTTCAGAATTTTGGCGTCTATGTTCATCAGGGATATTGGCCTGTAGTTTTCTTTCTTTGTAGTGTCTTTTTCTGGTTTTGGAATTAGAATTATGCTGGCCTCATAGAACGTGGTTGGAAGTCTTCCTTCTTCTTGAATTTTTTGAAATAGTTTGAGGAGAATGAGTGTTAGTTTTTTTTGAATGTTAGGTAAAACTCCCCCGTGAAGCCATCTGGGCCTGGGCTTTTGTTTGCTGGGAGAGTCTTGATTACCTCTTCAATTTCCTTAGTTGTTATTGGTCTGTTCATGTTTTCTATCTCTTCCCAGTCCAGTTTTGGGAGTCTGTGTGTTTCTAGAAATTTGTCCATTTCGCTGAGATTGTCGAATTTGTTGCCATATAGTTGTTCATAGTAGCTGTTAACAATCTTTTGTATGTCTGTGGTGTTGGTTGTTACTTCTCCTCTTTCATGCCTGATTTGGTGTATTTGGGTTCTCTCTCTTATTATCTTGGTGAGTCTAGCTAAGAGTCCATCGATCTTGTTTATCTTTTCGAAAAACCAGCTCTTTGTTTCATTGACCCTTTGAATTGATTTTTGGTCTCTATGTCATTTATTTCTGCTCCGATCTTTACTATTTCCTTCCTTCTACTTGCTCTGGGGTTTTCTTTTTGTTTGCTTTCTAATTCTTTAAGTTGTGAGGTTAGCCAATCAATTAGAATTTTTTCTTGTTTTTTGAGGTAGGCCTGTAGTGCTATGAACTTCCCTCTCAGAACTGCTTTAGCTGCATCCCATAAATTTTGTGTTGTTGTGTGTTCATTTTCATTGGTTTCCAGGAAGTTTTTAATTTCTTCCTTGATCTTCTCGGTGACCTATTCATTGTTTAATAACATGCTATTTAGCCTCCATGTGTTGAAATGTCTTTGCATGTTCTTGTTGCAATTGATTTCCAGTTTCATGCCATTGTGGTCTGAGAAGATGCTTGATTTGATTTCAATCTTCTTGAACTTGTAGAGATTTAGTTTGTGTCCTATCATGTGGTCTATCTTTGAGAATGTCATATATGCACTTGAGAAGAATGTGTATTCTGTAGTTTTGGGGTGTAATTCTCTGTAGATATCTATTAAATCCATTTGGCGGGACCGAAAAATGGCGGCGGAGTGAACGGAGCTACACAGACCGTCTCCCAGAACCAAACTGGAATTACAACTATAACACAGACAAATCGACAGGAAAAAGCAACAGAAAAGCAGCTTGCGAGGACCATACAACGAGGGACACTGACTCCATCCAGGTAGGCTTGCGAAGGCGCGAGACGGGGCTGGGAGCGCACGGTCGGCAGCTCGGCAGCGGCCTGAGCTATAAGCGGCGCCCGCCCGCAGGTTACACTCCCAGGCGGCCCCACAGCACAGCCGGGACAGAGGCTGAAACAGCCACAGCCACTCACCTTGGGCTCCGGCGGAGGGAGGGCGGACTGGACTGGAACTGTGTCGGGACACTCGGGGTTTGGAGGGCGCTCGGAGCTTTGGCTGAGTGCAGCCACTCGGGACGGTGGCCACATTGCTCCTTCCTAGGGCTCTGAGGAGAGGCAGCAGCCCCTCCCTCGGAGATCCAACCCCACCCTGTGGGCCATTGAAGTGCTAATTGAGGCTCACTAACAACCAGCATCTGCCCCACCCTCCTGAAAGCCCCTTGGCTGAGCACCAGAGGGAGTTTTTCAATCAACTGACAACCCAAAACTGATCAATTAACCTAGACTGCTAGCCTCCAGGCAAAAAGCTAGAGGATAACAGTACGTTTCCTGGGCTGGCAACTTTAACCAGGAAAGTAAGACTTGACAGTGGTGTTCAACGCGGGTCCTCCCTCGCTCATCTAAACACAGGAGAGGGAGCCACAAACAGCAGAACACCAACACCCACAGGGAGAACTTGACAGGCTCCAAAGCCCACAGTGATAGCTAAAATGGTGAAACACAGAAACAGAAGCCAAATGAAAGAGCAAGACACCTCCACCGAAGATGAGATCAATGTGGAGCAATTAGGCATGTTAACAGAGCTAGAATTCAGAGCCATGATCTTGAGGAAGCTGAACAGCATGAGTAAGGACATAGAGACACTGAAAATAAGCCAAATGGAAATTAAAAACCAACAAGAAGAGATAAAAAATGACATATCCGAAATGAAAAACACATTGGAAGGTTTAAAAAGCAGAGTAGGGGAAGCTGAGGACCGGATCAGTGAATTAGAAGACAGGGTAGAAAAAATCAACCAATCAGAAAAACAAAAGGAAAAAACTATTAAAAAACAGGAAGACAGCTTAAGAGAACTATGGGGCACCTGGAAACGTAATAATATTCGCATCATAGGAGTCCCCGAAGAAGAAGAAAAGGAGCAAGGGATAGAGAATATATTCAAAAAAATAGTGAGAGAAAACTTCCCTAATTTGGTGAAGGAAGAAGGCATTCAAGTTCAAGAAGCACAGAGAGCCCCAAGTAAGAAGAACCCAAACAGGCCCACACCAAGACACATAGTAATTAAAATGCCACAAATTAAAGACAAAGAGAGAATCCTAAAAGCAGCAAGAGATAAGCAACAGGTTACCTACAAAGGGAACCCCATAAGGCTCTCAGCTGACTTCTCACAAGAAACACTACAGGCCAGAAGAGAATGGCATGAAGTCATCAAAGTCATGAAAAACAAGAATCTGAATCCAAGACTACTCTACCCAGCAAGGCTATCATTCAAAATAGAAGATCAAATAAAGAGCTTCCCAGACAAAAAAAAGCTAAGGGAATACATTAGCACCAAACCAGCACTGCAAGAAATGTTAAAAGGACTGCTGTAATTAGCAGTAGAAATGGGAAGAAAAATAGAACCACACTAAACAAAAATGGCAATAAATAAGTACATATCAATAATCACCTTAAATGTAAATGGATTGAATGCTCCCATAAAGAGACACAGAGTAGCTGATTGGATAAGAAAGCATGACTCATCTATATGTTGTTTACAAGAGACCCACCTCTCAACAAAAGACTCACATAGTTTGAAAGTGAAGGGATGGAAAAAAATTTTCCAAGCAAATGGAAAGCAAAAAAAGCTGGGGTAGCAATACTCATATCTGATAAAATAGATTTCAAAATGAAGACCATAACTAGAGACAAAGACGGTCACTACATAATATTGAAGGGATCTATCCAACAGGAAGATATAACCTTGATAAACATATATGCACTCAATATAGGAGCACCAACATATATTAAAAATCTTCTGGAGGACTTCCAAGGAGAAATCGACAACAATACAATCATAGCAGGGGACTTCAACACCCTGTTGACAGCACTGGATAGATACTCTAGGCAAAAAATTAGCAAGGAAACAGAGACTCTAAATGAAGCACTAGACCAAATGGATTTAATAGATATCTACAGAGAATTACACCCCAAAACTACAGAATACACATTCTTCTCAAGTGCACATGGAACATTCTCAAAGATAGACCACATGATAGGACACAAACTAAATCTCTACAAGTTCAAGAAGATTGAAATCATATCAAGCATCTTCTCAGATCACAATGGCATGAAACTAGAAATCAATTGCAACAAGAACATGCAAAGACATTTCAACACATGGAGGCTAAATAGCATGTTATTAAACAATGAATGGGTCACCGAGGAGATCAAGGAAGAAATTAAAAACTTCCTGGAAACCAATGAAAATGAACACACAACAACACAAAATCTATGGGATGCAGCGAAAGCAGTTCTGAGAGGGAAGTTCATAGCACTACAGGCCTACCTCAAAAAACAAGAAAAATTTCTAATTGACTGTCTAACCTCACAGCTTAAAGAATTAGAAAGCAAACAAAAAGAAAACCCCAGAGCAAGTAGAAGGAAGGAAATAGTAAAGATCAGAGCAGAAATAAATGACATAGAGACCAAAAAAACAATTCAAAGGATCAATGAAACAAAGAGCTGGTTTTTCGAAAAGATAAACAAGATGATGGACCCTTAGCTAGACTCACCAAGAAACAAAGAGAGAGAACCCAAATACACAAAATCAGAAATGAAAGAGGAGAAGTAACAACCAACACCACGGAAATACAAAAGATCATTAACAACTACTATGAACAACTATATGGCAACAAATTCAACAATCTCAGCGAAATGGACAAATTTCTAGAAACACACAGTCTCCCAAAACTATTCCCGGAAGAGATAGAAAACTTGAACAGACCAATAATAACTAAGGAAATTGAAGAGGTAATCAAGACTCTCCCAGCAAACAAAAGCCCAGCCCAGATGGTTTCACAGGGGAGTTTTACCGAACATTCAAAAAAGAACTAACACCCATTCTCCTCAAACTATTTCAAAAAATTCAAGAAGAAGGAAGACTTCCAACCACATTCTATGAGGCCAGCATAATTCTAATTCCAAAACCAGAAAAAGACACTACGAAGAAAGAAAACTACAGGCCAATATCCCTGATGAACATAGACGCCAAAATCCTGAACAAAATACTAGCAAATCGGATCCAGAAATACATCAAAAAAATTATTCACCACGACCAAGTGGGATTCATTCCAGGGATGCAAGGCTGGTACAATATTCGCAAATCAATAAACGTGATACACCACATAAACAAAATGAAGAATAAAAACCACATGATCATATCAATAGATGCTGAAAAAGCATTCGACAAAATCCAGCATCCATTTCTGATAAAAACGCTCAGCAATGTAGGAATAGAGGGATCATATCTCAACATAATAAAGGCCATATATGAAAGACCTACAGCCAACATCATACTCAATGGACAGAAACTAAAAACATTTCCATTAAGAACAGGAACAAGACAGGGATGTCCACTTTCGCCACTCTTATTTAACATTGTACTGGAAGTCTTAGCCACAGCAATCAGACGTGAAGAAAAATAAAAGGGATCCAAATTGGAAAGGAGGAAGTGAAACTGTCATTATTTGCAGATGACATGATATTATACATAGAAAACCCTAAAGAATCCATCAAAAATCTATTAGACTTAATAAATGAATTTGGCAAAGTAGCAGGATACAAAATTAACGTCAAGAAATCGACGGCATTCTTGTACATCAATGATGAGCTCACAGAAAGAGAAACTGAAAAAAACAATCCCATTTACCATCGCTCCAAAAAAATTACGATACCTAGGAATAAACTTAACCAAAGAAGTAAAGGACCTATTTGCAGAAAACTACAGGTCATTGAAAAAAGAAATAGAGGAAGATATAAAAAGTGGAAGCACATACCCTGTTCATGGATTGGAAGAATTAACATAATTAAAATGTCCATACTACCCAAAGCAATCTATAGATTCAATGCAATACCCATCAAAATACCAACGACATATTTCATAGACCTAGAACAAATACTTCAAAAGTTCATATGGAACCAAAAAAGACCCCGAATAGCCACAGCAATCTTGAAAACGAAGAACAAAGTAGATGGGATCACAATACCAGATATCAGGTTATACTACAAAGCGACTGTAACCAAAACAGCCTGGTACTGGCACAAGAACAGGCATATAGACCAGTGGAACAGAACTGAAAGCCCAGAAATGGACCCAAGGCAATACGCTCAATTAATATTTGACAAAGGTGGCAAGAGCATACAGTGGAGTAAAGACAGCCTCTTTAATAAATGGTGTTGGGAAAATTGGACAGCTACATGCAAAAAAATGAAACTAGACCATCAACTTACACCATACACAAAAATAAACTCAAAATGGATAAAAGACTTAAATGTGACCCGTGAATCCATAAAAATTCTAGAAGAAAATGTAGGCAACAAAATTTCGAACATCATACGGAGCAGAATTTTCACTGATACATCACCTAAGGCAACAGAAATAAAGGAGAAAATGAACACATGGGACTACATCAAACTAAAAAGCTTCTGCACAGCAAAAGAAACAATCATCAAAATGGAAAGGCAACCCACTGTATGGGAGAACATCATTGCCAATCATGTATCAGATAAGGGGTTAATTTCCAATATATACAGAGTGCTCATACAACTCCACAAAAGGAAGACAAAGAACCCAATTAAAAAATGGACAGAGGAGCTGAATAGACACCTTTCCAAACAGGACATACAAATGGCCAAGAGACATATGAAGAAATGCTCAACATCACTAATCATCAGAGAGATGCAAATTAAAACAACAATGAGGTATCACCTCACACCTGTCAGAATGGCCGCCATCAACAAATCATCAAACAAGTATTGGCGAGGGTGTGGAGAAAAGGGGACTCTAATACACTGCTGGTGGGAATGCAGACTGGTGCAGCCGCTATGGAAAACAATATGGTGCTACCTCAAAAAATTAAATATTGAACTTCCATTTGACCCAGTGATCCCACTGCTGGGAATATACCCTAGGAAGCCTGAAACACCAATCAGGAAGAATATATGTACCCCCATGTTCATAGCAGCACTATTTACAATAGCTAAGATCTGGAAACAGCCCAAGTGTCCACCAGTAGACGAATGGATCAAAAAGCTGTGGTACATATACACAATGGAATACTATGCAGCGGTAAGAAAGAAAGATCTCTTATCCTTTGAGACGACATGGAGGGACCTGGAAAGTATTATCCTAAGTGAAAGAAGCCAAGCAGAGAAGGACAAATACCACATGATCTCACTTATATACGGAATATAATGAACATAACAGTCTGAGGAATACAGTAGACCCAGACACATGGAAGTGGGGCACAGACTGACATCCCTCAGAAGAGGGGATGGGGGGTGGGGGGGTGGGAAGGGATAAACCACAGAACTTATATGCATGTATGCACGACCAATGGACATGGACAACTAAGCCGGGGACAGGGTAGGGGGGGGTGGGGTGGGGGGTGCCAATGGGGTAAAAAGGTAAAATATCTGTAACAAAAAAATAAATAAATAAAAATTTCAAAAAAAAAAAAAAAAAATCCATTTGGCCTAGTGCTTCATTTAGAGTCTCTGTTTCCTTGCTAATTTTTTGTCTAGAGGATCTATCCAGTGATGTCAACGGGGTATTGAAGTCCCCTGCTATGATTGTATTGCTGTCAATTTCTCCTTTGAAGTCCTCCAGAAGATTTTTAATATATGTTGGTGCTCCTATATTGGGTGCATATATGTTTATCAAGGTTATATCTTCCTTTTGGATAGATCCTTTGAATATTCTGTAGTGGCCTTCTTTGTCTCTAGTTATGGCCTTCATTTTGAAATCTATTTTATCAGATATGAGTATTGCTACCCCAGCTTTTTTTTGCTTTCCATTTGCTTGGAAAATTTTTTTTACATCCCTTCACTTTCAAACTATGTGAGTCTTTTGTTGAGAGGTGGGTCTCTTGTAAACAACATATAGATGAGTCATGCTTTCTTATCCAATCAGCTACTCTGTGTCTTTTTATGGGAGGATTCAATCCATTTACATTTAAGATGATTATTGATATGTACTTATTTATTGCCATTTTTGTTTACTATGGTTCTATTTTTCTTCCCATTTCTCCTGCTAATTACAGCAGACCTTTTAACATTTCTTGGAGTGCTGGTTTGGTGCTAATGTATTCCCTTAGCCTTTTTTTTTTTTTGTCTGGAAAGCTCTTTATTTGACCTTCTATTTTGAATGATAGCCTTGCTGGGTAGAGTAGTCTTGGATTCAGGTCCTTGTTTTTCATGACCTTGATTACCTCATGCCATTCCCTTCTGGCCTGTAGTGTTTCTTGTGAGAAGTCAGCTGAGAGCCTTATGGGGTTTCCCTTGTAGGTAACCTGTTGCTTATCTCTTGTTGCTTTTAGGATTCTCTCTTTGTCTTTAATTTGTGGCATTTTAATTACTATGTGTCTTGGTGTGGGCCTGTTTGGGTTCTTCTTACTTGGGAATCTGTGCTTCTTGAACTTGAATGCCTTCTTTCTTCACCAAATTAGGGAAGTTTTCTCTCACTATTTTTTTGAATATATTCTCTATCCCTTGCTCCTTTTCTTCTTCTTCGGGGACTCCTATGATGCTAATATTATAACATTTCCAGTTGTCCCACAGTTCTCTTAAGCTGTCTTCCTGTTTTTTAACCGTTTTTTCCTTTTGTTTTTCTGATTGGTTGATTTTTTCTACCCTGTCTTCTAATTCACTGATCCGGTCCTCAGCTTCCTCTACTCTGTTCTTTAGACCTTCCAATGTGTTTTTCATTTCTGATATGTTATTTTTTTATCTCTTCTTGATGGTTTTTAATTTCCAATTGGCTTATTTTCAGTGTCTCTATGTCCTTACTCATGCTGTTCAGCTTCCTCAAGATCATGGCTCTGAATTCTAGCTCTGTTAACATGCCTAATTGCTCCACATTGATCTCATCTTCGGTGGAGGTCTCTTGCTCTTTCATTTGGCTTCTGTTTCTGTGTTTCACCATTTTGGCTATCACTGTGGGCTTTGGAGCCTGTCAAGTTTTCCCTGTGGGTGTTGGTGTTCTGCTGTTTGTGGCTCCCTCTCCTGGGTTTAGATGAGCGCGGGAGGACCCACGTTAAACACCACTGTCAAGTCTTACTTTCCTGGTTAAAGTTGCTAACCCAGGAAAGGTACTGTTATCCTCTAGCTTTTTGCCTGGAGGCTAGCAGTCCAGGTTACTTGATGAGTTTTGGGTTGTCAGTTGATTGACAAACTCCCTCAGGTGCTCAGCATAAGGGGATTTCACGAGGGTGGGGCAGATGCTGGTTGTTAATGAGCTTCAATTAGCACTTCAGTGGCCCACAGGGTGGGGTTGGATCTCCGAGGGAGGGGCTGCTGCTTCTCCCCAGAACCCTGGGAAGGAGAAATATGGCCACCATCCTGCGTGGCTGCCACTCAGCAAAAGCCCTGAGTGCCCTCAAATCCCGAGTGTCCCGACACAGTTCCAGTCCAGTCTGCCCTCCTTCTGCCAGAACCCACGGTGAGTGGCTGTGGCTGTTTTAGCCTCTGTCCCGGCTGCTCTGTGGAGCCGCCTGGGAGTGTGACCCGAGGGCGCCGCTCCCAGCAAAGGCCGCTGCCGAGCTGCCGACCGTGGGCTCCCAGGCCCCGTCTCACGCCTTCGCAAGCCTACCAGGATCAAGTCAGTGTCCCTGGTTATATTGTCCTCGCAAGCTGCTTTTCTGTTGGTTTTTCCCATCGATTTGTCTGTGTTATAGTTGTAATTCCAGTTTGGTTCTGGGAGACGGTCCATGTAGCTTCTGTTCACTCCGCCGCCATTTTGGAATCTCTGAAGGCCACATTTGAAAGAATGTAGTTTTTCTTGAAATGAGAAGACCAAATATTATCAAGGTGCCAATTATTTGAAAACTTATATATCAGTTCACAATATCCCAATCAGAATCTTATTGGAACTTTTGGGGATCTTTGAAAATCATCCTCAAGTTCACCTGGAAGAATTAATGGATGAGATTATCTAAGGGCATTTTGTAAAACAAAAAATGGTAATCCAATGATGTTTAGAAAACAAAGATACTTGCCTGACTAAAACGTTTCATAAGGCTGTAATTACTGAAACAATGTGCCATGGTACAAGAAACAATCAATGGAATAAAAGAAATACCACAGATTATAACCTGAGCATATGTATGTAAAAGTGGGACAAAGAAAGCATTGTAAGCCAACGGGAAACAAGTACATTCAAGTCATGTGAAAAGAACTGGTTGTGCCCTGGCCAGTTTGGCTCAGCGGTTAGAGCATTGGCCTGCGGTCCAGAGAGACCCGGGTTCGGTTCCCGCTAAGGGCACGTACCTCGGTTGCAGTTTGTCCCTGGCCCTGGTTGGGTCGTGCGGGTGGCAGCCACTCGATGTGTCCCTTTCACATCGATGTTTCTCTCTCTTTCTCTCTTCTTCCCACTCTATCTGAACAAAAAATGGAAAAAGTGTCCTCGGGTGAGGATTAAAAAAAGAAAAAGAAAAAAAGAACTGGTTGTTTAGGGAAAAAAAAAACACAAGTTATATCTTCACAGTTCCCTTAAGCTTCCAAATACATCCCAAATGAATGAAAGAGGTAAATGTGAAAAAAAAAAAATCTGTAAAAACTAAGAAATAAGTTGGAATCCAATGCAGGTAAACATTTATTTCATTTTGAGATAGGAGTGTTTTATGCATGAAACGTATAGAAGAAATGACAAAAAAATACTAGTAGATTTAATTTTAAAAATCAAGAACCTTGAATAAGTTTTGGGGATCTCATGTGAAGACTTTGTACAATACAGCACAATGATACAAATTAACGAGTGAGTGACAATGGGGAGGAGGGTGATGCACGAAATATGGTAATAATGCATAATTTCACACCACCGAGAAATCTTAAAAAACCCAAAAGAAAAAAGTGCAAAGGGTATGACAAGTTGGTTTCCAAAGCGAGACATACAAAAATGGTCTATAAGTACATAAAGAAAAAATGTTCCCCTTTAATGGGCTCAGATAAATGGAAACTGGGAGAACAATGAGGCATAATTTTACCTATCAAATTGGCCAATTAAAACATTATAAGATGTAGTGCTGGCTGGGGTGTGATGAGCAGACACTCTAATGCACGGCTGGTTGTTATATAAATTGGTGCAAATTGACTTTAGGGTCTCTAGTCATTCCTATATAAAATCAGGATGATCATACCTCTCTGTTATGGCAAGGGTCAGATGAGATAATAAATGCAAAACTCCTCAAATGGTGTAGATGTTAATTACTTACATTGGAGATGATGGCCGTGGAGTGGTGAGGAAAGATTTCAGGGGACTGAAGAGCAAAGTATTAGTGTGTGAATGGGGCCACCAATTAGCACAGGGCCAAAGGGAATCGTGCAAGCAGAAGAAATGAGAAATGCGATTTCTCTTTGCCTCCTGGATTTATGGATTTGGAAACAGAACCTGTGCTACAAGTGCTCAAGGAGAAGGGATTTATTGGACTTTTCCCATGATGCATGACACTTGGAGGTTGAATCCCAGGACAGCCATCAGCCATGTGACAGCTGACCTCTTTCAGCATCCTTGCCAGATTACCGCTTCTTCTCATACTTGCCTTTCTCATCTACTAACTTGGTGTATCCAGAACCTGTCTCAGAGACATGCAGATGAGGACCACAGCATCATTTCCACATCATACCTGACATTCCAAAGATATGAGTGGAACCCACTAATAAAAGGCCTGGTCTTTTCTTCTACCACTGTTAGTATTACATTCCGTACAGAAGCAGTCACTGTTTTGATGGGAAACATACAAAATATATCCCTCGCCAGACATAAAGAGAAGAGAAAGTTTAAACATCATCCAAGAATACATTGGGCTTCAAGATGAACTGGAATTCAAGACCCAATTGGAGTGAATGTTAACGAAGCCAATGATTCATGATCTCTGAAGTGGTCAAAGTAGTTGAGATGCTTTGGTAGCTCCAGAAATTAACCAGAAATCTCACACTGTCTGTCTGTGTGCAGACGAACTCAGAAAGCAGCACCTCAGACTGAGAATGTTTTCCTGATGTGGTTAAAGACAACCATCTGCGAAGATGCTCAGGAGAACAACTGAGCTTGCAGGCTACCTGTTCTCATTAGCAGATTGGCACCTTACATCAGAGTAACCAGAGGTCAGGTGAGGATGGAAGCTTACGTTTTGAGATCTGTAAGGAACTGCTGATTTGGAGGTAGTAATAGGTTTTTATTTCTTAGGAGGAGTTCAAAATTTGCTTTATGGACGGTCCTCAGATTTCTTCTGGAAGGACCATTTTGGCAGGAACACTACATGTGTGAGTGCCAAACGAATCCTTCCCTGACGCCTTGGAGAATCTCTAAGTACAGCAAAGCAACCATCATGCAGGTGCTTCAGACAAAGCTCAGTTCACTCTTGGCAATGACAAATGGATGTGGTGGCGGAACTGAACTGTTTCAAAGTTGCATTTTATCTTAAATCTGAATATAGACTGCTGTGTGCTTGGAAGTCGTTTTGGGTCTTGGGCAGTATGTGGATGTGTGTGATCTTTTTTGCGCCTTGGTTACGGTCCATGGTGGGTAGAGAATGACTGTGGCAGGGAAGGCCAGCCTGACATTCCAGTAGATGAAGGACGAGTAGAGTTTGACCTTGCACACCCCGACGTCACTGGTGCCTGAGATGGGATGTTGTTAAAGTAGAATTTGGCTTGTGTACTGTTTAGCAGTTAACCAGTTGGCTAGTTCAATAACCTTCTTACTGATCCCCTGCCTCACCCTTACAGCTCCCTCCTCTGAATCTACAGTGTCCTCCAATAGCAGCAAAAATGATCTTGAAAAATATCAGTGAGATTATGCTACCCTCCTCATTAAAATTCCCTCGAGGCTTTCATCACGTCTGAAATGAAGTCCAACTTTCCTCGATATTCTTGTTTTTGTTAAAATATTTTATAATTGCAAATCTATTCAAACTACACACATAATTAAAGTAAAAGGAGAAAGACAAGGTGTTATTGAATTTTTTGTTTCATGCTGAGGAGACCAGGGGAAAATGCATGGGTTCCATAAGTTTCTCCTGATCACCGGCATCAGAACTACCAGGGTGAGGGGGCTGCTGGACCTGTGGGAATTCTTGACCATAGAAATCTGTCTCTGGAGCAGGACCCTGGGAATCTGCAGGTCTGTCAATTAAATTTCTAGCCCTGGTCAGTGTGGATCAGTTGGTTGGGGGTCATCCCATGCAACAAGAGGTCACCAGTTCAATTCCCAGTTAGGACATGTGCCTGGGCGGTGGGCTCGATCCCCACTATGGGACATGCAGAAGGCAGCTGAGCAATAGTTCTCTCTCATCGATGTTTCTCTCTCCCTTTCTCTCTCTCTTAAAACAACAACAACAACAACAACAACAACAAAACATCAATATTAAATTTCCCTATATGGTCCCGAGATCATGTTTTGGCACACACTAACATAAGGAAAAACCCAGACAGCTGACCATTCCTATCTTTATCCTTGCTTATCCCAAGGTCCAAGCCCAGAGGCAAGTTTGTGTAAAGAAAGTATTATTACCCAACTAGTAGGCCAAGAATAACAGAAAGAGAAGCTATTATGCGGACGTGCAACATTCAAAGTTGTTTCGCTTGGAAAGGAATGGGTTATGTCTGAGCTCCTTCCTGACTTCGTTAGGATCATTAATATTTTACCTTAAACATCATTTGAAGAAACAGGTCATAATGGGACTGGAAATGGGGCCATCCCAACGTGAGGCACCTGTATTATCACAAGTACCCATGTTCAGTTTGTCAGAGAGGAGCAAAAACTGCTGTGGTACATCCTCTTGGGGATGGAGATGTGACTGCAGTGATGCTGTGGTTACTCGGGATATTCTGTGTCCTGAAGGTCAGGTGAACCTTCTGCTTCTTCTTACTGGAAGAATGTTCTGGAAAGTTCTGAGAATGCAGTGGCGAGTGAATGAGAGGAATCACCTTCAAACTTGGGGAGGGGAAGTTCAGTTCATTTTCTAGATATATGGTCCCAATTCAGCGGAGGATAGCAGCCAAACGTCTCTGCAGACTGAGCTGACTTAGATGGCGTTCAAAAGCTTGGGTTTTTCCTGTTGCAGGTCATGGTCAAACACTTCCACACAAGGTGGCTTTGATCAAGCTACCTCCCTTCTCTGATTTCAGTGCTTTCATCCTTAAAAGGAGTGATGCTAATAACGATAATAGTAATAGCAATACACTGACATAGGATTGACATAAAATAACTTACATTTCCCGATGTAGATCTTGGGGCATACCAACCTCCACCCAAAGCGTTCATAATGCTTATTGTTCCCATTATTGTAATGATGTCCAGTCCAGTCCTGCTCTTTCTTGGCTGTCCCGTGGGTGTCTGGGGTGTGAGTCACTGGAGCTGGAGACTCCATGTGACCTGCAGGCCATTACTGATGAGAGAATGGACTGCGTAAGTATAGACTAAATGATGGGGGCGACCCCACATTCATATGTTGAGATCCAACCTCCAATGTGATGATGTTAGGAGATGAAACTTTTGGGAGGTAATTAGGTCATGAGGCTGGAGCCCTCATGAATGGGATTAGGGTTCTTATAAAAGAGGCCCCAGAGAGCTCTCTGGCTCTCTTTCCACTGTATGAGAATAAAGACACCTGGCCGTCTGCAACGAGGGAGAGGGCTCTCGCCAGAACCCAACCAGGCTTGCACCTTGATCCTGGACTCCCAGTGTCCAGAACTATGACAAATAAATGTTGGTTTCTTAGGTCACCCAGTTTATGGCATTTTTGTTAAAGTAGCCTGAGCTGGTTAAGACAGTGGATTTCTAGTTACACTGCTCACTGGCATTAAACGTTTAAGTCACTAAGGGTCCCTTTCCCATAAGTTAAAACAGCCATGGTTACTTATAATAGCATATAATTAAGAGGGCCACCTCATTGCACAACTCCAGGGTGTACCGTTCACATAGAATACAAATGTAGTCTCGGAAACACTTAATTGTAATAATATTACCTCTAGACATTGGAAAACTATGGTCATTAAAAAGTCACACTTTCAGGAAATGTTTAATGGCACAAGAAGGAAATGCTATAGTCAAGGATTAAGTACAGAAAAGCAGGATGGAGATTTGTATATGGTATGAGTCCTACTTTGTTTAAAAAATAATTGAGATGAGAAGGAATGACATCAAATGTTAACAGTGATTGCCACCGATTGGTGAGATTACTGGCCTCTTCTCTACTTCTCTGCATTTTGCACATTTTCAATAGTAAATGTTTGGAAAGAGAGGGTCCCCTGTTCCTCTCCATTCTTGTCACTGACAGGTGGGCTCCATAGTATAATCGCCCTTTGATATTATTCTACAAGAGGTGACCAATGTTACCAAGACAGAGCCTCGTTAGGGCATCAGCTTTATTCTGGATAGCGGGGCATCTGGAACTTGTTGGGCTCAGCCAGAGGGGCAAATGTATGTCCCAGGTCAGAGAAGGTTCAGGATGCCTGGAAAGGAAGGGTTTTTAAAAGGTCCAGGGAAAGCGAGTTTTGTTTTCGTTGGTCTTTAGGAAGAAAACCGTGCCAAAGCATGGGTGGGATGAAATCCCAAACCAGGAGAAATGGCTGAATTGTACATGAGGACGGAGGAGGGAGATGAGAACTAGGGGCTTCTTGGTTCCATTACAGGTGGATGCTTAAAACTGAAAGGAGACTTGGAGAAGGAAAGGCCTATTCTGCATAACCCTCTGGATTCAGGCTGTGTCTGTGATGGTCTAAGGGTCAAACCTGGCTTGTTTGGTCTGCCTGTGTCTACACTCCTTCCCCAACAGTCTGGCCCAGCAGTGGCCGCATTATGTACATGCTGCCTTGCACAAAGAAACAAATAAAATTGCCATACAAATTATGATCCCTGCCCTACCTACCTGACAGGGCTGTTGATGAATCAAAATGAGGGAATCCACATACTGGTGTTCTGTAAAATGCAAATGGGTGTAACGGTTAATAATGCTTTCCTGGCTGGATCTATACAGCACTCCAGCCTGGCAGCTTAACCCAGGGAGGCAGAATGTCTCTCATCTTAGCAGAGCCAGGTCCCTCGTTAGTGTTTTCTGGTGCTAACAGGGCCACACTTATTCTTGGCTGTTGACCTGGGGGTCAGTTCTTTGTCACTCTGAGTACTGCCGCCTTGGGAAGATGGAAACTCACTTCTCAGAGAAGCTTTGCAAAATTCTCCCAAACAGACCCTGCCTGCCATGGACTGAACCCCTAGCTGGGGTGAGGAGTGGGGGTGGGGCTCTGTGCTGACCATCTGTGCTGCAGGCAGAGGGATGAACATAGGGCTGGTTAAGGAGACTCGAGGTCAGAGATGAATCACCAGGGTCAGGCTCTGTCTAAATATGCTCTTGGAAACAGATCTTTATTCCAACTCTGCTGTTTCTTCTGTAGCCTTGACATAAGATTCCAATTTATCTGAATTTAGTACATTTTGAGGTTTTTTTTTTTTTTTTTTCCAATAGCAACCGTGTGAAGGAATGCGTTGACCTTTAATTTATAATCCTCATGTCACAGAGTTTAGCAGAGTTTAACCTATGTTGGTTGTGGCTCAAATCCACCTGCCTTGCTTTGGAAAAGGCAGGCGGTGCTTTCAATGTCAGTCTGAAAAAACAAACAAACACTAGGAACCGAGTGGGCTCACAGGCCTCTATTGCAAAAGGCAGAGGACTAGACAGAGAAGGAAGACTGTCCAGAAGCAGAGGGAAACCGAAGTGGATCAAGTTCTGAAAATAAGCAAGACACTGATGGGGAAATACAAGTGTTTGCGGCTCTTGGTAACTTGAGAGTAGCCCAACCGAGCCCAAGTGAAATCAAGGGCCCGAAACAGTAGTGAAAAGGCAGATGAGAGAGGCCGACAGGTCTAATCAAAGAGAGATTCACTACCTCACTTTGTATTGAGCATTAATCAGGACGCATTTTGTCTTTTCAAGGTATGTACAGATACCGTGGCGCACAGCTCAGACGCTCCCTCTGCGGGGAAACCTCGTTCTGTTACCTGACTCCATGGGCCTGCCGCCTCCCACGGTACCAGCCAAAAACAACTCCGAGATGATTTTAGGAGAAGGAACTTTATTGCCAGCTGGCAAGCAAGGAACACACTGGGTGTCTCTCCACCAGCAGCGCATCCCCGACACAAAGGATCGGGTTTATCTTTATTCTGGGAAATCATGCATAAACATCAAGGTGAGTTTCCTCATCACCTGCATAGGTGGGGACTTCCTGCGCATGCGCAGTTAGTAAACGTGCTTATACATACGTTCCCCTGGGCGGGGGGGGGTGTGGGGGGGTAGTAATATAATGAAAAAAATTTGTGAGGAGGTCAGTAGAGGTTCTTCTAGGCCTCTTCGGCCAGCCCTGGGTGGTTTGAGCCAGATTAACTTTGGGTCTGCAAATCGTCCCCAGCACCTCCCAGAAAAGACAGGTCTGGCAATTGTCAATGTTAGGGATGGCAAAGGTATATAAGACAGTTGAACTAATTCTCAGACCTTCTGGTAAAATCTTAGCAAATCACAGGCTGCAGTTAGCACAGCTTGTAACACTTAGGGTGATCTAGGTGGGTTAACAGGTTAATCCAAGCAAAGTTAAGAATTCTAAGTAAAAGTCTATGTAGGCTCTCTGCAAGGCTTCACATGTGCTAAGTGACAGTTCTCCTGGTGGCTGGGAGCATTGCCCAGGGTGCCCCTCAGCAGTCAGCCCTCTTTGAGGATGGTTTTAGCTGAAAAAACCTGCCTTGCCCTGAGCACCCTTGTGCAGTGCCTGATAGAAGGGCCCGGTGCCCTCCCCAGGCTTGGACAAACTGGACAGGCCTCCCTGCTCCAGAGTGGAGTTGCCTGAGGCCTTTGCTGAACCTGTGTCATCGCTTCAAGTTTCCCTCTGTCCAAATGCTGCCTCCTGCCCAGGAGATGTCATTCCCCAGAGCATCCCTGATCAATGTCCTGCTCACTAACCCCATCTCAGACTCTGATACTTGGGACCCTACCTGTGACAAAGTGCTATTTGGTACCTAGTTTCTAAATTCATTAATAAGTGATGATAACAAAGATGCTAACATTTTGGTGAATGCATCTCATTTGTATTCTTATGGATGGAAATACTAAGTGGTGAGGTAGGCATAGTAATGTTCCTGTGAATATGTTACATAGCAAAGGGGAATTCAGGTTAGAGATGAGAATAAGATAGCTGATCAGGTGAACATAAAAATAAAGAGATTATCCTGGATTACATAGGTAGGTCCCATGTAATCACAAGGGTCCTTAAAGTAGAGAGAGATGTAGAAGAGGAGGGTCAGAGAAAGAGATGTGATGGTAGAAGCAGGGTCAGAGAGATGCTACATCACTGTATTTGGCCAGGAGGGGCCACTAGCCAAGGAATGTGGGTGGCCTCTCAATACTGGAAAAAAAAAGAACAAGAACATGAATTCTCCCCGAGAGACTCCAGAAGGAATATAGCTCTGCCAGCACCTTGATTTCAGTCCAATGAGGCCTATGTAGGATTTCTATAAAACATGAGAGAATGAACTTGTGCTGTTTTAAGCCGCTAAGTGTGTAGTAATATGTTACAATAGCAATAAAAAAGTACTACAAGTGGCATAACACTTTTTGGTAAGCTAAAGGGGAATATGCATCAAAAGCCAAAATATATTTCTCACTTTTTACTCCCCAAATTGGTGCCCAAGTAAGGCCTACCTCTGAAATTTATTTTAAGGAAATAGCAGAAGAAAAAACGACATACTTGATATTAATTATAGCATTATTTTGATACTGCCCCTGGATAGAATATTAGATAGCCAAATTTTGTTAGTTATGAAAGCCAAGTTAAATCTGACTTTGTCAAGCATTGTAGGGACAACAGGGTGGGGGTATTGTGGGCGGGGGACATTCTCCAGAGCCTTTCAAATTACAGCACGAGTATACCTACCGTGTATTTAAAAAGAGGAGGTGTGGGAGAATACTAGGGCGATTGAAAAGATAAACTTTTTTCCTCTTAGGACTTGAAGGATTCTCTAGCTCATTTGAGGAATGTTCATCCACTTCCTCTTTTATGGTTTTATTCCCTAGACCTGACTGCTCTCGAAATAGGTCCTTATTTTTGAAAATGCAGGGTACCTTTTGGCCATAGATCAATAGGAATAAGAACTGAAACACTGCATGACTAATTGCTTTTCACATCAATATCAATCTGCAATATTGATTGCTTAAATATTTCAGAGCCAATATCTTTATCTATAAATATGTGTGTACATGTATACATAATATAAATGTATTTTAAAATAATCCAAATTATTAAGTCTTTTCCCTGAGCCTGGTGTTCAACTTTTGAGAAGGCTAACTAAACTTCCACAAAGATAGAAAGGGACTAAGGATACACTACATGGAGAGGCTATTCATGTGGGAGGGAGAAATGTCTTCATGGCGGCTTATAGTGCTATAATCCAAGTGTCTGGTGGGATACCAAGTATTTCCTCTATTTAAAATTTTATCCAGCAAATTTCTACCTTGAGGCCTCCCCCTCCCTCACTCCCTAGCATCTTAAGTGATGAGAACTGAAGTCTGAGAACCATTGCTTCACTGTTAAAATGATGGGCTGTTGGTTTTGATCCACAAGAGATCTGGACTCAGTAGGCCTGAGGTTGGGTGTATGAATCTGATTTTTTATCAGGCACGCCAGGAATTCTGATTTAGGTAGTTTGTGGTCCCCACTTTATGAAACTCTGCCTTGCTTGAATCGCAAAACAATGTCACATGTAATATTCCTTTGTGATAGCAGCCGTCGATGAACTGACCTCCACCATAAGTAGGCAGTTGGAGACTTTCCCCGCTACGGCATTGCATGGGTTAATCCACTTCACAAATAAAGTCTCGGTGGCAAGTCGAATATTTATTTCCTATGCGGAATAGTAGAGAGCCCCTTTTCTATCAGGCCTCATCACGACACGCATTGGAATGGTGCTGATGAAAAGTGATTGCATTCGGTGAGATTTTTATTATGTGATTTCAACTAACAAAGAGAAGAGAAAATCCAATTAAATTCCAGGAAGGAATGACAGAGAGGGATCATAATGGAGCCATATTGTTCCAAGAAGATTCTCCTGCCAGAGCAGAGGCCCTGGGCAGAGTTACCTCATCGGCAGACAGCTGGGGAAGGAGGGAAAGCAGCCAGGAGACTAGTGAGCAGGGATGTGGCCACTCACAGAAGGGAGTGACTGAGTTCTGAAAGACATGGGCAAAGGGTCACCGTGGTTCAAAAATGCACAAGATTCAGAAACTTATTTGTAAAAAAAAATGATTTCAATATAATACAGACTGCAAAGATTTCGCCTTTTCAGCCTGGAAAGACAAGGGCTAAGAATGGGGTGTCCTGAACTATTAAACTCATTGCAACAGGAAAATAAGTGATTGCAGAGGGGTCTGGGGGTGGAGGTGGGGTTCTGACTTTGTAAGGAGAGGAATTGATGATGAGAATGATAGTGGAGATGGGGAAGAGCAAGAGAGTGAGGACAACAGTTTATACCTGTGATTGGTGCACTTGGCAATGGATGGGGACTGAACCGGGGGTTCTGGATGCTGTCGGACACGAGGCCTCTGTGCTTACGCCATGGGAATGAAGAGGCACTGGGGACAAGAGACTCCAGGTAGAATGGCGTTACTGGGGAGCACAGGCTGGCACATGGAAGGTTTCTCAGGGCCTGAAACATCAGCACTGGGGGAGTCTGGGCAGGAACTTGTAGAACCAAGTGAGGATGGGTCTTGGTGCTTCCCTGGAGAAGAGCAGGGATCAGGAAGGTACAAAGCCTGTGGTAGGGGGTGCCTTTGGGACTTTGGAGAGGAGAGGACTTGAGCATACTGCTTTCTAGAAACTGGGTCTGGGGAACTGCTGTGTGGTCATTGATGGTTTTGCAGCCCTAGAGGATAAAGAGAACCTCAGACTTGGTGAAAGATGCACTTGAATGTTCAGGTCTGGGCTCCACCTGAGTAACAGCTAGGCTCTCTCTAGTGCCTGCAGGTGCCTATCCTTGATCTCATTGGTTTTGCATTTATAATACAAGCACATTTCTAATCAAAGTAGCAGATGCACATTGCAAAAACAATTCAAGTTGCACACAGGGCTTATAATGAAAAGCCATTGCCCTCTCCCCAACCCTTCCCACTGCTGAATCTTTATCTTTAGAGCCAACCATTGTTTTGGCTGTTTCTCCTGGGTCTGAAGCATCACTTGGTGTTCAGATGCCAATTGCAATGACACATTGTATGGGAACACTGGGCTCAACATAGGATCCGTCTGACACTGGGTGCTCTCTCTGAGAAGGGCAGAAAGAATGGGTCTTAGCAAAGCAAGGACTCTGCACTGGGTAGGAATTTCTGATTTCTGGGATTAACAAAATCTTTCTTGACTGTGATAGTAATGACATACCCAGTAATAATAAAGCGTAATAATAATAATGATAGAATGACTAGCATTGAATGAGCATCTAGTAAGAATCAGAACCTGGCTAAGTCATTTACAGAGATAAATCTTTTTTTTGAGCCTATAAGACTTGTTAGAGACTACATTTTTCCTATGAGGTATCAAGCATAGAGAGATTAGATATATACTCCTGGTCACTCTGGTAGATTATCAAGTCAGGATTTGAGCCCCAGAATTCTGACTTCTGAACCCATGCTTTCATCTTTCTTTTACTACTTCTCTTTAATAAATGGAGAAACTAAGAGCCTGAGAATTCAGGTGATAAATCCATGGTCCTATCTCTGGGGGTGGGGCAGTGATGAAGGTCATTCTAGAACCAAAGTCTTCAGACTCTAAATCCTGGGTCCTGTCCTACATACTACCTCCTCCTCATGGCCGAATCTCTGAACCACGTCCTTGGATCCAGAAGAACTTCTGAAGAATCCAAGGAAATTAAAGAATGGAGTCTGAGCCACTGGCCCCTCCCTGGTGCACTTAAGTAAGCTGCAGAGAGGGCCAGGCCATTTATTTTCAGGAACAGCCTAATTATCACCCAGCAAGTCTAGTTATAGATGTGGTTCATCAGGCCACCTGGATATACTCGTGCAAAGAGCTCACAGTCCGTCTCAGGCTGATGGATTGCCCAAGTTATTAATACGGAAAAGGAGAGAGATTTACTTTCAGTAGTGGAATTAAGGTGCTTCAGTGCACCCTGGACCAGTTGTTTTAAAATAACAGGGGACCGAGTTTCTGTTGGAAAAGGACTTCATTTTTATTGAAAACCTACCACCTTCAAATGGCCGGAAAGTTGAAGAACTATAAAACTGTCAAACAGCCCCATTATTAAAAGCTTTATTTGACAAATCTTCCACTGCTGGGGTAACTCGTGCGTTTTCCCTCCTCTCTCACAAGAAATAAAACCACTCACTTATGCAAACTGCTGACAACGAATGGAAACAAATGGACTTCTAAACAGGAGAAGAGACACCCCAGCCCCTTCCCGCAGCCTAATGGACGGTAGAGCCATTCATAAATCTTGGGTCGCTTGGACAGAATGGTGGTTCCATAACTTCTCATCTTATTGGGTTCAGAGCTGAGGAAAATGTCCTTGTTTCTGGAAGGCTCTGTGTCAGAGGGAGGGACTAAAGGGCAGGAAGAAATGTTTTACTACTACAGTGTTCTGTTGCTGCATCACGAGTGACCACAGTGTAGAGACTTGCAACACTCACATTTGTTATCTCATGGATTGTGTGGATCAGGGATGCAGAAGCAGCCTGCATGGGTCCTTTGCTTAAGATCTCGTGATGCTATAATCTGGAGGCTCAGCTGGAAAGGGTCACATAATGTAACTAGTTATGAAAGGGACAGTCCACCACCTTTGTCATATTCAATGGGTTAGAAGCAAGTCATGGTCTTGTCCACACTCAAGAGAGAGTGTAATATCAGAAAGTAGAGAAAATGAGGTGGGGGTAACCTTAAAGTCTGTCCACCACACCTCCCAACCCTCCCCATGGGCTGGTCAAGTTGAGTTTGTTTAACCTGAGCTGCTGGAAGAGAAAGAAGGATGGAAAGAAGGAAGAAAGGCCTGTTTATGGGGTGCTTTGGACAAATAAAGCAGTAGTCCTGTTTTAGAATATCATCCAAAGAAGAAACGAAGCCCCTTTCTTGGTCAGGTCTAATTCTGATCCTATATAATAATGAATGCAGTATATGTTTTATGTCTTCAAGCCAGTCTGATAATATTCATCAAGCTTAGGGGTGCTAATATGTACTCTGGAAACAAAGTGATTATTATTATGACTCCTACCTGGTGTACATGGCTTGGAAAATTGTGTCACCAATCCATGTTTTTGAATACTTAGTCTTTCCATTAAACATGGACTTTCTTATTGACAGTCATTTTCTGCTTGTTTCACTCAGAAGCTCTGATGAACACTCAGAACATTACAAATCCTAAATGAGTGTTCAGTGAATTAATGTGGGTGGGTTTTTTTTTGGGGGGGGAAGGGGTTAAGTGAGTAGATAAATTAGGAAGGAGACAGGAGGGAAGGTAAAGGCAGGGATGAAGGGCGATGCACCACCAACCTTCTCACACACAGTTGATATCATTCAGGGTTTCTCAACCTTGGCACTATTGACATTTTGGGCCAGATAATTCTCTGCTGGAGGGAGAGGGGCTAGAATGTTGAGCAGCATCTCTGGCCTCCACCCACTAGATGCCAGTAACACCCCCACCCCAACCGTCTCCAGACATCATCAGATGTTCCCCGGTGAAGGGAACAAAATCCCTCTCAGTGGAGAAGCACTGATATAATTCTAGCACAAAGTAAATGCCATTGATTTTTTTTAGGTGGTGAATTGTTTTACCCAGACCAATATATAATTATTTAGGCTTCACAAATGTTAGAACAATCTCACGGGCTTTGTTGTTTTGAAGGTGGGCGTTCCAGTGTTTGAATCCTAGCTCTGCCACTTGCAAGCTGTAGAACGGGGGGAAATAAAAAACAAAAAAAGGCCTCTGTTTGGATCTTCTTATCTGAAAAATGGAGATAACTCATCTAGCTTCTGTGAACACACATAATAAATGTAAAATGCTTGGTGCAGGGGTCGTGTGTAAAACACTGCACAATGTGTGAGTTTTCTTACTGTCTTTAGAATTTTAGACATCTGGATTATCTCAGATGGCCATTTTCTTCCTTCACCCCTCTCTTGATTTAGGATCTTATTGAGATGGAACAATGGGCACAAAAGAGTCTTAATTGGGAGCCGAGTGACCTTGCTCAGGTGAAGGTGATGAGTAGGTACTGGGATATAGGGCAGGCCAGCTGGGATGAGGAGAGGAGACATGTTCATGGGGAGTCACAGTGACACCCTGGTGTCCTCTGTCACTGTGGGTGTTTCTCCATGATTACCTTTCTAAGATCTACCCCCTTTCCTCCTCAGAGGTCTTGCTCTCTGCTGGCTGCAAACTAATCCTTATGATCCTTGGTAGGGAAGTATTTTCACTCATCAACCCATCAAGCAGTATGTATGCATTATTGTTGTTAAATATACATAATGTAAAATTTTTTAATTTAACCATTTTTAAGTATACAGGTCAGTAGCATTCAGTACATTCATTATGCAACCATTACCCCCACCCATCTCCAAAACTCTTTCCATCATCCCAAACTGAAACTCTGTCCCCATCAGACACTAACTCCCACTTCTCCTTCCCCGGTCCCTGGCAACCACCTTTCTTCTTTCTATCTCTATCACTTTGACACTCTAGGAACCTTATATGAGTAGAACCATACAATATTTCACTTAACACAATTTCCTCAAGGTTCATCCATGTTGCAGTATGTGTCAAAAGTTCCTTCCTACTTAACTTGAAAAATATTTCTCTGGCCCTGACTGGTGAGGCTCAGTTGGTTGGTCATCGTCCTGTGCATTGAGAGGTGGTCAGTTTGATTCCCAGTCAGGGCACATGCCCAGGTTTCGGGCTTGATCCCCAGTGGGGGTGTGCGGGAGGCAGCTGATCAATGTTTCATTCTCACATTGTTGTTTCTCTCTCTTCCTCCCTTCCTCTCATTCTAAAAATCAATAAAAAGAATATTCCTCTGTGTGTGTGTGTGTGTGTATTACACTTTGGTTATCCATTCATCTGTTGATGGACACTTGAGTAGCTTCCACCTTTTGGCTATTGTAAATAATGCTACTATGATCATGAATGTACAAGTACAGGTTTGGGTCCCTGCTTTTATTTCTTTAGAGTCTATACCCAGAAGTGTAATTGCTAGATTATATGGCAACTCTGTGTTTTTTCTTTTTTTTGAGGAACGCCATACTGTTTTCTACAGCAGCTGTCCCATTTTAAATTCCCATCAGCAATGCACGAGGGTTCAGATTTCTCCACATCCTTGTGGTTTTGATTTATTTGCATTTCCCTAATGACTAGTTTTGTTGAGTGGTTCTTCATGTGCGTATTTATATTTTAATAAAGAATTTTGGAACACTTCCTCGTGGAATTTCAGGCAGCTATAAGGAAGGGACCTCCCCAGTTCCAAATACCCCGGTGTCCAGAAGGGCACACAGCGCCTGTTTCCTGCCTGCATGAGGTCATCCCTGTGGCTCCAGGCTCTGTGCACTCTCCAGTGAGCCCTCTGCTCATTCATCTTGGTTATCCAGTGATATCCCGCCTACGAAGTCTGCTGAGGAAAGCACGGCCAGCTGCCATCTCTTTAATATTTAGAAATCTGCCTTAATAAATCCCAGCTCTTCCTGCGTGTTGCTATCTGCATTCGTGGTCTCCAGTTTTCTGGGAATTCAGTGGGATGGTTTCTTATCTGTTAGCTTGTCAGAAACAGGCGCGAGGACAATCAAATGTTCATCTATTCACATCTGGTGTTCTGCGGGGAGCAGCGTTTAGACCCCTACTGTGTTTAACTGTATAAATGGTTTCTATCTATCATCTAAATCAGAACTGCTTACGTGCAGAGCAAACTGCATCAGATAGAGAGCTACATCGAATGGGCGTTGGGAGGGGGCACTGAGAACTCAGAGAATTGCCACCATTCTCCTTTCTTACTTTTTCTATCCCGATTCCTACTCAAAGTTTAGCTTTTGGTCATTGTCCTGCGTGATGCACGTGTTTGTGTGTGCGTGCATGCATGCGTCCATGCACACATGTGTGTCTTTGGGTCTCTGGGTGTCTGCATCTCGCAGCTCTTGCTGTGCCTCTGTGTTTGCGTGTATTTGTGTCATACATCATCTCCTGCGTGTGTCTGTGTGTTTCTTGGTGGATGTGCTTGTCACGGCTTTATGGTGTCTGCCTGCCACACTGTGCTTATTTGTGATGTCTGTCTGCTTGTCTTTGTGTCTCTCTGTGCAGGCACTGGTCTGCCTATTGGTGTGTGCCTGTGATTGACTCTGTCTGTGGACCTAGCTCTGTGTATGGGCTCAGTGTGGGTCCGTGTCACGTGAGTCCTTTCTCCACGTTGCCTGTCTTCTGGGGACGGAGGCGGACCATCCGTTTTCAAGCTGGAGGACAATTATGAGCTTGGACTGTCACAGCCACAGGCGCCGTCCCTGTGAGGCATCTGAGGCTTGATTGGCAGGGCCCCCGGGAGGCTCCCACCCTCAGCTCTGTGTAGCCTGGGCTGAGAACACTAATGGGGCAGAATACCTGCATGGAATCAATGCCTCCATTGTCTCTCCTGCTAACGAGGTCTGCACACAGGCACCTCGACAACCACACTTCCTGGTGCCCACACAGGAGGGCACTTTGCAGTGGTGGAACTCAAACCATTTAAAGTCTCTTGTGAGCTCCAGGTGGCTCCTGGCCTTGAGATTTTCTTGTTTCTTGGATAAACAGCACTATTTGGTCAGTTGACCAAGTTTCTGTCTTCTTAACAAGCTCTCCCTCTGCTACACCTTGGTTTTCCCTTCTGAGCTCCTAAGGAGGGCTCATCATTGCACCTTATTCTGTCATCAGGGATGGTGATGGCATCAATTTTATCACCACCACATCATTATTGTCATCTGCTTCCTAGTTTACATGGCACTTCATGGAGGACAAAGGCCCAGGGCTCTGCACACATGACCTCCCTCGATCCAAGAGTTAAACCTATGACACAAGTCAAATAATTTCCACGTTCCCAGAAGCAGCTGGTATGGTCTGAGAAAACAGAGTCAGATACAGGGCTAAAACCTCTACGAGGTAAATGACTTCATATGCAACACAACCCTAGGAAGTGGAGGTCACAATCTCCATCTCACAGACAGGAAAAGGGGTGCTGGGAGAGGTGAAGCAGTCTGAGGTCACGCAGCCTGGACTGGCAGAGCTGGGAACAGAACACAAATGCTTTGGATGCAGAGCCCACGTTCTCAACACCACTCAGTGGAGACTGCAATTTGGCCAAGCTCCCAGGTCGTAGCTGGTCGTTGACTTTCCTGGGACCAAGGACACTGAGGGTTGTCTTAGCTTTGGATAGTGCCCAGGCTGCTGGTACTGCAGAATGCTTTCTCCCAGATGCCTTCGTGTTCTTCCAGATTGACTGTTGCTTTGCGCGCGTGCGCGCACACACACACGCATACACACACATCCTCCCAGAGATCTAGGCTAAGCATTTTTGACTCCTCTTTTCTCAGACCTCCCATCTACATGTCAGTGAACCATGCCAGCTGCATCTTCACCCTATGTCAAGAACTTCCCCTCCCACGCCCCAACCACCACCCAGCTGTACACCAGCGCCATCTCTCTCCTGGACGTTGCAGTGGCCTCCTAAATGCCCACCTTGGTTCTGCTGTTTCCTCTCTCTCCCACTCTCCACACAGAAGCCACCACGACCATTAATACTGAAGCAGTAAGTCAGGTCACGTCACTTCTCTCTGCCAAGCCTTCAGTGGCTTCCATCTCACACAGAGCCAAAGCCAGACTCCTTTCTGCAAAACCCAAGTGGTCTGACCCACGTTACCTCTCTGCTCATTAGCCGTTACTTCCTCCCTGCCCTCCTGGCTCTGGCCACAGGGATCTCACTGGTCCTCAGCCTGGAACACCAGCTCACCATGGTTCAGCCCTCCTGCTGGCCTGCTCTGCCTTCCTGCGCCTGGGCTGGCTCTCCCCTCACCTCTGTACTGGTTGGTAAAGGAGCCCGCCCTGAAATTTCAACCACTCTCCACAGCGTCAAAGCCCACTGCGTTTCTTTGTTTTCTCTTCTCTTAGCATGTATCACTGGCATATATGACTATATGTCTCCGTATTTATCTTGTTTGTTTTCTGTCTCCTTGCTACTGGGGCTTAGGGGTGGTTGTTGATCACTGCTATATACTTGGCATGAGGTAGGCACTTAGTTTATATTTCCTAAGTAACATTATCATGGCAACACGCACATGTCATGCAAAATTTATGTTTTTTTAAGAAAATTTTTTTCCTTCATTGATTTTAAAGAGAGAGGAAGGGAGAGGAGGCGAGAGATAGAAACATCGATGAGAGAGAACATCGATTGGCCACCTCCTGCAACCTGGGCATGTGCCCTGATCAGAAATTGAACCAGTGACCTCTTGGTGCATGAATTGACACTCAGCCACTGAGCCACACTGGCTGGACCAAAATTTATGTTTTTTGAGAACTTTTATAAGAGTTTATTTGAGCCAAACTGAAGACATAGGTCGAGGAGAAATATCCCAAATCCTCTCCTGTAATGCAAAATTTAAAAGGTACAGGAGAGGCCCTGGCTGGTTTGGCTCAACGGTTAGAGTGTCAGCCAGGGGACCAGAGAGTCCCCGGTTCGATTCCCGCTAGGGGCATGTACCTCGGTTGCAGTTTGTCCTCGGCTCGGTTGGGCTCGTGTAGGTGGCAACCACTTGATGTGTCCCTTTCACATGGATGTTTCTCTCTCTTTTCTTCCCTCTCTCCCTCCTGCTCTATCTGAAGATAAATGCAAAAGTGTCCTCAGGTGAGGATTAAATAAATAAATAAATAAATAAATAAATAAAAGTAAAAGGTACACGAGAGGAATTTTTCTTCCTCACAACCGGCCTTTAGCCATGTGCTTGCACTCTGAGGAAGCAACAGCCATGTCGGATTACCCTGTGTGCTTCCAGAGATCGTCTATACAGACAGACATCTGTGCACCTGTGTTTCCAGGTCTGTCTCTACCCCTGCTCCCGTCTGTCTCTGTATCTCTCTCTCTATCTCTGTATCTATAGCTGTAGCAACATCATATACAGCTGTTTTTCACCCTACTTTTTGACCTCATGTCTTGGTGATCCCCTCACATCTGGATGTGAAGCACAGTTCAGTCTGTCAAACGCTGCCTATTATGTACTTGTGCAAGTGTGCATGGTCTGCCTCTCCAGTCCCCGAGTGGGCACCGGCAGGCAGGTCCCCAGATTTGGCTGCAGCAGATGTGAGCGCAACCCGCTACGAAGTGCTTGCATCACTTCTCACAAATGCAAGTGCGTCTGTGGGTGGATTCCAAGAAACGAAATGGTGTTGGCGCACTTAAACCCCAAATCAACCCTCGGCAAGGTCGGCTTTCTCGGGAGGGGTGTTCACAGCAGTGCTGACCCAGAGGGTGATGGTGTTGTGCCTTTCCTAATGTCAGAATTTAAAATCGACTCATTATACAGTTAATGGAGAACTCACAGCGACGGCTCACTCAGAAGCCTGGCCCGACAACCCACCCCACTTTGAGAAGGTGCCTTGGGTCTCAGGGACCATAAATGGCAGAAGGTTTCATGGGATGATTTTCTGTTAACAGCAGCAGCATAAGGCCCAATTATCTTTAAAAGCAGCCCTGGGGTTACCACTTATCTTCCATACTCTAAAGGTCTCTTATTTAGACTACTGTGCCTATGGTCTCAGGGGTTATTTTCCCTCTTCTTGCGATGCTGGATTTTAGGGGTAGGGTGCGGGGTGGTTAGCAGGGCTGCTTTCTACGGCAAGAGACGAGGAGAGAAAGGGGCACGTGGGAACGCCAGCCATGCTTAGGCATCGTGCTGACTTCTGAACGTGACAGATTGCCTGTGTGTAAAATGGGGATCGTGCTATCTACCCCTCGTGGGCCTGTTCTGAGGCTTTAATTTGCTCATGCACTCATTTGTTAAAAAGTATTTACTAAATACCAACCATGTGCGAGGCTCAGGGAATGGAGACAGAATTCACACCATCCTCCACTGCGTGGATATCAGCATGTGAAGTGCTCAGCCTCAGGCCTGGCCACCTCGTAGGGCTCCATACATGCTCCTGGCATTTATGCTCAGCAGAGGGGGGGAGGGGCCCATTCTGTTGGCAGACTTGGAGCAGTGGGGGAGGTAGTTAAGTTTGCCTTGATGGATGAGGTCGCGGGTTTTCAGGAAGGGAAAGGGTTGGGTGCTGGGACTTCCCTGGCAAGAGGGGACCGCGTGGGAAAAGGTGTGGAGAAGGAAAAACACCAAGGTGTTTGCAGAAGAGAACAATCTGGTCCGAATGAAGCGTGGAGGGTGCTTCTCATCTGATGTCACGCTGGTTCCCAGATCTCTAGGTTGCCCCTGGCTGTAGCTGAGGACGGATTGCATGGCTCCCAGCCTGATTTCCTCTCCCAAAGTGCAGTTCTGTCCTTGCTCGGACCTCAGCCCGAGCGTTTCTGACCCACGACTCCCACGTCCTGCTGCGCTTCATTCTCTGGAAGACCCTGGGGGTTTCCTCCACCCCCTCCCACTCTATGACCTGGTATTTCAGCTAAGTAATGCAGGATACGCCAACTTTGACTCATGTGTGTTCTTTGTCTGTTTCCGTATGGTTTTTAATCATTCTCTTTTGATTTGATAAATGAGTCTTGGCTTCTCACCACTTTCCTGAAGACCCAGAGTAAAAAAAACATTCTTTCCGGTAGCAATTGCAGTTGTGAGGGAAAAAATGAGCCTCCTCTTTGGTCAATAAATCACTTTGTCACCTTAATCTTTTATTGATCTCAATAAAAGTTGTATCTTGTTTCTTAACAAAAATCCACCAGGGAAGACATCCCATACAGGTGGGGGCATGATGGAAGTAGAGGTCAGGCCATCACCTCCCATCGTTATTTATGGGAGAGCAATGGATTTGAGGGGGCCAAAGGGGGGAGGCAGGAGACCAGGAAACCATTCTTGCAAGTGATGCATCATATTTTAAGAGACACACTTGACTCCAGGTAGCCTACTCCCAGACAAGACTCTGAGGCTGAATTTTATGCAGACTTTTATAAACAGGTCATAAACATCCTGTTTTTCAAGTCAGGAAGGGAAAGGCTCTTTCTTACTTGCAAGTAATGTACCTGTGTGGTCAATTAAATTTAGAATACGGCAATCATTGTACTCAGGCACGGCTTGATCTCTGGGGGAGGATTATCAAAACAGGTTACTCATCAGGAATGGGTAACGTTTCGTCAAGGCTTGGAATCAAGCTTCCGTTAAGTCTTGGGATAAATATATTTCCCCCTTGGTGTAGAGGTAAAGACATACTAATAAAAAACGATCTCCAGTGTTAATGTTTGTGTCTTGCTCACATGCCCCTAGGGTGTGGATAAAGGGAGGTTCTGATGATTTGGGCTTTTTGAAAAAGCAGCGAAATAGAACTGTACACACACACACACACACACACACACACAACTTTTCTCATTTGTCCACTTTTTCTGTACCACTCAACTCATTGCCATCTGTGTCAGGGCTTCATGTCTGGCACCAGTGTTTATTCTCACCAAATGTCCTGTGATTTCCCCCGTCATCGTGTTATTCCACTGTGCTGACCCAGGCAAGGTCTCTGCCTTCATGGAGCTCACATTTCTGGGCGGAGCACTAGACAGCTAAAACACGAAGCTCGTTACATAGTAGATGCTCAAACATGGAAGTTCCCGTTTGTTTCTGTTTCCTTCATCTGGCTGACGGTTGTCACAGCTCTTCTGGGTGCACAGTTTTGTGTGTGCGTGCGTGTATACATGTATGCGTGTGCGCGCGCGTGTGTGTTAAGGGTTCATAGCTCTTGAAAGATATAAACCAAATGATCTTTAAAGAACAATTGTAACTCTTGGTATAAGACTAGCTGACATTAACTGAATGCTTTCACTGTGCCAATCACCATGGGATATTATTAATAATAGGTGGAATTTATTGTGTGTTTACCATGTGCCAAGCGCATAGTATTTGCTCAGTACTTCTCAAGTATTTATCTTTTACTATTCCTAAGGACGGCAGTACTAATTCTTGTTTTACCAAAGAGGAAACAATGTCCGTAGAGCTTGACAAGCATGTCCAGTGTCCCCCACTGGAAACGGCAGAGTCGAATGAAGAGCCCAGGCCGCCTGGCTCCACACCACTTTGCTTTTCTTTACCCCTGTAACATTTTACTGGTCTAATTCTCCTAAAGGGAAAACCCATTTGTATTATTTCAAGCACTTGCCTGTTATCTTTACCATTTAAACCAGGACTGGGACATGTTCTGGCATCAGCTTGCCCAATCTGGGATATTGGATAGGAACATGTTTTCAACTGCAAGTTTGATCTCCTTTGATGAGCTAGACCTCCGAGTCCATGAGCAGTGGTTGAGTCCTCCCAACTGGGTTTCAGTATGGATGTTGCATAAGCATGTTTGACTGTGAGGAGGAAAGATTCTCCAACCTACTCAAACCCCAGTTAAAGGGGAAATTCAACAGACCCGCAAATACAGTCTCTCACTGGACAGCATTATCTCCTCTTATCTCTTCTCTGGTCTATGGCCATAGGGTGGGATGTGTAAACCAATTAGTGCATTTAGCCTGGGAGATGCCAGACACTAGGGAAAGAGTTCTGGTTGTCTTTTTCTCCCCACCCATATGCAGGGATTTACCCACTTGCAGATTGTGGAAAGCCCAGGCCCGCACACATTTGGAAAAATATAAAGCACTACATAAAACAAAGGGAATTGTTAGTAAAACAGATGCAATGTTAATTGTGCTTGTGAGAGCAGCATAAATAAAACAATACATGTACAAGAAAATTCTTTTATGATGCTCAGATTTTATAAAACTGGCTTTTCTGCAAAGGTAAAGACAATAAAAATAACAGCAGGTGAACTAGAATCATATCTTTTAAGCATTTTTTAGATCAATGTTAATGGAATCAATACTTTGCAGTGTCGTATCCATTTTTTCATCGAACAGATATTTGCCGATGGCCTGTTCTCTGCTGCCCCGTGTGCTTGGTGCTGATGGCAATAAAGAAGCATCTCTAGCTCTTGTCCTCAAGGCGCTCCAAGTTGAAATGCCCAAGTCAGTATTGAGGGCAGTGGTTCACACTGAGTGGGGCATATGGGCAAAAGGGAATTTGATAACATCTGGAGACATTTTGTTTTTTTGCAACTGGGAAGAGTGTGTGCTCTCAACACCTACAGAGGCCTGGGATGCTGCTAAACATCCTCCAGTGTGCAGGACAGACCCCCAAACACAGAATTATTTGGCGTCAAATGCTAGTTGTGCCAAGGCTGAGCAAAAATACTACAGAATATTAATGAGTGCTGTAATAAGCCACACACAGGTTCTATAGGAACACAGACAGAGCAACCAAACCAGCTTCTGGCATCGGGAAATTTTTATGGAGAATGTGACATTTGAATGCAGGCTTAATAGATTAATCAAAGCTTACTTGGTATGGAGGGAGAGGAAGGACGTTCATAGCCGGAGGACCAGGATGTGCAAAGGCCTAGGGGCGCTCAAGGTAGATTCAGCGAATGATGCTAGTTTAAAGAGGGCTGAAGTCGTGTGTGTGTATGTGTGTGTGTGTGTGTGTGTGTATGTGTGTGTGAAGGGCCTTCAGTGCCATTCTCAGGAGCCTTCAATTAGTCAGGGGTCAGCCAACTATAGCCTGAGAACCAAATCCAGCCTGCTGCCTATTTTTGAATGACTCATTAGCTCTGAATGGCCTTCACATGTTTAAAGGTTTTAACAAATATCAAAAGTAGAATAATATTTTGTGACATGTGAAAATGCTACGCAATTCAAATTTCAGTGTTCATAAATTAAGTTTATTGGCACACAGCCATGCTCATTTGTTTATTTATTGTCTGTGGCTGCTTTCACACGACAGCAGCTGAGTTCAGTAGTGATGGCAGAGACCGTATGACTTGCAAAGCTTAAAATATTTATTATCTGGCTCTTTACAGAAAATGTTTGCTGAAGCCTGAGTTAGAGACTAGAGTGATCACACTACAGAAATCACTATCACAATTTTCAAGTTTGGAAGATGACCTGGAAGTTTAGAAATTTAGGTGGAAACTATTGTTATCCAAGTAAGATAGTTATTAAGGTAATGTATTAGTCAGGATATGCTAGGTTGTGCTGTGGTAACAAATGAGTCCTCAAGTGTCAGTGACTTTCAAGGCTAGTTTCTCATTCAAAATACATGTCCATCATTGGCTGGCTGGGGTTCTTCTCCATTCCATCCTCGCTCCTGGATCCAGGCTGACAGAGAAGCCTCTATATGGAACACTTCAGTTGTAGAAAAGGCCAAAATAGATATAGTGAGTCACACACAGGCTCTACAAGGTTCTGCCCGAAGGAGCCACACCATGCTTCTGATCATCATTCATGAGTTGAAGCAGGTCTTATGGTACCTCCTGGGCTCAGCAGGGCAGGCTCACATAATCCTCCCCCAAGCTTGGGTGCTAAAGTCAGTAGCAGAATTAACAGAGATGAGGATACTGATCCTCTTGCCATTTCAGAGAGAGACTGGACTGGAAAGAGGAAGGAGAGGGCAGAGCCCAGGGAACATCCTGTTTTCTACCTTTGATGCTTCGGTGCATGGTGATCAGTTTCACTGAGATGGGCAACCTAAGAGGAGAGGCTGGGAAATAAGATGGTGGGTTTATTTGGGGTGAGGGAACTTGGGATGCCTGTGGGACATTGAAGTGAGTGTGCCCCACAAGGCTGCTGGGGAAGTAGGTCTGAGTAATCGTAAGACAGGTGTAAGAAACTGGAGATTACCAATAATCTTATTCTGCCTCATGGATGTACAAAGTGATTCTGTTCCTAAATTACATGACAAGGTAAATGATGTGCTTAGCACAGTGCCTGTCGCAGAGTAAGATATCATTAAAGATGTCAGCAATTTTTCTTACGAACCAAGTGAAACCATGATTTGCTTTGCCTAACTTTGGCTACATGGTCATTCTAATAAAATGGCTGGACAATACATACATTTTGATTGCTTCCTCCTGACCTGGAGCTGGTGTTATTATGCACATCCACTTTGCTACATTATAAAGTCATGCTCAACTCACAGCCATTTCCATGTGTGGTTGGGACCATGATGCTATTAACCTAGACCAATTTGCTGAATAATTTGAATTCTGTTAGAATTTGTGTCTTTCCTGTATAGCAATAGGTCAGCTGTTGCCACCACATGTCTGAGAACACCAAAGCTTTGGGATAGCCAATGCTCAGAAACCATGTTGTAGAGACCATTTATACTTCCTATTCCCCAGAAGGCTGGGGAGAGAGATACACAGAAGCCCAGATTGTAACACCATTTGGTTACCCTAGGAAGAGCAGGGTTTCACCTCTGATGGAAATAAGCTTAACTGATCAAAGTTAAAATTAAAAATCAATATTGATTTCAGTTTTCTAAAGGTAGTAAGTTTTGGGGAATAATACCATTCCTTCATTCAATAAATGCTTGAGTTTCCACTATATCCCGGGCCACTGTTTTAGGATTTGGAGAAGGTGTGATAAATGAGACACATTCTCTGTCCTTACTTTTTGGAGGGAGAGATAGACATTAATTGACAAATAAATATGTAATACAATGTTAGATTATGATAACTTTAATGAGGAGTAAAAGCAAAGGAAGGTAAAAGGTTTGTGTGATGTGGGAAGTGGTAAGTGTCTGTATGTCGAAATGTCTCTCTGTTACTTTAAACAGGATGATCAGGAAAGCTCTCACTGAGGCTATACCACTTAGATAGAAGTCTGAATGGAGAAGGATTGAACTATGTTGAAATTGGGGGAGAACTGATCCAATCAAAGGAAAGAAAACATGCAAAGGTCCTGGGGTAGGAAGTTAATTGGCATGTTCAGAGAATAAAAAACAGACCCATGAAACTGGGTCAGACTGAGTTGAAGGAGAGAGCCAGGAGGTGAGTTCATGGAGCTTGCCAGGGAGCAGGTCAGGGGAAGGAGCCTGGCTTGATCAAGGCTGATGGGAAGTGATTGAAGCACTGAGAACAGAAGTGACATGATCTGGTTCTCGTTTGGGAAGAACCACCTGCTTCAGCTGTTCTGTAGGGAGGTGACTGTAGGATGGCAGAGGTGGAAATGGGAAGGCCAGTTATGTGGTTATTGTGGTTGTCCAACAATGAAGGTCATTGTGAAGGAGGTGAGAAGCATGCTTTTTGGGGACATATTTTGAAGTTTCAGTAAATAGAATTTGCTGAGGGATTGCATGTGGCATGTGGGAGAATGAGAGGCATCAAAAATGACTCCATGAGTTTTGGATAGAGCATCTGAGTGCTGTCATCTGCTGAAATGAGGACCATTGCGGGAAGAGTGGGCTTTGCTAGGTCAGGAGTTCTGTAGACCTCTACGTAACCAGGGCCATGCATCTAGGAATGACTTCTATCCTTATAACACTTGACATTTTGCAAAAACAATTTCATGTCAGCCTCATGAGCCAGGCAGGACTGAAGGTATTTATGACCATTTTGCAAAGGAAAATAACCAAGGCTCAGAAAGAGTAAGCCAGAGATAGTGGAATAGGACTATTTTGAATCAGGAGACACAAAAGAGCTCCAAAAATAACTCCCACTAACATAAGCACAAAAGAAAATGTATTGGCTCTGGCAAACAAAGTATCTAAGGATGTAGCTGGCATAAGTCTTGAGTAGGATTCATGGAGAGTACTGCACACCTCTCTGTTTGTCTGTCCAATATGTTACACCCTGCCCCATCCCCCGAGCCAAGAAGCACAAGCTGAGCCCCTAGAAAGAGAATTTAGGAGACTCTGTGCATGCGTTCTTTCAGGATGATCTTGCTTTCATCTGCTGAAAGACTCCTGCAGTAATGCCAGAGCTAGACCCATAAAGATGGACGATTGAGTGTTTAGGGGGTAGGCTGACAGGCTGTAGTTTCATTCTGATCTGGGAGAAGGGAGACCACTGGAACCCTGTCACCTCACTGCCAGAAGAGATTGCCTTCCTCCTGCTCAGGAAAGATGAACTCTGCCTCGAGAGAAGCGTTTCCCCACAGCTTCTGCCACAGACATCCCCCAGACCCGGCTGCAGCTGGAGCCAGGCTTGGAAAGGCCAGTTTTGTCATGTAAAGGGGAGGATTCTTGGCCAGGTGCCTCTGCACTTGGAATTCTACCTGTCAAAAGATATTCCTTAGGTCTTCAACTGTCATTGTTCTCTCTGGCTGATCCTGTTGGAACATAGAAATGTCCTAAACTCTATGCCAGTTACAGGTATGCGTGCCTTCCTGTAACTGACATCCCTTCTCACATCTCTTCTTCTTCACACTTTGGGTCTCCATGACACCATAGCACCTTTACTGTGTTCCTACCTCATTGGCTATTCTGTCTCATGCTTCTTTGCTGCTATGTCCTTTCCCCAAATGCATAGTATTGGTGACCTTCAGACATCAGTGCTGGGTCTTTTTCTCAACTCTATCTGGACTCTCTGCCCCTAGAAAAGATGTCATCGACTCTCCATGGCAGAGACTACTGGCTACCTACTGAGAATCCTCCTCTCTTCTGTTAACAATATGCGTTCGTTTGCAGTCTGGGCAGGCAAGTGTTCAGGGAAGACAACTCTTCCATCCTTGGATGATTCATGATGGGATCTAAGCCAGTCATGGGAACCTCATTACTCTTTGCCAATGGTTCACTGAGGGATGAACATGTGACCCAGTTCTGGCCAGTGGGATTTGAAAAGAAGCTGGGGATTCAGAGAGAGAGATGTTGTACTCCAATAAACAAGGAGAGTTGCCTACAGTCATACTTAATAACTTCAGCCATCCTCTAGCCTTTTATGTCTCGGGACAGTTAAGTAAGTTCTTCCCCAGGCCTTGAATGTTGTCCTCTATGTTTGTCAGCTGATGGAGCTTCGATTCATCCTTTCAAGATCCCTTGCAAATGTCACTTCTGTGCTGTAGCCCTCACTTTTTTTTTTTTTTTTTTTTTACATGCTCAGGCTTTCTCCTCTTTATTCATGAAACATCTCACACTTACCCGCAGCATGAGACCTCTTAGGTTGCATTGTGATTGTGGGTCTTTCTTTCTCAGCTTTGAGCTTTTCCAGGACAGAGGTGCTGGCTTACTTACTTATGAAGCCATCCCCGTGAATGGCACTCTACTTGACATGCAGAAAATACCCAATTAAAGCGTGATGAATGGAAGGGTGACCTGGTGTTGCAAGAAAGGATTGTTGCCATTGAGAAGTCAGGGAACAGAACTAAATGGGGGAGTCTGGAGGTACCACATAGCCTTATTTTCCCATTGTTTGCAGGGCACCCAAACTTCTTCTCATGCCATTCAGGGCCCCTCATGCTCTTGTCCCTGATTACCTCTCCACCTATAATTTCTTGCCAAAGTCCACTGTCATGCTGAAAGTGTGAAGTTCTGTACATACACGTATGCTGTGTTCTTTCAGACAGACGTGCTTTTTCACATGCTTTCACCTTGCCTGGAATCTCTCCCCATCTTGTTCACCTTGTCAAACTCCTATTCATCTTTCAAAGCCCTGTGCCAATTATCAGCCTTCTAGGATGTCTTTGCAGCCCACTCCTGAACAGGCTTAATTGCTCCTGGCTCTGGGCTACCTTTGCACCTTAAACATAATGTCAAGTATGGCAGGCATGTGCATCTGTGTCCTGCTCTTCGTGTGGCTGTCTCCTCTTCAGGACTGTACATTCCTCCAATGCAGAAACCATGTTTTCTTCATATGTGTGTTCCCAGTGTCTTGCTCAGAGCCCCGCACATCACAGGCTCCATAACCATTTGCCTGGATAAGTTGAATCCTTTGCTTCCTAATACAACTGAGGCTACTTCTGGTATATCAGTTTGGAGCCCACCAGGCTCTAACCAGATCTAGTTGGTTTTCCATAGCAATAACCTAGCATTCTGAGTTCTTATTATATGCCAGCATTGTTTCAAAACTTGGCATGTATTATCTCATTTTACCTACACCTCTACCCTATAGGCATCTATATTTTACAGACAAGGTACCAGAGGCCCAGAAAGGTTAAGCAAGTTGCCCAAGGTCACAGAGCCAGTCTCAAACTCAGACAATGTGACCCCAAGCCAGGGACACTTTGGGAATTGATAGCTCCTGCCGACCCATTGTCAGTACTGTCTGCCATATTTCCCGCAGTCCCAAATCTTTGCGGCAGGGCTTTTAAATTCAGATGGCTGCTAGAATTACTCGTCCCTCCTCCGGCTGCAGGGAGCACGCCAGTGTACATCACTGGAATCCTGTGGCATGGTCTTCAATCTTTTCCACACTCAGCCGTTTCCAACCTTGACCTCAGAGCTGTGAAGATGATCCTTATGGGGCTGTTACTCAGAGGAAAATTGAAATGGTCCCTGTGGGGAGACTGCAGGATTTTAGTTCCAGCCTTCTAATTTCAGATCGGCCTAGAGAAAGAAATGGTGCTAGATACCCGATCTGCAAAATTAGGTGAGCTCCGTTCTTTACCTCTCTTAAGAAATATGGGCGCTGCTCTAAAAATCTTTTTTTAATCTCCTCTCTGGTCCATGTAACAGGAAATTGGTCTCTGCCATAGGCCAATAAATCTCCAACTTTTTTATTGAATATTAAAGAAAGACTTCAAGTCAAGTTCAAGTCTCTTTGCTTGGAGTTTCTTACATAATGCCGCAGCTCCGATACCTCGGGTCACAAAAGCTTTAAAAAGAAGGAGAAAAATGGAAAAGTTCTTCAGGTCAGTGGCGCCCAGGGATGATTTCTTCTTCTTAGAAATAATAGCCTATTACTCTAGAAAATCTTAAACGAGGCATTCCTTCTCTGGTTTGCACATTACAATTGAGCAAGGAGGATTAACAACTGGTAGTCTTTGGATGCATCTAAAATGAACACACAGCTACTTCTCCTGGAGGTCAAAGAACAGAACTAAATGGGGTGGGAGGCTCTGGAGGCAACACAGAGCTTGTCAGCCCTGGACCCTGAAAGAACCAGAACCTATGATAACCAGTGGGTGGCACTGCCCAGATCCCCTTTCAGAACTGAGGCTCGCATTGTCCCTACTGTTGAGAACATGGTGGCTGACAAGGCTCAGCTAAGTTGTTGGTCAGAGAAAGTTGCATCACCCAAGGTCACCCCCTCTCCCCAGGAACAGCCCAAATTTATTAATTGGCTAATGTACGGAATAAAGGTCTGGCCTTCTTGCCCCAGTTTGTAACAACTCTAAAGCTCACCCCCAGCTCCGTAACTCCCCAGGGATCAGCTTTGGCCTTTGTTGCAAATGCATTGCTCCTGAATCCTGCTTTTCTCACTGTCCTGCAGGGGGCGCTTCTGCCAACATTCCCCAACAAACCTGCATATTGCTTTCCAGAGAACCCATCCTCAGATAGACTTTTATGTAGCGAAGTCTTTGAGAAACGCAGTAAATTTTATCTGGCAATATTTCAAGAAGATAACACATAGAATGGTCCCAATTTTATAATATTAAAACTATGTATAAGCATACATACGCTTTTTGAAAATGTATAAATAAATACATGGGAATGGTAAACACACCAAATTTGGAAGAATATTTACCTTTTGAGTGGGGAGAGCAGTTGAGAGGAAGAGAAATGGGGTCCAGAAGGGGCACACAAGGTTCTCACCTCTATTGGTGAAGTTTTCTTTCACGGTGTGGGTTTTAGGTGCATGAATATTTATTATATTTTTTTATTATGTTTTTGGAGGTAAAAAATTTATAATAAATGTAAAAACAAGGCATTTTTAGAGGTGCTTATCTGTATTTGACTTTCCCAGTTAAGAGAGCTGTGTGACTATAGGCAAATGACTTAACCTCTCTGAGGCCTCAAATTTGTAAGGAACAGAAATCCACTCAAATTAGCTGTAATGACTCTGTAAGAATCTGAAGATCAACCTTGAAGAGCAACCAAAAGAAAGTCTCCTAGGATTTCCGGATCTCTCCCTTTTCTTCCTCCCCAACCCCCATGTCTTGTTCAGCTTGTCCTGAAGAGGAGCACCCCCTGTCTTCTCATCAGCTGGCATATTTCATTACTCATACTCTCCCCACTCTACATCATGACCTTTCTGCTGCAGGTTCCAGCATTGGGTATCCTAATTCCGAATTCTGAGAAAATGAGCTATTTTTGCATTGAGTACTTACCCATAGTCCAATCAGCTGTGGGCGGCAGCTCTCATGGGTGGGGTCAGGGGTAGATCATATTATTGTAAAATACTCTGTGTTCATCACCCACCAGTCTCTCATTACTGGGTGTTTATCTGGGGTTCTTGTCCTCCACATCCAGCCATGGATATCAGCTTGTGACTTGCTTTGGGTAACATGTGAGTGAAGCAATGTCAGTGATTTCTGAGCAGACGTTCTAAGGGTCATCGACATCATTCTTTTTCTTCTATAATGAGAACAGTAATGTCCTAGACAGGGCTGCCCCTTTAGACAAGAAAATACAGCCACAGCTGGCTTTCCACTAACTTGTAACGTAAGTGAGAAGTAAAACTTTGTTGTCATAAGTCACTGAGATCCAGGAGTCTTTTGTCCCTGCAGCATCACCTAGATACGTTGACTAATACAAGGGCATCATGTCAACATCAGAGGCTGTGATGGGGGCAGATACTCAGACAAGAGGGCAAAGCTGGGCAGAGACCTTCAAACATATTTCAAGATAACTGCTTACTATTCCCTTGTAGAATTTTTACATAGTTGAGTTAAAATAATGAATAGAGTTTAAAACAAACTTTGGCATTAGGAGACACTCTATAAATTTTGGTATCCCTCCTATGAAATGTCACATCAGTATACTTTACATCCACTATATAGATGAAAGGAGTTGAGAATCAAACTTCTAAGACTTAAATGCCGGCTTGATCCCTTATTCTCTGGTCAAGTAATTCAACCTCTTGGTATGACAGGCTTCTCATTTGTAGACTCCAATAGGATTCTTGAGAGGAATAAATGAGATGATTTACATAATATGCTTTGTTGGTGCCTGGCACAAATAAAACACTCTACTGATGCACCATTATGTTTACTATTATCAATAAACTTGCGAATCATGAGAAAACTCCTGGATAAAGAATCCACATGTTGATGACATTCGGCCATTGCAGCCATAGTCCATCACGTCAACTGGAGACACCTTTAATAGAAATGTCTTGGGCAAGCTACAAACCCTCTAACCTAATCCAGCACTCATTTGATTTCATCACCCACATGCCAGATAGTGGGTGAGGCTCAGTTCCCGCTGTCTAATTTAAATACTTACTTAGAAATGAAAAATGGGCCCTGTTTTTAAGCCAAACTGAATGACTCACCTATTATTCCCACCAGTCTATAAAGAGAAGCCGCAAAGATAGAAGTGGTAAAAATAGGTTGGCATCATTAAGTTGGTAAAGACAGAAAATAGAGAATATAAATCTCTTGGAACAGTGCGTGGCATATAATATTTTTTCTAGTGTTGTTATTGTTACTATTATTGCTAGTATTACTATTATCATTACTATTATTATTACTCTATTGCTATTATTACTATTACTGTTGCTATTATTATTTTTTAAAAGTGTTTTTATTGATTTTAGAGGGAGGGAGAGGGAGAAGGAGAGAAACATTGATGAGAGAGAACCATTCATCGGCTGCCTCCTGCACAGCCCCTTTTGGGGATCAAGGCTGCAACGCAGGCATGTGTTCTGCCCAGGGATCCTAACAGCAACCTCTCCGTGCATGAGATGATGCTCAACCAACTGAGCCACACTAGCCAAGGCACTACTGCTATTATTATTAATATTATCTTCTCTTGTGGTGTTCATGATCTGCCTTTGTCATCTTTCTCTCCCAGGTTGCAAGTCCCTGGATGCTTCTTTAGCCCCTCTGGAGTTAGTGTGTACTGTCTCCCCAGCATTTGAGTTCCTGTCTCTTGGTTGCCTCTGTGGTCTCCTTGTCGCCTGGTTTCCCCATTCTGGTGCCCAGTCTGGCAGAACCATCCCTCATCTCAGTTCGTTGCACCAGGCTCTGGACTGTCCCAGAAGGGAGGGTGGGGATTAGGACCCGCTCAGATTAGAAGATCGGATACCTGCAAACTCTCTTTCTCTGGAGGAGAGAGGTGCTTCTCCATGGTCTTCTCCAAGGCAGGAACTCAAAGAGAAGCTGACTTTCCAGGAAGCTTTCTGAGATGCTTTTTCACCATCTTCTCTCCAAAATGTAGCCCTTGGAAGAGATCACTGCACTATTACAGTGACCTATATTTGTGGCCAGCTTCCCTCCCGGGGGAGAGACGCAGAGCTGAGACTCCCCCATACAGATGGCTTTGTAGGACGCTCTCCCCTTCCAAACAAAACAGAACAGAACAAAACAAAATCCAGTGCCTGGTTTGATACCACTCGAACTCCAAAACAATATTCTGCTTACGATCCTCTCCCCTCCCCCACAGCGAGTTATTTGCCAGATCCCAAATGGTCGGCAGTTGATGGATGGCGGGTGATTTCTACATCAGCACACCTTGGAGCCCCAGAGCTAACCCTCTGACAGCGTTAGCATAAAAGATTTACATTTATGTTACGAGGGCCACACAAGAATAATAATTTTAAGATACATTGCCTTGGCTGCTGGTGCACCCTGGGAAATCTAGCAGCGGCAGGAGCTCAGCCGCACTGTAATTACAAAATGGCAGTGCAGGAGAGGTTTTCCGGAGACAAGCAGCTAGAGACCAAAGCCATCTGCATGCCTTGGTGGAGTGAAATTACAGTAATATATGAAGACATTACCTGAAAAACCCGGCACCATTTAAATGATTTACTCTTCAGCCCCAGCAAGCTTTAATTTAAGGATAAAGTCATTCAGAAAGCTAATCTGATAGGGGAGGCACTATTTCACACAGTTAAGTTAATTTACAGGAGTTGATTGTTGTGGTTGCTTTTGGTATTATTATCTTCCTACAAACAGCTGATCTGCCAGACAGAAGCAATATACTGCTTAACACAGTGTCTTAATTCAGCAGGCAAGCTATCTGTGATAAAGGTTTTGTTTATAAGCAATAATAGGAAAGTCATTTTGAGGCCATGCTGATAACAGTGATGGGAAATATATTTTTAAGGGGAAACTGCACAATTAAATACATAAATGAATGAGCAAGCCAGGCCCTCATGGGTCTGTGTGTCTCGAATCGCTGTCCTGTGTGGTCATTTTCCAGTGGCGTGGCCCTTCTTCCCTCCGTCGTGAGTGTTTTGCCTGTGGTCCTCGCTCGGCACATTGACTCCAAGTCATCCTTGTACCTGGCAGTACGTTCCTCCCTGTTGCCAAACTGACTTCTCTGCCAAGCCTTTGAGAAAATCATGCCTTGGGAGCCCAGTGAACTCAGCTGCCCCGTCAGCTACCTGCTTTCTAAGGAAAAAGTGAGCTTTGTTATCTGTCTTTCTTGAGTTTTTGCATCTCTGAGAGACCCGGAGTGTGTTCACTTATGGATGTTGAGGTAGAAACACCCCAGGAAGTGGGCCTTTGAAAGGGAACTAACAGATGAGGTAAGGGGTGTGTGTGTGAAATTAGAGATTTCGAAAGGTTTGGATGAAAACCAACTTGCCGTTTCCTTGGCAAAACAAAGAAGAGGTGGTCGTGTGTTATGTTGATCCAGGCTGCTGAGATGATTTAAGAACTTTATTAGCACAAGCAGGAACATTTGTCTACTGGATTTGCCTTATCGGTTTAGAGATGTTTTCTCTAAAGATGAAGATTCTCTTGTGACCCCGTGGGTTTATCTCAATGGGAGAGGCATACTTTTTGAGGAAGTGCTACCCAAGGGATCAGGGAATCACTTGCCAATAGTGTAAGAAAGGAGTTCAGAAGATAAGCATCGGTCAGAAAGGACAAGGGAAGTTATAGATCCCTAAAGCCGACAGGGGCTTGTCCAGCCCACTCAGAGAGAGCCATCATTTCTTGAGTCCTTATTGTGGACCAGGCCCTGTACCAGGACATGTACTATTTCATGTCCATCTTATAGAGAAATAATTTAGATTCAGGGGGGCACATAACTCTGATCAAAACAGCAGAGAGTTACTTCAGGTGCGCAGCAGATCCTGGAATAATGTTTTGTTCAGTTCCGTTTCATGATCATGTTTCGTTCAGTGTTTCATTATAACACTGATGAGGTGCTATAGGAAATGAACTCTTGTATATATCAGTTAGGCTAGGGTAAAATTAATTTTGTTATATGTCATTTTTGCCTAAAGTCTCAGAACCTGTTGAGATGTTCAGTGAGGACTTACTGTACATGACAGGTAGCTTTCAAAGATGGCTTTAATGATCACCACCACCTGGTAATCATACCTGTGTGGAACCCTCTTCCTTTGCTCCTAATGAGGAGCAAACAGAAAAAGGGGTAGGCTGTCATTTCTGTGATTAGGTTACAAAAGGCTGATTCCATTCTTGCTCCTGGTCTGCCTGACCACCTTCTTGGCTTGCCTGCTTCAGTGAAGTAGGCTGCCGTGTTGGAGAAGCTCAGCTGGCAGAGAACGGAGGGCGGCCTCCAGCTCAGAGCCAGTGAGGAACTGAACTCTGCCAACACCACGTGAGTGGACTTGGAAACAGATCTTTCTCCAGTCAAACATTCAGATGGCTGCAGGCCTAAGGAACATACGTTGACTGCAGCCTTCAAGAGACCCTAAAGCAGAAAGCCACACCTGGACTCCCGACCAACAGAAACTGTGAGATAATAGATGTTGTTGTTTAAGTCACTCAGTTTGGGGGGCACTTATTAGTCAGCAGTAGACAATTAAAACGTGCATTTTCAAGTACGCAGTGCAACACAATACGAGGAATTCAACAGAACTGGGTAAGAATCCCAACCTTAACATCCCGAGCACATTGCTTCACCTCTCAGTCTCGTCTGTAAGATGGGGATGGCGAAATCTGCGTTGCAAGGTTGCTGTAATAATGGAATTATTCTCTCCACCTCTGTGTCCTCTATCATGCCTGTCGAGTAGCCTCTCAATGAATGATCAGTTGTTGTTATGATTTTATATATGACTTGTGACTATACATTAAAGCTCATCCCCCAGTTCTTTGTTATAGTAGAACTCATCTATTAGTTGCTCATACCCTAGGACTTTTCTCCTGTAATTAGGGACCTTTGTCTCTGGGATTTCCTCTTCACCTTTTAGAAATCTACCCATCCTTCAAAGTTTGGTTGACATCCTGCCTCTTCCAGGAAGTCCTCCCCTGCTGCTTCTACATTTTGTGAAGTTTCCATTTGCTGTCATTTTCAACTATTGGGACTAGTTTTTGGTCCTTATTTTCTTCATATGGAGCTTGTGTGTGTGTGCATGTGTGTGCACGCATGTGTACACTTGTGCGTGTGTGTGTGTGTGTAGGGGACAGGGATGTGCTGCTTCAATTATCCAAACTCAAAGACTTGAGCTGGTTCAAAACACAGTTGTTTAATATTACAAACCATGCTAAGCAGGATGTTATCTCAGCTCTGAACCCTGCTCACGAGGTAAGCTTTGTAGAGATGTTTAACTTTTCTAAGTCTGGCACATGTGACCATGTTAGGGTCACATCGAAAACCTTTCTATGACTGCTAGTGACTCTTGGATAAAGTCAGCAATCTCTCCTATGATGTTCAGGACTTTGCATGATCCAGCCCCTCCAGTCTTATCTTGGGTCATTCTCCCTTTCACACACAGCATCTGTTGGCTTTTCAATACTGGATCTTGTCCAGCTTCTTCCCATCCAGCCTCAGGGACTTCGCATGTGCGGTTTCCTCTGCTAGGTACATTCTTCAACCTCTTCTTTATCTGCTTACCTCCCACTCAGTATTGTGGTCCTAAACTAAATGTGCTTCTTCATGGAATCCTTTCGTGACTCTCCTAGACTTGCCTGAGTCTCCATAGACAAGTGCAGAATAGTACCCTATACTTTTCCTTGTTAGCACTTATCACAGTTGTAGTGCATTACAGTTGACCCTTTGACTCCCTATATTTCACATCCACAGACTCCACCAACCTCAGATGGAAAGAAAAATTATGTTGTTGCTGACGTGTACTGTGTAGTTAGGCCTATGATGTTTACATCTATACCGAGTATGTACAGAACTTTTTTTCTTGTCATTATTTCCTAAACAATATAGTAAAATAATGATATATGTAGCATTTACACTGTATAGTATTAGGTATTATAAGTAATCTAGAGGTGATTTTATGCAGAAGGTTGTGTATAGGTTATATACAAATATTATGCCATTTAATATAAGGGACTTTAGCATCTGTAGATTATGGTATCTCTGGTGGGGGGTGGTCTGGAATCAATCCCCCGTGGATACTGAAGGACAACTGTAATTAAAATTAGTTAGTTAATTAATTATTAACTGGTGTGATTATTTGGTTTGTTTTATCTTCTTCACAGGTTAAATGAGTTTTTTTTTTTTTTTAAACAATACTTGGCTTGCTCACCCATGTAATCCCATCAAAAGAACATTCCTTAGTATTATACATACTAAGTAAAGATTTCTTGAATGAACCATTGAATGCATAAATAAATGGGTTTCCTTAGGTGTCAGAAAGGCTCACTGGGAGGAATTAGTGAATAAATGTTTGCTAATGTAGGAAAGATGCTAATGAAGATTTTCCCTTCTGCCTTCTGCACCCTCCCAGACAGGATGGGCTCTCAACTTCCCCAGTGACTCTACTAGATGGTGTATAAGAGAATAATGTTGCCTTTTCTGACTATTTTACACGGGAGTCAGAGGGGATATTGACATTGTGCATATTATCGCACACAGTTTATTCTTCATTGGCTATTTCCCTTTATCCCAAAGTCCCTCCTTAGTGAGGTCATTGGGATATGCTCTTCATGCTTCCCTATGGGGTGAGCAGTTCTGCAATCTGCTTTCCACCTGCTTCCGGATGTTAAACCTTTCCTCCACTGTCAAAAGCAGTATCTTCTCTCTTCCTTATTAGACCTGGTGCCAGGACGTAGACACTTGCGCCTCGCCGATAGCAGGCTTACCAAATAATGTCAATGAAGGTGACTGTCTCTAGATGACACTCCACTCCTGCTCAAAAAGGCAATGTTGTTTTTTTTTTAAACCCACAAATAAATTGGACCTTTTCAAAATAATAAAAAAGAAGACAATGTCTGCATATAATTGCCCAAATCACTGGATGGCTCACATTAAAATGCATAAGCACCAGTCTCCTGTCCCACATAGGGAAGTATGCACTAGAAAGAAAAAAATTAAGAATAAATATTAGAGAGGGACCCCTCCTCCTGGGACAGAGAAGGAAATTGGTTGCTTTGCACATGAGCAGTTATCACTCACTCTGGTATGATTTCTATCAGTGGGGACTATGGGCTTTAAAATGAGATTTGGTTTCATTTCAAGCACCTTTTCAGGCTCGGGGTAGGAGGAATGGATCTGGGGAAGAAAGGCTGATGGGAATTGCCCACACTTGAGGGCAGAGACCCTGCCACATAAATTCTGAGACTGGGTGGTCCTTGAGTTGTACAGCCTTCACCCACACACATGCCGCGGCCCAATTACCCAAGACAGGGGGATAAGAATCTCACACAGCTTTGAGAAGTTAGGATGACCAAGCTCTCTCTAGATACCTTCTTTTCTCCTCTTGGGGCAGGGACACAGGTACTCGACCCAGCACAACATCCTTCCCCAACCTGTTCTTCCAGCCAGATGTCAATCAGCATATGCTATGAACCAGGAAATGTACTTTTAATTTAATTTATTTATTATTTTTAAAAATATGTTTTTACTGATTTTAGAGAGAAAGGAAATGGAGAGGGAGAGGAAGAGGGAGAGGAAGAAGGAGAGTGAGAGAGAGTGAGAGAGAGGGAGAAAGAGAGAAGGAGAGAGAGAGAGAGAGAAAGATGGATGAGAGCATAACATCAAATGGCTGCCTCCCACATGCACTGTGACTGGGGATTGAATCTGCAACCTGGGCATGTGCCCTGACTGGGAATGGAACCAGCGACCCTTTCATGCACAGGGCAATGCTCAACCAACTGAGCCACACTGGCCAGGGCTGAAGTGTGCTTTTTAAATAGACTGTCTCTATGCTAAGCTGTGATCCTTGTGAGGGTAGGCTCTCTGTTATCTACACCATTGTTTCTCCAGGGCCCAGCATCATTTCTGGTATGTAGTGACCAGTCAGTTCTCTCCACCCCTAGCACTTTCCTATAGTGACAGCTCAGATGCTCTTCAAAGGATGCATTTGGCCATCCCGGACTCCCCCATCACACTTCTCCAAAAATTCTTCAAGCCACATCCACTGGCATTCTGTCGGTCTTCCCAGTATGAGGGGCTATGATGGTCCCATCAGACAAGGTCTGTTACATATGGAATTCCAACACATTCAGAAGCACCAACCTATGTTTCACATCCCATGTCCATTTGACAAGAGCGAAGTGGATTCATTAGCGTTCATTCTGCCCAGCTGTCTTGTGCCGCAATGGAGTCCAAGAAAAACCCATTAGATTATACTGAGAGATAGCTGAAAGAAAGTTTAGATTAAGTTTATCTCTGGAGGCAATTTTATTAGATAGATTAAGGTTCTGCTCCTCTCTCCAAAGACCGTAGTAATAACCAATGTCATGACTTTCAAATCCTTTGGATTGCAGAGGGTAATCAAACATGGTTGTCTTTTTATCCCCCTCGTTTACTTCTTAGTATTCTACAATCCTGCCTCACTCATCTGTCAAAGGGATAGTATTAAGGGGATCAATGTTGACAAGTGATAGTACAAATTATGTAATGCTGATGACATTTCACTGTTTCCTTTTGATCTGCGATTCCCACTCTCAATCACTCCTTATTCTACAAAAAACCCTGGAAGAGAAAGGCGGCTGTGCAAGCCCATCACTGGCACCCCTGAGCCCCAGGGGCAAAACAGGGTGAATTTGAAGTGCACAGAAGGCTTCTGAATTAGGCCTGGGGCCCGGAAAGACAGTGTGCCTGACAGAAGGGGCAATTTAAGTTATTTTCCTACAACAGGCCTTCGGCAGCTGCCACTTGGGACTGCGTGGCAGCTTTGGTCACATTGTAGTCCCATGAAATACTTGCTGTGTCAGGCCCAAGATGGCATTGGCTCTCTGTTCCAGGCATATTCCCTTTGACTTCTTCTCTATCAGGAAATCCATCCTTCCTTTTGGGGAATCGGTGGAGGATCATTTCAATGGAAGAACTGAGCTAGTTTAGTAAGGGGAGGGTGACAGGTACAGGCACAGAAGGGCTGTCTTTCTTGGGAAGGGGGCGTAAGTTTTGGGCCAGGTAACTAGGGATCAAATAAGAGGAAATGATTTCAAAATATAACGGAAGAGGCTTTTTGGGGAAGCGGTACATCTCCCTTCCTCATGTTTGCGTTCACGTGGCAGAATCTGTTAGGATGACGCTCGTGCACCTTCTCACTCTTTCACGCTCTGCCTCCACCCCTTACACAGACCACGGCTGTTCACAAACATGGGCTCTGATGGAGACAGACTCACCACTTTCTAGTCGTGACCGTAGCTGCTCAACCTCTATGATTCAGAGTGTTCTCCTTTGCAGAGTAACAACCAAAATAACAACAGTAGCACCAAACTTACAGGGATGAAAAAGGAATAGTTCAGAGCCTTTCACCTTACTAGGTACTTATTAACTAGGAGAGTTCATAGACGTTTATGAAAACCTCTCTTGTGGAGACAGACTTGGTATAGATTTACCTGTTTCCCATGTCATGTGACCAATATAACCTTTTATAATTTTTTTCAGCCAAATATAAATTGCCTTCACTCCTAAAGTCTTAGAGTAATGGGTGAGTGGGATGAGGTTTGACAGCTTTAGTTTGGTTTATTAGCTAACTGTTTTAGTAGATTCACTTTCTCTACAAACACGTATGGATCATATACTATATATTAGGTGTTTCTAGGCATTTATTAATGACAAACAACACATATAAAATCTTTTAAATATTTTTATTATTTAATACATATCTACAGAGAATTATACACCAAGACTGCAGATTTCACATTCTTCTCAAGTGCACATGGGACATTCTCAAAGATAGACCACATGTTAGGGCACAAACTAAGTCTCTATAAGTTCAAGAAGACTGAAATCATATCAAGCATCTTCTCAGATCACAATGGCATGAAACTAGAAATCAATTGCAACAAAATCATGCAAAGACATTTGAACACATGGAAGCTAAATAGCATGTTATTAAACAACGAATGGGTTACCAAGGAGATCAAGGAAGAAATTAAAAACTTCCTGGAAACCAGTGAAAATGAACACACAACAACACAAAATCTATGGGATGCAGCGAAAGCAGTTCTGAGAGGGAAGTTCATAGCACTACAGGCCTACCTCAAAAAAACAAGAAAAATCTCTAATAGACTATCTAACCTCACAACTTAAAGAACTAGAGAGCAAACAAAAAGAAAACCCCAGGGCAAGTAGAAGAAAGGAAATAGTAAAGATCAGAGCAGAAATAAACGACATAGAGTCCAAAAAACCAATTCAAAGGATCAATGAAACAAAGAGCTGGTTTTTTGAAAAGATAAACAAGATTGATGGACCCTTAGCTAGACTCACCAAGAAACAAAGAGAGAGAACCCAAATACACAAAATCAGAAATGAAAGAGGAGAAGTAACAACTGACACCACAGAAATGCAAAAGACCATTAACAACTACTATGAACAATCTATGGCAAAAAATTCGACCTTCTAAGTGAAATGGACAAATTTCTAGAAACACATAGTCTCCCAAAACTGGACCAGGAAGAGATAGAAAACTTGAACAGACCAATAACAACAGAAGAAATTGAAGATGTAATCAAGACTCTCCCAGCAAACAAAAGCCCAGGCCCAGATGGCTTCACGGGGGAGTTTTACTGAACATTCAAAGAAGAACTAAAACCCATTCTCCTCAAACTATTTCAAAAAATTCAAGAAGAAGGAAGACTTCCAAACTTGTTCTATGAAGCCAGCATAATTCTAATTCCAAAACCAGAAAAAGACACTACGAAGAAAGAAAACTATAAGCCAATATCCCTGATGAACATAGACGCCAAAATCCTGAACAAAATACCAGCAAATCAGATCCAGCAATACATCAAAAAAATTATCCACCATGACCAAGTGGGATTCATCCCAGGGATGCAAGGCTGGTACAATATTCTCAAATCAATAAACGTGATACACCACATAAATAAAATGAAGAATAAAAACCACATGATCATATCAATAGATGCTGAAAAAGCCTTTGACAAAATCCAGCACCCATTTCTGATAAAAATGCTCAGCAATTTGGGAATAGAGGGATCATATCTCGACATAATAAAGGCCATATATGAAAGACCTACAGCCAACATCATACTCAATGGGCGAAAACTAAAAGCATTTTCCTTAAGAACAGGAACAAGGCAAGGATGCCCACTTTTGCCACTCTTATTTAACATAATACTGGAAGTCTTAGCCACAGCAATCAGACAGGAAGAAAAAATAAAAGGGATCAAAATTGGGAAGGGGAAAGTAAAACTGTCATTATTTGCAGATGACATGATACTATACGTAGAAACCCCCAAAGATTCCATCAAAAATTTACTACACTTAATAAATGAATTTGAAAAAGTAGCAGGATACAAAATTAATGTCAAGAAATCGACGGCATTCTTATACACCAATGATGAACTCACAGAAAGAGAAACTAAGAAAACAATCCCATTTACCATTGCAGCAAAAAAATTAAGATACCTAAGAATAAACTTAACCAAAGAAATAAAGGACCTATTTGCAGAAAACTACAGGTTATTGAAAAAAGAAATAGAGGAAGATATAAAAAAGTGGAAGCACATACCCTGTTCATGGATTGGAAGAATTAACATCATTAAAATGTCCATATTACCCAAAGCAATCTATAGATTCAATGCAATCCCCATCAAAATACCAACGGCATACTTCACAGAATTAGAACAAGTACTTCAAAAGTTCATATGGAACCAAAAAAGACCTCAAATAGCTACAGCAATCTTGAAAAGGAAGAACAAAGTTGGAGGGATCACAATACCAGATATCAGGTTATACTACCAAGCCACTGTAATGAAAACAGCCTGGTAATGGCACAAGAACAGGCATATAGACCAGTGAAACAGAACAGAGAACTCAGAAATGGACCCAAGGCAATATGCTCAATTAATATTTGACAAAGGTGGCAAGAGCATACAGTGGAGTAAGGACAGCCTCTTTAATAAATGGTGCTGGGAAAATTGGACAGCTACATGCAAAAAATGAAACTAGACCATCAACTTACACCCTATACAAGAATAAACTCAAAATGGATAAAAGACTTAAATGTGACTCATGAATCCATAAAAATCCTAGAAGAAACTGTAGGCAACTAGATTTCAGACATCATACGCAGCAGAATTTTCACTGATACATCACCTAAGGCAATAGAAACAAAGGAGATAATGAATATATGGGACTACATCAAACTCCAAAGCCGCTGCACAGCGAAAGATACAATCATCAAAATGGAAAGGCTACCCACTGTATGCGAGAGCATAATTGCCAATGATACATCAGATAAGGGGTTAATTTCCAATATATAGAGAGTGCTCATACAACTCAACAAAAGGAAGACAAAGAACCCAATTAAAAAATGGGCAGAGGAACTAAATAGACACCTCTCCAAACAGGACATACAAATGGCTAAGAGACATATGAAGAAATGCTCAACATCACTAATCATTAGAGAAATGCAAATTAAAACAACAATAAGGTATCACCTCACACCTGTCAGAATGGCCGTCATCAACAAATCATCAAACAACAAGTGCTGGCGAGGGTGTGGAGAAAAGGGGACTCTAATACACTGCTGGTGGGAATGCAGACTGGTGCAGCCACTGTGGAAAACAATATGGTGTTACCTCAAAAAATTAAAAATTGAACTTCCATTTGACCCAGTGATCCCACTTCTAGGAATATACCCTAAGAAGCCTGACACACCAATCAGAAAGAATATATGTACCCCCATCTTTGTAGCAGCACTATTTACAATAGCTAAGATCTGGAAACAGCCCAAGTGTCCATCAGTAGACGAATGGATAAAAAAGCTGTGGTACATATACACAATGGAGTACTACGCAACTGTAAGAAAGAAAGATCTCTTATCCTTTGAGACTACATGGAGGGACCTGGAAAGTATCATCTTAAGTGAAACAAGCCAAACAGAGAAAGACAAGTATCATATGATCTCACTTATTTGTGGAATATAATGAACATAACAGTCTGAGGAATGGGGTAGTCCCAGAGACGTGAAAGTGGGGTACAGACTGACAATCCCCAGCAGAGGGGGTGGTTAGGGAGAGATAAACCACAGAACTTATATGCATGTATGCATTTTTTTTTTTTTTTTATCCTCACCCGAGGATATTTTTCCATTTTTTGTCCAGATAGAGTGGGAGGGAGAGAGAGGAAGGGGAAGAGAGAGAGAAACATCGATGTGAAGGGACACATCGAGTGGCTGCCACCCGCACGACCAACCAGGGCCGGGGACAAACTGCAACCGAAGTACATGCCCTTAGCGGGAACCGAACCCGGGTCTCTCCAGACCGCAGGCCGACGCTCTAACTGCCGAGCCAAACTGGCCAGGGCTATATGCATGTATGCATGAACAATGGACATGGACAACAAAGCTAGGGACAGGGCAGGAAGGGAGGCAGAGGGGGGAATCAGTGGGGGGGAAAAGGAGAAACATCTGTAACAAAAATTAATTAATAGAAAAAAATAAATAAAAAAATGTGTTTATTGATTTTTTGGAGAGAGAGGGAGGAAAGGAGAGGGAGAGAGAAACATCGATGAGAGAGAAATATCGATCAACTGCCTCCTGTATATCCCCTATTGGGGATTGAGCCTGCAACCCAGGCATGTGCCCATACCAGGAATCGAACCTGCAGCCTTTTGGTGCATGGGTCAATGCTCAACCACTGAGCCATTCCAGTTGGGCACATAGAAAGCCTTGATTGCCAACAGTTTGTCAGCTCAGTGATGAAAGTAGCCCTGTTTCACTCACACTGGTGTTTTCATGACCTGTCATGATACCTGGAGCACAGTGGTACTCAAATAACAAATTCTGAATAAATGAGATAAATGCATACGACACACTCATATTCTTCCTAACCACTAACACAGAGTTCCTGAGAGGCTGAGCCATTACTGGGAGAGTTTCTTAAGACATGAAAAAACCCTATCACTCAAGAGCAGCAGTCAAGGCTAAGAGGAAGAAATAGGATTCCAGACCACATTTCACCATGAAGTCTTTAGAATGTAAAATAAAAACAAATGCAATTGTGTTCATCTATTTTCGCTTACAGCCTGGAAAAGCCCTTATGTCAAAAATACCCTCCTCTAAATTATGCTTTGTCTTCCCATTATAAATTTTATTAACCACTCTTTTATTAAGCAATCTTATTACAGTTGATCTGCCCATGAATAGAAACAATTTACAAATGATCAAGGTTGGGTTAGAGAAACCATACACTCAATGCAAATTGTTACAAATTATTTACTGGCTTTGCACAAATCTGCATATAGATTGAGGAAGTCAATCAGGAAGGAACCTTCAGGTATTCTTCACAAAATACGATTGTGAAGATAGTGGCAGACTGGTACGTGTGGTACGGAATAGAAACGAAAGTAGATTCATTTGTCAAATACACTTAGGTCTGGAATTCCTTATGTAATCAGAACTGTGGAGCACTGGGTACCTGGGAAAATTGAAAAGGGTAAGGAAGGGGTGTGTGTGATAAAATTGGGCTTACTCCAAGTATAAGATAAAAAATAAGAGAGCTATAAAGGGATTTGGGACAAACAAAAAGGGGAAACTGAGCTAGCAAGTTGGAGGCTGACAGAATGTTTTTCATATTTCATCACATTAATCTTCCAGCAATTCTATGCAATAGGGAGGACTGCTACTACTGTTTCTCAGTTGAGGGAGCTGAAGTTTTGTGACTTTGCCAAGGTCACACAGCCTCAGGGCTTGGATCTGCAATCTCCACCTCCATGTCTTAGAATCCCTCAATGGAAGCATTGCCTATGTCCTTGGAGCTGCTTTTTTGGGGAGTGGGGGTTTTTGGGAGTATCTCTGAAGTCCCAACTCTCCACCAGCACCATAGGACTTTAATTAATCTAGCTTGTCCCTTCATTTCTCATTTATGAGAAGAATGGTAATGAAGAGGTGGCATGATTTGATCCGAAGAACCCTGCCAGGGTCAGGTATTTGGAGGGGTGAGCTTTTGATTTAACCTGTTATGTGACCCTGGATATTTATTTTGCCTTTTATGGGACTTGGTTTACTCAGGAGGATAGGATTAGGTTTCTCTAAATTCTCTGCGAATTTACTGAAGTTAAGCCCAGGGTCAGAAGACATGAATACTAATATGTATTCTCTACAGACCTATACTATTCCTTGGCAAGGGGAAAGTTGGGCAAAGTTGGAGTTCTTTTCCCTTATCCCCACCTTTTTTAGATGCATTACCTATTTCTCCTTTCTGATATTTTATAATTTCTCCTTTAGTCAAAACCCCAAGGAGGTTATTTTTTTATTCCAAGTAACTCAGCTCTTCATCTGCATGAAGAAACCCTTAATAGTGACATTTCAGATAATTCCATTAAATGGGAAACGTTTGTGAGAACTTGGGGACTTCTCAGAACCCTGAAAATTTAGATTCATATGTAGTTATTTATTTCTTTAGATTCCATGGCTGGCCTTCTGGAGCTGGGGGTGGGGCTGGAGAGGGGGCGGTACTATTTCGCCTCTTTCATGGAAGAATTTTATCTGCCCTTTTTGTTATCATTGCACATTGTCAATGGTGAGCATAAGAAATACTAAATTGGGAGATATTTTCCCCCTTCTACCTCCTTACCAGCTGGGGAACCATACCACTTCATATGAAAAATGAACATAATCATATTTTTTAGCATAATAATATTCATGGCAACAAGAGTCACATGAATTAGATGGTAACCATAGGTCAAGCATGAGCCTATAGCTCTCTGTGCTTTATTTTATTGAATGCTCAAAATAGCTCTATGATCTAGGATTATATTATCACCCCATTTTACAGACAAGAAAATGGAGATTTGAATGGGCAGGAACCCAATTTATTTAATTGTGTACACAGCTAGGAATTGGAAGGGATGGGATTCTGGCTCAGTTCTGTCTGATCTGAAGTCTACATCCTTAACCAATATTAATCTTGTGAGTTTGGAATACGTGGGACTGGAAAAGACAAACTTTATAGATTTTTTTTTTATCTCAGAAATATAACTGATAAGTTCCTAGAGTTGGACAATTCTTTTGAAAGTGTCCAGTCCAACACCCTATATCATAGTAAAGAAACTGGGGCAATGAGATAGGATTTTTTAAATAAACACATATAAGGTTAAGGGCACTGAGAATGACATTGGGAGCAATAAGAAAATGTGCAGGCAAAACCTTGACTCTTCTCCTCTTCTCCAGACCCTCCACACATAGTCAACAATGCTGCACACTGCAGAGCTCGAGTGGGTACCATTACATGGGCCATGTGGTGTCAGACTCTTCCTCTCTTTTCCAGTCATCTATGACATCTTTACGCTGTCATCTATGACTAGGGCATTTTCGTATCTTCCTACAATTCCATTTCGTAACCATTTCAAAGCTACAAGAAGGTTAGCATTCCTCTGTCTTGTCTTTTTTCTTTTTCCTGGAAGAGAAGCTGAGCGCTTGCAGAGGCTTGGGTTGCTGGCATCACTGACTTTGGAGGTTGCTAGCTAATCAATCAAGAGCTGCATTGTGAATGCTTGGCATGGATTTTCTTTTCTCTTTTCATTCTTTGTGATTGTGTGTGTGTGTGTGTGTACAACTTTGGTGACTTTCCACCAGCAAAGCACTCAGAAGCTGCATGTAATTAAACAGCAGCACTATGTTGTATTCAGCCTTGCTCTGTACACACATCTTCTCCTTTGCTCCATTTACAAATGCCCCACTATCTCTGCGTTTCGCATTCATGAAATATCTCTGCACCTGGAATGTTTCACAGTCTGCTGATGTGGTCTCCCCACCACCGCCACCCAGAGTCTGGGGCCCAGAGGGAATTCGTGAGGCTGTAAGCAGTCTTTTAGGCTGCTCAGAGGTTATGCAGAATGAACTGAGCAAAGTCAATAGGACCTCTGCAGGGACGTCTGGCGGAGACACCACTGGTAAGGCTTCGTTCCTCTCTAAGTGCTCAGCCAAGTCCTCAGGAGTGGAATTCGGATAAAATTGAGAGGTAAACTAATTATAGCGAGGCCATTTGTGCTTTTGTGGTTCAGCTTATGTCAGCGTTTCCAAGCTAAACCGAGCTCTTTGGGGATTTAAAAAAATCTGCTTTAAATGTCTTTTTTTTTTTTTTTTTTTTTAACTCTTAGTACTATTTTCTCTGGTTCTGAATCTAGGTCTACCGGTTCTAATATAGACAAATGGAATTGATCACCACTCTTAGGTGTGGCTCAGGTGCAAATTTCTCTCTCTCGCTCTTATTAAATAAAACCCACAAGTGCACATGGACACTGTATCCATTCCAGATGGTTTCAGTTGTAAGTGACAGAAACTCAAATCAAACAGGCCCAAGGAAATGTATAGATTGCGTAAGGGGGAAGTCTAAGGGTGGTTTCAGAGAGTCTGATCCTGGGACTCCAGTGTATCATTAGGACTTTGCCTCCCTGGCTCTGCATTGCTCACAGTTGCTGCTCTCAGCTGGACGTCTTCCTTCGGAGGGAAGTCACTTCATGGTAGGCGAGGTGGTTTCCCGTAGCGTGGAGTAGAAAGTGCCCTTCTCTCAACATTAACATCAGGGGATAATGCTTGGCTTTGCTGGGGATCATGTGCCCAACCCTGAGCTAATCTCAACAGCTGTGGGAGGGAGTAGGGACTGGTCCTCTGTGTCATGCACCCAGGGAGTGTGATTGACAGCCTAGGTCATGTGGCCATCCCTGAGCCAATCAAAATAGTTGTGAGAAGCATTAGGGTTTGGCAGTCAGTGTCACCCACCCAGGGACTATGATTGACAACCCTGCCAGGACCACAGGAAGTGGAGAATTTAGGGCTTTGTGGCTTCCTGGGGGGTGTGGCTGTCCAATACCCTTAACTTCTCTACTTTTTAGTATCTCCAAGTGTGGAAAGGGTGGCATACCATTCATTTCACAAGGACTATTAAGAATGAAATGAAATAATGATACACATAAGAACCACTTACAGGGTAACTACTGGTGGTAGACATTAGACACGTAGTAAGTACTTTCTTACTGAGCTAGTCATCCTCAGAACATACAGCATAATAAAAAGGCCCAGTGTTCATAGGTGTGTGCAAAAGAAGCAGATTTCTTCATTAGAGGGCTATCAGTGTCTTTAGCATGAATATTTCAAACCAATTGCTAAACCAATTTTAACCTGTATACTTTTTGGTCATGAATCCTCTTAGGATAACAGTGTTCTACATGGTCCAGTTTTAGAAGTGAGCTTTATATATTCCAAAGTCTAAATTCTAATTAAAGGCAGAACATGGAGCTTTGTATCTGGCTTGTCTTGTTTTAGCCCTTCCTAAATATTTGCATTGAATTTCTCTTTGATAGATTTTACTATGAGATTATATGAAACTCAGAACCAAAACCAGTGAATGTATTTTTTGTGGGGTGTGGTTAAGGTCATAAAACAGTGTTCCTCTCAGGTTTCAGTACCCAGGAACTGTACACCTCACCCAAGCACCTAATGTTTAATTTTCTGGAGACTGTTTCCCTCATTGCTTTGGCTGCCAGGAAGCTCAAACTCAAATGTAAGTCCACTCCTAGTAAGTGCCCAGAACTTCTATCCTGCATTTTGTGTATAACTCTATCCCTGACTTTCTTACTCCTTATAGCAAGTGTACTCTGCTTTTTAAAAATGACATTTATTTTGCTTTATTTCTGTAAGTGGCTCACACCATCATGGGGTTGAGATGGAGCTAAGTAAATACATAAATGAATGAATGAATAAAGAAAATGCAGGTGGGATCGCAGGGGCCTTTTTCTGCAAAGATAATGTTGGCTGTACTAATGCCCTTTCTCCTTCACTGCTGATGTCTTGGCTCTGCTTGGAGCCACTTGTCCAATTACAGTGCCAAGCTCCTGTTTTACAAGGCTTCCTCCGAGCACATCTAATCAGGAGCAGCTCTTCACTGCAGCCTCTTTGTTCACTGACTGGAACCCTGAATGCCTTCTTTCACTAATAAATAACCCAGGGGCTCAAACGTGGCCTTAGGCTTTGTTTAGAAAATGGACCTGGCGAAGCTCTGAAGCACGTTCAAAACCAAGGCCATTGGAAGGTCAGGCATCTCTCAGGCACTTCAGGAAGATTTTATACTACTCTGTTTCCTCCCACATTTATTGGACACTTTTTTTTTTTCACTGAGCCTTCTGTGCCTGCTCTTCTCTTGGCACACACAACATTGGAAAAGTCCCCCGGTATAGGAATTAGTTGGTGACTCGTTATTTCTGCTTTTGGGTGTGGACTTGAGGTAATGCCAGCGATGTGCAGGGCTGGTTGAAGTCTAAGGGACTATCTGAGGTTTCGAGGACTTTCATCCCCTTGAACTTTAGATGACAGCTATGAAAGAGATCTGAAAGGGCGAATGATATCCAACAGAAAGAGGCCGTGATCTGAAACTGACTTCACGCTGGCTTGAGGCCCGGGTTCAGATCCTAGCTTCGTTGTTATGAGTTGTGTGATCTTGGATAAATTACCTCACATCTCCAAATTTCAATTTCTACATCTATAAAGTAACACCCTTACCGTATTAGGACTGAGATTGTGCCCTTTTCTCTCAAACTCTTGGTTTAAGAGATGCTACCTTGTGGAAAAGACTTCTCTGATCTTTCTGACTGGGGCATATCGCCTTTGACACATTCCTCTCTTACTGAACACCTTCCTCCCTACCGGTCACAGCTGCCATCTGACATGTGGTCATATGATTATTTAACATCTGTCTCTCCCATCAGACTGAGCCCATGAGGGCAGGTACGGAGATTGCTTCTGTTCACCTCTGTATCCCCAGTGCTTGCCTCTGGGATGGGCACAAAAGAAGGGCTCAAGAGAGAGTAAACAGTGAACGAGTGAATGAAAATGGTAGGTTGGTGGTGTTACTCAAACCTGCAGGGTGAAGAGAGGAGGGTGCCGGTTTGGGTGCCTGCCAGTGGTACACCAGGCGGGGCTCTATGCGCTCACTCAGGACCAACACATTTAAAATCGATCACAACCCATGAGGCAGGGATTGTGTTGGGTTCATCACAGTTCCCCAGAAACATGCTGAACACCAACATAAGGCCCAGCAAATGCTGTCTGAATTCAAACATTAAATAAATGAGCAAACATCCTCATCAGATGCACGGAGCCAGAGAGTCACTGCAAAAGAACTTCAGCATTGCCAGGATGGAGGTCTGAGTCCTCCTGACACTCCATTTCTTGGAGGTACCAGGTTAAAATGGACAGCTTCTAATTGCACATGCGGACAGCCCCAACCCTGGCCTAACCCCTGCTCGTGTGAGACTGTGTGCCGTTTATTTATTATACATGTCTGCACGTTGAGATAATTGGGTTGTATAATATGGCACACAGACTAATCTGAGAATGATTTCTGCTGAATAGAAATTACTTATTTTGATTCCTCAGGGGTTTGTTTTGTCAAAACTCATGTAGTATTTAGCAAAGTAATCATTGTTCAATTGCTGAGCACGGGAAGTGTAAAATTAACCTAATAAGAATGAAAAGAATGACGAGAACGAGTGTCGCTGACCTCGTCAACTTGATTCGTGATGTCGTTTCATCACATTCTCCAGGTCTAACCACAAACGTTGCCTCTGAAGATCACCACGTACCTCTATCTCACCAACCCTAATTAGATATGCAACTTGTCATATGGTCGTTCAACCAGAATAGGAAAAAAAAAAAAAAAGAAGAAGGGAGATATTACTGAAATTCTTAAGAAAACTTCTCAATTGCAAATTAGTACCCAAACTGGAAGGGGAGTTTTGAAAGCAAGGAGACTGGGTTTTGAAATATAGATACGTGATGTATGACCTCGAATTAGTCACTTAACCTCCCTGAACCCAAATGCCTCATTTATCAGATGGTGTTAGTAATGATACCTACCTTATGTTAGCTCCTTGTAGTGAGGGACCTGTTTCGTTCCTCTGCCTCTTTCTCGAACGCTGTTGGCCATGGGCCCCTTCTTGCTGTGTGGGCATCTTTGAAGTAAAACACATTCTTGTGGAAATTTTGAGACACTATTTAAAAAAATCCACAGAGGAAAAAGAAGTTTTCCTTTGACGTCTTCATGTGTAAATAAAAATGGAATCACAGTTAATGACAGTGCTTTCTGTGAACTCCCATTTCACACACGTGACGTCATTCTGAGGTGGATGGAAGGGACATGCTCAAGGTCACCCAAGGAAAAAACACAGGATTCAAATGCAAGTCTTCTATTTCTGTCTGTTTCCCTGGCTGGCACTGGGAACCCAGGGCCCTTACGATGGTCCAGATAAAGCGATTCCTCCACTGTGTTAATGGAATCGTGGTCAAGAGCTCTGAAGGATGAGACACCATGACAGAGTCACCTCCCTGCATGGCAGGTGTAGGGGTAGCAAAGAGGACAAACTCTGAAGTTGCAAACCCTGCATTAGAATCTCGGCTCTGACACCCTTTAGGTGAGTGGTGTAGGCAAGAACTTAAGCGCACTGTGAATGTTTGCCACTGTTTCCCTTGAGACATGGGCTCTCTGTTCCTTTGCCTTGAATCTTGGTAAATTCAAGTAGTAAAGTACAGCAGAAGTGATACCATGTGACCTTCCAGGTGAGGTCACGAATGACCAAGCAGGTGCTGCTGACCTAGTCAGAAGTCGCCAGACTCTGCTTGGACCACATGGAGAGGCCCCATGTGGTTCCTGCCGCTGACGACCCCAGCTGAGCTGAGCCTTCAACTCACCCAGCCCAAGTGAATAAGATACCTGTGGTTATTTCCACATTATCAGCCATCTGAGTCACCCTGCAGCCGATCAAGTGTTCCCAGCTGAGTCCCCCAACATGATGGAGCAGAGACAAACCACCCCTGCTGTTCTCTGTCTAGTTTCCTAGCCATCGAATCCGTGAGGATTGCAAAAACGGTTGCTGTATCGCTGTTTAAGTTTTAGGATTGTTTGTTAGGCAACACTCGTAACTAGAACCTCATCTAAGCCTCAATATCCTCATCTGCATTTAGAGATAATACTAATGCCTTTCTAATAGGATAGTGGAGAAGGGGAAGTTAATGATAAAGAGCTTAACATCATATCTTACACATAGTAAGTGCTCAATAAATATTAACGACAATGCTACTATTACTATCATTATTGTCATCATCAATCCTGTGGGGAGATAATTTTCGGGACCGTTGAGGATGGGTGTTTGGAGACCTGGCTTCCACAAGGCTGGTGTGTTGTAACTGAAGAGGGGCAAAGAAGGAATCTCAAACGCCAGCTGTCAGAGGCCTTTGTTGTCTCAAATAACGTGATGTCTGCGAGTGCCCAGGGCAAGCAAAACCAGGGTGTTTGCTATGACTTCAGAAGTTTTCCGAGGAGGCCACCTGATTCATTTACAAACCACGCCATCCCGAAAGATTGCAGACGTGGTACTGAGTGGAGGAATTTCGCGTCAATAACGTTCGCCCTGGAATGCCATGCTAACCCGCTCCAGCGGTCGGTCTGCGTAGTCCTGGCGGTGGGAAACTCAGCCGGGGTTCTTCATTTAACCACATCTTTCCTCTCTCTCCCTCCACAGACCTCCTCGGCCTCCTGACGGATTCTCCTGATGCTCCTCCGCCTCAGCGGTGAGAGTTGGGATTATTTTCCCCCATTCAGGCCAGCTGTCAGCGGGAATATCCAGCAGGGCTGTGAGGTCTCATTATAGAGGCCAGAACCTTCCAAGTTTGTATCAGGCTGTGTTTCTTGGCATCTCTTTGCAGCAGAGGTTTTGGCCACCTCTGCAACTCACAGTCTTTCACTAAGTGACGTTACCTTCTTCTTCCTGAGTACGTGGATGCTTCAATTATTGCCAGGCTGGGGCCCAGTATTTCTCCCCAAACCCAATGCAGGCTTGAGAATGAGCCAGCATGAAATCCTTCAAGCTGAGCCCTGGACACCTTCCCTTGTTATCAGCGTTCAACCCGAGATCCACAACACTGTTTTCCATGCACTTGTGCTCTGAGACCTTGCGGTTATCATTCTCAATTTCCTTCCTGTGGTGACAGCATCTAAGAAGTGATAAACGCTGGTCAGGAGAAAGTCAGTCATCTTCTTTATCTTTTACAAGGGTACCACGGCACCTTCCTTTCACGAGATTGGACCAGAGAGCATCAAGGTGTATTTTCAAACCAACATTTCCAAAATGCTTACTGTCAAACGCTGTGCTGAGCACGTCCCACCTTGCAGTGATTTGTTCTTTCTGTGCCCATTTTAAAGACGAGGAAGCTGAGGCTTAGAGAGGAAAAGTAACTTGAGAAGGTAGGAGTCTGTGGGGTTAGGGACTGCATGCATTATCCTAGCTTTAGAGACTGGAATTGTTTTCCTACTTTGCACGCTCCTTCATAATTTGAGACACTTAAACCTGCTTCTGTTCTAGGTCCCCCATGCAGGTGGCTTCTGGTTTGATAAGGGGTGTTATCCATCTCTGCATTATTGGAACCTAATTCAGGGTCAGGCCCACAGAAGGCACTGGCCGAGTGTCTGTTGAATGAATAGGCGACCCCAAAAGGCCAGTACAATGATATGACTGAAAGAAGTCCTCCTAGTTGAATGTGTGAGTTATTCTTAGGGCTCAGGGTTTTTGAAGAGTCATCTTGGTTGCGGTGCAATCTTACTGGTATTGGAATAAGAAAATGGAAGATGAGGGGGTGAGGAATTCCTGAACGGTGTCAGCACCTCTTGTGGAGGCTTAGAGTACTGCACCTGAGCAAGAACAGCACCAGGAACTGGCAAGCCAGCCACACTTTCTGGTCTCTCAGTTATGATTTTCTTTGTACATCTGATCAATCTTCCCCCCTCTGCAGGAGAGAATATTTCTTTCTTTGGAACATTTATTTTTTTCTTTCCTTGCCCATTTCATAGGCAAAGGATGACCGCCAGTCTTCTCGTCTTAGTTCAAGTCCCAATTCCGAATTCCCAAGAGAGAAAATGCAGTTTCCCCAGATTGGTTGAGATGTACGTCATCAGTTGCCTGAGTGGGGAGCGGTGGGATGTCTAGTCGGAACACGGTTGCCAGAAACCCTGCTTCCCAGATTGAGGGGGGACATTGGTAGGAGGAGTTGGTAAAGGGGAAAAAGACACATCCCAATATGAATACCCAAGGTTGTTGCACCAACGTCAACGTAGATCTGACGTAGGATCTCTGAGACAGAGAGCAAGAAAGTGGTGTGTTCCAGTCAGTGTCTCTGCAGCAGAAATGTGCCAATGCCCCTTGGGAAATAAGGGCCCCAATGGAGGAAGCTCTCGGAATGCGCCAAGATCAGCTGAGGAAGTGGGAGGCTTGGGGGTCATCTTAGTTTCTCCCTGTAGGGATACATGGTGATGTGGAAACAGTTCCCAGCAGCTACATTTAGAGAAGCCCCTGGGGGGATAGAGTCTCTGATGGCAGGGACTGTCATCTGTCCACCCCCGTGCCTGGACTGTGTTAGACACATGGGATTTGTTTGTGAGGTCCTACTGTATTTCAGGCTCTCACACCAGGCATATTTTAATTTAACCTTCATCAAAGGTCCTCCTGTGTCCTAGTTAGTATTCTCTTCCCACTTTATTGATGAGGAATTGGGAGCTCAGAGAAGTTAAACAACTTGACCAAGATCAGAGTTAGTATATCATGGGGTTTCCATTAGGTTTATCTGAATGCATATCCTGGCCTCTTTTCACCGCTTTGTAAAATCTCTCTGATCCAAAATAAGCATCTTGCAGGGGAAAAAAGAAAGGAAAGTCATTTATCTTCCATGAGAGCTGCTGGAGGAAGGAAGGGGCCTCCAGGTACCTGAGCACTAAGCATATGGGAGGAAGTGTTGCTAGAGGTCTGGACTAATTAAGCTTAGGTCTAATCAGTGACACTTTGGTGCTTTGGCTCCGGGAGTGAAAAGCCATGCATAGCTAAGGATGTGGGGTAAACAGAGTGGATGCCAGGGCTGGCTCGGCTGCTAGCAGGAAATCTAAAAAATCGAGTTTAATTCCGATGAAGGCGAAATACCCAGAGGACAGAGATAGCTCATTTGCAAATGATCAGCACTATATCAGAAGAAGGAAGGATGGTAGGAGAGGGTGCCAGGGACTGGATGGAAAAACAGTGTGCTTGTCCTCAATGTCTAGATTCCAGGGAAAGCTGAGCCTTAGCAGGTGTGATGAGACTGCAGACCACGAGCCTGTCTTTGACAGCATTCTCAAGGTGCCGGCCCTCTCATTCCTCTCTGGGAGTCCTGTTCTCAGAGCTATCCACACGTCTTGATATCATCCCGAGAGACACAAGAGTGGATTTGGCCTGGGCCAGTTCCCTGAGAAGGACCTAATTCCTTAATGGGCTTCAGAATGACTCTTCTAGAAGTTATTATCAAACCAATAGATCATCCCAGGAATCATCTTTACACAATTATTCTGGTTGGCTGAGTAATTATTGCTAAAGTTGCATGGGGCAGGAATGAAGAAGGAAGTTATATTTGATGGGTCGCCTCTGACACTGCCTATTTGCACAGGTGCTGTGTTTGGAACACTGCGGATCCTGTCATTTGAATGAAGCAGAGGATGTGGCATTTGAGAGTCAGTCTCCATGTGTGAAAAATCGTAAGAGTCATCCTTAGCTCAAAGGATTGTCGCAAGGATTGCATTGAGTAATGGATGTTGTCACCCAGCCCAATAAATGGTTCATAATGGTTCTCAATTTACTGGGCTCCTGTTGAGATACACTTATTTTATTAAGCATTTATATAATGTTTACTTGGTGTTAAACACATAGCAGATGTTAACCCACACAACACACCAACCCTTGGAAGTAGGTATTGTGATAGCCTTTGTTTTTCAAATGAGGGAACAGAGGAACAAGGTTGTTAAGTAATTTATGCATAGCAAGGAGCAGAGTTGAGATTTGAACGTGGACACTCTGGTTCTTGAACTCCCTCGTTGACCGTCCTGCTAGGCCACCTTGATGCATAGTGCTCCTCTGATGCCCAGAGCCCCCAACGCGCACCTTGCACAGCGCTGGGGGAGCTTTGAGAAGGGAGCATCCAACGGGACATTGGAAGGGGTATGCTTGAGGTTTAGCTCCATGGATGCTGATTCCTAAACAGTGTACTGATGGTGAAGGGTGTATGAGGGCCGGAGACCTGGAAATGCCCCATCACAGATACTGCCCATGTCTGTATCTTCCCGTTCCAATGTGCTCTGACTTCGAGCTGCCACATTCTGCATCTCCACCTCTTGGCAGTTTCTGGAAAATGATTCTGCTTACATGCCAGGCAGGCGGGATGTGCCAAGGATTCAACGCCATCCTGCCCTTCAGGAGCATCCCTCCCCCAGTGCCTGATGAGAGTGGGTGTATCCACAACCCAGTTCCCCAATACTGAGTCATGCATTTTACACCTTTCCCCAACATTGTCCTGTGGGATTAAACTTCAGCCGCCCACTGTGGAAACTGGCTTGCTAATGTACTGTTTATTGTCTGCCTTCCTTCTTCTGTGTTATTTCCCCACTCTGTTTCCAGTGTTCCATGAACTTTCAGAAAAACAACTTTCAGTCAGATGCCTGTCTCAGGGGTCTGCTTCTGGGGGAACCCAAACAAAGACATGCTCTAATTCTGCCCCGACAGTCTTTCTCTCCCAAGGATTCCGGAGTAAGGAAAGCACGGTGCGTGCAAAGAGCAACCGCTAAGTGGAAAAGAAAGGACCGCTTTTTAAAAAGCTGGGCAAGCACCCAATACTCCCTGGTGCCTGGCGGTAAAACGCTAGATGGGGAATGTGGATTAAGCCTGGAGGAGCGTTCATTGAGGTCCACTGCTTGCTAAACCCGGTGTATGTGCCGACAATAGGGGGGGTGGGAGGCCAGAGAGAGATCCGCTCGGGGATGCAGACCTTTCAAGCACAGTAGCTGCATCCAGCAGTGGACTCGACTCGGAGGAGGGGCAAGCAGATTAGCCAGTCCTGCTCTGTGGGGGCGGCCAGCTCTGGGTGTGAGCAGAGGGCCTGAGACGTGGGGAGCAAGATGAATGTTCTCATCCCCTGAGGAGGAGGCTCCCACCTGCCTTGGTCTGTCTTCTTCCTTTGTTCTTTGTCAATGTCATGATGGCCATTGATTTGCGGCTGTCCAGTGAGATGCCGAGTTCATCTTCTCTGATAGCATTTCCTGGCCTTGTCTTGGGTGTGGCGATTAGGAAAGAGTCAAATCGCAGTCTTGGGATTCAGGCAACTGGGTCTCTCTTGTACTTTGGCCAAGTGTCTCGGAGCATTGGTGGGGTTATTTTCCACATTAATGGGTTGCCTTGTATGTTATAAATAGCGTCCGTGATGACAGTGGTGACGATGATGGCCTAGACGTGGCAGAGCACTTGTGTCTGTTGCACACTCACTCTGTCCCAAGCTGCTGGACAAAGCATTTGTGTGCATGTCTCTACGCACAGCAAGCCTATGAAGTGGGTGCTGGTGCCATCATTGTGCAGAGGAGGAAGGTGATATCTGAAGAGGCAAAATAAGTTGCTTCCTTTCACAAAGTTCACCCCATGAGGCTCCTGAAATGTTCAGGAGTCTTTTCAGGCTCTTTCTTGATAACATTCTTGCTTGCGGCATATTCAGGTATTGGGGAGGGAGCCAAACAGAGAAGGGGCTGGGGGAGATGCTGTGGCCTGAGCAGCTGGGGGAAGAGCTGAATGAACTTGTGTAAAAAGTCGTCTTCGTGACGTGGCTTGAGCTAGTTCACCACACATCCCTTGAGACAATTTTTGAAGAAATATCACTGCTCCGTTAGCCTCCCTATTACACATTCCATGAAGAGCAGGGTGGTCATCCACGGCACTGGGGAGTGTCTCTTAACAGAATGAATGAATGAACAAATGAAGTGTCATTATGCTTTTATTTAATTAAAATGTGACTTAACCCTGAAATTGCACGAGGGGAGGGGACATCTCCATGAAAGCATTTCTAGGAACAGGTGGCTCCGCTGGCCCTTCTTCAGGGGTGAAGAGGATAGGCCTGGGCGAGGGATGTGCTTGGAGGGCCCAGCAGAATCCCGGTCGTAGGACCAGCTTTGCAGAGGCGTTCCGGCTGTCTAATGTGTCTCTCTTCTTGTTCTGAAAAGATCTGCCCTTGGTTCCTTCTCCCCACTCTTACAGCTTATATGAACTTTGGGAGAAGAAGACCATGGCATTTTCATTTCGAACAATTTCTTGGAAAATACCGATGAGGGGAATGAATGCCTAAGCGGTGGAACTCCAGGCTTGGTGTCACAGAATGCATTTTTCTTCTGGTTTTAAGGGCAATGGGTAGTTCTTCATGCCCCTTGCTGCACGGGCTCCGGCTGCCAACCTGGGTTCTTCACCCCTATTTGCAGGTTGAGCAAAGAGAATTAGGAGCTGGTAACAACTGAAACAGGCAAACCATCTGCAGAAGAGCTGGGACTGGAGCTGAATTCTTCCACTTATGAACATCTTCACCAAGGAGCCCTTGGCCTTCGTGGCCACCCGGACGGCTCCCTGTGCCGTCTCGGTCCCCACCACGGCAGCTTGCTGAGCCTTGGATGCTGATGAAAAACCTGGTCAGTAATGGAGAACAACACACGCCTCTATTCTTCGGGTAGATCTAAGCAAGTTAATAACCTTCTTTCAAGCGAAAGCAAATCAAGTCCTATTTTAAACATTTTATTGACAAGCACAAAAAGGCTGCTGTCTCTGGCCCAGGTACATTTATCACTTGGTTTGGTGACTTGTTTCTCACTCTGAAAATGGACAAGAGCATTTAAATCATTCAAAGTCTCCCGTTGTTCCAAGACGGGGTGAACCCTGGTGCAGGGAAGGTGGGATGAGAGGAGGGGGGATGTGTATTTCTTGAGTTTATCTTTCAGGACCAGGACTTCTCTGGGTTCCTTCTGCACAGTGACTCATCTGATGCTCAGATCGTCCTCCATGATAGCATTATTTTATCCTGTTTCACAGTTGTGTGTGCTGGGCTACAAGGCGTGAAATGCCTTGCCTCACATCGTGTGGCCCTGGTGGCACCAGGATTCAAAGCTTCATCTGGTGTTTGCAGTCACACTGTATCAGTCAGGGTCCAAAGACAGAACACGTGACACAACCTGGTGGCGTCCCAGGAGAGGTTGGGAAGGAACCACTTCCACAAGTGAGAGTGAGGGTTTGAGAGCCGGGAAGATTGGTGTCGTATCCTGGGACCAGGAAGAATGGGAGTCATTCCTACTCCTAAACCTGGAGAGCAAGGAAAGGGAGCAGCTCCTGGGATTCTGGAAAGTGGCATGTACAGGAGGCTGCTTTGAGAGGAACCGTGACTTTTGTTGTTGTTGCTAATCTTCACCTGAGGATATATTTCCACTGATTTTTAGATAGGGAGGGAGGAGGGGGGAGAGAGAGAGACAGAAACAGAGAGAGAGAGAGAGAGAGAGAGAGAGAGAGAGAGAGAGACGACAGACAGAGAGGGAGAGAGAGAGACTTCGATGTGAGAGAGACACATTGATTGGTTGCCTCCCCCATGACCCTGGGGTTGAGGATGGAACCTGCAACTCAGGTATGTGCCCTTGATGGAGAATCAAACTGGAGACTGATGTTCTAACTGCTGAGCCAAACTGGCCAGGGCAGAACAGAGACTTTGGTCAAAGCACAGAGCCAGTCCAACGCGATGTCCCATGGACAGAGATAGGAAGGGAGCCTTAGTGGCTGAGCCAACCAGAAGCCCAGGACCCCAGTGATGTGGCCCGTTCTGGTCAGCCACCCAGTGTGGAGGCAGGGTGGACAAAGGTCCAGGATTTCCCATGCTTCTGTTCCAGCAGATCCCCTAGGATGTATTATTTTCCCGTAAGCAATAACCATTGAGCTGTACCAGCAGAAAACACTCCTCTAAAGGAAACTGATAAATATCAAAGCGTTTCTGCTTACATGTAATTGAAATAATGTCAAACCACATTACTTGGATTTTGGGCATGACCTAGAACCTATAAAGAGCCCGTGTCAAATAACACGTTACATTCATAAAGACAGACACCCAGCGGAGGGGAGGAAACACACAGGCTGGCAGCTGGGTGGGTCATTAAAACTCGCCATCTCCATTATTTAATATAGCTTCACAGTACCCTGGGGCGGGCATGGGGAGATTTTCTATAAACTGTGTCTACTTTACACAATTTTATTCTCTGAAGAAAATAAATGCCATTCTTCCTCTTCAAAGGAGAGTTGTTTTGCAATATTGGATCAGTTGTGTTGCTGATTGGGTGGCTTCGGGACACTACTTGCCTTGAGTACAGAGGATTTAGGAAGAAAACCTGTGTGCTCACAGAGATCAACGGCTAAGGAAGGAGAGAGACTCGGTGCTGGAGGCTAGGCACAGAGCGCTCTGGGGGTATAGAGGAGGAGACAGTTGCATTTGTCCTGGGTGGTCGGGGAATTACATGGTTCAGTTGGCGGTGAGCATTGGGACAGGGATGGAGAAGGGACATTGCAGATATGAGCAGAGGCAGAGATATGGCATTAGACATGTGAGGGTGCAACCGGTCCAAAGGTGTGTCTGGAGCAAAGGTGTGTGGGGTAGAGTTAGCAACAGGTATGCCTCAAAGGTTGATCTAGGGTAGATTTTGAATGTCATTGATGCTATGCTGATGGTTATAGCCTTTGAGCAGCTGGAATTATGCTAAGTTTTAAAATCAGGAAGTGATAAAGTTAGATCTGTGTTTTAGAGAGATGACCCCAACACCACTTTTTAGGGTAGGTTGGAAAAGGGGCACCTGAATATAAGGAAACCAGTTAGGAGACTGTTTCATCAGAAATGAGGGGAGCTGAGATTACATGTGAAAGGTGTTGAATACCAGTGCAAGGATCTCATACTCTGTTTCTATGCAGGAGGGACTTTTAAGCTGGTGTGTGACTGATTTGAAGGGGGTCCATGATATCATGACAAATTCAGATCTGCTTTCCTGGCACAGTGCCCTCACCCACCTCTGCCAGCTACTGTGAGTGCTGGGTGCAAATAGTTAGAGGTTGCATCCCATGCTGCGCTGGTAACTATGCTGGTAACTGGTAACAGCCAGTTTTCTAAGGGATGAAAAAAATCCTCGAGTTGTAGCTTTGGCTGATTTGTATGGTGAAAATACTTCTACTATGCTGACTTCAACTACCAAAGGTAGCATTGGAATGAGATGCATTTAATCATTGGCTTCTGTTAGCTAGTGAGATGGTCCCAGTATACCACTGGATTCATCCTTCTTTAGAGACTGCTGCCTTGCCTAAAAATGCCTGGAAGAAAAAGTTATCCCCTTGGGGCAACACATAGCCAATGACTGAATGTAGGGGGATTCAGAACCTCGCCCTCTTTGCTTCATGGTGGGACTATTCTCTTTGCTCATAAACACACTTCAGAGCCGCTGGTGGGATCAGACTGAGCCCAAACTTCAGCTGAACTGCTTTCTTTGCTTAGGTTCTTTTCCTGCCTCATCCTGCTTACTTTATTTCCTTCCAACTTTTTCCCCCGAGCCCTCTATCGACAAATCACTTACACAAGGACCTCCACCTCACATTCTGCTTTTTAGGGAGCCCAAGAACAGACATAAACCCCAGAAATTACGTGCAAGTCTTGCATGCATTTTTGTATCTATGTCAATGTCTGGGATAAGGTCAATGGTTTTCATCAGATTCTCCAAGGAATTTATGACCCAGAAAATGTTCGAAATCTCTGCAATAGGCGATAATACTCATTTTTGCTTCTCGCTTGTGGTTGACGCTCTGCGAGCCCAACTTTCTGGAAGACTGAATGAAGGGTGTTCTCATTTACAAGAACCACCCTGTAGAGGGCAGGCTTATTCACTTGCAATCTCAGGCCAAATCCCCTGAAAGGTGGAGAACTCAAGGAGAGGGAGGATGCTTGGATTGGCAGAGACCCATTTAGAAGGGAGGGGGGAAAATCACAGTTCCCGGCAAGACAGAAAGTATTAAGCTGCACTTTTAAGTCCTAATCAAATGCAAGCAAAAGCATTTTCAAAAGCAGAAGTAATTGGTGGTTGAACAAAGCCTTCTTTTAAGCCACAAATGTTTTCCCACACCCAGGGACTGATAACAGGTTTTCCTTGTTCCAGTCTCCTCCAGGACAGCTACTTAAAGCTCCAGCATCAATCCTCCAACAGCACCTAGTTGGGGTGTGACATTTAAAATTGTGAATTTGGGGCAGGCTCCTGGGGAATCTTTGGTTGTTTGAGACTGGTGGTGTCACAGGATTGGCCAAGGAGGCTGGGATGCCGGCTACTTCACAGAAGTCTACAGGCACACACACACACACACACACACACACACCATATAATAGTAGACACTCATGCTACCATTGTTTAACGTGTGACATGAATAATTTTTGTTTGACAGGGGGCTCACCAATCCTGTGGGAAGCGTCTCTCCTCTGGGACAGGGGACACTCTGGTCATTCCATTCATTGCAAGGCAACCTGAGCCTTTGAGGGGTCTTTCATGATAAAAGCGACTTCCTTTTCCTCACCAGTGAGGATGAGACTACCTCGATTTTTGAGTGCTGATTATGTTCTAGGAATTGTGCTGAACCAATGCCCGAGAGTCCTCGCAATCATACTTGGAAGCAGGCTCCTATTCCTATTGTCAAGACGAACGTACCACGTCTAAGATGAAGGCAAAGCGCCTCTCCCTGGCCAGACAGATAAGCAGCAAAGTAGGTTACTGAGCCATGAATGCTGATGACATTTGAGCTGCAGGGATTGATGGGTGAGGGGCAAAGGGTCAAGGGGCAGACACACACAGTGCTAGACTTGTGGGGTCATCCTTTCTACCTCCTCTCATTGCCAGGCTGACTTCCCCTTTCGCCCATGATGGTTCCTGGGCAGTTGGCTGTGTTATAGATCTTCAGTTCTCTGCCATTCTGCCTCTTCAAATGGCACATGGGCCGGCCGGTGTGGCTCAGTGGATTGAGTATCATCCCATGGACTGACAGGTTCCGGTTCTATTCCGGGTCAGGGCACATGCCCAGGTTTGCAGGCTTGATCTCCAGTAGGGGGTGTGCAGGAGGCAGCTGATTGATGTTTCTCTCTCACATCGATGTTTCTATCTCTTTCTCCCTTCCTCTCTCTCTAAAAAAGCAATTAAAACATATTTTTTTAAAAAAAGTGACATGGAACAGCCCCACATATCGGCACTGGCTCAGACCCAGTTCTCTTATTGATCTCATTTTACTCTCTGAACACCAGGTGGGAGATGCTAAAGGCGGCACCTCTCAGAGACGTCAATTGGTAGATGTGGGGTCAGGCGGTCAGCGCACCAGCAGCGCCCACCTTCCAACGCTGGCCTTGCACACCAGTCCCTGTCCTCTGGTGTTTTCACTCAGCTTCAGGCCCTTCCGTGTCTTTCACCAGTACCATAGTTCAGTAGACATAGCAGAGCTTCCAACGTCTGGAAGACCCGGTTTGAAATCTCAGTTCTTACACTGACCCACTGTGACTTTGGATGAGTCCTCATCAACTCTTTTGTTCCCTAGTTTTTAGTCTGTAAATAGCAACCACAACAATAAATAGCAACGCCTACCTGCTGGTGGGTTGTTTTAAGTGTGAAATGATCATCATATGTAAATAGCATTTTAAATCATACTTTCACTGACCTAGTAGTGGAAATATCAATAGAAAAGTCTTTGCCCTGAAAACATGGCTGCTGCACGGTCTGCCTTCTGACCAGCAGGCCCAGGACTCAGAGGTCCCTTGCTTTCTCGGGAAGCTGGATGCTACCCAGCGAGCCTGCAGGAGAATGAACCACTCCACTTGGCTGATGAGGAACCTGAGCCCATGAATTTAAGGGGGGTTGCTCAAGATGTCCCATAAAATTGATGGGAAAGTTGGGGTCTGGACCCAGTACTCCCTCACCATGGTAGGGGGTGCATGGAGCATGGAACAACCAGCTGTGATTATAATAACAAAAATAACAACTGTAATGACAGCTCCCCCACCTTTTTTGTGCAGACATTTTCTACATGTCAAGCATTGTGCTGATGCTTACATGCGTTATCTCATTTCACACCACAGCTCCAGGAACTGTGATCATCTCCTGTGGATGAGGGATGCAGCTCAGAAAGGCTACGAATTCTCCCGAGGTTACACAGGTAGCAAGTGGTTGAGCAGGGAGGTGAACCAAAGTCATTTAACTTCTAAGTCCATCTTCTAGGAAAAACTTTGGGTGACTTTTAGCTTCAGGGTATGTATGGACCTGACTTAACTGAAGGAGGAAGTTCCATGGTGCCAGAGGCCTCCTTTGTCAATTTCCTAGTACCCTGGTTCTATCAGTGGCTTTGCTCTGGATGATTCTAGTCAGAGACCAACAGGACCCACTGTGCTGACCTGGTCCTACGCCACTGTACTCTTCCCTCTGGACTTTTTTTTTTTTTTTTTTAGTAAAGCAGGAGGGAGAGATAGAAGAAGAGAGAGAGAGAGAAACATCAATGTGATACCGACTGGCTGCCACCCACACAACCCCAACTGGGCGGGGGACAAACTGCAACTGAGGTACATGCCCTTAGTGGGAACCGAACCCAGGTCTCTCTGGACTGTGGGCCGATGCTCTAACCGCTGAGCCAAACAGGCCAGGGCTGTACTCTTCCCTGTTGTGCACAGGTTGCCTGATGGACTCCTAAACCTCTGGGGTGCTTCTCTCTGCCACATCTAAAACTGCATTGAAAATAGTTCTCTGCCTCAGCTCTTTCTTCTTTATTTTAACACTGGGCCTCTAATTGTTACTTTATTCCATTTTTCAGGGGGTAAGGACCTAATATTTTCTGTTTTTGTGTCTCCCCAGCCACCCCTACTTCCTCCTTTCCTTCACCTCATTCTTGCACTTCATGGGCTCACCATGAACTTAATGATGCTTCTCAATCTACAGTACACTGATATAATTACATTGTGCATGGCTCTTTTATTTTATTTTAAAACTTTTATTTTGTTATTCTCTTTACCATCCACACCCTTATTTCCTTCCCCCAATTCATAGCATTCTTTGTACTGTCTTTTTTTAAATTTATTTTTTATTAATTAATTTTTGTTAGAGATGTTTCTCCTTTTTGTACTGTCTTAAATTTTTTTTTCTTTTATTGATTTTTAGAGAGGAAGAGAGAGAGAGAGATAGAAACATCGATGAGAGAGAACATCGATTGGTCACCTCCTGCGTGTCCCACACTGGGGATTGGGTGCACAACCTGGGTATGTGCCCTGACCTGGAATTGAACTGATGACCTCCTGGTGCATGGGTCAATGCTCAACCGCTGAGCCACAGTGTGGGGCCATCTCTGTACTGTCTTAATGGATGACTTCCCACTCTACTGTCCATAGCTTCATTTAGATATGTGTGCATCATTGGACATTGCTTTGGGTGGGTGTATTTGAAATTTTGTATAAGAGGTCATGTGTTTTAATTCTCCATTTCTGTTTCTACTCAGTGTTGTATTTTGAGATCCATGCTTGTTACACAAGTAAATCTGCTCCATACTTCAGAATGCATCATGGTATTGCACAGTCTTTCCTCCGGACCGCAGGCCGACGCTCTAACCGCTGAGCCAAACTGGCCAGGGCAGTATTGCACAGTCTTTCATACCACACTTATCTGTTGCCCTAGTGATGGACATCTAGTTTTCCCCCCGGAATCTTTGCCACATGGGCAAGGCTGGATGATTTTTCTCTTACATGTTTCCTTATGGAGCTCCATGAGGGTTTCTCTAGGGTATGTATTCAAGAAGTGGTTTGCTGGATCATAAATATTAAAGCCTATGCAATTTCTCGAAGACTGCCTATTTGGAGAACTGTAAGACTTTATATTGTCATTGGTGACACAGTGAGAGTTGCATTTTCTCCATATAGAGAAATCTCTCTTCCCCCCAGACAGACTTTTTTTTTTTGTATCCATCTGGAGGGTATAAAATGGCTTCTTATTGTTCCTTTCATTTTTATTTCTCTAAATGGTGAAAGTTGGAGTCTCTTATATACTTTCTACTCAACTTGTTTTCTCCTTCTGTGGTATTGCAAATATCATTTTCCAGTTTGCTGCCTGTCAATAATATCCATCATTGGAAATACTTCTTAAATTTGTCATAAAGTAAAATAATCCATTAATCTCCTCCCTAAAGTCTGTTTTTGGGGTCGTATCTAAGAAATCACTTTATACCCTGAGGTCACAATGCTATATAATTTTTTCTTTTGTTTCAATATAAAATGAATAGCTTTAATGTATTTAGAGTTTGCTTTTGTATATAGTACATAGAAGAGGTTCAATCTTATCTATAAATAAATTTATTATGGATGTAATAATTGCCAAATATCCTAAGTATTGATAAAACAATCTTTTATTTTTCTCCATAGATTTTTGATTCTACTTCTATGTCAAATTTCTCCTTTCTCTTTCTCTCTGTCTCTCTCCTTCTCTCTGTGTCTCTACCTCATGCTATATATTCTGTTCCATTGGTCTATTTGTTTTTGCAAGAGCACCATATTGTATTTATTACCATGGTTTTGTAAGATGTCATAATATCCAGTTGGAGTCACCCTCTCTATCCTCTCCTTTCTCCTTTTTAACCTCCCAAATTTCCTTAGCTGTGCTTGGAATTTTATTCTTACATACACATTTTTAACCAGTTTGTCAAGTTTCTTATAAAGTCTTGCTGTGAGAGTCTACCCCATGGGTTGGTTGGGCAACTGAATGAGATAATGGATAAAAACAGCTTTGCAAACAGTTTTAAAGTCTAGAAAGGTTAGTACCGTGTGGAGATAAGAGCATGGCTTTAGGGTCAGCCAGAAGTGAGTTGAAGTTTCTTGGAAATTGGATAAATCATTCAATTCCTCTGACTCTCAGTGTCTTTTTCTGTATGATTGAGGTTGATTTTAACCTGCTCCCAAGCTTGTGCATAGGGGACAGTGATTATATGGTGCACCAAAACCCAGTGCATTGTAGGGCTGGGGGGCTGAAGATGGGTAGGAGTATCATAAGGGGTGGGGGTGGGGTGAATGCTGAGCCAGGCCTCACTCAAAGGATCAGGGTTGCTATTGACATGGTACAGGCTGTCAGGTTAATGAGATCATTCATCAACATTATGTTCAGGGCCATGATGGATTTACCCAGATCCCCTGCCTGAATCTTCTGGGGAAAAGGACATTAATGGTGACATCTGTGAGCACAGGGGTGTGTGTCAGTCTCCTGGAGTGGCGGTGGGGCGAGAACTTGCTTCTCTCCTTTAGATTCTTTCTGCTGCCGCATCTTAAACTCAGCAATGCCTGGTGGGACCTGCTGGGTTATTACTTATCTGCCCTAGAATCAACCAGCTATGGGAGAAGTGGCTGCTGTTAAATGTTCAAACAGTGCTGGGAGGCAAACAGGGAACATGGAAAGGACACCCAGCTTGGAGGAAAAGGCAGTTGGGTCTGAGCCTGGGCTCTTCCACTTCACCGCCAGCAATGTGACCTTGGGCAAGTCACTGTGCCTCGTAATTATACCCACCATGTAGAGTGACTGAGAAGACAAGGTGATCTAATGAATGAAAAGGAATATGATAAATGGTAACATGTCACAGAGATGCAAGGCATCATAATCATTTTAAAAAAACAATTACGTGCTGCCTTTCAGGCAATGGTTTCCTTGGGATGTTAACTTCAGCCCTGCCACTGTCTGGCTGTTGTCATACCTACCTGGAAAATATCGTGGACTCTAACAACTGGCTTGGAAAATATAGCTTAATGATGTCTACAAGTTGGGGTGTGTTTATTGGGGGGTGGTACTGTAAGATGAGAGGTTATAAGAAAGGTTATAGCCAATAAGTAAATGAATTTGGACTTCCCATTTAAGTAAAAGCGTAGTTGATGATGGTGAATTCTAGAATAATTTTAAGACTAATAATAATGATGGTGAACAATAACAACAATAATAACAATAATTCAATGTATTCCAAATACTTAATCAATTAGCATATATCCTTCCATTTATTTTTACAAAAGTCAAATGAATCCCTATCTTCCAGATGAGGAAACTGAGGCTTCCGGAGCTGAACTGACACAGCTGGTAGGTTGATGGAATGGGGGGATCAAATGCAAGTCCGTCTGGCCCCAATACCAAGGCTCTTCATAACTTGGAAAGGCCTGTCAGCTACTCTGGGAGATTCATTTGGGGTTCTTTTCTCTGTCAAGGGCACAATGCTCCAACCATGTCACTTCTGAAAACAGCAATTTTTGGAACCGAAACTTCAATTTTTCAGATCGGGAGGCTGACACCTGAGCTGAGGCATCATGCTAGAGCACGTCATCCCCATCCCAATCGTGGAGGTGCTTGTTGCAAAGAAAGCAGTGTGAGAGGCAGCCAGCTAGAAAATCAGGAGAAAAACCCACCCAAAAAACGTGGCTTCACTTGGCAGGCAATTTGTATTTTCTCTGGTCCGCCAGAGCCAGGTCCCTTTCCTGGTAACCTCCCTCTCAACTTTTGTGGGAAGTTAGCCTCCTCCTTAGGCCATTGGACCTTGTGAAGACCCCTCTCCCCAGCTCCCTACCACAGACTTTGGCCACAGAATAGAATGGGCTCTTGTCATGTGGTTGAGAATTTATTTTACTATTATTAAAAATTTGTTTTAGCATCCTACAACCTTAAAAAACCTCTTTGGGATAAAGGAAAGAGATGAAAAATAATGCACAAATCTTAACCGCCAGAGGCATCTTGGCTCAGTATAGGGGGCAAGGACTTTGAAACTAAGTGGAGAGTCAAATCCACACTCTGCTTCTCCCCAAATGAGTAATCTTAGGGAAGTTCCTTTGTCCCTCAGAGAAAGACTAGTTTGTCACAACTCTAGGTGGCACCACTCACCCCAAATTCCTGGGCATGATTTCACATAGAATATTCTGTTTGTGGCTCCTCCTGGAGCCGTGCGGCATAATTTCCCTGTCTCTGAAGATCACAGTCTTCATTTATAAAATGAGGATGATAAAATAATATCTTCTTCATAAGGGCTGTTTTCCGAATTAGGTGTGATAATGACCACAAAGCGGTTAACAGTCACTGGCACCACAGTAAGTGTTCAACAGTATTCATTCTCGTCTCACGTTATCTTTCAGAAATTGGAAGAACGGAGATAAATAAGATACAGCACAACCCAGTGCTTGGGAAATCAAGCATAAAGATAAATGATGATATCAAAGTTGCTGAAACAATATAAAACAGGAGATTACAAAGTGATACTTGTCTAAATATTAGATAAGTGACATAGTGAGTAAGTATTATGACTTCCTGACAGGGAGGTTGTCTTAGGTGAGGTTCCCCAGAAGCAGATTCCGAGATGAGGATTCATGGGCAAATGATGAAGGAAATGTTCCCAGTAGAAACTAGCAGAGGAATGCAGATAGCAGGTTGGGGCAGCAGGAGAAACAAAAACAAATAAGTGTGTGCATTCAGTGAAGTCCCAGCCTTGCCCTAGTCCTGCAGGGATGCTCGGGGTTGTAAACTGCATCTCCAAGTTTGTCTCTACTCAAAACAAGAGGCTTTTACTCACTTGCCCAGTCAGTCATTGGCTAGGGCTGCCCTAGGAGGGCTGTAGCCCTGAGCACTTCTGAACTTCTCTGAAGTTTTCTAAAGAGAGTCACAAATATTAGCTATTAAAAATAGCACACAGAAGTTGGGGAAGGGATGCATGTCCCCAAAGGGTATTTTCCAAAAATGGCCACAGCAATATTTCCCATTGTATAAGTTCTTCAAGGACTTCACTACTCCCCTTCAAGAGGTATAGATAGTCTGTGGACTTGAGGCACAGCCACGAAGAATAGACAACAGCAGAAATCATGCTATGTGACGTAAGTGGCTAGGTTCTACAGCTCTCTCCCTTGGAACGGGTATCCTCAGAACCCAGTCACAATACATTAAAGAAGTTCGGGCCACATGGAGATCCATGGAGAGAGGAATGAAGAGCTCCAGCCCTCAGCCCTGGCTGAGCTCCTACTGATGGTCAACACTAGTTTGCCAACCACATGAATAAACCTTCTTAGTAGTACATCTTCCAGTTGAGCCACCCACCTGATGGTGCATAAAACCAAGGTGAACCTCCCTTGCTGTGCCCTGCCAAAGTTGCAGAATTATGAGCAAAACAAATGTTTGTTCTTGTTGTAAACCACTAGGGTTGAGAGATGACTTGTTTTGCAGCAGCAACTAGAAGAGGGAATAGGGAATGCTGAACAGGAGGCTCACCTGAGTGATGGTTGGTACCCTATTTTGGAGGATTTCTCTGGGCCTTAAATTGGAGCTATCTCAACTGGGGAGGTATTTTTTTCCTCTGGGAAGTTTGCAGCCAAATGACTGACTGACATAGAGATACTAAAAGACCTGTCCCTTGTCTCAAGGTAGAGCCAACTCAGTGGTGCAGTTGTATTTCAGAGCTCCCCATGGGATCCCACTGAATCTGATCTCATCCATGTCTCGGTTCTTTTCCCTACCCTACCCCCCCTTTCTTCCCCTGCTACTTCTGAGAGTACTCAGCCAATAATTCACTTGCATAAGAACCCCTCAAATTAGGCTCTGTTCCTGGGGAACTTGACCTAGGACAGATAGTGTTTTCGGTATGCATTATTATAGGATTCACATATAACATAGATTGTATGTTTTGTATAAAGTACAATACAAGATGCTACTGTTGCTATAACATGATAAATGCCTTCGCAGGAATTTTGTCAGTGTGTGTTTAAAATACCCTGAAGGGGTATAGGATAAGGATGTCTTTATAGATAGATGAGAAAGGACAGTGGTCTTTTTGTCCTAAGCCTGGACTGGGCAATACTGGATTTAGACTTCTGGTTCAGCACCATAGTTTGTGGACAGCACCATTTCCCAAGGTTTGGGAACAAGGCACACACAGTTAAAGTGATTTCCATTTCAGTACCACAACATGCAAAAAGCAGATGCCTCAATTAAAGGGCAGTTGTTTCTAGTAAGTCCAGGTTGTAAGGTCTTATGCTATTTTTCACACATCAAGCCCCTCTCCCTTGACACCATCAGGATATTAGAAAAATCCCAGGGCCTGCCAGGGGATTACTCTGTTTATTAAATTTAGCTTCACAAACAGAGATGCTCTGCACTTTGTATCACCCTTGAGAACTTGAGCATTAAGGCGTTCTATTGGCTTGAAACCCAGCAATTTCACAAGACAATAAAACAATGTATGTTCTTTTCCATTTTTTTCCCCTGTATACTTTATTTGCTAGGGGAAGTAAAACATAGTGCAATGATACACCATTATGTGATATGGAAGCTCTCTGCTGAAATTAAATCTCACCATTACAGGGTGAATATCCAAATCTGTGGTGTTAGCAGTTTTACTTTGTGTATGTAAGTGGTTGAGACTTGATGTGATACTTTATTCCACTAGTGTTCTGGTATTTTTTGTTTTACTCTGGAACTTCGCAAATGAGGTGAGTACACAGCTTAATGTTCGGAGAAGCACAGAATGCAGAATTGGAGGAAACCTCAGAGACAGTTCAGCTTAGATATTTTCCTTTTGTGAAGATTAAGAGACAGATGCCCTTGGGAAACAAAAATGTTTTGCCTGTGGTCACAAGGCTGGGTTAGTGAGTCAAAATGCCAGGAATTTGAACTCCAGGTGCCATGATCTTCCTGCAGGTCTTACAGTCTCTGCCACTCCTATCCTGCAAAATGAGAGTTACTCTAATTCATTTATTTTCTGACTACTAATGCAGTTGGGCAAACCATACCTTGTTCCGTGTAGAAGAAAACTGGTTGGTTGTATAAGTCCTAAGGAAGATGAGGAGTTGGGACACTACAAATATATTTCTCCCAAGTCCTCTAATATACTCTGCCTTCATTGTTATCAGTGTTCAATGCCAGGCATGAGAGCTATGGAGAATTTGCTGAAGATGATATTCTAAGACATTGTAATAATGCCATCACAGCATGGTGACATATACATTTCTCATATTTGCAGATTTAAACTTCCAAGAAAGTCAGGGTTTTTAAGAGTTTTTCCATCTTTAAAAACCTGACACATGGCCAATGGAACTTTGAAGTTCAATAGCTTATACTCAGTGTGGACTTGTATACTGTTAGTAATGAGATCAAATAAAGGTAGAATCTCTTGGCTTACACTGGTGTGTGTGTGTGTGATAATAACAGTGATTTAGCCAGAGACTCAGATATCTGACACCTGGTTTTGAACCTGATATTCTATATACTTGTTCTTGGGCAAATCATTTAACCTCTTTAAGCCTCAGTTTCCTATGTGTATATTGACAATGATTTTAGTAATGCCTGTAATATGTGGTAAGTTAGTGGATTAAACAATATCATTGATGTAAAGCCCTTTAGTACAGTGTCTCACTTTTGAGCAGTACTCAATATATGTTGGCTCTTTTTATCAATAATAAGAACTGTCAATCAGTGAATATAAGTTACACTTAGGCAGCATTCTAGGTGATATTCACAGCCTCCTCATAGCAACCTTGGCACTACAGATGTAGATACAATGGTACAGAGAGGTGAAACAGCTTTCTCAAGCTTATCAAGTTCATATCAGAAGGTTCCAAGTCTGTCAAGCCCCAAAACCTCTTTTCTTATCACTACATTTCTGGAACTAAAAGGGATCTTGAAGACCATTGAACCCAGAATAATAGGTTATATGGATTACAGTAAAAAAGAAAAAAGTATTTCATGGTCAAATACTCTTAAGAAACGGGACTCTCTCTGTGTCCTACTGAGGAGCCACCTTTAAAACATTGATGTGTTTCTGTCTTTTGAGGTTTCAGAGTAAATAAACCTTTACAAATATGTTAGCCTCAGAATTTCCATAGCGTATCTCATAGGACCAGCAGTTTCTGGAACATTCTTTGAGACACACTGTTCAAGCTAGCATACTCATTTTGTAGATGAGGAATAAAGGTCATGAGGGCTTAGTGGGAGTCATGAGATGAGCCATGACTGAACCCCAAGGCTCCAGGTCTCCAGGCTAATAATTCATCCACTGCAGTCCTCTGCCATCTGTCCCACCTCTACGCCACACTCAGCATTTATCAGCTAGAGGGTCGGGACACTTAGTATTTCACTGTTAGGACCTCCTCCTCATCAAGAAGAGGATTTCCCTCCCTCCTACACACTCTTCTCCTTCCCGTTTACGACAGCCCCATCTGTTGATGAATTCGTCACTAGAATGACAGTGTTCTGATGATGTACTCACATAATACATTATCAGAGTGCCAGTCCTGATGGCCTGGTGATATATGAGGCTGGTGCTTGTCAATGCCCTGCAGTTCCAACAGAACCATCCATCACAGCAGCGTCCTCTTCATGGGGGCATACACGGAGACACCTTCCCAGGGAAATGAGGAGCTGTGGGGAACTGAGCAGCCAGGTGAATGTAACAGCAGGGAGGCATCCAGAGAGATGGGCAGAATGCATATATTAATCCTTAAGTGGAAAAGAGTGCTCTATGGGCTACCCTTGCTGAGCTTAGTGCTCATTTAATTGCATTCATTCACACATATCAAACCAAGCACTCTTCTAGGTGTTGGGATTCAAATAGTAATATTGATAACAATAAATATTACTTGAGCACTTCCTATGCATCAGATCCTGTCATAAATGCTTTATAGGATGTAATTGCATTGGGTGCCCCTGTCATCACACTTATAGAATGGCTCCATTTTTAGAAGAGAAAACTGAGGCACAGTGACTCTAAGCAGCTAGATGTGGTGGATCCAACATGTGAACCTTAAATATTGACCTCGGAGTCGATTCCATTAGCCACTAGGGTTATGCAGCCAACATGGAGGCACAGGTCTCCGTATAAGGTAAGAACGTAATAGAACTAGGTGTGTGATATATGTACTCTAATGCAAATAGAGACATGCAACACTAGGTGTTATTAACACCACTTTCCAGATGAAGAAACCCAGGAAGGTCACACTATTAGGAAATGGTGGAACCAGGGTTTAATCTCAGGATGATCTGACTCTAAATTAATCATCTTATATCTCAAGGTCCAGTAGGTGGGCCCAAGTGACAGGTTGAGACTTAGACCTGGGTTCAAAGCCAGCTCCATCTTTTACCAGGTGTGTGACAGTGGAAAATTAACGAGTCCCACTGGGCCTTATTTTTTCCATTGATAAAATGGGATAAGAACGAGAACCTGCCTTTTAGAATTTGTTGAGGATTGAATGGGGACAATTTATGCATTTATATAAAAAGATTAGCACTAGGCTTTGTGTTGGGAATTATTTTAAATTAATTTTTTAAAATTAATTAATTAATTTTTGTTACAGATATTTTTCCTTTCCCCCCACTGATTGCCCCTCCCCCCTCCCCGCCCTGTCCCCAGCTTTGTTGTCCATGAGCTTTGATCATGCATACATGCATATAAGTTATGTTGTTTATCTCTCCCCCACCACCCCCTCTTCTGGGGATTGTAAATCTGTACCCCACTTCCACATCTCTGGGACTACCCCATTACTCAGACTGTTATGTTCATTATATTCCACAAATAAGTGAGATCATATGATACTTGACTTTCTCTGTTTGGCTTGTTTCGCTTAGGATAATACTTTCCAGGTCCCTCCATGTTGTCTCAAAGAATAAGAGATCTTTCTTTCTTACAGCTGCGTAGTACTCCATTGTGTTTATGTACCACAGCTTTTTTATCCATTTGTCTACTGATGGACATTTGGGCTGTTTCCAGATCTTAACTATTGTAAATAGTGCTGCTGTGAACATGGGGGAACATATATTCTTTCTGATTGGTGTTTCAGGCTTCTTAGGGTATATTCCTAGAAGTGGGATCACTGAGTCATATGACAGTTCAATTTTTAATTTTTTGAGGTAACACCATATTGTTTTCCATAGTGGCTGCACCAGTCTGCATTCCCACCAGCAGTGTACTAGTCCCCTTTTCTCCACACCCTTGCCAACACTTGTTGTTTGATGATTTGTTGATGGTGGCCATTCTGACAGGTGTGAGGTGATACCTCATAGTTGTTTTAATTTGCATCTCTCTGATGATTAGTGATGTTGAGCATTTCTTCATATGTCTCTTGGCCATTTGTATGTCCTGTTTGGAGAGGTGTCTATTCAGCTCCTCTGCCCATTTTGTAATTGGGTTCTTTGTCTTCCTTTTGTGGAGTTGTATGAGTACTCTCTATATATTGGAAATTAACCCCTTATCTGATGTATCTCTGGCAATTATGCTCTCCCATACAATGGGTTGCCTTTCCATTTTGATGGTTGTTTCCTTTGCTGTGCAGAAGCTTTTTAGTTTGATGTAGTTCTATGTGTTCATTTTCTCCTTCGTTTCTGTTGCCTTAGGTGATGTATCAGTGAAAATTCTTCTGTGTATGATGTCTGAAATTTTGTTGCCTATATTTTCTTCTAGAATTTTTATGGGTTCATGAGTCACATTTAACTCTTTTATCCATGTTGAGTTTATTCTTGCGTAGGGTGTAAGTTGATGGTCTAGTTTCATTTTTTCTGCATGTAGCTGTCCAATTTTCCCAACACCATTTATTAAAGAGGCTGTCTTTAATCCACTGTATGCGCTTGTCCCCTTTGTCAAATATTAATTGAGCATGTTGCCTTGGGTCCATTTCTGGGTTCTTTGTTCTGTTCCACTGGCCTATATGCCTGTTCTTGTGCCAGTACCAGGCTGTTTTCATTACAGTGGCTTTGTAGTATAACCTGAAATCTGGTAATGTGATCCCTCCAACTTTGTTCTCCTTTTTCAAGATTGCTATGGCTATTCAGTGACTTTTTTGGTTCCATATGAACATTTGAAGTATCTGTTGTAGTTCTGTGAAGTATGTAATTGGTATTTTAATGGGGATTACATTGAATCTATAGATTGCTTTGGGCAGTATGGACATTTTAATGATATTGATTCTTCCAATCCATGAACAAGTTATGTGCTTTCACTTTTTTATATCTTCCTCTATTTCTTTTTTCAATGATGTGTAGTTTTCTGCGAATAGGTCCTTTATTTCTTTGGTTAAGTTTATTTCTAGGTATCTTAATTTTTTTTTTGCCATGATGGTAAATGAGATTTTTTTTTAGTTTCTTTTCCTGTGAGTTCATCATTGGTGTATAAGAATGCCATTGATTTCTTGATGTTAATTTTGTGTCCTACTACTTTGCCAAATTCATTTATTAAGTCTAGTAAATTTTTGATGGAGTCTTTGACATATAGTATCATGTCATCTGCAAATAATGACAGTTTCACTTTCTCCTTTCCAATTTGGATCCCTTTTGTTTTTTCTTCCTGTCTGATTTCTGCGGCTAAGACTTCCAGTACTATGTTAAGTAAGAGTGGCAAAAGTGGGCATCCTTGTCTTGTTCCTGTTCTTAAGGAAAATGCTTTTAGTTTTTGCCCATTGAGTATAATGTTGGCTGTAGGTCTTTCATATATGGCCTTTATTATGTCGAGATATGATCCCTCTATGCCCACATTGCTGAGCGTTTTTATCAGAAATGGATGCTGGATTTTGTCAAAGGCTTTTTCGGCATCTATTGATGTGATCATGTGGTTTTTATTCTTCATTTTATTTATGTGGTGTATCACGTTTATTGATTTGGAAATATTGTACCAGCCTTGCATCCCTGGGATGAATCCCACTTGGTCATGGTGAGTAATTTTTTGATGTATTGCTGGGTTCGATTTGCAGTATTTTGGCATCTATGTTCATCAGGGATATTGGTCTGTAGTTTTCTTTCTTTGTAGTATCTTTTTCTGGGTTTGGAGTGAGAATTATGCTGGCCTCATAAAACAAGTTTGGGAGTCTTCCTTCTTCTTGAATTTTTTGAAATAGTTTGAGGAGAATGGGTATTAGATCTTTGAATGTTTGGTAAAATTCCCCCGTGAAGTCATTTGGACCTGGGCTTCTGTTTGCTGGTAGAGTCTTGATTTCATCTTCAATTTCTTTTGTTGTTATTGGTCTGTTCAAGTTTTCTATCTCTTCCTGGTCCAGTTTTGGGAGACTATGTGTTTCTAGAAATTTGTCTATTTTGCTTAGATTGTCGAATTTGTTGCCGTATAATTGTTCATAATATTTGTTCACAATCTTTTGTATTTCTGTAGTGTCAGTTATTATTTCTCCTCTTTCACTTCTGATTTTGTGTATTTGGGGTCTCTTTTTGTTACATGGTGAGTCTCGCTAAGGGTCCATCAATCTTGTTTATCTTTTCAAAGAAACAGCTCTTAGTTTCATTGATCCTTTGAATTTTTTTTTTCTCCATGTCATTTATTTCTGCTCTGATCTTTACTATTTCCTTCCTTCTACTTGCTCTGGAGTTTTTTTTCTGTTTGCTTTCTAGTTCTTTAAGTTGTCAGGTTAGATAGTCTACTAGAAATTTTTCTTGTTTCTTGAGGTAGGCCTGTAGTGCTATGATCTTCCCTCTCAGAACTTTTTTCACTGCATTCAATAAATTTTGTGTTGCTGTGTGTTCATTTTCATTGGTTTCCAGGAATTTTTAAATTTCTTCCTTGATCTCCATGGTAACCCATTCATTGTTCAAGAACATGCTATTTAGCCTCCATGTTTTCAAATGTTCTTGCATGTTCTTGTTGCAATTGATTTCTAGTTGCATGCCATTGTGATCTGAGAAGATGCTTAATATGATTTCAATCTTCTTGAACTTGTAGAGACTTAGTTTATGCCCTAACATGTGGTCTATCTTTGAGAATGTCCCATGTGCACTTGAGAAGAATGTGAATTCTACAGTCTTGGGGTGTAATTCTCTGTAGATATGTATTAAATCCATTTGGTCCAGTGCTTCATTAAGAGTCTGTGTTTCCTTGTTAATTTTTTTCTAGAAGATCTATCCAGTGATGTCAGCGGGGTATTGAAGTTTTCTGCTATGATTGTATTGCTGTTGATTTCTCCTTTGAAGTCCTCCAAAGGATTTTGAATATATGTTGGTGCTCCTATATAGGGTGCATGTATGTTTACCAAGGTTATATCTTCCTGTTAGATAGATCCTTTCAATATTATGTAGTGGCCTTCTTGTCTCTGGTTATGGCCTTCATTTTGAAATGTACTTTATCAGATATGAGTATTGTTATCCCAGCTCTTTTTCCCTTTCCATTTGCTTGAAAGATTTTTTTCCATCCCTTCACTTTCAACCTATGTGAGTCTTTTGTTGTGAGGTGGGTCTCTTGTAAACAACCTATATGTGAGTCATGCTTTCTTATCCAGTCAGCTATTCTGTGTCTTTTTATTGGAGCATTCAGTCCATTCACATTTAAGGTGATAATTGATATGTACTTATTTATTGCCATTTTTGTTTCTATTTTTCTTTCTATTTCTTCTACTAATTACAGCAGTCCTTTTAGCGTATCTTGCAGTGCTGGTTTGGTGTTAATATATTCCCTTAGCCTTTTTTTTTTTTGTGTGTCTGGAAAGCTCTTTATTTGAGCTTCTATTTTGAATGATAGCCTTGCTGGTTAGAGTAGTCTTGGATTCAGATCCTTATTTTTATGACCGGGATTACTTCTTGCCTGTAGTGTTTCTGTTGAGAAGTCAGCTGAGAGCCTTATGGGGTTTCCTTTGTAGGCAACCAGTTGCTTATCTCTTACTGCCTTTAGAATTCTCTCTGTCTTTACTTTTTGGCATTTTAATTACTATGTGTCTTGGTGTGGGCCTGTTTGGGTTCTTCTTACTTGGGGCTCTCTGTGCTTCTTGAACTTGAATGCCTTCTTTCTTCACCAAGTTAGGAAAGTTTTCTGTCACTATTTCTTCAAATATGTTCTCTAACCCTTACCCTTTTTATTTTCCTTCGGGGACTCTTATGATGCAAATGTTATTACATTTCAGTTGTTCCACAGTTCTCTTAAGCTGTCTTCCTGTTTTTTAATTGTTTTTTTCCTTTTGGTTTTCTGATTGGTTGATTTTTTTCTACCCTGTCTTCTAATTCACTGATCTGGTCCTCAGCTTCCTCTACTCTGCTGGTCAGTCTTTCCACTGTGTTATTTATTTCTGCTCTGTCATTCTTCATTTCCACTTGGTTGGATTTCAATATTTCTATATCTTTACTCATGGTGCTAATGTCCTTACTTATGCTGTTGAGCTTCCTCAAGATCATGGCTCTGAACTCTACCTCTGATAATTTGCTTAATTGCATTTCATGTATCTCATCTTCAATAGAGTTCTCTTGTTCTTTCATTTGAGATTTGTTATTTTGTTTTACCATTTTGGCTATCTCAGTGGGTTTTGGAGCCTGCCAAATTATCCCTGTGGGTGTTGGTGTTCTGCTGTTTGTGGCTCCCTCTACTGGGTTTGGATGAGCCTGGGTGGGTCCACGTTAAAACCACTGTCAAGTCTTACTTTTCTGGGTAGATTTTCAAGCTCAGGAAAGGTTCAGTTTTCCTCTAGCTTTTTCCTGGTGGCTAATAGTCCCAGTTACTCAGTGCCTTGGAATGTAGCCCTGGTGTCCTGCATAAAAGGATTTCCAGAAGGTGGGATAGATAAATGAGCCTCAATTTGCATTTCTTTGTCTCACCTGAGAAAGACTGAATCTCCGGGGGTGGGGAGTGGGGGGGGTGCTCCTGCTTTTCCCCATAGCTCTGGGAAGGAGTACACTGGCCACCATCCTTTGTGGCCACAACTCAGCAAATACTCTGAGTGCCCTCTAAATCCCAGGTGTCCCCACAGAGTTCCAGCCCAGTCTGCCCTCCCTCTGCCATAGCCCCCAGGTAAATGGCTGTGGTAATTTTAGTGCTCTGTCCCAGCTCTCTGTGCTGTGGAGCTGGCTTGGTCTTTATTCCCCAAGGGCACTGCTCACAGCTAAGAATGCTGCTATCCGTGGGCTCCCAGCCCGCCACCCTCTCGTGCCTTCACAGATCCTACCAGTGTACCTGGTTATATGGTCCTGTCTTGCTGCTTTACTGTTGCTTTTTTCCTGAGGAGTTGCCTTTATTTTAGTTGTAGTTCCTGTTTGGTCCTGGGAAATCATCTGTGTAGCTTCCATTCACTCCTCCTCCATTTTCACATCCTTCGGTGTTGGGTATTGTTTTAAGCAGTAATTTTATTGGAAGAGGGAAATGTTATTAGAAACAGACTCTGAAATATAACTAATGCCCAGGTCTTGATATCTAAATTGCATTCTCCAACTAAAGGAACCAGTTTCCTTTGAGAAATGCCTGAATCTAGGGCTGGGGCAGAGATAAAAGAGGTTGAACCTAGAGCATCTTATAGCACCAGAAAGTAAGAAAGTGCTAAAAAGTAAAATAAAAGAATGAGGGAGTGTCAATGGGAACTAAGCCAAGCTGATAGAGCTTCTAGTCACTAAGTTTAACAAATTTAAACAATAAAATAAATGATAATGTTGTATTATAACTCAAAGAATAAAATAAGTATCCATGAGTCTATACTGATACAGATGCTACTGGGCATCCTGTGATTTTGCTTGAGGTTTAGTCCCGTTAGTGTGCACAAATCCTTGTTGCCCTACTCATTCTGAATGTCCACATTGTTACTTGGAAGGGACTTGGGATTGGTGCACAGCCGCTCATTGTCCCGTGGACCTATGTGTTGGCATGGGGTGGAACAATGAGTGAGCATGCTGCACTGTAAGTTCTGGATGTCCCAGTGATTGCCCAGGAGGGTGAAGTTGGCCCTGTGGGTATAGACAAGAGAGAACCAGGCACATAATAAGCACCCAAGAAACTAAACTGTAGTTGACATTGCTATTAAGAGAATAGCATGATGCCCAAGCTCAAGGATTCTGGAGTCAGATTGCTAGGCTCCACCATGTAGTAGCTTTGTGACCTTGGGAAAAACACCTAACTTTTTATGTCTTAAGTTCTTTATCTGAAAAAATAGAGAATTAATAGTATCTATATCATAGGAGTGTTGTGATCATTAAATGGGGTAAAATGTTAGTGAATTACAATAGTATCTGCACACAGGAAGCACTCAAATGAGATTATTATGTTACTACTACTTGTCAATTCCTACTCCTACCACTGCTGTTAATATGACCATTACTGCTGCCGGTACACAACTCCACTTCCCTGTAGACTGATTGGTTTGCAGATTGACTAATCGATTCAAACATCAAAACTCAAGAGAAATTGATACAGAAAGAAATAAAAGCGTTTATGATTAGAAGAGAAAATGAAGCTTGGGTTGTGATTTCTCATCAGAAAAATAAAGCTCCGTTGACATCTCTCCATCCTGCTTTCAATGTGAACAATGGTACTGTTGGGGCATGATGGGCAGATCTGCTTTCCATTGACCAGGTTCTCTTAGCCTTAGTTGACCCCAAAGAGTTTGGTCTTGGCCCAGGAGCCAGAATGATGGAATAACATTCAAAATAAACAAACCAGATGGAAATAAGACGATCCTTTCTATTGGTAATGACTCCTGGCAGATGGAACACTGAGACATTAGCTGCTTTCTTCCTTGAGATACTAGATTACCTACAAGAAAAAATATGAATTATTTTCCTACAATGGTTAGGCCCTTGCCAACTTTATCACGTGGTAGACTTCCATGTGTTTTGTGAGGTTACCCATGAGATAGATGTAAGCTAAAGAGTTTCTTCTGATTACTTAAGGAACTGTCCTGGTTTCTAAAATCTTAACCCTCAACATGTATCCTTTTACATCCTAAAGTTGTGTAATCTTTAAGAACCTCCTCAAAAATGTGAATACCCCATTAGACTTTTCAACAATAAGAGGCTTAATTTTCTCTTTTTAAATTATTTTTTAAAATTTTATTTTTTGCTTTCCTTTTATCACACCTATCACCTTCCAACACACTATATAATTTCCTTACTTATTAAGCTATTCTCTCTCTCTCTCCTTTTCCTCTCTCTACACAGAGCAGAGATATTTTTCTTTTGTATTCATTGATCTAGCCTAACACCTGGACCAGTACCTGGCAGGTGCTAAGAAAATACTGAATGAATGATGAATGACTTGCCCAAGGTCCCCCAGCTACTTGGTGCTAGAACTCAGGCTCCTGATTTCTGTCTGTGGGATTGTTCCACAGAATTACTTTCCCATCCAGGTATAAGAAAGAGCTTTTTATTTTTTAGAGAGAGAGAGGAAACATTGATGTGAGAGAGAAATATCGATTGGTTGCCTCTCATATGCACCCCGACCAGGGATTGAACCTGCAACCTGGGTATGTGCCCTGACTGGAAATCAAACCTTCCACCTTTTGGTATATAAAATGATGCTCCAACCAACTGAGTCACACTGGCCAGGGCCTAAGAGAAAGCTTTTTTTAAAAAACTTTTTTTTATTAATTTATTTTTGTTACAGATGTTTCTCCTTTCCCCCCCCATTGACATCTCCTTCTGATTCCCCTGCCCCCAAGGGGCTTAATTTTAAAATTGCACTCATTTCTCTTAACGCAGTCTATCCTTACAATAATCTCATTTTACAGATGAGAAAATGGATGTAGAGAGAGTAAGCAGTTTGCACCTAAGTTTGGCCCATGTGGTACTTGAACTTGGGTTTCTTCAACTATAAAGTCTTTCCTATTCTGCCACATGGGTTTGGAGGGAGAAACTTCTGGCAAGGATTAGGCAGAAGATAAGGGTTTGTGGGGACGTTGAGGTGATCAGGGGCATAGATTTGAAAAGTCAGATAGATTTAGATTTTAGATTCAGCCCTTCTAGCCATATTACCTTGGTAAGGCAACTTAACTCTCAGAACCACAACTTCTCCTTTGTAAAATGGCAACTGTGATAATCACTTCACGGGGTTGCTGGAGAGATTAAATGGTTTATTATCTAACTGTGTTGATCTTAATGCTTAGCCCATTGGAAGTGATCAGCAAATATTCATTTCTCCCCTTTTCGCTTTTTTTTCTACCTCTCTGAATTCTAAAAGGACACATTCTGAACTAGTTCAATAATAAAGATCAGCACATGGCATCCCAGAAAACCACTCCTGGCACCGAGGAATTTTGTTGGTGGATGATACGCACGGCTTCTTTCGACCTGGAGCAAAGACAGAGTTGACATGTGGTTGTTTATTTCACCTTTCACTAAAGCCTTTGAGTCCGCCTGCCTTTGCACTGGTCACGGCTGAGAACCATGCGCTGCCTTTAGAGGAGGGCTGGCCTCCAGGAAAGTCTCAAATGTCACGAGGCCACAGCTGGCAAGACGCCTCTTACCTGGGCAAAGTGCAATGATTTATACCTGATCTGTTGGAGGTCACCAGTCAGCTCAAAGCTAAACTGAAAGATTAAGAATTGATCCAGGTATAATAATACCCCAGACAAGACATCTGGGCATCCAGTCCAGGCTTCTACTAGGTGCGTCCGAGGCACTGTGCAAGCAGCCTCTATTTCTAAGTTGGAGGGGACAGGCTGGGACTGAATTATGTATCTGGGACTGAATTATGTATCCTGGGCTCATTGTCTAATCAAGTGGTATGTTTTGAGGTAAAGGAAGCTCTGAAGGGACTTGTGATATCTTTATTCAGTTGTTCAAGAATATACTGAGAATCACAGGCTCCAATAGCATGAGATTCACCATCCAGTGCAGAATTCTGAACGTGAAGTCTACGGAATCCTGGGTGGAGGGGGGTCAGTAACTCCCTGCCCCTCAAAATGGAGCATCCCCTTCACAGGCTTTGCCATCCTTCTACTTTGGTTCTCATCCTTGTTTGGCCTCAATTCTTTAATTTATAAAGTGAGCTTAATAGTAATTTCTACTTCAGGACTTGGATAGATATTTTTTCAAAGAAGATGCACAAATGATCAAAAAGCACATGAAAAGATGCTTCATGTCATTGGTTATCAAGAAAATACAAATCAAAACCACAATGAGATACCACATTACAGTCATTAGGATGGCTATAACAAAACAAAACAAAACAAAACAAAACAAAACAAAACAAAACAAAACAAAACAAAAATCTAGGAAAAACAAGTGTTGGTAAGAATGTGGAGAATTAAGAACCCTTGTACTTTCTTTCTGATTGGTGTTTCAGGCTTCTTAGGATATATTCCTAGAAGTGGGATCACTGGGTCAAATGGAAGTTCTATTTTTAATTTTTTGAGGAAACACTATATTGTTTTCCATAGTGGCTGCACCAGTCTGCATTCCCACCAGCAGTGTGATAGAGTCCCCTTTTCTCCACACCCTTGCCAGGACTTGTTTGATGATTTGTAATACCTCTCACCCTATGTTCATAGCAGTGCTATTTACAATAGTGAATATCTGGAAACAGCCCAAGTGCCCATCAGTAGATAAGTTGGATAAAAAAAGCTGTGGTACATTTACACAATGGAGTACTGTAAGAAAGAAAGATCTCTTACCCTTTGATACAACATTGAGGGACCTGGAAAGTATTTTGCTAAGTGAAATAAGCCAGTCGGAGAAAGACAAGTCCCACATGATCTCACTTATTTATGGAATACAAAAATAAGTGGATGATCAAAATAGATCCAGAGACATGGAAGTAAGGAACAGACTGACAAACCTCAGAGGGAAGGGGGATGGGGGTGGGAAGAGAGATAAACAAAGAACTTATATGCACAACCAATGGACACAGACAATAGTGTGGGGAAGGTAGGAGGGGGATGAGAGCAGGGAGGAGGGGGGTCACTGGGGGAAAAGGGGGGCCATCTGTAATATTTTCAACAATAAAGACAAAAATAAACGAACCCTTGCACTTTGCTGGAGGGAATGCAAATGGTGCGGCCACTGTGGGAAATGGTGTGGTGGTTCCTCAAAAAGTTAAACGTTGAATTAGCATCTGACCCAGCAGTTTTACTTTTAGAGAAATGAAAACATATGTCCACGTAGAAACCTGTAAATGAATGTTGATAAAAGGTTTATTCACATTAGCCCAAAGGCAGAAACAACCCCAATGTGCATCAACAGATGGATGGACAGACAAATTGTGGTATATACCTAAATGGAACATTGTTCAGACACAAAAAGAAACCAGACATGAAAGGTCACATAGTATATGATTCCTTTTATATGAAATGTCCAGAATAGTCAAATCCAGAGAGACAGAAAGCAGATTATTGGCTGTCAGGGGATGGGGAAATGGGAATGATTACTCAGAGTACAGAGTATTCACCTGGCGATGAAAAAGTTTTGAAACTAGAGCGAGGTGGTCGTTGCACAATAATGTGAATGCATCCCATGTCCCTGAATTGTATACTCTCATGTGGTCAATTGCATGCTATGTGTTATGTTAATTAAAAAAAGAGCAATACTTACCTCTAAAGGTTTTTTGTAAAAATGAAATAAACTAACACATGTCTCTGGATAAACATATATTATTTTCCTCAACAAATATTATTTGGTATGATGATTATGATGGTATTTACTTTCTCTAAAGAAAAGCTTCCCACATATCTTGGATTCTCAACGAGATCCCTGAGCCCCAGAAATAAACCAATGAAACATTGCCTTCGCAGTACAGGTTGACGCAGAACTACTGGACAACAGTTTGACAACACTTGGCCAGTCAAAATGGAACTGTGTATGCCCCATGCCCTGAAAATTGTACTTCTAGTTATGAATCTTGAGGAGATTCTCAGTGGGGCTCCCATAAGGCTATGCACAGCGATGGTGACTCTGATATCATGAAGTGGGGGTTGGAGGTGGTGTGGGCGTGGTCGCTGGGGGAGGAGAAAGGTAAAGTGGGCAGTGCACATTGTGGAACTTTGTGAAACTGTGAAACAGTGATTAGCTATTTTTTTAATTCTCATTTTTTAAAACTTTTATTAGAGTATAGTTGGCATAAAGTATTCTATTAGTTTCAGGGGTGCAGTATTGGATTAAACACTATATACCTTTTGATGTGACCACCACACTAAATCTAGTAACCATCTGTCACCAGCAAAGTTATTACAATATTATTGACTACATTACCTGTGCTGTGCATTACATCTCCATAGCTTGTTTATTTTATAACTGGCAGTTGCTACTTCTTATTCCCCATTCGCCTTTTCACTCACTCCCCACCCCTCCCCTGTGGCAACCATTAGTTTCTTCTTTGTTTCTATGAGTCTGTTTTTGTTATGTTTTTGCTTGTGCATTTGTTTTGTTCTTTAAATTCCAAATATAAGTGAACTTATACAGTATTTGTCTTTCTACGCTTGGATTAGTTGACTTAGCATAATACCCTCTAGGTTCATCCATGTTGCCACAAATGGCAAGATTTCATTCTTTTTTATGGCTGAGTAATATTCCATTATATAAACAATCAGTTATTTTAGTAGCAACACAAAGTGCTCTTAAAAACACACTGCTGAGTGCAAAAAGAAAAGGTGTAGAGGGAAATCCATAGTCCTCTACCATATTTGCAATTAAAGTTGTGTACATAAACCCTTAATATGCGATTATAGGGCCACAAATAAATGAAAGGGCACACAGCAAATGCAGTAGAATGCTGGCCTAGGGAGAGGGGAGGGGATGATGTTGGGATTGGTGAAAAGAATAAATAAAGAAAGCATAAAAGGGACTTGCCCAAGCACAGTGATGGCACAGTGCCATGAACTGACAAGTGCGTATAACTCAGACTTCTGCACCTAACGTCCAACAACCCAGGAAACATAAACAAAAACACATTGGTCTGGGTAACAAATCTATTAAAGGACAATTAGAATCTGGGGATGGGTTCCACCTTCAAACTTGGCTGCTAATTATCTTTACCTGGGTTTCCCAGACGAATGACATTAGACTCTCCAGGAGGTTGGGGTGGAAACTACCACCTTCAGAAGCCTCCTAGGAGGTTCTAACGTGCTGTCACAGTGAGCAGCCTGCATTGCACGTACTGAGTCAAGGTAAGCAGCAGCAGCAGCAGCAGCAGCAGCAGCAGCAGCAGCAGCAGCAGGATAGGCCATGGGACAGGAGAAGGCAGAGGGACAGGTGAGGCTGAGAAATGATCAGGGGCCGGATGCCATAGAGTAAAGGCCTCTGGCCTCTTTCCCAGAAGTCAATTGGAAAATGTTGGGAGAGTTTCAGCTGGGGAATGACAAGACCAGAACTGCGTGTCAGAACATTCCGGTGCATTGTTTAGGTTGGATGGGAGGTGGGTGGGAGAGGAGAAAGGGATCCCACTGAGAAAACAGCCAAAATGCTCCAGGCACGATGATACGAATCTGAACTGGGGAGAGGAAGAGTAGGTAGTAAATATAACTTCAAGGCAGAAAACAGCCATCACCTTTCACAGATGGGCAAACAAAGGCAGAGGAGAATGAAGTAGCTCTCACCCTATAGTCTAACGCGGATAATGAAGTGCTCCTGCCCTCGAGTCTGGTGCACTAGTTGCAGTCGGAATTGTCTCAGTGGGAATTTCACATCTAGATGCACTGTTCACATCTAGGAAATGGCTGAATGTTCCTGCCTGGGCCGCCATGTAGGATGTACTAAGCTTCTTGCTTTGTTCTGCAGTAGCCCTGAGTGGGGCTGGGGATGCTGTAATATGCAGATTCACAGAGGAGTGAATAAAGCAATGCCCTCTCTGGTCACAGACAGCTTCCAGATCCACCCTGCGTGTGCTCACTCCTGGGCCTGCATTTATCTATATGGACATGCAAACCCATCGCTCAAGGTTGGAAAGTTCATAGGAATGAGTGATGGCTGGAGGGAGGATGGCCTTGTTGGATCTGTCGAGATGACGGGATAATCCTAGCTAATGTGCATGGGTTGCTTATAAAGTACCAGGTACCGCTGTTTACATTTATTATCCCTTCTAATCATTTCGGCAATCCAGTGAGGTCAGCAGTCGGTCCTATCAGCCCACAGTCAGTGGGATGACCGAAACAGGGCTCTGAAGCATTTGCTGTTGGCTCAGAGTTGGGGGCAATAGATCTGGGCTCTTCTGGCCTGGCCCGTTTCCACCACAGCTCTGTGGGCCACAGAGTGACATGATCAGGTGTCACCAGCTGTTGTAATGTGTCTTCCTTGCAAGGCTTCATCTCTCCGAATCCAACAGGAAAGATGAGCCTCACCTCGCTTAGGTTTGCCAGGGTCTGTAATAAATGCTCTGAGCACTTCTGAGAAATCCTGAGCCGAACCATCAGGCTGGCAAACCTGGGAGCGTGCCATTTGGTCGTCCCCGAAATGGAGGCAGAAGAGAGTGCTTGGGGGACAATTTAAGAGCTTCCAGAAAAGCAGAAAGAACAGTTCCCAGAAGAACGCGGGGACTCTGACTGTCACGATGGGGCTGCCCGAAAGACCCCGCATTGCTATGGAAACAGCGCATTTCTTTTTTTATGGAGCAGGCACATAAAACTCCCAGAATGTGTCATGAAATAAGTTACTACTGTCCTGAGGCTGCCAAAGATGTACACCCTCATTAGGGGAGCGATGTGACAGTTTGGGGTTTATAATGAACGGTTTGAGGCCCTGAGCTGAGCTAAGCCTACCCTGTTGGTATCACACCCTCTTGGTTTTGGGACTAAAGGAGACCCCCTTCCTCAAAGTGTCCACAGACCAAAGACCCAGCAGCTTCTGCACTGAAGCAAGACGGCCAGGGGATGTAATTACGGCGCCTGCACATCTCATTTGCATGCAACTAGTGAGCAAATTCTGGCGTTTCCATAAAGACACTCCTGCTGAAATGAAGCATTTTATCGCCTTCTTTTCACCTGGAGCCCTTAATTGAGTAGCTCTGCTTCCATCAAAGTTTTATTTACCTGGTAATATGCAGATGTTAGTTGGCCAGCTTAGAAATTGAGAGGAATTCCAAAGGAGAGGGAATGGAGAGACCACACAGGTGTGTTTTCCCCTTTGACCTGGAATGACACAGCCATTGACTGTACACCCCAGCTTGAATCCTGGAAGTCTTTCCTACTATCTTGCAAAATCTATTGTGTTTCCTGTTGATTGACAGTGTCTCTTCTGGTAGTGCTTTTGAGAAAGGTGAGTTTGTTTTGGGAAACAGAAAATTAGATGGGGCAGTAAAAAGGAAGGAGACGAGACAATAACACTCAGGGAACACCTGGACTGTTATCAGTACATCTTGGAAAACCATAAAAAACTTGTCATTGAAGAGATGACCACTGATGCTCACCATTGATGAAGACAGGCCAGGGCACCTCAAGGAAAGACCTCTGTGGCTGTTAAGAAATAGCTACTTTAATAAGAATAACACCCAGGTACTAAAAAATGACAATATAACATCTCCCCTAGGGGATTTCTCACTATGCAGGAGGCAGTATAGCAAAATGGTTATGAGCGTAGGCTCTGGAGTTGCAATACCTAGGTACAATTCTCTGCCTTGCCCCACCAGTATTTTGAGTATCTTTAGTGTGCCAGGCACCATTTTTGGCTATCCTTATAATCTTGAGTAAGTTATTCAACTTCCCTAAACCCTGGTTTCCTAATCTATAAAATGGGAATAGCAATCACACCTTTCTCACTGGGTTACTGGGATGGTTAAATGAATGCATGTGTGCAAAGTGCCTAGTACAGTGTAAACAAATAATGTACCACCAAACAGACTGATAGACAAGCTTGCAACATTCTGCAAATTGGTCAATACATTGGATGGAGCATCCACTGAAAGTTACAAGGCTGGCTTGCTGTGGCCGTCAGCAGAGTTAACTTATTCCACTGGTAAACTGTTCATCACATATAATACACTGCTTCCAAGTGACAGTAAAAAATCTATTGCATTGCCTGGCCGGTGTGGCTCAGTGGTTGAGCATCAACCCATTTACCAAAAGGTCACCAGCTTGATTCTCGGTCAGGGCACATGGTCAGGTTGTAGGCTCCATCCCCAGTGGGCGGGCATGCAGGAGGTGGCCAATTGATGTGCTCTCTCATCGATGTTTCCATTTCTCTCTTCCTCTCCCTTCCTCTCTTTATAAACAATAAAGAAAAAAAAAGAATCTATTTCACAGTCCAAGGAGGGAGTAGAAAGAAATGAGATGGAGGGCATGACATTCACTGAGAACTTACTAAGCGAAGCACTTTCCCCACATGGTCTTGTTGAATTCACACAACGCCACGAATTCTGACAGACACCATTATTTCCATCTTAGGTGAGGAAGCTTGGGCTCAGAGAGTTGATGTGATTTTCTCAAGGTCACACAGCTACCAGAGTGGCTGGGCTGAGGTTCAAACCTGACTGCAATGCCAATGTCATCCTGAATTCCCTTCCATTTTGGGTACTTAGAAATAATCATGAACACCAGATAATGTTAGTCCAAATTAGAGTTCTCCTCCTTAAATGAACTAAAACTAGACCAATTATTAAGTAGAGCTGAGAGCTTTATCTTAATACTCTTTAAAGCAGTGAGTGTAACACCATATAAATGTTCTGGTATAGTCAATTATATTTCTTTAAGCTTACGCTCACTTTTACAGGAGGCATCTTTCTTCTTCTTAAACCAGTGATTTTCAACCGGGGGTTGCCCCACGGGACATTTGACAATGTCTAGAGACAACTTTGGTCATTACAGCTGGGGGTGGGGGTGTTACTGGCTTCTAGTGGGTAGAGGCCAGGGTTGCTGCTCAACCTCCCACAGTGCACAAGATGGCCCCCAGCACAGAGAATTATCCAGCCTCAAATAGCAGTAGTGCCCAGGGTGAGAAATCCTGGTTTCAACACATCTAAGGTGATCTTAACAGTGAACATGGCACCTCAGTCCTAGCACAGGGTTATTTTCTCATGAGATGGAATTATTTCTCTCACTATTAAAATGATGCTCACATGATGACTTGGGCTTTGGAGTATGAAATAAAGTTCTCGTTCCACCCTTACCAGCTGAGCCTCCTTGGGCAAGTTGCTTAGTCATTCTGAACTTCATTCTTCCTTATCTGTAAGTGGGGACACTTCGATACTTGTATCTAGGGGACTTTGGGAGGATGAAATGAGAGAAAGTGCATAAACACACCATACAAGACACAGTGGGCAGTAGATGATTACTAATTTGTGTACCTTCTTCCCTCCCCCACACCCTTTTTTTGGTTAACCCTCATCCAGGGACACTTTTCCATTGCCTTTTTTTTTTTTTTTTTTTTTTTTTTTTTTTAGAGAGAGAGAGAAGAAAGGAGGGAAGGAGAGGGAAAAACATCAATGTGAGAGAGACACGTCAATTGGTTGCCTCCTGCACAACCCCAACCGGGGCCAGGGATCAAACCTGCAACCCAGGTACACGTTCTTGACCAGGAATTGAACCTGCAACCCCTCTGTCCAAGAGCTGATGCTCCAACTGCTGAGCCACACAGGCTAGGGCCTGCCTTTCCCTTTTGAGACAGATACTGTAACACCTCATTTAATTAAAAAAAAATAGAGAATAAGCTGACACTGTAGGGGTGGGGGTGGTTTGGGGGCTAGTTAGGGAGGTAAAAGGATTGAGCAAAAAATTAAAAACCATGTAAAAACTTTTATGAACACGGAAAACCGTGTGCTGATTGTCAGGGGAGGAGAGGGGGGAGTGGAGGGTTAGAGTGTAGAGAGGATAAAAGGTGATGAAAGGAGACTTGACTTGGGATGGTGAACACGCAATACCATGTACAGATGATGTGTTGCAGAATGGTGCACTTGAAATCTGTAATTTTGTTAACCAGTGTCACTCCAATTAATTCAATAACATACTTAAAGAAGTTAAAAATATTTTGTCATGGTAGGCACCCACCAAGTCTCCGAATAAAAAATTGTATGGCCAGAGGGAAGGGTGTGCAGGGGCTGGGTGGGGACAGGCATAGGTGGGGGGAAATGGGGACATCTGTAATAGTGTCAATAATAAACATCAAGTAATTAAAAAGTGTAAATCTTAATTCTAACTTGGTTTTGGAAAACGAAGTTAAAAATTCACAGGGTGAAGTTACGGCACGACGGAAACGGGACAGGTTCCCACTTGTCTCATCACGTCGTGCCAAATTCTGGGCCAGACTAGACCGCAGGGAGATGAGAGGAGGAAGTAAGTCACGACGGTGTTCACCAGACACCCAGTTATAAAAGGACGTTGAAAGCCGAGAGGCCACAGGGGGACAGAGTTAAATTGATTCTTGGAAATGCTAGAATCCAACTGGGGGAAAAAATTCATCCATTCGGAAACCAAATAGAATTATTTCACTGTGAAAGTGAATCTAGGTAATTTATGAAGCTCCCACTTTATTTTTCCTGGTTAAACAACAAAAACAGACAGCAATGAATGTGTTTTAAATCCCAACTGGTCTGATAATGCCATCAAAATTGGAAGAATTGAATAAACTTAGTGGTGAGGGGTGTTTCCGATCTGGGCAAAGGGGCTCAAACCTCTTCTTGATGAAACCCCAGTGGTTTGAAGAACATTTCTAACATTTTTATAAACATTCTAAAAAATATATATGTACATGTTTATGATGCCTGAATTGGCAACATCTCACCATTACATTTATTTTTATTTTACTTCTGCATGTTTAAATGCTTACGGAATTTGGATCAAAGGGCACTTCTTCACTTCAAGGCGCAGGATTCTATTACAGTGGAAATTCTACAATTTACTTTCAACTATTCCCTTATTGAGAGGCAAGTAGATTATTTCTAATCTAGGTCTGTCATAAGCAGCAAGTAATGAACATTTGTGTGCATATGTCTTTATTATTTTACGATAGGCAATCTTTAGGATGACCCCCAGTGATCCTTGCCTCCTAGTGGTTATGGCTGTGTGTCATCTCCCCTTGAGTAACTTGCTGTCAGTGTTTTAAATGTATTTAAGTATCGTTGGTATACAATCTTCTATGGGTTAGATTAGTTTCAGGTGTACAGTATACTGAGCTGACATTTTTATACCTTACAATGTGATCACCCCACTAATGCCAGCAAGTGACTTACTTTTAACCAGTAAAACATGGCCATGTTGAGGGGAGTCACTTCCCTTATTCGGTTATGAAAAATTCTAACTTCTGTTTTGCTAGGAGACGCTTCCCATTGCCCTCTTGGTTTGCATGCTCCATGGAAGCATGATGTCAGTGGGACAGGTGCATTTAGCAAGGATGAGGCCCCCAGTCCAGTATCTCTTGAAGAACAGAATGCTGACAACAACCCCTGAGTGAGTTTAGAATCAGTCCCTTCCCCAGTCGAGCCTGCAGATGAGGCCTCAGCCCTGGCTGACACTTTGCAGCCTTATGAAAGATTATGAAACAGAGCACCCAGCTAAGCCACACACAGACTCCTGACCCACAGGACCTTTGAGATAATACATGTCTATAGTTTAAAGCCCCTAAGTTTAGGCATAACTTGTCACACAGCACAGGGAACTAATTCAAGTAACTGCCAATCAAATAGAGAAACTGAGAAAAATAAATCAATCCACGAACAAGGTAGGCTATTACGTGGGCCAATAGAGCTTCAGGGAAAGGCTGTGAGAATTCTTGGGATGAAAAGACACTGTTAGCTAAGAGTGCTGAGAAATCTGAGCAGGCACTCATTCATTCACTCAGAAACTATGCATTAGACTTTTCCGCATTCCAGCCACTGTGCTAGGCTCAGGAGCTAAAACGGTAAAGGTGGCAAAGTTTCTCCTCTCTTGATGTTTATACCCTCTGGGGATAAAGACAGAGAATAAAGGGTAAATACACAAATGGACAGGCTAATTTCTAGCCGACACAGGCAGTAGGAGAGAAGGTGGTAAAGAGTGATCAATGCAGCCAGGTGGATTCTTTGTTTCTGGTGGTCAAGGAGAACATCTCACTGAAGAGGCGAGAAAGGCTGAAAACCATCTCTGTGCTGCACGCAGGTGATGTTTCCATAAACCCAGAGGGGCAGGGGTCCTGCCCTCCCACCCCAGTGTGGGCTGCTATGCTCCCCTGCTCCGGGTCACAGTGGTAGGTGGGCTCAGCCCAACAAAGGCAGTCTATTGGTTCAGGCTTCTGCAGCTTCTAAGGGCTGGATGATGGATGCCATGGTGGAAAGGGGGACCTGCTTTGATGTACGCGGCCTGGTTTGATTAATGAGTGGCTCTGCCGGGTGGCTATGCTGGGAGTAAATTACTCTTTTCAGAAATGGCTAGATCGGCACTATTGTACTAATTATTTCACAAGCTTGGGGTCAGTTCCAAATTTCCTGACACACACAAGGGAACAAACACCCAGGCTAACTGAAGCCGACAGAGCTCTAATTAAAGAAGAAATTGTTTGTGACTCCCCCTTGCCCCTACCCTCCACCCCACCAACTCTCTTTCCAGAGGAGAAAAGCTGTCAGACGCATTTCCTTCCTGCCCCCCAGGGTCACCCAGCGCAAACCCCTAGAGTTTCAGGGATCAGTCCGTGGTATTCTCAGCACTGGCAAAGAGGGGAGGCCTTGATGGCAGGTCCAACGTCCTGATTTCTGATTTCTTTCTCCTAATCACATGCACAGGTATTATAATGATGCATTCATGCATTCATTTCTTTGATCATTCATTCCATACATATTTATTAAATGCATTTTATGTGCCAGGCACTGTGCTGAGAACCAGCAGGGTCCTAGTCTCCAAGAGCTTACTTCCCGGGGAGGGAAACATATCATCTGAGATAATCACCCAGGTAAATATAAAGCTGCAACTGTGAGGAGTACTATTATTTGGGGACTGTGGTTTGAAGGATGTGTAATAGGACACTGGGTTTGGTTGGGAGCTGAAATTCTTGAGGAGTTGGTGCCAGAGCTGGCAAAGTTTAACTGAGTGAAAGGTGTGGGAGATGAGGAGAAGAGTTCCAGGTGGTGGAGACAGCATGTGCAAAGGCCCCGTGGTAGGAATAAAGGTGATGCTCTGAAGGCACAGAAAGAAAGGCAGTATGGCTGAGCTCCAGAATGGGGGCAGATTGATTTGGGTTCAGGCTTTTGTTTTATGTGTGGCCATGGGGGTCCAGCCTGCCTGCAGCCCCATTTTCTCATCTGGAGAATGAGGATAGAACTTGTTAAGGTTTTCATAAACATTGCAGTGGCCTCCCCCCCCCCCAGCAAGTCCTCATAAGTACTAACCCTTGACCGTCCTGGGCAGTGTTTTCGCCCAGTAGTCCTGGTCGCTGCGCTCCAGCTTCACTGCCTGGTTCACTTTGGCCTGTGGGCTCCTCCCACTCTCCAACCTCTAGGCAGCCTCCCCCACTGCTCCCCACCAACCTCAGAAAGGCTGGCTTCCTCTTAACCCTCCTACAGGGGCAGGAATGCTTGGGTGTGATCAGTGAATGTCGCCCAGCTTCCCAGTCAGTGTGTCTCAGCAGGGACTTTTACATGTGTTGTTCCACCTGATTCTCCTGGCAACTCTTCCCCACAGATAGCACTGGAGAACGAGTGACCCTGAGGTCCAGCAGTGCTGAACCACGCCCCCAAAGGCATGTGTCTCTTAAGGATGGGTCAGCGCCGGGGTTAGACCTTATCTCAAGCCTTCTCTTTGTCCCTACTAGTTTATGTTATTACTAAATTTATTTATTTGTTTTAGGAATAATACAAATGAACTTTCCATTTGTATTTGTATAGCCACCCTGTAAGGTAGAAACCATGATTGTTCCTGTTTTATAGATGAGAAAACTGAGGTACAGAGGGACTTAGTGACTGGCCCAAGATCACAGAGTTAGTAAAACGTGGAGACTGGATTTATGCCCAGGAATGAGAATTATACTCTGTAAGGGACTGTCACCTCCTTGTCATTTTTTTTATCCTCACCTGAGGACATTTTTCCATTTTTTGTTCATATATATATATAGAGAGAGAGAGAGAAAGAGAGAGAGAGAGAAACATTGATGTGAAAGGGACACATCGAGTGGTTGCCACCCACACGACCCAACCGGGGCCAGGGACAAACTGCAACTGAGGTACGTGCCCTTAGTGGAAACTGAACCCGGGTCTCTCTGGACCGCAGGCTGATGCTCCAACCTCTGAGCCAAACCGGCCAGGGCTCCTCCTTGTCAGTTTTGATCAGATGAGAGACCATCTTTCTTAAGCCCACTCTGAGACTGGTCAGCGTGCTGACTAAGGTAGGTCCAGAAAGGGCTGTATTCACTTAGATTCTTTTAGTTTGGGAGCTGGGGATTTTTCAGCTCAAGGCGCCTGTGCACCGTCTAAAAAGAATGGACTAAATGGGAAAATCAATAATGCACACAGATGGTGCCAGTGATGTTTACACTATTTGAGAGAACAAATTATTCGGAAGCACCTGGGACTCATTCTATCCCGGACAAAAGGAGAAAGGCAAGGAAATTACAGGTCATTCTTATCTGTTCATTGAAGCCAACTCCCTGAGAGGCAATGGTCCTGTGGTTGTATTAGTTTGCTCTGGTCATTTTTTATCACCCCCAGTAATGCCAATTAAGAAAGTTTCACTTTACTGCAATTTCTAGTATAGAGAATATGTGCAAAGTAACAGAATTCATGCAATAGATATTTACTGAGTGACTACTATATGCCAGATACCTGGGACTGGGACTTAGGAGAAATAGACGTCGATAAAACAACAACCATGACAAGCACTTTATAAAGCACTTACTCTTGCCACGTTCTCATCTAAGAATTAATTTACTCTTTACCCAGACCCACCAGGTAGGCGCTATTATTACTGCCTTTTATGGAAGAGGAAACGGACCCATGATCATGTACTTGGGGTATGAAACAGGCAGGACTTGAACCCAGGGAGTCTGGTGAAGAAATCAAAGATAGTCCCTGCTCTGGAATTACTTACTTATTTAGTGGGAGAAGCAGGCTACACATACACACACACACACACACACACACACACACACACAGAGTGAAAAAGCAGGCAAACAAAAATACACAACCCACATGCAAAACAAAACAAAACAAAACAAAGCACAACAACAACAAAAGAACTCCACCGATGAACCATAATGGGGGCAGGGAGAAGAGGTAGTCCTGGAAGACCCGACAAGTTGTAGTGAAATTGAAGGGATGAAAGAGTGAGAGATGGGATACTGGTAAAGATATTAGTGGTGGTGGGATGGAAAATTCCAGAAAGAGGGAACCAAGTGGTAAGAAGTCTGAGGCAGGAATACACTGGGAGTGTTCAGGAAAAAAGACCCATGTGGCTGAGATTTTGTGATTCACGTTGAGGGGAGTAATAGACACGAGTGGAAGAGGGTGGGTCAGACCAGATCATGAAGGATCTTAAATCCAACATTTTCAGGCAGGATAAAATGAGATAATCTATGTAATTTGCATATTAGTGCCTGGAACTTAATTAAGTACTCAATTTAATGTTCATTTTTATGGCCACTATGGTTATTCCATATCTTGTCCCATTGCCTTTGATTTTTTTTATTATAATTTTAATTTAACATTTTCTTTATTGTTGAAAGTGTTACAGATGTCCCCCCCTTTCTCCCCTATTAAAGCCCCCCCCCCCGTGCTTTTTCCAAACTATTGTCTGTGTCCATTGGTTGTGCATATACACATATAAGTCCTTTGGTTATCACTTCCCAACCTCCCAACCCCCTTCCCTCTGAGGTTTGTCAGTCTGTTCCCTACTTTTTAAAGAAAAAAAAATTCAGGTTTTACTTTTAAGTGTCTTTCCTCTTCATAGAGTTTATGCTTGTAGGATTCTGAAAGAATTCTAGTAGGAAGCTGCGGGCTCTTCCCTGGAGCACAATAGAAATGGTGTGGAGATGTGTGTCTATGGAAACACATCCATGGATGAATGAATGGATTAGGAGAGTGTGGTATGTACATGTACTGGAATACTATTCAACCCCGAAAAGGGACATTTTGCAATATGGACAACATGGGTAAACATGGGGGTCGGTATGCTAAGTGAAATAAGCTTGTCACAGAAGGGCGACCACAGCGTGGTTCCACTTACATGAGGAATTTAAATTAGTCAAACTCATGCACTAATTAGTCAAAGAGTGGAACGGGGGTGCCAGGGTCTGGGGGAGGAGAAAATGAAGCATTGCTAATCAATGGGCACAAAGTTTCAGGTGAGCAAGATCCTGAGATCTGCTGTGCAACACTGTACCCACAGTCAACGGTAATGTATTGTTCACTTAAAAATGTGTTAAGAGGGTAGATCTCATAGGAAGTTTTCTTCCCTCAATAAAATGACATTTAAAACATAATGCCGTGAATGGGTGTTTCCTGTCTGCGGTGGAGGGTCTGGGCCAGTGTGGCGGAGTCAGGCCGGGCTGCCTCTCTGACGCGGGTCCTGACACGGCCGCTAAGTCCTCCGGTGGAGATGACAGGAGACTAGTGCAGAGACAAAGCTAAGGGTTTTATTTTAAGACTCTGTCAAGAAAGGCCTTTGGAGCAGATTCAACCACTCGACCGCATTCCTGAAGGTCAAACGGCAGCTATATGATCTGCTGGATTTGGGGAAACATTTCAAAAAGAAGAAGGAGAAGGAAAAAATCATACCCATCCTGAGGGATCCTTTTGTGTTTTGAACGAGAGACTCGGAAAGACGTGAGAAGGTTCTGGTAGGAAGGTTCTGGTAGGAAGTAGCTGCCTCTCCAGCTACTGTTGAAATTGTTCTTAAATCAAGCCGCGGTTTTTGGACAGGGCCATGAAATTGACTATAAATGTTGGAATTTATTTCAATAAGCCCTGTCATTCCTCAGCAGCTGTTTTGCTTTACAGCAAACCAACAAACAGACGGAGGTGTTGGATGCAACCTGTCTTTTGTCTTTACCTTTGATGAGTCTGAATTGTTTTGTGGTGAGATGCTTCTGGCTGAGACTTGCAAAAGAGAGACCCCTGTTTTCTCCTGTCTCCCATCAGTAGAGGGCTAAGGGGACAGAGAGCAGAAAGGACCTGCCCTTAGGCAACCTGTCTTCTCAGGGGCCCCGAGATGCCAGTGACTGGGCATCACTCCCTATATCTCCTTTCCCAGGGCCAGAAGGAAGGGGTGGTGTCTGTACCCCACATTCACCAGCCCAGGGAAGCCATTCAAGTGTTCTGAGAGGAGGCCCATCTTTCATTCACATAAACACAGTGAAAGGCAGTGGGAAGGATACTATTTTGAAGGTCTAAGCCTAGACTCTGCTTCTCTTGTACTAGGTGAGGGTTTTCTTGCTCTAAGGTAGGGGGAGTGATTCCTGCACCCAGAACTGTTGAGAAGATGAAATGCGTTGACCTAGGATAGAAGAACGTTGTGAAGTGCCTGGCAAACAGTAGGCACTCAATAAATGCCTGGCTGAATTCCATTTCATTTTATTTATTTTTTAATTTTGTTTTTCTTTATTGATTTTAGAGAGAGAGGGAGAGAGAGAGATAGAAACATTGATGAGAGAGAACATCAATTGGCCGCCTCTTGCATGCCCCCCACTAGGGATAGGGCCCACAACCTGGGCATGTGCTCTGACTGGGAATCAAACTGGCAACCTCTTGGTGCACGGGTTGACACTCAACCACTGAGCCACAACGGCTGGGATGAATTTAATGTTAAAATTCACCTTTCGTCCACTCTGGCTCATGTTGGTGGCTCCCTCTGCTACACCTCTGTGCCATCTTGCTCGCTCAGGGCTTAGTGAGGGGCAGTGAAGAGACTCAAGTTGAAGTCCTGATTCTGACACCTGACTCTGGACCAGTCAGATCACCTGCTCTCTTTCTCTAACTGCAAAATGTTGAAACAATTAGAACTCACTTCCCGGGATGGTTGTTAGGTTTAAATGAATTAACAGAGGAGCAAACACTTTGGGGTCTTGAAAAATGTGTTGTACATAAAATTGGGTTATATTATATGCTGTCTTTGGCTGCTGCATTTTCTCTATTTTATTAAAAGCTGCTTTCCCATCTTGGTTGTAAGTTTATTTAAGGCAGACACCACTTCTTTGTACTCTTGATCTAGATCCTTTGGTGAAGATCATTAAGGGGAACTTCTAGAAGGATTGGGGATCTAGCAGCAGTAGGGAGCTAAGATGTCAAGGATCTTCTGTCTTCTTCTCCACCGAATCCCAAATATCTTTATTCCTTTGCACACTCTTCCTCTTCTTCTCCTTGCTCCAGCCATACTTTCAGTGTTGCCATTTGTTACTTCTTGCCACAGGACCTTTGAACATGCTGTTCTTTCTTTGGGACACTCCTTTGAAGATTTTGCATGGATGGTCCTTCTGGTCATTAGGTCTCATGAGAAAGATCCTTCTCAATCTAATGTCACTCCCCTTACTCTAGCCTGCTGCTTTCTGATGCATCATACTATTTGATTTTCTTATCACTAGGTGAAATGACCTCATTCTATTAGTGCGTATATGCTTTTTTCTCTCTCTTCCACCGGAATGTAAGCTGCATAATACCAGGGCCTTTGGTTTTTTAAAATTATGACATCCCTCATCGTGGGCATCTAGCAAATGATTGCTTAATTAATTAGATCCATTTCTACACAATCTTAGCTTTTCTTCCTCTAGGAAGCCTTACAGGGTAGTTCCAGTACTTGTTGATTTTCTCCTTTTAGAGTGAACAGTGCTTCATATTTAGATTTGATTTTCTTCAGATTTGATGGCCTGAGGTCTGAGATGGTCTTATGTTCCTTTCCTTTGTATTTGAGGTGGGCATGGAGAAGGTCTTCGGAAAATGTCTGCTTGACTAAGAGAAAGGTTTTTCTTGGCCGGGGAGAGGAATAGGAACCAGAGAGCTCTGGAGCCTCTAGAAGACAGAGGAAGAGGGCAGAGAGCGGGATGGGTCTCCCTCATTCCTGCCTCGGGGCTTTCACTCCTGGGCACGGAGGGAGCTAAGAAATTCAGATGTTTTTACATCTTCCAGACCAGTAAAATTGGGAATGATACTCAGAGATTGTGCAGAGTCCTGCTCCCTCATTGTTATAGACGATAAAATTAGAAAAGATTGAGGGAAATGAGACAAAGGAGAGGCATGCCAAACCTATGAAACATTTGTGTTCCAGGGAGTTTTTTTTAGCCATCATCCCATTTAATCCTCACAACTTATCAGGAAGATCAGAGATGCTATTCCCATTTCACAGATGTTATAACTGAGGCCCAGAGAAGCCAAACAACTGTCTGAAAGCACATAGCTCGCAAAAGGCAGATAGCTAGGACTTAAACCTGGGTCTTCTGTGTTATTTTCCTCCCACATTTAGGGTTTTAGAATAAATCTCCCACATTCCTCAGTGGGGCTTCTATCTCTCAAGCCTCTGTGTTTAATAGCCCACTAGAATTCACAGGTGGTGGCGGCAATATCTTTTTACCATTGCTAGGCGGGGCGCTGAGATTCAGGAGAGGTCCCTCTAGGTTCCACAGAGCTCTGTTGTAAAATCTGCCATTACGAGCTTAATTAAATTAATATTCTCATGTAAAGGGCTGCTGGGAGCGGGATGCCACGAGGCTCCCGACTTTCACACAGAGGAAAAGCTCTCTGCGCTCCCTCTCCTGAGGCTGCATGAAAAATGCATGATAGACGATGGATTGCCGGCAGCGCTCGTGGCAATGGCATCTTTGTGCAATTAAACTTTAAAAAAATATATATTTTATTGATTTTGTTTAGAGAGAGGGGAGGGAGAGGGACTCAGAGAGAAACATCGATCGGCCGCCTCCTGCACAAGCAGTACATCCCCCACCAGGATCAAGCCCGCAACCCCGGCTTGTGCCCTGATGTGTAATCAAACCGACAACCCTTCAATGCACGGAATGATAGCCAAGCAACTGAACCATACTGGCCAGGGCCAGTTAAACTTAAAAAATTTTTTTTTCCTTTATTGAAATTAGAGAGAGAAAGAGGGAGAGGGAGAAAGATAGAAACATTGATGAGAGAGAAACATGGATTGGCCACCTCCTTCCCAAGCCCCATTGGGGATCAGGCCCACAACCTAGGCATGTGTCCTGACTGGGAATCGAACCAGCGACCTCTTGGTGCATGGGTCAATGCTCAACCACTGAGCCACACTGGCCGGGCAAAGTTTTTTAGTTTCTCTTCTCTTTCCCTTCTCTAACTGCACACAGGAAACAATGCAAACTAGATGGAGCTTGAAAGTGAGAGGGGCAGCATTTTAACTCACCCCGGCCTGGCTGGCCCAGGAAATTAAGAACACCCATCATGAAAGCAGAGCCCCAGAAGCCTGGTGAGTACCTTTGAAGAACAAGGCTTGAATGAAAGAGCAGGCAGTCAAAGACAACTGGAGGAAGCATGCTGCAGCAGAACTGCTCTGAGCGTTGCTATTTATAAGATGGAGCTTACCATACCCTGTCCATGAGCTTATGGTCAGCGTTCACGACAGCATGCATACAAAATGCTCCAGGAATGGTTTTCCAAATGATACCCGGTGTTTTTAATTGCTTATAATATACCAGGCTGTACTAAGCCCAATGAACCAATTGAATTCTTACATCAGCCCTCTGAGATATATTTAATTATTATAGTGCATCGTAGGGTGGCTTTTCAGATATATAGCCACTCAGTACCCATGAATCTGACCTTATTTGGAAAAAAGGGTGTTTGCAGCTATAATTCAGTTAAGGGTCTCGGGATGCTATCATCCTGGACTCTCCGGGTGGGCCCTAAACCCAATGGTAGGTGTCCTTACGAGAAGAGATGAGGACAGAGGAGAGAAGACCCACAGAGGGGAAGGCATGTGAAGAAAGAGGCCGAGACTGGAGTGATACAGCCCGGGCCTAGTCGCTCCTGGAGTCACCAGAACCTGCAAGAGGCAGGAAGGATGCTCACCCAGAGCCTTTGGAGAAAGCACCACCCCATCCACACCTTGACTTCGGATTCCTGACCTCCAGAAGTGCGAGAGAATAACTTCCTGTTGTTTTAAGCCACTTAGTTTGTGGCAATTTTTTATGTCAATCCTAAGAAAACTGGTACAATGATCATCATCACAGTTTTACAGATGGACAAATTAATGCACAGAGAGGTTAAGTAATTTGCAGTCACGCATAGAAAGAACCACAAATTTGGTGACTGAAATCAGGCTGTCTGGCTCACAGAAATAAATAAAATTATTCGGATCCAGGGAAATTGAAGATGCAAGCATGCTGTGCAACTTTATCCAGGTCACTTAACTTCTCTGGCTTCTGAGCATATCATCTATAAATGGTGATTGATTGATTGTCTACTGGCTGTGGGACTCTAAAGAGCAGTTGACAAAAAAATGGGTTCTTATAGCATATAGCTATATGCTTATAGCATATTTAAGTGACAGTATTTAACAGTTTTTATTGTGCCTCTTGGTCTACAAGCTTAAATTGTTAAGTATATGACCCTTTTTAAAAGTTTGCTGACCCCTGTTCTGAAGAATGAGGGATAATGGTACTTTCTATTCAAGGACAATGGTCAACATACTTTTGTTCATCAATTTATCAAACATTTACTGGGCACCTACTAAGAGTCAGGAAGTCTTGAAGGAGCTGGTGGAACAAAGAAGGCAGTACCACAGGGACTCCAGGGTGTAAGCAAGCCCACAAGGGTGCCAGTGCAGTTGATGTAGGTACAGGATCTCCCAAAGGGCAAGAATGGGACAGATGGCAGGGCGGAGCTTTCACAGGAGGGGATTGTATTCTTGCGTATTGTGGCCCTCACCCCACGACAGCACAGGTCTCTGCACAGAACAGAAGCTCTACAAACTCGGGCTGAATAAACAAAGGATGAACTTTACCTGCTGGACCCAGAGACGTATTCCCGTAAAGAGCTGAGTTCTGCACTGAGTCTTAAAGGTTAAAGCAGACAGGAAGACAAGGGTGGGCGGTGCTCTTGGCCCAGAAAACATCCTTTTCAAAGGCTTGACTGCTAGAGAGGGCAGCAAGCATCTGAGGACCTGCATGCAGCTTCGGTCATCTCCAGGGATGTCAGCTGGAAGCGATGTGAGATGTAATGGCCTAAAGCCAGACTCCAAAGGGCCTTCGAAGCTGGGTCCAAGACCCTGGATGACATCCGAGAGGCAGTGGGAGCCCCAGAGTTTGACCCTCACCTGCTCCTTCTGACTCTCTTTGTACCTCTTTCCTGCCCACTTCCTCCCTCTTCCCACTCCAGCCTCAGATGGGCTTTTGTGAATGGCCATGTTCCCTCCAGTCTTGGCTACTTTCCATGTGCCTTTCTCTACCTGAAAATTTCTCCTCCATATATATATATATATATATATATATACACACACATACCTGTATGCATATACCTATATATATGTGCATGTATGTACATTTAATTGACTCATATTTTCTTTTAGATCTTGACTCTACTGTTGCTCTTCAGAGGGGCCATCCTTGACCTCATCCAGACTAGAGCAGTTCTTCCTGATATACCTATTTATGTCCATATCTGTATCTCTATCTGTATCACATCCATATTCATGTCCTGTCTATATCCATATCTCAATCTGCACCCACATGTCTCTGTTGGCATCACTGTCTATACATCTGTATCCATTTCCATGTCTATCTCTCACCATACATGGTCCTCCACAACACTTGACTCTTGTATGTATACATTTAGGTTTACAATAATTTGACTAGTTATTGTCTCCCACACTAAATCATAAGCTCCATGAGACTATATCAGTCTGCTCGGCTGCCATAACAAAGTATCACGGACTGAGCAGCTTCAACAACAGAAATTCATTTTCTCCTGGTTCTGGAGGCTGCAAGTGTGAGATGAAGGTGTTGGCAGGGTTGGTTCCTTCTGAGGCCTCCTTGCCTTGGAGATGTCTGTCTCCTCCCTGAGAGTTCACACTGTCTTCTCTCTGTGTCTGTGAGTCACACTGGGTGAGGGCCCACACTAATGCACTTAACTTAATGAACTCTTTAAAGACCCCCATCTCCAAATACTGTCACAATCTGAAGTGCTGGGGGCTAGGACTTCAACATACGAATTTTAGGGGTACACAATTCAGCCCTTACCAGATGGTGTCTGTCCTTTTATTTTTGCAATTACAATGCTTTTTAAAAATTTATTTGGGGTGACATTGGTTTGCAAACCCATATAGGTTTCAAGTGTATGACTCAATAAAAGATCATCTATACACTGCATCATGTACCCATTGCCCCAAGCAAAGTTTTCTGTGTCCCCATTTACCCCTCTCCCCTTTGCCCCCCTCCACCTATCCGCCCCCCTTTCTGTATGGCTATCATTACACTGCTGTCTGTGTCTATGTGTTGTTTATACATATTTTTGCTTAATCCCTTCACTTTCTTTCATCCAACCCCCCCACTCCCCTGCACTCTGATGGATGCCAGTCTGTTCCATGTATCCATGCCTCTGTTATTATTTGTTTTGTCAGTTGCAAAATATATAAAGAACTTAGACTGCAAAATATATAGAGAACTTAGACAACTTAATACCAAAAAGACAAACAACCGAATTTGGAAATGGGCAAAGGGCCTGAATAGACATTTTTCCAAAGAGGACATATAGGTAGCCACTAGTATATGAAAAGACGTTCAATGTTACTGATAATCAGATAAATTCAAATTAAAACCACAATGAAATATTACCTCACACCTGCCAGAATGGCAATCATCAGTAAATCAACAAACAACAAGTGCTGGCGAGGGTGTGGAGAAAAGGGGGAACCCTTGTGCACTGTTGGTGGGAAAGCAGACTGGTGCAGCCACTGTGGAAAATGGTATGGAGTTTCCTCAAACAATTAAAAATGGAACTGCCTTTTGACCCAGTGATCCGACTTCTGGGAACATATCTGAAGAAACCTGAAATCGTATTAATTCAAAAGAATATATGTACCCCTAGGTTTATTGCACCATTTTTCACAATAGCCAAAATCCTGAAACAGCCAAAGAGCCCACCAGTAGAGGAGTGGACACAAAAGCTGCGGTATATTCACACAGTGGAATACAACTTGGCTGAAGAAAAAGGAAACCTCACCTTTCACAATTATAATTCTTTTAAAATAATTTCTTCTCCCAGTGCTATGCACAGCACCTGGCACATAGTAGATGCTCAATGAATATTTGAGGAAAGCAGAAGATGTTACCCAGCGCTCCAAGGAAGTGCCCTTGTGGTATGCTGGGGGTGGGGGGGGAGGGGCAGATTCAGGAGAGTGAACAAGGGTTACAGCTCCTGAGAGGTGCTGGTGGAAGGTACCTGGGCAGTGGCCTGGGGCAGAGGATAATGCAGACCTGAGACTATAGGGGGAATTAAGCTTAGTGACTATTTGCACATGGTGGGGGAAGTGGGGATGCAGAATTAATTCACCCTAATTGTCCCCATGTGGAGCCACCCGTGGGCTCTCTCTGCACCCACACCGACATCAATGAGGAGTGGAGGCGCGTTATTGACCAACTCGGGCCGAATTCTCAAGCAGTGCCCCACTTCCAGCTCTCCTCCCTGATTCCTCTCCTTCCCTTCTTCTGGCTCCCTTTCTTAAAAGGAGAGAGACTATTACCCGCTGGTAGTTCGTCTGAAGCCACGAAGGGTGAAGCTGTTGGGCTCCCCAGCATTTTATTCGAGAACAGGAGGATAAAAGATGAATGCCAGGGAACACGAGTTCATGGGATTTAAGTAAGAAGTAACTAGACCCTAAAATTTAGACCTCAGAGCAGAGGCAGGGAGTCTGGACTTGGAGCTGTCACGGCCGACCTAAGACTTTCAGTCATATCTTGTTAGGCCTAATCTCACTGTCCCCGATCACACTGGCGTCTCCAGGAGCTGACTCAGAAATGTAGGCGCTGCAAACTGGAGATTAAGAGCGGTGTTGAATGGCACATTCACCTTTCACAAGCTTTGCTGCTCCAGACGCTTATAAAATAATTTTCGCCTTTATCTAAAAGCAGAAGGGCTTTTCTCCCCTCAGCTAGTGTTCTGGCTTTTTTTTCCCCTCCGTCTTTCCACCTAATATAAATCCTCAGCACCGTGCTTGCCGGTGTAATCAGCGCTGTGCAGGCTGCTCTGAGCTCACTTCCCAGGCTGCACTGCAGAAGCCCAGTGGAGGAGGGGAGGGAAACTTTGGGAAGTAATGATGTCTCAAACACCAGCCGGCTCCCGGAGGTGATAGCCTGACTGAGCTCCTTCTGCCCTCCGTGCACCCCCAGAAAAGAAGTCTGGCTTATTTACCATTTTAGAAAGTTAGACCTTTTCAAAGAGCTGCCCCAGGCAAAACATCCTTCCTTTCCTGTGTCTCTGAAACTAATGACTCTTCTCACAAAGTTTTGACAGTGAGAGTTGTTCCGACAGCCGAGGGAGGATGCTGGGAGCCGGGCTGGCACAGGGCCGCACAGAAAGAGCTGGTCCACGTGCTGCTGGCTCAGGGATGCCTGATTCTAAAATGCAACAAGTGTGGCTTCTGGAATGGAAATGTGGGGAAGATGCCATGAGCTGGGAAAGTCTCTCGACTGGTGTCACTCTCTGAGTGTCAGATAATGGATGGGGGCTTCATGTTGAGGCTCCTGAAATACTTAAATTATTACAATAATGATAGTGCTGATGATGACATCTGAGATTTAAAAGAAGACAAAACAACATCACTTGCACACTCACCATTTTATCAGAGATGATGACAATGGGTAAATGTTAAAGTGTGTCCTTGTATCTTGGAGGTGAAAAGAAGCTCAGGGAGCCCGGCCGGTGTGGCTCAGTGGTTGGGTATTGACCCATGCACCAGGAGGTCACCGGTTCGGTTCCTGGTCAGGGCAAGTACCTGGTTTGGGGGCTGGGTCCCCGGTGGGGGGCATGCAGGAGGTGGCTGATCAATGTTCTCTCTTATTGATGTTTCTGTCTCTCTCTCCCTCTCCCTTCCTTTCTCTCTAAAATCAATAAAGGAAAAAAAAAAAAAAGAAGCTCTGAGCAGATTTTGTATCTCCTTTTCCATCTGGGAGTCAACCTGAGGTCTTTCTAACTGTAGCTACAGCCTGCTGGCTATATCATTGACTCTCGAGGACAGTGGATGGGGGACACACAGGTTGAAGATGGAGAACGTAATGCCCCAAACAAACAAACAAACAAACAAACAAAGAAACAAACAAACCTGTGGCTCTATCCACTGGACAAAGCAATGGCTCTACAGACCCTCCTGGAATAAAGAGAACAATGATGTTATAATTACAAGCCTAGTAACCTATTTCACATTCATTTATCTGTAGTTTTCACAAAAATCTGAGAAGTCAGCGAGGGCTGGGATTAGAGTAACTCCCTCTGGTGGAGGCGAGGAGACTGAAGTGCCGATGCTAAGGAGACTTAGGGAAGGTCACACTGCTGGTAGGCAGTGCCGCTGTCAGCACTTTGTTTTTGTTTTTTTTTTTTTCATCCTCACCCGAGGATATTTTTCTATTTTTTGTACAGATAGAATGGGAGGGAGAGAGAGGAAGGAGAGAGAGAGAGAAACATCGACGTGAAGGGACACATTGAGTGGTGCCACCCGCACGACCAACCAGGGCCGGGGACAAACTGCAACCGAAGTACGTGCCCTTAGCGGGAACCGAACCTGGGTCTCTCCGGACCTCAGGCCGACGCTCTAACCGCTGAGCCAAACTGGCCAGGGCAGCACTTTGTTGCAATAGAAACTAGGGGTGCTTCTTAAAAGACAGACTCCAGCATGGCTGGTGTGGCTCAGTGGTTGAGCATTGACCCATGCACCAAGAGGCCACCAGTTCGATTCCTGGTTGGGGCACAGGTTGTGGGCCAAATCTCCAGTAAGGGGCATGCAGGAGGCGGCCAATCAATGTTCTCTCTCATCAATGTTTCTATCACTCTCTCCCTCTCTGAAATTAATAAAGAAAAGTTTTTAAAAGACAAACTCCTGGCTCCACATCAGACCCATCTACCACATCAGAATATGTGGGTTTTGAAATAGTTCCTCCAGGGGATGCTAATGCAACTGGCCCATGGCTAGATGATTGGAACCAATCCATCACACCATGCTTCTTACATCAAGTTCTGAATAAGGATGAGGGAGAGATAGGGAAGAAGTGTCAAGGGATGTGGCAGCCTTCCTCACTAAGTATGTTGTAAATCCTCACTCTCTCAGCTCCACTGGGGATCCCATGTCTCATGAAGTCAGCCCTCATTTCTCTTGGTACCTAATACCTGAGATGTGCTTAGTCAATCTTTGCATGCTTGAGTCTAGAGAAAACCTTTTTCCCATTAACACAATCTGTTGACAAAATAAACTCAAGCTTCCTGATTTTTTCAAGAGATAAATGACTCCAATGATAAGTAGCTGACAACCTGTGACTATAAACAGGACTATATTATTGTAGTAAATAAGTTATGCCCTATAGATAAAGTTCCCCTTGACCACCCTGCTGGTCCAGAGTGTTACCCAGGGAAAAAACTGTGATTAGTTTCAAGAGCACTATTTCAGAATTTGTCTTTTCATTTAAATATTATGATGCACACATAGAATTATATATTTTGTGTGTATACAGATTTCTTTACACATAATGTCAAAAGCAAATTGCTTGTATTGATTTACAATTTGCTTTTCCCTTTGATAGTATGTCTGAGGCATCTTTTCATGTCAGTTCATCCAGACCTATCACATTCGGTTATGTGGCTACACAGTATCGGAAAGACTGACTTTATTTAACCAGCCCCTTTTGATGGACACTTAGGTTGTGTCCAATTTTTAGAATTGATCATCTTTGAATGTTCTGCTTATTTGCTCTTCTGTGAGTTTCTCTCTAGGGTAGAATAGAGAAGCTAATTTTCTGGGTCACAGATATTTGCATATTAAAATTTTTATGTGTAATCTGAAAGTTTTTTTCCCAGATGGTGTTACCAATTTCTACCCCCTCCCCCCAATAGTGTTTGAAAATACTCATTTCCTACAACTCATCAACATGTGATATTGTCAAACGTTTAAGTTTTGAGATCTATGATTTCAAGGGGTGATAGAGGGCTTTCAGAAGGCTGCCATGAGCAAAGACTGTCCACATGTGTCCAGAGATCTTCCTGGAAAGGAGAGCGTGTCCGGAACATCTCCCCACATGGCCGAGTCTGATTTTATGCCACCTTCCCGTGAGCTATTGACGTCATCGGTGTGTCTGTGTCAGGGTGAACTCTCTTCCCAGGTCTCCTGAGAAGAGGCTGGTTCTATTTGAGGCAGAGGTAGAGGGGAGCCATTCCCATGTTTCACCTGTACGAGAATGTCCCTGTTGCTGCCTATACTTTGTGTCCCGAAACTGCCGGTCTTTGTCATCAACAAGACGCTTAAAACAAAAACAAAAACAACTGTAACAGAAACCCCCTTCCTATTCCCAGGCACTGATCCATACAAACAGAATCAAACTCTGAGGGATGGGTCAAAGGAATCTGTACTTTTGAAAGCTTCCCGCCCCGGCCGGGTGGCGCAGTTGGTTGGAACGCTGTCTGGTATAGCACAAAGGTCGCAGGCTCCGCCCCGGTCAGGGGTCGGGGCACGTATGGGAAACAACCCAGTGATGTTTCTCTCTCACATCGATGTTTTTCTCTCTCTCTCTCTCAAATCAATAAACATATCTTTGGGTGAGGATTAAAAACAAAATCTTCCGTGTGATTCTCATGCAGCTGGTTTGTCAGCTGCCAAGTTGAGAGCTGCTGATGTAAGTGAACATGCAATGTCAGTTGTAGCCCACTTAGAAAGGCATGAAGCAGGGAGGCTATGTGGCCAGGAACACCTGAGTTCAATTCTCTGGTCAGCTTCTGCCCAAGTTGGTGGCCTTGGGCAAGTCCCTTTACCTTTCCATAACTAGCGGTTGTCCCAAATGGTCGTGGTTGATGTCAGATGTGAGGCCCTGATTTGTATCCAGCCATCCAAATTAAATGACTCAAAATAGAACAGATCATGCTGTTCTCACCTGTTTCCATGGTATCCCTACTCCAAACTGAAGCTCTGGGAAGTTAACTCCCCTGTCATCCCACCATCTGTGAAATCCGAACCAGCATAACAAACACACTCAGGTCTCCAAGTAACAGGAGTAGATTCAGATCTGCTAAGTTGAGAGGTGAGCAGCCAGGAGAGACAGGAAGCGGCGTATGCCAGTGGGGACACAGCATACAGTATGCAGCTTAGTGGATGGTCCACACAACTCGGAGTCTGATAGACCGAGGATATAAGCACTTACCCACTTTGGGACTTGATACCACAATTTCCCCATCTATGAGATAGGACAACCACACTGGAGTATGGTTGTCAGGATTAAAGCAGATAATTCACATCAAACATGATCTAGCACAAAATGTGTTGTGATTATTATTATGACATCATGGAGATTGAACCTTGATGACTCTCTTGGAGTAAATTGAAAGAAAAAAGGAAACCACCATGTAAGATGGGCTGGATGAATTTTAGGAAAAAGGTTAGAACTCTACTAGAGTTTGAAACAGTACAGTGTCAGTGACCAATGGCTGCTGTAACAGTGACCTCAGATTTAGTGCCTTAAAACCACACAAATGTATTATCTCACAGTGGTGGAGGCCAGAAGTCTAAATTGGCCTTACTGGGCAAAAATCAAGGTGTTGATTCCTTCTGGAGACTCCAGGGGGAAATCCATTTTCCTGATTTTTTCAGCTTCTAGAGGTTCCTGCATTCCTTGGCTCATGATCCTTCCTCTATCTTCAAAGACAGGAGTATAATAAGCATCATCTCCAAAACTTTCCTCATGTCATGACAACATAGGTTAAGTGTGTACTATGACATGAAGGACCCAAAGCCATGAGGTATGTACTGAATGATAGACACTGAGTCGACAGCATTCTCTCTCAGTCTTAGATTGACTCTGTTGCCCCAGGGAGAGGTCTATTCTAGATAATTATGAAGAATTGTCTAATAAGAAGGATGTCACATCCCTAAAGCTGAATGGATACAAGGAACGTGAAGTGTTCTCCTGCAAGAATAGACTGGACTTTTTATTGGGTGAGGAGGTGGTAGAAAGAATTAAAGAGCTCTTCCAACCTGAAGATTGATGATCAATGAACTGTGGCTTGTTTGAGGCACTGAGGCTCAGGATGAGGGTAGAGGGGCATGGGTCTTGTGGTGATTACTCCAGGGAGCCCGGATGGCCATGGTTCCATGTCCTGGAGGATAAGGTGGGATTGGCTGGTGAAGGGAGCTTGGCCTTGAGCTGGCTGCTGAGAGTGGGCTTGTGGAAGAACACATGCAGTAGAAGGCCTTCTAGGAGAGACATACTTGAACCTTGGGGGTTGTGGATGCCTCTTAATATGCTCTGCAGCTCTGTGCAAGAAACACTCATTTGCTGCTAATGGCAGGGTGCTTAAGTTCCTCTTCACTCTTCTGGAGCTAATCTAGCATGTCTGTCTGTCTAGTAGGTGTGTGTGTGTGTGTGTGTGTGTGTGTGTGTTGAGCATGGTTAACAGAAACAAGGAGAAATGGGGTGTCGGGAGAGCCCCATTTGAGGAGGGGAAAGAGTAATCACGTATAGAAAACAAAGCCCATTTGCTGAGTAAGGAGCTGTTTTTTCAAAACTCCCACAGCATAGGAGAGAAGTTTAGTCTGGTGCACTATGTCTTCTGTGCTCCATCCTGTTGAATCTCCCATCAGCCTTAGCTGGTATTATTTGTATGTCACAAGCAAGGAAACTGCAGCTTAGGTTAGAAAATACACTCATTGAGACTGGTGAGAGACAAGACTGGGTGAGAGTATACAAGAGCTTTAGGGCCCACAAAGGGTTTTGTTTGGTGAAATGCAGTGGGACATTGTTGACTAGTCTTGGGCAATGGGTTGACAAGTATGACTGGCTGAAGGGGGGTTCATGAAATGGGGTGGGGGATGAATGGGCACATAGACCAGTCAGAGAGCTTTACAGTATTCCCATGAAGCAAGACAGTGGCTTGGGCTAGCATAGTGGAGCAATTTTAGATATATTCTGAAGATACACTACTTATAAAAGATTCTTTCCAACTGAGAAGTATTCTGGAATTATTTGCTAGGTGAATAAACTGGTGGACGCCTTTGACAGTTGGACAGACTCACCGAATATAATTCAGGTGACCCATGAGTCTCCTGTGCAGACAATATCCCAGGGATCTTCCCAGCCCACAAAGGACCTAAACATTCAAGGATGGAAACTGACCACATGCAAATATCATATTTCTTCTCTAGAGTTCTACAGACCTCAAACCCTTTCTAGAGCAGGAAGAAAAAGGCCATGACCTTGATTTGGGGGATGAGTGGGGGAAACTCAGCATTTAATGAGCTCTTACTGGTCTACACACTTCTGACATAATCCTCACACTCCTCGTGAACTTTGCCTTGCTTTCTCTGACTCTGTGGACCAGGAAGCTGAAACTCAATGATTCTAAGACCTTGCCTACATGGCAGAGCTAAGATTTGAATCTGTTTCTATGTCCCAAGCACAAGCAGTTATTACCACAACATACTGTGATATGCTAGAGGTGAAGGGTTTTAAAGTGATGATGTGTGTGCGCGCTGATGGTAAGAGGCATTGGGGGTCATCGGGACAATATAGACCGCTTTAGCTCTCCCCCATCTAACCTGCATCTGGCCCAAGTTTAGGTGCAATTATTGACTGAGACCCAATAGTAGATCAGAGCTGACACGTTTCTCATCAACACTAATATGCCTTGACACGGACAGGGCAATTTTAGAGGCCTTTGGAAAGATACATAAAGGGAGGAAGAAATAATAACTTTATCAAGAGTTTGCTTGATTTCAGACACTTTGGGCGATAACATTGGCTGGTGCTTAAGATCTGCTCTGGGACAAGGGCAGCTTGGGGTCTCACTGAGCCTTGGCAAGGCGTGAGAGGATGCTCAGAGCAGGGTGGTCACGAGAGAAGAGGCAGGGCCTGGACTGGCCCCTCAGCAGAGCTCCTGCAGGTCTCCGATCAGACGTCTCCCCACACTGCTTGCTGCCCCTCTCTCTGAAATTACAGGTAATAAGGTAGAGCTGATGTTAATGGTTTATGACACGAATTCATTTTGAGAACTATATGCTTCACCCATCGCTTTTATTTTTCAATTTGGATCTGTTGGGTATTAATAGCTTTGGGGCTGTGTTTTCCATTTTAATCTTGCTTTTTCTCATTTCCAAGTAGATTCCTTCTTTCAATTTACACAAACATTAAACCTTCATTTCTTGCAGCCCCACACTCCCGGCTCTCTCTCATTCTCTCTGCTGACCTTGTGATAAAACTTTTCTTTAAGGTGGGAATTTCCCTCGAGCCAGGCCTGCCTTCCGAGCCCCGTCCATCTCTTTATGCTTTGGCCACAGTTGGTGGCTTGTAGTTTCTCATAGACATGACACTTGGGCTGCAAAGAAGAGATGATTCAAATCAACAGAAGCTTGAAAAATCTAGGCTTTTAATATCTTGTATAATAAAACGTCCAGAGGTGGATGGTTCTAGGGCTGGTTTATTTGGAGGCACTGTGACCTCATCAAGGTTACAGGACCTTCCCATCATCTTTCTGTTCTGTCCTCCGTGGAGTACGGGTCTTTGCTCTCCACCTGTCTCTTCATCGTTGTGAAAAACCTGAACAGTTTCAGGTGATCTGTTCTCCGTAGAAAGGAAGGGGACTTTTTTCTTGTCTATTTCCTTTTTAGGAACAATATTTTCCCCAGAAGCGCTCCCATTAATCACCAATGGACCCCATGCCTAAACCAGTCACTGCATAACCTGACCTTGATTGGCCCAGAAAAATCATGACTCATTGTCTAGGGCCAGTGCCGTCCTCCTTGAGCACGTTCCTGAGCAAGTGCAAAGGGGAGGGGGGCTGTTGTACCAGCAGAGGCTGCTGCACACGACAGTTCGTTCTTATCTACATGCCTTTGCTCGTGCTGGCTGATTTTCTGTCACATCTTTTGTCACCCCTTGACCTCAGATGTAGGTAACACCTGGCTCACTCCTGGTGAGACTCTACTTCAGCACACGTACCACATTCTGTGGGTTGTCCTGGTTTCCTTGCTCCTCACCTGCACTTCCGTAGTGCCCCAGGCATCTGTCAGGCAATGTCATCCTTATAACAATCTGCTTGTCCCACTAGGCTGGGAGCTCTTTGCAGGCAGAGAATGGGTCTTATTTGCCTTTGTCACCTCAGAGCCTGGCACAGAGTAAGTGCTCAGTAAAATTTCCAAAGGGACCAATGGCTCAGAAGAAGGAAAGTTGAGAGATGTCCTCACCTTGTTCCTTGCCTCGAAGCAGTCTCCCCTATAGCATTAGGCATCAGCAGTGAAGAGATACAAGTGGTTCCCCAAATGAGTCATGCCCTCTTTGTCCATCATCAACTTCCCAGCTCCCAACAAGAGACGGGTCACAAATTCGATGAGGGTGTGTCTGCTGTCTGCACACCCTCATCTGGCTTCTGCTCCGAAGCCTTTACCATTTTCTTGGCAAATTTCTTCCCCTTTTAAAAAATAATAATCTCCAACATGACCAGGTCTTTCTGGAAATTCCTCCCAAATTTGGGCACTCTTTTATAGTCCTATTGCATTTTGCTTGTACTTCCATTAACAGAGGAACATTTTAAAAATCTTTCTGTGCATTACTTATCTCATCTGAAAAAGGAATGGTAAACCACTTGTCCCTGGCTTTGAGGAGTAAATGCATCAATGCATTCGCGACACCTAGAAGGGCACAACCCCCAAAGAGGCACTTGATGTACGCTGTCCGTGGTGCTGGTGGCAGCACAAATCCCTCGGCCTTGTGCACATCCTCCCATTGTCCCTTCTTCTCAGTGCACTATGGGAACCCTGCAAATAAAGAAAATATTTTTGTCCATCATCAACTCCCCAGCTCCAAACCAGAGATGGGTCACAAATTTGATGCTCAGAGTTTGCATATTCAGTGACTGAGTGAGTGAACTTGAAAGTTTTCCTCTTGAAGGAACGGCACCAGCCACTCTCCATCTCTCTGGAAAAAGCAACCAGGGGGAGGCAACAGGACTGCAGTCGAAGAGATGGAAATTGGCATGATGAAGTGATTCAAGGCCTTCTAATTCTTGTCCAAAAATCACAAAACCAACACAGACAAGTAAGAATCTCTGTGTATGTGTGTGTGTGTGTGTCTGTGTGTCTGCGTATTTTAAATTGATTTTGTTTTTAGATAGAGAGGAAGGGAGAGGGGGAGAGAGATAGAAACATTTATGTGAAAGAGAAACATCGATTGGCTGCCTCCTGCACACCCCATACTGAGGATCAAGCCCACAACCTGGGCATGTGCCCTGACTGGGAATTGAACCAGCAACCTCTCCGTGCATGGGATGAGGCTCAGTCCACTGATCCACACCAGCCTGGCTCAAGAAAGCATCTTTGTAATGATCAACTCTCTCTGCATGTTTGGAATGGATTAAAAACCAGAAGATCCAGGTTATAATTCTGATATTTTCATAGACTCTTTGAGTTCCTAGTACAAGGTGTAGCTTCCTAGCTCATAAAATGCCAAAGGATGAGTTGAGTGATAACTCAAGGTCTTAGTATCTTGGACATTAAAAAAAAAAGTGATAAAACAAAAATGAAACACTGTGGTATTAGGAACTTAGAAACTTCATGGATCAATAGATGTGAGAGGACAACTGTTATAAGTTGTAATTAATACCAGATGGGCAGGCCTGATCCCATGAAGGTGAGGGCATTGGGCTCTGGAGCCATGCAACACTGGTGTCTAGTCCTCATCATGTCACTTTAGGGCTATGACCCCTTCAGCAAAACATTGAAACTCTCTAAGCCTCAATGTTTTTATCTGTAAATTGGGGATATAGAATCTACCCCATGGCATAGTTATGAGAGAGATGCATGGACCTAGTACATAGTAATCCCTCTTCCCATTGTGATTATTGATGGAGAGCCCTGTTGACCATAGTCATTAGTAGGTGGGACTTGAGATGAAATATAAAAAATTGATACTGGTCAAGTAGGCACAGAGAAGTGAGGAATGAGACATGTCTCAGGCCAGGAAATGATAATGATGATGGTGGTGTGGGTCACTATGCACTACATATCTCATTTGATTCTCAAAGCAATCCTATAAAGGCTGCACTATGATTTGTCCCTTTTTACTTATTTGAGACCAAAAACCACAGCTAAGTTAAGTAACTTGCCCAAGGTCACACAGCTAGTACAGCACCAAGATGAAACTGGAATGCATGTCAACCTGTTCCAGAGCTCATGTGTTCTCCTATCTCTATAAGAGTCTGAGAAAAGCCTTGAGTACCAGGCTAACATGTTTGTACTTTGCTGGTGTAATGTGGTGGCCTTTAAGGGACAGCAGAGGTTGTCCAGGACTAGAGCCAGGCTCCAGATGCCCTCATCCAAGTGGGGGAAGGGAAGCTCAGCCCTTCCAGCTCACTCTCCAATCTGAGAAGCCTCCAGGATGCCCGAGTTGCCTGATGGCTGAGTCACAGCTCTCATGATCCCGCCTGGCAATTGGAGACACCCTTAATTGGATGCTGAAAAAACTCCGCCTGCTGCACAATGGCTCCACCAGAAGAGTTATAGCTGTTTACTGTAACACACAGACAGTCCCATTAACAAGAATGATGGGAGGCTGCTCCGTGGCATTACTCTTAGCAAAAGACTTGACAAATATGCTTTGTAAATGAAGGCGCTCCAACAGAGAAAACATATAACACTCCGTCTCCCCACCCCCACCCACCCCCTCCCCTTCCTAGGGAGACTTTGCATGTTGAATCCTTTATACATTATTCAAGGCTCCATATTCTGACGACGTTCATCAATAGCGGTGCCTATGGCAGGGAGAAGCTTGTATCAACTGACAAATGTAGACAAAGCAGGCTACTTAACCCAGGAACAGTGGGGCAGAGAACAAACAGGGAAATTGATTGTGCCCACCATATTTCTGCGGGAATGGAGGAGTAAATGAACACCATACGTCACATCTTATCACATACGGTAGGAGGCGATTGTGAATGGAGCAGCCTGGCCTACTTAAGGAATGCTGATGGATCATTCGCAGACAGCTTTTGTTCTAGGTTGGGGTTTGTCTTGTCTACAGAGGGTCTGAGGCATCGGTAGGGTGAGAGCCATAGGAAGCATGCCCTCCCCAGCTGCAGGCATTGGAGGTGGTCTCTTCTGAATGGAGAGGGATGGAAATGTCCAATCACCATGGCCACTGGATACAGGTGTGAGTCTATGAGTGCACCCACTGGGCTCTTGTGGATCCCTGTAGGCATACAGGTCATGTGATTTCTAAGAGGCTAGAAGATGCAGTGGTGATGGTGTGGGCTTTGTCATCAGTTATAGCAGGTCCTGAACTGTCATTTATTAGCTTGGAGACCAGTTATTGGACCAAGATACCTTACCTGGGAAGTGGGATGATAATAGTACCTGCTTCCCAGGAGTGCAATCAGAATTGATCGAGTTAATGTGCAGAAGCCCTTGGACCAGTGTGTGGCATCCAGCTGTACTCAGTAAATGCTAATAGAAATGTCTTGCTAGATAGTGAGTTTGCCGTCACTGGACATTTGAAGCAGAGCTTAGCCTGCTGTTCTGGGGTGATTCTGGGTGGTGGGAATGGAATGTTTAGAATGCTTGCTTTGGAGTCCTGGTTCTGCCAGTTTGCTATTCATGGGAACCATTCAAGTCTCATGACCTCTGAGACTTAGTTACCCCTTCTGTCAAATGGATAATCCATAGATAGTGTCTATGAAGCACAGGAGAGTGTCCTCCTCACAGAAGGCCTTTGGAGACCGGTGGTCACTGGTATTTTCTGAATGAGGAATGGGGCTGGGGCAGAGCCTCTGAGTTGTCTTCAGCTCCGAGAACCCATGATGCTCTAGAGAGAAATTATGGCTCTCCTCTTCCTCTCACACCAGAGGAAACAAAGAAGATACTGATAAAATAAAATAAAATAAAAAATATATGTGTTGAGTACCTATTGTTCATTAATCACATTCAATCATCTCATTCAAAACTCACTACAAGCCCTTCCACTGTTATTATCCCCGTTTTACTGAAAGTGCTCAAGCAGGTAAGAAGGGGGGACCTCCTAGAGGTGACAATGAATCTAAAAGTGACCCTGGATGGCTGCGGCACCTGTCCCCACCCCCGCCCCTGTTGGAGTGATGTCCTCCTGAAGTCTCTCCATGGAGCTGTCCTTTCCCCTTCTATCAGCTGGTTCCAAACAGCCAATTTCAAGCGAGGTTGGACAAGCTCATTCAGTTCCCAGCCAGACATCAATGCATCAGTTAAAATCCCCAAGTTTCTGTGAGAAAAATTGGCTTTTGTCTTGTTCAGTGAGCTCACGCCTAGAAAGAGCCACAGCAGCTGAAAAGGGGGCCCAGAAAGTCAGCACAGGTCTGTTCCTGGCAGCTGGGTGCTGGGGTGGATGGAGGGAACATGCACACCCCTGTGGGCTGAGGGGGAGATGGGCTGACGGCCAAGAAAGTGCCGTAGATTACTTAAGACATGCTCTGACTCTCCAGGAGGCAGGGATGTATTGGAGGCCATGAGGACCACCAACACACCCACTCCATTTCATTACCACACAGCAGGTGAGAGAGAACTCTTAATGTAAATTTATTCTCGAGAATTCCTTTCAACACCCACACAAGGAAAGTACGATTAGCATCCTTCTCCCCTCCAAGGATGCTCAGAACTTCCCAAGTTCACAGCCAGCAAGCGGCACATCCAGGACAAAGATACTTTCCATTGTTCTCATGCTTTGAAGCTTTGCATTTGTTCTTCTTTCTACCTAGAGCTGCTCTGCCGTCCAGAGGAAATGCAATGTGACTCATGGAAGTGTGCCACGTAGGCAGTTTTGAATTTTGCTGTAGCCACATTTATAAAAAGAAAAAAAAAAAAGGAAATGAATGTGAGCAATACACTTCATTTAACCCTGCTCACCTAAACTATCATCTCAACATCTGACCAATATTAAACAAGTTATTGATGGGATGTGTTACATACCTTCCTTCACACTAGGTCTTTGAACGCTTGCCTGGATTCTGCGATGATGGCAACCTCAGTTTGGGCTGGCTGTGTTTCAAATGCTCAGTAGCCACATGTGGCCAGATCTAATGCAGGTCTGGAGGGCGACCTCTCGGCTCACAATTCACCCCCTCAGAGATCCTTCCCCGAACTCCTGAACAGTGTAGTACCCACCCCCTGCCATGTCCTCCATCACCTCAGCCTATTTAATTGCCTACATGGCACATTTTGCTATCTGCTGATCTTGCTATTGTTGTCTGTGTTTATTGTTTTATTTTTAAATCCGCACCCAAGGATATTTTCCATTTATTTTCAGAGAGAGTGGGAGGAAGGGAGGAGAGGGAGAGAGAGAGAGAGAGAGAGAGAGAGAGAGAGAGAGAGAGAGAGGTGAGAGAAACATCAAATGGCTGCCTCCTGCACGACCCCAACCAGGGCTGGGGACCAAACTGCAACCCAGGTACAGGCCCTTGACCGAAATTGAACCTGAGACTCTTTGTTCCACAGGCCAACACTCTTACCCCTGAGCCAAACTGGTCAGGGCTGTCTGTCTTTATTTTTATTGCCTGTCTCCTCCAACAGAATGAATGTAAGTCCCCCAAATCACTTACTGCCCTGGCCAGTGTTGCTCAGTGGTTAGAACATCAGCCCACGCATTGAAGGGTCATGGGTTCTATTTCTAGTCAAGGGCACATATCTGTGTTGCAGGTTCACTCTCCAGCCCCTGTCAGGGTGCATGCTGGAGGCAACCAATCGATGTGTCTCACATCAATGTTTCTCTCTTTCTCTCTCTCCCCCCCCTTCCTTTCACTCTCTCTAAAAATCAATGGAAAAATATCCTTGGGTGAGGATTAACCAGAAAAACCAACCAAACAGAATTTGCTACTATGACCCCGGCCTAGAGAACAGTGCCTGGGGCACAGGAGATGTTCAGAAAACAAAACGGTGTATTAACCCAGGAATGGGCATCGAAGTGCAAAGCTGACGGGAAGGTTATGGCAGGACACACCAAACCATCGAGTACACCCTTTGCCCCACTCCCCAGTCCCCACCCCAGGTAGCATCTCCCCACTTCAGTAATTTATAAATTGGGGGCTCCCTCTCCTATCACTTCCACATTCCCAGAGTTGATGGTCTGTTGCCTGGCCCAGTTCTTCCAGTGCAGATACTTAAAGTAAAAGATCCAGGGCCCGTGTGCAGGTATTCCTCATCCATGCTAATTTGCTCCTTCGTCTGTGGTTTGTAAGGTGGCAAGGCCTTGACACACTATCACAGTGCGGGCAGTCGGGGCATTTATCAGCTGCCTCCTGCTGCAGCCATTGACGAGCTCTCGGCTGCCTGTAAACAACAGTCCACCCGATCCATTAAGTCCGACGTGCACAGCCGTTCACCATCCAGGTGAGCCTGGTACAGTAGCCTGGGATGCGGGATCCCGCGCATTCGGAATCCCTGGCTCGCTTTTTGCCCCTCAGTCCATGAGAAAAGGATGGAGACACTTGCCCGGGGCAATGGCACACTCTGTTGTGAGAGCTTGAGTCGGGGACCCATGCAAGAAGCCCCGTGCGGTGACACGTGTACAGTGTGGACAGCTCTCTAGGCTTCTTTCTGGCTTAGAAACCTGTATCGGACATGCTTGTCTGACACTGGACCTTGACCGTCTCCTGGGATGAGAACAGGGCCTGTTCATCTTTGTCACCCCAGCGCCTAGCCCAGGGCCTGACATACTGTACGTTTGTTGAAAGAATAAATGAACCAAGAGAGTCTATAAACCATTCATTTACTCATTCAAAGCTCTTTCTTGAGTACCTACTGTGTGTTGAGTCCTGTCCTACACATCTGGGACAAGTACCCAGTCCTTTGGGAGCTCACCTGCTGGCAACATTGAATTAATTCTGTGAGTTTTTTCTGGCCTCCAAAAGAATACCCAAAGCCCGTTTTGTTCCCGTTCCTGTCACTAATACCTCCGTAACCATGATCACAGCGGTAAGAAAACAAATTTCAGAGACGGGTACCTCCACGGTCAGATCCTCCGGTCTGCTTCCCCGTGTGTAAAGGAAGATCACGGCAGTCCCCACATCAAAGGGGTTTGAGGCATTGAATGTTATAAACCTGCAGAGCATGGTCCCTGGCCTGGACGTCATGCACAAGTGATGCCTATTTTCTTTCTTATTTTATTGAATTTCTTGGGGTGGCATTGGTTAATGATATTATATAGATTTTGAGTGTGCAATTCTATAATATATCATCTGTTTATTGTATTGTGTCTTCACCACCCCGAGTCAAGTCTCCTTCCATCACCTTTTATCCCCCCTTTATGCTCTTCCTCCTGCTCCATCCCCCTTCCTCTCTGTGACGACCATGCTGCTGTCTGTGTCTATGACGGTTTTTGTTTGTTTTTTACACTGGGGAGGGCTTGTATTTGGTAGGAGATACTCAGAGGTGGGCATTGCTGTGAGGGCTTTGCATGACGGTGGGTGGGAAGGGGACAAGGAGGTGCCACAGCAACAGCGGCAGGGTTTCTGGTGGCAAGCAGTCAAGACTGGTGTCTCGATGATGCAGAATTGCCCAGAGACAGGGCGGCAGGCCCCTGTGACCAAAAGGAGCCACAGGGAGAGCTGCTGTCTCCATACCGCCAGAGACGGCTGTCTGTCCGCTTCTGGTGGGGGAGGGGCAGGACTCCCCCTACAACAGCTCATTTCTGGAACCCCGGTGGGTCTCGGAGGGTGCCCCAGGATGACAGGAGAGGCAAAGGTCTGAGCGAGAATGCCATGGCACAGAACGTTCTGGAGCACTCTGGACTCTTCAGAGCTTGCTTTCTGGAGTCAGATGAGCCAGGTTGGATCCTGGCTCTGTCACTAAAGGCTGGGTGACACCGACAAGTTGCTTACCCTTGATCACCCTCATTTTTCCATGTGTAAAATGGAGATAATATATATATATATATACACACACATATATATATATTTTTATCCTCACCTGAGGACATTTTTTCACTTTTTGTTCAGATAGAGTGGGAGAGAGAGAGGAAAAGAGAGAGAGAGAGAGAGAGAGAGTGAGAGAGAGAGAGAGAGAGAGAAATATCGACATGGAAGGGACACATGGAGTGGCTGCCACCTGCATGACCCAACCAGGGCCGGGGACACACTGCAACTGAGGTACATGCCCTTAGCGGGAACCAAACCCGGGTCTCTCTGGACCACAGGCCAACACTCTAACCGCTGAGCCAAACCAGCCAGGGCTGGAGATAATATTAATACCCATCTCATGGTAGCTGTGTGTGTGTGTGTGTGTGTGTGTGTGTGTGTGGTTAAAATGGGATAATTTGTGTAAAGCACTTAGGATAGTGCCTGGTACATAAGAACCTCCCAATAAATCCTCTATACCAGCGGTTCTCAACCTGTGGATCACAACCCCTTTGGGGGTCGAATGACCCTTTCACAGAGGTCGCCTAAGACCATTGGAAAACACATATTTCCGATGGCGATTCATAACAGTAGCAAAATTACAGTTATGAAGTAGCAACAAAAATAATTTTAAGGTTGGGGGTCACCACAACATGAGGAACTGTATTAAAGGGTCGCAGCATTAGGAAGGTTGAGAACCATTGCTCTATATGATTTATCATCCCCACAAATCCCCTCAAGCTCTTACCGCCTTTCTTCTGTATCCTCACCCCCCTCCAGGGTCCTCACTTTACTCTCATGTCCCATCAGGATTCAGGCCAGAGAGTTTCATTTCCATGATGCTCAGAGTTTCTTCAGGGAGATGCACATGCCAGATGGAGAAATCTTTACCTTACTAATATTGATAGCTGCTTATATTGGCTGTGCCACTGGACAGTAAGCCGCCCCCCCACCCCCAGGTAGCAGTGGGGGTGATAGTGAAGAAGGTGAAAGAAAACTCAAGGGGAAAATAGATCTCTATCTTAAATAAAGAAATACATAATTGCAACTGTCTGTTTATGTGTATTGTTTATTATCTAGAACCACCAGTTGCTAACAGCTTTAGCCAAATTAGAATTGCAAGTGATGTGGGTGGGGGGCTATTCTTTTTATAAGATTATTTTTGAGACATCCAAACAATCATATTTTAGGAAACAAAAAACTGTGCATCTGTGAAAGGTTCTCAGGGAAGAATTACAACGAAAAGAAATCAACTGATGATGATTTTTTTTTTTTAATCAAAGAGAAAAAGAAAAAAGAAATAAAAAGAAAAAGTAAGCCTGGTAAGTTAGAATGAAATGGGATGATGAACTCTTGGCTGGCAAAGTTGCAACCTCTCTGTTGGATTTTGGATCTGGCTTTTATTATTAAGGCTGGTGCCGAGAGCTGGCGTTTTGACAGGAACATGGGGCGTTTGTCACTATCTGGGAAAGAGATAGATGTTGAGTGACATTTTGGAAGAAATGTGTACATTTTGGGTCTAAGCACTCTTTCTCCTTACTAGGAAAATTCCACCCGCAAATGACGAATTGGTTATCTTGAGTTCCCAATTCTCATGGCTATTTAAATACAAACAAAATTAAACAAATTTCCCCCCCTCTTTAACCTTTGGGGGGAATGGAAAGAAGTTTTCTCCACAGGCAGCATCCTTTCCAGATAGGGCATCATTCCCGGCTAGAAAAACCCAATGGTACCTTCTTTGTTCAGAGACGAAATAATGAAGGGGCATAGAATACATCCCTCGAGGAGTAGCTAAAGTTCACGATCAGGGAGAAAATTGTTTCTGTCTCCAAGCCCCCTTATTAATGCAAATAACTCAAGAGAGGAACATGGCAACCATGAGGAAGGATGTCAGGAATGCCACCCAGGAGACCTAGGTTTCTCTGGCTCCGCTCCTTACCAGCCGTGTGACACTGGGCAGGTCACTTTTCATTCCTGGCTTCTTCATTCAAAATAGTCAGGGTAGTAGAGACACTCTGTCTCTTGCTTTGAGGATCAAGTATGATGAAAGGCAGGACACACTCTAGAATGCTATACAAGTACATGCTGCTGTAACCAAGAAGTTAAATTTGTGGTCCTGAAGGGGTGAGAGAAAAAGCCTGCAATTAGAGGGAGGACCATAACAGTTGGATGAAGATCACCTTGGAGATGTAGGTTGGCTGCACCTACTGTCTAGCAAGTAGAGGGGTGGCGGTGTGTCCCTGTTATACCAAGTTAAATTCGGGTTTAGCTTCTTTCTTGGATTTTACTCTACCCATGGCTCAGATACTGCCCTCCTTGTCTAGGTTGCTGAATAGTTTCTAAGAGGCTACTGACTTGCCATACACAAGAGGTCAAGGTTTCTGGTTAGGCAGTCAAAGTCTTAGCACATGGCAGCCTAACTACAGTGAGTGATAATTTTGTATGCTGACCATTCTTAGCCTTGATATACGGTTTCTTCTCTCTTTTGCTCTTGGCTTCTTTCACTTTAGTCATGGTCTTCTATAGCTCCCAGGTGAACCAATAAAAGCTCAACTTAAAGCTGTTAAAACCTGGGGAGGTCATCCTTACGAAGATAAGAGTCTCTAGGGAAAAAAAAAATCAAGGGATGACCCCAATTCTTCTCAAAACAGAGAGTTTGGTTCAGGTCTGTATGGTGTATAGGAATCCTCTTCCATGTACAGCAATGCTTTGAAGGCTGAGATGCTACTGTTTTCTGGATTGAATATTCACGGCAGAAGTTCCCTTAAGGTTTCTTGTAATCATTTCCTACTTTTTGGGGCTAATTTCTGCATTCATGTTTACGACAGTGTTGGACTGGACCTGAGTCCTGTACTCCTCAGAAAACAGTGGTGCTTAAGAAATACCCTCACCCTTTGGTTTTCCAGGGAAATGGCTAACCATTAAGGCACCACGTTGCTCTTGCCTATTCCAAGATAAGACCCACCTTCATTTTCCTCAATGACTCAGATAAGACCTTCTCCATTCTTTTTCGTGATTCCCATAAGACGTGTAAGTGACTTCCTTGACTACCTGTCTTTATAAAATTTCAGACCCTCTTCCTTATCATTGAGACGTTCTCATTAAAGAATGTTCTCCCTATTGCAATAGGCTGAAATAAAATCACCTTCTTAGCTATCCGGTACATTTTATCTTTGCCTTTGACAATTCCAAGTTGAATAATTTTTCTAGGCCTGAGGGAAATGTGGGTCCCCACCACACCCCTAAAAGACTAGACGTAAGAAGGTTATAGTGAAGGTTCTCAGGAAAGAATTTCAACAGAAAAGAATAAACTGATTATTAATTTTTTTTTTTTTTAAAGAGAAAGTGGTAAAGAAGCAAAGAGAGAAAGTGAGCGTGGTACCTTAAAATAAAACGGGATGATAAGCTCTTTTCTGGCAAAGTTGCAATTTCTCTGTTGAAGTTTGGATCTGGCTTTTATTATCAAGGCTGATATTCAGCAGGAATATATATATATATATTTTTGGAAAATGAGCTAGAGCTAAGGCTGAAGAAGGAACAAAAGGAAAATTTGTATGCAAATGAATGAGCACCACACCTTCCTGTTTCCAGGCAGCATCCCACCCTCGGCAAAGGGAAGAGCAAGGGTGTGGGGTGATAAAAGATGCCCTTGTTGGCCCACATGCGTTCTCTATTTTATTATCATCATTAGTCTTAAAATCTATGGCAACATGTTGGGGACCATGGTCCCAATGTGAACACTTGCAAGGGCTGGGGCAAGAGCATCAGACTGAACATTGTGGGACATCTCCAAATATTTTGACTTTCAGAGAAAGGCCCTTGGATGCTGGAGTTTCCCAAGATTCCATTCTGAAAGCCAGAAATGTCTTGACATTTTCCCCCTCACCCTAATGCCACTGCCAATGACTGGTGGGAAAGTACACAATCTAGTGCCATTGCCTCAAGAGCTGGGGATAATTTTTGGTCCAGAGATGGCCCTGGGTTCGGGCTGAACTGGAAACTGTGACTGCTCTTTGGTTGGCTTCTTCTCATCTCCTGATTTCTCCACTCTCTCATTGGTTTCTCCCCGACTCTTTCCTTAATGAATCACCTGCACTTGAGTCCTAGGTTCAAGGTCTACTTCTGAGTGACCAGAGATAATAAGACACTGTTGCCCTGGGGAATGTGGGAAGGAAGGAAGGAAGGAAGGAAGGAAGGAAGGAAGGAAGGAAGGAAGGAAGGAAGGAGAAATGCTTTCTTTGCAGGACGGCATCTGAGGAACAATGAGAATTATTGTTTTGCAACCAACAGCTCTGCGTTGGAAGTAGAGCTCAGCCACTCTCCAGCTGTTTAATCTTGGACACCTTACTTCCCTGACTTGAGTCCAAGCTCCCTCTCAGTAAAGACTATCATGATTCAAGATTGGTGCAATAATGAATGTAATGCTTTTAAGTGGACCCAGCACTCAGCCAGACGAGGTCATTTAAACATGCTGTGGTTTTTCAAGTGAAGTCCATACGAAAACCCTTCTTCTCTGATGTGGTTTGATCTTAGCATTTTTTCCCTGGTTCCGAAGAGAAGTATTTACTCACATCTTCTTCCTTCTAAACTGAAATAGTGGTCTTGGTCCATTAGATTCCAAATTCTCAGGGGCACAACAATCACTTTGGGTCTGTGTTAAAAATATGGATTTCCAGATTCTCCCAAGAGATCTTGTTTCAGTGGCTATGAGATGGATCAGAAATCCTAGTTTTCTATAAATGCTGTGACCTTAAGGCTGGCAATCCACAGACTTTATTTTTAGAGATGTTGCCTTAGGTTCAGGGCTAACTGTTCACCAGCACTGTTCTTGATGTCTTTGATGCTCAGCGGTCTGTCTGTTTGTGTGCATTATAGTCCCTGCCAGCTCTGTCCAGCCCAGGCTGGACACTCAGTGCCATTTCCTTGACCCCTGCTGCTTAGCTGAGCTCTCAGATCCATCTGCCTCTTGGTGTACCTTGCCCCATTGGGTTGACACTTTGCTCTGTACATCGATGAATTCATTCGTGGATGTCAATGAGCACTTGTCCATTTAGTGCAAAAAACAAAATGGGCTGAGATGCCACAGACAATCAATCACAGCATGCCATGTGCCCACCTAGCCCTTTAAGTGACAGATCCATTACGGCCGATTGAGACCAAGAATGACAAGAAGCCAAGCTCTGCCTGGTCTGGGGCACTTGTGACGAGGCCAGAGTGCAGCCTTCGACTTAGACTCAAATGCTGTCACCTCTAGGCATCACGTGTGTTTCTATCTACTTACACCTTAATACATGTATGGGCTCATTATATTCATTATGTAACTGCAGTGTGGTCAATGGCGCCTCCCGGGCCTGTCCAACAGCTGGCTGCCCCTCAACCCCCATACACTTCAAGTTCCTGAAGTTCCCAAAGCACAGCATCCTTTCCCATCTATGTTATCTTGCCGGGCATAGGCTGGACAGAGGAGAAAGTGCATTTATTGTTCAGAAGACTTTCTCGTTTTCACGTTACCCATTTTATGAGTTACCCGAGAAACACGGAAATCTAGTCTAGGGGTTAACAAATGTTTCCTGTAAAGGGCTCAATATTTTAGGCTTTGTGGCCAGATGGTTTCTGGGACAACTACCCCACTCTGGGCACAAAAGTAGCCGCAGGTGACAGGGGAACAAAAGTGGGTGTGGCTGGTCCAATACAACTTCAGACAGAGGAGCGGACTTGACTCGTGGGCCATGGTTTACTCTAGTCCAACTTTATTCAGTCCACAAGTATTTTACCGAGCATCTCCACGCGACAGACACTGTCTGGGCACGGGATACAGCAATGGTGCAGGACAGGCACAGTCCCTGCTCCCGTGAAGCCTGTAGTTTAAAAGCAGGGACCAAGTAATAACATAACTGGTAACACAATTAAGTGGTTGGTTGCTAAGGTTCCAGGTGATCTGTGGGAGAAGTGCAAGCTGGGAAGGAAGAGGAGCAGGACACATGGGGTTTGGAGGAGGGAGGGTGAAGAGTTGAGGCCAGGAGGGGCTGGCCATTCAGCAGGAGAACTGGGAGAAGGTCCTGAGGCAGAAGGAACTTGGCACTCGGGAGAATCCCGGTCATTGTCACCCAGACGAGGGAGAGAGGTGTCAGATCCAGAGGCGGGTGCTTCTAGCTGAGTATCTTAGACTGGCCCCTAGAAACAACGGGGAGTCTCCGAAGTGTTCTAAAGCAGGGGCGCGACATGAATAGACTTAGGTTCCATGTCAACTTATCTGGCCACAGTTTGGAGAACAGACAGGAGGCAATACTACATCCAAGACAGTGAGAAGTGTCCTGCAGTACTTCTTCGATATTGGCATAACATAAACTCTCAGTTTACTTCTCTTTTTTTTTGCCAGTCTCACCCACAAATTTGAGGAAATGTCCATGCCAGAGGTCAGCATGTCGAGGCCAGGCTGCCCCCCTGACATTGCTGGAGGCGACTGTTCTTGGGAAACGGTATTTCAGGGTTGTGCTGGGCACGGTGCTGTGGAGAAGGGCGGATGCTGAACTCTGGAGCTGGGTTGGGGCCAGACAGTGCCTGTTAATGATCAGGGATGGAGACTTCTAGAAACCAGAGCCCCTGTCTCTGGCCACGGCGAGGCTCTGCATTTCAAGGCCACCTGGACCTTCTGAAGCTTTTCTTATAGCCAATTCAAGTAATGATTGTTTCACTAGTATCTTTTGAAGATGCTATAACACTGCAGAGCGCCTGCACATTCTAAGGCATTTAATACCTTAATATCTTCACTTGGAATGCACTGATACGTAGATCATTAAGCAGAACAGACCTTCTCGGTGAAAAGAGTACTAATTGCAGTTTGCAAATGCCATTTTCATCTGCGATTTGGCACCGCAGTCACAGTCCTCCTATTTCTATTAACTACAAGGGCTGGGACAAAGTCATCCTATCTTCTTGTTGCCAAGCCTCCATTTCAGACTGTCAGCAGCGTGGCTATTTAGGCAATGAAGAGAGATGTAAAACCAGCCTCCGAAATGGCCCCCAGTGATCCCACACTTGTGGAGAGCCCTCTTACATGGTACCAGGGCTGTTCTGTGTGACCAATCGCATTTGGCGGAGGTGATGACACATTGCTTCCAAGACTGGGTCATAGAAGACATTACAGCTTCCATCTTGGTCTTGCTCTCTCTTTCAGGTAACTCAGGGAGAAACTTAGCAGCTCCAGGTGGTAGGAAACGGGAGCCTCTTGCCACCTGCCAGCTAAGTGAGCTTGGACATGGATTCCAGCCTCAGTCAGGCCTTCAGATAAAGGGCTGCATTATCTGGAGGATGGAGACTGAGGCAGGACCTGAATGGGAGTTGAAAGTCCTTATTGGGGCCATTAACAACTTTTGAGTCCTAGGGCCAATCACTTTCCCTTCCTGGACCTTGTTTTCCCTTGCTGTAAAAGCAAGAAGTTGGACAAAATAAGCGTAGGGATGCAGAGCCCCTTCCCTGATGCTTGGGCATTTGCTGATAGATGTAAGAAGTACCTGTTACCCCACACGGGCACACATGCATACATGTGCACACACACTTAAAATGTGAAGAGTTTAGCTAGCAAATAAATGGATTTATGAACCTTTGGTGTACTATGAGTTCTTTAACAGCTGTTGAACTATAGGTTAGGCATTGAATTATACAGGACTTTACCAATTAATCCTCCCAATAACCAATAAAGGGAGGTGCTTCAACTATTAGTATTTATTAGACAAGGCTCAGAAAGCTTAATTTTGATCAGGGACACTGTATTAGTTCTCTATTGTTGGTAACACATTACCACAAATTTAATGCCTTTAAAAAAACACATTTATTGTCTCACAGTCTCTGTGAGCCAGGAGACTGGGCATGGCTTTAGCTGTGTCCTCTGATCAGGATTTTACAAGGCTGCAAACAAGGTATCAATCAGGGCTACATTCTCATCTTTAACTCAGGGTTCTCTTCTGAGTTCCCCTGAGATGTTGGCAGAACCTACTTTCTTGTAATTATAGGGCTGAAGACCTCAGCTCCAGAGGCAGCCCCTCCTAGTAAGTAGTTCACAACATGGCTCTTTGGTTCTTCAAGCCAGCATGAGAGCACCTCTGTCTTCAGAAAGAGCCCAGTCTCTCTTTTAGAGTTTTTCACTTGATTAGGTCAGGCTCACCAGGATACTATTCCTTTTAACTCAAAATCAACTGATTCAAAATCTTTTCTTTTTTTAATTGATTTTAGAGAGAGAGAAAGTGAGAGGGAGAGAGAGATAGAAATATCAATGAGTGAAAACATTGATTGGCTGCCTCCTGCATGAACCCCCACTGGGGATCAGGCCCACAACCTGGGCATGTGCCCTCACCAGGAATCAAACTGGCAGCTTCTTGGTGCATGTGTCGACGTTCAACCACTGAGCCACACCGGCCGGACGGATTCACAATCTTAATTAGATCTTCCAAATCTATCCAGACTTTATCAGATAAAGTAACCTAATTATAGGAGTAACACTCAATCATATTCACAGGTCCTGCCCACCTTCAAGGAGAGGGAATGATCTAGAACATTAAACTTGGGGTGAGTGTGGGGTAAATCTTTGGGCTATCTCAGAATTTTGTCTACCATAGACACATAGGTAGGTATTAAAGTTCAGATGTGTTTGACTCCTATATTCACGTTTTACACCTCTGGCCATGAATCCTTGACTGAGAACAACTTGAGAGCAGGAATTATGGCATTTGTCATGGTATCCCCAGTGCTTAGCACTTACTATTGGAGCCCAGCCTGTGTGGCTCAGTGGACTGAGCCTTTGTTCCATGGACTGAGAGGTCCTGGTTTGATTACTGGTTAGGGCATATGCCCAGGTTGTGGGCTCGATCCCCAGTAGGGGGCATGCAGGAGGCAGCTGATCGATGTTCCTCTCTCACATTGATGTTTCTCTCTCACATCAATATTTCTATTTCTCTCTCTCTCTCTAAAAAAAAAAAAATTGATGAAAATATATTTAAAATAGAAATAATGGTGCCAAGATGTATTATAGTCCTGGTCATGATGCTTTTGGTTACCAGTGACAGAGGTCTAACTCAAAGTAACTTAAGAAAACTCAAGAACTTCCCCATTGATTGGGAAGTCTGGGGCCGGGCACAGGGCCCTGAGCAATGTTCTCAGGGCTCTGTTGTTCTCAATCCAGTGTCCTGTGGCTGTATCCTCAGGAAGCCTCTCCTTACATCACTGGCAGCTATAATCTTATATCGTCATGACTCAAAATCCAAAAGGAAAGAAGATCTTTCTCCTCGAAGTATCCACATATCAAAATGTAAGGAAGACTCTACTTGGCCAGAGTAATGTATTTTCCAGATTTAAAGTCTTTGTGGAGGAAGGAGTCCTTTGATTGGTCAGCACAAGTCACATGATCACCTTCTGGTCAGGGAGGGGCAGAGAAGGACACCCTAATAAACAGCTTCCTGAGGACAAGGTGGACTGTCCAAGATGTGGTTTCTGAAAGACGAGTTGGGCATTGTTACTAAGAGGAAGTGATGTTGGGCTGATAAAAACATCGGCCATACACAATATAAAGATAAAGCTCTCCCACCCTCTACAGTGTGCAAAATGGTTGTAGAAATTGTACAGAATTGAGAAAGTTCATGCACATTCCTCACTTTGTTTTTCAATTTTCAAATGTCCAAATTACTGAGCTGAGGGATGGGGGACTGGGCCCAATTCATTGAATGAACCAATGATCCTATTCCCAGAGCTAATTATTTCAGAAACTTTGGAGATGAGCTCATTGTTGAGATTTAAATTCATTAACCTTATCTTAGCCTGGGGAACTTTCTCCACAGTATTCTAGATTTTTAAATGAGCTTAACTCCAGGAGAGCGACATTAGCACACATTCTTCCTGGTTATGGTGGCCTAACTCCAAGGAGCTAATACAGCTTAATAGTATGGTTTGGAAAAGGTGGAAGATATCCTTAGGATGGGACTAACCTTTATTTTATGATCATTTTGGCAACATAATGGAGGGATCTATCAAAGAGGGTGGATGGCAGGGTCAGGGTACTAAATCCTCTCTTCCCTGCGAGACAGTTCCCTCTGGAAACTATCCCCCCTAATTCCTAGGAAGCACCTCATTTCTGTCTGTTTTCTTGCGTCTCTCTGTGTGTGTCTTTATTTCCCCTCTATTCAAAGCACATGGATATTTTCTCATTTTGCTTTCAAAAGCTTTTAACCTCATTTCAGCTGCTTGTAAGGCCTTGCCTTTGGGAACCTCCCTAGAGAAGGGACTCAGGCTTCCTCCAAAATCTTGTCTGAAAATGATTCAACAGTGTGACAAGTCAGAGATCTTTCCATCTTTTGCCTCCATAGGGAGAGGGAAGTGAACCATGGCCAACTTTCTATGAAATTTAATTTTCCAAAGTGGTGACTCCACCGTGCAGCTTTGCATGGAGAAAATATGCAGCATGAAATACTGAGGTCCTATAAGGACCATGGACAACTCACCTCTCCATTGTTAGTTACCCAAAGCTCATTGCCCTGCCTCATTTCCTGCTGCACACACTTTCTCTACCCTACCTCACCCACCCCACCCCCAAAGCCACAGGAAACAAGCAGTGTGTGGGAAAACTATGTAATTAACATGGGAAGATATAAAAGAATCTGCTGCCTTCTGTTAACAAGTGACTCAATGTGTTTGACAGAACAATGAAGCTTTTTCATGTTTCCTGGTATAGTGGTAGGCAGCCTCTAAGTTTCTCCCAGGGATTTCCACCTCCTAGAATTCACGCCCTCGTGAAATCTCCTCCCTTGCATGTGGCCCAGTGACTCACTTCTGACAGTAGAACATGGCAGAAATGATGGGATGTTACTACTAAGGACAGGTTACAGAGAGACTGTGGCTTCCAACTTGAGTACACTCTTATAGTCTTTCACATGTCCACTCTGATGAAAGCCACTGGCCAGGCTGTGAACTGCCCTGTGGGGAGGCCCGTGTGGCTGGGCACTGAGGGGGCTCTGGATCACAGCCAACAGAAAGCTGATGGCCTCAACTCAACAATCCATAAGGGGCTCTATCCTGGCAACACCATATTAGAGAGTTTGGAAGTGACTCTCAGCTGAGCCTTTGGATGAGACTGCAGCCCAGACCAGCACAATCACTGAAGCCTTGTGAGGGAGCTTGAGGCAGAAGCACCCTGTGGGCCTGCACTCAGATTCCTGGTTGACAGAGATAGAAAAAACAAATAATTATTATTTGATACTACAAAGTTTTGGAATAATCTGTTATGTAGATATAATCTCTCTCTCTCTGTCTCTCTCTCATTTGTCTGCTCCCTCCCAACCAATCTATATACTTGTCAGGTATAGGTGCTCCCCTTTTAGGGAAACCAAGGCACAGAGAACTGAGTAACGTATTTCATATCACAGAGAAGGCAGGGCTGTTACTGGTTGAGACTCCTCTATTCACCCAACACTGCATTCTGTGCCTCCATTCTGTGCCCTTCTTGAATCCTCATCTCCTCCCTGAAGAAGATACTTTTATTCTCCATTCAAAAGTAAGGACACTGCAGCTGAGCCACTGTGGCTCAGTGGTTGAGCATCGGCCCTGCACCGAGGGGTCGCCGGTTTGATTCCCTGTCAGGGCATGTGCCCAGATTGTGGGCCAAATCCCCAGTGTGGGGGCGTGCAGGAGGCGGCCAGTCAATGTTCTCTCTAATTGATGTTTCTATCCCTCTCTCTCCCTCTCCCTTTATCACTAAAATAAAGGGGAAAAAAAAAAGTGAGAACGCTGGAGATTAGAGAAGTTCAGTACTTCTTTACTAATTCAGGCCACACAAATAGTGAATAGAGTAGCTAGGACTCACTATCCTTATTCTTTTCTTTCTTTTTTTTTGTGGAAGGAGGGTTCTGTGCCAGTTGTTTTCCACAAAGAGACAGCCTCATTGGCCATTTCTCTTGGCGTTTCCTTTCCCTCCACTTCATGCTGACAGTCAGAACTGGGAGACACATAAACCTTTCATTTTAGAAAGTGCTAAGAGTATAGTCAGTGTCTTAAATCCCAGTCTGAATTCTCCCCCCGAATGAAAACAAAAGTAGAATTTAAGCACTTACTGTGTGCTAAGTATGACTGTTGCTCCATTGTACAGATGAAAAAACCGAGACTCAGAAGTTTATTTGTTTCGTATCAGATAGCTAGTAAGGGGCAGGCTCAGAATTCAAACCAGACTCCAGCACTGCCATGCTGTGTACCTGCTTTCCCTCTCCTCCCTCCTCCCCTCTCCTAAGCATCCCATTTCCGGTGCCCAGAAATGGCGGTGACTCTCAAGGGGACCCTCCTTAGTTACCCCCATTCCCTTCATATGGATGAAAATGTGACATCTGTCAGACATCTGTCCTCAGGCAAGGACAATGGGGCATGTCAGTCAGGAGAGTTCCTGTAAAGAAGAATCACCCAGTACAATGTGACCTCTTATGAAGACTGTCATCCTATGAAGGGGGACTTGCAAGAGGAATCCCAGGCTGACGTGTCACAGACAGAAACAAAACAATAACTACAGTAACAATGAGGTCTCTGCCGACAAACCAGACCCAATTACAGTTGACCAGACCTGTGTGAACATGGCATCCCTAATGAATTTGCTTCCAAAGCTCAGGACCCATTGGGCACGGGGTACCTACTATGAATACGTCACTGGGGCGGATGTGAGGGTGGAGTGAGAACTTTGGGTTTCAGCCTCTGGGAGGTCAGAGGGTGTTGGACAGTCAGCAGAGGCATACATCAGCAAGTTAACATGATACACTTAAAATATATAATAACACAGAGCTATTAAGTTAAGTATATAAACACCAATTCTCTCTCCTAACCTGTACTCCCTACCTATTTTCTATGTAATTGGAGCACCCTCTATTCTTTTGCTTAAATGGGTGTCCAGGAGATTCCTGTTTAAGTGCTGTTCTCACTCGTGAACTTGAGTTGGTTTCTGTTCTCCTACTTCTAGGCTTCCTTTTGATCATACCCCAACCCCCTCGAAGGGACACTTGGCAATGTCTGGAGACCTTTCAGTGTTGTCACAACGACGAGGAGGAGTGCCCCTGATATTTAATTGGTAGAGGTCAAGGATGCTGCTAAACATCCGACAGTACACAGGACAGCCTCTCTTAAGAAAGAAGGGACTGGCACCAAATGTCAACGGTGCCAAGGTGAAAAACCCTGATCTCGACAGACATCTGAGGCAGAAGAGAGGCAGAGATGGTGTATTAAAGACAAAAATGTCTCAAGCCTGGGTTCTGGTCCAACCCTGACACTAACTCACCGTGTGACTTTTTCAAGTCCCTGAACTTCTCTGGACCTTGGGGTTCTCACCGGAGAACCTGTCACCTCAGAGAAGACTGGAGCTACTTCTTGATCCTCGATCCTTGAAGTGTTAATGAATTTGCCACTGCCCCTAGGGCCTTCGCATCAGCGCTAAGAAATTCATTTTCAGTCTTGCTCATAGATTGTTTTGGGAGAGATCATGTCAGGGCTTCCCTTATGGATGGCGTGACCCTCCAAATTATTTTGAAAAGTTTTCCATCGCACAGAAGGACATTTGTTGCCAGGGTTATATGTTCTTTCTTTGGAGAAAGTATTGTTTTACTTTTTTTTTTTCTTTTGAAATTCAATAGCCTGAACTCAACCCCACTACCCAGAAGAAAATGAGGAAAAGACACTAGAAGCCAGAACTAAAATCGGAGAATCATGGTTTAAGAATCAAAGGATTCTGCATTCCATGTTTTCATGTAAAAAAAAAAGGGGGGGGGGATTTAACATTAGTGCTATTTACCACCACTAAAAGTTGCTAGATTAAATGAGCTATTACTCAAAGAATTTCAACGAACACTTATTGATTGAATGCTATGTCCCAGGCATGAGCTGTATATCAAAAGCATTTTGGATGGTGCAAAATATTGAACAGATATAGGAATCACTATGAGCAGCTCATAAAATAATGTGCAGAGTGGGTGAGAAAATGCCAAATGATGGGCGGATTAGTTAGAGTGCAATTTACAGTCCTCTCTTGTTCTCCTGGGGTCACGTCACACTGGGATGTATGATCATTAAATATGACCCTCCATGGCACTATGTCGAGAGCAGAGGAAATTACTCAATTTTAAGACAAGATTTTAAACAGGGGCCAAACTGTTTTATCTACTTGGATTTTGGTCACTAATTACACCCACTGATCTTCAAGTAATGAATCTAACAACGACCTCATAAATTGTGCAATGAGTTTCCTTTCTGTCCTTTTTCATCGTAAAATGAGACTGATGCCTTATCCAATTAGTTATGGCAATTATATGTCTATCAAAGAGATGAGACAAAGGAGGAGAATCAGTGTTGTGCTATTAGGGGACTTGGTAGTGTCTATTGTGTGGATGCTGTGTGTCTCTAAAGCTGCCTCTTTCCCTTTCTGATCCTGTTTTTTCCATTGGAAAAAGTAATATGTAGCACTAGATCATTCCTAAAGTCTTTTCTAACTCCAAAATTCTAGGATTCTGAGTAAAATTCATCTGTGACATTAAAGAAAAGACACTATTAAAATGATCAAATTCTGATTTTTTCCCAATGAAAGATTACTTTTTAATATTGTTACCAAAAAGGTGATATATTTGAACTGCGTCTAATTTGTGGTCATAAAAATGATAAAACAGGTTTAAATAATAACAATGGAAATTTGGGATAGAGTAGAAAGGCTGTCTTAATGGTAATTAGAAGGAGGATAAGCCATTGAATATCTTCCCAAAGATGTGGTGTGGTTTATACTAGTTGAGATCATTGAGGGAAGCTAGAAGCTTTTTATTATGTTTTTGACTAAGTGCATGTAATAGACTGCATGTGTTTATCTTATAAAATTCACGTTGAAATCCGCATCCTCAATATGATGGTATTAGGAGGTGGAGCCTCTGGGAAGTCATTAGGTTACGAGGGTGGAGCTCTTTGAACACAATTAGCATCCTCATAAAGAGAGACCTGGGAGCTTGTTTGCCCTCTCTCTGCTCCTCACCATATGAGGAAACAAGATAAGCATTGGCACACCAAGAAGTGGGTTCTCACCAGATACTGGATCTGTTAGCATCCTGTGAGAAATAAATTTCTGCTGTTTAAGCCACCCAGTCTACAATATTTTTGTTATAACAGCCTGAAATAACAGCACCTTTCTTTCTAGAAGGGAGGGGATTGACCACAGACCAGAATGTGGAAATCTCTCAGTGGGGCAGCCCAACCGCAGGACCCTGAAACGGGCGCTTCATATCAGGTGAGCTGCATTTGAGAACCAGACCCGGTTAGAACCCTCCTTGCTCTTCTTCCCTCCAAGAACTTGACTTTGTGACTCCAGCATCTATTCCATGTTCCCCAGAGTTGTGCTCCCTGGAATCTGATCTTACATGTCTGCTACTGAGGAATCCCAGTTCTTTTCATGGTGCCTAACCTCTGGCACATCAAGTAGAATGACTAAACCAGCCATGGTTTCCTGGAACCCAACCAGTGCTCTTGACATTGGCTCACAGAGGAAAGCAAAGCACCTGTGTGAGGCAGGCTTCTCCAGAGAAAGAGAGCAATAGGACATCTCTGCTTCTCAAAAGGGGAGCAGTTGTCTGCGATGGTGGCAGCCCTTGCTCCCAAACCCTAAAGGCCTTCACTGCCATGTGCCGGCGGGGGCCTGCCAAAGGCTACAAATAGCTTCCCTATCTGCCACTGCCGTTCACGTACCACTGGGTCTGCTGGATCGTGCGGTCCAAGTGGTGGAGCAGCTTGTGCAGCAGCCTGGACTCATTGCAGAGTCTCTACTTAGTGCGCCTGTGCCAGTCGGTTCAGCCTGATCCTTTGTTATCGTCCCTCCACCGTGACCCCACGCCCCTGGTATCCATCCCCACACACGTTCTCTGAACTGGAATCCCTGAGCCGTTCCTTTTCTCTCACCACTTCATCCAGTGACATTAGGGGCTACCAAACGATAGAATGATGTTACATTATATTAGCTAGTTTCCATATTAGGTGATGTTACACGATACTATGTCATGTTACAGCATATTATTGTATGTCATTCGTTTTACAAAAACTTTCAAAAGGATCACTTATGGAATGACCTAGCTTCTTTCTTCTTAACAGGGATTCATTAGGAGTATCCAGGGCAGAAATGTGGGTTCTCTCTATAAACGATTCACGTAATGGACTCTCAGTGCTCTCTTTGGTACTGGAAACAGTCCTCCGCATCTTTAAATCGAACCAGATTACAGGGCCAATTCCAGAAACTCCAGAACCCGTTCAGAAAACACACCCTAAAAATTCTGTTCCCGTAGAACTCAGCATCCTGGAGCCCAGCATCATGCCTGACATCAGATCACAGAGGAAAGCCAAGCACCCAAATACAGCTCCGAACTGTCCTGCAGTACAGGAAGGAGCTTCGTGCCACGGACACCCCCCTCTTCCCCAGCACAGGTTTTCCCTCAGTCTTTCAAAGAGCTCCCCTTCCTCCTTTCTCCCCACCGAGGAAACTGAATTCCTCTTCGGTTTCTTGATGGAAGTCAATGGGAAAACGCATCCACCTGCGCATGACTGTCTGGGAACGCTTTTATTCTAAAAAGCAGGATCAAAACAAGTCTAAAGTTGGGCATTTTTAATAAGTAAAGATATACAAAATTGCTACCCAAAGTTATCCTAGAAATTTATCAAAAAGGGAAGCAGGAAAGTAAACTGCCAACACCACAGCATACTTCTCATGAATAACACGCAGTAGGTTAGATAGGTAAGTGGAGATGAAAACAAAAATGCAGGTAAACAGCTATATTTTAACGTTCTTTTGCCAACTCTACTATTTTTCTCTTCTCTCCTGTTCCCTCCTGTCCCTTCTTTTCTTCTCTTCTTTCCAAGTTTGTTCTGATTCTATTGTGAGAAACTAATTGGAGGGGACACAAGGAAAAAGGAGGCCAATTAAGAGCCCATCAAAGACACCCAGGTGAGGGGTGATGGCAGCTTGAACGGGGGAGGTAGCATGGAGTGGAAGAGACGGGTGGATCTGAGAGCTTTTAAGATTAGTCAAGGGTATTTGGTGGTGGACTGGATATGAGAGGTGGAGGTAAGAGGGAGGAAGGTGCATTGATGTCAAACTGCCGCTACCCATCCTGGAGGCCAAGGGGGGCTCTCAAGCCACCCACACAAGCATCTCTGTGAAGTACAATCTGAGGGACCCTCTGTAGTGAAGGACTGTGTGGGGACCCCTTCCCTGGCACAGAACCTCATTTCAAGAGCTCAAACATCTAGTTCTCAAGACACTTTGGGTGTGAAGGTAGTGAAGTAGAGGAGGAGAAGGAAGAGGGGCAATACTTGAACTGATTATCGCGCACACACACAAATTATCCCAGAAAAGAATCTGCTTGAAAGCTTTTAATGTCTTCTAGTTTTACCATGAGTTGAAAACTTAGAAATCTGGTGGCTCTTTCAGTAATTCCCTAAGAGCATTTGGGTTCAATGCATATGCATGGAACACCTATTAAGTGTCAGACATTGGGGTCACGGGGATGAACAGGACACAACACACCTGTCCTGTTAGACTGTAATTCAACAGTGTGGACAGATGTACAGCATATGTAATACTTGTACAAAAACAATATCTAAGGTAATGACATAACTGAGTGGTAACAGTGATTAATTTTGTCAATGGTGCAGTAGTGGGAAAATCAAGGAGGGCTTTGTAGAGGAGGTGATATATGAATGGGTGTCAGAGATTGAATAGAAGTTTTTGTGTCATCAAGGCTGCTGGAGGGTATACTCTTGTTTTTTAATGAAAACACTTTTTTTCCCTTTGATCTGAAATTTATTTAGGAATTTTTCTTAGTGAAATAAAGATTGCATAAGTGTGCAAATGGTTGTCCAAAGATGTTCTTTGCAGTATTGTTTGTAATAAGAAACAACCTAAAATGCCCAAGAATGGGGCAGGGAATTATATAAATCAGAATATGTACATAAATCAAATATCTGCATTAAAATGACATAGATCTAGTTCTGGCTTATGTTGCTCAGTGGTTAGAGTGTTGGACCACACACTGAAGGATTGTGGGTTTGATTCCATCCAGGTCAAGGGCATGTACCTGAATTGCAGGTTCTGCCCCTGTTGGGTACATTTGGGAGGCAACCAATCCATGTGTCTCTCTCACATCAATATTTCCGTCTCTCTTTCTTTCTTTCTTTCTTTCTTTCTTTCTTTCTTTCTTTCTTTCTTTCTTTCTTTCTTTCCTTCCTCTCTCTCTCTCTCTCTCTCTCTCTCTCTCCCCCTTCCTCTCTCCCTTACACTCTCTCTAAAAGTCAGTGAAAAAATATATCTTCAGGTGAGGATTAACAGAACAAAAGAAAACATGATATAGGTCTATATTTATTGCAGTAGAAAAATTGCCCTAATACATTTTTGGCTGAAACACAAGCAAATAGCAACAACACCACCACCCCAGCTAAGAGAAGAGGTGTTATGATACTATTCGATAATGTTTTGGCCATTTCTTGAATGTTTTCTAGTATTAAGAGAGATGTCTGGAGAGAGGGTGCTACCTCTCTGCAGTGTTGCAGGCTTCCCAAGGGCTCCTGAATTCTTAAAGGAAGATGCCCTGTGCACATTCATGAAATTGATGACAAAAAGATGGCAAACAGTTTGCAAACATGGACACAAGCAGAAAGCAATGAACTGGTTTTGGTTGTTTTCAAGGCCCGGAGCTGCCCAGGGTTCAGCTTGAGAAAACAGTCTTGGTTGGCTCGGCACTTAATCCCAGATGAAATCCTTCAAAGTGGAAATTTTCACTGTGATTTATTTTTTTTATCCAGATGTAAATATGTAGCAATCATTTGGTTATAAAACTGGCATTGTATTAAACCATAAATTATATCTGACACATAATAATGTCGAATTACTATGAAAGTCCATCAACACAGAGTGGCATTGCCCACACGCGGGCCGCCGCTGCGTACACCAGCTCACTCTGCAGTGAATAAGTTGAGGGGACCTTTGCTCTCAGGGTCAAAAGGGATAAACTGGCTGCAAAGAGGTGTGTCAGAGTCAGGCTGAAGCTGAGGCCCCAGCACGCAGGGTTCATTCCTTTGCTTATTCAGTCATTCAGCACACGATCCCTGAAGACCTAATTGTGCAATGCTAGGCTCTGACGGTGGAGAAGACGGCACGGTCGGCCTCCGCCCTCCAGCACAAAGCATAGACATCTGATAACAGAATGCACAACTTATTTCTTAATTAGGGAGAGTTCATGTAGTGAGTCCTTGGTCTGTTCCCACTGGCACTTTCACTGTTAGTGGTAAAGTAGGGTTGTGGGCCAGTCTAGATGGAGTGAGAGAAAGGAATCCGAGTTCAAGCACAGGAATTGTGTCTCTAGAACTGTGCGTAGGGCCAGGTCGAAGAATCCGGATGGGTTAACAGACTGAAGGACTCAGGATCAGGTAAGAGATGCTTCCAGACCAAGGATTTAAACCAGCTCCTGACAGCAGAGGAGCCCATGTGTCTTGTTTGTTTTAATTGCTTCCCCCCCCCCCCATCGTCAAGGCCAATGCCCTGCTTGGGGAGCAGTCCAGAAATAGTTATTGAAAGAAGGAATTAACTAACCCTTCAATAACGGGAGTGTTGAATATTATTATTATAATGAGGGTCACAATGGGGACTTAATCTGCTCAGTGGGAATATGGAGACATATTCTTTAGAGGTCTGTGTACATGACTCTCCCTAAGCTCCTGGGGAAGGGGTGCAGGGAGTTCCCAGAGGGGAAATCAGCCACACTCTTACAGAGAGAAGGAAGGCTCCCAACCCAGGGGCTGGTGGAGTGAATGAATGAACACTCTGAGGTAGGAGGACAATGGGACAACTCTGACACAGTTCATGGTGGTCAGCGGAGAAGAGGGGAGCATTTTTTTAAATCCTCACCTGAGGACATGATTATTAATGTTAGAGAGAGGCAAAGGGAGGGAAAGAGAGCTAGAGAGAGAGAAAGAAACATTGATGTGAGAGAGACACACCGATTGGTTGCCTCCTGCACAACCCCGACCAGGGCCTGGGACAAACTGCAACCGAGGTACGTGCCCTTGACCAGAATCAAACCCATGACTCTTTGGTCTGTGGGCCGACGCTCTCACCGCTGAGCCAAACTGGCCAGGGTGCACCTGTTTTTTTTAACAGACGTTACATTTATAAGAAAGGGGGAGTGGGTGAGAACTGATGTGTTTTTTGGGAGGAATTGCCAACAGTTGGTGCTGCTGAGAATAAAAAGGGAAATAGAAGGAGAGAGGAGATGCAGGTGGGGAGAGAACAGGGCCAGGTTTGCTCAGTTGGCAGGTGCTCCTTCTGGCCATGTACTATCCCAGGAACTAAAGACAGTGTGGAGCTGACTCCAGAAGGGTCTGACCGCCACGCGTAGGAGGTTAGATTTTCTCATCAGGTCAGTGGGGAGCCATGGATGGTTTTATGCAGCAGAGCCCTGTGAAGCCATAGTTGCATTTCGAAACCATGCCTCTGATTGCCATATGGAAATTAGGTTTGAGGGGGACCCTTAGGGGTGGGAGGCTTGGTCACAGGAATCCAACAGGAGAGATGATGAGGGCTTGAGCCAGGAGGAAGGTCTCCCCACCTGCCTGGTTCCCCAAGGTGGGCATGGCTTTGAGAAACAGGGCCATTAGGGCACCTGTGGGCAGAAGGATGAAGCCCCATTCTTCAATTTTCAGGAGCAACAATTAGGTGCCAAGCAACAGGGAAAACATTTATCTGCCCCATCTCTCAGCGGTGCTTCCGTGCCGCGAGAAGTCGATGCGTGGGAGGTGTGATTTATTCCACTTGGCGCTCCCCAAACCCAGGGTGGCCAGGGCATCGATGCAGACCACAAGCTGGCTAGGGGAGATGAGAAAACCAACCCCAATTTGGGAGGCAGTCCGTTTCTAATTGAACTGTTGAGGGAATTTTGATAAATGATTCCGCCGAAGCAGTGAAATTAATAAATCATGCTCAGGCGGAAAGGCTGGTTCCTGAGGGACAGCAACAGGGCTCAGACCCTGGTGACGCTGGTGGTTCGGAAGGGGGCAGGGAACGCGCGCTCTCTCGGCTCTGCAGGTGCAACAACCCCGTGAGCGCTGTCACCATCCAGTCCTTGAACAAAACAGGAGAGAGCTGCATTCACGAACAAGGAGGGAGGGCCAAGCTGCTCCCTAAATGGGAAGGTTAAAGACATCCCTTTCCGACTTAGCAATGGATGACTGGATTCTGATAGGGAAGATGGCAGCCGGCGTTGGGGCTCAAACCACACGCCAGAGGGAAAATGGGGCAAGGCACTCTGCTGTCTGCAGTGATACCTCTTTCTCCTAAGGGTCGGGGCCCCTAGGACCACTGTCTTCTCAGATATCCCTCTGGGTTCCTGGACTCTGAGTGGGTGTACCTTTGTCCATCAACTCAAAGCATTTGCAAAAAACAAACAAAAACAAAAATAAAAAACAGGTCCATGTTGGCGCCCAACCTTTCATGGCGCTCAGGGACCAATTCCAATTCCACACTTAGAGTATCTGTTTTGTGTGCGTGGAGAACAGAACGAGGTCTCTGGGAAAAGGAGATGGCATGCGATCCTCATAAGGTTGGCATTACTGTCCTCATTCGACAAATGAGGAAATAGAGGCTGTGATGTTGTGATTTATAGTAAGAACCACACATTTTGGTGGTTTTTCTGTTTCTGCCACAGAACTCCTAAAACCTTTGTAATTCCCCAAGTGATATCAGTGAATAAAAGAGTCTCTGGTTATGTGAATGAGGCAACTTTTGGACCACACCTGAAATTGGGGGCTGGTTGCCAGTGAGCCAACCATGTGATTACCTTGGACTTCTGGGGAGGAGGGAGGAGCTGGAGATTGAGTTCAATTGCTAATGGCCAATGATTTCATCGATCATGACTATGTACTGCAACCTCCATGAAAACCCAAAGATGAAGTTTGGAGAGCTTCTGGGTTGGGGAACACATGGGGATTTGAGGAGAGCTGTGTGTGGAAAGTGCATGCCCTTTCCCCATACCCCGTCCTATGTATCTTTCACGTGGCTGTCCCTGAATTATATCCTTTTATAAAAACCAACCAACCAACCAGTAGCCTAGTAAGTAAAGTGTTTCTCTGAGTTCTCTTAGCCACTCTAGCAAATGAATCAAACCCCCAAGAAGGGGTCTTTGGAAAATTCCACCTATAGCCAGTTGATGGGAAGCAGAGATAGCAACCTGGACATGGAATGGACGTCTGAGGTGGTGGCAGTGGGGTAGCCTTGTAGTCTGAGACCTTAACATATGAGATCTACTGCTGTCTCTAGGTCGATAGTGTCAGAATTGAGTTGAAATGCAGGACACCCAGCTGGTGTCTGGGAATTGCTTGGTGGCTCATGGGGAAATCCCTGCCCCATTCATGGGACTCTTAGCTGGTGATCCGAAATGGGATCAGAGTCAGAATCTGAGAGGCTAGGAGACGTTAACATATCCCATGTGGATTTGAAATGTTGACAAAGCCAGGGGATTATAATTTCAGGCACTTTGGTATTGGCATAGGTTTCGGAAGGCCAAAGGGTCTTGTGTATGCCTCTTACCAACCACTCTAGAGAGCCAACTGCCTCCTTCACAAGTTGGGATATTTTTGCCCATCACTTTCTGGCCACTATCATAATCCCAGGGCAAAGCAAACTCTGAAAGGAATTTTGTAACCTACAGAATTAATGAACACTGTGTTTACTCAGAAAATTTCCTTGATGGCTCTGGTTTGGGACAGAAAGGACTTAAGGGTAAGAAGACCTGTTCTTCTGGTAAGGAAAGGCTTCCATTAGCCATGACAAGGAGAAGCAAGCCAGGGTGGGGGGCAGTGAGCTGGGTTTGCTCATTGCCGTTAACAAAGTGGTGATGAACAGATATTTCCTGTGCACCCCTGTGTCTTCCATAGCTCACACCAGGAGCTAGCACGGGGTGCTGGGAGTGTGTTGCCAGAGGAGGGCTGTTGTTTGTGAAGGATGGGTGCATAACAGAACAGCCTGGGGGTCTTCAAGACTGTGCATGGGGGAAGCATGCAAAGGTGGTCTCTAAAACTCTCAAAAATTGAGGAGGAGAAATTGGGGCTATCATAGCTTATGGTATTGGGGATCCATCCAAATTTAAACAAATCTATGGGGGGGGGTAGGGAGACTTCAATCCATGTTGGAGTTATATAAATAATTAAATTTACCATTGTTTTGAACCATGGTAGGCAGGTAGATTGGGCATAAGGAGGGATCGGACCCAGTGTAGGGGTGGAGGTCAGAAAAGGCTTTCTGATGACGGGACCTTTAGCGGAAATGCAATGAATAAGTCAGAAGTGGGGCAGGGCTGGGGAGAGCGGGTAGAAGCAGAGGAGACACATGCAAAGCCCACTGGGGTGGAGGAGGAATAGTGCTACCATTCTAGGAACTCTGAACACAATCGTGAAGCCTGACTTTTCAGCCCACACTCATCTCTCGTTCTACAATTCACTTACGTGTCAGGACAGAGAAACGTTTGTGTTCAAGCTGGGGGAGCATCTTTGCCATCAGTTAGTTCCTCTATGCTTAGGGATAACAGGCAGGTGATGTAGTGTAACCGCCTGGGCTAAAGCCTGAGCACGTGTGTGTGTGTGCGTGTGTGTGCGTGTAATAACAAGTCCATGAATATATATTCATGACTTGTACTTTCAGAATTCTCTGTAGCATTGGAAGGAAACAAATATAATGTGGTAGATGAACTGTATTTTTATTGTCATATTTAAGAATTAGTGAATATTTTAGTTCAGAATTTTATTGTTGTGGCTTGGGTCGAAATATTCAATTCTCAGATGGGCACACGAGTAAAATAATAATTTGTTGGCTACACCCATATAACAGTTCACAAATCATTATCTTGTAAGATGCTCTTGACAGCCCCACGAGGAGGGTAATTCATTAGCACATGCATTCATTCACTTACTCATTCAACAAGTATTCTTTGAGTCCTTACTGCGTGCCAGGTATGTTTTTAAATTCTGAGATTGGGGTGCTTGTAACAAATGAGGTCCTTGTCCTTATGGAACTAAAACTCTGGGTGGGAGAAGGCAGATGATTAAAACAAAACGAAACGAGTAAGTCAGTCAGTCTTGGCGGTGGTGAAATGGATGGTGTGAAATGATAGCGGGTGGGTGGAGGGGCGGGGGCTCTGGGGTGGGAGGCAGTGAAGACCTCTCCAAGGAAGTAACACTGGAGCTGATATTTGATGGATGGGGAGAAGTTGGCCATGGGAAGCTACAAATTGCTGAATTGTGCCAGCAGGAGAGTTTCAGAGAGGGACAGCGGAGGTGGAATGTGGAGGGGCTGAGTGCTGAATGCTCACGCACAGCCACCAGCTACCTGGTGGGTCTGTCGGTGATTCTGCGCTCTCTGTAGCTCCAAGTCAAGGGTTTAGCATATGCTATCCTCCCAATGCTCACTTCCAGTGACCTCTGGCCAAAGCTTGATATTGTAGGATTATAAGGTACTCCAATATGGATTCCATCTTTCATTATTTTAAATCTCAGTGGTTGTCATTGTAGGTGAACTGATAGAGCATATATGTTTCTTTGATGGTACAGTTATGGAAATTCATGGAGATGAGGAGGCAGAGATGGAGGCAACAGCTTTCTCTAGAGGAGCTAATGGCTTTCCGAGACCCTCAAATTCCCTGCAGGGCATTCTGGTAGCATGAGAGCACCTTGCTTTGCTTTCCATCCTCAGAAAGTTTACTTTTACCCTTATCTTCTGCTCTCTCCCACCTAACTTTCCTGGAACATCTGTTGGAAGTGTCCAATGCGACAAAATCCCGGAATGTTCTGGAGTGTTTGCTGGAGAGAAGATGATGCAAAGGCAAATTTCCCACAGAAACTGACATCACTGGTCAGCAAGCTTGTCCTACGAGGGCAGACCTCCCAGCTCTGCAGGCCCTGCTGTCTCTGCGGCACTACTTGAGTCTACACTGCGATGGAAGGGCAACTCCCCTTGCTAACCGTGGGTGTGGGCGGTGTTCCAATCATGTTTTATTTATGAAACAGGTGGTGGGCTGGAGCTGGCCTGTGGGCTGTGGTTTGCTGAGCCTTGCTCTAAGTCATACAACAATTCTATGCAATGAGTACGGAGGAGGAAACTGGATAGTTAGGACTCTAAAACGTGAGCTGAAGACTTGATCAACGGTGTTATACTGGACATTGTTAAATTAGGAATCAGGAGACCAGCTTGCTCTGCCTTTAACTTACGATGGGGTCTTGAACAGGTTTTTTTGATCCCTCCAGTTTCATTCTTTTTCTCCACTGGCATCATGGGAGTGGAAGGGGCTGAATTCTAACGACCATCTCCAGTCATGGGAACCTTCAGACCTCCAGGAACTGTGAGCAGCAGGCTTCGACAGGCATTGGCGCTATGAAAACATCCCTCTGAATTCAGGTGTCACACCCATGGTCACTTCGGTGTGGGTTTAGCTCCTGCAAAATGTGCCACATGAATATCCGCATGTGGATGCTGCCGTGGTTAGCAAAATGCAAAGTCATTTAAACATTTGTGGAATTCAGAGCCACTTTCTGCGGCTGTGCATTTTCTTAATCAAAAGACACTAAAGATGCAACTAGTACTACATGAAGGTCTGCTCAAGGTTAATGTGATAGAGGGGTTCTCATCCTCAGAGTTGGGAATCCCAGGCATTGTGGGTGGGCACTGCACTTGGAGTCAGGAGAACCTGGACTGGATACCCAGCACTGCCCTGCACTGGCTGGGACCTGTGGGGAAGGTATTCACTCCCTTAAAAAATATGTTTTTATTATTATTATTATTATTATTATTATTATTTGTTTTTAGACAGAGAGGAAGACAGAGAGAAACATCAATTGGCTGCCTCCTACACCCCGCCCTTCGACTGGGGATGAAGCTTGAAATCTGGGCATATGCCCTGACCAGGAATTGAACTGGTGATCTCTTGGTGCATGGGATGATGCTCAACCAACAGAGCCACACTGGCTGGACAGCGCTCCACTCCCTGTAAGTCTCCATTATTTATCAGTGTAATGTGGATAATGGCAAGTAGTTCCTAGTTTGATTTTTAGGATTAAGTGAGAAAATATTGACAAAGACATTAACACAATGCCTGATGTGTAGGAAGCACGTATTAATGTTAGCTATTATTTTTGAGATGATGATTATTGATATTAATAGTTATCACTATAGCAATGGTAGTAGGAGTAGTAATAAAACTGGCATTATCAAAAGCTTCTCAAGGTGATGAGAGTGGCGGTGTATCACAGGTGGATTTTCCCAACAATCAGGGACTCTTCTGAGACACCAGCCATCTACTGCAGCTTTTCCGAAGACCATTTTCTTGCAAACACCTGAACTTAGATCCTGAAGGTCATGAGATTTCTCTGAAAGTCCTTACCCACCATTCTGAAATCCATGATTTAGAGGACTGTTGAGTATAATTCCACTGGTGTGGCACTGCTTTAACAGGAGAAAATCATAAGTGCAGTGAGTTTTAAGCAAAAATGAATATATTACATTATAGTCCAACATGGAGATCAGCAGGGATCCCAAAGGCTGAGTGTTGACTTCTTGAGCATATGAAGAAAATAAATCATGGACAATGATGATGAATGAGCAACAGAGCGCATCCAGCCTGCCTGAGTGATGCAGGCAGTTCTGTGTGTGGGTGTTTGGCTGGGGGTTGGAACAGCTCAGAGCCACTCACTTGAAGACTGGAAAAGTGGACTCTAGCCTTGGAAAATTACCCCCATGAGTTTTTTGTGTCTGTCGAGCATGAAGGTCATGTGATATGATTGTATAATTTAAATAAATAAAATGTTTAACTAAATGGAAGTTGGAGTGAGATGGGGTATTTATAGATTAGAACTCTGAGTGCCTGATACCTATTGTGTGTCTGTGTGTCAAGCTGTGCATTTTACAGTTTTATACAATCTTTGCAATGATCCTTTGAGCTGTGCAGATGAGGAATTGATCAGGAGGTATTGAACCACATGCTGTAGTGGTCAGAGCCCAGGTTTGACTGAGCCCACAGCTCGCAAGATCTCCAGCATTCTTCAGTTTCTTAACATTTGATTTGATGACCCCTTGTGGCAAATGCCCTGGATTTGTAGTAAAAATGCAGATTAATGCACCGCGCCTTAAATTTACTGATTAAAAATCTCTACCAAGAATCTGTATTTGTAGTAAATTCCCCAGGAGATGCTTGTATACACTAACATTTAAGAGCTACTGCACTAACCCTTTTACCTTCCACCCCCATGCTTGGGCATCTGGGAGCTGGCAGATTCCTTAGGTTTTAGGTTACTGTTAATCTTCTTCCAATGCCAGCTCATGGAAATAAGGAAACCTTTTCTTTTTCTCTACCCTGGAGGATTTCTAACAATATGATGTCAATGACTCTATTACATGGTGTGACCAAGAATATCCTGAATATTTATAATATATGGTGCTACAGGATATCTTTTATACATCATTTAAAACATTACAACTTGAAGGTAACTTTGAAATAGTAGAGAGTTCTTTAGCATTCACTTGAAGCCAAATTGCTAAACAATGGAATATTAAATTTTCTTTTTTACTTTTTAAAAAAAATTAATTAATTAATTTTTAAAATTTTATTGTTGTTACAGATGTTTTTCCTTTTGTACCCCATTGACACCCTCCTCCCCACCCCCCCTGCCCCGTCCCTGGCTTTGTTGTCCATGTCCATTTGTGATGCATACATGAATATAAGTTCTGTGGTTTATCTCTTCCCACCCTCCACCATCCCCTCTTCTGAGGGTTGTCAGTCTGTACCCTACTTCCATGCTTCTGGGTCTACCCTATTCCTTAGACTGTTATGTTCATTATATTCCATATATAAGTGAGATCATGTGGTATTTGTCTTTCTCTGCTTGGCTTGTTTCACTTAGGATAATACTTTCCAGGTCCTTCCATGTCATCTCAAAGGATAAGAGATCTTTCTTTCTTACAGCTGCATAGTACTCCATTGTGTATATGTACCACTGCTTTTTTATCCATTCATCTACTGATGGACATTTGGGCTGTTTCCAGATCTTAGCTATTGTAAATAGTGCTGCTACGAACATGGGGGTACATATATTCTTTCTGATTGGTGTTTCAGGCTTCTTAGGGTATATTCCTAGAAGCAGTATCACTGGGTCAAATGGAAGTTCAAGTTTTAATTTTTTTGAGGTAACATCATATTGTTTTCCATAGTGGCTGAACCAGTCTGCATTCCCACCAGCAGTGTACTAGAGTCCCTTTTTCTCCACACTCTTGCCAACACTTGTTGTTTGATGATTTGTTGATGGCAGCCATTCTGACAGGTGTGAGGTGATACCTCATTGTTGTTTTAATTTGCATCTCTCTGATGATTAGTGATGTTGAGCATTTCTTCATATGTCTCTTGGCCATTTGTATGTCCTGTGTGGAGAGGTGTCTATTTAGTTCCTCTGCCCATTTTTTTAATTGGGTTCTTTGTCTTCCTTTTGTTGAGTTGTATGAGCACTCTATATATATTGGAAATTAACCCCTTATCTGATGTATCATTGGCAATGATGTTCTTCCATACAGTGGGTTGCCTTTCTATTTTGGTGGTTGTTTCTTTTGCTGCACAGAAGCTTTTTTTTTTTTTTTTTCAGGTAGAGTGGGAGGGAGAGAGAGGACCAGAGAGAGCGAGAGAGAAACATCAATGTGAAAGGAACACATCGAGTGGCTGCCACCCGCACGACTGACCAGAGCCGGGGACAAACTGCAACCGAGGTACATGCCCTTAGCGGGAACCGAACCCGGGTCTCTCAGGGCCACAGGCCGATGCTTTAACTGCTGAGCCAAACCGGCCAGGGCCTGTGCAGAAGCTTTTTAATTTGATGTAGTCCCATGTGTTCATTTTTTCCTTTGTTTCTGTTGCCCTAGGTGATGTATCAGTGAAAATTCTGCTGCATATGATGTTCAAAATTTTGTTGCCTACATTTTCCTCCAGAATTTCTATTGATTCATGGGTCACATTTAAGTCTTTTTGGATATTAAATTTTAGAGTTTAAGCAGTTGGGATGATTCCCTTAAAATACTATGCTTGCAATTAAAGTGAATTTCCACCAGGGGTCAGCGATGTCCTCTTTATACATAATTTGATAGATGAACAAAGTTTTTCAGCTGATTAGCTGAGAAGCATAGATTGGAATAATGGAATTGCAAATGGTTGAAGCTTAATGGGGCCAAGGAGTATGAGAGTTGATGGAAATCTATGAACAACAAATGATTAATCGGCTAAATACCACTTAATGAGTCCTAAACAAGACTGAAATCTGTTGCCTATGTAGACAAAAGAGTGGGATCCTCAAGTAAAAGTGGCTTTAAAACTTATTCAATAATTCTCCTTTGCCCTGGCCGGTTTGGCTCAGCGGTTAAAGCGTCGGCCTGTGGTCCGGAGAGACCTGGGTTTGGTTCCCGCTAAGGGCATGTGCCTTAGTTGCAGCTTGTCCCGGGCCTTGGGTGGGTTGTGTAGATGGCGGCCACTCAATGTGTCCCTTTCATGTCGATGTTTCTCTCTCTCTCTCTCTCTCTCTCTCTCTCTCTCTCTCTCTCTCTCCCTCCCTCCCACTCTATCTGAACAAAAAATGGAAAAATGTCCTTGGGTGAGGATAAAAAAAAAAAAGGAAAGAATAATTCTCCTTTTAGTTTTGCCCATCTGCCTTTCAGCTTTCCCTCTTTGCAAGCCTTATCTGGATCCCTTAGTTTATTTTTTCCTCTGTCTTAGTATTTGTTAGGGGCTGACTTGTATTCCCCCTAACCCTGCACCTGTATTTTGAGTCCTAACCTCCAGTACCTCAGAATGTGCCTGTATTTGGAGATGGCATCTTTACAGAAGTAATTAAGTTAACACGAGGTCATTAGGGTTGGTATTAATAAAATATAATTAGTATCCTTATACGTAGAGGAAATTTGGCCATAAATAGGTACAGTGGGAAGACGATGTGAAGACACAGGGAGAAGATAGACACCTATGAGACAAGGAGACAGGAAGAAACCAACCCTGAGAAGAAACCTACCCTGGATCTTGTACATCTAGTCTCCAGAACTGGGAGAAAATAAATTTCTGTTGCTTAAGCCACTCAGTCTGTGGTACTTTGTTATGGCAGCTCGAGCTGACTGATGCAGTGTTTCTCTGTAGTGTCTCTCTCTCTGCTTTGCTATGGCTCTTGATTTCTGTTTGCATCTCTCTGAGTGTCCCTGTGCATCCTTCTCTGACTCTGTCTATATTTCTGTTTCTCTGTCTCTGTTTTTGTGTGTGTTCCCCTCATATCTGTCGATCACACCCTCTCCTATCTTTATTTCTCCTTATCTCTCTTTTTCTCTCTTCTGGCTCCCTATTCTATCATTCTCTCTCTCTCCCTTGCATAAAACAGGATAACCCATGCGAAATGTTTAGGACAGTGACTGTCCTATAGAAATTACTCAAAAAGGTGAATTCCTCCCTGTTCCTGTTCTCTCATTTTCTCTTTCCTTTTTCACTATCTCCCTTCCATTCCCTTTCACTTACTCCCTAACTGGACACAAAATAAAAGTGAAAATTTATTTTTCAAGATTTATTGTCATTACTGAACAAAGTTTTATGACCCCCTCTCCCCAATTCTAATTAGAAGCAACTCATTTGACTCTTTTACATTCCTCAAAGGGGGACGGAAGGGGAGAGTAAATTAATTGCTTTATGTAAGTAACTCTGGTTTGATATTTTTGTTTGTTTCTTTTGGGTAAAAATCCTTAGATCAGTTGATCTCAAATTTTACTAAGCCAAGACTCATCCAGGGGACTGGATAAATATGCACACTTTTGCTCTCTCAACCCAAGTTTTGAATCAGTACCTTTGTGTTGGGGCCTGGAATTATGGAAATGAAAGATTTCCGGGTAATTCAGATGTAGGGAATTCTTTTTGTACGCTCTGAGAATCATGGTCTTAGAAAATAAAAACGGACTTTCCCTCTGAGCCCTGCCTAACCTTCACTCATTCTAAACAAAGAATACAAGAAAGCCAAGCTTCACTTCAGGAAGAGGTTTTAAAATATTCTTTCCGAGTAGCAAGTTGTGAATTTTTTTTCCTTTTTATTTTATTTTATTTTATCTGTTTCTGACACAGGGAGCCCATAGCCTCAAATCAACTGAGCAGAGAGCTGACATTCATTTCCAAACAATTTAGGTAGATGGGAAGGAAGAGGAGGACTTGAAAAATTAACAGTCATAGATTTGCTGCTTGGCACCTGTTCTGATTATTGAATTAAGAAAGTTCTGGCAGCTACAACTGGCCCTGCCACAAATGCTGAAGAGTACATTTCAGGGAGAATGGAAGGGATGTCAGAAGATGTAAAGATCATTCATTTAAAGAATAAACTGTCTGGATCAAGTTCGGTTTAGGCTGTCAGAACTGATCGTGAGCATAATGGAACATCAAGAACAAAGGGGTGAGGAGACATTGATAGAGCCCAAACACATCGTGAAATATAAAAATCTGCTGATTTTTAAGTCAACACCCCGAGTGTCAGCTTATCAGCTTGTGGAAACCACCAGGCGTGTTGAGCGGAATCCATTTTCCCCGCGGTTTGGTGCAGATTCATCCACTGGTTTTATGGGGACTGAAAACAGTGCTCTGGGGGACCTTGATAGATAGTGATGGGAGAAAAGGCAAGCACCCTGTCATGACAGAATCACTCAGCATCACTCTAGAATAAGCGGGCGTCTGCTTCTATAAATCCTGAAAAATTCATTGCAAACACACACACATACATGAAATGTGCACACTGGTGCATGCACACATACACAGATGTACACGGATGCACACCACTGTACACACACATTCCACCATTGCATATGGCAAACAAAATCTTGCACTTGTACACAACCGCGTTCATGGACAATACCATCTACAGCATGGAGCAAGCCCCTTCCCCAGCCACTGGTCCAGCCTGCCCTTGAGATGTGGAAGATGCTGTGAGAGTCCGTAGGGGCATCTTCCCCTGGAATTCTGGGGGATTGTTCCATTAAAAAATGGCTTTGCTAGTATAGTGATGGCTTACATCTATTACTTGGATGTGCCTTTCAGGACAAATTGGGGTGTGATTCCACCCTGTTAGTCATGTTCTGCACAAGCAGATTCACCTGCTCAGATGTATTGCATGGCGTGGAGACCAGGAAGGCTGGGGAAATTGGCAAGAATTTAGCAGAGATTGACTGGCTGAAATTCCCCAGGAATGCCTGCACTTCATCACGGCGATGCTGGGGCTGTGTGTCCATCAGGATTGTGGTCCATGAGGATAGTGGGTGGTTTACCCAAGATCACACGAGGCTCCAGAATTAGTGCAACACATTTTCCCAGAGCACAAGTAATTAAATAATTTAAGACGTTATTTTATAGCTAGTCAAACTAATCAACTGTTCTTATCATGAAGCAGAATGTGAAATTTACATGCCTTTTTAAGGGAATGAGAGTACTGATCTGAGACTCGACAGGGCCTGGTGTGTTTTTTAAAGGAGGGGGGTCTTTGCTTTGGCTGGTTTGGCTCAGCTGTTAGAACATCGGTCTGCAGACCAAAGGATCTCGGATTCGATTCCCAGTCAAGGGTACATACTTGGATTGCAGGTTCAATCCCTGGCCCTGGTCAAGGTCATGCAGGAGGCACCCAGTCACTGTGTCTCTCTCACATCCACGTTTCTCTCTCTCTCTCTCTCTATTCCTCTCTCCCTTCCACTCTACCTAAAAACCAATGGAAAATATCCTCAGGTGAGGATTAACAACAACAACAAGAGAAGTGGGTCTTTGACTACTGTTTAAATTGTATGCTATTAGCTTTTCTACCTCTTCTAGAGGAAAGTTTGGCTATTTATAATTTTAGAACCAATGCTTTTATCTATATCTCAGATTTGCTTGTATATTTTTATTTGTAGTATTTTAAAAGGTTTTAGGTTAAACAACAAAATTCAGAGGAAGGTACAGGGAGTTCCCATTCACCCCCTCCTGCCACACAAGTAATAAAATGCATACACATCTGTGTTCAATGTGGGCCCTTCTGTAACCGCCACCCCAGTTGAGACTGAGAATGTTTCCATCACTCCATTAAACTCCCTTATGCCTTTGCGTTCACTCATCTCCTTCTCACAAAACCACTGATCTGATTTCAGTCAGCCCGTTTTGGAATTTATATAATACAATTATACACTATATGTAATCCTTCAGTCAACATAATATTTTTGAGATTCATTTACATTGTTATATATCTATATCTATCTATCTATCTATCTATCTATCTATCTATCTATCTATCTATCTATCTATCTATCTATCTTATTGTTATACACACACACACACACACACACACACTCGGGCATTAGGCTTGATTTTAATGTTTGACCACGATGAATAAAGCTGCTATAAAAACTCCAATGCAAGTCATTTTTGAGGACACCTGTTTTTATTTTTCTTGGATAAATACCAAGGACTATAATTGTAGACTATTATTTATGTTTAGCTTTGTAAAAAAATTGTCAGTTTTTCAAAGTGGTCATAAGCTGTTACATTCTTACCAGCAACAGAAAAGAATTCCATGAAGAATCCTCATTCTCACCAACACTTGGTGTTGTCAGCCTTTTTCCTTACGGTGGATATAAAATGATATCTCATTGTGGTATTAATTTGCATTCCCATGATGATGGGAGTGTTGAGCTTTTCATGTGCTTTATTATCTTGCTTTGTGAACTGTTCAGTTAATTCTTTTGTCCATTAGGAAATTGTGTTGTCTGTTTATTATGAAGTTATAGGAGTTCTTTATATATTATGGATGCAAGTTTTTTTTTAGATGTACATGTTGCAAGTAAATATTTTCTCAAAGTTGTTGGCTTGTTGCTTTATATTTTGCATACTATCTTCTGATGAGCAGTTTTTAATTTTGATGAAACCCAACTGATACTTTTTCTTTTATAATTAATACTTTTTGTGTTGTCTCTAAGTAAAGTTTTTCTCTGTCCTTGGATTCTAAAGTATTCTTTGTTTTCATCTAGAAGTTTCATAGTTTTAGCTTATATGCTTGGATTTACGATTCATTTAAAATTAATTTTTGTGTGTGGGGTAAGATAGGGATTGAGGTTCAATTTTTGATGTTATTAATTATAGAATTTTAAAATATTTTCCAAATTTTTATTGGAAGTCTGTGAAATATAACTCTTTGCATATTGACCTTGAAATCTATGGGTTCATAGAGTTAACTTCTTTATTTATTTTTTGGTAGATTTATTAGGATTTCCTTATAAATAATCATGACATCTGTGAATAAAACACTTTTATTCTGTCCTTTTCAATCTTTATGCTTTTAATTTTACCCCCTGTGTATTATTGCACTGAATAGAAGCACCACCGGTACAGTGAAATAGGAGGAAGCAGTTCAACGTTTCATCATTAAGAATGATGTTCAGCCCTGGGCAGAGTGCTCAATGGTTAGAGCATTGGCCCACTCATTGAAGGGTTGCAGGTTCGATTTTGGTCAAGGGCACTTACCTGGGTTGCAGGTTTGATCCCTGGCCTCAGTTGGGGTGTGTTTCTCTCACTTTGATGTCTGTCTCTCTAAAAAAAAATAATCAGTGGAAAAAATACCCTCAGATGAGGATTAACAATCACAAAAGAATGATGTTCATGTTAAGGATTTTTTTTGTGTGTGGTTGTTACTTGTTTATTTTTGTAGATGCTTTTTGTCAGACAGAGACATTCCCTTCTAATCCCAGGTTGCTGAGAATTTTTTAAAATCATAAGTGGATGATGAATGTTATTAACTACTTTCCTGCATCTGTTAAAGGTTCATATAACTTTCTTCATAATTTTGTTAATATGATAAGTTACATTAACTGTTTTTCACATGTTAAATCAACTTTGAATTTCTGGAATAAACCCGACCCAACCTGATCAAGATATATTATACTTTTAAAATACTGTTGGATTTAATTTGCTAATATTTAGTCAGAAATTTCTACCTTTATATTCATGTCAAATACTGGTGTGTATTTTTTTTCTGCTTTGGTAATGCCTTTATGAAATTTCTATATTAAAATTATGTTGACCTCATAAATAAGACAAGAATTGTTCCCTCCTCTACATTCTGAAAGGAGTTTTTGGTAGAACTGGCATTATTTCTTCCTTAACTGTTAATATATTCACCAGTGAACTTATCTGGGCTAGAGTTTATTTGTGGGAAGGTTATTTAAATTACAAATTCAACCTCTATAATACGTAAAGTACTATTGAAGTTTTACAATGTTTTCTTCAGTCAGTTTTCGTTATTTGTGTCTTTCAAGAGATGTGTTTATATCATCTAAAGTGTCAAATTTACAGACACAAAGATATTTATAATATTCCTTTATCATACTTTTAATACCCACAGTCTCCGCAGTCATGTCTCTCTTTCATTCCTGATACTGATCATTTGTGATTTCTCTCTTTATTCTCGATCAGTCTTGCTAGGGGTTCATCCATTTTTATTAATCTTTTCAAAAGGTCAATCTGGGACTCCTAAATTTCTTCATTTTAAAAAATGTCCGTTTATTGAATTGATTATGTTTAGTACTTCCTTTTCTTGTATTTCTTTTGCTTACTTAGCATTCAATCGTCTCTTCTCTTTCTAGCTTATTTATGTCAAAGTATAGATCATTGATTTTCTGCCGTTCTAATGTGCTGAAAGAAATCCTGCTATGATTTGACCTGACCTTCCCTCAGGACGTGATCCCAGTTTTTGCTCTCAGGCTCCTCCTCTGCCAGCGTTGGAGAGAGTCATTCTCTGTGCTCCTGACCTGGGCGTGGCAGCTCTAACCTGCTTCCACCCCTTGGCACAGAGAGGGTATCAGAGGGCCTCTGGCTGGCCCCATTGCAAGCATTTGTTTTGTGTTACAATATTTAGTCTTAAAAATCTATATAGCAAGCATACTATTCTCCTTATTTTAGATTTAAAAGATAAATAATACCTAATTATTTGTCTAAGACTTATGGCATTGCTGAAATTTAGATTCAGTCCTTTCTGACTTTAAAGTCTAATGTAAATCGCTGTATGTTTCTGTTTCCCATGTTAAGAGTGATCCTTTATTGAGACTCTACTAGGAGCTACACGATGATAGGTGAATTGTAGACGTTACATCATTTAGTCCACACAGTAGTCTATGAGCTAGGTGCTCTGTATAATCATTTAAAATAATGCCATCAGGGAGTTGAGGTGTTCTGTCCACACTAAAGGCAATGAATTTAGTATCCAATATTTGATATTCTTTAAAAAATTCAAAACCCATTCTCTTGACCACTGAGATTTTTTGTTCTACACACCAAGCAGGAATCTTTAATATTAAGGCTCTGTAAATTCATTGAGTGACCATCCCCTTTACAGACAGGCAGAAAGAGAAGGAATTTTACGTCTCACAGTGTGGAGGCCTTGCTTTTTCCATAAAAACTCAAATAGTTTATTTTTATTTATTTATTTATTTATTTTTAATTTTTTTTTTTATTGATTTTAGAGAGAGAGAAAGGGAGAGGGAGAGAGAGATAAAAACAATGATGAGAGAGAACATCGATTAACTGCCTCCTGCATGCCCCCCACTGAGGATTTGGCCCACAACCTGGGCATATACCCTGACTGGGAATCGAACCAGTGACCTCTTGGTGCATGGGTTGACGCTCAACCACTGAGCCACACCTAAACTCAAATAGTTTAATTTAAACTTGACCCCCCAGGTCTGGGATTCTTACAACATCCAAATCCCTTTTAAGATAGAGTATGTTCAATCTCAAAGGGATTAAGCAACTTAACCCAATTTCACCAGCTTGTAGGTGGCAGAGCTGGGATTTTGAACCTATGTGATTTCAGTATAAAAAAGAAAACCAGAAAACCAAATGTTCAAAGAATACCAAAAAACTTCTTTTACCCTCACACAGGAGATGTGTGGCATGTCCTAGAGTCATGGTGATCAGTTTTCCAGTATTCTGAGAGTATTAACTGCACAGTCTCAGCATTGAATGGAGATGGAAATGACAAGGATGGCCAATCATCTGAATAGATTCCTAGAGGAGTGTGTGTAGTCCCTCCATCAGGGCATATTGGATCTGGAAGAAAAGTGAGGGTATATAGTTTCACCTCTCCGTTTTACAGGTGAAGAAACAAAAGCTTCAGTGGAGGGCCTCCTCTCCTCCTTGAGGGTATTTGATGTGAATTTAATAATATTAGGTGCATACAGTGCCTCCTACATGCCCCCTACTGGGGATTGAGACTACAATTCGGGCATGTGCCCTGACCAGGAATCGAACCAGGACGTCTCAGTTCATGGGACAATGCTCAATCCACTGAGCCACACCAGCCAAGCAAGATTTCGTTCTTTTTTATGGCTGAGAATATATTCCATTGTAAATATGTACCACATCTTCTTTATCCAACTGTCTATCAATGGGCACTTAGGTTGCTTCCATATCATGGCTACTATATATGAAATGTCCTTCTTTGTCTTTTGTTATATCCTTTGTTTTAAAGTCTATTTTGTCTTATATGAGCATTGCTACCTCAGCTTGTTTGTTTGTTTCCATTGGCATAAAATATCTTTTCCATTCCTTTGGATGGAAACTTTCATTTTGAGTGTCTTTCAATCTGAAGTGTGTCTCTTGTAGGCAGCATATATATGGGTCTTATTTTCTTTGGTATTCAGCCACTTCATGTCTTTTTATTGAAGCATTTAATCCATTTACATTTAAAGTAATTATTGTAGGTATGTAGTTATTTGCCATTTTTCAATTCATATTTTTTATCTTTCTTCCTCTTCCTCAAATCCTTGTAACATTTCTTGCAATACTGTTTTTTGTGGTGATAAACACCTTTAGCTTTTTCTTGTCTGGGACGCTCTTTTTTTGTGTTTTCATTCTAAATGATAGCTTTGCTGGGTAGAGTAATCTTGGTTGTAGGTCCTTGCTTGTCATCACTTGGAATATTTCTTGCCAGTTCCTCTGGCCTGTAAAGTTTCTGTTGAGAAATCAACTGACAGTCTTATGGGAGCTCCCTTGTAGGTCACTAAATGTCTTTCTCTTGCTGCTTTTAAGATTCTCTCTTTGTCTTTAATCTTTGGCATTTTAATTATGATGTGTCTGGTGTGGACCTCTTTGGGTTCATCTTGTTTGGGACTCCAGACACTTATACTCCCAATGTACAGTGGGAATACTGACAACCTGAGAGATGACTAACTGCTAATTGATTGAGTAAAAGTGTCTGCACTAGAACTCTGAACTTCAAGTCCACATTCACAGAGACCTTAGAACTGAACACAATTGATTGAGTGGAAGCAGAGGAAGGAGAGTATCTCATTAAGAAAAACTTGTTCAGGAGTAAATTAGGCAAATTCAACCTGAACCCACCCAGTCTGAGGCTTGTTTCCCACTTGAGAAAAAGCAAGTGAGACTATAGAACATCTTCACAGCTGTTTATGTCTTCTAGTAGCTTCTTCTAACCTTTTCCCCATCTGCTTTTGCAGTGGAAAAATCATATTCTTCTTGTGACGGGCCTTCAATATCCTCTTTCCTCCTCCTTGATACTGTACTCCAAGATACTGCACTAAATTACAGTGATTCATTATTCCTATTAAAACAAACAATATCTTCAAATTACCAGGCAAACTAAACAATTGTGAACAGTAAATTCAAACAGTAAAACATGGGCACATGTTGGGTAAATGTTATTTTCCCGAACAAGAAAGGCTTTCGGCAAAGTGTTTAACTTGAATACAACAAAAGGCAATTTAATTTAGTAATACAGCTGGGTGAGCAATGGAGACCTCGGGTTTAATAAGAAGGGGAAAAGGCACGCATATATCATCCCAAAGGATAATTATGAGAAACTATTTTGTATGATCCAGCTAAATCAAAGCTTCTAATGCTTTCTTACTCCTGTCAAAATAGGGAGATTTAAGGCCTTAAAAATGGGAATTTTGCAGACTTCACTGCCAAGAAAAAATGATTTGTCTCTTGATAAATTACTATTGGGCTTTGTACTTGGGAAAAAATACACTTACATTGAAATAAATGCCAAGGAATGGCTAGAGAATTTATATTATTCGTTCATATCTGTCACAGGATTGGGGGAAGACAGCAGTCCCATTTAAAACGTCTTCTGGCTTGCTGACAGTGTACCACAGAGGCAAGATGGAAACCTCCGGTGAGCGGGGGGTGGCAGAGAGCCCGGCGATGCTACACAGATCTGTGCTGCCCTTCTTGCTTTTCTCCCACAACACAAACTTTCCTCCTCTCTGGATTCCGCATTTCAAGAAGAACTCCCCCATAAGAACACATATCTTTCACAGGTTTTGAACATTTCTAAGGGGTTTTGTACATCTCCTAGACCCATCTGCCTTCCCACACAGCAGGGGGCCAGGAAAAGGAAAGGCCAACCTTGGCAGCCACAAAGCCACCAGTTTGTCAATTACAGCGGGCCTGGCAAAGGCGAGGCGAGCGTAACTCCTCATTGCCTCCATCAGAGGCTTGCCAAACAGGCCAATGACAACAGCCTTGGAGAGGACACTGGCCACCGACGTGGGGACCCAGACTCCAGCTTCCCTTCTTTCACAATCTGTGTAACCTTTGGCAAGACAGGGAGCGACTCTGGGCCTCATTTTCTCCATCCGCGAAAGGGCTTACTTGGGCAAGAAATGTTTTCTTTGCAAGTGTGTCTGCAAAAGACTTCATTGCAGACACACTGTTGTAGAAAATTACGTTATGTATTGCAGACTAAAGAGGAACTGCTCCAGGCAAAGCAGAATGCTGCGCCTTTTCCCATCTTTCCCCTCCCATCGAGGACCCTGACATCACTCCATAGAACTCCAGGGCTTTGGCAATTGCTAAATTAGGTACTTTATAAAGATCCTTCCAGTGTGAATATGGCATGGTCTGGGGCTGGTCTGCTCCTGAAACAACATACTTAGGCTGTGAATGTGCTCCAGCAGCTTTACCTGGTCTTCTTTTCCTCCATGTTGTTGGTGTGTGTGTGTGTGTGTGTGTGTGTGTGTGTGTGTGTGTGGTCTTGACAAATGCTAGGTTCCCAAAGCATCATTGATACAGTTTACCATGGGATACATCCCTCTCTCCTAGGCTGAGACAAAAACACACAACAGAGTCTTGGGAGTTGTTTTAAAATCTAAATGAGAATGATCATTCTTATATTTATCTACAAAAATTTGGAAGCTTTAATGCTTGCTAAAGCCTGATAGGTTAGTGATTATCAATTCCATATTCCAGAGTAGGTTCTTTTCTGGTGAAAGCATGCAGAAACATAACGTTTGAATCTTCCAATGGCTGGATTATGACTAACCTGCTATAAAAGAAAATAAGTAAAAGAACTAGGTAAATGCTTTGGGAAAGGAAGTTTCTGGCTAATTCACTTCACTTTTATTTTATATATATTTTGTCTTTCTTGGTGCTAAAAATACCTTTATTTTTAAGTTGAAAGTCTTTATAAAGTGTCTGGATCAATTTTCTATCTTAGTAACACTCACTTAAAGTGTTTTCATCCTAAATCTTTTTTTGTAGTTTACAGAGTACTACAGATTTCACAAAGCATTTTTTTAGTTTATAAGCATAGTTTACAATAGTCCTTATAGTTTATAAGGTGCTGTACCCTTTTCAAGGTACTTTACAGTTTACAAACCTTTTATGGTTTACACATTTTTTTGTATAAAGCCACTTTATTGAAAGTATTTGGCACTTTATAAAGCCCTCTTTTCATGGCAAAGCACTTCATAACTTACCAAGTGCCTTGCAATTTGTAAAATGATTTCAAGCCTATAACCACATTTAGTTTTAGCAGATGCAAGTCACATGATTACATCTTTGTTTGATAATTTTAAGAATTGTGCCGGGCATGAGAGTCCTAACTGTGAACTTACCTTTACTGAACACAGACCGAGTGTCTGTGTTCATAGATGTTTGTTGTTGCCTGATTGGTTAAGAATATTACCACTGCTGCCCGGGCCGGTTTGGCTGCATGGTTGGAGCATTGGCCTGCGGTCCAGAGAGACCTGGGTTCAGTTCCCGTTAAGGGCACGAACCTTAGTTGCAGTTTGTCCCTGGTCTGGTTGGGCCCTGCAGGAGGCAGCCACTCAATGTGTCCCTTTCACATCGATGTTTCTCTCTCTCTCTCTCCTTCCCACTCTATCTGCACAAAAAATATCCTCGAGTGAGGATAAAAAAAAAAGGAATATTACCACTGTAAAATGATAAAACGGATGAAGGCCTAGAACTTTGGTTTTGATGAGTGGTTCTCCATGGGGGGCGGTTTTATCCCCCAGGGACATTTGGCCATATTTGGAGACTTATTTAATTGTCACTACTGGGGCAAGGGATTCTCCTGGCATCTAGTGGGGAGAGGCGAGAGATGCTATTCAACAGCTGGCAATGCACATCACGGCCCTCGCAACAAAGAAGTATCCAGCCCATGCTGTCAATTAATGCCAAGGTTCAGAAACTCTGGTCTTGATAAAGGTCAGACCATTGGTTAATTTCATGCTACTTATCTCTTGCATGAGAAGGCTGCTTGGAGTTACAAGTAACAGAAAGCCACTGAGAACTGGCTTAAACATTACATCCATTTATCTTCTTCCCTAACTGGAATTGAAGAGGAAGGTCAGGCTGCAAGGCTGGGTGATTCAGACACTGACCCACGGCACTGAGGACCCTGATTTTCCCATTTTCTACCTTTGATTCAGTCTCCGCGCTTCGCAAGGCTGACTCATGGCTGCCAGCAGGAACTGGAGCTACCCGCCCTTGCTTATATTCAACGACAAAAAAGTGGACTTTTCTTTCCCAGAATCCCAGAAAGATCCTCGGTGTAGAAACAAACATCCTATCATATAATTAAGTACAGAATGTGTACAAAGTACCAAAGACAGACCTTTTATATAGCTAGTGCTCATTAAATGTTCTCCTTGTACCTTTATCCTTTCTTGGACACTAACTTTTGGCTGATGACTAGGGTTTCTGTGTGAACCAAAACACAGTAAAATCATTTGTTGGTCCCACTGGAAATGGTTTCTGTGAAACCTCTGAGTTGATTTACACACAGAAATTCAGTGTGTCTCAGCCTGGAATTCCGAAGTATACATCCTTCCTCAACACATTACACGTGCACACATGCACACATGCACATACTCTACCTCCTGCAAATTAAAAGTCACATACATCTTGCCAAAGCATTTCTGACACAGCTTCAGCATTCAGAGCCTTAGGCAAGCCTGTGTCTACCATGGTGATGTATAACACGGTGATGCTGTAAAGCCCAGAATTTAATGACTAGTCAATACGTCTTCATATTCTGGCCAAATCTTGCTCTTTCTCACCTAAAACTCCTTGTCTGCAGGAAGGACTTTATCTAGGGACCTATGGCTGAGTCTAGTAGCCTACATTAAAGGTAAAAATGATTTGCATTGTAGGATTCTCATGATCAACCAGATGTTCTTGGTTTCTCATTTAACTGTTTTCACATTTGCTTAGGGGCTATTGCTAAATTCCAGAGGCTAGTCATCAGGCCATCTCTGAGATGTGGGATGGGGCTATTGAATCCTCATCTGCAATCGCTTTCACTAGTTCTCAGTTACATGGAGGACAACTCAGATCCCTTAGTCTGACTTTCATGGTCTGGCTCCAGCACATTGCTTACAGTATTATCTTTCCAACTACTATTTTGTTAACTTTATTTTTATTGTTGACACTATTATACATGTCCCCATTTTCCCACCTCACTGTTGTCTGTGTCCATGGGCTATGCATATATGTTCTTTGGCTACTTTCTTCACCTTCTTTCATCCAGTGTTCCCTCCCAACCTCTCCCCTCTGCCAGCGGTCAGTCTGTTCCATGTATCCATGCCTCTGGTTCTAGTTTGTTCATCAGTTTATTTTATTTATTAGATTCCACATATAAGTGAGATAATATAATATTTGTCTTTCTCTTACTGGCTTATTTCACTTAGCATAATAATTTCTAGGTCCATCCATACTGTTGCAAAAGGTTCAAGAGTTCTTTCTTTTTTACAGCTGTGTAATATTCCATTTTGTTCATCTACTCCATTCAGACTCTTAGTTATATTTCAAATAAGTTGTGTATTTTTCTGAATTACAGAACCTGGAATATAACAGGTATTAAAAAGCATCAGATTTGGGTCTTAATTGTGACTCTGTCACATACAGGGCATATGACCGTAGAAAAACTGCCTGTTTAGTGAGATTCAGTTTACTCCCCTTAAAATGATGATACTGTCACCTGATGGGACAGATGAGAGTGTTGAATAAGTTAATTATTCAATGTGCTTAGCTCAGTGCCTGCCATGTAAAAGGTGTTTAATAAAGTTGTTATTTTCCCCTTACTTTTACCCGCCCATATTGACTTTGCTTGTACATTTGTATTTCTGCATTGTTTTAAGGAGACCCCTTTATTTCTTCGTACATCACTCCAAGTCTACAATAGATCCATTTTTATATCCTCCCAGATCGTTGTATTTTCCCTTAGGCACTTATTGCAATGTTAATTCATCCCACTTTGTGGAACTAACTGTGTAGTATTTGTTCCTTTCCACAGACAACAAGTTGCCTAAGAGCAGAGAACATGTCTGTTGCCCTCGACATTCCTCATACCTAGAACAGTTTCTGACACATGGTAAGTGCTAAATAAATATTGAATGAGTGAATTATTGAATGGACAGTTAAGATGAATTGGGTACTTATAGTATCAGGCACTGTGCTAAATTTTTATATACATAATTTCACAGCCACCTAATGCCCTAGGCAGTATTATTAGTGTTCCCGTTACCTGATGAAGAGACTGGGACTGGGGGGAGGGGGGACTAAAGTAGCACGAGGACATTACAATCTGGGAAGAAGCAGAGTCAGGATATAAATGTGTGTTATCTGACTCCAAGTCCAGACTCCTAACCATCCATCTATCATGCACGGCACCTTTTCTCCAAAGATGATGGGTGGTGGGAGAAATAAAGGATTAGGCTTGAGTAATTGGAGTATTGGGTAATCTTGCTTTAAATCTGTGTGAATTGCCCTGGCCAGTTTGGCTCAGCCGTTAGAGCGTCGGCCTGCGGTCCGGAGAGACCCGGGTTCGGTTACCGCTAAGGGCACGTACTTCGGTTGCAGTTTGTCCCCGGCCCTGGTTGGTCGTGCGGGTGGCAGCCACTCGATGTGTCCCTTCATGTCGATGTTTCTCTCTCTCTCTCCTTCCTCTCTCTCCCTCCCACTCTATCTGTACAAAAAATGGAAAAAAATCCTCGGGTGAGGATAAAAATAAATAAATAAATAAATAAATAAATAAATAAATAAATAAAAATAAATCTGTGTGAATTGCTCAAACAGGGATCAGAAAACACTAATTCCTTTTCTTTTTTTTTAAACAATTTTGGTAGTCATGAACTCCTTTGATCTTTACATGAGACTTTGCTCTGTCAATGAAAAAATAACAGGACACAGCCTGGCTGCTGTGGCTCAGTGGTTGAGTGCCAACCCATGCACCAAGAGGTCACTGGTTCAATTCCTGGTCAGGGCACATGTCCAGTTTGTGGGCCTGATCCCCAGTGAAGGGCATGCAGGAGGTGGCCTATCCATGTTCTCTCTCATAGAAGTTTTTATCTCTCTCTCCCTTTCCCTTCCTCTTTCTAAAATCAATAAAGAAAAAAACGACAACAAAAAAACAAAACCCAGCACACAGCAGAAGTAAGTGATTCCCTCAATGTCACCCATGCAGTCACTGATGTAGAAACACAGCAGGAGGCGCCTCTAACAATCAGTGGAGTAATCACACCTGGTCACTGCGGTCAGCCAGACCTTCCCTCCAACCCCCGCTGTTTTGGAGGGGAGCACAATGTTGGTCTGCCTTAGAGACAGGTAAGGGTGAGGCTGGTACCCTGGAAAAAGTCAGAGACCTAGAGTCAGGGGGCTTGAATTCTGTAGGCAACTGTGTCGTGTGGACCGGAGTTCGTGACCCCTATGTGCTGAGTTCTGATTTTCCATCTGAACAATGAGAAGGTTAGCCTGGATGTTTTCTAAAAGCTCCAGTGGATGTATTCATTCAACACCCTTTCATTGAAGGTCTACCAAGACCATGTCTAGTTTGCTTACTTCTATATTGCTGTTCCTACAACAGCTTCTGATACATAGTAAATGGTAAATCATTAGGGACTGAGTGGAGGATTGTCACTTCCTGCCCTTCAGTTGGCAGAGATAAACAGTCAACTGCTCATGATCCTCCCTCTGTGAATACTTTAATGGAAGTAAATGCAGACTACACTGCATTTAGTTGGGAGACGGACAAGATTTAAGGAGGCCTTCTTGAAGGAGGTGACCTCTGATTGCGGATACCATCAGACTGTGTAGGGCTAAGCTGGGGAAGGAGTGTGTAAATGCGTGAGCAGAGCTGAGAGGCAGAGAAGAAATTGGAAGGTTTGTTTGATTGTTCCAGACAGAAGGAAAATTTAGGGCAACTAAATCTAGTTCAGTTGGGTTTGGGGTTTAAAGTTCAGGTGGGGCAGGGGAGAGTTGAGTTCGGGGAGGTGTGTCGAGGGAAAATAAAGGGTAAACCATCTTAAAGGGCTAGAGCTTGGTCCTGAGATTTGTGGGGAGCCATGGACAGATTCTTGGCAGGGAGGGTTTTAAAGAGATCGCTCCAATTTCTGTGTGTGCAATTCTTTGGGGAAGGGGATTTTAGATGCAGGAGGACTTGTTTGAATGCTGTCAGTGTGGTCTAGGAAAAGAGTGGGCCTTTGGTCTCCTGCACTCACCTGCTATATTCAAAGTTTATAAGACCCCGGGGAGAGGAGTAGAGAGAACCTATTTGAGGGTGGGAGCAGAGCTAATACTCCGTTGCTAGTCAGTTTATTCCTATTTACAGCAGTGAGGAAAAGAGCACCTATGAGAGGCAGGTGATTATGCACAGCCCAAGCCCCTCTTCTCTCCCAGACCCCTGGCTGAGCTTGGCTGGCATGGTGCCCCGCCCACTGCCTGCACGTCCTGTGCTGTTCTCTGCAGGTTTCTGCCCCTCTGGTCCGCACGGTGCTAGACTGTTACTGCTCGTTGTACCACTGTGATCAGTGCGTCTGATCTCACTCTTTCCTTAAGTGGGGTCTTTGCTATTTAATTGATTTCCTTGACCCCTCCAGTTCTAAGGCAAACTCTCTGTCAATAGAGATTGTTTCCAGGGATTAGCATTGGCTCTTCTTCATGGTCAGTTGGGAAGCAAAAGGCCCCAAAGCTTTTTCAATACCAAGAAGATGGAGTAGTGCACGTAGGAAAGAGCTTTGCGGTAACAGGTGGGGCTCCAGGGTACCTGTGACCTTGACCAAAGCCTCACCTGTTCCATAAAGGGAGCAAAGAAAATAGCACTTACTGAGCGCTGGTATGTGGCCAGGGTTGTCTTCCTTCCTCTGTGCTCTCCACGCATCTAAAACACATTCCTGTTAGGGAGTTCTTTTGTTTGTTCGTTCGTTCGTTCATTCATTCATTCCTTCATTCTTCACTGAATAGACATTTAAGATCAATTGTTTTGTGGTTGCCTGATTCTTCCATCAGTCTGTAAGTAGTTTGAAGAACGGGACCATTAAAAAAAAGTATTAATTGTATTTTTTTGACACAAAGGCCAAAACATGGTAGGTACTCAAAGTATGGTGAATAAATGAAAATGTTGCTAGGAGCTGTGCTTTAGAGTCTAACAGTCTGGATTCAAACAGAAATTTCTGCTTTTTAGCTCTGGGACATTAAACACATCCTCTAACCTCTTTGAGCCCCAGTTTCTTCATTTGCAAAAAAGGGGGATGACATGGTACCTACACAGGTGTCCATGCAAAACAGACAGATGATGGTGAGTAGGAAGGATGGTTAGCGTGATGACGCATGAGGTCATGCCGTGAGGGGCGGTCACATGTGAAGAGGTGAAATCTTGGCTAGTAAAATCTCCACTGTGAAGAATCTGAAAGACTGGACAGTACACTCATAGAGAACTTTGAGAAGCTCACCCTTAGCAATATCCTTCCTGCAGGAGTGAAGGTCCCCGGGCCTTGGTATGCAGTGCATGGACACTAGAAGAAGAGGAAGGAGCAGAGGCAAACGGGACGCCCCTCAGGGGCGGGTTCTCCACCGCCTCTAAGGAGATTTAAGAGAAAAGTGAAGACAGGGTGCACATAGCCCCTGGATTTCGTCTGCATTTACGCTCGGCTGTTGGTTTGACTGTTTCTCCTCGTTTTGGAAACTGCTTTCCATGGAAAACATCTAGGACTGTGTCTGGACACACTGAGTTGTTGTTATCCTTGAAGTATTAAGCTATGATGAGTATCTCAGTGAGGGGGCCTTTTAGCGCAACCATGTGCAAATAGCCTCAAAGACATCCCTTCCCACCTTGGGATAACTTTAGATATCTAAGCACTTCTTTCAAATGCCATTAGAATTGTTCGTAGAAAAAGGGACAGGCATAACCTAGGTATTTTCAGGAACACACTGTATTAAATTTTTCAGAGAAACAGAACCATTAGGTGATTCTATCTACGTATCTATGTATCCATGTATCTATTATCTATCTATCTATCTATCTATCTATCTATCTATCTATCTATCCAGAAAGGGAGATTTATTACAGGCTCACATGATTATGGGGGTTGAGAAGCCCACAAGCTGCTGTCTGCAAGCTGGAGGCCCAGGAAAGTTGGTGGTGTAATTCAGTTTGAGTCTGAAGGCCCAAGAGTAAGGGTGCCATTGTCTGAGGGCAGGAGAAGGTAGAGGTCCCAGCTCTGGCAAGGAGAGAACATTTTCCCTCCCTCTCCCTTTTTCTTTTATTCAGGTACTTGATGGGTTATATGGTGCCCACCTGCGTTGGTGACGATGTTCTTCTTTCCTGACTAAAATCCCAATCTCTGGGAGGAGAAGCACCCTCACAGATAAACCTAGAAATAATGTTCTGCCAGCTCTCTGGGCATCCCTTAACCCAGTTAAGTTGACACATAAAATTAACCCCTGCACTCACGTTTTGCAAAGGGAAATCCATTGTAAAACAGGGATGAGGATCAGAGAGGGCAGGAACGTGACCACACAGTGAGAAATAAGAAATAGTTAGCCCTTCCCCATGTCACATTCGCTCCTTAGAAAATCACCCAGGTGGCCCGGAGCATCGTCCATTGTTATCTTAAATGACATACACACAGCAACGTCAAAGCAGAGAGAACTTCTCTGTGGCTGACACATTTCACAAGGAGAAATGGATTTTAAAACTGTTTTCAACGAACAAATTCACAGTCTTAGCCCCCCTTCCCCAGGACTCTTTCCCTGGAGTAAAGCTTGGAGAAGAGGTGGATGAGGGCTGATAAGGTCCAGAATTTGGGAGGGAGTTTTTCTAATCACCCACCAGAGGGTTCCCCAACCCGAGCCAATTTCCTCCGAAATCACATACGTGAGGTCAGAAAAAGGGATGATGAGCTGCCCACCATCAGGGGCGTTGGAAAGGCCTGATTTCATTCCATCAGAGCAGTGTCAGAGTTTATAAATTGTGGTGTCTGTCTTTACAAAAGGTGATAAAGTCTATCTTCTCACAAAAAGCGCATGTTTTCAATGTAGATTTATCATCTTTAATATTCTGGAAGAGTGGGAGAGACAGAGACAGAGAAAGGTGGGGGTAAAGGCGAAGATGGAGGGGTGCCATGGGTAAGGACCAGGGGCAGGTATACCAGGAGGACCCTAGTTCCTTCTGCAAAGCAGAGACCAGGGAGAAGGAACACGACAGGAAAAACAAAGTGCAAAGTGCAGATTTTGGTGTCTGATTACATGGGTTCACATTTAGACTTGGTGCTTCTAAAAAATTTTTTTTCTTTATTGATTTTAAAGAGAGAGGAAGGGTGAGGAAGAGAAAGATAGAAACATCAATGAGCAAGAACACCAATTGGCCGCCTCCTGCATAGCCCCCACTGGGGATGGGGCCCACAACCTGGGCATGTGCCCTGACCAGGAATCGAACAGCGACCCCTTGCTGCATGGGTTGATGCTCAATCGCCGAGCCACACCAGCTGGGCAACTAGGAGAATTTAGGTGAGTGACTTCATTTCTGTGAGCTTCCTCATCTCAGACACGGGGACAAGGATAGGAGGGATATGCCTTTGTCGGGAGTTTCCTGGGAATTACATAAATGAATGCCATCGTGAACTGAGCACAACACCTGGCACATAGCAAGCACAGTCAGAGCTGACTTGTTGTCCAAAACGCACGGGGCGAGCTCCGGCGAGCAGAGCATTGTCATAAAGAGCGAGGGACAGAATTCCAGGGGCCGGGAGGGCCACCACGTGTCCCTGGGAGCTGCTGACTGTGGGAACTGGAAAGCTATGCTCGGACCAATTCCTCCCTCTCTCCATCATTATCATTTTTGTATTTTTTCATCTGCTTTATTCTCTTTTCCTAGAGGATGGGCTGTTTCCCTTTCTGAGCCATGAAAGGACCCATCAGGATAGTCTCAAAATGACATCCACTGCCAACAGTCCCATCTCAAATTTCCAGGACAGCTGAGGTTACTGGTCCACCCTTGACCAAATCACAAATTCCAGAAAGAAAAAAACAACAACAAAACCACAACCATTTAAGTTGAGGGTATGGTTAAATAATAAGGTTAAGCTCAGAGCTCTGGCAGAGGCTCAGCATCTGTGACATCCTAGTAACCCTGATGGAAGTAGAACAACATGGTGATTGAAATCAAAGCTCCAGGGTCGGACCCTCTGGGTGCGAGTCCCAGCCCTACCATTTCCCAGCGCGCATCCTTGAGAAAGTAACTTAACTTCCCTGTGCCTCAGTTTCCTCCTGTGTAAAAGACACGGTAGAAATTCCCACCCCAAATGGTTCTCCTTCTGGTTAATGGGACACTTAGGGCCCATAATAAGTGCTCGGTAGGAAACACTGAGCTATTACTCTTGTTTTTCTTGTCGCTATAAAAGCCACGTGCCTGGGAAAAGCAACTTTGCAGACTAAGGGACAACACAGCATTTTGGACGCTTTTGCAAAGAGCTTCCGCACCAGCGTTGAAGCCATCTTGTCCGTCCTCCTGGATAATCAGAGGCGGTATAATTTATGCATAAACCCTCTGGTGGGTTTATGTCGGTGCTAAATCGGAGATTCCTGTGGATGTACACCCCGAGCGCCCTTCCCCTCTGGGGGCACGTGTGGTGCAGGAAAACATCTTCAATCTGTCCTAACCACATGCAGCCCTGACGCCAGCACTCGCTCCCCACCCCCACCCTGCTTTCCCCTGCTGTGGTATGTATGACAGTGCTGGGTGGTGATGGAAAATCCGGAGAGACAGAGCCCATTAGACAGAACTGCAGGCGGGTAAGGTTTGCCAATTATGTTTTGTTTCTTTCTGCTTTCTCCGTGACTTTAGGATATACAGATTCTTTCTGGCACTCCCCCGGTTCCGGGCCTATAAAATAAGTTTAATGGCTGAATTTTCTTTAGGATAATCAGAGGCGGTATAATTTATGCATATGAATAGTATTGCAGCCAGATGTAATTTTGCTTGGAGTTGTGGCATTACAGTTAGAAATGGCTCTGCTGGCTGTGTTTTGTGGAATTTGCAATTTATTTAACAGTTGACTGAGCAGTGACCCCAGATAAAATAACCATAATCAGAGTAGTTTTTTTTTTTTAAGAGATCTAAAAAACAAAGGTAGGACTGGGCCTTGGAGAAAGACTCCGCTCTGGGGCCGATGGAAGTAAAGCAGGTGGCGAGGACCATGAGGCAGGTGAACACTCGAGTTAGTGTGGCCAGCAGAGGGATCGCTGATGGAGGGAGGGGGCTGGCGTCTTTGACTTCGAATCTCTCCCTCAGCCCAGAGCTTTCTGTTTGGAGGTTCATTCCCATTTGATTGAAAAGCAACAGATTATGTTTGTGTTGCTCATGGAAGCTGTGCTGTTTCTTATTCCTGGAGCCCCAGGGTTGTATGCAAGAGGACCGGAGAAACTGGAGGGGGGTCCTAGCAAGGTAGTCTGTGGCTTCTGTGAGGAGTGACCCCAAGCTTTCCAAAACCCTGACCCTTCTGTAGTGGGCTTCATTCTGCAGGGGGAGAAGAAGACCCCTCTCTACACACCAAGCTTGCCTCTGCCTATCTCTGGCCTCTGTCTCCACCCCAAGCCTTTTATAAATGGAAGCATCCAGGACAGATAATGGTCCTCATTCTACTAGGGGAGGGTCTTCGTGTCCATGCGTCCAGCCTCTTTGACTTGCATTCTGCCAGGGCTGGCCCCTTGGAGTGGAGCATCCACTTGCTATGTTTTCTTCTTCCTGAGGACACGAGGACCATTCATGCCTGCATCATGCCTAATGCTCCAGCCCAGCCTTCACCGTAGAGACCTGTGCAGCTGTTGTTAGGTGTTGTTACACAGGAGTCCCATTTAGCTCCCTGCTCCTTCATGGGAATGGTGGTCCTGTTCCTGGTTCTTCAGGGGGTATTAAGTAAAAAGAAATGTCTTGTCCCTGGCCATGAAACTGTTAGAACAACTACCGACCTCTCAACTTGCAGCCTAATGCATTGCAAGCTCGCATTTTCAACCTGGCCATGGCCCTCCTTGGCTGGAAGCTTCAGTGGCCCTCCTTACTCCTAGGATCAGTCGAAAATATTTTCACCTGGCATGTGAGATTTTTTGTGGTCTGGCTCTGCTTTACAATTCACGTTTGTTCCTTGTGAACTCTGTACCACTATGCTCTCTTCCAAGGACATACTACAGTTCAGTGCTCCCCAAGTTCTCGGTCTTGAATTTGCACACAAAAGTCTAAATGATTTTTTAAAAAAAATCTTCGCCTAAGGATATTTTGTTCCATTTACATTTAGATGGAGTGAGAAGGAGAGAGAGAGAGAGAGAGAGAGAGAGAGAGAGAGAGAGAAAGAGAGAGAGAGATGAGAGAGACACATCGACTGGATGCTTCCCGCACGACCCCGACCAGGGCTGGGGACCAAACCGCAACAAAGGTATCTGCCCTTGACCGGAATCAAACCCGTGACTCTTTGGTCTGTGGGCCGATGCTCTAAGCGCTGGGCCAAACAGGCCAGGTCTAAACTATTTTTTAACCTAGAGAATTCCTTCTCGTTGCCCAAAGCTCGGCTCAGCTATCCCCTGCCCTAGAAATGTACCCTGACTCCTGAGGGAGACGTTCCCCTCCTCTGTGGTCACCTCAGTCTCCATGTCACTTCTTTCATGATAGGCATGTCCATTTCCATTACAGCTTTGCTCTGTTACCTGAGCACCCTCCAAACCCAGAAGGCGGCCTTGTGCATGGACGTAGCTCAATGTATATTTGATAAGTGAAGACATATATAAATGCTCCCTAAAAATTGTCATTGAGACTAATCTGTAGGGGGAGGCCAGAGAGCAGCAGGCACAGAAAGGGAAAGAGATAAACTTTCACTCTAGGAATCGAAAGACTTCAAGGTTGAAGAAGATGGAAAATAAGTGTGCCAGCTAGTATATATTGTTCATATATCAGATAGAGCACATACTGCCTGTCACTAGGCTAAGAATTTTACCTGGGTCATCTCGTTGACCTCATATAATGACACAACAGTATGGCAACTATGGTTTCCTCTAACTGTCGAAGAAACTGAGGCTTAGGAAGGTGACACGGTGACTACCTAGCAGTCCCAAGATTCAAACCTCTAGGTTCTAGAGTGTGTACTTGTTTTTCCTTTTGGTTTTTAAAATACATATTTCTTAAATTCTGGAATATTTTATGTATTCATAAAAGTACAGAGAATAGAACCACAAACAACATAGAGCAGTGAGTTGTAAGCAGGTTACTTAGACACATCTACATAGTTGCCATGGAAGGTGATATTTATCACATTACATCATTCTGGTATGATATTATTGTGTCTTTATTACATCCCAGTTTAATTCCCACCTCCACTCTCAAAGGCAGTGAGTATCTTCTGTTTTTTTGGTATTACTCTCTTCTTATGTTTTCTTTTTTGCTTTTATATTTTCACTACTTGAGTGTTAACAATACCCATTAACAATAAGTAGTATTTTTGAGCGTTTTAGGTATTTCCATAGAAAGGAATCTGTATTCCTTTTCAGCTTATTCACATTTTCCCTTTGAATTAAATGACTTTTACTTTGGAAACAGTTTAGATTTACTGAAAAGTTGAGAAGACAATGCAGAGAGTTCCCATGCTTCACCTGGGCTTCCTCACTGTTAACACCTTACATCACCACCGGTGCTGGTCAACACCAAAAGACGATGTTGGCATGCTACTGTTAACAGAACTACAGACTTCTTGTGAATTTTTTTAGTTTTTCTCTTAATGTTTCTTCTGTTCCGAGGTCTGTTGCATTTAGTTGTCACGTCTCCCCAGGCTCCTCCTGGTGATGACTCTTTCTCCGTCTTCCCTTGTTTTTCATGACCCTGACATTTTATTTTATTTTTGTTAATCCTCACCCAAGGATATTTTTCCTTTGAGTTTTAGAGAGTGAAAAGGAGTGGAGGGGGAAGAGACAGACATCTATGCGAGAGAGACACATCGATTGGTTGCCGCCCGCATGCACCAGACCTGAGCTGGGGATGGAACCTGAGATTCAGGTACGTACCCTTGACTGGGAATCAAACCCAAGACTTTTTGTTGTGCCAGCCAATGCTCTAACCACCAAGTCACACCGTCCAGGATGACCTTGACATCTTGAGGAGTTAGGTGTCCTGTTCAGTGTCCCCCAATCTGGCTTTGTCTGATGTTTAATCGTGATTAGTCTGAGGTTACAGGTTTCTGGGGAAACCATAGGGATGCGGTGTCCCTGTCATCCCTTCATATCAGGGCGTTCACGATGTCCCCATGATGCCCTTGGTGATGGGAACCTGATGAACTTGGTGGAGGTGTGTCTTCCAGGTGTCTCCACTGTCCAGTACAGCTTGACCTTTCCATACCCTATGCTGGTAAGTCTGGAAGCAAGCTGGGAAGTCTAGGCCACTCTCAAAGGGTGAGGGTTTCAAACTCCACCTCCTGGGGAGCACACGTCAGCGCATGATAAATGGAATTCTTCTTTAAGGCAAATTTGTCTCTTCTCCTCCCATTTATCGATTTACCCAGTACTTCATTTATATCGGTACAGACTCATGGACATTTATTTTATGCTTTGGGTTATAATCCAATACTACATTATTTGTTTTTCTGCTCAAATTGTCCCAATTTTGGCCACTGGATACTCTAAGTTGACTCCTGTGCCCCTTGGACATGGCCTCATCCCTTTATTTTTTGAGCATTTTCTTACTTTTTGCTATTACAAGCTGTTCTATCTCACCTTTTGTTTTTCTTTTTAGCCATAGATCATTTATTTTGTTTTCTATATTTTTCTTTTTTGTGGTAAAATATTTATAATATAAAATTTGCCATTTTAATCATGCTTTAAAAAATAATCCTCACCCGAGGATGTTCCTTCATTGACCTTTTTTTTTTTTTTTAATAGAGAGAGTGGAGGGAGGGAGAGAGAGAGAAACATCAATGCGAGATAGACACATCAATCGGTTAGGGAGAGAGAGAGAAACATCAATGTGAGATAGACACATCAATCGGTTTCCTCCCACACAACCCTGACTGGGGCAGGGATCAAACCTGCAACGCAGGTATGTGCCCTTGACCGGAAATCGAATCCGTGACCCTGTGGTCTGCAGACAGATGCTCTAACCACTGAGAAACACCAGCCAGGGCCATTTTAATCATTTTTCAGTCTACAGTTCATCACCAGCATGCATATTCACATTGTGGTACAGCCACCACTACACAGATTTAATTTACTCCTTTTGACAGCTGTATAGTACACCACTGTTAGAATATAGCATAATATATTCATTCATTCTTTTATTGGTGGAGAGTTCGGTTGACCTCAGCTTCTCACTTTTCAGACAATGCTAACAGCAAACATTTCTTTTTACCCCATTCCACATGTGTATGGTCAGGAGCTTCTCTAGAATATATTTCTAAAAGCACTAGATGCTGGGATGTCGGGAAGAAACATCTTCAAATATTTCAGGCCTTATTAAATCTGTCTCTAAGTGGTGTGTAGTTTATATTCTCAAGGATGTTATCTCACATCCTTGCCCACCCCTGATGGGTGGGGGGACCTTTTCAACTGTGTTTTTCTGCTTACATAGCGAGCTGAGCTCCTTTCCACAGAATGTACCGGCTACTCCGATTCTTCCTCTGCGAATTGCCTCTTCTCGTGCCAGGTTGTTCATCTTTTCTTATTGATCCATAGGACTTCTTTATATTCTGGAAACGAATCCACTCTGGGTTTTATGTGTTGCAGATATCTGCTCTCAGCTCTGGCTTGTCTTTGGGCTTTTGTGTTTGGTATTTTATTTTATTTTTGTCATACAAAATATTTTAAAGATTTTCTTTTTGCTTATAGGCCTTTAATCTATTCGGAAGATAACTTTTTATGTGGTGGGAATTAGGGATCCGGCTTTATTTTTCTTCCACACTGTTTTTACCGTATGCCACTGATTCTGAGACGTACTTTCCGCCCCTGCGTTTTGCTATCTCTGAGATTTCGATGCATATTAGTATCGGTGTAATATCAGTGTTTCCCTCCCTTTATGGTACATAAAATAGTACGTGTCCTACAACCAGCGGCATCTCAGGTTCAACGAAAGGTAGATATAGTGAAGGTTTAATCCTAATTTTTCATAACTGGTGGGACTGACCTTCTGTTTCCCTTATTCTGGCAAATATTGGTCTTTTAATATTTTGTATGAGTATTAGAATCACTTTGTCAAATTCTAAAATGACTCCTATTTAAAAAAAAATGGAATTACATTGACTGTACAGACTAGTTCTTTGGGAAGAAATAGCCATGGTTGAGACATTTTGTTAGGTCCTGGCCAGTTTGGCTCAGCGGTTAGAGCGTCAGGTCGCAGGTTTGATTCTTGGTCAAGGGCATGTACTTGGGTTGCAGGTTCGATCCTCAGCCCCTATTAGGGTCGTGCGGGAGACAATCAATTGATGTGTCTCTCTCACATTGATGTTTCTTTCTCTCTCTCTCTTCCTCATTCCCAGTATCTAAAAGTCAATGGAAAAATATCTTCAGGTGAGGATTAAAAAAACAAAAGACATTTTGCTAGCCCTACGTTAATGAAAAGGTGAGGTCCCTAGGTTAAGCAACTGGGTCAAGTGGCAATGCGAGCAGTTACAGAACCAGAATTTCATTTCTTTTTTCTTGTCTCCTTTCCTCTACGGCATAGCTCACTTGCTGCAGTAAGCCACCTCCTGGAACTTTGACACCCTGCCACTGAAGGTGTCCATGCTGCGGCTAAGTGGCCACCTGACCAAGAGAGGGACCTTCACGTAGGGTGGAAACAAACTCTCGGGCTCCTCTGAGTATAAAACTCCATGGCTTCAGGGAGCACAGTGTGATTTGGAAAGCTGAGCCAGGAGCAAGAACGGAGATGCTCCACTTTATAGCTTTGCCTGGGGCCAGCCTTGAGCTAGGAGGGAAAGAATGACATTTGCCCACTTTTTCATCCACTTATTGTTTCTGCAGAGGCCAGTGAATGTTCCTGTGCCTCCCTCAGCCTGGGTCCTCTTCTTTCCCTCTCTTCTTCGCCCCCATGTATTGAAAAAGCTTACAGTAGGAATTGGCAAACAACAGCCAGCAGGCCAAATCCATAGGTAGCCTGTTTTCATAAATAACATTTTATTGGCGCACAACCACCCCATCCGTTAACGTGTCTAACATATTGACTTTCAGGCCACAACCTCAGAGTTGAGTGGTTACAACATATGACTGCAAAGTCTAAATTATTTATTATTTGACCTTCTATGGGAAAAAAAGGCCACACCCTTGTCTCAAAACGGAGACTATTATCACAAAACCTATTTGTTCTCCGGATTCCAAAACCTAGGGTTGCCCTTAGGGTTTGATTCTGTTCACGGTATAGATTTTTCTTCTCTTTGAAAAGGTTAGATGGCTCCCTTACACCTTTGAACAGAAATATGAAAATATAGGTGAGGGTGCAAACCCACTCAGGGAAATTGGGCCTCAGCAAAATGCAATCAATGGCTTTCTCTAGTTGAAGGCTGTTCGCGGGAAACTGTCTTTGGAAGAGGCGATGGGTCCAAAGGCTGAGAGTAGAATGGAGAGAGAGAATTTCAGAACAACTTCCTGGCAGAGCTAATTTTCCCCTCCCAGAGCTCAGTGTGGACGGGATGACAGCGGAGTGTTATTACAGTCCTTTATTACAAGCTCCTTTGGGCCAACTAAGCGATCAGGTGAAATGTGGCGCTTCAAATTGTTTGTGACCAAATTATTGGTTTTTGACAAGAACGCTCTCCTGGATCTGAAATTTCTTCCTGCCTCAGTCCACTTTCTTTCCATCTCCTCACAACTATGTTTTTATATATCACCCAGCTGCTCTCCTCCAATTTAAAGTCTGAGTCTGAGAGGATTATGGACCATGAACCTCTCTCTCCATTGTAAATAGCCATAGTTATAAAAATATTCCCTTTCAGAAGTGGGGAATGTCTGCTCAAGGGCCGTATAAGGTCTGAAAAATCAACACCAGCTAACATCACACACCTCAATCAATTAGCCTGACCAAATGGAGGAGGCAAATTTTTAAGATGATAATTTTGTATGGCCCACGGATGATATTATAAATATCCAAATGGTCCTGGGCAGAAAAAAGGTTCCCCACCCCTGGATGGACCAGCAGCAGATCACAGGTCTGTTTTAGGTGGCACACAAACAGACTTAAAAAGGAATAAATAACATAAATAAATAAAAAATAGAAATGAAATTTTAAAATAATAGAAATTTGAAAATAATCTTAGCATATTGAACCCAGAGTAGTACTGCTGGGTTTAGTCAACAACCCAATAAAAATAGTAATAGCTGTGGTGAACCGAATAATGCACCGCCCCTACCCCCAGCATGTCCACATCCTAATCTCTGGAACATGTAAATGTGTCACTTTATGTGCCAAAAGGGACTTTGCAACTGTTGTTGTTAAGGATTTTGAGAAGATGAGACTGTCTTGGATTATCCAGCTGGACCCAAGGTAATCACCAGGGTCCTCATAAGAGGGAAGCAAATGGGTCAAAGTTCAAGGGAACGATGATGAAACTGGAGGTGAGAGAACCAGAAAAATAGAGATAGATGATGGATGGATGGATGGATGGATGGATGGATGGATGGATGCACAGATAAGATAAGATAGACAGATGGATAGACAGACAGATGGATAGATAGAGAGGTGGATAGACAGATGGATAGATAGATAGATAGATAGATAGATAGATAGATAGATAGATAGATAAACAGATGGATGGAGGGAGAGATTGATTTTGATTGAGATTTGAAGAAGACCCTGTACTGCTGGCTTTTAAGATGGAAGCAGGAGCAATGGGGCAGGGAAAGCACTGGATTCTAGAAGCTGAAGACGACACAGAAATGAATTTTTCCTTAGAGCCTCTGGAAGGGACAGGGTCCTGCCACCACCTTGATTTCTACCAAGTGAAACTCACAGCAGACCTCTGACCCCCAGAACTGCCAGGTGGTATGTGTATGCTGTTTTAAGCCCCTAAACTCGTGGTCGTTTGCCATGGCAGCCATAGAAAACTAATACAACAGGTAACAAATAGCTAACACTTCCTGTGCTCCTGGCACTGTGTTGAGTGTGGCACCTGATTTACAATCACAGTTGCCTGACAAGTGAGGAATTATTATTTCGTGTCAGGATGAGGAGGCTGAAACTCAGAGAAGTCGCAGAGCTGTGATTCGACCAGGGTCTGCCTCACTCCAAAGTTTATGTTCTTCCCAGAGCAGGTCTGGGCTACACTGTGACAGAAAGTCTCAGCCCTGAGCGGTTTGCCCTGCCATTGACCAGGGCGTGGTCTCTCAGACGTTTCTTCTGCTGTTGACTCATGGCACGCTGCACAGCTTGCAAGAGTGGATGATGGATGATCAGGCATCGTCCTTGATGGGTGACCTTTTAGTGCCTCTCTTTGTCATGGCTTTCCCAAGTTCATTCATCTCTCTGAGATGTGCACCGTGTACCCAGTTCGCCCAGGTTTGTGGACACAAACACGGAACTGATGGCCACCGCTGCCCCTCCCTTAGATTTCTGTACATCCAACGTGGGCTTTCCCAAGGCAGGAAAATGGGTTTAAAATTTCAGCCATGAAGTGTTCGATGTAGAGGCAAAGAGGGAAGAGAAACCTCACAACCCCATGACTGAAAAAAAAAAACTTGGTATCTCACAGAAATAGATTTATCTTGTTAGTTACTGAAGACTATTTGCATAGCGGAGAAAAGAACTTTTAACTCGTTTCCTTATCGCGCCTTCTTTCCAGAGAGAATATTTCTCCCTGCAGATGTATCTCACTATTGAATCTGGCGTTTAAAGAAAATGTCATCCAGACCCATGATGAAAATTGAATTTTCCCGATGCCTAAGGTTGACTTTCCTTAACTAACTTAGCCGCCTCCCAACCTGACGCAGAGGCAGGTATTTTGGTCTGCTTTGGATCTGCGCTTCTCTCCGTTTCAACTTCTTCGACGGGTCTTGCCTTCTGCCTTCTTCCCTGCTGCCTGTATGGTTTGCTGTCATGCTTTGTCCTATGTCCAACTCTGTCCTTCTCGAATTGCAAAGTCCCTAATCTCTTTCCTCCTGTGGCCGGTTCCTTTTCTCTTATGGACGGTGTCATCCCAATATCTGGCTTTCCCTGAGTTGCCAGGGCGGACAGCACCTGCCTACAGCACAGGTAAGAGAGTAGGGAGATGTAGAAATGGAAGGGCTCGCTTTTATTTAACCCTCAAGCGACCTGAACTGCCACAGAAACTTATTATTATGTCTGTTTCATCTGCCACCTCTAATCCTGATCTGGGAGGTGTCAGCTCATCTTATGAATGAGTGTTAGATGACATTTGATCCACGTTCCGCCCCAATATAGGGCCTGACAGCACTCCCCTCTCAGAGGGTGAGCCCGAGGAGGACATGGCTCCGTGCAGCGTCTTCTCAGCCTTTAGGGAAAGATTCGGAGGCCCAGGGAGAGGGAAGGTTGTATTGCCGGATGGCTTTTCCCTAAAGGAGAAAACGAGATACCCTTTCTGCAAGCCATAAGCCTCACATATACCCGCTTGCTTAAATTACTTAAATGTAAAATCAAGGACTGTGCATTAGAGCCGAGGACCCTGCATATGGATCTCTGGAGGCACTGGCCAGCCCATAAAATAGAGAATGGGAGAAACCCTACCCTCTTGGTTGATTAAACAGCTAGAAAGCATGACTTCTGCTCAGGTTTTTGGTTGAAAATAGTCTCCTTTGAATAGGGTGATCATATCAGTTATTGTGCAAGCCAGGGCACTTGTTGTAAAGGTAAAATTTCTATAGCAGAAATGCATAAATCTTTTTTTTTAAGGGCTAATATTTTATTTTCCAATTACAGTTGACATTCAATGTTATATTAGTTTCAGGTGTACAGGATAGTGGTTAGACATTTATATAACTTACAAAGTGATCTCCCGGTAAGTCTAGTACCTACCTGGCACCATACATAGTTAGAGCATATTATATTCCTTATGCTGTACTTTATATCCATGAGTCTAGTTTGTAACTGCCAATTTGGACTTCTTAATCCCTTCACCTTTTTCACCCAGCCCCCCACCCTCTCTCACCAGGCATAAATCTTAATTGTACGCCTTGATGCGGTTTTACATATGTAATCACCGGATGTACGCGCATGCAGGTGTAACCACCACCCAGGTCAACACAGAAAGAGGTTTCATCGCCCCAGGAAGCTCCATCATGACCATTTCTAGTCACTAGCTACCTTCCACATCCCCCCAAGGATAACTGCTTTTCTGATTTCTGTCACCATAACTTAATGTTTGCCTGCTCACGTAATCAGGTTTTGTTCTTTTAATAGACAACCTGGGCTCCGTTCCCACTGCCGGTCACCTGCCTTCTCAGTGATTCTGCCTTCTCTTTGGAGGTTCACCTATTCGGCCACGGAGCAGGGACGATGAGAGGTGGAGTGAATACGAGGCCCTTCTCATGCCTTTGGAGTCTCTCTCCCTTCTGCGGTGGCCCATCCCCTCACATCGGAGCTCCCTGACCTCCCGAAGCCGACAGCACTCATCCAGTGCAAAGCAGCTCTCCGCCCACCTGCGCCCTTTCAAAAGCCACTGTTTCTCACCTGATTCCACGCCCCTAGCAGAATGCAGGAATCATTTGTGTTTGATGATCTTGTGTTTCAAGACTTCAATCTCTTGTACTTTGAAATTGAAATTCCTGAGCCTGCAAGGGACCTGATGCTGACAGCTGACGTATTGAACTTTCTCCAGCTTCAACAGCTCAGAAAGTCAATCTCTCCGCTTTATTTCTTGCAGTGCACGATCTGTCAGGAAGCGGGAATCCAGGCCGTGTTTGTGAAACCGAGAGCTGTGTCCATTCCCCCTGTCTTTTCTCTAGGTCAGGGAATCAGATGGCGTTAGCTTGCACACTAATTAACAAATATCAGGGTGGTGAAATGCCATGCAAGACTCTACGTGCTTAGACTCTGCCTGTGGGGGTGGTGTCAGGGGTACGGTTACCTTCCTGAAATCCATTTTTAAATTCTTGCTCTCCAGCATCACTCATCCTTCATTCAGGAACTGCTTTAGCTTTCTTCCTCCGTACAGAATATATATTTGTTGCCTCTGCCTTGCATTTTCTCAGTCGGTAAAGTGGTCATAAGTACTTAACTCAGAGGTGAAAATTAAATAGCATGTCAGTGTTCTGCATAGTTCCTGACACACAGTATGACTGGGATAAACATTAGCAGTTACCATTATGATACATGGAAAACCAAGATCCTTTTCAATCCCTCTGTTGCTGGATCATCACCTTTCTCCTGACTCTATTGTTCTATGAGCATACTTATTTGAATTTGTACTTCCATCTGCCAAAAGATGCCCCTTCAATTTCTCCCATCTGACCAATTCCTACTTTTCCTATGAGACTCCTTCAGGAGAAAGATTCAGGCTCCTCAGGGAACATCAATTGCCACATCATCGAGACTACAATTCTATATGTTCCTCCTTTTGCACTTGTCTCATATTTCTGTCTATGTATCTGATCCCACTGTGTGAGCTCCTTGTGGACTGGGAGTTCTGGAATGGCTGGGGAGAACCATCAGCTTTCTCTCCATAAATTAATTCTTGCTGTTACAAACACAGGGACAGCTAGAGTTGCCCTTGCATGAAGCAGCATAGTCATAAATCAATTCCTGAAGTTAAAATCATCTTTCCTGGCACTTTTTAAAAAAAGTATTATTATTATTATTTGTGTGTGTGTGTGGTACGTGCCCCTAGAAGGAACCGAACCCGGGATTCTCTGGTCCACAGGCCGACGCTCAACCGTTGAGCCAAACTGACCAGGGCAAAAAAAAAGTATTATTTTATTGATTTTTTTAGAGAGAGAGAGAGGAAGGGAGAGAGAGATAGAAACATTGATGACCTGTAGTTTTCTGTGAATAGGTCCTTTATTTCTTTGGTTAAGTTTATTCCTAGGTATCTTAATTTTTTTGCCTCAATGGAAAATGGGATTGTTTTTTAGTTTCTCTTTCTGTGAGTTCATCATTGGTGTATAAGAATGCCATTGATTTCTTTTTTTTTTTTTTGAAATTTTTATTTATTTATTTTTTTGTTACAGATATTTTACCTTTTTACCCCATTGGCACCCCCCACCCCACCCCCCCTCCACCCCGTCCCCGGCTTAGTTGTCCATGTCCATTGGTCATGCATACATGCATATAAGTTCTGTGGTTTATCCCTTCCCACCCCCCCACCCCCCATCCCCTCTTCTGAGAGATGTCAGTCTGTGCCCCACTTCCATGTGTCTGGGTCTACTGTATTCCTCAGACTGTTATGTTCATTATATTCCGTATATAAGTGAGATCATGTGGTATTTGTCCTTCTCTGCTTGGCTTCTTTCACTTAGGATAATACTTTCCAGGTCCCTCCATGTCGTCTCAAAGGATAAGAGATCTTTCTTTCTTACCGCTGCATAGTATTGCATTGTGTATATGTACCACAGCTTTTTGATCCATTCGTCTACTGGTGGACACTTGGGCTGTTTCCAGATCTTAGCTATTGTAAATAGTGCTGCTATGAACATGGGGGTACATATATTCTTCCTGATTGGTGTTTCAGGCTTCCTAGGGTATATTCCCAGCAGTGGGATTACTGGGTCAAATGGAAGTTCAATATTTAATTTTTTGAGGTAGCACCATATTGTTTTCCATAGCGGCTGCACCAGTCTGCATTCCCACCAGCAGTGTATTAGAGTCCCCTTTTCTCCACAACCTCGCCAACACTTGTTGTTTGATGATTTGTTGATGGCGGCCATTCTGACAGGTATGAGGTGATACCTCATTGTTGTTTTAATTTGCATCTCTCTGATGATTAGTGATGTTGAACATTTCTTCATATGTCTCTTGGCCATTTGTATGTCCTGTTTGGAGAGGTGTCTATTCAGCTCCTCTGCCCATTTTTTAATTGGGTTCTTTGTCTTCCTTTTGTGGAGTTGTATGAGCACTCTGTATATATTGGAAATTAACCCCTTATCTGATACATCATTGGCAATGATGTTCTCCCATACAGTGGGTTGCCTTTCCATTTTGATGATTGTTTCTTTTGCTGTGCAGAAGCTTTTTAGTTTGATGTAGTCCCATGTGTTCATTTTCTCCTTTATTTCTGTTGCCTTAGGTGATGTATCAGTGAAAATTCTGCTCCGTATGATGTCCGAAATTTTGTTGCCTACATTTTCTTCTAGAATTTTTATGGATTCACGGGTCACATTTAAGTCTTTTATCCATTTTGAGTTTATTTTTGTGTATGGTGTAAGTTGATGGTCTAGTTTCATTTTTTTGCATGTAGCTGTCCAATTTTCCCAACACCATTTATTAAAGAGGCTGTCTTTACTCCACTGTATGCTCTTGCCACCTTTGTCAAATATTAATTGAGCGTATTGCCTTGGGTCCATTTCTGGGCTTTCAGTTCTGTTCCACTGGTCTATATGCCTGTTCTTGTGCCAGTACCAGGCTGTTTTGGTTACAGTCGCTTTGTAGTATAACCTGATATCTTATTGTGATCCCTCCAACTTTGTTCTTCTTTTTCAAGATTGCTGTGGCTATTCGGGGTCTTTTTTGGTTCCATATGAACTTTTGAAGTATTTGTTCTAGTTCTATGAAATATGTCGTTGGTATTTTGATGGGTATTGCATTGAATCTATAGATTGCTTTGGGTAGTATGGACATTTTAATTATGTGAATTCTTCCAATCCATGAACAGGGTATGTGCTTCCACTTTTTTATATCTTCCTCTATTTCTTTTTTCAATGACCTGTAGTTTTCTGCAAATAGGTCCTTTACTTCTTTGGTTAAGTTTATTCCTAGGTATCGTAATTTTTTTGGAGCGATGTTAAATGGGATTGTTTTTTCAGTTTCTCTTTCTGTGGGCTCATCATTGATGTACAAGAATGCCGTCGATTTCTTGACGTTAATTTTGTATCCTGCTACTTTGCCAAATTCATTTATTAAGTCTATTAGATTTTTGATGGATTCTTTAGAGTTTTCTATGTATAATATCATGTCATCTGCAAATAATGACAGTTTCACTTCCTCCTTTCCAATTTGGATCCCTTTTATTTTTTCTTCACGTCTGATTGCTGTGGCTAAGACTTCCAGTACAATGTTAAATAAGAGTGGCGAAAGTGGACATCCCTGTCTTGTTCCTGTTCTTAATGGAAATGTTTTAAGTTTCTGTCCATTGAGTATGATGTTGGCTGTAGGTCTTTCATATATGGCCTTTATTATGTTGAGATATGATCCCTCTATTCCTACATTGCTGAGCGTTTTTATCAGAAATGGATGCTGGATTTTGTTGAAGGCTTTTTCAGCATCTATTGATATGATCATGTGGTTTTTATTCTTCATTTTGTTTATGTGGTGTATCACGTTTATTGATTTGCGAATATTGTACCAGCCTTGCATCCCTGGAATGAATCCCACTTGGTCGTGGTGAATAATTTTTTTGATGTATTTCTGGATCCGATTTGCTAGTATTTTGTTCAGGATTTTGGCGTCTATGTTCATCAGGGATATTGGCTTGTAGTTTTCTTTCTTCGTAGTGTCTTTTTCTGGTTTTGGAATTAGAATTATGCTGGCCTCATAGAATGTGGTTGGAAGTCTTCCTTCTTCTTGAATTTTTTGAAATAGTTTGAGGAGAATGGGTGTTAGTTCTTTTTTGAATATTCGGTAAAACTCCCCTGTGAAACCATCTGGGCCTGGGCTTTTGTTTGCTGGGAGAGTCTTGATTACCTCTTCAATTTCCTTAGTTGTTATTGGTCTGTTCAAGTTTTCTATCTCTTCCGGGAATAGTTTTGGGAGACTGTGTGTTTCTAGAAATTTGTCCATTTCGCTGAGATTGTTGAATTTGTTGCCATATAGTTGTTCATAGTAGTTGTTAGCGATCTTTTGTATTTCCGTGGTGTTGGTTGTTACTTCTCCTCTTTCATTTCTGATTTTGTGTATTTGGGTTCTCTCTCTTTGTTTCTTGGTGAGTCTAGCTAAGGGTCCATCTATCTTGTTTATCTTTTCGAAAAACCAGCTCTTTGTTTCATTGATCCTTTGAATTGTTTTTTTGGTCTCTATGTCATTTATTTCTGCTCTGATCTTTACTATTTCCTTCCTTCTACTTGCTCTGGGGTTTTCTTTTTGTTTGCTTTCTAATTCTTTAAGCTGTGAGGTTAGACAGTCAATTAGAAATTTTTCTTGTTTTTTGAGGTAGGCCTGTAGTGCTATGAACTTCCCTCTCAGAACTGCTTTCGCTGCATCCCATAGATTTTGTGTTGTTGTGTGTTCATTTTCATTGGTTTCCAGGAAGTTTTTAATTTCTTCCTTGATCTCCTCGGTGACCCATTCATTGTTTAATAACATGCTATTTAGCCTCCATGTGTTGAAATGTCTTTGCATGTTCTTGTTGCAATTGATTTCTAGTTTCATGCCATTGTGATCTGAGAAGATGCTTGATATGATTTCAATCTTCTTGAACTTGTAGAGATTTAGTTTGTGTCCTATCATGTGGTCTATCTTTGAGAATGTTCCATGTGCACTTGAGAAGAATGTGTATTCTGTAGTTTTGGGGTGTAATTCTCTGTAGATATCTATTAAATCCATTTGGTCTAGTGCTTCATTTAGAGTCTCTGTTTCCTTGCTAATTTTTTGCCTAGAGGATCTATCCAGTGCTGTCAACGGGGTGTTGAAGTCCCCTGCTATGATTGTATTGTTGTCAATTTCTCCTTGGAAGTCCTCCAGAAGATTTTTAATATATTTTGGTGCTCCTATATTGGGTGCATATATGTTTATCAAGGTTATATCTTCCTGTTGGATAAATCCTTTCAATATTATGTAGTGGCCATCTTTGTCTCTAGTTATGGTCTTCATTTTGAAATCTATTTTATCAGATATAAGAATTGCTACCCCAGCTTTTTTTTGCTTTCCATTTGCTTGGAAAATTTTTTTCCATCCCTTCACTTTCAACCTATGTGAGTCTTTTGTTGAGAGGTGGGTCTCTTGTAAGCAACATATAGATGAGTCATGCTTTCTTATCCAATCAGCTACTCTGTGTTTCTTTATGGGAGCATTCAATCCATTTACGTTTAAGGTGATTATTGATATGTACTTATTTATTGCCATTTTTGTTTAGTGTGGTTCTATTTTTCTTCCCATTTCTACTGCTAATTACAGCAGTCCTTTTAACATTTCTTGCAGTGCTGGTTTGGTGCTAATGTATTCCCTTAGCTTTTTTTTGTCTGGGAAGCTCTTTATTTGATCTTCTATTTTGAATGATAGCCTTGCTGGGTAGAGTAGTCTTGGATTCAGATTCTTGTTTTTCATGACTTTGATGACTTCATGCCATTCTCTTCTGGCCTGTAGTGTTTCTTGTGAGAAGTCAGCTGAGAGCCTTATGGGGTTCCCTTTGTAGGTAACCTGTTGCTTATCTCTTGCTGCTTTTAGGATTCTCTCTTTGTCTTTAATTTGTGGCATTTTAATTACTATGTGTCTTGGTGTGGGCCTGTTTGGGTTCTTCTTACTTGGGACTCTCTGTGCTTCTTGAACTTGAATGCCTTCTTCCTTCACCAAATTAGGGAAGTTTTCTCTCACTATTTTTTTGAATATATTCTCTATCCCTTGCTCCTTTTCTTCTTCTTCGGGGACTCCTATGATGCGAATATTATTACGTTTCCAGGTGCCCCATAGTTCTCTTAAGCTGTCTTCCTGTTTTTTAATAGTTTTTTCCTTTTGTTTTTCTGATTGGTTGATTTTTTCTACCCTGTCTTCTAATTCACTGATCCGGTCCTCAGCTTCCCCTACTCTGCTTTTTAAACCTTCCAATGTATTTTTCATTTCGGATATGTCATTTTTTATCTCTTCTTGTTGGTTTTTAATTTCCATTTGGCTTATTTTCAGTGTCTCTATGTCCTTACTCATGCTGTTCAGCTTCCTCAAGATCATGGCTCTGAATTCTAGCTCTGTTAACATGCCTAATTGCTCCACATTGATCTCATCTTCGGTGGAGGTGTCTTGCTCTTTCATTTGGCTTCTGTTTCTGTGTTTCACCATTTTAGCTATCACTGTGGGCTTTGGAGCCTGTCAAGTTCTCCCTTGTGGGTGTTGGTTTTCTGCTGTTTGTGGCTCCCTCTCCTGTGTTTAGATGAGCGAGGGAGGACCCTCGTTGAACACCACTGTCAAGTCTTACTTTCCTGGTTAAAGTTGCCAGCCCAGGAAACGTACTGTTATCCTCTAGCTTTTTGCCTGGAGGCTAGCAGTCTAGGTTAATTGATCAGTTTTGGGTTGTCAGTTGATTGAAAAACTCCCTCTGGTGCTCAGCCAAGGGGCTTTCAGGAGGGTGGGGCAGATGCTGGTTGTTAGTGAGCCTCAATTAGCACTTCAATGGCCCACAGGGTGGGGTTGGATCTCCGAGGGAGGGGCTGCTGCCTCTCCTCAGAGCCCTGGGAAGGAGCAATGTGGCCACCGTCCTGAGTGGCTGCACTCAGCCAAAGCTCTGAGCGCCCTCCAAACCCGGAGTGTCCCGACACAGTTCCAGTCCAGTCCGCCCTCCCTCCGCCGGAGCCCAAGGTGAGTGGCTGTGGCTGTTTCAGCCTCTGTCCCGGCTGCGCTGTGGGGCCGCCTGGGAGTGTGACCCGAGGACGCCGCTTACAGCTAAGGCCGCTGCCGAGCTGCCGACCGTGCGCTCCCAGCCCCGTCTCGCGCCTTCGCAAGCCTACCGGGATGGAGTCAGTGTCCCTCGTTGTATGGTCCTCCAGGCTGCTTTTCTGTTGCTTTTTCCTGTCGATTTGTCTGTGTTATAGTTGTAATTCCAGTTTGGTTCTGGGAGACGGTCTGTGTAGCTCCGTTCACTCCGCCGCCATTTTTCGGTCTCCTGCCATTGATTTCTTGACGTTAATTTTGTATCTTGCTACTTTGCCAAATTCATTTATTAAGTCTAGTAAATTTTTGATGGAGTCTTTGGGGTTTTCTCCGTATAATATCATGTCACCTGCGAATAATGACAGTTTCACTTCCTCCTTTCAAATTTGGATCCCTTTTATTTTTTCTTCCTGTCTGATTGCTGTGGCTAAGACTTCCAGTACTATGTGAAATAAGAGTGGTGAAAGTGGGCATCCTTGTCTTGTTCCTGTTCTTAAGGAAAATGCTTTTAGTTTTTGCCCATTGAGTATGATGTTGGCTGTAGGTCTTTCATATATGGCCTTTATTATGTTGAGATATGATCCCTCTATGCCCACATTGCTGAGCGTTTTTATCAGAAATGGATGCTGGATTTTGTCAAAGGCTTTTTCGGCATCTATTGATATGATCATGTGGTTTTTATTCATTTTATTTATGTGGTGTATCACATTTATTGATTTGCGAATATTGTACCAGCCTTGCATCCCTGGGATGATTCCCACTTGGTCATGGTGAATGATTTTTTTGATGTATTGCTGGATCCGATTTGCTAGTATTTTGATCAGGATTTTGGCGTCTATGTTCATCAGGGATATTGGCCTGTAGTTTTCTTTCTTTGTAATGTCTTTTTCTGGTTTTGGAATTAGATTTATGCTGGCTTCAAAAAATGAGTTTGGAAGTCTTCCTTCTTCTTGAATTTTTTGAAATAGTTTGAGGAGAATGGGTGTTAGTTCTTCTTTGAATGTTCAGTAAAACTTCCCCGTGAAGCCATCCGGGCCTGGGCTTTTGTTTGCTGGGAGAGTCTTTACAAGCCAAACAGAGAAAGACAAGTATCATATGATCTCACTTATTTGTGGAATATAATGAACATAACAGTCTGAGGAATGGGGTAGCCCCAGAGATATGGAAGTGGGGTACAGACTGACAATCTTCAGAAGAGGGGGTGGTGGGGGAGAGATAAACCACAGAACTTATATGCATGTATGCATGAACAATGGACGTGGACAACAAAGCTGGGTACAGGGTGGGGAGGGAGAGGGAGGTGGGAATCAGTGCGGGGAAAAAGGAGAAACATCTGTAACAAAAATAAATAAATTGTGATACACACACACACAATATATATATAAAATAAAATGTGTTTAAAGTAAAAAAAAAGAAAAAGAAAAAGAAACATCGATTGGCTGCCTCCTGAACACCCCCTACTGGGGATTGAGCCTGTAACCCAGGCATGTGTCCTGACCGGGAACTGAACTGAGCCCTCTGAGTCCATGGGAGGATGCTCATTCCACGGAGCCACACTGGCCCAGTCCTAGCACTTAAAAAAAAAATCCTTACCCGAGGATATGTTTTTATGGATTTTTAGAGAGAGAGAAACATTGATGTGAGAGAGAAATATTGATCAGTTGCCTCCCATACATGCTCCAACCAAGATTGAACCTGCGACCTAGATATGTGCCCTGACTGAAAATCAAACCCTCAACCGTTTTTGGTATATGAGATGATGCTCCAACCAACTTAGCCACCCGGCCAGGGCTCCTGGAACTTTTGATTTGGGACTAATATTTGAAGTTCACATTTATTTTCTCTCTCTTTTCCTTCATGGCGTGTTTCTCTTGCCTGACACTCACATGTATCTATCATTGTACATCAGTTTCATCGGATGCCTCCCTCTTGGCCTTCAAAGTAAAATTCATGTTGAACCAATAGCTGGTATATTTACTCAATATTTGAAAAAATTAGATGGAAATCTATTTAGATGTTGTTATATGGTGAGGCAATAGTAAATTAATACTAACTATATAAACAATAATTTCACCACATCATTATGATATAATGATACAATTGTATATAGTTTAATAACATAATATAAAAGTATAATTTCAGTGATTAGCAAAATTCCTGGGACATGCTTCCAACCAATATGTCAACTATTAACAATTCTACCAAATGCTCAAACAGAAACACACAGAAAAGGTCTATACCTGTTTTTGGTCTCCAGGTCTGGAACATAGCTATCATCATTTGTCTTTATTTTCTTCTCAGTCCTGTTTTGGATCTCTTGTTTACTGGATTCCATATAATTCTCTTTTTTATTTACTTCCCCATTTTATTAAAGTTCATCTTCTGGTACATTAAATTTTTTTTATAAACTTGTATATCTGAAAAATTTATATTCCACACTTTCACTTGATTAATAGTTTAGCTAGGTATAGAAAGTTAACAATCATCTTTCATTCAAAATTTTGATGACATGGATCCATGATTTTCTAACATTTGATGTTTCTGTTGAGATGTCTAATGCCATTCTGGTTCTTACTCCTTTGTATGTGACATGTTACTCCTTTCCCCATTTCTAACCCATCCCTAAAATCTTTTAGTGACTATCTTATGTCTCAGATATTCTGAAATTCCACAATAATGCACCTGGATGTGGAATTCTTCCTCTCCCTCTCTCTTGCTCCTCCCTCTCTTTTCTTTCTTCCTTAGCTTATTATGGGCACACTTGATATGAAAACACACCCCTTTCAGTTCTAGCAAGCATGTTTATTATTATTATTGAACAATTTCTTCCTGTTTTTATTTTCTGTTCTTAATATTTGCAACATCTATAATTTGGATAATATACTTCCTTATGATTTAAAAAAATATAATAACTCAAATTGTCTAGTTCTTTGTCTTTTTGTTTTACATTCTGAAAATTTATTTCACTTTGTTCTCTAAATACTTCTTTGATTTAAATATCTTTTCTATAATATTAAATTTCTTCTTCAATTTTTGTGCTATTTGATTCTCTCCCTCCTTTTTTCTTGCTTTACAGAGACAATGACTTCTCTCTTATCTTTCAGAGATGCTTTATTTTAGTTTTTTTATAATTGTTTCTTTTCTCCCTAGTTTATTTGTTCTTTTTTTTTTTATTTCTGGGACCCATTTTTAGGGTCTCACTCTTCATTCTGAAGGCCTACCTTTCATGTGTGGTGGTCCTTAGTGGACGGTTCACACATTTAGGAATGCACTAAACATCCCTAAGTGCATAATGATCAGAAGGTGACTGTTATCTGGTACATTTCACTTTAAAGCAAATTGGCCAATGTTGCATCCTTTTCATCAAAGGACCCAAGATGTTAATGATGAAGATCTGAAGTTTGTTTCCTTTGGATTCTCCAGAAATAAAGCTCCCATTATTTCTCCTGGGAAAGTAAGTGCCTGGTTGCTGGTATTCTGAGACCAGAGAACCTCAGCCCTTAAATGTACCTAATGTTCCTGGATCTATAGACTCTCTGTTAAAATTTCTTCAGAAAATAAACCTTCAAGCTCTTGTAGTGGCCATGAGGGTCTATGGAGGACAACAGAGGGTCTAAATTTTCTCTGTAAAAAATGTCTTCTTTTAGCCTTGGTCTTTATTCCTTTCATTTTACGTATTTGATACATGCCAGGGGAAGACCCTCAGGTACTCCTTACCTCTCTCCAAATACTCAGTTGTAGTTTTCTCCATTTTTACTTTCTATCTTCTACTGTCTTCTGTCTTATATTTGCTGTCCTTTTTGTTAACACCTGGTCTTCTTTCACTGTCATTTTATCATGGGATTTTAATTGTTGTTTTTGAGTGAAGGGAGAGCTGTGAATGGTCAATTGGCCATTTTTTTCCACAAAAAACTTTTAAGTATTTATCTTTCATCTTGGGAGGCTGCCCCTTTGAAATCTCCAAGTGAAACATGAGGATGCTTGCAATGCCAAGTTTACATCAGTGTGGGTCTTCTGTGGCTGCTGGGTCACTTTCATGGTGACACAAAATATCCTTCTACAGAGTCCTTTACCCAAAAAAGGCACAATCCCGGAAGGCCAAGTGTTGGACTGAGCAGCAGGCGTAATGAAAGCACTTTTATTGGTCTTTTCTCTTTGTTCTTGAAAAGCATGATAAATGTTTGTTGGATAAATGAATGAATAACTGAATGAAGGTCTTGCCTGTTTGAAATGATAGATAAAGTCCATAAAGAAATTAGAACCTTGCTTGGTAGAAGTGATATTGAGAGTTGACCTGTAAAAAATAATGGAACTGCTATCACCTCAATTCAACAATAGTAAACATTCCTGGGTGACCTACAAAGTTGCAGGACTGTGCTATATGCTCCAGTCACCAATGAATACGATAAATAAACTGATGATTTTATTACAGTTTGGTTTGTAACGTATAAGCATAAAAAGTAGATATTTTCCTTTTGCATATATTTATATATGGAAATATGTACATATAATTATAAAATTAAAAACAAAAATCCATAACGTCACCACTTAAGTAAGGCCTGTTACCGCTATTATTTTTTTAAATTTTTTTTTTATCCTCACCTGAGGACATTTTTTTTGTTTTGTTTTTTGTTCAGATAGAGTAGGAGGGAGGGAGGGAGAGAGGGAGGGAGGGAGAGAGAGAGAGAGAGGGGGAGAGAGAGAGAGAGAGAAACATCGACATGAAAGGGACACATCGAGTGGTGGCCACCCGCACAACCGAACCAGGGCCAGGTACAAACTGCAACCGAGGTACATGCCCTTAGCGGGAACCGAACCTGGGTCTCTCTGGACTGCAGGCTGACACTCTAACCGCTGGGTCAAACTGGCCAGGGCTGTTACCACAATTTTTAAGTAAAAGTAATAAATGATTATGGAATATATATAGAGTGCTCATACAACTCAACAAAAGGAAGACAAAGAACCCAATTAAAAAATGGGCAGAGGAACTAAATAGACACCTCTCCAAGCAGGACATACAAATGGCTAAGAGACATATGAAGAAATGCTCAACATCACTAATCATCAGAGCGATGCAAATTAAAACAACAATGAGGTATCACCTCACACCTGTCAGAATGGCCGCCATCAACAAATCATCAAACAATAAGTGTTGGCAAGGGTGTGGAGAAAAGGGGACTCTAGTACACTGCTGGTGGGAATGCAGACTGGTGCAACCACTATGGAAAACAATATGATGTTACCTCAAAAAAAATTAAAATTGAACTTCCATTTGACCCAGTGATACTGCTTCTAGGAATATACCCTAAGAAGCCTGAAACACCCATCAGAAAGAGTATATGTACCCCCATGTTCATAGCAGCACTATTTACAATAGCTAAGATCTGGAAACAGCCCAAATGTCCATCAGTAGACGAATGGATAAAAAGGCTGTGATACTTATACACAATGGAGTACTATGCAGCTGTAAGAAAGAAAAATCTCTTATCCTTTGAGAAAGTATCATCCTAAGCAAAACAAGACAAAAAGAGAAAGACAAGTTATCATATGATCTCACTTATTTGTGGAATATAATGAACATAACAGTCTGAGGAATGGGGTAGTCCCAGAGACGTGGAAGGGGGGTACAGACTGACTAGTCCTAGAAGAGGGGGTGGGGGGAGAGATAAACCACAGAACTTATATGCATGTGTGCATGAACAGTGGACATGGACAACAAAGCTGGGGAGAGGGTGGAAAGTGATGGGGAGGAGGGAATCACTGGGGGGAAAAGGAGAAACATCTGTAACAAAAATAAATAAATCAATTAAGAAAAACAAAACAAAAACAAAAAAAGTTTAACCCCCCCCTTTTTTTTTGATCCTCACCCAAGGACATTTTTCCATTTTTTGTTCAGATAGAGTGGGAGGGAGGGAGGGAGAGAGAGAGAGAGACATGGATGTGAAAGGGACACATCAAGTGCCCGGGACAAACTGCAACCGAGGTACATGCCCTTAGCAGGAACCGAACCCAGATCTCTTTGGACCGCTGAGCCAAACCTGCCAGGGCAGTTTAACCCCTTTTCACAGTTCCTTTCAGTAAGATAATTAATAGTCAACAGGATTGTGTATGTGTCTTCTTATACACAGATAGAAACATCTTAGTGTTTTGCATCTCTTTTCTACTTAATAAATCTTAGAAATCTCATTTTTTTTTTAAAATATGTCTTTATTGATTTTTTTTAGAGAGATAGGGAAAGAGATAGAAACGTCAGCGTGAGAGAGAAACATTGATCAGCTCTCTCCTGCATGCCCCCTGCTGGGGATCGAGCTTGCAACCTGGGCTTGTGTCTGACTGGAAATGGAACTGTGACCTCTCAGTCCATGGGACAACACTCAGTCCCCTGAGCCACACTGGCCAGACTCATTCTTTTTTAATAGGGCATGCTAGTTCCCTCTCACTGTATAGCATGTTTTAACCAATGTGCTTAGATAAGTTCCTTCCAAATTTTTTCGATTACAAAGTCATTGCAATAAGCACCATTGTGTTTATGCTTTGCGTCAGGTGGAAACCCAAGATAGGCTAAAGGAATGACTTCAGTGTCCTCGCCAGGTTGGACTGAGATGTGGTATCCAGACAGTTTCCTCCTCTGCCTGGTGCTCGCATGGCATCTAAACATCAGGTAAGAGTGAAAGACAGCAAGAAGCCTGGCTGCTCAAGAGCTCAGAATGCACCACGGGAATCCATTTACTTCCAAAGAAAATGTTCCACCCCCTCTCCCAAATTCTCCTCCAGTTTGGATACAACAAAGCCTCTTTTTTATTAATAAAACGGATCATTATCACCAGCCCCTCTCTGTCTCTTGGGAATCATTCTGTTCAGGTTCATAACCCTCTTTGTGTTGAGTTGGGGGATAATGGCTTTCTTCACATCCAGGTAGAGCAGAATGAGCCGGCTCCTCATCTATGCTCCCACGACGTGTATTCCTACCTGCTTGAGGGGCCAAGGATGTCTAGGACTTTCTCCACCTGTAGCAGAGGGGTTAGGGATGGTGGAGGTAGAACGTTCTTTTGTATTGATCGTGATTAGGTAGCATGTCTTTCTCAGCCAGAGTAAAACTTGAGAGTGGAAATTTCCGAACTGCTGTCAAGGTGAGAGCCCACGTCAGCACTGTGGAGCAGGTGTGAGGGATTAGGCAAAGCTGTAACCAGGAAAGCCAGTGATGAAAGGGAAGCTAAGTGGTTCGGAGACCGCGTGGGTGTGGACCATCCATGGGAAGTCTCCGAACAGCCGGGGCTTCTTGTTGGTGTAAGCAAGCGAAGCTCATGATTCCTTCTCAGATCACCATAGCTGTTTGCCAGTGTGTTCATCTCTACGAATGACCCGTGAGATCCTCAGGGTCAGGGGCTGTTTTGTTCATCTCTGTCTTAGCACACAACAGGAGGATCTGGCTCGCCAGAGGCACCGAGGCTGCGTTTGCTAAATGAAAACAGTGCATTCCACTCGTGGTCCCGAACCTGGCTCTGCATCAGAATCACTGGGGTAGAACAAAACCCCACATCTCTGGCTTTACTCCTGATCGAAATCAGACTCTCTAGGGGACAAGTCCTGAGCACCAGCTGTTTGACAAGCTCACTGGGTGGCTCCTATGCATCCGGCTCTCCACTGCCCTGTGGTCCAGTGTGTGACTCCATCACTTCATAAACACTGTGGTTCTCATCCCCACAGTGTCCTGTGAGTGGCAAATGTGATGTATTCCTTATGGAAGGAACCAGCCTTCAGACTGTTCCAGCCAATGCCCCCTTGTCAAGGACTACTGAGGAATTTATAACATTTTGCCACAGGAAGCCAGAGAGGGTATGTTTCTTTCTTTCCCAGGGGTTTAGGCTATAAGGACAGGCTGCAGCCTGGGTGTGTTTGGGTATTCCTCCCTGGAAAGTCACATTCTTTCTGAGATATTTACAATGGCAGAGATAATGGGTTATTGATGAACCAATCAGCGGGGATGGCCCCTGGTGAATTAGCTGCTGGCCACTGGCTTGCCTGGATAAGGACTATTGCTGAGCTCAGCAGCAGCTGGGAAAGGTCTAAATCATGCCCATCACCTCCTGCCATGCCAGTAATCTCTGCTAAAGCTGCTACCCCAGCCAATTCCTCACACGCAGAAGCAACTAATTTAATTTATAGTTCATCGAAGGCTCGGAGCTTTGGAATCAGAAGGAGGAGGCCCCTCCTCTCCCTCTAGCTGTGTCACCAACACAAGCCATTCAACATCTGTGAGTTGCAGCTTCCTCCCCTGTGAAGGGGTGATCCTGTACCTGACTGGGCAGCATTGCTGTAAAGAGTCATGAAATAACGAATGTAGAGCGTTTCACAGTTTACAAAGCACTTTCATGTTTATTCTCTCCTTTAATTCTCCCAATAATCCTAAAGTGTGTATCATGAGCTCATTTGCATACATAACCATTACAAGGTTCAGAGGGTCTGGGAATCTTGCTCAAGAATCAACCCCTCCCTCACCCCCACTACTCACACATTGTATAGATGAGAAAACTCTCAGGAGGGCATGTGATTTGCCCAAGGTCATGTGATCAATAAATGGTCAGCTTCGTAGCTTCCTATAATCATTAGAATAAAATCTAAACTACACATTTTGGCCTTCAAGGGCCTAATTGAACTGGTTTCTTTCTATCTGTCTCTCCAATTGTAGAAGGACCCCACCTGGTATCCTTTAGCATGTAATTTCAGAGTACCCTCCCGTTCTGACTGTGAGCTCAGCCATATGACGGGCTTTGGCTGAGGGCTCCGGGCTCCGGGCTCTGAGCCCTCGCCTCAGTGGGCTTTGCGCACGGTCATGCACACTGTGCCTTTGTCACTGCTGTGAGGACATGTGTGGGCAAGGCTGACGGAGGATGAGAGACGTGTGGGGCTGAACTTAGAGCTGACCCAAAGCGGACCCCTGATCCGTGCATAACAGACATACTGGTGTATGTCACCCAAGTTTGTTCTTGGTTGTCACACGACTGTGCTGTGTCAAAGACAGCTGATGCGCGAGCCTCCTCTCACGGTGCTCCCTCCCTCACGGCCCTGCATCGGCGCTGGCTTTCCTCCCGGCCTCGCACATCCAAGCGCGTTCGCTCCTCGGGCCGCTGCCGCTGGGTGACTGCCTGGGACGCACCCTCCTGGCTGCTTCTGCACAACTCTTCGCTTCCTGGCCTTCGAGTCTCAGCTTGAAGGCTGCCTCCTGAGAGAGAACTTACCCGACGGTTCTGTCTGCCTTAGGATGTTGTACGTCATCTTATATGTTCTCTATTACAGTACCCTGTTCTTTGCCATCATGGCCTGTGTTACAATCTATAATCATGCAATATTTTTTTTTCTTTATTGATTTTAGACAGAGAGAAAGGAAGAGGGAGAGAGACATCAATGAGAGAGAACATCGATTGGCCGCCTCCTGTATGCCCCCCACTGGGGATCGGGCCCACAACCTGGGCATGTGTCCTGACTGGGAATCAAACTGGTGACCTCCTGGTGCATGGTTCGATGCTCAACCACTGAGCCACACCAGCTGGGCCATGCAATATATATATATATTTTTAACCTCACCGAGGACATTTTTCCATTTTTTGTACAGATAGAGTGGGAGGGAGAGAGAAGAAGAGAGAGAAACATCGACGTGAAAGGGACACATTGAGTGGCTGCCACCCGCACGACCAACCAGGGCCGGGGACAAACTGCAACCGAAGTACATGCCCTTAGTGGGAACGGAACCTGGGTCTCTCCAGACCGCAGGCCAATGCTCTAACCGCTGAGCCAAACTGGCCAGGGCCATGCAATAATTTTTTTAGTTTAATGAGGATAGGACTGGTGGCTGGATTTTTTTTTTTTTTTTAATCCTCACCCGAGGGTCTTTCTGTCTTTCTTTCTTTCTTTCTTTCTTTCTTTCTTTCTTTCTTTCTTTCTTTCTTTCTTTCTTTCTTTCTTTCTTTCTTTTGAGAGAGAGAGGTAGAAAGAGGTAGAGAGAGAGAGAGAGAGAGACATCGATGTGAGAGAGAAACATTGCTAGTTTGCCTCCCATATGTGCCCTGACCTGGAATCAAACCCCAACCCTTTGGGGTTTGCTCCAACCAACTGAGAAACCCAGCCAGGGCTGGCGGCTAGATGTTTTGTTCACACTATATTTGTAGCAGCTTACACAAAGCCTGGTACAGAGCACGCTCTCAGTACGTAATTGGTAAGTGAGTGGGCACAACAACCAGCGAAGGCAGACCCGGGATCTGGGCTCCCCCCTCCTTCCTCTTCTCTTTCCACGTCACTGTCTTGGTGTCACTGGCACTTTAGGGCTTACCTTCTTGGGAGAACACTGTCTAAAATGAACAATTCCCTGACAGTGTTGAGTCTGTTTCGCTAGCATCTTTTCTTTTCTTTTCTTTTTTTTTATCAGTTTACACTGAAGTGAATAACTTAACTCTTTAAGCGATTTGCTGAGAGTCAGCTGAGAGAAGACATGGGAACTAACTTAGGGAAGATCAGAACATGGGGATACATCTTCGGGAGAAAAGGAAGGGAACCCGACACTGTGGCAAGAACATTTCTTGGGGTCAGCCAAGGCCCCTTCTACATGAGGGAGTTGTGACTCCTGCTGCCCCCTACTGGCTGGCGTGTGTCTATCTCCGGATTTATTCTGCAGGAGACGCCCCTGGAGGAGTGACTGCCATCTTCTTGCAGACTAGCGTTTCAATCAGGGCCACTAGTCACTACCCTCTAGGACCCAGAGCTTGACATCCTTGGGGTCTTGCTGCTCCAGCTTGTTGGCCACGGTGTGCACTCTGGCCCAACCTCCAGGAGGACCAAACCCTTGGGGACTCAGCTGTTTTGAGCTTTATTATACTACAAAGGGGGGTGGATGCCTCCTGAGGTCAAGTCAGAATCCTGAGCAAACAGCCCTCTTAGCGCTGAGAGCCCTGGTATGGGGGTGGAGGGGGTCAGATGCAGAGAATGCAAAAGTCAAAGAGAAAAGTCAGCCTTCCATAGCAGGGCCAGGAGGAGTGTCTAATGAAATAGACAATCTAGTGGTCCCCACATCCACACGGCTTTCAGAGAACTGAAAGGAGAAGTGAAAGAGAATAAAATCGCTGAACAGATTCTATTCATTGCTCTGGTTATTGGGAACATTGACTCGAATGACCAGGCCTTCCTAGTGAAGAATGTTGGATGGAGCTGTGATGATCCTACAGAAATGATTTTTTAGAAGTATATTCTCAAAAGCAGTTTTCTGTAAAATATTACGTATTCCAGGGAGGAAAAAAGACATTCTGTTTATAAATAAATTATGAATCCATTGTATACTTTATCCTTCTCTTAGAGAGTCATATGAACATTTATATATAAAAGGCTCTGAGAAGTCCTGCAAAGAAAAATAAAACATTGAAAAAAAATGTGTCTAAATTTTTATCTCTAGCTAAACTATTTCACTAAGGAACATCCTTCCTCTCTCTCACTCCCTCCCTTGCTCCCCTTTTCCGTCCCTCCCTTTCTTTCTAATCTGCTCAATACCAGTTAATCCTGCCAATTACAATTTGCAATATATTTACCTTGAGAAATTGTTCTCAATGAGTGATTTTGTGTTCATAGTTAAAGTAATACAAACAAAAAAGAATAATTATTCATTGAGTCCCTCCTGCATGTTAGGCACTGTGCTAAGCACTTCTGTTATATCTGAACTCTTCTCAAAACCACAGTGAAGTAGAAAACACTTTTTCCGGAGAGGTAACCCAGGCACAGAGAGGTGGAGTTACTTGTCCAGAGTTGCACCCATAGTAAGATGAATTGGCTGGTTTCAAACCCAGATAGTCTTCCCCCGAGTCTGCCTTTTTAGCCATCAGGCTATTATAGTCTCGGAACTAAAAGGCAGTCTCCTAGCTAACAAGAAAAATCTATAAATTCTGTGTTTTGAAAAATTTGTGATTGTACTTTTCTTTCCACTGAGACATGCTGACCCAGGGATCTCCACATTTCTAGGAGATACACAAGTTAAACTGTCAGCCAGTGGTATCCAAAGAGATACCTCGAGTCCACTTGCAAACTTGGTGGGCTGATAAGGCTGTGCCTGAAGAGTTCCCAGGTCTTCTGTGATGTGTGGATGAACGCGGTCAATAATTATGTCCCGTGGTTACATGGATGTATAATTATATCTATTTACCAGTTAGCTTTATTTTCCGAAGGGAAACGACACAGCCTGCTGAGATTTTTATGAAGAATAAATAGATCTGTCCTTGACTGCATTACAGATACTGTGGACCCCAACATCTTCCCGACGTCTTCACTCAGCGTGGGGCTGGCCCTGTGCCTCCAGTCCTGCAGAACACAATTCAGCTTCACTGTCCTGTTCACAAAGAGAGGGAATCCCTCCTGGCAACTCTCACCTCGTGCCTGCCTCACTTCTTATCCTTCATTCTGTTTATATACCACAGTGGAGTCAAAAATGTAAGAATTTGGAGCCAGACAGAATTGGTGGCCAGTCATATTTTTGATGTTTTTGTTTCCTATGCCAAGCACTTTCTTAGTGTTACTTTATCCTATTTCCAACAACCCCAGATGGCAGATTCTATTAGGATCCCCGTTTGAAAGAAGGAAATGTTGAGTTTTAGGGTAGCTAAGGAACTTGACCACCCAGGTCACCCTATTTGCGTAGCTCACGCTAGATATTTTGTTGGCAATTCAGTTCCTTGCAGGCAGTTGGACTAAACTCTCAGTTTCTCAAGAGCTATTGGCAGAGGTGTCCTCAGTTTTTTGTCATGTGGGTCTCTCCATAGAGTGCCTTAAAACAGAGTAGCTTCATTGGAGTGAGCAAGAAAGAACACAGGAGAAAGAACACCACCAAGATGGAAATCACCCTCTTTTGTAACCTAACCATGGGAAAGACATCTCACCATCTTTGCTGTATTCTGTTTATTAGAAGCGAGTCATTAGATCCAGTCTGCACTCAAGGGGCAGAGATTGCATCAGACCATGAATACAGATGGTGGGGAACACTGGGGGGCATGTCAAGAGGTGCCTATAGCAAGGGGTTAAGAGCCCATGCCTTAACATGTGGTTTTCTCAGCTCCCATGGCTGTAGAGTCAACTGGCTATCTCTTCCCATGTAGCCTCTGGAGAGGCGTTGAGCAGAGAAAGGGCTGGGATGCTGGAGATGGGCATTCTAGCTCTACTGGGCTGTATCATTTTGTTTTGCTTATATTGTTTTCCATTCTCTAAGACGTGGTTTACTCACAAAAGTAGGGTGTCAAATAGAGACAGCAAGATGATTTCATTTTTTCCTGTGTCAATTCTAACTGGTTGGCCATGGATTTCTGGAGCTCCGCATTGAGAAAGATTTCACTAGTGTGCAGAGCTGGTTCCCACAGGCTCTTGAGAGATGATTGTGCATGTCTCTTATGGACTCTGCATTCCGTGATGTGACATTGAAGTCTACCGCGATGGGAGTATTTCCACTGTGGTTTGGGGCAGATGTTACAAACTTGGTCTCCCTCCCCCATCTCCATCCCGAAAGTGGGTTGTTAAACATTTACAATTGCACTGCTATTTTCAAAGCTCCCTGGGAAAGAGGACAATAATGTATTGCAATACCTAGAAACTCAGGAAGAGGATGTATAAGAATGAGCGACTAATGCATGTTTGCCCTCTCTGGTTAGTTAATCTCTGTCATCCTCCCTGCACTGACACCCTTGGAGTGTCTGCATTTTTAGGAGAAAGAATTAGAGAGGCGGGGGAAAGGTTGCTAGCACAGGCTCTGTCTCTGAAATAAAAAGCACAATAAAATCAGTTTATTATCTGCTGCCCATGTTCCCTCATCTCAGTGTCTTAAAATTGTCCAGGAATCTAGCAGCCGGGTAATGCCCAGATGGGGTCATTAGAAATGCTGGCTGCCTTTCCTTTTCTCTGAATGGATAAAATGCAAGCATTAAGTTAGTAATGTGCACAGTTGCATACCTGATCTTCTCAGCCACAACCACCATACCTGGTAGGTAGGTGTACTGGTCAGGGCATGCCAGAGAAACAGAACCAGAGGATATATATTTATTTATTCTGAGCAATTGGCTCATGCAATTATAGAGGCTGAGAAGTCTCATGACCTGCTATCTGCAAGCTGGAGACCCAGGGAAAACCCAGAAATAGTTTAATCTGCACAGCCTATGGCCCAATGAAGTTACCACATACAATTAACCATCTTGATTGAGAAGAGATCATTACCAACTCCCCCATATCCCTGACACTGAGAGCTGAAGGTCAGAGATGCCTGTAAAAAGATTTACCAATGATCACACAATAAAGAATGATCAGGCTGGGACCAGTATCCAGGTCTTCTTACTACAGCTCTTATATTTTAGACATTGGGATGAGAAAACCTGGGGTATGGTGGGGAGCAGTGGGTAGGGCAAACCACCCTGTTGTCCCTTTATGCAGTGCTGGTCTGCAAAGTAGTGAGATGTGGCCACAATCATGATATGTTACCCAGAGAGGAGCTAATGACACAATCATGAACTCTCCACAGTCAATTATTGCAATTAGTGGAAGCCACTCTCTTGTCATATTTCATTTAGCACAAAATGGCACAAAGGAGGCAAGTGACACCAAGGGTCCTGGGCCCATTGTCACCGCCCTCACTGGAGCAGGCATCTAAAAAGGAGAATGCCAACCCCAATAAACTGTTTCTGCAGAAGCCATTAGGCTGGGTGACATGTTCACTTAGGGTGACATATATTGATCATGTAAAACACGCACACTGTGTAATATGATTAAACAAACTCTACCAGTTCCAGAGAAAGCCTGCTGACCCTCGTGTGGCAGCTAGCTCTGGTTGGGACTGCCTAGCTCAGAGGAGGAACTATACCTGGCGTGTTTCTGTCAGTCATCATCCATTCAGTCATTCTACAGGTATTTATTGAGTGTCCACTATGGGAAAGGCTCTGTGGTAGTTACTGGGAAGGAAGTGAGGAATGAGACACACAATTGTCCATACTCCCATAAAACCTGTAGTCTAGTGAGTGTCACAGGTATTAGCAGAGTGATCAGGGTGAATCACAAACAGAAATAAATGCTCTGAAAGAAAGGATTACAGTTCAATGCAAGTATATAATGAAGGAATCTGACTGGGCAAGGGGATCATGGAATAATCATAATAGTTACTATTCATTGGGCACCTAGTAGGGTGGGTTGAATAGCATCCCCCCAAATTCATTGCCACCTGGAAGTTCAGAATGTGACTTTATTTGGAATGGGGTCTTTGAAGATGTAAGTGGAGATCTTAAGATATTTCATACTGGATTTAGGGTGGGTCTTAAATCCAATGATTGCAATGACTGGTGTTCTTACAAGAAGAGAGGGTGCAAAAAGGAAAGACAAGTACCATACAATTTCACTTATATGTGTAATTTAATAAACAAACTGAACTACCAAGCAAAAGAGCAATGGACTCATAGACAGAGAGCAGGCAGACAGGTCTGGGGTGGAGGGTGGGTTTTGGGGTGGGGGTGAGCAGATTGACCAAAAAAGGAAAAAATGAGAGCGAACTCATGGACACGGACAATCGTGTGGTGATTGTGGGGGGAGGGAGAGGACATAGAGGGGACACACAGTGATGGAAAGAAAACCAGAAACCCACACATGGAGACACAGGGAAGAAGGCCATGTGAAGACAGAGGCGGAGCTTGGAGAGATGCAGCCACAAGCCAAGGAATGCTTGCGACCACCGGAAGCCGGACGAGGCAAGATGGTGTTCTTTCCTGGAGCCTTTGGAGGGAACACAGCCTTTTATACAGCTTGACTTAGGACAACTGACCTCCAGCAGTGCGAGAGAATAAACATCTTTTGTTTTTAAGCCACCCAGTGGGTGATCATTTGTCGTGGCAGCCGTTGAAACTGAATATACCCACTAAATGCCATGAGTTTCTACACAGGGAGACATTAGAGACACCTCCTGCCTTCCAGGAGCTCAGAGTCTTCCTGGGGAGACAGGCGGTGGACAGATACCTACATCTTCTCTGCTGGGTGCTAAGATCAGGATCAGCCCAGGGCTGTGGGGGCACAAAGGGAGCCCTAGTTCAGACAACAACATCATCAGTGCCCAGCGATGATGCTGACAGCACAGTATTTACTACCTCTGTCACGTGTCCCCTGGCCCTGGCTTGCATCCCCAGTGACACATGTCACACTGGAGTTCATCTCTGTCATTCTTGATGAACCCCCAGCATGTAAGAATCTCTGGCTATGTTCTCACTTCCTGGGTATTTCGAGTATCCTACCTCTGCCGCTTCATTTCTTAGTGCACTTTTTAGTTTATAGACACTCTAGAACTTCCATGCCCATGGCAAGGAGGCTCCTCTAGATCCTTCACTCTTACCTTCCGGGCCTTTAGCTGTTAGGGAGATGAAATTGATTAGACTTGGGCTGCAGGTATAGGGAAGAAGGAGGCAAAGGTGCCCCCAGGTCTTCGCTTTGCAGGAAAGGTCACTGATACTGTTGCTTCGTGGAGTAGGGGACATAGGAAGTCAAATAGGCATGCGTGGGTTGCTGGGGTCTCAGACCTGGGTTTGCCGAGTTTGAATTATATGTGGAGTATCTGAGTAGTGTTAGCTGCTGATAAGCAGTTGACTACATGACCAAATCCGGAGTAAAGAGAGAGAGATAACTGAGCATTTTGAATTCTCTTGTGGTTATCACAGATGACGTACCTGTTTTTTTAATTTTAATTTTATTTTCTTAATATTATATATTAAAATTTTTTTCTTTATTGATTATAGAGAGAGAGGGAGGGAGAGGGAGGGATAGAAACATCGATGAAAGAGAACATTGATTGGCCGCCTCCTGCATGCCCTCCACTAAGAATTGGGCCCACAACCTGGGCATGTGCCCTGATGGGGAATCGAACCGGCAACCTCTTAGTGCATGGGCTGACGCTCAAACAGTGAGCCACACCGGCTGGGCTCACCTCTGTTTTAATCCCAGACTAAACTATTAAAATTTAATTGACTTCAGATAGTGAAATGGCAGAGCTCACACCTCCCATACAATATCATGCACGCCATAGATTTCAGGAGAAGTGGAACAGGTAGGGGTTTTGACAAGCCGTTGCATTCATCTGCCTGAGTCCTGGTAGATACTCTGTTGGCGTGAATGTGGCCAGGAAACTGCAGGGTTTAAAGATTTGCAATAATATAATTCCCACAGGAAGTTGGAAAGTCTAGTCCTTAGAGATCCAATTTGTCTTCTCCAGGTAGAAACAGTCTGAAAGTATTTTCTGGAATATCAACACTCTGCATTTTGTGGTGGGGGTTGCTATTATTTTAAAGATCGAAATGTCTCCTTCACAGAAATGCTCACAAGGCTTGACCTTCCCAATGTGAGCGTGCAATTATCGAGGAATTGACAGAATGTGACCATCCAACACCATGGTGTTTGCACAGCGTCTTTTGGTTCACTGAGAAAAAACAATAGAGACAGTGGACATATAAGAACATCCATAAGTCATAAAACTATGTTTGGAAGGGAAGGGGGGAAAAACCATTACCTCTCAAAAATATAAAAGATGAAGAAAAAACAAAGTTGGAGGGAGAAACACACACCATCTGTAAATGAAGATAAGAATAGACCCTTCCTCAGTAGGATGCTCTAAGGATGAAATGAACTAATACTGCAAAGCCCCTTCCACAGAGACTGGCAGGTAGTAGTTGCTCAATAAACGACAGCTTCTACTTAAATCTTAAATAATGAAGAGCTCACCCAAAGAAAGAGAGTGCTATTGATTGCAATTTCAAGTAGTTTAGTTACGGATATTTTCCTGTAATATTAGATTTAGACGTGAGCTCCATGAGGGCTAGGGGCATGACTTAATAATTATAATAATCATAATCATAACAATAGCGAGCATGTATTGAGCATCTACTGTTTGAAATACTGAGATTCATACAGTGCATTGTCTCATTTTTAATACTCTCAACAATGCAGTGAGATTGGCATTATTTTTTCTGTTTTCAGGTATGGAAAGGTGGCAAGATGAAAGAGAGAGAGAGAGAGACAGACAGTCAGACAGACAGACCAATACTGTCTTATTCCCAGTACCTTAAACAGTCGCTAGCTGTATGGAGCTCCAAAAAGGTGGGTGAATTAATGACTGAACGCATAAATGGAAAAATTGAGTAGATGAAGATAAAGAAAGAAGCCATAGGGGCCTAAAATCCCAGCAGGCTGGACTCTTAGCTCACGGGGTCCTGGGCATTTTTAGAGCATTCTTTGGGGTTTTCTCCCCTCCAAGAGCTGAGGCAGGAAGTCACTGCACCATCTTTCTGCTTTGTGGCTCTAATTACGCTCATTGGCATGCAAGGCCCTCCCCAGCACTGCTCCTGAGAGGGAGTGGGAATTCTGTGAGAATGGTACCCATTACGGCCTTTTATAATCACCATTATGTAATAAAGAGCATCTGGACCCCTGAGGAATGATTGCAAGCTTTTGTTTCGTTGTAAGTATAGCTGTTTCCTCACACCCTTCTTCCTTGGATGATTGCAATAAAGTGATTACTGTGCGCTCGCTCTCTCTCTCTCTCTCTCTCTCTCTCTCAGGTCAGATCCTGTGGTGGGCAGTATCCAACTCCTTCCTCTTGCTCAACAGAAACCCAATTCTGTTCTGGTATCTACCCTTTCCCCACAGGGCACGTGCCTCCAGGTCAGCTGAGCTCACTCCCAGTCCTGGATGGTCCTACGTGGTCCAGGAACTGTGAAAGAGAAGATCTCTACTCCTCATTCTTCTCTTCCTCCTTTCTCCCCTTTTCCTTCTTTTGACTCAGTAGAACAGTAGAAGGAAGAAATTTTAAAGGGCCAGAGCAGATTTATTTACAGACGGCAGAATGGTTGGCCGAGGGAGGACGTCTGCAGCTTCTTGGTGTCCATCTGGCAGAGCGGAACCTGCCTCTCCCGACAGACACAGGAAAGGTCTGGGTGCAATGAATGCGAGCAACCCAGAGACAGGACACCTCCAGGAGTCTCTTTCTACAAACAAACAAAAATTAAGCAAACAATCACATATAAATACTAGTCTTATCAGTGCGGACGATACCCCTTCGACAACGTTCTTGAAATATTAGGACTTGTTTGTACACCCATCTCTTCTTTCAGGACTGAAAATCTGGTACCATATTAGACAGCCACTGAGACTAAAGACCAAACATTCCTGTGACTTTTCTCTTTAGTGTTCTAGTTGGTTTCCATACTAGACTGTCCACCATAAGAAATAGACCCCAGCCCTGGCCAGTTTGGCTCAGCGGTTGAGCGTCAGCCTGTGGACCAGAGAGTCCTGGGTTCGGTTCCCAGAGAGTCCAGGGTTCAGTTCCCGCTGGGGGCATGTACCACCAAAAAAAAAAAAAAAAAAAAAAAAAGAAATAGACCCCAAATGAATGATTTCCAGGAAGGGGACCACGCTAGTACATTTGTGAACCATCGGGCAGAGCGGCCGATGGAAAAGCGTGGTGTTGGCAGACACTGCGAGAGCATCCTAACCACCTCCGGTGCATGAACTGAGGCTGTACCCCAGCTATTCACCACTGCTCACATATCTCACTGAAAGACAGACAGAAAAGGTCAAAGCAAAGTTTCTGAGTATTGAAGGCTGAAGTCGGGCTGTCTCAGGCTGGAAACAGAAATCAGCTGGCCCCTCTAGTGATCTGAGATGCGCCACAAAGCCACTTTCGAGCGCCACATAGGCCAAATCTCTGTCCCAAGGATCATTCATTCGCTCGATGCCAAAGACAGGATTCAAACTCAGGTTTTCTGATTCTGAGTTTTGCACGCTTTTCTGTTTCATTTCCCCATTCTTTCTAGTCAACTCCTGAGAGCTTAGAAGAAATGGATTCAATGCTCCATGTTTCATAGAACACATTCTTTGCTAAATATCTTGAATGTGAACAGTGTTTTTAGGATCCTGAGTATAGCTGTTGTGGGTGGGGTCTGCTCTCATTAGAGATGAGTCCCAATTCCAAGAGTGGATTACAAATATATATTTTTCAAATTATCATGAGACATCCATGTTGAACATTGAGCAAGAGACAATGCAGAGGCTGCGATTCCTCCTTATCCCAAGGAGACACAAGCCCCAGCATTAATTATCAGTCCACTTTCACTCGCAGTGGACAGGAGTGTGCTGGGATAGTCCAAGCAATTCCAACCTAAATCTGGAGTGGCTTACTTGGTTCTGGGAGTAAACCAAAGGGCTTTGCCCATAGTCCAGAGTTAAACCACTATTGGACAACCTAGTAACATCTCAGTAAATGTGTGGGTGGTTTTTTGTGTTTTTTTGTTTTGTTTTGTTTTGTTTTGTTTTCTCTATCAACTTTAGAGAGAGAGGAAGGGAGAAGGAGAAAGAGACTGAAACATCGATGAGAGAGAACATTGATTGGCTGCTTCCTGCATACCCTTCAATGGCCCACCTGGGCATGTACCCTGACCAAGAATCAAACCAGCAACCTCTTGGTGCATGGGGTTGATGCGCAACCACTTAGCCACACTTGCCAGGCAGTGTGGGTGTTTTTATCCTGTTTATTATCTTTCTTGGATGGAAATTGTGAGCTCATGCTGACAATCTTAACTTTTCTTCACCTTATTTGGGAATTAAAAGATGAGTCCCTTCCTTCTCTGAAAAACAAACAAACAAACAAACAAACACAAAACAAGTAAAGATTTAAATACAAAAGAGCAAGCAAGCAGATTTCTTCCTTTTTTTTTTTTTATCCTCACCCGAGGATATTTTTCCTTTTTTTTTTTTTGTACAGATAGAGTGGGAGGGAGAGAGAGGAAGGGAGAGAGAGAGAGAAACATCGATGTGAAAGGACATATCGAGTGGCTGCCACCCGCACGACCAACCAGGGCCGGGGACAAACTGCAACCCAGATTTCTTTTTAAAAAAAATTGTATATATTTAAGGTGTACAACTTGATGATATGATATATGTATATGTTGTACAATAATCACTACAATCAAGCTAACTTACATATCCATCACCTCACAGAGGGACTTTTTGTGTGTGAAGACAATAAATTTTAAGTATGCAGTACACTATTGTTACCTACAATCATCACTCTATACATTCTATACATTAGATCTCCAGAACATATTTATCTGAAACTTTGTACCCTTAGACCAACCTCTCCCCATGTCTCCCATCCTCACTCCAGCCCCTGATAATCACCATTCTACTCTCTGCTTCAATGAGTTTAGCTATTTTAGATTGTACATGTAAGTGAGATCATACGGTATTTGTCTTTCTATGCCTGGCTTATTTCACTTAGCATAATGTCCTCCAGGGTCAGCAATCCCATTCTGGATATTGATCCAAAGGAATTAAAATCAGGATCTTGAAAAGATACTTGCACTCCCATGTTCATTGCAACATTAATCACAGTAGCCAGATATGTGATATAGAAACAATGTCAATGTCTCAAACCAGGTAATGGATAAAGCGAATGTGGTATATACATATCATAAAACATCATTCAGCCGTAAAAACTAAGGCAGCGGGATTTCTAAACACTGGGTCCTAAACACTGGGTCATTTTTACCCCTTAACTTTATTTTTTATATATCTTCAAATGTGTAGCTTATCTTTCCAGAAAAGATAGAGATTTTTAGCTTGCTCTGTGTTAGAACAATAGACTTTTTACAGCTTAATCCTGTTTTCAACAAATAAAAAGGGAAAAAATCGGTAAGCTGGTGGTGCCACGAGATTTCAAATCCTGTTTAAATTAGTCCCCGAGTCCCCAAGTCCCCAAGTCTTTTGTAAGCACAGGTTCGGGGACTAAGATTTGGAACAGAAAAAGCCAGGTTTGAGTCTAGGCACTGCTGATGTTTAAAGGTAACTCATTTAAGCTCTTTAACCTACCACTTTCTCATCTGTACAATGGGAACAATAGTTGTACCTCACAGGCTGGTTGGGAGGCCTATGTGTGATCAAGCATGTGAAGTTTTTTTTTTTTTAATTATTTTTCTTCTTTATTGATTTTAGAGACAGAGGAAGGGAGAGGGAGAGAGGAGAGAGACATCAATGAGAGAGAACATCAATTGGTCACCTCCTGCATGCCCTCCACTGGGGATTGGGCCCACAACCTGGGCATGTGCCCTTACCAGGAATTGAACCAGTGACCTCTTGGTGCATGGGTTGATGCTCAACCAGTGAGCCACACCGGCTGGGCAAGCATGTGAAGTTTTTATCGTAGGTTCTTACAAAGAACAAATGCTCAATCAATGTTAGCTTTTATTGATTTTATTCATCCCTTGCCATCCAGGCCCTGGGCATAGGGGTGCTGGCTTATCTTCTAAACCACAGTCCTCTATCATTCCTCATGTTCTCATCTTGAGTTTCTTGATGGGATACCAGACTCACTTGGGAGCTCTTTTCTCACAGAGGGTGAGATGTTATTATGTAAAGAGTTCAAGTAGGATCAGGATTTTGGAGAAAGCCTGTAGTACCGCCTGGTACCAGAGAGGGGCAGCATACAGCCACCAGCTCCAAGGATCCATCACTGCTGACCAGAGCTCTCTTCACTAGGGCTCAGGAGTCCAGCCAGGAGGCTGGAGCCTTGAGAAAGCTAGCTAAGGAATCTCAGGTGAATTGGAAGCTAAAATGAAAATAGCAGACGAGTTGGAGCAGAAACAAACACATGACGAAACGAAGCTGAAATGCTTGTGGAGTGTTGAACCTGGGACAGCCAAGCCGCTGCCTACTTCGTCCTTCCCAAGGACGCACACTCTATGCACCAGCTCAGTCGTACTCACTCACCCTGGCATTCGTTTTCCAAAAACCATTCATTCATTCATTGACAAGGACAAAGTAACTGACTTTTAGGGCCCTTGAATCTGACAAGGGTCTGGGCTCCCAGGAGAAACATCACAGGTTAATTGGATTTCAAGTCAGAGTCCTGCACGGAAGATGAATCGGATGTCAGGGGCTGGGGTGTGGGACAGGTTAGAGCGTATGCTGGGTGTGCTGCAGAGGAGTGGGGAATGCGGATTCTTTCTAGTAGGGCCACCTTCCCTGTCCCACCAGAAGTCATTCCAGGGTAGCCTGATTGTGCTAATGAAGCATAGTTCAATGCCAGGTTCCCGGTCACCTCACTGCAGGTAAAGATTTGTGTAGTTATTACAACAGTTACCAGGAGATGGCAGTAAAGAGTGTGAAGAATGGGGTGCCACTTTGTGGTTTCCCTGCGGATCCTACTGAAACTTGGGGTGCGATCGCGGAGGAAGCAGGTAACTCTACAGGAAGCAGTGTCTGCCTCGATGGACAGCAATGTAGTAAGGGTCCTGATCACAAGTAGAACTGGCCCTGGTAGGAAGTCGCGAGGACCCTCACAGGACACTTGACTGGACAAAAGGAAAACTTGGTATGTATACATTCCACCCCATTTCTTAATTGCATGCCTTCAATGGATTGAGCAGAGATGAAGATTATTTCCAAATTTAATACCAATATGTTTTTTTCTTTATTGATTTTAGAGAGAGGAAGGGAGAGGGAGAGAGAGATAGAAACATCGATGAGAGAGAACATTGATTGGCTGCCTCCTGCATGCCCCCCACTGGGGATCAGGCCCACAACCTGGGCATGTGCCCTGACCGGGAATCAAACCAGCGACCTCTTGGTGCGTGGGTTGATGCTAAACCACTGAGCCACACTGGCTGGGCTAATACCAATATTTAAATATCACAAACTGACACGGTTATGAGCAGATTAGGACAAAGTAGTTTTATTTACTACTAAAAATTTTATGTAGTTGAATTTCATAATCTTCAAAGTGAGTTTCCACTCCCCCTTTCGCTATAGTTGGTTGACTAAAGAGTGATAGAAACTGTTTAACTTTAGTTTTGAATGGAAGGGAGAGTAGAAAATTTTCAAAACAGACCAAGTGTCAAATGTTTGGTTGTTGTTAAAGAATGAGAAATAAGCTATAATTGTTGCTGTTATTATTGTTGCTATTTTAGAGAGGAAAACTTTTCCTATTTAATTGCTTCGTTATAATGAATCATTGCCACAACATCCTTGTGTTTCTGAAAGAAATTGTCTCAAAAAGTTCTAATAACCTGATGGATTTCTATGTTGACAATAAACTCAAACCGTCAAAAGCAGTTCAACTCCACACGGAACGATTTAGATCAGCAGGATCTTGAACATATGGGCCTATGTCAGTCTGTCTCTCGCACAGCATGTACACAGACACATCAGCATCCTTTTTAGAACTATCAGATGCTTGCATACATGTAGCTTGTAACCTGTTGTCTTCTTGCCATGGACTCGAGTTGTCTTTATTTGCCTATGTCAGTTTTCAGTGCTTTTCATGAAAATAGTTCCAGTATTTGTCCATTCCAGGCTCACGGTAGGTTGCATTTCCCTGCCCGATGAAGTTTGGTGTGACTTTGGATAAATAAATAAATAAGTAAATGAACAAAGGGGAAGTGGTATGTCTGGTTCCTGAGCAGAAGCTTGGAACAGCCAGTGTGAAATTCAGTATGCCCATTTTCTCCTAGCTGGGCAAGCTTGGGAGTTCCAAGATGCGGCTTCTTCTGTCGGCTTCAGGGAGATGACATGAAGCAGAGCCCCCCACCCCTGCCCCAAAACGCTCGTGTGATGAGAGTTGCCTGGGGTTGTTTCAGGCGACCGAGGTTTGGGGGTTATTTGTGACTGCAGCATAACCCACCTTCCTTTCCTTGATTCCCCTCTCCAGAACCAAGTCCCACTCCACGTCTTTTCTGTGTGTTTGGGGGGAAAGGGATGGACTGACCGCCTCTCCTTCTCCATTTCAGGGCGGATGACGTAGCCACACCCCGAGCAACAAACATTCCTGCTCCTGTCCTCAATGACTGGCTCAGAAACTGCCCAAGAGTTCAAGCGGGGGAATTGAGAATCAATCCCCAGGGAAGGAAGACACTCTCTCTTTATACAGGACTCATTAAGCCACTAAGACATGGGCCTAGAGGTACTGGGGGCCACTTCTACCGCCACGTGGGAAGCGCCCCTCTGAGGAAATCTTACCCAGGGAAGAAGCAAGAACTGAAACGTGGAGAAGCACAGATTCATGATATTTTTTAAGCATTCAGATTCTGAACATCCTTGATTTCTGGTGATACTAACTACTTACTTCCTTTTCTCTTTTCTTTTTTTGGCTCAGTTTCTTGTCATTTGCAATAGAAAAATCTTAACAAATATTCTTCCTAAGCACACATATTCATCCACAGAATCAGGTTGAACTCTCTCAGCATGGTCCTCAGTATCTTTCAGGTGTTAGGTCCAACATACATGTCCCACTTGACATCTGGGTCGCAGCCTGACCCCCTTCCTGCTCTGTGCCCCAGTTTTCCCCTGGTTTGCATGGTGGCCACTGTCCAAGTACAGTCTGGACCTTCCTGCAGCCATGGCCACGCTGCCTTGGAGACTCGTGCGTCTGTTCCCCCCACCGGAATATCAGCGCCCTTAAATGTCATTCCAGTTCCTTTCTTTATAGTACCAAACGCCGATGCTTCAGCAGTCGTAGGTGCTGAGGAAATAGTTGTAAAACTGACACGAATTCTGCATTCTCCTTACACACTGTTCATGCTCAGACGCCTGGCAAACACACTCCATATTCGGTTGAGCTTTTGAGAAAAACATTTTCCTCTGTTTCTATTCCCTCAGACGTCATATTTTACGGTTCCAATGGAAACCCCATCTTTGTTTAGCTAGATCTTTCAATATGAGTCTCCCTTCAGGAAGTCAAGAGGCTCTTGCTTAATTAAAGTGAGTGGCTTTGTCCTGGCTGGTGTGGCGCAGTGGGCTGGGTGCTGTCCTGTGTAACAGATGGTTGCTGGTATTTTTCCCCGTCAGGGCACATGCCTGGGTTTCAGGCTTGATCCTGGCAGGGGGCGTGCAGGAGGCAGCAGATCAATGTTTCTCTCTCACAGTGATGTATCTCTCTCTTTCCTCTTCCTTTCTCTCTCTCCAAAAAAACAAAAATCAATAAAAAAAAATCTTTAAAAAAATGAGTAGCTTGTTGAAGAAAAAATAATGTACTTATATATGCTGTGCTGTGTTAAAAATGTATATTTAACACATACAACAGCCCTAGATTGATACTTTCATTAACCCCATTGTACAGACAAGAAATAAAATCCAGAGAAGGTAAGCAACTGGCATAATGTCACACAGCAGTGCTCAGATCGGAGCCCAGACCATTTGCTGCCAGAATCTTGACTGCCTTTTCTTCACGAGCATTCTTCAACTCAGCATTGAAGAGTGGTCTCCCACCTTAGGCTTTCTGAAAAAAGAGATGCCGTTTCTTCACTATTTTGAAGTCTTTTTGACCCATCCTAATCAAAACTGGAACTTGAGCCTCCCTGGAGGAGAGGGCAGGGCAGTGCAGCCAAGTGCAGCCCTGAAACCACCCTCCCACCCCTTTCCAGCTGTGACCTTTGACAAGCCACGGAAGCATCCCCAGTCTCACTTTAGTCATTTGCAAAATGGAGATAAGAACCACTGCCTGGACTTGGGAGGATTAAGAGTGAAAATGGATGAAATGTTCCCCATGGACAACCTGGCCAAAAGTAGTGCTGTCAAAAGAAACTATAAATAAGAATGTGTCGATCTCTCATTTTAGTAACTCACATGCCCCACATCCCCATACCTGTGAGGCCGTGGAGGCTCGGTCTTGTCTAGATAACATCTTCACTGCCTAGCAGGGTGCCTGGCATAAGGCAGTGCTCTGCAATCTTTAGGAATGTCTTTTCATCTACTAAACTTTGATTTCCTCATTTCTAAAGTGGGGCAATCATATCTGCCATGTGGGGTTGTTAGGATGAAATGATACCTTCGTGCGAGGTCATGCGCGTGGGCACTGGTACTGAGAGAGTGCATTTAAATTCACTGGATTGAGGCAGCTAACAATAGAGAACCCGCTAGAGAGGATTCCCCAAATGCTTTCTAAAGCCCCAATCCTCAGCACCCCTCCTTCTGGCGTCCTCCTCACTCTCAGAGACATCAAGGAGATCTCTGCGACGCGCGCGCGGGGGATGCTCCGGGAGCCCCGCCTTCCCCACCATGCAGACCCAGCAACAGGGCCATGCCGGACAGACATGTGCCCATCAACAGGACAGGGCAGACCCCCAAGAGGGGACTGGGGAGGGATGCAGTGGGGGGAGACTATCTCCCTAAATGCCAGCTCCCATTCTGCAGAGTGGTGGGGAGATGTTCAATTTCCTCGTCCCTCCCCAAAGGCAAGACCCAGGTTGTCGCTGTCTGCGGCGTATGCACAGACGCTCTGGTCATAAAGAGGACGGTTTATGAGGACATATGCTACATGCCCAGAAGCACTGCCAGGCTCTTCCTTGGCGACACCACGATTACATCTCCATCGAGTCCAGGGAAGCCTCTCAGGCCTGCAAGGCTGCGATTTTGAAATGGATTTCACAGCTGCAAACTATAAGATGACCCAATTTGTCTTTTCCATTTCTGCCTCCTCTCCTATAACTATGGAAATCTGCATCCGTGGCTCAGGGATGGGCTGCATAAAATATGCAACAGGACTTAACGCTCAAAATTGAGAGCTGCAGAATTTAAGGACAGCTGCTAAAGTGGTCTTGGGCTGGGGGGGGGGGAGGGTGAGCACACCCACGGAGGGTATCTACAGATTTCTGCTCCTCCAGACACAAAGGCCTTTTTTTTTTTTTTTTTTTTTTTACCTCTTCTAAAATGCTTGTCCCAAAGGCAAGAGGAGAGGATATATACGCCCCCTTTATCTTTTCCAAGGAACCCAGGGCTACCCATCCTCCCAAGAACATCCCAGATGGTAAACGGAACTGAAGTTTGCACATAAATTCTCCCCAGGGAATTGGTGGTTGGTGATAGCAGGCCTAATGAAATTTTTTATTGTGGTTATTACATACAATTTGTACAGTATATCATGCACGGAAATTTTTTCTATTCCTATAAATCTGGAATTGCCAGCGTAAATGCCCAGGCTTACGAACTGCGGCGGAACACAATTACCTCTAGATACAAACTCTCTTTAGGACATAAAAATTGTTGCTACTGAGAAGGCTGAATTGCACCGGCAATTTTGTAAATATTTGAGTGATATATTTCTTTTTGGATAAGTTTTCATAGCCTTGGAAAGCTGTCTCGTTTCTTAATGCTTTTGTTCTCGTTGTTGGTTTTTTTTTTTCTTTCTGAGTTTCACTTGTGGCCTGATTGTTGTTTTCAATCATGCTTAGTAAATCAGACTATCGGACAAATGTCACTTATAAAAGGGCTCAGGACTGCAAGGCCTTCTTCAGGCATCGGGGGGACTGTCTTCAGAGCACGTTTCTTAAAGATGCGAGAGGAGAGAACAAAACAAAAATACAATTGAGGCACATCCCGTACTTCCTCCCCTTACATCAGGGGTGGGGAACCTTTTTCTGCCAAGGGCCATTTGGATATTTTATAACATCATTCACAGGCCGCACAAAATTATCAACTTAAAAATGAGCCTGCTATGTTTGCTCAACGATTTAATTAACTCACCCCTAATGCAAGGGCTGGAACGGCTTCTCTTTGGTGAGGTGTGTGGTGGTAGCTGGTATTGACGCTGCTACTGGCAACTGCTTTTCCAGGTTTGCTACGGTCAGTCTGGAGCGCAGACGACTCTGCAATGGTAAGTTTGGAAAAGAACTGCTCGCAGCAGCAAGTTGTTCTGAACACAGATGCATGTCTCCTCAAAGTGGGAAATTCATCATGGCTTATGTAACATTTATAGAACTCGAGCAGTGGGCGGTGGTTGTGCCTAGCTCTCAGCTCATCATCGCTTTGCAGCTGAATGATTTTGTGGTGTAGCTTATCAGGCACATCAGCTGGTTTCACAGTGAACCAGGTAGCAAAGATGTTCAATTCCATTTGTTTACTTTTCATGTCCTTGAATCTTTCATTAAATGAATTAGTTTTGCACATTCACCAGCATATTCAAGTGTCCTTTGTCCTCCCAGAGTGGGGAAATGCACTGTATTATTCCTTTCGAGTTGCACTTTCCACAGCCTTAATGTAGCTTCAAGCAATTTCACCTTTGAAAGGGCGTTGAGATCCTGGTTGGGACCCTGCAGCTTGACGTTCAGCTCTGAGAGGTACTTGGTAATGTCCACCATGAACGCTAAATCACACAGCTGCTTGCTATCATTGAGTTCCCTGACAGGTTTCCCTTCTTCTCCATGAACTGATTGCTTCATCCTGCAGTTCATAGAACCTCATGAGCATGTTCCCGCGACTCAGCCACCACACTTCAGAGTGATCAACAAGATCACCGCACTCAGAGTCAAGACCATTCAGTAACTCCTTAAACCGGCGGCTGTTAAACCCTCTGAAGATTCAGTTCTTTCTTGACAAATACAACTAACTCTTTTGTTGCAAGCCAACCATGGCTGGAGCTTCATCGGTAGGAAGGCCACTTTTCAAATGTTAGCTCAAGGTTTTCCGTTGATAAAACAAGCCTCTCGAACAAGTCCTCACCTCCTGTGGTGCACCATGCGTGGCTTCCAGTGACAGCGGTTCCTCTCACATGTCCAACTTCAGTCCTCCCACGAACATAAACAGCAAGTTGGGCCATATTTGTTATGTCCAGTGTCTTGTCACAAGCCAGAGAGAAAAACTGGAAATCTCCTGCAGAATCCTTCAGTGTTTTTTCAATACCTTCTGCTAAGTCAGGACTCTGATCTGAGATGGTTCTCGGAGACAGACTAACACTGAAACAATTTCACTTTGTCTGGTGCTAACACTCCGTAGCAGCCACCACGTGCTCGTTCACCAACTCTCCTCTGCGTGAGGCCTCAGCTTCTCTGCCATTAGCTCGCTCACTACATGACTCGTCTGAATAACGTCGTCTCTGTCCCAGCGAGGCGTAGTGAAAGCGGCTTGTTGTGATTCCAAACTCCGCTGAAGAGCACTGATTTTATCCAAACATATTTGGCCTCTCAATTCACTGAGTTTAGCATGTTTTGAGCTGTAATGATGCTCCAGATTGGCTTTTGTCATTACTGCTAATGCATCGCCACAAACTAGGCACATGGGTTTGCCTCTGACGTCAACAAAAACATCATTTGTCCATTTCTCTTGGAAAGATCGACACTCTGCATCCACTTTTATTTTCTTTGCAGTCGCCATTTGTAGGATGTCACCCCACTTACGTTTTACTAACTACCCAGTGTGTGTGTTGCCAGCAACATGATTATTTTGCTTTGGTTGCTACTCTACTCCTACATCTTGGATTTGGAACTTATCCAGCATTCGTATCATGGACTCTTGAGGTCTTTTCTGTGTACTGTGATTTCCTTAATCTTCATCTGAGATTCAGTTTTTGCTGGGATTGTTGATGGTGGACGTGGATAGAGGTTGGTTTGGAGTTGTCATCCAAGTCGACAAGGAAGTCGACAACATCCTGTCAATCATCGGAGGCAAGGTCATCAACGTGGATCATCTCATCACATCTCCTCTCAGCATCACCAGGTCGCCGTAGTTTCCCACAGTGTGTTAACACTTTCACGGCGTGTACACTGCCAGCCTGCCTGGCTCACTGTCCTCTGGGGTACCGCATACAGACAGATGGGCCGTGGGCAGCCGACGAGAAGCATGTGTGTCCCCTCATGTATGTGTATGTGTCCTGTCTGTTCCTTGCTTGTCCCTCAAAATTTACATTATTATTATGACTCACTTAATATAAATATGTTGCTATGAGAAAAGGTCCTAGATTTATTAAATTTTGAGTCCCTCCTGTGGTTGCCTTGGCAGGCCAGAACAAATTATTTTGTGAGCCTTAGAAGAGCCGAATGTTCCCCACCCCTGCCTTACCTGGTCGGTTTTTCCGGCTGGAAGCTGCAAGTAAGAGCTCCATTTTTTATGAAGGCTGACGCACAGTGCTCTCCTCTTTCTGCTTCCTTTGGTCAATAAGGGGTCGTTCATGGATATATTGGGTTGATTTTTACACGGGGCCAAAAGCATCCAATGCATGAAGTGTCTGCACCTTTTCCAGTTAGACTTTATTACCAAGTGTGATGGTGAAGGATGCTATACCCGCGGATTGATTTTCTACAAGTTTTAATATTGGAGATAAGGAGAGGTCTTCCATCAGCTCCCAGCAAACAGAGAACAGACTGTGGAAACTCATAACAGTTTCCATCGGAAGACAGCAGTGATGGATTATAGACTGGCCTGGAAGGGAGCAAATGCGTTCATCGAGCAAAGAGGAAAGGAGGAAACGCCCTTTCTCGCTCTCCTTCCCGTCTTTTTCTTCCTTCCTGCCTCCTCCCTCCCCCCCTCATTCCTTCCCGCTTCCCCTCTCCCTCCTTCTTCCTTTCTCCTCCTAACTGACCTCATAACAACCTGTGAGCTGCCTATCGCTATTCTGCATTTTACCAATGAAGAAAATAAAGACTGAGTTCCTTGCTGAAGCCATAGAGCTCACAGCTGTGTGGCTAGGATGTGAACCAGCTGCAAGGAGAGTCTCGTACACAGCAATGGGAGGCAGTCGGTTGCAGGGTTCTCCCAACTTTCTCTATTCATGTTCATCCCAAGAGTTTGACACTCACAGGATAGTAGATGCCACCTGATTGTGTTCTTTGAGATGTTCTAGCACCATAAAATGGATATTTGAGAATCAAGAAGAGGATGGATATACTTTTCCTATGTTAATAGGACAAGAAATCATATTTTCATCGTATGCATGGGAGCCTGAAGATGGATTTCTCAGTAAATGTGGACAGAATTTGTGTTAAATAAATCAGACAAAGAACATGAATTAGTATTTACCAAGAAGAAGTAAATAATAAATAAGAATAGGAAACACTTTAGTGTTCCTAGTCATTAAACTAATGCAAAGTAGAATAGTAGGACCTCAATTCTCATTGATTAGAATACCCTTCTTTTCCTAATCACAGTTTCTGCTATACTGAGGGGCAAGGTGAAGGCACTGTGACCGGTAGATGTATATTTTCATCCATCAATGGTGGGAGTGAATGTTGATAAAAACTCGCTGGGGAGATTTACCCATTCACGCCTCTGGCATTTCCTGAGCACATACTGTGGGCCAGACTTGATGCTGAAATCCATAAACATGAGCATGTCCAGTGCTCACCCTTGTGGAGTCTAAATTCCAGGGGGGGCGGGGAGAGGCTTATTTTATTTATTTATTTTTTAAAGGCATGTATCAAATGTGGCTATAACAAAGAAACCTGATCTAGACCAGGTAAAATAAAATAAAAACACTTAGAAAAATGAAAAAGAAAACTGTTTCCTGTGAAAGTAGTACTATCTAAAAGTAGTATAAAATATACCTTGCATTCAGAAATACCATCTCCATCAAGTTTGGGGAAATCCTCATTGATTTATATAAATCGTTTGGCACACAGATTTTCAATCTCGTGTTGTTCATGAGCACAGAAGTCTGGAAACAATATTCAGCAATGGGAGAATGCCGATGGTAGTACACAGTGAAACTGCGGGCCTTGTGTAGAGACCAGGGTTTTGAAGACCTTAAGTGACATGGAATTGCATGCTAATATAATGTGAAGTGGGAAATACAGGCTACGAGACTGCACGCATATCGTGGTTTTAATGGTGTAGCGCAGAGGAAGGAAGGGTAGCAGCAGGCGACAGTGTGGGGTCACAGGTGAGTCCAATGACCTTTGGGATTCTTCTCTGTGTTTCCCCAGATTTCTGCAATGCACCCGTGTTAGTGTGTTTACAAACGATTCACTTCTAAGCAGACAGTAGATTGACTTCTTGAGTGGATGCTGAGGGTGTGGGCACCAGGTTCATACGTGTAAATATGCAGACAAAGGAAGGGCCTCTCTGGTTGCGTGCGATGTGGGCGTGGGAAGAGGAGTAACAACTTCTCTTCCATATCAGACCCATTACTGTCCCTGCCTCACCTATACTGTTTGTGAACGTTCCTCCTGTGTGTAAGAAAGAATTGAACTTGGCAGCTAACACTCGCAGCGTGACTTTTTAAATTAATTTAATTAACAATAAATAACACGATTCACCAGGCACTGTCCTGAGTGCCCTACAAATATTAGCTTACTCACCTAAGAGGTTATACAGTGGCGCAGCTGCTTTGGAACGCAGTTTGGCGTTTCTTCAGAAAGCTTCCCATGCACTTGCTGGAGGACCCAGCTCGTCCACACCTAGGTACAGGATTCTTATTATACACAAGTTCTGTGTTGGCAAATTCACCTATTGGCGAGGATTTATTTGTAACCCCAATATCAATACTCGTGGCAATTTGGGGGCCATTTGCACAGACATACATATGGTGGCAAAATTTGAGTGGCCCGTCTGGCAAATTCTGGCTCAGTACAGACAGGGTGACACCCTGGCCTCTTGGTTCCCCTTCCTGCAGGAGGACCAGAGGATGGGGACAGTAGGGTGGTACCGCAGAGAGCAAGGAGCTCCAGCTCCCGGCCAGTTGGAGGGGGTTAGTGGGGTGGCTTCAGCCAAATCACTTAGCACTTCTGAACCTCATTTTCTCTTTTGTGAAGCCAAGAAAATAGAATCTTCCAGGATAAATTGTTTTTAGGGTTTCAGATTGTAATCTGTGTGATTGATATCTATGTATTTCCTCTAGGAGCAAGGATGTAGTATTTGCTAATTCAGTGTGAGCTGCAACTTTATGGAACATAACTACAGCAAATAATGAGAATTGACTTTCTATACCCACAAGAATTGCAAAAAAGTATTCAAATACTTATACACAAATATTCACAACAGTGGAAAGATGAAAAAAACCCTCAAATTTTCATGAATGGATGCATAGATATGAAAAATGTGATATATCTGTTTAATGAAATATTACTCAGCCATAAAAAGGAATAAAGTACTGATACATGCTGCAGCATGGGTGAACTTTGAGAACATTCTATAGCAAAGTAAAAGAAGCCTGCCACCAAAGGTCGCATAGTATATGATTCTGTTTATATGAAATGGCCAGAACAGGTAAATCCAGGAGGCAGAAATCCAATTAGTGGTTGGCAGAGGCTGGGCAGGGGGAAATGAGAAGTGACTTTAATGGGATTGGGGTTTTCTATTGGGGTGATTGGAATATTTTGGAGCTAAATAAAGGCTGTACAACTTTCTGAATATAATAAATGCCACTTAATTGTACTCTTATAAAGGTTAATTGCATATTGTGTGAATATTATCTCATGAAAAAAAAAACAACAAAAACCCTATGAGGTAGAGAGCAATATTATGCCCATTTTACAGGTGAAGAAATTAAATAACTTGGCCCAGGCACCCAAGGGCAAGAGGAGGAGCTGGGATCTGAACCCAAGCACCCCAAGTTGCAGTGTACATGCACTCAAACACCATGATATGTTATAGCCTTTGTAGAACAAAGCGTAGAGATGGATCCATAGCAGGTTCTTAACGGACGTCAGTTTCCCTACTGCCTCTGTTGCAAGCAGGAGCTGTGTTGGACCTCCACACTGCCACTTGTAGAGAAAACAAATGCACGCATTTGCTCATTCTTTTGATCCTCTGTTAAGTTAGGCTCTAAAAAGTGCTCGGTTGTAAAAACTGGATATGCACAACAAAATGTGGCATGGAGCTGAAGAAAACACCCATGGACCAAAAAAAAAAAAAAAAAAAAGTCTAGACTTGCACTTTTTGAAATGATGTAGGAGAAAAATAAAATAATGGGCCAGAGGAGAGAAGCCCTGGGTTGCATTCCCTCTGGTCCCTAAGATTTATCACCTGCACATGCAGGATGCTACAGAAAGAAGATCTGGTGACCAAGGCAATAACTCACAAGCCAGCCATGCAACCTGCTCCTGGCTGATAGGACCTGTGACGTGACGTGTGACTGCCATCATCTGGAACTGCCCACGTGGGCCGGGGCTCATTTCTAGCAACTCTCGTCCTCTTCATTCCAGACTCGCTATTTGTTTGTAACAGTAGCATACTGGGAACTGGGGAGGATAAGTGTTTCAGTTGCAGATATGATGTTCAGAAAAATGCAATAGGGATTGGGGAGAAAAAGCAAAAGTAACAAAACCAACCCAAACTGTAAGCTTTATGCTTGGGGAAATATTTCACTCTCCTCCGATAAAGAAAAATTGCTGAAGTAATCAGAGAGGTTTGGGCTGAAAGACCCCTTTAAGAGAGGGCACTGTATTTGAAGGTATTTTTGATGCATTTAAATAAGTATCTTAAAAAAAAGAAAGATGATGTGTTGTGGAATTGTGCACCTGAAAGCTGTATAGTTTTGTTAACCAGTGTTTCCACAATAAATTTAATAAAAAGGAAAAAAGAAATAAAAATTACTATTCATCCAAGGTGCTCACAGTGTGAATGGATTACAGAGAATCCAACTTATAGAAAATAATGGTTTGTTTTTTAGTGGTGGAGGGGAATTTGTATCTATTCCCTGTAAACATAATTGTATTAGCATAAGAAAAATAATGTTTTCATTGTAAACTCAATTGAAAATGACTCTGAATTCACGCATGATGAAATATATTCTGACCTCCATTCTTTTTCTCAAAAAGTCCTAATAAAATTAAATGTTTTTCTCTACTTCTGCTTCTTGTATATCAGCAAATATGGTAATTCAGTTTCTGACCTGTTTTTGACTCAGTCACAGCCCTTGCATGCATTCATTCATTCATTCATTCATTCATTCAGTGTTTACCATGTATTAACTGGACTACCAGAGCTTATGATTTAATGAGACAGACAGATATCCACTGGGAACAACTTTGAACATGTGCTGGGCTCACCCACGTGGATTTCACTGTTTTCTCGCTAGTAACGTCTGCTCCCTGGTGACAGAGGAAGTCCTGGAAGTGGTTGTGGGTAGACAATAGCATCTCAGCCTTTTGGCAACAGTGACTATTACATGCACTGGTGAAGTTTCTAGAATTTTTTAGGGAGAAGACAAGGTATTTTTACAATATCTTTTAGAAACATTCTTTGCTTTCACCTGAAGAACTTTGAAGCTTCTGAATTACTTCAACAGCTTCAAATGGAATAACTTCTAACCTAATGTTTGGATGGGGTCCCTCTATAATTTATTTTGCGGTGTGATTTGAGGAACCTAGTAAATTCCCTCCAAATATCAGCCATGATGACCTATGCCTGCCAGTAACTATGGATTTCTTTGGGATATTGATCGTCTTTGTTTCTGAGGTTCCCCATCTAAGGAAAAACTAAGAGGTAAAATATTCATTCCAGCTTTTCAAATGTATTGTTGGCTGGACATGAAAAGCAAAGCAAATTGGACCAGGGCCTCTGCCGTAGACTGAGACAAGCCAGGTCCGAATTCTAGTCCCATCACTCAGTAGGTCCATGACACTGGGTAGGTTCCATACACAGAGGTCCCTGTATTGCCTGCTTCCTAGACTCGTCCTGTGGATTGAAGTGGTTGATGCGCATATGGCCTTGGAGCGAGGTAGTGGGGCATGTAAGAGGGGGTGAGAGTCCATGTTCTTGTCTGGACATCACAGCTGTGTCCTTAGCCGCCGGATCATCTCAGGCAAACACCCTTCTGTACCTCAGTTCCAGTGACGCACTGACACTGGCTTGCACTGGCTCTGGAAGGCTGATCCTTCAATATTCAGGAATTCTGGGAGCAGGTTGCTGAATTCTTTGTAGCTTAAAATCGGCCACGGTGGAAGCCTGTACACTATAGACGTCAGCAAACACTGAGCAGGAGGGGTCCGCCCCGCACTTCTCACTTCTGAGAACTGCTTCACCAGCACACCGCTGCGCGGTTCCTCCGTAGGTCTCTTGAAACAGTTACCGTAAGATAATTTATGTAAAGGGCTCAGCACTGTGCCTGGAATTTAAGAATCTCCTTAGTAAAAGTTATTTACTACTACTAGCAACAACAATGAAATAATAATAATGTTGTTATAGTGCTTTGGACATAGTAGGTACTAGAAAGATCTTACTCTCTTTCCTATTTGTTCCTTATTACATTTTCTACAAGGGAATATAGCCCCAGCTGGATGGCTCAGTTGGTTGGAGCATCGCCCCCTACACCAAAAGCTTGCAGGTTCAATTCCCAGTCAGGGCACACACCTAGGTTGCTGGTTCCATCCCGGTCGAAGTGTGAATGGGGGGCATGATGTTTCTCTTGCACATTGATGTTTCTCTCTCTCTTTTCTTCTCTCTCTAAAAATCAACGAAAACATATCCTTGGGAGAGGATTCAAAAACAAGCAAACAGAATGAATATAAAGTGCATCTATACAAAAGTAAACATCCAAGGAGACAATTTGTCTTTAAGGATCATTTTTGACTCTTCAACAAAGTGGACACTTTTGTCTTTCTCATGACCACAGTTCAGGATGGACACCTGGACATCCATCTAGCCTGTGAATACGAACATCATCCGCATCCTCACTTTCTTCATCCCACTGTGTTTTCCTCTCTGGCTGCCACTGTGCCTGAGTGACTGGGGGTTCTCTTCCCACCACCATGAGGCTGTCAACACCCATGGTGGGCCCTGCAAAGTATAAAGGACAATTTATCCACAGAGCAGTGGCAGCATCATTGCTTATAAAATGATAACTGCTTCAGGTAGCGGCAAGTTCCAACATTAGCACAACAAAAGCTTTGAGCTGGACCATCTGTTGCCACGTGGACAATCTGGTGGGTTTGCCAAAGCCATTTATCCGCGTCGAATGCATATCCACACTGGCCAGTCCTCGTGCTGAGCAGAAAGGAAATTTAAAGAAAGGCCCATCATTTATCATCGTAGACAGCTGGGCTGGAGTGTGGGCTGAGAACACGGTTTTTTTTTTTTTTTTTCCTTGAGAGAAACAAAGACCCTGAAGGTGGGTAATGCTTGCTCAGCTCCAAGCTTCTGTTAACAGTCCCTCCAGCTCGCTTCTTTCTTTTCGCTTTTCCAGACTGTAGAAGGGAAGCTGTCGCCGTGGATGCTGGCTTCCCTACCCCCAATCTCATGACCTGGTGGCCCCTGGAATTCTTGGATTTTGAGCTGGAGTTGGCACATTTATTTGTGCCCCCCTGAAAGGGACCTTTGAAAACAGAACCTTTCTGCTATGTCCAGGGAAACAAGGCACTGACCATTCACAGTCCCGTTTGCTCAGACGCGCGGACAGAGCCTGCGCCCAGTGGAGGGCTGTGAGCTCCAAGGTCAGTGCCTTGCCTGCTGGTGACCACTTCCACCTGCGGTCCTGTCTGCATGGGCAAGACCACACTGTGACTTTCATAGGCCCCACCCCTAAAAATAGGCAATGATCTATTTTGTGACTGTGTTGGTATAAAGACAAAGATATTAACATTATACATGAAGACATTTTCTTTAACCTCAAAGATTATTTTTCTTCTGTTATTAAAAGAAATTAAAACATTTTCATGAACCCTGAATATTACCAGGTGCCCTAGGCACTACGCTTACCATGCCTAATGGATGAGTCGGCCCTGTGTACATGTGTTTGAGATGAAATACCGTGGGGGGAAGTACCCGATCTAGCTGTTGACAACAGCATAGCAGGGTTGTTAAACTCACAGTCCAAGAACTGGAATTTCTGAGTTCAAATCCTGTCTGCCTTTGTTGCCTACAAGCTGAACGAGTTTGGACAAGTTACTTAATTTCTTATGTATGATGTATGCATATATATGAAATATGTTAAGAATATATGTGATATTTATATATGTATAATGGTTATGGAACTACTGCTACAACTATCTATCTCAAAGAATGGTTGTAGAGGTTGTGTGAATTGACTAGTATAAAACCACTCAGGCAATTGCATGCCAGAGAATGCGTCTTTGCTTAATGTTAGCGCCGTACCTGCTCACTTCGCTGTCTTATAAGACAGCAAGCTTGTTGGGAGGCGGTGGATCCACTGGTTACGAATGAAGCCTCTGGAGTCAGACTCTGCTTGTTATTTCTTATGAAGAAGAAATAAATACCAAAAAAACCCCACTGTCATTGCACTGAGGTCCCAACTCCAGCCATTCCTCTCTGCAGCATTTTTTACCAAATCCCATCGAAATGACCGGCATTGCACATATACAAAATTGGATAGGTGGTTAATGACGCATGAGCACATTTTATAGGAATCCACTTGACCTGCGAGGGATCAACTCCGTGACTTGATTAAAGGCGTAACCTTTCAGAGTCTGGCTCTGACCCCATGTTCACAGATAAATCTCCAAAGCGGATAGATCCTGACATTTAAGACTTGGGCCCAAGAAAGGTGATATTCTATTTTCCTTTTTCCTAACAGAGATGAAACAGACCCAGGCGTGCTATTAATTAGCTGCATCATTTTTGACAACTCTCATTTGCTCTCTTGGCCTCAGTTTCTGCATTGGTAGAATAACAGAATCAGGCTGAAAAAGCATAGTCCCAACTCTTCTACTCGGATCGCAGGGCATTTCGAAAGCACGCCAGTGGCTGCTGGGGCAGTGCAGTGGGCAAGACCCTGCCTTCTTCCCCTTCTTCCAGAAAGTTCCGTTGCTATCTCTATAACTTCTTGATTTCCTATCAAAGAGTGTTTTATGGCTAAAAATAATGAGAATAATAAGTGTATAACACACTAGACTAGATGACATCTTCATCCAGTCCTAATTATGATATTTGGAAGCAGTGGGCCAAATCTGAGATCAAATTGAATGGGAATACCCATCAGATTGCACACTGAATTCCCCAAAGAATAGCATCCAACTACAGAATGAGGGGAGAGGCTTAGGAAAACACCAACAAAAGCTAGTTGGGTGTTTTGGCTGGTGAAAATCTCAGTATGAATTAAGGTTGTAATGTTAGGCCCTGGCTGGGTAGCTCAGTTGGTTAGAGTGTTGTCCTGATAAGTTAAGGTTGTGGGTTCAATCCCTGGTCAGGGCACATACAAGAAGCAACCAATGACTGCATGAGTAAGTGGAACAACAAATTGATCTCTCTCTCTCTCTCAAATAAATTAAAAAATTAAAAAAGAAAAAGATTGTGATGTTATCATAAGCCAGTAAGCCCAAGCAACTGTTAGCCAGAACATTGACCACCATCACCATGGTAAACTAATGTGCATTGGGGCTAAATGGCCAGAAAGAACATCTTTGGAGCTATAAAGGTGAATTTCCCTTTGCACTTTTTTTTTTTATCCTCACCCGAGGACATTTTTTAACTTTTTGTTTAGATAGAGTGGGAGGGAGAGAGAGGGAGAGAGAGAGAGAGAGAGAAACATTGATGTGAAAGGGACATATCGAGTGGCTGCCACCCGCATGACCAACCAGGACCGGGGACAAACTGCAACCGAGGTATGTGCCCTTAGCAGGAACCGAACCTGGGTCTCTCTGGACCACAGGCCGACACTCTAACTGCTGAGCCAAACCGGCCAGGACTTCCCTTTACACTCTTTGCTAGTCAAACCACACTCTCTGCACTCCAGTTTTTAGGGGTATAAGTGTCCTTACATTGGTATGTCATGGTTTTGATTAGAAATTCTGGGAATATTCATTTCCTTCTTCATTTGCTGTATTATTTCTTTCCCAGAGGAGAAAATTAAGGCACAGGGATGTCGAATAATTAATGCAACATCGTAGGGCAAGAGGCAGAGCAAAGGAAAATCCAAGTGCGATTTTGCCACTAGCTAGGTCCAGGCCAAGGAACCTCCCTAAGGAGCTGCAGGGGAGCAGTCTTGGAGATTTTGGCTTCAGCTTGAATCCCAGGCAACTTCTCTCCCTCTTCCTTCCAACATGTATATGCATTGATGGATCTTTCCATGTCTGGCCAGCCACATGGTACAGGAACTTAAAATAGTAAATTTCAGAGTATGCAAGAAAACAGGACACCATTCTGAATGCCCCTGTGAAATCAGGCGGGCCCTGATTCTTTTACTTTCTATCAACATGATGGGAGCAAAGGAAAGGACAGAGTGAGGCCTGACTGCATGCCTTTGAACTCCAAAGTGCCCTTGCCCACCGTAGATCTGCCCAAGCAGTATCTGCACCTGAACCACCTGATCACTTTCAGAGAAGCAAGCCAGCGGGGTAGAAGTTTCCACGATTGCCCTGTGTTGCAATCAATCCTGGAAGCTGGACACTAACTGGACCATTGCAAACTCAAGTGTGTGGGAGCAGAAGAAGAGAATTCAGAACTTGGTCATAAAGCAGTTATCCTCATCTAACTGAAAAGCTGTGACTGGAAAGAGACATGAATGTTGTTGCCTGTGAGTCAGAGGTAAAACCTTGGCCAACACATATAGAGAAGTACGCTTTGGTCTCTGGTCATCAGAGCAGTCCAGCAACGGGATGAGTTGCCTGGTGCGGGGTGGTCCCTGTTATGAGACATGCTCAGAAACTGGATGATGCTTGGCAAGAACTGTGTAGATCAGTTCTCCTCAGTGTGTGCTCTGAGGACCAATTCTCGCCTACGTGTTGTTACTCATCTGTAGCTATGTAAATATGCAAATTGAGAGTAAGCATTTCGAAACTTGATAGAAACTTGGCAGTAATGTTTATATCTGTTGACTTTAATAATAATAAAGATAAGTAAGTGTGGACTTGTATATTGGACACTTTATTTTATCTTTTCTAGTCTGTGGATGCAGAAAAAAATTTAAAAAGCTAGTCCTTCTCCATGCATAGTTTGAGAAGCATCACGGTAGAGGGTTTTCTGGTGCCGGGTACAGATTGAATTGTACAGACTTTAAAGTCCCTAGTAAGCCTGAGTCACTCTCAGGGCAATGAATAACATCTATAAATTGCCTAGCACAGTTCCAAGCACATAGTAGGTACTCGGCACAGTCTTATCCTAATTTCATGATTACACTAGTGCATACATTGGGAGCCCACCCACTTGTGCATAAAAAGTAAAATATTATATTTACATAGGATGGAACTTGGAAACTTCATCGCAATAACAAAATATTGGCCTCTGTGATTTTTGATGCATGCTTGCAAACACACACGCGCGCGCGCGCGCGCACACACACACACACACACACACTCTTATACTTCCTTTGTCCTGTGGGCTACTGAAAATAACCCATTCCTTTCCTTGGTTTTGCTTTCTCATTCCTACAGCATGCGTTCAATGAAATGAGGTCAAGCAATCATCACTTATCATCACCGGGTTTTCTTTTTCCTTTTTCCTTTTTGAAGCTTTCTATTTGAACTGACACCTTGGAAGCAAACGCTGACATTTGAGCCCCGGCAGGGTAATGACTCCTGAATAACCTGAGATATTCCAGCTCCAGTTTGGGACGACAAAATGGGGCACGAATAGCCAGGTCACTGGCCACTAGGTGGCAAACTCGAACACTCACCGCTTTTACCATCAGTTACTGTTCAAACACACCGGCCAGGATCAGTTAACACACACAAAAGATGATGGAGAAGGGAAATGTAGACTGGAGCAAGTTGGAGTGAATTATCTTGAGCACACCCGTCCAAGGACTTCATCATTTCCTTGGGGGAGGACTGGAAATGATGCTTGAGCTAACTCCATAATAAATTATTTCTGCTTTGCATCCCACAGGGTGAGTTGTGGGATGTTCAACCAACCCCGTTTTTTCCTTTTTTAAAATACGGAATATAAGAATCCCTCCAGACATGTCTACCTATCTTTGCATCCTTTCTCATGAAGGTAGCCACCATTCAGGGGACCACTGTGGAAGGAGGTGTCAGGCCACTTCCCAGAATGCTGCTTGAAGAGCAAGGATCGTTCCCGCCCAGGTGTTGAGATGGTGCATCTGCGACCAGTGGCTTGGGCACAGTTAACATCAGAATAAATGTGTGTGCTGCGTTTGGACAGATGAGACCTCAACCTGCCGTGCTGTAGCGGAGTGATGGTTTTTACGTTTGAAGGGAGCCCGTTCCCCACCATAAAGCTGGAAGGCAGCAGTGAGCCCATCACTTTTGGCAGGTTTGAGGAGTCCAGATGTCCATCGTCAAATGGGTTATTTAATGTATCTGCAGGCTGTTTGCAAAGTGGAAATGCCTTCGTTTTTGCAAACACCATGTGGGCAAATGCCAAATGTGTTGGCCACCAACATCAACGTGTACTTGGGTACCAGACATGCATAAAGAACCCTTTCTATTCAATCCAATGCAAATCAAACATTTTGCATTTTAATTCATGTCTACTTAATTCTATTTCCTACACAGAAGCAGCTCCATTAGGTCACCCTGCCAAACTCTGGTGACAGAGTATCTCTGTGCAACTACCCCCTGTGGGGCAATCATCAGACTTCTCTATGCAATGCTTGGATGTGGCATGATGCTGACCCTTACTCACCTTCATCATAACTCATCAAATCCCATTTCCCCAAAAGAAACGGAAAAAATAGCCCTGGTTTAGCTAAGATGCCTTCAATACCTGATTCTGAAGAAAATAATTAATTTTGGATAGAAACCAAAGTACAGGCATTGTCACGATGCCAACATCAAATACCTGACTCAATCTCATCCTCTAAATCTATGACTTTTCTTTAAAAAAAATTTTTTTTTATTGATTTTAGAGAGAGAGAGAAAGTGAGAGGGAGAGAGAGATAGAAACATTGATGAGAGAGAACATCGATTGGCTGACTCCTGCATGCCCCCCACTGGGGATTGGGCCCACAACTTGGGCATGTGTCCTGGCCAGGAATCGAACCAGCAATCTCTTGGTGCATGGGTTGATGCTCAACCACTGAGCCATACTGGCCGGACTAAATCTATGACTTTTAACATGTGTGTATGTGTGTGTGTGCACATGTGCCTGTGCACACACGCACACATGGGTGTGTGAGACTAATATCTTTGAGAATGTGTTCACAGCAATGGAGGCGTTCCTCCATTTCTCTCTCCGACTCCTACAGAATGTACCACCCACGTCATTAGGTAATCCTAACGATTGCAGTATTTGAATTACTTGGCTTTCCCAATTTTCTCTCACTTGGGTCCATGGAGGCATTCCTTTCTCTGCCTTGTCCCAGTACCGAAGCCAATTTTGGGTGAAGCTAGACATTTACAAAAACCTCATTTCTACCGTCTTATGAGGACTTTGAATCTGCCCTGCTGGGTTCTCTCAGCCCAACTTCAGTCATAAAAGATACAGCTCAGGCACCACCTCCTCCAGGAAGCCTTTCTTGGCTTACCTTATTGGGTTAGATGTTCTTCCTCTGCTGTCTTTTTTCCCTTTCCCCCTTTTCTCCCGTTTGGTAGCCCAGTGCTTATTCTACCATGCCGTGCTTGTCTGTTTATAAATCTGTTTCACACCCAGTTTGTGAGATCTGTCAGGACAGAGATTGTGTCTCATTTTCTCTGAAACCCTAGCACATAGCACAATGTAGTGATTGTGGAATTCTTAGATGAGACTTCCTGTTGAGCCTCAACACTAAGCAGGGTCATCATGCCCGCTTCCCTTGTCGCAAGACCTTCTTTCTGGGACACATCCTCTTCCTGTTTGCTTGCCTCCTACTGGTTACCGACCTGCCTGGATTGACTGGACAAACTTCTTTCTCCTGGATCATTTTATATCTGAATTATTTTTTCCAAATTTGCCTAAGTGGACAGCTTTCTCCGAATTCCATCATCGTCCTTCCTCCATTCCACCAGGTCAACATCTGGGAACGTAGTTTTCCACATTGCCGGTGGCATCGGCTACCATCTTAACTTCAAGAAATTGATTCCTGTGAGTCTCACAACTTGACATCATTCTGGGCCACTTACCTCTGTTTCCATAACTCACTCCTGGGTGCCTTTTGGAACAAACTGAGTCTTTGCATTGACTGGAGAGTTTCTCTTTCTACACTCCAGTGCTATCTGTTTTTGGAGAGGCTGTGGACAAGGGAGCATTCCCCTTCCCGCAGGGGACATGTGGGGCTATCAACAGCCTAACTTCGAACCATCCCTGCAAACCCACTTAGACGTAAAACAGTGCTTCTCAAACGTCCATGTGAACAAGAGTCACCGGAGGTGCTGAGTGAGATCAGATTCCCACAGGCCCCTTAGAGAGGCCACATCAGTGCTTCTTGGGTGGGGCTCAGGAAGCTGCATGTTTGATAAACATGCCCAGATAATTCTAATGGCACTATTGTGCAGCTCACAAGTCCACCGATGTGGCTGCAGAATCGTGGCAGGCTTTATCTCTGGGTGAAGAATGGGCAACAGAAGTCCCAGATTAGCTCTATCATGTAGGACTAGAGAAATTTACATTTCACATGGGAGATGGCATGACACCCCGCATGAGCTTAGATTTTATTGATTTATTTTTTAAAATATGTTTTTATTAATTTTTTAGAGAGATAGAAACATCGATGTCAGAGAGAAACATTGATCGGCTGCCTCCTGCACGCCCCCTACTGGGGATCGAGCCCACAACCTGAACATGCGCCCTGACCGGGAATCGAACCGTGACCTCTCAGTCCACGGGACAACGCTCAATCTACTGAGCCACACTGGCTGGGCATGAGCTCAGATTTTAGAGACAGACAGACGTTGTTATGAATCCTGCCTGGACCACCTATTGCCTATGTTCATTTAAAAATACCACTTACCCCTTTTCGGCATCAATTTCCTGCTATGCAAACTGGGGTTTACTTTTCAGGGTTTTTAATGGACTCAGAGACACGTAATTGAGTAGTTTCCATGGTGCCTAGCGTGAGCCAGGCACTCAATAAATGGTGATTTTATTTTCATATCATTATGGTTAATATCCCTTTAAATTCTAATGATCAGGTCCTAGTCAAAAATGAATCGGAACAAGGGGCTTTCTAGAATGCCATTTTCCTGCTCTACTTTCTGCTTCTCTCTCTCAGTTTCTCTTTAAGTAGTTGCTGGTTTCAAATGAGAAATTCCCTTCATTTCATTTTAAATGCCATAGGAAGTCAGATTTTGACAGCTCTTGTCTGCACGAATATGATGCTGGGAGAGGGATGAGGAGGAAAGCAAAGGCTCCCTCTCTGCCCACGTGGAGGTGTGCAAAGCGGCTGATTAGCCAGGTATTTTTAAAGTTTCATAGGTGTGAGGCAGCCTCCGCTAATGAGAATTTTAGGGGATTTCTCAAATCTAAAGTGAAGGGTGCCAAGAGTGGAACATGACCTTGGGGTTTTGCTGTACATGTTAACTAATATTACAAAGAACGCTCAGAAAACCCTCTGAAGTCAACTTCTGCAGGAGGCAAGGGGGGAACAGGTGAGGCTCTGGGGACCGACAATGGAAAGTTAATGATGGCTGCTATAAATAGATTTGTTCCGGGGGGAAGAATGTCTCAGGTATTCTGCAAAGAGAAGGAAATGGAGGGCTCTGAGCCAGAAATCAGGTCAAGGGTCCCCATGGCAGGGTTTTATTTGGAGGCAAAGTTAAAGACATCCATGTAGAGAGCCACCGAGCACATGTCTGGACGGGAGCGCCACGACCCTCCAGCCCCCAACCTCCCCTGGGACATCCCATCATCATTGTTTTCAAAGATTTAAATCTGCCATAAGTGAAGGTCTAGCTGTTGGGACCTCAGCTCTCTCAGTGGGTGGGCTTGGTGGGGGAAGCCCAACCCCTACTGCTGGACAGTTCACAGGAGCTAGTTCCAGCCTCCCACTGAGACCAGGAGGAATCCTGTTCCTATTTTATAGGCGGTGGTGCCACTGAGGCTCGGAGAGGCTGAGAGAGGCTCCAAAGTTCACACCAATACTAAGTGGTATTCTGGGTATGGACTCAGGACTCCTTGTACTCCTAGCAGCCGACTTACTGGGACACAGGGGATGAAGAGGAGACAAGTGGGCAGCGAGTATGGGGACAAAGGAGGGTGCCTACAATAAGTTGAAAAGGCAAAGATGGGATACAGGAGTCAGATTCTTATGGAGGGGGTGGAGAAATACAGGTGCAAATAGCCATGGTGTGCATTGCAGTAGGAGATCCAGGTAGCAGGTGAGTGCCTGGGGGTGGGAGAAGGTGAGATTACTGCATATCTGGTTATGGGCAGGAGCCATGCCCCAGCAAAGTAAGTGAATGGCAGAGCTTAGAGTCTAGTGGGAAATCCTGTGGCCTTGTGGAGAAACTGAGGCATAAGCTAAGGCAAATGAACTGGATCATTATGGGTGTCGCAAGGAAGTGTTCATGAAAAGTGTGACTCAAGGTTACCTGGGAACTGAGTTGAGTCAATGCCAGGTATTTTTCCAGGCCTACCACACGTTGAGATGAGGATTTTTATATCTTTCTGGACTCTCTTAATCACCACTGTTTCCCCCCAGCACTTAGCACAGTGCCTGACTAACAAGGTCACTGGGACCTCACCCCTTTCCCTGCCTAACTGGGACCTTCATGCACGTATGCACACGAGAAGCTAGACATCTGAGATTTAGGGGCTCATTCCGCAGCTGACTTCTGCGTTGACTTGAGCACGGCGATCAACTTCCTGGCAGAATTTTTTTTCATCTGCAGATTTTGTAAAAGTTCTTTCCCCACACACTTTGCGGGGGGGGGGGGGGGGAGCTGCTCCAAAAAGACATAACCATGCTCCTTACATGGCAGCCATCTGGGGCATAGTCCAAAGTGGTGGAGCTCAACCTTGAAATATCTTTGAAGTCCCAGACTTTAGCTTGAAAAGAAAAATCACCCAATTCTACATTCTGCTGCACAATATATTCAAGTTTGTTTTTAATAAAAAATAATGTTGTTTTCACCCCAAATTGAGTACAGTTGATTCTCAAGGAAGATGTCTGTCTTTCCCCCTTGTATCTTCACATGCCTCCTGGTACCCCGTGTGTCCCAGTTTTTAAAGAATCCTTTGAAAAGAATAAAGCAACAATGAAAGAAAACTATAAAACACTGAACAAGTGCAAGGCACTCTTAGAGTTCTTATTTATTAATAAATAATTGTTTTTAATAATTAATGCCAATCAAACCCATTTAAATGGTCTAAGTTCTTCAGGAATTAGAGGCAGCCTCAGACACAGCCAAAGAAAAGCATGGCCAGAAAGAGAATATCTTCATTTCTGGTTCAGCTCTGGCAAATGTTTTGTTTTTATCTAGTGCTACTGGCTCTTAGGGTTTTATTTTCCATCACACCTGATAGGGATAGCCACCCTCACAAAAGGAGCACACACCTGGCTGCAATGGCTCAGTTGGTTGAGCATCATCCTGTGCACTGAAAGATTGCTGGCTTGATTCCGGATCAAGGCACATGCCTGTGTTTCGGGTTTGATCCCTGGTCAGGGTGCATGTGGGAGGCAATTGATCGATGTTTCTGTCTTACACCAATGTATCTCTCTCTCTCTCTCTAAGCATGTCCTTGTGCGAGGATTAAACAAAAACAAACAAACAGATGAACACATACAACAGTAGCTCCAGCAAAACAACCACCTCCACAGTGCCACTTACTCTAAACATGATTGATCAACCTTATCTCACTCTTCTTCACAGCAGTTGCATGGTGGGTGTTATATGCTGTTTGCAGAACAGGAAACAGAAGCTTAGGGAGGGCAGTCGTTTTTCCAAGGGCACACAGTTAGGAGGAGGTGGAGGCAGGGTTGAAGTGCAGATCTAAGGCAGAGATCTGTCTGCAAACTACAAACTGCATCTTGTAGTCAAATCTGGCCCACAGCCTGGGTTTTGCCAATAAAGTTTTATTGGAACACAGCCACACCCATTCATGTATATACTGTCTATGACTGCTTTTAGGCTATAATGGCAGAGCTGAACTGTTATAAAAGAGACTGTATGCAGCAAATATCAATTACTTACCATCTGACCCCTTACAGGAAAAGTTGGCCAGCACCCACCTAGAACTCTCATTGTTCATCACAATCCCATCATCTGAGTTTGTCTGTTTGAGAACTTGACCCTACAGTCCCACAGGATGCAGAACCACCTGAGAGTTGAGGGCAATGTTTGGTCCAGAAGAGGAATGGTTCTGATGGGAGAGCTAGGTGCACACTTGCTTTGCTTTCAGATGAGATCCTGCAAGGCTCTGTCCAAGCTACCTGTTCCCCACACTGCTGACTCATCCCACTCACACTCACATCTGACTCATCCCACTGGCTGAGATTCCTCCCCTGGCTTCCGTTGTGTGGCATCAGAGGGTGTTCCATGCACATCTCCCTAGCCTCGGTGTTTGACATTTTTTTGAGGATTTCTACCTCAATGCCACATTTGCTTGTGTCAAGGCATCCTTCTAAAATATGTCTCTCTTACCTAAGGGAGGAGCCATGGATATGACCAGTCAGAATCCAGGCTAATGTGTATTGGTAACTTGGGGCCCTGTGCCTTTAAGGAGCAGACCCTTGTGTGGTCTTTCTGTTCCATGTTCCCTCCTCTTCACTGCACGGGTGAGTCAGAACGGGTTCTATTCTGCCAGCTTCCAAGGTGAAGGCATTTTTATTCATCTCATTTCGTCACTGCTGGTCTCACCAGAACTGTGCAAAGGTAGATCTCAGCCTTCTGGCTGAACCGAAGGAGGCTGTTTCCATGCCAGTGTGTGTAGACTTTGCTCTGTTGGGAAATGCAGACCCGAGAAGGGATTAGTGGCAGGATTTGGCTGCTACTGTGGTCCTGCATAAAAAGCACCTATAATAACCCCCAAACTCATTCTGAAGTATAGTCTTTTCCTCCTTTACCATCTTGTTAGACACACAAAATCCTATTCAACTACCCTAGGACTCATGAATCTCTACATATTGCTCTTTTTTTTTTTTTCATGCCTGCTCCTGTCCTGGCAATGACTCCACCCTCTTGCAGTTGTGGCTTTACTTCTCAGAACTCCCTCTAGACTGGGAGCTCTCTGAGGGTGGATAGATTCTTATTCATTCATCTCCTATTTCCCCAAACTAGAACACCATCTGGCACAGGGTGTGTGTCCCAGTTAGGGTCCATTTGGCTACAAGAACAGCTCTTGAACAGGGTGGCTGAGACCAAACATCTTGTGTTTACTTAAATGGAAGTCCAGCCCTCGATGGTCCAGGGTTGGTTCAGGCTCTCTGAAATGCCATCTAAGATGCAGTCTCCTTCAGTCCTTCCATTTGGCCATCTTCCCATTAGGGAGTTCTCCCTTCATGAGACAAGGGGATGCCTCAGCTCTGGGCATCACATCCTCCTTGGCGACTTTCAAAAAGAGTAGCAGGAGAGGTCATAGACACCAGGAAGGCTCTCTGTGCGCCTGGTTTTCCTTTCATTGCTGGGGAGTAGTTCCTGGAAACCACCTCCTAATAATTTTTCCTTATATCTATTAGGCAAGAATGAGGTTACATGTACTCTACGAAGCCAGTCTCTAGAAAAGAGGCATCTTTTCATGGTGTCTACCTTGTAAGAGTGAAAATTTATCGACAGAGAGTCCCCAAATGCCTATGTAGGGAGCAGTTTATATTCAAAGAGCTGCTGCCATCATTAAAAGATGGGGGTTTCCCCAGCCCACTCTCACAGGGGGTGATTTCCAGTCCAAGGAAGAGGGGGAGCTACACTGTCCCATGCTCCATACTGCCCCACCGTGCCAGACAGGGACTGAAGGATATACTGGGATGGACATTGTAGCACCTCCACTGACCACACTGATTCTTCTAGAACACATTTTAGGTGCCTTAAGTTCAATCATTAGAACCTGCAAAGTGCCATTTCCATTTGAGACTCTGGGGATAGAACTGAGAACATGACATAGGACAGCCCTTCATGCAGCTTACATCAAGGGGAGCACCACAGTGGACAAAAATGAAGGAAGGGACTTACCTCCACGAAGGTTGGTGTTCTGTCATTCATTCATTCATTCATTCATTCATTCATTCATTCATTCCAATATTTATTGCAAACCTATCATTACTAACAGTATGGTATATTATTAATACCATAGTATTATCCATGATGGAGATTTAGCAATGAACAAGACAGAAAGGATCCTTGCTTCCAAGAGCTTTGAAGTTTATTTGGGGAGACAGATGATAAAGATGGGAGTCTATAAATAAAAAAGGGGCATCTAGAAGTAAGTACTCCTAATCAATAGGGTAAGAGATGGACAGTGAATGGGAGAAGATCCAGTTACACAAAGGCTTATGCATACATGCACTCTGAGCAGAGGATACTGGGAGGGTAAAGAGGTAAGAGATAATTTTGCTATTTAAGGCATGTCCAGGGCAACTTATCAGAGTGAGCGAGTGTGAGAATCCAGGGACAAGGTGGGTTGATGAAGGAAGGCAGGGCTTTGCAGACCAGGCTAAGGAACTTCTTTATAATACATTTGCCCTGCCTAGTCTTGTGCTAGCATGAGCAACATAGATAAGAAATGCATAAGATACTTCAAATAGCAGCTGTGGGCCTTGCTCGAGCCTATTATTTGTTATTATGTTTTTTGAATGGGAGGATGCAGCTAGCCTAAATACTGCTGTTTGCACAGCCTTATTTGCTTGGTATACTGTGGTCCTGGTTAATGCAAGCGTCTGTGCATTCTTCCTGTGTTCTATGGCTTCCCGAGAGAAGCTGCATCGTGGATTCAATAAAGCTAGCAATAAAGCCCATATTAATAATGTATGCAGAGCTATATATGTCTATTTATAATGTGCAGAATTGCAGCCCAAATGCATCACTTCTCTCTCCTCAGATGAATGTAAGTGGCCCAAACTATGTTAGATGAGGTTTCTCTCCCAACCTGACACCCCTTTTCACCACACTGCATATTAAGAGCAGAGCTAAGTGCTGTGCCAGCCCTGGAACCATTGCATACACATTGCCCCGTGGATCCAGGATGATCACTTATGCAGGAAATGGGAGATAAAGCATGCCGAGAAACATGCTATGATTTACAGCTGGAGACAGGAATAAGTAACTGGGAAACCATATGAATAAGGAGATGGATACGTTTTCTCAGGAGATGTTCTTGTATGAGAAGAGTTCAGTGAGGCAGGAGAACAAGGGAAAGAAGGCATCTGGTGTGTGATGTACACCTACTATGTGCCAGAAAAATGCTAGGATATACATGTGTGTGTGTGTGTGTATCCTATAAACCGAATTTTTGTGTTTCACCCAAATTCATATGTTAAAACAGCTTCTAACGTGATGATAATTGGAGATGGTGACTTTGGGAGGTGATTCGATCATGAAGGTGGAGCCCTTATGAATGAGATAAATGCCCTTAAGAGAAACCTTGCTCACCCCTTCCACCATGTAAGGACACGGCGAGAAAACAGCCTTCTGTGAACCAGGAAGTGGCTCCTCACCAGACACGGAATCCCTTGGTGCCTTGACCTTGGACGTACAGCCTCAGAACTGTGAGAAATAAATTTCCATTGTTTCTAAGCCACCCTGTCTATGGTATCCCTTTATAGCAGCTGGAGTGGACTAAGACAACATACATACTTTTTTTTTCCCTTGATAACAGAAACACCCAGGCCATCAACTTAAAGGAAACAATTCATATTTATGGGAACCTACTATATGCTAGATAGTTCCATATACATTGTTTTATTTCACTGACTCCTCTCACCAAATCCAGAACATCACTGATCAGTTAGCACAGCCTAAGTATTGTTGCTATGACAAGTGATCCCATAGTCTCCCTGGCTTCTAATAACAATGCTTGATAATCTCGATCATAGCACAAGCTGACTGTGGGTCAAATGTCTCTCTGCTCCATGACATCGTCACTCTGGGACCTGACTGCTGAAGCAATCTCTCTCTGGAGCATCGTTGGTTATTGTGACTAAGGGAGAAGATGTCCGGTGAACCACTCGGGAACTACTACAGCTTCTGCTTGGAATTGACATAAGTTTGTTCACAGTTAATTGGCCAGAGCAAGTCACATGACCAACCTGAGCTGAATAAGGTGAGGATGTATAATCTTCATAACATCCTCCTCACAGGTACTCTAGCCTCTGGTCATAACAATAGCCTTCCTGAAGTGCAAATCGAGTCATGTGTCTTTCCAGATGAGTGCTCTTCCTTCTCTCACCTTCTCAATGATTCCATTCAGGAACTATTTATAAGCACTTATTATGTGCAAGCACTCTGTAGGCTTTAGGATCACAGTAGTGGCCAAAATAACACTCTCACTACCTTCATGGGGTTTATAGTCCAGAGGGGAACCCAAACTTAGCCAGGGACACAGGCATGTGTAACATGGCGATTGTGTTCAAGTCTACAAAGGGGAGACCACAGTGCTGCGAGGTCAAGTCCTAACTCATGAAGGACGCACCACGGTGTGCTGTGATTTTTGCACTGTCCTTCTCTCTCCTCCATTATTCTTCAGACTGTGCAACAGGGGATGTGTCTTCTCCATAAATTTATCCCCAGAGACTTCTCTAGAGACTTTTACCTAATGGAAACTCATTATTCCTTGTTGGTTGATTGAATCAATAAATAAACCATGTATTTTATTTTGTAAATTATACTTGCGTGTATTTCCAAACCTGGGGTGGAATGGGTGAGGTAGCAGTCAAGGAGAATGAAAAGAAAGGTAAGTAATGTTTAAACCTGTGGGTGTTGGTGTCACCATACCTCAGGCTGGGTCCCAATAATGACACTCATAAGTTATAAGATCTTGAATAAACAACACCAGTCGTTTGATCCTTAGCATTTTCCTGCAGGGTGGTATGATCATTGAATAAAAGGAAGCATGCAAGGCACTAACTATGATGCCTGGGCAATGGGAACCACCCAGTAAGTGCTAAACTACATTAGCATTTGTATTATTTATTGAGGATATACTATGTGCTAAACATTTGGGAGACATTTAACATGCATCATCCAATATAATTCTCACAGCAAGTGCCAGTCATCCCATTGAACAGATGCACACACTGAGACCCAGAGACTTGATATAATCTTTGCTCAAGCCCACAGAGAATACACAATACAGTCAGGGAAATCACATAAAGTTTTGCCTTAGCTTTTTCAGGATGAGGGGAAATGACAAAATAATTCACCACTGGGGATTTATTTAAACTCCGGTCTTCAGCAGTTCCCACGTTTCTTATGGACACTAGAGGCCTCAGGGAGTTGGTGTAACTGGTTAGTTTGCAGAGACCACATTCTGTCCCTTCACAGGGACCTCCCCAAGTAGAATCACCCTTAATCTATTTTACCTTCAGTGTTTTTCATCTGTGAAAGCAATCTCATCTTTTTAGAACTTCTGTGAATATTTAAAACACATAAAAGGCTGCATATATCCACTAAGGACATAAATTGATTTTTTTAAAAAAATACCTGACACATACCAAGCACTAAAAATGCTGACAATTATTATTAAGAAAATATAGTGTCAGCGATTAGTCAAGAAAAAGAAATAAAAGGCATTTAGATTGGAAAAAAAAGATGTAAAACTATGTTTTTAGATGACATAATCTTGTCTAGACAAAATACTTAGAAACCCACCCTCACATAAAAAATTATTAGAGCTAATAAATGAGTTCAGCAAGTTTGCAGGATACAATATTTCTACATAAAAATCAGTTGTATTTCTATACACTAGCAATGCACAATCTGAAAATAAAATTAGGAAAACAATTTTATTCATAGTAGTATCAAAAAGAATGGAATACTTGGAAATAAATGGACAAAAGAAGTACAAAATTTGTACACCAAACACTGAAAATTATTGTCAGAATAAATTAAAGATGACAAATAAATAAAAAGACATTCTGACTTTGTGGTTTGGAAGACTTAGTAATGTTTAGATAGCACTACTTCCTAGACTAATCAATATATTCAAGGTAATTTCTATCAAAATTCCAGGTGCCTTTTTTTTTTTTTTACAGAAATTGGCAAGCTGATCCTAAAATTAATATGTAAATGCAAGGGAGGAAAAGAGCCAAAACCATCTTGGAGAAAAAACTCCAAAGTTGGCATACTGACATTTCCTATTGGAAGCAGTTCAATTATCTATCAACTGATGAATGGATAAACAAAATATAGTATATCCATGCTGTGAAATATTTAAAAAAAATTTTTTTTTATCCTCATCCGAGGACATTTTTCCATTTTTTACTCAGATAGAGTGGGAAGGAGAGAGAGGAAGAGAGAGAAACATCGATGTGAAAGGGACACATCGAGTGGCTGCCACCCACATGACCCAACCAGGGCCGGGGACAAACTGCAACCGAGGTACGTGCCCTTAGCGGGAACCGAACTCGGGTCTCTGTGGACCGCAGGCTGACGCTCTAACCGCTGAGCCAAACTGGCCAGGGCCATGCTGTGAAATATTATTCAGCTATAAAAAGGAATCTAATATCGACACTTCCTACAACATGGATGCACCTTGAAAACTTGCTAAATAAAAGAAGCCAGATAAAATGTCCACATGCGAAATGATGCTATTTGACATGTCCAGCAAAGCCACATTTATGCAGAAAGTATATAAATTGTTTCCAGGGGCTGGAGGAATGGGAGTGACTGCTAATTGGTATGAAGTTTTCGGGGAGATGTTGAAAATATGCTGAAATTAGAGAGTGGTGATGGTTGTATAACCTTGTGACTATACGAAATAAAAACACTGAAGTATACAGGCTCAATTTTATTGTATGTCAATTATATATTATTTAAAAAATGAAAATGTCATGTAGGATGATCTATACTTCTCCAAAATTGCCTGTATGATTACATCTCAACTTGACATTGGCTGTGAGACCCTGTACATATACCTAACTTGTAAGCACCACAGTGTCCTCATCTGTGCGAGGAATAAAAGGGTCTCTAAGTTTTAAGGTACATGTGACGTGCCCAGGTCAGTCCCTGGCATGAAGTAAGAGCTCAGTAAATTGCTGTCTTGGCCTGGAGGAGTTACAGTCTAGAGAGAGTGTTGACACACAAAGAAACAGAAATGACAATACAACGTGTCACGTGCTTTGATGGTGAGAAACACCGGGTGTTTTGGGAGCAGTTGGACAGGCTGTCTCAGCAGCCTGAGGTAACAGGGAGGTTTTCCTGAAGGAGATGATACCTTGGATGATCTTCAGGGACAAGAAGAAATCCAGTAGGCCAAGGAGATTTTAGGGCTTCCAGAAAGAGTGGTACACCCAAGACTCAGATCGGAGAGAAAGAGCACAGCACTTCCAGGAAGACAGGATGGGAGATGAGAAAGGGGTGAGACAGCTGTGGGGCAGCAGGAAGGTGCCAACCCACAAACAACCTCACACAAATCTTTTTTTTTTTTTAAAGAATTGGGTTTTATCTTGGGGACAATAGGAAGCCATTGTGGGGTTTTAAGCAAGAAATAAAAAATTAGACTGATGTTTTACAAAGATCCCTATGGCCACGGGGTGAAGCGAATTTTAGCAATGGAAGAGGAAATCTAGGAAGATTAGTTTGAGGCTAGGCTGACTTTTGAGCTGTGAGGACAGAGCCAGCAAGTAGAAAGAAACTAACATTGTGGTGATGAGTGAATGTGAAGACCAGGGTGGCTTCTGGGTCCTTGGTTTGGTTGAGAGGGGGAGGTGGTAACTGCTGCTGAGACAGAGAGCTGGGGGGAAGGAGCAGGGGAGGGGGAGGAAATCACACGATTTTCAATTTGGGCAGGTGAAAAGCAGGGGTCTGTGGGCCTCTAGGTGCTGGTACCAGCTCTGCAAGATCCCATCAACAACCCATCCTTAAACTGAAGCATTCATCACCTTGAAAAAGCTAGCATTTGATGAGTTGTCATACTTGACGTTACTGTCGCTCACAGGCAGCCTGGAATGAGCTTGGCCAAACTTCTGCATTCTTTGAACTTGGATTTGATCCCTGGTAAACTGGGTAAATGGCAATTCCTCCCCTATGTCAGTCACAGGGCAGTTTGTGGTTATGAAGTGAAATTCATGTATAAAAGTGATGCATGTTTTGTAATGTCTTATACACACAGAAGGGGCTATCATCATAACATGTAACATAAATAACAATTCTATGACAGATAAAGGGTTTTCAATGAATTTTCTCATCCACGATGAGACAGTAAATGTGTGGATTGGTCATAATAATGTTAATTAAGGCCCAGCATCTATTTGACACGCTGCTTCTACACTTACTCTCTGAGCAGATTCTTCCCTACATAGACAACAACGCTGAGACCTCTGTTTGGAGGATGAGGAAATAAAGATACAGAGCACTTACATGTATTTCCCAAGGTCATCTAGCTGGTAAGTGTCAGAAATGGTCTGACTCCTAATCCATGATGCCTCCTGCTCTACAGTACCTTCTGCTGAAAAAGCACCTGAAGATCTGGTTCTCTAGATTCTAGACAATAGGTGTTATTTTATGGCAGCTGCAGAGTGTTATCGCCTACTTGATGTCTACTCTGCCCTTGTTACTTAGTAGCAAAACTGATTCTATTTGGTGTGGTCAAGTGCTCAGCCACCACAGTACATATCCCAGCCTTCCTTGTAGAAAGATGTGGCTATGAGTCCAAGATCTCTTCAATTATATGTAAGTGGAAATGCATAGGAGTATGCGAAATTTGTTTGGAAAGAACTGACTTCGGAGGGAAGTGGATTGATTTTGCCCTTCCCTTTTCCTGCTGTCTAGGATGGGACGTGATGGTTCGAGTTTCAGCAGCCATCTTGGACTGTGAAGTGACCTTGAGACTAAAGTCTAAAGCCCTAAACCATCTTATCAGCCCCGAACTGCCTACCTCTAAACTTTATTTAATATATAAGCTTTACTGAGATATAATGGACAAATACAGTATATTTATATACATGTATAGTGAAATAATCACTATCATCAAGCTAATTAAAATATCCATCACCTCACAATGTTACCATTTCCTTCCTTCCTTCCTTCCTTCCTTCCTTCCTTCCTTCCTTCCTTCCTTCCTTCCTTCCTCCTTCCTCTTTTTATTTTATTTATTTTTTTTGTGGTGAGAATATATATATCCTCCTAGCAAATTTCAAGTATACAATAACAGTACTGTTAATTATAGTCACATTTTGTACATTAGATCTCCAGAAATTATTCCTCTTGTATAACTGAAACTTTGGACTTTTGACCAATATCTCCCAGTTCCCCCTCCCTCCAGCCCCTGGCAACTGCCATTCTATTCTCTGCTTCTGTGAGCTCAGCTTTATTTTTAATATGAGGGAGAAAAAATTCTACTTCACTTAAGCCCCCATCCTCTTGCCTTTTTGTTAAGTGCAGCCAATAACCTATTCAAGAAAATAAAATCTCTTTATGCAGGGTCCACAGCCAAGACTTCTTAACTCCTAGATGTACAGGAGATGGGGCTTTCCCCCACCAGTCACTTAAAATGAGATCCCAACGAGAAGTCAGTTTGCATCAGAGATCATTTCACAGGATGGCAGCATTGGAAGGTAAGCATCTTCTCAATCTGTGCTGTTCCCGTCCAATGTCCTTAGGCCAAGGCCTCGCTGTGCACATGTCCTCTATTGCCATGCCTATGGTCTGATGAGTAGCATTTCTTCTTACCTTGCTCTTTCAATGCCAGCCCAGCAGATTGCCGACTGCATCTAAATACACTCCATTTTCACAAGGCAAATGGGTGGCTGGACCCCCCCTGGCCAGGCAAGTCAACTGGAGCAAATTGATGTTGCGCTGGAGCAAACTGGAGAGCTAACGAGCAATCTGGGTAAGTGTAGGGACAGCTGACGCTCCACGGCGTGGATTTCCAGAGACAGCTTAATGTCAGCATCAGTGGATTCTACACTGGCAGCCTCCCACCCACATCTTCAACTCCACACCCGCTGACATCTTCCTTTCTTTCAACTTGGCAGCAGGAGCCAGGGAAAACCTAAATTTAACCTCCAGAGAATAGACCACATGACATCTGTGGGCCTTGCTTGTTCGGTTTAAGACTTTGAAAGCTAATTTAGCCATGCGATGCCTCCGTAAGTGATGAGGGTTGATATACCTGAACTTCTGTCATTGTTAGCCACTGTGGTTTCATTCTGTCTCTTGAGACTTCATTCCTTAATAACTGCTATCTTAAACCCCAGAGGATAGCACTAATGAGTATTTGAAAATGCCAGGTTCTTGGCACCCTGTGCTGATTTTAAAAAAAAATTAAATAACACCCATCAGTGTAATGGTCACTCAGTGAGGGGTATGGGGGATGTATTATGCACGACTTGCCTTGTCATTTTCAGCTCTCCCTTGAATTCCCACATTCTAAGTATGAGCAATTAAATGGCTCCTGGACCAAATCTTAATTAATTTGAGGTACTGTGACCAAGGGCCTGAAATAAAATGCTGTAGAAGTAAAATATGTGTGTGTGTGTATAAATATATATATATATATATATATAAAATCACTAAGCCATGAAGGGGACAATAAGACAAGGATTAGCTTTGGAGAGATCACTGATGACTGCTTAGGGACAAATCTCTTCTCTTAGCTTGGGCTCCTCAGCACATAATGTTGCTGTTCAAGTTTGAAATCTTTGTTGGGAGCTCCCAAAATCTACCATAAAATGTCAGAGACTAAACAAGTCTGTGAGATAACAGTTCCTTGGGGCAAAGAGCTGTCTTAGTTGTCTTTGTATTTTCACCATCTAGCACATAGTAAGTCTTCACCAAGTTCTGGTTCAACTGAGCACAATTGACCAACTTTCTGTACGCTGGACATTAGCACCAGCATTCCACACGGCCTGAATCTGGACATTGGCTTGCTCATTTGTGATGTCCGATCCAATGGGTTTAGGCATTCCTGCACTTAGAAAATGCTATCTATTTGAAACAGTTAAAAACTCTATATTTGATATGATCTTCATACATTGCTCTGAAAAATCACATTGACATTCCTTTTTCCTCCATAACATTTAAAGTCTTTAAAATGGCAAAGTAATCTTGAGCACAAATGGTAGGATTTCCATCTGGCAAGCATATGACCACTGTCAGCTCTGTGGCTGTGAGCACAATCAAAGTTTGCCTGTCCATTTAAGCCTTTGCTGGGCACATTGATTTTGATTGTTCAAAATTGCTTAGGTAATGTCAATAGCAACCTGTGTCAGAAATGAACCAAAACAAACCCACAGAGCAAACCCATAGGTCTAGCCAGATCCCTTAAGTCTCAGAGCAAAGACCACAGCATTGTACGTTCATTAGGGAAGAACAGTGCCCCTTTTCTCTGTGTTCATTTGTGTTTGTTATAACACGGTTGTTTTGTGCTAGCCCAAGACCTTGGAAACATACCAGGAATCCTTTCTTTTTTTAATAGACATAAATCTCCTCAGTTTTTTTTTTTTAAGTAGTTGTCCAAAAAGGGAGGAGGAGAAGAAAATAGAAGGAGGAGGAGGAAATCATAGAAGGAGGAACCTACCAACACAACAGCAGATAAAGAGGCATCAGACAAAAGTAATAGTTATATTTGCAGTATATATATTGTACCAAACTCAGGCACAATTCTTCTATAGGGAAGGCATAAATGTGGGATCAGTTTGAAAGAACATCATCACAAAAGCCATTCACATGGCCAACAGGTACATGAAAAGATGCTCAGCATCACTAATCATCAGGAAAATGCAAGTCAAAACTACAATGTGATATCACCTCACACCTGTTAGAATGGCTGTTACCAAAATGATGAGAGAGAACAAGTATTGGTGAGGTTGTGGAGAAAAGAAAACCCTTTGTGCTTTTGGTGAGAATGTAATTTGGTACAGCCAATATGGAAAATAGTATAAAGGTTCCTCAAAAAAAAATTAAAATTAGAACTACCCTATGATCTAGCAGTTCCCCTTCTGGGTATATATCTGAAAGAAATAAAATTGCTATCTTGAAGAGATACTCCCATCATAGCATTGTTCACAATGGCCAGGAGACAACATAGAAACAACCTAACTGTCCATCAATAGATGAATGGGTAAAGAAAATGTGATGTGTACACCCCCCCCCACACTCACACACACTGGAATATTATTCAACCATAAAAAAGAAAATCCTGCCATTTGTAATAACACAAATGAAACTTAAGGCCATTATGCTAAGTGAAATAAGTCAGACAGAGAAAGACAAATACTTTATGATCTCACTTATATGTGCAATTAAAAAAAAAAAACTAAAATCATAGAAAGAGAAAGTAGATTGGTGATTGCCAGGGTCAGGGGTGGAGAGGAAAAATGGGTGAAGTTGGTCAAAGGGCACATACTTCTAATTATAAGAAAAAAAGAATTTCTGGGGATGTAATGTACTGTGTGGTGACTGCATTTCACAACACTGGATTTTGTAGTTAAACTTTGCTAAGAAAAGTAGGTCGTAAAAGTTCTCACCACACACACACACACACACACACACACACGGTAACTATGTGAAATGATGGATGTATTAATGAACCTGATTGTAGTAATCATGTTGCAACATATTTCTTTCTATCTATCTATCTATCTATCTATCTATCTATCTATCTATCTATCTATCTATCTATCTATCATCTCCATCTATCTATCTCTATATATATCATCACATTCCACACCTTAAACTTCTACAATGTTAAATATCGATATATCTCAATAAAGCTCAGAAGATCGGGAAGAGAACGTCCTCACGTTAGGGAAGTGGAAACTCATGGGGAAGGAGACTTTGACTTTGGCATTTCAAAGAGCTCTGCTTAATAAAGACACAAAGTAGGGTTTCCAGAAGCAGTACTAGTGGTGCAATTAAGGTCAAAGAGAACATATGCAGAACAGTCCTGGTACTTAACTCCTGCTTTGAGGAAGTCTGCTCCCTGAGCTGCTAGAACACCTCATGTCAGTTTGAGCTGATGGACTTAATGTGCACTTACCGGCAGTTTCCACGCAGCAGTGACTGAGAACCGAGGTTTCTTTAATCTACTCCACATCAGCATGCATTTGCTCTGGATGGCTAAGAGATTTCTCGAACCCAGAACCACAATTAACAAAATAACCTTCTGAGGGAACAGTCGTGTGCCTTTGAAAGTCTCAGACACAGTAGACTGCTTCTTTTTTCTTTCACTTTATTGGCAAGAACCCCAGTTGGCATAGCTTGATTTTGAGCTCAATCCATCAACAATTCAAGAGAATTAATAATGTATTTATATCACATGCTAGTAGTAGCATAAAATTATCTATAAATCTTTAATAAATACTCTGTAATGCTTTTGGAACATGTTATAAATGATAAATAAATAACAATGGATTCCTTATGAAATATTTATCTTTAGTATGGTTATAGTAATGCTATAACTGCTTGGGAAGCCATTACTAACAAAGTGAATTGAGTTATCAAAGTTATAGATATGTTTAGTCCGCCATTCATAATGAAATGTGCAACACTTAAAATGAAAATAAAGACACTGGAAACGGTTGTTGACAAATTGTAACTGTCGGAATCACCAGTCATATTTAGGAGTTCACAGACATGAAAGGTTTGCAACTGTTTAATAAACTACTGTTTAATACACCGTGCTTCATAAAAAACTGGGTCCTGGTGTCTTATAAATTTTGGGGACTCTTGATGGATTCTTCTCCATGAATGATAACACTGAAACGTGGAGTCTCCCCAGAAGTTTCACAGGTTTGACAGGGCATGGAGCAAAAAGTTGAATAGATGACCATGCTTTTGATGCAAAAAAGGTATCGCCTCAATGCGAACAATATTCATAGGACACCCAGGGGGAACATCTAAGATAAGTTCTATATTTTGAGCATTTATATTTTGAAAGTCAACAAGAAGATTTTCATCCTTTGTTAAAATCAAGGCATCACACACAGACATCATTTGCATACATCCTTTCCCTACGGTTTCCCGAGTTATGAAAAATGCCCACAGTTGTGTAATCACCACCAAATTAAAGTCTCCCACAATTTCTCCCATGCCCATTGTGGTCAACCCCTTTCCCCATGCCATCTTCTGGAAACCAATGATCTAGTCTCCATCCCTACAAATTTTCCTTTTCAAGAATATTGTTATAAATGTACTTATAATTTTATAGCCTTCTGAGTCTGGCTTCTTTCAGCATGATGCATTTAAACTTTATTCATGTTGTTGTATCAGTAATTCATCCCTTTTTACTGCTGAGTAGTATTCCACAGCATGGATATGCCATAATTTGTTTATTCTTTCACCAGTTGAAGGACATTTGGGTTGTTTGTCAGTTTGGAGCAATTGTGAATAAATCTGCTATTAACATTTGGTTACAGGTTTTTGTGTGAATATAAATCTTTATTTTTCTCAGGTAGATACCTAGGAGTGGGGCTACTGGGTCATACTGTAAATTTTATAAAGAAAACACCAACCTGATTTCCATTGTGGTTGTGTCATTGGATCCCTTCAGCAATGTACGAGTGCCAGTCACTCTGCATCTTCATTAGCACATGGTATTGCCTTTTTTCTGTTTTTAATTGACAAGAGGATTTTGGTATGCCAATCAATGCAAATATCTTTTATGTAGTCATATCAAAATAGAAAAACATTTTATTATCATGTAATATGAACCAAAAGCACCCCTGAGTTTTAATCCCTGCCAGATGGACACGGGCAATTTTAAGTTGGACAAAAGATGGGGTCAACCTGAGGGGTGAAATTCAACTCTCAGCTATGTGCAATGCTTGCTAATGAAACACAAGAGCAAATTGTCTATGCGTGCATTTCAGCTGTATACAATCATTTCAATTCAAATGAGCTATGCCAATACGGCAAATATCCTTAGAGCTGGCATTGGACAGATGTTTTTCTTTCCTTTTATCTCTTTTCTCAACCTTACTAAGAGGAAGGCATTACCATACCCACTTTACAGATGAGAAAAATAACCTTAGGGAGGTTGAATAACTCACTCAAGCTTGCCCAGCACAGAAGTAGCAAAGTAAGGATTTAAACCCAGGTTTGCCTGAACACAAAGCTCATGCATTTTTTTTTTTTCAGGGCAATATGTTAATAGAAGTATATTAAAACTCTAAAATGACCCTTGCATATGTAGCCAAGTGATTTTAGACAAGGATGCCAAGACCATTTAATAGAGAAAAGAACAAGTTTTTTCTTTTCAACAAATGATACTGAGAAAACTGGATAACCACATATAAAAGAATAAAGTTAGAGCCCTACCTTACATCATATACAAACACAAACTCAAAATGAAATAAAGGCACAAAAATGAGAGTAAAAACTATAAAACTCTTAAAAGTTTAAGAAAAAGTTTCATGACCTTGGATTTGACAATGATTTCTCAGGTATGACATGAAAAGCACAGGCAACGAAAGAAAAAAAGAGCAATTGGACTTCATTAAAATTAGAAATTTTGGGCTTCCAAGGACAGTATCAACTTCGAAAGGCAGATAAAATATTTGCAAATCATCTAGCTGATAAGGTATTAATTTCCAGAATGTTTAAAGAATTTCCTATGGCTAAAAAGACGAAAAACAAACAAACAAACAAAAAACAAACCTAATTTTAAAAAATAGGCAAAAGACTTATAGACATCTCTTCAAGAAGACATACAACTGTCTGATAAATACAAGAATATATGTTTAACATCACCGATCATTAGGTAAATGCAAAAACAAACACCCCACAATGACACAATGAAATAATATTTTACACCCAGGATGGCTACTATCAAAAATACACAAAAAAAGTATTGAGGATGTAGAGAAATTCCAACCCTTGTGTATTACTGGCGGGAATGTAAACTGGTGCAACCACTGTGGAAAACAGTATGGCAGGTCCTCAAAGAATTAAACATAGAGTTACCATATGATTCAGCAATTCTGCTTTTAGCTATATACACAAAAGAATAGAAAGCAAGGACTCAGAGATATTTGTACACCAGATTCAGAGTAGCATTATTTATAATAACAGAAAAGGTGGAAGTAATCCAAACATCCATTGATATATGACTTGATAACAAAGTGCAATATACACACACAATGGAAAAGGAATACAATTGTGATGCACGCTACAACATGGATGAACCTTGAAGACACTATGATACAAGAGATAAGCCAGCCATAAAAGATGAATATGATATGATTCTACTTTTATGAGATACCTAGAATAGAAAGTAGAATTGTGGTTACCGGGAACGGAGGGAAGGAGGATTGGGGATCCATTGTTTAACAGATAAAGAGTTTCTATTTGGGATGATTTAAACCTTCTAGACATAGATGGCGGGGATGGTTGCACAACTATGTAAATTGACTTAATGCTGCTGGACTGTACACTTTTAAAAATGATTAAAATGGTAAATTTATTATGCATATTTTATTATTTAAAAAAAATTTCTTTTATTGATTTTAGAGAGAGAGGAAGGGAGAGGGAGAGAGAGATAGAAACATCAATGAGAGCGAATATTGATTGGCCACCTCCTGCATGCCCCCCACTGGGGATTGGGCCCACAACCTGGGCATGTGCCCTGACCCGGAATCGAATCAGTGACCTCTTGGTGCATGGGTCGACGCTTAACCACTTGAGCCACACCAGCTGGGCATATTATGTATATTTTACTACAATTAAAAAAAATTCTCTACAATGAGAAAGATTAGTATATAAGGTTTAAAAGTGATTCACATAGGTTCTTACGAAAAATATATAAAAATATGAAGCCTGGGATGCTTGATAAAAAGTCTCTGAGAAGCCAGAGATCAGAGTGGCAGATATAGATACGCAGGTATTCCACGGGACAATACTTACAAACAACTAATTGCATTCTTATGATTTTCCAAGGAAAATATAATTCGCACTCTAGAAAAGTGCCAAGAGTTAAATTAATATTTTCCTTCTGTTCTTCCAACCGTCAGCTACTCCTTAGGTCCTTATTCACCAGCTCTTATAATTAAATGGGACAGGTTGAAAAGATGGCATATTAATTAAGGATGAATTACTCTGGACCACTGCAGAGTTCCTCATGTAAGAGTCACATGAATAGTAAAAATCAGCTCCTCATTATCAGGGCGGAAACGGAGAGCTAAGAATGAGATCCTCATTTTCTGCTAGATATTATTGCCAATCCAATTTAGCACCTCGGATCTTAAACTCTTCTTGAGTTCAGTGAAGCTTTGCAACTATTAAAATACTCAGGATTCAACTGATACACCAAAAATAAAATGGAAACTTATCTACATAACAAAGGCTGGGAGGAAGCAGGCTACCAGATCTTGGCTTTTCAACAAGCAGGGAGTGTAACAGAAGGAGTGCAGTACACTTAGCTGCGTCCTTTGAAGGTAAGTGCCTGCTTTGGGCAACCAGAGAAAGTAATGCACGTGAGATGTAAACATTCTGGTAGTGAGTGTACATGTGTGGGGCAGAAGAGTGGATTCGATGTTTTTTTTTACTATAGTGTAAGCTCTCTGTCCCACTCATGTCCAGACATTTAAACCTAAAAAGACGTAGTCACCGCACTCCTTCCAGCTTGTGCAATCAAGTCTCAAGTGTCATCTGACATCTAGGCCAGGAACTTAAAACTCCAATACCTTCAGGAGTCAGGGAGGTCCCATAAATAGAAGTAGGTAAGACACGATAAAACAGAAAGGGATGTAAGTCTGATACTAAGCGTTTCACAATGTTTAACAGTTTGTCTTTTTTTTTTTTTAGGACTATGATTTGGACACTACAATTGGTAGAAAGAGGACTGTTTTGGAAATCTCTTTCTTTGTGTTTAATCTAAGCTGCATTTATCTCATTAATGTTCATATCTACGTTTAAAAAGAAATGGTGTTTGTTATGAAAGTACACAAGCACATAGAATAAAAGACAAAAGGGAAGAACTGGTGATTGGGTTGAGTAATACACCTAGCCCTGAGGTTCCTAATAGCCAAAAGAAAGTAGGAAAATGGTGCATTAAAAGCTTTTGTTGTCTGACTAATACTTGATTTTATCATGTCTTCGAAAACATCAAATCATTTCAATGAAGTCCAGATATTAAGATGGGATCAGGCATGTACTAGAAAAAAAATACCATTCAGAGGGAAGAAAGAATAAAGATCCAGAAGAATTACAGTCTTGGGCAGGTAATGATGATATAAATGTTGATATGTGCTTGATGAATATATTCATTCATTCAGTAAATACTTATTGAGTGCCTGCTATATGCTAGACTGTTACAAACATTTGAGGTTAATGAGTGAAGTAAATAACCTCTTCTGCTGTTGTTCTAGCAGAAGAGAGGAACATATGTAAACCCATGTAATGAATAAATACATTAAGTGTTATGTTAGAAGTGATTTATGCTGTAGGGGAAAAAATGAAAATGCAAAGCAAAGGGAATCAGGTATGCGATGAAAATTATAATAACTGCTCTGCTTTTATCCCAATTGTTCTGAAAACCAAATAAAATCGTGTAGGTGAAAAGTTTTATACGTTATTTTGTAAAAGTCAGTACACAGAATAACTAGAAGGTTGTTTTAAAAAGCTACACACACACACACACACACACACACACACACACACACACACACACAGTTTCTGGAGTACTCCAAAGGACACATTTATTCTGCTGTTTCTCCTAGTAAATGATCATCTGTTACTAGGGGAATATTCTTGGTTCTTGGCCAATAGCAATTAAGAGATGACATTTCAGAAGATGAAAAGGAACAGAGACATGACCTCTATGCCTTGGCTTGTATTTCTCCAGTTCCCAATCCACTGGAGACACCACTAGGGCCACGATGGCGACTAAGCCGATTATAGCGTCTTCGAAGTCCACCAGTAGCTCACTTCTTCCTTCACTTGCTAAAGACTGAAGGGTCCACAGCCTCACAATTCCTTTTCCTTTATCAAAACAGGCAATTGATGGTTAAATACTCAAACTGGCTAATCTGGTGTTCACCCCAACTGAAACCAGTGAGCAAAAGACAAGGTTTGAGTAACTGGCAACACAGTTAACCCAACACTGAATACACTATGTCATGTTGTTTATGTTTTCTGGTTTCTTTGCAGAGTTACATCTCCTTACTTCATCGAGTTCAAGGTTGCCAAGATGGTGGAGCCCATAGGATTTCCTGGTGGATTGGATGTGGGGCGCTTGAAACAGAAAGACATTAAGGCTTCCTTTAAGGTGTGTTCTGACCAGTTACAAAGATTGAACTCCCTCAGCTGAAATGGGGAAGGCTTTGGATGCAAAGGAAGGATTTGTGGGGAGGATCCAGAGTTTGGTTTTGGATATGTCGAGTCTGAGATAATGATTAGACTTACAGGTAGGGATGTTGAGAAGGGAGGTATATCTGTGCTTCTGGTGTTTTGGAGAGAGTTCTAGGTTGGCAGTCTGAGTTATCAACATATCTATGGTGTTGCATGAGACCAGGTGAGTTCTTCGAGAGGGTGAGGGTAGACAGGAAGAAAGGAGGGTCGGTAATGGAGGGTCACACACATTCTACGAGAAAAAGCAAGAAGAGAGGGAGGAAGCGGAGAAGGAAACTGAGCAGAGTGTATAGTGAGGCGAGGCAAAAACCCAGGAGTAGGACTTCCTGGAAGGCAAATTGGAGACGATCACAGAGGAGGGACTAAACGCTGCCATGTACTGCGATGGTAAGATCTATAGTTCAGTGCCCACTAAGTTAAGATCAGGATCACTGAAACACCACAGGTTTCCCATTCCAAAGGAGACTCCACATCTTGGCCCCAATGACCCCAGGAGCCTTGTGAGTAGGAATTATGGTCCCGATTTTACTGATGATGAAGAGCTCAGTGAGATTGAGCGGCTCCCAAGGTCACATTGCTTGCACCTGACCATGGATTCAAACCCAAGACCCTCTCACTCCTTATACTACACAAACATTATGTGCTTTCTCATCACTACCCCCTCCCCCAACTTTTAGGAAAGGTGGAAGGTGAAAGAAAGGGAGCTTTAGGAATTTTCATATTCATTTTACGTTATCTTTCACAAATTAATTCAGTGGAAAAAGAGAAATGAGCTCAGTACCATATTGTGTTTGAATTATTGACAACCATTCTTATTCTAACCAGGAAAAAATATCATTTGATAGAAATAAAGACCCTATTCCCTCTCTACCTTGCTATTATTTAAAAAAAAAAAAAAAAAAGCCTTGCAATTCTGTGCCTATTATTTTACATTGTAAAGTGATGAGGAATTAGAAAATTGTTAGGTAGCAGGTGACAAATTACAATCTGATGGGCCAACATGAACCTATAAAAACGTTATCAAGATGATATTAAACAGTCTATTCCTTACTTAGCATCCAGGCAGGAAATTGGAGCTATTCTTGCTGGATATCTCACACTTTGATATTTTTCATTTAGATAATGCTATTTAAAATTTAACTGGATTACTGGCAATTTGTCTTCCAAAATGATGTACTTGAGTAGTTGGCTCAGAATATCCTCTTCCCAGTTTTCAGCAAAAGGTATTGGGTACTTTCTAGAATTTTTGAAGTTTTGTTTTTGGCAATGATTTTTTGTTTCATTTACCCAAATACTGTTTTTTTGTTATTGTTGTTGTTTGTTTGTTTTTAAGGTAGAAAACCATGCTTTTATATTTTGTTAGGTGGCAGTTGGATGTGAGGTCCACTTGTGTCTCTGAGCATCTGAGGACATGAGTGTGTCAATGGAGTTTGTGGTTCCATCTCCAGTGCTCAGCGGAGTGTGTGTCACAAGTAGGAACCTGATTCACATTTATTGAATGACTGTCTTATGTATCTATATTATACCTGCACTTGGTATGCTATCCAGCACACAACAGGTGCAGAATTAATAGCAATGGCGTGGACCTACTTGGGTCTATGCCATCACCTGAATGCAGAATCACCTGAATAAAATTGCACCTCCTGCCTCTTTCCCCACAGACCTCTGGGGGCTGCGATGAGTCTCCTTGCCAAGACTGGGCTTCTTCCCTGCAGAAAAGAGAACGCCTGTTCTTGTCTAAAAGTAGACTCAGAAGTAGTGAAATTTGGGGCTGTGTTTGGGACGTGGGTGGAGGATCACTGTGAGTGCGGTCACCACGTTGTACAGAAAGGCCAAAAATAATTCTTCAAAGAAAAGTTATATCACATGAGAGCAATAACATGAAAACCATCTGGGTTTGACTCTCGGATTGTAGTTAAAGAGCCTGAGAAGGAAGGAAGGCGGGATGAAGAAATGTCTCCTTTCACTCAGATTAGTCACTGACCACGCACTCTGTGCAGTGCTCTTGGCTTGGCCCGAACTCAAGACCAAGTTCCTGGCCTCAGGAGACCTATATCTCATCAGGCAAGACAGTTTTGAAAGACGTTAAAATATATATAGCTGTGGAGATGAGTTACACATGATAATATAATTTAAATGATGCTCTTGAGAAAATTATTGGCCGATAATAGAGTAAAAAAATAAGATGTATGCTTTTCATGTCGGTGGAAAAGTTATGCAATGATACCAACTCTAAAATGTCCTGTGATTCAGCTCCATTCTAAGGCTACCTGCTGGAGGATGGCCGCGATCCCGCAGGACAAGTGCTGGCGAGGGTGTGGAGAAAAGGAGACTCTAGTACACTGCTGGTGGGCATGCCGCCTGGTGCAGCCACTATGGAAAACACTATGGTGTTACCTCAAAAAATTAAAAATTAAACTGCCATTTGACCCAGTGATCCCACTTCTAGTAATATACCCTAAGAAGCCTGAAACACCAATCAGAAAGAATATCTGTACCCCCATGTTTGTAGCAGCACTGTTTACAATAGCTAAGATCTGGAAACAGCCCAAGTGTCCATCAGTAGACAAATAAATAAAAAAGCAGTGGCACATCTACACAATGGAGTACTATGCAGCTGTAAGAAAGAAAGATCTCTTATCCTTTGAGACGACATGGAGGGACCTAGAAAGTATTATCCTAAGCAAAACAAGCCAAGCAGAAAAAGACAAATACCACATGATCTCACTTATTTGTGGAATATAATGAACATAACAGTCTGAGGAATAGGGTAGACCCAGAGATGTGGAAGTAGGGTACAGACTGACAACCCTCAGAAGAGGGGAAGGTGGGGGGAGGGAAGAGATAAACCACAGAACTTACATGCATGTACGCAAAACCAATGGACATGGACAACAAAGCCGGGCACGAGGTCGGGAGGGGGGATGGGGAGGAGGGTGTCAATGGGGTAAAAAAGGAGAAACATCTGTAACAAAAATAAAATAAAATAAAAAATAAATTAAAAAAAGAGTTTAGTCCTTTCTGCCTAAGAAGCCAGTCAAAAATCCAAGTTATTACCTATGCTTCTGACCCTGAGTGGCTGGCTATAAGTCAGAGGTTCCCAAGACCCCTTCCTTGGGTTTGATCAATGTGCTGGAGCAGGTCACAGAACTGAGAAGAACATTGTGCTTCCTAGATAACCAGTTTATTCTAAAAGGGTAGAACTCAGGACCACCAGATGGAGGAGATGCACAGGGCAAAGCATGGGGAAGGGTGTGGGGCATCCATGCTCTCCAAATGGGCTGCTGTCTCCAAGTCCCTCCTGCTCACCAGCCTAGCAGCTTTCTGAACCCTGACCATGTGGGTTTCTGTGCAGGCATCGGCATGATTGATGAACTCAGCGACCATGGGTGATTGATTCAGCTTCCAGGCCTTCTCCCCTCTGTCAGAGGTTGGAGTACAATGGAAAGTTCAACCCTCTAATCACCTGGTTTGTTGTCCCAGCAACCAGCACCCCCATCCATAGGTTACAGGGCTTTTCAAAAGTCACCGCACTCATGTAACAAAACACACCTGTTTTGCTTTTATCACTTAGGAAATTACAAGGTTTTAGGAGCTCTATGACAGAAATCAGTAGTCTTTTTATAAATCACAATATCACCCTTGGTAACTGAATGGAATCCATATGGGAAAAGTCAGAAAAACAAATTTCAAGAAGCAGCAAAACCAAAACAACAACAAGAAACAGAAAGCAGAAGTTAGAATGACACGAAGAGGAACAATATCGGGTTCAGATAATAAGTCTCCATGGTTTAAACGTCCCTATTAGAAGAAGACAAAATTCTCATACGAAGAAAAAAGGAAATGAAAAGACATCAAACCCAACTAAATGTAAAAGAAAATGACATTAAAAGTTAAAATTAATAAAACAAGCAAAGCTTCATCTGAAGAAACAAACAAACAATAAACAAACAGTTGGAAATTTTGATTTGACGTAAGGTAAGATACAAAGCAAAATTTATGCAATGAGACAAGGATCATCTTACATGGATAAAACATGCACCTTGCAATAAAAATATAGGGGACATCATTATTTATCTACAATGTCTTTTAAAATCTAAAACAATGAAAGAATTTTAAAATTTGTTTTATATTTTTACTTTCAGCAAAGGATGGTATCACCATCACTTCAGATGGGGAAAGCTACGTAAAAAGAGCTTTGGAGGGAGGATCAGGGGCTCAGTATGGGACATGTTTCATTCGAGATATCTGCTCAATTTCCAAACATGCGTCTAGTGGATTTATAGAGGCAAAGTCTAGAGAAGAGCGTTCAAAGAAACAAATGAGAGGCTAAAGATGGGCAAAGAGGAAACTGCTACTTATTAAGCACCTAGTGTATACTGGGACTTCAGCAAGGCTTTTCACAAAATGTTATTTCATGCAATGGTCACGACACCTCTGATGATTTGCCACTCATTAAATGAGCACCTACTATGTCCAGTCACTGCTTTTTTAGAGAGAGATTCAACACTGTTGGTGCCTTAAAGAAATTACTATTGCCACTTAACAGGAGAGATCATTGAGTCTAGGAGAAGCAAAGGAACTGCACCATTGTCATACAACTGGCAAATGTCACAGCAGGATAGCACCGTCACGTATAAGTGTGGGTCTTCAGAGCCGCTGCTCCTTCCAGTCTTCTATCTTGTGTCTATCAACCCTTCCCTCTGCCTTTGAGAGGGGGATGCTGCCATATTACAGAAAAATGCTAAAGGCAACCAACCCCCAGGTGGCTGAGCATGCTCACAAGCTTCCATGTTTCCGTATAAGCACTGATTGCTTTGTTACAAATCGGTCTTGGCAATTATTTAAAGCAAGACTTCTGAAGGACTGATTCAGTCACACATTGTTATTCTTATAATTCATCTCCGTTTCTACTGAAGAGTTTGTATTCTAAGTCCTCATCTTCCCAGAATACCTTTGTCACATGAGGGTGACTTGCTAATGAGAGCAGAAAAGCCAGCCCACACAAAGCCTGTCTCGAAAGCACCCCCTGTCCATGGGCAGGTGAGGAAGAGCCCGGTTTCACCTTTCTCCTCGTTCCCAGATGACAGCCCAGCAATCCCGAGTTCTGTGCGAAGCAGTATCGGTTGCATAATTTCCCCGTGGAAAGGTTATACCGCTTTCGGAGAATGCAAACCAGAGAGGCTGGCCTTTAGAAATGAGGCCTTTCGGGTAATTCAACCCCTTAAAGTGAATGTTAATATTTACATTATCTTGTTAACATCTTTGTGCTTTTTTCTCTGTCTGAGATAAGAGCCCGAGGGTTCAAATATTTTAAACAAATGTTCGTTGGAGGGAAGCTGGTTTATCACAGCATTTCAGGGAGGAGAGAACATGGCCTCTGTAATCTGTCCATTTGGATTTGAGACCCACTGTGGCCACTGATTTGGCTGGATATCTTGGAATATTAGGTCCTCTGGGCCTTCAGTCTCTCTCTGCTCTGTAAAATGAGACACATGTCCTCTTAGTCAGTTACTGGGAGGATAAACTGGGATCATTTGTTGATACTCCACTGCCTGGGTACTCCGTAGTGTGGAGCTACTGTACTTATAGTTGTTCTTGTTATCACAGCTCACTCATATTGTCACAGATAAGGACAAATCCACTCTGGTTTTGTTTACTCCCTCTTCTATTTTATTTATTTATTTATTTATTTATTTATTTATTTATTTATTTTTCTTTATTGATTTTAGAGAGAGAGGAAGTGAGAGGGAGAGAGAGAGAGAAACATCAGTGAGAGAGAACATCGATTGATCGCCTCCTGCATAGTCCCCACTGGGGATTGGGCCCACAACCTGGGCATGTGCCCTGGCAGGGAATCGGACCGGCGACCTCTGGTGCATGGGTCGATGCTCAACCACTGAGCCACACAGACTGGGCTCACTCCCTCTTTTAAAGAAGGCTCACCATTGTTATTATTAACACATGAAATATTTACTGGCACTTCATTCTTTTCACAGTCCACAGTGTCCATTGTGAGAGGTGAACCCCGTGATGGCATTGAATTCAGACCCCAGATCTGGACTGAGTTCAAGTCTTGACACTGGCACCTTCTCTCTTTGTAACCCTGAGAAAGCAATCTGGCCTCTCTGTGTGGTAATTCCTCCTCCTTGCACTGGTGATGCATGTGGTGCCCATCTTCTGGTGTTCTTGCGGGTTTTTAGTTAATGCCTAAAAAGTGCCTGGTACGTACCTAGCAAGTAGTACTTATTCAATAAGTTGTAATAATTTTTGTTCATTGGAATTGAATTGCACATGATGCAATACTGTGAGCATGAGATATTCATTCTCCTTGAAAAGGTGTAGAAACTGAGTCATGGTGTAATCTATGGGTCATGTCCAAAGTCACACAACTAGTTTGTAGCCAGCCAGCACAGCACTGCCTCCTTCTGACTCTCAGACCAGGTCCGTCACCCAGGAAACGTCCCCAACGCTGGAGCTCCCCCAGCCAGGATTTATTTCAAAGGCAGCTTTCCCCGACGTCTGCCTCCCCCCCCCCCCATTGTTGCAGGAAATTATGCTGCGAGCCATGTATCTTCTTCGACATGCTTTGCTCTTGAAGAAACACTCCCAATTACTGTGGCTGTGTTCTCCGTGATTGCAATGTGTCATGACATTTCCAAGATGTAAGTTTCTTCGAAAAAGGCATTAGCACCAGGCGAGTGGAGCAGCTCATTTTTCAAACTCGGAAACTGTCGTTTGCCCTGCTCGGTGCCGGTGAAGCCTGAAGGCACTGTTTAGTGAGCCACCGAAGTTCACCCCATGGCCACGTCTGGCTGCTCTCCTTCCGGGAGATCTCTGGCTGAAAATGTGCAAATGTATGTGCACATCTACCCACACTTACACACACACACTTTACACCATGCACCGTGATTCTCTTTCAGGATCTACCCTATTCCCAATCCCCTCTAGAAACGAATCCTCTCTCCTCTTCCTTGGAGCCTGTTAACATGCCCTTACAGACTATTCTTCATCCCTGTTCCCCACTTACCACTTCAGGGATGTGTTATATCCTTCATGGTTCCCCATCTGTATCGGCCTGGGTATCATTTGCAAGCAAAAGAAACCGCTGATGTAAACAGCGGTGGGATTTACGGGAAGACTCTCAGCACACAGAATGGCCAGCTTCAAGAAACAGACAGAAACAAAGAAAGGCAACACAGTCAGGACCACGGGCAAATTCATGCCACAGCAGCAGTGCAGTGAGGGCATTTGGTGCCCAGGTGGGCATAGTCCTCACACTGAAGATGGAGGTTATTGCTGTGTTCCTTTGCCCAGTTCAGGTCTAGGTTGGACGCACCTGACTGGCTGAACTTCAGTCACATGCCTCTACAATAGCTGCAAGGGAGGCTGAGAAAGTGAGTAATGGCTGTATTCAAAACAGGTGGCTTAGAACAACCGAAATGTATTGTCTCACTGTTCTGGAGGCCACGAGTTCAAAGTGAAGGTGTTAGCAGGGCTGTGCTCCTCTGAAGGTGCTAGAGAAGGATCTACTCCAGGTCTCTCCTAGCTTCCAGTAGTCTTGGGTGTTCCTTGGCTAGTATATGGCTGTCTTCCTTCTCTTCATGTCTGTCTCTGTGTCCAGATTTTCTCCTAATAAGGACTCTAGTCACATTGGATTAGGAGCCACCCTAATGACCTCACTTTTATTTGACTAGATCTACAAATGTTCTACTTCCAAATAGGCTACATGTTGAGGTACTGGGGTAAAAATTCAAACTGCCTTTCTTGGGGGAAATAAGTCAATCCATAACACTCTCCTATTAGTTTAATTGGTAGGAGGGAGACTACGGTGGCTATGCATTATACCCAGTGGTGAATATTTTCTTATACATGTACAGTAGGGTTCAAATACAGACACCAAAACATACAACAAAGAGGCTGAAAATATCCCTGATGCCGTTACCCTAAGGATCCTATACTCCAAGCTCCCTGACAACATTTAAAGTTCTTCTTGGCCCGAACCCCTCTTTCTTTCTCTTATCTTCTGCCACTCCCTAAGATATTCCTTGGCTTATTATACAAGACTACCTTCATTTCCTGAATATTAAAAAAATGTTTTTGACCTACAAAAAGTTATACCTAATGTATACAAGTAGATAAGTTTAGAGACAATTATACACCTGTGGAAACATCACCACAATCTGTTACAAACCTACTATCACCCCCAAAGTTTTCTCTTGCTCTTCATTATTATTATTGTTATTTTATAACATTATTATTTTTATTATTTTGTGATAAGAACACTTAACATAAGATCTACTTCTCAGCTAACACAGACACATTCAGTATGGTTAACTATAGGCTCTATGCTTCATGGTAGATCTCTTGAAATCATTCATTTCCTGAATATTTTGTAACATCAGTTACTAAGAAAACTCCTAATGGTTTGCCCTGACCAGTGTGGTTCATTTGGTTGGAGCATCATCCCATGCACCAAAAGGTGGCAGATTTGGTTCCCAGTCAGGGCACATACCCAGGTTGTAGGTTCATTCCCTGATCGGGGCACATGCAGGAGGCAACCAATTGATGTTTCTGTCTCACATCAATGTTTCTCTCTCTCTCTCTAAAATAAAAAAATATAATAATGGTTTGAGCATTTCATCCCTAGGACCAATGCTGGGGCCTGCTGATAAGAGATTATGTCTATTATGCTCTCTGATCAAAAACCGATGTGGCAAAGCACAGACATTTGGGAAAGACAAGAAAGCTTCCCCAAGATGAGTAAGGTGATGGGGGTTTAGGTAGAAAGTGTAAGAAAACAGCATGATCGCCCTTGCAGCTCCAGAGGGGATTGTCTGCACAGGGCAATGAGGGATGTTAGGCCCAGGGCCCTGGGGCCTTAGGTCTCAAGGGACAGGGGCACTGTAGGATAGATAAGGTATTAATGGCAACCAGGATAGCGCATGGCTGGAAGGCCTTTGTCAAAGATTCTAGAATAGACCATTTAAAAACCCCAGAATGTTGCTTGGCTTTGGGTGACCCTGGAAGAACAGGCATGGCAATAATAGAGATTAAATTTCCTGCCAGCCCAGAAGGATGGAAAGTTATATTCAGATAGATCTAGATTTAGCTGGAAGAAAATATATTCTTTTCAAGTCATGGTTTTTTTCCTTGCACCATGTGTGGTTGAAAATGTAAACTCTATAAACTCCACGTTTTCCTATGTGGCCATTCCCTTGCACAGGCCCTCCTTCCTTCCCTGAATCACCTCCTCTTACCTTAGCCTGTTCATCCCCATCCTCCTGTTCCAGGAACTGTCCTCGCCTCCCCTCCCTGGACGGGATTAGGAGGCCTCATTACTTGTCTCTCAGCACTGAGTCTCCATATCGATCATGGACTTCTGGGTGGTAATTACCTCTTTCCTAGCCTGTCATCCCCACTGATCTGTGAGTTCTGGGACCATCATTTTATTTGACTTCTCAATGTCTAGCACAGGGCCAAATGCATCATAGATACTCACACATTGACGACAAATGAAGGAAACGATGAGAAACAATGAGATAGATGCCCAATCCTCTTAGACCTTGAGAACTGCTCGGCAAATCACTGTGCCACAGAGTGACAAAGCCTGGTTCCTCCGTAGGGTAAGAGCTCGCTGAGAGCATCATCCGCCAGCCAGGAGCACAGAGCGTGCGTTGTCCTCTATGGTAATCGATAGCCACCTGCTGCTATTTAAAGTTAAATATAAATTACATAAAATTAAATAAAGTTACAGCCCTGACCGGTTTGACTCAGCAGTTAGAGCATCAGCCCACAGACCAAAGAGTTGCGGATTCAATTTCGGTCAAGGGCACATACCTCGGTTGCGGTTTGTCCCCGGCCCTGGTCAGGTCATGCAGGAGGGAGCCACTCGATGTCTCTCTCTCTTTTTTCCTCCCTCCCTCCTTCTCATTCTATCTGAAGATGAATGGAAAAATATCCTCGATTGAGGATTAAAAAAATTAAATAAAATTACAAATGCAGTTCCTCTATTGCACAAACCACATTTCAAGTATTTAAAAGTTCCCTGCGGCTAGTAGCTACCACGTTGGACAACACAGGTATAGACTATTCTCATTGCCACAGAGCGTTCCACGGGACAGTGCTGATACAGGATTTCTGTAGCTCTGCAAAGAGATTGCACTCTATTCTTAGTTCCTGTCCATTCCCTCTCTGTCGTATTTATTTTTAACTCATAAAACCACAACACATGCACACAATTAACTATCTAAACCACCAATCATTTTTATTTTGTATAAAGAGTGTTCATTGATTTTTACTAAAAAGACATTTGTTGCAAGAGGAATTCTATATGTAGCAATAAAACATTTACTTTTCAGGGTAACTTAAGACACTGTCTGGATTTTAACAGGACCACTGATTTTGTGCCATTGCCATAATGATAGAAAGCATTCACCATCTGCTCTCTGGTGTATCACCCTAAGAAAACGCTCAGATGGGGGTGCTCAGAAGGCGAGAGTCCCTGATCCCAGCAGCTATGACAGTCTCTTAGAGTGGTTGAGTTTTTTTGAAAATTTATTTTCCAGCTCCTGTTGACATGCAGCATTATATTCCTTTCAGGTGCACAACACGGTGGCGATTAGACATTTCTGTAACTTACGAAGTGAGGGTTAGTTTTATAGTTTCTGAAGAACTGGATGGCTGCCATTCAAAATGACATCTAGACATGGTATTTGTGGGTTGGATCAACCATGAGATAGGATAGTTCCTTAAGACGTTTTCAAGCCTGAAATAGTGGGTGCTAAAGTTAACTGTGGACAGGGTTCTACACAGAAAGGGAATTCTGAAAAGGGTGGGGAGGGAAAAGGAGAGATAGAGGAAAAGAGAGAGTGAGAGAGACACAGAGAGAGAGAGAGACAGAGAGAGAGAGAGAGACCTAATGCATATACACACATTATTACTAGAAGGCTTTTTAAAATTTTTATGGAGGGCCATTACATAGGCATAATTGATTAGATCATTGACCATTGGATACCGATTCAACTTTCAGCCCCTCTCCACTCCCTGGAGGTCAGTGGGGTAGGACTGCAAGTTCTAACCCTTTAATCACATGGTTAGTACTTCAGGCAACTGCTTCCCCCACCCATCCTCAGGTAGGTTCCAAAAGTCACCCCATTAACATGATAAGAGACACATTATCGCTCTTATCACTGGGAGTTCATAACTAAGTACCTACTCAGTGCCAGAATCCAGCTTGATGTTATTTAAAAGTCACGATCAATATCATAATCCATCTCATCTTTACATCTGGGGAAACTGAGGCTCAGAGCAGATACGCAATTTGCCCGTGGTGTACAGCTACTAAGAGATCAAAGCTGGGATCCTGGGCTCTGATGTCGAATCTTATAATTAATTCACAACACATCAGCCTTCTTAGCGTGGGCTGCTGTACCACAGTGCCTCAGAGTAGGTGTCCTACAAATAAGGGAAATTTATTTCTCGTGGTTCTGGAGGCTGGAAGTCTGAGATTAGGGGGGCGGTGTGGTGTGGTTCTGGTAAGAGAACTCTTCCAGGCTGCACCTGCCTACCTCTTACCATATCTTCACATGGCAGAGAACAGAGAGAGGGAGCGTGCTCTTTTGTGACCTCTAATAGGGCACTAACCCCTTTAATGAGGGCTCCATCCTCTGGACCGCATTTCATTCTAATTATCTCCCAAAGACCCCACCTCCTCATACCATCACTTTGGAGGGTAGGGTTTCAACACAGGAATCGAGGGGGTCACAGACATTCAGTCCACAGCAGCACCTTTCACACCCCCTACAGTTTGAACTCAGGGCCATAAGGAACTTCTGTTGTAGCTGATGCATTTGACCACCAGGATTGCTTAGCTTCTCTGATTCTGGCTTCCCATCCCCACCTGCCACCAGCTCAGGGCTCAGAAGCAGCCCATAAGACGAATCACCTCTTTCTGCTCTGCTGTTTATCTCCAGGAGCCCAGGGAACGCCTCCTTTGGTGTTTTCGCCTCAGAAATGCACTCGTTTAAATGTCCTCCGGCTCTGCCTTTGATCACCCAGGCTGGGGTGAAGACTGCATTTGGTTTCTTTATGATGAATTTAGCAGATAAACCCAACACCTGACATAGACATCCCCCCTCCGCCCATCCCTTGAAAATCTTTCTCATGTCCCTGGGCTAAGAACATATTACCATCTCCTTTGAGAAACCTGGAGAGTTCCTGGGTCACTGGAAAATAACTGCACATGAATTGCAAGTGATGGCTACACATTTGCTAGAGAAGGAGGGAAAAAGAAAGGCTGTGTGAACAGCGAAGCATGTTAAGCATAAGCTGAGAAAGACAGGATGAGGAAAGAAAAACAAGGGGAACCCATTTGAGGTTCACGGGGGCCCCTCTGGGGTGCTCATACCGATCTTATGTTTAACATTAATAATTGCTAAATTATATTAAATGATATATCAATCAGATTAATAAAGCTTACGATACTTAGAGCGTGGAGTTTGCTGAAATCGCTGGCATCTGTGCCTATTAAAAATGACAGATGATTAGGATATCCAAAGTTTGGTGGAATCTGCTAGCTAACAAGGTAAATTAAAATTTACATCTTGTTCCGGCATAATGAAGATAATTAAAAAGAGTGATAAAACCCTTTGATTAACCCTCATCTCCTCTTGCATAGCATTTTATTATGCAAATGAAACCTCAAACACTGTAAACTTAATACCAGTTAGGAATATGAAGATGTTCTCGTTTCCAAAGCATGGAGATATATGTGTACATATAAAATGTTTGATTGAGGTTGGAGACGGGGCCCGTTTTGCAATAAAGTGTAACTTCGGCGAGGCTGTGGCGTGGAACAGTTACATCTCCAGTCACTACAGGCTTGAATGCTGGCCCACGGTGCCACCATCATTTCTCCATAGCTTTGGTTTTGGTCGTTATCTGCCCTGCCATGTATGACATTGAGGATGCCCAGCCCCCCAAATCAAGAAGGGCTGTGTCATTCCATGGAAGGCTCCTCTGTAATCCTGCTTTTGGTTACCTGAGTTGAAGGGCACATTGACCTTAAAAAGCAGGGAATTCCTTGTTCGTTCATCTCTTAGGTTTAAAGAGATTAGAAAGCCCTAGGGAGGAGAATCTTTTTGAAGGAGTCCTGTTTTATTCTTCTTCTTATTTTTTAACAACTACTGTCTGAATATGTACCCCCCCCCCCCATGATGATTCCTTCCTCTCCGGGAGTGTTAAAGGGAACATGGGGTGGCAGGATCCCTAAAAGCCGCTGAGATGGTTTAATGAACCTTCGGCCATCTGAGTGCATCGATGTGCAAACAAGAATTCTTTCTTTCCTTTTGCCTCCCCTTGGCCTCCTCATTCATCCTTCCCCGTCCTCACTCTGGACGGAGAAAGAACCTTCAGTCATGGGATAAGAAGCAACCAACGTCAGCAAGAGCAGTAAGAGTTCGCTTCTAAGAGCCTCTCCTTGAAGATTCAGATTCAGGGACAACGGAAGACAATGCAGATTGTGGGAATGAATACACGAAATGGGAGGTGCAGGCGCAGGGATGTGGGGCAGGGTGAAGGCGAGAAGGTGAAGGCGAGAAGACCGGAAATGCGAAAAACAAAACAAAACAGGGAGGTTGACCGAGAGATGGCTGGAGGCCCGGCGGGAAGAAGGCAATGTACAAAGGCGGCACAGAGAGAGGGGGTGGGGAGCCCAGGAGCACGGACAGGAACCAGAGCTGGTAGGCCCCTGGAGAGAGAGAGTCTCCCTGCCAGCACCTTGGTTTTGACTTCTGCTTCCAGAGCTTGAGCGAACCCACTTCTGTTGTTTGAAGCCACCCAGTGGGTGGTAGTTTGTTATAGCAGCCCTAGGAAACTGATACAGCTTTTGGTGTCAGGAAGTGGGAAATGGGATTAAAAACGACTTTGGGTAAGCCCTGGCTGGTTTGGCTCAGCGGTTAGAGCATCGTCCTGCAGGCCAAAGAGTTGCGGGTTCGATTCTGGTCAAGGGTACGTACCTCAGTGGCAGTTCGATCCCTGGCTCTGGTTGGGGTTGTGCAGGAGGCAATTAATTGATGTGTGTGTCTCTCTCTCCCTCTCTCTCTCCCTCCTACTCTATCTAAAAATTAATGGAAAAATATCCTCAGTGAGGATTAGAAAAATAATAATAACTGCGGGAAAGGGAAAGGAAGGCTTGCATCATTTTCCTGATCTCAGGTGCATTCCTAAGCAGCTATCAGGGAAGCTGGTCCTTTGTGGGGCTGGCCCTGATGTCTGTGTGTTCTCATCTTGCAAATGGGAAGAATAACAGTACCTACCTCGCATGGTTGTTGAGAGGTTTTAAATGAGTTCATAAAAGTGAAGGTCTCAGAATAGCATCTGGCGTACAATCTGTATTCTTCCAGTGTTAGCTTTTATTTCTGCTCTTGTTGCTGCTATTGTTTTGTTTATTATTATTATTATTATTTGCCAGAATTTACATGCCTTCTTGATTATTGCAGAGCCTGTTTGAATAATTTCATTTGCACACGTATTTATGGGGAAAAAAAAAGACTAGAAGTTCATCCTCCAAACCATAATAAACAGTTATCTCAGGGTGATGTGTTTACCACAGAATTTTATTTGCCTGTGTTTTTTTCTATTTTCTATATTTTCAACAATGAACACATATTACTTTGGTAATAAGAACATTAAAGATTTGTTTTTCTTTTTGGCTTTAAAGACTGCTTTGTTTTCATTCTTCACGCAATCAAGGAAGCCCGAATCCAGGCATTTTCAATGTCAATGAGTTGATAGAAAACACTATATAAAATATTTTTGATGAAACCCTAATATTCGTAAGAATTTTCAACTAGTAACTGGCTGGGATGGGGGTAGGGTGCAGAAAACTAATTTGGAAGTGAATTGGAAAGGTTTGCAAGTATACTAGAGTAAGATTTCAGGATCCCCAACTCTCTCCCCAGTTTGTGTGTGAAATCCCAAGTGGATTGAATTTTCTCATTCAGCACTCTGCTCTCTAGGGAGATTATTTCTAGGAAGACAAAAGCGTGTGATCACTATAGACCAGGGTTTACCAACCTGGACACAACTGACTTTGGGGGCTGGGTTCCTTCTTTGTGGGGAGGGGTTGCCCTTTGCATCCCTGCTGTTTACCCACTGGGTGCCAATAGCAGCACCCCCTTCAACTGTGACAATCAATATGTTTCCACATATTGCCATTTATCCCCCTTCGGGACAGGAGGCCAAATTGCCCCCTCCCTTGGTCGAGAAGCACTGTTTTGATTGAAGCTTGATGCTGCTTCCTTCAGACTGTGTTTAGGACAAACCTTGGCTGGGACTCTGAGTTTCTACAGACCATTTTCTAGAGGAGAGAAACCACTGAGATGAACTCCTGTGAACTGTGGGTGTAGGACGCCTGGGTTGCTTTACAAGTTCTGTCCCTCATTGGACATGTGACCTTGCACAAAGGGTTTAACTCCTCCAACTGCAGTTTCTTCACTACGAAATAGGATTAATGGCATCAACCTTTCTGAATATCTATGTGAATAAGAGATAATGGATAGGCCCACATTGCACTCTGACCAGCTCAGTAAGTACCTGGTCCCTTCCAGCAAGGTGGTTGATGTGCCTCAAAAATAAGAGGGATTAATTAAAAACACTATATCATTGACCCTCCCATCAAAAACTCATCAACCAGCCCAGCCGGTGTGGCTCGGTTGGTTGGGCGTCATCCCATGCACCGACAGGTCTTGGGTTTGAATGCCAGTCAGGGAACATGCCCGGGTTGCAGGTTAGATCTCCAGTGGGGTGTGTGCAGCAGCTGGCTGATCGATGTTTTTCTCTCTCAATGATGTTTCTCTCTCCCCACCCCTCTTCTCTCAATAAATAAACAAATAAATAAAAACATATTTAAAAAAACTCATCAACCAGATTATGGACATACTTCTTTGACCAAACCTTTTTTTCCAAGCCCCCTAACTTCCAGTAAAGACAAAATCAAATCTAGAACTGAAGTTGATGCAAAATTATGACTTTGTTCTTTTGGTGGTGTCGGAGGGTCTAACCAGAAAGCCCTTATTACCGAGGCTCAGCTGCAGAAGGAATCCTGGGATCGTGGCCGTCCTCTGGGAAGAGGATGTCGATTTGGGCCAGACTCTGGTTACTGAGCAAGGAGGAGGCGTTGCCCAGCAGCTACCATGTCCCTTCTTGGCTCCAAAAGGCTTTAATCTACTTCCACTGTCTTTCTGAAATCTGGAGATATTTGAGTGCAGCCTAATTAGGAAGTCGTGGGTGGAGAGGGGATTTATTTTTGTGAAACACATGGCACAGAGGGAAGCGTGTCAGTGATGCTCATGAAGCAGCTGGGCTCAGGTCCCTAGGGCTCCTCAGACCACCCTGGGTCTTCCTCAGAGTCCTGTAGGAGGGCTGGTTGAAACGTCTGAAGGGCTTTCTACCCCTGGATCCCCTTTCTCTGCCGTGGTGGTATAAGGCTTAGGTGTGAAATCACAGTGAACTGCATTTAAATCTTGGTTCAGCTGGTTATGAGCTGGTCACACTTAAGCAAGTGACAACCTCTGTGAGTCTCAGCTTTGCCAGCTGTACAAAGGGGACAGCAAGATTAGCTAAATCAATTATGTCAACACTTGTAAAACACTTGCTATGTGTAAGGTACTGTTTATTCTAGGTGCTCGAGTGAAAAACAACACGTGTGTCTCCATTATCATGTACTTTATACTCAGTGATGTCCAAGAATATTTAACAAATGGATCAGGTCACACACACACACACACACACACGACCTTATCTGTAGTGTTTGCTAATTTCTTTAGTGCGAATACCCCATTATAGTTTACTTCAAGGTAGGAAGAGAACACTGCTGAGTGCATAGCTATGAGTGATATACAAGGTCAGCCCTCAGGGGTGGTGCACACAAGCTCCAGCACGTCATTGCTATTAACATGACGGCATGCCCGGGAGAGACTTATTACATCTCAACTACCTCTCTCTTCTCTCTCTCTTTTAATGAAAAGGATTTGGGTTCAGACAGAAACAAGTTCAAATCCCAATTCCACAGCTTATTATCTGAGTCTATTTCCTAACCTGTAAAACAACAACAACAAAAGATAACGTGTAATGCAATGCAATTCTTTTGAGCATTTCTTCCATATTTTGGTTTTCATGTTTATATACATATGGCAAATAGCTATTTTTGTTCCTTTTATTCCCTTACTATAAGAGGTACTAACTTTATTGTTAACTTTATATCATACTGTTAGAGTACTGTTAACTTCATATCATAGTATTAGAGTTCTGTTAACTTTATATCAGAGTGTTTGAGACTTGTTAACTTTATATCATAGTGTTTGAGACTTGTTAACTTTATATCATAGTATTAGAGTACTGTTAACTTCATATACTGTGAGAGTATCATTAACTTTTTATTAGAGTATTAAGGTTACAACATATCAAGGAGAAGACTTTGCATCCTTTTCTGGAGAAAGGGTTCATGTGTTTCCAGTTGTGTGGAAGATAGCTGCATTTTGTTAGGAGGAAGCATAACTTTGTCATTGTCTTTATGTGAAGAGCAAATATATTTAAAGAGATGTGTATGGGTATTAAATCAGTTGAAGGCCTTAGAAGCAAAGACTGAGATTTCCCTAAGAAGAAGGAACTCTGCTTCTATACTGCAGCATAGAAATTCTGACCAAGTCCCTGCTGTCAGACTCAAGGCTGCAACATGAACTCTTACCTGAGTCTGCATCCTTGCCCTGTAAACTTCAGACTCCCCCCCCCCCCTATTATAGTGTGAGCCACTTTCTTAAAATTTCTCCCTTTCTCCCTTCCCCTTCTCCTCCTTCTCCCCTTGGTTCTGTCTTTGTGGAGAACTAAAACAGATTTTCGTATTCTCCGACTCCATGTAATATAGTCAATGATCAGATTAAGTAAGAAAATATTTGTAGGGAATTGGGGTGGGAAGAACTGTGAAGCTGATGCTCTCTGAGGTTCTTCTTCATTTATAACAGAACTGTGTGAGGGTGCCTACTGCACCTCAACTTAAGGGACCCCTTGGAGCTTAGCAGACCTGTCCCTGTTCCCTGACTCCAATAACTGTTTCATATTTGATCTCTACTTGAGGACCCTTAATCTAGATGGTCTCTAAGGGGCCACCTAGTTTGATGCTGTGTTTCTAAGTAGGAAGTGGGGAAAGACTGGACCTGGCATGACATGGAGCAGTTTGTCTATCTGCTCCCCACACCCCCTACCCTGGTGCCACCAGCTCCTGATGCCAGTCGGCATGATGGTAGAGAGTATTCATGGAGCACCTGCAGACAGCAGCAAGAGGCAGGGAAGGGCAATGGTGCACAGGAGGTGGAGGAGACACGTTTGGGGCCTGCATGGAGTTTGGGAGGAGATCTCAGTGAGATGGTGGACAGGACAAGGGGCACAGGGCAGAAGGGGCCATGTAAATTCTTCACACATGTTGTCTTACTGACCCCCATCATCTACTCCAACTTCTACAAAACAGTGATGATCATGTCAGTTTCTCTGATAAGGAGACAGGTTAAGTAGTTTGTGCAAAGCCACTATATAACAAGGTATATAGAAACAGGATTTGGAGTTGTTTATCTCTGACTTCAAAATCCTTTCCACTATAGGGAAGAGGGGTAGAGAGAGGAAGATGAGCTATCGTAAATAAAGCTCTTGCTATGCATGTTTGAGTCACTCAAGTTTTACTTCCAGCCAACATAACTAGGCATTCTAAGATATCATAGGAAGAAGGAAGGAAGGTGAGGACTCTCTCTCTAAGACATGTTGTTGGGGCTCAGGTGCTCTGCCTGGATCTGGGGATACAGTTTTGACAAGGCAGACCTGTCCTTGTTCCCTGACTCCAGTGACTGTTTCATATTGTCCCATAGGTCTCTGCTGTTGCTTTTTTCCTTAATGAGTCAGTATAGGTCATTTTATTCCCCCCCCCCCCACCATGGAGCCTGGAGGGTGGAGCTAATTGATCTCCCATCAAGGGCAGGGGGGTTGCTCCTGGTAAGGTCCACGGGAAAGTGGTGGGAATGGCTCCCACCCCAAAAACACACAACTCAGTCACTGACACGCCCTGAGTCTTCCCAGACTTCTACACCCTGGCCCAGGCAGCTCTTCTCAGCAGAGTGTGAGCTCTGCAGGGTAAGGCAACAGGAAATCCAGAGGGTGGGGCTATTGCAGTGAGGAGCCCTGAGTGGGGTTCAGACATCCTCATGGGAACCTTTGCAGCTGAGATCTCCCTCTGGAATCTCAGCCCCCACCCTTGAGAGTGGGGCCAGTCCTCTATCATCTCTGCACTTCCTACCCGTCTCGATGTGACTTCTTCCATAAATCCTTGGTTATAAGACTTTTGTTCAGCTAGTCTTCAGTTGGTTATTCACGTTAATTTTGTATATTTTAGTTTGGTCCTGGGAGGAGGGGAGTGACCTTCTACCTACTCCACCGCCATCTAGTATCTCTTCTGTGGTATATTTTCTATGCTACAAGGTCCAATCTACAATTAGGCCCATTTGCTCAATTCTTCCTTAAAGATATTGTGTTTTTCACTTCTAACATTTCTACTTTTTTCTTTGATAGTGTTTTATTTCTCTGTTGAAATTCTCTTTCTGTTCATGCCTACTGTCCACTTTTTTCACTAGATGCTTTAGCATGTTGATAGTAGTTATTTTAAAGTGATTTTATGCTAAGTATAACATTTGTGTCATCTGTGAGATTACTGACCATTTTTTTCTCTAATGTGTGGGTCACATTTTCCTATTTAAAAAAAATATATTGTGTAATTGTGTATAAGAAACATTGCATTTAAAAGGACAGCAGAGCCCGAATTAAATAATATTTACCCTGGGAAAGGGCTTTGCTTCTTCCTCTCTCAGCCCACTAGATTGAGAGGAGTCATCCTGTTCATCTCATCTCAGTGTTACTGGGGTTGGGTTTGGTTGCATTGGCCGCTGGCTTCAGTTCACCATTGGTTTTAAATGTTTTACAGGTGAGATCAGGATTCTCCCTACAGCAGGGCTTGGGATCTGAGTCACAGTAAGGCTTCTTAGATCTCTTTTTCTGCTCTGCTATCAAGGCTCCAGCTCTGTGGACCTTTGGAGAACTTGCTCTCTCTCCAGCCCACCTGCATACTTTCAAGTTTTTGAAGATGTGTCTTTGTCTTTGCGCCCTCTGGCCTTCAGTGAGCAGGCATCATGAATTCCTTAAAGGGTCAGGTAGAAAGAATTAGCAGGGGGTATGCCTCAGGTGACTGACTGCCCTCCCACCTGGCCCCCAGTCTCCTGTATGCAGTTCACAAATCAATAGGAATGCTGGAGAGCAAGCTTCTAAAAGTGATCAAGAAACAGTTGTCAAAATAGGGGAGGAACAGATGCTATCCAGTCAGAGATTCCTTGCTACGTTGTTACAGTTCCTCACCCATTTCAAAGAGCACCTTCCATTATTCTGGCCAGGCTCACCTCTCCAGCTTCTTCCTTTTCCCTTCAGTTTCCACCCTGCATTCCAATTGTGCTGAATCACACGGAATTCCAGGCACATTTTTACTTCCTCTAAAAGAAACATTGTTAGCATTTCCCTTTAATCACTCCATCGATTCCTCTATATCCTGTAAAATTCCATTTCAGGCTCACCTCCTCAAGCAAGCCTTCCCGCCATTGACTCAAAAGGCCAACCTGTAAGCACTCACAGGCTCACTTTTCTCAAAGTCCTTATCATCATTTAATTTGACTATTTGTGTACAAATAAATACTAGACTTTGTGCTCTGTCTGGGGTGAAGCCATACCTGGTTTCATCTCGTATCCCCAGAACCCATCAAAGCACCAGAAACTCAATAATGTGTGTCAAAGGCTGTTGACAAAAAAAGCACTTAGGTTCCTCCCCTTTGTGGCCTCATATTGGCTCCTGTGTCCTGCGGAGTTCTCCCAGCCAGATCTATCATCTCTTCCGGTGGACTCTGCTGCCCCAGTGACTATCCTACCATTTACTGAGTACTCACTGGTTCCAAGAACTTTCCAATTATTATCACACGCAGTCCTTCTCTGGCGATTTTAGTGGCATTGCTCCAGTTGTCATTTACAGTTAAGGAAACGGAGGCTGATGCTGTTTCAGTGGTTTGCCAGAAAGAGCTAACATTCCAGCCCACATCTATGCCCACTGAGACCCCATGCTCTGAGGACTGGACTGTGTTTTTTTTATTTTTTATTTTTTATTCTGCTCCTCTCCCTTCCATTTCTCCGTTCTCCTCCCCATTCTGCACCTGACACTGAACTCAATGAGCGGCTGATCAGTGGAGCCCATCCATCTGGCAGTTGACACGCAGCGCCTCGGAGCTCCGGTTTTCCCCATTTCTGCTTCTGTATCATTCAGCACTTCTGTTTTCCTCTGAGGTCACCCTTAAAGGTCCACGTGTCATGTTTCTCATTTCTGCCTTGTCGAGGAAATCTTGCCAGTGCATCTATCAAAGTAATCATCACAAGCCTGATGTAAGAGTATGGTTCCTCTCACATTTTTCATTACTAGATAATTTATTAATATCCTTCCCGAACAGCACTAGATTTATCTTGATAAAACTGCTATCAGCAGCGACACAGGCAACACCACTGGGATGCACGAGGAAGAGCGGTGTTCTCACCTCCTTCACCCCTTAATGCCTCGGGAAGCCCAAGCCAGAGCCAGCCCGGGGGGCTGCCGAGACCCAAAACATTTTATCATTTTGATAAAGTTGACCTGGGGCAGCCTCTCAGGGACTGCTACCTGTCTTGCCTTTCTTCCCTGCTCGTGGCAAACACAGGATTGCCCATGTATGGGGAAGGCAGGTAGCGAGGAGTGGATAAGTTACCTTCAAAGACTTCACGATTTATCTCGTTTTCCTTTGAGCATCAGCAGTGAACAACTTCACTGCTCAGCTCAAGTGGGCTCTCAGGGCGGCTCGCGTCTGCAGTTCGTGGAGGACGGTTGGGTTATTTCTGCGGCAGTTTCAGGTGGGGATTCTTTAGGTAGTGAGCTGAGTGGCCTCTGCTGGCACCACCTTCTTCTCCTCTGTATGCGTCTCTCCAGGAATGGAGCAGAGAGCAGAGACAGCCCGCTCCTCCCTGCTGATGATTCACAAAAGTGACAAGGTGTTTCCTGGTCAAGGCCACTGCCTTCACAGACTTTGGGCAGACAGTGTTACAGGGATGTAGTGGAGGTGGGAACAGCACCTTTGTAGCTTTTCATTTGCCACAATTCAGAGCGACTATTATAAATTGGGTTTCATGGTTCATTTGTTTGATATTGTCCCACTTAACTCCCCAAATAAGTAAACAGCTAAACACATACACCCACACTCAAAGGAAAAAGTGAGGTCTATGAGTGCCTTGTGTGGGTGTTTGTGTGTGCTAACAGATCATGCATATGCATTGCTGATTGGTTTAACAAATTGAAAATAAGTGTTTATACCCTGTGACTCAGAACTGTATCTAATGGTTCACCTACACTTATTTTTGTAATCTGTTTGTTTGGCAGAATTGTTTGTAACAGCAAAATATTTGTTGTCACTGAAGGGGAAAACTGGTGAAAGAAATGGTGGTATATTCACACAATAGAATATTACACGGTCAGGCAAAGGAGGAGACACATATGTATGTTCTAAGATGGAGCAAGATAATTTCAATAATAAAAAGCAGAATAAAAGTCTCTTTTGTAGAATGCTCCTCTGTCTATAATTGGTTGGTGTATGAAGGACATAAAGGATGTCATAGTGATTTCTTGTGAGAGGGAGATGTGGTCATCTGAGGAGGGGGAGGAAGGTATGTTTATTGTTATGTATTCTTTCATCCCATTTAAAATTTCCCTAATAATGTGCTACATTTTCAATTAAAAGCTAAGGCTGTTCATATGCCTTTTTTAAAAAACATGTGTCTCTATAAACATTTCCGAGGCTCTTAATGCTTTTTTTTGCTTCTCTCCTAAAATAAGCTTGAGCCACGCCATCTGGTTCTCCCCGCTCATCCCCTCCCTAAATAATAAATTTCATGTTGTGCATGAGGCCTGAGCTGACCAAGAGGAGGAAACAGTCCTCACCAGTAACTGGTCACTCTCTAATTGGCAAAGCCACTTTTCATACCCATTATTTTCATAATGGTCTGGGAAGGAGGAAGAAAAAAATCTGTTATTTTCCAGTGGTAGAAACTGGGTCTCTCAGTAAAGTGACTTATTCAAGATCATGCATCGTGTAGGAGGTGGAGCTAAGATTCAAACACAGATTTGACTGAATCCATCAAACATACCCGTTGCCCTTTGTCCTACTCACACTCGGGGAAGTCATTTCACCTGGGCTCTTCAGAGGCGAGGCTGTGCGCTCCTCTCCATGATGCGTGGCCCTTCCCTCTCCCTGTTGAGCTGGGGACCTTACCAGTGGCTGTGTGGTTGCTGGTGAGGTTGTCTGTGAGCCTGTGGCTCCAGGTGCCTTTTGGGGAAGAGCTGGCTTTTGCAATTGCTAATTTCAAAGCGGAGGATGGCTCTGGCCTCCCGGACAGATGGCCAATTGCACCAGAGCTCTCAGAGTGCACATATGTCAACAGTGACAGTGAGTTTCAGCTGTGACCAGAGCTGGGACAGCTGTCCAAATGCGGGGCCATTCGTCACTGTGGTTGGTTCCATAAAATCATCGATGAGGGGCAGATGGGGGATGCAGTCTCAGCAGTCTGTGACTTGGCAATACTGGGAGAACCCAGCGCAAACCTAGCTCAGGGAGTATTGACACTGTCAATCTTGTACCGGTTCAGAATCCACAGGGAATTGTTTTTTTTTTTTTTTTTTTTTGATATGCCAGCCACACCCAGTGACCTGGTGATTGCTTAAAAAACATCCCACTACTATGAATACTACTCAACCTAACAAAAGGCTGGTTCTGCTTTTCTCTTTGTTGTTTCACTTTGCCTTCTGATGCTGAATGCTGACTTCGCCAGGATCCAAGGAACAAGGTCTAGCGGAGTGAAGGAGAATGTGAATCCTGGCTCCACTGTTTCTCCGCTAGGTGACCTGGGGAAGCTGCTGACCAGGACTAAATCTCCATCTCCATTCTGAACCTCGTGAGGATGAAAGAGGGTGTCACACTTCAGATGGCACCATGGTGCCCAAGCAACCGAAGTGACCCAACCTGTGCAGTGCTTTTCCTAGAGTTACCCTACTCTACTGTGGCTCTACTGTGGTGGTTCGCAACCAGGGAACATCTGGCAATATCCAGAGACTTTTTGCAATGTCATAAGTGGGGTGAGGGCCATGGCTACTAGTGAATTGACGGCTGAAGGGAGAGGGGTGTTAGCTATATAAGGGTCCAGAACCAGTCATCAATGCCCTGGTGATGTGCATGCAGGGTATTTGGACTCTAGGATGAAATAAGGGAGCTTAAATCTGGAGTCTGCTATTTATCTGTCATAAAGCAGAGAATCTCCGGGGTGTCTGATCATCCCAGCTGGGGAAGGGGTGCAACTGGCATCTAGTAGGTACAGATGAGCAATGCTACTATGCATCCTGCAGTGCATAGAACAGGCCCCCACACAGAGAATTATCCAACCCCAAATGTCAGCAGCTCCGAGGTTGAGAAACCCAAGCCTACAGCATTCTATTTTTTTATTGTTTATCTTTTATGAGCATATTCACGTTGTCCCTCAGTTTTATAAACATCAGGGACTTTTATAAAGATATTCTGTTAGGTGGCCCACTAACTCTGTTTATTAAACCTTTATGGAAAAGTCCAGTCCATGTTGCTATGGAGTACTGTGAGGTGGGAGGGTTGGATGGAGGGGGATGAGGTCCTCAGGTTGTTGAGATTTCTATCCTTGTACTGAGCTGCATCTTTAAAAATGCTGGTTAGTCCGGCTGCTGTGGCTCAGTGGTTGAGCATCGACCCACGCACCAAGAGGTCGCCTGTTCAGTTCCTGGTCAGGGCCCAGGCCCAGGTTGTGGGCCCAATCTCTAGTGGGAAGCATGCAGGAGGCGGCCAATCGATGTTCTCTCATCGATGTTTCTATTTCTCTCTCCCTCTCAGTTCCTCTCTCTCTAAAATCAATAAAGGAAAAAAATTTTTTTAAAAAATAAAATGCTGGTTAGGTTTGAGGAGAACATGAAGCAGCAAATGTGTAGGGTTTGCATGCTCCCTAGAACAGAGGGAAAGAGCAAGGGGCAGAGATCAGATGCTCAGGATAGACCCAGATGCAGGAGAAGCCTGAAGCCATGCAGCAGGGCTGCCTGGGGACCAGAGAACGGGGGGCTCCTGATACTCTGCATGAGTAACTCCAAGATGCTAATAAGATCTTTAACGCCTGTATGCTCAGTATCAGCTGCGGAAACTCTGTGGCCTGGGAAACACAGAAATTGGAGAGAGATAGGCCTGTTTTTAGAGAAAGAGTTGATGGGGCTGTTTCCAGAAGCTCATTCAGTGTGATGGTTGTTAATTATATATGTTAACTTGACTTGGACCATGAGGTGCCCAGATATTTGCTCAAATTATTATTCTGAATGTTCCAGTGAGGGTGTTTTTAGATGAGATTAACATTTACTTTTTAAAATTTATTTCTTAATTATTTTTTTATTAATTAATTAATTAATTCATTTTTTTTACAGATGTTTCTCATTTCCCCCCACTGATTCCCCCCTCCCCCTCCCTCCTCACCCTGTCCCCACCTTTGTTGATCATGTCCATTTTTTATGCATACATGCATATAAGTTCTGTGGTTTATCTCTCCCCGACCACACCCTCTTCTGGGGATTGTCAGCCTGTACCCCACTTCCACGTCTCTGGGACTACCCCATTCCTCAGACTGTTATGTTCATTATATTCCACAAATAAGTGAAATCATATGATACTTGTCTTTGTTTGGCTTGTTTCGCTTAGCATAATACTCTCCAGGTCCCTCCATGTTGTCTCAAAGGGTAAGAGATCTTTCTTTCTTACAGCTGCATAGTATACATTGTGTACATGTACCACAGCTTTTTTATCCACACTTGGGCTGTTTCCAGATCTTAGCTATTGTAAATAATGCTGCTACAAGCATGGGGTACATATATTCTTTCTGATTGGTGTTTCAGGCTTCTTAGGGTATATTCCTAGAAGTGGGGTCACTGAGTCAAATGGCAGTTCAATTTTTAATTTTTTGAGGTAACACCATAGTGTTTTCCATAGTGGCTGCACCAGTCTGCATTCCCACCAGCAGTGCACTAGAGTCCCCATTTCTCCACACTCTAGCCAACACTTGTTTGATGATTTCTTGATGGCGGCCATTCTGACAGGTGTGAGGTGATACCTCGTTGTTTTGATTTGCATCTCTCTGATGATTAGTGATGTTGAACATTTCTTCATAAGTCTCTTGGCCATTTGTATGTCCTGTTTGGAGAGGTGTCTATTTAGTTCCTCTGCCCATTTTGTAATTGGGTTCTTTGTCTTCCTTTTGTTGAGTTGTATAAGCACTCTCTATATATTGGAAATAAACCCCTTATCTGATGTATCATTGGCAATGATATGCTCTCCCATACAGTGGGTTGCCTTTCCATTTTGATGATTGTATCTTTTGCTGTGCAGAAGCTTTTGAGTTTGATGTAGTCCCATGTGTTCATTTTCTCCTTTGTTTCTGCTGCCTTAGGTGATGTATCAGTGAAAATTCTACTGAGTATGATGTCTGAAATTTTGTTGCCCACAGTTTCTTCTAGAATTTTTATGGATTCATGAGTCACATTAAAGTCTTTTATTCATTTCGAGTTTATTCTTGTGTAGGGTGTAAGTTGATGGTCTAGTTTCATTTTTTTGCATGTAGCTGTCCAATTTTCCCAACACCATTTATTAAAGAGGCTGTCTTTACTCCACTGTATGCTCTTGCCAACTTGTCAAATATTAATTGAGCATATTGCCTTGGGTCCATTTCTGGGTTCTCTGTTCTGTTCCACTAGTCTATATGCCTGTTCTTGTGCCAGTACCAGGTTGTTTTGATTACAGTGGCTTTGTAGTATAACCTGAAATCTGGTAATGTGATCCCTCCAACTTTGTTCTCCTTTTTCAAGATTGCAGTGGCTATTCGGTGACTTTTTTGGTTCCATATGAACATTTTAAGTATCTGTCCTAGTTCTGTGAAGTAGGCAATTGGTATTTTGACGGGGATTACATTGAATCTATAGATTGCTTTGGGTAGTATAGACATTTTAATGATGTTAATTCTCCCAATCCACAAACAAGGTATGTGCTTCCACTTTTTTATATCTTCCTCTATTTCTTTTTTCAATGACCTGTAGTTTTCTGCAAATAGGTCCTTTCTTTCTTTGGTTAAGTTTATTCCTAGGTATCTTAATTTTTTTGCCACATGGTAAATGGGATTGTTTTCTTAGTTTCTCTTTCTCTGAGTTCATCATTAGTGTATAAGAATGCTGTTGATTTCTCAACATTAATTTTGTATCCTGCTACTTTGCCAAATTCATTTATTAAGTCTAGTGAATTTTTTATGGAGTCTTTGGGGTTTTCTACGTATAGTTTCATGTCATCTGCAATTAATGACAGTTTCACTTCCTCCTTTCCAATTTGGATCCCTGTTATTTTTTTTCTTACTGTCTGATTTCTGTGGCTAAGACTTCCAGTACTATGTTCACTAAGAGGGCAAAAGTGGGCATCCTTGTCTTGTTCCTGTTCTTAAGGGAAATGCTGTAGTTTTTGCCCATTGAGTATGATGTTGGCTATAGGTCTTTCTTTTTTTTTTTTATCCTCACTCGAGGACATTTTACAATTCTTTGTACAGATAGAGTGGGAGGGAGAGAGAGGAAGAGAGAGAGAGAGAGAGAAACATCGACGTGAAAGGGACACATCGAGTGGCTGCCACCTGCACGATCAACCAGGACCGGGGACAAACTGCAACCGAGGTACGTGCCCTTAGCGGGAACCGAACCCGGGTCTCTCTAGACCGCAGGCCGACGCTCTAACCACTGAGCCAAACTGGCCAGGGCGGCTGTAGGTCTTTCATATATGGTCTTTATTATGTCGCAATATGATCCCTCTATTTCCTGATTGCTGAGCATTTTCATCAGAAATTGCTTCTGGATTTTGTCGAATGCTTTTTCAGTGTCTATTGATATGATCATATGATTTTTATCTTTCATTTTGTTCATGTGGTATATCACATTTACTGATTTGCAAATATTGTACCAGCCTTGCATCCCTAGGATGAATCCCACTTGGTCATGATGAATAATTTTTTAGATGTATTGCTGGATTTGATTTGCTAGTATTTTGTTCAGGATTTTGGCATCTATGTTCATCAGGGATATTGGTCTGTAGATTTCTTTCTTTGTTGTGTCTTATTCTGGTTTTCAAATTAGAATTATGCTGGCCTCATAAAGCAAGTTTGGAAGTCTTCCTTCTTCTTGAATTTTTTGAAATAGTTTGAGGAGGATGGGTATTAGTTCGTTTTTGAATGTTCGGTAAAATTCTCCCGTGAAGCCGTCCGGGTCTGCGCGTTAGTTTGCTGGGAGAGTCTTGATTACATCTTCAATTTCTTCCATTGTTATTGGTCTGTTCAAGTTTTCTATCTCTTCCTGGTTCAGTTTTGGGAGACTATGTGTTCCTTAAAATTTGTCCATTTTGCTTAGATTGTCAAACTTGTTGCCGTATAATTGTTCATATTTGTTCACAATTCTTTGTATTTCTGTGGTGTCAGTTATTATTTCTCCTCTTTCATTTCTGATTTTGTGTATTTGGGTTCTCCCTCTTTGTTTCTTGGTGATTCTAGCTAAGGGTTCATCAATCTTGTTTATCTTTTCAAAGAACCAACTCTTCGTTTCATTGATCCTTTGAATTGATTTTTTTGGTTTCCATGTTATTTATTTATGCTCTGATCTTTACTATTTCTTTTCTTGTACTTGCTCTGAGGTTTTCTTTTTGTTTGCTTTCTAGTTCTTTAAGTTGTGAGGTTAGATAGTTTGTTAGAAATTTTTCTTGCTTCTTGAGGTAGGCCAGTAGTGCTATGAACTTCCCTCTCAGAACTGCTTTCGCTGCATCCCATAGATTTTTTGTTGTTGTGTGTTCATTTTCATTGGTTTCCAGGAAGTTTTCAATTTCTTCCTTGATCTCCATGATAACCCATTCATTGTTCAATAACGTGCTATTTAGCCTACATGTTTTCAAATGTCTTTGCATGTTCTTGTTGCAATTGATTTCTAGTTGCATGCCATTGTGATCTGAGAAGATGATTGATATGATTTCAATCTACTTGAACTTGTAGAGACTTAGTGTGTGCCCTAACATGTGGTCTATCTTTGAGAATGTCCCATGTGCACTTGAGAAGAATGTGAATTCTGTGGTTTTGGCATGTAATTCTCTGTAGATATCTATTACATCCATTTGATTTAATGCTTCATTTAGAGTCTGTGCTTCCTTTATAATTTTTTGTCTGGACGATCTATCTAGTGATGTCAGCGGGGTGTTGTAGTCCCCTGCTATGATTGTATTGCTGTTGATTTCTCCTTTGAAGTCCTCCAAAAGATTTTTAATGCATGTTGGTGCTCCTAAATTGGGTGCATATCTGTTTACCAAGGTTATATCTTCCTGTTGGATAGATCCTTTCAATATTATGTAGTGTCCTTTTTTGTCTCTAGGTATGGCCTTCATTTTGAAATCTACTTTATCAGATATGAGTATTGCTACTCCAGCTATTTTTGTTTTCCATTTGCTTGAAAGATTTTTTCCATCCCTTCACTTTCAACCTATGTGAGTCTTTTGTTGTGAGGTGGGTCTCTTGTAAACAACATATATGTGAGTTATGCTTTCTTATCCAGTAAGCTACTCTATGTCTTTTTATCAGAGCATTCAAACCATTCACATTTAAGATGATAATTGATATTTACTTATTTATTGCCATTTTTGTTTAGTGTGGTTCTATTTTTCTTCCTATTTCTTCTGCTAATTACAGCAGTCCTTTTAGCATATCTTGCAGTGCTGGTTTGGTGTTAATATATTCCCTTAGCCTTTTTTTTTTTTTTTTTGGTTTGGAAAGCTCTTTATTTGACCTTCTATTTTGAATGATAGCCTTGCTGGATAGAGTAGTCTTGGATTCAGATCCTTATTTTTCATGACCTTGATTACTTCATGCCACTGCCTTGTGGCCTATAGTGTTTCTGTTGAGAAGTCAGCTGAGAGCCTTATGGAGTTTCCTTTGTAGGTAACCTGTTGCTTATCTCTTGGTGCCTTTAGGATTCTCTCTTTGTCTTTAATTTTTGGCATTTTAATTACTATGTGTCTTCATGTGGGCCTGTTTGGGTTCTTACTTGGGGTTCTCTGTTCTTCTTGAACTTGAATACCTTCTTTCTTCACCAAATTAGGAAAGTTTTCTGTCACTATTTCTTCAAATATATTCTCTATACCTTGCCCATTTTCTTCCTCTTCAGGGACTTCGTTGATGCGAATGTTCTTATGTTTCCCGTTGTCTCACAGTTCTTTTAAGCTATCTTCCTGTTTTTTAATTGTTTTATCCTTTTGGTTTTCTGATTGGTTGATTTTTTTCTGCCCTGTCTTCTAATTCACTGATCTGGTCCGCAGCTTCATCTATTCTGCTGTTTAGTCCTTCCAATGTGTTCTTAATTTGTGCTATGCCATTTTTCATTTCCACTTGGTTGGTTTTCAATGTTTCTATATCTTTACTCACAGTGCTGATGTCCTTACTCATGCTGTTGAGCTTCCTCAAGATCATGGCTCTGAACTCTACCTCTGATAATTTGCTTAACTGCATTTCATTTATCTCATCTTTGATAGAGTCCTCCTGTTCTTTCATTTAGGATTTTTTTTTGTTTCACCATTTTGGCTATCTCAGTGGGTTTTGGAGCCTGCCAAATTTACCCCGTGGGTGTTGGTGTTCTGCTGTTTGTGGCTTCCTCTACTGGGTTTGGATGAGTCGGGGTGGGCCCATGTTAAACACTACTGTCAACTCTTACTTTCCTGGGTAGATTTGCAAGCCCAGGAAAAGTTCAGTTATCCTCTAGCTTTTTTCTGGAGGCTAGCAGTCTCAGTTACTCAGCGCCCTGGAATGTAGCCCTGGTGTTCTGCATAAGAGGATTTCCAGAGGGTAGGATAGATGCTGGTTATTATTGAACCTCAATTTGCATTTCTTTGCCTCACCTGGGAAAGGCTGAATCTCCAAGGGTGGGGGGTGCTGCTGTTTTTCCCCACAGCTCTGAAAAGGAGCACACTGGCCACTGTTCTTTGTGGCCGCAACTCAGCAAAAACTCTGAGTGCTTTCCAAATCCCGGGTGTCCCCACAGAGTTCCAGCTCAGTCTGCCCTCCCTTTGCCATAGCCCCCAGGTGAGTGGTTGTGGCTATTTTAGAGCTCTGTCCTGGCTCTCTGCGCTTTGGAGAGGGCTTGGTCTTTATTCCCCAAGGGCACTGCTCACAGCTAAGAGTGTTGCTGTCCATGGGCTCCCAGCCCACCACCCTCTTGTGCCTCCGCAGATTCTACCAGTGTCCCTGGTCATATGGTCCTGTCCTGCTGCTTTTCTGTTGCTTTTCTCTGAGGATTTTTCTTTATTTTAGTTGTAATTTCCATTTGGTCCTGGGAGATCATCTGCATAGCTTCTCTTCATTCTGCCTCCATTTTCACATCCTCTATGCCTATCTTGTGTGCAGCTGGGTCGCACAGGCTTTTCTGGTGCCCCTGAACCCTGCAGGTCTCATGGGTAACTGGATCACACAGCCCCTTTGAAGACCCAGCTCTATGCCTAAATTATGGGCTGCTGGGTTGCACAGGCCTCTCTGGTGCTTCAGCACTCCATAAGCCCCATGGCTAACTAGATCGTGTAGTCCCTGCTGGGTTACAGAGGCCTCTCTGGTGCCGCTGCACCCTGTAGGTCTCCCGGGCAGGCAGCTGGATTGTACCAGTCTTTCTGGGGCTCTGGCTTCCACTGCTTTTGTGAGCTACTGGACCACACAGGCCTCTGTGGAGCCCCAAGTCCCGCTGCTGGTGGCTGGGGAGTGCTGCTGCCCCAGTGGGGCTCAACTCCTGCTCAGCTTTTGTTGTAGTTTTTGGGGATGGGTCTGAGCTGCTGGTCTGTGCTTCTGTTGCCTGGGGATGGATGTCTCCTCAAGATTAACATTTAAATCAGCAGACTGAGTAAAGCAGATTGCCCTCCTTAACATGGGTGGGCCTCACCTAATCAGTTGAAAGCCTGAATAAAACAAAAGGGCTGACTTTCCTATCAGTAAGAGAGAATTCCTTCTGCCTGACTGCTAAGTGGAAAATTAGTCTTTTCTAGCTTTCAGGGTTAAACTGGAACCTCAGCTCTTTCTGGGTCTTTAACCTGTCAGCTCTTGGTTGTAAATATACCAATAACTTTCCTGGATCTCCAGCCTACTAATTCACCATGAAAATCTTGAGACTTGTCAGCTTCCATAGTAACATGAGCTAATTCCGTATACTAAATCTCTCTTTGTCTCTGATTGTATCTCTCTGATTCTGTCTCTCTGATTCTATATCTCCTCTTGGTTCTGTTTAGCTGGATAATTCTGACTATCACATTCAGTGATGATTTCCTACTTGTGCATGGCACTAGGTCTAGTTCTATGCCTAATGCAAGGTAGAAATGGTCAGGTTCTATAAGATTGGGTGGATGAACGTCTGTGGGAGTTCAGAGGGTGATGGATGAGACAGTTTGCTATATAAGAGGCAGGGAACATTTGACACTAAGTTGTAAAAAGGAGAGTCCAGTATCTATTTAAAATATTAGCACATTCAATTCCATGTAAAAATTCAGAAGCTAAACACAATACTTCTCATTTCTATACTGGGGACGTCACGTTGAGAAGGAAATAATCAGGCTTCAAATCCAGACATGCTGTTTCCATGGCCTATTTACTTTAGGCTCTTGGTGTTCCTTGGATTAATATCAAGATCATCAGATAGTCTTGAGAGCGGAATCAACACTCAAATTAATCTCGACAAGCTTGAACCCTACTCAACTAAGGGTTGAACTCTACTTCTTGGCATCTAAAAATAAAAGTAACAGTCAAGCATCTAAAAAGTCAAACACATATATAACTCTATGAGATTCTGCTTTTGCATCTGTAAAATGGATGTAAGAGCCATCCATGGAGATGTTTCAAGAGTGTAAGTATAACTTACATAAAACATAGTCATGGTGTCTACTGTTGTAGACATTTTGCCACGTTTTGGATATTAACCTCTCTTTACATTGCTGTTTCATGCCAGGACAATCTTGCTGAACACCAGACGTGTTCTGCTTACATTACTTACTCCTTTGGCAACTTGCAACCACTCCTCATGAACACAGATCTCTCACAACTCTTACATTCTGGTTGGAAATGGTGAGTTTATGGCCAAGTGACCTTACACTTAGAGGTTTCAGAGTGACCTCTAGGAAGATGAAAATTTATACTTATAATTTTCCCTTCAACATCAGCTACAGAATAATACAAATTGTGGAAACATCTTTAAATATACAATTTCATAAGTCTTTCCTTTTAAACAAACCATGGTGTCCTTAAACCATAGTGATTCACAGAGTAATCAAGAGGAGCTTAATGGATGATGAGGGATTTGAGAGCTATACGTTGGAACTATATGTCTATTACTCAAACTCTGAAAGAGAACAAATACGGATGCCATCCACGTGTGTGCATTTAAGAAAGGAGAGGGGCAGGCACATGACAGGTACAATTGGGGGCCTGTACTCTAAACTTGGACATGTTTCAATGGCAATGAAATAACAGAGTCAATCAGAAGCTCCAAATCAATTTCTTCCATCATTAAACAGATGCTTTATATCAACAATGGTGCAAGATCCTCAGGAGACAGTTGATGACAAAGAACATAAACTCCCACCCTAGATGGCTGGGGAGGTGGAGCAATGACTCAGGAATTCAATAACTAAACTCTTCCCAAGGTTATTCAGCAGATGGAAAAGTTTCCATAAAATTCCAATGGCCCCCTTTGGAACCCTTTGACTGGGCTGATTCTTACAATGAGTCTTAAGCTCCAATGGGGGTTATAAAAGAGACCAATAATGATGATAGAAGAAGCTCAACAAGGTTAGCCAAAGATTGAACCTCACAAGGGAGGCAGAAGTCTTTTGCCTATGACTGCCAATGGGCCTTTACAGCCCATTGTAGGGAGAAGCAAATGGCTGAATGGGGCAGAAGGGCTTAGAGAACTCCCAGGTTGACAGTTAATCTCTAACTCCTCCATTGCCTTCCTCAGTAATGAGGGAATCTCTTTAGGGGTTGAGATTCAACCAAGCCTTATAGAATTCCATTTGGAGGCACCAAAGTGAGATGGGCTTAGCTTGTCTTGGGTTCTTTCTCCCATTGGGGCAGTGCCCATGTGAGACCAGGCATGGCCAATGAGAAGATGAGAGCCCTGGCTTCAGACTAAAAAGAATCTCTTTATATCAGACACGCTAATATAGAACTCCAGTTTTAGTGCTGTAATGCCATATTGGGTCTTGGTGCCTTTTCTGAGGAATGTGGGCAATAATACATCCTTTGTAGTGTCACTTGCTGATTCAATGAAATAATGAGGTCAAATTACCTAACACTGTGCAGGGAAGAAATTAAATGCTCAGAAAATAGTAATTTTTTGACCCCTCTGCAGATCTAGAAACTTGATCACTGAACAGATGTAGATTTTGACTCAGATATGAGAAATTCAACAGATGGGTTTGGGCCTACTCACCTTTCTCATATTTGACTCTGTTTGCTGTCTTCCCACCTGCCTTCTCCCTTTGGTATTCCAACTTAAAGTCGTCCAACTTCTGTAACAGTTTCCTCTCCACTCTGACATTTCCAAACCAGGCTTGGCTTTATTGTAAACCCTGCCAAGATATTCCCGTGATTAGGACAATTCCTTCCCATCTCTGCACTCCTTTGCATGAGGTCTCCTTGGCCACTCCTATGAGCTGTTGCTCTGCTCAAAAATTAAATACAGTGTTTTTGCATAAGTGTGTTTGTTGTAAAGTCAAGGATGCCTGTCCTTCCTGAACTCAGCCCCATGCAGGTTAGGAGCCAGAATTCAGAATAGAAAGTTTTGTGATGAAGAAGAAAAAGTTGTGCCTCATGCATTAAAGCTTTCTAGACCATGGAGAACAAGAACAGCCTCACATCTCCATAGACGCTCTCAGGACAGGAAAAATGTGCTGTGAGCGGTCGTCAGACTTTATGATGAAGGGAGAGGTATCTCTGAATGCTGAAGGGTGAGTTTGCCTGTTGTAGAAGGGGAAAAGGTCATTTCTTTCAGAAAGACAAGGATATACAAATATACAGAGGCAGGTTAAAAAAAGTTCTTAGTGGTTGAAGCATGGAATGTATCGTAGCAGATGAGGCTGGGGATGAAATGTGGTGCCTGGTGTGAACAGGTTGAAGAACAGGAGTCAAGAAAAGGGCAAGAAGATGAGTCAGAAAATTGTGGGGAACACTTTCTGTGTCCTTCTGCAGGAATTCAAAAGTGACATCAAGAACATTCACTTAATTATGCCAGGATTAAAGACGAGGACTGATTCAAACATACACGAAAACAGATCCCATTGCTGCAGACCAAGGCTCCCTCAGTTGCTCAGAATCAAGGGGGAAAATAGCCTGGAACAAGTATTTTTGGCTAAGGGTAAAAGAAGCTGAAATATTCAAATTTTTAGTCTTAGTTAAAAGGCAAAATTCACCATGAGTTCAAAGCATATCCACATTCAAAATAACAACTCAACAGTGAATTCTCAGAGACATTACCAGGAGGAGTTATGAGGAACATAGCAGAGGAGTTAAAATTTGCAGGAAAAAAGGATTGGGGATTATATGGACTTGAACTGTGGAAAAGGTTGAAATGCATTTAAGAAAGCAATAAAGACTAGTGAACCAGAAACGTCCTGCTCACTTACGATAAAATATCTAGTTAATACCAAATAAAAGATTCAAATAGACTTGTTATGGTTCTTTAGAAAGTCTCTCTAAAATAATGCTGATATTGTTAACAGTGAATGGCACCAGATGTTAGACCCTGGTCCTTGAGTTTGGCTAAGAAAAGAATTAAGTGCCAAGGAACTCAAATACAAGCAAACGTTTATTTAGAAAGTCAGGGGTAGAAGAAGTGAGCTGTGGAAGAAGTGAGCCACCTGGGCTGCATGGACTCGGGAAACCAGTTACAGAGGCAAAATAAGGGTCCTTGGAGCTTAGGGAAAAGAGGGGGGAGAGGCATGGGCATACTCTAGAGAGAGTGTACCTGGGAAAAGAAGGGGTTGGGGAAGGTGTTGGGTGTGTGTGTGTGTGTGTGTGTGTGTGTGTGTGTGAGAGAGAGAGAGAGAGAGAGAGAGAGATGGAAAGAGATGGAGGGAGGAAGGGAGGGAGGGAGGAAGATTGGAAGTCTAAAATCTAAGTGTCAGCAGGACTGGTTTCTTCTAGGACTAGGTCCCATTCCTTTATCGTAGCCTCTGGGGCTACTTGCAATTCTTGGAGTTCTTTGTCTTGTAGACACATCACTCCCAACTCTTTCTTCATCTTTACCTGGCCCTTTACTCTGTGTGTCTCTGTCTTCTCCTCTGTTTCTTATAAGAACACTCATCATTGGATTTAGGGTCCAATTCTACAATGATCTTGTCTCAAAACCCCAACTTAATCCCATTAGCAAAGACCCTCTTTACAAATAAGGTCACATTCATAGGTACCAGAAGTTAGGACTTGGACATAAAACTTTGGGGTCATTATTCAACCTACTACACTCCATTCCATTTTCTTCAAAGTCTTCTCTTCTAGAGAGAAGGTGGCTCTGTATCTTTAAAAGTGAAAGGGGGATGTACTAATAATCATGCCGTCTAACACAGTGGGTGGCCCATCTAGAAAGCAGAGCTTGAGGCAAGGATTAAAGTGCTAATACTTTATTTGAGAGTTGAAAGCCCAGGAAAGTGTGGGTAAGGAAAAGACGGAGTGGGCAAGGAGAGCTATGAAGTGATGCTTTGCACTGCATTTGGTGATGGCCACCACTTCATAACAAGCTATGGAGGGACACATCAAGCCTGCTCAGCAAGTATGGTGGCTCTGCAGAAGGAACTTTCTCAGGAAGGGTTGCATCTAGAAGGAGACTCTATCATGGAGAAAAGAGGAGGAATTTATTTGCCCAGATCCTTCTACACTATTTTGCTTTGATTAAGTGTCACCTTATGGAGAACTGACCTTCCACACTTCAAGGTATATTCAAGGTTTATACTCCAATGGCGTGGCATTCTGTCCAAGACCAGAAGTGGAGGGATGCCTTGAGTTGGTCAGGGATCAGCATATTGGGAATGAGGGTCATTGAGCCCCAGGGCTTCCCTTGACCCCAGCCAACTCGAGGAGTTCGGCAATGGAATCAGCAAAAATCGCAGATGAGGGGTCTAGAAGTTGGACGGTACTTTCCCAAAGAAGGAAGGTGTCAAGGGAAATCTAAGAAGGCATGTATTTGTACCTTGATACTAGTATCAAGGCACAATGTTGATGGAGATAGTTTTCACATCAATAATTTGCTGCAAACACTAAAGGTTTTTATTTTCTAAAGTTTGGGGAATGTTAGTATGGGTTAGAAGGGGCATAGAGAGAGACTCCATTAACTAGCAATTCCCTTTCACAGCATAGATGCTAATGTAAAAATAATACCCTTGACTAAGTGGTTTAAGGGAATGCATAATCATTTGTATTGCAATACAAAAAGTAAACAATTAAATGATATGTTTATCTTTCACCTACCTTTTTTACTTAGCAGAGAGGGAAGAGAGAAAGAGAAATGACATCTACCCACATCCCACGCTTTTTATTATTATTTTTTAATGGTGAATCTTGCTAGAACCATAACGAAGGTCTGGAAGAAATAAAAACTTATGATCAGAACAAGCGTTATAGACATTTATGTAAAACTGGAAGTGAATAGTACTTTCCCATCTGTTAGTAATTCATAACCGGATTCTCTCTGGTATTGTGACTAAAGTACATTTTTATAATTCATTTCTTGGTTTCAACTGTTGGGGAGTTCTCATCTTTGTTAATTTCACAACATCAGATGTTCATGAGGAAGTTACCATTATGACTCTGAGTCAACATGCTATCAATTCCAAGAGAAGAAGATGCAGCCAGATAAAGTGGTTTAAAATAGAGTTGTATTTCTAAGCACTCTATGCACAAGGAAGTGACTGGGAAACTAGGAAATGGCTCAGGGGCTGGACTAGGGGATGAGGGGACATGTGCTCTATACAGGCCATCCCATGATCCAAAAGCCCTGTTTGTGATGGTGCCATCATTGATGCCAAAACCCATTAACTACTCATTAGCAGAGGTGAACATTTGACGAAATAGGGGTGAGGAGTGATCTGCCTGGTTAGGAGAAGGGAGAGAGAGAGAGAGAGAGAGAGAGAGAGAGAGAGAGAGAGAGAGAGAGAGAAAGAGAGAGAGACGGTTAGGGGGAGTCTCACAGTCCCATAACTTCATCACTAAGAGTAAAAACAAATGCAAAAACCACTATTGTTAATAACAACAGCTACAAACAGATATTTTTTATGAAGCAAAAAGTGTAAACACAGACTATCATTGTAAACCAGCAACCCTTTGGCTGACACTTGTTATGCACACAAAGGAAGACAAAATTATACTGAACCTGATCAAGATATATTATATTCTAGTCCAATCTATGAGATTTTTAATAAAGTAAATGTCTTTTATATTTCTCCCTGTCATAATATAACTTTCCAGTTTAATTTATATGTCTTTGCTTATATGTTGTATAAGTATTTTTACTATGAAAACAATATTTATTTGGTTATTTTATATACCAACATAGACTGAAACAACAAAATGTAAAAGAAAACAAATGACATTTCCAAGATTATGAATCCTGCATTATTGAACTACTTGAATGTTTTGTGTTTTTTTTAAGCTTTCGATCCTCTTCCATCTAGTATCATATTATTGAACCTAAGAAGGTTTAGCAGGTAGAAAAAATTAGAAGACTTTAGAAAAACATAATGATTTAAAAATGAATCAAGCTTATATTGTCTGGCAGTCCTTCCAAATACAGGAATTCATCCTAAGGAAGTAATACTGATTTGCAGAAAACGTTTTATAGTCAAAGTTATTGGCCACGACATTATTTACAATAGTAAAAATTTCAAAACCATTTAAATGAATCACCATGGTTACAAAAAATGTGAAGTACCCATTCATTGTCATGTATTTTAAACTATATATTCTTATGAATATTATGTAATAACATGAGAAAAAATCTCAGAGAATGATTATTACAGCTCATTAGATGTAGACATTCTATAATTGATCCCATTGTCAGCACAGTTCTATGGTTATTTCAATGGAAAGTAGAAAGAAAAAAAAGCAGACAAATAAACCCAAACAAGAAACATTCTTCATTACAATGTTTAGACCTCATCTTACTCTCTTTGAGTTCAACCTTTTAAAACAAAATGGTAATAAAAATATTAAGAGTAATAAAAGTTTCTTAAAGTTTGCTCTATAATAAACCTATAATGTAGATATTGTTCTCATTTTGCAGATGAGGACATTGAAGTCTAAAAATATTTAATCACCTCTCTGAGCTCTCACAGCTATTAAGTGTTGGATGGAGCATTAAAATTCAGGTTGGTTTGACTCCAAATCTGTGTTATTTTGCAAACAGCCTTTAATATGTTCCTTAAGGTTAAAGCTAAAGAAATGGAGAACTATAAAGTATAAAAAGAGGTGACCAATAGGTGTGAAAACTGTGCAAAAAGAAAATGAAAATAGAAATTAAGGCCATAATGAGCTCTGAGATAATCAGATACTCTATAGTGAAGGGAAAAATTGATGAGAAATTTTAATAAGACTTTCTATATTCAACATCTTTTATTAGTCTTTACAGTATTATCTCAAATGACAACAAAGACAAAGAAATAATATAAATGTCCATAGGTAGGGGGTGATGAACTAAATACAGTTCCATCAATATGATAGATATTTTGCAGATATTAATAATTATCATTATTAAAACTGCAAATATGGAAAATGTTTTTTGACTATGAAATAAACAAAGCAGAACAGAAAATGACTTGGGCAATCTCAATGCCATTCTGTGAAAATGTGGGCCTGTGTTCTTGGACTGGGGTAGGGCATATAGAAATGAAAATAACTATGTTTGGGATGACATTTTTGTACTAGAATATAATTCTAATTTTTAATGGTGAGCTATGATATATTCCTTTCAATGATTGACATAAACACACACACATATATTTTAAATATAAGTTTCATAACTGCTTATTTTAATATATAGAGCTCAATCAGATAAAAGAATAATTCCATGTATCCATGCAAATGGAATAAAATAATGAAACCATTTTATCCATTATAGAGCTTTGAAAATTATTAACTTGTTTGTTTGTTTGTTTGTTACGTGCCCCTAGCAGGAACCAAACCCGGGACTCTCTGGTCCGCTGACCAACACTCCAACCGCTTAGCCAAACCGGCTAGGGCTGAAAATTATTAACTTTTTTGTATAAGCCATTTGTATTATTGCAAAACTGGGGAAAATTAACTTTAGAGATCATCACCATACCCTGGGAAAAGTCTCGTGTTACAAATTGAAAATCTATTGACTGACTCAGCTCAGAATGAATCCCTCATTTTAGTACTAAATGTGAGCCAATAACTGCAGCCTTCTCTAGTTAAGAGGTATTAAGGGCTGATCCCAAAGAAAATAGAAATTTGGGAGTAGAAAAAAGTTAAGGATCTTGCGCTTGATTGTCAGAGAGACGCACTAGAGTGCAACATGATTCAGAGAAAATGGTGTCCACCACTAGGACCTCAAGGCTCCCCAGAGGCTAAACCGACATGACAGTTTAGAACCATGAGTAAGATTAAGCTCAAACAAAGGGCATAATACCTCAGTACCTAGCAAGTAAATATAATTCAAACACAATGACATTTCTGAGATGTAGAATAGAAAAGAATGAGTTAGATCAAGGGACGATATTTGAGGGACTGGGGTTAAATAACTCTGGGATTGAGAAAGAAACTTAATTCATTAGTTAATGTATTCATCTATCTATCTACCAAATCTTCCAACCACCTATCCTTGCATCCATCCATCTTCCTCTCCAGCCAGCCAACCAGACAACCAGTCATCTCTCCATCCATCCATCCATCCATCCATCCATCCATCCATCCATCCATCCATCCACTTATTGATCTACTATCCATCCACTTATCGATCCACCATCCATCCATCCATTGTCCATTCATCCATTTATCGATCAACCATCCATCCATTCATCCACTCATCCATCATCCATTCATCCATCCATCCATCCATCCATTCATCCATCTTTCCACCATCCATTTATTGATTCCCATCCATCCATCCATCCATCCATCCATCCATCCATCCAGTAAATCATAATTTTACAGAAATTATGAAAGACCTTCAGAATGTTTGGAGCATGTAGTATGGGGGAGTATTGAGAGAGTCTGAATGTTAAGGAGATGCTTTGCCTACAAGTTTAGACTTTATCTTGAGCATGATTGGAAAACATTGAATAATTCTGAGCTGCCAAGTGACAAGATGAGATTTGCCTTTTAGAAGCAATGGCTAGTAATAAGCATATAGTTACAAAAGGACTGCAGACTTTGACTTCCTGGAGAGGCAAATAGTTAAGGGGAGTGTCTGAGTTGTCTGACCAAGCTGGGAAAGAGACATTCTAGCAGTTTTCTGACACTGTGACTTCAGAGCCTCCAATTATTCCAGGAAACCACGCCTTTCTTCTTTAATCATACATAACCATCATCTATCAATCAGACATTTAATCTAGCAGGTTCTGCTGAGCTGAGCCCTATTTCCATAGTCAATCTTAACTACCATTTCAGATTCACATCAAACTTGTCACTAGGGGCACTGTGATAGCACATAGGAGCTGGAAAAATGATTTAAAAAATTAATAAATTCTGATTTTTTCCCACTATAATGGCACCATCACACCCCCTTTCAAGGTATATCTGGTTAAGAAATAAATAGGTAAAATGCCAATTCCGTGTTTTTTGAAGATGAAAGCCAACCCGTCCCATTTCACCTCTGCAGAGTTCTTTCAAACTTTGGAGAAAAGTGTAGAAGGTCCACCCTGCCATAGTCTCTTTCCTCTCCATTCTCCAAACTCTCCCTAGCAGTAACCCAAAAGTATGACAGCTAAACATCATCTATGTTAAATTACTTTTTCAATAGTAGATGATTTATAGTTGATTAGGTAATTAAATCAAATACAAGTGGCTGAAAGTAAATCTATTTTTATCATCCCTGTAAATTAAAAGTTCTGCATCATAAAAAATCATGACCATCTTGAAAATGACTAGTCAAGTGCCTTTTAGAGGCAAGCAGGATTTATTGTCAATTAACGTATTGAACTGTATAGTCAGCATAAGCCTGTGCTCAAGACTTTTAAAATTATTGGCTTCCGCTTCTGAGATTCTCCCTATCATGGTAATGAAATGTATCTAGCTATTCTCATATTGAACAATTCCGTAGGTTGGGTTTATATCTCACTAGAACAACATTTTATTTTATTATGATCTCCAATCCCCTGTAATGAATACAAATACATTCCTTTTTCTATCATGAGTTTATCAATTTTCATTGATTTGCCTATAATGAATACAGTCAGGAAAAGAAAGGCAGACAGATCATATCCATTAAAGTGTCTTTAGCTTCCAAAGTTTGTCTGTGGCACTCTTTACTTAAAAAAGAAGAAGAAAGTCATCAGAAAACTAATTAAAAAAGAGACATTACTTTCAGGCCTACTTATAAATAAGAAGTCAATAATTATTACATGAAGGAGCTTGGGAGCTATAGCATTTATAGAAATTTGGTATTTGTATCCAGCCCACTTGGAAAAATAAAATAATTCATTCTTATCAGATATTTAGTGCCTCCATTATCTGGTTATAATGTCCTATATTTTTCTAAGTCTCCTGTACCCCTTATGAGTTTCGTTTGGCAGCTAGGAGCAGAGATCCATTTACAGTGGCTTGGACTCACAAGGATTTAGTCATTAACATAAGAGTATTTGGACAGAGATAGTTCAGGGCTTTTATGGTGGCTCCACAGGTCAGCTTGGACATAGACTACTTTTTATGTTTCTATTTTGCTAATCTTAATACTGATATACATCCTCAAATTCTTCTCATAGTCCAAGATGGCTGCTGGGGTTCCAGCCATTGCATCCATATTATAAGAAGCCAAAAGGAGGAAGGACAGTGATGACAAAAAGGCGTGACCTCCAAGCCCAGGCAACTCTTAGTAGTACCCTTTTTCAGAATGCCACACATATGTCATTCCACTTATATGTCATTGACCACAACTATAAATGAGGCTGAAAAATTGTAATCTTTGAGCTTGACCCAACAATGCTCTGAATAAAATCACATTCTGTTACTAAGTAGGAGAAAGCAGGCATGTGGTAAGCAGTCAGCTGTGTGTCTGTCAGTCTTTTCAAATCAGTGTGTACTGTCATAGTTTGGGGAGACTCAACCCTGGTCAAACCACACCATCATCTTCCCAACCTTGATTATAGGGGAACTTAAATAAATAATTCCCCCCCCCCCATAACAACAGAAAGGAGGTTTAAATGGGGCCGTGAGAGCAGAGAGGACTGGCTAGTGGGGACGGGTCAGGAAGTGCTTTCTAGGGGAGGACATGTCTGAGCTAAATCTTAAAGGGGAAATTCAGACCAGAGGCAACAAAGTATGTATGGGGAAGTAAGTGAAAATAAGTTTCAGAGCTCCTTTCTTAAAGGCTCTTCTCCAGACACCATTGCTCTAGAGCAGAGTCGGCAAAATAATGTCCAAGGGGCAGAGTAGATATTGGATACTTTGTAGTCCTACCTTCTCTATTACAAGCACTCAACTCTGTCTCCTTGTAGCAAGAACGCAGCCATACACAATAGGTAAGTAATCCCCAGTGCTTCTTTACAACATCAGCAGCTGGGGCCAGGACTCAGTTTACCAGCCTCTGCCCTTGAGAAAAGACTGAATGATCCTTCCACTCTCCTTGGGGAAAAAAATGACATCACAAAATTTGGAGCATATGAAGAAGCGATTGACTGGTACAAACAACAACAACAAAAAGTGAGAAAGCCATATTTTGAACATACATGTCAGAAAGAAGATTATAGAAATGTATCTTCTAGATTTTTAAAACTCTGTCATTTTTTTAGCATTTAAAAATTTGTAATTTGCCATCGTTTGATTATTCAAAATAAGTATTCCCATGAATACCCGAATTTGGATTAGTACTTTCCTTCTTTAAAAAGGGCCTGAGAAGCTGTATAAACGTTCAGCCCTGCAAAAAGAAAAAAAAAAGAAAAAAACACACCACCACAACAAAAAACCCAGATCCATTCTTGCCCAGAGGCATGAGAAAATTGCACATTGGGGGAATTGCAAGTAATTTGGTATTGCTCATGCGAAATAGTGAAGTGATTAGAATCACAGTCGGACTGCCTGGGTTGAAATCCGGGTGTTACCACTTATTAGTTGTAAGACTTGAGGAAGTTATTTCAGCCCCGTTTTTTTCATCTGTAGAATGGAGATAACAGCATCCCTGGCCTCGGAGGGTTGGAGGCTGAGATGAGATAATGCCCGCACAGGGATAAGTGCGGTGTGTGGTACAAGGACGGTTAGTGCTAGTGGTGGAGATGAGGGTGGGGAGGGTGGGGAGGGCCCCGCGGGGGAGGGGCAGACAGGGCCTCCTGCGAAGGGCTGTGGAGGAACTGCAGGGATTTCGAATCCATCCTGGAGACAATGGGGAATACCGGAGCTTCAGTCCAAGACTGGCCCGATCAGGTTTTCCTGCGCTCCTGGCCCTGTGACTGGCGCTCTAAGAAAGGAGGCGAAGTGGGCCTGGCTCAGACAATTCCTGCAGCGTCAGCGAAGTTGGAGGTTTCGTTTTCAACATCCCTCCCGGGGACATCGTCGGCTGAGTTATAGCAGCCGGCAGCAGGGGCCCACAGCAGAAGGAAATGAAACGCATCTGCGAAGGCCTGGAAGTGTCCTAGAGGACTGGTGTAATTAAAGCTATCTATCCCCGTTTCTGGGCACGGGAGGTGGACTGGAGGTTTGTGTGAAGGACGGCGGCAGGGCCCAGTGCCCGGTGTTCCTCGTGCCCCAGGTAGGGCCGTCCATCCCGGCAGTGACAGGGCACGTGTCTCCACCGCAGGGCCTGGCTCTGCACACTTCACGGAAGGCTCAGTTACTGTGTGAGGACAGCCGGGCATGAATGTACAGGAAATGCCCAGATGCAGGGATGGCAGTAGGCAGTAAAACTACCTGACCTTGGGGGCTCTGCCCAGACAGGACAAGTATAATAACATTCTTACACTCTCTACTGGTGTTTTGTATGTTTTTCCTTTCTAGCTTTTAATACAACGGCAATAACAACAATAATAGTAATAATGCACCTCTTTGGGTAATATCTTGTTAAATATCAGGCTATCATGCGAAGCAGTTAGCTCTGATGGTAGAGAAGAGTTCTGTTTTATCCACTTTGTACCCCCAGGCCGTGGCGTGGTGAAGGTGCATAATAAAGTGAATTATAATTGTTGTATAACTAACTCAATAATTTAATGAGTCAGGTGAGAGAGGTTATTTTTCTATTTTTTATTTTTATTTTTTTTTACCTATTGAGTTGCCTCATTAACCTGTGTTAACCTGGTTTATGAGTCACTCCTTCACTCACTCATTCTTTCCATTTTCAATTTTTTAAACAGCTTTATTGAGACATAATCCGCATACCAAATAATTCACCCACTGAGAGTGTATAATTCAATGGCTTTTAGTATATTTAGAGAGCAGTGCATCCATCACCATGTGGTAATCAATTTTTAGCATGTTTTCATTTCCCAAAAAGAAATCCCACTCCCTTTAGCTATCACTCCCCTCCACCCCCAACCCCTCATGCTCCCCAGCCCTAGAAACCCACCGATCTACTTTCTGTTTCTACATATTTCCCTATTCCAGACATTTCATGTAAGTTAAATAATATAATATGTGGTCCTTTGTGACTGATTTTTTTGCTCAGCATAATGATTTCTGGGTTCATCCACACTGCAATATGTTTTGGTAGTTTATTTCTTTTCACTGCCAATTAACATTTCGTTGTATGGATACACCGAGCTTTACTTATCCATTCATCAGTCGATGGGCATGTGGGATGTTTTCATTAGGGGGGTTCTATGAAACTCATTCAATCTTAAGCACTGACTGGCACATCCTCTTTGCTGAGTATCATTCTGGGCTCCTTGTGCAGAGATGAGGAAGAGTTGGTCTTTGTCCAGGAAGAACATTGCAGTCTTTATAGGGAGAGGGTTGTAGTTAAGGTCTAGATAACTGAAGAAGTGCTGAAGAAAGGGACTAAAAAGTCGAGGAAAGAAGGAGTATATTTGCAACTAAGGGGGTAGAGTAGGTGATTTAGGCTGGGTGAGTGGGAAGTTAGTGGAAGGCTGAGAGGAAACAGAGTAAGCAGGTGTGTCCTGCTGTGCACAGGGCTGGGTGTTCAGGACAGACCAAGTAGGCTGATGTGGCCAGAGCTCAGCGCGTGTGGTGGGGAGATGGGAAAGGAGCTGAGAGGAGCTTCTCCACTCTGGGATATGCAGGGTAAACAGTGAAAACAGGTCTCTCTCCCACACCAGGCCCCCAATCACCCAGGCCCTTTTTGCTGATATATTAAACAACACATTTTAATGAGCATTTTTTTTTTCAATTTTTTCTCCTTATTGATTTTAGAGAGAGAGGAAGGGAGAGGGTGAGAGAGAGAGAGAGAAACATCAATGAGAAAGAACATTGATTGGCCACCTCCTGCATGCCCCCCACTGGGGATCAGGCCTATATTCTGGGCATGTGCCCTGACCGGGAATCGAACCAGCAACCTCTTGGTGCATGGGTCAATGCTCAACCACTGAGCCACACCAGCCGGACAATGAACACTTATTATGTCTAGACACTGGGGATAGAGTAGGAAAAATGAGTCTTTGCACTCGTGGAGGTCACATTTTAGTGTGTAAAGACAGATGATGGTTAAAGGAAGAAATGTATAATATAGTTTTCTGACACTTTTTAAAAGAATTATCCTGTTTACATTCTTCTATTGTATAACTTACTTCTTTATTTCTTTCACTTGAAAAGATATCTTGGCAAATTGTTCCATAAAAGCACTTAAGAGTCCACCTTATGATTTGTTTTTAAAGGTCCACATGGCATTTCGGCTAGAGTCAGCGTAATTTATTTAAACAGCATCAATTAATGATCATTTAGGGTTTGTTTTTTTTTCTAGTCTTTCTAGTCTTTATTGTGAACCATGTTGCAGTAAATAGGCCTAATATATAGAAAGGGGAATTAGTAGAATTAGAATTCCAGGTTTAGGAGTATGCACAGTTTTAAGGGAATGTTATTTATAAATTGTTCTGCGGAGGGGCTGCAGTGAGTCCAGCTTCCATGGAGAAAGCACAAGAGGCTGAATATTACGTGGAAAGACTGTAAGTAGGGATGCCAGCACAATGTAGTGTGTCGGGGAAACATGAAGAAGCCAGTTGTCCCTAGTGGCGTGGGTTTGAGTGGGAGACAATAAGGGCAAGAAACACTGGTTTGCAGTTCCCTAGGGTGAGAGATGATCTGTCAGAGGCCGAGGACCGGGTCAGAATGTAGGCGAGATAACTCGGCCAAGATGACGGAGGAAATGAGGAAATTGAAGTCAGAAATATTATCTGGGACGTGGAAGGGCCTGAAACCGTGGCTGCGTCTGAAAGATAAGGAAACCGAGGCCTGGGGAAAAGGACCTGCCTCCCCGAAGCCTGCACCGTGCATTCCAAAGGCACAGACTTCAGAGCAGTTAGGAGAGCTGACCTTGAATGACTCGCAACGGAGCCTGAAGAAACAAAACTCCCAAACTGTCCATGTGGGAAACCGCGCCTGCTTTTGGAAAGAGGCCCTGGGCAGAACTCGTCGTCTGGGGGACATATGGAGCAAGGCGTTCTCTCCCAAGAGAGGAAAGGGTGTGATGCAAAGCTGCCAGGGGACCAGATGGAGTTCTTGAAAATCAGAGGCTTCCTCTTTGTTTCCATCTTTGCAACAAAATGGGGCTTCGTGCGAGGGGTTCCCAAGTGAAACCACAAGACTGGGAAGGACATTACCTCAGGTTTCTGGGGCTCAGTCTGGACACCAGACATCTGTGTCCTTGCTAGAAATGTGAGATTCTAACAAATTCCACAGGTTGAAATGTCGACCTAAATATTCATTTCCAGTCCTGACAAACAAGTTTAAATTAGATCGACACTCCCACCAGGATCAACTAAAAATATTGTGTTATAATAGAAAGCGTTTGATAGCTATCAGAGCAGCTAGGACTTGTGGGGCCAGTCCTAGAGACAAGGGACATTGACTGACGTGAGTCCAGGAAGCTGGAGAATCTGAGCAGAAAGAACCTGCTAAGTGTCCAAAGAAATTGACTGGAACTTTCCCTGGCCTCATAGGTTTGTGGAGGTCAAACCAAAAAGAAAATACAAAACTCAGAATTATCCAGACAGCCAGGACCCAAATGGGCAAGATCCCAGACAGATTATGAGTGTAGGAATGGAGCCCTGGTCATCTAAGCTGGTTTCCGCTTGAATTCTTTGTTGACTTGTAAGTAGAGACCAGGAGGAGACACAATGTCACTGGTAGGAGGTTAGGAGGGGCAGCTCAAAGGGAGTGGAGGTAACAACACCCAGCCTTCCCTGTGCTTTACACATTAGCTAATGTATCCTCCAAATGAAACCAGTAGCCAAGTTCAAGTATCTGAAAGTCTGAGATATTCCAAGTCTCCAAAACCAGGACATTCGGATGATTGCTTCTCCTTCACCCAGTGGATTGTTAAGAAAATCAATAACATGATGAGGTGTGCAAAGTGGTGATAGTGAATAGCTAGCCTGGCAATTATGTCACTAATCCATGCAAAATCACTATGACCCACCTGCTCTATTTTAATCATTTTCTTCCTTTGGCCCCATTCAGTGAATAACTATCTTGGGGGGGGGGGGGGCATGGGAAGAATGTGCTATGCAAACACTCTCCAAAAGAAAGCAGATTCAGCTATGCTTATATAAATGTGGACCCAAGGGAGACTCGCTGGACACAGCGGAAGGCGTCAGTCGAAGGAGAACCTGGGATTTATTCATGTATTCAACACATGGTTGCTGCATATCTACCATGGGACGAGGAAGGACAGCTGTCAGAACCGGGATTTCAGGCATCAGGAAAATGAGCTGGGGGAAATATGTTAAAATAGGGAGAGGTTGTGATGACCTACCTCAGCCCCATTAGGCAGAGAGGACTTCTTTTCAGTGCAGAAGTTTTTATTTTTATTTTCTTAGTAAAATATTACTTTTTAACTAAGAAAGGTGTGGATGAATACACTGAGACAAACGGTTGAGTAGGAAACGTGTCTTTGTGTTTTGAATAGGACAGTCTTAAAAAGAAGGGGGGGTTTGTATTGTTTCTGGATACTCGCTGTACATTACCAAGGGTAAAGAATAGACCAGCGCACTGAGACCTTTCCTGACCGTCACGAAATCTCTGTTTCTGTATGGAGAAGGCCCTGCTCTCTGGGCCAACTGAGGTGAAATAGGAGGAGGGCACTAGAAGCTTCCAGGAGTTTCTGGAATTCGATTATGTAAGTATCACGTATAAATATCATAAATGATTATATTATAAAAATATCAGAGAGTGATCTCAGAAGCTCAGTTTAGAAAGTTTGGCCCTCTGGACTTCTCCATATATTGTACATTTTAAAAAGAATAATTACAGCCCTGGCTGGTTTGGCTCAGCAGTTAGAGCGTCGGTCTGCTGATCAATGAGTTGAGGGTTCGATTCCGGTCAAGGGCACGTACCTCGGTTGATTCGTCCCCGGGCCTGGTTGGGGTCGTACTGGAGGCAGCCAGTCCACATGTCCCTTTCACGTTGATGTTTCTCTCTTTCTTCCTCTCTCTCCCTACCACTCTATCTGAACAAAAGATGGAAAATGTCCTTAGGTGAGGATAAAAGAGAAGAAAAAGAGGAAGAATTATAATTATGATTATTAAATAATAATAATAATTTATTGTTAAATAAATGAATGTAATATTATTGTTGTCAAATGCTCTACCATTGAGCTATACCCCCAATAATTGTTATTGTTAATTAGCACTACCTAACATATATTGGGTGCTCACCCCATGCAAGTCATTGTGCTAAACTCTTTAAGTGTTTTATTTTATTTAATCATCACAACCCGATACGCACCCCAAACGTGGAAAGTGAATCTTAGATTAAGCAACCTGCCAAGGTTACCTAATTTATTAGTGTCAAGTGGATGGATGAAGGTCTGTGTGGAAAGGACATCTTTCCAGTCCCCTTCTCTCCCTGCCTACACTCATTTTTTTCCTGGAAGACCACCAGTCAGCTAGGGCTATGCCCACACGCCCAGTCAGCCTACGTGCAAGCAAGGCTGTGCGGCAGGGGGCTGAGTTTCTGCCTCAGTGTGAGATTACAGCTTATTCTCCAATTAATTATGCAGCAGCCTCTTTGGCTAATAAGGTCTAAACAAAGAGCATTTAATCCAATTCATGTTTTTTTCTCCATCGTGAGCAGCCTGTCAAACACAATCAGATTCCGCATGCAAAGCAGAGAGGAGGCAGGCGTCGGCCACACCTGCTTAGCGGGGTTGCGGGCGGGAGGCTCGCAGTCAGAGAACAGTTGGCTGCGCAGATGGCGGCGCTGGGAAGACTTGGGGGAACGCCACTCTCTGGCTCCAGCTCAGCGCAGGGAAGGGGCCGTTGGGGGGTTGCAGGCAGAGAAACACTTCCTTGGTTGACTTGATCCAACCAATGGGTGGTGAGACCACTCAGAAAGCAAAGGCACATATTTGCCAAGAGCCTCCTATGTGGCAGACACGTAACATACGTGATCTCCGATGATCACGCAATCATCAGAGGGGGAGATCGGCTCTCCTTTTATCTCCAGGGGAGAAAAATGAAGACGTGACAGGTAAAGCAACTCACTTATGGTCACACAGCTAGAAAGTAGAGCTGGGGGGGGCGGGTCTAGTCCACATTTTCCAGATTGTCTCCGCTGTACCAGGCTAATTGAAGAATGTTGGAGGAACAGCCGCTGAGAGTGGATATCTGCCCTCCCCCCTGCCCCAGAAGAATGCTGGGTAGAGAGATGCCAGGAATGTGGAAAGCAACATCCTTGCCTTTAAAGAACACTTGATACAAACAGGGAGATAAGAATTAATATATAAGGACTAACTTAAACCAGTAATGTGCTGAACCGTGTGACCATCACTCTGGGTAAGTTAGAAAAAGGTAGGTAACCACAGGCTGGTGTAGCCAGAGCAGCCTGGAAATGAGTCGTAGAATCTCAGAATCCTAGGCAGCCATCATTACGACGTGTGAACATGCCGTTGGGGTTCGTGGAGGAAGAAGACCATGTCTGATTCATCCCTCTGTCCAGCGCTTTGATCACTGTTAGGAAACAGTTATTGGCTGTGTAAATAAAAATTAACCTTAAAGAATAAATAAATAAACACAGACATTATCTATTATGATATTTTTTTTCTGGGTTATGAACTACTTGGAGAAATTTAAAAACTATGATCTTGTTCCTGGGAAAAGAAAACACAAATAACAACATCTGAGGGTCTCGGTTTTTCTAGAAGCCAGTTAATATGATGAACTTCAACATTAAAGGATGTTTCAGGAAACTATAACACATCCATTCAATTGAAAGGTACACAGTTTCGAATAGTATGTTTATAATAACATTAAGGAGAACTGCTCAGTTATAGAGACAACAATTTTACATAGTATATGATCTGTACTAGATATAAAATCATGATTAAGCCTAACCCAGGTCCCTTCCTAGTTCCTCCACAGCAGTGTAGTCTTGAATAAGCAACTTAATCCTACAGTGCCTCAGTTTCTTCATTTTTCAAGAGGTACTTTTTGCATAGGGTTATTGTGAGAATTAAGTGATAAAATATACCATAAATACAGCACTTAGTACAGTGTCAGGCATTAAGAAAAACCTTTACTGAACATCATCATTATTATATTTTATTTACCTCTAAAGTCATTGTAAAATGTATTGCCATCATTTTACACATATCACACACACACATATATGCATGCAAACAAGTTATAAAATTAACTTCTGAGAGGACAATATAATTGATTTTGAAAAGTGCCTTGGTAAACAGGGACTTCAAATATTTTTTTTTCAATAAGAATATGTGTGTACATTACTGTAGGTCAAATCAGAGACTTCTCTGCACACGTGTAATATTATTACAAATATGAGCCATTCTTTGCACACTCGGTCCAGAGCATGGAACATTTTCTGTACAATGAAATTAATGCCTTTTCAGGATAAAGTGTTTAGACTGAGTCCCAATGCCGACCCTGATTTCTCCAAGGAAAGAGAAGAAACAGGCCAATGACCACTGAATAGTGCAAAAACCTCTAAAAACCAGAAGACAGATGCCTGATGGACCAGTTCTCAGTAGTCTGAACTGCCTTCACCTACACCCCTGATATTTTGAAGTGATTGCCTCCATTTATTCCCAGGGGGGCAAATGACCCACAAGAATCACCCTGTCACCATTTAATGAAGTGATGGGACTAAAAGCAGGGGCTGTTCATACCTTCTTTGAATATGAACTCTTCCATTGTGTACTTGTGCTTCACCATTCAAAAAACAATATTTTGATAAGAAATATTTCTATCTGCTTCCCTCCATAGAGACTTGACCAAGGGCAATTAGCAAGTTCTGGCAAGCTGCCATTCCAAAGAGAGCGAGAGAAAGCCCAATATTCTAGGGACCAAATGGAAGTTATTCAGAAACGGATATGTAAGAGGATTAACTGAAGCAAGTTTCAAGATTCACGAAGTTTAAATTACCCGACCAACAGAACTCCCACGAGAGTTTTTGTGACCGATGAAGTCGAGATGAAATCAGCAGAGAGGAGAGCATATGTTTCCTGATGAAGAGGAAACTTCAGAACCACCGGGAGAGACAGGAGGGGAAGGATGTCTTTGTCAGAAAATACAGCCCCTACTGCTGTCTCAGATGAGGAGAGGGAGGAAGTTGAGTGTTTAAGTGAAAAAAATCACCTCACATATGTTTTCAGGAGAACATACTCAAAGTCCTCAGGAAACGTCAGGGAGAGGGGATGGTGACGTGCCCTTTAGCACTAATAGTTAAGCAAATGTGTCTCATAGTCTTACCTTTATTTATTAAGTAAATATTTCTTGAGCATCTCTGTCTGTCATCCTGGTTCTAGGCACTGTCTTTTTCTAGCCATGAACCAGCTAGATAAAAGGGCTATCTCATTGAGAAGAGAACACAGGTAATTAACAAGCAAACATATTTATAAATAATAAATACAGATGCAGTTAGTACTAAGTACTCTGAAGGGCATAAAATGGTGAAATGATAGCACCTGGGCTAATTGAGGAAGACCTATCTGGAGAAATAAAATATTGAGTTAAATATTGAGAAGAAGTCACCTATTTCAATATTTGAAGACAACATGTTTCAGGTAGAGGAATCAGCAAGTGCATGGTTTGTCAGAGGGGCAAGAAGAAGCCTAAAGTGACCAAAATATTTAAGAAGAATGTGGTAGGCAATGAGGATATCCCTTTGAGGAGATATATACCTGACTGCATTTCTGCTATCTACTGATGTGTCCTATGATATAAAACAATCTGGAACAAGGTGATCAAATGTATATATAAAATGCTGATCATTGGATCTAAAATTTTTTCAAGGGTAACTATAAAACAGTCCATGTAAAATAAAAATGGCCTTAATTTAATTAAATTATAGAAAAATCAATGGACTTGAATCTGATTGATATTGTGTACCAGTCAGGATGGGTCACATGATGCTGCAAGTAACAAGCATTTCCAAAATCTCAATAGCTTAAGAAAAGAAAAAAAAGTTTTATTTCCTGCTTTCACTAAATAGCCACCACAAGCCAGCAAGAGAATGTTGCTTATTTTAGTTAATTGGGAATTTAGGCTGATGGCACAGTTGTCATCTAGAGTATGTCAGGGGGTTGCTGTGCTGTGAGAGAGCTCTGGGGAGTCTTGCACCAGCAATTAAAATCTGCAGTGTGGACATGAAACTCACTAGCATTTCTTTGGTTGACAATTCAATGGATAGTGCTAATCCTTTGGCTCTAATTCAATGGCAACATGCTCAAGAAATGAAGTTCAACCATGTGTTCAAAGGCAGGTAAAAATGGTAAACATTTGGCAAATACCCCTCATGACAAGTGCAACTCAAAGTGAAGTTATTTTTTCAACATTTACTCTCCTTTTCCTCAAGTACCAGTAATTTGCCTAGCAAACCTGTTTTAGATGTGAAAGTGTTCAACGCAAAAATAGATGAGTTACAAAACTCCAGGGCACCAATAGTATACCAGTTGGCCTTGGATCCTGAAGCATAACTTAGTTATAGGTTGAGTGTCTACTATATCTGCATCAGATTCTGGATGTCACCTCATCATTTCATTTACTCTTCATAATAATTCAAAGAAAAAGGTACAATTATCTACACTGGTCCACCGTAGAAGTGGATGCTCTGGACTGATGAGCAACTCACTCTTAAATGTTGGGTATTAGGTCAGGTCTACCTGATGCCATAGCTCACCCTGGTATTTAATGTTCAGTCAGTTCAGAAGAGTAACCAAGAGATGGCCTAGTCATTTAGGATTAATTGATGTCTTTCCATCACTTTTTGTCTTGAATGAGTCATCACTTCTTTTTTTAAAATTAATTAATTTTTGTTACAGATGGTTCTCCTTTTCCCCCTATTGACACCCTCCTCCTGATCCCACTCTCCCCCCCCCCCCCCATAGTTGTCTATGTCCATTGGTCACACATACATGCATATAAGTTCTGTGGTCTATCTCTTCCCTCTCCCCTCCCCCTCTTCTCAGGTTTGTCAGTTTCTACCCCACATCCATGTCTCTGGGTCCATTCTGTTCATCAGTTTGTTTTGTTCATTATATTCCACAAATAAGTGAGATAATGTGATATTTGCCTTTCTCTGATTGTCTTATTTTGCTTAGCATAATACTCTCCAGGTCCCTCCATGTTGTCTCAAAGGATAAGAGATCTTTCTTACAGCTGCATAGTGTTCCATTGTGTGAGTCATCACTTCTTTAATTCAGCTATATTTTACTTTTGAAATTAATCATGGTTTTAACTAGCAGACTGAGGGTTCCATAAGTGGGCCAAAGAAACCAGCATTGATAGTTACTTGGTGTGCTTGCAATGATAATAATAAGTTTGGAAATCACCCTCCATATATACCCTGTGGTATATATAGCAATGCTAATAGGGCTATGAGCCACAAAAACAATGACTTGTTTTTCAGGAGGCATCTTTTCACTTGACACTTTTAGATTATACCTTACAGAGTGATCCATGGTAAGAGCAAGCCCAAGTCCTGAGGCATACTGATAACAAGCTTGTGGTCATATATTTAGATTCTAATTCTCCTGGGGGAAAAACAGTTATACATCAAACCCAGGACTAACCTTCATAATCCGTATTTCTTTTTTCTGTGCTAAAAATCCTGGTTCCCAATGACACCAACATAATTACTCATTTATTTCTATCTCGCACCACACACACAACAGACCCAGAATGGCAACAGCAGGACTACCACCACCAATATAATTTCTTAAAAGGTTTCACCCAGTTCTTTCAGATGAGAGTGTATCTCACTAGAGGAGGAAAGCGGACTTCTTCAGCGTGTATGGCGCTGTCTCTCACACAGATAGGCTCGTGTGTTATGTTGCAGGAGTTGCTTTTCAAAATGTAAGTTTGCTTTGTGATTATGTAAAATATTCACATAGTTTCAGAATCAAATGTATAGTAAAAAAAAGTCTATAATTTCAAGTATCAAGAGTCTATCCTGTCCCTTCGCATGGTTTTCTCCTTTCTCTCTCTCATTTTGGAATTTTAAAAGTCCTTTCATTGTTTTTAACATAAGTTACTACATACCCGTATTCCCGTTCTATAAGCACTTTTCTCTGGTTTAGATTTTAAATTTTGACACATATCCCAGTGATCACGCTAGAGCAATCCATGGAGATATTGCGTGTTCCTTTTCACTGCTGTATTGTACTCTCCTGCATTAAGCTTGGACCTGGCTCTAGTTTATTTATTTATTTTTATTTTTTATTTTTTATTTATTTTTTATCCTCACCCGAGGACATCCTTCCATTTTTTGTTCAGGTAGAATGCGAGGGAGAAAGAGGAACAGAGAGAGAGAGAGAAACATCGACGTGAAGGAACACATCGAGTGGCTGCCACCCGCACAACCGACCAGGGCTGGGGACAAACTGCAACCGAGGTACGTGCCCTTAGCGGGAACCGAACCCGGGTCTCTCAGGACCGCAGGCCGACGCTCTAACCGCTGAGCCAAACCGGCCAGGGCTAGTTTATTTATTTTTTTACTAAATAAGAACTAATGTTATCGTTATCATCATTCACAAAGCCAAATTTTTCATTTCTCTATTTTTAGGCCCATGCTATGTCCTATCTATCTGTATTTGCCCACCTAGTGAGCAAAGCGAAGCATTCTCTACATACTACCACTGCTATTCATACTCTCTCCTCACACAGCTGGAACTCAACTTGTTCCTCTGCGAAAGACATGGCCCCACGGGGCAGCCACCGTGTGCTGGGGACAGAAAGGATGAGAAAGGTCCGGGATTTAAGAGAGTGGTGGTTCGCCCTGGCCAGTTTGGCTCAGCGGTTAGAGCGTCGGCCTGCGGTCCGGAGAGACCCGGGTTCGGTTCCCGCTAAGGGCATGTACCTCGGTTGCAGTTTGTCCCAGGCCCTGGTTGGTCATGCGGGTGGCAGCCACTCGATGTGTCCCTTCACATCGATGTTTCTCTCTCTCTCCCCCTTCCTCTCTCTCCCTCCCACTCTATCTGTACAAAAAATGGAAAAATATCCTCGGGTGAGGATAATAAAAAAAATAAAAAAAATAAAAAAGAGAGAGTGGTGGTTCTTAGACAGAAATTCCGTTTTGTATTTACAGATTCACTTTTTTTTTTTTGCAGGACAATCTGCTTTTCTTCAGCCACGCTCTTCCACGCGCATGAAGAAACTTGAGTGTTACTGTGGCGGCATTTGGGAACTGGAGGATGTGTGAAGGGCTTGGCCCTCCTGTGTCAGCCAACGAGTGCCCACCTGAAGTCACTGCCCCACATTTTAGAAAGTGTGGACTTTGGAGTCAAGCAGGTTTAGGATGAAATCCTGATGCTGATGTTTATTTTTTAACTGTGACCTTGTGAAAATCATTTGGCTTCTCTTAGTCTCATTACGCACGACTGTGAACTGGGGATAAAACCATGAGCTGGTGGTCTTGCTGAAGCAGAATAAATGAAATAAGTCAGACAGCATTCCCCACAGAGTCGTCATCACCATGTTCTTCATCATCATCATCACTGTCAGCAACAGGCCACGTAACATGGTGTACAGTGTGCGGGCCTGAAAACTGCTCACTGTGGTTTGAGTCCTAGCACTACTCTTTCTTTCTTTTTTTCTCTTTTATTGATATTTAGAGAAAGAGGAAGTGAGAAGGAGAGAGAGCTAGAAACACCGATGAGAGGGAACATCCATTGGCCACCTCCTGCACGCCCCCATTCGGGGATTGGGCCCACAACCTGAGCACGTGCCCTGACCGGAATTGAACCGGCGACCTCTCGGTGCATGGGTCGACGCTCAATCACTGAGCCACACCAGCTGGGTGGCACTACTCTTTCTGTGTGTGACTTCATGCAAATTTCTGTAGACGTGCCTCAGTTTCCCCAACTGTGTCTGGGGATAAAAACAGCACCTACTTCATAGAACTGTTGTGAGGACCAACTGCACACACTTGGAAAGTGCTTGGGACACGGGCCAGCCATTGTGATGACTTTTGCATGAGAAGGAAGGTTTATCTGTGTGTAATTTAATGCTGGAACTCCCACATTTTAATTTAAAAACCCTGCTTCTGAAATTCGAAACCAGATTATCTGGATAGTCACCTTCTCACGTCTTCCTTCTCACCGTCAAAGAACGGGGTGTCTAGAATCCTCATTCGCCCCCAGCCCAATGCCATCCTACCTACCCTTCCTGCTTAGGCCCAGGAGACAGCTCCCCGGGGAGATCCTGCAGCTGCAGGCCAGCTGGTGTGGGAAGGCGGCAGGGAGTCAGACTCCAGCTGCAGCTCCACTCCAGCCCCACCCTCCCTGTGCCATGCTCCTCTTGGCGAACCCTTTAAGGTCTCAATAATTCACTGCAGTCACCAGGCTCAGACATGCTGCTTGGGAAAGCGTGTTCTGAACCAAGGGTTTTGGCAGGTCTTAAAATATCTCCTTCTGTGCAAACGCCGCCACTTCTCCATCACGGGCACCTGGGAGTGCAGCACGGCACAGAGGGGAGAGGGGTGGGAACACGCAGACCCCGGTTTACACCTCACCCTTGTCACAGAGAGGTCCAGGCACGGCCGGCCCGGCTTGCAGCGTGAGATCTGGGGCAAATGAAGTGCCTTTTTGGTGGTATCTATTTTAATGTTCCCAGGAAACAAGGTGTAGGTCTATTCCCAGGGGCAGGTACCGGTTGCTTCGACAGTTCCAATGGTCAAAGGTAGGAGAAAGGAAAGCCATTTCACGCTTTACTGTCCACACCCCACTAGCTCATACAGGTTTATTAGTTGCTATATTTTTTTTTCTCGAAAATTCTGGAATTACAGGGAGCATTGACGACACAGAGAAGCACTTGAGAAGAGCTCAGTCTGGATGCCCTGTGACAAAGTGATGTGTGTGTTGGGTCCAGGGCAGGTCAGCACAGAGACTAAGTTGAATGTTAAAGTCCAGGAGGGAAAGATAAGTGTATGATTTTGCTATTTTACACTTCATTGGTAGGAAAGTGCTGGATACATTGTATGTAGTCAATACATTGTTGAATAAAAATGAGGGGGGGGGTAAGAAAGATCTGATCAATCAAAAGACTATTTAATGATAGTGTCAGATTCAGTGTAGAATCTGTGCATTGTGAATGCACTAGAAAATGACTGCCACTCTCTCTCTCTGTCTTCTCTGTCTCTCTTCCTGTCTCTCTCTCACACACAATGGCTGGGCTTATGCATATAACATGTGCTAAGTCTTGAATATTTATCGATTCTCCTACAGCAAAGTAATAGCATTAACTTACATGTATTGAGAGTCACTATACACTAGACATCATGCTAAATACATGAATTTTTTTTTCCCTCTTCGTGAGATAGTTACTATTTTCATCTTTATTTTTATAGATAAAGAATCTGAAACACAGACTTTTTCCTTTTATTTTTTTGGTTCATCATCCTTCAACTTTGACATACAAGTTTTGAAATAATATGCCCAATAAAGACCCCGCTATTTCAATCTATTTACAGGTAAAGAATGACCTGGAGTGAGATGGAGGCCCCCGGAGGTGCAGCGGCACCCACAGGGACACGGCAGGTCAGTTGCAGAGCAGCGCACCACAGGGACACGGCAGGTCAGTTGCAGAGCAGCGCACCACAGGGACATGGCAGGTCAGTTGCAGAGCAGCGCACCACAGGGACATAGCAGGTCAGTTGCAGACCAGTGGTACCACAGGGACACAGCAGGTCAGTTGCAGACCAGTGGTACCACAGGGACACAGCAGGTCAGTTGCAGACCTGTGGTACCACAGGGACACAGCAGGTCAGTTGCAGACCAGTGGTACCACAGGGACACAGCAGGTCAGTTGCAGACCAGTGGTACCACAGGGACACAGCAGGTCAGTTGCAGACCAGTGGTACCACAGGGACACAGCAGGTCAGTTGCAGACCAGTGGTACCACAGGGACACAGCAGGTCAGTTGCAGACCAGTGGTACCACAGGGACATAGCAGGTCAGTTGCAGACCAGTGGTACCACAGGGACACAGCAGGTCAGTTGCAGATCGGGAGCTCGAGCCCCACCTTCTCCACTGTGGCCTCCAGCTCCACTCCCACACCTCAGGTGTCAGTCGGATACTTGAAAGTAGAGCCAACTTCAACCTATCTCTGGCCTTGCAGTGAGATTTTGAAAAGGCACCTGACCATACACTCACACAAATGTTGGGCAAATCAATTCAGATTCTCAGTTGCAGGTGACAGAAATCCAACTAAGACTAGATTAAGCAACAACAGCTAAGGGAATGGAGTCAGAATGAGGACACTTTACTCACGCAAATGGGAGTTTCAAGCAGCATTTTCTGCGGGGGCTCAAATGATCTCTCTCTCTCCTCTTAGATCCATTTTTTTTTCTGTTTGTTTTTGGCTTATTTCTCAACTATACCATCTCCAAGTGAGTTCCAGACTTACAGACTTTACAGTCTTAGGAGAAGGAAAGTCTTCACTTTCCTAGTGGCCTTATCAATTTCTGACTGGCCTTTTGTGGGGGGTCATATCCATGGTCCTGGATTAATGATTGTGTCCAGGAGAATAGTATGCTCTAAGCAATTAGCTGCAGTCACATGACCATTGCATTGGTTAAGAAAGATGGGTCAGGGTGAAAATTTTGCAAGGGAAAAAGAGATATTCTGTAATCAGGAAAAAAGAGAAGAGATACCGGGCAAGACAAGAGGCGAATGCCCATTACTGACCTACATCCAAGCCATTCCCGATCCGTAAGTGGCTCATTACAATTCTAACGTCCTGCCCAAGTGACTTATGAAGAATCATAGATTTGTCCCACTCAGTGTGATAAGAGTGTTTGCTTTAAAAAGTTGGCACTGCCTGCCACAACTTTCTCCCAGAATTCTCTCGTCATAGACAGATTTAATCATTTATCATTTGAAAATCACTCCCTGACATCGGAAATGCTAGCAGTGAAAGAAGGGGATGTCGCCTTGGCAAACGCCCAGGCCAGGCAGACCATTGTTCTCAGCTAATCACAGCACCAAGCAAGGTGATTGTTATTGATGATCTCCTCAAGAAGGATGGATGTCTTCATAAGAGAAGAAAAGTAGCAAAAACGACAGAAGGAAGCTGAGGAGAAAATGTGACAAATATTGAAGCAGGTACGAGATTGTTTTTAAAAAACCTAGACATCCATGGAGAATATTGAACTACCCTCGCCGGTAGATGAACAGAGAGTGCAATTTCACACTGCGCGTTCTGAGACTCGACTGTGAGCTCGGGTGCACACTCACTGCTGTTTGCAGAATGATGTGCCTCTTCGGACCCGGAGATGTCGTTAGGATCCCAAACTAAGTTTTCTTCATACTATGCTATGAAACTGTGATCACTCCTGTGTCAGCCATGACACAGAAAGAACCCACATTTTCTAGTTTTTGTATTCTTTCTTTGCCTCTGCCACACTCCGGCACCCCCCCCCCCCCTTTTTGTAGCAGAGCATGTGACAATGAAGAAGTCTGTAGCTGACATCCCAAATCTCATTCTAGGATGTGCATGCTGGCATTTTATTTTAGATTGCTTCTGCCGACTATCCGAAAAATAAATGAATAAACAAAGAACGAAACGTGATAAATCAGCACGAAAGGCGAAACCTTCTGAAGGATGTGACAACCGAAAACACGAGTCCTTGGTGGTTGACAGAGCAAGAACATTGTGTCCTTTTTTTAACACTTATTTTGTTTTAGTGATTTGAGAGAGAGAGAGAGAGAGAGAGAGAGAGAGAGGGAGAGGGAGAGAGAGACAGAGAGAAACATCGACTGGTTGCTCCACTTACTTACGCATTCATTCGTTGATTCTTTTATGTGCCCTGACTGAGGATCGAACCCACAAGCTTGGCACATTGAGACAGTGCTGTAACCAAGTGAGCTATCTGGCCAGGGCCAAGAATACTGCATCCTCTTTCACGGGGCTTGGCCACCTCAAATCTGGTGATAAGAAGTCATTGAGCCCATTTTGTTTGACTATGGGAGGTGCTCTTATTCATGAAGACTAGAGCAGGTAGGGCACACACAAACTGGTTATTTTGCCGAAATGTATGTGACATATTGGAAAGGCCCTTGGACTTAGGTTGAGGAGATCTGGGTGAATTAAAATAAGCTAATTACAACAACAATAATACCTGTAACAATACAGGTGGTACAACTAGGCAACTTATATACACTGTTGATGCTTACAACAACTGTGTGAGGTTGATATAATGTTAGCCCCATTTTACAGATGGGGAAAATGGAGACAGGACAAATAAGCAATGCACAGCAGCCTGCAGAATGAATTAGTGACTGGACTGGGATTCAAATGTAGCAGTCTCTGTCTCAAAGCCTATCTTTATCAATATTTTTCTGTACTTCCTGGGTCCTAACCCAGGTTCTGTTACTATCTTACTTTGTGATCCTGGGAAAGTCCCTTCCTCTCTAAGTGTATTCATCTGTTAAAGATTGAGCCCAAATCTGTAGAAACCAATCTTTTTGAGTGTGAGAGCCTTTTTTTAAGGCTAAAAACATTTTTTTTAGCCACTCCGATAACTTTTTAAGAAACTAGTCTCTGAGAAAATTAAGAATATATAACTTTTATGTATTCAGCAATTTCATTTTATTTATAAACAGGAGGAAACTTTTCGCAGTGGCTCAAAGCAGAGTGTCCAGAGTCAGACCACTTGGGTGAACGTCTCATGCCTGCCCCTTACTAGCCACTTGGCTTCGGACCAATCACTTAGCCTCCCCTATTTCTTTCCTTTTTTAAAAATATCTTTTCTTTATTGATTTTAGAGAGAGAGAAAGGGAGAGGGAGAGAGAGATAGAAACATTGAGAGAACATCAATTGGCCGCCTCCTGCATTCTCCTCACTGGGGATCAGGCCCACAACCTGGGCGTGTGCCCTGACCGGGAATCGAACCGGCGACGGCTTGGTGCATGGGTCAACGCTCAACCACTGAGCCACACCAGCTGCAGCCTCGCCCTGTTTCAATGCCCTCATCTGAAGGGTCGGACAATAACAGCACCTCCCTCCTGAGATCGTTGCAAAGACCAAATGAGTTTCTGTTTGGAAAGCACTTAGAAAAATTGCCAGAGAATAGGAAATGCAGTGTAAGTCTTAGGTATTATTATGAACTTGTATTTCATGCATCACTGTGATAGTAATATTTTAATATTATCACAGGTCTACTAATGTTTCAGACAAAACAAGCTATATTTTCTGAAAGTCTAGGAAGACCACAGGGGTTTGAAACACAGAGATAGGAACCAAAAGACAAATGGTTTCTGAGCTTTCTTCCAATTTGAGCATTGCATAAAACTCAAAGATCTCTCAGCCCAATTTCCTGCCGTCGGAGAGCAGCTTCTCAGGACTTCTCCGATGGGGAAGGAAACGCTTGAGGGTGAGTTATTTTTGTTTCTTTTTTCTACTGGGCTGCAGGCTCTCAGAGGAGGGAATTTACCCCTGATCCCTGTTTGCAACTACCAACGCACACCTCCAACTCTTCTTTGTTGTAATAAGTCACATGATTTTGTAAATAGTAGGTGCTCGTCCAGGGTGTGAAGAAGGAGGGGGAGGAAGGAAGGAAGGTGGCATGTACACAGGACTGCTGTATAACTGGGCAGCCTAGATGTTTTCCAGATGGAAAAAGTGCACAAAACAGTTGGATGTGCAGACTAAGTGAGAGAAATGAGCGGGAAGGGGAGGCATGTGCACCACAGTGGGGCTTGCGAGCAGGGACCAGAGGAGCATCACGCGCAGCCCCATCCAGGAGCGGCGGCCTATGAATGCCAGTCAGGGACCACCTCCCTTTCTCACAGTCCGCTTCCCCGCAGCCTCTGCTTCTCAGGGCTCCCCTGGCACCCCGCTGTCTTCCCTCACTGAGACCTTCCTCACTCCTCCCCACCCCCAGCCCGATTTCTCAGGAGGCAGTCGGGTTCCTTGGCTCTTCCGACTGGATGCTCTCACCAGAAACCCTACTACCTTCTGAGTGCACACGCAGGCCCCTGTGCGCGCTGAGCTGCGTGTGATCACAGTGCCTGTGGATTCAGCACGGGGTTGAGACCATGGTCCTGAGCACGCTGTCAGGTCTCCCTCCTCACTGTGCCACTGACCAGGTGTGCGACTGTGGGGGTGGAGGCTCACAACACCTCACTTTTCTCCTCCAGAAAATGGGAACAATAGTAATATGACTACCTATCTTACGGGGTGGTTGTGAGGATGAAAGAAACTTAGAACAGTGCCTAGCACAGAGCCGTTGCCACAAGTAAATTCTTTCTTCTCCCTAGAATGGGATTGAACGCACAGTTTTTCCTTTTCTGGTTTCATCCTACTTGACCTTTCGTCTCAGCTGAAGTGATACCATCTCGGAAGTGTCTCTTCCCCTTCACGTCTGACTCGGCGGCTCAAGCTCGGGCCACTGGATGCTGGACGCAGACACGGCTGTAGACAATGCCTTTTGTGCCATGTTATAAAGTCCGGATGTTTATCTTTCCCGCCAGCCTTCTTAAGCCCAGGCTTCATAAGACAAGGCACTGTGAGCCACACGCTCCTTTATCCCAAACATCTGGTCTCTCCTCTCCACAAAGTGTCCCTTTGTCTGTCTGGACAGCACATGGTTTGGCTTAGTGGGCAAGTAGAGGATTTAATATATATATATACATATATATACATATATATATATATATGTATATATATAATTATTTATTTATTTTTAGAGAGGGAGGAAAGGAGAGGGAGAGAGAGAGAAACATCAATATGAAGACAAAACACTGATGGGCTGCCTCCTGCATGCCGCCTGCCAGGAATCGAACCTGCAACCCTGGCAAGTGCCCTGACAGGGAATTGAACCAGCAACCTTTCGGTGCAAAGGAGGACACCCAACCAAGTGAGCCACACAGGCAAGGGCCAAGCAGAGGTTTTGGGGGAAAGACAAGTGTGAGCTCATTTCCCACCTCTGACCCCGCCCTGCCTCAGCTCCGCTGGCGCTGGTCCGCGTTGTTTCTCTCCGAGCACGACCACTGCTTTCATTTCAGTTCCTTCAGTGCCTCCTCCGGACATCTCCAGATCATTCCAGACCGCTTCAGTTTTGTTCCCTTGTTTCCAACCACTCCTTCCCATATGCTCTAAGTACTGTGAGATTAATCTTCCTGAAATGCAAATTCCATGATTGCTTACCTCCCTGTCTCTCCCACTAGACTGTAAATGTATTATATCTTTTCTTCCTCCCACAGTCCCGGAATAGAGTCTGATGCAAAACAGCACTCAAATTACCCCATGTTCCTTTCCCCCCTTTTCTCGGTTTATATCCTCAACCTTAGGAAAAACAATGCATGTGTCCACCAGGAGGGTAACAGCTAAATACAGAGCGGCCTCTTCACAGGATGGAGAAGTGAACAGGAGAAGACATCAAAGAACTCAGTCTGCTTGTATTCCCAAGGAGGATTCTCCAACACAGGATCTCCAGTGAACAAAGTCAGTTTCGGAATAATATGCATAGTATACGCACTTTATCTGAACTAACGCTCTACAACTCTTCACGTTTTTATGATTAGTCAGAGTGTATAAGACAAATGGACCATGTGTTAAAATTAATTATTACCCCTGAGGATGAGGTATAAAAATGTCATTGGGAAGGGCATTATGTAGAATTTGATTTTATTGACAAAGCTATAGAGAGAGAGGAGAGAGAGAGAGAGAGAGAGAGGGAGAGAGAGAGAGAGAGAGAGAGAGAGAGATGAGAGAGGCAGAGAAGGGTAAGGGAGGGGAGGAGAAAGTTCTAGAGATGGAAAGAAAATGAAATACACTAGACTCCAGAAAGAGCCGAGCTATGTGTAGGAGAGAAGAAACTTGTGGCTCCCTTTGTCCTCGGGCAAGGCAGGAGAAGGAGACATCCTGCTATAGACTGAAGGAAGTCAGCCCAACTTTGAACAGACCTGTGGTCAGCATGATGGAGCAGAATCTGTGCAGTCCCATCAAAGGGTAAGTCTGCAGCCAACTGAGGACAGTTCCTCCTGGGGGCCTTCCCTGGTACACAGAGGCTCACACTGAAGGCTGGGAGAAGGGGGGGGGTCAGAGGAATTGCAAGAAATGTATGGATCCTTTTCAGAGTGCAAGGCAATGAGCTGCTAAAGATCAGAGGAGTGGAGACAAAACCCAAGACAGAGTGTTTGGTAGTCAGTGGCTGGTGAAAGGTTGGAACAGGGCTGAGAGCTGAGTCATACCCCCCAAGACACACAGGGCCTTCGCCAGGCAAAGGCAGAAGCCTCATGGAGCCTGGGACAGGGCAGCCAAGTGGGGAAAAGCACCTGAGGCACAGAGAGCTGGTGGGGGGGGGGGGGGGGAGAACTCAGTGACCCTGAAAGCTGGTGGCTGGTCTCCAAAGCATAACGAGATCTCTAAAAGCTGCCCTGTGCTTAGATCCCAAACTTTGTTGAGGGTAAGTCCTGATTCTACTCTTGAAACACTTGAAGTCAGTGGTGCATTGAATCTGAGGATAGCTCTGATGGAAATCAGAGGATGTTGGCTCCATCCCAACTCCAGCAACCTGGCAGAGAGACTTGTACTGACTTGGGGGTAAATATTGTCTTCTTCAGTCTTTACTATTCTTTTTCACAGTGTCTGGAATATATGTATGGAGCTCAGAAAGTATATTTGAATGAATGAATGGGTAAACAAATGCTAGTCTTTGCTATTCATTCACCTTCTGTGTCACCTTGCTGATAGAAAGTAAGTTATCAATTTGGGGCCAAAAGCTCTTTTTAGTAACAATGATTTTGCCCTTCTCTATCTTGGCAATCTACAGTGGTGGTCAGACACACACTTATAAGTAAAAGTGAGCAAAACAAAGTACATATTTTATAACACTGAATTTATTCAATTTAAAAGGCTTACATTAATTTAAGGGTGTCTCCTTATTTTCCTAGTGTTAAAATGTTCTTTCTTCTGTGAAATGATGATATTCAATAGCTTCTTTAAGAGATGTACTTAATCAGCAAAATGAAAATTTGGCTGTGCTTAGAGGGCCCCCCTAGACAGGCTGAACTTATTTTTATTCCTCCAATGATCCAGTCTCTCTCTCTCCCACCACACCTCACCACTTAGCTGAATGAATTCATTACCCAGGGCTTGGATTAAAAAAATCGCCCACTCCTAGAAATAATTCCTGACTCTGCAGACATTGTTTGATCTCTCCGTAACAGACACCCATTGTGTTTGTTATGTTTTAAAACCCTCAGCACATATGCTTCTGCGAAGTCAAGGCGAGGCTTCTCCATCCCAGTAGATCATAAACTCAATGAGCACAATGCTGAATCCACAGGGGTAAGACGGTGCCTCGCACATGGTAGCTGCTCGATGGGAGTATTTGCCAAGTGAAGGAATGTGTGGCACAGCAAACTTAGGAAAACGGTCTCGTTTCCTTGTTTATCTTAGTTACCCCCAAATCTACACAAAGCACCTTCTCATGATTCGCAACCCATTCTTTCCTGGGAATGACAACATGCAGGTGCACTGATGAGAAGGGGCGCTCCTGACGGATCCTGCCCCTCCTTCTGTCTTGCAGCACCAGGGTATTATTAAGAGCTAAGAGGAGCTACACAGATGTTTCATGGACACTTACTTTAAGTGATCTCAGGCATTTTTCATAGGGGTCTTGTGAGTTGTTCTTTTATGAACCTCCTTTAATTCATGAAGAAATTGGGGTTTAAAGACAAAAAGTCATTTATTCACCCAGGTTCACATCATGGTATATGGCAGGGTTGGCATCTGAGCTCAGCTCCGTCTGGTTGCAAAGACCACACTCTTTTCTGCTGTGTTTTATGTGGCCTTCCATCTTGCCCAGGGAAGGCCACCCCAAAATATCCCAGCATGCCGTATTGATTACTTTGAATTAAAGCTACTTGACCAGCTGCTGGTGCCTAAAGAGTATCTTTACCTCCCTTGTGTCCGTGGACTCAGGAAACAAACCTCCCTGTGAAAGGAGCTCTCCTTGCGGCAGGGGAGCTAAGAGTGACCCTGTTAATACTACAGATAAGGAATCCAGGACCAAAAAGCTTACATAAACCAACGTTATCCCTTCACTAATTTAGTACCCAAGCCCAAACTTGGCTTAGATTCCTCACCAATGAGCACCCAAACCTAGATATCTTTGTCCCACCAATTCTTCACAACTGTATTTTCTTTGTCTAAAAAGTATAAAAGCCTGGCTGGTTCATCACTTCTGGGAGCTTCATTTATGATCTCCTGTGTGCACATATTTAAAGTTTTTTCTTTCCCCCTGTTAATCTGGTCTTGTGTTAGTTTTATTACTACTCCAGCCATGTGAATTCAAGAAGGGTAGAGGGGGATTTCCCCCTCGCAGACAGTCTCCAGCTAAGAGAGGCACCTGGTCCTCATCGACTCCTTTGATTTGTGCAGAAGTGAAAAGGTCCGTGAATTCTTCCTGAGTGCCACCTGCCCCTCTGGGCACTGGCCCACGGGGCTCAGCTTACCACTGGAGCAGACCCATGTTGGCACTGTTTCCCACTTAATCAGTAGGAAATCATTACTGCATTGTTAGGAAAATGAAACAATGCAAGTTATACAAGCTCAACGGTGACACTGAGAAATGAGGGGCTGCCACGATTTGCCACCCAGCCGGATTTGTACGCCTGCCAGCCGAGTCACGAATAGTTCTTCTCACATTTGTCTTGGAAGACAGGAAACTTTCACTGTGGTGCCTAATCGACACTCAGGCATCAGAGAGCCGCCGGGAGCCTCATACATGGGACTGGATGGAGGCTAATCCAGGTTTTCTGTAGCAAGCCCAACGCAGTAGACTGTGGAATCATCATTGCCCTGAGCCAAGGAAGTTCTGGCTGTTTTGTAGCCAGGTAACCTTCTCAGCAACATCTCTACAGACTCTTTGGAAGTTCCTTTGGGATAATACTTTGTTGACTCAAAACCCCCTGTTTGCTAAATGGCCCATCATTGGACATCCTGGTCAGTGTTTCTCAGAGTGTGGGGATTGTAGATAGAGAGGATGAAACGTTAAATGATGTTAATGACTTCTAGAGTGAATATCATCTCCTCAGTTCTTTTGCATTTCAAACAACAAGGACATCTCAGTACTCTCTGTCTTTAACAATTCTCTAAAACTTCCTAATCTTCCTTCTTCACAAAGAGGAAGCAGCCCAAATACATTGATGGTTTCTACTTAAAAGTTGTGTATCTTTTGTTAGATTTATTCTGTGATACTTGCTATTGCTACTCTAAATGGCATATCTATATATAAACATGGATGAATGTAACACTTTAAATGACATTCTGATTGTCATCAATATATAAAAATTCATTTGATTTTTGTCTATTGACCATTGTATTTTCTAAGCTTATTCATTTTTGCCATTCATGCTTATAATTTATAGATATTTTTGGCTTTTTACATAGATAGTGGCATCATCTTCAACATACACAAGTTCTGTTTCTCTCTATTTTTATTCCTTTATATTTCACTTATTTTTCCATTATGTTGAACCATGAAATGTCTATCTCAAATTAGTGGACAGCTTTTTTTCATGAGTGAATGTTAGTTTTATTAGGCCCTATTTTTATAAGAGAGATAATTTAATCATCATAATTTATCAGAAGGATAAATTATATTTATCCTTTATTTACTGGAAGATCATTTTTGATTCTAAAATTTAAAAAGAAGAGAGAGAAGCCTTCAGACCATCTGGGATTCCATAACATTTTCTTTTATCTTATTTGTTTTTATGTTTTTATTCTTTACTCCCATGAATGATGAATGGTACCCATTGTACATTTATGGCGATGCTAGAAGGTATCCTTTTCAAATGCATTGATTGATCTTTAATAAAAAAGCCAATTTAAAGAAAAATGGACAGAAACATAGCACAGATGTTCTGCAGGTACCGTGAAGGTGGTCAGGAAATGACTGAGCTTTGGGAAACAGCTTCTGACCATTGGAGCACCATTCGAATGTGGTTCCTCTACACTCTACCCACAGGCTCTAGGAACAAGCCCAGAGGCTCACTATTTACCTTCTCTTCCAGTAAACTGAGGTTCTGATAGTAAAGCAGATAATTATAGTTCTCAGAGCCTCTCTTCTCAACGAAAATTCTCATTTCCTTGGACTATTTTCTCTTTATAATGAACTTCCAGTGGTCTCCCCATCCTGCTTACCTTCTGCTGAACAATTCCAGTTTTGACCTTCTCTCTTGAAGAATACCATGCAGACTGAATGTGTAATAACAGATTTTTGGGGTCACTGCACACGATTTACCTCATGTCTGTCATTCCGGTCATTTCCCCACCTAAAATAGATCCCTCTTTCACTGAGGTTTTTGTCTTCCTGTGTGTTGTCATCACACACGCTATTGATGTTGCCATGCAACTCAATGTCTGTGAAGTTTCCCAGGTGTTCCTCATCTCGTACTTGCAGTATAACTAAGAACTTCTTCACCATTATGTTTAACACAGAATAGCACATTATTCAAGCTTCCAAGGCAGACTGAAAAAGACTTCAATCCCAACTCTGGCTCTTGTTAACAAAGTGCCAGACCCAAGTGAGACCCAAGACCTAGGGTCATGAAACTGTGGCCCATGAGGCTCAATTGCTGGCTAATGATTTCCAAGCATGAAGGTACACCATCTACTACTTAAGTATAATGGCACCAAGAAATTTTCCCTTGGATCTATACAGGATTTACTTGGGGAGCTCTGTTAAAAAATGTCATCAACGCTATTGTTAAGTAGAAGGAAGGCAGAGAACAGCAGCTATTTGGATCTATTAGAGACCCAGGAACATTAAGATCAAAAACTAAAGTTGCAATGCCTGGTGTGGCTCAGTTGCTTGGAGTGTCATCCTGTACATGGAATGGTTCAGGGTTTGATTTCTGGTCATGGCACGTACAAGAGGCAACCCTTTCTCATTGGTGTTTCTCTCTCTCTCTTCCTTCCTCTCTCTGAAATCAACAAACATCCTCAGGTGAGGATTTTTAAAAAGGAAAGTTAATATTTAAGATTAGCAATGAGGCCCTGGCCTGTTTGGCTCAGCGGTTGGAGCATCGACCTGCGGACCAGAGAGTCCCGGGTTCAGTTCCCACTGGGCCCTAGTGGCTAGGGGCATGTACCAAAAAAAAAAAAAAAGGTTAGCATTGATTATCAAGGTGCTGTTATTCCATTTATTCACAAAAACGCATTGAGGCACCACTCTGCACAAGATGGGTTGCACGACATCGGTCAGGACCTTTCTCATCTAACCTGACACAGGCACAGATGAGGAAACCATGGAGATCGCCAAGCCCCAAGGGAACTGGAAAAGCATCGTTGGCTCAGGTTGCCTCTCCATGTCCGTGTGGCTTCACGGGCTGTCTGCTCTGTTTCTCCTGCCTCTCTGTGTCTGCATGTCTGTTTGATTTTACCGTCTCAGAAGCCCTGTTTACCTTCACAGCTCCCCAGCTACAAGGGACCTCCTGTTTGAAATATCAAGGATTGGCAATCTTACTGGCTCCTATTGGATGAGGTGTTACTCCTGACAGAGCCAACGCAGTGGGGGTGGGGGATGGTAATCAAGTTATTCCATATACATGTGCCAACAGAAGCCCACCTTTGAGGATGGAGAAAGCCAGGGACTATTGGATGATGAGACACCCAAAAGTTGTCTGCTATAGAGAGAGACAATCAAATAGAGACCACGTTATACTAAGAATTCTTTTTTTATGTCTCACCACGAGAGAAAAGTGGGGATACATAGAAAAAGGTCGGACCAAGGCTAAACACATTGTTCCTAGGCAGTCATGGCCCAGTGTTAGGAATTTTATTTTTTTTTCTAGGATGGTGAATTTATATTTCAACTGCAGCCAGTCACTACCCACGACTTCCCCTGCACTCGAAGCCTCTCTCCACCCGATCCTGAAATATATTATTTTACCAATCCAAATATGTCAGGGATTTTATTGCATTTGCATTTCAAACCTGATAAAATCATTTTCCGGGTTGACATTTTTCCTTGAAGGCAACTTCAAATTGAATATTTTTTCCTTGTTATCTCTCTCTCTCTCTTTCCAGTCCAACTTCACTTTCAGATTGCAAATCACTCAATATCAAGAGAGAGGCGATGATCCACTTACCATCTTTCCCTCCCTGGTGTGTGGAGAGGCTCAGCTTTGCATTGCCAAGTCAGGTCTGTACTTACAGAAAATCTGTTGCAAGCACCTTAAAATATCTTTATTGGCCACATCTCACAAGCTGATCATTGCTTTTTGCCAGGGGTTACTAGTGAATGCCTCGCATCGTGCCCCACAGGAAGGCGAGGTTAAGAGAGATGTGCATATGGGAAGGGCCCCACCTTCATCTAGGACTCTCATTCTCGATTTCCTTTAAGCACTTGTAACAAAGGATATAGGCGTGTCGTCAGATAGGTCTGGATGTGGACCCTTTTTTGTGTGTGACAATGAGCAGAGTCAAACCTAAAACCTAGGGTACATGTGCAGATTCAACTAAGAAACTGCAGCGCTGTCCATGAACGGAAGCCATGTGCATTCTTTCTGATCTGGTTCAATCATCTTTTCATTAAACCTGTTCTTAGGGAAACCTCCTAGATGCCCCATTAGCACTGGGAAACTCCCTAGTTCAGTAGGGGAAAAGCGTGAAACAGGGACTCGGAAAAGTTGGCTTCAGTTTGGAACCACTTGAAACGGCGTGGGAGGGAATGCATTCCTTACCCCTCAGAGCCATGGCTTCGTCCTCTGTAAGAGGAGGCTGAACCATCCAAAATGTGTAGGGTTGAGGTGAGGTTACAATTGGATATGCTGCCCAGAATAGCTTTGCTGTCTTCAAAATATTGTTCTTGCCGTTGCTAATAAGGGATATTATGTAAAGAACATCTTTCACGGGCCAGGCAACATGCCAGAATTTGATAGCCTTGGTGATACTGTATTTTCACCGCTACCCTGTGTAATATGCAGGCTTTCCAGGTTGATACATAAAGAAACTGAGGCACCAAGAAGTCAAACTCTTCCCTAGTAAGTAGCAGAGCCGAGGTGCATTCCCAAGGTGTGGACTCTACCACCATTGTCTCTGTGTCCACTCTGCCAGAGGAACAGGTCTTTTGGAGCCTAAAATTAAAAGGGAAAACACACGGAAATCATTATGAAAGAAGGGAGAGAAATTTAACGCTCAGAGAGAGTTTTTCTTGGCAGTTCCTCAAAATACTAATTGAAAACTTGTGTAAACACCCAGTACTGTCATCCAGATGGTGAAACATATAATTAAAGTAATTATCCTAAATCTGGCAATCTAGAATTACCATTTATTATTATTAATATAACACCTATTCACGCAGAATTAACTTTTTTTGCTTCATTTTTTTCCCCTGTAATATTTAGCACAGCCCCCTCGGCATGAGGGTTATCTGTCTTTTGGATAAAGTCTTTATAAAACCTTTCATCTGCATACATATAGACTGCTTCCTCCGGCATGGAATGATTTGTCCAGCAATCCTGCAAGAAGGGACAGTCTGATCCCCAGGTCAGAGATGGGGTATTGTCCTGTCCGGAGTGACTCAGGTGGTTGGGTGTTGTCCCAAGCACCGAAAGGTTGCTGGTTCCGTTCCCAGCCAGTGCACATTCCTGGATTTCAGGCTGGATCTTGGTAGGGGGAGTGCAGGAGGCAAACAGTTGATTTTCCGCTCTTATGTTGATGTTTAACCCCTTTCTCCCCACTTGCACCTTCCTCTCTCTCTAAAAACCAATAAAAAATTCTTTTAAAAAATGCCCTGGCCGGTTTGGCTCAGCGGTTAGAGCATCGACCTGTGGTCCAGAGAGACCCGGGTTCGGTTCCTGCTAAGGGCATGTACCTCGTTTGCAGTTTATCCCCAGCCCTGGTTGGGTTGTGTGGGTGGCAGCCACTCGATGTGTCCCTTTCATGTCGATGTTTCTCTCTCTCTCTCTCTCTCTCTCTCTCTCTCCGTCTCTTTCCCTCCTACTCTATCTGAACAAAAAATGGAAAAATGTCCTCCAGTGAGGATAAAAAAAAAAAATATATGGGGATATTAATGTCCCACATAGCTATGCCAAGTAGCAGCTAAACAATACGGCAGAAATATGTTTTTTTTAACTCTTACCTGAGGATATTTTTTTCTATTTATCTTCAGACAGAGTGGGAGGGGGGAGAAAGAGAGAGAGAGAGAGAGAGAGAGAGAAGCATTGATGTGAGAAAGAGAGAAACATTGATGTAAGAGAGACACATCGACTGGTTGCCTCCTGCACGACCCGACTAGAGCCAGGTCCAAACTGCAACCAAGGTACATGCCCTTGACTGGAATCAAACTGGTGACTCTTTGGTCTGCAGGCCGACGCTCTAACCACTGAGCAAACTGGCCAGAGAAGGAGTTTGGTTTCTTAACTATGGTGTGTCATCCGGACTGCAGGCCGACGCTCTAACCGCTGAGCCAAACCGGCCAGGGCAACTATGGTGTGTTCTGTAGTGATCTGAAATGTTTTAAAATGCTTCTTAACTCTGGCCAGACAAAAACTTTTTAAATAATGAAGATCAAAGAAGTATAGTGGAACGAATTGAAACCGAGAGTCCTTATGACTGATGAAATTTAGTTTTAAATCCTAACTCTAGAATTTACAGATCTTATATATACCATTCAGAGACCCAGCCTTTCCCCTGGATGTTCAGTAACCTCTGAGTCAGTAGAAGACAATAACTCGGGCCTGGTTAACAGTCACAGGTCTGGACCTCTGGCAGTCTAAAGATAACATCTCGACCTAAATATGTTTCGGCTCTTGAGCACCTAGTGTAGAATAACCCCTTGGCTACTTTCCCATGAGACCAGGCAGAGGGGCCCCAGAGCAGACTGTCCTGAAGACCTGAAGAAATGATTTATTACCCTTGCCTCACCTGCAACCAATCAGCTCCCAGCACAATCCTGACCCCTTAACTCAAGGTGTCTTGTGATTTTGCCCTGTATAATCTGTAACCTACACACCATCAGGGAGCTGAGGTCTTGAGCATTGGCGCCCTGTCTCTGGATTGGTCAGTTCAATATTAAACTATTTTTATTTTTATACTGCAAATGCCTCCTTGTGCATTTTTTTGGACCAGGGTGTCCAGACAGAGTCAAAACACTGGGGTGATGGAATCAATGCGCAAGAGTGTTAAATATTAACCTTACTCATTAGAACAAAACATTGGAAAATACCTACATTCCCAACTTTAGGAAAAGGGTTATGTATGATTTTGTTCACTAACGTGATGGTATCTTCTCTAGTGACTTGAAATATTTTTAAAATACATGCGATATTATGTAATCATCCTTATTATGTACTTACAGACTGTGCTTGCTATATAATGTTGCATGAAACAAAACTACAATTTAAAATGATATACAACGGATGATTACAATACTCAGAAAATTAACAAAAAGGAAATTCACTGAACTATTAAGAGAACCTGTGCTTGATTAGAGAAAATTATCTTTTATCTTTTCAAGGTTTCATATTTTTTACAATTTATGTGACGATGATACTCATTTTATAATAAAATTGATCACTGATGCATTTTTTAAATGTGCTTCTGAACAGTTACCTGGATTCCAAGATAGCTTATATACTAATGATTAAAAAACATAAATGGCAGGTCTTTGGGAATCTCATTTTCTTCCTAAGATGCCTCACAGCTTAGTATGCTATATAATTGGGTGGATTGCACTGGCTGCTTTACCCATGTATTAATTGCATTTCTCTCAGAAAGAAACACCAACTGCTGAGGGATTGGGGCTATGTGCCTGTTAGTCCTGATTGGACAGGAGTGTTATCATGCTTTCTCAAATATTCAGGGTTGACTTACTGGAGAAGGCAAATGAGTTGAGGGACATGGTGGATGGCTGCCTAGTAAGAAGGTGATTTCAGGCATGAGAAACCATTTAGCAGAAGGGCATACAAAGTTGGAAGACTCCTGCTCACCACTGCCAGGTCAATTTTACATAAAAAATATAAAAACAAACAAAAGAATATAAAAACATTTTATCAGGTTCCTTCTTAGGTCAACCACAACAAATAGTTTCCCTGATCAAGTCCAAATTCCTCAACCTGAGGCATGGCACTGTGTAATAGATAAAAAGGGAGTCGGCTTTGGAGATGGAATGGCCAGGTTCAAATCTCAAGCTGATCAGTTGCTAGCGGTGGGAACTCAGATAAGATGCTTGAGCCTGGCTGGTGTGGCTCAGTGGTTGAGTATCGACCCATGCACCAAGAGGTCGCCAGTTCGATTCCCGGTCAGGGCACATGCCCAGGTTGTGGGCCAAATCCATAGGGAGGAACACGCAGGAGGCAGCCAATCAGTGTTCTTGCTCATCGGTGTTTTTTTTTTTTTTTTTCTCTCTCCCTTCCTCTCTCTCTCTCTAAAAAAAAAAAGTTAAAAAAAGAAAAGAAAAGAAAGGAATGGGCACTCACATACAACTGCTGGTCAGGAGCATGAATATTTGCAAACACGTTAGAATACAATAGACATATTTCATGTTGTTTGAACATGGATACACTAGAGAACCTCTTCAACATTGTTAACACCATTGTTTCCAGAAGGACATTGAAAAAACAAACAAAAAAACCCAGAAACATTCAACTAATCCAACAATTGGTGAACAGGTGAATAAATTGTGGCCTATCCACACGCTAGAACATCATGCAGAGATAAAATAAACAATATCTATATTCAGTGTAGATCAATCTCACAAACTCTTTTGAACAAAAACTAAAACATATATTAACAGAATGTGTACAGTATGATTTCATTTGTTGCATAAGACTCTCAAAGTTGCAAAGTGAATGATACATTGAATAAGTAGTATCTGGTAGGACTTTATAGAAAAGTTAAGATGTGATAATTGGGAAATTCAGGAGATGGTATCTTTAGGCTCAATGCAGAAAGGTACCTCTGAGACAGGATACACCAAGAAGGCTTCAAAAGTATTGGTGATATTCTTTCTCTTTTGCTGATTGATTGGCGCTGTATCATACATTATATTACTGTTTTATGATTTATAAATTTATGATATATTTATTCATAAAATATTACATCATTCTTTTAAATGGAGGAAGAAATATGTTAGGTAATTCTGTTGCCTTCTCATAGTATTCATTTTCCAATCAATTTTATTGTTGGTAAATATAGAACTCTGAAACCAAGTCAATTTTTCTGTTCTGGCTTTCTGAGACTAAGGGATGACTAATGAACGGACAGCCAGGCCACTTACCTTGTCATTTAGGTATCTTTTATTTAGATTTAAATCTATTTTAATCAAGACATGTTCTCCATGAATTGAAACCCCGTGAAGGCCATGCTAGTTATAAAAATGGACAATGAGTAGTCCCTCTGAACAAAGTGTCATTCATAATGATCTGTAGAGTTGTTACTTTTCCTCGACTGTCCTTTGATAATGACACAGACCTTTCTCGCTCAACTGATTAAAGCTGGGTGATGGAATAATGTTGCAGATATGATGTCTGTTGCCCTATAGAGATGGGCACCTTTTCTAACCAGAACGGTTAATATGAAAATTGCTCTATTCCTTCGATGAGTCTCTGTAAAGGTTGGATTATTTTACAGAGCGAATGGTTAGCTTTCTGGTGGTCTCTGCTTGTTCTAATGGGGTAGACATTCTCAGGCTTGAGACGGGGTTGATGTGTTGCATTTTATCAGTGACAAAGAATCTCCCTCTTGGCCACTTGGGTTGATCATTCTGAACGTTGCCTGGAGGCCTGTTGGATGGTTCTGAAATATTATGGGGCAACCAAGATAAAATATCACTACTTGCTGCATAAATTGGAATTACAAGTAAACCTTAGATCTTAGCTGCTAGATACAATTAAGTAAGTCTTCATCTTTGCAGGGATTTAGACCTACTGATGTAAGGCTTTGTGGTGTGGAGGGTATTATGAAGGTAAACGCCATTATTAGGCTGCTTCATGGTTTTAGTGAACTTGGCTTGTTCATATGAGGTATTCATAAGCTTCGTGTTGGCGGTTTCTCTGGGTACACATCAGACTCATTTGGGGTGTATTGTTTTTAAAAATTATGCCCGGTGCTCATACCAAATCAAAAGTATTGAATTTGTGAGTGTGAGATTTAGGTATTGGTGTACTTCAATTTTTTGACAGGTGGCTCAAATATGCAACGAGGGTTGAAAACAACCTTTGAAGTCAAACCGGATCTGTATTTGCATCTCAACTTTAGCAATTAGCTGCTTGACATTGTGCTTAAGCCTTTCTAAATGACTAGTTCCCTTATCTGGAAAAGTGGCTTATACTGGTATTAACCTCATCAGTTTGTTACAAAGAATAAACGAGATAATCCATGTAATGTGCTCAGGACAGTTCTTGGCACCTAAAAAAATGTTCAGTACTTGATGGTTGTTGTTGCCATGCTGATTTGTTTTATGAATATTTACTGCAAAGGTGCAGAGAAAAGAGAAGACATTGGATCAGCCAATCAAGAAGGCCGTGGATGTTACTTAAGTCCCTATTTCTTCTTTATTAAAAAAAATTTTTTTTCTTTATTGCTTTTAGAGAGAGAGGAAGGGAGAGGGAGAGATAAAAACATCAATGAGAGAGAACATCAGTTGGCCACCTCCTGTATGCCCCCCCTGAGGACTGGGCCCATAACCTGGGCATGTGTCCTGACTGGGAATAGAACTGGCGACCTCTTGGTGCGTGGGTCGACGCTCAGCCACTGAGTCACAGTGGCCGGGCGCCTGTTTCTTCTTGATAAAAGCAAAGCACCCTCCTTCTGTTCTATTTCTCCTATGCTGGGGCCTTTTTCATAAGAAGTGTGGGAGACATCACATTCTTCAAATCCATACTTGAGTCCTCAGAGTTCTATGTTCTTTTCACACCACAAGCCTCCCTGAGGAGGCTCTGAAACGAGAAGACCTGAACCACCCGAAAGGTGGGTGGGAAAGCCCAACTGTCCCCGGCATCCTGCCAGTCCAGACAGAACTCCTGGAAATGTTTTATCTCCGAAAATAAAAATCAATTTAGTGGACCCGAAGATAATGTAGTATTCGCAGACATGCCATTTTTCTTTCGACATAATTCCCCCCTGATACTGCTAAAGGGTTCAGCTGTCAGCCGTGAGACAGAGGGAGCTTTTTTTTCCCTGAGATAAATTATGAATTGGCTCCCACTCCATCAGCCCAGTGCTAATATGTCACCAGCCATCAAGGTCAGGCGTAGTTTCAGTTCACTTACCCCCAAGGTGTTAGAATGGCTAACAGCGCAGGATTTTGATGATAGAGGTTCAACTCCTGGCTGTGCCCCTGTCTTAATAACATGACAAACGGCACGTTACTCCGTCTCGTGGTGCTTCCCTTCTCATCTGTAAAATGGGAATAATGCCGCCCACGTCACACGGCCTTTGTAAGATTTCAATGAACTAATGCTTTTCTAACATCTTTTTCTTCTTCTTTTTCTTCTTTTTCACAAGTAGTGAAAAAGGACTCGGTGCCTTGTTGCTGTTAGGATATTGGTAGTGGTTTTGAGAAAACAACTCAGATTTAAAGTTGTGTGTGTGCTCTGTGCCTGGAAAGAAGATATGCTTCGTAACTTCCGCCGATACTGAAGAAACATACCAGAAATGGCAAATAAACTAAAACCAAGATACAAGGGACTTATTTCCCACCCTGGCAACCAGAATAACATTTATAGGTTTCAAGTTATGGTGGCTGGAAGGCGAGGTGAACTGCAGAAACATTAGGAAAGATATAGAAAAGCTGGTTCCAATCCTGGTTCTCACAATAACTAGTTATATTACCCTGGGTAAAAAAGAAATAAATATATAAAAATGTTATTTTCCTCAGCCTGTTTTTTTTGGTGATAAACTATATCTAGGTTGGTGTAGGTGTTAAGGTCAAACCCTGCTTGACTGTGCATTGAGAATGCTCCTATTTAGGGAATCAACGTTAGTTTTATAGAATAGCTCCAAAGAAGTCTCTCAGCATGGGTGATGTGAGTGATTGCTAATAAACACCTGGCCTGTTGCCCTGTTATTTAACTGGTAAATAAGTATGTTAGACTTATTTAACTGTTGGATTACAAAACCAAAGACGAGGGACGTGATCTGCTCCGTTCTGGTTATCCTCCGTTTGTTGCCAGACCCACTCTCCAGCCGTCTCCATCCCGTCCTGCTGTATGTGCTAAAACAGTACGAGGCTGTGTACGCCCAGGGCCGCACCAGGGGGGCCTCCTTGCCCTCTAGCCACTAGTTCAGTGAGCCAATGGGAGAATCCAGTAGGACAGCATGTGGGAAGAGGAGAGACAGATCACAGTATTTATTGCCAGATCTCCTTCTAGACTATGGTGTACTATGGTTTAGTGCTCAGTGGTTCATCTATCCAAGGTCATGTCTTCCATCAGGAAGTCTTATCGTACATCTATAGTTCTCACCAGGCTTGGCAACTATGTTCTTCACTTGCCCCTGGGGGAATGGTCTAAGGGTAATAATGGCATTCCCTGAGTTGCCAGCTTCAGGAGACTTCCCCTTGTTGATTTCCCCTGTCTTACTAGGAGTTCATTCATTGAATTACCTTTAGTTGCCTTTTGTGAATGTGGCATCTGTTTTCCACTAGGGCCATGCTCAATACCATGCCTTATTTAAGGCATGCAAAGTCCGTCGTATTTAGCAGATAGTCAGGATGTGTTTTTAAAGTGATCCTTTGGCTTATTATGAAATTGCCTGTCTGAGTTTCAATACACACTGGTTATCAGAATCAAAGTGGCCAAGATCATGTATTTCTTTTTTTTCCTTCAATGCCCATTTCTTCAGTCAAACCCCAATTATTAAGTCTTCCAAGAACTACATAAAAATGTTGAAATAGATATTTTAAAGAAATTAACATAGACAGAGACCATATGATTTCACTTTTGTGTGGAATCTAAACAACTAAATAAAAGAAGGAACAAAATTGAAACTGATTCCTACACACAGAGAACAGACTGATGGTTGCCAGATGGGAGAAAGGCTAGGGGACTGGGTGACAAAGGTGGAGACACTATTAAGTGCAAATTGTAGTTACAAAACTGCCCTGAGGATGTCAAGTACATCATAGGGAATATAGTCAGAAATATTGTAATAACTATGTATGGTGCCAGGTAGATACTGGAAATATCAGGACGAACACTTTGTAAAGCATATGATTATCTAACTAATACACTTTATACCTGAAAGCAATACAAAATAATATTGAACATAAACTGTATTTGAAAAATTAAATTAAGATTGAGGTAGAAATTGTATTTTATATTCACCCAAACAGTTATCATTTCCAGGCTTCTTCCTTCCTGAAAAACTGAGTTAGCTACCGGGACTCTTCTCCATCCTCTCAAGGAACTTGAGCATTTCTTACAGGGCACATCTGCTGTCAATAAATTCTTTCGGTTTCTTTTTATCTGAAATGTATTTATTTCACCTTAAATTTGGAAGAATTATTTTTTTAAAATTCTGGATTGATATGGATTTTTTTGTTTTTTCCTTCTTCTTTGAACACTTTAAAAATGATGCTTTACCATCTTCTGAACGCCATTGTTTGTGGTAAGAAATCAGCAGTATTTCCCTGCAGAACATGGGTTGTCTCCTCTGGCTGCTTCAAGATCACCCTTTTAGCTTTTCTGTTTACAGTTCCATTATGATGTGTCTGGACATAGGATATGGTATTCTTTATATTTACTTTGGGTTGGTTTCATTAAATTTTTTAGTCTTTAAATACATATATATTTTTTACAAATTGAGGAAGTTTGTAAACATTATTGCCTCCAAAAAATCATGACCCATTTCTTCTCTCCCCTCCTTCTGGCATTCTAATTATACATATATTAGATCTTTTTGTATTGTCCCACAGATGCCCGAGGTTCTGTTCATTTTCTCAGTCTTTTGTCTTTCTGCTTTACAGATAGAATACTCTATAATTTTTTCGTTATTGATTTTAGAGAGAGAGGAAGGAAGAAGGAGAGAGAGATAGAAACATCGATGAGAAACAACATCAATTCAAATGGGATACTTTATGCCGATCTATATTCAACTTTACCGACTCTTCTGTCATTTCTAATATACCTGTTAAGTCCACATATAGTGAATTTTCATCTCAAATACTCAAATTTTTTAGTTCTAATATATCCATTTGTTTCTTTTTAGGGCTTTATAAGTCTTTGTTGACATTTCTTATCTTTTCATTTATTACTAACAATTTTCTTTACATAATCAAATATAGTTACAATCGGTACTTTAAAATAATTTCCTGATATTTCCAATCTATTGTTCATCTCAGCCTGGTCTCCACTGATTGTCATTTTCTTTTTAAAGTATCAGTCACATTTCCCTTTTTGGTATGGGCATTTTATGAATGTTATATTATTGAGACTAAATTCTATTATATTCCTTCAAAACATGTTGATTTATTTCAGCAGAAAATTAACTTAGTTGGACTCAAACTGAAAACTCTACCTCTCGGGAGGGGACCCAAACCTTATTTTACTTATTTTATCTTTGGCTTAGATGTTTAGAGCCTGCTCTATGCATGGGTGATTCAGTGGTCTATCAGAAATCCAGGCAAAGTGCTGGACTCAGGATCTAATGGCCCCCTTCTCATTTCTCTCTTTCTAAGGAGCCCCACTCACTTTTAGTAGCCGCAATTGCCTCAAACTCTATCCTCTAGTTTGTTAGTCAAGACATACTGTGGGTTTAGTTCCCCGACACCAACCAGGTGCAGTAAAGAAGGGAAAGTCATCTAGTGCAATTCCCTTTTCTCCAGTGATGACTCCATTCAAGACATCTGTCTCCCTTTCTGCTTCCATGTGACCTAATGTGGCTGTGTTCTATTTTGTTCAGAGTTTATAATTATGATCTGTGGGAAGGTCTGTAGAGTAGAAGATTTCTAAGTCCTACTGGAAGACACACTGAAGAACATCTTTTTCAAATTTAATATGAACTAGTGTTTAGAGGTGTAAACAGGGTAATGGATTCAACCAAAGTGCAAACCAAAAATTACCGCTTCTTTTGACAAAAGCACAGAACCTATCCCAGAAAGCATGTCTAAAATATGAGGGTAGCATTTGATTTGATTGCACTTGTAATTTGAAAACTCACTAACAGTGTTTCTCAATCTCTGTCAACAATATGCCTCTAAATTTAAAGGAAATAAGCTTGTAGTTCAACATCTCCACTCCTTCCAAGTGAGGCTAGCATATTCATCCAAAGCAACTTCTTCAATGGAAGGTGGTTTTGAAGTTTTGTGCTTTCTTTTGAAAATATCAACCACAATAACAGTGATAGCAAGCCTGACATTGTTGCACGATACTACTCCTAACCTTGCTTGTCAGGAGCTCTGCCAGAGTAGATACTGCGACAAGCATCATCTTTCCGACAATGAAATCCAAGTGCATGGAGGTGAAGCAATGCCAAAATTCACCCAGCTTGTCAGTGGTGGACCCCAGTTTCAAATCTCAGTTCTTGGATGGATAATGTGATCTTACTGTAACTTATGTTCTAGGCTGACACCAGTTTTCATTTAAGAATGATACTTGTCTAAAATTGTAATGCTAGAGGAACTATGAACTTCTATCAAAGATAAATCAATTGACATTGAAGTCAGGAGAGTTGCTGAATGCACCACTAATTTTCAGATCTTTTGACACAGACCAAACCATAAACCTGTACACCTACCTAGGAGTCAACTGAAGTTGATTGGCAGAAGTAAATTCAGTTCTCAAGAAGAAGGAGGAAGTTGCTGTTGAAAGCCTATCAGACCTTTTTGTAGACCTCATAAGAAATTCCATTATTCCAGAATTCTAACATGATTGAAAACCTAGGGCATCAGTCACTTTCAGAAGCGAATCATATTCTTAACAGCCAGAAGAGTGTGACTTTGGCTCAAGATAGGTCAAACTAGTTTCTTTCCCCTTTGGTGGGGGTTGGGGTGGGGCAGGAGGAGATGTAACTAGATTGTGTTATGGCTCTTAATCTGAAAGGCACTTGAATAAAACTTTGCCACCAGTCCAAGCTATGTCTTCATTAAGAAGGTCATTTTCAAAGTTTTTACACATTTTGTTTTAGCCAATATGAAGAGACACCAGGCTGTGGTTTTGCTTTAGCATTGTCTTGGGTAAAAATTGCATGCATGGAGGGTATTTGTTGAATCTAATTGAATTTGTTGCTTAGAAAGGCCGAACCAGCACACCCAAAGGAGCTGTCCAAGCCCTATGTGCTAGAACCAGGAAAGAAGATACTAAGAAATTCACCAATGTTTTAGCATATGTGTTATTGTGCCATCACACTCTGGGCTAACTGCACACAAAACCATGTATATTGCTTGTCTACATAATACATTAGCCTGGGAAATATCCAAGTCACTTCTTGGGTTATTGCCCTTCCTGTGATGACCATCACAATACAATGTTACAGTCGTACAAGAGAGCAGAGAACAAAAGGACATCATACTTAGATTTGGTGACACTGTCCCTATTTTTGAGTCCAGGTGCAAAAGCAACTGACTATATACAGGACAGTTGAGATTTAAAATAATGCAGGCAGCACTGGTCTCCAGCACATGTTTCATTTCCTTTCCTTTCATAGTATGGTGTGGGATATTCTATTTCTCCATCCCTTCCCCAACTTACTTCTTGTTCTGAATTCAATCTTGTTTCTTCCTGGCTCTTCCTCTCTACCACGACTCACTATCCTAAGATGTTGCTTATCGCACTGTGCCAGGTGCTAGGAATACAGTAGTAACCTCCCTTTGCGAGGTTATTCTCTAGTGGTGGAAACAACGTAAATCCTTACACAGTAAGTGTGCAATTATGGAGTTACACATGTGATGACTGTTTTGTTAACGACTTGTTAAAATTGCAAGGTATCTTACCTAGTTGCATGCATATATTATCTATGTAGTTATAGCTTATGAAGTTACGTTATTTTGAAAATCCGTACCATCTTTAGTAGCTTAATGACAACTTTCTTCCAAAATAGTGATTTCGTATATACAAACACATAAATAAGCACAGTGCTATAAGAAGCTATATTGAGATAGTATAGTCTTGTTTTCCATAAGAATTTCTAGTCAGAGAATGTCATGGGTACCACATTTGAATTGCACTTCATGTTCAGATAAGCCCCATGCATTTTGCATACACTGAGGAGGGAGATGAAGAGATAGCATCTAAGATTAATCCATCTTTGGTCCATGAGGGCTATTTCTGTACATTACAAAGCACTTTTGTGCTGAGCTTTTATTTTGTGTTACATGTATTTTCGGTGTCTAACTTTAAAGTGCAGTTTGAGTGAAAGATGACTCTGAGTTCCTGCAAAGCAATCGTCCATTGGCACAGAAAGAAGAATGCTTCTTTAACTACTACCCCCATCAAGTAATGTTCTCCTTTGATCAGTGACATCTTCATTCCATTCCATTTCACATACAGACAATCTACTTTTAAACTATTGCTTATTCCTCATGTTTACTTTTTTACTCTTATTTTTAAATTAAATTCATTGGGGTGATATTGGTTAATTGGATCATATTGGTTTCAAGTGTACATTTCTAGGATACAAGATCTTTGTGCTGTGTTCTCACCAAATGGATAAGTTCCTAGAAATATACAACCTTCCTAGACTGAATCATGAAGAAGTGGATAATCTAAATAGACCAATCAGCAGTGAGAAAATTGAAACAACCATCAAAAACCTCCCCCAAAATAAAAGTCCAGGACTAGATGGCGTCACCAGTCAATTCTACTAAACATTCAAAGAAGATTTAAAACCTATCCTTCTTAACTCTTCCAAAACATTTAAGAAGAGGCAATACTTTCTAATACATTTTATGAGGCCAACATAACCCTGATACCAAATCCTCATGTTTATATTATTCAATTCAGATATGTACATATACATATACACATACATACATATGAATATACAGGTGACATTTGAACAACACACAGTGCCCCCCACTCAGTAAAAAATCTGCATATCACCTGTTGGCTTTCCCCATATGTGGATTCCCAAGTGCAGATTGAAAATACTGTATGTTTTTAAAAACTAGGCATGAAGCTCATTTGTACATACTAATTTGAGTATATTATATATTGATACAAAACTTAAAATAACTTTCCCATGAAAAGCAATGGAGACTGTTCATTTGACTTCTTTCAATTAGTGGCATGGTTTCCAAAGCTAATGTTATTAAGTAAGGAATAGGTGTATTCCTATGACACATGACAAGACCACGGCCCCAAAACCCTGGAAGAAGTACCTTTAAGCTGGGACTTGAATATTGAGCAAGTTGTAAACAGGAGAAGAACAGAGAGATAGTGAAGGGACCGTGTTTTAGTTCCTTCAGGGGAAGAGGGTTGGCTAGACTAAGGAATTGGGAGTATAGTCTATACTGAGTTCGTTAAGTTAGTCAGCACACGGTGTGGCTTGATGGATACGGAAAGCTGGTTTATTCATGGTCTTGCTGACCACATGGAAAGAGCAGTAGGGATATAATGAAGGGCTTTATGGAGCTAAGAATCTTGATTATATCTACTTTTCCGAAGGTCACTGTGACTACTCGGATCATAGTGAATTGGAAGGAAGGCGTGGCGTGATGGTGAGAGTGCTTCAGACTGGACTGGTGGCAGAGGTCATGAAGAAAATTGATGAGATTGAAAGATGCATTTAAAAGAAAACAACAACACTTCTATTTAGAAATAATTACAGATTTCCAGTAAGTTCCAGACAGTACAGAGAAGTCTCCAGTACCCTTCACGCAGTTTCCCCGAGGGTTACGGAATATGCATTTTGGTATTTCATCAACATCAATTTCCAATGAATTACCAATGAAGACAGAGAGGGAGATATTTATATTCACTTTCCCCCAGCTTTGAATTTTATGCTTGGAATCCAGACTTGTATTACTCTGGCTTCTTTTGTCTTGAACAATGATAAGAGTGAGTGTTTACTGTTTGCTAGGTACTGTCCCAAGTGATTGGCATACCTTCTATCATATATTTTTCACTACAAGTCTCTGTGTCTTATTAACATTGCTGCTTCATAGATAAGTTAAATAACTTGGATAAGGTCACATGATAGCTTGGTGGGAGAATCTTATTTCAAACCCAGGCAATTTGGCTTTAGAAACCACCCACTTAACCCCGAATAGTATAGAGACCCCTATTTCTAATCTCACTCTCAATTAAAAACCGAACTATTATGTTCTACTGCTTCAGGTAAGACTAAAATATGGGCTGGTAGTTTTCTGTATTTTTTAATTATCCACGTATTCCCTGGCTTTCGGAATAAAAGATAACCACATGTTGGCTGCACGCCTCAATGCGGCAACGCTGAGAAATTTCCAACTCCTTAAATGTCATCTCTTTGAAAGACTGGGAAGCTGCTTGCAAAGGGGGACTCCTTTGCCTGTGATTAGGGTGTTCAATTAGTTCTTAGAGGAGTTTCTTGCAACTTCAAATACTATCCAGCTGAAGAAAAATCCCAAATACCCTGTTTTCTCCTTAACAAATTGAGTAACAGAAGAATAGAGGAATGTGCAAACATCCATGGTGACACTTTATCTTCACAACAGACCCCAAAGAAACATGCTGGTGACACTGAGGACCACTGAGTGGAAACATTAGTCCATGACAGATTCGCCCTCAGTAGAAACCATGACTTTCTGGTACTTGGGTGTGCAGACAGAATACCATCCTGATGTTTTCTATGTAAAGAAAAACTTTGCATGGCCAACTGGGACACTTTGAGAGTTATCAGAGCCACTGTGCAGGTGGGATATAAACAAATATAAATGAGAAGCATTCCAGAGAAACCAGAATGCATGGACATTCACCTGCGGAGCGCCATTTGTGGTTAGTGCACAGTTCTCAACGGTAGATTTCGCCATTGAATGATCAGTATCAGAATCTTTCTTTTAGACTTGCTTCTCCCAGACATAATTTCAAGTGACCCATTTCATCATCTCAGAATCAAATTAGGCATATGTCATTCATTGCCAGGGTGAGGCAGGGGACAGAGTGGATAGAAAAGTCTTAGGAGGAAGAGTGTGGGGGTTGATGCCTGACAAACCTGTCTCAAATACCAGTCCATCACTAATTTATTGGGTGATCTAACTAAGACCTGACTCAGCCCAACATCAGGTGACTCAGCGAACTACACTCATAGCCTCCGTTGCCTGATTGGAATTTTAAAGATGATGCGTATAATGCTTTCAGAGCTGTCAGGAACACTGTCAAGATCATTACCCTTATTTTTCTTTGTCCATATCCCTTTTTCGTGACTACAACTAGAAATATATTCTTTCCCTATTCATTGGCATGCATTAAGTAAGGTGTCAGGACAATAGTAAGTGGCCACCATTGTCAGTTAGGAACATGTTAGGTTATATGCAACCAAAGACTCCACTAAAGAGATGTTTGAGATATACAGATTTATTTGTCTCATGAAACAAGACTTCCAGGACTGGGAAATCCAGGGATGATTCACTGCCTCACTGATGCTGAGAACCCAAGACTTTCACAGCTGCACATCCCACCATCCTTAGCAGGAAATAAGTCAAGTACATGACCTCCTTAGAAGGGGCTCTTATCCTCCGAGTTCCCACCAATGTCTGAAGTATTCTGTGCGCATACAGAGCTGGTAGCTGTCATGTAGGTAATTAATTGGCCTTTTATACAGTTCTCCAGTTCTCCTAGACATCACTCCTCACATGATTTCTTATCAAGAGCTCCCAAACGCATTTGGTTTGTTAGCAGAATGAAATATTGATCAACTCCATCCTCAGCATGTCCACTCGGGGACTACAATGTTCAGACCTTCCATGTCAGTCACTTGCAGATCAGAGTAACCTTACTGTCACTCACTGCAGAATCAGGTTTAAATAGGAACATTTTAATGTGTCCCATGACATGAAAACATGTAAAAAGCAGGTAAACGCAAATCAAGCCTCAATGACAATAATGTTTACACCCAACAGATAGGCTAAAATTAAAGTCTAATGGTTATGAGGGTAGGAAAGGGTGTCAGGGTAATTTTATACTCTTCTGAGAGGAGTATAATTTTGTACGAGCACTTTGGAAAATAAATTGGCATTAGACTGTGACACTTGCATGTGCTTCACAACTTAGCAATGAACGCCTAACAATTTTATCCTAGGGAAGTGTTATCACGTGTCCCCCAGAAACATGCACACGAATGTCCACAGCAGCATTGTCCATTGTGAACACAAACTCAAGAACAACCTAAATTCTAGAAAAAGAAAACAGGTACATCATCGGTGGTAGATCCGTATAGTAGAATCCCACACCATAATGAAAATAAACATTAAACACATCGCCATGGGCTTGATTTAGGAGCATAATTTTGGGAAAAAGCCCCTGAAGCAAGGTATAGTTTGATACCACTTTTAAAAAGTATAGTAACAAGCAAAGTTAAACTAAGTTTATGTGTATGTGTGGGGGGCGGGAGGGCGGCTTTAAAATAATGTTTTAAAAACAAAAAAAAAGCAAAGAATGTTCTCTGCCCTGCCAGTAGGCTCAGTGGTTGAGCATCGACCCATGCACCAAGAGGTTGCCGGTTCGATTCCTGGTCAGGGCACATGCCCAGGTTGTGGGACTGATCCCCAGGGTGCAGAATGGCGGAGGCGGCCAATCGATGTTCTCTCTCATCAATGTTTCTATCTCTCCCTCTCCTTTCCTCTCTCTCTAAAATCAATAAAGAACAAAATTTAAAAGAAAAGAATATTCTCTGTTATTTTAATAATAATAATAAAATAACTTTAGATAAAGAAGATAAATAATTTTCGTGTAATCGTTGACTATCCGGAGTCATCAGAGTCTCTTCATATATTCCAGTTGGAGTTTTTGGTTCTAATCAGTAGGGGAGGCAGAGGGGAATGTGCTTACTTTATCTTAGCTGGAACCAGGAGCCCGCAGTCCTTTTCCAATACAGGGACAGACAGCCTGCGGTGCCCCTGATGGAGACTGAATGAGCAGAAATTAGGAGGAGAGTTTAGCCTATTCATCCCACTGAAAAAGTTCCACTCAGGCAATGTGCCCGGGCACCATGAGTTGCTCTCAACAATATTACTGGGAGACTCCTCTCCGAAAAGTGGCAAGTACCTCATCAAGCACCTTCTCCAGCTTCACGTGGCTCAATTGGTCTGTAGAGAGACCCGCAAAGAGGAGCTTGAACAGAAATCGCGCTCTTGTGCCTGGGTGAGTGGAGAGACCGGCTTCCCGCAGGACCACAGGACACCTCCCAAGGCGCCGTCCGCCACGCCGGTGGCTCCCTCTGCTCAGGACATTTCCCCGGTGAGACGGGTGACCATATCATTGATTGTCTAAAACAGGACACTTCCGAGAGTGTAAAAAGAGTGCTAAACACATCGCACATTGAAAGAGCAATTGTAAACTGGAACCGATTTCCAGCAAACAGATCATGTGGTGGCACGATGATGCGTTCGTGTGTTCGAGTCGCGTTATCCTGTGGTTGGCGCACAACTTGACCCCCCCAGCGGACATTTCCATTTGATCGAAAGGCCAGATCAGGCCAGAAAGTCGCTCCTAACACCGTGACAGCTGTGGAGTCGGCCAGCTGGACGGCAGAGAAGAAAGAGACGACGGTAAATAAACCCGAGCTAACGCATCCTCACTTCCTTCACGCAGCCAAGTCCAGCCATCTGCGGCTCCCTGCCACTCACGCCTTTTTTTTAAAAAAATATGTTTTTATTGACTTTTTCGAGAAAGAGACAAGGAGAGACAGAAACATCGATGTGAGAGAGAAACATCAACCGGCTGCCTCCTGCACCCCCCTTCTGGGGATGAATGAGCCCGCAACCCGGGCACGTGCCCTGGCTGGGATTCCACCGGGAACCTCTCAGTCCGTGGGACGGCGCTCAGTCCACTGAGCCACACTGGCCGGTCTCACTCACATCTTAAAGACGAGCAAAATGTTTCCTTTGATACTTTATCCAGAAATGTTCCAAAGAGTGTACTCCCTCTCTCTTATTTCTACAATGACAACTCTCAACACGTTCTATTCCTCCAGTTCTCACCAGTTTCATTTTCGTCACCCTAAACCCTCGAGAGGTGATGTAAGGGAATCAATGCTTGAATTTGAAACCAGAAAAAAAAAAAAAAAAAAAAAAAGAAAGAAAGAAAAGAAAAGAAAAAAGAAAAAGACCCTGCCTATTCTGAATAAAACAAAGATTTTTATTTCTCCTTCTCTATTAATATTAAGATACAAACCAGGGGTTGACTGCGGGGGGGGGGGGGTCGAATGTATCTCTTTGCTGAATAAGAGACATAAGTTTAGCCCTGGCCATTGTGACTCAATGGTTAGAGCGTTGGCCCGTGGACCAGAGAATCCCGGGTTCGGTTCTCGCTAAGGGTACATACCTCAGTTGCCGTTTGTCCCCAGCCCCAGTTGGGGTTGTGTGGGTGGCAACCAATCAATGTGTCTCTCTCACATTGATGTTTCTCTCTCTCTCTCTTCCCCCCTCTCTCCCTCCTGCTCTATCTGAAGATAAATCAAAAATGTCCTCGGGTGAGGATTTAAAAAAAAGAGAGAGAGACAAAAGTTAAAAGCAGTGATTTAGGAAACTGAAATGTGACAGTGGATGATGGATGGTAGCTGGCAAGGCTGCAAAATGAGAAACATTAAAATCGTATATTAGACTAGATCAAGCTCCGCGCCCCGATGTGTGTAAGCAAGTTTCTTTTGATATGTCAAGTCTTCACAGGCCTGGAACTCCAGTCGACTTTGAAGATGGATTTTAAAAGGAATATGTTTATGTTTAGGAGCTGAATAATGCCATGTGCACCAAGAAGCCAGGGACAAAATCAAACTGAATGTGTTACTGTTTATCTGCTGTGGGATCTTCCCACGCCTGGCACCCTGGGGCTCAGTGTCTGCTCAGAAGTTCTGGAGATCCTTTCAGAGACAGATCAAATATTACCTCCTCCAGGAAGGCCTTCTGATCCCCCCAGCAGGGTGCCTTTCTGCTGCTCCAGAATCCTCAGCTCCCTGTCTGGACCCTTCTTGTGGCACTTGGAATTTTCTCTCTTACAATAGGTTTGCCTCTGTTGGTGTCTTATCTTCCGCACTAACCTGTGAGTTTTCAAGGACAGGGACAATGATTGTTTCATCTCTGTACAAAGCCTGGGAGAGAACACTGTGGCTGTGTGTCTGAAGGTTTCTCGGCTGTCCCATCAGAGCTCTCGCCGCACGAAGTTACAACACTTTGCTCATGTTTCTGTTAGAATCTTTATTCATCAAGAAGCAGTCATTTATTTTTGTGCCTTTTCCAAAGCCTTCCATATGAGAATTTCTTCAGCATAGAGAATATGTACTATTCATCATGGGGATCCCAGGGACCAGAACCAGGTCTGAGCTATAGAGGATATTTTTTTTTTAGATACATGGATCCGTGTATCAATGTGTCAAGAAAAGAATTCCAAGAATTTTACTTCTTTGTAGCTGCATGTCCATGGACCATGCATGAGCTTCGTCTCTAAGAGCTGTAAGTCCTAGAACAAATCAATTCCCTTTCTATAAAGGCTAAATCACATGATCACCAAGCTTCTTCTAACACTAATAATAGTGCTGGCTAAATGCTTTGAATAACAATAGCATCATTATGCCACTATAATATTGCCCTCTATTTTTCATTTATGTAAACATTCATCATCATTGTTAAGTCACCTGGGGACCTGGTTGGAGAGGGGGAAGGGAGAACATTCAAGCCAGCGCTTGTTCTCTCATATAGTCTCAAAGACGGATTGAGAAGAAGCCGAACCTCCCAGCCATCCAAGAGTGAAACAGGGAAAGAGAGGTGTGGATAGGGAAGGGGAGGGCCACCTTTGCACTCTTCTTTGCCTAATTTACTTCAGCTCAGGACTGTGTTTTTAAGATCATTGCCTCTTTTTGGTGTCACTTCTCAACATATCACATCATTCTCTAATCAACCCTCGATTCAATATTTAGAAAATAATTACCTAAATTTTAAATACAATCTCTTTGTCATTTATACAGTGCTATTTCAAACCTGCTCAATGTCTTAAAAAAAACCCACAACCACCCCATTGAGGTATGAGTGACATACGAAAACTATACCTATTAAATGTATGCAACTTGATGATTTGGAGATAAGTATATACCCATGAAATCATGTCACAATCTATGCCATAAACATACCCATCACCTCCAGAAGTTTTCTTCTGCTGCAATAGATCTTATATTAAGTAGCCAATGTCTTTTGAAACCAGGATGGTACTTAGGATATTGAATGCTATGTTCTGAGCATTATCTCTTTAACAGTCATTTCACTATGACTGGTAATTTTTAGAAGTATAATCCATGTCTAGCTGGAAATTTTAGTAGAGTACTAGAAATATAAGTAATGACAGTATTAGAGGTAAACAGTTAACATTTTTATTTTTATTTTTTAAATTAATTAATTTATTTTTGTTACAGATGTTTCTCCTTTTCCCCCCACTAACTCCTTCCTCTCCTTCCCTCCCTGCCCTGTCCCCAGCCTTGTTGTCCATGTCCATTGTTTATGCATACATGCATTTAAGTTCTGTGGTTTATCTCTCCCCCACTACCTCCTATTCTGGGCACCGTCAGTCTGTACCCCACCTCCAGGTCTCTGGGACTACCCCATTCTTCAGACTGCTATGTTCATTATATTCCACAAATAAGTGAGATCATATGATACTTGTATTTCTCTGTTAGGCTTGTTTCGCTTAGGATAATACTCTCCAGGTCCCTCCATGTTGTCTCAAAGGATAAGAGATCTTTCTTTCTTACAGCTGCATAGTACTCCATTGTATATATGTACCACTGCCTTTTTATCCATTCATCTACTGATGGACACTTGGGCTGTTTCCAGATCTTAGCTATTGTAAATGATGCTGCTACAAAGATGGGGGTACATATATTCTTTCTGATTGGTGTTTCAGGCTCCTTAGGGTATATTCCTAGAAGTGGGATCACTGGGTCAAATGGCAGTTCAATTTTTAATTTTTTGAGGTAACACCTTATTGTTTTCCATAGTGGCTGCACCAGTCTGCATTCCCACCAGCAGTGTACTAGAGTCCCCTTTTCTCCACACCTTTGCCAACACTTGTTGTTTGATGATTTGTTGATGGCAGCCATTCTGACAGGTGTGAGGTGATACCTCATTGTTATTTGAATTTGCATCTCTCTAATGATTAGTGATGTTAAGCATTTCTTCATATGTCTCTTGGCCATTTGTATGTCCTGTTTGGAGAGGTGTCTATTTAGTTTCTCTGCCCATTTTTTAATTGGGTTCTTTGTCTTCCTTTTGTTGAGTTGTATGAGTACTCTATATATATTGGAAATTAACCCCTTATCTGATATATCATTGGCAATTATGCTCTCCCATACAACGGGTAGCCTTTCTGTTTTGATGATTGTATCTTTTGCTGTGCAGAAGCTTTTTAGTTTGATGTAGTCCCATGTGTTCAGTTTCTCCTTTGTTTCTGTTGTCTGAAGTGATGTATCAGTGAAAATTCTGCTGCGTATGATGTCTGAAATTTTGTTGCCTACAGTTTCTTCTAGGATTTTTATGGATTCATGAGTCACAGTTAAGTCTTTTAACCATTTTGAGTTTATTCTTGTGTAGGGTGTAAGTTGATGGTCTAGTTTCATTTTTTTTGCATGTAGCTGTCCAATCTTCCCAACACCATTTATTAAAGAGACTGTCCTTACTCCACTGTATGCTCTTGCTAAGTTGTCAAATATTAATTGAGCATATTGCCTTGGATCCATTTCTGGGTTCTCTGTTCTGTTCCACTGGTCTATCTGCCTGTTCTTGTGCCAGTACCAGGCTGTTTTGATTACAGTGGCTTTGTAATATAACCTGAAATCTGGTAATGTGATCCCTCCAACTTTGTTCTTCTTTTTCAAGATTGCTGTGGCTATTCAAGGTCGTTTTTGGTTCCGTATGAACTTTTAAAGTATTTGTTCTAATTCTGTGAAGTATGCCGTTGATATTTTGATGGGGATTGCATTGAATCTATAGATTTCTTTCTGTAGTATAGACATTTTAATGATGTTAATTCTTCCAATCCATGAACAGGGTATGTGCTTCTGCTTTTTTATATCTTCCTCTACTTCTTTTGCAATGACCTGTAGTTTTCTGCAAATAGGTCCTTTATTTCTTTGGTTAAGTTTATTTCTAGGTATCTTAATTTTTTTGCCGCAATGGTAAATGGGATTGCTTTCTTAGTTTCTCTTTCTCTGGGTTCATCATTGGTGTATAAGGATGCCATAGATTTCTTGACATTAATTTTGTATACTGCTACTTTTATAAATTCATTTATTAAGTCTAGTAAATTTTTGATGGAGTCTTTGGGGTTTTCTATATATAGTACCATGTCATCTGCGAATAATGACAGTTTCACTTTCTCCTTTCCTATTTGGATCCCTTTTATTTTTGCTTCCTGTCTGATTGCTGTGGCTAAGACTTCCAGTACTATGTTAAATAGGAGTGGCAAAAGTGGGCATCCTTGCCTTGTTCCTGTTCTTAAGGGAAACGCTTTTAGTTTTTGCCCATTGAGTATGATGTTGGCTGTAGGTCTTTCATATGTGGCCTTTATTATGTCAAGATATGATCTCTCTATTCTCACATTGCTGAGTGTTTTTATCAGAAATGGATGCTGGATTTTGTTGAAGGCTTTTTTGGCATCTATTGATATGATCATGTGTTTTTTATTCTTCATTTTATTTATGTGATGTATCACGTTTATTGATTTGTGAATATTGTACCAGCCTTGCATCCCTGGGATGAATCTCACTTGGTCATGGTGAATAATTTTTTTGATGTATTGCTTAATTCGATTTGCAAGTATTTTGTTCAGGATTTTGGCATCTACATTCATCAGGGATATTGGTCTGTAGTTTTCTTTCTTTGTAGTGTCCTTTTCTTATTTTGGAATTAGAATTATGCTGGCTTCATAGAACGAGTTTGGAAGTCTTCCTTCTTCTTGAATTTTTTGAAATAGTTTGAGGAGAATGGGTGTTAGTTCTTCTTTGAATGTTCGGTAAAACTCCCCTGTGAAGCCATCCGGGCCTGGGCTTTTGTTTGCTGAGAGAGTCTTTGATTACATCTTCAATTTCTTCTGTTGTTATTGGTCTGTTCAAGATTTCTATCTTTTCCTGGTCCAGTTTTGAGAGACTATGTGTTTCTAGAAATTTGTCCATTTCACTTAGATTGTTGAATTTGTTGCCATATAATTGTTCATGGTAGTTGGTAACGATCTTTTGTATTTCTGTGGTGTCAGTTGTTACTTCTCCTGTTTCATTTCTGATTTTGTGTATTTGGGTTCTCTCTCTTTGTTTCTTGGTGCGCCTAACTAAGGGTCCATCAATCTTGTTCATCTTTTCGAAAAACCAGCTCTTTGTTTCATTGATCCTTTGAACTGTTTTTTTTTTTCTGACGCTATGTCGTTTATTTCTGCTCTGATCTTTACTATTTTCTTCCTTCTACTTGCTCAGGGGTTTTCTTTTTGTTTTCTCTCTTGTTCTTTAAGTTGTTTGGTTAGATAGCCTGTTAGAGATTTTTCTTGTTTTTTGAGGTAGGCCTGTATTACTTCCCTCTCAGAACTGCTTTCATTGCATCCCATAGATTTTGTGTTGTTGTGTCGTCATTTTCATTGGTTTCCAGGAAGTTTTTAATTTATTCTTTGATCTCCTCGGTAACTCATTCATTGTTTAATAACGTGCAATTTAGCTTCCATGTGTTCCAATGTCTTTGCATGTTTTGTTGCAATTGATTTCTAGTTGCATGCCATTGTGATCTGAGAAGGTGCTTGATATGATTTCAGTCTTCTTGAACTTGTAGAGACTTAATTTGTGTCCTAACATGTGGTCTATCTTTGAGAATGTCCCATGTGCACTTGAGAAGAATGTGAATTCTGTAGTTTTGGGGTGTATTTCTCTGTAGCTATCTATTAAATCCATTTGGTCTAGTGCTTCATTTAGAGTCTCTGTTTCCTTGCTAATTTTTTGTCTAAAGGATCTATCCAGTGATGTCAGCAGGGTGTTGTAGTTCTCTGCTATGATTGTATTGCTATTGATTTCTCCTTTGAAGTCCTCCAGAAGATTTTAAATATATTTTGGTGCTCCTATATTGGGTGTATATATGTTTATTTTCCTGTTGGATAGATCCTTTCAATATTATGTAGTGGCCTTTTTTGTCTCTAGTTATGGCTCTCATTTTGTAATCTTATCATTTTATCAGATATGAGTATTGCTACCCCAGCTTTTTTTTCCTTTCCGTTTGCTTGGAAGATTTTTTTCCATCTCTTCACTTTCAACCTATATGAGTCTTTTGTTGTGAGGTGGGTCTCTTGTAAACAACATATACATGAGTCATGCTTTCTTATCCAATCAGCTACTCTGTGTCTTTTTTATGGGAGCATCCAATCCATTTACATTTAAGGTGATTATTGATATGTACTTATTTATTGCCATTTTTGTTTAGTGTGATTTTATTTTTCTTCCCATTTCTCCTGCTAATTACAGCAGTCCTTTTAACATTTCTTGCAGTGCTGGTTTGGTGTTAATGTGTTCCCTTAGCCTTTTTTTGTTTGGAAAGCTCTTTATTTGACCTTCTATTTTGCATGATACCTTGCTGGGTAGAGTAGTCTTGGATTCAGGTCCTTGTTTTTCATGACTTGATTACCTCATGCCATTTCCTTCTGGCCTGAAGTGTTTCTGTTGAGAAGTCAGCTGAGAGCCTTATGGGGTTCCCTTTGTAGGTAACCTGTTGCTTCTCTCTTGCTTCTTTTAGGATTCTCTCAGTGTTTTTAATTTTTGGTTCTTTGATTACTATGTGTCTTGGTGTGGGCCTGTTTGGGTTCTTCTTACTTGGGGCTCTCTGTGCTTCTTGAACTTGAATGCCTTCTTCCTTCACCAAATTAGGGAAGTTTTCTCTTACTATTTCTTCAAATATATTCTCTAACCCTTGCTCATTTTCTTCTTCTTCGGGAGCACCTATGATGCGAATATTATTACATTTCCAGTTGTCCCACAGTTCTCTTAAGCTGTTTTCCTGCTTTTTAATTATTTTTTTCTTTTGGTTTTATGATTGGTTGATTTTTTCTACCCTATCTTCTAATTCACTTATCTGGTCCTCAGCTTTCTCTACTGTTATTTAGAATTTCCAATGTGTTTTTTATTTCTGATATGTCATTCTTTATTTCTTCCTGGTGGTTTTTAATTTCCAACTGGTTGATTTTCAACATTTCTATGTCTTTACTCATGGTGCTCATCTCCTTACACATGCTGTTGAGCTTCCTGAAGATCATGGCTCTGAATTCTAGTTCTGTTAACTTGCTTAACTGCACCTCATTTATCTCATCTTCGGTAGAGGTTTCTTGTTCTTACATTTGGCTTTTGTTTCTGTGTTTCACCATTTTGGCTATCACAGTGGGCTTTGGAGCCTGCCAAATTTTCTCTGTGGGTGTTGGTGTTCTGCCGTTTGTGGCTCCCTCTCCTGGGTTCGAATGAGGTAGGGAGGACCCACTTTAAACACCACTGTCAAGTCTTACTTTCCTAGTTAGAGCTGCTAGCCCAGGGATGGTACAGTTATCCTATAGCTTTTTTGCCTGGAGGCTATTAGTAGGGGTCAACTGAATAACCTTGGTCTCTGAGTTGAATGAAAAACTCCCTCAGGTGCTCAGTGTAAGAGGATTTCCCGAGGGTGGGGCAGATGCTGGTTGTTAATGGGCCTCAATTAGCATTTCAATGGCCACCAGGTAGGGTTGAATCTTTGAGGGAGGGGCCCCTGCCTCTCCCCAGGGCCCTGGGAAGGAGTAAGATGACCACAGTTCTGCATGGCTGCAACTCAGCAAAAGCTCTGAGTGCCCTCCAGATCCTGAGTGTCCCCACACAGTTCCAGTCCAGTTTGCCCTCCCTCTGCCAGAGCCCAAGGTGAGTGGTTGCTGCTAATTTAGCCTCTGTTCCTGCTCTGCACTGTGGAGCCACCTGGGACTTTAACCACAGGCCACCACTCCCAGCTAAGGGCACTACTCCCAGCTAAGGCCGTCACTCCTGGCCGAGGCTGCGGCAGCTCCCAGCCAAGGGCATAGCTCCTAGCTGAGGGCGCAACTCCCAGCTGAGGGCGCAGCTCCCAGCGAGGCCACAGGTCCCAGCCGGGGCCGTCGCAGTTCCAGCCCAGGCCGCTGGGACCGTGGGCTCCCGGCCCCCTCTCGTGTCTTCGCAAGCCTACCAGGATTGAGTCAGTGTCCCTGCTTATGTGGTCCTCCAAGCTGCTTTTTGGTTGCCTTTTCCTGACGATTTGTCTTTATTTTCGTTGTAATTCCAGTTTGGACCTGGGAGATGGTCTGTGTAGCTTCCATTCACTCTGCCGCCATTTTCAGTCTCCTCCAGTTAACGTTTTTAGAGCACTTCAAGGGTTAACATTTCTGTCCTGTTCATTGTATCCACATTGCAGAGCTCGTGACCTACAGTAATGTGAGCTGGACTTGGGTCCACATATAAATCAAAGAAACCACTCACCCTCCTTGAGCCTCTGTGTTCCCATTTTTTAAATGGAAATAATAACAGCAAGCATCTCCCAGGGTGGTTGTGAGGATTAAGTAAAAATCAAGCAGGTGATACTTTCCCAAAGGTCTTTGGCATATCAGATGAACCGATTTCATTTCAATTATGATTATTGCATGTTTGATTTTCCCCACAGCAACTGTGCCCAGAACACAGAGATTAATCCCTGCACGTACCAGGGGAGGATACTGAGGTTGAAAGAGGTTATGAAGGTGATCTGCTGTGACACCAAAGTAAGGAACAGATCCAAGGCACAGGGTAAGATTTTCTTTTCCCCCATCTAGAGCTTTTTCTGCCCCCATGGCAGCCTGCCGTTCAAGCTATTGTATTCACACTGAGGCAACGCTGGGGGATAGATGGGCTGGAGGAAGAGAACCTATGGAATATTGGAAAGGGGGAGAAGCCAACTGGTGAAGGAGAGACTGATGTCCGCATATCACCTGTGTCACATAAGAATTAGGTCCCAGCACCAAATGTGTTCAAATATGCCTCCTCTGGAATATAGCCAAAGCCATGAGATTCTAAATCCCAGGTAGTTAGAGGAATCTGGATCCCAGCAGGCACTGAGGGCCACTGGTGAACAGAGGTCACTGGGCTATAAATAGGTGTGTTCATTGCACCTGTGGCATCACTTCATTCTAGACAGTGCTGGGCAGCCCACACACCGGCAACAGAGGAAGGTATTGATTTGTCTGAAGTTCTCTAATTAACGTGTGAATAGAGGGTCTGCTCTGTCCACCAGGAATCCTGCGACTCCATTCCCAGCCATCACTGTTAGATGAGAACAGTGCTTTCTGCCTGGCTATATTCAAGAGTTCAGGGTGAGGAGAGGTAAGCTCACCTGACACTTGGGACCCTCCTCTGTAATGTTTTTTCTACTTTTAGCTGAAGGAGCAGGTACAACCACCTCCTAAGACATATTTTTGTTTGATTGGTTTGCTTTGTTTTTATTTGTTTATTCCTAAAGATGTCTTTTTTAAAAAAAAAAAAAATCCAGAATTATTTAAAAAGCAATACTTGTAAATATGCACACGAGGAAGCAAACTGTTGGCATGGCATTGCTTTCCAATAGATGCATTGTTTTCCTCTTAATGCAAAGGGGATGAATGTCCTGTTTGGTTCACCAGAAGCTCAAGCATATATTGCACCCAGGCTTGGAGACGCACACAAAGATTTCATTGGCCTGTTCTTTTATTTTTAAGGGGTGATCAGAGACACATAAAAACTTGATGAGAAGTGGATGGAAGGAAAACACCTCCAAAAGGAGAGAAAAACTTCCAGTGACTAGGTCAAGGGTGAGCCAGAGAGAGGGAGCAACTCGGAGCCTGTCATTAGCCAGACAAACCCAGCTGCCTCTATGCCCACGTGTGTGAGACCAGATGCCACTTTGGGGAAACAGAGGCTGAGTAGTACTTGTCCTCTGGAGAGCGCCTGGGCTGTCCAGGTAATAGATTAACAAGAGGAAATGTTTCTTTTGCTTGATGACACTTTCCATTACCTACAATGTGCCGCTTTTCCCACACGCGCATACACATGCACGCACACACACATGCACGCACACATAGACAAAAGACGCTTCTAAGGCCTGGGAGAAAGGCAAGCCAAGGAGAAAAGGAAGGGACGGCAAACAGAAGAGGCCTCTCTGTACATTTCCTCTGCCACAGAACCTCTTTGTGTACGGCATGTCCACGGCTCACAACATGCTTTGAGAATAGAGTCTTTTTAGAGGAGCTAATTATAAAAACATGGTCTGGCGTGGAAATGGTGAGATGGTGCCAAATCCTCCCAAAGTAGGGTGCCAGGTTCCTTGTAGCTTTCAATGTGTACATCAAAATTGCCAAGCCCCTTCTGCTTGCCGTGTCTGTACTTGAGACCTTGCATAGAACAGTGATTTTTTTTTTTTTTTTTTTGAGAAAAGAAAGACAAGATGAGGATGGTAGGGAGAAAAGGGAGTTTGAAACTTTTCTAAAGTGGAATTTGTTCTTCATCGAATCAAACAGGTTTTATTATGTCAGTTATTTTATTGTAACATTCGATAAAACGACCCCTTTATGATGTGGACACAAAGGATTTGGGGTGGCCAGCACTATCTTCTCTCTTTTATTGATTCTCTCGGTTCTATTAAATCCTACTTTTGTTTTAATCTACCTACATTTTGACCTAACCTGGGCAATGGAGAGATTGCTAAGTACTTTAACCCTATTAGTTCCCATCACTGCCTATAAAAAGATAACATGACATGCCCTGGCCAGTTTGGCTCAGCGGTCAGAGCATTGGCCTGTGGTCCTGAGAGATCCAGTTTGGTTCCCACTAAGGGCATGTACCTCGGTTGCAGTTTGTCCCCGGCCCTGGTTGGGTTGTGCGGGTGGCAGCCACTCGATGTGTCCCTTTCACATCGATGTTTCTCTCTCTCTTCCTCTCTCTCCTTCCCACTCTATCTGACCAAAAAAAACAAAAAAGGGAAAAATGTCCTCAGGTGAGGATAAAAAATAAATAAAAAACATGACATGAAGTGTTTAATGTGTGCATTGGTTGAGAACAACCTACAGAACCTCAGTGATGGTGGGAATGTTGTTATATGGTGCTGACCAGTGTGGGATCCCCTAGCCAAGGCGGCCCTTGAGTCCCTGAGATGTGGCCAGGGTGGCAGAAGCACTGAATGTCAAGGAGAACTCATTTCCCCGCCTTCCTGTGTAGAGAAAAAACACAGTTCTTCCCTAAATGTGCTTCCTCTCTGGGATTCCCCTTAACTACTCACGCAGAACATTATCCCTGTGATCACCAAATGAGTGGGTCCCCTTCTCAACAAGCAGTTCTCGGTGGCAGCAGCTGAGTGTCTGGAATTTAATTCAACTCTAACATTATCTACCCAGCGATAGTGACGGTGTCTGGTCACAGGTCAAGGGCTCAGTCTGACTACACCCCAACACCCGCCCCCACACATATGCACACACGCACACACATACACACACACACTCTTAGACACCTGTCAAAAGTCCAGGTTATCACTTAGGCTTCTGACCTTATGACCAGAGGGTCCAATGACCCCTTCCTTGGGTTTGCTTAATTTGCTAAAGCAAGAACTCAGGGAAATGCTTACTTACATTTACTGGTTTACTAGAGGGTACGATAAAGGGTACAGATGTGCCTCCAGCTGGAAGAGACGCTCAGGGCAAGGTGTGCAGGAAGGGGTGCAGAGCTGCCGGGCTGAGTCTGGGCACGCCCCTTCTCAGCACCTCCATTGCTCACCAGCCCAGAGCTCCGTACTTCGGGAGTTCACAGAGGCTGCCCTGCACAGGCAAGATCGAGCATGAACTACTCTTTCAGCCCTTTTCTCTTCTCGAAAGAATGGGGGTGGTGGGGGCTGAAAATTTCAAGCTCTTACTCCTGGTTAGGTCTTTCCATTGACTAGCCCTCGTCCAGGGGTCATCAAGAGCCCCCACCCACAGTCACCTCACTCAAACAAAAGACACCCCTATCACCCAGGAAATCACGACGGTTTCAGGAGCTCTGAGTCAGGAACGGAGGTCAAAGAGCAAACACTGGCACGAAAGATGCTCCCGGTGCTGTTGTTGTGTAGGGGATCCCAAGTGTTTAGGATCTCTGTACCACAAACGGGGACACTATCACCCTGGCTGTTTAATGTTATCCATTTTAATTAGTGCAAAGAGAGGTAATGCCCTGTGGCTTATGGACTCTGATGAGACAGTGCAGACTTAGAACCTGGAAAAAAACAAGTCAAGAACTCAGGTGCCCACACCCCACACTACAAAGGGCTCTGAACACAGACCAACTCTGTCCACTGATTTGTTTGTTTAACTGGGGCAAGTTGCTGAATGACTCCGAGCCCTGGTTTTCTCATACGTGAGGTGGTACAAGGGTCCCTCCCCCCTGCCTCATCTCGTCCATGCATGGTTGAAATAAAGTGCTTTATACAACTGTAAAGCTTAGAGAGGGTAGTAAGTAAAGTTTTTATTTTAGTCTTTGGAAGGACTTTGAATGCCATACTAAAGAATTTGCCTCCTAAAAATTAATTAGCGTGTTCTTACACAAATCCCATTTTACAAATTTGGGAAGTAATGAATAGAGAGATTAAGTAACTTGCTCAAAACCACTAGATAGTGAGTGATGGGGCTAATGTTTAAATGTAGGCATGCAGATTCTAAGTTCTTATCCCTATGATGACTCCCCAAAGCCCAAGCTGACTCATTGGTGGCCTCTCCAGCATCCACTTCTCCTTTCCTACTGTGACACTTGAAGGTCTGAAGGAGAAGATTTCATTGGTTGGCCTTAAGACAACCAGCACATCTCTTACCCCGGTCACATTACATACTTAGGCACATAATGCACTCCAGGCCATTGAGATTCAGACATTTACTGAAACCTTTGGGTGGAAACATTTCTTTTCTTGCTTGTTCTAAACTGTGAAACTTGTAATCCTGCTTACTGCTGCCAAACATTTTGTAACCAACACTGTGCCTAAGGTAAGGACAGAACATACACGATGGAAGACAGAGTGGAGAGCTGGGAAGGACGTTGGTGATACTGACGATCTGCTTGATCTAGCTTTACCTGTAGTCCACTCTGTGGCTGAACTTTGTAGTTACATGAAATTGTTTTGTAAAACAGAGTATATTTTTGTTGTTTCTGTTATAACTCACAGTGGAAAGCAACTCCAACGGACTAATATAGTCATGCCTTATACAAATTCGTGTTTTCACAACCCAGGACATTATGGCCATCATTCGACAGTCAAATCTTGAAACTAATACTCGTACAAAGGAAATGTTGCTCGTAGCTCAGAAACACGATTTCCTGCTCTGGCACTTGGGATGAGGTCTCTATAACAAGGGATAACAGATTAGCTCTGCAGCAAGCGATGGCAGTACATTAAAAGCATATTAAGGTTGTGACAGGAAATGATACCAGTCAAAGCAATTCCTCAGGAAGGGAGAGACACCAGATGTGCAGCTAATGCCAAGATGCCAGGGGGAGGGGTGTAGAGTTAGGAAAGTCATTAAAGAGACTCCCCGTGGTGTCCAGGAGTTAGAAGACATATGGTGCCTTTGCCCCGACTTGGGAGGTTTCATTTCTCTTTGCTTCCAATGCCACACTTATTTTACGTAACTTAGGAAGAAGACAGGAATAAGAGCTGAAGAAGCAGTGACGTGGGTCCTTATTTTATGATGACTCAGTAGGATTGGGGAGGTGGGTGATGTAGTGGAAAGAGCCTTGGGTTATAGGTTCTTAGGTCAAGGTTCTAGGCATTATTAACCCTGAGATCTTGGTCAGTCACTTAAACTTCCTCGTTCTAGCTGCTTTGTCTAAACAACAGAGGAAGGACAATGCTGAAGCCACAGTGAGACCCTACTACCCCTCCCCCTAAACCTCATACATTGTCTTGCGTCTGGGATTTTACCCCTGGGCTGTCTCTGTCTGCATACTTCCCATCATCCCTCTTTAACTGTTGCTTTCAGTCCAGGTGTCATCTCCTGCATGAAGTCCTCTCTCACCTGGACGTAATGTCTCCCCTGCTACTCCCACCTGTCCTAGGACGTATCACACACTCCTGGGGCATCCTGTTGCTCCTAAACCGAAGTTAGTGCATGCACAGACCTCCACTCTGCCCACCCCCGCCGCCACACACTTCCTCAGCACCAAGCTTCTCGAGGTCAAGGACCAGGTCTGAGCATCTCTGTGTTTCAGGGCCCGCCAAGCACAAGGCTGACTTGGGCAGGTGCTCCAACACACTCACCGATGTTAGCAAGGCCCTCCAAGTTGTGCAGATCCGGTGCCTTAGCCAGCTCTCCATCCCATTCTTTGCAGTGACATAGAAAAGACCCTCTCCTCTTCAGAGGCCTTCTGACCTCCCTCTGGACTCCCAGGAGATGCTTTGGCTTCTTTGGTGCATTTGAGGGTGAAAATGCATCACTCCTCTTTGCCTCTGTTCATTTTCAACTGAGAGAGAGACAGAAAAGTCGAACGGAAACTGTGCTGAGCAAGAGAGAAGTAGGTAGAAAGAGTCCTTACTAGAAGGTGTTAAACACTTTGCTCCACTCAATCAAGAAACATGGACCAATGGTCACGGGAATTTTAGCCTCATTGCTCAGTTGAGGTGAGGATTTTGTAGAAGTTTCCACATGGAAACTCCATAAGGAAGATAGAGTAGCTCTTCCTGGCCTGCTTCACAGAGAACATATCTAGACTTGCATGAACCTTGCTCACCCTTCCTTCTGTCTTCCTGTAACAGTAGAAGGGGGGTGTTTCTTCTCCTAGGGCCAATCCCATTTCCTGAAACCTCCTGGGGGTTTGCTCTCCTCACCTTTCATGCTTGTTGCTTCCTGTGCAGTCTTCACTTACACCTGTTTCAAAACAGAATTTAGAGCCCAGCCGGTGTGGCTCACTGGTTGAGCATCAACCCATGCACCAAGAGGTCACAGGTTCGATTCCCGGTCAGGGCACTTACCCGGGTTGTGGGCCAAATCCCCAGTTGGGGGGCATGCAGAAGGTGGCCAATTGATGTTCTCTCTCATCAATGTTTTATCTCTCTCTCTCTCTCTCTCTCCCTCTCCCTTATTCTCTCTCTAAAAATCAATACAGAAAAAACAAAAATAGAATTTAGAGCCTGCACTGGAAGTTTTCACTTATCATTCTTGATGACTCCAATGATGCTCGCATCCTGCCCTAGTAATCACGGAAATAGACCCACTTCTCAGATAAAGAAGCATTGCCTTTTTGGATTAGAAAGATAAAGGAATGTATTTTTTCCCCAAACACACACACTCCTGGATCATATTCACCTCTGGCATCCCCTGCTTTTTTGTGACTTCAAGTGATGTTCAAATAGCAGCTGCCATTCCCAACCTTCTCCCTTGTCCTCGAGTCCAGCAAACCAGCCTGAATCATTCAGTGTTATTATGTATTTGGGCTGACCAGTTGCTAGGGACCATTTAAGAGCTAGCCTTCCAGTTCAGGAAAAGTTAGAAATTGCTCAACCTGAGTGGATATTTGAGCTGCCAGGATTATGGATATAGTCATTGTCAACTCCTCACCAGAGCATCAGTCTCTAAATGGCCCTTCTCAGCCACATGCCAGGAGGCTAGATGCTGAACTCAGCAATGCATGGACTAAGCCATGCAACAAATGATCAAAGAAGACAATGCAATGCATGCCCATCTTAACCCCATTAAAGAATGACATTCTTCTCTGTTGATGAAGGTATTATATTTGCCAGAACATATACCCATCCGGTTAGGTGTAATAAATATAGTAATACACATCTTTGTCTTTAAGACAAACTGTGATGAACATATATGAGGGAAGAAGAACCGCCCAAAGAATAAGTAGTTGGTCAAATAACAAAATTGGATGTAGCATACTATGACTGCAGCTACAACTCTCTTCACCTGATACAGAAAGTGGCTGGGGCTGGGATTACTTGCAAGATACCATGAAACTGTGAGGTGGCACAGCTAATGCTTTCAAAGGCTTGCTTGCTACCCAGGGCTGGGAGCATCGTAAGTTCACAGCTTCGTCAGCCCATGTTCCACCTTCTCTGGTTTTCGGTGTTTTTGTGTCCACGTTTCCAGATGAGTTACAAGGCAGATAACCATTCCAGAAATGCTAACACAACAATCATAAAACACAACACAGCTGAGAGCTGAGATAATACATTTCCATTTGGGTTTATCTTTCCCTAAATTTCTTAAAGTGCATTACCCACCCAAAGTTCTCCTTTTACAAATGCGAACATGATTAAACTGGTGATTGCATCTGGAAAAAAAAAAAAAATCATGCTATGTGGCAAAATAATTTGATACTCATCTCGCTGCTTTTAAGAGCAATTTCACAAAGCCGCAAAAGCATCAGAAGCTTGATTCCAGGGAGAGATATCGATGAGTCTTGGATCCCAATCAAGAATACGAGGAAGGATCTTCAAAGTTAGCCATTAGCTGGAGACGTCAGTTACTAAAGCAGTTGCTGGGGGTGTGATGCACAAGTACACCCAGGCTTCAGAGAATGGAGCAGTAGGTCTTTATGGACCCAACATTTCATTTAATTTTCCTCTAATGCCTCCTCATCCAGCACCCTCACAACCATGGAAGAGGAGGAAACTGGGATGCCAAGAGAAGAAGGGGTAGACATGCTTAAGATCTAAAGGCCAGTTGTGATCTCTCCTGGGGAAAAGGCAGAAGTTCACCCTCTGAGCACATGTGGATGTCCTGCCCACATTCCTTTATCTTTAAGGCTTGACGGCAAACTACCCAGACTCCCAAGTGCGAGCATTGGCTCTTGACTATCTTTACCCCAATTTCCACATGGCCTGCTAGGCAGCAGAATGGGAGACTTGGGGAGCTATCGCTGCTCCCGAGTATGCCTCAAACAGTGGTGGAAGGAAGCTGGTGTATGAAGACTTCAGCCTCACCCCTCAGGTAGAGTGATGTGCAGGTGTGTGTCCTGCACTGGCTGCCAGAGAGTTCTAGGATGATTCATCTCCAGCCACCACAGGGGTAATGAATTGATGACACACCCTTTGTTGGCCAACTTCCTTTGTCTATCTTAGTTCCTCACGTGTTGCCTGGTGTCTGATATTTTCTTCAACTCCCAACTTTCCTACTTGTACTAAAATTTTTTCTTAGGCTCTGCTTTTGGGAGACCCCAGATTGAAACAGTTCTATCTATTTCAGACCACGGGGCCAACTTTGCCCAGGCTCACTAAACATGTCACAGTTTCTATTTCCTTTTCCTTTCCTGCCCCACCACCTAGACTTAATTCCCCACGTGTATGGGAAACCATGGCATGACTTGGTTATGGTTTCCTCCAAGCAGAAGGGCAAGGGTCTGGGCAAGGATAAACTCCGCATCTCAACCCCAGTAGGGGTGCCGATAGTACAAGACGAGCAGGAAGATGAGTGGTTTTGGGGATTGGTCTCCTAATGACCTTTAAGTGAACCATGTTTCTATGTGGGCATTTAGAAAGGGACTTCCTCAACAACCAATCAGATGAAGCCAAATATTTACTAGATGAAGATTGTTGGAGACATGTATCGCCTAATTTTTTTTTTAATCCTCACCTGAGGATATTTTTCCATTCTTGTTTAGGTAGAGTAGGAGGGAGGGAGAGAGAGAGAAACATCACCATGAGAGAGACACATTGACAGGTTGCCTCCCATATGACCTTGACCAGGGCTGGGGACAAACCACAACCCAGGTACGTGCCCTTGACTGAAACTGAACCTGCGACTCACTGGTCTGCATGCTGACGCTCTAACCGCTGAGCCAAACCAGCCAGGGCTCACCTAATTTTAAAAAATTCCCCTGGAGAGTTTATTTTGACTAAAAAAGAGCATTTTTGATGTGCTCAGAGAATAAAATCCTTCCATGATTTTCTTTAGAAGCTATTACATGCAATAGACAAGCTGTAAAAGTATTTTCAATCTACTTTGCCCTAAAACAGGAGTTGGAAATGAAACCCTGAATGTGACATGTTCCTCTTTGTGACTCCGTCCTTCAAGCACAGCTAATGGAGCTGTGTGTCATATTTTATTGCTTTTCTTCAGAAGCAATAAGGTTAATCATTATTAGGTTTACAGTATTCAAACCCAACTGCTACCCTACATTCCCTGTGAGCTGAGCAGAGTAGACATGATAATCCTGAGTGGAGACATGTGCCTGAGCATTCTGTGAGCGCATTGAGAGCCCTAGAAGTCCTGATCCCACAATAAAAATCACTCTAACACATGTACATAAACAATTGAGTGCCCTGACTCGTCTGAGCTGCTCAAGACTTGTTAACTATGTTTCTTATTTTCACCCAAGCTCTGAAAAGAAACGGAATCAACCACCAATTCAGTGACAGCGTTAATAAGGGTTGACATGCACCCTGCCTTCAGGAGGGAGTGAAGGAAAGGTGAATACATCCTGAAAACTCGGTACGGCCACTGGTCAGCAGAGGTCACACATCTGAGGCTTTCTCACTGCTGCTCTGAGAGGTGTTCTGGAGAGTTACCCTTGAGAGGGTTTTAATTCAAGGCTGTGATGCTATCCTTGTTCAGTTCCGAACCTTGGAATTTAACAATGGCACGCAGCTGACAAGAAAAACCTGATACCTATTCCGTGTTAATATTTCTGGAGGCAAAGGAAATCTGCCACTGAGTAAACTCAGGGTGGTAAAGGGAGGTTTAACTAAAAACACGGATTCAACTTTATGTCCAGTGACTCAAGACAACACTGGAGGAGTTAATGAAGCGTTTTCTTCCCCTCCCTCCCTCCCTCCCACCCACCTTTCCTTCCTCTTCCTCTTCCTCCTTCTCCAACTCCTCCTCCTCCTCCCCCCTCCTAGCTCTCTCTCTCCTTCCTCCCCCCACATCTATCTCTCTCTTAATTTAAACAATCTTCATTATCAGTGAGATACATTACAGTGAGGTGTTTCCTTTTTTTTTTGTGGTTAAAGAGTTTAATTTCTGTTGTCATGTTAGTTTGAAACCCAGGCAAGACTGTGATCAGCTACTATAAGGACCTATTCTTTGTACAATAAAAGTCATTCTACACTTTTAAGAGTTTTGAGGAATTATGTAAATGGTCTTTTAACCCCATCTCTTTAATTTAACAGAAATTATTTAATTTAAGATTTCAAGAACCCTTCAAATTAACTGGTTCATTCTCACATTTTAGTTTTGAATGTGTCCTTCACAACTCCACCAAAGGATCAAGACCCCTCCTTGAATATTGGTAGTGACAGGGAACTCATTTCGATAAGCCTTGCCCATCTATCCACAGACGGCTGTAACCCTATCACGTCCTTTTCTTGCTTGAGCATGTTGCTTTACTCCCCAAGTGGGGAGCTTAGAATCAAAGTAGCACTCAAACCAGGAAGTCTAAAGGCAAAACCCTGGTAAGGGAAAACTGGGTAAAGAAAAAGAAGAAATGCAGAAGACCAATAAGCATATGTCAAAGAGGCCAGCCCCATTAGGAAGGGTATACAAATTAAACAAAACAAGTTCACATTTTCTATCACTGAAGTCGGTAAAGAAAAACCAAAATGCTGATAATAGTGCTAGTTAGGTCAGGCCTGCCTAACATGTGTACGTTCTTTGGTGTATAATTTACATTTGCAAAGGACTTAAGGACATAAATGAGTAAAACTTTTAGCTACCCACATATTCCTTATGGTTTTATTTGAAATAACAAAATAGCATCACTTATGGTTTACCTATACACCAACTACTACTCTTTCATTAGGATGGTGGTTAACTCATGATTATTGGCATAGAAATATATTCCTGATACATTGTTAAATGTAAAGAGCAAATTAAAAGCCCTGTGGCTAGAAAGAACAACTAAAACATATTGGGCTGCCATTGGGGAAATTTGAGCACTGATTCCATCTTTGATGATGTTAAGGAATTATTGTTACTCTTCAGGGCAATTATAATATTGTATTGATTTTATTTAAAACACAAGTTAGGAGCTACTGGTTAACCAGGTGGTTGGCCATATGTACAATGGGTTTTCCTCTGGAAATGCCTTCAGATGAGATGAAAGGAATAAATTAAGTTAAAGACTCATAAAAATGAAGGTATCAAAAGAGACTTCAGTGAGTAAAAGATTATAATAGTCTGTAGAAGATGGGAAATTGATGGAATAGTAATCTGGCTAAGCAGAGTGAAGGTCAGTACTATTAAGTACCCACCCCATGGGGTAATAGTGAGACAGAAATGTTCTCCTTCTATCCATATTATGAACTACAGAATTTTCCTAGTTTCTTAAAAAACAGAATATGCATCTCAGGTTCTCTTTTTGTTGTTTTTGGGTGCTATCTAAAAAGAGAATGAATAGTTTTTACTTTGCCACTGTAAAAGTAGAAGTCTTCTGGATTTTTAAAAATATTTTTAAATATGTATCTCCCCTGCTAAATTTCCCCATGAGCTCAATGACAATATCTGTCTTGTTCAAGTCTGTATCCTAAGCATCTGACTCACAATAGGAGCTGAGTAAATATTTGTTGAATGAATGGAAAAATGAATTAATATATAAAGTATAATCTAATTTTGAGGGGAAAAAAGATAATATAAAATGCATTGGGAAGGATTCCCCAAAGGAGTTATTACTAATTATATCTAGATGGGGTGTGTTTTCTTATCATTTTCTGCTTCAGGCTACAACAAACATGCTTCTTTTATAATAAAACATCATTTTAAAAGGCATTTTAACAAGGGCTCATTTTTAAATACAGTGTTACTTTTATTGGATCTTCCAAGACAGTCTAGATTCCAGCTCCTTTGTTCTTCCTGTGAATGGATTCATACTGGGTGAATCCAGGCTCAGAGTTCGGTCTCACAAAATGATGCTCGTGATCATAATGAGAGTAAAGGTATTTCCTGCCTTGGGTCCCTCCCAGCCCCCTTCAACACATCATACATTCTCGTGTCCAGGTTCCATGAACGTGTCTTCCCTCTCAGCTTGCCGCTGAAGAAAAGAGGTTTGAGAAGATGCCACCTGAGAAAAGAACCAGTCCCTTAACTGCCTTCTTCTTTTCCGTAATAATTGGTTGGTTTCAGGGAATTTCAGGCAGGATGATCAGTGTGCTCAGCGTTTTCTCTCTCCACGAACAACATTGTCAAAGCCTGGAAGCAGCAGTTTCCCTGATGTGCCAACACCCTCCTTGACCTCTCTCCACCGTCCTGCCCTTCTTCCTGCTTTCCGAACACATCCAGTTCATCCCACCATCTCGTCTGTTCCACCCACTTTTTAAAATGCTGTTCTTAGATCCTGGTTTTTGTCTCCCTAATTCTTATTTCTGTAGTAGGATTTATTGGGGTGATATCAGGTATACAATTCCACAATACATCATCTGAATATCATACTGTATGTTCACCATGTGTCTTCTTCCATTACCATTTGTCCCCCCTTTACTTTCTTCTACCTCCCCCACTCCCTCTTTCCTCTGGCGATCACCACACTGTTGTTTGTGTCCGTGAGCCTTTCTTTCTTTTCTTTGCTTAATCCCTTTACCCTTCTCCTCCAGCCCCCAAACCCACTCCCCTCTGACACTGTCAGTCTGTTCCCTGTAAACTAATGAACAAAGCAAACTAACTAACAAGGTAGAGACAGACTGGTGGACACAGGTATTGTTTTCACTGGGTCTCAGCTGAAGTGGAAAGACTTGCCTTTGCCATGCTAACACAGCCACTCGACCTCCCTCGGTCCCATTTCCCTATGTTACTTTCTCTTTTCTACCAGATATTTTCCTGCTCTTTAAATGTATACATTTACTTGCCTTTTCCCATGAGGAATGCAGGTGTTTTGAGATTCTTGATAGCCTGATTCACTATTTTATTCCCAACACTTCTACGAACTCATATTTTAACATACTAAAAGCTCAGTACAGCCCAGAAGGTGTGGCTCAGTAGTTGAGGAACAATCCATGTATCAAGAGGTCACCAGTTCAATTCCCGGTCAGGGCGCATGCCCGGGTTGTGGGCCTGATCCCCAGTGAGGGGCATGCAGGAAGCGGCCAATTGATGTTCTCTCTCATCAATGTTTCTATCTCTCTCTCCCTCTCTCTTCTTCTCTATAAAAACAGTAAAGAAGAAAAAAATATTAAAAGCTTAGTACATATTTGTGAATGGGAGGGAAGGAGGGGAGAAAAATAAAGAAGGAGAGAAGGGGAAAGAGAGAAATTCAATACATCATCTTTTAGCTGCAATTTTTTCATTGTTTAAAGTATACAGAGGTCCTACATTTTACCCCCATTGACACCCTCCTCCCCACTCCCACCTCCCTCCTTCTTTCCCCAAACTAATGTCTGTGTTCATTGGTTGTGCGTATCTGCATGTAAGTTCTTTGGTTCATCTCTTCCCTCCCCCAACCTCCTTCCCTCTGAGGTTTGTCACTCTGTTTCCCACTTCCTTGTCTCTGCATCTATTTTGATCAACAACTTATTTTGTTCATGCAAATCTTAATTCCAAAACCAGCAAAATACCCTGAAAAAAAAAAAAGGCTTTTCCATTTCCCATTATCTTTCTTTAGAAGACAGTTGAAATTCTAAACAGCAAAGTTCCTATTACATACATATTGTAAATTAACATAAATATGTAGTAAAAACTGTAATATGAATATAATAAGTCACAGTTAGCTTTTCTTTGTTCATAGATCACTGATAGTAAACTCTACTACACGATTAAAGACAAAATGCACAGAAATACTAGGACCTTGACATTTTTCTGATTCCTTGGCCTAAGAAAGTAACAATTTTTTACCTTGAATTATTTCCTTTGAATGTGAAACATGAGTGAAAGAAAAATGCCTAACAATACTTTTACTGTCTAAGAAGCACATGGAGAGTTGCAGAACAATGTAAATGTACTTAACTAGCTAACTGTACACTTCAAAATGGCTAAGGGGAAAGATAAAGAAAGGGAGGAGCAAGTCCTTACCGTGCCCCCTGCTCTCTGCCACCATCATCAGGGAAGTACTGGTTAGGATGGAGTCTCCATCAGCCTCACTCCTTGAACAACTGGAATGAGCAGAGCCCCAGGTGATCCAGGGGAACCTCTAGCATGAGCAAGAAATAACCTTTGTAGTGACAACCACAAGGCTATATTACATTGTTTCTGCAGCAAAGCTAAGTCCATCCTGACCAATGCATGCTGGTCACTTGGGATGAGGGAGTCAAAAGGAAAAGAAGAGAGAGTATGTAACCAGAGACTTGAGCATGTTTGTAGGATTAAGAGGAAAATGGGGGAAAGAGAGAGAGTGAAAATGTAACAGAGAGTGTAGTGAGTTGGTTGGTCCTGGGAAGGTCAAGGGCTGTGGTACCCCTATACACACTGGGTGCACGGTGAGCATGCCCAACTATGAGATGCTCAGGACAGGTACCATCTCTTTCACAGGCATTTTCTGCTGGTGGAATCTCTTCTGAAGGAAGAGAAATTTCTGATAATTAAGTATTTGTCTGAGGTCATTTGGCATCAAGCCTTCCTCAAAAAGCAGAGGAATTGAAGAAATAGCGTCTCAGCACCTCAGTTTTCTCATCTATCAAATGCTGATAACAAAAGAGTCTACCTCACAGAGCTGTTGTGAGAACAAAACGAGCTACTATTGCCAAGCACATAGAACAATGTGTGGCAGAAAGTGAGTTCCATGTAAGTGTGATCTCAGAACTCTTCTGGGTTTTTAGGAAGAAGTTTGACATATGGTGGTGAAATGTGCTAGTGGCTTCTTGTAATCATTCCAACGAGGGAGAATAGTTAGGAACAGAACAGCTCTGCTGTCCCGGGAAACACACAGGCATGGTGAGCCATGAATGTATGTGACATCCCTATCATCAGTCTTATTGTATATTAAATAAAAACATCACCTGAAGAAATTATCATGGATCTTATTTAAGTTTGAATGAATGAGACGATTTTGTAACTGGTTACTATTGCTATAAGGAAGGCCATGAAGAAATCACAGGAAAGAGGAAGGAGGCAGGATGACAGAGACAGAGACAGAGACAGAGAGGGGGGAGAGAGGGAGAGAGAGAGACAGGGAGAGAGACAGGGAGAAGGGAGAGATGATAAGAACTCTACAGAGCTGGGAGGCAGGGAGCTAGAAAAAAAGAAAATCTAGGAAAAAGCAAGGTTTATTGACTAGTTGACAAAACAGACTAAAAAATCAATAATGTTTTCTCTGACACTTTAGATAACTTCCCAATAATGCTGGGCAGCGTGCTTAAGGAGAGGGATCCTTACGCTGACGGCTTCACTCCAGAACAAGCTGAGTTTTCTTTATTCTTACATCTCCCCAGGTGGGAAGCAGGGCAGCTGTCATCTTCCAAAAGGATGAAAGTGAACCTTCTTCACCATCAAAGGAACGTTGGCGCTGGGAGCAGGAGAGGCAGAGCGGGGGGTAGGGAGTGGGGGAGTGTTTTCTTGTGTGTGTCTAGGGGCTCTGTCACTGACTGATTCTGCCTTCCTGGTGTCGGGAACCTGGTGCCACAATATCACTTTTGAAGCTCATTGCCAAAACCAGCGTCAAAGATAAAGAACTGACAGCAGTCTCTGAACTTTAGTATTGTTGAGATAACTTTAGGAGAGGAAAGCAATGAAAGTCTTCATGATGATGCATTATTTTTACATCTTTAGTTAAACATGGGTAACCACTAACCTCATCCCCAACCCTAACTCCAACTCCGACTCTAACCCTAACCCTAACCCTAGACATAAACTTTCCCACTTGTTCCCTTTACTCAACTTAAAAATCAAAACAACTTTATCTTACAAATTGAATGCACACAAGCTCTAATCTCAACAAAACTCAAATTAGCCCCATTCATTTCAAGGGAGGACCTTTTAGAAATAAATTATCTTAATGGGTTTAAATCATAGAAAACCACAGTCTCCAGTACTACTCTACTTTTACTCTCAGTGATTGATCTCAGTGATAGTTATAGAGAACATTTCTACTCCCTAATAAGTGCATAGTGACATGATGAGCTGCTGAATCTTTCTTTGACTCTACATATAACCAAAATTCTGCTGTTGAGTGAGGCCAATTTATAAGGGGACACTTGATTGTTCATACAGCTGACTCATTTGCTTGGAGATGAGGTTAGCTTGGTGCCTTTTTGAAACCTGAATTAAATGGAAACGTGGTTCTATTATTGCTGGAATCAGAAAAGAAAACTTCTTGTCATTGTATTGCTTGCAAACCATTGCAAAGTTAGTGCAAATGAAGATAATGTGCATGAAACACAGCCACTCACAGGAGGCTGTGACCTTGAAATTCTGGTGTGAGGCATTGCAATGTCATCTTTCTGCACCATTGTGCACCATGAGCACGCTCACTCTCTCCATTCCCTGCAAAACCTTCATGGCCACAATGTACAGTAATGCAACTGGGGCCAAACTTGAATGGAAACACAAAAAAATCTGTGGATTATAAGGTGATTCGTATTATGTTCTTATTTCATTCAGGTTATCACCGAGATAGAAATAAATGTTGTTGTTTTTTTTAACAGTGCCCAGACCTCAGTAACAAGTCCGCAGACCCTTACAGCATGGTGGATCTCAGGTTGAGAAGAAACGGTGGAGACATTTCTCTTTATGCGTCCAAATCCTCAGCCTCTAGTCTAACTTGAGTTTGGTGATGATTAAGTTGTAGGTGATTAACCATTGGCTGCCGAGCAAAGGGAGCTGTGTTGAATAAATATCTTCTCTTCACACATCTAGATTTATTCTTTCCTCTTCCTCCTGCTCTGTGTGGCCTACAGGATACCCTTCCTTTTGGGTGTCAGAGTTGGTTCATCAAATGGGAGGCACCGGCAGAACTGGAGGGAAGAAGAATGCAGCAGGATGACTTAGTTTCCTGGCCCCTCCCTTCCAGGTCACCAAGGCTCACTGCAACCATAGATCTGAAGGTCATAGATCTTGTTCAGGTGTCACCTCCCCTTCACACTATTACTGGTCCCCTACCCCAACACTGCACTATCCTTTTCAGTGTCCCCTAACCCTACTCTGATTTTAGTAACTAGCCCCCTTTAAAAATGCTCCTCAAGTCACTCAATTTGATTATGCATTTTTACTCTACTGGGATTTTTTTTTTCTTCACCCGAGGACATTTTTGCATCTATCTTCAGATAGAGAGAGAGAAACATCAATGTGAGAGAGACACATCAAGTGGCTACCACCCACACAACCCCAACCAGGGCCAGGGACAAACCACAACAGAAGCATGTGCCCCAGCGGGAACCGAACCCGGGACTCTGGGCTGCAGGCCAATGCTCCAACCTCTGAGCCAAACCGGCCCAGGACTCCTGCTGGGATTTTGATTAATACAAGTGCCTTACCTAGTCAACAAGAACAGAAGCACCTACAGTCTCCAAGACAATAGGACAAGGTTAGTCACACACACACACACACACACGTGCACACGCACGCACACGTTCTACATACATTTCTCTGGGAGGAGATGGGAAGAGAATTAATTTACAATGTGCTGGGCACTGAACTAGGCACCTGAATGTACATTTTCTTTTTGAAGCTTCTTGATCACATTTGGAGAGAGGATTTATCCTTCCCATTATACAGATAAAGAAATAAAGGCTCAGTGAATAGAGGTATTTACCCAATGCAACAAAGCTTGAAAGTGACTATGCTGGGATGTAAATACAGACCTCTCCAGACTCCAAGCAGATGTTTTCTTTACTGTGACACTCAGTCAGTCCATCTGCTTATTGAAGTGTGAAGAAGACTCAGTCTGATTTTAACCTGATTTCAATTTTGAACCAATGCTGAAGCTGAGGAGGAAAGGAGTAAGTGGAGACACCCTTGCCTCCATGGGAATCACATCAGCCAAGTGGATGGTTCGGAATGTTTGTGCTATGTTGCATGATTCTAAAAAGCAAGATAAACACCACATAGTTTGTTGAAGAAAAGAGAGGCTTTAAACTATGTGGGTGTTGACTCTTCAGTGGATGAAGCCAAGATAGAAATAAACAAAGGAAATCTATTCTTAGGACTTGGATATTGATGGCACAGTGATTTAGCTATAGAAGAGAAGGACACAACGAGATGATTTTAAAAACAGAGAATTATTTAAATAAAATATGGTACATCTATTTGATGGATCACAGATTCCATAATCTTGGGTTCTTTCCATTTATTGATGAAGTACAATACATAAAATTACCTTCATGAAAGATGTTTTTCTTTTTTCTTTTTCCTACACTGAGAAGTTATTTGGTCCTATGGAGATAAAGGCTTAGAAAAATACCTAAATGAAGTGCTCTTTTATCTTCCTCTAATTCTCATGCATAAAACAGACATAAGCATTTCCTACTCCAAATTCTAATTGAAATAAAAACATGACTGGAGTCAGCAAAAATTAATTCCCATCATGAAAGCAAACAGAAGGACATGAACAACAAGCTGAGATTGTGAAGCCAATGAAGTAAAAAGTTCCTTGCCATGGGGAATTTATAATAGACACAAACAACTTTTATCTAACAGTTGATTCACTTCAAAATCCTGCCATGCCTCACTTACCCAGATATCATGTAAATGGCAATCTTGATAGGCAACGAATCATAAGGCAAGTGGTGGAAGGAAAAAGTCTCTAAAGTCAAAAGGAAAGCCATAATTCTATGCACTGAATCTCAGGAACTTTCCCCCCTAAGATCTTGACAATAAATTCCCATTCAATTTCTACATTCAATTCTAACAATTGATGTGGGAGCCAGTCTCCAAAGGTGACCCCTGAGTGAACCATCTTTTACCCTTGGGTTGTGTCCTCCCCTATTTGACCAAGAGAATGAGGCCAAAGAGAACGAAGCAGGGAAGGCCATAAAAAATCTTACAACTTCCACCTGCATCCTTTGGGATGTTTGCTATTGGGCTATTCTTCCCGAGAACCCAGCTGTGAGAAGCTCAAGCCCCTCGGAGAAGCCATGTGTCAATGCTTCTGTCCACAAACCCAGCTGAGCCTCTGGCTGGCAGCCAGCCGTGATCGTCAGCCATGTGACAAGCTGTTTTGGACATCCAGCGTAGTTGAACCATCAGGCAATGCAACCCCAGCTTTTTTCTGAGACACCTCAAGTGAGCCATCCATCCCAGTCAACATACAGAACCACAGGAGATATTAAAAAACTGTTTCCAACCAATGCACTTGGGATAACTTGCCATGACAGAGACCTGAAACAGCAGGTTTCCAGTTCTGAAGTTAAGAGAATGAATGCCAGTTAAGACCCAACAGTGGTAAGATTTGGAAGTTAAATTTAAGGAAAATAACAGAAACCATAAAAATCAAGAGAAGACATCCAAACACGGTGGTTGCAAACCATTTAGTGGGAAGAGGGGTAAACAAATTGACAACCTCAGCACCAGACCCCTCCTGATAATCATTACTAAATCTTATCATTTTAGACTCATGTATTCACGAGAACTTGGAATTAGGAAGAAAGATTACATTCTCTTCAGCATATTCAAGAACCCACAGAGGTAAGGAATCATTTTTTTTAAAAGGCTTTGATTGTCTACGATTAAACTGTGACAATGTCTCAGAGTTGAAGGAGGCAAGCTTTTTTCTTTTTTTTTTTTGCAAATTTTTTAATGAAGCCATCTTAATTTTCTGCAACACTCTCAAATGTGCACTATATTCTTGCTTCATAACTCTTCTCGACATCTGGACTTTCACAGTGGCTATTAGAGCCATGGAGACAACTTCATTGACTTGTTGATTCATTCAGCAAGAATGCATTAAGATTTGCTAACCACCAGCCCTCTTTTATGCCTTGCACATAGAGACAAGAATAATAGATAATTCATGCCTCCAATGACCTACCATCCACTGAAAGAGCTATAAAGAAGAGGCCAGAATTAACATTTAGAGTGCCAACTGCCTGTGCCAGGCACTGTACTAGTTGGTTCACAACCTTTATTCATAGTTTTAACCCTTTGCAGAACCTCTGTCTAATGGACCATATTCATCTCACTTTTCGATGAAGAGGTGGGCCTCCAAGTGGTTGTACCACTGCAGGTAAGTGAGCAGGATCCCAGCCTTCATCAGCGGCAACTCTCCAGGCTCCTTAAGTCTTCTCTGAACTTCATGGGAAACTATAAGGTAGAATGCCATCATTCATTTATTTCACTTCTTTTGGCCATTTTAAAGGCCTTCATAATAATTTGAGGTCATAGCAGAGTCAGGAAAATTCCTTCCAACATCTTTCTGTTTACATCCTGGCTGGTCCTCTCTCTTTCTCTCTCTCTCAGGCTGTTGTTTAATTTGATGACTCCTGAGGTTTCCCAAGAGTGTTTGTCACTTTTACAACAGCCATTTTTCTTTGGGGAAAAAATATATTAAATCAGTGTTTGCATTTGTGCACATTCTGCTCCCAAATAAGTTGATTCCCAATGAACTTAAGATTTTAATTCATTTTACCCCATTGCTGTTGCAGAAGGAGTCACATTTTTAAATGTGTGATGACATATGGCTGTTCATTATTTATACATTCTGTAGCAGACTATAAATTTTACTTTGGACATATATCGAGGCACTGAAACCATTTTGGTGGCAAACACATAAATCATGGTTACAGTTATTAGTCTAAATGTAACACCACCCGGGTTCTAGATCAAAACCTTTAAAATCCATTGTAATTGATGTCTGCTGCATAACTTATGTCGGATTTTATTAAAGGTTCTCATTATTATTTATATATTTGGAGCATAATATTCCTAGCTCTGCTACTCCATCCAGAGTAAATTATTTTGAGGTATAGGACTGAGAGAGGGTATAGAAGTGTCAGGAACAGGGGGGAGGCTCTTGGTGAAATGTTAAAAAATAAAAAAAAAAGTGGGAAAAGAAAAGGATGTTGTATCCCAGTGAGGCCTAACTAACGCATGTAATGATTTAGTTAATTTAGCTCTCAAATGCCTGTCCTCTGTACCATTTGACGTTCATTCGAGACAAATAAAACAGCAGCGAGATGTGGCAGCTAAATTATACATTAGCGGAAGGGTAGCTGAATGAGCCGGGTTCCCAGGGCTGCCACCGGACCAGGCCTTTCAAAGACCAGAAGCACTGAGATTGATCCATATATCACAGCACAGAGATTCCTCAGTGAAATGGGGGCTGAGGATTGATGACGCTTCACAGCCTCATTAGAAAGCCTGGGCTTGATGAGATGGTTCTCCCGGAAAGCTTGAAGGCAGACCTGCTGGAGGGGCGCCCGGGTGGGGCGGGGGGACCTGGCTGTGTCAAAACGGTAGAGACAGTGAGGAAGGAAGGCAACTTGCTACGGAGAAGAGAGCTCTGAACAGGGAGGCAGGAGGCCAGTAAAGAGGCAAGTGAGACCCCAGATGACAGGAACATGAGTTTCAGGACCACAGACAGCACTCCGGACCCTGCGGGGCCCTTTAAAGCTGCGTGGAGCCCTGAGCCTTATTTTCCTCCTCGGTAACAACCACCTGCAGGGATCTGTTGTCAAGTTTTTCTTTTACTTAATGGCCTTTATTTTTAGAGCAGTTTTAGGTTTACGGAAAATGAAGCAGAAAGTACAACGTCTCCATATGCCCCTGTCCCAGCCCTCGACAGTTATTAATGTCTTGCATTAGTGTGGACATGTTTGTTATGATTGATGAACCAATACTGATACATCCTTATGAACTAAACTCCTTGGTTTAGTTCGCTCTCTGTGTTGTAAACTTCTATGAAGTTTGACAAACCTATAATGTCATGTATTCACTATTAGAGTATTATACTGTTTCACTTCCTTATAAATCCCCGGGGCTCCACCTGTTCACCCCACCCTCCCCTTCTCCACCCATGCCAAGCACTGAACTTCCTCCTGTCTCCTGGGTTTGCTTTTGTTGTCATTCCAAGACAGTACACGTGCAGGGTCCAGAAGCTATTTCATTAAGTGGCTGAACTACCACAGCTGCTACAGGACCAGAGGCCCACTCTGTTTACATGTGAATTCCAAATATCACACATTTAAAATTCAGGTTTAGAACAAATAACCTAGAAGTTAGAAGAGGAAAAGTAGCTACAGTATAAGGTTTCCCCTCTGCTGTAAGCCACCCCAAATAGTGGAGAGCCCAGGCAGCCCCCCTCCTACAGCTCTGGCTAAGGGGGAGGTTGAAGCAGGCTTCCTCCCATCTTCCCTACAGGCCTCCCTAAAGCCTTCCATAGGGGGAATCAGAAAGTTCAGTTGGTTTTTCTGAAAACCTGAATTCGGGGACAGGATAGGTCACTGGAGCAGAGATGGAGAGAAACTGTTTGTGCCTCACCACCAAAGAACAAACATACTCACCCTTTTATAGCTGGTGATTCCTGGGACAGCTCCTTGTGCCCGTAGCCTTTATTCTTCCAGTCCCCTTGAAGGGTGTGGAGACCCAGACAATACTACTGGGAATGAGAGGGGATTGGTCAGGGAACTTGGTCATCTGCTGTCAACAGTGGGGATAGGGGGCACTTTTGTGCCTCTGTAGGAGCCCCTCAGCTTGTTTCTGATTATCCACGTGATCACCACCATGGCCAGTTCCCACATACAGTTCAGAATCCCTCCTGAAGCTTCTGACTGTGCCCCCAAGATTAATTCACAGCTACAGGAGCTAATTCAGCACTCAGTCTGGAGTTGATGTCCCCAGATGACACCTGAAATCAATGAGCAATGGGTGCTGATGGCTGATGTCTCAGCATGCTATATTTAGAAAGACCATTCTGGGGTATGGTGCTCAGAGTGTCCCCAGCAGGACTGAGCTCCAGCTTCCCACAGTGGTACCTCTGTGAAAGAAAAAAAGGCATCCCTTTCCTTGTTTTCTCCCTTAATGTCTCACTCTTTCTCTCTTTGCTTCTTCATTCCTTTTTCCAGAGATCCCACTACAGAAACTACCTGCTCCAAGTCTTGTCTTGGGCTCTGCCTTCATAAGAACTCCAACCAGGCCAGTGGGGCTGCACCAAACAGCTGGCAGGACGTCACATCGTGTGGAAGCTGAACATTTCATTCAGCTGATGAGTTCAAATGCAACTCACCATGACAATGACAACAATAGCTACATTGCTACATTGTTTACTGAGCGTTAGATGTTATGCATGGATTATGTCATTCAATCCTTGTACAACCATCTGAGGTAGAAATTATTCTAAGAAACATGTTGTTGAGAAGAAAAATGGAGGTTCAGAGGTGTCAAGTGATGTGCCCGCCTTCACCCACCTAATTAGTGGTATGGCCGGGAGACAAACTAAAGCAATCTAGTTCAAGGTTTTCCTCCTAGCCTTTGTCCTCCACTTCCTGACTCAGCAAAGGGTTTTAGTTGTGTATATGTTTACTGTAGATACTCTTAAGGACACTTCTTTTAAAAATCCTCATCCATGGATATTTTTCTGTTCATCTTCAGATAGAGTGGGGGCGGGGAGAGAGATTGGGAAAAAGAGAGACACATTGATTGGTTGCCTCTTGCACAACCCTGACCAGGGCCGGGGATGAACCGCAACCAAGGTACATGTCCTTGACTGGAATGAAACCCATGGCTCTTTGCTCCTCAGGCTGATGCTCTAACTGATGAGCCAAACCAGCCAGAGCAAGGACATGTTATTTATAAACTAAAATTATGATTCACATACAAAAATGTGAAATGAATATGTGTCTAAGAGTTTCTATTTCTCTTAGTAATTAACGAAGGAAATAGTAAGACGTTGCCACCAGTTCAAAGGAAAATTAAAAAGACTTCATTTTTGTAGGCAACCAAGGAGGTTGAAATGAATTTGCGAGTAGATTCAAACCTGGAAGCAAATCTGGTCAATATCTATAGGGCAAAGCTCAAGTGCATCCCTGTGGACACAGTTCCTTTGCTTTTCCAAGGCTAAGGACCACTTGCAGGAGCATCCACAGTCTTCTGCAACCTACAGAACTATGAGGGAGATCGAATACAGGGAAACCAGACATGAGTCAGAAGAATACCCTAGATAGAATACTCCATGCTTTTTGTCCAGATCTTGACCAAATATGTATTGGTTGAATAAGTCTGGGACTTTTACAATAGCAATAATATCAGAATAGAACAAGAGACAGCAATCTGTTTTCCAGAAGAATCAGATAGTACAGTAGCCCCCCTTTATTCATGGGGGATATGTTCTGAGACCCAGTGGAAGCCTGAAACCACAAGTAATACCGAATCTGGTTACCTACTATGTTTAGTCTTGTACGTACATATGTGTGATGAAGTTTAATTCATAAATGAGGCACAGTAAGAGATTGACAACAACAATAATAAAATAGTACAACTAGAACCATGTACTGTAAGTTATGGGAATGTGGTCTCTCTCTCGTTGAAATTCTTTTTTGTTGTTTGTTGTTGCTAAAGAGAGCCTTGAGGGATATATCTGTTGAGATGGAATCTATAAATAAGAACAACTAGTGTGTGGTGAGTGGTTAGGGCTGGCATTTGCATCCAGTACCCCCTGTACTGTTCCAACATTTGATCAGTGTTGAGATTCAGCTTCTGGGGATGCTGGGAAGAGAGGCATGGAGGAATCTGAGTGCCCAGATTAAGAGACCAGATGCTGTGACAAAAAGTCCCTTTCGCGCCTGTGGTGAGAGAGGGAAGTCCTATTATTCCCCAGGCTCCGCAGAAATGCTAGGCACGGCCTGAAGTCACTCTTTGCTTCAGGGACAATAAGTCTCACATGTGTAGCAAGAGCTAATTAAGCATGCATGATGTTCTGCCTGAGGATAACATGGCCATGAGTCAAATGGCCTTGGGGGCTCCAAATTAGAGACCAAAAAAATTATTTTTTCCTGTGGCATAATGGCTTTGTGTAAGACAATCACTTCTGTACCCACTGATCTCACTGGCTAAATGTTTGCCTGTATTCTTTCTGCTCCTTGTAGTCAAAATTGACACCTTCAGGGACCCGTTCACACCTGTGACACTGCTAAAATCTTTCCACCTTCTTTCTGCAAATATGAAAGGCTTTCTGGGGGCCATCAAATAGCTCAAAACATGAATATTGAAGATTTTTCTCCGTTTCCCCCTCTTTGTCCCTGATGCCCGTGGACACCTCTCATGGCCCGGCTCCACTTCCTATTTGGGCCATTTGCATTTTCCTCCCTCTGGCTCTGTGTATTGCCCTCTCTTTACTCCCACTCATCTGTCTTTTAAAATCCAAGTCATTGGACAGTCGAGTACATCCTGCTTTGGGTGATTTGACGGCATATCAAACACTTCCACTGAGAAAATACGGAGGCTTGCATAACCACATGAATACAGGCATGCTAATTCTGGAAAGCAACACTTTGCAGCATGAGCCCAGAAGTCTGCAGCTGTATTAGAGACACCTAGAATTTTGAAAAGAGAAACAATGTGCGTCATTAACGCTGGAACCACCAGCCTATTCTCTTGTTCTTTGTTTTCCCAAAATTAATTCATATTATGATGCCAATCTGTTCATTAAGAAAATAAAGGCTGTTTTATCAGTTAAAGCCATGCCCAAACTCCATTTCTTCTAGAGCTTGCCTATCGGAACTATTAAAAACAAGACAACAGACCCAAAATGGAGTTGCTTATACCAAGCCCCATGTCACCAAACGGTGACTTAATACGGTTTTCTCCTTTCCAGAAATGGGACCTCAACCCGGCCCATCAGGATATTTTTTTTACCTGATCAGCACTAGTTAAGAAATCTTTCTCACAAACCCTGCCATCTCCTGTCCAGGGACCTGATCTGTCAATAACCCGACTAAACCCACTTTTTGGTAGTGTAACGTCATTGTTCCTGCTCCCTTCTGCCTATAAAAGTGTTTCATTTTGCACAGCTCCTTAGAGCTCCCTTCTGTCTGCTAGACTGAATGCTGCCTGATTCAAATTGATTTTTGCTCAAATAAACTCTTAAATTAAAAAAAAAATAGATTTTTATTGATTTTTTAGAGAGAGAGGAAGGGAGAGATAGAAACATTGATATGAGAGAGAAACATCGATCAGCTGCCTCCTGCATACCCTCTCCTGGGGATCAAGCCTAAAAACTGGGCATGTGCCCTGACCGGGAATCAAACTGGGACCTCTCAGTCCGTGGGATGATGCTCAGTCCACTGAGCCACACTGGCTGGGCAACTCTTAAAAATTTTAATATGCCTCAATTTATCTTTTGATAAAACAATCTTGTCCCTCTTACATCTCTGTTAGTTTTTACATTTACCTTACTAATTCATTTATTCAATAATTATTCATTTACTTATTTGCTTTTATTAAGACTGTATTTTTAGAGTCATTTCAGGTTCACAGAAAATTGAGGGGAAAGTTACAGAGGTTTCCCGTATATCCCCTTATTCCCCATATGCACAGCCTCCCTCATTATCGTCAGGGTGAGAAAAGTCTTCATTTGGTTCCCCAGAGCACCTGGGACAGTGATCAGTGTACATTGAGTTCTCCATCTATATTCTTGCTGGAACGAAATGAAGCCTTACAATTGCATCTTCCCATTTCCCCCTCCATGTGCTACTCAGACTAGACAAACCTGAAACAGAAATTGGACTCGAGTCACCATTGGGGCCGGTAGAGACTCAGCCAGTCCTCTCCTATTTGACTGCGCGAGTCACAGGGGTACTAGGCTGTTCAACGTGCAAGTAAATTCAGTTGTCCAATCCCCAGTGCTCAGCTTTCAAACACACTCAGGACGAAAGGAAAATGCAAAGCCCGTGTTTCCAGATGTTCTTTATTCCTTTAGACCCTGTTAATCTCTTTGCAAACTCTGTGGATACCGAGCAAAGCTATTTGGCCTCCTTGTCACGGAGCTGAGGGTTCATTACCAAATGGCACAAGGGACAGATTTGAGGTTTTGGAGGCAAAGGGAAAACGTGTCCACATGGAGGCAGGACTGGAATGAGTTCTTCTTTGCCTTCCCAAGAACGCCCGTAAAACTAGATTCAGATTCGCTGCCAGGTTTGCAATCATGATGCACACTCGGATTTTCTCCCTGAAAGTCAGCGTCCCTCCGTATACAAAGCAGAGACCAACTGCCATCCTGCTCGCTCTCTCATTTGCTTGTCGTTGGTTTTGTCTCCCTGTGTTTTGTAATCTGGGTGCTCTCTCCGTTGGATATTAGTAAACTACACAGGCTTTCCCTCCCTTCCTGATGGCGCTGTGGTTATCATGGGGAACTCTATTTACCCTAAATCAAGAATAAAGCCATTTTGCAACAACAACATTTAACTCAGTAAAAAAAGAATAATTTTATTCTCAAGTTCAGCTCCTTTAGAAAAACACAGCATCTTGCAGGGTTGGGAGCAGAGTGGTGTCCTCTTTATTCCTGAAGCGCGCCTGGCGAGCATGATTTCTGTGTGGAGCGAGCGAGTGAGGGTTGCCTTTAAAAATTGTCTTGAAGAGTGAGCTTTCCGGAATCACTTACCCATCGAGACATGTGAACGTGAGTTTATTTTAGACTGTGGTTTTCGTGTTTCAGAAAGGGGATGGAAAGATACAAGATGGGTAGGAAACAAAGGAAAAAAAGAAAATAGAGGGAAAGGAAGAAGTACTGAGGGAGGAAAGGAGAAAGGGAAGGCAGCCCTGGAGAAGTAACTATCTTCAAGCCATGAAGTCACTCCCCTTACAAAAATAATAGGGACCAAATTATTTGGTTTTACATTTATGATCCAGGAAACAGTTTTTTTCTATGCTGGTGATCTGAAATTTGATTTAATACCATTGAAAGCAGACTATGCCCGGCAGTGTGGCTCAGTGGTTGAGAGTCGACCCATGCACCAAGAGGTCTCCAGTTCCCGGTCAGGGCACATGCCCAGGTTGTGGACCTGATCCCCAGTGGGGGGCATGCAGGAGGCAGCCAATTGATGTTCTCTCTCATCGATGTTTCTATCTCTCTCTCCCTCTCCCTTCTTCTCTCTTGAAAATCAATAAAGAGAAAAAGAAAAAAAAAAAGACATTTATTTTTTAAAGTTTCACAATGAAAATTATTAAAAAGTTAAATTTTGTTTTGTTTGAAAACCTAGGCAACAGCTTTGTGCTGGACATTGGGAAGGCAGAGGCCTCAATCAAGAGTGGGATATCACCAGCTGGGTGGCTAGGTTGGTTGGAGCATCGTACGTGCACCAAAAAGGTTGTGGGTTTGATCCCTTGTTGGGGCTCATAGGGGAGGCAACCAATTAATGTTTTTCTCTCCCATCAATGTTTTCTTTTCTCTCTCTCCCCTCCTCTTGCTCTAAAATCAATAAACATATCCTCGTGTGAGGATTAAAAGAAAGTGGAGTGTCAACTTTTAAAACGGTGAAGATGACCAATACAAATAGTTTATAAGTTTGTTCTACAGAGAAAAACTCCAGAGAGAGGTAGAGATATGCTGATATATTTAGAGGCACAGATACAGATATATAGTTATTTAGATTTATAGAAAGAGAGTGAAATCAACATTGCTGTTTAAAAGGTAGAGCTATTGCTGCTAAATCATGCTTGTGTTCTCCTAAAGTTCATTATGTTGAACCCTAAACCCCCAGGGTGACGGTATTTTTAGACATGTCTTTGGGAAGTAATTAGGTTTGGATGATGTCACGAGGGTGGGGCTCTTAAAATAGGATTAGTGGCTTTGTAAGAAGAGGAGGAGAGATTGGAATAACCCAGCTGGAAGACAGCTGTCTACAAGCCAGGTAAAGAGCCCTCCCCAGAGCCTGACGTGTTGACGTCCTGATCTCGGACTTCCCAGCCTTTAGTTCTATGAGAAATAAATTTCTGTTATTTATAGTACCAGTCTACGATATCTTTTGATAGCAACCCAAACTAAGACATAGTCAGTTCAAGATATTCTTGATTTGAAAAAAGTATTGCCATGCAAGTAAAGGTGCATCTTTTTCATTAAGTGAGCATTTTCTATTTAAAAGGCCCTGTTCTAGGTACTGGGGATAGAGTGATGACTCAAATCCTCCTGGAGGTTGCAGCCTGAGGGGAGAGGAAGAACAATGGAAATTAATTGAACATCCAGAAAGTTATTTCAGATGTTGATTAGCATTAAGAGAACAGTAAACAGAGTGAAGGGATGGAGAGTGTGGGCAACATTGGATGTCATCAGCACAGGAAGGTGATTGCTGAGCAGAGGGTAAAAGGGTGGGAAGGAATCCATTGTAGATGAACCAAAGGGAGAGCACTGAAGACAGAGAGAATAGTGGTAAAAATGCTCTGAGGATGACGCACTATATTCAGTGACCAAAACAAGGCTACTGTGGCTCAAAGAAGTGAACAAAGGAAAAAGCACCAGAAGATGGAGAAGATAAGACTCGGAGTGGGTATAGACCAGAGCTTATTCAGAGCTGTGTAAGTCTAGGAAAGGAATGGGGGTCTTATTCCAAGTATCTAGACAACAGCGCATGGACATTGACATGACAGGTGAATGGACTGATCTGGGAGAAAACAATCACATGTGGCCAGAAGACCACAGAACCTTGTTCTCACGTGACTTTAGAGAAGTCACTTTCCCTCTCAGGTCTCTGTGTTCCCATTTGTCAAGTGAGAGGGTTGGGAGCAGTTTGTTATGAGATTTATTCCAAACGGACATGTCCTACCTGCTTCCTGGCGAGAATGTAGCCAACAGGTGCTCAATTTGAACATAAGCTCGAGGTAGTTAGGTTTTGCTTTATTTCACCTAATGTGGAACCAACAGTGTCTGGCCATGCCCACTGGAGAACAGAGGACTTGGGATTTGCCAGGAAACAAGGAGATTCCTGATGCCCCGGCCCGACGCGGCAGGCTTGGCCCCCTGAGCACGATCTCAGCACTGAGACCCAAAGCACAGGTGCCATGAGCAAGGGCCTGGAGCATGTGGGTGACACTGCAGCGTGCTGCATTCTCTGGAATGTCCTTCCTGCTCCTGTAACATTTCATCTGCGGAGACAAAGAACAATCGTTACCGTAGGATCCAGCAATCTCATCAGGCTGGCACTTAGGCAGCATTTCCTACAGATTTCTTCCCAAGACAGTCCTCAGACTCATCGGAGTTTGATGTCACTGAGGTTGGGATTAAAGGGGGTAGAGGGGGTGTATTTTCCTTCGGAGTCCTGGTCACCGCAGTCGAACAGCATCATCAAAACTGTTCTCTTTTCTTGTTCAGCGGGCCAACTAGGGTTTAAGAAAGGAAAGCAGCTCCTGGTTCTCACTCTTTTCTGCAGACAGGTTTGTGCGTAAGTACAGCGGGAGCTATTCTCACTGTTTCTCAAGACAGCCATTGCCAGAGCCTGCAGTCAGGACAGAACTCCTCTCAAAACATCACTTTAGATGAAGCTGAGAAATCTAAGAAAGAACACACTACCAGGTATATGTGAGAATCCAATCCTCTCCGAGAAAGTAGTAGCAAGAGGTAGTAGAAAGAGGACCAACATGCCTGGCTGGCATGGCTCAGAGGATTAAGTGTCATCTCATGGACTGAGAGGTCACTGGTTTGATTCCTGGTCAGGGCACATGCCCGGGTTTCGGGCTCGATCCCCACAAGGGGGCCTGCAGGAGGCAGCCGATTGATGTTTCTCCCTCACATTGATGTTTCTATCTCTGTCTCTCTAAAAAACTAAATAAAAACATATTTTAAAAAAAAGAAAAAGAAAAAAGGAGGACCAACGTATCAGTAACCAACCAGCATCCTCACCGCAGCTGTGAAACCAAATGGTTCTGTGATTTCTCATGTAACACACCAGAGCTCCGAGTCTTTATTGCTCGAATAGTTCCATTATTATTGGTTGTTTGCAGCCTCAGGAATGTTTCAAGGCTCAGAAGAGGAAATATATGGGGAAATGTTTCCTGAATAGTGGTGTACTTTCTAGAAGTAAGTTAACACTAAGAACACCAAGCTTCATAGTTGTTCAAATCTATGTCGTCTGTATGAGTGCGTGAGATTATGAACCATTAGTAAGTGATGTGTTATGGCATGCAAGTCTCTACTGTTGAACACAACAGTGGTAATAGCAAAGTTTAGTTATTCCATTTTCTTACTGAAGAACGCTTGGGTCACGTGAAGATGATGTGAATAAGTGGAAAAGTGAATCTTTCATATTCATCCTCATGTTTTGATTATTAAAGCAAGTAGCTGTGGAAGAGCTAAGAGGATGCAAACGATACTTCTCAACTATCCCTTGATCTTGAGTGACTCTTATCTGTACCATTTCTCATGAACTTTAGTCATATGCCATTGTCTTCTCTTGAGGGATCTGTCTTCTGCAAATATCTTCTTGTTTCTTGATTGTACAGGGACCTAAAGCTTGTGAGTGGGCTGTGGACAGATCAGGCAAGTGGGAAACCCTTGTTGGGATTAAGTTTGGATAGTCCAAAATTTCTAACTATGTTCCACATTACAAATGAAACCATGCAGTGCAGTGAAGAAAGAATTACTGTGCTGGTGAAAGAAGCGGGGAAGAAATTATTCCCACTCCCTTTCTTCTTGCCCTCCCGCCCCAAACATGAGAGAGCACAGGGGAAATAGGGAGGTTCTCAGCAAATTAGGTGGCAGGTTGTGTGTTTCCTTAATCAATGTCTCAGGGCCCTACTGGCTGTTTCTATAGTGACTTTTTAAAAATTGAAAACGGTATTTGCAGACCGATACTCCCAAACAGAGTCAAAATCAGGGAGTAAGGCTTGGAAATCTGCATTTTCATAAGCACAGTGGTGATTCGTAAGCATTGAAAGGGCCTAGGAATATTGCTCTGCTCTTTTTCCTTCCTCTCTACACAGCGCTTCTGATTGGTGGATGGAGGATGAGGGTGCCCAAACCAGCTTCAGTGGTTTTCCTTCGTCTCAGTTTTAATTCCCTAATGAAGAGGACCCCATTGACCCAGCACACCACACTCATCATTATTGGATGCAGTTACTGAGGCTGACAATTATCACAGGTTTCTCTGTTTCTAGTTTTGCATCTCTTAGGTCATCAGATGTCAAATCCATTTTGCTAGGCCGGTGAGAGTCACACAGTGCCTGCATTAGAATCTATACAGTGTATGCTAGCTTTTAAAATTAGTCTGTATAGGTGGAAATGGTCAAGAATGGAACTGGGGACACAGCCTAGCCTTGCATGGTCTAATATGATAACCACCAGGCCCATGTATATCTGAAATGTGTCTTGTTTAAACTGAGATGTTCTAGAAGTATATAATACAGTCTAGATTTCAGACAGTGCACACACACACACACACAAGTAAAACTTGTCAGTGATCATTTTTACATTGAAATGATAATATTTTGAATATATTGGGTTAAATAAAACATATTATCAAAATTACATCTACCTGTTTCTTTTTTAATGTGTCTACTAAAAAAATGTAAGTGACATATGTGTTTTACCTTGTATGTCTATTGGCAGCACAGGGCTAGCTTCTTCTGTAGTTATTTACAACGATAGTGCTAAGTGACCCAAATATAATTTAAATTTATGTACTCTGTACAATCTTGATTGCACACATGCACACACACACACACACACACACACACACAGTATTCAAAGTCAATACCTTTTGAGTTCTTTACAGCTTTCATTTAGCCAGTACCACATATAGAGTTTGGGGCTTCCACACACACACCAAGCAAGGACTTCTCTGATGTGAGCCTCAGAGAAATGGCACATGGCTAGCATGACCCGTGATGCTTGTGAATCCCAGAACAAAGGCTATCATTTCCACAGGTGCCAAGAGATGACTCTGAACCCAAGCGTAAGCTGTGGTCAACTCTGGATGCAGAGATGCTTGCTTTTAATAACACAACAGCAATCATTTTTATCCAAACTTTTTGTCTAAAACTAGGTTTGATACCAGAGCTTTCATGTACTCCAGAAGAAGATATAGCAGTCCAGAGAAATTGGGATGCTTATATAAACCCAATTTCTTAGCCCAGCTCAAGCCAGAATAAGATGCTCAGCTCTAAGTGAAGAGGGGAGTTGAAACAGTAGCTATTCCACGGCCCTGAGCCCCAAGCATTAGTAAGGCTCAGAATATTCCTTCCTTCTCTGCCCCCTGGTCGCGCTTGTTTTCCTTTGAAGAATAATTAAGATTTAATGGCATATTTTCACAGTTTTTTGTCTGCCTGTTTTCTGACTGCCTACTGTGCAGAATGCTTGCTTTTGATCCCGGTCATTACAAGAACTGTACAGTAATTGCCTATCTGGTGACTCGCTAATGGAGGTCCCCAGAGAGCAGAAATGCTGCTCTTTTGAAGTTCATCTTGTTTACTGTTGGCCCTTCTGGTTTAATCTATATCATCAGAGAGTCTTGCTCCATTATTGGCAGCTCAGTTTCTTCTCATTGGGATAAAGACACTGGATAAACAAATTTCAGATCTTCCTTTTCTTTTCTTTCATTCTCTTTCTTTCCCCTTTTGCTTCTCCTTTGCTTACTCAGATGGGCCCACCTCAATCAGCATGACATGACTGTACTGGAACATCAGTGGACCTCTGAAAAAACTGCTTTTCAGACTTGCACAGGTTGGAGAACAACGAACCGGATGGACTGGTCCTGTTCCTCATTTAAAGACAGAATGGCTTCTATTCACCCAGAGGATGGAGCAACCCCTCCTTCTCTGCAAACACCCAGACTTTACAAACACAGCTCCACCTGCTTCCTCTGTCCTTCCTGGATCTCTTGTGTTGAGAACACATCCAGGTGCCCATCAGATGGTGAAATGTGTTTGCAGAATAAATGGACATTCTCCAGGTTGTGCTAAAGTTGCTCTGTCTTTCTTAAGGAAGGAAAAAATCAACACTAGATATTAGAGTTCTGTTTAATTCTCTTATCTCCTATCATCAGACAATATGAAATTAGAGGAAATTTCTCCCATAAAGTTTGATGATCATAAGGGTAGGGGATCCTGTTGCTTTATGATTAGAGCAGGCTGGTGTCGGGAGCTACATGACAACATAGAGACAATGCAGGCCAGGATGCCTGGGAGGACTTTCAGCACTGTAGACAAGGACAGCAACTCCAGCTGACACAAACTTTAAAAAATAATTGAAGCACAGTCTTTCCTGGAATTAATATTTGCATGTTGGGAGAGAAAATCTCACTTTCTATATGAAGTATGAAGCCACACTTGGAGATTATATAATCAAAGATGAGAGGAAAAAGATGAAGAGACAGAGTTTTTTTGTTTTGTTTTGTTTTGTTTTTTTAATGAGATTTGAGCTCTCAGATTCAGATATGTAGGAACCTGGCTTTCACTCTACATTGAACCATTCTATGAGACAAAAACTCATTCTTAAACTGATTTGATGTAATTATTTCCAAATTAACCTTAAAAGAAAGAATTATGCATAACCTGAATAGCCCCACATCCCAATGTCAACATGATTTGTGTATTTGGACAACTTCAAATGAGAAAAATTTGCACCACCAATAAATGTCAAGGTCTGTTGAAAATAATAATCTCAATAATACGTTGGTCCTGTCAGTAACATGTCAGTAACATGAGCCAGGCAGTGTGGTAAACACATTTTATGTATTTGTTTGTTTAGTCTTCCCAACAATGTCTCAAGACATAAGTACTTTTTATTATTATTTTTAGTCTTTCTGAAGAGAGAGAATACAAGTTTAAGAGCAATAAAATAGTCAGCACTTGTCTGTGTAGAGGCTGAGATTCAAATGTAAGTCAGTCTATCTCCAAGCTCCCCAAGGTTATGAGATATTTCTAAGAATAATAATATGATTACATTTTAATTGTTTGTTGTGCAGCATGATTAAGCAGCCACGTCTAAAGTTAAAATGATACAAGAACTCATTTAAGATATCAAGTTTTTTTAACCCATTTAATTGCCATGACAAACTTTTCAGGTGGGTGGAAATTCATACTGCCAACTTACAGAGGAAAGAAGTTAAATTCCCTGCCTGGGGTCAAATAGCTGATAAGTGGCAGAATTTGAGGATGAACGCACTTATCTTTGGCTCCAAAGCTCACTCCAGTTCACCCTTAGGTGAACTCGCTTGAAATACTTGGGGAATTTCTCTCAGGAATATTTACACCAGCAAGAACCAAGAGCCCCAAGTTCAATTTAGAAAACCTTATGAGTCTAATAAGACTACAGTTCCATCAGCATAGTTGGCAGCCACCTCAATCACATACTGTCTAATTACTTCATACTAGATTCCTCATTACTGGGTTTTGAGGGGAAGGAAATTATGAAGAGAGAATAAATGCATGCCAGGGAGGTGCCAGCACAGCCCAAGACCTCCCTGTGAGACTAAGAGCAGTTGCCCAAGGTCATGGGGGTACTGGAAATCTGGAAGAGTGTGTTCGTATGTTGTTAGCTTCCTATATTTCTATTGGCATAGAGCAAAAGAACCAAGAGAAGTTAATACCCAAATTGCAATGACAGGCATTCAAAGGCTTAAAGAACATCCACAGCAAGGAAAACCTTAGAATCTGGTTGTACTGTGAACACTTATATGACTTAGTTTCTTCTAAAGGCCGCCTTTCATTGGATGAATGTGCATCTCAGCTGTGCTTTAGTCCTCAAAACAACAACAATTAACAAAAGCACAATTGTGACTATCTCTCTCTCTCTCTCTCTCTCTATATATATATATCATCTATGCTTTCTTTTTAACCTTCAAAACTAATACAGCAAAATGGATAGGGAACCCACTATATGGAATAGCATAATTGCCAATGATACATCAGATAAAGGGCTAATTTCCAAAATATATAGAGTTATCATACAACTCAACATAAGGAAGACAAATAATCCGATTTAAAAATAGGCAGAGGACCTAGACACCTCTCCAAATAGGACATACAAATGGCCAAGAGACATATGAAAAAATGCTCAATGTCACTAATCATCAGAGAGATACAAATTAAAACGACTATGAGGTATCACCTCACACCTACCAGAATGGCCGCCATCAACAAATCCTCAAACAACAAGGGCTGGTGAGGATGTAGAGAAAAGAGGACTCTGGTGGGAATGCAGACTGGTGCAGCCACTATGGAAAACACTATGGTGTTTCCTCAAAAAATTAAAAATTGAACTGCCATTTGACCCAGTGATCCCACTTCTAGGAATATATCCTAAAAAGCCTGAAACACCAATTAGAGAGAATATATGTACTCCTATGTTCATAGCAGCAGTATTTACAATCGCTAAGATCTGGAAACAGCCCAAGTGTCCATCAATAGATGAGTGGACATTTCCAAAGATTTCTTTAGGGTAAATTTTTAAAAATAAAAATAATTCATTGGTTATATACATGTAAAGTAATAAGCATTTTATTAAGGTCAATACAGAGGGCTATTAAATTATTTCCTATATTTGTATGTTTAAAAGATTGTTCTCAGTGTAACCACATAATAACAGCAGGTGTCAATCAACATCTTGGAAGATGCTACCTCAAAATATGTTTGTTTTTTTCTTTTTCTGGTGAGCAACATGAGACAGGATAAACGATTTGCTCAAAAGATTTTGAAATGGATTTCCCAATACTTTCTCTGCGTCACATTTTTACTCTCTGGTTTTATTGAGGGGTATTTGCTAATAAAAATTGTATATATTGAAGGTATACAATGTAATGTTTCAATATATGTATACTTTGTGAAATGATTACCACAATCAAGTTAATTAACATACCCATCACCTCACATAGTTTTCTATTTATCTTTTTGGGGAGAGAACATTTAAGATTTCTTTCTTAAACTTATGCACATTGCAAAGCTTTTGACACACAATGCTAGATTTTCAACCCTCTGCATTTCCAATCTTCAGCCCTCTGAATTTTCCCTTATTTCCATACTGTTTCATTGTCATTAATTGGATAGAAAAAAAAAAAAGACTAGGTTTAAATTCTGTCTTTTACATTTACTTGGTATGTGACCTTTAGCAAGTCACTGGAAAACTCTAAACATTTGCAAAAGAGTGATAATAAAAAGACAATAACAACAACAATAATGATACCTCATGTGGTCATGGTAAAGGGTAAATAGATACCTGATCCAACAGTAATACTCACAGGATACCTGGGAGCCTGCGGAAGGGTCAGATAACCAAGACTTGCACAGATAAAGGCAGGCTTTCTCAAAATGGTAACATCTTAACAAAATGGGTTCCAATTAGTTCTCCTCTTCTTGTTTCATGAAACTGAGGAGACTCAGACTGTGGTCCTTCAGCCTACATTCTAAGTCAGTCAAACACTTTCTTCCCCAGGAGGCCGTTTCAAACTGTGCCCTGACTCCAACATGTACCAACAACCAAAACACAATTCATGGTGTTGTTTCACATGAAACCGATCAACAACAAGGCTACTATTTTCAGCTGTTGATCTTCACCATATGTAATGAACTCGTTTTAGAAACCATTGAATGCTTTAAAATAAAAGCATTTAAATGCAAGAAAAAGACCACCACAGTACAAAAAGAAGGCCGATTCAGCAGTAAATGTCACTTAATTGTGTGTATACATCTGAGAGAACTGTTATGATCCTACTTTCTCTAGACCAAGTTTCTAAAAGGAATTTTCTCTAAAAGCATCATGATGAACTCAAGTTTGCAAACATGTGTCCCTCTGGGACTCTAGCAAAACCAAGTTATTTCATTTCATTTCAACTCACAACTTGTTGTATCAACCAGTCAGTAGGTGTAATTGTTTGAGGCCAGTCATTTTCAAGAAAATCAATATTGGCTGATGGATTAATCTCTCGATTTGTCTTACTGTATTCCTAAAAAAAAAAAAGAAAGAAAGAAAAAAGAAAAAGAAGAAAGAAAATCTACCAATTTTTGGATATCCACTAGCTCTAGCATATCCATAATACATTAGACACACATTTGTGACATTTCCTTTTTGTTGCCATTTTCTGTTGATCCTCTACCAATCTCAGTGACATAAATATCTCATGTGTCCAGTATTTTCTATTTTACACCTGACCCAGAATTAGCAAGAGGCAGCTTGAGATTATTGGAAGAGATTTGTACTTCACATCAGGAAAGCTGACTGGTTAAGTCACATGCCCTCTCTGGAACTAAGTCTTTTTGTTTAAAATATAAATGTTAAGAGGTTCAGCTGTATATAACAAAACAGAATAAAAGAAGAAAGAGAGGGAATCAGTTTATTTCTGTCTCGTGTAAATCCAGCCCAGAAGTTGGTAAGTTAAGACTGGTCTAACCAAAACAAAAACAAAGTCACAGATACAGAGAACAGATTGGTGGTTGCCAGAGGGGAAGGGGGTTGCAAGAGGGTGAAATAAATGAAGGTGATCAGTGCACTATTGGATGGCACCTACGTTTACATTGATGAACACTATGTAATGCATACAAACACCTGGCATATATAATATTACATACCAATTTTACCACAATAATTTAAAAAAGGACTGGAATAGCAGGTGTATGGTTTTTTAGGACAGTTTCTTTCTACATTATTGTTCCATCATCCCTGGCATATAGACCTCATGGTTGCAGAGAGCTTCCTCAGCTCCTGCCATCACAATCAGGTCCCAGCCAACAAGAAGAAGGAAAGGCAAAGAATGGACATGCCCCTCTTCTTTAAGGAAACTTTCCAGAAGAGCCTCAGGATACTTCCACTTTTGACTGGACGGTAGTCACAGGACACATCTAGCTGCAAGGGATCCCTGAGATTTATGTGGGATATTTTACTATTTTCATTCCAGGAAAACTACAAAAGGGATAGTTAGGCCAACTCTTCAAGTCTGATTCTGAGTATATTTTTTCAAATAAGACTGATAGAGGTCCCAAGAAGTCTTTCCACTCATCAGAACTTCCACAATTTCTCCCAACTCCCCTTCTCTCCCAGTGCTATGCACAAACACCCACAGCCTGTGAAAAAGATGCAGGATAGAAATATCAAGACAAAGAGGATAAAACAGCTTGCTTCAGAAATGCCTCTCCTCTCCCTCTAACATCTTCTATCTTCCTTTTTAGGAAAGCTTCTAGCATCTGATGACCAACATTCTGTGCATAAAACACTAAAAAAATTCAGGATTCCCTACCTACCTTAGAGCATATATCTACCAGGCCCAGTGTACTGCCAGCATAGTACAGAACTCATGCATCAACCAAGAGGAGAAGTGAGGAGCACCCCACGACAAAGTAATCATAGTGCCACTTGGGGAGGAGATAAGAAAATGTGGGCCAACTTGACCCACCTTGCTTAAGAGGGAGCTTGTACTATGCTCTGCTTTTGTTCAAAATCACGCTATTGGCTTAACTGAGCTGCACAGATCAGGAACTAAGGGTCAGGGAAGTTAAACAGTTTTATCAAAATGAAAACTCCTACCAAGAACAGAGGCAGTGTCAGCAGCAGCCTCTGCAAAGTAAGACCCCATCATTCTTACCTGGTGTTGCGTTCCCAACATGGAGCTGAGTGTCCAGCATCTGTGACGGATAAGTATTGTTTGACTGGATGGGTGAGTGAATGGATCCCTCCACATCTCACGTCCAGTCCCTGTCCAGTCTCCTGCCATGGTGAGAGTTGTGCTGTCCCTGCTAGAAACACTTGGCAAATAGAAAGTGGTAAAACCTACAATGGAGCAGATTCCCACAGGGCTGCAGAATTAGAAACTACAGTTTATCTCTGCATAATGGCCTTAGGTCTATTTCCCACATCCCAGAGAATGTGGCCCAAAAGAGATTGAGTTATTCCACACCAAGACTTTACGGGAGGCAGAGAAAAGAGGTTGTTGGGTGTCACTGCTATTTTTTTTTTTGTCATTTCAAACACAATAATGCACATTTTCATCAGAAGCTAAATGATAGTGCTTACAGTATTTAATATCTGAATTCAATTATGTTTTTGAAGGCTTATTACCATAGTAAAAGGAAACATATTTCAGCAAATTTCCAAAGGTATCAAGGTACTATTGCTGGGGAACAAGGATACACTGTTAAAGAAACTATATATCCAGATAAAAGAGACATGAAGACTCACACAGAGAAACACCACCACACCCACACGTGTGTGCACACGCACACACAGAGACGCACACAAGTACACAGATACACACACAGACCCACATGTGTACATGTGCACACACAGAGACCCACATGTGTACACATACACACAGAGACACACATGTCCACATACATAGAGACTCGCATGTATACACACACATAGACTCACACATGTACACACGTGAACACAAACACACAGACCCACATGTAACACACACATAGACTCACACCTGTACACACAGACCCACACGTGAACACAAACACACAGACCCACACATGTATACACACACAGAGACCAATGTGTACATACAAGAACACACATATACACACACAGACCCACATGTGTACACACAAAACAAAAATAGAGACACACACATGAATTGGATGATGGATAAAGAGCTAGAGAATCTGAAGTATGATTCTCCAACATTCTTTATAGCTCTTGCCCCATTATCCTTTCATAAAATAATCTCCTCCTATCCATTCTCCATGCCTCAGCTGGAGTAATTTGTCAAAAAGCAAATCTGATCATTTCACCCAACTGCCTAAAGCCTAACAAATATGTTTCCCATTGCCCATGGGATAAAGATTGAAACCCTTAAAACTTCCCCCAACTGGCCAACTCTGGGATAATTGGAGCATTAAAATAAATTATGATAGAAATGGATTGTATCTCATTAAATAAAATAAAAATCTATGAGTCCATAATGATATCTATACATTAACTAATAGGGAGATGGGGAAGCTCTTCCTTAACTTAAATTGACAAATAATAAATATTGAAAGAATAGCAAACTTAGAAAATCACTAGTGGATGTTAAAATTAGTGGGTAAAAGATTGAAGGAGAACAGGATATTTACATAGTCTCAAGGAATTTCCCCACCCATCACTTATTAATTAAAAGGGTAAAAAACAGTAACTACAAAGTGAGGTACCCTGGCAGCCTTAGCCTAATGGTTGGAGTCAGTGTCACCAGTATCAGGGTGAACCGCCACCTGCCTTCTGGCATATTACACCGACCAGGGCCCAGCATCACTTCTGTGGTATTCATTCCAGAAAACCCATCACGCCACCAACAAAAATAATATGACCTCAATTTATTTATGAAAAATTATCAAGCCGAAGGAAATTGAGGGGTATGTGATGAAACAATCCACCAGTATTCTGCAGCATGATCCTGGATTTCACACTGAGGAAGATGAAGGTATAATGGATGATATTTGGATTAGAGAACAGCACTGCATCAGAATTCATTTCCTACTCCTGATCCCTGTGCTGTGTTTATGTAAAAGACTGTCTTTGCTTTTAGGAAATAAACAGTGAAGAGTCTAAGAGTAAAGGGGTGTGACAATCCAATGTACCTCAAATGATTTAGGCAAAATATATAAACACAAAAATACATCATATAATCATATATATGTATATGTACATTATACATGTGTGTGTGTACACACAGACATATACACATATGGGTAAATACATATACACAGATGGATATGCACACAGAGAGATAAAGCAAATAGGACATAATGTAAATGATTTGTAAAGGATATTTTCCTGCCACATGTACTCAATCAGGTTAAAGGCATACTTGTACTTTCATCCATAAATTTGATATAACACTGAAGTAAAAAGTTACACAATATCCCCCTGAGATCTATGAGACTTGGTGCACACATGCCCTTCACCTCCACCTGGCCCAACATGATCTGTATCCTAAAATCTTAACATCCTGCCTTTGAATCCCGGCATTCACCATGCTGTGTCCTGCCACCAGCCCCTGCACAGGCCACACTTCCTGTGACACTTTCTTCCGCCCTCACCTCTGCTGGTGAAGATCTCAACCACCGAACTCGAAAGGGCTAGAGAATCAGGCTAATGCTTTCATAGCCATGATCAAAAATAGTCCTCGTGTCCAACCACTTGCTGCTTCAGGGATTATCAAAGCTTTACAAAGAATATTTATCATTGCCATAGTTAATGTTTATTTAGTTATTTCTTTTTGGTTAATCCTCACCTGAGAGTATTTTTTTTTTTTTAGATAGAGAGGAAGGGGGTGGGGGGAGAGAGAGAGAGAGAGAGAGAGAGAGAGAGAGAGAGAGAGAGAGAGAGAAACATCTATGTTAGAGACACACATCAACTGGTTGTCTCCCATACAACCCCAACCAGGGTTTGAGATTAAATCTGCAACACAGGTACATGTCCTTGACCGGGAATCAAACCCACAACCTTTTGGTCTGCGGGCCGTCGCTCATCCACTGAGTCAAACCAGCCAGGGAGGGGGGTAATGTTTATTTTTTATGAAAAGTTTGAAAATTACAGGAGAAGAAAAGAAGGTAGACACTGTCCCGTCATTTAATAGTGACTAGTATTAACCTTCTTTTTCTGTTTGTTTGTTTTTGCTGATAGAGAGAGAGAAAGAAAGAGAAAAAGACGAGAAAGGGGGAGTGTGGGCAGTCATCCTGCTGTACGAATTCAATGGTGCTGCATCCTTCTTGGTTGCTTATGCAATTATACAATATTCACAGGCCGCCAAACTGCACTGGGTTAAAATATTATATTTTAATTTTCTGTTTAAATATTGCTGGAAAAAAGCCTGTATGGAGCGTTTTCCTCTCTGCACACCATGCAAACCACAGGCTTTTCATTATCGTCCAAGAGGGACCATGCATCTTGGGCACCTTCCTCTCAGCCCAGCCCAGCATCAGCAGAATCTAACGGACCACATCAATCGTTTAACAGTCAGACAGAGGCCGATTTCACTCAAGAAGTGAGAGGGAGCCCAATGATGAAGAAATTTAGGGACTCAAGGCTCCACTCCATCTTCCTTTGGCTCTGCCGATGTGGTACATTATTCAAAGTCTCCACCTCTTTGTTTTATCATATTTAAAATGGGAAGGAGACATCTAATTTTATGCTCGCATTTATTCTTGCAATCTTTCAACCAAGCAACATTCACTGAACACCTTCCCTAAGCCAGACGCTGCTGTTGGGTAGGGGTACCGAGCAGAATGGAGAGTCTATCTACCATTTGTCCTCAGATCGGAACTAAACGTGAACAAAACAAGGGGCTTCCTTGGCAAGCCTGACAAGCTCAATAACTGAAAGTAACCACATGGGATGTTTTCATCAGAAAACAAAATTGCTAACTGAGCGGGTTATGGTGGGAAGTCCCGTCCTAAAGCCTACAGGATGGATTAATCTCTACCTTGAACAAACTTGTCCATTGCTTACATGCGCCTAGAATAACATATTTAAAATGATCTCTTGCCCTGGCCAGTTTGGCTCAGCGGTTAGAGCGTCGGCCGGCGGTCCTGAGAGACCGGGTTCAGTTCCCGCTAAGGGCATGTACCTCGGTTGCGGTTTGTCCCCGGCCCTGGTTGGTCGTGCAGGTGGCAGCCACTCGATGTGTCCCTTCACGTCGATGTTTCTCTCTCTCTCTCCCTTCCTCTCTCTCCCTCCCACTCTTTCTGTACAAAAAATGGAAAAATATCCTCGGGTGAGGATAAAAAAAAAAAAAAAAGATCTCTTTTCCAGACCGGCAAAGATAAACATCCCAGTGCAGGGTGGGGAAGACAGCCCCCAAATTCCTCATTGTCATCTTTGACCTGCATGCTTCCGTAAACTGTGTTAAATGTTAACTATCCTGCACCCACTATTGTAAAAAGAAACACGTATCTCTTCATATATTTTTTTAATCCAATCCTCGATATGGTCCAATGTTACTTTATCCCTCCTCCTTAACCTTCCACCAATGGATTTCACATAACCCTCCGTACATCTCCTTTAATTCTAATGCGTAAAATAAACTACAAAACTACTACTCACTGGACCATTCTCTCAATCATTTGAAATTTTACTTCCAGGACTAGCCCCCAAATGAAGACTCAAAATAAACTTTTGAAACCTTTCTTTATATTTGGACTTTCTTTCATCAACAAATAGCAAATTGTAATCTAATGCATTGAGTGTCCTACTCAGGGAATGTTTCCTGTGGTAGAGGAGCTGAGAAGACAGTTATGCTCAAATAATCGTCTCTCTCACCTCAACAATGATGGTGCAGAGTCAAGTGAGGAATCACAGAACCAGGGATAGTGGGGTCACGTGCTCCTCTGGTGATGGGCAAAGGCAGCACAGTTGCCTCAGACCCCCTCATCTGCATCCTTGGCAGACATCATCAAACAATCCTAGTTTCTCTTTGAACTGAGATTCTAACACCCTCCTTACAAGCGTGCCTCAAAATCCTAGTGCCACAGCATGAGAGAGAGAAAATGCTTGGGAATGGAGTCAGGTCTGAGATAAAACTCAGCCTCGACAATTATGGGATGTATAACCTTGGGCAATGCAATTCACTTCCTCTTCCTTTTCTAATCCACCACCCTGACTGAGCTCACATAATCATTAAGTGAAATAAGATAGGTAAATTCACCCGACTGGTGTGACTCAATGGTTGAGCATTGTCCCATGCATCAAGAGGTTGCTGGTTTGATTCCTGGTCAGGGCACATACCCAGGTTGTGGGCTGGGTCACCAGTGGGGGGCATGCAGGAGGAGGCCAATCAATGTTCTCTCTCATTGATGTTTTTATCTCTCTCTCCCTCTCCTTTCCTCTGTCTCTAAAATCAATAAAAAGATAGGTAAACTCTCCCTCAGACACTGCTGGTGGGGATGGAAAATGTTGCAGCCACTTTGGAAGCAGGCAGTTTCTTTGACAGGTAAACCTGAGTTTACCATATTCCCTAGCTATTCTACTCCCAAGTATCCACCCAGAAGAAATTAGAGCATATATCCATACAAAAACTCATAGGTGATACATGAATGTTCATAGCAGCATTATTCATAATAGCAAGAAAGTGGAAACCACCCAAGTGTCCATCAGCTGATGACTTGATACATTCAATGTGGTCTATCCAGATCATAATTTAAAATATGGATCCATAGCCTAGCATAGATGAACCTCAAAAGCAGTAAGTGAAAAGAGGCTAGATACAAAACACTTCATATTGTGTGATTCCGTTTACCCAGAAGGCAAGAAAAGGCAAATTACAGACAGAAAATTGATTACTGTTGCCTGCAACTGGGGGTGGGAATAATGATGAACTGAAAATGAGCCACAGAAAGTTTTCTAGGGCAGTGGAAATGTTATAAAATTGCATTGTGGTGATGGTTGCCATGATTCTGTAATTTTACTAAAAAATCACTGGACATTTAAAATAAGAATTTTTTAATAAATTTTTAATTTTTTTATTAATTTATGTTTGTCACAGATGTTTCTCCTTTTCCCCCCATTGACACCCTCCTCCCCGTCCCACCCCGCCTCCCCTGCCCTGTCCCCAGCATTGTTGTCTATGTCCATTGGTTTTGCGTACATGCAGATAAGTTCTGTGGTTTGTCTCTTCCCTCCCCCTGGACCCCCTTTTCTGAGGTTTGTCAGTCTGTACCCTAGTTCTATGTCTCTGGGTCTCTCTTGTTTATCAGCTTGTTTTGTTCATTATATTCCACAAACAAGTGAGATCATGTGATATTTGTCTTGCTCTGACTGGCTTGTTTCGCTTAAGATAATACTCTCCAGGTCCCTCCATGTCGTCTCAAAGGATAAGAGATCTTTCTTTCTTTAAATTATATAAACAGTACCCTATTGAAACTTAAAAAACAAACAAATAAAAAACAGTGACGATTTAGCACGGAATCTGGACCTGCAGGACGCCTCCACCATCGTCATTCCCACTTCCCTCTCTCCAAGTCTCCTCAGACTCTTCGTTCCCCGACAGAGACTGCCCGTCTGCCTGATTCTGCGAGGGCTCTTCCTTGGCAGCGGAAACCGTCCTGCCTCGTGGCATTGCTCGTGGTTGATAGTGCAGCATTCAGCTTTCGGTATACACACATATATATTTTGTTAATCCTCACCTAAGGATATTTTTTCATTAATTTTTTTTTTCATTCTCACCTGAGGACATTTTTAGGATATTTTTTCAGTATTTTGTTCAGATAGAGTGGGAGGGAGAGAGAGAGAAAGAGAGAGAGGGACAGAGAGAGAGAGAGAGAGAAACATCGACGTGAAAGGGACACATCGAGTGGTTGCCACCCACATGACCCAACCAGGGCTGGGAACAAACTGCAACCGAGATACATGCCCTTAGCGGGAACTGAACCCAGGTCTCTCTGGACTGCAGGCCAACACTCTAACTGTTGAGCCAAACTGGCCAGGGCTTTTCGTTGATTTTTAGAGACAGTGGAAGGGAGGGAGGGAGGGAGAGAAAGAGAGAGAGAAACAACGATGCAAGAGAGACACAACTGCTTGCCTCCTGCATGTACCTTGACCATGGCTGGGGATTGAACCTGCAACCCAGGTACCTGCCCTTGACCTGGAATCGAACCTACGGACCCTTTGGTGTGTGGGCCAATGCTCTAACCGCTGAGCAACACCAGCCAGGGATGGTATACGTATTTTAATACCTCAAGCAAAATGTCACCTTCCCCACAGATAGGGATAGTCTCTTACTTTCATATCCTCAGCAGCAGCAGGTAGCCTTCAGTTTGGCCAGTGGCAAAAAAATTCAAATTTTAGTATTTATTAGTGGATTATTAACTTTAACCCTACAAAAGAAAAAAAAAATTAAAAAGACTTTCTTGCCAACTGTGTTTTCTGATTGAGAAGAGAGAGTCATAATCAGAATGGCTACTTTCAAGGGTGAACACATTTTAGAAAACAGAGCAGCATAGAAGCAAGATCAATTTAGAGATGCTGATTCAGGCTCGGCGTGGCTAATTAATTTACACTGCCATGATCACTGCAGACACATCTAAATTTTAGATTATTTTTATCTTGGCAAAGAAGCTCTTACCCAAGGCAACCTTTGGTTGCTAAGCATTTAACAAAACAGGCACTAAAAGAACTGGAGGAAAAAAATAAAGCTACCATATGGTATTTTTTTGTGTGTGTGTGTGTGACAAATTGATGTCTTTTAAAACATTCCAAATAGTAGCATTTTAGGCGAGCACAACACTTGAGTCAATTACATTAATTGACGTGTGAGTTAAGATCAGCCAATGCGTTCACTGTCTTTCATCCAAACAAGAAAGAAAAGTTGGAATGGCTTTACAGAGTGAGTCTCACGAGCAAAGGTTGCGTCGAGCTCACCAGGTGCTCTAAGTTGAATGCTGGTGAAAGACAAACACTGAAGATAATGCTTCCGATTTTTTTAGATTTTGTTTTATAATGAAAGGGAGAGCGCGGGACACCTGCTACTTTGCCTATCAGCATCCTCCTCCTCTTACTCTGAATATGGGACCTCAATTTTCCTTTGGGACTCCCCTCTTCCCTGTTGCAAGGATGCAGGGACAATCTAGGTAGCCGTCACTGACACTCACCCTTGTTAATATTTCCACACTTCAGCATTATTTCACTCTCACTCTCTCGGCTGTGTGTGTGCATGTATACACATGTGCATATGTACATGCATGCATGTGTCTATATACATATATTTTTCTGCATTAATTGAAAATGAGCCTCAGCTTCCCTGTTATTTATTACCAAATACTTCAGTACGTAACTTCCAAGAACAATGACTTTCTGCTAAGTAACCAGAACACAATTGTCAACTTCAAGAACTTTAAATGTGGATACAATATAATGATTTATTACACAGTCTATATTTAAGTTCAGACAATTGTGCTCATGATGTGCCTTACAGCAGTTTTTAATCCAGCGACTCACAGTGCATTTAACCATCATGTCAGTGGCAGACTTCTAACCGAGGGTTCAGGAAAAAGCAAAAACAAGATTTCTGTACTGGGGGAGGGTTGAAGAGTAGACCTGGGAATATAAATCATGCAGTAACACTTGCTTATGAGCTAGGAGAAGGTAGTAATTATGAGAGGCAGGAGCTTTTTCTAGAAGAGTGCCAACAGTTCTGTTCACTGGGTCCTTCCTTGTGGACTCAAGCAGGATGTAACATAGTAACTTTCATTTCCTGGAGTCTTAAGCCAGCCAGCCTTCTAGCAAGTGCCACAGAAGACCCCCATAAAACCAAGGCCAGTTCTGTGCAAAATTGCAAAACATGGCAACACTGATAAATTCTCTCTGACTTCCCTGTTCCATCCGTTTCCTACTTCTCCTTCTGACTTCTTGCTCAGCCGCGGAATCCCGTCTTCCTGCTGCTTGGGGGTGGGCTCGGCCCTCATAGCTCCTCAGGGGGATTAGCAGCACCCACTTCAGCACAGATTCCTGGGGGCCCTACGGTGACTCTGGGTCTCCGCAGAACCAAAGAGGGGCTGAAGCAAAATGCCAGCGAGAGCTCTGAGCACTTCTCCCAGAAGGATCTGTAAGACAGGCATGTTGGAAGAAGACACATCTTTTTTTTCTTTTTAATCCTCACCCGAGGATATTTTTTTCACGGATTTTTAGAGAGAGTGGAAGGGAGGGAGAGGGAAAGAGAGAAAGAGAAAACACATTGATGTGAGAGAGACACAGCGATTGGTTGTCTCCTACCCATGCCCAGCCATGGCCAGGGATCAAACCTGTAACCCATGTATGTGCTCTTGACTGGGAATTGAATCTATGACCTTCTGATCCGTGGGGACACTCTAACCACTGAGCTACATTGGTCAGGGCAGAAGACACATCTTTAATGGGATTTCAGACACATGTCTACCTGGGTATCGGGGCGAGTCTCAGCCTTATAGAACAGTGTGAAGATAGCTTTTGAAGCTACAGAAATCCCGCATTAGTTAACAATCTCTCAGTAGCTAACACAGTCTTTGCATGTCTTCAAGTGTCTCTCTCTTTCTGACGCCGAGTTTCCACGCTTGCCTTCTGGTCCTTCAGGAGTCGGAGTCTTGATACTCACGTGAATGTAAATAAACAAAACAAACACAGGAATGCCACACATGTTAAAGTTCTGACGGTGCTTGTCTGCCAGTGTTGTGCACCCCGAGCAATGGACTCTCCAGTCCTTGATTGTCACAATGCACAGAGCACAGAGCCGGGCTCCCGAGTGGCCAGCGACTATTTCAGAAAAAAGTTCCTCCGCAACCCAAGCACTTTGACGGAGGAGCTTGGCCCAATAGCCTAGTCACGTCGGCATCAGTGAACTGATACCGTGCCTTCGTAATCTGGTTCAACACTGGGCAGCAGATGACAAGTCACACATTGAGAGACTAAAAGGAGGTCGCTGGAAGTTGATGATAACGAGAAGTGAACTGGGGTGCCCGCCTTCCAGGGAGGAAGGACAGCAACTGTTCAAAATCACACAAAAAGCAGACACAGTACTGTAGTGCAGAGAGTTGAGAACACCTGGGGGCCTTTGGTACAAGGGCAGCCCTGCCCCTCCACCCGAACCAACCCCAGCATCATTCTGTTACACTGCAGGTCAACAAAGGCTGTGCCGGACACTCGGCGTCAGCCCTTAGAGAACATTTATATTAAACTGGATACACTTTGCTTAAGGAAGCAGAGGGGAAAGTGAAAAGTTCGTTCCAGATGTTTCTACAAATTAGAAAAGGTAAAATAAAAACAAGTAGCTTGGTTATTTAAGGGGTAAACTTGAGTTACTTGGAAATTAATTTTTTGGGGTGGCCCGTCCCCTCGTGCATCAGGGCAGAAGAGGCCGTAAGTGGCCGGATGTTATCACAGAAATAAGAAAAACCCACCCCAAGAGGAAGACAGAATTTTAAGACAATGTTGCAAGCTATTTCCAACCATGGAGACCTCTTCACCTTATGTCTAAAGCTTCTAAAACTGAAATGGGAACGAGAGGTGCCAACCTTGGCATCCACTGCCCACTGGGGCACATTGGCCATTGATGGCCTGACTGTCGCACCTAATCTGGTCCAGACCTGTGAGCAGCATCAAAGGGAAGATTTGCCAGCCCTGCCCATCCTAGAGAGACCGGCGCCAGGAGTCAGCGCCCAAGGACTGGGTCTTAGAAACACATTTCAGCTCTGAGGCTGAAGGTACTAGTCTGGCCAGCCTTTTAGCTGTCTCTGGCAGACGGGTTTTTAACACGCTGCTTTGAAGGCTGTTTTAACATTAGTACCTGCCCTATGCAATCCATTAGCGCCCTGCCTCGATGTACAAGTCAAAGTCTGGGGACACGTAAGACACCAAAGTCCCAGAAGGAAGCAGAGCAAAATCTCTCCCTCTGCCCCCCCTTCCTCTCTCTCCTTCCCATCCTACTCCCCTCTCTCCCCCCTCCCTCTCTCTCACCCCTTCTCTCCCCTTCTCTCTTCCTCTCTCTCTCTTTCTCCTCTACCCCCTCTGTCCCTCCCTCCCCCTCTGTTGCTGTGTCCCTGTCTTTGTCTGTCTCCTCCACAAAATATGCTAAGATATGACCAACATGAAACGAAAGTTAAGAGATGGACAATACCATCTTTATTTTTGACATATGAGAAAAAAGAAAAAAAAACAAAAAAAGGTTTTCTTACTTCTCCTTACCTACCTCCCAGGTCAAATAAACAAGCAAAAAGTAAACCATCAAAATTCCAGTGAGCAGAAATGATATGCAAATCCATTACTGCTTAACCTCGAGCTAGAGTTCTTGTCACTACACTGTGTGCATGAAGAATGAGTCCAAATGAAGACACAACCCAGAAACTGGAAGGAAAGCGCACAAGGGGCCGGGCTGATGATCAGGTCCTACTCAGAGCAGGTGCAGAATGGACGCAGCCTCTCTGCCAGGCAGCAGGTCCCGGAGGAGCACAGCCCTGGTCCCCAGCAGTATCTCAGCCTGGACGTGAGAGGCTCTTTCTGGATGCTTTCTCAGTACCTCTCTTATTTGCTTGTGCGATGATCTATCAAGGCTTTTATCTGGGCAGGATTTATCTCTTTAGGTGGATGAAATCCACCTTCTCTTAACAAAGCCACGTGGATCACCACGTCCTCGGCCGCGACCTCATCGAGGTGTGAGTGCTCAGGAGCTCACTGCAGCTGGCTGAACACCTCACGCCCATCGTCGCTCTTTTACCTTCAAGGTGTCCGTTGGTTTATAGGGGACATTGATGAAGATAACTACTTTGTAAACGGAAAAGTACAGTGGGGTTGTTAACCAATGCCATTGTTGTCCTGATTATTTACCTAACTCTGGCTTCTGAGTGTAAAAGTCCTAATTTCTGTTTCCTTGAAAATTCTGCCCGATTTTTTCTCTTTCCCACCTCTCAAATCCACCCCTTCCCATCACCAGGCCCACTAACAACCAAGAGTCCTTTCCAGCTTGTACCAGGCTTCCTTATAATTGATCTTCTTGTCTTCAGCTTCCCTCACACTCAATTCATCCCCCATAGCAGATATTTTGATATGAAAATCGGATCTCACTTGCCTCCATAAATCCATGTGATGGATCACTATCATTTGCGAAATACATCCAGACTTCCCCTGTGCTCGCTGTACTCTAGGACCCTGCTCTTTTTATTATTCAGATAGAGTGGGAAGAAGGGAGGGAGAGAGAGAGAGAGAGAAACACAGACGATGTGAGAGAGACACATCGACCAGCCACCTCCAGCATGACCGCAACTAGGGCTGGGGACGAACTACACTGAGGCACATGCCCTTGACTAAAATCAAACCTGCGACTCTGGTCTGCAGGTGGACACTCCAACTGCTGAGCCAAACTGGCCAGGGCTAGGACCTTGTTGTTACCTAACCTACAGACTCATTATTTGTGATTCTCCAACTCCCCAAGCAAACTAGAAACCCAGTGCTTTCCCCACAGACAGCCTCTGTCTGAAATACCCTCCCTCTTCTTGCTGAGCAAGAGTGTATCTACCAACAGTGGACAATGAAGCTCAAACTCCACGCCTCCTTTGAGTGACGTTCTCCCTTCTATGTCTACCTCAGTCACAGTACAGGGACTTGCCCTAAATTGCAGGACTTTGCAGCAACTTGCATGTTTCTCATTACAAAAATTTGATAAATACAACAATAATAATAACAGTGTGCTAGTATTTTGTCAGGACTTTAAACAATGTTATTAAGACCTTTATGTAGAATATCCCATACTCATGGCAATCCCATCACTCTTTTATCAGAACCGTCCCCATTTACAGATGCATGTCCCAGGCTCAGGTGTATTATTTTGCTTTTCCCAAGGTCACAGCTAAGCGGTGGAGGCCACAGACTCCAGCACCTTCTATAAACTCTGAGCTTACAGCCTTCATCACTGTCACTGGTTTACTCTCTTACCTCATCACCCAGGTCTGTGTTGTCCAATAGGGTGACCATGAGCCATACATGTCTGCTTAAATTTGAAATTTAAGTAACTACATAAAACAGGACATTAGTTGGTCAGTTATTAGCCACGTGTCAAAGCTCCAGAGCTGGGGCCGATCACACAGGTCTCAGACATTTCCGTCATCACAGAAAGTCCTCTCGGTCAGCACTTGCCTCAGACCACGAGCTGGTTGAGAGCAAAAACGCGGTCTCTATATTCAAATGCCTAGAAATTTTCACCACGCGGTTCAATGAAGGTCTGTAAGGAGAACCAGACCTTTCCTACATGGAGTAGATTTTCTGACACTTCATCTACAGTGTGAACGATGTTTCTTTTGAGCACAGAGAAATTCTGGCATTAGACCTGTTGGTCCCCATCATCGATCATCTCACTTTGGAGCACCTGGCTTCTTCATGATGGAGCTCCGTGGCCTTCACCCCAATGCCAGATAGCACCTCCTCAGTCACACTGTGATAAGAGCTACCCACACAAATATTCTGAAGCATTGGGTGTGCTTGGTTCTGAGTCCTAATGAGAGATCGTCAAGCTCAGAATCTACTTTGCTTCCGCACGGTTTGAGTAGTGAGTGAGATCTTTGCTCTGATAAGCATTCTACAGCCCCGAATTCCCTAGGAGTTCGATTGGTTTTAATGCTTCGATTCCATCCTCAGAAACGGCGAGGGTACATTTTGCAGTTATGATCATCACTTCTCTTATTAATTACAACTGTGCTTGGCATTTCTTTGCAAGTATAGAAAACGTCCTTAATTTAGGCAGCTCTAGTTCTGAATCCTGGCTCCACTGGCTTTAGGCTAAGTATTTGCTTCTCTAAGCCTCTATTTTTCTTCCAACTGTAAAGTGGGAATAATAGTGTTAATCATCTCCGAGGATTATGATGAGGATGAGACAAGAAAATGCATATCAGTCATTTAACATAGTGCACGATACTTGGAAAGTGCTTAGTTTCACGTTTAATGATGATCACAGTTATATATTTTTGGTTTTGTTACTAACGATGTTTTAGAAACTGTACATAGCTCTGTCCTCTTTTATCTTTTCAAAGTTGTGATGAAGCAGGTATTCGTCCCTCGGCTTTTCGGATGCGGAGACGGTTCAGAGTAACCAAGAGAACTGCAGAGCCCGTCATCCACCCTGGGTTCGATGTCCGGCTGGCAGAACCAGACCTCTTCCAGCCCCACCACGCATCAGTCCCAATTTACAAGAACAGCTTGAAGTTAGACGAGTCAGTGTGGCCCAGGGCGTCTGCAGACAGTGGCTGGACTTGCACGGAAATTACCAGGCTGTCTGGAGTTTCTGGGATGCTCCCCTTCCACTCACTGTAGAATCCACCGGGGAGTGTTCAACCGCAGGCCTTCCTGAAACTGGCTGAAAAGCATTAGCAGAAAAAAGCATTTCCTTCACTGCTACTGGAGACATTTAGATGAGCACTTTGGAAAAGAACCAAGAAGGCACATATCTCCCAGCTACTCAGAGCAGGTAAAAACAAAACAGCCCGAATCACGGTCACCTCTTCACTTGGAGACTCGATATAAACAGCACTCAAACGGCACTGAGACAACACAGCACTCACAATGGGATAAAGGTGCTCCCACCCAGGACTCCTGGAACTCGGATGCTAGTGATGCTGAGAACCAGCCATTCTCCAAAAGCTGCACTTGACCAGAAAACATGCTGCACACCCCGCAGTGCGTCCCCCCTTGAACGTATCGCTGCTTCTGGGCTGGAGCTTGGCCTCAGGAAATACACGCTGCTTTTATTTAGAAAACTCGGGGATTCTGCAGGTGAAAGAAAGAAAAGCACAGGGTTTCCTAGGAAAAAAGTCAATCTGGTATATAACAATTTGAGGAAGATGAAAACGTACGCACATATTTAAATGTATTTAAAATAAATAAATGCACACACACATTTACCTGAAAGTATGCCGGGTTTTTTTCCATCTACAAAACAAAACAAATTTGCGGCTGATGCTGATAAAAGCAGTTGCACGTTTTATTACTAATAAATGACACCAGGGGCCTTATTACAAAGTATTTCTAAACATACAATTCTGTAATGGGCCCCCCAGGGGCCAGGCCCACAAAGCGCGTGCCCGGCCCCGCGTGCGCATGCCCACGTGCCTCCCTGGAGCCGCGGCAGCGCGCAGGAGCCCGTTGGAACTGCTGGCTGCAGGAATCCAAAAGCCGGCCGACTTTATTTTTAGTCTGAGCTGTTGGATTTCACATTTCATCAGCGTTTAGCCTGCTTCTGTTTCCCAACAAACACCACACGCGCATGCACTCCGCCAGATGTCTATAGTTTATCATGCAAATATTACATAGAAGTGATACTCATTATTAACGAACATAATCACCCAAAGTCAGGAGGGATGTCATTCACTGCCAGTTTGTGTTCCGTCCCTTATGTCCCAGAGTCAACAGGGAAAGAAGAAATAGAAGGAAAAAAAAAAACACAAAAAACCTGTCGGCGACCAGGTGCCCACTTTCACGAGGAACAGATCTCAGGTTCTGCCAGGGGGTTGATCTGAAATTTCTTTCTGTTTTGACAACACTTTTTCTCCCCAAGAACAGAATTTACAAACTCAAAACTGCCAGGCTAGGTAGGTCAGTGGGTATTCTTTGTCCACAAGCTTCTAAAGATCTTCCAGCCCTACTATCCCGGTCCATCTACCATTGGCAACAGCAGCCAGACTTGGGGTTGTGAGTGTAAGGTGGAAGGGAAACCAAGCAGAGTCTTCTTGATTTCCCCTTCTCTTGGTTCCTTGGGTCTTTGCAGTTGGTCCTTTGCAGTCTAGCCACCTCCCGTCCTTCGGTTTTGCTACAGCACAGGCCACAGACATGCAGCCTTTGGGACATGCTAGGTTTGCAGACATATTTGGCTTGGCCCACATACTTTTTAAAAAGTAAAATAAGAAAAATAATTGTCAACTTCCAAAAACTGGGATCTTGCACAAGAGAATCCAGATTGGCATCTTCTTAAAAGAAAAGAAGAAAAAAGACAGGAAAGAGAATCTGCAATACTAGGTCAGCCCTACGTGTTGTCTACAATGTGCTGAGCAGAACAGGGTCAACCTTTAAGTGGGACAAGCATGCTTCATATTGCTGGGATCGCTACTTGCCTTCCAATGCTTTGCCAGGTCCATGTCATATCCTTCCTGAGGCCTGTGATCTGTCATGTTCCTCCACCCTGCCCTGGAGCAAACAGATCTCTTCATTGCCCCTATTCCAGGTTCTGACTTAAGGGGAATCTTATAATTCTCAGGTCCCCCCCTCCACCCCCTCACTGTCTCTCTCAGCCTACCAGGGATCTGCACAACACAATGAACTACAAGCAGACACTGCTTGGAGTGAGGGGGAGCATCTCAAGGGAGCAAATGCTCCAGATATCTGGATGCAGCCCAATTTATTCGCAAAGTGGTTCCCCAGGTTACATGGTATTTTAGGTAATTAGTTCCTTGAGATGGTGTCTCTGCTGACCGTACAGCCAAGCTCAGTATAGTTTCTGGCTCTCGCTTTTTTCAGCAAGAAACATCAAATGAGATACAAAAAAACAAACCCATTCACACCTGGGCTTTCTTGCCCATTGTACCTTTTGGGTGGCGGTCCTGCCCTTTGACATGCAAATATTATCTATTCACATATATACAATACGCTCAGTTTAGACAGGGTGATGTTCCTACTCTCAAGGCAAACCTTATCTATCTACATCATACTTTGATCATTGGCTGGCCAGGTTGGGAGAATGCATATCTCAAGGTTACATTTTGTTCATAAACCAAACCCCCAACCCTACACTCCTTATCCCTCCTCCCTCTCTCCCTTCCTTTCTTCCTCCCTTCCTTCTTTTTATAATTTATAAACACTTTCTATGTGCCTAGCATGCTTCCAATCACTGTGGATAACCTAGGAAAAGGTCAAGTGACTTATCATCTCAAGGACGGACGTGGTAAGGTTTGTTGTATGATCATATTTCTCAAACAAGAAATAGGAACATGAAACTCGGCCTTTATTTCCAAAGCTACAGTTTCCTTGTCTGTAAAATGACCTTCACAGTGGCATCGGTCAGATCTGATCATGTATGTTAAAGACTTCCCAGGGCTTGGTAGATGCTCATAAACAGTTTTAGCAGGAAGGTGGTTTGGACGCAGTGGTTAGGAATGTGGGTCATTGACTGAGGCTGGGTAAATCCAAATTCTGGCTCCACCCACTTACTGGCTGTACACTCTGAGGCAACAGAGTCCCTCTGAGATTGGGTTTTCTCATCTGAAAAGTGTAGCTAACTTTGGAAAGATGAGCAAATTCCCTCAAAAGCATGAAACACAGTGGTATCGAGTAAATAAATTAACAGCACTTTCAAAGTTTTTTCCCGGAGCCTTAGAGACACATGATTGGGCAGTACAGGCAGCAAATTAGAAATTGCAACTGTTCCTCCAAATTCAGAACAGGTACCAGTTACCTGTAGCTGAATAACAAAATATCTCTAAAACTTGGTGATTGAGAAAAAACAATCAAACATTCTGTGAGTCAGGATTTGAGGAGTCACTTAAGTGGGTGGTTATCCTCTGGGGTTTCTTTGGAGGTTGAAGCTAGGGCTGCAGCAGTGAAGGCTTAGCTGAGGCTGGAGAAGCCAGTCCCAAGATGACACTCTGAGCAGGCAGCTGGCTTCACTCAGAGTCAATGATCCAAGAAACAGAGAAGGAAGCCATAATGCTACTGGTGACCTAGCCTTGAAATTCACACACCACTACCTATGCTCTACGCTGCCGGTCACCCAAACCACACCTGATTCAGCGAGGGAGGGTACCACACAAAACACACAAAGCGGAGATCCCTGAGAGCATCCTGCAATCTCGGTATCACACTGTGATTTTCTTACACGGCTACATTAACATGCCAATAATATTAAAGTGATGGCCCATGTGGCTCAGTGGATGGAGCTTCGTCCCATGAACTAAGAGCTTCCGGTTCAATTCCCGGTCAGGGCACATGCCCGGGTTGCAGGCTCAATTCCCAGTAGGGGGTGTGCAGGAAGCAACTGATGGATGTTTCTCTCTCACATTAATGTTTCTATCTCTCTCTCCCTTCCTCCCTCTCTAAAAATAAATAAATATTAAAAAAAAGAAAGTGATGCACTATATATTTGATTATGTTATGATTGATAGAGACTGGAAATAATAGAAACATATCCTTGAGACCTTGAAAAAAAGTTAAAAATAGAGCCCAACTATTTCCAGAGAGCACCTGAAACTTGTATTGAGTTTTAAAAGGAGGGGAGGATAAACAATCTATACCTGGGATTAGCATCTGTGGACAAAGAAAACATGCAAGATTCTTCAACCTTGGGAGCAGAAGAGGATAAAAAACTGAGATTGTATTCTGGAAAACACCACCATGCAGGAGGCAAGGCTAATTTAATTCACTTTCTTTAAGTCTAGCCAAGGTTTAGGGCTGAGAAAATGCTAAGAGGTTGCACCTAAGATGATGAAACTTTCTTTGGATAAATAGGCTCTAAAATTCACCCCCGAAGCTCAGCCTGCAACATGTTCATATTCTAGACTAAAACATCAACTCGGGCAAGCCTTGGAGACCTCCCTCAAAGGTGACCTCAATTCTTGTGACCACCTCTTTTGCTTTCATTGTCTCAATAAGTTATTCATGTACCCCCTACTTCATGCATCCAGGAGATAATCACCCCTTTTTATAGGAAATACTTCAATGATAAAGCTGTACATTTCCTCCCCATAAATCAACCTATAGAAACCCCAAGAATGCGATGTCAGGGATACAGCATAATATGGTGGCAAAAGAAGGTACTGCAGAGCTAGATTTTTAAATCAGGAATCCCAGCTCTACTACTTAACAGCAGTGTGGGACAGACTACTTAGCATGCCGTGACTCGGTTTCCTCATCTGTAAAATGGGGTTAATAATGATACCCACTTTATAAGATGGTGGTTAAGCTTAAATGGGTCAATATCCAAAGAGCCTCTAGAATGAACATAAAGTGATCAGAGGAATCTCAGTAAATGCTAGATGGCTTTTGTTACTTCTGAGATAAGTAAAAATGCACTCGGGAGATGGATCAGATGGGTAGACAAGAAAACAATGCACTGATTGAACTGAGAGGCAAAGCTTTTATTTATTTATTTTCTCAGTTGAAAGAGGGAGAGAAAGATCCAGCACAAACTTCCATCGTAAACCAAACTGGCATCTCGTTTTCATCTCTCCTGTCTGGGGCCCCCGTTTCCACTGACAATCGTGAAGGGATTGTGTTTGATCAGTCAAAAGCAGCCCCCTTGCAAGTCTTCTGAGACACTGAATTAAAACCTCCAGGCAGGATTCTGGGTAGGACAGGACCAGCGAGGGGGCGGGAAGCTACTCAACACTGAGTGGGCTTTGATGGCAGAGTAGCAGCCGAGATAAAAGGGCTCCTCCCAGCAGAGCTGAAATTAAAACGGGAAATGTTTCATTAGGCTCAGTCCCGGGAAAGGAGCCCTGGGCGGTGAGGGAAAGCAGAGGGGAGGGCAGCCACAAGCCAGCCCTGCCACCAGTGGGGAGTGGACAGGCCAACTGCAAGAATTGCTCTTCCACTCGTACTCTGTCGGGGTCAACATCACTGTGTCACCAGGAGGCCCCTTTGCTGCCGGAACTCCAGGAAGTGAGCTACTGCCGGAATTTGACATTCAGGGCACTTCAGTCTCTTCCTCCCTTTGTCTCCATGTCCACAGTCACAGGCACATCCAGCAATCTGGGCGCCGACCATCATCAAACAGACCTTCATTTTGTTAGCCTCCGGCACTGTTCTTTTCTCTGCCTGGACTGTCCTGCCTTCACCTCTGCCTGTCAAGATCCTACACATCCCTCAAAACCCAGCTCAAATATCACTTCTTCCAAAATGCCCGACAATTTCTATCAGCATTGCATCTCTGTGATGTGTCTAGAGTTACCCGATCATTGTTCTTGGATTGTAGGACATGCACTGGACCTAGTAAGTTATGTGATGGACCTAGGTCAGTGACCACACTGTTCCCCACCACATTTCCCAGGAGTAGAAGATTGTCGCTCATCTTCTTTCTCATATCAAATTGAATCAGAGAATATTAGAGCTGAAAATGACCATATGTTACCTTTAGTTCAGATACAGTAAATTTGCAGCCCATGGAAACTTGTGGGCTTGTGGGATGCTGTGACTCATTCAGATCATTCTTACTTTTGTGGATGCTGCCCTAGGCAGCCACAAGCAACACGGACCTGACGTTCATGATAAGACCTATGTGCCACCCATGAACAAATTCAGGGACCCCCCCCCCCATCATAGGTGGTAAAACCAACATCCAGGGAAGGGAAGCCTCCTAACCAGTGTTCCATCTGAGTCCCCAGCCTGTAGCATTGAGGGGACACCATGCAGCTTCCATAACCAGTGTTTTCGACAGAACCGTGCCTGTGATGTGCATGGGTGTGAGTTACACTTACATCCTAAGTAGAAAATGGAAACCTTGAAACAACGCAGATTTGTTTTAGTTAATTGTGTGGAATATTAATGTGTGCAATGAAGAGACCGGATTCTCTCCTCTAATTGGTCTCTTTAAAACAAGACATCTCATATGATTTAAATATTCTAATAAGCATTGTGGCTTTTCAAGAGGAAATTATGAGAATTCCTCAAACGCTTTAGCTCATGGGGCTACTTTGGCTAAGATCACATTGCAGCAATAGCATGTGACAAAGCCCTGTGTGAAAAACACTGATGGAAGGACGTGGATTTTCTAGTCTGTCTTTGACCTGCACACCGGCACTGTTACTTTCCAGCTGTGTGTGAGTACACACGAGAACCTGGAAGTCTCGGAATCTCAGCTAACTCACCTCTGAAACAGGTATAATAACTACCTGTACCTCAAAGGTGTCATGAGCTAACACACTCCAAGTGACTGACAATGGTGAGTCACTAATAAGTGTTCATCTTACTGCCTAAATCCTGATGAAGGGCCTTGGAACTATTTTCTCAACTACAAGGTGAGTTTCTTGAATTAATGTTCTTTTGCCTCTGTTTAATTGCTGCATAGACACGTTGCCTCTTGTGTCTTGTGTATGAGGCATTCACTCAAAGTGAACTTTGCCCATGCGTGTCAGAGACAAGAGAAGATGATCACCAAAACCTTTGGTTCTCCTTCTGAGAGTGGGTAGAACCCTGTTCCTGAGTTCTGGCCATCAGAGTGTAGGTGGAAGGACAGAGAGCGTCCCTGGGCTCAGATCCTAGAAGATCTACATAATCACCCAACTCCGTCTGCTGGTGTGGATGGCTGGTGAGTGTGGTTGTCAAGCAGTGAGGCTGCAGGATGTCGAAGCTTGGAAGCATGTGTTCATCAAGTACCACCTGGAGGAGCATTGCTCAGAAGGGCTGACAAACCACAAAAGTTAGCATTAGATCTTGCGTCAATGGGCAAACAAGAACAACAGGGAAAGCCTTATCTCATGTTAAGACCCGGAGATTGTAGGGTTTATGTGTTATCTCAGCATAGTTTAATTCAAGGCTTCCCCATCTTGGTGCTCTTAGGATTTGGGGCTGGATAATTGCTTGTTCTGGGCGCTGTCCTGTGCACTGCAGAATGATTAGCTATACCACCAGGCATCAGTGTCACACCTCCCAAATGAGACAGCTGCAAGGTTGCCAGACATCACTCAATGTCCCCTGAGGGGAAAAATCACTCCCCCTGAGGACCATTGGCTTAACCTGACCCAGTCAACACACCATGCACAACAATCCTAGTGGTTTGCAAATTTATTGAAATACTGATCAAACAGAGCTCCGGACTAGATAGACTGTTTCAAATCCAGATGCAGACGCAGAAGCAGCTGCTTGGGCTGTCCTCCAGCTTCTAACAGAGTCCACAGGAAGAGCACCAGGCTATATCCCCTTCAGGATAACTTGTCCATGGAAAGAAGAAAAATGAGTCCAATCTAATCATTATGGTGTGGTTTTCAATGAAACTGAACATCTTCTGTCACACCTGGGGTCTTATATGTCTGCATCAGGCCAGCTCTCCTACTAGATCACTGTCTGGGAGCTGGTGAGGAGGTGTCCAAGGCCAGAATGCCCCTTTATCACACTCAGCATGTTAACTTTGGCTATAGGAAGAAACCAACAAACACAACCGTCAAACCGAAACCTTGGCTCCGGAATCGAGCCATTTTGACAGCGTTTGTGAAGTGAACATAAACTGATTCTTCCTTGATAGGCTGTCTCAGAACCTTTAATCGGGTCATATGTGTCTGAATCCCAAAGGGAAGGTCTAGAGTGGGCAATGCTTCCCTAATGTATTTGATCTTGAGACATGGTGATGTCATGGGGATTTCGTGGGTGGGAAGCAGCAGTTATGAAGAACACAGGCTTGGAAGTGAAATAGAATGGGATTGACGCTCTGATCTGGACATGGGAACTCTCCAAACCTCAGTTCCTCATCTGTAAAATGGAGATAACGGTATCTTACTTGAGGGGTGGACGCCGTGCGTGGAAATTGCTTAGTGTGGTTGTTGACACAGGAGCGCCAGATAAATGCTGGCTTTCATCGTTATCACCACCGCTGTGAGGATGTTATGTGGAATTCCCCTACAGAAAGAGTTTTCTTATCTAATTTGCCTAGTAATCAATCAAAAATCCAAAGGGACTGTCGAGTAAAATGTTAAATAAATCCTGAGAAATAACAATGAAACATTCATAATATATGCTCCACACTAAAACATCTTTACCACTCCCCAAGGAATTTGTCTTTTCAACGTAATATGCCAGGAAATGCTTCAGGGGGAATAATATTGATCTGAAGGGCCTTTGGCAGTGACTTTTAAATATGGGCATTCTGTGCCACAGATCACGTTAGAGCTCACTGTGGCACAGTGTGAGGGGAAGGGAGTTGTGACTGAGCCCCGGGCAACACTCCCAGGTTGGTATCCTTTGTTGTAATTGTATTACCCAAAAAGCATTGAAACCTTCCTGTACTTACATCCCCATAGAGTTGAAGAGCTATAAAGTGTTAAAGGGAAGTGCAAACTTCATTTGTGAAAGTGTGAGAAGTTCACTTTCCCCAAAGATTCTTTTTCTGCCCTAAATCCATAGCCTTGACAAATGGAGATTCATCACATCCTATTCTGAGACTGTGCTCCGTGTATTCATTCAATTAAACTCCACTATGATACATGCCTACCGATGCCTCCTTTACTAGATGCTGGGCACAAAATTAAAAGAACAGTCATTGGGATTAGCTCTTCAAACACTTATGATAGTTTCATGGCTCATACCGATGTGGTGAGCACTTATCCTGTGCTAGGAGGTAATGCAATTCAGCTCCTCTTTACTGTGAAAGACATAAACTCAGCTCAGGCTTTCCTGCGAAAGAAGGGGAATGTGTTGGGCAATTCAAAACTAGAACCTGCTTCAGGTACAGCTAGATCCAGATCCTACAATGCCATTATCAAGACTGTGTTTCCCTTTCTTCTTCTCCCTGCTGCACTTTCCTGTTGCTTTTCCCATCCTCTGGTTGAGCCCTCCACAGTGGGCAATATGGATGCCTGCAACTCCAGGCTTGCATTTGTCATGAAAATAGTGAATCTCTGCCCAGCAGGTGTGGCTCAATGATTGAGTATTGACTCATGCACCAAGAGGTCTCCAATTTGATTCCCAGTCAGGGCACATGTCCAGGTTGTGGGCCAAATTTCCAGTGTGGGCCAATTGATGTTCTCTCTCATTGATATTTCTATCTCTCTCCTTCTCCTTTCCTCTCTCTCAAATCAATAAAAGAAAAAGAATTTTAAAAATTAAAATAGTGAATCCCTCTTCCTGCTTGCTTCAACGAATGTCCACAAATTGACTCTGACCAACTTGAGTTGTGAGACCACCCCTAAACATATCCCTGTGGTATAAGAAAGAGAAAATGCTGACCGGCAGCCTTGTGTTAATACCCTACTGTTGAATCCAGGAGGTAAAATACTGCCCCCTGCCCAAAACACACACTGAAACCATGTACACTGAGGTGATGTCCCTAAGGGAGAAAATTAGCATGATGCAACCAAAAAAAGAGGGCGCGGGGGGGAGGGGGGGTCAGAAATAGATGCCAAGTCAGCAAAAACAATAGCGTTTTTGCACAGCTTTCTGGTGCATTGTCTTGAACCCTGGAAGCTTTGGCTGCATTTTGTAGATGCGAAGACTGAAGCACCTGGTGGTTAAGTGTCAAAAACTCACCAACTATCATGTATCTGAATGTAAATGCAGATGCATCCCTAAACATACAAGCTTTCTGCCAAGTGAGTCTAGGCACCATTTTTCTTGTGAATTTTCAAAAGGGTCAGAGATAGGGTGAGGTGGAGGGGAGCAGGGGAGAAAACTCCTGGGACATTATTTGTTTCATTCTAAATCTTTTGGACCTTATGTCTGAACCCAGCTAGGTGACTCTTGTTCCATCATGACCCTGAATCAACCTCCCTCACCATCCTCAGATCTAGGTATTTTCTAGGAAAGTGTAACAGCTAGTATAACAGTTATGATTCTTAGTTTAAACAACAGAAATAGCTCATTTAAGCACAAAATGAATATATTAAAAGATTATTTGGCCTGTTCACAGAGTCACTTAAAAGATGTCCAGAAAAAGGGGAAGATTGGTGGCCTGTGTCCCAAAGTCATGGTCCCGAATTAGCTTGGTGACATCAATGCCATCAAATCCTAACAAGCTCTGTTCCTCCTACAGACACTGCTGGGTCTCCCTGCAAAGACCCAGCTTGTGACAATTTCAGAACCGGGTACTGCTGGTTCTGACTGTGGTGCTGCTGTCTCTCCGGGGGTGGTCTGTAAAGTTCCAGTGTCTGTTTCACAGATTGTCTAGATCCCAGATCTGGAGAGCATGCATTTGACTGGCTGAGTCTAGATCCTGATCACACTCTAGACTGGTTGGTGGTCCTCAGCTGGAGCCAGATCGCCTCCAGGGCACATTTGGCAATGTCTGGAAGGTGTTTTGTTGTCACAACCAAGGCAAGGGGTTCCGCTGGCATCTCACTCATAGGAGCCAGAGATGCTGCTATGCATCCTAAATGCATAGGACAGCCCCTTGCAACAAAAGCTTATTTAGTCTAAACTGCTAACAGTACTGACCTTGAGAAACCCTCTTCTAGGTGAAGAGAAGTTTGGAAAAATGACTATCCTGAGATTTTTATGTTCTATTTTAAGATAACTTACATTCCCACTCCAAATAACTTATAAGATAAAACATTCCTTAATCAAAGGAATTGAGTTCTAGTGTCAAAAATAAGTCTTCCTATAAATAGATACCACAAAGCCATTTTGGTTGATCTCCTGCAAACTTCCTATTTGTTTTTGTCATCTGCCGGTTCTAATCCTATCTCAGCCCTTCTCTGCATCCTTCACCCTGAGCCTTACCCCTTGTGTGTCTGCCTTCAGACATAGTGTAGTTTGGTTTCTTGACCCTCCCTATGTACTTTAGTGTGATCTTCTTCGAACTGCTTCTCTACCAAAGCTGCATGGCTCTTGAAAATCTGTCCCTGGGTTCACCTTTCAAGAAAGCAAAGTTTCACTATGCCCTGACCTTCCTTCGTGGCTTCCTCAACAAGTCGGCATATTGCAGAGGGAGAGAACACAGCCCAACAACATCACCTCAGGATGCCCAATGGGTCATTTCCATCTCTTCTAGCTCCTGAGTTGATTCCAAAACAGACATAACTACCCAGAGACAAATAGCCATCCATCCCCAGTGAAGACTTCGAATGACCTTACCTGGCAACCTTGATGACCCCAGGTAAGTGAGAGGAATGACTTTAGCCACTCACTTCTTGGCCCTTGGGAATTCCACAAAGAATGAGACAACCAGTTAACCCAAACCAAGAGTGCACTTGGGGATGTTAAGAAGGAATTGTATTTCAACTAGAATGAGTGACTCCATTCCACTGGGCAACTGTAGGCTCCAGGCAGTGATAGTAAAGTCAGAGAGGAATTGGAAGAAGAAATAGAAATGGTCCCCTGCATGTGTGCTTGCCTCCCAACCTGCAAGAGACCCCACAGCTCACGTACCGCGCATCTCGAAATCATCCTTAGATGAAATTACAGTTCAGACAGCATGGAAACCCAACAAATGGAGCACTTTTCCAGCTCAGCAAGCCTCTTTGTGTCATTCCCAAATTGCAGCTGACAGTTTAATATTTAAACAGAACAGAAGAGATATGGATTATTTATTTTCTTTTACTTTAATTTTACTTCTGTACTGGTTCTCAACTTTTTTTTTAACTTTCAAACAGCCAAGCCCCCCATTTTTGCAGCAGGTTCGGCTCGATTCATCAGGTTGCGATGTTCACCTGACATTTGCAATCCACCAAAGCCTTTTTCAACACCGTTCTCCCATCATCTGCTTTCACGTGGCTATGAAATTACACTGAAAATATTTTTTGCTCTGGGCCAAACTAGTCATATAGAATTTGACTATGATCTATATATTTATGGAGGAAAATTAATCTTCAATGCTTCAAACTTTTTATGCCTCATAATTTTATCAAAAATGTCCAAATGCATCTTAATGGAGCTGCCAGAGACATGAAAAATGTCCCACTTTCTTCCTAAGCTTTCAAAAAAACATGCTTTCAGGATGCCTTGCGAAGGCATTGTCTGGTTATACTGTTTTATGGGCCACTCAGCAACTGTAGCCGACTCTGATGAAAATCTAAAACGTGCGAAAAACTATGTAATAGCCTGTTTTAGATCCGTCGTGGATAGGCCTACAAAACTGTTCTATTGGTCTATGCAATTGTAAAATACTAGTTATGCAGACCAAGAAATGCTTTAAATCCACATTAACATGAAATAAACTACAGATGTCTTAACAGTTGCAAGTGACAAAAATCCAACTCAAGTAAAATAAAAGGAAAAAATACATTGACAGGCTCAAATAACTAAGCAGTCCCAGAATGTTCTTGGTTCTGGGTCAAAGGCCCATAAAATGCAGTTAGAGAAATGTTTCTTTCCATTTATCCAGGTGTGTTCACCCATGATGCATGGTGGCCTTTCCAAAAGATCACAAGGAGAGTGACTTTCTTCTTAGCTTTGGTAGAAAAGTCCCTGAGAAGACTCTGATTGGCTCAACTCAGGTCACAAGTCCATTGCAGAACCAGTGACTGACCAATGAGAGGAGCCCTACCACATATTCTGTGGTAGGTGGGAAGATAGGGCCAGTACATTCTATGGAATGGGTTCCCCATCAGAAAGAGCTACTCTTCCAACAGAAGGAATGCTGGGAAGGTAAATGGGGAACTGTCCACCACTCTGGTTCTGAATCTGGGAGGTGATTTTTCTAGCCATAACTTACTAACATATTTGGTTCTGGTCTCCACTGAGAATGACAGAAACATTTGCTTCTTAGATGAATTTTACATTGATCTTACTTAAGACATCTGTTTCTGTATGTAGCAAAACTATAAATATTTTTATATAATTAGAAAATGATGAAATTCTCTATCAATCAAGTCTTTTCCGACTATTCTTTTCCTATCCTCTCTTGGAGTCACTTTCTTTGACCTCTGTTTGTTTTCAATTATTTCTTCTGAATGAATTTTTAAATCAAACAAACATCACCTATGAACTGGAAAGATGTCACCCAGTACAACCTTTTAGCACCTATTGGAGATCACCAGAATTTGGGCACTTTGTCTTTTGATTTTTATATGTTGTGAGAAGAAAATTAGATTTGACCCTGTAATTACTTTTGGGTGTTTACCCACTTGTGAATTCACTCATTCATTTAACAAGTAGTATTTAATGGGCTCCTCTTATATCCCAGGTAGTATGCTACGGACCAGGGCTAACTCCAGGTTCAGTCCTGTTCTCCTGGCATTGAGAGTCTCATAGAGAATAGGGAATGTTAAAAAAATTCTCACGGATAACTGCAATGTACGCTTGAGTATGTATTGCAGGTGGATGGTGGTGGTGATGCAGTGTAACAGAAGAGATACTACAAAAGGGATATAGACAAAGTCAGAGAAGAAACAATGCTTGTAGTGTGATCTGAAAGAGTAAGTAGGGATTACCCAGATAAAAAGATGTTTGAGCATAAAGACAGTCAGTCTTTCTTTGAGCCTCATTTTCCTAGTCCCAATCTGGGTATCTGAGTTTAAGTCAAGAATTCCAAATTTGCATCTGCATTGTAAGATTTTCACTAAAAGCATTCATCCACTGAAAAGCCTAAATATATCCATATTTCCATGCTTTGTAGGTATTTCATAAGAAACCTTTTATTTATTTTTAATATGTTTTTATTGATTTCAGTGAGAGAGAGAGAGAGAGAGAGAGAGAGAGAGAAACATCAATGTGAGAAAGTAACATTGATCAGCTGCCTCTTGCACAACCCCCACTGGGGACTGAACCCACAGCCTGGACTTGTACCCTGACCAGGAATTAAACTGGTGACCTTTTGGTGCATGGGTTGATGCTCAACCAACTGAGCCACACCTGCAAGGGCAAGAACTATTTTAAAAGAAAACTATATTATGGAGTATTGCAGGTAGTAGTTTTAGTGGCCACTGACTGAGAAAATTCATAAAGATAAGATTACTATAAGTTGGATATTGTAAATGACTTTGAATTATATTCTTTGTAAATGCATTTCTTATTTGAAAATTAGACAGATGTATATGCAAATATTAGTCACATATTCTAAAGAAAGTGGATGGCTGCTTCACCTAAGTATTGAAGAACTTGCTGGGACAGATTCGTGGAGCTCATGCTCACCCTCGGGAGGCTGTAGCTCACAGGCTGTGAACAGAGGAGACATCTGTTACTTGTTTGCTCTGCTCTCTATTCATTCATTCTGTGATAATGAGGTACCTGTCAATCAAGATGCCCACTTTTACTGTTTCAGGTGTGGGCTGGCCAGATTCTTTGAGGAATTGACATGGATGCTGGAAGTAAATGGTTGCTTTCTTGTATTCCCTGGGATCAGGCACTTTAAGTGCCAGGGAGCTGGAGTTGATAGGGGTCATCCTCCCACCATGTGAAGGATAGACCAATCTGGAAATAAAGCTAAGAGCCCAGAGATGGAAAGAGACATAGAGCCCTAGGGACCTCATGTGAACCCACAGGTTCATTGGGTTTGAGGTCAATTAGCTTCCAGATTTTGCAGGCGTGTGAGCTAATGATTTCCTCTTTCTTCTCTTGCCATTTTAAGGTGGTTTGAGTTGTTTTTCTATCACCTTCAACTGGAAGTGGCTTGACTATTACTGTAATTACTACCAGTGCAAGCACTTGCTGGTCTGTGTGGATGGCCAGAGAGTTCTTTATTACACAAGAAGCTCATCATTACACAGAAAGTCTATTATTACACAGAGAGTCAATTATGCATAGAGACAGGTATTATACTGAGAGTCTATTATTACAGAGTCAATTATTACATAGGAATCAGTTATTACAGAGAGTCAATTTTTACACCATCAGTGATGGCAAAAAGATAATTATTGTGCAAAGAAACAACTATTATACAGAGTCAATTATTACACAGGTAATTTATTACACAGGGTCAGTTGCTACACAGTGAGCCAATTGTTAAGCAGAGTTAAGTATCACGCCGCCAATCTAGTATGCTGAGATTCAACATAGACTCCATTATCACACAGAGCCATAATTATCCGTTATCACACATGGTTACAATACACTGGGGAGCCCTGCTTGTTTACTCTGTTTGGCCACCATGTCGTATTACTCGAACTCTGGGTTCTAGTCAATTCCAATAGCTAGCCACTGTTGTTTAAGAAGAAGATTCCACGGTGCCTAGAGAGGTGTGCAGTGTCCAGAGACAAGATATTTTAATTTCAAAGAATTAAACTATCCACTAGAAGTTCTGACTATTATAGAGGAAAAACAGGACACAGAACTGCCTGTATGCACAGAATGTCCTTCACCACATAAAACTTAGATTTGTGAATGCCATGACCCCATCCCCCCATAAACATACACACATAGGTGACCACACACACACAAACACTTACAGGAAAAAATCTAGAAGGATATAATAATAACTGTGTTTTATAGAAATCTCACTCTATGACAGAGACTAGGAAACCATTTACACATATTACCCCATGAGGCCGTCTAGGGCAGTGGTTAGGCTCACATGTTCTATGGAAACAATGTCCAACAGAACTCTTTGCATTGGTAGAACTGTTCTGTAATCCTCACTGACCAGTACATAACCACGGGCACGTGTGGCTACTGAGTCTTAGCAATGTTATTGTTGGGACAGAGGAACATAACTTTTACATTTTATTTAAATTTGGTGAATTTACATTTAAATAGCCATGTGTGACTAGTAGCTATTGAAGTATTGGAAATACACAGTGCTAGAGCGTGTATACCTGGGTTCAAATCTCAGCACCACCACTGATTAGCCGTATCACTTGAACAAATTGCTTAATTTCTCAATGCCTTTATTTCCTTATTCATAAAACAGGGCTCCTAATGCTACCTGCCTCATATACCTAGAGGTCAACCACATTTTTCTCCAGCTGATAGAAATACATACTGTATTAGTTTCCTTGGACTGCCATAACAAATAACCACAAACTTGGTGATTTAAAACAACAGTCATTTACTATCTCCCAGACCTGACGACAAGAAGTCAGAAATCCAGGTGTCAGCAGGGCTGGTTCTTCTTGGAAGCTCTGGGGAAGAATCTGTTCCCCGCCTCTCTCCTGGCTACTGGGAGCTGCTCGTAATCCTTGGCGTTCCCTGACTAGTAGCCTCATTACTCCTGTCTCCGCCTCTGTCTTCACATAACTTTCTTCCCTGTGTCTCTATCTTAGTTTTGTGTTCTCCTGGGCAATGTTTCCATAGAATCTACAAGTCCATCCTGTATTTCAAATCTTTCCCTAATAAGGGCACCTGTCATTGGATTTAGGGCCCATCCCTCAAGATCCTAAACTTTATGATATCTGCAAAGACTCTTCTTCCAAATAAGGTCAAATCCAAAGGTTCTTGGGATTAGGATTTGGGCATATCTTTTTTTGCAGGGGGGTGCTCACTATTCAACCCCTCCATGGATGTCTCCTATTTTTGTGTTTTCGCCTTGGCCTATTTCCCCATCTTTTTGATATAAAAAAAATTACTTTTATAGGAGATATTTAATATCAGTGCCCGCAACTCTCATATGACTACTTCCCATTTCAAAAAGCCCTGAAGGGTCCATGTTTCTGCTTGTGGCAGGATATGTAAATCTATTGCAATTATTACCTTGATAAAAGGAGTACATGATAAGTCTTAATACAACTGCAAGCTCTGAAACCAAGGACTAATTTTAAGCAGTAGATGACATTAACCTGTGTTCCCATGAGTACATTAGGATTTTCAAACTACAGCACTTCCTTCTTGTGCTGCATGCATACAAATGGGACTCGATTTATTGCAAATGGTATTCCTGAGCACCACACCAATGACATAATTAAGAAATGTATTCAGCCTATTACTAATTTAACACTGTTCAGGGTTCTTATCCAAGAACCTTGCATTGCCCCACAATGTCGCCATCGAATTTATGCACTGTAAATACAAATATATTTTATTTATAGTGAATTCTTGCAACTTCAATTATGCGATAAGTATTTATTTGGAATTCATGCTCCCCCCCATTTGATAGCCATCATTAATTCATGTGAAACTGATTAAGCCCCTTGTAAAAAGCTCTAGCAAACACCTAGAAGACAAACTCAATTTGTAAGGATGTAGTTGTTGTCAGAATTTTTTCAAATGAAGAAATAAGAGTCCCTGGATTAAATAAGTTCAGGGCTGGTATTTAGCAAAATGGTGCAGTAGAATAAGTTGATTTTTGTGGCACCAAATTTTTTTTATTAGCACCCTTCTTCCCTCCCACAGGCATTCCAACTCCCCAATACCAGGTGTCCAACTGGTCTTTCAAACATCTCCCAACATGCTCTTCACCTAGTCTCCCTCAGTACCTTAAATGGAGCCATGACCCATCCAATTTTATGCCCAAATCAAGGGATCATTCATATTCTTCATCTCTCACAAATCAGCCAATTCTGTTGGCTCTATCTGATACGTATAACTCCAATTCATTCACTTCTCACTAGGGCGACCAATGCATCTAGGTTTGCCTGGGACTTTCCCAACTTGAACAATAAAAGTCCCACATCTCAAAACTCCCTCTGCCCCAGACAGACCCGAATGTTTTGCCAGGACTGCTTTCATTTTTAAAATAGAAAGCCCTGGATCCTGGGAACCCCCTCAAAACTTAGCAAATGGAAATAGTTGGTCACCTTATTTGTTACCCAATTTACTTGTACATCCATACCCACAAAACCCCTTCTCAACTTCTGCAGTACTATCTGATTCTACCCTTCCACTGCTACAGTCAAGCCCCCATAACTGCCATATTACTCCCTTATTTAAAACCCCCAATGGTTCAATTATACTTAGATTAAACTCCTTGCCATGACACACAACACCTGTTGTGTTAGTTTCCTATTGTTACTATAACATATGGCCACAAACTTAATGGTATCGAACAACACAAATGTATCATCTTTCAGCTCCAGATTTCAGAAGCCCAAATTCGGTTTCACTGAGACAAAGTGAAGATATGGACAGGGCTACTTCTTTCTGGAGGTTCTACAGGGGAAGCTGCTGCCTTGCCTTTTCCAGCCACCCTCATTCCTTGGCTCATGACCCCACATCACAGAGCTTTTTTGTTCCTTTTTTTTTTTTTTTTTTTTTTAATTCTCACCTGAGGACATTTTTGTATTTATCTTCAGATAGAGTGGAAGGGAGAGAGGGGGGAAGAGAGAGAGAGAAACATCAATGTGAGAGAGACACATCAGCTGGCTGCCACCCACACAACCCCAACTGGATCCAGGGACAAACTGCACCTGAGGTATGTGCCCTTAGCAGGAACCGAACTTGGGACTCTCTAGTCTGTGGACTGATGCTCTAACAGCTGAGCCAATCCGGCCAGGGCAATCTTATACCTTTTCTCCTCTGCTTCTGTCATCACATCATCTTCTCTTTCTCTATCTGATCATCCTACTTCTTACAAGGACCTATGCAGGGGCCCTTGAGATTACACTGGTTCCCCAAATAATCCAGGGTAATTGAATTCTCTCCAATTCCTTAAATTAACAACATCTACAAGGTCCTTTTTGTCATGTGACGTAACACTCACAGGTTACGGGAATTAAGGTATGACTGTCTTTGGGAGGGGGCATTAGTCAGGCTGTCACCTCTGTTGAATTTGGCCTTTGCCTTCATCTTTGGGATCTTAAAGGATCCATACAGCATGATCTATTCTCCACCTATGCTTGGTGTGAATACACCATGTTTATTGACCAATTTAAGACTTTTGCACTTCATGTCCCCTTTGCCTGAACTCATTGCTCCCAGGTATTCAGAGAACTGTTTTGTTTTGTTTATTTTTTAAATTTTTTTGTCATCATGTAAGTCTCCAGCTCAAATGTCCCCCCCATCAGAGGTATCTATTTTGCTGCATCAGTCAGGTTACATTGGTGCAAGGATAGATAATTCAAACCAGTTTTGAAATTAAAGAAAGATCCTCTATGCCACATAATAAAAGTAAATGGCCTTGCAGTTGAGTCATCTGTACATTTAGCTCTACAGTGAATCATCGGGTATCCCATGCCCCTCTCTGCTCCTTCTGTTGGCCACAAAATGGCTGAAGTATCCTAGCATCCCTTCCAAATACAATGCCCATGAGAGAAAAGGGCCATTGCCCTGATGTGTATTTTATTTTAAGAGCAAAGAATCTCTTTAGCTACGCCCTGACCTGCAGCAGAGTTGGTTTCATCTCTCATTAGCCAGAACTGGCTCACTTGCCCACCCCTAAACTAAGCACGGCCAAGGAGAACAGGATTAGCATAATTGGTTACTAATCAGCATATATCCACTCAGTAGGTGGATATCTGCATAAAATCAAAATTTGGAAACAGGTGTTAGACAGGCAACCCATGTGCCTTCTAACCAATGCTCTGTTTTATTTTCTTCATTGTGCCTATCGCTTTTAGAAACAGACCTATTTTATTTATGGTCTATATTTTCCTAATAAAATACAGATTTAATAAGAGTAGAGAATGTGCCTCTCTTGCCCACAATAGTATCTTTATCCTCTAACAGTGTCTGGCACACAGTAAGTGCTGAATAAATCTTATTTGTTGAAAGAATCTAGTTTGCTGAATGACTCTTATCCCAAATCGACTTTCATATGTTTCTTTTGTTTATATCCTACAAATGTCTACTGAGCACTGTGATATGCCTGGCACTGTGCTCGTAAGTAGGAATAGAAGGGTGAACAAGATAGATGTGATCTTTAAGAGCTCTTAATCTAAAGGGGAAAGAAAACAGAAATAATATTGCAACAGGTCTTGACATTTTCCTACCTCCATACACTTGAGAATTAGGCCCAGAAATTTCAAACCAAAGCAAAGTTTCTTCCTTTGGCCTAGATTTTCCTACTTCAGTGTGCATTAGAATTGCCTGAGTTGATGATTAAATATTCAGATTACTAAATCTCTTGCCCAAAATACTGAATTTCTGATTCATTAAGTCTAGATGGGTTCCGGGAATCTTTGATTTAGTGAGTTCAATAGTTGCTATCTTTGTAATTTTTTGCAAAGTGATAAGCAGGTCACCTGAGGCCAATCTTTTGAGTAGCATGGTTCTTAGATGTCTCAGTCTTTTGGGTTAAGTGTAATGGAATCTGGGAACTGGAAGGTCATGAAGAACTTTTAAGAGACTTTCCCCACATCTTGAAAGGCTTCCTGGTAGGGTTGCCAAATTAAATGCAGTTAAATTCAAATTTTATATAGATGATAATTTTTTTATTTTAGTAAAAGTACCTCCCGTGCAGTAGTTGGAACACACTTGTACTAAAACACAATTCAGATTTAACTGAGTGTCCTGTATTTTTACATGCTAAATCAGATGACTCTATGTCATGGTGAAATATAAATTCAGAATACCTTTGAGGATCACTAAAAGATAGTATAGTAAGGGTATGATGTTGCATAAGCCTAGGGTGAGGCAAGGGGAGCAAATGCAGGCTGGAAGGTCTAGAAGGCCTTCCCAGAGGACCTAGTTGAAACTTAATTGATGATGAGCAGGAACCAGCCTGGTGGGTGCAAGGAGGGCATGTGCTTAACAAACTGAGGATGGGCTATCAGCATGGAGACGAGAGAGGTGATGCTCTCTAAGGAGGCACTACAAGCATTTTCCTATGGATAGACCACAGAAGGTCAAGGAGGCGATGATGACAGGTGATATGGATGGAAGTCCCAGGCCAGACTATCAAGAGATCCCAGGCCAAGTGTGTGCAACCTACCAAACTCCAGCAGAACTTTGAATCCTTGTCCCCTGGAGGGTGCCCAAGGATTTTGAATCAATAATCTCATCTTTGCCTAGTGAGCTGAAGCACAGTGGTTCTCAATCTTGGTAGAATGGGGTTGCTTTAAATACATATAGGTGCCCGGCTAGTGTGGCTCAGTGGTTGAACGTTGACCCATGCACCAAGAGGTCACAGGTTCAATTCCTGGTCAGGGCACATGCCCAGGTTTTGGGCCTGATCCCCAGTGGGGAGCATGCAGGAGGCAGCTAAACAATGTTCTCTTTCATTGTTGTTTCTATTTCTCTCTCCCTTTTACTTCTTCTCTCTCTAAAATCAGTAAAGGAGAAAGAGAGAAAGAAAGAAAGAGAAGAAAGAAAAGAAAGAAAGAAAGAAAGAAAGAAAGAAAGAAAGAAAGAAAGAAAGAAAGAGAAAGAAAGAGAAAGAAAGAAAGAAAGAAAGAAAGAAAGAAAGAAAGAAAGAAAGAAAGAAAGAAAGAAAGAAAGAAAGAAAGAGAGAGAAGGAAGGAAGGAAAGAAGGAAGGAAGGAGTCGGTGATTGGGCCCCACCTAGAACACGTCAATCAGAATTTCTTAGTTGGGGATAGGTCAAAGCATAGTTTTTTAATTTTATTTTATTTAAAGCTCTGAGTAATTTTACTATGCAGACAGGGTTGAAACCAAAGCTTTAGGTAAATCATTTTACTAGTTGAGAGTCAGTTTTCATAGCCTTAGGTCAATCATTTTACTGGTTGAGAATCAGTTTTTATGTGAGCAATACCACCCTTACAACATTTAGTGTGGGACTTAACCAAGAGTCTAATTAGGAAAACACTTCATGCGTTTGAAGATAGTGCATGCTAGCATCAGACTGCTTTGGTTGGAATCCCAGCTCCAAGTCTTGGTTTGACTGGGCACAAGCCATTTTACATCATTGGGCCAACATTCTTCTATTAATGAAGACAGTAAAACCTATTTCCTAGGGTATCTGGGCAGAATAAATGAGAAAATCGATGCAAATGTTTGATATAGTGGTTGGCATGTGGACTTCCCAAATGTAGGGTGGTATTGTTATTATTACTAAGATTACCAACTATATAACCAATATGCTCTCTATTGTCAGGGAACTTTGAAGTTGTAAATAATTTGATGATCTCATTCATACCTGTGTGTTACTACTTGGTAAGACCCACCAGTGAACTCTCTGAAGGTGGATGATGAGTTGTGCAAGTGAACATTTGAATGTGTATCTGCCCATGTTTCTCAGAGGCAATTCCATTTGATAAAGACCCAGTGAAAACTGATGGCAGAATTTACAGCTTCATCAGTGGTCTGTGAGGTGAGTCTTTGGGGTTGAGAGAGCCCTCCCCTGACCCATAAAGACCAATTTTTACAAATGTATATGCATCGGTTAGAGTTGCCAAAATCTTTTTTTTCTAAAATTTTGTTTCTTCATTGTTCAGAGAGAGAGGAAGGGAGAGGGAGAGAGAGACGGAAATATAGATGAGAGAGAACATCAACTGGCCGCCTCCTGCATGCTCCTCACCGGGGATTTGGCCCACAACCTGGGCATGTGCCCTGACTTGGAATCGAACTGGTGACCTCCTGGTGCATGGGTCGGTGCTCAACCACTGAGCCACAACCAGCTGGGCAGAGTTGCCAAAATCTTTTACTTGAATTTTCTCACTGGAGTTGTGTTTTGTTTGAGTAAATCTAATCAACTCAGTGGGTTCCTCAGACAAGAAGTGCTTTATACCACAAATAGATGGGGATCGATGGGCAGGTTTTTGTTTTGTTTTTAAGGGGTATGCAGAGATGTTTTCTTTGGTGATTCACTGTTCTCCCTGCCCTTCCTGTTCTCAGCAAAACATTTTCTTGGAACTGGGGGAGTGACCAAGGGAGGGCACGAGGCAGCGCTGCCACTTTGGGGTAAAATGGTAGAGAGTAAGAGAGGGCTGCTTTTCCAGGTGGGGTTGTAACTGCACAGAAACCTCATTTTCTTTTTTCTGACCTTTTCTTCATCTTTCCCCCCCCTTTTGATTTACACTGGCCTCCGGCAGAACCCTGATTCGCCTGTCTCCTTCTGCTTTGCATACCACTCCCGTAATCATTCAGCCCTTAGGTCCTAAGGCTTAGGACAATGAGGTTCTGGTCAACATCAAACAATTTTTATTTATTTATTTATTTTTAAAACTTATCTTTATTATTGAATATATTACAGATGTCCCTCTCCCCCCCTTGACCTCTTCCTCCTCAATCCCACCCCACTCCTGCTATCCTCACACTGTTGTCTGTGTCCATCGGTTACGCATATATGCATAGAAGTTCTTTGGTTTCTCTCCCCCCCCTTCCCTTTGAGGTTCATCAGGTTAACAACCAATTTGTACTCTCTAATCCCTTCATCTTTTTCACCCAGCTCCCCTCCCATCTGGCAACCAACAAAAAGTTCTCTGTATCTATGAGTCTGTTTCTGTTCTGCTTGCTCATTTTGTTTGTAGATTCAATTTTTGTTAGATATGTATTTATTGCCATTCTAGTGTTCATTTTTCTTGATCTTCTTCTTCCTGTCAGCCTTTCACATAATACTGGTTTGGTGGTGATGAACTCCTTTAGCTCAAAGCCTCAGGTCTATTGACCACAGAGAAAGATAAGAGCTAGGCCTCAGCTGTGTTTCAGCTCTGGCTTCAGGAAAGGCAAACATCCCTAAGACCAAATAGTGAAACAGGACAGAACAAAGCCATGCCTGACATCCGAACCAAATGTAATCAATAATCAACTACCTGCTATCCTAGCACCTACCAGTCAATAGAGACCAAACCCTAAATCCCTTGGTCACCATGATTAATGACTTTCCCCCTATACAACCCATACCCTGAAAGCCATCAGTGAGCCAGGCCTTTGAGCAGGAGTTCACCTGTGACTCCAGGCATGGCAAGATGTCCTAAATTGAACCTTTACTTTTCTGGCTGCAACTCGTGTTCAAGTTTGATTGGGCCTTAATGCACACAGGCCAAGGTGCCCTTTAGTGGGGTATCAGGGTGTCTGGAAAGGCCATTCTGAGGAGAAGACACTGGGTGGAGAAGTAAATGTAAAGCTGGAATGACAGATGCTCGGGGGAAGGGCATTCATATACAAGTGTCTGCACAAGAACTCACCTGGGCTTCTACACAGGGAGACACCCACTAGTTTGGTGTTGAATGGCGTAAGAAACCCGGTCTTTGACTGCAACAGGTTATTGCTCTGGAGAGAAGGCTCACTGACTCTACCATGTGTGACTACAGTCAGTGTTCCATCTGAAATGAATGTGAGCCAGCCCTTGATATTTGTAGGTTTGGTAGATTTCACAGTGTAGCTCTTCAGCATGATGCTAGTGAGAGAATTCTGATAACATTGCTGTTGTCTCTTATGGATGTGGTGAGCCATATTTGTGTGGTACCAATGATTATATTGACAATAAGCAAACACTCTTCAGGACTTAGATCTTGCAGGATAAGTCATATTTTATTTTATTTCAATTTTCTTTTGATTATTGGTTATAGACATAAAAGATAGGAATAGAAAAAAATGGACTCTGTTACATTTCCTCCCATAAGCATGAAAACGCAATGCTATGCATTTAGAATTGCAGTCCTAAAATGAAAGTTGCTTTTTGTTTTATTCCAGCTAATTTCACCTAAAGATATGCTTTAATTGGATTGGCCAGTTTAGACAGCTGATATTTAACTACTCTTTCTATGACCTCCTGCATTTTGGGCTGATTTCCATGTCTGATGACATTCTTTATATATATAAAAGCTCCTAGAAAATGTATCTTCTAAAATAATTTATTGAATTTGGGTGACATTGGTTAATAAAATTATATAGGATTCAGGTGTACAATTCTGAGGGGAAAAAAAAAAAGAACTCACCTGGAGCTAGTTTCCAGAATAAAAACAGCCAGGAAACAATGAAATGTTGCTAATTAAATACCCATGGGATCTGATAAAAATAGTTTGAAAGGCCTGAGCTGGTCACAGAGGAAAGCCAAGTTCATTCTCTCTTAATGATGCTACCATTTTCTGAAATGCAGCATCAGCGTCATAGGCAGGGCCTGGGGTGAATGCATTTCAAAGGAGACTGTTTGACTGATCATCAAAGCAAGAGGTTGGACCACTCTTCTTAGGGAAGGGAGGTGAGAGACAGCTAGCCCCCAGGTGCTGGCCCCATCCCATTTGAAGATCTGCTCATTGGCAGACTCTCTTATCACAAAGCACAGACAATGGCAGCTGCCAAATGTTCCTGTGTCTCTGAGTTATTTTCCAAAGCTTCCTCTCCCCTAGGATCACAAATCTGGGAGACAGGATCTTGAACGGCTTTCATGACAGGCTGACTCACTCCTTAATTCCTCTCTTTTCCCATAGACACCTTGTGAACTCCTATTTGATCGACTCCTATACAACTTTCATGGGGATTCTGCCCTGGTCAAGTAGATAATATCAGGTCCCCTTGTTACAGACCCTCTGTGTTCCTTAACAGTTCACCGATGTGCAGTTGTGTGAGATAATGTGTTTAATGCCCATGTAGGCTGCAACCTTCCTGAAACCCATGCTGTGTTTTTTGCTAAAGGGTAAATGCTTAAAAATGGTAAAATCATGGTTCTTTTACAAATGTAACATGAATGTATGTCAAAAAGTTTTATTTAACTCTTTCATTAAGGAGAGAACCAGTGCCATGTTGACACAGGGTTCCAAGGAGGCTCCGAAAGGAATACATATTTATAGGCATCAGAAATGTGGAAAACATTTACAAGCAGAAGCAAAACTGGTCAATATCCACAGGGCAAGAGTCAATTGCCTTCCATGGGGCACAATTTGCATTTCTGTGAACAAGAATTATTTGCATTGCTTTTTCCTACAATTTACAGAGCTGTAAAATAGCTCAAAGACAGGGAGACTGTGCTGATGCCCCGGAGACTGCCAGACAGGACACCCAGGAATCATTTCTGTTCATGTCAAAACCTCTCCCAACTTTCCTCAGTTTCACTTGTTGTTTTCTCCCAACTGCTTTGCAGAGCGCTGGCAACATAGTAGAGACCCTGGGAATATTTCTTAAATGAAGAGCAGTGTTTGTGGCTTATTTGTGGAAAGATTGTGTACAGTATTTTGTATCACATGGAGAGGTTCTGAGTTATAATTGATGTATGTTTCCTCCGAGCGCATGCCTGCTCAGGTCTAATGCACAGGTGAGGAAGTTCCACCAGGATCTTGGGAGAAAACTCATCCACAAAGACACAGCTGGCTCAATAATACATTCTCCTTGTCGACATACCTGTGTCGAAACTTCATTTCTTTAATGTGATCTTTTCTCCTTTCTTTCCTTTTGATCACACTGGCCTCAACCAGCACCCTGACTCACCTGCACCTTCTCCTTTGCATGACCACTCCCTGAATCATTAAGCACTGAGGACAATGAGGTTTTGCCCCACATCAGATCATCTTAGGAACAAAGCCTGGGGTCTGTTGACCACAGAGACAGAGTTCTGGTCAAACTAGAGATGACATCTCCGCCTCAGTTGAGTTTCAGGCCCAGAAAAGTGGTGAAACTGCTGCCCGAGAAAATGGGGTCCTTTAACAGAGTCTTGAGAAAAGCATTTCCAGGTACCCAAGTATGGGAGGAGCAGGTGCAGTGAGTGGTAAGATTTATGGGGTTGAAATAAATGATTGCCCCCAGATTCCCGGTGTTTCATCCCTGTCCGACCTGCTGGGGAAGAAGCCCAGCTTCGTCTTCATTAAACCCGAAGAAAGGCCAGGATCCAGCACTTCTGTGCCATTGTTCAGTCCACACCAAAACTTAGTCCAGTTCAGCCTTCGTGCCCATCCGGCTAGCTTAGTCTCTGTTCCCGGCTGCGCTCCTGCTGGGCCGTGCTGCTGTAACCAGGCTTGTGCTTGGAGCCTGTGCTTGGCGTTCGCATGGCTGTGGGCCCACCAGGAGCTAGGCTCACAGGGCTGCTGCAGAGAGAAAACACGAGGGCTGTGGAACGCATGAAGGAATGTGTGCTGCCGAGCCACAGAGAGAGACTTGGCCTTTGTTAAACTTCAGTTATATCATCTCGGGCTTTCAAACTGACCCATCTCTTTCCCAATCCTTCATGGGCTTGTGCGGGCCCTCCCCCTAACCAATCTATTTCCTAGATCTTCTGGGGTTCTGTGTCCATTTTCCAATTTGATCCTTTCCCCCAGGCTAGACACTCCCCCTTAGGGTCGCCATCTCAGTTCCTACTGCACACGCCTCAAAGTAGAAGCACCTCCCCCTGTGCCGGCTTGGCTTCTACTGGGCATGCGCGGACACAGGAATTTCTCTGCTGTTTTATCCCTTCTTGGTGGCCATCCCAGCTGATGGCCCGTGACAGATCCTTCCTGCTCACTTCGGGGATTAGGTCCGGAGGGCAGAGGATACAGCAGTTGCCTGGGGAGTGTGTGAAGCTGTAGATTCCTAGTGAAACAGGCTTACTGTTTGATTCAGCTCCCTAGTTTATGATGTTTAATGTCTGATTCCCTTTGCTCCTTTCCTCTATTAATACCAACTAGCTACCTTCGCGGACAAAAGCAGAGGAAGCAAAGTCATGGCTGACCTCAGGACTGGATGCAACGATCAGTTACCCCCTACCCAATCAGTGAAGCACATGACCCTAACTCCCTTAGTCACCGTGATTAAGGATTTTTCCCTGTGTAACCCATCCCGAGAAGCCACCAAGGTAGCTCATCTATGTCTCTAGGCATGGGGCACTTCCTAAAAATAAATCCTTACTCTCTTTGCTGCAAACTCTTGTTTGTGTTATTGGGCTTTGATGCATGCAGGCAAACAGACCCCTTTAGTCCAATTACACACACACACACAAACACACACACACACACACTACTCTCATTATGAATACCTTAAATAGGCAAGTAGGCAAGCTGCTATGAGCAAACTTAAGAAAGCAGCTTTCTCACTAGCTCCTGGATGTAAAAACATTTTAAAAATAGTGAAATGCCAAAGTATTGGAGAACAAGTGAATAAAATATCCATTCAAAATCTTGTCATATGGATTTAGTTAGATGCAGAAAGACTGTGACTCAGCCAGTAAATAAATTGCCACCCCTCAAACTTTCAGTTGATCACATAATTCATGAAACAAAAGCCTCACCCCCTTTCCTCCCTTCTATTATATCTATAAATATTTCATAATCCCTGAATCTTATCTCATGCTCCAAGGACTCATTCACACTGGCTTGTTCCAAGACCCTGGGAGAAAGCTTGGCAATGTGTCTACCTGGTCAAGCATTCTTTTCAAATGTTGAAGGTAAACTATTTTACCTGGTAAGATTGTTGATTATATTTCATTACCCCCTCCATCACATTTGCCCCTGTGTTAGGTGATGTACCAATGGCACAAGCATTTGAGGGGATCCATCCAAGACAATTGACAATCATGATGATGACAGGAAGGAACCACAAAAGGACAGAACAGAGGTGGAACCCTGATCCTAAGAAAACCACCACCCCTTCCATGGAAAAATCATGACTATTCTCCCCCCCATCTGTCTAGACCCCTTTATTTTTACCCCACTCTAGCTACAACTTCTTCACGCCAAGCCAAATGAGAAGCTGATCTGAGAGCAAAGATGCTCACACTTCTCTATTCTCTGGTCTTTGAATTATTAAATAGGCTTGCTCTGTTAACACTCACTTTTGCCTTGGTAACTGGGTTTGGTAATTGACTTCAAGACACTGAACTGAAAAAAAATCCCACTTGGGGACCTGGAAAGGAGGCTTTTACCCCTTGAAAACATGGGAAGATGGAAGCTAGTCTGTGGGAAATTCTACCCATTATCAGAGCTAGAAAATTGTATGCCACTGATTTGGCTGTCTTAATAACCACTTAAAATGTAATTGACTACCAATAGGAACACAGAAAAATACAGCCTATACAATTGAGTGATACAAACTTTTCTTTTTTAAAACTAGGAATCATAATTAATAGATTTTATCAAAATTCTTTTGTTTTAGGGCACAAACCTGTTGCAGCAATACAAACAGTGGGAATGTGTATGAGGTCACATGTTCTATGAAGCACAACCATCAGTAACAATAGAAATATATCTCAATCAACCAAACAATTACCTTTATTTTTGCTTTATGAAAAATATTATACAAAGTGTTGTCCTATGAAAAAGCAATCAAAGAAAGCAGTATTCTGTAGGTGTTTTGGAGAGCTACTAAACAGAATATATTACATGATTTTTCTGGATTTGGGGAAGTTTGTGCTTTTTTGTCAGCTTGTAAAAATTAGTAATTTGTTTTGATTTATGTTCTCATTCTAAATAAATTTCCACTTTTGTAACACACCCTTGTTTATAATTTTACACTTTTTTCCATAAAGAGGACCTTGAAAATTGCATGGCCGTCAGTCCCTCTATAGCCTGGACCTCCTCCTATTTATGGAGGGAGACACACCACTGCCCACCCCATTACTCATTTACACACCTGCCGTGGATGATTCCCTCACCTCAAAAGTGAGATGGAGGCCAGAGATGTTTTATTACACAATGCTTGATAATTAAAAAAAAAAAGAAACTTTAAAAAATAATACCTAACTTTTTGAGGTAACACTATAGTGTTTTCCATAGTGGCTGCACCAGTCTGCATTCCCATCAGCAGTGTACTAGAGTCTCCTTTTCTCCACACCCTCGCCAACACTTGTTGTTTGATGATTTGTTGATGGTGGCCATTCTGACAGGTGTGAGGTGATACCTTATAGTTGTTTTAATTTTCATCTCTCTGATGATTAGTGATGTTGAGCATTTCTTCATATGTCTCTTGGCCATTTTTATGTCCTGTTTGGAGATTTGACCCAGTGATCCCACTTCTAGGAATATACCTTAAGAAGCCTGAAACAACAATCAGAAAGAATATATGTACTCCTATGTTCATAGAAGCACTATTTATAATAGCTAAGATCTGGAAACAACCCAAGTGTCCATCAGTAGATGAGTGGATTAAAATGCTGTGGTACATGTACACAATGAAATACTATGCAGCTGTAAGAAAGAAAGATTCTTATCCTTTGAGATGGCATAGAAGGATCTGGAGAGTATTATGCTAAGCGAAACAAGTGAAGCAGAGAAAGACAAATATCACATGATCTCATTTATTTGTGGAATATAATGAATTAAACAAATTGCTGAACAAAATTAACCCAGAGACATGGAGGTGGAGTACAGGCTGACAAGCCTCGGGGAGGGGGGGGTGGGAGATAAACCACAGAACTTACATGCATGTATGCATGACCAGTGAACATAGACAACAAAGCTGGGGATGGGGTGGGAGGGGGGAAGGGGAGGAGAGTGTCAATGGGGGAAAAAAGAGAAACATCTGTAACAAAAACAAATTAATAAATAAAAAATAATAATAATACCTATATAAATACTGCAATGTAGACATTTAAAAATGGTGATGCCAAAACCCCACACTTTATGCGAAATAGATCTAACAAACTCCATTTCACTTCAAATCTCCACCACTTCAGCCAACACAGAGGCAGTTTGTGTGTCACGAAGGAAATTCACCAATACATTGTCTCCCTATCCGTGGTTTCACTTTCCACAATGTCATTTACCCAGGTGAACCAAGGTCTGAAAATATTAAATGGAAAATTACAGAAATAAACAATTCATAAGTTTTAAATTGCATACCACTTTGAGTAGCATGATGAAATCCCTCTCTTCCCACCCAGGACCTGAACCACCCCTCTGTCCAGCATGTCCATGCTGCATAGACTTTCCACCTGTGAGTCGTTTCGTAGCTCTCTTGGTTATCAGAGAGAGAGGTAGGGGAAGACTATATTCACATACCTTTTATTACAGTATATTGTTATTATTGTTCTACTTAATTATTAGTTATTGTTGTCAATCTCAGTATCTAATTTATAGATTAAACTTTATTGTAAGTATGTATGTATAGAATAAATACATAAATAAATCCGTGGTTTTGGTCAGGTACTTGGGGTCTTGGAGTGCCTCTCCTGTGAATAAGGGGGAACTATTGTAACTTAAATATGGTAGACAGAATGACGTCTCTCCAAATGCCCATGTTCTAATCTGCAGAACCTGCAGGCACGTTACCTTATGTGACAAAGGGCAATTGAAGTTGCTGAACAACTGACGTCGAGATAAGGAGGGTATCCTGAATTATCCAGGTGGAACCACTAGAATCACAATTATCTTTCCAGTAGAGGGAGGCAAAGGAAGTGAGTCAAAGGCACAGATGGCGTTACCTTGGTGACTTTGAGATTGGAGGAAGGGTCCACAAATGTAGGCAGCCTCCAGCAGATGGAAAAGTCAAGGAAACAACTCTCCCCAATAGGCTTCTGAAAGGAACTCAGCCCTGCCAACACCTTGATTTCAGTCTTCCGAGGCCAGTCAGATGTTCGACATACAGAACTATAAAATAGTGAACTTGTGTTGTCTTAAGCCACTAAGTTTGTGGCGTGTTTCAGCAGCAACAGAAAACTAATACCGAGACACTGAAATACAGGACCACTACATTAGCTAAGATTCTTTTGGTTGTACGTAATAGAAAACCTACTAGAACTGACTTAAAAATGAGGAGAATGTAGTGACTGGCATAATAAAAAAGACAAGACTAGATCCCTTGCAATAGGTGAACCAATTGTCATGGCTAGAGAGGAGGTAATGAATAACCCAATAGGCTTAGCTTAAGTCATGTGCTCCATCCACACCCTTCCAACTGAGGGCCAAGTCAGAATCCCAAAAGTCCCCAAATAAAAATTAGGTCTTGTTGGACAAGAGGAAGGAAAAGGACATTCTAAGAAGACTGCCACAGACAGCGTATCTTTTTATTTATTTTTTACCTAGGCTGTGAAAGACAGACATTAAATCTGACAAGTGCAGAGACATGAAAACAAGGAAGAAAAAATAAAAAAAATAAAAAAAATTGTGGATGCTGGCACACACATCTTCTGGATGATTGATCGACTATTTTTTCATTATTTGCTTTTACCTCCACTCCAGTTAAAATAGTCTGGGATTCTGCCCGAGAGGTTGATTAATAAGCCTTCAGAAGCCGGTTGTCTTTAAAGGATTCATCTGAGTCCATTTCAATGTTCTTTTGTTTGTTTCTGCAACTTAAAGGCCACCGAGTCAGAGTTCCTCTTGGTTGATTCTCTCTTCCACTAAATGTGTAGTCGCTATTGTTTTATTGCAATCTATTTACGAGAAATGGGTGATGTTTTTTTCCATGACGCCAGAAGCCCTGGGCTGTGTTTGTTTATTGCTCCTTTGTGCACCAGAACCTGTCCTTGAGATTCAACTGCCAACGTAAGGGATTAAGGGGCTAAGTGAGTCTGACTAGAGTAGGAATCTTTCAAATGTGCCTCTCTCGCCCAGCTGTTTTGCAGGTAATTTTTGCTTAACACACACACACACACACACACACACACACACACACACACACACAGCTTGTTCCAGTCTAGTTACAAAACAGTTGCATTTCCCAAGATCTATTCAGTCTCTTTGCGATGCCATGTTAGAAAATAGAAAAATATACAGGTATAACAAATGTAATTATCCAAATATACATATTTTCATTTGTTAATAATCTGTTTTTCTCCTTTGATGAAAAGTGCCCCCCAAGGAATATCTCTCCATCTGTTCTGCCACAAAACAGTGTGCCCTGCACAGCAACAGAACGGAATCCACTCAATTGCCTGGAAAACATTTCTGTCAGAAGTGTTTTGGTTCTGACCCAGGTGATGGTCAGCACTGCTTCTGCCCATTCAGGAAGGCCCTTCCACAGGGAACAGTTTTATATCGAAAGCTAGGACTTCCCATGGAAGAAAAAACATACCCATCTCTAGACAGCCTCTACTGCCCTTTGGCCGTGACCGTTCCCTACAAAAAGGGAATAGGAAACCAAGGAAAGCAAACCCTGGCACACATTCATAAAGTCACCATCTTTCTGACTGTCATTAAGCCCTGCCCTTGTATCTGATGTAAGTCAACATCTTGGCTCCTCACACAAAAAAGGTAAAAATGATGATGATGATGATGTTCCCGAGGACTGACTAGTACCATACTTTGCATGTGTCGGCTCATTAAATTCCTAACTGCCCAGGAAGTGACAAGTATTGTTGTTCTTCCTGCATTATAGTTGGGAAAACCTAGTTCTAAGGAGCTTGAGAGATGTTTTTGCTATGACTCGGTTTCTCGGTTTCAACACGATTGCCATTTTCACCCAAATTATATCCTGTGCATTTCAGGGTGCTGAGCAGCATCCCTGGTCTCCATACTACACACATGCAAGTAGCACTTGCTCCCCAGCTGTGATCATAACAATGTCTCCAGATATTGCCACATGTCACTGGAAGACACCACCTCCCCAGTTGAGAGCCTCAACATCCTGTCGTAGATGAACAATGGAGTGTGGGAGAGGCCCCCTTATTAATTCTAGAGCCCAAATTCTATATTACCATGACATCCCTTACTGATTCTGGATCATCCTATATCTACACACTCTCTCTCTTTAATCGGCTGTCCAGGAAAAGTGTTGTCCCCTCTGTTTCCATAGAGTCACCTTCATAAGATTTCTTTCCATATTTTTTTGCTGTCATTGGTTATCCTTTATAATCTGGCTTTTCTCCTCTCATTAAATGCCATCTCTCATCCCTATCACACAACTTGGTATTCTGCGTGTTGACAGACCAAGGGTGTTTCTGCCTCCTCCATGTCTCGTCTACAAGTCGGATGCTATAAGAGAAAGAGTGTGGCCTTTGGGACTGGAAAGACCCAGACCTTGCTTTGCTGCTTATTAGCTATGGGTAGTAACATTATCTCTCTGAGCTTTCATTTTGTTCCATTACAAAATGATCACAATTCCTGTCATCATTCTTTTCACCTCTCTTCTCCTCCTTTGACATCCAGGCGCCTGTATCTTCCTGTATCTTCTCAAACACTCCTTCTTTGGCTCCTTGGCCTCCTCGGCTTAAGGTTCCACCTCCTCACTCCCCTCTCATTGCTCCCCCGTAAGCTCTCTGAAGCCACGCCCACTTCGTAGTTCTGATGATCAACATTGTACTCAGGTTTTCAGGCCAGAAACCCCATAGTCACGCTCCAGTCCCCCCACTTTCTCAACCGTTTTAATCCATATTCCATGGATCTGTCCTCACAACCCTATTATTTCTCCTGTTCTCACCATGAAACCGTAATTACACTGTGCAATTGCCCTACGTCTTTCTTTCCATGGTTCCTCTTCATAGATGATTACACTGATCTGGAGAGATTTTGAATCAGGTAAATCTTCACTTTGGGTTGTTTGTTCGCTTTCAGGACCTTGTACCATGTTTAAGAGTCCTCAGAGCAGGCGCGGGTGTCTCCAAGCTAAGGCGGGTGCTGTATCTAGCACCAAAGAAATGCCAATCACCTGGAACACTCCGCTGGGAGTTATGAGGACTCCTCCGCTTCTCCCCAGTGTGGGTAGATGAGAGAATGGAGCAAAACCTGACACGACGGCTGATTCTTCTATCAGACTGGCAAACTCTGACCACAGCCCCTGTTTCAAATGTAATTCTTCCTCAAGTCAGTGGCAGAAGGGCGGAGATGATGGGGTGGTCATAATTACTGTGCTTGAACTTTAGGAGTTTTATTTTATTATTTTTATCTTTCTTGTTGAAAGTAATACAGATATCTTCCTTATTTCTCCAGTGACCCCCGTCCTGAGATACCTATTTCAAGATATTAATATGACAGTTGCCAAAATATTGAAAAAGCCCAAGTTCCCTTCCATGTCTTTTCTTTTGCTCTTTGATTGCTAAAATAATAATAAAGAAAAATTACTCAGCTCCCAAACCTTCCATTAGTAACTAAACACCATCATTTTGTCTGTCTGTCAAAGGCAAATAGTTTAGATTTAATTAATGGAAAAACATCTATCAAATCTGTACCTTTTGTGGGTCCATGTACAGTATTGGTAAAGGCTCTGGCTTGCAAATGACAGAAACCCATCTCGATCCATGTCCTGTGTAAAGAGGGAACAGATCACTTCCCATAAGTGGGAAATCCCAGGAGTGCCCCAAGGACTTTGGGCCCAGGGAGAACAGGGATTCGAATGACACCCTAGGGCTTGCCACGTTTCTGCTTCTGCCTCTGCTTGACTCTTCCCCTAGACGATCTATAAGAGGATCACTGGCAGCTCTGAATCTATAGTGTTTTTAGATTTAGCTTCAGAGAAAAATTTAACAGAAAGAGTTCCAGAGAAGCTTCTGGTTAGCTTGGCTGGTTCATCTCTGAACCCATCACTGGGTTCAGGGTGGTGAAATATTTTTATTGACCAGTCCTGGGCCATGGGTTAAAGCCTAGTGTTCAAGGTTTAATGCTGTAGGAGGCCCATATGGGATGTGGAAAGGCAGGTCCTGTCCCCCAAAAGAGACTGGAAAAAGGGTGCCAGACAGTGGAAAATAAGAAATTTCTTAAGTTCCTGGACTGTGTGCATCTTTCTATAAGACCATTTTGTTAGAGGTCAAACACTTGCACTAAGGTTGGGGTTTAAGCTTTGTCTCAAAATTTGCTGTTTTATTTCGATTGCTTTCAAAGCCCTTCAATGTTCAAGTTGGCTCTTTCAATGACCGTAACTAGAAGGTAATTAATTCTAGAAAAAGAAAATGCCAAGACTCTCTCTCCTTCTTCATCTCCCTCCCAGGAAGGAGTTAATGGAATTCCCACTTGACATAGTTCTTTTGAATAAGTTGTCTCACTTGTTCATTCTTGCCACAGCACCCTAAATATTTATTTCTGCCAAAATTTGAATCTCAGATTTTCATATATTTTCTCTGTTTACCCCTGTGCTATTCCATATGGTAGACGCTAGCCATATCCAGCTACCTATGTTTAAATTTTAATTAAGTAATACCAAGCAGAAAAGCCCAGCCAGTGTGGCTCAGTGAATTGAGTGTTGTCCGATGCACCAAGAGGTTGCTGCTTTGATTTCCGGTCAGGGTACATGCCCTGGTTTTGGGCTTGACCCCCAAGAGTGGAAGGCAGGAGGCAGTTGATAGATGTTTCTCTCTCACATTGATGTTTTTAGCTCTCTCTCCCTCTCCATTCCTCACTCTCCTAAAAGAAAATAAATTAAAACATATTAAAAAACATTTAGTTCATCAATTATATTAGTCACATTTCAAGTACTCCATAAACACACATAGCTAATGAGTGCAATATCAGATAATATAGTGTAAAACATTTACATCAACAAAGCAAATTCTACTGGATAGTGCTGGTCTAGGTTTCAATGTTAAAGATAAAATCTCATTTTGTTTTATATACAGTCCATGCGTATACCCCACAGTACAAAGTAGAAAATTAATTGACCTTAAAATTATAAGGAGTAATATATGTAGAGAGCTGAGTATATACTACACATCATGGGCCATTTAAAATGGGCAGTGCATATTAGTATGATCAAATATACTCCATTGCAAATTTTTTAAAAATTATAATTCACTTTGCATTAAATTAAGCATTCTTTTTTTCCTCATTCATTCAGACTAAACTACTAGCTTTCTTAGATTTCCGTCACTTGCCCCCATTTAAGTCTACATTTGGTCTATGCTGAATTTATCACAATTTCCCAAAATGTGCTGGCATCTATCATGATTCCAAGCCTTTGCTTATGCCATTCTCAGTGCCTGGAAAAATCTTCCACTTTCTCTCCCATTTGTTCTTTGATACTTTGTCTATCCTCCCCAGTAGATATTAGATATTTGCTCCAATACTGCTCTGTGTATCCACATTAGAGAGGTAATTACACATTTTATTGCACTTAACACTTGTATATAATCTCACTTTATCACACTCCCTTGAGGGCAAGTATCCTGTATGTTGTCCTCCCAGCTAAGCTACAGAACCCTGACTATTGCATACTTGGTTGTTAATATCTGTTCTGTAAATTGACGTAAGAATGTTACTTAAGACCCTCCAAATTCTGACCCCATAGTAAATCTTCTTCCTCCTCCCCAATACTGTTACAGACTCTACATCCCTGCCACCCTGAACCATGTATTCATTGTTCTCCAAACCTACTAGATACCTAACCTCATAATTCTGTGTACATTGGTTACTTTCACTGAAAAATAATCCCCTTGTCCCCCAGCATTCATCCTTCACTGCCAAGTTCAAATAGTTTCTCTGGAAACCTATCCAAAGCCTACTCCTCCAGAACATGATTTTCTCTGCTTCCTTCTCTCATAGTATTGTTTTTATTTTATTTATTTATTTTTTTATCCTCACCCAAGGACATTTTTTCATATTTTGTTCCGATAGAGTGGGAGAGAGAGAGAGAGAAAGAGAGAGAGAGAGAGAGAGAGAGAGAGAGAGAGAGAGAGAGAGAGAAACATCGATGTGAAAGGGACACATCGAGTGGTTGCCACCCGCACAACCCAACCAGGGCAGGGGACTAACTGCAACCAAGGTTTGTGCCCTTAGTGGGAATCAAATCCCGGTCTCTCTGGACCGCAGGCTGACGCTCTAACCGCTGAGCCAAACCAGCCAGGGCCAGTATTCTGCTTTTAAATATCTATTTTAAAATACCACAGCCCAGCTGGTATGGCTCACTGATTGAGCATCAAACCATGCACCAAGAGGTCACCAGTTTGATTCCTGGTCAGGGCACATGCCCAGGTTGTCTTCCAAATCCCCACTGGGGGACATGCAGGAGGTGGTCCATCTCTCTCTCCATCTCCCGTTTTCTCTCTCTAAAATCAATTAAACATTTTTTAAATAAAATACTTACCACAGTCTGATTTTTATTACCAGGAGTTGTATCCACATAAGTTTCTCTCCCTTATTAACTTGTGACCCTTTCAAGCACATAGGCTGTCTTATTCATCTTTATTTTTCTCTTGCACTTAGTACAGGGAGTAACCCACAACTGACAATGAGAAAGTGTTTGCTGAATAGAATTGCTATACAAAGAAGTCCTTCCTTTAAAAGCAAAAAAAAACAAACAAAAAAGAACAGGGGCAACTTAGCTGAAGACAACACAATGAACTGAGAAGCTACCAGCTTTGATGAAAAACCAGCCCAGGAACACTCCAGCTACTCAGCCATGGTTTTCTAGCACCCAGGGGAGCTATGGACTCTCAGAAAGAAACAATGTGACCATGGATGAAGGAGGAAGAAAAACAACAGCAAAGCAAAGGCAAAGGTTCCATGTGCTATTATTTATTCATGTAAAGCTGAGTTCACTTACTGAACACACAGCGGACGGAAGCTGAAAACCTTAGCTAATGTAATGTCTAAGTTCTGTGCTTATTATATATTTTTTGTTTGTTTGTTTTTGTGAATCCTCACTCAAGGATATTTTTTCCTTTTTTTTAAGAGAGAGTGGAAGGGGAGGGGAGAGAGAGAGAGAGAGAGACATCGATGTGAGAGCAACACATCAACTGGTTGCCTCCTGTACATGCCCCAACTTAAAAACAGTTTGTAATACTATATTTTTTAGAAGACTGGTTTGGGGTAACATTTAAAATGATTGAGAGGAGTTAAAAAAAATAATGATCTAGTCTCAAGCATCAAGGAAAATATTAAAATATTTAGAAAACCACAATTTTCCATCTAGAAGGCATTCTGGAGATCATTTTCTCCAGGGATAGCAAATAAAAGGGAGCCTTTCCCATGGACATGCCAAATAATTTCAACTCAGTTGCCTAATTTTTTCCTGAAGAGTAAAGACATGACCTCGGAATCCTTCTCAACACAGTGCCAACAGGAAGAGTTGACCTGTGAAATAAGGTTATTTTCCATCACTGAGCTAGTTCCAACTTTCTTACTTGTAAGGCGAAGAAAGCGGAGCCCAGAGAGGGGAGGGACATTCTCCCAGGTGAGTCAGTGATTCAGAGCAAATTGAGATCTCTATCCCAGTTCACTTAACTCTCTATACACTAGGCTTTTCCCGGTCATGGCTCCTACAATGAATGACTTGTGCACTCCAAACAAAGCCCGCAGGCCAAAAACTCAAGGCGCTTAATGGGAGCGCATATTATCACATCAAACCCAGCCAGAGGTCTCATGGTGTATGTGTTCCCCCAAGTTGAGAAAATAGCACCCTTCTTCAGTCACCATAGAATATTTCTGACCACCCAATCTTTATCCTAAATCACATTACCGTCTGTCTTGGATATCGGCCTTATTCTCAATCCTCTGACAGGGCTGCACAGGGTACTTCCTGGCAGGCATCCAATCAGAAATGGGTTTCGCTGAAAATCTTCACCCCCACTCCCCACCCCCCGGATTTCCCCTGCCTGCAGCTGCTGCCACCTCGAAGTGGCCCAGGTAAACTCGGAGATGTGGGAAGGTGAGCAACCTGAGCCCCAAGGCTTTACTGCTTCTTCCCCCTCCCTTTCAGTGCGGCAGTTGGTAGAGTTTCTCAGAGGGACAACTTGAAAGGGCCTCTTAATAACCTTCTTCAGAGTTCCAGAGGAGAAATTAAACCTTTCTGCAAATTCAGCATGGAGCTGATTTTTGGTGAGGTATAGATTTCAGATGGCCTTGCTGGCACTGGGGCCATTTGGAAATTAACCCTTTACCCGTGAGAGTTATGAAATGTATCAGAGAGAGGAGGGTGGGAGGGAGGGAGGAAGAAAACAAGGAAGGGAAGAGGAAAGGAAGGAGGGAAAGAAATAAGGAAGGAAATGATCTTTTTGACATCTATTCCCCTCTGGAAACAGACTCTTGAATGCTTGCTTTTCTTGGGGCACCATTCCACTCTAAGATTTTGTGCTCCATTAACCTAAATTGGGCCAATGAAAATATTACATCGTTACATTATTCTGGTCACAGTGATGGTGTCCAATCTGGGTTACTGAGAGGACACCCTGACACCTTTCCTAAAATTTATTCAAAATCAACTTTATTTCCTCTCTTCTGGGAATTTCTATTTGCATAGAAAGCTTAGAGCTGGTCTTGTCCATGTTTGAACCACTCAGAGACAGCCTTCCTGAGAATGAACTGCACACAGAGGAAAGCGAAGTCCATAGACTGACAAATAATGTTATTTGGTCACTGGTGTCAAGCACACCTGAACTTCACCCTTGTTCAGTGCAGTTACTTGGTGCAATAAATCTGTTATTTGATGAAGTATGTTAGAGTTGGGTTTCTGTTGCTCTCAATTTTAAGTGTCTTGATGAATAAATCTGCTTATGATGAAAAAAAACAAGGGTTAGGGGGCCAAAAGTTATTGGGTAAACCAGCTGAAACACTAGAATTTTTCTATCTCTAGAATAGGTTTTCTCAGGTAGATATGTATGCTATTCCTTTCTGTGATTCTCTAAGACACCACAGACACAGCATTGCCTAAAAGTCTGCCACCGTGGCCTCAACTATATCTTTTTTATTTTATTTTTAGCAGAACACCAAAAATTGCATATAGAACACTAAAGTTTGCATATAGAAATGCCTTGGGAGATTATATAGTTTATGATCAATGAAAATAAGTGTAATAGCACAGAGAAAGATCACTGGCAATGTTAAATCTTATGTTTAAAACTGTCTAATTTTGTTCTCTATTTTAAAGATTTTTTTTTTACCTCTTTCCAAATTTTCTCTTTGAGCCATTTATTTCTATCTTGAAAATGGTGTTCAATCAGACTTTTTATGGAATACAATTTTCTTTGTCTTTCCTTTTCTCTTTCCTTTCTTCTTGCCTCATGGCTTACCTCATGGCTGTCATTCTTTCTCACTCTCTTAGGGTTCAAGCAAAGGTACTATACTTAGAAAGACCATTTCATTTATTTACCAAATGTCCAGTGAGTGTCTGCTGGGTGCCAGACACTAGCAAAGTTGAGGGAGGGGAGGCTCAATCCTAACTGACATGCACCTCCTGGTATCAAGGGGCACAGAGGTAATGCTGGTGATGGGCCTGTGAGACTTATCTTGTGCAGTGTTATGATGAATGCCTTCATGGAAGTCACAGGACAGTCCTGTGTGTGCTTCTGTCTGGGTGGAGCAGTCAGAGACAAGAAATGGCTCCTCAGTAGAAGTAATGCCCAATCTGAGCTCCACAAGTCAAGGCAGTGGTTCCTGGAACAATGTTGCTAAGAATAAAATTCCAATTACACATCAGGCTTCTTCATAATTTCTTTAGTTAAGAAACTCTCAGCCCACTTCTCACAAAACATATCATCATCCCAAACTTCCAGTGGAGTTAATAATGTGTGCTCAACTCCACCTATAATTTTCTCCCTGGAAACACTTGACTGGAAGATGATTATGAGAGGGTTAATAAAAAAAACCCCAAAAAACCCAAATCCCAGCAAATGCTAAACTCTAAGTAAAGTCTGAGGATGGCAGATAGGAATCCCTTAAATCTAATTTAAATGAAAAAGATGTTTTTGAAACCCCAAATAAATCTTGCTCCAGAGTGATTACCAGATGAAACATTTTAGTTAGTGGATGGTGAACTGGCCCATATTTCATGTCTCCAGTCGATGTTCACTCTTTGTGTTACCTGGAGGGCCCGAGTGCTAAGCTGATGAATGTTTTGTAAGCTTAAAATATCATTAATCACCACCACAGCTAATGCCATTTTCTGAAATATAATTCGAAGGCACTTTATAAAAAGTGGACGTGTTCCCTCTGTCACTTTCTAGATGGCTGGTGGGGGCCACCCAATATTTTGCTGCCTGACGATTATGTGGTAGGATGTGATTCTCTGTTTCTTCCCCTCTTCATTCCAGTTGAGTGCCACAGGTTTCCCATGTCCATCCTCTTATCTTGTAATCCTCCTCCTCACCCCAGTTAGGGATGGGGCTCATGGAACCCTATCATGATCTGTATTTATAAGAGAGGTTAATGCCTTGGAGATTCTCTGTCCTCCCTGGAAAGCTCCTTTTAGAAGAACAGGAGTGAGGGAAAGATCCCTAGTGGGTGAAGATGACACCAGGGTCAGGTGGAGGCAGAGGGGAGATGGAAAAGGAAGAAGGCAAGAAGGTGAAGGAGGAAGAGATTTGCAAACATCTATGTGGAGTCTCAGTGCTCAGAAGGTAAAACCCTACAGAGAGACTTGCATCATCCCAAGGGGCCACCTTGTCAGCTCTAGATAAGGTTGATTCATTCCTACTTATAGAATCACTAAGTGGTTTTAGTGGAATGGTTAAAACTATTAGTCTCTTTAGGTGGAAACGGATTTTATCAGGGTGACAAAGTCCATGTGCATACCTTGAGATAATCAGCAGTACTTTTATCACCTGAGCTGTGGAGTTGACTCATAACTTTGTGAGTTTTATTTTTAATAAAATGTTTTAAGCATCAGAAAGTGTACAGAATATTATACAGAGCATATAGGTTTTACAACTCACATTTATCAAGCCAACACTTCATTGTATCTACCCTAGGTATTTTGTTCTTTTAAGAAATAAAATATTGCAGCTTGGCCCAGAAATTCTACTCCTAGGCATTTTCCCAAGTGAAATAAAAAGCTAGCATCTCACAAAATTTGGTACTTGAACATTTACAGTGGTTTTATTTGTAATCATCCAAATCTGGAAAGAATGAAGAAATGCTCAACATCACTAATCATCAGAGAGATGCAAATTAAAACACCTCACACCTGTCAGAATGGCCGCCATCAACAAATTATCAAACAAGTGTTAGAGAGGGTGTGGAGAAAAGGGGACTCTAGTACACTGCTGGTGGGAATGAAGATTGGTGCAGCCACTATGGAAAACACTGTGGTGTTACCTCAAAAAATAAAAAATTGAACTTCCATTTGACCCAGTGATCCCACTTCTAGGAATAGACGCTAAGAAACCTGAAACACCAATCAGAAAGAATATATGTACCCCCATGTTCATAGCAGTACTATTTACAATAGCTAAGATCTGGAAACAGCCCAAGTGTTCATCAGTAGACAAATGGATAAAAAAGCTGTGGTACATTATACACAATGGAGTACTATGCAGCTATAAGAAAGAAAGATCTCTTATCCTTTAAGACAACATGGAGGGACCTGGAAAGTATTATCCTAAGCGAAACAAGCCAGGCAGAAAAAGACAAATACCACATGATCTCACTTATTTGTGGAATATAATGAACATAACAGTCTGAGGAATAGGGTAGACCCGGAGACGTGGGAGTAGGGTACAGACTGACAACCCTCAGAAGAGGAGGTGATGGGGGGAGGGGAGAGATAAACCACAGAACTTATATGCATGTACACATAACCGATGGACATGGATAACAAAGCCAGGGACAGGGTGGGAGGAAGGTGTCAATGGGGTAAAAAAGGAGAAATATCTGTAACAAAAATAAAATTAAAAAAAATAATAATAAAATAAATAAATAAATAAAATTTTAAAAACAAGAATGTCAAACATCTTTCAGTGGATGAATGGATAACAAACTGGTACATCCATTCAATGGCATACTGCTCAGCAATAAAAATCAATGAACTACTGATACACACAACATAATAAATATGAAATGCATTATTTATTGAGAGAAGGCATACTCAAAAGGCTACATAAAAATGCTATCCATTTTTGAAAGAGCTTTTTGAAAAAGCTAATTATATAGACAAAAAAGAGATTAGTGTTTGGGAAAGGTTGGAGTGGGCGTAATGACTGACTTCAAAGGGACATGAAGGGATTTTGGGGGTGATAAACCTGTTCTATATCTTGACTTTGCTGGTGGAAACTTTATTGTGTTTGTCAAAACTCATAGGACTCCACCATGAGTGACATTCACTTATATTTCAATAAAAAAGAGGAAAAAATTAAATTACACATTTGTTTAAGTGGAGTGTGTGTATGTGTGTGCGTAATTGTACATTATTGATAAGTAATGAGAATATAAGTGCTGGGGTCTCTAACACTGAGATGAGAGGTACACAGACATAGGATTGAGATGCACGTGTATGTGTGGGGAGTGAGGGAAAGTGATGTGTACATTTCCTTTGGTAGGTGATGTTTAAGCCAATGTCTGTGAACTAAATAGAAGTTCCCAAGCCAAAAGGTCTACTGAGAACTAAGTAGTAATGACAAAAATAACAACTTTGTATTACATACTTCCTTGTTGTATTAAGATAGATATTCAACATAGTTTGTTCACAGTCCTTACAGAGCTTCCATGGAGGTATCATCATGTCCTTTCACTAATGGACATAAACAGTTCAGAGAAGTAAAGCCACTTGGCCAAGGTTACAGAGATAAGCAAAATTACAAGAGCAGAATTCAAAGTCAAGTGGTTGTGACGCCAACTTTCCTGTCCCTTCCTTCTGCCATGCTGCTTTCTCTCCTCTTAGAGCCCCAACCCCTCTGATGAATATCATGGGAGAAGAATTCACCTTAACATTTTCCCGGTTCTGGAATATTACATACAGAAAGGCATCATCTACTGGCTTAACATACCCAGAAGGACCAAGGCTCCCATGCCCTGCTCCTTCTCCCAGCCTGCTCTTCAGAGCTAGATTTCTCTCTCCATGGCTTCAGGTGCTATTTCTGCTGAAACAAATGATCTTCTTCAACACGTTTTATGGTAAAAGTAGGGAGAGGTTGCTACACAAGGGCAGGTATAAGTGAGTTCCATTAGAAGACAACCAATTTTAGTGTGGAATTAATTTAATAACTATTGTATTGAATGTATTCCAATCTGTACCATTTTTCCCAACTTTAGCTCTATCCACAAATCTCAAATAGTATAGTTATCAGGTTGGAGTTTTATTTGGTAAAGTTATAAATCTAAAAGATTCTGATCTTTGAAAAAAACAAATGTATATATATACACACACACACACACATACACGCATATAAGTGGCGAAGAATAGTCTTTTCAACAAATCGTGCTGGGACAACTGGGTATTTGTGTGCAAAGAATGAATTTAGACCCCTATCTCACACCATATAAAAATAACTCAAAATGGATCAAACAGCTAAATGTAAGACTTGAAACAATAAAATACACTTTTGACATACATTTTTTTAATCCTCACCCAAGAATATGTTTTTATTGATTTTTAGAGAGAGAAGAAGGGAGAAAGAGAGAGAGAGACATTAATGTGAGAGAGAAACATGGATTGGTTGCCTCCTGTATGTGCCCCGACCAGAAATCAAACCTAAGACCTTTTGGTTTACAGGATGATGCTCCAACCAATTGAGCAACCCAGCCAGAGCAAAACAATACAACTCTTTTAAAATAAAACCCCATAGATACCTATTTTTGTAAAAAAATAAATAAATAAAATAAATAAATTAAACTTCATAAAAATTCAACATTTTTGTGTATCAGAGGACACTATGAAGTGCAAAGAAAAGCCACAGAATGGGATAAAATATTTGCAAATATATATCTGATAAGGATATTCAGAATCTACATAAAGAACTGTTAAAACTCAACAATAAAAAGTTAAGTAACCTAATTAAAAAATGGCAAAGGACTTGAACAGCCATTTCTCCAAAAAAGACAGAAAAATGACCAATAAGTACATGCAAATGTGCTCAACAGTATTAGTGGTTAAGAAAATGCAAATTAAAATCACAATGAGCTGCTACTTCACACCCACTAAGATGATTATAATCAAAGGACACAATTACAAATGTTGGCAAGAATGTGAGGAAACTGGAGCCCTCATGCACTGCTGGTGGGAATGTAAAATAGTAAGCTGCTGAGGAAACTGCTTGGCAGTTTCTCAAAAAGTTAAACATAGCGTTACCAATGGACTCAGTAATCCCACTCCTCCATCTATCCCCAAGAGAACTGAAAACATATACTTACATAAAAACTTGCACATGAATGTTTGTAGCAGCACAATTCATAATAGCCAACATGTCCATCAATGGATGAACCCATACACAGTATGGTTAGGAAGGAAAGTCAGGAAGGGAAGGAAAAAACTTGGAGTATGTGATTTCTTTCTTTTGTTTTTGTTACAGATGTTTCTCCTTTTCCCCCCATTGACACCCTCCTCCCCATCCCCCACCCCTTCCCCAGCTTTGTTGTCTATGTTCATTGGTTATGCGTACATGCATATAAGCTCTGTGGAGTATGTGCTTTCTAAGTTTTCCTTTTATGTCTAAGAGCTCAGGCTTGGAGTTCAAAAAACCTAAGTGAAGATCTAGCTGCGCTAACTACCTGTGTGTCATTAAGCAAATTAAACCTTCTAGCCTCAGTTCTGCACCTTTGACTTGGGGATAACCCCAGTAACCTTGCATCATTGCGAAGATGAAGGGAATCAGGAAATCTTCAGGGGAACTTCCTCTGGTCAAGGTCTTCCCCAATGATAAGACCTCAGTAACCCCAGGAGACCCAATGTCAGCACCACCAGTTACTACAGACAGACTCAGAGAAGCAACTCTCATAGGAAGAAGTTGCTAACACAACCTCTTTCCATTTCTGTCTGCAGGATCAGTGTCCTTCTGCTGTGCCTTCTGGGAGGGATGACACCAAGGTGCCTTTCTGGTAGGTTGATTCTGACGTGTCCCGCCTCAGTGACAGCAATGCCCCCCCCCCCCTGCGGTGCCATTTCTTTAAATATCTTACAGTGGTTCTCCAGTGATCAGGTTTTCTCAAATTTTCTACGTCATGGTCTTGATTGGGTCAAACATTTAAAAATTATGTTAAGAGGCTCAGATCAAAGTGAGCTAAATTGAGTCAGATCTAATTCGATGTAACTTCTAGGCCACCATCACAAAATGCAAAGTCGTTTTGTGGCAGCCTAGCAGGGGGGAAGTTACAGATGTTCTCATCCTAATGAGAAATTGAGTGTTGGACGGGCTTAATCTCAAAGGCTAGAGATGCTCTTGATTTATTAAATAAGACATCATGAAAAGAAACAGTGAAAGAAAGCCTACTCTTGTTAAATGTAAAATTACATTGAAAGCAGAAAGTAAATTCATGTTCTAGGAGAAGAGAGTCAGACAAAATAGTTATAAGAGGATGAAAGAATAAAATACAAAATAGAACCGGATGGTGGAATGAGGCCCATGTTCCATACATCAAAGTGGTTAAGGTTATATCACAGAAGGAAGGAGGAGCTCAAACACCTCTTTGGATGTATAAAGTGGAATTAAATCACAGCTGAAATTTCTTTTCCATGTTATATTGTAAAAATTTTCAAACATAGAAAGAGTAGTACAATGCATACACATAACATTCAGAGCCAACAACTAGAAAAGTTGACCAAATTTGCTTCATGTTTACTATCTTCATATATGTATATGTATATGTATGTATATGAATATGTATATGTGCTTTTGCTGCCTCAGTCAAAAAGTACATTGTAAATGTCATGATACCTCATTTCTAGATTCTTCAGCATACATCTAAAAATCAGGACATTCTTCTACATAACTTAAATAGGCTTCTAAAGGCATGGTCCATAAATCTTTCAGGTCACAAAACTAAAAGAAAAAATATTCATTTCACTGTCTGTGAGCTGTCTTTGGTCTAGAATGACTTTGGGCAAAACACATTTTGGCTTTGACTTTGTAATCTCACTGGGTCCATTCAGTTTGTGTGATTTATTCTATAAGCAGGACAGAATGAAAAGTCTGAGTGGCCCCCTTCCTGGAAGGGACTGGAAATAAGGTCACCCTGTGGGCTTTGAAATATGGCATCAACACATGAAAAATTAGAGTAAAGGATACAATATAGGTCTAATGAAGCAGAAGAGTGGTTAGAGCTGCAAGGCTGAGCATGAACAAATGTATTAGGAGAAAGTGTAAGTTTTTCAAGAGCGGATGGTGATGGTTAAGAACAGGAGAGTTGCAGACTGAGGTGTTAGCATCCAGTCAGGCCCTGTGCCAAGGAGATGGAATGCTAGCAAGTCAACCTAAAGTACTGGACGTCTGGGCTCATTTAACCTGCTTGTGATGATGGATGTGACTGGAGATCACCAATTGGTGGCATGAAGTAGTGGAATCCCATATTAAATGAAACAAAAGAACTCCCCTTGCCCTTCTTCAGAATTTCATGCTTACCCAGCAAATTTTGGAAATAACTTGGCATCTCCTACAGTTCCTTTGGTCAGGCCAAGGTAATTATCTCAAGTGCTTGGCAGTTCCAAGTCCTCATGTTCAATTCATAAATTGGCCTCTGATATTATCACCAAGCCTATTCATTCATTCGTTCATTCATTCATTCATTCATGCATTCACTCACTCACTTAACCGAGAACCCCTACTATGTGTGTGCTATTTTGATGAATCACCATCCTCCTCCACCTCCTTCTAAGTGATCTATAAAGTGAGAAATTTCCAATGTTCAGAATTATTTTAAGTGGTTTACATGGAAACACCTTATTTATTCACTCCATCCTGGTGCTCAGATAGCTTCAATAGACCTCCATCACTCAATAAATAAAGTCTGAATTCTTTCAGGACAGACTCACCCCCTCATCCCACCTTCCCTGCCAGACTTATTTCCACTTACTTCTCTGTCAATTCTCTTTACAGTTTATACAGGTTTTATTTTATTTTCTTTTCCATTTTGGATACAAAATACTTAACAGGGACAAACCTACACTCCACCCTCTTAGTGTTCGTTTAGCGTTTATACTTAATTTAAGGTGTAGCTGATGTCCAAGAGGTAGGTGTTGCCAGCAATTAAAATAATACTTTGTGATCACCAGTCCACCTATTTGCATTAATTGTTGTACAGGTGGGTGAATCCAATTCCTTAGGATGTTCCAAATAATCTCACAACAGATAGGGGAAAAAGAAGTGTGCCTTTTAAGTTATATAAAAAAGAGCCAAACTCATGAACCGTTCTGAGAATCAGCTTTATAAGCCGGTGCTCTGAGAGTCCAGGGAGCAGCCTTACCTCTAGAAAGAAGAGTTCGCGGGGCTCCTGGAGGCGGCTTAACTTCCCACCCTACTTCAAAATCAGATTTACTTGGTTACAAATTGTACATGTGAAATGAACAAAACTATTAAACAAGGAGGCTTGCTGGGCTAAATAGCTGAGCATTTAACAGTTTGCCATGGCATTACCATTTTTATGGTCTATTAAGGCAATTGGAAGAATACCAGCGGAATGAGGAATCAGGTAATTTATGTACTTGTTTTATAAATTGCCACATACCCGTGTAAAAAGGCGAGTCCCCTTCTCATCTAATAACGTTTGAGACAGAGACATTTGAAAGAATCCGTCTGTATCAGAATTTTCCACTCTTTCCTTCCTAAATTGATGCTTTAGAGACTTATACTATTCTGGTAGTGGCCTTCAGTGATTGTACCCCCGCCTACTTTCAATCAGGTTGAGGAAGGCTGATAGCCATTATTAAGAATTAGAAGAACCATTTTCTAAGTTGCTGTCTTAACTCTTGCAATTTAACATGGAAATAAGACAACTCCTGAGTCACTCCATCTCCTGCTATTTCCTAAATGATGTTAGCAGCATCCATTTCACCTTCAGGGGATTTTCCCCTGAATTGAAAAGTTCAGGGACAGAAGACAGGTAACTGTTGTAGCCAGCAGCCATGTGTTCCTGGGAGTTTAAAATCAATAAAGGGGGAGGGGAATGAAATACCCCCCTCACCCAATTACAGTCATTTAGAAAACACCTAACTTTGTGAGTGGTACTAGGGCCTGAAATCACTCTCCAGGTAGGAGAACAGCTTTTCACGAATGGCTGCATTCTCACAACAGGGGGTATGTAGAAGATGTCACAAGCAGTCACAGCACTGGATTCCAGGGTTCCCCAAAAGCTGTATTTTGCACAGCAGCTTTGGGAAGTAGGCATGGGGGGGGGGGATTGATGGTACCAGAGACATCCAAGGAGTCAGAGATAGACTTCCACTTGGAGAATTCCACCCTGAGATTGGAGCCATTGGAATTTGTATGTTGAGAGAGATGAGGTGAGGGGAACACAAAGATCCCCAGACAAATCAGGCAGTCTTGCAGAAGAAAGAAAGCCAGGATTTGTATAGATGTGCAAATCTGGAAAATTTTCCTTTGGCAATGCCTGTGTTTTGAACAGATACTGGGAGTAACAGAGCTGCAGACCTGAGCTACAGAGAGACTCCTTTTTAAAGACTGAGCCCAACACCCTGTCCTCTGTGAAGACTCTCCCTCCCCCTCTGTAACAATGACCTCTGTTTCTGTGCCAGTTAAGTCACCAGCTCTACCTCCTGAAGCACAAAACATTCTAGTACCGTTATTTGTGTATGTGTCTGGTCCTGAGAGCAGAGGAGAGATCGGATTCAGTGACGCTCCTAATGTTTGGCCGATGTGAATGCCCCGTGATTGTTAGATAAACAAATGAGGTCAATATTGAGAGTGACGTATTAGCTGATTTTTTTTTTTGTTGTTTTTTTTTATCCTCACCCCAGGACATTTTTCCATTTTTTGTACAGATAGAGTGGGAGGGAGAGAGAGAGAGAGAGAGAGAGAAACATCGACGTGAAGGGACACATTGAGTGGCTGCCACCCACACGACCAACCAAGGCCGGGGACAAACTGCAACCGAAGTACGTGCCCTTAGCGGGAACTGAACCCGGGTCTCTCCGGACCGCAGGCCGATGCTCTAACTGCTGAGCCAAACTGGCCAGGGCTTAGCTGATATTTTTAAAGCTCACATGAGGGATCAACAACTCTGCTAGAGGAAAGACATTCTAATACCTGCACTTATTGGAGAGCTTTGTCTATGTACCTGGCTGTACATATCTTACTTCATTTCATTTCAGTCTTCCAAGCAACCTGTGAGGTAGGTGCGATTGTCTTTAGTCTGCAGATATGAAAACTGAGGCTTAGGGAGATGAAGGAAGGTGTTTGAGTTCAGGTCATTAGAAGTGAAAGTCAGACATCGAATCTACCTGTGTTTCATGCTAAGCCACATGATAGAGCAACTAAATTAATTCACTGGTTAGTAAAGGGCTACATCCCTGCCATCAGACCCCTTCACTTGCATTCAAGTCTCCGTTCTCCCCTGTGTGGCTGTGCACCATGAGGAAATTATTCACCTCTCTGGCCTCAGTGTCCTGTCTGCAAAGTGAGGTTGGTGACAAGGACTCATCTCACGAGGGAGGGGAGAGAAATAATGACACAAGCTGGTAAGAAGGTGACTCAGCATCTGGCCCTTCGGCACTGCTCAGTAATTCTTGGCTATCACCTTTATATTCACCACCATTATCGCCATCATTTATTATTTTTGTATGTTGCTTTCTCATTCCATCAGTGTATTATCATTGGGTGTGTGTGTGTGTGTGTTTAACAGCTTTATTGAGGTTTAATTTACATACCATGAAATTCGCTCATTTTAAGTGTACAGTTTGATGAGTTTGGGTAGATATATTTAGTTGTGTAACCATCACCACGATCCAGTGTTAGAACATTCTCAAAAGTTTCCTCACGCCCACTTGTAGTCAAACCCTGAACCCACGCCCAGCCCCAGGTAACTGCTGACCTGCTTTCTGTCTTTATATTTTTGCCTTTTCTCAAATCTGGTCCGACCACATTAAACACCTACAACTCACAGGCTGCACAAGGGACTCCCTGGCATGGTAAAATGTGAGAACTTTCACCTACAAATTCCAGGTTGCAGGGTTGCCCCTGGTAAGACTGAGTCAGATCCCAGCCAGCAGAGCAGAGAGGTGGGAGGGGAGGTGTGGATTCCCTGGAGGGCTAATCTGGGTGATGATTCCCATCATTGCCCTTCTGGAACACATGCCTTGGAGGAGGCAGCCTGGCACCCCCTTCCTCAGAAGGCATTCCCACTGGACCCCGAGGACAGATCTTCCTCGGCTCATTAATTCTTCCTCCCTGGAGAGAAAACAACCTCACAGACACAGGACCTCTCCCTGAGCCTTCCCCAGAGGCCAGAGCCTCAACTCAGAGCTGCTCCTGCAAGATTTACAAACCGTCCTTGTAGATCACTGTCTTTATGGAGCCTGCTAAAAAAAAAAAAAAGTGCCACTGCCAGACTTGGAGGCAGGGCCTAAGAAATCCTCGGGGACAGTGTCTGTGTCAGGGAGGCTCTTGTGTCCAAGCTCTAATCAGAACTGGGATGCAATGAGGACAGGAGCTTTCTTGAACCATGAAGCACCTACATTGTGTGAAATCTGGAAGGGCAGAGGGCCTGTGCCAAGTCTCATTTGGGTCAGGGCTGCAAACCAAAATGCGTACAGAAGCTAGGTATATAAAGGAGTGTAGCCAGAGAGAGAGGGCAGTGGTGACTTGCAGAGGACACGTGTCATCAAAAAGGGCAGGTTGCTATCCTGTCATTGTCAGCTGTCCCTGTGAAGGAAGGTTGCAGTCCCAATGTGGCTAGTGCTCCCCATTTCTTGTCATGCTACAACCCAACCTGAGTGTGAATATTTTATAATCGACAATTAATGTTTTGTTTTTTTTAAAAGCATGGGCTTTAGAAAACATCTGTGAGTTGTATTCAGCCCTTGGGCCATTTGATATCCCACATATGAACTAAGTGGTCCTTTTCCCTGATAGCTAGGACTCTGTCCCAATGGAAAGACATGAGCGATGGCTTCATAATGGCCTGCATTTGAGACTATGCTCCGTCATTACTGTTTACATTGACAAAATCAGGAACTCTTCATACACATAGGCACCTTCATCTAAAAAGCTGAAATATTAGCACCTCCTGATCATTGGTTCTTGCAAAAATTAAATGAAGCAAGACATTTCCAGTTTATAATAGCTGCTCTGTAGACCTCCCTCTCTCTCCCTACTCCTTTCATTAATTCAGCAAACATTGCTGAGTCTCAATTGCCAGCCAAGAAGGCAGCTAAGTGTTGAAAGAGGCCTAGCGCTGTTTAACCTAATGCATCATTTGTGGACATCCAGGGGGCGAAATATAACATGTCAAGAAAATAATACCATTATGATATACCAAAGCCATGGGGCTCTTTCATCTTAAAAGAGTGGAGTGAAACTTTAGGATATAACATCCATCTCCTAAAACGTGATGAAAAGATCAAATGTAATCAAGAGCAAAATTGTTCACCTTCAAGCATCCAAGCAAGGTAAAACCACAACTCAGGGCTACACATATCAAGAAATGGTTTCCTGAACTAGAGCATCCTGGTGTGGCCAGCCTCCCACCTCCACCAGGACCTCCTAGAAGCTCTCTGGTGGGCAATTCTTTCAATATCTGTGGAGGCGCAAACTGAGTGGGCATTCTTAACCTTTCCTTTTTTCTTTCTTTCTTTCTTTCTTTCTTTCTTTCTTTCTTTCTTTCTTTCTTTCAACACAGTACATTCTTTATTATAACAGATATAATCTGATAAACATTTTTGATAAAGTAAATGTATTTAAACATATTCTCTAACCTTTATTGATGGCTTTCTTATCACATGCAAGATTCAATACAACTAATCCTTTTGAAAAGGAGGACCTCAAAATCAAGACATTGTTGAAACGAACTGCATATGTGAACTACATAAGTGAACATGCATTACTGGTGGGAACCTAAATGGTAAATCATCTTGGAAAAGGAGCTGGAAATTTCTTATAAAGTTAAACAGGTACTCCCAATGTAATGTAGCGATTCTACTAGTACTTACTCCAGAGAAATGAAAGCATACGTCCACACAAAAGCTTACATACAAATCATCACAGCAGCTTGATTCCTAATGACCCTCAACTGGAAACAACTCCAAGAGGAGAATAGATACATCAACTGTGTGACATACATAGAATGAAATACAATTCAGCAATAAAAAGCAATGAACTACTACACAGGAAGCAACATGGATGGATCTCAAGGACATTCATATACACAGTGTGGGGCAAAAGTAGGTATATAGGTGTTTGTATGCAAAATAATATAATAATCAAAATAATAATACAAGAATGAACTCTGTGTTTCATGTACTCACAACTGTAAACCTACATTTGCCCCCCCGTGTGTGTGTGTGTGTGTGTGTGTGTGTGTACCATTATGGACTAGATTATATGTTCTATGAAAGAGAAATCGAATTTACAGTGATGGACTAAAGGAGATCAGTGGTTACCTGGAGTCAGCTGTGGAAGCAAAGATTAACTGTAAAGCAGCAGTGGACATTTTCTGTAACCTTTTCCTCTTTTGATGGAAGAAATGTAATAAGAGGTCCTGGGAGGAAACAAATGAAAAGAAGTAAAAAATGCATATGACCCTGTGTGAGGGGAATGAATTAAAAGATGAACATACATTTGAGTGCATCTCCACATGGGAATAAGAAGGACCATCAAGGAATGAGCCTGGGGGTATTTAATAGAACCTGTGAGTCTATACAGAGCACTATTTCTAACGAAGAAAGTACTTTCCTTTGGGTGAGCATTTACCCCCAGGCGACAACCTAGGGCTGCAGGAACAAGCAGACTGTAATGCCCAATGTTCAGTTCTCAAGTGCAGTGTCTTGGGTGGTATGAAAAGAGTCAAGAAATCACCAAGAAGATGGCGGCGGGCAGGACTGGAGGGAGGATGAGTGTGTGAGAGAGTGAGCTAGTGTGTGAGAGAGTGCGAGTGGATGTGAAGGTGGACGACCAAACTCCTGCAGTGCAGAGACACAGAGCAGAAGTTTCCTGTGCTGTGGACGGGAGCAGCTGGCTACCACGGTAAGCGGCTATTCAGGGCACATCTCCCTGCGCTGTGGGGAGGTCCCACCATTTTGGAAGATCCCGGGTCTTCCCTGGGAGGAGGCAGTGGGAGCAGCTAGGGCCCAGCAACCTGAACCCACCAGTGCACCTGGCACCATCGGACCAGTGGACACTCTGTGTCAACACAGACCAGTGCACAGTAGTGGAGCTCCCCAGGTGCCAGTCACAGAAGCATCGAACAGCCGGGAGCCCAGCACCATCCCCCATAGTAGCAGCCCAATCAGAGTCGAGATATACCCCCAGCAAGGGAGGCTGGGGAGCAGACATCCATCCCCAGGTAACAGAAGCACAGGCCAGCAGCTGAGACCCATCCCCAAAAACCACAGCAAAGGCTGAGCAGGAGTTGAGCTCCACGAGGCAGCAGCACTCCCCAGCAACCAGCAGTGGGACCTGAGGTACACAGAGGCCTGTGTGGTCCAGCAGCTCACAAGAGCGGAGGGAAGCCAGAGCCCCAGAGAGACGGGTGCCATCCAGGTGCCCATGGGTCCTGCAGGGTGCTGGGGCCCCAGAGAAGCCTGTGCGACCCAGCAGCCCACAAGAGCAGTGGGAAGCCAGAGCTCGAGAGGGACTGGAGTGATCCAGCTGCCCACCCGTGGGACCTGCATGGTGCTGAAGCACCAGAGAGGCCTGTGTGACCCAGCAGCCCATAAGATAGGCATAGAGCCAGGTCCGCAAAGAGACTGTGTGATCCAGTTACCCGTGGGACCTGCGGGGTGCGGGGGCAACATAGAGGCCTGTGTGACCCAGATACACATAGGATAGATGTAGAGGTTGTGAAAATGGAGGCAGAGTGAATGAAAGCTACACAGACGATCTCCCAGGACCAAACAGGAATTACAACAAAAAGAAAGACAAATCCTCAGAAAAAAGCAACAGAAAAGCAGCAGGACAGGACCATATAACCAGGGACACTGGTAGGATCTGCGGAAGAATGAGAGGGTGGCGGGCTGAGAGCCCACGGACAGCAGTCTTAGCTGTGAACAGTGCCCTTGGGGAATAAAGACCAAGCCCTCTCCACAGTGCAGAGAGCCTGGGCAGAGCACTAAAATAGCCACAGCCACTCACCTGGGGACACTGGCAGAGGGACCGCTGACTGAGCTGGAACTCTGTGGAGACATCTAGAATTTGGAGGGCAATCAGAGTCTTTGCTGAGTTGCCCCCACAAAGGATGATGGCCAGTGTGGCCAGTGTGCTCCTTTCCAAAGCTGTGGGGAAAAGCAGCAGCCCACCCTCAACTCTGGAGATTCAAACTTTCCCAGGTGAGGTATGAAATGCAAATTGAGACTCATTAACAACCAGTATCTATCCCACCCTCTGGAAATCCTCTTATGCAGAACACTAGTGCTACATTCCAAGGCACTGAGTAACTGAGACTACTAGCCTCCAGGAAAAAGCTAGAGGATAACTAAACTTTTCCTGGGCTTGCAAACCTACCCAGGAAAGTAAGACTTAACAGTGGCGTTTAACATGGGCCCACCCAGGCTCATCCAAACCCAGTAGAGGGACCAACAAACAGCAGCACACCAACACCCTCAGGAACAATTTGGCAGGCTCCAAAACCCACTGAGATAGCCAAAATGGTGAAACAAAGAAACAAATCCTAAATGAACGAACAGGAGAACTCTATTGAAGATGAGATAAATGAAATGCAGTTAAGCAAATTATCAGAGGTAGAGTTCAGAGACATGATCTTGAGGAAGCTCAGCAGCATGAGAAAGGACATCAGCACAGTAAGTAAAGATATAGAAACATTGAAAACCAACCAAGTGGAAATGAAGAATGACATAGCAGAAATAAAGAACACATTGGAAAGACTAACCAACAGAGTAGAGGAAGCTGAGGACTGGATCAGTGAATTAGAAGGCAGTGTAGAAAAAAGTCAACCAATCAGAAAACCCAAAGGAAAAAACAATTAAAAAACAGGAAGGTAGCTTAACAGAACTGTGGGACAACTAGAAACATAATAACATTCATATCATAGGAGTCCCCGAAGAGAAAGAAAATGGGCAAGGGTTAGAGAATATATTTGAAGAAATATTGACAGAAAACTTTCCTAACTGGCATTCAAGTTCAAGAAGCACAGAGAGCCCCAAGTAAGAAGAACCCAAACAGGCCCACATCAAGACACATAGTAATTAAAATGACAAAAATTAAAGACAAAGAGAGAATCCAAAAGGCAGCAAGAGATAATCAACAGGTTACTTACAAAGGAAACCCCATAAGGCTCTCAGCTTACTTCTCAACAGAAAAACTACAGGCCAGAAGGGAGTGGCATGAAGTAATCAAGGTCATGAAAAACAAGGATCTGAATCCAAGACTACTCTATGCAGCAAGGCTATCATTAAAAATGAAAGGTCAAATAAAGAGCTTCCCAGACAAAAAAAATGGCTAAGGGAATATATTAACACCAAACCAGCACTGCAAGATATGCTAAAAGGACTGCTGTAATTAGCAGAAGAAATAGGAAGAAAAATAGAACCACACTAAATAGAAATGGCAATAAATGAGTGCATATCAACTATCACCTTAAATGTGAATGGTTTGAGTGCTCCAATAAAAAGACACAGAGTAGCTGACTGGATAAAAAAGCATGACTCACATACATGTTGTTTACAAGAGACCCACCTCACAACAAAAGACTCACATAGGTTGAAAGTGAAGGGATGGAAAAAATCTTCCAAGCAAACAGAAAGGAAAAAAAAGCTGGGGTAGCGATACTCATATCTGATAAAGTAGATTTTAAAATGAAGGCCATACATAGAGACAAAGAAGGCCACTACATAATATTGAAAGGATCTATCCAACAGGAAGATATAACCGTGGTAAACATATATGCACCCAATATATGAGCACCAACATATATTCAAAATCTTCGGGAGGACTTCAAAGGAGAAATCAAGAACAATACTATCATAGCAGGAGACTTCAACACCCCGCTGACATCACTGGATAGATCTTCTAGACAAAAAAATTAACAAGGAAACACAGACGCTAAATGAAGCACTAGATCAAATGGATTTAATAGATATCTACAGAGAATTACACCCAGAACCACAGAATTCACATTCTTCTCAAGTGCACATGGGACATTCTCAAAGATAGACCACATTTTAGGGCACAAACTAAGTTCAAGAAGAGTGAAATTATTTCAAGCATCTTCTCAGATCACAATGGCTTGAAACTAGAAACAACTGCAACAAGAACATGCAAAGACATTTGAACATGGAGGCTAAATAGCATGTTATTGAACAATGAATGGGTTACCATGGAGATCAAGGAATTTAAAAAATTAAAAAATTTCTGGAAACCAATGAAAATGAACACACACAACACAAAATCTATGGGATGCAGCGAAGGCAGTTCTGAGAGGGAAGTTCGTAGCACTAGCAGCCCTACCTCAAGAAACAAGAATCATTTCTAATAGACTATCTAACCTCACAACTTAAAGAACTAGAAAGCAAACAAAAAGAAATCCCAAAGCAAGTAGAAGGATGAACCAGAAAAAAAAAAAAAAAAATTCAAAGGATCAATGAAACAAAGAGCTGTTTCTTTGAAAAGTTAAACAAGATTAATGGACCCTTAGCTAGAATCACCAAGAAACAAAGAGAGAAAACCCAAACACACAAAATCAGAAGTGAAAGAGAAGAAATAATATCTGACACCACAGAAATACAAAGGATTGTTAACAAATATGAACAATTATATGGCAACAAATTTGACAATCTAAGCAAAATGGACAAATTTCTAGAAACACATAGTCTCCCAAAACTGAACTGGGAAGAGATAGAAAACTTGAACAGACCAATAACAACAAAAGAAATTGAAGATGTAATCAAGACTTTCCCAGCAAACAAAAGCCCAGGGCCGGACAGCTTCACGGGGGAATTTTACCAAACATTCTAAGAAGAACTAATACCCATTCTCTTCAAACTATTCCAAAAATTCAAGAAGAAAGACTTCCGAACTCATATTATGAGGCCAGCATAATTCTAATTCCAAAAAAGACACTACAAAGAAAGAAAACTACAGACCAATGTCCCTGATGAACATAGATGCCAAAATCCTGAACAAAATACTAGCAAATTGAATCCAGCAATATATCAAACCTTATTCACCATGACGAAGTGAGATTCATTCCAGGGATGCAAGGCTGGTACAGTATTCGCAAATAATAAATGTGATACACCACATAAACAAAATGAAAGATAAAAATCATATGATTATATCAATAGATGCTGAAAAAGCATTCGACAATTCCAGCACCCATTTCTGATAAAAAGTCTCAGCAATCTGGGAATAGGGGTATCATATCTTGACATAATAAAGGCCATATATGAAAGACCTACAGCCATCCTTATACTCAATAGGCAAAAATTAAAAGCATTTCCCTTAAGAAAAGGAACAAGACAAAGATGCCCACTTTTGCCACTCTCATTTAACATAGTACTGGAAGTCTTAGCCACAGCAATCAGACAGGAAGAAAAAATAAAAGGGATCCAAATTGGAAAGGAGGAAGTGAAACTGTCATTATTCGCAGATGACATGATACTATACATAGAAAACCCCAAAGACTCCATCAAAAATTTACTAGACTTAATAAATGAATTTGTCAAAGTTGCAGGACATAAAATAAACGTCAAGTAATCGACGGCATTCTTATACACCAATAATGGACTCACAGAATGAGAAACTAAAAAAAAAATCCCATTTACTATTGCAGCAAAATAATTAAGATAATTAGGAATAAACTTAACAAAAGAAATAAAGAACCTATTTGCAGAAAACTACAGGTTATTGGAAAAAGAAATAGAGGAAGTAAAAAAAAAGTGGAAGCACATACCTTGTTCATGGATTGGAATAATTAACATCATTAAAATGTCCATACTATCCAAAGCAATCTATAGATTCAATGCAATCCCCATAAAAATACCAACAACATACTTCACAGAACTAGAACAAATACTTCAAAAGTTCATATGGAACCAAAAAAGACCCTGAATAGCCACAGCAATCTTGAAAAAGAAGAACAAAGTTGGAGGGATCACATTACCAGATTTCAAGTTATACTACAAAGCCACTGTAATCAAAACAGCCTGGTACTGGCACAAGAACAGGCAGATAGGTCAATGGAACAGAATAGAGAACTCAGGAATGGACCCAAGACAATATGCTTAATTAGTATTTGACAAAGGGGGCAAGAGCATACAGTGGAGTAAAGACAGCCTTTTTAATAAATGGTGTTGGGAATTGGACAGTTACATGCAAAATAATGAAACTAGACCATCAACTTACACCATATACAAGAATAAACTCAAAATGGATAAAAGACTTAAATGCAACTCATGAATCTATAAAAATCCTAGAAGAAACTGTAGGCAACAAATTTCAGACATCATGCTCAGCAGAATTTTAACTGATACACCACCTAAGGCAAGAGAAACAAAGGAGAAAATGAACACATGAGACTACATCAAACTCAAAAGCTTCTGCACAGCAAAAGAAATAACCACCAAAATGGAAAGGCAACCCACTCTATGGTAGAGCACAATTGCCAATGATACATCAAATAAGGGGTTAATTTCCAATATATATAGAGTGCTCATACAACTCAACAAAAGAAAGACAAAGAACCCAATTAAAAAATGGGCAGAGGAACTAAATAGACTCCTCTTTAAAGAGAAAATACAAATGGCTAAGAGACATATGAAGAAATGCTCAACATCACTAATCAACAGAGAGATGCAAATTAAAACAATGATGTATCATCTCACACCTGTCAGAATGGCCGCCATCAACAAATCATCAAACAACAAGTGTTGGCGAGGGTGTGGTGAAAAGGGGACTAGTACACTGCTGGTGGGAATGCAGACTGGTGCAGCCACTCACTATGAAAAACAATATGGTGTTACTTACCTCAAAAAATTAAAAATTGAACTTCCATTTGACCCAGTGATCCCATTTCTAGGAATATACCCTAAGAAACCTGAAACATCAATCAGAAAGAATATATGTAGCCCCATGTTCATAGCAGCACTATTTACAATAGGTAAGATCTGGAAACAGCCCAAATGTCCATCAGTAGATGAATGGATAAAAAAGCTGTGGTACATATACACAATGAAGTACTATGCAGCTGTAAGAAAGAAAGATCTCTTATCCTTTGGGATGTCATGGAGGGACCTGGAAAGTATTATCCTAAGTGAAATAAGCCAAACAGAGAAAGACAAGTATCATATGATCTCACTTATTTGTGGAATATAATGAACATAATAGTCTGAGGAATGGGGCAGTCCCAGAGACGTAGAAATAGGGTACAGACTGACAACCCTCAGGAGAGGAGGTGGTTGGGGGAGGGAAGAGATAAACCACAGAACTTAAATGCATGTAAACATAATCAATTGACATGGGCAACAAAGCCGGGGATGGGGTGGGGGAGATGGGGAGGAGGGTGTCAATAGGGAAAAAAAAAAGGAGAAACATCTGTAACAAAAATAAAATTAAAACAAAAAATCATCTACATATCATGAGAACAAAAGAAGATCTAGGTAGCTCTGTCCAAGCATGAGGAAGATGAGAAATAATTTGCATTGTAAAACTAGGAGAAGAAGAAAAAAATAGCTAAATAAATAAATGCAAGAGACTGGGGGGTTGGGGGGAGCTCAGCTTGGAAGGCTATCTAACACAACAGCCAAAAGAAAAAGATAAATAGAAATGTCAAAACACTAGATTAACTGAGCTAGAATACATAATAACAATCATAAAAATAACCCGAAGACAAGATGGAATGTTAACTAGAAATATAAATGAGAGATGGCACATGCAAGGGGAGAAATGAGGAACAAGGAAACACTGAAATGATGTCATGGAAAGCTAAGTATCCTTAAGATCTGGTCTGGAAGAAAGGCTTGGCATAAATTAGATGGATGTGGGAAAAAAGTTCCAAAAGATTTAAGCATCCCGGAGAAGATACTACTTGTGGAAGACAAATAAAAATGATTTAAAATACAGAGAATGACTGTCCTGGGAAAGAACTCAACAAATGGAACAGAAGAAAATAAAAATTTTCAAAGATATAATACAAAAAAGTTTTTCTGAAATGGAAAACAGAACTTAGTCTAAACAATTAAGGGACACACACATTTCAGACAAAAATGTGAAACCAAATGATTTATATAAAGCATATTTTGTTTACATTATTGAACAGTAAATATTTTTAAAATGACTTTCCCCCCCTAAGTCTTTAAGGAGACAAAGAAAGTCATCTACAAAGAGTGAAATTCTAGCTGGTCTCAGATTTCTCCAAAATCAAAATCAGTTCTAGAAGAAAATTGACTAATATGTATACAAAGAATCCCAACCTAGGGATTCCTTTTTTCTAAAGGCAACACACAGTAAGTTTCCATGAAGAACTCAAGGAACAGAGCCTTTTGGAAAATCAACCCTCACTACAGAATCTTGGTGCATCAGCATTACCCAGAAAAAAAGGCAGAATACTAGGCCCCACTGCAAACCTACTAAATCATAATCTGCATTTTAACAAGCTCCCCAGATGGTTCCCTTGCATATTAATGTTTGGAAACACTTACGAGAGATGTTCACAGAAAGAATACAGGAATGAAGATATGATGGTCAAAAGACTATGAACATCATTATCTCAATTTCAATAGGGTCCTAATATTTGGCAATTATGAAAAATCATGGTTATCCAACCAAATGTGAATGTCATCATCCTTGGCAATGTCAAATTTAATAACAGTAAAAATTTGGAGTTCTGGAGAAGTGAGGTTGGGAGAAATTTGTTTCAAGAGTTTCATGTTTTATAGCAGACAGCCAAATGACATCATCTAAAAAGCAAAAGTAGTTTAAAACATAATAATAACTCCAATTTCCTAATGTTTTTGTAACTTTTTTCTTTACATTAGAGAACCTTTTAGGAAATTATATTTTCTTCAATAAAAACAGCATTTATTTGAATCTCAGCTATACCGTCAAATTCACATTAATTTTTTTTCATTTTTAACTTCAAGTACCACAAAATGTGATTCTTTTTATTTAAAAAAGAGCTGTTTGCTTAAAGTATTTGTCTATTCCTAAAGTTGTGTTTATGCACAAAACAATATTTAGTATGATAGTCACCTAGCATTAATGATGGCCCCTTACAATGATAATATATGGGATGATTTGCAAATGTCTTCTTTCTGTACATTTTACTAACCATGCATCTTTTATAAAAATAATAAAGTTATAAGTAACCCTAAGAAGGAGGGCAAGGGCACATGTCTTATTTCTACTACAGTATACTACTTTCTTGGTCCAAAGGTCTTTTCTCTGAGGTTTCCAGATGACCACACTTAGTCCTTTCTATCGGTGTTCAGTCTCCTGAAACCTTATTCAATAGCAATATTCAAGAAGCAAGAAGCAAGAAGCAGACTGGTCTTCATTGTCAATGTTTATCCTCTGTGCTTAATATACAGGGTGGTATACTCAATTTATTAAATGAATGAATGAATCCCACATTCTCCACAAAGGCTTTGTGATAAACCAAGTGTCCTTTTAAACATTTGACCATGGTAGAGCTGGCTGACTTGAATTTTAAGTATGGGAAGGACTGAAATATCTGGTGACCTTTTCCCAGCAAGATACAGGATATGGCTAATTGAGACTAATCCATATCATCTAGGTACTCAGCAGCTGTAAAGCTGATCCTTAAGTTTGTATGAACATGACTTTTTCATGTTTGAATGTGGCTTAATTAAGCAAAATGTCTTATGTGAGGATTCAAATCCCCATGTAGATTAAACAAGTCTATTTAGGATCCACTAAGACTTTAAAAGTTTTTCTCACACTGTAGCACATTGCCTTACATCGCCATACCATAGGGGAATAAAAGAAAAGTTCAGAGAGAGAGAGATTCACTGAATTTGAGAGCTGTGTGGGACCTTGGAGACCATCAAGAGCAACCTCACATTTTACCCACAAAATTTACTCCCTGTCAAAGAAAAACAGACTATGCAGAGGAAGTGCCTGACTATTCCCTCCCTGTTCTCAAGTAGACTTCACGCTAGCACCATAGTGTAGTGGAAGAATGCGGATCAGAGTCTAGGCTTCAGCTTTGCCTATCATGTCATATGTCAACATGGGTGAGTCTGTTACTCTCTTTTGGGTCATCAGTTTCTTTTTTTCTTATCCTCACCCGAGGACATTTTTTGTTCAGGTAGAGTGGGAGGGAGAGAGAGGAAGAGAGAGCGAGAGAGAGAAACATCGATGTGAAAGGGACACATCGAGTGGCTGCCACCCGCTCAACCGACCAGGGCCAGAGACAAACTGCAACCAAGGTACATGCCCTTAGCGGGAACCGAACCTGGGTCTCTCGGGACCGCAGGCTGATGCTCTAACCGCTGAGCCAAACCGGCCAGGGCGGGTCATCAGTTTCTATTCCTTTGAAATTAAAGAATCATGTTAGGTACATAATCATCCAACTTTATTCTTTAAGACATGGGACTCTGATTTAACCATAACAACATAATGAATTTACTTAGAAACTGAACACATGATGTATCTAATTATTATAACAAAAGTAACAAGATCCACACAGCCATGTTTGAGGCATGTTTTATCTAAAAGATCCACCACAAGTTTTGTTATAAGGTAGGGAAGAGCCATCACCAATAAAAAAATTTTCCAGCAATTCTCAGGGGAGTGAGACCTATTTATATTTTTATAGAACTGATCAATGTTGCCAAGGGAGGTGATACTCAAGAGGAGATGCCTGCACACTCTGCTGGAAGAAAGTTGAGATGAAGCAAGTGATGAGTCAGAGATGGCGAGATAACAAGAAGTATAACATTGAGTCGAAGTCATTGGTTCTGGAGTGGGACAAAATTGTGGATGACCCCAAAGGTTGAATTTTGTTTAACTTCTCTATTTTCTAATTTTATATAACTCTAATAATTAGGATTTCCCAGTTGTGGCTTTCTTCCTAGTTCCCCCAAACAAGCACATTCGTCTTATTTTGCTTATCTTACAATATCTACAGAGAAAATAATAGAGAGAGGGGGAAAAAAAAAACACCAATAAACTTGGGAAATCATAAAACTAACTAAAAATCTTATAAGATTCCTATAGTAGTAATTCGTGTTCTATAAGTTTCGACCCCATTTGAGTTGGCAAATGAAAACGAGTGGTAAAAAATATGACGTGTTGAGGCAGCCACTTAAATACTTGGACTAGTCACACACTGGCAGTGTGACCTTGGTTACACCAAACCATTCATCAAAAATATCCTGCTGTTGTCCTGGCCGGTTTGGCTCAGCGGTTAGAGTGTCAGCCTGCGGACCAGAGAGACCTGGGTTCAGTTCCCACTAAGGGCACCGTACCTCTGTTGCAGTTTGTCCCCGGTCCCGATTGGGGTCGTGTGGGTGGCAACCAGTCGATGTGTCCCTCTCACATCAATGTTTCTCTCTCTTTCTTCTCCTCTTCCTCCCACTCTCTCTGAAGATAAATGCAAAAATGTCCTTGGGTGAGGATAAAAATAAAATAAAAAAGCCCAGCTGTTGAAAATGGGGCTACATTTCACTAAGAAAAAAATGTAAATAAATACTAGTTTGGGTAATACCTGGAGATAGTGTAAGAGATAACTGTGGCATCAAAATAACTCAAATTTGGCAAACATTGGCTTAGTGGCTTTGGATTGAGTTAACCTGCATTTGAATAGAAGGCAAGTAACTTAGTTCTGGGACTTCAAGTTATTTATATAACCCCTGTCTGTCTCCTTTCTTCTAAATGATGAGTGAATAATAGGTCTACCTGGATTCATTGTGATAATAACATGTAAGTCTTCTGGCAAAGAGTAGATGATAATGATACTCAGTAAATGTGAGTAAGGGTTGTGCATTTTTTTTCCTGGATTAATGTATATTTCCTCCCTCTTGACTTTAAGTACTTTGGAAATGTGGATATTGTCTGTTTGTTTCTTGCTCAGAATTATTCCAATAGTAAGTATCTAAGACATATTTGTTGAATTAGTTAATTAATTAGAAGAATATACAGGTTCTCCCTAGGACTCACTAGGAATAAATTCTGCCACCACAGAATTGTAGTATCATTTTCTCCTAATGGTTGTTGTGATGCCATTGTTAAACTCTCAGGGAAAAGCCAACAGAGGGCCATTTTAAAGCCATGAGTTATATTTCCTGGGGATGGATCATGGCAAAATCTTCTAGCTGGTAACTACAGATGGTACCTCTTTCGCCATAAAGGTGTCTCATCTGTTTTTCTTGCCACTTCTTAGGCTATTTGCCACAATTAAGTACAGCAGCAGAAAAGCCCACAGGCTGGTTTATGTTGTGTTTAAAAAGTTAATTAAATTGCCAAGTTGTTAAGTTGTTAAATTTAAAGTTAAAAAAAAAATTCTATTAGCAAGTTTTCTCCTGATTAAAGTCGGGAGACCCACGTGTTTGATTTTCAACTTGGTCCTCTCCAGCAATAAACATTAAAAATAAAAAACAATTCCATTTTATGACCAAGCCCTCTACAGTGTCTTTTGTGTGATGCATTATCTGGAAGAAAGACAGTCAAATTACAATTCATCTACACACAAGTCTTCTTAAGAATGTGTTTCTTCTGGGTGGAGTGGGGTGGGGGTGGGTTGGATAAAAAGCAAACATCTGTCCAAATTATGCTGTGCCATTTTTTATTTTATAATCCGATCCTGTGAGATAATAGAAAACAAGATGCCCTTTCTATTCTTAGGATGCTATAGGACCTACTAGGACTTTGGCATGGAGAGATAATCATCGTTTTAGAAGGCAGACAGGTCTCCCTTAATTCCTGGCTTCACGGATATGCTGGGGTTTCCATTTTCTCACTGGTTCAATGAACCTATCACAATGCATGCTTCAAGGGATTGTGGAGAGAGAATTTATAAAATAATAGCATTTAATAATCATTTAAAAATGTCTCTAGCAAGAGATACTATGTAGTACAGCATATATACTGTAGAGACTACGTAGTTGAGCATAGAATGCAGTCTCTGGGGCCAGAGATAAATCAATGGTGTGAACCTGGACAAGTTACTCACTCAGCTTCTATGCCACAGGTTTCAGGACTGTGAAGTGTGTTTCATGACAGTATGCAATGCCTAGGGTTCATATGAAGATTAAATTGAATAAGATATAATATTCTTCGAACAGTCCTTGACACAAAGTAGGTTGCTTAGTAAATTATAGCTGTTATTATTATAGGTCACAAAGAAGTTGCATTCTGATATATATATCAGAATATATATATATATATATATATATATATATATATATATATATCTCCACATTTAGATATATTATCATATATTAGAATATTATGTAATATATATTATACATAGAGAGAAACATAAATATAACTATACCAGTAAGAGCTCATTTAAAGGACAATGTATGAGTAAATTTGAATCTTAAGAGATACTTCAGTGGAATCAGTATTAGAATAATCAAAACCACAAGCTGAAAGATGTTTTAAGAATCATCAATTCTACTCTAACAGCTGAATGGATCTCCCCTGCCATCCTCTGACAGGTTGTCATTGGAAATGTGATGTGGAACTCTCTGCTTTCTGACAGCCTGTACTAGTGCTGGACAGCTCTAATTTTTGGCAATCTCTTTCTTGTATTGATCTGAAATCGTCTCCCTTGCATATCGGGGTTACACAGAAGACATCTGCTCAGTATTCTACGTAATAGCTCTTGAGACACTTGAGAGAAGTAGTCATAGATCCTGAGCAGCCCTTCTCCAGGAGAAAAAAGCCTCCATCTTTAGCAAACACACACTCAAGTTTCACCTCAGATGCCACCAACTCTTAGAAGCCTCCCTTGTCTCTGAGAGGAGCTAAGCACACCCTCTTCAAAGGTCCCATGCTCTCTTAATTAGTCCTTCATAGCATCTTTTATCCCAATTACTGTCATTACATGTTTATATTTGTTTGCCTCCCCAACAAACTTGTGATCGAGAGAGCTCATGGTTGATTCATCCCTCTATCCTGGTGGTGCATAATTATAGCTGAAAATAGTAGAGAGGTTCCTTAAAAAAAACTTAAAAATAGAATTGCCATTTGATCTGGCAATTCCACTTCTGGATATATACCCCCCAAAAATGGAAAGCTGCTTCTCAAAGGGATATTTGCATACTCGTGTTTATAGAGCATTATTTACCATGGCCGAGGAGTGAAAGCGACCCACCTTTTGTCTGTCTGCAGGGGAGTGACTACTCAAGATCTGTGGCATAGACATTCATGGGATATTGCTCAGTCCTGTCACATGCTGCAACATGGATGAACCTTGGAGACATTATACCAAATGAAATAAACCAGTCAACAAAAGACAAATACTGTGTGATTCCCCTTCTATTCCACTAGAGTTTTCAAATTCATAGAGACAGAATGATGTTTACCCTGAAAAATTGGAAATGCAGAATTGTTTAATGGGTACAGAGTTTCAGTTTTATCAGCTGAAAAGAGTTGTGGAGATGGATGGTGGTGATGGTTGTACAACAATACGAATGGACTTCATACCACAGGACAGCACACTTAAAAATGGCTAACGTGGTAAATGTTATTATTAAATATTTTTTAAAATAAAATAAAATAACTTCAGAATAAGTGAATAAATAGACCTGTGTTTTAACTAAAAAGAGTAATACCCAATCACACCATTTAATCAGCTCTTTATTTTACATCTCACCAGAGCCTGTGTGAGTGAGAACAAAGGTTCCTTAAGCAGATCCAGGAAGTCAGTATAAACCCTACTGTTTGTTTTGTTCATATTCTCTTCTTGAAAATCAGACTCTATAGATCCAGCAACACTATGGGTTTGGAGAGAGAAATGCAGTCAACCTTACTCTGTAGTAAGTAGTGAGCACTTCCTATGGGACACATTTTCCCAGGAATAGTTGGTCTCACCTGTATATGCTTTTACATTTATATAGAATAATTTTCACCAAGAGATTCTGGTTTCAACCTCAACTGCCAGTAAGTCAATATGTCCTCAGACAAGGCCTGCCATCTCTCATTGAATATCACCATCTAAAAACAGGTCAGATTTTGATCGTCACTAAGAAAGCAATAAAACATGGAATTTTTAATAGCTTGGGTTTAGAGTTGAGCAGAGCAGGCTCTATTACAAGTGCCAACAGTTGATTAATAGTAAAACTTGGCTGTATCACTTCGGTCCTCTAAGCCTCAGTTTTTTTCTTCTTTAAAATGGGGATCATAATAAAAATGATCATAGACATGATTTAAAAACCAGTGAGGTCATATAAAAAAAATTCTTACCATGACATGCAATAAGAGCTCAATTTATTTTAGCCTCTGTTTTAATTACTTCTCCTCCTTCTACTGTTCTCATTCAGGAGAAGGACAATAATTCTGCCCGTAGTTTCCTAGAGATTCAATACTAGCCACTCAAGACATGAATAATTGTTTTGTGGGTCAGGTTTTCCTGGACGAGGATCAGAGGTCTCCTTCATTTATGAGGCCACCTGGGTGCCGTTGTGGACTTAGGAAAGAGGGGTTCAGGGGCCAGGCTGCATTTATAAGCTGCCTAAATTACACAACAGACCTTTCAAAAGATATCACAAAAAACCCAGCCAACTTCCATAATTCAAACATAGCATGTGCACCTAAATTCAAATGCCCGCACTCTCGCGTTTGACCTAGGGATTGCAGGTTTGGACAACGTGGAAGAACATTTGTATCCACGTTGTGACACAAAGCCTCCCCAGCTATGGAAGCCCAGGCCCCACAAGGCCGATTTTTCTCATCCATGTAGGCTGTTGTAACAAGGGTTGAAGACAAAATGTGTTCATTAAAATGAACAAACAAACAAACAATGTATCTAAATGTCCTGCAGTATGGCACTCAAGCGCCAATGCAGTAGTACATCCCCAATACTATCTCGTGGAGCCGTTAGGGTTTCCTCCAGGAAAAAGAACTTTTCTCCTTATGACTTGATCCATGAAAACCACCTTCCGTTAGCCATTTCACGGTAGCCAGGCACGTAATACATGTTCCCAATGCCTCTGGGTATCACTGAATCAAACACTGGTTAACCATCCTCCAGGGCAAGGTGGGAGAAGGAAGGGCAGGTGATGGTCGCAGGTGGGTATCTCCCACTCTGCTTTGCGGGGATATTTCACACGAAGGAAACGTTCACACTTCATTTTTGTGAACAGTCAACTGTGGCAACATCGATGCCTATAACTGGATTTCATTATGGAAATGGCGCTAAAGAGGGCCACCGGCTCCCAAACCCATTAGACTGTTTTCTATTGCTTTACATATTCTTCTGTGATAAAAATAGCCTGATACTGGAATTTAAGAAGCCTCCGCCTAAAGGGTAACAGATGGATGTTAAGAAGATTATAATAAAAAGGGGGATTATAAAAAAATAAAATATGGGTTGGGCTAAGGAGCGTCCTCACACTTCAGGCAATTCAGTTTTGGGGGTGATATGCTTTCCAGAATTTGACACTTCCCTCTTTGCTGGTAAAACCTCTCAGCATCTTGGTCACACTGAAGGGATTTGCAGCTGTGGGTTGTTGGGTTTTATTTTGCAGCAGTCTTTCTCCGACTGCCCGGGGGTATGTTTGCAACTTCTCTCTCTGAAAATGCAATTTGTATTCCAAGGTCCACTCACCATAGCTCTCAATGCAGAAAGATCCTCTCCTTTCTCCTTGCTTCTGTTTTCTCCCTATGCTTCCTTGTCCACAGAAAGAAAAGGAACAACTGCCACGCTTTGCAACATGCCTGCTCCACCCTGGCATGACACTGAGGTTTGGCCAACACCCAACCTCAATTCAAAATATTGCAATCAACTTTTGCCCTTGTATCCTTCTCAATGATTTGGAAATGCAGCTCTCTGAAGCACCCTCCCACTAGCTTTTCTGTTTTAAACAGCTATATTGAAACCTATATTTCACATCATACCGAGGGCCACCATGCTGCTTGTCCTTCTTGTCCATTAACTAACCCCTTCCAAGGCCTTGAAAATCCTTTATCCTGTCCCACTGATACTCTTAACTCTTGCATTCTGTTTAGGTCATTTACAAGATTCATTACCCATCTCTATGTGTTGAATACTTTGTCTTTGCCTATGCTAGAGATATTCATATTTAGCTCATTGTTTTTCCTGGTCGAAGTCCTTCCTCAGCCAACGTCTTCAAACAAGATTGACTCTGCTCTCGAATGAGAGTTATATTTTGGCTAAATGTGAAATATTTTAACTATTGTCCCTTTTTCCTCATGGGTTATGAAGTGTGGTAGATGAGCTATCGAAAACCTAATTCTGTGTGCTATGTTTGTAATCTGTCCTTTGTTTCAAAAAGTGTGTCAACTATTATTTTTACCTTTGAGATTTAAATATTTCACTGGGATTGACTAGAGGTCTGTAAATCCCTGTGTCTTGAGAAAATGTGAGTCTTTTTGATCCAACAATTCATGGTTTTCTTCAGCTCAGTTAGTTTTCTTCTTTTATTTCTGTCGTGAGTTTCTTCTAGGTCTGTATATTGTTTAGAATCCCAAGTGTTAGCACTTTAAGACTTTGGGATTTGTCTCCAAGTCTCTTAATTTTATATTGCAGCTTTATAGCTAGCTAACTAGACAAGTGTAACTCGTATGAATATAAAGTTTAGATCAAGAAACAGAATATTTCTAATACCCAAAGCCATCTTTTGCCTATCAGTCACTAACTCTCATTTCTTCCCCCTACCAATTCAGTGATAACCTGAATTTTGATTTCTAACAGCATGGGATAGTTTTCTCTATTTTTGTGCTCTATGTAAATAAAAAAATAAGGTGTATTCATTTTTGTCTGGCTCCTTCCATTCACGTTGTTGGAATATAGCTACCGATCATTTTTCTTTCCTTATTACTGGGTATTATTCCATTGCATGTATATACTACAATTTATTCATTCCACTATTGATGGGCATGTGGGTACTTTCTAATTTTCTCCTAGAATTTTGAAGGTATCATTCCATTTTCTTCTAGCTCAATCTATATGTTGCTACTTGCACATTACAATCTTTACTTTGTGGAGATTTAAAATTTTTCTCTGAATGTTCGCTGTGTGAATTTTCCACTGCGGTGTGCCTCGGTATGGGTTTATCTTTGCTTATCCTACTCACTGCCCAAAGTTGTCAAAAGTAATGAATTCTTTTGCATCATTTACTTTTCCTCTTATGTAGCAACATTCCATAATTACCACATTTACTTTTGGTGACATTTCTGCAAGAAGGACCATCTTATGTAACTTAGAGGTGAGCAAACTGTGGCTCAAAATCTGAAACTCCTCTGCCCAATTTGGAAAGAACCCCAAATGTAATAATTACCATGTCCTCACCAAGATCTAACACATTCTAAAGATCATACATTCTTTTTTTATAATATATTTTTATTGATTTTTAGAGAGAGAGAGGAAGGGAGAGAGAGATAGAAGCAGCAATGTGAGAGAGATACATACATCAATTGGCTGCCTCCTGTATGCCCCCTACTGGGGATGGAGCCTGAAACCTGGGCATATGCCTTGACCAGGAATTGAACCAGGACCCTCTCAGTCCATGGGACGACACTCAATCCACTGAGCCACATTGGGATGATTCTACAGGTTAATATTGGATTCTGATAGTGTAGTATGCTTCAAAAGGTAGTAAAGAACTAAAGATGCCCCACAAATACAAACAAAAAATATAAATACAACCAAGAGCTGCAAAATCAAATATGAAAGTATTAGGCTAAATAGAGTTTACTTATTTGGCTTTAACTACAAGACTTAGAGCTTTTAATATGTTTCTGAGCTCTAAACACCCCCAAGGGAGGCAGCTGTGAGGGATAAATACATGAGGCTTTTCTTAAATATAGAACACTTTTTAAGATTATAAAATGTTTATTTTTACCCAGTATTTTATTATGAAAATTTTCAAACAAATGTAAAAGTTAAAACAATTGTGAATACCCATGTAACTTACCACCTAGATTTTACAATGTAAACTTTGAGATATTTGTTTTATCATCAATCTATCTATCCATTCATCTACTCATCTTTTTATCTGTTTGTCTTTTAATTCATCTCTCTACTATCTATCTATCCATCTATTTATCATTTTATTTATTCATCAATCTATCTTATATTTGGAGGCCTTTCAAAGTAAATTGTAGCACCTCAGTACTTTTCAAACATAAATGTATATTATTAACTAGACTTAATCCTATTTTATGATTCTATTTTTTATTGAAGTAAAGCTTACATAAAGCAAAATGCACACACTTTAAGGATATTTATTTATTTAAACATCTTTTTATTGATTTTATAGAGAGAGAGGAAGGGAGAGAGAGATAGAAACGATGTGAGAGAGAAACATTCATTGGCTGCCTCCTGTGCGCCCCCTACTGGGGATCAAGCCCATAACCCGGGCATGTGCCCTGACCGGGAATCAAACCAGGATCTCTCAGTCCATGGGACAACACTCAATCCACTGAGCCACACCAGCTGGGCACATTTTAAGGATTTTTAAAGAATTATTAAACTAAAATTAATTAAAGTTTTTCTTTATTTTTCCATCACCATTTATTCCCTCTGTGGCCTCTTCCACTTCTACCTCTCTCCAGCCATCACCACACTGTTCATGTCCATGAGCTCTCTTTCTTTTTTTCTTTTTTATTCAAACTTTAAGATTTAAATTTTTAAAGAATTTTGACAAATGCCTAGATCTATCTGTATGACCCAAATTCATCACCCTAGGTTTCCCGATGTTCCTTTCCAATCCACCCTACTCCCACTCACTAACCCAGAAAAACCTCTTTTTCTCATTTTTTTCACCACCAACCCAGCAACAACCACCATTTGCATTTTTATCACCACTAATTAGTTTTGCCTGCTCTTTTACTCATGATGATGTTTTGAGATTCATCCATGTTGCTAAATGTATCTGAAGTTAGTATAGAATCTTTTTATTTATTTTTATGTTTTTCCTGTAGCGTCTTACTGTAGCGGTATGCTTTAGAATACACTTTAGGGGATGCTCGGCTACAGATTGGGGAAAGAGAGAATTGATTGATGAAAATAAGGGGTCTGCCCTAGCCGTGGTTAGAGCATCAACTCAAGCACCGAAAGGTCTCGGGTTCAATTCCCAGTCAAGGGCACGTACCTGGGTTGCAGGTTTATCCCCCGCCCTGGCTTAGGTGTGTACAGGATGCAACCAATGGGCGTGTCTCTCTCACATCAATGGGAAAAAATATCCTCAGGTGAGGATTAACCACAAAACAATAAAATAAAATGCCTGTCTGGTGTGGCTCAGTGGCTGAGCTTCAACCCATGCACTGAGAGATTGCTGGTTCCATTCCGGGTCAGAGCACATGCCCAGGTTGTGGGCCAGATCCCCAGTAGAGGACGTGCAGGAGGAGACCAATCAATGTTCTCCCTCATCAATGTTTCTCTCTCTCTCTCTCTTTCCCCTCCTCTCTCTAAACAATAAAGAAAAAATAAAAATTAAATTAAATTAAATAATAAAGGGTCTTCACTTTTACATTTGGGTTTTCTGAACTATATCTTGCCTCCTTTAAAATACACAAGTATGCAATGTTTGATAACTGGAATGATGAGAAAGAAATGTCTGTGGTTTCAACTTATGACCTTGATTTCTTTTTAATGCATGTTGCTTTAATAACTTTTATATAACAACTCCAAATTAATGAGTGTTTCTTTTCTCAATATATCTTCCTAAAGCTTGCCTATATCGCAAGAATGCATAAGAATACAATTAGATAATGCAAGATAACACACTCTACAAACTGTAAAGCACTCTATGAATGCTGATACTACCATTAATGATAATGATTTAAATACTCCTTTTCCCCTCATTGAACTCAGAAGAAATTTAAAGTTGTAAGAAAATGTAGAGGTTGATCACTTCATCAATCACTTCAATTTCTGGATAAGAAATGGAAAACTAGAGGAAGAAATGACAAATGTGGGCTACGGAACCCAAGTAACTCCAAATATCATCTTTTACTACATCCCTGCCTCTCACTCATATCCTTCCTGAATACAAGTTTGATTTAAATCTGGTAAAAAAAAAAAAAGAATGCCACCCAAACATAACTTGGGTTTTAAATTAAGAGAACCTAGATGAACTTTTATCTATATCTACTAGGGTGATCAGCCATCCTGGTTGGCCTGGAAATGTCTTGATTTGAGCACTAAAATCTTGTCTACCTCAGGAAACACCTCAGACCCAGAAAATCAGACATCTGGTCACCCAAGTCTTTTTTGGGGTCAGAACAGCTTCATAGAAGGTCTTATTATATTTATATTTCAATCACTCTTGGAAGTTGGATTTTTAAAGGGACAATCAGAAAAACCACTAAAATCTGTTTCCTCCTTTTCTACTGGATGCAGATGTCACATACACAAAATGTTTTATGTATCACTTGACCAGTAAACTGCCCTTATTTGAGTGGGAGGGGTATATGGCTCAGTGGTTATGAGCGAAGACAATAGAATAAATGTCCTGGATTTCAATCTCAGATCTGCTTCTTACTAGCTACATGACCTTGAGCAAGTCACTTTACCCCTTTAAGCTTCCAAGGTCTTGCCTTTGAAATGGGGAGAACACCTGTCTTGCAAGTTATCTTGAGGTGGAATGAGGTCACATGTGTCAAGTGCTCACCAGGGTGCCAAGGATATGGCTCATATCCTGTTAAGAGTGACTCCTTTTATGATTTAATATGCAAGCCCCCAGGAAAAGCCTAAAGACTGAGCAGGGACCCTGCCCGTCAACATGCCTCCTGGTTTGTTTCAGTTGGGAAATTCATTTCCCCCCAATGAAGAGCAGAAGAAAAAGCTTAATGGCAGGCATCCACCCTAGCTCTAAGGGTTAAACAAAGAGGCAACTGCTTTCCATGGGAATGTTTTTGTCACCCCCCCTTTAATGTGAAATCTTTCATCTGAGCTAAAGCTTCAGAAGTCAGATTTCACCGAGAACTCACCCAGACTTGTGCAAGCAATGGGGCTTTAATTACCTTTCTCACACAGGGGTAGCTTTGTCTTTAAAAAAGAAAGAAAGAAAGAAAAGAAAGCAGTCTATTCTTTTTCTTTCTTTCTTTTTTTTTTTTTTTTTTTTTCAGATTGAAATCTTTTGTTCCTGGCACTTTCCATATGCCATCCTTTAATATTTAATCAGCCCCCACCTCATCAGAAGTCTGCTGGCCTCATTAGATAATTAATGGTTGCCGGCATTGCATTTGCTGCAGTTAATACATCTGCAGCCAGCAATTAGCGCCTGAGTTTATTAGCCGCACTGGCTTCATTTATTGGGAAAGCAATTCTGCCTTTGATCGGAGCCTCTGGGATCGGCATATGTGGACAGCTTGCCCCCTGTTCTGTGGGATTCTTTTGTTTACATTTTTGCCACAGTTTTGCAACACTGTGCATCCTGGCCCTTCCACGAACAGTTGGTGGGGAAGATTTCCCTTTTATAATTTAGAAGGTAGTTGAGTAATTCTGAGCAGCAGACAGAAGCTGCAGCGTGGTTCTCTGACTTTGTGTAGGGTGAGGAGGGGAGAGGGAAGCTGCGAGCTATTTTGTTCTTTTGGAAATGTCTATTTTCTTTAAAGCCATTGATTTAAAGCTGAGAACTATTCATTCAGGAGGAATGCATGCTAAGAAATGTGGTCTAATACATCAGGCGGCCGCCTCAAGTGAGACCTAGCTGTTTGGAGCTATCAAGCAGCAGGAAGATGGGGCCGTCTGCCATTTTTCATCTTTGAATTTGACTTCCACACTTGGGTCCCAGCCCCACCTCAGTCCTTGTTACTAAGTGGAATCCTGTCCTTGTCACCTGTGTTGCAGGTGTGCTTTCCTGGAGACTCTGATCACTGCCAGTTTCTTCCCAGTGATTAAAATTTTGGCATACCACCAAGATGATTTCCCTAGTCAAATCCTTCTTCCTTCCTGGTGCCAAAAATTGGGGAAAATGATCATTAAGAACATGATAATGATGCAATATCGGAATGAAATGAGGATGATGTTTTGTTGGTACATCAGAGGAACAGAAAATAAGGAAATGAAGAAAATACAACTTTATGGATGAGGTGAGGGGAAATGGAAAGGAAAAGCAGAAAAGACAAGAAGCAGTAAGCATTTCTTTTTTCATTTAGGCCAAATTACTAAATCAAGACCCATCTAAAGACATATGCCGTAAATGATAATGATGAAGATAAATGTTTATTCAGCATTTCCAAGCACCAGGCATCTGTTTCTAAAAAAAGTGTTTTCTCATTTAATACTGAGGCATCTCTAGCAGGTTTCTCCCATGTGAAGAAGGAGAAGAAAAGATTTCCAGAGATTGTGAGCATGTTTTCCCAAGCTCAAACAACTCATAGCCTCTGAGCCAGCACTCACTGAGCTTCCATCATGTATTAGTCAGTTTGCATGCTCATGTTTATTTTATTCTCATAAGAACAGTGTGAAGCTCACTGAGGGTGGGTCATTGACTCAACATCAAACAGGAAGTAGGGAGGCTGTTTAATCCCCAAGCCTTTTCCCACTATTACAAAGACTAATGCCATCTGGGGCTCCACCTGAGGTTCAGGTTGAAAGAATGGTCTACCATGACTCTAGCCCATTCAAAAACAAGGGACATCATCCTGTGGATGAGTCAAGGAAGCTCATGAATGCTTCTTCACACCTGAATAGTAAGGTTGATATATTGGTTTGCTTATTAATTGTTTTTCTTGGGATCAGTGGAGTTCTTACCCTCAGGTCTAAATCTGTAAGAGACCAGCCACATGTAAAGGTAAGACACCTGTCCTTGCAGCATGGTGCCTCCCAAATGCTGATGCACACACAACAAATATGGAAACCATGTTATTATGCAGATTCTGACTGCCAAGGGTGGGAAGAACCAGAGATTCTGATTTTCTGACAAGATCCTATCATATCAATGAGGTGAAGTGGTGATTCTCAGTCGAGAGGCATTTTCAAGTTTGCAGCTTTGAGAGAGTAAGGTGTTGTTGAGACCATTTGGACTGGATACATGACCAAATCTATTGAAGGCCTCTGTATAGACTTTTGAGATTCTGGCGGGTAGTGTAGAGACCTGCTGGTCCTATGGCCGCTGGGACACAAGCCTCCTAGGCAAGTTTGCTTGCTTGTTAACCCTGCCACCAACCTATCTAGAGTGACCTGCCTCTTTCCCAGGTCTCTCCTTAACCTCCCTCCATGTACAGGGCCAGTTTGCAAACCAACACCTGTCTCCCTGAAGATGAAAGGAAGTAACCATTGTGTGCTTCTCTGCAAAGGCTAAAGAGAGTTATAGCAAAGCAAGACGGGATTATCAATAACACTTTACCCTTGGGAGCATAGGCTTTTCCAAGCTGGAGAAAACTCCAAGGCAATTACTATACTTATCCTTCAATTCTAAATACTTGTATTATGCAGTTTGGTTGGAAACAAAATCATGTTTATCAGATTTTATTTTTCTTATATACTAGGAGGAAAATAAAGTCCCTAGAATGTTTTTGAATGTAGTTTACCAGAATCTTCCAGGTACCATTAATAAATAGGGTGATTATTGGTGGCCTATGGATAAAATTAAGAACATAATGTTTAAAGGTACATGGGAAAAACTGGATTTTGGTACCAGTATAAAAATATAGTTTTGAATGCATTTATTTAAATGAAAACAGAGAAATGGTTTAAAGACCTTGCTATGCACTTTCTGTCCTCTAAGTAATGACTATAAGAAATAAATAGATGAAGATGGAATGTGAAGAGATGCAGTTGGAAGACTCTTATTCTGATGCAACATCACAGAATGATTCAACTCTGCTCTTCCTCCACGGCTTCACACTCCCAATGTTGGACACAAATGCCCATCCTTGTCTTCATCAGGACTGCATCTTTGGCAAGAAGATCAGGTGCTTTGATTTATTTTAGGGTTGGTGCAGGGGGGCTGGATGTATTGTTGGTACTTAGAAGAGGTGACTTTGGAAGCTGCTGTCCATGGTTCTGATAGTTGTCCCCAGCTAGGAACAAGTCAACAAGCCTCAGGGACAGATTTGCCTTTTCTAAACTAGCAGACACCTTCCAGGGCTAAAATTGATCATTTGTCCTTAAGATTAGAATTTATCCTTAGAATTAGTAAAGTCACTATCAGGAACTTCCCCTGAGAGAATAGCCACAGAAGTGGGCAGAACCTAGTGCCAAGAGTGCACATTGCCTTTATTGTTATAAATACATAAAGGTTTTATTAGGTCAGGGTAGGAGCAGTGTGTTATTTGGTTGAATCTTTTGAAATGGCCATGTTTGTAGATAAAAATGGGTGAATATTAGCAATAAGATGTCTAACAATAGACATTATTTGAACAAGACAAGAAAAAAACAGAAGAAATAGGTTGGCAAGCAGTACACAAGTGTTATTTGTTTAGAATATATTTCTACATAGTTTTGTGTGTTTTTCCATTTTTCTTCATAGGTTGTTACTGTTAATGTTTACATGGTCATTGCATCCAATTCTTAGTCAATTCGCTCTCTCTCTCATCTGGGTACTTACTGTTGTCATTTTCCATCACTCTGTGAAGTTTATCATTCATGTTTCTTTTGTTGAATAGCCTCAGAATAGTTCCTAACACGTAACTCCAGGCAGCCATTTCTAATCAATCAGAATTGTCATGCAAGGCAATATTGACTTTCCTTCCCTGCTCTAGACCTTGTCAGTTAGATAGTTTCTCCTCACCCACAGCCTCACCTCTACACAGAGAGCTCTATACCATTATCACACTCTCATTCTCTCTGCTGAGTCTCACTCAGGTTTGTGCAGCTGAAATTGAATTTCTTTACCTCAGCTACTCCTAATAATTCAGGGTCACTGGTAGTGTGACCAACACATCCTAGTTTGTTGGTAATTTCCTGGATTCAAAATGGAAAGTCCCATATCCTAGGAAGTCCCTCATTCCCAGGAAAACTGGAAAGTTTTGTATTTTTTAGTACTGGTTTAAGTTAGGAGGGGTCACAGTGGACAAGAGCATGAATAATCTGCAAAGCTACTTGTGGAGGGGAAATCAGACAACTCGGCCAAGGCCAAAGGGGAAGATCTCCAGGTCTGTGGAAGGTCTTTGAGAAAATTGGAGCTGGTGTCCTAGGGCCTCCAGGAGTCCAGGTATAAGCAACCTCTGGCCATTTGGCCTCTGATATCTGCCAAAGAGCATCCACTGATTTAATTGGAGGAACTTGGGCTGGTGAGCTTAGAAGGGACAGTCCCTCTGGCCTCTGGCAAAGTTACTTGGGATGTTTTAACAGGTTAATTCCAAACGATGTCAGTCTTGTAAATGTGATGCGAAGCTTAACTCCTACCTGCTGGAATAGATCCTCTTAGCTCTTATTCTTTGCAGGGTGGTTTGAGCCAACACATCAAGCCATTCCTGTCCTTTGAATGCAGGGCACCTTATCTCCCGGAGCACTGAGCTCCAACGTGAGTGATGATCATGCTCCAAGTTAATGGTATTTTCTTTGTATTCCAAATGCAAAAATGGAAAATTCTCTGATTTCTTCTTCTGAGGGGCCATTAATAGAAATCTTTAAAAGGATAGTTTCTTAGCACTGGAAATATTAAGCTGTTATGGCAAATGAGCTTATTTTTACTTTCAAATGAAAATATAAATAAGTAATAAGTAAATATTAGCAGTTTTGGTTCCATAATGAATAAAGACAGAGTCGAGAACAGAAAGAGTGTGTGCCCATTAGAGAGTCCGGGAAATTAACATTTGTTGACATTTTACTGCTTTTAGCTTTAATGTAAACTCGAGGCAATTAAGTTATGTTCAACACATTTCCTTTGTAAATATTTTCCATTTCTCGATATAGTAACCAAGATGTCTTACAACAGTAGCATATCAGCAGTCCCCAAACTGGGGGAAGACTCACCTGTTATCTGCCAGTGTAAAAATAGGAAACCCAAATGCTTGAATAATTCAGTGTTTCTCTTCTATTTCTTATCCCCAGCAGGACTATGCCATTCACCTTTCAGGGTGTCTTCTGTTGTTTTTATTTTTTTAATTTTTTTTTTTTTTTTTTTTACTCTAGGTGAATCTATAAATTCATACTCAGGAGAACATAAATTATCCCATGCTTGAATGGAATGAAGACAAAAACAAGCTTGAATATTTAAACTTGTGGCAAGTATCTTCAATGATAGATCCTTTCAGACTCCAACTCATTTTTTTCTTTGATATCTACTACTGCTATAAAGTCCCAGTTTATCATATAACATTACAATTTATGGTGTAACCAGCTTGTGTACTGACTATAAACCCTTCATCAATGCCACCGTAAAGGGTTTATAGTCCATAAATAGAAGAGCAAGACTGTCTTGCCTCCTTGTTTTGCCCACAACACAGCACTTCAGACATGTCAGCCCAGTTATTTGTTTTACATGCTGGGTGAGTTACGGGAAAATAAGTGGATACATTGTTCTGCCTCTCCAAAATCCAGAGACAATTCAGGGTCACAGGGGAGATGAACAGTGTGATGTTGGCTGGAAAAATGCAAGGGAATACGTCTGTTTTTATGACATCATTAATCTATGGGGGAAATAAAAAAATAAATCTCAAAATTCAAGTTATTAGGAACATGTTCTTTCTTTGGAAACCAACCAATCTTGTAATAATGTCACATCTTAAATTAATGGAGATATATTATCCTGCAGTATTTACTGTTGTGCAGTCACCTGTTTCATAGGCTCTTGCTCTGTATCTTTTGGAAAAAGCGTTGGATTTTAGGACATGAAAAAGCTGGGTTCAGATTCTAGCCTCAGTCCTGATGAACTGTGTGAGCTCAGGTAGGTCTCTAACTCTGGTCAATGCTCTCCTCACCTATAAAATGGAGGTGATAATGTCAATGTAATTTTACTTTCCTTAGTCCTCATCATTCTACACATACTACTATTGAAAATGATGATAATTATAATGGCAATAATGAAGAATTACAGTATGATGATGGTTAAGATTGTGATGATTGTGGCAATGATAGTGATAATGATGTTGATGATGCTGATGGTGGTGATGATAGCGATGATGATATGGTTATAATGGTAATAATGGGGAGATCATAATGATGACAATTTAGAAAGATTATAATGGTGAACATGAATGTTTATTTAGCGACTTTATAGCCAGGCACAGTTTTAAGTGCATTCTGCATATGGTCTCATTTGACCAACCCCATTTTACATATGAGGATAATGACACCCAGTGTAAGTGGCTTCCTCATAGTTACATAACTTCTGTAGTAAGCTGGGTTTTGAACCCAGCACTTTAATTCTGTACTTCTCAGTCTTAAGAAGGCCATTGTATTACCTTCTTTAATGGGTGGTTCAAATGAATGGGAGGGATTCATATTCTGTTGCTGTTACACGATCTTCATAACGAAGCCGTCAATTTCTCCAGAATCTTCTGAAGATGATTCTAGGAGTCCCAGCGCAGGGTATTCCTTCTCACCAGCACCTGTTTTCCTTTGCTACTTGCAAAGCCTCAGACCATGCTGCCTCATGCCTGGAGCTGGAGCACACCATGACGTTGCTATTTTCTCTGCCGATTCTAAGAACCCCAGTGCTTTTGAGGCTGAAAATCTCTGAAGTTACAAAGAATGGATGTTCTCCTCATGTCAAAGACATGATGTGGTCCTGGGAAAGGTTAAGGAGAAAACCTACTTGTTCTCCTAGATCTCACATAAGTTCTGCTAAGGTGTCTCAATCTCACAATTCTTTTGCCAACAGTTTCATTGGCTGAGACTAGAGCCTCTTTCTTTCTGGGCCAGAGACACATTCATGGGACCACCTCAAGAACTAGGCCAGCTCCCCATCTTGCCCAAGTGCCCCAATTTTGCTCTGATAAGCACCAATGGAAGTGAAGATAGCTAAACATATTGCTGGCAGGAATTGAAAATATTCGGGGCCCTGATAATAATGTTCCAGAATATCCCACAACTAACTGGATTAAGAAGAAAAAATTTTAAAAGCCTTCTGGTAATGGAAAGGCCCAATGGAAAAGTGTCCTCCCTTCATAGGATGCCAAAGGAGAGAGAAGGTCCCAACTTTAATTATGGACGAATTTGAATATCTTCATTCTGAACAAGACACAAAGAGGCTCAAGTGAACCCTGAGGGATTTCCAGCCAAAAGCTGGCTAATCTCCAGTTAAACAGGGCCATTATCTCTCACTCCCCGGGAGAAAGTCAAGCAGAACTGATTTGATTAACAGCAGATTAACCTCTCTAACACAGCCATCCTGGGTTTCACACCTGTCACTTTAGTATGACAATTTATATTTATTCAAAAAGCCATGAGACAGTAAATTAAACATTGCCCTAATTAGAAAAGTGTCATATGTTACAGTGGAGAAGCCACCTGATCTAATTTTCCAACAGGCCCTGTGCAAAGAACTTGTCAGTGTGGCATTAGCAAAAGCCCTATAAACACCAATACTCTCGGGAAGAGAAAAATCCAGGCTGCTGACGTTTAGTGTCTGAGAGAAGAGATCTGGGATTCAACCCAATAAGCATGGACAGTGCCCCTGCAAAGTACCTAGCAATGTACTCTAAGCTGGGACTCAGCTGGGAACTGGAGCCGATACCTGTCCTTAGTGACTTCAAGCTCTAGAAGGGGAGACAGACTAAAGCATAAGCAAGGCTGATGCAGTTTGAGCTAGGAGTAAATACTCAAGGTGTGAAGGCAAAAATCAGCCCACCTGGCTGCTGCATTCTTGGGGGAAGAGAGACAAAGAAAGTAATGTGAGGTTGTATCTTGAAAAGTAATGATGTCTAAAGTGGCATTTGGAGATTACGGAGCAGTTTTTCTGGCTTAAAGGAGTAGTGAGGAGGACATGGAACATGCAGAATCCTGATAATATTGCAATACACGGTATATTCAGGGCCTTATTGTGGAGAGTAGAGTTTAACAAAATAGGAGCATTGAGAAAGTTAAAAGCTCACGGAAAGCTGTAATGCCATATTAAAATCACACTTGAAAAAAAATGGAGATACAACTTATATGTAGCAAAGCCTATAAATCTAAGTGCATAGCTTGCTGCATTTGCGTGAATGTATGCATTCATGGAGATAACACTCACATCCACACATGGAACAGCTTCCGCTGTGGAGTCTTGCTCCATGCAAGGTTGCTCTGCTGGTCTCTCACCAAATATGTTTGCCTGTCTTTGACTTTCATACGTATGGAATGATGCAACACATACATTTTTGTGTCTGACTTCTTTTATTCAATATTGTCTCCATGATGCTATTTTTCTTGTTGCGTTTAGTTGTATTCTTATTTCTGAGTAGCAGTTGATTGTTTGAATGCAGCACAGTGCCTCCCCCTCCCCACCCCAGTTCTACAGTTGAATATTAGAGTTATTAGTAGTTTCAGATATTTTAAATGATGCCATGATAAACGTTCTTGAACATGTCTTTTGGAGGACATCAGTGTTCATTTCGGTTAGGTATATACCTGGGAGTGAAATCGTTGTATCAAGGATATGCTATCTCGTGCATGAAGGCTACTAAAAACCCTCACACACATTGTCCCTTTCACTCAATGTTCCTAGACCACCTACTGTGTGCTGAGAGCAGCTCAGTCAACAGCAGCGCACCCTACCCTCACTTTCTGGTATAACCTCAATGGGCTGCATAGATCCTAAATCACAGCTAAAGTAAATTTGCCATTATGATGCCTTCAAGAGTGGAGAATAACGATGGATATTCTTGTAACCTACATTTAGCTACATTTGTCTGCCTGAACTCTTTAAGAAAAGCTAAGACATGGAGAGCTAAAGGTCTACTACAAAACAACAGGAGAGAAGAATTTGGGGGAGGGGGAATAATATATTGCCCACCACTCTGCTCCTGGAAATGAGATGCATCTGTCTTATTCACACTCCAGGGAGAGTGTGACATATACAGAGTCCATGATGGGAGAGACTTGGGACTTGACTCAGAATTGTTCATACTTGTTGGAAAACAAAACTTAAACCAGAGTGTGAAGCATGGTGTGGAGGGAGCCATCTGACCTTGCTGATGGCGCCTGCCCCTCAGTTGGGTGCAGCAGCTTCTCATAACATCTTTTGTTGATTTCTGCTTGAAGAGGTAGGGTACTGAGCCAAGCCCATCCCTTTTTCCCCAAGGAAGAGGCTGGTTGTATTCATCCTACCAAGAGCACGTTCCACAAATCCTGGGTTTTGAGCTATTTTACCACTTATTGAGGGCTATTTCTAGGGCTAAGAACTTAGCAGAAGACAAGGAAACAAAGGACACATCTTACCCCTGCCATTTTAAATAGAAAGACCAGAACAAGTTTATTTATGTAAGAATCCACACAAGAACTTCCAAGGAGAACACATAAATTTCAAGGGTTAAATAGCAGCTTGAGAAAATTCTCATCTTTTTGGCATCTCAGGAGAAAGCTGACAGTCACCAACCTGCAACTCCTTTCATCAGAAAAATAGGGCAAAAACTGAAGTTATCCTGAGAATACCCTCAGGATGCACCGGAATTCAAACACCTTTTTACTCTTGGATCCAATCATTTTACTTCTAGGATATATAAATATGTAGCATGACTTAGAATAGAAATAAACCAGGGGATAATTATATATTCAAAATAGATGAATGGTTAAATAAATTACAATATATTCATATGATGGGATATTACAGCATTAATATTATTTTATGAAGAATGTTTAATACATGCTTACAAATTTAATTGATGAAACAGCAATATACAGATCTTTATATATTAAGCATAGTAAATCAATTTCATCCTTCCTGTCATCACCAATTGGTTGATAACAGCCGCGTGGAACCCTGCATTGGAAAAGATCCCGAGGCCTCGTGTGCACCCCGCAGAAATGATTTGCAAGGTCTGCGTGGGCATAAGAAGGCAGAGCCACCCACCTGTGCCAGCAATTTGCTGTGCCAGATTTATTCAGAATAATTTAAACTATGACACATACAATGTGTATTCATACACATTAATATGTTAATGGAGAGGATAGGAAAAAAAGAACTGAGCAAAAAAAAAAAAAAAGCAAAACTATGTTGATAAGCAGAAAAGCATGGCTTGTTTACTTATGCAACAAAGATAGGTAAGGGCTTCTGAGACTTCCAACTTAATGGTTCTTTGGATTAAATAGAATCATATAGTGATACAAATAGATTTCACACCCACTAAAATGACTATCATCCAAAAGGCAGACAATAACAGACTTGTTGAGGAGGTAGAGAAAAAGGAACCCAACTATGTTGCTGGTGAGAATATACAGCAGTTTGGCAATATATTAAAAAGTTAAACAAATTTACTGGCTGACCCAGCAATCCTATACCTATGTGTGTAGTTTAGAGAAAGGAAAACAAGTGACTAGTACATACATGTTCTTAGCACAATTCACAGTGACTCCAAGTTGAAAACAACCTGAATGTCCATCATTGGGTGACTTGATAAAGACACTTTGGTGTCTCCATATAATGAAATATTATTTAGCCCTAAAAAGGAATGAAGTTCTGATACCTTCTGCAACGTGGGTGAAACGTAAAAACATTATGTGAAGTAAAAGGAGCCAAACGCAAAAGATCTCATAGTATATGATTCCCTTTTTATGAAATCCTTTATAAAAGATAAGTACATAGGGACAGAGAGGAAATTGGTGCTCACTTGATGTTGGGAAGGAAACAGATTCATTATAAGTGACCATGAAGGATCTTATAGGGTTGATAAAAATGCTCAGAAACGATTTTGGTGATGATCTCACAACTCAGTAAATTTGCTAAAAATCATTGAACTGTACAATTCTAAAAGGTGATATTTATGATGTACAAATATACCCCCATAAAGTATATTTAAAGATTAAAAAGAGGGGAAAGACAGAGTTCATAGGATGTCATTGGTGACTATTTCTTGGCAATGGGATTATAACAAAACTATTTTCTTCTTTACATCTCTCTACGTTCTCCTTGTTTTTATTTAGATATACATTTTTTAAATAACTGGGGAGAAACCCACCATCACCTACACCCCACTCAAACCCCTTTCAGCAGATCTCGACGATGGAGGGCAAGAACCTCCTACCCTCAGCTTCATTCTCAAAGGATGATACAATTAGACCACCAAAGCAAGGACACCTTGCTGGATACATTGAGCATATTCTGTGGATGTTGAAGACCCTATTCTGGGCAAATATTTTTCTCTCCTCTTCCAATAACCAGATGAAGCATTTTCACCTTTAGAATGCTTATTTTCCAAGCTTTCAATTTCCTGAGGCCATGGCCTCCAGGTCTTACCCGAAGCACGCAGTCATGCTTCTCGCTGGAGAAAAATCGTGCGTTGCTTTGTAAGGTCAAGGCTGTGCACCTTTTCGAATCCTCTAGGGCCCCCAGAGAAATAGCCTCGCCAGGGCTTTCTCGACAACTCAGACTTCATGTGTTAGAATTACTTGCAGTGTCTGGCACAATATTTTAAAGCTGTTTTGTAGGTGAAGGCCCTTTCTTAGAAGGAGGCCATTTTTCTACTTACATCAAAAAATGTCACACAATTCAGGAGAGTCTCACCCTATTACATTTCCTGGTCACTGGAGAGACGAGTTGCATATCAATGAAGCAGGTAAAGCACAGGGCGTGGACTAATGCTGCAAATAACAACGTGTTAACACTGAGCTCTTACTTCGTGCCAAGTGCTGTGTTCAATGTTTCATATCCATTAGTTCACAGATCCTCACTACAGCATTATTCACTGTATCTGTAATCCACGGCTGATGCAGAGCTCAGTGAAGGACCTAGATGTCTTATTCCAAAGTCTGTGTCTTTGTTTCAATACTACAATAACATTGTTATTTGCATTTAGGGCCATAGACAGGGACTCACCCAACCTAGGAATCAGATGAGAGCAAATACAGTAAAGAACTAAACACAAATGTTCATTTTAATTCCCTTTGAGGCCCTGCCTGTGTGGCTCAATGGCTGAGCGTCGACCCATGCACCAAGAGGTCGCCAATTCGATCTCTGGTCAGGGCACATGCCCAGGTTGTGGGCCTGACCCTGGTGGAGGGCATGCAAGAGGCGACCAGTCGATGTGCTCTCTCATTGATGTTTCTATTTCTCTCCCCCTCTCCCTTCCTCTCTCTAAAAATAAATTTAAAAAAATAAAAATAAAAATAACAATTTCCTTTGAGGAAATGAGTCCAGATTGTCCTCAAATGTGTGATCTATAAGAACAGGGAATGTTCGTGTCCAAATAGATTTGGTTGCAGGACTTCCCTGATGGAAAGACTGTCATCAGATTAGAATACATTGGTGCTACATCGCAGTATAAAAGGTGGTCATTGCAGCCAAGAGAAATGCCTGCGAACCATGCTGATGCTTTGGCATAAAGAATCTAGAAGAAGCCGGACTCTGTGCATACATGTGACTGTCCAATGGTTCGTGTGCTAAGATAGTTCTTTAAAGTCTTAACTTCTAAGATTTTCTTTTCTGAAATTAATTTTGTCCCTTGTTTCTGTCCTTCTCACTTCAAGTAGACCAGACCTCCACTGCCTGAGGAGAGGAAGGTCATAGAAAATAGTGAGATTTACTTCTAAACGTTTTAGAATCAAAGGCCAAGGCCTCATCCAGTTTATTTTCTTCTGCCCACATGCATTTGAATGTCCCAAGACTGACACAAAGAGAGATGGAAGAGAAGGCAAAGGATTTCTGCTCAATTAAAAAACACCACAAGCAAAATTGAGTCGATAACCAAAGTATGTGTATAAATTCAAATGCATGTGCACAAAACATTTATACATGTTTTGCAAGGAGACATATAGATCAAGAGGCACACAATAACCACATCTGATGGTTGTTCTTGAGAGGAAGAAGGAGAATGAGTGGATGGACAGACAGATGAATGAAGGAAGAAGTAAAAACTTTAGGTACCCATGATCATGTGCTAGGAACCAAGAAGAAAGATTATTTCTTAGCCACTAAGATTCTACAAGAGGAGGAAACAAATCAAATTAAAATGAGAAGGTGTTGTGAGTTTCCTAGGAGGAGCCCAACACTCTGTTCATATCCTTAGGTGAACAAACCCACCTGTGGAAGGAAAAACTCCCAGATAAGGGCTGGGATCCGAGGGCATAGAAAACCTGTGCATGGTTTCCTCAGTGAAATTCAAGGAGACATCAGGCCTCACCCAGAAGTTGCTGTGGTGGCTTCAATTGTCAGCAGGAAAAGTACCAGGGCCTACAAGACAAGGAGCCTAAGAGAAACCTATTGAACCCACTGTGGCCCTTGGGAGAAGAGCAGAAAGATCTGGGAGACAAATGGCTGACCCACCGAGCCATCAACTTGGGGACAGACAACACATGGAGTGACCAGAAAGCTGGAGACCAGATGGAAAATATTTACCACTCAGCCATTTCCAACTGGGGTAGATGCATATAGTTGCATACAGCTGACCCAGGGGTGAAAAAGTTCATCCAAGCAGCTTCTAGTCTGGTTAGGCAACCATGAAGAGCATCCAGTCTCTTCCACCGAAGGGGTGCTCACATCTCCTCTGTGGTGTACACATAGCCCTTCTAAAAACACACAGAAGCAACCCCTGCATTGTCTGATAAATACTGATTTAACTCAGGTTCACTTCAATTCCATTGGATTAAGTTTCTCTCATAAGGCGATTGGGAGACTCTTGATAAAAATTGATTGCTGTTACAAAATAATAATAAGTTATTTCCAGCGCATGAATTGGTGTCCATTGACACTGTTTAATCATTGTACCTGTGTACCTTTTTTCTTTCTGATAAAAGACTGTCCTCGGATGAGCTTGCTGACAATGTGACCTGAATGGATGGGGCTTCTTAGAGGGAGGCGGGTCTGAAGTGTGCTCTGCTGAAGAGCCCTGAGACATGGGGGAGAAGGAGGCCTCAATTTTGAGTAGTAGATATGTCCCCGAGAGATCGTCACCACCCATCTGTATATCCTGGGAGGGTGGGGGCAGGCTCCCGCCCTCTGCCATGTTTTTTGTTATCTTTCTATCTCTGCAATAGCAGACAAATGGACCAAGGCTGTGTTTTAGACATTAGAAGGATTTCTCTCTTTGGATTTCTGCTTTCCACTCTTGTATACAGGAAGGATAAATAATGTTGGAACATAATAAAAATGCTTTCAGTCCCCCGAAGCTAAGAAAGCATTTTAATGTAGTGAGTGATGTTGCAAAACCCTCTCTATCAAGAAACATGAAAGGAAAGCTTTTCAAATCCTGGCTGCAGACACAGCCCTGCTAGGTTACCCGCACCTCCCCAGAGGTAGTCCAGAGAAAGGGCTTGCTTGGAAAATGGTTCTCTCATCCTCTGCTGTAGCCCCGTATTCAAGATGAAGGGACACAGGGTTTTCACGAGCTGGTTCCTACCCCTCTCCAGCCTTGTCTCTTGTCGTTTTCTCATTTTTTAATGTTTAAATAAAATCATCTCCAAATTCTCATCAAATATGGTAGGAAATCCAGTCTTCAACCACTTCCCATTATTTCAAAATCTTCAGAGATAGAATGTTCTGCTTTTTAACTGACTATAGAAATGATCCCTGAAGGTATAGTCTTTGTTCTGCTTTTTAAAACGACTCTTAAGATTTCTCATCTAAGCCCCATTTGTTTTTCATTAGATATAAAATTCCACTACTGTAAATTCTCCCACCAGGTCACCATGTGTTTTTGCAGTAGGTGAAATGGCAAAGTGGAAACAATTAGGTTTGGTGCTGGCTCCTCAAACTGAGAGAGAAGTCAAGGAACAAAATGTCACGCAAGGACAATAACGGTGCAATGTACCTCCCCTGCCACGTGGTTATGAAGATCCCATGAATCTACATATGTGAAATGTTTAGAACAGTGCTTGGGTGCAGCAGGCTCTTTTTTTTTTTTAATCCTCACCCGAGGATATTTTTCCATTTTTTTGTACAGATAGAGTGGGAGGGAGAGAGAGGAAGGGAGAGAGAGAGAGAGAAACATCGACTTGAAGGGACACATCGAGTGGCTGCCCCCCGCACGACCAACCAGGGCCGGGGACAAACTGCAACCGAGGTACGTGCCCTTAGCAGGAACCGAACCCGGGTCTCTCCGGACCGCAGGCTGACGCTCTAACTGCTGAGCCAAACTGGCCAGGGCTGCAGCAGGCTCTTAATACCTATTCTATCTTGTCACTATGAGTCAGTGCCAAGGGCGGTGTTGAGTACAGGGGAAGTCAAGGTGGAGAAACGCCGTGAGAACACAAGATAATGGAGTTACAGTTACTAGTCTGGTATTTAAAGCTCAGCCTAAAAGTACTATTGATGAAATGACTCCTGTGTAATGAGAAGAATAAATACTAGAAAGATAACAAGTTTGGAACATTATTTCAAAAAAAAAAAAAAAAAAAGCCAATGTTTTACTCAATTGTGAGTTGCTTATGTAGTGTCTATAGATTATGAATTAAGTCTACTTTTTCAAGCATAGGGCTACATTGTTATTGGAAACGTGTATTTGCATTCTTTTTCTCACTTTTGTTGAAGATAATGATAGGGAGAGTAATATTTCTTAAATTAAGACCATTTCTGGACTAAGTAAAGGAGACAGGCAAACCTCTAGCTCATGACTTGAAGCACAGTAGGAAATTGATACCTACCATTTGTTATTGTGTGGCAATAATTTGTGATTCATCTGTAAATCTACACTTTAACTCTCCTTGAGCTAAAACTATTGAATCAGGAACTCCAGGAGAGGTCTTTTATCTGTTTTCATAAATCCTCCTGGTAACACTGATACATTCTACAGTGAAAGCCTGTATTCTGGGGAGGTGATACCGGAAACAGTTGATTATTGGGCCAGAAGAGAAAACACCGCTGCAGATGACAGAAATGGGAGAGATTTTTACCATTGCTAAGTTTAATCAGTGACTAGGGTCATCCAAGTACTAAACTGGGTTTAACCTGTAATATAAAGATGGAACCACCCATGAGATGTTATGACAGAACTGTGTGTAAGAAAATAAAACAACTCTATTATTATTTCAGATTATGTAAACATCATTTATTATAGAAAATTTAAAAATAAGAAAGTTTTAACAGAAAATAAAATGGTCCAAATCCTGCTACCTTTGCAAAATAATTTTAAGTGTTTCATTCTGGAATCTTTCCTTTCATTCTTAACTCTGTGTGTAGGTGTGTTTGCTGTAAATTACGAGTTTAAATTTTATATTGTTTCATATCCTGATTATCAGGTCTGCAGCTAGTTCATCTTTCTCTATATGAGTTTTAATCAACTTTGAGATAAGATTTACATGTATAAAATGTACCCATCTTAAGATTACATTTTATGAGCTTGACAAATATAAATATGCGCGTTATTACCACCACAATCAATATCTAGACATCACATTTTCATAACCACAAAAAGTCTAGTTGTGACTCTTTTCAATAATGTCCCCAACCCACCTTCACCTTCAGGCAACTACTGGTCTGCTTTTAGTCAGTAGAGATTGTCTTTTTTAGAATTCCACATAAATTATTTCATTTAGTTGGTAGTATTTTATGACAATATAATGTTTTGATAGTTCCATATTTGTGTATAGTTCATTCCATTTCTGTAATATAGTACAGATACCTATACTGTAGCCGTATAGTATTCCATTGCATGGATATACCACAATGTGTTTATGCATTCATCTGTTGATGGGCCACTGGGTTGTTTCTGGTGTTATGGTATTATAAATAAAGGTGCTAAGAATATCACAAGCAAGTCTTTGTGTGGACAAACATTTTCATTTCTTTTGGATGAATTTCTAAGTGTGGAATGGTTGAGTCATATAATAAGTTTATACTTAGTTTTATAAGAAATCTTAAACATGTTTTGCAAGTGTTATACCATTTACATTTCCTGGGATTTATAATTAATCCATATTCATGCCAACAATCGGTATTGTCAGTCCTTTTACATTTTAACCATTCTAATAGGGATGTAATATCTTATTGTAGTTTGAGTGTTTTAATTTTCCTGATAGTTAATAATAATCATGTGATTATTGGTCGCTTTTAGATCTTCACCTATGTTTTACCTATGTTTTACTGTGTTACTAATCTTATTGGATATATATATATATATATATATATCATATATATATGTGGCAAAGATATGTACATATATATTAAAATATATATATTTAATATATCCAAGCATATTTAAAGTGCATTCTCTCAATTTCTAACTTGCTTTTTCATTCTCTTAGCAGTGCCTATTAAAGAGCAAACTATTTTAATTTTGATAATGTCTAACTTATCATTGTTTTTCATTTATGATTTAAGATCTTAAGGAATCTTGTGTACTCCAGAGCCATAAATAATTATCCTAGATTTTCTTTTAGGAAGTTTATAATGTTAGCTTTTGTTTTTTGGTGTATGATCCACTTTTGGTTAATTTTTGTATGGTGTGATATTTATCTTTTTCCATATGGATATCCAGTTGTTTCAGTAACATTTCCTGACACTGTTATTCTTTCCCTCAGCACATTTGTTAAAAATTACCTCAGCACATTTGTTGAAAATCAATTGATATACACTGTATTTATGAATGTCCTATTTGGTTCCATTGACCTATACACTCAACCTCATGCCAATTTCTATTCTATTTTTATTTCTATTCTCTGCCTTAATTATCATAGCTTAATAATAAGTATAAGTAGTGAAAGTCCTACAGCTCATTTCTTAATTTCCAAAATTGCTTAGGTTATTCTAGGTCTTTTAAATTTCCACATAAATTTTAGTATCAAGTTGTCAATTTCTACAAAACAACAACAACAACAACAACACCAGTGCTACATTTATGATATTGTCAAATCTGTACATTCAAATCCTTTTACATTTGTGGAGATTTATTTTGTGGTCCAGCTTTCCTTGGGCAAGTATTGGAAAATCTTAGCTTCAGAGATATTTCAGCTTTATTATTAAGTTATGAACCTTCTGGCATCTTCACTGAATGCCCCAGATAATCAACAAAGACTCTCCCCCCCCACTTTTTTTATTTTTTAATTTTTTTTTTTTTTTTTTTTTGCTGATTAAAGCTTGAACATCTCCCCACACTGAATGCTCACTGGGAATTGTTCTGCTTGCAACTCACTGCTCTTTGCCCAGACTTTTTTGATTCTCCTCTACACCTATGTGGTCTTGGGCTTCACTAAGACTCAAAGGGACCCCACACGTAGATGAGGCATTCTTTTCCATACAACTCTCCTCTTCTTCTTTTGTTTTTTAAGAGGAGGAAAATATTTAACTACAAACTTTCAGCAACTTAATGTTGGGGAAAGAAAACATCGGTTTTAGAATAGACTTCTACTTCTGATATCTAAATATATTTTCAAAGTTGATTTTTATAAAAATTACATATCTAAGGTGTACAACACGATGTTTTGATATACATATACAATGTGAACTGTTTACTACAGTCAAACTCATTTACGTATCCATTACCTCACCTAGTTATCTGTCTAGGGTGTGTGTGGTAAGAACACTTAAGAACTACTCTCTTACCAAATGTCATTTATACAATACAGTATTATTAACTATAGTCACTAGGCTGTACCTCATTTTATTATTTTTTAAATTTTATTTATTTTTTGTTACAGATGTTTCTCCTTTTCCCCCCATTGACACCCTCCTCCCAACCCTGCTCCCCCTGCCCCAGCCTTGCTGTCTATGTCCATTGGTTATGCATACATGCAGATAAGTTCTGTGATTTATCTCTTCTCTCCCCCAACCATCCCCCTTTTCTGAGTTTTTTTATTCTGTACCCTACTTCTATGTCTCTGGGTCATTCTTGTTCATCAACATGTTTTGTTCATTATATTCCACAAATAAGTGAGATCATGTGATATTTGTTTTCCTCTGATTGGCTTGTTTCGCTTAAGATAACACTCTCCAGGTCCCTCCAGGTTGTCTCAAAGGATAAGAAATTTTTCTTTCTTACAGCTGCATACTAGGCTGTACTTTAGATCGCCAGAATATACTCATCCTACATAACTGAAACTTGGCATCCTTTGATCAACAGCATAACTTTTTTCTTCCCAAACTGTTCCTCACAACCTCCAGGCTCACCAGCCTCTGCCAAATATTTGTTGATCTCTGTCTTCCCAAATCAATGAGATCGATGGAGTTTTTCTGGGTTCCCTCTCCCTGTGCCCATAATGCAGACATTCCTTCCATGGTGAATGGAGAAAGTTAGAGCTCAACTCATATTTTCCCTTCTGTCTAAGATCCCAGACCTGTGTAACCTGTTTTTTGACATCTGAATGTCTGAACATATTTGTGATAATGATATAGATTTAATGTGAAATATACTTTCCTATAATTGTTACGTATATCATGATACATATAATATACATATATCTATACGTATTCTAATTTTCTTACCGTTTATCATTATAGTAGGAGACTAAGGTTTGCCTTCTTATGCCCTCATGCTCAGAAGTGGAACATAGTTCATTCTTATGTAAAAAGAAGTCTGGGTTTGTGTAATTCAGGACTAATAAAGCATATCCCAAGTGTCATCAGGAGCAAGTTTACTTCTACACTTCTTTTATGCATCCTTAGAACATGGCTCTCATCCTCATGGTCACACTACGGTTGCTCTACCTCAAAGGATTGCAGCATCATTCCAAGAATAAACTTGGGAATAGGGTAGTTATTTTATTTTTTTCGTAAGCACTATTAAAAATTCTTAAGAATTATAGATTAAAATGCTTAACATAATTTTACTGTCTCATGATACATTTGGTAAGTTTCCAAAATTTAGACTTATGATTTGAGAAATTTGACGTCTTAAAATGTCACTTTCTAAATAGAATTCTTGCTACCATCCTCCTCTGAATAAATAATATTTTCACTGAAAGGATAACGGCATTCTTGAATCTCATTAAGAGATTTAAATTACAACTTCTGTAAGAAAAATATGATATAGCCTGGCCGGTGTTGCCCAGTGGTTGAGCGTCGATCCATGAACCGAGAAGTTGCTGGTTTGATTCCCAGTCAGGGCACATGCCCAGGTTGTGGGCCTGATCCCCAGTGGGGGGCAAGCAGGAGGTGGCCAGTCAATATTCTCTCTCATCCATGTTTCTATCTCCCTCTCCCTTCCTCTCTATCTAAAATCAATTACAAAATTTTTTAAAAAGAAAAATATGATACACTTTTTGAAATAAACATTATCTTGATGCAAGAAAGTGTTCTCTAGAATTTGGTTTAAAAAGAGAAGCCAGGGGCTTTTGTTTCTGTCTCCCCCATCTCCTTTGCTCTCTTTTGTCTTCTCTGTAATTTCTCTTCATTCCTGTCATTTCTTATTTTTCCTTTCTTTTCCCCTTTTATCTTGCTCTCTTTCATTTCTCTCCCTTGTTTTTCATCTCACTCTCTTCTTTTTCCCTTTTCCCTTTCTCTCTTATCTCATCCCTTTTTCTTTAGCATTAGAACAGGCTTATAACACTATTTTCCAGCTGGTGATATTTTTCCAACCACAGGTGCAACATTTAAAACACTTTTCAATTTGTTTACATTTTAATTTTGACTTTGATTTCCATGAAAATATTAACGCCCTTAAAAACATCTGATGCCTAAAATCTATTCTAAAGTTTCCCTTTGGTAAATGTTTTTTTTTTTTTTTTTTTTTTTTTTTACTTAAAAATGAATCCTAAGAATGCAGCTATTATGACTACCATGTGGTTTTGATTTGGTATTGATCTATGCAATGTCGAAACTCGAAATAGATGACAGCGTTATTGATATATCACTTCAGGAGCAAGGCATGTGCGTATACAATTCCTAAGCATTCTTTAAAGGCATGTATGAAAAAGATCCCCTAGGGGTTTAATGATTCTTTAAAGTGGGTTTTATTTTGAATTTTGGCTCTCCTAAATGGAGATCTTACCATTCATTATTCTTATAGCAAGAAAAAAGAACAGAGTTTTTTTCCATCATGAGAACATTCAACGATCCATAACGAAGGAGAAAAATCCAAGGTATATAAATTAGTCGAAGGGTGATCAACCAATCCTGTTTGCCCGGAACTTTCCCAGTTTTAATATTGAATGTATTGGAAAGGAATACCCTTCAGTCCTGGCCAAATTAGGTAAATTTATCACTAATAATGCATGTCCCAAGAAACTCTTTAGTCACAGGCAAGCCAGGACAGATGGTCACTCTAATTAGTGGAGAAAAAAGAGGTCTAGTGGGGCCAGAATTAATGTAATGTCTATAAGACCTGAATTGGCTCACTGCAGGTTACACTTTGTATCTGTGTTTTGCAGCTTAGAGTCTATTTAATCATCGCAATTGCTGCATGACGTGGGTATTATTCTTCCACCTTATAGGTTAGTATTCATCCTCTAATACTAATAATATTTTGAATGCCATGAATGTTCAAAAGGGAGGACACTGACCCAAGCAGGGTGAATCACCCACCCTCCTCAGGAGTTCATCTTCTGTTATTTGGAGAAAAACTCTTTCTCTCCTTTGAGAATCTTAAGCCCTGAAAAATGGGAGCCCGAGGCTCTTTGGAGCTGACCAGATCCTGGTAAGAGTCTTTTCAAAACACAAAGGGGAAAAGTTAGGATGGAGACAACCACTAAACTGGGAAGAGGAAAGAAAGCACTAGAGAAGATGGGAGAAGAGGGGAGAGGAGGGAAGAGAAATCGGTGAAACCCAGAACTCCAAAAAGTTAACAACGGCCCTGGAATTCCAACCCATGTTTCCCAGTTGACTTTGCTGTTACTCCCTCCAGCTAAATTTAGTTGTTGTTTTTTCCTCCTAGAGATATATATTTCCTGATCAATACACTATCTTTATTGGGGATATGCAGGACCTGCAGTCCCATCTCTTGTTTTTCAACAGTAGAACTTAAAGGTTTTGGAGACATGCCCACACATACATGCTGTGATATTGTGCTTGATCATAAGAAATATATATTTGGTCTTTGTCCTGTTTCTGGAAGAGAAGTCCTAAAACACTTGGAATATTTTAAGTGATAAGAGTTTTGATATTTATAACAAACCCTCTGCAACCACCCCTGAGTTTATGTTAATGATGTGACATTGGAAAACACCTAACAAGTGGACTGGTGGCCAGGGGAGCCAACCATGTGACTGAATCGTTGGAACTTTTAGTCCCACCCCTTTGAGAGAGGGGCCCAAGTTGAATCAATCGCCATTGCCCGATGATTTAATCAACTGTGCCTGAATAATGAAGCCTCCATACAAAATCAAAGGGTTGGTGAACATACAGAGATTTGAGGAGAGTGGTGTGCATAGAGCAGGCATGGAGGCATCTCACCCTTTCCCCATCCCTTGCCCTATGCATGTTTTTCTTCTGGCTGCTCCTGAGTTATACCCCTTTATAATAAACCGATAAGCTAATAAGTAAAATGTTTCTCTGAGTTCTGTGAGCTGCTGTAACAAATTAATCAAACCCAAGGAAGGGAGCACTGGAATCTCCAATTTATAGCAGGTCGGTCAGAAGTACAGGTGACAACCTGGACTTGCAACAGGCATCTGGAATGTGTGTGTGTGTGTGTGTGTGTGTGTGTGTGTATGTGTGAAGGAGATTTATGAGACTGAAGCCTTAACCTGTGCAATCTGATGCTATTTCTGGGTTGATAGTATCAGAATTGAGTTAAATTGTAGGACGCCCAACTGGAGGGTGAGAATTGCTTGGTGGTTCGTTGGAGAAAAAAATTGCACACATTGGACTTGGGAGCAGAATTGTTCCTTATACACACCCTCTACCTTTCAATTCTGCTTAATCTATAAAAATAATAATAAAAACGCCTTAGGGACATGAGGAAGGCTGCTGTTCCTCTTCGAGATAAGCCCAGATTTTACCCAGCCCTCCACCAACCTCTAGCCAGGCACTAGGGGTGTTCTCTCCCCTCTTCCTTTCTGTCTGAGTGAAGTTTTGGCAGAAATACCTTCAATTTGTTTGTTTTTGAGATTTATTGTCTTGCCTGAGTAAGCATTAACCAGAAGGAAACCTCTCTCTCTCAAGGTGAAAAATTACTTTAAAATTTTCCACTTAGTTAAGGGCATCTCTGAACCTTCGTTGGAGGATAACACGGAGGCTAACCTCAGGGACTCTGTGTGAAGCCAAGCGGACCCAGGTTGGGCTGTCTACAGACAGACATTCCCCTCATGCTCCCACCACCCATCCAACTTACCCTAGTCTTGGTTGTTGTTTTTCTCCCTCCCCCCTCCCCCCTCCCCTTGAAGGTCTAAATGACTTTGAAAGCCTTTGGATAAACAGATATCCTCTGCGATGCCAATTTGCACGGCTCTTTCCTATTGATTTAGCTTGTAATTTATTTCTTTTTTTTCTGACACATTTCACTTACATTCCCAGGTAAGGGCGAAGTGCTGAAGCTAGAAAACTGTAATTAAATAATGGGGCGGCTGACAGGTCTAGAGAGATGGCGCCATCGCTATTTGTTACCATCTACCCGAGTGGGTCATCCATAAGCAGACAGAGATGGGAGTGGCCGGCGGGAAAGCAAAGTGCTTGTGGGCACGGGCAGTCTTTATTTTTGTAAATAATAATCAAAGCGGGGTTTCATGCTGAATTATGGCCGTTCCTCCCAAGTGCCATGAAATGGTATATTATTACCCCTTGCATGACTGATTCACTCAGCTGGGAGCTGGGAGAAACAGGCGCACTGTTATCCATAGCGCAGTCTTTAATGAGATGATGGGACGTGCAAACTGCACACTGTGCAATATTTTTCTTCCCGACTCAATCTATATTAAGTCGATAGCCCGCTGAAACCCGAGGTTTGGTGCATTTTTCCAATTTAGTTGCTGTCGAAGTCTCTGGAAGTGCTGATTCCATCAAACCACCCCTCTCCCACACAAGTTTCAATAACTCGGAGAGAGAGAAATCCCATTAGCTGGGGATGGCGCTTTAAACAAACCGCGCGGCCTCCCTCTTCATCCACTGTGCCTCTGATCAGCCTGTCCTCTCATCAGGAAGGATAACAATGTGCGAGGCCACCTTCCCGAGGAAGGCTGTGAGCGCGCATTTATTTACTCATGAGGCCGTGGGTGAAACTATCGACAGATTGGCTCTTTATGAAGCCTACGAGCCTCGCTCTTTAAAAAACAAGCAAACAAAAACCTACAGACAAATGAATTGCGTCCGACACTCCACGTCAGGGATGGCCAAACTCTACCTCTAAAGGGCCAGATAGTAAATATTTTGTTTTGAAGGGCCACATGTATGTCTGTTACATTTTCTCTCTTTTTTTTTTTTTTTTTTTTATTGTTGCTAGTTTTACTGTTCCATATCTGTAAGTATGGAAAACAGCACTCTTAGCTCAAGGGCCATGTGAAGAGAGGTCATAGCTATAGTTTGCACTGCTCCAAACAAAGTTTGGTTCAACGTGAGCCTCAGCATTAATTTTCAGAGTGGTGTGAAAAGCATTTGTGTGCCCTTGAATAATCGCAGGGTTTAGAGGTAGTCAGCTCTGAGCTCCATCTTCCCTGTGACTTCTCCTCATTAGGTCCTCTTGGACTAGTTCTTGACATCTCTGAGCTACCTCTTTCTAAAAGAAGTTAATAATTCTGACCTTACGTCTGGCTGGTGTGGCTCAGTGGTTGAACGATGACCCCTGCACCAGGAGGTCACTGGTTCAATTCCCCGTCAGGGCACATGCCCAGATTGTGGGCCAAATCCCCAGTGGGCGGCATGCAGGAGGCGGCCAATTGATGTTCTCTCTCATTGATGTTTCTGTCTCTCTCTTCCTCTCTCTCTAAAATCAATAAAGGAAAAAAATTTTTAAAAAAATTCCTACCTTATAAATGCAGATGACAATTACCTTTGATGGTGGTAACCTGTTTTTTGTTTTTTAGTTCAAACTGTAACACTAATGCTTACCACTGTGACTAGCTCATAGTAGATATTCAATAAATGCTTAATGAATGATAAAATTAAGGTTAATAAAATATTATGTATGTGAGAAACTGTAAACACCACACTTTCTATAAATTTGAAAAATATGGCCACTATGTATGTCAGAGTGCTTCTGAGAAACAGAATCAATAAGATATATGTAGATATACAGAAAGCTAAGTACTAGAAGGAACTGGCTCATCTGATTCTGGAGGCTGACAAGTCCCACCACTTGCTGTCTGCAAGCTGGGAGCCCAGGGAAGTTCTAGTCTAAATCTGAACACCAGGGACCAGGAACATCGATGTCTGAGGGCAAGAGAAGATGGGTGTCCCAGCTAAAAGAGAGAGCAAATTTAACTTTTTGGTCCCATTCCATAGATCGGATGACACCCACCTTCACTGATGATGATGATCTTTTTTACTCAGAATACTGATTCAAATGCTGATGTCTTCCAAAAGCACCCTCATGGACACACCTAGAAATGTTTTACCAGCTGTCTGAGAGTCCCTTAATTCAGTCAAGTTTGCACATTAAGTTAACCATCACAACATTGTGTTGCTCAGGGCAAATATTAACCTATTGTTGCTTTAAGAACATATAGAAAGAATGCCATGAAAATATAACCATGGCTGAGTCCTGAGGGAAGTTCAATGTTAGCTCTCCAAAAAATTTTAATGTTGCCACCTTTCTTGCTGGGTTTGCAAAAGGTTATGGGCAGAGGATATTTTTCTAATTCCTGCAACAGGATGCAGAATAGATGGGGATAAGAGAAAATAATGAAACTGGCTGGAAGTGTCAGGAATAAGCCACAAAAAGGGAGGAGAAACATAAATATTGTGAACGATCAACATTTGAATAGAAATAGTAAAAGAACTGTAGTTGCTCCGAAGATACTTTAGGAGGCCACATCCCACTCCAAAACATGCTGACAATATTCTGTTTATATCTATAAGTAGCATTTGGAAACAGTTATCTGGCTTTATGATACACACCAATGCTTTAGTAATAGTACATCTTTTCATTGGGATGTAGTCGGAAAAGTATGGAATTTATAGCTCATAGGACAGGATTCAAATGTTTATCCTCTGGTTGCGTGAAAAAGCAAACATGGTAAAAATTTGTGTTTTAGAATCCTGGTTGTATATTCATGGAATACATTGTACAATTTTTTTTTTCAAATTTTGTATAAGTTTAAGATTTTTCACAAGGAAATGTTAAAAATAGTAAGTATCAATCATCATTCTCTACTTTGAGCCATGCGTAGTGCCATCTTGAAACTTTAATTTCATCACTCACAGCATAGGAATCATAAAATGTATGTCACAGGGTCATTGTGAGGATGGGTCATGATGTCCCATCCTCAAGTCCCTGTGAAGGGCAAATCACTGCGCAATGCTATTTTGAAACATCTATGTTTAGGCAAATCTTCTATGAATTCTACTTTATAATGGGCAACAAGCACAGGCTGTAAATATTTAAATGGGACAAAAGAGTTGACAGTGAAGAGGCGTTCTCCTGGTTCCTCTTGCTTCCCACCATGTCCCTTCCTAGTGGTGACCAAATTCTTCACAAACAGTAGTAACCTACTAAACCTCCTTGCATCTGTAGTGATGCCTCTTTTCATTTCTAATAGTATGCATCTATGACATCACTTTTCCCTTTCTTTTTAAACAATTTTCAGGGAATTTTGTCAATTTTATTAGTCTTTATAAAAGAATCAACTTTTGCCTCTGGGGTTCTTTTTATGGTAATTTTTGTTTTTTTGCTTCTTTTATTTCTGCTTTCAAGTTTATTGTCTCCTCCTTTTCAATTCCTTTGGGTTGATTCTGTTGGTTACATTTCAAATTGCTTAAGTTAGATGTCAAGCTCTAACTTATATTATATATTATATTATATTAAAGTATAGTATAGTATAGTACATATCATACATAATAATATTATATATTATATTATACAATAATATTATATATAATAATATTATCTATCTATCTATTTCAAGGCTACATCACTTTAGCTTTAGCCTTCATTTTTTGATATATAGTATTTTAATTATAATTCTGTTCTAAATGTTTTTAAAATATCCAGTATGCTTTCTCCGGTGATCTATACATGGTTTAGAAGTAATTTTAAAATTTTCTTAATTTATATTCATTTAAACTTTTTAATTTAATTACATTATAGTTTGAAAAATGCGGTCCTTATAGCACCAATTACTTGGAAGTGGTGATGCTTTCTTTAAGGCCAGTGCACAGGCACATTGGTTGTAAATGCTCCTTGCGTGCCAGGAAAAGGTACTTATGCTCCAGTTGTCTGTGCACATCCATTAGGCCCAGAATCTCATTTGGGAATTTGAGAATCACGGCACCTGCTGTCTGAGACCTTCATCGTAGAATAAGGCAAAACTGCACTCAGCATCTTGTGATGTATGCAGGGGCTCCTAATACAGAGATGGGTGAAAAACGGGTGCTCAATAACTGTTGGCTATGATCTGTGTTTCACACGTTATTTTGATGGATTGATTACTTTTGGTCTTCTCGATGAGAAGAGTGTTTTAAGGTCAAGTGTGTCCACCACTGTATCATCCTAGACAGGTAACAGGTACTCAGTCGATGTTTATAGAAATAAAGCATGGTGACAGATGCTTTCTTTATTTTTTCCTGTTAAGAAAAAAACTTTATCTATGAAAAAAGAGAGAGATTGAAACCTCAATTCACTTTATAAATAGTAAGGCAGGTTATAGTAGAATGGTGCTAAAAATTTCCTTTTCCTGAATTCCTTTACGCTAAGAATCAGCGTCCCCTCCCAGTGTGATTTCTGTGAGACCTGCTGGTCGTGCGGGGTGAGCTGGGCACTGCTGAGAGGGAACACATCCTCTGGACGAGCCTCTCAGATACCCTAGCACTTTTTCTGGTGGCTGGGACCAGGAGGCATTTTCGTTTCCAACAAAATAGAATGATGCATTTACCACCTATTGATACTTAAACATCATAAACCAATGACCACTGCATCTGATGAAATAACATTAGGGGCCTCTGAGTGTTGAAAATTCGTGGCTGGCCTGGGGCTCGCAGTCCCTCCAGCTGTTGTCACATGGGAGGGTTCATCTAGCCTTTAAAAGCTCATCCTTCCACAACTTCTAATGAGAATGACAAAGGACAGGGCAGCCCGTGTGCCTGCACATATCTGAGGTGAAATGAACAGAGGATGTGGGGTGAGTCAGCTCTGAGTCTATCATGTTTCTCATCTGAAAATAAATTTTTAAATAGTAATAGCTAAAATTATAACTTTATATATAAATGTATTTGCTATTCTTAATAGCCTCAGGTAGTATGATTATTAGCCCTAATTGGTAAATGAACACAAAAATGAATACACAGATGTCAAGTGAGTTGTCAAAGAATGTTAATAAACGGTATCCGTTTTCACTCCAATTTTAGTAACTCACATACAACATCCTGGTGGAAGAAGTGTTCCTCAATTGGGTGGAGGGAGAGTACTCCCTTGGCTGAAGATGCTGTCCCCCATGGCGAAGCCTGTGTGTTCCTCCTCCCTGGAGACAATTTTACTCAGGTTGGAACACAGCACATTCTGTAGCTGAGTGAGTCGCTTCTCTTCATTGTGTTGGTTGTTTTGGGTACTGTGCTGGGAACTTGTATGTGTTCCTTCTCCTCACAAACAATGTGCCCAGAGACTTGTAGACTGGAAAGGAACTTAGAGATCCCAAGCACAGGATTTTTAAATCATGGCTAACCACTTGCCTCACTCATTATAAAAGCAGATTTTATCCATTGTTGCAGAGCATAAGGATCACTTCTGGGAGAATCGTAGGTCTATTCCACACCAATCCCCCTTTAAATTTGTATTCATGAGCATCCAGAGAGGAGGAAGTTCTTTTTCCCCTGGAATCTGGGCTGAACCTGACACAAGCTGAGTTTATGATTCAAGTATAAATTCTCAACTCAGTGTCTCGTTTCAATGGGGCATTCCAAGCAAAAAAAAAAAAAAAGAACTTGAAAATTTCTGAAGATAAAAGCCACAGTGAAAGTAGTTGCTGTGGCCCAGTCCGTGTGGCTCAGAGGACTGAGAGGTCCCAGTTCGATTTCCGGTCAGGGCACATGCCTGGATTGCGGGCTCAATCCCCAGTAGGGGGTGTGCAGGAGGCAGCTAATAGACGTTTCTCTCTCACATCAATGTTTCTCTCTCTCTCCCTTCCTCTCTCTTTAAAAAATCAATTGAATGTGATTTTTAGAAATCATATTTAAAGAAAAAAAAAAAAAAACAAGAAGGAAATTGCTGTGAACTTTACTTCCTGACTAATCTGTTGTGTACAGGTTTGTTTTTATGTGTTTAGAAGTGCCAGGGAGGGAGAAGAAATTTGGTTTCTATAAGACGTTTCTGAAAGCAAGCTTGAGATGGCTATCAGGTGAGAAAAAGAAGGAAGAGCAAGTGGGATTCAAGAAGGAAAAGCAGGTGTCTCGGGCCAGTATAGGCACTAAAATGATTTTCACACTTCGTTATAAGCTATGGGGTGGGTAAGTGCCACTAAGGAACAACACCACAAAATCGCAGAACAAAGCTGTGTGGCCAAGAGGACATCCCTGTGTTGATTTTTCATTGTGCAAAATGAGATGCACAAATGGCAGACAGAAGGGGGCCTTGTGGGGTCAAAAGGAGGCTACTTGGAAGTCAGTGAGCACCCACCCTCTGCTAAGCATCATCAAGAAAGAGAAGCAGGATGTGGGGGTGGGGCCACTCACCCCTCCGTTGTTTCCTGATTCAAGGTAGAAACATGTTTATTAAATGACAAGTAATTTGATAACAATTAAGTTGAGCTCGCAAGACATTTAAGAGATACTGAGACGGCATATTGATTTGAACCTTGCTCTAAACGGCACATTATGTTATTAGAGGAGAAAATTAAAAATCAAAACATGGGCAAGACATTTAATTAAGAGCAATTCTTTTGCATAAAAATGCTACCGTGAGTGTACTGCAGTCTGCGTCCCGACTTTTCAGTGACTGCGGACAGCCTGCTGCCTGGGAAAAGCCCCGGTCAGTGGAAACCTCTCACTGCAATTAGGATTACAGACCTAACTGCTTAGCGGTCATCTGGCCCTGGCCAGTTTGACTCAGCGGTTAGAGTGTTGGCCTGAGGACCAAAGAGTCTCAGGTTCAATTCTGGTCAAGGGCATATGCCTCAGTTGTAGTTCAACCGCAGCCCTGGTCGGGGTCATGCGGGAGGCAACTAGTTGATGTCTCTCTCTCTCTCCCTCCCTCACTATCTAAAATAAAGGGAGAAATATCCTTCAGTAAGGATTTAAAAAAAAAGTCACTCAGGAAGTGAGTGGGGGGGGAGCAGACACAAGTCAATTCCATAATAGAAGTTACTAGAGGGTCATATAACAATGGTTAAAAGGGACTTTGGAGTCAAAAAGAACTAAACTAATTTCTATCTTTAAATTCAGGCAAGTTTTTAACCTGCCCCACCTGTAAAATGAAACCAGTAAAACGAGACCAGTCTTCATTTCCTTGCACAGTTATTAGAATGAATGTCATTTTAAACTCTTGTCCAAGTAGAAACTCAATAACTGGTTGCCATCAGTATTATCAGTAGTAGTACATTAAATCATTAAATAATATCTTGAAAATTGCATCTGTTCATAAGATGACTTACTGTCAAGAGTCTCATACAGTTTATTTGTAATATGATTTAACAAATATAAATTTTTTCTTTATTGATTTTTTAGAGAGATAGAAAGGGAGAGGGAGAGAGAGATAGAAACATTGATGAGAAGGTACATTGATTGGCTGCCTCTTGCATCCCCCCCACTGGGGATTGGGCCTACAACCTGGGCCCAACCTGACCCGGAATAGAACCAGTGACCTCTTGGTGCATGGGTCGACGCTCAACCACTGAGCCACACCTGCCAGGCTGATTTAACAGATATAACCTCACATATATCCAACTGGTTCACCAACATTGGTGAATGTCCATCTCAGCCCTTCATTTGGGTGAGTCATCTGTGCTGGCAAAGAGACACGTCCCTCATCCTCCTTAAAGTCTCTCCTGAGGTAGGCACAGCAGAGCCTGATGCACGCATGGCCCTGTAGCCTCCGAGTGCGGGTTCCTTTCCATAAAGACATGTTGGCGATTAAGTAGCTGGACCCTTGGAAAAGACTAAGATAAACCTTGAAGATGAGATGACCACTGATATAGATAGAAACACTATGTAGTTACAGGCCTGGGAATAAGGACTCAATCTTGAGTGAAGAATGGGGCATTTATTTTGATGACTTTCAGGGAGAGCACCTTCCCTCTAGGTATTTCTCCAGCACTGATGTGTTGGATAATAAATATAGCAGGTGAGGGGTTGACCTGAACCGCTGAATCTCTGAAAGGTCCTCCAACCCTAAGATGCCATGGTTTCTGACCACTGAAAACAACTCTGCAAAGGAGGTCCATGATATCTATGAGTGATATGTTACAAAACCTTCAAAAGAGAGAAAAAATAAACAAACTTGCACAAAACCTGTATTTGTGTCTATCCCTATAGATATAATGAAGCTCCCTCCTCTATTATCCCTCATTTGCTCTGACTTCCTCATCTTCTCTATACTTTCAATAGCAGCACTAGCAATTGACTTTTTAATAAAATGTTTTCCCTTTTTTATTGATTTTGAGAGAGAGAAAGTAAGAGAGAGAGAGAGATAGAAACATCCATGAGAGAGAATATCGATTGGCCGCCTCCTGCCTGCCCTCCACTGGGGATCGAGCCCACAACCTGGGCATGTGTCCTGACCGGGAATCAAACCAGCAACCTCTCGGTGCTTGGGTCAACGCTCAACCACTGAGCCACACCGGCCGGACTGACTTTTTGTGGACTATTCCAAATGAAGACGCAAAGCTGTTAGCTGTGTTGAATAGATCTAAGCAAAGCCGCAGTGAGAGGAAAGTGAGTCAAGGGGCATCCGCTCACTTGCTTTGTGAGTCACTGTTCCCTCCCATGATCCAGATCCTTTCAATCTCAGCAAAAGGCCAAGTGGCGACATAGTCGTGCCAGGGGAATTGGGAGATCTTGGAAGACAGCTGAAGCTGGAACTACGCAGTCTCTGAATGTCAGACTACCTCTGCCTTTGCCAGGAAGACACACGTAACTGGATCTGTCCTGATGGCATTTTCCCTCTCGCCAACAAGGCTCTGAAAGCTACAGGTTATAAAAAATGGACCTTGACTGCCCTGGCCGGTTTGGCTCAGTGGTTAGTGCATCAGCCTGTGGTCCAGAGAGACCCGGGTTCGGATCCCGCTAAGGGTGCATACCTCGGTTGCAGTTTGAACCCGGCCCTGGTTGGGTCATGCGAGAGGCAGCTATTTGATGTGTTCCTTTCATGTCAATGTTTCTCTCTCTCTCTCTTTCTTCCTCTCTCTCCCTCCCACTCCATCTGAACAAAAAATAGAAAAACGCCCTTGGGTGTGGATAAAAAAAAAAAAAAAGGACCATGACAAACAAACAAAAACCCCAAATACCTATATGTCTCAAACTATTTATCACAGCATTATTTGCAAGGTTAAAAGATTAGACACAACCAACCCAAATGTTCATCCATGAGAACCCGATTGAATTATTCACATATATACACACAAATGGAGTTCTAAGAAGCTATAAAAAAGAATGAGAAATATCTCATTTGTTGCAATGTAATTATCTCTAGAATACATTGTTAACTAAAAAAAGACAAGGTGGAGGTAAGTGTTAATAGCATGCTGTGTTTTATTTCAGGGTAAGTAATTAGTTGTTGAGGGGATTTTTATTTAGTTATATTCTAGGGAACAGAGAAGACAGAATTAAACTATCACCACTTTGAAAATCTAATACATTAGTGGATGTTGTCAATAATCAAAAATGGTTGATCATCACAAAACACTGGAGAGACCCAGATAGCATGTGCTTTCTGATGTAAGTGCACAAGGCCATCTCTAAGTTCCTTGACCAGAAGTCACTGAACCGAATAAGATCGAAATTCTAAATATAAACTTCTAGGACACACAGGAGGCAGAGGAACAAGTTAAAATACACTATAAGGATAGAATCAGCTAATCCAGACTGGAAAATTCTAAATGACAAATAGCTCATTTATTACAAAACCCAGATAGAAGAGATGAAGGGAGAAAACTGTTGGCTCAGAAGAGATGTTTGATTACATTAGGAACTTTTGTTAATTTTGAAGTGTGAAAACAGGATGCAGTTATTTATTTTTAAGAGCATCTGTTTTAGTGATGCATACTGAAATATGCACAGATGAAATGATATGATATCTGGTGTTTACAATAAAGTAATCTAGAGACCAAGGAGTAGATGAGGGGAGAGAACAAGATTGTCTGTGTACTGATGATTATTGAGTTTCAGTAATTGTAAAATCAGGTTGATTATATTCTTCTCCAGTGTATATATTTGCGAATTTCCATAATACAAATTTTAGCAAATGACTCATATTCTTGGTCCTGAAGGCCCATGAGATAACTATTGCAGACAGAGGTTTTTCTAGTTAGATATATAGAGAGACCTATAAACTACATATTTCTTTATAATTTTTTTACATTTTGATCCTCACCTGAGGATATTTCTCTGTTTATCTTCAGACAGAGTGGGAGGGAGAAAGAGGGAGAGAGAAACATCAACACGAGAGGGACACATTGACTGGTTGCTTCCCACACGACCCTGACCAGGGCCTGGGATGAACCGCAACCGAGGTACGTGCCCTTGGCTGGAATCGAACCCATGACTCATTGGTCCACGGGTCGATGCTCTACTACTGAGCCAAACCGGCCAGGGCCATATTTCTTTATTATTAATAATAAATTACATTTATTTCGTATTTAAAATATGCCATTAGGATCTAAGCACTTCATCTATTTTCACTGATTTAATCATCCCAACAATCTTTGGAAGCAGATACTGTCATTATTTCCAATTTAGAGGTGATGCTACTTAGGCATAGAAGTTTTGAGTAAGCTGTTCAAGGTCACACCTTGTAATGACCGAGTCAAGAATCCAGTGGTGGCAGCTAGCTTCAGAACTCATGCTCTCAACTAATTGAAATATGTGTACGTATGTCATGAAAATGGATTGTAGTAGTATCAACAGCAATAACAACTACCCTTCTGAGCACTCTTCTGTGGCATGCACTGTACTAAATATTTCATATCTATTATTATCTTTCATTCAAGACAGGTCTATGGGATAATCTGATTGTTTTCATTTTACAATGGCAAGAAACAAAACTGAAAGAAGTTACTAGCTCATCCATGATCATTCAGATAGACTTTGGCAAAGGTAGGAGTATTATAAAGGTTATCTGTTGCTACGTAACAAACCATCTAACCCTTGTTGGCTTAAATAACAGTCACTTATTTTGCTTATAACTACAGATGGTTGACTTAGGCAGGGCTCAGCTGGATGACTTTTCTAAACTTGACTGGGTTCCTTTATGGGTCTGTTATCAGCTGCATTTTGACTGGGTACCTCTGCTGACGTGGGTTGGCTGACAATTGGGTGGAGCACCTTGGTTCTTCCCAACAGGGCCTTGTCCTCCAGTAGGCCAGCTTGGGCTTCTTCTCTTGGTGGAGGCTTGATCCCAAGAGCAAGAGTGCACAACATGTAAGACATCACCTCTGCCACACTCTATTGGCCGAGGCCAATGGCAAGTCCAGCCCAGATTAAAGAGTGGAAAACAGACCATCTCTTGATAGGAGAATCTGATGTTACATTGTAAATGGAGTGGATTCAGCCAAGGAGAAAAGATTGAAACCATTTTTTTGCAAGTAACCTGCTACATTTAAAAGCTATTGTGAAAAGAAAAGCTATTGTGTACTTTTTCCTCATTTTAGGTTGTCCTGCAAATGTGGATTATTTATTACCAACCTGGACTGAATTTATCTAAATCAGAATTCTTCACCCGGCTAAATTCTAAGTGCTGAGTCAATGCACACCTGGACCAAAGGTGTGCTGCTGTGACTGGCCTGCAAAGGGTGAGATTACACCCTAGGGAGGCAGGAGACTGGGCGCCATGTGACAGGAGAGCGTTAACAAAAAGCCCCAGTTTCCAGGTAATGAGAGGTTCCCGACAAGTAACAACAGCCGCACAGCCCTAATAGAATTTCAATGAGATAAATTCCACTTTCTGCCCAAGTTTAGCCACTCAGGGAAGAAACAATTACCTTGTGCAAATGGAGCACTCTCCCTATATTATCCCTTCATTAAAATATTCAAATGAAGGTAACAACACTGTTATAAGCTCATTTATAAAGAAAAATAACATTAATGCATTTAACGCTAATGCATTTACCTCAGAGCGCTTCCCAGAGATGTTAAAACGTGAAGTTTATAAAATGTTCAGTGATGTTGAACTTGAATTGCAACCTAATGCTTGAATTGCTACATTTAACATTAAAAGCATGTTATTAATCTTCAATTTAGGGGAGAATAATTTTCACTCACTGTGCAAAAAAAAAAAAAAAAAAAACAGTTATGATGGGATTTCATTCAGATCAAATTTGCTTTAATTGCAATTCTATTAAATTAGAAATAGACATTTTATCCTGATATGATTCTTTGATGTCTTTAGTTTTAATGCTAATAAAAGCATTATCTCCACAGGTGTGAGTTGCATTATGTACAATAATTAGGACTTAAATTAAAGATGTGTCAAGCTACCCAAAAGTAATTTGGAGAACTAATGCAAGAGAAATAAACCAGGTTAAACTTTAGAGGCAGTTTAGTTCCCCACACTTTTGCCAACATCAGTTTCTCATTATTACACATTTTTTTTCAAAAACAACAATAATAACATTAAGAATAATAACTTCAAGACACGATTAAATAAAGTACAGCAGACCAATTAAGTGGAACATTTTGCAGACAAAGGCATTGTAGAAGAATATTTAATAAAATGAAAAATATGAACAATACATATTAAGTAAAGCAAAAGTCATAATTACTATGTATAGTATACCATCTTTATAAAATATGCATAGAAAAGTCTGAGAAGAAATAGAACCAATGTTAATTAGTTATTATTAATCTTTAAATGGGGGATTAAACGGGATTCTTCTTTCAGTGTTTTTATTCTGTATTTTATAATCATTTGTTATAATTAGAAAATATTATTTTGTATTAGGGGGAACTCTTATAAAAGAACAAAATGTATTCAGTATGACTGAGCTCATTATAATCAAAGATTGTTTCTTTGTCAGATCTAAACACCGAGATGAGTTCAAGCAGATAACACCCTTTGGGCAGATGAATGAATGGATGGATGGATGAATATATGAATGAATAAATATGTGAATTCCAAAAGTTGGAGTCCAATACATAGCTAACAGGAAGGTGGCCAGAAATTGTCTTTGCCTTTTGTTTTTCCTGTGAAGACCTTTCTTAAGAATCTAAATCTCTTTGTTTTGCTGACACATATTAGGGGAGAGATGGCCAGTATGACCCAATTATGATCTTGAAAATGGACAAAATGTGGGGACAGAACCAGAAAATGTGAGCTTAGCCTTGATACTTCAAGTAGGAGATGAAAATATCCCTTCACTCACACCAATAAATTAACCTAGATATGGTGATGAAACATTAAACTTGAAGAATTTTTTTTTTTTTGCTAACTTTTATTAAATGTTTTATTAATGTTTGCATCCACTGTGTGTCAAGGAATGGACCATATGGTGTTGGGAAGGCTGAAATAAATGAAGACATATTTTCTGCCCTTAGGGTGGCTTCAAGTAAAAGGAATAGACTTTGAAATCTAGCTTTTCCGTGGTCCAATCCAAGGACCACCAGTTACTGGCTGAATAGCAAGTGACATTTCCCTCAGCTTCAATATTCTTATCTTTAAAATGAGAGAAAAATAATAACATTCCACCAGGTTTTATGAAAATTAAACCAGATGCTAAAAAAATAAGCCGACACAGAGTAAGCACTCAGAAAAAGTTAACCATCTCACACACACACAAAAAAGGTACATAATAAAATATGACAAAACTGTAGCGTAAATATATGATGTGTATTGCATCTGGCTTAGGTTAGATTGAAGTGACTTTCACATCCGCATGGTCCTGCACTCCCCAATTGCTGAGGACGAGGAGGACTTCTGTGCTTATAGGAATTTAAGTATATCAAGAGTGGTTACAATTATTAGCAATAAAATTCGGGTGCTATTGTTAGGGTATTATGCCAGGGATGCAGACATTTCTCCTTCATGCCCTGCTGGATAACTTTTATCCTCTTCGAAACTTCAAGAGAATTTGCTAATGATTGGATATTAGAGAATAGGATGTTATAGAGCATGTTAGTCATCTACTCTTGCCTAGCAAGTTATTTGAACACTTAGATGCTCCAAACAACACAGGCTCATTACCTGACCGTGTATGTGGGTCAGAATGAGGACTTGGCTAAGTCTTCTGAGTTGGTTCCTGTGGACTGCGATCAGGGCATTGGTCAGGAGCTGGTCTCATCTCAAGTTTCAACAGGGTAGGGCCCAGGGGGAGGGTTCCCACCTCACTCACATGCCCTGAAGGGCAGGATTCAGTTCCTCGTGGCTAGTGATTGAAGGCATCTCAGTTTCTTGCCATGTGGGCTCTTCACAAGGCAGTTTACAACATGACAATGAACTTATCACAGAGAGAGAGAGTGTGTGTGAGTGTGTGAAAGAGAGAGTGTGTGTATGAGAGTGTGTGTGAGAGAGTGTGTGGGTGTGTGTGAGAGAGTTTGTGTGAAAGAGATTGTGTCTGTGTGTGAAAAGAGTGTGTGTGAAAGAATGTGTGTGAAAGAGAGTGTGTGTGTGAGAGAGAGAGTGTGTGTGAAAAAGAGTGCCCGTGAAAGAGAGTGTGTGTGAAAGAGTGTGTGAGAGTTTGTGTGAAAGAGTGTGTGAGAGTGTGAGTGTGTGTGAGAGTATGTGTGTAAGTCTGTGAAAGAGTGTGTATGAGTGTGTGTGGAAAAGGGTGTGTGTGAACGGAGTGTGTGTATGTGTGTGTGAGTGTGTGTGTAAAAATGTCTATGAGAGTGTGAGAGTGTGTGAGAGAGTATGTGTGAGAGTGTGTGAAAGAGTGTGTGTGTGAGTGTGTGAAAGAGTGTGTGTGTGAGTGTGTGAGAAATTGTGAGTGTGTGAGTGTGTGTGAGATTGAATGTGTGAGAGTGTGTGTGAGGGAGTGTGTTTATGAGTGTTGTGTGTGAGAGCTTGTGTATGTGTGCGATAGTGTATGTGAGACTGTGTGTGAAAAAGTGTGTGAGAGTGTGTGTGAGTGAGATAGTGTGTGTAAAAGAGTGTGTGTGAGTGTGTGTGAAAGTGTATGTGTGTGAGTGTGAGAGAGTGTGTGTGAGAGTACGTGTGTGAGTGTGTGTGAAAGAGAGTGTGTGTGAGAGTGTGTGAAAGAGTGTGAAAGAGTGTGTGAAAGAATGTGTGAGAGTGTGAGTGTGTGTGAAAGAGAGTATGTGTGTAAGTCTGTGAAAGAGTGTGTATGAGTGTGTGTGAGAGAGTGTAAGTATGTGTGTGTGAGTGTGTGTGAAAAAATCTCTATGAGAGTGTGAGTGTGTGTGAGAGAGTATGTGTGAGAGTGTGTGTGAGAGTGTGTGAAAAACTGTGTGAGTGTGTGAGTGTGTGTGAGATTGAGTGCGTGAGAGTGTGTGTGAGGGAGTATGTGTTTATGAGTGTTGTGAGAGCTTGTGTATGTGTGTGTGATAGTGTATGTGAGAGAGACTGTGTGTGAAAAAGTGTGTGAGAGTGTATGTGTGAAAAGGTGTGTGTTTGAGGGAGAGTGTGTGTGACAGTGTTTCTGAGAGTATGAGTGTGAGAGAGAGAGAGAGTGTGTGTGTGTGTGTGTGTGAGAGAGAGAGAGAGAGAGAGAGAGAGAGAGAGAGAAAGAGAGGACTCTGTCAACTAATCTTAAAAGTGATATTCTATCATTTTGTCATATTCTACTCAAAGAATCCAGTCCTTAGGTGCAGCCCACACTCAGGGATCTGGGGGCTGAGGAGAGAGAATGAGGTGAAGACATATTAGGCTGTAAGTATCATCGGGGGTCTTCCACAATGGGAGCTCAAAGGATCACGCAGGCAGTATTTGAACCAGTACCATGAAAGTGTTAGATTTGAAACCCAGGAAAGGCTGAGGTCTAAATGGTGACTCTTACATTTTGCCCTGTGACTTGGCGTCTGGGGGCCAATATGCTGAGATATACTGAAGAAAACGAGGAGAATAAGAGAGCTGGGTCATCAAGAACCACGTTGACAAGTCAGCCCATCAGGTACATTCAGGAAAGGGTGGAAAAGCATTAATTGGCACAGTATTCAATGTGGGGACACACACACACACACACACACACACACACACACACACTATGTGCCAACCACTGTTCTGTGTGCTCTGCAATAATTCTATGAAGTCACTACTATTATCATCATCATCCGTATTCTACAGATGAGGAAACTGAGTCACAGAGAGATTGAGTTCTATGGTCCAAGTACACACAGCTAATAAAGTGGTTGGGCTGGGTAGAAAATGAAGCCCTCTTGATTGCTATGGTATAAAATGTCCCTCAGGCCCACTAATTCAATCCAGTGTCCTGTGAAAGTGTGGGACTATGATTCATGAAATTAATACCTTCCCTTTTAGCTGAGAATTTAAAAATTGCCAGGCAGATGCATAAACACCTGGGGAAGGGAGATACTAATCTGTGCCTCCAATCTGCCATTACTTTCCCAGGTCTTTAAATAAGGATTTTTCTGCTTGCCTCATAATACCTTGCACTGTGCTTTGGGCACAGAAAGTTCAATATGTGACAGCTCAGTGATATTACACTTTTTCTCCCCACCTACATTGTCCAGAAACGTTGACATTGCATTTCTCAGTAGGGTAGGCCTGATAAGTTTCCACTTTGGCATCTGACATACCCGAGTTCAAATTCTGGAATTCCTGCTTAGTTTGTGTGACTTTGACCTTCCTGAGTTTTCCCATCATTAATGCAATAATAACATCTTCTTGTGGGACTGTCACGGTGACCCCATAAAACTGTGCCCTGGGTGACTACTGCAGGGTGCCGCGCATTCCGTCACCGGTAGCTGGTTTTATTCTTATCAGCCATCATCCAGAATCTAAACAGGGGACTTTGCTTCTACTTCACAATTCAGCTTTGCCCGCAAAATTTCCCAAAATGTCACTATTCCCCACTTAAAAAGCACAACATTGGTGCACAGCACTGAATAGAGTAACACTTGAATCTTTTATTTAAAGTAGGTTAACATTAACTACTTAAACTTTCCAACACTACACCTCAGTAGCTTAATATAACATTTCTGTTCTGTTTTCCTGTGAATCAGAAGGTCTCCTTTATGCTGTGGCTTCATCATACTGGCCTTTTTTGCTTCCAGCCACATGGATGGGATTAAGAGGGCTCAGCATATCACACCAAACACATTATGACCCCAGCTTCAAAATCACTTCCACATTTCTGTTTCTATTCCTTTGGCCAAAACTAGTCACATGGTTTTGCCTAGATGCGAAGTGAAGTGCCGTTTTTTCTGTGTGTCTAGGGAGAAAATAAAAATGACATTGTCCCTGGCATCCTACATTACAAAAAACTCAGTAGATAGAAGATAAGAAAAAGTACAAGTGAATATTACCTTAATGTCACCATACAGAGCGTCACAGTTACCATTTTTTTATCCCTTTCATATGGTCTTACAACTATTATTTTAAAGCCTGCATAAAAGCATTCTAGGCTGTGTGATCATCTTCGCACTCATTCCCCTGGCATTGGGCAGGTATTTAGGATTGTTCTAATCCTCTTCCCTGGAATGTTACAGCTTCATAATGTGAGCACTGATAATATCAAAGTGCCTACCTCCAACTCAGGTGCATGGCTGAGCGCTGAATGCCGAAACCAGCCAATGTAACTCTCATGGCTCCTTAAGCTAAGGAATATTCACAGTCCCAGAGGCCAGCCTGACAGCTCTTACCCTAGGTTCATTGCCTCTGAATTACAAGGGGAAAGTTAGATATGTGCCTGAGTCAAATTAGACTTGACTCGGATTATATTTTCTTCCATAGGAGCAAACCATCTACATTATAATGTTCAGTGGCCAGTGTCAGGGAAGAACAGAGCAGTTTCAAATGATTGCACAGCTAAAAATTCAAGTGTGGTAATGCTTCGCAGAAAAACTCACCCCTGTCTGCAGTGATGCACAAACTATAACTGCAGTCTGGATGGCATGGGATTGCAGACAGAGTGCAAATAAAATGCAGATTTGTTTCCGTCTCAGTGCATTCCAACAGCAGCTATTCATAACAGCTTAATGTGCAGCCCCTGCATTTCCCAAATGCAATGTGCTGAGGGTTTTGTGCAGTTCAAATTGGTTTTATAGGCAAGGGAAATGCCACCAGCACTGCAAAATTGTTGCTACACTTTCCGTCTCCCGGATTCAGCTCTCTAGCCTGAGTATTTAGATCCTGGAATAGTTGTTGCCCCCATACTGCAAAATCTAAACTTACAGAGTCAGAATTATGCTGGGAAATTCACACACACGCAGGACAGCTTATAGAATGCTATACATTAAATATGAAGCCTCTTTGTACTTTCACACACAAAAAATCAGAGAGAATCAAAGGCTTGTACAAATTTCCCTTACTCTACTCGGAGACATAGTCGACCTTGTAAGCTTCTGCATCCTGGGTCCTGATGCTATTCACATCCCTTCTCAATTCTTTGCAGTTTTCTGCATGCAAAGGATTACTAACCATCCACCCAAATGACTTTAACATTGCTTTATGGCACTTTAAGACAGACATGTCCACCAACATCGAAATCACATGGGGAATATGGGGAAAGGAGAAGGAGGGAGTGGGAGGCAAGATCCCGTTTCTTTTGTTTTGTTTTGTTTTAACTTGGTGTAGTTCTTCAAATGCAGTTCATTGTTATGACTTCTCAAATTTATTTTTGCCTGAGAAAACAGGCAAAAGATGGGGAGATAAGTAGACACATTGCCAAGTAGCATCAAAGACTCACTGATCAGAACATCATCTTTATAAAGGAAACACACACACACACACACACACACATATTTTATGTGTATAACATATATGCAAGAATACATATGTATTCTTTTTCTTTTATCCTTATTTGAAGACATTTTTCCATTTTGTTGTTGTTGTTCAGATAGAGTGGGAAGGAGGAAGAGAGAGAGAGAGAAACATCGACGTGAAAGGGACACACAACCCAAACAGGGACGGCGACAAACTGCAACTGAGGTACATGCCCTTAGCGGGAACCAAACCTGGGTCTCTCTGGACCGCAGGCTGATGCTCTAACTGCTGAGCCAAACCGGCCAGGGCTCTTTTTATTTTCTTAATCCCTTTACCTTTTGCACCCAGCCCACAACCCCCTCCCCTCTGACTTCTGTCAGTCTGTTCTCTATCAACCAGTCAGTTTTTATTTCATGTGTTAGTTTCTTTTGTTCATTAGATTCCACGTATGAATGAAATCATATGGTACTTGTCTTTCTCTGACTGGTTTATTTCACTTAATGCAATGCTCTCCAGGTTTATCCATGCTGTTGCAAAGGGCAAGACTTACTTCTTTTTTATGGCTGCATAGTATTCCATTGTGTAGACGCACCACAGCTTTATATCCACTCATCTACTGATGAGCACTTGGGATATTTCCAGATCTTGGCTATTGTCAGTAACGCTGCAGTGAACATAGGGGTGCATATAATCTTTTCAACCAGTGTTTTGGGTCTCCTTAGATATGTTCCCAGAATGTATTCTTTATGAAGATGATGTTCTGACTCACAGAATTTAGCATTGGCTTTCCACAATTGTACCTGAATTTAATCTGATCCATTTTTATTGATCTTCACTATTTTTGGATACACCTGAGTTTTCCTGCCATTGTCTCTATAATTCAGAAACCATTTAAAAATTCAACATTCTGTTGAACTAACATTTTCTGATGAAAGTTCTACCTAAGCTTGTTTGAGGATCAGGACACCTCTACAAACGTAGCACGTTGAACATACCCCAGCATGGCAGCACAGCGTGTGCTCTGTTAGCGTCCACATCGGGGTGGAGACGGGCAAGGCCCCATCCCCTGACTTGTCGAAAAGCCAGTTTTGCTGAAATCAGCTCAGGCCATGAGTGGCAACTTCCCCCTCATTCTCTGACCAGAATATTAAAGCAAGATGTGCATAAGCAAGTAATTTTGATTCATTTTTTGGGAAGCGATGGCATTTAGCAAAATCCAGTAAATTGTCCCTTTCAGCACTAATAACATGTTCTGAGCTTTCCCCACTAGACTTTGTGTAATGGTAATATAATAGGATTGCTATGGCAATTAAGTGATTGCATATTTTTGGGCAATGGAGGGCATCCACCAGGGCACAAACAATTAGTAAAATGGAAATGTTGTTCCAGGATTGGTCCGGATCTGGCTCAGGAGTTGGGAACACGTGCCACCACCCGTTTTAGTTTTACAAGAAATTTGGGAGTGGGATTATCATATCACCGGGCTCCACTACTCACACCGGGAAGGGTCCGGCACAGTCTCCACCAGCAAATGACCACCGTCAACATTAATGCGCTGAACAAATATTTATCTGCAGAGATGCTGAACAGAGTGGATTAGTACATTTGCTTTCCGATGGCGAAAGAGCAGCAGGGAGGAGGGCATTCAATACATCGCAAATATCAGCAGCATTTTTGTTTGCAGAGAATTTTATGATTTCCAAACAGGGATGTTTCTTGGGATCCCTTTGTCCATTGCTTTACCTCCTCCAACCTACACAGGCATACCAACTATTATGTGCGATTAATAGGTAATAAAACATTATTCTCATTTTAAATGTGAGGATTCCACTTTCTGAAGGCCAGTCCCAGTTCAGCCGAGGTCCACAGAGCTGTGTAATGCTGAAAAGGTGACACCTTGGGTTGGAAGGTCTGGACTGTTGTGTCCTCTTCGCCACCCTGAGCAGCCTGGCACCAGTGAGTCTCTGTTCTTTCTTTTTCATTTTTCAACTGGCATTACACATACTTGCTAAAGCTAGATTTCAGTACGTGGGTGATTGCTGCACACTATTCTGTGCTCTTTGCTATGTTTGAAATATTTCATAATGACAAATGACCTAAAGTAAAGTGAGTTGATTACTCAAAGTGGGGATAACAGTCCCAAAGTATCTTTTGGGGTATTGATTTTAAAACATGAACAGTGCAGAATGCGACATGCAATAAATGTTCATTGCTGTGTTCCCATTTTGTTATTGTTGCTCCTATTACAGTCTTTGGAGGAGTGGTAATAAGGCAACGGTCTCCTAGGTCTTCATACTCTGTCTTATACCACGAAGGTGTCAAGACATCAGGAAAATTGGAGCCTAATAAGTAGGACCAAAGAGATGCACTTGCAGTTGTAGTGCAAGGTAGGGCAGGGAGTGGGGTCTTTGCACATGCTGTTCCTTCTCCACCATCGTCCGTCTCCACAAAGTGACCTTGTTCTTTCTCCAAGGCCCTTGAGCAAGTTTACAATCAGCTGGTGACAACTCAAGCACTGTTACTCAAGGAAGCTCTCTTTCATGCACCGAACAAGTTGGCTGTCTTTGTATGCTCTCCGTATAGCTTTTACCTTTCTATGTTTATTGTCGTAAAATACACAGAACACGCAATTTACCTATCTAACCATTTAAAAGGGAATAATTTGGAGGCATTTATTATATTCATACCATTGTGCAACCATCACCACTATCTAGTTCCAGGATTTTATCACCTCAAAGCTGTCACTCATTGTTTTCCCTGCCTCCAGTGCCTGGCAACCACTAACTTTCCCTCTCTATGAATTTGTCATTTTGGGGCATTTCTATATAAATAGAATCACAAAATATGATTCTATGTCTGGCTCCTTTGTGTTAGCATACTGTTTTCAGGGTTCCTACCTGTTATAACATGGATTTGCACTCCATTCCTTCAAAAAACACTATCAAGAAAGTAAGAACACAATCCACAGAACTGGAAAAAATATTTGCAATCATATAACTGACAAAAATATAGTATCCTCAATATGTAAAGAGCTCTTATAACTCAACAACTAAAAGAGAAAAACCCAATTAAAAGATGGACAAAGTACTTAGACAGTTCTCCAAAGACTGTATACAAATGGCCAACAAGCACGTGAGAATATTCTTAGCATCATCAGTCATTAGGGGAATACAAATCATAGCCTTCCTTAAAAAACAAAAACAAAAAAAACTCAACATACCTTGCATTTATTGATAAATCATTGTTTGATTAACATTGTTGTCTTCCAAAGGACTGGAGGTTCCAAGAAGACTGAAACCATAACTCTATTGTTATAATACAGTGTTTGGCATATGATAAACTGTCAATAAATATTTGTTGAATAAATGAAGGGATGGCGAAGAAGGAGCACAGAGCTCTAGAGGGCCAAAAATGGGAACAATGTCAACTCTTTCAAATTATGGAAATACTGCCTGTCTTTGGTGGGTGTCACATTCATGTGTAAAGAAATAGCTTTTTTCCCCTCTGACCTCTCTCCTAGATTGTGTCTCTAAACTATGAGGCATCATGATGTTGTTTTTGATGTGGGCGATGGGAGTGTTGAGATCTCCTTTGTTTGTTGACTATTGTGAGTCAGGCATTGTGCTCAGAGGCTATGACTGTAAATTAATAAAATCATGGCGTAAGCCTCAGAGGACTGCTTTGGCACAGATTTCACTCTCCCCGTTTGCATACGAAGGAACAAAGGCTCAGGGAATCCTTTAAATAAGTGATTCAAGGGCACTCAGATAGGAGGCAAGAGGTGATACATTCAAGCCATCTTGCTTCATTGTGTCACACTCCTGGACTGTTTTTCCACTGCCTCTGCGTCCTGCACATCAAGCCTGGGGAATGAGAGGTGTCAAAAGATGTTTAGCAATGAGCAGTTGGCAGTTGCCGAAGGAGGAGGAAGAAAAGGCGGAAAATATGAAGGAGAGAGATTAAAGTCTGGACTTGCGTTGCTTCATAGGATAAATAAAATGATAACCATAGTGTATACTCACTGAGTCCTTACTATATGCCCACGAATGCTATGCACTCCTCTCTCCTTGTCTTTGGAATCTAAAGATTCCTTATAGGATGTAGGCGCTACTTAAATATTAGCATGCCTATTTTCGAGTAGGAGGAAACTGAGGCACAGAAACGTTGATTATCAGGTTCAGGGACACCCTGGTGGCAATGAAGGAAACCAAGATTTGAACTCAGGAGTTACACATTCAGTGGCCATGTCGCCAGCTTCTGGGCTATAGGTGTCTCCAAAGCAGAGTACCACCCAGGGGCTCAGATGAACATATCACAGATTGCTCTCCTTTGTTCACATCTCTAGGGAGTCCTCATTTGTAGAAAGGCTTGTTTGCAATGTCCATGGAACAAATTACCAGCAACACACGGGGAAGATAGAGGCTGCCCTCTCCCAAAAGACTGGCAGGTAGAAACTCCTGCTCATTGAGAGGAATTCCTTACCATCCCAATGAGGACGCCCTACAACATGCCTACCCTTTGCAGATTGCTCTAGAGGCTTCAGCACTGGACAGAACCAAGAGCACAGCCAAGTACTGGGGAGTACCCAAGGGGCAGCTGTTCCTGGAGAGCGAGCGGACAACTGCATGGGCTACAGGGATCTTTAAATAAGATGGTGCTTGGGTTAGCTGAAAGAACACAGGGCTAGACAGCTGGATTCCAAGCCCAGTACTGTGCCTAGATCAGGGATGGTCACAGTGGAGCAGTGTCACTAGCCAGGGCTCACCCCCAGGACTGTAGTCTCTGCTCCCGCCAGGCATGTGCTCTTCCCCCAGATTTTTGCATCCCTGACCCCTTTCATCCCCCAGATCTTGACTGAAATATTACATCTTTCTAGAGGCCTTGTTAAGCCATCGGATCAAAAGTAACTGTCTCTCCATCACTCCGTATCCCATTAACGTATTTTAGGTTTTCTGTAGCACTCGTCATTATTGGAAACGATCTCCTTTATTCTCTCGTTAACTTGTTCACTGTGTCACTCCTCTCTGTGCAACCTCTGCAATTGCTTCTCGTGTCTCAGCTGGAACCTAGAACAGTAGTGGACATGTGTTGAGAAAATAACTGAAGGAAGGAAGAAAGGAGAGGAACTTTAGTTTTCACCAATTCTTCACTGTTTGGAGGAGACATCGAAGGACAGAGAGATGAACTGGCAAAGCCACCCAGGAAGTTAGTAGAGAGCCAAGGTGTCAACTCATCTGTTTGACTCAACAACCGGCAGCTTTTCCTTTGATCTCTCACCGCCTTGGTGATGACCACGCCCACACGTATGAAGGTTTCTTAAAATAATATTCACATTTTTTGTGTGTGTTGAAAATAATCCAGCCATTCTTTTGGTTCCTCCCTTCTTCTGGACATTCTCTTTGTGGTAGAAGCTCGAGTCTTGCCGTTGTTCAGCTGAAGCTTGTCCTGCAAGTGTTGGAAAGTAACAGAAGAGAGAAGACTTTTGTTCCAGTCTCTCCGTAGCCCACGTGCAAAGCAGTCTTGGAACAAAAAGACGGATAACTCAGGTTCTCACTCTGCACGTCACGACTGTCTCCCATATTTGTTTAACACATGGATGTTATTTTTAGTATAAACAGTAAATAAAAGGCAGGAGCAAGGGCATTTTAAGAAAATTAACATAGACAACCTCTCTTTCCTTTAGTTACTTTTTGCTTTATTCCAGATGCCCAAAACATTCAAGTAAGAAAAGCATTCCCCTTTTGATCATTTTTAAATACTCGCCGAAAAAAAAGAAAGAAAACAAAAACTTAATTGGAAAAGAAACAGGAAGCCCTCTTGATCTCTATGAAAACACAGCCAATTACCCAGACACTTTCCAAATAACCCAAAAGCGTGGATAAATGTCTTTTAGCACTGGGGAAGTAAAACTAAATATTTACTACATGCCAAACAAAATTAAGATTTATCTGGCACCAAAGGAAAAAAAAGAGCAAGCTACTTCTGCGTGCTGAAGTCCCACTGCTACAAAGAGAAGCAGGGCCTTTGGAAGGAAAATGTTTTAACCGTGTTTACAGGGGTCATTTTAATGTTTTTGAAACTCTGCTGCTAAATAATGCATGTTGCTCAAGTGAAAAAATAAACCAGCTAAGCACTGTCGTCCCGGAGAAAGACGTCCAGGTGAAAGAGCAGTCCGCGCAGGGGCAGGCTGATCTCTGCCATCCAGGAGAGGGGCGCAGGGGCCGAGGACAGGGCCCCCGCCTGCTGGACAAGGTCTGGAGCTCAGGCTGTCTCCCAGGAAAGCGGTCTGCGCGGAGGTGCCCAGGCCGCAGAGCGTGGAGAGTGTTGGCCTGCAGCGGGGCAGGGTGAAGCCAGTGCCCGCTGGGTCATCGCGTGCAGGGCGCACTCTTTAATCCTAGCTACCAGCGACCTAAGAGTGGTGGCTTTGTTTTCAGTCTTCAGGGACGATCACATCAAACAGCACGTGTAAAGCACAGTGCCTGGCACAGAGTAACCCCTCGATAAATTGGAATTGTAACTGTAGGGTAGTAGCGGCAGCCATGTCTCACGTCTGCCCTTTGATTCTCTGTATTTTCCAGCTTCTCTTGCAGGGAGGTTGGGGCCATGTGACCCAGTTTGGCCAGTGGGCTGCCAGCGGAAGCTGGGCAGGTCATTCCCGGGCAGAGGCAGGTAGGCAGGGGCAGTGGGAGCCAGCTCTTAAAACTCTCTTCCTCTCCTGCGGAGGCGACCCTGGGAGCCACGCCCAGAGGGTGGCATCACAAGAAGACAGTTGCCCTGAGTCTGGTTTCTGAGGGGTTGTATGTAGAGAAGCCCTGGTTTCTGAGAGTTGCCCTGAGTCTGGTTTCTGAGGGGTTGTATGTAGAGAAGCCCCTCATCCTCACCCCCGATCACAGGGGATATAAAGAATGAATGGAAAAGGCATCTTTGTTTTTAGGCTGCTGGGATTCTGGATTAGTTTGTCACTGCCGCATGTCTAGTTTATCCTGCCTAATGTGATTTATTATTTTTCTTATCATTCCTTGATCAAAGCAGATTGAAGGGGACCAGAAGCCCTCAGGGGGAGCATTCTGAAGCTGGTTTTCATACAGAGACACATTTTTATCACTGATATCTCCTGTCTTTATGAATAGATAGATAGATACTCATATACATACATACATACATACATACATATATATACACACATAGAGAATGCTATGTATATATAATCACTGTGTGTGTGTGTGTGTGTGTGTGTATGTGTATCTGTTGGTCTATCTATCTATCTATCTATCTATCTATCTATCTATCTATCCATGGTAATTCCTGATGGTTTGTAGGTTTTACCAATCCTTTTGAGTGACCTTAAACAATTTCTAAAATCAGGAAGAAATATATATATTTCCTTCCAATGCATTCTTCCTACTGCTGCATGTTTTGTGTTTATAAAGCACCATCCTGCCTTCCCGGTGTCCAGTGTTCTCATTCCCACCATGATACAATGCAGCTCACTTCTCCTGGCAGTCACGGCTCTCTGAGACCTGGCCCCTTCACCTCATTCCTTTCTGAGCACAGTTCACTTGATGGCCACGTCTCAGAATGATTCTGGAAGCTCTGAGTGTTCGTACCTTTGTTTTTGTTTTTTATTTTGTTGTTTTTTTTCTATGTGGGATGGTTGATCTTGAGCCCACAAGGAACAAGCTGGCTCCAGACTTCTCCACATTTCTTTGCCTCCAATTCTTTTGTGTCCAAAGACAGGGAAACAGACACGCCTTTGTAGGAGGCTCATACCTTTGCTTTTATCACATCTCTGCCCTGGAGTGCTTCTCTGGCTCCCCTGCCAGCTCTTAAAAATAACAATAATAATGCAACATTTATTAAATGCTTAGCTAGAGTCAGTTTTATTGAAGGAAGAGACTCTAACACAGGAAACTGAGACTTTACTGATTTTCAAAAATTGTTTCCAAAATTCTGTGGACTTTGCCTGGCCTTAAAGAAAATAGCAGCTTTATTGAGATATAATCGACATCCTAAATAATTGACCTATTTAAAGTATACATTTAAACTTCTTTATTTAGGCACTGAGTTGTGCAAATGCCATTGTAATCAATTTTAGACCATTTTTTATCACCTCTTCTCCATCAAATATGTAACCATTCTTTATATAACACTATTTGTGTAACCTGTCTATACAGTATGAATATATTTAACCCATCAGCAGTCACTCCCCTTTCCCCCCATATCCTCCCTTAGATACCACTAATCTACTTTCTTTCTGCCTCTATAGATTTGCCTACTCTGGACATTCCATACAGATGGAGTCATAGTGTGTGGTCTTTTGAAACTGGCTTATATCATTTAGACTAATGTTTTCAAGGGGTATCTATATTGTAACATGTATCAATGCTTTCATTCTTTTTCAAGGCTAGGTAATATTCCATTGCATGAATGTAGTACATTTTATTTATCCATTCATCAATTGATGGACATTTGGCTTTGTTTCTGTTTTGTTTTTTTTTTACCACTTTGAATAATGTTGATATGAACATTGTGCATAAATTTTCACAGAGATGTGTGTTTTCATTTTTCTTGAGTATGTACCCAGGAGTAAATTGCTAGGTCATGCATGGAAAGGAAAGAAAAGAGTCCCTGGCCCAGTCCTCACAAGTACTGAGCTTGTTGATGGAAGATAAGAGAGGATGTCCTTTTACTCCAGGAGCCAGAGGGCCCTGGGGAATTCCAGGAAAGAAATGAGAACTCTACTGGAGGCGTGTTCTGTTGCTGTCTTCCTCAGGTGCCTTCATGGGGCCTGCCCAGAGCGACTGGACACCCACTCTGGGTGGAAGAAGAGAGGGACGAGTCCTGCGGCTCATGGAACCACTATTCCCATTCAAAGGACAGAGGAAACACCTCCTTCACTCTGTGGCAGGACTGTAATGATAAAGGTGATGATAAATATAACTGTCATCACCACCATCCTTCACATAACACCTTCTTTGTAAGCAGTCCATACTGTACAAGTATGTCTAGCCTTCCAAACCATCTTACTGGAAAGATATTGATTTTCCTCTTTACATATGCAGAGGCTCAGAAATTTTTAAGCAAGTGCTCAAAGTCACCCAACTTGTGTGTGAACATTGGTGTCCTGGATTTACAACCCATGACTTCACCACTTTGCCATATGATCCTTAAGTAACTGTAGGGGTTCAGAATGAGTCACCCCAAGATGGACCTCTGAGCCATGCGGAGCTAAGGGCAACCAAGACCCTGTAGGATCAAAACAAACTTCTGTCCCCTCTTACCTACCTAGGAGAATCTAAATTAGAGGCCTTGCCTCAGACTAGGAGATTATCAGGGATAACCTTTGTGACCTACCTACAGGGCAGGGCAAATTACTAACTACTGAAAGTTGGCTCTGCTCTGAAGCCCTGAGGTCCCCTAGCTCATCCTTAGCTCAAAAGATCACATACACCTCATTTTAACTTCCAGCCTCTGACCCCCTTGTGTATGTGGGGTTTCTGCCTCTCTCACGTGCGTGGAGTTCCCACGTGTGCGTACCTAACTAAATGTAGTTACTTTCTCTTATTAATCTGTCTCATGTCAATTTAATTATCAGACCAGGCAAAAGAACCTTGAAGGGTAGAAGAAAATTTCTTTCTTTCCCGCAGAGCCCAGGCTAAGACTCCCAATACAAAAGTGAACTGAATGAGTTGTTCTGTGTATGCCTGAGTCAGTGAATCCTCAAATCTGTCCCTTTGACTGAAGCATCTGGATCCTAAATATGGCCCATTTGTTTAGTATATGAAGGTGACAACAGTTACAGCCAGAAGAATTGTTTATCCATGTTTTAAACACATGAACTATTTTTCCACTTCTCAAACTGACAGTCACAAATCACCACGTTGCAATCGGAGAGTAAGAGTATTAAATAACAGAAATTAAACAACATTTTAAGCCAAGCTTATGTTTTTGCTGGTTCTCTGTAGTATCTTTCAGATGATTAAAAGGGGATCTGTTTGTTGTAGAATATGTATGTAGAAAAGAATGTAAGGAATTTGGAAACACCAAAGGAACAAAACGAAAAAAAAACTTTAATCCTACCACTCAGAAACTATCACTGTTTCCATCTCTTTCTATTTGTTTTAAATTCATCGACAGTGAAATTGGTCCTATAATATAGGGAGGAAAGTCCCCAGTTCTAGAATCAGACAGGCCTGAATTTGATTCCTGGCTCCATTACCTGCTGGCTGTTTGACCTTGGCCAATTATTTAGCTCTGAAAGTACCGGGAAATTGCACCTGCTTCGCCGGTTGAGTTAAATGCTGTGACGCATACACGGTGTTTAACAGTATGTGACCTGTGCTCAGGGTTCAGTCACTGAGAGCTGTTATGTTTAATAAAACTGCTATTATTTCTATTGTAGTCTGACCATCTCCCCTATATTATTCAACGTTCTTTAAAAACATGGTGTCATTTGGATTCCCTCGTCTCTGTTATTGATATACCATCATTAATTTAGCTAGTTTGCTCATTAGGTCATGGGTACTTTTGATCCCCAGTAGATTAAAAAATGCTGCAATTTCCACGTTTCTCTTCAGAGAGATTTATGTTCTTGTCAATGTCCTCTGACTCCCCATCACTGGCCAAGTCTGGGGTATCTGCCCCCAAGGCAGCAGGTCCTCGTGGGGACAGCAACTGCTCCAGCCACCTTGTTTCCCTAGACACAAGCCCTCCAACGGAAATTAAATCAACCATTTCTTTTTCTAAGCAGAAGCCATGGTTGTTTGCTCACTCGGCAGCCTCGCTCTAGCAGGGGGGTAATTTGTAGCTTGAATGATTGAGACAAACACTTGGCGTGAGACGGAGAGAAGTAGGATGAGTCTGTAATTGGAATATTTTGTCTCATTTATTCTTGATAATGTGCCATATTCCACTCCATCGGCCAGGGGCGATTGTTCACCGACCGCCTTACACCTGGTATGGTGCTTTTGCAAACCAGATGTGGTTCATTCTGACTGCTATTTTAAAGCGAGGGTGAGCCATCTCTCCCTCCCACCGCCTCCCTTTCTCATCCTCTCTCTATTTGTTCTGCAAATTTTTTGTCCTCGACATTCTAGTTCCATTTTGTTTTGGCATCCAGGGATGCAAGCCCGTTTTTTACAAAGTCTCTAGGTAATCCTTTCTGAACTTCCTGCAGGCAGTGATGAAGAGGGTGTGGTGGGGAGGGGGCGGGGAGTCCAGAATTATCAAGAAGGATTACAGAATAGCTTTGGCAGCCACACCGCGTTGTTCATTTGTTTGTTTTTCCAGGCATCTCCTTCTGCTTAGGGAGAGCAGGCATTAACCTCTAGTGTGGTCAGAAAGTTTAAATCAAGAACACCACTCATTTTTTGTCATTTTATAAAACATCATGGATGTTTAGGAACCTTGGCTTCCCCGAGTCTCTGCAGGTTATAGAAGGAAAAGCGACAGCATGGGCTGGCTTTTTCAGGGAGCTTTGTCAAAATACAGTCCTGCAATTTAGATATTGAGAGGACCAGCTGAGGAACCTGTGAAGCACACATCCTGGTCCCCTGCTCCGAATACTCTACATCAGAACCTGCAGGGCTCTGAGCATCCTGAGGACTCTGTAGGAGTACAGCTGAGAAACACTGCTGGGGAGCAGTACCGGTCAGCCTTTGCTGGGCATCACCTGTGGGGGAGCCATGTTAACATGCAGATTCTGATCCTGTAAATCTGGGCAGGGGAGCTGAGACCACCTTTTGTAAGTCTCCCAGGTGCTCCTGCTGCTGACGCTCACACCAAACCCCCAGTAGCAGGAATACAGAGCAGAGGTCAGCAAACTCCACCCACTGCCAGGTTTGTTACCCATGAGCCAAGAATGAGTGATACTAATAAATAAAAATAGCATCTCATCACACATGAACATTTTATGGAATCTCAATGTCTATAAATAAAGTTTGATTGGGCCCAGATGGTGTGGCTCAGTGGTTGAGTGTTGACCCAGGCACCAAGTGGTCACCAGTTTGATTCCCAGTCAGGACACATGCCCAGGTTGTAGGCCAGATCTCCAGTGGGGGGTGTGCAGGAGGCGGCCAAGCAATGTTCTCTCTCATCGATGTTTCTCTCTGTCTCCCTCTCCCTTCCTCTCTCTCTAAAATCAGTGAAAAATGAAAAGTTGGATGGGAACACAGCCCCACCCATTGGTATACATGTCCACCGCGGCTGCTTTTGCATTATGGGCTGCAGAGCTGGGGAGCTGTGACAGAAATCGTATGGCCCAAAAGGCCCGAAATAGTTACTATTTATTTGGCCCTTTCACAGAAAATGTTTGCCAATCCCTGATCTGGATCTGGAAGCAAAAGGGCCGAGGTGTCCTTTAAGAAAATGTATTGCTCAGTGCAGCCGGAATGAGGGCGGTAAGACTGAAGAGATAGTTTGTTGAGTTTGAATGTCAATAATATTCAGAAAATTAACATTACAGTGAAACAGGAGATGAACTCTGACAAGAAAAAAAATCTCCAAATCTTTATTCTTCCCAACCTCCACCTCCTGACCCCAATTTTTGACTTTGAATGGTCATATATTTGCATAATGGCTTCCCCCCCTTTTTATTGCCTACTAATTGAATTAGAATGGCTAAAATATAAAATAAAATACCTTCAGGCGCCAACCCGGTTCCAGACTCCTGTAAATAAGAGTAGAGGTGAACAAAGGTGAAGAGTGTGGTCCATCTTCATTAGGCAGCTGCAATCTAGAGACGAGGCTTTTTTCTTTTTACTTGTTATATTTACTTATGGACCTTCAGGGAGTTCACGATAGAATTTCCATAGATGAGTCCTTTCAGATGTTAAAGAAAAAACTACAGGCCTAAAATGGTGCCACTCATGCTAAAAAGCCATGGATACATGAAACGGACTGACCGCTGTCCGAGGGGAGGGCAACTGGATGAAAGAAGGTGATGGGATTAGCCAAGGGACAAATGTGGAACCCACAGACACAGACAGCAATGTGGTGATGACCGAGGGAAGGGGGTGGGGGCTGGGTGGAGGTGAGCAAGGAGGTGAAAAAGGGGAACATCTGTGATAGTGTAACAAAAATAAAGTGTACAAAACCAAAAACATGAGACCAACTATAGATTTAAACCTGACCGAATTGCTGCTCCAACCTCTCCCAGAAGTATAATATGAATCAACCAGTTTCTGACCGACACCTCTGGGCTAATGTGTTATATGGACCCTCTCCACTATTCCACCCTCCAGCCCCAACCACATAGAAAGAAGAGGCAATCTCCTTGCCTTTCCCTTCCCCCCAAAGATGTTCTGATCTAAAAACATAAACCTTCCATTTTATACAACCCCATGGAGTATCCTTGTAGTTGCCAGATAGGATGCTGCACGATTTCTGAGTCCCTTGACAAAGCCAGTTAGATCTTCAAATGTAATGCACTGAATTTTGTTTTTTAACACAGACAAAGGAGTCAGAATTCAGCTTTTATCAACCTTTCATAGAGACTCCCGTTTCACCTCTCTCCACCCTATGTGCTTAGGGTTGTGTTAGTTGGGGAATAGAATATGTCGAGGCAAGTCAGAAAGTTTTGTCAACTTGGACAAACAACCTGCAAAAAGTCCTCTCACTGAATGGACTATTTTCTTTGGCCAGCAAATGGATTGCTTTTTAATTTTGTTGCTCCAGGATCCTAGTAGCAGAGTTTGGACACACGGTGAGGTTGAGAGCTTATGTTTGACCTGAAAACAGAAAATGGTGAACACCTCAATACAGCGAATACAATGATCGAAATCCCTCTGCCTGTTGTAACTCTTGCCTTTGGATCAACCAAAAGATGCTTTGAATTGGAAACTATTTGGTCATTTTTAAATTGATTTGACTTTTTATAAAGGGTGTTTGTTTCTGTGCAAGAAGTTTAGTTATTCCGTCGGCACACAGGGTTGCGTTTGTTTAAACTCTGCGGATGTTCAGTTTCATGCCAGAGCCCAGAACTCTCAAAAGCTCAGCCAGACATTGGCACTGTCAACATCCTTACCCTAAACTCTGCTTCTTTCTCCCAGACAGGAACGTCATTCTTTGCTCTTTCCTCAAGCTCCACTATAAGACAACAAATAAACAAACAAACAAAAATTAAAAAACACAAACAAAAAACTCTTTCTAAGCTTTTCCTTTTACAATTATGGCAATGTCAATATCCATCAAGTCTCTGAAGTTGGACAAGATGAACACAAAAGCTGCCTTCTGTCTCTTCTTCCCAAAGCTCTGTCTTTCTCTCCTTTATTTTTCAAAGGGTGTGCAGCCCATGCTCCCTGCTTAGGCTAAGTGAGAGGCTCCGGGTATGAAAGAAATCAGAGGCAAGAGACCACTTACCTTGCAGCCCAGTCTCTCAAAGAGAGGTGACGTATTCTAGCTGGGACAGAGTCTTTGCACTTCCCTGTAATGGTTCCTGACACCTTGAACTACAAAATATTGCTGAAAAGTCTCTTTCTCTCTGTTCTAGGAACAACAACAATCATAAAAGCTTTTAAAAGAGAGAGGGAAAGATTAAAAGGGTTCTTTTGCAATATGTCTGCTGAGCCCAGACCTCTGACAATGATAAGTGAGGGTGGGAGTGGGGACAGCTAGACTAGGAAGCGGTGCCCAGGACCAGATGCCAGCACGCAGTGGTCATCCCATGGGGGCGGTGAGAGCGGCACCTGGTGTGAGGCTGGTGGGGTCAGACCGGACCTCACTACTTGAGTTCTGGCGAGGAGAGAATTCAAAGCCAAGACTCAAACTACAATAGAACGTTTATTTAGGAAGTCATAGAGGTAGGAGAAATGGGCTCAGGAAACAAGTTACAGAGGCCAAAGAAGGACCCTTGGAGCTTAGGAGAAAGTGAGGCCAGAAAATCTCCCTTGGGGGGAGGTTGAGAGGGTGGGGAAAGGTGCAGGCATGCTCCTGGGAGGCAGAGCATGCTGGGTCCTCTGTCCTAAAGACCTTTAATGGTGGAGGTTTTAGGGGAGGTCCCAGGGAAGGGTCTCAACAGATTATTCATCAGCTTTCCAGGTGTGCCCTTTCAGGGTCATGGTCTCCACTGATTGGTCGGTGCCGAAGCAGGGGGTCATTAGTCAATGCAGCTGGTCCTGGGGTCAACCTTGGTATCACTTATCTGGCTTTGCTGTTTGTCCGGGCCTGGTGCTGAAACACAAGTGAGGCCTACATGCATTTGATGAGGGTCAGGACCTCATTGTCTTGGGAGCTAATGCCTAAGGGCTATTTTCTTAGACCTTTGTTTATTCCCCTCTAAGGGAATCTAACCTGCGTGACTAGCAACACACCAAGGGAGGAAGGGGCAAGGGAGGGTCCGAGCCACATGACCATCAATGTGAAAGGGCAGGGGGTCTAAACCACATAATCAGAAAAATGCTAGTGGAGGAAAGGTCACCCTGGGGGCGAGGTCCTTGTTTTCCCAGTTTTGCCTGTTGCTAGGCGCCTGGGGGTTTCCATCCTGGTGACCTTCTGTACCTGGCCTATCGTCCCTGCTCTGCTCATGTCTGTCTAACTGCCTGCCACAGTTCTTTTAGGAGGGACACATCCTGACACCTCTAATTACAGTTATGGCTTTTGCTGAATGCTATCCCAGACATGGAATACTTTGATGTAAAGAAATAACAACTTCACTTTTCCCCACTTACACCAGTGCAGTAACCACTCCTCTGTGAAATTATGTAAATTACATGTTCTGCACCCGTTAGCCATTTTCTCCATCATTTTCGTGACTGAAATAGAAAAGTATGGTCAACTGCAGAGGTCAGTATTAGTTTCCTACTGTTGCTGTAACAAAATATCACAAAGCTAGTAGCTTAAAATAAATCAGTGATAATCTCTGAACCCAGAAGAAATAGCATGAATTTTATTTTCCTCTTGCTGTGCTTTCCACATAAGAAAGAGCATTCCTTGAATACATACAAAATGAAATAAGAATATAGAGGGACATGATAAAGTCTTTTAAAATAAGTGCAACATAAATGTGTAGGACACTTTCATCTGCTGTCCCCCTAGCCCTCTGCAGGCTAAGCAGCATTATACCCACTTTACAGATTGGAGATTCACCAGGTCACTTGATCACCCAGGGCCACAGATAATGGATGTGTACGGATCAGACACCTATGCTAAGTACAGGGCAGGTGGCAGGACCAGAACAAGTCTGCTCACTCCCTCAAGGGGCTTTTAACAAATGATCACAAGTGCTGCAGAGGGGAAGGGCTGGGGAATTAGATTGGAGAGTCAAACAAAAAAACTTTTGAAAAAGTGCGATTCAGCCTTGAACTCATTTTATGTGAGCAAGAATGAAAGACAGAGACAGAACGGGTTTACCCGCAAAGGTCTGCTGGAAGAACAGTTTCTAATTCCAAGTTCAGTGGTGTTCATTCCACTGCATTCAACTGACTGTTCCCCCCTCTCCTGGTTAGCTAATTTCTAAATAAATAACCTCCAGAGGGGCCGTAGCCAATATCATCTCTAAGATTTTCGGTTTGTTTTGTTTTCACAGCTAAAGAACATATAAATCAATTTTCCTGCAGGTAGTTCTTGAAAATATATGAGTGTGTGTGGGGGAAATCCAGTTAAATTCTCTTTTGCTTTATTGTTAAAAGAACAAAACAAGCAAATGAACAGTAACTACCACAAAAACCCAGTATGCTCTGAATATGGCATATGAGATCTCTCAGAACCCATGTCCCCAATTGTATCAGCCTCCAGACCCCCAGAGCGAATGGCTTAAAGCCCTACCACTGGTGAATGCGTCACATTGATTGCACCCAGTCCCAAAAGAATGCACTTGCATGTTGGTTATTTGCTTCTTTCTTTTATTTTTACCTCTATTTTTTAATCTTGCAAAGTGAATGTCGGCCGGGGCAGCCTCAAAGCTAAGGCCGCGAGGCTCTGCAGACATGCAAACCTGTGGGCCTGCACCGTGATTAAAATGCATTCTCCTCGGGAAGAAGGCAGTTGAGGTCTGAGCCCTTCAGCTTAAAGGGCTTCCACGGAAACGTGTCAGCGGCCGAGGCTGAAAAGTTCACACAGCACCTTGATTCACAACATTCCGTTCTCAAGTCACAGTTCAAACCCAGTTGTCTAAAGTTGATTCAATTCAATAGAGTGAGACTTCTCAAGCGGTCGGGGCAAGCCGACCCCATTATTCTTCCCCAGCAAAGTGGGCACGCCAGGTTTGGAAACTTGAACTGTGTCCTCAACACTCAAAATCCAATTTCCCAGGCTTCTTCACTGAAGAAATCGGATTAGAAGCCAGGTGCTGCAAAGGGGGGAGACTAAGAGGATGTTTTTCTTTTATGTTCCTGCCTTTAAAAAGGCAAATGACTTTTTATGAGAATGCGGAGTTTTAACTTTGTTCAGCTACTGAAGAATTACACGAAATGCGGTTACTAGTTTAGCTGGAGCGACCGGCAGTAATGGAATTGTATTTCCCTCCAGATTAATTTCATTTTCCTGCTTCCACAGTAACACACGTTCCATTCAATTCTGATTGCATTTCTGCCTTCTAGTATCTTCAACTTGCTTGCACTGCTTTATTAATAAATTTCAGGATGCCAGGCATGGAGCATGGGAGAATGCAGACCTGACCGGGCTGCCTGGTCTTGACTTTCTCTTCTCTCTCGGTTTCCACGACACTAAGTTCCGTGAGTGAATCTTCTTTCCTCACCCAGCTAGACCTCCCAAATTCCTTCTGATTGCCTTCACTGATTCCCTTCCATTTGAATCTTACATGTGGTTGTTAAGTTCTATCCTGGAATAGCTCATAAAATCCCATGACTTGCACCCATACGAGTCAACCCGTGTATATGCAGCTTCTAGCTGGACATCTCCAGCTGGGCATGTCACAGACACCACAAGTTCGATTCTCCCCCAGCTGAAGCCCCCACCCTTGCTCCTCTTTGGTAAAGTGTAAGCAGACAATCAAAATCGGGTGATATAGCAAAAAGACAGGGAGCAGTGTTTCACCACTTTTGCTGCTAGTGGGCTGGATGGCTATGTTAGGGCAGAGTGTCCAGAATCTTCCAACATTTGCCTGTGAACTTGACATGGTTCCTTCTCTTTATGCAGTTCATGGTTTAGGTCATCTCTGCTAATGTCCTTCTAGCCTGTAGTTTCTGAGTCAGTTGCAGGTTGATTTACCCTCTTAGGGGATACATGTTAGACAACTTGGCATGCTCAAGAGTGCAATGCTGAGCGAGTGACACATTGCAGACCATTCTGGAGGTGCTTTTCGTGTTGGATGCCAGAAAACCAGATATTAGTGATTTGGGTCATCTTTGAGAACCTGGATCAAAATGTTCTCCTTTGAGACATAGTCTCGATCTCTCTGATGAAGTGTCTTGACTTCTTTTCTAGGATACCTTGGAATTTTACAGGAAGATATAACAATTATCCCAATTGTTATTCACACAAGGAGACAAGGCTTAGGTCTATAGAGCTGGTAAGTGGTAGAAGTATGAGTCAAATACACATTGATCTGAACCCCAGATCTTAGCAGCCACCCTGTAACTGCTTATCCTAATGATTCTCTCTCATATACGTTATATATATATATTTAATCCTCACGTGAGGATATGTTGATTGATTTTTTTTGGGGGGGAAGGAGAGAGAGAGAGGGAGAGAGACATTGATGTGAGAGAGAAACATTGATTAATTGTCTCCCATATGAGCCTGACCAGGGATTGAACTTGCAACCTTTTGTTGTATGGGGCAACATTTCAACCAATTGAGCCATCCAGCCATGGCTCTTATAGGTATCTTTTAAATCAATTTATTTCTCTGTATCCTCACTGCCATAGATATATTCCAAGAACTTTATTTCTTACCTAAATCATAGGAGTAGTATCTCTGTTTTTATTTCTCTACTCTTGCCTATCTTTCTCCAATCTCTTCCTGTTATCTTTCGAAAACCAATATGTAACCATACTCTTCCCCTTTGGCCATACTGATTTGCCAAACTTAGGCCACTATTTTTTGTTTTCCATTTTTATGTTGAGGTGAAACTCATATAACATGAAATTAATCATTTAAAGAACTCCAATAGCGTTTAGTACATTCACAATGTTGTACAATCAACACTTCTATCTCAATTCAAAACATTTTTATCACCCTCCCCCCAAAACTTTATACCCATCAGGCAATTTTTCCTCACCTTTAAAGTTTCTTGGGGTGTAGAAAATCTTTATAGATTTATCTTTTCTGGATAGTTCTTATAATGGAATCATATGAGATGTAAACTTTTGTGTCTGATTTTGGGGTGGTGGTATTTTCTGGGTTCATTTATGGTGTAGCATGTACAGGTACTTGATTTGTTTTTATAGCCAAACAAGATCCCATTGTACGTAGGTACCATATTTTGTTTGTATATATCATCCATCAATTGAGGGGCATTGGCGTCGTTTTCACTTTTGACGATTATGAACAGTATGGCTGTGAACATTCACGCAGAGGTTTTTCTTTGATTGTCTATTTTCAGTTCTTTAGGTATAAAACAAGAGAAGGGATTGCTAGTGGAACTGCTGATTACATGGTAATTCTTTCACTTACTGAGGAACACCAAGCTGTTTTCTCCAGCAGGTGCGTGGTTCTACATCCCCACGAACGACATACCAAGCCTCCTATTTCTCCACATCCTCACCAATGCTTGTTATTGTCCATTCGTGTTTGTTTGTTGTGCTCCTTAAATTATAGCTGTATCAGGTTCCTAGGGTTGCCATAACAAAGTACCACAAGTGGAGGGGCTCAGGACTTTGGATAGATCACTTTCCTCCTACAAATCTACATACCTACATTTCTTCTTGGTCAAAAGGGGAACTATGGGTAGCATCATGTCTAAGGTCTCTTCCAGGCTCCACTATCTATGATACTAAGTCCAGTCCTTGAAGATGCACACACACACACACACACACACACCACACACACTACTTATGGCAGGTCTTCCGCGCTGAGATGAAATAGTCTGCCGCAGGATTTCCCATCTAGCGAGGTAGTCCCTCTGGGCAGAGAGATGGGACCCAGGGGCAGTACAACCCTTCAGCCAATCACCTTTGGATCAAAGCAACTCTCTTCATTTAGCCCAGTGTGCTGTATAAATATCGATTTTTCACATGCCATGTATAAGACGACTGGGAAGCCCTTTCCTTTGGAAGGAGGTATGGTCAAATTGAAATAAAATCCTTTGGACCCAAACAAAAGTCCTAGCTGTACCCTTTATCTTCCCTCTCTCCTTCAACTCTTTTCCTTGTTGGGTATCCTTTAGAACTGTGGTAAGCAAAACTTTTTTGGAAGCTGTATCAGTAGGGGCTGGTCGGGAGACAGAATTCACACTAGTTATCTTAACAGAGAGGACTTAATATAAAGAATTATTAAGTAGGTATTGAACTAAAAAGGCAAAAGGAACTCTGAGATATCACAGGTGAGCAGCTACCACCCGTAGGGCTGAAGGAACAAAGGGAAGAGGTTGGAATTATTAAAATTTAAAAGCTTGGAGGTAGAGTCTTGCTGAGCTGGGACTGGGCTCTGTCTGAGGCGCTGTTTGGTGCTGGTCTCTGAGCTCAGAAGTGGGAGGGGGATCTTATCTGAGGAGGGGCCACTGGCTAATGGGGCTTGTGTCTCTGAGGGGGTGTAGTGAGGTTGGTTGTGTAATCCATGAAGAAACTAAAAACTGGAATCAATTGCTACTACTGGAATGAACGGAGTGGAGGGGCCTGGCTGGGATGATGCAGATAGAAACAGACAGCAGAGAGGAAGCCAATACTAATCTAACAGGTCCCTTCTTTCTCCTCCAGCTTTGCAGTCTCCTTGGGGGAATCTCCATTTGCAGGGTCTAACCGGGTGCCACCGGCCAAAGCAGAAATGGAATTTACCCAGACTCAGCATCTCATCACACAATATAAAAAGCAGGTTTGAAGCTAAGAGGTGGTAGCAGGTACACTGGTACCAAATCCCCCTCAATATTTTTCCCTTGCTGAAATCAGTGAGTCCCCTCCCCACTCCTGCAGCCTCCCACATCATGCTACTTATGAATAATCTTTATGGCTACCTCTTTTGTTTCAGCTACTTGAGAGCAAGGGTCGCATTTTCTTTATCTGTGTTCTCAGATAATCCAGCCTCGGTATCATGGTCGATGTTCACTCAAGGTTTGTTGAATGACTGCACGGATGGATGAATGGCCAGAGCACGCAAGGACACAGGGAAGCCCAAGAGAATGGCCCTTATCAGGAATCGAAAAGAAAGCGTTGGAATGAAGCCAAGATGAAAGATGGCAAATGAGACCCATGACAATGCTATTTGATATCGGCGATCTACCCTTGTTCTTCCCAGTTGGGTTTTCGTAACTTGTGGCAAAGTGAATAGTGCTACCACAGCAGGCAATCAGCCAGGCAGAGAAAGAAATTCACGTGGGTGGGAGGATAATCAGACACCCGCTAGAACCAAGGTGCTGAGAAAATGATTCGCCACAGTGAGGCACATTACAGGAGCCACGGACAAAGGCATTAGGGTAAAGGGAAGAAGTGGCACCCATTCACCTGCAATACAAAACTCTTCATGCCCACCTGGTCCTGACCGCTCCGCCAACTCCCTTGCTTAAGTCAAATCCCACTCGGCTCAGTCTGCACGCCACTCCCTCTAGCTTTCTTCTGCCCGAAACTCCGGCCTCAACCCACCTGATTAATTCTTAATCATCCAGAAAAACTCAAACCAGTCGTCTCCTCTTGCAGCTATTTTGCTTCCCAAGCTGCTCCTTATCTGATGCATCTGTGGCTCCCTGTTCTTTTGTTGTTGTTGTTGTTTAGATACAGTGGGAGGGAAAGAGAGGAGGAGAGAGAAACATCGACGTGAAAGGGACACATCGAGTGGCTGCCTCCCGCATGACCCAACTAGGTCCAGGGACAAACCACAAGCGAGGTACGTGCCCTTAGCAGGAACTGAACCCGAGTCTCTCTGGACCACAGGCTGATGCTCTAACTGCTGAGCCAAACCGGCCAGGGCTCCCTGTTTTTTTTCCCCCAAAGACAGCAGACGGCAGTACTTAATCCAGGTCCTGGAGCCATTACTTGCCAGCTGGGTGTATTACCTCTGCCTCAGTTTCCTCATTTGTAAATTAGGTATAATGATGCCCCCTACTAAATAGTCATAACCATTGCAACACAGAAGACGTTTTAATTGCTTAGGATATCGGCTAACACATAGAACGCGGTCCTAAGCACTGATGACTAGTGTTATTTTCACTCCATACTGTAATAGTTTCTTCAAGTGGAATCTCTCACGTTACGTCTTGGCAAGAATTGGGACTTGTTCATTGTTTTCTTCCTGGGGCCTGGTACATAGTAGGTGTTAAATGAATACTGGAAATGAACCAGAAAGAATGAATAAGTTAGAATTTTGATTAAGCGGCTTGCCCAAGGCATCACAGGTTTCCTGTCTGTCTAATAAGGAATTCACAGAAAATTGTTGTTGCTCAAAATGTTTCTGCATTGGAGAAGCACATTTCCCCGGTAAGAACAGCCTAGTTATAGTAAACATCATTAAGACTTTCTTGAAAAACTGCCTCCAGGTTGATTCAGCAAGCATCAGAGCCCCTGCAGGACCCTAAATGCAGATTGTATTAGGCAGGGCTCTTTTGTTTGACAGGGATAGAAACTCAATTGGACAAAAAACAAAAAAAAACCCTAGAAAACAATGAGATTGGTGAAAGGAGACTGGGCCAGTGTGAATAGCTTCAGGGAAGTAGCTGGGCCGGGGGAACAGTTGGAACCAGGGACTTTTACTTTCTCCATCTGTTATTTCATCAATTCATTTATCAGTCGTTGGACTTCCATAATTTTTGTCTTGCTTGTTTACAGGTGTACGGGTTTCCTCCTCTACTAGAACGTCGGTAATTCTAGGCCAGGCTCTCCTCTTTCCTGTGACCGCTGTCACGACTGACCACAGACTTTGTGGCTTGAAACGACACAGATTTCTTCTTACAGTTCTGGAGATCAAAGGTCAAATTCGTCTCCAGTGGCAACAGGGCTGCAATGAAGGTGTTGGCAGGACAGAGTTCTCTGGAGGTTCTAGGAGTGAGTCTGTTTTCTTCAAACTCTAGAGGCTGCTCACATTCTTTGGCTTCTGGCCCTTTTCAAAGCCGGCAGCTTCCACACCGGCATCTTCAAATCTCTCTCTGCCTCTGGACTTCCAGTCTCTTTCTTACAAGAACCTCTGTGATCGTACCAGATCCATCTATTTGGATAATCCAGGAGACTCTCCCTCATCACAAAATTTTTAGTATGATCACATCTGCAAAGTCTTTTCCCCTCCATATAAATGGACATTTATAAGGTCCTGTGATTCTGGTATGAAGGGGGTGGAGAAGGGAGGTATTATTATTTTGCTGCAGGCATTATTTATCTCCAGCATCAGCTTAATGTCTGTACATAATAGCGTGAAAAAATCACTGACTGAATGAAGTAATAAAAGAAAGAAGATACCTTTCTGTATATCACTTTCAATCTTTCCCTTCAAACAGGCTTTCTCTCTGCAGGGAAACATGTCTGTTAATAGTTCCTAAACATGTCTGTGTCATAGTTCCTTATGACACCCCCTTCCCCGCTCACTCCAGACTACTACTCCTGGAAAGATGCTTAATTCTTTTCTCAGTTGCTTTTGGAAAATCTTGGAGAATAATTCTGATCCACTTTATTGGGTTCCGGGCTTGGATACATCAACAGTGCAGGAAAAAGTGGTGAATTGTGGTGGTTCTCTCTCAACCGGCACATGCCCAGGTTGTGGGTCAAATCTCCAGTGGGATGCATGCAGGAGGTGGCCAATCAATGTTCTCTCTCATTGATGTTTCTATCTCTTTCTATCCTCTTCCTTCCTCTCTCTCTAAAATCGATAAAGGAAAAGAATAATAAAATAAGAATGCAAGTAGTCCCATAAATACTGGGGGTACTCTTCCTTAGCATATGCAAGGTTATTTTTGTATAAATCATCAGTCCATATCACTATCCAGATGATGTAGGGCACTGTGAGTGGGGTGGTCCAACCTGGAAGACAATCATCTGAAAGTTGCTGCTTTTAAAAAATGTGTGTCCGTTATTCCCTGTAGGAATTTATTTCCTAATGACTGACAGTTGCACAAGAATGCCGACTACATATAGTTCTGGTTATGAAAGTTCTAGATGAGTCATTTTTAAACCTATCAAACCCAATGCCTCCTCTTATTAAAAGTAATGCCTAACTCCCCTTCCACAATCCTGAAGTGAAGTTCATAAATAATATGTATGCCTACACAATTTTGGCTGCAATAAATGCTTATGGTATAATACACAAGAGAACAAAAATTAATTTATAGTAAAAATAATTTGTATTTCAACATGCCAATTATCTGGCACAGCTACACCATAAAATAGCAAACTACCACGCGAAACCCTAAAATGTCAGTAGGAGGCGCTGTTATCCCTGTTCAAAACCACCTGTCTTAATCAATAGGCAATGTATACTTAATGTATGACTAAACTTAACCCTTACCCATGCCGATTAATTTTTATCAGGCACTTATTTTTGCCTGCAGCCACCTTGCTCAGGTATTTGCTCACTCATTTATTAGCTCTCCCCTCTTCTTGAATATAAGCCCCCATGATTTTGAGAACTTTGTCTCTTTCAGTGCCCAGCATATAATACACATTTTTTGTTGAGCGAATGAACTGATGAATGCTCCTTTTGACAAGCCAAAGCACTTCAGTGCTGAAAAGATCTTGTCTGACTGTCTAATCGATGACACCAAGATCGAAGGATGGGGGATTGACTTGCACATGATTACGGACCTAGTAAATACATAGGCTCAGATACCCTGACTCTCAGCCCTTGTCCTTGCATACAGCCATCATGCATAGATGGATTAAGTTTAACCTTTAATAACCAAACAGAGAGATTTTCATTTAATGACACTGTTACTTCTCTTTATCCAATTAATCAGGCAATGGGGATTCAAATATAATAATTTCTAATGAAGATGACAAAATATTTTGTATATCCTAGCTGGCATGTGATAGCTTCCAGTTCCTACTGTGTATATACACCGCCCATATCTGTCCTGTATAAACCCCGAACTGTCCACTCTGGGATGCTAAGGTAGCACTTTCTCTTCACCAATCAACCAATCCAGCAAGTGCTTTCCATTTTTTTTCTGATCAACCTTCCAGAAAGACACATTTCTTGTTGAAAAGAAAGCCAGGGTGTGCTTTGTGGATGGCATGAAAAAGGAAATAGTGACAGAGAGTACAAATTGCTGAAAATAGCGTGTGCCAAGGGCTACTTTGCAATATTGGTTTGTGAATTTTGCCAGCTCAGTAATGTGTTAGCAGCAGTAAACCACTTGGAAGTTTTCCTTGTTTATTCCATTCAAAGAGACCTTGCATCCTAGCATACAAAGCAATATCCAACAGCAGTTGGGTCTGCTTAGATTCAGAACTGAGCTGAGAGAGCAGTTTATATTTGCATTTGATTTCTCTCTGTGAGAGAAACGCAATTACTTCCAGCAACTTTGAAAGTCATATTCTAAAAATCAGAAAATACAAGTAAGAAAGCAATGCAGGTGCATATAAGAAAGAACAAGAGTAAGAGAGAGTCAATGATTTGTTCCTGGAAGCTGCTGACCCATTTACAGTTTATTTCAAGCTCAGGAATAAAACCTGTAAAGTCACCTAGACAAATGTGGGTATGAGTTAGTAAAAAAAATATTTCAAGTGTAGCTTAAGATTAGGCCTTAAGAAATCAGATTCTGGCTTCTTTCAGATCTAATTGTCTTTATCAAGTCTTACAAAGATCCAGACTCCTTTCTTGACTCTAAAGGGAGACTTTCTATACTGGAAAAGAGCACTGCATTCCACACACATTCACATATGGTGAAGGAATCCAAAGTTTTTAATAAAAGGTTTGTTTCCTGCCCTGGCTGGTTTGGCTCAGTGATTAGAGCATCAGCCATGGACCAATGAGTTGCAGGTTTGATTATGGTCAAGGGCACGTGCCTTGGTCATTATTTGTCCCCAACCCTGGTTGGGATCTTGTGGGAGGCGGCCACTAGATGCATCCCTTTCACATTGATGTTTCTCTCTCTCTCTCCTCTCTCTCTCCCTCCCACTCTACTTGAACAAAAATGAAGAAATGTCCTCGGGTGAGGATAAAATAAAAAATTTTAAAAAAAGAGTTGTTTCCTAACACCCAATGGTTACTCTAGATCTGTATGACTAAAAAATTTAAGCTTGGTGACAGCCCACCTAAAGTGCATCACATAGCTGAAAGAAACCCTAAAGCATCCTTGTCATAGGTGGAAGAGACACTAACCAGTTGGTAGCCCAAACTCTTCTTTTTAAAATTAAATGTATTGGGGTAACATTCATTAATGGCATTATATAGATTACAGGTGTACAGTTTGAATACTGCATTGTGTGCTTCTCTTATCTCGTCACCATATATTTGACTCTGTTGATTCTCTTCATTCTCCCTTCACTCCTAACCCCCATTCCTCCAAACTGCACCATCTGCCTCCGGTAACCACCATTCTGTTGTCCTTATGAGTTAAACTTCCTTTTACCTGCTGGGAAACCATCATCCACAGGGAAGGGATCTGTCCAAGGTCCTGAAGTGAACGTCCTGAAGTGAACTAATGGCAAGCCTTAATGGAAACTGGTATAGAGGTTCAAACTCCTGCTTTTCCACTTATCAACAGCACTTTCTTGAACAAGTTACTTGACTCCATTGTGAATAAGTTTTTTCTCCTGTAAAATGAAGGTGATTGTAATAGTGCCTACCTCACTCGGTTGGCAAGGATTAAAAACTTCTGAAAGCTTCTCAGTGCGGTCCTTCACACAAATAACATGCATGATAAACAGCAGCTTTTATTATCTTTACAGTTGTCTTCATAATCATTATGATTGTACAGGTTGGGGAAAATAGGTTTATAGTTGTTTGCATGGGAAATAATACAGCAATAAATAAATAATAACACAAGAAAAAGTACTGACAATGGTAAGCCTGTATTTATTCCCAGTTCTATGCATGGGTCTTGCGCTGGTTGCAAACATATCAATTCCAGAGTTCAAAACACAGAGGTGTCCCAATAGGGAAAAAGACTGAAAACTGAATCAGTTGTCTTCATAACTTGTCTACACTCCATCAGAACATAGCTAAAATTTCTTTATTTATGTGGCCACCATGCATGTAGGACTTAGGTCTAATCCTTTCACAACCAAACTGCATGTTTTTTTTTCATGACAAGTATTTGGTTCACGTTCTTCTTTTAAACAATTATCAGGGGAGAGGTACATTTTTATCCTATTGACCCAGCTGGTTTTGTCTCTTTTCTTTCTATTTGAATTATTAGAAAACATTTGAATGGGGGAGCTACCCCTTTGGCCAGCTGGGACTGAATTGTAAAATTGAAACATTTATTTTACTCAGATGACCAGTAGTGCAGGTGAGATGATCAGTTCCACTGGAGTTTATCTAAACCACAATGAAGGGATAAAGAGATCATTTGAGGTCACATCTACATATAGTTAGACCCCCAGCCAGCCAACCAGTTTGTTCCCCATTGTTATAAGTCTAACTTCCTGACTACAAAGTTAGAAATAGAAGATTCGTCAGATTCACACCAAAGAATCAGAATAAAAAGGTGATACATAACTTCTCTCATAGTAGAGGCAAGTTTGTTAATAAATGTGTGTGAAGTTTCTGTATGTGGACAATTTGAATGTCACCAGCCTGAACAGAGGGTCTGTAGTGAAGTAGGGGCCTGACCTCCCTTGATAATCATTGAACCTAGAAATGGCACACATATTTTAATTAATACGTTGTGAGTGAACTGAAAGAATAAACTAGACATTAGGCACACATATTTGTATCTAATTCTTATGGTCCAATGGCTACTAGGACCTTCATTTCACAGATGGGGAAACTGATGCTCAGAGAGGTAATGTCACTACTTCATGGTCACTCAGCTGGAAAATAGCAAGTGCACAATTTGAATTCAGATCTGAGTGCAGAGTCACTATTTCTTCCTTTATAGACACTCCCACACCAATGCTCTAATGACAGAAATTCACCTTAAAAGAAAGAACTTGAGAGCAGAGATTGTCTCAGAAAACAGCAAGTGCATCATTGATTCTGTGCTAGCAGAGAGTATATTGGAAGAAGCCTTTCAAGCATTAGAATTGGCAGGGAGTATTGGACAGGATGACATTTAATGTCTTTGTCATCTACGACACATCAATTGCTTATTAATTAAGAACAGTCATTCATTCATCCATTCATTAATATTTTAATTTAGTTTCCTGTGGATAAGTATGCACAATTAAAAAATGCTCTCAGTCATTAGGACCAGAAGAAACTATGCTTCTCCTTAATATCTGGTTTGGTTTTATCTAGTGAATGCTATAAATCATGAACTGATCATATATATGCATCTGTGTGTGTGTGTGTGTGTGTGTGTGTGTGCATGCATGCGCATGTGCACGCATGTGCACGTATTGATGTTTCCATGTTTGCAAGTGGATTCAGAGCAAAATTTAAAAGGTGGTTCAGCCACACAGTTAGATATATATTGTATTAATTTTTTAATTAGTCAATATTCATCAATATTATTTCTCTATCGCATTCTACATTTGACCTCAATTTCTTTAAATTTTCCATTTTGTATTTCTGTGTATATTAAGCCTTATCAAATCCCTTTTTGGGAAAATGATGCAAATGTGCTTTTGCGTGTATATGTGCAGGTCCACAAACATACCTGCATGCTCCTTTTTGTTGTTCAATCTTGAGCCTTTGAACTTCAGCCAGTGCAAAGGAATAGAAATATTGCTGGCAGTAAGTTCAATCAGAGCCAGCCAAAACAAGCAGGCATACTGAATGTCTGCTTTCCCCATCCCTGACTCCAAGAACAGCCCATCACAGGATGCTAGCCCAACCTTACCCTCTTTGGAACAAGGGTCATTTCTCTCTTGCAAGCTGCAGAGTTCTAAATCTGACTTCCTTGGAGGGGAGGACAGGTTTTGTCTGCCAAGGGTAACGGAGGCCCCTGCGTCTGCCATGCTGATCCATCCAGAACCGTTGCCAGATCCAGGATGCTGATCCATTCTGCTGACCTGCTAATGCAAACATTAGTGCAAGGATGCTTAGAGCCAAAGGCTGGGAACCAAATCTATAGCAAGGAGTGCTCAGGCCAGCCAAAATGAACCAGGACTTATTCTATTAGAGAGAATATTTTGTTTGCTCCAATAACAAGAACTCTGTTGAGATTGGTTAATTCAATTCTGCCCATCTTATCAGATTTATTTTTAATGAAACTGAACAATAGTTTCATTTGTTATGTTATTAGTTTTCCCAGTAGAAGCAACGAGGCTTTAGTACATAAAGCGAAGCAGACAAGCTTTGCCAATGTCTTTGGCTTATCAGTGATGTCTGCCAATTTGGATATTATACAGTGAACAGCTTCACTCCACTTCTGGGTGCACTTTCTTGCTCATGGGACTTAGAGCTGTGAGGCCATCTTTTCTCTTATGTAACCTCTCTGTGCCTCATCTAATCTTGTTCCTCCCTTGTCAGTAAACCTGCCAGGGCTCTTGATTGCCACATTTCTACCAGATGCTGAGTGACATTGGCAAGTTAAGTGGCTTAACCTCTGTATGCCTTAACCTAAATCACCCCACAGCATTTTCGTAAGAATCAAATGTGATGCTGTCTTACAAATGAGTCATATGGAGCATGTAGTAGGTGCTCAATAAATATCGTTGTCATCTTGCTTCCTTCTGTCCATCTACCGCAGTAAGGAATGCACTCCTTCATGGGCAGGAACTAGATGTTGGATGTTTGTTTCCTAGGTGTGTCTTGACTTACTGTAAGCACAGAATAAATACTTGCTTAATGGGGTTGATTGCCGTGTCTCTAATGTTGAGTTCTTATCATCACGCTGCTTGCTTATCTTTTTTTTCCTCTGAAACTTCTCTTATCCCTTCTGGCTCGGTGCAAATATCCCTTCCTCCAGTCACCCTCCACTCTTCAGACTCAGGAAGTATAAACTGCAAGCAAAGGAAACTTTCTGCTGCATTTTTGTAAATATGCAGCCTGATATGGTAGATGAAAATCGACCATACTTAGTTGAATCCTCATTTTTAAGATATGATAGTAATCTTAAGTTGCGTTCCCTTCGCTTTCCGGGCAAGTGATTTATTGAGTGAAGGGACTCGGAGCAAGCTGTAAAGGATGAGAGAAGACTAGGCCAGAATAAAAAAATTAGGCAAAGATGAGGTTCCCGGAAAAGTTTAGCCTCAGCCTGACCTCACAGGGATCTCTGGAGGGTAGACGGCACCACAGTGCTCTCTCCCCACCAGCAAAGGGCCTGGGCTGATAGACATATGCTGCTCAGGCACTGGGTAGACATCACTCCAGTGGAGAGGTGTGCATAGTCCCCTAGGCATCTTTAAGGGGGCGGGACCTGCCATTCAATGTCACTCTTCAGGGAAGGGTACAAATAAATGACAGTAATGAGCAGCCAAATCCTACAGAGGCTGGGAGATGGAGCACTTACCCATTAAGGGGGAGATGTGAGCATGGTCCCTCATAATACATGCTATGATAGCCAAGGTCTAGAGTTCATATATGAGGCTTTTGGTCCAGGGACTCAGAACTTCCCAGAAACAGTGGCAGCCGCAGGCCTAGAGCCAAGAGATGCTTGGAGACAGCTGTTGACATTCAAGAATTGAGTCATTTATTATTTCTTAGAGAAAAAGAAAATAGGGAGGATTTGGCCATGCAAATCTGATACCTTATCCTCCCCCCTCACACACACATTTTCATTTGGAACATGTTTGATCAAAGTGTTGTGTAATTAATTGCATGTCTATTGCAATATGGTGTTTACTTACAAAGCACTGTGGGCCATGTCAGCGATTAGCCATTTTCTGTGATGCCTGTTGGAGTGCTAATTACAAGCAGACACGGCACACTCTCCCTGACAACGACACCGGAGTGTGGCACAGAGGTTTCTCCAGTGTCTGTGCCTGTTCCCTTCCTCTGGATAGAGCTCTGGTTGGCCTCTGCAGTGCTGATGCCGCAGCTCATAGAGGGGATGCCAGGAATTAGACAAAGATGATGTAAGTTCCTCACCATGATCCAAGTGTACTGTCATTTCAGGGGCAGCCCCCCAGAATGTGCTCCTGGCCCTGGAGATTCTACAGAGTCAGACAACCTGTGACCAATAAATCACAGAGCTGGAAACCCTCTGCTTCTTCACAGGACCTGCCAAACAATTATGCAGTGAAATGTTCTCATTGTACTCTGATTTTAATGTTAATACCAATTTCCATAATTTCTCTGGATCTTCATAGGGCTATTTAATACTTGCCAATGAAGCAAATGAACTAGAAGGCACACCCACAGATGGCTCATGTTTCCCATTAAGCCGGTGCACTAAGATCTGCTTTGTTTTCTGTTCGGTTTGGGCAGCCTGGCTGCTCACAGAAGCCAGCCTTAAAGCCTGCCCAGCCCTTTAAATGGCCACCTTGATGCCACCTCATCTGTGTGAGAGAGACTCAGGGGAAACAGAGTGGAGTGTCTTTCACTGGGTCAAACGGGGACCTCTGCCCGGCACCCTGGCTCAGTTCCTGCCTCCCCGGGCACTACACTTTGTGCCCCAAGACAGACTTGCTGCCTTGTACAGGGGCTGTCTCCCACATATTTACTCTTAGTCGCACACATCTGGAATGTCCAACTCATATGTCAGCATCCCTCAAGCCTCAAAATCCCTTCAGAGACCACCTGACTCCCTAAGTAGGCTGAGTTGAACTAAATGATGGATGTATCTCCTTGCACGAGCACAAAGCTGGTTCTCAGTACCTGGAAGTGAGGCACAGAGGGGAAGGTTATGTACAATAGGTTTGCTCCTCTGTTAGCTCTCAGCAACAGGTTTATGCCAAGAGGCATGCGCATCACACCACATGGTCATCATCCGCTTGTCTTCCCCAGTGGACACAGACCATCTAAGGAGTTTACTTAAATAAGGCCTCTGGTTCTTTCTCATGGCACCATGATACTTCCCTCTGATTCTGTCCATCAGTCCTCATTAGTAAAGAATATCTGGGTAGGCAGAAACCTAACTCTGTCTAGACGCAGTTAAAAGACCAGGTGACTTGTGTAGTAAGGATAACGAGAATAGGAGATGAGGAATGAAGGAGTATCGATATTCTCTCTTCCTTTCCCATGGTTGATAATTCCCTGGATGAGCCCTTGGCTTCTCAAACAAGCCTTCTCCATGTGCGGGAACCACAGCCACCATGGCTGTGGGCTCTCAGGCTCACATTTTCAGGTGGAAAAGGAAAGTCTCCTCTTGCCTAACTCCAGCGCCCCAAACCCCAGACAGGCTGAGTCCCATGTATGGAGCATTCCGATTGGTCAGTTTGTGTCAGAGGTCTGCATCTGTGGGTGGGGAGGTGGGGGCCTGCAGCTCCATTGGACCCTAAGACAGAGCTTTGCCCCAAAGAAGAGAAGGGGGTGCAGGTCCAATCACTGGGGAACATTCTGGAACCAAGCTGTTGTCCCGATCACAGTCCCTACCCAAGATGCCCAGCACAATTTCAATTTCTAATTGCAGTGTTATTTTCACATGTGTCTGTCTGTCTCTGCCACCAGATCAAAAGCTGGTTATTCGCCACAGACAATTTAGCTTGTGGAAAGTGAACCTCGGTTATGATCTAATCTCAGTAATGTGTCCAAATTCCTGACAGATGTTAACCTTCAGGATTTCAGAATAAGAAGATGGAATTCATGGAACTCCTCAGGGATGTCCTACAAGTCATCAGTATTTTCTATAACGTTATTTGTATGCTTAAAAATATATATGACTATAATGATAACAAAATGAACAATGGTCTTGGAATAAGGTTATGATAATTGGTGTAGAGGTTTTCTGTAACAAAAATTGGTTTATTATGGTTATGAACTAATATATGTATTCGGATATGATTAGATATTTTAATAACATGTACGAATTATTTCTGATATAGACATCTGATTATAGAAAACATTACTAAAAATAAACTCCAAATAAAAAATCACTTTAAAAATGGAAAGACAGCCCGGCCGCTGAGGCTCAGTGGTTGAGCGTCGACCCCTGCACCAAGAGGTCGCCAGGCAACAATCGATGTTCTCTCTCGTTGATGTTTCCATCTCTCCCTCTCCCTTCTTCTCTCTCTAAAAGCAATAAAAAAATTTTTTTTTCCAATGGAAAGAATTTCCAGACGTTGAATATTTTAAAATTATTATTCTTAAATTGAAATTTTAAAACACAAGACATTAATTGCCTTAGCCAACATTCTGATCTTTGTTTTGTGACAAGAGATCCAGACATGGAAAAATGCTTTTTATTCTGCATTGTCATTGGTTGAATTGTTGAATCCAAAAGCATCTTCAAGTTCAACACTAGGGCTCATGTTGCTTCATGCACGAACACCTGTCCTGTTTTAAGGATGGCTCTCCCTCTTTCCCTCTCTGCTTCCTCCCTTTTTAACTTCCTTTCTTTCTTCATTTATTTCTGTCTTTCTTTTTATCTATCAATGTTCTATCAACCATATTTTGTTTTTCAAATCCCTATATCCTATAAAGAATAGTCAAGCCCTGTAATACACAAATGGATGTCACTGGACAGTATTTGAATAATACAATGTTTATATCTCCTAGCAAGATTAATAGCACTATGCAGAATTGCATGTTCAAATTGAATATTTCACAACTTACTTTGCTTCCAAAATTTGCTGTCTTGGACCACCGCTTATAGTATTTGCATAGACTGCACATAAACTCATTTCTGCTTATTTTATGTGCAGAAATGACTTTCCATTAGTAGTGGAAAGTGTTATGAACATGCCCTTCTAATGTGGCAACAACAACCTGCAAGACTGAGGGATTTGTTCCTAACCTCTCTCTCCTAGGCACCCTGTTCCCATTTCAGAGATGTTCTTCTTTGACTCTCCATGTCAATGTTCCCTGCTGTTAATTTCCATCGGTGTCAGTGGACTCCTTCAGCCACATCTCTGTGCCAGGAGGGCATTCCCACATGGGTGCAGTGGGCTGTGTCAGGCATTGGGGCTGACAGCCGTGGACTGTGGCACTTCCTGAAGACCAACCGTGGTGGCTTCTATCAGTCCATGCCTTCCATGGGATGAGCTCCCAATGCCAGCTTGGTGTTTACAGTGTGTGACATTGAACCCATTTGGCCAATAGAGAAACTGAGGCTCACAGGAATCTTGTCCAGGGTGGCAGAGCTACAAAATGACAGAACTGGGTCCAGTTTTGTTTCATTTTTATCACACTGCCTGTCATCTTTTTAGGCATCAGTATTTCTATTTTCTTCCATTTCTATGTGTTTATTTCAGTCTGAAATGCATGCATACTAATTCCTTTCTGCTACTGCTGCTGTAATTATTATTATTTATTTTCTATTGTTTATGAAATGCTTCAAATGCATTATGCCAACTAGGTCATACACTCACATGTATAACATGTAATTCTTCCAGCAGACACTAATGCCAGAGTGTTAACATCTCCGTTTAACCAAAGAGAATCTGAGGCTCTGAGAAGCTTCCCCAGAGCCTCTTATAAAGGGGTAACATTGATAGAAGAATACAGTTCTGTCTTGCTCCAAATCTCAAGTTCTTAGACACGGTCACATAACACTCCCCCCAGCAAGGCATCAGCCAGCTGTGTCCCGGAAGTGGCTGGAATGACAGCGCACCCAGAGAAGTGCCCGCCTGCAGATGTGCAGGTGTGACATGGGGTGGGGGTGGTAGCCTGTGGGTGTAGTGACCGGCCCGATGGTGAGCAGCTCTGGGGCTGACAGGTGTTTTGGAGGCCACGAAGGTTACTGACAGATGGCGCGCGGAAGCACAGAGGACTGCAGGAGGTGACAACTGGATAGCACAAGGGTCAGACCTCTCTGAGCACTTCACATTGATTTACTCACACACTTCTCAGAACAACTCTCGTGTACAAACATAACCGGGCACAGGGAGACTGACTAGCATGTCAAAAGTCATTCAACCAGGAAGTGACACAGAAAGGCCTGAATCTCAGTGTTGTTGTTTTTTTTAATTATGTTTTTATTTATTTTTTAGAGAAAGAGATGGAAACATGGATGTAAGAGAGAAACGTCTATTGATTGCCTCCTGCACGCCCCCTACTGGGGATCAAGCCTGTAATCAGGGCATGTGCACTGACCAGGAATCAAACTTGAACCTCTCAGTCCAAGGGATGGCGCTCAATCCACTGAGCCACATCAGCTGGGCATGAATCTCACGTTTCTTTCTCTGCCCAGCATCATCTCGGGGGTGGGAGACTTCTTCCCTCCAAGTGCCTTGAGTAAGGGTGCAGTTTTACTGCTAAAGACAATCTTTGGCATTTTAGCTGCCTGATCAATTTAATTTTAGGGGGAGGGAAGAGTTGAAAATGACAGTGAGGTTTTAAATTCATATCATAAGTATTTGCCCAGGATGGACTGGGGGTGGGTGGGTAAAAGGTGGTGAGCACAAAGATTTCATTTAGGACATTCATTTGATATTTTTCTCTGAGAGGCTGTGAGGGCAGGTGACAGACTCATTTCTGCAGTCCCAGGTGAAAACCAACATCGAAAGCCAATCTTCGCCCTAGTGCCAGACACCCAGAGTATGTGGAGGCCCTGCTATGCAAGGAGTCAGTGGGCTCTTATCTGCAGAAGTGTTTGGTTCAGCTGTGAATGGACCATTTCATTCAGTTCTGTTTAAAATCATGTATCCAGTAACAAAAATAATTTGGCTTGGGACAGAGAAGTTTTAGTAATTTATACCCTTTCATTATTACAAAGGGGTGTGTGTGTGTGTGTGTGTGTGTGTGTGTGTGTGTGTGTGTGTGTGTTTTGCACATATATCACATTTTTTGGGCAAGTAATGTATTTAATTAATCTATGTGTAGTTTTAGTACAACACAGTTGGTTAGCATGGTAGACACAGTGCCTTTTTAATATAACGAATCTACTGAGAAATATCCTTAGTTAATGAGCTGTGTCATTTTGGGAAAGTTTATCTTATAACTAATGTATGAAAATAGCACTGTATTTTTTATGGTGCATGCTCAGAGCCAAATAAGTACTTGTGGTTATGAATAGAGGTCTAGAGCTTATACAGTCTGTACCCCCTCAGTCTACTGTAGGTTTTTAAAAAGCTTTATAAGTGGATTTCTGTGATTGCTTGGCAAAAGGGTAGGGCCAGAACACTCCCATAAACTTTCAGCTAAGGTTTCTTATAGGTCATATGAAGGCAGAAGAATTATTTACAGTAGACAAGGTATAAAAATTGTCTGAAGAAAACTGTGACCCCTTATGAACCTGGGTGCAAATTGAGTTCACTTGTCATAATCCAGCAAGAGTACTCATTGATGGGCACAGCTTCCAGCCCTATTCCCCAGACTCATAGAGAATGGCTCTAGTTTAGAAAAAGGACCTCTCTTTCCCCTCGTCCCATCCCAGGCATGGCGTTCTGACCCTCAGACTGTATTTTATTATTCTGAGCACCAGCCACCTTGTCCAGACCTTTACCTGGATGAAGAGATTGGAAATGTGAACCAACACTCAGGAATTCCATTGTCAGTCTTCTAAGAGTTGATGACCTCAGATCACTGCAATGCCTTGTAAGAGGTCTTTTTTAAAAAAAAGTATAATATATATATAAAGTGAAACACAGTTTCTGACCATCCAGGTCAACCAGATTTGACAAGTGCACGAATCTGTGTAACCCCCACACCGGAAAGATTCTCATTTACCTTCCTAATCAAGGCTTATCCCACATCCCATCCTCCAAAGCCATCACTGACCTGCTTTCTATCACCATATCTGCTTTGCTTGTTTTACAACAATATAAACCAAATCACGCAGTGTGTCCTGTGCTCAGCTTCCTTTACTTAACACATGTTTGAGGATTTCCCTATTTTTGTTCAAGTTTTTGGTATTTTTCTATTGCTGGGTAGTATTCTATTTTATGTCCGATTCCACTATGTTATAAATAAAGCTGTTGCGAACAATCTGTGATTTGAATGATTGTGCCCCCCTCCCCCCAATTCATATGTTGAATCTCCAATCCCCAATGTGGGGCTTTTGGGAGGTATTTAAGTTTAAAACAGGTCATAAAGGTAGACCTCATGATGCATTTATAAAAAGTGGAACATGCAGGAGATTAAGAGCTCTTTCTCCCCCCACCCCACAAAAAACTATGTGGTGTTTTTTGAGGAAACACCATATTGTTTTCCGTAGTGGCTGCACCCGTCTGCATTCCCACACACACACACTGGGGAAACGTCATGTGAGGACATAACCAGGAGGTGCACCCTCACCCAGAACTCTACCATGCTGACACCCTGATTTCAGACTTCCATTCTTGAGAACCGTGAGAAAAAGATTTCATTGTTCAAGCCACCCAGTTTACGTTACTTCTTTTAACAGCACGGACTGATTAAGTTAATGTGGCAAAAAGGCATTTTGTGGGCACATGGTTTTATTTCTTTTGGTTAAATACCTAGGACAGGAATTGCGAAGTCATATAGTGCATGAATGTTTGTTTGTTTGAAGAAATTGCCACACAGTTTTCCAAAGTGATTGTACAATTTTATGCTTTAATTTTTTAATTAAAAAAAATATGGATATATTTATTTTTTATTTTTAAGATTATTTTTTAAATTTAATTAATTTATTTTTGTTACAGATGTTTCTCTTTTTTCCCCCATTGACACCCTCCTCCCATTCCCGCTCCACCCCCCACCCCACCATTGTTGTTCATGTCCATTGGTTATGCTTATATGCATAAGTTCTTTGGTTTATCTCTTCCTCCCCTCCTATGAAGTTTGTCATTCTGAACCCTACTTCTATGTCTCTGGGTCTATTTTGTTTATCACCTTATTTTGTTCATTATATTTTACAAATAAGTGAGATCACGTGATACTTGTCGTTCTCTGACTGGTTTAATGTGCTTAGCATAATACTCTCCAGGTCCCTCCATGTTGTCTCAAAGGGTAAGAAATCTTTCTTTCTTACAGCTGCATAGTATTCATTGTGTACATGTACCACAGCTTGTTTATCCACACTTGGGCTGTTTCTAGATCTTAACTATTGTAAACAGTGCTGCTATAAACATAGGGGTACATATATTCTTTCTGATTGGTGTTTCAGGCTTCTTCAGATATATTCCTTAGAAGTGAAATCACTGGATCAAATGGCAGTTCAATTCTTAATTTTTTGAGAAAACACCATATTGTTTTCCATAGTGGCTGCACCAGTCTGCATTCCCACCAGCAGTGTATTAGAGTCCCCTTTTCTCCACACCCTCGCCAACACTTGTTGTTTGATGATTTGTTGATGGCGGCCATTCTGGCAGGTATGAGATGATACCTCATTGTTGTTTTAATTTGCATCTCTCTGATGGTTAGTGACATTGAGCATTTTTTCATGTCTCTTGGGCATTTGTATGTCCCATTTGGAGAGGTGTCTTTTTAGGTCTTTTATGCTTTATACAGCAGTATATGGGAGTTATTCCAGTTTCACTATCATGTGTGTGTGGGGGGGTGGTCATTTTCCATTGTAGCCATGCTAGCAATGTCTTAGATTGGTTTTAATTTGCATTTCTCTGGTGGATATTGATGTTAGACACTTTTTCTTGAGTTGATTGAACATAAGTATACTTTCTTTTTTATGTCTGATGAATTCTCTTGCCCATTTAAAAATATATTCCGATACAAGTCCTGAATATGTGTTGTGACTATTTTCTCTTAGTCTACATTTTGCCTAGTTATGTTATTTTTAGTGCCTTTTGATAGACAAAGATTTTAAATTTTGATCAGTCCTATTTTTTTTTATATAGTATTTTTGTGTTCTAAGAAACATTGCTTACTGCAAGGTCATGAACACCCTAACTTGTTTTCTCTATATTTTTAAAAATTAATTACTTTATTTATTATTGTTACAGATGTTTCTCCTTTTCCCCCCACTGATACCTGCGTCCCCCTCACTCCCTGCCCTGTTTCCAGCTTTGTTGTCCATGTCCATTGTTCATATATACATGCATATAAGTTCTGTGGTTTCTCTCTCTCTCCCCACCACCTCTTCTGGGGATTGTCAGTCTGTACCCCACTTCCACGTCTCTGGAACTACCCCATTTCTCAGAACGTTATGTTCATTATATTCCACAAATCAGTGAGATCATGTGATATTTGTCTTTCTCAGCTTGGCTTGTTTCGCTTAGGATAATTATCTCCAGGTCTCTTCATGTCGTCTCAAATGATAAGAGATCTTTCTTTCTTACAGCTGCATAGTACTCCATTGTGTATATGTACCACTGCTTTTTTATCCATTCGTCTACTGATGGACATTTGGGCTGTTTCTTGATCTTAGCTATTGTAAATAGTGCTGCTATCAACCTAGGGGTACATATATTCTTTCTGATTGGTGTTTCAGGCTTCTTAGGGTATATTCCTAGAAGTGGGATCACTGGATCAAATGGCAGTTCAATTCTTAATTTTTTGAGGTAACACCATAGTGTTTTCCATAGTGGCTGCACCAATCTGCATTTCCATCAGCAGTGTACTAGAGTCCCCTTTTCTCCACAATCTCGCCAGCACTTGTTGTTTGATGATTTGTTGATGGTGGCCATTCTGGCAGGTGCGAGGTGATACCTCATTGTTGCTTTAATTTGCATTTGTCTGTTGATTAGTGATGTTAAACATTTCTTCATATGTCTCTTAGCCATTTGTATGTCCTGTTTGGAGAGGTGTCTATTGAGTTCCTCTGCCCATTTTTTAATTGGGTTCTTTGTCTTCCTTTTGTTGAGTTGTATGAGCACTCTATATTTTTTAAATTAACCCCTTATCTGATGTATCATTGGCAATTATGCTCTCCTATACAGTGGGTTGCCTTTCCATTTTGGTGGTTGATTCTTTTGCTGTGCAGAAGCTTTTGAGTTTGATGTAGTCTCATGTCTTCATTTTCTGCTTTGTTTTTGTTGCCTTAGGTGATGTATCAGTGAAAATTCTGCTGCGTATGATGTCTGAAATTTTGTTGCCTACATTTTCTTCTAGGATTTTTATAGATTCATGAGTCACATCTAACTCTTTTATCCATTTTGAGTTTATTCTTGTGTAGGGTGTAAGTTGATGGTCTAGTTTCATTTTTTGCATGTAGCTGTCCAATTTTCCCAACACCATTTATTACAGAGGCTGTCGTTACTCCACTGTATGCTCTTGCCACCTTTGTCAAATATTAATTGAGCATATTGTCTTGGGTCCATTTCTGGGTTCTCTATTCTGTTCCATTGATGTATCTGCCTGTTCTTTTGCCAGTACCAGGTTGTTTTGGTTACAGTGGCTTTGTAGTAAAACCTGATATCTGGTATTGTGATCCCTCCAACTTTGTTCTTCTTTTTCAAGATTGCTGTGGCTATTCGGGGTCTTTTTTGGTTCCATATTGAACTTTTGAAGTATTTGTTCTAGTTCTGTGAAGTGTGTCGTTGGTATTTTGATGGGGATTGCATTGAATCTATAGGTTGCTTTGGGTGGTATAGACATTTTAATGATGTTAATTCTTCCAATCCATGAACAAGTTATGTGCTTCCACTTTTTTATATCTTCCTCTATTTTTTTCTTTTTAAATGACCTGTAGTTTTCTGCAAATAGGTCCTTTATTTCTTTGGTTAAGTTTATTCCTAGGTATCTTAATTTTTTTGCCATTATGGTAAATTGGATTTTTTTTTAGTTTCTCTTTCTCTGAGTTAGTTCATCATTGGTGTATAAGAATGCCGTTGATTTCTTGACGTTAATTTTGTATCCTGTTACTTTGCCAAATTCATTTATTAAGTCTAGTAGATTTTTGATGGAGTCTTTGGGGTTTTCTACATATAATATTATGTCATCTGCGAATAAAGACAGTTTCACTTTCTCCTTTCCAATTAGGATCCCTTTGATTTATTTTTTCCTGTCTGGATGCTGTGGCTAAGACTTCTAGTACTATGTTAAATAAGAGTGGCGAAAGCGAACATCCTTGTCCTGTTCCTGTTCTTAAGGGAAATGTTTTTAGTTTTTGCCCATTGAGTATGATGTTGGCTGTAGGTCTTTCATATATGGCCTTTATTATGTCGAGATTTGATTCCTCTATTCCCAGATTGCTGAGTGTTTTTATCAGAAATGGGTGCTGGATTTTGTCGAATGCTTTTTCAATGACTATTGATATGATCATATGATTTTATAACTTTCATTTTGTTTATGTGGTGTATCACATTTTTTGATTTATGAATATTGTACCAGCCTTGCATCCCTGGGATGAATCCCACTTGGTCATGGTGAATAATTTTTTTGATGTATTGCTAGATTCGATATGCTAGTATTTTGTTCAGGATTTTGGCATCTATGTTCATCAGGAATATTTGCCTGTAGTTTTCTTTCTTTGTAGTGTCTTTTTCTGGTTTTGGAGTTAGAATTATGCTGGCCTCATAATACAAGTTTGGAAGTCTTCTTTCTTCTTGAATTTTTTGAAATAGTTTGAGGAGAATGGGTGTTAGTTCTTTGAATGTTCGGTAAAATTCCCCTGTGAAGCCACCTGGGCTTTTGTTTGCTGGGAGGGTCTTGATTACATCTTCAGTTTCTTCTGTTGTTATTGGTCTGTTCAAGTTTTCTATCTCTTCCTGGTCCAGTTTTGGGAGACTATGTGTTTCTAGAAATTTGTCCATTTCACTTAGATTGTTAAATTCATTGCCATATAATTGTTCATAATATTTGTTAACAATCCTTTGTATTTCTTTGGTGTCAGTTATTATTTCTCCTCTTTCATTTCTGATATCGTATATTTGGGTTCTCTTTGTTTCTTAGTGAGTCTATCTAAGGGTTCATCAATTTATTTATCTTTTCGAATAACCAGCTCTTTGTTTCATTGATTCTTTGAATTGTTTTTTTGGTCTCCATGTCATTTATTTCTTTTTTTTAAAAAAAATCTTTATTGTTGAATGTAAAATGTATTACAGATGTTCCCCCATTGACCCCCTCCTCCCCACTCCTGCCCCCCTCCTGCCTTTTCCCACACTATTGTCTGTGTCCATTGGTTATGCATAAAAGTTCTTTGGTTTATTCCACCCCCCCAACCCCTTTCCCTTTGAGGTTTGTCAGTCTAGCAATGAATTTGTACTTCTTAATCTCTTCATCTTTTTCACCCATTCCCCCAACTCCCTCCCATCTGGCAACCAACAAAATGTTCTCTGTATCTATGAGAATGTTTCTGTTCTGCCTGTTCATTTTGTTTGTAGATTCCATTGTCGATAGATACGTATTCATTGCCATTTTGTTTGTTCATATATTTTATCTTTTTCTTCAAAAAGACCCTTCATCATTTCATATAATAACGGTTTGGTGGAGATGAACTCCTTTAACTTTTTCTTCTCTGGGAAAGTCTTTATATGGCCATTGATTCTAAATGACAGCTTTGCAGGATAGAGTAATCTTGGTTGTAGGTTCTTGCTTTTCATGACTCTGAATATTTCTTGCCACTCCCTTCTGGCCTGCAAAGTTTCTTTTGAGAAATCAGCTGACAGCCTAATGGGAACTCCTTGTAGGTAACTAGCTGCCTTTCTCTTAAAAGCTTAAGATTCTCTCTTTGTCTTGAACCTTTTGCATTTTGATGATGGTGTGTCTTGGTGTGGGCCTCTTGGGGTTCATCTTGTTTGGGACTCTCTGTGCTTCCTGGACTTGTATGTCTGTTTCCTTCACCAAGTTATGAAAGTTTTCTGCCATTATTGTTTCAAACAGGTTTTCGATTTCTTGTTCTCGCTCTTCTCTTTCTGGCACCCCCAAGATGCAAATGTTGGCACGCTTGAAGTTGTCCCAGAGGCTCCTTACACTATCCTCATTTTTTTGGATTCTTTTTTCTTTTTGCTGTTCTGATTGGGCGTTTTTTGCTTCCTTATATTCCAAATTGATGGTTTGCTCCTTGGATTTACGTACTCTACTATTGAAGCTGTGTAAATTATTCTTTATTTCAGTTAATGTCTCCTTCAATTCTGACTGTGCATCCATGATTTCTGACTGGTCCTTTTTTATGCTCTTGAGGCCCTCACTAAGTTCACTGAGGTTCTCACTAAGTTCATTGAGCATTCTTATAAGCAGTATTTTGAACTCAGCATCTGTTATGTTGCTTAGCTCCATTTTGCTTAGTTCTTTTCTTGGGGTTTTGTTCTGTTCTTTCATTTGGGACCTATTTCTTTGTCTCCTCATTTTGGCTGCCTCCCTGTGTTTGTTTCTGTGTATTACTTAACGCGAGGTATGGGGCTCGCTGAGATCAGACGCTGCTCGTTTGAAAGAATTTAGGAAAAACCTGAAGCAGGATCCAAGACAGGCCAATCCTATGGTTAAGCAAGTAGGAACAGCTTGGGTGGGCCTGAAAGTTGGGTGGAGCAGGGCGGGGCCTCAGGGAGTCAGCATGGCAGGGCTACCAGTGTGAACCAGGTTGCTGGAGTCCCAGATATGGTGGCTGTCTGCCGCCCCAGGGAAGGGCTCACCAAAGGAACAAAGTCCTCTGATAGCACGTTTGTCCTGGAGAAAGCCCCCTCTCCAGCCCTCGTTCCAGTGCCAAACAGCTCAGTTCTTCCCTGTATGACTCTGGTGCCCTCGAGCTGCCTCCCCTCCAAGCTTAGAGGGAGAGAGTCCGATAAGTTCGTGCGTGGGCCCTTTATGGAGCTGCCTGGGGCTCCAGCCGCTTCAGCTTCCCTGAGCCTCAGTTCCTGCTGGTTTTTCCAGTCAGAGGTTATGGGGACTTCTCTTCCTGGCACTGGAACCCTGAGCAGGGCACCTGGTGTGGGACAAGGACTCCTCAGTCCTCAGGAAGGACCTTCCCAGCTGAGGTATCCTCCTGATTTTTATCCGCCACACGTGGGTGTGGGACCAGCCCGTCTTGCCACTGGACCTCGCGCCCCTGCCCTTCCACCCCTCCAACCCTCCTACCAGTCTGGATGTGGCTGCTGCTTTAATTCCGTAGTTGTAGGACTTCCATTCAGGATGATTTCAGGCGGTTTTGAATGATGGTTGTTCTGTAGTTTAATTGTAAGTTTGATGTCTCCATGTCATTTATTTCTTCTCTGATCTTTACTATTTTGTTCCTTCTACTTGCTCTTGGGTTTTCTTTTTGTTTCTTTTCTAGTTCTTTAAGTTGTGAGCTTAGATAGTCTATTATAAATTTTTCTTGCTTCTTGAAGTAGGCTTGTAGTGCTATGAACTTCCTTCTCAGAAATGCTTTTGCTGCATCCCATAGATTTTGTGCTGTTGTGTGTTCATTTTCATTGGTTTCCAGGAAGTTTTTAATTCCTTCCTTGATGTTCATGGTAACCCATTCATTGTTCAGTAACATGCTATTTAGCCTCCACGTTTTCAAATGTCTTTGCATGTTCTTGTTGCAATTGATTGCCAGTTTCATGCCATTGTGATCTGAGAAGATGCTTCATATGATTTCAATCTTCTTGAACGTGTAGAGACTTAGTTTGTGCCCTAACATGTGGTCTATCTTTGAGAATGTCCCATGTGCACTTGAGAAGAATGTAAATTTTGCAGTTTTGGGGTATAATTCTCTGTAGATATCTATTAAATCCATCTGATCTAATGCTTCATTTAGAGTCTGTGTTTCCTTGCTAATTTTTTGTCTAGAGGATCTATCCAGTGATGTCAGTGGGGTGTTGAAGTCCCCTGCTATGATTGTATTGCTGTTGATTTCTCCTTTGAAGTCCTCCAGAAGATTTTTAATATATGTTGGTGCTCATATATTGGGTGCATATATGTTTACCAAGGTTATATCTTCCTATTGGATAGATCCTTTCAATATTATGTAGTGGCTTTTGTTGTCTCTAGGTATGGACTTCATTTTGAAAACTACTTTATCAGATATGAATATTGCTACCCCAGCTTTTTTTTTTCTTTCTGTTTTCTTGAAAGTTTTTTTTTTTTTTTCATCCCTTCACTTTCAACCTATGTGAGTCTTTTGTTGTGAGGTGGGTCTCCTGTAAACAACATATATGTGAGTTATGCTTTCTTATCCAGTCAGCTACTCTGTGTCTTTATCAGAGCATTCAAACCATTCACATTTAAGGTGATAATCGATATGTACTTATTTATTGCCATTTTTGTTTTGTGTGGTTCTATTTTTCTTCCTATTTCTTCTCCTAATTACAGCAATCCTTTTAGCACATCTTGCAGTGCTGATTTGGTGTTAATATATTCCCTTAGCCTTTTATTTTTGTCTGGAAAGCTCTTTATTTGACCTTCTATTTTGAATGATAGCCTTGCTGGATAGAGTAGTCTTGGATTCAGATCCTTGTTTTTCATGACCTTGATTACTTCATGCCATTCCCTTCTGGCCTGTAGTGGTTCTGTTGAGAAGTCAGCTGAGAGCCTTATGGGGTGTCCATTGTAAGTAACTTGTTGCTTATCTTTTGCTGCCTTTAGGATTCTCTCTTAGTCTTTAATGTTTTGAATTATAATTACTATGTAGGCCTGTTTGTGTTCTTCTTACTTAGGGCTCTCTGTGCTTCTTGAACTTGAATGCCTTCTTTCTTCACCAAATTAGAAAAATTTTCTGTAACTATTTCTTCAAATATATTCTCTAACCCTTGTCCATTTTCTTCCTTTTTGGGGACTCCAAGGATGCGAATGTTATTACTTTTTCAGTTGTCCCACATTTCTCTTAAGCTATCTTCCTGTTTTTTAATTTTTTTCTTTCTTTTGGTTTTCTGATTGGTTGATTTTTTTCTACCCTGTCTTCTAATTCACTGTTCTGGTCCTCAGCTTCCTTTACTCTGCTGGTTAGTACTTCCAATGTGTTCTTTATTCTTGCTATGTCATTTCTCATTTCCACTTGGTTGGTTTTCAATGTTTCTGTATCTTTACTTATGGTGCTGATGTCCTTACTCATGCTGTTGAGCTTCCTCAAGATCATGGCTCTGAACTCTACCTCTGATAATTTGCTTAACTGCATTTCATTTATCTCATCTTTGATAGAGTTCTCCTGTTCGTTCATTTGGGATTTGTTTTTTTGTTTCACCATTTTGGCTATCTTGGTGGGTTTTGGAGCCTGCCAAATTTTTCCTGTGGGTGTTGGTGTTCTGCTGTTTGTGGATCCCTCAACTGGGTTTGGATGAGCCTGGGTGGGCCCACATTAAACACCATTTTCAAGTCTTACTTTTCTGGGTAGATTTGCAAGCCCAGGAAAAGTTCGGTTATCCTCTAGCTTTTTCCTGGTGGCTAGTAGTCTCAGTTACTCAGTGCCTTGGAATGTAGCCCTGGTGTTCTACATAAGGGATTTCCAGAGGGTGGGATAGATGCTGGTTGTTAATGAGCCTCAATTTGCATTTCTTTGCCTCACCTGGCAAAGGCTAAATCTCCTAGGTGGGTGGGGGGCTGCTGCTTTTCCCCACAGCTCTGGGAAGGAGCACACTAGCCACTGTCCTTTGTGGCTGCAACTCAGCAAAAACTCTTGAGTGCCCTCCAAATCCCGGGTGTCCCCACAGAGTTCCAGCCCAGTCTGTCCTCCCTCTGCAGTAGCCCCCAGTTGAGTGGCTGTGGCTATTTTAGTGCTCTGTCCTGGCTCTCTGGGCTGTGGAGTAGGCTTGGTCTTTATTCCCCAAGGGCACTGCTCACAGCTAAGACTGCTGCTGTGCATGGGCTCCGAGCCCACCACCCTCTCGCACCTCTGCAGATCCTACCAGTGTCCCTGGTTATATGGTCCTGTCCTTCTGCTTTTCTGTTGCTTTTTTCTGAGGATTTGTCTTTATTTTAGTTGTAATTCCTGTTTGGTCCTGGAAGATAATCTGTATAGCTTCCATTCACTCTGCCTCCATTTTACCAACCTCTATACCTATCTTGTGTGCAGCTGGGTCGCACAGGCCTCTTGGTTGCCCCTGCACCCTACTGGTCCCGTGGGTAAATGGATTGCACAGTCCCTTTGGGGACCTGGCTCTATGCCTATGTTATGGGCTGCTGGGTGGCATAGGCCTCTCTGGCGCTTCAGCACCTCACAGGTCCCACAGGTAACTGGACCGCACAGGCCTCTCTGGTTCCCCCACTCCCTGCAGGTCGTGTGGGCGGGCAGCTGGATCGCAGGGGTCCCTCTTGGGCTCAGGCTTCTCACTGCTTTTGTGAGCTGCTAGACTGCATAGGCCTCTGTGGAGCCCCAGGTCTCTCCGCTGGTGGCTGAGGAGTGCTGCTGCCCCATGGGGCTCAACTCCTGCTCAACTTTTGCTGTAGGTTTTGGGGATGGGTCTCAGCTGCTGGTCTGTGCTTCTGTTGCCTGGGGATGGATGTCTGCTCCCCAGCCTCTGTTGCTGGGGGTATATCTGGACTCTGATCGGGCTGCTACTGTGGGTGATGTTGCTGGGCTCCCGGCTGCCTGCAGCTTCCGCGACAGGCATCTTGGCAGCTCCACTACTGTGCACTGGTCTGTGTTGACACAGAGTGTCCACTGGCCTGATGGTGCCAGGTGCACTGGTGGGCTCAGTTTGCTGGGCCCTAGCCGCTCCCACTGCCTCCTTTCAGGGAAGACCCGGGATCTTCGAAAGTGGTGGGACCTCCCCGCGGCGCATGGAGAAGCACCCTGATGATCCACTTACCTAGGTAGCTGGCTGCTCCCGTCCACAGCACAGGAACCTTCTGCTCTGCGTCTCTGCACTGCTTGGGTTTGGTCGTCCACCTTCAAGTCCACTCACACTCTCTCACACACTCACCCTCCCTCTGGTCCTGCCCACTGCCATCTCTCGGAAACCGCCATCAGTTTCCTCTAAATTTTTTTTATTCATAATTATTTCAGCTCTTCTTGGTCTTTCACATTTCAAAATATAGGGTGGGGGCAAAAGTAGATTTATAGTTGTTTGTAGGGACAACATTACAATATTTAGTAAATACCAACCCTAGAATAAACTCTGTGTTTCCTGCACTCACAGCTGTGAACCTACTTTTGCCCCAGCCTGTATATTTAGAAATGTTAATTTCTAGAAAAAGTCTTTAGGGATATTGAATGGGACTGCACTGAATCAGTAAATAAATCTGGAAAGGACTGACATCTTCATACTGTGGAGCCTTCAATACATGAACATTGCAACTTCTGTATTTTGTCTTCTATAACCTTTCTCAGTAATATCTTAGTTTTCAGGGCACATCTTTTGTAAAGTTCATCTGCATTTTACATCTTGCTTGATTTTATAAATAATATTTACCTTAATGTTGCTTTCACTTGTTCTTTGTTACTTTTCAGAGACACAGTGGCTTCTGTATAATAATGTGTCTTCTACAACTTGCTACATTTCCTTTTTAGTTCTAGCATGTTTTTAGATTCATTTGGAGATTTTGCATGCAAAGTCCTATCATCTGTGCATAGATTTTTACTTCTTTCTTTCAAAGTTTATAACTTTTGTTTTATTTTCCAGCTTATTGCATTTTTTAGGACCTCTAATACAATGTTGAATAGAAGTAGTGAAAGCAGACATCCTTTTTTTTATTGTCTAAAGTTAGGAGGAAAGCACTACATATTTATTTTTAATTTTAACATTGACTGATTAACTCATTGTGTGTGTGTGTGTGTATGTGGGAGATGTCCATTATCACTCACCAAAGCACACATGCTACCAACAATGTCACTATATAGGTTAAAATACTTGCTTGAGAAGTGCAGGGGCACCGGACTGCACTTTTTCCCATCGGCTGGCATTCGACATTTCCTGGCATCTAGGGCAGGCGTGTGCAATGTCTCCAGTGATGATCGCTTTGTGTACATTCCCAGAGAACTTTGTGATATCTTTTTGGTGAATCAATTCATCTATGAAGCCAACCAGAACATTTTTCAAGTGAACAACATAGTTTTGACCTGTTGGACGCACAGATCAGCTCCAGGTGGCTGGCGATACATAAAAACTATGGATAGAAAGCATTCACAGCCAACCTGCTATCCATCAGTGTTAACATTTATACATCAACATGTGTGGTTTTGCATTATTGCTAGATCCTTTACATTTCGGGGGCTGCAGTGATAGATTAACAGCATTCCCAGCAGAAGTGTAGGGAAATTTATCTAAGTTGTGATGTATGGGGATGGGCCATGATGGGGCAGGGGGAGAGACAGAGAGAGAGAGAGTTATATTAAATCAATCAACAGTGTATGTGGTTTATTGAGGGCTTCTTTGTAAGAACACTAGAGTTTTCATTATCTCACTGATTTTTACAACTCCATGAAATACTTATTCCTACCTTCTCATAAGAAAACTGAGGTTTAGAGATAAAGTTGCATAAATACATGACTACTAGTCTAGTAAGTGCAGACTAGGGATTCAAAGACTAGTAACTATGACTTGAAATCCACATGTATGAGTGTTTACAGGTTTACATATATATATATTATTCTCACCCAAGGATATTTTTCAATCTTTTGTTCAGATAGAGTGGGAGGGAGAGGAAGAGAGAGAGAGAGAAACATCGACTTGAAAGGGACACATCGAGTGGCTGCCACCCGCACAACCAACCAGGGCCAGGGACAAACTGCAACCGAGGTACGTGCCCTTAGCGGGAACCAAACCTGGGTCTCTCTGGACTGCAGGCCGACGCTCTAACTGCTGAGCCAAACTGGCCAGGGCTTGCTAATATATTTTTTGACATAAAATGCACTACACACAAATCTACCATTTGATGAGTTCTGATATATGTGTATAGCACTGAAACTATCACTGAAATCAAGATAGTGAACCTATCCAACACCCCCTCCCCTCCAGGGCTTCCTGGTGTCCCTTTGTAATCCTTCCTGTTCCCTCACCACCCCTACCCTGGCCTCAGGTCATCACTCATCTGCCTTGTCTCCCAATAGCCAATCCCATATCCTGGTGCATCTTCCTGCATCCGCTTGTATTATTTATTGTGCTTTATTTTCCCACATGTAGAAGACAAGTAAACAACATCCAGATGCTTCACGGAATACAGTCCTGGCCCTCTGAGAAGCCTCTGGGTGCAAGGCTTCCTTGCGTGGCACCTGGACACGCCCACGCCAAGCTTCTGCACATAGCACTTTCTCTTGTGGATGGGCTCTAGATCCACAGGGGTCCACAGACGGGGCTTACGGGGCAGAGAGGAGAGTGAGGTGGAGTCTCTGAGAGCTGCCCCTCCTGAGGAAGGGAGCACAGCTGTTTGGCGGATGTGTTCCTGGAACCCACATGATGTATAGGACACAGTTTGACATGAATAATTTACCTCGATGCTTGCAAAAGGATTAGAAGAAGAAGAACACACATACGGCACGTCACTCTTTCCCCATAGTCCCATCCGCCTTTATTTCAGAGAGCAGTTTCTCCAGCAGCAAAGCGGTCTTAGATGCAGTGAATTTAAACAGTTTGGCGTTGGATTAGTTCCTGATTTAAAGTTTTATTTTTAATATTAAAAAGTTGAGTGTTCCTTTTCTATCCCAGAGAAGCAATGAGTAAACAAATAAAAAATTCATTAGAGACAGGCTGCTATCTTTGAGATGAAAGTTTCATGTTAGAACTCAGCTTTCAAAAGCCTAAAACCCAGTCAGTGGGTCATTAGCTCAGCAGGCAGCCAAACTCACAAAGAGTGACTTCGGGATGGGCAAGGTCTGTGGTCTTCATTTCTTCAAAGTTTCAAAAATTAGCTGAGCACTTTCCCAGATGGGCAGAATGCTTACTCTTAACAGCTACGGTCATGGTTATGTTGAGAAAATTAAATTTCAACTGTGCTTTGGAGCCTTACTTACGGTGTTTCTTCCCCAATTTTATGAGCACAGACGTGGAGGAGAAAAGTTTGGAATGGGAATGGGGTGTTCTAGGATTACTCAGTTCACATCTGGGCGGAAATTTGTATTTTAATAATGCCATCAAGCCCCAGGGCTGGAATTCAAGGTTATGGACAGCAGAGTGCGTACACCTGTGGTTTTCATCAACATAAGGACATTTTACTCTTATTTCACTTTTATATTTTTATTTTTTTGCAAGGTCACACTCATATTCCATGGAGGGGCATCTCGTTTTATGAGATAAAGATGAAAAGATTAGATAAAGATGCTAATTCAAACCCGGTCAAGTCATCTGCTTCATTCCTCCGAGGCACAGCGATTGGTTCAAGGAGGACCAATCAGGATCCTTCCCTGACGTTGGTTTAGCGCTTCACTATCTGCTTCTTTTGAGAAAGGAGCCATTACTTAAACTGTTTTTCTAAGTTAACAATATAGGCTGGAGTCTGCCAGATGGCGACCACCCCAGCAACTGGAGGGAGCTGATTTGAAGCACAAATGTGTATGTGTGTGTGTGTGTGTGTGTGTGTGTGTGTATATATATATATATATATATATATATATATATATATGAAGGTTAAACTTGAAGTGAGAGAGGGGTGATCAGAGAGGGAGAGTTCTGATGACATTACGTGTTTGTGGAATCAGGCATGCCTACGCTTGGGGCCCAATGACTTCCTCCTCTGTTGATGACTGTAGTTGTCAGTTGGGGTTCTCTGTCCCTGCGCCTGAGGAAATCGGCTCTAATCTAACATTGTATGGTGAGCTCTTCCTTTAAGTCAGCGGTTCTCAACCTGTGGGTCGTGACCCCTTTGGGGGTCGAACGACCCTTTCACAGGGGTCACCAAAGACATAACAGTAGCAAAATTACAGTTATGAAGTAGCAACAAAAATAATTTTATGGTTGGCAGTCACCACAACATGAGGAACTGTATTAAAGGGTCACGGCATTAGGAATGTTGAGAACCACTGCTCTAAGTAGCCTGAGTAAGGGATCAAAGATTGACCACAGAAGGCAAATTATGATCTACCTCCTACTTTCTCATACTTTAAGTTCCCAAACTTGGAGTTCTGTTAGAGATTAGAAAGTATTTTTTTTTAACCTTCAGACTGGGTTTATAATGCAGTAGAAAGAGTAAGGACTTTGAAATTCTTTAGACTTGGGTTGGAATCCCAAAACTTTAGCTAACTTCTTGCCCAGGTTGCTTCTCCTTGAGTCTCTGTTTCCTCAGATATAAAATGACAATAAGACAGTAACAGATTCCAAGCTACAGCAACCCAGCCTCACCAAGATAAATTCAACCCGAACCCCTGGGAATGAAGTTCAGCATGGCTCTTCTCCCAAAGTATCCCACATGGTCTGAGTGTGGAGCTGGGTTCGAGAATCTCTTGAGCTGATGAGATCAAAGGCAGTTTCAAAGTTCAGGCTACATGCACATGACCCAGGCTCAACACAAGCTACCCAAATTTTGAGGGTCTGTCGATGAACTCAGAAATCTGCCTTGTTAACAGGCTTTCCAGGTGATTCTGATGCATGCAGTCTCTGGACCACCCATTGAGAGAAAGAAAAATAAATGTCTTATGCTCTCTTTTGTCTTTGATGTGCTCAGAATCTGCTGAGTAGCATTGATCAGAAAGGGAGTCTTCATGTGAGCAGCAAAAAGTCCAAGGGTTAGTTTTCAAAAATAGTAGAATTAAGGCCAGGAAGGTCTAGGGGTCAGCAAGACATCGTCCAGGTGCAGAGGTGGAGATGGCGAAACGTGTGCTGTGCGAGCCCACAGGGGTGAGGGCAGCCACAAGCAGAGTCTGATGATGCAGAGTTGAGGTCCCTCAAAGTCTCAGCCGCTGTGCTCCTGTTTCCTTGAGCAGCTGTGACCCCTCCTCATGAAAGTTACAAGGGAAAAGCCTTCTAAAAATGAATCACAAACTCTTTAGAAATGGGGAGGTTCCCTGAGGCACATTCTAGGGAGGAACTTGGAAGACATTTCGGGGCTGGGGTACAAAGGAAAGTGGTTGTGCCCTATTGGAAAGTCTAGGAATGAGCTGTGACCTTTCACTTGAAGGCCGAGGTTGCTGCTGCAAGCTGCCTTTATTAATTACTTCTCTCTCTCTCCAGTCTTTTTTTTTTTTTTCTTTATTGGTTTTAGAGAGAGAGGAAGGAAGAGATGGAAACATCGATGAGAGAGAACATCGACTGGCCGCCTCCTGCATGCCTCCCACTGGGGATCAAGCCCACAACCTGAGCATGTGCCCTGACTGGGAATCAAACCGGTAACCTCTTGGTGCATGAGTCGACACTCAACCACTGAGCCACACTAGTCGGGCCTTCTCTCCAATCTTAACATGGATCGGCGTAGATATGGTGGGTTGGACCCAGTGTTCTGCCAGGAGAGAAGCCAAACTGGTGGCAGGGGCCTCAGAGATTTATTGGCATTTTGGCACCTATCAAATATTCACATACGTCCTCTGAGCCCAGCTCGATTTGGAGTATTGCTTTCTTTCTGTGGCATAAGGGATCCCTCTGGCCTAGCGCCCTGTGTCTGTGGGGCAAAGACTGGGTCTTGGGGGCCCTGTAAAATTTGTGTTTGTTTGTGGCATTCTGTTTCATTTTAAATCCTCGAAACCAGGAAATGACAGAAATCCCCGGGAAAAAATACCTTGAGGCTAACGAAAGGGCAAGAAGAGAACATCTTCTAGGCTCCGAGCAGTTCATGTGTGTGTTCTCACAACCACCCTTGGAGGTGGTAAAAGCGTTCCCTCTGTTTCACTACCGAGGAAAGGGGGCTGCGTGTGGTTAAATGCCTCGGCCCGGAACCGAGCGGTGCTGCAGGGATTCGCACCGGGGGCAGGAGGGCCCAAAGCTCGCAGTGTCGCTCTGCCCTGGGGGACATGCGCATGCGGTCCTGCACAGCCACAGCAGAGCTTCCTCGGGTATCCCCTGGCAGGACTGTCGTGGGGTCCATGCAGACGCCAAAGAGCCATGACGATTTTCAAGACCGGTTTCCATAGTACCGCATCCTCCCTGGTTTTCCAAATCCAACCTCGCCTGAAACTCCCACCTATTACGAAGCTACCCAGCATCTTGCTTTTTTAACACGGGGTTCATTTTTGTACCCCAAGTGGAAGGTGAGTGACTTTTCTGGACCCAACCCCCTCAGTGCTACACGATGTCATTTCATTCTCAGCTAGATCCCACGAAACAATTCACCCACTTGAAAACCAAGCCCCAGAGAGGCTAATTAAGTTGCCTAAGGTTGCACAGCTGGGAAGACAATAGAGGACAGCAGAGGCAGGGTTGAGACTCGGGTTCACCTGGAAACATTTTTAAAAAGAGGAAAAAGACCCCTAACCACTGAATTTCGCGTCCATTGCTTTTCCCATTCTAGCTACTTACTGCCTACGTCTTCAATGGCTTCATAGAAATAACAGTATCAGCAGGCTGAGTGGTTCTGTTTTGTCTTTAGGTGATGGGAAAATGATAAACCCGAGAGAGGAGGATTTTGTTCTTCTTCTACCTTGCGACATGCAAACGACTTTGAATTTCAGAGTCGGAATGTTGTAATTGTCATGGAAAGTTTTATGGACTTTTTCCCTTCTTACCTCCTTTTCTTACAGAGCACGTTCTCTCTCTCACTCTCTCTTACACACACACACACACACACACACACACACACACAGTCTTTAGGGGGAGAGGAGGAGAACAGGTTTTGGAAAAAAAGGAAACACAGTCAACAGAACAATACATCACCAAGTCCCGCAGCTTAGGAAAATAACAAAGGAGGAAAGCAGCAGCTCCCGGGATGCTGACAGCCGTCCAGCTGAGCAGCAGTTTCCACGGTGCTGAAATCCTGCTCCGTAATGAATTTCAGCGGCTCCCGCCCGGGAGTGTTTGGGGGAGATAAAGGGCTAGCTGGAGGCAGTGACTCTGACCTGTTTTTCGGCTCTGGACAACTTTCTGGTGTGGTTGCAGAAAGTCTGACTTTCTAGATGTGAGCAGAAAGGCTTCACCGCAGCCGTGGCTGTCTGCTCTTCGGCGGGGTTTTCTGGGGTTTTTCTTTGTTTGGGTGTTTTGATGTGCTGTGGTTAACTCTCTTTGTAAGGGTTGCAGAGTCTGCGTGCTCCTGGACTGCCCATGTGCACTCTGCTCCCTGCCCTCCGTCACCTGCCCGGAGCACAGCCGCGGCCCTACTTCTTGGGTCTCTGCTCATCCAGTTTCTACCTTGAAGCCCTTGGGTTTTATTCTGTGTCGAGCCTGGGGGATTCTCTTGCTCTCGATGACTCTTTGCCTCACTCAGGTAATGTGGCCTCTGTCTGTTTCAGTCAGAGAGCCTGAGTGTCAGAGCCATGGGCACCTGCTCTGTGTCCTGAGCACGATCATGCCAGGTGGTCTGCATCCTCAGAGGTGAACTCTGGGGCCCTCCTGGTATCCCCCCTTCTGAAGGAGCCCCCACTCGGCAGTTGTGAAAGCCAGACCTTCTGGGGGAGTGTGCAGTCAAGCCAGGGATGCCGGGGTTGGCTCGTTTTCCAACTCTCATAGGCTTGATAGGGGGTCAAGGCGCTGACCTGCGTTGCCGCCAGGATTGAGTGCCAAGGTGTATGTAATGTACTGGGTCACGTATGCCAGCAAGAACTTTGCAGTCAGGAAGCTCATGTCCAGGGCTCTGCTCGACTGCTCGGAGTTGTGTACTCTGGACAAGTCACCAGGCTTGCTGACGCTCCTGCTTCCTGTGGGCAAACTGGGGTAAGGACACTACCTACTTTGAAGAATCAAATGAGATAATAATAGTAATAAGTCCCATTTGCCGATGGCTTATTCGGTCAGTATATAAGTGCTTTACAAGAATGAACATATATATATATATATATATATATATATATATATATATAGTCCACTAACAGAGTGTTTTATGCTAATACATAAAAATAAAAATATTATGTATTAAAAAAGCATTTGGTATCCATGTGTATATAGAGAGTTTTATTTTGGATATACACAATTGTGTAGTTCTCTATGAAATGTATCAGAGCAATGGAATATGTATTATTTGACTCTCAAAAATGTGTATGGATTCATCTACAGTATACAGATAGAAATGATTTAAAAGGAAAAAAGTGCCCTACGTCAGGCTAAGTGCTTGACATGTGAACACATCTTATTCTCACAAGAACCCTATTATTATCCACATTTTATAGATGAAATAATTGAAGTTCAGAGGCTAAGAGACTTTCAAGATGACTCTCATATCTGTCTATGTGTAGACAGATGTGTGTATGTAAGTGTAGGGATTAAATGTATTGCATAACGTGCCTGGAATTGTAGGTAAACAATGTTAGTTAGTCTTGTTATTATTGGTTTCATTCTCAATACAAGCTACAACCCTGGTTCCCTTTAGGAAATGATACCTCTGGTATTGAAAAAATCCTTGGTGTTTTCTTTATAATACTTACTGCCTTGCTACCCAGAGAGTATTTCCCCTTTGGGATGGTTGGTAAGTTCCCTTCTCGAGCCCAGATATCTGTGATCAAAGCACCCTGACTATCTAGCCCCCAGGGACAGACACTCTGTTAGTGGCCCACCTCCAACTCATCAGGGCCACGAGTACACAGAGTATGAGGTAAGACTGGGCTCTCCCAAGAGACTCTCTCAAAGTGCCAAGGGGCCCAGTGCTCCTGTGCAACCCCAAGTCTACATCCCCTAGAACTTAAATAACAGCGGTGGGAAACCCTGGCTCTGTCCACGGACTGAAGGACTCTGCTTTGGGCTGTGAGATGAACTGGCTTTTGGTCCAATATCAAACACCAGATTGAATCCTCAGCAACCACACAATGAGAATTTCATTTCCTTCTGAAAAGACTGCATCTGGTGAATTTACATACAAATCTCCCAAATATATAATATAGATCCGTGTGTGCGTGAGCACACATGTTGTCCAACAGTGAATTAAAAACAAAACAAAAAACAAAACACAGCCTTTTTGTGTTTTCCCACAAAATGACTGTTCTATCTCTTCTCATGTGAGAATATTATTTTCTGTCCTAATTCTTAGCTTTATGAGTGAAAAAATAATCAGGTTGTCATGAGCGAGCTTGAGAATGTGCATCGATATATGGGGGGGGGGGTAGGTGCTTGTGTATGTGTGCACATGTGCACATGGACAGTGACTGGTTCTCCTGACCTCGACAGGGTCAGAGCTGCAGGGAGAATCCAACAGGAGCGCCATCAGAAAGTTCACTGGAAGATGGTCCCTCCCATACAATGGGAGGATCCTCAACTTTGGGGTGCCGAATGCAGACGGGACCCAGGAATCTGCTTGTTGCACAAGCTCATCAGGTGTTTCCAAGTTAGGAGGTCACTGGGTCAAACACCAGAGGGACACTATCACAGCAGTAAAGGGCGTTTGCTGTTTGCACGTGTACCTCATGCACTTGGACATGAGCGCATGCGTACACACATGTGTGTGCATGCTTGGTTGCCTGGGATAGTGGAGTCTTCACCAGAGCTCCCTTTTTATAAAAATTGGCTACTTTCCAGGAATTAGAAACCGCCTTCAGATGTCATCATAGATTACCAAGGTCCTCAGGGAGCTGAGTGGGATGATGGGATGCGACTGCATTGCACCTGTACTGTTTTTTTTTGTTTTTTGTTTTTTAATTTATTATTATTATTTTTAACATGGAGAAAGATTTACTGTTTAATTAAAACATTGTTTTTAAAAAAAATTACAAGTGAAATGAGGCTCTACCTCCTGGGCATGGTCCATGAAAAACAAATAACAGCTTTTATTTATGCACAAAGCATGTGCGGCCACGTGGGCTTCCTGTGGGCTTATTTGCTTACCTCTGCCCACACCGCAGGTGACAGGCATTTGCACCCATTGGCGGACTCTTTAAAGAATCCCTTTCAGTTCTGCCATTCGTTTTATTTACTTTGCACTTCACGTGAAATTTATAGGCATGCTTACCTTCGCTTTAGAGAGGAGCTTGGTTTTGGAGATTCTCACGTGAGCTACTGCTTTTTCAATCTATACTTACATCCTCCTGTTTGGACAGGGTAGGGACTCAATTATAAAGCAGCATTTTAGGAGATAATTATCTCCCTCCCTGCCACATGTCAGGATAAAGCTTGTGACTTCTGTGTTTTAATTAATCTAGCCTCACATATTTTTGTATTATTATTATTACTATTTTTAATCCTCACCCGAGGATATTGTTCTATTTCTCTTCTGATAGAGTGGGAGGGAGGGAGAGAGAGAGAGAGAGACATATTGACTAGTTGCCTCCCGCACGACCCCGGTCAGGGCCAGGGAAGAACAGCAACCGAGGTACGTGCTCTTCGTACCCGACTGGAATCAAACTTGTGACTCATTGGTCCTCAGGCCGACGCTCTAACCGCTGAGCAAACCGGCCAGGGCTAGCCTCACATATGAGGTAGAATACCGGACGCTCCACTTTCACATGACCCCCACCACCATCACCACCGTAATCATAAATAATGGAGCAGGATTTGGGGAAGAGGGCACACGCTCCCGGCTCAGACAGATTCTCATGGGGACCTCGCTTCCAACAGTTGCTAGACCTGACTTTAGGCAAATCATATGGCCTACAGTTTCTTCGTGTCTTCATTTATAAATGAGGCTGACACTCCCTTCAAGGATCAAGTTGACATAGGGCAACGGAAGCTGACTATAACCCTCGTAGTTCTCTGTGCTACAAAGCATTTACAGAACAGGGATCATTAAACATACGTGAAATGGTGTAATAATTGCCATTAAGACCATCTGCGTTGTAGATTGGTGTTGCCCTCAGGGTAAGGCTTCTCATTTCTAAAGTCCACAGTTAAAAGCTCTGACTGGGCCAGGAGGAAAACTAAGTATGCCTGTTTGGAAATCCTGGCCCTAAACTTGCTTGATGTGTGACCTCAGGTAAGTTAACCTCGTTGTGCCTCAGTTTCCTCATGGTAAATAATAATAACTTACAATCTATGAAGTCCAGCTGCGAGCCCGTCTCATAGACTGTTTTATTTATCCCATGTGGCAATATTCAGAGGGTGGTACTACCATCATCCTGATTTATGGATGAGGAAACTGAGGCACAGAACTTTAGTTTGACTTGCCCTGGGTTGCAGCTAGCAAGGGACAGAATCAGGATCCAAACTCCCAACATCTGCTTCCAGACCTTGCATATTTAAAACCGTTATGTGTGTCACCAACTTGATAGAAGTATTAAGAAAATTGGATGAGATAGTCGATGTCATTAAGATAACTAAATGGGTAGATAACTCAACCCTGACAGAAGTCTCGAATCATTAAATGAAATAAGGAACACAGGAGCCTAAGCTGGGTTCGTGGCAAATAGTAGACACTCAATAAATGTAAACCTAGTACTCACTATTTTTTTCATCTTCATCATACCAGCCTCTCCGCCACCCTAAAGTTGTATGAACAACTAGAACAGATGTTTCATTGAAGTGCAGTTTGTTTTTGTTTGGACCCAAAGACTGACATGTCCAGGCTGGGGAACAGTCCTGTGTGCCCCAGAGTCAGCGCACCTGCGGGAGGCCCCAGCCGCCTGCTCACCTGGGCAGCCCCGCAGCACGCCCCCTGGTGGACACGAGTACAGACTCACGCGTGGCTAAGAAGGCACCATGGAAGAAAACACACGGAAGCCAAAGGACTCAGAACACCAACTGTCATGTACCTTTTCAGACTAAGCTTTTATTTTTTGATATTACAAACCAGTTTTCTTTATTCACAAACCACTGTAAGTGATATAAACACTAATTTCTAAAGACAGATATACACATTTTCTGGGTTTGCAGATTGCATGATGTGTGTGTTAAAAGTCACTATATGCCACACATGATATTAATCTTTTTTTTTCATAATTCATAATAGCAATAGTTATTTAGATAAATGAAAACATTCCAAATAAATACTGTTTAAAAAAATCCAAAATGTTTGTTTACATCTCTGACATACATTTTAAAATGACTTGTTGGCATCTGGGAGGGGTGCCTAGACAGAGATTCTGCAACATCCCTCGGCACCCACTCGCTCTAAATGATTTTATTAAAACTACATACAATCATGGGGGAAAAGTACAGCTCGTCGAGGAAAATCAAAACTGCAAATTAATTTTACTTGAACCAACACAGTAAGAACTCTATGTTTGTGATTCCAAATACAATGCAAATTCTTGATTGTGACATTTGAGGCCATCGGGAGAAATCTGTGTCTTCTCCCTCGCCCCCTGTTCTTTCTGTCTTTCTCCCCTTCGGGGTAGGATGCCGGAGCATGTTACTACACTGTTGCCTTTCCAAACATCACTCGGGCACCTATTGTCATCACATTGTTTCCCAGGTGGGGGAATGAGAATGTCTCAGTGATGCGACAAAACACCCCTTTGCCCCTCCCCTCCCCCACCCGAAGAAGTCTGGTGAAAAGAACTTTTTGTATGCTTTGGGCTGCTAAGCAGTCCCCCCCCCTTCCTCTCCTTTCAAGAGAACCGTCATCTGCCTTAGATATCGAAGCTACAGAAACTTGGTTTTCAAATCTTGTGAAACTTTATTGATGGTTTAATATCCAACCGATCTTACTGCATGCACATAGGGTGACAAGAATGCTGGATCACAAACACTTTTTTTTTTTTTTAAAGTTTTGTTTGGTTTTGTTTGAAAGCAGAGTTGTTACAGCGGATTGGCAGGTTCACAGCGGTGAGTTGATAACTTACTAAAGTGCTTGCCAGACATGGCCCGCACTGTACACATGAAGATTTACCTAGAGCAGCAGAACTACTGGGGACAGCTTGCTGCTGTTTGTTTAATTTAAATACAAAAACAGGAAGACCCGTGACAGATACCCCAACTTAGGTTAACTTGTAAACAGGACAACATGGAAGGCGTTCCAACAGAAGTCATCGAGACAAGCTGCAATTTTTCGGCCGCGTCGCTCTGGCCCTGCTTCAGAGGCGGGGGGGCTTTGTTCTTTGGGGAGGAGGAGGGTAGGCCTACTTTTTTGCTTCCTTCTGACAAGTGTCCTGGGCCTTGGAGACAGAACTAAAGTTACTGGTTGGAGGGTATCCCCTGGGACCAGGAAGGAGCTAGTAGGGCAGGCTCTCACAGGCTGAAAAATTGCAGCTTGATCACATCACACAGTCGTGTTTCAAAAAGTACCAAGCTGATGAAAATACCGTGATTATCTCTACTCAATGATTGCAATACTTGTAAAATGCTTCTATAAATCCGAAGATGATTATCATGTAATTCCATAAAAATTATACGTCTGTCTTTAACAGTTGTTCTACTAGGCTAAAACGAAAGCTTCATAGATTGATTCTAGAACTGAACAACTCCACTGCACAGATGTAAATTTTATACATTTTTTTTTTTTAACTGGTACAAAGAATTTAAGTTTTTATTACTTTCCTTTTTTTGGAAAAAAAGAAAAAAATAGAAACAGTGCTTTTTATCACCTTTTTATTAATGTTATTTTTTCCCTCCCATAATATAAAAGTCAGCAATGATATCAATAATTTATTATACTGGAAGAAATATAAAAAGAATGCTTGTCAATGGCCTAACTAGCAGTTTTTGCCTAAATAACTAGCGGCTGGTTAAGAAGCTGAATACTGCCCGAGGGGATGGTAAAAGGGTGGGTTTGCACAGCTTCATTCAACTTGGATGCACAAGGGCTGCCAGAAGCATCCCCTTAACAGCATAACCTTTGGCCTGAACTAACAATGAGTAACTTAGGACCGTTGCTATATTGTTGGTGCAGTGGGTCGTTTAGATTCATTAGTTACAACTTTTTTTCTTTCAGTCAAACCCCAGTCCCAATCCCCTAAGTCCCTCCCACCCTTCCCCTGTCATAAAATAAAATAATGCAGATGCAGAAAAAAATGACTACTGTAGTCACTTACACTCTTCCCGAACAGCTGATAACCCCAGTAGCTTAATATTCAGCATATATAATTCATTTACATGATAAAGCACTCTGGATATGGCCCTAAACCAGTTTGTATTCATAGCTAGCATCTCTCTAGATCAACCACAAAAAACTCCTACAGCCAGCAACCAAACTACGGAACCTTCGGAAATGAAAGACCCACAATATTAAAATACACAGAACAAAATATCTGAGGTATAAGATAAAAAATGTAATTTTTTTTTCCTCTTTTTAGTTTTTAGAGTTGCTAAAATGATGCACTACTGCATGTATTGCAATACCCAGGCCTCGGAAAGCTTCCTTTCTCCCCACATTGGAAGGTTTTTATGGTTTTGTCATTTAGTATGGAGCAAAACGGTTGTATCCCCCTCGGTATATACTAGCCTGCAATGAAGAAAGAACGAGACCCACATCATCAGCATGGCTCCTAGTCTTGGCATCAGTCAAGGGTGCAAAAGCATTCTGAAACAAAGCAATTTGAGGGGTGTGTTTTTTACATTTTCCTTTTGCAACACGTGGATCATCAAAAAAGACTAATGTGAAAAAATAGACACTCAAAAGCAACCAAAATGGAGGCACCCCCTACCCATCCCAGGTCATTCTTGAAGAACTACAGATAGGGCCAATCCTGACCTCCCCCAACAGCTCCTTAGACAGAAAGCCCCTGTAAAATCCAGTTCTGTCGGCCAGTCCTGGGAGCTAAAAGGACTTGGATACACCCTGGACCATGGAAGGATGTTCACTGTCTCATTCTGTTTGCTTGTTTGATTCATTAACCCTATGTTCCATCGGGAAAAGCTCAATCATACACTCAAGAGCTTGGATGTAGACGACTGACTGAATGCAGCAATTCAACTCTCCTTTCCAACACATAACTCAAGCGGACTAGGTGTTGAAGCAGAAGTTGTTGAATGCAAAATCAGGATGAGAATTTAAATCAACTTCTCACTTGACTTGGCTCAATGAGCTGTATGGAATTTGCTCTTAAGAGGGGAGTCGTACAGATGAATTGCTTGGTGTCACTGAGCTTGTGCAAAAGGATCTGGCTTCCAGATCGTGGCTGAATCTATGGCCACGCTCCAGCCAATTGTCTGGCCATGGCTTTAGACGGCTACGAGGTGGCACTTGTCTTACTTCCTTTCTCTAAAAGTACTGGCGATTCAAATGAATGCCTATGGGGATTGAGTGTTAGGATAAGGACTGATATTCTTGATCCCAAGCAGGAAGCTGCATGCCAAAAGCTTTGTAATGATTGCATACGCTCTCACGTGATGGGCACGTCTTACTGTACTCAAGAGTTTTAGTGCATAGAAGTTTGAACAAGTACAGGCAAATTCACCCACCCTCACCTCCCATGTTCGCCCTCCCCCCACCCCCCAACAAAAACCCAAACCCCCCCCCAAAACAAAAGACAACTCCCAAACCCAGCTGATTCCTCCTAATTCCTTATGTACTAGGCACACACACAAAGTGTGCCCCTCTCTATTTTCTTTCCTGGGCGACTATGACTTTAAACATGAATTGTAATAGGGGAGGAGAGGCAGTCAGATTCTCAGCTGCCTGACAGCAGAGGCCTGGAAGTGTGCAGCTTAGCTCCTCTGAAGTCTGTGCTGGGGCTGGAACCTTGGGGCTATGTGAATGAGCAGCAAGGGAGGGAAAAAAAAAAGAAAAAAAAAAGTTCTGCATTGACACTGCATTCTGTTAGTGATGGATTTAATTATCAAAATGACTAATTATTCCATTAAGGTAAGTGCTCTGCTAGGTGAGACTTGCAAAATTAGAAATATAATAACTTACATGCACTACATTGCCAAGAAATTAAGACATTTATCAAGTTTACTGGGAGGATTAATGTGGCATTTTAGCTGCTGTTAGATTAGCACAAGAGACAAATTCAATTAAGGGGAAAGTGAGAGGACATCAACCGTCAACCCAGACGAAGGTCCCAGCTGGGGAAGGGAAGGGAGGTAGGAAGAAGTGAGGAAGAGGAGGAACTGGTACTCACCATGGCACCAACGCCGTAGGTGGGGGCTGGAGCAAGTGTGTGGTGGTAGGGGTCGGCAGCATAAACTCGTCCGTAACTGAAAGGAAAACAGAGGGGAGATTAATCCATAATGTGTGTTACAAAATAATAATAGCAACCATAAAATGCAAAATACCAAGACAGTGTGGAGGGGCCCTATTCACCTTCATAAATAAGAAATATACTCCTATCTGTCACCTAATATGAGAAAGTTCCATCTGTGCATAGCACATTCTTTTGTCCATGTAACATGACTGGCTATATATATCTATGGTGTCCCCCAAAACGTACACATACTTTAAATAACTATAAATTCCAATGGGTTAAGTCTAAAAAGAAAGAAATATCAATTGAGCTATCAGCTATTTAGTGTGTATACATTTTATTTTTTTGGAGAATATATATATATATATACACACACACACACACACACACACACACACACACACACACACACACATTTTTTCCCCTTCTCTGTCATATGACCATTTCTAACTGCTCATGCATGCAGCTACCCTGAAGATTGAGGTAGGCAAAAAACAACTTGAAAGAATGGCTTTCAGAAGCCCAGTACCACCTAAGGACATGTTAATACTCAAGAGAGAATGTCCTTTTCTCCTAATTTAGCTGTCACCAATCAAATGAAAAAGAGTGAATCAAAGAGGGTGAAGCGACCTAGTCTCTGCAGTTAGGGTCCAACATCTTAGAATGTGAAGAGCAAATACATTCAAATAGAAGCATACTCGAAGGGTTTGTGGGGTGCCCCCACCCCACTCAAGAATCAGAGCTGATTTGATTTTAATCCTATCACCCTAGGATTTCTATCTCATCGATCTATGGCCAGGTTCTGGAAAGGGACACATTTCCAACAATATTTCTTGATAACATTCCCTTATCTTTGAATTTTTCTCTCTTTCTCTACCATCCCCCTCCCTCCACTGCCATGATTTCCACTACAGGTTTCAGAATAAAAATAAAGAAGAGATGGAAGCCAGATGCATTTGGTACCCACTAAGTGTTCGGGATTGAATGATGCCACAGATCAGAAATAAGGGTTCAGAGAGGTCAAGTCACTTGCTCAAGGTCACAGAGCTAGACAGAGTCAGAGCTGATCTTTACAGTTCTCAGAGTCACCGGAACTGTTTCCATCAAGTAAGGGTAAGCACGCACCCTGACTTAAAGGACCTGCCAGATATCTTCTTGGAGATAGTTTGAACACTGCTCTGTCATTAATGACCAAAGCTGAGGTGCCATCTTAACGTAGGTTCCCTGGAAGAACAGCCTGAAAGAGAGACTCTTGTGCATGCGAAGAAGAAGGCAAGAGAGGCGGGCAGTTCCAGAGCAAGGGAAACGAGAGAAATGGTCTGAGCTAGAGACTCGCTTTCACCTGATCCCATGGGTCTCCCCAGAATTCATCCCACCTGGAGGCCATGGGTTGGTTTTTCAACGCTTGAGTATGTTAAGCATTAGCTGTGGGTTTCCCTGACGGCTGGAGGAGAACTTCTGAGTTGAAGCGACTTTCTTGGGCAGAGGGTAATTCTCTGAAGAAGGGAACACTTGAGCACCATTAGCGACCAACACTCACAGCAGCTGGGGGAATGGGTGTGCCAGTCACCAAAGGGAATCGGTGTGGGCTATCAACAGTTTGCAACTCTTGGACTTTGCTCTAAAGAACAAAGGAAGACGGCGGGAGGAAATGGTCTGTGCTACCAGCTACTGCCAACATGAAGCCACCTCCCAGCTCTTGGAGTTTCATTCACATTTGCTTTATTCCTCTCCTGCCCGTTCTCTTCCCCATTTTGTTTCCAATCTTCTTGATCCAGGGTTGGTGAATAAAAATTTACTGGATGAGTCTGGCATGATTGCTTACACCCCAGAGCCTTGGAAAGGGGGGAGAAGCCGGCCAAAGAGCTCTCTAACTCTTGGGCTCCAAGTCACACTTTAGGCAGTGAAAACATTCCGCCGGCTCTCACTGGACATGTCTTATTCCCAAGCCCTCCTTGCCTATTTCCAAGGGACCACGTCCAAATAATCCAGATGAGGCTTTCAGCTTTGTCACACTGTGTTCACCTGATCCTCAAAAGCAGTGATGCGAAGGGATGTTTCTTTCCTAGGGGGAATCTCTCAGTGAAACAAACATCAACCCTCCCTCTTGTGTTTCTTTCCTTGGGACGCCCTCCAGTCCTTGAGCTCATCAGAAATGGCCTTCAAAGACCCCCTCCCTCTGGGAGGGAAACCATGCAAGTCTAAGATAGAGGGTGTGCTAAAATAAGAAGAAGGATGACATTTTTGAAGGAATCATTTATTTGGGGACGTCACTCATAAAAGCTGGGCCTTGACCCCCATAATTAGAAGTAGATACGAATACGTGTAAAGAAATGAGATATAATTTTTGCCATGGATTTTTAGTTCATGAGAAAGTAAAGTTGTCATTAGTCTAAAGGGAGAAAAAACACCTGTGAATAGGATTCTTTTTAAGGCATTTTTACCTGGCAAAGCTGGTTGTATGAACAAGACATAAACTGCAAAAGCAAACTGAAAACCCTTGGCAATGCACCAAGTGATGCCATCACATGGTGTTCCTTCAAAACAAGTGTGAAGATGCAGATTCAGGGCAATTATTATTATATTTTTTAAATTTGAGGAATGATTTTAACTGTAGCAAAATTCTCCTCTTTGGGGGAGACAACCTACTGGGAGCTCCCACCCTTTCCTCCCACAAACTTTAATTGTGAATTCTTATTTGTTTTAACGCTGGGCAGAACGTCAACCTTTGTGGAAAGCCCAAGATAACCAGTTGGCAATGTTCTTTTCCAGGGCGGAAGAAAAATACAACAGCGCTGAACTATTCCTGGTGAACAAGCAGGCGCCTTTTCTCCTCAGGGTGACCTCTACCTTCAGAATCTGATCGTTTTATTATGATTAATAAATTTCATTTCCACAGAGGAAAAGGGACCATGTCAGCTCAAACTGAAAGCAAGGAGGCTGCTTTTCAAATGCTAATTTCTGCACACGCCCTTGTGTGACACTACGATTTACACACAAGGTTATTAGGGGAGCCGTGGACTCCGGCTCTGCTCTTGCAACAGACATGCCAGGCACGTTGGCGACCTCCTGTCCTCAGAGCTGGCTAAGCACAGCCCCAAGGAAGAACGGCAATTCCCAGGGACCCCAACAGAGTGATGGGAGAATATGTTGAGGCTGCCATGTTATGAGTGATCTGTGCCTATGGTCACCTTCCACACCACCCAGCCTTGGCCAGAGTAGACAACAGTGCAATCAGTCATGATGCTCCTTGTTTCCCCACGTCCCAGGCATCAGAAATTACAGATGAAATGTTACATGTGTCCACACCACTCGTTCACACTAGCACCATCCTCATATCACCAACCAGCATTTCACCAGAACCTGATCAACACTGGCCTTAAATCTTGTTGCTTTTGTTCTATCTATCTATCTATCTATCTATCTATCTATCTATCTATCTATCTCTATCTATCTATCTATCTATCTATCTATCTATCTATCTATCTATCCATCCAACTAAATATAAATCTACTTCTATCACTCCTTTGCTTAAAACCCTCCGATGGTTTTCCACTGATTCTAGAATAAAATCCAAACTTGCACGAGTCACCCCTGTCCCTCTCTCAACCCTCTCATATACCCCTCTACCCCATGCTTGCTGTGCCCCAGGCACCCTAGCCTCTTCAATACCCCTGGACACGTGCAAATCCATTCTCGGTTTACGGCGTTGGCACTCACTCATCCTCCACTGGAATCACTTCCCTTCCTTCTTTATGTATCAGATCAAATGTCACCTCCCTAGAAAGATGCCTCTGTTCCTGAACCCTCTTTCTTAAGCACACTTTTTCACCCCCTCCTCACCCTCACGGCATGTGGGAAATCCCCACCGATTCTGTTTACCTTTTCCTCTCCCTGCTCATTAACCGCCCCCTGCCTGGAATGCCAGCCCCAGGAGGCTGGGGCAGAGTCTACTGTGTTTGCCTGAATCCCCGTGTCTAGCACAGTGCTGGCCACAGTGCAGAGGAACGGGGCCAGCCAACGCCATTGCGAGAGTGGAGGCAGCGAGAGGGAGGAGTGGAGAGGGCAGGGGAGGCCCGGGAAGACCTTGTACCCATCATTGTGACTCTGTCAGCAGCAAAGAGTCTTTCAGATGAGCTTTCCAAAGACTCGAGGTCAGCTGCTCTCAGAGATGTTCAGCCCCCTTAAAGATACTCAGAAGGAACGTTTCTGGGGACTCTGGAAATACAGTGTGTACTTCCACATCACCCCTGAGAGCTCACAAGACCCTGGCCGTGTTGTCATAAAGCTCATCAGAACCCAGCAGGACACACAATACCGCAGTGAAGGACAGGGCAGGGAGGGGCTGAGTGGAGAGTGGTAAAGAGGGGAAGAAATGGGGGGCAATTGTAATACTGTCAACAATAAAAAATAAATACAAAAAATACAAAAAACCCTTCAGGGAAAAAACCCAAACGAACAAAGAAATAAAAGGTAACAGCTTGCAGCATCATGAGACCTTGTCTAATTTTGACCTTAGCAACAACTTAAAACCAGGAGGCCCACCCCAGGCCCTGGGAAGGGCAAAGACCCTGAGGCAAGAAGACCCAGATTCAGGTTCTGCCTTTGCTCAGTGACTTGAGCAAATCAATCTCTCTGAGCCTCATTTCCCTTGTTCATAAAATGGTATCGTTCTATCTGAGCTCTGCCTAATTCACAGATAAAGTGCATGGAAAGAAACCAGACACATTTGAAAGCCGTCTGCAGATACAATGAGATTATGATACAAGGGTCCTTATATAGATTTTCACAAGCCAGTCTCTCATTCTTGCCCAGACGTTTGGTCTGTAGAAGGAATGGAAAGATCCTCTTCTAAGATGATTATATGTAGCTCTAGCAGTCAACTTACAGATGCTTTGGGAGTCAAGATCTATCTAATATGTGAGTCACAGATACCATTCAAATTACTACATTTGCACTTAAGGTAATGTTGCTGTATTTGAACTTATAGTTAAATAATTATGCATGCTACCTGTTGAATGGGAAATATGAACCCGTATTTGTCAATGATTTTGTCAACGCTACTGAGAAATGTAAACACTGCTTATTAATAACATCTTCTAACTCAGTTGAAACAAGCTGGGTGCTCATAAAACACAATAGGGTGATGTTGGTACCCCCACACCTGGGTTTTAAGAGTTAAGTGACTTTCGTATAGGGATATATAGTAAGAACACTGTACTTAACTTCACTCCATGTATTTCAGTGAAGGGTCTTTATGCCCCTGGGACCTGTTATTCTTACTTTAGTATCACCTCCCCTTGCCTCTGGTCCCAGAGATAGCTGGGGGAATCCCAGTGGGGCAGAAAGATGAATAAAATATCCTCTCCCCTCAGATCTATGCCGCAGGGTATAAAAACTGTGTCCTCACCACACAGGGAAGCACTGCAGAGTAGGCATTTTAATATAGGATACCTCACTACGGAGGAGACTGCATGGCCGCCAGTCTCTGCAATGCCATTAGGGGCTACAGCGCCCTCCTAGGATATAAGGTACTTGGGAAAATTAGTCCATGCAAGGCCCACACTGACCACACAGCATACAAACAGGGCACTTACTACCCCACAGCTCCATGGTTGTAACAGCCTGCCCTCTGGAGAGTGATGGTTTAGCTGGGGCATGCCCTCACTTATTTACCTGTGGCCTCAGACCTCATTTGCTCATTTTGCCTAGTGAATGTATTCAAGTAAAAAAATATTCCTCTGTGACTGCTGTAGCCTTCTCCCAGGCAAATGACCTAGACAAGACACATAAGTTAGAGAAGGTGAGCCAGCCCCACAATGCGAAAACAAGAAAGTAGGTCCACCTGCAGCTAAACCTCCAAGAAAGACAGCAGTCGAAACGGGAGAGATTCTCTGAGATGGACAGCATGCAGTGACCTCAGCTCGACTCTGAGACTTTTGCATTCTATTGCTGCTCACTTCCTTAGCCTGGATTGGCAACAGCCGTCTTCATAAATCACTTGGCACAGTTTTCAGCCTCATGGTCTTTGTCCTCGGGAGAAGGAGGGAAAGCATCTTCTGGGCTCTTCACCTTCTCAACGGGAAGCCATGGACTTGGTTGTTGCACCTAGATGCTGGCCACATTGAACTGTGTGCACGTAGAGTCTGTGGGAACCAGACCATGCCACCCATGGCCAATCAGACGACCTCATCCTTTCTACGCATTCTAATGCAATTAAAACCTCTTCCTGTTTGGAATCCCAATAACTCAGGTTTGAGGTAGGAACTTCGATTCTGGATTCATCACAGAACAGCAGCAGCCACTGTCCGGGAGTCAAGAAGAGAGTAAGTCTCTACAGTTCCTCCATGACAATGAAAGACACACAGCCATACTCTCTAATGTCGAGGGCCACCGCCACCCTCCTCTTAGAAAGTCCGTCTCACCTTCTTTGTGTCCTGACGGCTGCCCTACCAAAGTCACGAAAAATCTCCCATCATGCTTTGAGATCACATGGCACCCCGACTACGGTTTAAATATGAGGAAACCACAAAGGCAGTTCTGAGTTCTTAGCCCTCATGGGACTGTCAACACCTCTGCAGAGAAGCCAAGTGGAAGCTAAGAATTCCACAAGGTCAGAATTCTTAGAGTCAAATCCTGCTCTCGCTACTTGTTTGCTAAGCAATCTCCGAAAGTTGACCTCGTCTCTGAGCCGGTTTCTCCATCCATGAACAGAGACAGTAACAGTGCAGACCGACTGCAAATTGTTGCAGTGAAGCTGAGACAGGACCAGTCAGAAACGAACACATGTCGGTCACCGATGCTGCTAAGACGGAGAGGACAGCAGCTCCCGACCGCTCCATTCCTCGTGGGAGTCCGCAGCAGTGCCTCCGGAGCTCTTGAGTCAGAGCTACCCCCGAATCGGGCTGCCCATCTGAAGCCCTGTGGACTGGCATGCCCCTGCCCCTTGTGAGTGGATCACACACTCTGAGAGGTTAATAAGCAAGGTGAGAAGGAGGTAGATTACTCGGAGGCCAAATTAAAACACAAAGTCAAGAAGCACTAACAATGTCCAGATTACCCGTCAAAATGTTTCAATTCTGGGTGAGTATCCTTCACCTCTCACAGACAGTGTCTGAGGCTTGAAAACACCTTTGATATTCATTTCAACAAAATGAAAAAAATAAACGTGGCACTACAATGGTCCTGTTTCACAAAAGTATGAAGAGAAACGCCAATGCAAGCCACACGTGACATTTTAAATTTTACAGTAGCCTTGTTAGAAAGGTAAAATACAGGTGAAGTTCATTTTTATATTTTTATTTAACCCACTATATTAAAAGTACTATCATTTCAATGTGTAACTGACAGAAAGATTACGAATAAAATATTTTACATAGTTGGTTTTTTTTTTTTTTTCTTTTTGTACTCTGGTTTTGAAATCTAGTATGTATTTTGCACAGCTGGATGCTGTACACAGGAGGCTATCCTGAAATGAGGCTCATCTCAATTCGGACCAGCTACTTGGTAAAGGCTCAGTAGCCACACATGAGGGTTGGCCATCACATTGCCAAGCGTGACTCTAGGAAAACCTGTTGGATATTCTGCTTGCCACTGAAATAAAAAGACTCCTGAGTGATCAGCTCAGTGTTGAGCTGTGGTCTGAGACTCCTCTATTAGAATTGCCTGGAGGGACCTGTAAGAATGCAGATTTCAGGCTCCCTCTCCAGAGTCTCTGAGGTGGAGGAGGGGAGGATGACCTTGGATCTACATTGCAAATATTTCTGCAGGTGATTTTCATGCACTCCAACATTTGATAACCAGTTCTCTCTCTCTCTCTTTCTCTCTCTCTCTCTCTCTCTCTCTCTCTCTCTCTCTCTCTCTCTCTATTTCTGTCCTGCTATAGAACTCCCTTACTCAGGCTAATTCAGAGCTATCTAAATATCTTTGATTTTCATGTGTGAAGTGATAGAGACATTTTATCAGTAGGGTATTGTCATTGCCCTACAAGCTTTGAATTTGCCTAGTATACAGTAAGCTGACAATGCATGCTATGATCATTTTTCCTTAGTTCCTTTGATATATGTCCCCTGAGCACCCTGTACTTCACCTATAATGAAACATATTACATTTTATTGGAAACAGACCCATTAACTCCAAATCAATTCATGGCATGACAACTTTGCTGAATAATCAAATCACAACATCAAAGGAAGACAATTAAATAACATTTGCCAAAGGATCACAATTAGAGGAATGACCAATTTGGACATTTCTTTTAAATATTATCTGAGCCCTGGCTGGTGTGGTTTAGTTAGTTGGGCATTGTTCCACACACCAAAAGGTTGCCAGTTTGATTCCTGGTCAGGGCACATGCCCAGGTTGTGGGCTCAATCCCTGGTAGGAGGCGTGCAGGAGACAGACAATTAATGTTTCGCTCCCACATCAATGTTTCTCTGTCTCTCTCCCTCTCCCTTCTTCTCTTTCTAAAAATCAATAAAAATCAATCAATAAATATTATCTGAAGTCCTAGTGCAGCTGCATGGATGTATGTGCTATGTGCATGCATGTGTGCATGTGTGTATGTTGTGTGTGTACGTGTGTGCAGGTTGGGGGAGACAGAAGAATGGAAGGGGGGCCAACATCCCCCTGTACCTCTGAACTTGCTAAATATCACTTCTAATAATTACTTACTAAAGCGTACATCAACCTGTCCCACAAGGGATAGTTTCAGCAGCTTTTACAGATGTGTACATTTGGCCAAGGCCTTTCCACAGACCCTACTCTTACACCTCATCTGTGACCAGCACTCGGAAGGACTGGGAGTGTGTCCCCAGGTTGGCTTCTCATGACACTAAGGTGGTGTCTGGCTTGGTGGAGGGGACAAGACCTGCTGATGAACTAAGACCTGGCCTCCACCTGCGCCCCATAAACACACAAGCGCGCGCACACACTCCCCCAGGAGGGGGCAGCTGGGAGCCCGGGCTCTTTGAATTAGTTCAGAGCATCTGGTAGTTTTCAGGGAGCGCCTTATCCTGTTAGGTGATTTTTAGCCACTTGTTTGCAGCACAAGAGACTTGGAGAATGAACCTGGACCACACTTTGCTTGTTTAATGCTGTCTTCCTGGATACAGACAGTGGCTCCTGACAAGGGAGCCGCTCCCTTCCTCAGTTCATCCCACACCCACGGCAGTGCTCGGCACACACCTGTGGCGAGAAGTGGGGACCACGCCAAGTCAGCACCCAGTGAAACAATGTTTAGAGAACCGTTCCATTCCCTTGCGTAGTCTTGAAGTTTCCACAACTATGCCCCCAAATGCACAAATACTAGTTTTTTAGGAGCAAGGTAGCACAGCTGAAGAAAGCAGGAAAAGTCTATCTGGAGGTGAAGGTCAATGTTCCAGAGACAAGATAAAAGGAGCACATGGGGGCAGCGTGGTCCAGTGGAAAGACAGCTTGGGTATTGGGTAGACTCCAGTGTGACCAAGGGCAAGTTACCAAACCTCTCTTGGCCTGAGCATTTTATTTTTCTTCTCTAACCTGCCAAACAAGGGTGATAGTAACATCTACCTCACTGAGCTTTGTAATAAATTATATATGCATGTCTACCCCCCCCACACACATGAACATGATTAATCATACTTGCTAGCACACAGAATTTGCCCAATACGTGATAGCAAGTTATGACTATATCCTAGAAAATTCAGCAAAGCTTATGTGAGGGACGGTTACTGCTGAGATGAAGGGGCGGCTTTCCATGGCGACAAAACGCCTTAGCCCTCCATGGGAAGGACGGAGTGCACGGGCATTTAACACAAAGCGAACTGGGTAAGTTTCTAATCTGCCAGCATATCCTGTTTGTACACCTGTCAAAATACAGCCCAAAGCAACCATTTCTCAGCTCCTCCGAAGACATCATCCTAACTCAGGCCGTGGTCACCGCTCCCTGGAGAGCTGCAAGAGACTCGTAACCGGGTCCTTTCCTCTGTTTTGCCATGGTGCACTCCACTCGCCACAAAGCAGTCAAACACATCATTAAAACGATCAGTCAGATCACAGCGGACCCTCCAGAGCCTTCCTGCCACACTTAAACTATCAGATGGTTTTTGCAGCCTCTAAGTCCTAATTCGTTCTGACCCCTGGCTGCCTTCATGATATTATCTCTAAAATTCTCCCTGTTACTCATATGCTCTGGACACACTGGGTATCTTACTGTGCTTGGATATCTCAAGCAGCCTCCACCTCAGGGCATTTGCACTTGCTGTTCTTCAGCCTGAAATGCTCTCAATTCCACAATTACTTACCTGGTTCGCACCTTCACTTAATCCAGTTTCCTGCTCAAATGTCACCCTCTCAGAGACGTCTACTCTGATCAGTGAATGTAAAGTTGCACCAAATGGTCCTTTCCATCCTCTCCCCTGCTTTTTAAAAATAATTTTATTTATTGTTGTTTTTTTTTTTTTTTTTTTTTTAGAGAGAGAGAGAGAAAGAAAGAAACATTGACTTGTTTCCCTTATTGATTTATTCATTGGTTGATTCTTCTATGTGCCCTAACATGGGATCAAACCCACAACCTTGGTGTATTGGGACAACATTCTAACAATCTACCCAGCCAGGGCCCCCTCCCCTGCTTTTTGATTCATTATATCTATTCCATAACTTTACATGCAAGTGTAAAATACACTTATTCATGTACATGATTGGGGTCTGCTCTGCACTAGAATGGAAGCTCTCTGAAGGAAGGGCTTCTCCTCATTTATTTAATGCTACGTCCTGAGGGCTGAGGACAGTTGCTGATACCCAGCAATGACTCAATACATATTAATTTACTAAAATGAATTTCCAGCTGCTCTGTCAAGAGAAGTAACTTGCTTTTCAATCTGCATGTTTGTACAAGACCCACATTCGACTACAACTACAATCGCTAGCCTGTCCTGGAAAAGCTCCAAAGAATCGCAGTGGCAAGGAGACCCTGGATGTAAGGAGAGGGGAGAACGTCCTTGCCCCTTTGCCCATCTCTTACAGAATCCAGCTTATCAAAGGATCTTGGTGTCATACTACAAGAAGCTATTGAGGTGTTCAAGGTGGAGGCACTAGATGGGAAACCCACAGGAACAACCAAAACAAAACAAAACACCTAATTGGGTTTTTGGAGCCAATGAATCAAAAAAATAAATTTCCTTGTCAGTACAGATGCTAATAACAAAATGTTTCTTCTATGTAGCTGGCAACAGGAGAATCGATGTTTGGTATCCTCTCCAGGAGACCCACGTAAAAATCACCACTTTTCCTTTGGGAACGGAAAGGAAAGTTCTCCAGTCTCACTATGGCTGTTGTTTGATCAGTTTCACCATCTCTACCCAGAGTCCCAGACAGAACTACCTGACTAGCTCTGCCCTCCTAGGTAGCTGTGTATGGACAATACCTCTTAATAAGAATTCTAGTTACGATAGTCATCAAGCCCTCAAAACTGAGATTTTAAGCATCTAGTTTATTTCTTTATTTAAAAAGAGAAATGGTGCCTTTTGTCAAACACTGAAGTCCAGGAGACACCGGTATTCAATAGACCCACCCTGAGAAGTGTTCTGTATATGGAGGGGAGACCTTGTGACAGGTATGATGTTGAGACAGTGTGGGCGTCTTGGGTTCGTCCAGGGGAGGGACATAAGGCCCCAGAAGACTTCATTGAATCTGTGAGCTACAACCTTCATTGATAGTTCTTTCACTCTGAGAAGGTAGGACTGGCTGGCAGATAATTTGACTTTTGATTGTTATGTGTGTCCCCTTTTTCATGCTTGATTCAAAATTCAGAGTTAAAATGGAACCTTATGAAGCATACAACATAGTATTAATATGGCCATCAAAGCAACAGGGATAGCTCTCTCAATCTGAAATGTGATCAATAGCAATTCATTAAGAATGTACTGAGCAGCCGTCCTAAATTAGATAAGGTAGGTGAAAATACTCACTCTACCCAGGCAAACTTGCATTATCTGCAGCCTCTTGTAGGAATATTATGTGTGAACCACTTGCTTACAAGGCAGGGTTTGTTAAGTCACGAGACAAAAATCAATATCCACCTCTTGGGTGGTAACTGTGCAATGTTTGATCCATGATCAGAATATACGCTAAGACCCACTGGGGCGTGCACACAGTCTAACGGGGAAGACAGATGCTCTGGAAGACCAGCGTACCCACAAATGATGTCCATTAACATTTTAAACCAGCATTCCTCCCCATCCCAAGCAATGTCCCCTTTAATTGCATGCTCATTATCAAGTTTTTGAAAATGTTAAATGACTCTTGTATCCCAGGCTCATTCCCCTGCCACCACCGGCAAACTATCAATTTTCTACTATTAGGCATCAGTGAAGGGTTATGGACATCACCACCTCTCGTGGGAGGAAACAGAGACATTTAAGGCTAAAGGTTGAGCCTTATCCAAGGGGTTTTATAGAAATGGAGTAAGCTGTCACTTTAAAATACGAGCATGCATGCCCCTTCAACTCCCCAGGTGAGACTTGACTCCACTAAAAACACCAAGACCGACGATATCAATGCAACTGAGGCAGAGTTTTCTGTGGCCCTGCTTTTTAGAGAAGAGAGAGCTGGGGACATGTTCCTAGTTCCCTGTCCTTCTTTTAGTGCTTTCTCTCCAAAAACTGTAAGTAGAGTGAAACAAATACGCCCCCGTTTATGGCTCCATTGATCACATGTGATGGGTAACAGATGACGGTCTATTTGCCAGGCTCAGTTTAATGTATGCTTTTGAAGGTCATGGCGCACTCAACTGTCCATGGATGAGCTGTCACGTGCACCCTGGTTGCTAAGAGCGCACACTGGTAAGAGCTAGGGTCGTGGCAGTCATAGCTTAGGCTTCAAAGCAAATAAATAAATAAATAAACAAATAAATAAATAAATGAAAGAAATTTTAAAAAATCTGTGGTTAGTTAAGGCAATCACCTATCTTGACATTTAATCAAGTAATTTCATGCTAATGAAAGTTCCAATTTAACCGTTGTGACCACATCAAAGCAAAAAGACAGGCGTTTTTGTGATGGACACATCATGCAATTGCAAGTTCCATATGCCAATGCCCTGATCTCCAGCACAGAAGACCTCGTCTCTCTAAGTCCTGTTACTTGTAATATGTCTTAAAGAAAGAAAAGAGAGGATCTTTAAGGCAGATTTCCTTCTTATAAGACAATGGTAATTATAGTCCCTAATGCTCTAGCTTTTCTTTGGGGGCCTATAATATATACCAGTCATTCCATAAAGACCCCAAATAATTCACATATAAATCTGTGTGAACTCAGACATACTAAGTCGAAAAATACAGAAGTCACACGTCTCTATCCTTCATGTCCCCTGCTGAGCATTTTAACATAAGCGTATTGACTATACCATACACTCTATCGTGTTCATTCAACATTGTCTTACTTTCCTAGATCAGGTGTTATTAAAACTGAAAATAAAATATCAAAGTTAGCCAACTATCTCATGTCTTTTTAGAGAGCAGAGAATAAAAGCTCCCACTATACTCCAAAGATACATGAACGTTGTTATTGTTTTTTGTTGTTTTTTTTTTTTAACTAAACTTTCTAGAGTGACCAACTGCAGCATGTGAAGGAAAAGGGGGGGAAAAAAAGGATACTGAGACGTGGATGGATGCATCAAGAAGTAGCAATGTTTGTTACCTGCAGAGGTGTTACAAGAAATTTCATCTGCTGCAACGAAGACGAACTGATTTCTGGAAGAGAAGATAAAATTCACAATACTGCTCGCTCAGGGGGACATGTGCTGTCTGCCAATTGGTTGGATGTATTCGGATGAGGGCAGGGGAGGGTGCTGCATTTGAATGGATGGTGCAAGGAGTGTGTTGGTCTATCTCGGACTTAGAGAGTTTGGAAAGATCACAACACAGGCATGCGGGGACCTCGTCAGCAAAATCATGGTGATGTCGGAATACAGACCATGTACAAGCTATTGCATGGGAGAATTAACGCTCCGTGTTACCAAACTGTCATGCCAGGAGATGTTGCTAAGGCTAGGGCATTTCAAACTGAGCTCATACAGGTTTCTAGGCTGAATGGAGATTACATTAAAAAATATATAGACTAGTAGAAAAAAATGGGCATATTGCAACAAGCTAGGGAAATCATTAAATTCCAGACTTTATTATTATGAATATAATATTTAAAAAACTATTTTAGAAAAAGGCAAGAAAAAGAAATGCTGTCACTTCAGAAGAGAATGTTATATGGTGTCATGTAATGGATAATAACTTCCTCACCAAACTAGGCTACACGGAGAAGGTATGAGGACTCATCGGTTGAAATAAGCCCTGTCTTGCCAAATTATTTTTAATGGTGCACTAAAAGAAAATAAAAATGGAAAATGCCATTTTACTTTGATTTAGTAAATCTAGAAAGCTGATAAAACTCTCTTAAGATGTTTTCAACTGTGGCGTTTCCACAATGTAATGCATTCTAATTCAGACGTACCGTTTATTTCTCTAAAAATAAGAACATCTGTGTCAGGCAGATTATACAAATGCCCCAACAAGATTGGCTAGGCTTTTAAATGCTCCACCAGCAGCAGTATAGAGCCTTCTCGTTCTCATTTGTTAGATTTTACTGTGCATATGGATCATGAAGAACCAAGACAAATGCATTTTTTGGGGGGGAGGGTCTTAGTTTGATTGGTCTTGTTCAAATGTTCCACTGCTTCAAATAGTATCTAGTGATTGAGCACTTCTTAAAACATCTTAAGATAGTTGTACTGTTGCAAGAGGTACATTGTGGAATATAAATAGAGCTCCTGCTTGAGAATTCACCAGACGTTAACATTCAGTTGCAAATTCTAATCATTTTTGCACCAACAAAATATAAACAAAATTATACATGCTCTGAGACTGATATTTTCTATGTTTCTCTTTCACATAACAAAAGTCACAGCTAAGTTCATTTATCACTCCCTTCAAACAATAAACGTGAATGTCACTGGATTTTTGCTCTCTTTTTGCTCTGATGCAAACTTTCTGAGCCCCATCAATACCTGGCATCAAAATTCCAAACTTTGAGGAGCAGTAAAATTAATGGCCCTGAAAATGAAGATGTCTTGGGTGAATACTTGTTTTGATTTGCTCCCATTTGACTTACTCGAGGGGCAGTGAGACACAGGTATCCCATAGTACAGGTATGATATTCTTGGGTGGACCAAACAAGCACTTGGAAGGACCTCTATTTATAACAGGAAGAACGCTATAACAAAGAATGGTGACCTGGTTTATCCATGGGGGCAAGCTCTTGGGAACAGCCATTGGCTTATCTATGAGGGGGGCTCATTAGTTAGGTGGCTCTATCTAGTTCCTACTCCTTGACCCTAGAAGATACTGTGACATCTGCCTTTTCTCTAAGGAACTGTACAGCCTGCTATACAGGTAGAAAGCCATGGAGGCAACCAACACAAATAAATGCAAAATGGTGACTGAATGAATAGGGGAAACTTTTAAAATGCAACTTACAAGGATGACTGTAAACAAACTAGACCTTTTTCTTTCATTGTTCCAGAATTTTAGAAAATATGATGGCTATCCACAGCACTCTTCTTTCTAAACCTATGTACTTAAAAAAACAAAACAAACAAACAAAAAACACACACACCACCATTTCTCCATTTCCTTCTTTCTTCCTTTCCTTTTTTTCTTCTTATATATATTTTTTCTTTTTAATTATTTATAACTTATGCCTTTTAATTATTTTTCACTGTCTTTATGATTCCTGAGCAAATTTCTGAACAAAAGATAGTGATTATCCCCTTTGATGACTCACTGTCTTCCAAAGGGTTGCCTCAGATGACTTTTGAGTGTCAAATCAAATCTACATCTGAGCGGTGGGCATGCACCAATAGTTCTCCTTGGTTGTGGGAGGCAACCGATTGATATGTCTCTCACATCAATGTCTGTTTCTCTGTTCCTCCCTCCTTCCCACTCTATCTGAAGATAAATGGACAAATATCTTTGGGTGAGGATTAAAAACAATGGTAGTCAATGGGATGTATTAATTCTGTACTGATTTTTTTTTTAACCACACAAACAATGCCACTACATCCCAGGTCACCCTAACAAAGGTATATGGATGAAGGCATACTTTTCTGAGACTGAGGTTACCCTAACGTCTCAGAAAAGTGGCTTTCTATAGGGCTCATCAATTCCATGGAGTCAACCTGTATGACCCCTCCTCCCTCTAAACTATCCTTTTATAGAGTGATCATAAATATAATAAATAGGAAATTCCTGCTGAATAATAGCCTGGTGAGAGGCAACCGACTTGCGAAGCCAACAGAGGAATTCAGGTAGAATTATAAGGGAAGGTTTCATGATGGTGTCTACGTCCATTGTTGTATCTTGTGTTTATCTGTGGTTCTGTTTCTCTCCACTCTAATTTGAAGACAAACGATCTATCTTATCTTAGCCATAAATGGATCATCTAGGGCCCTCTCTGTGAAATCATTTATCCCAAATGGCCAGAGAAGTATGATCAATAACTTAATGATGTAGCTGAGAAGTGGTTATCCCCAAAGATGTTCAGGAACATTAGGTGATCAGAGCAATACAGGTGCTCTAGACAGTGGGGTCATCTCTCAACTTCAGCCTCAGAAAGGAGGCTGGCACCAGGGGCTGTCCCCTTATGCTAATCCTAGTCTGTTCTTCATCTCAACACCGACCTGGGGATTTAAACTTTGAAAGCTGTTGCCCCTAATTTTCTGCCATCTGGTTTATTTAGTGGTTGATCAAGAAAGTCTGGCCAAGTAGTTTTCAATCTGAGCTGCACATGCTAAACACCTGGTATCCTTTAAAAATTTCTTGTGTCATCCTGCCTTGTTTGGTTTAGTGGTTATAGCATTGGCCCAAAGGCCAAAGAATCTTGGGTTTCATTCTGGTCAAGGGCACATACTTCAGTCATGGTTTGGTCCCTAGCTCTGGTCAGGTCATGCAGGAGGCACCCAATTGATGTGTCTCTCTCACATCAATGTCTCTCTCTCCTTCTCTCTCCTTCCCCCTCCTTTCCACTCTATTTGAAGATAAAATGAAAAAATATCCTCAGGTGAGGATTAAAATAAAAATTTTTTTCTAGTGACTAGGTAACACCCAAGAACAACTAAATGGGGATCTCAGTGAGTGGGTCTCAGGCATCAGTCATTGCTAAAGATCTCCAGATGATTCTAACATGCAATTCAGAATGAGAACCACTTGTCTGGTGGAATGGTTCTCACCTTGGCTACTCCTCAGATTCAGAGGGAGAGGTTAAGAGGGCTAGCACCGGGCTCCTGGTCACACTGGGGCCCTGCTGCTGTGCGTCCTGGCTGTATCAGTCTAGGGCAGGGTCTACAAAGAGGTAGGAAAATGCTTGGCAGGTGATTCTAATACCAGCCACAGCTAAGATGCACTGGGTATGGTACCAATGCAAAGAGGAAAGAGACTCGAATCACTGTATCTCTTGTAGCTTTCCGTTTCTTCTTGCTACTTTGCCACTGTGCTATCCTCTAGGGCAAGCTAGCTACGAAGTGATGCAATCATAGAAACAGTATCCACTCCCAGGAATGGTTACTTCTGGTTTCTGGAAGCCTGCTAACAGAATGGACTTTAAACCTCATTTCTGAAATAGAAGCTGGTCTATAGTGGCCATAATATCATGCTCTCTGTATTTTCTTCCTCCCCTTTTCCACTTATTATACCATTTCCTGTGGATTTACTCAAAATCATCTTTGCCAGGTCTTCCCACCAAATTCTGAGTCTGCAACTAATTTTCTACCAATGTTTTCACCTAGAATTCCTTTCTATTTCCAGCCCCTCCCTCTACTCTAGAATTTCTCAAACTTCCCTGAAGATAAGAATGACCTAGAATGCTGGTTAAAAATACATATTCCTCGATTCTGACCCTGACCACCTGAATCAGAATTTCCAGAAGAGGAATGTGATTATCTGTACATGTAACAAGAACCAAAAAAATAAAAATAAAAGCCTGGCCAGTGTGGCTCAGTGGTTGAGCATTGACCCAGGCACCAAGAGGTTGCCAGTTCGATTCCCAGTCAGAACACATGCCCAGGTTGTGGGCCAGATCCCCACTGGGAGGCATGCAGGAGGTGGCCAATCGATGTTCTCTCTCATCGATGTTTCTATCTTTCTCTCCCTCTACCTCCTCTCTCCCTAAACTATAATAAAAACAACAACAACAACAAAAAACCCCAAACCCAGGCCTGGCTATTGACGAGCTTCAAGGAACACGACTCATACTCTTCTCAGTGACTCATGCTTCTGGGAGGGAATCATGGTTCCAGGAAATTCTGACCATGGGGAACCTTGGGAAAGCTTGCTGAGAAATCTGCTGCAACTTCATTCTTATTTTCATTTCAAAGCCCAGCTTTCCCAGGAAGACTGCTTGGTGTAGGGAGGCTTTGTAGAAAAAGAGAGGATTATGAACTTAAAAAATAAGGTGAGTAAAATGGTCAATGACTGGGCACCAGAAAAAGGCTACAGTTGTCTCAACTCTTTGAAACGTTAGTGCCACAGAGCCACTGATGTCATTGGAGCACCTATCCATGAGGGGCGGTTGCCAATTTAATTTCTGTTTTAAAATTTTTCTTTACTGACTTTGGAGAGAGAGGAAGGGAGAGAGAGATAGAAATATCAATGAGAGAAAACATCAGTTGGCCACCTCCTGCATGCCCCCCACTGGGGATCAGGCCCACAACCTGGGCATGTGCCCTGATCCAGAATCGAACCCGTGACCTGTTGGCGCATGGGTCGATGCTCAACCACTGAGTCACACCGGCCGGGCAATTCTTTGACCTTTTCTCACAACTCCTCTTGCTTTCCCCAATTTTATAGGGAGAAAATGGAGGCATAGAAAGGTTGTAGAGCATGAGCAGGCTGCTCAGTGGTGCTGATGAAATCTGAACACAGATGGGTTGCTCAAGACCCCCACTCTTCGCTGTAAGACTCTGCTCAAAGGCATGCACATGGGGCATTGAGTCAACAGTGGGATGTGACATCTCTCTGGAGGGACTTCCTGATATCATTCAGAATCTTCAGTTCTTCTGAGAAAAAATATTAGGATATTTGGATTCCCCTTTTTTTAAAAATCCTCACCCGAGGATATTTTTCCATTTATTTTCAGACAGAGTGGAGGAGGGGGAGAGAAAGAAAGAGAAACATCGATGTGAGAGAGACACCTCGACTGGCTGCCTCCCAAACAACTCTGACCAGGGCCGGGGGCCGATCTGCAACCTAGGTATGTGCTCAGGATTCTTTGGTCCGAGGGCCGATGCTCTAACCACTGAGAAAACCAGCCAGGGCATGGACTCCCTTTTGAATACGATGTACCTGAGGCTTGAGAGGAATAATTATACTCTGTTTTAACAACAACTTGTGATGGTAGAATGGCATGGGCCATGGTCTTTCTGTCTTTTTATTCTATCACTAGACTTCCCTGTGTTTTATGATGGTTCTCACAGACAAGCCTCCTAGAGACTGGATCTGACTCAGCGGATGGTCCCTTTAAACTGGTCCTGTGACCTGCCATTACCATCCTCATAGCCCATTTTTCTTTTTTAGTTACATCTCAAACCCCCTGAGATTTTCTTTGTCCTAAAAATCTCCCATGGCTGAATTCTAAGTGTCAAAATAGCAGCCAGCCAGTATTGTTGGAGGGAATGTAAGAAGCTAGATATCACGATGCAGAGTAGACTTCTACAAAGACAAAGGTGATGGGAGAGGCCAGACCAGAAATCCCTCCCATCAAATAACACTGGTTTTCAGTTTCGCTGTTCAAGATTCCGGTACCTTCTCCTTCTTTGGCCTCTTTGTTTTCTACGTCATGAACGTTGGCATTGACATTACTCTAACAAGTTACTCCTTATATCCAACGCTATGCATATCAATCTAATACACACACGTGATTGAAACCCTCCAAGGCTACCTACTGGGAAAGCCCACAGCCTGAGACGCTGATCTTCCGGGCTGACCGATAGCAGTCATGCTGTCCCAAGATGGCAGTGGGCCAGGTCAAATTAGGTCCCTTTGTAGGTTCTGGGGCATCTATTGGTGACAAGGCAGAGGTTTTCAACTCTGACTGCCCATTGCAATCAGCTAAATTAAAAAAAAAAAAGGACCAGGCCCATTTCCCGGTCACGTAAGTCAGAATCTTTCAGAGTGGCTCCCAAGCACCCGGTATTCTTGAAAAGACTCAAGAGATGACAGTGTGTCAGCCAGCACTGAGGACTCACTTCTCACTGTATCAATATTTCTTTGGACATATGTGACCTGTCTCTGCAGAAACTATAGTTGTGTCTTCTGTTTTTCTAATTAAATTTCACTAGTGTTGCCTGGCCTGTGTGGCTCAGTGGTTGAGAATTGACCCATGCACCAAGAGGTCACCGGTTCAATTCCTGGTCAGGGCACATGGCCAGGTTGTGGGCCAAATCCCCAGTGCAGGGAGGGCATGCAGGAGGTGGCCAATCAATGTCCTCTCTCATTGATGTTTCTATCTCTTTTTCCCTCTCTCTTCCTCTCTCTCTAATAAATCAATAAAGAAAAAATATATAAAAATAAATAAATTGCACTAATGTTGTTTTCCAGTTTATAATTATTCATACTTTAATGACTGGTAATCATATTATAACCATGATATACACTTTAATATATCATGCATAATGACTAATTTTTATAACTCTGCTTCCCTTCCAACACATCATGCTCAGGTGGAAACGCACCTAACCAGGTGTTGTCGTTTCTCATCTTAAACAGTTGCTCACAGGGTCGCGTGGAATTCAGCCCTGGGTGTTTTCTGAATCGTTCAATACGATGCAGAAGTAAAGGGCTCCTATTAAAATCCTTATTGTTAACTTTACTAATTAGTTTACTGAAGTCATTCACTCTGCCCTTGGATGGCTAATGAGGGCCTGCTCCATGCCAGGCACCCACACGATGCTAAGGGCTCTGCGGCTGGGTCACGGCCCCTGAATCACTGTGCAGTGTCTTACATGGGGCGTGGCTGTCCAGGAGCTCGTCATCGACTCCAAGATTCAGTTTGACCACTGAGGAAGGGGACTTACTGGCTTGTGATCAGTATTTGACCTCCCTTCCCCCCACTCAGTTCCACAACCCCCCTCTAGAATTATTCCCATTTAGATCCTTATGTTTCCCTGCCCCATTGTTATTGTTATTTATCTTTCCTTATTGCATCACGTGTACTTCAAGAAGCTATGGCAAATGACAGAATGAGATGGGGTGTAAACAAACGAAGAAACCACAAACGAACACACAGATGAATTACAGAATCCTCCGCAAGGGTCTGTAACGATCCTTCCCATTCTATATACGTAGTAACATGCATTTGAAAACATCTCTTAGCCACCGTTCCTCTTGCTAACACTGCAGCCAAAAAAATGTTTAAGTGGAAAAGGAAACAAGTGCTGTGCATCTGTCCCCAACCTGAATATTCCACTAAACACCTCTTGGTTTTGGACATTTAAATCCGAGCGCCTCTGGGTTTCCTGGAGACCTTGAGCACACCCCACTTCGTCACTGCCCTTTGTCCCGCATCTAGCACCTTCCATCCCCCACTGCGCTTTCTTCTTCTCAGCTAAAGTCAAAGGGAACTAACAGTGAACCTGGACAGCTGGCTGGCTTCTCACATGGGAGCTCTATCCCACTAGAAAAATCATTTCACCTTTCTGGGTCTCAGTTTCCTCCTCTGGAAAATGGAAAGAAAAATGGCACTTGCACCTGTTAGATTTCCTGCCCCCTGCCCCCAGATCAATGGGAATATAAATGTGAAAGCACTTTATTTGGGGGAAATATTGCCAATTTTTTGGCTGTGTGGGCTCATGAAGGATACAGTCTTCTACCCCATCCAAAGAGGCCAGGCCTTTGGTTCCAAGTTCTGGGCTTCACGGTTTTACAGGGAGAGGGGATGTAATGATCCTTGTTGTGTATTGGTTTGATATGATTTCAGATCCACTTGGTGACACCAGATGAAGCTATTTTTCAGAGTGAAGTTGTTTTGATCTAAGAGTGCAGCAGGCTGTGTCGGAATGTCATCGTGTCATCTGCTGTCACTGATCAGCGCTCGTCGCTCAGCCGCTGGGGGCTTATCAAATGAAACCCATGGAGAAGCAAGAGGGTAGTTAGGCTGGGAGTGCCGAACGTGAGCACGAGGAGGGAGTGGTAGGTCTGGACAAGGCTACATTTTGCTGATCTAAATAGCACTCCAAAGACCTCTGGGGGATTAGCATTAAAGGTGACTGACTCTTGCCTGGGCAGTGTGGTTCAGTGGTCATCAACCCATGCACCAAGAGGTCGCTGGTTCGATTCCCAGTCAGGGCACATGCCCAGGTTGTGAGCCTGATCCTCAGTGGGGGGCATGCAGGAGGCGGCCAATCGATGTTCTCTTGTCGATGTTTCTCTCTCTCTCTCTCTCTCTTCCTCTATCTCTAAAATCAATAAAGAAAAAAAATGTTAAAAAAAAGTGACTGACTCTGGTATGGGCAGTAGTGAAAATCACTTAGTGGACCCTCAAAAGAGTGATCAGCTTGCCAGTCAACACTGCTGCCCTGTTCCCCAGTAGCATGCTCTACCGACAGGGGACTCTTACACTTGCCCTGGAACCTGGACCTCAGCTCTTGGCTGGCTAAGCCATCTCTCAGGCTCCAACCCATATGATGGTACGTCTCAACTGAATCTGGACTTCCTTCTTTCCATCTCCTCTTGTCTGGAACAAAGTGTGATCCATCCATCATTGGTTGGGGGCGGGAAGAGATAAACCAAAGAACTTATATACATATATGCATAACCCATGGACACAGACAATGGTGCAGTGAAGGTGGGGGGTGGGGTGGGGGGGGGGTCAGAAGCAGGAGGAAGGAATCAATGGGGGATAAAAGGAGAGCGCATCTGTAATACTTTCAACAACAAAGATAAATTTTTTAAAAAAGACATTATCCTGTCTGCTATTGGCTTGTGAAATTATTATAATTCTTGCAGTGAACCTGTATTAAGTAAAGTATTGGCCAAGACTACTTCAGTCTCTCAGCATCATTTGCCACAAAATAAAACAAGCCTTTTGAGATTACAATTCATTTTAAACGTGGGCTAAGGCCTCTGGGAACAGTAGGAAATCCCACTTCTGCTTTGGTTGGACAGAGCACAGAGGGAGCTCGTAATGAGAAAGCATCTACCCCGAGGCTGGAAATGGGCCCGGCAGGTTCCCGGAACATCACTGCGCTCCCAGGAAGCAGCATTCATCTGGGGCGAAGAGGCCCTTGTTCCCGGAGGCTGGGGAGGAGCACAGGGTGTCCAGGCTGAGGCTCTGGAGGGTGGAAAGGCCACAGTCTGGACCCACCTAGAAGTCACGTGTAAATAGTGAGCACGATGGTGGGAAGTTCCAGAACCTTACTAATCCCTAGGGGACATTGACGATCCATGACCACCACAGGCATTGGACTTCTCGCCAGTCGCAACGGGGAAAAGGTAACATGGGCAGATTTGGTTTGAATTTTGGGAAAGTTACTATTTGTGAGGCTGATTTTACAGAAATCCAAAGCTAGGAAGGTTTCGGGCTGGGTTTACTGGTTTACACTGGGAGGACTGGCCATTTCTCCTACAAAGCTAATGATGCTTGGTAGTCTGAGCTCCTCCATGGACAGCAAAAACAATTGAAAATCTAGGCAAAGGATGAACAGGACAGGTTATTTGATCTTCCTAGTTGCTTCTTCCTTCAGAACGTTTCTGCTCAACCTATTTGCCCCCTAGTGTTTCTGAGTTACAATTGACAAATAAAAATTGTATATAATTAGCTCTGCCGGTATGACTCAGAGGTTGAGTGTCAACCCATGCACCAAGAGGTCACCGGTTCAATTCCCGGTCAGGGCACATGCCCAGGTTGTGGGCCAAATCCCCAGTGGGGGCATGCAGAAGGTGGCCAATTGATGTTCTCTCTCATCGATGTTTCTATCTCTCTCTAAAAATCAATAAAGAAAAATTAAATTAAAAAAATTGTATATAATTAGGTTGGACAATGTGCTTTTGAAACGGTGTACAAAGTAATGATATAGAGTATGTACACACTGTAAAATGATTAGCACAAATCAAGCTAATTAACACCTGTATCACCTCACTTAGTTACCTTTGTGTGTGAGAACATTCAAGGTCCACTCTCTTAGCACATTTAAATACAGCTATTTTTATATTTCTGGGGTGGTAGTCAAGATTTGAAAACAAACACAAAGAACTTCTCTAAAAATCTGCTTCCACAGGAAATTACCCATATTTTGACTCAAGACAAAACAAAATACCTTCGTAGTTTAATGGCCATAATAATAATAGTACCAATAATAATATCCTGAGTGCCATTTAGTGTCAGGTGCTATTGAAGGACTTTCTTGTTCATGACCACAATTAATTCTCCCATCAACCCAATGAGGCAGGCATCTCTCATTAGCCCCATTAAAGATGAGGAAGTGGATGATCACCAAGGCCAATTAGCTTGCCTGTATCTCATGTGGTAAGCAACTATGCTAAGTTCAGAACCTAGTCTAAGTCTAAATCTCTGGTCATATTCTGTAGGTGAACAGCAAAGACTTGCTACTGCACGCATCAATCAAAGAGGAGAGACAATGAGTATAGTCATTATATTATTGTAAACCAGCTTCAAATCCTGATCAGGCCAATTGTGAATTGTGGTCTGTTGAGCCAGGCACAGGTTACCAGAATGTTAGTGTTAGGGTGAGACCTAGAGATTGCCCGGTCTAAAAACGACTTGCACTTTTAAATGGGTTTGATTTCATTTGCTTGCTCTCACCTGTATATATTGAATGTTTTCCAATAACAGGCACTCTAAAATATCTGTCAATTTGCATCTGAGTTATTGATAACCTCGTGCTTTTTCAGCATACCTCTCAGTTCACAAAGTAATGTTCATTTTCATCTCTTTTTTATTCTAACTGGTGTTATGCCCCCCCATTTAGCAGATGAGAAAACTGAGGCTCAAAAAAGAGAAGAGAAATCAGATGGAACTTTTTCAGGATACAGTTTACATTAGTGTGAGTCTATTAATCGATGAGAAGAGAACACCATAAAATCATGTTCAGTACCCATGGGCCTTTGGAGTAAAGAATATGATTAATTGCCACCCCAGTTGAAGGAGGAAATCACAACAGAATGGATTGTGAGGGTTGTTCAACCATGAACAACTCCTATTTTCTCACAGAAGAAGAGAGAGTGTAGAGGAGATGGTTACAAACCAACAATTGGCAAAGACAAGTTCTGCGTGGTTTGTGGAGGGAAAACCCAGGGTCAACACTATTTACTGCATGTTGGGGTAGAGCTGAAGCTTGTCCTGCAGGGTGCTGCTTCTCCAACATCATGCAAATTACGCTGGGATCTTGAAAGTGCAGGTTCTGATTCAGTGGGGCTGGCAAACTCTGGGTGAGGCCAATTGCACTGGTCTGGGAACCCCACTTGGCAGAGCTAGGCTCTAAGAACCCTCAAAGTGGACCACTCCAGTCTTGAAATTTCAGAGCAGAGTAAGGGAACCAGTTTTTCCCACGTTGTTTGCTTGTTTTGTTTTAAGTTTGAGATAGACAAGTTGAAGAAAACAACTAGAAGAACAACAGAAAAACTATTATTCTGAGAAAGCTTTGAGGCTCATATTGTCCAGGACACATTTTCAAGGTGCTCCCACCCCACCAGCCAGGCTCATCTTCTATTTAATAGAATTAGTCCACAAACCCTCTCATGATGTAGAAATGATGAAGAAAACAAGTCCCTCATCTTGTAATGCAACCTGAAATTTCAAGTTACAGCACTGGACCATGAAAGGAGACAGGGGTTGAGAGGATGCTAGGAACATCCAATGATCTTTATTTTCTTTTTAAAGGAATTTCAGAGCTGCTGAATCACAGGGAAACCACTGATGCAAGACATCCAATGTGTGGTCTCTTTCTATAATCTCAGGCCAAAATATTTCCATCTAAATGATTAAGACAATTAAGGGAAAGGGTGTTTGGCTTTGATTATGTCTCAACACCCCATAATCTATTGAGCTGTTCAGACATTCACACATCACAACACAGCAAGAATAAGCCGAGAAACAATGACAAAATTGATGAGTTAGTTATTTCTAACACAGATTTCCTCAAATTCTCACCTTCCAACGACCATCCCCCTAAATTCTGATAGCGAGCCCTACTTTAAATGTGTTGACTATTAATTAAATAGGAAATACTTGTGCTATGGTTTTGAGGAGAATCTAATTTTAGAGGAATCAATCACTGTGATCCACGCCAGGAGAAAAAAATCTTGAGAAGTCATTTATCTCTGTCTAGTGACACACACATATTACACACAAATATGGAAATAATGTAGAGGCCACATGTAAATAGAAATGAGTTCTTCTGGGAAAGAATGTAAAGTTCTCTTGGTAGGTATAGTCAGAATTTGCTTTGATAACTTTAAAGGCCATACTAGAAATTTTTAGTAAAAAATTCCCTCTTACCCAAAAAGATACAATCTATAGAACATCTGATAGTGACCAAACAAATAAAAGCAAAGAAGTGGAGTGGGTTTCATTTTCATCAGCTTCACGAATGCTTTGTGAGCTAAGTAAGATTCTAGTGTGTGTATATTCTCTTCTATTTGGCTGTAATGCTGAGAAAAAATTCTTTATTTGCAATGGCAACAGCTCATCCGGAGGCCTGGGGGTACCTATTACCATGGGCTGCGCACCTGCCTCTGAAACATTCACAGCTGAAGGACCCTGATGCCTTTACGTAAAAGATAGTTTTTATTTGCTTTTTTGTGGCCTATCAAGTCAATGATCTGCAACCTGAAAAGTGTGTAATTAGGCCATGACATGACCAAAGGAGTTGTTACATCTTGTCTTGTCACTGGCAAAGCGTCTGCCCACACGGCCATGACAGCTGTGGTCTATTGACTTTGGAATTTTCTTTAATATCTCCCCAACTCCTTGTTGGTCCAGTCTGTTGACTGTTACAGGCTTGGCTCTTTTTTTAACTGCTTCAATTACATATTCATCCAATAGTGCATAACAGTTGGTCAGAAGCCATTATACATTATGGACCAAAGGCAATTCATTCTTGAAATAAAAACTTGCTCACTCTTTCTTGGTATGTGTGAGTGTGCATGTCTCTAAATTTAAAATAAGAGAAACTCAGGGGACATATCTATCAGTAACAACCATACAGCTTTTCAGCACTGAGAGCTTTGTGTCCATAAACACAAACTTCAAAGGTCATATTGATGCTACTATCAAGAGCTATCCATTTCTTCGTCCACCATTTTAGAGCTATCTCCATCATTAGCAAATAAAACCATTGTCAATCTACAGAGCAGGTTGGCAGGAAATATATTTATTGTAGTTATGGTATTTTTTTTTTTTTGGTCAATGCCCAGTTGGAACTATTTGTGTCATAGAGGAAATAGATAATTTTTTGGTTGTTTGACAGCATGAAATTCACTCACTTTTTAATAAAGTCACATCTTGGTTATGACTATTTGAAGTTGAAAATTTGCCTTTGTCCTGACACTGTAACAAAAGCAGACAGAGGTAGAAACAGCTCAGGGTCTGCGCTAACAGACATTGGATGAGAAGCCCAGGCGTCAGACTTCCCAGACCACAGATCACCCTCTTTGGATCCAGTTCTTCCATCTGCACAGTGAGAATTCTGCTTAGGATGAGCACACATGTTCCAGTTGTCCTGGGACAGCCCTAGTTAAAGCCTGTTGTCCTGGGGTCATAGTCAGCACATCCGTTCTACGTCACAAGTGTCCCATTCTGGATCGTCATTCCTACTGTCATCCTAACCCATCTGCTGACCTCATTAGGTTGTGTGATCCAATGCTTTCAGTAGCACCTGACACACAAGAGGCTCTACCAAAAACCTAACTTCAAAGTAGAAGTCTCCATGGTAAAAAAAAAAATAAAGGGGCAGGGAAGATGGTATAAAACTGCTCACTTTAAAAAAAACCTGACACAGCAACATCTAAACTTTGAAGAGCTGATAAATTGAAACACTTATGTAGCCCCTACCCCCACAAAAATTGTTTCATAAAGAAACAAAAACAAACATAAATTATTTATGAAATTTAGTGGATTAAAACAGATTACTTTTGCATCTAACTCTACCTACTGTATTTTAAAAGGCTTGTCTCTACCATACCCAGTCAAGTAGGTCTGGTCACTATTTTACCTGGACTCTTTGAATGACTCCAACACTATTAAAAAAAAAACACAATAGGTTCAAAACCCAGAGTTTTAGAGATTCAGGTAGAATTGAAAAAACCCAAGTATGTTTGCTTTCCTCAAAGCTCATTCTAGCTCTCAAGAGTTAAAGTTCTTAATTGACTATCTTATGGGAATATACAAAAATAAAAACAAGAACGTTTTCTGTATTGCCCTTTATGTGTTGGATATTTCATAGATATTGTCTCAAAACATCCAAACCACTCAGTAAGGTGGAGTCAACATACCCATCGTGGATGAGGTGGGCCCTACTGTAAATAAATTACTTCTTAAGGCTGTTCCACTAAGGCGCAATAGAATCTAGTGATGAAGGGCATAGATTTACACTGTCAAGCTGAGCTGGACAAGTTCAACTTTTTCAAGCTTGCCTTCCCCATCTGTAGAATGGAGATGACATCAATTTTACAGGGTTGGTATGTCAGCTCAATGACACTGTATTTGTCAAGCACTTAGAATCTATCACCTAGCAAGGACTCCATAAATAGCCACTGGTATTATTTCTACTATCATAATATTGTTACCATTATTACAGAGAGATGAGTTAAATCAAAGTTTGGTTTCTCTACCACAAAAACTTCAATTCCTGGTGTGGTATGTCAAGAAGTCTTAATCAACAGTGCAAATAATGAAGTCCTCTATTTCCACCTCATGAGCATTAACAGGGGCACTGCCATATATACTGCAAGTTTTAGTAAAGAAATTTATTTTCATCTTGTAATGGGAAACTCACAAGCAATCCATGTTTCTTTTTAGTTACCCTCAAGCTGTCTAGAATCATTAGTTTCACTTTCTCTTCTGAGCATACTTTAAACTAAAAAAGTAATAATATAAATAAAATTAGGAGTATATTATATATTTATGTATTCTATATACTGTTATATGAAAATATATGTATCTATTTGAACCAAGTGTTCTAATAAAGCACTTGACATATATTTCCAGGCACTGGGCTACAGAAGAATATAAATAAAGACATTAATGACTCATTTCTCCTACTCGCTGTTACAAGTTAACAGGGCAGCTTATCAAGATGAATAAAAACAGCAGAAAAGATAAAAAAAAAAAAAAAAACTCAAATCATCGACAACCTCAACAGCCCCCAGTTAAAGAAGGGTAACTCCAATGCGTGCCATGCTTTCACTCAACAGGCTATGCTTTGAATTCACAACAGCCTCTTCTGCCCCCCGGGCCCTTGTCTTGGATGGGAAGATGGCACAGAATCCACTTCTGTGCTCTCTGAACCTCCATGAACTAAGCCCTCAGTTTCTTGTTCATCTGAGTATGCCATCCTTGGCCTCGCCAAGTTCTACAATGTTCTCACCCTATTCTTCCAACAGTGATGTCTCAAAAAAGACTGGGAATATAAATAAAGTAAATAAATAGAGAGGGTACCAAAGAGTTGCCAACTTTAATTTTGCCAAGTAAGAACATTAAACACAAAACTGGTTTGCCCGGCTGGTGTGGCTCAGTGGACTGAGTGTCATCCCATGGACTGAGAGGTCCTGGTTTTATTGCTGATCAGGGCACATGCCCGGGTTTCGGGCTCGGTCCCCAGTGGAGAGTGTGCAGGAGGCAGCCAATCGATATTCCTCCCTCACATCGATGTTTCTCTCTCCCTCCCTCCCTCTCTCTCTAAAAAAATCAATAAAAACATATTTAAAAGAAAACTGGAGAAGAAAAAAAAAGCTACCATTTGCTGCCGTCACCATTTCTTAAATGAAAAGCTGTTTTTCACAGCATATAAGAAACAACGCTGGACAAGGCCTGACCATTCCTCAGACGCGTGGACAGCTGTAGCCCATGGCCTGTGTTCTTTTCCGGTCCTGGGAAACCAGTAATGTGTCATCAGAGGCAGTCGTCTGGTCTTGCACTGGCCTTGCGATAGTGCTTTAAACAAAGATTGTGAGAGCTCTCCCTGCACACATCGCAGAGAATAGGTGTCCTGCTACTGCTTTCCAACCAGCAGCGGCGTCAACCCTCCGCGACTCGGTTTAGGGTGAGAGGAAAGAGGAGGGCAGTGAGTCCTGCCTCTGTCCGCTCCGCACTGCTGCGCCCATGAAGGGAGACACTACCCACAGAGCAAGCTGTCTGTGTTCTACCCCGCAATAAGAAAAAGTAAAATCACTAAGTCCCTAAAGTACCACCAAATGTTTTTAATTACCACTTGTACTCACCCCCCCCAAAAAAAAACCCTGTGAAATAATAAATTAAATTTTCTATTTACAATTCTCAGAGGCTTTGCAGGCTGACAATCTCTAAATGTTTAGTCTATTTCATTTGAGAAGGACTCAAATCAAAGGGTGTATTATTTTAAATGCAATTGCCAGCCTTATTTTAACAATGGCTTCTTTCTATTATTTAACCTGGATTCAGGAAGTAAAAAGTTCTCAAATACAGAGGGAGTAGCCTGCATTCAAGGAAAGAAACTCAAATCCCTTTACTTCTTCGGTTTAGATTGAACTTAGGTTGTATAATTCTATTTCCTGCAGTTAAGCTTATGCAAAAATATTATAAGAAGGCAGAAATATGGTCTTTTGTCCTTCCTTCCTTCCTTCCTTCCTTCCTTCCTTCCTTCCTTCCTTCCTTCCTTCCTTCCTTCCTCCTTCCTTCCTTCCTTCCTTCCTTCCTTCCTTCCTTCCTTCCTTCCTTCCTTCCTTCCTTCCTCCTTCCCTCCCTTCCTCCCTTACCTCCCTTCCTCCCTTTCCTCCCTTCCTCCCTTCCTCCCCTCCTCCCTCCCTTCCTTCTTTTCTTCCTTCCTCCCTTCCTTTCTCCATTCCTCTCTCCCCCCTCCCTTCTCTTTCTTTTTGTTCATCCACCTGACCACCTATATATCTGTGTATCTATTAATCTATCATCTAGCTATCTTTCTATCCATCCATCCATCTATCCATCCATTTATCCACCCACCCTTCTATGTATGTATATATGCATGCATGTATGCATGTATGTATCTACCTATTTCTATCACCTGTATAATTTAAAATAGTAGACCAGCTTCTCCCTGACCCCAAAGACAACTAATCTTTTACTCTCTTAAACAAAACCTTTTATTCATAGGTTATGAGTATCAGAATTAAATAATGTTGTAGCATGTGGCTTGTGACTACTGCCTGAATTTGACCAGTCCTGGCCTCCTTGTCTTAAGATTTACCTAGGTACCCTAATGAGTCCTTCCTGAGGTCCTAGGGCACAGGTGTGTGTATGTGTATTGTGCAAAAAATGTATGTATGCATGTCAACACACATATGTATGTATGAACATGCATATATATATTTCAAATGCAGAGAGAAAGATAATTGATATTATGGCATTTTAACTGGATGTCTATTAAGCCGAGCTATATGAAATTGCCATTATTCTATGATGTTTGTCATACAAAAATAGCAATTTCATATGGTATAGTCTAATATTGCCTATAGAACTTTAAGGTCTCAAAAAATAAACTAAGAAAAAAGGGGGAGAAAAATAAACAAAGCCCAGTTGCTTGCTGTCTCTTTTGCTCAGTTTGGGTCATCTGTGCTGCCAGGGCTATAATCGTATATATAAAGCTGCTGACTTTCAGGGATCTTTAAAGGAAACACATCCTACATGAAAGAAGAAATGGTCCCTGGTAACTATGAGTACAATGGGATCATTCTGAACTTTCTGAGTGAACCACTTTGTATTACTTTCTTCTCGAGCTGGTCTGTGTCTAATTGCCTTCTGTCCTAACGTGGAGGGACATTCTCATGCACTGGTTGTTGGATGTTAGAATGTCTGGAGCAAGCAGGACAAGCATGACAAATGTCTGCCTTTCTGGAGAGATAACATTTTCATCCAAGCTGTGTACACACCGTATGTATTTCCCCAAATATTTGTGGCATATTTCATTAAACAGGGACTCTCTACCCCTCCCCACCCCACCTCCTGGTTTGGCTGATCAAAAATGCAACAACCGTCAAGTCATAATACACAAAGAAACCAAGAGCCAATCAGTAAAGAGAAGCCTGCCCCAGGCTTAATTCAAGCAAGCCATTCATCGAGCTAATGTGATGATGGACCTGTCAAACCCAGAACGTATCACGCACACATCAGCAACACCAAGTGGCATGCAATGACCAGATGACCATCGGCCCCCTGCCATGCTTTCATTGGTTCAAGCTCAGGAAACAGTCTCCTTTAAGAGTTTGGACAGTTGGCTTTTCATAATCCAAAGTGAGGTTGAACATAAAGATTTGGTGCGGTCAAGTGCTTACCAAATGTTTCCTAAATGCCAAGGAAAGATGTGTGCCTATTCCCATTAAATGTGTCAACGAGACTATAAAATTACCTAGTCCAGTCAGGTCTTTTTCTTTTGGGGAAATCTCTGCCCACACCAGATGGTCTTCATTCTGGAGGTCAGCATTCAGAAATTCTCAGGGTGCTCCAAGATAATCAGCATGTGATAGTTAACCAAGAAAATGAGGGGCAGAGAGTTGCAAGTTGCCCATCAAGGACCTTCTGGGCAGTACTGAGGTTACCTGAGTTCAATATTTTCCAAAGGTCCCTGAATCTTTAATTTGATGTGAGCTTAATTTGTGCTGATGAAAGGTAAAAGTCTACCAACTGGGGACACCAAACTTCTTCCACTTTCAAGACACCTGAAGATAGACTCACAATTACAGGAAAAGTTTGTTGCAATTTCTCTTTTGATCAGGTTGACAACCATGGACATTACCGAAATGTTCTAATTCCTGCTGATTTTACTTCCTATTTTGGAAGAGCTTCTTTGGGTTAAGAAGTTTCCCTCTTTATCTTCTAGAGAACAGAAACTAAGAATCTATCCCTAGTGATATTATACTGTGATTGTATAAAAATAAAAGATTAGGCAACTGCCCTACGATAACTTCTAGATACTGGGCATCTTTAATCTAGATTCAAATGCTGTTCTGATAATTTCACATTTTCCCCCAGACATGTGTCTTCTACAAAAAGGTCTTTCTTCTCTTTACCTGCTTACTAAAAGTAAAAGGAAAGACCACCATTTCATAAGTAGACTTCACATCAAACCAGAAATATCATGTTAAAGAATGTTTTCTGGTAATTTACCTGTTGCTGCATTTACCTCAATGCAATACTTCCATTTGTGGCACGTGTCTTGCTTATAATAAAGTTACAAAGGGTTGGTAATCAATTTCCACAGCAACTAAGAAGACCCAATGTGCAAATTTCTTTAATGAACAGCAAGAGGCCAATTACATGGACAAGAATATATTTAGTGGTTTCTTCCATTGAAACTATTACATTCAAGTGGGAACAGCAGAGTTATTCAAAATTTACCAATCAAAGAACGCAATTTGCAGTAGGACATGTTGCCAATGAGAATCTTAATAATATTAAAATGACAGATTTTATACATATATTTGCATATGCGGTGCCCCCAAATGCAACATCATTTCACCTTAGTTTTTGGATGAATGCAAATGGAGATGGACAGGTCCTCCAAAAATTCTGCCTAAGAATAATGTTAAACTTTTTTTTTTTTTTTTTAAATGTCTAGACTGGTTTCATTGAAGGAAGCAATTTAAATGAGATCTTTGTAGTTAACCTTATTTTCAACTTAGGGGTAGATGCACTTAAACTGAGAAGCAAGATAAAACTCCAAATAATAATAATAATAATAAATCTGCTTAAGATTCTTATAATTATATAGCAGGCTTAAGTTTCTATGATTATAATTATATACAAAGTGCGTGTTTGCAAATTTAGCATCTAGAAATATTTTCATAAAAATAATTAAGGATTGTAGATAAACCGCATTACAATTGATACTTCATGAATCTTTGGTGTGCTGAATTTAATAGCATTAAGCCTTCTCATTTGTAGAATAATCTTAAGTATTTCAAGATTGTCAACATTTTTATTAACCTATTGACCTCTCCATTTTCCTAATCCAGTCTCAAAGTATATTGAAGATAGCAACTTACATAAAACATATTTTGCCTTTTAACAAGTGACTGTTGGGTAACTGCGTAAATTATGTATTTAGAGCTGAATCTTGACAATTGTTTGAAGTTCTTTGGAGGCTCCCTCCAGCCCTGAGACCTCGTTCTGGTTGTTTATAAGAACAGAGTAATAATACCTGCATACAACCACGAGGCAGACCTCAACTCTATCTTGCCAGAGAGCCATTTATTACAAGTTTATGCATGGGGTTTGCAAAGTGCCGCTTTTAGGGTTCAGCAATTTATCTTGCTTTATTGTACCTCAGGAGAATTCTGCAGCTGCAATGAGCTAACAACACGTCTTGTGAGAAATGGAATGGAACTGCGGGGAAAGCACACCACAGCAAACCGAGGTGGAACTCAGTCACAACAGGCCAGGTAGGAGGACCAGTGGCTGCTGACACTTCCCATTCAGATCCAAAGACATCTCCTTGCTTACCTGTCTGACCCAGCATGCCTCAGCCACACATGCAAATTGTTATCATCACTGCTTTATTCATGAAACATATTTTTAAATGAAAGGAGTCATCACCCAAAATAAGCCCCTCAATGACATTTGAACATGCAGAGCGTCTGAACATTCACATGTATGTCCTCAGGAAACAGAGCCAACGAGTCGCATTCAATATGGAATCGCACGCTTTCTGTTTTTTTCAAGGCACCTAAACGGAAATAGCTGTGGCTTGCCGTTTCGGGAACCGAGTCATCTGTTAAGCCTGGGTAATTGGTCATAAGGCTCTTCTACCCTCCCACCGCCCCCCCCCCAACCATTCTGACTTGTACAGTTTTTAGACCAACTTCTGTCCCTTCCACTGTCAGTCTTAACGTGTGATGTGCAAATCAAAGTCGGCTTATCTTGGTAGGCTCGAACCCTGGTCATTGTGAAAAGAACAAGTCTCCTTAGGAATGCCAGATACACCTCCCCCATTCCTTTATTATGGATTTTAAAAAAAATGCTTTACTGGGTTTAAAAAAGGGTAAAAACGGGACACGGGGTGCAGGGTCATCATCTTCAGGTTTTCCTCCTATGAGTCAGATGAGACCACGGTCTTCCAGAGGAGACCATGAGGAGCTTGTACAGGGAGTGTTCGTGTACATGAAGGGGAGCTGCTGCAAGAATTGAGACATCGCTATGGGAACAAAATGTCATTTTCTTTGTGACTGAGCAGAGAGGGCGAGAGTTTAGCATGAACTAGGCATAACCGTTCATCCTCTCTCCACTTGGCCCCCTTTTTCGTCTCACCGTGGGACCTGGCTTTGTGGGTGCTGCCTACCTAGCTGTCATGCATTTGCATCAAGACTGGACAAGAATCCCGTCTCCGCCAGCTAAGTTAATTTCCAGGTAGCTGTCAGGCACAAACAGGAGGACTCTTACCTGTCACTGTAGGCAGCTGCAGTGGCAGGGGTAGGCTGGGCATAGCGGTATGCAGCATAACCACCCTAAAACACAAGAGGAAATCGAATTTAGGAATGCCAAGGAGCCCAGCTCAGGGACACCCCATTGTGAGACCACACCAGAACAGCAGTTACCCCAATCTACCAATCTAAAGTGAAGGTTAATGAAAGCTTAGTATCAAAGAGGAAGTACAAAACACGCCAGAGAGACAGGGGATTGAATACCAACCCCAGTTGGATGTTAAAGGTTAGCAGGTGTCAGCATATCCCCAAGGGAGAACCCAGATTCCCTTTGAAGGTCATGTACCTAAGTGTTAACGGTGATTGTCTTGGGGTGGGGAGGATTATGGGAGATTATTTAAACACTCTTGATACTTTGCTGAACTTTCCAGATTTTCAAAACTGATTATACTTTACCTTTACTTATTAGCTATTAGCTTACATTTTATTCAAACAGTCTTTGATTATTTCCTTTAAAATCCAATATAGGTCAAGTTAATATCCTCTTATCTTACTTTTATACTTATTTTTTAAACCCTTAGACTGAAAATTTATTAGTCATCTCTTGCACATACAGTTGTTTAACCAGTAAAGCAATCAAAGAAGACTGTCCTTAGCTTTCTACATCTTACATAACTATTTCAAAAAGAAATGGTTAAGTGCTTCTTAAAAATTCTGTCTTTCTGGCTAAAGATATCATCCGAATTCAGATGGGAAATTCGGTGTGGAAAATATGATGAAGTATTCCAATTTGTAAATAAAATCATTAAGACAGAAAAAAATCTGAAAAAATAATTAACATTTAGTTGTATGTACCAGTAATTGCAATTGTTCAATTAAGCAGAGGACAAGCAAATGGGCATATTTGAAAGGAACTGTGTTCAGTGGAGCACTGATTATCAAACTGTGAAAATAACAGAGCTTCGTGCTCAGCCTACCACAGCAATACATCAACCACTGTAGAATAATCTCAGCACAATGAACAGACAGATCCGGTCTCCACCAATAGCACAGGGACCATTCAGGTTCTAGTTAGAATACACGGTCCCATAATCCTCTGAGGGAAGGAGCCCCACCTCCACCAAAAAGGGGCCACATGGGACAGTCAGAGGATACCTTAACAGCAAGGTCATGGCACAGGGTAGCTAAGAGTAGAATCGAGAGTAGAAGAGTTTGTTCCAAAACTCATGTTTCAAAATGTAGATCAAACTGGTCTCAATAATCTATGTCTACCTTCTACCATCCACAGCTAACTTGCAGAGTAAGTTTGCCATCACTTACATAGCAACGCTAAAAAGCTAGTTTATCCTTCAACATGTTTGTTCTTCAGAACAGTGCTGGAGAAGACACATCCAAGACATTCTGACAAAGCATCAGCAATAATTCAGAGTCAGTTTAAAAAAAAAAAAAGTCTCCCTTGAAAAACAATGTGAAAGTTAAGAAAAAAAAAAAAGGTCTTAGCCAGATACCACCTGGTGTTCCAAACACCGTGTTCTCTAATTGGGAACCCGGAAACTCATTAAATGTGCTGAGGAGTTGTGAAATCAAAGCAGTTGTCTTACTAGCACCCAACTCAGACACAGACTGATGGGCTGAGGGAAAAAGAGGTCACTAGGTTTCTGGAGCCTTTCTTTTCATCAGCGTGTGCATTTCCTTGGCTATCCCGATGCATCCAGAAAGCCACAGGTATGCAGGGCTGTGCCGCGCCCTTAATGAGGGAGGGAGGGGATGGAATTGGCTAGCTGATCGCAGGAAGGCATTAGATGCAACCAGCTGGAAGCTTTGAGTGTGTGTGTGTTATTTTTGTCTCTCACTTCCAGAATAATAATAAAATAAGTTTCCTGTCAAGATATCTGCATCAGGTGCCGGGTCAATCAATCATGATTTGGTGACTGTGAAGTTGGTCCCAGCAGAGATTTCTAGCAATGTCCTACTTGCAAACCCTCTTTGTTTGAACTCTGTATGTTTCCCCCCAACTTCTGCAGTAGTTTTTTTTTTTTTTTTCCATGAAATTAGGTAGCAACTTTGATAAGTGGAAGTAACCGCAGCAGTGCCAACAGAAGATAACTCTCATGAACCTCATTGACTGCTTGGTCGGTATTTATTGTATGAACTTAAAATGGACATGTGTCCTCCTGGGATCCATCTGCACAACAGATGTGCTCATCTGTGAAGCTTTGAGATGGACCCATCCTCCACATAGGTGTATATGATTTGACGACTCAGAGAACACACCTGTGTGTTTCCTTGGTCAGTGCCCTGACACTTACCTTTGCTAATTAGAAATTCGTTTACAAGCATACCCGACTCAAGAGTCAAGGCCACCGTTTGTAAAGTCTATGGGGCCAGTGGAAAGATTTTGACCTTGATCAGTGGTGATGGTGGAAATGTCCTGTCTGTGCTGTCCAATACGGTAGCCACTTGTCCCAAGTGACTACTGAACACTTGAGATGTGGCTGGTAAAGCCAACTGCATTTGTAATGTATTGAGTCTGCTTTCATTTGAATTTAAATAGCCACATGGGGCTGGTGGCTACCCTCCTGGAGTCCAGGTCAATGTAATCCCTAGAATACGTAGCAACTGGGAAAGGGAAAGGGTCAGGTGGTCTGATACCTGCACATCTATATATTGCATTGTCTTCTGCGCTAGTTTCCTCCTGCATAAAATTCATATTAGGGGAATAACAGAGTTGTGTATTAACTCAGTGTCTGTGTGCAAATACTGTAAAATGATCAAAAATATACAAATTGCTTTAATTTGCCTTTCTAACAGGTAACTGTCATCAATTTTATTGCTCCATATTTTGCAGTTCGCTGAGCAGAGTCAGAGCTTCCGCAAGGTGCTGTGGCGAGGTCTGAAAAAGGAGTGCTCCCTTCCATTTGCTCTCAGCAAACCGTGACTGTGCCGACGCCAGTCCTCCCAGATCTTAGGACAGAAATGCATCCCTGACAGTTCCGTGTTTCCCACTACCAAGGGAAAAGGGTTGACAGGAGCGACACGGTCCTATACTCCCTACTCATAAAACATACTCATTCTTTACGTGCTGCACAGTGGCAAAATATAAATGTGACCTTATATAAAATGTAAATTTTAAATGGCCATTATATTGCCCCTCTCTCCACGGCCACTGCTATCAGATGTAGCCATCCGTGGGTTACCTGGTCTGAAACATTTCCTTTGTTAGCGAGACCCCTGGAGGTCCACTGGGGGAAGTTGCTGATTAAGAATCTCTAGCGCCAATGAAGCATCGTCGAGAGTGTGCTGCTGGGATATTACTACTGGGAGGGAAGGGAAGGTACGTGGACCGGAGAGGTTTGGGAAATGCTGAATCAAACATAAGGATAGTGGTGACTCCGTTGGTGGAACTTTCTAAAGCCGTAGCACCGCGGAGCTCTGTTGTGTGGCAACGTAGTTTGACAAAGGTAATCACATGGTTAACTTCAGAGCCTGATTTTGGAAAAGGATGTTCTAATATCTAAATGGTGAATTACTTGGGAAGAGAGGTGAAACTGGTGTGGATTGGTGGGGACCTGGGATGGTGGGACTGTGACAGGGTTGTTCCCGGATAGAGGTTGCCTCCTTTCCCCGAATATTCCAGGATCTCGCTTTGTGCAAAGCAGGTGGATTGGTGTATATATAATTAACTCAACATTATAGGTATGAAAACAACATTTACAAGAACACTTGCAAAATGAAAAACTTAAATATACATCATTACTCCCTAATTTATCTGCATTATACCTTCAGCCGTTTTTGAAATATGGCAAGTTTTCCTGAAATGCAAAAATAAAAGTTCATCTCGGGGATTTTAATTATTTTGTCCTCTCTTAGGTTCAAGTACCCCTTTTTCATAATAGAGTTCTTATTAAAGTGATTAATTTTCACAGTAAAAAAAAGTACTTTCTTAATTGACTTAATACCGAACAAAAATGATAATTGCAGGTTATAGGGAAACCCATGTAATCAAACTCTCACTGATGATCCTGGTATTACATTATTCTTTCATTTTATTTGACAGTTTTAATGTTGGTTATATACCAAATTTGGAGACTCAACCAGCTACACTCCAATGGGTGTGTGGCTCCTTTGCTTTCTGCAAATTTGTTCATGTGGAGGTTGCTTCGGCAGTGAGAAGTAGGTTTGAAAGCTATAGCAATAGGTGTAAAATAAATTTATAAGACCCTACAATAAAACCAAGGAAAAATATATTAGCTATACTGACCCTCAATGCTAGATGCATAAGAGGTTTTTTATTTAACCATTCCAGTTGACTCCTGGAACCTACTAAAATTTTTCTTAGACAGTTGGTTCAACGAAACCCTATAATTCTTTTTCAATGAATTTATATTGAGTCCAGATGTATTTTAAGAAATTTATAGCCAAGCCAGACCCCCGTTTTGATCTAGCAAAGAGGGGAAATTTGAGGATGATCATCTCCATACTAGAAGAATTCACATCAAAACTGGAAAATTCAGTTAAGTCTTTCCTCCTTCTATGTTAGAGAACATCTCCCTCCCTGGAATGGTCTTGTTAGTAGGATTTCACAGCAAACCCACAACCAGAGTGATGAGTTTTCCACCAGTCAGGATTTCATACCTGTAGCAATTTATTGCCATACACAGGCTCTTGATACACTACTCTATAAGGAAACAGAAATGTAATGTTTTCAATGCAAAAAATGAAATAAATAAAAGAAAATGCATAAATCAGACAGAAATTCCAGAGCAATTCATTTACAAGTTTGCTTCTCTTCACGAAGAACTGAGGGTGAACCATGGGACCAAAAGGGGAACCAGGCATTGCCAGACCAATTTCTGTAACTGAGGGCATCCAAAAAGGGGACATGGGACCAAACACACTCACTGATTTGTCTTATAATCTGTGTTTCTTTTTAAAGAAGGAAGAAAAAAGATACTTTCATGGCTTCTTACCCTTCCAAGCATATTCCAATGGTCCAAGCAAACTATTTTGAAATGTCTCTCTGGAGCTCATGATTGGAATTCTTCAGCATACTTGAGGATTTAACTTGGATGCCTAATTATTGACACAGTTAAGATGACAGGACAGTCGCAACCACAAGGACAGCAACACCTGTGTTTTTTATGTTTAATTTCCACTAACAGAAAGCTCAATTGTATTTCATGAATTAATGAAGCACATGGAAGCTACTGAAATTATTTTGAATAGATACGACTAGAAAAAGTGTGTGTGTGTGTGTGTGTGTGTGTCCATGGGTCTTGGAAAGCTACTGTTCGTATGTGAGTTAGCATATCGTCACTCATTCAGGTGTAACACTGCAGGAGTTCAAAAGACTGGGAGGTGATTGGTGGATGTGAGTCATTCAAGGGTGCAGCTAATCTTTCATTTGAGTGGTTCTTGTTTGAGGTAAAGTGTCCAGGTCTAGGGCAGACCTCTAGGTGAACATTTTAAAAGATTTAGGGACCTGCCTTATAAAGAGGTGTGTGTGTGTGTGTATGAATCGTATTTTATTGTATTGTTTTTCTTCTGTAGTCTGCCTCTCCTTTCCAATTCAGTTTACTTAACCTTCCTCTATAAGTTAAAATCTAAAAGTTCATAAATTAAAAATAATTAAATAAATAAATAAATAAATAAGAGTTCTAGTTCTCTCTCTCTCTCTCTCTCTCTCTGTCCCTCCCTGCTCCTAGTCCCCATTGACTGCATTTGAATGTCTCCAGTGTAGATAGAATTCCCCAGCCTGCCCTCCCCTTACACCCGCCACCATCCTCTCATTCCTCACCGTCCTCTTTCCCTTCCTGTCCCTGCCTTTCTCAAACTTTGTTCTGCGACGGCAATAACGTTCTTTGTTGACTCGGGGCTTGAATGCTGTAGCCAAACCCTCATGTCGGTGGAGATTTCTGGACAAATGATATCACCTGTTTTCTAACAAACGTTCCAGTTCAGAAACACATCAGGTGAGGTGATAGGTACCGAGATGCCTCCCTTGCAGAGCTGTGGCGAAGACATGGGGTGAGGGCTGAGCGTCCCAGAGCTCACACAGAGATGCCTAACGTCCTGCAGGGCTGTTGCCTCCCCTGGATGACTGCCCAGCCTGCTGCTGAGCCTCAGCTCGCTCACACTGAAAGCAGGGTCCCTGGAATAAGCATGTGGAATTTTTATTTGGAGAATTTCTGCTTTCCAGCTTTATATAGTCCCAAAGCTAAGGATGCTTCTGGACCATTGGTAGAAGGACCATTGGTAGAAGGAAGACATCTCTTTATTTGAAGATCCATGGAACAGCAGAGTGTCAAGAATTCAGAGATAATTGTGTTTGGCCACAGTTCAACCAAGAACATGTCACGACAGAATTTCGGAATGAGGCAAGAATGCACTGGACTGTCATGGATGCATGTTCAGCCAGCAGACTCTAGGCCAAAATGTCTCTTGGGAAGCTTAGGGCTCTCCCAACACAATGGCACATTGCTGACATTCCCATTGTCTACCGGCTCCTTCCCTCCTCCTCCTTCGTTTCCATTATCCCCTTTGCCCAAAGCTCCCCTGTCTTCCTCCAGATTCTACTGATAACTCGTCAACTCTTTTCTGACAGCTCTGTGGTCATGTCCTTCTTCCCATTTTCAATAGTTATCCTTTGATCAAATGCCACATCCTTTGATATCTCTCTGAGTGGGTTTGCAAAGGCTCTCGGCTAAGTTCATTTAAGCCACACTTATTTTCAAAGCTGGCCTCGTGAGATCTCGAGTTCCAGCCCTAAGGGTACTGGATTGCCTTGTAGGTCCAGGGAACTTAGTCTCCCCACTTCACCTTTCAGCCAGCAGCCACACCCATGTATCACCTCAGCTATTATTCATTTTTTCCCGAATTGGATCCACTTTTCCATTTAATAGGATTGATAGAAATGTCCATCCACTAATAACAGTGAACTAGTAGATTTGACATGCTAGTTATGTACATTTCCATCTTTTGACATAAAAGAGTGTGTGTACACACGTGTGGGGAGGCTGGGTGTGTCCCCAGGTGGAAGTGACCCAGATGGGCCCTTTCCCACCCTCTCTGAGCAGTGCTGTCCACCCGGGGCCTGAACGCCTTGGTGGCGAGAGGCCGTGTTTCTCCTGCACAGCCGCGCTCCTGAGAAGGAGGCTTTTCCTGTCCTCTCAGCCTCAACAAACTCCCGGGTTGCACCTTAGCTTCTGGCTCACAGCATCTCCGGCATCTGTGAACATCTCTCCCTGTCTCCTCAGCCCTCTCTGCTCTGCAAGGAGAGGGAGGAGCTAAATCTAGGTAGGAAGCGTGGCTTGCCTGTGGCAGGGGTCCTGCAGGTCTTTGCAATCAGAATTGCTTCAGGGCTCCCACAGCAGGAGCCACAGACCTTGGGCATCACAGGGGATGAGGGGCAGGAGAAAGCAGGTGCACAGCAGAGGGCAGTCATGCTGGTGAATGTGCTAGTATCCGCATCATTGAGATGCTCTGACACGCTGTCAATGCGGAGAAGGTCTGAGTAGGAAGAACTGGAGAGTCGATTCCCCTTAACTTCTTAAAAATAACCAAAGCTAGATGGGTGCTCCTCTACCCAATTAAATGAAAAGAACTAACTGGTTTAAACCTATCAGAAGCGAGCATCGAACACGTGCCCGGGTCCTCTCAGGATTTCTTTAAACCTATGTATTGTGCTCTACTTCTTACGAGACTGAAGGAGCAAGCCAGAAACTTCCTTTAACTAGAACAGAACCTCACATGCTTTTTTAACCCCTTTCATGGAGCTCTGGGACGTGTCTACTCATCATAAAACAACAATATCTCAAAGGATGTGGGGGTGGCAACTTGAAGAAGCACATTAAAAATGACTTCTAGCCAGGATGAATCCTGCTTCATACATTCTAGAGTGCAGGAACTCTTCATATTTTTTCTTGCCCTTAAATCAACAGCCCTGGCCGGTTTGGCTCAGCGGTTAGAGCGTCGGCCTGCGGTCCTGAGAGACCCGGGTTCGGTTCCCACTAGGGGCGCGTGCCTTGGTTGCAGTTTGTCCCCGGCCCTGGTCGGTTGTGCGGGTGGCAGCCACTCGATGTGTTCCTTTCACATCGATGTTTCTCTCTCTCTCTCTGTTCCTCTCTCTCCCTCCCACTCTACCTGAACAAAAAAAAAAAAAAAAAATCAACATAAGGCCATCCATGAACCCCTTTTTGCTGCCATATGGGGTGGACCTGTTCATCACGGTTGCTCACATGCACACACCACCCGGCAGCAATATTCCAAAATTGCCATCTTAGACGGAACAAAAATTTCAGGGAGGTCTGCAAGGCCTGAGCTGCCTTCTGGGAAAGACGACAAGAAAATGTGCCAAGGAAACAGAACCTAAAGTTCCTGTTTAAGCTAATTTTTCCATCACCTCATTGCCTATTTGGAACTGCCCCCCCCCCCCCGGAAAATCTTGCTGTCATAATAAGAATAGCGGGAAAATGTATAAACTCTTTGGCTACTAGAGTGACTTGAAAAGCGTGAGTGGAACAGTTTTCAAAACCGGGAAACTCAGGACTTGAAGTTACTGAGACAACTCCCTTCACCTAAACCTCACCCTGATACCCACAGGGGCTGCACCCCTCAGCCTGGTGTTCTTTGCCCAAATGTGATGAATAGTGGAAAATAAAACCTCTTAAAGGAACCAAAAACACAAAGGGACTTTTTTTTTTTTGGCTTTTCTTCCTCGGTGGAATTTCCCTTTCCATCTTAGTGTGGTTGTTGGCGTATTTTTCCTCTTCTGGATCTCTCTGCTCTTTCCGTTTGTCTCACTCTTGGGGATGTTCATTTCTCCCAACCAATACAGACATACTTCATCAACTGCTCTAACTCGTCACCCTGTTTCTTTGTCTGTGGGCTCCTACAGCTGGTGCCCTCGGCAGCTTCTCCTTCCTGCTTTACGAAAATCTGTGAGGCGGGGGAAGACGCCGACTTGAACTTTCTGTAGACCAGCTCCAAGGAATAATGCAAGCAATTGTGTCATTTGAGAAACAATCCAATACATTATTCTCATTTTACAGAGAGGTGAACACTCAATCCGTGATAACTAATATAATAGGTTTGTTTTCTGCCAGGCTTCTGTAACATTCCTTTCTTCCCCCCTGGGTCAGTGTTGATGGAGATAGGTTCCTTCTTAGTGGATTTTCTTTCTTTCCCTTCCTTCCTTCCTTCCTTCCTTCCTTCCTTCCTTCCTTCCTTCCTTCCTTCCTTCCTTCCTTCCTTCCCTTTTTTAAATTTAATTTCTCTGTGCCTTCTTAACTCCCCTCCATTTCCCAAAGTTAAAAAAAAAAAAAAAGGCCTAAACTTAGTTATATCAACTCTAGTCCCTGTATGTGCATAGTCTATCCAGAGGCTACCCTGGGCCAGGAGGTGCTGATGTCTGGGTTCACTGGAATCTAAGGGTGGAGAGGCAGTCCAGCCTGCTAAACCTCAGCCTGCCTCTCTATTTAAAATGGCACAAACTGAAAGTCTAGAAAAAGAAGATGTGAGGAGGAGTAAATTAAGACCCACAAAACAGGAAGTTGGTTGTTGACTGGGTGAATAAAGGACATCCAGATCATTCATTAGTTTCATTACAGAAAAAAAAAAAAAAAGCTAACCCACAGATTATAATAAATGTACGTGATGCAATAATAATAGAACTCAACTAAGTTCATCACTGATGGAGATTAATACCATGTCTCAAAATTGTAATTATTTGAAATTCAAAGGGAAGAAAATTAAATAACCAGCATCTTTTCCATTCTCTAGTAAATGAAATCAATTTGATCAGAAATACAGTTTTATTTCTCTCTGTTATCTAGTCTATAAAACAAGTGTGATTGCAACGAACTTGTTTGAGGTCACTTGTAATAAAAAAGTATATGATTTAGAAAGCACCCTCCAATCCTGCCAATTTATTTTAAATTGTGTTTATGCCAAGTCATTTTCATAATATTGCCGCTAATATCATAATGCGGGAGAATAACTAATGCTAGGTCAGCTTCGATCAGTTTAATTATGGTCCTCATAATGAGAAACACTTTTCTCAAAGTGAACAGCTTAACAAAGTGGCACCATTTAACAAACAATTCTAAATTTAACAAACAGTTCTGAGTCAGGGAGCAGCTCCAGGGAAGTGGAGGAACAAGAAGTTGAAGAAAATAGGCTTTAATGTTCAAGTAGTTGGATATTTCTTACTAAAGGTGTCCATGAGGGGCACAGGGGAGAAAAAGAGAGAGGGAAAGAGAGAGAGGGACTATTTCTCTAGGGCTTTGTGATAAACAATCAAATATGCTTAGAAGAAAACATCAGCCATGAAAATATCTTTTACCCCTTTGCAGCTGGTAATTACAGCTGTCACCCTAAATATTAAACTGAAGACACACGAACCATACGTTAGGGAGAATTTCTTTCTGTGTGTGGGGTGGGTGGGGTGTCTTAATTTGACAGCAGAGAAAGGCCACCTGTGGGGGATGTGCATTTATTCTGAGGCTGACCGAGGAGTTGATTCCACTCACTCACTGTGCGAGATGCTATCGCGAACAGGAGTCCTGCTGCCCTGCGAGCCTCTGGAATCTCCCACAGACCAGGAGGAGGACAAGACGGCCCCGAGTGGTGGAGAGACTCTCAGCAAACTTGTAAAAAGAATGGCTCCGGGAGGAAACAAGGATGGCATGCACGTTAATGAATACTTACATAAATGTCTGCACCATAAAATCCATCCTGGTAAACAACACTGCAAGGGTGCACACACAAAGAGAAACATCCATATTAGTGCACTTCCCCATGCAGACACATCGCCCCTGCGCTGGCCACGTTAGTCTGGTCACAAGGTCCGAGACACAGGAACCGCGGAGAGTTTCCACACTGGTTAAGGAGGTTGGAGACAACAGTAGGCGACCAGGCTGAGAAAATTAGGCTGGGGTTCGGTGTTGGCTCAGAACCAGGACGTGGTGGTGTGCTGGGTACCGGACTCCCCACCCGTTCAGGAGGGGCATAGAAATGCAAACAGGATGAGGTTTACTCTAAGTGGCCTAGACAGAGAGGAGGGTTGGAGTTCACATTCAGTCAAACCACACAGCCCTCCCGGCCCTGGGAAAAATCATCTGCTTAACATATATGATGGATAAGGGTAGGGGCCCAGACTGTCACATTTTCAACATGGGCTATAGCCGAATGACCTTAGGGGACTTGGACAACACATACGATTCCAGAAAACTTCTTCTGTATTCTTTCACACTGTAGTATTATATTTGATACTTCCCTGGGCCACTCTGTCATGGTTAATATGGAGAATATCTCTAATTATACGTGGGTGTATGTGTGTGAAAATATGTGTATTTGTGTGCATTGAAGGGTATACATGTGTATATATGCATGCAAAAATATGTGTATTGTGCGCATGCATGTGTGTTAATGCATATATGTGTGTGTTAGTGTATATCTATCAATGCATCCTTTTGTGCACATGTGTGCATGTGTATACCATGCCCACATGTACACATGGACATTAATGTATATAGTGTGTATATGTGTAGTAGTATATTTGCACATCTGTATATGATATGTACTTATGTGTATACATGCATGTACATGCATGTTTCTCTGTGCATATTTGCATAAATTATACCCAGACTAAGCAAAGCCCCACATTAAGACTGAACAAGACTGGCCTTGCCGCATCTTCCTGATCATTGTCCATTTGGTCATCCCAGAGAGCAAGGACTTCACAGGAGGGGGAGAAAGAGAGGTCCTGGAATTCTCCAGAAATTTCTTGGTGTACCCTGAGTGAAACTGCCAGGAAACAAAGCTCACAGCTGCACCATCATGGGAAACTGACTTAAAATTCCTACGCATTAAAATGAGCTTAATGAGGATTATATGCAGCCTGCACAACTCACAGGCTTTTGTGAGGGTCACAGGATATCTCGAATATAAAAGCGTGTGTTTCTACATGCATGTTTTCCAAAGGATGGTGGTTGTAATTAATAACCTTCCCTAATATCTCCCCTCGGAGTTTACAGATGATTTATGAGTCTGGCAAAAGACCAATGAGCCCCACCACTGAATGGAGCTGTAGTTTTAATAGAAGCACAACGTTGATTACCAAAGGATTCCAGCAGGCTTCAGTAGCAGAGTGACTCACATGTAAGCCAAGCATATTGATCCAAGGAAGGGAACTTCACAACACACACACACACACACACACACACACAAAGCAGTGACACTGGTTTGCTGGAGAACACTGTAGTGTGCTTCTCAGAGCTTTTCAGGGTTGACCGGCAAAACCCCAAGTGCCACTATCCTTAAAATGGTGGCAGGGATTCACACGCTAAGGAGGTTGGTAGGAATCACTTTCAGCCGTTTTCATTTTGATCAAAAGGGCTGCAGTTCACAAGAGCACTTGTCAACCTGCGACCGACCCTGGTCCCTGATACCGAGGCGTCAGCATCCGGAGCTGGGCTTCGGATTCTCTGTCAACATCCCCAACGTAAAAAGCCAGTGTGTGTTGAGGGTCAGGAGGCAGGGCCAGCGTCTGCCCACAGGCCTCAGAGCAGATCCGATGCAGCAGGGGAGAGCAACTGATATTTAGTTAGGGCCCCAGAACCGCAGAGCTGATCATTTAGCCAGAGCACAAGTTCTGTCCCCGTTTTTCATGCCATCATGCCTTTGCACATGCTATCCCTTGTGCTGGGAACAGCTTTTCTTCCGAGGTCCTCATCCAAAAGCAGATCACCATTCAAGAGCCAAGTTAGACGGAGACCACACAGGCATCTGGGTTGAATTTCAGCCTCACCAATCAGCAGCTCTGTGACCTTGGACTAACTATTCAAGTTATCTGAGCTTCATTTACTCATCTGTAAAATGGGGAAAGAGGTAAGTGCCCACCTCAAAGGATGAGTCAGTGAGATAAGGCTGCAAAGTAATTAGCAACCTGACATCATAGCTCTGTCTGAACACCACCTTGCTATGACCTTGATCCAGTGCCCTCCCAAAGCAGCGTTCTTTCCACCTTCTGTCTGTGCCAACGTCACATTTTTTGATCCTCACTTGGTCAAGCAATTTTCTGTATTGCTCAAATATTAAATATATTTGTGTATGGGACTCATTTCGCATTGCCCTTGTCTCCGATAAGCTGACTCAATGTTCTGTCCTACTAGGTCTACCTCATTGCTTTTCATCCTGTAGATGAAAAATAAATATCTATTGACTGGCTATTGCCCATATTTTAAAGGGGAGGTGACAGAAGATGACACAGTGATTTAGTTATTAACTCCAGGTAGAATTAGGTTGTGGATTAGGAAGAGGCAGCCTACAGCCTCATTTGTTTCTGATCTGGTTTTGCAGCCCCGGTGACTGTTGTCAGCGGAGGAGGAGAAGGCAAGTAAGATTCGAAGATGAGACACTAGCTTAGGACACCAGCGCAAGATGCTGGACAGAGCGTGATCCCGGTGTGAACAAAATATTCACACTTAACCAAATATCAGTATATTCACATATGGAAAACAATGCCCTTTTCTAAATATTTGTAGCGGGGACCCAGTTTGTCTGCCTTTCTGAAGATACAGGCATACCTCGGAGATGCTGCGGGTTTGGTTCCAGACCATGGCAATAAAGCAAGTGTCGCAAGAAAGCGAGTTGTAACCGTTTTTTGCTGGTGGAGGGTCTTGCCTTGATGTGTACATACATGCAACATGTGCGAGGCGCAATAAAGTGAGACACAATAAAATGCGGTCTGCCTGTGGTGGAGAGAAGAGCTGGAGCTAGACCCTGAGGTCTGCTCCAGTGGACACAGTGTGGGCAAGACCGTCTGGGGCTGAGCCCTGGCTGTGGAAGTGGCCCCTTTGTTTACCAGGACAAGTCCTTGGGCACTGGGGCAGGCTGTGTGCCTCCGCATGGAGTCTATTTGTCCCAACAACTCCCAGAGCCGAGGCAAGAACAGGCCCTGATGTTTGTTCGGTTTGGTGACCTAGCTGCCCTCCAACATGTGTCGTAGAAAACTACTTTGGGACTCTGCTATGCCACGCTGATGAGACAGAACGGAAGAGGAAATGGGATCTCACGTCCTCATTCTGATAAGCTCACGAAGGATGTCTGTGCTGCCGAAATGCTCACTAGTCCAGCCTCTGTGCCGAGGCCGAGAGAGAAGAGAGTGAATCCTCTCGCTGTACCCCCTCGGGGAGCTCAGGAAGTCACACAGCCGCGTGTGGAAATGTCAAACGGCAGCTGTGATGGGTGCTGCGGGGGAGAAGGGGCAGAGGCGCTCTGAAGGTGCAGGGAAGGACGAGGGCTAGCAACAGAGGGGAGGGGGCCGGCGGACAGGCCGCCGAAATTCAAAGGCTCAGCCAAGTGGAGAGCGGGAAGAGCTGGCCAGGCGTGGGGAACAGCCGGTGCAAAGCCCAGTGTGTAGAGGGTGCCGGGCTCCTCACTGCGAAAGGAAATCAAGGATCCCGGCTGCTATTCTAAACCACACCGTGTAGGAATTGCTTGTTCTCACTGAGGGCAACACCGGCACGTTTCGGAGAGACGTGAACGAGAGGCGGAGTGATCCACCTTCATGACAACTCTCCAGGACGAGAACCCACACGGTGGTCCTCACTGGCAGTGTGAAATGCAGCCACCACAATGCAGTGTGTTTCCCCGCCTAAGCCCCGCCTAAGCCACAGGTAAAAGCACAGGTACGAATACTGTTCCTACGACACTGATTGAGGAGTGACTGTGTGTCAGTCAGTCCCTAATCGGAGCATGGTGTGCCCATTCTCTCACTCAATCCTCATTATACCTCTTCGAGATGGACACTATTATCGTCACCTCTTTAGGTATAAAACACTGAAGAGGAGAGAGCTAGTTAGTAACCAAGCTGGATGCTAGCCCAGGTAGCCTTGGCTTCACAGCCTCAGCTTTGAACGGCTCTGGCAGGCAGTGGCGGTCAAACTTCAGCGCACCGCCGAGCCACCTGGAGGGCTAGTTCAAACAGATGGCCAGTCCGCACCCCAACCTGGAGCTCCTGAATCAATAGATCTGAAGGGGGTGTGTGTGTCTAAGAATTTGCATTTTTAACAAGTAACAGGTGATGCTGCTGCTGTTCGGAAGACTAATAGACTCATTGCTCTATGAAATACCCCCCTCCATGTGTTGACGTTTGAGACAACACAGAAGGTTAGCTTCCTAGGTCCTATTCTAAATGGAAGAAAAGCTCTTACAAAGTCTCCTGCTGGTTTCCATGAATATATCCAAACACTTATTTTTAAAGCCCTATGAAACAGGTGCAACAGATTTGCAGGGAAGGAGGACAGGGGTCAATGTCTAGGATGCATCTATAAATAAATGAACCACAGCCCAGTCACCAGAGAAGGGAGTTGCCCTCATGCATTGAACAGGTGCAGCCAATTTTATTGCAAAGACGGTCTGTCTAGCCATGCAAAGGTAATTGTATTGCTTGTCAATCACTTTGGGACTGCAATGTGCTTTTGCAAGAACATAATGCAAATGCACATCTCATTTTCTTAGAAAGATAATAACAGTAGTTAAATATTTGGATGGATGCAAGCAGGGAATGGCTGCACTATAGCAAATTAGTTTACTTTAAAAAATGAAAAGAAGGAAAGAATAGGATGCCCCAAGTATACAGTGCTTGTGTAATATAATACAGTCTAATCACAAATGTATTTTTGAAGGAAAGGTTATTTAAAACTGTTCTATCTTACTGTCCCTTCCAAGTGAAATAAATTAAAATTTTAATGCATTCAAATCTAGCTGTTTTTAAGTAGATATAAGGTGGGTCCATGAAATTCCTGGCATCATTTGTATAGAATTGTGTGTGTGTGTGTGTGTGTGTGTGTGTGCATGTATATGTACACCAACATTTCCCAAGGGAAAATATGTATTTTAATTAGATCATCAAAGGCATCTGTGACATCCCGCTCCCCCCCCTCCCCGCAAATTTAAGAACCACTGATTTATGGTGTTTGTCTATTAATGCACTCAATTAAGAGGATTTTTTTTTTTTAAATCAAGAGGTTACATTTTAAAACTGGCTGAGTAACTGAATAAGAATTGACACAAATCTAGGGAGAATACTGAAAAGTATTTAAGAATGGGTGGTGATGACTTTAGTTCTAGTGTTTATATTAAATTGGGAAGTTTCTAAGTATCAGATAATATAGTCCAAGGATCAGATGTTTAGAAATTACAACCAAAAAGCATGGTTGATTTAGGGACAGAAAGATACATATACATAATCCTAGAGGCTGGTTATTAAAGGTGTGTGTGTGTGTGTGTGTGTGTGTGTGTGTGTGTGTTTAGGACCTGAAAGCATTCTCAAAGGATCTGTATGTGGGTTTTATTCTTGTATTAGACAACTTTAAGAAGTTTTCTGCTGGGATACTACCATGTCTTTCCTATATACAGGGTCTCTTCAAAATACTTCTCAAGCTAACTCTGAGAAGTTGCACATAGATGTGTCATAATTAATTAGCCAAGAAAGTGCAGAATATCTTGCTCAAAGATATCCAGAGAACTAAGATCAAAACTCTACAGCAGGTACTGGATGCATAACTTAGAATAACAATTAAAAAAATCTCCTATGATGCTTTCTAGTACACCCTACTGTAGCCCCATGCAATATGCATGGTACATAGTAGAGACTTAATAAGTAGCTGTTTTATAATTAATTAACTAATTAGTTAAGAGCAAGAACTTGGTGAGGCCAATCTCATGAGATTACTTTGTGAGAGACTGGGTTTAGCTGCTGTCAAATAAGGTCAGAGGTAGTAGTGAGTCTGGTGGCTACCTTCCATCTTCATCAGTCTGCAAGCTCCATCAATGGCAATTACCCAATGGGTAATTTCTCCCAATTATGACTCAAATGAAGACAGACTGGACATGGTGGTTCCTCTATCAAAATTAACTCCAGGATCAAATACAAGGAGGAATATGGAAAATTTGGTCCCTTCAGCTCTTGTTGAGATTGTTCACTAGTGAATATTTTATGTACAGTCTACATATTCCTCAAACTATTGAAGTGCTCTGTGCAAACCAAAGCCAGCTCTGTGGCTTGTGAGGAATGCCGATCTGTGAACTGCTGGTACCCCCAGCAAAGGAGTAAGTGATGCAACACAGGGAGAGACAAGGAATCTGTAACTATCAACCTCCACAACAGAAGCTACAGTTCACTCAACTCACATCATAGGATGGACCCTACCGATCTGTAGCCTTACCTGGATCTCCTACCCAATCCTCTATCAACCCAATGGCAGCAGACATAGTCTTCACTTTCCTGTTTGGGCAATTGTATCCATACAGGTTAAGTCAGCTACCCAAGATACTATGAGATAGAATAGCAGGGGTCAATCTCACCTGACCCAGAAGTGTAACAATCCTATAGACTATGTAGACACTAGATTTCTAACTCACCCCTCATTCTCATTCACTTAATATTGGTAATTGGTTGACTGTCTTAGTTCAGGATTTTGCATTCATTTCCATGGTCCCTCCATGGTCCAAGCAGAGCTCCATACCACAACCCTGAAGGAATGATCATGTATTAATGTCCCAAGTAGTTTCTATTTAGCTATGTGAGAAAGAGAGACAGGACCCTTCTATAACTTAAGTTCTTCACTTGCTGAGAGGAACTTCAGAAAATATCAGGCTGTGGAGGGGAAAACCAAATCAGTGAAATGGATGGATGGATGGATGGATGGATGGATGGATGGATGGATGGCATCGTTGGCAAACCCTCCCGGATAACTATCTTGATGTTGGATAATCCAAGGGTCACCCATGGCTCCACAAAAGTGGACATGGAGGTTCTGTGGGATTTTTTTCCAATCTCTTGGGAAAAAATATAAAAATTATACATAGATGTTGGATAAATGACACATTTTTGGTTGGATTTTTAATAACAAAGTATATTCATGTTGGATACTTGATAAAGAACAGAGGGTTAGGTTGGCGATTATATATGTTTTCAACTGGTGACAATGGAAAAAATGATGATTTTTCTTAATAAATGCAGTTCAGAAAAGATGAGGGAGAATCACAAAATGAGATGTTAGCATGAAAAAATAGGAAATGATTGGCCATAACTATGTCCTAATCTCTTCTCTTCCTAGAAGCCTTCTCTAAACACCTAAGCCCTTCCTTGGTGCTCACAAAACACCCTACCTATCACCTATCACATTTACTGAAATTGTTAGCTTACATGGCACCCTCTGCCCCAGCTGGAAGACATTTCTCCGAGGGCACATTTGTCTCAGCGTCCTCAGAGCAAGGCCGTGCGTGGGGCCGAGCAAAGGGGTGTTATGCTGAACTGGACATTAGCAAAGATATTGGTCAAATCTAGAAAACATCCTCCAAAGGACTTTGGAGGCAAACAGCTACAAAAAAATCCACACTGTCTCCTGGGCCACCTGAATCCTGACCATGTCACTTTCTGGAAACAAGAGTGGGTTTCCAACCTCTTTGCCACTCAGCACGATATCAGGGTCCTCTCTCCTCCAGCTAATCTTGGCTCTTCTCTCCAAGCTATGCTGTCCCCTGCAGTGGTCTTCAGACTAAGCTAAACAAGCCAGAGGAAAAGGGAAACCACTATTTAAGATGCTGGGTTCACAATTTTGCACTCAGAGCCAATGCATTCCAGGCCTTTGGTAATCCAGCAAAACACCCAGGCAACTAGTGGAATTTCCTCCTTTTCATTCAGCACTTTGCTCTTACAGAACTTGCAGACATGGACACACACACCTGTAGCCCTTCTGCCCTGTCTATTCCTCCCATCTTAAGAATTTTATCTTACTACTATGGGTTCAGAATTCCAGTTAATATTGTCAGCAAAGAGGCACAACCCACCATTATAAACAAAATGATTAGAAATATCCCTGGAACACTGATATTCAATCATGTTCAAAGCAGTCACAAACACATTGTTTTACCATTTGGAGATGACTGTGTCTCTCCCTGGTGAACCTGGCATTCATTAGTCATGCATGGTTATTCCCGGCAAAGAGCAAGTTCATTATAACTTAGCAAATTTCCATTTTACAGCAGGTGTGTTATTCTGAGACTTTTATAAATTGTTCATGTGAGGATAAGCCATATAATTTTACTTTATTTTTTTTCCTGTTCAATATAGTAGGGAGATACTGAGGGTACATATACCAGAAAGCTACAATCACCAGCTACCAGGATAAGATAACGATTTTCAGACAAACTAATGGGGTAGAAACGTGCAGTTTTGCATTTATGGCTTATGAATCTTGCTTTAGTAATCGCATGAGCCTAGCGGGTAACTTGTTTTTTGTTTTGCTTTGTTTTTTTCCATAACTCATTATGGAACCTTGGGAATAACAAATCTTTATTTCTGCCTTTCTGGATCTACAAAATGGGCTTAATACTGTAGGAGCTGAAGACAATGATTACATTGCCAGTGATTCCGTATATCACTTGGTCAGATACATGAGGCTTAGAACATGGAGATACAGTATTTTAGAAGGTGGGGAGAACTTAGGGCCAATTCATCCTTGGCTTGTTATTACCCATAATCTTTCCAGTATAATCTTTTTTTTTTCTTTGTTCTTTTTTGGTAGTGTCTGGTGCACTAAGAAGCTCAGAACGGACCTAACTCTAATGACAACACAAGAAACGATGGAATTTGCCTTATGTCCCTGCCGTTATTTTCCCTTCCTGACAATGTCATCTGCTTTCCTTTCTTTATAGTCTTAACCTTGTCTCACTGCATTTGTTTTCCAAAGACTTCAAATGCTCTCCTTTGAAATGGGTGAGATGTGAATAAATCTCTCACTCGGTATAATACAGAAATGACCTAGGCTAATTCGGGTTTGCTAAAAGACTTATAAGCAACAGAGCTATGAAAAAAATTGTGTTGAACCCTGCCAGGCTGTCATGGGCATAACTGCATTTTCCTTGGGCAGCATGATTGGCATTTAGGGTCCCATGACTGTGTACTGGGGGAAGGGGCTGCACAGTGCACTGTAGGATGTCTGGCAGCATCCCTGGCCTCCACCCACTCGATGCCTTATACCTCCCAGCTCCTGTTGTGACGACCAAAAATGTCTCCAGATATTCCAAATGTCCCTGGAGAACCACTGCTTTAGACACATCCCTCTGTCCCCTAGGCTGGGTGTGCAGGAATGCTCTATGAGCATCCCTTAACAGAAAGCAGAAAGGGTAGCATCTCAAGGTCATAGCCCGCCATACCAGTACCATTTTTTTGTTTGTTTGTTTTTTTAGCATTCACCACCATTCCTGGATATTCAAGTCCATGCACAGAAATATCAAACTGGCAATGGGGAGCGCATGGATTTGCATTTCCTTGCAGAGGAAAAAACAAAGACAAATGCTATTTTGGAAAATTCAACTAAAACGAGTCTTAATTCCAGTTCCATTGAACTTTTTAAGTTTGCATCGACTCCACACCTAATTTTCTCTTCCCAGCCAAAGGCTCATAAACCTTGAAGCTCAAGGTGTCTTAGGGAAGGGGGAGCAAGACCACGCCAGTGATTTTTATGTTTGAAAACCTCATGGCCCTCCATGGACAGATTCAAGGGGCCAATGTGATCCAACCTCCTTAATAACCAGATGTTTGCAATCATCAGAAATACATCTTTGACTGTAACCATTTCTCTGTTCTCCAGCATTCAGTCTCAAAGAGAATTTACATAACAACATGTGACATGTAGAATGCTTAAAGGCACCAACCATGACAGGACAAATTACACTCATTTTTCAATACTCTTTGCAAGGTGCTCGCTCCGCTGCAGGCGCGGGCCGCATGCGGGGCGTTCTGGTGGGGCAGTCAAGACCAGCATGCGCTCGCAAACAGGAGGGGCGGTGCAGGGAGGCCCGCCCCGGGAGGCAGCCCCACTTACCCGCCATAGGCAGGGATCGGGGGCGGGGGCGCCGCAGCCCGGAAGGTGTTGTACACGGTGCGCCCACGGCCTCGCAGGTGCGCCCCTCGGTAGGCGGCCGCGGCGGTGGCGGCTGGATACGGAAAGCCGGGCACTGCAGGGCGAGAGGAGAGACCAAGGCAAAGGCTTTGAGATGCACACCTACTATCGAGGGGACCTCCCATCCTGACCCTTCTCCCCGAGGGCTAAGGCTGGACACCTGCCCCCTCCCCCCACACACACTTCCGGAGCCAAGGGTATAAAGGCTGCAGCAGGGCAGGGCCCCAGGGCCAAGGTCTGAGTCAGAGAGGATGCGCTGGTTAAGAGGGTGGATCCAGTGCCCTAGAGAACATGCTAAATGAAGACCATTGACAAGGAATCCTTAAGAACAAGGTTGAAGCTCACTGTATACTTTTTTAAAAGGTGGATTGCAATATGTACTTGTAATCTGTCCGTCTATCCATCCATCGTTCCATCCATCCATCCATCCATCCATCCATCCATCCACCCACACACACACATACATACACACATGCACACACATATGGCTAGTGTGTAATATATATTTATATATGTGTCTGAGTACAAAATATACATGAAGGTATGTATCTATATCTGTGCATGTAAGTGAATATGCATGTACATTGTGTGCAAACACAATATATGTGTGTATGTGTATATGAATGTATATATATGCATACTTATATTTGTATGTATATAATTATATATACAAATACACAACATATATTTCAATGTGTTTATACTTGTCTCTGGGGCTGAACTGCATGAGTGTTAGTTGTCTGTTCATAGCTTTTCCTCACACCATTTTTAGTTATTTCTCACATTTTCCTTTATGTACATATATTGCTTGTTAAAAATTATTCATTGAAATACAGTGTTCCTACAGACATCTGTATGCATCGTAAGTATACATGCAACTCATTGTCCAAGAAAAGAGTCATTCCCAACATCCCATCAGCCCCCTAACCATTTATGCAGCTTATTCTTAAGAAGAGAGTATGGGCAGGGTTTTCTTCCCTGGGGGAAAATTCTCTGAGCAAGATAACTTGATGAGGAGTCAAGAGGGAAATTGTGCATGATGCTTGAGACCCCTGATAATTCTGTGCCCTCTGCCTGCGATGTCCTTCCTTCCTTCTGCCTCATGCAAATCCTAACCCAGGAGGCCTTCAGGAAACTGCTTCTGCCTTCCAGCTCCATTCCCTTCTCTGAATCCCCCCCCCCCTTCCTGAGTTCTCGGCATGCGGCCCATGCTGGTCCCATCCCATTAAACAGCAGGCAATGTTGCCCAAGCCCCAACACATGGCGAGAGTGCTTTTCTGGGAAAATGCACACGGGGAACCACCGTCCCAGGAGATCCATATTGAAAGTTCAGAAAGTCCTGCAGTGAGGGAAATGCTTTAACCAAGTTAATCCAGCATCCCCAAACTTCATTTTCCCAGGTACTCTTTATTTTGTGGGACACCCACCCTCTCAGGGGTATTGATTTTGGGAAGAAGAGCGTCAGTCACTTGTTACGTGTATCTTGCCTATTAGTCTGCAAGCTCCTTGGGGCCTCCCTCCATGCCCCATCATCTTTGCATCGCCTCCTGCCTCCCCAAGTCAACAACAGGAGCCCCTGACTTTATCCGCTGCGGGTTCTAAATCCAGGGCACTGGAATGAATGCATGGATGACTTCACTATAGGACCAGGTGAATGAAGTTGTGGGCTGTGGTCAGGCCAGATGATGGGCAGACCATCCCGGAAATCCTCTCTCCTGACCCCCTTTTCTCCTCTGATCTCGCTGACCTGACAAGAGCTTTGAGGATTTCCAGAGAGAGGAAGACAGGTGCGATGAACCGGGAGGAGGTGGGTTTCCTCCCCTTGCACAGCCCTCCCTCCCTGCCCCAGCTCCCTGGGTTTTTGCACAGGGTTTGTTAGGACGCGCCAGGCTGGGAAGGACACAAAGTCTCTCGTGGCCTGACGTAAACGCTAGGCAAGGCCTTGCAGCCAAGGAAGCTCGTTCACGTCCATGTTATTAACTCAACACACCCACACTTCACTCTTCCAGGAACTCTATTTTGTGAAACACCAAACCGCTCACAGGGTGTTGTATTTCATGTGCTATAGTGGTCTCCACCCTGCTTCCAAACCACCAAGAGCGCCTTTCCCCTGCCTACCACCACATCCAGGAGCAGAAACCCTCCGCCCATCTCGGACAGTGTGCTTGTGGCTGCGGGTGGCAGGGACGGGGAGAGGAGAGGACTTCCCACGGCAGTCACTCCCAGTTCTGTACCACCCGGTGGAACCGCCCAGACTGGACTCTGACCCTGGAACCTGAGGTGGACACTGGCTGTCATTTGGAGTTCCCCACGTGCTCCGCAGTGGTGAGCAGCCGGCCTGTGTCACACCTTCGTCCAGACCGGTCTCTCCCGAGAAGGGTAAAAGGCTGGGATCAGTGCACGGAGCCAGGATGATTTCATCTTCCTATTTCTGTCTGATGAGACCACACCTGCTTTTTTATTTGTAACCTGCTTTTTGTTGCTAAAAACAAATCGTGCAGCTGTACTTAACTCTCTGCCTGCCAGCCCCTAGCACCCACGTTTCCTGGCTCCGGTTGGAAACAGTTGTGTCTGACACTGCAGAGAGGTGTCCGTCTTAATGGGGAAAGCAGTACATCCCACGACCACAACAGCCCAGAGCTCATGGGATATGAGATGTTCGCTTCAGGACCGGGGAGACCATGAGGGAGCACGGCTTTGACTCCAACTCCCACCTTGCCACAGTTCAGACATTAAGTTTTCATAGGAACGCCCTGGATTTTGAAATAAAGAAAATGAAAAATTCACAATCTGGCAGAGCAGCTGGCTGCCTGTGTGAGAAAACACGGTAATTATGCTGACCCATTCATTATCGCCGGCTACCGAGCAGAGCGAGCGAGACAAGATCCTTCTCAGTGACAAGCAGGTTCTGCAGTCGTTCTTGGAGGATGTAGATGTTGGGAGATAACACGGAACAGAAGCTGGGCAGCCGAGTGAGCGGCGCACAAGCTGCTGAAGGTGCGGAGCCAGTGTCCCACTTGGACCCCGCTGGCTACAGAGAGAAAATGTCCTTCCCAGTGACTGCAGGATAAGGCACTTACGGGTTTTATTACAAGGTTTTTTTGGGCTTCTCTACACAGGGCAGGTTTGAGAGGTTCTGATTTTGTTAAAGGGACACAGGGAGGACTTCACAGTGACAGCCAGTGTAAATATTGCCTTCCTGGGAGGCCAATTCCCCTTAGGAAAAATAAGGGGGTTCCCTAGTTTGTGCATTGGACCAGACGCTTCAAGGAGAAAGTATGAGTCTCCCAGATGCATGGTTTGCTCAGCTCTCTCTTTCCTGCTGCCCGTCTAGGGCTGGCTAAGGGGTCTCTTGGTCTCTAGTTAGTCATCATGACTAATGAGCATGTCCTTCCTCTTTCTTCCTTCTTATCCTCAATCCACCCTTCCCCGCTCTTTCCTTCCCTTTCCATTCCTTACTTCCTCCCTCCCTCTCTTCCTCTGTTTATTTTTTAATCTGCTTCTGGACAAGGCTGCCACGAACCTCCCCTAGTGTACAGTAAGTCCTCACTTGACATCGTCAATAGGTTCTGCGGCTTGAAGCGAAATGCCATACAGTCTAACAAAACCAAGGTTAGCACAGGCTCATTGATGCAGGCACGATTTCAGTTCCTTCCACTCCTCGTCATTATAACAGAGCAATGCTGTCCTGGGCCTGCTGTACTAGCAATCAGGTAGCCTGGATCCCAGAGCCGAAGGATGCCCACTATTGCTGGAGTGCATGCAGGCTCTGCGCGGGCGGTCATCTCTTCCGCTCTGCTCTCTGATTGACAAGCTGGCTTGGCCCGGAGCAGCACTGGGTCCTTCACATCCCCCTGGACCTCTGTTGGAGGTCAACCAATGTCAGTCTCCCTCTTTCTGGGGAAGTAGAGGCTCTGCCTCTTTACCTTCCATCTTTCATAACGCTGTCTTCTATACAAAATGGCCTGCCCAGGTTTTGCTGAACAAACAGCATGCAAATGACATGATCAGATCTGAATCGTGACCCTCATAAAAATAATTTCTGCATCCATACTTTTAGGTGGTGTACTGACCCAGAAATAGCAACCAGACTTGGAATATCTTTGATGCTGATTAAAAAAAAGGGGGAGGGGAGACAAGTTGGATACTTGTATTGGACTTGGTATTATTACAAACCCTCAACTCATTTAAGTTCACTTTTATTGCTGCACAGTGTCAGGATTGGAAGATCGGTCTCCTGTTCTGGGGAAAAGCAGGGCTCACACTTTTCCCCCCAGCAGGCGATACCTATTAAACGTTCCATCCTTCAGATAGCCCCGGACAAGGCGTTCTGGCAGCCCAGCCAATCACAGTCTCTGAATGCAATAAATGTGTGCAACGAGGAACCACAAAAAGTAACAATATTTATAATCCTTAACTTGTCTGATTTGTAGCTGTGCCTTTTATGTGTTTCCTATCTCCATTAGAGGATGCTCCCCAATGGCCACTCTCTCCTTTTGCCACTAAGACAAATAGTAATTTCAAGGACAAAAACCCACAACGGTTTATCAAGCTTTCTTTAGACCTAACGTAGGATGGAAGTACTTTTTTATTCACTTGCCCACCAGGTATGCTGGCTTATAGATGCTGGGGTATGGTTAACTGCCAAGTTGAAGCAATTACTTGAATAAATGATTCAGATACAGATTAAACAAAACCAAAATGGCTTTGTCCTCGGACCATCTAGAAAGAGCCATCTCACTGTGCACCTACTTGGTGGCATGGCTCTTATCTTTTGTTGAGTGAAAGTTATCATGTCATCGACCAATGCCCCAGTTCTGGAGTTTGGATCCAGTAGTGAGCAATAAATGTGTAATAAATCCAATGCCAAATGGAAACGCACGGTGTCCTCTCCATTTCTGGAAAGGAGCAAATCGCTGTTAATAAAAGTCATAAACCTGTCACCCCGTCCAATGTTTGTAAACATAAATGAAAGAGCAATGTTAGAAAGAAAAGGCACCAAATTAGAGGCGTTTCTGAACCCCACATGCTAGCGTTTGATTTTTTTTTTTCCTAATTGGACTTCAAGTTAATGAACATGCAAACAGGCCATCAATGGGAAACAATGGAAAGTATTCAAGCTGCTTTGTGGATACAGTATAAATCCTTAGTTCTTGGCAGGAGCAAAGAGAGGCAAGGGAGGGGAAAAGAACAACAAAAAACATAGGTTCGTTATTCTGGAAAGGTTCCTTCTGAAACCTTATCCAGCATGAATCAAAGTGAAAAATCTGGTATCACTGCAACAAAAATTGGATTTAGCTCATAAGCTAAAAATGAGTTTCTCTTAAAGAAAACGGGGCAAGAGCTTTTGGGAGCAAATGCCAATTGAGCATCTTGTTGACACAGCGACAGTCTCAGCCCACCCACTCCAACCTTCAGCTCGATTTATACCCAGAGCCCATTTCGGGGGAGGCGAGTGGAATGGTTCTTTCTATACCTTGGAACTCAATGAAACAGAAACTTTAGGGATGTAACCAGAAGCATGCTGTGACATCCAGGAGAATCAACGTTTTTAAATGGAAGATGTGTGGGTGTATCAACCAGCCAAATGAGCCATTTACCAGAGGATCAGCTGCTTCCTGTCTGTCTCCCCATCGGAGACAAAGCCGCCACCTCCGACCTTGCCGCAGCCCTGCGTTCAATGTATTTACTTTGACAAACGCACGCCCCCCCCCCCCAACCCCCATCTCTTTTACAACGTGGTGCTTACCTTCGAAAATAAACACAAATGAGATCATCTCACCAGCCCAGGAATCCCAAGAGAAGAAACACAAAACTAGTGGAAAATACTTGAGGGTTATAAACTGCATATTAAAGTTTTAGAGCTCTGGGAGAGATGGCAGAGAAGCAGATGTAAACGCCCACAGGGGGGCAGATTCTGCATCAAAGCCATAAAAGTATACAACCGCTTTAATGGGCAATTATTCTTTGCATTTGTGTGCTGGTGTGAATTTGCATGAGGATGCCAGATGCCCTGGAAAAGGTGTGCCATCCGAATGGAGGAGGGGGATCTCTTTTTGTCTCGCTCTTCCTCTCCCCTCCCCCATTGTGCCACCTCCTCCCCTCCCCTCTTCGAATGTTTCAAGACCCAGAGACGTTCATGCTAATTGGGGGTTGACTTGGTCTGTGGGTCGTTTATGGTGGGAAATATCCACTCACATAATTCTGGGGGTTCAGACGTGTTTTCCCCAGCAGGCTCCCGGTTCTGCGGGAGTCCCCTTGGGGGGTCTCCCTTTCCAGGTGCTGGACCATCACATACCCGGGCGGAAAAAACAGCCAGCTAGGGCTGGATTTCAGAGGCAAAGCACTGTGAGAGAAACATCACAATGGAGAGCCAAAGAAACGACGTTTTCACAAATGGCAAAAATGTTGGCTTAAAACAGACCTCAAATAAAGGTACATCCAATGGGTTTATGACACAGAATATCTACTCAATGAGGCAGCTAAGTTTAAATGGCATTACATGGAAAATGGAATAGAGGGGGCATATTTAGTTCTAGGTCAAAGTAAAAATGGAAAGGCGTTCACTTTTAACAAATATTCAGTCATTTCAAGGCTTGGAGGAGGAACAAAGGAAGAGTTCCATCCATTCAGTCCTTCACCAAAAAAAGACTGAAAAAGCCACTTCATTTGTTAGAATCTCCGGTTCTTACATTCACATATTTTTATCCCCGAAACACCCATTTGGGATCGGCTCTGGTTTCATTGGAAAACACATGTTGATATTAACTACTGCTGTTTAGAAGCGAATACATCTACGTTTTGGGCAAACACTTTCTTATAGGACACCCTCATTTGAAATGCATTGAATAGGAAAACAAAAATTTCTAATTAATGTACAAGTCTAATCACCATTCTCCACATGGAAGAGTAATTTTTCACTGTTCATTTGCTCGGTTTAATCTCAAAACCTCCACGACGGGAACGCGATGTCCTATAAATCTCCACTCATTTGTTTCTATAATATCCATATTCCATTGAACTGCAGCTGCTTGTTGCTCCAGTCTATTACAACTTGCAAAAGTGTCGATAAAAATATTATGAAAGGCAAGATGTGTTTCTTCCTGGCTGCGTGTGCCATTTATTTGGGGAAAGACAATAAATGACTCGTGGATTGTTCCCCGGCCTGCTGCTTGGTGGGTGATTAGTGATTAATTACCTGGCAGCAAATTGACATGGCACGAGGAAATTGACACAGCCCTGATTAATTAACTTTTTATGGGCGGTAGTTACTCACAAAACATTGCGCACCGTAATTGAATCCCTCTGCAGAACGTTCTGGTACAAAAGTTTTTGTCAAATCCAAATTAGCCAGAAGTTTCTAGGCGGTTAGGGGTCTGATTAGGATGTGTGGAAGGGTTTGGCAAGGATTTGAACTTGGAGAGAAATGCATGTGTCTTGAAGGGAAAAAAAGATGGTGACACTGTACTGGTCCGATTGCCCAAGCTGAAGTGGTTGACCGAAATCTTTACCGTCTGAAGCTAAAAGGCCTCAGTTCCTCCCAGCCTCTGGCTGTTGCCTCTTCATTATACATACATCTGTTGGGATGTCCTGAGGACTTTATTTTGGTCAATACAGTGTCCACAGCACCTAGAGGGTTCCCTGGCCCGAGCTAATCCCTCACATGTGTATGGATTATCCTGCCAGATAAACTTGGGTGCCAGAGTAGTGGTCCAGTTACAGGAAAGTGGGTGATGCTCCTTGAACCTGTAGGACTTGCTAAGATGTTGCTTCTGAAGGAAGTATATGCAAAGAGAACCTGGTTTAGCAAGAACATTAGTGATAAGAGACTCTGGACCTTACTTTGTCTAAAAGTCCAGGCAGTGATAATGAATCACCCCAGCCAAGCCGGGAGTGCAGCTGGTAAAATTCCAGCTTCCTGGGTTCTGTTACCAGCGCAGGAGATTCAACTGTGTGATGCAACAGCTACGTGGACTCACACTGGCTGACCTCCCGATCCGCTAGGGCGCTCACTGACTTTTCACAAAACCATGGGAACCAGGTTATTAGGACTATCTTTACTTTTCTGGGAGGAACAGGAGATACAGGGCAGCTCAGAATCTCACCCAATTATCTCAGCTCCGGCATCTGAGCACTAGAGAGACTATCATCATATCTATTACCCAACGAGGCAACTAGCACTCAGACATCCCATGTCAGCTTTGGGCAAGACTTTCTCCATTTTCCTTCTTTCCCATTGCTGGTACAAGCTGCTATATCATTTCCCTATAGCCTTACACATCCACAAACCAGCCCCAATTCATCATGGGCAGAGTTAATTTGCAGAGGAATCTTTTGACCAGTCTCTCTGAGACCTCAATAGGCTCCTTGTTGGGGGCAGGGAGTAGAAATGGAGGAGGGGACAGGTGCCATTTGTTACGTTCTATACTTATGGTCTGAGATGTCAAGACACCTGGAAAGGCTTTGTTCCTTGTCCACTGATTGGATACAGGCCACGGAGGTCACTACCGATTTATGTTCCCAGTAAGAGTCCAAGGAAGGCTGTTTCCCTTCTCTGCCGGGGCTTATCTCCACATCTGGATATGAGCCGGGGGGTCGTATACAATCCCAAAATGTTGGGGAAATGGTCTCTCCCAGCAATGGGGACCTGGATTACACTAGTATGCTGTTACACACACAAACCTAACTACTCGCAGAGTAATGAGCTCCTTATGACCAAATTCCACGAGAAGTTTTTCTCCAAGATTTGGAAGATTTGAGCAAGAAATTTTCATCATATTTGGGAATGTTGCACTTTTTTCCCAAATATAATTGATTTAATCGTGTTATCAGTTATCACTTGACTCACAACTTGGTTAGAAAGAAATCTCTTCCTTAGAAATAAATGAGTCAGCTACCAAATAACAATAACAATAATAATAACAATGCAATGAACACATGGGGATTTGCTCTGAGTAATGATTTTTGTGTTATCAAAGCAGAAATGTTTCCTAATCTCAAAACAAATTCCGAACGCTGCAGCAAAACCCACGCCCAACGCTCATGCACGGATATTCCTTCATCATTCAGGTCTTTGCAACTTTGAATGAGGACAGAAGTCTTGGTTTGTAACTAAATGCCACACTTTTTCGGCTTCCCTCCTGAAGTGGGCTATTGTCTCTTTTCTCCCAGGTTACAAATGGTCAGATTAATCCAACAGAAACATGTTGGCTGCTATGGTGGCTGAATGCGTGGTGACAGACTTGTACTGAGCACAAGACATATTTGTGATCTGTCTACGCACAGGTATTGACAATACCCCCCGGGGCAGGATTTTTGTAACATTTCATTCAGCCAAATGAGAATGAATCTCAGTCTTGGAGTGTTTTAACTTGGCAGGTCCACAGAAGGCATCGTAGAGTTGCTTTCTGTCGTTTGCTGGGATGTTGAAGACAAAACTGTGAGATGCTGAGGTCTATTTTAATTTGGATGTGAGATGCCGAGGTCTATATTAATTTGCCATAATCTACTTTTTTGACAAACCCTGCACTGGTGTCATTTTAGGTTTTTCCAGGCAGCCATGGGAAAAAAGCAAATAATTTATATAAATAATTACTTTATCGAGTGCATATACCCAGTAAAGGTTCAATTGCTAAATCATTCATGATCTAGCTAACAGCTGTCTGAAACAGCAAGCTCGGTGAATTGCCTCTCTAGGTAGGAAACAGGGCAAGTGAGATAAATTAGCTTCCTTATGCTAGGCTGAATTTCCCGTGCTTCTCCAGGGTTGCTACAGCTCCTGACCCCGGGGCCCTCAGAGGGCACTGGTGGTGGCTCACGGGATGGGGGCATGGTGCCAAGCCATCGTTCATTTTACTTCCAGACGTCACTGTGGGTATAGCTGGTTGGGCGGTGTTGAGGCCATTTGATTTTCAGAGTTAGCTTCTAGACTTGAAAGACTGAGTCCTGATCCTTTGAGTGAGCAAACCATCTGGACCTGCCTGGTGTCAGAACTGGACCCCTCCCCAACCCCATTTAGGACAGACTGAGGGAGAACCATGCAGAAATGATCCCGTTGTGCAGTCACTAGATCAATATTAACCTTCCAAACCAGCTTCTTGGGTGAACTTTCAAAAGTCCTGCAGAATACGGCCTCTAAGAAAGAAAGGTGACGATCAGCCATTTGTTTGAGGAGCTACAATGCCTCAAACAGCCTAAAAGGCTTGTTACACAATGATCTTATTTAATGCTCACAGGTGAGTAGGTATTTATGAATACATTCCCAGCAAAGACATTAGGCCAAGGTCACACCGCTAGTGTCACCAGGACAATTTAGGTCCAACTGTGCCTGAATCCAGTTCTTCTCACTAAATCATGTTGATGCTCAAAGAGAGCTTAGCAAAACCAATACTAGGGATTACAAATGATCTTTGGCTGAGTAATGTTCCACTGTATGTATATACCACATCTTCTTTATCTAGATGTATATTTAGATTGCTTCTTTATCTTGGCTATGCAATGGAATGTTATTCAGCCATAAAAAAGAATGAAATCTTACCATTTCCTACAACAAGGATGGACCTATAGGATATTGTACTAAATGAAATAAGTCAGACAAAGAAAGACAAAGACCATCTGATTTCACTTACATGTGGATTCTGAAAAAATAAATAAAAAATAAACAAAACAGAAATGGACTCATAGATACAGAGAACAAACTGATGGTTGCCAGATGGGAGAAGGTTTGGAGGCTGGTGGAAAAGGTGAAGGGATTAAGATGTGTAAATTGCTAGTTATAAAAACAGTCATGAGGATGTAGAGTCAAGCATAGGGAATATAGTCAATAGTATTGTAATAACTATGCATGGTGTCAGGTGGCTACTAGACTTATGGGGGGAAGCACTCCGTAAGTTATATAAATGTCTAACCACGACGCTGTACAACTGAAACTAATATACTATTGAATGTCAACTGTAATTGGAAAACAATTTTAATTAAAAAAATGATCTTTGGGAAATGTTTCTAACTGTAGCATTTACCAAGGATGGGGATAATATATATCCTTGGGCAACTGTGTCCATTGAGATGGTTCTCGTGTATTTGTTTGTTTTTCCATTAAGAGCGATTAGATATCAGCAATCCACACTACATGCCAACATATCCCAAGGAGGTAGATCTCAAAGGCATGGTGTGTCATCTGGTCCTGAAAACTACATTTCCTTCACATCCCCCACCAGCTCTCCAGTCTAACGAAATAGCTCTGTGCATGACAGTAGGTTTTATGTAAGTGAAATCATGACTTTAACAAATGATGGTTTAGAAGTTCTTAGTGAAGCAAGTATTGAAATTATTGTGTTTAAACGAACTATATCAGGCTCTTTTCCCCCCAATGGGGTCAGGCTCAGCTTTTTATGTATTTTTGCACTGTGCAGGGAGATCCACTTTGAGGAGAAACAAGGCAACGGGAGGAGGGGGCCACCTCTGCAGTTGGACACATTTCTAGGTAAGAAGCACCAAGAATCGCCACCTCAGTACTCGAATTATAGGAGTATTATTCGATGTTCTTGCTCTCCTCCTAACATTCTCAATCCCAGCTCCACAGACAAGGAGAAGCCAGGGCTCTATTTGCAAAGCCAGGTCCCCTAGGAATGCACACCTGCACCATGATATCAAGCTGCTCTCTCCCTTTATATTCCAGGAATCCACAGGATCTTATTTTTGGCCCCTGCCAATGTCATATTCAGAGCTCTCAGAATAGTAAGCCTTTTCTATTTTAAATCCACATTAGTTGGAGAAAGCAAATGAAGAGCAGGTGAGTGCATAGAAAATTAACTCTTCGAATAAGCTTCTCAACACATTGCAGGATTTCCCTCTCATCTCTGCCAGGGGCCAGTGGAAGGTGGGCATGGTGGAGTTAAATGTGGGAGCTACACCGGGCAGTCTGCTGATCCTCTTAAGAAAACGTGAGCCTCAAAAAGTGCTTTCTGTCAGTGTGATCACAGGATTCGGGGTTTCCAGGGAATTCCCCCAGAACAACTGCCTCGCTGCCTTTCGGAAACATCTCATCTCAGTCTTGTTCTCTGGCTGTGCACACACCGGAATCCCAGGACAACGTAGTTTATTGTTTTAATATCTGTCTGACATAAAGCAAACCATCCCCTGGTGATTCCTTATCTGTCGTATGCATTTCTGTGGAAGAAATATCAAGACAAATAAGATGTTTGGGGGCACACCAAGGGATGGTAGGTTTTGCAATCGGCGTTTTTTTTTTTTTTTTGTAGCAGGGAGACCCCCCGTCTGAAAAAGACGAAAGCCACCGTTCTGCATTAAGATTAATAACCAAAGCCCTGGGAAGGCTAGACAGCAGCTGCCTGAAATGTGGCTTCATTGCAGATTCTTCCCTTTAAACAATTATGGGTGGATGGCGTTTTACTAGTGACACCCCCCCCCCCCCCCCCGCCGCCGCTGAAGTGTATTTTTTGTAAAGGACAAAACAGTCATCAAAGAGTGGTCTAGGGTTATGATGACTCAGCTGAAGTAACCACAGACATCGGTGAAGGAGTTAACCCAGTTGGGTTGGAAATGGTGGGGATTTAAAATACAAATGAACCTCTTCAGAAAACCGGTGTCCCGGTGGAATTACTAGTGAAACAAACAAACAAACACAAAAACCTCTTAAAAGTAATCTCTTAAAGAATGAGAGATGTGCTGGGCTGTGGGTAAGCAGGACAGATGGAGAAAGCAAAGAGATGGTGCTTGGGTGATGGAGGAGAATGGTTTCTGGAGTTCTTCCATCAGTAGTGTTTGCTGGACAACTGTGTCCAACCATGGACAGCTCCTCAATCGCTCAGGCATCGGGTGCTTTAATCGAGGTGACAGGCAGAGTAGGGCACATTGTAGGTGTCTCAAAATCTCCTCTTCCATGAATTTAAGGAGGGGACAAGGACCTCAGAAGCTAAGTATGTATGTATCTCTAGTGTGGAATGATGGTGAGAGCAGAGATATTTAGTTCACCTACCAAGGTGTAACAGTGGGTAACTCTTCTATTGGGAATCCCCTCCCAAATATCCCTATGAGTAATGTGTTTGCGATCTTGGCCTTACAGAGCTGTGTTATCTATCTTGTCTAGAGGAATGTAGGGACTATAGAAGTCAACTTGTGGATGTCATGTTCACGCAGTATTCCCAGAGCACAGAATGGTACCTGGCATATAGAGAGGACTTGGTAAAGATGGGCTGAATGAAGTCATGCATTTTCAACCCCTTCCTCCATCCAAGGACTGATAAGATGAGTAAGGAGGAAGGGATGATTTCAGAGAAGGTGACACAGGGCACCTCAGCATGTTGTCACTGTAATGCTGAGTCATGACTCGGGAAAAATGAGGCACTGTCTCCTTCCTGATTAGAAGGATCCGTCTGCAGGGTCTTGCAGAGCCAGCATTGTTGGGAAGTGTGTGGGAGGAGACAGAAGGGGCCTGGGTGGAGAAGGCAGGATTCTGGGTAAGCTAAGAGCATCTCACTGTTTACCCCAGGAAAACTGGGGCCAGTAGCAGAGGAGGCCAATAGCACCAAAATAAAGTCTCCAAATCCAGATTTGTTTGTTTCTTTGTTGGGAGAGCAAAACTACATCACCCCGTTGTATCTAGACTGAATTTATGTTTCTATCCTATTTAATATGTCGCAAGGGAGGGTGTTTTCTTACATGCCCACCTTACATTATTTGTTTTGAAATGTGATAAAATAATACCAGAAGTACAGGAGCGTGCACATTGAAAAGAAGTCTCTTTTTAATCTCCACCCCCAGGTAGCCAGCTGCCCAGTGTCCTGCCCTTTTAAGTTATGGCCTGACAAAGGGGTTGGTAACCTATGGGCCAAATCTGGTCTAAAGACTGTTTTGTAAATAAAGTTTTATTGGATACACAGCTACACCTATTCATTGATGCATTATCTATGGCTACTTTCAAGCTGTAAGGACAGAGCTGAGTAGTTGCAATAGGGGCCAGATGGCCGGGAATATTTACTCTGCGGCCTTCGCAAGAACAATTTTGCCAACCCCAGGCCAGGCAGAGCAGACGGGGGAATGGCCTCTCCAGGAATCCTGTGGGGAAGGACAAGTTTGGCCTGGACAGCTGCCTCGGGTTCCACCTGACCACTCCCCTCAGAGTGTGTTTGCGCCCACCGGTGTGTAACTTTAGTGACCAGTAAAACTGGAAGGCTTGACATTCTGTTAGGCTGGCTGCAAAGGTTCAAAGTTGACCTGGCTGAGTGATACTGGACAAGTTCCTTAATCCCTCTGACCTTAATTGTTTTTCTTTATTGATTTTAGATAGAGTGGAAGGGAGAGAGAGATAGAGACATCGATGAGCAAGAACATCGATTGGCCGCCTCCTGCATGACCCCTCTGGGGATCGGGCCCACAACCTGGGCATGTGCCCTGACTGGGCATTGAACCGGTGACCTCTTGGTGCATGGGTTGACACCTAACCACTGAGCTACACCAGCCGGGCTGACCTTAAATTTTTGCATGTAAAGGGGGGCATAATAATTATACCTATTTCATAGTTTTCTTGTAAGGAATAAGTGAGAAAGTTCACATGAATGGCTAGCAGAATGCTCAACATCTAGTAAGTTCTCATTAATCACTTAATAATAATAATAATAATAAAAATATTATTATTATATCAGGGCCAGAACTAGGGTAAGACCAGTTAAGCACTAACTTTGAGTGCAAAATTTAAATGAGGGACCACCAAAAAGTTAAATAAATAGCTAAAACCAAGTAATCAGGACAAATCATAGTTCAATGCAATTTTTTTAATTAAAAAATTATTGTAAACATTTTATGATAAACAGACTATCGAAACTTAAATATAAAGTCCTGGCTGGTGTGGCTCAGTTGGTTGGGCATTGTCCCATGCACCAAAAGATTTCAGGTTTGATTCCTGGTCAAGGCACATGCTTGGGTTTCTGAGTTTCAGACTTGATCCCTGGTACAGGGTTGCAGGAGGCAGCCAATCGATGCTCTGCTCTCACATTGATGTTTCTTTTCTTCTCTCCCTCTCCCTTCCTCTCTCCCTCTCCCTTCCTCTCTCCCTCTCCCTTCCTCTCTCTCTCTAAAAAAATAAAAATAAAAAAATCAATAAAAATATTTTAAAAAATTAAAGAGGTGCTGAACAGAAGAAAAATTAATGATAATCATCCAGTCTGTAGGACAAATTTTGATATTTGTTCAATGGATTTTTTTTCTATTAAAGTTCAATATTTTGAAATATCGTGTTAGCATAGTATTTATCGTGATGACCGAGCTTCCTGGTGCCTCTGTAAATCTTGTCTCCAGCGAATGCCTCACTTCCCTCCCCCTAGTCCCAGCACAGATTCTTCTTCTGAGCAATCCCTCCAGACGATTAGAAAAAGCTTCTGGGAGGCAGCCACAAGGCTCTGAGTTACTGGAAAGAGGAAGAGAACAGGGATTTTTTTTTTTTTAAACCAGTGTATCAGTAACTCAGTGCCCTGTCTGTGCACTTTCTATTAACTGAACTCAGTCTACTGACATTTTCTGTATCGGGCAGAAGAAAGAGGAAGCCATAAATTAATTGAGGCCATTGCTTTAATTACAGAAACCAATGGAAGTTCTATCCATTACCTAAATGTAGAACAGCGCAGGCCTGATTTATGTATGTTTCTGCCACTTAAATCATTGTTTTATGCATTCCACACAATTACTTCCATAAAATCTGCAATCAATATATCAATTAAAACTATGCCACTACCGCTTGCCCTTGAGTTTCATAAAAGTGAATAGAGGAGATGATTTTGCATTTTGTTAACATTTAGGTTTCCTGAGCATTTGTCTGTGATAGATATTTTCCCCCCAAGTTGTCAGGGGTAAAAATTTAGAGGGAATTAACAGTCATCTTCCTTTCATTTTAGGAATTTTTCTCGTATGGATTGGAAGCTGTGGCTTCTAGGTAACTATGTAAAAATACGCTTGTTTGCATTGATAAGCGTATAATAGAACCATATAGAAATTGCTGCTGAAAAATGCTTTCTTTCTGAGCCCTTGACAAATAAAAGTGGCTCGTCTGCGTCAAGGTGCTTCTATGGATGAATTGTGCTCACTCCCTGACCCCTAAACTCATATATTTATGCCAAAGTCCCAATATGATAGTACTTAGGAATGGGAAGTAAGTAGGCTTGGATGGAGCCCCCATGAAAAGGTTAGTGCCTTCAGCGTGACAATGCAGTGAGGAGGTCGTCATCTATGAGCCAGGAAGAGTGATCCCCCCAGAACAGACCTCGCTGGCACCCTGGTGTCAATAACAAAAGAAGAGACAGATATATTTGCTTACATAATTAAAACTATATGCTGGAATGTAAGCAAATGATCAAAAGAAGACAGAGGTTGGCAACATCTATTCTCAGGTTCTTCTCCCTGATGAATAGCGATCTCTCGGTGTGAATTAAAAACAAAAGGAGAAAACTCATAAGAGAAATGGGCAAATGCATATTGAAAATTCACAAGAGGTAACATCCTGGCAACACTCAAATGTGTGAAGGCTGATGCTGTTCCCTAGGAGAAAGGCAAAGGCTCAGTGGAGCAAACGAGATGCTATTTTTCATCCATGCACTTTGCAAAATTACAGAGAGAAAGATAGGCAGGTGCTGGCAAGAATGTTGGGACAGAAGCAATAATCCCATGTTTGGGAGCCTGGGTGTGAATGTGAAGGGCTGGTGTGTCAGGGTACGTGCGAAAGTGTTTGCTGCCACCTTTATGGAAGGGATATAAGAAGAAAAACCTTCAACTCCTATGGATGGAGAATGGCTGAATAGACTGTGGACCACCCCATCATAGAACAGCACGAGTGTATCAAAAGGCTCAAAGGGAGATGGTCAATGTGTGTTATGAAATGAAACAAAACATGAATAATATGTGTACTGTGAACATAAAATGTATGTGTATAGTATGTGTACCTTCCCCTCTATAAAAAATTTTTTTTTTTCTTTATTGATTTTAGAGAGAGGTAGAAACATCGATGAGAGAGAACATCAATTGGCCACCTCCTGCATGACCCCCACTAGGGATCGGGTCCACAACCTGGGCATGTGTCATGACTGGGAATTGAACCAGCGACTTTTGGGTGCATGGGTTGACAATCAACCACTGATTCACACCAGCCAAACTACTCCCCTCTGTTTAAAACCATACTACTCCCCTGGCTGGTTTTGCTCAGTGGTTAGAGCATCAGCCCACGGAACAGAGAGACCTGGGTTTGGTTTCTGCTAAGGGCACGTACCTTGGTTGCAGTTTGTCCCCAGCCCTGGTTGGGGTTGTGTGGGTGGCAACCACTCAATGTGTCTCTCTCACATCGATATTTCTCTTTCTCTCTTCCTCCCTGTCTTCTTCCTGCTCTATATAAAGATAAATGTAAAAATGTCCTCGGGTAAGAATAAAAAACAACAACAAAAAAACATACTACTAACACCTCCCATGGCATGTGTGTATGTCCTTCTTTGCATTATTATAAAAAAGAAAATGTGGATAGATACTTACCAGAGAGTTCATGTGAATTATTTTAAGGGTTTGTATTTTTGAATAAAGTGGGAACACGTGTGTGTTTGTGTTTATTTGCATGTTTCCCTGATTATAATAAGCATATGTCACATTCCTCATTTCAGATCTATTCATAACGTTGCAAAGAAAAGAGAAGAAAGCTGATAATATATACCTGCTTCTGGGAACATCTCCTCCATAGGGAACTCAGGCTGAGTGATTGCCGGCTCTGCTAGTCCATATTAGAGATGGGCTTTCACATTTATGAAACCAGTGATTTGCTGCTTTGTATTTGAACAAATGAAGATGGGAGCAGTGTTTTAACTTGGAGGAAGGTGATGTGTTCCTTACCATCCTGCTTCTGCCTGGAGACCTTTCTGACATATGCATCACTGTGTGCGGACAGCAATGCCACGGCTGGTGCCTCCAGCACCAACGGGAGGAGCCCACGGCCCACGCCTAGGGGTTGCGCTGTCCGCTACTCAAAGCAAACATGTGGTTAATTAATTAAAATTATTTTCAAATAAATACGAGTATTTTGTTCATTTAATTTAGCTGGTTAGAATTAATATCTTAAGACACCACTATTAATATTACATGCATTTGGGACCAAGTGATCTTGCCTAATTCTCTGGAGTTTTGTTCTGACTTCTTTTTTTTAATCCTCACCCAAGGAAGAGAGAGAGAGAGAGAGACATTGATATGAGAGAGGAACATTGATAGGTTGCCCCAACTGGGGATCAAACCCACAACCTAGGTATGTGCCCTGACTGTAAATCAAACCTACAACTTGTTTGGTGTACAGGACGATACTCCAACTAACTGCGCCCCCCGGCCAGGGCTGCTCTGACTTTATTTATGTTTAATGAAAGTAGGTGCACTGTCCACTCTGAATGAGAGGTTGATCAGGACATGAAGGGCATATGTGATGTCCCACGACACAGCTTGAACTAGGGCTTCCCACTAGGCTAAGGGGAATGAGGGGAACGGGAGTCAGCCGGGGTGCTGCGATGGGAGAGTCTGTGCTATTAAGCTGCATTGACAGAGGCTGAGTGAAGATCTTTCTCTTCATGTTTTAGTGTCCTGGGCCATGTTGTTAGCATGATTCACGTAAGGGGGCAACGATTACGCAAAAATGCATCTTAAAAAGCAGGTAACTTCAGTAGGAGTTATTTTCATTACTGACTAACTCAACAGGGTTCCTTTAAAAACCATCTCCCCACTGCATGTAAGAGCGTCATTCACTGATGATGAGGTATTTGGCTACGAAGAAGGACAATTTAAGTCTTCAACATCCAAGGCCAGTTAAAGATGCATGAAAACAAACAAACAAACAAACAAACAAACAAACTCAGGAGTACTCTGGAAGTCAGTAAAAACATAGAATACAATTTACCAAAGCGCAGTTCATACACACCTCTCTCCAGGAGCACAACTTTAGTCCAAAATGAGAAACATGAGCTTTCAGGATAAAAACCAGGTGAATCCTAAAAGATCTGTGGGAAGTGAAGGAGCTTCAGCATTTGGGGAAAAGGCCAGATCCGGAGAGTAAAAGAGGTCACACTGTTAGACCTTAAAGCTTCCAGCCACCCCAGTGGGGAAGAGGAGGTCTCAGGTCGGTTGCCCTTACAAAATACTGCCTGAGCTTGTCAGTCTAAATACCATTAATTAAGGGGTAGGAACCATTAACTAAGGGGTTTTTGTTTTGTTTCATCATGGGATAGGAGGATTAGTTATTAATTGTTATTTTCTTTGATACTACTATATACAAGGACATTTTTTTTATTATTATTATTTTTGAAAAAGTGCTATCAACCTAAGTACCCCAAATGGAGGGGGGGTAGATTAAAATGTAATATCAGTAAACAATAGATTATTAGGAGGTCATTAACATATTTTCCTAAAGTGCACATAACATGATAATAAGTGAAAATCATAGGCTGAAAGATGTGTAGATAATATGACTGGTTATGCAATTTTCAAATGAAGGGTGTTGGACATATTGGTTTGTATAATCATAAAATTTTACTCTTAAACTCAGAAAAAAAATATCATTATAAGCAATGAAGCGACAGTCTCATTTTCTATTTTCAATAATAAAATGGATCCTTTGAATCAATCAGAATACTTTTTTTGGTAAAGAACAAGATTATCAAGATTTTAGGCTCCGTGGGTCACCTATGTCTCTTCCATGTCATTTTTTGGCTTTTGCTTTGTTTTTATAATGCTGGGAAAAATCTAAACCCATTCTTTGCTCACAAGCCTTACAAAAGAGGCTGTGGGTTGGATTTGGCCCTTGGGCAGTAGTTTGCTGATGGATGCTTCCCATGATTTCATTTTCTATGTGTGTTTCATCCATTTTTTAAAAAATATGTTTTTATTGATTTTTTGGAGAGAGATATAGGAACATCGACGTGAGAGCAATGCATCTATCAGCTGCCTCCTGCACGCCCCCTACTGGGGATTGAGCCCACAACCCGCGCATGTGCCCTGACCTGGAATCGAACCTGGACCTCTCAGTCCATGGGACGACTCTCGATCCGCTGAGCCCCACCGGTCCATGTTTGACGTGAGGACACAATTTCCCGAGTCACTCCAGAATATCTGATATCTGTACCCATTAAACCTAGCCCTTTTTTGGATTGATTTTTTTTTTCCCCCTTCTGAAAAGAGAACTGAAATATAAAGACAGACTCTGATTGCAGAAAGCCACACTTTCCAGTAGGCGGATTAGAGTAACACTCATCAAAATTCAGTAACTGAAAGAGTCAGTGTCTCCATCAGAGGAGCACCCTACTGGAGAGTACAGGCAGATGTAGGACATTGGATCCCAGATGGCTCCTAAAGAAAAAACAAAGTAACACTTTGGAACTCTACCCCTTCTCCTTCAGACAGCGTTTCTAGAGAAGAGGGAGAAACCTGGATGATGATGAGTTTTCCAGTGGAATGGGGCCAGAAAAGCAGTTGAAGGTCAAATAATTTCCCCAGGTTTGAAAAACAAGCCTCCATATGCTGGCTGTGTGGTCCCAGGTGCCCAGGATTCCCCCACCTCCCAGTACCTCCATTTCCTAGGCTGGAAAGCAAACATTACAACACCTACCTGGTGCAGACTTTGCGAGGATCAAACAAAGTTGAGTATGTGAAAATGTACAGTAGCATTCTGCTCTATGCCATACAGACATGCTTCCCATAGATTCAGAAAGAACCACTTCTGGCCAGTGTGGCTAGATCTGGGCTTCTTGAAGACCTTGCATTTCACAAGTGTCAGAACTGCTCATGAAGATTCTTACTCTGGTCGGGGGGAGGACTTGGCTGCCCCAGGACTCAAAGCCTTCAGAGAGCCTCATGTTGCTCATGGGGTCACTGCCGCTACTTCTAACCTTTGCCCTACAGCAAAGAGCTGGGCTTGTCTCAGCCTTTGGAGATTGAGATGCTGGGTCTTGGCACATGGTGGGGATTCTCCACTGTCTCTCATCCTCTCAATCACTGTGAGTCTCTGGCCTCTGCTCCTCACCCCCCTTCTCCAGTCAGTCTCAGAAGCATCCAACCTTCCCCTGATCCCCAGACTCACTCTTGAGCACGGATCCCAGCAAGGACCCATTTGGTCAGTTACAAAAGGTTCATGGGGTGTATACAGGCTGAATGAAATCGATGACAAGGTCTAGACTGTGGCTCAGAGACTTGGAGGAGGGCTGGGCCAGCTGGGGAACCACAGTGGGGACCTTGAGCACTTTAGGCCCTGCTCTGGGAAATGGGGTGGGACCAGGCATTTTTCAGAGCATCGGTCCCAGACAGAGGGACCCTGTATTCTCCACCTCAACACTGTGATCTAGTTTCCATGGTTGTTTTGGTTTCCTCCCCCTAGCCCTTGATGGCTCTATTTATAGCTATGAAAGAACCTTGACATTGTTGTTTCCCCCCCGTTAACCTGGGAGACAACCATATTCTTTTCTCTCTTTACCCTCCTCCTCCTCCTCCTTCTTCTCCTCCTCCTCCGTGGAATCACACAGCCAAGGACAGAACAGCCTTGCAAATAATTCACTAGCCCAGGCCACTGCTATTTCCCACAGGGAGGACGTGCTTGAGAGGACTGATGAAGCACCTGTTGCTAGGCTGGGGTGCCAGCTGCATGGCCTGAATATTTTACTTCAGTTATTCTCATGTGAATCTACAAAGCTGTGGTGGAAGGCAGGCAATGGGCTACACGTCCCCCTCCCGCTCCCCTCCCCCACCCCAGTGTCCCATGTCCCATCCACAGGGCCCAGTCCTGACCGGTCTTCACAAAGAATGGTTGGGACATCTGGGAGGTGAGGATTCAGACGTAATGAGCAGAGGGAGTGGATGCTCAGGCAACGGGGAAAACAGAGACATGCTTATGAAAATCAAATTCACCTGGGAGGGAGCCACATGGGAGGGGGGGTGCAGGGGGAGGGGAGAGAATTTACATGGCAGGGAAGGTGACTGGACTCATTACCAAACAAAACAAAAGAGAGAGAGAGCCGCAACATGGGCTTACTTGCGGAAGTATATACAAGTGAACTGGGGGCACTGTACATGGAAGATCCCTCCTGGTTTGCCTGGCACAGCAGCACGGTGCCTACGAGAGAGAGAGAGAGATGGTGTCTGGGAACAGGCACATGGCACCTGAGCGATCCCGGCAACGCAAAGGAGAAAGACATAGAAGTGAAAACAGCCACGGCCCAGAGCGCAGGGTGGGGCCCCCACAGCAGCCCCTGCCTTCGCACAGGGGATCGTGGAAGCCCACCCCCAGCCCACCCAGCACCTGTCATTCCTGGTCACATCAGGTGTGAACAGTGGGGTCTGGCTGCCCCAGGACCCCCGTTTTTCAGATCATTAACGGAAGCAGCATGCCATGCTCTAAAGAGAGTTTCAAAATTTCAGAGAAAAATGAGATAACGAGCCCGACTCAGACATTGCCTAGCTGTGTGATCGTGGTAAGTGGCTGTACCTCTCTGTGCCTTGGGATTCCCCTCTGGAAAACGGGGTGACTATGCCTCCCTCCAGGGGGGGTGGTGAATCACTGCAGACATGCCCAGCCCAGGGGCTGCCACCTAATCCTCACTCGGTGACTGGTAAGCCCCTGTGTTGGTATGTTCACAGGCAATGTGCCCTCCCCTGCAACTTGAGTCTCTCGGAATCAGTTCTGCAGAGAAAGGGCAGAAGTAAGGCAGGGAAGAAACAAATGTAACTTTCGCCAATCCCGTGACCCACCTGGGACCCCCTCTGGGTTCAGGGTGAGACAGCCCGGGACTTCTGCGTTTCCCCTTTCTCCCCGGAAGCCCCCAGCCATGCACGGGGAGAGGAGTCTCGCTAGCTCTGCGGCCCGGCCACAGCTGCATTGCAGCCATGACTTTCCCCACCTGATTTAAAGCAAAGGGCACCGGGCTCATCCTTGCAAAATGGAATTTTCCAGCGGGGAGGAACGGCGGGATCCGGAGAGATCTCTCAATCTATGCCATGTTTAGCACAACCACCTCCTTCAAGGATGACCAGGGTCAGAATCTCCGGGGCATCAATTCTGCTCTCCTGCCACTGCATGGCTCAAACTTAAAGGCTTTGAAAACTGTGAGAGAGACGTTTCAGGATTTTTCAGCCCGTTCTTGAAGATGGAAATCCATTCCTAGGGTGTCTGTCCCCCTCCCTGTCTGGGCAAGGTCAGCTGCCTGCACTGGTTTCTGGATTCTCCCGTCATCGTCACAACCAACCTCCCGTGGAAGGAAACCTGTTCCCCCGGGAACCGGGAACTCACCTGTACCCTTGGAGACTTGTCCTCGAGAGGTGTTGGGGACAGTCTATAATTTTTTCTTATCTTGCCCAAGCTCAACAAAAGTGTAGTTAAAACTTGCAGAGTGAGTGAGGGACTGCCCCAGGATGCCATGAAGAGACAGTCATCTTTCCTGATTTACAAACCCAGACCATCCCAGAGGTGGCCTCCCTCCCTCTGCTCCACCGTCCTTCAGGTACCACGCCAAAAGAGAGGGATCCCAGAAGGATATGGAGAAGCCATCCCACAATTCCACTTGTCCGCTCTGTTCTCCGGATTTTGTACATTATTTCCAGGTTACAACAAAGATTCTGTTAAAATTCCTAGCTCATCTCACCCTCCTCCAACACCAGGTCGGCCAAGTTCATGCAATGTTAGACAAGAAGTAGCCCCGGAAGGGAGTTCTATCTGAGGGAATGTCCCTAGACCCTCTCCTGTTTACCCTGGTGTCCGTGCTTATGGCGGAGGACAGCCCCCGCCCCTGTCCTCCTCCTTCAAAGGCCTACGTGCAAAAGCAAATCCGCTGACTTCCTTTGGCAGTCTAGATGGGGCTGAGTCATAATCAACCTTTGCTAAACCAGCAATGCTTTCTTCTTTCTGCTTTAGGTGAGAACAGTTCACTGTAACTTATGAGCCTTCCCATGGTCTCATTTCTCTGCAGCGGGTATTTCCAGTCCTGTCAGGAAAATGGTTTAGTGCGGGGATTAACAGAGAACAAACCGAACATCAGATCATGGAGTGTGGGGGCTAAAATCAGCCACCAGGAGGCAGGACACGCAGCAGAGAGACAGGCCCTAACCCCACCTGCTGTACCAGAGGCCCGGGCTGACTTTGAGAGGACATCGGCACGCTCTTGCTCATGGCTAGAACTCTTAGAGGAACGAATGTTTCTACAGGACAGAGGCGAGCCGCCTCATCGGAATCTCCCAGCGTGGGCCTCGGGCAGGTGGAGCATGGGAAAGTTCTTCACTGGGACTTCCAGGGACACCTCTGGTTACAAAACACTTTTAAACTGAGATCTGAGGTTCCTTGGGGTGCCTAGGTTTCAAATGATAAATAATGTAATTGTAGCAAAAAAAAAAAAAAAGAGGATTCAGAAGGACATTTTAGTATTGTGCAGTTAAAACCACGGGGTCAAGGGTCAGGAACCCTGGTGGGGTATAGTGAAGCTTACCTAATTCTCTCACGCTGTGGATCCTGAGACACGGGACTACGATAGCGTCTCTGGATGTGCTCTTAGCAGTTAAAAACAATTTCTTTATACAACGATTTTGAACCTTTGTAAAACAAAATCTACACCGTCACAGGACTCGGTTTTGATTTTACCCAAGAACATCCTCCAATTTAATTAGCAAAGTACTCATTGTGTGTTCTCTTCGTACACCGTGACCTTTTCTAAAAAGAAAGCTTTGAATTAGGCAAAAGCAAAGCAACAGAGGAAAACTCTGAAACCTCCGTGCATTAATTGGGTGGGGGAGAGGAATGTGTGTTTGTTTAGAAAAGGAGTCGAACAGATAACAGGGTCCCAGCAGCAGGAGGAGTGGTCACAAGGTCTCCCACCGTACTTTGCGATACAGCCGTCTAATGACTGTACAGAGGTGAGTCTGCCATCGGCCCCCATCACCCCCCAGTATAGACCATCCACCTCTGACTACCACGACCTGTCTACAAATCATGGTGACATCCTTAGACTTCTGTGTTTTTGCTTATAAAGCTCCTTATAATTTCAGTATGGCGCCTATGTCCAATGTGTACCCGTTCCTCGGTCAATTCCCATATTATCCTGTCCTCCTGGCCTGCAGTCGTCAGAACCACCCTCACACAGCTTCTGGGTAGTTCCCACCATTCGATGAGAGCTGGTGAAAGGACGAAACCTAGTCCTGTTTTTACCGCTAAGTTAAAACTGTCAGAAACTGACCATTCGTTTCTATGTTAAATTGGGCTGGAATTGGCAATTTCATGTGCTTCAGTTTAAAAATAAATGCCTTTCCTTCTTCCTTCTGTGTGGTTTAAGTCACCCCCTCTCTTCTGAGTCCCCAGGCGTCATTCCATTGCTCCCTCTTCGATGCTTCTATCACACGTGTCCCCGGTAGATCTTTGTCATGCTGTGTTACAACTTCGTATTAGATACCGGTCTTCTTAGCAGCACAACATGCCCCTGGGCCAGAGGCTAATCCTGCTCATCTTTTTATCCCAAACCCTTAGAAAAAAATCCTGGTCCTCAGAGGGATCAACAAATGCAATTTATTATATGTGCAAACAGTAATATAAATGGAGACATTTTAAAATGGGCCGGAGCCCCCAGGCCATGGGAACTGCCTTACAAGCCTATGTATACCTGCAACTTTTGGAGTGTTACAATCAGGGCAAAATCTTTGGTCTCAGCCTCAGCAACAGGTCCCAAAGAACAGTTTGCAAAGATAACGAGAAAGAAGTTATTGTGACGACTGAACTGATGACTACTGGACTGAAAATTAAAAACTTTGTTTAGAATTAGCATCACTTTATTATGTTCCCTACACCAATAGAAATGCCTCCCTTGGATGGATGTAATTGTTCTACTTCCCTTTCTCACAAGTACCCATTGCCTTTGTCTCCTAATGGGGACACTATTTGGGTTTCTGCCTGAATTAATGACTCCGGAATAGCTATTCTCATTGTTCTCAATACATGCTTGCAGACTCTCATCTCGAAAAGACCTTTTACTTTTAAGTTAACGTGTTTTTAAAGACCTCCCCATTTCTTTCTTTCTGTTTCTTTTGCTCTCAAAATAGCGCTTTGCCCAACCAACCAACCTCTCTTTTTTGATACCTGGGAATTTGCATGCCTGACCTTCACACATAGTTGCCAGCTGTATCTGTGGGATTCAATGCTTTCCTCTTTTCTGATTCTTTGAAGGTTGAGTCACCCAGTGTCACATGACGCCTGGGCAGCCTGGTCATCCATTTCCTGGAAAGTGGTCACTGTATCCGCCATTGGGAAGGGAAGGGGTTCCATACGACAGACCACGGCCTCAGAATAATTAGAGCCTTTTCCAAAGCCAGTCACCCTCGGTCACTCAGAGTGCCATGATCATCAGCGTCACAAATTCTGGTAAGGTGTCCACAGGGCCCCTCTCAGGACAGACTTGGAACTCTCTAGTTGGGAGAGGGTGAGCCAGGGGTCATGTCTCAGATGAGGCAACCCAACCCTGTCTCACCCGGAGACGCCCTGGAGATCCTTCCTGGCCCTGGCGGGGCAGGGAGAAGCCTAGAATGGCTGTTTCCTATCACTGACAGGAAGGAGAAAAAAAAGCCTAAACATTTCACCGTAGCACCAACCCTCAGGTGTGGGAAATGCACGCGGAGCAACAGGAGCAGATATGTTCCACACCTGCAGGTCCCTGTGGGGGCCGCTTCTTCCCAGGAAGCCCTCCCCGCCCCCTGTGTGCACCACTGGTCGAAAACCCCTTTTAAAAGGAGGTTTGAAGTTTCTTCAGGTGCCTACAGTTCAAAATAAAAATAATATAATTGCAGCACAAATATATCCAGGGGGACATTTCAGTATTATGCACTTAAAACTACAGGGTCAATTTTTAATACCCTCAATGCAATTTAGGGAGTCTCCTTACCCCCCAGGTAATTTCCTCTGGACCCAGCTCTGGCTCCTCCTCCTAGAAACTGGATGCATTTGCCTCTACCTGGCCAGGTTCCACTTCCTTCCTTTGCTGTTCCATATCAGGTTGCAATGATCTCTTTAATGAATGTCTTTCCCATGGACGCCTTAAACTCCACGAGGTCAGGAATCATGTCTTACTCACTCTCCTGTCCCATGGGTCTGGGAACCGAGCTAAGAGGCAGGGAGCAGCTGAGGAGAGACCCTGAGGGGTTTCTGGTAGGCAGTTATTTCCACTTTCAAGAACTAAAACTAGAATGGAACAGGGAAAGGAAGAAAAGAAAGGCTGTTTCCCAATGTCTGCCCTTTCCCGATCAGCATCTTACGGGCAGGGGTCTAAGTCAGCCCCATGGTGAGTCACTAGACCCTTCCTATGATCTCTGAGTTACAAAGAAAAGTCAAAGCTACATCCCAGCTGCCTGGCAACAGGGAGGGCCCGATTCACTTCATTAGCTCCAAGATTAAGATGGGCTAGGGAATTTGGAGAAGGATGCACGTATCTCTATTAAAATGCAAAAAAACAAAAACAATAAACAAACAAAAAACCCAACAACAACACAAAAACAGTAAAATAACAATAACAACAAAACTTTATAAATTAGTGAAGAGCCAACAGGAATTCTGCACCACCCACCGTGTAAGGTTCTGTGTATGTCATGTGCTGTCTGTTCCTCCACAAACTACTTTGTGCTAGTCCAGTGTCCACTTGAAACAGAGACCATTGCTGGGGTCCTGTTTCCCACTGTCACTTAGCCTAGTGACTGTGTAGAGCCTCTGAGAAATCCCAAAAGCAAAGAGTGAGTGAATGCAGGGGACTGTCACAGTGATTCCTCCCACAGTTGCTAGTACTCAGCTAGGAGAATATAGGGTACAGGCATTACCATTCACCCAACAGGTGTTAATTGGCATCTACGTGCCAGGCACTGTGTGGCTTCTGGGAAATACCCACTGAACCCCAAGAGCCTTTCAGAAGAACAATATGCTGTTCCGTTTAGTGCTCATATTCAGGAACAGACGGATACACAAAGGACGAAGGAGTGACTCTAATATCAACCCCAAGTCTTAGACTACATGGTCAGTTATTTTGTTTGCTGATAAATAAAATTTAAAGGTAATTTAAATAAAATTTAAATTTTATTAGATATAACTATCATGGCTTTTTCAAATGCTCATTCCGTAGAGCTGTTATATATTGCAGTCATAATTGAAACTGTTCAGTAGTAACCATCATTACTACTAGAAATAATACTTTGTTTCACATAAAAAGGAAACTCTTACTCAATATTTATCAAATAATTTTTACACTGCATTTTTCCCTCCCTAATAAGAGAGTCAGGTAGTATTAGTCTCTTTTTACAGATTGAAAAAGAAAAAGGATACAAAACAAGGATGTCATTTATTCAAAGCCTTATTATCTATCAGAGGCAGATTCCAGGTGAGGAACCAGCTATCTAGCATCTAGGATCCTTGACCATCGCTCACATTATCAACGACTCCTTCCTGCTTCCGTGGTTGCTGAATCATTTTTAAATCACTTAAAAAAATTAAAAGTAGAAAAATGTTAATCATAAGTGGAAGGACAAGCTCTGAGCTGGTGAGAAATGGATGCTCACTGAGACAGACGCCCCCACAGGAGCAGACTGGATCCCCCACTGGTTCCCAGAATCACCTGCAGCACCAGATTCACCTGGAGGGTGGGTCAGGCCCCCGGGGCCCTTCCCAGTGCTTCTGATCCCACTGATCTGGGGTAAGCCTGAGAACTTGCATTTGGAACAAGTGTTCATGTTTATTGGGGGACAACACTTTGAGAACCAATGGACATGGGCCAGTTCCCCCAAACCTCAATGCCACAAGTTCTTTCGTTCCTTCAACCAGAGGTTTTTAAAGCCTATGAAAGTGTAAGGATCACCTGGGGAGAGTGTTCAGTGAGATGCCTTCTCAGGCCCACGCCCAGGAGCATGTGAGTCAGCAGGTCAGAAATATGCATTTCTTTTTTTTTAATTTTTTTAAATTGATATTAGAAAGAGAGAGAAACATCGATGAGAGAGCACATCGATTGGCCGCCTCCTGCATGCCCCTCGCTGGGGATCAGGCCCACGACCTGGGCATGTGCCCTGACCGGGAATCGAACCGGTGACCTCTTGGTGCATGGGCCGATGCCCAACTACTGAGCCACACTGGCTGGGCAGAAATCTGCATTTCTAATCAGCAGCCCAGGTGACCCCGAGGCTGCACAGAGGCACTTGGAGTGATCCAGGCCTAAGTTCATCTCCACATATTTTGGAGAAAAGTAAAAAAAGGACTAAATATACCTGTTCTGGGTACTTCTGTGGGCAAAGAGGTAGAATTTGTTCCCTTTTTATCTTTAGCATTTTGTATGTTGGCCAACTTTGCCTTTTCTTTGTAGCGTTTGGAACAAAAAGAGCACCTTCTGGTCTAGCTCTCCTGTCACTCTGCCTGGTGGCAGGCGAGGGAAGAAGGTGCATAAAACCAGCAACTGCATCATCATGGAGAGGTCACTTTGGTTTGCCACCCAGGGGAAGAATACCCTTTCTTGCCCTACTGTTATGGACTGGATGTGTTCCCCCCAAATTCAAACATGGAAGTCCTAACCCCTAGCACCTGTTTTGGAGATGGGGTCTTTAGAGAGGTAATTAAGTTAAAATGAGGCCATTACAGTGACCCTAATTCTATATGACCGATGTCCTTGTAAGAAGAAGAGATGAAGACACAGGCTGGCAAAGAGAGAGACCGTGTGAAGACACAGGGAGAAGATGGCTCTCTGTAAGCCAAGGAGAGAGGCCTCGGGAGACGCCAACCTTGCCAACACCTCATCTTGGACTTTTATCCTACAGAATTATGAGAAAATCAGTTTCTGTTGCTTAAGCCACTCAGTCTGTGGTACTTGGTTCTGGCTGCCACACTCGTGCCCCGTCCTGTGTCATAATGAACCTTGCCCTGAGGATCGATGAGGCAGGATCCCTGTGGGTCCCTTAAGAAGCATCGAACTTGTGTTGGATGTGGAGGCCTGGGAGGGTGCCACGTGGTCCCTGCCAATGGAAGTAACAACTTCCAAATGACAAATGTATCCAATCCCCGAATGGGTTGAGATGCTTTTGCATTTGCGAATTTTTTGAACACAGACTAGCGTTGAGCTAATCCACGTAAGAATATTTTCACAGCTAATACTTAGTGCTTTTATACGTGCCTGAAAGATGAGCTTCTCTGAAGGGTTATGGTAGAGTTTTAAGTACAGAGGTATTTCCATTCAGGCACAGATGTTGCAGAAGAACGTATGTGTGCTTATTTCTTATAAATCAAATCATGTTTTAATTGTACCAGGGGAATTCCACATTGAAATGTGTTCTGAAGTGAATCTGTGTACAGTGGAAGTAAACTCTTCCTCCGAATTATTTTGTAAGTTTTGATTTTCATAATATTTTAAAATATATATTATTACCTGTTATTGTTTTCTTTTGACATAATTTCAGACTATACAAAAGGACACAACAAAGAGTCTCTGTACAGCGTTCTTCCTGATTATTTTTTGTTTAAAAAGGTAATGATTCACTCAAACTGCTCTCCTATTCTCCTGCCTCCAAGATTTAAGCTAATAGTGGCTTTTACAAAAAAATATGCAATTGACTCAATATGATAATTAACATTATCAGCAGCAATGACAATAATTGCCTACAGAATACCTGGTAAATGCCAGGCAAACCTGTTCAACATTTAACCTGGATTATCTCCTACTGTTAACAACCCTGTAAGACAGGTGCTATTATTATACCCAATTAATAGAGGGGATGTGCAGACATAGGGAGTTTTAGGATCTTGCCCAAGGTCATGCAGATAGAAATCTTGTAGTGCTGCATGCAAATCAAACCAACCAGATTCCTGGACCCATGGTTTTAAGGCCCATCTTCTAAATCAGGTGTAAACAAACTACAGTATTTGGCCTATTTTTGTATGGCCCATGAACTGAGAATGCTTTTGACATTTTCATATGACTGAGAAAAAAACCAATAGGAGAATAAGATTTAGTGACAAATGAAAAAAAAAAATCAAATGAAATTCAAATTTTGGTATTTATAAATAAAGCTTTATTGGAACTCAGCCACATGTATTTACATATTGTATATGGCTGCTTTTATGTGCAAGACAGAGCTGAAGACTTGCAACAGAGACCTTCGGCCCACAAAGGCTAAAATCTTCACTGTCTGCATCTTTGCAGAAAAGGTTTTCTGAGCCCTGTTCCAATGTCTCTTTCCTGTTTGGAAAAGAACTGACAGGAATTGTCTCTCAAGACAGCATTGGCTCCTCCCCTGGAAGCTGACATTAAATATTTAGAGGGTATCATTTTATCAATACTTGCCAAATTTTTAATTGTATTTCATTTTTGTTACTAATGGACAACCAAAAATATTTTAAAGCCATGTTTATTTTCAATACTGGCCAAATTTTTATTTTTAATTTATTGTTGTTCAACACAAAGAAACACGAGAACACTTGATCTATATGGTATTTATGAATATGAAAATATTCAGCCACAACAAAAACGATGAAGGCAAGTTTTATTTTCTTAGGGATTTGGCCTTCAGGGTGACAGGTGTTAATATATAGACAAGGGCTGGCCTAGAGCCTTCTTCCTCAAATTCTAATTAATGTGTCCTGAATCACCTGGTAGGCCCTTTGAAAATGCTGATTCTTATCTAGCAGGTCGGGGGGGGGGGGGCTGAAATTCAGCATTTCTCATGAGTTCCCAGGGAAGCCCAGGCTGCTAAAAATAGTAAAATGATAGGGACTACATAAGCAACCTCAACTACAGCCAATAGTAATGAGAGTGACCTTTAAGATGCCACTGAGTTTTGGGGACTTGACTACATAGACTCTACATGATTTATGTATTTTTTTCTTATTAAATCCACAAGAAAACTAAGGCTGAGAGAGAGAAAAATAGGAGACAAAACTGAAATCTGAGCCAGCTTTGCCTGGTTCCAAAGTTCATACTCTCTCACAAAGATTTTAGTGGTGGTACTTGGTCCTGAGTTGATCGAATAACCTTTTTAATCTTGGCCTGATCGCTATCCACCAACCCCATTTTGACTAACCCATGTCTAAGGAACCTGCAGTGGCTGTCTGGGTTAACACACCTGAGTCTGCCGGGCTACAAATGTTAGGTAGAACCTCCTGGTCACCTTTTACAATCTGTGATAGGGTTTTAAATCCAACCAAGAAAACTCTGAAAAGGATGCATCTTCTATAGACGAGAAAATCCCACTTGCAAGATAGAAATAAGACACAGAGGAAGAGAACACAGAGAGGAGAAATAGTGAACTCTTAGGGTCTAAAAAAGCTGAAAAAGCATGGACTTTAAAAACTTTTTGTTTTCCTTCCTGGCCTCGGTCACTGTAAGTTTCTTTGACCTTGGGCAAGGCATTTAACGTTCCTGAGCCTTGATTTTCACATCTGTAAATAGGGACAAAAGTATCTCCTTTGTCGAGTATTGGTATAAGGATTAGAACTATTGTATGAAAGGGTTTGGCAAAGAGTAGATAAAATATAAGTGACTTCAGTAATAATAATGGAAATAATTATTATTTGGAATTTCAAAATATGGCACTTTGGGGACTCCTTTGTTCCCTTGTTCCTTTAAGAAAGAAGTAGCACATTGATGACTAGTGTACTGTTTTCTTTGGCCACTAACATAAGGATAAAGATAATGGAGTTAATGGGAAGCTTTTTTTTGTTGTTGTTATGTGCCCTTAGTGGGAACCGAACCTGGGACTCTCTGGTCCACAGGCTGATGCTCGAACCGCTGAGCCAAACCAGCCAGGGCAGAAAACATTTTAAGATTGGAAAATAATGGCAAATCTTTCCATTTGAAAGGTTCACTATTACAAGACAGAATTTTTTTTTTTTTATAGGAACCAGGAGACGGGGCCACGTGGGTTTGGGCCAGTGGTCCTGAGGGCCACTCAGGGTGATGGGGAGGAGTTACTCCTTTCCTTCATGGAGACATGTCCTCTCTGCTTCCCACATCACTTACTGATCTCAGCCTGCTCCTAAAGACATTTCAGTTTGCCATCTCTGCTCAAGAGGAAAAATAATAATAATTATATACATAAATTGTGCTTTAGCTGCAGTCAGTAGAGTTCAGCAGAGTTTACAAATTTCTGCCAAAAACCTAAATGGCCTTCCTCAATGTTTCTCTCTCATCTTTTTAGGGAGAGCCTCTCAGATGATAGAAGAGTCCAAGCCTCTGGAGAGCCTTCCCTCGTGCCCTCCTCTCATATTTCACTAACTGCTAGAACTTTATCTCAGGAGGGACTGGATATGTCAGTGGAATGGGGGACAGAGATTCACCTTGACTTTCCTTCCTGTCCCAGGTTAGGTTTGCATTCCTGACTCCACTCTTCTGGTGAAAGTAGGAAATAGACTTGAACTCGGAGTCTCTCAAAGAGTAATTACACACATTCATTTAAATATGCTACACACACACACACACACACACACACACCTATGGGCTGAAAGCAAACAGACAATTTCGACTGGTGAGAATTATTTTCAAAAATGACGGAGAAGTAATACAGACAGTTCCAATCTTTACAATGCCATATGTGTATGAAGCAAACACTAGAAATATAAATAGACTCATATTTTTTTCTAGGGAAAATATCAGTGATATTGGGGTGTTCATGTTTTTAAAATGATATTGGGCTTAGCATAATGATAAGTGCACATCAATTAACCTTTGCATCTGATTTAAATGTATAACCCATTAGCTAATTTAATCTCTCAAAAAAAAATAACAGCCATTGGCATTATTCTTTGAATAATCCTTGTTCAGTTTCCATAATGGTATACAGTTTAATGAAAAACTCATTAGAATGTAGCATACGGCCCAATTAATTCTGGCTGATTCTTTGGGTGTAAATAGCTAAAGCCGATGCTGGATTCCATTTTCCACTGGCTTTATTAATTTTTCATAAACCAATATTTCGACGGTAATGGGTTGTAGCAGTTCCATAGAAGTTCTAGAAATGCATTCATTGCCATCAGTGTAATCTGGGAGCTTTTGCCATTTGTGTGTCGGTTTTCCAACACCACATTTTTAAAAGACAACAGCAGAGCTTTGTTTTATACTTGGAGAATGATATCTACACATCATTACCATATAACATGTTAAACAGTATTTGGTCAATTTGTCTCTATTTACACAACTCAGTCTTGGGCTAATAACACTGAACTACACATTTTGAAAAGAACTCTAAAAGTGGGAAGCAAAATATCTTCAAAATTAAATAGTATATAGTAGAATGGCAATACCATTCTTAAAACATAAAGAGAAAAATCACCTCACTTTTTTAAATCTCTGGGAATTTGCTTTCCTAGGAAAATATTTAGCCAAAACCAGGAAACAAGCTTTACTATAGCCTTGGAGCTAGGAGCCAGACTAGTTATCCTGGGGTCTGTGAAGACTGATCTCTGGACTTGGTCAGCAGCCGCTGATGTACCCACACTTTTGCTAGTCCCCAGGGCCCAACCTACATATTAGTAATATGTTCTCATGATAAGGGTGCTACTTCATCCTCAAGTGTTTTGCTTGAATATATATATATTCATTCCAGCCTGTGTGGCTCAGTGGTTGAGCATCGACCCATGCACCAAGAGGTCACCAATTCAATTCCCGGTCAGGGCACATGTCCAAGTTGTGGGCCCAGCCCCCAGTGGGGGGCGTGCAGGAGGCGGCCAATCGATATTCTCGCTCATCAATGTCTCTATCTCCCTCCCTCTCCCCTCCTTTCTTTCTAAAAATCAAAAATAAATAAATAAATAAATAGATAGATAGATAGATAGATAGATAGATAGATAGATAGATAGATAGATAGATGTTTTGGAGAGAAAGGGAGAGGGAGAAAGAAAGAGAAACATCTATCGGCTGCCTCCTGAAAGTCCCCTACTGGGGATCGAGCCCACAACCCAGGCATGCACCCTGACCAGCAACCTTTCCATGCACAGGACATTATCCAACCAACTGAGCCACACGGACCAGGGCTATTGTTTTATGTTTTTATCAGAGCTTTCAATGATTGCCTGGGACTCAAAGGATACATTCCAGAATCCAGATTCACCGTGTGGCATTGTCAGGTCTTTTGCAACTTTTCTCTACAAGGTCCCCTCTCATCTCAACAGATCAATGTTTCTTAGCTTTTGGAGAAAACCTGATTTTGCCTCAGAAATTTCCATCTCAGGTGAAAATCAAGTACCCATATTTGTTTTTATTTGTTTGTTTAATACTTCTCAATGGATTCTGAGGATAACGATTAAAAAATTCCTTTGGGCTCTACCAAATGCCTCTTTAGTCACCTCTACAATAATCTTACCCCACTTTCTTTTTAGGTAAACAAACTCTTACTCACCCTTCAAAACCTAATTTGTACTACTCATCTGATGCCTAATACAGATGGTCGCTATTTTTCAGTGCTCCAGCAGGTATCATCATTTATTATACTCTGAGTTTCTTAGTCTGCATCCTTTACTGCCCTGTCAAATTCTGGAGGGAAGTACTGCTCCCCAGCCCCCATCACAGTGCCTGGCCCTTCTCAGGCCCCCGATGCTGTGACGGGAGCGACTGGATGAACTGATACAAGCCATTGGCATGTGTTCATTTGCTCGACTTCTCTCTTTGGCCTTTCCTTGATGAATATCACGCAACTAAGTGACAGCCAGTGAACCGTATGGGTTCCCGCAGTGTGTAACTCTGAAACCAGTGCAATGCTAAGAACAACAACAACAAAGCTCCCCCAGGAGTAAACTAGTGGCTCTGTGTTCATTAAGTCTGGACCTCTGAAGCCAAGGCCAGCAGAGTAGGGCTGTGGCTTTCACATTTTTACATAGTTGGGGTTAAAAACAAACAGATGGCTAGTTCACAACATGGAAAACGTTATGAAATTTAAATGTCGGTGTCCTTAAATAAAGTTTCCTTGGAACATAGGCAAGCCCATTCATTATGCATTGTCTACGGCTGCCTTGTAGGGTACCGGCACAGTTGAGTAGTTGTGACGGGGACCACATGGCATGCAAAGCCCAAAGTATTTACTCACTGGCCCTCTATTGAAAACATTTGTTGAATCTGCTCTAAGCAAAAAGTCACACATTCTATTTTTTTTATAACTAAATTCAGCTTGATCTTTCTTATAGAATCAACCAACACAGTGGTATACCCTGCCTAACATCATCATCATCATGCCAACCACCACCTCCATTATCACCATTGCTATATATTCTGAGCTCTTCATTATTTTTCTCTGTAGTGCAGGAAAGGGTTAACTCAGCAGGGCTGCTGGAACCCTACCCATTTCCTGCAAAGGCTTGTCTGTAGGACTGGTCCTTAGGTCCTTAGTCAACTCCTCCTTGAAGAGATCTGAGCCCCTGGGATATTCTACCTCATAAGACTGGTTTTGGATGCCTGAGGCTTTGGGCCACCTAGTACCAGTCTGATACTATAGTTTACTATAGCAACCTGCTTTATGGTGAATACTTGCTTTTGCTCTGGGGACTAACTTTTGAATAGTTGAGGTAAGTCACATGGATGCTCCAAGTGACCAACTCCCAATAAAAACCCTGGACACTGAATCTCAGGTGAGCTTCCTTGACCAATAACCCTTGGCATGTGTTGTCACACGTCACTGCTGGGAAAATCAAACCCCCATGTCTCCATAGGGAGAGCACACCCCTTCTGGGCTTCACCCCATGTACTCTTTCCCTTTGCTGATTTTTAATCTGTATCCTTCTGCTGAAATAAAATAGAACTGTGAATATAACAGCTTTTCTGAATCCTGTGAGTCCTAGCCAATCACAGAGCGGTCTTGGGGACCCCCCCCCCCAATTCAGCTCTGAAGTATCTAATCAAACATTATGCTTTTCCCTTCTGGAGTCAAAAATCACAAGTAAGGCCCAGAAGAAGAAACATTTGGGCAAATGTATCTCTTTAAATTCTTTGATTGCTGTTGATAACTACAGCTGTCACACTTCTTCAGCAGTAGCAAGTGGTAGAGTTATTATGCATAAGAGTTATTAAGATATTCAGTGCATATGTGACAGCTTCACTAATGTCCTTCTATCAGGACAGCATTGCTCAACCTTAGCACTATTAACATATTGAGCCAGATCATTTTTTGTGGTTGGGGGCTGTGCACTGTAGGATATTTTGCAGCATCTCTGGCCTCCACCCACTAGATGTCAGTAGCGAATACCTATCCTCTTGGAAGTGACCATAAACAATGTCTCTAGAAATTCACCAGTTCCTCTGGGGCGGGGGGTGCGGGGTAGAGATCACTCCCAGTTCAGAACCACTGATCCAGGATATTGGATTAATTAAAGCATTTGTGTGTGTGTGGGGTGGGGGGGTGGGGGTGGGGGGTCAGTTGTTTTAGTAGAAAGAAATGAGCTTTGGATTGAAAGATATAGGTTTGGATCCAGCTCTTCAGCTTCAGAAGTCAGCAACTTTGGGCAACTTAAGTTGACCGGATTTCCTAATTGATATGCAACCTGAAGATAATGACACTTACCCTGCCAAGCTGTGATCTATGTAAATATATGCAAAGACCCCCGTATGGAGAGTGGCATGTGTGTGATACTAAACGCAAAGATGTTTTTATTAGTTATTCTATTCTACGACCTGATACATTGAAGGCATTGGGGGCATGCCCTCGTTTACTCCTACAGAGGAAACTTCAGAGTAAAGCAATGAAAAGCCTGGATTTTGAGGTTAGAAAAAAGACCTTTATGTAATAAATAGATTTGTTTTCCATACTAGTCCTGTGATTCAGCGAATGTGATAACTCTCCTTGAAACCTTGGTATCATCATTTCTATAATAAAGACAATGCTATAACATTCTTATAAAGACTTGAGGAGATGCAAAGTGTTCAGCACAATGCCTGGCATAGAGTAAGTCCCCCCAAATTGTCTTTTGTTGATGCTTTAAGTTGTTCTATGAATAGATGATGCAGCCTGAAACTTTTCCTATGAAATTTATCCAGAGCCAGGCATTCAAACCTCATCTTTCTCCCACAGCCTAGATGTGGGGCTCCTACCAGGATTGCCCTGTAGCTCCTTGCTTTTGGGGAGCTCTCCTTGATTGACTTTCCATGCAACAGAAGGGAAACTCATTCATTTAGGAAATGCAGTTTTTAGCATGAAAGCACATTCTGATCCTATTTGAAGATCAAAAACCCCCACAGTCTTCATCAAAGCTGAGCTGCATTCCTTTGGTGGGACAGGGAAGGATGCTGATAAAAATTAAGGCCAAATGTGGGCAGTGATGAGGTGAAATCTGATGAGACATTTGTGGGAGGAGAAGAGAGAAGGAAAGTGAATTGCAACCAAAAAAGGAGGCAGAGGTAAACAGATGTACAAGATGAACACTTTGAAATGGAACATTGCCAGGTTGGAAATCCTTTGCTTGGGGACTTAAGCCGGGAACCTTCCGTTCCAGTTCACTGAAGTGCACTGGATTTAATCTGGTAGATGTGTCAATTATACAAAACATCTCCGAGCCGAAGGTCATTGTTCAGAGGAACGGCTCCCTTCCACCGTGGCTGTGTGTCTGGATGAGTCTGGTCCTCTGGGTGGATGGGGAAATGTTAGAGCCACAAGGGGTGCCTGGATATTGGCTGCTTTGAGGGACTCAGAGTGGTAGCAGGTACTTTCAAACCCACACTCTGTTCTTTCAGGATGCTAAGGTAGTCACCCCAAACACGGCATGTGTGGGCCCCAGGATTTTGGCGGATCATCCTGAGCCTCACCCTAAGTCTAGGACTATGGCTAATAAAAGAAAAGCAGCTTGGCTCAGGGCTACAGTCATCACAGGCTTTGGATAATCTCACTTTTTTCAGATGCTATCGTATCCAAAGTGCAGGAAAGGAATTGGGGAAAAGCCCATCTAAAAGTGTGGGTAAAGGTCATTCTCATCAAGTGATGTGGGGGAAGAAGACCTACATCTACCTCCTTTTGACCCCAAAACCCTTAGGAAACCAATACCATTGTCCAGGTAATCCAAGGTCAAATACAGCTGCCCTTTCAAGATAAGCGACCACAGAGTGCTACATCCATTGTCTTCATTGTTAGAGTTTATACTGAGATCCCAGTCCACTTTCTCATCACTTTGCCTGGTCTCCAGTCACGTGCCCACGGTCAGGCTCATACCAACATGGACATAATCAAGGTGACTTCAGTGATCACACTTATATTTTTATTTTACTTTACTGCCTATAAAGTTATTTTATACTCATTCTCTTATCCAGTCCCATTACCCCAAGATAACCTACTTTCAAGATCTGACCACCTTTCAATTCTGACTTTGTAGCCAGGTATGCCCTTCTTCAAGTACCTGTTGTTTATTTTTTGCCCCTCTCAGAATCAGAAATCTTTATTTTCAGAAGTTCATACTCATGACCCCCTTTCCTCTCCCCACCCCAAGAAATCTGCTCATAATAACAGTCTCACCAAGACTATTTTTCATCGTCATCTTTAAGGCTTTTGAGTAATTTACTCTGCATCTTTCCACTATTGACTTGAGTCGTGTGTTTCTTATCATCAGGACCTAACTGTATCTCAGATTTGCATTGCCTTGAAGGGTCTTTTCCTTTCCGTATTGATCGCAACTTGTCGAGTAATTTAACTGGATTCCAATTTTCCTTTGCAAGCGGGGTGCTCTCCATCCATGGGAGTGAGTTATGCATGTTCAAGTGGTGCATCTTATGAATCTTGTTAAGCGTTGCTGCCTTAGAGCCCCACTGATGGAATATTTAATCACAGAAATGAGTTGGCAGGTGTGATATACAGTGTGGTTAAGCTTTGCAGCGATCTGAGCGGCAAGAGAGAAACAGATGAATTTGCCATTTGTCAGTACCATGTTGACATCTTTGTATAACCCTCTGTAATTTATTTGTATTTTGTTTTACTTATTTATGAAGATCAAAGGTGCTTTCAATCAACAGTTTCATGGGCTAGATATCATGATTATCTCTCAAAGATGCCACTTTTTAAAAATCGTTTTATTAGCAAGCAAATTCTCACAAAGATGGGGAGAGGGTAAGAATCCCCTTTGAGCCTTCGTCATTGAGATTCTTAGGAACACTATTTCCTTTTTGTTTGTTTTTTTGTTAATCCTCACCCGAGGATGTTTTTCCATTGATTTTTAGAGAGGGTGGAAGGGAGTGAGGGAGAGAGAGAGAGAGAGAGAGAGAGAGAGAGAGAGAGAGAGAGAAACTTTGATGTGAGAGAGACATAGCAAAGATGTGCAAGATACCAATTGGGGCCAGGGATCAAACCTGCAACCCAGGCATGTGCTCTTGACTGAGAATCAAACCTGAGATCTTCAGTCTGCAGGCCGACACTCTAACCATGGAGCCAAACCAGCCAGGGCTAGAAACACTACTTCTAATTACATTAAATAAGTTGAGGCATGCTACTGGGAAGATATATTTGTAGATACTGTACTTCTATTTAGGACCTTCAGGTGTCTTTAATTTCTTTTCATTTCTAAAATGGAATTGCCATAGATACTGGCTAACGTCTCCGAGACCCATCTGGACATTTTTTTTATGGACTTTTATCCCTCTTTTGTCTTGAGAATAAGCCTCAAGGGGTCTGAAGATGATGAGACCGAGGAAAAATAATAAATGCTGTTTAGTATAACAGGGAAACACCCACTTGTCTTCGGAGAAGATTTACATACGTTCACGGGATGAAGCTGATTTATGTGGCTCTGCTTTTGGAGACTGGGTTGGACACGCATGTAACAGAGTCCTTTCAGGTGTCACTCTCTGAGTCCAGAAGACAAACCCAGAATGAAAGGCCTTCCTTAACAGCTCTCCCTGGAATGCGCATGCGAGGGGCAGTGCATGTCATAATTTATCAAAGCAAATTAATACTGTCCAGCTGGTAATTAAAGATCCCCATTAAGCAACTGCTCTCCCCACCCCCACCCTGCGTTAGCAATAAAAATGCACTCAGGGCGTCAAGAGGTTATATAGGAAAATCAATACCCTGCCATTTTATAATTAAAAGAGAAAATAAATGTTAGGGAAAAGTCCACTAAATTAGGAAAATTACCTTTAGGAGAGATTGAAAATATCGATTTTAATTTACAAAATATGTGAACTTTTCATGCCCCATTCTGAGAGACAATTGGAGGCTGGGTTGTTAATTCTGTATAAGCTTCAGAAAATCAATAATTATACTATAGGAATATTATGATATGTGTCATTAACACAGAGTCTTACACAGAGACATGACTAAGTCTGGCTTTCTATCTCAGGCAGATACAGGGGCTGGCCTGCTAAATATCCCTAGCAAATCAATGACAGGGTTTCCATTTCAGCTCTGAGGCATATTCAAAATTGCAAGATAAATCCAGACTATTTTTATCCTTGGGGAGATTGAAAATGCCCCCGAAACTCATAGTCATGGATATTAAAATGGGTGACCTTAGTAATTATACCTGGTTATGGAAATGAATATATTCTACACCTATAGCTTTACATATACAGGGGTGAGGGAAAGGTAGCTTTACAGCCATGACTGGATGAAACGCAGTTTATTCTTATATTATTATATATTAACTATTGGGTTATTTATTTGTATTACAACTAAACCTACTTTTGCCCATCCCAGGATGCAGTCCATAGACACAGCTGCCTAACATTATATTTAGCTAGCAGGAGTCTCAGTGTTTATGGCTCTTCAACTATTTCAAAGGCATTGTTCTGGCGTGTTGAGTTTGCAGCGATATTTTTCCCACATGTCTGAACATCACAAACGCTGTCCATCCACCTACACAAATACACAGGCCAAAGAGGGAAAGCTTCCGACTAAGGAGAGGCCAGATATTGGCAACTCGAGACCCACATGTTCAGATTTCTCAAGTGTCACTTACGTATCCATAACTCACTTTTGTTTTTAAGGTTTCAGGTTTTCTTGGAGCAAGTCATACAGAGAATGATTTGGTTCTCCAGACTCCTTAGAGCTTCCCCTGACGCAACTAGATAACATGTCTGAATATGATGGTAGTGGTGGAAATAATCCAAAATAATGATCTTACTTCTCTTATTTCATCCGATGGGCATGGACATAGATCAGTAGTATGATTTGCGATCACAGAGCTTGGTCAGTAAGAATGCCTTTTAATCGCCCTGGCCGGTTTGGCTCAGTGGTTAGAGCATCGACCTGTGGTCCAGAGAGACCCGGGTTTGGTTCCCGCTAGGGGCGCATACCTTGGTTGCAGTTTGTCCCCGGCCCTGGTTGGTCGTGCGGGTGGCAGCCACTCAATGTGTTCCTTTCACATCCATGTTTCTCTCTCTCTCTCTCTCTCTCTCTCTCTCTCTCTCTCTCTCTCTTTCTTTCTCTCCCTCCCACTCTATCTGAACAAAAAATAGAAAATTGTCCTCAGGTGAGGATAAAAAAAGTAAATAATATTCATAAGAAAAAAAAGCAGTGGCAGTGTAGCTGGTTGTAACGAATACAGCCTCTTGATTTCACATTCTAGCCGTCTTCTTACCAGCTGTGACATCTTAGCCCCGTGATGCAAGCTCCTCGAACCTTAGTCCCCTCGTTTGGAAAACTGTCGTGAGGATTTAGGCTCCCTAATTTAGGTACAGTGCTTAGAACAGTGCCTGAGCACAGCAAGAACTCTGCCGTTTGGACCTGAGGACGGCTGGAGCTTTCTCTCTAGCCAGTGGTTTCTTCTGAGGGTGGGCCCATGGCTGCTTTGAATTGCTGTTCTAATGTTCTCAAAGTTACATGGGTTAATGTATTCTTGTATACATTAGTTACTCTGAATTGATTCTTCTGTCTTAATGTCCTCCTAAACACCCACAGATATACGTATAGGTTTGAAAAAGATATTTGGTGTTTTCTTGGTTATCGAAGACAAAAAATGCATGGGACCAGAAAAATGCACTCTCCTCTCTGTATTATAATGCATACATACCCTACCTCCTCATCAGATGACATCTTGCTTCTTGTTTTTGACCCATAACTTTGGGGAGAAAACATGCACATAAGCGCACATGTGTATGCGCGCGCGCGCGCGCACACACACACACACACACGATCGGCCACCTCTTTACTCCGGCTATTCCATTTCACTGGGCAGAGTCTGCGGGTGCATGGAAGGTGCTGTCCAATGGTCTCCTTGTGCCTTTGGGCAATTTCATTTATTTGCAGTTTCAGAAAAGCATGTACCCCAGCAATATCTGTGTCCCCCAAACAGGCTGCCTTACTTCTGAACCCAGAAATTAACTTCCCCCAGATGGACATGCTGAGACCGGAAGGATTAGTCCTCTCATGAGATAAGAAGAGAATCTCTTAGTCTAGTGGTACACTCATAATTCAGACGCATCAGCTCCAGTTTAGCTGTCTCCATATGGCAAAGAGGTGGAATATTAACTTATTTACTTCTAGTTATCCAGTGTTCATATGGTGACAGCCATGCACCAAACACCCATCACATACTAACCCATGTAATTATTATAAATACCTGTGAGTTTATTACTATTATCATCTCCCATTTAACAGATGAAAACACTGAGGCACAGAGAGGTTAAGTAACTTGCCTAGAGTCACACAGCTGGCAATTAGAGAAGCCTAATTTAAACCCGGGCTGTCTGAGTGCAGTGTCCATGCTGCTTACTCTGCTGGGTGTCCTGTTAGGATGTGGGTTCCACCATATAGCCGTGGGAAGCCTTAGGGCGGTGTCTCTCCTTCCTCATAAGAGTCAACACCGCCATTCCACAGGCATAGAGTCCTTGGACTTAACCCAGGCTTGTGGGAAAATCCACACATGAAGAACAATTGCAGACATTACCTACCTAAAATCCAGAATGCACATTGGGCCTTCCCAGATTTACCTTTTCTTAAAAATCAAGTTGTTTTTAATGCTAAAGTAGCTGTCTGAGTTTCCTAAGCTCCTTTGTCATCCACGAGGTGTCACGACCGTGACAGCAGAAAGGCATCCCACAAGAGACCAAGGGGTATGACTTACCGTCAAGAAATCACTAAGTGGGCGGATAGACCAATTGGTCACTGCTGTCTGCTTATTAAAAAGCAAGGGTCACAGCAAAGAAAGACCTCTTTTCAATATCCGTGGGGCAAAGCCACGAGGTCCCCAGGTGTTAAATGCAGCTTTGCTCATGAGCCAGGGCGCGACAGGCTGAGGGGACAGGTCCCGCGGAGCAAAAATCTCAGCCACTGTTGCTCTGGGTTACTCTCTCCGAATTGGATGATCAAGTTTTCTATGACAGTGGATTTCCCACCTGGGTGGTCGTGGTGGGGGAGGCAGGGAAGGGGTGAAGAGAGATGCATTCTTAAAGGCAAAGCAGAGAGAAATGGAATTGCAAAAGGAAATTGACTAATGGAGACAGAAGGCCAAGTTCGTTTTTTCCAGTTTTCTGAACAGTCCTTCTCTGGGCGATTCCAACTCACCGCCCCATTATTGGGATAAGTAATCCAATTTTCTGCTTTGCCGGGGCGGCGGGCGTGCGGGGGGGTGGGGGGGTGGTAGTGGTGGTGCTGGGAATGCAACCCAAATAGAAATGTTTGGCTAAAAAATACATCCAGGCATACTGGCATAGAATGGGCATGAGCAGCTCCACTTTCGTTCAATGAGCTCTTGAACCAAGTGTCAATGCTTTTTAAAGGCAAAATCAGTGGGAAATGTCATAAGGAGCAGCAGCTCCCTTCTTGTTCCACGGTGGAACTGACATGACCCCCCCCCTTTATTTTTTCAAAAGGTTTTAAACACTTTGGGTTTTGCAAAAAAAAAAAAAAAAAAAAGTAAAAATAAAATAAAATCACTCAGTACTGCTTAGGATCAGAATTTTCTTGGCTCAGATTTTAAACGAAACCCATTCCTTATTGGCAGGCAAAGCACAGAGAGAAAAGACTGGGAAGACATCATGCAAAGAGAAACTGCTTACCTGCATAGAACTCGGGACTGTAGACTGCACCCACAACTGGATTCAATTTCCAGCCTTGAAACAAACGTACAAAAACATTAATATCCCCTTTCATTCAACCACTGCTATCATTGCAAATTAACTGCACAGCTAATGGGTTGGTGTCTTTTTAGATTTCAAAATACAGAGAATATATAGTTTGGGCATGCATAAAAAATGTATTTGAAAACAATACAGCACATAGGGAAATAGATTTTCTCCCTTCTTTGATTTTCTGCCTATACAAGTTAATAGTACGGAAACTACTGACCAGCTACAGGTGAACCTTTGGAAAATGATGTGGTAATTAATTTCCCCACATATCAATCTTTTCTAGAGCCACTACAATAATTTCAATTTTTTTTTTCATTCTTTCATGGGTCACCACTAAATAATGCATCGCATGTCTCTGTGTGTTGAGTTCACACACATTTGAAAGCTCACATGAGTAGAATTCTTTGCAGCAACATATTCTGGTAATAGTCATTCCTAATTATGACCCAGGGACTGTAGAATTCCGAAGTGCTTTTTAAATCCCCAAGAAAATGACATTTATCCAGTACAGATTAAGTGTGTGTGGAATATATTTCAGTACCTTCAGGAACCATAACAATTTAACAATTCATAATCAATGCATGATATCTAAGGAAACCTTCAAGTAACCTGTATATCAGTTGAACAGAATCCTGTCATTCTCCAAGAGTTCTGCAAGGAGCATTTTCTGTCTAATGAATCCTGGCCCTCAAACATTCTTACTCAAGCCCTGGCCAGTTTGGCTCAGCGGTTAGAGCGTCGGCCTGTGGTCCGGAGAGACCCGGGTTCAGTTCCCGCTAAGGGCACGTACTTCAGTTGCAGTTTGTCCCCGGCCCTGGTTGGTCGTGCGGGTGGCAGCCACTCGATGTGTCCCTTCACGTCGATTTTTCTCTCTCTCTCTCTTCCTCTCTCTCCCTCCCACTCTATCTGTACAAAAAATGGAAAAATATCCTCGGGTGAGGATAAAAAACAAACAAACAAACAAAAAAAAAACATTCTTACTCAAGAAAAGAACATAGAAGAATAGTTGCAAGTTGTACCCACATTACAACAGACTCCTTGGCCACTATTTAGGGAAGGATCTCAGAAGAATGATCATGTTTTAGGGTTTGGCAATCATGTCCTGCCTCTGCTGGCATGTCTTTATGAAAACATCCAGTATATAGAACTCCTGAAAGGCAATGAAGGACAGGTGTGCGCCTTTTATGGAAAACCTGTGTCCTTGGGCTGAAGGTTAAGCTCAGGAGGTCTTTTAATAAATGCCCTTGAGCAAAGGCAATGGTGAAAGTTGGGATGTATGGGAAGGAGTTTCTGACATGGAGAACTCTGAGTTTTTTCCAGGGGGACAGGGGTGACATCCCAATGTCTGAACCAAGTGATATGCCTGTAAGAACAGCTGAGAGGTGACCAACATCTACTGACCCACGAAAAGGCTCAATATCTCAATAGAAATGCCCCGAGGTGGACCTAAGGAGTTTTCTAGAACATTCTGAGAAAATGTTTGGTTTCTATGAACTTTCAGTTCCAATTTTAATAAATTAGCTGGTTTACAGTCCCCATGATGTCCTCAGGATAGAGTTTTTCAAGGATTATCTTTGAATTACTTGGGAGGCTTATTAATGGGAAATCCCTAGTCATATTTTAGAGCTACAGAAAGAGACATGAATTCTGAGACCTCTTGTCCCAAACGGTTTCTTAAACTTCATACTGAAACTTCCTCTCTCATATTAACCACATCTTACAGGGAGTTCAATAGTGACATCAAAATAAATATTGCACCAAACATTTCAGAATATGTGTTCTATGAATGTAGAAAATGACTTCAATTTGACCAACTAAAATTCCACTGCTTCTCAAATAAAAAAATACCAAATTCTTGAGAATCAAGGAACTTATGTCCACATTTCAAGTTATTTGAATTAAAAAAAAACAAAACAAACAGAGCAAACTGCCCTGGCCGGTTTTCTCAGTGGTTAGAGTATTAGCCCACAGACTGTAGGGTCTCAGATTTGATTCCTGGTCAAGGGCATATACCTGGGTTGCAAGTTCAATCCCCAGCCCTGGTCAGGGCACGTGCAGAAAGCAACCAGTCAATGTGTCTCTCACATTGAGGTTCCTCTCTCTCTCTCTTCCTCCCTCCTTTCTACTCCATCTAAATATCGATGGAAAAATATCCTCGGGTGAGGATCAAGAAAAAATAAGTAAACTCCCATATTAAAAAAATATAGAGCAAACTGATTAAAAATAAAGCTATAGGGTTATCTAAACATATTTAGCATTCTCTTTCTAGTTCTTCACAAAAATCTAGAGTTTGTGAAAGAAATCTATGTGGACCTATATTAAATGAATTATTAACTTATTACTGTTTCTTTCTTATGTTTCCCTCTTATCCTCTGCCTAGGCTCTACCTGTTACTGGTAGTGGGGACAAGGGTTTTTTAAACACCAGTTAAGTAAGGTTTTGTCTCTTGTATACATTGTTCTCAGCTGTCTGAAATTCTTCTTTTTTGCACACAAGGCTGGAGCGCACCATTCACTGAACCTGGACCCATCAATTAATTCTGATGTAACTGTCAAAGATAAGTTATGCCAATGGTCTTTCATTTTTCTCAAAGAAAGAGATTTTTCAGAGGTATCTAAGATGGCCTAAAAATCATATTTCTCTCATCTGCCTTTATCTTCCTCATTTCCTTAAGCCAAGGAACCTTTGTCTACAGCTACCTGTCTAATATCCCTCTTTCTCATCTGTCTATCTAGACTGATCCATTATGTCTGATGTGATTTAGTCTCCAATACCCTCCCAGGGGAAGCTACCTAAGGCCACGCCCTTCCCATCCCCCACCCCCTTTGAGCTACTCCCTGATTCAATTCCCAGGTTTGTGTTCTGTATAGCTGTTAACACTACCTGGGTTTACCCTTTTTTTCCCCCTGCTTGCTAATTGTTTTTATAACCATCTCCTTCATTAAAATTATTGGTCAAGTGAGCAGGTCCGACATCCGATGTGAATTCCCAGCATCTAAAACTGTATTTGGTGAATAGTTGGTGTTCCATAAATACTTAGTTTTGCTCTAAAGGAACTGAGAAATATAAAGCTTTTTCTAATAGACTCATTCCCTTTTGGTTAGGATTCTGTCTCCTTCTAAACTCCAATGACCTGCTTCCTGGCATACACCTAATAAAGAAGGACCCCATTAGGGGTGACTGTCTTCAAGGGAAAGGTAATAAGAATCCAGTCCTTGAAAATCACCTCTGTTCAGACTTACAGAGCTCAGGCAGGTTTATGTAAATATATGCAAATTGCATGCAAATGACCTCTAGTCCCTGTGACTCCATCTAGTACCTGTAGGAGACCCTTGAGATAACCCTGCTGGAGACAGGAGCCTGCACTATCAGGAAGATGGACAAAACGATCCCAGTTTTAATTTCTCAGGTAGCTTGTGTACATCCCCAGGCCTTACAGATTCACAGATTTTGATCAAGGACATTAAACTGAACAATGAGGCTTACAACAAAAAGAGAACAGCTGATAAAGCCCACGGCCCCGTTCTCCCAGGGCCCCCCGTGATATAAAGGAGTGGCGCAGAGACCAGACATATGGGGTCTCTCTCCTTATGTGACCCAGGAGCTGTTTAGAGAGACCACTCCGTGGCCGGGCCTGGAGGGGCCACGTCAGTGTTCCTATCCTCCGATTCAGCTTCTCAAAGGCCAGCTGCCCACCTCTGTAGAAACACTGGCCCACCTCCCCGGTGTTAACTGTGGCTCTACGAGGGGTTAAAAGGCAAGTCTGAATGTGCACAACACCCCCAAAAGTACCTGCACAGGCCTTCTCTAGGGCTTTGCTGGGTTAGAGCTCAAAGAAACCCATTTGAGAACGTCCCCCTCAATACACCACAGGAGTTTCCAAAGCTGCACATCAGTGTTTTCTAAAGGCATGTTCTGAGAGTGCCAGGGGCCTGCGTGGCCATGCTGCGGAACGCAGTGCCCCATGGAAAGTCAGTGGCGCATTTTGTTCAGTTCACTTAGTATTTAAAAAAATTTTTTTTTTCCTTTATCGATTTTAGAGAGAGAGGAAGGGAGAGGGAAAGAGATAGAAAAATCCATGAGAGAGAACATCAACTGGCCACCTCCTGCATGCCCACAGTGGGGATCGGGCCCACAACCTGGGCATATGCCCTGACTGGGAATAGAACCGGCGACTTCTTGGTGCATGGGTCGATGCTCAACCACTGAGCCACACTGGCTGGGCAATTTTTTTTTTTTTCAATGCCACATATATTTAGTGTCATTCTTCAGATTTCATAAAAAATACAGGATTTCTGGTTCTCTTAAAATATTCATAGAAATGGCAACTTTAGATTGCTGGAGGTGACCAGAGACCACCCCATTCCACCCCCAGTTGGTCACAGCTACAACTATTCTCTATTGTGTGCCTGGCTTGGAGGCTAAATGTCAGCAACCTTTTATTGTTACCCTGTGCTGCTTTTCCTTCTAGCCAAGAAAAGTCTTGCTTTTCCCAGTATGTAAGTGAAACACAGTCTAAAAAGACTGGGAGCTTCTTAGACCTTCTGTTTGCTCATTTATTTTTCCTGCCCAGCCTCCACTGGCATCTGAATATTTGATCCTTAAACCAGTGTGTCCGTCAAAAAATTCAACTCACTACCTCTAGCAAAAAGCAAACAGGATGTCTACTTATCTTTGAGATTATTATGTAATTCCATTTGTAGGGCACTCTGTAGCTTGGCACTGTGTTGAGTACTTTATCTCCCATAATAGTCACAAATATCCTATGTAGTAGGTCCTATTATGTCTGTAATTCCCACTTGAGAAAATTGGTGTATGGAGGAGTTTAAACAACCTGCCTGTCGTTCAGCAGCCAGTGAAAGGCAAAGCTGATACAAAATCTACCTCTTTCTATAATCTTGGATCTCTCCGTCCAGTTGTTATCCTTCCTAAGATGTCTAGGAAAATAAAAGAGCTCCATCCAACACCCACACTTCTCCAATATCCAGGAAATCCCCGAGAATCTGGTTCTCAGCTTGTTTGGCAGAGCAAACATTTGATCTCCAATGAGCAGAGTAAACCCCAAGCCCTCTCTAAGTCCTGGGATCCTCAGGAAAAATCAGCAATATAGGAGTAGCCCAATTTTCTCTTTGTGGAGCTTTCTGATGAGCAGAGTGTACAAATCTCTACATGTCATTCTACAGTCTTCTCTTATATCCAAGTTAAAATGTTCTGGGCAATAGAATCCACATCCTCTATGATATTATTAACTGTGGTCGTCCAGAGCACAAGCCTTCTAGCCACGTGTCTTACTGCATTTAGGGTCCGATCTTATTAATCATTGGAAACTTTGCAGCTACTCAAACTTTTGTTGCCTACATGACCAAAGGGATGCATGACTGTGATGTTGGCATTGGTAGTTCTATTTCACCCTTTGAAAGTGATCTTAAATGTGCCGAATCTGGTAATGTATAATTTTGCTGAAGCATAAGTTCTATGGTTTGTGAGAAAAAATTAAGTAGCTAATGAATCTCACTGATCACTTAATTTTCTCCTTTCAATGCAATTTCTCTGGTCCTGACTCCCCCCCACCTCCAGCTTTATTGATGTATAATTGAAAACTAAATTTTGTACGTATTTAAGGTGTGTAACTTGTTGATCTGGTAGACCTATACTTTGTAAAATGTTCACCACACTCAAGCTAATTAACATATCCATCATCTCACAGAGGTACCACTTTCTTTGTGTATGTGTGTGGTGATACTATCCCCTCTTACCATAATCACTCTTGTTAAGGATCTAAGAAGATCTCTGCACATTTTCAGTTAGGTTGTATTGCAGTTTATCAGAAAATGTCTTTGTAGTGATGATAATCAAGAACTAAAAACTGAAAAAACTTTGAGGACTGCTTTCTTTGAACACCAAGGGTCTCCAAGAGCCCCAACTGTCTTCATGTAATTAGGGCTTGCATCTGACTCTCTAAGTCAGTTCCTCTGTGATTGTCCATCTACCCCTTAGGTACCACACCTAGGCCTTGTGTCAGAATAAGCCTCTTAGTGGCCCCTTTCAGGTACATGGATGAGAGACCCAAACGCTTCATTCCTGGAAACTAAGAATGCATGGCTACCTGGAATGGCATGTGGGCTGTTTATGCCAACATCTGGCCAGAAGTCGGGGTCCATACTGAATAACCTGTGTGTTACCCTACCCAATTGCTATTGGAGCGTGGTTCTGTAGGATGACGGGGAAAGTAATACACTCACATACACACAGGCATGGCCAGGAGATCCTGTTACTTCCTAACAAAAGGAAACAACTTCACTGATTACTTTATCTTATCTAGCCTCATTGTTTGTATCTTTAAAATTGGGATAATGGCCCAGCCGGTGTGGCTCACTGGTTGAGTGCCGACCCATGAACCAAGAGGTCACTGGTTCGATTCCTGGTCAGGGCACATGCCCAGGTTGTGGGCCCGATCCCCAGTGGGGGGCCTGCAGGAGGCAGCCAATCGATGTTCTCTCTCATCAATGTTTCTCTCTCTCTCTCTCTCTTTCTCTCTCTCTCTCTCTCTCTCTCCCCCTTTCTCTCTAAGATCAATACAGAAAAAATAAATAAATAAAATAAAATTGGGATAATATTTCCTTTATATAAGATTTCATGTAGGCCCAGGGTATTTAATATACTTGACATAATGCCATACAGTTAGTATTCCAGAAATGTTGGTTACTAATGAATGTGCTTTGAATTGTATGCACAATCCCACAGGTCCAGTTTTCAGCCCCTGGGTATGATGTTGATCAATAACTCTTTCTTTAAAAGAAATATGTATACGTATGGCCTAAGGAATAATATTTAGCTTCCCCGCTTCCTTTTCTCTCATAAACGGTACCACGAGCCCCTACGTACACGCATGAAAACATGCACGCTTACTACTTCATAATTTTAAAGAGTGCCCAACAGTCAGGGTGAGGTCATCATGTGTTAACTCAGGAGTGCAGGGCTCTCATTGTTAGCCAAGCAGAAAGGCTTCATGACACATAAATCAGAGGTGGCTTCATTTCTGCACTGAGCATCCGAAGTCTGTGGTGAAACTTTTCTATTCCATTTAAGGATATGTCTCGGGTTGTTGGAGCTGGGAAAAATGGGCCAGCAGAATAAATAATTCTTCTGATCTTGCAACTTAGAGTTCTATTATATTGAGAGTATATCTCCGTTTAATGGTGCCCTCTTAAAAAATATGAACAAACTGATTTAGCCACACTGGCAGCTGCTGGTACCAGAAAGAAGAAAAACAAGAACAAAAGCTACCAAATGTTAATGATTATAATAGAAAAAAATGTAAGTCAATCAGTATGGATAGTTGGAATAAACCCATATATCCACTTATGGAATATTATGTAACCACAAAAAAGGATGAATTTGGTCTGTATATATTAACATGGAAGGAACTCCATATGGATTTATGAAAGCCAATTAAAAATGATATGTACACCATGATACCATTTATATAAAAAGCATGTACACAATACTGTGAATGCTGTGAGCATATACTTATTCCATATATATGCAAAAAAAACAAAGCAAAATAAAAGTATAGGCAATGATCTGTACTAGCAGCGACCTCTGAGGAGGGAGACAGGAAACCACATTGGCAGTGGTGTATTTTAAAATGTATTTTAGCCTTTTCTTTAATGTTTCATTCTTCCTTATTACAAATGACTCTGCATTTCCATGTTTTATGTGTAATTAAAATGTTAAAAATGGAAAATTCAAGACTTTCCCTTTATGACAGTAATAAAGTTATTCTTAAAAACCTATAAAACCGAGAAAAAAAATATCTTCCAATCTCACAATTCAATTCAACCATTAGCATTTAGGTGTAATTCCCATCATAATTTAGTTCAAATCATGCTATACAAGTAATTTTTTATTTGAAAAATTTTCATTCATTATGGGGCTCTTTCCGTTTCCACTCTGCTCATTTTAATGGGTATAATATTCCACTAAGCATATATACTTTAATACTGCATTACTTTCTTTATAATATTTGGTACAATTAAGCATGTGATCAGCATATCAGCAGCTCTTCTCCCTGTATATCTTATGAGAGATTTACCCTGAGGAGGATTAAAGAATCAAAATGTTTGAACATTTTTAATGACTCTCCATATAGACGGAGCTCGCAGTGTGGGAGTGTTGGGACATTTTCCCCGTCAGGAAGGGCTGAAATGCATTGTCCCACGGGCTCAATGCAATGTCGTCCCCTGCTCCAAAATGACACTGGCTAACCCTGAGAGTAACAAATAATGTACTCACACATTCTGCTCTCACCATGAAATTCGTCATGAAGGACCCTCCAAGCCACTTCAAAAGCCTAATAACTCCAGAGTAGACTCAAAGAAGGAACCAAATTCTGCAGCCCCATATCCAGGAATGGCTAATGATCAGTGAGGAGGTGATGGTTAAAAAACAAACACACCAAACCTCCAGCCTCCCTCAACTATCATAACAACAAATGAAATTACCATCTAATTCCCAAATAACAACTGTATCTCACCCCCAAAAAGGAGTGTCCTAGAGAGACCAGGAGAAGAGCATGCGCCGTTAACCTGGAAACTCAATCCGTCCCTGTTGTGAAAACGATCTTATGGATTCAGGTGGTTCCCTGTAGCAGGTCAGCAGTGAGGACACAGTCCCCGTGCTAAGGCAAACACGGCTTGTTGAAAAAGATTCCCTAGTTAAATTACTTAATAGATTCAGAGGTCGAGGCAATTTCTACTAAAAGGCCAGTGTGTACTCACCGTTTGTATAAGGGTTGACAGTCTTTTTATTTGTCATTACACGTGCTGTGGCATTATTTACCTATGTACACAGAAAACTCAAATGAGCACATATTCCAGGGCCAACCCACCATTCAATTAGTTGCATGCATTATGACTGTGATTACTTATTAAAAAAAATAAAAATGCATTTTAATTTATAAAAGGCAGTAGGTGCATAACAAAATCATACATTTTTATAATTACATTTACGTCATAACCATTTTAACTTACAAATCATTTCAATAAAGCAATATCATGTCATTTAAACGTTTAATAAGGAGACAGTAAAAGCAAATTAAAAGGAACTGCACAATTGAAGATTTAAAAGCATGCGTGTACTCCATGGTAACACAGAAACAATATTTTTTTTTTAACAGAAAAGAAAGTTCATATGAAGGAACATGCAGTGGAATAGGAGGAGGGAGAGACAAGGTACAAGGGAACATAAATGTCAAAAAAAGGGACAAACAAGTTTTCGCCGTGTGCAACACTTTAGGAGGGAAGAACCATTGGGGAAAGCAACATCTAGCATTCAACACTTGGAACAAGAGCCTTTGACATCGCAAGAATTAACAAAACCATTCAAGCTTTAAAGTCACAGCTAACAAAAGGATAAAAGAGAGGGTGCATTGTTTAACACAATATGGAGTTAACGATCTGAGTAAGATGTGCACCGGTCATATCTCAATCCAGTCAGTGCCTTCCAGGCTAGCTTAGAACGTACACTCAATTACAGGCGTACCAATATCCAAAAAAATAGAGCATCAAGAAAACTTAATACAACAAGTCAAAAAAATTCACGTGGTATATATATATGTATATAGATATATTAGCACTAAATACGTGTAACGGCAGATGGACTTCACCACTTACCATTCACCGCCATCGCCAGCATGGGTTTGTATACAGTTACCATGGTTACTGAGAGTTTGGTGAGGGGCCTAAGCGTTATCGTCGAGGGGGGGAAAATAAAAGGCAAAATATGCAACATCTTACTCCAAAGACTAAAGCATTTGTAACTGGTAATTTTTTTTTTTTTTTTTAAGTTTTAACAAATATGACCCTGTGGCCACGTTGAGGGAGATCCAGTGGTGAAGATTCTGAGTACCGGAATTTTTATTGATGAAGAGGGGCCAGATATTGAACAGGAAATCCTGTTTGCTTATTCACTTTATGATCAAAAGAATACAAAAGTTCAAACTGGCTTCTTAAAAAAAAAAAAAAAATGAAAGGTTTAAAGAAAAACCTCTCATTTAAAAAAAAAGCAATTGTTCTTTCGATTGCTGTTTCTTTCACAATTTGGCTTAATTTGCACACCACTGTGGATCCCTCGTCAACCCTGCAGTGGAAAGAAAAAGAAAAGAAAAGAAAAGAACAAAAAGAAAGGAAAGAAACTTCTCTGTATTTTGTTTGGTTTTGCAATGCTCTCTCCACTCTTTGGAACCTACTGCACCCACAGACTATAAAACGTGAAAAATAAAATATAGAAACAAAATAAAATAAAAAAAAACGTTCAGATTAACCTCGTTTTGGTCTCACATTTGCCATCCACCTTTCAGCAGTAATAAGAGTAACATAATAAAATAAAATGGAAAAAATAAAAAGTAAGGCCAGTTTTCCTTTTTATATATAAATATATATATATAAACAATGAGAAGGGAACAGGGTCACATACAAGACACAATGATGCATCTGAAACAACAAATGAGCGTGAAGCAGACATTTATCAAAAAGATGTAAAGGAAAATATTTTGAACATGCACCTCGATTTTACGGCCCTCTACCACGGTGCCGTGTAATTTCTCCCTCGCCCTGTCCGCATCGGCACTATTTTCGAAAGTTACGAAACCAAATCCCTGCATGCAGGAGGGAGAAGGGAAAACAACATGCAGATTATTATTTCAGTCAATGACCACTGTGTAACGTTCTCTCGCTTTAATTTCTATGTCTTGTCCTGGCTTCCGTTCTGTAACATGCAAATTAGAGAAATTATAAGAGTACTAAGATGTGCAATCAGTAAGCAACAAATGTGAACAAGATATTTTTTTTTTCTGTCACCAGTTAGCTGTAACCCCTGAAGAATTCAAAGAATGATACCCAAAATACCTTTCTAAATGTCACTACAGAAGAAAATAAATCTAACAGAAAGAAAACGAGATCAAAATAAATTTACGGTGTCTTCACAGAGAATAAAATGAAATAATGAGAAAAAAAAAGGGAACCACTTTCTTGACATGCAAATTAAGAATAAAATAAAATAAAACGTGTGCACGAAATTCAACAATGAATGCCAAAATCTTCTAACATTGCCTACAGACTCATGCCATGTGGTTTTAAGAACATCTCTTCTTCATGCATTTTTAGGGTTATTCAAATTGATCAATTCTACAGCCTTTACTTCTCAAAAATAAAAATTAGAAGCCTAAAAAAAAAAGGAAAGACCTTTTTTATAATAAATCGTAAATTCTTGGGTCTAATAAACAAAAGAATCACATGAAATGAATAGAAACAAACACCAATTGATCAATAATGCCAACAGTTCAAGTAACTTTTTTGTATTAATACTCCCTCCTCCCCCACCCAAAATAATATACATGCTTCTAAATTTGTCAACTTCCCAGAGTACTTTATTAACCAAAAAGGGAAATGAGTAAGCCTATGATAAAGTTCTAACACATCAAGCTGGTATTCATTTGTCATATCAACAGGTAGAAAGTAAAGAAGCTTGGTTAATAGAATGTTATTTACAGTAACACTCTGGGCACGTCCTCTTTTACTGACAGGTGACACATAGACCCTTCGCTTCACCATTGGCATATTTTGTGTTAACATTTCAGCCTCAAAAATCAACCCCACTAAACATCACATTGTCAGAATCCATCTTTTTTTCTCTTCACTGACACTGTTCCTAAGAAGAGTACAGAAAATATGACACACTATTTTTAAAACCCCTAAAAATAAGTGTTCATCTTGTTCAGAAATATACACCAACCTTTTGAAACACTTTCTAGTGTAAATTTGCCAAGCTCGTTCTGGTTTTCCCAGTGTCAACGGAACGAAATAATGCCACGTGCGGGGATATCTGAACTCTGTGTAAAGGTAAACGTTGGCTATAAACCTGGCTGGGGCAGGCAGATACTCTGTATTACGAATAAAGTAGACTAATTGTAAGTATCAATTAGTCATTGCTAACTACTGTTAACTCCTAAGACACTCACTCAAGTGTTCTCCAAAGCTCAGGATATTTGAGAAGTGTGTCCAATGGTCTGCTTAACAGAGTACTTTTCTGCGTTAATATGGGCTCATCTATAGAGGACACCAGCTGTGAATGGATTCAAGCTAGAGCAGATGACTCCTTGACAAGATTCTATAGTGAAAAAAATAAATGTATTTAATTTGGGAGGTCAGACTGGATTATCTTTCATAATATTTCTCCATGCTAAGGATCTTTGATTAGAATAGGTCTGAAATATTTGATTAATAGATTTTATGCTCCACGACAGAATGGCTCTATCTAGGTGGTATGCCCGTGTTCGGTACTCAAATATACTTGCTAACTGAATAGTTTTGAAATAACAGCTCTTCGATGAGCAAACGACATAATTTGGTGGGTGTGCTGTCTTTGATCAGTGGGTCCCAAACCTAGTTGCACATCAGAAGGAACTGGGAGCATATTAAACACTTTGATGCCAAGTCCTGCCGCATATCTACAGGATCAGAAGCCCCAAGAGGAGCCCAGAAATCTGTTGGTCAAAAAAGCTACGGTGTGGGCCAGGCATTGGCTTCCCAAGGCCTCTCACATCAGTAAGCACCATGAAAAGTCTTCAGTTCTCTGTACGAAGTAGAATATTGTATTACCAACTTCTATAGAGCAACCTATGGACTGGGGTGAGTGTTTGAGGTGAATATTTATCTGACATGATAATTTGGATTTTAGATGTAGGAGTACAGCCAACATCACATAGCAGTGTTCTCTTCCTCACCTATAAGCCAAATTCCCTAGCACCCACAGCCATTCCATACATTTAATAAGTAATAAGGGCAACCAGGACTTGGGCTGTATCGGGGCAGTTCTCTCACTAGGCAAGGAAGGAAAATTCCATAGTCTAAGTCTTACAGATGGAGGGCGTGGTGGCATCGCCGGCGTCTATGGGCACTAGCAGTCTCTATCACCATGGTGCTGGGAAGAAAAAAGCCAGGTGAAACTGAACATTCAACCCGCCTGTCTAACATCACCCCGAAGAACTGAGATATCATGAATCTGGTCTAAACCCAAGGCAAACCAGCCTGGCCTGACACAGGCATTACGCATGTCAGGGAGAGATAAAGGTGGAGATGGAAATATATTTTGAATCCCAAGGAAAGTTCATAAACTATAAAGACTCCATACCAATGAAGTAAGGATAATACATTATTTTTATATTATTCTTACTCTCATTATCTTCTGCTAAATTTCTCTCTCTCTCTCTCTCCCTCTCTCTCAGCTGCTCAACACTTCTCTTTTCAAGCTGCTGAGCTGATAAGTTGAAATTGCGTGAAGTTGGACTCATAAACAGATTGCTCCAAAAACAGTCCCCCAAATACCTCAGGGACTTTCCTACCTGTCCCAGAAAAGAAGGGGTAAGGCCCCCTGGGTGAGATGACTGCCAGGATTTTCATCTGAGGGAGGCCTCTATGATCAGAGACCATCCCGGCCACTGCCAGGAACCGGCTCTATCGGGCACAGAGCAGGCAGTGTCGAAAGCTGGTGCCGAGGTTGTTTCTTTTGACCTGGCTCACAATTCGGATTCTATCTCAAGGAAACAACAACGTGTAGTTCTTAAAAAATATTCGGAATCTTTGTATCTCAGTCGTAAAACAGGGAGTAAAAGAACATTTTAGACCCGGCCTGGGGAGCACAGGAACTGAGTGTAATGCTGATGTAGCCCCTTAGAGATCAGGAGTGCATGAGGGGCTACATGAAGAAGGCACCATGCTGTTGACCACATGGGTCTGTGGCATGTGCTGCCCGTGATGGAAGGCACGCACAGGAGGCCAGGCAGTGGAGATTCTAAGGTGCCAGGCCAGCACCACCCGATTATCATGAGCTCTGACCTTCCTGTACCCTAGTTATTTTTCTACTTTGGTCTTGTAGCAGAAGTTTAGGTGATAATTTCATTTTTTTGCATTAATGCAAATACATTTTATATCTTACGTGAAGGCTCTGAAGCACCCAGGATGGTTTTTCATCTTTACTGATTTTAGTGTTTATTGATTTTTTTTTTTTTTTTTTTTTTTGAGAGAAAGGAAGACACAGAGAGATATTGATTGGTTGTTTCTCGCACACCTATACCAGGATCGAACCCACAACCTGGGTATGTGCCTGGACCAGAAATTGAACCCACTACCCCTTGGTGTATAGGACAACGCTCCAACCAACTGAGCCACACTGGCCAGGGCCTGAATTTTCATCTTATATGAAAATCCAATCCCTCTAGCTTCCCGTGCAGACAACTGCTATCTGTAACAGTGGAGCCATTGATAAGAGTCTGAAGGTTCATTTTTCTGGGGAATTAGGATTTCCCCATCTTGTTACTTCTCAGTGACCTTTGTACATGCCGCTCTTCCTCTTCGGAAGGACATCCTCCCTCCTTTCCTTCCCTGGGTACTTCTTACCCATCCTTCTTTTTCAGCTCACATGCCCCTTTTTCCCAGGCCCTTCCACCTTCTCACAACATTGGCCGGCCGCTTAGACTCTGGGCAGCCTCTCATTTGTCACAGAACATGGCATACTGTCCTGCAGAGTTTTGCCTTCATGGTCTGTCTTTCCTGCTACTCAGGAAAATCTGTGGGATGACGGGAAGCGTGCCTGTCTCGCTTTGCCCTTCTGGCACCTGGAGTGTAACCCCTACTTATAGACAGCCACTGAATCAGAGGCCAGACTGTATACCTCCTAGGTATATTAAAAACTAGCTATATTTTGCCATATTCTCAAATAAAACAATTCAGAGCTAAACAAAAAGATTTTAAATCTCCTAAAAGGAAAAGTGGATTATAGGACCTCACACTCCTAAATGCTATCTAATCCTCATTTTCAAAATCTGGCATATCTTTTTAAAAGGTGGTTCCCTTATATACTTGCTATCCATACATGAATGCGTTATGGTGTTACACATTCCTGGAACATATATATTGTGCTTATACTGCTTGTGTAGGTCTAGGTGTATAGGTACATATGCACTACGTGCTCACACACACACACACACACACACACACACACAACAGCCACAGATCACACAGCCATACTCATCACTGGGAGATCTGCCTTGGGGACTTTCCGCAAACAGACAGCCAGAAGGTGAGCTCCTAGCTCTTAAGGGCCCACCCACTTGTTGGCCGCATCTCCAGCACCAAATGATGAAAATGAGGTCATAAGAGTGGTTCAGGTTTTTCAGCCATTAAAATGGAAATGTTCCTTTAAATAGGCCCTTTCCCGTAAAAGATAATGTCAAGTAGGAAAAATATCCCTGTGTGAGCCTCAGCCCCCATTTAGCAAATCCCAAGTGGCCTGTCTCCATGACACTCCAGTCAGACCTACACAGCCAGCCCCAGCACCTGCCAGACCAGACCGGTTCTTTGAGAGGGAACATACCCACGGAGAGAGAGAGAGGCTATTTTTGATGTTTCCAAATTAAAAAAAAAAAAAAAAAAGCAGTTCACAAAGTCGGTCTCTGGATGAGGCAAACTTAAGTGGTCTTATTCCGAAAGCCCCAGAGGCAGGCTAATCGTGGGGATGACGGAAGGAGTCTTAAAAATAGCACCGCCATTGTACTTTCAAAATAGCAAACGATATTCTTCTAATGTCCCAAAACAGTTCGGAAAAGGAATTAAATAGCTTTCTCCAACTGGCAAAAGTTACAAAACAAATTATAAATTAAATAGAAATTAAAAAAAAAAACAAACTTTTAAAGGAACAGAGCTACAGACTTAGATGAAAATAAAGTTGGCCAACCTTTCAGGTTCTCTTCTAGAAATATGCCCAGAATCTCTCAGGCCTGAGTGAAAAGGATTAGACTGGGTACATTTTTCTCTTCATGCACTTGGCTTTGCTGGTGTAGAAACAGTCTCTGTAGGAGAGTTAAATTCTTTCTCCCCAAGCCTAGAGGTCAAACTGCTGACATATTACAAGAATGACTATAAAATGCCTGAAATTATAGAGTGACAAGGTCCCTGAACTAGCAGAAACAGAACATTATAGAGACTATAATGGATTGATTTATTTTACCAATCTGGCAGGTCACAACATCATTTTGGCTATGGATAAGAGACTGGAAATGTCTTGCCGGCCTCAATTCAATCAGCATTATCCTATTCAGTTAATACTAAATCTACTTAGGAGCAAGGGGTACAGACTGTCCAAGGAATAATACATTCAGATGTTTGCTTCGTGGGGAAGACGTGGCTACCATACCCAAGAGCCTAGCGCTGCCACCTTAGGTAAAACCAGTTCTTCCTAGTAGACCTCCTGGATACTGAGATGTTCCAAACCGCCTGTGTAAGGACAGTTATGGGGCTAGAATCAGTATCTCTCTGCACTGAGTAAGCGCTTACTCTTAATATCCACTTTCACAGCCTGAGGGGGTAAGGAGAAGGGACGGGGTGGGGGGTGGTACCCTGGAAACGAGGCACCACCACTGTACTACGTGTTTGCCGAGGTCAATATGAGGCTTTTCACAGCATCGTCCCGTGTCACTCAGCATCTGCTGCTACGCCGAGTGCACTTCAGTTTCCTGTGGGTGCAGGGGGCAGGAGGACACTTTGGCCACCACAAAACGCCAGTGGGCAGAGGGGCACTGCACGGTCAGAGGACACCCTGGCATTTGCCTAGAACAGGAACGCACCGTGTTTATCACTCCACTAAGAGGCCTGGAAGGTGTGTTAAAACACAGATGGTTGGGCGCCGATGTCAGAGTTTCTGAGTCACTAGATCTGGTTTGGACCCCGGGACGCCCCATTTCTCGTTACGTCCCCACGTGATGCGGCCGCTGCTGTCTGGGGGCCGCACTCAGAGGGCCTCTGATACAGAGAAGGTGTTGGAAAAGTTTGGCCTTTAATTTCTTCTCCCAACACATTTCCATTTTGAAAGTGAGGGAGTCTCTCTATGCAACCACTGATATTGGTTTCCTGGGAATAACCAGACCCAACCAGTGGCGATGTGTGAGTTGGTAAACATACTATTAAATGAAACTGTCTTCAAAAGGTTGGTGTATATGAAAACTTTCTCCCCTACAACCCAGGAAAATAACTGCACTTTATTAATACAGAATAATCACATATTTACCTGCTCATGAGACTATCAACTCACTTTTTAATATAAAGAACAAAATTATCACTGAAAAACAAAAATGTAGCAACAACATTATTTTTTTAAGCATGGGTAATTTCCTTCTGGAAACTTGATATATATATATATAGATAGATAGATAGATAGATCTATAGATAGATAAATAGATATAAAACAGCAATTCTAAATTATCCCCTTATATATTTTAAACTGAACCCATCGTATTTCCCACTATTTGGGAAACCAGAAGTGGTCTCTAAAGGGCTTCCCCCTGAAGTGTATTTTATTTTCACAAGGTATTGAATAAAACAGTGCAGTTGTTTCCCATGATTCATAACACACACATTTAAATAAACTAAACAATTCTAAAGTGAAGGGCATTGCTTACCTTTGAGCCTCGCTCATTAAAAATAATTTCAACATCTAAGATTTTACCAAATTGCTGCAAAGAAATAGAAACATTTTATAAGCAAGGAGAGACACAGAGTAAATCGTATCATGCACATTGGTGAGGGTACCCTGAGTCAGAATCCTTTCTTTCTCTTTTAATATACAAGGATGTATGTTTTGTTTTGTTCTATGATTAAATGATATGCTTGAACCAAGAAAAAAAAATACAACAACACATATTTCCATGCCATAGCCCACCAAGTGAGATAACCTACTAGGGCCCTGCTACATAGTAGGCAATCAATAGGTTAATTCTTTATTTTTTAAATCTTTGTTGTTGAAAGTATTATAGATGTGCCCCCTCAAAAGGTCAATTCTGTTTCCCTGTCTTTATGTGTGAAGTATTGCTTTCCCAGGCACCGAGCAGCATGGATTAAAAATGCTGAATGCATTTGCCGACCCTCCTAGGGTACTCCACTAATCACCGGAGAAAAACACTTGATGAAGTGGGATTTTGGTAGTACAATGTCCAAATAGAATAGGAAGTTGAAGATTTTGTCTCCCAGACTCCCTAAAAGCTAGAAACAGCCGGGCCATGCAAGACCAGTGAAGTAGAAACAGATAAAGGCAAGACCCACTGGACGGGTACCCATCAGAATCAGGATAGCACCACAGTTGCGATTCGTCCTCAGGCTGAAATGTGCTTCTCTCCAGATGATTGTCCATGTCGTTAAACAAACAAATAGATTTTAGACAATTAGCATGAATGTGCTCTATAAAAAGTGAAGGCAACTCCACATATTCAAGTCTGGGAACACAGTTTCAGATGTCAGATAAATTGGACAGTCATGTGTAATACAGAGGCCTCGTTAAATTTCAATTTCAAATTTTTCAGAATAATTATACCCTGAAAATAATAATGCTGGGGACATACTTATACTTAATACAATACTTATTATCTAAAATTTAAATTCAACTATTGTGTCTTGTATTTATTTATTTGCTAAATCTGGTAGTCCTCCTGAGAAAGGACATCAAGACATTTTTTAATTTTAATCCTCACCTGAGGATATTTTTCCATTGATTTTTTTTTTTAGATAGAATGGAAAGGAGGGAAGGTGAGAGAGAGAAACATCGATGTGAGAGAGACACATTGATTAGTTGCCTCCTGCATGAGCCCAACTGGGGTGGGGATCGAACCAGCAACCGAGGTACGTGCCCTTGGCCAGGAATCAAACCTGTGACCCTTCAATCTGCAGGCTGGACACTCTAACCACTGAGCCAAACTGGCCAGGGCTATCAACCAATTCGTGATTCACACTTAAGAAGGAAAAAAAAGAAATGTGCATCCTGAAACCAGAAGCATCTGATGATCCAAAATCCTTTTCCTTGCCCTTCGAATCCTGTCAATCTTTTGTTTCTTCAATCACATGATGTCAAGGGGACGATTTCTGAGTGCAGGTAGGAGAGGGTGGCACAAAACTGAGCGACACAGCCCAGAGGAAAATGAGATGGGAATTTTACCCTGACGCAGAATGAGAGCAAATGTTCGTGTTAGTGATTTAAACATAAACAGGGCAATACTACGTAATATTTCCATCCTCTTTTTCCTTTATGTTGAGCTTTTCTATTGTTCATTTGCTTCGGTAGCCTTGGTTTTTATTGCATCTTTGATTACCCTAGGAGACTCTGTATTCTCTCTCTCTCCTCTGGGTAGCAAGCATGGAGTCGCCTCTATGTAGCAGAGGACAGAGTGGTTGGGAGGGAGGGTAAGGCAGAAAAGGAACAGTCTGGATGCAGATTATTGAGGGCAACTTGCCTGACCAAGGAGCATCAGTCATAGAACGCTGGGAGGCCCTGAGAGTATCAAGAGGGCCCTACTAAGATTTAAAATAAATAAATAAATAAACAAATAAATAACTACTGGCTGGCTCAGTGGTTGAGCATCGACCCAAGCACCAAGAGGTCACAGGTTTGATTCCCGGTCAGGGCACCTGCCCAGGTTGTGGGCCCAATCCCTAGTGGCGGGCATGCAGGAGGCAGCCAATTGATGTTCTCTCTCATCAATGTCTCTATCTCTCCCCTTCTCCCTTCCTTTCTCTCTAAAAATTAATAAATAAAAATAATATTTTAATTATTTGGAACATACAGAGGCTATCCACTGAACCACTAATCTACCTTACTTGGAAAGACAGAAAAACTTATGCCCACTCTAGTTGAATATAAATGGCTCAAGACCTTGAAGTGAAAGTTCTGACTACAAGAACAAGAAACCCAAAGCTAGGTCATCCTGTGCCACTGACATGTTCCCATTGCTCAGAACAGGTACCCATCAAGGGAATCACAGAGCTGGGCTTCCCTTGTTGCACAGAAGTGTTCCTCTACTTCCCAAGGACGTAGAAGAACAGGAAGACATCAAGAAGACTGGGCTCAGCTACGAGCAGAGCTGGGAGAACGCCAGCATGGACAGGTACCCCTGGGAGATGTCACAGGTTCAGCTCCAGACCATGGCAATAAAGCAAACAGCACACAAATTTTTGTGTTTCCCAGGGCATAGGAAAGTTAGGTGTACACTATACCATAGCCTATTAAGTGTGCAATAGTATTATGTCTAAGAAATGTACATAACCTTAATCTAAAAATGCTCTGTTAGCTAAAAAATGCTCGCCATCATCTGAGCCTTCTTCCAGATGTATTTTTTTTTTTTTTGCCGGTGAAGGGTCTTACCTTCAATTTGTAAAAAAAAAAAAAAAAAATGTCCTATTTGCAAAGCACAATGTAGCAAAGTGCAATAAAACAAGGCCTCCCCATACAATGGAAATACCAAGAATCATGTAGCGAATTCACCCTGCAATTTCTGGACACTCAAATAGTCCTTTAGTCAAGAGAATACTCTTCTACAGAGTATTCTCCGTGCCCTAGATTTGGGCAGAGAAAATCATTAAAAATAGAAAATGAATGCGATTTCAGATTGGGGAAACGAACGGTTTGCCATTGAAAGGTGAACTAAATTTTACAGTAAAAAAAAAATCCTCCAGCTTTGTGAACTCCTCTGAAGCAGTAATTTTGATATAACCTCAGAAAAGTCCATCCACGTAGATGCCGTCATATGTATTTGAGGCATGAGAGCCTGAGAGCACACACATTTATGGATAGAGAAGCTTGAAAAGGACTTCTTCCCAAACCATGAAGCAAATGTCATCTTCGGAACACTCTCTAAGCAGTCAACACAAAAACACTTCTTAAAAAAAAAAAAAAAAAAAAAAAAAAGATCTGGTTGAGAAAGAACCAATCGAAAAGTAATCTTAGCATGTGTCTTTCCCTAAATTAAAGGATGACACCATATGCCCCGAAATGGTCTCAAATGTTTGCCTCTGTGGCGGCTGCCACTGGGCTGATGATGCTCGGAGCCAAGGAAACGAGCTGTAAGAAGAATGCTGATGTCAGCCGCCTTTCTGAGACAGTTGTGTGCTATATTTATAGTATCAACAGTTTAATTGGGAAGTTTGGTACTAATGATGTAAACACAGCTGGCACATTTTCAGTTTAAATAGACACGACTCATTCGAAGACATAACTAGCATTTGTTTGCTCAACACCAATGTTCAGCAGCGTTCAACAACGCCTCGGAATCCACGCAAGGTGTCTCGATGGCTGCGTCAAGGATGAAATCCAGGAGCTTAGAAGCACGCAAGTGGGCAAATATGTACCAGGCATTTGTAGACATCCTCAGATCAAATAATATTTCTCTGAGAAAACTGCAAGATGTTCAATGGATACAGCATGAAACCTGAGCATAAAGGTTAGTTCCGAGAGCGTACAGAGAAGCTAAGAAAAGGCATCATCTGAGTTTTCTTGGGGTCAGCTTCATGTTCAGAATGCAGACACAGGGGGTACCATGCCATGTCCACAAAAATGGCTTCACTACGTTATATCACAGCAGGTGGAACTCTGGCATCGATATTGAAGGTGTAGATATCTCCACTACTCTATTTTATTTCCGCCAAGGTCATCACAAAAACTCCTTTTGCATGTTCTGAAAGTCATGTGGTGTGTGTGTATGTGTGTGTGTGTGTGTGACCATAAAGAGAGACTTCAGTAGATCACATGCCCAGGGAGTCTGTATTTTGATAACAAAACCATAAACCAAAGTTGTAACATCAAGGGTAGTGTGCACATCTGAAACTCACTGAGCAGCTGTTTCTGAAAATAATTCTACAACAAAATGTGTTGTATCAGTGGTCTGGATATATGATAACCACTTCTCTCTTCCCCAAACCCAGAAGTGCTAAAAACTTGAATATCAGGTTAAATTAATCTTTGTGTAATCTGGTGGAAATCCATCCATTCCTCTAACGGGATCATCAAGAACTCAGTGTAAAGGAAGTACATGCTCATGGAGGATCCTGAAAATCAAGAAAGGGCTCGAGAAGCAAATAGCCAGGCCAGAACCAACATTCTTTCTCGGGAAACATCCAGAACCAATGCCCTGATCACATATTAGATCCACTCACTCACACCTCAACTGGTGCTTTAACAAGACTTCTACTTTGGATCCTGTAGCCACATAACTGCTTGACCAAGGAATGCTCTATCTCAAAAGAAATAAAAAAGAAAATCTATAATGGGCTAGAAGAGTTCCTGACAAACACAGAAACAAATGGCTTCAAAAGAGGAGAAGGAAGAAAAGAGAACCAGAATGACAAGGAATCAATGCTGGAGCCACAGACTGAAAATAAAACATGAGGCACCGTGGTAACCATTACGTCCACAGAGGCTGCAAGCTTCATCGGCGAATTATTAATGGTCACAGAAATTGCATGAACACTGCCAGGTTTTAAGCAGTTTGAGAAAGGGGACAGCTCTTTTTTTTGTCTTGTTGTGTTTTGAGTTTGAAAGTCTCCTGGCCATATTTAAGAAAAGAGACCAAGGAAAAAAAGCACAGAGATTGTTGTGAGGGTTTTTCTCCATCATCACCGTCATTATAGCTTCTGCCAAAGTGAAGGGACAAAGGCAAAATACGCCAACAAAAGAAGAAAAGGTACCTCATCCAAATGACTTGGAAAATACCAAATTGGAATTAAAATGAGATTTTTTTTCAAGTAAGTGTGACTCAAAAGAGGAAACCACGCTTAATTCTCTCAAACTGGGGTGTAGGAAGCCAATCAATGTTTACAGATGCCTTTCAATGTGATTCATGCCACTAAGTGTCTCATATAACCAGAGTGCGTTTGCCACCACAGATGTCTGGCCAGGAAGAATAGATTTTTTTTTTTTAGTGTTAAAATTCCATTTCTTTAGAACGATGGTTGCAAGCCAAGGAGGCCTCAGAGTCATTGCAGAGTCCAGGAACCCATATGTGCCCAATAATTTTTATGGATAAAACCCATAAAAAAATCTTGCATACTTTCCTAAATGGACACAGATGTTGTTTGTGATAAACAAGATTACTTTTAATGTGACTGAACGTATGCTGTATTTTCTTAATTCCTAAATAGGAAGTGCATCTAGTGCCCTGTCCAACTGACATCTTGTCAGTTGCTTGACAACGTTGATTGTTTAGAAAAGCGGCTGTGAAACCAGCAGGTTTTGATCAGGGTTTGACAACTGGGAGCGCGATCGATCTGTGCCACCCCTGCAAGGGCAGAGAGGCTCACGTAGTCAACCCTTCTTTGGGAGTTCTAGCTGTGAATATTTTAAATGCCTCTCCAACGTAGCCACGTAGCTCTCCAGTAACTTTCAAGATCACCCAGAAGACCAGGGAGCCAAGAGCACCCTCTGGGGTGGGAATTGGGCTGCGGGTCCATGAGGGACACCAGAAAAGAGCAGCAGATAGCCATCGAAAGGACCCAGTTCAAAGCCAATATCCCAGTGACGCCTGATGAGTGAAGACAGACTGACGGGCAAGACGGCTTCCTCACCTGATGTGGCAACAGGAATGTAATTCCTCTAGCTTCCCATCACTCAAACCCCGTCTCCCTGCTTCCCACACACTTAACCTCCACTTTCACTTTGAATGCTCTGCACTTTTCAAAGTCATCTTTGACCTGCAAGTGCCCGAGGGTATCTCTGCTCTGCAAGAGTCAGAGGGCTCCACTCAAGGTTATTACCAAATGAGAGAGATGAAAGTGCAGAGGCTGACCTTTTCCTCGGAAATGTCAGGATGCAAGCCTGGGTATCTTAAATAGTAGGACGCTTGTTCAGCTCCAGTGTCAGATGGACACTTGATAAACATCATGCATGTTAAAGAAATAAAAGGTGCAAGCTAACCCCACAGTCGCGGGGCCATGAGCCAGAGTTCCCTTCTCCTAGGGGAATGAGAACAACTTTACCCAGAATGAGGCATTAACGTCAAGCTTTTTCTTCTTCCTTCTGTCCTATTTGTATCCATCCAAAAACTCTTAGAAGAATCTCCAGGCAGCCAACTTTGACTCTAAGTCCAATGTTAAGAATGTAATTCTGTTCATTAAATCCACAGATACTTCCCACCCATGCTGGATGTCACAGATAAATAGCCTGACTACCTTTGCAAACATGAATACTATCTAAGTTCATCATCGTCTTATCCTTTGGTGAAATTGAGCCCCAAGAAATGGCAAGCCCGTCCCTTCCCAAGGCGGGCAGTGCAGATATTGTCTAGCAATATTGTTCAGGTCACGATGTCCCATGAGGAAGCAACCCTATCATTTATTTTCTCGGAGTTGGTGGTGACTTCTGGTTGTCTCTGCATTTCAGCACGGTGCCTGGGTGAGGCTGCGATGGGTTGCATGCAACGTCACAATGGGAAACGGAATTTGTCCCCAGTGATTCCCGGAGAATGCATGCCGTGGGATGTAAGTCAGATTTAGGAATCTCTAGCTATGGTTGTGTTTTGTCTGTTAAGGAAGTTTCAGGCAGAACTAATTATTCTCTACAGCTGCATCACACATCTAAATGCACAGTGCCTGGGAAAGAGTAAGTATGCTTGAATATGTCCTGACAATTTGGCTACTGCAACAGAGAGAAGACCCAAGATGAGACATAATGTTTATTTCAGCCATGACATGAAGTCCAGGCTCCTAAATTTGGGATCATCAATGGGCTTCTTTCAACAGTATATGATCTGGGAGTTAATTTTCCATTTGCTACTTGAGTTACTAATTAGAAGGACACCATTTGGCAAAGTGGAAATACAGTGTGCACATGCAAAGAAATTTATCCCCAAATCATAAAAAGATCCTAACTGCCATATACCTACAAAATAGGATTAAAAATTCCCACCTTTCCATTTTAAACATCTCACCCACCTGTGATAAATATCAAGAACTTACATGGAGGGAAAGGCTCTGGGGACCCCAGGGCTGGTACTGCGGAGGAGAAAGGTGGTACTTACGCCAAACATTTGTCGGAGGTCCGGGTCCCGGAACCGGAAGGGGATGTTGGAGACATGCAGCCGCTTGGGCTGGGACTTGTTTTCTGTGTTTTCAGAAGGTTGTGTCTGGGGCTGGCCATCCGTCGGCGCTGCGTCATCTGTCTGCTAAAGTAAGGAGAGCAAAGCAAAGAGGCTCTGAGTGGACCCAAGTGCTCTTTTCCAAAATGCTTTTGCTTCCCCTATGCAGTAGGAAAATGCCAGAACAAGGAAATAAGGGCAGGAATAATTTCTTTCATTCGATAAATGTTTGTTGAACTCTGAGTGCCCATCACGGCTCTGGGATTTAGCAGTAAGCAAGCAAAAATCCCTGTCCTCATGGAGCATAATTCTCACAGAAGATAGCCAATACACTTGTGAATAAATATGGAGCAGACAGGAGAAAGTAAGCACTAAGAAGAAAATAGAACAAAGAGCCTGGCTAGTTGGTGCTGGGGGGTGGGTGGGGAATTTTAACAGGCAATCGGAGAAAAAGGTCATCAAGAAGGGGATGATACTCATAAAGGCATGGAGGGTGTATCTCTTAACCCAGGCTGTTCAAAATCTTAGAATATGCCCAGATAATTGTCGAGGTCATGCAGACAAAATATTAGTAAATATACTAAAACATTAGAAAAGGTTCTTTGGTATTCTGCAGTTCAAATAACCATCTGAGTAACTTATTTTATTTTTTATGGTTTGAACTTTTTGTTTCTTGCTTGTGTAGACCTGTGCTGTCCATTACAGTCCACCCCGTGTGGCTATTTAAATGTAAACAAGTTAAATCGAAGACAATGTGAAATTCGGTTCCTCATTCACACCAGCCGCATTTCAAGTGCTCAATAACCACATGTGCCTGGTGGCTTCCATGCTGGACAAGCAGATTACATTAACATAACTCATTTGTCTTCCACCGCACCCTTCCCAAATAAAAGCCTGGATAACATGTTATTACACTGACACCCATATAGAGGCAGGAACTAGGAGAAAAGTCACAGTAGCATTTGGTATCGTCGTAGCCAATACTTGCAGTTCAAGAGTTTCAACATCTCAAGAGAGGCTTCATTTTTAGGTACTTTCCCTGCAATTAGCACACACTGCCTCTAGGTGGCAGTTGATGCCATCCCTATCAGAGAGCTGCTTCTCTGAAACCAAGATGGAAAGAAAACCTACGTGGAAGCTCATTAAATTATGAGCAAAGAACCGTCCTCACCCACTTATAAGCAATTTAGAAGCATATAACAGAAAAAGAAAACCTATCAATGCAGGCAGCTAGGTGTAAAATAATAAAAACAATTTTACAAAGTGAAATATATATATATATATATATATATATATATATATATGCTAAAATAATGTGAACGTACTTAGCGACTTTTTCATCAATCCTTGTATTAACTGGCAAATTTCATTATTATCCGCCCTAACCACCCTAAATTGCATTTTGAAGTCAAGACCTCCAGCTTACTTTGCAAGCTGGTTTCATATCAAAAGCCCTACTGGATGATTTCTTCCACTCCCAAGTGCCATGTTATGATGGCAATGGCAATTTTGCTCAGGCTCTTGGAGTACGAAGGAGGACGGTGATCATTTTCTAGTCTGGAAAATGAATAATACTGATACTGCGTACCTTATAAGACCCTGTGCAGACTGACACAATAACATACGCCTACTTGGCAAAGAGCACACTGCCGAGGCAGCTAGGGGTGGATCTTGAAGAACCCTGTGAGCAAAAGTCTAGATTTTATCCTACAAGCTCTGAGGAGGCACTTAAGGATCAGAGCAGGGTGACATGCCCAGCACGTGAGCCATGGTGGACACATGACAATGGCCTATTTAAATGGCTGGCTGACTCACTGTCTAAATGGGAGAATGGATGATGAACATATGAATAAAGAACAAACAAGTGAAGGGTGCACCTGGCCACCTTCTAGTGGTCACTGAAGAAAAATATTGCTCCTCAAACAGAACAGGAATTGTGTTTTCTCTACTGGTAGTGACATGTGATTACATGTCCACAAGATGCCAATGACCAGGAATCATGGGGTTGTCACTTTCTGGAGGGGTCAGGGGTCTTAGCACTCTTCAATTTGCAGAAGCAGCAGCTGGGACTGACATGTTCAGTTCACTTTTTCCTTTCTGTTAAAGTTGCAGCTCAAATGCAAATTATGAGCTCCTTCCCATATCCTCATACCAAGAAGGAACTTAGATGTGGGTTTCTGTGTAACTGCTGCCTGTTTCAGCTTAATAAACCTAATTAGGAATTACAGAGATTATGATTAAACATATTAAATGATTAATAGCATTATGCCGCTCATGTGAAAATTAAAATTAATCATCTTTAGTCAAACAGGACTTTGGAGAAATCTTTGTGTTGTTTCCTTTGATAAAAACATACAACGCTCTATTAATCACTTTGTAGCGTGTGCATATATACAAATGTCCATAAATTGTGATGTAGGAATACCTGTGTGCTGAAAGGAATTTTTAAATTACTTTTTAAAAACATGTAAGAAAAACAAAACGAAACAAAAGTGCTTCAGACATGTTGGGTGAATGGAAAGGATGTCAGAATCCAGAGGTTGAGAGAGAATAACAGAAGAAATTTTTGTTCAGACTGAGCATGTCTGGTCACACAGTGTGATTTAACACAAAGGACTAGATTGTGCTGAGGACCAAATGCAACAGGAAATGAACAAAACAGCTACGACACAGCCTCAAGCATGTTTCAGGGTTAGACCCATGGGAGTGACCCTTCCTGACTCTCCTATTGAGTATATTGGGGTGTGAGCTTTCTCTTTCCCTTTTCCTGAGACCATTCAGGGAAAACATACTCAGAACATGCTTGTCCTTTACGTCCCTCTATTAGTTTCTTTAAAAATTATCACTTGATGGCTTAATGCAACCAAGAGAAATGTATTCTCTCAAGTTGTGGGGCCAGAAGTCTACAAAGAAGTTGCCTTCAGGGCCATGTTCCCTCTGAGGCTCTAAGAGAGAAGCTTTCCCTGCCTCTTCCTACTTCTGGGGGGGGGGGGGGGGCTCTTGAATTCATCTTCCCAATGTCTGTCTTCATGTCATATGACTTTCTTCACTCTATGCATCTAAGACTCAAATCTCCTGCCTTTTTCTTCTTATAAGGACAGTAGTCATCGGATTTAGAACTCCCCCTAAATCCAGAATGATCTCATCTTAATCACAGCAGCAAAGACCCTTTTTTCCAAATAAGGTCACATTCACAGATTTATTGAAGGTCAGGACATGGACATATTTTTTAAAAGCCACTACTAAACCAAGACATGGACATAATTTTTTTAAAGCCACCCTGAAACCCACTAGTCCCCTATAAACAAACCAGAAGTGGATGTAGTATGAGCAGCTGTTATCAAAGGGTGAATGTACTTCATACCACATCAGGCAGCATGAAGCTGGTGAAAGGGTTGGCCCCCAACCAGGTCCAGTAGAGAGAGGAGAATATCCATTCCTGCCAGAGCTGCCCCAGGCTCCCATCTGTCACACTGGTCACTTTAATGAGTTCCCAAAATAGACAGGAAACTTGAGTCTTCCCTTTACCAGCCCAGCCCAAAGACTGCCTTTCTGCACCTGTCCCTGGATGCAAGGATGCTGGGCTGAGAAGCCTTCCATCAGCCTCCCAAAGCTGATCAACACTCTCTAAGGACAAGGACTTGTCAGTAGGTTCCCTGAGCCCAGCACTGTATATCACACAGATGAGTCAAGCCATCACTGTATCCCTAAGAAGCAAAGACACAGGGTGAAATTTCTAAGGACAAAAATAAAAGAACATGAAAAAGCTAAGAATCTTGCTTGGGAGACCAAACATGTAGAATGTGTATTTCTGAAAGGCAGGGACCACCTGGCTTATAGGTGCCTTCCTCAAGGCTGGTGTATGTCCAAGCTTTGTGAAACAATTGCTGAAGGGAGAACTGTTGATTGACCCAGGTCTGATTTTAGAAGTCATTTTGGCTCTAGAGTGGGACCCAGCTGGATTGGAAATGCTCCTCATAACCAGGTTTGGAAGATCAGAAGGTCAGAGGTCATGTCTCCACCCAGACATCACCCATCAGAGAGGTCTTCACTGGCCCCATTATTCAGCCAGTTGCATCAGCATCTTGCTCTCCTTGCCTGTTGAATTTTCCCATAGCATATACTGCTTCTTACCTTTATGTTATATGCGTCTGTGCATCTGTGCAGTGCCTGTCTTCCCCACCGGAATATAAACTTCAGGAGAGGAGACCACCCTAGAGCAGAGCTTTTCAAGGGCAGAATTGTTGACATTGCGGCTGGTTGATTCTTTGATGGGGGGCTGTTCTGTGCACTGTAGGACTTCAGAAACATCCCAGGCCTCCACCCACTAGATGCCAGTGGTGTTCCAAACTCCTGAGTTGGAACAACTAAAAGTATCTTCTGAGGTTCAAATAGCCCCTGGTGGTGGTGGTGGGGGGGGGGGGGCAGAGTAGCATCAATTGTATCTGCTGACCTAGAGTACATGGTAAGTTTTCACATGAATACCTGCGGCGTAAATAAATGGGCTTGGTTTTGCTATGACTGAGCTGCATGACTGCTAACTTCTGGACCTTCGTTTGCATATGCATGAAGTAAGTTTATATCTGTCCTGGGCCCTTTGGAGGGGGTAATGGCACCAAAGGCTTTGTGACATGGAAGTCCCATGCATAAACAGGGGGCATTAGGGTTGTCATCATTATTATTGACAGTATCAGTAGCCCTCAGCTTTTGTTCTTGATTCCTCAGACCCACAGATGCAGAAGACATGAGACGCAGCCTCCCTGTCACACAGAAAAGGCTGCAGGACCCTACATGGATGGGAAGCCCATTAACCTCCGGAGGTGGGTTTCCAGGCAGCACTTGGCGGAGTTTCCCAAATCAGCTCATTAGGACGGCGAAGCCAGCTTGTGCTCTGGCCCAGTTCAAAGGCCCTATTAGGAGGCAGGATGTGTGCCACATAATTTTTCCTAATAAACAAACTCCCCAGATATTGGCATAGGTTATAAATGTTAAGAAAACACCACTGGTGCTTTAATCTCCTGTAGATCACTTAGCACTTCCTCAAAGACCTTAATAAAGAACTGCGGGGCTCCCTCTGCTATAATCGTTCCTAATTCAATGAATAGCTCTGAGCATCCCAAGGCTAATCCTGCTGAAATTGGATTTTGATATCGACCAATCCAGCGATGACTGTTGGAGAGAATATGCATAGTGGTGGAGAAGTATGTGCCTTCCAGGTTCTGGCCCTGCCCCACGGCCTTCTCTCTCAGCCTGTGTAGACACGCTGCGTGGGCCTGTCTGCCGTCCACTGAGGATGACCAGGTATCCCAGGGCGGAAGCAAGAGTGAGGAATTTTTGCTGGACATCTTTTAGTTCAACTCCTGTTCCATCACTCACTAGCCCAGCTCCGTACACCCTTCTGAGCTCCAGTTGCCTCAGCTGCAAGCAAGGGTAAAAGATTTCCATCCCAGAACTGTGTGTGATTCCAAGTTCCTGGTGGCAATGGAGGTGACTGTCACACAGATGGGTGAGTAAAATGTGGGAATGTTTTTAGCAGAATTTAGAATTCAGAGAGAAATGAGAGATTTGGAAGCACAGGGTTGAGCGTGTGTGTGGGTAGGAGGGGCAATGATTAGAAATAAAACAAGAATTGCACCAAACTATATTTGATGATGAAAAGCAAATGATGCCACCCCAAAATAGACCTCTTTGGCATAAGAATTATTTTAAGCTGATTATTTCTGAGACACAGCAGACACAGAAGAAGTTCTGAAAACAGTAAAAGTTAGTGTTTTGTGAGGGACATTTACAGTGATAAGGGAAATCTGTATTTTAAGGGTGTCTTCCTGGACCAGAAGAGAACACGACCCAAAATCACAAGAAACTCCTAGCAGTGTAGGAGGCCTGACTTCAGTCTGCATAATAACCTCACTCTTGTTAACTATGTTTTCCTGGTAACCGCCCATAAGTGCCCATCCCTCAACATCTTTTGTCTTTAGATGGAGATTGTTTTAAGGTGGTGGCTTGGGCCATTTGGGGATTATTCAGTTTTCCTGAGTATCTCCCATGTATAGAGGAGGTATACGTGTTAGCAAACTTCGGCTGTTTTCTCTTGTTGCAGGGCAAGGGGTGGGGTCTCATGTAAGAACCTAAAAGGGTAGAGGAACATTAATTTTTCTCCCCTATATGATGAATACTAAAAACACATGTAGTCACAACACAGCACTAGATATAGTTCAAGGATAGTTGATCAACACTGGAAAGCAACCCTGTCCAATACAATAAAATGGGAGCCACGTATAGAAGTTTAGAAGTCTCTAGAAATGCTAGGCTGGTGTGGCTCAGGGGCTGAGCATTGACCATGCACCAAGAGGTTGCTGGTTTGATTCCTGATCAGGTTACATGCCCAGGTTGTGGGCCAAATCTCCAGCGGGGGGCATGCAGAAGGCGGCCAATTGATGTTCTCTGTCATCAATGTTTCTACCTCCCTCTCCCTTCCTCTCTTTAAAATCAATGAAAAAGCCCTGGCTAGTTTGGCTCAGTGGTTAGAGCGTCAGCCTGCGGTCCACAGAGACCCAGGTTCGGTTCTCGCTAAGGGCATGTACCTTGGCTGCAGTTTGTCCTCGGCCCTGGTTGGGTCGTGTGGGTGGCGGCCACTCGATGTGTCCCTTTCTCATCAATATTTCTCTCTCTCTCTTCCTCTCTCTCCCTCCCGCTCTATCTGAATAAAAAATGGAAAAATGTCCTCAGGTGAGGATTTAAAAAAAAAAAAAAGGTCATTTAAAAAAATCAATGAAAAATAAAAGTAAAAAAAAATCTCTAGAAGCCATATGGGGGGATGAATGGTGACGGACAGAGACTTGAATGGGATGGTGAACACACAACACAGTGTACAGATGATGTGTTGTGCAATTGTGCACCTGAAACCTGATACTTTTGTTAACCAGCATCATCCCAATAAATTCACTAAAAAAAGGAAAACTATAAAAGCAAAATTTCTAGAAGTCACGTGTAAACCAAAAAACAAAAAAAAACAAAAAAAAAAACAAAAAACACCACATGGAGTTAATTTCAAGAATATATTTATTTTAATCAAATTTACCAAAAATGTTATTTCGATATGTAATCACTATAAACACTATTTTACATCCTTTCTTATTGTTCTGTTCCAAGTCCTCGAGCGCTTGGATATGACTAGGACTTGGCTCATCATCCCAATATGGACATAACCTTTTCACTGGAAACACCTGACCTGTATTCGGGCTCTGAAGAGTTGACAGTTAAATACCCAAGATTTTCAAAACATACCTAAAAGGCTTCTAATAACTGAATTAAGTGTCAATGTTTAAGTTTCAATTATAGTGGAATCAAACCAAATATTCACATCAGGCAGGTGTCAAGGGCTCCAAAGATACCTGTGGCTGGCAGAATAATGGCCCTTAACAAGGTCCGTGCCCTGATCCCTGGGACCTTGAATATGTCATCTCCATGGCAGAGGGAGATTAGGGTTCAGATGGAATTAAGGCGGCTAATCAACTGACCTCCAAATAGGGAGAGGATCCTGCATTATCTACGGGCCCAGCGGAGCCACAGGGGTCTCTGTAAGTGGAGGAGGGAAGGGGAACAGCAGCCAGGCACAGAGACGTGTGACAGGAGAAGGACTCAACCCGCCATTGCTGGCTTCCAAGTTGGAGGAAGTGGCACATGAGGCAAAAAGTGAGGATGGCCTGTGGGAGCCATGAGACGCCCAGGAAGGGACCCTACTACCCGAGCCTGCAGAAGGAAATTCGATCCTGAAGATGCCACGGAACTGGCCTGGTGAGGCTCATGCTGGACCTCTCTGACGCCCAGAACTGGAAGGTAACACTTGTCCTGTAAGTCACGGAGACTGGTAATTGGTTGAGACAGCAACAGAAAGCAGAGGGAGAGAGCAACCTTTCCATCACTGCAGAAGGTCCCACCGGACATGGCCCCTTACAGAGATGGTGTCTTGGGGAGATGGAGAATAGATTTGAAAGAGAGAAGGAAGGAGAAAGAAAAAAGAAAGAAAGAAGAGAGAGAGAGAGAGAGGAAGGAAGGAAGGAAGGAAGGAAGGAAGGAAGGAAGGAAGGAAGGAAGGAAGGAAGGAAGGAAGGAAGGAAGGAGGAAGGAAGGAGGAAGGAAGGAAGGAAGGAAGGAAGGAAGGAAGGAAGGAAGGAAGGAAGGAAGGAGGAAGGAAGGAAGGAAGGAAGGAAGGAAGGAAGGAAGGAAGGAAGGAAGGAAGGAAGGAAGGAAGGGAAGGAAGAAAGAGAAAGAAAACTCTTCCCTTGGCCAATGGTGAAAGGTGCTTCAAAATGAGGAATACGATTATTTGGGAGTCAACTCTACCTACCTAAGTTTTAAGTAAAAAACAATGAATAATAATGAAATGAATTTGGGATATAACGTCCTTACACGGTTTTGTGAGAATCAAAGGCACTGTCCAGCACCCAGCACGGATACAGGACTGGGTCTGGCATGCGGTTGGTTCTACCAGCGGCAGCTGCGACTTTGTTGCTGTCATTGTTCTTGTTCTTATTGTTGTTGGGGGTATGTCTCTTTAGCCTGTAGGTATATTTCTTAATCTATAACTGTGCTCATGGACACACTGAAGATTTTATGAAAGCTGTGGGCCCTTCCCTGGGAGGAAAATTCACACTTGCACGAATTTTGCATAGGGTCTCAGGAAGTTAGCAAACTCCCTGAAGGACATCCATGGACCCCGGAATGAGCACCACTGCTGTGGAAGGCATTTATTTGCCCCTCCCGTGTCCTGAGTTGAAACAGTTGATGCTGAATTCCACCTTCCAGTCACAGTAAAAGCCCAGTGTGGAGCCGCGTAAAGGGCCTGGGCTAGGGGACTGAAAATAGAACTGTGCTGAGGTCCTGCTGTGAGCGGGCATAGTGCTGGGTGCTCTCACACCTTTGCCACGGTGTCACCCTAACCTCTCTGAGCCACGGCTTTCCACATTGTTCAGGGACCTGTCCAGAGTCACACGGCAAAACAATGGCAGAGCAAAGACTGAGCCTCGGACATGTAACCCATGTCCTGGACGCTTGTCAGCCCTCAGTGGCCTCCCAGGGCCAAGGTGAAGATTCTCTTGGAGGTCCAATCAGCCCAGCTCCAGAAGGTGAGTGTGAAGCACTCTCACAGAGGAGTGAGACTCGCTGCTATTCCGACCACGTGGGCTCCAGGTCTGGACTGAGACCGAAGGAGATCTGGGGACAGGGCCCTGGGACAGTCGACCATGGGAAAGTAAGCAAACCAGGCGGTCCTGTGCTCACCTCTGCGGAACCCTTCTTAACCACAGAGTTCTTCTTATTTTTTTTCTTTCTGGGTTTTTTGTTTTTTTTTTAATTTTTAAATTTCTTTTTCTTCATTGATTTTTACGGAGAGAAAGGGAGAGGGAGAGAGAGAGAGAAACATCGATAAGAGAGAACATTGATTGGCTGCCTCCCGCATGCCCCCCACTGGGAATTGGGCCCACAACCTGGGCACGTGCCCTGACCGGGAACTGAACCAGTGACCTCTTGACGCATGGGTCGACGCTCAACCACTGAGCCACACCTGCCAGGCAACCATAGATTTCTTAAAATGACCAGTGTACTTACCGCTTACCTCTGTTCTACTGGAATATGACCATGCCAAAGACACACAATATTGAATGCATTTTTTAAATCTTCCACCAAGATACAGAGTACGCAGGCACTCAACAAATCTTTACCGCAGCATCCCAGGAAACCTCCCTGGGCACAGCTTCTTTGTTCATGAGCATCCTCCATCCTGCCAGCCAGGTATCACACCCAACACCCAAGATGCGATGCTAACGTAGCACAGTTCCCCCCGCCCCCATCCGCCTATTAAATATTCAGCATCTTCCCTCCCCTCTAGGCTTCATTTTCTGCACGGACAAAGCTCTTAATAGTGAGAAATAAAAAAGTGCACTTTGGAAGAGCCAACTGCTTCTGCCCCCTCCACCGATTTTCTCGGAGAGAAAAAGCGGCGCGTGTCTTTGAGGCATTATTTGATGAAGTTGACAATATTATGTGAGCGATGGTTGAGTACCCAGTGCGATGAACTTGGGACCAAATTGATTTGTGTAAGGAATACTTGCTCTGTCTCTCCTTGCAGCCTGAATGGCGGTCTTGATTTAGCCAGCCATGCCGGGCGCCAAGTGAATTTACGGGGCCCACAGTCCCTCTCTCAATCTGCAGAGAACAGTAGGAGCAAGGCATGGACTGGCATAATTCAATACATTGTACTATAAGCTTAGAAAATAATATCACAGAGCTCTGCAATATACCTATTTGATTTGATTTGTAAACCTGATAAAAAAGCAATTGAGAAAAGTTCAGGGGGAAAAATATATATGTTCTAAGCAAAAATGTAACTATATTGAATGTGTACAAAGAACCGAAGGGAAGGGTGGGGGCGGGCGAAGAAAATCATGCATACTAAATCAACTTCAGACCCTGCATTAGACAATATTGCACATTCTCCATTTAAAATGGAGCAAGATTGTGCAAAGTTATTTTCCATGAAAAAAAAAAATAATAATAATGGTAAGCCCGGGGAATGTGAATTAAAACCCCCGTCTCGGGTTGCTCGCAATCCTACTTCAAAACGGGGCTCTTGCAGGTTTGCTCAGCTTCCTGCTTTTCCATTTGAGCTCTGTAGGCAAACAAGTAAGTTAATCACACAGCTTTGGAGGTAGTTAATGCCTCCTTCCTAGCTCGGTGGGGCTGATTCCACAGCCAGGTGACACAGATTTAAGGAAAACACCCTGTTTCCCTCAACTCGAATAAATGCAATGCTCTGCTGGAATGATGACGCGTCCTCAGATGGGAATAAGGCTGGGAAGCGCTGACAAAGTCTTTGGCTATTTTTTTTTTTTTTTTAATTATCCTCTTTAAATATATAGGATGAGCATGCAAGGGGCCGAAGGAGATGAACTGCCAAGGTGTCTGTACTGGTCTGCTCGGGCTGCTAAAACACAGTATCATAGACTGGCTGGCTTACACCACAGACGTTGATTTCTGAAGCCTGGGAAATGCAGGATCGAGGTGCCTGCATATTCAGTTCCTGCGAGGGCTCACTCTCTGCCTCACTCCTTTCTCACTCTGTCCTCACATGGTGGAGGAGGGATGGTCTCTCCCAACCCTTCTTCTTAGGAGGACACTAATCCCATCATGAGGATCCTGCCCTCGTGACCTTATCTAACCCTAATTACTTCCCAAACTCCCACCTCTAAATACCATCACATTGGGGTTAGGGCTTCAGCACATGGGCATGGGGGAGGGGAGAACCAACACGGGGTCCACAGTACTGTCATTGAAGCACAGCTTGCAGACATCTGGGAATAAGGAAAAGTGTTTTGTCCTCGAAAGGGACAGGGGCTTCACTGGGCTAGAAACCACATGTTCTCTTACTCAAGCATTCAAAATGTATTTATTGAGCATCTAACATATATATTGATATATACCTATTATCTATATCTGTATCTATATCTATATCTATATCTATATCTATATCTATATCTATCCCTGGGGATATAGCAGGTGGGATTGGGGATTGCTGTCTGCTTATCAGAGAGCAGAATGCTAAGATTATAAAGTGCTCTTTCTCTGCTTCACATTCAAAGTTTTGGTTTGTAGCTCCAGGGATAAGGGGCTGAAAATAACCACTGCTACTAAGAGTAAACATTTATAGACTCTGGAACCAATCTGTGTGGGTTGGAATTTCAGCTCTACCACTTTCTAGCTGTGTGACCTTGAGGTAGTTACTTCACCTCTCTGGGCCTCAGTTCCTTCATCTAGGAAAAAAGGAATACTATTATTAGCACCTACCCCAAATGAGTCACTTCAGGTAAGTGCCCTTCCTGGCCCATAATTATTATGAGGATCAACATCTAGAGCACCTGGTAGCCATTTAATAAACATTAATTGAACAATTAGTACTCTGTTAAGCCCTTTGCAGGCATTATATTTGATTGCAACACCTGGTGACTCAGAGGGAGATCCTATTGTTTAGAAGAACTGAGGTTCAGAGGGGCTCAGAGCTTTTTCAGCCTGCTCATCAGAAGACGGTGGGCAGTGTGGCAGAATGGTTGAGAGTGTGGCAGAATGGTTGAGAGTGTGGCATTGCAGTTTCCTGAGTCTACTTCCTTCATGACATCTAAAGAAGACATCATAGTCTGGCTGATGTGGCTCAGTGGTTGGGCATCGACCCATGCACCAAGAGGTCACCAGTTCCGTTCCTGGTCAGGGCACATGCCCAGGTTGTGGGCCCGATCCCCAGTGGGGGGCGTGCAGGAGGCGGCCAATTCATGTTCTTTCTCATCAGTGCTTCTGTCTCTCTCTCCCTCTCACCTCCTCTCCAAAATCAATAAAGGAATAAAACAATTTTTTTTTAAAGAAGATGCTGCAGCTTTCTGGCCACTCTGACAGGCACCCCACTCTTCCTGTTCAGATCAAAGCCAATCTGGTCATCAATTCGAAAAGAAAGAACATGTTCATATTTCACGGAGAATCCTCAAATCCACCCAGCTCAAAGATTTCCCCTCCTTACATATTATGCAAGATTTCATTTAACCAAAATGGAAACTCTACACATTATGCTAATTTTCCAGGCCTAAGAAAACTGCTGACAACATAATTTGGTTGCAGGGAAGTGGTGATGGATTTAAGCTGGAACCGATCTTAGGCCAGTCCATGTTAAAGCTCCCAAGTCAGTCAGATTCCATGTCTCTTCCTAGTGCTACAGTCTTGCATCCTGATGGACTTGCAGTGGGCGGGGCATTTCCTGCCTCTTCACCCTACCATTCCAGCACTCTGAGCGTCTGTGGGAAAAGGTTCATGGGTGGGACCATCTTCCTTTATCCCCTCTGGGTCTTGTTCTTTTGGGGCTGGGGTTGGGAGAAGGGACAAAGGGACTGAGGAAGCAGAGTATATCCAATGGCACAAGATGCTTCCTGGTGTAGAAGCTGGTGTGGTGTGTCTGCTTTCTCTGTCATTCTGCAGGAGCTCTGCTGGAACTCCTGTGCTCCGGTGGCTTCTGTGGGTGTGGTGGAGCTTAAGGTGTCCACATGCTTGGGTCACTTGGAGTAGTGATCAGCCATCCCATCACCTTCCATTGTTGCCCCAAGTCCCATGTCTTCAAGGGTAGTCCTCAACACTCTCGACTCTCCTTTCAGACAGGGGTCCCTCCTTTAGTATCAGGCTTCCTAGACAGCCTTAGAGCTCCTGTCCTGTCCTCTGCGCTTCAGGTTCTTTCTTTTTATCTTATTTTATTTTTCTTTATTCATTTTAGAGAGAGGAAAGGAGAGGGAGAGAGATAGAAACATCGATGACAGAGAACATCGACTGGCCTCCTCCTGCATGACCCCCACTGAGGATTTGGCCCACAACCTGAGCATATACCCTGACCAGGAATTGAACCAGCAACCTCTTGGTGCATGGGTCGACACTCAACCAGCAAACCACACCAGCTGGGCTGAGCCAGGGGAACCCTAGGGAACAGATGGTGGGTGCCCTAATACATGCTTCATGCTAGTTCTTTCTCATTGTACAGTTTTGAATTATGCCAGCAAGCTTCCACCTTTATAAATCCCAGATAAGACGCAGACATGAGTCTCTATATTAATGACACCCCCACACCCAACTCATTTAATGAACATGTCAGGTTCTCCCAAGAACTCTGCCACTATCCCCTGATCTGGCGACATCATTAAGATGAGCTTTCTCATTGGCTAGCTCGCTAAGCATCACTGAATGAGACAGCAACTTCTCCTTCTTGCTGGGCCCTCTCTCCCTCTCCTGGAGTGATTCCCTTACAGCTTTCTTTCATCCCACCTGAGACCCCTGGTTTTCTTTCATTCCCTGTCCCACTCAGAAATCAGGGCCCATTTAAACATCGATTCATAAAGAAAAAACTGTTAACATGTTAATATTTTGTAGTGAATTCTAAAATCCACCTAGCTCAAAGATCTTTCCCCCTGAACATATCATGCAAGATTTAATTTAACCAAATGGCAAATCTACACATTACGCTAATTTTCTGGGCCTAAGAAAAACTGCTGAAGCATAATTCAGTTGCAGAAAATTGGTGATGAGTTTAAGATAGAACTGATTTCAGCAAAAATCCCTGGATTTTCGTTACTAATTATTTCTTTCTTTATATAAATGCTTGGAACAAAGAGACAAGCACCCTGGGGGTTTTGTTCTAGGACTCCTGGGGTTTTTCCAGTATCCACGGACACATGTGTAGATATCATTCTTTGTGAGCATTAATATGTCTATTCATAGACATTCAATAGTCAAGGAAGCCTGGCTCACAATGTACACAATTTCTGCAAACTGCTGGCATGATTCAGGTTACTTCTGAGTTCCAAATCCTATTCAGCAGTAGGTTCATTTCTCTTGCACTGGTAGGTGGGGAGAAATGGAAATAAAAATACTAAGAAATACACTGTGGAAGTAGAAATGCCTGCATCTCCTTTGCAGTTTGCCGCTCACCTAGATAGACAGCAAACTTTTTCTTAAAGGGTCAGATAGTAAATAGTTTGATTTTGTGGACCATCGAGCCCCCACTGCACCTAAAAGCAGCCATAGGCAATATGTAAACAATGAACATGGCTGTGTTCCAATAAAGCTTTATTTACAGAAATAGGTGGCAGCCCAGATTTGGCCTGTGGGCTGAAGTTTACCATATTGGTTCATAGAAAAACCAATACTCTGGATCTACACTGTTCTACTTAAAGAGCTCCTACTTGCATAAAGAACATTTGCTAGAGGAATAAAAGACAGATAAGACATACCCAGAGAGGCTTGGGATCTCCCAGTCGTATAAGGGAGAAAAAAGTGAACCATGCAATCACCAAACAATGGATGAGTCCTCTGACTGAAGGGCCTTTGTACACAGAATTCGACAGGAGGGGACATATGGAAAATTTCTTGAAGAAAGTCTTATTCATGTAGAAACTTGGCAGTAGTCCATTAGCAGGGCTCACGGGCAAACCTTTTGATGGGTCCAATTCTTAAATTGAAGACAGAGAGATACCCACTTGTCCTGGGGTTCTTTCTCACCGAATTATGTCATTCATGGCTCCAATGAGAAGAGGTTGAGACTCAAGTGTAAGATTTGAATATTAGACACGATGCAGTGTGACCATGGGCATGGCACCCACCTTCTCCGTCCCCATGTCTTTATTTGTGAAATAATGACAATACCAGCCCTTACTGAGTTAGGGAGAAGCAGATAGGACTACAGCCCAGGAAACACTTTGGCTATTTTAAGGTGTGATGCATTTGTAGTCAACCTTTTCCATTGTTCATGTTTCTCTACTTAAAAAGCGTGATTTTTTCACATGGCAAGGAAAGTATGGAGACCACTACCGCAGCCGAAAGACTTCTAGTCAGTGTCAATCCTTCCATTCAGGATACTTGGATTCAAGTCTAACTTTTGTCAATGTCTCACTATGTCATGTTTGTGGGATGAAATTTACTGCACCTGGACACATGAAGGCACTGAATTTGGTGGCCTTGCAGGTACCATGTCTAAGCATTCAAGGCTCTGAGACTCGGGGAGCGTGAGTGCAGCGGGTGGGGGTGAGAGACTCTACCTTGATAGTGGGGGTACCTTGTGGTCAACCTTAGCAAAATGCAGGTTTTATGACCTGAAATGTAGGCGGGTTTGGAGTGTATAGAGATTTGCATGTACTATATTAGTCTCTCTCCAGGTGTAACCTTCAGATCACCTCTAAGTCACCTGGGCAGCCTATTGAAAATGCAGATCCCTGGAGCCTCCACTGAAACTAAACATTAAGAATTATAGACCCCTGTCCAGCTGGTGTGGCTCAGTGGCTGAGCACCAACCCATGCACCAGGAGATCGCCGGTTCAATTCCTGGTCAGGACATGTGCCCACTTTGTGGGCCTGATCCCCAGTGGGTGGCATGCAGGAGGCAGCCAATCGTTTTTTCTCATCAATGTTTCTGTCTCTCTCCCCCTCTCCCTTCCTCTCTCTAAAATCCATAAAGGAAACAAAAAAGAATTATGGACCCTTGCTCTGGCTGGTGTGGCTCAGTTGGTTCAGCATTTTCCTTTGCACCAGTAGGTTGCCAGTTCAATTGCTGGTCAGGGCACATGCCTGAGTTGCGGGCTCAATCCCTAGTAGGGGGCGTGCAGCCACCTGATGCTGTGCTCTCATAACCAAGTTTCTTTCTCTTTCTCCTTCTCCCTTCCTCTCTCTCCAAAAATCAATAAAGACATATTTAAAAAAAAAATCGTGGACCCAAGTTGAATCATTTTAAATAATCCTGATGGGTGACTCTGAGGTACCCTAACACCTTCAACGCCACTGTTTCACCCCCTAGAGAGGCAAAACATTTGGGACTGGGCCTTTACTGCCCAAGTATCTGGCCTTGGACATGTTACTTCCCTTCTCTACACCTTACCTTCCATTAAAATGGGAAAGTGTGAATTCATTCAAAAAATATTGATGGACTACGTGACTGGATAAGAACCAGTCGGAGGATTAAAACAGTAACGTGTGGAAAGTGCTTTCCAAAGACTTAAGGCATTTAGTAAGCACCGAGTAAACATTAGTCATGGATATCCATGAATTACTTTCCATATGCAGCTTCCAAAAGCAAAATCATTGTGTAGAGGACAAATCCCAAGCCTTAGATCGGATCTCTTATGTAGCAAGAGTTTGCACCCGGCCATTGGACAGCCTTTAATTTGGGGAGCATGTCTTCTCCCTGAATTAAAACCTCCACCTAGAAAAGAGATACTCCCTGGTGCTTAGAGCATTGTCCTGATACGCCAAGGTTCCAGGTTCAGTTCCCAGTCGAGGCATATAAAGGAATCAACCAATAAGTGCATAAATAAGTGGAACAACAAAAATCAATGTTTCTCTCTCCCTCTTCTTCTCTCACTAAAATCAATAAGTGAAAAAAAAAAGAAAGAAAGAAAGAAAAAAAGGAGATGTTTATATTTTTCAGGTGAGTGGAATAGGGAGGGGTCGGGGGTGAAAGCAGGTGATGTTTCAAATGGTTTCTCTACTGAATCAAGCAAGACCTCAGATGTGCCTGGGCTTTTTCTATGAGGTTATATATACAGAGAGAGGGAGATGTATAATGTATACATCATAATACAATCACAAGGTTGAATTCCAAGGCAGATGGAACATTCTGATGAGCGACTCACCACTGACTGATGATATGATGCTTTCGATCTTTTATATTGAATTTGAGATTACAAGCCTACTTTTCCATTCAGCCCTGCCCTGCAGCTTCCTGACATTGTTATCTTTGCCTAAACCTCTCAGGAAAGGCCTCTGAACCATCCTCCTCTGCCAGCCGCAAAGGAAATAGGATTATTGCCTTATTCTGTAACATAGAGCAGAGCACACTTCATTGAAGGGCACAATGAAATAAAATTCTGGACTATTTTTATTCAACTTATGAAAAAAACTCTTTTAAGATGAGTAATAGGAGAGTTTATTTAGCAAAACTGTCCATGAGCATTGGCTAGGAATATGACATGCCATCTACCATTTTCAGATGTCTATTGTATTTTGTGTTCCTTTCATATTCTTCCTTCAAATGTGCTCTCAAAAGAGCTAATGGCACTGGCTCCGTGAGCCCCAAGATCACGAGGGGCTCTCTAGAAATGCAGAGTGCAGGGCTGCAGCATGGTGACTGCTGACCTGGGCAGTGCGGGGTGGCCCGGGGGTTGCTGCAGCTTGCTCAGACCTGTCTGTGAGCGCTGGCTGCTTACGTCAGGGGTACTGTGAGCCTGTCGCTCAGCACGACCTTTGAGAAATGTAAATGACATAAATCCACAATTTTATATATGTATATGAAAGACGTATTCAAGATTCATCATTTCCTAAATCTTTTACTTTTACTATTAGCTATGGTCTCTTGAGGTTTTCGTACCTGAATGGGGGAAATACTGTACAACGACGTGCTGTGTCTTTGGGCAACGGTGGGCCACTCATGTGGCTTTGGTGGCCTGAAGCTGGCCATGGTGGGAGTGTTTACACCATGGAAATGGGCAAATGCTTCAAGTCCGTCTTCCCCACTGCCCCCTGCTGGTTGCTGAACGTTAACCAGCACGTCACTGGTGGAAGCCAGCAATGTGCATTTGTAATGATATACCAGGCAATTCTAATGAAAGTGGTTTTTGGCCCGCCGTTTAAGAATAAACTGGCAATGATTTAGGGAAGCTGGTCCCTGGAAGAGTCATGTTATGGTCATTTTTGCAGTTGCTTTAAAAACTATCTTGGCAATAAGGCAGTGCCTGGTGTTGCTGAAGGGCTAGACTCTGAAATCAGAAATATCTGGGTTCCAGGTCTAGCCCCATAACTTAAGTGTGACAATTTGTAAAGTAGTTAACCTCGATGAAACCTCTGTTCCCGATCTGAAAAATGGGCTTTTAATACTTGCTTTGCAGACTCATAGTACACGGTAAAGTAAGACAATATTAAGAGTATAGCATTGAGCCCGGCTCATAGTAATTGTTCCATAAATGATAGATGTTTAATGATGAGATGATAAGGATGAGGATGATGATGGTGATGATGAACGTGACGTGTGGTCAATAGAGGCATTTGGGAGATATCTCTTGAAATCAGGAAAATAGTTCATGAATATTAAACTAACTTAGCAATCTGAAACTAAGAAGGTTCTAGAAGAAAACGTACTGTCCATTTCAACTTCTTCATTTAAACAACTGTATTCAAACAGTACCAGTGAATGCTGATACTATAATGGCAGTGTGGACTACTTTACATTAATTATATCACCACTTATTCTCATGTCCCGTCATGTCCATGAATTTGGTGCTAAAATCATACCCATTTTATAGATGAGGAAACCGAGCTCGACATAGGTGTAGCACATAGGAGACTCGGTCCTAGAACTAATGCATTGAGGTTCCAAGCCAGTGCCCTCCCCCTGATGTCATGCAGCCTTCTTGGGAATGAAACTCTTTATTCATAAGGGATTGTCGAAGTTAACAACAAAAGTAGACCCATGAACAGGAAACTGAAAGTACAAGTGTCATATTAAATTACTTAAGAAAAACTCACAATATCCCAGAATCATCTATGGCCTTTGTGGGAAATAATATGTTCCTTCTAGATATGTAGAACGGCATTGCCACCCCAGGAGAAGGTTTGAATCATACGAACAACTGATTCTACGATTATGCTGTTTCTAATCCTTAAGTACCATGGTTTTAATGAAGGGATGTCATTTTGGCTGACAGTCTGATGGTACAAGAAACAGGACCAGATGAGTATCAGATGATCCAGGTTTGGATCCTGGCTCTGAGTTTTGGCTGAGAACTCAGGCAAAAGTTGAGACTTCTCAGAGCCTCATAAATGGTTGTAATAATACTTACATTTTAGGATGTCAAGAGGATTCTACAGAACTACATATTTTAGTGTGTAATACAATGCCCTAGTTATCAAAGCTACCAGTAGGTATCAGTTTCTTCTTTTAATTCAGAATTTAATATTTAGGTTCAACAAATATTCATCTATGTGCTAGACACAATTGTGATAGAAATGCATAGTGGAGAAAGCACATGAAAATCCCTCTTCTTGAGGCACTTAACGTGTAGTAGAAGAGAAAAATAATAAGCACCAACATAACAAGAATATCACAGAGTACGTTAGAAGTGTGCACAACATGAGACAAAGCACAGGGGGTACCAGAAAGTGTTTGAAATTTTCAATGAATAGTTATTGAGAAGGTGACATCTGAGTTAAAATTTGAGAAAAAGAATTGAACCATGCAGAGAGCTCAGACAACAATGGTCCAGAAACAGGAACAGCCAGTGCAAAGGTCCTGGGGTTGGAACTTGAGTAAAGGTTAAGCTGTTGCAGTGAGATCAAGGGGAAGAGAATAAGAGATGATGTCAGAACTATAACGAGGGAGTAGAAACAGGTCATACAAGGCCTTGTAAGCTGCTGTAAGAACTTGACTTTTATTTTAAACATTTTTAATTTTTGAAATAATTTTAGATTTATAGAAGCATTGCAAAGATAATACACACCCTTCACCTAGCTTTCACTAAAGCTAACATCTTACCTAACCATGTGCATTTATCCAAACAAAGAAGTTAACATTGGTATAGTATTATTAAGGGAAGTACAGATTTAATTAAAATTTCCCTGTTTTTCTACTAATGTCCTTTTCTGGTTGCAGGGTCCAATCTAGAATATCAAATGGCATTTTTGGGTTTTGGCTTTTCCTCTGAGAGAAATAGGGGAGCCACTAGGAGGCTCTGAAAAGAGGAAGGAGATAAAATGACCGACTTACACTTTAGCAGAATTTCTGTGTGTTTTTTTTCTCTACTCAAATCTGAGTTGAGAGCAAGAGGATAGGAAGATGATGTGAATTGTAATTTAATGGGCTCTTACTTAACCCCCCTTCTGCTACCCATTAGAATAGCAAATGTCCTTTATCAGAATTATACCAAAAGAAATGGCCAAAAACGATTATCAGGCATTTAATAAATATGAAATGCTATGTAAATGCTAAATAATAACCATAATAGTCATTTTCTTAGTGTTCGACTTGATTTTTATTACTGCAAATGCTAATTGTCCCAACATCTTGGATTTATGGGACTCCTTTCTCCCTAATAACCAAGTATTTTGAACTTGTATTTTCTTAATTGTCTAAACTAATAAGCTTGCCTGGTTAGAACATGGTGATAATGTGGTCAGCATTACAGTCTTGATGTCATGCATTTGGCTTCGGATAATAAGAACACTCAGCAGCCATAAAAATTGTTCTAAATTGGGGGTCCTTTAGTTATAGGTGCTGGGTGCTAGGTTTAAAAAGGGTGGGGTCTAAAGGTGCCTGAGTCACTCATTTGAATTCATTGACATTTAAAGTCAGCTGCCCACCTTTAGAGTTGCTATACTGTGAATGTCCCATATTTCTGAATAGGCAACAGACCTAGAGGGATTAAATCTATTAGAATAGCTAGTGATCAAGGGGCTGAGTTAAAGAATTTGATTGTCTTAGTTCTGATTTTTTCTCTACCACAGGCTGTGCAACCATGAGTATGTTGGCTAACCTCTCTGTGCTTGGCTTGCAAATCAATAAAACGGGCATTTATGTAAGAGCATTTACAATGTAGAACTGCTTGGAGGATAAAATAATGCATGGGGCCTGGAAGATAGTAATTGATGATTAACTGTTCCTGGGATGATAATGATTTCTGGGAGGTCATTTCTCTGGCATGTTTGCTTCTCCTAGCCTTATCTTAGAATATATCATATTAAATTGAAACTGTCTGTTAATTTGCCCATTACCCTGAGCTCTGAAAGAATAAGATCTGGGTCTCCTGTTCCTTATCCTCAATGTCTAATACAGAGCCGAGGATACCCTGGTGCATGTGGAGAAGAACTGGACCCTTCCAAAACACTTTCCAGACTAACAGCCTGGAGTATAGCCGAGGTTGGATGTCACCATCTACCAGAAACCCTGTCTCTTCTTGGCCTCCAGAACCAGCCTCCTTGGCTCTTGAATTCATCAAGATTGGGTTGTGACTGTCCAAACATGTGAACGGAATGAGCCGACTCCACCTACGGTATGAATTCCTTTGCAGATGGGGCTTACGGCGCAGCTTCATTGGGGCAACACCCAGAAGTACTTTCTGAAATGGGTTCTGCATCCTAACCCCTAATGCACTGGCCCCTGGGAGACCTGCATTGGAATTGTGCTTCTTCCTTCCCTTGCGAGTGTGCCCCGATGTTCAGCAGTGCTCCTCAGCCTTGTACATGTAATAATTGTGCACCATCGTTATGCAAGGTTTTAGACCACCTAGACTATTCTTTCAAAATTGCAGACACTGAAAAACTAAAACAGAAAAAAAAGGGAAGGAAAGAAGGGGGAGAAGGAAGGAAGGGAGGGAGAAAGGAAGGGAGGGGGCCTTGTTCCCCCAGGAATATCTGATTTGCTTAGTGAGAGGACAGAGGGGAGTGTGTCAGAGAATATTTGAGAGGAGTGGAAAGGTCATGCAAAAACAAAACACAGCAAGAGGCTGGGGCCCTGAAAATGCTTGAGACATAAATCTTACAGGGTCATGAACTATGGATTTCTCTCTCTGCTTCTGCAGTGCATATTAAGAATAGAGTTAAGGTTCAGTTCGTATTTTGCCATGAAAAGCATCATTAGCAATTAACATTGACCCGCTGGTCACTCAGCTCATTCCTTCAGGCTCAACTCTGCAGCCTCTCTGAAGACACTCTGGGGCTCAGGAAAATGCTCCTGGAAAATGCCTTCAAAGTCTCTCACCTTCCAGTGCTGAAGTCCTACACCTCTAGATGTCAAAGGAATATTCCCATTTTTGTTTTTAAATCTCCTCTGACTATACAACAAGGTCACAGACTATTAAAAAAAAACGCTGTAGCTACAGATGAAAATAGAGACGCATTCCTGGGAACAAGTAGTAAAATGCCACTCTGGAAAAGACAAGACTCAGATGGAGAAGACAGTCTGGAAAAAGGTGGCTCAAGGTGGAATAATTATATAAAGATATTCTGTCCTGTGCTGACCCGGGAGTGAAAATCTGGAATGAAATCACTGATACACAAGTGGAATAAAAATCTCATTAAGAGATTGTAGGAAAAAGTGAAACTTCTGCCCTGAACATCAGAGAGAACGGAGGAGAGCAGGATGTGGACACAGGACCTTTGCACATTCTATTTCTTCTGCCAGGACATTCTTCCTAGGGTTCGTCCATGAACAATTGGTTCTTCACAGAAGTGATGCTCTCTGACAAAGCCTTTTTTAACCACACTGTCTAAAAATTATATTGGCACACCTTTCAGAATGGCCGCCACCAACAAATCATCTAACAACAAGTGTTGGCGAGGGTGTGGAGAAAAGGGGACTCTAGTACACTGCTGGTGGGAATGCAGACTGGTGTAGCCACTATGGAAAACAATAAGGTGTTACCTCAAAAAATTAAAAATTGAACTACCATTTGACCCAGTGATCCCACTTCTAGGAATATACCCTAAGAAGCCTGAAACACCAATCAGAAAGAATATATTTACCCCTATGTTCATAGCAGCATTATTTACAATAGCTAAGATCTGGAAAGAGCCCAAATGTCCATCAGTAGACGAATGGATAAAAAAGCAGTGGTACATATACACAATGGAGTACTATGCAGCTGTAAGAAAGAAAGATCTCTTATCATTTGAGAAGACATGGAGGGACCTAGAAAGTATTATCCTAAGTGAAACAAGCCAAACAGAGAAAGACAAGTATCATATGATCTCACTTATTTGTGGAATATAATGAACATAACAGTCTGAGGAATGGGGTAGTCTCAGAGACGTGGAAGTGGGGTACAGACTGATAATCCCCAGAAGAGGGGTTGGTGGGGGAAAGATAAACCACAGAACTTATATGCATGTATGCATGAACAGTGGACATGGACAACAAAGCTGGGGACAGGGCGGGGAGGGAGAGGAAGGGGGGAATCAGTGGGGGGAAAAGGAGAAACATCTGTAACAAAAATAAATACATTAATTTAAAAAAATAAAATAAAAATTATATTGGTCAGAAAACCATGCAAAAAAAACAACCATACAAACAAACAAACAAAATCAGCACAGGTATAAATACTCTCACCCTGGCTAATTTTAAACTACCAACATGATGTCACTGAACACAGATTTGGGAAGACCTGCTCACAGTTGGCTCTGGCCAGCCTGTCCACATCACCCACTATCCTAGCTAAAATGACCCCATTTATTTAGTTGCATATTGACTGTCTCCCCCCAGATTACATAAGCTCAGCAGAGCAGGGACCTTGCTGCTGTGCCCCGGTATCTAATAGCAGGTACCCAACAAGAGCACCCTAAATATTCCTGACTTGATGTCTCTCCCTGCCCGGTGGTTTGGAGACCCTCCCCATGCAGTAAAATGGGGCCACTGAAGGGTTTATCGTGGTACTGCCCTTTGTTCAATATCTGAAACTTCTGCCGCTTATACGTTGACCTTTCCCCCCAGCTAGTTCAGATGGGAACAAAAAGCTGGTCTCTGCTATTCCATTATGGATAAACAAGGGCGCCCCCAAGTATCCCTTGTTTGGAGGAGGTCTGAGTTTGAGTGAAGCGGGCAGTCATTGTGTTTACGAGACTTTTAAATTGCAGGACAAGATCTGAAAACTCACCCCCTGTGCCTTCCAGTGAGTCTGGAGGCGCTTTGCATGTTCGAGAAATTTCTGAGACTTCCTACTTCTGTTAGGTCAGGATTAAAAACTGGAATCCCTTTTCGAGCACTGCTTGTTAATATGAAAGCATCATTTAATTAGGACTAATATAAGATGTCCTGTAGAGTGATAATTCAATAATCCGGCCGTTTTATTTATACAGTGCCTCCAGGCTCCTCATTAAAAATGGAAGAGACATTCAACGGACAACGTGGCTTTGCCACTACAAACATTGCAAGTGCTCTCAGATCATAAAGTCTACCCTCTGGGCATCGTAAGAGCCACCTTCTAGCCTGGGAGCAGATATTTGTGTCGCCAAATTAATCTTCATGGACTCCCACAAACCACGTGTTTATACCGGCACTTAGGGTATACTCCAGCCCAGCTCCCCTCCCCTCAAAAAAAAATTAAAAAGACTCAAGAGGAGGTACCCCTACTGCTTCAAAACTCTCTAGTAGCTTCCCCTGGTTCTTAGAATTAAACTGAAGCTCCTGCCTTGGCTGGCAAGACCCCATTTCTAAACACTTCCCTGCTTCTTCACATCCTACCAGCCGCACATCCCACCTCCAGCATCAGGGTCTTGCCCAACTTGAGGTCTTTGCATTTGTAGGTTCCTCTCCCTGGACCCCTCTCCTCCCACCACTGGCCTGGCTGGACCCTCTCATCCTTAGTCATCCGGTTCGATGTCACCTCTTCAGAGAATCCTCCCTGTCTACCCTGCATTACTGATGCATCATCAAGGTAGGAGGTCCTTTGATGTATTTTTTTGATTCTGTGGAAGGGAAGCTCTGTGGTGGCAGCATCTCTGTCGGTCTTGTTTAATGTACTTCCAGAACCCAGAGAGGGAGGTTCTGGAGTGCTCCATCAATGTCACACATAATGAAGGGGTCCTGACTGACAGTGGGCACGAAAATGCTGCCATGCCTGGGATTTCGATTCCCGCCACGCTGTAGCCAGGCTGATGGCTCAACACACAGCTGGATGGGGTGGTGTGGATGGTGGTGGTGGTGGTGGTGGTGCTGGTGCTGGTGGTGGTGCTGGTGGTGTTGATGCTGTTGTTGTTGGTGGTGGTGGTGGTGTTGATGGTGCTGTTGGGTGCAGAAAAAACTACAGAGGGAAACTGTCTCTTCTCATTCAGGATGCATTGGGCAGTGGGGGATGTGGGTGAACAGGAGCAGGAAGTGTGACTGGAGAGAAGGGCCTCTGTGCCTCCCTGTCCAGTTCACGCGTGGCCTTGTGCTCACTGTCCCTGTGCAGGCGTTTGTGTCACACTGATCCACACCACTAGGCTAAGTGTCTTTTGGGCATGACATGCATTCGGTCCACCCCTGGATTCCCAGTGCTGAGCAGCAGATTTAAACGTTTTTAAAAAACTAATAAGTGTGTGTGTGTGTGTGTGTGTGTGTGTGTGTGTGTGTGGAGAGAGAGAGAGAGAGAGAGAGACGTGGATGGGAGGAGAGAAAAAAGAGGGACTATGAAGAACTCCTTGGTCTGTTTCAGAGTATTTTACATGGTGAATTGTCACTGAAAATGAACCGAATAAATAGCTCAAAATGCAAACATCCAGTTTATTTCCACTTCATGAAAATCCCAAACAGGAAAGTCACCGCGCATGAGCACGAACTACGCTGTGCTAAGACGCAGGGGGATTGTCCATAACCCCTGGGACGGGCCCGTCACCGGAGGGGTGCAACCCAAACGAGCACGTGGCCGGGCTACCATCCGTTCTGTTTCGCCTCCGACCGGGATAAATGCCTCTTCTGCCCCGAAATACACGCACCCTTCGCACTCAGTAATGAGCAACAGGTAGCAACTTCAGACCAGCCGATCCAAGAACAATAGCAAAGAACCGTGAAACCTGTTTGCATCTGCATAAAAAACGAAACGAGCCAGGTATTCAAACTGTGGACTTCCAAACATGGACTAAATCCCTTAAAAGTCCAATTTCTAAAAGCACATGCTTTCTAACGGTGGAGCTCTTTGTCATCCCTGCCTCGATTCCGCTTCCAACATGCCAGCCTGTGGTAATGTCACTGGCAATATATGAAAAGAAGTATTTGATCTATTTGTTTCTTCAATAAATAGGTCTTTTTCAGTATCTGTAGCTTGCAGAAGGGGTTAAATGCATAGTCAGACCCACTAAGCATCCTTTCCTCAACTTCCCTCTGTTGCTTTCCTCTCCCCGCCTGTCCCCTCCTCTCCTCTTCTGGTCATTGTTGGCATACCATGGAAAGCAAGGTGATCACTGAATAAATTATGTTTGCAGAAACAGGGGGGTGAGCTGACACAATTATGCACTTGTTGAGTTAGGGGCCACTTACAAACAGACTTTGTAAGTCATCGCACTTCATCCCAGGAGGCGTTAATGCATCATTATGACCTAGCTGGTTGCCTGCTGAATTTTACAGCACGGCACACGACATTAACCTTTGGTACCGCTGATATTTACGACCTTATAAGAAAGTATTTATCAAGCTGAAAGCCAATATACAGTACTCGTGTTTTAGCGAGTGCTGTTCAGAAACCCTTATCGCGCCTTGCTTCAGGCTTTTAAATCACTCTGAGATAATGCTTGGTACTGTAGAAAGTTCGGGAAACCGGGCACTCCCATGCAGTGCTGGTGGGAGTTTAAATTGGTGTAATGTTTCTGGAGGGTGATATTCTTTTAGTTTTATCTGACTATCAAAAGCCTTAACAAAAAAAAAGAAGTGCATTTTTACTCTTTGACCCAGTGGTTCCACTTCTGGAAATTTATTCTACAGAAACAATCACGAAAGTGGCAAAGATTTGGGCAAGAGGAAATTCATCACGGTGATATTTGCCACAGTGAAAAATGGGAAACAACCTACATGCCCCACGATAAGAGATTGGCGACAGCTCCATGCAGCTGAAATGATGCTAGACCATAAAGCATGAGGGGACCACTGGAGGGGGAAAAATGTTCAGATACACGCTATGACTGGAAAAGTATGTTTGATATTTTAAATCAGAAAGCAAGTCACTAAACAGTATGGCAGGTGCCATCTTTATATTTTTGTTTACTTTTTTGGTAACATATTGAAAAAGCTCTCAGAGGATAAACAACCAGGTGGTCAATGAAGTGATAGAACAATCGTAGTGATGATGACAATGATGTTGTTGATGATGGGCATCTTTGCGTTTTCTAGCTTTTCCCTAATGAACAGGAGTTATTTGCCTAGTTTAAGAAAGCCATAGAGATGGGGTTTTATTTGTCTCTCAATCTGCAATGCATAACACAGGGTCAGTAACTGAATATTTTATTTTATTTTTTAATGAGCTCAGACTCACAGGATAATAGTAATAATTGCTTCTATTTTTGGAACACGTCCCGGTTTCTACAGCCTGCTCACATCCGAGCTCTTGTGCCAATTTCAAGCAGTGCTGTTGTGTAGGCAGGGCTGAGATTTCTGGTTCTGCTCCATTGCAAAGATAGGCTCAGAGAAGGCATACAATTCACTGATGGTCACACAGCCTTAAAAGGTGGGGCTGAGACCGTTTACCACGCTTTCTAGCTCCTGAGCCCATGCTCCTTCCCCTGGATGGTTTGCCTCCATCTGGAAAGAGAAGCCGGGAAGAACACAGCTGCCTTAGGTCAATCCAGTCACCGTGAAGGTCAGCTCTTCCCTTTGAGGTACCAGCCTTAATTCGAAATTCACTGAGTCAGAAGTGAGGCCGAGCTGGGCTTCCTAAAACAGGCAGCCTTAGCGCTCTAAGCCCGAGGAAATCCAGCAAGCCCACCCAGGGCCCAGGAACCTGGCTGGTAGCTTCTTGAGGCTATACGGAGTGGGGTGGGCGGTTCTGGGGTTTTGATGTCTCCCAGAATTATCGACTGATGTGCATCTGTCAAACAGAGAGATGAGATCAAAGCCTCCTGCAGAGTGGAAAGGCAGGGGTCAGGAGGCTGGAAACACTGCCTTCCCCAATCCCCACTGCCTGGTCCCTGCTCCCTCACTGGTGGGCTTTTTCCCTTAAAGGGAAACTGCAGTTCCAGAAAGGGAGGGCGGGAGCTCACATCCTGTCAGCCTCTTCAGACACAACCTTTTCTTTAACTGTGTTCTCTCAGTCCAAGTAACTAGTCAAGTTCCTATTGGCTCTCAGCAAGGCAGAGAGGCCCTAGGAAAAATATAATTCCAGCCTCGGATGATAATTAAAACATCTGTTATTTTTCATGCCTCTTCTTGGTCAAACAGTTTGATGCAATTTCAATATATTATTCGGCGTAATCCTCACAACAGCCCCATTCATTCATTCATTTGTCCTTTTGTTTGTTTGTTCATTCATTGAGTCAGCACATTTTCCTGAGCACCTACTTTGAGCGAAGCATCAGGGATACAAAGAGGATGAACGAAATAGAACACAGAACTGATATTCCAGTATGGCTGACCGGCCCGCACAAGTTAGTAAACTAATAAAGGGAATTATTGCAATAAGTGCTGTAAAGCACACAAATCCAAAAAAAACAAATATCCATGTGCATTAATATCCTAGGGCAGCCATAGCAAATTACCATAACCTGGGTGCTGAAACCACAGAAATATATTCTCTCACAGTTCTGGAGGCCAGAATTCCCAAATCAAGGTGTTGGCTAAGCCATGCTCCCTCCAAAGGCTCTAGGGGAAGACATTCCTGGCCTTTTTCTGGAGTCTGGTGGCTCGAGCCATCCTTGCCATTTCTTGGCTTATAGCTGAATAGCTCCACTCTCTGCCTCTGTGCGTTACTCCTGTCCTTCTTATAAGGATGCAAGTCATTGGACTTAGGATGAATCTGAATCTGGTATGACCTCATTTAACTTAACTAAATATATCTGCAAAGACTGTTTCCTAACAAGGTCACATTCTGAAGTTCTGGGAGAACGTGACTTTTGGGCAAGGCACTATGGAACTCTCAGAATGAGCAAATTAGGCAACACAGGTAGCCAGTGCTCGGATTTGTCTTGGTCTTACTTCAAGGCTCACTTCCCCATGGCCATTATTCCCCTGAGCTAGCCATGGTCAAGAACCTTTTACCCCCAAAGGACGGAGGTGAGAAGTGGAACAGAATGGAGCAACTCAAAGCCCAGCCTTCGCAGTTAGCTCTGGGTTCAGTGCAGGCGTCTCTGGCCTGTAGAATGAGGGGATTCTCTCCGGCTTCACAGAGTCATTGAGAAGGCAAAGGAAATAAAGAATTTAGGACACATAGGTAACTGCCCAGCAAATACCAGGAAATTCACACATTATGGTTGTTAAAAGTCCTCCAGCCCGGCCAGTGTAGCTCAGTGGTTGAGCTTTGACCCATGCACCAGGAGGCTGCCAGTTCGATTTCCAGTCAGGGCACATGTCCAGGTTGTGGGCCCGATCCCCAGTGGGAGGTATGCAGGAGGCATCCAGTTGATGTTCTCTCTTATTGATGTTTCTATCTTTCTCCCTCTCCCTTCCTCTCTCTCTAAAATCAATAAAGAAAAGAAAAAAGAAAAGTCCTCCAGAAAGGGTCTCAATGTTAATGTGCCCAAGACTGCAGTCAGGGGCTTGCGTGCCCGCATTACCGTGGGCACGCAGAGGGGGTGCCCACCTGAGATTCAGCTGTCTCATCTGAAAGAGGGAAAAACTGCTTTGCCCAGGGGTTCTTGACGCCGGGTGCTGCAGAGGTCAGCGTCTTGCATCTGGTGGGTCCCTGGCCATGGCAGCTGCTGGCACCACCATTACCGCTATCAGAAGCCAGCCTGAGAACAATCTCATATTTTCCATCAGGTGCTACGTGTCTCCTGGAGTTTGCCACTCGTCAGTAAGTGAGCAGCGACAGTGTTCAAAACACTGGCTCTAAACCCTTGTGTGAAGTTCTGGGTCCCGTTGCTGCCTAAGACTCACTTAGGGAACGTGTTAAAACTCGGTTCCCCCTGGCCTCCTGAACTCTGCTCAGGGTGCAGATCTGGCAGCTCAGGGTTGGTGGCCCTTACACACCATCCCTGGGTGATTCCAAGGCATCTCTGGGTGTAAGAAATGTAGAAGGGTGATGCAAGGGTGCTCTGCTTGACCTTCCTGTCCTTGTCTCTTTTATCAAGGGTGAACAACTGCCTAAGAGATTGTTCAGAACCAGACACAGAGTCACCGAGCCTCAAATGCCCATACCTACAGGAGCAATGCCGCCCAAATTCCTTACTGCATACACTTTTTTAAAAAAGAAGACAAAAATGAGGGGGTGAGCGTAGCCACTCCCCTCGCTCCTTCGCATGCTTTCTCTCTTTTGTTTTATTTGTTCCCTTTGCTCCATTCTACCATCTTGGTGTTGCAACCACTCGGAATCGGACCAGCCATGGAAAGCTGAGAGAGAAAGCGATGTCTGCTGCTTGCTTAGATATGTAAAAGGAAATAATATGTCTCCCCTTTGGCCAATTGACCTAGTGTATTTTTCTCTTGGAAGAGTACCCTGTGGGGTGGAAGGAGGTGAAAAAGTGGGTTCAGAATATTCTGGGTTTCAGCCTTTGTTACATTTAATACCAGCAGAATCTCATCTGCCATTTCTAAGGGGGGCTGCTGCTCTAGGTAGGTCGGGGGCATCTCTGAGAAGGCCCCAGGCCCACACTCCTCTCCTGCTAAGGTCCTGAGAGATGGGAAACTACAGGTACTGGCCAAGTCCCACCATCTGACCTCAAGGAGCTGCGCTGCCCCGTAGGGATGTCGCTTTGCTGGGAAATGGAGCACCCATTCACCCAAAGCACCTTTGCAAGCACCTACTCTACCAATGGCCAGGAAGATTTCGTAGGCACCCAAATCACTTACATTATTCCCCCTGATCCTCATGGCAACCAAGAAGATCATTTGCTGGATGAAGAAACTGAGACTCAAGGAAAGTGCTAGGCTCAGGGCCATGTGGTCAGTGAAAAGGAGAACACAGCTATTTGGCCTACAGGGTCCAAGTTCTTTCCATTCCAGTGGCCCAACCCTGTGAGCATTCTGGAAAATGAATCACTAACCCTTTATGTCCGAAATCAACGGAAGGACGAGCCCAACGCTTAGATGAAGACAGTGGTATCAGAGACACTGGAGGTGCAACGGAGAGGATTTTCAGAGCAAATTGAGATGCATTTGCTGTGCCCTAAATGAGAATGCTCAGTCAATTTTAAGTAAGATGTGAGTCAGAAAAAAACAATTAAGTCACACACTGGGTGAAAAACAAACACTTACGGTGTCACTCAATACAGGATGACGTGACAGCAGGAGGTGTGAGCTGCTGTAAGTAGGGCTCCTTCTGGAGCCAAACTGGCTGAGAGCCCTGGGCCACAGGGGGGCCTGGGCCTGAACTTGAATTTGCAGCCAACGATGGGTAAAGGCTCCCTTTTAGAACCGTCATCGACAGGCTCTTCTTTCTGAAGGAGTTGACCTCGTGCGATTTTGCTGAATCGTTTATTTTTGAACTTCCGTTAGAGCTCTTTGTACATGTCCTTACACATGGCTTCTGGGTACTTCAGTTGCATTATCTTTCTGCTCAAGGGGTGCACAGCATCAGAAGGCGGAAATGGGGTGTTTATAAACGGCAGAAGCCTTGGATTTCCAAGTGGGAGTTTCTCCTTCATGGAAATACCCTGTGCCTGGGGCAAGGTGGATTCTAGTGAGCCCTTTACCTGACCCCCTGAGAGACACAGCCAGGCAATGCATGGAATCAACCAGTGTCTGCCAAGGGAAGACCCCTCAGAGACACAGCAAAGGGTGCACACAGAAGGGCTCCAGGGGTAGCAGTGCTGGGCGTGATCCAGCCCTGGCAACATGAGGAACCTGGGGTTTGGGGCAAGTTATAAGGCTTCTCTGAGCCTCATTTTTTTAATCGATAAAATGGAAATATTCATCCCTAGCCTAACACAGATGCCGGGAAAGCTGTAGGAGATTCTTCCGTAAAGTATCTTCTAGGTGTTGTTGATGTACCTTATTACCTGTTCAAGAAGTCACAGGTACAGCCTGAAGATGTCCTGGCTATTATGAGAAGGTTTATATATGTCTTCTGTGCCCATAGCAACCACCAAAGAGACAGCAGAGACAAAAGCCACCCGTGGCTATTGAATGTATCCTGTATGCATGGAACGGTCAAGAACTTTGACCAGCTTGTTCAGCTTCACAACTACCCTCTAGTACTTTAATTATCCTGATTTTATAGTTCACGATACATAACAAGAGTCCACTCTCTTAGCTACATCCCCTGCATGCTACCACACTGCATTCTCTTAAATACCTTGAGTTATGAAAAGTTACTACAGGCAGAAACCAAGGGGGAACATGAAGGCAAGAGTGAAGTCTGGAGAAAACCAAAGGGCACAAGTGCTGAAGAAACATGCCAAGCCCAGAGTGCAAGATGAAACCTCTAAATTGGCAAAACCAGCGTTTGAAAGCAGGAGACAGGAATTACAAGAATTGCACCACCCACTCGGCACCTGCCTCCCTAAGCATTGACCATAATAAGAAATCCACCAAGTAGAAAAAATAATGGCATCCTCGAAGATAACAGAAGTAGTGGGAGCAACAATGTATGGAGCACATTCCATGCTCAGGGCTCAGGGAGAAGAAATCGTTTTTCCCAAGTCATACACAGAGTAAGTAGCTGTGCTGGGATTTGAACCAGGAGTACTTAGCTCCAAAGGGCTGCCTTTGGAGCTAAGAGGAGAAATAAGCCTCATTGGTTGAGCCTGGTTTCAGAGGCACTGGAAGGTAGAAGGTCTTAAATGACAATCTTGTTGACGGGGAGTAGAATAAATGGAAGAAAACTATCCAACTGAAACCACACGTGGGGATAGCTTTTCTCAGCAGATGCTCACTCTCAGACCCATGTTGTCCCCTACCAGGAGGTGTGCCCCTCCACGATAGCACTCATGACTCCTCTGGTCTCTGGATCGCAAGGTCGAGCCAGTGCGGATCCTCAGCGAGAACCTCCACTGATTTCTCACTTCTCCTGGGCACAGACCACGTCTGATTCATCTGTTTCCCAGCAAGGATCTGGCACACAGTAGGTGTTGATAAATGTTTTCTGAATTAAATGAAATTGGGATCAATGCCCAAAAGGCAGATTCTCTCGTTTCCATTGTTTAAAAATATCATGTATTTCCACTCATGCATTATGTATCACAGAAATTAATGTATCCAGAACTGTTTTCTGATGCACAGTCTCCAAAGGCTCTAGTCTGTATCCAGCTGGGAATCTGCAGTAGGGGACAGGAGAGGAAGAGGTGGCTAGTCTCTGTAGTCTCTGTTTTATTTGTTTGTTTGTTTTTTCTTTATTGATTTCAGAGAGAGAGGTAGAGAGAGGGGGAGATGAGAGAAAACATCAATCATCCACCTCCTGCATGCCCCCCAATGGGGATCGGGGCCACAACCTGGGCTTGTGCCCTGACTGGAAATTGAACTGGTGACCTCTTGGTGCATGGGTCCATGCTCAACCACTGAGCCACACCGGCCGGGCTCTGACATTCTCTGTTAATCCCAAACACTATTCCAAAGGTGGGTGCAAAGACAAGGGTCTGGGTGAAGTCATGTCAGAGCCAATGTTTACTGGTTCCTACTTTCCTTGGCAAGGTCAGGACGGAGTATCTCACAGAACCAAGTGTACCTTTCCTTGGTCCCCTCCAGCCCAAACCCAATGGCTACTCCATTCTTCCAGCCCCGTCGGTGAGGGCTGCACAGGATGTGGTGTAGCACTGAGGCCATTGGAATACATTGTAGATTCAGACATACCACTTACGAGAGATGTGTCCTTGGGAAAGTTGCCAAGTCATATCAACTCTACAAGCCTCAATCTCCTCATCTGTTAAGACAGTATCATTTCATCTGTACTCAAAGGCTGTCCTAAGAATTACATTCCAGGGGACTAAAGCACCCCAAACTTGTAACAAAAGTTCACATGAGTACATGTGGTATATTGCAAAGAGCCCTGAAATGTTATCTGGTCATTTGATAGTTACTCCAACCAGGCAGGGTATAGAATATTATTGTGCCCATTTGAAAAATGGGAAAACCAAGGCTCAAAATGATGCCTAATCATAGTCCTCACTGACTGAGTGCCAGTTATATGCCAGGCATAGTTATAAGATCTTTGCCTGAAATACCTTCTCTGTGCTCACCAAAAGCCCTATAAGTAGACAATTATAGTATAAAAATTGAAGCTTAGGGAGACTAAGTAACTTATTTAACTTATTAAAAGATAGTGAAAGTAGGATTTAACTAAGATAGTCTAATACTGTAATTGGTGATCTCACCCACTGCACTGAATGGCTTGCTTAAGCGAATACCCAAGCTGGAGTTAGAACTGAAGACTTTTAGCTTTAACTTCCCATACCACATGATGCTGTACATTGTGACTTGGTTATAGAAAACTGTTTTCCAGGCCAAACCTAAAACATGATCAATCAACGCCAATCTGATTGTCCAATTTCTTAGAGGGCACAGATGATATGTGTAAGAAATTCAGATTCAACTAAATTTTATCCCTTGACTCCTATATGCCAAGTTCTTTTATATACATCAATCTATTTAAGAATCACAGCTACCATGTGAGATATAATTCTGTCTGTTATAAGGCAAAGAAATAGAGGCTTGCTTAATGATACAGCTAGGTGACTCACAAGCATCTCAAAGTCAACCCACACACCCAGACAAACACCTACATTACAATTTTGATCTCAATTCCTTCTACTCCTTGGAAAAGAATCCTCATCTTCACCAAGATTCAGCTTTGTAAGAGCCGGAGTTTACTCATGCTCAAACGTCGAGTCATCCTGAGCCCTGTCCTCCTTCTTGCATCCTACAGCCAACTCATTGCCCAGATCACACTAGTTCATGTTTTCTTCTCTCGTTGGACCTTCTCAATAGCTTACTAATGGCTCTTTCTGACACTTCCCCATACATCATTACTGTGTTTCTCTAATCCATTTTCCATGCCGCTGTCAGATCATTTCCAAAAGCAAAATCTAATCATGACATTCTCTCATTTAAAATTCTCCAGTGGCCTCCCATTGTACAAAGAATGGGTATGCAAACCTCAGAATGACTTGTAAGGCCCTGCTGAGACTGCTCACTTCTCTATCCTCACCTTGGGCCATCTTCTCCCTGTACCCCCAACTTAGGCACACCGACTTTATTGCATTTGAATATGCCAAGTTTCTTTCTGCCACGGAGGTAGTAGTAGTAGATCAACAACCACCTCTACCCAGAACAAAAACAAAAAAGCCTAATTTGTTCCATTGCCAATTTCCATGGTGTAAATACTCTCAGCATGGCTATTTAAAGCTGTGATCAAGACATCCCTGTCATGTTGGGAAGAAATATATACTTTTTCCTTCCCTTCTCTTTATGACATTTTCCACACATGTAATTATTTAATGATGCAAGTGATATTTGTTTCTTTGTTTACATTTCTGTTTTGCACTACACTGCAATTTCCTTGAAGAACAAATGTCTGCCATTCACTCTTAAATCTCCAAGGCTTAGCACTATGCCTCCCAAATAGTAGGAAGTCAAGAAATACTCGTGAATGAATGAATGACACAGTTGTTGAGAATCTACCTTGTGCCAGGCACTGTGCTTGACACAAAGAATAAAAAAAACAAATAAGGTACAATGTTGTCCTTGAGGAATTTATACCTACAATTGCAAAAATAAAGCTTAAAATTGTTGTATAGGCACTTAACAGGTTGATGTGTATTGTGACATATTCTAAGAATCCAATAAGTAATCCTTTAGAGGCTGAAGGGGTGAGTTTTCAAGACACACACAACACGCAAAGGAGTCCCAGCTCTGGCGTCAATATGATGTCGTGAAAGGGTTTATAAATGAACAGGAGCTGGGAGTAAGAGTAAAGATTTGATAGAATCTCCAGCAGAGGCAATTACAAATACTTCAGAATTTAATTCCAGCATGGAAGCCCTCCCTGCTATCTACCCAGCTTCCTTCCTGATGCCATCTGAACCAGTTCATTTTTCAAGTATGCTGAGGTCTCAAAAACCATTTGCATTTCTGAGCTGCAGCCTACAATGAGATGTCCAGAACTTGGCTCGTCCACATCCCCACTGTGAATAAAAATGATGCGGGCCAGTTGCTCACACCTCTGAAAACCCAAGTGACAGTGAAGGTATACTCCAGGCTCCCAGCCACAGAACGGGCCTGTGAGCCCAGCAGCCCTGAGCTGGCCCCAGGAAGTGATGGGAATTTCAATTTCACAAGGGCTGTTTGTAAAGTAATCCAATGCATTACAGTGTATGCATTATTATTGTACTATACTGAGTAATATCACATTTAAGGAGATTTCATAGCATCATAGCCATGCACAAGGGAATATAAAAGTGGTTAATAAAATAGAGAAGCACAATTTCCCTTCAGTGTTGGTTATGCTCCTATTATACTCAGAATAATAATCAGAGGTCCACTTAGCTTGACTTGGGAAATAACGGATCTGTAATTACCTCGTGTCTACAGTGTCATTATCAAGGGCTCAGCCCCAATGTCAGGCCACTGTGAATCCTCAGAAAGCCCGCAGAGCTGAATACCCAAGCTGCAGAAGGACAATCACAGGCTTCCTAAAGCCATACACACTCTTCAGGGAAAGTTGAGTTGCCGGTGCTGCCCGGGCAGGGCTCTGCACTAGAATTAGCTGCCAAGTTTCCTCTGCCGTTGGTACTCTCCCACCCTATGAACCCCTAGTTTGAAAAGAAAATGTGATTTTCCCCACCCACTCATCCTAAATTCTCCCTCTGCTGAGCTGGCTAAGCTAGTAGGAAAAAGTTATCTGCAGATTTGTTAAGAACAGTGAAAGATGCTTAAATGACTGTTTACTAAAAAAACTGACCTTTAGTGGCTCCAACAAAGCCTGCAGAGGCCCCCCTTGGGAGCAGGTGCCCCAGGTATGGGGGGAGTGATTCTGGGGCTTACTGCACCCTGCAGGTTGCTCCAGAGCTGAGCAGCAATTGCCTTCTTCGTTAAGGGCTGGTTCCACTGTCTGTGCCTACGTGTTTAAATGATCGCCCTGGTGCATTTGAGTCCCACACTCATCACTTTCTGGTGGTGTAACCCAGACCCATTGACATCACCTCTCTGAGTCTCTGGTTTTTTTGTTTTGTTTTGTTTTGTTTCATCAGTGAAATGGGGTTGTCACCACCTGCCATTAGGGTTACCTACTCTACTAATAACAACAACTGTGATATTCAGAAGAACAGACTATTTACTAATTCTGTTTGATTGAAATCAAAGCCAACAGTGATACAGGTTTCAACTCCAAAGAAGGTTTTTTTTTGAGAAAACATGGGCAGTGGGTGTGTATATGTGCATGTACACATGGATGTGTATTTGTGTATGTGTATGTTCATATATTCAGGGGTGTGTCTTGGGAGGTGAAAGGGATGCTATATTCCTGATATAACAACTCTAGTGTAGACTATATTCTGGCATTACACATTTATTTTCTTGCCAGAGTCCCAAAGGACTCTGGTGTAATGAAGAGGACGAATAAAGAAATGTAATTCATTGGTCAGGGGAGACATTACAATTATTTTATTTAAAAAATAATCCAGAAGACCCAGATGACCCGGTCAAGTTTGAACACCCCTGTGGACCAGTCTATGCATAGGGGGGGGAGTGTGCCAATGACACACTATCGGAAGTTGTAGAGACTTGACCGGCAGTCCTGGGACAGCCCATCCTCAACATTCACACATTATTGCCATGTTTTGTTAGATTTTTTCATGTTTTAATCAAGCCAGATTTTAATGTGAAATCTCCCACTTTAAAATGCAGGTAATTCATTCCACTCATGAGCTCAACAACACAGGCCTGAGATCAGAATAAAGCCAGCCGGTCAACAGGATGTAAACTGTGTCCTAGGCCACTGGTCAGCAAGCTTTTCCTGTCAAGGACCAAACAGTAGGCAGTTTCAGAGTAGTGGGCCCTATCTCTGTTGCCATTGCTCAACACTAAAGAAGCAAAAGCAGAGTAGACAGTACATGAATGGATGAGTGTGGTTGTGTCCCCATAAAACTTTATCGACAAAAACAGGTGGTGGGCCAGAATTGACCCATTGGTCATAATTTGCGGACCCTGGGCCTCGCTAGTTAATGCTGACACTAAAGGCTTGGAGAGGTCTGGAGAGAAGGCAGGAGAGGGAGGGCTGGTGAGGAGTTCTGGGTCCCCTGGACAGCTGGACCAGGCCAAAGACAGCCAAGGTTCTGGAGATCAGGACTGCCCTAACGCCTCTTTCCAGTCTCGGACCAGGTCCCCCGCAGCCTCCACTGCCAACAGCATCAGTGACTCAAACCAGGAGAAGGTCCCCAGATCTGATTGACATATCTCACCTCCCTCTTGTCTCTAAACTGCCATCTCCTGGAGTCAAGGAGAATCTCCGGGGCTCATCCCCCAAGCCTGTCCCACCCCCACCACATCTTTCCTTTTGTGAAGACACCAGATGAGTGTCACCCAGAGACACTGCCTGGAACCCCAGGCAACTCCTCGCATAATTGCTAACCTGACTCCCACTTGGAAGCCAATTAGAGGAAAAGGGGGGGGCGGGACCCACCTCCTGTCATCACCATTACCGCCACTTTTCTTAGTAAAAAATGGTAGTTAATTTCTCCTCCGAAAAAAGGCCAGGGAACAATCTCTTTAAATTACAGTGTTACAATGTGAAGCAAAGATGCAGAAGTCAAATAAAATTTGGGTTATAATTAGCGATTTCCTTGTAGCAGGTTTCTCTGGGAGATCAGGCTTCCTCTAGTCAGCTTGCCAAGTAGCTCGAAGGCCCCTTCCACTCCACAGACCACCTGATGCCACAGTGCAGTGCACAGGGGGTGTGTGTGTGTGTGTGTGTGTGTGTGTGTGTGTGTGTGAACTGAGGCAGTCCTGAGCTAAACCCAGAATTATGGCAACAAACATTGTTCAGATATTTGTCTGCCATGATATTACCATGATTAAAATAGCAGGAAATATCATTTAGGTAAAATAAACTACTTCTGATGGGCAGTCATACAATGTGAGTTTAGAAATCCGCCAGACCTCTGCTGATGAATGAATTAATTGTCAGATTGTTAAATCATAGCCTTGATGTAGAGCTAGTTCAACTTGTGTCACTGCACAAGTTCCCAGCGGGACAGATGCTCGAAGACTGGGTTCTTTCCCCCTAGTAGAGTAACAGACCATTGCGAGACAGGTGAGCCTGCGAGACAGGTGAGCCTGCGAGACAGGTGAGCCTGCGAGACAGGTGAGCCTGTGGGACAGGTGAGCCTGATAGATGAGCTCCCTCTATTAACTGTATGGCCTTGGGGCAAGTCCCTTGACATCTATGCTTCTGTTTCCTCACCTATAATTGTGGCATCATCACGTGGGTCCCTTGATGGGTTATGGAACGTCAATAGCATGTGCAGCTTTGAGAGCAGTGGGAGAAGTAAGGAAGTAGACCCTGAGCTCAGACTGGCTGCCTTTGAATACCAGCTCTGCCTTTCTTAGCCTGGTGGCATGATCTTGGGCAATCTCCTTGATTTCTCTGTGCTTTGGTTTCCTCACCCAGGTAACAAAGGGTTAATTATGGTACCTACCTCCTGGGGATGCTATGAGATTCAATCCAATCGTGCACAGGAAGCTTCCAGCATCACTGCGCTGGGCATCTACTCTGTGCTCACTAACTGTTAGTTACTGTTATCTATATATTATGTATTAGTAAATATAGTTGCCTTTTCTCGTTGTTCTTCCTCTCAGTCCCAGAAACTTTTGTCTGTTTACCTGCATCTACCAATCAGGATGCACATTTACATGCCCCTCCTCTTAAAAGACCAGGGCAACCCAAACTCTTGGATTTGTCTTTATGCAACTAAATCTATGATTTCTTTTTTGAAGAAGGAAAACTGCCTTTTCACTTCCAAAACAAGTCTGCAGTGCATAGGCCTTCAAATGACCTCGGTCCTGATAGCCTGACTTATTTCAAACCATACTGTCTGCAAACCCTGGCTTATTGGAGAAATGAGCTTGCCACATAGCTTTCTCCCAAGGATGTGGAGGTCAAATAAGAGTCATGTCCTCAAGCCTGGGTACATTCTCTTCCTGATGCCAGAGGGATGGCTTATTGTCTGGGTTACAGTGACCTTCTCACCAAAGTCCAGCAGTTGAAGAGACCATGAGAGTTTCACTGTGATCCCCACACTGCAGCTCACCTATCAAGCTCACCTACTGCACAAGGGTTTATTAATCCACTGAGGGGCAGAACCCAGCCTTCAAGCAGATGCCTCTCTGGGAGCTTGTGCACTGACTCGGACCTAGCTCCACATCAAGGCTCTGCTTTAGCAATCTGACAGCCTCCACGCTCTTCAGGGACGCAATGGTGGGAGCCCAGACAGTAGCGACAGCGTTTTGACCCAGAGCAATTGGCACCGAAGCCGGCTGGAATACATAACACTAGTGAATGAGCCACAACCACCAGGATCAGCAGGGGAGAACTAGATGAAATAAAGGCTCTTTTTAGAAGTCTGGAAACCTTTGTGAGTGTCAGGCCCACTGGTGGCTGAAACCTCTGGCTAGGAACCAAAATAGAATGTCAAAGAGAAGTAGAGACTCAACTCACAAAGCCCGACTTGCTCCTAAAGGCAAGGTCATGAGCTCTGTCTATTTCAATGTGGCAATAACCCTGAGTAACTGGATTTTGAAAACTACTGCAGAATCCAGGAGATAGAGAGATAAAAAGGGATGGTCAAAGCAAGTGGAATGCATGGGGAGGGGCACGGTTCAGTAGACACTTTTTTTCAGGATGAGTCTTGTTCTGGTTTCTGCTGTGATCGTCCCTGTGTGACTCGGGTAGGTCGCGTTCCTTCTCTGAGCCCTGGCATCATTCATGAATGAAGCGGGTAGACAAGATGGTCCTTTGAAGCTCTAACATTCTGTGGATCTCTGCACTGTCACACTGAGGCATCAGAGGTGTCTTTTTTATAAATCTGAGACAGAACTTTCTCAAAGGGCTCGAGTTTCTAATTCCACCTCTTATGAAAATAAATAAATTAAGGTTGCAAGATTAAGTCAGGGGTTATAAACTCAGTATCTGGGCAGATAATAAAAATGAGTGAAGGAGGAGAACACATACACATCCAAATTGCTGTTAACTCTTGAATAAAAATATTGTAATACTGTGTGTGCAATCTAATGTGGCTCAATGGACTGATTGGGGGGCCCCCTCTGGACGGACCATGTGTCATCTAGACAACCATGGGGTCCCCAGCAAAAGGTCACATAGCATCATGCCTATGGTTTCATTATTCCCATATGAATGCGGAAAATTAATTATTTATTTTACATATGTCTTTATTGTAAACCAGTCTCTTTCAAACATGTATATGTTCCTTGCCTGGACCTGAAATTATTTGAATTTTAGCCAAAAACTTATGTGATCTCCTTACATCTATGCAATCAGAAGATTGGACTAGGTTAACGCTGCTTCCCTCCAGCTCGGAAAACTCAAGGGTTTGGCTGAACCGTCCATGAATCCTCAGCTAACAGAGCACAGCCAACTTCTTTCTTCAGCCTAGAATCCAAATAGAGTACAGCATTCCCATGAACTCATTATCAACTTGCGTAATATATGGTCACAAATTAAGAGCAAGAGCTGATGATGGTTGGCTAATGAATGATTCAAATACTGCCCCCAGAAGAGATGAATGCCTGCCTCTAAATTCATTTACAAACAAACAAAGAAACCAACAAACCCAAGTACCGATGGGGCCGTGAGCTCTGCAAAGGCAGTCTGCTTCTGCAAACCCCTGGACCAGTCACTTGAGTAGCTCCTAGACAGCCCACTTTATCTTCAAATTATCCAGTCGTTACTTCCAACACCAAGATGACACTATGTGCTCATACTTGCTCACAGACTAACATCTGAATCAAGGGCAGAGACTGCTTAGTCATAATGAGAGGGTAAAACTGACGACACTGAACACAGGTCTAAAAAAGAGCAAAGCACAGAAGAGAAACCCAAGATGATACTGTTCAGATAGCTCCGAGGCTTGCAATTGAAATATGACCATTACAAGGAACAATACCTCGAACTCAAGACAACGTCAGATCTCTCCTCCAAAGCAAGTTGTCCTCGGACTTTATGAACAAAACTCCAGTCATATATTTCTCTAATAAATCTTAACCTTGTTTGTCCATGACCTAGATTTAGGTTAATAAACAGCTCGTACCAATCAGCTGCACGGAGGCATGTGTGGTGGAAAACTACTTGCATAAAAATCATTAAGTACATGAATTACTTTAAAAATAAACATGCAAATTTTGAGTCTTCATTTGACTCTTAAGACATGGAATTTCACAATTCTTATGATGGATTTATTCTCCTGCAAAGAAATTTAGAATGGAGAATTCAGGACAGAGGAGAACATTCTGGCTTCCCATTACGAGTGATGTGATTATTTCATAATTGCAGTGGTTCATTTGGTAGAGTGTTTACTATTTGCCCATCACTGAGCTAAGCCTTTTCTGGCATGACCATTAGGGCTGCATCACTACCCTAAGCCTCACATACACAAGGAAGAAAGCAAAGTCACATCACATACCATTGGTCCCACTTTGGGTCAGAACTAAAGTAGAAATTCCAAGCTCCTTACCTTGATTCTTCACCGCTTCTGGTAACACCCAACGGTGTTTATCTAGTGCCATTTTTTTCAACCTGTCATGAGGACCTTCCATTCTACCAAAATCCAAGACTGTAGCCCCAGTCTCAGACCCAGAGACATGGGTCTGTGATGCTCATGGCCATGCCTGCTGCTCCCAGAACTACCCTAAGTTTGGCTCGTTGTGCCTTTTTGCCCACCAGCGCTGGACCCTCTGATGAACAGGGGCTTTAGAACGGTCAGATAACCCTAGTATGGGGTAATGAAGGCCTTTAATTTACCCTGCAAGCCATGGGCCATTTATTCCAAAGCATATAGAGGAGGCAGAAGCATAATCCTCAGCCTCACAGGGGAATAAGAGGCAGTACCTGTGTCCTTCAAGTAAATGTGAACCGTAGGAAAATAGAACTGGTGTTGACAAAACAGCTCAGCCACGCTGTCATCTGAAAAGACAATTTTGAAGCCACCGAAACATGTTATTAGAATTTGCTCAAGGCACAGGTCGCAAATAAGAGCACACTCTAAGCCTGCGATATTGTACACGTGCCTGTCTGCTGGGGCCCTCCCAGGCTGCAACGAGGAATTCCCAGGCAAGGCGAGCCGTTCCTCAACAGCTGTCTACCCAGAGAAGAGGCCGGTGTGTGCATGCCTGGGGATGCCTTCTGGGCCTCGAGCCCTCGAGACTTTCGGTCTTGAGCCTGACACACCTGGTTTTGAGCTCCAGCTCCTACCTGTTAGCTACAGTGACCTTCAGGAATTACTTGCCTTAGGTTCCTCAACTATAACCCGGGGATGATAATGCCTCATACATCCTTACTTTTTGGTGAGGGTGAGTCAAGTTGAGATTGAGCATGTAAAGTACTTAGAACATATTTGATACCATTGAGTAAAAAAACTATTGTTGTTGAGATTATCCCCTGACTCCTGTTTTGATATAGCTACTTACCCTATTTTTAGACACGGTGTCCCTCAACGATTTTTCCGAGATTTTAAAGAAAGTACGTGAGGCCACAATCCTCCACCAGGGACAGGTGCTGTCTGGTGTTTTATTATTCATCTCTGATGGCTGTTCAGAAGGAGAGCGGAAGGTGGTTTGGAGAAGGGCAGACAGAGTGGAGGTGGAGAACCACAGAAGTAATATCAGAGAGGTCAAAAACCAGCCCAAGATCCTTCCACTTGTCAGTAGTGAAGCAAGGGGGTGCGAAGGGTAAGATTCCCTTCCTTTTAGTGGTGGAGTAATGTTCCAAGGTGGTATGCTGAGTGAAATAAGTTAGTCAGAGAAAGACAAATACCATATGATTCCACTTGTATGTGGAATCGAAAGAACAAAATAAATGAACAAACAAAAGTGAAACGGACTCAGAGATACAGAGAACAAACTAATGGTTACCAGAGGGGAGGGGCTTGGGACACTGGGTGAAAAGGTAAAGGGACTAAGAAGTATACATTGGGCCCTGGCCGGTTTGGCTTAGTGGATAGAGCTTTGGCCCGCAGACCAATGAGTCGCAGGTTCGATTTCAGTCAAGGCACGTACCTCGGTTGCAGTTCATCCTTGGCCTTGATAGGGGTTGTGCGGGAGGCAGCTAGTCGATGTGTCTCTTTCACATCGATGTTTCTCTTCCTCTCTCTCCCCCACTCTATCTGAAGATAAATAGAAAAATATCTTCAGTTGAGGTTAACAAAAAAGAAGTATACATCGGTAGTTACAAACAGTCACGGTCAAAAGAGTCGATTACATTGTACTAAGTACGGTACCAGTTGGGTACTAGAAATATCGGGGGGAACACTTTATAATGTATGATTGTATAACCACTGTGCTGTATACCTGAAACTGATACAAAATAACAGTGAATGTCAATTGTAATTGAAAACGATATAAAAATAATTAAAAAATAAACAGTGGAGCAGAGGGTCAAGCTGGGGCATAGCCAGACCTCGGGTTCTTAACTGACCTGCTCCTCTAAACGGGACAGTAGAGCTGAGGAAAGCAGTCTGGGGGGGACCTCTGGGTCACCCGCCCTGGTCTGGGGCACTGGGAATCTAAGCTGGGGGCTGGGGGGCCTCTCGGGAACGCCCGCCCTGCACCTGGAGGAAAGATTCTAGACTCTGACACAGACAGATCTGGACGCGGACCTGGGCTCTGCTATGCCCAAACTCACAACATCATTAGCCTCTTTGTCCCTGTATTTCCCCCGTGGAAAATGGGGAGGGCTGATATCATTTATATGGGTTGGTGTGAGGACAAAATGAGGTGACAGATAAAAGAGTGCCTAGTGTAGTGTATAGAACATAGCAGGCCTCAATAAGTAGCATATACATCCGGTCCTGACACCGGACAACTCTCAGGTCACTTTGGGAGTAGCCACACCCAAGCACACACAGGCTGAAGGGCCGGGCGCACAGAGCGGAGAGCTGCCGTGTGGGCAAGGGTGCGGGCAGCAGACCTTCCCAGGGATTGTCGTGCGTGGGGTTCACATGGGCTCTCGTTGGGCAAGTGAACTGTGTCTACATTTGAAATCCATACTATCTTTTAATATTCACACAGAGACACTCAGCGGTGGACAGCACTATTTGAACCCGGCTGTTCACTACAGCTGGTGGGGAATAACCACATTGCCAGATACACCCCAGAAACAACTTAAACTCCATGGCAAACAGGGGAAAAGAAGGAGGTGCGTCCCAAAGCGAAAAGCAAAATGATCTCCCAGTTACAAAGAGTGCCCAAGTGGGTGCTTAGTAGATGTCAATTCTGTTATTTTGAGACTGGATCTAGTGAGAAGTTAAAGAAGATCAAGATTGGTTTAGAGACAGAGTGAGATAGAATGCAGATAGAGACACAGGGATAGGGGAGAGAGAGAGAGAGAGAGAGAGAGAGAGAGAGAGAGAGAGAGAGAGACAGGTTGCTATAGACTGAGTGTTTGTGATGTCCCAGAATGCATATGCTAAAAACATAGCCTGCAAGGTGATGCTATTAGGAGGTGGGGTCTTAGAGGGGAGATCAGATCATGAGAACGGAGCCCTTACACAAAAGTCCTCAGAGCTCTCTAGCCCCTTCCAGCATGTGAGGATGAAGAGAGACGATGTTCATCTATGAACCAAGAAGAGGGTCTTTACCAGACACTGCATCTGTTGGTGCCAAGATCTTGGATGTCCCAGCTCCCAAACCATGAGAAATAAATGTGTGTGTGTGTGTGTTTGAGCCACTCAGTTAATACTATTTCTGTTATAGCAGCTTGAACAGTCTAAGACACAGGCACATGCTTGCATTTGCCTAAAACACTCCAGAGGACAACAGAAGGGACTGGTAACTGTACTCTCCAGTGGGGAGACTAACAACTGAGGCTGAGGATATTCAGACATTTTCGTTTCCCTTGTAGAGCCTTTTCTAGTGTGTGCCTTTTAAACCACAAACCTGAACTTCTGTAGTACTACTACTACTAATAATAATGGCCAAATTAAAAAAAAAAAGGATGCATTGAGAAGTTTTCCCCACACCGTAGCTACGTATTTGACTTGCAAAGCGGAGCCAATGTGTAAATGGTGAAGAACAGCAAGTCATCACCAACCAATGTCTTATCTTCTTAAAGGTATTTATGAAATCTGGAGACACAGCTCTCTAGTGCAAGCAGCTGAGGATTAAGATTAAGGAGGTTCCTTAAACAGCTCTTCACTCTGTCAATAGAGCCCAGAACTCGGGGAACAAGCCTGGGACCCACATTCTGTCTCCCATCAGATCCCAGAGCTGGTGGAAGACTTTTAAACAGACTGCAGAGGTGTTAAAAATAGAAGTCAAGTTGCTACTGGAGATACACGAAGAATTCACCACTTGCAAATCTCTAATTATAATATGTCAAAAGTAAAATACCTTGTCAGGAGCAGTATCTAACATACTCCAGTATTGGCTCTGTCAGCACAGTGATCCATGATGTGTTTGGAGGCCTATATTAAATAGACATTCAGCAGAAAAATGTCCTGCAGGGACTCATCTCAGCCCTTGGAAAACCGAAAGGATGACCTGGTAAGTCTCTGCTGTCTGGACTTGCCTCAGCTCTGGCCGGGAGCTCTGCGTGCATCCTGCTTCTGTACCTTATGCTAAATCAGGTGCGAATATTAGAGGTTCTTGGAGCCTAGCAGATGCATTGGTCCTATCTTTTACCCCAAACTACTCAGTTTCTCAAAGAAATGATGGCCTCCACAGTGCTCTCAGATTGGCATTAAGCACCATGCCTACGCGTCAAAGAACAGTTGTTCCAAGCACAACACTAACCTATGGCATGCCGATACAGGGGCATGCGTTCCAGGGTTGGGAGAACCAGGGGTCTGACCCACGTTGAGGTTCAAGTCCTTTCCTGGGAAATGCAGAGCCTGGCAGGAAGAGAGTGTGGGAGGATGCAAAGTCAGTTTGAAGGAAGCTTCTTGTCAGCCATGTTCTGCACAGTTAGGTAGGAAAGAGCAACTCAGAAGTAGGTCACAGACAGCAAGAGCATCTTCCTTTTTGGCCAATGGAGAGAAAAACAGATGCATGTAATCATTTGCATGAGAAAACAAGATGGCCCCTTTTACAATCCTTCAGGACCAACCACAAAGCCACCTGCTTCAGCTTCTAATGGCTCCTTTTCCTTTAAGACATTGCCCAAGAGGACAAAGTAACCAGCTAACCAGCCCTGCCACAAATCCACACACTCCAAATTCAGAGAGGTGCTCATTGCCATCCGAGTACCCTAGGCATCGCCTGAGCCAGATTCCTGGGTTGCTTGCCCCCTTTCAGAAATTACTCCATTGTTTTCATGCTCTAGAACTCATCACATTACAATAATTAACAGAACACATGTCCTATTATCTCTAGTGGCCCAAAAGCTCTCTAAGGGAAGAGAGCAAGTCTGCTTACCAGTTCATCTCCCTGCAGAGCCTGGGGCACTGTGGACAGCCAGCGTGCTATTCAAATTTAATTGTGTTGATCTCTAAAGAGTTCTTTTTGTGAGGGAAGGATGTTGAGTGTGTCAACTTCCCAGGAGGATTAAAATTTCCTGTGAGGTAGGCATAGTTAACCCTTTCTTTTAAACTCTCATTTTAGACCGGTTGCTGTGGCTCAGTGGTGGAGCATCGACCCCTGCACCAAGAGGTCACCGGTTCAATTCCCAGTCAGGGCACATGCCCAGGTTATGGGCCTGTTCCTCTGTAGGGGGTGTGCAGGAGGCAGCCGATCAATGTTCTCTCTTATCATCGATGTTTCTATCTCTCTCTCCCTTCCTCTCTCTAAAAATCAATAAAGAAAAAAAAAATTTTAACTCTCATTTTAGAACTCTTCTGGCTTCAACTGTTTTTAATGGCCTCCCGTTACTCCTAATGTGGCACCCACCCCCTCGTCGAACCTACCGGCCGCGGGCTGTGATACCTGCTGACTGCTCCCATTTAGTCCTTTGCCACTTTCCCCCCAAACCCTCTCCACATGCCCTAGATACAGTGGCCTCTTTTTAGTTGTTTGAATGAGTCAAGGTCAGGACTATTGACTTTGTTATTCTTTCTGCCTGAAAAGCTTTGTCTTCTCCCCTTAAATACCATCTCCTTGAGGAAAGGTTCCCAGATTACTCATTTGCAGGCAGCACCTCAGCTCTTCTTTATTCTCCCAAAGCGTCTGTCTTTTTCTTAAGAGCATGGATCATAATTTGTGTTTATATAGCTGTTTGACCGCCACGTGTTCATTCTGCCTCTCGCACTGAGTTGTAAGAGGAAAAAGACCATTTCTATTTGATTCAACTACATCGCTTAGTATGAGTCCAGGCCCCAGTAGAGGTTTCATAAATAGCTGTCAATGAATGGATAAATGTGTGACTGAATGAATGAGTCTTCCAAAGCAGTAGTCTAGTTGGCATATATTAAAGTTTAATAAAGAATGTCTGATTTAACCTTTGTGTAGCCTTTAAATAACCTCCTGAAGCCTTACCACCTTGATGATCACAAAATAACCAACAAGCGAATAAACAACAACTCTATCACTACCACCTGGTAGTCAACACAATACAAATACCTGCAAAATCAGCAAACACATTTAATCAACTCACCCTAAGTTACAGCAGCACCAGACACAAAAAGGCAACAGCAGCACTATTCACAAGAGCCAAAGGTGAAAACACCCCAAGTGCCCAGCAACGAATGAATAGATAAACATATGATTTATTCATATACCGCAGTAGCATTCAGTCATAAAAAGGAATAAAGTGCTGATAAGTTTTACAACACCGACGGACCCTGAAAACATTCTATTATTGGAAAGAAGGTCATGTATATAATTTCATTGTTATGAAAAATGCAGAGTAGCAAATCCATACAGACAGAGAGCAGATTAGTGGTTGCCAGGGGCTGGGGGAAGGCAGAATTGAGCGAGGCAAAGGTTTCCTTTGGGTGATGAAAATCTTGACCTGGATAATGGCGATGGTTGCATTACACTGTGATGCTCCTAATGCCACTGAATTTACACATTAAAATAGTTAAAACGGTAACTTTTGTGTTTTGTGCAACAATAAAAAAATAGGAGAAAGCAATAGAACATTTTAGAATGTGCATGATTTGTCAAATTTTCCAAATCTAATCTCCAGGTTAGGTAGCAGGTGCCACAGTTAGTCACCTGTTGCTTTTAGTTACAAGAAATATTTTACTCTTAAAAACAACAAACTTCTTTACCAATAATGGTTTTGCAGAGGCTAGGGAGCAGGAGAAAGAGGCACAATTGCCTTGCAATTCCAAAATGTTCTAGATTAGAGGCTCGGTGAGCCCAAGCTTCTAAAGAATTCTGCAGAACAGGGTTTCACAAATGTACGTGTACATCTGGTATGCATGGTTATTTTAGGTCGTTCCCAAACAGTTTAATTTCGATAATTATTTTTGTTCAGGATCATCTTAGAGTAACAGCCAAAAACATTAGTTTTCATTAACAGTGTTAAAATGTTTCTTTTCTGTCGGCTTGTTTTTAGCCCATTTAACCCATTCACCTGCAATGAAATGTACTCTTTTGGGTGCATAAAGTCATGTAACCACCACCAGGAAAGTGCAGAAGGTTCCACCGCCCTGTGAAATTCCCTCCTGCTGCCCCTCTGCAGTCCAGGCCTCTACACCCCACCGGCTCAGCCACAAATGAAAGAAACAAGAACACACACAGCAAGGTTGAATCTGAAATGCATTGGGCTGAAGGAGGGCCGGTGCAGAAATGCAGGTGGCTGGAAATGGGCCCCAGATTTGTGTTTGGGGTGATGGAATTATCCCCAAATCAGACTGTAGTGACGGTTGCCCGATTCTGTAAATACACAAAATATCTGAATTGTACAGCTAAAATGGGTGAATTTTATGGGATGTAAATTATATCTCTGCAAAGCCATTAAAAAAGGGGATACATAGTGTATGATTCCATTGAGATGACACCTAATTCCAGAAAAGGCAAAACTGTAGGAATAGAAAGGAGACGAAAGTTTCCCTTGACAAATAAACGCAGTTAAGGGAAAACGTGTCCCTTTCAGTAAGTACTAGGAGAGGATGCCTGTGGATGAGGTGAACTTGGCAGAGCTGGGGTGACAAGGATAGGTTTAGGGACTGCATGGCGGGCTTGGACTGGGGTGCGCCCCGCCATCACTATGGGAACCCCGGGGGCCCTGCCGCCCCGCCCCGGCCCGGCCCGAGCTGGAGCCCACTTACTGTGGCGGTGCCCGAGACGGTCTGCGCGCTGGTGTCCGCGGCGCTCTGCTCCGAGTGCGACTGCGCGGGCGGGTACAGGTTTAACGTGTGCTCGGGGACGGTGGTCTGGCCGGTGTACTCTGGCGCAGGGTGGGGATGAGGGGCCGTGTATTCAGCGGGGATGCCGTTCTGGGGGGGAGCAAACTGGGCCGAAGCATAAGGCTGAGCCATTGTGTCAGGGGCAGCTGCTGCTTCCTGATTACCCTGAAAAATCAGAGGTGGAGAGAAGGGGAAAACCGTGAGTGGGCCACTGGGCAGAACCGTTCCCCAGGCCCAGGGACCACAGTTACCCAGACACCGTGCGGTGCCAGCCCTGTGCCAGGAGCCTGCCATGCATCCCAGTGCATCTTCACCAGACGCTGAGGAAGCCGTCACCATCATTTATACCCATTCTACAGGTGGAGAAATTAAGGCTGAGAAAGGGGATGTCACTTTCCCCGAGCCTCCAGCCGACAGCCACAGGCTGGGAGGGTCTGAGCTCCACGGATGGCAGGTCTCCCTTCTTTCGTTCCACTTGGGGACACGTGAGCCGGTAGTTGTCTCCAGTGACAGCAGAGCCTTGCTTTGTTACTTAAAATGCCAAGAGAGATAAAATTGAACACGCGTGCTCTTGAGAGGAGAGACAATTCATCTAAGCATTTGAATTTAATCAAAGTTTTATGTGGCTTGGCTCACATAATGGGGCTGCAGGGGTTTCTTAAATGACCACTGTGTGTGTGTGTGTGTGTGTGTGTGAGTGTGTGTGTGTGCCTGGTGCCAATATGAGGCAGCCAATGAAAATTCAGGGCCTAATTTGGACAAAGATGGCACTCTGTGATATCCCCATTTTAAGTATCTCTGCAAAGTGCTGGACTTCACTCAGGCTCATTAGTCAATACCTCCCCCCACCCCTGCCTTATTTTTTATAAGCACAGAGTATTATATAACAATTCACCCTTCAGATCTAGGCAAAACATGCAGTATGATAATTACAGCCAAGTCAAAAGCATTAAAAAAAAACACACAAAAACACCCTGAATTAAAATGCTTCCATTTCAGGAAACATCTATCTCTCTCCACCTCCACCCCCACCCCCATAACTCTCCTACCCTACACACACACACACACACACACACGCACACACACACAAGTGTGCACGTGCACATGCACACACACGGCAACAGCAGCAGCAGAAACTGCTATCCAGAGCTCTGAATTTTCCATGGTCTCAAGAGATGGGATTGCACAGTCAGAAAGACACAGAAGAAAAAGGGAAGAAAAAAAAAAAAACCTTAGCAATTAAGGACACCAAGTAGCTGCCTCTCCCATTGTCTGTGGTCAATGAGAGGTGACTTCAGCCCTCATGTAATGATAGCAGGGCAGAAATGTCAGAATTGCTCACATCTCCTCAGTCCTCACCACCAAGATCTGAGAACCTTTCCAGTTAAAGCAACTTGAGCACCACCAAAGCGTGCCACAGAGGGGCAACGGAGTGGATTCTCATGGCAGCACACAGAGCTGGTTCATTTGTTTAGAGGGGACCGTAATTAGAATGTTAAGATGACACATGAAGGGAACTAAGCTTCGGCGCAGTTTAAAACATTTTACAAGTGAAAATATTCTCATCAGGCCTTTTCCTCCCCCAGAGTAATTTCTCCAAATGCCTGTGCCATGGGAAGCAGAATCGCACAGCCATTTCTCTCAAACACATTTGCACAGCATTTGGGGCTGAGCAGGGTCTGTCTGTGCTGTGGTTCAATCACTGTCCATGAAAATTTAACCCTGTTCACCCCTAGCACACACAAGACATTTATTGTCATTGCTGCTCAGTGGTCAGATTTCTTCAAGGAAAATGTTCGGTTTCCTTTTGAGGGGACCCATCCACTCTCAACCTAGTGCAGATGTGGCCGAGCCTCACCTCCCATGACCCCTGGACACAGTCACATGACCCGACCTGACTAACCAGACATCTACTCTCACAGATGTGGGTTCGTGCCCCTCTATCTAAATCAGCTGGTGAGTTAAGCCCTAACAATTCCAATGAGGCTTAATCCTGAGACTTTGCTGGAGTTTTGGGAGGAAGTTCTCTTTCAACGGTCATTGACAGCTGTGAAAATAATGTAAGCCGGGAGCTGCCAAGAACTACCTCTTGAAGAGGGCCTGCCTAAAGCCGAAGCCAACCCAGAGGAGAACGGAAACCAGACACTGAGAAACAGATCAACTGAGCCCCGGTGACATCATCTGAAGTCTTGGATCAGCTTTACCTGCAGTTAGTAAAGCCATTTTCTAAAACGCTCTGCTGTCTAGGAGCCTACTAAGCAGCCGTTTCTTCTATAGGGCTGTGCAAGGAACATATCCTTGTGTACAGGAATTCCATATGGATGCCACTTCTCTCTGGATGAAGAGAAGACCCAGAAACTATGGGACCTTGAGAACCCTTCAAAGAGAAATTCATTGCAGAAGATTCTACTTGTGCCCCAAGGTCTGTTCAGCCTGCCCGACCTTCCACCTGGCTCATCTCTGAACTGAAAGGAAGACTTGGGAGCACTCCGGGTGTGGTCTCGTAGGGGAGCATAAAACGATCGCAGGAGCAATGGTAGAGAGAGCTGGTCCCTAACGACAAAGGTTCCTCTCCACCCCTCCAGCAGAAACCACGTTCATGGGAACACTGCCCATTGCCTTTCCTCTCTGCAGAGAGATCTCGGGAACAGTGACCCAGTCCCACACCCCCAGCAAAACTGCGGGGCTCTCTGCTAGGGCCTGAGCGCTATCTGTTTTGGAGAAAGAAGGGCCTGCCCTCTGGAAGCCTGAGATCACTCCATCCTCCCAACACCATCAAGTCTCCCCATGTACTGCTCCCACTTCTTGAAAAGCCTCCTCCCTGCTCCCTTGCCTGGCTAGTCTCTACTCCTCTTTCAGGTCCCAGTACAAGCTCTGTCTCCTCCAGCAAGCCTTCATTGACCCTTAAACCACATCAGCTGCCTGCCTTCTATGCCTCACTGTGGCCCGTGGCCACATTGTCACACAATTCCAAGTACAGCCATTGCCTGCCTGCTTGTCTCTGAGCATCCTGGAGGCAAAAGACTGCGTCACACTCCCATTCCATCTGCAGCTCACAGCAGCATGCTAGCTGCAAAGTAGGCATTTACAAAGGTTTGCTGAGTGGACGCATGCTCGACTAAGGAACTCTGGGCTCGATACAGCTTAATTTGGCAACAGGAGATAGTTAGGGGAGTAGACGGTGAGAATCTGGCAAATGACCATGGGATAAATCTGGCCCACTACTTGTTTTTGTGAACAAAGTTTTATTGGGACACGGCCCCATTCACTGTGCTACGATGGCAGAGTGGAATAGTTCCGACAGACACCCTACGGCCCCAAAGCCTAACCTATTTAAATCTCTGACCCTTTGCAAAAAAAAAAAAAAAAAAAAGCTTCTACTCTCTGTGGCAGGGTATCATTAATAGTGATAGTCCGATGCCGATTCAGAAGCCATGCTTGCATAAATAGAGCGGGAAATAAAGCTGCAATAAAGCAGGGAGAGAAAGGGGTGCATTCTCTCTGAACCAAGAGGGATGGCTCAGCTGGACTTGGAGACCGTCAGTGCTGAGGACAGTGTGAAAGGGTGAGAGGGGGCCTGTTTCCGAATTTGCTTTCTGTCCCGGGCTCACTGAATTGTAAACACATGTATAGGCTTGAAAGTCAGCACAAGCGGGCTTCGGAGGGGGAAGATCCGTGATGGCCACAGGCCCCTCTGCTCCGTCACTTCAGCAGTGTGGTCAGAAAACACACCGAGAGATGCCTGCCCGCAGGCGTAGTGGTGCCAGGCACCGTGCTGGGTGCTTCGCCCAGTTCTCAAACGCAGGACACTGTTCCCAGGGGACATTCGGTAGTGCCTGGAGACTTCATTGTCACAACTTGGGAAGAAGGTTGCTACTGGCATCTGGTTGAGACCAGGGGTGTTGCTAACACCCTGTAATGCACAGGATAGCCCCACCACCCGGGTTATTCAGCCCCAGATGTCTGGGGAGTCAGGAGCTGAACCAGAGCTCGTGTTGTCCTGTGCCCAGATGCCCTTCGTTCAGCAGGGCTGGCCTGGGGTAAGATTTGTCCACATTTTAAATAAACCTCTCTCTGTCACACACACACACCAGGGCCTCAAGACCTGTTTCCACCTGGTGGTGTGTTACACCCTTTGGGGGAGTCGGGAGCTGGGGTACTTAATTCAAAGATGTCAGCACTCCATCAGCTGGGTGCGGGTGCTAACCCTTGGTGGGTGCTAGAGCTCCAGCCTGGATAACTCTGCCTCTCAAGCCCAGGGTCTTGCTTCAGAGTGAGGCCAACTGAGGGAAAGCGAGGGCCAACTGGGGGCACCCCTGGAGCCAGGACAAACGCCATTTTCTACCAAACCTGTGCATTCTGATATACCCAGGGCACTGAGCTCGAGGACCGTGCCCGCGGTTGCCAGGGAATCCACCGTACATTGGGGTCAGCAGGGCTCTGGACGCTGCCCTGTTCCTGGAGCCCTCACACAGGTGTTGGTGGGACCCCCCACAGTCACTTATTAACACCAACAGCAGTTCCAGAGAGACCCTAATTAATATTCCCAACATTTGCGCTTTGGGCTAATTACCGCTAATATTTAATTAAGATCATTGTACTTCCCATGGGGTTGCTTTTCACCTTCAAATGGCTTCAGAGACGCCTTTGCTTCCTCCCTAGTGATGTTCCTAGATTCTCAGCGTGGCTGAAATGTGTCTTCTGGAGAAACACATTCACAGGAAGGGCACCTTTCCCACTCTAGGTCAAGGCAAGTTTTGGGCACACGGACAGGCCCCTGGTTGGAAGCTGAAGCCAACTTCGTGGAGGTGACAGTGACAGGGAAAAGTTATTTGGAGCGTTCTGGCTAGACATTCCCTCATTTGCAGAAGCTGCCTGCTTTCTTCTCCTCCAATGCCAAACCCCCACCTTCCCGAAATAAGCGAACCGAGCACAGAGATGCGGGTATGTGCACAGTCAAGATGCTGGCGGGCGTTCTGCGCTGACAGGGAGGGGCCCTGACTCGCACACCTCGTCCCACATCATCGACCAAGCGCTTCAAGAGATTCTGCAAACCTAACATCTAATTCTCAGTGCTTGCACTTTCTTGGGTGGCTGCTAAATACACAAAAGGAGGAGGGAGCCGGGACTGGATATTTTAAAACCCCATCATGCTGCTGAAAAACGAGGTAGAAACTTGAAGTAAAGAACATCACTTAGGAAAAACGCAGAAGAAACTTTCTGGTCCTCACACACCGAACCTCCATGAGAGCAGCCCAGTGGCAGGATGCTGGGGGACCTCCAGTTACTGAGAGCAAACAGATATTAAAATGCAACCAATTCGAGTTCACCAAAGCAAAAAAAAAAAAGAAAGAAAGAAAGAAAAAAGCCATTTCAATTTAAATATTTTACTGAAGCATGAAATAGCCAGGATAGTATTGCTATTTTAAGACAAACACCGTAATCTGTCTATTAGCATAGTGTGTGGATTCTGTAGCAAGCAGACATTCCGACAGCCGTTCCTCAGATGCAGGAGAAACTCCCTGATCACCGAAACATCCTTCCCCCTCAATCTCCTCCTCAAGGTGGGCTCAGGGGACAGTCAGAAAATAAGAGGGTTTTTTTTTTTTTCCCTCCAGATACCTCTCTTCTCCCATCCACTGCCCTGGGTGGTTTAGTAAAGTAGTTTTGGAAAACTAGTAAGAGAACAAAGGTTGGCAGCCCATTTGCCTTGGAAAAATAGTTTGGCTCGACATCTAATGCAAACCACATTTCAACAGAGAAATTGTCTTTACATGGCAGGGCACGGAACAGGTTGGTTCTTTTCAATGTGACCGCCTGTGAGGGGGATGTGGCCGCTTCATAGCGGACTTTAAAATAATCAGGGTTTTTCTGTGTGTGCGCGCGTGTGCGTGTTTCCCTGGCTGTAACGGTCAAACTTCCCAAACATCTTCTCCCCTTGGCTCCTGGAATTCATTTGCCCCAGACCGCAAACCCTTGACCTGCAAACCCTCCTCTGGCCTAAACACAGCCCTTATAATGAAGACATGCACAGGGACTGTCCAGCCCTAATGAAGCAGCTCATTGCATCTGTCCACACAGCCAAAGAAAGCAGCCACTCCACCGTGGGACCCCCCAGCGACCCAGATCCGCTGAAGAGAACTAGCCATTCTTGGTTGCCCACAGTCTCCAGTCTGGCTGACAGTTTGTTTTCCTTGAGTTCAGGGGCTGGTCTGTTCCAATTCTCTGGCAAGAAATTGCGCCTGTTCAGAGAAAACCGCCAGTGCCAGAATACAAGGAGAAGTAAGTTGCATCGTGCCCCCGGGGGCGTTGAAACAAAGGAGAAAAATGCAAAATGACACCATTAACCTGTTAGTTCTAAGACCAGCTCAGTTCCGCACATCAAGCAGAAAGCCGACACACACAACCTCTTAGCTGAAATCCCCTCCTTTTCCCGGCGTGATTCAAGGGGCAGGATATACATCGCAGAGAGCAACAGAGACTCGACCGCAAGGAGAGATTGCAGCTTAATTCAAATCACAATTGCGAGTGAAAAATAAAATGGGAAAAAAAAATACCTGCTGCACCATCCTGCTTGCTTTCTCCTCCATAAACTTAGCAGCTGTGCTAGACCCACACCACAGAGCATCTGCTCAGAGCAAGCCTCAGTTAGGAGCCAGGGTGTGTGCGCTGTGCAGCCTGTAGATGGCTGGGGTGTTGCAGGAGGGGGAGCCGAAGCCGCCTGGCTGACCTCCCCCTCAACATCTGACTGCTCCCCAAACCAACCCCAGATGGGACTCTTTCCGCCAGCCAGGCCTGGCCCATCAATCACAGCTCGCTCCTCCTCTGGCTCCTGCTCTGTTTCAGAGAGCACACTGAGCAGATGATTATATAGTGGAGGAAGAAAACACACACACACACACGCGCACACACACACGCGTGCGCGCACGCCACACCGCACAGCACTCGGCTACATTAATAGCTGTTTAAAAAACATTAGAAATGCTAGCCTATGCATCGCCTGGAGCTGGAATTTTTCATTACTAAACTAAATATATGGTATGCAAAGTTATGAAATCCACAGGGGAGCTGGCTACTATCCTGTTTTTGTTTTATGTTTTTAAGAGGTGGGGGACATTGGGGTAGCATGGGAAGACAGGAGAGAGGAAGAAAGAGCTCAAAGGGATAGAGGGATGGTTAGAGGTAAATTCAGAGAAATACCATGCGCTCATTGGGCGTACATTTATAACCAAGCTGCATGATTAATTGTAAAGTGATCTTAACATACTGTGACTGACGGTTGTTTGGAAGGTTCGGAGACCCAGCTCCTCTGCCAACGAGCTGTGTGATCGAGACACGTTGTTGCAATGCACTGGGCTCCAGTTTCTGCTTCTGTTTAATGGGCATAACCATGAGTGACTTCATGGGGTGATGGTGAGGATCAAAACAAAAATCAAATCACAGCAAAACACACACAGGAGCCTGGCTCATGGTACACTGTAGACACAGACTCATTCATCACGTTCCATAAAGTGGTAGGCAAAGTCCAAGACCATCTTGGTATGGAGAATACAGCTAAGAGAGGCAACAGGGTCTCAAGAAAGGAACCCACCAATGACCACAAAACCCCAGTGCTGATAAATGCTATCAAGGAAACACACAGGGTTCTTGCTTTTTTTCTTTTCTTGAACTTTGGGCTCATTGTTTTCTCTTCTCTCCCAAGGAGCAAAAATAAAACCTTGCACAAAAACATCCCCAGTGATCTCAATGCCAAATGCTGCCTCTTTCGTTAAAGCTACAAATACTTTGTTCTCCCTTTATTATTAAAAGTACAACAAGCAGTGTGAAATGTCAAAACAATTTTCGTTTTTGTTCGGTCATGTCTTTCTTGCTCATCAAAGGAGAGGTTTCAAGAGTCCTATCCACCCTGCCCGTAGATAGCTGCTTACCGCCAAGATGCTTGGCTATGGAAGGAGGAGAGCCCTTGCAACCCTGGAGGGGATGGATGGGGTTTCTGAAGTGATTAAACTTGTAATTAAATTGTGTAACCAAGGAGGAGGTGAGGGCAGAGGAGGCTGGCTGGAAGAATTCAACTTTCCTGCTGGGTTGTAGGTGGTACTAGCTCAGGTAATGCCTGGGTGATTTTTTTTTTTTTTTTTTTACTTTATTTATTTATTTTTAATTCCAGTTCTCTGAGGCTGGAAAGAAAATCTGGATAAATGGTATTTGTCCCATCCTTCTGTTTCCATTTCCAATAATGCTCCGGGGATACGGCTCATGCAGGATTCAATAAGCACCATTGCAGGTCCTTCAAGGGTGTGTCCGCTGCTTCTCAGAGCTGCACACCCACAGGAGAACACAGCTCCTTCCTTGCAGGGCTCCGTCATTCTCATGAGCCATAAGCTTTTATCCTGTCCTTACAAAAAGCCAAACTTCTGTCCTGCAACCAAAGCTAGGGGTCTTACTTTTCCTTAGAAAAGCAAGAGGGATAGACCAGCACAATTCCCTGGTGAAGGATGTTCTGGGGAGTAATGGAGACAATACTGAAACAGATCAACCACCAATACAAAAACACTAAATAGAGAAGAACATTTCTGGTGGGAACAGAGAAGCAATTGGACATTGGTTCTTAGCCAAATGACGATCAGAGCACCTGAGGTAATCTCACAAAGTAACCCCAGTCACACTGGCTTCAAATGTCTGAGGATGGGATCCAGGCTCTGTGCAAAGGAGCTTGAGGTTATTCTGATGCACAACGCTGGGGAAATAGTTTCTGTGTTTCCTAAACTATAGGTGCAATCCCTTGGGATGTAAAACCCATGTAAGGTGTGATTACACCGGCATTTAAAAATGAAATAAGCTATAGCACACTGACAACGAATGGAATAGAATAGTAAGAATATTGTTTCATGAAAGTTTTATGTGGGTGAATTGGGTTGCAATGTAAAATCTTTTATGGATTGCCTTAAAAGAAATAAAATTAAAAAATGCTATGCTAGGTAATTTCCAGTGTTTGTTATTATCTTATCTTTTATTTGCACTGTGACTAGGGAATCAATGTCAGATGTTAGGAAGTCAGAGGCATAATGGTGGAGCGATTGGCAAGTCATTCAACCTGAGTGGGTCCGGTTTATTAATATAAATAATAACACATATTCTTCTCCCCAATGAGTCTCTTGTGATGGTTTTGGGAGAAAGTCTACAGGAACGTGTTTTATAATCCAGAAAGTCCTGTGAGGGCACATATCCTACTGTGGGGATGAAATGAGTCCCCCTTTAACTTCAGCAAAGAGTCCCCTCTGGAGAAATACATTGACTTTTCATCTACTCTGTGCTAGGAGATGTGCTAGGTACATCTTTAATCCTCATAACCACCCCCGTGAGATACATATATGGCCCCCTTTAAAAAAATTTTTTTCTTTATTGATTTTAGAGAGAGAGGAAGGGAGATGGAGAGAGAGATAGAAACATCAATGAGAGAGAACATCAATTGGCCGCCTCCTGCATGCCCTCCACTGGGGATCGGGCCCACAACCTGGACATGTGCCCTGACCGGGAATTGAACCAGCAACCTCTTGGTGTATGGTCTAATGCACCAAGTGAGCCACACCGGCCAGGCTTATGGCCCCCTTTTAAAGATACAAAACTGAAGCAAAAAATATAAAAATATATAAGTTGAAAACATTTTCCACAATGGGAGCTCATAACTTAGTTAAGTGGCAGAACCAGAACTTGAACCTAATTTGGTTTCATTGAAGAATTCCTGACACTGAAGCCATACTAAGATGAAGATGGAGATGGTGGTGGTGGTGGTGATGACGATGAAGATGACAGTGGTGATGATGATGGTGGTAGTAATGGTAGTGATGGTGGTGGTGATAGTGATGGTGGTGGTGATGAGAAAACTTTTCTTGAGCACTAACTTTGTACCAGTCATTGCTCTAAGCACTGAGGATACAAAATTCAACAGGGCAGGTTTGCCTACATTACCTCATTGAACAACAACCCAATACGGTACATACTCATTCCCTTTTCAAGGGAGATAGAGTTACAGCCTCATACTCACACAACTAGTAGTTTCGGGTTACCCAAATCCATCAGACTCCATTCTGAAATAGAGGGGGTTCCTATCTCACCTCAATTAGGTAAATATACGAACATTTGTTCCTAACTATGCTGGCTTACAGAAAAGCATGTCTCAACTCTGAGACTGCTCTGAGGCTATAGTTCACAAAAACAAACACACTACGGAGATAATAAGTCTCCACATCACAGATTCAAGTGGAAGCAAGTTGTTTCCTGTCCCTTTCCCGGCCTGGACAGGGACGCAGAGAGAGAGGGAGACCAGAAGCCATCTTGCTGAGGCTGACAAACACCAGCCCCAGAAATGCAAACCCGCCAAGTGGGTGGCAGGCTTGCAATGACGAGGTGTCATGTTTGCAAAATGTTCCATCCTGATTTTCCATTTGGAGTCACAGAAGGCGACGTAGAGGCTGTTTTTCTCAACTCCTGAAAAGTTAGTGACTATCAAATATTTATGGTGCTCTGTGCAAGCCGGGAGCCTGGAGATTGTGGCTGATGAGGTGATACTTCCAAAGGGAAATGGAGGTGCTCATCTCCTAAAAAATTAGCAGCCTCTGGAGCAAGTGAGGTTCCCAACCATCAGTATCAGGCACTTAAGAAGGTGGGTTTTCCTGTCTTGCTCACCACCACCCCAGAGGCTCAGAGGGCCTTGTCTTACCCTTTAAAATACTTGTTCAAGTTTAACATTATACACACTTTGATTTTTACATTACATATATTTTTACATCATGTATATCTATATATATATATATATATATATATATCCTCACCCAAGGATATTTTCCCATTTATCTTCAGATAGAGGGGGGTAGGAGGTAGAGAGAGAAATAGTGATGTGAGAGAGACACAACGATTGGCTGCCTCCCACACAACCTTGGGGACCAAACGGTAACTGAGGTAGGTGCCCTTGACCGGAATCAAACCCACGACTCTGGTCTGTGGGCAGATGCTCTAACCACTTAGCCACCAGACAGGGCACACTACATATATTTTGATGTTTATCTCCAACTCGACTGTAAACTCCAAAAGGACAGAAACCTCATCTGTTTTTTCATCATTGTTCCTTTAAGTATTTCATAGTCTACACACACACACTAAAAATGTTTTCTTTTTTAAAAATATGTTTTTATTGATATTTTAGAGAGAGGGGAAGGGAGAGAAAGAGATAGAAACATTGATGTGAGAGAGAAACATCGATCAACTGCCTCCTGCACATCTTCTACTAGGGATCGAGCCCACAACCTGGGCATGTGCCCTGACCAGGAATCGAACTGGGACCTCTCAGTTCATGGGACAGCAGTCAATCCACTGAGCCACACCGGCCAGCCAGAATGTTTTCTTGAATGAAAAATAAACCCCCAAGCTAGTCTCTTTATCCCTACTAGTATCAAGAAATGTCCTGACTCACCCAGCACCTCAGGTTACTGAGAAACAAGGTTAAATCGTTAAATGTTGGTCTCCACTGTTGGAAAGTCATGCAAATGGGATTCATCCATCTGTATGTGAAAGAGTTATCAATGCCGTATTTCCTATTATTAATTAAAAGTAACAGCAAGAGCAGTTGCTATTGGTGGAGTTCATTGTAAGCATCAGCCAGTGCTAGTCACTATATATTTAGTTCCTGTAGAGATGAAGTTAGATAATATAAGTATTGCTTTTTATAAACTTATTTTTTTTTTTATATTTCTAATAAACTTATTTTTACCACGCTCATTTCCCAGAATAGGAAGTAAGAGGTCTTAAACTAGCAAGTAGCAGGTGCTGACCTCAAACCCAGGTCTTTCTCCAAAACTGAGGTCCTTTCAGGTAAGCTGTGATCTCTTTGTTGGCTCAGATGAAGGGTTTTATTTGTATGGGTTACTGTAGAACAATTCAATTACAAAATACATTCTGTTAAATCTCTGACATATCCTAGCCCAAGTTGGAGGTTTTCAAAAAGGTATGAGGTCTTGTTCCTCTATTCCAAGATCCAGAACCTAAAGGGGGTTCATGGTGATGACGGAGATGATGACATTGTTCATAACAACAGAATAGTTAAAAGGGCCCTCAACATATGCTTTCTACCACCCTAAAGGTTCTATAAATGTAACTCCTTCAATGAAACCCATATCTCATAATGGGGACACCATCATTATTTTCATTTTATAGATGGGAGGTTTGGAAAGGATAAGAAAATAATCTGAAGTCACCCTATTTATGTAAGATGAAACTCACATTTGTACCAATTCAATTCTGACCCAGAGCAGGAAGTTCAAAATAATTTAGAGGAAGTTCCTGATATACTTCATCCAGGTTCCCCAAATGACAACCTCTTGAATAACTACAGTTCAGTGTCAAAACCAGAACTTGACCTTGTGTGACTGCCATGCTGCACTGCTGTGAACACAATGAGGAGTCAGGGCAGTAAAAGTTGAGCTGCTGTGCATAGATTGCTATCAACACCATTGCATCCCAGCCATCTATCCCCAAGTGACATCTGGAGCTGCCTCCCACTGTCACAAATACAGGGGTATGGAAAGAAGGGTAGAAGAAGTAACAGACCATTGACCAAGCACACAAATTCATTAGCAAAAACTGTTGTCATAAGGGAAGGAACAGACACACGCATTGTCATTGATGCTTCAGTACAGAGTCTGCGTTCTGGGTATGAAGCCCTCAATCTTGAGCAGACTTTCACGTTCCTAATCTATCTCCTTTCACAGACAGCTATTTTCTAAAGAAGCAAAAGACTTTCTCACTACCACCAGGGTAACATCAGTGTCAAATTTATATTCGAGATGAATTTCAATGACTTGCACCATTGCTAATACGACTACATCTAGCTGGATCACAAAAGGAAAGTGATGGATTTGTTCCCTTAAATAGTGTGTGTACAGTGACCCTGCAGATATAATTTGGGATAATATCATTGTGTTACGTATTCCGTCATAGCTATCCAGAGGATTCTTTGCCTGCTTCCAAAACAGGAAATTGATAGATTAAATATGAGGCAACATTCTTTGTAAGAGAGGAAGTCACTATACATACAGACAACACCAAGCAGCCTAGAGAGTACCATCTCCACTGTGGACTGCTGAGAAAAGCATCCCACTAAATGTCACCAAAGGTCTGTCACTAGACTTAAAAAATTGGGAGTATTAAGTCACACTGCTAGAAAGAGAATCATATACTCATCCCATGGAATGATACAGACAATGAAATGTTCTCGCAAAGGGAAAAGTAAATATTAAAGATACAAATGACTACAAGGGGTAGATGCCATTGTCTGGTATGTGGATGGACTCAAAGTCATTTCCTCTCATACCGCATTATAAAAACTGAATTTTCTACCCATCAGGAAAGTTCTTTTCTTTCTTCTTCAGTCCCCTCTCAAAGCTGGATGCCTTGATGACACATGACACAGTGAAGATACAACAGCTCCCTACCACCTGCATTACGAGTTTACTGAACCAAATATTTGAGTGTATTTTCAATTATCCAGTTTCCTCACATGATTATGAAGATGGCCTCTTGGAAGATGGTAAACTCCTTTAGGGCAGGTATTTGAGGTATTTATTCATCTTTAACATGTCCTCCTTTTTTTCTGCTGTAGTTTGTAATCAGCTGTTTGACATGATAAATATCTGCTGGCTTGCATTCACCTCACTTGTAGAAAGATGTCTAATCTGGTTACTGCAACAGGCAAAGATGATAAAATATGACCTTGTCTTTCATTGTGTGTTGCATAAGTTTTAGCCTCTAATAGTTTGCAAACTGGAAAAAAAAAAAAAAAAAAGGCTGTCATAAAATAAATTATACTTGGACTCAGAGGAAATAAAATTAGGAGAGATGGCCAGAAAGCAAGGGCAATGAACTACTCAAATAGGCAAGACCTTGATATCCATGCAATGGTTTCAGTGGCTAAATATTGGGCACCTTCTGGACAGCAGGTATTATGCTAGGTTCAGGGGCTATGGTGGTGTTGAGCATAGACAGCTGAGGCAGTTCTATAGCTACTGCTGGTAGGAGTCACAGGATGCACCAGGAGTTCACAGTTCAGTGGCTATGTGCCGTGAGAAATGGAAGGATCACAAAGGGCTCACCTCTCCCCTAGTGCTGATTGAGGAGGGCAACTGATGTCTAAACTGAGAGGTGAAGGGTGAGCTGGAAATCACCAGGTGGTATAAAACAGGTTGACAAAACAATACATGGAAAGGCCTGTTGTAAAGCTGCAGGAGGAGGAATATCTCATGCTCAGGATGGCAGAATCAATAAAAAAGAAGTAAAAAAAAAAAAAAAGAAGTGATGAGACTATTTTCAGAGCCATAGGAACTATACAAAACAGAGAGCTGAAATAGAGACCTGGATGCTACGGGATAGTCAGGCCCTTGAGGGCAGAGAGTGAGGTCTGTCTTTCTTACACCAGATTGCTAGCACTCTTACAATGGTGTGTACAGTGAAGATGCTCAAAAACATTGCGGTGAAATCAAAGAGTGAATCCAATGCTGATAGAGACCAGGGGGAAACTAGCCAAGGGAAGAAAGAGAGAATGCAAGAGAGAGGGAGCCGATCATTTCAGCTGCATCCTTGATATAACCTTTTCCCTTGAAGCAACTCAAAGGCTTGAAACAGAAGGAATAAACAGAGGAAACAGGTGGTCAATTTTGTTAACTCTACAGAGCAGAGGCTCATTACCCTTCTCATTACCATCACAATAGCTTAGCCAAGGATAGAAGGTAAAAGGTTACTAGGACATTTACACATTATCTGTTTGAGTCACACACACCATGTTGGAAGGAAGGTAGGATGGGGACCATTCACATACATTTAAACAGTGGTTCTCAACCTTCCTAATGCCGAGACCCTTTAATACAGTTCTTCATGTTGTGGTGACCCCCAACCATAAAATTATTTTTGTTGCTGCTTCATAACTGTAATTTTGCTACTGTTAGGTCTTAGGCGACCCCTGTGAAAGGGTCATTCGACCCTCAAAGGGGTCACGACCCACAGGTTGAGAACTGCTGATTTAAAAGAAGAGAAAGCTGAGGCCCAGCTAACTCAATGACGTACCCTAGTTCAGAAAGTTAATAAATGTTCCAGCTGGGTTTTGAACTCTAGATATATTCTCATTGCACCCAACTGCTTCCTAAGTTTTCCATTCACAGGACCCAATGAGTCTAGCTATCTGATTATTTTTATTTTTTTAAATGTTTTCATTGATTTTTAGAAGGGAAGGAAGGGTGAGGGAGAGATAGAAACATCAATGAGAGAGAAACATTGATTGGCTGCCTCCTGTACGCCCCCTACTGGGGAATCAAGCACCCATGTGCCCTGGCCGGGAATTGAACCAGCAACCTCTCTGTGAATGGGATGACTCTCAACCACTGAGCCATATGGGCCAGGCCTAGCTTTATTAATAGGCTTGATTATATGATGCACTTTTGGGTTCCCTCCGTCCCTACTTCATAAACTTTTACATAGAGAATGAGAAAAACAAATGTGAACATTATGACAATCGAAATTCTTATCAGAACGAAAGGAAAATGCAGTTCTATTGGCCTTACTAATTCAATGTAACCCAACTAAACATCAGCATGCCAGTACTGAAGTTATTACTTGAAAAAATAATAATAATAATTAAGTCCAAAGGCATTGAAACCCCCTTCCTAAGTGAAGAGCCAAGTTTAATAACTGCCCCTGTCCCAACACAAGGATTTCTGAGCCCGTGGTCCTCAACTAAAGTACCACTTGAGACTGGAGAACCTTGACTTCCCCACTTATGCTTCATTAGTGCACACGTATTGTTGTTCTGTAGCCCAGGATGTGTGACAGGTAAAGACGATTCCGAGGGAACGCTGAGCCAGCTGAGAGGGTCATACAGTTTGGAACAGAGCAGGGCCAGACTCACTGAAAACAGAGGGGTGCTTGTGAAAAGTCAAACTGGATCCAAGCAAGATGGTAGGTTCTCAGAAATATGGGGAAAATCGGCCTGGATTATACATAGGAGAACTAGCCTCGCGGTGAGCAGCCTTGTTCAGATATCAATAGTGTGGAAGCCTAGTCACATAAATTGTGTGATCGCTCTATATGTAACTCAAGACATTCAAGTTAATTAATTCAAATAACCCGAGGGCAGCTACAGCAAAGAAAACTGAGGCTCATGGAAATTAAGTAAGTTTGATTCAAAAGGCCTGCGAGAAATAGTCTTAAAATACTTTTTTTCTTTATTGATTTCAGAGAGAAAGGAAGGGAGAGGGAGAGAGGAAACATCCATGAGAGAGGACATTGACTGCCTGCCTCATGCATGTCCTACCCTGGGGATCTGGCCCACAACCTGGGCACGTGCCCTGACCAGGAATCGAACCAGTGACCTCTCGGTGCATGGGTCAATGCTCAACCACTGAGCCACACCAGCCGGGCTCTAAAATATTTTTAAATTTGTTTGTACAGTCTGTGTTTCTGCAGCATGCAGTGCCCATTTATCCTCTTAACTAACCAGTTTTCTTGTTTGACTTTTAACACGCTGCCAATCTTTCCCAGACGGACTGGAACATTCTTGGAACTCACTCGAACAAGGCTTTACATTCACATATTATTGACTCGTGTATCTGACTTCAGTTTATTGGACATCTATTGTTGAAGCGTGTCCTCCCCCTAAATTCAAATATGACCTTACTTGGGAATGGAGTAATTCCAAACATAAATCGTGAAGTAAAAGTGAGGTCCTACTAGAGTAGGGTGGACCACTAATCCAATGTGGCTGTTCCTATATAAAGGGGAAATTTGGATGCAGACTTGCAATGAAGAACACCACGTGAAGATGAAGGCAGAGACTGGGGGATGCCTCTATGGCCAAGCAGTGCCAAAGATTGCCAGCAAACATCAGAAGCCAGGAGCGAGGAATGGAAGAGATTCCTCCTCACGGCTCTCAGAGGGAAACAACTTTGCCAGTACTTTGATCTTAGACTTCCACCCTCCAGAACTCTGAGATAACAAATTTCTGTTATTGAATCCATTTGGCTTGTAGTACTTTGTTATGGCAGCCCTGGGAAAATGAGGCATCAGCTATATGCTGGTCACTGGAGACACCATGTTAAGCGATGTCACTCACTACCTCAGGGAGCTTAGGGTCCAAGGATAGAAATACAATCACCCAGGAAACCAGCTAAGAATAATGTAATACCTTGTCCTCTTAGAAGGAAGTTGGGTCATGCAACAAATAATAATATTATATGGGAACATATAACAATGTTCATGCAATCTCCTTCTATCTCTGTGAAGCACATTTTGGAATTCCACTTGGAGAATTTTAAGAACTTGTAATATATGCAGTCACTGTGGTCCTGAAGTGGTGGCCATCAGCCACATGTGGTCATTGGGCAGTTGAAATATGGCCAGTTCAAAACAAGGTGAGCTTTGTGTGTAAAATACACACTGTATGTTAGAAATGTATTACAAGAAAAATAGGTAAAATGCCTTCTTAATAGTTTTATTTTGATCATGTGTTACAATGATGGTTTGGACATATTGGGTTAAAGAAAATATTCTTGGTTCTACAATGAGACATATTGGGTTGAATAAAATCTTGAGATTAAATTCACCTGTTTCTTTTTACTTTGTTTAATGTGGTTACCAGAAATTGTTTTTTAAACCTACATATGTAGCTCATATCGTGGCCCTCATTGTGTTTCTGTTGGGCAGTGCTGGTGATACCCATGGATTTGATGGTCAGAGAGCTGGGCTGATCCATGTTGAGCATTGCTTACTGATGGGCAGAGCTGGGACTGAACTCGGACTGTTGAAATTTGAAGTCTCTGCTCCTTCACAATACCAAACTACCGTCTTAGCACCAAAGGCAAATCTTTAGAAATAGCTTCATGGACATGAATCCAGCAGATGAAATCTTGATTCCCACACCACCCCTCACCCAATCTGTGTGATGCTACAATTCTTCACTTTACCTGACCTCTTCTGTACAATTTCAGCATCAATCCCAAAACAGCCTTTACAGAGGGCTGCTTCTGAGTAGAACATAACTTTCACTTTATCAAATCTGACGAAGCTCCCAGGGCTCTGAGAATCTGTCTAAAGTACCTATTTGGGGACAGGAGAGGTAAAAGCTTTTAAAAGCTTGTTTTAACTGTGAGAGAAATCAACTGACTAATATTTATACTGGGCTGCTTTCTGCAAAGATGAAATAAACTCTCTACAAATAGCCTACAGAGCTCAGACATTCGCTGCATGTGAGGTCAGGAAGGAGTCCTTGAACATGCTCCGATATGCAGGATGCTTAAGGCATCAGCAGACATTCTGAGCTCCGTCTTGTTCTACAAGGTTATCCATTGGAATTGGTGGGGCAGAAAAGAGTTCTTTTTTTTTTTTTTTTTAAATCTCACAGACACATGGCGGGATGTCTTGCTTTTAACCATTCATTCATTCAGTCATCCACTCACTCACTCGAGATATATTTCTTGACTGTGTTTTAGGCACTGGGAGACACACTATGGGTACTTGTCATCTGTGTCTGTCCCCTAGCAAGCTCAGCATTCACACTGGTTTTTGCATTAGTATAACACAAAACGTTCAGACATGAGAAAGCAGTCCCTGCTCGAATGGAGATTAAAATATAAATAAGGAGAGATACAGGAATATCCATGATTGAAGTAAGTGTCATGGATTTTATAAGTCTAAGTCCGAATTACTATGAGGGCCCGAGAGGGAGCCTTCTAATTCAGAGACGGGAGGTGTAGGGAATGCTTGGTGAAAGATGCAATGATTGAGACGAGTCTTAAAGGAGACACTGGGTGAGGTAGGTAGAAATCCAAAGCAGCTGTAGGGCATCCAAGAATACAGAGAGCAGCTTCTATGGCTGGAGTATGTGGGCAGTCAGGAGCTGGCAGGACTTGGAGCTAGAAATGAGGTAGAGGGTGTATGAAGAAGAACAGGGAATGCCATATAAAGTAGTCTGGATTTGCTCCTTTAAGAAACAGGAGACCATTGAAGAGTTCCAGGAATGGGAATGGCATGGTCAGATTTGTGTTAGGGAAAGATCACTCTGGCCACTGAGTAGCCAATACACTGGAGAGAGAAAATGATGACAACGAGGAGGGAAGGCAATGATGGCAGCAGTCACCCATGAGAGAGATGACAAAGCAGGGGTAGAGAGGGAATCAGAGGCCAACCCTCAACGCGATGTCTTTGCATCAATAAGGATACCAGTGACTCTAAGCCCATCTTTTGCATTCTTTTCTGTGTACAATGCAAAACTAAAAACTGATTTTAAGCTTTTTATTTTAATGGGATTGGAATGAAACCTCCCCTCACTCCCAAAATATATTTAGAGCAATTAAATAAATTGTATTTCTGTGTTCTGTAGTCTTTTCCAGGAGAATGTCGAAGTGATCAAGTTTAAAAAAAGGAAGCCTCAATAAGGATTACACTGTGGGGATACAAATACGTTTAGGCAAGCCAAGACCTACTTTGAACTTTAAATGCAACTAGTTCTTGAGTACATGTTATGAGGTGGTAGAGAAAAAAAGATGACGATGATGGTTATCATCATCATCATTGTCATCATCATCATGGGGACTTACATACCTGAACTGACTTGTACCCATATCTCATTAAATCCTCACAAGCGCTCTGAGGTAGATATTATATCCCTATTTAATAGATGAGAAAACTGAGGTTTAAATCAAGGAATGATGTGTTCACTGCCACAGTGCTAATAAGAGCTAGAGCCAGAATATGAATCCAGCCTGGTGTCTTCCCAACACAGCAAGTTTTATAGAATTTCTCAGGGACACCCTCCTTATCAGTCTCCCATCTGTATGGAAGCCCCTATTAATGATCTAGAGAGTGTAAAAATAAATTCAAATGAGCAATTTCAATGAGCTTCTGCTGTTTTTCTAAGAAATGGTATAGGCTCTTTGAGAGACAGGGGGAAATATTGTTTAAATGTTAGCATGAGTCCCTACATTAAGAATCTTAAAGTCTGAGAGGGGGACCTTGTACTGAGTTCTAAAATGCAAGCCACCTCCAGAGTCAGCAGATCTGGTGTCCAAAGTCTGGTTCCCCCTCTTACTAGGCGCATAACCTTGAGTAATCAGCCTAAGCTCCTTGTGCCTCAGTTTCTCTCTGTTATAACGGGGATACTAATAGCATACCATTACAGGGTTATGTATGGACTAAGTTAGCAATGCACATATCTTTCTCATCACCATGCTTAAAATAAGTATTCAACATATATTTCTTACAGCCAGTGTGGTATCTGGGCTGTTATTGCTGTTATTGTTATTTAAAAGAGAAATAACTTGCATGACAGTGTACAGTGGGTGAAAAATATTTCCCAGAGGAAAAAAAAATAACCCATCAAAAACCCAGCCTGGGAGGAAAGAAGCAGGTTGAGGGAACAGAGAGTAAGTTTGACTCATCACACCCACAATCACACAATGGGCTTAGAAAATAGCATGCTAGCCCCCAGTGGTACAGAGGGCAGAAAGATTCCTCCCTGAACTGTGCCTTCTGAGTTTTGATTCTGACTCACTTCAAAGAATCTAGTAGGACAGTCACCGGGACACGGTGTTCAAAATCTGAATTGGAATTTACAACCACCCCTGTCCAAAAACAGCAGAAAGCCTGCTACAGAATCTCTTCTCACCTTTATGCTTAGGGCCACAGTACCCCTTGTTGATATTGCTAACTCATACATCCTCTTTAAGCCTCCAGTAATCACTCTCGGAGAAGAAAATCATTCATGAGCTGAAATGAACATCTCAAATGAAAAAGGTGCCATTGCTTAGAACGTGGTTCTTCAAATACTCAGGGGAGAGTGCAAAATTACAAGAATCCAAACTATCTGCAAGAATCTAGGGAAATGCTGCTGCTGACTGTATCAGTTCCCTGCAGTTGCTGTAACGAGTCACCACAAACTTGGCGGCTTACAGCAACACAACTGCATTCTCTTAGCATCTGGAAGGTGAGAGTCTGAAGTCAATTGCACCGACATCAAGTTACGGGGAGAGCGGGCTGGTGCTTTCTGGTGGCTCTGGGGGAGAGTTGGCTTCCCTGTCCTTTTCATCTTCCAGCGGCCACCTGAGTCTACTGCCTTTCTCTGTCTTCAAAAAGCTGCCCTCCAACCTCAGCTTCTGCCTTTGCTTTGCCATCTCCTCTGACACGAACACCTCTGCTTCCCCTGTATTCTAAGGATCCTTGTGATTATGTCAGGCCCATTGGGAGAAAGCCAGATGACCCCTCCCTGTCAGTATTCACCACCTAATCACACCTGTAAAGTCCCTTCTGTCATGCAAAGTAACACTCACAGCACTCACAGGCTCCGATGATTAGGATGAAGATATATTTTGGGGTCATTATTGAGTTGAACCCAGTGATGATATTGAACACTATCCAATAAAACTTTCGAAGCTATGGAGACCCTCCATATCTGTGCTATCTACCACAGTAACCACCGCCACATGTGGCTTTTGAACACTCGAGGGAAGAATACTATGTTTAAGAATCTAAATTTTAATGTTATTTAATTGTAATCAATTAAATAGCCACATGTAGCTAGTGACAGTTGTATAGTCACAGTTGTACAGTCACATCATTACATTTATGAAGGCAGAAAAGTTGGCCTAATGGTTTTTTAAAAAAAAACTTCAGCACCAAGGACAGAAATAAAGATTCCTCTTCTTAGCCTCCTCTCTGTTAATTTATATTCTTCGCACTGGAATTTTTACAGATAACTTTTACAGTGTTCTGACTGGTGAATGAACCCTCAAAAAAACTGCATTTTATGCTTGCTTAGACTATGTTAGGAATCAGTGCGAATGCAGAATAAAGACAAAATCATGCTGGGTAATCAGTTTACCGTAGAGCCTTGACCCACCTTTTGGCTTGGTAAGTTTAATGCTGAAAGTAGAGCTGGTTCCATAGATGTAAGCATGCCACACGGGGTTCCAATGCTGGGAAAGTGGCAAGTGGACTGGGTAGAGCTGTATTAGCCCAGGAATTAGTAACACAGACTGTATGCCTCACATCCAGGATGACAAATGAGAGATACACAAAAGAGTGGTAGAATAAAAATTAACGAGCTACGGAAGACTGATCAGAACATTTCTGAAGCTGAATTATTGAAGCACAAATTCTTTCAGCAACTTTTGTTAAAGAGAAAACAATAAGATTCCATTTCTTATAAAAACTTGAATGGAAAAAACACTATGGCTGTAAGACTGTTACTAGTTAAGATGTCACTTTGGGGGGGGGGGGTGGCAGGAAGCCCAAGGCCTTAGAAAAGCACAGATTCAAATAGAGTAATAATAAAATTACCTGTTAAGAATAGCGTACAACAGAGTCATTTTAACACTACATAAAGGAAAAAAAAAATCTTAGATAGGAAGGCCATTTAAAAGCTTACTTTGACCCCAGCCCAGAGATCAAGAAGGAAGGCTAATATAATCTCTCAATGGAATTCTGAAACTCAGACCACACTCCCTACCTGAAGTTCAGTGTCTACTGTGTCTGGTCAAGCCCTCGCTGGCCACATCTACTTATAATGGAGGCACATCCCATGAGCAGACTGAATCTCAAGGTAAAACCCAAGGAGAATCCCTCACTAGGCTGTTGAGTCAGGTCAAGGGCATGTGCAGGATGGCAAGTTATAGCAAAGATGTAAAGGATGTGGAGTCAACCAAATGGTCACAGGCAAGGAGTGGCAGAGTAGATGAAGAGACTCAAGAAAAAGAGAAGGATGCGGTGCTACCAGCACAGCACAGGTGGCTGAGAAATTGACTTCAAAACAGTCCTGATGCTGTGGATGTCCTATGAAAGGGCTGCTTACCTTATTGCACATCTAGAGGGAGAACAGGGGAGATGAGACAGTGGACCACAACTTGTCTGCTCAGAATCCCCAGTTCAGGCACCTCTAGACCCATGACAGCAGAGAAGTTCAACTAAGCTTGTTGCATCCTTGACCCCTCAAATACTTTTTATTCTCACTGCCTATTAAAGCAGGGCAGTGGTATATTTTTGGACTCTTCTAAATGTATGATGATCAAGAGATCTGCAGGATTCTTTTCTAGGTCGCCACAGGGAAAAGGGTACTGAAATGGTCTAAGGTTTCATGGATTCGTAGGACAGTAAGATGCCTTGTGTTAGAGAAAATCAACCCAGAAACAAGAGGAAAGGCTGCCTCTGAGTGAAGGTGGGATTTGATTATTTTTACTATGGTTTTTTTCTTTGAGACGTATGGAATGTTCTTTAACCAGGCTAAAAGATCACGAATAATTCGTGTTTGCTGAAATCTATAGAAACTCTATTTTGTGATAGTAAACACACACTACAATATACAAATGACATATTATAGAACTGTACACCTGAAACCTATATTGTTTTATTCACCAATGCCACGCCAATAAATTCAATTAAAAAAACAAAAACAAACACTCTTATCTCCAACCAGATTTGGATTAGAACTCGTGAGCTAGTACAAACCATGATTTCCAACTGCTTTTTGCTCCCAGTTCTTCCCCCAAAGTAGAATTTGCTAACCCAAGTTAATTTGGAAGTTCAAAATGTCATAGTTTAATTTATTTTAATTCTCTGCCATTGACAGATAGAAATGAATAGCGAAGGTTCATTATCCATTCCTTCCCCTGTCGAACTCAACCCCTCCAATTAAGAAGGCAGCCTGACTGGCTGAAAGAACTTGAACTGCACACAGTGAAGCCAGAATCATAGCACAATCCACTCTGGGGAGTGGCTTCAAGTTCTAATAGACACTGTGCGAACCTAATCTCACCAGGGACAGGGCACCGCAGCCTCCCCAGCCCATCGGAGCTAGCGGCTCCAAGATCAGAAACTGCACGGTGATTATTATGAACGTCTGAGCTCTTGGAGAGACAAAGTGTCATTCTTTCTCAGTAATGAGAAAAGCATCTGCCTTGCAGAAGGAGAAAAAGTCAAATCAGACATTTCTGCCAATTTATTCTGGCTCAGATGGCTGACGAACGCCCTGCAGCCTCCTGTATTCAGAAGCCGGCCCCTTGGCCACGTGGCAGGGATGCTCAGTAAACAGAATGAGGACACAGATTTAAAAGTGGAGAGAAAACAGAGAAACACTGAAAGACACAAACCCACCTTCTGGTCTATTCAAAGGAGCATTTTGGGGAGAGGAGCACTGGCAGTAAGATCCTAAGAGTTTTACTCTTTTTTATAAAAAATAATTTTTCTTTATTGATTTTAGAGAGAGAAGAAGGGAGAGGGAGAGAGAGATAGAAACATTGATGAGAGAGAACATTGACTGACCACCTCCTACATGCCCCCCACTGGGGATTTGGCCCACAATCTTGGCATGTGCCCTGACCCGGAATAAAACCGGCGACCTCTTGGTGCCTGGGTCAACCACTGAGCCACACCGGCCGGGCAAGAGTTTTACTCCTCAAGCTCTTTCACCTTAGACGATTCACTTTGCCTTTCCAGCCACCATAAAATTATCATTCAAAGGTGGAAATAAGGTCTCATCTCAGTGCACAAAGGGTAGAGCACAGTCATGCACAAATTCTCAAAACCTCAGTTTTATCGTCTACACACTGGGAGTAGGGAGGGCAGCTACTGCAAAGGATTATTTTCAGGATTAAATGGGTTAGGTACCAAAAGTGCTTAGTGTTAGGACGTGGCACACATTAAGAGATTAATCAATGCTAGCTATTATAGGAACAAAAATTAAATAATTGTCCAAAGAACCTCAGGCAGTTCCTGGCATTCAACAGAGGCTTAACCAAAGGTAGCTTCTAAATTACTCAAACATTAATACTGCCTGAATTACAAAAAAAAAAATCAGTGAAAGACTCCCTAATATTACTTCATAGGACAGTATTAGGAGAGACCAAAAGGTAAAAAGTAAGACAGAGACAGACAGAGGCAGATCAACAGAGAGAGGTGCATGAAGAGAGAGAGAAACTGATTGGCAGCCAGATTTTAGATGGATAGATATATAGACAGATAGATAATAGATAGACATGTGTATATATTTATATATAGCTATACATCAGTATCTGTGTTTATATTATCTATCTATCTATCTATCTATCTATCTATCTATCTATCTATCTAACTATCAAATAAAGAAGAGCAAGGCAGAGGAGAGAAGAGCAGAAGAGGAAACAAAACTGCACAGCCAGCCATTCCTACGCAGAACTCTGTCAGGCCAAGAGCATGTGCTGAGAGCCCAGCCCCTCTGCCTGCGGGTATGAGTACCCACTGCAGATAAAGATGTGAGGGGACCAGCTCATCAATCACCATCATGCGGGAACACCAGAGCAAGGCAAGAGGATTAGCACTGCAGCCTGCTCAGGTGTCTTCCCTCTTCCAGCTTCCCTTTAATTAAACATCACCTCCAGCGCTTACTTCTGGCCGAGGTGACCCCTCTGTGCCCAAGGCCAGGCTCCTGTCAACTAGGCTCCAGAGTTAATTACAAAAGAGGCTCTGAAAAATAATATATCCATCCTAAAGGGTGGGCATCCCCAAACAAATTATCGAATGCTGGTAATAAAGATTTGCTTTTCCTGGGAATTGAGATTGACTGTTAAATGGCCTTCATTAAGCTGCAGCTTTTTTTCTACCCAGGACCTCTCCAGTAAAGCCATTCAGAATCTTACCAAAGAGGCTGTTAGCTTCTCCAAGTGATGAATGAGGAGGCACTTTTAAAGGCTGCGTCCAGAGAGGTCAGGGAATGTTTGTGTCTGCCTGGAGAGGTGTGAGAGCACCTAAGTGTTTGTGTGCATGGCATCTGGGTTGGGGGTGCGTTTTGACAGCCTGTGCATGGCACTGGGAGTGGATTCTTACATGCTCTTTGTCTCTGTGCTTGGGAAGGGGGTGGGGGAGGGAGATGACAGGTAAGAATCCTATAGCCCTGAAGGAAACTCACTTTCGGGAACATTCACCCATTCACTCATTGATGGAACAAATATTTATCGATCTCCTATTTCATGCCAGGCACATTCCTCTGTGCTGGGCATAGAACAAAATCAATTCCTCTACCTACAACATGAGAAGTGCCTGCGGTCTAGGTGACAGGAAATGGACATGCAAACACGTAGCTAGACACCGCATGGTCTATGACTGTGATGAGGACACGGTGCGAAGCTGGAGGGGGACCGGGTTGCAATCCAGGAAAGGAAGAAGAGGAAGAAGCCATGTGGACAGCCTGGGGAAGACAAGCCACTGGAAACCGCAAGTTCAAGGCCATGAAGGGGGTGTGTGTTTGAAGTGACAGGAGCCGCAGTGAGGAGGCAGAACATAGCTGAAGGGGCAGCCAGGCACCTTGATGCTGAAATCTTGCCTGACTTGTCTTTTAGTAACAGTCCTGGGTATCTGGCCAGTCTACTAGGCCTCAGATCAATGGTTTATTTCTTTGCCTCTGCTCCACAGTTGCAGGGAATGCCACCCAGGACAGGCCAGATGCTGTATACATTAATATCAGGCCTAGCTGCCAGGCGGTGAGCTTGTCTTATATGAACTGGATACCATGCACATTGGGAACCTGGTTCACCTGCCTTCCCCCCAAATCCTCCAACAACCCTGCAGAGGATATGCTGTTATTATGTTCAATTTATGGCTGTGGATGTGGAACTCAGAGAACTTAAATGACTGGCCCAAGGTAAGATTAATAAGGCAATACACCAAAGGACCCACAGACAGTGCAATGAATTTGCAGGCATATCAAGTGATACCACAGAGCAGAGGTTGGTGAACGTTTTCTGTAAAGAGCCAACTAGGAAACACTTTCAGCTTTGCAGGGCATATATCATCCCTGTTGCCACTGATCAAGTCTGCTTTTGTAGCCAGAAAGCACCATGGACAATATGTAAATAAATGGGTGTGATCATGTGCCAATAAAACTTTATTTACGCAAGTAGGTGGCAGGTCAGATTTGGCCCACAGGCAATCATTTGCCGACACTTGATCTTGACTGTCCATACATTGAGATCCAAAGTGATTTGGAAAAGCAGAGATGACAATAGAAAGATTTAATATTCACAAAATACAAAAGTAGATATCAGCCATGTGCAAACAGGGAACAGTCTTCTATCTATTTAAAAACCTCTTTTCATAATTCCTTACCTGGGGGTGTGGGGACACCCCATTTGGGGGTTGAGAGCTGCTTCACCCCAAGACAAAGGCCACATCCTCAGTTCATTCACCTCATTCCCAAGTCTAAAAGGCACATGTGGGAGGCTGAAGCATCTAGTTGGATTCGAGGAAAACCTATTAAGTACGTTAATCCATTTGTAATTCAACAAGAAGGAAATGAAAGTACAAGGCAAAGTGCAGAAGACGGGAAAATGTCTTCCAGAAATGTACAAGCAACAGTGCGTGGCAGGACAAACCATTAAGGAGTCCCTGCGTGATCTGCCTTGAAAAATGGTGAGGGGGAGACAACACCAGAGCGTGCATTTGTATGTGCATGTGCAGACGTGTACAGAATTAGTCATTACAGCTGTAGAACAGATCACGGCGAGCATCGCATGTAGCTTGGTGAACATACATGTCCTTTGTCTATTAACAAATGTCGACAGTGAGTCGGAACCCCTTCCTGCCAAGTGAGTCAGGCTTCTCTTTATAAACTACGGTGGATCCTCTGGTATTAAAAAAAAAAAAAAAAAAGTGATGATTTAATGCTAGGGAACTTCAACCTGCATACCAATTTTGATACACAAGACCTATAAAAATGCACCTCAGTTGTGCAAATCCAGACAGTATCTCACTCTCCAATTGTTTTGAGCAAGTCTGAAAATATGAGTTGGAATACATGTCTTCTTTGTTGTTCTGATACTAACATCATCCTTATTTATAGAGGCCAAAGGTGGCTATTAAACCAGAGAAAGAAGAGGTGAGAGGGTCTCAATGCTGGATCTATGTTAGGGACACCTGGGAGCCTTTAAAAGAAATGCCTGATGCCACATGCTGCAGGAATGCAAAACAGTACAGAGACTTTGGGAAACAATGTAGCAGCATCTTATAACGTTAAACCTCCCCTTCCTCCTTCACCCAGCAATTCCACTCCTAAGGATTTACCCAAGATTAATGAAAGCATGTATCCACCCAGACATGTGCTCAAACTTCACAGCATTTAGGATAGTCACAAACTAAAAAACAATATCTATTAGCTGATGAATGGGACAACAAATCATGATATACTCCCACCATGAAATACTATTCAATATTAAAATGAACAGTATGTTAATGTACACAACATCATAAATGCAGCCAGAAAACAGTATGCCAAGTGAAGAAAATCAAACGGAAAAGACTATGCAAGGAATGATTCCATTTTGATGAAATTCAAAATGATAGGAAGAGGAAGCAGGTTGGTGCTTGCCAGGGGTGGACTAGATTAAAAGGGGCATGAGGAAACCTTTCAGGATAAGGAAATCATTCTATATCCTTATTGTAGTTATAAGGGGTTACAAGATTGTATGCAATTACCAAGATTAATCAAACATTAACCCTACAAATCCGTTAAAGTAGAATCTCTTAGGTTGAAAGTAATTATTTGAATTTTCCCCAAGCTTATTTCCCAACCCTGTCTACACAACCATTTGGGTTTGGTGACCTGTTTTGCTGGGTAGTTGGGATTATACCCAATTCCAGGAAAAATATCTTTAACATATCAACATTTTCCAACCTTTAAGACATGAAACAAATGCTCTAGTATTAGTCATCTCAATAAGACCACTGCCATCTACACCCTAACCCAGAGAGGGCATGAGTAGGTGACAAAGTCAGTGGCATTGGCAGAGCCTGGATTTAAATGATGTGACACAATGTCTACCATCTATCGAATGATCACTGGGCACAAGGCACCGTGCCAGTGTTTGTCTAATATCACATGCTTCTGTTTTCACAAGAACTTCCTGAGATACACATTCCTGTCCTCCTTTTACAGACGAGGGAAATGAAGCTCACAGAAGATAAATAGCTCGTCCAAGTTCACATGTTCAATAAGCCTGAGCTGGGATACAAAGTTAGCTCTGCCAAATTCTAAAGTCAATGCTCTGGATCAATAACCTAAGTGTTGCCCTATTTGGGCTCCCAGTCTCTTGCGGAGCCCAGTATGAACCCAAAATAGTCTGCCAAGTCTAGGCCACAGACACATAGTAGATGACTAATAAGTGCTGTGCTTTGATCTTCTGCAATTACAACACAGTCCTCTTATACTTGGAGGAAGGCATTTCACTCGCTCAGGGACGGTGACTAACAGGGTAGCATTCTTTAGCACAAGGGTGGCTTCTTTCTCCTCCCACCTTGTCCCAGGTGGGGAGCCCCAGGTTCATGACCTGGGAAAGCCAACATACATGGTGTCTGATCTCATATCCAGGTGCAGGCCTTCTCCAACCCAGGGTAAAGTCTACCAAGAGATAATTGCAGGCAAACACTGCCCCCCTCTCAATTATTGTATCTGCAACAGCCAAGCCCATTTCCTGTGCTTGATGTTCAGGATTTGGGGACAGAACACCCCGAGCATGTGGGAGGACTCATTTGCATAGAGGTGGGTAGGCAGGGGCTCACCAGCAGCACATCCAAGAACACAAGCAAACACACCCAGGAAGGAAAATTCCTCCCTCACTGTGGGCTCTAATCCCAAGCACGGGCGCCTCTCCCTGACATCAGCTGCTGGTCCCGGCATCTCCTCCCTCCTGGTTTTCTAGTGAAGCACATACAGAATGTGTGTCCCTGGGGCTCAGCATCTCTCTTTTTATGGTGTGAAATTTTTTATTTAAACGTTAAAAGTATAGTTGACATACAATGTTATTTTTGTTTCAGGTGCACAAGATAGTGATTTCACATTTATATACCTGCCAATGTCATCACCACAGTACGGCTCAGCACTGTCTATAATGGTTGTTTCTCAGAACAAACCAGGCCAAGAGACCAGCAGTGCTAATACTGACCCTCGATAACAAAGAACCAGAGGGAAACTGGGAGGGGCTGACAGGTACCCACAGGTCAAGAATAAGGCTCCTGTTGGCCCTGAAGCCTGCATCAGTATTAGCTGTGGAGACTGAACAAGGCTCACTGAATCCCAAACTCCTCACCTGTAAGGCGGGGCTCTCACCCTATCTGATGCACCTGGACAGGTTGCTGAAAAGGTGGATTTAAGGACCACTGTGGCTGCCATTGTGGGGGCTCCTAACATGTGCCAGCCCTCTACCCGGATCATGGAATTCTGTCAGCTACACTAAGGGGTAGATGTTACAAAATATTAATGTCATTACCATAAAGCAGGAGGGCTTGTCACTATTGTGACCATTACAAGGCCCTGATATGTGCAGACACTGTGACATCTGACTCGCAAGCTCTGTTTCACACAATAGTCAAAGCAGTGTTATAAGGACAAGGAACACCAAAGCGCTTTGCAATAGGAGATATTTCCCTTGTCACTGTATCCAGGATTGTGTTCAGGGGTTTAGTGGCCTGTAGTCATTTGAGGGAGTAAGTTAATTTCCAAAATAGCCCAGCAGCAAGCAGGATCAAATTAAGTTATGATGGATTCTTGCTGACTTATCAAAAGATAGTAACTTACCTAAAAATGCATCTCAACAGTTTACCAAAGAAGAACAATTTATATTATTTAAATATATATATATATATATATATATATATATATATATATATATAATTCAGAAGAACTTTATAGCTAATACTACTAGAAATATGTGCACAGATTCTACAAAAATATCCACAAGTTTGCCTGTTATATAGATAAAATCACTTCCACTATCCATAAAACTCAACATCCTAAAGATGGGGAGCTGCCTTGTTTAATATTCTATTCCTAGAATTTTTTAGACTATGTTGCATTTACATTATGTAGTAATAGCCTTGCAGAGTAAGTGGCACTAACCCCATTTTACAGATGGACAAAACTGAGGCTCAGAGAATGAAGTAACACACCCAGGTGTCACAAGGAATAAGAGGCAGAGTTAGAATTCAAGCTGAGGAACTTTTGTCTCAAAAGCCAGAGTTCTTTCCCACATCCCCGTGTTGTCATGCACGGGAAGCAAACAGATCATAACCCTGAAAGCTGCAGAGAGAATGAAAACTTCCTGTGTCCCCACATGCCCCTCCCAAGATCTGCTCCTTCCTCTGGGGGGACACGCAGCCCCAGGAGGACAACTCTTACCCAAGAGGCTACTCCAATTCCTGGGGGCTTTCTGCTTCCTCCATAAGAGCCAAGACCCAGGAGATCATTAATTAGGACTTCTTACAAATGGCTTCCCACACCCCTTCACAGGAGAGCTTGTGCCCCGAGAGGAAAGAGGATTACTAAGCAGTAGAAAGTGGCCTGCCGTCTGGCTCCATACCCAGCTCTCAGCGTTGAGTCTGCTCAGACAGCACAAGGCCTTCGGGCCGGAGGGAATCCATAATGAAAGTCAGTCTGTGCTTGGAAGAGGAGGTGAGGGGCACAGGGCTTGCAGCTTTCAAGAAGTAAATAGCATAGGAGTAAAAAAACAAACAGACAGACAAGAAAAACAAGCTAGTGATCATTAGAACCAAGAACGGTTTGTGTCATTTATTTTTCCCAAAGAACGATGGCCTTCACTTTCTTGTTTGAGGGTTTGCTGAGTGCCTACTAAGTGCTAGGCATTATGTCCCTTAATCCTCAAGTGGTACAAAACATTTGGTGTGACTAGTCCCAGTTTCCATATAGGGTAACCGAGGTCCACAGAAAACACAGTAAAAGGACTGGATTTCAGGTCTGTCGTGCACCAGAGGTCTTGCTCTGGCCATAGCCCCATGCTGCTTCCCAGAGTCCCAGTGCAATAGACAGGTGACACAAATTCTGCCCCTGGCGACTCAGAAAACTAAAACACAGCAGTGTTTGTGTGGCCCTCCCAAGACAGAAAGCCTTAACAAGGAGTCAAAGACCCGAGATGTTACACCTTTCTTCAAGAAGATAATGGATAGCTTAAATAGACAGTTCGAACAAAAAAGCTTGGGTTTTCTGAGCATGAAGGAAATAAATCAGGCTGTAACTGGTATTTACGCATGAGCCCTACTTCTGACCACGCCCTGGCCTCTGCATTTTCCCTGCAGATTTAATAAACCTTTGCTGAAACAAATTGAGCAGGTGAAAAAATCTCAGATAAAATCCACTATTTAAGCTGAGCAAAATGCTTGTTATAAAAGTGAGGGCTGACCTAGCAAATACTTTCTACCTAGAGCTCTGCTCAAAATCAGGCATGCAGGACAGAAGGTAGAGTTGATGCTATAGGACTCCGAACAACTTGAGCCACAATTGGCGTACACAGGCTAGACCTGAGGTGGAAGCAGAGAGCAGGGTCACCTCCTCTCATCTACCCAGTAGGATCAGACCCCCGGCCTGCCTGGCAGCCTTCACCCAAACAAAAGTAAGAAGGTGCCGGAGTCCCATCCTGGAGGCAGTGGCTCAAAGACTGCTCAAGTGCCCTGGGGCAGAGGCAGGTCAAAGAAAAAGCAAACACTGAAGTCAAATACCTGGGCTTGAATCAACTTCTCCCAGGACCACCTAAGTGAGGTATTGTGTATTGCATCCCTTCGCTGTCTTAGAATTAGGGATAGTCAAGTGATCTCTTCTACTTTTCCATATTTGCTCTGGGGTTTAAGTGAGGTAGTATGTGTGAAGAGGCTAATGCAATGCTTGGCATATTAGAAGCCAAGTAAATGATGGATCTTTTACCCCTGCTCACTGAGTGAGCAAAGTAGACCACCGAGAGATGCAGCAAGGAGCTATTTCAAAGTATTGGTCCCATGAGTGGGGAACCATGCAAAGGTTTTAACAATCCCTAGGATATTTTTGGCATTTGCATGGGATCCATTTATTTAGCAAATAGGACACAAATAAACACAATGATAACTGAGAGCAAACCCTTTTCCATATCCCCCCTTTATAGACAAAAAATTGAGGTCCAGGGAGTTGGCAACATTGGCCATATTCATGCAGTTGGTGAGTGTTGAAAGTCAGTCTACTTATAACTTGGCAGCCCCCAAATGGTACAACCTCTGCCAATCTTCCTTTCTTATTCTTGACTTTGACACTTAGACCTTACACCAAATGATACTTGAAGATGTCCCAAAGAGACCCCATCATTATTCCATGTTCACTTGTCTAGTCTTCTCCTTCTATATATTCCAGTCTCTCACTCCAACCACGTGGAGAAAAGCAATGCTGCCCAGTTGCTCCCCACTCCCCACATTTTCTCACAAACCCCCCTACTCAGAAATAGTTTATCCTTCTCTGCTCCCACTGTCCATCAAATTGGTAAACTCCTCATATTTCAAGGCTGGTCTTAATGAAAACTTTCTCTAAACAGCTCCCTTGGTTCTCACCTCTCTCTATCTCAACAGTATTGAGTGTCCATTCCTACTTTTCACCTGACTTGCAATTCTGTGCTGCACTTAACTGTCCCTGGTCTTTTATCCTTGGCTAGCAGGTTCTGGATGGGTGGAACTGCATCTTGTGTCATTGAAGGCTCTACTTGTAAGACATGACAAAGGGGGTACATACTAGATGCTGAATCCATGATTAAATTTATGAATAAATACACAAATGGATAAATAACAGTCATTGCTTTCCCTAACTAATAAAATCCTAAAAATATTAAGCTTTGTTCTCTGTAGGCATTTCTCCCCACCAACATTGCTGACGGTCTCCTCCACACATGCTACCCAGCCATACATCAGAGGCTACTGAATTTACAAACATGCAACCTCTATACGTGGACGTGTTAAAAGGGGCTAAATGAATGAGACTCCCAGAAGCACAGGGGACATTAAAGTGAAAGGTTGTTTGAACAAGAACTTGAGACTGAGATTGTCGACCCCTGTAACTGAAGGTTCCATGGGAGAAATTTGGTGGCTGCTTTGTTCATATGTAAGCCTGGAAGAAATTTACAGATAGGAAAAGAGATCAACTTCAAATTCTGAAGCTGAGACTCAGAGGGCCCTCTCACTTCTTACCAACAGGGAGCCATCACCAGGCAAGCCTGTCCCCCTCCCAATTCCCATTTATGAGTGTCTACGTAAGCAAGAAAGTAATTATGAGGGTAGTAGCCAGAACAGTACAATGGACTGGGTTTGAATCCAACCATCTTTAGCTCAGGTTTTCCCTCACTGAGACATCAGGTATAACAGTAATCCCTAACCTTTATCCCCTTCCCCAAGAAATAAGATTGTTGTAATGATCCAATAAACAATAACTATATGTAAAATAGTTTGTACAATATTTGGCTTATAACAAGCATTCAGAAAATTAAAATGATAGCTTCATTCTCCTGATTGCCTTGATCCATCAACAACTTCAAGCCCCAGGAGAAAGTCATTACCACTTTGAAAAAGAGAATCCCGGGTCAGAAAATATTAAAGAATGCTCTTCTTCCACATGCACATGAAGGAGGGGGCTGGATCTTGTCCCTTGGGCACATAAGGTAAGGTTTGAGCTTATTAATCTTAGGACAGTATTGATTGGGGGTGGGAAAGTTCTACTAAAATCTAAGAAGAGGTCTGTACCATATAAACTGGATGAATTTTTAGGGAAGATAATAATTGTTAACTGCCCAGCATCTACCCCACTGTTAACAGACTAATAGAACTCCAGTTTATTTAGGTACAGGGATGAGCCTACTGGATCTCAAAGAGGGTGGGTCCACTTACTCGGCTCTAGGGAATGGATAATGATCAATCTAAGCTGGTCAGGGCTACCCAGTTACGTGTTGTGTGTCACCCAGTTCTGAGGAAAAAAAGAAAAAAGGGTAACTTGATGTCTCCTCAATAATTTTCCTTAAAACAAACACTCACAACAAGTAAATGCTTTATTCCTATTCTCTTAGGCTTGAGACACAGATGTGAGGACATGTGTCTGAAATGTTAGCAAGCCTCCTATGATTATGAGAAGTGAGGGCTAAGAGCCAACATATATGAGTGGCAAAAATAATAGGATGTCAAGAACCTGAGTTTTTTAATGATGTTACTAAGACAATTAACCAACCCTAACACAACTTACTTTAAGGCTTCCTGTTAAATAAACAACAATGTACTTTTCATTTAAGCCACTCACAGGGAGTCAGTTTTTGGTTACTTTTAGCTGAAAGAAATACAAGCTGATTCAATTCCCCAAATTCAGAGTCTGATGTTTTTGTTGCATTTAGTGCAAGGTTGGCAAAAAATGGCTTCTGAAATCATCTGAATCATTTATAACTACAATCTATTCAGCTTGCATTGGAAATCATCTCACGGTGGGTGTGCCGAGGCCAAGCATTTGGGAACCTCAGAGCTGGAAGGAACTTTAGACATCATACAAAGGCCGTCCCATGAAGATCCACTGCAAGCACTGCCCTCATAATGAACACTTCAGCACCTCCCCTAGATGGACAGCTCCCGCTGCTAGGCCACTGCAGAATCCAACCTCCCTTCTGCCCAAGAGCTTTCCTTGGGATATAGTTTCCCTTTGAGCCACCTGGAGTGCATTACATTCCTCTTTTTATTGCTGTCCCTTTTCGCTATTTGAATAAGGTGATCCTCTGTCTTCTTAGTGTTCTCTTCTCCATTCTACACAATAATTATGCTCTCAGAATATGGAAAACTGATTTGTAAAGGCAGAAACATTTTTTTATATATCCTGGGTAAAGTGAAAAACTATCAAAGAATTTTGTTGTGCAGACTCATGCTAATAAATACCTATTATTTAGAGAATGGGGAACTCAATTCCAGCCCTTAATCACTGAGTTGCAAGGGCTCATCCATTTGAAATACAACTTATTTGATTCTAAGCTAATTTTCTCCATGTCTTCAAAACCACATGGGGAGAGGGAGAAGTGCAAATTGTATCCTGATAAATCAAATTTAAGTCTCAATTATGTGTGGGAGTCAAAAAGGTTGAGAGAGTACAGATTAGGTAATAAACAAGGACCTAATACTGAGATACCTTAGTTAGACTCAACTGGCAGCCCTAAGAAAAGCCTCTAATGTGACCTCCACATGTCCAAAATGATTCTGAGTTTGGGTCTATTTTTTTAAAATTTATCTACCTTCCTCCAAGCTGTGCATTTGGGAAGGAAGAAAGGTCAAATTTGCAGAGGGAGAGGCTGCATACAATTCCACCTTGAAGTGTGAGGCCAGTCTCCAGGGCCCAAAGATTTAAAACCAAAGCAGCGAACTTGACTTGCATGTAGTTACTGCCATCTTAATAAGGTGAGAGCAGCTTGGGGATCCCAGGAACATGTAACTCAGGCCTTGCCATATGGAGCCAGCCTGGAATCTGTCAAGTTCACTTAGCACATTCTCTCTTTGGGGAGTCAGTCAGGCAATCACGTTCAGGGGGCAGGAGGGAGAGGCAAAGAACATGGGGAGAATAGGCTGCTGAAACCTTGAAGCTGATGCTGATGGAAAAGCCAGATGTATAACCACCCTCCCGCACCCCACCAGTAAACACTCTTCACATAGACCCAAGCTGGAGCTGAGACACTGACAATGATTTAGGGCTGTTTGGGGGAAGGAACTGAAATAGCTGGTATGAATATATGTATTTCAGGAAGAAGTAATAAGCATGTTTCTCATTGTTGGTGGATGAACCACATTTGCATCAATGTCTTATTTTTGCTCTGAACAACCCCAGAGACAGATACACCAATTTTAGCATCCATAAGAATGCCATCTTTTTTTGTGGTTGGTTTTGTGATCCTCATGGGTGATAGATCTTAAGAACAAAAAAACAGTGAGAAAAAGGCAGAGATTTGGGAAAAGGGGAATAAAGGAACTAGCTGTTAAGGAGAGCGTTACCCACTGCGGCAGTCTGTCAGCAAGTGCTGGAGACATTTTCCGGCAAAAGGAGGAGAGTCTGGGACTCCACACCAATGCAATTCTGCTCTGATGGATGGGAATGAGCACATCTCTGCAGAGCTTTGGGAAAGAAACCCGAATTGAAAATGTAATCTCCATTTCATACTTTTCAGTGATATTCAGCACAAAAGCAATGCTAGCCCATGGCCGACCAAATTCAATGCAATTTATATGCAGCCTCATACATCTTTGCGGGGATTGTGTAGGAGACCAAATCCTACTGACATCCCCTGGTCTCTGCAGTGCAGATTTGTGGGGGTACCAAGCGATGCTTCAGAGGGGTCTTTCTGGGAAAATGAAGTGAGGGATTTAGTTTTGTACAGTTTATAGAATATGCCCCAAAGGTGATATTTCCAGGGACAACTGGGAATTATTATCCCTTGGAGAGGAAGAAGACCTCATTTGCAGAGTGTTGCTTAGGTAGTCTCTACTCCTACAAGAAACTGACAAAATGAACTCAAGTTTGCTTCTTGCATCATATGAGTTGTGTGAACCTGGGCAGGTTACTTAGTTGCTCTGGGTCGACTCACTTTGGATAACACCATCTGACACGTGTTCCATACATGTCAAGCATTTTTCTAGGTGTTTTACATACACAATCTCATTGAATTCTCACAGAGTACAGACAAAGGTTCTGAAGAAAAGGTAGGGTTAAAAAGATTGGTAAGATCACAGCTTATAATGGTTTGGGTGAGAAGTCAAACTCAAAAATGCAGACTCCAGAGCCTTTGATATGAGTTACTACACTGCATCTGCCTCTGGCAGGGACCCTGGTCCTGACACCCACTGAGCACTCAATAAATGCTACATTATGACTCTATAAGCAATCCCCAGAATTTACAGACATTGATATGTTTCAGGAGCTAAATCAGTGGCTTTGGTGACTTAGAACAACCCAATTCTCATTTTCATATGGGGAAACTGAGACCCAAATAGGTTTAATTCCTTGTCCAAGGTCACTCAGGACTAAGTCAAGCCAGGATTATAGTCAAGGGCTCAGAATCCAGAAACACAATCATAGCTACATCTTTCTACCAGAACGCTCACCCTTGAGACATTCTCCAAAGCTATTAATCAGTAGTCTCACAGCACAGAAAGTGAAATTGTATGCTTTTCCCTTTTCCTGTTGAGTAATCCCCTTCCTGAGCTCCTGTGAGCCAACAGAAAATAGCAGAAAAAAATAAAAAAAATAAAAACACAAAGATACCCTTCCTGGGTTTCTGCATGAAACCCAACCTCTTAAGGGGAGCTCATGGTCGTTAAGGAGGCACCCATCTATCTTTTTTGGGTAGTGTGGAAATTATTTGAAGTACAACCCTAGGACATGCAAGAATCACAGGAAAAAACATTGGCTCAGCAGTGATGCCCAGAACAGCACAGACATCCCATCAACGGATGGATGAATGAGAGGAAATGGATGAATGGAGTTGGCTATCTAAACAGCATGAATAGTAATAGCTGATACACAAAGAATACTTGTTATACTAAATGATTAGAATCCCCTTGCCAAATGCTGTGTACTCACCATCTCTTCAAATTCTCTCCAGAAATCCTAGGAGTTCATTTCTATTCTATGCCCATTTTACAGTCATGAACATTAAGGATTGAAAAGGTAAAGCATTATAACTTGTCCAAAGTCACACATGTAAATAAGAAACGAAGGGAATCTGACTCAAGAGCCGGGATTTTTAGGGCTGGCTGTTCACCAGCCAACCCTGGGCGCTATCAGATCACACTAAATTAGCCTAAAGAAAAAATCCATTTTTAACCGTAAAACATTAGAGGCATAAATGAATTATCTTCATAGGGAAGGGACGTGCACCAGGAGACCCAAAGAGGTGAGCAGAGGCCATTTGTTCACTAACAAGAATAAACTACTCTCTTGGATTACATAATTCTTCTCCCTCCCCTTCCTCTCTTCTTCCTCCCCCTCCCCCCTCCCCTTCCTATCCCCTCCTCCTCTCTCCTCCCTCCTCCCCCTCCTCCCCCTCCTTTCCCCTCTTCCTCCTCCTCCTCCTCCTCCTCCTCCTCCTTCTTCTTCTTCTTCTCCCCCCCCCCTCTCTCAGCCAAATAGTGCATAAAAAGATGTTATTGCTTGAGAAATAGTCCCAGTAAAACATAATATTGGGAGGCAAAGGAAAAAATAAGCAAATCACTGTCATGGATTATTTACTATGCACTAGGTCCTTTGTAACTTATCTTGTTCAACTTTTGCACAAACCCTTGGACAGAAGCAGTCTTCTCCTCATCAGCAGGAGGAATGTGAGGTTCAGAGGAGTCAAGAGCTTGGCACAACTGGTGAAACACATCTCCAAATCTATGTTTATTTCACAGCTCCCAGCCTGTAATATTAATATTGTGCTTGCTGTAAAGGAAGTAATATGTACCTAAGAGAAATACCATCATAGCCATGGGTTCACTGTATTGTTCTAATATTTTTATCTAAGAAGATTTATATCTGATAAATTCTGTAGGACAAGTATTCCTTTCTGAGCCTTTTATTTTTAATGAAATAATTGTGCCGTCACCCTAGACTTGGTTTTAATGTAATGCAACTACATGCGACTATTGATGTGGATACGCTTGTATATTAATTGACTACCTCTGGAATGAAGCACAAAAATGCTAACAGAGGAACCTCTGGGGAGTCGAACTGAGATTCTGGGGAGGGGGTGGAAGGAGGCTTTTCACAGTAAACCCTTATATTGACTGTATCTTTGCATTGGGTACTGTACACGTATAATATTTTCAAAATTAATTATTTTATATCGAAATAATGGACTGTTTTCTTTGCAAGCATTATAATATTGGTTTCCAGACTGGAAATGTGGCCACAGTGGAGAATATTGACTTCCAAATGAGTGAACCCATAAATAATCAAGTGTGACAGTTGTGAGAGAAGGAGCTATGTTAATGGAACATTGATGTTGCTTCCATAGACACCCCTTAGTACCATGTATGTAGACAGATCGTTGAAGACGAGCCACGTTTTATTCTAAGGAACAAAAAGGGCATATGTCTACATCTATATGTATATATCTATATCTCTATGTAAATATCTCTATGTATATATCTATATCTTTATTTCTCAGAGTCAAAAGAGAAGCTACTTTTCCCCCATTGCACTATGGAGAAAAAGAAGATATCAGTAACATGTTAAAGGCTCTTTGATTTCTTATTTTTTATTTATAATAATGACTAATATCATGCAGGTGGGTTGAAAGAAAGATGCTGGGCATAGCAGTTAAGTTGTGTAAATATATGCTAAACGATTTGTTGCCACTCTTTCTACAATGGCCTCGTTTGTAGTAAGAGACAGATCCAGCCCCGCACTCCTTTTCATTAGCTCCTGCGGCCCACCCTGAATAGGGCTGACATTTGACCCTTGGAAGCAGAAAATAGCATGGAATTAGGGCATGCCAAACCAGTGACACCTCTTCCCAGCAGTAGTGACAGCCAAGCTGTGGGTCAGACCCAGGAGCTCCCAGACGGAAGAGAATCACACATCACTCTTAAAGGAAGGAGACGGAAGGTCTTAACCTCTTCTGTCTCTTTCACTTTAAAGACATCCGTTGAGGACAAGAAAATGGACAGAACTTCAAATCATGTTTGAGTTCAACATTTCTGGATTCTCCCTTTTCTAATCTGAAGTGCACAGTTTATGTGTAAAAATGCCATCTTTGCCCCTTTTGTAATTTATCATAAAGTAGGGGATATCATGACTCATTCCTTGAAAAAGAATAGTTAAGTGATGATATCTTCATGTGGTAGATGCGTAGGCACCCATTAAAAGAGAATGCATGGCAGGTGTATATTCACTGACTGAAGAAAGTTCCAGCAAGAATGATTATAAACATACAAGGTGTAGTTACTGTTGTTATCTTTGTAGAAAAAATTACCAAGAAGGAAATTTATAATTTTCATTTTAATTATTTCTTTTCCTATGAATGGTCTGTTTGTGAGTTATTTTTCTATTTAAAAAGCCAGTAGAATTTATTTTGGCAGCAAGATCATGGGAAAGTTTTCACTAATTTATTATATTTTCTTAAAAGACTGAGAAAAAATGAATAAGCATGTACTCCTCACCCAACCCTAGACCCCACTCTTGCTCTCTGCTCTATTTCAGTTTAATCCTTTGTCCAAAACTCACATTTTATAATCACATGTTTATCCATTGGACTTAATAGCAGGAATCAAATTGAGCTCCTTGAGGCATCTATTTAGGCCCATCCTCTGGATATCCACCCATCCATCCACCCATCCATCCATCCACCCATCCATCCATCCACCCATCCATCCATCCACCCACCCAACTACTCAACCATCAACCCATCCATCTATCTGTCCTCCCACTCATCCCCTCATTCATCCATCTATTTCAAAAGTCACTTATTTCAAATATTTGCTGTGCACCTCCTCTAAACCAGACACACTTTTACTTCATGGAGAAACAATGGTAAAAAACTCACTGATATTGGAGGAAAATAAGCTCTTACACGCTCGCGATGTAAGTACCATAGTAGAGGTGATCATGGGATGTACCTGGGTAATATGGTTGGGTCAAGAAAGGCTTTGAGAGCAGCATTATTCATAATAGTCAAAGGTGGAAACAATTCAACTGTCCATCAACAGATGAACAGATAAACAAAATGTGTTATAAACATGCAATGGAATATTACTCAGCCTTGAAAAGGAAGGAAATTAAGACATGTGCTACAATATAGATGAACCTTAAGGCCAAATACAAAAGGACAAATCGTGTATAATTCCACTTAGAAAAGTGCTTAGAATAGTCAGATTCATAAAGATAGAAAGTAGATGCTGGTTGCCAGGGGCTGGGCAGAAGGGGAAATGGGGAGTTCATAGTGAAAGAATATAGAGTTTCAGTTTTGCAAAGTGAAGAAATCCTGGAGATTGTGGGTGGCAATGGTTGCACACGAATGTGAGTATATTTAATGCCACTGAACTGTACACTTAAAATTAGTTAAAATGGTAAATTCTATGTTTAATATTTGTTCATTCATTATAAGAATGATAGCACAATAATGTAAGATATCAACAATTGTTAACTAATAATGAACAATATTAACAAAAATATTAACTCAGTTATGGGCATATGGGAACTCTGTACTCTATTTGCAATTTTTTTTTTGTAAATCTAAAAGTATTCTAGCCCTGGCCAGGTGGCTCGGCTGGTTAGAGTGTCATCCCAATAGGCCAACATTGGGTTTTTTTTTGTTGTTTTTTTTTTTATCCTCACCCGAGGACACTTTTCCATTTTCTGTACAGATAGAGTGGGAGGGAGAGGAAGAGAGAGAGAGAGAAACATCGACGTGAAAGGGACACATCGAGTGGCTGCCACCCGCACGACCAACCAGGGCCGGGGACAAACTACAACCGAGGTACATGCCCTTAGCGGGAACCGAACCCGGGTCTCTCCAGACCGCAGGCCGACGCTCCAACCGCTGAGTCAAACCGGCCAGGGCCAACATTGGGGTTTTGATCGCCAGTCAGGACACACCCAAGAATCAAGGAATGAATGCGTAAATAAATGGAACAACAAATCTCTCTCCCCTCCTGTCTCTAAAAATCAATAAAACATAAAATATTCCAAAATAAAATGTTTATTTAAAAGAAACTGCTACATGGAGGAAGTTACAGCTCAGCTGAGGTAGAGGGATGAACCGGGGTTGCCCAAGGACATGGCAGACAGTTGACCGCCCAGCCACCTGTACCTACTAGGACCTTCCCAGGCAAGGGCAGCTCCAGTGCAAGGCCCCAGAGTGACACAAACAGCCTGTTGGGTCCAGAAACTGAAAACTATTCAGTCTGACTGGGCCCCTGCTCCTAAGGCTCCAGATTCCTGAGTTAGGTAATTTTTTGGGACCCTATGGCTCTAGCAACACCCCTGCCCCCTTCACTGTGACCTGAGCACCAGGGCAATCGCCCAAGGCCGAGGTTGACTCGTGGTGCTTGGGGAACAAACTCGAGGAGCCAGTGAACCTCTCGAATCCCTGCTCAGAGTCTGGCCTGATACTGGCCACAGTTGGCAATAACTTACTGACAAACGAGTTCCTTGCATCCCTCAATGTCTCACGCTGGGACCTACATCACACACCAAGATGAAAGCCCTCATGCCCCGAAAATTCCACCAGTGTCGATGTTATTAACTCAGTGGAGAACTAGAAGGAAAGAAACTCCAGTGTGTGTCATGTGCCAGTCGTGTGAGAAACACCATCCCGGGGACCCACGAGGAAGCGGGGTGGTGAGCACAAGCAGCGGCACGAGTTTATCTCCCTAACAGCTTGACACAGTGTCAACAATCTAATCAGGGCACACGCTGGGGAGAAGAATTTATTGTTTTAATTATAATCTAAAGCGTGGTCTTATTTTTTTGATAAGGCGCCAAGGCCTGCGCTCTTTGGGGGGCTCCTGACGGGGAAGGTGGGGCGGGTGTGCAGGGTGGTGTGCTCATGCTCATTGTCTCTGTCCCCTTGCAGCCCTTTTGATCCTGTGCACCGAGCAATTTTGCTGTGGAGATTTAATCCCAGGGTTTTCATACACAGCTTGTTACCTTCTTGCCAGCTCAACCAAGGTCTGTGATGCTCGCTTATTTGCAAGCGGCTAAGCTGATTCTGTTCTCAGAAGCTCAGCGGCTAACAAGCCGGAATTAGGCATTTGCCTCCTGCTTCGCTTGCTGTGAATGTATTGGATTCAGCTAAAGGTTTTCCCTCTTAGCAATAACCTGTTATCCAAAATGTACAAATTATGGACATCCAAGTCAAGTTCAATGACCGGAGTTCTTGGACTGAATCAGATCAGGCTCATTACTTGGGCTATAGTTGGAGCTCTCAGGAAACAAAGGAGGACTCTTTGGAGACGGGAGTCGGGCAGGGCAGCCCTGGTTTCCAAAGGGAAGCAGTGGGGGTGGGGAGGAGACTGCCGTGCGTTGTGGGACGCGCAGACAGATCTCAGTTCATTCCTCTCCTTCTCTGCAGGAACGCGATCTCATTTAATCCTCAAACACCCTCGCAAGGTCACTCTGATGATCACACCACGTTTTTACTGTTGAATTACCTTGCCCAAGGTCCCATCGCCAGTAAATTACAGCGCTGGGATTTGAACCAGCGTTTATTTCATTCCAAAATCCATGTTCTAACCCATTATATTATACTGCCTTCTCTAATATCCTAGCGGTTGAATGTCCTCTCTGGGTATTAGGGTTTTTCAAACACTGTGGTTGTTATGTTCCATTGTCCTCTTCATTCAAAGTGCATGCCTTTCAGAAAGCATGGGAAGGCAGACACAAAGTTTCCAGGGTCAGGGGCTGACCTTGGAGGTCACCAAACCTATAAGACAGGAGAGCTATAAGGTCCCCTATAATGACAGTACCCAGCAGTTGTCTGTCCTTAGCATTTGTTCATACTTCACGGTGGACTAGCAGGTCATGGGGTGGGGGTGGGGGGGTCATCAGAAAGGTCTGACCTTCTCATTGTGCCTAAGTCAGAATTCGTCTCCTAGAACTTAAGGGCTTGAAGAAGTCTGATGTCCTCTCTGGGAGACACTTGCTTCAGTTGCCTCTGACACTCCGGCTGATTAGTTTTCATATCACAATTTTAAATAATCTACATAGTTATTTGCATTGTTTGCTACACATGCTGAAGCTACACAGAAACCATTATCTATCGTGTTCACCTCTGTTTTCCAAGTGCCTTACACTGTCCCTGGAGCACAGTGGCTGCTTGGTAAACAGGGGTTGATTAAAGAAGACACTCGCCCAGCTCCGGAGCACCAGTGTCCCCAGCCCTGCCTGGTGGGTGTGCACTCTCCTCATCCTGCCATCTCAGCCATCCCCTGCCTCCATCTGTCCTCCCTCCTTCTGCAGTGTGGGGTCCCCGAGTGAACACGCGGTGGACAGCCAGGCCAGCTCGGGACCATGACGCAGCTCCCTTGACTGAGCACCTTGGTTCATGCCTTTCATGGGTGCTTGGCTCACGTTGTGTAACAAGTCACACAGGTAAATCTCACGGTTGCCCATTTGCAGATGTGGACACTGAGACTCAGAAAGTCACGTGCCTCGTTAAGGGTGCACAGCTAGTGTGTGCAGAGCTGGGACCCAGAGCGGTGAAACTTCCCGAAGAATCCAGGCCCCCATCTTCTTCATGAGGCTCAGACGGAAGGAAGACAGACGGAGGGTTAAAGCAAACCTCACATCCAGCTTTCCCGACCTGCCGTAAGACCTGGGGTGACTTTCCTTAAACTAAGCCCTCTTTTCTTACCTGTAAAATGGAAACATCAGTGCCTGCCTCACAGGGCTGCATGTGACTTAAATGAGATCATGCAGGTAGAAGGGTTCTCCTGGCACAGAAGAAGCACTCACTTAATTCAGCCTTGATTCTCATTACTAGATAGCAGAGGTCCGGTAAACCACAAAAAAGCAGCACTCCATGCCAATGCTGCAGAGCAGAGCTGTTAGGGTTTTTGTTCTATAAATCCTACTTTTATTAGATGCAAATTACAACGGTGCTAGCTTTTGGCAGTTTGATTCTATTCCGGACCCAGGCTTCACTGTAGACTGAAACCAGAGTCTTCTGCCCTGTGCTCAGCCCCAGGGCTAGCTAAGCCTGGAGAAAGTCCCTGAGCAGATTTACTCCAACCTAAGCTTGGGATCAGAAAACGGAGCTGATGCATTTTCTGCTTAACATTGGAACCATGCGATTTGTTAAAGAGATGTCTGCTTCCTGTTATCCAGTCTGTCACTTTTTTTTTTTTAATAACAAAACTGCTTAGTGGAGCACCAAGAGGTGTCTCTGTTGGGCAAGTGGATATATTTGTGGACAGGTAACATTAAACACTCTCATCCATGATGCTAACACCACCTTGCAGGTAAGAGCAGCCTGGGTTACCTGGTGCAAACACACATTTCTGCCACTCGGTGTCAGAGATTCTGACTCATCAGCCTGAAGAGGGACCCACGAATATGCATTTAGTAAGTGTTCCGAGTGGCTCAGAGCAGGTGCATCCCGCAGCATACCTTGAGAATCCAGTAACTGAACTGACATTAGAAAGGCAGACGGAATACTCCTGATGACTCTTGGAACCAGGTCAGTACACTCCTCACTGTTATTCTTGCCTTACTTCCCTGAGCTGATACAGGTACTGACGGGCACTTGCCATGAAGCTGGGAAGAGAATAAGCACTAATCTGTGCACAAGACCTATTATAGGAAAGTAGAGATAATGGTGTTGTTCAGAGGTCATTCCACAAACATCTGTCAAGCCTCCGATGTGCCCGTCCCCAAGGGAGTCACTGAGATACAAGAACAGAACGAGACAGACAAGGTCACTGCCCCCATGGAGCTTACAGACTCAGAGAAGGTCCCACCCAATGCAAGAAGACAGGCAAAGAAATAATCATTCATTGCAGATCGTGATGAGTTTGTACCTCAATTAGGGCTGGCAGAGAGGGATCCTCTGGAGATGTGACATGTCAACAGAGAGTTGGTGGGAGAGGCTGAGCTAGGTTTGTGAAGACGCAAAAGAAGAATTCCAGGCAGAGGGAACAACTATGCAAAGGCCCTGAGGGAGGGAAGAGTTTGGGTTTCTCAAGAAACTGAAAAGAAACCTCGGTGGCTGGAGCTTAGTGGATGCTAGGGTAAGAGGTGGGCAGGGGCCTGACCCTGCCCTGAAGAGAGAACATTCTAGGCTAAGGCAACCCCAACAGGATGGAAGAGAGAAAATTCAGGATGCATTTGGGAGACCAAATCAACAGGGAGGAAACGTCATAGATATTGGGACATTCTTTAAGTACGCGTTGCTGTCATTATAAGGGCAGTGCCGGTCAGTGTTTGTTATGATGATGAGAGCACTGAGAAAGGCAGAATGCTCCTCCATGAAACACCCATGCCCTGATCTCTGGGGCCTGTGACGCTGCTGCGTGGCATGGCAAGAAACTTCGCAGGTGTGATGAAGGTTACAGAACTCCAGATGGGAGATTATCCTGGATTATCAGGGTGAGACCTGATAATCATAGGAGCCCCCCAAAGTGGAGAACTTCCCCTGCTGGCAGCCAGGGAGATGTGACCGCAGGGGAACTTGGAGAGATTCGAAGCATGAAAGGGACTTGACCACGGTTGCTGAAGGAGGGTGGAGAAGGAGGAAAGCAAACCAAGAAGTGCAGGTGGGCCGGCCCGTGTGGCTCAGTGGTTGAGCAGTCACCCATGTGCCAAGAGGTGGCTGGTTCGATTCCCGGTCAGGGCACATGCCTGGGTTGTGGGCCTGATCCCCAGTGGGGGGCATGCAGGAGGCAGCCGATCGATGTTCTCGCTCATCGATGTTTCTATCTCTCTCTCCCTCTCCCTTCCTCTAAAAATAATTTTTAAGAAATTTAATATTAAAAAAAAATAATAATAAGTGCAGGCAGCTTCTCCTGCAGCGAGGACCAGCGAGGACCAGCTGCCAGCCATCAGGGAAGCAGGAGCCTCCGTCATCCAGCTGCCAGCACCTCCAGGGGCTTGGACGTGAGCTCGTTTTCCCAGCCTCCAGAAAGCACAGCCCTCCTGGGGTCTTCTCTTCAGCCTGGGGCAATTCTAAGTGGAGGACCCCATCGCGCCGCATGGAACCTACCCTTCTACCGAACGGAACCGCGAGATGGTCCATGCGTGTGGATTTACCTCCGGAATCTGCTGTGATTTGTGACAGCAGCAACGAGCGCCGCCACGCTACCACGGGAGACTCACTCTGTGACCGGTCGCCGCAGGGGAAGGCTGCTGGAGCCCTCCAACCCTCGTGTACGTGGAGAGCCCCGGAGCACGTCCGTGGCTGTGGTTTGCTCACGGCTCGCTGGTGTAACTTTTGGCATGTAAGTGAAGACAGTAACCGTGTTCCTACCCTGATCCTCCTTGACATCCGCCCACCTCACAGATAGCTTGAAAAAGCAAAAGAGAAGACTCTTCGCGGTGGGTCTGACAGCGCTCGAAACAGCCACCTGCTGGTGATTTCAGATCTTGGAAGCTTACTAAGGGATGTCAGGCAGCGTGGATCTAAGTGCCAACGCTCAGCACCTGTGAGTACTTAGGTACACTCTTCACTTCCGTGAGTCCCCCGATTTTTCACCTGCCGGATGGGTTATCACACCATCTTCCAAAATATCTGGTTACCTCAATGATGGGTGGCTGTGAGTTCCCACGAAACGTATGGTTCTTGAAAACATAAAAACAAACAAATAAATAAAATGGAAATGTTGCAGTGAGTTGACTGTACATTGTAAGCCCTTGGATGGTGATAGATGCACATTTAGACACCATTCTGCCTCCAAATTCAAGTTCACTGTCAGTCAGCTCTTACTGATACCATGTTATTGCTGAAAGATACCAGTTGCGCCAGCCGCTGTTGGCTAGCTAAACAACAGGTCATTTTCTAGCTGCCAGAAACCCAAGTATTTCACTCACCTCCTGACAACCATGCCCTTCAAGGAAGCTGAGCTTCTCCCCAGTGCCAAGGGGGTAAACCTGGCTGCTCCATGTCTGTGGGTCTCAAATGGCTGTTCTGGTCCCAGCAGCATCTCCATCCCCTGGGACTTACAGAATCTAGGCCCAACACCAGACCTACTGAATCAGAAATTCTGGGAGGGGGGCCCACCTCTCTGTTTTCTCAAGCTCTCCAGGGGATTCTGAAGCATATTCAAGTATGAGAACTACTGCTGTAAATCAATCTTGGCTATCTCATTTCTTATGTTGTGATTAAAGCACATTATATCATCTGGCCAATGGGATGCCAGTAAAAGTCTTTGGGAGAGGCCATTGGGCTTCTAAGGAGTTTTTTCTAAGATGGAAAATCCAAAGGGTCATTTCCTGTTCTTTTTTTCTGAATGTTGAAATCTTTGTGTGATGTCTGGAGTAATTGCAGCTATTTTGGGATCAGGAAGACTGTCAGCCCAAGACAATAAGCAAACAAAATAACAAAGGCAGAACACCAGAGCAGAAATATAGCACCCTAGCATTGCCTTGCCCCCTGAATTTTTAAGTGAGGTCATACATGTGCTTCTTGTTTGAGCTAATTTCTGTTCAGTTTTCAATTATGTGCTACCCAAGGATTCAACCAACACACCACTCAACATGATTCCTGCCTTTAATGCGTTGTCAGTAGAAAAAGTAATTCAGTGTTTTGATAAAAGTAATAATACATGTGTGTATATCGTCACTGGTCATAGTTTAAAATAATATGGACTGGAATAGAAAATAAGTTTCCAAACTATGCTGATTATACAGGGGTGGGCAAAAGTAAGTGCACTGTGCCATTGTGACATTTTTTTACGTCAATAAAGCTATTGTAAGAATCATAACCTGCATGTCTCTTTCCACAGGAACAACTGTAAAACCTACTTTTGCCCACCCCTGTATTTTCCAGATCATTGCTTTTGGAAAGGATTTTTTTTTTTGCGTATGTACTATTTCCAGGTGCAAGCAATAATTTGGAATGCCAAAATATCGCCGTGCTGAGGCCATTTCCGTGATACACAGCACAGTAGAATATTTGGAACTAGAATTGTCCCCTCAAATCCAAACTGAACGGCTGCCATATCAATAACTTTTCCAATTAACAGCTGAAATTTTAAATGGTTCCACAAGCTAAATGCAGAGCTTTAATCTGGCAACATAAAACATACCATAATCTGTGCCTTGGTTTTTCTACGCTCATCCACTCCAACAGGTCTTTGGAAATTCCTGCTTCAACCACAATAGTCAATGTGCCAGAGAGGGAAGGGAGAACGGAGCAAATGTCTTTTTGCACAAAATGGCAAGTGCAAAGTAATTGCCCAAACCCCGGGGAGCCAAAGGATCTCTGGACTTGCCCCAGAAAGTTTGCCTGAAAGTATAATAATAAATGGTGTTCCTCCCAAAACCCAAGGTCTAGAAAGCAGAGGCTACTATTGATATTAAAAAGTCAAATTCATCCATCACCCATTCATTCCTTTATCCACCCATCCACCCACCCACTCAACCACCCTTTTATCCATCCATGGACCATTTTTGAATCATTCAACAAATATTTAATAAGTGCCTACTCTGTGACAGATATTCCATAGATATAGCAATAAAAAAATAGACTAAAATATCCACCCTCATGGAGCTTATGTACTAGTGGCGAGAGACCAACACAATCAAATAAAAAAAATAAATAAAACACATAGTGTGGAAGATGGCGATAAGAGACATGGAAAGACATCAGATACAGAAGGGAAGCAGGGAGCATGGGAGTGAGGAGGGGGTCTGAGGTTAATGGAGGGGTCAGTGTAGTCCTGTCTGAAAAGATGATATATGAGTGAAGCTGAGAGGGAATTTAAAAATGAGCCTGAAGAGAAGACACTGTCTTCCTCAGAAGATTGACAGGCAAGGGTTTGAGGAATAGACATGCCAGGACATGGCGGGGCAGCGAGTAGCCGAGCAGAGTGAACTGGACCCGAGGCACAGCAACCCCAGGGGAAGGTGGCAAGCAACAGAACTAGACAATTCCTGCATTCATGTGACTGTTAGAAGAAGGCCCTGTGCAGATCCGGAGGATAAACTCGGGTGCTAAAGACACAGGTCTGGTGGAAGAGACACGTGACCCACTGGAAAGTAAGTTACTTGGCACCTGGAACAGAGAGTCATGTTCTGACCAGAAGAGTTCATCAGAAAGGACATTCCTAGAAGTGTGATGTCTGAGACAAAGAAGTTTTAATATGAGAGCAGCTGGGAACTAAGGTGGGGACTGGTGGTTGTAGCATCCCAGGCAGAGGAAATAGCATGTGCAAATGTCCTGTGGCAAAAAATATCATAATGATTGGAGGTACTAAGGAGTGTCTGCTTGACTGACCATGGGATGTTGGAAGAGGGGTGATGAAGGTATCCACTGGGTAACAGCAAAAATGTTGATCTTAACCACTGATAGTTTTTATTTTTTAGGGAGATCATTTTGGCTGTGGGGTGGGAAGGCTATGTTCTCATAAGGAGGACCATTTTGACTGCAGCCAAGAAGAGCGGGGATTGCTTTCAGATTTCCCTGCGAGGGCTGGGAAGGGCCCTGTTAGGCTGAACGTATGAGGGCGACACTTCACAAAGAATGTTCATGATCAAAAACAGGTGGAAGGTGAAGAAACAGAGGTCCAGAGAGCTCCCAGGACTTCCTCAAGGTCATGCAGGAAATCCGGCCCTCTTTATTTAATTAAACAGAAGGGAAGAATTCAAGACGAGGTACATTTATATACAAGTAGCTGTGTGTGTTAGATTCACGCAATGCTAATGCCATGAAAATGAGACTGACAAGCAAACTCTGTTTTGAAATTGTCATTTGAGAACTAAGAACTCGTTCGCATTGTCAGGAAGCCCAGGACCCAGGACACAAGCCTGAAGACAGCGTTTGCTCTTTGATGACCCAACACTCTGTTGCTTGACCTCTTGGATATGCAAAGCTACTGCTTGTGTGCATGGCACCAGGGTTTGAACTATGAAAATACACACACTCCCAGCCCACGAATTACTAAAAGATGCCCCTTATTCTAAGCTGATGCATCTCTGCACCAGGATATGGGCTGCTGGGGGCCCCCTTGGCAGAGCACCACCATAGGTGGGACCCAGGGGACACCGTCGCGCTCAGGAACCTCCAGGGTGCCAAGGCATGCAAAGGAGATGAAATGCACGTTCATATGTGTTCTCCCAGTCGCAATACCCCCTCGCTTACAAATCTTAAAATCCATTTGGAAATGACTGCTCAGAGCAGATGCAACAATGATTCTGTTGCATCAAACAGGATACCGCACAGAGGGACTCAGGCCCTTGGCAAACGATGCTGGGAGTTGCTATGCATGTCGTGTCTTGTGTTTACAGCTTTTCAGCTGAGTATTTAGTGTTTACTTTGGAATTAATCCAGGCCCATAAAACAAGTGATATATCAACACAGCAGATATACTTGAGCGACCATACATTAGAAGGTGATTCACTTCCCAAAGAGAATCCACCCACAGCTGGGAGACTGAAGCAGGCACCTTCCATATTTCCTTAAGAGAGGCCTTTTCCTGGCATGAAATACTGAGGGGAGCTAATGTGGGGGCGCTGTTAAAGGAGCAGATTTTGTGTTTAGATCAACCCTGCATAGAGCTCTGCTTTGTCCCTTAGTCAGGGCAAGATACATCATTTCTTTTTTTTAATCCTCACCCGAGGATATTTTTTCATTTATCTTCAGATAGAGTCAGAAGGGAGGGGAGAGAGAGAGAGAGAGAGAGAGAGAGAGAGAGAGAGAGAGAGAAATGTCGATGTGAGAGAGGCACATTGATTGGTTGCCTTCCGCATGATCTTGACCAGGGCTGGGACCGAACTGCAACCAAGGTACATGCCCTTGGCTGGAACTGAACCCGCGACTCTCTGTTCCATGGGCCGATGCTTTAACTGCTGAGCAAAACTGGCTAGGGCCAGCTACATAATTTCCAGGACAAGAGCAAAGGGACAATATGGGCCTCCTTACATAATTCAGAATTTATTAAGAATATATAAACTCTTTAAATTATTAAGAATAATTCAAATGTTATTAAGAATTCCAAGCGGAGCATTAGACCACATTGAGGCCCTTCGAAGTGTAGGGCCCTGGGTGACTATACAGCGCACATGCCCAGCAAGCTGGCCCTGCCCTTAGGGAAAGGGATTGAACTTGACATTTCCCACACGGGGATATTGATGGGGTTGACTTACTAGGGTTGTGGTAAGAACCAAGGTAGAGAATGAATCGTAGATTCCACACCGACCCATCATCTCAGTGATGTCAGTTACTACGACGGGTTAAAATGTGAATAAGATTTCTTCTATCATTCCAACAAAACGTGCATATCTATGTAAATATTCAAGATTTCCTCACCAATAGCTCTGGGGTTTTAGAAATTCTCACACAGAAAACAAAAATATATTCCAAAGAGCTGAGGAAGAATCAAGCTGTGGAAATGTGAAGTATCTGAAAATGAGGAGGGTAAAGTATCTGCAAAGAGCACATTTGGGTGTCACAAAGGAAAAAATATGTATCTTCTAGCTGAAACCTAACTGCTTGGTGAGGTAAGGGGCTCAGAAGAGAGAATCCCTAAGTAAAATCGAATTGTTCCTAATAACGTTCCATTCCAGCTTTTGGTTGAAAGGACACCTGCCATTTTAATTGAAGACTAACATTTTTGCTCCTTCTGGATCTTTGGCTCCCAGGCAGCAAAGATGACAACGGTCTTGTTCACTATCCTTAGCATCACACACGTCACATAATCAGTGCCCCACCAATAACTGTTCAGTGAATGCCTAAACCTATAAGCAAAACACAGAACAATGTTTCATTATGGGACAGGACGTTGGTCAATGGCTGATTACATCTAGAGAATGTTGGGAGAGGACCCTGAACATCACTTGACCACACTGTGGTCCCTGGTGCGACCATCCTTGTCTTAAGGAGTGCCTCAGGACCCCGTAGGTCAGAAGAAAGGTCAAAAAGAAGAGGAAACACAGACTGGCAATCACATGTGTTCATGGTCAAAACATGTAGGTCAGAAGATGGCTGGATTTAGGTTGAGGCAACACCTATTCCTCTATCCTGTCCTTTGTCCAGTTCTATCCAAATGTTTCCCATTGTATGATAGAGTTTGGGACGGTATTTTTCTTTGTCTTGATCCAACTAGTCCATTTCATACATGTCAGAGTATCTTGCCTTCATGCACCAATGCAGAGGGCACAGTCCAAAAGGTGGCTTGAATTCCCACTTTTCACAAGCATGGACACTCTGTGTGGTGCCAACCCAGCTTGATCATATCTGTAACAGCTTATAACACATACATGGCTGGGAGAGAAGGCAAAGGGTAAAACATGACTTTGACATATAAACTTGGAAGATGATTTTCCAGTGATATGATGTGATTTTAGGAGACGCCAGCAGACACTGAACAAGAAGACCCATCCTCGGAGCACGGGGTCTCCCATGCCCTTCACCAGCACTGGGGGTATTGTACTGAGGAACTTTCCGGGACTCTCTGGTCTGCAGGCCGACGCTCCAACAGCTGAGCCAAACCGGCCAGGGCTTATTCATGCTATTCTCACTTCCAAGACCCAACCCTTCCTCCAGGCCTTCTTTGCCAGGACAACTTTTCTCCTTTGAAGACACTGTTCAGAGGATATCCATGCTAGGAAGTGATCTGGATGGCTAAGGCCCCTCCTCCGTTTCATTTCATCAAGGCGCTTGACACTTACACCATTGGCTTCTACGATTACTTCCTTGTTGGCCTGTGGATTTCTCAAGGGCGAAGATGCTGTCTCACATGTGATGCATCTGAAGTGCCTTGAATAGTGCTTGGCGTAAAGTGGGTGCTTCTACTATATTTATCAAACCACAGGTAGTACTTGTTCAGCAAAGCAGCCTTTAACTTCCTGGAGCTCCTCGGCGACTGCAAAATAAACACAGTAGCTCCCAGGGGCTCTAGGGATGCACTGCTTAATACGCTTCAGTGGACCCTGTTTCAAAGAGTAAAGTCATCCTTCCTGATCATGGCCTGCAAGCCCCCTGTCTGGGCTGCCCCTGCCTCCATGTCCTAATTGACTTAGGCCACTCTCCACCTCACCAACGCCACTCTTTCCAGCTCTCATACTCACCAACGTCCTTCCAACCACAGGCCCTTTGCACATGGCAATCTCGCTGCCGAAAATGCTAGTATCATCCCTCTTTAACTCCTTAATCTCTTCTCATCCTTTCTTGTCAACTCAAACAGTAGTTCCTTCAGAAAGCCCTTTAGGTGACCAACACAACTCAAATGTGAAGCATGGATCACTATTGGAATTTTACATTTGTTTTTGTGATCATTCTATTGATCACAGATCTCCGCACCACCCCCCAACTAAACTATAAGATCCATGCAGTTCAAGATGATACATACTTTTGCTCACTTTTAGATCCTCAGCAACACAGAAAATGCTTACTACATTTCACTGTGTGACTAAAGAAATAAATTGATCCCCACTTTACCACAGATAAGACCTCAGGGCTGGTACACGGACAATGTGTTTTGTGGGTGTCTTATTGTTAAGAGAGTAACAGGAAGAAAACAATCTGTGTCCTCAGGCCAGAGAACCAAGTTACCCCTCATGGGCTAGGAAGCAACTGGCCATTCTAGGCAGAATGGGCCCACCCACCAGGCCCTCGGTGCTGTGCTAGGATCTTAGTGCCATTCAGAGCACCTCGCCACGAATGCGGACCGAGCCATTCTCACATGATGTATTTTTCGTAGAAATTGTCAAACTCCATTGTTACCCTAAATAGAATATTACTAAAGTCCTTTAACCAAGCCAGCTGGAAGGCCTGACATTTCATCCATATTTTTATTTATATACATATTTATAGCTGCCACCTGCCTGTAACTTGGCGGTACCATAAAGCAGTGCTGTTCCCCCGTTTCATTATACTTTGACATTTCACTATAACTACATTGTTTCCCATTCCTTAGTTTCCAATTGCTCTGCAGCGACTCTTGAATTATATCGCCTGGGTAATAGAATAAAAATCTTTCTGTGTGGTAGTATTAGTCTCTCTCTCCTTCTCTCTCTCTGTTCCTCTCTCTCCCCACCCCCTCCCATACCCAGATGGTACAAATTGTTGCTGGCACATGTAACAATTATAACACAGCTTCTGCTGCTTAAATGAACCCCCACAAAGCCCACTGAGTTAGATTAGATTAGGGAATTGGGAGGTGAGCAGGAGGGCTGGCCACCGGTCTCAGCTAAAGCCCGTGGCTATTCGGTCCTGCCTCTTCAAGGCCGAAAATAAATGTTTTCTTCCCCAGAACGGTGCTGGGAGGCCCTGCCTGGGAGAGAACACAGGGAGGAAAGCCAACAACTCGATGCAGGGCAGGCAGGTTTAATTGCAAAATGTTAGCATCGAGTCCAGTCTAAGAGCATATTTGCAGCTCACTTGGAATTTAAAAGCCGAATTCCAAAAGCAAAGAGGGGAAGAGGGACTTTAGAGATCCCCTCCACCATTGCTCATAAATTTAAAACTTTAAGCTGAGCTGCGCAGGGCCTACCACAAGCATAAGACACACAGAGGAGCCGGCCCACCCAAGCTAACTTCTCGGCAGCCTCAGCCCACCAGGGGGAGAGAACGGGCCTTCCCTCCTCTCCACTGTCCTCAACCATCTCAGTAACAAGAAATAACTTTTTGCATTCATTGCAAGAAAGAAGCATGCTGTCAAGACTTCCCCAGCAGGATTTGCACAGAATAAGTGTATAACAAAAGCTCTTAGAACTGAGTGAAATTCAGTCTAATTTGAATATCTAAGGTCCCAGGAAAAAAAAAAAAAAAGCTTCTCTAGAAACCCCATGGCCCCTACTGGGTGTGTGTACTCCAGTCCCCAGGAAGCTGGCTGCTCTCTGCACAGTGCCCTTCCCTCCTGAGCCGCACCCCGCAGCCTGACCTTCCTGACTGCCCAGTGTCCTCTGTCACCCGGGGACTCTCAGCTGCCTCCGTCTGTCTTTCTACTCAGGGCCAAGCCCAGGCCGAGCAGTCGCTGAAGGAAGCGCTCACCTCTCTGTCTCACATGGAGAGGCCTCTCTGCACACTGGTTCCTGCCCCAAACCCACTTGCTCTCACACTGCCCTCCATGAGATGCCAACACCCCGGGACAAGATCCCTGAACCCTGTTGCTGTCACTGAGCCCGACATTGTCTAGCTGGATCACCAGTCTCTCCTCAAAGCCCACTCCACCACCTGAAAACCGAATCATGAGCACCCATGCTTGGCACCCTGTGGGCAATTAATTAATAGGTGTCCGCCCTGCTCTTCCTGAAAAGCATGAGAAGTGAAAAAGGGGAGGAGCCTGGGGAGGAGCATCCCAGCCCCACCCACCCCAGCAAGTCCCTGTTTTACCATAAGAAACTCACCCAGGCTTTGCTGTGGACTGAAATGTGTCTTCCTCCACATCAAATTTGTGTATTGGAACCTAACCCCCAAGGTGATGGTGTTAGGAGGTGGGGCCTTTGGGAGGTGATGAGGTCACGAGGGTGGAGCCCTCAGAGACAGGATTAGTGCCCTTAGGAAGGAGAGCCCACAGAGCTGTTTCTCCCTCCTCCTGTGTGGGCCAATGAGAGAGAAGCGGCCCAGCTGTGGAGCAGTGAGCAAGTCCTCCCCAGACACGGAACCTGCTGGCACCTTGATCTTGGACTCCCAGCCTCCAGACTGAGAGTGAGGGTCCTGTTGTTCATGTGCCACTCAGTCCGTGGTATCTGCTTTAGCAGCGGGACCAGACTAAGGCAGGCTCCCTGGGCCACAGCCTCTTCATCTGTCACTCAGAGAGATCATTCACAAGTCTGCACGGAGTTAGGTTCTCAGTGGTGCAGGGTCGAGTCCCTCCAGGCCGCTGCCTGAACTTCCTCTCTGTAATTCTCTGCTTTTATTCACCATTTAGACTGGGTGTCTTTGAGTGTCTTCCTTCCTTTCCCTCTCTCCTTCTTCCCCCTACTTTTTTTTTTGGCAGTTTCCTCAGCATTCTCCAAACACAACCATCTGTGCGGTCAATGTTCCCTCTCCCACCTCTCACCCAATCCCACCTCAGCGACATGGATGACAGGCTCTGAAATCCACACCCAGAGGCGCTGGGATACTCTGGTCCTCAGCATCTTTCTACTCTGATGTTGGAACCGGAGACACAATTCTCCATTTTCCCCGCTCTCATACTTTCGGAGTTTTCCTCTTCAGATGCCCGACACGCCTTACGTTTCAAACTTAGCAGCTTCGATGTCGTCAGCACAAACCTCCCGGAGTTATTTCTCCGTATGGTACAGAGGCCGTGTTCCCACCGACTGGATGCAGAAATCACCTTTCTTCCTCCCCAGCTAAAAACATTCATTCAACAAATGATCACTGAGAACCTACTACGACCCAGACACTGGGCATGGGGGAGACACGGGCCTGAATCTGGTAGAGATTTAAAGTCTCATGGGCTCGGTTAGAGCGTCAGCCTGCGGTCCGGAGAGACCCGGGTTTGGTTCCCGCTAAGGGCACGTACTTCGGTTGCAGTTTGTCCCCGGCCCTGGTTGGTCGTGCGGGTGGCAGCCACTCGATGTGTCCCTTCACGTCGATGTTTCTCTCTCTCTCTCCCTCCCACTCTATCTGTACAAAAAATGGAAAAATATCCTCGGGTGAGGATTAAAAAAATAAAATAAAAAATAAAGTCTCATGGGCTGAGGCAAAGAGATGGTGATCAACAAGTAACTAAATACACAGGGAAATTAGGAACACGGCAAAGCAACCCCCTAGGATAATGGGAGAGATCATGACTCAGGAGAAATGACTTCCTGATGGGGTATTTTGGTGACACCTGGAACCTGCTGACAGTTGATGACAACTAAGAAAGAACTCAGTCCTTGTGGATGTGTGTGGTGAGCACACCAGGCAGAGACAACGGCCACCACGGTGCTAAGACCCCCAGGCAGCACCCAGTGCAGCCGGGTCCGAGTGAGGCCGAGGGTCCAGCTCTGACCCAGCAATGTGAGTTTAGGAAAGGAATCATCTTTCCCAAGTGCAGAATTTCATGACTTCCACAGCACAGTCAGCCTCTTCCGAGCCCCGACCAGCCACTGGAGACACAGGGGCGAGTCCCTCTAGAACCACCTCCGAATCTCAGGACGACTTTCCTTTATTGAATCTGCAAATATTTTCTCTTCCAGGTTCATGGTGGATATCTTCCCAAAGGTTTGGCTCAGGACTCGCTTGGTTCAGAGCATGCTCCCAACTCGTATGGGAACCCTGGGGATTGGCAAACATCTCCCTTTCACGGTGCATCCCTCCCTTGTCCTCAGATCAGCAGTTCCTGCACCCTCCCTTAGAACTCGCCACATTGCGCAATCACAGCCTGCCCATCCGCGCCGGGGAACATCCTCCCCACACACCTGCAGTTCCCGTTCTTCAGCCCAGGAACTGGCACAGAACAGCATTCCGGAGTCTTGGAACATCTGGGAAAACAGTCCATCTGTCCTTTTAGTCAACTCTTTAAGATTTTAATTGGTTCTAAATGCATCGATCTCTTTCCAAGGCCCTCTCCCTCATTTACCACCTTCACTTGATTGACGGCTATACTCCTAAAACTTCATGTCCACCCAGAGCCTGGGAGTGTGACCTTATTTGAAAGTAGGGTCTTTGTAGGTGTGATTAGGATGAGACCACGCAGGATTCAGGCAGGCTCTAAATCCAATGACAGGGTTCTAATCAGAAGATTACATGAAGATACAGACACAAAGAGAAGGAAGAAAGCCATGTGATGATGGAGGAGAGGTTGGGGAGAGGCAGCTACCAGCCAAGGGCCACCAGGACTGCCGACCTCCAGAAGCTGGGGGAGGTTAGAACAGATTCTCCCTCAGAGCCACAGCCTTGTCTTGACTGCAGACTCCTGGCTTCCAGGACCAAGAGCGGATACATTTCTATTTTCTAGGCCACTCAGTTTGCAGTGAGGTGTTACGGTGGCCCTGGGAAATCAATGCACGTGGCCATCTTCGTTCTTCCTTCAGTTCTCAACTAAGGGTCCATCTTTTTTTTTAATCCTCACCTGAGGATATTTTCCATTGATTTTCAGACAGGGTGGGAGGGAGGGAGGGAGGGGTCGCGAAACATTGATGTGAGAGGGACACATCAATTGGTTGCCTCCCGCACGACCCCAACCAGGGCCGGGGACTGAACCGAAACTGAGGTATGTGCCCTTGACCAAAATCAAACCCCTGACTCTTTGGTCCGAGAGCTGACGCTCTAACTGCTGAGCCAAACCAGCCAGGGCAGTAAGTGTCTCATCTTGAGAGCATCCTTTAGTGGCTGTAAAAGCAGTCGTTTTCAAACTTGTGCCTCAAAATCATGAGATGTGGGAGGTTCTTAGTGGAAATCCCTGCCTCCCAGCCCCAGAGATTCTCATTCAGAAATTCAAAGGGACCCAGGAACCTACATGCGTAATAAGCTCCCATCAGCCCCCTCCCAGGAGATGCTAATACAGGTAATAACAAAACATACATTGAGAATCTTCTGTAAACTCAGTTCATTCAAGTACATTCCACTCCTGCTTCTCCCTAAGAAGCTCTATAATCTTGAACCAATGTATTTAGCTCTCTTTACACTTGACTCTTAATCAATAATTAATTTTCAATATGAGAGGAGGGCAGTGATTAGTCCAACCGAGGCAGAGGGTCATAGAGAGGAAAGGCAGGAGGTCCACGGTGGAGTTTGGAGCACAGTTCATGACCACTTCATAACATTAGCCTCGCACTGCAGAAGTTCATGTGGGAACAGAGGTGGGTAATGGGAAGGTGATGAAGCTTCAGACTCAGAGCCCATCACTCATGGCCGTGTTTCCATGGCCACGCTTCACCTTGCACTAGTAATTTTGTATCTTTTTCTTAAAGGGGTCTCCCAAATTGTCAAAGTCTCACATTTCATTAAATCCCAGATCCATTTCTGCTTGGGAAATACAAAGAAAAAAGTGAGTTTAGGTGAACAGGGGAGAGTCTTGAGTATGAGGAAAAGAATTCTGAAGTTTCTCGATTTTATTCTGTGGGCGTGCCCAGTAGGGAGCGACAGAGATGCTGGTCCGAGGGAAGACGTGGTCGTGTGCTCCAGGAAGCTGGGACTGATGAAATGGGCAGAGCGGCGCAGCCTGGAAAAGGACTCTTCTGGGAATCTGTACACTGCTTATGGTACGTTTGACAAGCAATAAGTATCTATCTTCTCTCCCCAGTTCAATTTTAGCTCAACTATGGGCAAATGTGGGTACTCCGCCCACATTCAGGGAGAACCTACTGAGCACCCTTGGTTATACTAGTAAAACATGGGCTCGTTTGTTCCAATCCTCTTGAATTTCTGAAACTAGAAGCACATTACCGTCCAACCCAGGACAACGTGGGTAAAATGACTCCTCCCAAACTCATAAACTCAAGTGACAAGCAACTTCATCCCAGTGAGGATGACCGAGGTCCGCCTTCCCCTACCTTCGCTGGGTCGAGGGAGACTCAATGCTGGGCAAACACTTCAGTAGGACGGCTGGTTACTAAAAGCCCCATTTGTCAATGACAATTCAGTCTCCCTGTTTGCTGTTAATTAGTCTTTTCACACAGCATCTTTGACAAGGAGTTAAGTCCCAGTTAACCCAGATTTCAGACAAGATGGAGCGGCAGAGGAGAGGTGGCCTGAGCATGACCTCTGCAAACTGTTGGCAGAGCTGAGAGGCGAACCAGGAGATTCCTGACTCCTGGGATGGGCCTGTTCAGGCAACAAAAGGGAAGACGTAGGAAGGAAAGCTAAGCTCAACAGCTAAACAACACAGTACATTGAAATGGAAAATGTCCACCACCCCATGAAGTGTATCCATCCACGAATGTTTATTAAACTACCTTTATGGGGGAGGACTGCGGTAAATTGCTTCGGGGATATTTGTGGTTGTAGACTAGGTACTTTAGGGTGATCTGTATCCATCTTTGGGCATCTTCAAATGTCTCCCCACATGCCAAGACAGGGACCACGTGAGGAGGTCTCCTGTAGTCTGGATTCCCACGGGACGGGAAGGACGCGTCTTCTGCTTTCCGTGGAGGGCTTACTGGGATGAGCTGGCTGGGGAGAAGACCATTTACATTCTGAGTCAGAGGGCCCCGGTCTCACTTGATTTATGAGCCTGTCACTACTCTACGATGCTGTATCAAATGCATTTTGAGAAGTTCACTTGATGAGCCTCTTCAAACTCTCAAGAGCTTGTCCTAATTATGCAGATCTAGGGCAAATATTGTGATTCCTGCTTCCGTTTTCTCTAATGGAGCTGGTGCCTGGGTTGATCAGGGACCCAGGGGCCTCCGATGAGTGAGAGGGAGACCGGAAAGTCTTGTTGCTGAGAGGGTGAGGTTACAGAGGCCCAATCCACACTGAAAACATGCTCTCTCTCTCTCTCTCTCTTTCCTGTAAACAATTTCCCTTCCACTGTTCACAATACTCACGCTGATATTGGTACTAATACTAATCTATGTCCTTTGTTTAGTCCTTGTTAACTGCCAGACATAATGTTTAACCCTTTGCAAGGGGCTATCTTTTCTCTCTCCAGCACATTCCTCAAGTCTAGCACCAGCATCCCCAGTGGACAAGACAAGATTTCTCTTGATGGTCAAGAACTTGACACATGACTCAGAATTCATAGGCAGTGTGATGGTTAATTTTACGTGTCACTGGATTGGCCATGGGGTGTCCAGATTAAACATTATTTCTGGGTGTGTCTGTGGCGGGTGCTGAATGAGACTAGCATTTTAATCAGTGGACCCCTTAAGGTAAATTGACCTCCCCAATATGAGAAAGCAAGAGCTGAATGTGTAGGTTCCTGGGGAGCGAGGGCACATTGCCATGAGACTTTAACACTGAACACCTGCGCACCTACAATGTGGCATCATCACACCGGACAAGGCTGGTTTAGTATTATGTGATTCATCAAGCGTTTTGCACGTCTGGTCTTGTTTGACTTAAATATCTATTAGCCTATCTAACTTAACGCAACCACAGAAAACAACTCTATTCCCCAGTAGACAAACTGAAAGTATTCTCTTGAAGATAAATATGTATAGTTTGTGTTTCAACCCAGAGAAAGGGTGCCTGAGGCAACAGAAGAATATGAAAACAGCAGGATCTCATTGTAAGGAGTTCGGGAATCCACGTTTTCATCCCAGGTACATCGCTAACTAGTTACAAGGTCTTCAACAAGTCCATCCACCTCTCTGTACATCAGCTTCCTTATTTACACACAAGGGTCATAGATCTCTCCGAGCAAACTCTCCGTTTTTAGTTTTGGAGAGTTTTAAGTGAGACAGAGCCAGGAAAAGATTGCATGTTTTAGAACACGGGAACTTTACTGATGAGTGGCTTAAAAAATAAGTGTGAGAGAGCCATACAAATGTAAGATGAACCCAGCTATTGGATTTCGTGCCTGGAAAAATGCAAGGGCCTTCACCTACCAGGCTGAACTGAAACCTTGTGGGGAGAAGAGAGAGAGGGGAGGGGAAAAAACCTCTTGAAGCCAGAACTTATTAAATCAGTTACATGATTAATGTGAAAGAGAGTATGTGAGCTGGAGGAAGGAGGGGGCAGTAGTTCACCCAGCACAGAAAATCCTGCTGATCAAGCATTTTTTTTTGCAAACTTCTAAGCCACCAAGGAAAGAGGCTCTTGGTAGATGAATCAAACTGGAGAAATATATTTGTTGGCAGCTTTTCATATGAAAGAAAGAAAGAAAGAAAGAAAGAAAGAAAGAAAGAAAGAAAGAAAGAAAAAAAGGTGATAGTATATGAAATCTCCTGGACCACTCAATTCCAGAATTGACAAATATTAGAGACATTAGGAACATCTCTGTATAAATCAAGAATGACATGTATCCTTGGCCAGAGTTTTCCCATGCAACAGAAGAATAAGCCCTGTGATTTTGATAGAAACGGGGCTGCCCGAAAGGAAAAAGGATGCTAATTAAAGTGTTTGATGGCGTTTTCTTCCCAGTGCATCATGGGAGAACTGTGTAAATCCCCAAGATGACTTGAGTTCCACAAAAGATCATTAGCAGGGGACAGGCAATGACTCAAGTCATCTCCTTGATGGAGTCTGAAGATGAATTCTTCTTGGAGGCCATGGGCCAGGCCCTGAATCAGAAAAACACAAATCATCCAGCCACCCTGACCGAATTAGCTGGTCTGGTGGGTGACTGTGGACGGCTGAAGCCAGGGTTTCCCTTAGCAACCAGGTCTTTCCTGGTCTGGTTGACAAGATGGACAACCATCCACACCCTCGTAAAAGATTCATGACCCAACTTTGCACTCTCTACTGCTTGCTTTCTCATAAAACCAGTGCAAATCCTATCAAAAATTTAGCAGTATCCCTGCCTCATCTGTTTAGGCCTGAAGCTAGTTGCAGGGACAACTCATTAGGGACAGGCTCATTAAAACCAGCCCTTGGGCAAAAGCAGTTTGCGGGCCTGCTCATTCTTATTCGCTCTCACCTCCCTGCTCAACCTCTATGAGCCCTCAGACACGGGGCTTCTAATGATTTTGTACAGTGTGCAGGTCTGTTCGCAGAGTTGTAGGGCTCAGGGTTCGACAAATGCTGCTCCTTACATCTGCCAAAGATAATCGGCGTCTCCTCCTTTGTGTAGCTCAGGAAGGCTGTGCAGGAGAGAGAGGTGTGGTAGAGAAAGGGAGGAGAGAATCCCGAAAGCTGGCCAGCTTCTCACCTGGGGGTGGCTGGGAATAACACCTGGCATTGAAGCAGTCACGGGAGCCCTGAGGGCCAAACCGGGGCTCTGGCAGAACCAGGGCCAAAAGGTAAAATCTTCTGGGTCCCATTCACGCATCCTGTGCAGCCCAGCACTCAGACCCTTGGGCACCTGGAGCCCGAGCAACAGTCTGGCTAATGGATTCATTACCAGATGTTTTCTGCTCTGTGCCAGGGATGCCATTCTCTACATGAATGCGGGAAGAAGAGGATTTGTGCTGAGAAAGAGCTGTTGAATTCTCCAGGCATGGCTGCAAAGAACAGGCAGCCCCAGTGCCCAGGCAAAGCTTTTCTGTTGCCAATTTCTCTGGGCAAGTTTGTTTTTGGAGGGGCGGGAGGGTCTGGGAATGCTTTCAGTGGCCAGTGGAGTCAAGCAGGCTGAGTCAAGGCCAGTGGTGACAGGGACTGCACTGAACTGGAGGCCTCCTACCCCACTTACGCAGGCAGATGGTGCAGAGCTCCAGCTGATGACTGAAATGTGGGGGACCTGCCCAATACTCCAACAGTCTGATTTTTTCACAAGAAGCCAGAAATCTGGATCTTAAGTGAGATCTTTAGGCACTTAAATGTTGTCAGCTAGTGACAGAAGGAAAACAACAACAACTTTTCTTTGTGGACCAGAGAAAAGCCTAGATTTCAGTTTATAGCAACTGATCTGAGAAAGATACCGACTTTGAAGGGACGTTAGCTTTGCCACTAGCTGGTGACATCAGCACATCAAAGCAAATTGAAATCCTATAGACTCCTCCCTGCTCTTCTGTAAAGTGAGGGGCTGGCGGATGGAATATCTCTGATGAAAAGTGCTATGACTCTAATTGTTTTAAAATAAACTTTATTAGGTAGGGCTTGCAGTTTCCAAAAGCATTTAACCATCTCAGATGGAACTAATATGCTAATGGCTCCTCTAATGCCAAAGCCATTGCTGATGATTGTTCTTAAAACATAGATTATCAGCCTAATAGAGCTTCCAGAAGCCCCAAGTCACATGCATGCAGCATGGACTCCACGCTGCCTTGGGCTCAATAACACCGGACAGGTTGGTTTCTGGGACCCCTGGTGGAGCAGGAGGGTCCTGGGCTAAGCCCATCTCACCAGGTGCCGGGACATTACTACTCCCTCTACCTCGCCAGTAAAAGCATGTGGTTGAACTTGATTAGAAGTTGGCACGCTGGGCCAGGCTGGTCCCTGAGGATTCTTTGCAACCCTCCAGGGAGCTGCCAAACTCTGGGAATAGAGAGGAAGGGAGGGGGTGGAGTTGAGGAGGCAAAGCCTTGGGTTTCATTTTTCTTCTGTCTCTTGTCCTACCAAGCCCCCAAGAAAGCCTTTGCATTTGGTGTGTTCACTTGAGACTTTAAGCAAAATGGGCAAAACAAAAAATCAATGAATGAATGAATTAATTAAAACTCTCCACATGAAATGTATGCATATTACAACAAGATCTCGAAGGCCTCATTTTCTGGATGCCAGCGGATTTGCTGACTCAGCTCTGCTACTTAACTGCCCGAGGCCGGCCATATCACTGGGCTGCCTGTGCGTCCATACTACCCTCATCCATGGCATTGGGGACATACAAGGGGACATATACTTGGGAGAGATTTCCTTCCCTAAAACCATCATATTAATGTTCTCTCCCATTCCTTCTCCTGCAAAAACAATCTTGCTTTTGCCCAACCCATGGCTGGGGTAAAACAGACTCGGTGCTGCTTATTTGGGGAGACCGCAATGATTCGGTTGTTTTGTGGTTAAGGGAAGCCGGAGTCTACACCACGAATCTATTCCAGTGTAACAGTTTCCTATTAGCTTTTAACACATCGCCGCTTCTCTTTTCCATCTATATTATTGCCACCTCTTTGCAGACTCCAATTTGACAAGCAAGAAATCTGTAAATTTGGGGGTGGCTGCTCGGGAAAGACTATGCATGAGAAAGAGACATGTCCATTTGCAATGCAAATACAGTCACAAATGAGACAGCACTTGCATGACTAGTGCCTTTAAAACAGTTATTTAATCCAGCGAAAATTTATCTTCAGGAAAAACTGAGCAGCGCTGGGACTCAAGACATTTTGCATTTAAAACACGGATTACGTGCTCTCCTCGTGGCCTTTTTTAGGGGAGATATTTGCAAATCTCATTTATGCCAACTTGCAGGGCTTGGCGATGTCAAGAGCTAGGTGGATAATTCTGAGTTAAAAATCATGCCCAGTGGCCAGAGAAATACAAACAATTTTCTTTCTTTCTTTCTTTCTTTCTTTCTTTCTTTCTTTCTTTCTTTCTTTCTTTCTTTTCTCTCTCTCTCTCGCTCTTTCTCTTTCTCTCTCCTTCTCTCTCTTTCTTTCTTTTGTTCATTTTCCTTCCTTCCTTCCTTCCTTCCTTCCTTCCTTCCTTCCTTCCTTCCTTCCTTCCTTCCTCCCTTCCTTTCTTCCTCCCTTCCTCCCTTCCTTCCTTTCCTTCCTTCTTTATTACATTTAGCGTGAATGTGTGTGTTTTCTGCATGGAAGAAGAAAAGGCTAGGTTATGGTTCTCACCTGCCTTTCCCTGACGCCTTCAACCAGCAAACACGCATGCTGTTCTCTGAGGGGGTGGGCCAGGAGGCTCCCAGTCACTGCCACTGGCTATGTGGAGAAGTCCAGCCTGTGTATGGTCATGCGGTCAGGATCATTGGCTTCCTGCACTGGATCTATGGGTTTAAGTTCTCCCTCAACAGTGAAGTCAAGCGCAATGCAACCGCGTGCGTAAAGGAGAGACAGCCAGAAGGCCAGCTGTGCGCCGGCACCATGAACGGGCTGCTCCGCGCGCCCTGCGCTCACAGAGACCCCACATTGGCTCAACAAAACAAAGTGCCACGGCTGGAACTCCACTCCACCGCCGCGCGACCTGCCCTCATTAAAGATTCTCTACAAACAGGTGCTTCTCACTGGGCTGACTTCTGAAATGGCTTTCTTTTTATTCCCAGGGACACATCAAGGGCTGAGGGGGATTCATGCAGTATAGATCAGTCCGCCATTGACAGCGCATCAGGCTTTGACAAGCTGCTTGGCTCCGTGGAAAGTCGAGGCTGGGCTTGGGCCCGTCAAGGCTACGCTATTGAATTATTGACAGGCGCTCACCGTGGTGCAAGGGGAGAGCGAACCATAGCCTCAGCTCAATAAAGATGAAATGGAAACCCTCTCTGAAGCCGACTTTAGCACGTTAAAGGAGTTTTAATGGGCTGGTTTAAAATTCAGTAAGAGAATGCATTAGGCTGATTATATTTTCAATGGATAAATGCAGGCACGCACACAAGTTTGGGATTCTGAAGGGCTTACAAATGAGTGGGGAGCCTGTCAGGACGAATTATGCCCTTCTGAAGGAAAGCAAGAGCCCGTGGAGTGGATGTTCCCGCCTGGTCTCCAGAGCGTTATTTCTGCCCTCTCCTGGCTGCCTTCTCCCGCCATCCTGGCAGAGACTGAGCTGCTGGCCCAGACGTAACAGAAGGGACCTGCAGCCCCACCCTGGCCACGCTGGCCTCGAAAGACACAAACCACGGACTTCTTACCCTGCCCAGTCCCGTTCCTCGCCTCCAGCCCATCTTTGGCCGCAGTAAGACATCCCTCACGTCAGTGCCAGTTAGAGGACATGAAGAACTGTCCGTTGCCAGTGTCCCCTCGTTAGCAAATTAATATGAACGATTCTGATTTTTCTTCCATAATCTCTTTTCTTCTTTAAATTCCCACCTGCCAAGACTTACTTGTATTTTAATAGCTGATGTCAGACAAGCAGCGTGGAGTAAGTCCCACCTCAGAACTGTAATTTTAAATACAATGAGACGCACATCAACTGTCGCATTGACATGCGGGGAATGATTCCACGTGGACTTGTAAAGTGCATCCTGAAAGCTTCAGAGACTGAGCACATTTTAAAAGAATTTAAATTGATGATCATGGGGTGCTTTTTTTTTTTTTAAGCAATTTGTCTAATGTGACCCTATATTCATTTTTTCTTTCTGACTTGGCTTCCAGTGGGCTTGTCTCCTGTCAAATGGCAGAAGGGGCCAAGCAGCACATCTAAATCTGTGTTCATTTGCCTTCCGCAGGATTATGTCCGCCACGTTGAGCAGTATAAGTAAATCAAAGATGCTTCTCGGGGCTGCAGGAGTCAGCTAATCTCCAGACAAATATTTAGAAGGCAGCTTTGCCTACTCTGGCCTTAATCATTTCCAACTGATTTGACTTATTCTAATTACAGCCTTTATGTTATAAAAAGCCATTTTTATGTTGCCGGGGAGCAGTTTCATTGCAAATACATGAAATTTTGCTGAGTTTCCGTTCCCATGTTGATTATGGAAATGGTACTCTGCAGCTTGGCTCTAATTAGAAAAACACACTGCCCGGAACGTCAACAATTTTTAACATTAATAACGCCCGGCAGTGTCCTCTTGTCTCTCCTAACATCCTTCGCACAAAGGCTGACACCAGAGAGCCCGGCATCCTCTGTGTGATGGACGGGACACTAATTTTCCCCAGGTGACATAGGCAAGGGCCTCTCTCGCACCGCCCAAGGTAGGAACTGCCTCTTTGGAGAAGGATATGAATTTAATATAACAGAAAAGGAGGGGAAAAAAGGGAATGGAATTCCAGCACAGTGTAGGGCAACGCATTTACGTCATGGCTGTGAACTTAGGAAATTCTAGCACAGTGTCACGAAGCAGATTAACTGGGTCCCACCGTAATGTATGTCTGCCAGGGCTTCTGTTGGTCTGAGGAGGTTTTAGATGCTGAGGGTCTCAGTAAGGAGACCAAATAATTTCCTAGATATCTCACATAGATCGGAGGCAATCCAGGGCCAGTCTTTGAACGTCAACGAGCCTCAGTTTCCTTATCTGTGAAATGGGAAGGATCATTTCTGCCCTGCAGAGGTAGAACAAGCATGAGGCACAATGCGAGGCTCTGCACCATGTTGCAAGTTCACCTTCATGCAGCTGTTTTGGAGAATGATCTGACAGACCCTGTACAAATGTCAAATGTCTGTAACCTCTGAACAGGCAACTCGACTTCCTGCAAAATATCTGACATGAAGCCATACACGCCAGTTCAAATACATTTGCTCGGGAGTTGCCTGCCAAAATAATTTGGGATCCGAAGAAAGAGCACGGAAACACAAACTGGAAAGAACATAAACATCTGCCAGGAGGAAAAATGTCCATGGTCTATTGTTAAGTGAAAACAAACCAAACCAAAACAAAACAAAAAAGAGAATAGAATCATTCCACAGGAAAAAAAATATGTATTGCTTGGCCGAAAGATAGGAGCATTTTGAATGGCAAGGGACTGCCAGTGTGCCCTCTGAAAAGGCTGTCTTAAGTTGCTCTCTCATCAACAGAGTTGCTTCTACATGTGGAGAGAAGGTTCCGTGGTGTGGAAGGGTTCGAGCCATACCCTCCTTAGAAGAGTGTGTCAGAGAAGGAAGGAGAAGATCGTGTAACTGAAGATCATTGTAGAGAGAGAAGACAAGCAGTTGAAATGTGATAGAAGAAATGCTTTGTGGCAGTGATGTTGAAGCACTTCAACAAGTAAACACATGTTGTCTTCTTTGGTCATTTCCATGGGGAGATATGAACACACGCACGCACGCACGCACGCACGCACACACACCCCGCACTGGGGCAACCCTGAGGCTGAAATGTAACCTCTGAAGAGAAGCATAACACTGTCTTTCTTTGAGGCCAGCTCTGAAGTAGTTGTGGCTCTGATTTTTGCCTGGATGATGGGGACCTTGAAAGAACCTTATTTATCCTTGCACTGAACCCAGTCGAGTGCTGAAACCCACAACCAAACAGTTTTCAGGGGCAGGCACTTTTCCTGGTAGTGAGCTAAACCTGCTTCAACTCTCCTGGCAATTTCCACCCACGCCCCTTAAATCAGGCCCCTCTTCTGTCTAAAAATCTCCCACGAACACACATGCTTCTTGCTCTCCGAGGTGGAGCAAGCTGTCTGCTCCGCAAGCTCGGCTGCAAACAGTGACTTCTTTCCACGGAGCACAGTACGAACAGGGAGGGAAAAAAAAGAGTAATGAGTGTCATGATGGAGACACCTGACAATGCTACTTCAGCCAGGTGATCAAAGTGAAGGTCAACGTCCGGCGCCCTTGATGGGCTGTGATGAGCACCACACTTTACCTCTGTGGTCTTCCTCCTCACACCCCAAACTTCAGCCTAACCACGAGCAATGCATCAGACGAACCTGAGCTGAAGGACGTGCTACAAAGTACCTGACCAGCATGACTCTAGACCCCCAAGGCCATCAAAAACAAGGAGTGTCTAAAAAAGGGTCACAGACCAGAGGGGACCAAGGAGACATGATGACAAAATATAATGTGAGACTTTGAATGGGATCCAGGAACAGAAAAGGGACGCTAGATAAAAATTAAGGGAATTTGAATACAATACGGACTTTAGTTAACAATGCATCAATAGTGATTGATTAGCTGTGATCAATGTACCATAATGATGTAAGATGTTAATGATAAGAAAACCTGGGTGCAGGGTGCATGGCTGTATGATCTTAGTAATTTTTCTATAAATCTAAAACTTTCTAAAATAAAATGAACTTCAGAGACTCTCTAGCCCCTTGAAGGATGGGGTCCAGTAAGACATCGCTGGCCCTTACATTTTAGCCCCTGCCTTATGTCCCAGGTTCATCTCTTGTGTCATGTCCTACAACACCGAGCGTCCTGCACTGTTACCTGGTTCATTATCTTTCCCTGCACTCTTGCCTACCGGAAGCATCCCTGATCTTTCTTCCTTTTTACCTGGTTAATGCTTTTTAATAACTTCAAGATCATTCAGCCTTGCCTCTTCAAGAGCAGCTTCCAACAGTATTAATTGTTCATCCTCACCTCCCTCATTAATACCCTGTCCGAAATTCCACTTACCTATTCAGTTTATAATTAATCGTCTAACATACCTGTCTACCACACTTCTCTAAAACCCTTCAGAATGAGCCTCCTTACTTTTTTCTCTCTGCCATTTGGCTCAGTGCATGGGACATAGAAGATGGTAAATATTATTAGGATGAATAAATGGATGAATGGATGGAATGGAGGAAGGAAGGAAGGAAGGAAGGAAGGAAGGAAGGAAGGAAGGAAGGAAGGAAGGAAGATGATAGATGAAGAATGAATAGATAAAAGGGTAAATAAGTGGATGAATGCAAGAATTATTCTTTCTCTGCTCTTATAGACAATAAATTTATGGTCCCTGTCTCAGACAACTCTCCAAACATTTGAAGTTTGATAGATTTCACTTACATCACATGAACCTCATAATACTCAACTCAGATGCTGCTTCCTTTGGGCAATCTTTTAGTGAGATTGCATCGCCCATCAGTCTGGATCCTACAGAGCACTATGCATTCATTCCACTGCTTTGTAACTGGTCTAAATGGTGCATCTTTCCTAATAGACTCTAAGATCCCAAGAACCAGGGCCATGCCATATTTCTATAATGAGACAGAGAGGGGGAAATGGTACTAGTCAGAATTCCGCTGGAGAATATTGCTTCTGTCGTGGAGAATCTGGGCGAGAGCTGAGTGCCTGACATACGACTGGACCTCCAACCATCATGGCCCCCCTTTAAGGCCCTCTGTGTTGACCCATGCCAGCTTAGAGGAGACTAGAAACTCTTCTGAATGCTAAAGACTCAGAAATCTAACATTCCCCATGAAGTCTCAGGAGGAAAGAGACCGGAATCAGCAAAGCTGCATGATTTGCTGGCGGGGGGAGACCGGAGGCACCCCTTCCCCACTCTCCCTCCTCTGCACCTCTGCGGCTGCCTAAAGGGAATTTGGGGAGAACAGGGATGCCTACTTGAGGTGTACATATCTTGTTTGCTGAGGGATATGGGATCCTGTTGCCTTTCACAGAAGTGGCAAAGAAGTCTACACCACTCACAAATGCTGCTTGAGAGAATGGGTTCTCTGGGTGAAGGTTTACGCTGTTGGTGCTGTTGATATGGCCAGAGAATAGTGGCCACGCCTGTCAATCAGGGGCAGGACTGAGACCAGAAGGCAGGAGGGCAGTGTTCCTGGGGATCAGCAGGAATCTCAGGGAGGTTCCACACTTCGCAGAACAGGGTTAGCTGTGGTCTAGGACAGGGGTCTAAGCTATGGCCACAGGCCAAACTGCTTTTGTAAATAAAGTTTTCTTGGAACACAGTCACAGGTTTATATTTTGTCTATGGTGGCCGCATTCACACTAAAACAGCTGAATTGAGTACTTGTGATGGGGACCTGATGGCCCAAAAAGCCATCAATATTTACTGCCCGATCCTTTACAAAAAAATGTGTGTGAATCCTGGTACAAGATGAGGAACACTTTATCTTGAAGGAGCAACATGCCAGGGTGACAGTTCCCCCTAATAGCTTCAGTAAACATTTGGAAGCATGAGTGGACTTGGAAAATTCTCTCCTCTGAAACAGGGATTCCAAATATTCCTGAAGACTAAAGACAAAGGGGCCGACCGTTCAGACTTTTCCCTGGCAGTCATTCATGCGGAGATGCTTAGCAGAATGCCGTTCACCTCCCTCCTAGAACTCTGTCCCCACCTTGTGCGTCATACCCCAGCTTTAAGACAAGGATCTAAATGAAGCAAAATGGGCATATTTCCTTACAGCCACATTCCTGGGTGAAGGCCCTGGACTGGTCTCAAGCATCCCTTGTAGCCTGGGAATTTCCTTGAGGGCCGTACCCTGTGGGGACCTCCTACCAGGGCCCAAAGAGTCATCTCCCCAAAACTGCTTGAGTGACAACCTCCCTCCTGCTCGGCTAGGTGCAGGAAAAGCTGGCGGAGTCAGGGAGGGAGGACTCGGATGACACAGGCCTCCCATTGTTGGGAGTGGTGCACATCGTCCCATGAGATCACAAAACCATCTTTTGTGTCAACTGGAAAGAACTCCTGTGTAGATGGTGTGAACTGGGTGGTGGAGAATGGTCTCTGGGATGGAGCTAATCCACTTTGTGAATCAGTGCTCTGTCCAGGGATGGCAGCCTTCCTGGCCTTAAATCCCAGCTCCTCCGCTCACGGCTGTGGGTCTGAAGCAGGTCCGTCCACCTCTCCACGTTCTGGTTCTACAGCTTTTGACAGAGGCTAAGGAGAGGGGATGGAGAGAGATTGATGAAAGGGTACAGATTTCCTTTCGGGGTCATGGAAATGTTCTGGAAGTACATAGTGAGGATGGTCACACACCAGTATGAATGTGCTAAATGTCATAATGGTAAATGTTATGTTATGTGCATTTTACCAGAATGAGGTTAAAGAGACAAAAGGTAGGGGCCCTTGTTAGAGTTGGGGAAAGGGATTCAATGAGATTATTAGAGTAGAGCAGCTCGCTGCCTGGCCCACGGCAGGCCATAGTCAGCGTCCATTTGCGTCCGGGGTGTTGTCACGGCAGACCTGACCTGAACCTTGGGAGTCCACTGGAACCCATGCACGGGCCAGATTCCTGTGTGATGATGGTGAAGGAAGACTGTCCACCCCCACGGATTCAAGCGTATGTGCTGCTCTTTATCTGAGTCTAGGAAACAAGCAAGCGAAGACGCTTGGGCTCAGGCTCTGCCAGGCTCTTTTCACTCGTATCACACACATGCTACTCTATTTAATGTTCACGACAACTCAGTCCCATTACCATCCCCTTTCACATGGGTATCCAGAAAACAAGGGGGCAGAGTTCAACTGTGGACCCAGCTCACTGAACTTGAAGTCCGGCGTCCTGACCATAACATGCTGTCCATTGTTATAGAGACACAGGCAACTGGATGCCATTGTTGGTGTTGTTAATTCTCACCCGAGGATATTTTTCCATTGATTTTTTTAGAGAGAGTGGAAGGGAAGGAGAGAAAAACATCAGTGTAAGAAAGACACATCAATTGGTTGCCTCCAGCACGACCCCAACCAGGGATTCAACCTGAAAGCCAGGTATGTGCTCTTGACCGGGAATTAAACTCATGACCCTTTGATCTGAGAGCTGATGCTCTAACAGCTGAGCCAAACCACCCAGGGCTTGGGTGCCATTTTTAACCCAAGGGGAAAAGTTGTTTTGACTTATTCTCCGCAGCTCTGTTTTTGGGAATAGAGAAACAGTAACAACAACAGAACAGTAAACACGTTTCCAAACAAGAAACAGGTGCAGGCAAAGACATGAGGCTGGACTAAATACAGTGAGCCTGTGAAATATTATTTATTCAAAATATTCAAGTGCACCGAATTAACGATGAATCCAACTGGCTGGATTACAGAGTTAGTGGAAAAAAAGTAAAAATAAAAAATCCATTCATTCAGCCCATTTCTACTGAGCACCTACTCTCCATAAAGCATTTAGTTAGGAGCTGGGACGAACTATGAACACAAAGTAACTAGGTAAACACTGCACTGTAACCTCAGTTCCCCGAGGGTGGGGTTTTCTGTATATTGTGTTTCTTCTAGAAGAGTATCTGCCATACAGATTTTAGTAATTATCAGTTGGGTTCAAGAAGGAAGGATGGGAAGAACACACGAGGCTATGGGAGGAATGGGGCCTCGGGGAGCATGGAAGAGAGGTCTGACCACTGCACCTCCACCTGCTTCCCCAGCAATGAAGACTGCGATTTCCCAAGGGAAAAGGTACCCTCCCCCCCCGGCCTTGACCCACAATGGTTACAGAGCAGCTGTGCTCACTTCCTCCCATTGGTTGTCCATCCCTTTAATGACTGTTTCCTTCACTCTTCCTACATGGCAGGCACTGTACTAGGTTCTGAGGGTTCAAGAGAGATACACGCATGGGAAACAGCATGGCCGCTGCCATCGCTGCGGAGGACAGGTCCAGGTGCCAAGAGGACACACAGGCAGAGTGGGCTGCTTCTGATGGGCTGGCCAGGGAAGACCTCTCTGAGGACGTGGTTTAACTCAACAGCAGGTCAGTGAGAAGGGGACAGGGAAGGAGAGGCAGGATGTCTTGTCCCAATTACTCAAGCTCCCAGCATGCTCGGAGGAGGAGGAAGCCAGGGAAGCTGGGGAGGGGGAGCAGGGCACAGAATGGCGAGAGGGATGCAGTGGTCTCGGTCCCCTGGCAGTGACCCCCTCCAGTGACTCCCACTCACAACGTTATATCCATAATGTTAACAGCAGGGGGTGCCAGAAATAGCCTCTCAGGGCTCACCTGCCCTATAGCTCCCGTGTGGTTTCCTCTCCACTCTCACCCACTCATTCCACAGGTGTGATCAGTGTCCCACCAGTGTGGCGGAACCACAGTAGGACAAAGGACATAAGAGAAACTTTCCTATGCACTGGGTTTTGCTACGTGGCAGGCACTGTGCTGTGAATGAGGTGACGGTGTAACAGTGACGGCTCCCCCTGCGATCACTCTTCTTGTTACCATCCTCATTATTAATATTCCCATTTTAAAGATGGGGAAGACTGAGTCTCAGAGAGGGGAAGTGAACCTCGATACTGTTGTGTGAAAACTCAAACATGGATCATCTGACTCCAAAGTTTGATCTTTACCATTAGATAAAGACTTCCCATTAGACATATTTGTCTCATGCAAAACTTCATTTATGTGACAAAAGTGTTACGATGCCATGACCGTGCGTTAGGCACAGTGCTAGGAGTTAGGGAAATAAGATGAATAAAAGGGATCCTGCCTTCAAGGAGAAAGGCCCAACGTCAGCACCCCCATCCAATGCGATGCACCCATCAGGCATGCACATCTAAAGAGCTATGGAAATTCAGATTTAAAGGGGCAGCAAACTCAGCTGGGGCCTCCAGAAGACTTCCTAGATGGGCAAGAACTTTCCAGGGGAGAAGATGGCAGGGAGGAACATTCACAGACTATAAAAGCACATTTGTGGTGGGTGCCCAGGTGCTCACAGCTGGATAGCTGGGGCGGAGGAGGAAGACCAGAGGAGGAGTGACCAGATGGTAAAAGCCTCAGCGGTCCCTTAAGGATTTGGGACTTTCTCCTGAACATAATGGGGAGCCACACATAGGTGTTCAGCAGGGAGGCTGGGGGTACACTCCGCAGTTAGCAGGGACCAAGCCTGACAAGCACTCCATAGATCCTCAAAGTGACATTTGGACCAGCAGAAGCAGCAGCAGCATCTCTGGGGACTCTGTGAGAAGGCAAATCCTGGGGCTCCCCCTGGGACCTGCTGAGTCAGAAACACTGAGGTGTACTGAGCCCTCCGGGGTTCCCCTGCAGTGCGCACTCAGGCATCGAAACCACGCCAGCCTACCCCGCCCAGCCTGCTTCTCCTCACACCTCTCCAGCCCACAGTGCCTGAGGTGTGGTCCTCACAGAGCACAGGCAAACTCGGCAACATCGTGTCCCCAGGGCCTCCAGATGGCCATTCAGCACAGTGTCTCCCTAGCTTTCTTGGGAGAGACCCTCTGTCCAGGCTTATCTCTTTGGTTTTGGTTTGAAAAACAACAGGCCTCCTCTCTATCCTCCTGGCTCTCCTCACTACACGGGGAGCTGGGTAAGTGATCGCGGAAGCCGTTCAAGAGCTCTGGCTGGTGCTTGGAACCCCCTTGAGCTGAGTGCTGGGCTAGCGCACCCAGAGGTGGGGAGCGAAGGGGGATCAAAGGTCCACTCCTGTAGCCTGTGCCCATGTTGACCTAGAGCTGGGTGTTAAGTGGTGACGGCAACTCCCCTCTAATCACCTCTTGTTAGCTGTAACTATAGGCAAATTGCTAGCGAGGATTAAGTGGGGAGACTAGGCCAGGATCACTGTCAAGCAGAAAAGAGACTCAATTTGTAGAGCGATCAGGACTGTAATCACTTCTTTAGGGGTTCTTTTTGGCCGTGTTTGCTTTTGGAAGGGGCAGACCCCTGCCCAGGAGAAGGTGAGAGAGCTGCATGCTGGTTTTTTCTGGAACATACTAAAATGATTACGCCCCTGGACAAGATAAGCCTGGCTATTAATAGCACTCTGCCTCCACGGTTGCTCCCGACATCTGAGGCCCAGATGCCGCCTTGAACAAATGAACACCAGTGTGCTTGAACAATTGATCCCAGCTTTGAATAGAGCACATTTCTGTAAACACGGAGGAGAATCTGGGAGGAAGCTTTTGGGGGGTGGAAAAAAGATACATTTCATTTATCACCGTGTGCATAATGTCCCTGTGAAATAGAAACAAATTAACAAGGCAGTATTTTAAGAACTGTTACACAACCGAGGCGCCTTTTCTTTTCCAAATGTTGGGAGCTTTTTCCCAGGTAGAGTAAGGGCTCTTTGAAAAAGCTTATTCAGAGGGCTTAACAACGTCATTATTTATTGGGAGAAGTTTGGTAACAGAATAAAGGAGCAGAATCTGTATTATCTCAAAAGAAACATTCTGCAACTTGGAAACAAAGATCGCCAGAAATGAGCTGATATTTAAACCTGAAACGCGATTCATTCAGATATAAATGTGATTGTAAGTCTTTCAAAGAAGAGCTCCGATCCTTTGGAATTTCCCAGTGGAGAAAGTTTCCTAGCTCATGATTCGCTCGAAGACTGCTGTAAGGAAAAGGAAGGAGGGGAGGTGAGGGAAGGAACGAAGATGAGAAGAGCCAGCTCATACATTGCTCATCAAATATTACTCCCCCCATGCAGGCTGATAAAAAGTTATCGTGGGAAAAAAATATTAAACTTTTTTTTTCCTCATTAAATCTCTATTGTGAAACTAAATGACACCTGCAGCGACTTTGGGATTTTGCTACAGCAAAAATGCACTGTAAAACATAATTTTCAAAAGTGTCTCTGTCAAAATAAGATTATTTCTCATCAAGATAAGCCTTTCCCTGAAAAAAATAAATAAAATATAGCATCGGTATTTGCCATAGATAATACGCCAAGATCTTTTTAAAAGCTCCCTTTTATATTTCAAAATAGTATAATAGAAGATCTGCATTGAAAAATTAAGTACCACCTCTATGACAAATATCATTCTTCTTAGTGCCCAGACTTTTCATCATCTTACCAGCTTTGCAGCATAATTTCTCCCTCTCTAGTAGACATTCAGTCAAAATAATATCCATACTTCCCTGAAGGAGACCAAGAAACTGCAGAAAAATTAACTGGAGACTCAAGGTGATACTCTGGTCGCTTCAACTGGCACTATTTTGTTTGTTTGCTTGTTGGCTTCTTATTTTATTTTAGGCTAATATCAGGGTCCCAGACTGTCAAAGATGAAATGCTGTCCCCTTCCATAAGCACTTTGCATTTCTTTGTTGTGCTGGGTGCTGGGTAATAGACAAATGGATACGTGGTCAATGTACACCTGGGGGGTGTGGGTGAGGGGAGCATGGTCTCACCAGTGATCTAACCTTTGAGGAAACGTAAGTGAGTGTGTGCAAAGTCCACACATACAACCCACAGCTACCCCACGTGTACACCGCTTCCAAACACCATGACCCAAACCCCTGCTGGAACGGGAGTCCTTCTATCATGGCAGAGTCCTTGTCCCTCAACATTCCCTGCTTAAGAAGCTCCAAATGCTGGAAAAGGGATTCAGAATAAACCGAAGGAATAATCAGCTTGGGAGATTTTCCCTGCCTCCTGCTTAAGTTACATAAATCAAGAGAAAAATTGAAGTCTTGCTCTCCATCCTGTTAGCTCTGGGGGGCTTCAGGGTCATCTCCACAAAGGGTGAACTTTCTCAGGTGAAAACATAAGGCTTCCTTCAGACACACGGGCATGCCAGGAGAGACAGCAGGTGGAAATGACACATGTCACTTCCCCACCCTCCTGCTATGTAATCGTGTTGATTTCTAGGAAGGGAGAGATTCCAAGAGGAGGGAAGAAGTCCTCCTGGACCAGTGAAGAGGGATCTGGGATGGAGCTGTGCCCCGTGGAATGTGAAGAGGGAAGTGGCCCGGCCTCTTCCGTTCCTTTGATGCCAACCAGACACGTGAGCAGGTCAGCCAGTCAAAACCAGAAGTCCCCAGATCACATGCACCACTGCAGACTGTGTGCCCACAGTCCCCACGAAACACTCCTTTCCCATGCTGTGAACACATGGCTGACGGAATGGGGTACAGATAGTGACAGGGGTCTTGATGTCAAACACCCCCACTCACAAGTCACCCCAGAAACCTCCCAGACCTCCTCCTTACTCCCTTCCACAATCCTGCAGTCAGACGAAGCTCTGGCACCCCAAGTGTCTTTTAGCGCCACAGCGGTGCAATGACCTGTCATCATTTCCACATTTTTTCCACGTGCACCCTTTGTGTCTAGAGCTGGTCAGAAGAGAGGCAATGCATTCACTAAGAGAAACCATGTTTCTCCACGCAGCACCTGGGATGGGGTGGGGTGCAGTCACTCGGTGAACTGGTCTTGGTTTTTGGGTCACTTCTAACAGAAGGCCAAGCCTGCACGCCTAATATACAACAGAGCTCAAACTTCCCGAAACAGTCTCTCTCTCTCCTGCTTTCAGAAACAAAATCCCCAGTGGGAAGAGAGAAACTCACCCCTGGTGTGAAGCCAGCCAGCATGCTGGGATGACCGGGCATCAGTGTGAACCGCTAGTGGTTAGCTCAGTGGGCAGAAGGGAGGCCCGCAGGAGAGAAAGGGCGGGCTCAGGGCCTTGGCAAAAGGCACAAAGCAAAAAGGCAGAAGGAAAAGCATCAGGAATATGTGCAAAGGAAAAAAATATAAGGCAAAGGGGATGGGAAATTAATAATCCAACAAGCAGGTTCCCTCCGAGCAATTAATCACACTGTTTCGCCCACGCTGCAGAGGCACCGGCACACACATGGGAGGGGAGGGGTCTGAGCACCATTGGCCACCCCTGCTCCCTCCCATGCATCTCAGCCAATCCTCCCCGCACCTCGAGGCACAGATAGAGCCGGGCCGCAGTTACAAACCCCTGGAAGATGAAGAACCCTGCTCCGTGGGCGAGGCCCTGCTCTGTCCAGTTAATGCATTATAAACTTTATTTGAGCTGACTTCTCATTTGATCCCCCAGTGACGAGGTCAGGGAGCGCAAGCAATTCCACCCCAAATCATGCCATAATCGAATTGCTGCCTATTTCCCGAACCTATAATGAAAAAGGCAACTGAAATAATGCAGGTAATGTTGGCGGCCTCCCTTGCCTGTCGGACATTATTACCTGCGATCGGCGGCCGCCATCTCCCCGGTGCTCTAACAATGAATATATTTCACAGCTCACTTGTTCTCCTGTGTGGGTGGCATGGGTAGAGACACCTCCACGAAATGAAAGGAAATCTAAAACAATAGGGCTATTTCTCAGCACCGTGCCTAACAGTCCACTGGTGGGAGAGGCAGTTTTACCAAAGTGCTTCTCATGGAGCGTGCACACACACGCACGTGCACACACACGCACTCGCACGCACACACACACACAGCAACCCGGTGAGGTCCAGAGTCACAGACTCAGCCAACTCAATTTCTCTTTGTCTCCTTAAGCCCCAGCTTCATCACCTGCAGCATCATAACTGAGTGGGATCCCTTTATCACTCAGACGCTCTGAAGATTTTTATTCTATTTTCTTCCTCTACACAAAATGGGACAACTATAGCTTTGGGGACTGGCGTGAGATAAAATCCCATGTGTACACGCCCTACGTGAAAAAGCAGTTTAAGTGCTCAGTTCTGCCTAGAAAGGGTTTTTAAGAACCAACACTCTCTGTTGGCGTGCCTTGAAGAAGCGTACGTTGGTGTCTTGTCATGTGTTCGCTTCTCAGCAAAGTGCTGACAGAGCGAGATCCGAAGGGGGAGACTCAGAGCCACAGAGGGGCGGCCGGACAGCACACTCCGTCGTTTGAGCGGCTGCCCTTCGGGAACGGCCATCTCCGGGCCAGTGGAAAGGTGACATGGACGCAGAGTGTGCCAGATTTCTCAGGACACTGTGTCCGACCTGGCACCTCGGCAGGCTTCCTACTCTACCTTTCATTTCTCCAACTTGTAGCTGGGTCCCCGCAGAGCAGTGACTTTGACAGGGTCAGACATCCGATGCCCACTAGAAAACTTGGCCGTGCCTAGAGATGGTGCTATTGCCAAGTCAGTATCACCAAACACCGGCTGGTATGGAACTTGATGTGAAGGTGTAAGCAGCAAACAAATACACAACACATTCATCTAGGTTTCCAATCATAAACAAGAATGCTTAGATAGAATCAGACACATTTAGTGTCCAAGAATATGTTCTTAAACTTGAACTGCAAAGAAGATTCTCCCCCCTTTCTGTTTCTTTATTCCTCCTCCTCCTCCTCCTGCACCTCCTCCCCCTTTTCCTCCTTTCTCTTAAGTACTGCTCTCTACATATTTTTCATTACACACAAATCTATATCCTGGTCTGTAAAATCGCCTTCCCTACCTTGGCCCGACCTTTAACAAGGAAAGCCAGGCCACCAAAACTACCTGCCGCCAGACGAGGCCAGACAGCCAGGTGAGAAGCGTTCACAAGAGTTCACGGGGAAGGCCCCAGGCGATGCCCTTCCAGGTCTGGCCAGACTGATGGAGGGGCAGGATCACATTTTTAAGAAAGATAGCTAGGTTCTGAGTACATGCCAACACCCAGACAAAAAATAATTCTTTAAAATACTCAGCACTATGGGCTATAGAGAACAGATCTTATAAGAAAGGGGGGGGGTAGATCAATATAAAGAAAAAAATGCTCTAGATGTAATTGAAGTCATACATTTGTACATGACTTCTGCTATACGCCCAATTACTGCTATTTATCAAAGCGTAGACAACATTGAAACTGGCAGCATGAAAAACAAATTTTACTAAGTCAGAGTAAAAAAAAAAATCATCAGAAAGAGAAGGGGGGGAAAAGATACAAATAATAAATAATTCAATATTCTCAAGGAAAGCTCTTGGAGAGAGGACCTGGTTGATTCAAACATCAGACATGGGTCTGACAAGAGATGTATCGATTTAGACAATTCTATCATCATTATTCCAGCCGGAGTCCTTCACAAAAGCTGCTCCTTTTGCTCCTGTTTTTATTGCTGTAACTACCAACCTCCTCCTTATACTTCGGTCTCTTTGAACCTGTGTTCACTGCAGCTTAAACCTTAAGCTGAAGCATGCGATGATACACAGATTCTGTGTCTCACGTTCGGTGGAGGCAAGGTCCCGGCTTCCCGAAAATCTAACGAGATGGGAAGCGATGCATGATCGGCCGTGGGTTTCCACACTCGATGGAGTCGGTCGTGTGCCCCATCTGTACAATTACCAAGGCGGAATATTTAGATTCGAGCGAGAGCATATATCCAAAGCAACTATGACCCACATCACGCCAAGAGTTGCCAAACACCCGAACAGGATGGCTGACAACAAATGTACCTCATTTGTTACTTTCGAGGCTATGAAAAGAAACACTGACAACATGTATCCGTAATGACTTTGTTCTCCGCGGCCCCAACTGGGTTCCAACACTGTGCTTGTTCTTCAACCCAAACAATTAAAAACAAAACGAAACACCCCAGATCCTTCTAGGTCAATGCAGATTGCTAAAATACAGCGGCGTAATTAGCGGAGGGAGAAAACACCTCCATTAGGCATCAGCAGAGAGCAGAGCTGTGTCTTCAGCCTTCGCTGTGTTAATTACAACCAGCTAGGAGGGGCCGGGGAAAATGAACAGTCTGGCCAAGACGGGAGAGGTAAACAGACAGAACAGGGGCTGTGCTGAGGGTTGGGAGAGCAAGTCAATTTTGAAGAAAGATAAAAGAACCGCCGTGTCGGTGATGGCTGCAGAGAGGAGAAAGGGCAGTAGGCCCTGCTCTTCATCAGTTAATTAGGCAGGAGGTCCAAGCCTGCAGAAGCTGTGGCGTTTGCCATGGTAATCAGATGTATTATTCAAATGTGCAGGCAAAAGAAAGCCACAGCAGGCTGACAGGGCGCGGTGGAGTCTGCCCACTGGAAGGGGCTGGGTGCGTGGAACCGAAGGAGGGGCAGGGTGCTGCCCTGGACATGCACACACGGGGCCTCCCGGAGGGCGGAGGGCAGAAGAGGGGTTGGGGGCAGAGTGCTGGAAGGAAATACCTTCCAGGCCTGCAGGATGCCCAGACAGGGCACAGCCACTGCAGGGGAGTCTGGGGAGGGGCATCAGCTGGTTAGTGTCCAAGTAGGCTGAGGACACAATATGAATGACACTTGGTGGGTCTGAGAAGGGGCTCTGAAGGACTCGGTGCTTTAGTTTATAGAGGAGAGAAAGAGAGAGGGAGGGGGAGAGAGAGAGAGAGAGAGGAGGTGAATGTGAGCTCCAGAGAGCAGTTACCATCTGTGGACATCACCTTTTCTGGGCTTGCAAGAGTAAAGGGGCAAAAACTCCCCCAAATCTAAGATCGAACCTAATCCCAGTGCCCGTAGACCCCGTACAGGCAGCGACCTCCATGGCCTCAGACGCAGAGTCAGGGAAACGGAGGGGTCCTCGTGCTGGGCTGACCTGTGTGGGGCCTAATCTCCACCTCCGGGGCCTCACTCATGCTGAGGGGGCAGCGGTCATTTCATTTCATGAGAAGGCTCTGGACATGCTGGGGCAGCGGGACAGCCAGCATCATTTGCTACACAAGAGTTAGCAGATCTCCATCCCCTGACAATTGGGGTGAAGCCTCCACCCAAACACAGACAGCACATGATCCTGTCTGGTACACGCTGGAGGACCTGAGCAGACCTCTCCTTCCGCTGCACGTGTTTAACCAGTGTGGGGCCTGGAGGCCTCTGGACTTCAGTGATCAGATGCTGGAGCTGGTCCTGTACTCCCAGGCTCAGCATGGATAACGGGCATCACAGAGACCTGGGGGTGAGGAGAGGGAATGGGGAGGTGGATGGGCAGTGATAGGAAATACCCTGGCCTGGCCTCCAGGGGCCGAATGGAAGCGGAGACTCATGTAGAATTCCCACACAGTGACATCGGAGCCTACCCTTGCGATGCCAACGCTGGCGGAGGGACACGTATGGGCTCCATACTGGTGTCCATCATGAGTCTGATCTCAGCTGATCTGGAGCAAGAGGCGGGTAGCAGATGACAGAGGAACCGAAGGGGCCACAGAGCCGAGTAGACAGAAAGTTCTGCCTGTGGACCGATTCTGCTGCCACACACGTGCCCAGAGATGGGTCGTCAGACGAAAAGCTCTTCACAAACTTAAAATGACACAGTTACAGAGACGGGGAAGAGAGGAGGAGTTGCCGCGGCTGGAGGAGGAAGGCAGGTAGCTGTGGTTACACAGGGCAGAGCCCGGGATCCCAGGGATGGAACCGCTCTGTGCATGGACTGTGGGCTGTCACAGGACATTACACGGTGAAAAAATTACAGAGAAGTAAATACACACATAACTGTGAGCACGTAAATCTGGTGATGTCTGAATGAGGTAGATAGACGCACCGGGGCCAACTTTCTGGGTGTCACATTGTAATACAGGTATGTAGGCTGTAACCATAGGGGCAGCAGGGTGAAGGGAATTTGGGATCTTCTCTTGGAGCTGTTTCTTACAACCTTATAAGAAAAAGTATCTGTTTTAAAAAGTGCACATTTGGGAGACACACATTGAGTCTCAGGGCCCCTACCTGCCAGTCATTAGTCCTTGGACAAGTTACTTCTTTAAGACCCAGTTTTCTGCTATAAAGTGTTCATAATAGCATAATAGGAATGCCTCCTCCAAGGGGTTGTTTTGGAGATTAAATGAGATATGTCTTTTTTTTTTTTTTTTTAATCCAAACTTGAGGACATTTTTTCTTTTTTTGTTTAATAGAGCAGGAGGAAGAGAGAGAGAGAAACATCGACGTGAAAGGAACACATCGAGTGGCTGCCACTCGCAAGACCCAACCAGGGCCGGGGACAAACTGCAACTGAGGTACATGCCCTTAGCGGGAACCAAACCCGGGTCTCTCTGGACCGCAGGCCTATGCTCTAACTGCTAAGCCAAACTGGCCAGGGCAAATGAGATATGTTTTATGTGCTTAGATAGTCCTTGGCTCATAGTAATGTTAGATAGGTATTAGCTATTACGTTTTTTTTTTTTTAATTCTCATTCCAGGATATTTCCCTATTGATTTTCAGATAGAGTGGGAGGGGGAGAGAGAGAGAGAAATATTGATGCTAGAGAGACACATCGATTGGTTGCCTCCCACTTGACTCTGACTAGGCCCAGGGATCAAACTGCAATCGAGGTACATGTCCTTGACCGGAATCAAACTCGTGACTGGTCCGCGGGCCGGCAGTCTAATCGCGCCAAGGCTATTACTTTTAATGTCATCGTTACCATTATGATTTACAACTATTTATGTGTATGGGATACATAAAAACATGTCTAGAAGGTGAGTTGCTACTACCCAAAGATCAAAGTTCACCTCTTGTTACACAGATGCGCTGATGTTCCTCGTTTGGGAATGGCAGGTGCTCTCTGTGACTCATCATTGACAAAAAAGACAAGAAGGCTGATCCCAGGACAGGATCCCGAACGTCCTCCCTACCACCTTCATCCTTTATCATCCCCCACCTTGACTACAGGATGGCCCTCCCCACCACAGTGTGCACCCCGGTTCTTCTGCCTCCTTTCTTCCCTCAGACCGATCAGCAGAGGTCAGGGTGACACCCAGGCACTCAATCACATCTGCTGAGAGCTACTGAGAGGGACAGTCGGGAATAAAAGTCTCTCCTCTGATCAAATTAGTTGGACATGGATCAATAGGAAGCTTCGGCGCGTCCGTAAGCTCCGAGTGTGCGGATTCCCAGCACAGAGTCACTGAAAGAACGAGAAACCGGCAGAGCCGGCGGGAGAAACAATATCTGTTTCCTTGGCACAGAGATTTCCTTTTATTGAGTCTGTCACTTCCCATTTCGGTTAACAAATAGCTGAACGGAGCTCGTCATTGGGCAAATATTACAGCTGTGTGGAATGCCAAGTGGGGGCAGTGGTTTCAGATTGGGGCTTAATAAGAAAGAAAGGCCAAGAGAGGAAGAAGAGATCTGGGGGCTGCACGCCAAAGGGGAGACCGGCCCTGCAAAGAAGAGGTTCAGGGAAGCAGAGAGCCAGCAGGCTTAATTGTCACTTGTCCCCCTGACCCCCTTACACCACTACTAGCCCAAGATTCATAGCAAGCATGATCGGGTTCAACGTTATCACAGCAAACGCATGAAAACAAAACAAAACAAACAAAAAACAGTTCTATTTTTTTTTCCAAAAGAGAAAGCTAAATTTGGATTTGAATAACCTTGATCAAAAAGAGCTGGGAAATGTACGTATATTTTAATGCACTTTCCTTTCTTCTACTTTCCTGTGCTGGAGAAGCCAGGCAGCCACTGTAGGGCAGAGGGGAAACAGGGTCCTTCCCTTGTCTTCAAGGGACTCAACTTGTACTCTTGGTTGGGCGTGGTGAGTTAGATGGGAAAATAGTGAATACAGTGTTGGGGGGCTCTGCATTCTTAACAACGTTAGGCACAGTCAAGTTTAGTTCATCACCCAAAATCAGAGACAGAGGGGAGCAGAGTGGGTATGAAACCCAGGTTGGGTGCCAAAGCTGTGTTTCTCCCACGAGGCCTTCTGTCCGCCTGCTCTCGGGCTGGCGTGTTCCTGAGATCCAGCCCCCTGCTGATCGTGAATCTCAAGTGTATTGATTTATAGCTCCCTTCTCGATTGCATCGTGAACTAGAGGTCCACGGCCTCTCAGCCAGGAAATGTCCACTCATCTCAGATGGTGACACTGGCCAGTGGTACCTGGCAGGGTCTTCTTCAATCAGATTCGTCCGAGGAGACTTTCAAATCCTGGATGCCCAGCCCCTGCTCCCAGGGGTTCTGAATGCGGAACAGGATGATCAACTACTGGACAGGGCAAGATAATGAATTTGAACAATGGCCACAAAATCATCGGTTCTTCAAGAGGACAGTATAGTTGAGACCACTGTGGGTTTTGAAAATGCAGTTCGGATTTTTATATGTTCAAGGCTACAGGGTGTAGCAGAAAGAATCAACAATGGCCACCGACTAACCATGTGACCATGTAAGTTCTTCAAGACTTTTTTACCGATAACATGGAACTGATCGGCTTCCCCGGCAGAGTTGTGAAGGGGACTGAAAATAATAATTTCGGAATCTGGAGCATTGTGCTCAGGATGAGCTGGACACTCGACAAAACAAAGTCCACCACGTATCAGTTGGGGAATCAATGTTTTCTAATAATAAAACCCCCAAACTAAAGATGACTAGACTACATCTGTGTTAAGCCGGGTGATTCGCGTTGGAGCTAACCAAACCCGAATGGGAGATTCTCTTAGGTTTTCTCGCTTCCCAGAAAGACCTTCTCTGACCCCCTCGCCTCTCTCTTCTTACACTGCTTTGCTTCTCACTTTATGTCACGTCTCACGACCTGGACATTCATTATGACTAATTCATAGAGTGGGTACTGCACATCCAGTTTATGAAGGTCTGGTCTTCTTTTGTCCCTTGCTGTGTCCTGAGGGCCTAGGGTTCCATCTGGCACATGAAATCCCTACTGCAAACACTTGTTCAATAACCGAGTGAGTGAATGATGAGTGAGTGGCTTCCCTGTGGACCACCTGGGTTACGACTATGCCGACTGCGTGTTCAGTGTTCGAATTCACCCGCAGACTGGATGAGCTGGAATCTCTGAGGCATGCCTGGGACTCGGCATTGCCAGCAGCTCCCCAGTGGGTTCCGGCGGACCCCAGAGTCCGAGAAGGACTTTCCTGGAGTTAGCGAAATCCTAATTCCCGAGTAGCTGCACTACGCCAAGCTCTGTGCTCATGAGTAAGTGTGCCGACTATTAATCCTCAGAAACGCTCAAGGGGTGAAAACCATCCCCATTTCGTGGTGGAGATCCAGGCCCTCGGACTTTATGGAATATGCCTGAAGTCACTCAGCTCGCGAACAAGGGCACGGCCCATGGGACCCAGACCTGCTGTTGCAAAGAAAAACATCCTTTTGTTAAACTGTGCTATTCTCAACCCCTATTTCCGATATGAATCTGATCCATGTCTGAGCCCCACACCCACGGAGGAACACTCCGTTAACATTTCTTTCAGATACTAGGTAACCAGTGTGCGGGAGCAGCAAGAGCCGATGTGTGGGGACAAGATGAAGTCTAGGGCCTATGGAGGGTGCTAGGCAAACCTCACAGCCAGGGTGAAGGCATTGGTATCACCTGGGATCTCCTGAGAAACACAGACTCCCCAGGTCCCATCCCAGATACACGGAACCAACCATCAGAGTGTCACTAGGGCCCTGGGAAGGGTGAGACCCAGTTCCTTAGAGAAAGAGTCGGGGGAGAGAGGCGGGCCTTTCAGGAGGGGTGGGATGGCCAGGAAAGAGAATTACTGGACTGCGGGTGAGGGTTGGTGCTGAGGTGAGGAGCAGTCACTACAGGCTTCTGGCCAGAGCAGGGAAGGGAAAGTGGTCCAGGATGCTTCCTGGGGCAGCAGGTGCTAAGCAGGGCTTCACAATCAGGGATGCTGGTGACCTTAGGTTGGTCTGTTTCAAACAAAGGATTCCATGATGACATCGGTGCGGGAAACGCTGGGTTAAAGCAAGTGACACAAATATGTTGACATTGACGGTGGGACTTTTCAAAGCCTTTAATTGTCTAATACAGACGGTGAAAAAATTAAAAAATAGCGCATTTCACCTCACCGTGTGAGAAATCCTCACGGACAGAGAAAGTCTGACCAAATGCTGGTTATTCCCTGTGTGTGTGTGTGTGCTGATGATGTTTTCCTTTCTCAAAATCAACTTTTTGTTTTAGATTCGTCTTGGATTTGCAGAAATGTCGCAAAGAGCACAGAGAGTTTGCATATCTCAACACCCAATTCCCCCTGTTACTGACATCCAACAGTAGTTTGCTGCATCTTTTACAACTAATTAATAGTATGAATGCATTATTATCGATTAAAGTCCAAACTTCACTCAGATTCCCTTAGTTTGCATCTCATGTCCCTTTCCAGCTGCAGGATCCCAGCCAAGACGGCCTGTGACATCTGGCCATCGGGTCTCCATAGGCTCCTCTGGGCTGTTTCCCAGACTGTCCCACTTTTTGATCATCTGGACAGTGTACTGGTCAGATAGCCTGTGGGCTGTCCCTCCACTGGAATGTGTCTGATGCTTTTCTCAAGAGAAGACTGAGGATACAGGTTTGAAAAGAAGACCACAGTTACCCCTCTCCCTCCTGCTTTTTTTTTTTTTTTTTTTTTACAGTAATTTCTATTCTCACCTTTGGCATTTTTGCAGAAACTGTTAAGGGCTTTCTTTCCTTTCCTACAGGTGGAATAAAATTTAAAGAAGGAATATTTTACAATTGAAATCCCATAAATTGTCAGAAAAAAAAGAACCTTATGGCCTGGCCAGTGTGGCTCCGTGGTTGAGCATCGACCCATGCACCAAGAGGTCGCCAGTTCGATTCCCAGTCAGGGCACATGCCCAGGCTGTGGGCCAATCCCCAGTGGGGGGCATGCAGGAGGCGGTCAATCAATGTTCTGTCTCATTGATGTTTCTCTCTCTCTCTCTCCCTCTCCCTTCCTCTCTCTCTAAAATCAATGCAAAGAAAATAAACAGACAACAAAAAAGAATCTTATGTGTAGGTTTGGCGAAGCTGATGAGGATATCACAGAGCCTTCAACTAGGTTGTGGGTCATTCTTAGAACCCCAATTAGATGGCAACCCCCATCCCTGGGTGGTGAGCAGCTCACTGGGGCCTATCAGCACCCCTCATAATTAGGGGGCTTGCACACAAAGGGCAAAGCTCATTTCCACAAGCCTGCTGACAAGGCAGGGCCCGCTGTGGAGAGTCAGAACATCTGTTTAAACCTACCCTCCAGCCAAAAGCCTGCAGTGGGGGTTCACACAGAGACTGCGACATTCGTCTCCTGAGTTTAAATCCCTGCCTCATTGCTTCGCGGCCTTGATCACGTTACCCCACAGCCCCAGTGTTCCCATTTGTCAAGTGGGGGTGTGGACAGCGTCTCCAATGCAGAGTTGCTATGCGGGTCCAGTGAGCTAACGTCACGTAATGCTTCTAGCGCTGTGCCTGGCCTAGAGCAGTTACCCAATCCTGATGACCTATTATTTTTATAATTATTATTTTTTTAAATTTAACCTACTAATTGATTTTAAAGAGAGAGGAAGGGGAAGGGAGGGAGGGAGAGAGAGAGAGAGAGAGAGAGAAGCATTGATTTGTTGTTCCACTTATTCATGCATCCATTGGTTGATTCCTGTATGTGCCCCGACTGGGGATCAAACCCACAACCTTGGTATATTGAGACAATGCTCTATCCAATTGCGCTACCTGGGCCAGGGCTTATTTTTATAATTATTAAGTCAAACCATCCTAAAGTCACATTTGAGTAGGTAAACAATTGTCAAATAGCACCGATGTCATAGTGTTCAATTTATTACTGTGATCAGCATCTTTTTTCAAATTAATTAACTTATTTTTTGTCACAGATGTTTCTCCTTTTTCCTCCACTGAATCCCCCACCCTCCCTCCCTCCCCACCCTGTCCCCAGCTTTGTTGTCCATGTCCATTGTTCATGCACACATGCATATAAGTTCTGAGGTTTATTTCTCCCCCACCATCTTCTCTTCTGGGGATTGTCAGTCTGTACCCCACTTCCACATCTCTGGGACTACCCCATTCCTCAGACTGTTATGTTCATTATATTCCACAAATAAGTGAGATCATATGATACTTGTCTTTCTCTGTTTGGCTTGGTTCACTTAGTGTAATACTTTCCAGATCCCTCCATGTCATCTCAAAGGATAAGAGATCTTTCTTTCTTACAGCTGCATAGTACTCCATTGTGTATATATACCACAGCTTTTCTATCCATTCATCTACTGATGGACATTTGGGCTGTTTCCTGATCTAGCTACTGTAAATAGTGCTTCTTCAAACATGGGGGTACATATATTCTTTCTGATTGGTGTTTCAGGCTTCTTAGGGTATAGTCCTAGAAGTGGGATCACTGGGTCAAATGGCAGTTCAATTTTTAATTTTTTGAGGTAACACCATATTGTTTTCCATAGTGGCTGCACCAGTCTGCATTCCCACCAGCAGTGTACTACAGTCCCCTTTTCTCCACACCCTCGCCAACGCTTGTTGTTTGATGATTTGTTGATGCCAGGCAGATAGATCAATGGAACAGAATAGAGAACCCAGAAATGGACCCAAGGCAATATGCTCAATTAATATTTGACAAAGGTGGCAAGAGCATACAATGGAGTAAGACAGCTTCTTTAATAAATGGTGTTGGGAAAATTGGACAGCTACATGCAAAATAAATAAATAAAGAAACTAGACCATCAACTTACACCATACACAAGAATAAACTCAAAATGGATAAAATACTTAAATGTGACTCATGAATCCATAAAAATCCTAGAACAAAATGTAGGCAATAAAATTTCAGACATCATACGCAGCAGGATTTTCACCTAAGGTATATCACCTAAGGCAACAGAAACAAAGGAGAAAATGAACACATGGGACTGCATCAAACTCAAAAGCTTCTGCACAGCAAAAGAAACAACCACCAAAATGGAAAGGCAACCCACTCTATGGGAGAGCATAATTTCCAACAATATATCACATAAGGGGTTAATTTTCAAAATTTACAGAGTGCTCATACAGCTCAACAAAAGGAAGACAAAGAACCCAATTAAAAAATGGGCAGAGGAACTAAATAGACACCTCTCCAAACAGGACATACAAATGGCTAAGAGACATACGAAGAAATGCTCAACATCACTAATCATCAGAGAGATGCAAATTCAAACAACGATGAGGTATCACCTCACACCTGTCAGACTGTGATCAGCATCTTCATCATCATCCACTGAAAGCAGATGGAGCCTTCACTCACCGACGTGACCCTGGAATAAGAGCCATCCAGCCATGCCCAGTCCGCCTGAGGTCCCCCTCTCAGAGAAACCTCATCCCAGACAACAGGCAGCACACCCCCTCATTTCCAACCTGGCTGTAGGAGCCGACCCCTCCTCCCACTTAAGTCATTGCCGTAACTCCATTTCCCACACTTCATTTCCTCATTGCCTGGCCGGTGCCGTATCAAAGCAATAGGACTAAAGAGAAATTTCACAGCTCCTGACCTTCAGCGAGGAATGCCCAGGAGCAAAGAATGAATGAAACATGATGAAGTTTCATGAATTTTTCTAGAAAATCTAACTTTCAATGAAATCGGGGCGGTGGGGGTCAAGGGAACGGCCAGAGAGAGAGGCCAGACCTGCGGTGATTGGATTACGTTCGCCGGCCTGTGGCTCCTTATTAAGACCATCCAAATGAATGTAATATGTATTATACACACATACATATTCAGTGCACACGCATACACTACTTAAGATAGTGCAAAATAATTGAAAGAAGAAACAACATCTTTTCAGTGGAATTGTGTTCAAAAAGAGTCCCGTGTGGTGTTTTATTTTATTTTATTTTTTTTCTGTTTTCCGCATTCCGTGACAAAGGGGAAGGGGAAAGAAATGGCATTCTCCAATCACTGAAAATAAACACTTGTGTTATATTCTGTTGCCTCCGCAATGAATAAAACAGGCATGTGGGTTTATAATATCAATTCACAGGGCTCTTTCTGCTCCACTGAACTGTTACTGAACGGTTCAGAACAAAGCTACAGGCACATCGGACAAAGCTCTTCTAACAGGGTTGACATTAAGCTCAGCCTGATAAGACCGCATCAGAGAGACACTCATTCTCCAGCTCCTCTGATCACAGCAGCCGCGACAGAGAGGTGCTCCAGCTCCCGGAACCTGATCACAGACCTGGTTCTGCTGATCGGGCTTAGAGCGGCCACGCGGCTCGGGGTTATCAGGCGAAGCTGGAGGAATTCAAGGCAATCTGGGCTTTGCGGTGCATTTAGACACTAATCAGAGCCCAGCCCGGGAGGAAGGAGGGGCAGGATTCGGGGGAGGGCTGCAACAGGAAAAGAATAAAAGTCCATTTGAGATAGCAACAGGCAATGATTGTCATGAGACAATGCATGTGCTTCCTAGGTCCCTTCTGAAACCATTCCCCTCGAACAACTGTTCTCCCCTGGGGGTCAGACCCCCCTGCTCCAGGGACATTTAGCAGCGTCTGGAGGCATTTTTGCTTGTTGCAATGGGAGGGTGTCGCTACTGGTACCTAGTGGGTGGAGGCCAGGGAGGCGGCTCAATCTCCTCCAAAGCACAGGGCAGCCGTCCCGCAAGTGAGAATGATCAGGTGCAAAATGTCAGAGGTGGAGAATCTGCTTCAGGAGATAACAACCTTGATTGCCCATCCAGCCCCAGATAAGGCCTTATTAGATCCTGTGATCAAGTCAGTGACGGGCCACGGCAATCTCTGTGCTCGAAACCATCGACGGATGGATGGGCGGCATGGAGAGGGGAGGCGTCGGGAGTCAGTTACTTCTCAGCAGATCAAACAGATGGTCAGAACCGAAGGGTGTTGGTGGGATATTTCTGGAGACGCACAGTTTACTCCCATCCGTCTCAATGCGGGAACACTCCCAAATTGTTGACTGTGTTCGGCTTCCCGCAGAAGACACATTTTGACTTTTTCAAAAAAAAAATTTCAAAATGAATAAAGTCACTGTATTAACATTTCCTTACAGGGAAGCACAATGTGTCTCACGTAGCTAGGGGGAGAGCATCTCAGCCATCTGAGGGCCTGCCTCGATTCACCGGAGGCGCTTCTTATTCGCGGTGAGGTCTTGCACAGCATTATGCTACCAGTACCTCTGAGGCGGCCAGAGTGGCGTGCTCTGGTGAACCAACTTTGTGTTGGAACTAGGGAAGCTTGCCAGTGTTCCCCTGTCTACAGCAAGGGCTTCCAAACTTTTTTTCCATAAATGGCCAGGAAGTAAATATTTTAGGCATCGTGGGCTATACATCCTGCTGCAACTGCTCAACTCTGCCCTTGTATTGCCAAAGTGGCCAGCAATTGCGTACAAATACGTGCAGAGCTGTGTGCCTACAAAACTGCTTACAAACAGTTTGCAGGCCAGATGTGCCCCTGGGCCGCGGTTTGTCCACCCCCACGGGGACAGGGACACCGGAACAGCACTAGAACTCCATGGAAGACATCACATCTGCAAGGACATGGAAGGCGCTCTGAAATGGGTATGAGGACACGTTCCAAGGCCCAGAGCTAACGCCTGAAACCACCCATATATGGTTCCAAACATGTGCATGCTGTTTATTCTCACACACATACTTGTGTAACGTGTAGTTGATAACTTAGGCACAGGAAGAGATGAACAACAACGATACAATGAAATAGAACATCTGTAACAATGTACTGTACTAGAAGTTAGGTGAACGTGGTCTTTCCCAAATAGGTCATCATTCTGCACTCAGCCTTCCGGAGGTGACGCGAAGCCTACGCGACGTGACCAAGGGAGGTGAACGGCATAGGCGTGGTGATGTCTCACGAGGCCACCAGGAGGTGACTTGAAAAGGAGCCCTGTCCTACGAGAACAGTTGAGCCAAGAAGTGAGACAAGGGGACCAAGTGACTCATGGAGAGTTGGTTGCACATACCGTGCGGAGACACTGGTCAGAGGGGTGATTCACCTCCCTGGCGGGATGGAGTGGGATGGCGTGAGGTTTCATCACTACTCAGAACATCACACACTTGAAAACTCCTGAACTGTTTCTTTCTGGAATTGTTCATGGACTGTTTTCTCCCTGTAGTTGACTGTGACTGACCTACGGATAAGGGGGGGACATGGTGCCATCTCTATTTATTTATTTTTTCATCCTTACCTGAGGACATTTTTCCACTTTTTGTTCAGATAGAGTGAGAAGGGGAGAGAGGAAGAGAGAGAGAGAGAGAGAGAGAGAGAGAGAGAGAGAGCGCGCAAAACATTGATGTGAAAGGGACACATCGAGTGGCTGCCACCCACAAGACCCAACCAGAGATGGGGACAAACTGCAATGGAGGTACGCGCCCTTACTGGGAACTGAACCCCCGTCTCTCCGGACCACAGGCCGACGCTCTAACTGCTGAGCCAAACCGGCCAGGGCCACGGGGCCATCTCTAGGATACGATTGTGAGCCTCAGTTCACACTGTCCTCGGGGGAATCTCAACAGCACTTCGTGTAATAAACATGTTGTCGTATTCAGGTTGCAGCAATAGGCGGTTTTCCTTCTGTATGTTTATTGAGCCCTATACACACATTTCTTAGAAAAACTAAGGCATGAAACACAAATCAAGCCCCACCATGCCATCCACAAGCACCACAGTAGCCTTTGAGAATACCAAGATAAATAAAACTTTGATAATCATACCTGCCCTCGAGGGATTACCTGAGTGTCATGTTTTCTTTTCTGTGCCATCCTTCTCTGCAGCACAGACACACACACACACACACACACACACACACACACACACACATCACTGGAAGGCAAAACTGCGTATTCTTTCATCACCGTATTTCCAGTAACTCTACCGGTGGTAGCCATAAAGTCAGTGTGGTTGGCATAAAAATGTCCTCCTCTCCAAAAAATTCCAGGTCCCAATTCCCAGGGCCTATGAATATGTCACTTTACCCTGAGAATTAGGGGAAGGATCTCGAAATGGGGATTATCCTGGATTACCCAGGTGGAAGCGGTGTAGTCACCAGGGTTCTTAAAAGAGCAGAGAAGGAGATACGGCCACAGAGGCAGAGTAGAAGGAGCTTTGAAACAGCAACACCACTGGCTCAGAAGATGGAGAAAGAGCCGGGGAATTCAGGCCACCTCGAGCTGCTGGAGAGACCAGGGAGACCCAGCCCAGGGACACCTTGATTGCAGCCCAGTGAGACCATTGGCACTCTGACCTCCAGAACAGTGAGATAACAGGTGTGTGTTGTTTTCAATCAGCATGTGTGGGGTGGTCGGAACAGTGGCACGGGGCGTTGATGCTGTGGGCAGGTGTTGAGTCCCATGTGGCTAACTGGTCACTTTGGGAAACGGGATGTTTTGGGAACAGGCAGCTCTGTGTTCCTGAATGTTTTTTTTTTTTTTTTTTCTCTAAGTATTTTTGCAGCACTCTCTAATTTACGGTTCACTCCAAGACAAGATTCAGAAGTGGGCTTCCTTGAGGGTGTGGTCCTCTAAACTAGTGCAAATCAAGCATGCACACTCCGGACCGTCCCGCCTTCGAGGGCCTGGAGAGTGAGTGAGAGAAAACCTCAGGAAACGCCAGGCTCGCCACGTGCCGCAGCCACGGGCCCCGCGCTAGGGTGGCTGGGATGCAGCCACGACGCCTGTCTCGGGAACCAGGGCCCTGAACGATTCCTCACCCGTTAGCTGAGTCTAGGGTCTCGGAAGAGTCAGAAATGCCCTTTAAGGAACATCAAGTCCTCTTTACCCAACTGGCCAAATGGAGTAACTGGGGCCGAATGAAAGAAGAGTGACATCCTCGGATCTGGGAAGCCGGGAGCCAATTCAGGGCACGTTTAGCCTCACGGTTTGTGCAGAAAGCGTGGACACCCACGCCTGCCTCCTGGGATGCAGGGAGGAACAGCAAGTCACAGGGAAAGACACCGTGGTCCTGAAGGAATTGGACCTGGGTTTACATCTAGGCTCCTGCTGAGCAGCTGGGGGACCCTGAGTGAGGGTGCAGACTCCCGGAGCCTCGGTGTCCTCTTCTCTAACATGCAGGGATGTTACCTCTGCAAAGTTAGACACGGCGAGAGCGACGCCTTTGGCGCACAGTAGGCCTGCAGTCAGTGGCACCTCTTTCTCTCTCCTTCACGGAGGCGGCACCTGGACAAGGCATCGTGTTTAGTTGTATTTAGAGAAGCTTTTCTTGCCCGGCTGGTGTGGCTCAGTGGTTGAGCGTCGACCCATGCACCAAGAGATCGCCAGTTCGATTCCCGGTCAGGGCACATGCCCAGGTTGTGGGCTCAATCCCCACTGGGAGGCATGCAGGAGGTGGCCAATCGATGTTCTCTCTCATCGATGTTTCTATCTCTCTCTCCCTCTCCCTTCCTCTCTCTGTCAAATTAATAAAGAAAAATAAAATATTAAAGAAGCTTTTCTGGGACAATCACAGTTGGAAAGATTAATTTCCTAAAGGGTATTATGCTGAGTGGAATCAGTCCGACAGAGAAAGACAAACACCATATGATTTCACTTCTACGTGAAATCTAAGGAACACAAGAAATGAACACACAATATAGAAACAGACTCATAGGCACAGAGAGCAGCCTGGTGGTTGCCAGAGAGGAGTCGGGATAGGGGACTGCATGAAAAAGGTGACGGGATTAAGGGGCACATATTGGCAGTTCCCAGATAGTCAAGGGACATAAAGCACAGCATAGGAAATATGGTCAACACGACTGCAATGACTATGTATGGTGCCCGGTGGGTACTAGGCTTATTGAGGGGACAACTTTGTAAGGTAGATGATTGTCTAGTCACTGTGCTGTCCACCTGCAACTAAAACGAAATGGGATATAAACTGTAATACAATAAAAAGAGAGAGAGAGAGATTGATCTCAGCGTGTGTCTGGAGAATGCCATCATCCTGCCTGTAAAGCCTCTGTCTCCAGAACATGGTCTCTCAACCTCAGCACTGTTGGCCGTTTGAATAACCCTGTGTCGTAGGGTTCTCTGTGCACGGTAGGGTGTTAGCAGCATCCCTGGCCTCTGCTCACTAGATGTCCATAGCAACCCTCCTTTCTTAGTCATGACACCCAGAAGTGTCTCTGGATATGGCCAAATGAATCCTGGGGACTCAGTCACACCTGGCTGAGGATCACTGGTCCAGGACTGTGACCTCGATGCTCCAGACCAAGTAGAGTGGGAAGGGAACAGGGAACAGGTGGAGATGCAATTACCTCGTGTTAACAGGCAACGACCCTGGCAGAGGGAGCTCCCCTGTGTGCTTCCAAGGCAACCGTCTACTTCCCGGTAAAAATGCAGGCTGACCACGGGTGCCGCTGGGGTTGGGGCTGGTGACCTGGGTCCGCACAATCCAGCTTGGTCTCCTTCCTCCGGGGTGAGACTGTGTTGGGCGGCCCCAAACGTGCACCAAAATGTGTTGATTTGAAATGTGAGGCATGAGGCCGACACGGACGCATATTGTAATGGAAGAGGACTGTTGGAGTCAGCATAACATTTAATTGCTGCCTTCCATTCCGAGCAACCCGTGTGTTCCAGAGCAGCTGTGAACACCCTTTGCCCAGAGCTCGGTGCTGCTCAATGTTCTCTGGCAACACCTGGTGGAACAGGGAAAAAACTGCACGGCGCCTTGGCATGAGCTGCTGCGTCTGCTAATCTCATGGCAGCTGACGGCTTCCCGGCGGCAAAGGTCTGCGGCAGGGGGTCCCATCAGAGTCCCCACCTCTGGGCTGGCGTGCACGCTGCACCCTGCTAATTCCTGCTGTTTTCCTCGCTACTTTACCAGGCAGAAAGCAAACGCTGCTGTACTGTCAAGAGCTTTCTTGCTAGGATGGGAAAGAAATTCCAACAGCAGCCTCACTAGAGGCCTTTCTCTAGGCTGTTTCCAGAAATGATCACCCTGCAACCCAGGCAGCGTGCCTGCCCAGCTTTAAAAGGCGCACTCGTAAGGGTTATGCCCATGTTCTAAACGATGCCCTTTGCAGATTGGCAGGCATTCTTCCGGCACAGAGAGGCATCAACTGTACCCGAAGGCGCAGGGATGAGAAAGGGGGCACACACCCCAACATTTGCTCACCGGGAATGAGATGCAGTGACCCAGAAACATACTCCACCCTGCCTGCTACCCCTCATCGGTCCACATCAGCATCCCGAGGGAGTTCACGTACGGTTAGAAAGAAAGGCTAACCTATCCTGTGTCCTACCTGAGAAAGCCCTCAAGGAGAGAATCAGAGAATTACAGAGGGCCTTCGGGACAGCCTTCCTTTTGTAAAGCTGAATAATATTCCTGCATGTGTGTGTGTGTGTGTGTGTGTGTGCGCCACATTTTCTTTTTATCCGTTCATCTGCTGACAGATACTTGAGTCATGTCCATGTCTTGGCTATTGGGAGCAATGCCGCAGTGACGTGGGGTGCAGGTATCTCTTTCTGAGACTGACTTCATCTCCTGTGGATGTCGACCCAGGAGTGGGATTGCAGGATGGGAAAGATGTCCCACGTCTCGCTGTTTGACAAATGTGCTGTTTTCTGTAATGACTGCACCGGTTTACCTTCCCCCTTCCCACCAACAGCGACTAAGGGTTTCCTTTTCTTCACATGCTCACTAGACTATTTACAACGATATGTATATCGAAACATCAAGTTGTACAGCTGAAATGAATATATATAGTAAAGAAGGTGGGGTACTCAACTTTGTGGAAGAATATTCTCTTAAAATCCACAGATTCACCACGTATTTCCAAGGGAGGTCGCATAGCCTGGTGGGCAACAGACCAGCCTCAGAGGCTCAGTCCTAGTCACTGATTTGTGTGATTCAGGATGAGTTATTTACAGTCTGTAAGGGTTTTCCCCTCAGTTGTAAAACAGGGTGGATCACAGTGCCTGTGCATGGAGGCCATGCACACCAGCTGCATCAGATAGTGTCTGGCACCTGGGAGCACCCAGAAAATGTAGACGGGAGCCTCAACTGTCCCCCTGTAAGATGTCACCACTACATGTCAGAAGTTTGGGGACCTCCCAGATAGGTCTATGACTTGCGAAGTGACCTTAAATAAATGCCCATCTCTTCATGTTGGCCTTTCTCATCTGCCGAAATGGAGAGACTACCACTTGCTTTTTAAAATGATTTCCTTCAAACCATTATTTTCCGTATCCTGTGAGATGAGACATTTCCGAAGAGACCTACTACCGCGTGAACAGGCAGCTCTAGCATGCAGCTGTGGCTCACACCCATTTAACACGCACCTGGCCAATGTCATCGATTGGGCACCTCGTAGAAGACAACAGAGAATTCCTTGAAAGTGTCTCAAAAAGGGTGCCTCAGTCACTGACCCAGAGGGTCTCTTCTGGGACTTAGATCTACCCAATCACATGGGGAGGTGGGCTTTTAAGAAGTGGTGGGATAATTCAAGGCAAACCAAGCCCCATTTCATGGCCGCAGGACATCCCGAATGTGGAGCTGAGGCCCACCATCTCCTTCAGGATCAGATTTGCAAACAAGCTGCCATGTTTCTGGAGTGGCCACCAAATCCTCCTGTTCTAGGGACCAGGTTGCGTATTTCTGGGAGCATCAAATCAAAGACACACCATTGCTGCTGATGCCGAGATCCTACGTTACAATGTCCTATCCAGTGGGATTCTCAAGGAGGGGGGCTCCCTTCTGCCCCAAGTCACATTCTATGAAATATTTAGCATATTGTGTGCCAGGGGCTGTCAAATTAGGCTCATCTGAAATACTATAATTAAGAGGAGAGCCTCGCATACTTAGCATTGGAAGCGAGTCATATTCAAATTATGCATCAGGACTTAGAAGATATAGAACAACGTCTTTCTACAACTGCAGTTCAGGGCCTTTGAAGTATCCTGCTCCAAACCATGATCCCCTGAGAACAGCAAGAATCTCCATTTGTTCCTCTGCTACGGTAGAAATTCTCTGTGAGGGAGGATGGGATGTTATTATTTTTTAAGATGTATTTAAGACCACATTTAAAAAATAATAATATTAGTCTGTAGCTAAAGACAATGCCTTATTCTGAAATTATTAAAGATTAACGATGGGACTCAGGGACATGCTTATTAGTTTTCACTTCTAAAGGAAATGACTAACCCGCACTAAGGGCACTTGTCAATGTCCAGAACTGAGTAAGCTTGTTCGTCCTTCCTCACGGGTTAGTCTTCAGACAAGACTCGGGGAATTTTTAAACATATTTCTGAAGAGTAACTTGTCACAGCTAGAGCTCAGAAATGCGCACACACACACACACATAGACACACACGTTCAAATGGGCAAAAATCCATTCTATGCTTTCACTAAACCTTTACTTTAGAAGCTAGTACGGCCATTTGCAATATGTTACTCTGTGTCTTTAAAATCTAAAACAATACATAAAACAAAAATAACTTTTCCCAAGGGAGAAGGAGGAACAGCCACCTGCTGAACGCTGGGTGCATTATTAACACATGATGTTCTTCTCTCTGAGATGTCACCTCAGTGAGATATGACATGAACTCGAATGTGAAACCACTTGAAGGCCATTTTTCACAGGACACTCCGGTTCCTTTCATGCCGTTTCCAGACTCTTTTGGCCGGTGCTAAATGACAGCATGCGAAAGGAACTGGGCGGATACATCCCCTGGTGTTGCCGGTATGCTAAACCTAAGACATTTCCAGATACATTCTATCACTGAGGTCTTACTCTCACCTTTAATTCTGGAGGCTAATGACACAGATCATTCTCCCCCTTCCCACTGTATAGATAATAACATCTGGGGCCAAAGGAGTAAACTTTTTCTAATCCTAGTCTCACACAGGGACAGCGAACCAGCCAACTCAAAACTTTCGCTCCCCAGACTCCCGGTTTCCAAACTATTTTTCTCTCTCTCTATCCATTTCCCTGTTTCCCGGCCTCTAATCTGTCTGCCTAGCTATCTGTATGTGTGGCTGTGCATTTATTCGTCAGCCTGTCTACCTGTCCAGGGCGTCACCGAAGCATCTGCCGTTGCTTTAAGCTGAGTTTGAGAGTGTATCAGGGAAAAGTCTAGAATAACTGTTAACTATGTACAAAGGTTACCTCCTTGAGGAACGTGGAGAGATTTGGAGGCTAGTCAAAGCGTGGCAACCTTCACCTTTCGCTCTCTACTTGTGCATATTTATGGATAGTTGGAGCTATTTCACCGAGAGAATGGATCTATGCCAACGACTCTGTGATTAAATATGAATGCACCGAAGATACGACTTTTAAAAATAACTTTATCAGGCAGCTTAGCTCTTCTTGATTTTCTAATACGCTTGCTTGTTTCCTCTCTTCGGGCAAGTTCTCCTGGGATGTCCTAGGGCTATGTTTTGGGCAAACCCTCTCCGATCGGCCGCATTGAGCCAGATTCCATACTCTTTGCCCTTCTCACGCCCGGGTTTCGTGGACGGCTCCAAGGTTGGCAGGGCACCTTATTAGAAATACAATGCAACTGTGCCAGGTGACCCCTCAGCCTGCTTCTTCAGCAGCAGAGATCATCAAGCACACGGCGTTCGGTTCCGACGGAAGATCCTTTACCTATCACCGATGCGGCAGGACAACTCACACTGCTGCCGCCACGCTGCTGGAAAGACACGCCTTTTTAACTGGTCCGATTACTGCAAGACTGCGGCTCCTCTGCTCTGCTCTGCAGAAGGCCTGCCCCCACCCAGAGCTCTGGGAGCCTTCTCCAAGTGGAGAGCTCCAAATGCCTGAAGAGTAAGCAGAGTAAGCAGACTCACATTTCAGAAAGCCCTAGAGGAGATGCCACTGATTCCCACGTAGTCTCCCGAGGATGGACAAGGACATGGGACATGTGTCTGAGCCACCAGGAAGGGGATGCGCTTGAGGAAAAAGCTGAGAACCTAGAAAGCAATTTTGTTTCTCCAGTGAGTGTTTTTTTCCCTTCGGAGGGGTTTCTGTCTCCAGGATCTCGTGAGTCTGGCTGCTAGACCGTGTGCTGAGGTGGCAATCACCTGAGAAACAGGTTCAGTGGGAGGGAAGAGGGGGCAGGGTTACATAATGAAGTTACTTTCAATGTGGGTCATTGCCCTGCCCCCAAACCTGCAGAAGCAGAATCTCTGGAGCTGGAGCTTGGGGGAAGGAACAATGTTACCAGTCCCCAGGAGAGTCCCAGGCATGACAGAGTTGAAGCACTTCCTGCACGAGGGTTCAGAGCATAGACTTTGGAATTAGAAAAGCCTTCATTAGGGAATCAACTGTGCCATACTCTTCTGGCTGGTGACTGAGAAAAATGACCTTCCCCGCCTAGGGCTCACTTCTCTTTTTCATAAGTTTAGGCAGAGCATAGGACCTAACTGACAGAATTGTTGAGATGAATGAGAAAGATAATGTATATAATCAACCAGCACAATGCCAGGCACACAGTAAGTAGCCAAGATCGTTAGCCCTTTTGATTGTCATTGTTGTTGTTGGTCTCAGTTAGATAGAACTGTTTCTTCATAAAAGGATAGTTCAAAAATGGTAGTAAGCTGCCTGGCCGGTGTGACTCAGTGGTTGAGCATCAACCCATGCACCAAGAGGTCACCGGTTCAATTCCCGGTCAGGGCACATGCCCAGGTTGTGAGCCTGATCCCCAGTGGGGGACATGCTGGAGGAGCCAATCAATGTTCTCTCTTGTCAATGTTTCATTCTCTCTCGTCGATGTTTCTCTCTCTCTCTCCCACTCTCTCTCTCTCTAAAATCAATAAAGACAAAATGTTTTTTAAAATGGTAGTAAACTGAATTGTGACCCCTCTAAAGGTATGTTGTAAGCCTTAAGCCCCAGTACCCCTGAATGTGATATTATTTGGAAAATGGGTCTTGGTGGGCGTAATTAAGAATTTTGAGATAAGATCATCCTGCATTAGGGTGAACCCGAAATCCAATGACATATTATTATAAGATACAGAATGGAGGAGGTGCGGGGGGAAGGCCCTGTGAAGATGGGGGCAGAGACTGAGGGATGTGTCAGCATCTCAGTGCATGCCAGGGATTGCCGGGAGCCTCCAGAAGCTGGCATGGAACGCATTCTCCCACTGAGCTTCCAGAAGGAGCCAAGTCTGCTGACATATTGATTTCAGACTTTTAGCCTCCAGACTTTCTGTTGTTTAAAGCCACCAAGTTGGAGCTAATGTGTTACAACAGCCGAAGGAACTAAATGGGAGACCTTCCTCTCCACTTTAGTTCAAGGACCGAATTAGGAAAGGGTCATTGCAGAGTGACCTTCTCCACGCAGTCTGACCGCAGGCCAGGGAAACCTGTCCCCTCACCTCACGTGGCCTGAGCGGGGGCTTCACGTCGTCCCCACACGTCACTGCCAGCAGGAGTCCCCCAGCCACCGCCAACTATATCAGTAAATTGTGTGCTCAAATCCACTCTCCGGCAGCCTCCTGAAAGAATATGGCATTTCTTCTCCAGAAAGCTCCTCACATACGGAGCTCCGAAGGTGTCATCTGTCAGACAGGGGTCAAAGAGCCAACATCTGGGTAAGCCGTGCAGTTGGAGGTCTGCCCTCAGCTCTGGACTCTCCTGAGAAATTCTCCATCGGTCTCTATTCACAAATTAATATAAGAATAGCCACCCCATATTGAGATTCTTGAATGCACTAACCACGAATTAAAGGGTTGACTACCATCAGCATCATCTCTTTAAACTTCCGCCACATTGAGATAATGCTCCATCCTCATCTTACAGATAAAGGAACTAAGGCCCAGTATCCTTCAGGATTCTGAAAACATCACCCAGAGGAACAGGAAAACCTGTAGGATTCAACCTTACATTCCATCCATGGAGAGAGGCTGCCCAGTCAGAGTGGTTCTGCACTAAGTCTGAATATCTGGAACACTCCTCAGTAACTGTCGGGCTCCTGTGTAACAGGCCCGCCAAGGGCATGTCCCCCCTCTATGTGGAATCCGCTGGCATGTCCCCCCTCCATGGGGATGCGCTTTCTCACATCCTCATGGAAGGTGCCAGAAAGAGAGCAGTCTGCGGGAGTGAGATCCTCTGACAGCTGCTCTGAGAATGTGGGTCCGTCTATCGAAGACCATAAGAGAAGCTTGGATGCTTATAAAACGCATCTCTCATTGTTCATTCGGCTGGATACTTTTGCCACTAAGTGGCCCCTACCACATTGGATAGTTTCATCATGCCATCTTGCAGACGAGAAAACGGAGGCTGAAGCCAACTCACAGATGTCTTCGGGGTTTTGCAGCTTGTGACACAGATAGGACTTTAATCCGGAACTCTTGACACCTGTGTCCACTACCTGCACTTCAAGAGTCAAAGCGGGGCTAAGTATGTAAAAATATAGACATCGCCGTCCTTCCAGCGTGCCGGGGCAGGTTTCCCACGTAAATGTCACTTTACCTTCGAGTCACTTACAGTAAAGTTCATCTGGAGAGTCCACTGGGAAGCTACACTGAAAAATATTGATTTTAATTCCCTTTCATTCACCACCGTCACTCTTCGGACCAGTCTCAAGGTTCACAGGGGGAAGCAAGTCCACCTGTCACCAGTAGGTTCTAGTCACTTCTATGCAGATCTATGCTTGTAGTCATCTCAAGAAGACTCAAAATGACACTCATAAGAAATTAACTGGGGTTTCCTTAAACCAAAGTTGACAGGCTGGTGTCCTGCCGCCTGTGGATAAGTGGTCCTGAAAGTTACTTATAAAATGAATGACAGGTTAAATCCGCTGTGACTTGACTCACGTTTTAAATACATACTAGATTTCAATACAGTGCAGGTAGTGCCATCTTCCCGAAGACTTCAGTTCCAGAATCTCTCCTTGGCCCTGGGTTTCATGCCGGGGATGGAAGACAAAGCAGATGCCATATATATATATATATATATATATATATATATATTTTTTTTTTTTTTTTTTTTTGGAAGATCTTATAATCCAGCTCATTTTTAATTAAACAACTAATTGTTCCTTTGCCGCTTTAACACAAACAAGCTCCCATTTTTCATACCCTGGGTGTTCTCAGAGCCAATCAGGCCTCGGTGTTCTCCCAGGGCTCACGTGGTCCCTGCCTTGTGCGCCTCCCGCACGCTGTCCTCTCTGCTGCCTTCCGTCCTGCTCTGCAAAGCGCTGCCCTTGCTTCTGTGGAAAGAGCGGCGGAAGGGGAGGAATGGGGCTGGAACTAACGGGGTCTAGAATGTGAAGGCAGAGCACAGGGCCGCTCCTGCCGACTGGGCCCTGGCAGCCACCCGTGGAGCGGGACATGCAAGGAAAGGCAGGGTGGCAACGACGGCCGTGGGGGGGGGCGGGGAGTCTGTGAAGAGACGCTCTGAATTCGTTTAGGGAGGAAAAGGAAGAAAGAACGCAGAGCCCTGAAACTGCTCTCACAAAATGCCCATCCGTTTGCGATGGAGGCTGTTCTCGGTGTGAGCTTCTCAGGTGCATGGCTCTGGGGGTCCCTTCCTCTCAGAGGCTGGAATAAGCAACAAGTGCAGGTAGGTGGGGAGGGGCCACGGCAGCCTTGCTCCTGGAAACAAAGCAGGGAGCGGCTACCTCCAGCGGGAGATGGTCTGTCATCTCCCTCTCCTCCTCCTTCTGCCCTGGTTACTGGCAAAGGAACAGCTCTCCTGTCCCTCCCCTGACACTCACAGGCTGGGGACACCCAGCAGGACCCACAATCCACCACGCACAACTCCAGTGCCCCAGGAAGGTCCTCCACTCCATCCTAGGGAAGGTCCCTTCCGTTCCAAGCAAGCCCTGCTGATCGATGTTCCCAACACATAATTATCTTAATTTAGGTGTGTGTTTTGTGACAATATTTTGGATCACCCTGGCACTTACTCTTCTCTATTACAAATATTTATGTAACCAAGCCAGCCGATTAATCTGAAGGATGTGGCGAAGAGACGAGAAATTTCACCCACAGGAAACAAAAACCCAGTCTTTGAGGATAAATATGTACTCCAAAATTTATAAGTTATTGCAGATTGCTATTGATATTTCAGAAATGTATTTGTCCCTTGGACATATTCATAGAGCGTTTGCAAGTCTATAGACACATCTCCTTAATAACTGTACCGTATAATTCTTCCACGCTACATATACATGAGAACCTGCAAACACCCCCCAATCCCCACAACAAAGGTAATAAGCTTTTGTCTCGCCTTTTTTTTCCTGCTTTAAGCATCCCCCTTAATGAGCTCTGCTTCTTTGTAACTCAAGAGATTTAGTATTCTGTCCAACAAAACAATTTATTGCCCAAAATGTTCCTACTGCAGATAAAATCTTAGCTTCCCCAATACTTCTGGCTCCACAGTTAATACCCTAATGTTTCATTTACAGCTGAACAAAGCGGCTTATCTCCACTAAAAGGGGAATTAGTAGTAAGAAATAATTTCAATCATCTGCTGAGTTTCTAAGTAAAGTGATGACTTCTGCATTCCCGCTCCTATCTGATGACAGGTGTGTTGGGGGCTCCCGGAAAATAGAGCAGTCTGTCACCTCAGCTTTGTAGTCGGAACAATGCAGCTACATAGATCAGGCAGGAGTTAGGTCTTAGCTGTCAGGGTGGGGGGAGGGGGGAACCGACACTTGTGAAAATGCCCTAGTCAGCAGTTCTCAGTCACAGATTGGGCACTAACTCAAGGGAAAAAAAAAAAATTGGTTTGAATCAACAAATGGCTCCATTTTTCCCCCTCGTCTGCGGCAAACTTATTATACACCTACAAACACACAACCACAGCCTATTACGCTTCCTGGGCACGTACGCATGCCTACACGGCACGGTGATGGCTATATATTCTCACACGCGTGCATACAGACTTATTTATGTGTGTGCAGACATGAAGGCTGCTGGAGACCGCGTGGGGGTGGGGAGGCGGCACGGTGGGGGCAGACGTATTGCAAAAACGGTGAGGCAGAGGAGCCATGGGTGAGCCTGCAGCCCGGAGCAGATCATTTACATCAGAAGAAGAGGGGAGTGACTTGCCTTCCCGAGATGACAAGGGGAAATTCAATTTGCCAGGACTCCTGTCTCAGCCTGAGCACACAGCACCCGGGTGTGGCCCGGAAAGTGCCCAATCAGTAAACAACACGGGGGCACAGTGGAGATCCCAGGGACTGGACGTGCCCCCATTTGGAGGAGAGCATAGAGGCCTTGTCCCCGGACCCCGGAAGAGATGGATGAACATACATGTGAGGGGATGAGAGGTGCAGGGACCTTCTCTCCCTGTGTATCTAAAGAGACGGTGGTTCCGCTCTTACGTGAACACTTTTAATGAAAAATCTTCCTCGCGTGTGGAAGTCCCCCAGAGCCAGGGTGTGTAAACAGGAGGCTCAGGAAGGAGACCAAGAGATAAAGGGCTTCCTGCGGAACGGAAACTAATCAGAAGATAAAAACAGAGGTTACTGTTTCTAAACCAGCGCTTCTCATTTCAGATGTCTTTCTCATTCCAGCTTCTTCGAGGCGGGAGCTTCAGGAGTCCTCCCCAGCTGGGTGAGGCCCTTCCAAGGTGCTGGGGGTGTTCGCTGCCCACTGCTCACAACCTGACTGCGAGGAGCCTCCTAGCCAGAGACACTCGGAGGGTGGGTTGGGGGTGAGTGGGAGTTTGGGGGTAGGAGGTAGTACATTCTTTCCTGGGGAACAGCTGAGCCAAAGACAGACTGATAGAAGGCATGCGCATAAGACTCTAAATGAAATCATCTTTGGTGCAGTAAATACTCCTGGCCCCAGAGGATCAGGCTGAGGCTAGGATTCCCCCTGCAAACACACCTTCCCTCCCTATCAAGTCTTCCTCTGGCCTACCCTGACCCTTTGACCCTCCCTCCTGAAATCAGCTGTCTTGAGTATCTTAGTTTTTTATTATTATTATTTTTAATCCTCACCCGAGGAGGACATTGTTTTTGCATTTAACTTCAGACAGAGTGGGAGGGAGAGAGAGAGAGGGAGGAAGAGAGAGAGAAGCATTGATGTGAGAGAGATACATCGACTGGTTGCCACCCACACGACTCCAACTGGGGCCAGGGACAAACTGCAACCGAGGTACGTGCCCCTAGCGGGAACCGAACCCTGGACTCTCTGGTCTGTGGGCCAACGCTCCAACCGCTGAACCAAACCGGCCAGGGCTTAGTGTGTCTTCGTTTTTTATTAAACATAGTTCAGTGGCTCTTACAACTTCAGATCTGACAGAAAGTGCTGGGGGTAGGTGGAGTGGGGGGCGCGACAGCACCTTTAGGAGTCCCCAAGGAGGAAAAAGTTGGGCAAGTTTCAAAACCTGAGTATGTTTCCTGTCTGGCGGAGGTTTGAGGGCAGAACTTGAGCACGGTGTAAAAGGGGGTTGCAGAGGGCAGGGGGGTACTCTGAGGGCATGCAGGATGGGTGAGGAGGTCCAAGCTGGGGTGCAGGGGGGGTGTCAGTTAACGCAAGTTCACACCCCTGCCCCTTATGGCAGGGATTTCGGCCTACCTGGAAGAACCAGGTGGCTTGAGGGGCTGGCCTTGTAATCCACTGATTGATTCATTCATTCAATTCACTTATTCACTACGATTCAGCCAATCGTAGTCGAAAGCCTACTGTATATAAGTCATGCCAAAACCACACATGGTCCTCCTCCCACAGTATTTACAGTTTTTCAGGAAAGAGAGTCCGGAATCAAATCATGATACTAAAAGGGGTAAAACTGGAAAGATGTTGCTACAAATGAAGTACATGGAGTTAGGAATTAAGGGAGGTGCCGGACCTCCCAGGAGAGGCCAAGAAAATTCTCCTTGAGGCGGAGACAGAATAACTGGGTTCAGAAGCATACGTGAGTGTTAACCAGGCAAAGAAGGGAGAGGAAAGGAAGTCCGAGAGGAGAGAAAATCCTGGTGGAGCATCCTCAGTGAGCCTGAGAGAGTGGGGGCGGGGGGGGGGGGGGAGGCAGGTACCCACCTGTCCCCACGTCTGGTCCCTCAGAGCTCCTGGGACCTGAAACTTTCCCCCTCCACTTCCATGAAGGTGTTTTTCTCACAAACCAGGACACATAATCCGACAAGCACACTCAGAAGAACATCAGCAAACTCCATTCTAAAAAGGGACTGACCTAGAAAATTTCAGCCACCAGATCAACACGATGGCGCGGCTGAAGTAGAGGCGGTCATGTGCAGGGGGCAGTGCCTGGGAATGCTGCCCCATCCAAAGCTCACCCTGGATCGAGTTCCACAGATTTAGTTCAAAAGGTCAGTTGAGGATAGGAGGCGTGTTGTTAAGGGTTGGGAGCAGCAGAATCAGCCATAACTCGGAGAGCCAATAAGTCTGCGAAAAAATCAGAGGTCGGCAAGACCCAAGAACTCCTGGGAAGGTCCTGTTCCAAGCCACACGACTGAAGTGGGGAGTACAAAAACTTCTCCCTGGACCCTTTATTCTATATCTGCCATTTTCTTACATTCCTAACTCTCTCTATCCCCAGGGCATACAAATCATAGCAAACAGCCCGATTGTTGAATCCGTCCTTCCTTAAGCACATACATATTCTTATAAATGGAAAGAAAATGGTCTCATCGCATGCTCTTGAGAAACACAAATCTCTAAATGGATTGTCAGTTCTTATCACCACTAATTCCTCTTTAAAGAGACAGCATATTGATTCTTTTCATCAAAAGTTGCCAAACTTGTGAATTCCCAACCCTGAGTACAATCCAAAACTGATCTGTTGTTGGGTTGATCATGCCAAATGTGGCGCCGAATGCGTGCGTGATCTTTATGAGGGACCAAGGTAACTTAGGCACATTTCCTCATTAGATCTTTGCAATTTTGTAAGAAGGTATCCTAGTCCCAGTTTGCAGACGAGAAAAGCAAGGCTCTGAGAGGTTAGGGATTGTGAAGAAGGCCCCAGCCAGCTGAAACTTGAATCCCAAGTCTTTGGACTCCAAGTCCCAACATCTCTTAAGTTTGGGTGTCACGATGAATTGGGTCAAGTTCTGGTTCTGGGAATTTATTATTCCTGTGACTATGGACAAATGACTGAGCTCTAATTTTCTCACTTGGAAAATGATGGCAATATCATCATTTCCTTTATATGCATACAGATCATATGCACATCAACCATTTGGCCCAGTGTCAGGTGGATCCTATATACTCAAGAAATGGCAACCACCAATGTTACTTTGGATGTCATTGTTGTTGCTGAAATATAATATCATGGCTAACTTGCTCTTCTTCATATTGAAAATCCTGGCCAGATCATCCTGAGTTTCTCTCTAGAAAACAGATGCATTTGAATGACAATTCTGCTAATTACTTATTATAGGCAATGGTTTGTCTCTCTCCTGGATTTGGCTAATACAAACCATTGTCCAAGGATCTTCCCACAGTGTCCACAAGACTAAGCACTGGTGTCTTAACCCCTTAAGTCCAGAATGAAGATCAAGAGTCAACCTTTAGCGGAAGTGGGTATACACCAATCGCGATCTCATTAAACTGTAGACTGACTTTCAGTTTACCAAACGATGATGCTGCACTGTGAACATTGCCTCCAGTTCTTCAGGCTTTGGAATAACTCACATCTTAGCACAAATGCTGTTTGTTGGACCACTGACTGTACCAGGCACTGAACTAATCTCTACAGATGGATTTTCCCATTTTATCCTCGCTCCAACCATGGAGGTGAGGACCGTTTTCATCTTTCCTTTACCGTTGAGGGGACTTAAGCTCAGGGAGATGGTACAAGTTATCCCAAGCAGATGATAAAAAGTAGAGCTAAAATTTGATTCCAAAATTGTTGGATTCCAAAGCTCAGGTTCTGCACACTTCACTCTACAGTTTCCAAATTACCCACCCCAGCAGTAATGAAGTTGAGACAACATCAGTTTCAAATTACCTTCCCACAGAACACCCCATTTCCATGTGCCTTTAGAGTCTGCAGAGGGTCTGAACTCTCCCAAGAGAGGCAACACCAGCATCTGAGGATGGTCCCACACCCACCTTGGACACCTGGTGCGGTGTCACACCTCACCTGTGTGTCCCATAGAATCTTTCCAGGTCAGGCATGACAAGTTTAATTAATCCCTTCTAGCGCTATACAATCTGAGATCAGATTCCTGTCCTTGTAATTACTGAAAATAGCACCCTCCTCATCAGGTAAACACTGAATCTGTTTACTCAATCTTGCTAAAAGGCAATGAAAATGATGTACTGGGACCAAGAAAAGGTACGGTGCTGTGTTTTATCGGCTTGCTTTGCTTCCCCCCGTGACAGCTAATGAGCAAAAATACTCCGAAGCTCTGGGAGGCTCTCACCCCTGCAACACTGGCCAAACTTCAGACGCCAAAGAGCACACACACACAAGGCATGTGGAATTAACACATTAAACCAACAAGGGCTACCGGAGACCTCCTAAGCTGATGGTGGAGCCCAACATGCCCCCTGCTCTCTTGAGAACTCCAAAGATGAGGGGCTCTGACACCCGTGAAGTTGTGGGGAGGTGGGAGGCTGAGGCACGCCGTGTAACATGGGCTCCTGCAGCGGCCTCGGACACAGTGGGAGCAGCCTGAGCTGAAGACTCTGCAGCATCAGCTGTCTCCCAAGCACAGGACTGTTTCCACTGTGTCTGACCATGCATTCCGGGAGCCTCTCTCAAGGTGTGCGATGATGTCTCCGTTTGGGATCAATGCACCACTCTCCTCTTGCCAGCAAATGCACGATTTTGATAGGAAACAAGATCGGGGAAGACACACTCCGACAGCTCGCATAGATCTATGCACCCGCAAGGCAAGAACACACGCATGACTATCACGTCAGTCTGGCATCGTGACTGCAGGCCTCAACTCTGGGATGAGAGACTCCAGCGCCTCTCTTTGTCAGCCTATGAAACGAGACACATTATTTAACAACTTCCAGGCTTTGGTTTTCTTACCTATAAAATGAGGACAATAATGGAACACACCTTAGAGAATTACTATGCTAATTAGGAAGATAATGCAAGTGTGGTATATGGCAAGCATTAAAACCCCTGCCTGTTCCTCCTGCCTTCTTCTACTCTCCGCTCTCCCTCTGCTCTGTAACTGATCCCCGCATTCTCCTCCATATGGCACTGAGCGTTCTTTGCCCCCGGCCACTGAACGTTGGGATGGTGACGTGAGAAGCCATAACCGGCTTGGTTGCGTTGCCTTCGCATTTAGAGTCATTTTTAAAAAGCTGTGGTACATATCGACTATGGAATATGACTCAGCCATAAACCGACGAAATCTTGCCGTTTGCGACAACAGAGATGGATCCTGAGAGTCTCGTGCTAAGTGAAATAAGTCAGGCAGAAAAGGACAAGAACCGTATGACTTCCCTCACAGGTGGGCTAGGAGACAAAAAGCAATAAACGAATAAACGAACCAAATTAACTAGCTCATACATGCAGACAACAGAATGGTGGTTACTGGAGGAAAAGGGGTGTGTGTGAGGAGGACGAAGAGGGTAAAGAGGGTCAAATATTCGGTGACAGAAGGAGACGAGAGTTTGGGTGGTGAGCGCACAGTGGAGTATATGGATGTTGTATTGTAAAGTTGTGCAACTGAAATTTGTATGATGTTATTAACCAATATTATCCCAATAAATGAAATTAAAAATTTTTAGAGTCATTTACCTGTCCTTGATTGAAGTATCCTCTGAAGGCCAATGTGGGGACACCACAGTCCTACAACACCACCCTGAGAGACAGGGCCCATTGCCAAAAACCGACTTGACAGAAGTCAGGGCAAGTCCCAGGCGGGAATAGATGGAGTCAATGTGCACTTAGTGGTAATACATACCACTCTGTTAGTTTCCCAGAGTTCCCTGGTCAATGGGTGACTCATGGGTGTTAAAATTCACGGTGAGAAAGGAAACTGGTGGCGTGTGTTGGGGGGCCTGGTGGGACAGGTGGTGGGGAGCTGTAGGAGGGCGTGGGTGATGGGTTTATCTTTAATGAATGGGTTACTTAGTGATAAATCAATTAATGACTGACTAAGCAAAATATTTTGAGCAAAGATTATGTCAGGTAGCGTCCTAAGTACCTTATGGAACTCTGTAGAAGATGGGAAAGTCAGCCTAGTTTCTGTGGGGGTGTCAGGAGCACCTGAGGAGCCCAGTGAAATGAAGATGCCTCTGCAGCAAAGGATTCTGACTCAGTGGATCTGGGATGGGACAGGAACGTCCTAGGTTATACTTATTGGGGGTGATGGAAGATCTACACTTTGAGGGATTTTGCTTTCGAGGACAAGGAGATATGGAATCTGTCTTCCTCTGAAACAGGAGAGCCAGCCCCTGGGCACAGACAATCAGTGAAAGGAGACAGCGTGACGTATGGAGAGCCCTGGTCCTGGGCTCAGCAGACCCAACCCCTCCTTGTCTTAACCCACTTTGTGATCTTGGATAAGTCGGGTGCTCTCAGAGCAAGAACAGTGGTGGATTTCATGGAGAGATCCCTGGTTCATGTGTGCGGTTCCGCAGAATCCCAACCACCCTCACAATGACTTGGTTGGGGAACGGGGAGAACTTCCAAGTTCAAAGTCTGACACCTGAAATCCAACACAACAAACCCCTTCCTGCGGGCTTTTCCACCTCTGCGTCTCTCCCTAGGAACGAAAACCAGTGCGTTTCAAAGGCTAACTGAGAAGACCACAGTATAATCTGTCTCCCTTCTCACTTGATAACAACGGTCTGGAGTTGCTGAGAGGTGACCCCGGCATTCCTCGCTACCTTTAATTTGCTCCTTCTCCATTGTTGTTCCAGATGCCGCCACCTCTGGGCCCCAATCTCTCCACCCCAGAGTCACTTGCTATTCACTTCTTCCCTCCTACAATTTGTTCCCCAGCTCTGCTCCTTCTACAATGGTGCCTTCAATGTTCACCTCCGTGGCCTTCAATTTCGTAATCACTGTTGTCCAAGCCACCCCGAGGAGGCTGTCTGGGAGCCCCAGCCAGGTCTCTCCACTAGACTGTAAGCACCACGAGAATGTCATTTGTTTGTCCTGTTTATCACCCAATCCCCAGTGGCAGAGCAGAGTGGGAATTCAACATACAATTGTTGTGTGAACCCTAAAATCATTATGAGTTCGTCAGTCTCCACCCGCTCCAAACCTTTCTCCGTCTGGGTTGTGACTCCAGAATGGTCTCACCCCCCCCCCCTATTTTCTCTCCACTAATTCCAGCCTTGGCGTAGCCTCCAAGCTGCCCATGCCCTGGTCCCTTTCTGGTTCATCTCATTTATTTCTCCAAGGGAGGAGGAATACGTCACAGATAGATGAAGGATGTGCCGAAGGGTCCCTAGCCAAGGAGTGGCAGAGGCGACATTCCAACTGTTGTCTGACGCCAAAACCCACTGCAACTCGTAGGTCTTCATTTTCAGCTCCAAGACTAAATTCAGGAACCAAAACAACAGAACCGCCATGTGTTTGCGATGGTCCAAGCAGGCAGGTGCATGTTGAGCCCGAGCCAATTTTCCTCCCGTTTTTGATACTGCAGTTTCTATCAGGAATACCCACGTGACTGCCCCTCTTCCTGCTTTTCCAATATATATGTATCTTTCTCACTGTTTATACTGAGTTTCCCTGACTTGGGGATCCTGTAACATATTTTGTAAGCTCTTGTTTGGATCTGAATGTCTTGTTTGGATCTGAGTTTCACGTACATTGGTGTTTCAGGCTTCTTAGGGTATATTCCTAGAAGTGGGATCACTGGATCAAATGGGAATTCAATTTTTAATTTTTTGAGGTAACACCACACTGTTTTCCATAGTGGCTTCACCAGTCTGCATTCCCACCAGCAGTGTGCTAGAGTTCCCTTTTCTCCACACCACTGCCAACACTTGTCGTTTGATGATTTGTTGATGGTGGCCATTCTGGCAGAAAGAATATATGTACCCCTATGTTCATAGCAGCACGATTTACAATAGCTAAGATCTGGAAACAGCCCAAGCGTCCATCAGTAGACGAGTGGATAAAAAAGCTGTGGTACATATACACAATGGAGTACTATGCAGCTGTAAGAAAGATCTCTTATCCTTTGAGACGACATGGAGGGACCTGGAGAGTATTATCCTAAGCAAAACAAGCCAAGCAGAGAAAGACAAATATCACATAATCTCACTTATTTCTGGAATATAATGAACTAAACAAACTGATGAACAAAACAGACCCAGAGACATAGAAGTAAGGTACAGACTGACATTCCTCAGAAGGTGGGGGAGGGAAGAAATAAACCACAGAACTTATATGCATGTTTGCATAACCGATGGTCATAGACAACAAAGCTGGGGCGGGATGGGAGGGGATAGGGAAGAGGGAGTCAATGGGGGTGGGGAGGAGAAACATCTGTAACAAAAATAAAGTAATAAAAAAAAAGACACACAAATAAAAAATAAATAAAAAAATTAAGTCAGTTTATCTGATTAACTAAAAAAAAAAAAAAGAGTTTTATGTACGTAATAGAAGCAGCAAAATTCTAGATTACTGTTAAGTATGAATCTCAAATGTCCTCGTCATGAAGGTGTCATATCCTCAGCCCTCAAACACGAAATGGTTTTCAGCACAGAGAATGGAAAACAGGGTTGAATGAGACACGCCTGTCAGAGAAAGTATTCACTGACGCTCCCTGGAAACTCGAAAGGTAAAGCATATGTGTATCACTGCAGGTGGCACCTTGGCGCTGGCCAGCATGATGCTTACACCGTTCTAGCAATGATTTCGATGGCAAGGATCTATGACCCCAAACACTTAACACGGTGCCACTTACATATTCACGGCCAGCAATTTTTATCTCCCTTGAGGAACCTGTTTCTGTCTTAGGCAGAGAAGTTATACTACCTTAAATATGCATGTGGATGGTGGTGTAGTCTTTTAAATAACATTTTTCAGTAATTGAACTAAGCACAGAACAAAAACCTGGACCCAAAACACCTGCTAGAATCAGAGAATCAGAGAATCAGAGAATCAGAGGGCATGTTATCTAATAATGGTTATCTTAAGATCAACTTGACTGCTGATTCTTTTTTTGTTGTTGTTTAGATGCCAAAGAAAATCCTCTATTCCTCAGGCCTTTTCTGGCCTTGCTTACCATATGTCAACTCTAATGAACAGCTCATTGCCCGGACGTCCATTCTTTTCTCGCCAGCATGGAACCCTTTACAGAGATGTCTAAAGACAAACATCTAAACTTACTCCATGTAGGCAGCTCCCAGCTCCTCCATTTAATTGCATTACACGTCTATAAGTAGGGAGCAATTTACTCTGAAGTGGTACTTAGGCATTATTCCTCTCGGCTTCTCCAGGACGCACGTGGGCTACATTTCTGTTTAATGTATGCTGGCTTCGGAACGTAAGTACCAATAGCAGGATGCGTATTAGTGTTTTAATTACGTGGCGATCCTCTGTTCGAAAATGAATCCAGGATGGACAGCGACTTTAATTCCCTGTAACCAGGAGAAAACGCTTTTCTGGCCGCCTGGTGCCTCCATCAGTCGCCTGAACTGTGTCTGCCTCGGCTCGAAGCGAGAAAATGGAACTGATGGGTGAGTGGCGTCTCTTCCGGAGCTGCGTTATCTTTGTGATGCTCTCAGTGTTTAATAAGTGCTAACAAGGAGGCGAGCACCTTCATTTAATTAAACTAATACATCACTTTTAATAATTAGTCATAATTAAGGTGAATAATTAGCTGGGAAAGATATGAAAAATAGACATTCTAGATAGAGCTTGAAGTCACATTTTAAAAGTCCAAAATAAACTCTGGAGGGTCTTTCGGAGCTTTAAGTATGATATAATTTATGTAATGAAATAAATCTAGGGTGTTAAAATATTTAGAGGAACTGAGAATAATGAGCTGAGATAGGATTAGTTTAATTAGTTTACTGAAGTGGAGTCTTCATAGTGGCTAAGTGTGATATATTGGCTTTTGTCACTTGAAATAAAAAAGAGGTAATTAGTTCTCTACTCAAATATATTGTTTTCTCAAAATAGATTAAATTTCATTTTAGGTGCTAATCCAGGACCAACTTTTAATGTGTTTATCAATGCTACAAGACAATATCATTCTTTAGACAATTCAAGAACCCAATCCCTTGCCCTGGCTGGGTAGCTCAGTGGGTTGCAGCGTCATCCCCATACGCTGAGGTTTTGGATATGATTCCCAGCGAGGGCGCATACAAGAATGAATGCATGAATAAGTGGAATAACAAATCAATCTCTCTTTCTCTCTCTCTGTCTCAAATCAATAAATAAAAATTTATTAAAACTTTCCTATGACCTATAGAAATAAATGCAGGAGACATCCTTTAATAAAAAAAATTTTGAAAAGAGGAACTGATCCCTTGAAAACAGTGGTTCTCAAAGTAGGGGGGTGGTTTGCCCGCAGGGGACATTTAGCGACATCTGGACACTTTGGGTGTCACAATGGAGAGGGAAGGGCAATGGGAATCTAGTGGGTGAAGGCCACAAGTGCTCCTAAACCCCCAGCCATGCACCGGACAGTCACCCACACAGGGAACTACCCATTCCAAAGTGTCAGTACTGCCAAGGGCGAGAAACCCACTATACATAGTAAATTCAGCATCTAACTGTTCATGCTGGTCATTAGTGAATGTGTACCCACTGAACCATTATCTACTAAATATTATAGAAATTTAAAAACAATAATGAAAGCAACACCCCCAAATAGTAACTCTCATAACAATGAGAAAAACCACATCCCCTATTTAGGAGACACTGATGACATGGAATACCATAAAGCCATTAAAAAAAAAAAAAAAAAGCTTGATAAAATGGCATATGCTTTAATATAGCACTTTATGCCTAAATCAAAAGTTATAAAACAAAGTGCACTGTATGGAACCATATTAGTAGCTATATATTTTACTTTGTGTGAGTGAGTGCAAAGATTGTTTATCTCAAACATTAATTATTCACCCTAATTCTATTTGGCGACTTTTCTCACAAGTATATGCACTGCTAGTGTAATAAAACAATAATAATACAAGTTGAAAAGGAAAAGAAGCAGGAGAGGAAATAGGGAAGTTGGAGTCCAGCTCAGCCCCTTTGAAGGAAGCCCCGAAATGCAGATTCCGCGCCAGGAGTTTCCTGTGGGGGAAGTTCGAGTTCCTAGAACTGTCTCTATCCACTGGATCCAAAGCCAAGGGGCAGGGCTTGTTTAATGAAGCATGACCAACCTCCTGAAGGTTTCCCTGAACTATGACCTACATGTTAAACAGTCAGAGAGACAAAATACTCAGAAAGCCTTTCAGGCTGGCAAGACCACGAGACAAACCTGCCTATTTCCTCCGGGAAGTGTGGAAATGCAAAACCCCGCACGCAGAATGCTGTTCTTTGAACTCTTCCCTTCATGCTTTCGTGATGACGTTTTTTTTTTATCCTCACCTGAGGACATTTTTTTTCCACTTTTTGTTCAGGTAGAGTGGGGGGTGGGGGAGAGAGAGAGAGAGATCGACTTGAAAGGGCGTGATGACATTTATAAAGCCCGTGATTCATGAAAATCACTAACATCTTAGGGGCGGAGGCTGGCAAGAGGGAGGAGACTCCAGCTTTCCCTTAATCTGAATTTCTTGTTGGAGAGTTTAAGCTGTTTTTTGTTTTTGTTTTTTTCTTTCCCCTGCCACTGTCCCCAGAGAATGAATTTCTAGCTGTGGCTGCACACTTACTGAACACTCAGAGAAAAAACAAGACAACTCTGTGGAACATCTGTGTGTTTGTCCTAGTGAAGACAAAACATGTGGATGACCAGTGGTGGAAATAAAGTCGCTGTATTTGACTTCAAAGCAGCCCGGATTTGTAAAGAGTGTTCTTTGTTTTTTTTTTAAGTACACATGTCTATCAATAGGGGAACTGGTTAAACAAATTACATAGAAATATGATTACTAGGCAGGTGTTATTAGACTGAGGTGGATAATTTATATGTACTGACATTAAAAGGTTTACACACTATTTTTAAGTGATGACAGAAAGTCACAAATTATTGTATTCAGTAAGTGTGTATGTTCTAAGCGTGTGTATTTTGAATGTGTACAGAACATATCTGGGAAGATGTACTAGCAATTATTAAATGATGGAGGGAAAGGTAGAGAGGAGGGAGAGAGACTTGTGTTTTTACTCTGTACAATTCTATGTTGTGAATATAGTTACTATATATATATACATATATACACACACATATATATTTATCTCAGAGCGTGTATTACTTCAAAATCATACCATGATATCTATAGGTCAGACATACCAAACACTATACAAAAATACACAAACCTATGCATGTAAACACTACCCAGATTAAGTAATAAAACCTTTTAGTGACATTCAATTCCTAGTCTGAAACCCTCCTCAAGTGTACCAGTCCCTAATCTCTACAAGCAGTCAGTAGTCTTGGTTTGGAGGTTTGGTTTTTGTCCAGGTACATGACCACATATGCATGTATTCCTAGATGGCACAGAGTACTAAAACTATTGCATGTGAAACGTTTCTGCGTGAATTCTCTTCCCCACCTTGCATTATTCACTCAAGGTAATATCGGCTGGAGCCACATAGCTTGTACGTAGCTCTAATTCATTCATTTCCATGGCTCTGTGGGAACCCATTGTGCACTAGTTTCTTATTCTCTTCAATTAGGTTATTTCTGATTTTGGGGTCAATAAAATACTCTTTTTATCATTTAAAAACAGCCTAAAATATAATAATTTTTGGGTAGGAAGAGGTAAGCCACAGTTTTCGTTGAAGCTCTTTAGTTTTATTGTAAAGTAAGAATGCTACACCTCATTCAGACACTCGTCTTAACCCGGGAGAGCTCACCACTACCATTGCTGTCACCAACAACAGCACTGGCCACCGTTTGTTGAATGCTTACGATGTGCCAGGAACACACTCAGTGATATGCATCGCTAATGTTTCTATTTCAGCTCAGAGATTAAATACCTACTTCAGCGTCTACCAGATTCTAAGTATGGGTGGGACTTCTCTAGGGTCTGTCTGATCCTCTATTGTGTCTCTCAGGGTAACGCTAAGCCATAGCTCCTGCAACTTAACGATACACCATCTGCTGCTTTGGAAGGTTGTCTCATGACCCTGCAAGAAGCATGGCCAGGAACGAGGCTGAATTAGCAGTTCGCCCAACACCAGCGTCCATGCCCTGTTGGACCAATCAGCCATGGAGAAAAGCAGCAGAGAACTTGCCCGCTAAAAGCTGGATGCTTGCGAGAGGAAATGCCTGGAGAACAAAAGGTGATGGGGAGGTCTTCACAGCTGAACTTCTACCAAGTATTCCTCACCAAATGAGACAATGAGCCTGGTGCTTCTCCCACCACCCTGTCCCTGACTAAATGCATCCCTGGGTCGGAATTGCCCTTGACTTGGTACAAATGCCATATCCAGTTGGGAAATCACCCGAGGAAGAAATGTGGCACTAGACTAGCCTGCTCAGGAGGCTTGAAGAATAGCTCTAGAAAGAATCTGGACTTGGCCATCACTGCCATAACTTCCTTTTTCAGAACTCTCTGGTGAACTTCAAGGCTGGAAAACATAGGTCCCCATTTCCTAACCCCCTGAACTTGAAAGACGGGAGCCTCCTCATCATCTGTACATTTACCTTGTTTCCTGTCCCCCCTCCAGGAGATGTTCTGTGCACACTCTTCAAACCTTATCACGGCATGATAGAACCCCCCCTCACTGAGCATCAAGTTCAGGTTCCTTATCTTGCACAACAATAGTCTTCTTGATCTGGCTTATCTACTTCTCAGTCTTTCTTTCCTGCTCCCTCCCTCTGAACCCACATCCTCTGGCCACCAGAGCCTCTTTGCTCTTCTTCAGAAATGTCAAGTGGGTTCTAACTTTACAGGCTTTGCATGTTCGGTTCCCCAGAATGCTCTTCCTCCACATGTTCATCTGGTTGGCTCCTTCCTGACATTCACATCTCAGTCCAAATGTCACCTCCTCAGACGTTCCCTAAATCTTCAAACCATGGAGCACCAATTTCCTAGTTGGTCTTTTGTCACTTGGTTGTATTTCTCGGCATTGCCCTTGCTTTCTGCCCCCTCTTTCCCCAAATTTAAGTTCCATGGGAGCAGAAACCTGGGTTTCTTATTCCCCACGGTGTCCCTGGTGCCTGAAATAGTTCCTAGAGCATAGAGAGGCTCTCAATAAATATGCGTAGAATGAATGAATAAATACACAAGTAATGAATCACCTTTCATATATTTAAGTGCTGTAGAGTTCTACTGATAAAGAATAATGCCACAGACAATTCTAAATCATCTTCTCCACTCTGCAAATATGGATTCCAGAGCAAAAGAAACTCAGGCTGTTACTGGAGTATTTTCCCCCAAATGATTGATTGCAAGCACAACTGTCATATCCAACATGTCTTAATGATGAAATGATTCTTCAGAAACTCTTCCCGTGTGTCACCTGCAGTGACATGCAGAGAATGGAAACAGGCCTGGCTCCAGTGAGCGGGATGCCTGCTGATTGATTCCGTTCAGAAATGCATGCCGCCATCTCCCTCGTGTGACGTTTGGCTCCTTGTATCCCAATGTCATTGGAGGTAATCCATCTACACAAGAACATTTTGGACTAAGGAATTCTTCACGAGCTGAGTAGAACAGAGTCAAGAGCTGCTTTTTATCATTTACGCTGGTAGAAAAAGTCAACTCCCTGAATATTAGATTACCTTCATGAAAAAAAAAAAATGAAATTTGAAAGTTCTTTAACTTTAAAGATTTTATGTCTCTCATTACTTCTGTAGATACCTGTATAAGGACCTATGGAAATCACTGCTTTTCTAACAAATGACATGTTACCTGGGGTTGTTAAAGAATGCTATCTGTGTCTATCGCATGGACTATGCCAGCCTGTCATATAACACATATGTAGCTCAACTCTAGCAGGGATGTTTTATGTTCCCAGAAAGATGACTGATGCTTTCAGTGATTCTGAGGTCTACACACTCCCTACTGCAGGACACCCCAGCAAAGATGAATTCAGTCTCTGAGGGGATGTTTTAACTTTCATGTTATTTCAGAGTCTAAAAACTGGATTAATTATACTGTACTTCAGAAAAAAAAAAAATTCCTTTGCTGCAAGAACCATGAAAACAAAATGCACCGATGATCTTTAAATGACCCAGAAACCAAGATAATTATAGTTGTAATTAATTACATAACATCATATCCCATGGTAGTCAGCTAGAGGTCTAACCCAGAAAATTCTAAGGTTGGAAAATTTGAATTTAGAGACTTATCGCAGACGCAGCTCCCAGGTGAACACTCACCAATTCCTAATCTTTCTCCCACCATTTTTGACCTCAGGCAAAAATCACTTAACCTATTCTTATCTCCTGTGCTCATCTGTAAAATGGGAATGGAAGTCCTGGATCCCCTTAAAGGGGATGCTGTGTGGAGCCATATATTAATGATTTTAAATAAAATGATTTCACGCAAAACACATTCGAGGAATTTTAATGAAGCCGAGTTGTTAATATCATGTAACAGCATGAAGAGCCCGTATGTAAGTGACAAGAGGATGCTCTGTTGATCAGAATGTTGTCCATCAACTGGGTGTCTTTCTTGACAATTTAGACTGTAAGGATATATATGCACATACAGATTCCAAGATGCAATGATTGCTTGCATCCTGAATATTTACATTACCTTGTATTATTTTAGAGAAGTGTTTTAAAAATGCACACTTCCAATTTTTTTTTTTTTTTTTTTGTGATGCACTGTTTTGCAGCAATAACAACTAAAACCAAACTTCACTTCCCAGTCTAGGGCACAGGACCCAGGGTTGTGAGATGCACGGGTTGCTGGCTGGTGGCTCCAGCTCTTGGCCACACCTACAGAATGCGTATCCTTCCCTTTGTTTAAAAGCCAGGACACATGCACAAGATTTTCTCTTTGCAAGTCATTTATATCAGAGAATATCTGTCCCAAATGGTCCTAGGTAATAGTAAAATGTTGCTAGTGTCATAATGAAAAAGTAAACTAAAATAATTCACAAATGCATGGAGAGAAAGAGGAGAGAGAGAGAGAGAGAGAGAGAGAGAGAGAGAGAGAAAGCCCATTCATTTTATTTATTACCTCCTGAGTTTTTAGGCAAGGTGTTCTCAAGACAAACTTGATCAGAGCAACAAGGGATACGGTACTTCAACCAGGATGATTTTCAGTTACTATTCCTGCTAGGAACCTCTCCAGAAGGGACTGCGGGGTCAAGAAGTGTGGAAATGCCACTGTCGAATGCATGCAAGAATGAACAAACACACCCTAGGTGTCTCACTGTAAAGAAAACTCCCACAACAGGGAAGCTCATTGAAATCACTTTTGCATTCTTACCCCCCAAATGGATATTGGGCTTTAATTGACCCTCAGCAAGCATTGCTTTAATTATCAGAACTAAAAATATCTTAGACTCATCATATCCTGAGACTGAAAAGATAGGAGAGTAGAAAGACTTCAAGTTTTGGAAAAAGGCGGGGCTGGCTTTGAAGACTGACTCCGTCATTCAGTAGTTAGCAATGTGGACAGAGAAGCAATTTTCTTTCTCTGAGCTTCGGTGTCTTTATCTTAGGGTATGGATAATAACATTATTCTCCTGAGGTTAGTGAAAAGATTAATTAGAATAATAGATGCAAGGTGCCTGGCTGGATGCCTGAAACCTGGTAAAAACCAAAAATGTTCTTTCCCCATGTCAAACACACGCATCTGCCTAGATCCTCTCGTACAATGACAACGGCATACCGTGAGGATATCTGCACATCTCTTTTCACCAATACAGATGTAGTACATGCTAATTTAAATTACCCCACACGACACTGAGATTTGTGTATGTGCAGGCCTTCAAATGCAAGTCCTGACAGGTGATGGAGAAGATTCGTTCTGGTTGGAATGACAGAGAGGCAATCACTTTGCTATTTCAGAATATCCACTTGTTTGAGTTCCCGGCAACAAGCATGTGGGTCTCTGGGATCCCTGATGTTGTAGAACAAGGACATGAAAAGATTGTTGGGAGCAAAAGCGCATGACGAAGTCCATGTCAGAAACAAAAGAGGGACATGTATATATGCATTTCTAGAACACTCCCATAGATTGTGCCATTGTTTTTTATTTTAGTTTGGATATGACATCACCCCTTCGTACCAGGCAAACGCATCTTCTGTAGTCCACGGGATAGCAGTCATGTGTGGAGGTGGGATTAGGGTCAGTTAGAGTCAGGTACAGTCCTAGAGTAAAAAGCATTACATTCTGGCTTAAGGCTAGAGTCTGCTGGATACACCTGTGCCTGTCTCAGAACCCAAGCCCTCATGAATTATTCAACGCAGCGGAATAATCCAGCAGAACTAGGAACAAGCGACACTTGCGTTGGAGGGAATGATTTAAGGAAGACAGGGAGTGAGAGGTGACTGTGGGCTAGCGTGTGCCAAACACTGTGCCACATTAATGCCCAGATGCGTCTGATGAGGAGCATGCTGTCGGTTCCCTTTTACGGGGAACACATTGAGGTTCCAAAAATGAAAAGGACTAGGATTCCATAGGATGGTAAATGTTTACGCTCCTATTAAAAGGCAGCTCTGTCTGTCCCCCAAATCCCAGGCTATGTTCGCTGCTTCATGTCGTCTGTGATCCCCAATACTACGACAGAACGCCAAGCCTTGGCCCTGCCCCCCCACTCCCTCTGAGCAGCAGGAGGGCTCCTGGCGTGCCTGGGTCTGTATCTGTCTCTCCATGTGTGTCTCAGAAAGATACTTTATCTCTCAAGTTTTATGGCTCATATCTGTGACTAAAATATCATTTATGACAATTCCCATCTGCTAAGCTTCAAAAGTGATCTAGTTTCATTGCAAAGGGCTGCTACTGGGGGCCTGCGTTACAAGCCAAGAGTTGAGTGGCATCAGAATGTACCTGAACTTCATCTCCCGGGAGACGGAGCCTCTGTCAAATAGGCCCATTTTCTGGACATAAGCTGCTCTGTGAATGTGTCCGGGCCCCAGAGTGCAGGGCCTCCTGGCTTCCTCGGAACAGAGCCCAGAGCTGGGCTCCCACAGCCCGCCAGGGTGACCCCGTTTCTTATCCCGAGCAGGAAAGCGGAAGGCCCGCTGCCTGCGTCATTCGCTGACAGTTCTAGACTAGCCATGCACCTTATCAAAGATGAAGGTTTGCCAGGCACTCTCCTTCAGCCATCGCCTGTTCGCAGTCCGGCATTTATTGCGAAGGGACTGGAGATTAACGCCATCCGTTCTGCCGAGACGGGAGGGGCATCCCTTGTGGCCCTGCAAAATCCAGAACATATACCACAGTGCAGATCCCTCTCCTATCCCGGGATCTGTGTGCCTCTCACCTCTCTGGGGTGGTTCTGCTTTAAGACCAGCTTTATTTTACTATCACACTTATCGTGGTCTTTTTTCCAATTTCGAATGTAACACATATTCCCTGGAGTAAATGTCAAAACCACAGAAAGACTACAATAAAGACCAGCCTAGAATTAGGAGACTCTTCTTATTTTTGAGCAGATCTCTCTGTCCCTCTGTCTCTCTCTTCGCTCTTTCTTCCTCCTGCTTCCCTTCCTCTTTCTCTTCTACTTTTCCCCAAAAGTTGCTTTCACGCATAACTTTTCTGTATACCCCAAATAACCATAATAATTAACCCTACTTTATTATAAAAGGATGGAAAAAGAATACCTGCTTTGCAGGCTACCCTTCTTTTATTCTTCACCCATAGCAGACATTGCCAATCGATTGTGAGCCACCTCCTCCCTGAGTCAAAGGTCCAGGCAGCCACTACTAATCAATCCGGCTGGCCCAAGATGTGTAAGTCCCTTCTCTTTCTGCGTAAGTCCCTGCCCTGGAGGAACGTACACTCTAACTCTGGGAGCAAACCTAATAAAGAGGCGCATTTCAAGCCAAACAGCGTTAGGAGGACACCTACTAGACACCTGGTACAGGCGCAGTAGCTGTCGATTCGCCCAAGGAGAGTGAACATTTGCCTCCTTTTGAGTCAGGGAGCAGCTGGCAAATCGGTCTCTTATGGGACTTGGAGTGCCCGGTGGTTATGTTTCCTCAGGTGGGCTCCAGCGTCAAGGCCTGTCTTCAACACCGGCTGTGGACCTGGCACACAGTCAGAGGGACAGGCAAGGACAAGTACACCTCTGAATGCTGGCTGCCCAGTAAATGTGACCCTTTCCTTTCTTTTCATGTATCTTAAAATAGGGTGCCTGTATTATCGGTCAGAAAGTGGCACGAACTGGGTAGCACTCCAAACAGTAGGAAGTAAGGTTTAAATTACATCTTTAAAAAGTAAGTGTTGGGATCTATTTTGTTCATTAGATTCCACAGATTCGGGAGATCGTGGGATACTTGTCTTTCTCTGACTGGCTTGTTTCACTTAGCATAATGCTCCCCAGGTCCATGGAAACAGGGAACAGACTGAGGAACCTCGGAAGGAAGGGGAAGTGGGCAGGAAGAGATAAACCAAAGAACTTCCCAGCATATGTGCATAACCAGTGGACACAGACAACCACGTGGTGAATGCCTTGGGGGAGGGTTAGGGGGGCGATGGGGTTTAAAAAAGAGGGTATCTGCAATACTTTCAACGATTAAGATCATTTTTTTAATTTAAAAAAGTAAGTTATGGGACACCAACTTTTGACCCCGTAGTCACATTGCTAAAATATTAACATGCCTGTAGAGTTGAACCAAGGTATATCCATGTTTTATTTATATATCTCTATCTACACAGACAACTCAGTGTGCTGATGTTTATAACAGAGAAACAAACAATTGGAGAGCCCAGTAAGTGGACCGATTCAATAAGGTATGTCACAAGCACATAATGGAAGACAGCTGAAGGAACGAGGGCAACCGGTGTGTGCTAACATGATAAACTCCCTAGGGTACATTAATAAGTAAATTAAAGCAAGATAGAAGGAAAACCGAGCCTATAGTCTGATGGTTTTGTGAAAATAAAATACCTCTGCCCCCACATATATGTCGTAAATGTACATATGTGTACATGTTGCATCCTTCCCCACTCCCAGTGGGTGTACACATCAGCCTTTGATAATGCTTAGCTTTAGTTAGGACTGAAATTCAGAGATGGGATTTATCTTGCCTTTTCCTTTGCTAGTATAGGTGCCATTTGAATAATTAATTGTGGTCATGTGTTCCTTTAATTTAAACACAAAAAACATGTTTACCAGTTGCTCTGAATGGTGGGATTGCAGCCCATTTGTTTGCTGTTTGATTCTTCATTCAAAACATGGAACGCATATCTGTTATTTTAAAGAAGCAAATTATGAGCTTCAGATGATGGAGTGAGATCTGCACGGGAGAAGGGCCGAGAGAGAAGAAGGCAGGCCTTGGCATTTATTAAAACATCAGACAGGTTTCTGAAAACCTGCAGAAAACTAAAGGTTTTTGGAGGAGAAGAGAACAACATATAGGCAAGCCAAATAGACAGAGACATCTGTCCGAATAAAATACCTATCCTGCTGATGCAGAAATTCCCCTTTTGGGGGTCACCGCGCATTAGTATTCTACTCATCATTGCTGCAGTCACCATTTCTCTCCATTTATTTTTGACCTCAAGCGTTTTATGCATAAATGTCAGTGTTCCTTGCAATTAATCATGCCTACCACAGACTAATTGTGGACAACAGTCATGCAATTAGCCAAAATGTGTTTCAAATATGCATGAATGCTCAGAAAGCATGCATTCCCAAACCTCGGGTACCTACACAGGAAAATTGGCCACTCTGTTACAAGTCCCTTTCAAATTCAATGTGAACTAGCAAGATAATCAGATCATAGCTGATGGCACCCATGCCTCAGGTCTGCTAATGAGAAAATGGTATCCTGAAATGCATGCTATGAACTCAGCAAAACCATACATCTGAAAATATCAAGCATGCCCTTCACAGAAGTTAGAAGGAGAGAGAGAGACAGAACTTATCAAAGTTGATAACAGCAGAGATGCCTTATATAATTGGAAGATTCCAAATCAGGTACATGGGTCATATGTAACACAGTCTACCTCCTAACAGCCAAAAATGTTTGCAGTGTTATTACGATAGTCAGGAATAGCTAGGTTCTCAATACCAGTAGGCCATCCTAGACAACACGTTTGCTCATTAGTATTTTGTCTTTCTCTAAGGAAAGAAGGTGACCTAGAACAGTCATTCTCCAACAAGGGCAATTCTGCCCCCTAAGGAACAATGTCTGCAGGTATTTTGGTTGTTACAAAGGGGAGTAGGATTTCTGCTGGCATTTGGTGGGTAGAGACCAGGGATGCCGCTGAAATGACCTGTAATGCACAGCAGCTCCTTCCCCCTGATAAATCATTTTCTGGCCAACATGTCCATAGTGCCAAGGTTGAGACTTAGCATAATTAAAGTTCTTAATTCTGGGATTGAAGAAGAGCTAAGGTAGTCGGTGACTCTCATACACAACAGCACTCTGGCTCCAACAAAGCCCCTTAATTTCTGAAAGCCTCAGTTTCTGCCTCTGTAAAGTGGGGATAATGCTTTGTACTTTGTAGGGGCAGCAGGAATTTGAGATAATGGAAATGAAGGCACCTGACATGGAAAGAACCAGAGCTACCATGACCCTTGCAATGATCATTCTTCTTTACGTGTTTTTCCATCACATTACCAACCAGAAACAAAACAAACTTCTTGGAGAGTTTGCTCTTGCTCATCCGGCACTGTGGCAAACAGCCCCTCATCCTCCCAGGAATCAACTAGTCTCACTTCAAACAATTGTTACAGTTTGAATCCAGTTGACTCCAGACAAAAGTATTGAGATAATCAGCATATTAAAGCGAACACTATAACCATATGTTAATTATGTAAATGATTCATTTTAATCAGCTAGAACCATGTAAAGAGTAACTAGGAATGCAAATGCTGGGAGTTATTAAAAACCTCATTATTATTCATCTTGGTTCCATGCGTGAACGTATCCGTCCAAACAGATGAATTAATAGTGAGAGGAGAGATGAAAGGCTGGAGGGAGAGTCTGCGGGACACCATCTGTCCGCCTTTGCTTCTCGCTCAGGCGTCCACTTTGCAGAAAAGCTGCAAGAGGCGCTGGAGTGGGGCGCTCTGGGCTTCCTCCTGGCGGCCGGTTAGCCTTTCAGAGCTGGGGAAACATCATGGCCTTTGCTACTAAGGTGCATGGCATGCAAGCCACCCTGCTCTGTTGAGCAGACCACGGGTCTGGATGGCCTGGGCCCCCCATTCGTTCTAGAGTTGTGCAAACCTTTTTTCCTCTTTCTTCCACCTTCATTAAACCTTGCACCTCTGCCACATTATATTCTTCACCATCAAGAGAGCTTATCAGTAGTCGATTCTATTATTACATTACTGATCGTTGGTTATTATAGTATTACATTATTATTATCATCGAGAGCTTTCTGTAGGTGCAGCTCCATGGTAAAGTCTTCTCTCATTTGATCTTACCATACCCCAAGTCATAGAGAGGTAAAAATAAGTTGCTTAAAGCTTCGCATCTGGCAATGGGCAGAGGAGGGCTGCCGGCTGAGGTTGCTGGGCTCAGAGCATTAAGCAGCATGAGGTTCCACTCTCATAAGAGCTAGCCCCAGCTCAGTCCATTGGCTAATTAGATGCTTCTGGTAGAAACTCTGGAAAGGAGGGAGTCTATGGTGTTACTGGAATATCCATGATTTGCAGACTGGGTGGGCACTGGAGACATGGACTCTGCGTGGCGTACTCACGGACTCATTGTATTTCCCCTAAATGTTCATGATCTGGCCTATTATCCACATTTTATAAAGATGAGAAAACTCAGCTGGAAAGAGGCGGACAAAGTCATAAGGCAGACTAGAGGCAGAACTGGGATTTGAACCTGGATCTGACTCTGAAGCGCACAACTTCTGCTGTTTGCATCACCCTGAAGAAGGAATTAAGATATCCCTGTGCCCGTGAGAAACCCATGAATTTCTATGGCCCGCCGGAGGTCAAGGTGCTGGTCTGGGTTTGACCCCAGGCTTCTCTGGCCCACATTGCTTTGCTGACTGCTCTCAGGGTACAGCTACTCTTGAGTCTTCACCATACTCGACACGCCAGGATAGTAAGTACCGTCCAAGAGAACTTTCTGGAAGGACAAAGATGTTCTACATCTGTGCTGTGCAATGTGGTAGCCACATGTGGCTACTGACCACTGGAAATGCAGTGCATGTGATTAAGAAACTGACGTTTTGAAAACTGTGATTGAATTTCAATGAATTTCAGTGCAATTAGCTACCCAGGGTTCGGGCTGACATACCGAGCAGTACGGCTCCAGATTTTCACAGAATGATGCTCTGACGTCATTCAGTGCTCACAAGTTCTCAGCTGTGGTAGGAAAGGCCTTTCGGAGATGAAGAGCAGGAGGACTGTTCTATTAGGTGGGCAGGTGCGAGGTTGTACAAGTAGGTAAGGCCAAGGGGGGGGGACCACCTGGCCCTTCCTGCTCATGGCGGATCCCTTTGTGTTGGGAAGAACGATTCGGTGCTGATTCTGGGAACAATGGGTGAAATTTCCTGGGTCATTGCAATAGCCTTTCTTTGTTGGTTTAATCTGAGCATAATGGTTCAAGAGATTTCTTCTCCTCTTACCACTCACCCCCTAAACTCGACTAGGTCACCTGCTCTCTTTTAAAATAAAAGGAATTAAAATTGATGGTGTTTTGACACCATCAGGAAACCTTTTTAATAGCTAAAGATTCTTGATCAATAACAGTGTCCTCCTAGTAATACCTAAACTTTCCAAAGTGGGACCTTTCAAAATAAATGGGGAAAAAAAAACCCTGATGGAATATGAAACACCAGTCTGGGATAATCGCATGGCCTTCTTTCTTTAGAGTGGAGATTACAAGTCCGTGACGCTTGGGCTAATGGCATGCTTAGTTATATGACATATACCTATACCTCAAATATATATATCATAAATATACATATTTACTTATGTGTAATACAGACAAATGTATGTAGGTATAGCATGTTACATGTAACTATATACATACACCTATATGTACATATATAATATATGTGTGTGCATGTTTACTATATATTTAAATGTTGATGTTATTTAAAAACCATGATAACTATTCCCATAAAAATCTGTTTTTTGTTTTTGTTTTTGTTTAGTATCTTTTAGATATCAGAAGATCTGGCAATACAGACCCTGTATCACTTCCTGGGGAGAAATGACCGTGGTCAGGTAGAAGATGCCTCCTTTCGAGGGAACATATGTGATGGGACATCTGCTCTCTAGCTCTCCACCGTCCCCGTCGCCTGACGGATGCAGTTCTGTGGAGTGCGTGAGCCCCCGAGCCTGGAGTGGGACGCTGCCGCAAGCTGGGGGTTCCATCTCTCACACCCCCACCGCACACACCTGGAGAAGATACTTCATGATGATACAGGTGGAAGCATCTCTCTCCTACGAGGTCACATACACATTTTCTTTGCAGGCAGCAGAGGGGAAATCAAACATTTGGATAAGGGTTTGTCAGAGAATCTGCTGCAGGGGCGAGACCGGAGGAGAACCTTGTGAGGACGACTGTTTCCCACCTGGTTCGGGGCAGCCGGGCCCTGAGGAGTCTTCTTCAGGGCCCACAAGGTGAGGGCTGCAAGGTGAATGACAGCTCCCTATCTCAGCGGGGGCCAGGGCCTCCGCCCCTCCCGGGGTGTAGCTGCCAACACCACCCAGCCTAGGAGCAGCTCTGCAAACCCAGTAAATGTGCTCACCAGCAGCGATTTCATGATTCACCGACACCAGATTGTCTAAGACCAGGAGGAGAAAAACAGGATCAAGCCAGAAAACCCATCTGCAATTCATTTCACACCAGACTTTAAAAACACGTCCACCTGACAAAAGTACAATCGATCATTTCATTTCATTTTTAAAAGAGTAAACACGCTCAAAATTAAATGGTTAGGGGGTGTGAGAAGTGAGGACATCCAAACGGCTCTCTGTGGCTTTGTTCTTCATATTCTAATTCTTTCATGTCTTTCTGCCTGATGTCTCCTAATGGACTTTCACTAGAATCCGATTTTTGATCTTTAATCCCTTTATGTGTTTTTCTGTGCTTACTCTCGGATGCCTTTGTAGCTGCCATAATTGGGTCTCTGGCACCATTTTAATAGGGCTTAGCACAATGCAGGCTTGACAAATTTCATCTAAGTAGGGAAAAAAATATATCAATATCATCTGAGAAACTGACCAGAGTTTCCAATCCACGGCAACAAACCTATCAAATAGGACGAAGTTAGGCAGAGGAAGCCAGCCTCCGTGGTCGGGCCAGGAAGAGATGACCAAGACCATCTGAGGCTGTGCTGCGAGAGCCTGTCTGTCTCAGACGTTTACAAATTCACAAGCCTGGGTGCAGAGAGCTGGGCCAGATCCCTTTTCAAGGCCCAACGTGGTTCGACAATCTCACAATACATGTCGGCCCAGCCTCCCTGGGAACACGCACAGACGGCGTCTCCTCTCCTGGTGTCTGTGCCTTGGCGATTTTCAGCCGAGGTGCTCGACAATCTGGCAACGCCTAAGTGACATTCTCTGACACAGCTCTGCTGGAAACCCCGTCAGATTTACAAATGTCCTGGCAATAAGGAAACATGCAATTGAAGGAGATGTCAACGGGGGTGGTGGCCCAGCTCCAAACAATCCCAGTGTCTCTGGAAAAGACCCCAATACACCTGAGCAGAGTGTCATGACCCAACCTTGCACCCAGGCTATCGCTGATTGATTGGTTCAGTAGTGAGCCCCTGACCTATTCCAGACCAATCAAACATTTCCTGGGGAATGATTGACAGGAAGCCAGGGAAAAGCCTCAACCGTCCTCTGATGTCAAAACAGAGAAGCTCAGTAGCTTCAGCAACCCGATGTCCTGCCACGAGCAGAACGTGGGTTGGTGGCAGTGGGAATAACTCAGAGGAGACACGGAAGGAGAGTCGGTGGCTCTGCTACGGTCTTTGAGTCCCAGCTGCCCCAGCTCTAATCACACCAGATAACTGCATCCTCCTAATAGTGTCCTTACTTTACAGAAGTTGATTTGAGCGGCACTGACATCTCACACTGAAATAGCATTTCTCAGTCCCTGGATTTTTGATAGTCAGAGCGCTAGTCCTCCTTGTTGTGGGAGGGTGTCCTGTTCAGACAGGATGTTCAGCAGCATCCCTGATCTCTAGGCACGAGATGCCAGGAGCACTCTCGGCCCATTTGTGACAACCAAAAATGTCCCCGGGCATTGCCAAATGTCCCCTGTGGGGAAAACTGCTCCCCGTCGAGAACCGCTGCACTGACATAATTGAATGCAGCAATTCAACATGAATAACCAACAAGGTTCTCTGGCCCTGCCTATTTATGGCACGGAAGGGTTGGTGGATGAATTGAGACTATAAAAGTGGTGAGTCCCAATTTAGGCTCTCAGTCTTGGATATACTCTAAATCCTTTCTTGCTACAAAATATCTGGCAAGGCCCTTCACATATTTATTACCCTGTGGAGTGTTTCATCTGTTTCTCTGGTTTCTGGTGACATTTATATCTCACAAAGATGTTTATGGTTACAAAGAGGCAAAAAAAGGTCCCTGGTACTCAAGACACTGGTCTTGAAACATAGTTCCTCATAAAATTGTATATGTATCACCTTGGGATGAATAGATAGATGTATTTATAGTGACATACACTGTGTATATACCACAGGAGTCATTCTGACCATTGAGGGTCTATTCTGATATAGTAACAGTCAGAATGCTTGTCATCTAATGGGCACAATTCAGGAGTCTTCACTGCACCTTCCTAAGAGAGCCTTGATATCCTTTTACATAGGCTGCCTCTTCCTTGCTCATATGAAGAAAAACAAATATAGTACCTTCACTATGGGAGCCCTAAAGATGTCTTCAGAATTCTCCCGGGAGGTTCTCTCAGGGCAAGAATGCAAACCAGCAAGTATTGCTTCTTCTGAGACTTGGCATTTCAGCGAGAGAGAGGCAGTGATAGAAGGAATGGCTGCAGGGTCGTTGGGGTAAAGGGCGCTGGGAGCGAGCTGCTCATGATTGAATAGTCCTCCCGGATCTGCCCTCGGTCAAGCCTCTTCCTCCAGCCTTCCTGTCACCTCTGGGAGCTACTCAGTACCCATTCTATAAATCGCCTAAGATAGTCGAGGTAAATCTGTCGTTCTTGAAACCAAGACACTCAACCTGATACTACCAAGAAAAGCCAACTGAAATGGTAAATTTTTAAAAAAGGGGCATCTCAAGATCTGTGGATTAGCACCAGAATAGAGTCAACATTTTTTTTTTTTTTTTTTTTTTTTTACTAAAAATGTCCCATTTATACATTTAATTCCAAGGTCCCACCTCCATAGTAATTACAGATAAACAGATCTGACACTTTAAAAAGGGCTTTCTTTCGCCCGGCAGCTGTGGCTCAGTGGTTGAGTATTGACCCATGCACCAAGAGGTCACCAGTTTGATTCCCAGTCAGGGCACACGCCCAGGTTGTGGGCCCGATCCTCAGTGGGGGGCATGCAGGAGGCAGCCAATCCATGTTCTCGCTCATCGATGTTTCTATCTCTCCCTCTCCCTCTAAAACAAATAAAGAAAAAAATTATAAAAAATAAACCGGGATTTCTTTCCTGGTGGCCGAGCCTTCGGAAGATGGGGGCCCAGCTTGCACTGACGCCACAGCCGCCGGCCTGTCAGGGTGAGCTGTGGTGGACACCCGGACTGCGCGACCACCAACAGGCAGTGAACGGTGGTTCCTGACCTTTACGATACCTTGAAAAGGTGTCGCTGTCACACAGGACTTAGACATGCTGAAGCCGACTGGCTGTTCTCCTTTTTCACCACACCTACAAACATGATCTTCTTCTGTCTTCCAGTTCCAAAACACGTCCCCTCGAATGTCCTCTTTCCCTCCCCAGCAGATTCCAGGAAGGCCATATGGCTCCTCCCACTTGTGCTGATGTGTCAACAATGAAACGCAGACGCCAACATGTACTAGCTGGCTGGTCCCTCCACCTCCCCTGGATGAGTAGCAAGGACAGGGACTTTCTGGGCATTGATCGGGGCTCAGAAACGGAAACACAGCAGCTCCGACTTCCACGGAAGTCATGCAACGCTCCACGGAGTGTACTTTGCCTGAAGCAAAACATGTTTTGTCCTCCAACAAAACAACTGACCTGGTGCCAGCAGAAAGGACCAGTGATCGAAGTCCCCATGTGTTTAAAGGTTCTAGGAACCCGTGGTGACCTTTTCCCGGCCCCTCGGCACACTGCCTTAAAAGACATGCGACCCATTTTACGTCAAGCGCTTTGCCCGGGTCAGAGGCCTAAAAGATCCCAGTGTTTTGTTTTGTTTTTTACTACCTTCAGGAGGATCTCTTATTAATAATTCAGTCCAGGCCAGACACTGCTCTGAGTGTTCTCTGCTCGTCATCTCATTGGTGCACCTGCAGAACTGGATTTGTTTTATTCCCCTTCCCTGAAGAAGTCAAGGCTCTTACTAATTATAAGCAACACAACGGTAATTAGATTGGAGGCAGGATTTCTCAACTGCTTGATGTATTTATTTGAAGGTTCCCCTCCAACATCACAGCAGACAAGGAGTCTAGACCCAGCAAAAATCAGGATCCAGGCTTTCTGCGACCTTCGACCTTCTCTGTGGTTCTGTCTGCCAGGGTCTCTAATAACAACAACAAGCAGCAGTTTTACCCGCCAGGGTCAACAAAACATCTCAACTGTCTGTCAGGCTCCAGGCTGGGTGATTTACAAGGCATCTTGTTGAGACCTCAGGAAACATTTATCTCCTCCCCCCTCCCCCGCCCCAAACAGATTGGAAAACCAAGGTTCAGAGAGACTAAGTGACTTGCCCAAGGTCACACAGCCACTACACAGCTGACTGAGATATTAACTTGACTGCAACTGTTTCCTACACGTGGACAGTGAACTCGTACCTTGTGAATCGCACTCTCTCACTAGGTTCTACCTCAATTGAAGCCACTTCATGTGACAGGAAGCACTCAAAATGCATGAGCAAGTGCACACACACACACACACCACACACTGACAATTTGCCTTCCAGTTCAGCCTCTAGAATGTGTCTGTGTTTTGAACTACTTTCAGGAGCACGTTTGAGGCTTTTTGATATTTTCATACGTTGTCAGGCAGAAAGTGGGCGCGATCGAGTCTGGGAAGCATTCCCTTCCGCCCCCCCACCTCCTCTGGGTGACCCCACGTGTTTTGGCTGCCTTAGCCGTCCTTACGAGGCATTCGTCATCCTTACACGTAGAAGCAAGGCCGGTGCAGCTGCAGGGGAAAGACTCCCCTTCATCACCTTCCTCCCTTGGACTCACCTGGTCTAACTTGGACTTCCTCCATTTCCAGGACCAGGGGGTGTCGAGCAGAGAATGGAGGGGGTCTCAGTCAAGCAAAAGAAACAATTCTTTCATGCTTTGGGGAAGTGCCACTACCTCTTTGATGCAAAATGGTTTTAATCTTCCCCAAGAGTAAACATCTGCTTAATGCAAAGCTTTCTAAGTCAATTTAGGCCTCCTGTAAGTGCTGCCTAGAAGCTCGGCGGCTATTATGGGCAGGCCCAGCGAGACGGAACTGCTCTGAAATGTGCAGCGACACACATGGGTCTCTCCAGCCCAAACCTGCACAAAGCTGAACTCGCCTCCCTGCACAGGCTCGGGGCAGGCTTGGATGCAGGCTCGGAGCCGAGGCCTGGAGGGTGGGCTTCGGGGAGGGATGTGAAGTCTCCCCACCCCCGAGCAGGTGGCTTTTCCTACATGGTCCAGAAACACACAGCAGGGGGATAGTTTGAAAATGTTCTGCTAGCTGCAAAGTCAGTGTTTTTGTTTAGTTGGTTTTAGTTTATTCTTTCAACTGACAGCTCACAGAGACTGGGGACGGAGGTTACCCTGGGAAAGAAAGAAGAAAATTTCGCACCTAGTGGATGTGGCTATCCATAGACAAAAATAAATTAAGAGACTGTAAATGTATACCCGAAGACTTCAAGGTGACCCGGATGGAGTTTCTGGGAGGTGATGCAAGAATGTGGAAGCGTAATTAATGGCACCATCTGAAGGAAGGGAATGTGGAAGAAGGGACTCCGCCAACAGGGGTAGGGAGAAAGAAGCCCAGTGTGTCCACAGCATCATCCAAAAACGATTTACAGTGAGTCCTGGGGACTGGAGCTTCTAGTACTGGAGAGGCCGCTGCGTCAAGGGGAGGCCAAACCCTCCGGCCTCACTGCGGCCTCCCTGAGAGGGCCTTCGGAGCAGCCCCCTTCCCTGTGCACAGGCCCATGGCGTTCCTCTAGCAGGGCTTCCTTCACACACACACTCTCACACTCACTCACACTCACACACCCACACTTACTTACACTCACACACATGCTCACACTAACACTAGTCATACAACCACACACTCACACTCTCACACACTCACACTCATCCACTCACACACATTTATACTCACACTCATAGACTCATTCACACACATACTCACACATGTTTGCACATACACAGAGTCACACACTCACACACACTCACACACATGTTTAGATTCACACACACATTTAGACTCACATACAGTCACACACTTACTCACTCTCACACTCACACACACACTCACGCACACTCTCATTCACACATCACACACTTAGACTCACACTCTCTCTCACACACTCACACACACTCACTCATACACACTCACACACACTCATACTCTCACACACTCACACACACACACACACACACACACACTCACACACAGACCACTTCATTTATTTTAACCATATGAGAGGCAGCAGAGACACTGCTTCTGTTTCGGATCTTCTCAGACGTAGTGGTAATGGGACAGTTGGGCTGATATCGGACACATTTTGACTCTCTTTCTAATAACTACCTGACTTGTTTTTTAAAAATATTTGTTTTGATTTTCAGAGAGAGAGGAAAGGAGAGGGAGTGAGAGAAACATCACCTTGAGAGGGGAACGTGGATCGGCTGCCTCCTGCACTGCCCCTACTGGGGACTGAGCCCGCAACCCAAGCATGCGCCCTGACCAGGACGTGAACCAGCAACCAACCTTCTGTTGCATGAACAATGTCCAACCAACTGAGCTACACCGGCCAGGGCTGCCTAACTTAGAATTTAACCCCATCAACCGCAGAAATCATTATCCATAAAAACGAGCTGATATGTCAACATCTGTTACATGTAGTGTCCAATGTAACACCATACTATGTAGTGTGTAGCATCTAATATGAGAATACATGTTATATGTTAGATTCTATATAAATTAAATAAGAGTTCTGTCCATTTGTCTGTCAGTTGAGTCGCATTTCCATCATATTTGGAGAGAGTATTGAAGATGGCCCAACTGTACAAGGACTAGGTGACATGTGAAAACACAGATTTTCCAGGATTGAATTTGAGGTTCACCACAAAGCCCTTGAGATCAGTGCTGGTGAGACATGTACATACAGCATGGCATTGTGGACCGAAGAGGGTTGTTGCAGGAACTAAATGAGGCAGCACGCGCGAAATACCACATCGTCATCAGCGAGTAGACGCCTGGTCATTTCGTGTGTGTGTTACCAGGGAAAGAATTAGCCTTCATTAAATAACAAAATTCTTCCAATGCTCCCCGTGGCACTGGATGCATACATCTGCCCACAGTAAGAGCAGTGACTTCGTGGGGAACGGTCACCTGCATTTTGAAGCCTCTGTCCCCATGTCCTCATTTGAGACTCAGGTGTCCAGAGTAGGACGTGAAGCCCAGAGAGATCCTGAGACTTGCCTAAGGTCACACAGCACAAACACAGATGACTTGGGGTGGGTCCCAAACACTGGCAATGTAACTAACACACATTTTCTGTATTTCCTTAGATGGCTATGCTATAGCTTGCGATTCCCACATGAATCAAGGTTGAAGAAAAATGGAAGCAGCAAAGTGCTTTATGGATCTGGAATTCTCATAATCAGGAATAAAGAAACAGGAGTCAAGGGCCGAATTCCTTCACGTCCTGTCCTTAGATATGCAGTTCTCTCTGGCCACACAACGGTACACAATGGTATGCACACATGACCTTCCTTCTCACTGCTACTCTCTGGATGGTATCAACTTCATGTCACTGTGCTACCTGCCACTGCTGGTAATTTCTCTTCCTGCCCAAAAGTTCTGAGGAACATCTGAGCTGTTCCTTGAAAACCATAGGTGCTAACTATAGAATCATTTGTCATTATGCATCGAATAATTTGGCAACACTTTTCTCCAATGCTGCTGTTACCTGCCTCTTTCAGTCGTGTGGCAGCCCCTTTGCTCTCTCATGGTTTATTTGTAGAAGGAGCTGACTTGGGTATGAATTCCTCCAAAGGTTTATCAAGCTGCTCAGGACGATGTGTGCATATCCAATGAGATGACAACGGATACATAATTTATTTTCTAGAGTGAGTTATGAAAGTTAATCGATGAGAAGTGGAAGTCTTGTGAATTATCTATCGAAGAGCAGACTATGAAATGCTCTATATCTTCAAGGCTGGTTTGAGTTGAGATCTCAGAATGCACTATTTATTAGCCCGTGTGCAAGATAATGGGATTCTCAAGCGGATGGAGGCAGGCCTCGCTATTAAGACAGAGACAGTGAAAATAAAAATGAAATGTGTTTTGCTACAACAGCAAATCCTGCTCCCATGATTGCCAGGAAAAAAAATAAATAAATAAATAAACTGGGATCAAAAGTCGGCTGAGAAAATCTCTTTCCATGAATAGAGCAGGAGGTTTAGAGGAGGCAGGAATGTAAGTGGGGGAGCAGTGGCTTTGCCAGGTCTCCTGAATTCATCTCACTTTGAGATGGTTAAAGCACCACTATGCCATGGGACACAGCTGGTTGCCTGTTCTCCTCTAAGGCATCCTGGCCAGGGCCAGAGGAGGGTCGCTAGCATCCCCACGACTGCATAAAAGCCCTGTGCAGATAGTGGCTCAGAGACAGGGTGCCAGGCTTCATTCAGAATCTGGGAACATGGGTCAAAGTCACTGATGACATTTAGGCATTAGAACAAAGTAGGTCAGTGTGAAAAGATAGGGTGATGGGTGGTTCGTTCCTTTAATCTATGGGCATCTGGAGATTTGTAGGGGAAAAGAGAGCAAGAAAAACCAAGATGGTTCCATCTGCAAATACCTCTGACACAGCACCGTTCTGCTCTCTGTCTATCAAGCTTAATCAGTGGTGCTGATGCATTGGGAATTGCCTTCTTTAACTCGACTATTTAAAATATGATTTGGAATAAAAACTGGGAGTATAAAGAAAATAACTCTGAGTGTTTTTACCCACTGGGCTGATAGCAGCCAAAGGGATGTCTTCCTTGCTCCTCCACTCAGGGCGATTTCAAAGCAGTAACTGCGCCCCAGAATCCAAATGATTGTTCTCCCAAATGCCGGTGCCAAGACACTGAGTACAGGGTTCCGTGTTCCTTCTCTGGTGAAACCACACTTAGAAGCAAGGCCACCCACTTGGACTCAAGATGCTCCAAGACAAGTCCCTGGATGTCTGAGCCAAAAAAGCTTTCTGCTGGTATAAAATGGTCATGCACGTGGTTCCCCTCAACATTCATGAGGAGAAGAGAACAGAAACTGGAGGCTCCAGAGTTAGTCCCAAGGTTCTGCTGCACCAGCCCTGAGGGAGCTCCTTGCCTGCTTTGATTCAGATACTGCAGACAGACTATGCATGACTCTAAATCCACTACAGCTGACTCCAGTCCCTTTCCTCCCTCACTCAAGCAGGCATTGCCAAACGCACTTGCGATCTGCTGTGTTATGAGACAACCTTTAACTCTTCTTTGGCGTATTTTGTATGTGTATTATTTAATAAGCAAGGCGTTCACAAACTTTGGAATTTCAAGTGCCATCAACTTAGAGCTCTAGGAATAAACCAGAGTGTGCTGTTGTCCTGCTTAAAACTTTCCAGTAGCTTCTCATCACAACTCAATAAAAATCTACACTCATGACCATGCTGCATGGGACCCTGCCTCACTTGGCCCTGCCTACCTCTCCAACACCAGTCCCTACCACTCTATCCCTTCATCACAAGGCGCCAACCATACTGGCTTCCCCCGACCATCCTACAATCATCAGTCCCCATGGTAAGATGTTCCTGCTTGAATTCAGCTCTTTTCTTCAGTGTCACTGCTCAGAGAATTTTACTTGAATATGACTTTTGATAGACCCTCACACCCAGGACGCTGTGTGTCACGGAGCATCTCTCTCACTTCAATGTCTTCTTTCTTCTCTCTACAAGGAGTACACATGTGTTTGCCTCTATCCTTGCCCATTAGAACCTAAAGCCTATGAGAATAGGGGTGTAGACTCTGGTCAGTGCTGTATCTTCTAAGCCTCAAACTGTGTCTGGCATTGACTCAATGTCCAATAGCTGCTGGATGAGTTAAGGATTGAACACATCCACAATATAACCTATTATAATGTATCAATCAATGCATTGGAGCACCAGGGTTGAGACACACAACAATGCAAAGGGGACTTCTTGGACCTTGTTTCTTTATCTGTCAAACCAAAGGGACACTTTACATGAGCCATATTTACCCAAGTAAACACCCCTCCCACTGAAAGGGAATCTGCTTTCTGGCCTTGACCTCATTTCGCCTCCGGCAGATTGCCTTTGGCTGCCAGCAGCTTGAAGCCTAAGCGGAGCAGGTGGAGGGAGGTGTATATGACCCTGAAGGTTGCAAGGAAAAGACATTTCCATCCAACAGATTGGAAAAAATTTAAAAGATTGATGATGTCCAGTTTTGGCATGGATGTAAAGTTTTGGCCCTTCATACCTTCTTTGAAGGAGTACAAATTGGCAAAGCCATTTTTGGGAGGGCGTTTGGAAATAGCTATCAGAAAGTAAAGTGTGCATAGCCTGGGAACCAGCAAACCCCCTTCTATGACTCTCCCCTCAACAGATCTCAGGCATGTTCACAGACACAGATTGAAAAGGCACTCCTGCAGCAGCCCTGCCATAAGAGGTAAAGAAAACCAGACACTCCCTAAATGCCTATAAAAGAGATGAGGACCAAACGAAGTCTGGTATGAGCATATATGGAATCTTGGGCAGTCTGTCAGGAGCAGGGGAGTACACCTATATGTACTGACATAGAATACAGTCAAAACATGTTGTTAGATGAATACATGCAAGTTGCAGAACGATGTGCATGATGAGATCCCATTTATCTAAAACATGTGCACTGTGTCCACGCACACATGCCCACGCATGTCATTGCATCAAATAGGTATGGGAGGGTTTCAGACTAACACTCCGACTTGTCGGCATGCTATGTGCTTTGCCCGGGGGAGGTAGGAGTGGAAAGAGGATGTGATAAAATGTTTTACTCTGCTTTCTCACTTATTTCTTGAAAGTATTTTAGGGGAAACAGCCATGACATTTTAATTTTGAAACTCAAAGGAAGAGGTGTGAGAGGTCTTGAAAGAATCCTAGTTGGGACCAGAGATGGGATTTGTGTCTCTTTCAGAAGCTCTGAGCTGTAGAAGATGGAGATAAAAACAGGAGCAGCCCAGCCAGAGTGCTGGGGTGGCTCAGTTGGTTGAGCATCATCCTGTGCACCCAAAGGTTGCAAGTTTGATTCTTGGTCAGGGCATATACCAGAGTTGCAGGTTCAATCCCTGCTGAGGGCACATACAGAAAACAACTGATGGAATTGATGTTTCTCTCTCACATTTATGATGTTTCTCTCTCTCTCTCTCTCTCTCTCTCTCTCTCTCTCTCTCTCTCTCTTTCTCTCTCATTTCAGCATGTCCTCAGGTGAGGATTAAAAAAGAAAAGAAAAGATGGAGCAGACAGTCGAGTGACTTGGATTCAAATCCCAGGCTTCCTCATTCACCAGTTTTGTGAACTTGATCAAGTGACCTAACTTGCGTGATGCTCAGTTTTAGTTTTTTCATCGCTAAAGCTGGGATCATCACCATACCGGCCTGTGAGAATTTAGTGAAGATTAACTGAGATAATGCATGTTAAATGCTTGGCACACCCCTGGGCACGGAGCAAGTGTAAATATTAACTATTAATTGTATTACATTATTCAACAGGTTTTAGCTTTCATATCTGCTTAAATGAGGGAAAGGGGAAGAGTAAAAAGACGGCAGCTTAGCGACATGACTGATTCAGTCTGCTACAGGAGTGCTGTCCCTCAGAACTTTGGGCAATGAAACCAATCTTCTGTATTGTCCGCTATAATAAAGACAAACCACAGGTGGCTAATGAGCACCGGAAATGTCAACAGTGCGACTTTAAATGTAAACAGGTACACGTGGCCAGTGGCTCCCCTATGGTATAGCACGCTTCGAGAGAACTTTATTTCCCCCAGGTAAAAACTATCCCCAATTCTGTCCTGATAACCATCAGTATCAAAGATTGGCACAAGTAAGTCCTAGTACTTAAAATGCTATGAAATCCTAAGCATGTCTGGATTATGGGATCCTAAGCATGTCATAATTCTAGAAGGTTTTAGGAAGCAGTACCCTGTTCAAGACTCATGTTGTTTTTCTGACCACTTGGAGGAGAGTCTCAGCTATTGATGTTAACTGCCTTGAGCATCATCTTCAGAACCTTCGCTTCTCTCATCTTCCTGAGAGAGAGCAGACCTGAGCCACAGCAAACCCATGGAATGGAGAGCTTGTCCAGATTTCTTTGTTCTCCATGCATTTTCTTTTAGTAAGATAAGCTATAAATGTATTCATTTTTTATTAAATTTTTTTCTTTATGGATTTTTAGAGAGAGATAAAGGGATAGACAGAGATATAGAAACATCAATGAGAGAGAACATCAATTGGCCACTTCCTGCGTGCCTGCCACTGGGGATCAGGCCCACAACCTAGGCATGTGCCCTGACACGGAATCGAACTGCCGACCTCTTGGTGCATGGGTCAACACTAAACCACTGAGCCACAGCAGCTGAGCTAAATGTACTCATTTAAAGTGTGCATTCCATGTTGTCTAATATAGCCACAGAGTTTTGCGATGTTCACTACTATCGAATTCCAGAATATTTTCACCACCCCAAAAAAGAAGGCCCACACACATGAACAGCCACTTCACACTCCTCCTCCCCCAGCCCCTGGCAACCACTGATGTGCATCTGTCTCTAGAGATCGGCTTATTCTAGACATCTCACAGAAGTTGAATCATGAAATATATGGTCTTTTGTATCTGGCTTTTCTTATTTAGCATAATATTTTCAAAGTTCATTCCTATCGTAGCATTTATTAGTACTTTGCCCTATTATATGGCTGAATAATTCCTCAGTGTATGATATACGACATTTTGTTCATCCATTCATCAGTGGATGGGCATTTAGGTTGCTTCTGTTATTTGGCTGTTACGAATAACACCGCTATCAATGTTTGTGCGTAAGTTTTGGTGTGAGTATGTGTTCTTTTCAGTTCACTGTGGTGTGTACTCAGAGAGGAATTGCTAGGTCGTATGGTAAACTCTACAGGTAATTTTTTGAGAAACTGCTAAATTATTTTCCAAAGAGGCTGCTGAATTTCACATTCTCATCAGCAATGTATGCCAGTTCTAATTTCTCCACCTGTTATTGTCTTTTTATTACAGCCATTTCAGTTGGTGCAATCAATGTATTTTTAGTCAATACCATTTATTTATATCTTGTAATGATAAATGTTCAGTTGAAGTAGAGATGAAAGGTTTCCCTTTGTGAATTAATTTATATTAGTTATATACAAGGAATCAAATTAAATACAGGTATGTTTAAATAAAAGCATATAGTATAAGCCTGGTGCTCCAAAGCATTTGAATGTCTGAAATTTAGGAAACAATGGTCATGGCCATGTTTTGGGGTTCCATTCTGGGGTCCACGCATAGAACGGAAATCTGAGGTCATATGCAGAACTGGTGTGTGTGCAACATGTTTTCGTCCAGGATTGGAAAATTCTGCTTAGTTCTTACCTTTTCCTCTACACACATAAATGAGGAAGAGAGAAGCCAGGGGACTTGCTCCCTGATACAGAGGTCTAGGGGCAGCTCTAGAATAAGGGTGCAGTCTTGAACACTCCGACACCGGTGCCCTGCCGGAACTGCATGGAAGACGGACAAGTGTTGTTCAGCCAGTTCGTGCAGATGAGGCCACCCCCACACCCTTCTTGGAGAATGGCCACATGTCTGGCTCTCTTAATCATTCTGCTCTCACCTCTGTCCTCGTTGGGATCTGGACACAAAGGGCCCTGGGAGAACAGGATGGATGAAACAGCAGAGAGGGGGGGCCTGAAGCAACGCTTTGGTGGCAGGTGGATTCCGGCGGGTTCTACTGTTTCCTAGCTGATGCTCACTTGTGGAAGGGAAGAGCTAACGATCCCAGAACGGCACACCTATACACCCAGGGGGGTGCATCCGAGAACACGATGAGCACACCTCCGTCCCCTCTTACTTGGCTATCTGGTCCAGAGTGGGGGACACAGCCAGTCCTTTAGCCGTCTGGGGACACGTGCAGAGTCAGGTTACACTGTACTGCCTTGTCTGGCTGACCTCTGAAAGGCTAGAAGACTTTCTCCACCCAGAAGCCACAGAGCCATGGCTATTTCTGGAGCAGAGATTCTTAAGTATGTTTTTGCCATGAGGTTGTTCACGATTAACTAGAATTTAAAAACCCTTCCATTGTAAGACCATATGCTCACAGTTTGACATCTACATTGAGGGGAAATTCCTAGCCACCCCAATTAAGGACCCAGGCCCACCAATCACACTGCAGGGGCCCCTCTTTCTCATCTCCAGAGAGCGGGCTCAAAGTCACTGGTGAGGGTTACGAAGGGTTTTTCCTGGGGCTGGAAACTCCTGGGCAGCGGATCAGAAAAGACAGCTGCTGACAGCTGAAAATTCTCTGCCTGGACCTCAAGATCGAGTGACAGAATGTGCGTTTCCATGGCACTCCCAGAAACAGGTGGCTCCCGAACTCTGGAAGAGCACATTCCCCTGCGCCAGGCAAAGCAGCTGTTCTCCGCGGACATGTGTATTTCAGGCACGGACAAGTGAGGTGTCAGGTGTCTCCAAGACAGACGCAGGAAGCTCCGGGAAGTGTAGTGATCCACGGAGGAAGGCTCTGTGGGGCAGAGCCTGTGGGATGATACTGTGGGACGACACCGTGGGACGCTAGCTCAGTGCAGAGCTGCATGGTCACTCTCAACCTCACTAACTCTTCTTCCTACGTTATTTTCTTCCTAGCACTTACTACAGCTGTGATTAAAGACTTCATGGGTTGTGGTAGTTGTCCCATTCTTTGTTTTGACTCTTTGTCCCACAGGATCATCAACCCCACTGGGGAAGGGATCATATCTGACTCTTTGCTAATGTCTAGCATCGTGTCTTGCACGTAGCAGGTGCTCAATACGAGTCTGAAGAATTATCGAAGGATCAGTTGAACCAGGCACGCATGGTAATCTTTTCTGCTGCTCTTGGACATGCAAACATTTCCTTCTATTTTTCGCATGAGTCAGCTGAGGCTCAGAGAGGTCATCTATTCAAGATCAAATGGAATAGGTTGCCAGGCTTGTTCTGGACCCCAGGTCTGTCTGAATCAAACTCCTAAATTGTTCCTGTTGTCCCAAATGATAAACGTGAGACATCTAGCTTTCAGGGGTCTTCCCTACTGTTCAAATAAAAAAAAAAAAAAACAGGGAAAATCCAAAGAAAGAACTGTCCAGTGCTGGAAACTCCAGTGCATGAGCACATGGCTCACCAGATGTTACTCACAGACTTAGTACAACAAGACCTAATAAAGCACCCAAGACTGATCCGCAGTGCTCAGGCAGGTTTGCATGTAGCCCTTGGATGCATTTTTGGGTCATTTGCAATTAAACACACATGCTACACTACCTCGAAGCAGCACCAGTCACCCGGCTCTCAGAGGCAGACGCAATTCTATGATTCCGCCCCCTCTGCTTTCTCCCCGTAATCACGGAGATGTTCTGTGCACCGCCCAGCCCTGGACACTGCCTCCCTTTAGGGAAGATGGCTGTAGTCAACGAAGACCAAAGGAATGGCAGCAGGAAGAGCATGCATTTATTAGCCAACCATGAATCTGCTCCTGAACACACACTAATTGCCCTTCCTGTTTCCCACCTTGCCCCATGAAAGACCACTTGTCCACCCTCCAGGGAGCTTCCTGAGGAATCTTTTACAGGTTAGATCAGAGGCTGGAGTTGCCCGATGGAAACTCTCCAGCAGTTTTCTATTTGTCTTAGACCAAAATCTAAACTTCCGGCAACACCCTGAAACGCTGTGATCTGATTGCTGAACACCTGTGTGATTTTAACTCCTGCCTCCTCCTCCTTCATCTGCTCTGTCCAGGTCATACTGGCCATCCTGGTTAGTCCCCAGAGGGACTTGACTCATTCTACCTTAGGACTTTCGCATGTCCCCTTTTCGTGAACTTTCTTCAGCACACAGCTGACCCCTACTTGTCAAGTAGATCTGAGCTCAAATTCCACAGGTCCCCTCCTCCCACTATCCAGAATAACTCTCTCACTTGGTCACTATCATCTGATATGTTTTATATTCTTCATAGCACTCAATGCCATTGAACGTTCTGCGTATTGCCTATTAAATCTAAGTGATCTTATTCACCCCTACAACCCTGCTGTCTAGCATATACTGGGAAGTCAATAAGTATTTAATAAATTAATGAACACGCATGGAAATCAAGCTACGGCCGTCTGAATTTCCCCTCCCCTGGCCTCTGGAAGGCAGTGCCATCTCATCAGCCTCATTTTGATTTTGAGGTTCAGTCTGAAAGGAAAGAATAGCTGGGAAGCTACTGATTGAGAAAAGGTTTTTTAAGTTTTCTGTGCACATTCTGACCTGAGCTGGCTGGCTCACCTCATCCTAATGCCACGAGCAAGCCCCATCCGTGACTCCTTTGTCCAATCTCTAAAGGGAAAAATGTTATCCTTTTTGGACTTAAGGGAATTAAGGGAAGGATTTAGTTTTTAAGAGAAAAAGCGAAGTCATTTAAATTGAAAACTGATGGTGCCCCTTAGACAGGTGTTTCGTTTGCACGAGAAAGACTCAAGGCAGGCGTGATGAAGGCTGATCCGGTGAGTCTGCTCTGTCCCCGGCCTCAGCTCCTGAGAGATGCCGGCCCACGGGACATCTTGTTCTCTTGAGTTGCGTGGCTTTATAACCCAAGTTGGAGTCCTCAAAGGAGCATGAGCTTTGGATAGGTCTCTGAGATAGAGTTCTGAGTTCCACAGATTATAAATGCACTCACTGAGTTTTTCGTTTTTCAAAGGGAAGTACAACTTTCAGTGCCTCTGCTTCATAAACCCTGGGAGATGAGCTGGGGCAGAAGCCACCCCTGGTAGGTTGGGGTCTGCTGACTGCTGTCTATTTCCTGTGCGATTCTCTCATCCCTGCAATGATCTGGTGGATTCCTCTCCTTTGTCCCAACTTTCCACTCCCCATCTGACTTAGGTACTGTCCTTTTCAGATGAGTATTTACTTAGGATCTTAGCAACTACCTTGTCACTGATCAAAGGGGACAGAACATAGACATGTGTGTGTCCAAAGACATCGCGCTAGTGTTTATGTAATGAAAAGGATGTTCATGAGTTTTATGAAGATCATTAATTCTATTCTTAAAAGCTTTTTATTGGAAAAAAATTGGCAGCAAGTAATACAAATGTTATGTATAGGATAAGAGTATGAGAATTTTTTATTTTTATTTTTTTGGTGTGGAAGAAAATATATCTATAGTAAAAGGACCAGTGATATGCACTGTGCATTGAAGTGGTTATTTTGGGGGGTAGATTATGATGTCTATGTGTGTGTGTGTGTGTGTGTGTGTGTGTGTTTCTGGTTGTTACAACCAATTTAGCATTCATCCTGAATTAATTCTATAATTAGGAAAATAGGTGACACCCATTTCTAATGAATTTCTGTTGGAAAGGAGCCCGAGAAGGTCACCATAAGCTTCAACTAAAGACCAAACGTGTTGGCTGCTCGCTGAGACGGGCACCAAGGTGTGCCACCTTCCGGCGGTGGCAGCTCCGTGTGTCACGTGCTGGCAGGATGGACCTGAGCCACAGGGAGGCCCACGGAAGGCTCCCAACAAAGCTGTGAGACACATCCCTTGGGAGAGCTTCTGCCTCCCATCAATCCTCACCCAATCCCCTTTTCCCAGGGCTGGTTAACAATGTTCCAAATCAGCTCCACGTCCACGGCGTCTGACACAGAGTTCACTGATTCAAAGGTTGAGAGATGCCCCAGGCTGGGCCCATTAGATCCCTTCCTGGGAACCTGGAGCTTGAATGGAGACACACAGAGGCTGGTGGTCCTGTTCGCTGGGCTACTTTGATGTCAACCTTGGTACTGTTGAGACTTTGAGCCAGATAATTCTGGACAATGCTGAATGATTCTGGCTGTCCTATGCCTTGTAGGGTGCCAGGGGAAACACCCTTCCAATTGTGACAACTAAAAGTGTCTCTACATATGGCCAAAGTGCTCCTAGAGGGAAAACTCACCCTGCTGAGAACCACTCACCTAGAGAGAATGCCCATCAATTCTGCCTGCCGAGGGCTCTAGGCTTACCTACCTCCTGGACTTCCCTTGGCTTGAATTTTGCCCCCTCTTTTGAATTTAAGAGTTTCTTTGCATACAATTATTTATGCATTAACACTCGCACACACACACAGAAGTAAAAGCACCAACAACTCCCCTAGTTTATTTGTGTTAAGCTAGCCAGGATTGGGTTCTGTTCCTTCAACCAAAGGGATCTTAGCAAAAATACCCATATTCAAGAATCATCCTTTGTTTGATTTTTTTTGTTTATTTTTTTATTTTTATTTCTGAGAAATAGAGGAAAGGAGAGGAGGAGGGAGAGAAATACATCTATGTGGGAGCAAAACATCAGTTGGCTGCCTCCTGGACATCCTACTGGGGATCGAGTCCACCACCCAGGCATGTGCCCTGATCGGGAATCGAACCAGTGACCTCTCAGTGCATGGGACAATGCCCAGGCCACTGAGCCACAATGGCCAGGGCCTTCTTTGTTTGTTTTTTTTCACTTCACCACCACCAGGACCCTTAGCATCAGGTACCCCTATTCGTCTTTGGTTTCCTGACATTCTATTAACCCACAGTTAGCCAAGCAATCCTCTAGCCAACTGATTTCTGACGTCTGAGCAGAGCTGAACACGAGGCATGAATGAATGAAGCAGACACAGCTGGGCCATACAGGGCACAGGAACAACACAAGGCCTGTCAGCACAAGGCCCGGAAGGAGTAAACCAGATGGCAGAGGAACACTCACCTCACGGGGTGGGAAGGGGCAGTTCTAACCAAAGCCAGCATGTGAGGAAGCTGGGAAGCCAGGAAGCAGAGACGGTGTGAACACAGGACCTGTCCATCCCCGGGGGAATCGATCAGGTGTTCCTTATCGAGACCCTGACTCTGTGGAACCCAACGGAAGAAAATACACATGCAGACAGCATCGCACCCTCACACACCACACCGTCTGGACGGATAAGAATCCCACAGGCTCAGCATCACCCACGGCAATGGGAGGCTTTTCATCCATCCCAGGAACACCCTGTCACCATGGAAAAAATGGGAGCGCTGGTCTCTTACAGCAGACAGGGACCGGACGCAGCAGCTGGTGACTGGCATTCTGTGCGATGGGTGAATGCGTCAACATCTGCTCGGCCCGCACACATCGCAGGCCCTCCGGCAGGCAGCACTAAGTCCCTCGGCGAAGTCGCAGTGGGATCGCCTGCCAGGCCGCCAGGTGTGAAACCAGCCCTAGAGATCATTAGAGTCCATGAGCTCCCACTGAAATTCTGGAAAAGGCTTCCAGCAAACACAGGGCCGCCCGCAGTCTCTGGGAGGCCCCAGGAGCCCGCCTTATTGAGACGGTCATTGGACAGTCCCCGTCCACTTGGTGCTTTCCGTCCAAACCTCGCAGACGGCAGGCACCTCGGCGCCCACCGCTCCCAGCAGAACAAATGCAGAGCTGTCGGAGGGAGAAATAACAGGCCGCCACGGTAACAATAGAAGACACCGCTCGCAAGCTGTCCGCGGCCCCTGGAGTGACTGACATGTCTGACAGAGAGTGTGTGTGGGTAACGTTGCTGGATTTGTGTTTAAAGAGGAACCAGAAAGTGCATTTCCAGGAGGTTTAGACACTGATAACCAAAAGGATTCTCGTGGAAACAAAGCCACAAGGACCAGGTCCCAGCAGAGTCCTCCTGGCCCTTTGTCACCGCCCCTCCCCCGGTTTGATCGGCTCCCCAGGAGCCAGGCTCCACCGCGGGGACAAGGGCTCCTGGCAGAGAGCTGCGAGGCAGAAAGCTCATCCGAAATGACAGTGGCAACCGTGTTAGCCTTCTGCTCAGAAGAGCTTGTGTGGGTGACAGATAAGGCCGTTCCCCCGCAGCGGATGGGGGGTGTCACCAGAGCCACGCAGAACGCCGCGGTCTTTGCAAGTCCAGCTCCGGAGCCCGGCTGCCTGGGCGGGAACCCCAGGTCGGCCGTGCTTAGCCTTGAGAGCCGGGGCAGGTGTTCTACTTTGCGGAGCCTCGGCTCCTCTCTAAATAAGTCTGCCTAGAGCCGTTTGGAGTAGTACAAATACTCTGTGGGAAGTGTCCAATGGCGAGACTAGCAGCAGTAGTAGCAATAATACATTCTTATCACATAATTGAATAATTATAATATATAATCATATGATTTAATTTTTATAAAACTATCATTACATAGTGCTATATTATCATAATAGTATATAAAAACATTATTATACAAAAACAATAAAAATTTATTGTATAATATATAATGATTAGAACATTATATATAATGTAGCAATTATTATATACAATGTCAGATTTAACTGTTGTATAATGATACATGATATATATATAATTATTATGTTTCATATTAAGTATCATTATGTAATCTATAACTTATCATTATATCATATATATGTTATAATAAGTATGTAATTCTTATTATGTTATTATTTCTAGCCTTTCTTTAGCCCTTACTATATACCAAGTGCCAAGGTAAGTGCCTTACAAGTATTAAATCATCCTCAAAAGCAACTCTGGTATGGTCCCGTCCAATGGAGGATCTGGGGGCGTGGATTTAGGTGCTTTAATGTGCCCATCTTACAGCCGAGGGCCCTGCAGCACAGAGTGGTCCAGGACCCTCCCCCGGGGAGCAAAGCTGAGACTCTCACCAGCAATCTCCCTCAGGAGCTCAAAGTCTTAGGAGATATGCAATATTGCTCCCGTAAGTAGCCAACATTCAATCTTCCTTCTATTATTTATCGGGTTTTAATGTTGACTGTATTGCTGTTGCAGTGTGCTTGGAAATAAACTCGCTACTATGTTTATTGAGTCCTTTCTATGTGTCAGGCACTGTGCTAGGGACTTTGCATGCCTTGGTTCCTTTAGCTACCAGCTAACAAGGCGAATGCTGCCCAGAGAAGGCAAGAATGGTGCCCAAGGTCACAGAGCTGAGTGGTGCCCAAGGTCACACAGTGGAGCGGGAGATGAACCCCGTAGTCGGCTCCAGAGCCCACACCTTTATACCATTCTGTTTACCTGCATTTTCCTCTCTGAAGTGAACAGATAACACTTCAGTTAGAAACTGGAGGTGAAATGCCTTACACACCGCCTGGTACATAGAAAGTGTCTGAAAACAAGCAGCTGTTCTTGTTTTTATTAAAACTAAATGCGGAAAGCCCAATAGGCATTTTCTTCCAAGAAAATGATGAAGTATGAATTCAAGAGACTGCCTGTTCAGAGGGCAGATCCTTCGTCCCCTTCAAACCTCAACAAAGCCCCTGCATCGTCGGTCAGCACCAGTTCCCAAATCCACCTGCTCGTCGGAAACCCGGGATTGCCAGGGAAGCATGCAGTGCACAGGGCCTTGCTCCCTGCAGTTTGGGTGTAGATGATCTGGGGTTCAGGGTGGACACCTGCACTGCTAATACTTTGCCTGAATTCTGCTCTGTAGCAGGACTGGTGTGCACCTTGATGCAGCAGGTGCTTGAAGCAACCTGGATCACGGTGTGTGTCCTTAGAGGCTCCCATAATCGGTCCAGCGCCAGTCTGCAGTCTTGTGCTCACACAGCTGCCCTACCACCGAGCACTGACAGATGGAAGCTATTCTTATTATTTAACATTCATTAAGCTCCCACAGTGTCCCAGGAGCTGCATGGTTCAGGGGTGTGGGTGGTCCCCAAAAGTCTGTTCCCAGATGGCTGTGGCCACATGGAGGGAAGGGGATGGGCACCTCTCTCCCTCGTCAAAGCCCACCCTCCCTTTCCTCCCATCTCGTTCTCATTCCAGCCCCAGACGTCCTGCTGGAGCCTGCGGACAAAGACTTGGGCAAGGATTGAACATGACCGACACCTGTACATCCTCCTTCGTCCTTGTCTGGTATCCTCGGCTCCCCAGACTATTGTCTTAGGGAGTGGGAGGCAAGGTCATGTGCTAAAGACGTCAACTCCCATCCTTCCCTCTCCCACCGTGTTCCCTGACTGCACGCCCTTCTGTCCGGCTGCACTAAACATAGGTAGCCGGTGGTTATCAGGACTCTCCATCGCGTGTGGGCACAGAGAGCTGCCAACATGCCTGTCCACCCCCCAACCTGGAGCATCTTCATCTGAAAAAGAAAGTGAAGCACCTCAGAGCATCATGAAAAACCATGACAGCGCTGGACACCCGCTATGGAGTTCCCACAAAGCACAGGTGCTCTCTCGTGGCTTCACAAACATCTCATCGAATCCCTTTGGGCGTGTGTGCGACCACCCCTGCCGTCAAGATGATGCAGCGGACAGTCTCACAAAATGGAAGCTCAGAGAGGTGACGCCCCTATCACACAGGGGCCGAGATGGGGCTCAGCTGGGCCTGGGCACTGTGGCCCACTGCCTGCATAAGGTCCTGGCGGTGCTGCTAAGGCCTTGCATGAGCCGTGTTTGAGCTCTTCTATTCCTGACGTAGATTCTGGGAGGCAGAACATATGGGCTGTCAGCCCCGTTTCATAGACAAGGAAGCAGAGGCCCAGAGAGGTCAAGCAGCTCTCCCAAAACCACTGAGGGGATCACGGCCAGACTCAGGTTCCCCTGGTCTCAACCCTGTGCACACAATTCTCTGGTCTAATTCCTTAACCATGCTCCCCATGAAATAAGAAGAAATAGCTCTTCAGAGAGCATCTTCCAAGAGCACTGTGGAATGGACATGCGGACTGCCTCTCCCTCCCAGGGTCTCCACCTCTAGGAGCCAGTGAGTGAGCGTTAGAGAGAAGGAGAACAGGCCAGAGCTGCGGGAGGACACCTTTGCCCACATGCCCACAGCAGTGATGTCCTAGACTCTGCCCCCTCCCTGGGAACCAGAGGCAGGGCGGGGCAGGGTGGGGCAGGGCTGGTGGAGCAGGGCGGGGCAGGGCGGGGCAGGGCGGGGCTGGCCTCTCCTCCAGAGACAGGTCTCACAGATTTCCCACTTCCCAAAATAACACAAAGAAAAGGACACCCTTTGTCTCTTGGAAAATGCCAGAAGCCCTGTCCCTTGGGAAGGATGAAGAACCTGTCTACAAGAGGCAGTTTTCCTGGGATTGTAGCAAAACCTGAGTGGGTTAAGTCCTCGCAGTGGGCATTGTGAGTGGGGCTGAGGCTCTGTAGGGTTCCACCTCAAGCAGTGGTGCTTAAGTTCTGACGGTAGGGCCAGTGGCCTGGCCATCCAACCCCCCAAGGACACTACGGGTCTTAGTCATCTCAGTGTCTCAGAGCATAGACAAGAACCCAGCATGGAACCCGTGATCAATAAATAATTATTTTTTCTGAATGAATTAATTTCATAATTCCTCTGCCTCCTATGTTGACAGGCCTACAGATTTCCAGCTAGAATCTGGGCATTGCAGGAAATCACGGTCCCAGTTGCCCAGGGGAAAAGACCTTTGGAGTACCGAGTGCCATGTTTCTGGACACCTCTTAGGGTTCAGAAGTTAATTAAAGGGCCGTGCTGGGTGCCTGCATGCTGGTGGGATGCACGTGTGATATGTCTGTCTTTAGACAGAAAAGGATCTCCATAACAAGTCAACTGGGCAAAGCGCTTACCCAGAACACCCTTTAAAAGACAAGTTGGGGGCTCTGCTTCACCACCAGAGGCTCAGATTGCTGCACACTAAAGCAGTGAAGAGGGGTGTGAAACCCACAAGTCACTCCATCCCAGCTCAGCCCGTGCCAACATATTATAAAAAGCATCCTTGCTGACATAGCATGCCATTAAAATGATCAAAATGACAGATGGCTGCTGCAGGAACACCCTTTTTATGGGATGGATATTCATCAGTCTCCCTTTTAATTGTTTGATGAAAAAAAAGATTCCTATAAAACAGCAGACTTCCTTTATTTACATAGGTATTCACGCAGGTGTTGGTGCTAGAAGACATGGTGTGGTGCCAGGAGCTGAAGAGCCCATCCCTGCCCCAGTTACTAGATGTCCTTCTCAGTATGTCTTCACTTCCCGAGATCATGGTGTTCTAGCCCATAGAAGAGCGAAAACGTCCCACACCTCCCCTGATGGGAACACTGGTGTAATTAATTCAGGTGGGACGATGCTGAGTACAATTACGTGTCTGTCTCTGATCCAGCTGACCGTGAAGAGAGACGTAAGATGCACGCCATGACGGTCAACGGCCTGGTGAACATGACCACCGGCAAAAAGCAATCAGGGTGAGTGAGGTCAGCAACCCACCACTTCCTTCCATGAGCGGGGTGTGTGGAGGATTCGGGGAGAACCTAGTTTTTCCTGTGCAGCCCTCCACTTGCAGCCCATACAGCCAGGTAGGGCCGACCCGCCCTCCAGCTCTGTCGTGGGCAGTCAGCATCAAGGTGATCAGTGTGAGGGTGGGCATGGCTGGTGAGGGAAGCTGAAGAGACGGCTATCTGGAGTTTTGCAGAAACAGTTGGAAAAGGACCTTTGTAAGGCGGATTGGGACGTAGGTCTGGCACGGCAGGGACCGGACCATCTTTGCCACCAGTGGAACACAGCGTGCTTGTGAAGGAAGATCAAGCAGGAAACCCCTGCAGGGTTGGGTGCCGGGGCCTCAGAATTCAGCAGTGCCTGAAACTAGACATTTCCTTTTCCCCTTCTAACCAACATGAGTTAGATTTTGTTGCTTGCAGATAAAAGAGTGCTCAAGAACCACCTATTCATCCTCTCTCTCTCTTTCTTTCTCTCTAGTATACATAATACAGAACAAATATCATACATATGTGCAGACCTTTGCTATATATCAGGATATAAGATACATGTTAGCACTGAACTTGTGTGCCTTACATTCATCACCCTCTCCTAGTTCACAGCCTAGCCTATAGTAGGTGCTTAATAAATAATTGCCGACCGCAGAGATGAATCCCATTTAAAGCTCACAGCCACTTTGCAAGACAGGTATTCCTGCTTTCATTTTGTCACTGCAAAAACAGCCTTGGAGAGGTTAATTGACAAGCCCAAGGCCACACGCTTAGTACATGCCAGAGCCAATATATCAACTTGGACCTGTTTGACTCCAAATTCTCTTTGGAGAATTTGCCACCTCCCTGACTCTTTAATTTAGTCTGCTGTTGACACGGTCTCTTTGGCAGTACAGAAAAGTCACTTAGTGACGAAGAAGGAGCTGCCTCCAGGTAAACCGCACCACCAGCGTTCCCGGCCGGCGTGCATTCTGATTCACTTCCCAATCAGCAGGCATTCAGAATACATAGATAACACCGCAGGGCAGCGATGTCACAATCTGGAAATGCCGCCACCAGCCACAGAGCAAAGCAAGTTTATTTCTTTTACGTTTGCCCAGCAATGTATCCAAATGACCAGCAAGTTCCCTGCCTGTTTCCCTCTGGTTCTGTAGGGGTGGTTCCTCTGGGTCCGTTGTTGAAAGCAGCACTTGGCTAATTCCTGGCACAGCTACATATGTTTAGCAGGTCTCTCGGAACAGACATCACCAAATCCAACGATGGGAGTTCTGCTTTCAAATCCGGATGGCAGGGTTAGCTTATGCGTTGCTTTCCGCATTGGAGAGACAGTCACCAGCATTGCTCTGCCCCTGCCTCGCTCTGTGGACTGGAAAATCTCCTCCTTCAGAGAACTTACTGTCTCAGAGACAAAGGATGGCAAAGGGTGCCCAGGACTCAAATCTGGTAATTTTCGTATTCACCTGCTGGATCCCAGAATGGTACTGTGGAGTCTGTTTCTGTGTGCACCCCACAGAAATTCAGGGCTTTGGGGTTTCGTTCCAGAGACTCCTTCCAGCCCCCTTTGCCCCCTATCTTTTCATTTTTGAGGCCTATGTTTAAACAGGGTCAGCCCCCACAGTGCTGATGGGTTGGGAATAGACTGAAGGTTTATCTGCATATGCGAACCCAACACCATGAATTCACTGTGTTCTCTGCTCTGCTGGGAGGGCTTTCTCCTCTGCTACCCTGGTGAATGTCTGATGCTCAAACGTCACCTTGTCCTTTGTGCCACCCTCCCCACCCTAAGAGACACCCACCTATTCCTGTCCTGTGTTCTCATATGCACCCCTGAGGATATACCTCGTCGACGGATCGGTGATGGAGAGGGAATGTTCTGGTCCGACAGAACCGGCCCAAACCTCAGCTCTGTCACTGACATTCCTTGTGGCCTTGCACAAGTCATTTTCCTCTAAGCATTCATGTCTCCATATGCAAAAGGGGCGTCATAACATAGGACTGTGATTCCTGATCTGAGAGACCCTTGGGGTTGTATTTTGAAATTCCAATTTTTTAATTTTTTCATTTTTCAGAAAGGTATTTCAAGGGGAAACCCTGACTAGCTAACACCCTTAGCAGGGTCTGGGACAACACCTTGAAATCAAACACATTACTACTCCTGCAGCAGAATATACGAACAGGCACACTACCAGGGATGCAGAATGCCTATAAATAGCACACTTCATTTCAGATCAGGTTTTCATCCCAAATGAGCGTTTGGGCCAAACTCTCCCCCAAAGCCCCTGATTTTCACAGCTTTGAAAATCAAAATTATAGGTAAGGGATGGTGAACCAATAGTGCCCAACTTTAGTTATTGAGAGAATACAGTACGTCATTAGCACAGTGCCTGACACCTAGCAAGTATTCAGTCACGACTGTTACCTATGATTCTTGCCTGCTGTTTTCATTTGTTTGTGTTTGAAACCTCACCGAAGGATATGTTTTCACTGACACAGAGAGAGACATCGATGTGGGAAAGAAACAAGGATCCATTTGCCTCCCATATGCACCCTGATCAGGATACAAACCTACAACCCTTGGGTGCACAGGACAATGCTCCAAACAAGCCCCCCGGGCCAGAGATTTCCTGCCACTTTCATTATATTATTACAGCTTTGTGTTTATCTAGTGTTCTCGTCCACTAGGCTATGAACCCACAGGTCAGAGACGGGGCTGTCGCTTTTGTGTCCCAGAGCCTAGAACAGTGCTGATGAGAGTCTGTGCAGCGCAGGAAACACTAAGCGAACAAATGCGTGGTGAGGCGGATGGATGTGGTCCTGCTAACACTGCCCTCCCTCTAGGAATACGTCTCCTGACTTAGTATTATAATACCGGCATGAGGTGGGAATTATTGGACCCAGTAGGAAAAAGAATCTAACCATGTATGGTCAAAGGGCTTGTCTGTTGGACAGATATCAAGAGCGAGGTGTGCAATCCCGAGCTGACACCCCAGAAACAACAGTGCATGAGACCCAGACACAAACCCGATGGATCCGGGACCAGGCCATGCTGCAATTATGTTACTTGGCGTTATGCAGCCATGGTCCATGGCTTGGGTGAGTCCTCTTGGTAGCTTCTGGAAAGACTGCCTTTGACACCTGACTTGTCAGACCCCCCTTTGCTCTCGGGTCAGACCACTCACTGATCATTCCGGGCACCACTGGGAATTTAGAAATAAATAAGGAGGTTCAATAAGAACATACATAGGTTCATCTTGTCCAAAGATGCCAAGACTATTCCAAGGGAAAAGAAGCAATGTTTAGACAATGCACTTGGTAAACTTGCCCTTCCCCTTCTCTTCTGCTGTGAGTATCCATGAAAAAGTGCCAACTAATTTAGCTCAGTCCACCATAGGCATTCTTGAATTCTTTTTTTTTTTTTTTAATTCTCACCTGAGGACATTTTTTTTGTTTTTTGTTCAGATAGAGTGGGAGGGTGAGAGAGGAAGAGACAGAGAGAGAAACATCAACGTGAAAGGGACACATCGAGTGGCTGCCACCCACATGACCCAACCAGGGCCAGGCACAAACTGCAACCGAGGTACGTGCCCTTCGCGGGAACCGAACCCGGGTCTCTCCAGACCTCAGGCCAACGCTCTAACCACTGAGCCAAATCAGAGGGCAACATTCTTGAATTCTTTACATGGCCACAAGGAAAAGCTGTCCACCTTGCTGCCTTTGTAACTGGTTTAGACACTAGATGATGAGTTCAAGAGATCCACTATGGTAAAGACTCTGGTTTTCCTAGGAAAGGGGGGATGGGGTGAGGGGTTACTACTGACTCGGCTCCTAGAACAACAGAGCCTGGCGAGTCACGTCTTCAGCTCTACTAGGAAACACCTCCATCCACCGTCTTTGCAGAATAAGGTGATGCTCTCCTGAAGCTTCTTACATTACCTGGTCGACCAATTATTTGTTCTCTAACTGAGAAGATGGAAACAGGGTCATGCCGGTCTGAACTATAAACAGTGGCACTTGGAAGAATTATGAAAAGGAAGTTCTCCTGCCATAGAACCATTGGCACCTGAGGCTGGAAAGACTCTGCTGCAACAACCCTGCCACGTGGCCACCGCGGCCCGGTTTGCACATCTCTGGTCCAAGGGAACTTGCTACCAACGATGAAGGACACGGCCTATTTTGGATCATTTCAATGTTTTGCTGATGACATTATTAAGTGTGGGTGGTTCCTTAATGATAGGAAAGCCCTCGCATCTTGAAAAGTTGGGGAAAAACCCACAAGGTCCAGGAATTGGTAGGGAAGTGGATACAGTCTGCTGGAATGTAGGGCAGCTCCTACCAGCGTGTCAGCGGAAAGGTGACTGTGTGTGTGACGGTGTTTCAATTATTCTCTTTGAGTTGTGTTTCTTCCCCTTGCATGCATTACTGCAATGGGTTGGTATGAGTTTCATGACACCACTGGGCAAATACCACTGGCTGTCCTAGCAAGCCAGAAGTGAAGCCAGCCTCTCCCTGTCCACAGCATCTCAGGGTGTTCCTTGGGGGTCGGGAAGGGAGGGGAGGAAACGTGTCACGGTAGCTGGTCCAGAGGCTCCCCACTGCTCTGCTCTCCTGACTTACTAGTTACCAAAGGTGTCAGTGAGAAAACAGACTGTGATCGGGACTAAGATTTGCAAGTAAAATCACCTGTTTCATCCAAAAATAGCTGGATACATTTCCAAAAATGCCCTGCAAAGGAGGAAGCAATAGGGTCTCCCCAATTTCTCCCCTAGCCCGTGCATCTTCTCATCCATCACGGGGTAATACGTCCAGAGTGGCATTTCGTAATGACAGCAACATTCCAGCAAATCGATAGTTATTTAATTCCCAACAAGCTCTCGAGTCCATTAAGCCTGATTACATTCACCCATTTCAGTGGGTGCCGTTATTTTTCCTACACCGGCACTTAATCTATAACAGGAACTTATGAGAACTTTCAAAAGCAATTTCAGCATCAATCAGCATAGAGTGAAGGGCACTATTTGCTTGTAATTATTTATCAGACGGGTGGCAAGGGTCTTCCTCAACTCCAATGGCCAACCTTCACCCCAAGTTCCCAGTAGAAGCAAAGGCCATCCAATTTACCACTGAGCCCCACTTCAGACCCCACGCAGGCCCCACGGCCTGCTTCTGCCAGGAGACATGGAAAATTTCCACATTGTTAAGGACGTTCACTTTCTAGACAGCCCGTTCATTTCTCACATACAACACGGAGCTAACATTCAGCAACAACCATACCTCGGGGATGACACAATGTGTTGTTATTATTTAGAATCACCCCTGAATGTCTCAAATCACCCAGGTTCTTCCAGTTAATAAGCAGCCTTCAGAAAAGGAGGGAGAAAGGGGGTTTGAGCATAATCTAGAAATTTTAATGAATGAGCTAGAGAGCCACAAACATTGTAAATATCAGAAGGTTGCAGCTAAGAGGACACACTGAAGGCAGTTAGCTTCCTGTTCCTGTAGAAACACGACACAGAATGTATTACTAAGGGAGGCTTGTTCTAACACAAATAAACAAACAAACACTAAACAGCAAAAGCCAGCTGGGGTTTCTGTGACGTTCCGACTTTGCCACGAGTAGATGTTCACTTTCTTTCCACACAGAACGTCGGACATGCACCCAGAATCCAATGCTCGTTTAAGAAGACACAGTGTTGATCAAAAAAAAAAAAAAAGCCTTACTCATAGATGACTCTCCCTGCATGGGGATAACAGCCTTAGGAGTGAAACCAACAGCCATTCCAGTCCTCACTTTCTTGCCATCACCGAGATAAAAAGAGCCAGGAAGGGTTTCCTAGAATAATCTCTGAACTTTATAAATGAACCACCCATTGACTGCCAGCCCTCAACCCAAGCCGGGGGACCTTCCGGGACCACAGACGATCCGTGTGAGGAACACACGAATTAACGCATTTTTCATGCTCTTCCCATTTCCGGGTGAAAACAACTAACCGGGTCACCTCGTGCTAAGTCACTCTGCCTCGTGACCGGCCCTGGGAGACCAAGTCCCTTGGAAAGCTGGGAAGCATAGCCAAGCCTCTGCCCCGTGGTCAACCTCCCAAAGCCAAGGCATGAATGTTAACGAGCAGCCAGATCAATACAAGCAAATATAGCTCAACTACACCATTTATTCAGCCATGAGAGATGTCAATAGCCAGATTAGGGTGATCCATCTTTTTGATTTCCTACTGTCTTCTCACTGACTACACGAGGGCTTTTTCCTGTATTAAAAGTGTTTGCTTTCTCAACCATAAAAATTCCAATTATTACTCTGAGCGTGCTGGAGTTAAGTTGCCGGCTGGCCGTGGCCTTGAATTACCTGGATGAGTCCGGGGAAGTAGGGGGCGGCTGGGACGATCATGGGCACTCCATAGGGGTGCAGGAGGACTCCTTGAGAAGGCAACATGCTTCCCGAGAAGGTATTATTCCCTCTGAAGCTCAACACATCAATGGAGAGTGAGGGGAAAATCTATAAGCCCGACTTCTTCCGAACTACAAAGCGGAGAGCCAAATCGCTGCTGGCAGGGGCCAAGCACTCATCGCCGCCGAGAGGGAAAAGAAAGAAAATCCGAATCAGCAACTCTGGATGAAAGTTTTCTTCCCAGACGACGGCACAGAGAAACAGCAGCTGCAGGGTTGAAGCTACCAAAATGGAAGGTGCTATTTTGGGAATGGCTTGCTTGCCTAACATGACTAACCAAATACTCTTCATTAATTTAGTTCTCAAAGAGACGGGGAGAGACCGAGAGACCAAGAGAAACGGCGTCAGGTTATGAGGTTGGGGTAATTCCTCATGAATTTGGGTAAAAGACAAGGGACAGTCTGCATGGACTTCTAGAGAGAGAGAAAAAAACCTGAGAAATGTAAACTGATATGATTATCCCTTGACACTTAAAACTTAAGGAGGTTAATGTGTCCCGGCTTTGGTACTGATCACAAAGAAACCAAGACAACGGTCTAGTTTATTTCTCTTTCTCTCTCTCTCTCTCTGGTTCTAATTTTAAAGAGGCAATTTGTGCAAATAATATAATACTACTAGCTAATATCTGCAGTATGTGCTATGCACAGAGAATGAGCTTAATTATTTACATTCGTTATATAATTTAATCCTCACAACTCCCCAAAGTGGTGACTGTGATCACTTTCGGGTAAGAAACAGGGAAACAGACTCACACGAGATGAACTGTCTGCTCACAGTCACGCACTTGGAACAGGCAGTGCTGGGTTACCAACACAGTTTCTGACCAGGGCACTACCTGCATTACAATATTTCATTCTGTAATGAAACATCCTATGCTGTGTGTGTGTGTGTGTGTGTGTGTTTGTGTGTATTAAAAATATTCTCTGTCTTTGTGCTTTCATTTGTTATATATTAATGTGCAATATATTAGCAAGAGATGTCTCACTGTCCCCAGAGTTTAAAGGCATAGCGAATGTGTACTAAAACTGTAGATGAGAAATACATTTGAGTCAATATTTGAAATCTTTCCAGTGTGTGATAATACCTGATGACTGTTTAGGATATCTTACATGGTAATAGATGCTAACTCCTGTGGGATTGCATGGGTTGGAATTGCACTGACTTGAGTGTCCCGCATAGGAGCTGTGTGATCTTCAACAAGTTACTTAGTGTCTCTGAACCTCAGCTTCTTCATTTAGAAAACTGAGCTAGTAGACCCTGCCTCAAAGGGCGTGTGACATAGGAGGCCCTTGGCATCTGGCATGTACAATACGCGGGGCTCTCACCATTCTTATCATGTGTTTCCTGTTCTCCTGATGGTTGGTCTCGTCACAATTTGTGGCTTCAAAATGATCGCATTCAAAGTGTCATTCTTCTGATCTTCATACCAGGAAAGCACATGGGTATGTTCAGAGGTCCCCGGTTTTGAGAAAAATGACGTGAAGCTGACCAAGTGCGTCCCCTCGGCTTCCGCTCAAGGTCCAGGGATCTGAAAATCACCTTCACACCAAACACCTGCCTGCCGTATCCCACCTCTAGCTCCAAGCAGAACGCAGGGTATAGATTTTGTCCAAACTGGAAGAGCTTCAGAGACCGCAAAACATATTCAACTATTGGCTTTTTCTAAATCCAAATGTCAATTCCTCCACTTTTAGCTGGCCAAGGTGTTTTTACACTACACTAATTTTAGTTGCTTGGTTTAGCTGCATAATTACGTTTTTAGATAACGACAGCGGACAGCGGTTGGCAGAGAACTCGATTCTTTAAGGCTGAGTTTTGGCCACCTTGACACGGTTTCTCTGTAACGGATTCTCACACAGCCAAGTGGCCACGTTGTTACAATCCGGAAAGCTGGAGCAACAGCTGCAGATTGACCCCTCTTACCTAACAGCCTGATACGGTTGCTAACTTTAGCTCTTGACTCTGACTTTCAACACTGCTCTTCTGAGAAGTTACTGGTGAGGACAGCTTCCCAGGATGGGGGAGCCATTGGTTACTCTGCTGAGGCCTGGGTCAGACTTTAACGCTATGAAGTGGAAAGACCCTTGTACCAGGGGAGGAAACGTAATTCAGTCAGAAGGCCAAACATGTATACCTTTAGACTCTTCATTTCCTCAACAAAGAACAGAGGTAACAATATCCACTTACTGGGCCAATGAGCAAAATGTGGGAGAGTTTTGGACATTGTAGAGTTACACAAATACAAATACATTATCTTTATTGCTATGTATGTTGTTTTTATTAAAGAACCTGGTGAGAAATAAGAAACATATTATATATGGGACATATAGATATATAGCTAGAGAGAAATTATATATATATAATTATATACACACACATATATATAGCATATAGATATAATATAGAATATATATGTGACACACACACCTTACAGAGGATATTTTCTTTTTTCTTTTTAAGAACTCCATAATACAAAAAAACTTTTGCTGCTCCTGAGTAATGAGTATCCTTTTTCCTCCTTCTGAAAATAAAAGATAATTGTTTTGTGACCCTTTTCACTTTGACTGCCAGGGAGCTCGGAGCCAAATAAGAGGTTCAACTCTGTAGATTCTGTTGGCCTTTACTGACTGAATATTGTGTTCTTGTCTTCCTGTCCTCACCACCTCTAGTCCTAACTACTGTTATTTACATTTTCTCTGATTCTGACTTATTTGTAACTTTTCTTCTGGAATCTGTTTTCTCCACTCAAAGGCTGGCGCACACAGCTCGTGGGAAACGGTTGGCTACCCAATGCCCAGTGTGCAGTATAATGTTCCTGGTGTATTGCAGGGACTTAAACAAAAGTAGAATAAAAGAATAAGGTAAAGCCCAGCCAGTGTGGCTCAGTGGTTGAGCGTCAACCCATGCACCAAAAGGACACTGGTTCAATTCCCAGTCAGGGCACATGCCAGGTTGTGTAAAGAACAGAGAAGACAGTTCTGGAGATGGCTAGGAAACCTAGGTGAGCCTCTGAAAAGGACTGCTGTCCATCGAGGGGCCAGGCATTATGATCGCTCTGGACATCGCAAACAGAACAGCAAACCTTTGCCTGCAAGTGGAAAATGGGAAATGATACCTACTGCAGATGTGAATTTAATCCTCTCTGCTGCCCCTCCCCCAGCCCTGCCACCGTCACATAAAGTAACCACAGACGATAGCGACATGAGCAAATGCTTCCATTGGAATCTCCCGTCATTGTGACCTGTCATGAAATATTCTTCTTTTGCTTTTTGTCAACCATTTAAAACTGCAGAAACTACTGCTGGCTTGTGGGTCATTCAAAAACAGGCTGACCCCTGATTTAGGGCATTATTACATTGCATCCCAACCCCTGGGATTCAGACTTGAACACAATGGCCGATACATATGCGTTCCGTTCTCTTCTCCTTCTTTGATTCCTTCTTGTCTTCTTGCTGCTTTCTGGACACCTGTCCTGTCGCCCTTTCCTGCGTTAGGGATTTTCAGCAAGAGATTTCTTTGTTCTTAGCCAGGCTTTGAGAGAGTTCAATCTCACCCTTTCTCCCAGTTAAAAAAAAAATTCTCCCGTCTTTCTCCACCTTTCATGATGACACTGCCTTTTTAGTTATTAGCTTCTCTTTTCCTTTCCCGGATTAACGTGGTTCGTCTCCCACTGTCAAATAGCGGATCTTATGCCCCAGAGCCGAAGAGCTACCGTGAGGTTAGCTCTGTCCACCACCGGCCCTTATGAGTGGCAGCCACCCCAAGTTTAAATATCCATGTCAGAGAAGGAGAGAGGACAGAGACACACGTATTTGCTGGCGGTGGGGAGAGGTGAGCACTCAGAGAAGATGCGTTCCTGCCTGTGGGTTCTGCTGGCCAACTGACCCACTGCAGCCTTGTGGGCCCAGCCTAGTCTGCAGATGAGAAGAATGATGACGTTGATGATGATGAAGGTGATGGAGGTGATGAGTCTGCGTTGTGTGAAAAGGAGCTAGCCTTTTTAGATGGCAGCATCTCATATAAAAAGTCAATGTATTTAGTCTCTGGAAAGACAGGAAGTTCCAGAAACTTTGGGCCCCATTTCCTTGTACCAGCGATCACTGATATCTGGGAGGGTTCTGCGTTGTCCACAGATGAGGAGATTCAGGCTCCATGAGACTCTCGGCACCATTTTGTTTCCTGCTTCCTGAAAATAGGCCATTATGTCAGTGGCCACTTGTTGACCGTTAAGACAAAATAAAACAAAAACATAAAACCGAGTGTCCCTCTGGCGATATGAATTGTACTCCTCATCTTTCGATACTGACAGTGGTTATCTCATAATGTAGCTAACCTAATGACTCAGATCACCTGGCTCCAGCCACGGTGGGCGACAGTCTCCTGCCATAGTCAAGGCCTTTCCAACTCCCCTCAGCTCTGTTTCTCCAGATTCATCCTCCAACACACCGTCCTTTCTTCTACAAGCCACACCTGGAGAATTGTCTTTGCCAGATACTTTTACGATTCTAAGTCAGTGTATAAACTTGCCTGCTACTGCGGAACTATCCTTTCTCCCTCTTACCCTCCCTTCCTTCCTCCTACCCTTTCCTTCCTTCCTTCCTTCCTTCCTTCCTTCCTTCCTTCCTTCCTCCCTTCCTCCCTTCCTCCCTTCCTCCCTTCCTCCCTTCCTCCCTTCCTCCCTTCCTCCCTTCCTCCCTTCCTTCCTCCTTCCTTCCTTCCTTCCTTCCTTCCTTCCTTCCTTCCTTCCTTCCTTCCTCCTTCCTTCCTCCCTTCCTCCCTTCCTCCCTCCTTCCTTCCTTCCTTCCTTCCTTCCTTCCTTCCTTCCTTCCTTCCTTCCTTCCTTCCTTCCTTCCTCCCTCCCTCCCTCCCTCCTTTCTTCCTCCCTTCCTCCCTTCCTCCCTTCCTTCCTCCTTCCTTCCTTCCTTCCTTCCTTCCTTCCTTCCTTCCGTCCATCCAATTCCAACTTGCTGGATCAAAGCAAATGTCACATTTTCTGCAAAGCCTTCCCCACTACCCTCGGCAGAGCTAACTGCACCGTTATCTATGTCCTGGGAATCATTTATCACAGAATAATAATTGTTTTAAGTGTGATGACTCCTACTAGAAGGTAGATCATCTCAAGTGAAGAAGGATGCCATTCATTCTTGTCTAGCCAATGACTTAAATGGTGACGAGACCAGTGAAGTTTCCCACACCATTTCCTGAGAAAACGGCTGAATGAACGACTGCTCTGGACGTATGTGAGTGTAGCTAAGAGGCTGTGAGGGTCTCTAGACACTTAAGAGTCATTCCAGTAAAGTGTGTGCCTTGGCACAGTAGAGAAAGCATGGGTTTCGTGGTTGGGTGGTTGGGTTGGGATCTTGGCTCTGTCGTCCTTCCATGTGGCTGATCTGGGATGAGATACTCAGCCCAGAGCCCGAGTCTTCTCAGGAGGAAAACGGGATGACACCTGCACCTGATCCCAGGTGTGCTGCCACCACGAAATGACAGGATGCATGTGGCTGTTCCTGCAACTTGGAACACAAGGTGCTGTTTTATCTTAAGTTTTCTCTACAGAATGTCTTTAATGTGACACATTTTTTTAACGTATTTTTTTTTCTTTGTTGATTTTTAGAGAGTGGAGAAAGAAGAGGGAGAGAGAGATAGAAACATCGATGAGCTAGAACATCGATTGGCCGCCTCCTGCACGACCCCCACTGAGGGTCAAGCCCACAACCTGGGCATGTGCCCGGACTGGGAATCAAACTGGTGACCTCTTGGTGCCTGGGTCGTCGTTCAACCATTGAGCCACACCAGCTGGGCTAATGTGACACATTTTAAAATTGTTTTCTAATCACGTCTGTCCTGATGTCCTATCTGTCTCCTGAATGCCCCAGCAACACCTGACACTGACATCCCTGTCACAGCCTCTGTCTTTCTGTCCCCCTCAGAAGACTGCTTGCATGAACACCCCTTCCTTCAACAAGCAGCCACATGCTGGGTCCTCCAAACATCCTCCCGACTTTCCCCAGTGCTCATGAACTACTCATCAAAGCCCCTGAAAGACCAGAGGTGATCTGTACCAGGAGAGAGAAAGTCCTGCCTAGAAACTGCAGCCAGGTACATTCCCATTTTATCTCCTCCACCTCCTCCTTGATCATTTTGTTTTCCTGTCTTTCTCCCAGGGATGGGCATAGAGTTGATGTTTCGTAAGCACTTGAGGATCACCGGTGGTATCTACGGGATGAGATGGAAGGTCAGACAGGCTAACTGACTTATCCAAGGTTAAACAGAAACATGGATGTTTTGTCAGTCACCAAGAGCCTCCTACATGCCCCTAACAGCTGCTAGATCATTAAGAATGGCCATTCTGGGGCAACAACTTGAACTGATACTGAAAAACTCCACTCACCACCAGACATGCATTTGGATCTATCCCAAAACAGGTGACGACACAGCATGGAGGGGCTTTACATAGCCTGGACCTCAAAGAGATATTCCCTGAGATGTTCAGGACTGACAGATGAGTTCCCAGAACAGCATCCGATTGAATACCAAGAAGGCAAGGTCTTCAACCGTAAAAACTTCCATAGCTTGTGGGTATGGTGTACTGGGACACGGACCAGTTGCTTCACAAGTGACAGCTACCTCATGTGACCTCAGCAGAGGACCAATCCAGACAGACAAGTCACATCCTAGGAAGAGAAGCCATATCCCCAACCTATTTACGGGCTGGTTTAGTTAATATGTGAAAATGAGTTGATGTATTTTGCTCTTTCAAGAATATGAAGTACCCAGTGAGCTTTAATTCTCACTGGCACATTATCTGCCTGTCCTTGGTCCCTCCTTGCAAAAGCACCACAGCAGAGCAGTTAAGAGCTCACAATGAGCCACGCTGCTCATATAGAAATCCCCGTCTCCACCTGATTGCTAGCTGTGTGTCCTTATGTAAATTACTTAACCTCTCTGTGCCTCAAATGTCATACTTGTGAAATAACAATATTAGTAGTAACCATGCCTGTGGTCTAGAGATTTGAAGAAGAAACTCGCAGGCATGTTTAGCTGAGGACTGGCTCATCGCAAACCCTCAGTAAATAAGGACCGGTGGTCGTCATCGGGACAACAGAATTGGCAGCAGCTGGTTTGGGAACTTGAACTGGCACAAATCAGACCTCTCCCAAACAAAGAGCATCAAGACTCTCCTCCCTTCAACAGCTACCTGGCTAAATAAGGTAGCTCTCACTGATGTGACCTGTGATGCGCTTCTTAAGGGCACCCCTCCTTCTTCCATGTTTCAAACCAACACTAAAACACTGAGGTGAATCAGGATGTGTGTGCAGCTTCCACACAGGAAAGATAGTTGTTTTTTTTCTTATTCTCACCCGAGGACATTTTTGCATTTATCTTCAGACAGAGCGAGAGGAAGAGAGGGAGGAAGAGAGAGAGAGAAACATCAATGTGAGAGAGGCACGTTGAGTGGTCCTCACCCACATGATCTCAACCAGGGCCGGGGACAAACTGCAACCATGTGCCCTTAGTGGGAACTGAACCTGAGTCTCTCTGGTCCGCGGGCTGATGCTCTAACTGCTGAGCCAAACAGGCCAGGGCGAAAGATACACTTCTGAAACTAAGATGTGAGAATTTCATATTCAAATGACAGTTTATGGGGATGGTGGATATAGTGCCTCTGAATCAGGCATAACCCAACAATTCTGGAACACTGGGTCACTCTACCCACTAGTATTGTCCCACCTCCAAAAGTGGTTATGAAGATGCACAGAGAAAATTCCCGTGGGCCTTGTAAGCGAGGAGGCTGCTGGTTACCATCAGGAACTTGAACCCCAGGGGTCGAGCCAGCACGGTGCTCCTCTTGGTTCATTAAGTGCTTCTTGACCTGATTTCTCCTCTGAAAGCCAGACTGGCTGGCTGAATGAGCAAATCTAAGAATATCAACCCCACACATCATCTCTGCTGAGATCAACAATGCTTCAGAAACAGACCCCTGACCTGTCTGAGCATGAATGGCAACTGGGTTTGAGAATTTGTTGACCTTGCTGGAGGCAAACCCATCCTCCCTGGGGACACTCAGAATGGGGGATGGACGATCAGCTGCTCCCCTACCTGTTGCTATACGCCCTCCCTACTGTCTTCTGCCTTTGTGCTGCAGGTCCCTGCCAGAGCTGGGTACCAAGAGACCAGGCCAGATGGCAGAGTCTCCAGGACTCATCACTGGGCCTTTCTGCCCAAAACCCATGCACACTCGGCTCCCTGTGAACTGGCCAAAGCACCGGAACTCTACACACATCCTTTTCTCCTTAGGGACTAAGAACCTCGACTGGCATCTCCCAAAGAAAGCGTGGTTTGCACAATAGAAGCTGCATGAGATGCTTCACTATAAAAAGAATCCCGTGGACAAAGAAGTGGGAGAAATTCAGTTTTCTCTCTCTCCCTTCTGGGGATTCATGACACCTCTTAGCATAGTAAAGCCACTGAGAAGTTCTGCAAAAAATAAAATAAAAAGGAAACCTGTTTGATCTTGTGTGATCCAGACATGCCCAGACTTATTTGATGGCCAATTGGACATCCATTCACTCACCCATCTATGTACCCAACCATCTGTCCGTCCGTCCGTCCATCCATCCATCATCAATCAATCTTGTTATCTATTTGAATATTTGGTTATTGAGACTTAATTATGTGTTGATTCCCGTGCAAAGTTCTTTATCCCTTTTCCTTGTTCCTATTTTCCTACTTCTTTATCCTCATCAGAATCCTCAGGAGCATCAATCATCATCATCACTGTTTCACAGTTGCTACCATTTGGTCAATGCTAACCTTGTGCCAGGCACTGTTCTAATCTCTTCACAAGTGTAATCTTGGTTTATCCTATCTGTACATCCCTATGAGGTGGGTTCTGTTATACCATTGCACTACTGTCAGAAACACTGAAGGGTGAGGCAAATTGGCCAGGAAATACAGTTAGTAAATGACAGAGCTACACCTTGAATGAAGGCTGCAGAGCCCTGGCTATTAACTACTATGAGACATCCTTGCATGGCATGTGGCAGTCATTAACATACTCTGAGAAATGCTAGCCTGGACCAACTCAGACTGAGTGGCCTCCTTAGCTTCTTTACCCCTAACCCCTCATTCAGTCCCAACCATTAGAGGCAAAGAAAGACAAAAAGCAAAGCCAGTAAAAACAGCCAAACAAGACTTCAAGGCCTGGGGAAGGGCTGCCTTCACCCCTCCCCTCCACTGCATCTTTGGGAAGTGAGGAGCACCTCTCAAATAAGTGGGGGTCCAAGGCACAGGGAAATGGGCTGGTCACATGGGAACACCAGCAAAGAGCAACCGTAGGGAGAGAAAAGGAGAGGGGTGATCCAGAAAAAGGAGTGATATGGAGATCCTCCTGCGACTTCCTGCGTGATCCAAAGCCCATCTCCACCTCTGGGGCTGTGTCGTCCTTGGTCATTTCTCACGTCAAGGCCTCTTCTGGAGGTGAAGCAGTGATTCTTGACTCATATATGTGATGCATGGACCACTCTGAGAATTTTGCCCTCGTCCCAGGAAACCGCACATAACTCAACAACATTTTCCATATTATTGCAGGGAGTTGACGGACCCTCTGAAATTCATCTGTGGACCTTTGAGGGGGCTCTAAATCTCTATCAGGTTTTGAAGTATGCAGCCAATATGTGCTGTTTTTTTTCTAGCAAGGAAAGGCACAGAGAGAGTCAGAATTCCTTAAGTTGGGTCCTGTTACCAGTAAAAGATGGTTCTTGCGTGGGGTCACGTTGACGTGCGTCCCTGCTCTATGACTTGGAAAATGTGTAGCTGCCACAACAAGGACTCTCACCATAGCTCCACAGGGTGAGGTTTCCAAGAAGGGAGGGCGGACAGACAATCTGTGGAGGTGCTAAAACTCTCCGTTTCGTCAAACCAAGTTAGACTCTAAGTAATCCAAACACACACCCTTGGCCCTCTCGTCCAGTCACGAGCAACCATGCAAAGACAGGGTTGGCTTCTCTCTGCTGTAGTTTTTCACCTTGCACTTCCGGCCAGAGAACAGACACCATCACAGCAATGGGTGGGCATTCGGCGTGGCAGGGCACCCACCACACCGGCACTGGGGGAGAATGGAGGTAGGGAACACATCCCAGGGCTTTTAGAGCCTATGCAGTCTGGGTCTGCAGGTAAGACAGAGACAGAAGGGAGCCAGAGCCAGGCTGTGGTGAGCCGGGCAGCTGAGCCTCTGAGAGGATGAGCCGAGGGGCTGACCACTGCCAATGGTTTCGCCACGATGTCATGATCAGGCAGCTGGTGGTAACAGAGAGCATCTGACAGGTGGGCTTTCAACTTCCCAGATTAGCAGTACCCTTCTGGGGCACTCTGGGGACATCAAAAGAGGAACCACTCGGAGTGACCTCATTTCCTTACTGATTCTTCCATTACAATCTATTTTTAAATTTTTTTTTAAACAAACGATATATACCATTTACTATTGGCCAGACACCTTTGACCTTCTCAACCCTTTATGCATGAACTCATTTAATCTTCATCACCACCCTATGAAGCAAGGCCTATTATTATCCCTGTATATTGATAGGGAACCTGAAGCACAGAGAGGTTAAGTAACCTGCCCAAGGTCACACAGCTTGTGAGTGGTGAATCTGGCTCCAGAGTCTGGTGTTCCTGTGCTATGCTGCCTCTCCAGAAAAGACATGTTTTTTGAAAATATAATCCTGCTAGTTTCCAACTGACTAATTAAAACAAAACATTTTAATGTTGATTATAATAGTATCATACTGGCTAAGAATTCAGACACTGAAGCCATACTAAACTGAGTGCAAATTCTGGCTCTGATGATTTCTGGCTGTTTCCTGAGCAAGTTACTTAACCTCTTTGAATCTTACTTCACTTATATATTTGGAGGTAATGCCATTTTCCTCACAGGGTTGTTATGGGGAGTACTCTAAATAATGTAGCAATGCACTTACAATATTCTTTGGGCTTGAGTTCACTTTTATGCATGTGAGTTTTGTCTTAGCATGATCATCTCCATTTATATGAATGTCAGGCATTTAAGTAATTACTCATTTATCCCTGGTTGATCCCAGACATCCCAGTTTCATGAATCAGGAAATCCTCATGTTTGTTTAAGCTAGTTTGAGTTAGGTTTCTGTCTCTCACAACTAATAGAGTCTGGACTAATTCGACAGTGATGGTAAGAATTGTAGATACACACACACACGCATAAAAAGGAAGCCATCGCACATACCTTTTGCTTATTGTATTAAACAAACACTTTTATAGAACTTCCTAAGTGTCCAATGCCATTCTAAGCTCTTTAAGGACTCACTCATGGACTCTTCTAACAATTCTGTTATTGGAGCTCATACTAGCACATTCTGATGAGGACCTGTAATCAGAGACTTTGCATCATTCCTGGCTAGTTGAGTGGGTGGACCTTAGCCAAAGCCACACCTGTCTGATTCCAAATCCTATTTCCTTTCCTCTGCACGCTTCGCATTCCCAAGGAGGTTGAGGCGTTGGCTAAGCAGGGAATCTGGGAACCTCCCCAGGAACTGCACCGACACTGAGGTGCCCCTGATGTCAGCCTTGCCTCTCTGCTGAGACCTGTTCTCAGTGACTCCTAGGAAAAACTGTCTGGGTGATGAACAAGAATTCGGAAACATCCCCTCAGAGAAACCCCACCGATTCGGAACCGACACAAATGTGCAACCTCTAAACTGCATTCAGACCCAGACACAGCAGTACCGCCCTGATGTCAGCCTACTGCAGTCCACATCTTTCCAACTCATGTCTGGCAGAGAGAGCCATTGGCCCTGCTACACGTGCTTCTAACCTTATTGGGCTGGTTGTTTTTTAGGGAATCCTTTTCCTGAGCAGTTACCTAGCACTGATCTGAGCTCGACAAGTGGGCATTCCCTGAAACAGTCACGGTGTTCTTGTGTATCTCCCCCCACCCCCCACCCCGCCAATGTTGACCAGAGCTCACTGTGGAAATTCACAGATTCCATGGTGGCTGTCTGCTTCACCCCAGACCTCCCTTCCTTGGAGGGTGGCCTCCAAGACAAATGCTCCTTTTAGCACCAAAATAGAACAAAGGGACTGAAGAGGACTGAAGGGTTTAAAATTAGGATAAAAACAGAAAAACCTGGCACTACAATGGGCCTTCCTTAACTGCCTAAAACTTACCAACGAGGCACAACTTTTAGTTTCGTTGATCCCCATATGTTCCCACACTCCCACTGGGACCTAACATTTGCAGGCGCTATTCATCCTTCTGGCTAGTGGTGTGCTCATCTGCCTACCTCGCCAGCAGCCCTGGTGGTTATTTTTGTAATTACTGGGAGTCTTTTTCTTACTGCACTCCGCCAGCACTCTGGTTCCCTGCACCCGGTTGGTTCTACTCAGAACACATGGACGGATGGGGGAGGGTCTGCAGTGGGGGCTGGGGCACAGTCTCCCTGCCCGCTATGAAAAGCAAAATCAAGAAGAAACAGACCGTAAGCTGCTGGGGACAGTTTTTAAAGGCTGCATTCTGCCCCACTCTGTTTAACAAACATTCTCTACGTTCACTGTGGAGTTTGTTTACTAGAACAAAGGCTGTACTATTTTCTCACACACAGTAATTTATTTAGTCATCCTAATCACTGACAACAGATATTATTCCCATTTTACAGATAAGAAAACTGAAACAAAGAAAGTTTAAGTAACTTGCTAATGGGCACACAAGATGGCAAGTGGCAGATTTAAATCCAGGCACTATGTGGGAAGCTGCTCTACCACACTGCATTCTAATCAGCAAAACCATCATCACCAAACATCACCTCCAGCACACCTCCACGATCTCTGCCATCACCACCACCACCACCGCCAACACATCACCATTACCAAACATCACCCCTACCACTACCACTATACTACCATCACTATCACCATCACCACCAACATCACCACCACCACCAGTGGCACCACTAGCACCATTAACACAGCCATCATCACCACCTCCACCACTATACACCATCACTACGCCCATCATGATCCCATCACCACACCTCCACCACCACCATCAGTATCAACACAACCACCACCTCCATCACCACCACCCCCTCTGTCACCACCACCATCTCCATCCCCACCACCACGAAGAGTAAAAGCACTGGGCTTTCTCCATCTGCTGGGTGCTATACAAACAAACTCATGCCATACTCACAACAACCTCGGTTCCCGATCCTGCTATTATCTCTATTCCACAAATGTAGAAACTAGGTTTCAGAGAGCTTACAAGATATGCCCATGTAGCTGGTCAGAGGTCTGTAGGACTAATGATATTTTTAAAGTTCAAAGACAGTTTTGCCCAACACCAATGAGAATGCCTTTCATTCCCGTGCTCCTTTGACCAGAGGTAGGAGACAGAGCCATTGCCCACTGGATATTTCATCAAGCTTGCTCCCCGTTCCCCACCCATCATATCAGAAGTCAGCAGCTAAGCCCAGCCGGTGTGGCTCACTGGTTGAGCATCGACCCATGCACCAAGAGGTTGCCAGTTCGATCCCCAGTCAGGGGACATGCCCAGGTTGTAGGCCAAATCCCCAGTTGGGGGCGTGCAGGAGGCAGCCAAATGATGTTCTCTCTCATTGATGTTTCTATCTCTCTCTAAAAATCAATAAAGGAAGAAAAGAATTTTTTAAAAAAGAAGTCAGCAGCTAAGATGTGAGGGATCACCCCACCCAGTTGAGGTATAACTTTGTGTGGCAACTCTGCTACCAACCAATGTACAAGACTAGTCCCTGGGATTCTCTGCTGTGGCCAAATAAAAACCAGCTGGCTTTGGCTTGAAATATGCTGGAACTGGACCGTGATTCTCTCCAGTGAAGCCCCACACACCCCAGGTCAGTGCCTCCTGAGACACTACCCTCCTCACCAAAGCCCTCAGAGGGCCCCCTCCAGCAGGTTACATTTGTTCTCTTGGGCTGAACACTGTCTTTGCAGGATGGAGAGGTGTCACAAAGGACAGCAGAGTTGTTTTCAAAACTCTCATTCCGGCCCTTCTCTTTGTCAACTCCTAGTCCAAGCAACCATCCTCTCGGCCTGAGTCTTTGCTTTCAGTCTTGTCCCCATTAATCTGTTCCCCACAGAACAGCCAATCTGGCCTTTTCAAAGGCTAACGTCAGTCATAGGTCTCCCCGGCTTCAAGCCCCTTAGGCTTCTTTCACCCCCTTTTTAGTCCTCTTGGAATTAATTCAAACTCCCATATCAGTGCTTCCAAAACCTGTGGATTCTGGCCCCTCAGCCTCTTTCCCCTCTTGCACTGTATTCCAAGCTCCCCTGGGGTCTTTTCTCAGTCCCCTGGGGTCACCCAGGCACGGGCCATTTTGTACATTCTTGCCTCAGTACAAACGGGCTTCTCCACCCACCCCACCGACTCCATCTCAGCTTCAGTGTCTCCCTTCCGCCTTATCCAGCCCCTACGGTTTTCTGTGGACCCCCTTGTCTTCTTGCAGAGTACTTATCACAACTTACAATACAGATTCTATTGTGATCACTTTCTTTTTGCCTGTCATCCCCACAAACCTGTAAGCTCCATGAAGGCTAATGAGGTTAGTCTCCTTGTTGATGTATCCTCAGTGACTAACCCAATTTCTTAGGCAGAGCAGGGGCTAAAGGAATATTTGTTGAATGGATAAGCAAGTGAATTAATTATTAATCAATTATCTACAGGAGGGATTGAGGTCTGATTTAATCATTGTGGATGTCACATGCTTATGAAAGACTTCGATGAGTCTTTCATAGATACATCATAAAGTATTAGGAACATTCTGCAAATGGTTAAAACCACAGCATTTGTCTTCCCTGAGAGTATCAGATAAACTCTCAAAATCTGTCTTACGTGTAAGCCGACAGTTGTCTTATGTAATATAGTAATTGCGGGCTTGAATTAAAGACACTGTTATTTTGGAGAGCAGAGAGGTGCTCTTTTCCTGATATAAAAAGTGAAGGTTCCATCCCTCATATTAACACATCATCTTCTTGGCGTGCTACATGATTAAGGAGGAAATGTGATTTTATTTAGTGGGAAATTGATATTTTTCACAAAGTCAAGAAGAGCTAGCAGAATAAAGGGATGTTTATTTGGGCGAAGCACCAGCTTTGCGCCAATCCCAAACGCTAATTGCATAATGGGTCTTTACAAAATGCCATAATATGGGTTCGGCTGGTTTCTCTGTTTTCGGTTTGAAAAATAGATTGTTTAATAACCCGTCAAAGCTATATGTAAACCAAGTAAACAATAGAGCAGATGTTGACTGCTGTCTTGTGCCTCGTAGACGTAATTAAAGACAATGAGACACTCACGGATTCATATAGCAGAGGACAAGTGCAAACACAAGAGTCGGCTCAAAGCGAATGTAAACTGTGTTTGCAGGACACCTGCTTTCTCAGTCCAAGATGCTGTATCACATTTCCCACGGTGAAAAATATTTGCAATACCCATTATTTACTTATGTAATTGCGTACATTTTGTCCTCCACTTTTCATGAAGACAAAAAAGGTAGTCTTTTCAATTGAGCATTTGTTTCCATTTCATGACCACTGACTATGACCCTCGATAGCTTCAAAGAACGTTTTTAATCTTCTCATAAGCAGAAACGTTCATAAAAACCAGTTAGCTCGCACTATATCACATTTATAAAAGAAATTCAAGCCCTGGTTGGGGTGGGGTAGGTTGGGGCTTTATTCATTTTTCTTGGCACTCATCCGTTCAAGTATTTGTTTAGGAATTCTACTAAATGGCGATGTTTATTTTCTAAACGCCTTACAATCTTTAAGTCAGCTGTATTTCTCTAAAATGAAGATTTCACCTTATACAAAAACAATCCTGCTGGATAGGGTATTTAAAGCATCATTCTAATTTTCTAACTATTCTGTTTTCCCCCTCAACCTCCTACACAGAGATCTGTTCGTTTTCAGTTCTCAGTTCTATAGGGGAAGAAATGTAACCACACAAAATGAAACACAGGACATAATGAAGAGAACACAAGAGTAATCCAAAAGAGAAAAAAAACAAACAAATAAAAAAAACAGGGCTGTTCTGGGCAGAGATGCAGATATCTTGAAAGAATAGCCGAAGGTCCCAAATACATCATTTGATTCTATCATGTCCCCCTTCCAATTAGGAAAAAACACGCTGAAGTTAAAATCAGCTTTCTGTGGCTTACTGGACAGGAGAAAGTTTCCTAGATCCGGAATTCTCAATTCAGAAAATCAATGTTCTCACTCATTTTCAAAACAAAAAGAATTTACGGAAGTCTTTTTCTGTAAATAATTGAATTTTCTTACAGTCTCAAAAAGCCCATTGTTCAAAGAGCACAGGATGCTCCTGTTGACTTGTTGGGGACTGTGACACTGCCTACAGTGCACTCCCTATCTCCCTTGGCTCATTTTTCATGATTTGAAGGGAAGGGGACCCTGATGTGATCGGCATCTCTTTATGTTAATAAAATGGTGTCAGCCTATTTTCACAGACAGCCCCATAAAGCATAAACACCACGTGGGAAACAAATAGGGCTGGGGTGCCACTGGGCCACAGCCCTGCAACCCCTCAGACAGATCGCATCCCCTCCTTCCTTCACTCCTTGCAGAGAGGCGATGAAAACGTCCCTAGGTGGATCTGATTAAACATGCACGCGCGCGCGAGCACGCACACGTGGATGCGCATCCAGGATCTCAGAAGCTCAGCCACGTCGGAAAGCACTAAATTCTTTTGATTTATAGAGCAGCCTGCAGTGCATTGAGCAAAAACAGCATGGCAATCCGGGACCCCACTCCCAGAAATTCCTTTATGAACACGACCAGGCCCCGCACGTGAACAAAAGCAGTGGTGCAGGGTGTATAAATCATTAATACGGTGCCGGGCAGTGACTGCATTTCCTGTGTTAGTTGGAGAGCTCCTCAGCACAACGGGGATTTGGGGATTGGAATTGGCTGCGCAGAAATGCACTCCATCATCCTCCCAGCCGATGTGCTTCCCATCAGCCTTGCTCGTTCTCTTCCCCGCCCGCCCCAAGTCTGACAGCCCGGCTGCGTGTTGTAATTTATTCAACAGTAATCATAATGACTTAAAAATGAAATCACGAGAACGCTTCAAAGTTGAGAGCTCTCCCCACTGACTCCCTCCTTTCTGACAAGTTTTGCCATTGAAAGAAAAGAGAAACAAGGGCTCTTGGTGTAGAGGAGCTATTTCTCCATGTCGATGGGCTGGCAGGGGCCTGGGTGAATCCTGCAGAACCAGCGGCCTGCGTGGGACAGTGCACTCGGGGTTCAGGAGTGAGGCGGTCTGGCCTCCAATACCGTCTCTTCCACCCACTGCCTCAGATCAGCATCATAGAAAACGGAATGATTCCTGTCCCCTCCCTAGAGGCCGTTCGTGGGGGATTAAATGAGGTAATCCACTCAAAAGTGCTTCGTAGTGTGCTTGTCACAAAGCACTCCATAAAAGTTATTGATTATTTCATTATTTTAATTATTTTATTATTATCATCATCCTTGTTGAGGCTGGCTGGAGTCTCTGGCTTCCTAAATGATCTTATAAGCAGCATCTCTTACTGCTTATAGAGCAGATTCGTTTTTTGAATGGAACCAAAAAGAGACTTAAAAAAAAAAAAAAAGGAAAAGGAGAAGAGAGTTCTCAAGAATCCCTTCACACGTTCTGAATGGAGACCCCCAGTGGCAAGTTCTGCCATTGCACCGGGAAGAAAGAATTTCTCTACTCCCTATTTTAACTGTTCATTGCAGACACTTAGTGGGTGAAGGAACGAAGGAAGAAAAACAAATAACAAACAAACAAACAAAAATCCATAGTTTTCTGCAGGTCATTTGGACGAGAGCAGCGTCAGCCAGTTTAAGTCGAGACAACACACAGATTCAAAGCAAACTCATTTGCAGGGGGAGCTTCTGTGTTTCCGGAAATTCCAGGGGTGACCCATATGAAGAGAGATGTGAGACTAGAAGGTCCACACCTCACTCTTTTGCTTCCAAATAAAGAGGACAAGCCACCAGACAGCAGCAGGACACAGGCTTCCTATCACAGCACAGATCCAGGGCTGAAAATACACGTGTCAGCCGGACGGTCCACCCTGAAATTGGGGTACTTGCCCAGGTGTCGATGCCAAGCACCCAAGCGCCACCAGGCCCCAGAAAACTCCCCTGGATTCTCCCAGGTGACAGTCTGCGCGGTAGCAAGCACCTGCCACTTTCCAGTGTGTGAGAATCAACTTCAAGGTGTGCCCAGGTCCCCTGCATCACAGACTAATGACATTCAGAATAGAAATAAATGAAGCCCCTGCAGTGTGATTCTGTCAGCTTTTGAAAGTAAATAACTTTGCTACTGACAAGAGCAAGACAATTTTATTTCCCTCCTCCTGTCGCAGAGCATTAATTGAGATGTGCAGCCAAATTACAGTAGGACACTGCCAGCAGGACAGACAGTTGACAGGAAGAGAGTGAAGAAACCCAGAACAGGTAGAAGGGACCAAGGACCCTGAGAGAGACCCCCTGTGCTCCTTGGGTCTGTGTCCTTGCAGGCCATGGGGGCATAGATATAGCACATTGATTTGAAAGAAATAAAAAAATCACTTTCAGCTTCCATAGATGCATGCATGTGTTCATTCTTCGGTTCCTTTAACAAAGATCTATTGGTTGCTTATGGTGTCCCAGGCACTGTTATGTGTTTCCACCTGTATCGTGCAAATCTGACAAAGAACAGTTGTGAAATGGTTATTCTGAACCTCATTTTCCTGCAGAAGCAATTAAGGCTCCAAATCAAGTCAAGCCACTTGCTGGATCTAGTTGGGTCAGCGAACTGAATAATGGAGTTGGGATTAAGCCTTCAGTTCATGACTTCGGTCCTATATAGGATTCCAGAGATAGAAATCTTTTGTTCAATTATGCTTTGGGGGGCGGGGGGCTGCTGATACCATCTGGTTCTAAAATGATGTGGGTTTCTCACCTGAATTTTATAAGATCCTTGAGATGGACAATGGATACTGTAAAATGTGGACCTCACTGCTCATTCTGATTTTAGATATCAATATTGCTCCCTGTTCAGGAGAGACTCATCTGGGGGAATCTCCCGGCTCTCACCCTTGCATAAGAGCAGAGCTCACCCCATGCCTGGATTCAGGCAGGGCAATAGCACAAGCACCGGAGGAAGAGTGAGCTATTCGCTGTTGCTTTTGATAAGGGGGATCTCGTCCTCGAGGTAAGCCTGGGCAAACATCAAACGCCAAAAAGGAAAAGTCTCATTAAGACTAAATCTTTCGTGCATTTACTCATCAGGACTGGGAAATCTGAGGCACTTAAATCCTACAGCTGCCTGTACTTTGTTCCATAGCTGCAATGGGGGAAAAGAAAAAGTCATTACATCTCTCTGGGAACACACCTTCTGAATGCTTTTCACTCTGGCTGCAATTCCTAATTTTGATTCTGTGCGTGTTTAAACACAACATAAAGAGCAGGAGCAGCACAGGGCAAGACTGCTTCTCACCTGGGGCCTGGTCCAGGGTGAGAATCCACAGCACCCCTCCCAGCCCACTCTCTCCAAGCCTCCACACACTGTAGACATTGAAGATGTGCCTCTGTTCCTTTGCTGTGCCCTCGGACTGCTGCTGTGCCAGAGGGAGAAGAGGTGACACAAAGCAGATAACCAGAGTCTTGCTCTTTGCAAAACGGGTCAGGGGAGGAATAAACGATTCCACGCCAGACATGAAAGGGGATTCCTAGGAAATGCAATGGACCCGGCCAATCTTTCCCAATGTGTGGTACTACACGGATGGCCTAGGGACGAACCATTTAATAGACCCTCCATGAAGACAGAGACCACTGCTTACTGAGAAAGCCTGAAAGAGCAGCTGGCACCCAGTAGGAGTTCAGGAAACGTGGAATGAATAAACAAACCTGCGAATGGATATTTATTCCAATGTATATCGGAAAACAGTAGCATCAAAGTTGTGATTCTGTGATGATTTATTTACTTTGGTTTGAGCACTTCTACTTTTAAATTCAAAATACAAGTGGGTTCTAAAAACATTAAGTAGCTATTGACTAGGATGATGAGTGAACTGATAAAAGTTAGGAACTAGGAAGGGGTGCTTGAATGTCGGAAATTTCGGAATCAGTGGACCCCATCCATGGTTTTCAAAGTAACAGCCCCTTGGATAAGCACTTCGATGAGGTTTTTACAGAAGATGTCAACAGGACTCTTGGTTCTCCACATCAATGTCTTTCTTAAGGCTCCCATCAAAACCCTCGCTCCACCCTGGATCCCCAAACCTATTTCCGAAGGCCCTGGGGTTTCTCCATAATTCAGGAGTGGTCTCTCTCGTGTGTTCAAGGAGCATCCATTTCCATCTTTTCATGTTTCCAATATGGCCCCAGAAGATAACAGAAACTCCACGGACACCAGCGCTCCACATGTGACCCAACTCCACACTTGCTGTGTCCCCAGGCCCTTACTCTCTTTTGCAGGTGAGGTATGTGCACCTCCCTTCCCCATTTGTCCAATAACTTTCTCAGCTCTTCACATGCCGAGCTCCCTTTTCCTCAGGTCAGAAAATGCACCACCTCCTTAGAGAGACCCACTCTGACCCACCCATCGAATAAAGCCCAACCACTGCCAATACCCCACAGACCCTTTATCCGGACACCCTATTTATTTCCTGCACAGCACTCTCCCCAATCTGAAAATACCTTCTTAATTCACTTACTTTTTTTTTTTTTGGTACATGCCCCTAGCGGGAACTGAACCTGGGACTCTCTGGTCCGCAGGTCGATGCTCCAACTGCTGAGCCAAGCCAGCCAGGGCAATTCACTTAATTTTTATCCTCTATTCTTCTTTTTCTGGAATGACAGCTCCATGGTAGCAGGGACCCTTCCTAATTGATTTACTGCAACACTCCCAATGTCTGGAAACATTTTTTTTTTTTTTTTCCTCACCCGAGGATATTTTTCCATTTTTTGTACAGATAGAGTGGGAGGGAGAGAGAGGAAGGGAGAGAGAGAGGGAAACATCGACGTGAAGGGACACATCGAGTGGTTGCCACCCACACGACCCAACCAGGGCCGGGGACAAACTGCAACCGAGGTACGTGCCCTTAGCGGGAACCGAACCCGGGTCTCTCCGGACCGCAGGCTGACGCTCTAACCGCTGAACCAAACTGGCCAGGGCCATTTTTTTTTTTTTTTTGCATGGCCCAATGAAAGAAGGAATACATGATTGAATGTGTCATCATATACATCTGTGAAAATGGGTGGCTATCTCTGCCTCCCCTTGCTTCTGAGATTCTAGAAAGTCACAATGTATTCATTCATGCCTTAAAAAATGTTTTTTGAACAACTACTACATCTTAGACTTTATTCTAGGAGTTGTGGATAGAGGAACAAACAGAATAAAGAAGTCTCTGCTGGCATGTTGCTTATAGTCGAGCAGGTGAGAGAAAGCATAGCAAAAATGCCCTGCAATCTGTCTGGTGCTTAACATAAGAAATGCAAATGAAGAGAGCAATCAGAAGTGAGACCCTAGGCAACAGAAAGCAGTCCGTTTGCTCTTTTTCAGCCAGGACCAATCAATCAGGGCCACGCTATGTCAGGATCAGAAATAGCATCAAGATCCATTTTCCCCAAATGCTTTCAGTTGCCAGAAAGTTCCAACGATACGAGCTTTTTCCTGACCCCAAGCAGGGGTTGCATTTGAGGATCCCTCAGAAAGCCTCCTCTGCGACCCTGTCTGTCTGTCTGTCTGTAGGAGCAGCCTGCGGGTCCGCTGCTCATTTCCCGGCTCCCCTGCACTCAGCCTGGTGGAAGGGCCAGGGCCAGGGCCCTCCTGAGCTATTGTGCCTGAGACCTGACCTTATCTGACAAAGCCCCTCTCAGTGGGACAAGCCACATCACCCAGACAGCCACAGGCCAGTACTCAGCCCTGCAAAGTTCTCTCTGGGCAGCTTCCGGAAGTAGGGGACTTTATTGATGAATAGAACTTTCTTTGCTTTCCTTAATTGAATTAAACAGCACCCTGGGACACCTCTCCCCATCCATTAGAAAGGTCTCTGCAGATGGGGCAATCACACCCACACTTGTCAGCTCTGCCTCTTCCCCAGGAGGACATCCCCTGCATCTCCCAGCCCCCACAGGCACAGACGCACCAACCTGATTTTGTTTACAATGCCGCAATTTCTTTCTCTTCCAGAAGACTATTATTTGTCTGACAAACTACACTATTTTTACCCGGGCAATATGAATAAACAAGCATCATGTTTCCTCCTGGGGCACAGAGCCTGGTGAAATGAATCAGAAAAGCCTAAAAAAGATTGTCTACCCTCAGTCCATCAGCTACTGGACAATTACTCCAGAGCCAGCTGGAAGGAAGAGAGACGCGCAGGCGCACTAGTGCGTGGGCTTTCTCCGCTGGGCAAAGGCAGCAGCGGCCGCTGCACGTCCTGACACCGAGTTCCCCATAGAATGGCAGGTGGAGCTGCCGAATGGCGCGCAGAACTCAGTCTATGGACTCACAGATGTTTGCAATGAAATCATCTTAAGGCAGCCTGGCTGGGTGACTCGGTTGGTTGGAGCCTCATTCTGTGCACCAAAGGGTTGCGGGTTCAATTCCGGTCAGGCGCATACTCAGGTTTCTGGCCCCATCCCCAGTTAGGGTGTGTACAGGAGGTGACTGATCGATGTTTCTCTCTCCTATCCCCTCTCTCTAAAAATAAAAATGAGAAAACCCTCGGCTGAGGAATAAAAAGCAAATAATCTTAAGGCAGAGACAATCCATATGACCCTGCAGTCAATATCCCCCCACCTTTCATAGGTTCCTGAAATGGGAGAAATGCCGGGGGACCCCAGCGCACCAGAGATGTGGGTCTTGTTTGGCCAAGAAAAGCCCAGCCATGCCTGCCTTCTCCCCTGAACTGGAAAAATCAGAGCAAGCAGGGCGACCGGTTAATTAACCGATTCATGACACAGGATCTCTCTAGAAAGAGACAGAGGAACCCGTATTCTATCAGACAGTCACCCAGGCCTGGGGATGCTCCTATTCCAGCCACTTACATTCCTTAAACAATTCAGACATGAAGATAATCTATTCTAATTATTTTCTGTGTTATTGACACTATTGACTACCCCCAATCCACAGCACAATCTAATAAATCAACATGGGATTAAGCCAAGAAGAAAGGAGGTGATAAAATGCCATTTGGTCCCCTATAAATCATCAGACTGAGCAGCACAAGGTAAGTAACTGGAATGAGAATTGAACTTGTCTACACAGCCATAATTGTTATGGCCTACCAAACATTTCCCAAATCTATACCCATGGCGGGTGCATGGGGGTGCCCCCCCAGCCTCCGTGTGAGAGCCCCTCTCCCCAGCGACTCTGTACTGAGCACCACTTTCTAATTAAAGACAGAAAGGGTTGATATTCAGGTTTCAGTTCAATTGCTTTCGATCTGAAGATGTCCACAGTGAGCAATGGCTTCATTTACCAAGAATTACCCTTTGTACAAACCACTTCACTATTTAAAACAAACCACATGTATCATCATTAAGTGGGAAAAATTACCAATCTTCGGGTATCGGCAGTGGCAGGGCCCACTTTGGAGACCCCCTCCCTTTTAATGTGGATTTTAAGCATTTGACTTGTTTGTAAATTCAGGCTGATAAAAAGCTTCTGGGTGACTAGGATCTGTCAGATGAGAAACTTCCTTAGAAGGGTGCTGGGAGACACAGAAGGGGTTTAGGGATGGGGAAAACAAAGTTAATATACTACTTATGCTCTTTCCAGGGTTAGAAGTCAGTGGGAATCACAGTTCTGGGGAAACCTGACAAGATGTGTGCGTCGGGAAACAAACCTCATGTGTGCTCCTTGTGACTTAGCATGTGCATGAGGCATCGCTGGATGTTTGTGTTATATATGGGTGAGGTGTCGTCATCTGTTTTTCTCTCGGAGGAAAACAAAACATATGCTCTTTTAAATCCACTCCTTGCAAAACCCCAAATTTGGAATTTGAATTCCTAATATTCCCTCAAAACAGAAATGTTTTCCTGGGTACCCCACTTTGGATCTCTGGGGAGAGTCTGTACTGGGGAGAGGTGAGTTGAAAGTTCACCAAAGAAGATTCCCCTGCAAAGAAGACACAGTTCAACCTCTGTGGTGTGTTAAGAACGGAAGCCGAGGTGGGACTTTCCCTGGACATCAAAAAGGAAGCCTCTGTTCCAAGGCTTGTCTGGCCCTTCCATGTGAGAATGGTCTCCAAGATACATGCTATATACCAGAAGAATATAGATGTATGTATATACATATGTGTACATAAGCATGTGATGACATCATTGGATTCAGTATCCAGATGCCAAAACCTGATACTACCTTGTAATTCTAAACTGTAGCAACACCTCCAATGTTAAAAGAAAGAAGAAAGAGAAAAATAAAAGATTTATAACTGGAGTAAATACCTATCAAAGGTAGAGTTACTGGGATATAAATGCATGGAATGGATTAAGTCAAGTAATTTAAACACCCAAGTTGGGCTGAATAAATAAATTCTTTGTGGCAAAAGGGTTATGTTGTTTTCACATGGTCATTCGGAGGAGACCCAGATGCTGAGGTATCCCAATTGATTTTTTTTTTTTTTTTTGCATTATATTAGGAACAAATTCAGGAGGCTCTAGGAAGAAAGGTTGGATGTCAGGGCTGAGGCAAAGATAATACATGATTACATAATTTTCCTTATACACTGGATGAGAAATAAGCACCATTTGAAACTTCATTCCAGGAAATGATATTTCACTAAAACCTAGGGGCCCCCTGATCAGAGTTTGTGATTTTATAAAACAGAACAACAATGACTCCAAAATAAGATAATTGTGTCTTCACTATTCTCCTACGAAATTGGTGATCTGAATGACAAACGCCCCTAAAATATGTTTATTTATAAATAATAAAAGGGTTTCCAATAAAAATGTTATTTATCGCAGATGCTGCCTAATTCTCTCATTTGATCAACTTACCCCGAGAGTACAGGTCATCAAAATGACATAAAGATACAATGCTAGCTAAAGATTCATAGTGGATAGCAAATATAGTGGCCATGTGTAGCTAGAAGATGTGTAGATGGTATCAATAAGTGGTTTCTGGCAACTGAAGTGAACTATTTCACACTTTTAATCAGCCAGTTGTCTGGACTGCTAAATAAAAGCAACGACATGAGACTTCTCTACAAACTATGATGACAGCAATGGCTGGAAGAGATGACCTGACAGTGTAGTTCTCCAATCCTGACAGTGCACCTTTAGGAAGGGTGGGAGGTGCAGAGAGAAAACCCGATTCTCAATGAGACAGGCAAAAATAAATGTTTGCTTGCACTATACTTCAGGCATTTGGTAAAACTCAGAAAACACACACACACACACACACACACACATACACACCGCATTCTGACACTGTGTCACAGCATAAGCTTACCACCATTTCCACTCACAGCATTACATGCTCTTCCAAGAGGAAGGTGAGCGCCGTAGTACATTTCAAAACCCACCTCTGTCTATCTTCATATGGGACCACGACGCTGATTCAGTCACTTCTAAATATTTGTTATGGCTGCCAGCATTCCCTTTGAGATTTCCCTTTCCAGAGCAGGGGTGTTTTCCCTTCTGGCAGAGGCTGCCTGCCTGGCAGATGCTGAAAACCCCTGCGTTTATCCCATGTACTTGTCCTCTTCATAGCAAGAATACCCTCCCGCTCAAAGTCACTGTCTTCTTTCCGAAGTTACGCCTAAATGGGCCAACTAATTTAATAATCTAGAAGGCAGAAAGATCAATTTATTAAAAAAGAATAATGCACAAAGAAACTGTGAGAACACGGAATAGCTATAGCATTCCACTTGTTAGGTAATGCTGTTCAAATTGACTAATAAATACCATGAAAGCAGCGAATATAGGAAGCAAAAAATCAACTCATATTAATAATTAGATTCAATTCACAACTAAGGCTGAGCATCTGTACAAATGTTCATTAGGACACTCTTCTAGTGAGTAACTGGTCTTAAACACACACACACACACACATGCTCACAGCAAAGGAGCAGAAATGGTAGAAGCAGATGAATAATATAATATGTTACCAATAGGCTTTTTGGAAATGTTTCCTGGCATAATTTACTTAATGAGAAATTGAATAAAATAATAGTTAAAAGGATAAACCTATTTCTTCCCAAGATATTAAAATTAGACAAAAAGGCTGTTCCCAAAAAGACTTGCAATAGAAACTACGCCTAAAAAATATTTTCTGGAGGCAACCAACTTGGTCACAAATGACCCAAATGTTCACAACAGAATCTTGACATTTTAGGAATACATATATTCCCACAACAGATTGACACTGGAGATCTTTGGAGAAGGAGGGCCCTTCTGAACACTTGTGAAGGAAGTTCAGTAGACCGCAACCACACATAGTTAACAAATGGTACTCTTGATGGGAGTCCATCGAAAAACAGATGAAATGATTACAATCACTGTTAACTCTTCCTGTAGCCGAATGGGGCAGGGAAAAGGATTCCCATCTGCATGACAAATCCCTCTAACCCTGCCAGTCACATCCACAGCCCCTGCCCAGTGACAGAAAGCTGGGCTTGTCACCCCCTCCACCAAAGACAATATTGAGCTGTTCCCCAAACCTAGGAACCAACTTAGGCAGCGGCTCTACTAGTTAAAAAAAAAAAAAGGAAAGAGAGACAGAGAAGGTCCAAGGGAAACACCCAGAGAAAGAGAGAAACACAATGAAAGATTCTGAAATGTACTTGGAATGGAAAATAAACACAAAATCCCACAGCAAGGCCATTAAGGGAGAGCGGAGGAGGAAAAAAATAAAAAGCCTTTACACATAGCAACAAAGACAGCATCCTAAACAGCTCGCCTTCATCCCGGCTCTGCCAGGGAGTTTGGAGGCAGATTCTGGGGCTGACACGCTCCAGAAACCAAAAGGCTCTGATTCCAGAAGCAACTGAACATAGCACCACCCAGACAAACTTAAGCAAACAAAAACACCGAACACACACACACACACACACACACACACACACACACACATACACACGCGTTGTTTTGCTCTCTATTCAAGCCGCTGAATTAAAACCCCAACCACTCCGATGCCTCCACAAACATCCAAACTCAGAGCATCGGAGGGTTTAGACTCAGATCACCATCGGACACACTGGCAGGAGAAAGATGCCGGTGAGGAGAAGGCAGTTTGCAATTTTAAACTCCCGTTTCCCGAGCTTGGAAGCAGGCATTCAAAGTATGCACAAAGGGGCAAAAACAGCTGGGCGCAGGATAACCAGGGTCCAAGGAGAATGAGGGGTCCGAGGCAGCCCTCCTGCCCAAACGCTCAAACCCCCTCCCCATCCCCTCCAAGGTACCAAAGCGCAGCCCAGCGACGCAGGGACCCAGTCCTGAGCCAGGGAAACAGCCACCGAGGGAAGCCGCGCGCCTTACCTGCTGTAAGTACATAAAAGTCAAGGCACACGAGAGCTGGGGACACATGCCCACGTTGGGGAGCGCCACGCAGGTGGCCCCCGTCAGAGGATGCTGCATTTTGTCTCTCTGGCGCCCGCCGAGCAGGAGTGGGGACGCTCGCATGCAATCACGCCGCTCTTTGCCTGGACGCTACAATTTTTTTTTTTTTCTTTTTAATTTTGCTGATTATCTAAGTCAAACCCCGGTGGCTGCTCTCTCCTTCTCTCTCTTTCTCTCTCTCTCCCTCCCTCCCCTCGCTGCTCCCGTGCGTCCCTCCTCCCTCGCTTTCCTTCTTCCCTTCGGGTTTGCTAGATCCCAGCCTTCATCTGCCTCCAGCTAAGACACTTGGGAGGGTCAGGAAACTATTTTGCTTCCTTCGTGGCTGTATCTTTTTTGTATGTGTGGTTGTTGGGCCTGCTTTCTGATGCCCCTTAAAGTGGCCGGTGCCCCCGCCGCCCCCCGCCCCTCCCCCCGCGAGGATGACAGGAACAAGCAAAGGCAACTTCTATGAAAGGTAGAGGGGGTGGCTGCCCTCCTCTAGATGCTGACGAGGGGAGGAGAAGGAGGAGGAGGAGGAGGGGAGAGAGAGAGAGAGAGAGAGAGAGAGAGAGAGAGAGAGAGAGAATTTGACTCACACCAAGGCTCACTCCGTTGCTCCTGATGCTGCCTCCTCATTTGTCAAATGGGTCCAGGAAAAGGTTGGGACTTTTTTGTGGGTTTTGTTTCCCTCCCCTTTGCTTTTTTTTTTTTTTTCAAACGACTCACCAAAATTCAAATTGTGTCTGCTAAAAATCTCTGCGGGGCGGGGAGGCAGCCAGCGAGCGCCCTGCATCGCCAGCATGCAGGCGAGCTGGACAATTCATGCGACTGTCCAGCTGGGACCCAGATTCTTAGATTTGGGTGGCGGTTCGTTTGCGCGACTCCTTGGCAAATAAACACGAAAATGGGATTCTCCCTCATAAAGTGCTGGGATGACGCTAGGGGCCGAGGGCAGGGAGAGCCCGGCTGCTGGCACCGAGGCAGGACACTTTCTGGGGGCCCCCACCCCCAGCAGGGCTGCTGAGGCGGTGATGCACCCACAGGCGTTTGGGGCACAGCTTTCCCTGGGCGCCTCGCCTTGGCTGGGCAGCAGCAGCCAGCACACCAAGAAGCCCGGAGCCGCCGAGTGGGAGAAACCGCCCTGGCTGGCGTGGAAATAAATGAAGCTTGTTGGACTAAGTAACATGCCAGCCCGGGGGGAATGGAAGGGGGGTTCTTTCAGGCCAGAAACCCCTCTCTTCTCAAATTATAAATGCACAGGGTGGGGAAGTTCCACATCTGATAAAAGATTTACTCTGTGGGCTATAGCAGGCGGATGAAAATGGTTTATTTATTTTATTTTTTTCTTGCCTGACCAGCCCTCCTTGGTCAAATTAGCATTCTGCTCTTGCAGAGGGTCTCCCCCGCCCCTTTATTTTATGAAGTAATAATTATTCATTAGTAGATTTTGTTAGTCTTCATGAAATAAAATAGGATGTGATCTGCAAATCAAAAGAAAATATTAAGCCTCTAACAAGTCCTTGGTCCTCACAGGAAAAAAAGCACGTTCTTGGCAGTGGTAAATTCGTGATCAGGGATAATGTCAAATTTTGTGATATAGATTTTGACCCAGTGACTGGATTTTCCTTCTCTTTTTCAGAGCAAGAGGCTGTCTGAACGGCATCGTTTTTGATTATTGGGTTCCCTGCAAGACACCCAGCTTCAGACTTGCTGCTGCCCTGCAGGCAGACACCCGGAAGTGCTGGGCACCCTCCAGAAGGCAGGACCCCAGGACTGGGACCAGGGCATCCCCGCAGCCCCCTCCCTGGGGCTCACAGGGACACTGGCAGCCAAATGACAGCTTCTCAGCTGAGCTATCAGCTCACAAGGCACAGCTCACTTTGCAGGCTAATCAAAATGCTTTCTGAAGAAAAGCAAATGAATGATACCACAGCTCCATTTTTGTGTTGTTCTGTTTTGAAATGCCATCAATAACTATCAAGTCTTCCCTCTGCCAAATGTTAGGCCCCAGCCAGGCTGTTTCTTTCTACTCCTCACCCTCCAAGCCCCTGTGACTCACACACCCCATCAATTTAGAGGGAATACAGTAGCATGTTTAAGCCTAAGTGAATTGATATGGGCGATTAGGGGAGTACGGGCTCATGTTTTATGCTTTTTTGGGGGGTGGGGTGGTGGCAGGGGTGAGTTTGAAAAACTGTTGCTGTATTTGTTGTCTCAGCAAATGTATTTATGAGACAAGGTCTGATTTACACATAAAATGTTTCCTTCTTTTCTGCCCCCCCCCTTACTTTCTGCTTGTCTTTCATTTGTTTTAAATTTTGCAATTTACAAAAATCAAAAGAAATGCCACTCCACAAAACCAAGAGGAAATGAGAAGTCAAAGATTCCGCCTTTCCAATCCTGACTCCTGCCTCTCCCTGTCCCTTTCCTTCCTCCAACAACACGCGGTCCTGACGGATTCGCCCTGCTTGCCGTCATTTGTTTTTCTGGCATTGGAAAAGCCTGCAAATGCCCCCAAAAGAGGGCAGAATTTTCCCTTCAGCTCATTTTCATAGGAAACATGATAAATAATACATGGCACTTTAATAAGACCTTATCTGAATGGTTTAATGAAAAACAAATACATTATGTAAGGAACCAATAACTGCTCTCAGCTGCCCTGAGCCAACCCTGGTTTTCCAGTCTCCTTTTCCCCCAAAGTTAAAACCTTCATTGGTGATGGATTCCTACAGACCCATTTTGCAATCGTGCCCCAGACTTCTGCTTAACCTTAGGTCTTCACAGTGAGGTGCACTGGGAGGCTGCAAAGGGAGACTGTGGCATCCAGACCTTTTAAATGCATTTCAAAGTGATCTGGGGTTAGGCTGCGTCCTCCTCCAGACAGCCACATCCCAACATCCACCACACGGGCACTATTCTGCACGCAGACAAGTGCACACCCCATCCACAGGCACCTGTTCACAGGATGGGGCAGGAGCGATTTTGCAGTGGTGAATATCAGTGCACATCAATCAGGAACAGAGCCATGGATGCTCCCAGACCAAGTGGTAACAACACACTTGCCACTATTGCCCACTCAGTGAGAAAACTCCACCAGCCTTTTAAACAGCATCTGAGGGTGCTGAATTTGAATTCCATCTCGACAGAAACCAAGAAAGAGGCACATCAGTGCAAATAGCTCCCAAAGGATTTGATTCTTCTACACGTGTAAATGGGAGAAGCAGGAGTTACTCTTCTCTCTCTACAAAGAATCGCTGGGCACTCAGCATCACTTGGGTGTATATATCGCATGAGCATTCAAGGGCTACCCTCCTGCCTTTCAGCTACAAGGACCCTTAATTGAATGCAGAAAGAATGCTGGAAAACCTGCAGTGGACAATGCCACCTTCAAATGAGACTTAGTTAGGCAGAAAGCAAAAGCTCCCGTTTTAATTTAATCCATGCAACAGTATTTGTAACTTTTCCTTCGCTCAAATTGCCCAGCTGTTTAAAGGAATACAGGTAATTGTTGTTTTTCTCTCTCACGTAATTCCTTATGATAATTTCCTAAGGCTGTCAAAAAGGCAGATATTTAGCCTGAGGAAGATCTTTTATGGGGGTTGCCACACCTCGAAACAAGAAAAACTCCAGTTAGACTGAAGGAAGGACTTCCTGGACTTAAATGTGATAATCCAAGCTGGGGTTAGCCCATGACAATGTCAAGGAGTAGCTTAGATGTTATTCTCTTTTTCTGAATTTTGATACGGGCAGCCACATAGTTTCAATCTTCAGTAAAGTGAGAATGAAAGTATCGGTAGAAAACATTATTATTTATTGTCTCTATCACAAGCACTTTGAGTCACCTACTTGCTGAAACACTTCAACTCTATTTGGTTAGCATTGATTACATACCAGGCACCGTACTGGTCCCTACGGCTATCTCCATGGGGAAAGGCAAAGATCCCTGAGATCATGGAGCTTACAGTCTAATGGGAGGGGCAGAAAAGAAACAATAAAGACAAGAAACAAATAACTTGTACAGAATATAGACAGTGATGCTGCAGAAGAAATCGAAGAAGGAACCGGGGCAGGGGACCAGGGAGACTTGAGATTCGAGGGGTTGGGGAGGTTGCAGCAGCGCTGCTTGGAGAGTGTGCTTCTCTGCAAATGCAGCTTCAGCTCCAAGAAAAGCCTCCTGCACCCTCACCCCTCCAGTCTGGGTGCTGAACCCCAGATTTGTCTCATACATCAGGTCTGGAGCTCTCTTGGGTCAGTCTACTGCGAGTAGTGGTGAGCAGACTGGCACTTCGAATGACTAAAACTTGAAAATATTCTCACCTGCAGGTTCAACTACCTGAAGTCCAGGCTTTAACACACTCTCTGACACATGGTAGCACTGAGATAATGCTAAATTGGTGGATGGATGGATACAACACTGGACCAAATGACATTGACCTATTGTTATCTCTTTCTGCTCAAGAAATGTAAGAATTCTAAGATTTGCTTAATATTTTATTTCAGTTTCTCTCTCTGTATGTTCAGCTGGCCCCTCGGCCTCAAGAATGAGGTCTCAGCTCCCGATGGTCCCGCTGAGCTCCCCTGCAGAAGCCCTGTTTCTCAGACAGTTTTCCTGGCAGAGACTCCCAGGCACAGAGGGGCGGAGGCTGAGATCCAGCTGCTCTCTCGGAGGATCACAGAGACAATTGCTTTGCATGTACTGATGGGACTGGGGCTGGAGATTAGAGGCCGCTTCCGCGTCAAGGACCCTCAAATACCCCTAGCTCTGTGGGGGTGGGATATCCCTGAGACCAAGGCTGAAAGTCAGAAACACAAGTACACGAGATGCCCGGTTCACGACTAACTCTCACTACAAAGTTCTCTTTCCAAAATTATACAGGTTGTTTATTACAGCTCTCTGTAATCTGTTGTTCACAATAGTGGCATCGTTAATAAATAAAGTCAACTAATTAAACAAATAAAAATGCCTACCGGTACCATCTAGGACTGATGTGGTACAGAAATGGGTGATCTCAAATGCAGACGGGGAGACTCAAAATTAGGAAGGCCCTGAGCCTGGCTGGTGTGGCATCATGGTTAGAGCACCAGCCCACACACCAAAGGGTCTCGGGTTCGATTCCCGGTCAAGGATACATACCTGCGTTGCAGGTTCGATCCCCAACCCTGGTCAAGGAGCGTGTGGGAGGCAACCAGGTGATGTGACTCTCTCATATCAATGTTTCTCTCTCTTCCTTCCTTCCACTGTCTCTAAAAATCGATGGAAAAATGATCCTCAGGTAAGGATTACCAAAAAAACAACAACAACAACATGGGAAGGTTCTGCACATGACAGTTTGGTACCCATGTTCAAAATTTATTTTACTTAATATTATTATTTTAAAATATTTTTTATTGATTTTTTAGAGGGAGGAGGGAGAGATAGAAACATCAATCAGCTGCTTCCTGCATGCTCCCTACTGGGGATCAAGCCCATAACCCGGGCAAGTCCTTGGGAAGACGCTCAATCCACTAAGCCACATCAGCTGGGCTCAAAATTTAACATATGCGTATTTTATAACCTTATTATTCCATGTCTATGTTTTTGTCCTGCAGAAACCTGAGATAGGCAGAGATATATGGACCAGGATGGTCCTCCCAGCTTTACTTGTAGGAGCAGTAGGGCAGCAGTACAATGCATTCCAACCCAGAACAAAAACCTGCCATCTTTACCTGGGTGTGTGTGTGAGAGAGAGAGAGAGAGAGAGAGTGTGTGTGTGTGCACATAGACACACATATGCACAACAGTGCCAACACACCCATGCGGGAGGTATTTCAGTTCTACAGAAACACAAAACCTAGGTTTACATTCAAGATTTCCTACTTCTGTAAATATATGAATGTGGACATGTGAATTAACCACTCCGAGTCTCAGTTTTTTAATCTGTAAAATGGGGCTAATGATAGCTGCCTCACAGAATTGCAATGATTCTCAGATTTTTTTTTCTTCTAATTCATGAACTATTGCAATAAATATTTAAAAACAATAGAAGGGTTGCATAAAATTAATGACATATTTCTGGCCAACTTTGTATATTTTCACACACACACACACACACACACACACACACACACACCATCTGCTATCATCATCATTTCGTAACAGAAAGAGCACTTTGTATAAAAAGTAAGAAGGGCATAATCTCAAAATAAAGGACAGCTCTTCGAATTGATTAAATTTAGGTCTATTAAAATGTTAACTAAATTGCCCTAAATTTTCTCATTACCTGCCGTCTGTTGAAAATGTCATGATGAAATCAGCTGAATCTATGGATCAGCATTTGGGAACCACTGGGAAGAGGAATGTCAAGTGTTTCTTAGCACCGGCACTGGCACGCCAAGAATCAACGACACACATCAGCTGTCGTGGAGATGCTTAGACACCAGGAGCACGTCTGCTCACTAGGCCGGAACAGCCACCCTCCTCGCCCGCACAGGCTCACTGCAGTGACACCGAGCTAACACCTTTCTGGTTCTCGGTGCCGGGAACCAGCGGGTGCATGCCTTCCACAGGGCAGAGGCCAAATAAAGGTCAGCTGAATTGGATTTGTGGGATCACCAGAGTTGATTCACTTTTCGCAATGACACAGTGACTGCGACCCCCCTCATTCCAGGCCAACGAGAATAATGAGTGTGATGGAAGGTCTGGGAATTCTTCTGGCTCCCGGGAGGGCATGCAGCACACTGTAGAGTGGGGGACACGTTTTCTGAATCTCGGCGCTCTGGTGTGAAGGCTCTGCCCATACTTTTACAGCTGCTATTAAATGTCCAGGGGGCCCTGGCCGGTTTGGCTCAGTGGTTAGAACGTTGGCCCATGGACCAATGAGTTCCGGGTTCGATTCCGGTCAAGGGCACATACCTCAGTTGCAGTTCATCCCCAGCCCTGGTCGGGGTGGTGTTGAAGGCAACCAGTCCATGTGTCTCTCTCACATCGATGTTTTTCTCTCTCTCCCTCGCTCCCACTCTATCGAAAGATAAATAGAAAAATGTCCTCAGGTGAGGATTAAAATAACTAACTAACTAACTAAATAAATAAATAAATATCCATGGAGTTACAAGCCCGTACAACTCCAGTTCTGTGCTCTCTAAGAAGAAATAATTATAATTTTGCCTTCCAAATTAAGTTGTTAAAAGGGAAAATTAGGCAACACGTGCACATTCTGAGACTGGTGCCTGGCATTGCGAACCACTCGATGTGTATAAGCAGCCAGTTTTGTGGGTTACTTTTATGCCCAGCCCCTGACCAGTTGACAACATAGACACTCCTCTTCTTTTCAGAATTTTTATTTCACTCCATTTTCTAAAATTGACTCAGACAAGGCCAATACGTTTATGGAACAACCAGCTGCGCATACAGCGTTTTGGGGAAGTTTTTGCAAGTGACCTGGCATTTATACGAAAATGTGTAGACATCACCTTTCTGGCCCAGTCTTCTGAGTACACACAATTTATTTAATCTTGCTAATGAATCAAATGAACACAAACGCTCACATTAGTCCTTGTCAGCTAAATTCTTCCCAGCTGGATCTCACAAAATGTCAGGTCAAATCTTTTACTACTTTTTGGAGACTGACAAGGGCAACACACGTGTCAAGAGCTTCCTTCCAGCTAGCATGGTAATGAGCACACGTATACATCTTCACAAACCCTCGAAGGTAGGCTTTCTTAGCCCCAATTTACAGAAGAAGGAACTGAGGCGGTGAGAAGTACGAAGTATACATGCTGTTTTCCTAATAAGAGGCGGCGGCAGTGTGTCCAATCAAGTCAGTGGGTCAGCAGGCGGGGAAGTATGCCTTCCGAGCCATCCCAGCAGAGGGGCTGACTACAAACAAATCCTCATCCCTTTATTCATCATTTGCAACATCCCAACCTCACAGGCACCTCCCTGCAGCATGACTCTATGTCAGTTCGGCGACAAGATTTCCTTTTCTTACGAATGTGTGGTTGACCCTGGCCACCTAATTTTATAGTATGAAATTGTCCTAGCTTTCCAGTCCCTGCTTCCTCATGGAAAGACCAAGCCCAACCCTGTCCACAGACTACCTGAAGCTCTTCAAAAGTCAAGACCCTGCCTCTATTCTCATTTGCTAACAGCCCCCATCGCCATCCCTGATGAAAGTGACACGTTACAGAGACAATGTTCTACCAGAGCTGTCAACGGACACCTGTCAGGAGAGACCCCAAGACACACCAGGCAGAACCTCCAATTTGAAAACAGCCAGAGCAAGCAAATAGCACGAGTTCCCGGAGGAGCTCCCCTGAAGCGGTGGGGTGACGGCCAGGCGGAGTGCGGCGCTCGGCACCGAGAGGGTGGGGGTCTGTTTGCAGTGCACAGGACAGAATGGGAGAGCGTGGGGCAACGGGTAGTAGGTGGCAGAGACAAAAACAGCTAAGTGGTGATTTCTCCTAATGAGCAAGAAGTGGGTGGAGAGGTAGGTCTACTTTGGGAAGCCTCCACACCCCACCCACTCTGTGTTGCGACTTTCTGGAGCTTGAGCAAATTTGAAGGCAAACAAAGTCTGCAGAAGATTCTATTTTTCCTCTGTAACAAGCTTAGCTAAGGGTTCTCTGACCCCATAAATGCTCAGAAATATTTATCTTTATGCAACACGAGTCACTCTCAAGTATCTTCTACTAGAACAACTTCACCTCTAACATTTCAAGTTCTGGAATAATCCCTTTTGACCTTGACCTGCCCCAGGTCCTGCTTGCCACACAGGCCAGAGCTGCCACAGGGCTTCTCAGTCCCCAGCGTTATTGGCACACCTTTAGAGGATGGTGATCATTGGTGGTAAACTAGCAAGGGAGCAAGGACTCAAGACAAAACTAGGGTAGTCTGCAAAAATTACAACCTTATCATAGCAAATGGATCGAAGAGTGGGTGGCAAATATTTCTGGTTCTCAAAATCTCATCTTAAACTCTTGAAACACACAGTTTCTGGAACTGCAGGTCTTAGTCCCCAAATTGCAATTCCCAGGTACAGGCACTCATACTCTGCAACCTTGTCTGACCTGTTAGCTCAGAGCTTCAGGTCCCCTGTGTCTGGGCTACATCACCGGATGCACACATACGGCTCAACCTCTCAGCATGCCCACAACATACCCACTCATAAAAGGCATGTTTGTGCTTAGTAGGCATAAAGACCGGGAAAGTGTAGGGAAGAGAGAATGGGAGAAATTATTTTGATCTTAGAAACATGGTTCTAGAAGGATCTGTGTGCATCCCATCCTTGCAGATGTCATTTGGCTATTCTACCACCGTTGACTTTGACTAGACTCTCCTGGTTCCAGACTTTCTCTGCCATATTTCTAGTCCTTCTCTCCTTTCCCATTGGGAGCCAGTGGGCAAGTGTTCATCCCTCTCCTTTGTCCTGTTTTTTTTTTTTTCCTCCTTGAAAGCTTGACATCTATTGCCTCTGTGCTCTTAAAGGGATCACCCTCTCATCCAAGTTTTCATGAAGCTGTTTTCTCAAACCCAAACACTCTTCTGCAGAAGATAATGTATTGTGCTGCTGTTTTCTTTGTTTTAGAAAGCATTTTCTTCACTTGGGTTTCGATAGAATATCTCTATCCTCTTCAAGCATAGTGGCATGTAAGAGAAATATTGTACTTTACCCTGGCTGGACCTTCTTACGCACACGTGTGGCAGAATTCCTGAGTAGGCCATGAACGTCAGATCACATGTGGTGGCACCTGTTCTTTGTCTGGTCTCTTGACTCTTGCACCCGGTTGTCATTACCCTGTAAGCCCACTGGCTACGATGCCCTTTGCACACCTGTGAGGAAATCGATGTGCAGCAATGGGTGGAAACCACTGCGCTGCCTCGCTATGGCATCCTCCTCACACCTGCGGCCCCGCCCTCTCCTCACAGGCTCCGCCTCGGACCACATGCCCCTCGGACAGGCCCTGCAGGTCTCAGGATGAAGGTCCTGTTCCACTGCTGTTTGAACATCCCCTCAAACAAAGCATCGGCATATGCTTCTCTTCCTCGTGGACTGGATGTTTGGTATTGAAAGCAACTCCCTTCCATGTACTTAACCTTGAAACCTCAGCATCTGCCCTTCTCACCTCCCTTTGCTGCTCTGCATAGCAAACTGCTTCCCAAATCATATCACTCTGAACTCCCCGATCTCCCAACTATGAAACCTCTCGATATTCCATTGTCACTGTCCCAGGGCATCACACGATTCTCTGGAGTCTAGATTAAATAATAATAATAATAATAATAATAAATCTATGCTCCTCTAATTGGTTCCTTTGCTCTCAGTCTCAATTCTGCGAACTCACACTCTGTATTGATTCCATAGGGGGATTTTAAATAGACAGAACCAAACATGTCCAACGTCCACTCGAGAGAAACCATGGACCCTCCCACTGACGAGGGTGTGAGATCCAGAGCTTTAAGAAGAGGTACCTCAACTCTTCTCTTGCAATGCGACTGACACTCTCTTTAATGTACCTCCCTCTCTCCAGATTCTAGTCACCTCGTACGTAGTCTTGTAATTGCGTATGCCCAGTGCATATTAATGCATCTCCAAATACACGTTCTTGGGCTGGAGCTGCTTTAATGGTATGCGTGTCCAAAACCCAGAATACCCAGTGCGGAATTAAATAAATAATCCCCGAATGAAACAGGCACCTCTGTGTGTTTGCCGTGTCGAGATGGAGATGGAGATGACAGCACCTGTGTGCTCCCCTCTATTCTTCCCAAGGGCGGTGCTGGTACATACTGACGCTGCCCACGAGGATGCCGGAGCTCAGAGGGGTTATGTAAGCAGCCTGCATGTTAATGGGGCAGCCAGTGTTGACAGTGAGTTCCCTGTCTGTTCATTGTCCATCTCCTGCCGCCACACCTTCGCACACCAGTGTGCACATGTGCCACGAGAACGTGTTTCGCTCAACGCTGCATCACCAGCACCTTAGGACAGCATCTGGCCTGTAGCAGCAGATGCTTGTTAAATACTGGTGGAATAAATGAGAACACGAGGAAATGACAGCAAAAGTCCTCCTCTCCTTGCATGCTCTGAGATCCATTTTTCTTGCTCACTGACTGGTTTGCCCATGCACTTCAGCTATGTCTTTGATGCATTCTCTGTGCCGAGCACAGTGCTGACTCAAGAGATACAAAACGGGCAATGACACTTATAGTCTATAGTGACCAGCTATTTTTAGGTCATCTGGTTTGAGAAATTATCGTTTGCAACTCCGGATCTGCATGTGAATCAGCATTTTCTCAATATTATGCAACAAATTAAAATTCTGAAGTGAATTAGATTATGAGGCTAACTGAAAACAATGTTAGTTATCCATGCCCCCGATTTCAAAATTGATATTCGTCCAAATTGCCTTACTTTCTCACTGATTGGCTTTAAAATAAATGTTTCACATTTGAATTTATGCATCTCTTTTAGAAATGGAGTTTTGTGTGGAATTTACTGGAAAATAAATTAACACCGGGTTTCTACTGGTGTTAATGGATGTATGTATATATTTGAGACCACTGGTTTGCTAGAGGACACGGTGAAGCTCCAATTATAGGTTTACTCTTCTGTGGAAAATAAATTAAAAGGGACTGTTCTTGGGCTACAGTGTTCACACTAACCTTACATTGCCTTCTTGACAATGAAGCGGATGATAACAAGGACTGAGGAGGCAGATCGCCTGGTTCTGAATCTTGGATGTGTTTTGTACAAGCTGGGTGACTCTGGGCAAGTTATTTAAACTTTCGGGGCCATGAAGGTCCTCATTCATAAAGAGAATAAGCATCAGTGTCTTTTTGCACAATTTGGATAACATGGAATAATATGTACAAATTGCTCAGTAACACCCCTGGAACCTAGGAAATGCACTATGCATGTAAGCTTCATATCTCCATGGTGATGATGGTGATGGTGATGGTGGTGGTGGTGATGATGATGATGATGAATGGCACTGTCTGTAGTGGTACTGGCATTGGCTTTGGTGATGGTGATGGTGGTGGTGACAATGGTGATGATGATGAATGGCACTGTCTGTGGTGGTACTGGCATTGGTGATGGTGATGGTGATGGTGGTGATAATGGTGATGATGATGAATGGCACTGTCTGTGGTGGTACTGGCATTGGCTTTGGTGATGGTGATGGTGGTGGTGACAATGGTGATGATGATGAATGGCACTGTCTGTGGTGGTACTGGCATTGGCTTTGGTGATGGTGATGGTGGTGGTGACAATGGTGATGATGATGAATGGCACTGTCTGTGGTGGTACTGGCATTGGCTTTGGTGATGGTGATGATGGTGGTGGTGATGATGATGAATGGCACTGTCTGTAGTGGTACTGGCATTGGCTTTGGTGATGGTGATGGTGGTGGTGACAATGGTGATGATGATGAATGGCACTGTCTGTAGTGGTACTGGCATTGGCTTTGGTGATGGTGATGGTGGTGGTGACAATGGTGATGATGATGAATGGCACTGTCTGTGGTGGTACTGGCATTGGCTTTGGTGATGGTGATGGTGGTGGTGGTGGTGGAGGTGTGGTGATGAGGATAGGGTTGTTGTTGATTGTAAACTCAAGGGTAAGGCAATATCAGTTGGCCTCTGTGGGAAAGACGGCTCCATTCTCTAGCCGGAAAGACAGGCAGTTCTTTCTACCTTTTCCAAAAAAGTCCATTGCTAGTTGACAGTTCTGCTCTTCTCTCTCAACTCTAGTGTTTCCAGCTAAGGAAGCAGTTAGACTTGCTGTTACCATCTTGATTTCCTCCTTTTCTGTCCCCATAACTGGGCCACAGACATCTCCAAGGAGCCTCTCTTATCCAGCAAGCAGGAGCTGACACCACTGTTCCTCAGGGTTACTCTAGGGGATGTTAATATTTTATGACCACTTTAGTGAAACACCGGACTCCAGGGTGCTGGTACTTCCTCTAATATCACTCAGATTCTCAGCAGGTTTCCACCCTCCCTCTCACCAGCCACAGCCTCTCACAGGCAAGCAATTCCAATGTTTTTTGCCCTCATAGACACGGTCCTATCAAGATCCACGGATTCCAAGAAATGTCATAAAAAACAACAGCAAAGCTAAGAATTATTGACCGTTCACTCTGTGCTAGGTGCTATGCCAACCATTTTATATTCATTATTTCACTTCTTCTCTTCAGAAATCCAATAAGTAAGCTAATCTGATCCCCCGCCCCCCATTTTACAGATGAGAAAACTGAGGGTAGGAAAAGATAACATCCTGCGCTGACTGTACCCTCGGGCCCTAACTCGGGTCAGTGTGATTCCTTTGCCCCTGATATTCTACTTTACTGCATAAGGTATTTCTAAAGCTAGATTTTAAAACAGAAGGCCTGAAAGGTGTATGATTGGTAAGAGTTCTTGGAGACTTGGTTCTTTCCACCCCAAATTGAATTGGATTTCAAAATACCCAACTGTGGTTCAGGTGGATGCTCCCTCCCTCAGAATCCCCAGGGTACCTGAAACCACCACAGAGTCTCTCTGTTGCCATGGAAGCATGGGCCAAGGTAGAAAAAGCAGGTCTTGATCCAATGCCCGAAGGGGGTCTAGGTGATTATGCACCCCCTTTTCTTCCTCAGAGCAGGAGTAAAATGATCTCAGCCAGCAGGCACTCATGGGATATGATTTTAATTTTGGGTTCAGAAAAAAGTTATACAAACAACAACTTTACTGCCCATTATGATGGGACTACACCCCTGATTTTGGAAATACAATAGAGAAGACTAGCTTATAAGGTAGAAAAATGCATATGACATGGAGGATGAAGTAAGCTATAAGTCCATATCTCCAGAGTATGATCCAACATATGTATCTATAATGCACACTCTGTACTTCTAAGTTTATCTCCTTCTAGATCTATATCTGTAATATATACCTAGATACAGCTAAAAGGTCAAGGAAACACCCAAAGTTTAATAATCCTGTTGAGATTACTGGTGACTTTCATTCCTTTTTTATTGCTAATGTGTATTCATCAATTTTCCATAATAAATAAGGAAAGAGAGGGTTTCTCCTTATAATTCCCTTCTTTCCATTTTCTTTTAAGTGGCCTGTCACAGGCAGGTCAGAATCTGACACGGAGGGAGGGGGATGGGTCCATGGTCTGTGGAAAATGAATTTTGAGCTCCTCAGTACCCCAGCTCTTTGGAGATACTTTAATAGTTATTCTGGAAAGAGGCAAAAAGGACTCTTGCATAGTTCCTGAGCATTGCCCTCTCCACATAAGCCTAATTATAGTCCCTGAAGACGTTTCTTTCTCATCTCTCTGGGTCCTGCATGACAGCTCACCATTGCAGGGCGTTCATTCTTGTCGAGAAAACCTCATTTCTGTTTTCATTAGGAGGACTGCTTGTCTTTACCAGCTCTTAGTACGGAGATCAAGACATTAAGAAGACCTGCACTTTTCTCAGGCAAATGAGAATTACTAATTTTCTCTCTCTATTAAGTGCTGTGCTATCTCCATTGGCTTCCCAAATATTTATTTCACATGCTGAGACCATGCAGATCTGGGACAAGGTTAACCTGCTAAGTGCCACTCACCCTCATACTCCAAAGACTTCTATCAGGTATTGACTATGCTCATTTTCAACGGAGAAAGTAGCCAGGTAGCCTCAGCATGAAAGCAGGATTTTATTTCAAGTATAAAGGTCATGCTCTCCTGCAAGCACTTTGGAACATATTCATGAGATAGGGTTTTCTTTAAGAAAATGAAGTGAAGCAAGAACTCAGACCCTTGGAATCCTTTAAAGCTACATACTGCTTGCATGGCCGGTGTGGTTCAGTGGCTGAGGGTCGACCCATGTACCAGGAGGTCACTGGTTCGGTTCCCAGTCAGGGTACATGCCCTGGGTTGTGAGCCCGATCCCCAGTGGGGGGTGTGCAGGAGGCGGCCGATCAATGTTCTCTCTCATCGATATTTCTGTCTCTCTCTCCCTCTAAAAATCAATAAAGAGGGAAAAAAAAAAGCTACAGACTGCGTGTGTCTTGTCCCCTCAACCCCATCTGATAATGCTAATGGAGAGAAAATATTTTCCTGGTATTAGAGGTTTCTCTGTGCTAAGCATTCCAACAATGATTTACATGCATTATTTTACTTACTCCCATGCCAAAATTTTAATTCATGCATTCACTCATTCATTCCTTATTTAACTCATCTATAAATATTTATAGAGTAGTAAATTATATTCTAAGCATTGTGCAATGTCCCCAGTATACAGCGATCAGACATACAAACAAGCAAACAGACACACAAACAAACAAAACTCAGCTTATTTGCTCTGGTGGAACATAACGTTTACTGGAAGAGGTGGATTTTAAAAAATCAATTCCATCAGTTTTTTATAAAACGAATGTCCCAGCAATTTCACTCTTGAGCATTTATCCCAGAAAAAAATGGGACTACTTTCATACAAAAATCTGTATATGAAGTTTTATTTCTAACAGCTAAAAATAGGAATCAGTCCAGATGTTCTTCAACAGATGAATGGTTCGATCAGTAACGGTAGATCCATACCATGGAATACTACTCAGTAATGAAAAGCAACTACTGAAATACCCAACAGCTTGGATGACTTTCTAGGGAATTGTGTTAGGCAAAAAAGTAGTCAACCCTAAAAGGTGATATACTATATGGTTCCATTTTTGAAATGTCTAAATTTTAGAAATGGAAAACTGAGTGGTGTTTGCCAAGAGGTAAGAACTGGGGGAGTTGGGGAGGGAGGTGTGGGTGGTTATAAAAGGACAGAAAAGGCAACCCTAAAGGAATGGAATTGTTCCGGATCCTGACTGTCGTGGGGGACCCACAACCCTGCATGCGTGACAACACTGCATGGACCTAAACATACCCCGCCCCCAACACACACAAGTTAACACAAGTAAAACTAGGAAATCTGAATAAAATCAGTGGATGGCATCAACATCAATATCATGGCTGCGACATCGTATTATAATCGTGCCAAATGTCATCACTGGGGAAATTTGGGTAAAAGGTAAATGGACTCTCTGGATATTATTTCTCACCTCTGTAGGTGACTCTATAATGACCTCAAAAAAATTTCCATGAAAAACACACACAAATTACAGAGTTAATTTTATCAGGCCAGTTGTGATAAATGCCATAAAGGGAAAGAACCAAGTTTAAACCTTTTTAAAGGGCACTATATATAGCAGGGGGCTGAATTTAGACAGGGCGAAGGAAGACTGTTTTGAAGAGGTGGCATTCTATTGGGCCACTGAGGGACGAGGGGGTGGTGAGGAGAACCGTGGGTGGGAAGTACTCCCAGAAAAGGAGCAGGGTGTGGCTGGGATGGAGGAAGGGGTGCGCATGCTCAGGGAATGGGAACACAAGCACCCTGGCAAGGGGTGTCTAGTGAAAGGAGGCAGGACCTAGAGGGCGAGGGGCCACACTCGAATGACAGTTTTAAATCCTGTGCGGAGCTATTTTCCTACCACTCTTGAGGAAGATGAGGCTCAGAACATCTATGTGAGGTCACAAAGCCAGGAACCGTCCACCCTGTGATTCAACATCAAAGCTACAACTAGGTCCACTGTGTCCCCTAAAAAAAATCTTCAAACATCCACTTGCTGTTTGTCCCAGCAATGCCACACCTAGGTAGTTACCTGAGTAAGCGAAAATTGCATATCCTCGGAAATATCTGCACACTGATGTTTATAGGAACTTCTTAGTGATCAGTGAAAGCTGGAAACCACCTAAAGATCCTTCAGTTGTTGAATAAAGGGACCAGGGCGCAGTATTACAACAGAATGCTCCTTAGCAATAGAAAGGAAGAAGCAGCTATGGATAGACACAACTGCAGAAATGAATCTCAAATTCATTACATGAAGAAAGAGAAGGCGGATTCAAAAGCTACCTACTTATGATTCCATTTATAGGACATTCTGGAAAAGGCAACACTAGAGGAACAGAAGAGGGATTGGTGGCTGCTGGGGATTGACAGCAAACAGACCCCAGGGCGCGTTCTGGGATGGGGAATGTGCACCGCATCCTGACGGTGGTGGTCGCTCCATCACTTTAGGCATTTGTCAAAACTTGCAGCTCTGTACACTCAAAGGGCAGGTTTTGCTGTATGTAAATCATATCTTGATAAACCTGGCTGTGATAAAATGATCTTATGGAATGAGAAGCTATACATTAAAGTCAGAGAAGACCCCTTCTCATTTTTGAGAAGTTCTGTATGGCACCCAGAGACAGTATATTAGTAAGAGTCAAATTTCCAGAAAATGCAACGAAAAAGAACTGAATGAAGATACAGCTTCTGTGGAGGGTGGGAGAAGGGTGAACCACTCTTACCCTTAGGATCCATAGATGAAGCAAAAGGACCCTATTCTGGAAGACAGAAGACCTGGATCTAAAGATCTACTGGTGTTGCCCAGCGGGGGAGTTCACCTAAGTTCTCAGGAACCCCTGTTCCTGTGACAAGGAAGGCGAGGGTGGGTGGAATAGCAGAACAGCTAAGTAAAGTCAAAGTATGCGTTGTTTTTCTTGTCTTTGCAGAGGACCAAAACTGTGCGCTCTGGGGTCACTCAGGGCTGGGATTCCAAAGTCAGCTCTCTTTCCACAGGGGATGAGTCCTGCTCCCAATGGAGGTTCAACTATGGAGGGAACCAAACCCAGCAGCTAACTCAGGGTCAGCTCTGGGGCCAGCAAATGCACCACATCTGCTAACATGGCCCCATTCAAAGCCACGGATCTTCCCTCCCCAGGCGCATGGGTTTCTCAAAGCTCTTACCCCACGGGGATCATAACAAGCCCATGATCAATTTCCTTTTCAGCTTTGTGAGTCCCGGGGGGCTAGTTCTGCAGCAATGATGGAATGCTTGGCCATTGCCGGAAGTGGTCTCTCCTCGTGGGGTTTCACATTAGAGAAGGGTGAACTCTGAACCCTCCCTGGGGAACAGCTGGTGCAGGTCAGGCAGTATGAGCTGGCATCTTACATCATCCCTGGTTTGCTGGCTGAGCAAATGGATCTGATCAGAGTCGGCCAAGCCTCGCCCCACCGGCACGGAAGATCACCCCTCTTCTCTCTTCCCATAACACCGTATTTTCATCTCCAGTATTGCCTTTATCATCACATATCTTCCTCATGCCTTCCTATATCTGTTTCTTAAGCTCCCATTCACCCCACAGACAGCCAACGCCGCAGGGGAGCGCTGGGCTTCTTGGCGATTGCAACCCACACACTTGGCTGAGGCCAGAGTGTGACGAGGACCAGCAAGTGCCGCGGAGCAAACGAACAGTGGACAGCCTGGTGCATGCACAGAGAAATGGATTCAAGAACAAACCCCCAAAGAGACCACTTGGTGAACAGCAGAAAATATCATTAACTGGAAACAAGACATTTTCGAGAAATTCGCATTTCAGTTTTACCAAAGAGACATTGTAAGCACTTCGCCCAAGTGACATGTTATGTACAGAGAAAATGCTGCATTTATTTCTACTACACTGAGGCTTACTCTGTGTAAGTCATGGAGGTCAAACACTCAGCACCGGCTCCCCCATGGCCAAAGCCATGTTCTAAAAAATATAGAAACAGAGAAAACGTACATGAAAATAAGAGGGAGTCTCCAGAAACCGATGTCACATTTATAACCAGAGAAAATAAGACTTTTTTTTTTTATCAGTCCCTCATCAATATTTACATTTCATAATTCAGCTCCTAAGAGAACCGTAACCAAATCCAAATGTGTGTGTGTATGTGTGTGTGTGTTTTAAAGAAAAGAAACAAAAAATAAGAAGAAAGCAACTGAACAATCAAACCTTAACTACCTCTGCTCTCTAACCCCGGTCAGAATAATTCCCTCTTCGTGAGATAAATTTAGTCAGAGAACAAGACACTCTTGGCCCTGCTGCATAATTCATTGGCAGCTTTAATCTTCAGAGTGACTATTAGCGAACATTTCAGGTTTTATTGCGATTTTTTAAACAAATGATATTTTAAGTTCAAAGTGAATAGATCATGAGTTGGCAATTTGTAATATGTTTTCACTCAAAAGGAAATCAAGATGAAATTCCTTTAGACCTTAGGATGTGAATTGAAGACTCAGAAACACACCGAATAGGGAGCCTGTAGGGTAGGAAGTCAGACCAACAGACATCAGCGTGAAACAAATGGATTCAGTCGTCAGTGTGATAAACTTCATGAGCTGCATAAGTACGGGAGACCTTCCTTAAAAGGGTATGTTGATAATATAGGACAAATCTACACATTTCAAGGGGATACGTCTAGTCAATCATCTAAGGTTTGCCTTTACAATGCCCAACACCCCATTGTTTGTAAATGCCAAATGTATATGTGAGTGTTTATGCAGGTATTTGTTCTTGGGAAAATTTAAGGCTTAGGGATTTCTACACAAGCTCAGTCTCTCAGTATTAGCTGTGGAACAAACGCTTGTCTCTTTTGTTGGTGTATTTGCAAAATCCAATCAAAATGTGTGTGAGGCAAGTACACTTTTGCAACTGGGCAATTAGCTGAATCCCTATAAAAAGTATCACCACATCAACCATTTATAATTTAAAACCATGGAATTTACCTTAGAGTTTTAGAAACCAAGCAGAACCAAACACCACTGTGATGCATGAAGCCATCCCTTTAGTGACCTCCACAGCACGTGGCACGAGGTGTTGTGCTAAAATTAATCTGTGTTGACCACCAGGAGGGAACTGGCAAGGATTCTTGCCTCTGGTTGGTGAAGTCTTCATCTGCCTTAATCTCACTTCTTTTCAACCATTTTATCCTCCTAGCATTTCATATCCATTTCCTCAACTTGGCCCTCTTCTGGAAGGTGAACAGCAGGAAAGGATTATCAGACTCTACAAGATAGCAATGGTTATTTTAACTAGTATACCTGCCCATTTTATCTTAACGGGTATTCATGTCTTCTACAGTGGACTCAGCTTCTACTTTGTTAATTAAATCTCTTGACTATCATTTGCCTAATAAAGTCTCCAGACTGTGGTTTGGGATGGGAACCTGCCCTGGTAGACCCTTCCCAAGCTTCTTGGGTGTTGAAGAAATGCCGCTGTTAAGGTAAAAAACTAATGACCGTCCAGATTTAAACACTTGTATTTTTATGACCTTTCAGATTGTGTCAGTTACAATGACCACTAGTTACATGAATTAGCATAAAAAAACCTAACTATCTGGTGTCCAATTTGCCTTCATTCTTGGGACAGGATCCATCTGGTGGCTCAAAGGATGATTAACCATCCTATCAAGAGATGGAGGAGAGTTTCAGGAGAGGTTTCAGAAAAGAGGGTTTATCTGACACCAACCACAAGGGATTTTTCTCTGAGCAACTATGTTTACACTGCAGTTGAATATCATGATATTTTGCTTCTTAATAATCCAACCTCATCTTTGTTAATAACCAACAGATACCATTCCTCCAGGATGAATAACTTGAGAAAAAAAAAAATCATTAAATAAAAGTCGGTTAATTGCATTTCTTAAGAAATCCAACTTTTTAATGTTCCTTCTGAGAGCTGAGCAGCAGTATAGTCAAAGGATCAATTATCTTTCTTTCTTTCTTTTTTTTTTTTCTAAAAAAAAAAAAAAAAAAAAACCAACCTGCAGAATACAACATTTGCTTTTCTTAGAGGGCTGCACACATTGCCATTTCTTGCCATAAGAATAACTTGAAAAGGATGCAAAGTTATACAATCGACAATTCACTGCACACAAGCTGCTTTTGATTATATTGCCTCACAAACTAGATACTTTGCTGGAAAGCATAAAACTGTTTATCACTAAACATTCGAGATTCCACTCAGATAATTTACACATAATTAGACAGAAGCCCAGACTTCCTAGCAGCGGCATTACCTCCGCTCTAACAGACTATTCTTAAGAACATTCTTTTTGGTAGCATAATGAGCATTTTACGAGGATTTGTAATCAGTCTTAACGTAGGTGGGAACAAAGGTGAATTACTCCTCAACACGATCAAATCATTACATAACTCGGTGCAGAATAATGATGAGCTAAGGTTGGAAGAGGTAACCTGCCCAGGTATTTGAAGGAATTAGGCAAGTCTGGTTTTTTCCAGAGGCATAAAATCAATTAAGTGATCCCTTAGGAAGCAGAAAAATAAAATAGAAATAAGCCTACAGGAGAAGCCCCCCACTTAGACTTGCCTCTCCTGTGCTCACTATCAGGGAAGGTGGTAAGAAGACAGAATAAAGAGATAGAGGAAAGCTAATGGTACATCTGTCTACAGAGGCTCAGTCCTCACAGACATCTAAACTCTGTGGGGTCTAGTCTTGTCTTCTGCAGACATCTTCTGTCCTAAGACACAAAGAGATCCTTGGTAGGGAAAACCAAGCCAGCTGTCCTCAACCATGTGGACCGTCATTCAAATATGTAGAGTCATCAGGGAGAAGAGGACGTTAAGGGGTGTGGGGAAAGTGTCACCATCACAAGACACAGAGAGTGCAGCCAGAAATAGCTCAATCTCTCGATACTACATCTCTCAGAAGCTTCAGTTCATAAGTGGCACTGGGCCTTCAAGGGTCTCCCAGAATTGCCCCCTGGACTGGTCCCTTTGGATCTATGAAGCAGAGTTGTCCAAGTTCCACTTATGGGCAAGGAATTATGTTTTTATTTCTCTGTGTTGTCTTTTTTAACCCGAGAGGGTCTGTATCATGATTTTATGCATGGAATTTAAGCAGTTTATCGCTTCAGTTATATTCAGTTTCCAACATGACACAATTGTGGATTTTTTTCCCAGGTTATTTACAAGGGGAATCATCCAGGCCAAGACTTACAGAGATCCCTGGGCTGCAGCTCAGAGGCCCAGCTCCTGGGCAGGGTGAACGAGGCATTTTCTAAGGCAACATGAAAAGCTAATGCTTCAAGACGGTCCCTTTGAGGTTGCAGATTGCAAAGTATAATTAGATGCTGGTGGCATAGGCAATCAAGGCAACATCTATTAATTTTATAACTATGATCTAGGGACACAGTGTGTCCAGAGCTCCATTTGTTCCCTTTGTGACCTAAGCTCAGCATTTCTGCAGGTTCCACCCCAACATTTCATCCAGATTTAGAAGGATTTCCAGAACAGGTTCTTCTCCTCTGAAGAAAGCCAACAATTTAAATCAAAACCAGCCCTGGCTGGTTTGGCTCAATGGTTAGAAACATCAGCCAGTGGAGTGAAGGGCTGCATGTTCGATTCTCAGTCAAGGGCACATACCAAGGTTGCAGGTTTGATCCCTGGCCCCAGTCAGGGCCGTGTAGGAGGCAACCAATCGATGTGTCTCTCTCACATAGATGTCTCTCTCTCCCTTCTACTCTGTCTAAAAAAATCAGTGGAAAATATCTTTGGATGAGGATTAACCAATAAGTAAATGAATAAAAATTAAATCAAAACCAAAAATAACAATTTTTATATGTTTATATATGTGAATATGTCAAAAACATATGAATGACAATAGCTGTGCTATACTGATTTACACTGATGCCTGACAAATAATAGTTCTAAATAATAATGTGATGGATGAATGATAAAGAATCAGAAGCAATAAACATGTCAAAAATAGAGAAATGAAGCCCTAGTCGGTGTGGCTCAATTGGTTGGGCATTGTTTTGTGCACCTAAAGGTTGCTCATTTGATTCCATGTCAGGGCACATGCTGGGGTTGTGGGCTCGGTCCCCCGTCAGGGGCGTGCAGAAGGTAGTTGATTGGTGTTTCACTCTTATACTGATGTTTCTCTTTCCCTCTCCCTTCCTCTCTCTCTAAATATCAATAAAAATATTTTTTTTAAATAGAGGAATGGTTAAGTAAAGGGTACTCTATTTATATATTTAAATACTATACAGCCATTTGAAATCAAGTTTTCAAGGAACATTTAATAGTACACATGGGAAATAACTGACAATGTTATTTTTGAATGGGAAAATAATAGATTGAATGATTTCAACCTTCCTTCCTTCCTTCCTTCCTTCCTTCCTTCCTTCCTTCCTTCCTTCCTTCCTTCTTTCCCCCCATCCTTCCTTTCTCCTTTCTGTCCATCCATCCATCCATCCATCCATCCATCCATCCATCCATCCATCATAAATCTCAACAATAAGCATAAGCGCACTGATTCCTGGAGGTCCAGAGTCCTACCTGATTATCATTTGTTCTATGCCCCCACCATGCCCCCTGGACCACCCACTTAGATTCTTGAGCTTTAGGAAGTAGATTAAAAACTAATGATCTCAGCTGTAAAGGAAAAAGGATCTCTTACCCTTTGAGACAACATGGAGGGACCCGGAGAGCATTATGCTAAGCAAAGTAAGCCGGTCAGAGAAAGACAAGTATCACCTGCTCTCACTTATATGTGGAATCTAATGAACAAAATAAGCTGACAAACAAAATAGATCTAGAGGCAAGGACGCTGGGCACAGACTGAGGGATCTCAAAGGGACGGGAGGTGAGGGAGGCAGGCTGGGAGAGATTAATCACAGGATTTGTATGCAAATATGCATAGTCCATGAATACAGACACTGGTGCTGGGAAGATCTGGGGTAGGATGGGGACAATGGGAGAAAAGTCAAAGACATCTGTAATACTCTCAACAGTAAAGATTTTAAAAAGATATATTAAAAAACCTTAAAACAACAATAACAAAAATAATGATCTCATCCAACCCTCCAAATTTGGCCCATAAGAAAGCCTACCCAGAGAGAAGACATGATCAGTTTAACGTTAGTGTCAGAAACCAATTCAGAACAAAGAGCAAAGAGGTCCCAAATTCTCAGGCATTCCATATATGTATGTATCATCTAAGCTTAGGAAGGGCCTGAGTTTCCTAAGCATGCAGACAGTGTATAAATGTGTGTGTTTTATGGTCGGACTGCTCCCTTACTGTCTGTCCCTGAGCAAGGCAGTTAACTTTTCTTTTAAAATATATATATTTATTGATTTGAGAGAGAGAGAGAGAGAGAGAGAAATATCAATCAGTTGCCTCCTGTACACACCCTGACTGGGATGGAACCTGCAACCAGGGCAAGGCAGTTAACCTTTCTGAATGTGTTTCTTCAACCATAAAATAGGGATACAAAACTTGCTTCCTTTATGAAGTTGTTGCAAGGATTAAATGACTCGATCCAAACAGAGTTTATAATAGCACCTAGAACATAGTAAGCACTCACTAAGCATTAGCTAATTTATATTATTTATTAATGCTGTTAGTACTGTCTGAAAGACTGCATAAATCTTTCAAATGGCAGAGATATTATAAACAAATACTTCAATTGGTTTCTTGAATTTCACAAAGCCAGTGGGAAAATTCCACACTTTTTTTTTCTCCTAGTGTTTTGTGTCATTTCAAATATCCAAGTGCTGAGTTTTCGTTAGTGGGGGAAAAAAAAAAGTAGTCTTCAACCATTGTTCAGTAACATTTCTTGGAGATTTAATAAAAAGAATTATGGACTTAAGTAATACTACAGAAAAACCAAAACAATCGATGACATATTGAGACAATTACATAATACATTTATGTAGGCCAATAATGAAGTTACGCAGGAGCAGAGAGGGAGAGAGAAAACAAATGTGAATCTGGGAAAATAAACAGTTCTGTGAGCGGCACAATGCAACAGATGTAGCAGAAGCCTTCTGCATGCTGTTCCCAGCGTCAGAGGATTGAGATACGACTACTGAATATTCCGTATCTGAAACCAGGCTTCATTAGAGCAAAGCCTCACAATTTGAAAAGCAATTTCTCTCACCTTTTCTCACTCATCCTCCTAAAACTCCTGGAAGGGAGGTGTCTCCTTTTCCATTTTTCAGTGGAGGAAACCGAGGGAAATGGAGCTAAAACAACGTGCTCAACATTTTGGATGCAGACCTGGGCTTTGTACTCAGTCAAAGCTAAATCCCAACGGCCCTTCAGGCACTCGAGAGAACCCTCAATGGCCACATTCCAGCTTAGAATGTAGGAATAGCACGCTCAGAGAGTGGAAACTCCACGCCGTCATCCGGACCCTCAGCCCAACCCGAGGTCCGAGTGAGTGGATGGAACCAGTAACCCAAAGACATAGCCAAGAGAGGTGTTACCATTGGTACCACAGTCTGGGGTCTCTGAAGAGGATGAAGGTGAGACAGAGAAAGGGAAGGGAAGAGAGGAAAGACAGAAGCAGGAAAGGAAGAAGAGGGTCAGCCCTTCTATGAGAGCACTACAAGGCAAGAGGACATTCCTGAGAGTCTTCAGGGAGCCCCTGGGGAGTTTACAAGCCCTGAGCATGGAGGCATGCATAGGCTGTGACCACAACCCCATCACCCTCTCCACATGGCAGCTTTCTCTCTTCACCCGAAGACTGTGATGACGCCAAGGAAGCAAAAGCAGTAAAGGTGCAATCACAGAGGGGGAGGAGGTTTGCTGGGGGGCTGGGGGACTGGGGCGTCCCAGGGATACCCAATAGATTTATGGGCACAGGAGACGGGGAGAGAGGACGAGCGAGCGCTCAGGAGGAGCTCTGAGAAGCTTCCTGAGTGAAACTACCTAGATATTCACGGTAAGATCCCAGGGGATGGTTGGTTGTAGGAAACCATGTCGACTCTCTAGACACATGGCCATCGAACCCCCACCTTACAAAACACTTCCATTTAAATCAGTGTTTCTCCACATCTGGTATCGGAGCCGTGAGTGGGGCACCCAACGGTCGCAGTTGGTAGTCACAGATTGATTTTAAATATTAATTGACTCGTGCAGTCACGCTTCAGTTCCTAGCACCGAGTTTCTATGGACTCTAGTGACATAAATATATTCAAACAAAGCAAATCAATTAGCCGTTTAGTAAATAATAAAGCAAGTAATATTAATAAATGGCAAAAAATTATAACCGTGAAACGTGGGTGGCTGTCCCTGGACTGCTTTAAAGAGTAATTTTTTAAATGAATTGGAATCGGGGGGTGGGGGGTGGGTGATGTCAGCTCCTCTTATCACATTGCAAAGTCCCAGTGGCTGCAACTCAAGCCTGTCTCTTTGAAGTTGAGAAGATGCATGTGAATGTCCTCACACACCAACTGCACGGCAATCAAGCATTAAGCACGTGCAGATAAGAGGGTGGGCATGGGACAGAATGTTCAAGTACATCCCCTCTCCATTTAGGGGAAAAGCACACTTAGAATATGGACTTGAAGCTTATATTTAGCCTCCACTCATGATCCTTCAAAAATGTGCACAATGTGATACGTTCTATTTCAGGTCTCCTTTATAGCTATGATGCAATGCAGCAAAGCAAGGGCAGCTTAAATTACCCCGCGATGAAAGTAAGGCAAATAAAGACACAGCCCCCAACTTGCAAACATCTGTATTTTGCAGATGGCTCGGGGCATAGCCCCCCCGGGAACCTCCAACATCTTCTACCTAACAGGCTAGAAAAGGGGCTTCCCAGTTCTGGTAGGCATGTGAGTTTAAACAGAACAATGGTCCTGAAAGGAAGGTTTTAGAGCTGGTTCAGAGGGGAGAAAGCAGGTGGTTGACACAGAGCGAGGAAGGGCGCTAGCTCGCCAACAGCAGCTGCAATCACAGACCCCCATTGGGACCAAACACACACTGTCACGTGTTGAAATGAACAGTAGTGGGTGTTTCCAGAGCTTCCACTTTTAAAGAGAAGGTGGAACTTAGTGTTCGTGTGATGGCAACACATTCGAGATTTCAAGCACTCCCTATAAAGTGAAAGAAAATACGGCTTTGGGCTGATTCCAGTCTGTGGGCCAGCAGCGCTGTCAACCACTGAGCGGAAGGGACGTCTGATTGTGCCCATATCTGTCGTCCCTTATTAGTCCCAGAAGTTTCACTGAAAGTTCTTTCCACAAGGGAGAGATTCATTTAGAATAACCAGTTGTTGTTGTTATTATTATTAACCAGATAGAGGCTTCTGTTGGTCATTCACATGTTAGTGTAAATTACGGTTGCTTTCCTGACTCACACCCAGGTGAGCAGATCCTTTCACTTTTGAGGCAGAACTGGAGCTGGAGCTAATGCTTAGACTCAGGGGTCTGGGCTGAATTCCAGTAACAGGTCTACCTCCCACCAGGTAGCATTAGTTTTTTTTTAATTTGTAAAACAAGGATAATAGTGCCTACCTTCTACAATGTCTGGCATGAATGGTAAGGACTTTGTACACACACAATAGTTACTTGTATTACTAAACATGAGAGTTAAGGGAGGGGGTGCTTTTAAATAACGAGATGAATTTTGCCTGTCAAATTGATAAAAGTATATCATAATATCAAAAACCATCAGCAGTGATGAGATGGCATTCTAATAGACTACTATTATGAGGTATACATTGGCCCAAATCACTTTAATGAACAATTTATAGAGCAGGGCATTTATAGAGCAGAGAAATCTATTCAGTGGGTATAAAGATGCTCATATCTTTTGACCTCAAACTAACACTTTTTATTATCTAGTCCAAGGAAGCATTCAAAAATGTAAAGAAGACTTGGAAATAAGAATGTTCTCTGTGGCATTATTCATAATAGTAAGAAAGAGAGGCAAAAAAAACCCCAAACAAACCGGAAATATCAACAATGACGACAAATTCCAGTACAGTACAAAGTTATGGAGTCATTAAATATCATTTTGAAAAACGTTCAATGACGTAGTAAAATGTCTATGTTTCAACACCAAGTTAAAAATGTAGAATCAATTCTGAACATATACTATGAGTGTAATATTGTAAACACACACACATGCACGCACATACACTAAACATACCAAGAGATTAAAAGTTTTAGGTGTGATTCCAAGTATATGACATTCTGGAAAAGGCAAAACTGTGGAGCCAGGAAAACAATCAGTGGTTGCCAGGTGTGAGGGGTGAGGGAAGACTAATAGAGAAATACAGGGCATTTATAGAACAGTGAAAATACTCTGTATGATACTATAACAGTATATATTTTTCCTAACAGAATGTACAGCAAACCCACAAAATGTACACCACCAAGAATGAACCCTCATGCAAACATGCCAGTGTAGGTCCATCAGTTATAACAAATTCACCATACTGGTGGAGAATGTTGACAATCAGGAGGCCGTGCTGAGTGGGGGAGAAAGGCAGGGCAGGGGTATATGAACATCTTTGTGCCTTCTTCTCAAGTTTCCTATTAACCTAAATCCGCCTAAGAAAATAAAGTCAGTCGTAATTAGAAAACATAAAAAAAGGTTAAGTTTAAATTTTAAAAAATTAAATGTTTTTAAAATTTTCAGTTTGGGGGCGATGAGCAGCTGAAAAGTGACTTTTGCTTTTCATGGGTTTATAAATGTTTTTCCAGTGATCATATGTTGCTTTTCTAAACAGTATTATTTTAAAAGTGGCCATTTGTCGTGTGGCATTTGAATAAACAATCTTGATCTAAAAAAAGGGATGAGGATTAAAAGGTGCGGGTATACAAAGTACAAATAAAGTGGAATAAAGAACCAACACGCTTTATAGTTTGGAATAAATTAACTCTGGGTGAGAAAAGGCTAGACTTCAGATTGGGGTATTCACTCCCAAATAAAATGTAGACGGGACTAAATTGTAGTTATACAAGCGCGAGCAGAAAAAGTTGCTACAGTCCCAGAATAATGTCAAACCCTTCCGAGCGTGCTCCATTCTTTGCGCGCTGCAAAGCCTGTGGCGATGGGCGATTCCAGCTCTTCATCAGAACACATGACCTCAGAGGGCCTTGGGGAGGGGATGGAAGACGCTCCTGAGAAGAAGCAAGACCTCAGGTCTCCCCAGACTGAAGGTCTCCCCTAGACCCTTGTTGCCCAGACAGCAGCCTTCAGAAAGGGGAGATCAAGAGAGAGACAGCGGCCCCTACCGTCCACTCTCCACATAGCATCCCAAATATGGGAAACATGCAAATAACTGGTGCTTCTGGCATTTGCGGTAAAATTGCATTTAAAATAAACCCCGAACTCCTGATCTGGGCCCCATTCTCCATTTTGCTCGCCCCTTTCCAGGCACAATGGCCTTCTCTCCACTTTCCCGCTCACTGCTTCTCTTGTCTTGAAGGCCCTTTCAAACTTGTTTTTTCTCCCTTGCTCCCTTCCTCCCCCTTTCTCCCCCCTCTCCCTCCCTTTACCCTGTGAGCATACAGGAAGTGGGCAGTCTGCAACCCCCAAGCAGGCCCTCACCGGAACCGAGACATGCTGGCACCCTGCTCTGGGTCTTCTTGCTTCCAGAGCTGCGAGAAAAACAAGTGCTGTGGAAGCCACCAGTGCACGTGTTTTTTATTTTTTATCCTCACCTGAGGACATTTTTTCATTTTTTGTTCAGATAGAATGGGAGGAAGAGAGAGGAAGAGAGAGAGAGAGAGAGAGAGAGAGAGAGAGAGAGAGAGAGAGAGAAACATCGACCTGAAAGGGACACATCAAGTGACTGCCACCCGCATGACCCAACCAGGGCCGGGGACAAACTGCAACCGAGGTACATGCCCTCAGCGGGAACCGAACCTGGGTCTCTCTGGACCGCAGGCCGACGCTCTAACCGCTGAGTCAAACCGGCCAGGGCAGTGCACGTGTTTTTTCAGGGCAGCCCAGACTGAATTAGATGATCAGTCTGTCCTCAGTTCCCAGGGTGGAGCCTGTAATCTATTAGACAGTCAATACATATTGATAGAAGAAAAGGTGTGGGGTTTATAATGCTTTGTCAAAGCAAAGAAATGGGATTGGTTCAGTCCAAGGTCTGGGAGCTCTGGTTTGGGAGAACAAATGAATTCTTATTTAGTTTTTAATCCTCCCTCGAGGATATTTTCCCATTTGTCTTCAGATAGAGTGGGAGGGAGGGAGGGAGGGAGAGAGAGAGAGAGAGAGAGAGAGAGAGAGAGAGAGAGAGAGAGAGAGAAATATCAATGTGAGAGAGACACATCGACTAGTTGCCTCCCAAATGACCCCTACCAGGGCTAGGGACTGAACTGCAACCAAGGTATATTTCCTTGACTGGAATCGAACCCACAACTCTTTGGTCTGTGGGTTGACACTCTAACCACTGAGCCAAACTGGCCAGGGCAGTAGCACAAATGAATTCTACAAACAGTTATTTGCCGGGGTTGATCAGGGGAAGACAGAAGAGTTGAACTCTTCCTGGCTTAATGGATTTTCCCGGTGAAAGTTAAACTGAGGACATAAGTCTCAAATGGACACATATTAATTTCTCCTGCACTTCCTCATCAACTTTTCCCCCTCCGCCTGCTTTCGACTTTGAACCAGGGTTGGCAAACGCAGCCCACAGGCCATAGCTGTCCCACTGACTGTTTCTGTATAGCCGATGAGCTAAGGATGGTCTTCATAGTTTTAAGTAGTTGAGAAAAAGCAAAAGAAAAATAATAGTCCATGTCATATAAAAATTACATGTAACTCACATTTCACTGTCCATACATCAAGTTTTGTTGGGAACATAATTTTTATGCTATTTTTTTTCTTTTATTGATTTTAGAGAGAGAGGAAGGGAGAGAGAGATAGAAACATCGATGAGAGAGAACATTGATTGGCCACCTCCTGCATGCCCCCCACTGGGGATCGGGCCCACAACCTGGGCACGTGCCCTGACTGGGAATCGAACCGGCGACCTCTTGGTGCCTGGGTCGATGCTCAACCACTGAGCCACATTGGCTGGACAACCCCATTTATTTGTCTACACATCCTCTACTGCTGCTCTTGTGCTGGGAGGGCAGACTGAAATAATCGTGGTGGAGAAGCATGGTTGGCAACACTGATGATATCTAGTCCTGGGTTCTTTATAAAAAACTCAGCTCAGACACCTACCAGCTGTGTAAGTCTGGGCAAACGCTAGACTACTCTGAGCCTTGGATCCCCTACTGTACGCTGGGGGTGGTTGTGTTTGTCTCACAGAGCTAGTGTGAGTTTATCCCAGGGCCGTGCAGGGCCCCAGGAAATAGGAATTCGGCTCCTTGTTTGCTGTGTCATTTGTTTTTGCTTTAATGGCCACTGGCTCTCCTTGGGTTCATCGATCTTGTTCTTTCTCCTGCCCGGTGCCCTCCCATCTTCCTGCACATCTTTTTCGAAGAGACACAGCCCCGTGACAAAGAGCTGGGGACTTGAGCTCAGCAGCCTAGCCCTCCAGCGTCTAAGCTTTCTTCACTTTGCTGGAAAGGGGATGACCCTTTTGAGAAAGCAACAAAAAACAATCCCAAATACCTGAGCACAGTACCTGGCTGTGTGGGGTTTCCTTTGATGGTGACAAGGACTTAGCCAGATCCTCAAATTCCCTCAGTGTCTCTTTTCCCCTTTCAGTTTTAGTGTCCCTACCTTCTGGCCACAGCTTCGAGCTCAGCCATCCCCTGTAGCTTTGGAGCAGGGGTCCTCAGCCCTGCCTGGACCCGAATCACCCGAGAAACCCTAACACTTGATTCTACCCCCAGAGACTCTGACTTAAACTGGTCTGTTCCAGGAGCCAGGCACCAGTAGTGGTTAAGAACTTTCCAAGTGGTCCTTCTATCCAGCAGAGCTGAGAATCGATCGATGTCTTCTCATCTCCCCATACACTGTTCCTGGAAGCATCTCAACTCTGGGAGACATGGGGGCCCGTGCGTGCCTAACAAGATGGCCAGACACAGTGTCTGCAGCTCCCAGGTGTTTACTGAGAACCAAGGATGGACGCCAGGTGCCTTCCTGATGCTGGATGTACCAAGACAGTGATCCACAGCCTGCCCTCAGCTGGCTCTGGATCTGACAGAGAAGAGAGCCGTGTGTAAGGAAGCATGCACAGTTGCTTTTAATTTACCATTTACTAAATGCTTTACAAAGAGATGATGGAGCTTCAGATGCTGTGGACAGATTTCAGGAGAGCCTACAGCAGATCACTGCGCTTGGTACATCCAGCATCAGGAAGGCACCTGGCATCCATCCTTGGTTGTGGAAGGCTGTGGAAGGCTTCACAGACTCCTTTCTCATTGCTCATCACCCTCCTAGCACCAGGGTAAACCGGAGCCCCAGGGACTTCATCCTCTTGTCTAATGCCACCAAACTGCAGGTCCTTCTAGGCAGGCTCTGGTTTTCAAATAAAAATACAGCTTTTCTCTCTTGTCCCCTCTCTGATATTGCATACCTTTTCATTCTAGTTTTTACCACTAATTTAGAAAAAAGAATTGCATTCATAAGTCCATGATTGCCTTTGCAGTACTTCTGCCCTCCGTCCATGCTGGGCATGGTGCCCTCCCCTCAGTGATGGCCAAGGCACCTGCTAGTGGTCCAGGTCCCCTCTGTGCCCCTCCCTGACAGCTGGCATACAGTGGGTGGAACAGCTACTGAGGCTGAGATAATAGACCGAGGCAGCAGCAGCCTCCAGAGATAGAAGCTGGACCCCGGATGACATGCAAGAGTTCCCCCAGGTGCTGGGTTGCAGGGGTGCCTATGAACATGTTTGATTGTAACAGCGAGAACGCTTACACTCTGAATGTTAACACACATGTATCCACATTTGCCCAACACGTATCACAGATTTTTTTTCCATGATGTATTTCCCCAAAATGGTTCCCAAAACGCAGGAGAACAAACTAAAGCCTCTAAAAGAGAACTCAGTTGTTTTCCTCATTAATATAAAGAAGAGCCAGGAGGCGGGAAGGATAAGGAGGAAAAAGAGAAACTAAGGATGACTTAACAACAGCCACTGCTCCACCTTTTGATTCGTGACTTGGTCCTCACCCTCCCATCGTGGATGCTCAAGGGCCCTACATCCTGACCCAATTAATGCACAACTTTGGGGAAGGTCCGGTATCAGCTGTGCTTTGAAAGCTCTCCAAGGAATTCTAGTGTCAGGCTCCTATGATCACACTGTTCTCCCAACCGTCCTCTGAGGTATGTACTGTTAGACAACAAATGGCAGAGTGGACTGTAACTCTGGAGCTGGGCTTCCTACGCATCGTGCTACACCGCCTCTCTACTGAGATGTCTTTAAACATGACTGAATGAAGGAGCCGCAGCTCCCAGCTGGCCTACCAAGTGAGTTACCTCCTACGCCGACCCCAGCCTTCCCTTCGGCAGAGAGATAACAGAGGAACCATTCATTCACTTTTCCAAAAGCATCTCATTTTCAACTATTGGGTACCCAGTATAGACTAGACTCTACCCTAGGCTTTGCTGCCCTAAAGTCTGGGCATCACCATGTTGGTGGAGATAATGTTGGTACAACCACAGCCAACAAGTATTGAGGGCCCATCATGTATTATTCTACTTTATACACCATACACTGTCTCGTCGAAGGCTCAGAACTATTCGACAAAGGAAATAGTTAAGACTCAGAGAAGTTAAGCAACTCGTGCAAACTCACACAGCCAGATCCTGCTAGAGCTGGAACGGGAACTCTGGCAGGCGGGCTCTGTGGAAACGCCTCCCAGAACAGAAGGGGCGACCCAGTGCCAATGTGCCTTTAAATTTCTTGATTTCCATTTTGGGACATTTCTCAGGTTGAGTACTATAGGCCCCGCTGGTCTTGGGGGAGATTTGCACCATCTCCCAAAGAGACTCAAAATCCTGGCCATGAGCTTTTTTGACCCTTGAAGGGACAGTGGGCCACTTAACCAGAACCTAGCACTTACCCTAATCATGGGGCCAACCCCAATGACTGCATCAGAATCCTCCCTGGGCCTTAATTAGATGGAGCTTCCATAAGTCTTGCACGTGGGGTCGATAGAAAAGCAATTTTTCCATTTGGTCTCTCTGAGGACCCTGCTTTTTGCCAGCCCAGGGAAGTAGCCCATGTGTGTGGTACACCCTGAGGTCAATAAAAAGCTTTAGAATCCTTCAGGATTGAGTGGAAAATATTCTTATTATAACATTAGAGAAACTTTAAAAAAATCAATGAAGTAATGGGATACAGCACTGAACGGGGCCTTCAGCCACACTCAATTGTTTTACCCTCGTAAAGCCTCCCGATGCGGTATAATGGAGGGGCAAGGAGATATTCCCCGAAGAAGCAGCCCAGACGTCCGAGGAGATGAGAAGCAGTTATAGGGGCCGGGACCAGATCAATCTACGTGATAAAAAAAACCCGACACTGTCTTATCCCCACAGCCAAAACTATTTCGGAGCTCCACGGGTGATGGGGTGGTCGATTCTGTCTCTTCCTTTGATTTTGCTGTTGGTATTTAGAGGACTGGTTAATAGAATTTGAATACAATTCACACTGCACTATTTCACCTGTTCCCAAACATCAAGGCTGAAACATCTCCGGGTTCCCGAGGAGTCTGAATTAGCAGCTGAAGGGAAATGCAGTTTTATTTCTCCTAAATAGAACAACTTTAATTAGGCTAACAGCATGGCATTTCATAGTAATTCCATAAGAGCATCGGTTTGATTTTTGGATAAAAATATTATTCATTACCTCTCAAGGCATAATGCCGACGGATCTGTGTGCGTGGTGAAATGGTTAGGTTCTTACAGAAACAAAACAATGAATAGTCTCTGTGGAGCTTATAAACTATGATAACAGATAAGCCACACATGGCACTGGGGACTAGTTGAAAGTCTGACATCAGTAAACAGGAGGGGGAATGGGCAATGCCAGGGTAAATTGGCAGGTATTCATTTATTCTGAACTGTTTACCAAGTGCCGAGTATCCATCAGGCCCTTAATACAGGAGGTATGCTGGATTCTCACTGCAAACACCTGCAATGAGCTTTTCTTCAGAAAAGGCTGTTTTTCAGAAGGGGCCCTCCCTCCGCCTCAGCGCGGCAGCGATTGATACAGCGCGTGGCATTGTTCCCGCAAGCTGGCCCCGTGGCTGCGGGAGTGATTTATAAACAGCAGAAAATAGTTACCTCTCAAGTCAGTGATAACATTTCGGCCGCTCTGGGCTTGTTTGTTAGGAAAACACGGAGAGAGCGATTGTTGGAATGTAAACTGCTGCTCATCTTTGTTTTCTCCCACCTTGTAGACTTGCACTGACCACTCCCTGTTGCTGTCAGGAAAGGATGCTCCCAGTGTTCAAAGCCGCATTGGCATCGCCATCCGTGCAGAGGGCAGAGGGGTTTTAGGCAACGGCACGTACTCTACAGGGGCCCAACTCAGTGAAAAGCAAACGAAACCAGTCCGTCCTCCTGTGATCTTCCGTGTGTGGCATGAACAACGGAAAGATCATTTGCACGTGGGTGTCAGGAAGGTGGAGGTGTTTCCATTGGGTTTAAGCCTCTCTCTACAGTTGGTTTCCTTCTAGCAAAGGCTCTGGCCTTCCCTTTAATTGTACAGCATCAAAGACAGCGCGCCAGCCCCACCGACAACTCCACAGTGTGATGGTGCAGAGAGGTCACCTGGTGCCAACAACCTCTCTCCAGGGGACGGATGGATGGATATGGTCAACCAGGTTAAACTGCTTCTCAGGGACTCTTCGTAAAGGAGGGTAGCTTCAGTTTAGCTACTAGTTTGTTCAAAAGTGAGGGGACCACTAATTTGAAGAGGGGCAAGAGGGGTGGGGATACACATATCTGGAAAGGGATGCAATAGGTCACAGGGGACAGGAGACAGCGGAGCCATTCTTCCTCTATCTAAAAACTTCACCTTAGTGAGAACTGGAGCACAATCCAAAGCCTGTGACATTCTCCTTTCCCAGGGCACTGAGGAATTTCAAATCAGAGTCCCTCACTTAAAACTTGAAGGCTCAATGACATCTGTTGGAAGAACCCTTTCTCCATCAAATTCAAAATCTGGTAGATGCAGCAACTGATAAAGTTGAGGTCAGTAATGGGGAGACAAATGAGATTACATGGCCCCGATAGAACAGCGACGGTGACCTTTGCATTTCATTTGAAATTCAGCCATCACATTGTAAACTAATACAGTATGGAATGGATAGTAGTTTGCTAATATGATTTATAGATCTCTAATGTGAATCTCATACTTAGGAGTAAATTACAAATGTGCCATCTCTGATGTATTTTTATGTATATGTACTACAATATTTCATCATCTTCTAGTAGTAATCCCCCTCCCCCTGCACATGACAGAAAGACCAAAAGTGGAGGATGAAAAGGCAAATAATGTATACAAGTGAAATAGCATTTCAAACCTTCCCAAGTTGAGGGTATTAGGACATGAATCTCAAATGTCCAGTCAATAAATATAGGCATGAACATTTCTTCTTATCATGTCTTGCTCATTTTAATGTCCCAAATAGGGAGCCTCTATAAATTAGAATGACTAGAATAATTAATGATGTACACAAAATTGAAAATGCAATTAAGGTCCCCATGATACATACACCCTCGCTTCTGTGTGTTGCACATTTTTAACCACACGTACCTAAAGCCCTCCAGAAGTAACTAGTTAGAAAATGATGGCTGGTACCTCTGAAGGCTGTGAATTACAAGAAGACATTTTCAGGAGCAGAATATGGCCAACTGAATTTTATTTTTCAGGGTGCTGATTGTTGCCTAAAGCTACCAGTTCTGCTGATTATAGTGAACCTTTCAAATGTCAGGGTTTTGCCAATACAGAATGCCTTCACCAGGAGGTGCTCCCTTGAAGGTGGGAGCAACCCAGATGGCATCTCCTTATAAGCAAATAGGAATGGACGAGTAACAGAAGGCAGCCAGGATGCAGGACCTTCAGATTTAATTTCCTTAGCTAGATGCTTGCTCTCCTCCCTGGGAGCCCTCCTTGCCCTCCCGTCCTCCCCCGGACTCTGCAGAGTTCTACGGAAATTTGGGGAGAGCAGCAACAGCAATGCAGAACAGAGCAAAGAGGGGGTTTCCTGGCCATAGAGAAATCAATGCGGGTCCCAAGGAATCAAAGGATAGCTACAGATGAGGGGAGGGGTCTCTTGGTGGCTGTGGGGAGAAGGCGGGGGAGAGGGTGGCTCATACTGCAACAACACAGCACTGTCTGATCAGACAGAGGAAAACCGGGGACATGGCTTTCTGACTGTCACACATCCGGCGCTCGGTGGCTGTTCCTGCACAGCTTCCAGTCCGCAGATGTTCAGTCCAGTGTTTTGAGGAATAAAAGGGAGAAGCCAAGAGGCAGTGAGTCTCATGTGGTTGACACATAATTGTGCCCCCATGTGGTGACCTTCCAGTGCCATGAAACTCAGGACCTGTGTGGACCCCGGCAATGCCGAAGGATGCCCGCACGTCCTCGCCGCCGGGGGCTGCAGTCTGACCTCTGGGATGGGGAGATGCTACCGATTAAGTCTTAATGAGATTTTCTGATGGAGAAACAGTTGGACTGGAAAGGGTTTTCTGAAGGCAATTTCGTTCTGTTCCAGAACTCTTTACTGAGAGACTAGGGTGGGTAGAGCCAGGGCCACACAGAGCTCTGGACACCACAGGGGACAAAGTTACAGAGAGCGGCCTGTCCCCAAGAAGGCTCGGACCACAGAGTATGGAAAACAGGACAAGAACCAGTCACCAGACAAGGCAGTGGCAGGTGTGCCAGGTGGTCAGGGAGAAGGGGGAGACACTCGGACAGGTGTCCCAGATGCGGTAGGAATACAGAGCGTCAGGGACCCACAAGGGAGACAAACCTGTGAGAAGGAAGCTCGGGGAGGTGGATGAACCTGGCCAACATGCTAACTTAAATGTAATTGACAGGGCAGCCTCCGTCACGGACGTGAACCATGAATGAGCATCACCATGCCTGCTCCAGGGGCAGGCGCCGTGTCCCCTCAAGGGGGTGAAAATTGGTTTTTGATGGAGTGAAAGCAGAAATTCTTAGCTATTACAATAGTTTGTGCCTCTCCGAAAGCCTAGGTGTACAGTCAGATACACAATCTATGTGTGGTATTAAAATTGAATGGGGAGAGGGGAAGGTGGCTAGGAAACATTTGTCCTTAAGGGCTCTGTTGTGAAGGGACAGCAATGATGACATGAAAGATTGAGAAATAATGGCAGTACCTTTGCCATGATGACTGCCTCTGCTTTTCTCTCTCTTTAAAATGTGTCTTACTGACTTTTATTAGAGAGAGGAAGGGAGAGAAAGATAGAAACATTGATGTGAGAGAGAAATATCAATCAGAAGCCTCCCGCACGCCTCCTACTGGGTTTCGAGCCTGCAACCTGGGAATGTGCCCCAACCAGGAATTGAACCAGGGCCTCTTGATCCATGGGACAATGCTCAATCCACTGAGCCACACTGGCTGGGCTTCCTCCATCTTTCAAAGAGACCGAACATGAATTTGGGTCCAAACCTCAACCCTCTGGCAGGCCAAGGCGGCTGCATCATGACCTGCTTCCCGAGACCCTTCAAGCCAGACATTGGGGAGAAGAGGTGACCAAGCAAGGTGAGGGAGTAGAGAGAGAGGCACCAGGATCACACCATTCCTGGTTCGCCCGCCACTGAAAATAGGTCATACGCTTACATTTTATGTATTTATTTTTTAAAGAGTATTTTAGAAGCTCACCAGTCCTTATTAAAAATGAGTGATGTCTTTAATAGCTTATTTTAATTCCAAATTACAAAGGCAGTATGGATGTATTATGGAAATTTGGAAAATGCAGGTAAGTCCAAAGGAGGCAATAAACACCGGCACACATAATCCCACCATCCTGAACTGGCTGCATCTTGATCTTATTAGACTTCTGCTAGCCCAGCGAGACCTAACAGGACAACTGGGAACCGCAGGTGGTCACTGAACATTTGAAATGTAGTTGGTCCCAATTGGGATGTGTTATCTGCGTAAAATGCCCATTGGGTTTTGAAAACTTAGTAGGAAAAAAAAATCTATCTATATATCATTAATATTTTTCTATCGGCCACACATTGAAATATATTAGATATGCTATTTTAAATACAATATGTTATGAAAATAATCTCACCTGTTTCCTTTTATTCTTTTTAATGTGATTAGTAGAAAATTTAACATTTACATATATGTCTCATGTTATGTTTCCGTTAGTGCCCATCCAGACCTCACACACATACATGCCTGAGACAATAGATAGCACAAAGAAAATTCTTCTGACATTTCTTTTCCACTAAATACAGAAGCTGGACATCTGTCATAGCAATACATTTTCACTTATGTTTAAAGTGAATGTTTAAATGCTAAATAATGCTGTATGATATGGATGTCATTAAATATAGTAAGCCAATCCCCTATTACTGGATACTTATATTGTTACCAATTATTCACTGGTTTTACAACTCTGCAGTGAACAACCTTTTTTTTTTTTTTTTTTTTACTCCACCAGAGGACATTTTTTGCATTTATCTTCAGATAGAGTGGGTGGGAGAGAGGGGGGAAGAGAGAGAGAAATAGTGATGTGAGAGAGATATATCGACTGGTTGCCACCCATACAAGCCCAACAGGGGCTGAGGAAAAACTGCAACCGAGGTACATGCCCTTAGCGGGAACCAAACCTGGGACTCTCCAGTCCATGGGCCAATGCTCTAACTGTTGAGCCAAACCAACCAGGCTGTGAACAACCTTTTTTAAAAAATTTTTAATTGATCTTTGGAGGGAGGAAGGGAGAGGGAGAGAGAGAAATATCGATGTGAGAACAAAACATCAGTTTGCTGCCTCCTGGACACCCGCAAACAGGATCCAGCCGCAAACCAGGCATGTGCCTGACGGGGAATCGAACAGACAACCTTTTGGTGCATAGAGTGATGCTCAATCAACTGAGCCACAATAGCTAGGGCATAAACAGCCTTTCAATGATATACATGCACAGAAAATCTTCACAGCAGCACTACAGACTAGCAGAGTTCAAGGCCAGACAATTCTCAATTCAAATCCAGTCTCAGCCTTTAACTAGCTATTTCAAGGTCGGCAAACAGCATCTTCACCCTCAGGCTCATTGTCTAAAATGGAAAGAGTTTCTTTATTTTCCAGTCTTGTTGGAAGGATCAGAAATGGTATTATTTGGAGCACACTTGAGACCCTCACTATATAACACATAACATTTTTTAACATTGTAAATAAAACACTATTGTTAGGAAGTCCCCAAACTGTGGACACACACACTACCACAACACATAAATGACAGACCATGACGTATTCAATGCCGAGTCATCAATGCATGTCCAAGTTGAAATCTGAACTGTCTAGGGAGATTTCCAGTATCCACTGATCATGCTCTTGTGGGAAGTGTACACCTACTTCAGACCCAAATCTCCCCTCCCAGACTTCCAGCCTCTTCTGCTTGCTCGGCCCTGAGTGGCATACAATATCAGGTACCATCCTCGGTAGGAGAAATGATGTTTTAGAGACACAATGCCTACAATTTAGTTTCAGGATAATAACAATTGCAAAGCATGCCTGTGGATGTCTTTCTAACTGAGATTTGAATGGCTCTCACCTCTATCGGAAGACAGGGGTGAATAGCAACATCACTCCTTTTTAGAGATGCAGCACAGAGAATTATAACCTGGGAGGCATAGAAATGACATCCTGACAGTTATATAAATGGAAAAATGGCACCTTGGAATGAGTATATACTGATAACAAAGAAGAGGACATAATGTGCTGGTATTTTCAAGGGCTTGACCAGGCCACTGATACCCTGGCAATGGACTAGCTTGGGTCATCAAAGAAGTGTGATAGATAATTCAATAAACTCAATTAACCTAAGGATGCCCAGATCTGGTCTAGCCAATGGATAAGCCATCCGAGAAACAATCAAGTGACTAAAGGCAAATAAGTCAAGAACTTCTTTACACAGTGATTAACCTTGAGTCCTGGTAGCCAGGCAGCTTCGGTGGGAATGTTGTCCTCAAGCAATTAACTGTGCAACTTTAGGCAAACTATTTAACCTCTTTGCTCATCAGTCTCTTCATGGCTAAACAGGGGTGTCAGAGGGTGCTATGAGGATTGAAATAACTCATGGAAATCAAGGATTTGCTTTTAGCCCAGTAGCACAACACCCGTCATGGTCTAAGCGCTCAACAAAGTTAGGCGGCTCTGTAGCTTCGACTCTTTCTAAGTCTTGTGACAGCTCTGAATGACAACTCTCTCTTCATTTGCTGTTTCCCATTCTGGTATGACCCTCTCTTGGTAGAGCAGAGCTCTTCTCTAGAGACCTTCCAGAATGAGGTACTGGATACATAAAATAGTAAATGATCTAATGTGCATTTCTCAAGTGCTCTCATGCACAAAGTTTGGGCCCCATGTAGTTGAGATCTATCCCCACCAACAGAAGCTCACAGCCATAACTCAGCAGCATGAGAGGTTGAGAGGTTGGCATCTATTGTTATGCAGTGATGGACAAAGGTATCCACGCTGCCTGAGGAGTGGGGCAAGAGGGGAGATGGTGAGCTCAGGCAAGATGGACAAACAGGAATTGGCTAGGCAGAAAAGGAGGCAGGAGATAAGAGCATGCAGAAAAAAACAAAAGAAAACAAAACAAAACTACCAGAAAAGGCCCGGAGGTGAGAGTGCAGATGCTAAGCAGGGACATGATGGTGAGAGTCGCAGCTGTGGACGTAGGCAGAGGTCTGATTCGAAAGACCTTCTGGGAGCTCAGACTCTATCCTGAAGGCAAAGAGGGACCTTGCTTTTCAGTGTGAAGTGAAGTCAGACAGCGGCACTCAAGGTAGCCAGGAGGAAAGGATGAACCGGAGCCCGGCATTTTTTATTTTCAGCCTGATGCCACCAACGGTCACATGCATTTTGGGGACAGGTCCATGTAACAGAAGTGACTGGGTGACTTGTCTGTTCCACCCCCAGAAACACACTTGTGAATGGTGAAGCAACTGTGACCCACACCCTCTTTGGTCTTGGTCCTTGTTTCTTCCAACGAAACAAGAGAGATGGAGAAGAGATTTTATGCAACACAGCGGTCACTGGGAAAACAGGTTGACCCAGATGTGTTTGCTGAGTCCAGCTACATTGTGCTTAAGAGGTCATTATGAGAGTGTAAACAAGAGCCCTGGCCAGTTTGGCTCAGAAGTTAGAGTGTCAGTCCTCAGACCAAAGAGTCTCTGGTTTGATTCTGGTCAAGGGCACATACCTCAGTTGCAGTTAGGTCCCCAGCCCTGGTTGGGGTTGTGTGGGACACAACCAATTGATGTGTCCCTCTTACATAGATGTTTCTCTCTCTCCCCCACCCCTACTCTGTCTGAAAATAAATGGAAGATATCCTTGGGTGAGGATTAAAAAAAAAAAAAAAAGTGTAAATAAGAGGAAAGATGTGGAAATTTTACTTACCCAGAGGGCTTACTATCAAGTATCAGAGGTTAAGATGCTGAATTTCATTTACAATGAGTGTATGGATATTTACAAAATATACAAAATGGCTGTACACACACACACACTCACGGAGGCTGTAATATCATTGCCCTGCCAAGTACAGGAAGCAGGCAGAGTAACGGAAAACACTCGATCTGATGTCAGAGACTTGGATTCAAATGGCAGATTTGACAATTCATACTATATAACTTTAGCACAAGATTACTCTATTTAATCTAAAATGGACATAATAATAGCCAACTTGAATACAACTTGTGTGTGCTGTGTGGCCTAAATTCGAGAGAGGATTTGGAGAGAAAAGATCCGCTGTGGGACCGTTGGTGCCATCAGTGAGTAGAGAGAGAAACCAAAGAGCTCATGCCACCCTCAAAGCATTTAACAACTACCAAAGCCCAACAGATTGTTACTATGTTGGATGGTGGCCCCGTCTGGCCAGATCTTCTGACTTTTAATGAGAAACTAATCATCTAACTGCCTAAGTAAAAATTCCCAATTTTTTTCAAAGTTGGCAATAAATTCAACTTGAAGCAGCTGGAAGGCAACTAAACACGAAGGGCCTGTGATCAGTCAGTTTGAGACCTCTGCTCTGGCCAAGCACACAACCTTTTCTTGCAATTAGTTAGCAAGCACGGAGTAGTGAATGAAACATGCTTCCCAGTTTGCTCATTACTTACATTTCCACTTACTTTCAGGCCCAGAGAGGGACGTCTTGCAATTTGAAATTTCTAATGAATGAATGAAGCAATGAAGAAACATTTCAAAAGAGGGGCAGCTCCTTCCTTCTTTTTGGTTATTTCAGAAAGGGAACATCTCACCAACAGGGCATGAGGGTTGCATTTTCTCCACACCCTCATCAGCTCTCTGTTTTGTGATTGATGGCTGTCATTCCGACAGGTGTGAGGTGATAGCTCATCTTGGTTTTAATTTGTATTTTCTTGATGCTTAATGATGTTGAGCATCTTTTCATGTATCTATTGGCTCCTTTTGGAGAAACACCTATTCAGGTCCTCTTCCCATTTTTAATGAGATTGCATTTTTGGTGTTTAGTTGAATGAGTTCCTTATATATTTTGGATGTTAACCTCTTAACAAATGTATTATTGGAAAAAATTTTCTGCCATTCAGTAGGTTGTCTTTTTGTTTTGTTGATGGTTTCCTTAGTTTAGCCACTATGGGAAAACAGTATGGAGGTTCCTCAAAAATTTTAAAATAGAACTAAGCCCTGGCCAGTGTGGCTCAGTTGGTTGAGCTTGTTCTGTTCACTGCAAGGTCACCAGTTTGATTCCTGGTCAGTGTACATACCCAGGTTTCAGGTTTCATCCCCAGCCCTGGTTAGGGTGTGTACAGGAGGCAACTGACTGATGTTTCTCTCTCACATCAATGTTTCTTTTTTCTCTCTCCCTAAAATCAATTAAAATATTTAAAAATAGAACTACCATATGACCAAACAATTCTACTTCTAGGTATCTATCCAAAGAATTCAAAACACTAATTCGAAAAGACATATGCACCCCTATGTTCATTGCAACATTATTTATAATAGCCAAGATATGGAAGCAACCTGTGTCCATTGATAGACAAATGGATAAAGAAGATATGGTACAAGGGAATATATACTATAGACTATCACTCGGCCATAAAAAGGAATAAAATCCTGCCATTTGTCACAACGTTGTTGGACCAAGCAGTTATTATACAAAGTGAAATTAGTCAGACAGAGAAAGATAAATACTTATTTCACTTATATGTGGGATCTACAAACCAAAATAAACAAACAAAACAGAAATAAACCCATAGATACAGAGAACAAACTGATGATTGCCAGATGGGAGGGGGTGTTGGGGAGAAGAGTAAAAGAGGGGACGTGATTAAAATGTACAAATTGCCAGTTATAAAACAGTCATGCGGATATAAAATACAGCATAGAGAATATAGTCAATAATATTGTAATAACTTTGTGTGGTGTCAGATGGGTACTAGCCTAACCAGGGTGATCGCTTTGTCAATTACATAAATGTTTAATCTCTATTTTGTATACTTGAAACAAATACAATATTCTGTGCAAATGGTAATCAAAATTTTTTTAAATTAAGGAAAAAGAAGGGGGAACTTATCATATTTGGCTTTTGCCAGCTGGAAACTACATTCCTTCTCTTTCTGTTCTGAATTCTAAACTCGGACACCAGGTCCACAGGGTTCTAGAACTCACTTCCCTGCTTCATGGTCCTTCTCAGCCCCAATGCTTGTATTTAGATTTTCCTTCAAGAGCCTCTTTAAGAGCCTTCCAATGTTCTAGGTTGCCTAAAGGAAGGACAATAGTCAGGAGAACCGCAGAAAGCCCGATTCTTTGGCAGAATGACATAAAAGGTTACACCCAGTGTGACCCTTCCTGGTAAATGCTTTTATATATAAATGCCCTGGGTGCATATACATTCTGAGAATCACAGTGTGATGTTCTTCAACAGCCTAATGGTAAAATGCAATCATCTAAATATACTCAGAATCTGCTCAATTATGACCCAGGTGCCTGGGGTATGGAATCTGAGTCTCTGCCTCCAGGAAGTTTGCTTTCTTGAAGAAAGGGCTGAAAAGTCATTAAACAGGACAAGATGTAAGTTCTGGTCGCAGTGGTGGAGGCCAGAGCTTAGGGAGTGAAGCAGCTAACTTGAGTGGCTTGGTTCGGAAGGATTTCACTGAGCAGACACACACAAGGAAATAGTTTTATACCCATGAGTTGGCTCTAGAATGTTTAATCATCCTGTCGACATTCTTGGCCAACAGTACACTGATAACATAAGCATCCTCTTCTCCCAGGTATGGCTGATAATTCCTTCATTTTACTTCTGTAGGGATCTTTCACTCTACGAACATCTGCTAAGTGAAATCATGCTCTTGCGTACCATTCAGAAAACACTGTGCTTGAATTTATAAAATCAAACATAAAGGCACACTCTCCAAAAAATTGATAAAAGACATGAAGAAGATTATCCCAGAGGAAGAAACGCAATTGGTCTTAGATCATATGACAAAAAACAAAAAACAAAAAACAAGGTAAACTTTAATAGTTATTAAATAAATGTAAAACAAATAGGTTCTATTTTTTGCCAGACTGCCAATAGGAAAGTCTTTTTATGATGCTAGTATTCATTATTAAAGGATATTTAGGGAGGGAGTCTCTCTGAAACACTACTGCTGAGAGTGTAAATTGGTTTAACCTTTCTGAAAAGACAATTTAAGAATGTGTATCAAAAGGCTTAAACATTTGCATAACCTTTCTTGAAGTATTTCCACTTGCAGGGACTGATTCCAGGGAAAGCCTTGGGTGTTCTGTAGATACAGACACAACGTTGTCCATCACTGTCCCTTTGTTAGGGTGGAAAACCAGAGATAACACAAGAGCTCCTCAATTGGGAATTATGCAAAATAAAATAAAAAGATCTGGTACCCATTCAATGGTTCATTCTATTTTTATGGAAAGAAGTTTTGTGAAGAAGGAAAATTTGGCTTAACATATAGTTACACTAAAAAAAAATTTTGCAATGTATATGTACAGTTGATATACAATGTGTTCAGCCAGCGGGATAAAGAGAGGGGGGGAAGGAGAAAGAGAGAAGGAGGGAGAGCCAGACAGAGAGACAGAGAGGCTCAGATGACAGTCGGAAACCCCCCTTTTCACTGGGGATATAAGTGAAATTGATTCAAAGCCCCCATTTCTCCATTTCTATGCCCTTTGGGAGTCTAAAGACCTCCTGGGTTTCCACCAATTCCCAAGTGGCTTTTGTTCTTATTGCCTTCTCTGCCCTCCAGGCTCCTCCTCTCATATTTATTCTCTCTCTACTATACCATTTTTAGTGTCTATTTTGAAAAACAAAGTCAGGAAGCACAGGAAAAGAAAGTGAGGGAAGGAAAACAAAGGAAGAAATGGATGGAAACAGATCCACCCTGCAAACCATCTGACAGCATAGTCAACTTCCCTAAAGGTTTGGAGTCACAGGAGAGGCAGGCTCCAGGTAACCCTAGGAGTTCTGTTCTCTTCCTCTTTGGTTCCTTTCTCTCCCTCCCGTCTTCCCTGTTACCTTCCCCTGCTTCTATGATGCAGAGCACTGTGGTCCATGGCTGTCACTCCCAAAATGACAAATTCAAAGCTGTTCCAGGATTCCACAAAGACCCTCCAGTTGAACAGGATAGGAGCGTCTCTCCTCTTTGGGCAGGAGCTATATACATAGCAATATTTACCTTGCTCTTTATAGGTAGATGAGACATACATATTATAAATAGATAACTGAGCTGTTACTCACAAAGACCATTGTCACAAATAGCATTTTCCTGGTACTTCTATATCTGGATATACAGAAAAATAGATGAACTACAGTGTTAACTCACATTTTGTCTAGATGATGAATGCCAAGTCATCCTAATTATCCTCTTTGTGCTTATCTGCCATATTCAAACTTTCTTAAATACACTTGTACGGCTTTTGTAATCAGAGGTGTCTAAAATAAGTTAATTCTCCATAAAGAAGACATTCCTGGTTCTGGAGGGAAGTTGGGCTTATGGGTGAGATGACGGATGAGACCATGAATGATGGCTGAGATTAATTAAAGCTGTTCCTCATTCAGCCAACTAAGCAGCAAAAATAAGCAAGAAGGTCTCTGTTGATCCAAACCACCTTTCCCCCAGGGGCTTTGATTACAAGAGGCTCAGCCAGAAAATGCTGATCAAATGCATTCGGACGGCCACATATGGCATCCTACGGAGAAGCATCAACAACCGAGAATCCTTCCACAGTGCTGTCCTTTATCAAAAGGAAGGAAGGCAGCAGTGGGTAGGAAAGGAAACATGGATTTGGGGAGCCAGACCCATGTTCATGCTTTGCTAGCCTTATCTTTAATGCTATAAGGACCCTAGGACATAACTATTATCTCCAGAGGACAGATGAAGAAACCAAGGCTCAAAACCAAGAGCTCAGCTCTCTCTGATGTGTTCACCTTTATCCAGACCACTTCCCCAAATCTGAAGCTGTTCATCCTTCCAGACCACATTTTAGAATTCTTAGACAGAAACAGGCTCATAGATACAGAGAACATGTTGATGGTTGCCAGAGGGGGATGGGGTTGGAGGACTGGGTGAAAAGGATGAACAGACTGAGAAGTACAGATTGGTAGTTGCAGAATAATCATGGGTATGTAAAGCACAGCACAGGAAATATAGTCAATAATGTTATAATAACTATGTATGGTGCCAGGTGGGTACTGGAAATATCAGGTGAAACACTTTATAAAGTATGTGATTGTCTAACCACCATGTACAATGAAACCAATACGAAATAATGTTGAATGTAAAATGTAATTTAAAAAAATTAATTAAGCCCTGGCCGGTTTGACTCAGTGGTTAGAGCGTTGGCCTGTAGTCCAGAGAGACCCAGGTTCGGTTCCTGCTAAGGGCTCATACCTTGGTTGCAGTTTGTCCCTGGCCCTGATTGGGTTGTGCAGGTGGCAGCCACTTGATGTGTCCTTTTATGTCAATGTCTCTCTCTTTCTCTCTCTCCCTCCCACTCTATCTGAAGAAAAAATGGAAAATTGTCCTCGGGTGAGGATAAAAAAATAAATTAAAAAAATAAAATTAATTAAAAAAGTAAAAAGACAATCCCAAGTTTTCTCCCTGTGATGAAAATGTACAATAACCTAAATTTAAAGAGACTACATTTACCATGTTCTGTTAAAGATGAAGTAAAACATTTGTGAAGATAAACAATCACTAATATGTTCTTAAAATACCAAAATTGCTAAGTCAGTTACAAATTAATTTAAGTATAACTTGTGAGCTTTTGGCTGTTTTTAATATAAAATCATTAATTCAGCTCATATAGTATTGAAAGTGTCATACATTTGCTGTTATAGAACAAGAATAAGTTATTATTGTTAATCATAATTTTAACTAACACTTGTTGAACACCTATTAAATACCAGGCACTGAAAACTCATTCTATTACTTAATTCTTAGTGTGTGGCAGAAATATTCACTCCCTCTTCACCTCCACAGACAAAATGGACTTCCCCATTCCTTCCCCATGGGGTGTGTCTGTTTGACTTACTTTGGCCAATGTATGTTAACTGGTAGCCAGTGTGATGTGGTCAATGGCTTGAAGGTGCCTGCCCAATTGGGCTTGTTCTCTTATGCTTCTCTGATCGGCATGAGAACCTCCCTGGACTAGCCTACTGCTCTCAGGAGGAGGATGTGAGACACATGGACCAGAGCCCCTCCCCAGCCGAGTCTTCTCAGCCTGATGCAACCTAGATCAGCAGCTCCGAGATCACACGATTGAGTCCAGCCTAAACCAGTGTCCACATTGTACTCCCGATGCATAAGCTAAATAAATGCTTAATGTTGCCTGACAATTAGATCTGTGATTGTTAGGTAGCGATAGCAAATGAATACATGCAGTATCCAAATGAGGGAGGCATTGTTCTCATTCTTGCTTTTAAACGAGGAAACTGAAGTTTAGGGAGGCATGTAACGTGCACATTTGGTGGATGGCAGATCTAGAGTTCTGGTTTGACTTTAAAATAAAATCTTCGTGCTGAAACCCACATTGAGTAATCAGCCAGCCAGCCATTGAAGCCAGTATTTAACAAGCACACGCTGCGTGCGAGGTGCTGTCCATGGTGCTGCGAACATAGCCTTCAGCACCACAGAAATCCATGAATTTCAAGGCTTGTGTTTTACCAGGGAGGACAGAAAAGAGGTCATTGCATTGAACCTGAATGAAGAAGTAGGTGACCAAACAAGCTGACAGTCAGTAGATGCACACGATCGAAGGCCTTTGGGTGGGAATGAGCTTGGTATGTTAGTGAAAAAAAAAAAAGAGAGAGAGAGAGAGAGAGAAAGACTGCAGTATCTGGTGTAGATACAATGAGAAAAGTGTAGAGGGACGAAATGAAGAAGCAGATAACACATAGCCTGTTGGCAATAACAGGGGGTCCTGATTCGATTCTGGTTACAATGAGAAGCTATCAGAAAATTGTAAGTACAAGAAAAAAATGTCCTGGTTTTCATTTCAGTACAATCTTCATGGATGCTCTGCTGTGGGCAGACTCTAGGGAGTGGAGCTAGAAAGGGCAGAGAATGGGGAGGGGCTGTTGGAGCTGTTCAGGTGGGAGATAGTTGGATTGGATTAGGGTTCTGGCTCTGGAGAGGCGAAGGATTGTTTCCAAATTGCTTCCCAGATTCAAAAGCAGTTCTAACTTCCCTAATTCTAAAATAGACTTGGCTCCGGCATGCCTGAGCAAAACATTTACCAGTTTAAGGGCCAAACTAAATTGTAAAAAACCTCTCAAAATATTTGCTTAGAGTAAAAAGTAAAAACACACTTAGCAGCTGTGAATTAGTCATTCATCTAAGGTGGATGATAATTTATGCCACACTTGCAGTCAAAAAATAAATTTACATTTACACTGAAATCCATACATTTTTTTTCCAGCCATGGGCTAATTGTGTTTGTTGAATTGTTTCAAGTTGCTATGGGCTGGGAGAATTCAGAATTTATTTGCAAGGCTGTTGGGATTCAGTTAGATAAACCCAAAGAGAAAGTAATAGGAAAACTGGGAAGCGTTGTATGAGTGTATGTAGTATGGTCTAAGGCACTATGAAAGATTGATGGGCAGACACTCAATTTGAAGTTTAAAAATCCAACTTAACTTTGATCCTAAGTTTCCTTGAGCTAGTAAACAAACATCTTTTAAGAAACAAACACACACAATTGTTAGGCTATGTACAGTTGTTCATCTGCTCGAGCTCCCCAAAAGATTAATGTGCTACCTCCCAGAAAAGTTATAATGATCTGATTTTTTTTCTATTTCTTTTTGAGTATGAAAACATGTTTTGCAAATCATATTTTCTACTGGTCTCAAACCACTAACCGAAAGAAGAGGTTGACCCCATCTATATGTTTTGTCTGGTCCAGGTATGGCATAAAAGGTTATATTAGAGGTCAAATTTTTTATTGATTGATCTTTAGAGAGAAAAAGGGAGGAAGAGAGAGAGAGAGAGAGATTTGTTGTTTCAATTATTTATGCATTCATTGTTTGATTCTTGTATGTGCCCTGACCAGGGATCGAACCCACAACCTTGGCATATCGGGACAACACTAACCAACTGGGCTACCTGACCAGGGCCAGTAGTTCAATTTGTAAATGGGGAGATTTCATTGGAAATAGCAGATTTTGAGATTCTCTTGGAAAACACAAACACACAGAAAATCTGGTGTGTTCCTATGTTGAAAGAATGTCCTAAAGCTGGGCCGCAGCTCTGCCACTATCCCTGTCGCTGCCCCTTGTGCCCCTAACGTGAAAGGTCAGTTGACAGTTAGTGCCACATGTGATATGGTGCATTCTTACAGTACAGGAAGGTCTCTTTTTGCACCCATCACGATCAGAAGTGGGAACATGAAGAGCAGATGGAGATAGCCTTGGGCAAGATCCCACCCGCTTCCTTCATGGAGGATTACCTCCCAGCTCCTGGGTTAATATTTCTGATCTTCTCACAATACCCAATCTGAGAGGAAAGTGAGTGAGAAGTGGGAGGGACCCCCAGATAACAAGCCATAGATTTACTAGTTTTGGCAGTGACATTGGGTGAGTATTCACTATAACTGGAGCCCCAGTCCAGCCCCACTGTGTCCCCATCAGAGTGCCTGCTCGCCAGTAGCATCACGACTGGAAGTGACTGGCTCTGATTCTAATGGAAGCATGCCAGACATGCACTCCCACTTAAGAAAATTGAGTATGATTCTGCAAAGGGGATGGACAGACTTGATCGCAGTATGGCAAGGAATAACAAACAACTGTGCTCACACAGCTCGCTCAGGGCAAAGGTCCAGTGTGGCCTCTAGAGGGCGCATCTTCAGGTTTGAAGAAGATGCTCAAGCACCAGCAACTTTCAAAGTCAGGACAATCATAAAGACTGAAGTGTAGTTAATATGACACTGGGGTTTTTATTTCTAGTTGAATATATTGGCATTTCCCTAGAACACATTTGGAAAAAGAGATAAAGGATACATTCCCATGAATGTTGATTCACTTTTACATTTTTTTCCCCCCATGAAGACACCCCTCAATGACAATGTTTCCATTTAAAACAGAGCTAAAGATTGACCTAAGAAACAGGAAAGAAAAAAAAAGCTTCAACATATGATGATTATTTAATCTTGTTGAAACATACAAAAACCCTTTCAGACATTGATTTAAGAGCTATGAACATTCTCTACAGAAAAAAAAAGTATGTTAGACACACATACAGAGGTTGCTACATGACTTCAGAGGTTTAATGGATCTTCTGGTTCGAACACTAGAAAGTAAGACCTTTGATCACATGAAATTCAAGAATACAGCATCATCATTAAGAATAAGGAGTCTGGGAGCAACTGCCTGAGGTTGCCTCTGGTTTGGTTATGCCTCGTGTGGACATTCTGAGCCTCATTTTCCTCATTTATGAAACAAGGAGAATGTCAACTCATAATTCATGAGCTTGTTTGGAGGATAAGTGAACTAAATTCATACCAAGGGCTCAAATTGTTGCTGGCACATGGTGACAGATCGAGAAATGTTTGCTGAACATGCACTTTCTGATTTAATATTGGCCATGTTACAATTTTAATGAAAACCTTCAAATGTATTTTATTTTATTTTTTTTATTTTTTTATCCTCACCCGAGGACATTTTTCCATTTTTTGTACAGATAGAGCGGGAGGGAGAGAGAGGAAGGGAGAGAGAGAGAGAAACATCGATGTGAAGGGACACATCGAGTGGCTGCCACCCGCACGACCAACCAGGGCCGGGGACAAACTGCAACCGAAGTACGTGCCCTTAGCGGGAACCGAACCCGGGTCTCTGCGGACCGCAGGCCGACACTCTAACTGCTGAGCCAAACTGGCCAAGGCTTCAAATGTATTTTATATTGGCATCCCTAACATTTTAAGTTAATGACACAGAGAATCAAAAGAATACATTATTATGCTACCTATTTATATATAAAAAAGCCAGAGCTTGACATTCTAAAAATCAAGTCACAAAAGTAAGAATAGGAGGAAGAGAACCAAAGAAGGAATAAGATAAAGATGGCAGAGATGTAGGGCAGACACAGCTCTAAATGCAGGACAAGAATAGGAAGAATCAGCCCTCCCAACTATCCCAATAGTCCACATCTGGCCAAGACATCAGGTCTGAATCCACAGGTCGACCATTTGACACAGCTCTTTAATCAGTTTTATTACGAAACTAGTTGGTCCTACTGTATCAGTCATACATGTGGCCAAAGCCTCAATCACAAACCCAATCCAACTGGCTGAGGGTCCAGATCAGAATTGTTAACATTTGACTGAAGTTTCTGAGTGCTGAGCCTTGGGCAGCTGTCACTTCTGAAGGATTGCTGGGCTTCTTACCCACAGCCTGGAGGCCACTGGACACTCCAGATGTGATGCAATCCAGAGCACCCTACTTATTTACTATACATGTGACCGAGGAGGCCAGCAGAGGTACCCTCTCTCCATGAATTCCACGAGTGGTAAGATTGAAGAGCTAACCTTCCCTGTGCCAAGCAGGCCTTCAACCTATGGAGAGTCTCTTCCATGGGCAGTGGGTTCTAGAGCCTGCCACAGCAGGTTGAAGAAACATGACGAGATTTGACTCTTCTTGGGGCACTAGGGTGCATTCAGGAAAAGGGCGCTAGGAATCCCACCAGCAAGCCAGTCATTGTTCTCCTGCCCAGACACTGGGGGAGCTTCTCCTTGCCTGCATTTTGACTCACCTTTTTGCTACTTTCTTTCTTCTGTATCATTATAAAAATTAATTTTTCAAGATAATCATGATGTCTCCATTTCACAGATGAGGGGACTAAGGCTCAGAGAGGTCTAGTTACTTGCCCAAGGTCACACAGCTGGCGTGTTGCACAGCCCAGTGTGTCTGCATCAGATGAGCTGGCTTTTTCCATCATGATTTGCAATGCCTGTTATTAGGCATTTATTTTTTCATTTGTTCTGTACAGGCATTTATGTGCAATCATGTCCTTGAATTTGGGTGAATGCTTCTGTCAGAGTGGTTTACTGCTCAAGAAATTATGCTTTCCATATGTTAGAGTGCATATATGATATCCACATATACAAGTGTACATGTGTGTATATATAATATACTCATGTATGAGTATATGTACATGATATCCACATACGAGTGTGTATGTATATATGTTATACACCTATGAGTGTGTGTATGATATACCCATATATGAGTGGGTACACACACATATGTTTATGTGTGGGTGTAGAGCAGTGAACACTGATTCTCAGCAGGTGGGCAATCCCTCCCCCTGACATTTGGCAGTGGCTGGGAAAATGTTTTAACATTACGACTATTGGGTGCTAATGCCATCTAGTAGGTGGAGGCCAGGGATGCTGCTCAGCATCCTATAATGCACGAGACAGACTGTCTACCTCACAACAAAGAATTCTCAGTCCAAATTACCAATAATTCTGAGGTTGAGAAATTCTAAATACATATACAGACACATGCATACATGCATATATATATGTATATTTATACACACACATTTCCATATATGTACACTTATGTTTTCATATATACATATATCACATATAAATATATGTACATATATATGCACATAACCCATATGTATACTGGCATATATTATTTATACTTATATATGTGTGTATACATATACATGTCAATATATCTCTATCTCTATTAGGATAGAAAAAAGGGGAATGTCGAGATGGACACATGTATGCATGTGAGTGTGTACATGTATTTGTCTATATGCATATGTATAATTGTATCTACCCATTTGTCTCATATCTGTCTTCCAGGTGTGGATTTTTTCATTATGCACTCTTACTGAACACATGATGGAGGTAAAGAAGGAACATGCTTTTTCTTTACTATAACTTCCAGATGCAACAAAACATTTTTTTTAGTCCTCACCTGAGGATATTTTTCCACTGACTTTCAGATAGAATGGAAATGAGGGAGGGAGGGGAAGAGAGACAGAAAGAAACATTGATGTGAGAGAGACACATCGATTGGTTGCATCCCACACGACCACAACCAGGGCCAGGGACAAACCTGCACCCCAGGTACATGCCTTTGACTGGGAATCGAACCTACAACACCTTGGTCTGCAGGCCAATGCTCTAATCACGAAGCCAAACCAGCCAGTGCTATAACAAAACATTTTAAATAACCCTTTCACAATGCTGAACCCACGCTGAGTCCATAAAGGTCCATGCCATACAAGATTTTTTAAAAAAATATTTTTTCTTTATTGATTTCAGAGAGGAAGGGAGAGGGAGAGAGGGATAGAAACATCAATGAGAGAGAACATCGATTGGCCACCTCCTGCATGCCTCCCACTGGCGATCGGGCCCACAACCTGAGCATGTGCCCTGCCCAGGAATTGAACCCGTGACTCCTTGGTGCATGGGTCAATGCTCAACCACTGAGCCACACCGTCTAGGCACCATACAAGTTTTTGATGTGAAATTTTAATAACTTTTGAAATGCTCTGCCCAGAAACAAGTGAGTCATCCTGAATGAACCAAAGAGTTTAATTTAACAACCTCACTTAAATGTTGGAGTGCATAATTCACCCAGTGAACTGCAAATCCCATAATACTACAGGGAATCGCACACTTTTTCCAAGACAGTTCAAGGGGCCAGAAGGTGACTTGCTCTCTGCTTGGGCCACATCCATTGCTCTAGCTGAGATGAATTAAAATAAACCCCAGCACTGAAACAGAAGGGCCAGAATTTAGCTAATGAGTATGAAAACTCCATGGTGATTTATGTTGGAGGTGGGGCGCACTGTTTCAGGATTTGAAATAATCAGTTCTCCAGTGGCTTTCTCACTTTCCAAATGCAAGAGAGACTTCTTGCTTGGCATCCCTAACCAGAAGTGGCAATCTGGTATAAATACTAAAATCTCCACTTCGTAATTTTAACAAACTGCTTTCCCAACCCAAAACAATCAGAGCTGCTGCCACTGACCACCAGGCAGTGGTCCGGGGAGGGGTGGAGAATAGAAACATGTCACATCAAAGTGAGGTGCTTGTAGTGCAGATGTTCTGAAATCTACAGCAATATCAGCACTGCGAGAAAAAAGCTAGGGCAACAAAATCCATATATCAATAGAGCAAAATAACATATTTGTGTTTTGTCTTTGTAACACACATTAAATGTACCCATTGGGGATTTTTTGTTGTTGTTGAACTGTTAGTGCTTCAGTCTCCTCATCAGAAGATGATGGCCCAGCTGGTGTGGCTCAGTGGACTGAACGTCATCCCGTGGACTGAGAGGTCCTGGTTCAATTCCCAGTCAGGGCACATGCCCGGGTTGTGGACTCAATCCCCAGTAGGGGGTGTGCAGAAGGCAACCAATGGATATATCTCACTCACATCAATGTTTCTATCTCTCTCTCCCTTCCTCTCTCTCTGAAAAATCAATAAAAACATATTTAAAAGCAAAACAAAACAAAATATGGATGATGGTTATGTAACAAGTATTTTATGCAGATTAGTGAATTAGTACATGTAAAATATTTAGAACATGGTATAATTGATGATATAATTTCCATAAAAATATTATTATTAAATATTGTATAAATTCCATAAAGTAGAGAGTATTTAGAATTCCATCAACCTTGGGAGAGTTCCTCTTTGAGCACATTGAACTACATGGACTCAGTTCAAGTAGGAATTCCAAGTAGTCAAATGCATGTAAATAATATTTATTTTCTTCTTATAAGCCACAGGCCCCATTTTCATTCTTAAATTATTGCTGATTCAAGGAGACACACATAAAATGTTAGCAAATTCTCATCAGATAACGATCTACAACAAGGATCCAGAATAGCCAAATACTACTCAATACTAGCCAATTGTGATGTCACAGATGTAAAGGGGACAACAGTACCGCAAAGCCTCCCCTTGTTTTTCATTTCATCTTATCTTCTCACGTACACAATTGGGCTACCTGGGCCACCTAATGTACTTTGTGAAATTTCACCCCAGTTGATTCTACATTCTCCTGAGACCATGCCCATATCCACAGTCCCCACGTACACGGTAGAGTAGCCCCATAGTGGTATCAAACAGTCTTAGTAAGCAGGAAATACATAATAAAAACAAATGCATATGCCTCTTATTAGAGATTCAGAATTTGGAAGATTCAGAAGTTAGAAAGAAGAAGGAAGTGGGGATTTTTAGCAATGTGGTGATTGGGCCAAAGTTGGAAGGATGAGGAGGATTTATTTAGGGAAGAAAAAAAAAGGAGCCCATAAATGTTCTGGGCAGAGAAAACAGCCTGTGCAAATGCCCTGTGGAGGCAAGGAGCAGGACCTGTTTCGAGAAGGTAGAGAGGAGAGTTGGGTCTGGTAGAGAGCAGGATTTATTTTCTGAAGTCACACAGATGGAAAGAGGCAGAGTTGGGATGTTAAGCTAGTTAATCCAACTCTAGAGTCTGAATTGTTTGCTTTCTACTTTGCTCATTCCAGTCTGCTTTAGGCTAATGAGATATGTAGACAGATAACAAATATGTAAATGAGCTACAATCTGTGCAGCATTTAGAGCCCTACCTCCTCTGTAGACAGAGCTATGTAAGGGTCCTTTGTATTGTTATCATTAATTATCATTGTACAGCACACTCAATTAAGGCCATGACCAAAGTCCATTCTGCACTCTCTGGTGATCTATCCAAATGTTCAGTTGCCATGTAGGAAGGAAGGGTAGAGGGGCTTGTGGTCCCAGCTGGAACAGAGGCAGTGTGAGGTCTTCTTGATCACAAGGCAAGTCCCCAGATGCCAGGCAGGGGAAGTTATTTTCTGTGACGGCATCTGGCATGCTGGCCTATCCCGCTGACATTTGTGTTGGCTGCTGTTTTGCTGTCCCTGGGAAGTTTTGGAAGCAGCTGGTTGCCCCCAAAGCCCACACTGCTCTCCACCTCTCCTGAATCTCACTGATGGGTGAGGTAATACCTCTTCTAATGGTGCTCCTCTTCCCAAGCAGCCTATCCTACATCCACCTTGTATCCACACCACAACGCAGAGGCAGTCTGCTCATGCAGTGATGATGCTAGGTCCTTCCAACACAAGACGGTCTACAGAAAGCAAACCAGACTTCTCAGCACCGTTCACACCCATGGTGTGCTTCCAATGAACGCCGTGTTTGCTGAGCACCAGGTATGTTGACCAACCCGAGCAGGATGACCCCTTAGCACTGACTGCTTTTTCAACAACTGCTAAATAATCGCACGCATGTAGAGACTGAGGAATTAAATACAAAGTTGCTCAATTACTTCTAAAAACAACGACCAAAAGCCACATAGATATGTCACACTCTGGGACGTCGACTACAATACACTAGTGCACAAAGGGTGAGCTATTCCCAGACTAGAGACATCCGTTCACATGGTAGTCGTTAACCAAACAGATGGGCAAAAAGCCAAAAGGAGGATGGTAATGGCAATGGGATGGATGCATCCAGGAGCCATGGAGCAGAAAAGATTCTCCGGACTTCACAGCTGCTGAGAGGAGCACGGGCTGGCCTGTATTGTGCTGACTCAGCACCGCCCCAAAGTGGGCGTGGCACTCCAGACACAGTGGGGGGAGAGGGGAATTGCTGGACTTTCTGCACATGTGACATTCTGCTCTCCCTAAACTGAGTTAAGGCAATGTGGTGTTAAATCGATCCTAATAACCCCGGTTCACCCTGAATATAGAGAGTTTGGGCTTCCCTTTAAAGATCTAAAATACATCACTTGAATATTTGTTTCGATAGTTGAGCCGCTAATGACGAAAACATGAATGCTTACTAGTAGCATGATTTAGGTACCCGATAGTAAAGCACAGACAAAGAAATACTTGAATTTTCGAGATGCCCAAGAGCTGAGTCAAGTCCAGATAGACGAAAACCGGAATCTTCGTGATCTGAGGGGCCATTTACACAAGAAGCCCACGTTCTAGCTAAATCCTTCCACTCACTGATCAGTTCTGGTACAACCCAGAGAACACCCCTTTTTTAATGAATATTGAAATTGGCTGTCATTAAGAGAGCTCATGCAAAGGAGGGCAATGAGACAGTGATCAATATTCCTATGGATCCGTGCCGCCTCATTGACTAATAGCCTTCAACTGTAAAAACTGGAATGGCAATAATAAAGCATTATTTTTAGCGCAAGCTGATACAGGATATTACTTAGATGTAAACTTTTTTTTTTTTTTTTAACTTTGAGCAAGTCTTAATAAATAAATTGCCAGGAAGGAAAAAGAGATGGCCTGTCTCCATCCCTCAACAGTACATTCTCAATGCCACACGAGAGGACAGTGGCATATTCATCTCGGGAAGGCTGGTTCATCCCGAATGTGGCCGCCCATCAACTCAAAGACTGGGAAGCTGTCCCCTCCCTCCAATCCACATGCTTTCATCCACAGAAGTGATCACGCTTCCGGGGCTCACACACTGTCACCCTTTACTAGCTACCCCCTGTTAGTTTATGAGGTCTACCTTTTAGAAATAAAGGTTCTTCAACCAGAATAATTTGCTACTGTATCTCTCTGTTCATTCTTTTCAGCTCAGTGGGCCAGATACTCTCCCTTCTGCCCCCTGAATATATCCTTTGCCCTAAGCCAAGAGCCAGAAATGCCACCAGCAGGTCGGGCTGGCTTCTCTATGTCACCCACCTCTAACACGTCGCTGGCTTTCCTTCTGTGGGACCTGTCCCTCAGATGTAAATAAAAACTCCCATGCCAGAATGCTGCTCCCCTTCCTAAGGAATGCCAACATTTCAAAGCACGTTGAAAATATATGATGCCAAACGAATGCTTCTTATCAGTGTGATTGGCGTAGATTTATCTGCCTCTTAGAGAACTTTTGCTGCTTCGCATTCTTCTTTCCAGTGAATCATGTCCTGGAAAGAATCCCACCATGACACTCTGGCTCACCAGCGAACGCTCACTCACAGACCTTTTCTGGACGGCAGCGGTAGAAATACATTCTTAGGTCCAAGCTATCACTGTAAAAGAGGCTCTACCATCAGTTTCTGAAACGGAATTGGGGGAGGCTTGTGAATAATTCTTTTTGTTTGTTTGTTATTTTGTTCATTAAGTTCCACATGCAAGTGAAATAGTACGGCACTTGTCTATCTCTCACTGGCTTATTTCACTTAGCATAATAGTCTCCAGGTCCAGCCATGCTGTTGCAAAAGGTAAGATTTCCCTTTTTTTTTTAACAGCTAAATAGTATTCCATTGTGCAAACATACCATAGCTTTTTATCCACTCATCTACTGATGGGCACTTGGAATACTTCCAAATCGTGGCTACTGTACATAGCACTGGAATGAACCTGGGGTGCATATATTCTTTCGAATTAGTGTTTCAGGTTTCTTTGGATATATTCCCAGAAGTGGGATCTGTGGATCAAATGGCAGTTCTATCTTTAATTTTGTGAGGTCACACCATATTGTTTTCCATAGTGGCTGCACCAGTCTGCATTCCCACCAGCAGTATACGAGAGTCCCCTTTTCTCCACATCCTCGTAGCACTTGTTATTTGTTGATTTATTGATGGCAGCCACTCTGTGAGGTATAAGGTGATATCTCATTGTGCTTTTAATTTGCATTTCTCTGATGATTAGTGACACTGAACATCTTTTCATATGTCTATGGGCCATCCATATGTCTTCCTTGGAGAAGTGTCTATTCAGGTTCTTTGCCCATTTTTTAATTGGATTGTTTATTTTGTTGTTGTTGACTTTTAAAAGTTCTTTATAAATTTTGGATAATAATTCTCATGGGGCATATAAAATGTCTTACCATTAAATGCTAAAAACTTCCATGTACCCCAAATGGGGTGCCTTGCTTCTTTTTGAAATCGAAAATGACTTAGTCTGTAACTGGCTTCTGACGGTGCCATTCAGGACAAGATGTTTGGACAGATTGGGTGAAGTGACAAGTTCACTTTTAAAAATTGTTTGCATCTCAAAAACTTCATTTTTAAGTGCTAAATATGACCCAGCATGAGATGTACCAGTTCCGGCTGAGGCCCAAAACTCCTTTGTTGCTAAGGGAGCTTATTTCACAGAAGCATCATTCCTTCCTACCTTTCCCCATCCAAGGATGGTCTTTCTCACCTGGTGGCTTTGCTAGAAAGCAGATGGGACCCAAAGGAAATGGACTTCTGGTTCTAGCTCACTCTTACACCTCTGTGCTCCATTCAACACTATCTTGCTGGAAGCTAGTTCTTTTTTTATTTTCATTTTTCCCCAGGAGGGTTACTCTTTTGGCTTGAGACATCCTTATGCTGTGACCCTGGTATCCGGCGAGGGCGTCGGCCGCCGAGCAGACTTTCGTGAACAGAGCTCAGTGCGATGGGAACAGAATACACATTCTCATGAAATCATTTCCATGCCACCCCTATCTTTTCATTAGAATATGACTCCTTGGGGTCGTCGCAGTTTTGCTGAAAATGAAAAGTAGTATCAAAATAGAATTACGCACCTTCGCATCTATTCTCTGAGGACCAGCAAAGCCAGTCAAAATGGAAATTTGTCTATTGGCTAAACAGTCAGAATAGCTCCCGTCGAGCAGTGATTGACTTTTTGGCTAAGCTCAGCAGAAATGAAGCTTGTGGTCAATTAGCTTGTCCCTTAATAGGATTGCACTGGGTGAAATAAACTAGAGAAAGAAGTTGGAGGGAAAACTGTCACTTAATGAATTCCCAGATGTTGTCATTTTTCCCTGAGACATACATCATAAATAAAAGAAGGGATCAAAGTTCAGTGGGCTGCCTTGTGCCAAAGTCACACTCCTTGTTGAAATGGCAGAGGACAGAGAAACGGGGACATCTGGAAGGCAAACTCTAAGTGTGTCTCTTTATCCTTTACCCATTTTCCCAGTTTGTATTTTCAGGCAAGGTGGACTCTAGCATTCTCAGGATAATAATAATAATAATAATGTCCAACACTGATCTCATTTAACAAGGACTGACCGAGGGCCTGCTGCACCCCAAGCATTGCACAGCATTCCTGAATATGGTGGACAAAGAGCATCAAACAAGTCGATGGTTTAAAATTACAAATGGTAATTCGGGTTTTGAAGCAAGTGAACTGGGTGCCATGGCAAAGAACAAAGAAGAAGTGGGGTCACAAAGGGTGGTCAGAGAAAGTCTTAGAAAAGGTGACATTTCAGCTGGGCTGGAGCCAATTTCGCACAAATCAGAATCCCGTAGGGTCAGAATGAAAAATAAAGGGGATGCATTTAGAGAGACTGGCAGTAGCCAGGCTTGACGGGTTTTACATGAAGGTGGTTGGAATTAATTGTAAGTGCGGTGAGGGTTTTAGCTGGGAAGGAGAAGCATTTTATGTGCGTTCTGAGAGGGGTTTTTTTGGCGACCATGAGAGGAACCTAGTGAAAGCAGAGAAAGTAGACAAGGGAGGACATCCCATCACTTCCTGCCGCCCAGGGAAGGGGGAGGGCAGCCTGGGGCCCTGGAGACAGAGGAATGGCAATCTCTGAGAAATGTGGGGATTTGGATTTGACAGGATTTGATAATAATATGTTATGGAAGACTTCAAAGTCATCCTACTGAGTAGGAATTATTTGGGTGCCAGCATGCATACAAGTGTGCATGTTTTTTGAGGGGATTGCTTGTGTGTGAATTCTTGGGCAGCTAGCAGTTGCCTTACAAACATTAGCTCCTTTGAACCACACTGTCATCCAAAGATGTAGACATCATTTGCCCATTTCATGAAAGAAATATGGGGCTCAAACAAGTTACATATCTCACCTAAGGTGGCATGCCAGGTTTCCTTTCTTAGTTTTCAATTAATTATTTTAAAGTGAACAATTCCATGGCATTTGCTACTTTTATAATGCTGTACAACCTCCACCTGGGTCTAGTTCCAAAACATTTCATCATCCCAAAAGAAAATCCCAAATCCATTAAGCAGTCACTCCTACACCCTTCCCCACAACCCCTGGCAACCACCAATCAATATGCCCTCGATGTCTATGAGTTTACCTGTTATCAATAGTTCTTACACATGGAGTTATACAATATGTGAATACTTTTCATGTCTGGCTTCTTTCAATTAGAGTGATGTTTTTCAAGTCCATCCCCACTAGCGATATCAGTGCTTCATTTTTTTTTATGACTGAATAATATTCCATGGCATGGATAGACTCCGATTTGTTTAGTCATCCATCAGTAGACACGGGCGTTGTTTCCACCTTTTGGCTATTGTGAGTAGTGTTGCTATGAATATTCATGTACCAGGATTTGTTTGGATTCCTGTTTTCAATCCTGTGGGCTATTTACCTAGGAGTGAAATTGCTGAGTCATACGGCAATTCTATGTTTAACCTTTTGAGGAGCTTCTCCTTGCCTCTGAAAAGTTTGGCTAGGATGATGACTGAGCTGGGTAAACTGCTCTCTCTTAGATGTCATGTAGTAGTGAACACTGACAGGTCCCCATCATTAACCTGACTCAACTCTCAAATATCCGCTTCCGTCACACCAACCACAATAGTCCATCCCTAACTCATTCTGATTGGCTTAAGGATCCAAGTCCTCCCTTCTCCCTTAGCCCAGCTATCAGAAAATACACACACCTGTTCTAACCTCCTGGGCTGTTCTCTTGCAGGATGGGGGTTTGAGCAACAGTGGCCTCTTTGCTACCATGTGGAGAAAACCCACGTGATCAGGTAGCACACTTACTCCACACTAAATTTTGGAGAGGGAGATCTTGAAGAATATTCTCTATTTAATAGAAAAGACTGATGATGCCCAGGACGCCAGAGTGCTCACTCAGGTTCTCCGTCTGATTAAGACTGACCCTGAACTCAGACTCAGGTCTTTGAATCCCACGGCTCCAAAGACCAGTGACTGGCCGCCTGGTATCAGAAGGTAGAATTGCAGCCAGTAATTTTGGGGAGAACGGATGTGTTTCCATAAAATGAGGAACGGTCAGTTGTCTAAAAATAAAATCACCTGCCCTACACAATAGCACCTGAAAACAAACTGAGGAAAAGTGTGGAGAAAGTTTAAGTCCAAAGAGCAGAAATCCATCAGTGCAGTCATGCTGGCTGGCCTAGGCGACCTCGAGGTCACTTTCAACTCCAAGTGGCTCTCCCTTCTATATTTAATGCCTCGACTCATTGTCACGAACAAGTCCCAGAATGAACACATCCAAAGCCAGTGGAAGACCCCAACCCCATTGCTCGGTTTGGGGAATAAAGCCAACCCTGCTTTCCTTTCCTTGGGATTGGGGGGCTGAGTCCATCAAGCAGTGGCTCATTATGGCAGGATGGCTCAGCTCTTTCCTTAACATGCCGATCCAGTGCCCCAAATCTGTGGAGTTTGGAGATCCAGGCAGGTAAATGAATGAACTGTCGAAGCTGACATGTTGGGTCAGAAATGCAGTGTGAATCCAAGAATACAGATTCCTGGATTTTTTTGGTCTTGCGCATAGTTCCCCACAAGAGCAGGCACCATGTTTGGTTTTGCTTACCACTGTCTCTCCTGCAGCTCATACAGTGACTGACACAAAAGTACATGTCCAATAAAACAAATGGTAGACTAAAAAATAAGTGGAGGTGAAAGGGGGGGTCTTCTTTTTGCCTTCTTTTCTTTCCTCCCTCTCTCCCTCACTTCATTCCTTCCTTCACATCCCATGACACTAATATTGTTATAGATCCATATCTGAATGATGGAGTTACCTACCATAGGTAGAGAAACTAACCAGACCATCTCTGCATGTCCATTGCAGGGCAAGGTCCAACCCATCATAATCTTTAAGGTTAATGTAAAGAAAGCTTAGAGGTTTCATTTTTTTTTTTTTTTTTTAAGGGGATATGGACCATCTCAGGTATTCATCAGCTTAGGGGAAAAGTATGTCTTGGTAGAAAACTTTAGTGACTTGCAGAAGATTGCAATGAATTATTGGTACATTGCAAGGTTTAAAATGGATGCTTTCTGAAGCATGAATGAAGTACCTGAAGCTTTTCCTTTTTATGTTTAAATTACCTGACTTCTTACTTGACTACTTTTTCTGACCTTTGAGAGTGCTTCCTTCTTTATATTTCTCCTTGAGTTCCTTAAACATGTTTTAAAAAGGTTTAGATACATCTCTTTTGTATCTTCTTTCTTAGCCTTCTGTTCCCCATCCTTCTGGCTCATCTCTCACCTGACCCTTTCATAGAAAACTCTGTAATATTATTCCCTTCTCTGCCCTGCTCCATCCATCTTCTTCTTGCTCTCACAATGCAACAGATAATGTGAAGCTGTGGCTCTATAAAATGCTCTCCTCGTGTTCAAGTGAATGTGGAGTTATGACCAAGGGGTTCTGTTTTTCATCTATTTCCCCCCAAAAATGAATGTGATGGGAAACTTGGTCAAATCCACTTAACCTCTTGCACATTTCATTTTGGAATTAATGTTCTTCATGTTCTCCTACATTGAGCTTTAACAGAATAGAGTAAGACAACGAGGTGCAGAGAGAAAAGAAGATTCTGAGAATCCTTCCGGACCACGTCTGAATCAGGTCTTCACGACTCTACTGCTGTGTGGACTTAGACAAATTACATAACCTCTCTGGTTTCCACTTTCCCAGTCTATAAAATTTGGTTGATATTACATATATCGATGAGTCACTAAGGAAATGAAATGAAATGATAACACCTATTTTAGAACTGCCATATGGTAGATACTGAAGTCAAGAGAGTCATAATAATGATTTAGGCTTTCAATCAATCAGCAAACATTTAATGAACTCATTTGATAATGACAGTGGGAGAAAGAAATAAAAAGCAGCCCTTGATTTTCCTCCTAATAGGTGAATTACAATCATTAGAGTCTTCCCATTTTATTTTGGGGATAAATATAATCTTCAGCTCTGACCAGGAGGAAGTTCATTCATCCATTAAACAAATATTTATTGGGAATCTACTGTGTATTGACAAATAACAATGAGCAAACTCAAACACAATGCCTACTGTCCTGGAGCTAATCCATGCCATATTCTTGTAAAACAGTGGTTCTCAACCAGGCAAATTTGCCCTGAAGAGACATTGATCAATGTCAGAAGAAGTGTTGTCATGACTGTGTACTATTGGTATCTAGAGGATTGAGACCAGGGGTCCCGCTAAAAGTCCTCCAGTGCTCAGGAGAGCCCCGCAATGAAGAACTGTACGACTGTGGAGAAATCTCACTATAAGGGAAGGGACAGGGATGTAAGATAATCCATTATGAAGGTGAGGAGTAAAAACAGCTAAAACAGACTTACTCATTGCTCTGGGCTCTTGCAGACACTAAGCTGCAATTAGAGATTAGAGTTTCTTGCGATTGCCGTAGGAAGAAAATGATTTCAGGGAGCCTAGGCTAGGTGGTGCAGCTCAGCCTGGAGCCAGGAGGATGGACCGAACACCCACTGTTAGAGCCTCATCTTTGCCCCTTGCTGCCAGGACTGGGCTGGGAACGCTTGGATGTGCAGCTAGCATCCCTGGCTTTGCATTTCAGTCAATGCTTTCGGACTCTGAAAGCTGCCCCCAGGGAAACCACTGCATATGAAGAGCTGCAGAAGTAGCACTTCAGTAGAGATAGTTAGATAAATAATCCTGAATAAAATTGCATATTTTTAAGTGCTTTATTAATGCGGTTGGGTAGAGAGCATGCTAAATTCCTACATCATGGAGATGAAGGTTACAAGAGGAGGATTATACCGAGAGCTACATGAGAGGGGGCAGGGAAAGGAAAGAGCAAGGCAAAGGCGTGCGTGTGCGTGCGTGTGCGTGCATGTGTGTGCATGTGTGTGCGTGTGTGTGCGTGCATGTGTGTGTGTGACAGTGAGAATAAATACAGAAGCATAGAGAAATGGATGTAGAGCACATGCTTTTTTGGAACTGTTCGGGGGATGAAGTGACATATTGCAGAGGCCACCATGTATATAAGTACATGACATACCACTATTGCACCAGGATTTGCAAACTCAAACGCCTCTAGCGTTGAATAGATCCTATAAATGACTGAAGCTGGCCAGGTGGGAACTTTGGGTGAACAGAAAGCATGCAATGCCAGAGGGGATCATATCTCAACTTCAGTCATTTGTTATTTTGGATGGATGGGGAGAAGCCAGAAATTCATCTTGTTTACATAAAATGTTATTTGTTAAAATGCACATACACATGCAACAGGAGGAGAGCAAAAAGACTATTTGCAAGTCATAAAATCCACTAGCCTTGGAAACCTCAAATTCTCAAATTTGTAATCTCCATCTTGGGTTTGATTTTTAATGACATCATTTTTTACATATTTGTTTTTGCAGAGAGGACTGTACAGGAGCATGGGTTTGAAGTGAGCTAGGAATCCAGAGAGTCCTTCCAATTAGCTATGACCTTAGCCCCATCCCTGGATTTTTTGTGTGTGCTGCCTTTTCTGGTTTGGAAGATCTACTTACAGAGTCATTGTGACCAGACAATGGGCTAACCATGTAAGCAATTTAGTATTGCTCCAAGACCAGACAGCCACCAGATGTTGGCTCCTTTCTTCCTTGGCAAGCAGAGTTGAAAGGAGTTGTTATGGTAAGAAGGGGGAGAAGCCAGAATTTTGTCCTCAGAATGTACATGAGGCAAGTGGAGGGTCAACAAAGGTTGTCCCCCAACCCCACTTCTTCATACCTCACTCCTTATGGAGGACATTAGTCTCCAACATCTGCCAATGATATCTTCCTCCTGATAATTTTTTTTTTTTTTTTTTTTAAGAAAAACTCCTCTCCAGCCTACTCTTATAGAACTTACAGTTCATATAGAGTCTTACTCATCCTAGAGTCCAAACCTGTCTAATCAGGATACCCCATGCTCTGGACCAGAATCATTGGTTCAAGGATGGGTATGTGATACATGAGAATTACCACTGGGATGTTGCCTTGATGGTTGGGAAAGAAGTATTCTTTTTATGCTGGCCTGATGAGCTGGTATGGTCTCAGTCTAGAGTTGCCGGGGAGCATCTTTCTACCATTTAGGGAGAATGTGTAATAAAATGAAATAAACACCAAGGAAAGCAGAGCCTGGAGTAACAGCAAGGCACATTCTTGAGGAAGTCAATATTTGGTTACCTTGATCCAGCCACACCTGAAACCTATTTTGAACCATAAAATACACGATTTTAAAAGTACAATATATCCTTCTTTTGATGAAAGGCAGTTCTATTTGGGTTTCTGTCATTCTTAAATAAAAAACTGAGAAAAAACACCCTCTGCCCCATCCCACCTCATAATGTCCCATCCCAGCTCTTAATACAAGGCCCAGTAGTGTGGTCTCACCAGGCCCATGGAAGGAAGACAATCCGCAAACTTATATTCAGATTCAGAGTTCCTATCCTTCACATTACAGCAAACAAGCTAAGCACATGGCTTTAGGAAAAACCTTAGTTGGCAATTCAACTCTTCCATCTACTATCTGGGGACTCTGAATAAGTAACTCACAATTTCCTTTTCTGTATAAGAGGAATCATATTGCTTTCTGTGCAGGGTCATTGTAAGAACTAAACAAGAAAATAATAACCTATTTTTGGAACTCTGGATATTAGACACTGGGCTTGCTGCTTTTCATGCATCACATCATTTAATTCCTGTAGCAATTTAAAAAGAAGCATATCACAAACATGTCTGAGCCCAGCGCCTAATATATAGCAGAGGCTCATTCAGATAGATTTGTCATCATTATTTCACTCCTCCTCACTGGTATCTATCTAGTGCGATGGTTCTCTGACTCCAAGTGCACCAAGTTCAGATTCTGATTCAGTGTGGGGTGGGGGGGGGGGGGATTCTGCATTGCCATTGAGTCCCTAAGTGATGCTGATGGTGCTGGTCTCCTGAGGACACTTAAAATAACAAGGACCCACAGGGCTAGCATAGCCCCAAAGCGAGAATACATTTTCTTTTTGTGTCCTCCCTCCCATCCCAACACACACGCATTTGAAAAATCTAAAAATCTTGATGCCCAGATTTCCTCTCTACTAATTAAATCAGAAGCTCTGCGGGTGGGGTATATTTACAGTTCCATAAATTGAAGGCAAGACTGAGAACCAGTGGACTAGAGACCCCTTGGGAGAGACTTCATAGGCCAAGGGTGATGACAAAGCCAGTAATTCACATGAGCAGGATTCAAATGTCACTGGGGCTGCGAAAGCCTTGTGATAGAGTAAGTGTGTTGACATGGAAGCTGCTAAATTGTATCACTAACATTTAGAGAAGTGTATTCCATAATTTATGCTTGTACTAAAACTCAAATAAGCCACTTTGTAATTGGAATATTAGTATTGCGGACTTCTTCTTAACAAGTTATTGCGTTAGGCCAGTTCTTTAACTGAAACTTTTTTTTTTTAAGAGGGGAATCAGGGCAAACATGCTATTTGAATACCTGTTTGCTGCAAAACCCAGAACAATCAATCTAAGAAATCACCTGTTTACCCCAATGATCATAAATTAAAATGTTTTATTAATAATACATTTTATCTTATTTATGTACTTATAAGTCACATTATTTTGGAAGTACATAAGGCATAGGAGAATTAATTAGGTCTTCCTCTCCCAATTTATGTCCACTTTCAACTGGGCACATTTAAACTATAAGGTGGGCTAACCAACCAGTCATGAGAGAGATATGTATTTTAATTTTAAAAATGCTAGAAAAAAATATGCTCTTTGGGTTTAAAAAGTGTCTCCATTTCTATTCAACAAAAACGAAAGATTACCAGGGTACATTCTTTGCCTCTGTCCACCTTGCTCAGATCCTTCCACACCAAGAGCTCCATGGAGGCCAGCAATGACATTCTCTGCGCTCTTGCATGTCCTGTAATGTCCACACTGTCCACGTGTGGTGGGGAATGGAGCCCACATTCTCGTGGTTCTTGGGCACCAGATACTCAAATGAGAAACATAACATGGAAAAGCGCTGTTTGGGAGTTAAGCTGACCTGGATTGGAGCTTGGCTTGCTGCATAATTCTTGGCTGAGTGAACCCACCTGTAAAATGGGAGTCCTGCTAAGTACCTCCTACAGGTAAAGCGTGTGAGCAGAATCTATCATATTCTATTCTTCAGTCGCCGATACTAATAGATCACGATTGAATAAAAAAGACACGTTGATTTGGTTTCTCTTCTCATATCTATCGGTGCAGCTCACTGTAGACACACCTCAAACCCTGAAGCCTTTTCTACTCCTGACTGCCAAGTTCTAGGCTCGGAGGAAAGGAGGCAGACGCAATTTTACCTGGACCTGTGAACGCTCCCCTGGAGGTCTTGCCCCCTCATGGCTTTGATCTCAAACTTGAATTCTCAGGCTGAACCAGCCATGAATGATAACCTTCCTAACCCTGGCTAGTCTGCCCCGCACCCAGCCTCGAACCCTTGGAGACGCGAGTGAGCTGCCCTCATCCAGCTCGGGAGCTAACCTCCCAGGCGGCTGCAAGGAGGTTATAAACAGAAACCTGCCCTTCAAGCAGGCTTCGGCCCACAAGAGTCTTCCTGGGAAGTGGAATGATGGAGAATGAGCCACAGTGGAAAAGCCACACTGCAAAGAAGTCTACTGGGGAACAGGGGGACCTTCGCGGAAGGAAACTCACTGCAAATGAGAAGACTGATTGGGAAAAACTGAGTCAGTGAGAATCCTGGACAAACTCTTTTTAGTAAACCACTGAAAAATGCCTGCACAGATGCTCCTTGTAACCAGGACTGGGTTAGGTGCTGATAAACCCACAGGTTGAAACTATTGTGAGACAGAAATACATTTAATATAACTTAACCTACCCAACAGCCCTTAGCCTAGCCTGCCTTGAACATGCTCAGAACACTTGCATTAGCCTACAGTTGAGCAGAATCACCTCCCTGTCGCTGCCCTGGCATCAAGAGAGAGTATCACACTGTGTACCGCTAGCCTGGGAAAAAATCAACATTCAAGACTTAAATGTTAGATTCAAAACCATAAAAACCCTGGAAGAAAACATAGGCAGTAAAATCTCCGACATTTCTCCTAGCAATATTTTTTTCTGCTATATTGCCTTGGCCGAGGGAAACAAAAGCAAACATAAACAAATGGAACTACCTCAAACTAAAAAGTTTTTGCACAACAAAAAATATAACATCAACCAAATGAAAAGACAGCTCACTAAATGAAATATTTGCCAATGATACCTCTGATAAGCAGTTACTATCCAAAATTTATAAAGGACTTACAAAACTCAACACCAAAATATCAAACAATCCAATTAAAAATGTACAAAGGACCTGAATAGACACTTCTCCAAGGAAGATATACAGATGGCCAACAGACATATGAAAGGTGCTCAACATCACTAATCATCAGAGAAATGCAAATTAAAACCACAATGAGATGTCACCTCATACGTATCAGAATGGCTATCATCAATGAATCAAACAAGTGCTGGTGAGGATGTGGAGAAAAGGGAGCCATCAGACACTATTGGTGGGAAGGCAGAATAATACAGCCACTGTGGAAAGCAGTATAAAGTTACCTCAAAAAATTTAAAATGGGACTGCCCTATGACCCAGTGATTCCACTCTTGGGAATATATCCAAAGAAACTCAAAACACGAATTCTAAAAGAATATATGCACCCCTATGTTCATTGCAGCCTTACTTATAGTAGCCAAGATTTGGAAGCCGCCTGTGTCCATCAATAGATGAGTGAATAAAAAGCTGTTGTACAGCCCTGGCCAGTGTTTCTCAGTGGTTAGAGCCTGGGCCGGCACACAAAGGGTTTCGGTTCGATTCCCAGTAAAGGGCACGCACCTGGGTTGCAGGTTCAATCCCTAACCCTTTGGAGTTGTGCAGGAGGTAACTGATCTCTCTCTCTCTCTCTCTCTCTCTCTCTCTCTTTCTCCCCCCTCCATCCCTTCCACTCTCTCTAAAAATCAATGGTAAAAAATATCCTGAGGTGAGAATTAGCAACAACACAAAAGCCATGGTATATTCACACAACGGAATAAATAATACTCGGCCATGAAAAAGGAGATCTTACCCTTTGCAACAGCATGGATGGACTGGAGAGCATTATGTGGAAATGAGATAAGCCATTCAGAGAAAGATGAGTGCTATAGGATTTTGCTTATATGTGAAATCTAATGAACAAAATAAACTAACAAAGTAGAAACAGACTCAGACACAGAGAACAGGCTGACAGCTGTCAGAGGGGAGGGGTGTTGGGGGCTAGGTGGAAAACGTGAAGGGGTTAAGCAAAGACAAAACCAAACAAACAAACCAAACAACAACAACTCATAGGCACAGACAACAGTATGATGATTACCAGAGGAAAAGGGGGGTGGAGTGAGGTAGAAGAGGGTAAAGGGGGATAAATGGTGATGGAAGGAGAGAATACAATATACAAATGATGTATTGCAGAATTGTACATGTGAAACCTATATAACTCTGAACCAGTGTCACCGCAATAAATTCAATAATAATAATTTAAAAAAAAAACTGAAGTGCGGTTTCTACTGAAGGCACATCGCTTTCACACCATCACCAAGTTGAAAATCACCTCGGAACCATCGCAAGTTGGGACGGTCTCAGCATAGGAGCAACACTGCCGTCTTTTCCGTGAGTCCTTGGAGAGCTGCTGTGGCCACCCTGGTCCCTGCTTCCCACTGTAATGACAGTTGCTACAGACCACCTGCTGTGGGTCAGGCATGAGGCTAAATTCGACGTGGTATCTCAGTGAATCTGCACGACGACGACCCTATGAGGTCGACAGGCTCACACGCGCCAAGAACCCCGGAACAGCACGCGGTGCACCAGCGGCAGAGGGAGGTTTGATCCCCGGCAGGAGAAGGCGGAACACCAGCACCCAGGACGCAGGCCCGCGGCGCGCGGTGCCTCGCTGCCTGCCCATTACCGGAGCGCTTTACGTTGTCACTTCCCCGCACTGCCGGCTTTTCAAGGGGGACAAATCATTTTGACAGAGCTCTGGGCCTCCGCATGCCCTGGCAGCTCGTGAGGATGAACGAGGAAAGTTGCATCGCTGAGGAATGTAGTCGTAATTGGGACTGACGGGAACTGCTCCGCAGCCAACGTGAGACTGTACACCAGGGCCGTGCGCCTGTCAGGTGCGGCAGGATCACCCGAATGCTGGGCCTCACGCGCTCATGTAAAATAAACAAGAGCAAAGAGGAGTCCACGGTCCTCTGCGGCACCTTCCCTCCGCCGTGGTCACTGCTGTGTCACTTTCTTGCCTCCAGCTGGGCTTTTGAAACGAGGAATCTTTTTTTAGCTGGAATATTTACCGCCGCCTTTCATGGTATCAGCTGGAAGGGCTGACACGCGGTTCCCAACACTCACCTCGTGTCTCCATGAGGAAATGTTCAGTGATTGACAGGTTGGCTAATAATGGTTAAAAAAAGAAAAGGATGCCACCTCTCTACTTTTCCATCACAGAAGAAAACAGAGGCTTTGAAAGCTCTCCTGCATTTTATGGTTTTCTACCCATTTTGCAGTTGGACATGCTGAGACCCCAGCTCCTGTGGAAGATTAAGATAAAACAGGAACTCCTCTGAGAAATCAGTGTCTCACTTCTCATCAGCTTTGTGTTCTCCAGTCTCACTCCTAAATGATGTGACCACTCCAGTGGAATAATGAACGTCTGTGGACAGTAACTATACTACCATTTTAAAGTGTTTCCATGGTGTAGAGCATAATTTAGAAAAAAAGGGGGGGGGTTAGAAGTTAGAATTTCCTTTTTATAATCTGGCCGCCTTGTCTTTGGAGACCTGCCTGCCAGCTGGGCTGCCCTTATTCTGACAATTTCCAAACTATTTCTTGAACCCTTTGAATGTGCAACGCAGCTGTTTTGAATCCCACTCTCTAAAAGGTGCAGGTGGTTCTTGTGGAGACATCTAAATATGGGCCGCATATAAAACACCGCAATCAAATCAAAACTCAATTAGTCACAGCCATCCTGGCCTCGTCTTTGGGAACAGAATGAACATGCACCTGATAGTCAGCAAAACCAATAAACTAAGCTCATCACCGTTGGATGTGCAGAACAATGGGTCGTCTTCTTAGCTGGACAGGTGTCCCTTTCCAATCGGTCTTTGAAATGCAAATTCATTTAGATATGCTAAGCACACGTTCAACAGAACAGTCCCAGAAATGTACTGGGTCATGCCAGACAGAAAGTAGAATGAGATGTCAATGTTCTTAGAGATCAAGGGATCTTGAGGACACCAGGATGCCATGAAGGATATTGATTCAAGGACTACTCTTGATATAGGTCGGATGTGGACCTGGGAACTCCACTGATGGGAACTCCACTGAAAATCAGCATCCCAGATGATTCTGAGGCAGGTCCAGACAGCAAAGTCTGAAAAAATACTGCCACAAATCATTTACAAAATGGATAACTGAAATCTATAGGTAATAATGCTTGGCTAGAAAAAAAGATGAGGTGATGGTACCCCAAAGCGGTGCAGCTTCCAAGAGACACATCCAACATTGGGGCCATGTTAATAGGGGGCACCTGAAACACAAATGAGGTCACATCTTAGGAGACTGCAGAGGACAAAGGTGCCATGTTGGTGCCAACATTCAGTGTTGAGAAGTGTCTGATATAAAGCATTGCTCTGTTTTTGATCAACATCAGATTAAGCTGTTGGCATGTGCCTAGGGACATATTGCAGGTATGATACACAGTTTGAAATGGAGTCTCACTGGGCATGGTGAGATGACAGAACCAGGGGAGAGGAAAGGACCGAGGCCCCCTGGGCAGCACCGTGTTGAGTCCTCGCTCTCTCCCTCACTGCAGAGTGTGTTCTCCACTAATGCTCAGATTTTCCCCTGGCATTTCTGTCTCTATGACTGTTGAGAGTAGGCACATTTATTTTAAAATGAAGCTTACGTGGCTCAGCTAGTGTGGCTCAGTGGATTGAGCACTGTCCCATGGACTGAGAGGTCCCAGTTCAATTCCCGGTCAGGGCACATGCCCGGGTTGTGGGCTCTATCCCCAGTAGGGGTCATGCAGGAGGCAGCTGATGGATGTTTCTCTCTCACATCAATGTTTCCATCTCTCTCTCCCTTCCTTCCTCTCTGAAAAATCAATAAAAACATATTTTATTTTTATTTTTTTAATCCTCATCCGAGGACATTTTTCCATTTTTTGTACAGATAGAGTGGGAGGGAGAGAGAGGAAGAGAGAGAGAGGGAAACATCGACGTGAAAGGGACACATTGAGTGGCTGCCACCGCATGACCAACCAGGGCCGGGGACAAACTGCAACCGAGGTACATGCCCTTAGCGGGAACCGAACCCGGGTCTCTCCGGACTGCAGGCGGATGCTCTAACTGCTGAGCCAAACCGGCCAGGGCAATAAAAACATATTTTTAAAAAAATATTTAAAATTTAGCCACAGCAATTAGACAGAAAAAATAAAGGGGATCCAAATTGGAAAGGAGGAAGTGAAACTGTCATTATTTGCAGATGACATATTGTACATAGAAAACCCTAAAGACTCCATCAAAAATCTACTAGACTTAATAAATGAATTTGGCAAAGTAGCAGGATACAAAATTAATGTCAAGAATTGACGGCATTCTTATACACCAATGATGAACTCACAGAAAGAGAAACTAAAAAAAACACAATCCCATTTACCATTGCGGCAAAAAAAATTAAGATACCTAGGAATAAACTTAACCAAAGAAGTACAGGTCACAGAAAACTACAGGTCATTGAAAAAAGAAATAGAGGAAGATATAAAAAAGTGGAAGCATATACGTTGTTCATGGATTGGAAGAATTAACATCATTAAAATGTCCATACTTCCCAAAGCAATCTATAGATTCAATGCAATCCCCACCAAAATACCAATGACATACTTCACAGAACTAAATCAAACACTCTAAAAGTTTATATGGAGCCAAAAAAGACCCCAAATAGCCACAGCAATCTTGAAAAAGAATAAAAAAGTAGAAGGGGTCACATTACCAGATTTCAGGTTATACTACAAAGCCACTGTAATCAAAACAGCCTGGTACTGGCATAAGAACAGGCAGATAGATCAATGGAACAGAATAGAGAACTCAGAAATTGACCCAAGACAATATGCTCAATTAATATTTGACAAAGGTGGCAAGAGCATAGAGTGAAGTTAAGACAGTCGCTTCAATAAGTGGTGTTGGGAAGATTGGACAGCTACATGCAAAAAAAAAAAAAAAAAAAAAAAAAAAAAATGAAGCTTGAACACCAACTTACACCATACACAAAAATAAACTCAAAATGGATAAAAGACTTAATTGTAACTTATGAATCCATAAAAATTCTAGAAGAAAATGTAAGCAACAAAATCTCAGACATCATACACATTTGAATTTTCACTGATGGCAAGAGAAACAAAGGAAAAAATGAACACGTGGGACTACATCAAACTAAAAAACTTCTGCAGAGCAAAAGAAACAACCATCAAAACAGAAAGGCAACCCACCATATGGGAGACCATAATCGCCAATGATGCATCAGATAAGGGGTTAATTTCCAAAATATATAGAGTTCTCATACAACTCAACAAAAGGAAGACAAAGAACCCAATTTAAAAAAGGCAGAGGACCTAAATAGACACCTCTCCAAAAAGGACATACAAATGGCCAAGAGACATATGAAGAAATGCTCAACATCACTAATCATCAGAGAGATGCAAATTAAAACAACAATGAGGTATCACCTCACACATGTCAGAATGGCCGCCATCAACAAATCATCAAACAACAAGTGTTGGTGAGGGTGTGGAGAAAAGGGGACTCTAGTACATTGGTAGTTGGAATGCAAACTGGTTCAGCCACTGTGGAAAATACTATGGTGTTACCTCACATAGTTAAAAATTGAACTGCCATTTGACCCAGTGATCCCACTTTTAGGATTATTCCCGAAGAAACTTGAAACACCAATCAGAAAGAATATATGTACCCCTATATTTATAGCAGCACTGTTTAAAATAGCTAAGATCTGGAAACAACCCGTGTGTCCATCAGTAGATGAGTGGATAAAAAAAACTGTGGTACATGTACACAATGGAATACTATGCAGCTGTAAGAAAGAAAAAATCTCTTATACTTTGAGATGACATGGAAAGACGAAGTATTATGCTAAGCCAAACAAGCCAAGTAGAGAAAGACAAGTATCATACGATCTCACTTATCTGTGGAATATAATGAACTAAGCAGATGAACAAAATTAACCCAGAGACATAGAGGTGGGGTACAGACTGACAAGCCTCAGAGGAGGAGAGGATTGGGAGGGAGAGATAAACCACAGAACTTACATGCACGTATGCATGACTAATGAACATAGATGAAAAAGCTGAGGATGGGGTGGAGGAGGAGGGGAAAAGGGTGTCAATAGGGGGAAAATGAGAAACATCTGTAACAAAAACAAATTAATAAATTTAAAAAATATTTAAAATAAGTAAGTAAGTAAGTAAAGCTCAGTTGGACTAGAGACACCACATAGACAAAGCCAATACAACTCGGGTTTTAAAAATCCCCTAAAAGAGCTACTGAAACCTATGGCGTTTCTATTTTTTGATCAGATGAATTTCCCTTTGGTCGGAAAACCTCTCTGCACAATGCACTTGCTCTTCCAGAAACAATGAAAACCCCTTCGGTGGAAGGAAGGTCATGTATTAATCTTACGGACGTAGAGAAAAATCATTAAATTATCCATCTGGCTCTCGGAAAGGAATGGAATGGTTCCAACACCACTTTAAAAACCCCTTCCTTCGATTTCCAGGGTGTACTTGAGCTGGGACCTACTGCAGGGGAAGCCCGTTCTGCTTTGAGTTTGACAAAGACAATCCCATCAAGTGTGAAAAATCCACCACAATATTCATTCTGGAACAGCGAAGTCGCATATTTTCTGGGCACTACAAAATGCCGAGTCCATCATATTTGTTTCCAGCTGCATATCACATCCGTTAACACAGCTAACAGTTACTTTCGGGGGGAGATACATTTATAAATGAGACTGGTTCCTGCACCAACGGTGCCTCTCCCCCCTCAAACTTTTAACTATGCTCATCAATTACTCTTAACGGTGCAAAGAGTTGGCAGTGTTTACTCACCATCCTTTCTGAGTTATTCAGCTCGATCTTGCGGCTCATTAAAAGCATCTCTATTTATTTGCTGTGTGTTACAGTCCTTAACTTTGGCACAACATGCCAAAAGAAAGCCCATTTTACTTTTCCCTGTGGTGTTAATTGGTAGAGCATGCTGCCTGCCTCTTCATTAATTAAGTCAATGCCTATGAAACTTCCATTTTCATGGGGGTGAATTAACAAGGCTTCTCGGAACAGGCCTGACAAAAAGCCAGCCTGGCTACCTGTGACGAAGGGGATAATGAAGGCTGCTGGTGGTCAGTGCCATGTTGCCTTGCAAAAGCGTGCTTTGTCTGGCCACACAGCCCTGCCTACCTCCCCTTCTCGTGCGCCCACCAGCAGGAAGCAGGCACTTTTGTGAAGCTAGGGAAATCGGCTCTCTGGAGGACAACCCATATGCCTGCCCAAGCCCCAGAGATAAGATTGTGCCGAACATGCTAACTGCATGGGGTTGATGAAGGGAGGGGCCTGGCTGCTGACATTCTCAGACAGGTTCCTGATTACCTCCCTGTGGGGAAGTGGGAAAATGAAAGACAATCCCTGCTGAAAACTCCCTTTTTATCACTCAGAGAGATGACTTGTGAAAGTCTCACAGCTAGGTAGGAGCAAAAACAAGACACACACACACACTCACACACTCACACACTCTGCCTAACCCTAAAAACCTGAAGCCAAATCACATCTTCTGGTTAACAAAATCATTCTTTGTTTTTTTCCTTTTTGTCTACCTCTCTGCTCAAATGCTGGGAAGGCTGGTAGAGTGACATCTAGTTACTGTTTTCCTGTTTCCTCCCTCAAACATGCGTCGTCCCCTGTGAGCTCTGACTAACATGGGATACAGATCTTGGTTTCTCTCTCTCTCTCTCTTCATCTCTCTGTCCATCTCTGTGTGTCTCAGATGACACACACCCCGAAGGAGAACAAGAGAAAGAAGTCATGTACTCATGGATATACTTGTTAATTGCCACTCCCAAACACAACTTTGCAAAGGATTTGCAAAGGATTTAGCCAGAATCATGAACAGAAAGAAAAGATAAGGTTTCAGCTCACTTCTCACATCTGAGGCAAAGGGTTAGAAAGAGTCAGCAAGATGCAGCCATGTAGCCTGGCTCTGAAGAGGCAGGTCCAGTCAAGTGCACATGAGCATACACACACACACAGATATACACAAACATGTGCACCAACACACATGCACATGTATATACACAGAGAGAAACATACAAACATGCATGTGCGTGTACACACATAACATGGATACACACACAAACATATATGAACATACATACACACGAACACAGAGATACACACAAGCACATGTGCACATGATTATGCACAGAAACACATAAACACAAGCACAAACACACATATATACAAATAAACAGAAACACACACATACACACATATACATGAACACATATAGACCATACATACACAAACGCAAGCACATACACAGACATATGCACAAACACACATACACACGAACCCACACATATAGAAACACAAACCGTCAGGGTAGACAGTGTTCTAGCCTCTTCTTGGAGGAGGTATCCAAGACCTCAAAACCTTGACGACTAGGAAGCTCTCTCTGAGGTCTCACTGCAATCTTTCCTCCTGTGAAGAAGGCTTTTTCCCAGAAGGAAGGGAAGGGCTCCCAGCCACCACCAGCCCTTCACAGTGAGAGACAGGTGCACCTTTCCTCTATTAAACTCAGTCCTTGCTCACAGTCTGAGAACCAGCTGCAACATGGCCTCTTTTCATGCCTTTTGTGAGGGTGACAGATGTGGGGGTGGAAGTCCAGAGGCAGGCGGATAACAGGGTCCGGAGAGTCCGTGGTTGGGTTCGGGCAGAAGTCCTGCTGTACTTCTCCTCACCTATGTGCACTGGGCACATTCCTGAGCCCTCCATGACTTCGTCTCTTCACATATAAAATGAGGTTATAATGATTGCGTCACTGGTTTACTGAAAAGAAGGAATAAAGGACTGACAGAATAAAAGGTAAATAAACATCTGTGAGAAAAAGAATAGCTGTTAACAACTGCTGCTGTAAAGAATTTTGTTCCACAGAAAGGGAATCGATAAGAATGGCATAGACTTATGGAGTGCTCTCTACATAACAGATGCTGGACTAGACTTGACTTGCATCATTACAGTTCATATCACAATGACGCATGAGGTAGATGCTATTCGTGTGCCCATTTTACAGAAGAGAAAACTGAGGCTTAGATCAATCCAAGAGCTGGTTGAATTACTACTGATAGTAAATGGAGGAACCGGGACTAACGGATGCTTTTAACTGATATGCAGAGAGGGGCATGATTCACCATTGCAAAAAAAGTGGAAACAATCCAAAAATAAAATGTAGTACATCCATATAACAGAACATTCTCTGGCAATGCGTGCTACAACATGATTGAGCCTAGAAAACATTCTGATAAAGTCAAAGCAACCAGACGCAAAAGGCCACCTACTGTGATTCTATGTCTATGAAACGTCGAAAATAGACAATTCGTAGTTTGCCTACAGCTGAGGGGAGGGGTAAATGAATGCTAATTTGTTAGAGGATCTTTTGGGGGGTAATGAAATTGTTATTTCTCTTGCCCAAGATTTAATGAGGTATAACTGACAAATAAAAATTGTACACATGTATACATTGTGAAATGAAACATTCTAAAATTTGATTGTGGTGATGGCTGCACAACTCTGTAACTAGACTAAAACACATTGAATAATGAATGCACTACTTTATTTTTATGTATTTATTTTCAAAGAGAGAGAGAGGAAGGAAAAGAGAGATAGAAACATCAATGTGAGAGAGATACATCAATTGGCTGCCTCCTGAACACCCCCTACTGGGGATCGAGCCTACAACCCGAGCATGTGCCCTGACCAGGAATTGAACTTGGACCTCTCAGTACATGGGACAACACTCAATCCACTGAACCACACCGGCCGGGCTGGATGCACTATTTTAAAATGGGTGAATTTTATGCTGCGTGAGTTTATCTCAGTAAAACAAACAAAAATCCTCTCTCTTTGTGAGATAAGCTACCCAGACCACCCGCTTATAATCTCATAGACGCAGCATATAACGTGAGGAACACTTACCTACTTAATTTTGCAGAGGTGGGAAGCAGCAGGAGAAGCCAACACTGGAGGGAAATGAAGGTGGAGGGCAGAAGGACAGATCATGGAACACGTGGTAGCTCATGCGAAGGCTTCTGCACTTCATTTCCAGGGTTCAGAGAAGTGTGTGTCTTTGGATAAGTGTGTGTGTGTGTGTGTGTGTGTGTGTGTGTGAATGTGCTTGCAGGTATTGGTGTATATGTGAGCGTTTGTGTGCATGTGTATTTCAGCACTGGTGAAGAGTAGTACGGGACATGATCAGATTGGAATTACAAACTATTATTCCGGCTGCAGACGACAAAGGAGACATAGCAAAACAAGGGGCTGATCATACAGAAGCCACAGTGGTTTCCTGTCTGACAGACAGATGAGGTCTGGACCAGACACATTGCAGAGATGGAAAGAATGGATAGTTCTGCAAAGCCAGTCGGGGCGTGGTGATTTACTAGGTGGAGGGAGAGGAAAGCAGTCTGCAGGAGAGGAGGAATTAAGGATGGCTCTGAGTTTAAGTTTCACAGCTGGGGTCATGTCATGTGCTAACACAGGATCTCTGTATGAAAACATATTTGCTGGGTAAGATCCTTGAGTCATTGTGAAGATCCTCCTCCTCCGACACGCCTAAGAAATCAAATCTCAGAAGGTCTTTGGGGAAGAGATGTTAGAAAATAGAGTAAAAGGTATTCTCTGGCTTAAATGAAGGGTCTACAGCTGCTTCAATAGAAATAGAACACTTTCCTGTTTGAGATACATGGTCAGGGACCAAGAAAAGAACGCGGCAGAGGACAGAAGTGAGGAAAAGCATTCCCCGTAAGCAAAAAAGCATTCAGAAGCTTCTACAAAAGATCAGATTCTAGGCAAGGGAGAGATGTCGAATTTCTTCTCTCTGGCTCCACAGGACAGTGGAGTCTCATCCTGAGTTATACAGTGTGGACTGGGAGTGTTTTACTTTCTTAACTATGCACCAGGTCAGGGTTGCGACTCCTGTGTGCCCTGTGGCTGGCAAAGCCCTCCAAGTTCATTCCCTGTTTCTGGGCAGGACTTTTTTAAGCCTTGTCCATCAGGGAAGTCTATTAGGCAGAACTGGCTTTGGCATAAAGTAGACTCGAGTTGTTTTATGGCTCTATCCTTCATTCACGGTGACACCTTGGGCACGCCCCCTAGCCTTCTGGAACCTCAGCTCCCTCATGTATAAAATAGGACCATAGCAGGGTTGTCAGCATGATTAAATGAGATAATCTATCTCAGGAGCCTTCTCTAGTGCCTGGCACCCAGTAGGCTCTTGGTTCAAGGTGGTGACCGTTACCATCGCCCTCTAAGGCAGCGGTTCTCAACCTGTGGGTTGCGACCTTTTTGGGGGTCAAATGACCCTTCGCAGGGGTCGCCTAAGACCATCGGAAAATACATATTTCCGATGGTCTTAGGAACCGAGACACCACTCCTCTGTCCGCCTCCAGGAGGGTCCGCCCACATGCAGATATGCCCACGTACAACACCATCACGAGGAGCTGTATTAAAGGGTCGCGGCATTAGGAAGGTTGAGAAACACTGCTCTAAGGCAACAATGCTGTATCTTTTTGGGGGGATTGTTTGTTGACGTTTGGCGATCCTTTTGAGAACCAAGAAAAGCCATGCCTCACACAAGAAAATGCTCATGCATGGAAACTTGGAACAGACCTGCTGAAGTCTGACCCATAAACCATAGCTTAAGAGTCTTTCATCTCAGACAGTGTTTCTCACATCTGGCTGCCCGTTAAAATACCCGGGGAACGTAATACAGAATACTGACCATCAAGGCCTTCTTTCCTAAAAGTATCGTTAATGAGTCTGGGGTTGGACACAGGGAATATTCCTTAAGGCATGTCAGGAGACCCTAATGCACAACCAAAATGGGGAACCACTGACAAAGGGAGAAAAATAGACGCCTCCTTTCCTCTGCTCCAGACACTCCTGTGAGGGTCCTGGTCTCCCCTGAGCTGGCTGTGCCCCAGGGTGGAAGACGAGCCTCGGGCCCTTGATGACCTACAGGTCACCCCTTCTCGACCCCCATTAGCAGCATAATCGTACAAGCTATTCAGCTCTTTGGCTCTCATGTATTCCTTTCCCCCTCTAGAAACCAGAATGGGGCAAAATACTTGCCCTCCAGGATTTCTGGGAGGCTTGCATGACACGTTCCATGGAATAGTGCTTAAACATGTATGGCATAGCAATAGCCCAATAATAGGTTTTACATAACCACTGTTGCTCTTATTAACATTAAGGCCGTCATCACCACCACCATCGGCATCATCTCAGCATGGAACCCCTTTATCCTCAATAATTAAACTCCTCAAATATTGACACTATTTTCTCTCTTCTCTTAAAAAGCACCTGGGTAAGAATGTCTTATGCCAGCATTATCAGCCTCCCAGGGGCATGAGACACCTCTGCCTGGGGAATGGTCAGTGCCCAAGCTCTTGCCCCAGTAATTCTGGCTCCATTGGACGCAGATGTGCCCTGAGACTCCATTTAGGGGTCCTGACAATGCTGAGAGCCCCTGCTCTAGAGTGTACCCAGACTTTGAATTTCCCACACCCTAAATTTGCTTCCGTATAGATGCCAGTGTGCCCATACATTTAAAACAGTGTGTGCAGGAAGGCTACTAATAAAACAGGGGTTTCTCAGTCACCCAATGTGAGGACCATTGATGCCACAGCCAAAGGATTACTGTCCCTGGGGGCGAAGCACTGTGTCAATGTCGGGAAGCAGAAGCAAAGGGACCCTATACAGAGGTGGCTGGTGTGATGACTAAATCAAGCAGCTTCTCCCAGTCTCTGGTCTCTTTCCCTGGACCATAAACGACAGGTGTCACTCACACGGTCTGCCTCAAGCAGCCCTTCCAGACCTGCCGCCCACACAGGTTAATCACATCGCATTTGGTACATTCTCTTTTCATCATCTCATCATCGTTCCCTTGACTTGTCTGAAACCTCCCTGGCCCCGCTTTTCCGAAACAGTGACTCAACCCGACAAGGCAGGTTATTCAGGGTGGCTTGATGGGGGTGACAGGGGGTGGGCAGAAGGGAGGGGGGGTGAGAGGAAAAGGCAATTTACGGCGCCCGTGGGTAGCTGGCTTCCCCCTGCTGGCACATTTCTAATTTTATTTTGCTTGCACTTATATTAGAAAGTGCTGTAACCACCACGTGCTCAGGCGGGCGGGGGAGGGGCTGGAGGGGGAGGTGAAGACTCAGGGCAGCTAGGAGACAAGGGGCCTTAAACAGCTCCCCAGAAGCTTCCTTGTCCAGGCTCCTGCGCACCTGGCATGGGAGTAATGAGGAGACGCCCCGTTACCATCCCAGGAATGACTGCAACTTAGGTTCTTGCTCATTTCCCCCTGGAAACAAAAAGTTACCTTCTCTTGCCAGGTGTGGCTCTAGAGCCCAGCCCACTCCTGTTCTCTCATTTCAGACCCAGGGGTTGTTTCTCACGTGGAAGATGCTCCCTGGGGCTTTTACTATTTCCTATATTTATAAACGATGGAGCCTAGAGCCCAGAACCTCCGTCTTTCTGACAGCGACCAGCACAGCACAATGGTCTGAAGCTTGGATTTGGAGATCCCACAGACCTGCTTTTTAATCCAATGTGACCTTAGGCGTGTCCTCCGCTCTCCTGAACCCCCTTACGTAGAATATGAGGATACATATTGGGATAAAAATATAAATAAAATTACCCCCCTTGTCTGCAGTGGTTTCGGTTATGCTCAGTCAACTTCAGCCCGAAAATACAAAATCAAAATTTCCAGAAATAAATAATTGATCAGGTTTAAATGGTGGGCCATCCTGAGTAACGTGATGAAATTTCGCACCGTCCTGCTCCATCCCACCCAGGAGCTGTCCAGCACACCCAACACTGCATACACTACCCACCCGTTAGCCACTCAGCCACCGTCCTGGTTATCAGACTGACTGTCCTGGTATCACAGAGCCTGTGTTCAAGTCACCCTTATTTTACTGAATAAGGGCCCCAAAGTCATTCACGAAACTTTTATTACAGCACATTGTTTAATTGTTTTATTTTATTATTTATCGTTAATCTCTTACTGTGCCTAATTTATAAACTAAACTTTATCATAGGTAAGTATTATAGGGGAAAAAGCAATATATTTTCGGGTTCAGTACCATTTGTGGTTTTGAGTGTCCACAGGGATCTTGGAACATGGTCCCTGCTGATAAGGAGGGACTATTACACCACATGTGAGAATTTTAGCAGCAGGCCTGATACTAACCAAGAGTGCAATAAAAAATAGCAGTTGTTGTCATCCTTATCATCATGATGATGGTCAATTGTATGTGTCAACCTGGTTAGGCACCAAGTTATTTTATCAAACACTCATTTTGTATTGTTTTGAAGGTATTTTATTAATGGGATGAACACCTACAATCAGTTGTCTGTAATGGAGATTATCCTGGGGAAGTTCAGTGAGCCTGATCTAATCTGTGAAAACCCTTGAACACAGAATGGAAGCTTCCTTGAGGAAGAAGAAATTTCACCTGTGGACTAGGCATTAGTTCCTGCCTGAGAGTTCACAGCCTGCCCTTTCCGGATGGCTTACCCGGTGGATTTCAGACTTGTCTAGCTTGTTCCACAATCATGTAAGCAATGCCTTCACAGTAAATGTCTCTCTGTTCATATCTGCCTATCTATCTATCTATCTATCTATCTATCTATCTATCTATCTATCTATCATCTATCTATTCGTCCATCCGTCCATCTGTCCATCCATCCATCCATCCATCCATCCATCCATCCATCCATCCATCCGTTCATTTATCTCTATCTATCTATCTATCTATCTATCTATCTATCTATCTATCTATCTATCTAAAAATATGCAGAGCAGGTGTGTGTTTATTTCTGAGGTTAGCCCTTCTACATTTTCCATGGAAACACATTTAGGGTTGGGTAGTATGTTACTTTCTTAGGGTTTCCATAACAGAGTACCACAGACTGGGTAGTTTAAACAACAGAGATTAATTTTCTCACAATTCTGGCGGCTAGAAATTCAACATCAAGCTGCTAGTAGAATTGGTTTTTGGGGAGGACTCGTCCTGCACCTCCAGACAGCTGCCTTCTCACTGTGTCCTCAGAGGGTCATACTGGATTCGTGAAAACCCTAACAACCTCACTTTACCTTGATTACCTCTTTATAGACCCTATCTCCAAATACAGTTGCCAGCTTAAATACTGGAAGTTAGGACTTCAATATATAAATTTTGGAAGGGGAGGGGACACGCTTCAGCTCATAACAGACATTGAGAGAACCAGCCCCAATTTTATACCTTCGCTCCAGTAAGACCCCTGCCTCCCAAAGCCAAACTCCAGAGACAGCGAGCAATCCTGTTCCACCTGTAGCCACTCAAGTCTCTCTTGATTATCTCACTGGTGACGCCTCAGGCTCCAGCTTGCTAGAGAGGATGGAATGCACCAAGTTCAGCGGGTGACAGGCAAAATAAATTCCACTTACAAGAGGCCCAACACAGAAGTAACCAATGAGCTTCCCTAAGACAAAGACAGAGAGAGTGAGGGTAACCTCCTTGAAGTTGAACTTCCACTGTAACAGTTTATCCTCTCTATGGCTTTACCCCTTGAATAAAAGTAAGATGTTCTCTGGTGACAAGTGGTGGCCAGCTGCCCTCCGTCAGTGTGGGTTCTAGCACAAAGGCCCTTGAACTGGGTCCAACAGGCAAATCGGCCGAGGACGGACTGGAGAACAACTGCCGTAAGAGAACCCCAGGTCGCTTCTCAATTGTTAGGTACTTTGTACCTTCGGATATTATCACTGATAATCCAGCTTGTCCCAAACTTGAATGGCTCTACTTCCATTTCAGTATTTTTTGATAGCAAGATCAGCATTTGATTCGATCACATTACCGTTCAAACAATATTCAGTGGATCTGTTATTGTGTTCCAGATAGTACTAGGGACCCATTTGAGGTGGGTTTGGTTTGGTTGTAACCGAAGTTTCTTCTGTGGCTCTTTTATGCTGTGGAGTCCGCCCTCCACCGTTCATGTGAATCTAAGGGAGGGAGGGATAGATTCTCGGAGTCATAGTGGGGAAATAGTGAGAAGCATGTTCCGTCTGGTCAACGACGTGTGTGATTGACCAACCTGCAGCAGAATGAAGGGCCAGAGCGAGACCAGAGAAACCACCCTAAAGCCTGGTTGATGGTACATGGAAATGGGCAGCTACGTGAGAGACAAAAATAATGAAGATGCTATACAAGAAAACATGGTGCAAACCTCTTGCTGATCAGGTAAGACATGCCATTACGATGGATGAGGTTATTTGAAGACTCAACAAAAACACCTACGCATCTGTGTGGTATTTCTACAAAGCCTTCCATGTCTCTGGATGTGGAAAGAGATGGCCAGGAGCTACCAAGGGCTAAACTGACTGCAAAAGACCCCGAGGCCCTGAGCAAGTTCGTGAGACTAACACCAAGGGAACAAACCGTGGAGAAAGGGAAATATAAACTAGCCCTTTGAGTCAAGATGATGTCTCCTGCCACCCCACTTTTATTCAGATAAAAGGTATTGTTTGATTGTTTATAAACCCCAACCTAAAAATACACAGAACTGCCTGTGCACTAAAATGTGTCTGTGCTAAAATGCCCCCTTCCCAGCTCTCCCATTACATATTTCTTCTTGCCCCGGGCTGGGGCTTTGGTGGTGGGAAATCTCATAGTAAATGTCGTGGCCATGTGTGTGTCCCTTCGTAAATCCTCACTGTGCACTGTGACAGGACTCTAAGATCACCTTTTAAAGCTAATCTAGCTGAGGGATAAGACAGCATTCTCAGCACGTCAACTCCAGCAAAAGATGACCGCCAGGGAAGCCTGCCTGAACCCCTCTGATTGGCAGAGGGTTATGGTACACTAGGCAACTCACTTGAGAGCTTGTGAGTTTCTTTCTCATCAAAACAAAACAAAACAGAACAAACCTATAAAGAAATATCCTGCCCTGGAGGGTTTGGCTCAGCAGATAGAGCATCAGCCCATGGACCAGAGTCACTGATTAGCTTCTGGTCAAGGGCAAGCACCTTGGTTGCAGTTTGGTCCAGGCCCTGGTCAGGGTTGTGAGGAGGCAACCAGTTGATGTGTCCCTCTCACATCGATGTCTCTCTCTCTTTCTTACCCCCCCGCCACTCTATGTGAAGATAAATGAAACAGATATCCTTGGGTGAGGATTAAAAAAGAAATATCCTAATGGCTAAAAACACATGCAATGTATTTGTAAGGGGTCTTTGGGGTGATTCGGCACATTACTTAACAGACAACTTCAAAACACCCACCTACTCCCCATCCTGAACTTGGCCAGATCTCTGCAAACATCAAGTACTAAGACATTATTCCTTAGCCAATCTGCTTTACCTACTAAGTCTCCCTAGCAAGATAATCAGTCTCTACTGACTGGCTTATTCTGACAATAAATAGTTCTATACAGAGAAGGTTGTTTTTCTAAATTAGATTATAAGTAAGCATTTATCTAAATCTACTAAACATTTCATCGTGTTCCTAATGTTGATTCAACGAAACCAAAACATTCTGCTCTCGTGTGGGTGGCCAAGTCACATCTGTGTGCAAAGAATGGGACCTGCTGTAGACACATCTGTGTGCAGAGAACAGCACCTGCCGTAGTCACACCTGTGTGCAGAGAACAGTACCTGCTGTAGACACACCTGTGTGCAGAGAACGGCACCTGCTGTAGTCACACCTGTGTGCAGAGAACAGCACCTGCTGTAGACACACCCGTGTGCAGAGAACGGCACCTGCCGTAGTCACACCCGTGTGCAGAGAACGGCACCTGCTGTAGTCACACCTGTGTGCAGAGAACGGCACCTGCCGTAGTCACACCCGTGTGCAGAGAACGGCACCTGCCGTAGTCACACCTGTGTGCAGAGAACAGTACCTGCTGTAGTCACTCCTGTGTGCAGAGAACAGTACCTGCTGTAGTCACACCTGTGTGCAGAGAACAGCACCTGCTGTAGTCACACCTGTGTGCAGAGAACAGCACCTGCTGTAGTCACACCTGTGTGCAGAGAACAGCACCTGCTGTAGTCACACCTGTGTGCAGAGAACGGCACCTGCTGTAGTCACACCTGTGTGCAGAGAACGGCACCTGCTGTAGTCACACCCGTGTGCAGAGAACGGCACCTGCTGTAGTCACACCTGTGTGCAGAGAACAGTACCTGCTGTAGTCACACCCGTGTGCAGAGAACAGTACCTGCTGTAGTCACTCCTGTGTGCAGAGAACAGTACCTGCTGTAGTCACACCTGTGTGCAGAGAACAGCACCTGCTGTAGTCACACCTGTGTGCAGAGAACAGCACCTGCTGTAGTCACACCTGTGTGCAGAGAACAGCACCTGCTGTAGTCACACCTGTGTGCAGAGAACAGTACCTGCTGTAGACACACCTGTGTGCAGAGAACAGTACCTGCTGTAGACACACCTGTGTGCAGAGAACAGTACCTGCTGTAGTCACTCCTGTGTGCAGAGAACAGTACCTGCTGTAGTCACACCTGTGTGCAGAGAACAGCACCTGCTGTAGTCACACCTGTGTGCAGAGAACAGCACCTGCTGTAGTCACACCTGTGTGCAGAGAACAGCACCTGCTGTAGTCACACCTGTGTGCAGAGAACAGTACCTGCTGTAGTCACACCTGTGTGCAGAGAACAGTACTTGCCGTAGTCACTCCTGTGTGCAGAGAACGGCACCTGCCGTAGTCACACCTGTGTGCAGAAGAGAACAGCACCTGCCGTAGTCACACCTGTGTGCAGAGAACAGTACCTGCTGTAGACACACCTGTGAGCAGAGAACGGCACCTGCCGTAGTCATACTTGTGTGCAGAGAACAGTACCTGCTGTAGACACACCTGTGTGCAGAGAACGGCACCTGCCGTAGACTCGCCATGCTGGTGGCCCACGCACATGAGAACCCCGGGAAACCGTCCTGGATTCCATCACAGACGCTGAGGAGTGGGCACTAGTGACCACCTTGCTTTGGGTGTGTCCGCAGAACATTATTTTTTCTTCCCCAACTGCCACATACAGTTCCCTCCATGGGGAGGTAACAATCCACTTCCCAGAGGTAATTATTATGGTCCCAGTGCTTGCCTTTGCCCTTTTAAAAGACCCCAGAGGCTCCTTTTTTCTTTAGTCTCTGCCCGCCCCCAAAGACTGCAAGTGGAATGACCAGGTTCACATGGACACTACTCATGACCAGAAAGGCATGAACATGCAGATTTCACATTGTGTCATACATCGTAAACACACGGCAGAGAGAGAAACATGGTGGGGGAACCCGCAAGAGAATGTCTTGTTTTCTTCCCACAAGTTTTCACTCAGTTAGAATTTTTCAAAATATTTACCTGGCTGCCGCTCATTACTTTTACCATCCTCTCTGTCTCTCAGTTTCTGTCTCATTGTCAGTGTTGGGAGTAGGGATACATGGAAAGGAAATTAAATATTCCACATATGGTTTCTACCTCTACCTCATAGGGAAGGGGAATGATTCTTCTCTCTCTCTCTCTCTCTCTCTCTCTCTCTCTCTCTCTCTCACACACACACACACACACACACACACACACGAAGAAGCGTGCACGATCAACGTGCATTATTCCTCATAAGAAAGAGAGACCAGGGTTTGGGAGTTGTCCTAGGCAGCTCCTGAGACAGCCTGAGCACAAACATATAAAGAGAAGCAGGAGGAAATGAGGAGGGTAGTAGCTTTTCACTGAACCATCGGAGTGATAGGCTTTCAATATACATGATACCAGGTTACTCCCTCATCGAAAGAGACCAACAGTAACATGCACACTCAACCAGGCATCAGAACCTCGGCATGGTAATTCCCTGCCTGCTGCTTCCTCCTCCTTCATATCTTTTGCCTTGCATGTCCTCCTCCCCCACCATCCACACAGGCCTTTCCGTCTTCCTTGGGCATGTTGTGGTCATCTGGCTTTAGGGCTTTGTGTTTCTGCCCTTCCACTTAGACCTTGCTCACCCTGACCTCCTGGAGGAGACGCCTGCCCATCCTTCAGTGTCAACTGGCAGCCCTTCCTAATTCCTTGCCTATGTATTGTGATCTCTCTTTATGATAAAGATGGCTTGTTCACCGATTTTGCATATTTACCTTTGGGGGGGATATGGTTGCCAACATAACACTACACTACAGGTGGGTAGGGGCTTGTGCATTTGTTTACTAGCTTATTGGCACCAAATGCATGTTTGTTGAATGACATGAGAGGCTCACCCTTCATCCACTGAGAGAGAAAAGTTAGAATAAGGGAGGGTTGGAGAGGAGGAGAGAGGGGAAAGGAGAAGGGAGGAGAGAGAAGGGGAAGGGCAAGCTGGAGGGGGAGGGGTGGAGAGAAAGGCTGGGGGTCAAGGTGTAAGAAAACAAACCGCCAGTGAACGATTCCTGATGTCTGAGAAGACTGAGGAACTTTCTAAACCAAGAAGGCTCCTATTGGATTCTACAGTGTTTGTTGTCATGTGACCCTGTCATCCTCTCTTGCCGCCCATTAAGAGCGGTTACACACAACCGCCTTGGATGATGCTCGTGTTTGGACAGGGCCTGGGACAAGGCCTGGGACAGGGGCACAGACTAGAGGTGGGAGGAGATCCCCAGGGACAGAAAACTGAAATGAGTGGCAACACTGACAAAGTCTTGAACCCCTCCGGGTGTCCGCAGACACCTGGGGAAGGCACTAACTTCCCACCACCTGTGCATGGAAGTTGTAGTTGGGGAAGTTTGAGGCACCCAGGTTGCAGATCTAAACGCTAGTCAAAGGCTGTGGCAGTCTCAGAATAGAACGTGAGTGATGTTCGAGAAGACGGCACAGCTGGTGCAGCCCTATGCAAATCAGATGCAAATAATATGTAAATGCACACATGTCCTCGGTGACTAGTTCTGACTACAGGCCCCTTCTGAGCATTAGCTCTCTGGCCATCCCAGGATGTCTAGTTCAATCAGTGGATGGGGTGCCTCTCTCTCATGCTTCAGGGCAGAAGGCTTTCTTTGCTGGGTTTTGAGGGGCTTTTGAGAAGAAGTCACTATTTGCAGGGGAAAATGTGGAAGTTGGAGACACCCATTGTCAACAAGATGGTGGAGTGGGACTCACGGATAAAGGGACCTGCTCTAAGCTGTGAGAAGGACAGACAGGGTTGTTCTGGCTGAGAACTCATTCAATCCCAGGGACAACCCTTATTAATTTTTTCTCCATTTAACATAAAATTTTCCATTTTAACTAGTTTTAAGTATACAGTTTGGTAAATAAAGTCATATTGTCGTACAAACATCACCACCATCTCCAGAGCTCTGTTCACTTGCAGAACTGGGACTGTACCCATTAAACACTAACTCCCCATCCCCCACCCCTAGCCCCTGGCAATCACTATTCCACTTTTTGTCTCTATGAATTTGACTATTCTAGATACCTCATACAATGAAGCCTACAGTGTTTGTCATTATGTGACTGGCTTATTGCACTTAGCATAATGTCTTCGTTTCACGCACGTTGCAGAATTCCCTTCTTTTTAAGGCTGAAAAATACCCCACTGTAGTGATATGCTACATTTTGCTTAGCCAGTCATCTGTCCGTGGACACTTGGGTTGCTTCCATGTTTTAGCTATTACAAATGATGCTGCTATGAACATGTGTGCACAGAGATCTCGTCGAGACCCTGCTTTTCATTCTTTTGAATATATCCCCACCAGCTGAAATGCTAAACCAGCGGTTCTCAGCCTGTGGGTCACGGTCACTCTGGGGGTCGAATGGCCCTTTTACAGAGGTCGCCTAAGACCATCAGAAAACATATTTCTTTTTTTTTTTTTTAATCCTTACCTGAGGACATTTTTTGATATTTTGTTCAGATAGAGTGGGAGGGGGAGAGAGAGAGAGAAACATCGACGTGAAAGGGACACATCGAGTGGTTGCCACCCGCACGACCCAACCAGGGCTGGGGACAAACTGCAACTGAGGTACATGCCCTTAGTGGGAACCAAACCCAGGACTCTCTGGTCCACAGGCCGACACTCTAACTGCTGAGCCAAACCAGGCAGGGCTCATTGTAGTTTTAATTCACATTTCCCTCATGACCAGTGATGTTGAGTACTCTTTCCTTGTGCTTGTTGGTTGCTTGTAAATCTTCTTTGGAGAAATGTTCTTTGCCTATTTCTGAATCGAGGTACTTGTGTGGGGTTCCTTTGCTGCTGGCGGTGGTGGTGCTGGGTTAGCCACGTGAACTTCTGCACACAGTTTAGCGGCTCCATCAGGAGGAGCCCGTGAGAGAGTCCTCCAAAGGCACTGTCCATGTGACATCGATGCTCATCCTCCTAACACAGGCTACTTTGGTTTTAACTGGCTTTGCAAACTTCTCTAAGTCCCATTAGTGCTACCTCTGTCATAAATCCTGCAATCACCCCTTGCCTGGATGTCGACGGTCCCCCCTAAAGGGTGACGCCACACTTGCCACGCCCATTTTCTGCATGGCGAGTAGGGCGTGCTTTGTAAACATGAGACCATCATCCTTCTGCCAGCAGCAGACTACGGATGTCCTGCCTCACTCAGAGCTGAACCTCCATTTCCTAGCATGGCCGGCAACCCCAGAGGGAGCTGGATTCTCCTGTCTCTGCTCTCATCTGGCACCATCTCTACATCTTCTACCACTACTGACCCTCTGACGTTGTGTCTCAGTGATGGCTTTGTGGTCGCTTCCACATCTGCCAACCCTTCAGCTCGGAATGGCCCTCCCTCGGAACCACACACGTCTGACCCACTCGGTCATTTGTACCTCAGAGACATCTTTCCCTCCCATCCCAGGGCAGCCTCCCCTCCCCCGGTCCCTCTCCCTGTTCTGTGCACACAGCTTCTGCCTTCTGAAATTCTTGTATATGTGTGTTTCCTGCCCTGATCTCATAAAATCGGGTTTGGCTGCTATTAACAGAGCCTCAGAATAACTGTGGCTTCAACAAAATGCAGGCTCATTTTTCTGTCCCAGGAAAGAAGTTCAGGGCGAGGCAGTCCATCATGAGTCTGCCTTCATGGAAAGAAGGTGTTGCTCCTTGCACAGTTCTGCTCCACCAACCTCGGGGCACAGATTCCGTTCTCCATGTCCCTCCAGGTCACCCAGTTCATGCACAGGGAGAGGGGAGGGAGATCGGGCACAGGGATGCGTCCATCGCAAGTGAGTCAGCCCCCACTACAGGCGTTTCCCGGACACCACACCTCATCGTTTTCATCGCCACCTTGTTGGTGATCCCTCTCTGCCAGGAAAGCTGGAGAACACGGTATCATTCCTCTCACTGGGGCATCCTGGCTACGACTAAGGAACCTATTACCGAGGACGAAGGGATAAATGGGGACTTGGTGGGCAGCTGGAGGTATCGGTCATGATTCCTTCTTGAACAATTTTCCTTTACGAGGGCACGTGAGCTGGGGTGCAGGTGATCTCCACGTGGCGTTCTGCAGTGACCCCCGCGCCTGCTGCGGTGTCTGACGGACACATCAAAAACAGGCACGGTAAACATTTGCTGGAGAAGAATAAAGCACAGAAGGAGGCGTTCGTTTTCCAACGTGATGGTTAACAGGCAGGCATCCTGTCTGCTGCTTTCTGATTCCACCCGGAGACAGGACGATTTTGTGTCGCCAGGAGCCCATTCAGGTCCTCCTCCCTGGGTAAAACCATTTGCCTTCAATCCGAGAGCCTTAGAACCAGCCTTATCATCTACAAGGAGAGGAGCCTTCCTCTCTGAACAGCGCTGCTGCCCAGAGTTAACCGTTCCACGTCCCGTGGAACCCCACTGGCAGGCAAGAATACTGCAAACCCTTTTCAGGGACACGATGCGTTCCTGTCCCTTCGGTGTGAGTTTCAGATTTCTCCCCAGAATTTTCCCGGAATCTGGTCCTGATTGTTGCTGGCTTCATTCCGAGCACATCCATCCAGGAAGGGGTTATTGCTAACACGGTCCCACGATGCTCTGTCTATCTGAGTTTGTTCCAGCCCCACCGAGATATCTGCCGATGCCCCCTCCCATTGGGGACAGCGGAAGTGTGTGGCTGTGTGAACACTTGCAGCCCTCCAGGCCCCGCTGCCGAGAACACAGAGACATCCATTTCCAAAGACGCTTTCAAGTACGCGGTCTGGGGCCCATGTCGAAACATTCTTCATCTATTACTTTTTAACCGATTACCATTCGATTTTTCAAATGATAAAACAAGAAAACCTTTAAACACTCACTGGATCCTGAATTATTAAACATAAAAGGGCACTTTGGTGTATTTATTATCAGACTGAAGGGAATCTTGTCTGGTGTAAGCGCTTAGCTCCTTAAAATGTCCCCTCCACGCTGAAGTGGAGTTACAAATGCATTGCCGTGAAACTTCATCCATTGCCAGTGTTCTCATCACCAGTTTCTGACATTATTCTGTCCCCCTCCCAGGCTACAACTCCCTCTGGGTAGGAGGATGGTCATGTGACATTGATGGTCACACTTCACCAGCACCTCAAAACTGAAACTGAGGCCTGTGGTTGGGGCTGCCTCCTTTTCCACCCTGCAGATGGACCTCGTTTGTCCAAGGACCAGTTTCTGAGGGCTTCTTGCAAGCTTGGTTCATACTGTGCAACCTATGTCATGCAGCTAGCTCATTTCCTTGGAACCTAGCCTGATGGTGATTTTTCTTTTCATGGAGCTACATGACATAAAGTCCAGCGTTTATAGTTGTACAATTCAGCAATGTTTAGTCCATTCACATGTTGCACAGCACCACCTCTATTTGGTTTCAGAATACTGTCATCATCCTCAAAGAAAAAACCCTGTATCTATTAGGCAGTCTCTTCCTACCATCCTTCCCCAGAAACCACCTTGATGCTTTCTGTCTCTGGTTTTCCCATTCTGGACATTTTCCACGAACACAATGACCCAATATGTGGGCTTCGTGTCTGGCCTGTTTTCACTGAGCATGATATTCTCAAATTCCATCCATGTTGTCACATGTATTAGGGCTGGAGGACTTTATGGCGTCCCCTGCATGAAGACACCACGTTTTGTTGATCCGCTCGTCCATCGATGGGCATCAGGGCTGTTTCCCACTTTGTCTATTGTGAATAATGTATGAGCCTTCATGTACAAGTTTTTGTTTGAGTACCTGTGTTCGATTCTCATGGGGATATGCCTCAGAGAGAAATTGCTGGGTCATATGTTTAACTTTCTGAGGAACTGCCAAACTGTTTTCCACAGTCTGATTGTACTTTTCATTTGCCAGTTTGTAGGCGCTCTCTCACGGATGTCTTTTGTAACTTAGTACTCAAGGAAAGATCACTCAAGAAACAGAAAAAAAACTCTGAATTCCCCAAAGCAGAAGTTAAAATCAACAGCAAGCCCACCTCTCCCTGCTTCAAATGCAACAGTACAGAGCACAGGGTGCTCAGAGACACACTGTCCTTATATCTTCTTCCTTCGTCCCATAGGGCAGCAGCTGGGTAGGAAGCTAAGGGGAACCACAGATATGTTTAGATTCACCAGCGTGGAGAACCCACAGAATACTGGGTGAAGGGCATGATGGACACGGGATGGAAGGAGAAAGAAGATTTGGGAGAGAATGAAAAGGAACCATGCATATATGTTCAAGTCGGTTATAGTGTACACCTTTGAAATGGAGTCTTCCAAACTCTGTAAAATTACCCAAACTTGCATATAAAGATGAGACCACTGGCTTTATATAGTTCAGATAACCCAACTTCCCCTCTGCACACCACTCTCACTATATTTAGCCGTACACATTTATCTTTGGTTTAGAATGCCACTTCCTTTTTCCTTGGTCAATGCTGTCCTTTTTGCTGAAACATCCTTCCATAAATCGTCTCCCTGAGAAATGTACACCCATCCTCAACGCCCTGTCTAGGGATCACCTCTCTCCTCCAACCTTTCATGACACCCTTCTCAGCACAACCTCTGTCTGCCCCCCCCCCCGTGTCCACATGTGTCATTCAACCTTACTGATTGTTACACAGACCTGTCTATCCTTCCTAGACATGTGTTCTTTGAAGACAGGGATCCTGGAATAAAGCCCTGGCCAGTGTGGCTTAGTTGGTTGAGCATCATCCCATGCATCAAAAGGTCACTGGTTTGATTCCTGGTCAGGGCACATAACCAGGTTGTGGGTTCAGTCTCAATGTAGGATGCATACAGGAGACACCTGATTGACACTTCTCTCTCTCTCCCCCCCCCCTCTCCCTTCCTCCCTCTCTAAAATCAATAAAAACATTTAAAAAATGGGAATAAACATATTCACTGCTCAGGGTTGTTGTCATGGTGAAGTGAGCTCACATGTAAAGAATATCACCTTGCACATCATAGGCATTTGATACATGTTTGCGAAGCATTTGGACCTTTGGATACCAGCACTATCAAGGTTGGCAATGGTCCAAACAAAAGATGCTTCTTGATTGTTCACAGCTAACAAGTCTGAAACATGGGGCCAGGGAGACGGGAAGACAGAGATACAGGAGGTTTGGGAAGATTCACTGAGATTTCGGGGTGGAAGGTGAGAATGCATAGAACGTGGCCAGCGCCACAAGCAGAAAACTTACAACACATACATGTGTAAGTAAACTGAGCCATCAGAACTATCATCATTATTGCCATTTTGACTATGAATCATCCTGATTTAGACTTCAAAATTCCTTGCCCAACAGCATAGGTTTGTGCTTTGTTTGGACAAATAAAAGAAAGAGGAAGAGAGAGAGAGATAGAAGCATCGATGTGAGAGAGAAACATCCATCAGCTGCCTCCTGCACGCCCCCATACTGGGGATCAAGCCTCCATCCCAGGCACGTGCCCTGACTGGGAATGGAACCGGGACCTCTCAGTCCATGGGAGAACACTCAATGCACTGAGCCACACCAGCAAGGCATGGGCACCCTTCTTTAAACCGTGAGCATATTAGGGATTCCATTCTTCCAAACCTATGCTGTTGAATTATTGCCTTGCCCTGCTGTACCACACACCAGACACCTGCCCCTGCCCAGGCCATAATGCTCATCTCCTCTTCTCTATACCTTACACAGTGGACAAGAAGTGTGCATACCAGTTCATGGGTAGAACGGGTTTGGGTTGACTGCACAACCAAAATGCTCACGAGAAGCCACATCCTACAACGCAGTGAAATGACAAGTTACGGAAGAGGATGTTGCTCTAGGAGACAGTCTTTTATCCCACCAAAGAGAGGGCTCTTTCAGAAAAGCCAGACCAGTAGCAGAGTACGTGCCTGACTCGGAATATGGCAGGTCCCAGCACAAAACTGAGTCAAGGCATAAAACACCGTGAGGTTGATCGACAGTAAGGGCTTTTCAGTAAGCTTCTTAAAATGGGATTTTAGAAATTTTGTTGCTGGAATTAGTGGCAAAATGAACAGCAAATTAAAGACCAATGGACTTAGCTAATCCCAATCAAATTTTGATGTTGAAAGAAAATGTTATGAATTTGTCTTCAAACTCTCTGCTTTCTAAATTCAATGAAAGTAGGTCCTTCTGGTGAAGAGGTAGAACACACAATAGTTTGAAAGATGTTGGTGGGTTTTGTAGCTCAGTGATGAGCATCTCTTTAGCATTTAGAGCTGATCCTTTGAAGTCTTCAGCCCCAAAGAATCAGATGTTCCCAAATCCAAGCTATTCTTTGCTAATACCACTAAATGGCTACCATGTCATCATGATTAACTACCAGCTGCTTAGTAGATCTTGACACTGATGAACTTTGCGTCCACTGAAACCCATTATTTTTAAAAGGCAGCTTTATATCAACACTATAAATGGGAAAATATAATATCGCTTATTGCAAATAGAGACTCATCATAAAATAAATACAATGCAACCACAAGTTAGTAAAATCTTACTAGCATTGGCCACAGACAGAGCCTGAGGTCTCCATTTTACTATTAAAAATGGAGATCATCACGTATTAGAGAGACGTTTCAGACACCCTACCACCAAACAAAGACTTTCTCGATGGCATACACAGGGAAATTGGAAGAAAATTGGAAGAGAACTCCCTCCCTAAACGATTGATTTAATGTTACTTAATAGCATCTTTGTGTGCCACATAAGTCCTTAATATTCAAATGGGATTTATAATTTGGGAAAGACATTTCTAGCCAATGCTTTCCAAATAATGATACGACCATCTTTTCAACTGCTATTAAAATATCTTTCCAGTCACCTCTCTAAGGACATTTCAGTCTCTCAGTCCTTCCTTCTTGTGACAAGTCTCTCAATTTCAAGCTAGCTCAGTACAGTGTCATAATTGCTGCTAAGATTGGCTATGATACAGCATAGTGCTAGTATACAGGCTGCCTGCCCATGAACCCTGAATCCCTAATTCTTGGCTCTTCACACACCAGCTGTGATACTGGACAAGTTCACATCTCTCTGCTCCGTCTCCTTATCTACAACGCTGGGTAGAAGGCAGCATCTAGCTCATTGGATCGAGGGATGTGATGCATGTGAAATGCTTACAACACATACGGACCATGTAAGCTTTTGGTCCTGTAGTGATTTCTTGCCCGTATTTGTTTCCTGTTACTGCTGTAATAAATGACCAGAAATGCAATGGCTGAAAAGAACACACATTGATTGTATACCAGTTCTGTAGTTCAGAAATCTGATGCAGGTCGTAGTGAGCTAAAATCGTGATGTTGGGGAGGCTGCGTTCCTTCCCAGAGCCTCTAGGGGTGAATCTGTGATCTTTCCTTTTTCAGGTCCTCAAAGCTGCCTGCATTTCTCAGCATGGCTCCCTTCCGCTTTGACGACAGCAAGAGCCGGTAGAGTTTTTCTCAAGAAATATGACCCTGCCACACTCTCTCCCCTTGTCCTTCCGTTCCAGTCCTAAAGAACCTTGTGACCATATTGGGTCCAACCAGATAGTCCAGAATAATCTCCCACCTCATGGCCAGATGATAAACAAGATTCATTCTATTTACGACCCTCGTTCTCCTTTGCCATGCGATCTAACACAGTTACAGGTTCTGGGGAGTAAGGCGTGGACATGTTTGGGGGGGGGGCATTATTTTGCTCACCACACTGTCAAATGGTGAGCTATCCATCCATACAAAGTATGGATGCCTGAGATTGGCCAGATGGAATGTCTCAAGCAGGTTAGCCTTGAACTGGATCTCTCCTATTAGCATGCCCCACACTTTGCTTTTATTGCTTCTAAAAATACGTTTATTTTGAAATAATTTTATATTTATAGAGAGATTGCAAACAACAACAGAAAATTCCTGCGTAACTCTCACCCAGCTCCCCCTAACAGTAACATCTTACCAACTCATAGCACAATATCCACACTAGGAAATTAACATCCATTTAATACCGTTAACTAAACTGAAGATTAAATCGGGATTTCCTTAGTTTTTTCCCACAGAGCTCCCTTTTCTGGGCCAGGATCCCATCCGAGGTCTCACCTTGCATTGTGTTATTTCTCGTTGGTCTCCTCCAAGATGACATTCTGCTATGTCAACATTTGGTTGAGCAGAATAGTGCTACCAAGTATTTTCCACCTGCCTTTCACTATAATCTCCATTCAGGGGATCTTCCTGGCCCCTAGAGGCGGTTGAGTTTGCAGCCCCTGAGTAAACCCTATCATGATTCTGAGAACCCCCAGTCCAGAAACTTTCTCACCCCAACCTTCTCTGAATAACCCTTTCCCCAAATAATGTACCTCTCCTAACTTCAAATTCACGAGCAAACCCTCTCCTTTCACAGAACACCAATGATCTACCATGAGGCCAAGGTGCTCAAATGCCACGGCAGCCCAGGAGGTTCTGAAACATTTTATAAGCGGGCCAGCACCCCTTCCCCTCCCGCTCCTCCACCGTCCCATCTCCCTGTCCGTTTGGATCACAGCTCCTGGAGTTGTACAGAAAAAGCTTCGATAGATTCAAGACTGTTTCCTTCTAATAAAATGCTAAATGGTGTTGAAAATTAATCACTGGGGCCGTGGTGCTGCCCTCCTCAGAGGGAGATGGCTGAGGAAATTTAATAAATTATTATCACAATGATGTTCCTATTATAGAATTTGCATTTCACTCCCAGGCTTGCATTGAGCCTCAAAGCTGCCCGGTGATGGTTAATAAAACCAACAGATGCTTTCGCCTCCGTGGTTAGAGGGCTGTGCTCAGACTGGTCCGTCAAAGGGTATTCTTTGGGCTTCATACTTAATCATTTCAGCTTCTTCTCTATTCTCCTCTAACCCCCTTTCTTTATCATTTTTGTTTCTCTGAGACAACTAAAGACAGTATTTAATCGTGAGAGCGCCCTCCTGCCGGAAATGCGCACTGTAATGATATGCCTAGCTTAAAAGCAAATCTAATCTACTTGCTTATTAAATTTAAATGTGTTTAAAGCTGATATAGTTTGAAGATGATATGTAAAATAACATCCTCCATGGTTATAAATGTCAACTCTAAAAATTACATGCAATATCACATACAGAATAAATGCTCCTTCGTCTTTCCATTCCACTGTGATCAATTCATTAAACGCCGCGTCGTGAGCCACGAGGACAGCCGCGCCACGCGAGACGCCATTTGTCACGGCCTATTCGAAAGGACTCAGGAAATGCTGTACGGAATTTTGTGTTGTCAGCCACGGATTATAGTTCTTATTAGGAAGAGGGGGGAAAAGCAGCTTTCTGATGCACCATGACAGGAATTACTTCTCCAATCAAATATTAAAGACAGGGGAAATCCATGCTTAAGACAAAGTTCCATATTTAAAAAATGGGAGGGGCTGAGTGTGGAGGAGGATCGCACAAGCTATAAACAGTACGTATGATGGTAAAGAATCAAGACGGACTTCCCTCTGGGTTATGGATCACAGTGAAAGTGTTCTAATCATACCACACTCCACCCTAGGCATTCCCAGACTGGATTCGTCATGGAGATCCGACGTGGGTGGGAGGAGGTGTCAGCCATGTGCATCCATTGGCCCCTTCCTCCAGGTTCCACTTGAGGAGGTTGGAAGACAGCCTGGGAATTCCTTTTAATTTTAATTATTTATTTATTTTTTTAATTAATTAATTTTTGTTACAGATGTTTCTCCCCCCCCACTGATTCTCCCCTCCCCCTCCCTCCCTGCTCTGTCCTCAGCTTTGTTGTCCATGTCCATTGTTCATGCATACATGCCTATAAGTTCTGTGGTTTATCTCTTCCCCTCCCCAGCCCCTCTTCTGGGGATTGTCAGTCTGTACCCCACTTCCATGTCTCTGGGACTACCCCATTACTCAGACTGTTATGTTCATTATATTCCACAAATAAGTGAGATCATATGATACTTGACTTTCTGTTTGGCTTGTTTTGCTTAGGATAATTCTTTAAAGGTCCCTACATATTGTCTCAAAGGATAAGAGCTTTTCCTTTCTTATAGCTGCATAGTACTCCATTGTGTATATGTACCACTGCTTTTTTTATCCATTTGTCTACTGATGAACATTTGGGCTGTTTCCAGATCTTAGTTATTGTAAATAGTGCTGCTATAAACATGGGGGTACATATATTCTTTCTGATTGGTGTTTTAGGCTTCTTAGGGTATATTCCTAGAAGTGGGATCACTGGGTCAAATGGAAGTTCAATTTTTAATTTTTTGAGGTAACATCATAGTGTTTTCCATAGTGGCTGCACCAGTCTGCATTCCCACCAGCACTGTAGTAGAGTCCCCTTTTCTCCACACCCTCACCATCACTTGTTGTTTGATGATTTGTTGATGGCGGCCATTCTGACAGGTGTGAGGTGATACCTCATTGTTGTTTTAATTTGCATCTCTGATGATTAGTGATATTGAACATTTCTTCATATGTCTCTTGGCCATTTGTATGTCCTATTTGGAGAGGTATCTATTTAGCTCCTCTGCCCATTTTTTAATGGAAAGGCAACCCACTCTATGAGAGAACATAATAGCCAACAATATATCAGATAAGCGGTTAATTTCCAAAATATATAGAGTGCTCATACAACTCAACAAAAGGAAGACAAAGAACCCAATTGATTTTAATTTTTTCCAAAAAGCCGTTACCGTGATTCTCTGAATGGTTTGCTTCCCCTGAAGCATAACAAGACCTTGTTCAGTGAGTGTTTGTGTGTGCTCATGTGTGTGCTTGTGTATGTGTGCTCGTGTGTGTGTGCTTGTGTGTGTGTTCTCGTGTGTGTGTGTGTGTGCTCGTGTATGTGCAGAAGTCCATTTTAACTCTTAAAACAAATGTGTGATACAGTGAGCATGAGAAACTCTGTATGTCCAGTGAACACAGTTAGAACCACAGTGATCATGAAAGCAACACCCCCATTTAATGGGGTGCTGGGATACTTCAATGTAGTGCTGCCTTTGGGCATCTGTACCAAGCTGTATGCTTAACATCCTCAATTTCCCCTTCTAACTTAGGTCACTTCCTGTCTCTCCTAGTTTATCATCTAAAGATCAGAATATCATTCAGGGGGAAAAAATGTACCTAGCTGAGAAGTCACAATCTCTTGGGAATTTACTGAAGAGGGAAAATCATCCATGCTCATATGTAGGCTAACGATGACCAAAAATGAGGGCAGTTGACTGGGGCTGCCAGGACATTTAGAATTAAAAAAAAATTATATTAAATTTATTTAAATTGAATTTTGCTAAGCACACTTCTTCATCATCATCAGTGATTTACCATTCCTATATGGCCTTCTAAGAAGTCCTTGGATTATGACTTCTAAGAAGTCATTACTCAACAGAGAACTCTGCATTTAGGATTTTGATTGATACCCTATCCAATGGTCTTCTATTTTATTTGGGATAATGATCCTTGTTTCTTCTCTATTTGGGTTGGGCCCCTTCCAGATGCACCAGTGATCAGAGTATCAAGGGACTAGAACAGATTCCTCTAGGAAGTTGGAGGGAAGAAATAAAACTTTATTCCCCAGATGAATTGGGGAAGTTATGGAGCAGACCGCCTGCGGGTATCTGGGAATTGAGGGGACTGCTGATCTAAGCTTCCTCAGTAATTCACAACCTACACACAGTGCTGTTCTTCCAACGGAAGGCTAGTTGACACAGAGACACAAAGACGCATAAATATACCTCGCAGAGTGGCCTGTGCCCTCTGTTCAGTGTGTATGTGTGTTTGTGTGTGCGTGGTGAAGAAGACGTTTTAGAGTGGGACAATACATTCTCAGAATTGGGGAAAGGACCAGAATCAGTGGGAGTCTTTGTAGCAGGGCCCCTAGGGAAATAGCTTCCTAGGCTTCTTCACCTAGAAATCACTCAGCCTTCCCACCGAATGACCTGAAGTTTTGACCTGCCCCTGGCCAACCTTCCATGAAATGGTTTTTCCCACTTCCCAGGCTGTCATTGTGCTTTCACAGTGTCAGAGAGCTTCCTCCAACCCCTAACTGCCTGGTGATCTGTGCCCTGTCTCCCCCACCATTTCCTGGAAGGCTCGTCTATCTCTGAAACTTGCATTTTTTATTTTGTTAATCCTCAACTGAGGATATGTTGTCCCACCAACTTTTAGAGAGAATGAAAGGGAGGGAGGAAGGGGGAGAGAGAGAGAGAAACATCAATGCGAGAGAGACACATCGACTGTTATTTCCCACAGGAGCCCCCAATGGGGTGGGGGCTTGAACCTGCAACCCAGATACATGCCCTTGACCCGGCCTCTAACCCAAAACCCCTTGGTGTGCAGGCTGATGCTCTAACCACTTGGCCACACCGGCCAGGGCATTTTTAACAGTCAACCCAGTGGCATCCCACTGCAGAATGCCTTGCATCCCCTCTCAGAGTCATACTTTCTATAAGCCTGAGACACATCTCCTCTTCATCAGAACCCCAAATAAATGAGGATATAATCAACTCAGGATAGCGATATCAACAGTGGTCTGATAAACCAATGATCATTGGCTACGTCTGCAACCAAGTCTGCTCTTAGTTGCTTCCAGCATAAAATAACAATTGGGCAAACCATTTCCTTCGTGTGTAACTTCAGTTAGGGTCTGCATCAGACCTCTGTAACATGCAATTAAAAGTTTCCTCCAAATGGTATTGTAAGACTAATTGCACCACAAATTCTAACCTGCGGGTTTTGAATAATACCCTACTATGACAGTATCAGAGCATTTTCATGCAAGACTTACAAAGCCAGTGAAAGCACTGAAATATGTGAAAATGCCTCGTCATTTCCGCGCAGAGCACTTATGTCACCTTCCGCAGCCCACAGCCTGTGTCAAGGAACCTGTGCTGAGTACACTGGGCACAAGAGGGTTTCTCTCCTTTATGCTTCTGGTTTCTTTTCCAACTAGATGATACATCCCTTGCCAAGTTGTCTGATTCATCAACATTCTTTAACTTCATCGTGGAAATAGTCCACAGTTTATCCAAAAAATATAAAAATTGTTGGCAAAGTAAAACGAACTAAAATGACTGATAATCCCATCATCTATAAGGGATAATGGCTAACACATTGCAAAGTACTTGTGTAACATTTTTCTTATCTTTTTTTTTTTTTGGTATGTGCCCCTAGTGGGAACCGAACCTGGTTCCTGGAACTGTCTGGTCCGCAGGCCGACGCTCCAACTACTGAGCCAAACCGGCCAGTGCTGTGTAGCATTTTTAGTCTGGGTGTGAGCAAATTCTTAAAGGGCTGTGATTCTGCCCAGGAGGTTGTGAAATCTGCTTTGTTCACTGGACGATATGTTGTGAGCATTTCCCAATAGGACCACCATAAATTACTCAAGTCTTAGTGTTCCAAATTTAGGTGTTTTCAATTTTTCACCACTAGGAAAAATGTTGATAAGTCTTATTTTATAGGGAACTATATTTGTTTCCATAATTTTAAAAGGGCCTTCCCATGGCACCATATTATATCTCCACTCCTTTTTAAGACTTCAGGTGACTTTTTTAATGACTGATCATCTCTCAGAAGGACCAAGCAAAGAAGAATAGATCCACTATAAAGAAAAAAATACTTTAAATATTTATATCCTATTTATGCTATCTGCCCTTGGTCCTTACATAGCATTTTAGTAGTTCAAAGTGACAAAAGAACTGTGTTATATTTTATGTTGTCATTTTATTTTTTAATTTAATTTAATTTAATTTATTTTTTTTTATCCTCACCCGAGGACATTTTTTGATATTTTGTTCAGATAGAGTGGGAGGGAGGGAGAGAGAGAGAGAGAAACATCGACGTGAAAGTGACACATCGAGTGGTTGCCACCCACACGACCCAACCAGGGCCGGGGACAAACTGCAACCAAGGTACGTGCCCTTAGCGGGAACCAAACCCGGGTCTCCAGACCGCAGGCCGACGCTCTAACCACTGAGCCAAACCGGCCAGGGCTAATTTAATTTTTGATAACCTTCACCTGAGGATATTTTTCCATTAATTTTTTAGATACGTTGGAAGGAAAGGAGGGAGAGAGAGATGAAAATATTGACATGAGAGAGACACATCAATTGGTTGCCTCCCGCAAAACCCCAACCAGGGCCTGGGATCGAACCTGCAGCCCAGGTACATGCCCTTGACTGGGATTAAACAGGAGACCCTTCAGTCCATGGGCTGATGCTCTAACTGCTGAACCAAACAGGCCAGGGCAACTTACCAATTGATGTATCTCTCTCATATCGATGTCTCTCTCTCTCTCTCTCTTCCCCTCCCTCCCTTCCACTCTGTGTAAAAAAATCAATGGAGAAATATCCTTAGATGAGAATTAATAGAAGAAGAAGAAGAAGAAGAAGAAGAAGAAGAAGAAGAAGAAGAAGAAGAAGAAGAAGAAGAAGAAGAAGGAAAGAAATGAGTTTTGAGATACTATCGGGACTACTAAGTAAATTTGAATATACACTAATTGATGATAGGATGGATTTCAGTTGATGCTGTTAATTGCAATAATGATATTGTGGTTTTATACAGGGTCATATTTATTTTCTCAGATAGATCCTTATGTATGCAGAAGTAAGTTTCATGATGTCTGAAAACTTTCTTTAATGTGCTTGTGCATATCTGTGCAACTATGAATCCCAGCAGTGAGCATACAGTGTTCAGGGCACCACTATTTCTCCCTTTCTATAGGCATGACGAGTTCTCATAGTAAAAATAGTTTTAAAACGGAACAGGACATTCTTCTCGGAATCTGTAAGCACACGGGCCGGTCCAGGTGGCTCAAGGCAAGAGACTAGTACTGGATTGACAACAGAATCTCTATATTTGGTAGGCCACGATGCTACACAACAACTGGCCTGCTGACAGCAAGTGGCATGATTAGACCAAAGGACATCCTCTGAAACAGCAGCATCTGTGCTTCCTAGGGGCACCAGAGACCCCTGACCCTGACTCTCTGCTGCCCTCGATCTATACCAAATCACACCAACAAGCCAGAGGAGCTAAAGGCTGATACTATTGGAGAGGAGGAGGAGAGAGGGCCAGGGAGTGAGTCTCCACTGAGAAGCATGTGTGTCTTTGCTTGAGAACGGAGTGGGCTTGTTGGTACTTCGTGATACAATGCATGGAGCCCCGATCACTGCGGCTCGCCAAGGACAAGCGAGTCTCAGTGATGGTCAGACTGTCACATGCCAGTGGGAAGACCTTGCAATCTAAAAAGGAATCCAATATCTTGACATTTGTGTTCATCGTTTAACACTTTCCATTGTAGCAGGGGAAAGAAGGAGGAGGAGGAGGAGAGGGAGGAATAGGAGGAAGGGGAGGAGGAGGAGAAGGAGGAGGAAGAAGAAGAAGACCTCAAGTGTGTTTGATGATAAACTGCACAACTAGGCCTATTTCTGAAGACCAAATTGATTTATGATTCTGACACACACATATCAGCCTAGATGTTTATCAAGGTATAATAAGAGTGGCCAGGCATCTTGCAACCTGGGATATCCCATCTGGCCAAGAATGTGTGTGCCCACGAAGGTGATCCATATTATCATGGGAGTGATTAGGATGCAGTATCATCGGAGGCACTAGACCCAGAGAGACCTGATCCGGTCTTGTCACTTGCAGACAAAAGCACAGAATCCGGTGAACTTCCCTGGAATCCATCTCTGTCAAATGCATTAAGGAAATTACCTGTCAGAAACATCATGGCTGAGATTCTGTGATTAAACACAAACATGGAATGCTCAAGGGTACAGTGGAATCATTAAGGGAAAAAAATTACACACAAACACCTCCTTCAATTTACTTTCCTCAGAATTAATTCTGTGGTCATAAATATTTTAAAGCTACGGAGAGACACACAGCATGAAACTTATCAAGCACCCACTCTGACCAAAGCTATGCCAAATGTCTCCACGCACTACCCCACAATGCCCCATTGTGAGGTGAGTTAAATGAAATAAACTATAGACAGTCATCTATTTATGTACTGCACAATTTCTAACATGTTATTTAATGTAAGCTCTAATTTCCTTGTTCATAGTGTGGGGCATTAATATGTCTATCATCATCTGGTCCCTGTAATGCTTCAAAGAGATAATGTACATAAAGTTTCACGTATACATTTTGGCACAAAGGAAGCATTCTTATACTTATTATGAAGTAACAATTATGAATAAGCATTATTACTGTTGTTAATTAGTATCCTCTTACACACACACACACACACACACTTAGAAGCTAAGGGTCTTGTTTAAGGTCCTGAGTTGATAAGCAGATGCACAGAAAGTTAGAACCAAAGTTGTCCTGACTCTATAAAAGGTTAAGCTCTATCTACACCTATTCGTTTTTTAAATTCTTTAAAAAACGTTTCACAAGCATTCACAAACATAAAATATGATGAGCTTCATATCTCTTTAAGTATACCCACATATCAAGACCGGCATATTTTGACCCCTCTAGGATGTGGTGTTGCCATACTGTTTGCTAACCCAGCAGAGGGGTCACACTCAGATCACTCAGATCTGTGACCATGATATTGGGGTTATGGGTAACTACGGGAGGTAAAAATCCACATGCAATGCAGATGAGTGGATGCCCTGTGTCATGTGGTAAGCTGGTGGATATATATGGTCATTACCACCATCTTTCCCCTGGACTTCTGCTAAAACTTCTCAGCTTCCCCGTCTGCTTCCACTCCTCTCCTCTCCAGTCCATGCCCCACAGAATTCCTATGAGTTGTCATTTGGATGATGTTGCCCTCTCTCAGGCCACTCCACTGGCTCCTCATTGCTCTGGGACTAAAATTCCAGCTTCTTACCATAAGCAAAGAAGTGTCCCTTGATCTGCTTCTTCTCCACCCCGTTCTCTCCGCCTTGTTCTTGGAGCATATGCCAGCCATGTGCTGCCCTCTGTCTGCTGTTCAAACACGCTCTGCCCTTTCCTGCCAATGACCATCACAGGCTCTCCTCACAGATCCTGCCTTCCTCCTCCCTCCAAAGCTTCTTGCCACCTTGTCACCTGCATCACCCCTCATCATTCCAGTTCACGTCATCCCATTGCACTTTCTCAATGACACCGTCACATCTGAAATTCTATCCCCTCTTTATTGGTTTACCTATTCTGTATTTCCAAGTACTCTCCAATTTGGAATGGCAGTTCCATGGGGGCAGAGACCTGATACTCTTCACATCTAAAACCCTACCTGATAACAGGTGATAAGTACATCCTTGCTAAATAAAACTGAAAGCTGAAATGTTCTCCACATGCTTTTCCAAGTTTATTCTGATGCAACTCTGAGCTCTGGTTTGTTTTCAATGTGAGTCAGCTGTTCCATCATTTCTGCTTGGAGATTACCATTTGGCCCTGTATCCTGTATCTTGTTTCAGGACCCTATGAGATCATTAACTCAGGCTTCCAAGAATCTGAAAATAAAGCCACACACACACACCACACACACACACACACACACACACACACACACACACACACACACACACAATTCAAAAGTACTAATGAAGTAAGTAAAGTGGAGCAGTGAGCACAAAGCATCGGTTGTAGATAAAGTTTGAGTGGACTTGGGAAGCTTTAAATGAATAAAAGCCATTGGATTTAGAATACTCCAGGGTGCCCAGTGAGTCTCAACTGCTGATATGAAACTTTAAGTGGAAAAAATTACCCCTATTTTAAATTAAAGATCAGCCCCTACCTTCACCATCCACTGTAAACTCACAAGCACAATGCACTTGTAGTTATTTGGATATATATCATCCTAGTCCATGATAATTTTCCAAATCAATCAATCTCCCCTTAGACACAGGCACCCACAAAAAGTGGTTGTCTTATAGGATTTGACCTATTGTGTCTCAATTAATATGACCGGTGTTAAAGACCAACTCTAGCTGGGCCCATTTAATTCTCTCTCAGGAATCTGGAATTATGGGTGCCATTCTCTTATTTATATTTTCATATATTTAAAAAAACATTGTTCTCAATAAGGCTTTGCTCTCAGACACTTAGGTTTTAGTGGCAGAGGCATATTGTAAATTAGTAGGTAAAGAAAATAAGATAACTTATAATCATGACATGTGATTGGTATGGCCATGGAAGACCTTTAGAAGAGGTAACATGTGAGCTGAAATGCAATTTATATAAAAGAACCAGCCACGTGAGTATCTGGGGACAGCATTCCAGAAGGAGTATGTGCAAAGTGGACAGAGCAAATCTGAAGGGTTGGCCATGAATAGCCACAGGGAAAAGGGCAGATCGCTGTCCATGGTGCTGCCACCTTTCCTGGTCTTGGTTGCATTCCATGGTGTGTCCTGCTCTCCCTCCTCTGGGTATCTTCTTGGCACTTAAGGAGTGTTTTCGAACTAAATTCTCCCTTTTCATTTAAGTAAGTATGACATGAGTTTTTGTCTTTCACCAAGAAAAATCAGGACTGCTCCTTATCCCCAGAGTTCTAGAGTAACAGCTCGCCATAGCATATCTGAGATAGGGCCAGAATGTACAGGGCAAAGAGAGATAACAGACATTCAGCTGCTGATAAGCCACTTAAAACACAAGGGAGATCACTATGTTCCAATGTGTGATTATTTCATGAAGAAAGGAGGCTTGAGAGGGGAAGATACTTTTACTCTTTTTTATTTTTTTATTGGTGGCCTCAGAATCAAGCTAAGGCCCCTATAAAAGGCATCACTGTTTACAAAGCAGAGATAAAATGGTGACCTTTCCACAGCTTCACACGACATATAACTTGAGGAAAGTATCAAACTCCCTGACCCTCAAAGCAAATAATCCAGGTCACAGATACCTAAAATTCATGTTATGAGATAACTACAAACCAATGAGAGTGACCAACTAATTGCATGAACACACTTTTGAAGCCTTATCCCGTTTATCAGTGAAGAAGTTGGGGATCATCTACTGGTCTGTGGGCCTAACGGGGTATTAGGCGATAAACTCTGCATTCTTATCTCTGTTCCAACATAATTAACCCTTTTCCTCCCCACATCTTGATGGCTGAGACCTTTTATATCCTAATAACTATTTTGAAACCACTTCACATGCACTAATTCAGAAAGATGTTTTCTGGGGGCGCTTCTCTAGCATAGTCATAACCTCAAAATAAAAACACTCTAAAATTCTCAGGCAACCATGACTATTATCATTTATTAACTGCTGAGCGGAAGGTAGAGAGAGGAAGAACAGAAAGGAGTTTGGAGAAGGTAGAGAATAACAACATGGGATTTCTTCTATTTCTTCTTCTGGTCTTTCACTCATTCACCCCTCTACCCATTCCGCTCTCCTGGCCATGCTGATAAATAAGTAAGGAGCTATTTCCTTATTTAGCAGGGAGACCGAGGCTCAGAGAGGGTCAGTCCATAGCCATCCAGCTGGCAAATGACAGGCCGGGATAGAAACCTTTTCTCCCGATCCCCTGGCCCTTGCTTTACACCAGGGAGTCAGTGAACTATGGCCTGAAGTCCACATCTGTCTCACTGCCTGATGTTGAAAATAAACATTTGCCACAACACCACCACACTCATTTGTTTACGCATTGCTTCTGACTGCTGGGCACTACAACTGCCACGCTGAGCAGTTGTGACAAGGACCATCTGTCCAGGAGCCTAAGTACTGACTATCTTACCCTTTACAGGACAAATTGGCCAACCAATATCTTACGGCCTTGGGATGAGCTTTCAGCACAAAATCCTAAACCTGACATATGTTTCTCTTTAACCAGGATGTTTAAAATAAACTTTCCCCATGGTACTATTCTGCCTAAATATTTTTACCTTGAAACAAGTGTTCTGGTGGGGTTTTTTGTTTGTTTTTGTTTGTTGTTTGTTTGTTTTTATCGCAATCACTCACAGAAGAAATGGAGTGGAGTGGAGAAAAGATAATTTTCCCCAAGCAAATCTCTTGCAATCTTTTCTAACACCACAGGGAACCATCTCACCTCTGCAGGGAGGGGAGGCAACACTTCCACTATACTTAGTGGCATCTATCAGCCCGTAAAGTACTATCCAATAAAATCAAAGGGCCCTACCAATAAATCAATATCAACTCGTAAACAAGTTTATGTCTAGGCTTTCTGCAAGCACACTTTAGGATGTAAGGAGGAACTATCCCACCATGATGAGACAGGCTTCCAGAAACTTTGTTGTTTTCTGGCTGTGTAGTATCAGTCACTGAACTTCCCTGAGCCTGTTTATGACGTGGAAAGAAAAGTGGGAATTATAATAGTACCCTCCTTCCTTATAGAATGACATAACAATTTAAAGAGTTAACATATGTAATATACATTAATAGATTGCCTGGCATACAGTAAGTGTTATTATGTAAACACCTGTTATTGTTGTTTGGATATTATTATTATTATTATTATTATTATTATTATTATTTTATAATCATAGTGTTCCAAAGCAGAGCCTGAACAGCACCATTTTCACTGTGAAGGCTGGGCCTTTTGTGAACAAAAATACAGAACTTTTTCTCAGAAAGAAACAAGCCCTGTGCAAAATGTCTGGGGGAAATTGTGAAGTTTTTCAAAGATTCCATACACAGATGAAGGACGATGCGGCTCCAGTGAATTCCGTTGTTGTTGTTGGAATCGCCTCTGTGTGATCAGCTTGATACTTAAGAAAAACAAAAGCGAAACATGTGTGCACATTAAATTTAAAACCTCCGACAGAAGAGAAATGCCAGCCCCTAACAGATAGGCCAGCAGCAAACATAATGAATTGGTCTGCAGCTTGGCAAATTCTCCCACAGATTTGGGGGAATCGTAAATCAGTTCGAGAGGGAGCCAGACAAATTGTGGAGACTGAGCAGATCATTGAGAGAGATGGAAGGCAGAGAAAATTACTCCCCCAGGAGAAGGGTTTTAGAACTGTGTTCTCTTAAGTAAGGGAAGGGAAGGTTGCTTAACATAGAAAAAGTCTGAACATGGAATCACTTTACATTTTCAATAGAAATAAACTCTGAAAGCGAAGGTAATTTAAGCGTCTTATTTTTCAGGAAAAAAAACATCCTGCTTAAGCATCTTTTCATATAGATGAGGGCGGCGTGGCATTCTCCCCCTCTCCTACTCACACATGCATCGAGAAAATTAACACCTCAGAATGCAACAAACAAACTGGGATCTGACCCAAAAAATGTTGAACCTTGCACATTAATTATGTATCAGATTAAAGAAACAGCCATAAAAATAAAAACAGACCTATCCTCCATGTGGCAGTTTTATTGGTAAATTTATTACCTGCCATATGTCCTGCCACAGAAAATTATAATGGGCCAGTATTGTTAACCATAAACAAAGGAGACTGGATTATTATGTCTGGTCTTGTTAACCAAATGACTAGAGTCAACCAAACTGGATTGGTATAGAAACTGAAGATGCATCAGGGAGAGCCTATAGAATAACAGGAGGAACCCAGTGACAGGAGACGCTCTGTCCATGGGAATGTGTTTGACTTTTAGAGAGCAGAGACATTCCAAGGTCAGGCATAGGATTAGCAACACTGAGAATACAAGAATAGCATATAGTAAGAAGGGACTGACCTTAAATCTAGAGAGTGTTTTCCTTTCTGTGTCCACCCCCCCCCCCGCAATGGATAACTGTCCAAATTCTAATGATGCGAACAATATATCACCATAAATATGGCACAGACAGGTTGCTCACTGGGGAACACATCAGATTGCTTAGTAAGGATTGCTAATCAATTTCTCAATCAAATCAATTGATCAAACAAGCAAAAACGTTTCATGCTTATCCATAGCCAGTTTCCTCTCCTACACATGTAGGGAGATGACATTCGCCATCTCCTTGCAGCTAGTTGGGACCGTGTGGTGAGCTATGGCCAAACTGTGAGTGACCCAGCCATTTCATTGCTGTTACAAGACCTTCCACTCCTGTGCTTTCTCAGTCACATCAACCAAGAAGGCTGTGTGCTCCTGACAAGGAAGCTACAGGTGACCATGCCTCTGTGAGATGGAATCACTAGGTCACTGCCTGGAAGACAGCTGCCCTGGAGAGTCACCTGGCCGTGGTAGGTTTTGCATAAACAAGAAACGGACCTTTGTTTTACCGTCACCAAGATTCGGCCGTTGTTTGTAACTGCAACCTAACAGCATACACTGACTACCTGTGGGAGTTTTTGCAGAAGGGCACTGGCTGGTCTGAGTCAGGGCTCAGGGGGAGGAGACAAGTCCCTACTGCATCTCGTGGACACACCTGCAGAGGAAAACATGCGCGAGGACGGGGCTGGGAAACTGATTCACAGACCAGATCCTCTCCGCTTTTGCAAATAAAGTTTTATTGGAACGCAGCGTGCTCACTCATTATGTATGTCTAAGGCCACTTTAGAGCTCCAGGAGTTGAGTAGTTGCAGCAGAGGCCTAAGATCTATCAAATCTAAAAAATGTAGCTCTGGCTCTTTACAGAGAATGTTTGCTGACCTTTGCACTAGAATTTTGTGGGAGCACCGGGCTCCCTGATACAATCTTGTTAATAATGCGACTTCCTTGCCTGGCAGCAGCTGCAGCAAGCAACCTGTGGCAGGAAAGGTGGCCAAGGTGAAAACTCTACTGAAAAGAAGATGTAGGGTTGAAGACCTTCCGCAGCATCTCTGACCTACTTCTTACTGCTCTTGTTGTCGGCTCTGGAAGCCCTGAGGGCCCCTTGGCTTTGTTTGCACAATAGATACTGTTCATATTAGTCTGGTCCACAGATAATCAGCCTGGAAGAGGGCCACCCATGCAGTTCCTCTTTCACTGTGAGTAGAGACGCCCTCACTGTTCTCCACCTACAGAGGCCTACTCATGGGCAAAGGCATATGCCAGTCAGCAAAGGCCAAGTGTCTCTTCTCCGATCCATGATACTGTGTATCAGGTCTCTCTAAACCAGCTTTGTAGAACAGGCTACATCTGGATTTAGTTCTAACCTGGGGTGGTTTCTGAAGTTGTTCAACAAAACTTCATGGGGGCAGTCAGTGTTTGTTTCGCTATTTAAAAAAATAACCTTGTAAATAAACAACTGAAGAGAAACTCTGAACTTGTAACCTGAGATTAGAGACATTTAAATAGGAAATTTGTGTTTTTTTCCTAAAATGATTTCTCCCACCCCTATTCTCAGCTCTTGTCCGTTTTCTAATTTTTTTCCGTTGTGATTATTGCCACAGATGTTTTGTGAGTGTATATATGCATGTTATCATGTGCTTACTTATATGTTTATTTTCTGTCTTATACTAATGATGATGGGAGCAGGAATATCACCTTACTGTGCTACACAAAGGTTGGAACATTTTTTTCTGCAAAAGTACAAATAATACCTAGTTCAGGCTCTGTGGGCCACACGGCCTCTCTCACAGCTACTCAACTACACTGTCATAGCACCAAGAAGCCACAGACATTATGCAAAGGAAGGGATGTGGCTGTGTGCCAGTAAAACTTTATTTATAAAAACAAGCAATGGCTAGATTTGTCCCGAGAGCTATTATTTGCTGATCCAGAATCCTGCCTGACCCATAGTAGGCATCTCATAAATACTTAGGATATGAGTGAATACAGAAAATGAATGCATGAAATAAGTTCATCATTGCATCATTGAATGAATAATTACATAAATGAATGAATGAATAAATGAATGAATGAATGAATGAATGAATGAATATCTCAACTATATGTGGTTGAAAATTGTCCTGAGTGCACACTATATGCCAGACTTTCTTAAGTGCCAAAGATATAAAATCAAATACATCATAAAAAATGTAATAGCTAAAGAAATACAGAACGATGCTAAGCACTTTACATGCATTATCTCATTTAATCCTACCAATGATTTAAGAACCAATTATTATTATTAATCCCATTTTACAGTTGATTTAACCGAAGCTTAACATGGTTAAGTAGCTTGTCTAAAATCACACACACAGCATGTAGTTCCAATCGAAGCAATCTGATTTAAAGTACAAGCTCTTAACCACACCACTGGCCTGTTAATAGGGACTTCCGCTGCCTGAGGTCTATGTCAATTATGTGTCAGCTGGATGCTATGCACTCACCTCCCAGGTATTTAGTCTTCTCTTCTCTGTGCCTCCCAGGTTTCCAAACCTTGGCAAGAGAGAAACTGATATGTTTCATTGGGCTCATACATGCTCAGGGGGGCAATGTATGAACGTTGAGTCCTTTCAACTCCTCCAAGAAGTAACCTTTTCCTAAAAAGCACAGATGACTGCAACCCAACTGAGAAACATGCACAAAGATTTGCTTTACCCTGAGAAGGAGCAAGTCATTTTATCAAAAGAGAAAGGAAATAACACCAACACTGTGTGGCTGGAAGAGGCAACCTTGGAGAACATAGCAGTGTGTTGCTTTCAGGCACCACAGCAGAAGCACACAGCTGCAAGAGTGCGACAGCAAACCCACATCCTATCTTCTTCAAGGCAGAGTTCTGGGGTGAAATGTGCCTTCTCCGTAAATGCGACCCTTTGCAGGGGAGGTCAGTGTCCCCGCCTGTACCATGCTGCCACAACTAGCCTGTAAGCTATGACTCTAACGGGGCAAGAAAAGGTTCAGCTTCCTGTTCTCCATTTCTGCCTAAAATCAGGGAATTATTTATTCTTTCCTTTGCTGACTTATTCACAAGGGACAGGGAATTATTGGTAGAGATGTAAGATTTCTTCAATGAGTTCCATTTCACAGGCAAACAAGGTTATTTTATGAAAAGGTCAAGCACCTGAAAACATACTCAACATCATTAAACATTAGGGAAATACAAGTTAAATCCTCCATGAGATATCACTACATATCCACTAGAATAACTGTGTTCAAAAGACAGATACCACCAAGAGTTGGCGAGAATGGGGCGTGACTAGGACCCCTGTATGTTGTTGGTAGGCATATAAAGTCTTCGAGCCACTTTGGAAAATATTTTGGCTATTTAAGTTCAACTAAAACTTACCATAGGACCCAACAATTTCGCTCCTAAGTATTCACCCAAGAGAGTGAAAACTTATGTCCACACAAAAATGTGAAAACAAATTCAGAACAGCATTACATATTATAGCTTCAAATCTGGAAACAATCCAAGCATCCATCAGCTGGCAAACAGAAACACAAAATGTGGTATATCTACACAATGAACTATATTATTCAATGGTAAAAAAATAAAATAAACTGCTGATACATGCACTGATATTTGAACCCCCAAAACAGCCTGCTGAGTTAAAGAAGCCAGGTGCTGAAGACCACACATTGCATGATTCTATTCACATGCAATGTCCAGAAAATGAACATCTATAGAGACAGAGAGCAATGAGTGGTTGTCCCACACCGCGGGCTGGAGTGGAGTTGATGGCAAACAGGCAAAGGGAAAACCCTTGGGGTGGTGGAACTATCATAAGTCAGAATTGTGATGGTGCTTTCATACTCTGTGTTTATTTTAAATTGATTTGTAGATTTATAATCAATGAATATTGTGATATGAAATTTTACCTCGATAAGCTGTAACCATATAAAAATGTCATGGGCATGATCACTCTCTCTCTCTCAGCTTCTCCATCCCTGCAAATGGGTTGTTAAGTTTTGTGCTAAGGTGCCCTCCCTCCATGAGTGGAAGCTACACATCATAGACAGGAAGAATGTGGAGTTCTCGCCTAGTCAGAAGGCATCTATGATGCAGACCTAGAAGACATCATGCTCTATTTACTTGCACAGGATGCAAGTGCCACCAATGTTCTTTTTCAGGATTTTTCTAAGTGGAGTCAGCCAAGAAGAATCCATTTCCTCTGTTGTCTTGAGGTGCTTATCAACTAGAATGCTTTTTGCTGCACATGATAAATATCCAGACTCAAACTAGCTGAAACAATAAAGGGATTAAGTACTGTATATTGTAATTCAAGAGATAAGATTAAACATCAGTTTGGCCCAATTACGTCAAACACCCAACGACCAACTACCAGAATAATTATTGCCCAACTTTAGCCTGAGGTCTGGCTTCCAGATTAAAATGGTGACTAGGATAGTAGGATTGTTAGGATTAGCTTAGACCAATGAAATCTCTGTGCCATTCCACTTCCAAATGGGGATGAGGTCTGACTGTCCAGTGTCTCATGCACCTGGTGGAGAAAGATGGATATATGAGTATCCACGTGAACACATGAGCGAAATCGGAAAATCACTGCTCTGTTAGGCAGGGAAGATGGTTATGCAATGTAGATGAACCACTACCTGGATTCACAATAAGTCTATGAGAATAAAATCCCAGAGTTTCCTATGTCTTGCCACCTGCCTGGTCGAAAAAAAAAAAAAAATCTTCTCAAAATAAAAAAAAAAAAAGAAAAGAAAAAGAAATCTTCTCTCTAGAAGAGAATGAGACCAATACGGTGGCCAAGAGGTGGAGAGAAGTAGACTAGTTGCCATGTCATTACTTGGTTCCAATGACCTCCTGCCCTTTTTGATCAGATGGCCTTAATAAAGCTTCCTCCCCCATTTTAAATTCAGTCCACATGAAGCTTCCATCAATAATAGAAAGAGTCAACATTAATTACATTATAAAGAGAGCTGGACTGGCTTTGCAGGGGAAAGGACAGTAGCAGGACCCGTCCTACCTGGTTCAGTCACGATCTAACATATAACACAAAGCACATGTGTCCAGTGAATGAACCTCCACCAACCAGCTCACTTTGTTAGGCTGAGCTCCTTCTTGGGAGAAGACTAAATGCTTTGTGTTTCATTTTGTTTCTCCAGGTGACCCAGGGTGGGAATGTTTGGTTCTCATCCTCAATTCTTAGAGAAGCAAGTGGGGATAGTAATTTATTGAACTTGGATAATATAATCGTTGTGACATTGTGCTAGCGAATTTTACTTTATTCAATTCCGTAATGCGTTGAGCTATAAGTGGGACTCAACTAGAGACGAGTCTCTGCAATTATATTTTAATAGATGATTAAAATAAAAAATGGGCTAAATTTGTGCCACCCTCTTGGAGACATGCTCAGTCTTGACTACCACCTCCTAATATCCTTACTGCTCTTTCCTGAGTGTTTCTGAAAATTGCATTCAAAGTGCAAAAATAGGATGCAGTACTGTAATTGAAATGACAAATGCTGAAATACAATGAAGGAAGTAAAAAAGAAGGAGAAATGGCTTCCAAGAGAAAAAAAGAACAAAACTGCCAGTCAAATTGAGCTCAGTATCACACCAACCTCGGAAACTGGCACCCCCCTCTCTGCACCCTTCAGCACAGATGTGCACCTGTGTCTGGTGGTCCCAAATGCAGGTGTACTGACTATGTTTCCATGGCTGATGTGAAATTTGAAATAAAAGAGGAAAAACAAAATCACGGTATTTTCCTTTTTTTTATATTAATCAAGAAATTCTGTAATTGTTACTCTAACAAATTAAGTAAAATTATGTTTATATTTATCAGTAATTATTATTGATAAAACGTCTCCAGTGTCAAGCACCATCCTTCAACCTGAACTCGTATCCTTTCTTATGATGGGCGGGTATTAACATATTATTTTTATCATAAAATGCTAGGAAAATAGATTGTTTTGTTTGTAATTCCTTTCTATGACACCATATGAGAAGGGGGTTCAAAATTCAGTGGTGAAATGCACTGCTCTAGGATATTTGAGTCTTTTGCTTCTGAACCTCATGCAGGTCAGAGTTAAATTGATAGAGATAATTATCTCCCCATGTTCCCCAAACCTTGACTTCAAAAGGCACCATGCCAGCGGTTTGTCTCCACTGTGGGAAGCCAACACACACTTTGAAGAGCCAAAACCAAAGATTTTGATGTGGCCACTGTCTGCCCCCATGAAGGTGAGCTCACAGTTGTGTGTTAACACGCTCTCCTGCCTCCTGCTTCCAGCCTCACACCCACAGGCCCCGCAGCTCAGGATGCTGTGTTCATGGTGACTCAGGAAGAGACAGTTTTTGTTGTTATTTGCAGTGTGAAGGAAGCAATGGGAATGCTAATTACAGTTAATGGAACTTGGCACCGTTTCTCAGGAGGTGGTGCTGATTTGCAGAAGGTAGCACTTCTGATTTGCTGATAAAAGTCTGAGGATCAAAGGGTCGATTCGGGAGTGAGGGAAGTATGTATTTTTGATCCACCACTGCCAGGGCGAGAATAACAATGTCTCCTGAGTCATAAATCCACTAGTGGGGAGATTTAGTTTTATTCGACACTTTATTAGGAAAATGTGTGGGTCATTGAGGAATGAAAAAACAAAGAGTGTAAAGGGAGCAGATTTTAAAAAAATAGGATTTGAAAACCCTTTGGGAAAAGTTTATTATTGGGTATTTGGATTTTAGGCAAAACAGAAAAAAATACGGAATTATTGGCTCATACCAATGAGCTTTCATTCTGACATGCAGAATTATAGGAATAAATGGTAAATTCATAGCTTATTTGCTATGGATGCTTCATTTTACAGACGAGAGCATTAAGGCACAGAAATATTTTTCTGAATTGCCCCAAATCTTGTGAGTCCTAAAAAATATTACAATCAGAACCCAGCCTCTCTAGGATCTGGGACCTTAGTGAACATCCCTTTCTGAAATTGCTCTCCTGGGGGACATAACCTCCACGAAGTGGTACTCATGACCGCAGGTATCTCTCAGGAATCACCCCACGCCCAGCAATATGGCCAGCAGAATTTTACAGATAAAAAATGGCATTGACCACGGCAACGTTCAAAGGACTAGGGGACCTCAGTGAAGTATCGAGACAGACCAATAACAAGTTATTTATGTTATGTTATGTTATGTTATGTTATGTTATGTTATGTTATGTTATCTTATGTTATGTTATGTTATGTTATGTTATGTTATGTTATGTTATGTTATCTTATGTTATGTTATCTTATGTTATGTTATCTTATGTTATATCATACTACATTACAGTTCTGATGCTTATATTCTCGGAAGACACCAGCTGATTGTTCACCATATATATAAGCACACTTGCAATGGCCCTTCAGGTGGAGCCAAGGGAAATGGCCTCCTCCATGATCTTGACAAAGACACCAGAGTTCAAAATGCAAGGAGAAAACATTACGTTTTGAACACTGAGGCGGCCTCCTGGCCCCAGTTTCACCTGTTGCGCAAACTCTGTAGCCTATTCAAGACCTGCTCTGAAATTGGTTTTCTATAATCCTGCCATCTAGTTGGGGAGACAAGATATACATACAGAGGGGGGTGAAAGTAGGTTTTCATGAAAAATAATGCAGTCATTAACAAATAGTAACGCAAGAATAAACTTTGTGTTTTGTGCACTCATGACCCACCCTGTAGAAATCCACCAGAAAGCGACATTGATGATGGCGGTGACGTATAAGAAGACACAATGTATCAAGGATTACGCTACATGTTTCCTCATCGAGTCCCCAGGAAAGTAGGATGTACTGCAATATGACTGCTCTCGTGGTGGAGGAAATTAGGATTTCCAAAAGTTGAAACTGACTACCCAAGATCGCACTTCTTGGAGACAGAGACCTGGGGTTTAATGTGGGAAGAATCTGATTTGCACAGCTCTTCATCAATTATTGGCTGGCGATGGCAGCAAACTACCTGTGAGCCTCTGAGACTGTGAGGATAAAGAGAGAATGTTCCAGAAGAAGGCTGGGGTTCCGCTGAGCTTCAAAAGGTAAGATAGACTTACACAAGTAGAAATAGAAGAGACATTCTAGGTGGAGGGCAGAGACTGACCAAGGGAACTGGAGGAAGATGGGAGAAAGTGTGTGTTGCCATCATAGGCAGAAGACGACGGGGAGGAACCTGACCGGTATCAAAGCATGGATAATGTGCCCGGCCAGTGTGGCTCAGTTTTTGGGCATTGACCCATGCACCAAGAGGTTGCTGGTTCAATTTCCGGTTAGGAAACATGCCCAGGTTGTGGGCCTGATCCCCAGGGAGGGGCATGCAAGAGGCGGCCAATCGATGTTCCCTCTCATTGATGTTTCTCTCTCTCTCTCCCTCTCCCTTTCTTTCTCTCTAAAATCAATAAAAATGACTTTTTTTAAAGCATGGAAGACAGACACAGCAGGTCACATCACTGTGTCTTTGAGTTCACGATCCATCACCACCTTAGAAATCTTTATACTTTCTCTAAGATTCCATCTCCTTATAAGTCACTCATTCAACCACCGTGTATGGAGCCCTTGCTATGCACAAGGCACTGTTTTAAATACTCAAGGTACAATGGAGAACAAAACAAAACTAATCATACTGCCTTTGGTTAAAGGCTAACGAAAGCAGGCACTTCTCAGACACGCAACTTAAACAGGTAATCCAGGTGAATCCCTAGCCTGCCGCATAAAATGTGCTCAATAAATAGTGGTGGGAAGACCAAGGGGAATTTCTATCATTACTGTTACTATTCTTGTAACAGTCATTATGTTGGTCATCTTGTCATCTATACTTTCTACAGAAAGGGCTTCAGGAACCTGAAGTCACCTATGTGCAAAATGTACAATAATATTAATTATTAAGCACCCATATGTCAAAATACTAATTCTATCCATTATATATTTTTATATCTGAAAACATCATGAGTGTAAGAGGAGAACACCGAAAAGCTGATGCTCTGAACTGTCGCTAACAACAAAGTAGCCTTAGCATCAGTGTGGCAGTAAATCTTGAACCAATCTTTTCCTTTGTAAGGAGCGTTTAAAGTGCACCTGTCATGTGAGAATATCACAGGGACACACTTAGTCATGCACATCAGAGGTTTTCAACTGGGGGACGTTGTCCTCCGGGGGACATTGGGCCACAACTGAACACATTGTTTGTTGTCGCAACTCGGGGGCGGGGGTGTATCGTTACTGGATCTAGTGGGTAGAAGTCAGGAATGCTGCTGAACACCCAACAAACACACAGGGCACCTCCCCTTCCCATTGAAGAATCATCTGACCTAAAATATCAGAAGTGCCAAGGTTGAGAAACCCTGATATACAGAAAGCCCTTAGCACAATACCTAGCATTTCATAGGAATTCAAAAATAACAATATTATTATTACTGTTATTACAATGATCATTTTCATCATCACTATAATACTGTGCTCTGTCCATGCAAATATGAGGAATCTATGGCAGAATTTGAAAGAGTGATCGGCTTTGCCTTTGTATTAGGAGAGGACTCTATGCTTTCCCTGCCCTGAACCACGGGCCGATTTGCTCCCTTTTTGTCCCACATCCAACACCTTATTGTCCGTGTAACAAACACAGCATATAAATGTAGTTATGATTCTGTGCCACGGTGTATTTCTTTTAATTAGAGTCTCAGAATTATTCCCCGTGGAGTTCACCCGAGGAAGACATTACGTAACCTTTAAAAAAGATTAAGTTAAAAAATGGAGCTAAGACTAAAATAGAGCCACACTCTTCCCATTTGAAAGTATATTTGTTTATGTCAGGAGAATGAAGGGGGCATGAATTATTCATTGGAATAACAGTTTATTGGCAAAATTGTTGTCTTTGGATGGTATGCATTATGGAGTGAATAAATAATATGGGACAGATATTTTTAGGGACTGAAGAGTAAATCTAGGAAGGAAATTTGTAGCAGGAAGGAAAGAAAGTTATGGCTAGAGTGGTGCAGTCTTCCCAGTGAAATACGTGAAGGACATAAAAATGGCCTCAACCAAGATGTAAAGAAGAAAAACAAGTAAATCCCTCCTAACTGCTTTGCTCTTGGACGTGTGTGGCTGCTTCTCTTCAGCTCACTTAACGGAAAGTTTTCCGTATCAGTACGAACAGACTTACTGAGACTTCCTATTGCTACCTTCCTGGGCTGGCCGAGGAGGTGCACAGATTCACGCAGACTGTGAGCTGGAGGATAATCTGATCTTTTAGGTTTTTGTTATTATTACTGTTGTTGTTGAGACATAATTGACTATAACACTGTGTAAGTTTAAGGTGTACAATGTGTCGATCTGATACATGGAGTGTTGATCTGAGACACTTAACATGTTGCAATATGATTACCAACATAGTGTTAGCTAATGCTTTTATCACGTTGCATAATTAACTCTTCTCTTTTGTGGTGAGGACATTTAAGATATAGTCTCTGAACAGTCTTGAAGTAGACAATGGAGTATTGTTGCTGTGCATTAGATCTCCAGAAATTATTCATCTTCTCACCGCAGGTTTGTACCCTTCGACCAGCACCTCCCCATTTCCCTGGCCTGCCTGTCCCTGGCAACCACCATTCATTCTATGAGTTCAGCTTTCTTAGATGCCACATGTAAGTGATATCATACAGTGTTTGTCTTCCTCTGTTAGAATTATCTAACTTGGTGTAATGACCTCTAGGTCCAGCTATACTGTTGCAAATGGCAGGATTTCCTTCCTTCTCATGTCTGAATAGCATTCCAAAGTACATATATCAACCTGGCCCGTGTGGCTCAGTGGATTGAGCGTCCTCCCATGGCCTGAGAGGTCCCAATTCGATTCCTGGTCAGGGCACATGCCCAGGCTGTGGGTTTATTCCCCAGTAGGGGGTGTGCAGGAGGCAGCTGATAGATGTTTCTCTCTCACACTGATGTATCTATCTCTCTCTCCCTCTCTCGAAAAAAAAAAAAAATCAATGAAAACACATTTTTTAAAAACCAAAGCACATATATCACATCTGTATTCGTTCATGTCCATTGACTGACACTTAGGTTGTTTCCATGTCTTGGCTACTGTTAATAATACTGCAAGAAATATGGGACTGTAGAAATCTTTTCAATATCCTGTTTTCATACCCAGAAGAGGGACTGCTGGGTCATGTGGTATTTTTAATTTTTTGAGGACCTTCCATACTATTTCCATGGTAGCTGAACTAAATCACATTCCCACAGAGGGACTGAGGTTCTCTTTCCCCTAGATCCTTGCCAACAGCCATTCCATCAGGTGTGAGGTGATAGCTCACTGTGATTTTGATGTTTATGTCCCTGAGGATTAGTGATGTTGAGCACCTTCCTGCAGCTGTTGGCCACTTGCCTGTCTCCTTTGGAAAACTGTCTTTCCAACATCTCCTCTGCCCTTTTTGAAGCAGACTGCTGATGGGTTTGTTGTTGTTGTTATCGAGTTGTAGGAGTTCTTCACAAAGTTTGGATACCAACGCCTTACGGGATGGATAGTTTGCAAATGTTTTGTTTGTTTTCTGTTTTCCCATTCCATAGGCTGCCTCTTCATGTTGTTCATCTGACCGTGAAGTCTGGGTGTTCACTCTTTCTCATCTCTGCCCAGCTTTGCTTGCTCGGCTTCCCTCCCAGGTATACACCAGGCAAAGCCAGCCTTCCCTCCCAGGTATACACCAGGCAAAGCCAGCCTTCCCTCCCAGGTATACACCAGGCAAAGCCAGCCTTCCCTCCCAGGTATATGCCAGGCAAAGCTAGGCTTTCTTCACTCACTAGCCAGCTGCACACTAGACCTCGGTCCATGTCCAGTTCAGAGTGAAGACTCATTCAGGTTCTCCACACCTTCTAGCTTGCTGGGGAAACTTCAGCCCATTAATAATATTAATACCAAGCTGCTGCTCCTATTAAAGCTGCCATTGATAAGGGGACATTAATGCCCATTGACTCAACAGCGAGGAGACAGTTTTGCTTGAATCCCTTCAACGGGTCTAACGCTGAGAACAACCTCAGAGCATTTGATGTTTTTTCTCTGGTGAGGAAAACACCTGCTTCATGAAAAATAAAGTCTAAGTGGAAACAAACAAACAAACCCCATCTTGTGTGGTTCTACACTGTTAAAAACATTCTCTTAGGATGCCCACAGTTCTCGACAAATTAAACACTTTCCTACAAGAGGGGTCTGCACATTTTTTTCTGGGAAGAGCCAGTGGATAGGGAAGTTCGGCTTTTGGGGACATTTAGTCTCTGTTGCAGCTACTTAACTCTGAGGTTGCAACTTGAAAGCGGCATGGACACTATGCAAGTGAATGAGCAATGCTGTGCTTTGTAAACATGATTTGTTTACAGAACCAGGCAGCCGGTTTCAGTCTGCAGACCCCTGGTGAGCCAGTGGCCCAGGCCTGCTGAAACAAATGACCTCGCACTTTGTGGCTTGTCTGGAGGGGAGAAGTCGGCTGGCCGTGTGCCCTCCGATGGCTCTGGGAGGGACATTCCCTTGTCCCTTCCAGCTTGGGGCTCCAGCACCCCTTGGCGCATGGCAGCGTCACTCTCCACTCTCTGTTTCAGTTCCCATGGTTTTCTCCTGTGTCCTCTGGGTGTCTGAATCTCCATCTCCATCTCTTCTGAAGACACCAGTCATTGGATTTAGGACCTGCTCTGATTCCAGAATGGTTTCACCTCGAGATTCCCAACTAATTACACCTGCCAAGACTCTGTCCAAAGAAGGTCCCATTTGGAGATTCCAGAGGGACGTGAAATGGGGAGCACCCTTCAGGCCCTTACACCTGGTGGAGAAGGAGCGCCCCCGTTTCTGCCAGGACCTGCATCCCAGAAGGCAAGAGGGAGACAGCTGCAATGAGAATGGGGTGCTGTCTGCTCAGCCTGAAACCTGCCTTCTCTCTGTTAACAGGGAGAGGAGTTAGAGACATAGGTGTATCCACGCGGGACTTCCTTCCTGACATCGTAAGGACAGAAAGACATTTCAGAAGAGTAACGCTACTGGGTCCTGCATCGGTGCCCCACCCAGCGAGGGTTCTGCTTCCCCACCAAGGGTCTCACAGCTCGGGGCGCGATGCTCTGTGACCTGTCCGTCCTGAGGTCACATCACACCTGCTCCTCTTGGCTCCCCATGCCTCGACCATGTGCCGCTGACATTGCTGCTGGCTTCTGCCTGGAATCCCTGGCTGGAGTCACTCTGGACCATCAGACAGGAGGAGACGGGCACAGAGACAGGTACCCCTCTCCTCCTCACCTGCCTCATCAGATGTATCAGAAAAGGGCTGGTTCGTTGCCACCACAGAGTGAACGAAGTGTCACTGATTATCAGGAAGTTCTTAACTGTTCCCTGGTCCCCCCAACCCCGGGCTTCTCCCAGGACACCCTGGGCCACAGCCTCTACCTCTGGTCTCCCTGCCCACCCTGCTCTCTCTCATTGTCTGAACTGCAGTCTGTTCGGGGCCCGCGCTCTAGTTTCCTTCTTTTCCTTATGACCCGTGCATGCCCTTCACCTCACCAGGTGTACGTTCTAGATGTGGGCTATTTACTCCCCCAGGGGAAGGCTGGTGTGTGTGAGAGAGTCCCCTGCTACATATACATTCAACAACAAAAACATCAAAAGAAACAATATTAATCTCTTGTTCCCCGGCCTAGTAAAAAGCACATCAAAACTGACACCCCCACCCTGTTCAGAACCACAGACCCGAGGCTGGGTGGAAACAACCTCAAAACTGAGAGCTTCAGGGGGTGAGGACCAGGGCCCCGCTGGCCTGTGGGTAACGGTGTCCACTGGCTGGGATACCGTTGTGATGACCTGGCTATTGATTAACAGGAAAGGAGTGACGGGGAGGCCAGATGATGTGGGCATGCCATTTATACAGCGTTGCCAGGAAGCTGCAGCTCCCGCTCTGCAGGCCTGTTCCCCGAAGGTCAGTGGGGGCGGGGACTGGACAGAGGCAGTTAGACGCATGCCCAGTGAGGTCTGGGTGACGTGGGAAGATGTTTGCCTGCCAGTCACACCTGGAAACAGGAAATTGGCCGGAATAGATGTGGCTGCTGATTTCACCCCACTGCTGGCTCGTGGGGTTCTCACGCTCGGCCCTCACCCACGGGGCCCACAGCCAGGTGAGCCCCCACGCAGTGCACGGATGGACAGTGATTAGCCTGAAGCCACCCCGCGCTAACTCCGCCATGGAGCGGGAACCCTGGCCACTGGCCTTGCATCTAGCTCTGAGAAACGGGACTCTGCACACCGAGGGATGTGACTTCATGCGAATAAAGCTTTTTACCACATCGTACTCTCCCGTGGGGGCCTCCAGAAATGCTTATGTCGGCGGCTCCGGAAGAACCCCACTCCCACTAGCAATGGAGAAAGGCAATCCACACAGTTCTCTGATAACGGCTTGGCTCAGCCCACACCAGGGTGTGTGGTCTGTGAGCACAGGGCGTCCTCCCGGCCTCTCCAGGTGGGTTTCTTGGACAGAACACAAGTGCACACAAACGCCCTGGCAGGGACCATGCCACCTCGTGAACCCGAGACTGCCCCCTGCCGAGCATAGCGAGCATCCAGCATTCAACAAACACCTGTGAAATGGGTGAATATTGGCACGGCTGTCCTGTTGACAGCCAAAAACACAGGTGGGGATTTGACACCGTAGCTCCGTTTCTATGGTCTGGGGCCTTTGCAGATGGTTGAAACTGTGACAATTTGTTCTTTGGCCCCTCAGCCCCAGGCAGGGTCACCCTGATACGCCATGGACCTCGCCAGCCCGGGTCTCTGGTTGCAGTTTATGATTTAGGGTTAATGAAAGAAGCAGACAATTAGATTGCTTTCTAGCCCATTCAAAATTTCTTGCATGTCCTATAGTTTCTTGAAAACGTCTTCCAAGAGGCATGGTAGCAATGTTTTAGAGCCCAAAGGTGAGAATAATGCAGTTGTCCCTCTGAAGGGAATTTTAGATGAAACTATGCAACAACCCTCGCAAAGGCTCCTCTCCCGCCGCCAGGTGGGTGGAGTCGAGTGGAAACATGGCGTGTACTCAGGGGATTCTGGAAAGTGGTCGTGTGTGTGTGCACGCGCGTGCGCTCGCTCGTGCCCGCAGCGGAGAAAGTAGAAACTATAAAAGCAGTGATCTCCAAGTGTAGGATTTGACAGGAAACTTTCATAGGCTCTTGTGCTCTGAGTCTTCCTTGGTCTGGACTTTCCCAGTAGACATGTATTATTTCCAGTGTGGAAAAGAAAAATTAAAATCAAACTTGGCAAAAAAACGTCTTCAAGCTATTTTGTTATTTATAGATGGAGGTCATGAGGAAGTTGATTGAGCCTGTGAGTGGGGGTGGGGGAGAGAGACTGGGATGCCAGGGGTTCACGAAGGGAACAGCAGAACCAGGGGAGAAAATGGACAGATCAGATGGGGAATGAGGTCAGTCACCCACTTCCAAACACAAAACATCGCCAGGCAAGGCATTTCACACACAGTCATAAAATTCCCTCATCCATGTGCCATTTTCTGAAGCTAAATCTCAGAACATGTCTCTTTGCGCAGAATTGATAAGGTTACTAATTACCAGGGGACACGGGCTCTCCGCAGTGACATTTATACAATTCCCTGCCCCATCGTCCAAATCAAACAAGGTAATACTCAAAGGGAACTGGCCAGTAGACTCCCCAAGTCCCACTCAGGCAAGTCAAAACCTTTTAAAATCTCAGTTGGCTGATATTAAAATAAGAAAAGTGAGACTTAGGACACTTCCACTAGCTTAGGAATTACTTATGTGAGCCACTGCACTTGGCAGAAAAATAGGACGGATGTTAGCACGGCCCCGGAGTTTTAGACATCATGTAGGACAGTCTGCTTGTGTGTACAGTGCGGCAGGGCAGTGAAGGGCGAGGGGACTTGTCTAAGGTCATAACGCCAGCTGGTGACTAGAATGCAAGCTCAACCCCAGCAGTTACGTCTGTGATTCTTTCAACGACAAAGGGGAGGAAGAAAGAGAAACAGGAGGAGAGGAAGAAGAGAGTTCTTTCAAATTTACCTTTGCATTTTATCCAAGAATCAAGACATCTGGATTCTTTGATGAGTTTCATCATCAGTGCATTGGGACATAATGAAACTTTCTTATTTATGTTTATAGAATTGCTGGATGTTAAAATAAACACACACATTCACTTCAGCATGATATGAAGAGATAGGATGGATGGATAGATAAACAGACAGGTAGATAGATGATAGATAGATAGATAGATAGATAGATAGATAGATAGATAGATAGATAGACAGACTGATAGAATGAATGGACAGGTGGAAAGACAGATAGATGATATATAGATAATATTTTAACTTGTTATTTTAAAAACCAGACCTCATTCCACCATTATTGGCACGTTTCAGCTACAGGGAAAACACTCTGGCGTGCTGGCATGCCTTCCAGAGCTTGGAGGGGTTTCTCTGGCAAGAGACCAGTTCCCTTGTGAGGGGCTGGCTGCAGCTCTGAGGGAAGGAAACAGACTCTTGTTACAGTAAATGTCAGTGCCCGTGGGAAAACCTTACTAGCTGGCTGTGTTCTGGGAACAAATACGTTTTCAGTGGTTCACTGCCTGGAACTCTCAACTTGGGTAGCCCCCAAACCTTTGAGCTTGTTTACAAGGGGGAGTGAGCATCGTCTTTTCATTCTATAGACTCTAAATGGAAGTCTACAGAATCACGTTTCATCGCCCTGCCTGAGTACTGACCAGGGACTTCTCAACGTCCAGCACTCCTGCAGACACCATCTCTACAAACGCTGGCTTGGGTTCTCACAGATATCCAGAGAAGATGCCCGTGTGTAGCTAGTCAAATGACAAGAAGTAACTCTCCAACAAAAAAATCCACTGATTTCTTCATTTATAAACCTTATCTTTGGTACCTTTGGATAGACATCTCTAGAATTAGGTTGATTTTGAAATTTACTAGGCATATTATCTCATCGAGTAATGTTGCTACTGGTACCGCAGTTTCTGTCTCTGAGCAATGGAAATAATAATGTTCCCTCATTATTGGGGTGCCCTAGAGATTAAAAGACATACTGATTGGAAGAGTTTACCCTGTGCCTTACACGTAACAATAAATATATCTACTAATAGTGGTAGGAAGTCATGGGATTTTTGGCAAATCTATAATTAAATTGGTTATGTATCCTAAAGCAACAAAAAGAACATTTAAAAAAGCACATCCAGCCCTGGCTGGTGTGGTTTAGTTGATTGGAGAATCATACTATACACCAAAAGATTGTAGGTTCAATTCCCAGTCAGGGTACATACCCAGGTTGAGGGTTCAATCCTTGTGCGAGGCAACTGATCAGTGTTTCTCTCTCACTCTCCCCCTCCCTTCTACTCTCTCTAAAATCAATTAAACATTTTTAAAGGCATGTCCATTTAAGATAGTTATGTTTAAGTCCAACATAACAGGACAATGTCACAATACCTATAATGAGATCCAGCTCCTAATGAGCTACGGATAAACGGGGGGGAGAGGCTTAGAGAAGATATAAAAGACCCTAGCCATTGCTCTTACACTTCCTTCCCAAACCCCCAGAGACTCCTTTCTGCAGAAGAAGGATGGACAATTCTGACCAAAGCTACATGAAGGACAGGGTCAGGAAATCTGACCTTCCTCTGTTCATGCCAAATTCCACTGGGCCTTCCTAGGTACTGCAAGAGTATCTCCTCAAAGGGAAGGGTGAGCACACGAGGAGCTGAGGGAACATGAGTAAGGGAGGGGTCGGCAGATGAGTCAGGAATGCGTGCTGTGTCACTGAAGCTCAGTAAATACACCCCACAGGTTCTGTGTTTTCCTATCCCATGACCATGGCAGACATCACTAATGGATCATGGCGCTCATTCCCCATGAACTGTCTTGGACCCGGCGATCCACTACATTGTCCTGCCGCAGACAGACACTATCAATCACCCAGAGACAAAAAGTGACATAAAACCATCACGTTAGCCCGGACATTGGTCTTCATAGAAGTGATAAAGGTCTTCACATGTGACGAAGGTGGGTGTTTGAGTGGCTTGAAACTGCCTGAGACAAAAGGCAGCAAGAAGGAGCATACTGTCCATGGGGCGAAGTGAAGGTTCGGGGCTGACAACATGTGAGAGTGGCTAGAGACAAGTAAGAGACAGGCTGAGTGATTCAAAGCCGAATGGGGGAATTAAAAAGAGCTTCCAAGGTTGAAACCTGCAGTACTCATCAATTTAAAAGAAACATTTTTTAAAAATAAAGATGGGCTCAGCTATCTTTGCGGAAAACAAAACAAAACAAAACAAAAAAACTGCCAGGAAATATAGCACAGGAGTTAGAAAAAGCCCTTCGATAAAATTAAGATGAGGATTATTCCTCAAACAGGATTTACTGGACCGTGTGAATCATACAAAAGGCAGCGGTAAGATAATTATTTGTATTGTGACTTTCCAGCTCACAGAAGAAGAAAATCTTTGTGAAATAAATAACAACAGTAACAAATTAACAAGAATAAAAGTGTGTGTGTGTGTGTGTGTGTGTGTGTGTATATATATATATATACAAGTAATAAAATATATTTTACCATAAGCCTATTCCATGCTGTATGTTAGGTCATATATTATTTTATGACACCTTACTAAAGAATAAGGAAGGAAGGGCATGAGAATGAAGGAGAAAAAGATAGACGAGAGAGGAGGAGAAGAAGCAGGGTTGTTTCTATTGCCAGGTTCCGCACCAGGGAATTGAAGTTCAGGAGAAGGAAGTCACTTGCCTGGCATGTGTCAAAGTCAAGAAGGAAACAGTCCCATCTGCCGCCAAAGCACATAGTCTGTTACCTGTGTGCTGCACTTTATCTAAAAGAGAAGAGAGAGGAGCCTGCAAGCAGGTACACTGCCCCTGCAGCGGTCAGAGAGGAAGCCAGACCAGTCACCACAAACATGCCCCTCTCTTCAGAGCATCCGTGAGTATCACATCACAAGACAGAGACAAACAAAAATTTACTGTCTGTGGCTTGGCACTGTGCCTGCAAGCAACCCTCCCACTAACATGTGGATTCACAAATACATGAACAAACAGGAAAAAAATGAGTTTACCAGCTGGCGATAATTAAGCAATCCTAATCTATAATTACTGAGAACATACTGTATGTAAATGCATCCTACTAGGGCCTCCTATACATTGGTAGGTGCACTCATTCATTCATTCATTCATTCATTCAGTCAGCCCATCAGTAAACGTTTCTTCGGGGCCAACCATGTTATGGGTATAGCTACTCTGGAAGGACCAGTAAAAGTAAGCACACATAATACTCTCTAGGTCTAAAATAAGCCAGTCAGGGAAAGACAAGTACCACACCATCTCACTTGTTTATGGAACATCATGAACAAAATATGCTGTCAATCAAAAGAGATCCAGAGACATGGAAGTAGGGAAAGGACTGACCAACCTCAGAGGGAAGGGGTGTGGGGGTGTCGGGAAGAGATAACCCAAAGAACTTACATGCATATATGCACAACCAATGGACACAGAAAATAGTTTGGGGAAAGCAGGAGGGGGTAGGAGCGGGGAGAAGAAGGTCAATGGGGGGGGGGTGGAAATCTGTAATACTTTCCACAGTAGACATTTAAAAAATAAATAAATAAAACAAACAAAAAGAAGATAATAAGATAATAAGCATACACAAATTCCAGGCCTTCTGAAGCTCTCATTCTAGTGGGGAAAGACAAGGCAACATTTTTTTTTTTTTTTTAAATCCTTACTCGAGGATATTTTTCCATTTATCTTCAGATAGAGTGGGAGGGGGAGAGAGAGAGAAACATAGATGTGAGAGAGACATTTTGATTGGTTGCCTCCCACACGACCCCAACCAGGGCTAGGGACCAAACTTCAACCGAGGTACGTGTCCTTGACCGGAATCGACAAGGCACGTTTTTAAGGTACAGACTAGGTGAAGCGGCGATCATTACAAAGGAAAGAAGGCATGCAGGGAAGGAAGTAGAGGATGTCAGGTTCCAATGTACAGTTTTAGGTACAGTGGTTTACTCAAGACGTGAAACTCATGACTGGAGAGAAAAACTGTGGGAGATGAGATGTGGAGGATGGCAGGAGGCAGGGCACACAGGTCTCCACACAGAGGCGACAGATTCTGGTCTTACTCTAGGGGAAAAGGGAAGCCACCAATCGGTTTCATCAAGAGCATGTCATAAGCAGGTGTGCATTTGGAAAGATGTTCCGGTTGCTGTCAGCAGAACCTGGTGTCCGGATGCCTGCTGGAATCAGAAGGTCCTGTTAGAATGCTGTTTCAGTAAAACCAATGAGAGAAGGTGGCCGCTTGGACAACAGGGGTGGTAATGGTGGAGAGGGAGACATTTTGGAAGGATCTGGTAAATTATTAAGGGGAGAAAAAATCAACACATTTGGACTGGATATGAGAAGTGGTGAACTATTTTGTTTTTCCCCTGAAAAGAAAAACATAGAAACAATAAAAATATGCTTGGATCCCAGTCTTGGACGTGGCCCATCTCTAAACCAATTTGAGGGAGATTCTTGGTTAGATTTGAAGTCAGAGTGGTGGTGAGGTGGGAGATGAGCCTGCTCCAGGTTTAGGATGAACTGAAAGGTTCACTCAAACAAACAAGTTCTACCAAAAGAAAGCAAATGAGGATACCATGACAGCAACCCATGTGTGAGATAAGAGGGTATGTTAATCTTTAAAATTTTTTCAGACAATCTGATGAAGGACACAAAAAGGAGACCTAAGATAAGATGTCATGGTGTGATCAAAACTGAGAAAAGTCAAAGGTTGCATGAGGTTTGGAAACCTGGAAGCATCAGCATTCCTTTGTCAGAAACAGAAAATCGAAAAGAATGCTATTTTAGTTGTGGGGAAGAAATTAGTTCTACTATTGTTATAAATGCCCTCAATATTTAGAACAACAGACACATGGCACAGATAGTGCTGAGATGTGTCAAGAAAAACACAGAACAATTAATTAGTATGACACCTTCCCCCAAGGAAGCAATTCCAACATTTAGTGAAAACAATGATATAATAAAATGCAATCATCTGGTGTCTATATTAGCAATAATCAGTATATATGATTAAAGCCAAGCCAAAGAGTATTTTTCTATTCCAAGTGTGCACACTACCCACGTTCTGTTGGTACAGATGGGTTCTATGTATTGGAGGAGTTCAGCTGTTTTATGGACAAGAAGAAAGGCAGTGATTTCAGGGGTTTATTCAGGCTACCCAACAAACTAGGCAGCCACATCTCTGCTTGGCAGATCGGAGCAAAAACCACCTCCTGCAAACTGTGTGCTCTTCAGCACCAGCAAACAGGAGTGGGTGAAAACAGAAAACCATGGAGTGCAGAGGGCCCTGAACAAGTGGCTGCAGACACCTATTCAAATCCTACCCTCTACAATCAGAGCTGCAGATCGAAGTCACGGACCAGACGTTCCAACCTATCACCAGCTTCATACGTTATAGTCATCTGGAGTCTTCTGAATTCTGATCTTGAGCAAGAAATACATGTTAATTCTTTCTCCTTCCTGATTCCCTTTCAAATATCCACGCAGACATGTAAGCCAGGCAAGTTCATCACACATGCTTGCCTCCACTCGCCATCCCCGACTCTGAGACAGACATGACTAGGTGTAAGGGCACTCTTTCCTGATCAGCCTCAGGATCTCCACCAGCGAAGCTCCTTGGGTGGCTCCTCCATGTGGTCGACTACTCCTCATCAGGAAAATGAAACAAACTACTGATACAAGTAACAAGTTGGATGAATCTCCGGAGCAGTAGGCTGAATGGAATAAGCTAATTCCAAAATGTTGCATACTATACATTCCATTTATATAATATCCTTCAACTGGAAAAATTTAAGAAAAGATCAGAGTAGTGGTTGTCAGGGGTTCGGGATGGGGGTAGGGGTAAGGGAAGTGGGGTTATATGCAGTATGTGGGATCCTTATGGTGAGGGAACTGTGCTGTATCTTGACTGAGGCATGGACCCTGGACCAATGCAGGTGCTGAAGTATATAGAACTAAACACACACACACACACACACACACACACACACACACACACACACGGGGTGAAAGGGAAACTGGGAAATCTGAGTAAGACCATCAGATTGCCCCTGTAGATGGGATCAGTGTCTGAATGTGAGCAGTAGGTCTTCCGTATCAATCAGGTCGCCTCTAGTTGTGATATGCTATAACAATTTTTAAAGACTTTGCCTTAGAAGATCTGAGTACAAGGTGCTCAGAATCTCTCTGTTATTTTGTGTTTCATGCAAATCTACTGATCTATAATTATCTCAAAATAAAAAGTGGAATTAAAAAATAGCCCCTTGGAGGTCTACCAATAAAACAAAGTAAGCATATACGTTGAAATCTACTCGTCCTCCCTGAAGTAAATCATCAGGTTTTTATTCATATTTGTTTTCTTTTTTTATCCTCACCCGAGGACATTTTTCCATTTTTTGTTCAGATAGAGTGGGAGGGGGAGAGAGGACGAGAGAGAGAGAGAGAAACATTGATGTGAAAGGGACACATCGAGTGGCTGCCACCCACACGACCAACCAGGGCCGGGGACAAACTGCAACTGAGGTAAATGCCCTTAGTGGGAACCGAACCCGGGTCTCTCTGGACCGCAGGCCGACGCTCCAACCGCTGAGCCAAACTGGCCAGGGCTCATATTTGTTTTCAATGTCAAATGAAAAAGTACAGGGTGGGGCAAAAGCAACTTTATAGTTGTTCATATGGATAATAGCACAATAATTAATACAGAATACAAGAATAAACTGTGTTTTGCAGACTCACAACTATAAACCTACTTTTCCCCTTTCCTGTATAATAAATCTAATTTGTTGCCTAGGTTCCGATTTTTGTCACAATATTTCCATTCTCTCAACTTAAGCTGCAGTGACTACAAAATGAGGTGATATGTAGGAGTGCTTTGGGGGTGTAGAGATATTTGTCATCTCCATGATCACAATCAAATTCTCTCAGCTGGCCAATAAAGGTAGAAATTCATAGTTCCTACACCAGATTGATATTAACATGGTCCTGGAGTCTGGACCTATGATCCCCAAACCCTCGGGTTGATGTTGACTCTGATTCTGAGTGGCTCTGTGAGCCCAGCCCCAGAGTAGCAACATTCCAAAGCAGAACCGCAGCTAGCTGCCGGCATGACATTGCCTTTCATTCCCTGGCAACCCTATATCCTAGCTGCATTTCGCACGGACTGAGCCTTCCATTCACCCTACATTCATTTCCAAATGGAAATGATATCTTGTACTACACATGTTTTCTGTGATAGTTTGTCCTGTGAATTCATTTAATAAGGAAGCACCTGGTCTGTCTTCCCATTTCAAGAAGGTGGGTAGTGTTCACAACAGCCAACTGCCAGGCCCTGCATCTACCCGAGGAGGCGCTTTCTCGCCCGCAATTCTGAAGCTGAAAAGATGTTCAGGTGAGTCTGCTTCCATTAACCTCTGCCAGTGAGAATATTATTGCGTTCTCCCACACTCAATAGCATGGAAGTTGCTGAATATTTAGCAGCATAATCAAGTATACGAGGGGCAGAATGAGAGAGCTCCTTGCAAATTTCCTTATGCCTTTCACTGTCTCACAGTGGAGGGTGTATGTTTATTATAAGGAAAATGTGGTTTAAAGGGTACATTTTTGGTGAAGAAAACAGATTAGCATGTACACTGTAGGAATGTAAATGAATGAAACCTATTTGGAGGGCAAATCCTGGCCATCGCTATGAAAAGTAAATTGATCCAACCCTTGCAGAACTAAGAAAGTATCCCATAAATATACATGCATAAACCACCAAGAGTTAGAGATGTTTAAGTAGAGGTAGTGCCTTAAATAGAAAAAACAAACAAACAAACACCAAACCTTAAACCAAACCATTTCAATGTGCATTAGTAAGGAATCTATTACAGAGATATTGTTTTATTCATGAAATAGAATACTATGAAACTATTAAAAAGAGTAAGTCAGTTGTATATATCCAGTATGGAGTTATTATATATGGCACATTATTATATGTGGCATATTTATTTATAAATATTAGCGCACTAGCTGGTTAGATATTTTTGTTCGTGTGTGTGTGTGTGTGTGTGTGTGTGTGCATGGGTGGCTGGTTAATCCTTCATGGACTGAGTCCTGGGAATATTGCTACTTCTCTTATTCTGCACTCTTGATTCCTTCCTCAAGATCTGCTACTCTACGGTCTAAAAGTGACTGTGGAGTAGGGAAATATCGAGTTGTTTTTCACAGGGTATCAGGTTTCATAAGCAAGACGAATAAGCTATAGAGACCTGCTGTACAGCACTGTGCCTACATTAACAATATGTTAAATACTGTGTACTTCAGAATGTAAGTATGCACATACGCGCGCGCACATACACACACTACCCAGCTCCATAGTAATTCATATTATATTGGATCCACCTTATTCAAGCCAATATGTTATTTTGAGACTAAAATTATTTAAAAGCAGAGTTAAAGTCCCTTTTCTAAAGTCCCTTCCATATAAATCTGAGCAAGTTATCAAAGTCTAGTCCTAGTGTCCCTATCTATAAAGAGGGTTTGATAATCATACATATACCTTACAAGGCTGTATCCATAAAGTATTGGGTAAATACTTACCCAACAATGATGTTCAATTATTATGTGTGTATGCTGTATGTAAACACACACACACACATACATTTGAAGACAGAGGATGCGACTGTTTCCCAAACTAAGCGTTATGACTCTCCATTACCATTTCCTTACAGCTGTCCATTTACTTTCAGCCTTTTCTAAATGCCTTCTTTGAGCCTAAGAAGAGTAGGTGTGCAGCTCAATCTAACATAAGAAAGAACTTCTAATGATTAAGACCGTGTAAAACTGGCTGCCTTATGAGACAGTCCCATCACCGAGGGTATCCAAGTGAGAGAGCCCTGTGGGACAAGTCCTGGGGACGATCCTGGGCTCTCTCTGGGGGCTCTCTTTCAGGCTCCCTCCACAGTCACATAACAGGCTTGTCATACACTTCAGTTGTAGCTCTTGCCTAGTCTCCCAGGTGGAGATAGGTAACTACTTCTCAGTCCTCCACCTAGGTTCCCTTTCGCCTACCTGACTCCTTTTCAGTGCAAGAGAGTGTCAATGGCTTTCACAGCATGTCTTCCTCTGGTGGGAAATCCTTGAGGACAGCGGCTTGGCCCTATTTATTTCTTAATCTCACAACACTCTGCACCTAGTAGGTTCACAATGAATTTCAGATGATAAAATAAATCCTGCCAAGCAATCTTGAGTGTTTTTCTATTTGTAAAGTCTTCTCTATACATTCTAGATCATTAGATATTCTGACATATTATGTAAACCAATCTGCTGTTAAAACCTTAATAATAGAGGCAGCAACAATGATAGCAATGATGTTTAAATTGAAAAGTAAATCCACAGAGATGTCAATAGAATGTTTGTGCCTCTTTACTTCCTTCCCCATTATTTGAGAAGGAACGTTTTTATTAACTTTAATGCCTAAATAGAATAATTTACATCTATCGCCTTCCCCCTGATGGCTGGCTTCTTTGGGGAACCTTCCCCCCCGGTATTTTTCCCTTCGCAGCGACTAGTTGACAAGAAGCAAAACACTAAAGTAGATACCTCTTCCGTACAACAAACATCTTTCTTTAAGTCAAAAATGTTCCTGGAAGGTGGGATGGGGAGGAAAGACTAAAATAAAAAAATTGCATTCATAGTTTGACCACAGAGACTAAATCAGATCATGTTTATTGATTCATTTCAATCAATAGACATGGGAAAGTTCAGGCGATTTTGACCCATGCCTCCAGGTATAACTTTGAGAACAGTTTAAACCCAGCCCCAAAGTTGAGTTACTGCAGAAAAATAATTAAAAAAGAAAAAGTTCGTGTCCACCATGTGACACAGATATATTCATAAAAGGAGGAAAGGAGGAAATTCAGCTTCTCTTATTTTCCCCCAGATAGATTATAGCAATAAAAGAATGGTTTTGCACAAAATATTAAACTATGTCACGGTTCAACATAATTAACCAAATGGTAAATAACACAGAAAATTACATCAGAATCATAAATGGACACACTGGATCATAAACATCAGTAGGCTTCATGCAGTGAAAATGGTTACGTGTTGGTTTACTCCTTGCCCAGAATACGTGGGTTCCCAGAAACCATCCTTGTCTCCTGTCCTCTTATGTCCCCTGAAGTCTTCCAAAGAATTAAGGTCCTTCAAGCCAGGCCCTTGCCACTGAGTCTGCTGTCTCTTCTAGAGAGAGAGAACGGTCGCCGTGTTTGAACATGAAATGTCATGTCCACACCCCATCAGGAGCTCTTCTAAACTATTTCTGCAGAAGCTGAACTAACCAGGACACAACTTGTTTTTCTCATGCTGCATTTCCAAAGTGAGCTTAAGTCCTTCTCACTGACCGGGACACCCACCAGACACACATCTGTGCGGTGACATGGACAGAATAGAGAGGGCAGGAGCAATGATGCAAATGAAATCCAAGGACCTCCCAGGGTACTTTACCAAGACTGCACCGGCAGCTGTTTGGGAGCACCAGGTCGTGTGGGAGCCATTTTTTAAGGAAGCCAGAGTTCAAGCTGAAGTCAAAGCTTGAACAGGGTCTGGACTCTGATGGTATGAAGAGTTAATGGCTATATCCTTTGGCTATCAGGTCAGCCACAGGGTGCGATGAGGTAGTGGATACACGTACTGAGTAGTAAATCCACATAGTATTTCTGGCCTATCATCTCTTCTCCATCTCTGCTGGCAGCAACATTCCCCTTCTGCTGATATATCTCACCAGTACGCTGGCTATCCAAACATGGTCTTGACTGGAAATCGCAATCCCCTCTTTTCAGGATGAGGGTATGACCCTAATAGAGATGATAACTCTTTTATTTTACCTATGGAGCTAGAAGATAGAGATCGTCTTTGACTCAAAACATCAGCTGTTGAGAGCATAGCGTGGAGGCTACAACTAGCTACACCTGCTGAGGAATGAAACCAACCCTCAGAAGGCAGTCAAAAGATGAAGAAAAGACCCATCTCCTTAGTGATGTCCTCTGAACCCCTGAACCCAGCCCTGTCTGATGACAGACACATAACTTTTGGATTTCTAATTTCATGAGTCAATAAATCTCACTGGTAAAACACACACACACACACACACCCCAAGGTTAAATTTGTTGGAATTTGGTTTCTGTCATTTGCAATAAAAAACATCCCAGTGAATTCAGTGAAAGCAAAGTGTGACCCACCTCTTACTCTGTGGCTCCCATGAAACATTTTCTTGCCTGAAGAGGTTTCTGCTTTAGGCCAAGGCAGCCTCTGGGTCAACCAAAACCTTCCTTTCCTTCAGAAAACTTCATACACAGCAACGCTGCGATGCTGGTTGGAGCTCCACAAAATAGTTACTGGACATGGAAAGACACTTCACGGTGTCTGTCATGAGTGAGCACCACTGCGCTACCATACAAAAGGATTTTGGAAAGAAGTGTAGCTGCTTTTGGAAAGTCTCTGCGAAAAACGGGGCCCAGTGTAATTTAAAATGGCTAAGACAATCAGCTCGAAAATTAAAGTTTCTAATGGGAACACCTACTCAGCCCTAATAATAGGGGAGCTACCATCATAATTATAATGTGGTGCCAGCAGGCACATCATTAACTAACTTTTCTCAGCGACTGCAATTAACGAGCATCAATAGATTGAGTAAATTATTAATAACCCCACAAGCTCCCGTGCACACTGCTGGCTCTATTTTTTTTTTTTTTCCCAAGTAAGAAGCAAAAGTTAACAGCTGATATCCAAACAATCTTTGATTTATCTCTTTTACGACATTCCTGTACTTTTTAAGAAGTCTTTCTGGAACAGATGATGGTGGTAAAGAATTAAACAGTGACTGGAGCAGGAAATACCCTGGAAGTGAGCAATGCAATCGAGCAGAGAGACCATCGTGTCTGAGGTGATCAAACAGCCCCGGTCTGTACTCTGTGCACAGTGTGATCATTTATGGGACTGTTATTATCACTGAGTGCCAGTAAGAGTCGATGTTGTTCTGGCCGTTGCTGTATGCCGTACAGCATGAATCAGCAGTTCTTCAATATCACCTAGGGACCAATGTAGGTTTATGATGTTCACAAATCATCTCCTCAGATCACAGGACATTAACACAGGGTGGGCCTTGGCTAACATGATAAAGAAGATGAAGAAGAAAAATCCAGAAAGAGTGACAGGACAAAGTCAAGGAGGCATAAATAGGTCAAGAGGTCTCTTCCACCCCTTGCATTGAAATTGCTGCCAGCCACTAGGAGAATAAAGCACATTCCTTATCTTTAAGGTGTGCATGTTCCAACGGAAGGAGGCTACTAAATAGAAAACATCAATAGACCATGGATGCCTTATGGTCGGAATAAACACAGGGACAGAGGGAAAGGGGGCAGGTAACCCAGCCTGGGGCAGGAAGTTCACAGACAGCTTCCCACAAGATTGAACATCTCTGCTGGGTTCTTTAACGACAAAGAGACAAAGACAGAAATGGTAATGATGCCGAACAAGAGTGGAGAAGGGTCCCAGCAGAGGAAACTCTGCAGATCAAGGTCTGGGTGTGAGGAAGACGTGCCTGTTCTTGTGAAAACAAGTCAGGTGACTTGGTTGGAGTGTAAACCAGTTGGTGGGTAGGGGCCAGATGAGAAGGACTGTGTGCAGGAATGGAGGCTGACAGCAATAGAGAGTCTTCAAGCGACACACTCAGACTTGACTTATGGAAAGCTCACTTGAGCTGCAGTTGACAGAATTGTGTTGAGAGGGGGTGGGGAGGGAAGAAAAAAACCATGGGGAGTTTGCAACGATCCATGCAAGGGATGACAGTGGTCTCCACCAAAGACTCAGCGGGGGCACGTTTGTGATTATCCAGTGATAAATCACAAACACTTCACTCTCCACCCTGCATCCAGGGTGATGTGACTATTGCCAACCTCAGCAGGAAAATAGCCATACTGTCCTCACTGCCACCCACCTACTGAGCAGCTCCAGGAAGTTTAGTCACCTTGGATCTGAAGCAAAACTAGAAGGGTGGAGGTTTGGGGAACAGGCCTGCAGGAGATGATTTCCAGTATTTGGGTTTCTCTCTCTCTCTGGGTCTTCAAAGGCCATCCCCCACTGTGACTGAGGACAAGTCATGGGTAGGTAAACCAGAAGGCCTCTTGCCTTGACTAAATCAATAAACCAGCAAAATACCGGGACCCCAGGTACTCCTATCTTGATGCCTCCTTCAGTGAAAAGGCATCAGACTAAAGTGATATCAGCACATGCGGAGTCATCTGGCCGAGAGCGTGAACAGGAGGAGGATTGAAAATGGTGACCCGTGGGTCACTGCTACAGACACTCTCCCAGCCTGTCTGCAGGCAAATGCCTGGGGCTGCGGGGTTCAGGATCTGTCTCCCGCAGCCTCTGCCTCCCAGGACTCTGGGTTTCTGCTCAAACGACTGCCTCGTTTTGAGATCATTCAAGCATGTGAGAAGTGTGGATGGCAGGGGAACACATCTATCCAATGAACATTTAAATGATACACCTGGAATTTATCACAAGTGCAGGGAAGGGGTGAGTCCTTAGAAAATCAAACTAGAAAAATCTCTCCCCTCGATCAAACAGCTATATTTTCCGCCCACGGAACTGAGCATTGCAGGCTCCAAACGTTAAATGTATACAGCCTCCTCTGGTGTATAACATGGATCTGAGGGAGAGACGCACACAGCAGGAGGTGTGGAAATATGTAAGGAAGGAGCTTGAGACACGGCAAAAATAAGAGGCGGACAGCGTTAAGTGAGAGAGAAAACTTCATCCTGTAATAGCCCACACAGGTGCTGAAATCCAGCTTCCGGGTTCCCTCCAATGATCATTAAGAGGAACCCCTCCACAGACATCTCCTGGTGCCTTTAAATAACAAGCATTTCTGTTAGGTCTTGGTCTGACACAGTCTAAAGACTCTGCAAGGTCTAAAGAACGGGATCCTGTGAGTTAGGAGCGAGAAGCAGTAGCTTTTTGGTTTCTCTGAGTTCGCTGTGCCTCATTTCCCAGAACCCGGTTGTGCCCAGGCTTGACCATCTGCCTTCTGCTATCTGCTAAAAAGCAACTTTTCCCCTGGGTCTCAGATCTCATGGTGGCAGTTTTAGTCTTTGCACGCCTCCCACCAGGTCCTCCATTGGAAATCACTCAGAAACCTATCTCCGTTTCTCTTCCCCCCGAGTCACGCCTGCAGCCTGACACTGATAACGGCTTCCACGAAAGTCCTGCACCAGGTCACCAACCCCATGTCCCTTCTTGTTTGCTGTCAAATTCAACATGCTGTGTGATCAGATTTCTCCTGAGGAACAACTGTGTCATCATCCACAGCAATGGCATCAGTGGCAAAACAGAGACAATAAGACAGAGCAAGACAAAACATAGGAAGAGGGGGGCCCTTTGGCCCAAGGCTATCAACTCAATGGTTCTTGGGGGTGCGTTAATAATGTGTAGTACTTGATATCCATCACACCCACCCCAGTGGAAATCCCGAGGCAGGCTTTCAAATAACGAGAAGCTCCATGCTCATGTACAATGCAAGTACATACCAGGACCAACTGCGGGAAGAAGTCACTGTGCTCTCTCTGCCAGTTTCGGAGTTTCTGGAGCTTTATGTCACAGGCACGTGGCTCTCACTCTGTTTCAATGAGGGGCTCAAGAAGAGCGGAAAGAAATATAGACGTGCACCCTGATGGCCTGCGAAGGTCAGCCCTCTCTCACAGCCAAGAGCTGAGACCCCTTTTGTGTTCGGTCACCAGGCTGCCCGCCTGTGAGGAGGGAGCTGCTGGGGAGGTAAGAGGGCCGGCTGGCTCAGCCTGGCAGGTAGACCCTGCCATCCCCTCTCGGCCTCTGTCTGGGGAAGACCGTTGCCGCAAGTACATTCTCAAAGGCAAGATGTATGACAGGCACGCAGAGCTATCATTTTTAGTGCCAGAGAAACTTGGAATTTCAATACATGACATTTGCAGTTACTAGACGGGTGCTAGGGCCCAGTCTCAGGGGAAACTGGGAAGGCGCTTGAACAAGGACTGGCAGTTTGTTCTCTGGGGTACAGTACAGGCCGTTCCCTTCCCCAATCTAGATGTGCTTAAACATGCAGATCTCATTTTAAAACGCAGTCTTAGCCACTTTGGAAGAGCCAGAAGAATAGAGAGAGAGCAGTTTGAATGACAGCACGCTTAGCCCCAGCCAGGTAATCACGCCAAGGGCACAGCAGGTGGGTGGGTGGTGGCACAGGAGGGGTGAAGGAGTGGATGCCATGTAGCAATTGAAGAAAAAGAACCGGCCATGTAGAGAGAGAGAGAGAGAGAGATGTTCCTGTGCCTCCCAGTATGGGGCCATGCTAGTGGGATACGACGAGCTCATAGACACATTGTTGCTTGTATATTTCACGATCTGCATCAGCACCTCTATGGGGCCCACCTCTGGTCTTAAGCATCCACAGAATGAGCATGACTCCTAAATGTTCTCACTGACGTCACGCAGGAGAGCTGAGACATGGCCATGGCTACAGGTCACCATGTGAGGTCCTGAACTCCCTTTAAGTGTGAGAGAAAAAGGTACGAGGCAGAGAAGGAGGGAGAGGGGGTCCCAGGCTGCGAACCACGGAAGCCATTCTGAGACTTGCAGACACTCTCATGTGCTTAGAAAGAGAGTACTGTCAAAGGAAGGTTGGTACCGAAGGAGCCACCATCCCCATCTGACCCAGGCTTTGCCAAGGAAAAAAACGTAAAGGAAAAGACTCATCCAGAATTTTTATCTCCCTGCTCTGCCGTGGTGGGAGAGGGGGTGACTTTGGTATAGACAAAGGCACCTCCAATGAGAGGTGCCACGCTGCTGAGACCCTCAGGGAGGCACAAACCCAAACCTGCTCAATGGTAACCTTCAGAAATCACCTTCTCGGGCCATAAAGACTCCTTTATTCTGTGGCTTGATTTGCTATTGATTTAGGGCTCTTTCTCATAGTGATGCAGGAAAACATTTTATTTTCTCAGATGTAAGTGGGAGGGAGTCTATCTGGGGAGGGTGGGGAGGCTGAGGTGCAGTGATGCCATCACTTAGGGAGACTCAAAGGGAGGGCTCCCCATTGTGCCCCTAAATGCCTACATGTGGAATTTCTAAGTAGTTCCAGATTTCTTCTGTGTCAGGGGCTTTTAACCTGGTGACCGAGGAGTGAGGCTGGGGAGCAGAAATTGTGGACCCTGGATAATGGTGCTGTGTCTTTACGCATGCATCCGTTCTGCTGGGAGAGGTTTCTTCCCTTTCATTAGCCTCGAAGGATGCTGAGACTCCCAAAATGAGGATATCTTCACCATCAGAACAGGAGTCTACCCTTGCGGATCCTAAAACAATCGTCTCAGCAAACCAGAGAGATACTCACTCACTACTTCCCAGAGGGGAAGGTCCCATGCAGACATCTTCCCCCAAAGAGGAAATTCGCAGACAAATCAACCCTAGACTCAGACTTCAAAGCCACTGGAGGGCACACAGGAACCAACACGGGACTGCTCCTAAGACAATGACTTTCTCCTAAGAAAGCCATGATTGGTTTTCGGGAAAACCTAGCAATATTGTTCCATTCTATGAACAAATATTACTCCGTGAGAACCTGGAAGGCAAGGGCTGTTACTAGACAGTTTACAGGTTGCATACCACCCCCACGGACTAATCACAGTCCCTGATACACAACAGATGCTCAACAAACCCCGCTGAATAATATAAAGGAATAAATGCATGAACCAATGAACCTATAATTGAATCAAAGTCATCTAAGGCGTTTTCATGATGAGAATGATATTTGTAGAACCAAATTCTCAGGCTCCAGGTCTTTGCCCACCTCCAAGGACACAGAAAAGACAAAAAGGGTGAGTGAGAAGGAGCCCTGGGAGAAAACTACCCCATAAACACAAGGTATTATTATTTTTATTTTTATCATCGATGCTTCTACCTCCTTCAGGAGCGGGGGTGGGGTGGGGACACATGCGACCATGGCTAATTTTCTGCTTGACTCAAGACACATTCTAAATTACTGAGCCACATTTTATTTTAAATTGACTAATAAAGAAATCTCACACCCCACACCATTTCACATTTTCTTGGGTCATTTAATGTCCCCACCCTTCCGCAGTGGCTAAGTTCCTTCTCTGAGAGCTGGGACAGAGAAATTATCATCTCTTCTCGCTCTCTGTGGGTCTTGTTGTCTCTTGTCTGTCTCTATCTCTGTCAGTCTGTCTCTTTTAATTTGTCCTGATCAAAGCATTAATATCACTCTGAATCAGGGTTTTGCCTTTATCTCTCTTTAAAAAAAAAACAAAAACACACAGACAGGTTTTTGCTTTCCCCTACATAAAAATAAATGGAAAACATTTTGCAAATGTCAAATGCTGTATAAAAGGGAAAATATGAAGGGCACTGGACACATAAACAACCGTACTAATGACACATTTTACCTCTCAGAGCATCCGCCACCCAGTTCTGATCCTGTAGCTGTATCTCGGGGGTCGGAAACCAGCTACAGCCTAGGCAGCAATGGGTTCTCATAGGAAAACACTCCCCAGATGTGTCAGCAGATGATATTAGGGAAGAAAGAAGATTACTCAGGGCTCACTCTTGTCATTTATTCATTCACTCTTTAATGTAGTCAACCCATTTTCAAGCCACCTTATGTACCTCAAATGGTACAAACCAGTGAGGAAATAATATTCAGAACAGTAGAGAGGGTGGGTCCCTGCCCACATGCCATAGTCTAAGTGAGGGAGGCGGACAATAAGGACACACATATGTAGTAAACAAGATAATGCTTGATTCTGGTGATGTAAATCAAAGTCTTTTGATCTACAGCAGAGAAGGTGAGGAATAAGGCAAAGCCCCAGTGAGAAAAGCATACCCAGGAAGACAGAAAAGGCTACGAAGGAGCCAGCCACGTGGAGAACCATATTTGGAAGAACAAGTACAGATACTCAGGAGGTAAAAAACAACAATATCTTGCCACATTCCAGGAACTGTCAGGGAGGCAGAGTGGAGGACAGGAGCTGGTAGGGGAGGAACCCAGGGGCTGGGTCTTGCCTTGTGGAAAAGGTAACAAGTCTGGATTTTTTCCTAAGAGAAAGGGAAATCCACTGAAGCACTTTAAGGAGAAGGAACTGACATGATGGGATTTGTGACTTTAAATGGCCACTCTGGCTGCTCGTGTGGAGAACAAGAAAAGGAACAGCATAAAAAAGTGTCCAGTTAGAAGGCTGGTGCAGTCATTCAGGTGAGAGTTGATAGTGGCTTTATAATTCATTTTTCCTTCATTGATTTTAGAGAGCAAGGAAGGGAGAAGGAGAGACAGATAGAAACATCGATGAGAGAGAACGTCAACTGGCTGCCTCCTGCATACCCTTCACTGGGGATCGGGCCCACAACCTGGGCATGTGCCCTGACCAGGAATTGAACCGACGACCTCTTGGTGCATGGGTCAATGCTCAACCACTGAGTCACACCAGCCGGGCAATGGTGGCTTTGACTAGGCTGGTGGCCATGGGGATGGAGAAGCACACTTGAATTAGGACTTGCTGGTGAATTGGATGTGGAGATAACAGGAAAAGGAGAGATTCAGGAGGACTACAGTAGCCCATTTCTTTCAAACACTGGGCAATGCTAAAGTTAGATTAGTTTAAATTATCCAAAGTACAAATGGCCTTAATATATTTGTTAACATCAGTTCAGGGAGAGTCACAAATATCTCTTCCACCTGAAATTATTATCCTTGACTCTAACAGAATTATATTTCCATGCTTTATGCTTTCATTGAAGCCTGCATCCTTTCTCCTCCCATCATCTCTCACAGCTTTCATTAAATAACCATCTGATAAGGTATACTAGCTGTCTCCCGAGCTGTATGCAGAGGTCCATCAGAGCAGGGCCCGTATCTGTCTTGGTCAGCATTATATTCCCAGAATGAAGCACTGTGTCTGGCATGCTATGGGTGCGGTGAAGTGAATAAATACAGAATGTGAATAAAAGCCTTGAAATTAACTTGCTGCGGTTTCAGAAGACGAAGGACCAGAAGCAATCCGAGCCCAGTACCAACACCCGCCAACTGTTTCCTCGTCTCTTTACGGGGGTCCTCCCACTCTCTCCCCGGCCCACTTCGAGTCTAGACACACCATTCCCATAAAGCCAGAGCCACGCTGAACGTGATGACTCATGGTTCAGAAACCGCCAGATAATCACTGGACTTCCCAGGGTTTGCTGAGGGTGGCTTCCTGCAGAGCTCTGTGAAGAACAAGGAGATGTCATCCTCCTTCCAACTTGGGGTCACGCTCACTCCCTCCCTTTCTCTCCCACTTCCTCCTTAGGCTCCGAGACACTTAGAAACCATGCTTGAAGTCCTTCTGGAAAGCATCTCACAACAGAACTCCATGGACCCTGCTCCTGGCAATCCTTCCAGACGTGTGGCTTCTCTGAAACTCATTACGACCCACGGAGGAAACACGTCAGAGAGGACAGTGCTACCTTTCCCGTACACATTTTCTGACGCAAGTCCTCATCGTCCGCTCCCAATTTCAATCCTTGCTGCGTGGGGTGTCGCGCTGAGAAATTCTGCCCTCAGGGTTTTAGAAGGGGCCTGTAGGTTCAGATAGTGACAACGTGCTGCTTAGGCGATGCCACAAAACTCATTCATTCATTTACAAAATAGAAAGATGGCCTCATATTCACTGATGTATGAATTCACACATCAAGAAAATATTTATTAAACTCATGCTATGTGGCAGGTCCTGAATATCCACCAATGAGACAGGGCCCTCTCCTCACAAAACTATCTAGTTGGGAAGACAGACAATCAAGCAATGAAAACATGATTGCAGTACGTGGCAGAGAGAAAATAATGAAGGCCCTGTAACCAAGTGGGGATGGGGAGGCAAGCATTTAGATCAGACAGAGAGAAGAAGGAGATAGGGCGAGCAGGAGATGACATTTAAGCTAAGTTATAACAATGGGAAGGAACCCACTATTCAGTGAATGAGAAAGATAGAAATGGAAAGGGAGGTGGGGAGTAAATTGATTCCAGGCACAGGAAAGAGCTTGAATAAAGAATGAGGCAGGGAGGAGCATCCTCTGGCCAACCGTTCCAATCCCCTAACATCCCTGTGTTCCATTGCCATCACTCCTTTGATATCCAGGTATCAGCCAAAACTCAGCTCAGCCCTTCTCTGCAGGTTGCTATCTTTACCTTCACCTTTCTCCACAGCCACAACGGTCACAAGCTTACTCCTCCCTCAGTGTCCTTGCTTCCTCATCAGCGGCTCACACCTTGACTCTTGGAAGCTTGTGTCTCCACATCCAACTGAAACAACCCCCTTAAAAGTCAACAATGAGTTTCTTCTACTCAAGTCCAATGCATTTATACCTCAGTCTTCAACCTCTCCACAGATTCTGATTTTCACCATTTCAACAGTCTTGAAACTCCCTCCCTTCACCTCAAACCCTCTCCTGAGGCTGCCCTTGATGGACTCATGCTTCTGTTCCTCTCCTCCCATTGCCAAAGGAAAACAGTAGAAGTCAGGCTTACCCTTGGTGAAAAAGAAACAACAGGCCCAAGATGGAGTCACTGATGACAAGCCTCATGTCAGTGAATTAAGGCTTCATGTTTAATCTAACTGCATTTCCAGCTTCTTTCAAAATGTATCATTTAACCAGTGCACCTGGAGTTACTGGATCAGCACTAGTAAGGTCATACCTGGGAAGACCCTGTCCATTCCCATAGGCAGGTTACCTAAGACTGAAACCGACTCTCTGTTGGTAGACTTCTTTTCTACCTCTTCTCTGCCTTTAAAACCCTTCCCCTTCCTGTAGCTCTGTCTAGAGTTCCTTTCCGTTTAGTAGATGGGACGCTGCCTGATTTATGAATCATTGAATATAGCCAATTTGGTCTTTAAATTTACTCAGTTAAATTTTTGTTATGTAATGCCCTTTATTCAGTACACATAATATACCAGGCACTGTGCCCAGTATTTTACAAATCTGGCTGCAAACTATTTGGGGCGATTTATTTAGGATTTTTCTCCCTGGGCTTTCTCCTCTCACTTTCTTCACTCAGATAGGTGGGAAAGACACTTTTTGTCTCTGGTTTCCAGATGAGAAAATGGGGGGAAGTTGGTGGAGAGATGGAGCCAACCAGGGCAGAAAGGCAATGCAGTCTGTCAGAACCTTCTGATCTCTTAAGGTCTTTTGAGGTGTTTATGCTGAATGTTCTGGGTGGAGAATGTATCTCTAATGGAAATAAAATGATAGGAAGAGAAAGAAAAGTGGGGGAGGAGAAGGGTATGTGGTCCCAGTATCTAACAAACATCCTCGAGAAATGCAGCCTGCACACCTGGGAGATAATCACTGGGAGATAATCAAGGTGAGAGGCGATGTCTTCCTCTGCCCCTTCCCCGTCTAGGCACCAGGTGAGAGTCTGGGTCCTTTGTATGATGAGTCACATCTCCTGCCCCTGAAGTGGACTTGCAGATGAGGCACAGCTACCCTTGTTTCAGGATAGCATAGAATGGTGCTCCCTCCTGTATTGCTGACCCTGTGGGTACGGATTTCTGCAGGCCTATTGTCCTGAACCTATACCATCCCTGCCTCCACTGTGCCAATACGAGAATGTTGCCCCAGAATGGTGACCCCACTTGCCCATGCTACAGAGTGTGCAGAAGACTGTCGGACTCCAAATCCCAGGCCTTGTTTACTGAGTCTACTGCCGAGGACCCCATGTGCAGACTCTTCTTTCTCTTGCTACATCCTCTGTCTCAGCAATCTTCCTCCAGCTCATGACGTAGGACACCCATCCCTCCAGCCTCCTTGCCAAGTCTAATGCTCACATCCAAATCCTTCCTTTCGCATGATCTGATGACCCTGTCGGAGCAGGAGTGCTCCTCCACTGCCAGGACTTGCCTCGGACCCGAGTCAGCCTTCTCTCCAACACTGCTTCCTTCTCGAGTGAGCCCATTGGCTTTGAAGGCAGATTACTTGGTAAAACCCCACCTCTCCTGCTGTGCGACCCTGGGCAAATTACTTAACCTCTCTGCCTCCATTGCCTCATCTTTGAAAAACAAAAAGAGAAGCTACCTCATTGAGATGTTCTGAATACGAAAGGAGCGAATCCATACAAATCTAAAACTGTAGGAAAAGCATCTGGCAAAATGGCAAATGAGAGACGCTTAATAAAAATTAGCCAGTGTTGTCTCTCCGAATGGTTTCTGAGCCCAGGCACACTCATTTAAAAGCGAAGTAGATTCTGACTCTTTGTGAGTTTGCAATCTAGGTCCTCGCGGGGCCTTGTCTAACACACTGCCAGCCCTGGTTTCCCAGTGCTACCCATCGGGGTCAGGTCGTTGTCATGCATTGGGCTTTTAACCAAGCAGCCTATCTCTGAAGGTCCATTGTGTTCTTTGTGGTAGTCAGTATAGGTTTTCCAAGGCCCCAAACCCTCTGGTGACTTCCCTCTGTGTGTTGGAGAAGTCAGCCTGGCTGAGAAGGATGCACCTGTGTACAGAGGCAGCTGGACTCAGAGGTACCTGGACCCCTATCCTATTACTCTTTAGCTAGTCAGTCTTGGGACCTTTATAACCACTCAGGGACTTGGCTTCTCATTTGAGAAACAGGGACAATAATAGTACATGGTAATAGTACGTTCCCATTTGGTTGGCATGCAGAAGACTGAAGTATCAGCTCCTTTGCAGGGAGGCAGGGATATTGGGACCCATTCTGTTCAATGGACCATGATGGGAACCAAAAGGGATCACAGTAGGACCCTCCTGCTCCCTCTTCTCCTATGTCCAGACCAGCAGTGGGCTCTGCACCACAGAGAACTACATCTTTGCATGAATCTCTACAGTTAGCATTTCAGAATTTAGCACATTCTGGTGAATACTAACCACTCATGGACGTGAATACCCTCTTGCCCAGCGCTGCCCAACAGGACTTTCCATGACGACGAAAATGCTCTCTATATGTACTATCCAATATGGCAGTCCCCAGTCACACAGGGCCACGAAAAAGTGGCCAGTGTGACTGCGAAGCTGAATTTTAAATGCTCCTGAATTTTAGCGGACTTAGATGCAAATACCCCTGTGGCTGCTGGCTACCGCATGGGCCTGCTCAGCAGAACTAGACTTGATCCTGTTTCTTGGAAATGCCAAGCTCCCCTGGGGCCCCAGGTCTTCCCCTTTGCCACAAAAAAGCATTTGCAGCCCGCCCCTTCCTTTGAAAGTCTCACCTGGAGGGCGGTTAGCCTCTCAACCAGCTCCGTCCCAAACACCTGCTCCGACTGTTCTGTGCTACTTCTGCAGGCTTCCAAAGAGCTGCACTGCATTGACAGAAAATGCACACCAGCAAAAACGCATGCAACCGCATGGAGGCCGGTTCCCAGATCAAAAGGCGATTTCAAAGGCCTGATGCAGATGAACACGTGTACTAGATACAAAATAGAACAAACAGAGCTTTCTCTGAGCTCTTCTCCGTCCCAGCTACCTGAAAAGGCGGATCTACCGTCAGAAAGACCGAAAGAAGTGGAACGAGGCCTTCAGAATAATTACATGTTGTTAATTGAAAAATGTTAATCATGTCATATTAGGAGGAAGACAGGGTTAAATTGGTAAAATTTCAATTCACTTAGGCCTTATCTCTTGTTGGAATGAACCAGATGATTAATCCTCAATATTCTTCAGGGATGCAGTGAGCGGCGCAATTAAATTAACAACTACAAAGTTTATGCTCAGAGACTCAAAATTGAAAGAGGGAAATGCTTTAATTTTTCACAAGTTGTTACCTTAATTATCTTCTTATTGCTCTGTCTCTTTTTCCCTCATTACAAAAACGCACCCCTTCACATTCAGAGATCCCTTTAATTTGCTGTACTCAGTAACAATGCAAGGGAATGCCATCAGAGGTGCAAAGTCATAAATCTTACTTTGTGCATGCTCACTGGAAGACATCGTTCAGCTGTGCCTAGTCTCAGTGTCCCTTCCACGGTACCGACAAATGCCCACTCCCCTCCAAGGGATCAGAGCGCCTGCCAGCCTTTACTCCAAAGGCAGCAACAAAGAAATTCCTTAGACGAAGTTGCAATTTAACGGATCAGGTTAGTGTAATACTACAAGGAGCTAGAACAATGTAGCAGTGAGGGAAATGAACCAAAACTCAAATTGAAACTTCTTTTTCTAACCTACTCACCACACAGACTTTACCATGGGCACAGAGGAAGCCTATACATTGTACCAATGCAAACCTTTTCTTTTCTTTTTTTTTTTTTTTTATCCTCACCCGAGGACATTTTCCCATTTTTTTTGTTCAGGTAGAGTGGGAGGGAGAGAGAGGAACAGAGAGAGAGAGAGAAGCATCCATGTGAAAGGAACACATCGAGTGGCTGCCACCCGCACGACCGACCAGGGCCGGGGACAAACTGCAACCGAGGTACGCGCCCTTAGCGGGAACCGAACCCGGGTCTCTCAGGACCGCAGGCCGACGCTCTAACCGCTGAGCCAAACCGGCTAGGGGTCAATGCAAACCTTTTGAATCTTCATTTTGTTTTGGATGCCCCTTCACCTGCCAAAAAATGATATCTTCACATTGTCAGCAGAGGAATCCAACTTGGTGAAGCTCAGAACATTCATCTTCCTTGGAATGCAACTGATCAACATTGAAAAAAAAGATAAATCCCACAGCAGCCTCTATAGAGCAGGAGACTGCCGCCTCATGCATTAATGTAACGATCACAAACGCTATTTGCGTGGCGTATTCCTTTAACTCAGAAGCCTTGTTTGCAAATTTAGCACGGCACATGCGCCGCACACACCAGTAACCCCAACACAACAAGAAAAGTGGATTTAATTGTCCAGATTTCTAAGCAGCCTCTGTTGACATGAAAGAAGGCTAACAGGAATTCTTTTCCTCAAAGAAGATCATTTTCTGGCCAGAGGGGAGGAATAAAAAAAAATCAATGACATAATTAAGAAAATAGGCTAGCAATTTGGAAACTGTGAATGAAATTCAACACAAACCCACCACAAAAGCCTGGGCTGAAACAGCAGTGCAATCCAACGATTGCGAGCCCAAACTGGGAAATGCATGAGACCGTATCAATAATTGAGTGTCTCGCATCCTCCATGCCTGAAGAAGTAATCACCGTCACTGTAAATCCTCTCTCCGAGTGATGTTCAAGTCTTTGACGGTTATATATACCAGGGCAGTATCATCCTTTAGTCTACTTTCTGAATTTCCAAAGTTTCGCAGCAAAATGTCATCTCCCCGGAGAACGTCCTCACAACAAATTATTAGCACAGCTCTATTGATCATCACCCAAATGGCAAAAATCTCAATAAATTTCATCTGGACCTTTACTGAAACCTCAAAAATGCATTACACCCCCTCTGCTGACCACCGTTTTTACGATCGCTATTGTATTTGCAGGGCAGTCAATTTTATACAGCATAACAAACTGCCAAGTGCTAACGCGATTCTCTCCATTACTGAGGCCCATGTATTAAATTTAGTGGAGCACAATATCAGACTTCAAATATTGCAAGGCTTAGAATTGAATGCCGCAGAGCCTAATGTTATCAACCTGACAAATAGGTCATGTATTCATATTTGGAACTGATGTTGTTTTTCTGTTTAGCTGTATATTTTTTGGATTAGCCATGATATTTCAAAATGAACACGCCGCTCTGGAGTACAACGGAGCTGTCCAGAAAGGAGCTGTGCTGGTCATTATTTTTCTTTCACGGCAGATCAATTATTACTTTTCTTAATGATGTGCTTGTTGGAGGAATAATGAACATGTAAGCACAACCCAGAAAAATGTCCTTTTTAAAAGAAACAGTTTATTCTTGTCCTTTGCTGTGTACCAACAATGTAAATAAACTTTAATGATATAGTTTTTGTTCAATGAGTACAAGTGACGGTGTCTCAGGCTTTAATCATATACAAGTCTTCTGACATTAAGACAAGGGCTGCTTTCTCCCTTCTCCTTCTCTCGCCGGGAAGTCTTTGCTTATTACAACAAAAGCTACCAAGATTACTGAAGTTCCTTTTAAAATCTTGCTTTTCTTCTAATGCTACGCAGCCATTTTAACCACTTCTCTTTTGAAAACCACGAGTGTTGCAATGATCTCCGCCCAGTATTCTCATCCCACATTGAAATGTACAGCTTCACAGAAATGAGTCTAAAAAGCAAATATCCCAACAGCCAAAACTTATCAAGTTTACCCCCCATGGCTTAATGGCTTATGTATAAAACAGTATTTTTGCCATATACATATATATATGTATATGTGTGTGTGTGTATATATATATATATATATATATATATCTTTCATGATACTGAATATGATTTCTAAAATTATATGTCCTTTATTTCCCTTTACTCCCCCCAAAACCCTTGAGAATAGGATACTAAACCCTCTTTTAGGTTAGGAATTCTGGTATTGAAACCTGCCTTTTTCCTACAATCAAACCCTAATATCAAAAACTAGGTTTGCAATAATGAGGTCACTCCTAAGAGCCAAGGAAACACCAGGGCGCATGAGAATGAAATGGTGTCTTTTCTGACTCTAGTCTGCAAATTCATCAGAATCACAAGCGAGAGAAAAAAGTCTCCTGTTAAACACGAAGATTCCGGAACTCAGCCAACATTCCATTTGCAATGTCTCGAGTGGGGCTCAGGGATCTGAAGGTCCTGCACACACCAAAGAGATTCTGACAACCAGCTGGTTTTATGGGACAACTGCTCTGAGGTGGTGCATCCCAGGACTGGATACTCACTTCATTAGCAGACACTATTAATGAGGTGAGTCCAAGTGACACACAGAGGATTTTCATTTGCGTGGTCTGGTGAGAGACTGGGCATCAGCATTTTTTTATGGTTGTGAAAACACATCACATAAAATGTACCATTTCAGCCCTGGCCAGTTTGGCTCAGTGATTAGAGCATCGGCCTGCGGTCCAGAGAGACCCAGGTTTGGTTTCTGCTAAGGGCACGTACCTCAGTTGCAGTTTGTCCCAGGCCCTGGTTAGTTGTGCGGGTGACAACCACTCAATGTGTCCCTTTCACGTCGATGTTTCTCTCTCTCTCTCTTTCTCTCTCCCTCTCTCCCCCTCCCACTCTATCTGAACAAAAAATGGAAAAATGTCCTCGGGTGAGGATAAAAAAAAAAAGTACCATTTCAGTCATTTTTGAGTGCACAGTAATTTTAACTACTTGCACACTGCTGTACAACAAATCTCTTGTGATTTTTCTTCCTGCAAATCTGAATCTTTCTGCCTGTCATACAATAACTCCCCATGTCCCGTGTCCCCAGCCTCTGGCAGTCACCCTTCTACTTTCTGTCTCTGAGTTTGTCTGCTCAAAGCACCTCATATGAGTGGAATCGTGCAGTATTTGTTTGATTGTGACTTCTTCCATTTAGCATAATGTCCTCAAGTTTTATCCATGTTCTTGCATATCACAGGATTTTCCTTCCTTTTTAAAGGCTGAATAATATTTCATTGTATGGACAGACCACCTTTGTTTTATCCACTCCTCTGTCCACAGTCATTTAGGTGGCTTCCTCCTCTTGGCTATTGTGGAAATGGCGCTCTGACCATGGGGGTGCTGGGTATGAGTGTTTTTAACCTCCTCAGTGACCTCGTATGCAGGCAGGGTAAAGAACTACTTCTTTACGATATTGCAAAGCCCTTCACCTCTAGAATTAAGATGTGACCTCAGAAAGTCATGCTATTTTGGAAGCTTAGAAATAGGGAAAATTTAAATTTGATGTGTCCTAGTATTCGCAGGACCATTAACAGATTCCCAAATAAAAATCCTCCCAAGAGGCTGAGCAACTGATTTGCACAACTGATTTGCTCTGCTCAGCTGCAGGAGGAACTGCTCGGCTCATTGTCTGCCAGGAAGAGAAGACATCTGATCTGGAGGAGGCTCTGCCAATCTCAATGGCACCCCACTCTCTGCTGGCAGGGTGGTGCACAGGAACACTGCAATGTTCAGAGTCAAATGAACCTGAATTCGAATCTCAGTTCCAGTCACTGCCCAGCTGGTGGCCTCCAGCGAGTTTCCCAACCCCTCTCTCCATGAGTTTCCTCAACGAGGAAATGGAGATGATGTAGCCCACATGGGCACAAGCAATAAACGTGACGTGGCCAACCAGGACTTGACAAAGCAGGCGCTAAACAGAAGCTACTATTCTTATGATCAGAAAGACAATTTAATGTCAGGAATTCCTCGCCTGCAAAATATTTATCTGATTTCAAATAAAAGAATTGGTTACTCCCATTTACAGGCAGTGTGTCTTCTCTATGTATGATCTATCGAAACACCAAAGACAGTCATTGCTGTACCTCTGTCCCCTGATGATCTCTTCTTGATGACATCCTTGATTGCCTGACAGGTTATTAGTGAGGCGAGGAGCCTGGCATTGTTCTTGGTTTCCATCCTAGATTCCTCCTACTCATTTAAAATATAGTAAAAAAATAAAATAAAATAAGCACAATATTCAAAGGGAGGAGTTTTGCCAAAAATGGGCCTCTAGCATATTGCTTATTATTAATTTTTATTTATCTTATATTTATCAAGGAAAAGAGCACTGGAGATGCCATTGGTTATGAAAATCTATATCTCTTTCCTAGATACTACATGCTTTTAAAATTTTTTCTTTATTGATTTTAGAGAGAGAGGAAGAGCGAGGGAGAGAGAGACAGAAATATCGAAGAGGGAGAACATTGATTGGCCACTTCCTGCATGCCCCTCACAGGGAATTTGGCCCACAGCCTGGGCATGTGCCCTGATTGGGAATCGAACCGGCAACTTCTTGGTGCATGGGTTGACGCTCAACCACTGAGCCATAGCAGCCGAGCTAGATCCTGCATATTTTTATTGATTCACATTACTTGTACTTGGACTAATAATCTATTCATTCGATCACTCAAGATATACTTACTATGCATCTCTCTGGGTCAGGCTCTATGTTATGTGTTGCAGGGTGGCAAGGAACAGCAATGATGGGGACTGAGAGGCACTCATATGTGTAAGAGAGTGATTATCATAACAAGTAGTAAGTGTAATAATATAAGTATGCCCAGAGAATGACAGGAACACAGTGGAAAAGCACCCAACACATTCTACTGACTTCAAAATGATGAGAATGATGAATCTTGGCAAATAAAGATTAAGCTAGAAGAAGACAACAGATACCACACAGAAGAAACCATATGGGTGAAGACATGGAGACCAGGTAGAGATGGAAGTAAGAAATGGATATCCAATTTGGTATTGCTAGCAAATAAAATTCAAGACAGTAAATGGAAAGCAGTGTAAGATTCAACGTATTGTGCAGAGATTCATTCATTGCTGATTTATTCATCCACTGTCTTTCCATCCATCCAAACATGCATCCACCCATCCCTCCACCATCTATTCTTTAATCCATACAACCATTTCCATCAATCCATATAATCATCTACCCCCTTTTTTTCATAGGGTGATAAATGTCTCTTTTTTTAATCCAGGAGTTGTGCAAGTCCCCGAGAATTCAAAAATAGTTCAGACAACTCTATTTGGACTCGCAAAGTTTGATATTTCTGCCCCATTCCTATAAGACATCTCTTTATAATGATCGTATGAGCCTGATCGTTATCCAGCTATCCACCAGATGCATAAACTTACACTTAATTGGAACTGTTTTATTTTCCTCAGCAAATAGAGCAAATCTCCCCATTTGTAATCCAAGAGTATTAAGATATGGCTTTCTCCTTGAACTTTACCCCAAGCTGCATTTATCACATCCCTCTCATTGAAGGACATTATTTTTGTGTCCTGATGTCTACACATTTCTCCTTCTTATGAGAATAAGTTTCCCTTTTGTCACTAACCCTGTACTATGTCCAGAAGCTGTCATTCAGATGGGGCTGACTCCTCCACCTCACCTCAAGGGTGTAGATACAACCCAAACCTAACCAATGAGATACTTCATTGCTCTGGCGAAAATGACTGGTTCACTCGTGGGACCACTATTCAAGCTGAATCAGTCAAAGCAATATCAAAGTTAAGAACAGTGTAATGGTTAGAAACGTCAACTCTAGAGTCAGACTTACTTGTTTTGATTCTTATAGGAAGTGTAACTTTGGGCGTGTTTCATAATCCCTGTAATAGATGGTTATAATAGTGGTCCTAATTCATTACCCTCTTATCTATCCAAGTTGTTTTTCTATATGACTAGCAATATCATCCCAGTGAAGTGGCAATCTATATCACTTTGAATCTGGACTGGACCAAAAAAGTGGCAGAAGTAACAGTGTTTCAGTTCCAAGAATAAGCCTCAAAGGGCTTGAGAAATTAGAGAAGAAACAGAAATAAAAGGCATCCACATAGAAAAAGAAGAAGTTGAAACTATCTCTGTTTGCAGGTGACATGATCTTATAGATTTAAAAACCCTAAGGACACCACCAAAATACTGTTAGAACTAATAAGCAAAGTCAATAAAGTTGCAGGATACAAAATCAGTACACAAAAATCAGCTGCATTTCCATATACTAACAACAATCTAGCTAAAAGAGACATAATAAAAACAATCCTATTTATGATACTATCAAATACAATAAAATACTTAAGAATAAATTTAATTGAAGAGGAGAAAAATCTGTACACTGAAAACTGTAAGACATTGATTAAATAACTGGAAGGAACGCATAAATGAAAAAATAGCCTGTGTTCATTGATCAAAAGAATCAACATTGTTAAAATCTCCATACTACCGAAAACCAACCACAGAACATCAAAACTACAATAATATCTTTCACAGAAATAGAAAAAAATAACTCAAAATTTGGTATGGAATCACAAAAGACTCCAAGTAGCCAAAGCAAACTTGAGGAAAAAAAGCAAAACTGAAGGCATCATGCTTCCTGATTTCAAAATAATCTACAATGCTACAGTAATCAAAACAGTATAGCATGGGCATAGAAACAGACAAATAGATCAATAGAATAGAATCAAAAGCCCAAAATAAACCCACGCATATATGATCAACCAATATTTGACACAGGAGCCTAGAATACTTAGTGGGGAAAAGGTTGCCCTTTTAATAAATGGTACTGGGAAAACTGGATAGCCACAGGCAAAGGAATAAAATTGGACCCTTATCATCCTTATCATACACCACTCACAAAAATTAATGTGAAAGGATTAAAGACTTAAATGTAAGATATGAAACTATACAACTTCTAGATGAAAAGATAAGGAAAGAGCTCCTTGATTTGGTCTTGGCAATGCTTTTTTTTGATCTGACAGCAAAAATATAAACCACAATAAATAAATAAACAAGTGAGACTATATCAAATTAAAAAGCTTCTATGCAGCAAAACAAATGATCAACAGAATGAAGAGGCAACTTGTTGATTGGGAGAAAATATTTGCAAACCATATATCAGATAAGGGGTAATATCCAAAATATATAAGGAATGCATACAACTCAATAGCAAAAAGACTACTTATTCAATCAAAAATTATCAGAGAATCTGAATAGACTTCTTCCAAAGACATACAAATGGCCAATAAGTACATGAAAAGATCCTCAATATCACTAATCATCAGGAAAATGCAAATTAAAACAGTGAGAAATCACCTCATGCCTGTTAGAATGGCTATAATAAAATAAGACAAGAATTAAGTGTTGGTGAGGGTGTAAAGAAAAGGAAATTTTTGTGCAGCATTGATGGGAAGGTAAATTGGTACAGCCATTACTGAAAATAGTATGGTGATTCCTCAAAGAACTACCATATGATCCAGAAATTTTACTCTGGGTATATATCTGAAGGAAATTAAGCCCTTACGTCAAAGAGTATATGCACCCCAATTTCATTGCAGCATTATTCACAATAGCCAAGATATGAAAACAACCTAAGTGTCCACTGAGGAATGAATAGCTAATGTGAAATACACACACACACACACACACACACACACACACACACACACCCCAGAATATTATTCAGCCATCAAAAAGAAGGAAATCCTGCCACTTGCAACAACATTTATGGATGTTGAGCGTATTATGCTAAATGAATAATTCAGAAAAAGAAACATACTGTATAACTTCATTTATGTGTGGAATTTAAAAAGAGCTGAACTCATAGGTACAGAGCATAGAGTGGTAGTCACTAGAGGCTGAGAATGTGGGAAATGGAGTGGGGGGGATGTTGGTCAAAGTTTACAAACTCCCAGTTATAAGGTGAGTTAGTTCTGGAGATCTAATATAAAGCATGCTAAATGTAGTTAACAATACTGTATTACATACTTGAAAGTTGCTAAAAATAGTAAGTATGTGAGGTGATATGTACATTAACCTTATCGTGGTGATCATTTCACAATATATACATGCATCAAATCATCATGATATACACCTTAAATTTACACACTATTAATTATATGGCAATTATGTATCATTCAAGCTAGAAGGGGAAGAAAACCTAATAAGCACGTCCACCCTTTTATTCTTGCATAGTCCTTCTAGTCACCGTGGCTTCCTTACCTCACTATGAGAACCAGGCTCAGCTGCTGAGGGTGTGAGAGACGTGTGGAGAAGAATCGAGCCGTCTCAGCCAGGGGTACAGTGGAGGACCCAAGCCCCAAGGGATCTGACAACTGCAGACTGATTGACAAGCACAGCTAAGGCCAGAACTACCATATGAAGACTAATAAAAGACAACAAATAGTTACTTTTCAAAGCCACCAAGTTTGGGACTTGTTTGTTAGACAGCAATAACCGATACAATCATTCTGAGCCTTGAAATTAGGTTCATCATAGTGTCTGTTTTATAGGCTTATTGTAAAAATTAAAGGTGATGTTAGAGTCATTATATATAAAATACTTAAAAAGTGATTGGCATTTAGTATACTATACATATATTGGGGAGAATACTTTGAAAGACAGCCTTTGTTTTCCACTAGGGTTTCCCATTTGGTGGAAAATAAGCCTGGAATTGCTACATATCTTGAGCCCCTAGCAAGGATGTCAATAAGAAAAGCTGAGGAATTAAAAAACAAAAACAGGAAATATAGATTTCATCTGATATATTTGTTACCCTGAACCCAGTCTCTCCCTGGTCTGTGCCGTTATGTAAGCCAATACATTCTCTCTTCTACCTAAGTCAGTCTGAGTTATGATTCTGCCACTTGCAACCAAAAGTGTTTTATTAATAAACCCCGCTTAAAAGTCCTTATATTTTTGCAAACTGCCTTTCCTTTATGTCAAGTCATCCTAATGAGATGTGATGAGGCTTCTGCTAGCCTCTGCGGGGCTGCAAACAATGTGTGGAAGAGGGGCGCCTGTTCCTGAAGAGTGTACAACCCAAAGTCCAGTGGGGAAAAATACTTGTTCATTGCTTAATGATGCGCTTATCTGAAAACATCACCACACCTTGAGTTGTCATTTTACTCATTCCTGAATCCAACCTTATCCAAACCTACTTCAGCACTGATGTGCTCATTCCTCCCCACTTCGACCCACCACACACACACTCACACACACACCACACACACCACACACACACACACTCACACACACACAGAGTGAATACTTTATCCCAGAAGACTAGTAAGTAAACACGTCAATCAAAATGGCTGTTAGTTTCTTAACAATAAAATATGTACATTTCCACACCTTGGAATTATAGGGATACCTATGTAATTAGCTAGTTATTAATAATAGGAAAGGAACAAAGGAGAGGCCAGACTTATAAGAATGGCCATTTGGGCAGCTTCACCAGGAAGCTGCAACTTTGCACTCTCCAGGGAACCAGCAGCCCATTCCCCACAGACCACTGGGGAAAGGGGTCCAACAAAGGGGAGACAGAGGCATGCGCAGTAAAGTTGGGTGACTAGGGCAGGTACTTGGCAATCAACCCTGGGGACAGAAATCGTTGGCTAAAAGAGGTGAAGCCAACACAAGTCAGCAAAAAGTGGGGGATATATAATCTCCCAAAGGAAAAAGTTCACTCTCTTACTTGGCTGGTGGGCTCTCTTGTTCCTGCTTCCTTGCGTTAACCCACATTCCCTTCATAGCTATCTGGGCCTGCAAACCCCACACGCCATGGACTGATGGACTTCAAGGGGAAACACAAACTTAACTAGCCTGATAATGCCCTAACATGGAACCTCTGCACACTGGCTTTATTTTAGCCCTAACATGGAAACTCTGCACACTGGCTTTATTTTAGCCCTATGGAAGACCCAGCTGCACTTCTTCCTTGACAGGACAAAAGGAAATAGAACCAGGGAAACTCAGGGGTGTGGTTCCACAGAAATAAAGCTTTCTACCATACTTCACTTCCTATGTGAGTCTCAGAAAATTCCTTTTCTCAGGATATCCCAGGAAGCTCACTTCCACAAGCAACAGGTGGGGACAAGGACCTCTCCCCGTGGGTCACAATAATATCCACAAAATGGTAATGATAACAGTATTCAGCCTCATGCCGTGACAATATCAAATAAATTGTTATTTGTGAAATGCTTCCGACATGATCTGACATATAGGAAACACAATTAGCTACTCTTAAACTTATTGTGACTATTATTTTTAATCCTCCCTCTTCTCTTGCAGCCAAACAAGAAAGCAAGTGTGATGTGCACAGTGGATAATATTAAATATTGCTGACAACCCCATGAATAAAAGAATGTATGGAAAATGTTAAATAACATCATGTTTCTGGAGGAGAGCTGTGCCCAGCTCACAGATACTGTCTCTGTGATTGCAATCCCACTCGGAGGGCTGGGACACTGGCCACCATCTATGACTGCATGGACCACTCCACTTGCCCACAGCTGTTGAGACCAAAGGAGTCCAGGAAGGGACATTTTGATTCTCTCTCCAGAAAAGTTTGAATGAAAATCACAGACCATTTCTTAAAACTGTTTGAGGCAGGAAGCGTAATAAACAAAACATTTTAAAAGATCAATTTAGGTTGAATTTTGGAGCAAATAATTCATTGCCACTGTAGATCAGTATCCTTGTCTGGTGGAGCCAATGCTGTCCATCGTCTTGGTTATTGGGAGAGTAAAAGAGAGAATGCAGGCAAGTGCCTAGAAGCATCCCCAACGTGGCATGTAATAAGTGCTCAAAAAAATGCGTGTTATCCTTATTGTCCAAAGGAAGAGAACACTTTGTACTGGAAACTGATAAGCCAAGGGGTTAACAAGAAGAACTGGACATGAAACACCGCTTCCCATAAATAAAATAGTTGGTGCTAGTGAGAGTTATCTGATATTTATTGAGCAACTATTTGCTTGCCACACTGCTAATGATCTAAATACGTTATCTCAGTTAATATCCATGCCCCTGTGAAGAACGTAGTCTTTCTATGCTCACTGCATGGATGAGGATGCTGAGGTTTAGGAAGACTGAGTCATTAACCCAAAGTATTACATCCGGTAGGTGGCGGAGCTAAGATGTAAACTCAGGTCTGACCCCCAAGCCTACACACTGCACCCCTGTGGAGCTGTGCTGCTCTCTTCCCATGAGCAGAAAACCTTCACGCTGCCACTTTTGGTTTTCTTTCAACATAGAAGCTTCACCAGAGAGCTGCCTTCACTCTAAACCAAACGGTGTCCTTAATAAGCCAGCCCCCTCCTTTGCACGACTAAGCATCTACCTCTGAGCCAATGACCAGCCAGCCGCACACTTGCCCATCCTGGACTGGAGCTAACACACCCCTTCTCCCAGGGCTCAGGTCTTAATTAGCTCATAAGTCTGTCACTGGCTGGTGAAATATTCATTTCTCAGGAATTCGCTTCAGTAATTTATGAATCAGCGTCACGCAGGGGAAGTGGCCGCGCTGTTTCTACCCTGGTTATTGTCACTGAAGAACGTGCACATGGGCAGCCCTTGCGCTACAGCCAGCGGCTCTCATCCTAAGCGGTGGGGTTTTGTTTGCTGGGGGGGTGGTGGTGGTGGTGGATCATTTTGATGTTAACATTTTGGGATGGGGTGTGAATGGAGCTGGGAAACCAGGGGTATAGTATGTTGTTACCCTGTTGGAGAAGACGATATTAGAAGTTTTTAAAAACCCACGAGCTATTATTATTGAAATAAAGAGAGGAAGGAAGGAAGGAAGGAAGGAAGGAAGGAAGGAAGGAAGGAAGGAAGGAAGGAAGGAAGGAAGGAAGGAAGGAAGGAAGGAAGGAAGGGACTAGACAAGTAAACAGAACATATTTCCAGTTACAGATATTGTATCAACATATTACTCCTACAATCTATGAAAAACTCTCCCGATACTTGGTAAAAGTATAAAAGTACCAGACCCACTTTGAAGGGTCATGTGACTGAATGTATAGAATTGCTAAATATACATATCCTTTGACCTAGTAATTCCATTTTTAGAATTAAATAATAGATGATATATGCACAAACATACATGTGGAATAACATTCGTCGGTGTAGCATTGACTAAAATGTATAGCTTCTATTCTCGCCTTTCTCCTTTCTATCCTTCACTCTAGGCTGGGTGATCTTAAAAAAGAAAGAAAGAAACTGATCAAGTGACCAACTCCTGTGCCCCAAAACTGGCCCCAGGTTCCTGTTTCAAACGAATCAGTAGCCTCCTTATATTGCAATTCTAAATATAAAACAGTACTCCTTATTAACTGTAAGCAATCTATTGTTGCAAAGTATTATGGTATAAATATAAATATATATGTTCAAGTAAGCTCTCCATTTTCCTCTAGACTAGCTCCTAATGTATAGCTCTTTAACAGTAGTTATTCTTTTGTTCATTTTAAAGTGCACATTTTTTTCTTGTATTGATTTTAGAGAGAGGAAGGGAGAGAGAGAGAGAGATAGAAACATTGATCAGAGAGAACACCGATTGGGCACCTCCTGCATGTCCCCCACTGGGGATCTGGACCACAAACTGGGCATGTACCCTGACTGGGATTGAATTGGTGACCTCTTGGTGCATGGGTCGATGCTCAACTACTGAGCCACATCAGCCGGGCTTAAAGTGTGCAGTTTTTGCAAGGGTCTATGCTAGGGGCTGGAGATATAAACATAAAAAAAAAAAAAAAAATGAAGACTATATTATCATGTACTTTATTGTTTAGAAGCTTATATTTATTTTATTTTATTGTTCAAATATACTGTAAATGACATTTTGAGGGTAATGTTCTATAAATTTTAATACAGTGTATAGATTTTTATAATTCTATCGTTATTAGGAAACAGAATATTTCCATCACCCAAAAATCTCCTCATGCTACACCTTGGCAGTTACTCTCCCCATCCATAACCCCTGGCAACCAGGGATCTGTTCTCCATCCCTATGGTTCTTTTTCATGAATGTCATTTTGATGGTATCATATGCTATGGAGTACTTGGAGACCAGCTTCTTTTACTCAGCATACTATCCTTGAAATTGATCCAGTTGTTGCATGTGTTAATACTATACCCTGTTCCTTTTCACTGATGAGTAATATTCCATTACATGGATGTACCACAGTTTGTTTACCCTTTCACATATTTGAAGGCTATGGGTTATTTCCAGTTTGGAGCTATTATAAATAGAGCTACTATAAACAATACTTAAAGGTTTTTATATGAACAAGTTTTATTTCTCTGGGTAAAAACCCAAGCCTGGGATTTCCAGGCTACATGATAAGCACATGCTGAACTTTAAAATAAACTGTCGAAATGTTTTCCAAAATGACTGTACCATTTTACATCCTTACCAGCAATATATGAGAAAGCCACTTTCTCCAAATCTTGGCCAGCAATAGGTTTTGGCAGTATTTTTAATCGTATGCACTCCACTAAGTATTTTAATGATAATCCATCTTGGATTTAATTTGCATTTTCCAAATAGTTACTGATATTAAACATCTTTCTATGCACTTATTTGCATTATAAATATCTTCTTTGGTAAAGTTTTTATTCATATTTTTTCCTATTTTTTAAATTGAGTTGTTTCTTCTCTTGCTTTTGAGTTTTCAGAATTCACTATATATTTTAGACACTAGGTCTTTGCCAGAGAGGTGATTTGCAAGTATTCTCTCCCAGTTTACCCCTTGACTTTTCCTTGTTTTTGCAGAATACTTTGCAGATAATTCTTTTTTTTTAAATATTAAGTAAAATATATCGTTTTTTGTTTCAACTGTTCTTTTGGTATCATGCCTAAAATGTTTTAACTCACCAGGACAGGAATACAGGGTGGGGTAACAGTAGGTGTACAGTTGTTTGTATGGAAAATAATACAATGATCAGTAAATAATAATACAAGAATAACCTCTGTGTTTCATGTGCTCACAGCTATAAACTTACTTTTGCCCCACCCTGTATTTTCTCCTGCTTTTTCTTCAACATTTTTATAGTTCTTCCTTTTATATTTAGACCTAAAATTGATATTGAATTAATTTTAAATTAAGGTATGAGACCGAGGACAAGGTTCTTACATTTTGCATATAGATTTCTAATTGTTCCAATACCATTTATCGAAGAAAAAAAATTCTTCCTTAAGTTATTATACCTTTTCCAAGATTTTATTAAGTAATATATTGTTGTGGGTCTATTTCTAAAGTCTCAGTTCTGTTCCACTGTTCAACATGTCTATCCTTTGCCAATCCCATCCTATCTTGATTACTCTATGACTATAGGGAACAGATATGTTCATCTAACTTTACTCTTCTTTATTTTGGATATTCTAGTTCCTTTGTCTTTCCATGTGAGCTTGGAATCCTTGTTTATATCTACAAAACATAGGCTGGGATTCTGATTTGTATTCTGTTGACTCTTTAGGTCAGTTGTTGGAGAATTGACATTTTTACTATCCATAAACACAGTATGCCTCTCTGTCATTAAGGTTTTCTTTTATTAATTTCATGAACAGTTTATAGTTTCCAGCATAAAGGCCTTTACCAGTTTGTTGGTTTTTACCTATTTCATTTGCCTGCAGCTATTGTAAATAGTTGGTTTTTAAGTTTTGGATTCCAAATTTTCTTTGCTAATACATAGATGTATGATTAATATTTGTGCCCTGATCTTGATTTCTGGGACCCTAGTAAACTCAGTTATTAGTTCTAAGAGGCTGCGAGAGCTTTCTTGGATTTTCTAAGTTATATTTTCATAAATAGGTACACTTTGATTTCTTCCTTTCTGATCAGTATACTCTGAATCTTTTTCTTATCTATTTCACCCAGCAAGATTTCCAAGATAGTGGTACATAGAGTGCTGAGAGTAGACATCCTTTTTATGTTCCTGCTCCAAGGAAAAATACTTTCAGCCTTTCACCATTATGTATAATGTTAGCAATAGGGTTTCTTGTAGATGACCTTCATCAGTTTGAGAAAGTTTCTTGCTATTCCCAGTTAGTTAAAGATTTTCTCATCAGTGTATACTCACTGTTTTTCAAATATTTTAACATTAGTTTATATGGTCATGTGTTATTTCTCTTCTTTATTATGTTAATATGGTGAATTACATTAATTTTTCAATTATTAAACCGGCCTTGCTTTCCTGGGGTAAATCCCACTTGGCAGTGTTATAGTGTGTGTATGTATGTATGTATGTGTGTGTGTGTGTGTGTATATATATATATATATATATATATATAGACTTGATTTGTTAATATTTTGTGGAGAATACTTTCATCTGTTTGTATGAGGGATAGTTTCTTTTTCTTGTAGTCCTTTGCCTGGTTTTAGTATCAAGTTACTTCTGGCTTCATAGAAGGAATACTCCCTTTTCTGTTTTTGAAAGAAATTGTGTGATATTGGTGTTTTTAACATCAAACATTTAGTAGAATGACCAGTGACATTATCTGGGGCTATAAACAATTTTTAGAAGATTATTTTAACCTTATTTTCTGAGCTTTGATAATGATTTTTAGAGAATCAGTCCACTATGGGCGGGATCTGAGACGTGCTTCTACCCAATGGAATATAGAAAAGGGGGAGGGACATATGTGATAACACATATCATGTTATTATATAAGATTATAGCTTCTCTGTTGTTGGGTAACAAAACAGTCTAAGTTGCTGAATAAGTGTGCATAGCTTGTTGATATTTCCTTATTACCTTATGAATGTGTGAGTTTTTATAATTTTTGTCATCGCCGATTTTTTTGTCTAGCTATTTATAATTGTTTTATGCTTTAAAAGAATTGGTTTGGGTTTGATTGATTTTTCTTTATTGCTCTTCTATTTTCAATTTCATTGATTTCTGTTCTTATATTTAGTACTTGCTTCTTCCTGTTTGCTTCTTTTTTTTTTTTTCATTTGCGTTGCTCTTCATTTCCAAATAAACTTCTACTATTGGGTCTCCAGGGATAGAGCCTGATAATATATAACCTAGCTTCCTTGTGCCGCTTACTCTTCCAGATGGTGGGCTTTATCAATTTACAAAATGCCTCACCTGAGAAAGGTTGGTGTGGCCCCTCCTCCATTAGTATTTGGCCATCAGAAATGACCAGTAGAACATCCACTATGTTTTGTTACCCAAACCACAGAAACAGAAACGGTCTGTCATGTTGTCCTGAGACCATATGCTACTGAGAACAGCAGTTAATAGATGTGAGTATGTTATCTATACACCAAACACCAGGCTTTGCTCTTTTGCTCTTTTTTATGACACGATTCTACTAGATACTCGAGTTATACAGATTTTACAGTGTTCCCACCATGACCCCCTCCTCCCTTGAGTGTGGGCGGGATCTGAGACCTGCTTCTATCCAATGGAATATAGAAAAGGGGATGGGATGTATGTGAGAACACATATCATGTTATTACATAAGATCATAACTTCTCTTTTGTTGGATTCTCTCTCCTGCCCCATTCTCTCCATTTCTGACTTTGAGGCCACAAGGAAATTAATTCACCAACAAACTAAGCGACTTTGGAAGCAGCTCCTGCTCTGGGCAGGCCTCTGGTAAGAACCCAGTCCTGGCTGGTACTCTGACTGCCGTCTGTGAGATCCTAAGTAGATCCCAATTCCTGGCCCACGGAAACTGTGAGATGATACATGTGCGCTGTTTTAAGCCTCTAAGTGTGTGGTCATTTGCAGCATAGAACATGAATACAGCCCCTGCAAAAGCTCTAGGAGGTATTATTATTATCCCCATTTTTCAGATGGGATAATAGAGGTTCTTAGAGGCTAAGCAATTGCCCCAAAGACATCCATCATGCAAATGTTTGACCTAGAATTCCAGCTTATAAATCTCTGATTCCAGAAACTGTGCTCCTAGTAACCATGACCAACCATCAATATTGACTCACCTCCATGTCCAGGTGGCTTATAGAAACGGAAAAAATTAAGGTGGTTCACATATTACCATTGATTCAAAATTGTTCACTAAACTAATAAGAAAAAGCGGGGCTGCGCAACGAGAGGGCAACCTTTTCTCCAGCACTTGAAAACACCTCGGCGCACTGGCCCCCAACACAGAACACTGGCCCTGGCTTGCCCCATCACGACCCGAACCCTGACTCCATTTCCAATCAGTCACTCTCTGCCTTTCCTTTCCAGCCTTCACGTCCCTGCCTGCCCTTCCACATCCTGCATCCCTTGCAGTTGGGCAGATGCCTCACAACTTCGGCTGACGTTAGGTGTTTTTACTTAATGGTTATCCAACTGTCCTCTTCTTTGTCGTCACCTGTCCTTGGCTTACAGCGCTCAGCTTCAACGATTCCTCTTCCAGGAAGCCTTCCCGGCCTATTCCTCTGGACTGTGTGTTTCCATAGAATCCTAAACCTCTCTGCCTAGCACACAGTACACATTATTTGAATCATCTCCTGGCCACTCCCAGAAGACTGTAAAAGCCGCGAGGAGACGGCCCTGGTCCCCTGTGCCATCCTGTGGCAATGCCTAGCACAGGGGCTGGTGCAGAGGAGGCAGCCACAGCCACCAGCCAAATGCACGCTGGGAAGCTCCAGAAACTTCTCTGTCTCCGTTGACTTTAAAAGCGAGCAGAGTGCGACTTAAAGACTCATCTAATGGCAGCTTCACCGACATTCCACCGAGTCACATGAATTGCATTTTCGTATTCCCATGGCCTTTGGCTGGTGTCATGGGTTATTCATTTTCTTTTCTAAAAGGTTCAGTTTTAAGCTTTAATAGACTCACTGAATGGAAATGTACAGTAAGCGAGAGCAGCAACGCATCCAGGTCTCAGGTATTTATTGACTATTTATTTGCTTGTGAAGTGAGGCTTCATTCCAATAAATTGGTTTAGCAGGCGAGGCTGGGAAGAGCTGAGAGTTTGGTGCATTTGGCTGCAATATCGCTAGCCCCACTGGAAGCCATAGGCACAAATATAAAATCTTTGCCTCAAAAGTACTTCGGATGAGTCCTCCTGACCTGCTCAGGGTAATTATCCCTTACCCCGAGGTCTTCAGAGGCAGATAGAGTAGTGGGGATATGAGGACTTGATTGTTTAGCCATCTGGATTTTCTCACTGTCTGGGCATTTAGAAGGTGGTGAAAATGAATGTTGACCTAATATGTGGTTGGTAAATGGGATAAAAATGTGTATCTATGTTGTATCACCTGGAGAAGGGAATTTAAGGGACCGTTGCTGCCTGGGCCTCAGTATCTTTGTCTATAAAATGAACACATATTAGAACCCATGGACTGAGCAGTGTGGTGAAGGTTAAATGAAAAGAGGTGCATGAAGCATTTGGCACAGTACCGGGCACCCAATGGGTGCTTAGTAACGGTGAGCTTTTATTATCATGGCTCTAACACAAAGCTGTTACGATATCAAGTCCTCAATAAATGGCATTGGCCATTATTACCACCAGTGTTGTTTTATGCTTTTCTCAGTGTTTCCCAGGGTAGATATTAAATGAATGTGGTAGGAAGTGTCTTAGCAGTCCCCAATGGCCTCTTTCCTTCTAGGACACCCCCTCCCCCCATTGAGGATAGGTGACATTAGCGGACTCATTTCCAAGGAGGCGAAGTAGTACCGGAGATGGGATGTCACTTCTAAGATGAGGAAATTCAGTGACCGTGTTTTCTGTTGGGGCGTCCTCTCTCACTTTCCTTTGAATTGGTCATGAGGCAGCCTTCTAGAGAAGTCCTTATCAGTGAGCTGAACAGCAGACCTTCTGACGCTCACAGACAGCCACCTAAGAGAGCTCGAAGGGGGATTTTCCTGGAGGAGCCTGCCCATGACTCAGTCCCAGCCAACACCTACCAAAACTACTCAATAAAGATGCTCTCCAGACCCTGACCCACAGAAACTATGATATAATAAGTGTGTGCTATTTCTAGCCAGTACAGTTTAGTGTATTTTGTTACATAGCAACAGATAACTAAGGTGAGAGTATTAGTGTGTATTTTCTGTTGAAATGGTAGCTCTATGTGTAGAAGTTTTTTTCAATCTCACTCACTGCCACGCATATAACATCTATCAACATTCCTGACACATAAAGAAGTGCTCAAAAAATAGTTTTCCATGAAGGGTTGGGGACTACTCTAAAGATTCATCAACACAGAAGTGCCCAGACCCACCTGGAGCTTTTCATCACTAACGTAAAAGGAGCATACCATTTTTGTTCATAAAAGGCGTAGCACTAAATGCTATAGAAATGATATGTTTTTGGAGGATCCTTATTGGAGGATCAGTATGGAATGTGTCATTTTGAAGCAGAAGCTTTGGTCTAGTCTTCCAACCCTTATCCCATGTGCAGCCTCCAAGCCCAGCTCCAGTTCCTAAGAGCATCAGCATCAAAGCAAGTGACTCTTCCATACCCAGACAATTTTCCCAATTTTGGTTTGCTCAAAAGCAAACCAACCAACCAGTAGGGTGTACTCATCAGTCAGCTTGGGCTGTGTGCAAACCACCATGGTTGGGGTACCAAAAAAATAAGATAGCAGTGGAGGAAGGCAGAGATGGTCACTTCACCAGAAAGGAAATTTGCAGACTGATCGCAGGACATTCCATGTGGCTAATCCCCAAGTTATGGTGGAGAGTGGAAAGGAACAAGCTACAAATTCTCATTCTACTCAGACAGGGGAAAGAAGGAAGAGACACATCTCAGCCTTGAAGAGACTGTGCCAAGGATAAAAAGGTGTTTCTGAACCATTCAAATGACAGAAAAGAAGGAGCTTGGGCTAGAGGAGATGAATCTATGGGAGTCAGTTTCTCGTTAGGCACATGGTGTTGCCTCATCTGGAACTGTGTTCCAGCACTAACTTTCACAGTGCTTGAGTGCTTCCTAAAAGGGATAGCACTCACTTACGCTTTGATGCAGACTACAGGTCCATTTCTAAGCCTTCATTAGAGGGTACAGTGATCCTGTACTTCCTTCCAGGGTAGACATTTAGAGCTGTTACATGATCCAAGATGACCTTGGATCTCCATGGACAGATGGCAGCTCCCCACATGGGTACATCTTTTTCATACTAGCTTGGGCATAGAATGTCCAAAATGTGTGCACATAAACACACATACACATAAGATTTCTAGTTTTTTTTTTTTTGTCTTTTGTAACTCTTTGAACACCACATAAAGGATGCTTTGGCTCTGAAAATTAACTTGTCTTTTAAGTACAGTTAAGAGTTGAAAATTCAAAGGGCTTTCCTTTTGTGTTTGTTTCTTAAGGTGGTGTCAGTCTGAGGTGAGACCATTTTGCCATAGTCCAGGTGAGAGCTTTTTGGCTCATAAAGCTCATGATATAGTCATCATTTCTCATATAATTACTATTTGTTAAGCAGTCACATAAATGGCACAATGTGTGATTTTTTTAAAGGCTCCAGGCTTCCGCTTCTAGAAATATATCCTATATACAAATTCATCATGCCCTGGCTGGTGTAGCTTGGTTGTTTGGGCATTTTTCAGTGCACCAAAAGGTTAACAGTTCAATTCCTAGTCAGGGCACATGCCCTGGTTGTAGGTTCGATTCCTGGTAGGGGTTGTGCGGGAGGCAGCCGATCGATGTTCCATTCTCGCATCTATGTTTCTCTCTCTCCCTCTCTATTCCCCTCTCTCTTAAAATCATTAAAAATATGTTTAAAAATAACCTACATTTAAAAACATTCACCCATGAACACAGGCATGCATGCCCTTATCAGTGGTTCTCAACCTTCCTAATGCCTCGACCATTTAATACAGTTCCTCATGCCCTGGCCGGTTTGGCTCAGCGATTAGAGCGTCAGCCTGCGGTCCGGAGAGACCCGGGTTCGGTTCCCTCTAGGGGCACGTACTTCGGTTGCAGTTTGTCCCTGGCCCTGGATGGGTCGTGCGGGTGGCAGCCACTCGATGTGTCCCTTTCACGTCGATGTTTCTCTCTCTCTCTCTTCCTCTCTCTCCCTCCCACTCTATCTGAACAAAAAATGGAAAAATGTCCTCGGGTGAGGATATAAAAAAATTTTTTTTTTTAATTAATACAGTTCCTCATGTTGTGGTGACCGCCAACCATAAAATTATTTTCATCGCTACTTCATAACTGTAATTTTGCTACTGTTGTGTCTTAGGCGACCCCTGTGAAAGGGTCGTTCGATCCCCAAAGGGGTCGTGACGGGGGTTGAGAACCGCTGCCTTAGATGAATATACAGCATTTCCCTCAATGCGGAAGCAAATGTGCCAGTGTGTGGGCCACACCCCTCACACAAGGAATGATGCAGCCTTGACCGAGCAAAACACCACCCCTTTGATATGCAAAAATCTCCAAAATGTCATCCTTCTGTGGAAGGATACGGAATCAAAGAGACGGTACTGGATGCTGCTCTACCAGGCTGGGGAACGTCCGGCCTGCGGCCCGCAGAGCACCTGAGAAATCAGTACCAGCTCACATCACACGCCTCACCAAATCAGCCTGGCGACATCTAGCAGGCTCATCTTTAAGTGGATAATTTTGTATGGCCTTCGAATGATGTTATAAATATCCAAATGGCCCTTGGCAGGAAAGAGGTTCCCACCCCTGCTAGGTTAAGTAATATGCATTTACACATTCAGAATGTGGTTGCGCACTCAGCTGAGACACACACATTGCTGCTTTTGGAGGGCTAAATGGTCAAACATCAGCGATGCCATATGTCCCCACCTGATAAGTGTGCAGGCAGAAAGTGAGAGGTATGTAATCTATATGTGGACAGGGTTAGGGGGTACACTGTCAGCAGGAGAGAAAGAGGTGGAGGGGTAAAGAACTGGGGGGCTTTTACTATTTGCTTTGGGGGAGCTTTTACTATCTAGACATTTTACTATAGCCTTTCCTTATAACTATGTGATAAAATAATACACCTACGTCCAGCTGGTGTGGCTCAGTAGTTGAGTGTCGACCCATGTACCAAGTTCAATTCCCGGTCAGGACACATGTCTAGGTTGTGGGCCCGATTCCCAGTGGGGGGCATGCAGGAGGCGGCCAGTCGATGTTCTCTCTCATCAATGTTTCTATCTCTCCCTCTCTCTCCCTTCCTCTCTCTCTAAAAATCAATGAAGAAAAAAAAATTTTAAAAATAATACACCTAAGTTCAAAAAAGGTAGGGGGCTATGGAACATTACTTTTATCCAAAAAGACTGAAGCTATGCTGCTGGGTCTCCATTCAAATCACCCCCTAGAATAGTATCAGGACTCGAGGTCTCCTCAGAGAGCTCCAGTTTGAATTGACAGTGGTCTGGCATGTCCCCGAAAATGTAGATATATTTAATCATCCACCTTGTCAGCTTCTCAAAGCCTTGTCTGTATTGACATAAAGGAGTTTGATTCACCCTGTGTTCATGTAACAATAGTGTTGGGCTCCCCTGGAGTGGAAGCACTCATGGGAAAGGCTGGTCTCTGATTTGATTCTTTTCCCACAAACAGCAGTTAAGTAGTATTCCATTGTTGTGATCACCATTATTTCTATTGTTACTAGTATTTGTGTTACAAAACTAATAAAATAGAAACCTCGGAAAGATGACTGATCTTTTCTACAACTAACAAATCACAGAAACGAAGCTGAAACCTGGGTCTGCGGAATTGAGGTCTCATGAGCTTACTACTCTGACACATGCATGTACACACACACACACAGAATTTATATACTGAGGCTAGATTTAAAAGAACCTTAAATTGCTTGGCTGGTGTGGCCCAGTGAATTGAGCATCATCCCATGGACTGAGAGGTCCTGGTTTGATTTCTGGTAAGGGCGCATGCCCAGGTTGTGGACTTGATCCCCAGTAGGGGGTGTACAGGAAGCAGCCAATGGATGTTTCTCTCTCACATCAATGTTTCTATCTCTTTCTCCCTTCTTCTCTCTCTAAAAAAATAAAAAACTAATAACAAAATAAAATAACCCTAAATTTTCAGACTCAGGCTTTTTTTTTTTTTTTTTTTTTTAAATCCCATAACAATGTGTATGGAGCCATCAAAGTATCTGAACATGAGAGTAACTTGTTGAACAAAACACTTTAATAGGATTTGATTGTTGGTTGCATACAAGATAAATGGCCCATAAAGACAAGGCAAAGTTTGGGTGATTCTAATTCCTTCTGATCAGAACTTTAATAATTTAAGATTTGGAGGAATGCATAAAATCTTACTATAATTTTGCCTCTAATGAAATCTCTCTTTTTTTTTTACCTTGCTCTCCCTCCGTCATTCCCTCACTCCCTCTCTTCTCTTGTCTCATATGAAGTACCCGTTCTGTAGGTCAGACTGTATCAGTCCTTCAAGGGTTAAACCTCCGAGAACGCAGGCCAGACTCTCTGTATCAGTTGTGAATGAGGGAGCTTGGGGTACAGTCAGCCATCAGCGGCTTTGCAGTTGGGCTGATCAATATATACATGTGGATGTTAGCCCTGGAATTATCAAGTTGATTTCTCTCCTTTGGGGGAAAAAAAATCAAATAAATTTGCCAGCACCTTGAAGATAAAAAGGTACAAAGTAACAACCAGAATAGTTTTATAGAGACCAAGTCCTTTCAGATTAATCTAATCTTCCCCAGTAGAAAAGTTTTCTATGAGGCATAGGCAGCAACCGTTTCTATCCAAGCAAACACTTAGTAATTTACTCCAAAAACTCCCAGGAAACCCAGGCATTTCTTCATCTGGTTGAAAACACAGGAGACAAGCTGGCAAAGCTGATGTACCCAGCAGCTGCCCTGTCCCCTCACCACCCCTCCCCCCCAAAGCACAGTCGCCTTACACACAGCACACATTTAAAAATGTAATATAATCAAAGGAAGCATTATTCTTACAAAGGCTATTAAAAGAGCTAAGTAAATTCGTACTGTATAATAAAAATGATTTATTTACTATGGAGGAAAAATGGTGGGGAAAAGAGAGCAGCTCAGCTCCATCTGCACAATCAGATTCCCATAGAATATTAATCTTCATTGATTAGCTGAGAAGAAACACAGAGCTTCACACTTTCACTTTGACACTGTAAGTTAAATCAAACGCTTCAGTTTGACAAAGCCCCATCTGATCACATTGAACTCCTTAATATGGAGCATTGCGGAATATTCTATTTGCTTCTTGAAATCATCAATTTATGTCCAACAACATCTGTAGGAAAATGAGATTTGCCAAATGTCTCAAGATAGGGAACCGCAGTTTCATGGCTTTTTGAAAAGACTAGTTTTTCATAACCACTTTTTTTTTTCTTTCTTTGTACCTCACCCATCTGGGAGAATAAAAAAGGAATGAAGACGCCCCCTCCCCAGAAATACTTTACCATCCCCCATTCCAGGGGGCACATCGATACTTTGGTGTTTCTACCATCAAAGGTTAAGAACCCTAATTTTATATCGCCAGTGTCCCTGAGAACAAACACCACTCATTGCTGCTTTGGGGGCTCAATAAATGCAGGTCTACATTTCAGTCTTCAGTCACCAATATGTCTCCTGACGTTATCACTTTGTCACATTATTTGTACATTGATGAGAACATCCTAAGTCTTGTGTCTAGACTATTAATGTCAGTCTCTATTTTGTCAGGTCTCTGGGTCATTTAACTACGGGGAGTGGAAATCGTTTAGGGTCCTCCGTGTCCCAAATTAATACTCCAATGATCACCAAGCAGCTAGACTAATCCTTGTGTCTAGAGATCTCTGCTCAGTTTTAACTGCTGAGCTCGTGAAGGTCTTGAATTTTACAGCTAAAATAACCAACTGTGCATGCTCGGTCTCTCTTCAAGTCTTGGCCCTGCATTAATTTGTTCAAATCTTAACTCGACCCATACTTGCTCTGATGGGTAAGCAGCTTCATCTGTCTTCCCCTCAGTGTCCTCCACTGTACAGTGGACATGGTGTCATTAATTATGACTGATGGCAGGTGAATGAGAATTCCTCTGCTCTTGTGACATGATCAGAGACATCTGTTCCCTCTTTAGGTTTCCTCAGTAATCCCTATCACAGTTCATAATTATGTATTTGTCTGTGAGATTGTTCGATGCATGGCATGCAAGTAAAGGTGCAATGAAGGCAGTGGTTTGGTCTCAATGTTCCCCCACCACATGCCCAGTCTGTAGCAAAGAAAGTGTGTTTCCAGGGGATGGGCCAATTCATATTTGTTAAATGGATGGATGGATGGATGGATGGATGGATGGATGGATGAATACAGCTACTGAAGGGGCTCACCTTAGGCCCTTTCTTTTTGGAATCAGCCCCTCTTCTTTACTCACTCATTGAATCTACTGGTGTTTTTACATAGAGGAGGACATCCCATCTCTATATGACTCTCTCTAATCTCAGAGTCCCTTCTCCTAAGTCTGGGCTCAAGATCGTTGTGTTCTGAGTTCTACCATCACCTTTTCCAGCCTCCCACCACAGGGACAGTCCTCTTTCGAACTGAGTTATCCTGCCCCCACCTGGTTTATAGGTGGCCACCCTCAGGGACCCAAAAGAGCATCACCTTCCAGGTAGGATGTATCCACCCAGGGGTCCATATTGCTTTAGGGTTCTGAGAAGCAGTTAAAGAAACTTCCTTTTTGTTGGCAACAGGGGAGTCTGGTGGGAAGGCTTGTATTCAGGCATACCCTCTGCTGTTCGTTTCTTCCAGGGTATGGTAGAGTGGGAGAAGAGACAGAATAGCAACCTGAGGAGATTCTTGCATAAACAATTATAAGATTCCCAAAGCCAAATATTAGAAAGTCTATGTGCATCCTTTACTTACTTTGTATATTTATCTATTTTTTTTAATATGTTTTTATTGATTTTTTAGAAAGATAGAAACATCGATATGAGAGAGAAACATTCATCGGCTGCCTCCTGCACGCCCCCTACTGGGGGTTGAATCCACAACCCCGGCATGTGCCCTGACCAGGAATCGAACCGGGACCTCTCAGTCCATGGGGTGATGCTCAATCTGCTGAGCCACATGGACCAGGCATATTTATTTATTTTTAAAACTAGTTTTACAAATCTGAAAATCCAATGCATGCACACTATAGTTTAAAATAATTAAAAGAGATCACACCCTTTGCCCATTCTAGCTCCACTGACCAGGAATCATTTTTCAGGTGAACAGTGTCAGGTGCTACTTTATACAGCACATGTATGGCCCCTTTTCCATTCTACTGACAAGTGGAAGTGTACCACATATACTGTTGTGCTGCCTTTTTGTTGTCGTTGTTGTTGTTAATCCTCACCCAAGGATATGTTTTCCATTGATCTTTAGAGAGTGGAAGGAAGGGAGGGAAGGGAAGAGAGAAAAATATCGATGTGAGAGAGACACATCGATTGGTTGACTCCCACGCGCACCCAGGCTGGGGATTAAACCTGCAACCCAGGTACGTGCCTCAGACTGAGAATCAAACCTGAGACCCAGTGCACTGGCCGATGCTCTAACTGCTGAGCATCACCGGCCAGGGCACTATTGTGCTTCTTGCTTTATTCCACCTTAACCTTATGTCTAAGTGTTTGTCAATGTCAGTGCAGATGAATCAACCTCATTCTTTTCACAAATGCATAGTATTCAATCAGAAGTATGGATCATGTTATATTTAATCAGTCCAACCTTGATGGGCATTTAGGAACAACAAAGATTGCATGAGTTTCATTATACCTGCATCTTTGTGCACCATGGGTGAGTATACCTCTGAGATAAATTTCTACTAGTGCAATTAGGGGATCAAAGAGTATGGGCATTAAAATTTTTTTTCTTTATTGATATTAGAGAGAGAGGAAGGGAGAGAGAGAGAGATAGAAACATCAATGGGAAAGAACATTGATTAGCTGCCTCCTGCATGCCCCCCCCACTGGGGATTGGATCCACAACCTGGGCAGTTGCCCTGACTGGGAATCAAACCAGTGACCTCTTGATGCATGGGTCAACACTCAACCACTGATCCACACTGGCTGGGCGAGTATGGGCAGTTTTAATTGCAATGGCTATTGCCAAACTGGTATTAATTTAAATACCTATACACTGGGTCAGCTTTCTTATTTTATAATCTATTAATAATATATTTAACAACTCCTAGTGAACCATGCCCAAACACAAAAACACATACATGCAAATATATAGAATAAAGTAATTATCCTGTCCGCACCATATACCTAGTAGAGGCACACCTCATTTCATTGAACTTTGCAAATACTGCATTTTCATCAACATTAAGGCCAGACCTTCCACCAACAAAAAGATGATGACCAACTGAAGTCTCCGATCATGGATATCATTTTCCAGCAATAAAGTATTTTTAATTAAGGTATGTACATGTTTTAGACCCAATGCTATTATACACTTAATAGACTGCAGTGTAAGCTATGTAAACATAACTTGTATGTGTACTTGGAGGCTAAAAAATTGTGTGGCTTGCTTTATTGTGATATTCACTTTATTGCAGTCATCTAGAGCTGAACCCGCAATGTCTCTGAGGTATACCTGTATCTAGAACAATACCTCAGGGATAGTAGGTGCTTAGTAGGTACTCAATACGTTTTTACTAGATAAAGAGATGGATATATTTTGTACCCAGCATCTGTATAGTTTAACAACTCACAGTCATACATTACATTTCTCTGTATCTCGTGAGTGCTTTAAAATTCTTTGGGAAGCAAGTGAAAAACAAACTGTATATAAGTAAGATATAAATGAAGAAGCCCCTCTTGTTACCAGCGAGGACTGCGAGCGTATCTGTATGAGCACACACGCATTCCCTGAACATGAGTTCTCTAACCCTCCCCCCACGCTGCCGAGTCCAGAGTTGATGTTCATGACCCCAGGCTCTTCTGAACCGTCAGAGATTGTATTATGTTGAGCCTCATTGTAGTGAAATGCATTTTATGTCTGAAAATGTGTCATCCCCACAGGGTATTTTTGGGGTCAGAAAGACTGATCAGCAGGGTCCCTTGGTTTGCCTTTTCCTCCTCTGCTCCCATCTGTCCGATCTTTGGTCATTTTCATCTCCATTTATTTTCTCTAGGTCAAATGTATATTCCAAAATCATAATGGAGAGAAGAAAAGAGGAGGGATACGCTACACGTTTGAGTCAGAAAATCCCCCAGTCCTTCAGAGTCAACCAAACACCTGTCCTGGACCTCAACTATAGAAAAAGGTTATTTAAGTGACATTTCAGATCATTTTCAGGCACAAAAGACCTATGGAAAAAAGATTAGAAAACTTAAATTCTGTGTAGGCTTGATGGCTATAAAAAGAAACTCCACCTACTCCATGATTCCATTTATATAAAACTCTAAAAAAGGCAAATTAATGTATAGGGACAGAAAGCACATCAGTGGTTGCCTTGGGGAAGACGGGAGGGGAGGAGCTGCAGGAAGGGATGACAAAGAGACAGGATGAAACTTTTGGGTATTGAAGATGTTCATAATCTTGCTTGTAGTGATTGCTTCATGGGTGTGTGCATCCATCAACACTTATTAATGTGCCCACTTGAAATAGGTGCTGCTTATTATGGATTCATTAGTTCTCAATAAAAAATAAATAACTCTCCTGAACAAGGAGGCTACTGTATGAGAATCAAGAAGTTCTAGGTGAGGACTAGCTCCCTTTCTGAGCTGATAACTGCAGAATGAGCTGTGCTTTTGAACATACTCTGTCTGCCTTCTCAATCCCTCAAAAAAGGCCCCCACCTTGCTCTTTGACATCATCCTGTGCCTCTTTCCCTCTTGCTTACTACCTTCCGGCCACTCTAATTTGGAACCTAGCCGTATCTTTCAGCCACGGAGACTCTGCACTTTCTGTTCCTATTGTCTAAAATGTTCTTCCATTGCCTCTTTGCATGGTTAGTTAGCTTAAACATCACCTCCTCCAAGAGGCCCATTCTGATTGCTATATCGCCAAATCTCATTTATGGCCTTCACAGCACTTACCAAGGCTTCCACTGTGCAGTCATTGATTTGGTTTGCCTGTTTACTGTCTGTCTCTCACGGGAATGCAAGTTTCATGTCACCAGAGGTCTTGACCAACTTTTCACTGTAGCATACTCACTGCCAAGAAGGCTTCCTGGTGCACGAGCCAGGCTGGTTTAATTAATTCATTAACATTCTATTTTATTTGCTTGTGTATCTGTTTAAATTATTCATCAGACACCTTTTGGAGCATCTGCTCAGAGCACTCCCTACCTCATTCACCTTAATCAATTTGGTGCTTCTTGGGACAGGGGTTATGTTACGAATCCTATCTCAAGGTCTGAATATGGGACCCGCACATAGTAGGTTCTCAATACGTGTTTACTGAATTAACTTAAGTCATTACAACAGAAACCAAATAAGTATTATTATGCCAGGACCTTGAGACAAACTAATTTCTAAAAGAAAATGTCCTGAAGCCCATAGAGCCCAAACATTTAAGCAAAAAGGCAACAGGCAGTCTTGAATCAATACCCTACTGAATTGTAAGGGCTTCCAAGGGCTTAGACTCATCACTGAAAATCACCAGGGGTATTTGTTCTTTTGTTTGTTTTATCACCAGAACTGTAAAATGAGCAGAGGTGAATTATAAGATATTTTTCAGTTGGATTCCAGTATTTGCCAATTCTCAACTAACCTTACTATGTCATTAGCCAAAGCTGCCTGTTTTAAGAAGATCAGTTATCTCTCTAGAGATTGAAACTCATACACATGTGTACTCCTCCCCGCCCCCACTCCACACACACATGCGTCCTGTGCCTGGTCATTTAAAACACAACAGAGAACACAGATCAACTGGACTATGTCTCCGTAGTTCATGGTGCTGTCACAGATCCACAGCTAAGGGATTTCAGCTAACTCAGCCGACATAAGATGGCATACCGACTTTACTTACATTAAAAATAAATTCAATTAAAACAAAGAATAAGGAAGAATTCAAAAGGAAAATACCAAACAATTCTACATTTTCTAGAACTTTCCCTCAGTTCCAGGAATATCAGAGCTTTGTGTAGTTAGAAATGCTTCTAGGCAGAGTGGTTTTGGGGAGCTGTCTGTCACTAGCAAAAACCAAGACGAGGCATGGGACCACGGCTTGTGCCTGGAAGCCGTTGCCCACCTCCACCTGTCTTGAGCAGACCCACCCCAGCCTGATTCCCAGACCGAATGGTTGTAGAGGAGATGAAAGTGTTGGCCTCCGTGGGTGGTCATGTAACTCCCCCCTGGCCAATCACCAGATATGACTACTGGATCGACATGATTGCCTAACAGATGGGCACACACCCTAAACGGAACCAAAGAGAGGTGACCCTGGAACTTCTGCTTAATCTTAAAGATACTCTCTTTCCGCTGGGGGCGCGTAGCTAGAAGATAATCTTGGAGCTGCGGGTGGGCACCAGGAAGAAGGGCTTGTCTGTGACTAAAAACAACACCACCACCAACAGAGATGAAGAAAGAAAAGACGGAGAAAGAGAGAGCTTGACTGCATTCTGGGAATGTTATCTATATTTCTGGGTGCGGTTGTGACTGCAATGCACCTCGTGGGCTTTTCCGTTTTGTATACCAATAAATTCTCTATATATGTAAGATTTTTTTCTAAGCCTATTTGAGTTGGTTATTTTTGACACTTACCTGAAAGACGACACAGCAATACTCCATAAAAGAGCCCACGGCCGAAGGAAGTGAATATCAGACTCCCTTGACTTATTGTATTTATCTCCATTGACCGTGAACATCTAACCAACATGGACAATGCTTGTCTTTCAGCTTAATAGATAGTGAAAATATCCACACTGAAGAGTCAGTGATCGAGTAGACAGAGGTCCTGACTTGACCACAGAAGCCCAACTTTCCTATGCTGCTTTTACCATTAATTTGGAAGCCAGGCAATCTGGATCTTGATCAAGTTACTTCACTTTCCTAAATCTCACTTTGCTCATGTATGACATAGGTACAATTCCCCCTCCATCTCAGGATTAGAGCAGTCTATCCTGACAGGAGGGTAATACTCTTCTCTTGGGGATGAGGCGAAGTGCCAGATTCATTTAGGAGCTTTTTCAAACTACCCTGATTCTCTCCCATGAGAAGCCATGGGAACTGTTGGTAGTGCCTTCGACCCTCGATTCCACTGGGAGTATGGGAGGGGCGATGGGGACAGGGTTGAGAGGCTAATAATGCAGTCTTCAATGTAGCACCTGCCATTCAAGACATAAATGTTGTTTTTTATTATTTAACTTGACCTTATATTATATATGTGTGTGGGTGTATACATACATGTATATATACACATATACATATCCTGAAATTGCTATGCTGTCATCATGCGGCATTGCTTTGTTTAACAAATGATTTTAGCTTTTGTATGTGATGAAACACACAAGGAAGGTTAAATTCTGTTCGTACTCTTGTTGTTATTATGTAACAGGGTCAGAGCTGTCTTAAGCAGCAGATGGTTGGCAGATTCTGAGCGCCCATGTGTGTTTGGAAGAAAGGCTGAGGTCAGCAAATAGGAACAGCTGTGTGAGTGTGCTCACACCGGTGAAGAGCTCCTGCAAATGGTGTCATTAGGTACTGGTAGTTCCTCACGGCTTAGAGTTAAATGCATTTTAGGTCACAGGACTGAAGGCTTCTGAATTACTTTCTGGCCCCTTGAAGGTCTTTGTGTACACATTCCGATACCACTACACTTGCTGGCTAGTGTGTGTTGCACACGGCATATTCACTTATTTATTCCTATTTTTTAAAATTATTTTAGGATGTAAATATCACATATACATAATGTAAATATTAGAAACTGCAGAGAGGTAATGGGAGTAAACAGCAATCAGTCATACCAACCCCTCTTCCCATCTTGGTGTGCACCCACACTTTTAGATGTGAATTGTTGCAAAGCAGAGCCTCCACAGACTGACTTTCTGGTTCAAATCCTGGCTTTCTGCCACTTACTAGCTCATGCATTTTAGAAATTTTTTTTTATTGATTTTTAGAGAGAGAGAAAGGCAGAAGGAGAGAGAGCTAGAAACATCGCTGAGAGAGAACGTCGATGAGAGAGAACATTGATAGGCTGCCTCCCAGGCCCTCCACTGGGAATTGGGCCCACAACCTGGGCATGTGCCCTGACCAGGAATCGATCCGGTGACCTCTTGGTGCATGGGTCAATGCTCAACCAGTGAGCCACACCAGCTAGGTCATTTTAGGAACTTTTAACCTCTCTTTTCCTCATTGTCATGTAAAATGGGGACAACAGGGATACCTTCCTTGATATTGTTATTATTTTTAACATATTTCAAATGAGACCTTGTTGTATATACCTTTGTTTTCCATCTGCCATTGCTTCACTTAGCAATGTGCCGTGAATCTCTAGCACACCAAGTATTACACTGCTTTCTAAATCCTGAGGATGGGCCCTGCCTCCTCCTTAGCCTCCCGGGACCACCTGGGAAAGGGCCTGTCAGCTTCACTTGCTGTTTGATCCCCAGTATCAGGCCCAATGCCTGGCCCTTCATAAGCAACTCTATACATGATTATTCACTGCTAAGCTGACTTGAGACTGGGCATGGCACATACTCAAGCAAGTTAGAAAAAATTCTGCAAGTCAACGCTGATACAAATGCAGGAAAATGAGGTCATTGGTTTTCTATCTCCTCTCTAAAATGTCACAATTTGGAAAGAAATGTATGAAATCTTCGAATGGAATAACATACTGTAATATCTTGTGCAAAGGCTTGGGAAGCACCCACCCCTTTCAGAAACAGTTTGGCATTATTATATTTAGGCTTGGGGACAATTAGAAAGCTAGACATAGAATAAATAAATGATAGATAGATAAATAAGTGTGTGTGTGCACGTGTGTGTGTGCACACACAAGCAACGTTTAGCTCAAACTTGCAATTGCACCAGGCTAAATGTGAAGGCTTAGTCAAGTCCAATATCACAGTATACTTGTAGCACTCAATTGAAGTACATGCATTTTTGGTTTGAAAAGTTCTCTTGAAATTACACTGTGTTTTCTAATCTCAAAAAGATTGCTGGTTGGATGATTTTCATTTCTTTGTAAAATGACAAGTGATACTTCATTTTTTAGCAAAAGGTTAATGTTAAGTCTCCAAACTTTATAAATTGAACTTTCTCCATAAAATAAACTCTTGCATGCTGGTGTGCAAGATTAGCGAGAAATGTTCACACTGTTGAAAATGGATGGATTTTGCATTTCAAGGTGACAAGTGCAATGTCAGACCCAATCAATCGATCACTGCATAATTATTATTGCAAATGATCCATATCCATGCCACAAACCTTAAGGGAAATTTAATGAAGCAGTAAGCACATCAATAATAAGATCTACTGTAGTCTCTATTAAATCTCATGATTCATAAATATCCTGGCATGTTTTATTCTTCCTTTAAATCCTGTGAAGACATCTAGAAAAGCAAGTGCTTGAAGGCTACAATTTAACACTCCACCAGAGACAATTCTAAGGTTCTCAGCAAGACTTAGGCTCAGTATCAGCTCCTGCTTCACACATAGGCTATTGGAATCCAACAGTCTGGGGATACATACAGGATAGAGTTCCTCCTCAAAGTTAGAATGGAGGTAGACATTTTCATCTGCCTACTTAAATTTAAATTTCCATGGGAAAAACTCCTGTAAGTAGCAGCTGAACTGGGATCCTATGACCAAGAGTAAGAGCGGTGTTTTTTATTGAAGAGCAAAGAGTAAACTCAGGCAGGACTTTGCCTGCCTAGGCTGATTTGTTGCGAGTCAGAACAAGGATCCCTGCTCCGGACAGGTCCAGCCCAATGTGGGTGCCAGAATTGGCAACTCATGTAATCTTTGTGCAAGTAAAATGACACCCTCGCCTCTGAGTGGCCACAGCCCCCAGCTATGGCACACGGCTTGCAGGGGAGCCAAGCCTGGGTCTCTTCCTTGTGTCAGTGCCTTGGAGGAGTTTGCCAACTCTATGGACCTGGGATGCAGACAAACCAGAGCAAAACGGTCCCAGTTACAACGTCAGACATCCCAGCCCTCTGATGGCTGAGAACTAGCCAAGTCTGAACATCACGAGGGGCTGGGACAGGGACAAGGTTGGGAGCAGAATCTGTATTTGTCTTGGGTGGCAAGCAAACACTTTTTAAAAAATAGGTCATATGTTGAATACCTACTCTGCATATCTTAAAGTCTTGTGCCCAAAATTCTTCTTCTAATAACCTTAAAATAAACTTCCATCTTAACAACTGCCTGATGATCTTTACAAAAAGTGTCACTTTTCCATACATAGACTACCTCCTTCCAAAGGCTCTTGATGGTACAAACTCAGGCACATCATTTCTCTCTTTGAGTTCTTCAATCTAAGATTCTCTTATGTCGCTCATAAACACACCACTGCATTCTATGACCACTGTGAGCAATGCCCTGGCATGTAACTCAGAGATTTCCTGCCATCACACATGCGTATTAATTTCACCAGCCCCCCAAAATTCCCTTCCCTTCAATGAATAGTACATTCTCCAAGCACAATGGTACACTACACATTTCTCCAAGCTAAAGGAGAGTTGGCACAGTACTGACTTAGTTTTGATCTGTGCCACGCTGGTACAGAAAGAATGAATTCCTAGCCAAGGGAAAGGGCCCTACACAGGCCAAGGACCGTCTGCATGGGTATCTCTGACTATCTGATACCCAGCACACAATGTAAAGCATCATTTAGTCTCTAAATGCTGCTGTATCGTGAGATAACTGGCTTGTATCTTCTTCCAAGTGAAAATCTGAGGAACTATTTCATATATTTAGATAACTGAGTATCATACATCCTTGTACATAATATGTTTCCTGTGTTTCTGATTATTTCCTCGGGAAATAATCCTTTGTTGTATCACAAAGTATAAGCCTCTCTTTTTTAAGAAAATACTTTAAACTTGTAAACAAGCCTCTAAAAATATTGAGCAGTCTAGATTCCACCAAAAATGCACAAGAATTCGTGTTCTTGAACTCTGGCAGACGCTCAGTATGTCATCCTTGTAACGTTGTCTTTCAATTTGACAAAACATTTGTTTTAGCTTGAATGTATTTGATATTGGGGAGGATGAACATAATGTCCTACATTTATGTCTGATGTCTTCTGTCTGAATTGTTTGCTCCCTCCCCTTTTCCCACTTTGTACCTTTAAAAAATTGTTATTGTTCACTGAATTAATATTTATCATGAGCTATATACTTTTAAAAACCTAGTGTCCAACAATAAGAAAATACGTAAGAAAATTATGACATATCAAATGCTAAAAAATGATACCATTTTAAAATACTCATATTTTCAAAAAATAGTAACAAGAGAAAATATTTCTAAAGTAATGTGTATAAACTATTTTCAATATAATTCTAATTTTGAAGGACAAGGACATCAAATAAATTCAGATAGATTGACACTGAAAAAGATAAATATATCAAAATATCAACAGTAGTGAGTGATAAATTGTAAGGGGTTAATTTTCTTATTTCTATTTCCAAGTTTAATAATATCCAAATATTACTATTATTTTGGTAAAAAAGAAGTAATCATTGTTCTTTTTACAAGAACACTCTTAATGAGATTTTTCTTCTACTCATTTTCCAGAACTCTGATACCAGACTCAACATTAAGTCATGATATTTTAGAGCTCAAATTAAAATCTGATTTTATCTTCTATTTCCTTTACTCTTCATCCCTCTCTTTTAAGGCTTTCTTCCTTCGACTGGGAGTTTTATTTAGTAACCGAGGAGTAGGAATGAAAAGGCCATTCAGTCTGACACTGCAATACAAAGCTCTGAACCAGGCACTAAAAAACAATCCTATTGCCCTGGCCCGTTTAGCTCAGTGGTTAGAGCATCGGCCCGTGGACCAAAGAGTCTCGGGTTTGATTCCGGCCAAGGGCACGTACCGCGGTTGCAGTTCGCCCCCAGCCCTGGTCAGGGCCCTGCAGGAGGCAACCAATCAATGTGTCTCTCTCACATTGATGGTTTTTTTTTTTCTCTCTCTCTCTCTCTCCTCTCACCTCCCTTTTACTCTGTCGAAAAGATTAATGGAAAGGTGTGAGGATTAAAAAACACACAATCCTATCATTTCATCCATATGCTCCTTCATGTATTATCCCCCCAGTAAAGAGGGGCTAACTAAATGTCCAAGATCACACAGTAAGAACCTGGTACAGAACGGGTTTGAACCCAGGCCTGGCCGGCTCCAAACTCTATGCTCCCTGAAACCTTTCCCACTGCAGCTGGATGGGGGCCTCACCCCTGCACTGTGCACAGCCCCCCTCATTCAGTACCAACTCGTGTGCACATGGTGCTGTGTGCATCCTTTGGTTATAGTAACAATGATGCTCGTGGCCATGCTAACTTTCCTGACACCCACCCCCTGCCGTGTGTGACATCCAGAACCTGTCCTGCAAGTCATCATTTGATCTTCATCACAACGTTTAGTAAGAAGAACTAAGCAAGGGTGATGTGCAAGATATTTAACAAGCAATGTAGTTTGGACGCTGACTAACCAGAAGGCAGAAGTACCTCCTCAGAAAGGCGGGAGGCTCTAGGCAGCCTCTATAGTGACTGGGCAGTCTGGTATGATACCAGCCAAATGGCAACCTTGTGTGCTAGGATTAGTCCCATTTTAAAGATGAAAAGACTAAGGGTTCCTATGCAGATCATCCTGAAAGGGCCTGGTTTTGAATACCATTCTGCCTCACTGCAAAGTCTATGATCGTAACCATCATAATTCCTAGATCCTCAGAAGAAGCATGTTACTGTCTGTATATGATAAATCATTGTGTATGTGCGTGGGTGTGGGTGTGTATGCCTGTGTGTGTTTGGGAGGGGTGTGTGTGTGTGTGTGTGTGTGTGAAATCCTGCTTCTTAACAAGATTTCAGGATAATGTAAAGGATACTGCATTTGGCTTAATTTTACAAATGAAGAAAAAAAGGCACAAGGATTTTTTGCTTCTTTCATTGGTTTCAAATATCGAGGGCTTCAGGGAAAATGTGAAGCTATCATGCACAGGGAAAAAAAAAAGTCCTTCCCTCCTGTCTGGCTCTCAAGCCTCCATTAACTAATTGTGTTCCTGCTCTCATTTGTAGCGCTGGCCTCTTTGATTAGCCTTTTAATTTAGCACATTAACAACACTCTCTTTACTTGAATACTCCATCACTGAGCTCATTTAAGTCAAATGCCCTTGAAGATACTTGAAATGCCTAACAACACTCACTATTATTAAACTGTTTTGTATTTCTGATCACCAACCAAGAGTGCTCAGTTACCAGACAGAGGGGCCATTGTGTGAAACACTGTGACTCATTCAAGGCCACCCCAGCCCTGCCTCACTGCTCTGCAGGAGACCTCCAGTTTCATTCTATCTCACATTTCTCTGTTTTTGCTTCGCCCCCACCCCCAGAGGTTTTGGTTCCTGGGCACCAGCAGAAGCCTGCTGATTCAGCACACGTGAAGGAGTTACTGCAGAGGTCTGAGGATCAGGTTTCTTTGAAAATATAAACCAGAGCTGGGGGCAGAGACGCAGTGGGTTTCGTACCTAGGGGTGCTTGCCTTTTCAGAGTGGTGGCACCGTCCGATTGGGAGGGATTTGGTCCTTTGTAGCCGATGGAGAAGTGCTTACAATCCAAGAAGCACAATGACGAATGGATTCTCTGACGCTCAACGAAAATAGGGAAAGAAAGGTTCACTCCCACTCTCTGGAGGGTCCCCCTCCCCTTGCTTTCCTTCTAGGGTGCTGCGTGAGAGATGTGGGTCTCTGATACTGAGACATGCAGTGAACCTGTAACTCAGCAGGGAGGTCCCTGCCTGCCTCAGAAAGCTCCCTCTGGCCGGGCTCCCTCACACACTGAGCACTGGCCGAAAGGCCTTCTGGAACATCCCTGCACACACTATCCTCCACACCACCTCTACCTGCAGCTTCCTGCCTGGTAGCAGCCACTAACCGGAGGTGCCAGCTGAGAAACCCCTCCTTGGAGAAGGCCTGCCTGGTGTGACCAATCATCACACACCGCCAATTGCCCTTTTCTTTCCGTCTGAGGCCTCACCACAAGCCGCCGTTCCGTCACTTCCAGTGTTTACTCGTGTGTATAATGGGTCTGTTGCCCTGACCTCCCCAGCGTTCACTTCTCCTCCCAGTCAACTCTACTCTCAGTTCGTGTTTTGGGGGATGGAACCGCCTCTCAGATTGCAAACATGTGAGTGTTTTCCCCAGGTTGGGATGTGAAGTTTCAGGCATTGTCTCAGGGATGGGGAGCTGACCCAGTCCAGGGGCAAGAGAATCGGCCTCGGAACTTTCTTGGGCCCTACTGCTACTGGGATGAGGGTGGTCCGTCCCCTGGGACAGCGATCACTGGGTGTTAGCTTGGAGACGCCAGTGACCACCTCAGTCACTTTATGGAGAGACCCCATGGAGCCTGGGTCTGGGAAACGAAGTCAGAGTCCCAGTGACTTGGCTTGGCTACCTGCCCCCACCTGTCTTGAGAGTCTCCCTGGGCCTCTCAGATGTGTGAGCACACTGACCAGCCTTGTGAGTGCACCTTCACTTTGCAACCAAGGGTTTTAGCCACAGCACTTCACTTCATGTTTTTGCTCCTTCATCACCACTTTTTCTCTGTTTTGCTATATTTTGTTGTATCTGTCCCCTAAACTACATACACATTTCATGACAATCAGGACCACATCCTGCTCCCTCTATTCCCAGTCCTCAGCACACACAGTATCCGACATTGGAAACGCTCGGTAATTATTTTTTAACAAATAAGTAAATTTAAAACACAGATTTCTAATTGTTGATCCCTGCACCGAGATCTTGTAAGCATGATCATCACTGATAAACATACCACAAGCTCCTGCCTGCTGTGTATCATGACATCCACGTACAGAGAAGGGCCGGGGCACTTCCTAGTGCGAAAGGACTCAGTGTCGTCCAGGGGAACAGAAAAGGAACAGTCAAGGATAAAAGAACCCATATCACTGATAAAACCTCAACCGTATTTTCTTTCCCTTGTGCATTCTATTAAGATACAACATTCTAGCTACCACAAAGTATAGACTTTATCAATGAAATAGAAACAGATTTGCAAATAACAGAATTGCATATCACTCTTTAATAGTAACATGATTATTCTGCAATGAACATTTACCTTTGATGTACTGGAAAAGCAAGATGTATTCTTTGGGTATTAGAAATGGGGGCAACACTTTTGGGCAATCTGAGAGACAGATAATCCAGATGTTACCCATAGCAAGTTGTTTAAAGGTAAGCAGAGAGCTCTCTTTCTCTGTTTTCTCTGACTCAATTTCACTCTCTTTCTCTCTCTTATATTCTTCACTTGTCTAAGGTCATCTCCCATCTCAGCTACACCACTTAATCCACCAGCAAGATGTTGGAGCGGGCTGGACAATATATCAATAATGAAAAACTGCAAAGAAATACAGAAATCCTCACATCAAGGTACATAGGGGTGTCGATCTAATATATTCAATGAGAAAGTCTGACTAAGTGAGGAAACCATGGGGCCACGAGGCAGAATGCAAAGACAGCCTTGGTGCACTCCATCCAACCCTCATCTCCCCTGGAAACAGCGTTAAAATTCTCCCAATCATCTCTGAACCTCGCTCTTCCTACACCTACCTCTCCTTCCCGATTGCTTTCTTGAATTTGCACCTAAGATGTCTTCAGGCAATAAACAGAATGCACAAGGTACGATGGTCTCCCCACCTGTCCTGAAACGCCAGGTGTCATCATTGTCAAAACGATGCTCTATTGTTTCCCGAAATTATCTTGTTGGTATTGAATATCAATTTTTCAATTTGTTCTTCTCTGAATGGGGACACAAGGTTTGCCCAGAAACTAATTTGCTTACGTCGCTCAAACCTGCATTGTTTGATCAAGTATTTGTCTGAGGGTTTGAGAAATTTTCGAAAGGTAGATGAAACACCACTCAACAATGCGAAATGAAGACTAGAGGTCTGTTTCACATTAAATCCGTGTTCTTATGCTGCAGAGCTGAAGAATCTACAGAGTTGGCCAACAACTATGTTTAAAACTTCAACATAAAGACTTCATCACCCTTTTATATTAATACTCATCAAGTTCTGCTTTATATATATATATATATATATATATATATATATATATATATATGTATGTATATATGTATGTGTGTATATATATATCGAAAAGAAATCCAAACCTAGAGCCTAGAACCCCTACTGAGAGAAAGCATCAGCCCAGTTTGTATTGTTCTTTCAGAGCAACATGGTGTTTGCTGCCCTAAATAGTTCAACCGTTATTTTGGCAAGAATCTTTAGACACAAGAATTCAATGAGTTTAGTGTCATTATTAGATTGGAAAGAAAAATGGATGGGGCTTTATAATACAAATCACTTTACAGACAAAGGAATGTGCATGTAAACAGAATTTCAGAAAAATACAAAAAAAGTACCGATCAATTTACATCAATGGCTTCTGGGTGCTCAAGCGGAAAATAACGTATTATTCCCTCTGCCAAAAGAGAGTCTGCAATGAGTCGAGGCCATGAATGGTTAAGGCAGAGGGCGAGAAGATGTAAGCCCTAAACGAGCTCCCATTCATTAACTTTTGATCCATCCTGTTTTCCTTGCCTCAAACAGAATGCTGGGATGCTCATGAAGTCCAATCGCCCTCCTTCTACCTGAAGCGTATCTCAGCAAATGGGTACTGCTGGCTTAAACATGCCAGGAAGAGAGCCCTACATGTCTCTAAGCAACATTACAGATGTGCCATGGCTGGGGTGCAGCAGAGAAGGTGGGCTGGGTCAGAGGAGAGAGAACGGGGGTCTGAGTGTTTGAGAGAACAGAGTATGTTTGGGGCTCTGAGCTGGCCCCCGTGATAGAGAAAAGAGAGATTTCAGTATAAGTTAAGTTACAGTCAAGAAAAATAAGGACATAAGTAATCAGAGTCAGCTGGGTCTATTTTTCTCTGCCCCTAACTGAGAGATGGTGACTAGCATGGATGGTAAATGACCTAGCCAGATTCATAGACATCAATGTCTGAATCAGAATTCTTTGGGGGAAAGGGAGTCATCTTTGTATTCCTGAAGCATTTTGCCACAAATCTGTCCAGTTCTAGACAATATGGAAACTCTTAGCTTCAGGATAAAGCAGGAGGCTTTCTCCCCACAACAAAACTGTTTTCTTTGGTTGCTACCAGCACGAGGTCCCACAGAAAGGAGCCAGTGAATTAATGGGTCAAATGACTGGGAAAATAATAGACCATACCTGGACCTCCAGTCCACCAAAGCAGAAGCAGAAATCACAATGAAAAGAAGCATGTCTTAGGGTTCGATTTGGCAAAGGGGAGCAAATATCTGTATCAGAGACAAGTAGTTAGCAAATGTGTAAACCACAGTCAACAGCTGATGGTGTTCAGCACCAGCCCTCCATGGTCAGCTCTTCCTCATGCTCAGGACGTCTTCCATTTCACCAGATGCTCCCCAAGTCCAGTATAATGACTAGCAGACTGTCTGTGCTCAATAAACACCTAATAAACAATCAACAAGCTGAACAAGTATGGGCTTAATACAGATAGCAACCCCAGGCTAGGTACTAGGAAAGATTTTGATACACAGAAACGACCAAGAATTAAATAGTCGGTTATATAATGGACCCTCCATAGGTTGGGACACCATCTACTCAAGCATTCAAGATGCTGCCATGGAAAATCCTTACTGGCACAAAATGTTAAGTGGTCAAAGCAGTTTATGAAACAGCAAGTTCTAAAGCAGTATGGCCCCATTTTTCCAAACAGAATATTCCCTTGCAGAGGCTCTTGTTTTTCCTTCTTCACATTTTATTGTTTTATCATTGAGATGGCCTTTCATGGTGATAGCACTTTTGTTTCTACACACACACACACACACACACACACACACACACAGCAGAAACAAACCAACAAACTACAACAAACCCTTTGAATAAATCGAGGGTATGGCTTTTAAACCTCATTGTCAGCAATGCCTCCAAATAGAAAACGTAAGTGTGTGCATGCATATGTGTGTGTTAAAAAGTATCTATCAAAAATGAACTCTAGTTTACTATTTGAGTATCTATCTTAGGTGCTAGAAGAGTTAGTATTGTTTATTTCCTTCTCATTGACTAATTTTACTACAAAGGGCGTGTGTATTGTTTGTTTGAAATAAAGAAGGAAAGCAACAGTTGAAAGAAAAGAAAGAGATGTTGTTTTTGCCTTTAAAAAGGGTTAATTTGGCATGAAGGCCCCAGACTGTAAAACAACTATATGTGGTCTAATCTATAATTTAGGCATAATCTCCAATCTATACAGAATCTATAAATCAGGAAATCTATAATCAGCTTTACAACCATGTGCTAAAATGTGCAGCATAGAACAGGATAAGCTTTAGTCATCCTGGAACAAAAATGGCGAGTTCGGATGAGGTTCCCCAAATACCCAGAATGAGACAAACAAGCAGGAGACAGGCTACAGGTAAATTCACAAGTGTGCAGGCTGATCATCACGTATTCTGGTGGTGGAGTTTCTTCCCAGAGCAACACACAATGGGATACACAGGATCCTCAACCTTGTAGAAAGAACAATGCATCTTTTGTTGATTTCTTTCTTTATTTATTTTTAAGTGTTTGAAATGCACTGTCCACAACAGCAATGTTACCTACTGAGGTAACTCTCTCCCCACTCTTCCAACATCACTCAGAGATGCTGTGGCTTTTCTGTGCCCGGTTCAAGCCTAGCCATGTATGCATAGAACTCTGTTTATAAAGAATGATAAGAAAGTTAAGAAAACTTACAAATTGCAGTATTTGATCTGCAAGTAAAAATAACAGAACAAGGGCTCTTGGTACATCAAGAAGAAAATGGCAGTATGACTAACAATATGGAAATGGTCCTCTGTTTCAAGAGAGCACAGAAATAAAGAGAAACAAGAAGGTGGCAGAGTCAAGCATAAACACCCATTGCAGTGGAGTTCAAGCTGGGGACTATGAGGTCCAGCACATGAAGGATAGGGTGAGTGGTGTCTTATCTCTGAATGAAATGAGCAAGGGTCAACTGTCAGCTTGTTCTGCCCAGCCTGGGAAGACCAACTCAGCTGTATCCCAAGAAAGACTAACGCTTGTGGAATTAAAGGACCACAGTAGAGTTGGAGGCTGGTCAAGGGGGCCTGATCTTACTCCAAGGCATGCACAGCAGTAAAAGTGACTTCCATGATTTTTCTGGGAGCCTTCAGAGGAAGCTTTTTCTCCTTTCTACTGGACCTGAGTTTGGTAAATCAAAACCACTCAGAAGTCAGCGAATGGTCCCAGAGAACTGAACTTTCTTGTCCCTGTACACCAACCTGTCCTCACTCAGGAGAAATAAAGCATGCCCAAAACTACTTATCTTATTTATTTTTATAGGAAAAAAAATCTTAAACAAATTTAAGGAAAAAATATGCCAATGTTAGACGGTAAATGATGTCACTATTACACATCTGCCATGATATAATCAGATGGGCTTGCAGAAGCTGCACTGTGCTTTTCACCAGGGCTGTTGCAAAGCAACCCACTGCTCTCCTCCTCCTGAGAGGACAATCCTGAGGCAGAATCCTGGCTGAGTGGGCAGAGAGGAAAAGAAGGAAGGCTGTCCCCCCTGCTCCCACACCTCCCCCCAACAAAACATTGTCAATCTTCACGAAAATATACTCACTGAAATCACATGCTAGTGACACAGATAGGTGCATAGAAAGAGCCTACTTAACACATTTAAGAAACAATGACAGGAATAAACCGAATACAAAATATCTTTTACTGTATCTCCACGTATCTTCATTTTCATTTGTATATCCATGAGAGATCAGCAGACAGTATTTTCATACATGGATGTGGCTGAGACTGATTTTCCTAAAGCAAGATGAGCTCTTAAACAGAGATATCAGCCACATTTAGAGTATCTTTATTTACAGACTAGAAAGTAACAGCAGAACCTCCGAATAAAAAAGGAGAAGAGAACGGAAAAACCCTCCACCCTCACAGCATTAATGCTTGCTCCCTAATTCATATCTCCTTAAACAGCGTGGATCCAGCTGTTCCCAAGTGAAGTCTCTGCCATTTTTTGAATGCAGAGCAAAAAATCTGAATTAAAGATGCAAACAGAATCCTTGAGCACAGGTTAGGAAGGTAGTAACCAGTTTTTCAGTTTGATAAGTGCAGTTCACACAAACACGTAGCACCAAAAAGCACTGGTCAGAGAGGGGAATGTAGGAATTAACAGACACTGCTCTCACAAGTCAGGGACTAATGACTAAGAACCAGGTTAGCAAGCTTTCAGGACCTGGGACAGGGCCTGGGACCTGCCAGGCTTTCTTCCTGCTTTGAGTTGCATATATGTACATGTGTAAGAGCCAGCAAACTTCATCAATAAAACCAACGACACCACTTAGGAACTCAGAGAAAACGTGTGATCAGTAAACTATTACCCATCACAGCCTGAAGGAATTGAAATCTGTTTACCATGGACCCCAATACACTCACAAAATAAAAAACAAAACAGATGTTTTTCCCTGAAATACTAGCATATAGTTATTTCCTCAGTAACTGATGCCAGGGTCCCATGTGACAAATTTGCCTATTGCTTAAAAATCAACATTTGTAAACAGAAAATTTTAATCATTTCCACCTCCGCTATCAAAAATAAATGGTATGAGGATTCAGTGTTCTTAGATAAAACTATCTCTGTTAAGTTGATGCTAAGTGTATGCCAGTTAGTGATTGTATATTTCCAAACACCACTTTAATGAAGAGGAAACTTGCCCTGAAATAAAAACAAAATCATAATAGAGACAATCTGTCCCCAAGAGGCATAATTCACTGTATTGGACTCTGCAAAAAAAATAAATAAATAAGCCAGGTGGAAATACAGCTAGAGTCACTACAAAGAAAAATATCCAAAAGAAAAGGGGGGAGGGGAATAAAAGAAGTCTAAATCACAAAGTTCACTGAGGGGTAAGGCAGGCTGAGACATCATCAGAGGTCAAAGGATCAATGTGGTTAACAAAGAATTCAACACAGAGGCTTTTCTTCCTTCCAGCAAAGACAAGTTCATGGAGCTGACTTGAACTAGAAGTGTGACTGGAAGAAGAAGAAAAAGAGGTTTTTTGTGTGTTTTTTTTTTTTAAGTATGCTAGACATCAAAACCGAACAATGCTGATCATGTTGATGAAAAGCAGAGGTAGAGTTTCACCTTGCAAATGCCTCCCTCCCTTGGAAAGACAGGGAACACCCTGTCTCCAACATGAAATCACAGAGCAAGGTCTTGGGTTACTGGGCTGACAAATGCATACAAGTCCTCCTGTGGCCAAACACAACTAGGACATATATTTGTCCCCCAAAACATGATTAAGGAATTTTTCTAAGCTTTTCATGCCAGATTACTATTTGTTAAACTGCTCCAGAAGTTAAATAGTGTAATTCATAAGTACAGGTTACCACTTTGACGCTTTTATATTAATGCCATCTTCTGGGGGTGAGAGAACCAGCAATCAATAACTACATAATATTTATCTATAAGCCAGAACAAGTACATGGAATCTACCTTTTGCAGGACCAACCTTGTAAAATACATACATACGTACACACATGCCTGGTAAAGGCAAATAAAACACACCACTCCCTTCTATGCCACTCAGCCCCCGAATGACAAATAAGTAGTCACTTTGGAAAGAGACAGAAACACACCATATAAAACAAACAAACAAAAAAGCCACCACTACTCGGAACAGTTCATCCCTGGTAATTAAATGAAATCCCACACAGCTACAAGTGATGCAGAATTTGCTTCATGCCTGAACCGGCTCCTCCAGACCATTTCTTTCGTTCTTTTCTATTTTTTCCCCCTCCTGAATTCACCATCACCGTATAGCCAGAAAAGAGAAAGTCATGCATCCCCCCCCAACCTCCACGTATTTTTTTTTCTTTTTTTGCAGCGGAAAATAAAATTGCAGCTTAATGCTAATGAACCAGGTCGTGCCTCAAGTCCCACTGGAAATGGAAGCACATGTACTCGAACAGTGCAAGATTATTCTGCCACAAGCGTAACCACCTTATACAGAACGCGATTACTCTGGGCTGCAATCTTTATCCCCGAAGTCAATTTATTAATCAGAGAAAAGAGAGAGGAGAGAGAGAGAGAGAGAGAGAGAGAGAGAGAGAAATACTACCTACCCACAAATACATCATCATCTTGAAAGAGAAATCAGGGGCTCTCTGTCAGCAAACAGAAGTCTCCTTACTTCACCAAGAGTGTCTGGAAGAAAATCTGAAACCAGTGGGTAGAAAATCTTGCCTTTTCCTGGCAAGTCCTTAGCGTCCCTCTTCTTTCCTTACACAAGGTTTGTTGTGCTTGTTTGTGAGTTTATGAGCATTGCATTCCTTCAGAAGCACTGTGTGATGGTGACTCGCTTCGGGCTGCCTCTCTCTCTCTCTCTTTCTCTCTCTCTCTTTCCTTCCTAACTCTTGCCTTTCCACTCTTTCCTGTCAAGGCTGCTTAGGTAACAAATTCTTGGTGTGGCTGCTTAATGAGCAAATCCGGACACTTTAGGCAGCCAGCAACAGTGGCGCACACACACACGGATGTTACTGGTAGTATTAATACGAGTAGCGGCGGTGTAGTCATAAACAGGCGGGCGCTACACCATTTCCTGACGGCTGGTGGGAGGTTCACGGAAGTCCCCACGGGTGGAATTTGCGGGAAGGCGGCCGGTCCTCTTGAGGCAAGCCCATCTGCACAGAGCCGCTGACTCTGGGAGGCCAGCAGCTGAGAATTTTTTTTTTTTTTTTTTAACTCAAAGTAAAGCTCCAGCCGCAGAGAAAAGAACACGTGCAGCACGCCGGCTCCCCCTTTATCTCTTTAAATGTACTTCAGATAAAAGCAGCATCCAGTCCGGTCAAGGCCTCCCCAGACTCATCGCGCTGGAGCACAGGGCTCAGCACACTTGTGTACAGCCATCTACCGACGCCGCCGTGTCATTGCGGGCTCCCGGCTGCTGCTGCCCCGCCGCGCCGCAGCGGCCGCCTGCCCAGCGCTGCGCAGGGGCCGCGTTCCCAGCGCGGGGCTCCAGCCGCGTGTGCACCGGGGACGCTTCGGCAGGGGGGCCGGGGGATGGGCCTTGGAGGCTCCTGTGCCAATTCAGCTAATCAAAAGCAGAACCAAACCCCACTAACTGAACCCAGCAAATGGGAAGCAGCAGAAAGACTTGCTAGCACAAATGTTTAGCTGTCCTAACCGACGGATGGAGATGATATATACGCCCTCCTCATTAGCAGACCAGATTTCGGTGTGTGTGTTTCTTCCTCCTTCTTCCTCATCGTAAGCGACTGTAGACCTGGGAAATTTTGCAGTGTGCATAAAACTTGATCGTTTAAATGGGCTTCCCTGACAAAAACCCACAGGCTTGGATGCACAGCTAAGATTTCCTGAAAGTATCCAATTTTTTTTTCTTTCCCTGAATCAATTCTCCTTTATTAGTTGTTCTTTTTAATCCGTTTTAAATTGTATACTTTATCTTGAAAATTATCTCCATGACTGAAATACATCACGAACGAGAAGATGGTGAATGCAATTTGCCCGGCATATTAATTGATGCGGTGCTCAATTATTGATACATGGATAAAGGAGAAATTAATATTAAAATACATCTTGTACATTAGGAGACAGGAGGGACAACAATCTCTTGCTCAGGTCTGAGTTTTGACCATCAGTCATATATTTACACAGCACACAGAGAAACTGCCTAACTGAGCCCCTCGTCAGTTGACATTTCTATCTGAGATTGTACAAGGCCAAGTGTCATCTAAATAATTAAAATGCATTAGCTAAATTGTGGACTCATCTGCAGCATTGGGCAGGTGGCAAGGCACCTGTTAAAATAGCCCATAGGTAGTCCAATCAAGATGCATGATGGCCAAGCAATTTAGAGAGAGCCAATGCCAAGCCATAGCTTTACAGAGAAATGGAGAGATCCTCAGACCTACCTACCTCCATGTGGCAAGAAAATAACCACACAGCCACCGACTGGTAAAATCTCAATCATGCATTCCCATTAACCTATCTGCTTACAGAATTTTAGAGGCCTCTGAGTCCCAGCAAATAAAATTCAGAGTAGGGTGGCCAACTGCCCTGTTTTATAGAGGCAAACTATGTGTGTTTTAAACTTTTCTTTAGCTAAAGCCTAAGTCAAATAATACATATTGGTGGTCCATCTGACCAGTAGGAAGTTGTGTTTTATTTAATTATATTTGAATATCTTTGGACTTGAATTATGCTCTCCTGTTCACCAAAGACCTGGCTGCCTTGATTGTATTATACCAGGTCTGCCTCATTCATTCACTTGCCTAAGTTTTCCATTTAAATTCATAACCTTTGGATCAGAAACACATGGGGAAGATTAGAACAGGTGGGTAAAATATTAGGACACCTGAAAGGTGACTGGTAGAGTGACATTGCCTTTGAGAGTCAATAAGGTGAGAGAGGTGCTCCAGAGTCTTCTTGACACAGAGATCTCTGAGTCCCAAGAAGAAGATGGTTGCAAAGGGCCCCTGTTCAGGCGGGGTGATGAGTGCCAGGGTTCCCAGCTTCAATAGAGAGCCATAATCTCTAAGGATGATAGTGAAGCAACTGAGCCGCCACACCAAGAGAAACTATGGGCATTGGATAGCAGATGTTGCCACGGTAACCACTATCAACTGATGGTCCATGACCCATCCCCAGTGCCTTCTTGGTATTGCAACTTGCACCACTCAGACCTCTGCACATGCCAAGGAAAAGTGGGGGCTATGAGACAGCTGCAGGTGAATGGTTTGCCTGACAGGTGGTATAGAAGATGGATTTAAAATTAAGTTGATTCCCAACAAATAATGAGATAAATTACTTATTGCCCATCTGAGTTAAAGAACTGACTTATCAAACAAGCTCTAACAAAGCTAACAAAGAAACACAGCTGATCCACGGAGAAGTGGATACAGTCTAGATTCGGTTGCCTGTGACAGACTAGGGGATTAGTACCTATTATTTCTTCAGGTGTTTTTGTTTGCTTGCTTTTTACATTTGATCTTAAGCTTCTGTTAGCATAAAGGATTCCCCTGGTTGTGCTTTCTCTCCCTCTTCTCGGCTTGTACCCATTCATCCTCCCACCTGCTTGAACATGTGGCCCCTCTGCAAGGAATGAGATTCCCCCAAGATGGCAAAACATTTTATCACTGTGACACAAGCAGGAGACAGCTGTTTTCCATAAATCAAATTTGGGAGGTGTTACGATTCCTCTATCCTGGAGTCCAGAGGTTAAACAGATGAAATAGAACATTCGGTAGGCGCCCCCTTGGGGGGGTGTCAGTAAATCATTTCTATATTTGAAATTCTGCTCATAACCAATTTGATTATTCAATCAATTCCTCATATCTTGTTCTTTCAAATAAGCAGACTGACATTTTCGATTTACTGCCACCCCCCAAAAAAACTTCCATTTTAATGACAAAGTAAACATACTCAAATTTTCAACTCAAAACCAATTTTTTCCCCCATTTGCAAAATGGCTGGTAGGCCAGGATCCACTTTTATAGTGGATACATTAAAAGTTCCTTGTTCTCATGCTCAAATAGAAATTATTTTTAAATAATCAATCCAGTTATCCATTATCAGCTCAGCACCACAATTAATCAATTTCAAAATAATGGCCTAAAAGTAACACTGACGAAGCTACTGGTGACTTATGTGTTTAAGTGGCGTCTTAGCTGCCATAGAAATCAAATACCACTGTGAAATATTAGATAATGTAGGACAATCGGCATCAGACTTTCATCTTTATGAAATAAAGTCTTCACAAAAAAGCCAAGTTGCTAAACACTAAACTGAATGTGACTTGAGAAATCCAACTAAATCAGTGCTGGGACATTTATTTAATACTATCACAGTGCCCTTGGTTGGCACCATTTTCTGCAAGAACAGAGGTTCTGCATAGAAGGGTCCATTTTGAGCCTGATGTCTTTGGTACATTAGAACCAATACAGTATCTATGATATCCTACCATGATGTTCCACTCAAGCGGTCCACAGAGCACCTGGACACCAGGGAGTGACCTCCAGAGAGGATCTTCAGCACCCCACAGGACATGTAACCACCCCTGCTATTACCCACATAAGGTGAAAACAATCCAAACATTTCTTCTTCCCCTTATAGCCACACGATTACTCAAGTCCAATGCTGATCTCTCTGGCTGCATGGGCACAAGCAGACTCCTCCCCTTCCGTGGAAGTTCCAGCAATTCCTACTACATTATCCAAAAGTCTAGTAGGGCCTTTGAAGACTATGTAGGCTCCCCCAGAGCCTGACAGGGGTGAAGGCGGTGATATTTCTGGAGTCTCCTGGCAGGTATTGCTCAAATCATCCATATTGATGAGGACAAAGTCATCCATATAATTTTTTAAAATTACTTATTGTGAGATAGTTATAGAATATAATCATTATGAAATATCAACAACCATAAAACCATCACTTAATTACCAGACTACCAAACTCTTAGCTGAAGATATAGAATCTGGGTGTAGCGAAGTACTCAATATATATTGACTCGATGATCAAATTAATTAAGTAAGCGTATAAATATTGCCCTCCATATAAAAACGGCAGCTGCTTCTATACCCATAACTGGTGAGAAATGACTGCTCTCATTTTTCCAGCAGGGGAGATGAATTTCTCCGAAGCCAGGCACATCCTCCCTTTGGTTTGCCTATGAGGAGCAGCCAAAGTTATACCGGCCAAGGTTTGGAACATAAACCGTGGTTACAGAACGGAAATTATACCCATGTTCTGGGTCTTAATAAGCCCAGTGTGGCTGGAGCCAGCCACTGGCGAGAGCCTAGGTTGGAGCGTGAGGCGAAGGCCTTAGTCATCACAGGGTGGGGTTCGGGTCTTGTTCCAAGAGCAGTGAGAAGCCACCAAGGGAATTCACCTAGGGAATGACTCATTTCCAAGGTCCCCCTGGCCACTCGTAATGGACTATGGCCACGAGCCAAAGTGGGAGTGAGAACGCCAGTCTGGACATTGTTGCAGTGGGCAGTAAACAGTGGAGGCCTGGGCCAGGTGGCGAAGGAGAGGGTTTAACGACAGTGTCATCCGTCATGCGCAGCATACCCTAACCCCGGGTCACACCGCAGCCAATTCCAAAACGTTGACATGCAGCTGGACACAATCAAGCTGCAGTGCACCCCACGAGAACAAGGGCCGGGATCAGAGGACATCAGGTCAGCAAATCACCGAGGATTTTCTGATACGGCCAGAGAGCTTCAGTAACCAGAGGGACAGTGATCTGCAAACTTTAGAACAAACGTGAAGAAGAAAAACATGTTTCCTGGGGACGAAGGCTCTGTTAAATGTGTTCAATACAAATAATCACTGCTTTGGCATTAAAATCATAGTAAGGGCAGTTCTGCCAGGATCAAGGCAGGTTGCTTATTACCAGGACTCGGGTGGCAGAAGAAGCCACAGGGAGATGGGCAAGGCAATGGGGGGAAATAGCCTACTCGCATCAGTGTTCACCAGTCTGCTGAGGCATCACAGCCAGGACCTCATGGCTGCTCATCCACGCTGCGTGGGATTACCAGAGAGCCATGCGAGCCTCCTAGTGGCTCCAGAAATTCAATGGAAAAGGAACCTTTTATTGTATCTACTGCACTTTCCCTTTTTGCTTGAGGTATAACAACGATACAGTAAAGTGCACTAATTTTTTATTGTGGTAGAACACATGTAACAGACACTGTATATGAAATGTACAACGTAACTATTTAATGTGTATACTGCAGCTGCATTTGGTTCACACATCACCATCTATCCCCGACACATTTTTCATCTTGCAAAACTGAAACTCTACCCATAACACAGTAACATCCTATTCCCCTCTCCTTCCAGCCCCTGGCAACCACCAGTCAATGATGTGCATTGATATTAAGTGTACAGTTATACACACACACACACACACACACACACGCACATGCACACAGCCATGTCATCACCACCCAGATGAAGAGTTGGAACAGAACAAGCACCCCAGAAGTCTGTCCCCAGCCAAACTGGGCAATGTTTATTTTTCTCTCTCATCTTTCTGGTTCTGACCCCATCACAATGCAAAAACCATTGTGAGGTACTTATTCACCATGGCATTTTATTTGTCTTTATACAGTAGGTGAGAAACGGACGTGACACCACCTCTATATTCTCTAAGAATTTACAGCCTTTGACAAGGAAGGACTCTGCATTGCTGACTGCCTCCTTCTGTGCCCGGGGCTTGCGCTGAATGACTAAATATGGGGTCCACACCCACGCTTCTTCCAGGGGCACAGCTGGCCTCCCCTTAGGGTGCTTCCTCTGAGCAACCTCAGTGTACCACATGCAGGAGTGGGCAAGGATCCTGGGCTTGACCGATAAACACAGCCAGCCCCTGGCCATAGGGGTTGATGTAGAGATGGGAGGAGGAGTCAGCAAATCTGGTTCTGATGCTGTACCTCAGGTCTAACACATGTGCAATCTTGGGTGTCAGGAACCTCACTGGACATCAGGGATACAGGATCATCTCCACAGCACAGGCCTGTGGTGAGACTCCACGTGGTAACGCAAGTAAACTCACGAACATACTACACAGCATAATGTACACACTCAATGAATCGTACGCATTAATTCGTATCAATGCCAACAAAAATAACACTTTCTATATTGTTGCCTTAGAGTATACTAAGATACTACCCCTCTAACCTGGGACTCCCTTGGAGACGAGCATGTTTGTTCGTTTCTCGATACACATGTGTGTATTTGCTAGAAACAAAGAAGATCATGTTATGCTTTAGAATACAAATCACCCCTTGTTTCCTGCATGCTGTGATCTAAGAGGTGGTCTGAAACTCTCTGGGACTCAGAAAGCTGGGCTCCTGGGAAGAGTCTTGTTCCTTAAGGATCCCTGATTGCTAAACATCTCACGTGGCAGCGAATCGCACCGCAGGGCCCACCACGCTGTGACGGAGGCAGGACGGTGCACAGCGTATGAGAATCAAGTTCTCCTGCTATCATGGGTTGCACTGTGTCCCCGAAAAAGATATGTTCGAATCCCAATGCCCAGTATGTTAGACTATGACCTTCTTTGGAGATAGGGTCTTTATGGAGATAATCAAGTTAAAAAGAAATTAGTAGGGTGAGCCCGAATCCAAAGTGACTTGTGTCCTTATAAAGGGGGGGGGGGGAGGATTTGAACACAGACATGGATGTGCACAGAGAGAAAATGATATGGAGACACACAGCAAGATGCCCCTCTGACTGGCGGGATGTGTCTAGAAACCAAGGAACACTGAAGACTTGGGGCTACACCAGAAGCTAGGAGAGGCAAGCAAGGAGCCCAGGGCACGGCCCTGCTCACACCTGGATGTCAGACTTCTCGATCCAGGACTGAGATAAGTGTCTATAGCTTGACACCACCCCGTCTTTACACATTGTTGAGACAGCCCTAGAACACAAATACCCCAGCTCCTTCTGGGGACATTAACAAGAAGGTCCATGTGGTTGCTGAAAGAGCCATTTCGCAAAGTCAAACCACACCTGGGTGAAGTCATTTCCTAAGGTGATTCCTGAACCATCTTGGCTGATACCGTAAAACCCTGTGTACAGGGACATGGGGGGGGGGGCGGTTCTGACAATTCAATGCTCCTTCCCCCTTCTTCTGCAAGAAAACTATGACTGTGGAAATCCAAAGAGCATGAAGATGTCCAAGCAGGAACAGCAGAGTTGCCCACCTCCCGCCCCAGTCAAAGGGAAGGAGTGTGAAGTGTACAGGTAGGTACAGGCGAGAAAATCTCAAAAGGTGCCTGCTAGGGTAGGGGCGGTAGGCGTGCCTGAGCTGCAAGTGTGGGACCCAGAGTCACCTAGGAAACACCACAGCCCTGGCCTCCACCTTCTCACTACTTGACTTAATGGGTTGAGCAAATACTTTGGCTCCTCAAACTCACAATCTCAAGTTTCTTAAAAGGGATGCAAAGTGGCTAATGGACAGGGAGAAATTGGTTGTAGCTGGAAGCACATTTCAAAAGTACATTTTGTTTATATCAAAACCTCATTTAAGTATCAGTTCAAAGGAAAGCTGCTAACAGGGCAAGTTTAATATGACTAATAGTCGCACCACCTCAGAACGTTCCGTTTCCATCCACCCAATAGATATAATTTTAAAAACATGTTGACATCACTAATACGGTAAGATGCCACTAATACAGTACAAATTATAACAAGAAGACGCAAACACGATGGTGAATATTTGCTAGGAACTTAGCAGGCAATCTGATCCCGGCACTATTACGATGACAGGTTGCAAAGACACGAATTCCCCTGCACCACCTCCCCATTAGTCCGTGTTTATGATGTTACAAATGGCACAGTTATTCACAGATTAATCTTTGAGACTTTCACCCTTGATGCTAATAAATGCACTGGCTTTGCCGCCTACATGAACCTAAATTTCTCATTTTGGCTTTCTTAAGGAAATTCATCACATAAAAATCATTGCGGTTTGCAAAACAGCACTTACTCTGGCCGGTGGAACATAAAGATCAGTGATATTTTCTGAAGCTATTGGCCTGACACTACTTTGCCTGACGATGCCAAGATTCGGCCTCATGTATTGTCTGAAAAGGACCAGCCTGACTGGGGTGCCATTGAAAAGCTGCTAGCATCAAGGAAAAATTGCCCCGGAATGAAAACTCCACAGGTGTTGAAGCGATTTCTGGGCAGAAGAGGATCGCTGCATCAGAAGTCTGCGCAAGGGAAGCCTCTGGGGTCTTCTCCACTGAATGGCCCCGCTCCAAGATCAAACTGACGGCTCGCCACCCCGCTAAGTGCACCCACGAACAGCGCACACTTCCAAGCTGTTCTGGAAATGCAGTGTTAGAAAATGGTTCAGACAGTAAGCGTTTAAATGAGACAACCACCAGCAGCCTGTTCTCTGGTTTCAGGAGAGGTGAGATGTCCTGAGCTGTACAACAATCCGTGTCATAGTCCCCAGGGCTCACCAGAGGCATGTACGTGGGCATGCGGACCACGGCGCTGGAATGGGGCTACGAAGCGGTGAATCCATAAGGTGTGCCGTACACTGTTACAAGCGTGTGTCTTGGTTGGGCAATGGGAGGGTGGCATTTGGAAGTGTTTACACTCTCTCTGTGGTATTTCTACCGCTAGCATTTGAAGAAATATAAGTATTTGCAGAGGGGGTTAAAAAGCTGATGCATTTGAGTGACATTGACAGGGGAAGTAACACACAGCTTTTAGATATGCAAACATGTGAAAATAGTCCACACTTCCACAGAGAGATTTGGTATGTCCTGAATTGTATGGACCATGTGACTTCATCTATCTTTTTTTTTTTTAATTTTTTCCTTTATTGATTTTAGAGACAGAGGAAGTGAGAGGGAAAGAGAGAGAGAAATATTGATGAGAGAGAACATCAATTAACTGCCTCCTGCATGCCCCCCACTGGGGATCAGGCCCACAACTTGAGCATGTGCCCTGACCTGGAATCAAACTGGTGACCTCTTAGTGCGTGGGTCGACACTCAATCACTGAGCCACACTGGCCAGACATTATTTTTCCCTTTTTAACAAAGACTGCAGTTAATTCTCCACAATGACAATAACAACAAAGAAAGCATAAGTGTGAAGATAAATAGCAACTGGCAAACTATATAGTACCCACACCATCTAAATGAAGCAACGGTGATTTCGTTCCAACAAACTATTTCCATGCAGAAATTCAAGCCCCACATTTCTGGATTTTTATTTTATTGGTGTAGGTTTTTGTTTTGTTTTGTTTTTGATCTTTAAAGAGAAGCCGAACATCTGGATATTCATGCAAAAGCCTTCAGTTTTTTAAACATTGGAAACTATTTTTTTTTTTTAGCCACCACATGCATGCTCAAAAAAACTGACCCACAGGAACGCAGCAGCAAGCGTTTTCCACTCCGCAACGCTCTTGCAGAGTTCTTTGGCAACCTTTAGTACTTTATTAAAAACTGCTGACTAAAACTAATAACTATTAGCATTTTAAAACTTGGGTCATCACCAAGCAATGAAACACTGTTACTGTTGGTGTGTCCAGGAGAGGGGCTCGGTTACAACTGTTCCCACTCTTTAGGCAACCCCAACTACCCCTCAGGCACGCAAGGTGACTGTAGTCTGAAGTTCTACACCAGCACTACATAGCCCTGGCCAGGCAGCTCAGTTGGTTGGAGCATCGTCCCCATATGCCAAGGTTGCGGGTTTGGTTCCCCATCAGGAACATACAAGAAACTCCCAATGAATGCATAAATAAGTGGAACAACAAATTGATCTCTCTTTCCTGTCCTGTCCTCTCTCTCTCTAAAAATCAATCAATCAATAAAAAAGGAACTCTCTGTAGTGGGATCAACCTCATAGCGCCAGCCTCATCACTGATTGGCTTTCAATAACGTGGAACTGCACCTTCGCCACCACAGTCTGCCCTAGGTCCCCTCTTCGCTTTGCTGAGTCCCTTTGCCTCTTTTCCTCTCTCTCTTTTTAAAAATTCTCATTCTCTTGGATTTCCCTCTGACACTGCTATCAATGAGTCCTCCCCCTTCCCACTGTCACCATTTCCAGTCCCAGAAGTCTGCACGGTATTTCACTGGAGGGTGTCTTTCTGGGTCTTGGCCACCTATATTCAGATGGCAGAGAGGAGATGCTGCATAGTAGACAGATACAGAGCTTCCTCCCCAAAGCAGCTGAACTCTGTACATCTTGGGCTTTGAGCAGTTTTTTTTTAAAACATCCTGAGGAATGTATTTCTTTGAATTTAGACTGCTTGTTCTTTCCTGAATCCTCAGGATGTACAGAGTGATGTTTTCACCAAATTTGGAAACTTTGGGGCCATTATTTCCTCAAATATTTTCCTGTCCCATTTTCTCTCTCTCCTCTCCACTTGGAGTTCTGATTGCATGTATTTATACATGCTTGATATTTCCCACAGATCACGAAGGCTTTGTTCAATGCTTTTTCAATATTTCTTCTCCTTTGTTCTTCGATTCTGTTGTTCAGTTCCAACTAGCAGACTCCGTGGCCCTTAAAGGCAAAATGTTGACTTACTTTGCCTTACAAGTAAGATACCTACGTTGCTAGTGGTGTTTACTAGATGCTCAGTACAAGCATTAGAATAACAATTGCTCTACGATGCCAAGGAACCAACATTTCTGCGGATGGAAGCTCTAGCCTAGCTTGCAAAGAACTTACAATGTGTTGCACCACACAGGACTCACACTGTTCATGCTCATGAAGGGCTAGCCTGTTTATTGGGAGTTTATGTCTCTTAATGAGAAGTGTAGCCAGAGGAAAACTTGACGACATGCCACTCTGGGCCCTGCATGCCCTAAAAAGTTCCCAAATTCCGAGCTCAGTCCTGCTCCCTGGCTCCTGGACCGCCTCCCTCCACCAAACCCTCCCCAACCCCAATCTCATCAGCTCTGTTCTTTGTCCACCTTAATCAGTGTGGTGTTTATATCATCAGAACACAGTTTTCCACTCGGCACTACCTGAGTAGCTGAGCACGGAAAACAGCCAAACCGCAACTCTTTAGTTTGAGGCAACTTTGGGGAAATATGCTGGGCATGATGCTTTTGGCTACTTAGAAAATCACGTTTCCAAGGGCTGTGCTCCCAAATCACTTTATGCAAAGGGAGATGGCTCCGCTCTAGCATATTTAGGAGCAAGTAAGCGAAACCTGGTTAATCAAAACCACTTACATGTTAACTCTGCTATCTTGAAAAGCGTCCTATGTTTAATTCAGCCATCTATAAAAACATGCCTTTGGCTTAAATATGTCAAACCACAAGCACAATCAAGATTGAGAGAGCACAGCCATTGAGAATAACACCGTAAAAAGTGCCAGAAAAAGATTGCCGTCTCTAAGTCATGCTCAGCAGAGGACTCTGTGCTCACATCTGCTGAATGCCAGGCAGACGAGCTCTCAGAAGTCACGACCCCATGCCTTCTCTCCAGGGAGGTTTCGCATTCTCCAACGCACCCCGGAGATTGCACATCAGAGCCAGTGCACACAGAAGCAGCGGGCGCCCGGGTCCCCTCGCAGGTGACCGGGACGCTGTCCTGCCCGCTACCTGGCAGCTCAGTGCAGTTTCTCTCCTGCTGGCAACTGTCAGATGAGGGAAGATCAAGCTCCTGTTGCTTTCAAATCTCTTCAATAATCTAAGACTTCCTTCAAGAATAGCAGTGATGTATTATAAAAGAGAAGAAAAGAGAGGGGTGGGGCAAACAAATGATCACATCCAGGCTGGCGGAATGGAAGGGCTACCACTCCGAGTAACTTGCAGGATGGAAGTGTTAAGCTCTGGCATCTTTCGCGATGGTGAGAGGGTAATTTCCGCATGGATCCCCCAGAAGCAGAGCTGGGGTAAATTCAAGGGCTGATAGTACATTAGACCTAAGGACACATCACTAGAGGGATGGAAAAGTGAGACATGGAATGGGCAGAGACTGGTTAGCACTCAGGTGGCCACTATGAGGAACTGGAATTTAGTCCTGTGGTGGAACTCTCTCTGGAAGACAATGGAGCATACACCTCAGAGCTACCCCGCCCAAAAGGTAGGGTGCTGATCGCTCAAACCCCTGTCTACCCTGAGCCGAGTGCTTCCTCCAGGGCTGTGAAAGCTTCCGGCTTGCTCTGTGCATGAGCGGGATGTATCTCATAGCCAGAAAAATAACCCCTATGAAGAGGTTCATCGGTGCCCTCAGTAAGCCACCTTTGGCACATAGAGGTGCGTGATGAGAAGAAAAGCCAGGGCTCTAAAAACATCTGCTGCAGACGTGCTCAGGAGCCTTTAGAATGATTCATTCATAATTCATGTGTTTCAGTCGACACTTAGGTGATATATATGCAAAATTATTGTTTAGATAATTTTTACACTTTCGTTCTTTATTTTATGAACTTTGTGAATAGAAATCAACAGAACAGGGGGTTAATAAAATATCAGAGGGTCAATGCTTGGAAAGACATACACCCCCACATATTTTATTTGCCATTGCTGGACTTACTGGGGAAGAACCAAATGCCAACAGGAACTGTGCCAGAGGAGCGTCCAAAGACAGACACAGGTGGAGCCTGTGCCTCTGACGACCTCAGGCCATCTCGGACCCTGCTTCTGAATGCTCTGGCCTCTGACTTTGGAAATTCTGTGTGAAAACTGAGGTAGCTAATCCCAGGTCACAGAGCAAACGCATGCAGAGTGCGAATGCACATGCAGCATCAGCCCACTTAGAGCAGGGACAGTCCATTAAGAGAGTGACAGGGACCATGCGGTCTTCGTCCACGGGTGCTAAACCTATATATGTTACGTTACGTGGCCAATTGGATTTTGCAGATAAAGATTATGGACTTTAAAATGGGGAGATTATCTTGCATTATCTGAGTGGACACAATGGAATCACACGGACCCTAAAAGTGCACAAGGAATGAGTCAGAGAGATGCAATGAGAGAAGCATCAGGTATATTCAACCCATGGCACAGACTCGGTCCACCGTGGGGCTTTGAAGACAGGAGAAGACATGAGCTAAGGAATATGGTGTCCTCAGCTCACAGCAAACGAGGAAATGAAGATGGTTCTACAACTGCAGAGGATCGAAATCTGCCAACACGCGGAATGAGCAAGGAAATAGATTCTCCCCTAGAGCCAGCATCCGGAATTTAGCCCAATTAGACCCATGTTGGACTCCTGACCCAAAGAATTGCAAGATAATAAATCTGCATTGTGTAAATCACTACTTTATGGTAATTCACTTAGGACAGCAATAGAAAAATAATACAAATAGATTTCAACATGAATATCAGCTCTGATCTATTCATTTTGGCTGCCTAGAAAGGCTCTGTTTAAATTAACCTTCCTAACCCGGCCAGTGTGGCTCAGTGGTTGAGCATCGACCTGTGCACCAAGAGGTCACCAGTTCAATTCCCAGTCAGGGCACCTGCCCAGGATGTGGACCAAATCCCCAGTGGGGGGCATGCAGGAGGCAGCCAATCGATGTTCTCTCTCATCGATGTTTCTCTCTCTCTCTCTCCGACTCCTGTTCTCTCTCTATAAAATCAATAAAGAAAAAAACAACAACCAGAAGTGTATTTTCTTACAATTTTGGAGGCCAGTAATCTGAAATAAAGGTTGGTCAGCAGGATTGGTTTCTTATAAAATATCTTCTCTTGACTTGAATATGACATCCCCCTCTGTCCCCATATGGTCTTCCTTCTGGGTGTGTCTGTATCCTAATCTCTTTTAATAAAGAAACCAGTCACATTGGTTTAGGGACAACCATATGACTTCAGATTACCTTAATTACCTCTGTAAAGGCCCTGTCTCCAAATACTGTCACATTCTAGGGTACCAGGAATTAGGATTTAATTTTTTTTTATTGATTTTAGAGAGAGAAAGGAAGAGGGATAAAGAGATAGAAACATTGATGATGAGAGATCATCAATTGGCCGCCTCCTGCATTGCCCCCCACTGAGGATTTGGCCCACAACCTGGCCATGTGCCCTGACCAGGAATTGAACTGGCAACCTTTTGGTGCATGGGTCGATGCTCAACCACTGAGCCTCACCAGCTGGGCAGGAATTAGGACTTTAACATACAAATTTTGGGAGACACAATTCAGCCCATAACAGCAGCATCATTCAGTATCTCTAGGGTGAGGCTAGGACATCCAAATGTTTTACCAGGTAGGTTTGAGAAAGTATCACTTTTCATAAACACTCAGGGTGGCCTTTGGGGGTGGGGTACTGTGGAAAACATCAGCTAGGTGATGTGTGATCTTACACTACCCCTCCCCTACTGCAGGGATCTGGGTGTCTCCTTGTGACTGAAAGACTATCTTACTTGTGCAGGAAGGGAAAGGGCTCAATTACCCTGAAACTCGGACCTCTAACCTCCTGTCTCCCAGGCGCACGATGACTAAAGAAATTGAGCAAATCTAAGTAAAACATCAAGCCCTGTGTGTGGCATACACTAATAGTTTCCTTTCTGCGGTCTGCCAATACACAGAGGCATAGGGAACCGTTGGGGGGAAACAATGCAGGAAGTGATTTCAGCAAACCTTTCACCAAACTCAGCTCTGCAACTCCCCAGAGTTTAGTACATCACCCCAGTGCACCAGCAAGGATGCTTTGATCCCAGGCAACAGGAATGGGCTGTGACTAACATCAGCGGAGAAAAGAGATCACTGGGAGGATATGAGATAGCTCAAGGGAAGGACGCAGAACCAGGCTCAACTCCAAGAGAAGGACCAGGGCGGATCAGGGCCCAGCCCTGGGATCTGCCTCCTCATTCAGTCTCACCAGGATGCACCACCAAAAGGAACCAGCTCCAGCTCTTTATTATTTTTTTCTTGTTGTGCACCCCAGCACAACATTGCTATGGTTTAAGTGAGGGTATCTCCCTAAATTCACATACTGAAGCCCTAATCCTAATGTGATGGTTTTGGGAGGTGGGCCCTGTGGGAGGTGGTTAGGTCATAAGGGTGGAACCCTCAGGAATGGTCTTATTTACCCTTATAAGAGAGACCCCCACCCCAAGCTTCCTCTTATTCCACCAAGTGAGGATACAGCGAGAAGTCTACAGCCCGGAAGACACCCTCAGCGACCAGGCTGCCTCCCCAATCTCACGCTTTCCAGCCTCCAGAAGTGTGAGAAATAAATCTGCCTTGTTTATGAGCCACCCAGTACGTGGTCATTTGTTACAGTGGCCCGCAAGGACTAAGACACCGTCCAGAGTCTCAGGAGAGAGAATTTTAGTGGCCTGCCTTGGCCATAGCGAGAGCCCTTGGCTTGATTAATTGTCTCTCCGAGATTAAATATAAGAGAGAAGAGAATTAACCCCGAAAGGACAACGGAGCGCTGGCTAGCTCAGGGTGGCAGAGTCGGCCGAGGGCCAACAGAAAGCAAGCGCGTGTCACTACCCACACTGTTCACCTCCGTACACGCACGGTCTGAACAGGGTCTCCTGGGCCATGAGGGAGGGTGGGGGTCTTTCCATCCAAATGAGACTCGCCTCCCTATGTCCCCAACTAAAGGAAACCACAGAATGCCTTCTTTATCTGCTTCTTGCCCTGTTCCCTTGCCTATCGAATCAGCACCCCTCTCCCCCCAGAATGGTATTTAGATCTCTGAAGAACAGAGCAGAAAGATAAGTCCTGGCTGAGGAATCTGTCACAGAAATGAGGAGCGGCTATGACAAATTGAAATGTCAGCATTATTAGCGGTTTTGCTGGAAGCTGAATGATACCGATTTAATGATAAAAACCAGAAATGGGACAGATTTGCCCTAGAAAGGGGGATGATGACTCGGGATAATGGCCTAAAATTCAAGCGAGGGGAAGAGAGAATGACGATGGGCCAAGTAGCCTCAATGGGCTCGCCGGAAATGCCTGGGGAGACACAAAGGAGGCCAGATAATGAACATGCACAGGAGTGATAGGACCCCGCATCCAAGATGGGGTGGTGGCCACCGGGACATTTTTTATGTCACCAGGCCTCACCATTAGTTTGGGGAAATTAAAGTCTGTAACGAGTCGGCGGGTTGCTTGAGCCGTTCTCCTTCATGCTCATCCAAGGGGCCTCGCAAATATCGGGGCACCACGAGAGCCGTAGTGAAGAGTGCGAAATGCCAGGTCTGGTGGAGATGACCTTCTTTCCACACATGTCTGCGCCTGTGTAAGTTGCTTATCTTAGCAGGGAAGCTGTCCTTGGAGATGTCCCTGGGGGTCTGAGCTTCTGCAGTTTCCCCACACAGAGAGCGAATCACTTTGGGATGAACCCCCTTTCGTTGGGGAAAATCACTACGTTAAACCATGCGTTACGTAAGATGAAAGCAAGCATGGATCCACGTGTTTCTCTCGTGTGTGTGTGCACGGGGGCACACCTAGGCCTCTGAGGCCTGCACCCTGAGGGCCTGTCTCGGATCTCTGTTCCTGCCGAGTACCCAGCAGAGGCTTGCTAGTCACTCATGTCTGACTTTGGCTGAGAATTTGGGACATTAATACAGAGGACAAGGTTCATGCTTGCAGACAACTGGTTCCCAAGACAGACCCATCTGGACAAACAAGGCACGCAACGTCTCTTCGGAAAAGGGGTGTCCTGGAGCAACCAAAGCACAGTTTGCAGAAGACGAGGGCCGAGACGTGCGCTCGCGTGAAAAACGCCGCCCTAGTTGGGGAGTGCCGGAAATTACTTGCTGGGGCATCCTGAGAAAAATGAGAGATTTGTTCTTCTATTCTAGAACGATTGGGTCCTTATTTTGTATTTCAAGCCCATTGTATTAACTATCTATACTTTAGAAGCCATCTCATTTAGGAACGGGAGAAGATAGCGATTTGAAAGCTTTTTTAAGCAAGGATTCATTTCTAATGTCTTACAGAGACGCCTCACTTCTTTTGTTTTAATGTAAAAGGTATCAGTGAGCCTCTTCTCTGCTGATGGGAATCCTTCATCCTCTTACCCACACAAACCTCATTCACATTTCAGAGTCTCCAGGAGAGATCAGCCAACTACAGCCCGGGGGGCCAAATCTGGCCCCTTCTTGTAAATAAAGTTTTATTGGAACATAGTCTTGCTCATTCATTTGGTCTCTGGCTCCATCCATGTTCCAATGGCATTGTCGAATGGTTGTAAGAGAGACCGTATGGCCTGTGAGGCGAAAATAGTCAGTTTCTGGCTCTTTAAAGAAAAAGTCTGCCAACTTCTGATCTATCCTCTCAGTCCTGGTTTTACTTAAAGTGAGCACTTTAAGATACATCTGAAAGATTACACCTGCAGATTGTCCCTCTTCCCAGATTTCTGAGGGTTCTTCTTTCCACTAACATTTTACATTCCCCTCACTCACAAGTAATCAAAATACTTTTTGAGGCTTGCTTTCATAGGATGTATCCAAAAGCATTAACTTAGTTTTCATAGAAACAGCTCTTTTTCTTATTAGGCTCATTTTTCATCAGTTTCCATAATATTCCACTAAATAACGTCATTACAATAACATGTGCAGCTGGCAGGCGCAGGTCTGGGAATAAATTTCATGGACTCTTGGCAGGCAGACCCTCCAGGAGCTAAGGCAAAGGTAAGGCTGTGCAAAGCCGTCACTTCACAGGGAGCTATGGGCATCCACCGGTACGTTTTATTTTATTTTATATTCATTTTTTTATCCTCACCTGAAGACATTTTTGCATTTATCCTCAGATAGAGCAGGAGGGAGAGAGGGAGGAAGAGAGAGAAACATCGATGTGAGAGAGACACATCGAGTGGTTGCCACCTACTCGACCCCATCTGGGGCCAGGGACAAACTGCAATCAAGGTACATGCCCTTAGTGGGAATCGAACCCAGGCCTCGCTGGTCTGCAGGCTGATGCTCTAACCGCTGAGCCAAACCAGCCAGGGTGCCGGCATGTTTTATAAAAGGACTGAACAGTGTGTGCAAATCTGGTAAACTTCCTAAGTGGAGCTCGATTAGGTAAGTTTCTTCCACCCATGTCCTTCCACTTAGCATCTCTCATTTCAGATATTTGTCGGTTTCACATGTAGAATTCTGTCATGGTTATTTGATCTCCACTAGCCTGTAAGGTATAGGGGAACAGAAACCATGTCCACGTTGCTACGTCATCATGTCCCCACTACCCAGCATAGTGACTGGCATCCGGTTCATGATCAACTATGGCAGGTTCTCCTACAACCTAAAACTGCCACCCACAAAACACGTGAGGTCTCACCGACGACGCGGGGGGTCACACTTCCTTCCCTGCTGTCCTAGGAGCATGGAGAAAAGGATGGGCATTAGGAGGGTGGGCGAGGAGAGGCAGAGGCAAGGTATCTCCAGCTCTCACCACTCTTTCCCAGGTAGCTGGGAAGTGTCCTTATGTGATTGTCTAGATGACAGCAGTGGGCGTAAGCCAAGAGCGTCATTAGCAGTTTGCATTCTGCCATCCACATTGCTTGTGAATCCAGAAGAAATGAGAAACTCTCTTGTAACTGGCAAATTACATATTGATCACGCAGACCTGCTCCACAACGCCTTTCCCATGGCTGGCCCCAGAATTTCAGTGTTTCTAAAACTTCCGTCTTTGGCATTGCTACTGTCACGATGTTTGTCATCACCGTGGGCGATCGGAAACATTATGTAGTTAATAGTCATCTTGAAAGCAACTCATTTTTAACCTAAATAGGTGTGTTTGCCGAGGAAACTTGGTGTTGCCACCAGAAACGGAAAGCGAGTTTTAGTAGTCATAAATAAAAGTTAATGGGGGAAATAAAAAACATTAATAGCTAACAATTATTAAAAACCCTTTCTACACCAGATGCTGTTCTACGAACCTCGTATACATTCGTTATTTTCATCTTGGTTCGCATATGCACACACACACACACACCACTTTTGAAATTCGTGCAATTATCTTCATTACACACAGGAGACAAGAAGGCTCAGAGGACTGGAGAAATGTGCACAAGTACCACTGAGGAGTCTAGATTTTACCTCAGGAGGCCTAGCTCCAGGCCCCTTCTTCTTAACTACTGTGCTTTGCAAAAATAAAATGTCTTTAAAGTCTAGATAGAGGCTTTGGCTGCTGCAGGCTCTAAGCCGGAGGCACACTCCCATTCGGTTAAAAAGAGAGCTTCGAAATTGTTAGAGACTCATTCAAGATGCTTGAAATGGAGCGTTTCCATTCATATAAAGACACTGAGAAGGGAATACCTTCTAGGTGATTCGCCCTGTCTTGGTGACTTGACGTTTGCCTCCTGATAGCCACGAGAACCACACAGGGTCGGCGTCTTGCGCTTCGGGAAACGCAGAGCTACAGGTGGGGTGTGGTACATCCATTTCCCTTCACTCTGCTCTGAGCTCAGGTTTGCTGGATACAGGGACATCCTTGGGGATGTTTACTCAGCTGGCTCTGGCTCTTTCCCTGATAATTGAGTCCTCTCTCAGGACTTAATCCTGGGCAACTAGGTTTATTTAAACGGCTTCCTTGGACACAGCGGACCGGACTGGAGTGAACAACTGACCCAGGTTGGGCTCATCAGACCCTTCTCCGGGATTCTGTAATCAGGAGGCATCAACAGTTAGTCCTACACCTGTGAGGCAGATGCAGCATGAATCTCAGGGTCTGGAAGGGGCGGTGTGCACAGATCATGGTAAAGAGAGCCTTTTTCCAAAGAATAAATCCAGAGCGGACTCACAAGGAGAAACAGAGATGAGGGATGAGGAAGAACTGCCTTCTCGCTGAGAGACCTCTGGGTCTCAACTCCCTGGGAAGCCTGGTCGCGTGCCTTTTCTGCTTCGGCTAGCCCAAATCTGTCCTTAGTATTTGCTTAACTCAGTGAGAGGCTGGTTCGTTCCTGAAGACGCCAGCACCATCAGACTGTGTGAGTGTGGCGTGTTGAGTGGGAGTCACACGCCCTGTGTGCCTGTGTTTTTGGGCCTGGCACACCCAGAGCAGAGAGGAACGGGAGAGCCACTGGGAATAGATCATGCTAACAACCGTGCACATGGATGATTGCAAGCACACATGTTTAGAAGTGCTTCATGTAAGTCGTTTCATCCAATCCACAATCCTAGGAGGAAAATGTCCGCATTTCGAACATCGGGAAATGGCAGCTTTGAGAAACCAGGTAGCATTTGGAACGAAGAGACGGACCTGAGTCTGTAACCGGAGCTCCTGACTGCCTCTAGCTGCCCTCCTCCTATGCTGACTCCTGGGGGATCCATTTGCCATATTGTTGATGAAGCTTTCGGTCCGTGAACCAATTCCAACCCACCTCAGTGCCAAGCCTCTGCCTCCTTAGCAGGAGCAGTGTTCAGACCAAAGTTGTGAAACAGCCCCCAAACCAACATCTCGCAGCACAAAGGATCCCTCTGTAATCAAATCTTTTAGGGAAATGCTAATAAAAGCTAATACAAACTATCATTTGATCCCCTACTCTATAAGCACACAATCTTTCCACTTGGTGAACTGCTGAGCAAAACAAGGGCTACTGAGGTCATGCAATTTCTCTCTCACTTGTTTATTTGTCCATCTGTCAGATCCAGATGCCGGAGAGGTCACTGCTGATGGGTGGGTTATGGCAGCAGAACAACTAGCGCTGCCCCCACCTGTCAGCAGCGACCTTGGGACAAACTGGTCAGTACAGCCCATAGAGTCAGAAGCATGTAGTGCATAGACTTCCTGGTGAGCTCTCTGGACTATCTCTCCAATGGAATCCAGTAGCAATTTCAGATGTGCACTCAGAAGAAGGCTCACTGGACATAGATTGAAAAACTTGGGAGGGAGAAATGGACAAGTTTTCTGTACTGTGGTTTGCTCATTGAGGACATGAGCATCCCAGCACCCTTCTGAGGAGGGTGGAGCATGATTAGGAGTAACTGGCTGATGCCCTTCTTTCGAAAAGGGGAGGCGCTAGGAAGCTCCTGGACAGTGTCTCTGGGCCGAGCTGCGTGCTGCAGAGAGAGAGGTGTGTCCTGTCTGCTGTCTGCACTGGATGCCGAGAGGAAGTTAGCAAAGACTACATCCAGGATGACTCCAAAGAACGCAAGGAAAACTACAGACAGAGAACCAAGCCGGGGAAAGAGTCAGTTAGGATTGGTAGCCGTGATCTGCGAGATATGAATTTGGCAGAGAAAACATCTATTGCAAATTCACAGCCAGAGTTCAGGCAGTTGCTGAGGCTTTATAGGTGGTCCTCACAATCATGCATGTGACATGAAGGGACCGAGTAAAGGAGTTGGCAGGACCCCAGCACCATGACTGACACAGAGGGCCCGTGAGATGCCTTCTGTTGCTCTATTGGGTAACTCCCGCGTAGACTTTCTCCTCTCCCTCCTGTTTAAGGAAATCCTGTTTCTGTTCGGGCGACAATGCCTGTGCCTGGGGATGAGTTATGGCTGCTGTAGCCAATCCCTGAGATCCCAGGTCAGTGGGAGTGATTGGCCAATGAGATCTAAGAGAAAATTTGCAGGGAAAGCTTCTGGGACTGATTTTCCCAAGAAAAACCTCCTCTCCTCCGTCCCCCCTGCTGAGACTGTTGTCATGAGAGCAGTGATGCATCTTCATTTTGTAAGAAGAAAAGAAAGGCCAAGAGAAGCACAAAGATTCCAAACCACTGCCTGGCTACAAACAATTCACGGAATCAACCTGGAACTGGGAGGTGATGACATGCTTCTATCTTTTTAAATAATGCTTAGCTTTTCTATAACTTGCAGACCATTCAGTTACCATTCTAACTGAAAAAAAAAATAAAACTGATAAAATTGTCAAGAGTGTTTCTCCGAGTGTGTTCTGCATCCAAAAACATTCTGAGATCAGATGAGTTTGCACAAAAATTGTGCATTATATCCATCTCTTTGCATTTCACTTTTGCACATTAAAGGCTCTGAGAAGTCCTGCAGTTAAAAAAATACAGTTCGACATTCTTTAACTTTCCATTCCCTAAAAATTAATTTATCAGAGAATAATTTTTTTAGACTTTATAATAGAAGAAATACCTCACAGAGTCCATTTTGGAAAAATTAATTGTGGGTTTGTGGGGAAAAGAAAGGCGAGCAGAAGGAGCAAGTCTTGGATATGCCAATCCTTATGCCGTGTTCACCTGCATAAAACATTAGTTGTATCTTTCTTCATCCTTTTCTGTTTCCAGGAGGCCAAGAAAAAGGGATACATTTTACCATCACCCACTTATATCCCTGAATTCTGACAACCTAACAGAATGCACTTGGTAACATGGCCACAGTCCAATCATCTTGTAGAGCGAATCAGAAAATGCAGTTTGATTGTTTATTTAAAACATATTTTAAGAAGTGTGGCTGGCAGGCAGACACCCTTCAATGATGTTGGTAACTAAACAGATATTTGTTTTTCTCCCAGTGTCTCCCTTTCTAAGGAAAATATAATGAGATTAAAGAAAATGCATTTCATTGACGTGGCCAGGTTTTAGCAATTCAGATCAGAACCAAATTTCTTTCAATCTGCCCACCCACACCCCAAAAAAGTGTCTCCTTAAAAAAAAAAAACACCTTAATCAGGGGAGTTTTCTTTTCAGCTAGAAGAAGGACTGAGTATACACACACGACAGGAAGAAAAGGAGGCCGGGAAGAAAGGCAGAAAATCAAAGAGGAAGAGAGACAGAGGACAGGAAAGGAAGGAACAGAAAATAGCCACAGATGAGACCCAGGTGTCAGAGGACAGACAGCGCATTATAACCTCGTTCTCCCAGAACGGAACTGGAGGCCTGAAGGTCGGATGGATGGATGGAAAGGGAAACCCTCACTGCGTTCCCTTTTGGTATCGTTAAAGTCTGAACCACATAAGTCTGTATGCCACTGGTATCAATGTGTTCGCTCTGCATTCAAAACATAAATTAGTTTAATATGTTTAAAAGAAAAGACTGCAAGAGCAACACAAACAAAGCGCCAGTTCATGCCATTAGGGATGGTTTCCTGTGGGGCTACTGGAGTCCCCCTTTGCGCTCAACTATATGAGCCATTATATGAAACCACCACTGGATAATTCACGTAGTAGGAAGGGCTCCATTCCTGTTCCTAAGCCACATTGGTGTTGACAGTATCCTCATCCGCGCGAAATAATAAACCCCTCAAACTGCACACAAGCACTTCATTACCTCCCGCATCCTTAATTTGCCGGGCGAGTCTGGTCTGCAATAGAGATTTTGATACTATCTTACTGCCGATGAATTTACCAGGGGCTCCTGGAGACAAAAGCATGCGTCCCTCTGACCTAGTTCCTGGCCATCGCCCCCATCCAAACAGGAAGAGAAATCTGAGTTGCAATACATAATTTACTAGGATGAACCAGTAATTCAGACGGCAGGGAAAAGCAGTAAGAGAGCCCAGGAAAGCTTAAAGCATCGTGAAGGCTGTTTCATGAAGGAGTCACAACTAATGCAGGCAAGGTACTTAGGAGTGAAGTGGTAGAGATGATAGGTTAATAGAGATGGCCATGCTGGGAGACCACATCCAATAAATATGCATAAAAGAAGAAAAACCATCAAGTCACTTTCTCGGTCCCATGCTACGGGATTCTGTTGTTTGTTAGACAGAAGGATTTCACACGTCTGATAGCAACAGCAGCTGTAAGGTGGAAATAACTCTACAAATCATTGTCATCCTAAGACCAGCGTTAAGTGAATGCCCTGGAAAGGTGTAAGGCCGTGCGTCAGTGACGTTAGAATTAGCGAATACATTCTCCTCCTTTATTCGACCCCTTTGAGCACAGTGATTCCCCTGACCCCAACCCGCACCACTGTCATTTTAAAAACAGCGAATTCCTCTAGTTTTTCTAATAAATGTGGAAACATGACTATGCGGCACATTGTCCAGTAAAAAGTGCCAACTTCCATTCGAGATTGGCCAATTATGCCTTCGTATTTGTCCATCCAAAAGACGAATGCCTCTAAGAAAACACACACACAAACCAGGGGTGGGGGGCCCATCCTGATATTTCTTAAAATACTATACCCATGCCAAGGACATCGACCAGGACACCGTGACAGCAGAACAATGTCACCGAGCTCCATGGAGAAGCAAACCATCCTCTCCTCATCTAGGGAACGCGTTTTGCATCTAGCATATTTGAGCGGTGAGAGTTTCATTTTTAAAAAGGTAAATCACATAGGAGGTTGAAATATCTGTCTCCTGCTCCGTTATGCACAAATGCCACACAACGAAAAGGGCTACAGAGGACGTGTGTTCTAGAAAATACCCTTGACATATTCATGTCTCACCCACCCCAGTTAACAGCAAGAGAGCACTTCAGCCACTCAGCAAACAGCCGGGTCTTCCCATTAAGAAGCAGCAAGACATCCTTTTGACCTTTGTTATTACTTAGACCTCGTGTTGTACATAAAAAGAGTACAATGATGTCAAACAAATTCCAGAAGAGAAGTATTTATTGCTGAATCTAAATCAAAAAATCCATATCTACTATAATGGCACTTCAAAAGAAGATATACTGTATTTACCAGCTCAATCAATACTAAATTAGCTGGGATAAATATTTTCAACTCTACCAGTCTTCAGACGAAGCCCGCTATTTAGAACCCCGTGTCTTGGGAGAGACAAGGAGATTTCTGCTTATCACACAGAAACGGAAACCAGGGAGCTCTTTGTAAGCAGATGTACCTACCCTTAGCTGTTCTCGTTCACAATTCATCTGTTGTCTGGAAACCTACAAAGAAAAGGAAGAGAGGGGATGGAAATCAGAAGGTTCTGCATCAGAACAACATGAAAGAAAGAAAACAAAACAAACACAAAGTTGCTTCTTATCCCTCGGCGTAAAGCAGATCCAGAATTAATTAATTACGTATTTCATTTTTTCATTAGAACTGAATACTTTTTTTTTTTTAGGGTGCCTACGCTTCACTTGGCGTGGCTATTGTGTGATTCTGAAACACAATTAGGAGGAGCCGATCTTGAAAGGGGGTGAGGAAGAGGTCCAAAGGAGGGTGGGAGGGGTGCAATCTGCCCGGGGTGAAGGCTCTCTCTTGGTATGGAACCCCTCTTGCCCTGTGTACCTGGTGCAGGTGTTCTTTCCTGAGGCCCCATCCAAGATGGTTGGAAATGGTCACTGGACATCAGACTGCGACTTCTCTGATGTTAAGGGTCATCAGTGTCACCCGCATGCCTTGGCAAGTGGGCTACGTTTTACGGTCCAGTTCTAATCAGTGGTGATCAGTTCCCGTAGGACTGTGTTGGGGAGAACTCTGAGGTCAGTACTTCGAGCAGAGAAACCTGATCAACTGCTGATACCTGCCCTGAGCTCCAACAGGAACGTTTGTGGGATCCATGCCATGCACTCCTTGTCCTGTCCTACAAAACGTGCTTCTAAAACTCGAAATGCTTCTTTCGAGTGACCCTGTGATGTATTGTTCAAATAGGAAAATGCATGTGAGTTCAAGGAGGGGTGGGGTGCGATGGCTGTGCCAGGGACATCATATGTGACGTGGGGATGGCAAGGCGAGCTGAAGCAGGTGGTCACCCTGCCTCTACGGGGACCGGCTGGCTTGATGTTCAATGCAAGCAGCTAGGCTGAACCAAAACGCAGGTCTGCATTCACACTTTATTCCGTGCATTTCCGGTATTTTCTTAACCAATGCAACCGCCCCTGACTCCTAGCATCTGACAGCATAGTGCAAGTTTTTGAAACTTCTACTAAAGAATAAGAAGGTTTTGGAACTGACTTTTGATGTATATTTTATGTATTTGGGATTGAAAGTGTCTTTTTTTTTTTTTTTTTTTTTTACTTTCTCTCAAACAAAAACAGGAATCTTTATTTAGGATATGCCCAGAGCCCCAAATCTAGTCACGGGTGCTCTGCTATATACCTTTGCACCCACAAATATCTCCTCTAAGAATAGCTCTAGCAACACAAGCAGAGATGCACAGGCATGCAAATGTTTATTTACACATCAGTTACCTGCAGTGTTCCTTATGAAAGAAACACATTGTGACTATGACGGCGCGTAATAATGGGAGCGTTTACCGTAAATGATGGCACAATGGCTTGATGGTACAGCGTGCAGCACGAGAGTCATGGTTTTGAAATATACTCGAAAGTCTCTATTTAGTTTTGAAGAAGCTACAAAGGTGCGCAGATGTTATGATTCCTATTTTTTTTTAAAAATACAGTAAAACAGATCATTAAAGAGAGGGGTGAAAGATAAAAAAAGGAAAAAACGGGAAAGAAATAGACCAAAATCTTAAAAAGGAAATGAGTACAGATCTGGAAATATACAACACACACACACACACACACCCAGACTATACATTTGAAACAGGTGACTTCACAATGTGCGAATTATATTTCTTAAACTGTTAAAAAGTGAAGCGGGTCCAATCCACACAGATAACTGGCTGCCATGGGATTTGGGGGAATATCAATGGGGAGAAATGGGGAAAGACTACTTCTCAGGTTTGGAGCTTCCATTCGGGGTGATGAAAAAGTTCTCAAACTAGACAGGGATGGTTGCACAATATTGTGCACGTATCTAATACCCTAAATTGTACAGTTTAAAGTAGCTAAAATGGTGCTATGTGTCATTTCTCACAATAAAATAAAACAAGTGGCTGACAAGGTCTGGCTCTGGGTACAATGGACTAAGCACACCTCGCCGGGTCTCTCCCCTCAGTGTGGCTATACATTCTGGGGGAGCTGCTGGGAGCAGCTCTCTGAGGTCTGTGAAGAGCCAACCGCAGCAGGTGGGCTGAGGAAGAAGAGCAGAATTCAAAATCCCCCGAGACAAGGTGAGCACACCCCACTCCCCAAGATCTCCTGGCATCCATATACAGAGCCAGACATCCAACACTCTGAAGGAGGAAACCCCCTCTGTGGTCCCAGGAGGTGAGCAAACCCCTGCTGATTTCTCTCTCTGTCCTCTTGCCACTTGGTCCCCAAGGCAGGCCTGGTCACAGAAGCACATGAGCAGGGTAAACAAAGCACTCAGCACGAACATGAGGCTGGGGAAGGCGGGAGGGCAGTAGGAGCAGGAAGGAGGGTTCAGTGGGGGAAAAAGAGGGGTGTCTGTACTACTTTCAACAATAGAAAACAAATAAATTAATTTTTTAAAAAGCACCCACTTTCTGGCTGGCAGAGAGAAAAGGAGAGTCTTGGGAAACCAAAAATATTTTTGAGGACCCTGGAGAGGGAAGAGTTTGGGCAAATGAGCCTGTGTAGTACCTCTGTGGATTCCGCATTCAGCCCTGAGCCACCTGTGACGGGAAACAGCACAGACTGTGGGAACTGAGAGCAGAGTCCCGGCCAAGGGCTCAGGCTGGCCCCTGGGTGCACACCCGGGACAGACCCAGCTCTTCCTGCGGAGGTTTGGCGGTAGAACTGATATGGAAACAAAATCCACAGACGTCAGGTAGGAACGTTCATCCCGAATCCAACTGGATTGATTTCCTGATAAACCAGAAACATCAACAATTTCCAAAGAATTTCAATAAGACCCGGAGTCTCAAAACCTAATTGTCAATATACCCAGGACAGGAACAAAATTACTCAGCATGCCTCCAAACAGGGAAATCTACACCGCACAGGAAAGCAGTCACAGATACTAACATGAACATTACAAAGATGTGGGGAATCCTCAAATCAACGTTTTAAGCAACTTTGATAAAAATGCTCTAATAAGCAAGGGGAAAAAAACTCAGTACTAACAAATGAAAAATTCGGTGGTATTGTCCAAAAAAAAACCCAGAAGATATATAAAGAAGAACCAAATGGAAATTTTAGAAGAGTAAAAATAATAATCTAATTTTTTTCAAAATAATTAACTCACTGAATGAATTCAAAGGTAGAGTGGAAACAGCAGAGGAACATCACTGGACCTGAGTGCACAGCAGTGAAGACTATCGGGAAGAAAAGGGGAATAAAAAAAAGAAAGAAACTCAGGGGCCTGTAGAATAATGGCAGAAGATATAACATTCATGTCACTCGAATTCTAGAATAAACTCATGTACACACTGAAGAAATAATTTTTTGGAAAATGCAATGGCTGAAAACTCCCATTATCTGGCAAAAGACGTAAAGCCCCCAAATCCAAGAAACTCAGCAACCCTTAAAGAAGTAAACCCGAAGCAATTCGTTATCTAGCTACAATCAAACTGCCGAAATCTGAAAACAAATAATTTTTAAAAACCCAACAAACACACATAATACTTTCTGAAAAAGCCAAAGACAAATGATATAATACTTGTGAGAAAGCAAGAACTCAAGTAACTGTGAATTTCTCATTTAAACAAACAAACCAAAGTCAGGGAAGGTGGCAAGTGATTTTTTTTAAGTGCCAAAATAAAAGATGTGTCCATCTAGAAGTCTAAGTCCTGAGAAAACACCCTTTAGAAATATTAAGAAACTGAGAAAACTCATTGCCAACAGACCTACTCTGAGAGACCTGCTGCAGGAAGTTCTCCAGACAAAGGACTTGTAATACCAGAAGGAAACTCGGAACATCAAGACTAAAGAAGTAGAAAGGAAATGATAAATATATGGGTAAATATAAATATAATACACAAATTTACTCCTCTGGAGTTCTTTCAAATGTGTGTAATTGCTGGAAAAAAGAAATTTCAAAGCTAGTCACAAAATTGTCTAATGAGGTTTTTAATGTGTATGCAATACAAAAGATACATCGAGCACAAAAAGAGGAGGGTAAGAGCCTCGGCCGGTTTGCTCAGTGGTTAGACTGCTGGCCCTCAGACCAAAGAGTCGTGACTTTGATTCCAGTTAAGGGCATGTACCTCCGTTGCAGTTAGGTCCCCGCCCTGGTCGGGGCCCTGTGGGAGGCAACCAATCAATGTGTCTCTCTCACATAGATGTTTGCTCTCTCTCTCTCTGTCTCTGTCCCCCTCTATCTGAAAATAAATGGAGAAGTATCCGCAGGTGAGGATTTAAAAAAAAAAAAAGAGAGAGAAGGGTAAAGGACATATATGGAAATAAGGTTTCTACATTGAAATCGATATGGTAAAATATTGATTCTATGTAGACCAAGAGAAGTTAACTACTGTGTGCATTGAAATCCCTAGAGTAACCAGTTAAAAAAATACATAAAGTGATACACCCAAAAACAAATGATGTTGAGTAATTGAAGGTTTGTGTGCAGAAAATAAATAAATCCAAAAGCTTTGACCTCAACATCACACTTTATCAATAATTAACTCAAAATGGTCTATGTATCTACATGGAAAACATACAACTAAACAGGAGATGTGTTAAAGAGTGGGTGATACTTTCTTCCTAATGCTTCTCTGTAGTTTTCAATTCATCCTTTATGTCGTGCAGGGCATTTATCATTAGGAAATATTTAATATTGGTGGCTTGCAGAAATGTAGGTGTTTTAAAAATGATCTTGTAGTAGTAACAGCTCTCAATTTTATTACCTAAATAAAATGCTTTATCTAATAACAAGATTGATATTTTTTACATCTGTCTTCAAAAATCACAAGGACTTGTCAGACTCCCAGAAACACACTGAGAACATTTAAAGAACCAAGTAAACGACCAACCTGTGAAGTGAAGCCCTGTTATTCCTATTCCAAAGTATGGCAAATGCAAAATACAACAGTAGCCGTGGAGATAGCTATGTTGTCCTACAAATAAAGCCGATTAAGGAAAATGAGATTTGGAGATCATCAATAAAGACATTGGAGTCATCTCTATAGTGGACATTTGTGGGTTTGGTGAGTTTGGAGCTTTTTATGAGTTTTTTCTTTTTACATTTACATTCTTATTGTCTTTATTGGGGTGACATTGGTTCATAACATTACAGAGGTGTTTCCTAATACATCATCTGTATATTGTGTTGTGTATTCACCGCCCCACACAGCATCGCTTATTGTTTGGCCTATAGTCTTGCAATAATATCTCGCTTCTCCTTGGGGGCCATGTTCCTGTCCAATTCCATAAATTCTTTGTGAATTGGATATCATCAACACCACACTCTACTTGCTGCTGAACAGTGCCTACCCCTGCCATTACCTCAGTAACATGCCCATCTGAGTAAGGTGACTGGTGACCTCTTCTTCAATTAGTGACTCAGGGTAAACAGCTAGTTATGCAAGATGACCGAGTCTCATCATGAGACTATCTTTGTGTTTCAAGCGTGCTCATCACACAACACTCCACACAAGATGCAATCATGCTCTGGAGGCTCGTTAAGTTATGGCTGGGCCTACCGAGGCTCCTACAACTATTTCCCCATAACCAGTATGGAAGAGGTTCAGGAGCAAAAGACACCTACAGCGCCATATCATTTGCTATGAAGAAAGACCCTTCCTGCACACTCTTTAAAAGCCAAGGTTGAAACATATCTTATATGTACACTTTACTAAATGTCATTTCATTTGGAACTAACACAAGATACATTTTTTTTTCTCTCCCATGGCAGTTATGCACAAAACCAATATTTTATAGCCTAAATAAAAAAAGAGAAAGGGAGAGATCTGGTGTTGCTTCTTTCAGATGCTTCCAGAGAATCAAATACCACTCTCCCTCAACAGCGCTGCCAAGTAAGCACTTATGAAAGGTTAGGAACCGAAGCAATAAACTTCAGCATGAGACCCTTTGCTCTCCCGGTAGAACGGGATGTTTAATAGCGGGGATTCATCTTTCCCATCTCCTCTCTTCATCTAGCCAACAGGGCCAAAGAATCATTCTCAGACTCAGCTGTTTCATCTTCCCCTGATGTGGAGCTCTCTCTTCTCAGTCCTTCTCTGTTACCAGTCTGATGTCCCCTCCCTCCCATCAGGCTAGATCTGCAAGGGAAACAATGCAGTCTTATTCAGCTTTCATTTTCTAGAGAGTAGGACAATGTTTGGAATCCATGTGTTTGTTTATTCATTCATGCATTCACATGTTTAACAACAAATGCATACATGTGGGGTGTGTGTGTGTGTGTGTGTGTGTGTGTGTGAGAAGCACCCTCTGGATGTCAGGCACTGTTCTGCACACTGAGAACACAATAGTAAAGGGAACTTCTGGACTCATCATCCAAGTGGGGAAAGTGATCAGTAAGTCCACAGTTACAACACAGTGAACATTTGCTACAATGAAAGGATAAACTGTGCTAACAGCACATAGGAGGAACCTGGTCATGTTTTATGTTTGTTGTGTCTTTTAGAAAATGTATCCAGAGAAAGAATGAAAACAAACCCTTTCAAGGAGAGAGGTAAATGTATGAAAATCCCAAAAAAGATTATGGAAGTGTCAAGCAATTCAATATGGTGGGACAGACAAGCGCAAGAAGAAATTGGTGAGGGATTAACCTGAGTTGAGAAAAGTAGGAGTCAAGCCCGGCTGGTGTGGCTCAGTGGTTGAGTGTCGACCCAAGCACCAAGATATCGCCAGTTTGATTCCTGGTCAGGGCACATGCCCAGGTTGTGGGCCCTATCCCCAGTGGGGGGCATGTAGAAGGTGGCCAATCGATGTTTCTATATTTCTCCTCCTTTCCTCTCTCAATAAAGAAAAAACTTAGAAAAAAGAACAGCAGGAGTCGAAGGAAATATAAAGACACACAATAAATGCATGAATAAATATGCATATTTTCTGTTTTATAATCATATAATATTTGAAATTCCAGTTTTTAGGAGAGTTGTGAATCATTCAGAAGAAAACCACTGAAGAAGTGTAGCAGCTTAAAAGTCAATAAATCAAAATAATTGGCACCTGTGTACATTTCTCAAATTCTCCATTTCCAGAATTATCATACATTTTTTCTAAAATAATATGGCATTCTCATATAAATCTACACTTCACAGTACCTAACATGAGTACCAAAATTTACCTTTCCTCATTTATTTTAGGATTATAGACATTTGACATGTGTACTCTGAGGTCCTCCTTTGTGGCTAGCACTGTGCTAATAGCAGGGGGTACAGATACAAATGATACATCGTGCATTTCCTTAAAAAAAGTCTTAAAGAAGGGAAAGAGAGATGAATAAAATACAGATTATAATGCAGGGTCCTAAGTGTGCTAGAAAGAGAAAACACAGGATACCCCAAGGACCCAAGGAGAGGTGCCAACCCAGCCTGTTGTACGCGCAAATAGTGGAGAGAGGCACCAGCCAGGAGATGGAACCCTTGATCTGACCCTTCCTGGGAGAACAGGAGTCATGTGGGTTGAGCTACCCAAGGATTTGGGAAGGTGACCTTGCAAACAACATAGTCAAAGGTAGGATAAGGAAGCGGGAGATGCTGGATTGGGGGTCGGGGATATTTAGAGAGGGTGCCTTCATATTGCAATACCTTTATGTTTGCTCAACTTTAACTATGCTGACATAAACATCGTTTTAACTATTTTTTAAGCAACATCAATTTCACATTAACAGTGGTTAAAATAGATCCGATGTTGACAATGTGCCAGAAAAGGAGCTCCATGCATTTTAGGAAGATTTCAGTTAGTGTCCACCACCTTGGGAGTAGGTAGTATCCTGAGTTCCATTTTACAAATAGGGAAACCGAGGCACGGGGAGATTTGAGTGACTCCCTGAAGTCGCAAACCTAGGGAATCCTGGAGAGGCAATTCTCACCAGACGGCTTGACTCGAGTCCCTCTCTGAATCACTAGCACAGGGCTCTCAGTGTCAGGAAAACCAACCGAAGACGCGAGAGGCACACCTCTAACCCACCCCCAACCCGAGCTGTGCCTCGTGTGCCCTTAGCAGGTGTTCTTTTGCTGCTCTGCCCTGATTTGACACTGTGTACATGTCTGTGGTTCTCTCCAACAACACGTGAAATGACTGTGTTGTCTGGCTGCATAAATGCCAGATCTGTCCACTTTGCTTCGTGTAGTTGGGGTGGGTGTAGACAGAATTAAATTGGGATACTTTCCACCAAATTAGATTTCTCTGATCACAATTCACTGGGTCCCTCTGCCGGTCGAGTTTTCTCCCCAGCGGGGGCTGGAGGCTTAGGGATCAGACTACCTGAGTCCAATCCTGGCACATCATTTTGCAACACTAGCCACATGCTTTCCTCACTTGGCTCACAATTTCCCCATCTGTATGATGGGGATAGCATGGTACCTACCTAGTGTCTACGTTATGTGTGAGCACAGAATAAGAGAATCTATTTAAGCACTAAGCAAAGTACTTGGCTCATTTTAATAATGCAGCAAATCCTAGCCATTGCCATTACAATTAATGTGAGAACCAGGCAGGGTACTTGGTAGGAGCACTGGAGGTGGCGCCACCTGGTGGAGGGCAGGTGGCAGCTATCACAACACGGAATGTGCATTTCCTGAGGTTCCACGGTCCCTCTGCTTGGAGGCTATAGAACAGAGGCCAAGGGCGATGGGGAAGGAAGGTAGTACTTCTCAAGCATGGGCCTGGAACCCGGAAGAATTATCAATGCCCATCAGAAATGAAACGGTTTAAAACATGGTGACTCCTCTCTAACAGGGGTGGGCAAACTTTTTCTACAAAGAGCCAAATGGGAAATATTTTTGGCTTTGTGAACCACAGAGTCTCTGTGCTACACTACTCAACCCATTGTAGAAAGAAAGCAACCAGAAACAAATTTGGAAGCAATGTGGAAGCAAATGGCTGTGTTTCAATAAAACTTTATTTATAAGAGCCAGTGGGCTGGGATTGACCTCTGGCCAGGATTTGCCGATCCTTGATCTACACCATGGAGTGCTATGGATTCGTTAGAAGTGGACTGATACGGAAGGGTGTTCATGCTAGAATGAATGAAACAAAGCAAACCGAACTGATTTGTACAACTCAATCCAATTTCTGTTTTTAAAACTAGACACATACATACACATAAAAATATCCATGGATACATGGAAAACATCTGGGATGATAAACACCCAACTGCAAAGAAAAGCACAAAAACGATGTCCTGGGATGAAAATAAGAATGTGGTGGAAGGACTCGCGAGGCAGTTTCCTCATGGTGATTCTTTGGTTCGGTTACAGTATTTCGCCTTCTTGCAGTGAACATGGCTGCTTTTGTGAATTCAAATGAACAGCAGTCACAATAATATCATTTTACGCGTTGAGTTGTAAATTTATTGTAATGATTAAATGAAACATTGTATGTAGAACATCAAACTCAGGCTCAACCTGGTACCTAGTAGGTGCTCAATTAATAGCAGTTATAAATAACTCCCCTGAGCACCAAAAGGGTTAAACCAGGGTGGCTGTCTTGGAAAAAGTTCAACTCCAGTTTTTCAGAGATGTTAGTTATTTCAGGGTGGATTCTCTTGAGTAGAAAAGTAAAAACTAAAATAAAGAGAAAGGTTGATCTGCCCACCCTACTTCTGGGTTTATGAAATGTTTATTAGAGATTTGAGTTTATGAAGACCTGAAATCCCTGAGTATAATATAATCCATCACATGGTTGCAATAAAGCCCAATGCTTTTTCCAGATGTCTCCTACAATGAGGTGTGTCCTCTGATTCCAAGGAAACAGGATCATTTATGCCAGATAAGAAAATACAGGTCTCCTCAGTTGTGGCTGTTGTTTCTTTTTGGTATCAGGGAGGAAAAAAATGTGTGTGAAAGCAAGCGCTTAGGATTCAAGAAAGGAAGTGGGGAATAATCAATTGAAAAAATGAAAACAAAAAAAGTCACAACAATGAGTCAAGTGAGCCATGATTAATTAACTTGACTCTGGCTCATGTTGTATAAATGAAGAAAACGCATGTGAGGCCATGACTTGGGGGAATCCACTCACCGCTCTCCTGACATTTTTATTTTAACCTTGGAGAGAACCAAAATCTGCTGCTAAAATCTCCTCTGATCTTGTAAAGGTGCCAGCTTCGGAGGGGAGACTTGGGAGCAGGTGGGGGGCGGAGGGGCAGGGAGAAATACTTGGCAAGGCTAAATACCAGCTGGAAAAACAATGGTTTGTTGTTATATGCAAACGTGACCAGATACATCCAAAGACTAAAAGCTCTAACATGTTTAATTGATGGCTAATAGTGTTTAAGGGTAATTTATTGAGTATGTCCCGAAATTGCAAAATACTTAGTATTTTTAAGCATGTAAATGATCTGTGGTATGGTATATGCCAGGCAGTACACAGCACTTAGTGAGAACTTCTCCTGCTGTTCCTTGTACAACCCCATCGTTTGATGATACCGGCACTGCCAAGAGAGTCACTGTTGTGTAAGTCACCGCAGAGTCTCAAGTGTTGGTTATCTGATTAAAGGGGATGTCAGGGGTCAGGATGCCTAACCTCAAATAACAAGTTTTAAAGAGTTGTTTGCTTTGGAGGGGATGCCTTTTTTCACTTGCTCTTACGTGTGCACCCACTTTTTAAATACCCCATTCGCAGCAGAATAAGCCTTCTGGGTCTGGGGCAAAGCTGTCCAGGCAGATGGATTAGCTAGACAAGCACCAAGAGAGAGGCGCTAGCCCCTGGCAGCCCTGGTCAGCATCCCGGCGGCCTCAAGCATCCAGCTGGTTCCGCAAGGATGCGGTCTCTGGGAGTTGTCCATGTCAGGCTTGCTGCCGAGGCTCCTGGCCACGAAGAGCCAGGCTGGCCTGAGACATGTGCCCACCGTTACAAGGAAAACCACAGAATGTCTTTGCATTTGATAATGCACAAGGTGGGGAACCCCTGTTGCCTATTATTTATTCTAATAATATGCCATTACCCCAGGCACAGTTTGATTCTCCAGATTTAACAAGGTATTTTGTGAACTGAGGAAGAGGAGGGAGGAGAAAACAACTGTGGTTATTACAAAGATAATTTCTACTTGTTTCAGAAGTAAAAGCAGTCACAATTTCTTTCCTTTATAATCAAGGGTTATAAATGCTCCCACCCCAAGCCCACCCAAACCCATTGCTTGGTACAATAAAATTTCAACAACACTCACCAAAATGTCCTGAGGAACTGAAGGACTTGGCACACTTCCCTGAACCGGTCTCCTGGGACCATCATTACCCTACAGTCAGAGAATTCTGATTATATAGCAGGGGGATCTCAGCTCAGATTTTCCCATCATGCCCCTCGCCACATCCAGAGGTGGGAGAGAGGGAGGAGGCCAGGTGGGTGAGTTCCATACCACTTGCCTCTATCTGCTTAGATAGAATATATGTTCTCAAGATATTTTCAAGTTAGGATGTTTTAACTGGACCTTTTCCCCCCCTGGTGAGATGTTGCCAAGTTCTAATGATAATTTTATCAGAAGTCGATCATTTTATAATCTGCATCCCAATCAAATAGACTCATCAGAGACACACAGGCCAAGAATCCTGGTAGTGTTAACTGAGAGATGTTGCAGGGGCATCTTAAATGCAGTGGCTAGGGGACAGACTCCAAAAGCCAGACTTTCAGGATTCAGACCTTAACTTTGCTACTTTTTTTTTTTTTTAATCCTCACCTGAGGATATTTTTTTTCCATTTCTCTTTAGATAGAGTGGAGAGGAGGAAGGGAGAAACAGAGAGAGAGAGAAACATGGATGTAAGAGAGACACATCGACTGGTCGCCTCCTGCAGGACCCTGACCAGGGCTGGGGACAAAACGCAACTGAGATACATGCCCTTGCTTTGGCTGGAATCAAACTCGCGACTCTTTGGTCCGCAGGCTGACTCTCTAACTGCTGAGCCAAACCGGTCAGGGCTTAACTCTGCTACTTATCAGCTTTGGGCACTGGACAAATTCCTCACCTGGGCCGGCCTTACCCCCCAAAGGCTCATCACAGGATTTGAATGAGTTAATATTTGCAGAGTGCAAGGAAGTACATATAATTTGAAGCCTTTTTGTGGCTATTTGCTCCTGAGTTGACAGTGGGCTGGACCTGCCCAGCTGTGTGCTCAGATGTTAGGTGGGAAATACTACTGTGAAGAAAACCACGGTTTTAAAACGTGGCGGATGCATCTGGAACTTTTGTGCTGAAAAAGGAAAAGCTCACACCTACAGATCGTGGACTATGTCCACAGAAATAAATCTTGTCACCACCACTGTACCATCATAAAAAAGAAGTTGGACCAATTCTCCAAACAAGAAAACCAGGACATACATGATTTTGCCGTGGAAGGGAGCCCAGGTGGCCATCCCCAGGCTGGTTCTCTAAGCTACGCCGCCTTCTGCGTTAAAAAAACAAAAACAAAAACAAAAACAAGTCTTTACATAGCTGCAAGCAGGCCTTTCCATTCCCCATTTCCGTGACTTTACACAATGTCATTCTTTAAGGAATGGAACAATCCCGTAGCTGGAGAAGCTTGAGGAGTATTCATTTTCTAATTTTCCAGTTCAGTTGTCTGAAAGGGTTGCCTGGGTGGTGGTTGTTATTGTTGTTCAGTGTGTGCGCGCGTGTGTGCGTGCGTGTGTGCGCGCGTGTGTGTACACGGGCACCCCCTCACACTCTTCCTGGAAAGCTTAATGGAAGGAGTGCTGGAAGACGTATGCTTCGTGAAAAATGAGCTCTTAAAGCCCTGAACTTAAAGAATCTTTACTGGAAGAGCCAGGTGCCCAGAAATCCTGAACCAAGGAGGAGGCGTTCATGTAAATCGCAGGCAATTTAAAAGGAGAATCTAGGTCACTCGGCTGTTTGCTTTGTCATCATCAGTATTAATTAGACACTGGAAGTAACGACTGAGCTCCAAGAGCTCTTCAGATTTAAAATAATAATAATAATAATAATAATAAACCAACAGAGGAGCGCTCTACCTTCAGAAAGAAAATATTTCCACAAGTGGCGTTCGGCAAGAACCTGAGTGGGAAAACCTCGCAATTAAATCCTGCAAATGTGCTCTGAAATAATCCCAGGGGAAGTCTTATCTGTACTTAATATTGAAATAAATATTCTTTTTGTGTGCAGTGCGTTCGACGGGGTGCATTTTATTTCATTTAAGTGTATAACGTAATCAGGATCATGAGGGATAATCACCAGACCCTTTAACGAGGATAAATGGGCCAGCTCTGCATTTGAATGGGCAATTGTGGGAAAGAAAAAAAAAAAAAGGAAAGTGCAGAACCTCAGGTATAGTTTTCCCCAGAGAGTCCTGAAACCTTGATCCTCCTAGGGAGGTCCTGGGCGCAGCATCCGCTTCAACCGGAAGCTCGTTAGAAGCTCAGCATCGCAGACCCCACCCCAGAACAACCGAATCAGAATCTGGGTTCTTCAGGATGACATTATTTTCTATGCATGTTAAACCTAGAGAAGAACTGAGGTCTGGCACCCTCATGTGACGTAGGGGCCTCTCTGCTCTTCCATCCCCCAGTAAGGAGGTCCCTGGACCAGCTGTGCTTCTTTCCAAAGGTTCCAAGGCTGCAGGGTTCCCCCGGCAGCCTCTTCCGTCCCTCCCTGCCTCCTCCTGCTGTTCTGATGTGCCCTAGAGGTGGTCAGCGTCTTGTGGTCTTGGAACCCAGCCAGACAGTGGAGGAGGGGAGGAGGAGTTCAGCATCTCTCATACACACTCCCTCGCCCCCAGTGGGGTGATTATTTCCAACCTCAGCTCCTCTCCTCCAGCACCAACCAGTCCCTTCCAGACATCATCTAGCTTTCTGCCTTCTTCATCCCATATTGACTGCCTTACGTGGTAGGTGTTCTCATTATTATCATCGTTATTATCACCCCAATTAATAGAGGAGAGAAGTGAGGTTTAGGAAAGCTAAATGGTATGCCCTGAGTTAGAAGAAAGCAGAGCCAGGACTGACACCCTGGATCCAGAACTCCCTCACCACGTGTCCCCCGCGTCCCTGGTCATGCCACCTCATCCGTACAAGGAGGAGACTCAGTGTGTTCATCAGCTGTCTAATACAGCAGCGTTCTGTTGTCCAACACCGTCCCAAGCTCATCTTCAGCTCCCTTTCTCATCTGCTTTTTGTTTTTCTATAATTACATTAAACCCTTCCCTATGGAGCCATTCTGTATCTTTACATGGCCCCTAGCATATCACCCACCACGATACGCTGAGTCCTCGTGTTAAAGTTGATTTGAACGAAGTTAACATGTCATTCCCCATTGTTTTCAGGGCCACCTCGCTGCATGCCTCGAGTTCCACAGAGTCACCCTGTTCTCAGAACCTGCCAACGGCACGCCCCCAGGACGCCGCTCACCAAGACAGGAGGCCGGGAGGGCAGGTGTCCGTTCCTCAGCCCTGCACACCAGTGTGCAGTCTGTACACAGTACGCGCGATGCTCCCTGCTGAGCTGAATTCTGGGCACTGCAAATTATTCCTGCTGATTCCCATCATCTTCCAAACGAAGCAGGTCTCCCACCACCAGTAAGAGCCTCCTGCCCCCAAGGTAGGAACACACTGTTGCCACAGCAATGGAGACAGCAAGTCAGAGAAGGTTCAGTGCAGGTCTGTACCGTGCACCTGGAGATATCAGAAACAGTTTCCATTCTAGGGGACCCACATCGGGGTCCCTCTGAAATGGTGAAAGGGAAATCTGCCACCACCATCAAAATGGCTGTGAAGTTCAAGGATACACCGACTTCACAAAAAGCAATGTGTGCTTGGGGAACAGTAGAGGATATCATCTCTAATTCCATCACAGGTTTGGGGAGACTGGGCAGAGAGAAGTGAAAAACAAGCTCCTCTAGCTGGTCTGATATTTTGAAATAAGCTCTCGATGTGTAGATGGTCCCAATCCGGAGCTGGCCAATTTATAATTTGCTTTGGACTGTGAGCTTTAATCTTCTATTTAAAAAATAATAGCATTGATTAAAAAATAGGAAAGCCATCCAATTCCACGGGGCACAAGAGAGGGGGACATCCTGGTCATCGGAGCTCGCTGGCTGCCCCCAGAGAGCCGAGTGCGCACAGTGGAGCAGGGGTGCCCTTCCCTGGGGTTGAGCAAAGCTGGGACGTCATGGTGACCTCAGTGACGAGCGCCTTAGATAATGAGGAAGCCGTCAGGTCAGCGTGGCTGACACCGTCCCGAGCAGCCGCGGGCAGGCTGCTGGAAGAGGAAATCCTCTGTAATTACACTAATGAGGAAGAGACAAATCACAGGTCACCGGACTGGGTGGTGGGGTTCTGTGGGTGTCAGGCAGGCAGACGGGGACCACCACGGCCCGACGGGACACAGACTGTCAGTGTCCTCCGGGCAGCAGTCAGAGCCCGGGATGCTGACTTGGAGCACAGAGAAGTGAGGCGACGTAACCGGAATCTGCAGCCTTGAGCAAGTGCTGCCTGTCAGAGACACGCTGGACTAACCGTTCTCCCTGCACCGTGTCAGCACAGGGAGTCGTCTCCTAGGTCTGAGGAGGCTGATGGTATTTTTAGCCTTAGCTGGTGGCTCTGAGGGGTTGAGCAGCCTGCCCCAGCTGGCATGGTACGGACATGGCACAGCAGGGATTTGAGGCCAGGCAGGGAAGCCTAGGTCCGTCCTGTTAGCCACCGGGTCTTCCTGCCACATTGTCAGAGTGCACCTGCCAGTCGCCTCCTCTCTGCCCACTTACCATCCATGGTACTGCCGTGGCTACAGCCCAGGAAGACCATGTGACCCTTCTCCCACCCTGGACGAACCGACCAACAAAGCGTCTCCGTCTACAGCATACTCTGCTCCAACCTCACCAAGCCCTCCCTCAAGTATTTTCTTTCCAGAACACCCATGTTTCCTTGGAGGACAGGGGTTTGGGCCTCTCCCTAACCTGACCATTTCATCTGACATAAAAAGGAAGAATGTGGAGTGTGAATCAGACAGAGGTGAATTCAATTCCTAACTCTGCCACTTAATCAACCATTGGACCTTAAAGACACCCCAAAACTTCCTACAGTGTGTTGAATAGTGTTCCCCACAAATTCATGCCCATCTGGAACCTGAGCGTGTGACCTTATTTGGAAACTGGGTCCTTGCAGATGTAATTAAGGTAAGGACAGAGAGATCATGGTGGGTTAGGGTGGGTCCTAGGAGCAATGTGTGTGTTTGTATGAGGGCCAGCAAAGGGACACCCGGGAGAAGGCCATGTGGAAACAGAGGCAGAGAGAAAGTGATGCGGCTCCGAGCCAAGGAATTCCAGGAGCTACCAGAGGCCCAGGAGATAAGAAGGGAACAGCCCCCCCCCCCCGAGAGCCTTCAGAGCGAACGCGCCTGACACCTTGCACCTTGATTTGGACTTCTGTGAGAGAGTACGTTTCTGTTGATTGAAGCCAATGAGTTTGCGATCATTTGTTGTGACAGGAAATGACTACACTTCCTATGCCTCATTTTCTCTTCCATAAAACAAATATGAAAGTCAGGCCTCGAGGAACATAGGCCCTCCATATCACACCAGACCCCTAACCAAAGAGCAGACCTCTCTCCCTTCATCCAGACGTTTTAAAAACACCACCAGGGAAGACCTGCGACCAAAGCTCACTGGAGTCACTCAAGTCCAAATCACCAGGCATTATGGACCCATCTGCTCGTCATTACTCTTTGGCACCAATCTATCAATCACATTACCTCTCCACCCAATTTTATGAATATCTAATGAGCATCTATCCCATCATCCTCCACCTTGCCTCTAAGGGATCATGTATGTGTCCAACAAAGTTGTCCTTGAAATTCACAGGTTGCGTGTCTATCACATTTTCCAAATTCACCATTCCAATGAGAAGACAAGATGTATCCTGGGTCTGGATCATCCTAAACAAACTGACACGTGAATCTAGTTATCATACTTTCCTCTTCACAAACCCACAGACCACGCTTCTCACAACATCCCCCAGATGGGCATGCAATTACGTGGTGCTACCAGCCTGCAGTTTCTAGCGTCCACCAGCCTTCTTCCATCTGTTTTGAAATTGCAGTGATAGCTGTTATTTTCCCAATTCCAGTCTCATACCCCTTTGCATTTTGCCACACATTCTCAATGATACTTAATGATCTGGTGTCCAAGGTGTTGCACTGTTTTGGGATATTTGTGTAAGTAAAATACTTAGGTTTATTTAGGGTTAACACTCTTTTAGGCTTGTTTCTCTAATAGTGACTCCATTCCCCTACCAATGTTTATTTTATCCTGAATGAAGAGGGTTTTTCTTGACAGAGCAGACAAGAATAAAGGAACCAATGGAGAATTCTGTTTCCTCTATGTGACCCATCAACTTTCTACTATTGTCCCCAAACAGCCGGCCTATCCCTTTCTGGCTCTTTCTTGTTGTTGTTGTTGTTGTTAATTCCTCCCTGAGGATATTTTCCCATTGATTTTTAGATAGAATGGAAGGAAGGGAAGGAGGGAGAGGGAGAGAGAAACATCACACTGATTGGTTGTTGCATCTTGACATTATTAACAACGCTTAGTTAAGTTCATTTAAAGATTGGACTTGCAAAACTATGCATCCTTATGTGGTCATTTAAACTTGTAGATGAAGAAATCGAGGCTTGGATGATAAGCTTGCCCACAAATACATGGCTAAAGTGTAGGGCTGGGATCCATAGTGCCTGGCCGGTGCCAGCATCCTCTCTTCACCCTGCGCCAGTTTTCTTTGTTGATCACAAACTTTTGGCTATGCCAAGGGTTCCATTATCCACATCTCCAAGCTCCATATTCCTATTCGATTTTCTAGGTATCTCAAGGGCTATGATAATTCAGAGCTGGTTCATGTTTCAAAAGAGATGCCATAGCATACACACAACGTTTCAAAGTATTTTACAACTGGAAGTCGCAACGATGTTTGCTTGAATTTTTAAAGGGTGGGAACTCCTTATTGCAAGAGAACAAAGAGCTGAGGATGATCAAGCATCAGTGAGAAACATTCCACCTCAAGCAGCTCCAGCCCTACGCGGAGGGGGAGCAGTTCCGCCGTGTTCCGTGGACACCCTGTCGGAGCAGGGACCGCGTACCACTTTGATTAGAAAATGGTTTACCCGCAGGGCCAGCCCTGTCTATGAGAGGGAGAACCGGACTAATGAATCTTAGAAATGGAAAAGTCTGTCCAACCTTCTTCAAATCTGTAAGCCAATTATTATATTGGATCCTGACTTCCAATATTTCTGCAGGCTTCTGGGCAGTGAGACCATGCCACGCACAGGCAGCGGAGTGCCATGTGTCTCAGGGTCGCAGACACCGTTTCTGTGCGGGAGAATAAATAACGCTGGTAGCTCCTCCCTCCCTGCCTCCCTCCCTCCCGCCCTCCGTTCCACCCTTCCTTCTTCTGGTCACTCTCTTTTTCCTTCTTTCCTGTCTTCCTTCTTCCCTCTCTCCTTTTTTTTTTTTTTCTCTTTCTGCTCCTTTCACATTAAAAAATGCAATCTCTATGTTACAGAGATGAAGGGAAGAAATAGATCAGTTGTCCTGGTAAAATCAGAGAATCTGACTATTCTTCTTCCATCCCACCCAGCACCTGCTTTGCCATGTCTTTTGAAAGTTAAATTCTAAAAGGCAGGCTTCAGGGATTAAATTCCATGCCTGCATGTTCCCTGGCTGGGTGTATCTAAGTGCATTAGTCTTGGTCAGAGGAGAATAAGACTAAGGATAAAGGGGAGTCTGGTGGAGAGGTTTAGAGCAAAAACTCTGAACACAGAATGCCTGGGTTTAAATCCTGACTCTACTCCTGCTAGTAGCCTGACCTTGGGCAAGTTACTTAACCAATCTGCATCTCTACTGTCCCATCTGGAGAAAAACAAGCAAACACACACACACACACACACACACACACACACACACGAAGATACTAATGGTGTCTGACTTACAGGGTTTGTATTCAGCTCATACAAGCTTATATCCAAACAGCACTTGGAGCATTTTTTGGCGCAGCAGCGATATTATGTAATACTCATTAAGTAAAAGAGGCGTAATGAACTTATCCGCCGCGAGATCTGGATAAAAGAGAAATCTAAGGGCTGCCCTAAGCTGTGTTTTATTCATCGACTTCTGCAGTTTTGGAAAGTAAATCAAACTCCTTTGCAAAACCGCTCTGTCATGGCACAGAAATGAAATTATTAATTAAAACACGTTAAACATGACCTGGCTGCAGGTAACGGGACTCCGAATTCTGAGGTGGGAGGACAAATACCATTCTTTGCCTCCCCAGAAAGGAAGGTTTTACTATTCCGCAGAGAGATCCCCAGAAGGTGGGTTTTAGGGAAACCAGACACAGAGGAAAGGCACCTAACTTGCACCCCGAGCTTTGGCTGAGTCCTGCAGAAATAACGAGCACCCTAGTCTGCACGCAGCAAGTTCTTTCTCTCTGCTCCTTATACATTGTGATCCAGGATGGGATCCCAGACCCGCTGGTGCCTGCTCCAGCTCACTCTGGATCTGGCTTTCTCTCCGAACCAAGACTGGGTTCCCCACAGGGGTGCTGGTCCCTGCAGTGCAGGCTGCATCCAGAACTGTCTTTTCAAACAGCTCCTGGTAGCAGGGTTTGTGGGTTCCTGCCTGGCCCAGGGCTGCTTTTCGATGTGAAGGCTCCAGTTTGAATCCCCGCAGCGCCATCTGCTGGTCAACTCCTCTCAGTACGGGGGACTCCTTGAATGCTAGGGGCTCCTGTCCAGCGGGGATAAGGGGACAGGCAGAGACCAGGGTTCGGACACCAAGCACTCTCCAGAACCTCGAATGAGGAAACACCACCATCTATGCAAAATCTCCCAATGCATGTCACGTCTTCTGATCTGTGAGCAGAAGCATGCTACTGCAGATCCAAGGAGCTGGGATCCTCTTCCATTTCTGCAACTCACTGTGTTGCCTCAAACGTCCTGCCCCCTCTCCGAGCTTCAGTGTCCTCCCTGATGAAATGAGGAGGCAAACAGGGTGACTTCCAGGGGCCCTTGGCTTTCTGTGAGGTGTGAATTCGAGCCCAGTGTGAAAGCCCTCTTGGCTGAAGACAGGTAGATTCAGAGAGAGCTGCAGCGGTCAGCTGAGAATTCGCCTTGAATGTATTGCCTAAAAGGCGAAACAATGAGGCTGAGGCAGCGCTCTGTGGGATTTGTGCCCAGGGCTCCTCCACTCATATCTAAGTGCCCGGAAGAAGCTTCCCTGAATCTCAGTCAAAGGTGGCGGCAGAGAAGGGACACTCCACAGTTCCCCCTTGAAATCAGTCCCCTGCCTGTCTGCCCTGGTGTTTACAGCTTCACACACACACACACACACACACACACACACACACACCCCTTGCAACATCTATAGGAGTTTTTTCACAAAGGGCCATAATTATCGCCTATTATTTTTTTAGAAAATGCATGGGAGAGAAGCTACGGATTATAAATTCATGCTAGATTATGTTCCAATGTTCCTCAAACAGAATAATAATTGCTAAAACTGCTGTGGGTATCAAGCTTCATTGCACTGAAGTGCACTCCAAGAATTACTATTTTTAAAGTCACTTATGGTCGGGATAGCACACATCACAGGAGTAGACTCACCGCAGCCTGTCAGAGTCGCCGTGCCCCTGTGTGATAATTTCTGGGGCAGAATACGAGGCCAATGCTGTAAATTAAGGTGCAATTTGTAAATGCTTCATTAATATGTATTAAATGATTATTAGATGCTCTTACAATCTTTAATAAGATATTATAAAGCATGTCATTAAAATGCATTAGCTGCACATTCTTAGCAAGTCACACCGTAGCCTGCTGTTAGAAAATGCCTGGTTGTTTGATCCTGTTTCTAAAACCTGTTCCAAGATATGATTACCATAAAGATATAGACACTTAAGTGGTTCCTGACCCCACATCCCCAGAGACGGCGGTGAACATCCCCCCAAGGGCATCAGGAGCTGATAGTCTTTCTTATTGTCAACTCGCTAAACTCTACGGCTTCGATCTAGGAGGAAACACATACAGGGATAGCAAATTTCATCTCCATGTGATTAAAAATGGCCTCCTCCTACCTGCGCTGAGAAAGATTCTGAGGTTCTATTTGAGCTAAGTGGAAAAGAATATAGGGGTCAATAGTGATGCCTGTTTTGTGCACTATATATATACACAAGTGTGATTGGAGAGCAGGTGAAACCTGTCTCTGATCCAGGAAAAAAAGTGATAATGCAGTTACAGGGGATCCATTTGGGTTGCCTCAAATCTTCATTTACATGAAAGAAAACATTAAAAAATATCTTCTGAAGAGCATACATGAAAAGATAGAGAATAGATCTCCATTTCTTTAGCACCAAGAGGTCTTCAGTTTGTGGCCCAGTCATCTCTCATTTATTTCTTGAAGGTCCTTAGCCCCTTCTCTCTGCAGCTTCTTATTGCACATATTCTTTTCTTCAAACTGGACGAGCTCTCTCCTACCTCAGTGCCTTTGCACAGGCTGGCCTCTGATTAGAATTTTCTTACCTTTACTCTTTGAATGAGATCCCTTCTGATTTTTCATGTCTCGGATCAAATGCCACCTCCTGCTAGAGCCTTTCCTGTCCATCATGCCTCTGTCCTGGCCAAATTTGTTTGTTGACAGAGTGAACACTCAAGATTCAGTTCTGCAACCTTGTAGCTGTGTGAACTGTGGAGCCAATGACTCACCTTCTCTGCCCTTCAGCTTCCTGGGATGTAAAATAGGGATGATAAGAACAGTATCCATCTCATGGATTAAATGAGCTCCCACACAAAGAGCATTAAGAAAGTGTGTAGCACATAGTCAGGATGCAGTAAGTATTCATTTTTTTCTCGTTTTGCCTACTTCACTATGTTTTTTTCTTTTTTTCTTTTCCTATTTTCTTCTGCTTGATGCTCTGTGGGAGCACAGGCCGTGTATATCTGGAATCTACTGTAGCCAAGCTCCTAAAAAATGCTCAGTAAGTACTAGGTGAATTTTCTACTTCGGGGCTTCACTGGGGTTATAATGAGTAAGACAGTTACTGCCCCTCCTGGGGCATCTGGCCTAAGAAGAAAGAATGAGAAGCTTAATGTTTCAATGCAATCTCATAAGGTGAACAGGAGAGGGTGGCCTGGTGGGCAGGGACATCCCTCGGGTCAGGCAAATCTGAGTCTGAAGACTCTCTACCGCTTCTAAGAACATGACTTGGAGAAGTGATTTTATTTCTCTGTCCTCTGTGTGCTCCTCTCTAAAGATGGGGATAATGTCTACTTTCAGGAACTAGGACCTATATATGCTCTCGAAACATATCTGGTATATAGTAAGGGCTCAATAAACCACAGATGCGATTATTATTTTATTGTAGCGCTCTTTCGATTATTTACCGGAGGTTTGGTAAGTGATGCGGTGAACACTTAGCCAAGCTAGTGCAAATGAACAGAAGAAAATGAACCTTAAAATGAAAGAATCAAAGTCAGATGTGGGCACGAGAAGGATCCAGGGAGGTCTCCAGGTCCCTCACACAACATCCCGGGTTTTCTAAGGGACAGTTTTCACTGCCACCAGCCTGACGCCTTCGGGGAGAGTTGCCATTAGCATCACGAGGTCCTGCCAGCCTGGAGTTCGGTCACCTCCCGGAGGTTCCTCTGGGCAGGGGAGGGACCATCTTGGGCCTCCTGGATGCCTCCTGGGACCTTGCGCCTTCAGGAGCACTGTGGCAGGTCCCTCCCAGGCTTCCTTCGCCTGGCAGGGCAGCAGAGAGAGACCCTCACACCCCTGTTGCCCCCCTCTGTCCTACCCAGTCTTCCTTCTTATCCCCACAGCCGCTCTAACTCGTGCACAGCCCGGGCCCAGGGAGCTCTCGTCCACACCACAGGACCGCTCTGGCCGTGCAGCCTGTGGGCACCATGTCTCCAAGAACAGCCCCAAGTCCTCCTTGGCACGGGCTTCAGAGTTTGGAAGAGGTGAGTTCGAATCCCATCTTTGCCACCTCCTAGCTACAAGATGTTATTTAAATTGCGATACTTAAAAACATCTCTCTTTTTCTTTTTCATTTTATAAAATGAGGTACTGTAAGAAAAGAGCATGAAAATTTAAAATGCCAAATATATATATGTAAAATACAATATGCTGATAACTTAGTGCATGCCTGAAGGTACATCCCTCCTTTGAATAAGATCCACTCTCTCCACCCATTTCTGGCCACAGTCACACCCTTTCCAGAAATGAGTCATCCTGGGATCGCAGCTGGGATCCTGTAGCTCCAACTGTACAGTGATCCAGTGATCCAATGTCACCGGAGTACATTTCAGGGGAGCAAAAGGAATGTGGGTCGGGGTGGGGGGGACAAGAGTGCTTTTGAGAGCCTAACTGAAGCTATGACATCTCCCAGAAAACAAACAAAACACAAAACGACAGCATGATCTTTCTCAATCTCTCTCTCTCTCTCTCTCTCTCTCTCACACACACACACACACACACACTCACACTTCCACGAAGTCCATAAAACTCACTTAGAAGCTTCGACTCCAAAGGATTCATTTTGTGTGAAAGCTTAAGTCTCTTTTCATCTCAAGCATCAACATCTCCTGAACCTACCTGTTTTTCCCTCAAGCCACAGTATAATAAAACCTACATGAGGTAAATGTGCCAAATTATACTATTTCATAGCTTTCTTCAGTGTGGAAGAAGGAATGGCATGTCAGGGAAGAGGGGCGAGTTTATAACAACAGCTTTATATAAACTAACATCACACGCACTAAGAAATTCCAGGTAGTCTCCACACTAAGGGAAGGGTTGGTTTTCAAGTTCAGCAAGTGTCATCCCTTCCTGGTCTTCACACCCCGCTACACCCCCAAGCACAGAGATATTTGTAAAGTCTAGGAAACCAGGAACAGTCTTCCCAGGTCTGAGCAAGAGTGGGTTTCAATTTATAGAAACTGACCACGTTTCCAATGCAGGAAAGTAACGATGACATACATGAATGTCTACACACACATACATGCATGAACATGCACACAAACACACAATCATGCTCAGAGAAGCATCTGGAAAGAAAACAAACAAAACAACTTCTCATTGGGAACGGCAGAGCAATGCCTGGCATTTTGGCTTCTCACTGAAGGTAAACACCTCACCCTGCATAAGGACTAGCTGAGGAAGCGTCTAGGAGGAGGGTCAGTAGAAAGACCCTCCCTTCTTGAGGTGGCTGCTGATTTGGAATGATCCACCAAGGTGTGGCTTGTGGAAGTTCACCAAGGGGTTCAGGCAGATCTCTAAGTGGGCCTCACTTCATAAGTCTTAGATGGTCAAACAGAGAGATGGCTGGGGACCCACACAGGCCACCTGGAGGAGCTGGCCGTGCCTGCTTCCCAGTGTTGATGAGGCCCCCCCAGGCTGGTCCTGGGTAAGATTTCATTCTCTGAACACGGTGCCCAAGAGGAGGAGGTGTGCACACATATCACAGGCAGTTTGCAAACACGGTCTCTTGGAAAATTTATTTTCTGTTTTACACCTTCTTAAAAAGCTTCAGAGATTCCAAATTCTAGATAGATAGATAGATAGATAGATAGATAGATAGATAGATAGATCACATTTAAAAAATCAAAAGGAAGACAACGTGAAAATGTTCCCTCCCAGAGGGTTATGATTCATCAGTATTCATCGGTTTAGAAGTCGGCCTGTCACAGGACTGTGGGAAGGGGAAGAGAAGCTATTGAGCATCCAGAAAAGAAAAAGCTTTCCTTGCCAAGGTCAAGTGTATATCAGCCGCGAGACAAAGCGACGCTCATTTCAACCCAAGGCCAAATGTACCTTGACCCCGGCCTTTCGAAAACAACAATTTGTAGTCCTCTATAAAACACTTCCTTTACTTTCTCTGTTCTGGTGGCTTCCTCTGAACTCGAACTCCTGAGTGAGCAGTATCTGGCTGTATTTTACAAGCATGTGTGTGCATGTCAGGGTGTGCGTTGCATGCTAAGATTCGGGGCCAAGATTTATTCCGTTCTCCAGTGGCATTTTATCGTTATTAGAGAGCAGTAAATTTCAGGTCCGTGAGCACTGCATTTAAATATGCACCCGCCAAAATAGAAAGGTGCTGGATCTATCGCATGCTATAAATTTCCAGTATTTGCCATCACTTTATACGTGGGTCTTGGCAGAGCCCAGTGAGACCGCACGCTCTGTTTAGATAGCTCCTCTTCCCTAAAGGGGAACTTCGCCAACACTTGAAGCAGATACGATTTGCTGGCCGCGACTCTGTTTGCACCTTAACAGCTGTTTTGCTTTTTTATTTAGAGAGAACAGGGTTGCTGCCATCTGTCTTTTGAAAAATGAATTCTGCTCCCAGCAACATGGAACCATAAAGAAGAGAAGGAGAGCAGCTGAAGGATGAAGCCAAATGTCATGATGGAGAGAGGGTCAACTCAAACAGGAGACAAAAATAATGATGCACATTTACCACTGGGGGAAGAAAAAGAAAACAAGTCAGGGGTTTCAAGGTTGGTAAACGAGGTTCCAGTGACAACCGGAGAGAAAACGCTCTCAAGGTTTCTCCAACAAGTGCTGGCAGAACCCAAATGACGAATCGCCTCACCTACCAGGCAGCCAGGGCTCCTGTCACAGAGGTGCTTGCAGAATCCTAAAACTGCACAGGGAGGTAGATATTTTAATCAAGTCCACTTTAGAGGGGAGCGAAATCCAGTCACAGCATCAATCAGACCTGGCTCCAGTCCAGCACTGCCACATTCTGGCTTTGCACCCTGTATCATGCCTATTTCTACATCCATCAAGTGGTAAGTGTCAATCCACACAAAGGAATATCTGGAAGGATTAGATGAGCTGATTTCTGCAAAACCCAGTGTGTGGTGCTCAGCACACAAGATGGGCTTAATAGATATCAGCTCTATCTGTTAAGTGACAGGTTTTGTCCAAAAGCTGGCATAAAACAGGAGCCCAGACTTAAATCCAGTCTGCAGAATTCAAGTCCAGCTTTACATTTGTATATATCTTAGAGCCACTGTCTAAAATTCAAGTAGATAGGCTAGTTTGTCGCAAGATGCCACACTAACTCCCAAACTGGAGTGATTTCATGCGGCAAGAGGTCCTTTCTCACATAGGCTGCGTGTCTGGGTAGACCCTGAGGGAGAGGCAGGTTCTGCTCCACGTGACTGCTCGAGGACCAGACTGATGGAGATTCCAGCATCGTAGCCTAGGACTCCAGCTGCAATGCACTTCAGGCAAAGAAGAGATGGCTTGGAGATCCTAAACCTAATGCTGCCATGCCCTGTCTCAGAAGTGACACCAACATACTACTGACCACAACCTAGGGGCTAGCTCTGCTCTCACACTTAACAGCAATGAGGGACAGGGAAGTGTGGTCTTCCTCGTAACCGGAAAGGAGACCTGTACCAACATGGAGATAAGAACAGGTGTTGTTTGTCACACCAACTAAAGGAAATGATGGACTAACTGGATTTTCCCCTTTTTATAGATTTTTATGTTTCTCTGAAACATGATTATTTCTACAGATACAATTAAGCCCAGAAAATTTAATATTCCACAATTCTTCACTATAAAATATGCATGTTCTCTCCATAAACAAGAAATGGTACTAAAATAAGTTACTAGGAGTGGAGTGGAGTAGAATGGAGTGGAGTGGAGTAGAGTGAAATGGAATGTATAATGTATATACATATTATATACATATAAGATATGTATATATATATATAATATATATTATATGTGTGTACACACACACACACACACACACACACACACACACAGACAGACAATGGGATGCTCCTGAGCCTTAAAGAAATTTTGTAATATAATACACATGAGAACATTAAGCTAAATGGAATAAGCCAGACCCAAAAGACAATATTGCATGACTCCACATAGATGAGGTATCTAAAACAGTCGAGTTAATTGAATCAGAAAGTGAAATGGTGGTTTCTAGGGAGGCGAAAATAGGGAGTTGTTAATTATTGAGAACAGTTTCAGTTAAGCAAGATGGACAAGTTCTAGAAATCAGCTGTATAACACTGTACTGATAGTCAACAATAATGCGCTGTACACTTAATATAAATTGTTAAGAGAGGAAATCTCATGGTAAGTGTTTTACCACAATAAAATATCTTTTCTAAAAAAGTACACACACACACCAAAAAAAACATAAAACTTGCAAAAAAAAAAAAAGACAGAATTCCCATTTTCATGAAGCATACAGCCTGTTTTTTTGTTGTTGTTTGTTTGTTTGTTTTTTAAATCTTATTCCTTAGTCTCTCATCTACTGTCCTATACCCAAGATATACTTGCATCACCTTGAAAGACTGTAAATAGGAGCCAGAATTTATTACCTAATTTTTTGAGGCATTTTTGGAGACCGTTGTTCAACTTAGACCAGTTTGCATATCATGTTGAACAGGAACCAAATGTTTCAGAACGTTGGACAGTTCTTTTTAATTTATTTTGTATGCAAAGTACCTGTTCTAACAATCCTGCCACTGCAGTGACCTTATGTATATGTTGTTACACTGTGGAGTAAAAGCTGTTACCTATGGGCATCTGCAGTCCCCAACAACTTCTCCTTCTTTTACAGAGAACTTTAATGGGCGGGATAAGAAACGAAAGATTTTGTTGAGATGGTCCTCCCTCCTCTCTGATGACAAGGAAGAATATAACATCAATAATGATGTTGCGATAATAGGTTACATCGGAGCTTCTCGACATTGGCCCTATTGATATTTTGAGCCCGGCAGTTCTTTGTGGTGGGGCTGTCCTGTGCATTGCAAGATAGTCAACAGCATCCCTTGACTCTACCCACTGGATGCCAGTAGCTCCCCCTTCCAGCGATAGCAACCAAAATTCTCTCTACTTTTTGCCACATATAATCCGGGAGGGACAAAAATCACTTCCAGTTGAGAGACACTGGCTTTGTTTATGGCTTATGACCTATGAGCAAAACACTGAGTTAAGTTCTTAACGTACCTCATTGAATTCTCTTGACAGCCCTAGGTGATTAGCAACCACTATTATACCGATTTTAGTTCAAAGAATCGAGCCAATGAGTGTCACAGCTAGAATTCCAAAGTCTACCGCCTTTCCTCTATTCTGTGCAGTTCACACGTCGATTCACCTGCTTTCAGTTTATCCAGTTTTAAATATAGCGACGGACGCAAAAGTGGATTGTAAAGCGTGTTTGGTATCTTAGCGAGAGCATGCAATCCCAAGGAAGTTAGACATTCTCCACGTCCCCTTCAGACCCCATCATGTCCTGGGTCTCCAAGAAATGCAAACTCAACCAAGCGGCAGTGAGTGTGAATGTTTTGTCAGGCACCAGAACGGGGAGAACATCAACCTCTCCTCTTCCTTTTCACGGTGATGGCACAGCCACGGGCCAATTCTCAACAATTCTGATTTATTTGGGGGAAATAAGCCTGGACCTATGAGATGCATCTTGTAGTCAAAGTCCAGAACACCTTTTTCCAAATAAAATAGTCCCTTTACCTTTAGCCACATGCTTGCCAGGGAAAGGGTCCTCTTTCTTCAAAGCACACCCAGCCAGAGCTAGCTGGATGATTGACCCAGGCTGGACTAAATGGAAGCTTTCACTGACAATTTGGCATTTGACTGAGGAGGGGTGGAACAGTAAATCATTCTCCTGCGTGGTGGATGCAATCTTTGTGATTTGGAAGATACCAGCTGGCATTTGCTACCGTGTTGATTAGGAATGCTAGTGGGCAAGAAGAGAGAAGAAATCAAATGCACAGAGAAATCAAATGCACAGAGGAGCCATGAGCAAGCCCATCCTAGTGGCATTTGAACTTTCTTGATGAACCATTAAATGTCTGTCCTCAGCTCATGTAAATTTCCTTTGGGGCTTGAGCTGGTCTGAGTTTCATTTCCGTGGCTCACGGATAAAACAGCCCTTAAGCTGGAAGTGTGGAGAAGGTGGTGAACACAGGTGTGCTTTTTAAGAACCACAGTACCAGGTGGAAAGGGCTGCTCCCGGCTGGGCAGGTTGAGGTACCTGGAGAAGCATCAGCCTCAGCTCCCTGTAGATGGATGGTTATTACTGCTTCTTCCCTGGAAAGGGACTGCCATTGTTTCAAGACGGCTTTTCTTGGTAGGTGTTTCGAATCTCTGCCTTAATAAAGAGTAATATCTAAATGTGGGAGGGTGAGGAGGAAAGGTCTGTGCTCTTCCTTGTAGACTTCACCAGGCTCATTATGGAAGCTTGTTCGTTGATAAGGATTAGTCAAAACAGGAAACCTAGAATTTCGACCATGACACATGTGCACAGCTCCCCAGCAATCATAAAGCAAGCCACTCGGCCCTTCGTGCTTGGTGAGCTGGCTTAACGTTCATGTTCCTGTGAGGAAGAAGGGTCTGTTGGATTTCCTTTGCCTCTGTGCACTGTTTGAGTACTTAAGAATCACACTGTCAGGAGAAGGAATAAGTCTGGAGCCACATTGTTCCAAGGTTGTCCAAATCCTCTTATTGTCTCTTCAGTTCATTGTTAACAGAGCTTAGAAAATGAGATAGAAGTGACTTTCCATGTCACGAGGATCTGAAGGCTCCTGACCTGATTTGTTCACAGGGCCTCAGACATCACCTAGTGGATGGAGATGAGTCATGTTTGCTAGATGAAAGAATAGACTAGAAAAGACCTAGGTTTCAGCCCCAGGTCTTCTGAAAATAGCTATGTGACTTCATCTGCCAGGCTGACAATCCCTCAGCCTCCATCCTTCATCCTTAACATTGACATTTTTTTTTTTTTTTTTTGTCTTGTAGGATTATGGAAGAGTTGATTAAGGAAGTGGAACAAAAGCTCCTGCCAGAGTTCTCAGCAATGATGATCCATAACTATGGGGGTCACGGCATTGCCCTAAATGACCTTCGGCTGGCTGAAATCTATGGCTGCTTCTCATTGGTGATGCCACATGGTTGGGTCATACCACATGTCTTTTTTTTTTTTTTTTCCTGGAGGTCTCGGTCACATGGTCTGACCTGGAATGGCGGACCCAGATCAGATAATCACTTCGGGATCTACTGAGAAAAAGACAACATCAGAGGATGAATGAAAGGGGTACCTGGAGAACGAGACCAAGGGAGGAGAGGAATGGGAAGAACACACAGCGTAGCTTGAACGAACGCCATCTGATAGCACCTTGATCCTTCCCATGTAACAGGACGAATATCAGGGACCAAACCACGCTTTAGAAGGACTGGCCCATGACAACAGGACACAGCAGGAAAGAGCCTGCCGGGTTCAAATCCCCACCTGTCACATCGAGTCTTCCAGACCTTGGTTCGTCGTTTCAGCTTTTTGGGCCTCAGCTCATTCTTCTTCATCTCTTGACCTCATAGAATCACTAGAAGCATTAAATGTGTCAATATTATAAAAACCCTTGGAACCAGTCCTGGCATGAATTTATGGCTACACAAATGACTCTTCATTAATAAGATAAAATAAATTCAGAATATTGCACGGGTCTTGACCTTTCAACTATACAGACCTAGTCAGAAGTCTCCCTTCTCCCAGCCCTTTCATACCCAGAAGAAAAAAAAAAAAAAAGGTGTTTTAAATTAAAAGACAAGTCCACAGAGATTTATTTTAAAAAATACACACCCAAATGTAATAGAAAAGAAGAGCTGAAAGAAGCTTGTTCCTGGGCTTGTCCATTGTCCTGCCCAGACTCACTTTAATGGAAGAGCTGATTTAGCTCAGTGTCTTCTGATCAGGAAGTATCTCCACCCTCGTACAACCTCTTCTTCCCTCACAGACCACCAGGCTTCCAGCCCCTACGCAGCAGGCACTAGATGAGCCTTGTCACCTCTTTCTGAGGGCTCTCACCTGCGAATGCACCTAGCAACCAAAGGACCTGCTCCATGTGTGTCCTGGGATAAGGCTCTAGAGGGGAAGTCTACCCAGAACGTGGGCTTGAAGCTCATACTGCACGTTAGTTCTTCTGCATTCTCCAAATGCCCCTGAAAACCAGTTTTCTCTCGGTCCGGGAGAATCTGCCATTTCATCCTGGATTGTCGGTGGATTTGTGTGCAGGACTTAATAATGACACTGTGTGAGGGGTCCTTGTAGTAGCCACAGTTTATTAAGCCTCGAGCCTCCAGGAATGATCACGTGTTTATCAGCAAAGAATAGAGTTGATGCCCTTAGGCAAACTGTTATAGAAGTTAACTAAATTTGAATTCTCCCAGGGCTTCTTGAATGCATTCCTTTTTTTTTTTTTTCCTTAAGAGTTCTCTGAGCTTGTATCAAGTCTAATTGATTTTTAGCAAAGGAAGCCTTACCTCCCAATATAGCACTGGGCCCTTTTTCCTTGTAGCCAATGGCAAAAGATCCATTTATAAATTGTTAAACATATTCACAGCTGAAGGACACCAAAATAGCCCAGGAATAGTTTCATATTCATCGTTGGCTTTGATTAAAACACAAACTTTTCCCGTTCGCTCCAGGATTATTTTTCATAATGCAGGTAGGTTTCGGAGCTGAGTGCCACTTAATTTAGTGTCTAATCAGGAGAACTACTGTGGCATCAGGCTGATTAGGTTGGCTCAACTGCTGCCTGCTCAATTTTTCCCCATAATTGCGGGATATTCTTTATGGTGACAAGTGCCCAGACGGTGGAATTCCAATATGCTATACATCAGCTTCTCCATTATTGGACTGGCTCGACGTGGCCTCGTTACCACTGCACTTTCATTCCCATCATTGATCGCGTCATCCCTTCTGTTTCACAATTAATGCAGGTCTGCTGGATTGATCAATCTTCTCGTGGGCTCGGGCCGCGGTCAATATATTCTTATGGCTGTGTGTTAGTGATCTGCAGGGTCTCTCGCGAGGCCTGTGGATTTGTCACTGTGGCAAGAGATTTTCTCATTTCAAGATCCTCCTTACCCCATCAGGCTGCCTGATGCAGTGTTTTCAAATTACACATATATGGATTTTTTTTTTAAAGGAAAGAAACATAAATAATAAAAACACACACACACACACATTGCTTCCTAGAACTTTATAATGTCCATTCAAGACCCACAAAAGCCAACTCACCAGCAATATCATCCTCAAAGTAAAGAGGATACAAACAGTGTCGGCAAACAAATTTCCTCTGGTAGAAGCTCTTTCCATTACGAAGAGAATGGAATGTGTTCGAGAATAACTTCCATGGGAGACCAGAAAGTCTGATAGCTGCAGGTGTGGCGGAAAACTGGATGACAAGTTTGCTAGAACAGAATGTAGAGGATGCTAATTTGAGTGAGGGGCCCAGAAGCCCAGGGTTATAATTGGTTCCTTAGCTACCATTCCTGAGATTTGCTGCCACATCCTTCTCTGGGCACCTACTGTATTAGGAAGCCCTGGCTAGCAATCTGGAGATCACATGGATATTTCCCACCCCCCATGCCTGTACTTCCTCATTCTGGGGCTTCTCTTGGTAGGCTTCAGAAATGCACAGAGCTATTGTAATAACACGCAGGCTACAGTGGCTGAACCTCAGTCCCCTTCACAATTCCTAAGCACCTCTGTGTAGGGAAATGAGATGATTTTGGGGGGGAGTTTGTTCTTGACTGTCCAAGGGTGAGAGCGGAGATTATGCAAAGTCATGTTCAAGAGAAGAATATAAGTGTACTGACATAGTGAAAGAAGAACTAAATCCATTAGGAGACGGTGAGAAGGATGGGAGGGTGATTCGCTATGTGTAGGAAGCAGAAAAGTGATCCCCAAAGATGCCCAGGCTCTGATCCCCAGAACCTATGAATAAGGGTACATGACAAATAGCACTGTGCAGATGTAATTAAGGTTGTGGACCCAAAAATGGAGAGATTACTCTGGATGTTTTGGAGAAGGCGCACTTTAATCACATAAGCTGCTAAAAGCAGAGGACTTTCTCCAGCTGAGAGAGGTGCTGCAGAAGAAGAAGTCAGTGAGATTCTGATCAGGGGGAGGGATCACTCTGTTGGTCGCTCTGAGATGGAGCAGCCCCCATGCAAGGACTGAAGAGGTCTCTAGGAAGCTCAAGGCCGTCCCCAGAAGACAGCCAGCCAGGAAATAGCGACCTGAGCCTTACAGCTGCCAGAAACTAGATTCTGCCAATCTTCTGAATGAGCTTGGAGGTGGATTCTTCCCAGAGCCTCCACCCATACGAGTCCATCCAGTCCACACCTCAACCTTGGCCTTAGGAAACCCACAGCGGAGCCAGTTGAACTTCTGACCCCTATAGAACCGTGAGATAATAAGTTGATGTTATTTTAAGGCACTAACTTTGTGATAGTTTGCTGTGGTAGCTATAGAAGACACAATGAAAACCCAGAAAAGAAAAGGTTTCATATGGAGAGGCCATTTGAAATGATGGAGAGAGTCTCTGCAGACAGAACACCTGGGGTCAACGTGTGATTCCACCACTCACTGTGCATCTTTGGGCATGTGACCTACCTGAATGAGATGCTCTTTTCTTTGTACACTTAAACTATTTTTAAACGTAATGAGATTGTCCGTGCTCTCCAGCCAAAGGGGAGCAGACACCACACCTGTACTTGAGCAAAGTGGGGTTTATTACCAAGAGGAACCATGGGGTGCGTCAGTAAGATAGTGTCAGGGGTGACTACAGGATCGGGGCTTGTGTTAAGGACGTGTGGGGAAGGGGCCAGGGGAGCAGGGCTCTTCTCTAAACTGGGTGCCTTCAGGAAGCAGAGCCGTTTTATGATGGGGTAGTTTAATCAATGTTGTCTGGAAGGAAGGAAGAATATAGTGAAGCGAAAACTGTAGTTCATCAAGCACTACAGTCACTGAGAATAGCAGAACAGGGAGCTAACTGGCCATTTTTGTGGTTTAGGCAAGGTCTGTGTTTTCAACTGCGTTCAGACATGATCCCACAGTGGTCTTGTTGTGTCTTGACCCGTCACAGTCAAGGGGTGGCCTTGTCTGAGGCTGATGTTTTGTGAGGTTGTCTGGGTGAAACAGAACACTGAGTCCTGTCTGAATGTCAGGCTGGCTCCTGCAGTACCACGGCTTAGCTGATAGGACTCTCCAGGGGCGGCTCTTCTGTTTCTCAAAACAATGAATATAAGGCACTTCTCACAGTGCCTAGAGTGAACCCTCATAGAGCTGTTTTTTTGGTTGTTGTTGTTGTTGTTTTTTTTTTCCAAATTGCTATGATACGAACAGGATAAGCCATAGAAAACTAGGGCCCTTATTGCCATTGACTAAATGGCGTCCCACATACAATTCATCGAACTGTCTGTGCTTGTACTTCTCCCCTACTTCTCTGAAGACGTGCTGCCCCTGGCTTCCTTCTCCCCATTCATATCCACTGTCTGTCTGCACAGAAGCTTCGTACACCGTCTCTTTTTCCTCCTTTCTCTCTCCACCCCCTGTTGTGTCGGTTCACCTAGTCCTCATCTCCAAAAGCAAACAAGGGCACCCTCTCATCAAAAGAGAAGAAGGGGGCTGGAATGTAAGTAAGTATCCATTCAAGTCCCCCGTTATAAAAGGAAGGGCTGTTAGCACTCACTTACTAAGAGCTCATGTCCTACACATGGCAAAGGAGAAAATGTGCCTTTATTTAAGGATTCAGCCTACCCAGTTCCAACAGATTCTGACGGCTGCCCTACGTACTAATAAAACCAAATGGACTGAGTTGTCTTAATTTGGTCCAATCGATTTCTGTGTCTCACAGCAACTTTCCCTTTGCCATATGCCAGCAATAAATTCCACCAGTTGGGATCTCATCTGCTCTTGGGGTGTTTTAATTTCTCCCCTGATTTTATTGTGCTTAGTAGCACATAAACATCGCCTTGGGTATCTGAATTGAGTCCATTTAATTTATATATATATATATATATAAATTATATATATATGGTACTTTATTATATATTATATATATTATATATATTATATTATATATATTATATATGTGTGCACAATTTATATTTAAAATGTGCATATACATTTATGTTAATTACATATAACATATTATATATGTAATTGAGAGTATGTAGAATACATACAAGATTCAAAAAGATGCTCTCTTGAATGAGACAAAAGAGATTCCTACACTGGATAAATGGCAGTTAGTATTTTTAAAGGGAGGCAGACAAATATTTTGATAATCAGTTCTGATCATTACCATTTCATTGATCCATTGAAAGCAATTCACTAGAAACCAACCCTCTGAAAACCATTAGTCAGTCTTTGCAGCTTCTGAGTAGACCCTAGACAAGGGGTTGCCCTTTAGTGAGTCTCATCCCAAGCAGCTCTAGTCACAGCATTAGGAGGTTTGATGTGTATGTCATATTTTTCTAATACACTCAACTTAATTGTATTCTTCATATGTAATCATTAGGGTATCAACTTGGTTTTCCTCATGCTCCATCGATGCTACATGTATCAACCTTGGGGCTGACATCTAAGCAAAAGGTTCATGGAAATACCTAGTTTTTCTTTAGAGATTTTTTTTTTTTATCCTCACCCAAGGACATTTTTCCATTTTTTGTTCAGGTAGAGTGGGAGGGAGAGAGAGGAACAGAGAGAGAGAGAGAAACATCGATGTGAAAGGAACACATCGAGTGGCTGCCACTCGCACAACTGACCAGGGCCGGGGACAAACTGCAACCGAGGTAAGCGCCCCCAGTGGGAACCGAACCCGGGTCTCTCAGGACCGCAGGCCGACGCTCTAACCACTGAACCAAACCGGCCAGGGCTCTTTAGAGATCTTTTAACTCTTGATAGTTTATGAAAAAAAAAGGGGGGTGGATGTGTAAATATGCATCTGTGAGGAGCAAGATGCAAAAGCAGTTTAGAACTTTTTTTCTAAATGGTTGGTCTAGCAGCCTCCATTTGTGTTTAAACACAGTTTATGCACTGCTCCTGCAAAATTAATCTTTGCAAAGCACAAGCTGATTGCATTACCTTTCTCTGAGAAACAAAACACAATGGGAGAAAAAAAAAAAAAAAGAAGAAAGAAATAAAAAAACCCTCCAAGATCTAATTGCAGTTCACAGAACAAAATCAGAATCCCTTTGCATTCAAAGCACTTCAAATCTTGGCCTCATCTCCCTTTGTGCTTCCTACCTCCATAAATTTTTGTATCATGTTATCATAATCTCCAGCCATGTCTTACCACATTGACTGTGTTGGGATGTGGCGGGAACGTCTCGTCTGGCCAATTTCCCTGTATCATGTAGCATCAAACACAACACCTTTCTTATGCAGAGTAGATGTTTAAGAAATATATTTTAAGCTACCTTGTGTTATATTAAGGTAGCTTAAAAGATCTTCTTCAATTTTTTTTTCATGCAAATAGAAAACCCTCGTATTAGACAGGACCTTTCATGTGTACACACACACACACACACACACAGTAGCTTAGGGAATAAAAAGAAACGTACTGTCTCATGTGACTGCCTAGTTCCAAAATACACAGACTTGATTTCAAGCACAGCAATATCCAGAGTCTCTTGACCAAGACTGTTCCCTTCTCAGTTTCCCAGAATGCACTTCTCTCTACGGAGGGCAAGTCGACCACCACAGCCCTAGACTCACCCCCAACCAGTCTAACAACGCAATGAGGAAGGGATGGTTTCTCCATGGAGTTTATTAGCTTCGTCCTACCAGGGCTTTAAGTGGCCCGTCTGGATGTGAGACCATCTCTGAATGAAGCATTGTACCAGAGCTGTCAGTCACTCTGAAGGTCCAGACCTCGCCCACACACCCTGTCCTGAGCATGAGAACCAGACGAAATGGCTCTTCTCAGAAAACTGGGACCCTCTTAGTAGAAGAAGGAGCTAGACACAGATATAGATATACTGATAAAGACGTTCATTAACCCTTTCAAACAAAGCTACCTACTAGTTCTGAAAAGCTTCCATTAAAAAAATGACTGAGTTCAGGTTGGAGGCAGGAAATGTACAGGGTGATCTGGGAGCACCCTGTGATCTTAGAACACAAAAAAGCTCTCTGATCGAACACCAAGGAGCCAAATGAAAGAAGGTCCCAGTGGCCAGCAACAGGGCTTCCTAATGGAAATTAAGAAAAGCATTGGTCACTTCTGTAAGATTCAAGCAAACTCATTCATTTGAAAAGTGGAAAAATACAAAGAGAGATGTACATGCCCTATTTCTTGTATGCCCTTTACCCTTCATCTTTCCTTGACCACAATTGCAACCAACCCCAGATCATTCTGTATCTCACTGACTTCACCTGTCCCCACTTCCACTCAGTCACGGCCATTGATAGCATCGTATTTACTTCTTGATTTCATGTTTAAACATATGATCACAATGGTAGTATTGTTCACCTATCCTAGGTATAGAGTATGTTGAGTCTGCCTTGCTAGGACAATTCCTGGAACCCAGTAGGTCATCAGTAAACATTTGTAAATCAAATACTTAGTAGTTAAATCGCCACTAATCCACCAAAGCTGTTGGTTTAGCTGCTGCCATTTTATACGAAATATGATTATATCTATTTCCTTTTAAATCTGGGCCATTTTCTACCTTGAACGTTAACAATAGAACCTTAACAAAAGATATCTATGATATCTTCTCTCTTTATTTTGCGAGAATCAAACATTGATCAATCTAATTGGCACAAATAAAGAACACAACATTAAAATAGATGTGAGAGTTGTTTTTGCCTTTTGGTAACAGCTTGCATGAGAGTGCACAACCTTCAGACAATTAAAAGGATGTTCTGATAACTCTTTCCTGCTATTATTAGAAGAGGAGTTATTTGTGCTAGGAGAGCAAGAAACCCTACCTCAGAGAGGGAGGGAATTGAGTAGTTCGTAGTTGTGAGAACAACAAAGTTCGCATTCAATTAAGTTCCATCACAAGATTTATACTAATCATTAACCAAAAGTTGTCTTCTGTTCAGTTTCAGGAAATTGAACAATACCCTGACGAAGAGACAGACCCTTTAAAAATTAAGCAATAATTATGGCGTGTTTGTAAAATGCAGTCTATCTTTTGTATCTTGAATTTCTTGGCTATGTAATTTGCATACACATTAAACTCTGTGGGAAATTGGAAAGCAATTCAGAATTCGACAATTAAAAGATACAAATTAAAATTGTTAACATTAACTTAAAGTTTATTGCTGGTGCAATGCTCTTGGATATAAATGAACTCTGATAAAGCAGCCATTTCCTTCTTAGAAGTTCAACGTGTTTTCAACTTCCGTTTCAAGTAAACCTTTCAGTCACTGGGTTTGCTGATGCCCCTTGATATTCATAAATATGGTCTTTTAATAAATATAAACACATGTTGGCTGCTGATCACCTTTCTCATTAGAAAAAGAAGTTGGGTCAAATCTTTCTGGTGTGCAAAGGGACTTACAATCTCTTCAAACACCTTCCAGTTATTTTGGGGAAATGCTCAGATAACTCTGTGTTGATGCTAATAGTAAGAAATAACACCTTTTTATAGAGGTGTGAGTTTGAGAGCAAAATAGAGCCAACACAACAAAAGGTGTGTCTTGCCTGTTTACTTTTCATATGCATCTACGTTTTACTTATTATAAATACATATATATGGAATATGTATATGTAGGCATGTATGAATATGTATGAAGTTTTATTATAATATATTGAGCACTCTGTAATCTGCCTGGATAGAAAGCTCATTTGCATCACCTTATAGCTGTATGATCAAAGTTACGTTAGTCTAGTGACTTCTGAGTTCCATTCTGCAAAATAGGAATGATGATAGTCAACTCATAGGTTTCTTGTGAATACTGACGAGGAAAAAATGAAATCCCAATATTTAACACATGGAAAGTGCTCAGTAATTGCAAAGCACTGTTTTTGTTAAGTCCATAGGATTGAATCTCAGTCCTAACAGTTAGTAGCTCTGTGACTTTGGACAAGTTTAACTGTTCTCCCTCTGCCTCATTGACCCCATCGGCGAAACAGGGATGTAATGTCAGCATCATAAGGATGTTAAGTAATTAAAGTTGAGTATTTGTAAAGTGCTTACAATAGTGCCTTGAGTCCTACATAAGTTATTTGTTAAATAACAAAATATGTGTGGAAAGATGGATGGATACATACAGATGTTATACATGTATCTATTTATGCACATATACACATAGAGAGAGCTGTCTCAATATAAAACTGGAAAAATTCCAGTATTATTCTAGTATTGCTCTAAACTAGACATACAGATTGTTATCACTGTGTTTGTTTTCATTTGAAAGCAGGAGATTGGAGCACACTGCCTTATATGGCTGCACAGGAAATCCCAGTCCGATGGCTCATCAGAACATGCGGGTATCCTACCTAACCAGTGTTGAGAGAACTGGTGTAGAATAAAACGTCCTTGACATTGTAACTAATTGAATATACTTGGATCATCGATGGTCCTTCAACATGCCCCAGGGCCATCAACAAGGGGACCAATTATCCAGGTAAGTCTAGAAGTTTAGATTTTTATTCTGTAATTATAGTTTCAGTGGGAAAATGTGAATAGGGGCTGGAAAGTTTTGAATCCATAGGAACTAGGTTACTTTTCCCATACATGTGCTCTAATAATATGTTGGTTCATACATAGGGCAATAAAGAGAAGCAGGTGGTTACGTGTGGAGCCATAAAACCTGAACCAATCTAATGCATGAGCATGTCTAGCTTTTATTTTGGATCTTGCCCTTCTATCTCCACCCACAAGATCAGTAGCGTGGGGATTTTAGAACAACTTTGTCAGGACTATTAAATAATAATAACAACAACAATAGTAATGCACAGCCCCCTCCCAAAGCTGCCATATGCAAGAACAAAGCCACTTTCCCTAACATACACAAACACAGGGAGGCTACTTTCAAATCACAGTAGCTTTGCAATGAGTACAGGTTTGAGTGATGCAAATCATATCCTTTAATTAACTGATCCCATTATATCCAATTCCTGTTGTGAAAGCTTCACTTTAGGAAAACTGCCCATAAATGCTAATAGAGATCTCAGCCTAAATCACAGGTGCCAGATAACAAACTAGGGTTGTTCTGATTTTTTTTTTTTAATTGATTTTAGAGAGAAGAAGGGGGAAAAAGAGATAGAAACATCGATGAGAGAGAACACTGATTAGCCACTTCCTGCATGCCCCCCACAACCTGGGCATGTGCCCTGACCGGGAATGGAACCTGCGACCTCTTGGTGCATGGGTCGATACCCAACCACTAAGCCACACTGGCTGGGCTGAATTTTTAATTTCCACTTAACCAAGGGGAGTTTTAGTCACTATTATCTGACACCCTATGCATGATACATACATATATATACACACACACATGCATATATGTGTATATATTTATACATAGATATTGTTAAGACTGGCCCATACACACACACACACACACACACACACACACAACAAAAAGAGAATGCCCAATCAGGGACAAGACCTGATAAATAGATACCCAAGTTGAAGTTGGAGGTTTGTTTTGATAACATCTCCCCTTGTGTCTACTATCCAAAGTGAATTTTTATCAGTCTGTGAAACCAAATGGCTTACACACAATTTGGTCGGTAACATATATAAATGTTTTGAGCACAACAAAACGCATACTTCAGAAAGCACTGAGGAAAATGATAGCTTTAGGACTTTCAGAATAAAACCAGGGGCCGTTCTGCCGGAGAGGCGTAAAGGAGATTAAATGGACGGTACTTTCTTTGAATTATTGATGTAATCAAAACGCTAGCAGATTCACAACATCCGTCTTCCCTGTGCTGGGGTCAACATCGACCTCTACTTGGGTTTTGGCTTCTCTCTCTCTCTCTCCCTCTTTTTTTTTTCCCATTAAAGAAGAATGGAAGAAACAGCAGTCATCTGTTGTTCACTTAACAGACCCAGAATTTCCCAGCAACTCCTAGCATGCAGGACAAGGAGGTAGTTGTGAGGTTTCCCAGTCAGGTAGGGGCATGAAGTATCTGCCCACCCACCATCCAGTTTTTAAGTTCAATTCTGTGTTTGGGTCAGCACCTGGGCTTTTATGATCATTAGAATACAGACACATATATCTAACCTTGCATTTTAAACGGAGATGGCTTCATTAAACTGGAAGGCAGACTTCTATCAGATAAAGTTCTGCTCTCTGCAGCTTAACCTCAAACTGCTAATGCAGGCTTTTCCTCCTCCTAATTCTGCAGACTGCAAAGGAGCTTCCTGTGGCTCCCTGATCCCCCCTCCAATACCCCAAGCCCAATTCCCAGCTCCCCTCAACACAGGCAGATATCATTTCAACAGATGTCAAGAACAGCTAAAATGCACTTAGGCCTATTTGTTAAATTCCTAAGGGAGGAGGTGGATTGGCGAAATTCAGCCAGTAATTAAACCACATACTTCTTCTAAAGCTGCCTCTGCCCCCCTCTTCCCTGCATAATCTCTCTGCCTTACATCAAATCATTTAGGCACTTATTGGCTACAATCAATACAATATGAGATACATTAATTTTGTCCCTGAGAGACTTTCGGGGAAGAGGTGAAATTGCTTCACAAGCATTCTGGAGCATGTGTACAAACCTACCATCAAACGGAGCAGTATTGCCTCTGCTCTCGACCAGGGCAGATTTATAGTCTCCCTGCCTCCCCCCCACCCCCACCCCTCACCCCTGCCTCTGGAACTGGGCCGCAGCCAAACGTGGGCAAATTGGATTGGAGTGAGAAACACTCAATCTATTACCTAATGCACACAAATGCTAAACAGTGCAGAACGCGGTGGAGAGTGGCCTGGCTGAGCAGAATTTGAACAATTAAGCTCCAGTCTTTCCATATGTTCGGTGTCCCTCGTGCCTCGACGTGTGGGATGCAATGAGGAGGGAAGAGACCTGCACCAGGTTTCCCAGCCCCAGAGTCCGGCTCTTCACTGGAAGCAATCCCTCCTCCCTCCCCGCCCCCCATCCCTCCTGGATCCCTTGGTCTGCAAAACATTTAGGAAAGCCTGAACCGATTTCCAACGAGAGGAAATGCCTTCACTATGGAGGTGATAAAGGAAAGTTTGAGTTTTCCCTGTTTGAACAGTATGCGTTTGTTACGTTGGAGACCCAGGTTCTCGGAAGGATAACATGGACGGTAAAGCTGGCTCCCAGGAAGGTGGGGCCCACTACGGTCCATCATCCCAGCACCTCCCCTCAGGGCCACCAGCCATCGATACTGCTCAGCCTCAGGTGATTTTATTCGACAAGCGAGACCAAGGGGAGGGGATGGGTCGGTTCAGGCTATCGATGGAGCCTGCAGGAAACCAGAGAGGAAAACAGCAGACTCACAAAGGGAATCGGGGGTCACCGTGAGGGCCAGGCGACAGCCACAAATTTAGACTCTATCAGAAAATCGGACAAGAAACATTTCCACTGTCAGGCTCCTGACCTCATGTTTAAAGCAAAGAAGTCATTGGGGAAGCAAGAGTCTGTGATTTACAAAGAAAACCATTATCATTTTCTCACGAACTACACCCTGCTTGGGCAATGGGCAATGGGCGATGATTCTTCGGTGAAATATCAGAAATTTTTTTTTTTCTATCAGGAAGGGGAGGAATCATGCTCTCTGGTCTATGGGCACCAGTCCCAACAGGAAATACAATACATTCTGGGCACAAAGAGTCTGGGAACCTGGCTCTGGGGCTGGTTCCCTGTGTGAGCCAGGGCGGCTCAGGAGACCTCGCTGGCCCAGCACCTGGTCTGTGAAATCAGTCGCTGGTTTTCAAAGCCCTCTGTGGCTCTAACAGCTTCTCATTCCACTACGTAGCTGAAATCCTTGCCTGTCCTCGTACCTGGGCTTCACAACCATCCTTTCCTCTGCATTCACCACCACAGAGAAATGCCACGGCTCCTGATGAAACCCAAACTGGCCCTTGAAGAGATGAGCAACCTTGTTCTAACCCCACCCCCCCATCGCCAGTTCCCCTTGGGGAGTGTGTGCAATGCTGAGTGGCAGAACCATGCCTGGGGTTCTTTTTTTTTTTTTTTTTTTATCTTCACCTGAGGACATTTTCCCATTTTTTGTTCAGATAGAGTGGGAGGGAGAGAGAGAGAAACATTGACGTAAAAGGGACACATCGAGTGGTTGGCACCCGCACGACCCAACCAGGGCCGGGGACAAACTGCAACTGAGGTACATGCCCTTAGCGGGAACGGAACCTGGGTCTCTCTGGACCGCAGGCCGATGCTGTAACCACTGAGCCAAACTGGCCAGGGTGTGGCTGGGGTTCTTACGGGTAAGTCACAGTCCTGGCCAGTAGCCATCAACAGTCCCTCCTTGTTGTACCAGCGTTTGAGATGCTGCGAGTTCTGTTACTACAGACAGTGGGACCTTCCACCCTATTGATTGAACCAGAAACTCTGTGGGTGAACCCCAAGACATTAAATGTGGAGCGAAATCCCGCAGTGGTTCTTATTAAGGGCCCATGCTGGAGGTATCGGCAGACCATGGCCATCACCTGAGGACTGCTTTACCGTCACAGCCATCCATGTATCCATGCTGTCACTGTGCAGCACCCCTCTGAGCCTGGAAGTGTCCTAAGGCGCAGACCACAGCTTACACACTGATATGTCCCGGAGTCCTGTACAATACCCGCACACACAGTGTGCACCTTAGTAAGTGTTTGCCGAATCGAATGGAAGAAATCCAGGTGTCAGCACCCACCCTGGGTCTAATGAAAGAGAGGCTGGGTCCTGAGCCCTGGCATGTGCAGTTCAATGAGCAGCTCAGGGCGGTAAGGACCACTTTTCTCATCTACGCTGAGCATCATGGAAAACAGAAGCCTTATTTTATAAAAACAAACAAATAAACAAAAACAAAACAAAAAAACATTCCAAATAGGTGTGCCATGGTCTTCCGTTTTCACATCTCTTGGGTGCATATTCTTTTCCTGGAGCTGGATCGTAGGTTAGGCTGGAATTATTACCCTGCGGTGGACACACAGCGTCGGGTGGCTTAGGTGACGTGCCCAAGTCATACCCACAGCCAGAGGAGGACATTTCATGGTGGTAGATCTTGATACCTTTTATGGGGTGGAATGTTGCCTTTTTTATGTAAGAACCATCAGAATTTGTTATAAAATGAAAAAACAAAAAACAAAAACAAAAAAGCAAGGCCAGGGAATCCGAAATGGAGAGTTCCAGTCCAGTCATTTATTCAGCAAATGTTTGCCGGGTGCCTGCTAGGAGCCTTGCCCTCTGAGGGCTGTGAGGAAGGCAAGTTGCAGCAAAGCATGTTATCTCTGCCCTCCTGGAGTTTACACTCTAACACAGAAAGTCCAAACAACTGTCTTCCACTTGGGTGCCAGGCATGTTCCCAGGCTGCCTTCGTCCGTTGGCTTTACTTATAGCGTGTTTTTGGATACCTAAAAAAGGTAAAGACTCAAATCTTTTGCATTACACTTCCTGGCCTGAGTTTTATTTTCTGAAGGCACTTGACAACATAAGGTTATATGAAGATTCTATAGGATCCCGACAAAGAGGAATACGTCTATCTGTGTAGCCTCTCCTCCCATTTAACGCCCAGCCTGTGCTAATTCGGACGTCCCTGTCTTGACTTCCTGGGTGAGCATTTGCTTCTCTACTTACCAAATCCAAAGCCAGTTTCTGAACAGCCTCGTACTTGACCTTTGGCCCTTCTTGGAACTAATGTGTTTTGGGTTTCATCACTACCTCTGTCTGAAAAGGTCCTGTCACTCTGTCTCTCTTTTTTTGCACTTATCTTCGGATAGAGTGGGGGGGAGAGAAGGATGGAGAGAGAGAGGGAGAGAGAGAGAGAAACATCGACTGGCTGCCACCCACACGACCCCAACCAGGGCTGGGGACAAACTGCAACCGAGGTACGTGCCGTTAGCAGAAACTGAACCCGGATCTCTCTGGTCCGCAGGCCGACACTCTAAGCGCTGAGCCAAACCGGCCAGGGCTCTGTCTCTTTATTCTCAAACCACTCTGCAGGGATAGCTTTTGGTCAACTTTTAAATGGCTGTGGTCTCCAGATTGCACCTGCTTCCCTTCTAATGCATTATGTCCACCCAGGCACCATCTATAACTAAATGGACCAGCAACTCATAACTCAGCTTAAATAATGCCAGATAGTAAGTAAAGATACTTATGTTGACTTATTTGTACCAATATGGGGAGAAAGTCCTAAATACAGTTAAATGATAAGAACAATTGGAAATCACTACATACTATAGGATGCTGTTTTCTATTTAAAAGAAAATGACCTTTCATAGATAGATAATAGATACATAGATATATAGACATATATTTATGTCTAATTGTATATATATTCCTAGACAAAATATCCAGATCTGTGATGTCCGACAGAAATATGCAAGCAACCTATACAATTCTAAATTTCCTAGTATCCACATTTAAAAAGAAAAAAGGAAAAAAAATAGGTAAAACTAATTTTAACAATAAATTAAATTTAGCCAAATATATTATCTTTTCAGCATACAATCACTTTTTTAGACATATCAATGGCCTGTTTTGCCCTCTTTTTAGTGTACAAAGTAGTTGAAATCTAGTGTGTATGTTACATTTGCCCGATAGAGACATGAAGCTAATAGCTGCCATATTGGATGGAAAGGTTATAGAACATTCCCATCATCACAGAAAACACGGGGCAGCATGGGTCTGTAGAGCTTTTGTGAGAAGACAGGCTATTTTCACCCGAGAAACAGGCAGGAGAATGTAAATGTGTTTCCAAAACCTAGGGGGAGATTTACTGTTTGGACCGCATGGACTCTTTGGGGTGTTTCTGTTTGAGATTTGTTTCTTTTCTCGGATGCTATGTTCTTACAGCTCTAACAGCACCATGGACACTTCCCAAGACGAGGAGGACCTCTAGATCCACTTGATTCTTGGTTTCACCAGTTATGGGCTGTGTGATACGGGGTAAACAGTAGCCTCTTATTCAGACATTTTCACCAGCAGCATGGCCAGTATGAGGATAAAATAAGATAATGCATGTACACAGGACCCAGCCGGCACTTGGTAAACCCAAGTTTCTGTTGAGATCTCTTTGTAGCATCAGACACATTTCAGTTTTGACCTAAATAAGAGTAAAATGTGGCTTCTGTGAGCTACGCTCTCTGTGAAGCTGCATTTCTGTATTTCTTTGGTCATTTCACTGAGCAGAGAGTCAGTGAAGCAGCCTGTGAGGTAGCCTGCTCTCCTCCCTCCTGCAGCGGCTCGAGGAACTAGGCAACGGAGTAAGGTATGTTCATGGGTGAGTTTCCATGACCAAGCTCACATTTCGAGATTGCAAAGAGGAGACCAATATAAACTGCAATCATAAGTAATATCTGGATGAAACAGAAACTCCATCATCTATGAATGTGGTTGTGCACAGGCCTGCGTACCTGTGTCCATCTATGCATATGTGTACATGTGCACGTGCATGTATGTGTATGTTTGTCTTGAAAGTTTTCTATTACTATCTTGAGATTTGCTCCGTAGCTTGGGAAATAACCTGAACCCAAATCAGAAACTTTGCAGCTAGGAGAATTTAGGCAAATATTTCACTCTCTCTTGTTCTGTTTCCTGATCCAAAAAATGTGGGGGCTAAATCAGGTGATTCCTAAGATTCTCTTCAGCATGACTATTCCATGATGCAATGGATCTGTGGATAATCAGGGCCAAAGTTCTCATTCTTGTTATCACGGGTAGTCAAGAGTTGGCAAAATATGTCAATCCTCTATGAAAATGCTGTTCTCTCGTTGCACTTCTATTATTGTGCTTACTACCCCCACAGGAGACTTTGATCAATGGAAGTGGATAATAGACCACTTGGATGTTGCCCAGGAAGAGGGCAGACTGTCCACAGGCTTCATTTGCAAGTTTTATACCACTCAGAATTGACTCGCCAACCCTGGGAGAAATAATAAATGGCACCTGAAGGCATGAAATATGGATATGAATGCAGCAGCGGTGGGCAGGTGAGCAGGGGTTAGTTTGGAGGCCTTTTTACGTCCCTCTGCACCTTGAGAGCCTAAGACTCTGCTAGGATGTAATTTAATAAATCATCAACAAAGACACGTGAAACATACAGGCATCTGCCCTCCAGCATGTTCAGTTACTTCCTTAAAGGCAAACAGAGCAGTACATCCCAGTGGCATCCAGAGGATGACCTTCTTGTCAGAAAAAGATGACCACACACACACACACAACTGATGCAAGGGATTGAGGGAGGGAGAGACAGAATGAGCAAATGTCTGAACATGTTAAAAACTGGTGATTCGGGTAGGAATATACAGGTGTTATTATGTTGGTCTTGTACTTTGGCAGAGGTTTAGAATGTTTAGAGTAAACAGTTTAAAAAAATGTTACAAAGTCTCAAAAAATACAGAAAATTTAAAATGAGAAAGCATACACTTTAAAGTGAGTCCCTGCGAGATAGTCTTTGAAAAAAGATTTCTTTGGTTCAGTAAGTCTGAAAACTATGTTGTCGGTACTGTCTTCTTAGAGATTGATGATTTGCATTTATTAGCATTTTAAAGATACTGAGAAGTCCTGCAAAATGAAATTTTTTCTTTTTTTTTTTTTATCCAGTATGTCTTATACTTTCTTTTTTGTTTTTTGTTTTGTTTGTTCTTTATCCTCACCTGAGGACATTTTTTTATTTTTTGTTCAGATAGAGCAGGAGGGAGAGAAGGAGAGAGAGAAACATCAATGTGAAAGGGACACATCGAGTGGCTGCCATCCTCACAACCCAACCAGGGCCGGGGACAAACTGCAACCGAGGTACGTGTCCTTAGCAGGAACCGAACCCGGGTCTCTCTGGACCACAGTCCAATGCTCTAACCGCTGAGCCAAACCGGCCAGGTCTCTTATACTTTGTTTAAAAACTATGGAACTGCTCTGGCCAGTGTTTCTCAGAGCTTAGAGCATCGGCCTGTGCACCAAAGGATCATGGGTTTGAGTCCCATCAAGGGCAAGTACCTGGCTGCAGGTTTGATCTCCAGCCCTGTGCAGGGGGCAATCAATCCATTGTCTCTCTCACACTGATGGTCATCTCTCTCTCTCTCCATTTCTGTTCTCTCTAAAAAATCAATGGAAAAAATATCTTCAGGTGAGAATTAACAACAACAACAAAAAAACAAGACCGTGCAACTGTGTGTGTGCATGGGTGTGTAGCATCTGCTAAAATACCTTGGAATTAATGTTTCCAGAACACATATTAATTCATTCTTTGATTTGTTTGACTGAGTGTTTACTATGTGTTAGACATACAAAAAATAGTAAGATATATTCTCTATTTATGAGTCGCACACAACCCAGAGGACAGAGCAGGAAGAGGGGGAAAAAAGAACAAAAAACAATTAAAATAGTAAAGGAGTATGAGTTTGAAACCCTGGTGATATAGCACTGCAGAGTAGAGAGCAAATGAGAAGCTTTGCCCAACAGGAGATGTTAGCAATGATGTTAGCAATGACCATTATGGCCTCAGCTGGAGTCTGGGGAGTTCCTGGGTCTAGGACAGAGCAGTCCAGAGACAGTCATTCACTGGAAACTGTCCAACTGTGCCCAGAAAGCAGATCATCCTATCACTCCAATTATTTTCCCTTAGATTTTTTTGAAGATTCCCTCCTCCAATCCTCACTTTCTTCCAAAGGTGTTTATGGGTGAAGACGAAGTAGGTAGAAAATTCACTGGAAGACCTAAGATTCTGTCCATGATGAATGAATCTGGACGTGCTGGGGTTGCTGGATCACTCTAACCCAGTGACAGGGCGAGGCTGCCTGGCAGACAGTGGCTTCACTGGTGAGGACATCCGCGGTCTTCCTGACATAAAGTGTGGTGGGAGACGATCCCCCATGGGTTGGGTGGCTCAGCAGTGCCAGGGGACCCAGGCTGTTGCACACACTTCCCATGTGACATAAATAAATGCCCTCATCGGCTCTATTTTACAGAGGCAGAAGCTCACCAAATTTCTCTGGCTCACAACTCGGGTTATCAAACTGCAGAGACTGGTGTGATACCCCTGACATGACGCTGCCTTTCAAGGAGTCACACAGCTTGTCCAACACCACCCTTTGCACTTAGCAGTACACGTGGGCCTTCCAGCCTGACGTCCTTGTCCACTGGGAACCGCTACCCTTCAGCCAGGACCAGCAGGCGCATCTCACAGCCCCTACACAGCCCCGATCAGAGCACACACACCTCTCCGCAGAGGACCAGACCTCCACGCCCTGCATGTCCACCGTCCTCCCGAGAACCCGCAGACCTCACCTCTGCCCCGCCAAGAGATTTATAATTAAGCCCGTGAAAAATTAAGAAATTAATATAAAAGTTGCCATGTTGCCAATGCTTTTATTATACTTTAATTTACTAGAAACATTTCCACACCACCCCTGGGGAGCAAGCGCAATGCAAAATTGCTTACATCCCTCTTAAAAGCTGAAGTAAGCATTTTCTTTTCATCTTCCATAATCCTATTAAAAAAAAAAAACAGTGCCGGCAAGTCTGTGGACCAGAAGCAGCAAATAGATAATTGTATCACTGTGGGTGTGTTTCCCCTGGCTTTTTTGAGGATTCCCTCCTCATAATTCTCCACTTTCCTCATAATTTATTTACAGGTAAAGAAGGGATGAACTAAAACTCACAGGGCAGACAACCACGCAGCACCGTAATTCAGTTACTAGTGATTCCAGGTACCTCTGCAATCACCAAAGGGACAGAACAGGTGACAAGGCGAGTGGGGGCGGGGATGCGGGAGCAAGGGCGGGAGCTCAGTGCGCCCTGAAGCTGGAACCCTGGGGGGAATGGCTAAGAGTTTGAGTTCCAGCATGGGGCCATTTTGCAGCAGTGTGATAGGAAGCAAGTTCCTGAAATTCTCTGGGCCTCAGTTTCCACGTCTGACAAAATGGGGCAACAAAAAATCTACCTCTTACGTGTATGGTGACTATCAAGTGTGGTGCTGAACCTACAAGGGGGCACTTAGCTCAGCTCCTAGCACAAAGCAGTGTCCAACTCATGGTGACCATAATTTGGAACGACAACATGGAGAGTCTTCTAGGGGACCACGGACTGACTTGCAAGGCCACACCTGGGGCCATCCCATCACTGACACTCAACAAATGAGAAGCAGTCTGCTGCGGTTAAAGCGCTTAAGGATGGGGGACGAGGGTCCAGGATCCAAGCCATGACCTGGAAGTAGACACAGTTTTCTCAACAATGGAATCCACAAAAATCAAAACGACATGTTGGCAAGGGAGCGAGAGGTGTCCATCAAGATCAAAATAGGGTAATAGATGTGAATGACCTTTGTTACCTGGAAAAAGCCTTCTTCCCATGGCAAGCAGCTAACCTTGTCTTTGGGGATCTGCTTTGTGGCTACAGAATGATTCTCAGGCCTCTTAAATTGGGTGCCAATTTACACACCACACCCTAAGATCAACAAGGCCATCTCTCTGGATCATTGATTGAGCTCAGTGATCGGCACGGGGCCCCCATTATGTTATATGAACCAATCTGGGGACATGATAAGGAACAATAGAAATTTTACATGGATATGAAAGATAAAGCATGAGGTTTCAAAGAAATGATATCACATACCATTCAGGGGTGTACGTATATGCTCTTCTGCCACGAAAGGGTTAAGATGAACCAAAAATGGACTGGCTCTCCTCACTGCTGAGCAGGTTATTCTCACTTTTTGATTTCATTGTTCTCTCCAAATTTGCTACTGGGGTGGTAGAATCTTGGCTGTGTGGTTTTTCTTCCTTAAGAAATAGCAGCCTCTCTTGATAATTGGAATTTTTCAGGGACACGAGCCACCCCGAATATATTGGGCTGCTCCAAAACTCTGTTTTGATTCCTGCGTCAGATACCAGCTAGAAGAACATTTCTGTGGTCGCAGGTAGTCGGGGGCCAAGGGATGCAAACAAAGATTGAGGGTTTTGCATGCAAGTAGTGAAGTTTTGTGCTTTTCTTAATAGTCTTTCCTCTGAAAATGGCAAATGAACTTTTGGGGGAATGAAAAAGATTTAAAAAGAATAAAAAGACAAGACAAATGATTACATGTAATAGGTTCTTGTATCTAACAAAAAATCTAATAGGTAGGGTGTATGGAAAACTAATGCCTCACATTATCCACATGCCTCCCCACATTTATAAATGAAGTACAACTTTGCAATAACTTTCTAAGTTATTTTGCTTGCAAACAGAAGTCCTAACTGTGGAGGCATGAATAAATAAAGGGCTCATTTGTTCACGGGGCTGGGCTCAGAGGCAGCCATTGGCTCAGCTGCTCTAGTTAGAGCCAATGGCCTGCATGCTTGCAAACCAGTGGCTGCAACCTTAATATTATGACCCTGTAAACGATGAGGCGAAAGAGTGCCACCTGCAGGTACTACCTTCCATGAAGACATCAAAAGCTTCCCCAGACACCAATAGTCAACTTCCAGTTACAGCTCTTCTACCAGAAATTGTCACGTGGCCATTCCTAGCTGCACGGGAGGTGGGCAATGCAAACACCTAGCTGCGCACCTCTCCAGGATGAGCAAATCTAGGGCTTCGGTAAGCTTGAGAAAATGGTCAAATACTCCCCAAGATAACTTTGCATTTCAGGAAAAGCATCGACTATTATGAGGAGTGATCAGACCCCTCCCTACTTAACCAAGATGCCAGTGCCCTAATTGCTCATTTATTTAGGTTCTGTTGAGACATAAGTTATTTCCGCAGCCCGAGGGGGAGTGGTGGGCTCCCCCAACTATAAGGGAAAGAGCCACACCCCTTCCTACAGTCCTGCTGTCTCTTCTCTTGTAAAAAGCATCACTGTATCCACTGGAAGGTATTGATTTTAATTAAGCACAACGTGCATCCACCTCAATCAATAGACAGGTACAGGGGAAGATCAGAAGCTGTAAATCACCGCTATTTCTCCTCTCCAGGGAGCGCCCCTTCAGGTTGGGTTCAGTGGCTCTGTTCTGTGCTGGTGTGGTGCAGATCGCCCTAGGATGTCCATAATTTCACCAAAGGCCACTCTTGACTGGACATTTATATCCCCGTGTTTAATCCTACAGTGCCTCACAGAGTCCTGCAACGGTTTTACCTTGTTTCATGATTATTCACATTTTAAAGAAGGGAAAACCGAGACTTGGGGGTTTGCATAGCCTCCCAATGTTCCAAACGCTTGTCCACACTCTCAGCTCAAGTCTGACTCTTGCTACGATTGTATGTGAGCCTGTGATGATTACGTCGAGTGTCTAAACGCTGCTTTACATAGATTATCTCTAACTTTCATAATGACTGTTGTATGATCTCCAAGAAGTGACATCTGCCCATCAGAGAGAGTAAACAATTTAGCTGAGATCACACAGGAGACAGGTGGCAGAGGCGGAAAACCCACAGAGACCTGTCTGGTGCCTGGGTCTCTTCACTCCCAGTGCAGAGTGGGCAACCCCAAGCATCATGGGCACAATGCCACAGAGCAGCATCCCCTGGTGGTGGGGGAGGCCACTCCTTACCTGACGCGGAGAGGAGAGTGTGGCCACAGAGCTTCAGCTCCAGAATCAAGCTACTGGGGTTCAAATCCTGCTTCCAAACTTCATCTGTGGTTTATAGCACCCTACTTTAATTCCCAGCACTTCCACCACCAAGTCCCCTCCCAAAACATGGAGACTACAAGAACACAAGTTGATTGAGAGGATTAAAAGAGATAATATCTGGAAGACACCTGGTACAGCCTAGAACCAAGAACAAGAGAAGAGGCAGGAGCTCTATCCTCATAAGTGAGTTACTTAACCTTTATAAGCCTCAGCTTCCCCTGCTGTAATATGGGCTAATAATACAACCGACCTGTCATGAGAATCTAATGAGTGAATATGCATCAAGGACTGATAACTGTTCTAGGAAGATATCATTGACTCAGTAAATGCCAGCTGTCATTATCATCAACATGACATCTATATGAGCAGCCACACTGAATTTCAAAGACCAGCTAAAAATAGAGCATCAGGAATAAAAATCCCTTTCTTTTTTTTTTTTTTTTTCATGAAATGCGACTGCTGGTACCATGGTGCAGACATTTAGAGGATGCAGAAAGTACAAAGCAATGCAATCCAATGCCAGGAACTTGTTTTTCAAGAAGCTTTTCAAACTGCAGCAGAGGGCACAGCCAAGCCTGGCTAATTAGCTGCACTGCCTTATGCCATGGGGCCCCAGGCTTCACGCCCGGCTGTTGTGTTGGGGGCTGGAGCCTGCTAAGTCAGCTGTAATTGACACCCAGGCACAATGGGAGTAGGGAAGGTTAAGGGGAGGGAGGGACTTGGAGGAGCCAGGAAACAAAGACACAAGACAGTGCTGAGTGCCTTGCAAGGCAACACTAGGCTACACGGGAGGAAAAGGTGTTTTTTTTTTTTTTCCTGGGGAGCCTGGAAGATGCCCCTCTTCTCGCTCTCTCTGGAGAGCCGCTCTGCTTACATGTTTGTTCTCAGACCAGATTGGGAAGCAGGTTTTCCTGCTACAGCCAACAAGCCTCAGGTAACTTTGATCCATCTTGTCTATGGGAGAAAAAAGAACTTTATTTTTTTCTGTTCAAAATGTGGCTGTTATTCGGCATTCGGCAGTATTCACCCACAGGCGGCGAGTGTGCCAGGCACGGGCACTGGGTTGCACGCGACCACCAGCCGGGCCCTGCCCTGAGAAACTCGGGGTCCAGTGGGGGTCGGTCGTCCGAGTCAGGAACCAACCGCAGAGGGCGGTCACACAGCATGGAAGAATACAGGACGCCTCTGGAAACAGGACTCTGAAAGTAACACTGGCTTCACGTATTCACAGACAGGAGCCGGTCTGTCGGAAGTGGAACTGGGGAGAGGGGGTGCTCCGGAGCCAGACTGCCCATGTTCACATTCCTGCGCTCAGTACACCTAAGCAAGTCTCTTGTCTCTCATGCCTCAGTTTCCCTCTCTGAAATTATACTGTTTATCTCATGGAACTGTAGACACACCTCATGTGGGACTCTTGGGGAAAGGAACACACCAGTGCTAATGTTATCATGATTATTATCACTATTATTACAGTGATCTCCTTACTCAGAAAGTTGCGAACTGCCTACAAAAAAGGCACTTTTGAAAATCATACTTGGAAGGATCCTAAGGTCTATAGGAAGCCTTCAGCCTGTGTACATACGGGCAGTGCTACTCCCAGGGTGACGCACCAAGGAAGGACGTCTGCGGAGTAGGGCTAAAATTCCAACCATGGAGCTCAACTTTCTTATCTATACAATGGGAAATGAAGCCCTGATCAATTTTCTCCCAGGTGTCCTTCGCATATGCACACAGGGAGAACGATGTCCCCAAGAATCTGTACTGAAGCCAGGTCTATGGGCATGAAGAGCGATGCCATCCTCATCTGCTCTTTTGAATAGTGTTTGTACACCTGACCATGGTTGAGTCCGTAGGATCCGACCTCATCATATCTGTTTGGATTGGGAGGTTGCCAGGAGTAAAGGCAGCCATCCGCGGGCTGGCCAATATGTCAGCTCCATCCAGATGTCTTCTGTAGTTTGACAACTGGCAGACCTCAGTCAGTTGTTAGGAAGTGAGGTAGGAAGCTCTTATCACAAGAGAGAGGCACAGAGTTGAGGGACCAGCCACATGGAGGACCAGGATTGGGGTGAGGGGACTGAGGCCCTCCCTCATGGCACAAAACTTTAGGGGCACCCAAAAACTCAGTAATTAAGATGCATAATATTTAAGTGCTATTTTTATTTTCATTTAATTATTTAATTTTTTAAAAAAATATGTTTTTATTGATTTTTTAGCAAGAGAGATAGAAAGATCTATGTGAGAGAGAAACATTTACTGGCTGCCTCCTGCATGCCCCCTACTGGAAATCAAGCCCACAACCTGGGCATGTGCTCTGTCAGGTAATCAAACCGGGACCTCTCAGTCCATGGAACAACGCTCAATCCACTGAGCCACACCGGCCAGGCTAAGTGCTGTTTTTATGCAAAAATTAATTAATGCAAAAACCCGTGGTGATCAATATCAAAACTGCAAATAAAAATGTGATCCAACTCTGCACTTGTATGGCTCATCTGACTTGCTCTACTCAAATCCAGTCCTGTCAGATCCTGCTATTCTTTAAAGTTTGGATACTTTACATATTATTGATTCTTACATTAATCTTGTTTATTTGCATTAAAATATGATTTACCTTGATTACTGAGTGTATTGTTTCTCTCTTACATTGCCTGCCCAGGACAAGTGCCTAGCTCTTCCCTCTGACCCCTGCAGGGACAAACAAGGCTAGTGCAGGGTGCTAACCAAAGGCCACCCCACCCCCATCACTCTGAGCCCAGGGGAGTTGCTCTGTGGTGTCCTGTCTCCTTACTCCCCCACATATCCTTACATATGGGGGCAAAAGGAAAGGCACCAATGTGAGTATGTCTGGCTCCACCCTGCCTTCCAGAATTAAGGGCAGAAGGAGAATATAATTATGTTGGAATGATTCTTTAAAAAAAACAAGAGAGAGAGAGGATGGAGGCCCAGGTGTCATTTCTCAGGTGGCTGTGCCGGGAAGGGCTGCCTTTGGGGACACTGTCCATGAGGGGGTGTAGATGAAAGGACAGGGAACAAAAAAAGAGCCTGGCCGGCGCTGTGAGGAGCAGAAAGCATGGCACAGGGGAAGCTTGCTGAGGTCTGCGGCCTCCACAGAGTGGCAGAGTTAGGGGTAGAAGAGGGAACCAAGGGGACTTCAATGAGTGTTTACTCTTCTTGATGGTCTTCCAGAAATGGAAATAAAGGATGTGATTTAGCCTGGCCGGTGTGGCTCAGTGGTTGAGCATCGACTCATGCACCAAAAGGTCACCAGTTCGATTCCCGGTCAGGGCACATGCCCCAGTTTTGGGCCCAATACCCAGTGGGGGGGGCATAAAGGAGGCAGCCAGTCAATGTTCTCTCTCATCAATGTTTCTATCTTTCTCTCTCTCTTCCTCTCTCTCCAAAATCAATAAAGAAAAAAACAGGATGTTATACATACATGCATATAAGTTCTGTAGTTTATCTCCCCCTACCTCCCCCTCTTCTGGGGATTGTCAATCTGTACCCTACTTCCACGTCTCTGGGACTACCCTGTTCTTCAGACTGTTATGTTCATTACATTACACAAATAAGTGCGATCATATGATACGTGTCTTTCTCTGGTTTGTTTCACTTAGGATAATAATTTCCAGGTCCCTCCATGTTGTCCCAAAGGATAAGAGCTCTTTCTTTCTTACAGCTGCATAGTACTCCACTGTGTACATGTACCACAGCATTTTATCCATTTGTCTACTGATGGATATTTGGGCTGTTTCCAGATCTTAGCTATTGTAAATAATGCTGCTATGAACATGGGAGTACATATATTCTTTCTGATTGGTGTTTCAGAAAAAAGGAGAAACATCTGTAACAAAAATAAATAAAAAATAAAATGAGTTATATTTTACAAAAAAAAAAAAAAAAAAGGATGTGATTTATATCACCGGAACCTGGACTGTTATTTCCTGCAGTTTCATCAATCCAGATGTGGGCCAACATGGGCCCCTGAACCCCTCCTATGGGTCATAATAACCCCCCATTGATAAGTGCAGTTCAGCTCCCTGAAACCTAAAAATGATCACCACACACATGATGACATAATTCAATACCCTGGACTCAAAAATCTCAAACAGGTTTATTTTTCAGTTGGTGGCCCAGTTCTTAAAAAAAAAAAAAAAAAGTATCTTTGATAACTGTCAAAACCAATAAAAAGTCCTCTCCATTTACAATATCTATCTCACCAACCTCTTGGGAAGAAAGAAATAAACAGACTCTCCAAATAGGAGCTGAAAAAAAAAAAAAATCCACGTTAAGCTTCTGCTAGAAATAGGAGTGTTTCAGGCAAAAAAAAAAAATCCTGGCTGTGTCCAGAACAGTCTATTACTTGCATATTATGCTGTTGGTATTACCGGGCGAAACGCTTTCTGACTGATTGATGTGTTATTATCTCCTAGAGTTGAATTATCCCTGAAATGCCAACCATTATAATAAGTGCTGTTTTGTCTGACAGCAAAGCTGAGCCTTATTTTGTCTGCATGGCACATAAGGAAATGCCTCAACTTGATTTCAAGTACTTATGTTGATCATTCAGTCTATTAATGGGGAGGCCCCTCTGATGCCCCATCCACCCCCACCCTACCCCCACCTCTAACCTACACTTGAACCTGATGGTCTTATCTCTAACTTCTTTGGGAACTACAAGCATCTAAATGGGAATTTCCTCACCCACCTGCCACCACTCATACCAGCCCTCTTGATTTCCCACCTGTTTGGATGGAGTCAGGGCGCCCCTGCCCCTGAACCATCAGGGGCAGCCATTCACTCACTCTGGGGTTGGCAAGGGATTTGCTCTGGCAATTTTCTGCTTGTTCTCCTGAATTATCAGCTTCTCTCCTTCTGTATCATTCCAATCAGGAAGAGAGGATGCTGGGCTATTCTACACCCCCATGTTTCGTAGTAGCATTATTCACAACAGCCAAGAGGAGGGAGCAACCCAAATGCCCATCAACAGATGAATAAAGAAAATGTGGCCCTGGTCAGTGTGGCTCAGCCATTAGAGAGTTGGCCTGTAGATCAAAGGGCCACAGGTTCAATTCCCAGTCAAGGGCATGTGCCTGAGTTGCAGGTTTGATCCCCAGCCCCAGTCGGGGTCATGCAGGAGGCAATCAATAGATATGTCTCTCTCGCATGGATGTCTCTCCATCCCTCCCTTCCACTCTAAGAATTAATAGAAAAATATCCTTGAGTGAGGATTAACAGTAAATAAATAAATACACAAATAAATAAATAAAAGTGGGGTGTCTACACGCAATGGAATATCATTCAACCTTACAGAGGAAGGGAATCCAGCCACAGTCTTCAACATGGACAACATGGATGAACCCAAGGATGTTATGCTAAGTGACATAAGCCAGTCACATCATGACAAACAATATACAACTCCACATATGTGAGGTTGAAAGTAGTCAAATCCATGGAAACACAAAGTAGAATGGTGGTTTCCGGAGGCGGGAGGTAGAAATGGGCTGCACTGGTTAACAGTTACGAAGTTTCAGAATTAAACGATCAAGATCTGGAAATCTGTTTTACAACAATATAAATATTTTTAACACTACTGAACCATGCACTTAAAAATGGTAGCCCTGGCTGGGTTGCTCAGTTGGTTGGAGCATCATCCCATACACCAAAAGTTGTGGGTTCGATTCCTGGTCAGGGCACCTATAAGAGGCAACCAATGAATGTTTCTCTCTCACATTGATGTTCCTCTCTCTCTCTACCCCCCACTCCCTCTAAATCAATGAAAACATATCCTTGGGTAAGGACTTAAAAGTGGTTAAAATGGAAAATTTATGTTATTTTTTTTTTTACCACAATGGAAAAATGATATTCTGTAATATTTCCCTCTTAGAAAAAAAGGCCCTGCATTTCTTCTCCCTTCTTTCTACAATACTTTCCAGCAAAACTGGTGCAAGCAGAGTCTATTGTCTTGCTCAGCTCACAGCCTGTTCTTGCCCCAAACCAGCCCAGTTCCACCTGCCCCACACTGTCGCTGCCCTTGTACAGGGTGTCAGTGAATCACTGCTGCCCACTGGACGCACACAATAGACCCTTCTCTGCTCTTATTCTGTTTCCGCTCTTCCCCTCTCCCTTACCCAAGATGAACAAGCTTGTCAACTTCACTGGGACTCAATCTATCCACCTTCCCATGTCTCCACTCATAAAGTGCTAGCCCAATTGCTGCCACCTCTGGCTGGGACTATTGTAATAACTTCTGGACTGGAATCTCTGTCTTCATTCTCTATATTCCCCCTAACAGCTGGTGAGCCTTTATTTTATTTATTTACTTTTTAAAGTATGTTTTTATTTTTTATAGTTTTAGAGAGAGAGATAGAAACATCGGTCAGCTGCCTCCTGCACGCCCCTTACTGAGGATCAAACCCATGCTACCCAGACATGTACCCTGACTGGGATTCAAACCAGGACCTCTCAGTCCATGGGAGGATGCTCGATCCACTGAGCCTCACCCGCTAAGCATGGTGCTCCTTTAATATGTAAATTGGTAAGTCACTCTGTTGCTCAGAACCATCCAGTGGTTTACACACACACACACACACACACACACACACACTCTCCCTGTCACCACCTAGAAGGCTCTGTGTACCCTAACCCCTGCTGACCCCTCCAAACCCATCTCCTAGCCTTTCACTCTGAGCTCCCCAAACAAGCCAGTCTGCTCCCCGCCACGGTGCTGGTTCCTCCCACCCAGACTGCTCCTCCCGTTTCTGGGCCTGGTGCCTTCTTTTCATTCATGACTGTTTCCACGAATTTCGTAGGGGTCTTCCTGGAGAATCCAATCAGCTGCCCTCCAGGATACATCTCCCTACTTTAGGTCATTGTTTTTGGATACTTTCCTTCCTATTTATTAGCGGGCTTCCGCATTTACTGAATGCCTGTCACCCCCGACACTATATTGCAGGCCCCACATGATCGGGAACTGTCTCCGTCCTGTTCATCGATACATCTGGAGCGGACGGCGTCAGCCTCAGACAATACTGCTGAATGAATCGGGTAAGTATCCCGATGGGGTGAGGGCACGCTGCTCCCAAACACGGCGGCCCAGCCTCTGAATGTTTCAAGCCGAAGGGATATGAGAAATCACATGTGCAGGAAGGATTTCCTGACCCTCACCTGAAGTCCGTCATACAACCCGACACAAGCGGGGCCCACCCTGTGCCCCCCCAAAAAAGGTGTCTCCTTGTCTCCGAAGGCAGAGGGACCCTGAGAGGAGTCTGGACGAACAGGCCCTGCGCCCTTTCCCTGGTTACCGCCCTTACGTCACAGCTTTGTCCCATCATTTCTGTCCATGACTTTCCACCCTCCATCAAGCCGAGGCAGGCTTGACCATTTCTCAGGGATTCCCTTTCCTTATGAAGGTTCCCGTGCCTCGTAAACCTGACGCTGAATATCTGTGTGCTTTTCTCTTGTGAATCTGTCTTTTGATACAAGAGTCCTAGTTGAGAACTTAGAAGGGTAGAGGAAACAGCCTTTTTTCCTCCCCTACAATTCCACAGCCTAATAGGAGTAGAAGGAAAAGATGCCCATGTGTGTGTGTGAGAGTGTGAGTGTGTGTGTGTGTGTGTATGTTTCAGATGAAAGGAAGAACACAGCACAGACCAAGGTCCTGTGGCCTGAACATAGGCCTTTCCTGTTGACAGAGTCCCTCCCTTTCCTTCTATGGAGGCTGAGAATTCCAGGTAGTCAGTTTCTCTAGACTTCCTTCAAGCATTTCATCCAATTCTGGCTAAAGAGACAGGCCCAGGGGTGGGGGCAGTGGTTTAGAGAACCCATCTTGTCATCTGTACACGTCATGGTTGGAACTGTAGTACTTGTCTCGGAAATGAGAGGGCCCAAGCCTAAGTGACTAGCCACTATGTTGAGACAAATGAAAAACATTGTAAGTTTCTAGACAGAAATAGTCCGCTGACTCTTTGATGATCATGCTGAGTCTCTGAACCTACCCTGTCTCCTGTTTAGAAGGCCTTCTCACGACGTCAGATAACACATGCACCTTTGTGTGTCACCCATGTGTTCAGGGACTCCTGAGCGTCACACCACTGCATGCCCCTCAGCTAGTGAACTGTCTGCCACAGAGTCGATGCTAAAAGTTAGGGCCATGACCAGGGTCAGGCAGAAAACAATATTTTAGCGCAATCTGTTACAAAATCAAAATCCATGTAAAAAATGCACTGAGCACAAAATATCAACATTTTAAATAAAGACAGGCTCTAACCATCTACTGGCTGGGCCCTCACTGGCCTCCCCTCAGCCCTGCTTTAAATATCTGCTGAGTAGCTGCCTAGGCATTTTTTTTAATCCTCACCTGAGGACATTTTTGCACTTCAGATAGAGTGGGAGGGAGAGAGAGAAACAGAGAGAGAGAGAGAGAGAAACATCGATGTGAAAGAGACACATCGAGTGGCTGCCACCCGCACGACCAACCAGGGCCGGGGACAAACTGCAACCGAGGTACATGCCCTTAGCAGGAACAGAACCTGGGAGTCTGGTCCGCGGGCCGATGCTCTAACCGCTGAGCCAAACCGGCCAGGGCTGCCTAGGCATTTTTATGCATGATCTCCAAGTCCTTCACAAGAACTTCCCTGACTCTCTGGCTTCACAGGTGAGGGTTCTCAGGACTCAGGGAGGTGACGTTAGCTATCTGGGGGTCACAGAGCTGATATGGTCCGAATCACTCCCAAATCAGTGCTCTTCACCAATGCATGAGAAAGTCTTTCTGATAAACCGTCTGGACCCCTCTCCTAAGAGGACTGTTAAGTGCAGGAAAGGGGCGGGAGAGTCCAACATCCAGGCTCTGCTCTGATGTCTCCTGTCTCTCCCAGCCCAGGTCCTGAGCACCCACCCGCTGGCCACTGGGGCCCAGAGCGTTCCTCTAATGAGCTCAGATGTGAATGCGACCCAGCACAGGAGTCACGCACCGCCTCTGGCACAGAGGCCCGCAGGTCTTGCTGAAAAGGCGGCTGGATGAACCCATGTTGAAGTAATGAAGGCATCAACCAGTGTACCAGGTGCCAGGCAGTGAGGCAGGCGAGGAGGCCCTGCCACGAGGGGGACGTGCACCGGACCGCAGGCAGGCTCCTTGGGTCTCCTGGAGCCCCGGGACGCGCACAGTGTGTAAGTGCAGAGCGATGCTGACAGGGTGGGAGGAGCCCGCCACTCACACCCTCACGCACTCTGTGCAGTTTCCTGCCAGATTCCTCCTCTAACTCTCACCTGCTCTGTGCAAATGCTACTGGAGAACCTCAGCCGCAAGCAGGGAGGAGTCCGAGTTCTCGGTCCCGGCAGGGGCGGCCAGGTGTCCGAACTGGCCTGAATGCGGTGGGGAGCCTGCGAAATAATGCAACGTGCCCAATAAGGGGGAGGTGGGGAGGATAAGTAGAGGGAAAGCCAGGAAATGAAATGCTTCCATCGCTGCTAATTTCACCAGGCTGCCTTTCAAAGCTCCTGTCTCAGAAGAACAGCTTGCCCGGGTCCTCGCGGAGTGAAAGGCGTCGTGGAGAAGAGGCTGTCAGTAGCTCTGAACTGAAGGGGGCCAGGGCTGACCCAGGAAGAAGGCTGCAGCGCCCAGGCCGAGGGGCGAGGCCCGCCGTGCAGGGGTGTCCGGGGTGCAAGGACAGAGCCGGAGATCTGTTTCAGGGGCCCTTCGCACACGCCAGGGTCGCGCCCACGGCCTCCCAGCCCGGAGCCCACACTTCCTTACAAGACCAGACGCCACCTTGGCGCTGTCATCAGCAGAACTGCCAACCTCGCCCCCAGAGTGTTTCCTCCGTCTGGCACCAGGGCCAGAACAGCTGGTGGGAGGGATGGAGCAGTGATAAGGAGAGTGTTTCCCCAGACTGACAACCCGATTCCTCTAGATGTTTCTAATCCCTCTCCCTTAAATTCACCTGCGGCCGCCCCTGGATCCCCCAAGGACCCACAGCTCTGCAGGCACATGGACGTGAGTGATTGAAGAAGCCCCGTTTTGAACAAGATCTACTGTGTCCAGCGTCTTGGACCCAGCCCTTGGAAAGAGCAGCACAATTCTTGAAGTTATTCGTTCCTGTCCCAGAATCTGTGCTTGGCCTAGAGAAGCCAGGCCGGCGGGGAGGCAGATGACGTGTGAAGCCATGGGGAGGAACACACATGTGGGTCAGGCTACTCAGGGTACAGGACTGCTGTCACCCTTCCTAACGCCTCTCAGCCGAGGCACTGCTACCAGCCTAGCTCCAACTCCATGCTTTCTTATCCTAAACCCCAAGTGGTCCTCCCATGGCCTCTGCACTCCATCTAATCTGTGCTTCTGTTCATGGAAGATGATACTCTCATCCCACTGCTGAATGATGGAGAGATGGATATGGAGAGAGAGAGAGAGATTTGGTGGATGGATGAACGGATAGATGAGTCGATGTATAAATAAATAAACAGATAGATGATGAATGGCTAGACGTAAGGAAGGAAGGAAGGAAGGAAGGAAGGAAGGAAGGAAGGAAGGAAGGAAGGAAGGAAGGACTAGAATGACTTCTCACTGCACTTAGGATTTAGACGAAACTGTTTTACATTGATCCATCCTGCATGAGCTGGTCCCTATAGCATCAGCATCATCTCCACCTCACCTTCTGCTCCACGACCCTATGTTGTCCAATCCTTGCTTTTCCCCCTCTCAGCCACTAATGCACACGTTTGTGTCCCATCTCCTTTGATGGTAAGGGATGTGGTTTCCCCTTCACCTCAGCCCAGGACCTCTGTGAATCTCTGCTCATAGGGTCATGCCTTTCCCCCCAGTGCTGCTGAAATCATTTAATGTGTGTCCTTCCGACCAGATCATGTGATGTCTGAGGGCCAGAGGTGGCTTTCACATAGCTCACCATCACGTCCTCAGAGACTAGAACAGCGCCTGGCACCTCATGAGGGTGTTGGGTCCACATTGGCCCTGGCCTGGCACCACGTGGGGAGGGAGAGACAGGGAAGAGAAGGTGACTGGCTCACAGGGAGCACACTCTCCAGTGCTACTGGAAATGGGTGTCATGCCTTCCTTGCATAAGCTCCCTGTCTGCTGTTGGGGACCCTATAAATCACTCCTACAAAGCCCTAGAGGAACCACATACCTGAGATTTTTCTAAAATACTCCCTATTTTGAGAACATTTATTCCCCATTAGGAGGCCCCATGAATGCTGAAGGGTTCAGCACAGGCTTCCCCAGGAAATGCTACTTTGGCCTGTGGATTATTTTGAGCTGAAGGTAATGGAGACCCTGTGGGCTGATAAGTAACTTTTAACTCTCCCTTAAATAATTCAAATTAGGGGATTTGCCCATAATAAGAGTGATTATAAGAAATAAGTTTTAATGATCTATTTATAGAGCAGGACAAACTTTTAATTACTAAACATCTGCTCTTTTTTCCTCCCTTCTGCAGCTTCAAGGTGCCTTACCTCATCCTTATCTCAGGATATCATTTTTACCTCCTTTTAATTTTCTGCCTGAACCTCTCATGTAGGTGAGGTTCCGATATGTACATATGTAATTATGTGTAGTCATTTCCACTCGCTAATCTGTCTCATGTTGATTTAATTATTAGACCAGCCGGAAGAACCAAGAAGGGTAGAGGAAAGTTTCTGGTCTCAAACATACCAATTAGGAACCCGACACAGGAGGCCAGCTGCTGGATGCTCCCTCCCTTCGTTTCCTTGAGCAAACAAGTTAATCTCCCTGCGCCTCATTTTCTTCATCAATACAATGGGCTCAGTGCAGATTATATGAGTTGCTAAGGAACAGGGGACATAAGAGAAGGCTTGTTATTCCAAAAGCACCAGAGGAGAACAAAACGTTATTACATTAACAGAATGTGGTCCCTCTACTCATATTTCCAAAAACCACAATGGACATGACATCCATCTATCCCTGAACTTCCCAATTTTCACACCAAAATAGTATTTACACCTCAGTACACTGCCAGGAAGCAGTGATTCCCCTTTGCATTGGTGATTGTCCTCCCCCAATGTCCCTCACAGGGGCAACTCTGTAGTACTACTGTCCTTGGCCAAGACACATGCATGGATACAGAGCCTGGAAAATCCCTCCCCAGGAAGGAGCTGTATAATATTTGCAGCCCCACACTCTGGGGAAGGATGAATGTCTAGAGATAATAACGTAACCCTCTTCATCTTTCAACTGTCATTTATTAAGCGCCTAATATATGCCTCACACTGCACTGAGTGCTTTGCACTTGTCATGTTCTGTAATCCCGAGAGGCTGGTGTTAGCCTGGCTTGACTTCAGAGAGGAAGAATCCAGCTCCGACAGGTGAAGCGGTGAGTTGCCCGTGATCACATAGCCAATAACTAGGGAGCAGGAATTCCACCAGGCTCTTTCAGACAAAGGACCTCTTAGCCTTAAGCTTTCCAAACAGCCCTGTTGAGAAGTCCTTACGTGCTTCTTAACAGGGATTTTTGTGAACCAAAATGTTAAGTGTTAAATTTCCACGCAGACATGTGTTCCTTTGCCAGCACTTCTAAGATCTATCCAATTACGGATCAATGGTTCAGAGGAACACGAGATAATGAATGTTACCACCACTTGCTTAAAAGTCCAGCTGAAAGCAAAGCAATGTGATTTCACAGGAGGTTTTTCAAATTGTGAAAATGGTGCTGGGATCTTACCCCACTACTGCAAAGTTGAGACATCAGTCATAACAATTTAACAGGCATGATAGAAAGCCCCTGGGATGTGCTAGCTTTATGGCAACACAGGAGCTGTTATTGATGCTACCTCTTGACACAAAATTATCCAGTAAATGGCTTTTAAAAGATGTAGGTGGGGTGTGCTAGGTGGGGGACCAATCAGAGGCCAGAGCCCACGCTCGTCATGCAGCCATGGGTGGGTCTCTACTTCCTCAGTGAAGGAGGGAAGGGACTCATCCCTGGATCTATTGTTCTGGGCCCTTTACACAATGGTTGTGTTTCAGCTCCAAGTTTTATAGAGCGGAAGGGCTGCTGGAGAGTCAGCATTCCTTCTTCCCTAGCCATGCTCATGGCTGAGGGGTCTGGGCAACATCTCCCCCAGCACACAGACGCTTATTTTAAGGTGTTGACCTGAATCATTGTTATGGCACTTTTGAGCTCTGAGTTTCTGAAATCGGTAGAGGGGACCACAGATACAGGGGAACATATTAACCAGGGCTGTTTTGTGCGGGCACATGTATTCATATTTAAGTGACACAGCAGAAAAAGTTACACTGCTTATAGCAAACTGAATTGCATTCCCCCAAAAAGATATGTGCAAGTCCTAACTCATTGTATCACAGATGAGACTGTTTGGGAAATAGAATCTGCAGATGCAATTAAGTTAAGGACCTCTAGGTGGGCCATCCTGCATTCAGGGTAGGCCTTACATCCAATGAGGGTGTCCTTGTAAGAAGTGGGAGATTTCACACACACACACACACACACACACACACACACACGTGCGCGATAGAAGGCCTTGTGAAAACCGAGGCAGAGATTGCAATTATTCTGCCATAAACCAAGGGACATGTGGAACAACCAGAAGCTGCAAAAAGCATGGAAATGTCCTCTCCTAGAGCCCCCGGAGGAAGTGTCACCCTGCAGACACCTTTGGTTCTGGTCTTCAGAACCATGCAATAATAAACGTGCGTTACTTTGGAGGTCATTTGTTCTGGCGGCCCCGGGATGCGAATGCAGAGGTAGAGTGCACAGAGGGAGTAGGCCCCGGGCTCCACTGCTTCCTGGTCAGCACTGTCTCACTGCTCGCTCTGCTGTCTTCTGTGCGCCTTCCCTCTCTGGCAGGGTCTCCCCAAGTGGTGAGAAGACAGCCTAGCAGCAACTCTGGGCCTCAATCCTGCAGCAGCAGCTCCAGGTCTCCATCCTGCCAGCTTACCACCAGGCATTTAGTCTGACAGTCCCAGTGATGATCACTGGCCCCTTCCTGAACTAGTCTCTGCAGTACAGTCGGGAGGCCTGTGCTGACTGAGCTGGTCAGTGACGGGGTTCTGCCCCCTCTGGTACTCTGATGGGAGAGTGGGACAGTCAAGGAGACAAGGTGCTGGTCCCTCTCCAGGTCCGGGGAGTGTGATACTTAATTTATAATAAGAAATGGATATTCAGTCTTTGTCCTGGGTCAGGGCACAGAGCCCCTAACACCTTCTGAATTCTAAAGTGACAAGAGCAACAAAGGTGTCTCTTGTTATGTTAACGAGGTGACCTCTGGCCTTCATGTAGGATGCAGGCTGGTTGCCTGGAGGACCAAAAATGTGATCAGAGGATCAGAACTTTCCGTCCCACCCACCCTGTTCTCCAGGGAGCGGAAAGGGGCTGGAGTTGAATCAATTTCCAATGGCCAATGACCTAATCAATCATGCCCCTGTAATGAATCCTACATAAAACTCCAAGGGACGGGCTGGAAGACCTTCTGGGTTGGTGAACTCACAGAGATGGCAGGGTGGCACTCTGGGGTTGGATATGGATGCTCTGCCTCCCCTTCCTACGCAATTTGCCCAGTCACTGCTTCCAGCCGCTGTTTAGGAATGCGATCCTGTACCATAAACCAGAGATCTAGTAAGTCATGTCTCTCTGGGTTGTGTGAGCCACTCTAGCAAAGTAATTGGACCCAGTGACGGGGTTGTGGGAACCTCCCATCGACAGCTGGTCAGTCCAATGCACAGGTGGCGACCTGGCCCTGAAATTGGCATTTGAAGTTGGGGAAGGAGTCAGTCTTGTAGCACTGAGCCCTTAACCTGTGGGATTTGGCGCTCTCTGGGTAGATAGTGTCAGAACTGAGTTGAATTATTGGACACCCAACAGGTGTTGGAGAATTGCTTGGTGTGGAGAAAAAACCCCACACATCCAAACTGGTTACTGGAACCATTTTGGAAGGATAAAGAGAGAAGAAAATAGGGCAGGTGGAGAAAAGGCAGGAGAAGAGAAAAGAGGGGTCTGTCCTGCAGAGAAGAAGGGTCAGTTTGGATGGAGCTGAGAAGGACCCAGAGAACGGCATGTGGAGAATGGCTCGCACCTTGGGCTCAAATCCACGCAGAATTAGTAAGAGAGAGAGAGAGAGAGGAGTCACTCCCCAGAGATCAGGCCTAGAAATGGGATTTTATTACGACTTCTACGTTCATGATAAGTTTAATATACAATTCTTACCAACTCGAAATGCACCTTTCTGAAAACCTGTTCAAATCTGACAGTTATCAGATGTATTGAAAACAATAGTTTTGCAGAGATTATAAACAGGGAACGTTTAATATGCCTACACGCTCCCCCCTGCTCATGAACACAGTCTCACAAAATCCGCCTGTCCCCCGAGCTCGGCAAGCGGAGGTCCTTTGAAAATACAACGTGAATTCCAGCGACTATTCACAGCTGAGAAGCACGTGCTGCCCAGCCCACGGTATTCCGAAAAGGTGGGTTTTAATTTCCGAAAAGACAAAGCTGAGAGAAAAAGAAAACTCATATCTCCATGCACTTAAGAACCATAATATTACTTAGACAGTGGAGTTTTATTCTGATAAATGACTGTCAATTATGATTAATATTCTCCTTATAATTAATTCAGAATCTTATTAAAATCAAACTTTTATAACTTTACATATAACCACACTGCCTATGTCAGGAGAGCGAATATGCCTTGCCATTAATTTTACCTGTATCATTTCTCAGTTCTCAAAAAAGGCAATAAAAGATACCTCCTTGGAAATCAGCAATGCTGGGCCACCCTCATCTCCATAATGACACAATTTCCAATTCACGCCTCATTTTCATTAATGTTTCTGGCCATAAATTTTTAAGCATATGATAAAAAATTTCTGAAGCGGCATAAAACTAACATGAAGAGAGAGTTCATTAGCATGTGACCCTAATTAGAAATTCCATATTAACTTCCCATTTCTACTTGAGCATATCCAATAACATCACATCTCTATTCTGGACCTGTTTCACGTGGCAGGGAGGAAAGATTCCTTTGGATTGTTTAATTCTCGGGCTTTATTTTTTAAATGATCCATGTGTTTCCTCTGTTATTGGATAAGTCAACAGACGATTGTATCACAGAATGCCTTATGTGTCGCAAATTATCCAGAAGAATTGTGAGAAGGTCCTTGCCCAATGCTTTATTAATGATACCAGATCATAAAAGGGGGGGAAATATGCTGACTCTGTCTCTTCTCTAATGTTGGGTGATAAAAATGCTACTTCAGGATTCAGAAGGTTAAGTTCTAATGTGTACTTTGAATAGAGTGTGTTGGAATAATTGCCTCATAAAGTAAAGCATTGCCCGCCTGCTAATGGCTACATAGTGCCGGGCTCAGCAAAGACAGCCAAGCTTACTGGAAAAAATGCTGTGCCTCAACTTTTGTAGCCCTGCCGTATTAAGTGGACTTACCCCTCCCTTTGCTTTTCAAAAAAGATATAAAATCCCATCACCCATTTTGCAGCTCAGCCTTTACGATCAGTGAGGGCTAATCTCCAAAGACGGCCCCTCGATGAACCGTGACTCCCTGTATCTTCACCCCTGCCTTGTCTCCTCCTACACGGTGTTTGGGCTGGTCCTCTGGAACCAGCATCCTTCTATAAATAGCACGTAGGGAAGGGAGGCTATTAACCACTTACTTCTGTCTCCTACACCTGAGCAGAAGCAAGATCCAGAATTGCCCCCATTAGTCCGTGGTCTTCAATTATATGTCCCCACTGTTTACTGCTCAATTAGCGTCTCTAATGCTATCTCTTTGAGAAGCATGTGAGTCCTTCATGTGCTTTCTCATGACAAATACAAGTGCACCTAGAAGAAAATCAGTCTGTTCATTTCTCTCTCGAGGCCAGTCTGGACACAGAGGATTAAATGCCAAAGGACTTGGGGGGATCATTAATGTAGGAGATGATGGATGGGAAAGTGTTTATATAAACCCATCACCTACTTCCTTAAAGTCGCACTACTCCCAGCCAAGGCCCCTCTCCTCCAACTCCCCTAAAACTGTGTCTGCCTCTTTGCATGTTCTCCAGTGTTCACTTCTCAACCCTGTGCTCACTTTCTCCGTCTGTTCTCTGATTTAGCAATTTGGCCAGCTCCCTCTGACAACCCCTGCCTCTGCTGCCCTCACTCATATTTGAAAAACAAAGCCAAGGGAACCAGTTTAATCAAAGAGATATCCTAACCCTCATTACAAAGGGGTTTGGGATGGGAAAGGATGGTTAATACTGTTATTTTTCTTTCCAAGTGTGGTAACGTGAGAACTAGAATATTACACTAAGATACTCAAAGAGCAGCTAAAACTGCCCTTTGAAAAAGCGAGCACTGAACTGAGCTAATTCCATGAGATTCACACTTTGCTTGAGTGTGATCATTTTAAAGACCTTTAATCAGTGGGGTGTAGAACATAAACTTTACATTAATCCTTCAGTGTAAAATGTAGAGAGATGAGTCCGTGTGGGTGTCTGCATGTGTGCATGTATGTGTGTGTGCCTGTGTTCATGCATGGACTGGAAGAGTTTAAAGGTGAAGGAGGGAAATAATAATTTACTGACAACTTCCTATGGCATGCCAGGGATTCCCCATATTAAATTTTATTGTTAAAACAGCCTTGTAAGGTTTGGAATAATTAGCCTTCCCGACTTGATAGATGAGGACACCAAGATTCAGAGAGAAGAGGTGACATGCCCCAGGCTATAAAACTGGGAAGCAATGGAAATAGGGTTTGAACTCTTTCCATTTGCCTCCAAATTTGGTTTCCAAATCAGGCCATGCTCTGCATGCTCTGGAGAGCCTGTTATCTGGGTTCAGCCCCACACCTAAGAGTAGGCTTGGGAGGCAACACTTACAGTGTAACAGTGGGAAATTGTAACCCACTCCATCATTCTTTTGACATTGTTTCTGTAAATGCTGACTTTGACTAATATGTAGCTTGTAGATAAACAGCATGTTTGTATAAGAATCCTAGGAACTAACTTCAGGAGACACAGAATCTGACCTCAGTCATCCCAGTTCCAGGATATTTACTGACCTTCAGGTGTAAAACCAGGATGATGAGGACCAAGATGACCTAGACCTAGGATGACATACAACAGACCATCACTTGACCAGTTTCAAGATCCTTATCAGAATGGACTGTGCTGGCCTGCACATAGATAAATTTTTAGCCCCCTCCTCTTGATTTCTTTGTTTGGCTTTCCCTCTCCCTCCTTATAAAACCTCTGCTTGCACTGAGATATTGAGATGGGCTTTGTGACTATAGTCCCTCGTCTCCTTAGGTGATCAGCACTTGAATAAACCTCTTTTCTTTTTCACCAGCACCTGTCTCACAAGTTTGGTTTTTGTGGCAACAGGCAGCCAAATTTGGGTTCCAGCTACAGTTTTGGCAAGGTATCCAGGAGCAAGCGGGAACCCACCAGTAAATCCTTGGACTTTGAAGGGGGTTCCCCAGGCTGGTTGTGATTGATTGATCCCATAAGAGAACTTGGTAGTCCCTAGTAGCTGCCAAGTTATTTTACTCAGAGACTGACCTTCACTCTCTTGGTACTGGTTGCCTGCTATGCCAGCTGGAGAAAGGAAACAAGTTGTTGGTGGACTGATGAACACAAACTGAGTAAAAGTTTCTGGTGTGCACATTCAAAACATTCTTTGAAACATTTGGGATTCCATAGAAATCAATAGGCATCACATAGTTGTAGGCATGTCTCAGTGGCTAAGAAAAATCCTGGTTCTCCCCAAGTGGGATTTGGTTGGAGCACTTTTTTGGTTCTGGCTTTTGGATGTTTGGGTATTTTTTGCTTTTCTTGTTGCCTACATCTTGTGGGGTGTCTTAATAGTTGTATTTTTAATGTGGGATATTGTTGCTAGGATTTAGCTTGAGAGTACTTGTTTGTTTGAACTTTGTCTTTGTTTTAGATGATGTTTCTGTTTTTGTTTCTAAATGAGTGGCGGTATCTTAATTTTTTTGCCTTGATGGTAAATGGGATTGTATTTTTAGTTTCTCTTTCTGTGAGTTCATCATTGGTGTATAAGAATGCTATTGATTTTTTGACATTAATTTTGTATCCTGCTACTTTCCCAAGTTTATTTATTAAGTCTAGTAAATTTTTGATGGAGTCTTTGGGGTTTTCTATATATAGTATCATGTCATCTGCAAATAATGACAGTTTCACTTCCTCCTTTCCCATTTGGATCTTCCTGTCTGATTGCTGTGGCTAAGACTTCCAGTACTATGTTAAATAAGAGTGTTGAAAGTGGGCATCCTTGTCTTGTTCCTGTTCTTAAGTGAAATGCTTTTAATTTTTACCCATTGAGTATGATGTTGGCTGTAGGTCTTTCATATATGGCCTTTATTATGTCGAGATATGATCCCTCTATTCTTACCTTGCTGAGCGTTTTTATCAGAAATGGGTGCTGGATTTTGTCAAATGCTTTTTCAGCATCTATTGATATGATCATATGATGGAGTACTATGCAACTGTAAGAAAGAAAGATCTCTTATCCTTTGAGACAACATGGAGGGACCTGGAAAGTGTTATCCTAAGCGAAACAAGCCAAACAGAGAAAGACAAGTATCATATGATCTCACTTATTTGTGGAATATAATGAACATAACAGTCTGAGAAAGGGGGTAGTCCCAGAGACGTGGAAGTGGCATACAGACTGACAATTCCCAGAAGAGAAGGTGGTGGTGGTGGGGGGGATAAACCACAGAACTTACATGCATGTATGCATGAACAATGGACATGGACAACAAAGCTGGGGACAGGGCGGGGAGGGAAGAGGAGGGGGAACTCAGTGGGGGGAAAAGAAGAAACATCTGTAATAAAAATAAATTAATTAATTAATAAAAAAATAAAAATAAATAAAAGTTTTAGAACCAACAAAATAAAATGAAATAAAATAATAAAATGGGTGGCTTGGTCTTGATTCTATCAGAGAGTCTATTAAGTCACATTTTAGCTGACTAGTATATGCAAGCTTTCATGTTGTTACATCATAAGAATTCTACTCATAAGGATCTGAACTGATGGTTAAAAGAGGGGGGAAAGTTCTCTCTCCCATCCCAGAGAGTAAAAAAGTTTTTAAAAAAGTGAGGAAATAAGACTTTTCAACGCTCTGAATTCTCCTCCTGAAGGCCAGGGAGCTACTGAGGTTCAGAGAACAATGGGGGAAATTGAGGCTATCTCAAAACCCTGTGTATGATGTGGAGGCAGCAGAGGCCACTGTCTCACTTCAACATGAAGGGGAAAAAATGATACTTTTATGTTAAAGCTGCTGGAGACCCAGGATTTGCTGCAGTCCGGGGAACAACCATGGGGCCTGATATCTCCCCTGCCTCTTCTCCAGCCTCCTAGAAGCAGCCAAGGACACTAGATAATTAAACAGCTCACTTTTGAGCACACTAAAGGAATACAATAATCACCGAGAATCCAAATGGATAATTTAAGTTTAATTAATGTCTATTAAAGTTATTAACATAAAATATGTTTGTTTTTGCCTGGGTTTACAGAAAGGGTTTATGTTATGTCTGTTATGCCTCTAAGAAAAATGTGAGTGCATTTGCAAACAAAAAAAGACCGATTCTGAAAGTTATGAAATGTGTTCATAAATTGGCCAATATAATGAATGCTTAATACTTACTTTTAGTTATCACTAAAAACTAAGGTTTCTAAGAATTAAGAATTTTAATTAAGTTGGAAAAAATTATATGATTTTGGTAATACAGAAATGAAAGTAAGTTTTTCTAATGTTAGTTATTTTTGAATGAGTTAAGAAGAAACAAATTGAAAGGGACTAGGAAAGTCACAAAAGGATTGTGTATGTTGCAGAGGGTTTGTGTACATTGAAAAAGAATTGTGTAGAGAAAAAAAGCAAAAAGAGAAAAAGTTGAAGAAGCAAAAAAAATGATGACAAGAAGAAAGGACATTGGAGGAGGGAAATGAAAAGGGGGAAAAATAAGAAAGACACATATATAAATAGTGAAACTGAGTGATAATTTTTCTTTTCTTTCTTAATTTTAGAGAGAGAGGAAGGGAGAGGGAGAGAGAGACAGAAACATTGATGAGAGAGAACATCGATTGGTTGCCTCCTGCATGCCCCCCTCTGGAGATTTGGCCCACAACCTGGGCATGTGCCCTGACTGGGAATCAAACTGGCAACCTCTTGTTGCACAGGTCAATGCTCAACCACTGAGCCACACTGGCTGGGCCTGGGTGGTAATTTTAATGACAACTGAAAAGGTCAGGAAGCTCCCTTTGATTTTTCAAAACCAATTGTAATTTCCCCACAGGAACCCCTGGTACAAATGACGGGGGGAGCAAATTAATTGATTTCTTTTTTTTTTTTTCTCTTTTACTTTTTCTTTTTTTTTTAATCTTCACCCGAGGACATTTTTCCATTTTTTGTTCAGATAGAGTGGGAGAGAAAGAGAGGAAGAGAGAGAGAGGAGAGAGAAACATCGATGTGAAAGGGACACATTGAGTGGCTGCCTCCCGCACGACCCAACCAGGGCCAGGGACAAACTGCAACCAAGGTACATGCCCTTAGCAGGAACCGAACCCGGGTCTCTATGGACCACAGGCTAATGCTCTAACCACTGAGACAAACTGGCCATGGCAAATTAATTGATTTATTAATGTGATATACTTTTATTTGTAATTCTGTATGTTATCTTAAAATGTTGTTACAAAAAAGTAGATTCCTTTGTCAATTGCACTATAATGAGATATATAACCATGTCATTTTAGGGTTTTTTTGGTCATTTAGAGACAGTCATTGTTTTACTCTGATGCATTTGCAGAAATGTTACATCTTCAGAAAGATCAATGGAAAGAACTCTGACTTATTCTGAAATATAAATTTCTGAGAATAAATTTTCAGATCATACCTTTGAATTGGATAAAGATGTATAGAACTCTAAGGAAAAACTGGATTCATAGAAATAATGTAAATAATCAGGATAAATAATAATTAATTATGGGACTGAATAAACTGAAAATAATAATTATTTTTTGACTGTTCAAAATATAGTTGATTTTTAAAGACTTTCTTGTTTCCTTGGGACAATTTGGTAAAATTGTACCTTGATAATCAATATTAAAGCATTTATATTTTTATCCCTACTTGATCCCTCTAAAATTTGAAATCTCTTAATGAGTATTATTATTTTTATGGCAATATGTATGTTTGCATTAACCTAATAGGAATCTGATTTCTCCATAACAGGACACATATAGCCAGTTTTCAGTTGTGGTTTTATTAACCAAGACTTTGAATGGACCACCATGTCTAAGAGAAATATGCTTAGACTCTGAATGTAAGCCAAAAAGCTTAAAGAACCCAAGACTGACTTTGAAGCTAATAAAAACTTCTTAGAAAGATGGTCTAGCACTTAGCTTATTTACATGGTTCATGACAGTCTTTTCAGTTAAGTGATAAAGGTTACTTTCCTGGGAGATGGCAAAGAAAGAACCTCAAGACATCTTGGGGACTTCAAGAACTTGAGAAATTTACCCAAACCTATAGGTATTGCAGGCAAATCCTGATGGCAACTGTGTGGCTTGGCTTCTTTGCCCCCAAGAGGCTAATTAAAGTTCAATCTGAAAATTTCTTGTGAAATTCCAGCAAAGCAGATTTAAGAAAGCCTCTATGATCAATTGCTATTCCTATTGTGCTTATGCAAATAATCAGGCCAAATTGAAAAAAGACTTAATGCACTACATGAATTGATCTTGATTTGGCTCTTTAATAAAAATGAAGGTGATTTTAGTGGAAAAATGTGTTTCAAGAGAATGTATAACACAGTTGTTGATAGTAGACTCTAGTTCAGTGAATTTTAGAATTTTATTTTTCACATAAAAACTAGACTGGATCCTAAATTTTTCTAGTTTTCTCAAATATTTTGACTGTAACCCCTAATCTATGGGAATGGAAGAAAAACTGACAGTGGAAAATTATAACAGTGGGAAATTGTAACCCACCCCACAATTGTGTTGACATTGTTTCTATAAATGTTGACTCTGACTAATATGTAATTTGTAGATAGAAAGCATGTTTGTATAAGAACCCTAGGAACTAACTTCAGAAGATACAGACTCTGAACTTCAGTCATCCTACTTGCAGGAGATTTGCTGACCTTCAGACCTAAAACCAGGATGATGTAGAACCAGGATGACACACAACAGGCCATCACTTGACCAGTTTCAAGATCCTTATCAGAATGGATTGTGTTGGCCTGCATGCAGAGAACTTTTCAACCTCCTCCTCTTGATTTCTTTGTTCAGCTTTTTCTCTCCCTCCTTATAAAAACTCTGCTTGCACTGGGATGTTGAGTTGGACTTTGTGACAAGAGTCCCACATCTTCTCCACTTGCCAGCACTTGAATAAACCACTTTTCTTTTTCACCACCATCTTCTGTTTTATGAGTTTGGCTTTCATGGCAGCAGGCAGTTGAACCATGGGTCCAGTTAGAATAGCAAACTCCTAGGTAAACTAGGCTGATGTTGGAGAACCACCCTAGAAACGTCATTCTTCTCTAGGCCTCAGTTCCCCCACCTGCCAAACGAGGTGATTGTGGGAAGCTATTCTTAGGGATCTAGGATTATAATTAACATTGCACAGGAAGGACAAAGAGTGAAGATTCCACTAGCAATGTATTATATCTTCACTATCATATTTTTAATTAAAACAAATAAATGCTTCAACAAAATTATGTTTTAAATGAAGGTTTGTTCCTGCCCAACAATTTATAGTCATGTAGTTTTAAAAATGTCAATCATTAAATGCAAAAATGTGACACATCCATGCATTATGGAACTGCTAATGAATGGGGCCACATTATTGAAAATGTAAATCGACTGCTCAGACCTTAAAATGCCATAAATAAACAAGTCTCGGTGTCAAAATGGAGGAGATGACCAGAATCATTCCACTGATTTATCACATAGCACATTAATAATCAACACCCTGTTGATCGGCCATTTTCTTTTCACATAAATATGTGAATAACTTTTTGACAACAAAATAAATCACAATGACTGGATCTAAAATATAACTTCAAAAATGTCTGCAAAGGTGACTGACACTTCAGATGTCATCAGTTACTATGTGTTAGGGTCTAGCTGACAGGAAGATTTTATTTTTCCCTTGTCATTTGAGTGATATGTGGACTTGGCTCAATATCTTGTCTTAACTTTTGAGTAAGACTGATCAGATTTGTAAAAATGTAAACACTTTTATAAATTACAGATTACTCTTCTGTCATAAGAGGGATACATTATGAGGGGAGAAAATCTTACATAAACGATTTGCTTTAGCCACCGTTGTGCAAAAACAGAGTCAATGAATCTATGGAGCAATCATTCTTCTCTGTTGTGAATATTAATTGCAAACTGGGTTGAAATCTTGATGTTCACTTAAAAATTCATAAAGTTAATCACCATATTTTATGTGCATAAACATATATGTATGTTGTATGTGCACATGTGTGTACACATCTGCATGTGTGTTTATAGCATGCTCATAAAGAACAACAGTGTGGTCTCTATGTTAAAAGTTATTAAATTATTTTTGGTAGATTCTACAAGAATTGATTGCTTGTCTCAACATACTTCTGTTTTATTTTCTTCTATTTGTTTAAACTTAAGGTTTCATTTAAAGTAGTGTCCCATGGAAAACAAAAGTTGGAAAGCACTGGAAATGCATATCCAGCTCAGCAAAGTATAAAGAAATTATCATAGTTATATTTTTCCAGTTTAAAGAAGCATGCACCACCCTGCCTTGGTGTCTCAGTTGGGTGGAGCATCATCCCATACACCAAAAGGCTGGGGATTCAATATCCAGTCAAGGCACGTATGGGAGGTGACCGATTGATGTTTCTCTCTTACATGAATGTTTTTTTCTCTCTCTCTTCCCCTTCCTTTTCCTCTAAAAATCAATAAAAACATATCCTCGGGTAAGGATTAAAAAAAAAAAAAAAAAAAAGGAGGAAGAAGCATACACCTTAGTTTATGCTGATTGGAAGGCCTTCACTAAACATTTTAACATTTGTGACTTGGTTTCTCCGCCTACAAAATGGAAATAACAACGCTTAATATGCATTGCCAGGCTAGGTAAGGATGTTCTACTGATGCTACTTATTCTTTCTAAGTTTAGTTTTCAATTGCCCTAAATGAACTACTTTTTTTCGAAAGTAGGACTTGTCCATTTTGCACAGGTAAATAAAGAGAATTTCTTTAGACAACTTCTAGGGTCAGGAGAGCTTTACATTTAGGTTGCCTTTTGAGGACCAGGACTCTACAAAAGTGAAAAAAAAGTTCTGTTCTTTCTTATCATGATAGCAGGGAAGAACTTCTCTATCAGAAGTGCCATGTTGACCATGGCAAGTAGACATCTGGGAAATGTCAAATGAGGCATGCAACAACAGTTTCCAGAAAGATAAATGCATGTGCACATGATTAGCCACAAAAGGAAGATGGTATTCTTCAGCAGCCACAGTATTTCCTTCTCACATGCTCTTCCATAATGTTGCCCCTCCCCTGTCAAGAGGTGGAATCTACAGCTTCTTGAAAGTGGGTGAACCTTACTGAATCTATATGGTGAAAGTGATTTACAGGTAAGACACTTCTCTCCCTTTCATCTCTCCACATGATGGAGACCATGTTGAGAGATGACACAGAGAAATAGAGAGACCTGAGCAGTCCAGCTATTCCAATACTGATATAGATTAAATGTTTGTGTCTCCCCCAAATTCATATGTTGAAACCCAACTCCCAATGTGAGGAGGTGGAGGCCTTTGGGGGTGATTAAGTCATCTGGGTGGAGCCCCCAAGAATGGGATTAGTGCCCTTATAACAGAGACCCAGAGAGCTCCCTTGCCCCTTCTACCATGTGAGGACACAGGAGGAAGATGGCTATCTAAGAACCAGGAATCGGGTCTTACCAGACACTGAACCTGCTACAGCCATGGTCTTGGACTTCCAGACTCTTGAACTGTAAAAAATAAATTTCTGTTGTGTTTCAGCCACCCAAGTCTGTGGTATTCTGTAAAAGCACCCCGAAAGGACTAAGACTAGCCCCTAATATCCAAGTCTTCTCAGCCCAGAAACATGAGTGAGAAAATCTTCAAAGTCACCCAGATCCAGCTACCCTCTAGAACCATAAGAAAAGTTTTACATAAGAACTGCACTACCTGAGCCGACCTCAATAGCCAAATTATTGAGCAAAATTAAGTGAATGCTATTATATTAAGCCACTATTTTAGGGCAGTTTGCTAAGCAGCATATTTAGCTGGAACACCTTGAAATAATAATGAAAGTTACCCCAGTTTTTAGTCTATGGGCAGCTGAACCAGACCCCTCAGAAAGATGATTGTCTCTACTATCCTTTATTTATTATTATGGTTTTTCTCTACTAGTTCAAACAAAAAAGTGAGGCAGGGAACAGCCCCACTAATGTCTGTTGTGATAGAGACCTTCTGTCCTGGTATTAAATGAAAGTCATCTACCCGAGTCTCATGGTTCCATGTATCTTTTCTTTCCTGTACAAATGCTGTTTCCCAGGTGGCTGTCCTAAGCCCTCTTTTTTTCATCACTCAGCTCAGCCCACACTTTTCTTCTTCCTGCGTCATTGGGACAACTTAGAGTTTCTATCCAAGACACGGAGCACCTGGATGTCTATTGTATTATATCAATGTTATAGAAATAAATCTCCTAACTCACATACAATTTCTAAGCCAGGGGAAAATGGCCAAATGCATTTTCTGTTTGTTCAGCTTCAATCCAATCAAGTCATCAAACATTTATTGAACATCTACTCTGTTCCAGGCACTGGGGGACACCAAACACCTGAGTCATTATTCTTGTTCTCCGTATGCATGTGGAGTTGTGCGTAGGGAGTAGTGGGTAGGGGGCAGACACTGAAACAACTGTGATTCAATGGGCTGATACAATGGCTGTGTACACAAAGCTGTTAGATGCAGAGGAGTGTATGGGTCTGCTTAGGTAAAGACCAGTGTGTAGGTAAAACTACTAAACCAGAGAGAATGGAGCCAGCTTATTATTCAGCAAGCAGGGGAGGTGAGAATGGCATTTTTTTCCATTGAACACAGACAGAAGAAATGAAGAAGAAATTGGAAAATGTCTGTTTCATGCATTGACTGGTGTCTCCCCACACCCCAAATTTGTGAATTGAAGCTCTAATGCCCAATGTGACTGTATTTGGAGATAGGATCTTTAAGGGGGTAATTAAAGTTAAGTGAGGTCATAGGGGGAGGCTCTAATCCCCTCGGACCAGTGTCCTTATACAAAGAGGAAGAGACTCCAGGGAGGTGTGTGTACAGAGTAAATGACGTGTGAGAACACAGCAGGAAGGTGGGTTCTTTCACATCCAGGAGGATTCCTGTCCTCTCACATCACTTTTGGCTTTTATTTAAGCACATCCCTACATCCTTCCTAAGAACATATGTTCCCAGACGGTTGAAATAAGGCCAGTTGAAGACACCAGCTCCGTTCTCCCATCTGTTCCTTCTCTTAGGGAACCAGTGAGGATGATTAAGATTCAAAAGGCTCAGGTCACAAATTCACACCCAGGTGTCTTTATAATCTTAACTTTTAGAGAGAGTTAAATCATGTCCCACCAGTGCAAAGGGTGACCTTATTTCAAAACAAAGGCAAAAAATAAATAAAAGGATTAGCCTTAGTCTCAGCATTCTGGAAGATTTCTAAAAGACACCCAGAGGGCCGGGCAGAGTTTGAACCTCCATCCCCTACACTAAGAATTGCAACCACAGCTGGTATCTAGTGAAACTTCACCATGTGCAAGGCAATGTGCTAAGAGTTTAGCATCTCATGAAATCCTTGCCATTATTGTCTCAGATGAAAAGCCTGAGGCAGAAAGTGCATAAATCACTTGCTCAAGGCAACACACAGGGCTGGTGGAGCTGGAACTCAAATGCCACTCAAGTGGCCACAAAACCCAAACCCAGATAATGACCTTTTTAGGTTTCTGGAGACCAAGTTTCAAATGCAAGGAGCTTATAGAGAGATCAATTTTCAGGTGCACAAACGTGTAAAGGTGGGGTGGGGGACGCGAAACAGGGAGGGGAGATGAGCTATACAAGTCCATTATCAAGCTGGTTGACATTGTGAGTGGAGCTTATTTCCACCGGAGAACACAAAGAGTGCACGGGGAATGTAAGGCCATAACTGGGCCAGTGGGACAAATCCAGTTTTAAATAAAGTTGTATTGGAACATAGCAACATCCATACGTTATTGTCTATGTCTGCTTTCCTGCTGCCATGCTGGAGTTGAGTAGCTCCAACAGGGATCATATGCACCCTCCCTCAAATCCTAAACTATTTACTATGTTTGGTCCTTTCCTGAAAATGTCCTGCTCACTCCTGAGAGGCAAAGAAGCGGGGGTATTTATGTGCATATGGAAGGTTACTGGGAGAAGGGCGCTCTCATTCCCTGGCACTTCCAACCTCACATCTGTGTGGGCAGAGCTGGTTCCAGAGAAACCTCCAGCCAAGAGGCTCCTGTGGAAGTCAAGCCAGACTGCCTTAGAGTGAATGCCCGCTGTGGTGGGGTCCGGTGGGTACTGAGCCTGTGTTACCAAGGTACACTTGAAAGTTGCAAAGCAGGGGCCCCTAAGCCATACGTTTGCTTGTTTGGCTACACAGCGTTTTCCAAAAATGTGAATCAGTAGGAAATTTTCCATTAAAAAAAAAAAATCCAAATGTCTAGCTTTTCTTTTAAAAATCAAAAAAGCCAGCACCACTGGGCCTGAGTTGCTGTGGGAACATTTAGAAATGGCATATCTGGTCCAGGTCATTACCTGGCCAGCTCTGACTGATTCTATTAACTGCTTGAGACTAGGTAAGCACCTGAGTTTGAGACCCCTGATGTACACATTATCACCATCATAATAGGCTAAGAGAGCTTATATGACTTGCCCAAGGACAGGTGATAAGTAAGTGGCTGAGCTAGAACTTTGCTGCCAATTTGCTTTGCTAAGCAGTCTGAGGTCACAGCTCTCTTTTGTCCACACTCTCATCCCTACTCACTACACCTGCACCTCTGCGTGACCCCAGTAAAAGATCTTTGGGTGCAGAGCTGGCCTCTGCTCTGTCCTCTCCAGGCCTGAATAATGCATTAGAACACGGGATACAGAATGTTAAGATAAGAATAAATGCTGCCAAAAGTCATGACCCTCTTCACCCAGGAGGAGCAAAGACGACTCAATACAGCCGTCAGCCACTTCTCCGCCTGCTCTCATCTTCGTGGACAGAACAGCTGAGAGCTGCAAATCCGTACCCACTCAGGACTCAGCCATCACCCATCAATTGGAGTTGCTAATTGCAGTCTGGCAAATCATATCCAAAGCTTTCTCGTCCTCGGGGGTTTTTTCCAGTGTGCATGGATGAGACACTCCCATACGAGGTAGCTATAGTCTTGGGGTTTATCTAGGCACACAAAAGGGCAGAAAGGGTGCACAGACAACCACACACTGAGCCATGGACACTGTGGTGGAGGTGGTGGGGTTCTTGCACTCTTGAGCCTGAGATGTATAGCCAGACCCCCTAGAAAAAGTGGATAGTGGCTCAAGACGAAACCTGAGTTTGGGGAGACCCCATTGCTTAAAGAAGATTTCCTAAAGAAGATCTCCAAAGCACACCAGAATCTGAGCACTTTCTCTCGCTTCCTCTGCTACCATTCTGCTCCAAGCCATCCTCACCTATGAGGAGGAGAGAGCCGCAGGAGAGAGCCGGGAAGCAGCCAGCAAGGACATAGTCTCAAGTACAGTCCAGCCGTGGCCTGATCCATAGGTTTGGGGCTCTGCAAAGTTGTCCTACCTTGGGGCAAAAGACCTAGCATGTTCGCACTTCTTCTTCACTTGGTCCTGAGTAGAAAGAGCTGTGGGGAGTCCCATTTGCTTTGTTCCCCTATGAGATGTCTCCCAAAGGTGCATGGCAATTTTGAGCTTCCGCCCTGAAACTTGACGGTAGCCCAGAGCTGTCCTTTGGCATGCTTCAGATTGTTGGCACCACACGATACCCACCCAGAAGAACTGCCCTCTCTAAACCCATTCAGGTCCGGCCAGTGTGTCTCAATGGTTGAGTGTTGACCCATGCACCAAAAGGGCACCGGTTCGATTCCCGGTCAGGACACATTCCCAGGTTGTGGGCCCGATCCCCAATGGGGGGCATATAGGAGGCAGCCAATTGATGTTCTCTCTCATCGATGTTTCTATCTTCTCTCCCACTCACTTCCTCTCTGTCTAAAATCAATAAAGGGAAAAAATTTAAAAAGTAAATTGAATAAATAAACCCATTCAAAATCAAGTTACTATTCCTGATAGTAACTTGAAGACAATATGTAATAACAAATTTCATGTTTTCCCTGCTGGAAAGTCTTTGTCTCTCAAGAGAGTCCCTAATAGTCGCTTGTGCTCTGAGACTCCCCAGTTACGGCTGCATAACTTTCAGACACATCCCATTTTTCTCCTCTTCATTCCATCCAGCCTTTCGTTCTGCCTTAGCATCTCCCCCTATCTCCAAGTGTCCACTATATGCTGATGACCAAATAGTCTGGAGTGGGGATGTTGTCAGCACAATTAAATTTCATCCTGATCCGTTAGATCCTCCTTCTATACAGAGAGTATAGCTCCATCAGCCTCTCTTCTCTTGGCACAGTTACCACTTTTCTCAGACCTACCAGACCAGACTCATTTCTCTGAACCCATCCATCACCCTACCTTACCATCGGCTCTATCTCCACGATAGGCAAACTCATTCTTATAACACCTGACAGGTATGGAGGGTGACAGAGGGGGGTTATTGAGCAGGTAGGAGAGTTCTTGCTGAAATTTCATGTCTGTTGGCGGACATAGGCAGGAATCTTCAAGAAATTCACCGGTACAAGTCCTAACTGGCAAGGGAGAGAGGATCTAAATTTCATAATACTTCTACTGTATGTTAGAGGATTTTCATGCATAGTTAAAATTAGGGGCTTCCTAATTCTACAAATGAGAAAACGGAGGTTGCATGTGACTGAGTTTCTTGCTGCAAGCCACACAAATTTAAATAAATAAACAGCTAGCTAGCTAACTAGCTAGCTAAACTCTTAAATAGATGATAGATAGATGATAGATAGATAGATAGATAGATAGATAGATAGATAGATAGATAGACAGATAGACCACTGTCATTTGAACCAGCTCTGTCTGGCTCCATAGACTGGAAGCTTCATATCATCATGCTCCCTCAACTAATGTTAGGCCCGCTGATCAGATGGCTGCAGACATCCTTCAATTGACAGTAATAGGAGGAATGCTTATTATAAGGTGATATTATAAAGAGGACTTGATTATTGATTTAAATAGACACACAAACACTCACTCACACACACACACACACACACAAATACACGTATACACACAATGTCCAAGTTACTGTCTGGGAAGATGGCTGACTATCCAATTTTCCAGTTCTCTCCAAGAGAATGGATTAGAGTTAGGGAAATTTCATTAAAGGTTCAAAGACTTATTCTTCCCTTCATCAATATTTACCTGAATCACCGCTCTCATCACCCGCTCACCAGTTTTTGCTGTGTGGACAGAGAGGAGATTAGAGGAGCTTTATCGGGTCCTGAATCATTAAGTTCCAGGAAGTGTCTGAGGGGAAATGGGCAAGACAGTGGAGCCCTGGCTTTGAAAGAGCTCACCGATTGCAGCTCCGTCCCAGCAGCGCACAGAGGCCCCTTCCCAGCGGGGCAGCATGGGGGACCCCAGGCTTAAACTCCTTCCCTGCTTCACCTTAAAAAAAAATGCTATGTACAGTATAACTTATGCAACCTTTAAATATTATCCATGCCATTTGTACTGTCTCATTTTAAGAGGAGTTTTGATTAAATAATATATTTATGTAGTGAAATTCAGAAATAGACAGTAAATTACCAGAAGCCTTGACGTCTGCCTTCCACCATCTCCGTGAAACCCTCGTAATGAAAAACTCGGAAACTTGGTTTAAATTTCATGCGGAACAAAGCACATTCATCAACAGATAAAGATAGATGCTTATGGTGTATATATAGACAGCATCTATTATATATATATTTATTTATAAAATAGTTGAGAATTTAGGACGTGCCAGATTCATATTCTACCTCTAGTTGTGTGAGTTTTTTAAATTATTAATTAGATGTCACCCTTTCTGAGACTTAGTTTCTGTCTCTAAAAAATGGGAGCACTGGTCCCACTTGCCTTATAGTGATACCAGGTATATTTTGTATGCTTGTCAAGTGCTTAGACCAGAGTATGCAGGAAGTGACTAGGCATGAAACCATGTAGCTCTTAATATCATCCCCAGATCATTTCACACTATAACACATAGTGAGGAGTCAATTAGTCAATTGGCTGAAGAAAGAAAGTAGTAATAACAGGAGTAATGCTAATCAATTGTATCTAATTAGGTGTTCCTTAAATTTCACCAAGTCATACAAAAAGTTTCTGTTTGTTCCTGTTTGGGCAACCTGTGGTTGGGAGTCAGTGTAAGAACTTGGTAATTAAAACAAATATCTTGCATTTTCAAAAAACTTATTGGCATAAAACGGAAGGCAATTACTCAACCCTGATTTAGGCTTAATATGCACCATGCCTTAATTTATTCTAATTTAATATTCAAAAGAATATCCTTAAGGTAATATCTTTCCACAGCTTGCAGTGACTGCAACACACCAAATTAAGGCCAGCAACCATCAAGTGCAGGAGAGCTGAACGCCCAGAGCAGGAAGCAATCCTCAGATCTAAGGAAATGCTGGGAGTCAGCCTGATACAGGCAGAACACCCTGGTGCATTGAGAAGACACCCCCTTGCCTTTATTCAAATTTAGCTCATTAACCCCCAGATATGCAATCAGTGCCTAAGTGTAAGCAAAGCAGACATATTTACACATCAGTGCAGATTGGTCCCCAGTCACACAAACCCAAGGGTTCCATTAGCAGCTGACGTATGGGATAACATCCTTCCTGTTGAGGATCCAGACCCTGGCCCAGAGAATCCTGCACCTCTTGTCACAGGCCTTGGAGACAAGCCCACTGCCCACTTGCCAACCCACCCAACCTCTTCTACCAGGCATTTTCCATCCTTCCGGTTAAAACAAAGTGGATGTCTCACTTAGCTGCCACTTTGGTCCCCAGAACTGCTAAAGCACCTTTGAATGAAGCAAGTCAAATTCAGGAATAAGATGTCAGCAAAGTATGTGCGTGTGTGTGTGTACATGTGTGCACATGTATGCTGGTGATAAAGTATGCATTTCCAAATATTCAAAGATGGCAGGTGATTACATTGATTGCAAATACTGACTGACAGCATAATTAGATATTTACTGTGTGAAAAAAATTAACCCCAAACTTCTAGTGGCTCAAAACAATAATCATTTATGATCTCATGGTTTCTATGGGTCATGAATTCAGACCGAACATGGCAAAGACAGATGGCCTTTGCTCCACCATGCTGGGGTCTGAAGTGGAAGACTTGAGGACTGGGGGTGGGGCTGGGGTGGGAGGCCGGAATCGTCCAGAGCTTTGGTTGAGCCTGGAAGATCTGCTGCCAACATGTCTTCCATGGTGGGCAAGTTAGTGCTGGTTGTTGGCACGAGGCCTCAGTCGCTCCTCACACGGCACCCCCCCCCCCCCGACTGCCCGAGCATCCTGGCAACAGGCATCTTCCAACAGTTCTCCTAGAACTAAGGTCTGCTCATACCTTTCTCTTTTTTCAACACTGTTTTGAATTGGGTAGCCTGGACATAATGTAAAATGTACCATTTCATCCATTTTTAAATGTACAGCCCTACGGCGTTAAGCACATTCACACTGTTGCGTAAGCATCGCCATCACCCACTCCAGAAGGTTTTGCAAAACTCCAATTCTATACCCATTAGACAACAGCTCCCCGTTCCCGCTTCTCCAAGTCCCCAACAACCACCGTTCTCCTTTCTGTCTCCATCACTTTGACTGTTCTAGGTACTTTACATAAATAGAATCATTCCTTACTTGTCTCTTTCGGGGACTGGCAGATTGCTCCTAGCATACTGTCTCCTTGGTTCACCTCTGTTGGAAGATGTGTCAGAATCTCCTTCCTTTTTAAAGCTGAATAATATTCCATTGTGTGAATATAACAAATTTGCTCATCCACTGATGGACACCTGGGTTGGTTGACCTTTTTAGCTACTGTGAGTAATTCTGCTGCACACATAAGACCTCTTGGAAATCCTGCTTTCAATTCTTTGGGGTATATATGCAGAAGTGGAATTGGTGAATCATTATGTAGATATGAAACACCATACTGTTGACATTCCCAGCAGCAGGCACAAGCATCCCAATTTCTCCACATCTTAGTCAGCACTTAATTTCAGTGTTGTTTTTTTTTTTTAATAATAGCCACCCTAATGGCTATGAAGTGGTGTCTTGTGGTTTCAATTTGTATTTCCTTGATGATTAGCAGCAGTGAGCATCTTTCCATGTGCTTAATGGCCATTTGCCTATCTTCTTTGGAGAAATGTCTTCCAACCTTTTGTGCATTTTTGAATCAAGTGGCTTGTTTTGTTGTTTCTGAGTTTGAGAAGTTCTCTAGATAATACAAGGGACATAAATCCCTTGCCACACATGTAATAATACCTCTTTTCTCCTCTTCATTTCCCTAGCTCAGAGCGAGAGGCAGAAAAGAAGCCTCTTGTCAGTTAAGGGCAGGCAGATGACCAGCACAATGGGCTGGACAGGCTGCAAGATGTGGACAGAGCAGGAGACCTCACTCCATTTCCCACCCTGCCCCTTCCCGGACAGGTCGGCGATAATTGGCGCGGTTACCTCCAAACCACGGAGTAAGAAACGCACAGTGGGCATCTTCCACCCCTGCATTTTCTGCTCCCCGTAATAAGGGCTAAAGTAGCATTTTAAAAATGTAGGTCAGGATGAAAAGAGATTTAACTTTTAATGTTTGAATTAAAACAGCATGAGCAACTTCTTTGAATACAATAAAAAAAGCTACAGGATATTCCATGAAACAATCATTTCTAACTATTTTCCTCTGCATTTCATAAATAATAAATGTGTTTAAAAAATAACCCCGTAGTAACACATTTTCTAATATACTAGTTATGCAAGCTGGATATAACTCTAAGAATCCCTAAATGTGAGAAAAATTGAATTTGGTCGTCCTTATTTTAAGCTAAAAATTAAATTTCTCCGGCACCATGCAGACCTTTTCCCTCACAGCTATAGTCATAACTGGATTTTTAAGCCTTCGGAAAACATTGTGGTTTGCAATAAAGCAAAACGCTGTGTCAAAAAACTGCTTAGAATACAGAAAAGCACCCCTCGGATCTGCACCAGAGGGCTGCCGTGTACCTGGTGGAGCCATCAATATGGCTTGTGGATTGTCATCTTGACAACGGTGACTTACTTGCCTTGGGATCCTAACCCCCTCTATATTCATATCACAAATTAAAAATACAAGCTAAACCCCTTTCCAAGCTACCAAGTGCTGGTTTTCCCAGCTTCCTGTCCCTAATTTAACCCTTAGCCCTCCATGTCCTTCTCCAAGATGAAGGTGAAGCGCCAGCATCTGTGAGAACATACTTAGCTTGCAAGCATGGAATGTGTTTCCTGGGAAGGACGCGTGGTGTCCGGGAGGAGAGCTGTGGTTGATCAAGTATTGAAAGGTGGCAATGTGAGCCCGTGAATAAAACACTAGGCTAGGGACCGGGGGAAGCACGCTGCTCCCCGGCTTCTCCCTTGCTCGCGGGTGTCTGCTCACCTGGAACTCAGGCGCGTGTGTGTGTGTGTGTGTGTGTGTGTGCATGCAGGTCTGCTGTGCTATGAACATCTTCACTTCCCGATGACAGGCGATGGCATCTGCTTTGGGGACTCGACGCCTAGCTCTCTGACAATGGATGCTCTATCGGCACTCCTGACTGTCTGTTGTGATGATGGTGATGGTGGTGACAGTAAGCGTCTGATTTTTTGGGTTGTTATTGCTTGATCTGTGTGTGTGTGTGTGTGTGTGTGTACGTGTGTACGCTCATATGAGAAAAATAGAGGAAAAGCAAACGATGTGAAATGATGAAACAGACACACAGAACTGTTGCTGACTGGCAAACTTGGCGCTTCCCTCTTCCCTCTCTGACCTCATGCTTCAGTGATTGGAGGGCTGCTTTTTGAAGAATCGCACATGAACACAATGCCGATAGAGAGCTCAAGGGTTACAGAGTAACTAACACATGGCTGATGCCAAGGAACATATCATTGCCTTGGCCAACAAGGTGGCTCTGGATAAAATGATCAGGGAAGACGAGAGAATGCATGGTCAACGCATTTTAGGCTTGTTTCTGAGTTCAAGGTTCCTTGCTCAAGTGCATCCCAAGTCCTGTGCTGCCAGCTCACCTTCCGTTATGCTGTGATGGGGTGGAAGTATTCTCCCTCTACCTTTCTTGGTTCTTTGGTCGGTCTAATAATGAAATTGACATAAAGCAGATTAACAAGAAAAACACAGCCAGATTCCCTACATACAAGAAGCCCATAGAGATATAAAAAGTCAGCCCTGGATGGTGTGGCTCAGTTGGTTGGAGCATCATCCTGTGCACTGAAGGGTCAGGGCACATTCCCAGGTTGTGGATTCAATCCCTTGTTGGAGTGCATATGGGAGGTAACCTACAGATGCCTTTCTCTCACACAGATCTCTCTCTCAAATCAATTTTTTAAAAATTAAAAAAAAAAAAAAAGGGCACACTTACAAAGAAAAGTCCAAGGCAGACAGGCAATCGAGGCTAACATACCACCTCACGCTAAGGGGAAGCCCATTCCAGGAAGGCACAGGAGAGGTTTGGAAAACAACTGTGCGCTGTTATGGAGATCAGTTTCTCAAGAATAAAGCTATCTCTGTAGTAGGTCTCTTCCCAATGTAAATCCAGGCAGCTGAGGGTTGGTGAAGAGCTGTTCTTGAATCTGCTGACTTTTGATGGCCTTTAGCTCAAAATTATCCTAATGCCACAGAGACATATTTTGGGGGGGCCAAACCTGCAAACATCTCTCCTCTGCAAGTGCCACTTGCTGGCTCCAGAAATCTCCCCTCCGTCTTCCTCCAGATCCCCTCCACCCCCTGCCCAATGGTTTAGAACCTTTGCTGTTGCGCTAAAAAGAAAACCCAACACCCAGGAAGCTCCGGATCAATTAAAGGAGAATCTCTGGAGAGAGTGCCCAGGTGCCAGTCCCTTCGAACACTCCCCCTCCGATGCCAGTGTGCAGCCAAGGCTGAGAACCCTAATCGCACACACTAAGAATTATGCCATCTGCTAAAGGGATTGAAAACCACGGAGCTCCCAGCAGCCCCTCGCAAACTGGGGGAAATAATAAACCCAGAGCTGCGATTTTCAACTGCTTTCATGTCGTGGCACACATAAACTGATGACTAAAATTCTGTGGCACACAAAAAAATATATTATATATATTTTTTGCAGATCCGACAAAAAAAGTAGGTATGATTTGGATTCATTTACACTGGATGGCTATGCTGTGTTGGCTGTTGTAATTTTTTTTTTTCTTTTTCTTTACAATCTAGCAGGGGTGGGAACCATTTTTCTGCCAGGAACCATTTGGATATTTATTACATCATTTGCAGGCCATACGAAATGATCAACTTAAAATCAGCCTGGCCCTGGCCGGTTTGGCTCAGCGGTTAGAGCGTCGGCCTGTGGTCCAGAGAGACCTGGGTCCGGTTCCCGCTAAGGGCATGTACCTCTGTTGTAGTTTGTCCCCGGCCCTGGTTGGGTTGTGTGGGTGGCAGCCACTTGATGTGTCCCTTTCACGTCGATGTTTTTCTCTCCCTCTCTCTCTCTCACTCTATTCGAACAAAAAATGGAAAAATGTCCTCTGGTGAGGATAAAAAATAAATAAAAATAAAAATTAGCCTGCTCTGTTTGGTCAGGCTAATTTGGTAAGGTTGTGATGTTAGCTGGTATTGATTTCACGAGCCTTCCAGGGCCCGCGAGCCAGATGTTCTCCACCCCTGGAAAGGAAAAAAAGTTCGTGTCCCCGACTAACTAGTAAGGTATTGCACATTTCAAAAATTCTCGTGGTGCACTGGTTGAAAATCACTGGTGTGGAGTTTGGGGTGGGGTAAAGAGCTGGGTCAGCAAAGCAACAGCTCAGGAGGAATTTCAGGAAATGGCAACTACAGTCGCTGTTGTCAGTGGTAGGGCCGGCGGTGCGGGGGCGCCAGGGGTTAGACTGGGGAGTCGCACACGACCCTGGTTCAGCAAGCTTGGTACTGGAGTTCTGGATAGGAAAGAATTCCGAGCCAAGACTCAAACATAAGAGACAGTTTATTGAGGAAGTCACAGAGGTAGAAGTGAGCCATAGAAGAAATGGGCTCAGGAAACAAGTTACAGAGGCAAAAGAAGAGCCCTTGGAGCTTAGGAGGGAGAGAGGCAAGGAAAACTCACCTGTGGGAAGGGTGTGGAAAAATAAGGGGGGGGGAGGAAGGGAGGAAGAGAATAAGACAGAGAGAGGGAGAGGGAGAGAGAAGGAGAGGAAGGGAGGGGGAGGGAGGGAGAGAGAAGGAAAGAGAGTGAGGGAGAGAAAGGGAGAGGAAGGGAGGGGAAGGGAGGGGAAGGGAGGGGGAGGAAGGGGGAGGGAGGGAGAGAGAAGGGAAGAGAGTGAGGGAGAGGAAGGGAGGGGGAGGGGGATGAAGGAGGAGGGACAAGGAAGGAGGAGGAGGGAGGGGGAGGGAGGAAGAGAAACACTCTGGGTCCTACATCTTAAGGACTTTTAAAGGTGGGGATTTTAGGGGAGGATCTCAATAGATAATTCATCAGCTTTCCAGATGTGTCCTCTCAGGGTCATGTCCACTAATGGTCAGCACCAGGGCAGGGGGTCCTTAGTCAATGCAGCTGGTCCTGAGGTCAGCCATGGCATCGTTTGCCTGGTTTTGCTGCTTCTCTGGGTCTGGAGCTGAAACACAGCTGAGGCCTAGATGTTATCCCCAGGGGTTCATGCTTAAGGAGTGGTCATGCCAGGGCCCACGTGGGAGTCTCATGAGGCCCCTCTTAGGCCCCTGTTCCTTCTCCCAGTGAGATGCCAGGGGAGGGAAGGATGGGGGAGGGTCTGACTGTGTCACCAGCAATGTGAAAGGTCCGGGGGTCTCCACAACATGACCAGTGCTTTGCCACAGGAGAAAAGATTACCTGGGATGCGAGGTCCTTGTTTCCCAGTTTTGTCCCTTGCTAGGCACCGGGGTTTTCCACCTTTCTGTACCTGGCCCATCATCCTTGCTCTGCTCGTGCCAGGCTAACTCTCTGCCACAGTCGCATTATTGTTTTAATCACCCACATAATCTACGGTGGGGTCCACGTAGTCTATCTCCTCCAGAATTCGATTTCTGGCTCTCCCAACAGGCTCCATTCAGTCGAACCGACATTCACCAGGAGACATCCTTGCCCCAGGCCTTAGGAGGGCCCTGAGTCACAAAGATGACTGAGTCCCCGATTCGCCCTAACACTTTCCTCCCAGGGTCACGGAAGCCAGAGGATGGCATCACCACCATTGTCACGGAGGCCATGCTGTGAGTCAGGCACTGTTCCAGGCTGTGAGGACACAGCAGTGAACAAAGATGAAGGAATCACAAATAAATAAACCTCTGCATTTGCTTTGATGCTTATTAAAAGAAAGGAAGAGTAGACACACTTTTGCAGGAGCTCAGCTTCTTAACATGAGGCTGTATTACACTGTTTGTCTCCACTAGGGCATGGTGGGCTAGCAGAGAATTTGTTAGACATGCACGTTCTTGAGCCCTACTCAGGCCTAAGCATTCAGAAATGCCGGGGGTGGGGCCCATCAAGCCTTCCGGATGATTCCTATGCACACTCAAGTTTGAGAAACCCTGGTGTGAGAGGAGAGAAAGGGTTTGTGGGACTAGGTATTCAAGGGTTAATTCCAGTGGGTGGTGAGTGAGCAGCTGTTGGAAAAGCTGCCTAATAACCTGCCAGAGGCTTGGGGCAGAGAAGGAGGAACAATCACATTCCAGCAACAACAAAAAACACAGATTAGCAAGTCCTGGGGGAATACCTGTGAGGAGGATGCTCCGAGTCTAAATGAAAAATAGAAATAAAAAAGAGCCATGAGGGTATTTATTTATTTATCTGTTTATTTTATTGTATCGGCATGGGATGGTGAGCTCCAGATTGAAATGCTACTGTGAAGAACTCAGGGGACCCAGAAGGAGCATTTAAATGTGGAGGCCTTAAGATGTGTATTCTCTTTTACCAGTTCTTAAAGGGAAGAAGAGCTAAGTGGCATCTTTATCTTAAATATGCACAGATGTTCCTTCAAACTACAAAGCTGTGTCTTCTACACCTTCAAGACAAAGAGAGTTCTTGGCTCCCAGAGAGGGAAGAATGTATAAATAAGCACACAACTTGCCTTACCTTTCAAATCCTCCCCGCTAGTTTCCAAAAGGTCTCCCTGGCCCTCAGCCTCTCTGGCCACTGCAAATGTCATTAACTTTACCTTCCTGCTGCACCTGAAATCTATGTTTGACCACAGAGACAGGGAAATCCTGACACACGTCTCGTGGTGAGGACTGCCGGGGAGAAAGACATTTCAGTCTGCCCTTCTAGGTTCTCCCAGCTGGTCTAATAATTAAATCAACATGAGACAGAGTCACAAGAGAAAATGAGCAAATTTAATTACATACGTACGTCTGGGAACCCCAGATACCAGAGAGAGAGACCCTGCATACATGAGAGGTTCAATGACTAAAGTTACAATGAGGTGTATATGACATTCTGAGCTAAGGCTGAGATATGGCGTGTAGGTCACTGCACGATGATAAGAAGAACAGCTGTTCAGTAAGTAAACGTTTGCCCTGTCCTATAGGTAAGTCAAAAAAAGTTTTTTTTCTGGTGTTAACTCTTATTATGGGCCCCGGTTTGAAATATTGAAAGGAGAGGTGAACGTTTCTCTTGAGCTGTCGGGATCTCGATTGCCTTCAGCACAAAACAGTCCACGTGCTGAGTTAGCACATCTTTGAGAACACTGTCCAAAACCCTGGCAGGACCCAGCAGAAATCCTCTGCATGTGGGGTCCCACGTCCTGAGGCAGTGCCAGTTGTGCCTTTGGTCACCATTTCAGCTTTGGTTTATAGATGCAGTGGAGAAATCTGACCTCTTAAGACCATGGATTTAAGGAGGTTTACTCTTGGGGTTATTTATACGAAAGTGAATGAATGGATGAATCAGAATTAATGACAAAACAAAATTACTTAGAGAAATAGAGTTTTTTAGCCATATAACTTCATGAGAAACTCACCTCAGATCATTTCACCAGGCTTATTTTATTCACATTTCTCAATAATCATACCTACCTAGAGAAGAATTCCCATTCTATACTTGTCTGCCTGTGTTCGTATGTCTCAAATAAACTTTGATATATTTACTATCAAATACTTGATCAAACATAAGCCCTCAATACATTCTAGGCCTTGTGCTAAGCCCTTGGTGGCCACTGTCTTATTTATTGATGCCCCCAAATATTTATTGATTGCCTACTCTATGCAGATAATGGCTCTATCCACGAAGGGTTTTGTCAGTGAATAAATACACCCAAATCCCTGCCTTCATGAAACTTGCCCTATAGGTACAGGGTGAAGGCTTTGAGAAAATAAATAAGTGAATGTAGAGTACATTAAATGAAAAGTGCTATGGAGAAGAAGAATGTAGGGAATGGGATGGAGATTCGAGCATTTACTCCATTAAGGCCAACAGGTAAGTACTTGTATTAATTACATCATTTTGTAAGTTAAAAAATGGAAGCTTAGCCCAGCCGGTGTGGCTCAGGGGTTGAGCGTCAACCCATGGACCAAGAGGTTGCCAGTTTGATTCCCAGTCAGGGCACATGGCCAGGCTGTGGGTCAAATCTCCAGTGTGGGGCATGCAGGAGGCGGCCAGTTGATGTTCTCTCTCATTGATGTTTCTATCTCTTCCTCCCTCTCCCTTCCTCTCTCTAAAATCAATAAAGGAAAAAGTTTAAAGAAAAAAAAAAAAAAGAAAGAAATGGAAGTCCAAAGAGGTTAAGTCACTTGCCTAAAGCCATACAATTGGTAAGTGGCAGGACTTTTATTGGGATTCAAAGCATGATGCTCAACTATTAGGCTTTGATGTCTGTGAAACTGACCACCTCTCTGGCCCCCTACTGCCTTACAGGCTGGAAGGAAGCAGAGAAGGGGTGATGCACAGAGGGTGTGCTGCCATTGTCCAGGCACCCTTGCAGACCCCATCTTTCCACACTGCTCCCTGGAGCATCACCACCAGCCATCATCAACAGGATACAGCTCCTAGCAGCCTGCGGGGTGGGCCAATGGAGAGTTCAGGAAATGAGAAGGAGGGAGGGAAGGAGGCCAGTGTGCTTATCCCATAGCTCACCGTGGACCAGCTTCATTCCTATCTCTTTGCTCATTCTCTCTCCTGTTCTCCAGCCTCAAGACTGATAGCATTTCCTGTTTCAGCAGCTGAGGATACTGTACTGTCTCTGGTTTCCTTATACCTCCACCCATAGCTTTACAAGCAATCTGTTTGTTCAACTCTCCTTACATCAAAGGACTTGGGTATATTCTGATTAGCCATCACCAACAATAACCATAAGGAACTATAAAAATACAGGCCCCCTTGCTTAATGTCACAGAAGTACACCTGGAAATGGGAAAGTTAACAACATCAGTGCTTTGCGGCATCCTTATAATAACAAAATCCCTACTGAGATGAACTCTGGTTTCCTAAGTTATTACCTAGTCACTACACAATAAGGCAATTACAGGAGATGTTTCTACCTTCTCAGAAGGCTTTCAAAGTTTTGGGGTGGTGGATGCTGTACCATTCCAAGGTGGCCTACATTCACCCAACACTCACCTGGTCTAGAGTGCCTGTCAAATTCACATTTAGCAGCAGCCAGCAAAAGGATCACATGTTCATGTATCCCCTTGAAAAAGAAGCCAGCTCCTTGCTGGGAATCCAAACACAGACATAGAAAAACAAAGGTTGCTAATTGTGGAAAAACACTGCAAGGAAAACAAGCAAAAGGATTGGCAACCGCCTTCAAGTTCAGGAAGAGGAGTTCCAGTCTGCTAGTGCTGAGAGCAAAAGGCTGCGTCCGCAGCTCTTTGTGCCGGCTGGCTGGGGTCCTAAGAGTCAGCACGCACCGGCCGGCACTGAAGGAGATACGCATTACTGCGCAACAGTCAGAAGCAAAAGCCAGTGATTTCCAGCTTCTAAATCAGTTACAGTTTATATCAGGCCGTTCAGAGGTCTATTCCAGTGCGTAGACCTATCACAGCAAGAAACATTCAGTTTCACGCATCCTAGGGGCTCCCTTCACATCATGCTCTATGCATAGGGTGCCCCCTTGAGTTGGGCAGTGCAAACCCTCCGTGGAGATACGTGAAGACCCTGAAATCAGAGCAGCGACAATTACAACTACTGGTTCCTAACAGCAGTCATCGACAAGAAGTATCAAGTAGGGGTCAGGCGTTGTGTTAGGAACCCTGTGCATATTTTAATTCACGAGATAGTTCAGCGTGGGGTACAGACTTAAAGGTGACTGACCCTCAGTGATATTTGCCTTCAGATGTTCATGCTCATGTATAATTTCTTACTCCTGAAATTGGGTGGGACTTGTGACTTGCTTCCGGTCAGTAGAAGGTGGCAAAGGTGGTGGAAACCACATTGTTAATATAAGAAGATCTATCATCTCTCTGTCTGTGTGCAGCCTCCACAAGCTAAAGGCAGCCTCTGGGAGCCAAGAGTGGCCTCTGGCCCAACAGCCAGCAAGAAGCTAGGGCCCTTGGACTTAAGTTATAAGGAAATGAGTTTTGTCCATCACCTGAATGAACTTGGAAGCACACCTCTCCTTGTCAAGACCCTGGATGAAATTCAGCCCCCAGGACACCTTCATGGCAGCCTCGTGAGACCTTAAGCAGAGGATCCAGCTAACCTCTGCCAAACTCCTGCCCCATGTAAACCATGAGATAATAAATGTGTGAGGAGTTACTAAATGTGTGGCAACTGGCAACACAGAATAGAAAACTCATGCATTTAGTGAAGTCAAGATCAATACCATTATTCCCTAATGAAGAGATGGCATGTGGAGAATTTGGGAAACTGATCCAGGGTCACATAGATAGAGAACGGCTGGAGTGTGAACTAAGGCTGCCTAGCCCTGAAGTCTGTGGGCTTCACCACCACAACCAGCATGCCACCTGAGGTGCTGCAGACTTCACTGACATGCAAATTCACCCAGTGAGCACAGAACGTGTTCTCCAGTAGACACTGCAGAGGGTTGAATAGTGTTCTCAAATAAGACAGTGTTCAAATCCTAACCCCTGATACCTGGGGATGTGGTCTTATTTGGAAATAAGGTCTTTGCAGATATAATGAAGTTAAAGATCTTGAGATGAGGTCATTCTGTATTTAGGGTACATCCTAAATTTAACAATTAGTTTTTGTTAAAAGAAAAAAAAAAAAGAGAGGAGACAAACAGACACAGGAAAAAAGGCCATGTGAAGATGGAGACAGACATTGGATGCTGCAGCCACAAGCCAAGAGACATGAAGGGACTCTCTGGAGCCCCCAGAAACTAGGGGAGAGGCATGAAATAGATTATCCCTCAAGCCTTCAGAAGGAACCAACCAATGTAATGGAATACATTTCTATTCTTTCAGGCCACTCAGTTGTGACCACCTGTTACACAGCTGTAGGAAACCATGATGAGAGCCGCTGTTGTCCTGGGTGCATTACTCACTTATAGGACTTGTCTAGCTTTCCAGAGAGCAACTCAAGCTAGCTATTTATGCCGCAAGGAAGCAAACTAAACAGTGGAAAGGGCTCTGGTTTCTGGCAGAAGAAGGGAGCCATAGCAGGAATGATCTTGGCCAAGTGACTTGACCTCTTGGAAATCCTTTTCCTGACCTATTACGAAAACAATCTCTCCCAATTGCAATGCACTATGGGTCTGTCGCTGTGATGGTTCATTTTGTGTGTCAATCTGACTGGGCTACCCAGAGAGCTGGTAAAACATCATTTCTGGGTGTGTCTGTGAGGGAGTTTCCGAGGAAGATTAGCATTTGAATCTGCAGACTGAGTAAAAAAGATAGGCTTCACCAACGCAGGTGGGGATCCTCCACTCTTCTGCGGGACTGAATAGAACAAACCATTGGAGGAGGCCACGCTCTTGCTTGAGCTGGGACGTCCGTCTTCTTGTGCAGTAGGGCACCATCATCTTGGTTCTCAGGCCTTTGGATTTGGACTACAATTGTACCACCAGCTCTCCTGGGCCTCCAGCTTGCAGAAGGCAGATCATGGGACTTCTCCGCCTCTATAATTAAGAGCCAATTCCTCATAATAAATATCTTTCTATATATCTACATGTAACCTATTGGTTCTGTTTCCCTGAAGAACCCTGACTAGTACCATAATCAATAGAGATTTCTAATTCCCAATATCAATTAAATCCATAAGATATCTAGTCATTTATTGGAAGATACAAGTATTTCTTTTAAAACACACTTCAAGGCAGAGGAATTACAGAGAAGCGTTTAAGAGAGTGGACTGCCTGCAATCCCCTGGTTCAAATCCCGGGTTGACCACTCATTAGCTGTGTGATGCTGAGGAGTTTGCCACATACTCTGTGCTTCAGATTTTTTTTTTTTTTTTACCACCTATTAAATGTAGTTAATAATAGTAACTATCCTACAGGGCTGTTCAAAGGTTTAACATGGATAAATTAATATGTGTAGGCTACGTGATATATAGGAATCACTCAATAAACATGATCTGTTGTTATTAAATGGAAGAACAGTATTTAAAACAGGACCCCTCAGAGCCAATTAGAGTGCTTTCCGCCTCTCCTCATCCACTCACCCTCCTCCTCCTTCTTTGTCATCTTTGACTTAAGGCAAGGGCTAGGTCTGCATTAGTGGCACTAAAACACTTCTTCACGGACTGAAAACACCTATAGTCAATGCCCGCGCATATTTCTGTGCCCATGATTAATTATTAAGCATAATATAACTGTGAAGTCAGTGCTCAGTGCTCCACCATGCCTGCATTCAGAGAGCAGGGAACAATGTCTTTCTTGGGAAGGACCACAGATCTCTCCCATCAGGTGGGATTCTCAGATACGCAGCCATGTTTTCTCCAAGAAGGGGAAGAGGGTTTGGGAAAGGAAGTAAATAATTCATATTGATGTCCCTGGTTACCATTCATTAAATGGTGCCTCTGGACTTTGGGAGGGAATTGCGGCGTGAAAAGTTATGAATTGGGGTCCAGGCATACAGTTATTTGATTAATAATGCATTTGATTGCATTTAAGACAGTTTTGCCCAGCATGTAGGAAGTCCTCCGACAGCCACCATTCATAAACATTAGCAGGCCCTAGAATTCTCGCCGGTGGACATCATGTTCTTTCATGGAGTCGCGAGGAAAGCATCCCAGGTCACCATGTGCGGGAGGTTGTGGCACAGCAAGAATTATTTGGGTGGGAATAGAAGGCGCCCCCCAGGCTCCAAGTTTCTCATCTCATTTCTGTCGGTCCTGAGAAAAAGCCCACCCTTTCCTTCACGGAGCCCAAAACAAGAACCCGTGGCCAGAGATTCTGCACCATATTAAAGCTGAGTCCTTTGGCGTGATCTGCCCAGGCCCCAGCTGCTGCTAGACCTGCATGGCTAGTATGAGAAATGCCAGAACAAAGGGGCAAGTGTCTGTTAAGGGGGAGGGAGGGAGAAAGAGAGAGCGCACTTCTTTGTTAGGCTGATTACATTATCTTGGGACAGACCAGTTGCTTCTTTAAACTAACCAATCAACTTCCTAAGTTGTTTTGGGCTTCTGATGGATCCACTCCCCCACCAATCTAGTTCCTAGCTTTTTCAGGGCTCTGTGTCCCTCTTCCAATAGGATCCTTTTCCCCAGGCTAGACAGACAGGCCTCTATGGTCACCGTCTTCGCTTCTATCATGCCTGCACCCAGCAGAGGACTCTCTCCTGCTGTTTTTATTTCTCCCCTGACCCCTGGACATGCCTGCTTTGGGGGGATTAGGTCAGGAGGATGCCCTGGGGAGCGTGTGAAACTGTGACTTAGTGAAGCAAGCAGGCTCCTGCTCCCTAGTTTATTATGCTTAATAACATCTGATTCCCTTTGCTGGCTTCCTTTATTAATATCTAGCTGTCTATGCGAGATCACCTCGGTAGCTGGATAAAAATTAAGGTGCACGGGCTCCAAGCCTCAATGATCTGATTCATTAGGTCTGGGCTGCAGTCCTCAAATCTACATTTTGAACAAATTTCTAAGTGGGTCTCCTGCAGGCTACCCTGAGACCCAGGTTCAAAAACAAAGCCCTAGAGAGACACCCAGAACTCCTCGGTCTTTCTGCAGACTTGTATCAGCTTTCCTTCCTCCCTGGTATTTTTCCAGGATTCCCGACAAAGGACTGAGTCCTCCCCAGGACACTGCTGTGAGAGGCAGCTGGATGTCTGCTGCTGGGAGGAGAAGGACTCTGAGGTTGTTAAATATTTCCAAAAGGGATGCTGAGGTCCCCGCTGAAGCAATAGAAAGAGTCTATCCATCAAATAGCATGCAGTCCCTACTCCGGGAAGAGTACATTCTGTCGGAACCATCTTAACTCTCACTTGGATGCAGAAGACACGGAGGGAGCCTGTGTTGGATCTCCCTACCTTTCATGCCATGAGAAGGCTGCATTTAGGAAAATGAGCATTGCTAGTAGGGACCTTTCTTTGGAGAAGATTTCTACCAACTCCCTTCCTTTCTGATTTAAAGGAGGAGACAGAAATGGACGAATTCTGCAATTGGATCAAGGACAAGAGCATCTTTGAATTTCTTCATAGAATATAAGGTTACACTCATGTTCAGAATCCCTGCTTCACATGTGACCCCATATATGAAGGGTACAGTGTAAAAGGAGCTCCCTTTGACTGAAGAGACTGTGTCTGGCATCATGGAGAGGTGCTGTCTAGAATCAGGGACAGGGCGGTTCAGAATCTTGGGTGCGCTGTTTGAAAGATTCTTGAGGGTCTTGCAAAGGAATCATGGAAACTAGCGTGTTGATCATGTGAAGGAAAATGGAAGGGGTGAAATTTGCATTCACTTTAGTGCTGTACTTACTAATCACAATCGATCACTAATTACTAATCAACGAAACATCCTAGATAATGAGTCAGTCAAATCGGCCTTTGAATCTTGGGTCCAGTCTCTATACTGACTTCGGAGAACTAAACCTCAAGGTCTTGATCTGTGAAATGGAGCTAAGACGTATTTTGCAGCGTCACTGTCCACTAGAAATAAAATGTGAGCCACACGTTATATTCTAAATTTTCTAGTAGCCACACCAAGAAAAAATAAGGAACAAGGGAAATAGATGTTAACAATTAATCTATGAATAGGATACAATAAAAATATTATTTCAACATTCAATTAAAATGAAAAATATTGGGGGTGGGGAGTGGAGGTGGAGGAGGATGTAGGGAGGGTAAATGGTGATAGCAAAAAGCAAAGAAAAAGATCAGAAGCAGATATAAAAAGAACTATTAAGATTTTTCATTCTTTTTTGTATATTAGATTTTTGACAGCTCACATGTTGTCCACTCGTCCCTGCTGGGAACATGGACATTTCCAGTGCGCCACATTCCCGTGTGGCTGCTGGCTGCAGTGCAGGACAGCGTCGATGTGTTGTGTTACTGTAAGTGTGAAAAGAAATCTGGCATGTGTAATGCCTACCTCAGTATAGAAGGCACCTTCTCAATAGCTACCATCGTTGTTGTTATTATTATTAGCGCTTGTGTGCGGTAAAAAGGAAAGGAACCACAAAGCTTTCTGCGAAGGGAGCTAGCAGCAGGAGCTTGATGTTACACTTCGTCATCCAAGTCAAAATGATTGACACGAGGGTGAGGTCGTGAGTTTCTATGAAATTCCAGATGCTCACTTTTTAATGAGCCTCAATAGATCACATGAGTGTCTATGTTTTTATTTGTAATACTACATTGTACCCATGTGAACACACGACACACTAACTCTGGAGCAAGTCCTCAAAATTATTAGCGGGCACACACCGCATTCCTTTCTTATGTTCAACTGACTTGTTGAAAGCAGAAGGGCAGAATCATGGTTCAGGTATGAACCTACATGGAGCCTCCCAGGACGGGTAAGATTTCAGTGGGAGGAACGAAGCCAGAGGAAGTACAGCATAATCAGTGTTTGCCAGTAGAAGTCAATAAGGTTGTGGCAGGTTAGAATGTGACCAGAAAAAGTTGTGATGATGATATGGAGAAATAATAAACTGGTTTATAGGGTTACAATGTGGAAAACCTTAAAAGGGTGTAGGTAGTAACTGTCTGTGACATCTCCTAAATTGTGGGTGTGCCACCAATGATGCTGAATGGCAATTAAAAAGAGTGTTGTTTATTTAGTCAAAAGTGTATTAGACCATAGAACCTAGCAACTCCTAAGTATGTATCCAAGAGAAATGAACCATGGATGCTCACAGCAGCGCCAGTCATAAAAGTCAAAAAGTCGAAACAGCTCATATGTCCATCAGTGGATTAAATGGAGTAATAGTCGGCCATGAAGAGGAATCAAGTATCGATATGTGCTCAACCTGGGTGAACCTTGAAAACATGCTCAGTGAAACAAGTCAGATAGAAAAGGTTGCATATTGTATGTTTCCCTTGATATGAAATATCCAGAATTGGTGGATTTCTAGAGACAGGAAGATCAGAGGTTGTCCAGGGAATGAGGGGCAGGGAGGATGACAAGTGATTACTTTAATGGATACAGGGTGTTCTTTTGCAGTAATGAAGATGTTTTGAAACTGGAAAGAGTTGGTGGTTGCACATCATGGATGCGTGACATGCCCCTGAATCACGCACTTTAAAAGGGTTAATTGCATGTTATGTGCGTTTTACCTCAATAAAGAAAAGTCTATTTAAAAAACAGGTGCTTGTTTTGATTGAGGCCACAGTTGGTAATTTTTTAAATAAATCAAGTTAAGGGAAAAAAAATAGCAAGAACATCGTAATTAAGGTGGTGTGTGGATCTAGCAAAAAGCGTCAAGGTGGCATCTCACCAATGCAGTTCTGGGAAACTAAAATTCATTTCCTTCCTCCTCAGTGGAGCCAGCTGCCTCCCGCTGGAGAGGAATAGAATGCTTCCTGCCTAGTTCAAGACACAGTGAGTAGAATAATTAAAGGTCTTTTTTTTGATAGAATTCCAGCAAGAGCCTAGGACCAGCCTCGTCCCACTGGTAGGAGAAGGGACCATCTCAGGTGTCTGCATAAAGCTACAGCTAAACACACACGGAACGCCAGTGCCTTGGCCCTGAGTGGAGAGAGCATGACTCCCTCACTAATTAGCTGGGTGACCTTGGGCAAGTTCCTTCAGAACACAGTTCTTACACAGTAAACGGAGGGGCACCCTGCAACCCTTGCGTGCGGGTGAGCAAGACTTTCACCACCTGAGGCTGGTTTTCTCCTTGGCAATGCCACTGTCACGATGACAATTTGCATATGTGATCCCAGTTATTGCTATGACAGGCACGTGAGGGGTGAGCTGTCTTGATCCCAGTAATGTTATGATTTATAATAAGAAATGCATATTTGGTCTTTACACCCATCTCTGACACAGAGCCCCTAAAGCCCTTAGAATTTCCTCTGTGATAAGAGCAGCAAAGGTCTCTCTCATTATGTTAATAAGGTGACCTCTGGCCTTCATCTAGGAGGGGGCTGGAGAACCAACTCTGTGATTAGAAGGTTGAAACTTTCATTCCACCCCTCCCCCACTCTGGGAGGTGAGGACAGGTCCTGGAGGTTGAATCCACCACCAGTGACCACATTTAATCAATCACGCCTAAGTAATAAAGCCTACGAAAACCCAAAGGAACAGGGTTCATAGAGCTTCCAGGATGGAGAACCTAGGGATTTGGGAGGAAAGTCCCATACCCTTTCCCCATGTCTGTCCCCATGTATCTCTTCCATCTTTCTGTTCCTGAATTACATCCTCTTACAATAAATGGGTGTTTCACAAGTAAAATGTTTCTCTGAGTTCTATGAGCCGCTTTAGTAAGTGAATTGAATTCAAGGAGGGTGTGGTGGGAACCTCCAATCTAGAGACTGTCGGTCAGAAACACAGGAGACAGACTTGACCTGATGTTCAAGTCTGATGTGCGTGTGTGGCTGGGCAGGGCAGTCTTGTGGGGCTGAGCCTTTAACCTATGCAACGTGGTGCTGTCTCCAGGTAGACAGTGTCTGAAGTGAGTTGAGTTGTAGGGCACCCTGCAGTGTTGGGGAACCACTTGGTGTGGAAAACCTCCTCCTGCCCCATATTGGAAGTAGGTGTAGAACCATCATGCTCTTTTTGCTGCGCTGAATGTGACGGCAGAACCAGCTCAGAATGGTCCTATCCTATTTAAGGAGATACTGAGTTGCTTTCAGAGCCAATAGAGCAAGATCAGAGGTCATGTAGCCAAAGCATGTGCAGAGAAGAGAACTTGGACCTCCATCTGGATAGGGAACCCAGGCCCTCACCCCCACATTGAACCAAAGGACCAGGACCCAACTGGAACTGGAACACCAGAAGGAACCCCTTCAGAAGCAAAATATTTATTGCCCAGGACAACCTGGTATTGATACCCCTTTACCATATGACTGGCCAAATCCCAAGGTCCTCCAATGAACACTTGCCCGGCCAGCACTCCGGCACACCGAATCCCTTAAACACCCTTAACCTAGTCCAATGAGCAAGATGGATTTGAGACAATATCAGGTCTCCCATCTTCTCCGTTGGCACCTTCTTGATCAATATACATTTCCTTATTCTCAACTCTGACGTTTTGAGCTTTGGCCTTTGAGAGCACTGGGCATAGTAACTTGGGTTGGGTGACATGAACACTGAGGTCTAGAGGGTTTAGAGATCCCGTAACTTATCCCAGATGGCCCAGGTCATAGGTGGAGGTAGGACACACACCTGTGCCTGCCTGTTCTTAACCAGGGGAACACGGCAAAGGTGCTGCATTCCCTCTTATCAACGTTCACTCCTTCCTCCTCCTCTTCCTTTTTTCTCTGACTGCGGGCTTCCAAATCATAAAAGTCAGATCACTTACCAGTCGACACTGTAATTTGAGTTGAGGCACGCTGGGCTTGATAACCACTAAGGTCCCTCTTAGCCCTGAAATCATTATTATTATTATTATTTTCTTTTCTACTGCAATATGCCGCGGACATTCCACCAAGGAATAAACATGCTAACCAGTGAGGTATTTCAGAAGAAAATCACAACCGGTCTGAAATCAGAGATGCACTGATTACGTTCATATTTCCTTCACAGCAGCGTGCAAACATATCATTCCAAATATTTTACCACTGGATAGATTGGACATAACACAAAAGATGAGTTTCTAACCCGGGCTGCAACACTGTTTTTGCTTAATGTTTCCAGCCACATCAAGTAGAACATTCTCCCAAAGTGCAATGTATACATTAGCTGGGGAGTATAAATCATCCATAATTATAATATCCTTCACCCCGAGAGGCCTTTAGCATTTCCTTTATGAAACCCACACAGTTGAGACTTGCACCTGGCTAATAGATAGGCCCTCCCTGAAAATACAATTATGCCACATGCAGGGCGGGGAAGTAGTTTTGTGTGCCTGCTGTCCCTGTGCGCTTCACACACCATGGCTTCCCATCGTGGACTTAACTGCTGGCTGCCCAGAAGCTCTGTGCAGGAGAGGATGTGGGGGAGGGCGGGGCCTGCCCTGCCTGGCATGCAGCCAGGGGCTCAGAGAAACACTGGCTGGCCACAGGGCACCCCAGGGGGGCTCTGAAATTCAGTCCTGCAGGGAGAATCCTGGGTCCCTGGCGTTTGAGCATTTCTGGGGAAGGTCGGAAGATGCTGTTGAAGACCTCCCTCAAAGAATGGGCTGGGTGCCAAGCACTGTGCTAGGTGCTGGGCAGTAAGGAATAGGAGAACAAGGGTGGGGTGGTGGAGCTTGATGTCAATGTTCTCAGGGTCTGGTGGGAATTAAAAGGACAACCAAAAAACATACATGCACTTATGCATAGCCCAGGGACAAAGACAATAATGTAGTGAAGGCCTGGGGGGTGGGGCAGGGTGGAGGGAGACAAAGAGGGGGGAGTGGGGGACACCTGTAACAGAGTCGACAACAGAGAAGAAAGAAGAAGAAGGACACCGTCACGCAGCATGGCGGGCTTGCCAGGACCACGGAGGAGAGCAGTGTGTTCCATGCCGCCGTGGCCTGGGGCTCCCACGGAACTTCTGCAGAGTGTCACGCAGACCACAGTTGTGGAAACAAGTGGAGAGTGCTACTTCATGACACGTGAATAGGTGAACATCAAACAATTTCTGAAACCCTGGTTTTGCTTTTCTTTATTTTTAAATAACCCACAGAGTGGCCTAGGCCTTCCTCAGCCTCTCGGAGTCCTCAAAGGCAGACAGACATGCTTTTCCACCTTGGTTCTCCGACCCGGGGACCCTCATTCCGGGTTCCCCTCTATCCTTCAGAACCTCATTTCTTATCTGGCAGACACTGCTGGCTGTCAGCCCAATACCCACTCTCATCCCCCTTCCCTTTAACTTGTTACATTACGCCACGGGAAAAAAGGCGACATAGCCAGCATCCTTTGCAGCTAGGTTAGGCCATGTGACTCCATCCTGGATAACGAGATGTTGGTTTCTCCGGGATGCCCAGAAAGGCTGTTTGATAAAGGGAGATTCCTATTCCTCATGGGATTTCCGGTTCAGGTTGTTGGCCGCTTTCCTCCTTTGGCCCTTCATGCATCCATTCACTTTTCAGGCATTTACTGAGCACTTACTATACACAACTGAGATGAACAGCACGAGATCCTAAACCTCAGGCATGGTGCAACCTAGTGAAGGAGAGAGACCAGAAACCTGATTTCATGCGTAGTGTCTGACCAGGGCCAGATGAGGAGAGTGGCCAAGGCACAGTGAGGACAAAAAGGCGAGAATGTTGACAGTGGTGGTCAGGAATGAGGCTTCTGCTCCATTTTGTGGTCTCTAGGATCTGAAATTCTAGCTGCTGTTCAGGCATGCGCTTTTCGTCTTTCTGACTTCACTAGGAACTCTTTGCAGGCAAGAACCTAAACCTTGGAGAGTATTTAGCACCGTCTTCCAGACACGCCAAGCAGCATGAAAGCTGACCTGTCTGTGCTCTAGGGCTGGAAAGGATCCTGAGACACCCTTCCTCACATGGGAGAGATATCTCATCTTGCTAGCCCAGTGGCCCTCAAAATGCAGTGCCTCCACCAGTGCCAGGCTCACCTGGGAACTTGCAATGATAGAGCTCCATCGCCAAGCTGATGCATCCAACAATCCAGGGTTTATGTATTTGCCCTTAAAAGATGCTCTGTGCCTAACTCCCCACATTATTCTGGAAGTTGGTCAAAAATGCATGAACTTCAAATGCGGGTTAATCATCTCGTCAGAGCCCCCCTATTTTTCTCCTTCCCGGAGTTCCATCAGAACCCTGTGAGTGTGCCCGATCTCTCCATGGGCCCCCAGGTTTCCAGCTGCCTAGGTTTTGATCTCCATGAATGTCTTTCTCTCTTTGGAGGCTTGTGACCTCCGGAGTCAAGACTAATGAACAGGAGGTAAACCGACCAAACAAACAACATCTTTGCTTTGAAGAGAGACCTGCCTGTGGAACACTCGGAGGAATCGGAAATGCCTCGTGATGTCTGCTAAGCAAACAAAAAGCAAATCCTGCCCAAACATTATTAGCCAAGGCGACAAGGTCAAGGCAAAGGCAGAGGGTCACACTAGGTGGTCAGGTCCCGGGGGGTGTCAACTGCATTCTTTGCTTGAGACAAGCAGAAGACTGTTGGCTGCTGGCAATAGAGGAAGGGCAAGACTTGGGGGAAATAACACAGAGAAGAGTCAAGCTGAACAACAGTCATTCTAGCAACCAGTAGTCACCAAAGATGTGTGGCCAGACACAGAGCTCTCCTACTGCCCTGTCCTCACTGCATGAGTTCTCACTCCTATTCTGCAGAGGAGAGATCTGGCTCGGGGAGGTCCCATGTCCCATGCAAGGGCACACAGCTTCTAGGTGGCTAAGCCTGAATATAAACACATGTTTAATGGGCTCCGAATGCATTATATAGGCTGAATACCTTTACAGAGTGCAGTAGGCAGAATCGTGGCCCCCTCAAAAGATGTCTCCATCCTAATCCCTGTAACCTGAGAATAAAGGGCTTTGCAGATGTGGTTAAGTTGAGGATCTGGAGATAGGAGATTATGTTGGATTACACTGGTGGGCCCAATGGAATCACAGAGGAAGGCAAGAGGACAGGGAGGAGGAGTAATAAGGAAGGAAGGGGTCAGCATCAGAGATTTCACGAATCTACAAAGCTGCTGGCTTTGAAGATGAGCCCAGGTAATGCGGTTTCCCTAGAAGTGGGAGAAGGCAGGAAATAGGATTCTGTCTGAGAGTCTTCAGATGGATCGTTGCCCTGCTAACATGCTAACATCTTTTTTTTAATTTATTTTTTTTTATCCTCACCCGAGCATAATTTTTTTTTTATTTTTTTGTTCAGATAGAGTGGGAGGGAAAGAGAGAGAGAGAAACATTGACGTGAAAGGGACACATCGAGTGGTTGCCACCCGCATGACCCAACCAGGGCCGGGGACAAACTGCAACTGAGGTATGCGCCCCTAGCGGGAACCGAACCCGGGTCTCTCAGGACCACAGGCCGACGCTCTAACCGCTGAGCCAAACCAGCCAGGGCTGACATTTTGATTTAACCCAGAGAGACCCATTTTGGACTTCAGAATTCCCAGAACTGTAAAAAAATACACTTGCGTAAAAAATATACTAAACTGATGATCACGTGTTACAACTGCAACAGGAAATTAATGTAGAGGGAGATCTGTGCGTGTTCAGAAGCAGAATGGAGCCACGGAGGGAGGAGGTGGGGGAGGCACGGGTTCGACTCAATTATCACAGTGGCCACTTGTGCAAAGCTTAGCATGTTCCTAGATTCCTGTGTGAGATCCTTTACATGTATGAACTCAATTCAAACCCACAGCACACCTATGAGGTTGGTCTACAACTGTGTCCTTTCACAGATTAGTTAATTGGGGTACAGAGAGGCATAGTGACTGGCCCCAGATTGCACAGTGGGTCAGTGAGGTGGACCAGATTTAAGGCAAGGGTTCTAACCCTGGAACCTGCCCTCCTCACTGCCACAGACGCTGTTCAAACTGGAAAAGACGAGGTCGGATTCACTAACGTATTTCCACAGTTTTACACTGAGGGTCTGCTCTTGCCAGGTGCATAGGTAAGATATTCCTCGTGCTCTTAAATGTGGTCTGGGAGGGGAATCTGCATGTGCTGTATTGTAAAGTACAACCTGGAAATACCGTCGTAGAGGACTGGGCATGGCAGAAGTACAGAATGGACGAGATCAGGCTCCAGGTCCTGGTGGATAAGTACAAGGCTCCCGGTGGGGAAGGAAGGAGGAAGAAAAGAGGGAGGGAAGGAAGGAAGGAAGGAGAGAAGGGAAGAAGGGAAGGAGAGAAGGAAGGAGGGAAGACAGGGAGGGAGGGAGGGAGGGCGGGAGGTTGCCTCACACGGAGGGAAGGACAAGCTCACAGGCAGAGTCCTGGAGGAGCCAGGCATGGTTCAGCCTGGACATGACAGGTTTATCCCAGGGGCCTTGCCCCTGGAGTGCCAGAGAGTATCCCAGGAGGCTAAAGCTGGGAAGATTCAATGTCAGATCCTGGACGGTGTAGTACTTGGTAGAAATAACAGATATGTGCTGCAGGGCTGGAGAGAAAGGGGTATTTATTGGGCCGAAATGTGTCCCCCTAAAAGATATCAAAGTCCTAACCCCGAGTCCATGCAAAGGTGACCTAATTTGAATATAGGGTCTATAGGGTCTTGGCAGATAATCAAGTTAAGATAAAGTCACTTGACTCGTGTCCTTATGAAAGGAGGAAATTTGCCCTCAGAGACAGACACACACACAGGAAGAACACGTGTGAAGATGAAGACAGATTGTAGCGCGATGCTTCCACGAGCCAAGGAATGTCCGGGCTGCCAGCAAACCGCCGGAAGCTACAAGGTGGGCATGGGAGAGCTCTTCCCCGCCATCCCTCGGACGCAGCTGACCCTGCAACACCTTGATCTCAGACTTGCGGCCTCCAGAACTGTGAGACAGTCAAGGCCTGTTGTTGAAGGCGCCCGGGCTGTCACAGCAGCCCCAGCGAGGGGACGCCTGGACACAACAGTTCTCGCGAGGATGGCTGGGCTCAGTCCTTCTCAACACGAAGTTCACTGGGCACTGGGCACAGAGGTAGAGAGAACTCCGCCTCAGCACTGCTGACATTCTGTTGTGTGTGTGTGTGTGTGGGGGGGGGTGCCCTGTGCCCTGCGGAATGGTTAGCAGCATCCCTGGCTTCTATCCAACAGATCCTAGTAGCACCCCTGCCCCCTTTCAACTTAAAACAACCCAAACTGTCTCCAGACATTACCCAACCCCCACGGGGGAACAAAATCACCCTTGGTTGAGAATCACTGGACTAGATAGAAGAAATGGAGTTATGCAGCAAAGAATTACTTTTGAAATGTAGTTCTGCAAAAGTTACGGAGCACCACGTCTGGGCTGGGCTCAGCGCTGGTACTGCGAGGTCAAAGACGAAGAAAGGGCCCCCCCTGTCCTTTGGGAGTACCCCGTCTGTGGGGGCGGCTTGCAATTCCCTGCAAACAGGGCTGACAAAAACAAAGAAAAGTTTCTGGAAATTAGAGTGCGGTTATGTAAGCTCACTTGATGTGTTTATGCATACACTGTTATTTCACATTATTTCAGAATAAAGCCACATTTCCACAGGCTAGAGGCTATTTTCCCATAATTTTCTCCTAGCATTGTTTATCCTGTATTTTTTATGAGTTTGGGGGTTATTACCGAGTTTTCAACAACCATTAGACTGTGCCTGTGACATAATTGAATACAATTTTATTACCCCAGTGAACAGACATAAATATTTAATCCTTCTGCTCCACATATTTTGTGGGCTAATAAATTGCTTTTTGGGGTTGCCCATAGGATGGGTACCTTCTGCAGATCTGAGTCGCCTTTCCCTCCAACGTGCTATTAAGCACGTCAGTGCCGCTCACACTTCTAAGTGGGGCATTGAAAAAAAAAAAAGATCTCGTGTTTCATCCAAGCTGAAGTAGCAGGTGGAATTCTGCTCACTGTTCCTGATTCTATTGGGCAGCTTGCCTGACAAGTGGCAGGCGCAGGACTCCTCCAGGATGCTGGAGAGAAACCCTGCAGCCGGGCTCCTGACAAAGCTCCTCTTGGAAACATTGGTGTCACTTCAGAGAAAGCGTGTGGACAGACTCCGCTTCTGGGGAGCAGCAGAGGCCCCGGGAATAAAGAGATAGCCCTCAGCTATTAATAACATGATGTGCGAACAGCATGTTTTGTAGGTAGTGGCTGGCTGGGTCTGTCTGCCCAAGATATCATTTCTATCCACGGCCATGAACTCGCCTCAGGCATTTGTGAAATTCTTACTAATACGGATGGTTAACCTGCCATCTGCCTTTTTCCCCTTTTCGGTGCTGATGGGGTGGGGGATGCTGTTAAAGGGGGAAGAATTTGAATAAATACAAGGTCCCACATCTTAGCTTTATGAATGGGTAACCAAGCAACTTTTTTTTTTTAAGTTATAGTCACACCCGTTGGCTGGGAAGCAATGACTAAGAAACAGTTGCTATTTAGCAAAAAATAAATAAAATAAATAAATAAAAGGATGAACAAGTAGGGTTTGAACTCCCTGCCCAAATGCAAAAACGCTAATGAGGCAAATAGCCATATTGGATTTTTTTTCCCCCAGCACTGACTCCCAGGGATGAAAGTTACACCAAGTTTATTAAGTAATTCAGTTTTGTAGAACTTGGAAGAATCCTCTAACTCTTTTACCATGCTAACAAGCACAGCACCTCTGACAGAATGGCTGCCAAGGAGGTTTCATCCCTACTGTTTCTGTTTATCCAGCAAATTGTAGTTTTGTTGTCTGAGGGAATTGGGAACAGGGGAATTGGTAGAAAAGTATAATAGAGAAAAACTTCACTGCGCACAAAACAAAACAATTCTTCTCTAACAAAATTAACCACTTTGATTTCATCCCCTTTATGCCTCCTGCAGAGTAAGTAGCCTCCAGCGAGTGAGCTGGTCTCCCCAGCAGGTGCAAAGCAGAGGGTCCCTGTGAACAGAAATGCCTAGGAGGACTGGAGAAGCGAAAGAAGATGCTCCCCACACAGTAGCTGGGTCCGAGATGGATGGGTTTCATAAGCTTACCACTCAAACCTCACAGAGAACTGGGTTTGGCATCGGAAGTCCTGGAAATAACAGTCTGGAACACACCTCCTTATGCTTAATGCAGGCAGTGTATCAGGATGGTGCTTACACACACACACACACACACACACACACAGCGCCTTTCCATTTTGCTTTAAAAATTATCTGAGAAACAAATGGTTAAAGAAGGGTGGTATATTTTATACAATGGAATACTGTTCAGCCTTCAAAAAGAAGGTAACCCTGCCCTTTGTGATTGGATGAACCCAAAGGACATTATGTTAAGTGACATAAGCCAACCACAGAAGGACACATACAAAATAGTCAAGCTCATAGACCAAGAGACTAGGACAGTTGTGACCAGCCACTGAGGGAGGAGAGAAGAGGATTGCTGTTCACTGGGTATCAGGTTCAGTTATGCAAGATGAGTCCAATCAAGAGGTCTGCTCCTCAGCATCGAGCCTGCGGAGAACCAAACGGCACTGTGCCCTTAAAATGATGTTAAGAGGGTAGATCTCATGTGAAGTATTAGTACAAAACAAAAAGAGGCCAAAAAACAAACAAACAAAAAGAGACACAAGCAACTCTCAGAGGTGATGAAAATGTCTGCCTCATTGATTGTGGTGATGATATCACAGGCGGATGCATGGGTCCGAATTCATCAATGTGTGCACATTCAATATGTGCATTTGGGGCACATCAGTTATACCTCAATACTGTAGTGAAAATGATCTGAGAAAGATCTGCACTTCGAGGTGAGCAGGCAGCAAATGAGAACATCCCACTTTCTGCTCTGGCTGAGTCCTGTGGGGATACCTTGTCCCTGCGTTGCCCAGGTTGGGGCATACTGTAGTGCCCCCTCCTTCCCCATCCACTGGCTCACATTCCAAGTGTCAGTTACCTGTGGTCATCTACAGTCGGAAAAATATTAAAGGAAAATTTCCAGAAATAAACCATTGCTAAGTTTTAACTTGTACACTGTTGTGAGTATTGCAATGAATTGTCACGCCTTCCTGCTCTGTCCTGCCAGGCACACGAGTCATCCCTTTGTCCAGAGTGTCCAGGCCGTGTACACTACACACCTGCTAGTTTCTTAGTAGTTGTATTAGTAATCTGACTGACTGTTCCAGCATTGTAGGGCTTATTTCCAAGGAACCCTTATTTTATTTAATAATGGCTCCAAACACAAGAGCAGTGATGCTGGCAATCTGGACATGCAGAAAGAAGCCAGAGTGCTTTCTCTAGGTACAAAGTATGTAACAGAGGAGAAAGCATTGCATATAGAGAGTGCAGGACTACCTGCAGTTTCAGGAATCAACTGGTATCCCCAGTTGTGAGGGGGAACTGCTGTGTGCAGGCTGTGCCTTGTGGGAGCACTCCTTGGAGTGTGGGCATCAGATCTGTAGGAATTGAACACACCTCCAAAGGGCCCCAGCCTCCTTAAACAATAAACATCCTCCATGGTCTAGAAGTGCTTCGCTTCCAGTGTCTGCTGTCCTCTGAAGCAGAGAGCTCTGCCAGTTTGCTGCCCACCTGCTGGGGTGATGCTCTCTCCTTCCGGGGCTGAGCAGCAGCCCTGCCAGGCATTCGGCCTCCTTCCTCCCTTCTCTGCTCGCACTGTGTTTGCGCTGCTGCCTTCCTGGAAGGCAACTCTCCATCTGTGCCTTAAGTGCAGATAACACCAGGTTATCTAAGGGCTGTCCCCAGGGACATTTATAGCCGTGGACTGAAACTTCCCACCCGGCACCTCATGAGTCCATTTCTGCAATTCACGTGGCTCTTGTGTCTCATCAAAGTGGTTCTTTGCATCAGGGACTATTCCGCACGCATTCTCTGACCACCAGTCATTGGGGAATTCAAAGAAAAATGGGAAACGAGGAGAGATTTAGGGATATTTTGAACGTTCAAGTGGGATAACATTTTCTACCTCTTTGTTAGAATCTGAGCAATGGTCTCCCAATACTCTTGCTGCATAAGCACCAACTCCTTACCACAGCCTGTAAGGCCCAGGAGTCTGGGCCTACAGACCTTTCCAGATGCAGTCAGCCCTTCCCTGCACTGAGCCCTCCCAGCTGCGGCCACACTGCCCTCTGCACAGGTCATGAAATGCCACACGGGCCCTCTAGCGCCCAGACTTTGACATACGGCTTCCTTCCATGTGCTTGGTCTTCTCCAATTGTTTCCCTCTCATCTGAAAGACCCCTTCTCCCCTTCTTGCACAAGGGAGATCCTTGCTCACCCTTTTCATGACAGTTTCAGAGTCACCTCCTCCGAGAAGCCCTCCTTGAAGTCCGGGTCCAGGCAGGACTCTCACAGACCCGTTTCTGCCCAAAGGAGATCTCATCTCAGTTTGAAGCTACACATGAATCACAGCGATTTGTTCCTTTAAGTGCCTCTCGCCAGCTTTCATGTAAGCTCCATGACAGTAAGGGGTAGACAGAATCCACACCATTAGAATCTGGCCCATAGTAGGTGCGATCAGTCAACATCTGATGAAGGAACGAGTGAACAGTGGAGAGCAGTGAACCAGGTACCAGGCAACACTGCGGCTTGTTTGGCGCACATTCTCGTTACGTGGTCCTGACGGCCTGGTGGGCTCAGGAGCTCTTTTGAAGCAGGCCTTGCATGGAAACCACTTCTCCTTCTTGGGTCTTCTCATTACGCCCAGGAAGCCTTCCCTCCAGATATTGCCAGAGTTCCATTTGCTTAACAAACAGAACTCCTAATGGAGCTTTGCCATGAGACCCATATTACCTACAGTTTTCCACTGCGGTGGCAAGGGGCATGACAGGAACAAGCAGGAGCGCCGATACAGAACACCAGAGTCGAGCGGACTTCCACAGATTGATTTGCAACAATCCAGAAGTGCAGAGGGCAGAGCAATTACTATCCCGAGTCCTTAAAGCGCCACCTACCAAGCTGCAACACCCTGAGCTTCGAGCACGACACCTGATTTTATGTAGACAGATATACGCCGACGTTGAGTATGCAACTTTACATTTCCATATGTCAGGTAAAGTACAACCTTAAGCATATTCTGAATAATTCATTCAGGCAAAGGTCTGATAAACAGATGTCTGTAAAGCAATAGTTCTGAAGGTGGCATTTTTCTGACATGAAAAAAAAAAAATCCCTGCTTAAAAGCCAGATGGCAAACAAACCCCAGTTCATCACTTAGGCTCACACGGGGAACTCCAGCACATTTTTCATCAATTCCCACTCTATATTTAACACAGTAAATAGAACAGTGAAGTATTATGTCTCTTCCTTCTCAATCCGTCTCAACCACGCACGTTAATCTCTACTGGGTCTGAAGCAGTGTTTACTCCAAATAAGCAAATGAGCTTCCATGTAACAAATTATCTCTTTGCAGAAACAACAAAAAATCCTGTATGCACAAATGTTTTAGTGTATTGAAGGTTGCCAGAAACAGATTTTGCAAAAATATATATTTTTCCCCTTTGCCTCTCACAACTTAATTGAGGTGTCGAGCATGCTATTACATAAGCAAGAGCGTATCTGGATTTGCTTAAGTGGATATGAACTTTCTATTACTCTGGGTCAGGGATTATGGTCTCAGGATCAGCCCATCTCGGGCACTGTTTACCTGCTTCGGCTTGGGTATGGCTTTCTCCAATTGCAATAGAGATGTCCTGTCTCGTCCCTTGACTTTGGACCCTGCCCTTACCAGGGGGGCACCTCCAGAAGGAAACTTCTCTTGACTCACCAGGTTGCTAAAATGCACCCAGGGTGGGAGATGGATTTCACTACAAGAGGTCAAGGTCAAGAAGTGATGCTACACGGGGTGAGTTGGTCTGATCTCACCCCATCCCTCCATCTCTTATTTTCTTCCTCTGTACACATTTATTGAATACCTATGTTAGACACTGTGATGAGAGAAAGGAATGAGACTGTCTTATGGGAAACACTAAGTCTATCAATAGATCATTTATAATTTAGGGTGGTGAGCTCAACTTAGACTTGTACACTGGCCATGCTAGAAACACAACGCCCTGTTCTATGTGATGTTGGTAGATGGGAGAGGCGCCAAGAATCCTGCCTGGTTCCAATACACCTCATGGGAACCTCCTAAATTGCATTCAGGCAATGGATACATCATATTTTCCAGCAGTGACCAGGACACAGTTTCATGCAGCCCACAGGCTAGAGAAGAAAGCAGACACTCAACAGTAACACAAGTGACTGTGACCGGTATTGTGTACGGTGTTTTCCTATCCCAAAGCAGATAGGGAAGCCATCATGGAGAACACGGTATTGATTCTGAGACCTGAGGAATGAACAGCGCCGTTGACCAGGTGAGGTGACGAGAGGGGAGCCATCCGGGCAGAGGCAACAGCCTGTGCTGTGACTCTTAGCACATGGACAAAACTGGAAAAAGACCCAAGTGGCTCAAAAATAGGAGTGGCAGAGAGGGACAGATGCATACGCAAAGGTGGGCAGAGGCCAGACCATGGGAGACAGAGGAGTTTGCCTTTGTCCTATGAGCAACGGAAAACCCACCACTGGTTTTAAGTGAGAGGATAGGTCGTGGCAACGTGATCAGATTTGTGTTAGAAAAGATCCCTTTCCCTAATGGAAGCAGGATAAAGAGGGGTCCAGAGTAGCTACAGAAAGATCCTGCATGATTTTTTGGCAGTTCAGGTGGGAGATATTGACAATTTGGACTAGGATATTGGTGGAGAAGCTGGTGAGAAATAGACAACTTGAGTGTATACTTGATAATGAGATGGTTGAACCAATTCACCACACAAGCTTGTTCCAGTTATCAATGAGAGTATCAATAATAACACCAGAATAGTAATTACCTCCTATCAACCTTCTAGGTACCAGGGAATCATCTAACAAGTTTATGAGTATTAACTGATGTAACCTTCCCAACAACCCTGAGAAGCTGGTAACCTGCATGTCTCATTTTGTACATAAGAAAATGGAAGCACAGAAAAGTTAAATAACCTCACCCAACTTCATCTAGCTATTAAGATTAAACATGATTCAAATGCCTGGAGCCAGAACAAGGGAAAATCATTTACTTACAAGATGTTAGTGCTTGCCTTTGGGAACCTGCTGCAATGAACGGGTTTATGTACTTCAAACAGATAAATGCAATGTCAGATATCCATGTGAAAGTTGGGGACAATAATGGCATTTTGTACTAGGGTAGCACAGAATGAAGCAATCATAACTTGAGCACCCACGTGCAAGGCAATTTGTATATATATATATATATATATATATATATTTCCATGAAATACTTGGGGAGGGGGGTATTTTTGTTTTTCCTACTTTCTACATTGGGAAAAAGAGGCTCACAATGTCCAATATGTGTGCCCGAGGTCTCACAGCTACTCAGAGAGGGAGCTAGAATTTACACCTTACAAATGCTTTGCACTCAGGATGGCAAAGCAAGCAGCCAACTCTATGCTTCTGATAGACCAACGAATGGCCATGGGCTGCTGATTGAAGATGGAAAAATTGTAAAGTATCCAGGGTTGGTGATAATTCTAAACCAAGAGGAAATCAATGCCCGGGGCAGGAGAATGTGCCTGCTGCCACATAGAAAAAGGAATGCAAGGAAATCGTCCATTCGTCTTCATGCTACTCCCATTGACAGGAGCAGTTTATACCCTGCGTGACTGACGGCAGCACCCATGTTCTGTGTCCATCATGCCCGTGCTTGGCTTTTCAGTTGGTTGTAATACATCTTTAATACAGACTGAATTATGAGTTTTAAAAAAATGGATAGAGCTGATTCTAAATGCTACCTACCACAATCATATATATAGTAAGCTGACACTTTGGGGGCTGTGGTGCACTCAATACCCTCGCATTCTCCAGCCTTCACCCCACCTCTCTCCTGACCCTCCACACCCAAGCAGGTGCAACATTCTAGGAGGTCAAGGGGGATGGGGCAGGTGGCAACTTGATTGGGTTCATTGATCACATCTCAATCCAGAGCTGGATACCAATGGGTTGGTCATGGGGTCACATTCCATAATGGGCTATGATCTTTCTTAATGGCGCTGGTTGCAACCTCAATTACTATGTGGGATTTGGCGACAAGGAGGCAGGTCATAAGCGTTGCGTAGGATGTATTCATTCAACTCTTTTTCCCTGAATAGTAGGTATGAAATAAGCATGGGGGAGAAAACACTGAGCAAAAGCAGACATGTACCCTTGTCCACACCAAGCCTGCAGTTTAGCAGGGTTAGAGAAATGCATTTTTAAAATAACAGCACTGATATAAAATTGTGACGTGTTAAATGCTACAAAGCGAGAAGTGTGGGCTGTGAGTACGTATAACAAGGGGATCTGATCTGGGAAGGCACGTAGAGGTGGAGGATGCCTGCAGGGGCCCCAGGGAATCTGGGGTGTAGAATGTAAGGGGTGGCAGGTGGCGGATAAGCTTGAAACCTATAGGACTGAGAAAGTCATATTGGAAATTTGGTCATTTCCTTCAATGCAGTGGGAAGCCACATCCTGTTTTAGACTGTAGGGACATGATTCAATCCATACAAATGTCTTCTGTTGTAGCTTAGTGGATAAGAAGTGGGCCTTTGGAAATAGCTAACCTGGGTTCGAATTTCCTCTTTACTTTCTAAAAGTTGTTTCAAATGTGGGTGAGTTATTTTTTAGCTTTAGTTTCCTTATATATCACATAGGAATAGCTCCCACCTTTCTCTCCCTTCATCAGGTGGTGTCAACACTCAGGAAGCACGCGTGTGGGAAACTCAGTGCTTAGAACTTAGTACTCCCCACAGGTGTGCTGCTGCGGCTGTTGCTATGGCCACTGTTACCATGGTAATTTCCCTACAGATGAGTTGTCAGTTGCCAGTTGCCCTGAGTTGTAGCACCCTTTTATCACTTCCTTTCACTGAATATGTTTGAAACTGTGACCTAAGTTCCCTGCCCATTTGTCACTCTTCCACTGACTTCTAGTCATCAGGTCCTTTTTAATATGATTATAACCACACTTACATAGCGTCAATTATGTCCACATGCTTTACATACATGAGGAGAGTAAGTCCTATTACGATATCCACTTTCCAGAGGGAAACACTGACCCCAGGGAGTTGTCCAAAGTCACACATCTGGGAAGTGGCTGTGCTGTGATTTCAACTTGTCTGATGGATCCATGGGGCTCACTGTCAAAACTCTACTTGGATGCCTCTCAGTAGAATGCATCCCTCTTTCCTGCAAATGCAGTCCACTGGTGTGTATTCCCACGGGTCTCCTTGAGTCATCTTTTATTGTCTTCATCAATTCCTCTTTTTCCTCCTTTCCACACAATATTGGTACTGTGAGGGGTCTACAACTATGCATCTTTGCTGTCACTTCTCCTCCTCTGCCCCCTCCCTCCCCTCCCCCCTTCCTCTCCTCCTCCTTTCTCTTCCTCCTCTTCCTCCTCTTCCTCCTCTTCCTCCTCCTCCTCTTCTTCCTTAAATTTTGTAAGCATAGATTCTCCCCTTTATCATTCTCATACAGTTGCTTTGTGGAAGCTATTAGAGGAATGAGCACCTTGTATTATGAGCCATTGTTTATCCAGCAGAGAAACAAATAGTTTGAACAACTAATGGTGGAGGCAGAGAAACAGAGTAGACCAGTTGATTTATCCACTCTCTGAATCTTATTCCATATTTACTAAATCAAGATATTCAGAGATGGAGGCCTGGTTCTATATTTTCTTTAAACCTACCAGGGGATTCTGAAAATTAGGAACCAGTAGGATATACAATCTCAAAGGTTTTGGCTTGCTCTTCAGTTCCTGGAATGTCATAAAAGTAGATGATTTTACTAATATATATCATATTCTTCAATATGGTGCCTCTCTGAATTAAACTTGCATGGATGAGAGAAAGGTTTGTTTATTTATTAATTTTTTTTTATATCATTAGTTTGTCAAAGGGTTTGTTGTTATTGTTGATGCTGTTTAAATTTTATTTAGAGCCATCATTTAAAGCTGGTGAAAAGTCTGAAATAGAGTGACATTTTTAAGTGGTACTTTTCAGAGTCTTTGATAGTCCTGAAAGGGTCTATGTTGCAAATTCTAGACAGAAAGCATTTGGAAACACTGAGACATTTAATTTTAGCTGAGCGAGCCACATGTTACTTATGAAACACCTATTTTGAGAACTGCAGCAGAGAATTTAACCTGACACTCCTTATTCTGGTCTACTACCTTCACTGATAAACAAAATGAAATACAAACACGCAGGGAAAATGGCTTTTAAGGATACTAAAAAATGAAGTGAGGGAGTTTCATCTAAACGGATGCAATCTGGTTGTAACTGCCTTTTCTATGTGTACAAAAGGTTTAGTTAATTTATAAATGTTTTAATGGTATTACGGTGTCAATTTAAAGTTTCATGAAACTGCATTCAGGACCCCAATCAGGGTCAGTATTTGGAACAGGATTTCAGAAATGCTTTTTGTCTTGGGGTGAGCTTTGGGAATACCTCTAGTTAGAATGCACAGAGGGGTGTGAGCAGGACCCTGAGATAGATTTCTAGGCTCCAGATAAGATACAGGCATAGATTCGGGAAGAAGCTCTCAGAGCTGGAGAAGGAACCACCAACTCTACTGGAGCAAAGGGGATCCTCTGCTCCCACAATCCATGAGGTTGACTCTCAAAGTCGCCCAGAGCACAGTGCCCCCTGGAGCGTCTCCAGGGGATTGTATCTCTCTCTTTAGATGAGCAGCCTCCCTCATGGACAGGTAACCTGGAAATACCCATCAAATTGCCTCCTGGAAACAGAGACATATTACACAATTGTGTTGAGATGACCAATGCTGGCTGAGACAGAAAATGGAGACATGGGGAGGGAAATTATTACTTTGGTAGAAGAGAGAGGAGTAAGAGAAAGAGAAGGTTGAGGAGCTTGGAGAGAGATTACATATATTTCTGTCTTAATCTATCAATCATGTATGTATGTATGTATGTATGTATGTATGCATCCATCCATCCATCAACCCACCCATCTAGTATTATCTACAAGAAGAGAAACCATATTAAAAGCTGTGTTTGGGTCTCAGTAGAATATAACACAACTCTTGGTCAATTACCATATTCTTTCTAAAGCCATTCCCCAGGTCAGTTCTCTCTCTTTCTGAGACAGTTGACCCTATCAGACTGTCTAAAAAGTCCCCCAATGCAGTCTGTATCATTGGCCCTGCAGTGCTGAGTATACTTTTTGTCAGTGATTGTGATTTTTAGGTATCTAGAAAGAAAATTGGTCACCAGAGGATGGACTCATTTTGGTTTCTATGGTAAATTCAGATCTCTCAATTCACTAGAAATATCACTGACAATAAAGTTTAGTTTCCATATTAATAAAATGCAGGGCTAACCTCAGCCCAATGCTGTGTTGGAGGATCAGGCTTATAGTATTTTTTAAAAATCGTATATAAAAATCTGAGTCCGGCATGTGTGGCTCAGTGGTTGAGTACCGACCCATGCACCAAGAGGTTGCCCATTCAATTCCTGGTCAGGGCACATGCCCAGGTCATGGGCCCAATCCCCCATGGGGGGCATGCAGGAGGTGGCCAATCGATGTTCTCTCTCATCGATGTTTCTCTCTCTCTCTCTCCCTTCCTCTAAAATCAATAAAGAAAAACTTATAAATAAATAAATAAAATCTGAGAGGAGTAGTCTAGGATTTTGGGGCCCAAAATGACTTTGAGCCTCGTAGATTTGACTTGATTTGAGGTTCTGTTCTATGAGCTCGGGACAGTTCCCTGACTGTTGATACCTACAAGTGACTTCTACCTCACTCAGTGACAAGCGGTTTACAGGAAATATATTTCAATGAATCAGCTAATTTCTGAAAGGGTGAAGTATAGGGATATGCATAGGCTTGTTTTTTTGTTTTTTTAATCTTGTGCTTTAACAACTTGATAACACTTTTAGCTGACCTTTATATTTGATACTTCTTGCCCCACATTAAACATTTTAAAACGAAAACCGGAGCTCCCCACCATGTCCCCTTGGGAGAAGCTGTGTTTCTTCAACAGTCCTTATTTCCTGTGAGCATGTCCATTTCTTCTAACCCAACCCCACTGGCCACACGTGGTGGAAGGAGGTCCTGCCGCTGATTCAAAGGAAACCCATTCTGCAGAGGTGAGGTGCTGAGAGTGGGGACCAGGAGATCGGCCTCTGGGGAGCTTAGAAGTGAAAGATTATGGAGCTCAGGGCCAAAGCCAGAGGCGGCCCCACACATGCTAGAATGATCATGGAACAAAGATTCAGAGTAGACAGAAAGAAATGAGCAGAGGGGGATCGTGCAGGTGAGCAGGCCATGCAGCAGCAGACACAGAAAAACAAAGAACCAGGAGCAGAGACAGAGAGCGAGAAAGAAAGAATGTGAGAATGTGCATTTCTGCCATCCCTACTTCCAAACCAAGTCCCCCTGAACTGCACTTTCAGTCTTTGGGTATTCAAGATAATGTTCCTGTCTCCTAATAATAACCTCTCTTTTGATTGAGTGATATTTAGAGAGGTCCTGTCCCTTACCATCAAAGAGCCTGTCTGAAATATATCCAGTTATAAAATGCTACCGTTAAATACCTGAAGGCTTGCAGGAGATGTCTGAGAGATTTGCTTGGCCAGAGGCCATGAATTTTGCATGAAACTGCAATGGGAGGGGTTGCCAGGAGAGACCATTATCACCAACCAAATGCCTTAGGGACATGGGTATGATTGCATTTTATTTACTTATTTTTTCATTGGTTTTGGAGAGAGAGGAAGGGGGAGGGAGAGAGCGGTAGAAACATCGATGAGAGAGAACATCGATGAGAGAGAACATTGACTGGCCACCTTCTACATGCCCCCCACTGGAGATTGGGCCCACAACCTGGGCATGTGTCCTGACCTGGAATCGAACTGGTGGCCTATTGGTGCACAGGTGGATGCTCAACCACTGAGCCACACTGGCCGGGCATGATTTCATTTTATTTAAAGGAAATAGAGAAACGAGATCTCTCTTGTCCCCCTAGCAAATTCACACAGGCACACAAGAAAATTCCAAGTATACAACACAGGAGATCCTTTTTTCCCAGTGTATCAGTAAGCAGGAAAAAAATGCAAATGGTAACTATGACCAGCATGGCCCGGTATCCACGGAGTGACATAATGGTGTCCCACCCTACATGGGCCGGCTCGACCTCCACTGTGCTGGGCCACGGGGTCCTGCTGAGACTCTGGCCAGACAGGCTGCACCTTCACACAGCACTGCCTCTCCGTTCAGACAAATGGAAGCACATGTTAAGCAGGTTCAAGGGAAACACGGCATTAGCAATCTGTGGAAACTGGCCGAGGTTATGCACGGAAATGAATACTGTGAGCGTCAGTGATCTAGAGCAATGGTGTTGAGGAACATTATGCTGGAGACGGAGAAAAGATGAACGGTCAAAGGTAAAGCATAAGGAGCTAATGAGTGAGGATGCATTTGGAAGGGTAGAGCTGATCTCTGCCTCTCTCTCCTCTCGTGATCAGCATGGTAGTACAGTACAGTGGTCGTCCTTACCCAGAGGGGTATGTTCCAAGACCCCAGGGAATGCCTGAAACTATGACTAGTACTGAACCCTGTATATACTATGTTTTCTTAATCTTTTTTCTTTATTGACTTCAGAGAGAGATGAAGGGAGAGGGAGAGAGAGAGAGAAACATCGATGAGAGAGAACATCGATGGGCCACCTCCTGCATACCCCCCACTGGGGATCGGGCTCACAACCTGGGCATGTGCCCTGGCTGGGAATCAAACCAGCAACCTCTTGATGCACGGGTTGATGCTCAACCACTGAGCCATACCGGTCGGACTATACTATATATATTTTTTCATGTACATACATACCTAGGATATACATTAATTTATAAATTTGGCATAGTAAGAAATTAACACCAATAAATAATAATAAAATAGAATAATTATAATAATATACTGTAGTAAAAGTTATGTGAATATGTTCTCTCCCTCCCTCCTCTCTCTCTCTCATAAATGATCTGATACCCAAGAAGGCTACTAACTGACAAACTAGTGGTCAGCTTGCACAGTGAGCGGGAAGACAGAAAGATGTCCCTGTCACAGCAGGGACAGAGTGGGACAGTGCGAGATTTCATCCCGCTACTCAGAGGGGCATACGATTCAAAACTTATATGACTTGTTTACTTCTGGAATTTTTTATTTGTTATTTGCCGACCACAGCTAACGGTGGGTAAATAAAACCACGAACAGCAAAACCATGGATAAGGGGAGACTACTGCGTTAGATAGAAGAGGCAAATGGGTTTGGGGGTTTCAGAAATCAGGCAGACCTGTACTCGGTTCCTCTGTCTTGCATCAGTTGGCACGTAGATAAACTAGTCTAAGTTCCAAAGTTTTCATTGTCATGCTAGGTTGCTGTAAGATGGTGTTCTTAGAGACAGAAAGTACCCAGAAGAGCTCCTGGTTCATATTCTGTATAACTGCCCTGAATACTGTCATAGCCATCATTATTAATAAAAATGGATGCATCGGCACCTCTCATGAAATGCATCCGTTTTCACTGAGAGTCACTGAGGAGTGGGTAGCTGTTAGAACAAGTCTTGGCTTCCACAAACAAAACGTTTATTAAAGGACAGAGGAACATAACGGTGACTTAGACATAGTTGCTGTCCTCAGGAGGTTTGGACTTGAAGGGTCAGAGACACAAATAACCAGGGGAGCCAGACAAAGTGTAGGCGTATTTAAACATACCCACAGACAAACAAGAGTGGGCTGAAGGTTTCCCAACTTCACGGTCGCCTGACTTCATCTTTCCTATTTAAAACTCCACGGAGTCTGCTTAATGGTTCTTTTTGCTCACGCCAACGGTCCTGGTAACTTCGGCGACAGAACACGAAGTGGGTGGAGAAGGTGAAAAGAAAATGTAGATCAGAAGGTGATGGTGAATACACGCACTGCCCTTGTTTTCGGTGCGGAGCAAACCAATAATGTTGAAAAACTACCTCCGCGAATTGGCCGAGAGACGAAATGGAGCAAAAAGTCCCTGGATGGGAAAGAAAATCCTTGCTACAATCACCGGCGCCATCAACAATGACCACAGCAATGACTGCCGCCAACCTCTCTCTATCACAATCCCCTCCCCGATGCCCAATCACGCTTTATGTCGGCTTTCAAAACAAATTCTGTGGTGTGCAAGGGGCTTCCAGCAGTGTGCCTGGACTTCACTGACTGCCATACGCTCGTGTTTGCCATCACGTTACCACCTAAACTATCATTTACCTAATATTTCTCTATAGTTCAAAAAAAAAATCTATTCAAGCAACTACTACACAAGTCAAAAGGCTACTGCACAAATATATGTATATAAATCAGTCTTATTACAGTCTAGTTATTACTGTTACTCATTGAAGTCTGTGGTTATCTGTGTTTTTGTTTGTTTTGGACGCTGTGAAATGTGTTAAAAAAGAGAACTGAAGCCGTGGGCGGTGTTGCACAGTGGTTAGAGCGCCGGCTTGTGCACGGAAGGGTCTCGGGTTCAACTCCTGGTCAAGGGCACATGCCTGGGTTGCAGGTTTGATCCCCGGCTGCTGTCGAGATGTGTAAGAAGGCAGCCAACTGGTGTATCTCTCTCACATCGATATCTCTGTCTCTCTCCTACCCTCCATCCCTCCCTTCTACTCTCTCTAAAAATCAATGGAGAAAATATCCTCAGGTGAGGATTAGCCAAAGATCGAGAGAGAGAACTGCAGAGGGAACCCTCTGTCATGATGCCCTCTGAGGTTACATACTGCTGTCAGTGGACCTCCTAAAATGATCTTGCAGAACTCCCGAAGCCACACTGCCCCTTTGGAAAACGCTGGATCTGAGAACAGAAGACCACCCGAAGCAATTCCAGGACAGCCCGTCGGGCCTTTACCAGGCAGGCAGACGGTGCCAGGCAATGCGCAGGCGATGGCGAGGCCAGGGCGGGCGTGCCGGCAGGCATGAGCCCTCCTGCCGTCCTCCCAGGTCTCAGACACTACCGGAGGCTTGGACAAGGAAAGGTAGCCAGTGCTACCCACCATCCCGCCAGCTGCTGCAGACACCACACTGACAAGGACCTCAGCACGTGGCGGACAATAAATGCTCATCCCCCTTCTTGCAAGTTCATCTCAGTCGTCACCAGCCCTGGCCCACACCCCCTTCCCTCTGGGCCCCTGCATGGACAATGCACTCCCTATCCAAGACACTGCTGGTCCTCCTGCAGAGGGATCAGAGGTCAAAATGAGGCATCTGCTGAATCTTCCATTTTCCACTTAGAAATAACATGTCATTTCCGCTCACTGTTCATTGACCAAAGCAAGTCACATGGCCCAGACTGGCAGGAATGGGCTGGGAGGAGGGAACTCCCTGCAAGGACAGGTGGGCAGGGTGGGCAGGGCGGGCAGGGCGGGCAGTTCAGAAAGACCAGCGCATCCTAGTAACACTATAACCTATTGAATATTACAGTAATGGAATGGAGATTTGAACCCAGGTGTTTGGAATTCTTGCCTATTGTGATATTGTCATAAACAATCTTCCTCTATAAGAAGAAAAATACAGCCCAGCTGGTGTAGCTCAGTGGTTGAGCGTGGACCCATGCACCAACAAGTCGCTGGTTCGATTCCCAGTCAGGGCACATGCCCAGGTTGTGGGCCTGATCCCCAGTGTGGGGCATGCAGGAGGAGGCCAATCAGTGTTCTCTCTCATCAATGTTTCTATCTCTCCCTCTCCATTCCTCTCTCTCTAAAAATAAAGAAAGAAAAAAAAATTTCTTAAAAAAGAAGAAAAATACAATAGAATTTGAGCAAACACACACTTCTTTGCAGAATCACTTCTAGTTTAAGTGAGAATTCTCTTATACCCAAAACTTACTTGTGGGATTCTAGGTTGTTGATATAGAAAAGGAATTCAGAAACTAAAATGAGTTTTTGAACCAAAGAAATAAGCTTACAGAATCATGCTGCCATGTGTTTTCATGATCCTCCCCTCCCCCTTTACTTAAAAAAAAAAAAAGAATTCTTGGATATTAGAATAGAAGGGATTTCTAGGTCAGGAATAATTTAATACTGACCTGCAAGAAAGAGCAGGATGAACCAAAAGACCTCTAAAATGCACTTTCGGCCCTGTGGATCTGTGGTATTTCACCCAGAGGACAAATAGCAAATAAAAACAATGTGCAGATAAAATTTCTTGGGCAGACAGATAGTGTAATTGCAAGGGAATTTAATTTTCCCCTGAACCAAAAATGGAACCCAAGACAATAAGTGACTATATAAAGAGAACATTGCTTTCTAAATGTTGACACCAGTAAGCTCTTTCCACTCCAGGTTTGAATTTTTACAGAAAAATGAAAAAGTTTTCAAACAGCTTCAGCCTTTGGTGTATATTGCCCATCGGGTGAACACCGCTGAGAATGAGGAACTTGAGCTGTTGGAAGCATAAATCTAGAAAGTGCTGTTGTCCCTTATTTTCTTTTGACTTCTTTTTATTGATTTTACCAAAAGCTAATTATTTTTCGGGTAAAGAAATACAATGTTCAAAATGTCAGAGCTACTGCCTAATGTTCTTGAATCTAAATAAAACCTATTCTTCAGGGAAATGACTCCAAAGCGTAGGAGTCTCATTGAACATTTTATAATTACTGGGAAGCATCTATCACAAATAAAAATAATAATCAAGTACTTAAACTAGCTGGACCTGGTGATGAAAATGATGATTCTGAAGAGAGAGCAAGGGAAAAAAATTCCTCAAAATTTTAGTTTTACTAACTTTATGAAAGCCTTTAGGGTGATTTGTCAGAAGTATAAGGGGGAAAAATGTGTGGATGGATGGATGGATGGATGGATGATAGATGATAGATAGATAGATAGATAGATAGATAGATAGATAGACAGACAGATAGATAATCATCTACTATCATGATGAATGGTTCCAGGAATCAAAAAAACAAACAAAACAGAAAATACTATGTGAATTTTGGGAAATAATTATTGTTTTTCAGAGGGGCTTATCTTATCGTTCCTGCTTCTTAAAATCACGCTGAACCTATAAAGCCAGGGCCAGCTTCTCAGTTCATTGACAGGGTATCATCCTGTTCTCACCATCAGGGTACTTCTATCATCCTACCTTCCTTGGAAACATCCTCAGCGATGGCATGGACTTCAAATTACAGGAATAGCTACTTTGTAGTCTCCTCTCAAATCACAGCATTGCAGGTGGCAATGAAAGACAATGTGAAACAATATGAAAAACAAACAAACAAACAAAAAACAGCACAATCAACAATAAAAGTGGAAGGGAAGACCATGAGTTTGTCATGGGGCATGGTGATTTTGAGACTGCAGGAAAAATCCAATCTAGGGAACATAAGCAGCAGATTCATCAGCATACCAGTGGTAATCAAAGCTTTGGGAGTGGTTAAGAAAAGAGCATTCCTTGGTTTGGTTTTAAATTGACCAGAACAGCCAAGCCGGTGTGGCTCAGTGGACTGAGTGTCATGCCATGAACTGAGAGGTCCCGGTTCCATTCCTGGTCAGGGCACCTGCCCAAGGTTTTCAGGCTCAATCCCCAGTAGGGGGCGTGCAGGAGGCAGCCGTTGGATGTTTCTCTCTCACATGGATGTGTCTATCTCTCTCTCCCTTCCTTCCTCTCTAAAAAAAAAATCAATAAAAAGATATTTACAAATAAGTAAATAAGTAAGTTGACCAGAACAGAACAGAACAGTATTTCTCTGACCATCACCTGACCACACTGGCTAGTGAACCCAAAGGAAGGAATTTCCCAACGTTTCTTTAACTTTCATTTCTTACTTGCTATATTTCATTGATTCTAAGGTATTCACTTTTTTTTTCACCTTTTAATATCTTGGGAATTGAGATGACTTTTACAATTAATGATGGGACGTTGTTTATTTGGTAACATTTTTTTTCTTCTTTTCTCAGTCATAAAACACACACACACACATAAGAACCTTCAACTGACAGTCAATAGCATCTTTGTTGAATAAAACCCAGGTGACAACTTTCCTCAAATAAATGTGGTTTTTCAATTCTTAACTGCAAGTGACCAAGAGAAATAATGTTTATTTCATGACTGGGTTAATAATGTCAATATTTTTTCTCCAGTGTTGCATTGAGACAATGGGACACCTTCCTTGAATTTCTTACAAATAACAATTGCAATACATCACCTAAGGCAACAGAAACAAAGGAGAAAATGAATACATGGGACTACATCAAACTAAAAAGCTTCTGCATAGCAAAAGAAACAACCATCAAAATGGAAAGGGAACCCACTGCATGGGAGAACATCACTGCCAATGATACACCAGATAAGGGGTTAATTTCCAAAATATATAGAGTACTCATACAACTCAACAAAATAAGACAAAGAGGCCAATTTAAAAATGGGCAGAGGACCTAGAGATACCTCTCCAAACAGGACATACAAATGGCCAAGAGACATATGACAAAATGCTCAATGTCACTAATCATCAGAGAGATGCAAATTAAAACAATAATGAGGTATCACCTCACACCTGTCAGAATGGCCGCCATCAACAAATCATCAAACAACACGTGCTGGCGAGGGTGTGGAGGAAAGGGGACCCTAGTACACTGCTGGAGGAATGCAGACTGGTGCAGCCACCATGAAAAACACTATGGTGTTATCTTAAAATATTAAAAATTGGACTGCCATTTGACCCAGTGATCCCACTTCTAGGAATATACCCTAAGAAACCTGAAACACCAATCAGAAAGAATATATGTACCCCCATGTTTGTAGCAGCACTATTTACAATAGCTAAGATCTGGAGACAGCCCAAGTGTCTATCAGTAGACGAATGGATAAAAAAAAGCAGTGGTACTTATACACAATGGAGCACTATGCAGCTGTAAGAAAGAAAGATCTCTTATCCTTTGAGAAGACATGGAGAGACCTGGAAAATATTATCCTAAGTGAAACAAGCCAAGCAGAGAAAGACAAATATCACATGATCTCACTTATTTCTGGAATATAATGAACTAAACAAAATGATGAACAAAAAAGAGCCAGAGACATAGAAGTAGGGTACAGACTGACATTCCTCAGAAGTGGGCGGGGAGGGATAAACCACAGAACTTATATGCATGTATGCATAACTAATGGCCACAGATAACAAAACTGGGGACGGGGTGGGAGGGGATAGGGAGGAGGGAATCAATGAGGGGAAAAAGGAGAAACATCTGTAAAAAAATAATTAAAAAAAAAAAGAATAAAAGAAAAAAGAAGTAAGAATTGCAAGACCGGACCCAATTCACCCTTCTGTGCCTCTCAATAAAAGCCCCTACATCAGCATGATGGACCCCAGGTACCAACAGGCAGATGGAGCTGAGGTGGTATCACAGTTTGTTCTGGGAACTTTAGGTCAGCAGTTCTCACACTTGAGTTGGCCTCAAGCATCACTCGGGAGGACTTGCTACACAGATCCCTGGGTCTCCGTCCCAGAGCGTCTGATTCAGTTTGCCGGGGTTGGAGAACATGCATGTGTATGAAGTTCCCAGGTGATGCTGACGCTGCTGGTCTGGGAAGCGCACCTGGAGAACCATGGCTCTGGTCCTCTGGACATCAGGAAAGGAGAAAGAGGCCAAGGCAGGACTTCAGACACTCCTCCCTCTGCTTTAGCAGTCCTGGTTTTATCCGCCCCTGTATCAGACACTCCATGAAATTTTATATTAAATAAAAAAGTTGCTGCTTACATTATAAAATGAAAATAATTATTGACATCAAAAGAACCGAAGTTCAGGATAAGATGGGTCTGGGCTGTAGTCCCAGTTGCATTTCACTGTTTAGTACATAAAACTATCTGCACTTCCATTTCTTTCTTTATCTCTCCAAAATGGGGACAAGGAGACATCTTTGAGGTTCGGAGCTAATGTCCACACAATACCTAGTAGAGAAGAGAGTTTTGCATAGTGTAGCTGCTTAACACTTTGTAGGCACTGGAAATGCCACTGTCTTCCCCGCTCCTGTCCACGTGTGGTTCCCTGCAGTGACCTAGGACAGAGCATCTGTCCTCAGCTGACTCTGGAACAGCCTGCTGGGTCCCCAGCTCTGGTTAATCAAGACTCAGAGCTGCAGTGTATCCCAGTGCCAGGGGTTTGGAAAGCTGGACGCGCACTTGCTGCCTCGCTGCCTCTGGGCCTCTGGCATCTGGAGCCCAGCTGACTGTCAACTGGCCAAGAAGCATCTCCGAACCAGCTTCCATCGGAGGCAGCTCGGCTCACTCAGTCTCAGACACTGCTCTTCCTCTGCAGTTCATTACAGGTGCTTGCATAACACCATTGCCAGACAGCAGTGTGTGTTTAAGAGGATCCGTTTGTCACTGGCAGAACAAACACCCCCTCCCTGTGCACGACTCCTCTATTTTCACTACTTCCCCATCTGCTTGGTGCTCTGGAAGGCGGCAATGGCAATACCATTTGTACCGAAGGTAGAGATGTTCCCTTCCAACTTAAGCCTAAGCTTTTATTAAAAACATTTAACATTTGTTGGCAACTACAAAGAACAACACTCATTTCTTCAAAGGGGGGAAACAGGAAAGGAAAGGAAAAGAAACCTCTCTGTTTAAACATGTTTTCAGCTCACAGTATCTATGAAGGACTGTAGAAAACTTTTGGACTCGATCATCCTAAGAGACTATTTTATCTCATATTTGAACAGCCTGGGTGTAGGAGGCAAGGTTGTAATGCTGACTATAAAGATAGGAATCGAGCTCCGGGTTCTCAACACAGATAAGAACAGCTTGAGGGTGTTATTTCAATATTTTCCCTTCAAGGTAAGCGGAGTAGTTTCATATGGCATCAGCCTTGGGAAGGTCCTTGTTACACAACAATTAAGAAAATATTCTTGCCGATGAGTGTCTATGGGAGGGAGACTAGTGAAATCAAATAAAACTTCTCCAATGCCTATGAACACACTAATTAAATTGGTTGGTCTTTGAAATGTGTGACTTTAAAGGCTGTGATTTAGTTGATTATATGCTTCTATTAAAAATCTACCTTATTCACTCATTCAGATTCCCAGAGGCTCCAGCAGTATAACATGAGGCAAGCAAGAAAAACATCTACAGGAACTTAAAAAAGAAAAAGAAAAAACTCCAACATGTAGAAAATTGGGATTTCTAACCTAAGCACTTTCTAAGCTTGGGCTCAGAACATAAAATGTATCTTTAATATAAATGGCTACATCCCCACCTCTGCCTTAATGACTTGCTTGATGTATATCATACCATTCATATTAATTACATCATTAATAATGGTTTCCTAGAGAAGCCATCTATGAATACAGTTAGGGCAGGAGACGCATGGGTCATCTGGACAATCTGCAGATCAGCCTTAAGAAATCAGACCCTCACCTTTGGAAATGGCCATCTATTGATGGATGGCTAAAGAAGGAAAATAATGCATAAGACTTTCAGGTTCAATTCATAACTCCTGGTGGGGTCTCAGGAAGCAGGAAAAAAAAAAAAAGACAGAGAGAGAGAGAGAGCTTTGTTACAGCTGGTGGTGGGCATGAAGTCTGAAACACAGCAAAGACATGCCACCGGCACCCTTGTTCTGTGATTCTACCTGTCTGGAAGACTTGTCTACGTGGTTGCTTGTTGTTACATTGAACTCCAAGGATCCCAAACTGAATGGTTACAATGGGTGTAGCCAATGAGTACCTACTGCTTGCCAGACACTGGACTGAGCCCTCTACATATATTACCTCATTTTAACTGCCCAGATAATTCCCGTGAGTGTAGGGAAGGACATCATTTCTACTTTATTCTACAAATTGGGGAGACAGAGTGTCAGAGAGGTTAAGTAATTTAATGGTAGTCACACGGCTGGTAAGGTTTCCCAAGAGTAAGACAACAAGGGTGAGGTTTGATGCTGATGTTCTTCCCTGAGGTCCATCAGACCTGGAAAACCTTTTTTCCTTTCTCCTCCCCACAGCAGAGACAGCAAATTGTTTATATTTGCTGGACCAAATAGGCCAGGAAGAGAGTAGTAACTAAGGACAGAATTAATGAAGCATCTTGGAGCGCAAGCAGCTTTGATTTTCCTGCTAAATAATTTAGGTCTTATCCTGCAGGGAATAGGGAGCCACTGAAATATTAAGCAGGAGGACTGATATCACCATTTTTCCAGCAATCCAGCCCATGGATGTTGGTGAGTCTGTTTTTCTTTTCCCCTTTATGTGCAACATATTCCTTATGTCAGGAGCTGGGGTCTGAATTCTGGCTCCAGCAGCAACCCTGGCTATGTGACTATGTGACCTTGTGTATATTTCTTGGTGCCTCCATTTCTGGTTCTGTACAACGGGGATGACACAACACCTCCCCATGCAGGATACTTATTCCTTCCACAGCACTGCCTCTCTAGGTCCAGTCTTGAGAGCCTTCTATCAGATTACAGCATAGACCCCTGCTGTCCCAAACTCAAGAGAGCAAATGTGTTTCGTATTGTGAACCAGCTCTGCTCATCTCCAGTCTGCTGGGAGCACTGCATTGAGAAGGATGGTGAGGCCAGCCTCAAATCGGTGGGTAGGGTGCCCCGATTGATTAGTAATGTCTGCCACAGGCACAGACCAGGAGGGGAGGGAGCATGTGCTATGTATTTTTTCACCCCTGTTCGAGGTTCTCACTGGTATACTCATCTTGAAAAACCATTCTGAAGAACCAGATGGAGCCTCCTAATGTAATACATTTTTCAACACTATGCACAGAGCTTCAAGTAGCGTATATCTGCCAACCACATAAAATGTATATACTCTGGTCTCCAACAATTCTACAAGCATTTAGCCATTGACCCACTCACTTATTCATTACAAGAAAAATAATAACAGACCCTGAACTAATGAAAAGAATGTCACACAGCCTGGGACCATGTGTTTCATCTCGTCTTCACCATCGCTACCCTTCTTTGGGTTCATTTCTTCCCTAGCCCTGCCTTTTCCAGTTTACATGTCAGACACACTTGAAAGGAAAACAGCGGTGGCATCTGCCAGTTCACATTCCCGAAGCTTTCTAACCTGACTAGAAAGGTTCCACAGCCGGTCCATCTCCCATTTGAAAATCCCCAGGAAAGCCGCCTACCTGGCCAGCTTGGGTCACATGTCCATCCTGGATCAATCATCAAAGCACACACACAAAAAAAAGCAAACCCTGATTGGCTGGGCCCAAGTCACATGTCCACCCCTGCAGCCAGAGCAGTGGGTGATGGTGATCAGGGAGGAGAGAAATTCTATTGCAGGTCAAGGCAGTGGTAAGAATACCAGAGGGTCTCTCTGCCCTCCTCAGCTTTCTGGCCAACTGTAACTCCTATTTATTCCCTGTATCTATTTATTCAACTGTATCTCTTGTCTTCCCCTGATCTTGCTGTCAGGTTGCTACCCCAGAGGGAAAACTTTGTTCTCTCCTATCCCTAAGGGGTCAGGCAGATTGGGGTGAAACAGTCTATGACCAGAGAGCTGTCAACCTACCACCGACCACTGGCAAGAAATAATGTGATAGCTTAGAGGACTGCCATGAAAATCCCTTTAGAGGAAGGAGTTGGAATTGGTAGAAAATGTAGTTGAGTGGAGGGAGGAAAAAAGGGCCCTTCAAGGGTGAGAGGTCCAGAATACTTTACAAGATGAACAGACAAACGGGTTGAAAGAATTAAAACTGGGATTGGCCAGAGGAAAAGACTGATTCCATAGAACTTGAAATAATCTTTTAGGATATAATCAGATCTGAGTGTGAGGCAAGGTTGCACATTTACAGATAATTCAAAATGCCTCAAGTACCTTTGTAAATTTAACACTGACTAGAACAAATAAGCTTCCACTCTGTAGTCAACCCTGGGAAACTGATAGTAGCGGCTGGGAACAGTGTGTAAAGAGGGATTCAGAGGTTACATGTGCTTGCACAATAAAGACTGTTATTATTGAGCAGATATGTATACCATGGATAAGCGGAATAATACAGCTAAGCCTTAATTTGTGTTCCTAAAACTTCTGTTAACAAATAGTTGTTTTGTAGATAATACTGACTTAAAAACAAAAACAAAACAAAACAAAAAAAACTATGCTATATCTACCTGTGAAGCAAATAATCTAATTAACTGTATAGTCATGATGAGGCTCATCTATAAATGATAGGCACAAAGATAGAAGAATAGTTTTCAAAAGTAAAGGGAAATCTCAAATGATTAAGTATATCAACAGGGTAGAGAGGCATTTGAGAATTTTTTTGCTTGGGTACAGCAAGAAGAGTGGTCGTGGTAGGGCCGATAGGAGACAGAGACTCTGGAGTTAGTCATGGCAGGTAAAATTAAGGGTTGATTGTATTGTCTGCCCTTCAGGAAATAGCCTAATACACTGACACATGAATGTACTGGAAGACTAGTCAACAAAACCCAATTCATTGAATGATACAATAGTCCTCTTTGTCTCGGGGGGATATGTTTCAAGACCCCCAGTATGCCTGAAGTCATGGATAGGACCAAACTTTATATATGCTATGTTTTTTTCCTACACATATATACCTATGATAAAGTTTAAAAATGTGTTTGTATTGATTTTTACAGAGAGAGGGAGAGGGAAAGAGAAACATCGATGTGAAAGAGTAACATCGATGGGCTGCCTCCTGCATATATCCCAACTGGGGATTGAGCCCGCAGCCTGGGCATGTGCCCTGACCAGGAACTGTATAAGTAACATTTATGGTACATGGGATGATGCTCAACCAAATGAGCTACACTGGCCAGGGCCCTATGATAAACTTTAAACTACTCTTGTTTTTTGGAGCCATTGTTAAATCCAATAGGGGTTACTTGAACACTGGCACCGCAGTACCATGACAGTTGATCTCATAACCTTGAGGGCTAATGAGTGACTGACAGGTGGGCAGCACACACAGCAAGGGCACACCGGACAAAGCTATGATTCATGTTCCATGTGGAACAGAGCAGGGTTAGAAGAGATTTTATCATGCTACTCAGAACGACATACAATTTAAAACGTATGACTTGATTACTTCTGGAATTTTCCATTTCTTATGTTCAGACTGCAGTTGACTGCAGGTAACTGAAACCATGGAAAGTGAAACAGCAGATAGAAGTGACTACTGTAATGAAAATTTCATATTATGGGAAACTTATTAAAAGTGTTAGTAGTCTTTCAACTATTTTGTCAATGATTTGTCAGTCCAACTCAGATGAAGGAGTTGGATACAACTCAGACTGTATCCAACTTGTGATATAGTCACACTTCAGACACTTAGCATTTCAAAATACTCAATGATTTATGTAAAATTATGCAGGGATGGGGGTCAGGGGAAGAGTGGGAGAGAGAGTGAGAGAGATCGATCATTGGCTTTCTGAGAATTTCTGAACAAAGTGGATTGAGAGACCACTAAACCTGTGATCAGAGAAATTTAGTAATCTGGGCTCTGTTTATTAATAATTGCATGGAATTACACAAGTCATTTTACTTCCCTGGATTCCTAATTTCCTCATCTGTAATAAATGGGGGGAAATTCCATCTTTCCCTCTAACTTGAAAAATGCATTGGAAGAATTTTCAGAAGTAGCTACTGATGTCTCTCTGCCACTTAAACCCAGAATACTTTTGCCGAGACACTCATTGTATAGTGTGCGGAAAGTCCATAGCACAAGATTTCTGCAGGTTGCCAGGGCCTTACACTCTCGTGGGCACTTTGGGTTTCCGTTTCTTGCTCTCACTGTGCTGTTGTTCTAGTCTACATCTCATGCTGTTACTGACTTACCTTAAAATTAAAACCAACCCTGACATGAAGGTAGCCCCTTTCCTTGACAAGAAATAAATACACAGGTGAAATTTTCACATAGGACACTGTGTATATAGTAGACTGTATCAGTCAGCATAAGCCAAGCAATGCTGTGGTAACAAATGACTCTAAAATTTCAAGTGCTTAAAGCTTGTTTCTTATGCATATGACATGTCCATCATAGATTTGGTGGGATGGAAGGAAAGGGGCTTGCTTCTCAAAGTCTCTCGGGGACCTAGGTTAAAGGAAGAGCCCTCATCTCATGGGTCTAGTCACCATGCCAGAGGGGAAAAAACATCTACTAAGTCTTTCATCAACAATGAAACATTCCAGTACTTGTCACTTTCACTTAGAGCTCAGTGGGCAGAATTAGTCCCATGGCTCCACTCAAACCACAAGAAGTTCCCAGCAGGGAGGGGAAACAGAGTATTTGGTGATGATGGGCCCTAATGGTGATGAGCCTTAATGGTGACCACACAGTACTTTGTATGGAGGAGTGGAAGAGTTTCCATTGTAGTAACACCAGCATCTCAAACCTTAGGCATTATCACTATTAGGAGTACATTCACACACACCCTGCCATGTTGCTCAGCCGATTTCTTTCTTCTATTCCTCCTACCCTGATAGGACTCGCACCCCTCCCTATCTCTCTTCCAAGTACAAAATCCTCAAATTCCTCCTCTGTGCTTTGCACAGTAACTCAGGTCCCTGCAACCCTTACCCTCTGACTCAGCTGCAGACTGCTCTTGGCTAAGTCAGGGTTCTGAGTAAGTTTTGAAACTACCATTTGCAAAAGCCTGTTTAAGTTTTTAGTCAACCAGTTTAAGTTTGGAGAAAACCCTCCCACTCCCTGCCCCCTGTGCTCTCTGAGTGGGTATTTGGGGCAACTGGAAGAAGACTGTTAGGTGGATTATTCCCCCAGTTAGACAATCACATGCTCCTGCATATGTGAAGGTCATTTATATTGTTCAAAGTCTTATGGAAATAATACTTAGCATTTGGGTAACTTCTCTGAACCTCTATTTTCTTATTGTAAAAAGAGAATAGCAACTCTGCTCTGATAATATCACTGTGGCCTCATACAAGAAAATGCTTTGTTAACTCCAAAGCAGTGCACGAGCCAAGGCATGAATGTAATTGCAGGCAATGAAGACTCCATCGCAGCAGATTCGGAATTTGTCCCAGATTTCAGGCACTGAGTGTGGTTGCTCTCAATCCCTTCTGGTTACAGTAAGTAGGCACTTTATGGTCTGATAGCAAGTGGAAGTCAAGCTCCCCCACTACTCTGGTTTTGTGTGTCTCTGTGATTTAATAATGTAGTCCATATTGGAGGATGATGCGGTCATGTCAGTTATTAGAGAAGCACATTTTTGTGTGCTGCTGGAGGAAAGGGAAGATGAACTCCACCAGCTGTGCACCTCAGACCTGACAGAGGCATAGCTCCAAGTCGACCCATCCATCTTTCTCTAGGCCACATCAACATGTGGAATTGAGGAAATATGGCCTGGATTAAAAACGTTCAATGCACTTTCTAAATGTAACCTGTGCAGAAGCGACATCCCCTTTGTTCATTTGTTTGTTTTGGCTTATTGTTGGTTGGTGTTATTTTTTTTCCCCCTCAACTAGACCATGCTCGTTAAACATCATCCATAAATGGCCAGTTCTAAAGCAAATACAAAATATATATGTAAATATTTAATAAGAAATGATAACGGAGATATAGTGTGCATTTGGTGCTTCACTGGAAAGCTATTCATTATTCTACAAATTATTCTCCCATAAATATTTCAGAAACCTGAAAGAAGGTTAGAATAGAGTACCAGTGCTTGGTGGGTCAAAAGCACTTTTGCAGTTGCACTATGGTGAACTCCAGTCCGGCTTTTATTGCTGGGGTCTGAAATCCACCTTTGGTCAATTCTGGAAGGTGAGTTATTTCATATTTTGTCATAAAGGCACATGCATAAGAAAAAAAGCACCCATTAGCCTGCAAGGACTATGGGTTCTTTCTTCCTTTTTAATCTTTATTATCAAGAGTATTACAGCCTGCCTGGCTGGTTTGGCTCAGAGCTTAGAGCATCGGCCCATGGACCAATTAGGTACCAGTTCGATTCTGGTCAAGGGCACGTACCTCAGTTGTGATTCGTCCTCGGCCCTGGTTGGGGTCGTGTGGGAGGCAGCCTCTCGATGTGTACCTTTCACGTCAATGTCTCTCTCTCTCTCTCTCTTCCTTTCTCTCCCTCCCACTCTGTCTGAACAGAAACGGAAAAATGTCCTCAGGTGAGGATTTAAAAAAATAAATAAATAAAGAGTATTACAGCCCGGCTGGTGTGGCTCAGCGGTTGAGTGTTGACCCATGCACCAAGCGGTCGCCAGTTCCAATTCCTAGTCAAGGCACATGCCCAGGCTGTGGGCGCAATCCCCAGTGGGGGGCATGCAGGAGGCAGCCAATCAATGTTTCTCTCTCTCTCCCTTTAAAATCAATGAAGAAAAAAAGTTTTTTAAATAATATTACAACTGTCCATTCCTTTTTCCCTCTTGCCCCCCACCACCAAATTCCTGCCCCACCCCAGGCCTCCATCACCCTATTGTCTGTGTCTATGGGCAATGCATATATGAATATAAGTTCTTGGGTTAATCTCTTCCCATCCTCCTCCTCCCCCCTTCCCTGTGAGATCTGTCAGTCTGTTCCATGTTTCCCAACCCTGCTCCTTCAGTCTATTGACTTTGATAGGAGTAATTTATTTTTTGGCCAATAAATATTTATTAAGTGCTTATTATGTGTTAGGTATCATGCTATGTGCTGAAGATAAAATAGTGACCAGCAAGAGTACAGTTATTTTTGATACCATTGCATTTCTGAAGAATGACTATTTCACTTGGTCAACTTTGCACAGAATATAGACTCATTGGGAGGGAGGTGTTCAATGGTGTTAATACTACCTCCCTTTGATGGAAGGAAAGCCAATAAGTCATCCATTGCCTGTTGAATATGGTAAGCAGGGAGTGGCTAGAAGATACCATGAGCATTCTCAAGGAAGATTGGTGGTGAAGGATCTTAGATTAATTATGTTGGTGGTCTTTAGGGTGTCAAATCAGGGGAGCTTATGATCATCAAAAAACAGAATTTTTATGCTTATACTATTTTTATCCAGATGTGGACTGACTCTAACCTTCTTTTCTAAAAAGCAACAAGGTCTTAACAAGGCTGTTTTCCTTGACCACAGATTGCTTTGGCCATAAACATAAATCACAGCCCCTGACAGAGCACTATGTTGATGGACGCTGCAGCTAATGGGGACTCAAAGTATTCTGAGACTCATCCTTTGTGGGAGTCATGTGGAGTGGCCATGCATACAGCTGGCACCTCAAAGACCACTTCCAACTTGACAGACATATATCTTATTGAACAGAAGAGGTCAAAGTCCTGGGTATGAAAGAGGCCAAAATATAAACAACATTTCTCTAAGGAATTTTTTCCTCCACACTGAGTTGTGTCACTGAGACAACTGAAAATTGGTCAGAGATAATGGGAGTTTCCAGTGAACAATAACAATATCATCATTATTACCATCAACAGCAACACAATAACAATGACAAATGAGTTCATTATGTACAAGCATTTTAGGCATTATATGATTGTTTATAAGTAACCTGCCCAGAGTCATACTATTAATTGTTAATGGGATTATGACCTGGATTTTTATTCCCTATGGTTCTGTTTTTTCAATTCTCTGACCACATCTTGTACCCACTCACCACTCCTTATTACATGGCCAACTTGGAATCATTCTTATGATTAATAGCATGCAATATGAAAGGCAGTCTCCTTGATTTTCCATCTTCGATAATACACTTCCTATCACTGTGCCTTTATACAAATCACTAAATTTTTCAAAGCCTCAGTTTACTCATCTGTAAAATAGGGATAGCAAAGATCACAGGGTTATAGCAAAGACAAAAATAATGTTTTCAACTTACTGTCATGGTGAAAATGACAATGAAGATGGTAATGATGACAGCAATATGTTATAATGTCCAAGATGTTTTACACCTAAACCTACGAGATTCTCTTACAGTTGGTATAAAATCTTCCAGAGTGCCAATAAAAACTAGATGTTTAATGTGTTTAACTCAATAGTTTATGCAGCAAGTTTTTCTTCTCTCTCTCTCTTTTTTTTCAACTGAAAATAATTACAAGAACATAGCTATAATTCACTGTCATTGCCTTGAGGAAGCCTCATGCAATTGAAGAAGATACACATAAAACTGTGATAAATTGAAAGCCTATTTGAAATATGTAGTCATAGTGAGCACTAGTTGTTTAATTGCATTCTGCTTACATAACTAAAAGACCTAAATTAAAGCATAATCATGTTTCTAATGATTTTACACTCTCTCCCTCCCACCCCCCAACATAAGGAAGCTCAAGGTGTTGAAATAGTTATGCTTTGGGACTGAGATAACTAATATATAAATTAAAGATGCATTTCAGACATGTATTTACATAAATAAAAAAAGGGGGCAAAAATTTCCACTACTCGTAGTTTATTCCTTCTTCATGCTTCAGGAGAAAGACTTGCTATGAATTTTTTCTAATGCATAGAAACTACACATTTCTCAAGGATGTGATACCAGGTACATATTTCAAAAAGTTTGCGTGGCTTTGCATAGCCTCTGAAATGCTGAGAATATAGAACACTCCAGTATATCTAATTATCTTTATGAAAGCTCTCAAAATCAATGGCATTATACTCAGAACCAGCTATAGCTAGGGAAGTCAAACAGAGAATAGTGTCACTGAGGTTACTGAGAAGTATGGCTTTCTTCTTAATAGCACTATTTTTATGGAACATGGAGTTTTTGAATCATCACATTCTGTTAACTCTTTTAAGGACCCAAACAGAATTCAACCACTGTTCTGAGACATAGCTCTCTATCTGGTTCACAGAGGATAACCTTGGTAGGAGTGACTGTGCTGCCTCCAATGGCCATTGCTGTTGCAGGAATATTCCAAGAACTTGATTATTAATTGGGTCTTTTCTTGTTCTTACAAATGCTCATTTCTCTTCTTGGAGAATACTTTGAATAGAAACAAGAACTAGCCTTCCAAACAAGAAAATTCTTGAGAATGCACAGAATCTAGAATCCTGAAGAAAATGGGGTACTGCGTTTTCTAAACTGAGTTTTAGGGAATATTTCATAACATGTTAAAAGCTAATAAGTAAAGAAACTGTGGTCACAGTAAAGATCGAGAGAGAGAGAGAGAGAGAGAGAGAGAGAGAGAGAGAGAGAAACTAGAGAGAAGTAAAACTATCCCAAGCTATTCATTTGGATAGGAGTGATTTATTCACTTACCCAACAATTATTTGGTCCTACTATGTGCTAGTCACTACACTAGGTGCTAAACACAGAATGATGACTAAGATGACATGGCCCTACATTCATAACTTGCCAGCTGGTGGGGGAGGTAGGAAAGCATATTAAGACAAAACAGGTGCTGTGATAAGGCAACCCAATGGGGCTTCAAAAGTACAAGCACAGGTGTTTAACTGATAAGGCTTCCCAGGAAAAGTGATACTCACCATCTTAAGAAAGAATGAGACTAACTGTACAAAGTTGTTGTGGAGACATTCATGCTGCAGAAAGAAACGCACACACACTAAACGAGCACGGGTGAGAAAGTGATAATGAGGGAGGGATATGGGGCCAGGGGCACTAAGCAGGTGCTGTACCTTGGGAGACAATGATACAATTTTCAGACTTGACCCTAACATCAGGGGAAGCTATGATGGGGATTTCAGCAAGGCTAACTGTAATCAGCTTCAGTTTTAGAAAATGTCACTCTGGCTGGTGTATGGGGAAGAGAGTGAAGAGGGCAAGGCTGGAGGAAGGAAGGCCAGTTAGAAGGTTAGCACTCCAGGCAAGAGGTCAGAAGAATGAAAGGAGAATGGAGAGACAAGAAAAGATGCACAGACTTTGGACGGGGGGGCGATCTACTGGGCATGATCATTGGATATGGGAAATGAGAGGGAGGGAACAGTCAAGAGTAACTTTCAAACATACAGAGTAACACTATGATTGGTTAACTTTTTAAAATACTCCCTCAAAGGCTCAGTAAAACAAAGGAAAGGGAAAAATACAGAAGTCAGCTGGTCTACACATACGATTCTGCCTACACATGTATGAATTCATTCATTTATTTTTCCTACATTTAATGAGTGTACATTAGACAGTTGATACTGGGCTCCCACCCACTTACACAAGGCTACAATAATATGGACCCCTCTCCCCTGAATAGATGTACAAGTAGAGAAAAATTCAGGAATTTCTACTCTCTGTATAATGAGTTTTAATTCATGCCTCGTGACGTTAGGGCCTTTTATTAGTGACTGTAAATCTCAGAGAGACAAGAAATCGTGAGATTCTGAAATTGCCTTATAAATTAGTTGCTGGTTGTGAAACAGTTGTTTAGTCTGTTGAGAACAGTTGTTTAGGTTGAGGTGGGGAGGGATTTTGGTGTTGAAATAATTATTGAACATTACTGAACCAAATAATTAAACTGTGCTGTAAAATTACGGTTATGGTAATATTCGCATCATCATTTGTTTTGTTTCTCTTAATCTAAATTATGATTTTTTGTTATTGCTTTGCATAGCTACAATATAACAGTCAAACCTGAAATTAAAACCAGTCTGCAAAAGTTATACAAGGTGATCCAATATGCTCCACTAGCAATTATTCATGGCAAATACTCTTACAAAGCTCTTAAATCCTCATTGTAAAGCTGGCTGGAACTGCACCATCTAAAACCCTAGATAGTTAAAGGTATCAGAAGTGAGGTATGACTGGCTGGAAGAATCAAAATGCAAAGGAGCTATCTGAACATCCAAGGGAGCATCTTGGAGTATTAGAATATCAGATTTCTGTTTCTAAGCAATGCTAAATCTCAGTAGTACCCAGAGAAGAGAAAGAGCTGATCCTTTCAAGCAACCAACGGCAATGCCAGGTTCTCTCCTTCACTGCCTCTCAGGCTGCTAACTCTTCTTTGTCTGTAAAATTCTGGGCAAAGCAATATACCCCAGCCAGACACTGAACTCACTTCTTATGACCCTATGAAAGCAGAGAACTGGGTTGTCCAAGAGCCTACCATCATCATCATCATCATTATCATCATCACCATCATCACCATCACCATCATCACCATCACCATCATCACCATCACCATCATCATCATCATCATCACCATCACCATCATCATCACCATCAACATCATCACCATCACCATCATCACCATCATCACCATCATCATCACCATCATCATCACCATCATCATCACCATCACCATCACCATCACCACCATCATTATCATCACCATCACCATCATTATCATCACCATCACCATCATTATCACCATCATCACCATCACCATCACCATCAGCAGCAGCAGCAGCATCACCATCACCATCATCATTACTATCACCATCATCACCATCACCATCGCCATCATCATTATCATCACCATCACCATCATCATCACCACCATCATCACCATCACCATCATCATCATCACCATCATCTAAAAAAAAGGGCTTTGGTAAATCATTAATTAAATAATTTTTAAACTTGTAAACTCAGAATGATATGCCCAAATCCCACAGCCTTCAAATGTTATGTTTCACTTTGTCCCTTATTATATGGATCTTAACATTAGGGACAGGCCTCCAGTTAGTGAGATGATGGAAGTGACTCCTGAGACAGGGTTTGCTTTGGACTGTTTTCAGTGAGTGAAGAAGCTTCCACATTTGGGATGGATTTCCCTCCCATTCCTCTGATTCCTCTGGAGGTCAGCTCATGTGACTTTAAAGCTTACCAGAATTAAGTACCATGCAGCTGGTACTATTTAGAATTTCATCAATTTCTAATTATTCAAAATGGACCTCTAAAGATTCATATGGTTTTGAAAATTTGGTGACTATGTATTCTAGAATTTGATTTGAGAATAATAAAAAACCCTAATCCTAAAATATCAGAATTAGAAGATTCCAATGATAGGTTTCCTTCTCCTTTTCTCTATCCCCCAGTCCCCTGTGTACAACACTCCACATGAATTACCTTTTCTTATATGGACCAACACATGGCAGCAGATCTGATCCCTAGAATGAGCCCTCTCTTTGACTTGTGGACAGCCTCTCTTTGCTGTGTCTTCACATAGAGGAGAGAAAGTTCTGGGCTTTCTTCCTCTTCTTATAACAGTCCTAATCCCATCATAGCCACCACCCTCAAGATCTCATTTAAATCTAATCACTTGCCAAAGGCCCTGGCTGGTTTGGCTCAGCAGTTAGAGTGTCGACCTGTGGACCAGAGAGACCTGGGTTCGGTTCCCGCTAGGGACATGTACCTCAGTTGCAGTTTGTCCCCGGCCCTTGTTGGTCGTGCAGGTGGCAACCAGTTGATGTGTCTCTATTACATCGATGTTTCTCTCTCTCTCTACCTCCCTTTCTCCCTCCCACTCTATCTGAAGATGAATGCAAAAATGTCCTCGGGTGAGGATAAAAAAAAAGAAACCAAAGGCCCACTTCCAAAACAAGCATATTGAGGGTGTCAACGTAAGAATTTGGAGGGGGACACAAACATTCAGTCTATAACCGAAGGGCACCTGAAATGTTCAATCAATGGCCCTAATGACAGCTAACCGAGGCAAATGTGCCCTCCTGCCTCGCCAGGCCAGTGTCAATTGCCTGAGATCAAATATTATGTGATTCAAAAGAAATGTGTACAAGGAAAAATAATCAGAAATCAGTAAAGACAGTCATATTCTCCTGTTTTGCCTGGACAACTTTGCTAATTGGAACGCTAACCAGCATCCAGGCTTACAGCTGTGTCCCTGGATCTACATGCGCTTTACAGACCCAATATCTGTAATATACGAATCCCTCCTGCTGTGTCATCCTCTTACTTTGATAAACTAGTTCCTGTGTCCACTCCTGCTGAATGCCCAGGGGCCACTTCTGTTTCCATGATTACAGGTGGTGTCCAGTGGGCACTAGACTTATCAGGGGATCACTACATGAGTTATATAAATGTCTAACCACTATGCTATACTCCTGAAAGTAATATAATATTGAACGTCAAGTGTGATTGAACAGAGATGCTAGAGGCCACAACATGTACCAAAGTCAGGCTTTAATGGGAAAATACAAATTAAAACTTGCTAATGTGACAAGAGTATTTAATTTTTGAGCTGCTTTGAAAATATTTTCATGCATATTATCCTACTGAACTTCCTCAACACCAATAAGGGGAAAACATTATTATTATTCCCATTTCTCAGGTAAGTTCACTTACCTGAGTGAGTTATTTGAAACCTAAGTCATTTCAAATAACGTGCAAAGCTTCTCAGAAGCAGGTCGGGGAATGAGAATCCAATTGCCCAGGGTTCTGGATTTTTTATCTTTCTATTGTACTGCTCCCTTGTTGAAAAGAGTAATTATACAGCCCCCATATCACTTACTTTGCAAACTGGGACACGTGTGAGTGACAGGGGCAAGTTAATAAATACGCCAGGATCAAGGTATAAACAGGGCCCATCCTGAGCATATCTAAAGGTAAGGACACCCTGGGTAAATGACACGTAGTAACTGATAAATACATATTGGAAATCTTTCCCTTGGTCTCCTTCCTTCTGTTAATTTGCATTAGTGTCTCAGAAATAGGAAACTTCCCAGCTGGCAAAACATCCTGGATTACGAGGATCACTAAAGGAGCAACCGCCTCAAGAGAGCGATTCCTTGTACAGGAGCCAGGGACATCCAGAAAGAGCCCTCTCCACACCCCTGCCCATCAGGGAGCGAAGGCTCACTCAGCCTGATGTAGCTTCCCTGCCTTCCTCTGCAAGACCGAGGTGGGAATGCACAAAGCATCTGCATTGGTGCATCTCCACACTGAAACCGGAGGGCTTTGTGGGAAATTCCCTTCGGAAACGTCCCTGCAGGTTAGAAAGCTATCATTCAACACAAGCTCCGAGTTGAGAGCAAGTCATTGAATTATGTTTCTGTTTTGAAAGACCAGATAATACAGGCTCTAACTAGAAGGTTTTATTTTTTGTTTTTGTACGTTTAAAACATTGGGATCTTCAGATGTTTTCATGAAGCTAAGGATCCTGAAGGGCCTGTTGTCTTATCTTGATGCTCTGTATGCCAAGCACGGTGCACAGAAAAGTCACACGCTTAGAAACCCCTAGCCTTTTAACAAAGTCCTTTATCAAAGATAGTTTTGGCAGCGTATATTTTCTGTTTAACGTAAAGACGCAGAAGAAAGATACAAGCACACATAGAGATGATGGATAGGGTTTGAATATTTTTCCTTCTTCGTAGATGCACCAATAACTTTCCATTATTATACAACAGCCGATATGTTTTGCTATTGCTCCATCATACCTGTAAACTGACATTCCAGTGGCCACCCTAGCCACAAGATGAATATTGAAGCTGGTTTACATTTCATGAAACATTAAAAAATAATGAGAAGAGACTGAAGGCCTAGAGAACCACCAGAGATAAGTTGAGCAAAGCCATTTTTTAATATAAAGAAACATGCAAATGCATAATGTGTAGAAAAAAAAGTGCAGGATAGACGGAGTATTTCATACAAAAATATTGCCTTCTGTCTTCTATTTTCATCTTCCTCGTTGCATATTTACCCCAAAATGTTATATTAGTCAACACTGTTTTCTCTCTTTTACTGTGTTTTTTTTTTTTTGTTTGTTTGTTTTTTTAATTCATTCTTCACTTGATTTGGACATTACTGGGAAAGAGCAAAATGGGTTAGTTTTTTTCACATAATGTGTTAACACTCACTTAGAAGGCAAGAGACCAGACAGGAAGAAATGGCATTTCACACAAGAAGGAGAACACTTAATTAGACCTGGACACTGTCAGTATACTTGTGATCTATACTGCTCACCAACAAAATAAAACCCATTTGTGAAAAGTGATAAAATAGGAAATAAGACGCAGGATTCGAGACATTAGGATGATCTTACTAAAGAGCTGAGGGAATGCTAGGTTGTCATCTTACATCAAGAGGGAGAAGAATAAATCCCCTAGTCCATAATATCTTGTCAAATAAAAAAAAAAGTGGAACATAAAATATTTTCTACAAAATAATATAAATTGTGTCTCTAACACGTAACACAATTCCTAAAATATAGGGGTGGCTCAGTGTGCAAGAATAAATGTTAAAACATATGCTAGAGTGTGTGTGGATACAAAGAAAATATCAAAATGTTGTACACTAAATATAAACACTGATAACATTAGAAGTGACTTTGCTTGTGTTTTTCGGCATTTTTCATGTTACCTACAGTGGACACATATTACTTAAGTGATTATTATAAGTATCTGTAAGACTCATCCCCAACATTGATACTGGAAATGAAGCAGGTTAATCTTTAATTTTAATGTTTTGCATTTATTATATAAAAAAGTATACAAAATTGAGTATTTATTTACATAATATCAGAAAAATTATGGCTCCCAGCAAAAAACTTGGAGTTGTGAATGCCTATATTAACTATTTTCTTTTTTAAAAAAATTTTTCTTTATTGATGTTAGAGAAAGAGAGGAAGGGAGAGATAGAAACATCGATGAGAGAGAACATCGATTGGCCGCCTCCTGCATGCCCCCCATTGGGGATCGGGCCCACATTCTGGGCATGTGCCCTGACTGGGGTATCAAACCAGCGACCTCTTGGTGCATGGGTCAACGCTCAACCACTGAGCCACACTGGCTGGGTGGAAAGAGTTTTTTATTTGTCTTTCTTCCATGTCATCCAAACCCACTCTAGGGCCTTGCTGGTCAAGGTGTGCTCCCATGGACATCACCTGCAGGCTTGCTAGAAAGAAAAACTTACAGGGTCCACTCTAGACCTCGGGGGTGGGCTGGGAATCTCTGCCTTCCTAAGATTTCTTGGGGGTTCTTAAGTCCAAAAAATCAGTAGTCACTTAACTTGATGTCCCTGAACACAACACATACAGAAAGTCTTTGATAAACCTAAAATTGAAATTAAAAACCACTTATTTTGGGGGGGGTGGGGTTCCAGGGCATCCTTTCTGATCCTCCCCTGGAGTTCATTGACATGGTCTCATCAAAGTTACTCTTGCCTGCTTTTTCCCATCGGCATTGATGGAAGCTTACTGTGTTTGTCTGACATCCTCCACAATCCTCATCACAGCTCTTGTCTGTTTGTCTTCCCCTTGCACATTCCAAGCCTGCCCTCTCTGCAGAGCCCCCGCTGGTGCCAAGGAGAACACTTGTTAATGCTAATGGCATTTCTGGGCAGGGAGAAACTGCAGGCTGGACAAAAACAGGGGCCTGGCAGGAGACAGGGAGAGCGCGTGCACGGGAAAACACTTTCGCCAAGTATTTACAATCGATGGTGTTTTCAAATAGCTGTAGGATCTGGAAGACACCGCGCATTCTAAAACACGTCTGACCTCATCTCATACTCCCCAAAATAGAGGTGCATGCAGGCCAAGTCTGTAATATTACAACCGAAAGACCCAACAGAGGGACTGTTAAGTGGAACAACTTGGTAGTTTAATTTGAAATGAGAGCCTTAGATGCTAACATTGGATCTGCCCAGTTAAAGGGATATGGAGAGTCGAAGCAATTATTCCAGTAATTGAGTGGGGGAGAAAAACCATTCCTTTTGGAAAAGACAGTCATGCCTTTCAATTAGCAGTTTACATTGATCAAAGACATTAGGGAACTGCTTCGCTTGCCAAGCTTTTGTCTTGTCGACCAAGAGTACTCTGCCCCTTCGCTCATCTGCCCCAATCCTGTGGAGATATTGAACTGGAAACAGCCATTGCTCTTATAGAAAACCTTTTGCAGACATGAACATGATTAGCATAGGGTCATCTAAATAAAAAGCAATCTGAGGCTCAAAAAAGACAGCACACACACACACACACACACACACACACACAGCCATAGCTGTAGCTTCTCAGACATACTCTTTGTTTCTTACAGAACATACCAGACATGTAAAAGTACAGAAAATGCTATGGCAAATACTATACGTGCACTGGGCAGCTTGCAACATGAATACAACAAATAGAATTGATGCTCTCTCAGTTGCTCTTCCTGGCTGCAACTCTTTCTCCCAAAAGCCGTGGCCACACCACGGAACTCAGTATTTATCACTCCCACAAATACCCCTCCGGTTTTCAATATGCATATACCCTGAGACTATATAGTGTTTTTTCCATGCTCAAAAACTGTACAGACAGGACATCAAACTGCATAGATCCTTCTTCGGATTACTTTGTGTGGTTGTTTAACATTATGGTTTTGAGATTTAATGTTGACACATAGAAATCCAATGTATTAATTTTCACTCCAGCATGGCATTCCAAAAATTCATTGTGTTACAACTTATTTTCTTTTTCCCTATTGATGGGCAGTTAATGCTCATTGGGTCGATGGTTCTTTTCCAAATTTTTTGCTTCCACAGTGGTAAAATCAATCCGTGTCTCTTAGGGATAAAATGGCTGAGTCAAAGGTAGATGTGTCTTGAATTTTTCCCGATGTTGCTAAGCTAATATCTAAAGCAGTTGCATCAATATACGGTGTGCTGGAGTGCCCACTGACCCCAGTCCCTGTCAATACATGGCATTGTCTAACTTTTATTCTTTTTAAAAATATGTTTTCACTGATTTATTTTTTTCAGAGAGAGAGAGGAAGGGAGAGAGAGATAGAAATATCAATGTGAGAGAGAAACATGGATGGGCTGCCTCCTGAACACACCCTGCTGGGGATCAAGCCTGCAGCCTGGGCATGTGCCCTGACTAGGAATCAAACCAGGACCTCTCAGTCCATGGGATGATGCTCAATCCACTGAGCCACACCAGCTGGGCAAGTAGTGTCCAACTTTTAATATGTGCCATGTTGAAGAGTATGAAATATATGCTTTCCAGAGATGCATACTTAGCACCTCAGGAAAAAATAAAAATAAAAAAATATACACACACACACACACACACACACACACACAAAACACCCACTTGGCTCTATTAGAATTAAGAATATTCATTAATCAGACATATTAAGTAATATCTTTCTACCAGTAGCATAAAGTGCCTAACACTGTGTCTGAAACATAGGAGACATTCAAAACATATTGACCAAATTAATTAATTTGGGCTATTGCAGATGAGTCAGGAAATGAGGCAAAGAAAATAAATGCAAGGAACTCATTTGGTAGCCAGCATGTATGACTACTCCTTGGAAAAGGAAAAAAAAAAAGGCCATTCCAAATATCCCTTCTTCACTTACCTCAGCAATACAGCTTTTCCTGTCAGGCACCTTTGTGGTTTCCACTCATACACTTCACAGTCAATGAGCAAGGACCGATTCCACTCCTCAAATTCTTCTCACTTAACTATTCAGCTGTCTCAATTCATTCATTTGCTTAATCAGCTCTCATCAATAACACTTCTCTCCACTGCATTTCTCTAACCGAAAGGAAAAGCAAGCTCTGAATACTCAAAAGTGGGAATCTACAAAAGAAACCAGAATGGCAAGGGAAAAAATACTTGCACAATGCCTTTTGGGGAATGAAAATAACTTCATATTAACATGTCCGCTATTATCAGAGGTCAGGGCCGGTGGACATTTTCACAGTTGGCTGAGACTCTAGCCACCTGAAAAGTGTGAATTAAATGGCTACAACATTCAGTGTCAAGCAAATGACAATTCTCCAGAGGTTAGGTATCAACACAGAGAGACTGTCCCCCACATGGGAAGATGTCAGAAACCAGACCTGACAGAGTGTGGCTCACCTCAGTTCACATTGCTACAAGCAGCACAGGAAAGAGTTATATTTGGGAAATTTGCAGGTCCGGGGGGCATTACATCTGTACACCTGAATGAGACTCAGCAGCCATCCTTAGAACTATTAAGTTTTCAGGTGACCAGATAGCCAAGAAGGAAAAGAAATTATGATCTTAGGGTCACTGTTACCCTGAGTATGGGCTAAAGGATCATAAAGTATATTTATTTCCAGAGCGAAGTAGAGAATCGTGTGTACAATCTTTGACCCTTTATCGTAGAAAGATAACAGGTAACAGATCAATGGGTGAGCTGAGAACAAATTATACTCAGAAGATTTCATTTTTATGAAGAAGGAATGTCACGCTCTCATTTGCTAGAGGAATGAATTTCTATTTCTGCCACGTTTATAAAGCACAGACTACCAGCATCGGTGATATTAAGGAAAGAATCTGTTTCATTCTCCCAACCTCGTCCTGACCCCAGCGCTGAAATGGGTGCACATCACTGTGGTTTGGTTAATTGAACCACACTGTGTGAATGTGTCTTTTCCTCCTTTTGATTAATAGAAAGAAAAAAAAAATCTTGCTTTTGGAACTGCAGGAGTCTTCAACCCCAGGATACTGCTGTTACAGCTGTGCTTTAAAAATAGCTGGGAGTCTGAATTTCACATGTTGAGTTGAGCGTCTCACTTCTAACCAGGGAAGAAGGCCACTGCTCGAACTTTGGGGTTCTCGAACCATTCAACTCAGAAGAGAATAAAAACCTTTCAACAAAACAGAATAAGTGCTGTGGTTTTGAACACACAGCATTCAATATGAAAGGCCAGGCTCAACCCCCTTATTCTGACATGTCATTCCCTACGACTCTTGTTCCTCTTTTTGACAGGGACACCCGATGTGTTCTCACGCTCGTATGAAGTCAGTGAAACGGTCCCTGGGAAACACTGAGCTGTCACCATACAGACCTGAGGAAAACAAAGGCAGCTTCAGGGAGCAGGTCTACTGCCTCTGCCCTGAAACCACAGCGCTATGCCTGAACCCTTCCAATCCAGCAATTACAGAGCCACTGCGAGTCCACCGTTACAGAAAGAAAGAACAAAAAATGCACCAGCTGAAGGAATGCACCCTGAATCCACTCGAGTTTCTCTGTAGTTGATGTAAAAAAAGCCCAGTCCAGATACGACATTTCCTACCACTTCGACAAGGACACTTATGAGTGAGCTATGTCTTCCTTCGATTGTTAAATCATAATTACAATAATAATGGGGATGTTTCTGTCATTGGTTAGACAAAAGCCGATGGAAAGCTCTAAGCAGACCCGTTCCTGCATGAACATGCCTGAACAGAGGACAGAATCCTTTTCAATCCCATAAAGGAGTTTAGAATCTCCCTCTTAATGTCATCTGACCCAAGAAAAACCAGTATCGTCTTGATGCTTAAAAATAAAATAAAACAAACGCTTCGAATTCTATGGGATAGGCTCATTAGCTGGGAGACTTGACAGGTTGCTAAATGGTAACTCAGAATGAAAAGCTACAAACACACTATAATTAATTACCAAAACAGGCACTGTTTGGGCTAAAGCCGGGGCAAGAAAGTGCTGACAGAACAAAATTCGCATTCCATTGCTCTCCCTGCCTCTCCCAATTTACAGGAGAATGGGAAATCATGAACAATTGATACACTCCGTTAGCTGCTATCACAGAGAGTAACTTTCCATGTAGCCTTAGGGGTCTCTTACACAGTTTAACACTGAAAATAAAAGGTAATGTTCTTGGCAAAGAGCTAGGGGGATTAAATTTGGGAGGCTTGAAGCAGCCTTGAATTGTAGTCAATAAAAAAGGGACCAAATAGTAATTTTGTAATTTAACTGTGCTGGTTATGCCCAATGAGTCAGACAGTTGTGAAATAAACCATGTAAATAGAAAAATGGCTTAACTCTTTCGGTCGGCACACATGGTGTTTGCTTTCTCCCAGGCTTCCTGGGACGAGGTTCTCCGATTCAGTGAAAATAATGTGATTCTATAGATGCTGCCAAAATATCTTTTAAAGAGTTCTTTTGGAGTCTTTGAGAGTCTCCCCAAATATGGTGGGGATATATCTGGAGGTCCAGGAGAGCCATGGTCCAGCAGAGCCATGGTCCAGCAGTACGTTCCTCTAGGTATGAACATGGAGAGGCCAGAGTCCCAAGTCTTTCTTGTTTGAGGGCCATTTTGCAGCTGCATTGATGCGATTCATATCAACAGATTTAGGTGTCAGTCGATTAATGAATTGAGAATCAAAACGCTTGCAATGCAGCCCTGGACCTTGTGGCTCAGTGGATAGTGTCGGTCTGCGCACCAAAGGGTCATGAGTTTGATTCCTGGTCAAGGGTACATACCTGGGTTATAGGTTCAATCCCGGCCCTGGTCAGGGCACGTGAAGGAAGCAACCAATCAGTGTGTCTCTCTCAAATTGATGTTTCTCTCTGTTTCCTCTGTCTGTCTCTCTCTCTCTCTCTCTCTCCCTCCCTCCCATTCACTCGCTCAGAAATTCAATAGAAAAAATATCCCTAGGTGAGGATTAACAACAACAACAACAAATGCTTACAATGCAAACCACTACACACATTTCTTTAATGCTGTGAGTGGTGTTTTTGACAAATAAATCATAAATGTTTCATGGTAGCACATTATTCAGATAATAGCTTTGCTTCTTTTATTACTATTATTATTTTTGTTAACCCTCACCTGAGAATATATTTCCATTGATTTTTTTTTTTTTTTTTCTTTTCAGGTAGAGTGGAAAGAAAGGAGGGAGGGGGAGAGAGAGAGAGAGAAACATCAACATCGATGTGAGAGAGACACATTGATTGGTTGCCTCCTGTACCATCCTGACTAGGGCCAGAGAAAGAACCTGTAACCCAGATATGTGCCCTTGACCAGGAATCAAACTCTTGACCCTTTGGTCTGCAGACTGATGCTTTAACCACTGAGCCAAACTGGTCAGGGCATAACTTTGCTTCTTAGATGAAATTGGTGACCACACACAATCACTTGAAGAGGCAGGAAATGTAAATATGTCAATCCCCCAAACCTGAATCACTCTTTGAAGAATATCCATAAGGGAGGTTTCTCCTGTATTACCCTTTTGCTATTTTTACAGGGCAATCAGGACCTTTGTATCCTGGGTACAAAAGGCAATGGCTGGTGACACTGTGGCCTCCTCAATGGGACCAAGATTTTGCACCCAGATCCTAACCTCAAACAGTGGCCCCAAGGAAGCATAGTCCATCATCACCAGTGTTACTGAGAATTCGGAGATAATTTCCAAATAACACTGGTCGGGAATAAAACTCTTATGTCATCATACTCAACAATAAAACAGCTGCTCGAAAGATCTAGCAGGAGGTGTCTGTCTCGATCATTCAGATGTTTCTGATGCCAGCAGGGTAGCTGGTTCTCCATGCATATTTGTGAAAGAAAGAGTGAGTGGGGTGGGAATTTACTGATAACTCAATATTCTTTCAAGGTAGAGGGCAGAATTCCCTGAAGCTAGTCAATTAGAGGACTCCAAGCAATCTAGGTCTCCATCATTGAGATATCTCTCCTGAGTTAAAGGTGTCTTACTCTTATTTCTGCTTTGTGTGATGGCCTGCTGAAAACCTTGCTTACCTTGGGTTGGCCAGTTCAGACCCACAGACTAGAATTTTCACCTCCTTCCCTGTTCTCCCTCCCTCCTGCACATAGGCGCACTGTGTTTATTACTGTGCCAGGCTGTGTTGGGCACTGGGAATCACATGTTAAGTCAGGTGTAGTTACTGCCCTTGTGGATCTTAGTTTTGAAGTAGAATCTGTTGTTTGGCCTAAACAGCATCCTCCCCTTCTCCTGGATCACCCCTCTCTCCTCCCAGAAACTGCTCCTCCCCTTCCCCTTGGTCCCCATAGGTTAGTCTACACATTGGTACTGAATTCTAGTCTCAGTGACCATAGTTTTCCTCTGTCATGAATAAACCAGTACAAGGAAAAGAAGTCAGTTTTCCCTGGTGGCTGGGAGGTGACATGTGAGATTCAGGAGATGTTGGTGGCCACCAAAGCAGGTAAGCTGAGTCAGCAAAAGGTGAGAGGAAGTCCTAACTTTGCTAAGTTTTCTATTTTCTGTGGATTCAGAGGTCTAGATAAGCCCTTGGCTCTCCAACAATCTGGCTTTTTAGATCTTCCCATATTTATATAAGACATTCCTTGCTTACTTTTAATAAGGTAACCCCTTTCCTCTACACAATACTGTCATTTGCACCCACAGACAACTGCCTAATGCAGGCATACTGACTGTCTTTCCCTGCATTCTCTAACTGGAAAATGGCACTCATGGTATACATCCCTCTTTCTGTTAATGGAACCCAGTGAAGATGAATAATATGCATAGAAAGAAATGAATGCTCTGTCTAACCCCAGACACTATCACTGAAACAAATAAAAGCCAGACCCTCGTAATCTGACTTGCTTTGACACTACGGAGCAATAGAATTTTGTAAAAGGGAACATGATCACATTTGGCTTCACGTAAATGAGGGTTTCTGGAAGGAACAAAGACTTCACTGCCTGAGATCCTTCCTTCTTTCTCCCTTCCCTTCTTTCTGGCCTGCAGACTAATAGCTCATTATGGAGAAGACCGTCTGAAAAAATAAAAGTTACCTAGACATGCAGGGCACTACCTAGGAAGAGCTAATTATTTGCATAAATCATATGGTTCCCGGCCCTGGCTATATTAACCATTTACCACACTGATCATTTGTCACCACACTGTAATACCAGTCCTCCGTGGGGAAGGAAATTACCCCATGGTGGTTTCTCCAAGTGAGGTCAGGGTGCAGCTCCTCTGTGCACAGCGAGACAGACCACCCCAGGGATGTGTGTCCTGATGAAAAAATCCAACCAGGGCAATAAATTGCCACAGGTTCAGAAATTAGCCTCCATGCAGACTGAGAACATTTGCCACTGGTCATGCAAATTAATTTCATCAAACTGCTTCAGATAGTGTTAGGAGGCAGGAAACCATTTGCTAATACCTCTCAACCACTTCTTTCTTTCTTTCTTTCTTTCTTTCTTTCTTTCTTTCTTTCTTTCTTTCTTTCTTTCTTTCTTCTTTCTTATGTTCTGATTTGAGAGAGAGAGAGAGAGAGAGAGAAAGAGAGAGAGAGACCAATTTGTTGTTCCACTTATTTATACATTCATTGGTTGATCCTTGTACGTATCTTGACCAGGGATCAAACCTACAACCTTGGCATATTGGGATGATGCTCTAACCAACTGACCTACCTGGTCAGGTCATTCATTTTTAACCCAAACCTTGAACGCATCTGCCACCATCAGATTCTCAAGCAGGTTGAGATTGACATCAAGTACCACACTGTAGGTACCGTATTCCATCAGGACTAATTGCCGTTTAAAGCAGGAATCCCAGTGTTTAGGGAAAGGGCAGCAGAACTATGTCAGTACCTACCCCCTCTGCATTGCACTCAGTCTGATGCGGCCATTGTTCAGGCATGCCTAACAACGTGCATAGTACATCATCATCACTATTACCATCTCATTGAAACAACATCAACGATGATCTAACAAGGACATCAATTTTTATTTGGTATGTACTATTTGATAGTTGCTGTGATAAGAACTATATATGTGATCACTAGTGATCACACAAGTCCTAAGAATAGGATACAAGTAATTTGCCCAAGCTCACACAATCTTTAAGTGATGGTGTGGGAACAAGGAGCAGAGCTGTCTGAGGGATGGTCCTAGTGGTTTTCTCTGCTTTACCTGGCAACAAGCCAGCTGGGACCAGCAGTTCCTCCTCTTTCACTGGGAAAGACTAAACATGGTGTCAGCTTTTCAGGGAGTCTCCTGATGTCATCCACTGACAGAGTTCCCAGCATGCACCTCACCTGGACAGCTAGTTCCCAAGACACAAGGATTTGTTCTCTGGTCCACAGGCCAACGGTCCAACCGTTGAGCCAAACCGGCCAGGGCTAAGGATTTGTTCTCTACCTGTAAGGCTGTCCTCACGCTTACTTCGATAGGTTGAATACTGGCCACCCAATAAATGACCCTATAGATGATATTTTATGAAAAAAAAAAAAAAAAAGACTCTTTGCAAATGTGACTAAATTAAGGATCTTGAGATAGAAGATTATCCTGGATTACCTGGATGGCCCAACATCCACCCTCAAGTGTCCTTATAAGAAAAGCAGAGACACCTGGCTAGTGTGGCTCAGTGGTTGAGCATAGGCCCATGCAATAAAGAAGAAAAGAAGAAAGAAAGAAAGGCAGAGATGCACACAGAAGAGGAGAGGACAAGGTGAGCCTGGGAACAGACACTGGGTCATGTGCTAACCATTCAAGGACTGCAGGCAGCCACTGGGAGCTGGAGAAGGCCAAGAACTCATTCTCCTCTAGAAGCCGCAGAGAAAGCACAGCCCTGCCAACACCTTGATCGCAGCCCTGTGACATTAATTTTAGACTTTTGGCCACCAGGACTGTGAAAGGATGAATTTCAATTCTGTGGCACTTAGTTATAGCAGCTACAGAAACTAATACACTCACCCTGCATCCATCCTCTAAAAGGAGATGGAGAGAAACGTGGTCCTTCTCCCGGAGCCCAGGGACACAGTGCGACCCTGTGAGTCCGGTCCCGAAGCCTTCACAGAGAGTCCAGAGCACAGGCTGGGGTGGGTGTGCAACCGCTGGCCCCTTGGCCTGTGAGTTCCGGTCTGTACGGAATCATGCTCTGGGTGTACGCTGCCCACTGCCCGATGCTGGGTCTGGGGTCCCGCCCATGTCTAGCTGACCTCAGAGCTGTCTTCTCCTCGGGACAGCGGGAGGATTGTTGAGAGGAGGGAGGCAGAGATAATGAAGACAGGATCTCTGCAGTAGTCAAAGCTCTCACACTTTGGCAGAGGGGACTGACATTTCCATTTTAAAATTTAATACACTAATATATATATTTTTAGTATTTTTCATTGATTTCAGAGAAGAGGAAGGGAGAGAGAGAGAAACATCAATGATGCCCAGCTGGTGTGGCTTAGTGGATTGAGTGTCGTCCCACGGACTGAGAGGTACCAGTTTAAATGCTGGTTAGGGCACATGCCCAGATTTCAGGCTCGATCCCCACTAGGGGGTGTGCAGGAGGCAACCCATCGATGTTTCCCACATCATCAATGTTTCTTTCATATATATATATATATGATTTTATTGATTTTTTAGAGAGAGAGAAAGGGAGAGAGACACATTGATGGGCTGCCTCGTGCATACCCCCTACTGGGGATTGAGCCCACAACCCAGGCATGTGCCCTGACTGGAAATCAAACCAGGGACCTGCTTGCATAGGTCCATGCTCAATCCCTAAGCCACACCAGCTGAGCTACACTAATATATTTTAAAAGATCTCTAAAAGCTCATTTGTTATATGAATGGAGCTTTGCAATTCAACTTCACATTTTCACATCATTGTAGATTCATATGCAGTTGAAAGAAAGAATACAGAGATATATGTACTCCTAATCTAATTGCCTAAATAGAAACATTTTGTAAAACTTCTGGACACTATAACAGTCAGGATAGTGACCTTGATACTGCCAAGCACGGAAGAGTTCATCCACTCAAGGATCCCTTGTGTTGCCTTTTTATTACCACACCCTACCCCTACTCTACACCCCTCATTCCTAACCCCTGATAATCACCCACCTGTTCTCCATTTCCATAATTTTATCATTTCAAGAATGTTATATAAATTGAATCATATAGTGTGTAATCTTTTGGGATTCACTCTTTTTTCCTCTCAGCATAATTCCTTGAAGTTTCCGCCAAGTGACTGCACACATCAATAGTTTGTTCCTGTTTGTTGCTGAGTAGTACTCCATGGTGTGGATATACCACAGTTTGTTTAACCCATTACCCAGTTGAAGGACATCTGAGCTGTTTCTAGTTTTTATTATTACCAAAAAAAAAAAAAAAAAAAAAAAACTGCTCTGAATATTTATGTACAGGTTTTTCTGTGGACATATTTTCAATTTTGTGGGATACATGCCCCAGAGCACAATTGCTAAGATGTAAGATAGTTGCATGATTAGTTTTACAAGAAAATAAAAACTATTTTCCAGAATGACTATACCATTTTGGATTCCCACCGTAATAGATGAGTAATCTTTGCCAGCATTTGTTGTCACCACTTTTTTTTTTTTAATTTTAGCCAACAGGTGAATTTTTATCTGTGTATAGCTATAGATATTGCCACCCAGAAAGAGGGAAGGCAGAAATAATGTAAAACAGTTTATCAGAGATAAACTCATGGAAAGCATGGTACGAAGAGCTTGGATTTGCAGAGGCCAGTAAGGATGCTCCAACAAATGAGAGGTAGTGCAGCCAAGTGGGCAGTGATCTGGTCCTGGTGTACTTCCAACACCCTTTCTCACCTCCTCCCTCCCACTCATTCTACCTGGCCCTCGTTAAGGTTTTCTATTCAACCAGGTCTCTTTCTTAGGAAACTGCCATACACAGTTCCCTTTATTAGTAGCTCTCCTACCCCCTTCTTCAAAAAATGACTTCTTGTCATCTTTTCTCTCTTAGCTTACCCATCACCTCCTCTGAGAAGCCCTCCAGGACCACCCATCTAAGCAGATTTCTCCTTTACCAAACCTCATCCTTTTTCTTTTGTGGGGCACTCTATTTTATTCTTTCTCCATACCTGTCACCATTTGTAAGTACATAATAATGTGTTTGTTTCTTTTTTAAAGCTTCACAGTAGCCTTTATGTCCCAAATAGGAATTAGTCCTACTTCATTTACAGTATATTATCAGGCTCCAACTCAGTCCCTCGCATCTAGTAAGACCTCAGCAACCATTAAATTAAAGATGGACTATTGGGGGTAGATCTCCCCAGGATGAGGTAACGTAAGATTTCATTTTACAATCCAGGAAGCTAAAAGTTTAAGGGTCCATTTCTGCGAGACCAGTTTAGGAATGTGTATATGTATGGGAAGGTCGGGGGTTGATTTTTCTAGTCAGTTGAGAAAAACCTGCCACTTTTCACTTGTCACTCCTGCTCATCTGCTAAAATCAATAGTGTGTTCAAGGTTCAAAGATAAAGTCCCTATGTTTCTAACCAAAATCAACTTCTCATTCTATGGGGGCGCTCGATACACACAAATTATAATACAAGGCAGAGAGAAGAGAAAGAACAGGAATAAAATCAAGGAACAATGGGCACAGAGATGAGGGAGAGAAGGCTTCCAGTGGGAAAAACCCTGGTGGCTCTTTGGAGGAGGTGGCATTTGACTTGAGTTTTAAGGACTCTCGGGACTTAGACACTTAATCATGTTGGGGAGGCATATCAGTTCTATATAAAGCATGAGGATATTGTTTTTTCCTCCTTTGTCAGCATCTGTTTCTCTTTAAAATGAACATAGTTCCCATAAATGACCAGAGTATTGTAGGAGCTAACTTGTAGGCGCCACAGAAAATAATTCTTCTGTATTGAAGCTCAGTACAATACTTGGACTTCTTTGTTGTTGTTGTGTTGTTGTTGTTGTTCCCTTGTCTTTTTCTCTGGGGATAGTTACATCAGAATCATAAAGGAGGGATCTGGGGAAGGTCTCATGGCACTCAAGGTGCCTAAAATGTGCACCCGGGGCAATGTGGAGTTGGCCAGGATAAGACATTCTTTGGCATATGATTTTCTGTTTTCTTCCACACACAAGAAAATGAGATCAGTGGATTCAGGTCATGATTACTGACATAGACATCTGACCCTCTCTTTCTCTGAGTCTAGAACTTTCTTTTCAAACATTGGTTATGAGGTTCTTTGATTTGTCACATGCTAGCCCTATTGGGGAGTTTCTTTCTCCCCCCCTCCCTGTCTGTCCATCTGTCTATCTATCGTCAGCTAACTAACTAGATTTCACCAGTAAGTGTTAAAAAAAAAAAGCAAATACCACCTTCAGCCTAGGATACATTGGAAATCTGGCTGTGTGTGGTCAACTGAAGTATTTGGAGGGCTTGTTCTTGTGTGTGTTCTGTTTTTTTGGCACACAAAGTGTTTTTATAAAATTTTATATTAGTGGCCAACATTAAAAAATTAGAAATTTTGCATTTAAAAAATAAAGATGCCAGACTTCTCTGGGAAAATTAGGTCCCCCCACACAATGCCCACTTTTCCCCTTGGTCTCAGACAGTTGCAGCTACAGGGCTCCCCACTTCAGCTCGCCTCGGTGTCAGCCATGCCCCTCCATCTGGAGGCTACAGTCCGTGGTTCATTTGGCATCAGAAACTTGGTCCTGTCATTCTTTCTCTGGTATAATTCCATTATGAGGTTTTGTTTAATTGCTACAGCAACACAATTGTTTTAAAACAAGGGGTACAGATGTGGAAGCCTTCACAGTTTGATGAGCGCCCGGCTAGCCATGATTCCTGCTGGTCACAGCATCAGCCTCCTGGGGTCTGGCTGTGGTCACCAGCTTTTCACTACCCTAGTGGTCACCCTTCCCCATGCAACTCGGCAGCTCTGGAGGGGAGACGCCTGCTTTTCCCTGGCCAGGGAGTCCTCCGGGGATTCTTGGGGACTTTGAAGCATAAGGGCTATAATGAAACCAGTTTCACCAAAGGCTCATTGATATCAACAAGAGTTGAGTTCCTGGGGCACATTTCTGGTCACAGAAACATCACCAAACTTCTCAATAAGGACCCAAAAGCTTCAAATACTAAACATCGCAATAAACATGAGCTATACATACATTGGAAAACGATTAATAAAAATGAGCAAGACACTTATTTTCCAATCTGCTTATTCCAGTTCAGAGTCGCCAGTGGCTGGAGCTTCCTGGAACAGCTCAGGGTGCAAGGAGTGCACTGGCCCCACAGGACACCCTTTCATCCTTCAGGGCCAATCACACACACACCACACTCACACAGACTGGGACAACCGAGACACAGCTCACTCCACCAGCACATCTTGGGGATGTTGGAAGAAACTGGAGTCCCTGCAGAATATCCAATCCATGCAGACATGGGGAGAATATGCAAACTCCACACACAGTGGCCCTAGCCAGAAACTGACCCCACTCCCTCAACATTTTAACAAGATGACGATGAATGAAACGATGTCATTGGAGGACCTGCTGTACCTTGACTTTGGATTGAGCCATGTGACTTGCTTAGGTCGACGAAATAGGCCACCATGGGAGAGTTCCAGCTCACCTTCTTGTGCTTCCTACCAACATGGAGATGATGGTGGAGCAGTAATGAGCACTTGCAGGTGGCCGCTTCCCCAGTCCCGGCTCCAGGAAGAGCATCCACAGAGCAGACTTGGGTCAGCCTCATGGTGTAAGGAACTGGGTCAGGCTGGACACACAGCATGAAGGAGAATCCAGCTTGTGACAGCCAACTCCCAGCCCACCCAGAGAGGTATGAACATGCATGTTAATTGTATGTCGGGGCATGTTGTCATTGTTATGCAGTCCTTGGTAGCTGATATGATGGTCCTGGGAGAGAAGGCTTGAGGCGACATGTTCACCAGCTGCAGGACAGGTGTGGGTGAACCATCTGTGAGGGGGCTGATTGAGGAAAAAAAGGCACTTCACTTACCATGAGAGGCAGAACCGCACCTATTGTATAGCTGTGGGATGTGAGGACTTCTCCTTTTCTGCTACAAGTCCACAAAACAGACATTGCCTTCTCCACCGACGTGGTAGAATTGCAACTCTTGCAAGCATTACCACCAACCCTTTCTTCCAGGGATATTTAGAGGTAGCCTTTCCTCCTGTAATTTTCTTCCAGGCTTTACGAGAACTTATGAGCATGCTGTCCAAGTCCTGCAGGCTTATTAAAGCAACCGCTTACCAATGAATAAATAAAAAGTAAGAAGGTGGCCATCTCCCATCAAAGACAAATGACCTAATTTTGTGAGCGAACCATGTTGTAAGGTCAGCCTTTTTCTCCTGGATCCCGGCAAGCATTACCATTCATGAAATTTTATTGGTTCTTGGATGTCTGCAGATGCTCAGCTGCCCCCACCCCAACATGATGCATAGGGGCAAAGGTCTTGGAGCATTTCCACACCACAGCTCCCGTTTCCCATCGAAGCAGCATTCAGAACCGCTCCCTGGGTTCTTCTCCAACGTCGTGTGTCACATGTGTCATATTCCATTTGCTGAGGCTTATTTCTCTCTTCCTGACTATGACCCAGCTGTCTCCTCGTGAAACACAACACCATGCCTTATTTGCCACTGTCCATGGACATGATGGGAAAATCTTCGTGGACATGATGGGAAAAGCTTCATTTTAAAGCAGCACAGCTTGATGTTTTTGGGGCCACCCTTTGGTGGCGAAGTGAGCCCCGGTCTGCACAGTATCCACCTTTGCTTATAACACAGAATTGGAGATCATCAGAATTATTAACTTGATAGGAGGTAAAGTTGTCACAGAAACTCAAAAAATATATACAGCCCATTTCTTCTCTCTTTAAAATTTTTTTTTTCTTTATTGACTTTAGAGAGAGAGAAAGGGAGAGGGAGAGGGAAATAGAAACATCGATTGGCCGCCTCCTGCATGCCCTCCACTGGGGATCAGGCCCATAAGGTGGGCATGTGCTCTGACCAGGAATTGAAGCGGTGACCTCTTGGTGCATGGGTCAATGCTCAACCAGTGAGCCACACCAGCTGGGCCCATTCCTTCTCTTCATTCTTTAATTCAACAAATATGTATTGAGGGCACACTGTATAGGAAGAACTGGACTAGACATGAGTGTAACATAAGCATGAAGTTTGGAGCTTGCATTTCAGGGGGAGAGACAGACCGAACACATGGAGAGGCACAGGTTATATAACCGGTGATGATACTAACACAGGACCCTAACACAGCCTGCCATCAGTGATCCCAAGGGCGGAGCATGGCTGCCGATGGGAGGAGTTAGTCTCTTTGAGAAAGTGACAGTCAAGGTGATATACAAAGAATCAAAAGAAACATTCATGCAAACCAGGGGCTGAGATGATCCCAGTAGGGGTCGCAAACACTTGTAAAGACTCTGAAACACTATAGAATGTCCTTATCTGGAGACCTAAGAGAAGGCCAGTGAGCACAGGGGCTAGGGGCAGGGGAGGGAGGGAGGGAGCCTGCTGGAGAGCAGGAGAGGGATAGTTTAAGTGAGACCTCTGAGATCCTCCCCAAGTAGAAAGAGAAACCACTGAAGGGTTGTCAGTCAAACGGTGACCTGATGAAATGTAGGATTTAAGAAGATTCCTCCAGAAGCCATGAGGAGAATGGGGCACAGGGCAAAGCTGGAGTTGGGGAGAACCGTTTAGAGGCCAACTGTAGTCACCTAGGGATAAGATGATGACGATGGCTTAGACAAGAAGGAGAGGAAGGGGGTTTGGGGTGAGAAAAATCAAGAGTGGGGATTATGGGAAAATAGCTACTTTATTAATGGTGAATCCCAGCCATTATGACCCAAGCAAGCCTTACCATTTGAATGAGACAGATAAGAACTTGGGTTATTTTTTTCCTCTTATTCTTAGACACTGCAGACAACTCTAGGGGTTGTGACAGTATTGAGGAAATAAGCAGTACAGGAGAGCTTTAACCTCAGGTTCAAACTCTGCTGCTGTTACTAAGTGGGCACAGACCAGAATAAGCAGGGATACATTCCCAAATCCACTATTTTAATGCATCTCTATGCAAAGAGGGGGCAGTGAGAACGTTTTATTATTTGAAAGCAATAGTGAGCTGCCCAAAAATTATGGGAAACTTTTTTTTTCCATCCTGGGACATGTGTTTTCCTACCCACTGCGTGTGCATGAGACCAAGCGCTCTGTGTGGGCCCTTTTCTTGGCATCGTGAATACTCCTTAGCAAAAGGCTCACAAGGGCAAACAGGAGGATTCTACATCCATTGTTTAAATCCAAGAGGGACCTACATCTAAAAGAAAATTTTACTCAGAGAATAATTTGCTTAGAATGTGCTTAAAAAAAACCAAAACTAGAAATAATCTGAATGCCCATTAGCAGGGGACTAGTTAGTAAATTTTGGTATGGCCACACAATGAAATACTACAGAGCCATTGAGAAGGAGATGTATTCCTACACGCTACCATGGAAGGATACCTATAATATTTGTCAAGTTGAAAGGGCAGAATAGAAATGACTGATACAATTTTTTTTTTTCTAAACACACATGCGCATGCACACACACACACACACACACACACACACAGATTAAAATCAGCAAAACTGCCCTGAGCAATGTACAATCTCTAAGTGGTTGGATTAAGTGTGGAACAAATAGTTTCTCTACACATGCAAGAAGTATTCATCTTTGTAATTATAGGCACGTGTTGCTTCTCTGATTAAAAAAAAAAAAACCCACAAAACACAATGAGATAGTTTTATTTGTGTAAAAAAAAAGATATGCTACTGGCACTATAGCATGTCTTCCATGTTTTCTGACTGAAACTATTCGAAGAGCTAAGATTCAGATGTAATTTTTATGCTAAAAAATGTACTTGAAGAATACTCAAATGAAAGTCAAGTTCATTGGCTTGACAGGGAAGCACAGAAGCTGCGTCTTCCCAGGTCGGTGCAGGTGGGAGGCCACCCGCTTCCCAGAAGGTCCAGCTGCCCTGCTGTTCTCTGCCCTGTCTCCCTTACTACTCAGGAGTCAGCAGTAACAGAAGGCTTTTGTCAGAGTCAAATCCGCTCTGGAACTGTGGGTGGACAGCGTGCAGAGAGGAGGCCCGTGGTAAGATTTGCCTCGTTAGCCTGAGGTTGGACAGCTCAGAAAATCACCAGGAGCACTAGAATTACTGACTCTACAATTCCAGGCATGCTTCAAGAGGGTTTTACCTGCAAGCAAACAGGGGAACTGCCCTGGAAAACAGGATCTCAACTCAAACGCCTGGCGGTTGCCTCCTGGCCCTGTCGGTGTGAACCGGCGTATTTCAAGTGGATCCCTGCCACCGCTCTGGAAGGGAAGGCATCTTTGTTTTCTAAAGTCATTAGTACATCAACTAAATCTCTATGTCCTCCTTCGAGTTCACAGAGAATTCTCAACAGAACCTCGGTATTATGGTCAGGATGGTATAATTATAATGCTATAATTAAGTGTAATGATGACAATATTAATCATATGAGGCTGTGATTACGTTCCACCTGCAGTGAAGAAATAGAGGAATAAACTCAGGAATCCCTAAATGCAGGGATAAATGAATGAATTAATCAATCAGTCAATCAATGTCACAGATGGCAGTTTAGCTCGTCATACCCTAAGGTTACCTTTTTATTTTAAGGATCAACTTCCGATGTATTCCACATGACTAATAGATTGGCAGTGATTTACCTTGGAGAAAAGCTTCTTTGAATATTATCATTTCCAATGATTTGTGGTGCTTTTATGCACCTTCACTGAAAACAGGGTATTATTATTTTCATGAAAAAGAAACTCACTAAGGAGCAAACAGGTCACTTCAAAGATACTAATAAATGTTTTCATTTTAAGTTGGGTGGTCGGTTCATGGATTTCTGCTTTATCACATTTCCCAATGTTCTTATTTGTTACAGATATTTTTTTGTTTATACCAAATATTACATAATTTTGAAAAGAAAATACCGCAAGGTCATGATGTGTTAGAGCAAATGCATATTATAATAAAATTGAAAGGTCCAGAAATCTAGACACTGGGACGGGGAGGAGGATGCTCAGAATATCTAGTAAAAACAGTACTGTGACTACATTGGTTGTAAGAGCCATGCACTTTTAAAAACCAAACATTCTAAACTGGTAAAGATGCACAACAAAATGATAGGTTTTCCCTGAAAAATAAATAAATAAAACCAAATGTTCCAACTGCTTACTTTTCTCTTTGGTAGTTTGCATATTACAAGAAGAATTGTGTGTCTTCTAATATCCCAGTGAACAGTAGCTTAATTAAAAAGAGGAGAGTCTGCAAAAACACAGGCTGTGTGTCTCACAGCTAATTGAAATAGCTACAAAGGCCCCCCAAAGACAAGTTCAATATCGTGGAAACACCAGCAGTGTTCTCAGATACCCTCCTTGTCTGTCTGATTAAAATTTCGCTTGGCCTTTCTGTCCATAATACAAGAAACCTATTTGTGCCCAGAGCTGTTCGGCAGACAGCAGACGCATGTTGAATTTCAGGGTGTTTACTGAGTCTGTCCGTGGTTCTGCGGCATGGTAGCCGAGGGCACCTCATCGGCCTTTCTTCGGGGGTGGGGTCAATGGGGTTAATGACAGTGTGTGGTGCACTCATTTTCAGACTGAGGCAGCTGTGTTAAAAGTGATGGATAAACCCTGTCCCCGCTTTCATTTTCTTAAAAAAATAGGATGTGCTACTTTGCATGGTGTTCTGCAATGAACACTTTGTGGGCAAGTGGATTCTCAGTACGATTTTCAGAGTTTGATGATAGCATCTGAAATTGACTGCATAGACCTGTGTATGCCTCTAATTGAGAGCACCCGGGGGTGAAAAGCAGATTTATAATGATAATAAGATTGTAATAATGATAATAATTATTTTATGTATTCACGAACATTTAAAGATAACTCACATTTAGCGATCATGGACAATGCCCAGGTTCATTGATCTGTGTATTATTTAATTAAAATTATTATTATTCTCAATATTCAGTGAGATAAGTGAGGCTGAGAGAGCTGGAGTGACTTGCCCGAGATTACACAAGTTGCCCCAGTAAAGGCTCAGAGCCCGGCAGTCTAACTCTGAACCATTTTCATACAGTCTCCTAATGAACTAGTACCGTGCAAGGAATGGTCATGTTGGTAGACATTACTAGCGTTCAACCATAACTCATTTTCCTTTCACTCCTGGTCACTCAAAAGTCTCTTGCAGCTGGGTGAGGGCAGGGGGCTAGTTCTGGAAGTCAGCTCTATCACAGGAAACCCAAGAGCAGCTCTCTCTTCCCCTGCAGATTCAGCTGGGTTGTGCAGCTACAAATGGATGCAGCCTGGATCCTGAGACGCCTTATGGAAGAGAATCTCAGCACACTCCCACAAGCGAGCGATACACTTGAAAAGTAGTACACTGAGATGAATAGCTTGCATGTTACCTAGTGCAGCCAAACCTGATTTTACAATTATTTACACTCTGAAAACCAGCCTTCCTGAAGAACTGCAATTGAATTGTTTGTAACCTACAGAATTCTAATCTCAGCAGTGCTTTGGTGGAGGCTAACTGGCCTTTATCACGTACAACTTATCCTTACCTTATCCTGGGATTACTCTGAAAAGATCATAGGTAGGAGTGCTCATCTGAGAATAGCTAGCCATATTTCTATCCTTCTATTATCATAGAGGGTCTCGTGCGTGTCAGGATCAGCAATGGGGATTCAATGACCAGGGCAAGAAAGAGACACCCAGCCCCCGCCTTCAACATGCTGTCAATCTAACGACAGAGGCAGCATGATGCAGCAGTATGTGCTGTGCATGATGAAATTGCATGATTTTCACCTGTTTGTTCATTTTTTAAATATATATCTTTTATTGATAAATACTCTGCAACAAACTAGTATTATATTTTTAATAAGTAAACAAACACAAAGAACTACATAACAGTACAAGATGAGTTATTATAAAAGGCTACATAGGATAAATCAGGGGCAGGAGAAAGTCTGAAAGAACTTCATGGAAGAGACACCCCGTAAGCCAATTCTTGAAAGATCTGCTATCCCCAGGCGCAAAAGGTTCCTGTTTTTGAGGTGCCATTCTGGTCACACCTCAAGAGTAACTCACATAGAAAGATGGTTTAAAGTGATATAGAAATCAAGATAACTCTGAAACAAGCTAAGCAGAATCCTTAAACAAATCAAGAGTTTGTTGGAGATGTGACAAAACAAGGTTAAAACCCTACGGGCTTCTGGCTGCTTTGTTACTATGTGTTTTAGTTCCTAACTTCAAAGGCTGCTTTCTTTCTATATCTCAATTCCACTACAGAGCTGAAATCCTTAACTATTCCCATTGTTCGTAAAATAGAGTCGAAGGAGTGAATGGGAAGGTAGAACTGTGGGACAACCACTTAGTTTCCAGGATTTATGAGAAAAAAAAGCTGACTAACATGCTTGGTAATGATTTACCAAGAAGTGTAGTTCAGCCATTAAATATTGTAAATTGTAGCCTGGCCAGTGTGGCTCAGTGGTTGATTGTCCACCCATGCACCATGAGGTTGCCGGTTCGATTCCAGGTCAGGGACATGCCCAGGTTATGGGACCGATCCTCAGTGGGGGGTGGCCAGAAGGTGGCAGAAGGTGGCCAATTGATGTTTTCTCTCACTGATGTTTCAATCTCTCTCCCTCTCTCTTTCTCTCTCTCTAAAATCACTAAAGAAAATATATTAAAAAAAATATTGTAAATTGTAGTTATTTAAAATTTCTGTGGAGGGTGTCCTGTGGCAGAGCTTGGCTAGCTGAGCATTGGCATCGAGACTGGATTTCTTAGCTACCCTTGCAGCTGGCTGTGACCATATGACTGCTTTTGGCCAATGGTGTGTGAGTGCAAGATGCTGATTTTTATTGTGTTAGGCTTGGATCATATGATCCTCCCTGTCCTTGGTGACCAAGATGGCAGAGCCATGAATGGGAAGAGCCTGGCTTTCTGCATCACTACGTGGAGGAGAGATGCCCATCCAGCAAGAACACCCATTTTGAGCTACCAGATAAGAAGACATAAACTTGAATTGTGTTAAGCCATTGAGATTTGTGGGTTTTTTACAGAAGCGTATAACTAATCCTACTTCTTTCCTGGTCCTTATTGTGCAGAATAGAATACAGAAGATTCCCACGTCTACATCAGGTTTCCTTTGGACAGTGAGACTCAGGGGAAGAAAAGGATCATCCACAGAAGACTGTCTGGTGGAAGGTGGTCCACGGTACTTTCCGAGAGAGCCACTTTTACATGCGAGGTTTGAAACCAACGGACCAAAATGAAATGTGGCTTCTAGATGGACAAAACTACAGAGACCAGGAAAAAAAAAATCCCACAATGACCCTGGAAGTCAGGGATTCCTAAGTGATATGCAACTACGTCTTGTAAATAGTCAAGGAAAGAGGATTCCTGAATTTAGATGCCGTGTAGAGTGAAGGGTGACCACATTCTCCTCTTGCCTTGTCATCCAAAACAAAAAACTTCACGCTTTTGCAACAGTTCTTTTAAGAACAAATTGCCTCCTGCTGATCTCCCTGCTCATTAATTCATTCATTCAGCTAGTCACTGTCCTTACGTAACAGATAGTTCCCGGGCACTTGCTCAGTCCTCCAGACAGCCTTGGGCTCTTCCTCTCCCAAACAAGTCTGCTCACAATAGCTGAAGAGATCTTAGTAAGGTATTTATGGGGTTGTGCCCCTCTAATCCTTTATATTCTTCCAATAGGTTCCCAAGTCCAAACTCTCCTGCAGCCTGCAAGGCTGACTTCTCCAGCCCCCTCTCACCTGTTCCCTCCTTCCCTCCCTGGGCAACAGATATCCTCACCTGCCAGTTCCTTGACCGTATCAACCTCCTCTTCCCAGGCAGTGTCTGCATCGTCACCTCTCTGCACCACTCCTTCCTCCCCCGTCTTCCTATCTGTTCCTGCATACCCATTGACGCCAATGTCGGTCCTCCACAGAGGTCTCGCCAGCCCTCCATCTACGTCAGGTCTTCTATTGTAATTGTCCACAGCATCTGGTGTTCTCCTTTCATTGTGCTTATCATGGCTGGCAGCTGTGTCCGCCAACAACGAAGGTTTATTGAGCAACCACTCAGTTCCAGGTGATGATGGTAAAGCATGAGAAAGACAAAAGCCTTGCCCCTGTGATACAGAACTTCTAGAGGGAGAGACAGGCAACCCATGTGTAAATAAGCAAGATACTGACAGACGGACAGGGTCAGTGAAGGAAATAATCATTGTGACTGATGGGGAGCGGCTGGGAGAGGTCGCACTCCAGACAAGGTAGGCAAGAAAGGTAACGGTTACAATAAGTCTTGACGAATGACAAGGAGACAGCCATGGGAAGCACCTTCCAGGAAGACAGGAGTGAGGGCAAAGACCCTGAGGTGCAAAATGGCTTAGACTCGTCAAATAGGAGGAAGGTCCGTCTGCCTGGGGCACAGTGAGCGGTGGCCATGGAGGAGGCACAAAGGAGTCACATAGACACGTGTGCGGCTCTGTATCAAATATCTGTCTCCCCAGGAGACTGAAAGCCCCAAGGGTGCAGGGACACAAGTTAGCTGATCACCCCACATTCAGGATTTAGGACAGGCCATGGCACCTAGTTGGGGTTCTAACGATTTAGTAAACAAATGAATGGATGCAGCCACTGGCTGCCCACTTCAGATGGGAAGCTTGGCAGCTCAGAACAGGTAAGCTGCAAAGGTAGATACTGTCCAGCATTGGAAAAGGGCACATGGAGAAATGTATTTTTCCTTGTGAAGTTAATTACTGCAGCAGGCACACCGACCAGCGAGGAAGCAAGAAGAGACAAAGCGGTAAATACCGCAGATGCCTTCACTTCTGTCTGCAGCTGCCTCCAGCACCCCGACCTCTGAGACCCCGGGACATTTACACGAAGCAAGAGGCTGAAAATTAGGCAGCATCTCCAGATAATACCCAATAGGCCTTACATTTCATTTCAGTCTACCACTGCTGGGCTTTGGCACCATTTTCATTGCAAATATGAGTAATGCAGACTCCTTAGTCACTATTAAGTAGCAATCTGGGGAAATCATCCACTTCCAATAATCCATTTCTCTAATTTAGAACACTCTGAAACCACATAATGAATAATACTGTCGCCAACTCTCCGGTAATGACATATGACATGTGTCTTCAATTGCTCTTTTCAAGACAAATCCCACTGTGTTGTTCTCCTCAGAAACTCCTACTTATTTATTCACGTGGGTCGCTTGCACACACGTACAGTATATTCGTTCCCGGAGATGAATTTAGAAACAAAGTTGAATCCCTGGCTCTGAAATAATCAGGGAAAAAGTTCTATCCTCACATAATAAATTGCACTGTTTTGTCTACAAATGGTTGATTACTGTGCAATTATAGTCTTAAGTGCAGGCTGTCACTTAATTCCAAAGCGCCTAATTTAATTAGTGACACCGTTCAGTGTATTCCTATTAGCAATATCTTCCCATTTTTACAATTTTATTCCATCCCCTTTTAGAGAGTGTTTGGTTCTCTTTGAGAGGTAAGACCTTGCTTTTCCTAGTCTCTCCGTGAGTAAAGGGTGCCCCGTTGGCCTTCACGGCCGAGATGATTATAAAAATCCCCCCAAGTTCTGGTCTTTGTTTTCCCACTGTCCCTTCTTCCCCAAAATGTGGAAATGGAAAAAAAAAATGTTGCTTGAAGAACCAGCTCCTTTCCACCCCCAGGAGATGAATGAGACAGATGTTAGGAAAAAAAGTAGAACTGAGGAGTTCGGTGATTCTCTTTGTATTAAAAAATACTTCACGCTCTCCCATCTGAGGTCACCCTCCACAACCCTGACTCCAGCTGAAAAATAATTTCCCTGAGTTACTCAGATAATTATATTAAACATTCAGCCCGTTCTGGATGCTTGTAATTGATAGGGATATTTTATTAGGCTAAGTAAAGAGTATATAATAGGCATTTGGTTAGAGGGTTTGTATAGGTGTAATTATGTGGTTAAATAGGTTTCAGGGCGCTTCTATTTTATGCTTGGATAATGGAACTGAAATACGTTAACTCAGTGCAAGCGAGACAATAAGCATCACCCAGCAAGGCACTTAGGGAATCTGTGGAGCCCAAGGAAAGAAGTTTCTGAATGTTTACGGCTTGGACCGCAGACTTGGGTGAGCTTAGCATACGATTAAATTTTGATGACGCCAAGCCAAGGTTTGAGGGAAGATTACACTGTGCTGGGTCCGCTTTCATCCCAGACTCCCAGAGATGCTAATGAACTTACGTGCAAGACGCCAAGCAAATTAAGTGAACCTTAATGAGAGCTGAGTGGTATGGATCCGCCCGACATTCCCTTGAAGCTGAGTTTGAGATACATTTCACCAGAGGACAAAGAGTGAGATGAACTGGGAAAGGGTTTCAATAAATCAAAGGTCTATACAGCATCCACCTCTGGAGAATTTCTCGGACACTGAAATGAGAGGAAAAAGCTGGGTTCCGCAGCACAGCCTACGGTTCTACCGGGCTGCTACCATCCTGACGGGATGGGGAGTGGCCTGGGTGTTCTGCAGCATTGGCTTTTTTTTTTTTTTTTTACCCCCATGACTTCCTTTGCTCCTTGCCATCATGACAAGGGAACTCATCCTACCAAAGTGACCAGACGGGAAGGGCAGGGATTCAGCAGAGAGCAGGGTTTCTCCACCTCGGCCCTGTTGACACTGTGGCCTGGCTCACGCTTGGTCTTGGGGCCGTCCGGTGCCCTGTAGGATGCAGCCCAGCACCCCTGGCCTCCACTCCCAACCCGCACAGTGTGGCAGACCAAACGCCTCCAGACATTCCCAAAAGGTTCCCAGGAACAAAATCATCTCGGCGGAGAACCATTGCCACGGAGGACTGTTTTGTGTTCAAAGAAGACACTTCCAGTCTTCTACCTAGAGTTTCTGTGACCTTTTCCTCATCGATCTATTACTGCTTCTTTGTTAGTTATTACAATTTCTATATAAACAAGATAAGAGAGAAAGATTCCTTATCCACCCTAATTCTGGGAACTTACAGGGAGTCATAGCTATGTATCATTTTAGGCTTTCTCTGCTGTGGACCTTACGGTGCACAGGTACCGCTTCGACTTTCATGTCTATACACACTTATCAAAACCCATACAGCCCTGGCCGGTTTGGCTCAGCGGTTAGAGCGTTGGCCTGCGGTCCTGAGAGACCCGGGTTCAGTTCCCGCTAAGGGCACGTACCTCGGTTGCAGTTTGTCCCCGGCCCTGGTTGGGTCGTGTGGGTGGCAGCCACTCGACGTGTCCCTTTTACGTCGATGTTTCTCTCTCTCTCTCCCTCCCACTCTCTCTGAACAAAATATGGAAAACAATGTCCTTGGGTGAGGATTAAAAAACAAAAAACAAAAAACCATACACATCACGCGCGTGGTTATGCAAATATCTGGATTCATTTAATAAATAGTTCCTACACTTTTCCATACTAGTACATACAAATGGATCTTATTCTTTTTAATGGTTAAATAGATTTTCACTGTATGGATGGATCAAAATGTACTAGGTAATCTACTGATATATTTTAAGCTTCATTCTTCATATGTGTGTGTGTGTGTGTGTACTTTTTTACACAAACACACAAAAACTACATAGAATTCACTTCTTCATATATTTTTGTTTGCTCCCTTGTGTGTATATTTATGTTGACTAAGTTTCTATATGTGAACCTTCTGAGCTTTCCCTTCCTCTAGGGCTATTTCTTTTTCTGAGTGCCTCCCAGGCTTTGTCCTTTGGGCCACACAGCACATCGGGCATTTCTTTGGTTTCTGGGGACTTAGCGTCTTCCATTCAACAGACAATACAAGAGGGATTCCGCGAGGAGCGAGGGATAGTGCTGGCGTCCCCTGGGCACTGCCTTCCTCTCCGGCTGCTGTCCCGCGTCCTGCACCTTCCCGCTGTTCTGCTTAGAAATCCATGTAAAATCACAATGGGAACGATGGCCATCTGGAGAGGAGTCCAGTGCCCTTCAGCAGGTAACAGAAGGACCTCACCAAGTCTGGGGTTTCAGGGTGCGAGATTCCCGAAGCAGCGGAAGTTTGGGTGGAATCTAGAGACCAGGGAAATATTTAAGCAGGTGAGGGTGATGGAGGTAGCAGAGATCCAGGTGGGGGTCCAACACAGCAAATGCTCTCTGGTGGGAGGGAGATTATCTCCTGGAGACCAGCAGGGACCGCCGTACAGGTGGGGGATCAGGAGGCAGGCTGTGCCGTGGGGGATGAGGCTGGGGGCAGGCGCTCTGAACCTTGCAGGCTAAGAAATGGGTTTTGGCTTTTTATTTGGGAAGTGCTGGAGAGCAGAGGTATGACGGGCCTGTCCAGGCCTTGAAGAGACCACCCTGTCGCAGTGTGACGAACCATACTCGGGACATCGCCAGCTGTCACCATACAGAGGCCTCCTTGAACTGAGGAGAATTTCTCCGGCTTCCCTATAAGTTCTGCTCATCGGTGACAATCTGCATCTGATTGGGACAGAGCGTGTTCTCCCCCGTCCCTTTTCCTGGGCTCCCTGGCACTGGCCTGGTCTGGAGAGCAGCCCAGGGCCCTTAGGAGAGCATGTCGAAGGGAAGCACTTTCAGAGAAAACAGTACTAAAGCAGATACTAGCTTTTTGTTTAATTAACTGCTAACAAAAGAATCGATTAATTAAAATTAATGTAAAAAAAGAGTGTCCTCTTTACAAAAGTATTGTGTCTTATAATAATATGTTCAGTTGGAGGTAACTAAGGGACTTAATAAACATGTATGCAGAAATAGTCACATTTTATCTACTGAACTGTCTCAAGACTGCCTTCTCCCCAAACCGAAAAGTTAGTTTTCAGCATGGCTAATCTATTGCTCTGAAATCACATTTTAACCTTATCAAATATCCCTACATATTTCTTCCACCCGCTCCGAAATGGAACATCAGAGATTTAGATTTTATTTGGAAAATTCCTTATTCATCCTAGGGAAACACATTCAATTGCATTCGAGAAATTCAATTTAAAACTAATTTATCTTACATGAATGTTTAAATTCATGAGATTCTGCATAAAGTCATTCTTGTAGTGTAATAAATTCAGTCAATATGATAATTATTAAAAGAGAAATGAGCGTGAGAAAAATACGGCGCATGGTCTTAGGGTTTGTTCTCTCGTGCGTGGCTCTGAAGCTTGTAGCAAAGAAGGAGAAAGAAGATAGAAAGAAAAGAGAAAGAGAGAGAGAGATGGGAAGAAAAGAGGAGAGAGAGAGAGGCAGAGAGAGAGAACCATTTCCCACTTCCGAAGGCTTACAGCCATGCATCTATCCTCCTAGGTCTCACCAAAACCAAAGGGAATTACTCGAGGGATGATGACACTAGCTAATAATTAGTAAGCCAGGCAGTGCTTACGTTCCTTTCATGCACCGACTGGCTCGATCTTTACAATCTGATGTGGTAAGAGGACGCCTGTCCTCCCCAGGTGAGAAAAACGACACAGGGAGACATTAACTGACAAGAGCGAGTTGGAATGCATCGCACGTGGGAAATGGGAGCAGTGAGCTTGAGGTGTGTGGCGTGCCCACCAAAATGTAAAGAAGGCACACAGTATTTTCACAGAGACAGCAACTCAGGTGGCAAAAAAATCAAGCCCCACGTGGTACAGTCAGGATTTGAACTTAGATCTGCCCGACTCCGGAGATCACGCTTCCTCCTGCATCAGAGAGCTCCCACGGAATCTGAACGCCCTCCTCTGGGTTGAAGACCAAAGTTCCTGAGTAGGATCAGAGCAGGTCCCCCATCGGGAACCACCCACTCCCACTTTTATCAGCTGCCAGTGTCTTCCGGATGCCCACGGCATGGAACACCTCACACTCTCCCTCCTTCTGCGTCCCCCCCCACCCCAGTTTCTTTCTTTGTGCTATTGATTGAGGACTTCTGCTTTCTGCAGTGATACACTGAATAAACACTCACTCACTGGGAAATGAAATCGCTGTTTCAAAAAGGAAGACAAAAATGGAACGCAAAGGTGGTTCATTATTGTAGGTCTTTGGACCTGCCCTACCGAAGTAGTGCTTAAAAAGTAAGGCCCCTTTCCCGTTCCCAGCTTGCTTCTTGTAGGCCTATCACTCTCTTTTGTGATAATCACATCTCCTCTCCCTTTCGCAGACACCCCCCAAAGGCCAGATGATTTCTGAGATCTGCCCTGATTCCTGCTTTTAAAGATCCTACAATGCACACAGCAGCCCCACCACCAAGGATTCCCTGACCAGCAATATTGGTAGCGCGGCAGGGGAGCGGAGAATGCAGGATCCAGGACAGCTCACAGCTGTTGACAGTGGCTGCCTCCAGGGAAGGAGGGGGGGACAAGGGGCCAATATCACTTTAATTCTTTCCCTTCTGAGCAGTTAACAGCTTCTCTTTACAATTCACCTGTATTACTTTGGGGAAGGTTATTACAATACTAATATATATATCTTAATAGATTTACAAGGTTCTCTTTAGAAAAGTAAAAACAATGTTCAAGTGAACTTTTTTTTGAAATATGTTTTTATTGATTTTTTTTTTTTTTTTTTTTTGAGAGAGAGGAAGGGAGAGAGATAGAAACATCAATGTGAGAGAAACAGCCATCTGCTGCCTCCTGCACGCTCCCTACGGGGGATCAAGCCTGCAACCTAGGCATGTGCCCTGACAGGGAATCAAACTGGGATCCTTCAGTCCATGGGATGACCCCCAATCCACTGAGCCACACTAGCCAGGTTGTTGAAGTGAAGTTTTTAAAGGAAGGCAAAACAAAGAGTAAATACAAGAAAGGTTATTTTCAAGGTAGTGGGTGATGAATCCAAAAAGGAATTTCCTTTGATAAGGAATCAATCAATTTTCTCTTCTCCGTATTGTGCTGACAAAACAGGATGACTTTAACCTATAGACTTTTATTAGGAGTTATGATTATTAAGCAAAACAGAGAAGATTTGCTTAGCATGTTAACTTAAAAAATGAAATCTTGAATTTACTGCAAATCAACCCTCTGTGTTTAAAGCAAAGTGCTATCGTGAGTCGCTGCCCATGGGTCGAATAACTATTTAGATTCTTCAACTTTCTCTTGATTATTCCATTCCTTTAAAATACAAAGTGGAGCTCTGGCTGGTTTGGCTCAGCCGTTAGAGCGCCATCCCGCAGACCAAAGAATCGCCGGTTCAATTCCCGTCAAGGGCACATACCTCAGTTGTGGTTTGGTCCCCAGCCCTACAGGAGGCAACTAATGGATATGTCTCTTTCACATTGATGTTTCTCTCTCTCTCTCCCTCCCTCCCTCCTACTCTCTCTGAAGATAGATGGGAAAATATCCTCGGGTGGGGATTTAAAAAATAAAATACAAAGTGTAGTCCAAGATGTGGAAGTCTAGGTGACAGAGTACTCTACTTTGCATCCTGTTTATACTTTTATTCACACGGTCAGTTCCTTATCATTCTACGTCCAGACCAGATGCCACTTCTTCTGTCAGTGGCTCCTGGCCCTGGTCTGTTTGGGGCACCTTCCGGGGGCTCCTTCCTGTGGTATCCTGCTATTCTCTCATCTCGAGCCCACAGCACAGAGCCCAGTGTTTCCCTGGTTATCTGTCTGCGTTCCCTAATGAAGGGCTCTCCTCTGGTCCATCTTTATATCTGCAGCAACTAGCACCGTGCCTGATACTTAATAGTTACACAAAACATTGATTGAATGGTAATTAGTTGAATGAATGAATGAATGAATGAATGAATGAATACATAAGTGAATGAAAAGAGGAAGAAGAATGGCTTCTATTGATCCTAAGAAATGAAGAACAGAACAATTCAAAAGCAAGGGGAAGGGAGAAGAATAATGCACCCTAGGAAGGAGGGAGACAGCATACTCCTTCCCCTGCAGTTTGAGGCGGGCAGACAGGGAATACGAAGGAGAGATCAAGAAAGAATACCGGCTCCTGACCATTCCGGGGCCAAATGCTGGTCCTGTCTTTTACCAGCTAAAAGGGCTGCTACCCTCTGATACTGTTTCCATCTGCAGAATGGAAATAATAGTAGTTGTGAATTCATACGATGATCATGAACATGAAATCAGAATAATACATAAAAAGCACTGAGCAAAATGCCTACATGTTGAGTGGCTACTGGGGCTCATTGGTTTTTGGCTATGAATTCTAATGGTTATCAGAGCAATTCTCAGCTGCAGCAGCACACTCATTTACACTAACACAGGCCCTTTATGGGCTGACTCTGCCAGGCATTTTAAGGCACAAAGAGATCTATGATTCAGCTATGACTTTCAAAAGCCTTAACCTAGTTACAGAGTCAGACCATACTCACCCCTGTCCCATGGGGTCTTGTTGACCACTTTCCCTTCCTTCTAGCCTGAATTGTCAAAGAAAGTAGTGCTTGGACCTTTAAAAACCCCCATAATGTGCGAGTGTGAATTAGCATGGGGTTGTCTAACCTCATAGCTCACAAGCAGCCTCATCTGCCATAACTTAGATTGTGATGGGAAATAAAATGCAAGCATGGCGAAGAGCTCACTGTGCACGGCAAGACATGTTTTATCTCTAGCCACGAAGTGGAATTGCATTCCTGTTGCGAAACTCAGACTGATGCATGCATGTTATTTATAACCCTTTCTCTCAAAGTTCTTCCAAGTCACAAGTTAGCAATGAAAGTTTGCAGTGGCTTTTAAAAGGCCTGCTGGCATCTTCCCTGACAGCCAAATTCTTGCAAGTGACAGTAACAGACCACAGGATGGTCTCCAGCCAACAGGCCTTCAAATGGCATGTCCAGGAAAGAATAATGGTAATAGACGGGAAAGGCAGAAAGTCTAACTCCTGAGCACAGATCCTTAGGCTAAGCACACCATACCAGCATTTCTAAATGGCTGTCAAGGAGCCATCAGTCCTTGTCCCCTCTTACATCACCTAGACTCTGAGTATGACAAGAGTCCCCTTTTTACTTCCACCTATCCCTTCCCAACCGGTCTCCTCCATGGGTCCAGAAAACCCACACAGAACCATTCAGCTGGCAGTGCCCTCAGTTTTGTCACCATTTCTATACATTTATGCTGCCCTGTTTGACTGCATAAAAGGCATGTTAGCCAAGAGTTATGAATCCACAAATAATAGAGACAACAAAAGCAAAGTCTGCAACCCACAGATAATGGTCCAGCAGTCCCTCAAAGAGTTAAACATAGTGTTAGCATGTGACCCAGCAGTTCCGTTCCTAGGGATATACCCCAAATAACTGAAACAGGTGTCAAACAAGTACATGCACACACGTGCTCACAGCTTCATTATTCACAGTGGCCAACAGTAGACAACCCAAATGTACATCAATGGGTAAATGAAAACAAGCAAAAACAAACTGTCATCTATCCATAAAATGAAATATTACTCAACCATGAAAAAGGGAGCACACACTGACACATGCTACAAGGTGCATAGACCTCAAACAAATTATGCTCATTGGAAGAAGTCAGACCCAGAAAGTCATATTACATGATTCCATTTGTGTGAAATGTCCAGAAGATGCAAATCCACACTGACAGAAAGTAGCTTAGTGGTTGCCAGGGACTGTGAGGAGGGGGAGATGGAGACTCTCTGCTTAGAGGGCATGGGGTTTTCTTTGGTGACAGAAATGTTTTGGAATTAGATGAAGGTGATAGTTGCATGATAGTGTGAATGTGCTATGTTCACTTAAATATATTTAATTTTATGGTATGTAAAATTCACCTCAATAAAATTTTTAAATAACCAAAAATAAATAAATAAATAACCACCTCCAAGATTAAAGTAGTTTTCCAATTCGAGGACAAAACTCAGTAATGGAGAAAAGAAGAATAAAACCAGAGACCAAAGTCATGGCCATGGCTAGATGTCAAGAGACACTGAGTCTAAAACAGGTATCAGAGTAGAGTTCATGAGAGTGGACTTACAGTAAAGGGGTCATCAACACAGACAGAGGGACCTGGCATTGAATCTCAGTGCTACTATTTTCTATCTGGGTAGTGCTAGAGAGAAAATTTCAGAAAAAGATAGGAATTTTCTCTGTTGCATTGCCTCAAGAATCAAATGAGAATGATTGCAGAACTTTGTTGTAGGTCACCATGTATAATATGTAAGTATTCAATAAAAAGTAGTTTTCATTATCATTTAATCATTATGTATGGAATGTGTGGTCAAAGCTGCCAAGGATGACAAAGAGCAGATCCATGTGTCTCTTCCAGAGGCTAGTGGGCTATCTGGAGGCCATTATTCTTATGGTGATGAATGAAGAACATGAGGGTGAACCCAATTGCACAAGCACTTCTAAAGCCTCTAGTTAGCTCACATCTGCTAACATTTCATTGGTCGAATTAAATCACACGACCAAGACCAGCATAAATGGGACAGGCAATGCATGCCGGGTATTCTAGTGAGAGGAACACAGCAAAGGACATAGAGGGAAAGATGGAAATTTTGAAATGGTAATACAAATATATCATGGCCTCCAAGATAATTTTATTCCCATTTTAGAGACGACAAAACAGACTCAAGAGATTTAGCAACTGTCCCAAAACCATTTAGCATAAAAATGGCAGAGCTGGGTTTAAAGCCAGGATATCTAATTCTAAAACACCATAAAGGAACATGGTGAGATTCCTGGGGGACAGTGCAGGGATGGGAATGAGACAAACCTGCACGGGGGTATGGCCCCTGCTGTCTTATGTGAATCACATTCAAAGAGTGTTTCATGAATGTTCAGCTGTTGTCAATATCAGGATTTCTGCAGCCAGGAACAGACTTAAGAAAGAAAAGTCCTCATCCAATAGAAAGGTTCCTCAAGCAGCCAACTTCAGTGGGGTCGGCTCCAAAATAACTTTTAGAACCAAATTATTTCCACCGGAAGACACTGAAAGAAGGTAGCCCCTGCAGGTCCTGCGAAACAGCACCTCCTGCAGGATAGAGGCGTTCTGGTGAAGTGTTTGAAGTAACGACAAATGAAGGAGGTCAGAAATGCATGACACTCAGGTATCTGCTTCCACTTTCAAATCTCCAGGCATAGAGTTCCTTGCCTCCACATACATGGACAGTTTGGGGTATTCCAGGTCCAGGTAAGCCTTAGCCCTTGCTCAGAGCCCCTACTCAGCAATATGAATGTTGACACATCGGAGTTTTGCTCTCCGGGGCCAGGACTTCCCTCGTGCAGCCAGAGCTGCCTCGTTGGGGGTTCAGTTGATCGGCGTGCAAAACCTGGGTGGAGATGGACGGGGGCCAGTCTTGCCACAGTGAAATTCACGACTGACTTTCATCCGGGCTTTTCAACAGGAACACATGCCGTGACTTTTAACCTGGTCTAACAGCCAGGAAGGTGCTTTTCTCTCTCAAGTATTTCCACATCTTAATATTGCTAACATTCTAGATCACAAGGTCTTCAAGCATTTTACTTCTAAGGTATCTGTGTTGCCCTGGGCAGCAGTGGGGTGATATTATTTTTCTAATCGTGCCCATTGGCATAGACAGTGTTGACAAATTCGGTGAGAATTGAATTTTTCTTCCCCTGAAGTAATTATTAGGAGTGGAATATTAGGTAATTAGAGCTAGAATGAGGTTTTGCTGTGAACAGCAGGAGAGGTGTTGCTTAGCTCTACAGGTAATAGCGCGAGTGCTCTGGAGTCTGGCAGACCCCAGTTTGATACGGGCTCCAGCAAGTCACTGTGGGTGGCCTCGGGCAAGTCACCCAATGTCTCCAATGTTCGGTTTACTCATTTGTAGGAGGACTCAATGACATGGATAGAGACTGCACAATGTTTGGCACAGACAATGCTAGAGCAATGGTCTAAAAATGCACATAGAGCCTGGCTACTGTGGCTCAGTGGAATGAGCGCCGTTCCATGGACTCAGAGGTCCCGGTTCGATTCCCAGTCAGGGCACGTGTCTGGGTTGCAGGTGCGATCCCCAGAAGGGGGCGTGCAGGAGGCAACCAATGGATGATTCTCGCTCATATTGGTGTTTCTCTCTCTATTTCTCTTCCTCTCTCTCAAAAAAAAAATCAATAAAAATATATTTATAAATAGAATAAAAATGCAAATAGATCACAGAACTCATCTTTGTAACATCTTTCAGTGGAGTTTCTGCTAATGGGACACAATACCAGACCCTTGACCTGGCCCCTGCAATGCCCAGCTGCTTCTCTGCTCTCTGACTTCACCTCCAGCCCCATCTGTCCGCCCTGGTTGCATTCTTTAGGACGTTTTGTTTCACTTCGTCAGGTTTCCAAGACCTGCCAGGTACCTCCTTCTCAGCTTGGAAGGCTCCTCTTAGGTTAGACTCATGAACCCCTCCTCATACCTCAGATACCTTCTCAGATATCACCTCCTCAAGGAAATGTCTCTGCTTTGCATCCATTGTCTCTGTTTTCTACTCTCGTGGCCCCAGTAACTTCCCTCCATGCCATACATTAAAGATTGCAATTATTGATTTACTTGATTAATGCCTGTCCCCTGAACGCTGTTAGGCTCTATGCTCCACGGACTGGACACCCTGTCTGGCTTGCTCCCTAGACTGCTCCTCCCACCAGCATCCGGCCTGACACATGGTGGGTGTTCAATTAGTTATCGAAGGAACGGAGAACAGCATCACAGAAAAAAAGTAAAAACACTTTGGACACATCCACAAGCTCTGTCTGTCTTATCGTCCTTGTTTCAGTCTAAAAAAGACAAAAGCACATTTTCAACTCTCTTTCGGATCCCCCTTTATTTTATTATATCAGAGAATACATAAATGATGATGATGATGACGACGATGATTCAATGAGATCATCTCAAAATATTGGCTGGTGTGGTGTGTTGCTATTCGGTAGTTTTAAATAAGCTCCCTGTGTGGGCTATTAAATAAAGTAGGGACAAATGAGAGACATTATGCATCTGCTTTCCACTCCAGGACAAGTTGTTATGTTTGTCTGAATCTAATTTCCCTTTGTATAGATCACTGAACCGAATCTCGCATATTGCCAGTGCCAAGATGAGAGTGTTAGTAGTGGGCCCGGTTAAAATTTGCTGGGTAACTTCAGGGAGGAAATGCAACCAGTCTGGGCCATTATTTCACTTTCTTTACACACCAGAGGGTTTGGCTGAGCTGAGCTGAGGCAGGGAGAGAGTGGACAGGTCCTTGCTCTGCCCTCTCCTGCTCTTTCCCAACGGACCTTTCACAAGAGCTGCCTGTTCCCAGGAGGTCTGATTTTACACCTGGAGAAGGAGGGGGAAGAGTCTGATAGGAAGAGGGGGTGTGGGGCTTGGAAAGGTGATGAGGAAATTCAAAAGAGAACGCAGTTTATGTGTCCCCTGCTTGATTCTTCGGGTTGATTCTGCGCCACCTGTGGATGGAGGGTTAGATGCAGAGGATGAAAGGGAGACTTAGGTAAGCTTCTTTGGGGACCAGGGAAGAAATGATAGCATAGAGCTGGGAATGGGGCCATGAGCCTGTCTCTAAAGAAAACCTAAGGGGTCCCGAAACTAGAGCCCTGGCAGCATCGAGAGATGACATCTGGGGTGGACACCAGTTCTTATGAGATACATGGCCGTGGGGAGCCTCGGGAGCACTGCCCGGGTGGGGTCACCTGGAAGCTGGCGACGGAGATTTCTGATACGTGGAAATGGGCATATGTGCAGGACCCTTGGAAGACTGCCAGGAGCAATTTGGATTCTAGGTAGGGTCTGGTGGAAGTCTGGTTTTTAGTAACAAGCCAGTGATTTTCCTATAATCATAACTTTGGTATATAAAATAATTACAACCTGATTTTTAGCCATCAAATAGTGAGGCCTGAATAGCTAAGTGCCTTTAAAAAAAAAAATGGGTATGAAAAAAAAAATTCCATGGTTTTCTTCATATAGCTCATCCTTTATCGGCTGCCATACAGTGTGTCATTTTTTTGAAATATAGTTTTATTAAAAATCTAACAACAACCATTGGGGGGGCAACAGAGAGAGGGAACCTTTTACACTCTTTCCTGTCCTACTTTTCCAGGCTCGAAAGAAAGACAGCAGTGATTTCTAGAAGCATCTTAACTCTGACATGACTGGCCAAGGATGCAGGGACATCCCGCTCTGGTATAATGCTCTCCCTTCCATGTCGCTGAGTGGGAAACATGTGGTCGAGTCAATCGGTGCACAGGGAACATGCCAGTCACAGGCACAAATGAGGGGCCGGCCACTCAATCTCCAGGTTTCTGGGGGCCACACTTACTCCTAAAACATGCAGACAAACCTGGGCATTAAACACTGAACCAAAACGTGGCAACACAAACGAGCTCTTCATTGCCTGTGTTGCCATTTCTAAGATCCTCTTAGATGAATGTCCTTGCTTGGTCTGCAGGGAGGAACATCTATTTTGAATGGATTTCCAAACAAAATAGGAAGTGTGAAGAGGTTGTTAATATTCACAGACATTCATTTGAGCAGGAAGGAACATAATTTATCCCTCGGGGCCTTACTTGTAAAAGTCATCAATTAATTAATTTTAAATAACTGCTTTGACAGCAAGTTCCTCATAAAGGCTACATCCTATGAAGACAGATGAAACAAGCCTTATATATTGATACAAAAAATAAATAAAATAAAACACACACACATACAAAAACCCACCACCAACAAATTTGTATTGCACTGTGTTTGGAGAAATGGTCTGCCTGTCTCCACTCATGTTGGGAAGACATAACACTTATCGGAAGATCCAGCCTATACCGATTTTAATACTCCTCCCATGTCTTGTAAATGTTAGCACCCAGGTTGCAAATCTTCCCCAAACCAGACATGGCCTTGTTACTTCTGGACTCATATGAGAACCAGCTACATAGTCACCTAAATACCCTTTTCTCCTAAAAAGAACAGGAAGAGATTCTCTGGTAGTTACTAAGAGAAAAAAAAAATTCTGTAATACTTAATGAAAGATAAAACTACTAAATGTTACCTGGCTGAAACCTAATCATATTAAAAAAGGAGATGTTGGCCCAGCCGGTATGGCTCAGTGGTTGGGTGTCGACCCATGAACCAAGAGGTCGCAAGTTTGATTCCCAGTCAGGGCATATGCCCAGGTTGTGGGCCTGATCCCCAGTGGGGGGAGTGCAGAATGAGACCAATTGATGTTCTGTCTCATCAATGCTTCTATCTCTATCTTCCTCTTTCTTCCTCTCTCTCAAGTCAGTAAAGAAAAAAACAATTTTTTAAAGAGGAGATGTTCATCTTGTCTAGTGTCGCTGGGTCTCATGCTATTATTGGCAAGTTGAATGGTAATTCTACTCCTTATTCTATTTTTTCTCTTTTATTCATTTTAGAGACATCTCAGGCTTCCCCTGCCCTAAGTCAATTCCTGCAAAAGCAGGGTCTGCACAATTCTTTTCCAAGCTCCACGTCTTTTTCCTCAGAATTCTGAGGTTTTAGAAGCTATTCAGGAAAACTGTGTTTCTCATATAGCATCTCAACCGAGGCATCCCTGACTGAAGGATTCAGATGTTTTTGTACCATTTTGTCACTTGAGATGTTTTTCTGTGTATATTTTATCATTACTTCCTGAAATTGTGTAAATCCATTTTGGAATGAGGCTCAGTGAATTATCTGGTAGTTCTAGTGTTGCAAGCAACAGAATCTGTAACTGGCTGACATAAAAAAAAAAAGAGGGATTTGCAGGGAAGATACGGGATAGTCACAAAATCAAGACTCTTAACAAGGTACCATTGATGCAGAAATAAATACCATTGCTTCACCATTACATTAGTCATTCTTCTAAAGAGTCATGGTCCCGAGAGAGAACAACTGGCCAGGCTTAAGGCGTGTAACCTTCTCATCATCTCACTTCATCAGGGAGGAGAAGGAACTCACAGAATCTGCCTGGATGGCCTCAGGGGACCTGCCACTGTTTAGGACATCTTCACTGACAGGTCCATTTGGATCACAGTATGGTAGAAAGCTAATTTCTAAAAAAAAAAAAAAGGCTGGGATGGCTATTTTCTGGATGGTTAAAAAGAAAAACAAAACCAAAATCTTCTCCAAGTTGTATGAACAAATGCATGCAAGCCAATGTGGGTGGTTGACTCATAATCCCGAATATGTCATAAAGGGCACATTTGCTGTTTGTTGCCATCACTGGTAATCAATGCTCCTATGGGAGGAAAGATGGATGACCTATTTCCTGGAACTCCCTCATAGCTGACCTTACTCAGTTATTAAAAGCAAAAGGGAAAGAGAGAGATGAAGGGCCCTCAGACAACCAGGGAAGAAGCTCTAGATGTCTGATCCCATCAAGCTCAACTCAGGACAAGCCAGTTGACTCACCTCAGTGGTGTTTATTCATTTGGACAAAAGCAACTCTCTCCAATTTCACAACTTCCAGAAAGGCACTGGGCTGGTGAATTACACTTGGCACGACAGCACTCTTCCAGAGAACTGGAATGAGATTTCTGGCAGCTAAAGTGTTTTTTAAAAGCCACTGCTTTCTATGATTGCCCCTATCTCGTAAATGACTCTGTTGCTGAGAACGACCAATTCAGAGACAATGCAAAACTCCTCTCCTACAGCTCATCTAAACTCCTCGGATTTTAGTGTGTTCTGCACTGTGTTCCAAAGGACTTCTAAGGGGGTGGCAATTCTGCACCCAAGTGCATGCCACCTTTGGTTTAAGGTTTTATATATGGTGGAATAAAGTCTTGAATGCCTAGAAGCCAACTAAACTCAGCCTCCTGGGATGAAGCACAGCTCTGCAATGCAGATGGGGAAGACAACAGGTGTTGGGGTGAGACAGACATGGGTTACCATGGTACTTTCTCTACTTTGTCACTGTGTCCTCAACCTGGCAGCCTCAGTGTCCTCTTTTATTCTTTTTATTTTTTCAGTCCTCACCCAAGGATATTTTCCCATTTATCTTCAGAGAGAATGGGAGGGAGGGTGAGAGGAAGAGAGAGAGAAAAAAACATTGATGTGAGAGGAACACATCAATTGGTTGCCACCTGCATGACCCAGCTGGGGCCAGGGACAAACTGCAACTGAAGTAAGTGCCTTTGGCCGGAATAGAACCTTGGACTCCCTGGTCCGCGGGCTTATGCTCTAACTGCTGAGCCACACTGGTCAGGGCTCAGGTTCCTCTTTTACAAAATATCTGTATACCAAATTAAATGAAAGCACATAAATGAGAGACATAGTTCTTGGTTTAGAGAAAACAAATGTTAGTTTCTGTCTTCCCTTGGATTGGGATCCCTGACATTGTTCCCCAATAAATGTGTTACAGTAAGTACTCCCCTAGCTGACTACCTATATCAAGAGCTGGTAATGTTCTTTATCCTGGAAATTCTCCATCTTAAATTTGCAGGAACATACAGACATAGAATTAAGAGTGTTAGTCTGTGGAAAGAGACATAGAAATGTTTGGGGGCAGGGGTGGAGAAAGAATTGATCTCCACTGTGTATCATTTTAGACCTTATGAAATTGCAGCCATGTGAATGTATCCGCTATGAAAAATTTAAATTAAATTAAAATAACAACCACCACAAGCTCTAAAATGGGATGATGAATTTGGCAATCACTCCCTGTCAGGCAATATTTATTGAGTATCCACAAATGTTACTCCTCCTAAGACTCTCAGGACAAACAATACCGTTGTCCTGGGCATCTGAGAGTTACTCATGGGAGAAGTAGGAGGGAGGCTCATTGGTATACAGAATATTCACTTGAAGCAAAGGAACTCTACTGCTATAGCTTTTAGAAAGCATTCCTGCAAGAGAACTAAAAGCTTGCTTCAATAATGTGGGCATAATCGGAAGGAGATCAGGGCTAGAATCATAGAAGCAGGGAGGGCTAGAAAAAGAGATGAGGTGATTCCCAAAGTCTGAGACGTCAGGGAAATATCCAGACTCGCTGCTAGAAGCTACTAGACACTCTAGTAGAATTAGAGATATCTATAGGGTTATAATACGTCAAGCAAATTCACAATAATTAATAAGTGCATGAACTCACCATCCCATCCTTTTACAAAATGCCAACATTCTTCAAGTATTTCCTATCTCAGTGAATAGCAACCCCATTCATTTAAACAAACCAGAAAGACAGAAGTCATCTTTGATTTGTCTTTCTCCCCAAATCCTTATTACAAATCAATCAGCAAATTTTCTTGGTTTTGTGCCTTAGATCACTTGAATCTGTTCATCTATTCAAATCTCTCCATCTCTCCATCTTAGTCTAAGATGGCATCTTAGGGATGATGAACTTCTTGTTTGAACTATTGTAGCAGACTCTCTGGACTCTCTGTCCACTCCTTGTTCTATTCCTCACAATATAACAAGTGCTTCAAATATATACATACATATATATACATACATATATATACATACACAAACACACACACATATATATAAATGTATATTTGTATACATTTGTATAAATGTATATTTGTATAAATGTATAAATGTACATTTATATATATATATATCTTAAGTTAGAAAGATATTCTTTTGGTAATACAAATAAACACTATTATCTCAATATAAACATTTCCATTTTAGCATATATCACAATCCAAACTTGGTACTATATATGAGTAAAGGGTATGTCAAAAATATAATCATGATAACATCTGCAGGGAGTAAGCCTGAGTTCATTTAAAAACTTTTTTTTTCAGAAACTATACAAATGGTTTTATTTACTCATCAGAAAAGATTCTCTCTGAAATTATGTAACATTTATGAGATCAAGTTAGTATAGGAATTTGAAAATAATACAAATGCATTTTTAGAACATAATCATTCTAGATTTTCTTTATTGTAGCATTTCCTATTCTATCTTTCAAAACACTGTTGTTGGTGTATTTTTTTTTTTATGATATTAAACTAAGAATTCAATCTCATCAGGTGAATATAAAGCCTTATAATGACTTCAGGAAAGGAAAGTACTCATAAAAATCTTTAAAATAAATACTAGCTATAGAATAGCATCCAGTTAATTAATTCACTAATTATTCTCTTATATTGTGACCTGTGGCAATTCCATCACAATTTCTATTCTAATTAATTATCTTCTGAATCATCTAAATATTCAAACTGGTTCTCGAATGGGCTGTCTCTGTGAACATACACTTCTCCAAGGTGCTGGAGGATATCTTATATAGCTGTAGGAAACATTACTATGTTAATATCACAGCTTTCCCACTCTACAATCCACCAAATATAACTCCTTCTTGACCAACTTGGTTTCTGGAATTCGACTGCTCAAAACTAGTTCAGTGAGTCAAACGTAGAACCGAAGAGGAAAAGATGAGGGATTCACGTTGGAGAGAGCCAAGTTTTACTATCAAGAAAAGGCAGAAAGAGTGGGAGAGAAGATGAGGACAACTGGGCAGAAAAGGATAGAAAAGAGCTTCCTATGGCTTGAGTGTTGGAAATTTGGGAATTAATAGTGAAGGAAAAACAAAATGCTTCTGAGAGGGTCAGTGGACATGGTATGAAGGACTCAAAATATGGACAAGTTGGGTAAAGAGAATTTAAAGATGTTTTAGCATGCATTAATAATCTACGTCTCCCTTTGTGAACATCCTTCAAGAGATGCCAAGAGCCATTTGAGTTTCTTTTAATATCTGATGGTCTGTAATTCTTTAAATGTGACCATAACCGAGGCAAGAAAGTATTGATCTGGCTTTTGTTTTCAGTTGAAACAAAATATTACTGTTTAGAATATTGCATATATTCATTTTTATTCATTTTTTCCTTTATTGATTTTTAGAAAGAGAGTAAGGGAGAAGAAGAGAGAATTAGAAACATCAAAGAGAGAGAACATCGATTGCCCACCTCCAGTATGACCCCACTGGGGATTTGACCCACAACCTGGGCATGTGCCCTGACTGGAAATCTAACCAGTGAACTCTTGGTGCATGGGTCGATGCTCAACCATTGAGCCATACTGGCCGGGCAATATATGCAGGTTATTTTAGGGATGAAATAACCTATGAAGGGCATCATCCAAGATCCCACACTTTACCCATGAGAAGTCAGAGTAACAAGCACACCTAGTTGGCAATAGGGAAGGGAGTGGACCTCACTTTCCTATTGCCAACTGTGTCCATTTTAGGGCTCTCCTTAAATAAGCACCACCATGTTCTGCCCCCAGCCATCTGCAATGTCAAAACTCTTGCTCTTTAGGTGGCTAGCTCTTCTAGTAAGTAGTTCCTTCTCATTATGGACACATTATGAAACCTCATATTTTTCACCCAATCAATATCTCTCAACTTCCAAAGCAGCCACATGCCAAATCTAGAGTCCAGTCTCAAATTCTTTATCTGCAGCAGAAAAATCATTTATGCATCTGGAGCTGCGGACCTTGCTAGTTCTGTTGGAGGGCACAGACCATGCAGTCAATCTTCAATCAAGCAAGAGTTATTGTTTATTTGCAATGTGTCAGGGCAAGATGAGGTGCCTGGGAGCCCATCAGAATTTAACCTCCAGGAAGAGAAGAACTTTTGTCTCCTTTTCCACTGTGATATGTCCAGTGCCTAAAATAGTGGGGATATTGGATAAGAAAGAGATTTTTACATGTACAGCTCCCAAACCCCTTTGGATTTCCAGAGTGATAAGAACAACGGGAACATCTTTTGTCATAGTATTTGGTCTCTGCATTCACAGAGCCTGTGGGCTAATGAACACATGGGAATTTGGGGGCAGTGGGCATTGAGAGTGTGGAGGCCCTTCCCCATACCTTGGCCTAAGTATTGTTTCCATGGGTCTGTTCCTGTTATAGCTTCTCATGATTCACTTGTAATCTAGGAAAGACAATGTTTCCCTGAGTTCTGAGTTGCTCTAGCCAATTAGTTGAGGCAGGGGGTTGTTGGATGCACAAATCTATAGCTGCAGAGATGCCAACTGTAACTTGTCATTGGCATTGAAAGAAGGGATGGTCTCATGGGACTGAGCCCTTAACCCGTGGGGTCTGAGGCTCTTTCCAGGGAGATAGAGTCAGAATTGAGTTGAATCGTAGGACACCCAGGTGGTGTCAAGATTGCTTGCTGGTTATGTGGGGAAGAAACCACCCCACAGACACGGTAACTGCATGCTTGGAATCCCTTTTAGAACCTCAAATTCCTGTGTGATCCCACATTTTTAGTTCCTTAAAGAAAAGGTCACTAAGATAGTATATGAAACGAAAATTCTTCATAGCTGAGTCTCTGTAAATCTCTCAAGTCAACCTTCTTCCATAACTTGATATCATTGAACAAGCAGATCCTTACAAGAGAAAAAAAATCATTTACATAATCTAATTAAAATAGAAACATCAAATAAGTATTATAAATAAATATTGAGCTCTGGCTGGTTTGGCTCAGTAATTAGAGTGTTGGCCTTCGAACCAAAGAATCTTGGGTTTGATTCTAGTCAAGGGCATGTACCTCAGTTGCAATTTGATCCCCAGCCCTGGTTGGCGTCATTCAGGAGACAACCAATCAATGTGTCTCTCTCACATCAATATTTCTCTCTCTCTCTCTCTCTCTTTCTCTCTCTCTCTCTCCCTACCTCCCTCCCTCCCACTCCATCTGAAGATAAATGAAAAAATATCCTCGGGTAAAAATTAAAATAGAAGAAAAAAATATTGACTAACATCTATGTAATAAAATCTCCAGAGCAGCCAAGTGAGCTCTTTCCAGCTCAATGAGAAATGTGTGCCCATGGCCCTCTCCCTAACCCCCACTCCAATGACAAGTTTACCTTTGTTTCACACTAATTTAAAAGCCCACCAACTTTCACTTATATATGACAAACAGTTTTATTGGGTGAATGTGAACTGGCTCAACAATATTTAATTTTGAAGACTGTTACACTCTACATGTAAGTCTGTTTTGCATATTTATCTTGAATTGGAAGATCCCTGTGGAAAGGAGCTAGCATAAACTAAATGCAAATGCATTTTCAAAGCACAGGCTTGACCATGGTCAAGAGATTCGAATGGTTTTATTTCAACTTTAGGTCCCATGTGTATGTTCTGAATGTCATAATTATCCTCACATTGCCTAGAGGTTTAATAGTAATGGTGAAACATATGAATACAGAGCTTTAAATGTGTTTTGCAAGTTTAATTCAGATTCCCGCTACTCAAAGTACTGTCCATGACACTGGTATTGCCCAGAAGGATGTTAAAAATGCCCAGTATCACCTTGGCTGGTTTGGCTCAGCAGTAGAGCGTCAACCCACAGACCAATGAGTCGCAGGTTCAATTCCAGCCCAGGGCACGTATCTAGGTTGCGGTTTGTCCCTGGCCCTGGGAGGGGTTGTGCGGGAGGCAAGCAGTCGATATGTCCCTCTCACGTCCATATTTCTCTCTCTCCCCCTTTCCTCTCTCTCTCTCCCTCCCATTCTATCTGAAGATAAATAGAAAAATGTCCTCCAGAGAGAATGAAAAAAAAAGAAAGAAAAGTCCAATGTCAATCCAGTTCAGGATCGACTAAATCTGAATCTACACTATTAACAAAATCTTCATGCTCTAGATGAACATCCCACTTTTTCCTGTCTTTAACAAATGTGCATCATTTGCCCACACTGTTGCCAGACACCACCGAGAGACACTCACACAGGGACAGAATGACTATGTTCCAGATTTCCACTTGAAGAAGCAAGATAATTTCCAGCTCCATGGCGAAAGATCCAGAAGAAAATGAAAAATCTCTCCACTTGGTATTCCATTTATACAGAATCACTCACTTGAGATTTTGGTTTAAAAAGCCACTTTGTCATCCGCTAGTTTCTGGAGACCCCAACTTAATCCGTCATTCAAAAGGTAATGAGAGCTTTTTTAGTTCAAACAGATGATCCATGGACCAACTCTGGCACTTATGCAAAAGCCAAAATTCCAGGGAGAGAAAGGGAAAGAATTGGGAAGAATTCGAATGAGCGGGTACCCTGACTTTGCTCTTTAACAAGCCTGCCTAGTTATTTCCATGTCCTCTAGAAATGTGCTATTTAAAGGGCAGTGCATGGATGGGCAGCTTTTGTAACACCCATAAGCTTGTCACAAATGCAGGATCTCAGGGTCCCATCCAGACCTACTGAATCAGGATTTGCAACTGAACAAAATCCCTAGGTGATACATATGCACATTAAAATCTGAGAATCACCATGCATCAGTGTAAGAACCACTTCCTTAAGTTATTGCATAAAGAACAAAATACCTCCCAGACTTTTGGAGTGAGGAACCCTTCTGATCATCCCAGGACAAAGGTGTCTCCAGGATGGTGAGTTTCAGGCACTGGGTGCTGAAACAGGGACAACCCCAGGCAAACGGGGATGGTTTGTGACCCTACACCATTATCATGCTCACATGCTAGATCATGTACTCCAAGGACCCCCAGCCTCCTCCTCTGTACCCTTGCAGGACAGCATTGAAATAGCCTCATTCTTTGTAATCCTAAGTAAAAAATCCCCTCTCACTCCCAGATTTAACAAATGGCCATTGCAGAGAAACTAGAGATACTAAGAACAAGAATTCCCTTTTTCACCCGAAACCTCTACAGAAAACAAGAGTCATCAGCTCAAACTGCAGATTGAATTACAGTCCCCAAAGCACACCAGGGAACACAATCTAATCACAGATGCTCCATAAACGATGGTACCACTAAATCTACTTTACTTTTACTCCATTTGTTCTATTTATCATGGATTATTTTTAGTATCTTGGGCATATAAATATTTTAGCTCCCAGATACAATTGAATTAGTTAAAAGTGCACCATTTAAGCCGCAAGAGCACATTTGTTCTGGCCACAGAAACAAAAGGCGCTACCCGACCAAGCACAGATACACACGTCGTTGAATGGGGACAGCTGGTAGCATGGTTAACATGCTGCCGTTAGAACCAGGACTGTTCTCTGGGCTTCCTAGGCAAACATCAGGGGTCTGGAGTCATTGCTGCTTCAGAATGAGGCAATGTTTCAGCTCCCTGCCACTCTGAATTAAGGACTCCAGCGCTCCGTCTCTCCCTGTCTATTAAATGCACCACCTGGTGATCGCCTTTTGTCTCAGGATGTTTTTCATCTTTCCCCAAGTTCATTGATTCTCAAGCTTTAACCTCTGAGAGTTTATCAAAAGAGCAAATTCTCTGGTACATTCCACAGAGATTTGGGGAGTGTGGAGCAGGATCCAGGGACTTTTCTCAGGCACAAGCAACCCCCCGGTCATTCTTTGGCCCCAGGAACACTTAGTGAAGCTCTGTTTCAATAGGTGCTGCTGAGAAATATTTTACTAAGTGATGGGTATAGGTCAAGCACTGTTGAAGGGCATGACATTTTAAAAATCATCTCCCTGACCTCCATATGCGCTGGGGTCGTCATCATCACTCCCATTGTATAGATGAGGCAGCAATGCTCCAGAAAGCCTAATCACCCTTCCCAAGGTCAACCAACTACCCGCTGGTAGAAATGGGACAGAGACTCAAGCCGAGTGGGTGAGAGCCCATGGTCACAGACATTAAACTACGTCACTTCTCACCACACAGTGCTGAGTCACACTGCCAAAACCCAGGCACGATGGGCCCGAGCATCTACACAGTTCAGAAGCACCAGATGCTGGGTGTGTTTGGATGGAACTGTTAGGTTTACTCATAAATCTCCAGGTCTCTCCCAGGACCATAGACAGTGGTTACTGTGACTAGGTTGCTGTTGACTTTGTTGTTGCTGCTGTTTTATCTTTCTTTTAGTACACTGTAATATGCTGTGTCCAGTAACTACATCAGGCCAGAGAAATCTGAAGTCAGGAACACATTGAGCATGTGCTGGAGGACACGGTATATGTGACATAAATATAACTGGTTCATCTCCCTGCCATTGCACACTAAACTGAATCAAGCAATAAAGCAGCGCTCTCTTCTCTCTCTCTCTCTCTCTCAAACAGGACCACCAGGTGATAATCTTCTTCTCTCCCTGTCTCAGGATGTTTTTCACCTTTGTCCACATTCATTGCTCTCGACATGAACTTCTTAGAGAGTTCTTTGGGATTTACCAGGATCCCACGATGGGTTCGGACTAATCCCTGTCCATCACAGGCACTCCAACGCCGGACAGATCCCACAGCAGTTCCAGGGGTTCCGGTTCCTCCTTGCTACCACTGTTGCTGATACCTCTGCTCACCTGCAGAGTGCTGAGACGGTGAACAGCAGAGCCTCTCCCTTTGGGAGAATCTGGGTGTGACTTCATGCATTTCCTGCTCTGGAGCATCCCAGAGAATGGAAGCCTGTGAGATGAGCAGCCCTGGTGGTGCACAGGGCCTTACGTCTGCCTGTGGTGCGATGCCCTGTTTCTTCCCTCTCCCATCACAGGTTTCCAGCTGGAGATGTGGCATTAAAGGGTGGGTGGAGATCACGGCCCACTTACCAAATGACCACACAATGAGAATCCTACAACTTATATGTTTTCCTTTCAATCCCCAAGTTATCAATGGAAGAATGTTAATAGGTATAGCTAAGGATATAGAAAATATAAGTTTATGATCATAAATGTGTGCTCAGGTGAGGAAGTTCATACGAGAACTTGAAGTCCATAAGTTATATCTGTACATATTTAGGACTTAAAACCCTGGCCGGTGTGGCTCAACTGGTTGAGTTTTGTCCTGTGTATCAGTAGGTCGCCAGTTCTATTCCCGGTCAGGGCACATGCCTGGGTTTCAGGTTCAATCCCTGGTGGGTCATGCAGGAGACAGCCAATCAATGTTTCTCTCTCACATCGATGTCTCTCTCACACTCTGCTCCTCCCTCTCCCTTCCTTTCTCTTTAAAGTCAATAAAAACATATTTTAAAAAGACTTAAAATTAATCATTTTAAACAGAGAGAGAGGGAGTGTAGGAGAGGGTACTCCTTTTTAGTGTGTCTATATGATAAATATAGATAAAGATGGAGTGAAGTAGTAAGATTAACAATTAGGTATTGAATTCACAGACTACATCTATTCTGTTACCTGCAGTGAATGAAGGAGTTTTCTTGATAGTGGGAAACGATCCCATGCAAGTTAATTTAGCAGTAGGGGGGTGGGTATTTCTTTTAAGCAATTAGACTTAGATTCTCTATGTCTTGGTTTAGCCAGAGAATGACTGTGGCAACCACGACCTTTTTAAAATATGGTTTTCTGGACAATAACCCTTTATTCCCACACTTTTCGATTTGTGTGTGGATTTCACTGACAGGCAGAAGCATTGAAAACATATGAGAACATAAAAGGGAGGAAGGCAAGGGTAAGGGTGATTGTTGGAAAAGGTGTGGCATTGCTTATTTTCCCAGTGAAGACAAGACTCCCCACCTTGATTTATTTCCTTCTTATTTTCTGGTGAACTGGGGAGAAGTGGGAGCGTGCATCACCCATTTTCAAATAAAGACTGGAAACGTCACTGACTTAGATAAGCAGTCACTCCTCCTGTGAGGGTAGCTGTATAGACTCGACAAATTTAGGTGGTATAGGAACATGAGTGGGTAACCGAGAAGCCACCCAGCATGGAATTAGCACTGTGAAACATCTGGCCCTTCTTATGAATCTTGGCCTTCCAAAGAGGATGGTGGATAAAATATAACCAGAAACAAAATCTCATTAAAAAATGTGACAGATATCTTATCCACCATCTAGAAAAAAATGTGCAGAAGGAAGAGAATTAGGTTGACTACCAGGAGGGGGATTTTAGCCCTCCCTCTGACTTAAAAACTAGTGATTTAGGGGTAGTGACTCAATAGTTGAGGTCTCAGTGTGCTCATCTGTAAAATGAATGGGTTGGTCCAAAAGCTTTATGTCTGTCTCTTTTTTCATCATAGATGGAGAAAAAAAAAAAAAAAGCTCTTGACAATTACCTTGGAAAGCAGCGCCTCCACCAAATAAAATCCACACACCGTCTGCCAGTGCGGGAACAAATGAAATCACGTTTCCCTACATCAACGCCGCATCGGTTTGAAGAGCAATGAACCCAAGCCGCTATTATGATTTACATGAAACATTCTGGAGTGCACGCTTTGGAACCATGGATGCGGCTGGGGGGTGGGGATGGGGAGGTTTCTGCCCACCTGCTTTAGATGCCTGCAGAATACCCAGTGATTTATTCGTAGGTCGCAGAATGAAATGAGCGTTCTGCTAAGCAGCCTATGCAAATGACCATGCACCCTCACTTAAAATAATTAGAAACTTATAAAATGAGCATATGTCGTCATTACAAATAATTACATAAAACCCACAAAGGAGATCTCTCTCCCAACCCTCCCCCTAAATCCTGAAGGGGACCTGAGCGATACGGACGCAGCAGGTAATTAAACATCAAATTAAAAAAAAAAAAAAAGTGTACAGTTAAAGAAGGCAATTTCCTGTCGTTGGAAGCCCAGTTTGAATGTCCTTATATTAAAAAAGAAATCTACAGGACAGCAGAAAGCCCTTGGAGAAGGCCTGGAAGTCCCATGACTTTTAAGATCAACCCCAGATCAACTATGGGAAGTGGCGGGAAGAAGAACCCGGGAACGCCTTTGCTCCAGGGGTAATTTAACAGTTCACCTCATCCCATACTTCCTGCACTTGTAGTTCAGTCATTTCGGATGTTAGCAGGCAGTGCGTTAACTCATGTTTGGTTGAAATGCCCTAGCATGCTTCATTACCTAGCCAATAAAGCAATCCAGCGGAGTTATTGAATCATACAGTGCTTGCTGTATTACCGCCCCCTTGTTTTCATTCCGACGTGTGCGCGCTGCCCTAGACTGCTGCTCAAGAGGGAGATAGATGTTTCATAACCTTCATGTTGTTGCTGTTTAAATCATCCCTATCAGCGATACGAGACCTCCACTTCAATGCCCCGCCTCCTCCTAAACAGAGCCAACCGACACCACGACCACACATCGGCGTGAGTCCAAAATAAACCCTGGGAAGGAGTATCTGTTGCCACGTGGTTTTAATGTAATATAGTCTGGCAACAGGGTGAACGTGGAAATGACGTGTTGCTTTTGTTTCCTACAGAGTAAGTTCCTTCGACTCCTATTTCTTTTGAGTCTGAGAGCAAAGCTTCTATTTTATTCTTGTGAAGAGTAAATAATTTTGCACTGGGCAAGAGGGCCAGGAGTTGGAACATTAGCACGTCGGTGATGCTAATCTAGAAATGTCTGGACATAACGAAGATGTCTAAACACTCTAGTATGTCAACCCTGAAGTAGCTAGGCATTTCCCAGGAGACACTTGGGTTAAAAACAGGTGGGGAAATGCCAGCATCCTACTGGAAACAGAGTCCAATCAATCTCAATGGGAAAAAAAAATCAGACCTGGGGAAGAACAGTCAACTTCTCTGTCACCAAATTTCATTTTTTTAAAAATCACATGTAAAATCTACGCCTAAAAGGAAGAATACATTTCTATCCCTGGACCACTAGGAGCTCCTTAAAATCACAAACACAGCCCTGGCCAGTTTGGCTCCGTGGTCAGAATGTCGGCCTGAAGACCAGAGCATTGCCGGTTTGATTCCTGGTCAAGGGCATAAACCTCATGCGGGAGGCAATCGGTCAGTGTGTCTCTCCCACATTAATGTTTTCTCTCTCTCTCTCTCCCTTCTGCTCTCTCTAAAAATCAATGGAAAAAGATCCTCGGGTGAGGATCAACAACAACAATAATGATAAACAAACGAAAAACATAAAATAAAATCACAAACGTGTTTGTAAATATCCCACCCTTTGGATAACAGGGTCACGCTGTCTGTTTTAAAGTCTGGGGTTCTTAAAAGAACGATGAAGTTGTCTAGCTGGGGCACCGTTGCGCACGGCACCAGGAGCCTCCGTGCGATCTGGCAGGAGACATCCAAGGGCCCGGTGCACAGAGGAACGGCTTCGTTTCTCCTATTTTTATCCACTGCGGGAACAGCCTGTTTTGAACTCCGTGGAGCGGCAGGAGTGAGAACCTGCCGTCAAGCGACCTGACATCCAGTTCCATAGATAGCATCCTTTCACGATGACTCTTCCCAGCCCTGACTCGGGCTGGGGGCTGAGACAGGGTGGCGTGGAGGGGGTGGGGGACGGGCGCCGTGTGAAACCTTTAAAAGGAATGGGCTGAAGGCGAACCAGGGATGGGGAATTCATCACGCCAGCCGTCTCTCTGGACTGGAAGATGTAAATTGGTTGACTCTTAATTATGTACTTAAGCCCTGGCCGGTTTGGCTCAGCGGTTAGAGCGTCGGCCTGCGGTACAGAGAGACCCGGGTTCGGTTCCCGCTAAGGGCATGTACCTCGGTTGCAGTTTGTCCCCGGCCCTGGTTGGTCGTGAGGGTGGCAGCCACTCGATGTGTCCCTTCACATCGATGTTTCTCTCTCTCTCCCCCTCCGGCTCTATCTGAACAAAAAATGGAAAAATGTCCTCGGGTGAGGATAAAAAAAAAAAAAAAATCAATGAAAAATAAAAATTATGTACTTAAAATTCTTCCTCATTTCCAGATTAGAATAGATTTGCCATTTGTATAAATATATGCAATTATAGAATCCTAAAATGCTGCAAAGAACTGAAAAAGTCCTCAAGGATCATCCTGAGTGAGGTCCCTCAAACACTAGATGTGTCCATACCACCCATCTCCATCATTTTTAACTTACCCAAGTACCATCTACACATAGGACTCTCAGAATGTCTTACAATTGACCTTGGGTACATTAATTACTCATTATAAGCATGTATTAAGATATATATACATAAAAAACATAGTTTCCATAGACTGTATCATTTTCTATTATGTAATGGAACTAATACCATTATTAAAATTTATTCAGGGATCATCCCTGGCCAGTTTGCTCAATGGTTAGAACGTCGGCCCTTGGACTAAAGGGTCTCAGGTTTGATTCCTTCCAGTCAGAGGCACATACCTTGTAGTTTGATTCCTGGTCAAGGTTGTGTAAGAAGCAACCAGTCAATGTGTCTCTCTCACATAGATGTCTCTTTCTCTCTCTCTCTCTGTCTCCCTCTCCCTCCCCTGCACTCTATCTGAAAATCAACGGGAAAATATCCTCAGGTGAGGATTAAATAATAATAATTTCAAAATGTATTCAGGGATCATCAGTAACATGTGTCTTTGTTAAACACAAGGTAAAATCTTTCATTTTTTAAAGTAGAAAGTGAGAACTCCAGAAAGATGAAACAACGTGTTCAAAACAACACTGTAAATTCATGACAGGTTTGGGGACAGTACTCAGGTCTCCTAAGCTCCAGTCTCAGACGTTCTCTCTCTCTCTGTCTCTCCTGCTCTCTCTCTCTCTGTTACTTGGTCTCTGTGCATGTCTCTTGGTCTCTCTGCAGGTGACAGATAACACCTGTGAAGTCACTGAACCGAGTTACTCACACTAGCAAAGTACTGAACTGGGACAGGCTTCTAGGGTGTCCAGCCTGCACAGCCACATGGGGCCACACACTCAGAGGGCCTCTCACTTGGCTGAGTACTCTGCTTTTACTATCTTAAAATCTGTATCGAGTTTTTAGCAGGGGCCCTGAATTTTCATTTTGCACAGGGCTTCATATATCGTGTCGCCAGTCCTACCTGGAGGGTGATAAAAAACACACACAACATCTTAAAATAAATCATCGCTAGCCAGCCAGCCCGATGGATGTATTAAGAAAAAAGAAGCAAGGTCCGTGGAGCTGAGGCAATGGCGGCTGCCTACACTGGGCTATCCCAGCACTTCTCCAAACTCTGCACGGATAAACCAGGCCTAGGAGACCTCGGACTGCCGTGCCTTCCGCACAATGTAAAGACAAAATGCTATAACTTGAAACAACCCGTGATTTGCAAATAGCACCACCTTCCAGCAGAACCATTTCTATATCTCCCACCCTGAACGTTGGACAAGAATAAGGAGGGTCTAGAAAAATCAGAGAAGAGGAGGAAGAGAAACGAAGGGTGAAAGCTGAACAGAAATCCCTCCCAGGAAGAGAACATCTGTCACGAGCGTGAAGAGGCTGAACGCCACAGCTGCTGTTCGGGCTGGGCTGGAAGGGCGTTCAGCGTGGGAGGCGGGAGTGGGGAGGGGGTGGTTCTGAGGAGCAGTGCACACTTAGCAAAGGAGAACCGGACTGTGGAAACAGGAGTGAACACAAAGCACACGGAGGGATTAAAGATCAAGGGATGTAAAAAATATAAAAGAAAGTAATGCTCAGAACTCCCCATGAGCCTCCCTGCCCCAACGAAAACCAACCAGCAAAGAACATACACTTCAAAAGAAGGGTGTGTGGACATGAAACCTTGTGAATCATCCCTATCACCAGCCTTGAACCCCAAAAGTGAAAATCCAAACAGACCAGCTGGTGAAAAATCTCCCTGAAATTCCAATCATGTTGCAAAAGAAAACCAATACAAAACTCCAAACTGAATTAAATATCCTCAAAAAAGCATGTGGAAATGTATTAAACACACCCACCTATAGACACACATTGAGTCATAAATTCAAAACTATAAAATGGAAAGGGACTCAAAACAGAAAAAAAAAATGAAATGACAATTGAATGAATTTATCAATTAAATAGAAGGGAAAAAAGCAACAAGATATAATAAAGTCAAAATCATAAAATGTCCAAGGAGACATAGATTTGAATGAAAATTTAATATGGGCATCAAAGGAAAGCAATAGAAAAAAGCAATGAGACAAAGAAAGAATATAGATCAAAGAGATAGTGGTAGAAATAGAATACATGCAGAAATTATCCAACTTATGTAACATTGAAGTCTATGGGAATTAAAAACAAAAGGGCAGACTGCAATTAATATTTGAAACTATAATCCACCTTGGAATAAAAAATGCAAAACTATTACACAACACTTGAGTGAAAGGGGAAATAAAAAATAAAGTACAGAGCTTTTAAATATTATAAAAAAAAAACAGTGTCTCCCTGGTCAATGTACACAGTGGTTAGAGCATTGGCCCGAACACAGAGGGTCACAGGTTCAGTTCCTGGTCAAGGGCATGTACCTGGATTGCATGTTTGATCCCTGGCCCCTATTGGCACACTGTGCAGGAGGCAACTAAACAACATCTCTCTCTTTCTCTCTCCCTCCCTCCTTCCCCATTCCTCTCTTCCACTCTCTCTAAAAAAAGTCAATGGAAAAAATGTCCTCAGGTGAGGATTAACAACAATAACAAGAAGCCAATACCTATTAAAATCCAGATTCTAGGGGTCACATATAAAGCAGTTATCTGAAGAAAATTCATAGCATGAACATTTTCAATAAAATTAAAAATGTAAATAAAAGCATTAAATTCCCAACTCAAAAACTTAGGGAAAAAATCCAATGAATTAAAATACAATGACAATTAAAAAATACACACACATACACACACACACACACACACACACAACTGATTTCTTTTTAGAGAGAGAAAGAGGAAAGGGGAGAGAGAGAGAGATGGAACATAGATGAGAGAGAAACATCAATCAGCTGCCTTCTGCACACCCCCTGCTGGGGGTCAACCTGAAATCTGGGCATGTGCCCTGACTCTTGGTGCATGGGACAACACTCAACCAACTGAGCCAGACAATTTTTAAAAAGATATAAAATGCCTCTTAAAAATATGAAAAGATGTGCATGATATTGAATCAAATAGCCCCATTTTATATGAATGAGGAAAGTGGAGCCCATTGAGCACAATCATTTGCTTAAATTCATACCATCCACACAAGTAAGTAGTAATCTTCAGTTTCCTTGTCTTCTGCAATTATAGAACTGAACTAAACGTCTCAGACCTCTTACCATCATAACATTGTGGAATGCATCTCCAAGACTGAAATCACTGGGAAATGATTCAATGCCATTCACCTGTCATGTTGTTCTCGTGGTTTGTAGTCTTCCAACCGGAAGCTCTTTCTCAAGAGAATTATATTTAGGAGACAGATTTCACAAGCTGATGTACCACTAAGTCCTGATCTACCAAATTCAGGGTGGTTGTTTCATAGTGTCCCACAGGAAGTTTCATGACATCCATATTTCTACACCCCAGGTGAATCATTTTCAGACTGGGTTCATCTGGGAGGAGTAACTCTGCTACATGACAGGGCACTGGGGATAAGACTTATTGCCCCACTACATAGCAAAAAGAAGAGAAAATACAAGGAAGGACTCGGTCATGTTGAAAAGGGACTCTGAGTTCTGGGAGTGTGAAGACAGCTCTGGAGTTGCGGCATCTCTCACGCACTGCAATGCCATGTCGGGACATGAGACGGAGATGAGCATGCCCACGCGACACCATGGAGGCACCCTCAGAAATTCGCTGAGTGCCCAGGGTCTAAGGTAGACAGAACACTTTCAGAGAAGGAATAACAGCTGTTATGAAATTAATCATTAGACAATTAGATGCTTCTGTGGCTGGTGTGGAACCCAAGGAAATATTCCACAGATGGTGGGGGATTTGGGAAAAGTGAAATCCTATTCAATCAGAGCAGATATGATGCAGCAGATCTCACTGACTTATTTTTGATGAGTTATTTAAGCCTCTCTTGTAGTGTGGAACTATGTGTTTGTTAACATTATAGCATAGTAGAAATAGAATTCTGTCTTAAAATATTTGAGTTAAGTTGTGACATTGGGGGACACTAAGTCCTGTAACACACAACTCCAGGTCACAAGGGTTTACCCATTAGACGCTCAATGCTCATTTGCAATTCTGTCTAGGGTAACAGGCAAGGTGCTATGATCACCCAATCACTGCGGGACCCAATCTCATATCTGGTAATACACTGCAATACACTCGCCCCTAATTCACACGTTGAAATCTAACCCCCAACGTGATCATATTAAGAGGTGGGCCCTTTTGGAGGTGAGGAGGTCATGAGGGTGGAGCCCTCATGAATGAGATCAGATCCCTTATAAAAGAGACCCCAGAGAGCTCTCTGGCTCCTTCCGCCATGTGGGGACACAGTAAGAAGTTGGCGCTCCATGAACCAGGTAGCAGACCCTCACTAGACACTGAATCGGCTGGCACCTTGATCTTGGCTTCCAGCCTCCAGACTGTGAGAAATAAATCTGCGTTGTTTACAAGCCACCCAGCCCGTGGTATTCTCTTATAGCAGCCCCGATGGACTAAGTCATAATGGCACCTTCAAAATCGGCCCCCAGGATCACTGTGGACGGAGAGCAGAGGCTGTGAAAGTCACACAGGGGGTAATGGCTAGATCCGGAAGTGGCATGCATCATGTACATCCACTTTCAATTGTCCAGAATGCAGTGACATGACCTCACCTTACCCATATTGCATGCGGGGCGGATCCACAGTCTACCTTAACGTGTGCCCAGGAGAAAAATACAATGGTTTGGAAAGCACAAGACACTGTTGCTGGTACAGACTTGCTAATCTTTTTGCTGTTTAAATTCCGAGTGGAAAGAACTTCTTTCTGTAGTGTTATTAATGAGTTCCTGATTTTTGCTCTTAAGATTCTGCCCTAGAATGGGCAGATCAGGTAGGCAACTGCCTTAGAGAATACTGTCTCTTCTGACCAGCTTATTTCTGTCCGGGTGTGTGACCCATGCCCTTAACTCCACACACCTGATAAATGTTTCATCAATGCTTTTTGGAGAGCACTCGGCTGGGGCAGGAAATCATTGCATCTTTGTGGAGGTACATTCCACTAAGGATGCTTTCTTTCTAAACATTCAAAATTCAAACTGACTGCTATGCTGCCGAATTTCCAACCTTAGTCCTTAGGCCGGGGTTTGCAGCTAGACAGGTGACCAGTGAGGTGGGCAATGCACGGCCATCTGACTTTCAGATAAGACCCCTAGGAGTCAATAGCCCCTTACGGAAAAGAAACTGCTGACTTAGCGAGTCTCTTCCTCTGGCCTGAAATGTGCTATCCTCAAATCAATTTCCTACTCTTAGTCAATAGAGACTACGACCCTGCTGTGACCTCGTCGTCCACTTTCAGTGGGTGGGCTCTCTCTAAGTGTCTTATTTCCAACAGCTAAAGGAAAGAGCTGGACAGGAGTTCTTTCATGCAAGGCACCCTGGAAAACAGCCCTGTCCCCACCACCCTCATCATCTCCACATGGTCAGGGAAATGAGCATCTGGTTCCTTTTCTTAAAGAGACTCCCTGGTCTCCTTTGAGAAGATCTGTCTGTGAGCATGTCTGATGTGTTCACAGCTACCTTTAAAGGGGTTGTACCTGCACTTCTTTCCTTCTGCTTTGTGCCTATAAGAAGGATTCTTTCACTTGCTCTGAGTCATGAAAATGCTGGCACCGAGCAAGTCTAGAGTTAGGAGGAGAAGGATTCTGGCTGGAACACTGAGCCGTCTCGTTCTCCTGGGGGCAAACAGCGTGGAGCTATGCAGTATGGGAGGAAGTATAGTTGGTGGTTGGAGAGCTTACACCCAAGAAGCCTGAGCTCCTGCCCAGGCCCACACGTGAGAGCACCCTATTCTGACACTCACCTCCCCATGAGTGAGGAATCCTCAGGATCAGGGGAATATATACCTGAACTGTGAATCCCACTTATTTGCCCCGGCCAGTTTGACTCAGAGTGTTGGAGTGTCGGTCCATGGACCAAATCGTCATGGGTTCGATTCCGGTCAAGGGCATGTACCTCAGTTGCAGTTCACCCCTGGTCCAAGTCAATGTGTCTCTCCTCATGTCGATGTTTCTCTTCCTCTTCCCACTCTATTTGAAAATAAATGGGAAAAATATATATCCTGGGGTGAGGATTTAAAAATAAAAGACCAGCCAGTATGGCTCACTGGTTGAGCATCGACCCATGCACCAAGAGGTCGCAGGTTCGATTTCCAGTCAGGGCACATGCCCAGGTTGTGGGCCTGATCCCCATTGGGGGGCATGCAGGAGGCAGCCAAATAGTGTTCTCTCTTATTAATGTTTCTCTCTCTCTCTTTCTCTCTCTCTCTTCCTTTCTCTCTCTCTAAAAACCAATAAAGCAAAAAATAAATAAAAGGAAAGACATGAACCCCACTTATTTGGGGTACTCAGGATCACAAAGTGTTTGCTGAAGTGGAAAGGCCCACCCAGGCCGGGCATCTGGATTTCTTTTCCAGGTTAGCCTGTCCTCCCTGGGGCAGACTCTACCATTCATGTGTACACCCCAGTTCCAAGAACATGGGTCAAGGAACAACCATTGGGGCAAGGGACAGAGCTTTTAAGCACTGGCTGGGAGGTCACACATGCATCCGAGGTCCCTCACTCACAGCACAGTTTGCAAATGGGAAGGGGGACCTGGTCCATGGCACCAACTTCAGAGTCTAATGGACTTTGGGTCAGATTCCAACTCTGACACTTCCTAGCTCTGTACCCTAAAACAAGCGACCATCACACTGCTGCCGCTGTTTCCTGCACAGGTTTTGTGTTCTCTTCTGGAAGCGGTCACAATGGCAACCGGAACAGCACTTCGCATACATGTAATATTAACCAGGGGTAGGTAGGGAACGTCCAGCCACGGCCGTGTAAGGCGAACTTCACACCCCTCACCAACGAGAAGCAGTTCCAGCCATTGCATTAGGGCTGAGCGAATGAAACGTTTGACCACATCTAGCAGGCTAATGTTTAAACTGATGATTTCATATGTCCTGCGAATGATGTTATAAATATCCAAATGGCCCTTGGCAGAATAGAGGTCCCCCACCCCTGACAGTGGCCAGAAAGGGCTCACGTGGAGCATGGAACAGAGTGGACATCTGCACGTGTTTGAACTGTTATTGTATCATTGGAAACAAAGGAAAAATAGCACATTGCGTGGGAAACATGTGCCTACATTTTGAAGGTGGTTATTGAAGTGTGTGTGTGGGGGGTGACCTTAGAATGGGGAAGAACTGTGGGAGAGGCCCAAGGGGCTCTTGGTGCCCTTGTCTGTTGCTAAGGATCGGTGTGCTTTTGCACAGTCAGGAAACACTCCTGTCTATCAATCACCTCACTCCCTCAGACTCTGGCCCCAGGACCCTGGCACCATTTGCTGGACCACAGAGGTAGCTTGGAGAATGACGTGGCGAGGGCCCACTATCCACGGAGTTTAGGACCTTTGTTTTTTAGCCACTCTTATGTGAGTTGGGACGGTGGGGGAAATGGCTACTCTAGAACGTCTCATTTTTCTCAAGAGCAGGCCAGACCGGGTAGAGCCCTCAGCTCAGGAATGAAATATCATACCACCCTTAATAATACGGAGGGGAACCACGGCCACTTTCCAAAGTGGCATCTGTATTTCAGAAAAGTCATATATTTTATGTGAAATGCCCACATTTACTTCACACAGAAGTGAAAAAGAAAGTCAGCATCAGTGGTAGCCATAGTTTACTCATAAAAAAAGTCCACCCATCTGAGCAGTGAAAAATACAGCTTCTGTTATTTTTCAAGCAACTATAGAAGCCCTCTGGGTGACAATGACTCTACACCACCTGAACTTAACTCTTGGGCAACCCCCTCAATGTCTAGCATTTTCCTTCAAAAATGGGATATTTTTCAATTGAATATATGTAACTGAATATATTTGTTATTCAATTAATATCCAATTGTTCAAATTGTTGCCTCCAATATTCACCTGTGGAGTAGAATGATGGGCATCATTGAATAATTGATTCAATCACTGATTTATAAGGCTAATTTCTTATCTTGGGTAAAAAAAAAGAGAAAATAATTCATAATCATGATATTGGTCAAAAAGCGTTCCTGGAAGACAATTCCATTTCTTCAACAAAATAAGTTGCAAGAAAAAGATAGAGAGAGAGAGAGAAATGGGGGAATATAAATTAAAGAAATTTAGACATGTCTATTAATTGCTTCCATAAACTTTATTTGGACTTCAATTCAAGTAAACTAACTTTAAAAATAAATGAGTCCAGCTGGCGTGGCTCAGTGGTTGAGCATCGACCCATGCACCAAGAGGTCGCTAGTTTGATTCCCAGTCAGGGCACATGCCCAGGTTGTGGGCCAAATCCCAAGTGGGGGGCATGCAGGAGGCGGCCTGTTGATGTTCTCTCTCATGAATGTTTCTGTCTCTTTCTCCTTCTCACTTCCTCTATCTCTAAAATCAATAAATGAAAAAAAAAATTTTAATTAAATGAGATCCTTGGCTGGGTGGCTCAGTTGGTTGTAGTGTTGCCCTGTACATCAAAAGATTATGGATTTAATCCCTGATCAAAGCCCCATAATGGTGGCAATGAATCAATGTTTTTCTCTCACTTTGATATCTCTTTCTCTCCCCCTTACTGTCTGTCTAGAATCAATACAACATATACTTGGGTGAGAATAACAAAAAACCACGTGAGATAGTTGGGAAAATATGAACACTGGCCCCATCAAGGTAAATGTTGCAGGGTCAGGTATGAGCATGTTTAGAAAATGGACCTGTGCTTTAAGAGAAGCACAGTGAACGTTTTATGGGTGACACGTATAATGTCTGCAGAGTGGCGGCCTTGATTAAACACGCTTGGTCATGAGCTGATGATTACTGAAGTATCTGAGGGTTTATTTTACTGTCCTCTGCTTTGACATATCTTTGCTATTTTCTAGACTAAAACTTTGAAAAAGTTCCTGAGATCACGTTAGTATTTTAATTTACTTACAAAACTGACCAGAGCGACTGAATTGCTCTCGATTGCTCTGTCGCTGGAATTCGGTTCTCGCGAAACCATCCATGTCAAATGCGCACCGTGCGTCCAGACGCATCTTCTCGCCCGTGCGTCCAACACATTAGTCCATTTATGCCGCAATGACAAGCTTTGTCCCCCACCTCGTGTGTTCTTGCGTGGAACAGAAATGTATATTTACCTGAGTTTTAAACTGGCATCTCTCCTGCTGTGCACACAGAGATAGCAGCACCTGTCCTGAAACTGGACTCCGGAGAGCTCGGACGCAGCCATCCCAGTTCGGATGGACGGCGCTCTGGGCAGCGCGGACCGCCAAGGAGCCTCTCGGCGCGAAGAAGCGGCCGAAACCAGCCGGCTCCATGACAAGGTGAGACATACACGCCTCCCCTTGTGTTTTCTCATCATGTCCAAGTCCCTGGTTAAACATGTAGCAAACCCACCAGTTATGAATATCAGGCTCTATCAGGATGCATGAGATTAAAACATCAAGGTCTACAGATTTGAGAAATTGTCAGGGCAAGAAATTGGATTTTTACAAAACCGAGTAACTTGTGAAATTTCCATTATTCTGTGCCTTCCCTCCCCCCACCCGATTCTGATAGGAAATGCAAACAGATCTGCCAGGTCTCAGGTTGCCTTGGGGAAATAAAGGACAAAATAGAATACAGAAGACTTCCTAATCAAATCATTAAAAAATAAGTTGAGTTTCCATGTCCCTGAAAACCAGTGTTTGTTTGTCCTCTGGCCTCTCCACCCCCCCGCCCCCACTCCATTCTCCTTCTCAGGGACAAGTAAATACCGTCAACTCAAACACTGTTTACTAGATATTAGGAGAATATAACTCAATGCACTCACATCCTAATCAATTACTATTTATCAGAGAAAAAGCAGCACCAGAGTAGACATTAGAATTTCCTCTTTCCTTAGCACACATTCATATTAAATTTTCTGAGAGTCAGAATATAGAAAAACCTTTGGCACATAGCGTAACAGACTGCTTACTATGTCAGTCGGGCATTTCACGAGATCGGGGATATCATATGCTTAACCTGGAGTCCCTGTCAGGTAGCTTTTGGATCAATGTGCTATCCGTCAGAGAAGAATATTAATATCTTTCATTACAATCGCATCAAAACCACATAAATGTGTTTTAACCTTTGAGATAATTTAGGAACAACACAAAGCCACGTAAATATTTCCCCTCTAAAATTACTATTTGCCAAAACGAAAACAGGCCACATGCCTTGTCCATTTGATGATGCTAGGAAGAAAAAATAAAATGCAGGCCACTTCTGGTCCCAGGTGGCAACCTGTCACAGTGTCAAATTTCACTTCCAGTTTGGTTGCATCTGTGCAGAAATGTTTAGCTACCCTGAGCAACTTAGTCACAGGAAGGCATCAGGTCTCAGAAGACACTCAGGGCTTTAGAATGTGGTTGCCTTTGCAATAATTCGGGTGTGCAGAGACAGCACACTGACTTGACATGGACAAAAGGAAAACTGTCCCACCCAGAGACACTGCTGAATCTCCAAATCACTTAGGAACGGTGTAAACCCTGGATGCAATCTGGTCAAGCTCTGTGATTCTAGTGAATCTTCTATGTGTTCTAATCCTTTGCATTTAAAATGCCATTGCAGCCAGGACCAGGCCGGTGTGGTTCAGTGGTTGAGCATCGATCCATGCACCAAGAGGTCACTGGTTTGATTCCCCATCAGGGCACATGCCCAGGTTGTGGGCCAAATCCCCAGTTGGCAGGCATGCAGGAGGCAGCCAATCGATGTTCTCTCTCATCGATGTTTTTATCTCTCTCTCCTTCTCACTTCCTCTCCCTCTTAAATCAATCAAGGATGAAAAAAAATTGTAAATGCCATTCTATTGCTTCTTGTTAGTGTCTTTTTTCCTGTACTTCTTTTTCTTCCTTTCTTTTTCTTTTTCTTTTTTCTTTTTTTTAATTTATTTCCTTTATTGATTTTTAGAACCGGGACCTCTTGGTGCATGGGTCCATGTTCAACCCCTGAGGCACACTGACTTACTTAACATTTAAATACTCCCACCCCCACCCTCAGTAAAGTAAAGTGTTGGTTTCTTCTTAATAACCTAGGAAAGAAATGGGTGGCTGTGGTCAGACTTGGAATCGATAAGCCTGTGAACACCCTCCCCGGTCAGCCGTTTCTCTGTCACTCACAGGAGACTCAGAAAGAGGCACGCACTGCATGTACCAGCCAAGCGAGAACGGCAGAGCCTTTGCAAACGGATTTCCACAAGAAGGGATTTTCACAAAACACATGGATGTTGTTTCAAAGACTGACTGTGGTTCATGCATTTGTTTAGGCGGCTGCCTCCTCCCCTCTCTGCTCCCTGCTTGCTGGTTCACAGCCTTGAGAGCCACTGACATGATTACTTTAGGTGCTGACTGCACAAAACACAAGGACTGAGGACCTGCATCCACTGCTTTCGAAATGACGGGGCCAAAGGGAGGGAGGGGCTGCCTGGATTACAGAGACCATAGCCACACTCCCCCCTTGTTCTTGTAAGGTGACTTCAAGGGGGTGGGTGACATACTTGGCTGGATGACAGTCTTGTTTTATGCATTTGATTCATTTTTAATCCCATCCCACTTTTCTCTTCCTTTTGGCAAAATGAAACGTTCAAATCCTCTCTTAATGCCTCTCTGATCCTGCCCTGGGAGTTATTAACAGTTTCCTGTATATCTTTACACATTTTTTGTCTACACTTTTAAGTACATTATAGGGATATGTACATAGATAATAAGATATATTCACAATTTTTTTTTTTTTTTTTGGCTGGATAAGGGATCGGGCCATCTAATACAGCAACTGTTATTCAACGGGGCAATTGAAGTTTATATTCATGAAAGTGAAATACAATTTAAAAATTCAGTTCTTCCATTTCACTGACCACATTGAAAGTGTTCGATGGCCATGTGCGGCCCATGGCCACCGCACTGGACAGCGAAGAAATTGAGCATTTCCATCACTGCGCAAGATTCTATTTAACAGGAGCTGCCAAAGATTATTCCTAATTTTCAATCAATAAGAATTTTGTGCTTCCATCTTAAAAATAATCTTTGAATAATCCTAACCGAAAATCAGAAGTAAGACCAATAGTAATCAGAACTTATTTTGAATTCCAGAAACAACACTGGGTTGTATATGCTTAATTTGGTTCAGGAACCTGGTATCTGAGGTCCTAGTTGTATGGATTCTGAACTCTCACCACAGAATTTAAGTGTTCAATGCATTATGCCTATGTAGATTCTACCAGGTTTGAAATGTTCTGCCCCAATGACTCTGTTCTGGTACCTTCTTGGAAGGATACCAACTCGGTTAGGATATGGTCAAAATTATTCCCTCAAATTTAGGCAAAAAAAAGAGGCCAATGTCAGTCATAGAGATTCCAGAATGACATTCTTTGTTCTGGTATCTTGATATTTTCCCCAAAGCCTAATACTGGGTGTTTCGAAGCTAGGAAATTAACAAGAAATCAGAAAGCCAAATGAGCATTTATAGGTAGAAAAAGCAAAGTGTGATTATTTGGTCTCCGAGGAGCTAATTACAGGCTCAGCTGAAACTGAGAGGATCATGGGAAGACATGTGCGCACTTGTGTGTATGCACACACACACACACACACACACGCGCGTCATGCATGCACAAAGCTACTGGTCTCTGCCCACCTCCAAAGACGCGGACTGCATCACTGCATAAATAAACCATTTGGACGGCTCTCTGTTTGAGAACAATCGATCGTTCCCCTGAACTAGGGTCAGGCAACGTCTATCCAGAGCCTGGCCTGACCCACAGCTGTATATAAAACATGGTATTAAGGTGAGCTTCCCACCGGCCCCTTTCCACTTGTCAGGCTCCCAGCCAAACATCGCTCATTCCTCTTTGCTCATGCCAGTGCCACCCACAGCCTGCAAACTGGGAGAAGTGAATGGCATTGAAGGAAGTCTGGCCCTCAGGAAACCAAAGTCCGTGTCCCAAAAATCAGGCAGCACCTCACAGGTTTTCTAGAGTGTACTCAGCAGAAGTTGGCTGAGCAGATCTGATAGCTGAAGGGGCTCTTTTAGTTTCAAGAATGTTGATGACCCCACATGGCCATCATATGTGTTGCTCAGAGTGGGGTTAACTTCTTTCAGCACCCCCAAAGAACATCCAAGTTCTGAGACAGAGGAGAGAGGTGATGGTCCTTTGTCTTCACTGGCATGTCAGGCTGGGTAGCTGCTGGTTGTGGGGGGCTATCCTGTGCACTGTGGGACATTGAGGAGCATCCCTGATCTCTTCCCACTAGACGGGAAGAGCATACCTCTCCCTCAGTTGTGACAATCAGAAACATCTCCAGACGTTGCCAAATGTCACTCAGGGGGAGACATTGTTCCCAGAATAAGAATTGCTGACTTATACACAGAAAGACCCAAGCATTGCAGCAAGAGTGCATGTCATATCTAAGAAGTCAGTGAGGCAAATGGAAGCCGAGTCATAGTCATCTGCTCCAGCTGCTAGGACAAGGTACTACAGAATGGAGCCTTAAAAACAGAAATGCATTTGCTCACAGTCTCAGATCAAGGTCCCAGCAGCCTGTCTTCTCTCTGTACCTTCATATGGCCTCATGTGGGTCTGTGTTCTAATCTCTTCTTTTAAGGACACCAGTCATATTGAAATAGAAACCACCTCAACAACCTCATTTTAACTTTAATTAGCTCTTTATAGATCTTATTTCCAAATACAGTCATATTCTGAGGCACTGGGGGTTAGGATTTCAACCTAAGAATCTGGAGGTGGACACAAGTCAGTTCATGACAAGAGATAATGATTCCCAGACACAGCTCCAGGACTTTCTGCACCACTAATAACCTTGCTGTATTATCTTGTAGACTCAGCCCTCTGACTTAGAATGGGGCTCTCTTCACTGGCCATGCTTTTCCTGTTCAGGAGAGAGTCAGTCCTTTGACCAGGGAAGCAAAGGGAAAGAATTGAGCAGGCACCTCTCAATCTCCCACTGTCCCTCATTTACTCTGCCCATCAGGCACAGTGAGAGCTTTGTGGTCTCCTCTCCTCCCCGCGAAGTTCTGGCCCCTCTCCTAAGGGACTGATTTATTTTCTCTACATTTAAAAATAATTCAGCAGGGAATACCTTTAGATCGTGAGATTCCCTGAGTGGACAAACTTGACCTATAAAAGGCCACAGGGTAAAGACTGGGCTTAGAGGCCATGGTGAGTGGGTGCGACTGCATCCCAGCGGGACTATTACAAAAACAGGCAGGAGGCTGAATGCAGCCCAGGGGCCATAGTTGCCAACAAATGCCCTAGAACATTAATCAGGTTATCTGACTCATATGATTTGTTTAAACTTGGACTTGGTCAAGTTTAAATAAAATAAGAGACACATGGAGAATGACAATCACTCTCTTTCCTGCTGAAAAAAAAAAACATCCAAGTGTCTCCCTGTTTTCCCCACTGTAACTATGGCCAAATATATACAAGAATATTCACAATAACTTCCATTTCAAAGGGCATTTTAAGCTGGCTTCCTGTTCCCCGTTTTCCTTTTCTTTTTACTGACCCTCATGCCTCCAGCTCTGGTTTCTAATTTCTTTCTTCATTAAAAGTCCTGTCAACCTTCTCAAGAATAAAGTTGTTCCTTTAAAAATGCCCATCTCATAAAAGGCCTGTTCCCGGAAGGCATAAGATAAATAAGATGGTTCATGAAATCCCCCTCCAAATAACAGACTTATGAGAAATAATCCTGAATGTTGATTTCAGATCACTCCAAACAAATCATCGTCAAACTCGAGGTGAGTGCCCCCAGGATGTGTTTTACAGCATCCCTGGGCAAGCCCTGCGTTTCTGTAGACACGTCCAAAGCATGCCTTGTCTCCTTCTGCATACACACATGGTCAGCAAAGAGCTGGTGCTCGTGAGCTGGTGCTACCTCAGTGGGGACCCATAGCAGAGAGGGATCTGGAGTATCCACTGATACTAGAGGTCAAAGATGCAAGAACACTGGTGTAGCATCGTCACCAATAGGCAAAAACGGGAAACTGCCCAATGTTCATTACAGGGGGTGCGTAGCCCTGGTCAGTGAGACTCAGTTGGCTGGGGCATCGTTACATACACCAAAAGATCACAGGGTCGATTCCCAGTCAAGGCACATGCTCAGGTTGCAGGTTCAATCCCAGTCAGGGTACATATGGAAGCAGCCAATTGATGTTTCTCTCTCACATTGATGATCCTCTCTCTCCCTCTCCCTCTCCCAACCTCTCTTTCTCTCTAAAAAAAAAAGTTAATCAATCAATAAAAAGAAAATAGAGGGGTGAGTAAACTATTTAAAGACTCATATGCATATCCAAGGATGCCAGGTTGTTGCTAAAAGAAATCTAGATGGGTGTGTATAACAGAAAATATTCATGATATGCTGTTAAATGCAAAAGGCAAATAAAATATAATGTATACATATATGTATATACACATTTATACACATATATACATATACACATAAATGCATATACACACATACACATATAGAAAGAGGTGATGTTTAAACAAAATTTTATATGTATTTGCCTATATTTATTCAATAAATATATATAAATACATTTATTCATCTATCTTATCTATCTTTTTCTCTCATATACTTATCTCTGAATATTTTTGTCAATATATAGAAAATAGATAATATTTATAGTAATTTCCTTTGAAGGAAGTACATTTAAAACACTTGAGAGAGGAATTTGGTCTTTCTCCTCTATGGATTCTTTAATGTTTGATAGTCCTGAAACATTTGTATTTTTAAAGAAAGAAAATTAAACCACCTACTCTAGGAGAAAAATAAAACTTTGAAAATCCTTTTGAATAGCATGCTGTATTGTTTTAAAAATGACAAAATCTTGTTTTTAAAAATTGAAGAAAGGGTGGAGTGCGAAGCCGTCGTTCTCCCTGACTCTGTGCGGTCCCACCGAGGACTCCAGGGACACCTGCTGTACCAGTTCAGTACTTATCCCAAAGAACGATTTTTAATTAAATTGGGAAGGATGTTCCTTGGGAAAGACCAATTTCTTGAAGCTAGAAATAGACTCAGCCCTAAGAAGTCTTGGCCCTGTAGCAAGGCGCGAGGCGGTATAGGAAACGCACATTCCACGTGCCCCCAAGCGTGGTCAGGAGGACCCCATGTCTCTAGCTAGCAGTGGAGACCGAAAAACACTAGGCTAAGGGGGTTCCAAGAACTGAGTGAACGAAGCCACTCAGGGTCATTGACAGGGAAAGACTACAGTGCACCACAGGGAAACACCCAGGAGACCTCCCACACTCCAAAGCTTTGGCTCATGGCTGGCCACGCCGAGGTAGGTTTCAGCCAAGTAGAAGTGATGAGAAATGTGTTCATAGATCCCCATACAGTGAATTTGGAACTACAGAGCAGACGGGAGCAGAGCATTGCAGGCAGTGGGCTCCTGGCCTGAAAGCATGCCAAGGGCAGGTGGATGGCCACTTGAGAAATACACATTTATTTCGCATCAAAGACAAAACACCTGGGTGTGATTCAGGGGTTTAATTTAGCAATTGCAGCCGAGTCAATGTGCCAGTGCACAGAAATGGCTAAGAATCCATGCCCCAACCCAGAAGGAAGGTCAGTGGCAAGGAGATCAGATGGGAAACCACAGAACACACGTATGTGTGCGCATGTGCACACACGCACGCACAGTGACACATTTCCTCACTGGCTGTTTCTCTCATAGGACTGACATGAAGTCAGTTTGGAGAATAATTTAAGGATAACTGACTTCATTTTCTGAAAGTGTTGACTTCTCAGGCCGGCCAAGACCAATGTAGAATAACATTGACTCCGTTTTAGAAACATCGTCGCTTTGCTCATTCTGATAGTTTTTATGCCACAGTATCGGAGTCTAAACTGCAGCCCAAACTTAATTTTGATCAGAGATGGGATGGTAACATTTTCCATCTTTGTGGGAAGCACAGAAAACACACCCTTTATGGGCAGATCCATGTGTCCTGCTCCATAACTAAGCAAGAAGATCCATTAGCGCCCTCACCATATTATTTTCTGCTTTCCATACTCTTGACCATGTCCAGTTTTCTGTCATAATTTCTTAGGCATCAGGACTATAGGTCTTAATACATTTATATTTTCATAAATGCTATACTGTTTGTCTTTTTTCAGTAAATATAAAATTCTTTAATATAAGATTTTGAATGATACTTTGGTTTTATATCAGCTTCACCTACTTATTTATTTGTTGGGGATTTTTTTGCACATGAAAAAGAAAATCTTCAATCACACCAACAGGTAGTGATAGGGTCCTTTGTGCAGTGTTCTTTCAGTAGTCCTAGTGCAGAATTACAACCTTTCTAATTGATACCAGTTTGAAAAAGTTAAACTATTTGTAGAGGTGATAAAAGCTGTATCCAAACACAGGCAAAAGAGAACAAAAGAAAAAGGGGGAAAAAAGGAAAGAAAACACTATTTTGATAGCCCAATTAAAGCTTCTGGTGTGAGTAAAATAAAATTCAGTATATTACATAAATATTTCTGTATTTACTTATTTTTTAACCAGCATAAAGAATAAGAATGACTATTAGAATGATACAATACACTCATAAATGAAGGCTTCCTCCCCTTTAATTTGGATCTGATTTTAAAAATATTTTTAATTAATTTTATTGGGGTGACACTGAGCAGGAGAACATATTTTCCAATGATACATCTGATAAGGGGTTAATATCCAAAATTTATCAAGAACTTATAGAACTCAACACCAGAAAAACAAATAATCCAATTAAAATGGGCAAAGAAGTGAATAGACACTTCTCCAAAGAGGACATATTGATGGCCAGTAGATACAAGAAAAGATGCTCAACATCCTTAACCATCAGGGAAATGCAAATCAATGAGATGTCACCTCACACCTGCCAGAATGGCAACATCAATAAATCAACAAACAAGTGCTGGATAGGATGTGGAGAAAAGGAAACCCTCATGCACTGTTGGTGAAATGCAGATTGGAGCAGCTACTGTGGAAAGCAGTATGGAATTACCTCAAAAAAATAAAAATGGAACTGCTTAATGACAGCTGTTCCACTTCTGGGAATGTATCTGAAGAAACCTGAAACACTCTTTCGAAAGAATATATTCACCTCGATGTTCACTGAAGCTTTATTTACAATAGCCAAGTGTAGAGGCAAGCCCGAGTGTCCATCAGTAGATGAGTGGATAATAAAGTTGTGGTACTTTTACACAATGGAACACTACTCAGCCATGTAAAAAAAAAAGGGGGGGAGGAAATCTTATCTTTTGTGACACCATGGATGGACCTGGAGAGCATTATGCTAAGTAAAAATAAGCCAATCAGAGAAAGACAAGTACCACATGATTTCACTTATACATGGAATCTAATGAACAAAATAAACTAACAGACAAAATAGAAACAGGTTCGTAGATACAGAGAACAGACTGTCAGCTGACAGAGGGGAGGGGCTTGGAGGGGCTGGATTAAAAAGATGAAAGGACTCAGGAAAAAAAACTCATAGATAAGACAACAGAAGTAAAGTGGGCATAAATCTAAACAAAATAAAACCTGACTTGGGATGGTGAACACAATACAATATACAGATGATGTATTATATTGCTTTCATTAGAATTTTTTTTTTTTTTTTTTTTTTGGTTTCAAATAAAACATCAGTTCAAACTGATTTAAGCAAAATAGGACAGTGTTGTTTCACATAGATGAAAAATGTAAAGATAACTGGATTTTTGCGAGCTACTTTCAGGGGCTCTGCTCTCGGGACTCCTGCTGTAGACTTCTACAGAATTGGCCACATTCTCAGGGAAGCACAGCCAAGGCTGCCAATTCCAACCTCAACATGCTGTGCCCGACACTTTCCATAACTGTTCCCAGACTGAGTCTCATTGGCTGGACTTGGGTCACATGCTCATCTCCTAGCCAATCACGATATCTTGGAGACAGAACTTTGCAATTGGCCAGGATTAGGTTCCATACCCAACTCTGCACCTAGGCAAAGAGTAAGCCCCCTGTAAGAGTCTGGGGTAAGGGGATGAGGGAAACATGGTCCCTTACAGAAAACAGTTTTATATACATGGGGGGAAAAAAGGAAATGCTGGAAAGGTGAAAACAACAGTTACTTTGTAAAAAGTGCTTATCATAAGCAGACTTGATCTACTGTCACCAAGGTCAGTAAAGTTGTTCCTGAAATCACCATTGGTATGAATTCCAGTTGTAAATAATGCTGAAACTTCAGCAGGACATTCAAAAGAGGTTCTAGAGCCGTGCTGTCCAAGACAACAGCTACTAGGCACATGTGCATATTAATTTTAAATAACCAACATTAGAAAAAATTCTAAATTCAGTTTCTTGGCAGCTTGAGTTAGAGCTCAGCAGCTGCATGGGAATAGCAGGTCTGCCTTATTGGACATTACAGATGCAGACTGTCTCCATCATTGCAGAAATTCCTACTGGATGATGCTATTCTAGAGTTTTTTCTGCCCCACCCCATCCCAAATTTAAAAATAAAGAGGGGCATTTGATTGGGCGAGGAAGGGCTAGGTGACCTTTGAATGGTCACAGGCTACACTGCAAGCAGTTCTCAACCTGTGGGTCATGACCACTGCGGGGGTCGAATGACCCTTTCACAGGGGTTGCCTAAGACATAACAGTAGCAAAATTACAGTTGTGAAGCAGCAATGAAAATAATTTTAAGGTTGGGGGCCACCAAAACATGAGGAACTGTATTAAAGGGTCGCAGAATTAGGAAGGTTGAGACCACTGGGCTACAGGGACAAGGGTAACAGTGATGGTGAAAACATAGACAAACAAGTGAGGACAGTTATTCTTTTTTTTCTGAACATAAAAAAAAATAAGTTATTTAGAATAGAACACAAGTCTTTTCTTTCTTTGTCAGAAAGACAAAGAGCATAAATAAAAGTAAAGTGTCAGTTGCACTGAAAGGTTCCCATTTCTCTCCCCTACCCCCAATCCAAAATGTTGCAATAATGAGGGGTAGTTACACAGACTGCGAACAAGAGGTACTTGCTCTCTATTTTATTTCCAGCGGTTGCTAGAATGAATTTTGTTGTGTGAAAGCTGAGTAGAGGTATTTGTAACATTTGGAACAAAATGTAAACTCTTGACATACCAGACCCTGAGCGCTCTGGTCTTGTACCTCCAACATCCAGCCCCCTTCCCAATATGCATGTTTTAGTGCCATGGGCTTAATTCTGATCTTCAATGTCTTTACTGGCTGTTCTATCAGCCTAGAAGATGCTTCCTGGAGTCCTTCTCCTGCTCCAGGTCTTTGCTTAAACTTCCTATCGCCGGAAAATCTTTCTGATCGCCTTCTCTGACACACACGTTGTTCTTCATCACAATATCTTGTTTATTTATTCATAATACTTGCACTACCTAAATTATTATTGGTTACTTTTTCCCCTTACTATATTCAAGTAACATGTAAATTCCACTGGAGCAGGAACCATGTCTGTCTTATTTCCTGTTGCTGCCCCAGTGCTGAGTGGGCATTCAATGACTGATTGTGGGGTGAGTGAGTGAATGAATGAATGAATGAACCGAGGAGCGTTGAAGGGAAGACTGCAGGATTTGCTCACCGCACTGTCCTGCTTTACTTGTCAATAGCAGAACTAAGAGGAAACAGAGGACTTGGATGTTTTTTAGGTTTCGCCTCTAGGTTGGGTCATTTCCAAAACTGCTTTCCTTGACCACTGTGCACAGCCAGGAGAAAATGAGGTGATGTCAAATACGCTGGTGTCCTGCTTAATTTGTACTCTAGCTCTTATCATAAGAGTAAAATGCAGAGTAAGATGCTCAAATAGAAGACTGTTAGGGAATCCAGAGTTTAGGTTCAGTTGAGAACGCCCACCTTTCCCTCTCCAAATGCAAAGGCTGGGAGGCAGGAAAAATGCACATCTATTAGAGATCACATTATGAGTGATTAATAAGGTCAACCAAGTACAGTTTATCATCCTTCACAGTATCCAGGCAGCATTAACATCCTGCTACCTCGTTCTCCCGATGGCCAACTCACAGATTCATCTTTGCTCAGACCTCATTAATATTTGAAACCATAGAATATATTCAAACACTTAGCCCAGGTTTCATCACCCAGCAGGTACTCAAATATACAAATTAAATACATGAATGTCAGAAGATCTTTAAAAACTGCAGCAAAGTCCGGATGGTGTGGCTCAGTTGTTGAGCGTAGACCCATGCACCAAGAGGACACATGCCCAGACTGTGGACCCAATCCCCAGTGGGGGGCATGCAGGAGGTGGCCAATTGATGGGGTGACATGGGTTAATAAAATTAAGCAGATTTTAAGTGTATAACGCTATATAGCACATCTGCATACTGCATCATGAGTTCACCACCGAAAGTCAAGTCTTTTTCTGTCACCATTGATCCCCTGTTTGCCCTCGTCCACGTCCTCCTACCTCCCTTCCCTCTGGAAATCACCATACTGTTATTTATGTCTGTTTCTTTGTTTGCTTGTTTGCTTGCTTTTGCTAATTCTTTCACCATTTTCATCCAGCCCAACCCCCCACCTCTTTAACAGCTGTCAGTCTGTTCTCTGTATCTGTAAGTCTGTTTATATTTTGTTCAATAGATTCCACATATAAGTGAAATCATATATTACTTGTCTTTCTCTGACTGGCTTATTCTACTTTGCATAATGCTCTCCAGGTCCATCCATGTTGTTGCAAAAGGTAAGATTTCTATCTTTTTTATAGCCTACTTGTATGGGAGAACATATTCGCCAATGATATATCTGATACAGGGTCATATCTAAAATTTAATAAGAACTTATACAATTCCACGCCAAGAAAATAAACAATCAAATTTTAAAATGGGCAAAGGACCTGAACAGACACTTCTCCAAAGAGGACATACAGATGGTGAATAGACATATGAAAAGATAGTCCATGTCACTAATTATCAGAGAGATGCGAGTTAAAACCACAGTTCATCTCACGCCATTCAGAGTGACTATCATCAACACATCAACAAACAGGTGCTGGTGAGGATATGGAGTGAAGGGAACCCTAGTGCATGGCTGAAATGCAGATTGGTGCAGCCACTGTGGAAAACAGTGTGGAGTTTCCTCCAAACATTAAAAATGGAACTTTCTTATGACCCAGCAATTCCACTTTTAGGAATATATCCAAAGGAACCGAAAACACCAATTTCAAAGCATATATGCACCTCTGTGTTCATTGCCGTTATTTACAACTGCTGAGATTTGGAAGCAGCCCAAGTGCCCATCAGTAGTCGAGTGGATAAAAAAGCTGTGGTACATTTATACAGTGAACTACTACTGAGCAGAATTTTATTTTATTTTTTTACTCACTCATACCCATTCCGGGAAAGTAGGTACAGTCTCCACTATGCTTCTGCAGTATCCAAGACCCTGGTAACATTGATTTTTATTTTGCAATAATTTGTTTACTTGCCTGTCTCCCTGCCTAGTCCCAAAGGCCCCTGGAGTCAGGGTCTCTATCTTACTCATTTTGTATCTGAAATTCAACCTAATATTGTGACACATCACAGAAACCCCAAATGTATTATTGACTATCAATGTCACTGGAGTTCTGGCAAGGGGACTAAACCTTAATAAGATGACTTTTACAGTTTTCCAACTTTTAAGATTCTTTTTTTGAGAGGAATTAAATGTGGATACCAGTATTTCAACCCTTAAGCAAAGTGATTCTTAGAGTATAGTTTGTAAAGAGGTTGTACTGGTGAGTCATAAACAAATCCAAAACTCAAACCTCTTCTTATGTTCTTATGGGCAAGTGACTGTAATTCCATTGTCTATGCAGAATGTTCACTTAAGTACTATCTACTTATATTTTGCTTTTAACTATTCAGTAAAAAGCCTACATAGTAAAACTTGCTACATTTTTTTTTAATATTAACACATTACCAGTTTACTGAGGACTCAAGTTCAGCATTTCTATCAGAAGTTAGGATGTCATACAACATTACTTGCTATGTATCAGGTTCTTTTGTGAATTTTTCTTTTGGTATTACTTTACCTAATTCTAACCACAACACTATGCAATTTTTATTTATTGACACCCACGTTTTACAAAGGAGAACACGGAGGTACCAGAAAGCGAAGTCACTTTTCTAAGGTAACTTAGCTAATCGGACATAGAGCCAGATATAAAATTGAACTCCAATGCCTTCCTTTTACCTTCGACACTACATTGCACCTTAGTCTTTGTGGAGCTGAACAGCTCCAAGAGAAGATGACATGGGTGGAGAAGGTGGGCTGTGGTTGAAAATAAAAGCTAGAGACAAAGGAGCTCAGTCTAGAGGTGGGGGTGAGGTGGGACAGGAGCAGGGAGGAAGGTATATACCTATAAGGAAAGAGATAAATGCTTTTAGATTAGCATACAAATGACACAGCACCCACCCTCAATAAAAGAGAGAAGAAAGGAATTACCTTAAGCATATGTTTGAAGACTAAATACACTTTGACATAAGACATGCAAATGCTAAATATAAGCCTGTTAAAGAATATATTCTTAAACATAAATAAATGATCTTTCAGATAAAAATATTTTAATTAAATATTCCAGTGTCAGTTCTCTGAATCACTTAGCTCTTGGGACTGATTAGATAGATTACTTTTTTCTCCAATTACCTGAGCTTCAAATTTATTGCTCATTTGCCTCCTTTACTTCTAAAATAAAATGAAGATCCACCATTTACGATTTGATCAAAGTCATTCTGATGAATATTTTTAAGGCATTGTCAGACATGGTTGGGCTGATTTTTAATAACAGCCCCCAACTAATCAATAGATAATTTAATTCAAAAATGGGAAGCTGTAAATTTTAATGCTCTGTTTGGTATTTTCTTTTAATTGAAAAGATGGCAAGTCAGCGTAGGCAGAAGACTAGGAAGACATACCCATTAAAATTAAATCTTGAAGGGCATGTGTCTTGAGGAACCTCTGCTCCCAGGGACCATACACTGTTGGCATTGTCTCCAGCAGGAATCTCTGACCCTCCTCTATATGATTAAGTGACTATGATCATCTCTTCACCTTGTACCAAGGCTGTGACTTGACCTAAATGCCCCCCACAATTATTTTTATAACCTAGACACAAACCATGCAGAAGGAGGGTTTTGATCTCTCTAGTTCAATGTGTGATCTTATTTAGTTTAATCCAAATCAATCAATAAGGCCATGGTTGTAGTGAACCAATGTAGAACTGTACTGAATGCTAAGTTGTCGAGGAAACTAACAATTTCTTCCAAAACCACTTATTAACTACATTTTCACATACCACCCAGTTCAGAATGACTCTAACCATTGCTTTTTAAGCATTTTTTTTTTTAAATGCGCACATCTAGCCCCAGCACAGACAACTACCAGCAGTAGATCTCTTTGTATCTCCTAACAGGGAGACCCAGGCCAATCACAGGCAGCATCTGACTGTGACTGCACCAGAGTACCTCCCAAGAGATACCAAAACCAACACACCCAGTGGGCAGCTTCAGATCACAACAGAGCACCACTGAATTAACTCCAAAAGCAACATACCCAAAGGGAGGTCTCAGAAGGCACCAGACCCAGCTGGAGTGAATTGTGCATCATGGAGTCAGCCCCCATTCTGCAGCTCATACTCAGTGGTTGGGGTCAATCCTCACAGACAGTCAGCATGAGGGTCAATCCAACCCACTAACATGCCAAGAGCAATCAAGGATCAACTACAACAGGAGGGCTCTCATAAGCTAAATAAGGGACACCCTAGGAGAATCAGGTTCAGGTGATCAGAGAGACTGCACCACTGGGCCCCACAGGACACCTACTACATTTTAATGCCACACTGTTAATACTGGGAACATAGACAATCTACCTAATACATAGAAATAGAAACAACATAGAGAGACAGCCAAAATAGGATGACAATGAAGCATGTTTTAAATGAAAGAATAAGAAAAATCTTCGGAAAAATAACTGAATGAAATGGAGTAAAAAAATCTACCAGATACAAAGTTCAAAACACTGGTTATAAAGATGCTCAAAAAAACGTATCGATAACTTCAGCAAAGGAATAGTAAGCATAAAAAAAGACATAAGAACTATAAAAAAGGAACCAATCATAAATGAAGAATAAAATAACTGAAAGAATATACTAGAAAAAATATCAACAGCAGATTACATGAAGCAGAAGATCAAAGCAGCACTTTGGAAAACAAGATAGTAGAAAATACCCAATCAAATCAGCAAAAAGAGAAAAGAATTTTAAAAAATTAAGATAGTTTAAGGCACCTCTGGGACAACATCAAGCTCACAACATTTGTATCATAGGGGTACCAGAATGAGAAGAAAGAGAGAAAGGAATTGAGAACCTATTTGAAGAAATAATGACTAAACTTTTTCCTAACCTGGTGAAGAAAATAGACATACAAGTCCACAAAGCACAAAGAGTCCCAAACAAAGAGACCCACACCAAGACAGATCATGATTAAAATGGTAAAAGTTGCCCTGCCCGGTTTGGCTCAGCGGTAGAGCGTTAGCCTGCGGCCCAGAGAGACCCAGGTTCGATTCCCGCTAAGGGCATGTACCTCGGTTGCAGTTTGTCCCTGGCCCTGGTTGGGTCGTGCGGGTGGCAGCCACTCAATGTGTCCCTTTCACGTCGATGTTTCTTTCTCTCCCTCTCCCTCCCCATTCTATCTAAACAAAAAATGGAAAAATGTCCTTGGGTGAGGATAACAAAAAAAATAAAATAAAATGGTAAAAGTTAAAGTTAAAGACAGAATCTTTAGAAAAGCAAGAGAAAGACGGTTAGTTGCCTAAAAGGGAGCCTCCATAATACTGTCCTATGATTTCTCAACAGAAACTTTTCAGGCCACAAGCGATTAGCACAAAATATTCAAGTGATGAAAACCAAGGACCTACAACCAAGACTACTCTACCCAATAAGACTATCATTTAAAATAGGAGAGATAAAGAACTTCCCAGACAAGAAAAAGCTAAAGGAGTTCATCACCACCAAATCAGTATTACAAGAAATGTGAAAGAAACATATTTAAGAAGCAGAGAAGAAAAAAAAGAAACATAAATATGAATAATAAAATGACAACATATACCTATCAACATCATTTTAAATTTAAATAGATTAAATGCGCCAATCAAAAGATCTAGGGTGGTTGAATGGATAACAAAACAAGACCAATATATCTGCTGTCTACAAAAGACCCACATTAGAATGAAAAACACACACAGACTAAAAGTAAAGGGATGGAAAAAGATATTTTGTGAAAATGTAAACAAAAACAAACAAAAAAAAACTGGAGGTAGCAATAATTATATCAGACAAATTGACTCTAAACAGAATCTATAACAGACAAAGAAAGATATTATATAATGATAAGGGGATCGCTCCAACAAGAGACTATAACCCTTGTAAACATTTGTACACCCAACATAGAAGCACCGAAATATATAAAGCAAATTTTAATGGACATAACGGGAGAGATTGACAGTAATACAGTCATAGTAGTGGATTTTAACACCTTATTCACATCAATGGATAGACCTTCCAGACAGAAATTTAACAAGGAAACAGCAAACTTCAATGGTACACTCAAATAGATGAATTTAATCGATATCTTCAGAGCATTTCATACCAAAGCAGAATATATATTATTTTCAAATGCACATGGAACATTTTCTAGGATAGACCACATTAGAACAATAAACAAGTCTCAATATATTTTAAGAGATTGAAATCAAATCAAGCATTTCTCCTACCACAATGGTATAAAATTAGAAATCAATCATAAAAAAAACCAACTGAAAAACACACAAACACATTGAGGCTAAATAACATGTAATTAATATTGAATATGTTAACCATAAGATCAAGAGGGAAAAATCAAAAGATACCTTGAGACAAATGAAAATAAAACCACAATGACCCAAAATCTATTGGGCATAGCAAAAGTAGTCCTAAGAGAGAAGGAAATTCATAGCAATACAAGTCAATCTCAAGAAACAAAACTATCTTAAATAAACAATCTAACCTTACACTTAAAGTAACTAGAAAAAGATTAGCAAACAGAGCCTAAAATGAGTAGAAGGAAAATAAAAATAAAGATCAGAGTAGAAATAAACAAATAGTCTTTAAAAAAAAATACAATAAACAAAAAAAATCAATGAAACCAAAAGCTGGTTCTTGGAAAAAGTAAACAAATTTGTAGAAAACATGGCATTAAATATAAAGAACCCTAAAGATTCCACAAAAACTACTATAAATGACAAATAAATGAATTAAACTAACATAATACAAAATTTATGCCCAGACATCAATTGCATTTTATACTTCAATAATAACTATCAGAAAGAGAAATTAAAAAAAAAATCCCATTTATAATTTCAGCAAAACATACCTAGGAATAAATTTAACCAAAGAAGTAAAAGGCCTGTACTCAAAAAATTATAAGACATTAAAGAAAGAAATGGAAGAATATACAAATAAATGAAAGCATATACTGTGTTCCTGGATAGGAAGAATTAACATAATTAAGTACTACCTAAAGTAATCTACAGATTTAATGCTATCCCTATCAAAATAGTAATAGCATTTTTCACAGAACTAGAACAAATAAATCTAAAATTTATATGTACCACAAATAGCCAAAGCAATCTTGAGAAAGAAGAACAAAGTTGGAGGAATCACTCTAACTGATATCAAACTATACTACAAGGCTATAGTAATCAAATTAGTATGATACTGGTATAAAAACAGACATACAGATTAATGGAATAGATTAGAGAGCCCAGGAAGAAACCCATATCTGTATGGTTGATTAATATATGAAAAAGGAAAAAAGAATATACAATGGAGTAAACACAGTGTATTCAATAAATCAAGTTGGAAAAATTGGACAGGTACATGCAAAAAAAAAAAAAAAAGAAGAAGAAGACAGACCACCTTCTTACAACATACACAAGAACAAACTCAAAATAGATTAAAGACTTAAATGTGAGACCTGAAATCTTAAAACTCCTAGAAGAAAACGAGGCAGTAAACTCTAACAGTTCTCTTAGTAAATTTTTCTGATATATCTCCTTGGGCAAGGGAAACAAATAAACAAATGGAACGACATCAAACTAAAATACTTTTGCACCACAAAGGAAATACTCAACAAAATGCAAAGGTAACCTATTGAATGGGAGAAGATATTTGCCAATGAAATATCTGATAAGGAGTTAATATTCAAAATTTATAGAGAACTCCTACAACTCAACACCAAAATAAACAAACAATCCAATTAAAAATTGGGCAAAGGACCAGAATAGATACTTCTCCAAAGAGGACATACAGATGGCCAACAGACATATGAAAAGATGCTCAACATCACTAATCATCAGAGAAATGCAAATTAAAGCCACAATGAGACATCACCTCACACCTGTCAGAAGGGCTATCATCAATACTTCAATAAACAAGTGTTGCCAAGGATGTGAGGAAAAGGGAACGCTCATGCACTGTTGGTGGGATTGCAAATTGGTGCAGCTGCTATGAAAAGCAATGTGGAGGTTCTTCAAAAATAAAATAAAAAAATATAACTACCTATGACCCAACAATTCCATATCTGGGAATATTTCTGGAAAGATTCAAAACACTAATTCGAAAAAATATATGCACTCCTATGTTCATTGCATCATCATTTACAATAGTCAAGATATGGAAGTAACCCAAGTGCCCATTAATAGAATAGATACTTGGAGCCCTGGCTGGTTTGGCTCAGTAATTAGAGTTTTGGCCCATGGACAGAAGGGTCATAGGTTCGATTCCTGGTCAAGGGCACGTATTATACCTGGGTTGCAGGTTCGATCCCCGGCCCCAGTTGGGGCTTGTGCGGGAGGCAACCAATCCATGTGTCTCTCTCACATAGATCTCTCTCTCTCTCTCTCTCTCTCTCTCTCTCTCTCCCCTTTTCCCCCTCCACTCTTTCTAAAAACCAGTAGAAAAAATATTCTGGAATGAAGATTAACCAAAAAAATTGATAATCAGATAAAAAAATGTGGTACATATATACATGGAATATTACTGTGCCATAAAAAATAATGAAATCTTACCATTTGTGACTTTGATAGACCTAGAGGGTATTATGCTCAGTTAAATAAATCAGACAGAGAAAGATAAATACCATATTATTTCAATTCTATGTGGAATTTAAAGAACATAAACAAATAAAAAAGAAACAGACTCAGATACAGAGAATAAACTGAGAGTTGCCAGAGGGGAAGAGGTTTGGAGGGATAACAGGAAAAGGTGAAGGGATTAAGAAGTGCAAATTGTCCAGGCCAGTGTGGCTCAGTTGGTTGAGCACATTCCCGTGAACCAAGAGGTCACCAGTTCAATTCGTGGTTGGGGCACATGCCAGGGTTGCAGGCTCAATCCCCAGTAGGGGGCGCGTAGGAGGCAGCTGATGGATGTTTTTCTCTCATCTGGCTCTCTCTCTTTTTTCCTTTCTCTCTTTCTAAAATTAATAGAAACTTTTATAAAAAAATTTTTTAAAAACTTGTTTTAAAAAAGTACGAATTGGTAATTATAACTACCACAGGGATATAAAGTACAGCATAGGGAATGTAGTCAATAATATTGTAATAACTATGTATGATGCCAGATGGGTATTAGAATTATTGTGGGGATCACTTTGTAAATTACATAATTGTCTAACTACTATGCTGTATAATGAAATAATATAAAATAATATTAAATATAAACTGTAACTAAAAAATTTTTAAATCTCAAAAATAATAACACATGTATTTCCTTGGTATAAAATATGAGTGGTTATAACAGCAAGAGTCAAAAGGTAGGTCATTTGTCAAAGTCTTCCATTGCCTTTAAAAAATGGAAAGTGATTAAAACCATCTTGAAGGTAAAACTATGGAGACAATAAAAACATCAGTGGTTGTGGGGGATGGTATGGGAGAAAAAGAGAAATAGGCAGAACACAGAATTTTCAGGACAGTGAAAATACTCTGTATGATACTCTAATGGTGGATACATGGTTACACATTTGTGCTAACCCACAGGATGTACAACAGCAAGAGTGAATCCTAACGTAAGCTATGGACATTCAGTGATTGTGATGTCAATGTAGGTTCCTCAATTAACACAAATGTACCACTCCAATGGGGGAGGGTAGGAGTGTGTGTGTGTGTGTGTGTGTGTGTGTGTGTGTACCCGTGTGTGCATTGAGTATGGGAAATCTTTATACCTTTCTCCTAGTTTTGCTGTGGACCTAAAACTGCAAATGCTATTTTAAACTTTAAAAAATAATACTAAAAATAGAATCTTCACAAAAATCTTGATTCCCTTTCTACCTGTGTTTGCAAAGAAAAGTGGGAACAAGTGTTTTAGCAGGGTTCTGTCCTAGAGTCTCTGGAGTCTCCAAAAACAACTGCCTTTTTAAAATGTTTACAATTTGTTTTCTGATCAAAGGTATAAGGTATTCATTCCAGGCTATTTAGTGAATAAAGGCCCAACAAGTCAAAGAAAACAACGCTTACCATTTTAATGTATGTGCACATTTTTTGTTTCTTAACAAAGCAGAGTCTTACCATCATTATTTGTTTGTTCATTTGTTTTCTTTTAGTGAAAATAAGATCACACTGACTCGGGGCATCCCACACCACCCCCAACTTACTAATATGCTATGTGCCTTTTTCTGTGCCATTGATGATTCTTCTACTATATTATTTATAATGGACTCGATGCTACACACATTCAAAGACTCCACAAAGCCTGATAGAAAAGCATCCTTTCAACTATAATGTTTTAGATGATGAATAAATAAATAGGAATTTTAGCGTAGGATTATTTTATACCTGATTTAATCAATCCCATTAGCGGTCTTTTGGGTAAGTTGCAGCTTTTTTTGGTATTCTAAGTAATGTTGTCATGAACACCCTCATAGTAAAATTTTTCACACATTTCTCATTATTTCCTTAGCATACTTTTTTTTTTCCCCCAGGGAAAAGGCATGTACCTGGTAAGGCTATTATCAAACATAAAGTGAAAATAGGTGACAGTCCAAATACAACCTTGCCATGTGAAAGAAGAGCCCCTGCCACAGACATGCTGGGACTCAGACCCCAACAACAGACATGACAGCAGCAGTCAGCAGGCAGAAAGGAAAAACATGCACACACACCTGCACATGTACACACACACATGCACACTCAGGCACACACATGCACGCACACACACACACACACACACACCTGGACTGACATTCCTCGAAATAAAGTTGGTTATGTAGAAAATCAATTAGCAAGACAGAGACAGGTAATATGAAATTCCACTGATTCCTGTACATTTTAAATTTTCTCCTAGTACAACCTATCACACTGCTTGCCTCATAACAGAAAACTTAATCACCAAGACAGAGAAGACCTATTTTTGTGATAATTTGATCAAATCATTCTACAGAGAAATATGTTAAAGATCCCTTTTCTAGTAAAAAATAAATAAATAAATACAGGTTCTTCCTCTTCCCTCCCTTAACACCCATCACTGTCTAGTCCATAGATTTTATTAGGGAAAGGTATCTTATCTCATTAGTGTAAAACTTATTATCTGGAACTCAATATGTTTTCTTATGTCTAAGATGATGTCATCTCTTGCCCTCGACCACAAGTTTTAAAGTGCCTGAGAATCAATGCAAACATTTCATGTAGAAGTTCTTTCTTTTTTAACTAAAAGTTATACATGGATGGTCTGTCTTGCTACTGATGCATTTTCGGATCAAGGATGTGTGCTGGTGGCGAGTCATGGTTTTGGGGATGTTTTGGAATATGGTTATGCTTTATTTTGAATGATATTCAAATTGCGCTAATATATTCCACACTGGACTCTCATGTCAATTCATCAGTCTCAACGCTCTGCCTAACATTTTGCTACAAACTAGGTTCAATTGTAATTTGTCAACTCCAGCACCCGTTGCTATGACAAATAGCTTCGGTCTGGTTAATCTTTTGAACATAATAGCACTCTGCTGCTTTGATAAATCTATTATGTCGTGGTTTACATATGCTTTAGGGAAAATTTTTATTGGGACATTTTACACTAAATTATCTCTAGTCCCCACTAACAAAGCGAGTGGAAGAGGGCTGATGCTCATGGCAGTCCTGAATATCTCAATGTTGCCAAGAGAACTTGGATCTCAAAACTCGCACGGCTGGTGAAGAGCACAGCCCTGAAGTCAAACCATGTCATTTCAAAACACCTGGATGTACATTCACTTACTTGGGTCACTGACCCAACTTTCTAAGCCCCTTTTTTTCTCATTGGTGAAACGAAAAGAGTACCTTGAACAACCCCCTCTCGAAGGTGAGAGGGTTCCGTGGGACGAATTCGTGTAAAAGATTTAGCTCAGTGAAACAGAACCAATAAGCCCAGGATACTGTTGTAATGATTCCACAAAACCCCTATAGGTCAATGTTCTCACCACACATTTTTCATAGTTGCTGAAAAAAAAGTTGAGATGTTGAAAGGTTTCCACTGTGCGCGCCAAAATAAATAAGACTGGCAAAGGGCGCTTGGTGCCCGTGGAGGTGGCCAGGTCCCAGTGACAGCTCCCTAGGAGACACCTCCCTGCGCATCGTCATCCGAACACGGCTAATGTGATTGCAGACCTGGGCACGCACTGACCTCAGCGACCAATTTGCAACCGGCTGTAAATTGTCCCTCTCGGTCCTCACACACAGGATGTTTCCACTGGGGGAAAATGCATGGGCTGCAGTTTTCAGCAATACATCCTCCAAAGGTCAATTTCACCTTTTGGCAGCTCTGAGAGAATCCAGATTACTCTAAGTATAATAGCTCCGAATAAGGGCGATATTTAAAAGGAGGGAGGAGGAGAGAAGCTCAGAGGAGTGACAAGCAGTTGTTTTTAATAACGGGAAAGGCGCGGTACAGGGAAAGAATTCCCTGGGATTATATTTATAGCAAAGTGATTAAAAGTTTGGGTTTTTAAAGTTCGGATCCCATACAGTGGAAAGAGCCACGGTGCTCCATGATAAAACATTGACATGACGCGATGCCCTGCTGACATACAGATAAATGAAACATCAAAACTCTGGTAAATATTTAAGGTGTTCTGACAGGTTATCTTGGCATTAAAACCTCCCGATTTTCGGCTTCGCTCCTCTCTTTCTCTCTCTGTCTCTCCCCCTCTGAGTCTCCCTGTCTCTCTTCCTGATCATCTCTGTCTCAGAATCTCTTTCTCTCTGCCTGAATCTCTCTTCTCTCTCTCTCTGTCTCTTTGTCTTTCTGTCTCTCCCCCTCTGAGTCTCCCTGTCTCTCTTCCTGAACATCTCTGTCTGGGAATTTCTTTCTCTCTGCCTGAATCTCTCTTCTCTCTCTCTCTGTCTCTTTGTCTTTCTGTCTCTCCCCCTCTGAGTCTCCCTGTCTCTCTTCCTGAACATCTCTGTCTCGGAATCTCTTTCTCTGTCCCTGAATCTCTCTTCTCTCTCTCTGTCTCTTTGTCTTTCTGTCTCTCTCTCTCCCTCTGGGTCTCTCTGTCTCTCTTCCTGAACATCTCTGTCTCGGAATCTCTTTCTCTGTCCCTGAATCTCTCTTCTCTCTCTTTCTGTCTCTCTCTCTCAGTCTTTCCCTCTCTCTTAATTTGTTCAAAAGCATCCATATATAAAAACATGTTCCATGCCCTAGCTGGTTTGGCTCAGCAGTTAGAGCATCAGCCCATGGACTATAGGGTCACAGGTTCAATTCCAGGTCAAGGGCTTATACCTGGGTTGCAGGTTTGATCCCTGGCCCCAGTCAGGGTCATGCAGGAGGCAACCAAGTAATGTCTCTCTCTCACCTCCACGTTTTTCTCTCTCTCCCCCTCCCTTCCACTCTTTCTAAAAACCAGTGGAAAAATATCCACGGTGAGGATTAACAACAACAACAAAATGTATTCCCTAAATATTCAATGATATGGAACCAATGAAAAGAAAATAATTGAGGCCAATTTGCAGAGAGAAATTGTATAAGGGCATGAATGCCGAGAAGGGAGGAGCAGAGGCACAAAGAGCGTTTTAATTTTCCTCCTGGAGAAGAGGAGCTGAAATTATAAATAAACCGCAAAGAAAGGACCTCAGACACTAAATCCTCGACTAGAAGTTTTGAAATATAATTCCCAAGATGGCTTTGCATTTACAAATAAATGTGACTCCAATTTAGTGGAACTTTTTTTTTTTTTTTTTTTCAGAGAGATAATTATATCCAACACACTTAGGCAATTTGGATGGAGGATATTGAATTGGTGGGGGAGTCAGCAAAGTAGTTCTGGAAATTGACCGAAGTAAACCAGGTGAATTTTCTGCTTTGAAACCCAGGCAGACCCTCGCACAGCTGTAGCTGCCTGAGTGATGAGTTCTGCGATCCATTTATATTCAAAAGAAAATACTATCATGCTATACGATGAAAAGATCTGTGCATGCACACCTCGGAATCTTTAGGTAGAGGGTGAGTGTCTTTAGCTTTTGATTCACAAGGGTGGTGTGTCTATTGTATAAACTGCCCAGCCGTCATGGGGCGCTGGATGATAAGTGAGCTGGGGGAAGGAATTCAAACGAACGCCCAGCGCCAAAAGGAGTTATTCTCCTCTCCTTCAGTAATTAAGCATTCAAACCAGTAAACAGCTTGGTTGGAATGATTTTATGACAAATGACCGAGAGCCTATCAACCGTAAAACTCAGCTCGGCAAAAATCCCTCAAGCCCAGAGAGCTCAATCAATGTGGGGCAGACAGCAGCAGCGTTCTCTCTCTCTGAGCCGCATAAATCCAACGAGGCCAGAGTGCTCCACTAACTTTGACACAAGAAATGAGTGAGGAGGAGGAGGAGGAGGAGGAGGAGGAGGAGGGCAGGCAGGCTCAGGGTGAGATGAAGGGAAGAGAAGAAATATATTTCTCTTTCTCCCTTTTGATCTGCTGCTGCTTCTACTTACACAGGTTGATGACAAGACCAAAATGCACTGTTTCTGCTAAGATGGATACAAAACATATTCAAAGAGAAGAAGCAAGCGGGGGGAAAAGACATGGACCAGAGGATAGAAAGGGAGGTGCGGGGTGATGGTGAGATGATCCTGCTACAAATATAGCCCCTGAAGCATCTCCCAGTAAAAGAATGGATGCTGAACACAAGCATACACTTTTTAACTCAGTCTATGGGCTATCAATACGTTGTTCACTTTTATACTATATTTTCCTAATATTTTATTATGAACATTTCAAACATGCAGCAAATACCCATACACCCACCACCTCTACTCTACTATTAGTATTTTACTGTCCTTGCTTTATCCCAGATTTTTTCAAATGCCCATCCCCCAATCCATCCACCAACCCATCTTCTTTTTAGTACATTTCAAAGTAAATCTCAACGCCACCAATTTTCCTACGTTTGTTAGAATGCATGATATTCATTAAAGTACAATATTGGTATTTTTTAAGGCATTGCTTGTTGAAACTAGTCTATGACAACTGTTAAATAATTAAAATAAATTTGGAAACGTGCACACATTCCCAAAAAGAATAGCTCTTTAATTTCAGCGTGCATGTTTCCCTCTCCAAAGCAAGCAAATGCAATCAATGCATACGCACTCCTGACCAATACATTGTCAATACTGAGATAAAGATTCTCTGGGAGAACAAAGAAACGAAACTATCTGACGCTACAAAATAGTGAGCAGAGCAGCTGAAAGAAAAGAGAGACCCCTAGTCCGAAAGTGGAGAAAGCAATTAGAGTAGCAATAAAGCAGGATGATGGCATCGGCAGCACAAAAGGGTGAACGTCAAGAAGCATAGGTGAGGAGGAGGAGAAAATAATGGAATCAAGATGGACACTTCCTTGGATGAAACAGACACACAAAGGTGTGGGTACTACCGTTGTCCCTGGTGTCCCAGGGCAGGGGACTAGAGGAACGTTATGGTGAGATGACCTGAAAAGCCTAAAGCGTATGAAGTTCAATTGGGAGTATCACCCTCCTCATCAGCAAACATGGAAAAGAACAGCGTTTCCAACTGAGAGCAAGGTCCAGCTATGGAGAGTGTCCTCTTGGATCTAAAACCCTCCCCATATTTGGAAAACATAAATTACTGTGAAAAATCGTGGCCAACTCTTGCTTCATTCTCCTGACTGTTCTCACATGGGCATAGCATATTAATGAGACGGAGACCAAGCCATTTCATCCAATAATGTCCAAGTTATTGGAGGTTTGGAATGCATCCAAATTTCATTTCAATCTATCACTTCAGTGTAATAGATGACGAATCAATATTTTTAATACTTTTCTATCTTAATGTTTGCTGATGGAACGCAGCCAGCACATCCCACAAGAAATATGCAGATTACTAAAGCTAGCCTTTGAACATAATGGAATGCAAAACACTGGTTTTATGGCACACGTAGGCAGTGGGTCACTGGAGGAGATGGACGCCCAGCAGGAGTTAGAGAAATCAACACCTTTCTGATGTGGAAAGGAGTGGTAACTTGTTACTAAGTCACCTATTCCAACTGGGATCCTATTAAAGTGCTTGATTTGAGGGCAAGGACATAAAATCTCAATTAAAAATATTGTTTGCTAAATCCTGGACTCATGCTGGCACCGGTGGAAATTTCATATAAACCAGCAGCGCACCTCCATCTAAAATTCAATTATGTAAGTCCAAGATTGTATGTGGTTGGAGACAGCTTCATTATAAGAATAATAACAAGTGGGTTACCATGATCACCCATTCATCATGAGATCACGGGGGTAGCGAAGGGTGCGGGTTCCACCGCCAGGGCCGCTGCCCTGGCTCTGTCGGCTCCTACACTTCAGGTATTCCGCCGGTGATTGCCGCCGGACTAAAGAAATACAGCACTATTATTGTCTCTGACATCGTGTGCGGTCCGAGACAAATAAACCTCAACACTCCCAAATCAGGTGACGGAGAAAGTACTGTATGTTCTACCCTTTTTGTTGTGCTCTGTCCAGCTCGTGACTCCACAACCATTTCATTAAAGATGAGGCAAATAGTAGTTAGACATTGATATAATTTATAAAGCGATCCCTCCCGATAAGTGTAGTACCCACCTGACACCATACTTAGTTATTACAATATTACTGACTGTATTCCCTGTGCTGCACTTTACATCCAAATTTAACTGCCAATTTACGAAACCCCTAAATCCCTTAATCCCTTCCCCTTCTCACCCAGCCCCCCCAATCGCCTCTCAATTTGGCAATCATCAGTCTGTTCTCCGAATATAAGTTTGTTTCCGCTTTATTTGTTGTTTAGATTCCACTTCTTTGGGTATTTTATTTCATATGTAAGTGAAATCATATTGTCCTTGTCTTTCTCTGTCTGACTTATTTCATGTAGTATAAATACCCTCTAGGTCCATCCATGCTCTTGAAAATGGCAACATTTTATTCTTTTTTCTATGGCTCATTATTATTGCATTGAATATATGTACCACATCTTTATCCAATTTTGTGCCGATAACCACTATGACATACAGCAGAAACTATAAAATAGTAAATGTCAAAGGTAATTGTAAAATAAGAAAAAAAAATTAATTAAAAAAGGTCTTAAAAATGAGGCAAATAGTTGCTTCAAAGGAAACCAGACACAGAAAATCAGGATGCTGTTACCAGTATATAAAGCTTCCAAGAATATCGACCACATCCTTTGAGAACACTTTCTACCTTATTTTTCTTTGAGTGGCACATCTGAATACATCTCACTCAGTCCGTCCACTTCCCTGGGTTGAGCCACTGTTATCTCTCTCCTATGCTACTGAAATACTGCCTGAGCCATCACTGCATTCGGCAGCCAGCAAAAGCCATATTCTCTTCATTTATATCACAGTCTGACACCATCCTACTTAAAACTCTTCATTTCTTCCCACTGTATTTTAAATATAATGTAAACTCCTAACTTTAGAATGCCCTGTGAAGGTCCAACTTTTGCCTTTCTGTTCAATTCCATTTCCTCCCTCCCCCATGACTCATCCTCTATGATTAAGGTCCTTTGTTTCTTCTTAGTTCTTTCCCACACCAGGGCCTTTGCATGTGCTGTTTTTCTAAAATGGTCTGTTTTCTATTGGATCAGCTGGACCTCGGCCTCAATGGTCCTTCTCAAAGAGGCCATTCCTGGCTGACTGATCTGTACCTTCCACCAGTGTTCATGATTTTAGCTCTCTGGCGTCTTCACGGCATATATCCCCTTTGGCATTGTATACTGTTACTATTTGTGTTTTTCTGTTTCTGCCACTGAAATAATTAGCCCATGAAAGCAGAGGCCAATCTCTCATACTCCACTCTATCCCCAATGCATAGAGTAGACCCTCCCCCAAATCGATAAACAAACAATGACTAAATAAATGAATGAACTTGTGTGAGTCCTAGAGCAATTGCAGATGTCTCTCATTGTCTTTGTATCTACTACAGTGATGGGCAAGGCTTACCTTTAGATGTCACACTCCAGTCACTGTTTTTATTGTAACATTCTTTGATCTTTGCTAAATGCTGGTAACACCACACCAGAAACATACGTCAAGAAATATTAAACGTGAATACAAAACAGAGTGTTTTCACCGAACATAAAGGATGCTCCAGCTGGCCCACTTTCAGCTCCTGCTGCTATTTTCAGCCCAGTTACAATTAAGTGTCTAAATGCCATAATATCACCTCCATCACCAAGCTCCTCTCTCCGACCCACTATTAAAACCTAGAGGTGCTAGAGCCAGTCTCTATTTTGCTTGTTGGCTTACTTTGTTCACTAAATTTCACATGTAAGTGAAATCGCATGGTACAGACTCATAGATCCAGAGAATAGACTGACAGCTATTAGAGGGGAGGGGGTTAGGAGGGCTTGGTGAAAAAGGTGAAGGGATTAAGCAAAAACAAAACAAAGCTCATAGACACAGAAAACAGTATGTTCAGTATGGTGATTACCAGAGGGGAAGGGGGGTTTGGGAAAGGTAGAAGAAGGTAAAGGGGGTGTAGATGGTAATGGAAGAACACTTGACTTGGGGTGGTGAACACACAATACAACATACAGATGACGTATTGTAGAATTGTACACCTGAAATAAAAACAAGAGGTGTTGAGAGGCTATGAGAATTAGTCAATGCAAATGACTTAACAGCTATGGATAAATCTACCTTTCACAAATACCCTCAGGTAGAGCCCATGATTCATTAGGTTTTGTTATTTTTTTTTTTTTCCTTCTCCTGGATCCCATTTTGCTTTATCTAGCCTTCCTGTCAATGCAAATGCAACAGCCTCAGTCCTGACAGTAAAAGAAAGATCATAACCCTATACACCTCCACTGAAATCTTAATGTTAGCCCCTGGGTGATAGCTACATCAATTTCAAAGCTGTCCTTCCAACTCAGGACTGGTAGGGAGAAAAATTCATAAAATTCTGAGAGCACCTTCTTTTTATTTGTGTCTACTGACTCCCAACAGCCAGAGACTGTGAGCTTGGGCCTTATTATATTCTGAGGATGTAGAGAAAGAGAAGTCTTTTAGAAATGTGTTTTCTGCTGACAATTATTCCAAGGGAGACAGAAAGCAAGAGAAAAATGAAAACATTTTACATTGCATTCTTCAGTGACTTTAACCATCAGGCTGATGGGTTGACACTGAAAAACTTCCCAAGCTGCTGTTATCCTTAAACAAGAATCCGTGCACTGCAACTCGGTGGGATCGTTATTCAGTGAGGTCACTGAGATTTGCTAGCCCGATGCACTGATCAGGAAAGAGACGAAGAACATGTATGAGGTCGAGAACCTGCGCAAGGAAGGCAAAGAGAAGGAGCTGTGGATCAGCCTGGCTCCTCCTCAGGATGCACTCATGGCCGGGTTGTTTACACTCCCCTGCACCTCGGTGTCTTCACTGAGGAAAATATGAGCTTTAACTCCCAGGACAATTATGAGTAGAAAGCACCCGGGTAACAAAAACAGCAGCAGGAATCTGTATCATCCAGTGATTCTTGGTAAAATAGTGCTAACACTCGTGTCTTGGGAGCTCAGCTGGAACCAGGCAATGTGCAGAATGCTTTAAATTTGCCTCCGTTCCCTCATGCAGTCAGACTGAGGCCATTACTGAGGAATTCAGGCTTAGAGGACATGGGAAACTTGCTCAAACAAGATCCCATCTAATCCGTAGTAGACCTAGGACTAAAATTCAGATCTGTTTGAGGCCATGACCTGTTCCCTGAACACGATGTGGTTTCCTGAGCAGTTGCTCAGTAAATGTTGGCTTCCAGTATCCACTGAGGACAGACTGTCAGACTCTTCATGAATGTCCACAATAGCTCCTCCTGCCATATAATCTTGTAGTCTTCCCTTTCAAATACATTGATCTCACTCGTAATTATCTTATGAAATCTGTGTTCTTCCTCAGGCAAACTGCTATCTCCCTAGCACTTTGTAGGTACTCAACAAAATCTTATTGGATGAAGGATGAAAACTAAGATGAGCAATGATAACCTCTGGAAAATGTTAGGACACCCAAACCAAGTTCAAATGCTATACACTCCAAGTAATGCATGTACAGCAGTCCCCTCTTATCTGCAGGGGATACGTTTCAACACTCTTAGTGAAACCCTGAAGCCCAAGACGAGTACCAAACCCTATATACACTGATTTCCCCTTGACATACGTACTTTTCCCTTAAAGGCAGCACTGGACAGATTCTCTTTGGCATATCCGGATGGCCAGCATCACTGTTCATGCTCTTAGGGAGGGCCGTTATTAAGTAAAATAAGAGTTACTTGACTATAAAACACAGTTGTGCCCTGACAGTCAATCTGATTACTGAGGTGGCTAAAAATGGAAACGGGTGGGCAGTGTATACAGTGTGGAGACGCTGAGCAAAGTAATGATTCACGTCTGGGAAAGACAGAGTGGGGCAGAACAAGATTTCATCCTGCCACTCAAACCAGCATGCAACTCAAAACATATAAATTGTTACTGTGGATGAGGGAGACTACTGTAGATACTGTATATGCATGTGGATGAGTCTATCTATGTATCTATATGAGAATGATAGAGAGAGGAGAGAGGAGAGAGAGAGCGAGCGCGTGAGAGAGAGAGAATGAGGAAGAGAAGGAGGGAAGGCTGGGCATATATATCTCTAATATTTACACACACGGTAGCACTGATCCTACTATAGTACTCAATCAACTATGCATTTATGGTCTAATTGAGATACTAGTAAATCACACCGTAAATAAAAATCAGAAAAAAATGATCTTACCAGATAAAAATTACATATGTAAGTTCAGTTAAAAGAAAAATGTATCAGGAAGAAGGCGTAACAAACAATAGTGTCACTGATGGTGAAAAGCTCATGATGTCACACTGCCTAAGTCTTGTATACTATGTGTCTTTTCAAAGGGGAAGGTGTTAGCGAACACAGCCTACTCTGCAGGATGCGGAGGTTGACAAGGTGCTATGTTTTCCACCAGCTTTACAGTTGTGAAGCTGGGCGGTATGGATTGCCTATGAAAGTTTTATGTGGGGAAAATGACTTCGGATGGTGGGTCAGGGCTGAGAATAAATCATGATTCCAAGGTATCCTGGTGTGTCAACACCCAGGAATCTATTTGCAGGAGTTGATACCCATGAGGTGGACTCTTCCCAGGTAGAATTCTTGTGCAAAAGAGGTTGTGATCAGAGGGAGTGGCATTGCACAGAGATCATCCTCTCTAACAAGAGACAATGACTGAGATTCTTAAAGACAGGAGCCACGAAGACACCGCAAATACTGCTTTTACGGGGGAATTTCTGTAGAGTCCCTCAGCAGGGCTTCTTCCATGCTAGTGACGCAATACAGCCCACTAATGTCTTTTAACAGTCTCCCCAGTTGGCTCTGTTAGCTGGAGGAATACAGTGAAGGTCTCACACAACACCAGTGGGCTGACCGATGTCTCAGAAACCTTGTGGAGAGGAGATGCCTGCGGAGGAGTCGAGCTCCATAGGAAGAGACCAGATTTGAGTTTGCACACAAATAAAACTCCTGCTGGAGTCTCCCAAATATTTGGAGATGATGGCTTGGAGATGAAGTTCTCATGAGTTGAACATCAACATTTGAGTTATCATGTTTAAGGGAAGCTCATGTGCACTGGTGGACTGGTAAGCACGAGGGACATTGGGAATATATTTACCCACATTGCTCTTTTGTACCCTATGCACACTTTGTACAATGATACCCTCACACTAGGAGCTCAATTAATTTGATAATGATTAAAGCTTAATAAGAGAACAACAGCACCACATTCTGATAACTGTAGCTTTGCGTTTACATTGTCTGGAAACAACATAGCATTAGTTGCCCCATAGTTTTGCTTATTTTCAATGACATTTTGGGCACTCTGTGAATTTTAGAATCAATTTGGCAAGTTACATGAAAAAGTCTGCAGATATTTGATTGGTATTGTGTCAAATCTATAGATCAATTCTTGGAGAACAGGTATAGGATTAACAATAATGAATCTTTCTTGAGATATAATTGACATATAACTGTGTGTGTTTAAGGCATGCATTATAATATGAGTTATGTGTCAAGTTACATTAATTACTGCATCATAAAATAATGTTTCACCTACATTGATGGTATCAGCTCATGCTTCCACTTATTTAGGTGTTCTTTAGCTATTTTGTAGTTTTCAGAATATAAGACTTGCAGATCTTTTATTAGATTTTCCCCTCTTAGTATTTTTTTTAATGCCATTGCAAAAGGCATTTTAAAAGTTCCAAGTTTTAAAAAACTAATATATAGCCCTGGCCAGTTTGGCTCAGCGGTTAGAGCGTCGGCCTGCGGTCCGGAGAGACCCGGGTTCGGTTCCCGCTAAGGGCACGTACTTCGGTTGCAGTTTGTCCCCGGCCCTGGTTGGTCGTGCGGTGGCAGCCACTCGATGTGTCCCTTCACGTCGATGTTTCTCTCTCTCTCTCTTCCTTCCTCTCTCTCCCTCCCTCTCTATCTGTACAAAAAATGGAAAAATATCCTCGGGTGAGGATAAAAAAAAAACACTAATATATAGAAATACGAAGATAATGGTATTGCATCCTGCAACCCAATCAACTCAGTTCCAACAGCTTTTCTCGTAGGTGCCATCAAATTTTCTACATAGTTGATTACGCTGTCTGTAAATAAAATTTATTTTACTTCTTTCTTTACAAATTAGATGTATCTCTCTTTCTTGGTTTATGGCCTTGGATAGAACCTCTAAGACAGAGTGGAATAGAAGTGGTAAGGCAGACATCCTTGTCTTGTTCCTGATCTTCGGGTAGAACATTGTTTTTCCCATTAAGCATATTTCTTTACATTTTTCATAGATGCCCGTTATCATTATCAGGTTGAGAAAGGTTTCCTCTATTATACTTTGCTGAGGATTTGTATTAGAAATAGGTTTTGGATTTAGTTGAATATATTTTTTGCACCTGTTAAGATAATCATGTGGTTTTACATTTTTAAATTTGATATTATGATAAAGATTGATTTCCAGATGTTAAAGCATCCTGGCAACCTTAGAATAAAATCTAATTTTTCACAATATATTATATATTTTTATATATTGGTGGATTTAATTTGCTACATTTTGTTTAGAATTTTCATATGGATGTCCAGGAATTATAGTAGTCTGCGGTTTTCTTTTTGTGTAAAGTTTTTTGCTGCTTTTAACATCCCAGTGACACTGACCTCTTACAGTGAGTTTGGAAGCATCCTTTTCTTTCCTATTTTCTGAAAGAGAGTTTTCGTAAAATTCACCAAAGTCATTTGGGCCTGGGATTTCCTTTGTGGGAAGATTTTTAATTACAGATTTAATTTACTTAATAAATATAAACTTTTCTACATATTTAATGATTTTCAGATTATCTACTTCTCAAGTGAAGTCTATTCATGTATTGATGCCTTTCAAGGAATTTGTCATTTCATCCCCAAAATCAAAGTTGTTTATAATATTCCCTTTGACCATTTTAATGTCTGTAGTGATGTCACCTTTTCATTTCTGATATTGTAACTTGCATTTTCTCTCTTTCTTTCCTAAGTCTGGCTAAACATCTATTGATTTTATTGATCTTGTCAAAGAACCATTTTTCAGTTTTATTGATTTTTTTTTCTATATTGGTCTGTTTTCTCTTTTGTTAATTTCCACTCTGATCTTTATTATTTTTTTTCTACTTAACTTGAGTTTAATTTCCTATTTCTATGTTCCTAAGGTAGAAAATAAAATAATTGATTTGACTTATTTTTTTCCTATTTGTTTAATGTGTTTTATTCGAGCCTGCAACCCGGGTGTGTGCCCTGACAGGAATCGAACCAGGACCTCCTCTGTCCATGAGATGACACTCAATCCACAAAGCCATCCTGCTGGGCTTTTATTCCTATTTTATTTTATTTTATTATTATTTTTTTTAATCCTCACCCGAGGGTATTTTTCTATTTATCTTCAGATAGAGTGGGAGGGAGGGAGAAAGAGAGAGAGAAACATTGATGTGAAAGAGACACATTGACTGGTTGCCTCCTGCACGACCCCAACTAAGGCTGGGAGGGAACCACAACCAAGGTACGTGTCCTTGGCCAGAATCGAATCCATGACTCTGGTCCGTGGGCTGATGCTCTAACCACTGAGCAAACTGGCCAGTGTCCAGTTTTTAATTTAGTGTCCAGTGCTCTAAGTTTCTCCCTAAGCACTGCTTAGTGACACCACACAGAATGATAGGCAATGTTTAATTTGACTTTCCTTTAGATTTCTTCTTTGACCGATGGATTATTTATGTGTGTGGTTTAATTTCCAAGTGTTTGAAGATTTTTTAGTTATCTTTCTATAACTTATTTCTACTTTGATTCTGCTGTGGTCACAGAACATACTCTATGGTTTTTTTACTCTTTTAATTTTGTTGTGTTTTATTGTTTTTTGTTTGTTTTTAAATAGCCCAGTCTAGCATAGGGCCTCTCTTGGTAATTTTTTTCTGTGTACTAAAAAAAATAAAAAAAAAATGTGTATTCTGGTGGCTAGGGGTAGAGAGTTCTATAATTGCTAATTAGGGCAAACTGATAGTGTTGTTCAAATTTTCTACATATTTAATGATTTTCTGGCTATCTATTCTATCAGGTATTGAGAAACTAGTATTGAAATCTGTGGCTATTTATCCATGCATTTTGATCTGTTTTAGTTTCATTTATTTTGAAGTTCTGTTAATGAGGTATTTAAATATTTAAGGTTGTTTGTTATGTCTTTCTAATTAATGGACACTTCGTCATTATGAAACAACTATTAATAGCCCTGATAGTATTCTTGTTTTCTAACGTCCATTTGTCTGATATTAATATAGCTACTCCAGTATTCTTTAAATTCAATTAGTGTTAAAATGACAACTCTATTTTTATTTTTATCTTATTTGTGTCTTCATATTTAAAATGTTTCTTGTAAACCACACCTTGTTTTTTATTCATTCTGATAATTTCTGCCTTTTAACTGAACATATTTGGATTATTTATATTTAATGTCATTATTGATATAAATAGTTTTAAGTCTATAACTTTACTATTTGTTTTCTAATTTTTCTATTCATTCTCTGTTCCCTTTATCCTGTTTTTCTTTATTTGGATTAACTGAATATTTGTGTGATGACATTGTATCTTCTTCATTGGCTTATTAGCTATAACTGTGTTTTGTCATTTTAGTCAATGCTTTAGGGTATATAATATATACTCTTTAATTGATATCAACTTTTAATTTTCAAATAATTAGGGGCTTACAGACAGTTACAAAGATCGTATAGAGAGGTCCTGTATCCCCTTCCCCAAGTTGGTGGCACTGGCTATTCATTGGTTACATCTTATGTAACTGCATTATAATATCATAACCTGGTATTGGTGTTAATTCGAGGTGTTTGTATAGTTCTATGCTATTTTATCCTATATGTAGATTTGTGTAACCACTACCAGAATCATGACACTGAACCAGTTCATCCGCACAGAGATCTCCCTCATGCTACTCCTTTACAGTCATGGCCACCTGCTGGCCTCCCGCCATCCTTGACTAGGCCACCACTAATTTGTTCTTCAGCCAGCAGATGGCTGTGAACAGTTGTGTACAGGTTGATGTGGGGTGTTTTTTGAACATAATTTTTCAGTTCTCTGGGATAAATATTGAGAAGTGTGATCGTTGGGTCATATAGTAAGTATATGTGTGTTTTCTTTAGAAAACTACCAACCTACTTTCTAGAAGGGCTATGCCATTTTGTAGCCCCATCAGCAATGGATGAGGATCAAACTCCTCTGCATTCTTATTAGCAGCGTTGTCCCTATTTGATATTTTATCTGTCCCAAAATGTATGTAGTGATGTCTTATCATGTCCTTAGTTTAATTTCCCTAATGGCTGAAAATGTTGAACATTTTTCATGTGTTTGTTTGCATCCATATATCTTCTTTGATAAAATATCTCTTCAAGTCTTTTTTTTTTAAATATTTTTTATCTTTATTGATTTTAGAGAGAGAGAAAGGAGAGGGAGAGAGAGAAAGAAACATTAATGAGAGAGAACAATGACTGGCCACCTCCTGCATGCCCCCCATTGGGGATTGGGCCCACAGCCTGGGCACGTGCCTTGATGGGGAATTGAACCAGCGACCTCTTGGTGCATGAGTTGATGCTCAACCACTGAGCCAAACCAGCCGGGCTCTTCAAATCATTTGTCCATTTTCCAGTTGTATTTGTCTAAGAGTTCATATATTTTAGATATTAGTTATTTACCAGACATCTAATTTGTATCATTTTCTCCCAGTTTGTAGCTTGCCTTTCCAATATCTTAACAGGACTGTTCACAGATCAAAGGTTTCTAATTCTTATAAAGTCAAATTTATCTTTCCTTTTTTCTTTTTCTGGACATCTCCTTTGCTGTCATGTCACCAAGCCCTAGGTCCTAAAGATTTTCTCATAGTTTATTTTCTAAGAGTGCTATGGTTTTATATTTTACATTAAATCTATGATCCATTTTGAGTTAATTTTTTATGAGGTGTTAAGTTTATATCAAGAGTCTTTTACTTTTGCTTATGGATATTTGTTCCAGCATCATTTGTGAAAAAGACTCTCCTTACTCCATTGACTTTCTTTTGCACATTGCCCAAAACAAACAAACAAACAAACAAAAAACAGTCGGTCATATGTGTGTTCTCCACTGTTTCATTGACTTAGGTATCTATCTCCCAGAAAATATCACACAGTGATAATTACAGTGGAGCTACATAGTAACTCTTGATTTGGGTTGAGCTGATTTCTCCCAATTCATTCTTCTTCTTCTTTTTTTTTTTTTCCCCCGAAATTGTTCTAGCTATTCTAGTTTCTATGCCTTTCCATACAAATTGTAGAATAATTTTTTCTGTATCTACAAAAAAATCTTTCTGGGATTTTGATAGGAATTGCAGTACATCTGGATATCCCTTTGAGGAGAACTGGCATCTTGCTACGTTGAGTTGTTCAGTCCAGTGAATTCAATATGGGACACTTATTTTGATTTTTTTCTTCATTCATGGTCAGAATTTTTCTGCATACAAGTCTCATGTGTGTTTTGGAATACTTTACCATATTAAGTGGTTATAAATGGCACTCCTTTTTAAGTTTGGTTTCAAAGTGCTTATTGCTAGGCTATAGAAATACAATTGATTTTTGCACATGACCTTGTATCCTGTGATTTTGCTGAGCGAACTTAGAGTCTGCACCATGGATTTTTCGGGTCGATTCCTTGGATTGTCTACAGGTCCAGTCATGTCAGTCATAAATAAGGACAGTCTTAGTTCTTCATTTATGATCTGCATGTCTTGTTTCCATTTCTTGTCCTTTGGGACTGGCTAGAACTTCCATTGTATGTTGAAAAGCAGAGGTGCCTTGTTCCAATCTTAGGGACATTCAGTCTTTCATCTTGAAGTACAATATTAACTGTGGGTTTTTTGCACATATTCTTTATCAAGTTAAAGAAATTACCTTCCGTTCTTATTTTGCTGAGAATTCTAAATGTCTGCAATTTTGTCAAAAAAATGTTTCTGCACTGACTGATAAGATCATAAGTTTTTTCTTCTTTAGCCTATCAAGAAGGGGGTTACACTGATCGATGTTTGAGTATTGAACCAGTGTTGCCCCCCCTAGAATATTCTCCACTATGTCACGGTGCATGTTTCTTTTATACATTGTCAAATTTTATTTGCAAATACTTTAACTGTTTTATGTCTATATTCATGAGGGGTACTGGTTTTTTTTGGTACTGTTTTGGTTTTTTATTCTTTATTGATTTTGAGAGAGAGAGAAAGGGAGAGGGAGAGATAGAAACATCGATGAGAGAGAAAATCAATTGGCTGCCTCCTGCACGCCCTCCACTGGGATCGGGCCCACAACCTGGTCATGTGCCCTGACTGATAATCAAACCAGTGACCTCTTGGTGCATTGGTTGATGCTCAATCACTGAACCACACTGGCCAGGCTTGGTACTGTTTTAATCTGGTTTTGCTATCAGGGTATAATGGTTTCATAAAATAAACTCTATACTCTTCTATTTTCTAGAAGATATTGTGTAGAATTGGTGTTAATTATTCTATAAACATTGGCAGAATTCTCCAGTGAAACCACCTAAACCTGAAAATTCCTTTTGGGGGGTGCTTGAAATCTATAAACTCAATTTCCTTAACAGTTATAGGGTTATTCAAATGATCTCATTCATATTGGGAGAGTTGTAGTAGTTTGTACTTTTCAAGGAATTGGTCTATTTCATTTAAATTGTCAAATTCATGTGTGCAGAGACATTCCTAGCATTCCTTTTCATCCTTTTAATGTCTGCAGGGTCTGTAGTAATATCCTGTTTCACTTCTGATCTTTTTTCTGTCACTCTTGTTAGAGGTTTGTAATTATTTTATCTGTTTAGAGAACCAGCTTTTCTCTACTTTTTTTCTGTTTTTAATTTTATTGACTTTTACTCAAATCTTTATTATTTCCTGCCTTCTTCTTGCTTTGGGTTTATTTAGTTCTCTATTTTCCTGAAGTGGGATTTTATATTATTGATTTTAGACTCTCCACTCTTTTATTGAAAGCATTTAATGCTATATATTTCCCTCTCAGCACGGCTTTAGCCATGCCTCACACGTCTTATAAATTGTATGTGTATTTTCATTAAGTTCAATGTATTTTTAACTTTTTTTTTCCCTTGAGAATTCTTTGACCCATGGTGACCTAGAAGTTTGTTCTTTAGTTTCCAAGTGTTTGGACATTTTCCTCTTATCTTTATGTTCAGGACATGGTCAATCTTGGTATATAATCCATTGGCTCCTGAAAATAATGTATATACTGCTGTTTGGGGTGGTTTTCTATAAATGTTTGTTGCATTCTGTTGGCTGATGATGCTGTTCAGTTTTTTTTTTGTTTGGTTGTTTGGTTGTTTGTTTTTTATACTGGCTGATATCTTATTGAGTTTCTCTAAATTAATGAGAAAAGGGATGTTTAAGTCTCCATTTATAATTATGGATTTTTCTATTTCTTTATTTAGTTCTATCTAGTTGTGCTTCACATATTGTGTAGCTGTGTTTTTAGGTCCATTCGCTTCTTAGGGTTGTGATAAATCCTCCCCTGGATTTCAAAGCTTCTCCCCAGCAGTCTGTCCTAAGTGTGGCTGGTGCCTTGGTCCCAGGACAGCCGTTCTGATTCCTCAGGCAGGGAGCTCCCAGACTTCACTTGGGTTCCTCTTCCCTCTGCTTGGAGACTATCTGGAGGCAACAAGCTGGGGCAACGTAAGGCTCAGCTCGTTTACCGCCTGTCTTTGAAGGCCATCGCCTGCTGCACAGTGCCAGAGATTGAAGGTTTGTGTCTCCCCCAAATTCCCATGTTGAACCTAACCCCCATGATGATGAGAGGAGGGGCCTTTGGGAGGTAAATAGGTGATGAGTAGAGCCCTCATAAATTAAATTAGTGCCCGTATAAAAGAGACCTTGGCTCAGTGGTTGAGCGTTGGCCCATGCACTGAAAGGTCGCCGGTTCGATTCCCAGTCAGGGCACATGCCCAGGTTGTGGGCCCAAACCTCAGGGGGTCTGCTGCTGGCTTGATCTTGGACTTCCAACCTCCATAGCTGTGAGGACTAAATTTCAGTTTCTTTATAAGCCACCCAGTTGATGGTATTTTTTCTTTTTTATAGCAGCCCAAATGGACTAAGATATACAGTGGCATGCAAACCATTGTTTCATATATATTGGCTATTACGTGGTCATTTCAGATGATGGATTAAATCTGGCCCCTGTGATTCTGTCTCGGCCAGAAGTAAAAGCCCAACCTCTCTTTTTAGAATTATGGAAAGAAAAGAATACTAATATCCTTTGTGGTTTTCGTTTTCCATTGTGAAGACACATTATTATACATACTGGCAATAGTTAGCACTTATTTAACACTTTGCTCTGGGCCAGGCACTCTGCTAAGGGATGTTCGCTCATTAGCTTACTTAATAAATATTTTTAATTACATCGAGGCCTCATAGCTTCTCCCATCCTTAAGAAATATAGTGCATTTTGTTCAAGAAAAGTTGCCAGTATCCTACATGAAAGGAGATACAAACTGATCTATAAATAACCATGGTCGAAGACATTTCCCCTCTTATTAAAAATGGATTGTTGTTTAAATCCCACATTTCATCTGTCTAACTAAACACACAGCCAAGGTGCTGCAACATGTGTGTGTGGGGGGGGGGGAGACCAGCCCATCTTGAATCTGATTAACATCCTCACTCTTCCAAGCTGCGTTTCCTTTCTTAGCCTCCTATCAAATCAGCCTCAGGTGAGACAATAGCTCGCAGAAGCAGAGTTCAGCTTGGAACAGGAATGCGGCAGGAATGACTACTGAAGAACTGATGGGCACCAAGCAGTCCCTGTTTTAGCCAACTGGGCAGGACAAGAAATAACACGGTTCTTCTTCCACCTGACAAATGATTTGCATCCTAATCCAATGCTCTAGGGCACACCCACAGTCTTTTCTTCTAGTCTTTGCAGCCATTTAAATAACAGATTCACCTAGTGAACTTGCAGACTTCTCCAAAGAAATACATAACAAATAAGAGCAGGGAAAGTCGAAATTAAATTTTTATAGGAACACTTGTGGGGAGATACAAAAAACATTGTAACGCCTTACCTGTTAGAAATCTATTGCCTTACTCTTTGCTTGTGCTAGCCAAATCTATCTAATTCTTGGCGATAGTCTACCAACATTTGCCTCGCGCTTTCTCTATCACAAGCCCCATGAAGGGAAGACCATGTCTGTCTTACTGCTCCTATTCTTCAGCACTGACCACAGTGTCTGACACCTGATGACTCGTTAAGTGAAATTCTTTTTCAAACAGTCTGCAGGCCAGGGATACGTGGTAAGTATAGGGTGTGCAGGCTGCTACTCCCCAATGCTTCCCCCATGGCCGACATCACTAATGGATCACAGCACCCTTCCTGCCGGATCTATCCCCAGGCTCAGAATCCATTGCTTCAGACTTCAAGTAGCCCACCTGCCATCCTTTTATCTTCCCAATGAAAGGTATAGCATAGGAATAAATCATTTCACACATGGTCTAAAGGGGGTAGACTACAACGGAGACATGATATAACTAACAACCTCTCCTTCTCAACTGATCTTCTATGATAACAATGTGGGGGTGAAGTCTATGTGCTGTGCTCCCATTTCCTGGCTAAAATACTCTGAAGCAGACACGGGCAACGTATACAGGTTGGGAGATACGTGGACAACGGCGCCGGTGTTTTCCCTTCTCTCTTTCGACGAACAACTTAATCCACCTGAGCAGCCCAACTAGAAAAAGGAAACATAATTATTCCAAAAATCAAAGCCAGAAAAAAAAGAACTCCTATTTTTCAACCATCTGCTTATTCCAAGTGGTCACAGGAGGAGGGCCCCTGAATTATGTAACTAATGATCCAGTTCCAGAATTCATTTCCTCCGATGTCTGCTCTGCACAGTGGGAGAGGGCACCACCCTGGCTCAGCCCCTGCCCCGTGTGGCACTGGGGCCATTATGGCACACTCCTTCCCTGGGGCTCCTCATCACCGGGCTCCAGCGTCCGGGGCAAAGGCAACCCCAGAGGGGCAAGAAATAGTTTAACGGCAAACAGCTCCTGCCAAGCAGAGGGCCCCAAATAAGTGAGTGTTAGATAATATCTAATTCCTGACATTAAGGGTAATCTATAACTTTCTATTCCTTAAAAAAGCCTTGCACGATAGGTGCAATTGCCCTGATGGACAGGATTGGCGAACCAAGTTCAGAGCTTCGGTAACTCCCCGAGACCACCCTATTGGTCGGTGGCTGGGTTGAGATGGGAGCTCAGGTTTATTTAACTCCCCAGTCCACATTTTCTTGCTCTGGAAAAGTAGAGATCGTGTTCATAATTGCACCCAATAACGCTACCGATTTTATTTTTAAAACACCAAGTAATGTTCGCATAGCATGAAAAACTAGTGAAAAAGCCTTCTCCTTTTCACTGTTGCACCTGCTTGGTTTTATGTATCTAGATTTTGTAAGAAATGTTTTACACGTATTTTAAGTGAACAAGGAAGAGAGAAAGAAACTGAGATCTAGTGCCTCCTGCAGACCCCTCTCTTGCAAAGAAGGTATTTATATAGTGAGAAGAGGAACCATCAGAGAGAAAAGAACATCTGAATGATACAGACATCATCCCAGGAGTTGATGGAGGGCAGGGCAGCTAAGAATACCACCTTCTGATTGACTTGGACTGAATTCCAGCTGGGGCACTTGCTCTGTGGGGCAATTTGAATAAGTTACTTAACTTCCTACATCCAGGTCCTCCTTTGTAATGGGGGTGTATTAATACCTTCACCTCTAGGTTTATCGTGAGGATTAAATGAGATAATCCATGTAAAGAAAATGGCTACATGATCTCAAGTGTTCAGTAAATTTGAGCTGTTATAATCAATGATTAGCAATCTTTTGAATTCAAAACTCAGCCCAGAGGATATTCTTTTCTTCCTCCTGAACAAAGCAAATACATCTATACAAACCTTTCCCGGCTCAGTGCTCAACAAAGGGCACTTATAGACATTCAATGAGGGTTGAACGGAGGGGTCAGACTTCACACAACTGCCAAGCTGCGTGGATGTGGGCTGGGATCCAAAACACAAGAGCATTGAAATAAAGCGTTTGGACTCTGTGCAATGCTGGCAGAAGCCTGTGCAATCCGGTAATGAGATTGGAACACACATTCAGGTGGACTGTGTGGAAGTTCTCTAAAACAACCACAGCAAGAAGAAACATAAATATGAACTGCACCCTAAGGATGCTAGGACTAAGCCCCAGGCCCCACAAACTCTTGGGTAGACTTGGCTTCACTGCAAGCCCCTGGGCAGACAAAGATGCTGTTCAGACTATTTAACAACCAGTCCTCGGTTGGCCCTGCAATCAGAACAGACACTGGCCATGCACCCTGGCCAAACACCAGCTCTGGAGTGAGGTCCTACTCTTCTGTCCCCCACAAGGTTGCAGAGATGAAATTAGAACCCAGCTTTGTCAGATTCCAGGGCTCAGTTTGGGTTTGTTTGTTTGGGGATGAGTTGTTTTTCTAAGACTATTTTTGCAGAGAGCAGTTATAGGTTCATAACAAAATTAAGAGAAATGGACAAATTTCCCGCATACCTCATGCCCCCTACACACACACCCCCATGGACATCACCACCAACATGATGCATTTGCTACAACTGATGACCCTGCATTGACACCTTGTCACCCACCAAAGCCCATAATTTGCATTAGGGCTCACTCTTGGTATTGCACATTCCAAGGGATTGGACAAATATATAAACTACCTGGATCCATCATTAGAATATCACACGGAGTATGTTCACTGCTGTAAAGAGCTCAGGTTTTTAATCACTGCAGGCTCTAAGCATCATTTATATGTGTTACATATTCATTATATGGTTTGTTCAAAAATTATTAGAGAGCTTGACTTAGCAAATGCTTCCACTACCCTTAGAAAAGCCAAAGTGTGGAAGAGGGGAGAGGGGAGAGGAATAAAGGGTGATGGAAGGAGACCTGACTTTGGATGGTGAACACACAATACAATACACAGATGACCTATTATAGAATTGCACACTTGAAACCTATATAATTTTATTAACCAATGTTATCCCAATATAGTCAATACTTTTTTTAAAGAAACCTTTTTTATTTAAATTTTAAGAGGCTGTAGCACTGAGTAGATTCTGCCGACAGGCACAGTCCCTGCTCTGGTGCCTGGGCTGTGTGCACCAGGTAAGCGCCTCCGCCCTGTGGAAGAGTTATGTGTACGTACACACTTAGGTCACAGTTCCATTCCATTCCTTTGAAGGCCACATTTCAAAATGCCTGGGCTCTGACATCTGCTAATAAGCACATAATTTTAAAAAAGCATAATACAGTATAGGAGGTAAGGGATGGGTTTGGCTCATTATTCACATTTTGACATTGGCATGTATTTCAATGTTGCTTATATTTATGTATTTCCTTTTTGACATCTTTTACATCAGATGCAGACCTTGATGTTGACGTCTCAAGTTATTCTTTTTTCTCTTTATTGGTTTTAGAGAGAGAGGAAAGAAGAGGGAGAGAGAGATAGAAACATTGATGAGAGAGAACATCAACTGGCCGCCTCCTGCATGTCCCCCACTGGGGATCTGGCCCACAACCTGGGCATATGCCCTGACTGGGAATTGAACAGGCGACCTCTTGGTGCATGGGTTGACGCTCAACCACTGAGCCACACCAGCTGGGCTTAAGTTATTTTTTAAAAGATTATGTACCCTTTTTTTGTATCTTTAAAAAATGCCATTAAACAATTTGTGATCCTTTTTAATTAGCTTTTACTTTATACAGAAATTGGTATTTCATCATGTGTCATGCCTTGTGACACATAGTTCAACAGACTTTTAGATATAAATTCATTTTGGAAATTTTAATTTTTAATTAAAAAATTCCCAAGGTAAGGAACAAACAAAAGAACATTATCTACTCTTACCTGGTCGCCCAAGGTAAGGAACAAACAAAAGAACATTATCTACTCTTTAAAAATGTAGGCATACAGCATGGATGTCTAAGGGTAGAGTGTGCATCCATCAGGTTCTGGGCTTCAGGAAACAGGGGATGTCAACCTTCTCTAGAAATGCCAAGCATTCCCCTTCCCTTTCCCTGCAATGTCACTGCCATCTGTGAGCACAGGCCTGGCAGACCTACTGTGCACTCATCACTGCGGCTGACTGGCAGAGGACGGGGGGAAATGTGTCTACTCAGGATGAAAAGTGTCGCCGGTCACACCGCGTCTCTTGCAGCTCACATCCTGTGCCTATTTTCCCTGGAGGTGGTCCTCAGTGGGTGATCTCACTCTCCTCAATCACCTCCCCAGGGCAGGTGCAGGGCAGGTGACGGCCCAGGGGGGCAGGCATGCTCAGTCAGTCAGAGGCACACGCCCTACTGAGAATGGGAACTGGGGCCCGGACCCCAGAGATGGGGAATGATGGAGTGGGCATTGCTTTGTGGGTTCCTGACCAGATGTGGCACCATGGTAGCCCAGATGTGTGCCTGCTGACCTTGTAGAGAAGCAGGAACTATGAGTAAGCAGGGGAAGCCAGTCTTCACAGAGAGAGAGAGGAAAAAAAAAGACCAGAGGTCACCCAGAAGCAGCAGAAGCCAAATAAATAAATAAATAAATAAAATTAAATAAAATGAAGAAGAAAGAGAGAAAAGTAGAAGGGTGGCCTCTAGGTTCCTAGCTTGACTTCTCACAGTTGGGGTTCCTGAGATTCTCTGGATTCTTAAAAAAATAAAATTCCCCTTTTGATTCAAATTAGACCTCATGCCTTACTCTCATTTGTCAGAGTTTCTACTGAGTAGACAAAATACAGGAACACACCAGCTACTCTGTTCATTTGGATACCCCAGAAGCTGATGATGAGACAAGGATCTGAGAGTAGGTTGTTTTTGGGGGGGCGTGGGGAACTCACTAGGGAGGAAGAAAGGCGCACTGAGAAGAGAAGGCATCCTTTAGTCAGGGGCTCACCAAGAAGCCAGGCACGCCATGGGCCCATCATGTGGGGAAACCTGTGAAATACTCAGGAGAGGCCCATCCGGGGCTATTTGTACACCAGCTCCCGGAAGTCATGGGTTGAGGGCTGTTCCTACCCCACCACCTGGTCTCCTGTGTGCCTAAGAAAGCACATTCCTGTAATCCTGGGAAATGTCCTCAGGCAGAGAGACATGGACAGGGCAGCTGCACATCCATGGGACACTGAGGGTAGGGTAGGAGGCCAGCAGCCTGCGACGGGGGAGCCGGGGGCACTGAAACCCTGTCTCTAAAGGATAGCCATGCACTGGTCATCAGCAGTCCACAACGGTGACTGACCAGTATCTGCCACGCTTTGGGCAATATTTCCAGACCCTTCTCAGTTATACTGGACTCTAGTCCCTGATCTCTCTTACCATTGCACATTAGACTTGAGCATTTGAATCTAGACCCTCTAGGATCTGGCCGCTGTCTCCTCCCTAAAGACTTGTCCCCTTCAGCAACTCTAACTGTCCTCAGCAGCCCTCCAGCATCACTCTTGAATTCAGGCTGGCCAAGAAAGGGACACAGCCAGACTGTGAAAGACAGAGGATTTTCCTGGAATAGGAATTAAGAGTCTGGTTTTTATTCTGGGTTGCAAGATCTAACCTCTCTTTCCTGACAGGTAAATTAAGAGGTTCAAACTAGGCCAACAGTTTATAAATACTGGTTCATGGATCACTACAGGGCTAGCTGGAAAGCTTGTCAAAAGTAGGAACCCTCAAACCCCATTCTTGGGGGATCTCGATTCAGAGAGACAGGTATTTGGGAATCTGGGCATCTTGAGTACAGTTTATTGTAGTTCTGCTCCTCAGCTGAGTGTGAGACACTCCTAAGAGATGACATCTAAGGGACCTTTCACCTCTAGAGTTCTGTAACTTACTTGGATCTTGTTGTCTCTCATGAGGACCCTGAAAATGGTTTGGGGCTCCAGGACAGACTTCACACTCAATCACAAGGAGAGATTTGCCTCAAAATGACCTGTCTCTTTGTTAACCAGTGACATCACTTTCATCCCTCACCCAACCACACTTTCAGGGTTGAATATCTGAATCCCACCTACTTCCTGTTTAGTACATGAGATGTTTCATGATTGAGAATGAACACAAGTGAGATGCATGGGTTCTCAGCCTCCGTCGCTACCCCCTCTCCTCATGAACAATCCTGCCACCTCCCCAAACAAGCACTTAATATTTTTTCAGGTTTTGTTCCCATACCCCTTCCTCCTCTCCAGATAAATGAAGAGTTATAATTATTTTGGGCTTCTTTTAGCAAAGCAAATCCTGAAGGCAAGCAGGATTGCAGAGGTGGAGAGATGTATTTTTAACATACAGCCCAAGCATTTCTAAAGAGCAAGATGATCTCCACCGTTATTTCAAAGCCCTCCAATTATTTCCCAGAGGAAAACGCCAGGAAGGCAATGCACCTGCCAACTCACTAGGACCTGAAGGTTTGCTGAGCCCTTCTCTCTTCTTAAAGCGAGGCAACCTGTGTACATTTTAGGAAGACGCACCACGTCCCACACTCTCCTCTAAACAGCTTTCTCCCCAACCTCATCATCCTACAAGAATTTTAGCACATACCATGAGAAGGTCCACTCCTTCCCAGAGCCAGAAACAAACTCTCCCTAAGTTATCCTAGAAGATGACTTCAAAATCCAACTTGCAGGTAAGGTAGGATTCAGCTTTCACAGGTAATCCACCCTTCCAACACACACATCTGTGATCATATATTAAGGTGCACAGGTCTTCACTTGGAACAGAAGGAAGTAGCTCTACAGACAGCCAGGAACCCTGGAGAACCCCATTCTCCTGTAGAGTCAAGGCATTGGGCTTTCCAGGAGGTTGTATATAGACACGGCCTTTGGTTCTGTGCTCTAAATCACATTTTCAGACATTCTGTTGGTTTTGTTTGAATGTTCCTGGAGACCACCTTGCTCAGCGAGGTAGCCAGCAGAATACCTGTATGACTGCCGAACAGGGTGGGAATTTGACGAGCGATTTTTTAATAAAAGAGTCAATGAGTTGTGTGAAGTGGGTTCACCATGGTGTCACTCCCGACTGTACATGAGAATCAATTACGAAGCTTTTCACAACCCTGATTCTCAGGCCCCACTCTCAGAGCAAGTAAATCAGAAACTTGAGGGTTTGGTCACCAGATAGATAGATAGATAGATAGATAGATAGATAGATAGATAGATAGATAGATGTAGATAAATGATAGATGATAGATAGATAGATAGATAGATAGATAGATAGATAGATAGATAGATATAATATATCCCAGGCAATCAATTCTGCCGTGCAAGTTTGGCTGAGAGCCAGAAAGAAGATATCAGAAGAATGATATTTTTTTTAAAAAAAACTAAGCTTTTAAATGTAGTATTTCCATTTCCACAAAAGCTGTTCATAGCAGAGGCCACTGGGAATATGTGAAAATCATGATCAAGTAAATTAAAGTTATTCCCATAGGCTCTGTTGATTGTGTTCAATGAAGTGAATAAAGCCACACTGTGTTGACTAAGTGTGTGCGTACAACATACATATGTGCGTGTGTACATGTGCACTCATATATAGACATGTGTATGGCACTCACTAAAATTTCATCAGTTCTCTTCTCCTGTGTTTTGAACGGTACATGCATTAGATTCACTCTCCCGATTATGCACAGAAACTTAGCTTAATGACCTCCAATTACTTTAATGACTTTGAAATTCGGAAGGTGAGAAGAAAACGTGCCTCTTTCATTGAGCATTAAGCATAAAATGCCTCTGATTGACTGTCATGAAAACCCAATTTTATTGCTATTTGAATTATTCAGAATCAATATCCGACATGAGCCAGCTCGGGGAAGCTCCGACGGGAGGCGGCGGCTGAAGGCTGCGTCCCCCCACGTGGAGGAATCGTGCTTTGTGTGGGGATAATGAGCTGTTTGCGGCATGACACCATTTCAGATGCACCAGGAATTAACAGCTTCATCTTCCCTTCATCTTATGTAATAAAAGGGACTTCTTCATAGAGACGAACAGTTTTCTAGGTTACGAAATATTCACAATCAAATAATGGTGCCTCCTCTATAAGAAGAGACAGAGAACAAGGCGGTGGATTTTAACTGTTTGCACAAGAGAGACATTTGCTCAAGTTATGTTGGTAGATATCTGATGAGTAAACTGCAACCTTGGATTTCTCCAAGCCAAAACTTGCTTCAAGGCGTAAAGACTAAACCATAGCAGTCTCGCAGAAGCTGCATTTAAGACGACACAGTATGTGGCTCACTGGTTGAGCGTGGATCCATGCACTAAGAGGTCGCCGGTTTAATTCTCATTTAGGACACATGCCAGGTTGTGGGCCCCATCCCCAGTGGAGGGCATGCAGGAGGCGGCCAATTGATGTTCTCTCTCATCAATGTTTCTATCGCTCTCTCCCTCTCCCTTCCTCTTGCTCTCAAAGTCAATAAAAAAAAAATTTTTTTAAGATGATAAAGTGACTATAAGAAGTGGCACAGCTTGAAGAAATTTTCCAAAAAGCATGATGAAAAGGTATGAGCACTCCAGTGAAAAAATTAGTGAACAAAAAAATATTAAACATTTGTCACGTGTTTATTATTTTACTGGCCCTACGCTAAGAACTCACTGCATCTCAAACCAAGCCTGTGGAGGCAGTACTAGGATGTGCTCCCTGTTTGACAGATGAGGAAGTTCCTGAGACCCCAAAGAACTTTCTTCCCACCATCCCCCAGTGCATCAGTGGTTCAGCGGGGTTTCCAAAGCAGGCGGAGTGATTTCAAAATGAGATCCCCTAAATACTCTAAGAATCATCTCACTGATATGCTCTAGGACAGTGGTTCTCAACCTGTGGGTCGCGACCCCTTTGGGGGTCGAATGACCCTTTCACAGGGGTCGCCTAAGACATAACAGTAACAAAATTACAGTTATGAAGTAGCAACAAAAATAATTTTATGGTTGGGGGTCACCACTACATGAGAAACTGTGTTAAAGGGTCGCGGCCTTAGGAAGGTTGAGAACCACTGTTCTAGGAGGTGGAGGAGAGAAACAAAGTAGCACAAGGAAAAGCCTTCAAAGCAGTAATTGGGTAGCTTCTGCTGAAGCCAACCAGGCGCCTCAAGGGGGTGCTCACACGTGTCCACCGATCGGATACGTGGAGCAGGGGCACCTATATGAGGACACATTCATCCCTCCCTCTGCAAGGGAGAAGCGCCCCAACCCAAGTTCATGCTGAAACTCAGCACAGCTGCAGAACTCCACTCAAACAGATCCCCCAAGAGTTCTTTATACTGTTTCCTCTCCCTTCATTAGAGTCCTGGCTTGAGCTAATAAATCAGTGTACCAATTGCATATAATCTAATTTTTGCCTTGTGCTTCATCTGGTGTAGGTGGAAGCAGGGGAAAATGAAAAAAAAAAAAAAAAAAAAGCAACACCTATAAAATGAAGACTAATGAGAACCCGGATCCTGAAGAAAATAGCCTTTAGAAATGCCCAGAAATGTCCAGTCCACAGTGTGGGTTGTCAGTATTGCAGGAAAAAAAAAAAAAATTAGCCTGAGCCTGACTTCTTCCTTCTATGGAATTGTGACCTGTGATGGCAAATTTTATATATATGCATATCTCCAATATATATAAATATAAATATGTAGCCAAATACTTAAAAGTCATGGTGAGTTTTCACTGTATGCGGTCATTTCTCTGACTGCACTGCCTCCCGGTCTCTGTCTCTGGGTAGCACACAGGCTGCGACATTCCGAGGTGTTAACTGTGTCCTGGGAGTGTCCTTTATTTCCCTTCCCAGATATTTATAGCACAGCCAATAATAATTCCTAAACCACCCCCAAGTCATCCCACAGAGAAAACTTGCTGTTCCTTAAAACTAGCCAGATATATTAGGTGCTGGGTAGGGAACATAGCAATTACATAAGTTAATGGTATTCAAATGTATAAGTTTAAGGAGACAGCAGCCCCAGAGAAAGAAAAGGCAAGTGCGTTTTCGTGCCAACGGTGCCAATCCGGAGAGTCATCTCCAAGACTGTGCTCGGGCATGCACGCGTGCTTGAAAAGAGAGCGTCTGCAGAAGCAGTGGAATATTACAAGCAGAGTGGCCAACCCTGATAACGGCACCATTTCCTCTCTCACCCTTCACAGGGCCCGGAACACACCAACGCGCTGCACTTGGACGTCAGGTTATCTGGTCACAAGTCCACCTTCACCTATGCATGAGCCAGAAGAGTGAGGCAGGCCTCAAAAAAAGTCATCATTTCACCTCATTTACAAAGTGCAAGCAAAAAGATTTTTTTTTTTTTTTTTTTTTTGCGAGTGGGAAATGTGTTTTTGTCTGTTTATAGGAAGTGATTTGAAGGGACACTAATTAAAACCTAATGGGAGTATTACGCGCCACCAGAATCACAAGGAAGCCCAATATTTTCCCCTGGGCTGGGGGAAGTGGTCAAATTCTAGAGAAAACGGGTGAGATCTTGCTATGTATGAAATGCAGGATTCATTTTTAATAACAGTAAAAAAGGAAATTTACTGCCCCCTCCTGGTTCTGTAAAACCAAGTTCTATTATATTTAACGCTGAATAACGTAATTATGTAGGAGTCAACCCTGAACAGGCTTAGCTCCTCTCTCTCAGCTGAGAGGACCAGGTTGATTTGCAATTCTGAAATGATAACACAAGGGCCAGTGTTATTATTTAATATCAAAAATAGATTTCTTGGTTTCTCTCAAGTGTTTATCATTGGAGACAGGGAACAATATCAAACTGAATTACCAAGTATCATCTATGATAAATCAAATGAAGAGAACACCACCGGAGAAGGGCGAGCTGTGTGTACTACCGGATGCTAGAAGAGAATACACCGCCCCATAAAATAGCTTAAACCCATAGAATTTGCATCCTGTGTGACTCGTTTGCATAAGAAAGAGAGAGAAATACACCCAGGTGGGGAGTTTTAGAACTGACGACTAAGCTGTCTTTAATGTTGACTTCCAGGTAAATACCTACTTCTCCCAAATTGCTAAGTGGGCATCTCACATGCGTTTAGCCAACGGCCACTGTGGGACCTCTCTAGTCTCCCATTTTTCCTTGGATTATGACCCGGTGAGTGTTCCCTGCCCAGCCAGGAAGTGCAGCTTAGTAACAAAGGTGAGAACCTAGTGCAGGAGAGCAGGTCCATAAAGCTAAGACCTAAAGGGCAGTCAGAAACACCAGGGTCTAGGTGAGACCCACCACCAGGTACCAAAAAGGTTGCTAGTCAGTTGCAAAGAATGTACCTTCACTTGGGACAGAACACATTTCTGTATGTTATTATTTGTTTCCAAAAAATGAAAACTTTTCCTTAGAAATATTTATAACAGTACACGATAAGATAAAAATAATGGCCACAGTATAAAACAGTAATCAAGACACCCCTGCCCACTGCCATTCACTTCCCCAGAGGAAACAAGTCATGTTTGTATGTAGAACTTTCCAGAAATGCTGTCTATGCAAATAAATGCAATCTATACTGACATTAATTTATTCTACTCCAATAGGAACCTGCCATGTAACATTTTGCCCTTCATATTTTCTTCACTAATATATCTTTGAAATCTCTGCACAGCAATACCTCTAAGTCTTCATCTCTTTCATCCATGGTGCATAACACTCCGATTTAGGACCCACAAATTCTCGATCAATCTTCATAACCACTTTGTACAGCGGGTACCTATATGACATCATTGACCAGAGAAGGAACATGAGGACGTGGCCAAAGTCACATAGTACTTAGTAAAGGGAGCCAGGAATTATGACTCTATGCCCTCACTTTATCCACCGTCTTAGTCTATTCAGGCTGCAATAACAAAAAAACGCCATCAGTTGAGTGGCTTACAAACAGCAATCATTTATGTATCAGAGTTCTGGAGGCTGGAAAGTCCAAGATGAAGGGGCCCGCAGATCCTGTGTGGGGTAGGGTTTGCAGACTGCCATCTTCTCCTTACACCTGACGGCAGAGGTTAGGGAGCTCTTCAGGGTCTTTTAATAAGGGCACTAATCCCATTCATGAGGCCTCCATCCTCATGAACTAATCACCCCTCAGGGCCTCAGCTCCTTATTACATTGGGGATTAAGTTTCTATATATGAATCCGGGGGGAACACCCACATTTGTATCATAGCACCCCCTGTATTATACTGCCTTCCTCAATATTAGTTCTTGCCATAGTTATCACTTTTATATTAGCATTAAAAACAAGAAGAATGAGTTGTATCACCACTCAGAAGACTGTGTATCCTTCCCCAAAGCCTCGGCATCTCTCAGATCCTCTCCACTCCGCTGTGGTGGGAGCTACTTAGGGGTGACTAATCAAGTGTCAGACGCCAGGACTTGCAGCACTCTCTCTCACCCAGAAGGAGAGAGCCCCTTCTCCCCAACTACCAATACGCACGCCAGCCCCCAGCGGTCAGACCCGGCACAGATGTCAGTGTGCCAAAGCTGCGCTCGGATTTCTTACTGATGAAGATCACAGCCAATGTGCCCATCTGGCCACCGAGATAAATAATGTAAAAATGAAGACATGCCTACATAATTCATGCAGTATTGATGAACGGGGCCCTCCATTCAGACCGCTCCTACAAATCATTTCATTATGGGCTGTGCAATGCCGAGAGAGAAACATCCCTGTAGCCACGTTTAAGTGGATGTAGTTTGGATTCTTTCAAGCGCACAGGGCAGAAACTCAAAGCCCCCTCAATTATTCTCGAGAAATCTGTGGATTCACTAACACAGTACTGAACACACAGGGCTATTTTTATAGGCACAATGCCATGTTTTGACCCAGATGGTAAGCATTTCATCAGTGGTGTATGCCAACTTCACCAGGGACGTGAGGATGGATGGGAATAAAATGTCACCAGCTCCTCTACAAATGACAGACTTTGTAAGGAGACAGCTGAGATGACATCAAGCAAACACTTCGTGCCCATCAGCATAGCTATTATTTAAAAACAAAAAAAGAAAAGAACAAGTGTTGGTGGAGGCGGGAGAAATTAGAACCTCTGGGAACGTAGAATGGTGCAGCCACTGTGGGAAGAGACATGGAAGTTAGTCAGAGACTAGGGTTAGCATATGATCCAGCCATTCCACTCTCGTGTGTATACCCACAGAAATTCAGAGCAAGATCTAGAAAAGCTATTTGCACACCCATGCTCATAGCTTTGTTACTCACAATAGACAAAATGTAGAAGCAACCTACGTGTCCATCCACAAGTGACTGAGTACACAAATTGCAGTGGATACATACAATCGAATATCTTTCAACCTGAAAGAGGAAGGAAGTTCTGACACATGTTACAACATGAATGACTACTGAGGGTATTGCTTTAAGTAAAAAAAAAAAAAAAAAGTCAGTCACAAAAAGAAAAGTACTGCATGAGGTACCTAGAGTCATCAGACTCACGGACACAGAAAGTCGAGTGGTGGTTACCAGGGCCTGGGGGAGAAGAAATGGGGAGTTGTTGTTTTTTAATATTTTTTCTTTATTGATTTTTAGAAAGAGGAAGGGAGAGGGAGAGAGAGAAATACTGATGAGAGAGAACATGGATTGGCCGCTTCCTGCATGTCCCCCACTGGGGATTGGGCCCACAACGTGGGCATGTGCCCTGACCGGGAATTGAACAGGCAACCTCTTGGTGCATGGGTCGACAGTCAACCACTGAGCCCAGCTGGGCAAGGAGTTGTTTTTAATGAGCATATATTTTCAGTTTTACAAAATAAGAAAGTTCTGGAGATCGGATATATAACAATGTAAATATGCATAACAGGACTGAGCTGTACACTTTTAAATGGTTAGGATGATACATTTTACGTTATGTGTATTTTCCCAGAATTAAAAATTTTGGGGAAAAAAGTGATTATATCAAGTGGAGACTGGGCAGCCTATGGGGAAAACATCACATTTTTTCTCAGGCACTGACTTTGCCTGACACTCAGATCAGAGAGGTACATCCGTGACCTCATTTGAACACTCAAGATGATGATGATAAATAGTCATTGATAGGCTTTGCCCCACATTCCACTGGATCCGTCGGTGGCTTAGAAACTGTATGGTGGCATCTTTCAGAGGGAAGGAGACAGACAGATCCTGCAAAGAGGACTATGTGGTGAATCGTGGTTTTGCTGCCCACAAGTGGGGTGACCTTCAGCAAAATTCTTCAGGAATACCTACATCATCAACCATATGAAGAGCAAGTAAAGTAACACACTCACGAAGGAAGCCCAAGTTTCCTACCATTTGTATGGGTCCCATCACGGCCGACCTCCACCTATTTCTCTAACTCACGTCCCCACAGCCCTCCTCACTTGCTAGATTACAGAAGTCGTGACCTCGCTTCTGTTCCTTCCCCACACTGAGCTCTTTCCCGCCGCAGGGACTTGGCCTTTGCTCTTCTTCCTGCCTGGAACACCCTTTCTTGAACCATCCTTGGTCCTTCTACCTGTAGGTCTTCCTCTACCTGTGGGTCTCCATTCCAATATTCCCTTCTCAGGGATGGCTTCGCTTTGAAACTAATGTTCTAAAGATGGGCCTCTCCCATCACCAACATCAATCACTCGTAGCATCTCACCCTCGGGGTTCCTTCCTCTCACTTATCCAAACCTGGAGTTATCTCATTCGCCTATCAACTTACTTCTTTGTCATCCATCACTGCGAATAAATGGACCCTTTCTAAGGGACAGGTCAGCACTGCTCAGCTCAATTCCCAGCACTTGGAACAGTGCCGGCACACCTGCCAATGGAAAGGACTGATAAACAAATAGTAGCTGCTGTTATGATTTTATATGGTGACTTGGTACTGATAAGCCAACAAAAGTGAAGGATAGAGAAGTCTTGGCAAGACACTCAGTGGTCGGTTTTCTGCAGAAAATACCACCAGCTGAGTGAGAACTAGTCACTCGCTCGGAAAAAAAGACAAGGACATAAATCCTCATGCCTTCAACTCCAGGGCCCCGCTGGGCGGAAGCCATTCTCCCTCTGGGTGAATCAAGGGAATGTCTGCAAAACCCAGTTTTTTCTTTGGGTCCATGTACAGACTCAGAGCCCCCAAAGCACACAGTAATGACACATCCCTGGTCCAGCAGCACCATCCATAACCAAGCAACTGGCTTGTCACTTGTCAGCTCTGAAGACACTCGCTGAGCTGACAGAGTCGATCAAGATGTGACATAAAAATCACTATATTTTTGGGTAAAAAATGACTACGTGTCTCAGGTTCACAGGCTATCTTAATTCATCTGGTTACTATGCACAATTTCCGTTTGTTAAATCCCTGCCTCTGAACTTCTGAGTTTGGCATTTTTTAATTTGACATATTGAGTGTCAAAGCATGCCATCCACACCCACCCTCCTGCCCTAATACACCATGCTCTAGCAGAGCAGACTCTGCTGGAGGGTCCATGGTCAGAACTTCATCTGAACTACTGTATACATAAAACCTGGGGAGGGTAGATCTGATTTCTTACAAAACTGAAAAGTTTAAGGCTTCAGGCTCAGTTAGATGCAGGTGCTGATACACAAATGATTTCAGAAATGAATGCCTCTTTAACAGTTTGCTTCGGATACAGACTGGCTTCCCCATTGTCTTAGTCCATTCAAGCTGCTGTAACTGATTATCCTAGACAGGGTGGTTTATAGAACTAACATTTATTTTTCACAGTTTTGAAGGCTGGAAGTACAAGATCAAAGCACCAGCAGAACTGATATCAGGTGAGAGTTCACCTCTTGGTTTGAGTATGGCCATCTTATTGCTGTATCCTCCCGTGGTAGAGAGGTGGGATGGAGGGAGGGAGAGGAAATAGAGAGAGAAGAGACAGTAAGAAGAGAGGAGAGGAGAAGAGAGGAAAGGAGATAAAAACATCTTCTGTCTCTTCCTATAAGGGCACAAATCCCACTCATGAGGGCTCCATCCTCATGATCTAACCACCTCCCAAAGCCCCACCTTCTAATACTATTTCATTGAGGGGTAGGGACACACATTCAGTCTATGACACCCATGTTCTGCAACATGGCCATCAGATCACCCAAGCCTACATCCTATTAGCTCTGTAACTTGAGGGAAAAGAAGTCTCTTTCCAGAAACAAATCTCATTGGCTGAAGCCAGTCACATGCCCATTGGTGAACCAATCACCAGGTCCAGAGGAATAAAAGCTGATTGGACAAGCCTAGGTCCTGGGCAAATACCTGGAGTTAGAGGGAGTCTTCAGTCCCGTCAGAATGGCAGGGACTGTCACAGCAGGGAAGGTGCACATGATCATTCTGAGATGGGTCCCATTACCAGAAGATGGAAGAGTGCTGGTCAGGCAAGCAAACAAACAGACTGAGCTGCAGAAATGGGAATGTGAAAATATAATTGGTGACAAAATATGAGAAATGTAGCAAAACAAAATTAAAAAAATCTCTTTTATGGCATTTCCAATCTTCCAGTTGCATATGTATATTCAGAGGGAGTGAAGAAGAGCGAGGAAGGGAGATTAGTTATAGAAATACCAAGAAGATTGCAACCACGGTGGGTTATGAAACATGAAGAGGGATTTGCCCAGGTGAGCAGTCTAGGTACAGGAAAAGCATGTGCAAAGGAAATTTTTTGTATCATTTCTATCAGCAATGCTATAAAGAAAGTATTATTACAATCTCCATTTTATTATTTTTTAAAATTTGTTTTTATTGATTTTTTTTTCCCTTTTTGAAAGAGAGAAAGGGAGAGAGAGATAAAAACATTGATGTGAGAGAGAAACATCAACTGGCTGCCTCCTGCATGCCCCCTATTGGGAATTGAGCCTGCAACCCGGACATGTGCCCTGACCAGGAATCGAACCAGGACTTCTCAGTCCATGGGGTGATGCTCAATCCACTGAGCATCATCTGCCCAAGATCACTCTTTTTGTGTGTGATTTGTCTCAGACCAGCATAACTCCAAAAACTCATCCTTTCCCCGGGACTGCCTCATACACAATTGAGCAGGGTGAACTCACTTTGGTAGTGGCTCCATTCACCCAGATTGTAAAGTTAATGGTGCTCCCTAGAGCTGGGTACTGCTAATGTGGCCAACTGTGCATGCTGGTTCATTGATTCTTGAACCCAGGAAAGAGGTGCAGCATACTTCTGTAGCAGGGAGAAACTAGATTCCTTCATACTCTGCTAAAAAATCCAGACTGGACTAACTAATGTTCTCATGAAACATCATTTTATCCATTTTATCTTCTGATTTTTTGTAGCCCATGAAGATTTTAAATGGATTCTTCCATGCAATTAATTTCTTTCCACCTTTCAGGGTAAAAGCCACCCACAAACAACAAACCAGGCATTATTGGGCCAGGTGAGCAGCTACATTTTCAAGAAATGGGTTTTCCAAGTGTCTTATCTAGGTGACACATGAAGCCAAAAAGGAAAAGTCGCTCGAAAAACCAAGCTCGGTCAATCTGGGTTTTTAGCTCTTAAAACTCCTTGGGAGTTTTTGAGACAGAGGCAATGAAGTTCTGTTAGAGAATAAATTGGTTGGGACACGCAGCTCCTTATAGATTATAACCTCTTTCCTTGCCAATTACAAACTTGCCCATCACTTGTTTATTAACCTGATGGCTTGCTGCATTAAATAGCATCACATATTTATAATGCACTGAGATAAAGTTGTAGTGCTCAAAATCACTAACCCCATCTGTCCTTCCTCGCCCTGGACCCATACTCCAAAGCACTTTTGAAGATAACTCAATAGAACAGGGTTTTTTTTAAAAAAAAGTTTAAAACTTTCTCCTGCATTGCCTGAGGGAAAGCTTCCCTGTTACATGTGGGTGTGTGTGTGAGTGATAAGGGTTAGCCCCTTAAATTCATTCTGAGGAAAGTCTGTTAAAATTTTTATTTGGAAATGCTGTGGCTTAGTCCTCAGTGGCCATCCTCACTGCATTCCCCACTCCCTGCTGCTGTACACAGACTTGAGCAGAAGCAGTGAAGCTAATCTTGAATACAGATTCTTCTCCAGTTATCCCTGCCCACTATACTTCTGACCTTTCTGACCACCTCACCCATCTTCAAAGCTTAACTACCATCTCCGGAGAGATGTCTCCATGTCTAGATTCTTGGGCTGCAACCTGTCTCAACTCCTGGCTTCCCCATTTTCAGTTGCCTTATAGTCACCTTCATCTGACTGCCACCAGAATCTCAAAGGCAACCCTCAGGGATGTAGCACTAGTTATTCTGTGAAACAAACCAGCTTCTCTGGATGAGTTTCACAGTTTTGAAATGAGTTGAAGAAAGGCAGGACTGGGAGAGAAGAAGAGACTGGTGAGTAGGATTTTGTACAGTTCAGCTGCAAGATGGTGCCGTGGACTAAGGTTGCAGAAAAAGGAGGTGGAGAGAAGTGAACACATTTTCAGAGATACTTAGGAAATATTTTGACTGCAACGCTGATCAGAGTGCCTACCTCATGATAGGACTTAACCAGAACTTTTTGTAATAAGTAAGCGTAAGGATGGATGATTAAATTATACCATCCTGCCATGGAAGGCTTGGGCATTAAGCTGAGTTTTTATGATAATGCCCTGGGTAACTGGGTAGGCAATAATGTAACAATGAGAAATTGTAACCCACCTCACCACTTATTTGATATTATTTCTGTAAGTGCTGACTTTGACTAATATGTAGCTTGTAGATAAAGAGCGTGTTTATATAAGAATCTTAGGAACTAACTTCAGAAGATGTAGACTCTGACCTTTAGTCATCTCAGTTCCTAGAGATTTCCTAACCTTCAACCACTGAACCAGGATGGTGAAGACCAGGGTAACACACACTAGACTATCACTTGACCAATTCCAAGATCCTTATCGAAATGGACTATGCTGGCCTGCACATAGAGAACTTTCCAAACCCCTCCCCTTGATATTTTTTGTTCTGATTTCCCTCTCCCTCTTTATAAAATCTCTGCCTGCACTGAGATGTGGAGATAGGCTTTGTGACAAGAGTCCCCCATCTCCTCAGGTGACTGTCATTTGAATAAACCACTTTTCTTTTTTCATTCGCAGCTCTTTCATGAGTCTGGTTTTTGTGTCAGCACGCAGCTGAACTTGGGTTGCAGTTACAATAATACCATTCTTTGAGATAGAGAAGACTTGGGGGAAAACAATCCTAGAGAGATGAGAAGAATGGCCAGGAAGGTACACAGTAAAACTTTTCAAATGCTATCACTGTGGTCCAGTCATGAGGCAGGTTAGTTAGTCTGGGCCCAGGACAGATGGACCATCAGTTGTACATGGGAAAATGAATATGTTGCAGTCACAGAAGGTTCCAATGCCCTGTAGATTGGTGGCACTGGCACTTAGTTGTCCCCAGCAACATTCCATTTTGGTTTTTCATCCTTACTATATGTGGAAACAGCCTCCAGTGGCAAATAATGGTGAAGCCATCCTTCAACCTCTGCAAGGCTACTTTCATATTCCAGGTTCATCGTGCATTCATCAATAAAAATTTGCTGAGCCATTTTAATTAACCTGTTCTAGGCACAAGAACATTGCACTCAACAGAAGAAAATGTCTACTTTCATGGAGCTTACAACTGTGTGTGGGGGTGGAAGGGGAGTGCAAAATCACTACAATAAGTTATTTTATGTAATGTTGACTCCTACAGCTAAAAAGCAATGGTGGGGATGGGAAATGTAAGGGAATACAATTTTCCATAGGCCAAGGCTCACAGAAAATGTGCTATTTGGGTCAAGACCTAACACTAGGCAGGTGTAAGACCTACAAATAGCTGGAACAGGGTGCTCCAGCAGTGGAAATAGAAAAGGTGAAGATCTTGAAGGAAGACCACGTCTGGAGCAAGTAGGGCATTGTGGCAGGGATGGTGTCAGTGAAGGGAAGAGCAACAACAGACAAGGTGAATAAGTTGGTAGAGACCATAACTTGGAGGTATGTTAGGAACTGGTAAGGATGCTGGATTTTATTCTCTGTGAGATGGAAGCCATGGGAGGAGGGGAGGTTTCCGACAGTGAATGTGGAGTTAGGAGGCCGCATCAGTAACCCCAGGTAAGAGGTGACGGAACCTGAACCAGAGTGGCGGCTGCAGTGATGGGGAAGAGTACATTTCCTGATATGTTTTGAAATCCACTGGATTTCCTGGGAGAAGAATTGGATGCATAAAGGCATCAAGAATGACTTCAGCTCTTCCTATGGAGGGGCAGCCATCTCCTACTCCACATCATGGCTGCCCTCAGACCCTTGTGAAACCCAAGATCTTGTCAAAAAGAGGACCAAGAAGTTCATCCAGCACCAGTCAGACCAATGTGTCAAAATTAAGTGGAACTGGCAGAAACCCAGAGGCGCTGACAACAGAGTGTGCAGAAGATTCCAGGGCCAGATCTTGGTGCCCAGCGCTGGTTACGGGAGCAACAAGAACACAAAGCACATGCTGCCCAGTGGCTTTCAGAAGTTCCTGGTCCGCAATGGTAAGGAGCTTGACATGCTGCTGGTGTGCAACCGACTTCACTGTGCCGAGACTGTGCACAGCGTGTCCTTGAAGAATCACAAAGCCAGCCTGGAAAGAGCAGCTGCCATCAGAGCCACCAACCACAATGCCAGCTGCGCCGCAAAGAGAAATGAGTATACAGGTCGTGTACACATCGTATTTGTGTTAATGAAGCCATAAAATTCTGCCCAAAGAAGAATGATTTCAAAAGTTTGGCCTGAGCAACCTTATGATGCCTTATAGTAGGTGGTGTCATTCCATTTGCAGTGGGCATGTGCTGTTTTTGTTCATTAGTCATCCTTTCAGGGGTATCCGCTGTCTGTTGTCTTGAGGCATTGGCCATCACCTGCTCTCCTTTCTTCTGGAAAGAACACGCCCTGGCCCTTGACCAACTGAGCCCATCCATTTTCTCACTGAACTTGTTTTTGTTAGACCTACGGGGGAAGATAACTCTCCTTCATTAGAGTCACACACCTAAAAGCCACATAGGTGTGGGATTGCCAAGTACATTTTCCTATTATCTAAGGGTCACATACAAACAACCGGAGTTCACACATGGAGATGCGCCTGAAGGGAACATTTGGGTTCCCAGACCCAGTCGTTTGGGGTCTTTTCTTGTAGAAGTTAACTCGAATCTACTTTCCCGCTCTTGCAACTGGGACTATCCTGATGATGCGTGAGCCAGACTCACGCTATCCAATCTGGTAGCCATCGCCACACAAGGGGACCGCTGAGCACCTGGAACGCTCTGGTCCCAGTGGAGAACTGTCCAATACTCCACGGACTGCCAAGGGTCCCTCTGAGAACAGGAATGCAGCATGTCTTCCTAACATTCACATCAACGGCAGGCCAAAGGGATAGTACTCTGGATACAGAGAATTAAGTAGAATACACTATTTAACTAATTTCACCTGTTTCAGTTTACTTTTTACTGTGGCTACTAGAAAAACAAAAATGACCTGCAGCCTGTTTCATGTTCTCGTAGATAGTGCTAGTAGAGACACAAACTTGGGGGTTGAGAATTTGAACCCTAGTCAATCCAACTCAAATCCTGTGGTTCTTTTGCTCTGGTTCCCTCCCCCTACACCCTATTAGGCAAATCGCCCCTTGCAACACGGGGCTCTCTCTCAAAGGAGGAGCAGCATATTTCAGACCAGTAGGTTGCCTGTATCTCATTTCACATTGAGCACAGGTGGCTGTGCCGTCTGCCAACTCACAGAATTGCCAAGTGATTCACCTTAAAGGGCCCCCTCAGAACAGCCATCCATCTGGCCAGTAGCCGCAGGGCATCCCCTCCCCAGCCTCCCCTTGCCTTCCGGCTGTGTGCCAGCCAGCATTCTGATCTGGCCTGTGAGCTCCCTGCTTCAGAGATATTTGCTGCACCCTTTCCAGGGCTGAACACACTTCGAGAGAATCAAACCCACACTTAAGGTACCAGGGAACTGTTCCGCTGCAACCCACAACACTATAATTACCATAAACCCTTCAGCACCACTGGCTCTGAGAGGTAAAAGAAATTAAATCAATGGGCATAGATCGAATCAGGAGCAATCTTATGGGAAATTCATGTAAATGCACAATCTTACATTGGAAATGAGTTTTAAGATTAATACCCTTCACAAATGGAAATGTACAAAGAAGTACGTACAGAATATGCTGTTGCAACAATAGGTCAACCCTCCTTTTTACGAGCTGCCAGCTACCTTGTATGAAAAACTCATGAAGCTTAACATTCTCAGTCCTTTTTTTTTTAAGCCCTGTAAAGCAAATTCTTCAAGAGAATAACAAGTGATGCATGCTCGAAATTTATTTTTAAATCAAGAGCAAAATGAAACCCTTTAATTAATCTCGGAGAATTTAGCTCCTTTCCTTTCAGATCTGTCTTTTACACAGTTAGATGCTTAAAATAATTGCACCCGCTCTTGTGAAACTGCCGCCGTAATTCAGCGGGTTTATACTTGTGCAACTTTTTTTCAAAGCAGGCCTTAAAACATTCATCTGTTGAACCAATTTACCAGCTTTCAATAAAGCATCTTTAAGATACTTTCTGCTGCATTTATATGACATAAGCTATATTATTTTAATAATCTGTGCTTCAGATATATGGTGATGAGGGAATTATCGCTCACCTGGGGAGATGGTGTAATTAGAAAAGAGGCACAGTCAGGAAATAAAAATGATTAAAAAAAAAAATCTTGCTGAAATGAACCAGCCTCTGCTACCATGTTGGTTTAAGTTGTTGCAGAAGCATTGGAAGGAGAAGCGCAGAGAAGGGAACCAAGCAAACTTCTGTTGCCTGAAATAATTACAGTTTCTTAGCCGTCATTTCTCATGGTCACGGGGAGGAGGATGCGCACCCAGCCAGGGCAGACAAATGAGCACGGCCCCCTCCGTCAGTCCAGGGGGCTGCCTGAGTTGAGCTAATGTGCCGGGGCAAGACGGTGGGAGCAGGTGTAATTATACTAATGATTTATTGAATGTTTGATTAATTGGAAATTAAGTGAATGCATAGTGGCAGAATTGTCATAGCAAATCGCTCAGCTGTTGGCTTAAAAGGTGTTTTATTTCCCTCCAGTAAAGCAATTAAGAGCATCTTAAATCATTGTGGGGGGGGGGGGAGGGCTATTGGTATGGAATCGTCCAGTGTAGGGGTGGATGAACCATTGCCAAAAGATCTTCATGGACCCTCAGTGGGTGGTGTTTGAAGAAAGAAACATTTTTCACAGAAGTGTTAGCTATAAAAGCACACCATTTTAGAAGTTCACTCCCACCTCATTTACAAAAAGAGACACAAAGTACGGAAATAGAGATGGGCTCCAGAAGCCGGGAAGATGGTGGGCTTTGCTTGTTTGTGTGTGCCTGTTTCTGGCCACGCTCGGGGCATCTGCTAGCTGGCGGGGTGGCTTTGCGATCACAGAAAACGGTGGCTCTCTAGGGAGGACTGAACACCGAGAGAGCAAGGCTCGGGGAGAGAAGATGGGGTGGACCCACCTAGTCTGCTCAGCCAGGTGTCCGTGGGCAGGAACCAAACGCAAAAAAACATCACTGCAGCCTTTTGACAACCCCTGCAAGAGGAAGTCAAGACAAGGAATAATCAAGGGCGTTCATCCTGGACCTAGGATTTTGAGATAGTCTCTCACCTGATCCTCAAGAGCTTGAACCAATTCTTAGCTGATTAGCATTCCCAGACTGTCCTTTGCAGCACCTGGTGACCCTTCCATTCCACAGCATTTGTCCACTCCCCCTCCCTCCACCCCTGTCTCAGAGCAACAGCTGAGAGTTACACATTCAATGTTTCCCGAGCGGTGCCTTGAGCTTGGGGAAGGAAAAGGCTGATGCGAATTGAATCATAAATAAGAATTTAATAAACTTTCTCTTTCGGTCTCCTACATCATCACTGAAGCTGCAGAATCGGGAATTAAAAAGGTACTTCAAAACAGAAAGGGGGGTGTGGGGGTGGTCTCACAGGTGCCTCTTGGGTTTGTAAATGCATGTGAGCTTTTGGGGAAGGTGATTCAGCCGAGTAGGTCCAGGACCTTAAAATACGCATGCCCTGTGACCTCTGGCCCTTCTACAAATTAATTCTAAGAAAGTGTTAGCTATACACAAAGACATATATGCAAGGATGTTCACCGCAGTGATATTTATAATAGCAAACCAAAATACAACAGGAACAGAAAGCTATTTAGATGTGCAATACCCTTTACAAAAGTAGAGTTTAAAGAAAAGGGTGCCAGGGCTCTTGTAATTAAGGGGAACAAGAGGAATTTCCCTAAAAAATGTTCTTAAGATTTTACACAAGAAACTTCAGTTTAGGGATGTTCACTGTGCACTCCCAAGAGGGAGGGGAAAAAGCATATTGTCTCAGCTTAATTCTCAGAGCACAGATCAACGGGTCCCAAACTTCAAAGGAGGTCAGTTTAGGAAAACCTGGTGTAGACCGGGCTCAAAATCAGTTGCTGAGGTCAAATAACAGGTTAACAAAATAGTATGCACCTACAGTCCCAGATTTTTATTTTGCAAATAAAAATCACATCTGTATAAGGAGCTATATGTGGGCAGGTGTGGGTGTGTGTGGGTGTGACTGGAAAGATATCACACCAAAATAATAGTGATGTTATCTCTCAGTTGAACGATGATTATTGCAACAAAGAGGGGTGCTCTGGGTCACAAGGGGGACATAGATACCTATGCCAGGGTGACTGTGGTCAGCCGTCATCACACATACAAGAAACAGGATAATTACCTGTTATTCCTCAGAGCAGGTCAACTCTGGCCATATGTCCTGTAAGACTGGAACTCTGCTACTCAGACTATCAGAAAAGAATGTCTTCAGCGTTGCCATTACAACTCAGTCAATTAAGGAAATCTCAAATGTGTAACAGTGTTGCCCTTCAAAAAGGCCAGGGTTGGCAAGACCAGAAAACAAGCACAAGTCTATCAGATTAGTGGTGCCTCCCAGCATCTAGAAACAGGCAAATCTGTTTTGTCCCCATGCACAGAAAGATACAATTAACACGGCTGCAAAATAAGTGATACTGCCTCATTACCAGCCATCAGGCTGTCCTGCAGGGGCCTCCATCCAAAGCTGGGAGGGGAAGTTACTAATTATCATGCCAAATTAAGCCTTGATTATTCCCCAAGAGACACCTGTTAATTGGGCTGCTACATTACACAACAGTTCTGCACATTAATAATTGAGTTGCAATGACTTGATTTTCTCCATGGAAATATGATTTATTTTTCACTCTCCTCATTTCAAGTTGCCCCTGTCTTCAAAATTGGGCTGTGGAAGCCCAGAAAGTTGCTGTGGTTGTGAACTGAAGGAGAGGAATCAGGTGTCACCTGCTCACATGAGCTGCAAGAAGATTTCCAGCACAAACCCTGCCACAGCAAAGAACGTTAGCAAGTCGGCCACCAGGGCCAAGCGCCTGGTTTTTAACAAGAGTGGCCAATGGCCGTGCATCTAACTCATGTTAAGCCTCTTCGTTTCTCATTCATGAGACAACTGACTGCATCGTGGTGCTTTTATTGCTCTTGTTTGACTCCTTCCTTGCTTGCTTGAACTACAAGCTGTTCAGTACCAGGTTCATCCTGTATATTGCATGTCCTATCCTAAAGCTGTCATTTCTCCAAGGAGCCCTTGTTCCCTTGATTGAGTAATGGTGTTAGAAACCACAGTCAGGGTGCCAGGTGTGCTCACTACTGCTGGGGCAACATTGCTGCCAGTTCCTCTTAGATAACCAAGCACGAAGAGGTACATGCATGCGAATCCATGCATACAGGCACGTCTATAAATGGTTCTATATTTAACCATCTGTGTCTCTATGAAGCGAGATATGACTTCACACTGATGTCCAACTTCCACTCATTACAACACAGGTCAGGCTGGCCTTCTCCCCTTGCTTATCTGTAACCTCCCAACTCAAGCAGGGAGATACCTTTGCTCAGAATGTCCTTAGTCACCTCTCTGGAGTTGCTCTCCCATTAGATGAGCGCCAAGCCCTTTGCTCCTGTAAGTGCAAGTGTAGCAAAGCCTGTGCTGGCCCATCATCTCGTCTCACAGAGGCATTTGCCATGAAGGCCGTGCCAAGATTCTCCGAGACCACAGGCTCCTACTTCTTCCTCACTGCTGACCCTTGGGCTGGTTGGTGCATCTGGATGGAGCCTTAACAACAACAACAACGAAAAAACCCCAACAGCACACACGCGTCACTCAAGTTTCCAGATGAAGGCTAAAAAGCAGTCGCGAGGCAGTGACGTGCCACATAAAGAATCTGGCAGGACTCTGACGAGTGAGAGCTGGTATTTCTTTTTAAAAACGAAAGCCCAGAAACAGCTAAAGGAGCAAGAAACTGAAGGCAAAACAAACCCCGAAATGCAGCCAAGAAAAGATGGTGGGAAGCTCAGAAAGGTTGAGGGAGGAACACAACCAAATTAAATGAAGCTGCAGTTCCTGGGAAGGATCTCAGAGAGCAGATGGCAAAAGGAGTGATTTATTTCTTTGCATTTTCATGCAATGCTGGATGTTCCAAAATAATATATGGATTTGGGATAAATACAGAGGCAGTAGGCAGTCTCCCCCCCCCCACACCCCTGGGCTCCAGCTATGTGGAAGGGAACGCAGCCATAGTACAGTGGTCTGCGGCGCTGCCTCCATCAGCGATCAGGCCCAGGGGGGCGGTAGAACACAGAGGCAGCTGCGGCGGCCTCGGGGTTTGCTGCTCAGCCTGCTGCGAACAGGGGGGACCTGGGCCCAGCGAAAGCGGTGGGCAGAGATGGAGAGCAGCAGGCTCAGGTTGCGAGAACTCCCTCGACTGTTTTTCTGGGACTGGCTGAAGGGTCATCTCCTAACTCTGAGACGTCGTGCTTATAAGCGGATCCGAATGTGGGAGCGTGGTATCCTGGCGTGGATCACGGACTGCCTCTGTTCAGTTCTGCCACTTATTAGCTGTGGACCTTGAGCAGATTTTTAACTTCTAGGAGGCTCCTTGGCCTGACGCACAACATGGGGTGATAATAATAATACCTGCCCTGCCGGGTTGGCAGGGTTGAATGAATTCCGGGTTTAGAAGAGAAAGGGTAGGGCGTGGAGTTATAGGATCCCTCTGTGTGAAGAAGCTCAATGAGGAGAAAGCAGATGTGGGCAATGGGAGGAAAGTCAGGAGAAAGCCGGGCACAGAGCGTTCAGATTGAAGGTGGCATCACAGCCTGCAAAGCTCCCTGTGCTGGAGGGGACCAGAGCATCTGTCACAGGAGGTAGCCCGGCCTGCCGCAGCCTCAGGGAGGACAGGGCCTTATTGAGGGTACCAGGCTTGTCAAAAGGAGGTGACAGACATCCCAGCCAAGAGCTTAGACTTGGAGTCGGACAGGTGTGTGTTGGGTTGCTGGCCCCTTTCCCCTTGATCTGTTTGAATCTGTATGTTCTTATCTAGAAAATGGGATAACAAATACCATCTGCTCTGATCTCAAGGAGATACCTATACTACCTCCATATTCATGCAGCATTACCTTCAATAGCCAAGATATGAAACAACCTAAATGTCTCTCAGCAGATGAATGGGTAAATATGTGAGATTATATATTACATATGGAATATAACTATATAGTACTTACATATAATTATATACTATAGATGTGAGATTTTATATTTTATGTTAGATATAATCTCGTATACGTATCATGTATTGTCTACCATGATTACATGCATATTTATATATTTGCATACATTTAGGTGTACACTTATATATTCTACTCTATTTAAATCTCACGGGACATTTTCAGCCGTGAGAAAGAAGGGAACCCTGGTGTTCACAACAACTTGGGTGAAACGTGAGGGAATTATGCTAAGCGAAGTAAGCCAGGCAGAGAAAGACAAATACTGCAGAGTATCACTTCCATGTGGGATCTAAGAAGCCAAACTCAGGGAAACAGAGTCGAATGGGGGTAGGGGGCATCCTCGGTAGGGGAGAGGGAAATGGGGGAGATGTTGGTCAAAGGGTACAAACTTCTAGTTATCAAATGAACAATTGTGGGGATCTGACGTTCAGCACAGTGGTTATAGCTCATCACACTGTATTACATCCTTGAAAATTGCTAAGAGTGTATGTCTGAAATGTCCTCAGCACACACAAAAAAAGAAAATGGCAATTATGACAAAATGAAGGTGTTAGCTAATGCTCGGGTAGTAGTCATTTCGCAATATATAAAACCATCGCAACATGTTGTACACCTTAAACTTACACAGTGTTATGTATCAACCATATTGCAGTAAAGTAGGGAATGTGTCTTAAATAATAGCACCTGTTTGTACACCAGTGCTCAGAGCCACATCATTCACAATCACCGAAAGGTGGCGACAGCTCCGGTGCCCAGGGACGGAGCATGAAAATCAGAATGTGCTACATACATACAATGCAGATGATGCAGCCTGAGAAAGAACATAAATTCTGACAGATGCTACAATGTGGATAAACCTCGAAGACATTATGCTTAGTAAAACAATCCACTCAAAAAAAGATAGTTTATGGTTCTCCTTGTGAGAGGTACCATGTAGTATTAGGACACTTATTTTATGGGTAGTCAAATTCATAGAGACAGAAGGTAAAATGGTGGTTGCCAGGGGCTTGGGGAAAGGGAGTTCGTGTTTAATGGTATGGAGTTTTCATTTGGAAAGAAGACACAACCTGGGAAGAGCAGGGATACCGGCCACACGACAACAGTACGGCAGCACTAATGCCACTGAACCGTACACTTAGAAATGGTTAACATGGTAAATTTTATGTATATTTAGCACAAAAAATAATCTAAAAATTTAGAGGCTCAGAAAATAAGTCACACACCGAGAGAGCACAGTATCTGCTGTATAGCCTTAAATCAAAGGATCATTGAGCAAGTATTCCCTCCAGCCACTGGGCAGAGTATCTTAAATGTATACAGTAATCTTGTTTACGCCTCGCAACAACTCCTTGGGAATAGGGATGGTTGTCTTCCCACTTTATGGAGTGAGGGCACGGAGAGGCAGCACCCCCGTACCCCTCCACGGCAGGAACAGTTGCCCAATGCAGAGAGGGAGGTCAGCAGGCGGGCTCAGCTGCAGGGAGCCTCCTTGCTCAAGGTCACACCCTTCCTGCGTCCAGTGACTGAGAGGAGTGAAGGACAGAGGCCCAGGTACTGCTGCCCAGTGAGAGAAAGGTGCGATGGGATATTCACCCCAGCACTCCCCAGCGGCTTTGCCATTCACAGCTCCATCCCGCCTCTCCCTCTACCCAAACCTGCTTCCTTCTTCTGTCTTCCGCAGGCCTGAATCCCTCATCAGCACCTTGCTCCAGGTGCCTTCTGCATGTCTGCACATCTCTGTAACTGGCAGCAGTGACTGGGCAGTCCAAGAATTTGACTAGTATGGGGGAAACAAGGACACGGGGGCATTAAAAACATATCTAGGTAAAGTCCTCATCTCAGTGCTAGGTGCCTCATATATGCTTAATGTTGTCAACGCTTGCCTTTAATCACTTATTAAGGTACTGTATAGAAAATATGGTAAATGGCTCAGCAGGTGTGGCTCAGTGGTGGAGTGTTGACCCATGCACCAAGAGGTCGCCAGTTTGATTCCCGGTCACGGCATCGATTTCCTGTGGGGGGTATGCAGGAGGTGGCCAATCGATGTTCTCTCTCTTCAATGTTTCTATATCTCCCTCCCTCTCTCTCTAAAATCAATAAAGAAAAAAATAGAAAAAAATATGGTAAATGTAATATTAATGAAAATTTGAGTTTCCAGGTTTTGCCTTATGAGGTGACTAGCTTCAGAAATCCAGTTATGGCTATTTTAAAAAGTAGGTTTGATGGCTGTGCTGAGTTGTCATTTCAATGAGCCTTAGGTACATCTATGAGAGAAAGGCCTGGGACAGGTTGATGATGAGATATGGGGCTCTTCCCACTTCCCCCAACCAAATGGGGAAACTGAGTGTCCCCCAACTATAGCTTTGATCACCAAATAAATCACTTTGGGGAAACACTTCCAACGTTTCCAGGTGCCTGACTGGTTTGTGCAGGGCGGCTGGGTAGGGGACAGAGTTATTTAATGAGAGAGATGTTTTAGGCTTCTCTTGCCAATCATAAGAGAAGGAAAGGAGAGCCTAAAAACATTTATGACAGCCAGTTCCCTCCATGTACCAGAGCAAATTATGTTGTGACTCAACAGCTCAGAACAACTTGTACCTGTCTACCAACCTGACATCGCCTTTCAGCCCTGACTGAAGAACCTGTACAGAAATGGCTATCCATGGTGCTGGACCACTGAGTTGGCGAGCACGTGTGTGCGTGTGTGTGCGTGTGTGTGTGTGTGTGTGTGTGTGTGTGTGTGTGTATGGCTGACTATCATGAGTTTCCCTCCACTGTGCCTGCGAATGCTCATATCTCTAAGTTTCATTTTCCCAACTTGATGGTAAACTCCTTCAGAGCAAGGACCATGTCTGGTGGTCCCCTTCCTACCCCACAGCATCAACCCAAAGCCATGTCCTTAATTAGAGTGGGCCAAAGTCTGATGGACAGGTAAGTATCCCTGTCGATGAAAACACTCTTACCACTGTCTAGTTTAAGGAGCCCATTTTCTGTGAGGACACGTTGCTTGCTTGGTCCTTGTGCCCTGAGCACCTGACCAGTAGCATGTACAGGCCCCACCATATTACATCATGAGCTCAACCCAACTCAGGCAGTATCTCCAGATGCCTTGGCTTGGAAGTCAGTCTTCTCCTGCAAAGCCCAGCAGCACAGTCTTGCCATCCCCAAAAAGTCTTTCCTTCTCTGTAGAAAAATACTTACATACCATGACTGATACTGAATCGTATTCTAGCAGCTGGTCCTTAAGGCAATCTTAAAAGAAGGAATAGAAGGAAGATAATATCTAAGGGGTGGGGGAACCTGAAGAGAATGACCTTACAAAGAGTGCAAGGCCACAGTCCACCGGAACAGCAGCTGGTATTCTGTCTGGCACACTGATGAAAATGTTTTAAAAACAGACAGGACAGGGGTGCCTGCAGGTGCTTTTGAACTGGGTTGAAGAAGCTGCTGCTGCTGATGGTGCTGGCTGCCTGCTCATTGTGCCTGTCACTCACCCGCCCATTCCCACCCACAGGTAATGGCAGCAGTGTCCAGTCTTCAGCACTAACAATGCGCCAAGAATGTGCCATGCCCTCTGCCTCTCGTTTCATTTCATTTTCACAGCCATCGCCCCGTGCTCTAGAATCTCCATACGGTGTAGACATCCACTGTGCTATATTATGGGTAAGGATGGAAATGTCAGAAAGCTTCCCATACCCTCCCAAGGTCATATAACCTAGAAAGTGGCTGAACTGGGATTCAATATCTGGGTATGAGATCTAAAATGATCACCATTGGATAATGCAGCGAAAGTCAAAACGTGGAGGAGGACAACAGGGCAGGAGAGAGGTGGATTTTGAGAATGCTTGGAGCAGAGCAGGTGGGAGATGCTGAAAATAGCATAAAATAATGTGATTCAAACCAAAAAGGGGTGGGACCCCCATGTCTGCCTTGGTGAATAACAGATGGAGAAGTGGCATGTTAGACCCCACGGGCCTCCAGCAAATACTAATTGATGATGATGACTTCAGAGGAGCAAACAAAAATTTGAAGAGACAAAAGAAAGAGTTAAGTGCACACGGGGAAAGACAGGGGCTGGCCAGGGGAGAGATCCTGACGCAACTGATTTGGGTTATGGCAGCCACAAGAAGACTTCACAGGAATACTCTTACTTAAGCATCTCAAGTTTTCTATGGCTGAAACATCCATTTTCCTCTCTCTCAAAAAAAAGTTTCACGTGAAGATTAATGGAGGTCTCCCCACATCCTTGTACATCTTAGACAAATGAACTGGTTCAGATGTAGAAATAGATCAGCCCCATACTCTCTTTGGCTACCCCCACATGATGTGTTCTTCTACCTAACGATATGTACATGAGCCAATTGGCATATTGGAGCATGAGAAAAAATAAAATTTTAAGTGAGTTGGAAGAATGTAAGTAGATTTCTGGCTTCCAGCTCCTAATTCATGAGCACCAAAATGCATATTTCATGACCTCCAAAGAGCTGAAATTGCTCCAAATGCAGCGTGCTGTGGGACAAGAGACAATTCTAGTTAGTTCAATTACTGAGGAAGGTGATCAATCAGGACATAGTTATTGAGTACCTATCCTGGGCCAATTGACTGTCTGGTTGGTTCCTTAATAGAAATAGAATGGATGTAAAGAATAGACTTTTGGTCTTTGGGCCACATCCTGTATTTGATTAGCGTTGCTTTTCTTGTATCAAGCTGGCACCTATGGACGTGACGGAGCGTGGGCCCTGTAGAGACACCTTCCAATACCAAGGCTGGGTCTTCTCTTAGACATCTGTTGTTTTGGTTTGCCCGGCATCCGTTTGCCTTCCCGCTGTTGACAACACTCCGTTTGGGGAAAGATGATCTCAAATGCCATTTGTTAAAGAGGATCCACCCCTCTTCCTATAGCTCCAGTGTGGATAAGTGACCTTGGCTTGGTGCTCCCACATATTCCATCCACCCCTCCTAATAGCAGGTTTGGGGATAAGCTGCTTCAATGTGAATGAATGAAGTGGCCCCACAGAGAACAACGTTGTCTACAATAAGAGGATGCTAGACTCTGGACAGCACTGAGTGTCCGGATTCCTCTCTTTCGGTCCTCAGTGCCATCCCGGACTTTCCATCAGAACCCTAGGATGCCCCTTCACACTTCAGCTAGTTTGAGTCGGGTTTCTGCCCCTTGTACCCAAAAGGTTCCTGGTTGGTAAAATGTTTAATATTAATTTCTCTGGCAAGAGCAATGCCAAGGATCATAAATAAAGTAGCTGGAAAAGGACTATTTGGCAAAATTAAGAACATGTTCTTAATCTCTTAAGGGCTCTACTGACCACAGTGTTATCACCACTGATGTAGTAGCCTGATTTGTCTAATAAGCTCCTAAATATATGGAGCTTATTAGACAAATATATATATATATATTTGTATATGTATATATATGAATTATAAGTTGATTAAATATTCATTTTAATTATAATAAATTAACAGTAGATATTATATACATGTATAATACATAAAATACATGTGTTTTGCACCTGTATAATATATATGTGTGTATATTTATGTGTGTGTGTGTGTGTGTGTGTGTGCGCGCGCGCGCATGTGTATTTTTCCATTACCTGGAGGGAGCTGAAGGGAAAGGTGAAGAATCTTGCGTTGGTCAAGCAATAGTTTGAAATGCCTAAGCTTTTTGTTATGGAAGTTTTTAGACGCAGTCACTTTTGATTTAGTACAGAATTATAATCAACTAGAGGCTACAGGCATTTTAAGCTGCTGGAGTTTATTTTGGGAGTTTTGCAAGACAGCAATCTCCATTTCTTAAACATGTGCTTTGGTAAGACAAAATACTACTTCTCAGTAGAGCACACTCTTAAAGAAAATCAATGTAGATGTTATTCTCCTTCTCACCTTTTTTCCCCTATAAAACTAAACACTCCAAAACATGGGCACAGCAAACTCCATTTCTAAAGGTTTTTTAAGTTAAATAATCCAAGGGAGTTACATAAAAATATCCCCTTTGAGACATGGAAGTGTTCCTATTGAAACAAGCCTAAACAGAGAGCAGAAGGGAATACAGTACAACATTTGATGAAGAGAAGTAATTACCGTTTATGAATGAGGAAGCTCAATGTTTTCCTAAATTACTCAAATTAAACCTCAAATAAATATTTGAAGTTCTCCATCTAATTCGTCTACAATGAAAAATTGAATCTCATTACCTTCGGATTTACATCAACCCTAATTTCACAGATTGTAGTTATTTCAGAAAGGATGAAGAAGCATTTTTCAATAGGAGGAAAATGAATTGAAGTTTCAGTACAAAACAATACTCATTGCATAGCATCAAGAAAGTGTCATTCTAAAACTTTCCTCCATAGAAAATCTCTAAGAAAAAGTCATGGATATTGCCTTTGGCTTGGAGATTAAAATGTGTACTGTAAACATCAGTTGTTCAATGCAACTGTCATTATGTGTATATAATGGTGGTATATATAGATATCACATACCTCACTTTTAGCTGACCTGTTATATAAACTAGAGCATATTATTCACTTGACAAAATAATTCCCCACTCAACAAAAATATCCAGAATAGGATTTCATTTAATAATGAGTTCCCCAGTGTATTCTACCTGTAATTTAAGTCCATTTTCACAGTTTTCTAGATACGACAATGGGCTCCGGCAAGATGTATGTCTTTGTCAGTCTAAATGCACATACAGTAAGTCAGATCACCGTGTGTACTTCTGAACCCCTCCTTAAAAGCTTATGCAATGCGATTATCAAAAGAATAGTCCATTGGTCACCATTGTTGCCATATCCAATCTCCTCCCATAGTTTCACAGCTATAAGATATTCACCTGAAAATCTTTTAGATTTCAAGCAGAAAAACAAACACAAAGAAAAATAAAATAGGCCTGGCCGGTGTGGCTCACTGGATTGAGCATCATCCCATGGACTTAGAGGTCCCAGTTTGATTCCCGGTCAGGGCACATGCCTGGGTTGCAGGCTTGATGCCCAGTAGGGGGTGTGCAGGAGGCAGACCATGGATGTTTCTCACATTGATGTTTCTATCTCTGTCTCCCTTTCTCTCTCTAAAAAAAAACAACATATTTTTTTTAAAAAGAAGAGACGACCTTACAACAAAGACAGACAAAACAAAACAAAACGTTTATTTTTGCTGTAAGATATAGAGAGAAGAATCATGATTACCAAACTAAATGTCCCAAAGTAAGCAACAGTTATTCATTTACTTAACAAATATTGATTGGGCACCAGCTATGTGGCAGACACTGTGGCAGTCTTCTACCAGGATATTTTCCCTGAACGTGGGAGAAAGAGAAGACTCCAAGGGAAAAAGTATTTAGAGTGCACACCATTCTATATCCCATTCTGGGAGATTTGTAATAGATGTGTTAGTCTCTTAAGGGCTCTGAGAAATTTTGCAGTGAAGAAACTTATCAAATCCAACAGCTACCAAACATTTTTAATTGTGCCACTCTATTTTTCTTTTTAATAATACACATTAACATCCACTATGAGAAGGGTTTTCTAAAATATCAGTCATCTAAAAGTTATGCCATATATATATATATATATATATATATATATATATACACACACACACACACACACACACACACACATACACACACACACACATATATATATATATATATATATATATATATATATTCTTAATCATTTTTTATTTTTTAGTTCCCGTTGATGTGCAATGTTATATTAGTTTCAGGTGTACACCCCAATGATTAGACATTATATAACTTACTAAGTGATCATCCTGATAAATGTCATACCCATCTGACACCATACATAGTTATTAGAATACTATTGACTAGATTCCTTAAGTGGTAGTTTACATCCCCGTGACTATTCTGTCATGCTCATCAACAGCATGCCTGATTTAACACTCAATCTTCTCATGCAGACTTGGAAAGCCTAGATATTATTTCGTTGTTGTTTTGTTTTTAGTTTTCTCTCCACCAAATACTTCCACTTGAGTGACATCTGTAGTCCCAGTCCTACTCCCCAGGAGTGCCTTCTTTCCCATCCTGCCTTGCGGTTCCCAGGGCTCCAGGGGTGGGATCATAGACCAGGTCTGTCCAATCAGTGTGTTCAACCACAGTGAATGACACAAGGAAAGCCCATGCTCTAAACTGGTCAAATGAAAGGCAACTCTGAACTTCATTTTCATAACTGTTACCAGTGTAGTTGCTGGGAGGACACAGTGGAGCCGTGGGCCAGCTTGCCATTATGGAGAAAAACAACAGCACAAAGCCAACGCAGAGAAAAGCAGAGACAGAAATGGCTTGAGACTCTGTGGATTACTCTATCCCAGTCAAGATGCCCTTGATGAACAAAATCTCTACTGGAACACTGTAAAGAAATATAACTAAAATATTTTGGAACTTCCATGGGACAGGTATTCTTTGATAACATTTCCCGATAACATTGTATCTGAAATATTTTTTTTTTTTTTTTTTATGTGATGAGAGAAGCTAGTCGCCTCTTCTCTCTATAATGAAATTTGGATGAGAATTCTGGGCATAATCTACATAATTAATATGTGCCAACTCCAAATGGTGGATCATCTCTTAATTTTTTTTTTTTTTTTTGAGATAAATAGGAGAGAAATTGGATTCATGTCCTAGCCTGAGCTCTAATTTAACAGACATTGGAGAATACTGACAATATACTATAATAGCAGCCAAGCCAAAGGGGATTATGTGATAGGGGCACACATCTCAACAGATAGTATGTAGATGCATTATAGTTGCATCTCCATGACAATTCTGTTGTCACATCTCCTTCTGACCAGAGCAAGGGGAGGTTCTGGGCTTCTAAGGACTCTTGTGATTCTAGTGTGTCCACTTGGATAATCAAGAGTGAGCTTTCCAGCTCAAGGTTCTTCATCGAAAGATGTCTGCCAAATCCTCTTTGACTTGTACGGTAAAATACCCACAGGTCCCAGGGATCGGGAAGACGTTCAGGGGTGCACTGTTCTGGCTGTCAGTCATTTCACATTGGTGCACCTGGGTCATCGTGGATGGGGCGGGGGATACACATTCTCACTTCCTAAGGTTGACGCAAAGACGATGTGAAATGTTATGTATCATGCACATGATGTGATACCTGCTACACAGCATGTACTTAGAATCTGTTTTCCCGGACATGGGTGGAAGCCAAAAAGGAAAATGAACATGGAGGCCCGTTTGTATGAAGGAAGTAGAATAAGTAGGTCTTGAAAGTGACTAGTAGGGATTTGAGGACAAGGGAAAGGAGAAAGGGAGAGAGAAGAGTGCAGAGTGACAGCCATAGGATCATTCTTAAGAAATCTGACACCTGTCCGGCCTGTGTGGCTCAGTGGTTGAGCATTGACCCATACACCAAGAGGTCGCCAGTTCGATTCCTGGTCAGGGCACATGCCCAGGTCGTGGGCCAGATCCCCAGTGGGGGTTATGCAGGAGGCAGCCCATCGACGTTTCTATCTCTCTCTCTCCCCCTTTCCTTCCTTTTATTATGGGCCTAAAGTTTCCCCATTGTCTCCCCTTCCCCGCTCCAGCACACCACCCACATGTAGCATTGTTCTGGGAACCACAGGAATGATTTCACAGGGACAGGAAATCATCTTTTGGTGGGAGTGACATCTAGTTCCCGCACAGCTTACAGCAGACTGTTTTAGATACAAAAGACATGGTTGGGAGATTTCTCTCCAGAGCTGTATAATTCCATTTTACTTTTCCTAGCGTACATCAAGGCAGAGTGACATCTTCCTGTTAACAATCAGAGCGAACACGATGTAACGCGAATAACAAAATGACTGGACGCTGCGTGAGCTGGTGTTCGTTTCCACCCTGCAAACACGAAAACATTCCGCTTCGTGATGATCCCCAACCCCCCTCATCACAGGTTGACAGAGTTAGCCGGCGGCGAAAATGGAAACCTGACCTCGCCAACTTTCTTTCAGAGCCCAAAGGGGGAGGAATCCAGTAATGTGAATTTATAGGCAGGAAAAGGATGGCCTGAAGTCAATGCATTTCTTGGCTCATGGTACTTCGAAAGTCAAGAAAAACAAACTTAAAATATCTTGGGCTTGTACATGTCTTTTGGGGCTCAACCCATTTCTTACCAGATGATAATTGGTTAAAAACAGAGGCTTTTGGCTCACAACCAACCAATCAATAAATCACTGCCTGGTCTTCCTTAATAACGATGTATCCGTTCACCTTAAGATCTAATAATTACAGTTTTGAAATGATGATTTGTGAGGTTTTATCTTTCATTCCATACCATTTTTAAAACAAATGGGTGTACTTTCTTTTATTCCCTGAATGTTAAACTATCTTAGGCAATATCATTGTGTGTTTTAAATAGCTCTAGTTTTTTAGAGTATGATGATTTTTCAAGTCAATTTATGTTAATAAAACAGATTCCTGAATTACCTTCTACAGAAAGGCATATTGAATGGGTGATATTATCACCCTATCTACACTTAAAAACATGCATATTATCATTATTTCTCCACATCCCAGAATTCCAATGAAACAAAATAAAATATCTTGTTAGAGAGTCATGTTATTTAAAGTAAACTGCTGATGAATTGCCCAAGTTTTAAGCCATGGGTAATATAATATGTACTGAAATCCACATAAGCTAGAGGCTCAAATCTAAGAACACCTCCTAAGCATTTTTATTTCAGACACGGATAATTCCTTGGGGAAAAAAATGATATTAATAAATAAATAAAGCAAGCTTTATTTCCAAAAGATTACCCAAAGAAGATTAACTTGTTTATAATCAATACCCAAAACTAATTTTCTATCAGCTTGCCCCTATGCTCTGGGGATCAGTGAAGTCTTACACATCGTAGTCTCTGTAATTGACAAACACATGCACACACTCCAAAGCACAATACACACATAAAAAAAAATAAAAGAGCCTTCAGAAACTCATCGCTCTGTGCAAGATGAAGCTCATTGCCCTCGCTCAGGAGTCCCGTGCAGCGAGTCTCTCCTCGAGGAAGACAGAGACATAAAACAGCTGGGCTCTCTGTTCATTTCCATGTTGTGGGAGTTGCGGCAAGGAACCAAACAGAACATGAATGATAGGCATGTCACTGAAGTACGTCCAGAGTTTCCGTGGCAACTGCCCCGTGCTAATGTGTTTACATTGAGGACGATATCAGCCACAGACACCCTTTGCTATCATTTACAGCGGACGTTGACGTGGGCAGGTTGGGGCACTTTCATGAAAGATGCGTCCCTGATAAGCATCTCTTACGTAATAGTAAAAGTATGTTGTGCCTTAAGTAAAATGTATTGACATGCATGAGTGCAGGTTGCCATTTAAAAAGTTGATTTTTGTCTTTTTATAAAAGAAAGAATTATCCATTGCCCACACCTAGAAGGTCTAGATTTTCATGATAGTAAATGTAGAGGCTAACACTTAAGAGAAATCCCTTCCTTATATTTCAATCTATTTTATCACCTCATGGGAGTCATAAACACATATAATAACAAAGAACAATTCAAGCCAGAGATCCTATAACCAGTTTGTATAAAAACTCCAGACACAATCAACCTTAGAGTATGAGTCTGGGGTCTTTCAACTCGAATAAACACCTATAGATGGGATGGCTGGGTGGAAAATTACACAGGTTTGGTCTCTGTCAGAGCTGTGTTTGAATCTCAGTGTTCCCACCACACGTGTGCAGAAGTGACCTGGAGGAAATAATCGTCACCACTGCTATTGTCATGGGGTTTACATGAAATCATGCAGGTAAGGTGAATAGCACCGTTCATGGCATGTAGTGTTCTCAAAGAATATTTTTTGTTAACCTGTGGCATCTTCTATCTCTAACACTTATCCTCAGGAAGCCCATTTTGGCAATGTGGCAGAGATCAATGATAGGTGTTTACTGTGTCCCAGGTCTTGCCACACATTTCCCAGACTCTCTTGCAGCTAGACGGAGCTCATGTAATTCATTCTGGCCAATAGGTAGTGAGAGGGAGAGTCACATGAGAACTCTACGCTGACAAACACAGAACAGGTGTGAGCTCTCCTCCCCTGTCACCACACCCCTGCAAAGTCATTTATGACATAAATATAGCTATAGAAAACAGAAGCTCCCTGAATCCTGGCATTTCCTCTTGGAAGCTAACTGTCTCAGGAAGATGCTGTATACGCAGTGGGCTTTGCGTGGAAAGAATAAATTTGCAACTGATAAGCCTCTGACATATCAGGGTGTGTTGTTACTGTACACAGACTAGCCTATCCTGACGTATATAGATTATCCCCTGACTTTAAATCAGGAATTCAAAGGAACACCAATTCTAATGTGGGTTCCTATGAATGCCCCAAGTCACAGAAATGTGTTTCTTCTATAATTGTGAGTCTTTTAGGAACTTGATATCGGCCATTCTTAGATGTTATTAATATGGAGGTTTGTGAAATTAGTTTAGCAAAGTTTCTCCATGATGTTGTCTAATACTTGTGTTTACCTTATAGATATTTTAAAACCATATCATCATGAGCAGAATCTGCACACACACACACACACACACACTCACACACACACAGTATAAATCAGTTACATAAAATGATTCCATCAAAAGCTTCTCTTAGAAGATCGTTTATCATTGTCATGGACACTCGAAACACAGGAAAGGAAGCACAGTCTACAGAATGTTTAGAAAGAACATGAAATCTGTATTCAATAATTTCCATGGGTCTCTTGATGTGTGAAGAGCGGGTGGGAAAGGGTGGGATGAGGGAGACTGGGGAACAAGGAAGGAGTTGCCGCTGGATACATTACAGGAAGCTTACGCTTGCATTTTAGTCTCCTTAGAATTTAAAAAGAAAACGCCTGCCTTTGTGTCTCCGAGTGGCCAGGAGAGAGAGCAGCACTCTTTGGGGTAAGCGCTGTGGAGTCCTGCGGCCTCACCCCCTTTGAAGAATGCATTCACCCCTGTAGTAACTGGAAATGTTCCCAAGATGTACATAATTTCATGGATGGGAGCACACCAATTTCACAGAACTTAAACGGCAAAACCATGTAGTGCTTAAATTATGCAAAAACAAGCTGCGTCCCAGCGCAAGGGAGGCCTCGGCTTAGGGATACTTGGGTGTGTTCTCCGCTCCGTGCAGTCGGATGGCCCTCGCGGCTTCCAGAAGCATCTGCAGAGCAAAAGGGGAGGGACGAAGCTCTGAGGTAGCCAGTGTAATTCTGCAAAGTTCCCAGTGGAACAGAAGAAGCCTTGGGGTTTCTGTGAAAGGCCCCTGACCTTAGTCTGGCATGAGACCCACCGGAGCGACAATGTGGCTCGTGTGGGGTGGTGGGAACCAGCCTGGCTCTAGTGAAGGGATGTGTTCCTCACATTCTCTCAGGATCTGCGTGGAGGGAGTGACCACACCCACTGCTGCGGCGGTGGGGTTTCAACGAAATGATGCAGGTAGCGCACGTGGCCCAGTGCGTGGCATGCGATACGTTTTCAAAGCACATTTGTATTAAGAAGTCACATCGATTTTTCTAAACCCAGAGAGATACTATTTCTCCCGAGTTGGAATCAACCTAAGTGTACAAAAACAGAGCTATATATTTTGTTAATGTAGGAGATATTTGTATAACAAAAGAAAGACATGAAGCCATAAAAGTGGTGTTTTTTTGTTTTTTTTTTTTTTAGGAAAATGATATTTAGGCAGGAGGTGCTTTCGTGACCTAATGCAAACACAACACTGAGTGAAGGCTGTTCGTTAAAATTATAGGTGGTTGGGGGGAAACCGTTACAGTTCTTATTCCTGTGTGTCAAGACCAACTTACTTTCTTGTACTTTCCATATTTTTTAAGTGTCCTACAATGGGTATACATTACGTGTGTGTAACTAGAAATGATCTTTGGGCTTGATTTATTTTCAGAGTTGATGACAATGCCCCGAATCGCTCCCTCTACGGGCGCAGCATTCAGATCGCTATTGCCGATGCAATACTCAGCACCACGCCCTGCTGTATCCCTTCTGTACAGGAAGGAGGCCGCCCAGAAAAGGAAATGATGAGGGAACCAGGGCTGAATCTCACTGTAACTTTTTCACCATTGTGCAGTCTCAGGCAGTTTACCCACTATCTCTGAGACTCGGCTCTGCTCACCTGTAACGTGGTACTAACCTTACCCACGCAGGTTCATTTGAGGAGTACCCTAAGTACAAACCGAGAAAGTTATCCAGTGGGTGTGGTACTTAGTGTGCATTGAGAACACACCAGCTCCCTTCCCATTAAGCTTTTCTCATTCAAAGGACAAAGGAAGAGGGTAGAGGAGAAATGATGCTGTAAGGAATTTTTCTTTCCCCCCATCCTACCCTGATTCAATTACTTTGCTGGCCAGTTAATGACAATTCGTTACAGGGGGCTTAGCCATCGTGTACAGATTTAAGCCGATCTTTAATTTCTTCCTCTAGGGTTCCAGATCAACGTCTAGGACATTGATAAAAACGCCCACCGCCCATCTCGACGACAGTCCCCTAATCTCACCCACAGAGTCAGCTGGCTTGCTTTTCAAGGACACAGAGGATCCCAGCCCTGGAAGTAATTGATAGCTCCATGCCTCCTTCCACTGCAGCGATTTCTAAGACTGCACAAGCGGATGATGTTGGCAAGACGGAAGTTCAGGGGGTTGCTGTGGCCAGCCAGGGAGTGCATCCTGATATTCTCTCTCCACTGACACTTAAACCAGGGGGGAAGGATGGAAACACCTGCCCTCAATGGCTGCTCATGAAAATGAAAAAATAAAAAAACTATATAAAGGCATACCTGCCTTCCTTTTAGCTAATTCCTAAACCTGCAGCCCGCACTTGGGAGCTTTTTCGTTATCATGTACTGCCATCTCCTGGCCACATGAGCCTCTACACCAACGACCCACAGGTTGCATTCTGAAGCCTATTAAGGGACATCTGCAGGTGAGTTTAAAATCCTATCTTAACGTTGAACCCTACAAACACACTGATAGCGCCAGAAACCATAGGGAAATTCAGTTATTGTCTCTGTGTTTGAACACACAGTGCACATGCAAGAGAAGTGCTAACACGGTTAAAGTGGCCACCAGGAGCTGGTAATAACGGTACCATTCATGATCTGCCCAACGCTGGAACAAGGCCACCTCACCTAGAGAAAAGCAGGAGCAGGTTTGACCTGACACCTCTTGCTACATGACCCATGTGTTCCTGTGCATCACCTCCTTTCATCCTCACAACTGTTTCACGGGAGGGAAAGGGTGGCTGCTGTTTTACTGAGACTTTAAAGATAGGAAACCCATCAAGAGGCAAATCACCGTCAGCTGATGGCAGGAGGGTTAGAACCCAGGTGTGTCTGACCATGAAGCTCAGACTCTGGTGGACATTAGCTGAGCCTCACCACCCCTCTGCCCATCTGTACGTACACCTGAGTTTGCAGACCTGAGGGTCTACTGTCACCTTGGACCTGATGTGATCTTCTTGGTTTGTGCAGCACACACACACACACACACACACACACACACACAATGTGTGTGTATGTATAGATTTGTGTATATACATATATATGCACACACATATATACGTACATGCATGCATCCATGTGTAGATATCTATCTACATCTATCTTTTCTTTTGCTAAACCATTTGCAGGTAAGTTGTAAATATTTCACTCCCAAATATCTCAGCATGCCTGTCCTAAATAAGAATAGTCTCCTATATTACCACAGTTCTATTATCACACTGTAGAAAATAAACTTTAATTTAAAATGATGATCAGATATCGAATATCTAGTGTCATATATGAATGTCTCAATGGTCATTTAGAGCTTTTCCAAAAAATAATAACAATAACCTTAGCTCTGTATTCGATTGTTAAGCCCTCTTTGTTTATTTCAGAACAGACCCTCCCACCCCTTTGTTTGTTTTCATAACATGTTTTTAAATTTGTTTTTCGTTTTCCTTTATTAATTTCAGAGAGGAAGTGAAAGGGAGAGAGCTAGAAACATCAATGAGAGAGAACATCGCTTGGCTGCCTCCTGCATGCTCCCCACTGGGGATGTGGCCCACAATCTGGGCATGTGCCCTGATAGGGAATCAAACTGGCGACCTCTTGGTGCATGGGTCAACGCTCAACCACTGAACCACACTGGCTGGATATTTTTCACAACGTTTTAACATCAGTCTTCTCGGTAACGTCCAGTGAAAAATAATGATTTGCTGCCCTGGCCGGTGTGGTTCAGTGGTTAGAGCGTGACCTGTGCACTGAAGGGTCGAGGGTTTAATTCTGATCAAGGGCACCTACCGGGTTACTGGTTTGATGCCCAGCCCAAGTTGGGGCATGTGCAGGAGACAACTAATCGATGTGTCTCTCTCACATCAATGTTTCTCTCTCCTCTCTCTCCTACTCCCTTCCATTCTCTCTAAAAATCAATGGAAAAAAATATCCTCTGGTGAGAATTAATAAAAAATAATAACAATGATTTTCCAGTTACCTCTGTGTCATTAAAGAAATACATATTAGGGTGAGGTAGAGTCTCAGTGTCACCTCCGCCCGGTCCTCTCCACAGTCAGCCCCCCTGACTGAGAGCCGTCGTCGCCCACACACCCTGCTGCTCAGACCAGAGCACCTGAGCATGGCTCCCAGCCACACTGGGCCTGAGCCGACTGGGTGGCCTGCGACCTTCAGCTGTCATCATTTGTTTTCTATCTTTGTGTTGCTTTTCTTTTCTTTTCTTCTTAAAATTGGTACATTCTCCCCCTTTCTTTTCCTTTCTCCTTTTGCCTTTATTTTACCTTTTAATGTGTTTGTTTGTTGTAGAAAGTTCACCCTGAAATGCTTTACCATGAACCTATTACTAATGGGAACATTCTCTTCCATTAGTGATTCTCAACCAGGGGCCACTGTGTCCCCCAGGGAACATTTGACCCAAGTCTCTGGTGACATTTTTAATTGTCATGACTTGATAAAAGGGGGATGCTACATGAATCAATGGGTGGAGACCCACGATACTGCTAAACATCCTACAACGCACAGGTCAGCCCCTACAGCAAAGAATGATCTATCTGGTCCCAGAGGTAAATAACGCCAAATTGAGAAGCCCTGTTCTTAAAGAGCACAAAATCATTATTAAACACACGAATGAGAAATACATTAAACATGTAACCATTAGGAACGTGATACATTCCTGCTTTTCTTTTTCCACAAAATGTAACACACTTTCCAGTCTTCATAATTCCTGAAAAGGACTGTGCAGGGTGCCTCTAGTGGCCATCCTGGGGACCTGCACCCGAATGCTCCGTTTCTGTGGGGACCAGGCTGAGGGCTTCCGGTTCTGAAAACACAGGCAGGAAGCCCTGATTCTGTTGTGTTATTTGCTGGTTTTGTTTTTTTTTAATTACCCCAGTCCTAATGCACCATCGATGCAATTTATAGGCAAAAAAATCCACACTCAAGGCACAGGGATTTCACTATTTTTCAGAAAGAACATTAAAAGGATTCTAATATTTGCCCTTCGGAGAAAAACAAACTCAATCTAGAAAATAGGTAATAGCAAAGATACCTGAGTCAGGAGAAACTCGACGTCTTTTTGAGATAAGTTCAAAATTTGGAAGAAGGAATAGGGTTAAGTAAAATAGAGAGTGATATCAAAACTTGTGTTCAGGAGACTACCTTACGTTTTCTAGGCGTGATGCTAGTGAATCATACAAAAGACTCAATAAATGTTTACAGGATTGATCTTCTAAATAGCTCACTTTATGTTCTGAACAACATGGTTATGTAGAAAGAGCAGCTAATATCTCCACCTTACCTATGTGAGAACTGAATTACAACGAAAGAGGTTATTTTATGACACCAACATTATCAGATAAAAATTGAACATTGAATCTATTGGGCCAAAATTCTATTTGTTGGTAAAATGACTTGATCGTGTATGTGCGTATGGGGGGGGGGGGGGGCATTGTGATTATGTGGTTTTTGTCTCTTTGTTTTTTGCCTTGAACTAATAAGCTAAGTTAACAGTTTTTTATTTTAATTCTTTTCTCAACTGACTGTATTTTAGAGATGAAAAATACCTGTATATGTCACAAATTCATTACAGAACTACTTCTGCTAAGTCCAGTCACCCCTCTGAATCCTTCTCAACACAGTTTGCTGGGCCAAAATTACTGTTTGATTCAAGTTTGCTATCAAGATAAGAAGCAAAGATTTTTTTTTAATACCAAGATAGGATAAAAAAATAGACTTCTACTTACTCTGATACCAGGACAGAACCATGAAATGTTGTATAAACTCTGCTAAAAGTTACTCAGGCCCAATTACCATGCAGCTCATTTGCATTTATATTGTGATCTCTGTATAAGCATTGAGCTCACGCTATGCTCTTGGTGGTGGCTGACACAGCCGAGGCACTCATTAATGTTTTGATCAGGAAGCTTCTAATATTGGAATGTGTGTTGAAAGAAGAGCTTGCAAAGTTAGGTGGCCACCTACCATCCTTTCTGCCTTACAGAGATTAAACACAGATTTAAATCACAACCACAGCAGTGTTCCTGGTCGTACCTGTACTGCCTGTCATTGCTCAACCTGATTTTGACATTAGAAAAGTAGACTAGAGCCCTGGCCAGTTTGGCTCATAAAGTGTCGCCCGCAAACCAAAGGTTGCGTGTTCGACTCCGGTCAAGGGCACGTACCTTGGTTGCATTTCGGTTCCCAGCCTTGGTCGGGGTTATGGGGGAGACAGCAAGTCAGTGTGTCTCTCTCATGTCGATGTTTCTCTCTTTCTCTCTCTCTCTCTTTCCTTCCCTCCCACTCTAACGGAAGATAAATGGAAAAATATCTTCAGGTGAGGATTAAAAAAATAATGGAAGAGTAGACTAGAACCTGAATCACACTATCTACTAGAAAATCAAATGAATGAAACGAGTAGTCATAATTATAATTCTACCACTTATTGAGTGTACACGCAGCCTCATGCTGAGCACTATCTCCTTTAATTATCAACCACAATCCTGTGTGATCCTATCTCAGCACCCATTTTACAGATAAGAAAAATGAAATTCAGAGGAGCGAATGAACCTCCTCAAGACCACATTGTTACCAAGCAGCAAAACTGGGTTGGACTCCATCTGAGTCAGGAGCCTAAACGTTCAATCATCCCGTCTTACCTTTCAGGCAGACAAAAAAAAATAAAAATAAAATAAATACTCATCTAATAAACTCCAGGAGAGTAAGCAGTAAATCTCAGAAAAATATGAAAGGGAATAAACAGCTAACAACTGTGGTTTGGTATAGTATTTGTCTAGCCTCTGCCTGGTGGGTTAACCGTGGACAAACAGAACTTGCAGAAAGAAAAGGAAGAAGCTGGCTATGAAAAGGTGTCTTTCCTTCCTCACAGAACACACTGGGGTCCTCTTAGATGGTTACTTTAGACTCATCTGAGTCCACTCTTTGTGTAAACATTTTAAATTTTTGAGCAAAGGAAATCCTCAAAATACATTCCCCCCTTTCCAATCCATGACTACTTTTTATAAAAAGGTCAAGGGGCCGCCTCCTGGGAGGGAGGGGTACCATGGCCCACTTTTCCCATTGGTAGCAAAGGATCTCAGGTACTCCATCCACAGGTCCCTCATGACCAAGAAGCATCATTTTGGGAAATCGGCCAAGGCTAAAAAGGGAAACTAAGGCCCAGAAATGACGCCATGCCATGATGTCAAGAACAGACAGAGAAAAATCTCTCCCCTTTGCATCATGAGTACAAGATGAGTAGTCCCAAACATCAGTTCATTCACTTATCAACGTCACTGTTTTTGCATTATTCACGGTCACCTTTACAAGGAATAAGTGATTCGTTTTCTTTAAAGTGACTCTTTTATCCTTCAATAAAATGTAAAACACTATTTCATATCACCACCCAAACGAAAGCCAGTATACCTTGCCAGAAATAAATGGTGACTATCAGCCTAAAATGGGTTGAAAACACAGCTGTTCCTCTCAGTGGTTCAATTCTGGCTGGATATTTTGTCTGCCGAAAGCTCTCTCTCTCTGATAAAAAATATTAGCAAGGGTTAGAGAGGTGTTAGAGACATAACAGTAATACAGAGAGATGTTCTCTTTGACATTCGAAAGGCTGGAATGGGTTTGAAAGGAAAATTACATTCACCCTCTACGATTCGATTACATGAAACAAGTCCATACAGCGCCCCAAAGGACCTCATACACGCTGAGAAACACTATCTAAACCCCTGCTCTCTTGCGCCCCCTGGATGAACCACATAACAAACCTTATCAAGGATTCGCAGTCAGTGACGCACCTGGGAAGCTTCCAGTGGAGGAGACATTAGCACTTCTTGAAATCAATGGTCGGAGCTCCTGTTCCGAGGTACATGGGGCATAAAGAACTCCCTCCTTGGTTCAGCACACCTTGTATCTTAGAAACACTGTTCCCCAAAAGTTCGTCGTTGAGGGAAAATCTAGTATGCAACCGCTTCTCTGAACAGAAACTCTTATGTTATTGGGAAATCTCTAAAGAGATCCCTCAGATCCTGGGTCTCTCTTTTAAATGACAGGAGCACCATGTCTCTGCACTGCCCACTACAAAAGCCACCTGTGGCTACTGAGCCCTGGGCGTCGGGCCCAAGGTGGAACAGCCGGTGAGTGCGAAACGCGCACCATGCATAGAAGACTCAGCCCACCTGTCTAACGTATCATAAATAATGTTCTATTGACTACATGCTAAAATGGCAATATGGCATGCAGGCTATGGAAAGTGTATTCTTAAAATTAATTTCATCTGTTCCTTTAACCTTTCTATTGTGGCTACTTACACCTGTAACATTATGTACATGGCTTGCATTCTATTTGTGGGATTAGGTGTGAGATGTTTATTGGGTCAGTGTCAAGTAAGCTGCTCTCTGCGGCTTCTTGCTGATGATCAGTCTACTGATATAGAAGAATAATTCCCTAAAATCGCAACCAACTATAAAAATAGGCCCTATAATTTTACGAGGTAAAAGTCACTGGTAGGTAGTTAAAAAGCTTTCCTGCCTCTATTCAGCCTTCTTCTCTATTAATAACCTTGATAATGATGTTAGAAGATAAATAGCTCACTGTCTTTAAAGTTAGAAAAGAAGGAAAAAAAAGATTTCACGGCTCATCTGTGTATGGATAAAGCGATCCAATTTTGGAGCAGTCCAAACTTGTTCCCTAATCAAAAATATACTTTTAATGAGATTTTATCTTTGATTGAAAATGTAAGCCTGTAATGAACTGCTAGATCATTAATCTTCTTCTGGGCTTAATTTTTATTTATTTTAGCTCCCTGATGTTTTTGATATGGAGTGCTTAATTTATGCTGGCCATTTGAATTTTTCTTTTTGGATCTTTTGATGTGGGTCCCCTTTTGAGGCAGTAAGTCCATGTCGAACTTACAGTAACAAAATTAAGACATTTAGCCCTAGCCGGTGTTGCTCAGTGGTTAGAGCGTCAGTCTGTGCACCAAAGGGTCTCAGGTTCTAAGGGTCAAGGGCATGTAGCTGGGTTGCGGGTTTGATCCCCAGTCCAATCGGGGAGTGTGCAGGAGACAACCAACTGATGTGTCTCTCTCACATCGATGTTTCTCTCTCCCTCCCTTCCACTTTCTCTAAAATTCAATGGAGAAAATATCCTCGATTGATAATTAAGCAAAAAATTAATTAATTAATTATTAAAGATGTTTCGTCTCCATAGAAATATGACATGCACATCTGTGTCTTCATGTGTACTTACACAGGTCAAATGTTACTGCAGGGCCTCACATGTGTTGGTCACCTGTAATTACTCGGCAGCTGGGCATAGCTGAAGAACAAACGGTCTTCGGGGTTGCATGCACCTCACTCACTGTGGGCCTCTGTGAGTTTAGCGCATTCATTTCATCCTTCTGGGGCTTAATTTCTTCATCTGAAAAAAAGGTGTCTATCTCCTTTTTAGTAGGGCATGCAGATTAAATGCATCATGCTTAGAAAGCACGGGGCACTGGTCTTGTGAATAGTAAATATTTAGTACTCAAGAGCAGTTGTTATTCGTTCTGAAGTCTCTTCCTCTTCCGGTTCTGTGCGGGAACACAAGTTATCTGGAGGGTGTCCAGGCGATTTTACCCCCAAGGGCACGGGCCCAGGTCAGGCCCTTCCCACCTCCCCTCTGCATTGCTCTCACACCGTTATTTACTACTGAGAGTTGGCCTGGGGCCAGGACCCCCCCGGAGGAAGTGCTACAGATGCAAAAAGGAAGGGCTCAGAACGTCCCAGATTTGTAGGAAGGTGGGATGGTATTCTGTCTCCAACCCACCTTCTCCCCAAACCTTTCAGATCATGGCAGGCCTTCCTCAGAACTCCCAGTGACTCCACGTCCGGCCTCTTGGGCCAATGTTCTCAAGGCTACCTGGATCACCTTCCCCCTGCACTCTCGGCGTCTGATCCCAGTTGACCTAGGGAAGGAAGTGTGTGTGTGCATGTGTGTGTGCACACATGTGTACGCATGTGTGTGTGTGTGTTCTCTCCTGTGCAACATCCTTTCATCTGCTTTTGATAAAACCAACCCCTCTCCTCCTTGTCTCTCTTCAGTTTTCTTTTTGGAGACCCCTTTCCTCCCTTTTCCGATGGAATCCATATGGAGCTGACACTGACCCTAAGTTCCAGGGATCCACAGGGGACGCGGGCCTAGCCATAGCCAGCCTTCTGCATCTGTGGTGTCAGGAACTGGTGTCAGCCATGGGCACAGGACCCACACCTGCCTAAGCCCAGGACTGTGTCAGTCAGCTGGCCAAAGGTGAGTCTGGCACTAATCTCTGGAGCCACTGTGCTTCACTTGGGAAGAGCCTGCCTGAAAGTAAGTTGACTCCAAGATAAACAGACCCAGAGGTGGAGACAGGCATCGTCCTGGTGACATGTTATGAGCTCCTGGATCTAGCCAAACCTGAAGCCAGCCAGCCCTGGATTTTCAGATGTGGAAGTATATCAGTTCCTAGGGCTGCTATAACAAATCACCACAATCTGGGAGGCTTAAAACAACAAAAATATTTTTTTCTCTCAGTTATGGAGACCAGAAGTCGGAAACCAAGGAGTCAGCAGACTAGAATTCATCTGAAGGCTCCAGGGCAGGGTCCCTCCTTGCCTCTCCTATCTCCTTGTGCTTGCCGGCAGCCCTTGGCTCTCCTGGGCCCGTGGTCTCATCACTCCTCTTTCTGCCTCTGTCCTCAGCATCTTTGCATCCAAATCTTCCTCTCCTTTCTCTTATAAAATCACCTGCCATGCACTCCTTGCACACATTTACTCCTCCAAAGTCTACAAGTAGCTTTACCTCCATCACTGACTTGGCTATTATCATTCTCTGTCCAGAGCTGTGCATTGGCCTTTTATGTACATATGAATATCTCATCTCCTGGATTGACTGCAGAGTTCTGTCTTTTAAAAATATATGTGTTTTTTATTGACAGAGAGACAGGAAGAAAGAGAGAGAGAAACATCCATCAGCTGCCTCCTGCACACCCCCTACTGGGGATCAAGCCCAAAACTTGGACATGTTTTCTGATCAGGAATTGAACCAGGACCTCTCAATCCATGGGACAACCCTCAATCCACTGAGCCACACCAGCTGGGCTAGATTTCTGTCTTTGAATTCATTCATAGTTCTTTCTCTACCCCAGGCAGGAAAAAGGAGCCACATTCCTCCTTCTTTTGCCTTCTGTTCTATTCGGACCCTCAGTGGATTGCATCATGCCCAGCCACATTGGACAGAGCAATCTACTGAGTCTACTGGTCCAAATGCTATTCTCATCTGGAAACACCCTCATTGACTCATGAAGAAATAGGATGTCATTTGGTCATCCTTTGGTTAGTCAAGTTGACACATAAAACTAACCATCGCCATGAGTTACTTTCTAATTCTCAAATCATACATTAGTAAAATTATGTTTGACTATAAAAAATAAATATCTTTCTTCTCCCATACAAATTTTATACATGATCATAATCAGAAGCACATGCTACCTTATGGAACATATTTCTATTCAACGTTCTATGTGTTATTAGTCCTTGGACCTCTGACACATGCAAATTGATCATTTTAACAGCCATGTAATACTCCATCATGTTCTGAGTTCAATATAATAAGCTCAAGATTGGGTATTTAGGTTATTGTCAATCTTTTGACATTGCAATGAAAGGAAAACGGTGCTTTCATTTAGGTGACATTTTGTTTCAGTTAAAACAAAATGAATTCATAGAATTAATTCATAATAATTCATGGGCTTAAGATTGGGATCAAAAGAATACTTATCTGCATGGTTGTTCATAGACACAGGGACTCTGGTTTTTAACTGACATTCACTAAATTGCAACAAGACCAGTAGAAACAAACAAACAAAAAATGAAGAAGCCAGCTTCATGGCAACCTAATCAGAGTGGGAAGAGGGAACATTCTCATTTTATGTTAATGTGGCTAATTTAGTAGGTAGAAATTGGTACCTCACAGTGGCTTTAATTTGTACATTCATGCAGCTATCGAGGACAGGTGCTCACCATGCGCCTGCGTCCACTGATGAGTTCCTTTGCGTGACTTTTCTGTTAGCGCCTTCGTGATCGCTCTCAGGCTTCTGTGATTCCCCATGAAAACATTCCATCATAGGGGCAAAATTAATATTTGTCCATGTGTGAATCGATGCGTTGGATCAACAGAAAAACCCAATCTGAAAAGATCAAACTAAAAACTACGGTTTTCTGTTATTGTAATGTAGGGTGCTATTTTGAGGGGATGCCCAGATGCACTTCGAGTTTTCAGTTGTTTCTCTGACTTGATTCTCTGGGGGCCACAGGAACCGGTGACCTCACTGGCTCAGACACAGAGAAGCTGGGAAGCTCCCGGCTGAGTCAGGTCCTGCGAGCAGGCTCCTGACAAGCACTGGCTTCCTCCCTCCGCTCCCTGCACCTGAGCTTGCGATCTCTACTGTTCTCAAGGATCTGTTCTCCAGTCCACCCAGCAAACATCCTGGTTAAAAAGAAAACATAGCCCTGGCTGGTTTGGCTCAGCAGTTAGAGCGTCAGCCTGCAGTCCAGAGAGACCCGGGTTCGGTTCCCACTAAGGGCTCGTACTGCGGTTGCAGTTTGTCCCCCCCGGCCCTGGTTGGTTGTGCGGGTGGCAGCCACTGGATGTGTCCCTTTCACATCGAAGTTTCTCTCTCTTTCTCTCTTCCTCTCTCTCCCTCCCACTCTATCTGAACAAAAAAATGGAAAAATGTCCTCGGGTGACAATAAAAAAAAAAGAAAACATAAAAAACCTTTGCTCAACCAGATTCTGAAAGTGTTTGGTTTGCAGAGGCCACAGCAAAAACGAAAGCATTTTTGAAGACTTTATACAAAAACAAAGACTAACCCAGAACTGGATTAAAAAAAAAAAAAAAAAGCCTCCGTAAAATAACAACTCAGTATAAAACGTGCATGGGCTTGTGTGTGTGTGCATAGGCACATGTGTGTGCACACATGTGTGTTTGCACAAGTATGTGTGCATTTCCCCCCCCGCATCCTGGGATTCTGCTGCCGTGGCATCACGTTCCGTCAAAAATTACTTCAGCAGCCTGGCTGCTGAGATGGATGACACAGTCCCTGCGTTCTCTGACCTTGATCAACACGAGGAAGATTTCAGCTGAACGGTGCAAAAGAGCTGGGACCACATAAATCACGTTTGGACAAGGCTTTCCATCTGAAGCATAAAGTCGCCATCACATATCAAGAAGTGGAATAATGCCCCAACTGAGAGAAAAAAATTAATTAACGCTCACTCTGTCTATCATAAAAGAACTGGTGGCCTTTTTTTTTTTTTTCCCCCGCCCAGAAGAGGTGACAGAGCTTTCTGAGAAAACTGGCTCTGCACGTAATTAAGCGTTTTCTCAATCCATTGGAACTCAGCGTTTACGGAGAGAAGCATCACTAAAAATTAGACAAAAAGAATAGATTTCTTTTAAGCGAAATAAATGACAAGTGAAAACAATAGCTATAATTAATGGTATTAAAATGTAAGCAATTCAGTTCCGATGAATACATAACTTCAGAGAGATGGCAAATATCATTATGAATAAATCACACCTTTAAAATGGAGGCATCAAGGACATAATCCTACCTACCTGAGGCTGAAGTCAGGTAAGGTTTCACCAAAATGTAACGGGCAGGGTGGACTTCTCAAGGGCCTAGGACAGTGTGGCTACACATGCCTGATCTAAGGCTCTTAAAATGCTTCCACGCCATTCACCACCTATAAAAATACTGGTCCCTGATAGACGATGCAAATTCATAACAGAGAAGCAGGTGAGCCTAAAAGTCAAAACCAACTCCTGAATGCAACAGAAGCATGACATGTCTGTCTCCTCTTCATCTTTGGGCTTAAATACAGAGCAGCTGGGGTTTGCTTCTCTCCTCAGTTTCAGATTCTGTGCCAGGAGCGGCCTATTCCCGCCACACTCACTGAACCCCTGCCTTCAGCCTGGGCAGGCATCACTAATCTATCACGCACTCTTGCGAGGAGAACCCACATCTCAGACTCCTCATTAACACAGTGGCTTTGTAGCCACTATCCATCCACGATGACACCAGAGATCGAGTCTGTTTCCAATCCCAGGCTTACATGTTTAGCTGTTTTCCATCCCTCTCTGCGTGCCTTCACCCAGATTGGCGAGTGCCCACAGGACACACCCAACCCCAGACCTGTCGTGGGAGACCTGGTGTCTAGTTCCAGCTTTGTACTGCCTTTACTGTTCTACTTCGCAACCTTTTGGATGCCACCCGAGATCTATGAAACTGAGACAGAAGGAAAGAAGAGGAGGAGAAAAGTGAATATAAGATGCTATAAAAAGGTGGCTTACATGTATCATGCCAAGCCAGGAGGCTGAATATTAGCTCATTGCATTGCACTGTGTCCCCAGAAATTAACCACTCTCATTCCCTCCCTTTGATGTGAGAACTTAAGCATCTGAGAGGTTACATGACCAGGAAGTGACCAAGCTGGGATTCAAACCCAGGCCTTTGAGAATCCTGAGCTAAAACTGTGATGTATTAGATGAGCTTCCCAAAGCCACCTTCAAGGCTGATGGGAGGGCTCATCAGTGAAACAGCCTGATCTCCCTCAGTAGCTTGGCACTGACTCTCGCTCACATCTCTGTCCGTGGCACTGCGGAGAGTGCCAGCACCCCTCTCCACCATCAGAGGCTAAATGAGCTCCCCACCACATCCATTTCAGAAGCTCTTCCAGTTTTTACGTGCCTTCCCCATGCCCCAGCCCACCACCCCCTTCCAATTGTCCTAAAAGGCATGAAAGAGGAAAACCTAACTAACAGCTCATTTTCAAAGTTTCATAAAAGAGGAACGTGTCAGGGAACCTGCAGATAAAATATAAAAGGCAGGTGCAGAGACCCGTCCTGGAGGAAGAGGGCCTGGTCTACAGAAATAACAGCCACGCAGAGCAGCGAGGTGCCGGTGGGAAGCACAACGTTTTGATCATTCTGGAGAGCAGACCGTGGTGGGCCCCGACATAATTCACTGGGCTGAGTGATTAGGAGGCGGTTAAATGCAGAGACACATCACAGAGGACCATTTAGCATTGGCCCGGGTTATCTCTGTTCCGGTGCAGGCTCTGTAACAATCATTCTCATGAAGAGAGCTACCTTTTACTTGTGTGCTGGGCACTGAGCACTGAGCATGTGCAGCAGGCAGGGCCAGGTATCATATTCTCCTGAGCAGCATCTCCAGCAGAAGTGGTGGTGCAGACTCGAACCCAGACCACCCAGGCTTCAATACACTCCTACACTTACTACCTGGTTGATCTCAGGCACATGCGTTCACTCCGCTCTCCCTCATTTCCTTATCTGTAAAACAGGGATGCAGAGTGCGTGCATCGCCAAGGATCTTTATAAAGATTCGTAACAGATTGCTCATGAAGTGCTCAAACAGCGCCTGGAACATGGCACGTGCTCATTGCCAGCTGGTTGCAGTCATCATTGACCAGGTTCTCGCCCGGAAAAACCACCAGGTGAGGAGGGTTACCTTTCAGGACTCTACTTTGAATTCATTTAAGTCATTCAGCTGGGGCCCATCCTACCGCCGGTTGTGGGTGAGGGCAGACAGACAGACAAGCAGAGGTCCGCTATCTGTAGCTCAGTACGTGGGCTAAGCCAAGGAGCAACACCCCTGGGAATTGTGCTAAAACTACTGAAAGAGAATTTCTCTCTTTCCACAGGTAGGACTTAAGCCTATAGCTAGTGGTCACCATCTCAGCACCTCATTTACATTTTAAACACCAGGGTCCAGCAATACCAGAAGGCAGACTAATTTTATTGGTATTGCATGAGACGGCTGTCTTTTTCTCTCTCTCTGTAAGCTGGTCCAACCTGACTTTCCACTATGCCATTGAAGATGTCCTGACTAAAGCAGCCCAGAAAATACACGTGGCCTGTGTTATCTGCCCCCATGATATAGGTGTGTGTCTGTGCATCAGAAAGCTAATGGGAGTTTCCCAAGGCTTCTCAACTTATAATGGGCGGAGCTGGGATTCAAACCCAGATTGACTACACTGTCTTTTGAAATAAACTATGTAGACGTGAACAAAAATGCTGAGGAATTCTTGGCAGCAAACAATTTGGGGGGGTCAGTGTCCCTTTCTAGAGTGGACTTCCATCACCTCCTATTTGAGGTTCCAAACACATCATTCCAGACACACACTGGGATATGTCATCTCTACTCTCGGTGGAGTAAAACTAATGGAGGCTGGCCATCGGTGGCCATGGGTGCAGCTCATGGTGCCCTGTCTCCTAGCAGAAAAGAGGGGTGCACACCAAACCCCACCTCGGTCTCAGCCATAAATCCTTGCTGAACAAAGGAGCTGAGGCAGGTCTGCAAACATGAGTCGCTTGGCTGGCGCTAAATGGCACCTTCTTTGGCTAGAGATGGTGGAGGGAGAGTGAGCTGCTGCTCTGAACACAGTCAAACCACCGGCCAACAAGTGGATGGGAATTCACTGGGAGTGAGCGCCTGGCCGATAGGAATGATGGTTAATAATCCTGAGAAAATTCACAGTTCTGGGAAATCGCGAGAGAGATAGCCGCTGCACAAACAGAATAGCCAGGCCGCCCAGATACCGGTTTTGCTGGTGTTAAATGACTCTGACCTGCGCCTTGGCCAGGGATGGTGGGGACGCGGTGACCTGCCAGAGTTCTCACTGGCCAAGCACAACTGTGAGCAAGGGGACACCTTGAGGCAGGGGAACTGTCTGTGTGCATCTGGTTATTTCACAGGCTCAGAGCACACGCCGTGTACCGCAGACTTCATTCTGTGATCAAGGACAAAACACGCCCCTTGCTTATCAGGCTTCAGATGACTTGGCCCTTGCCTGCTTCCCAGCCTCCTCTCAAGCCACACACCTCTCTCCGGTTCCCAAACCGTGCCACACCTCCCCCTGCACACTTACATCACTGAGCCCCATCCAGGAGCCTCTCCCCCACTTCCCCTGCAATTGTAACTCACCTATCCTTCTTCAGGGATACTTCAATTTTCATTTCCACAACTTTGAGGAATCTTGGAGTGTCCTCCCATTTAATGCATACATATATAATCAGCCTTAAACAAAGGGCATTTGGAGCAAAAAAGAAACCAATCCCCCTGTCAGTGCCGTGAGTCTCACCAAATGGTGCTCACTGCGGTTTTTGCCCATCTGCCTTGAAGATCTCATTTCGGTCTTTAATGAGCCCTGGTCCATGAACGCTTGCCATCCCTGGGAGAGCCCCTCTGTAAGGAGTGTGTCTTCTCCTCCGTCTTTGTTCTGCCTGTCAGAGCCCGAAGGGCTAATCCACTGCCATCCCCACAGCAAGAGATCAGTGCTAATAGAAACCAACTCTGGTGACGGTTTTTGCTCACTTTCAACCTCACCGGCATCCAAGCCTCTGAAATCCAGGAGATTAATTTATTGTCTGTGTTTATCAGCTCGTCTATTCACGGCATCAGTTGTACACAGATACTTAAGCTGGGCAGTGTCTGAGATGTTCCTGGGTGGAGCTGGCCATGACCCATGGAAGAGACCCATCCACGTGGGTAGGACTGATTGACTCTCAGAAACCCAGACCTTCCTCTTCCTGCCTGGCGCTAGTTCAGACTCCTGCCCTCTGGCCCAGCCCCTAATTCCACCCATCTCGTCCCCGTCTAAGTCCCCCTTGCAGACACATAGGGTTTGAAACTCCCCAAAGGCAAACCCAAGTCTCTCTTTGGATTGCAAACCCACCCTCAGGAAACAGTGTTTCTTAAACTCTGGTTCATTGAAATCCACATACACAATTTTTCTGTATCAATCTGACTTTCATTAGATGAACTCAGTTCTTTGTTCTTGATAGATTCGTTAAAATTATGCAACTACATCTTAAGTAGACTTTTTAAAAAGGAGATAGTCGATGGAAGTCCATGGAAAGAGTGGTATCCTTTGTCATGTGCAGACTATAACCCCAACCAAAAATAAAACAATGTTATTAAAGTATAGCTACGTATTACAATTGCCTGTCAAGAGTTCTGGGTCTCTTGGTTGCGAAGGTGGATTCCCAACTGTTTGAAACCTTTTGGGTTTGTTAAACAAATTAGCAAACAAAACTCCAAATTATTTCTCCCTGATATAATCCCAAGATCTGAGAAATAACTGCCAAGAGACCCTTCCAGCTCTGCACTGAGGGTCCGGTGCATGGCCAGGAGCCACTGACGTACCCCTTCTATCGTATGAAACCCAAGTCACGCTTGGGCAATGCTGGCCTGCAGGGACGCGTGGTCCTCTGCCACCACGCACCTTTAAAAAGGGGACACCTGCTGCCAACCCAGCCCCAGTATTTCTTAGGGTCCTGGCCGACGTCACCGTGCAGCCAAGGCCTCCATCTTCACTCCACTTGTACTCGCCAGGACCGCCTCTGGCCCCACCTCTGGGCTCTGTCCGATCCCTTCTTTCCTCTTGACTCTCTCCCTTTGGCTGAGTTAGTCACACAGTTTCATCTCCTTGGTTCCATACCGATCTGGCCCTGTCCAGAGATACCTGTCCTCCCCTATCTCCACTTCCCCTGGGAGGGGAGACGGACGCCCAGCCCCAGTCCATTGGCACGGCACACACAACCCGTCACATGTTCTATCACCCCCGGGCCACCTAGGAGATGCACACTGGACCTCTACCTACCTTCAACATACCACGTTCTATGCATTGCCCATGAGACTTGGTCTGCAAGTCACAAGGCTTGTGAGTCTGTTGAACCCCTTCTGCACATAGGTTTGATTTGGTGTGTACAGTATTTTACACACCAGGGGTTTGACATGAAAATCCAGATGTTCAGAGTGGCTTAGAAAATGGCCACCCTGAACCTATATTCCACATGGCAACCGGTAGCTGGCTCTGGGGCCAGTTCTTGTCAGTCCACCACTGTCCCCACCACTTCCTCTTCCCCCGCGGTCACCCTCTGTCTCCCTGTGTCTCCCTTTACTGAGCTGTGATGGCTGCCTGGGCCCAGCAGACAGGTGAGTGTGTTATTTTCTGACCTGAGCCAAGCATCTCTTCCTCTCTAAAATATTCCCGAAGCCTCCTAGGCCCCGCTGGGGGCCCGTTTCTCTGAACCTTGCTAAGTTTCTTTTTAAAGGAATTCAACAACTGATGACATGGAATGCCCGTAGGTATGGACATTAGCAAACACCAAACAGAAGCAGCTACCGTGGGTTCTCATTTTGTGCCAGGAACTACACGTGCGGCTTCGCAGTGTTATCTTGTCAATGCCTCACATCAGCTTTTCCAGGGGATGGCATTATCTCCAAGTCCCAGACAGGCGAATGGAGACCGAGGTGGGGGAAGGGAGCCTCTCAGGTCGCAGAGCTGCCGAGGAGGATGAAAGCCCAGGACGGTCCAGCCCCCCAGCCTGTGGTTGCACCGACGGATCATGCTCACTCCTTCAGAGCACAAAATGTCTTACCCCTGCTGGAAATACAGAAGCTCGGAACCGAACCGGGTCTTTTGGAAACTGAAGCCAGTGCTGTACTTGGAGGTTACTGTCCCTTGTCCTCAAGACCAGAAACAGGGACCATCCTCCCACCAGGTGCCACGGGCTTGCCGGAGGGTCAGAATGGACGACGCTGTGTCGAGTCCCTACTGTGAGCCAGCCGGAGCTAGCACATCGGAGGCTGAAAGCTTGTCCCCAACTGGAAGCCACATCACTTACTCAGCAGGGGGTGAACAGCTCAGGCACACATTCTTCCATTGGAAAGGGCAGTTTGCACATCGTATAAATGTCGTTCTCTTTGTGTGTACATGCATGCGGGTGCATGTGTGTGAGCACTTGTGCGTGTGTGAACTCTGTGTGCATGCATGTGTGCGTGTGTGTGTGTGTGTGTGTGTGTGTGTGTGAGAGAGAGAGCGAGAGAGCAGAGTAGCACTATAACTAAGAGCATAGCCTCTAGGGGGAAAACCTGGGAGTTCAGATACTGACCTATCATGCAACGTGAGTGATCTTAGGCAAGTCACTTAACCTCTCTGAGCCTCTGTTTTTTTTCACCTTTAAGATATGGATCATGTTGGAACCTGCACACATAGCTGTTGTCAGCATCTGCAGGTACACACAATGGCTAATTTGAAGCATGGCGAAAGAAAAAAGTTCAGACCTCTCTCAGTATCACCACTACACAACAGTCTGCCTCCCCATCACCGTCAGCTTCCATCAGACCCAATCTGAGAGTCGCCGTAACTTGGAAAACCATGCAAACCCCTTGCATGCAGTTTCAGAGCAGATCGGAAATGGTTTAGCCGCGCAGGCCAGGTGGTAAGTGGCAAGAGGAAGCCTGGCAGTGTTGATGGCCTTTGACAAATGGGCTCTCACCTCCTCCTGACAGATTCTCTCCTGGACTGATCCATCAGCCTCTCCTCTCATCAACTGAACTGCACTCCTCATAAGAGCATTGAAAGGCAGATGGATTTTGTATCCCAAATAAAAATGAATTTGAATGCCTTCGTTCCCCACCAGCAGCACGGGCCCTGGAAATGCCCATCGCGCATGGTTGTGCCAGGCCGTGCAGTTGCTCTGAGTGACGGGTCGCCTCCTGTGACATTTGCTCACCCTGCCTGAGCTCCGTGGCATTCACCTGTGGGAGGAAACAGCCAATGCTACTTCCCTCTGCAGGTGGGAAACTCGACCAGCCTTTCCGACCTCCCCGGGACATCCTCCAGTGACTTCCAGAAATGGCCAGGAAGCCATCCAAGCCCAGGTCCTTTCACAGGGCCTCTGCTGATGTGTGGTCTTGGGAGCACAAGAGAAACGTAACGCAAAGCCTCACTACAGAATGCACCACAGACGTCTCCATAAACAGCCGGACAAGGTTCTCCAAATGACGATCTGCATTCTGTCTGCCCATGGAAAATAAACATGAAAAGAGAAATAGAGAAACAGGAGGAAAAAGAAAACCCTCTCCTGTCCACAGTCTCAGATTGAACCCAAACTCTGTGCCGACCAAGAAGAGCGATTTCCTATATTTAGAAGAGGGCTCTCTTTAACTCTTGAAATTCACTGTTTCTCGTCCATCATCATTTCTGGTCTAGGATCCAAGGGGAAAACAATTCACCTCCAGCAAATGGCCTCACTGAATGGATAAGGTGTGACATTCGAGGGGGCTGGCCGGAGAGACCCTACTAGATGTGAAAGAAAACTTGAGACCCTGTGTTTTCCAAAGTCCTTTTATCAAGAAGATGCTCCCAGCCACAGGCAAAGGTATAATGAATGTGAGCATGCGGGTATGTCCAGTGGCACACAGGACAGAGGCCATCGAGTCCCAGAGGCCTCACGCTACGGTCTCGCAATGGAAGGAAGGGAGCGTTGAGAACACACTAGTTCTCCGCCAGCGCACTCCGCATCCTGGAACCTGCCGGGCCACGGGACGGCCTCTTCAGAGGCAGGCTGACTTATTATTGTGGCACCTCTGTCATCTCCTGTCACTTCAGTTCCACTTAATCAAATGACTGATGGTGTCAGAAGCATTGGGGTTAAATGCAGAGGGACACCCACACATGCAGGACCGAGCATCCATGTCCACGGTGCAATTTCCTCATCACCCATCAGGGTGGCAGAGGAACAGGAGCCAGTCAGGGAACAGGGGCAGTCACTTCAGCTGCATGGTGTGTCCACGTCCTACGGGGGTGGGGGGGGCTGCCCCCACACCAGCGGTTAAGTTTTGCATCTTGACTTTTTCTTTGAGAGACAGGACCTTCACATACAAACCACCTCCAAGACCTCACCCCTGCTTCCAACCATGAGGAGACCCCAGAGAAGCCACAGCCCCAATGCTCACATCACCAAAGAAGAAATAAATCACAAAAGAATCAAGGCAGGAAGCAAAGTTTCGTTGGACAGAAGACATGAAAGTCCCCAGGGAGGAAGACAGCGAGAACAGAAGTAGGTATTATAGTAGTCGTATCTCTGGAAGTCACCACCAAAGGTGGAGTTAATTCACGAGTCATTAGTCATATGAGGTCAAGAAAACAACAGCAGCGCAGTTTAGAAACGAGGCCTGGTTTGAAATGTCTGCCTCAACCCACCAGTCCGTGACAAGCACAGAAACCCATGTGTGTGCTGTCCATGTGTTACTCGATTTGGGGGAAACGGAAGCCACGTTCAGAGTGATCGGCAGGACTGCTGCCCACTGGTGAACACCACAAAGCCGCCACCGTCTCAGGGCCTCGTTCTCATCGTGATGTGGGAATCGAGGCAGCTCATTTATATTGTGGGTGACAGAGCTGATGCTGTTTTAACAGTATCAGTTCTTCTGACATCTTTCAAACAATATTGGCCAAGAAAGTGGAAACAAAAGAAAGACAGAGCCCGGCTGGTGTGGCTCAGTGGTTGAGCATCACCCATGCACCAAGAGGTCGCTGGTTCGATTCCCGGTCAGGGCACATGCCCAGGCTGTGGGCTCGATCCCCAGTGGGGGGCATGCAGGAGGCAGCCGATCAATGTTCTCTCTCATTGATGTTTTTATGTCTCGCTCTAAAAACCAATAAGAAAAAATAATTTTTTTATAAAGAAAGAAAGAAAAATTATTGGGCAGGAACACAAGAATTCCATACACGTCCAAGGGAAGGAGAAACATCCTGAACTCGGAAGCAGGACAGAGAAGGTGCGTCCGCCGTATGAGAGCCGCGTGGCTGGGGCAGGTCACCGAGGGCTGGGCTGGTGGGGACAGATGACACATGCGGTGGACACATGTTCAGCCCCCGTGGTGGTTCCGTTTGCCCGACGCACAGGGCACCTGCCCACGAGCCTACCAGCATGAAAACACACGGCGAATGCAGGTTGAATGGAAACACCCTCGCCTGCCGGTCAGAGCAACGGGCAGCTCCAACCGAGGGAAGACCACGCAGAGGGAATGCAAGCTACCATGTCACCACTCCCTTCCATGGGAGGAGGTAACACTCCTTAAGAGAATGCACGGCAATCGCCTTTCATTGAAAAGCAAGGCTTGTTTGGAGGATTTTCCCACCACCTTGTTCATTGGCGGGGGACTGAGCTGTCACGTGATCGGGGTGGGCGCCTCTGCTTGAAGCAATCACGGGTTCGGCAATCACAGCGCAGGGGCAGAGAGACAGCTTTCGGAACTGGGGGAGGATGTCCAAGGCCGCCAGGAGATCATACCCTCACTTCACTTACTTGACCTCTTTGGATTCAAGGCATTAAAGGTAGATCTGATCTGCTTGGATGCGTTCCGCCACAGAAACGTGTGTGAACTCTTGTCAATAAAGAGACCGTGAGACTATTCCAGGGAAGGACCATGGTCTTAGGGTGCCTTTTTCTGAGGGGATCCACACCAAGTGTGACAAGAAGATACATGGGGGAGGGGGCTCTACATGTGGAGAACATATCTTCCCCTTGCCACCCCCCAAAACACCTCGTGTAAATAGATTCATGTCCCAGGAAGTTGCCACCGCTGAGTCTGCGTCATGATGGAAACCGAGGCAGACCCTTGATGGAACACAGGGACACAGCGGGAAAACCCCAACATCACACCCCCTGTATATACTATGTAACATTAGTGAACCATCCGCGATGTGGGACATTACATCTAATCATCGACAATATCCCGCTCCCACGTGAACGAGCTGACAGACAAACGGGCTGTCCTCCTGAGGAGGCGCTCTGACTTGCGTGAACATGGGCAGTGCCTTCCCTAAGGAAATGCAGCGTGCACTCCTCACCGATGCCGCCCGAAAGGACCCGGAGCAAGGAACGCAGGTGAGCGGTTGAAAGCACGGCTGTCTCGACGTGTCCGACACCGGCACGCGTGTCCCCTTCGCGAGCCAGTGCCCAGTGAGGCGTGCCTCCAACACGGGGTCCAGGTCGGCGAGTTCTTGTTTTGCTTGAAACCAAGACGATGGAAAATATCAACTTACCTCTCTGTCCTCTATGTCCACACAGGTATTGCGGTCGGCTTTGATATCCTGCGAGGAGGGAAGAGAGAGAGAGAACAAGGTCAGACTGTGGCCAGGCACAGGCGCAGTGTCGCTGACATGCTCTTTGAAGCAGCCGAGAGCGCCCTGCCTGCTGCTGCTCCCCACGTGCTTTTAGGAGCACGTGCCCTGGTGTCCCCGTGGGAGCCTGTGGATGTCATAACAAAGCTGCAGATGTGGGCGAAGGCAAATGCTAGGGATCGGAGCCCACAACAAAGAGAAGCTGATGGTTCATATAATAATATGCTCCTCAGAACCCTTTGTCACATCAGCAAAGACTTCCCTTAATCAGACTTAATGTCTCTCCCATTCCAGATTTAGGACAGTTAAATCATCCTCCTTTCAACACAAAACCACCACTGTCTATTCTATATCTCTCCATCCATCCATCCATCCATCTACCATCCATCCACCATCCATCATCCATCCATCCATCCATCTGTCCATCCATCCATCCATCATCCCTCCATCCTCCCTCCATTCATCCATCCATCACCCATCATTCATCCGTCCGTTCGTCCACCCATCATCCATCTGTCCATCCAACCATCCATCCATATTTATTGCACACCTACATTTTTACGCATTTGTCCTGTTGCTCGCGAACGTAATGGTGAAAAAAACAAAAGCATGGTTTCTATCCTCAAGGAACTCACCAGTTAGAAGGAATGGCAGACACACACACACACACACACACACACATACACACGCACACGAGTAACTGTGATGTTCATTTACTCATCCAAAAGCTACACATCAGTACCTCTACTGTCGGCACGGAGGGCTCAGTCACATACAAGACACATGGTGGGCCCTGCCCTGGTGATGCCTACATTCTGTTGGAAAAGACATGCATACAAAGAAATGCCAGTGCAAGCTTGCTTTTTGGGAAGAGGGTATGTTCTATGAAGAAACATAAAGCAGGGAGAAGAGGATGGGAAATGCTGAGAGTAGGAGAATAAAATGTCAAATTTTAAAGAGAAGCAGCAACAGAGTAAACGTTTGAAGAAAGTTATGGGATGAACCCTGGGGTCATCTGGGCAAGAGGCACCTCAGACAACTTGGACATGGTCAAGCTGGAGGAAGGAGGCCCCTGTGGCTGGAGGACAGTTAATTAGGGAAATAGTGGGGGATCAGGTCAGTGAAGGACCACACAGCATTACTGTTTTTATTTTAAGAAAATGCACATGAAATTTACTATTTTAACTGTTTTGCAGTGTGTAGTCCAGTGGCCGTGAGCACATTCACATTGTTGTGCAGCCATCACCACTACCCATCTCCACACACACAGATAATTTTTTTTCATTAATTGTCACCTGAGGATATTTTTCCATTTATTTTTAGATAGAAGAGGGGGGGGAGAGAGAGAGAGAGAGAGAGAGAGAGATCAACTGGTTGCCTCCCACATGACCCCAACTGGGGTGGCGGATCCAACTTGAAACCCTTCAGTTCATGGGCTGACATTCTAACTGCTGAGCCAAAACATCCAGGGCTGTGTAGGTACATTATCTGTATCTATATCTATATCTATATGTATCTATATATTTATTTAATCCTCACCTGAGGATATATAATTTTTATTGATTTTAGAGGAAGAGGAAGGGAGGGAGGGAGGGAGAAAGAGAGAGAGAGAGAAACACTGATGTGAGACAGAAACGTAGATTGGTTGCCTCCCACATGTGCCTAGATCAGGGACTGAACCCACAACCCTTCGCTGTGTGGGAAGATGCTCCAACCACCTGAGCCACCCAGCCAGGGCTGTCTTCAAACGTTCTCATTTTCCCAACATGAAACTGTCCCCACTGAACAAGTCCCGCTCGTCCCCCTTCCCCACGGCCCCTACAACCACCCTTTTCCTTGCTGTCTCTGCGAAGGGACCACCTGTGTTGCTCTACGGGCTGCATGACCACCTTCGCAGACCGCTGGCCGAAATGAGAACGTATGTTCTCACGGAGCCGGAGGCCGAAGTCCGAGATCAAAGTGCTGTCATGCGTGGTTCTGGTGAGACCTCTCTTCTAGGCTGTGGAAACACCTTCTCGTGGTGCCCTCACCTGCTATCTCCTAGGTGTGCATGAAGACAGCCATCTCTCTGTCTCCTCTTCTTACGAGGACGCCAGTCCTAGCACATTGCGACCCCACCCTTGCGATCTTATTTAACCTTAATTACCTCCGTAAAGGCCCTGTATCCAAATACAGTCATGTTGGAGGTTAAGGGGTTCAACATATGAATTTGGGGGGACAAAATTCAGTCTATAACACTCCTATAATATTAGCTCTTTGCTATGTGGCTTATTTTATTTAGCATCATGTCTCCATTCAAGGTTCATCCATGGGCAGCATGTGTCCGGATTTTATTCCTGACACAATATTCCATGATGTGTACAGACTGTGTTTTTTTGATCCACAAAAAATAGATGCTGGGTTGTCTCCGCCTTTTAGCTGTCGTGAGTAATGTTGCCATGAACACAGGTTCATGTGAACATATCTGCTCAAGTCCCTGGTTTCTCGTCTTTGGCATAAAGGCCCAGGCTGAAACACGGCATTGCCGGATCACAGGCTGACTCTTCTGGAGACTGTCTCTCACAGAGGCTGCATCACCTCCATCTCCGCCAGGGTACCCACGGGCTCCCATTCCTCCGTGTGCACACCAGGGCCTGTCTTCACTCAGAGGCTTCGAAGAGAGGACAAACACGATCTGACTTCAGTTTTAACAACAGACAGTGGAGAACCGAGAGTCACAGTGAGGAGTCAGGGATGGGGAAGGCGGGGTGGGTTGGTCAGAGGCTGGGCAGAGCCATCAGGTGTCCTGAGAGACGATGTAGACTGTGGGGATGAGCTGGAGGGCTGGAACCCTCCCTAGTGTGCTAGCCCTGGACAGGCAGGCCCCGTGGGGGTGGCAGGATGGTGCAGGGTCTGCAGGGCTCAGCAGGGCGCAGGTCAGGGCAGGTAAATCTGCCCTCTCCCCAGGAACTAGCTGGCTTGATTCTGCCCGTGCGTCATCAGAACAGGGTTGGTAAAGGCGGAAGATCATCCCCACAGTGGTTCATTCAGTGCAGCAGGTCCTGGTTCCGTGGGAATCAAGAGTGGAACAAGATGGGACCCTATCACAGGCGAAGATTTCGTTCTCCATGGAACAGACTCTTCACATTGGCTGAGTGGGATCAAGACAGTGAGCAGTGATGGGGTGCCCCTTTGGTGCCGGGGACAGGGCTGGGTGTGGTTTGTGCTTGTCTCTAAACACCCCACAACCAGCTGAGGTCGGCGTTCTTTAGTTCTGATGGTACGAACGTTGAGGAGACTGCTCCTGCAACTCGCCCCGGAGCTCACCTCTCTGTGCAGACGTGACTCTTCACACTTTTCATCCCTTCCAGGTGATTTTATTGCTTTTAGTCAAGGTGGATACTTCAGGCCCCGTGTCTCGCTGTTCTTGCTGTGGGGAGGGAGGGTCCTAGTGCAAAATCAACCACAGAGGAGGCACAGATGTGATTCCCAAAGTGCACTCCTCAATCGGCAGCATCCTCTGGGCACCTGTGTCAAATGCACATCCTTGAGCCCCATCCCAGACCTACTGAATCGGAAACGCCGGGGCCGAGGCCCAGGAATCTACATGTTGGCAAGCCCGCCCGGAGATCCCGCTGCAGGCTCAAGGCCGAGAGGCTACAGGCCAGTGGGTGGCGAGTGAGCAGTTCCCGTCCTGCCACCCAGACCGGTGCCGGACGGGTGACTGCACCAGCCAGCCGCCAGGCAGCCGTGGGCGCGTGCCCTGCCCCTCAAAGGCAGTCCCTCACCTGTAAGACAGGGGTGATGTGGAGAACGTGCTACACCCCAGCAACCACGCCACCATCAGGGAGCTGTCCAAATGCAACGCCTCGGCCTTCACCCCAGAGAGGCTGCGTCGGAATCTGCATTTTCACAGGTGTGAACGCTGAAGATTTGTGTCCCCCCCAAAGGCACAGGTTGAAGCCCTAACTCCCAGTGTGGCTGTATTTTGGAGAGCAGCCTCTAAGAAAATAAGTAAGAGTAAATGAGGTCCTAAGGGTGAGGCCCCCATCTGATAGGATTAGTGCCTTTCAGGGAAGAGAGGCCTCAGAGACTGCTCACGTTTTCTTTGTGGGCCCACAGCTGGAGAAGCTATATCAGGACCCGGAGAAGTGGCCGTCTGCAAGCCAGGAAGAGAGCCTCCCCTAGAACCCAACCCTGCCGGTACCCTGAGCTCAGACTTCCAGCCTCCACAACTATCAGGAAATAAATGTCTGTTGTTGAAGCCCTCAGTCTGTGCTATGTTGCCATGGCAGCCCAAGCAGATTAAGGCAAAGTTCCCAGCAGATGTGCAAGGCACGGTCCTAGGACACGGGTCACGGCTTTCTCACGCACACTCCTATGTTCACCGCTGAGGGCTCTGGCAGACCCTGGACCCCGAGTGAGCGACATGCCTCTTACTCTCACTAAGAACTCTTTGAAATCCTCCTCTAAGAACCACAAAGAGAAAGCAGCGATTAACTCAGTCTGGGAGTGATGAAAAGCATCGATTATTTTTAAACCTGAGATGCCATGTGAACACAAGGTAAAGAGTAGCTCCCTGTGGTTCTGGTGCAGTTCCGACCCGGGGACGCCTGCTCCCTCCTTTTCTCCAGTGAAAATGTGTTGCATTTGCAGGGAGAGGGCCACATCCGAGTTTGATTTATCCACGCTGAAGTGGCAGGTGTTAATCAACTGCCTAACAAAACCAGTGAACCAGAGGCAGGTTTTGTTTTTAATCTGCCACCGAGGTTCGGCGCAGGCGGCAGGAGAAAGCCATCTGGCGGCATCAGAACCCTTTCCCCAGATTATTCGATTTATTCTTGTCAGGATTAATTTACTAAGCCCGCGCCGGACTTTTTTATTTAGATGATATTGTTGGTTTGCCATCCGCTGCGGATCTGCACGGAAGGCGCCCCAGGGGACGGCACTTGCTTCTGAACAATGTTGGAGTCAAATTGGAAAAATGTCACTTTGGCGGGAACAAATTATTGTTCGAAGGGCTCCGCACAGAGCTGGTGTCTCCAGATGGGCTCCGGCCTGACCTTCTCTGAACCAGGGTAGTTCTGGTGGTGCCTCAGCCCTGCTCGAAGACTTCGCTCCGAAAAACAGCTCAACGGCCGACGCGCTCAGTGGGAGTTTGGAGAGATGCTCTCATCGTCAGCCAATTTCCCTGCAGAAGCCATTCACTCTCCTTTCTGCTGCAGGGACTCCTGACCGGTGACTCCACCGCTGGCGACCCACGGGTACCCACTGTGGGGGCGCCCTGCTTGGGTGCGCATCACTGGGCCTCGCCCCACGAGGCGTGAGCCCGTGCCTCAGTGTCCCCACCTGTGGACGAGGATGGTCGTCACGACCTCCTCGTGTGTTGTGAGGCAAAGATCTTAGCATATGGCAGCCATTGATCACTGTTGGCTGTCGCGGGTGACAGCCTCCGGACGTCTTTGCGAGGCCTGCTTCTGAGCGGACTTTGGAGAACTTAAAAATGTTCTGTTTTTAAGGTTTTCTCTTCTGAGGCTTCTGAGACATCAAAGCCTTTGCTTTGTGCTTTTCAGACGCCGCTTTCTCTCCCGGGAGAGGTTCATGTCCCTCGGCATTTGGTGTGTTGGTTGTTCCTAATGGTTTTTGTAGGTCAGGGTCACTTGTGGCCGCCATGGACGGACACCATCACCCTGGACCAGGGACAGCGTCGCTCACAGCTCTGAAGTCCCTGTGAGTCGATGGTCCCCGTGAACAGGTGGAGAGGAAGGTCTGCCGATGAGATCTGGGAGGCCTTGGAGAATTTGGAAGGTAGGAACCTGTAGTGAGTTGAATAGGAACCCCCAAAAGGTGTGCCCAGGTCCTCGTCCCTGTAACCCGTGCACGAGAGCCGATTCGGAAATGGGGGCTTTGCAGAGGTAACCATGACTCTTGAGATGAGACTACCTGAGCGGGCTGTAAATCCAATGACACATGACCTCGTAAGAGACAGAAGCGAAATCCACATGGAGTCGGAGGCAAGGACTGGAGCTTTGCGGCCACCAGCCAAGGACCCCGGAGCTGCCAGGGGCTGGCCGAGGCAGGAAGGATTCTCCCAGAGGCTGGGGAAGAACAGCCCGCTGACACCTTGAATCCGGACTTCTGTCTTTGAGAACTGAGAGAGGATGTGTCAGCTGCTCTAAGCCTCTAAACGTGTGACAACTGTCTTCCAGACACCACAGGGAACGAATCAAGGGCCTTAAGGGGCTTCCAGCACAGAGTTCCTCTGTGTGACACTTGCTGTGAATCACTGAGAAAGGGAAGGCTGGTCCAGAGACCACCCCCTGTGTCCATGCTCCGAGGGGAAACAAAGGCCCTTTAACAGGAGACCCCGCGGCAGTCCTGGGCTGCTGTGCTCCTGGGCCCTGTGTTCCCGGAAAACAGGCCCTGGCAGCTCTGAATGAATGCGTTCAGGTCAGTCCCAAAAGGGCGGTGGACAGGAGAGACCAGGTGCTAACATCTGACGTAAGAGTCATGCGAGGAGGGGGGCTGTGTGTTTGAACAGCACTGTTTTCCTGGCCTCGGTCATTCACCAAGTCCAGGGCGAGTCACAGGAAACGCAGCTGACGTCACCTCTGGGGATCCGGGGAGACCCGGCCAAAGGTTCACCTGACCAGCCCCACCTGGGCTGATGGTCAACCAGCCTTCCACTGGGGAAGGAAGGTGTTTCTCACTCACTTTCAAACATAAAATAAATGCCGTTTATTTCACAACAGTGTACTACATGGTGAAAAGCACCTTTCGACCTCACGCTCCAAAAATAATTCAGAAGCTCATTTCAAATTCTGAATCGAAGTTATAGAGAAGAGGAGAAACGGTTTCGCCTCTCGCCTTCCAGATTCTTGGCCGAAGACCCCCTCCCATAATAAAAGACAGATTAACAGGAGAAAAAAACAACAGAAGCCTGCTAACGTGTATACCTCCTGGACGCACGGAGAGACCCGGAAAACCGAGTCGATCCCCAGAAGGGCTCAAGCCACCACCTTAAATACCCTCTCCAGATCAAATCACCAGATGTTGTGGGGAGGCCATTATGGGAGGTGACCCGGAAAAGTGCAGTGAACAAGGATAAGGTCCTCATACAGGCTGAAATAATTTTATCTTCAACGATAAGAGTTTCTGGAGATTAGTCCTTTTTCCTTTCCCTGGTACAGAGAGGGAAACACCCTTACAATGCAGATTTTCTCTATAAATGTACATTCCTCTTACAAAGAGGGACTTCCACTGTGTTCAGAGTTCCCCCTGTGCTGTGTATGCTGCTTCTCAAAGAATCATCATCCCTCTGCCCAGCCAGTATAGCTCAGTGGTTGAGCGTCGACCCACGCACCGAGGTCACCGGTTCGATTCCCGGGCAGGGCACATGCCCGATTGTAGGCCCGATCCCCAGTAGGGGGCGTGCAGGAGGCAGCCAATTGATGTTCTCTCTCATCGATGTTTCTCTCTCTTTCTCTCCTTTTCTCTCTCTCTAAAATCAATAAAGAACAAACATATATTAAAAAAAATCATCACCCCTCAAATAATCCCTATGCCAAAGAGACATATTTTGGGGTGGCAGAGTCTGCTCCCCTTCCGTTGTCAATGGTTTCCTTTTCAACAGCAGTTTTTTTCTGATAGTTGGGGCACTTAACTTTCCTACTGGTCTAAGAAAAACAGCAACTTCTAACTTAAAAGACGCCGACCAGTATGAGTTTACGTTCTTGGACTTGGAACACAGTGGTGACTTACTGCGACCTGAATTCTTAATTGTTTTGACTTCAGTAAGTGCTCAAGCTTTAAAAATAAGCATGAGCCATAAGGGCCCGTTGGCCCGATGCTTCCACTCTGCAGATGAGAGAGCGGAGTCAGGGAGGGTAGGGGGCTGGCTTTGACAGCTAAAGATGTGAGAGGGACTGAGATCCATCTGGTCTACCTGCTATGCATTTTACATTTTCCTATATACACCATATTATCCTTGAAGATGAATATTTAAATCATTGGTCTAAATTTAATTGCCTTAGTTAGGGATAATGATTTTGACTCAACTTTTTAGAAAATGGAATAACTATACTGTCTTGTAACCATAGTTGAAGTCGTGTATGCCTTTCAGCTGAATTCTGCAGCCTGGGTTCGCTCAGCTGAGAAGACCAAGGTTCCAATAAGGTTGCTTGAATACACGAAGAATAGCCTACAACATGATCAACGGTTTAAACATGAGTCATGAAACCATAAAAGTCCTAGAAGAAAATGTAGGCAGCAAAATCTCAGCCATCCCACTTAGCAGAATCACTTAGGGCAAGAGAAACAAAGGAACAAATGAATAAGTGGGACTACCTCAAACTAAAAAAGCTTCTGCACAGCAAAAGAAACCACCATCAAAATGAAAAGGGAACCCACTGTATGAGGGAACATATTTTCCAGTGATACATCATCAGATAAGGGGTTAAGTTCTGAAATACACAGAGTACTCATACAACTCAACAAAAGGAAGACAAACAATCCAATTAAAAAATGGGCCGAGGACCTGAATAGACACTTCTCCCAAAAGGACATACAAACGGCCAAGAGACAAATGAAAAAATGAGAGATGAAAATTAAAACGACTATGAGGTATCACCTCACACCTGCCAGAATGGCCGCCATCAACAAATCATCAAACAAGTGCTGGCGAGGGTGTGGAGAAAAGGGGACCCTAGTACACTGCTGGTGGGAATGCAGACTGGTGCAGCCACTATGGAAAACAATATGGTGTTTCCTCAAAAAATTAAAAATGGGACTGCTATTTGACCCAGTGATCCCACTTCTATGAATACACCCTAAGAATCCTGATATGTTATCTACTTCATAACAGGTCTCCATTCAGTTGCTCAGCCACTGCAATACCACATATGGCCAGCAGATGGGAGCAAATAACTTTGCAAAACATCGAAAGCGTCACTCAATAGACCAGAACATCTAATTCACTGAGTCTATAAACTTCTTGAAATACCACAGTCTTTCTGCTCCTTCAAAAATGTATGTCTCAGATGACAATGTGTTTTAATTAATAAGCCTTAATTACTTACTAGGAATGTGATAATTCGAGGAGGCATTTTATTAGTATGTGTAAAGAAGTTTCAGTCTGACAGAGATCCTGTTTCAAGGCACAGGATACTCTGAAAACACTGAAGTTTCTGTCTAAATATGAGGAAGACCAAGAATGTTAACAGCAATTTCACCTGAAATCATACAAATGGCAAAAAAAAAAAAAAAGTGTAAACTAAGATTTCAACATAAATCCGTTCAACCAAGAGTCAAGTCTGCCTTAGTTGGCAAATTTGCTGACTTTATAAACATTTGGAGGACTTTGAAGGGGCCTTAGCAGGGGATGTCGTACAGCCAGAAATACCGCAAAACAATTCCTGCACCTGACTTTCCTGCAAATAAAAATCGCAGGGCGTTCATCTAAGAAGTCTGTGTTCTTTCTTTGAGGATAAACACCCTCACCCCCATGAATTATTGTTCTCGTCATCCTTTATTTATTTATTTTGGTCTCTGGGTTCTGCATATATGTTCATTGGCGAATCTCTTCACCTTCTGCCATTCCAATTTTTTTTTTTTTTTTGCAGTTTGGTCATCAGGGGACCAGAGTGAGCTGCAGGAACCCTGAGAACCAGGGCTGCTGGCTCAGCTCCATTCTGCTTGACACCCAGCAAGGCAGTACCCTCAGGAAGGAGCAATGTGTCAGGAGGTGAACTCAAACCAAGGGTCTGTTTGCAAATAAGAGCTATGCATTGGCATCACAGCGGGAGTGTAATGAGAGCACTTTTAATTAACTGTAAAAGTAATTACCCATATTAGATGTAAAGCGCACTTGTTTTTACATGAGGTGAATAATTTCAGTGCAGCTTTTAAGAATAATGCTTGTGGCGGAACCCTCAGCTGCAAAGTCTCTCTCTGAGCCAGCCTGCTGGAAAACCGTGGGGGGGGGGAAGCATGCCACGGGGGAGCCCTGGCTCTGCCTCCTGGCTGCCTCCCCTCTCTTGCCTTCCTGCTGGGGCATCTGAACACACCCTCCAGGCTGTACTCAGGCACCGGAACAACAGTTTTCCAAATCTCATACCTTTGTTTGTGGCTTCTGACTTTTAGCCTCCTGGGGGGTCCCAGCGCTTCCTCTGATGGGCTCTTGTGCATATTTAGAGACTAGGAACTGGGGGAAGATGAAGAGAGGGGCCTTGCCGGCCAGTGGCGGGTGCGCTCTCCATGAGCTAAAGTGGAAGCAGCCCTGAGCAAACAGATTACAGGGGAGGAGGCAGGTGTGGGAGCAACCAAATCAGCATCACCTTGATCCCGGCGCCCTTCACGGAGGCTGCGATTGAACTTAAAAGTCCCCGGGGAAGAACTTCTGATGAGGATGGATGTCCCCAAACAAAAACGGCAGCTCTCCCTTGGATTTCTAAGTAGGGCGAGAACACCGTGGAGTCCAGGTGTCGGAGGCAGCCATGGCAAGCCCGGTCCCCCGGGTGGGGAAGTGCCTTGAGACACCTTCCTCTGGGCTCTGAAACGCCCCTGACTTCCAAAAGCCTGAGGTGGGCTCCCGAGCCTCCCTTTTGCACCAAGGTGAAGCATAAACAGCCAGGATGGAGTTTGCAAATATGAAATTACTGGGTAATTATTTATACTCTGATAGGCACCATCATTAGGGATTTGAGGATGCAATTATCAAATTGCAGCTTAGCACACTCCAGTTAAGCAAGTGAGCTGAAGATCAGGAACGGGGCTGCAGGGAGTTGCCGGCACCTCTGTCCATCAGCCCGCAACTTCGCAGCCAATCAGGCCCCTTCTGGACGGAAGGCTGGCCTGCCATTTGAATAGCGCGGCTTCCCCCGCGATTCTTTTCCTGCCTATGGCCTCCTTTGGGTTTTTTTGCTGCTGTTGTGTTGTTATTAACGCTTCTTTTTGCCTTAAGACAACCCCAAGAGGGAGCCAAAGCAGGAAGAAAAGTGCGGGTTTGAGGTGAGAACTTCATCTGGCTCAAGGTCAACGGAGAGACAAGTCAGAACTGGAATCTGTACCTCCCTTGGGAAGCTTCGTGTTCCTTTCAATAGGGCCGCCCAGGTCTCCTACATCGGATGTGCCCTCAATGTATCTGCCTCCCACACTGTCTGTATAAAGCAGCGATTTTCAACCGGTGTGCCACAAGGATTTTGAAAACATGCAACACCTGACTATGTAGTCAGGGGCACAGACCTCTTTCCCCTGAGGTTGTCAAAAAAAAATGACAAAAGACAACACAACAATAGCTGTCTGGTGTGAATGAATCAAAATGTTACCTATTTTGCCCCGGTCGGTGTGGCTCAGTTGGTTGGGGTCGTCCCGTGAAGCAGGAGGTCCTGGTTCGATTCCCGGTCAGGGCACATGCCCAGGCTGCAGGCTCGAACCCCGGTGGGGGATGTGCAGGAGGCGGCCAATCGATGTTGCTCTCTCAAGTCGATGTCTCTCTCTCTCTTCCTCTCCTTTCCTCTCTCTCTAAAAACCAATAAACTATTCCTTGAAAAAAAATCATACTTCTTTTTGGTCAGATCGGCAAAAGATACATTTTTTGGTGTGACGCAGAATTTCAGTCATTAGTTTATGTGTACTGTGCAATGAAAATGGTTGAGAATTGCTGATAGAAATGATTCCAGACAAGAAAGAAAAAATAACTAGTGTACCACGTCTTCAGGAAATGTGACATGGTGAACATTTGGCAACACTAGGTAATGAAATAATCCTCAGTGCTTCTTAGTGGGAAAGTCAACGAGCTGCATTGTGATTTCACCTCTAGGTTTAGATCAAAATACCTGGGAGAGAAACCTCAGGAAGGGATCTGCCGTGTTGCAAATCCCAACCCTGCCTCTTAATAGCTGTGGGGCTCCACGGAGACTTCTCTGTGTATCTGTTTCTGTCTCCGAGAAAATGGGTTCATTTTTTTTCTGGTACTATCAAGCTGGCCTCAGTACTAAGTGAATGGAATGCATCAAGTGTGGTCACATGGTGAGTGGTCAGAATGCTTCTTATTACAGTTGCAAGTTTAAAATTGTATTATATTTATATCTCTACATATATATCTCTATATCTCTCTCTATTATGTATTATTCTGTGCATTATATAATATTATTGTAATTCTTCTTCTTCCTTCTCAGTATATGATGCCTCTAAACACTGCCTGTCTGCCCGAGCGGTGTGGCTCAGTGGTTGAGCGTTGACCCAGGCACCAAGAGGTCGCCAGTTCAATTCCCAGTCAGGGCACACGCCCAGGTTGTGGGCCCGATCCCCAGTGGGGGCATGCAGGAGGCGACCAATCGATGTTCTCTCTCATCGATGTTTCTATCTTCCCTCTCCCATTCTTTCTCTCTAAAATCAATAAAGAATTTAAACACTGCCTGTATTCTTCTAGGTTACAGTCATTGCCCTCCATTCAATGGTCTCCTGGAGGCAACCAAAGTTGAATTTTCTAAAAGGACTAGTCTCCTGGGAACTGATGCTGCCCGATGGTCTATCTCAGCACCCACCACTCTTGTCAGGAGCCTAACATAAGGACTACACAAAACCAATTGAATATTTAATTTCCCCTTAGGAATCAGAAATTCCATAAAGGCATCCAGTGGTCAGAGCAAGATGTATGTCAACTTCAAACAGCACATTTGAAGTCCCACAGAGCTGAGCAAACTATGAAAACAAAATAGGATTTTTATGTCACCTGTTGCACATACAGAGATAAGCTGCCAGTTTCCAAGAAATGGCTCTGCTCTAAGACATTGACGAAGCTTTGTTGACGGTGGGATGGAAGATATTTGCAGTCTTCCTGTGGAGAGTGACCACCTCGTCAACCACAGTTTCTTGGGAAGCAATATTTTCTGTCCCCGAGACCTTGGTTTGGCATCTTGCTTTCTGGGCAAAAATGGGTAGTAGCCCTTTCCACAAGATTCAGTGAGCAACTCTTTGTTCCAGGAATACACATTTTATTGTCTACAGTCTTACATAATCTACCTGGCTAAAGTGGTTGCCATGACTTTCATCTCTGCTCAAACTAAACCAACATGGACTTGCAGTAGTTAGAGAATGTCTCCTTGGTCCCGTCAACTGTCTACGCTCTGGACTGGGTGTAGCTAATGGGAAGCTAATGGGAAGTGTAGAGTACTTGCTATCAGAGGGTTAAATATTATACAAACTGCTGTTACAGAAAAAGCTACTGTGAATCAATCTTTGTGCACATCCCTTCAATTATCGAAGAATATAATCATTCTCTTGGTTTAGCTTCCAGTGGGATAGTTCTGAGTTTGACAACATAGGACCAAGCGTTGATACGTAAGAAATAAATGTTTATTTTTTTATTGTAATACATGTTTCGATCTAAATACTTGCGCCCTGAACATGCTGATACCCAAGAGTGAATTAAAAAATCATCAGATAAATAATCATTTATGCTTTTTCAGAGAAGAAAAATACAGAGGAAAAATGAATGTATTTCCCATGCCATGTAATTTACTAGTAACCCTTTCTGCAAAACACTCAATCAATTCTTATATGAGTGCAAATATATGTGTGTGTGTGTGTGTATATATTTATATATAAATATCTTAAAACAGACAGTTAATATAAACATATTGCTCTGTTCTTTTCCAAATGCTATGTTTACTTGCAGAACCTATCATTTGCTTTTTTATCTGCAATACAAGAATTAAGAATATCTCCTTAATTATCTAACCACTAAGCTTCATACCTGAAACCAATACATAATAATAATAATAATAATAATAAATTACTCTTTAAAAAAGCAAAAACTTATGACTGCAGCAGAAGAATACATCCCCTGTAAAGACTTGGTTACTTTCTCTTTCACGTGGGCAGGTCCATCGATTTATAGACAGACACTGCTTTGGGAGAGAGCACCAGAAATCGAGGCTACCCCTCAGGATGTCTTAGATGTGTCCGTTATTCATGTTGTCCTGGGATTGAGGCAAGAAAATAAATGTTGACTATATGAAACCATAAAGGCTGATCTCTTTAACCACAGAAAAGTCATCATTTTAACCATTCTGGGTGAAATCTCTGTGAAACGTATTTCACTGTCTTCAATTTCTAAAACGTGGAAGGTTGATTTTGGTCTAAGACCACCTCCTAGCATCTGATACCCTGGGAATGCCCTGCCCTCCTGCCAAACACTGCAGACCGCCCTGTTCCAGAAGAGATGCAGGTGCATTTCTACCTTCTCCTGGCTCCCGCCTTCCTGGTCGGCCACCTCCTGCTCTTTCATGTCCCTGGGCTCCTGATTCACTAGGAGCTCTCTGGGGACTGTGGTAGCGGTTCAGTCTCTTCAACATAAATGTTATGTTCTGGGTTTTTTGTTGGTTTGTTTTATGACTTTCAGATACCTGAGTTTCAGATGATCAAGTATAACAGAACCCTGTCTGACTTCTGGTATATCAATTAAGGATTAATGGCTTTAAAAAAAAAAAATTGTTGTTTTCTGGACAGATAAATTAGATATCGGCCTAATGTATGAACTTGATTTGTGCATTAAAATCGTTTATGCTGCATGAGACATATAAATACTTAAAATAACCCTCCTTGCCCTGGCTGGCTCAGCAGTTAGAGCGTCAGCCCACAGACCGAAGGGTCTCAGGTTCGATTCCTAGTCAAGGACATGTACCTAGGCTGCAGGTTCATACCAGACCCTGGTCAGCAGGGGTGAGGTGGGGTCATGTGGGAGGCAACCAGTCAATGTATCTCTCTCACATCTCCCTCTTTCCCCCTCCATCCCTTCTATTCTCTCTAAAAACCAATGGAAAAATATCCTCAGATGAGGATTAACAACAACAAATAATAATAATAATGATAAATAAACCTCCATGTCGGTGCCATAATTACCTGAAAATAAGTTTGAATTAACAAACACACGAGACGACTTGCATTTATTTAAATTACTGGGGAGCGAGTCACACTGACCCATCCTATCTATGCTCCTTAACTCATATTCTTCAATGTTCCTCCCTAGACCCTACACTCCATCCGAATCCATTGGTCCATAAGCAGTTTTTATGGTCCAGAGTCTGGGCTCCCTGTGTCCCCTCAACCTGAACCATGCTTCCTCTGCTCACCCAGCGATGTGCCAACCAGAGCTAAGCTCTCTCCCTCTGCTCCGCCCTGGAACTGATGTCCTCCCTGGCTCCTCACTCCTGATGTCCTGCCGCCTAGCTGCAGGTCTGACTTCCTCAGGGCTTGTACCCCAATGCCTTTTATGTGCCCGTCTCTTCATAGTCTTCTCAGCTGCTCAAGAACAAGGTATTAACAATAGCGAACCTTCTACAGAGCCATTATTCACGATGATATAGATTATATATAATCTTATGCATATTATAATGTTATATGTATTAGTGTGTATATAATACATTAATATATTAACAGAATATTATAATATATAATAACATGGACATAATCTATATAAATTGCATGTAGCCTTATATTATGCACAAGTGTATATCAGATTAAATGTAGATAAAACTGCATTGAATTCCATGAGGCAGGCACAATAACCATCCCCCTTTTCAAGAACTACTCAGAGAGTTAATCTCCCGCCCAGGGTCTGAGCTGACACATGTTGACTCTGGGCCTTGAACCTGGTTTGTTCTACTCAAAAGCTGGTGCTCTTAGCTCCTCAGTCAGTCTGCTTTCCTGTTGTACTCATGGCCGTTTTCTTAAAATACTCACAGAATACAGGAGGGAAACATTGCTCCTAACGGAGGCGTCAATAGCACACACCAGAAGGCGGTTTCGCCGTTTATTTCCTTTTCCAACCATTGTGAGGCTGCATCAATCACTCGGCATAATTGGTATGACAGTGTGTGCGGACATATACGTAACATGCAGTTGTGACTATGAGAAACGCATGCAGAGAGTTTAACAAACAGCCTGGATTTCAAAGTCACTAATACACAGGCCAATGACAGGCATCACTAATTGCCTTCAAACCAAGTAACTGCGTGTCTTTCTTTAACCAGGCTAAAGAAACTACAGACTTCAAAACTCAAGAATGCCTTCCACCTACCTGTGGAAGAGGACTGACCCTTCATTAATCTCTAGCCTTGATCTGTATCAGGAAACTTGCCCCCCAGGAAAACACCCCAAGAATGTATGTTCCAATCTCCTGTCTCTCTGCCTCTCTCTCTCTTTGTAACCTCCACCAAGAGCTTGAACAACAAGCAGGGAGTCCTCCACCGGTCTTGGAGGCTTACATTCCCCCTCAGCCTCCTGAGAACTCCGATGGTCCCGTCCCCTTGTACAAGGTTAACAGGTCCGAAGAAAAAAGATCCGCTCTGGTAATAGCAAATATAGTGAAAAAGACGAGGCACCACCGATAAAGTCCGCCTAAGTCACTCTCTGAGGTCACAGGCCTCCGGGCTGCCTGAGCATCACCAGGGATCCCAGTTGGGCAGGCCTGGCAGGCACTGTAGCTAAGGGGAGCTTTCTGGGTGTGCTGTGGGCACAGCATCACCAGAGAAATACCTGAAGCAAACGCCATGACGGGTGGCCTTCTGATCACGGAAGGATCATGTTTGTTCTGCTGAAATCCATCAGTAGTGGCAGAGGTGTTATGGCCCTTTCTCTCCCAAACAGACTTTCACTGTCTCCCTGATGAAAACACACACGTCCCCATACTGTTTATGAAGTCTCTCTCTCTCTCCCCACAGACTTCAGATCTTTTCGTTCTCAGATATCTTTATAACAACTGGCCCGAGGTTCCCCACATCTTCTGTGGTTGCGGTTTTGATTCTTAACTCGCCTGTACTGCATACTGATTCTGTCCAGGCACATCCCTGAGGGGTTCACATGCCCCCCTTCTGAAGCGGGCAGACACAGTAGGTTTTATTACTACCTGTACGCCAGGGAGGAGGAAGCCAAGTTCAGAGATGAAGCAATTCTGTTCAGAACGTGCAGTTAACAAGTAGCAAACACAGACCTCAAACCTGGGTGTCTCCTCACAAAATCTTCATTAAACTATGGAATTCCTCTATTTGAAACTCTATTGGATGAACAAGTGGGTCCCAGAGAAAAATAAGCCAGAAACATCGCTGGGGACAAAAAGGATGAAACAGACTCTATCCTACTCCAGGTACATGGGGAGAAGGCAGGGTTCTTGGGAAAAGACAATAATGGTGGGGAACATAGGAGGCAACAGGGGAAGAGGAAGACAAATGTGAGCTAGACTGACTCCATGAAAGAAGCCATAGGCTTGAGTGTACAGGAGCTGAGCAGGGCTGCTGAGGGCAGGGCACTGTGGACGTCACTCATTCACTGGGTCACCAGAGCTGACTCCCAGGCAGGTAACACGCACACACAAAGGCTTCCTGTCCCACTGAGGATGAAACCTGTTTCCTAAGGCTGCCCCTGCCTACTCCTGCTCACTCCCCTTTAGCCACACTGACATGCTCGCAGCTTATCAAAGGCAGTGGATGTATGCCCCCCTTGGGCTTTGCTTGCACTTATGTGCCCACCTCCTGCAAGGCTCCTGCTGGGACATTCTGAGGCTGGCTCCTTCTCTCCATTCTGGCATGAGTTCAAGGGCCAGCTGCTCGGTGAGCTCCGCCCCCTGCACCTGGAAATGCTCTAACATCTCTGTTTTGTTTTCTTTATTGCACTTGCCATTATGTGCGCTGGTAACTTTGCCCTTGTCGTTTATTTTTCTGTCTACATCGACTAGACTCTTAGCTCCATGAAGACAAAGTTTTTCATTTGTTTTCCCATGGTGGGTCCTCCCCTAGGATCAGCACCTGGCACTTGGTGTCCGTTCAGTAACAACTGGAGTAACTGAAGTGTTTCTGCCTGCTCGGTACCCACCTCCCTACACAACGTGCCTTTTTATTGGGGTCTTTTAGAAAAAATAAGTTTCATAAGGAAGTAGTTTTAAAAAAAATTATTTCTACATCACCTTCTTGGTAAGTGTCTTCCTTTTGTCTTAAATATACATTAAAGATGCATTCTCTCTCTCTCTCTCTCCTTTTTTCCTTTTTCGGTTTTATTCTATTTGTGTCTTTCCTTTCCCTTATCTTCCTATTTACCTACCCCTTAACCTCTAATTCTTTCTCAGATCCACAATTTCCAAAGTCTATTTCAATTACGATGGCTTTGACCTTCTAAATTTCTATCTGCCTTTTCATGTTAGTGTTTCTTTCTCTTCTCTGTTCACGCACCCTCCCTCCAATATCCAATACCCCCCTCTTCTACTTTCATCCATATTAAATGTCTTTTCTGGTTTATTTTCAGCCAGGTTGACAACAAACTAGTGCAGTCCAAGTGCATCCCCCTCCCCCCCACCAAATCCGTGTCTGTTCAACAGAGTACATTTAAACATTCTTTAATTAAACTGAATCTACACACATAAAGGGTTCTATATCATAGCTGTTTGGTCAAATGTCTGGAGTGGGGGGGACCACTGTCCTAGAAGAAAGTCAACTTTCTCTGTCAGTAACAGATCATGAGGTGTAGGTAGCCTACCATTTGGACATCCTCCTCATGAAATTTTCATCATACATCCTAACCCACCCAAGCGGGGAAGATAAACTTGACTACAAATACACAGCTATCTAGCAGAGATGCTTTGGATTTCATGAGTGTTGAGAATCAGGCAGTTACGGATTCCAATGAAGCTTTTGATGCCTACTAGCCATGAGCTTTGAATAAACTCGTTCACTCGACTAAACCTTGGCTGTTTCCTGCGAAGCGAGGATGTTACTGGTGCTTCCCTCCTAGGGCTGTTATGAGTATTAAATAAGTCCTGTAGGAAAGACACCCGAAGCAATGCCTTATCCACCCTGAGGTCACCCTTATCCTCGAGACAGAAGATCTTACCATCGCCATGGTCTACCTCACCTTCTTTTGAGTACAGGACCATCAAAACAACACAGTGCGCCCCCCAAACCGGCGGACTGGTGAAGCCCATGCAACCCTCACATTTCCTCTCTGGTCCCCTCTCTCTCCCTTCTTTAGGTGTGGGCAAGAGAAGGAGGCAGGGGGACAGGATGCAGAAGCATCCCCATCTCTCTCTGTCATGGGCAGGGGAATCAACACTGAATAATACATTCAACGAGTTACTTAATTAACGGGGTGAAGGTGGCCCTGGGACAGCTGAGTTAAATAATGAGACGTCAAGCACAGAAACTCAGACCAAGAAGGGATTTGAAAACCCTCTTCCTGTCAGAAGAAACCACAGGACTTTGCAGGCAGATGACACCAAGGGGTGGAACCTTTCCATTTTTGTCCTTCCGAAAGCGATGGTCTTCAAAAAAAAAATGGACTGAAACGAGGCCAAATGTAGAATTAGCATTTACGTAGCAGAGGTCATTAAAATCAGTTAGCCCAGGCCCTTTCTCACGTTAAACCAGTACTAAAATGGGAAGAATGAAAAAATAAAATAAAATAAAAGGTCCGGTTAAAAGGATCTTAAGTGGAGAGGCTGCTGCTAATGGCAAGGCTATCTCAGAAGGACTAATTAAGCTGGAAATAAATGTGGTTCAAAGGGAAGGGCTGTGGTGTGATCCACCTAAATGTCACAGGGCTGACCACAAGCCTCACCTGCTGTTAATTAAAACCCAGTTGTCATCTCCAGTTAAGGCTGCTGTGAGCATCTCCCCGATTCTCTAAGAATATCGCAGCCCAACCCCCACCCTCCACACCCATTCATCCTGCCAATTAATGTTGGTTCTCATCTTTGTGTTCTGGGGTCAAAAGACGAAAGCATAACCTGATTTTTTAAGGCAACAAAGCTGATCCCAACTTAAGTATTTGTGACATTAATGAGTACTTAGAAAATAAAACATAAACAGAGGCTGACTGGGAGAAAAGGTAGTTGTTGGTACTCTCAGAGGAAAAAGTCCTTAGACATCCTCAATTAGGTAAGGTGCGCTGTGTTTCTTCCCATTCATCTCGGGCATCCATCAGCGTGGTCTTGCACATTTCATTCGCTCACGCTCTTTCTGAACTCAGCAATAATGGGATCAGGCTGCCTCTTCCTTACGTCTGTAATTGCCAAATGCAGGTGTATTGATCACACACAATTTTGTCTGACCTGCGTACCACCTGTACTATGTATGCAATATGAATTATGCATACACACATATATATACATACCAACATATGCACACATAGTCACTTTTTTTTTTTTATCTTTTTTTTTTTTTGGTACGTGCCCCTAGCAGGAACCGAACCCGGGACTCTCTGGTCTGCAGGCCGACGCTCCAATCGGTGAGCCAAACCAGCCAGGGCCATAGTCACTTTTTAATTTAAGCTATTTGTATAATCATAGGTTTATTATGCAAGTTCTTTTTCAAATACACATACTAATTATACCCAAATTTTGGGTTTGATGGCTCTGTCACTTCACAGAGGTTCATGTTATACAAGAGCACACAGTTGTCAAACCTCATCAAATGGTGTACTTCAAATGTGTTTTCAATGTAAATATATTTTACCTGGAAAGCAAACAAGGAATAAGTAGTAAATTCTGTTAAAGATCTGCATGCTGAGGCATTCCAGGGTGAAGGGTATTGATTTTCTGCACCTCACTAAGAAATGCATAAAAAAAAAAATATGGCCCGGCCGGTGTGGATCAGTGGTTGAGCGTCAACCCATGTACCAAGAGGTCGCTGGTTCAATTCCCAGTCAGGGCACATGCCCAGGTTGTGGGTCCGATCCCCAGTGGGGGGCATGCAGGAGGTGGCCAACCGATGTTCTCTCTCATCGATGTTTCTACCTCTCTCTCCCTTCCTCTCTCTATCTAACATCAATAAAGAGAAAAAAGAAAAACAAAACATGGTGGGTGGATGCATGGATAGATGGATAGACATGCATTAAAGCACATACAATAAAAATGTTGATTGTAGTGTCTTGCTGGTGGGTATGTGTGCGTTCACGACCGTTTTCTAATTCTATAGTTGAAAAATAACATAAAATATTTTTAAAACCATACCTAAAGGTCAACAAAATGCTTACCCATACACTCTGAAAATGAAACCATCTCCCACCATTGAAACACACTCCAGTTTTTGGAGAACCCCAGTGGTTTGCAGTCAATCAACCCTTCGTGGGAACATTGCCGAATTTTGAACAAGGTGCAAAATGTTCTTCCACTACAATTAAGTATACATTCTTAACAGGATCCTCCGAAGAGAAAGGTGAGCTAACAGGAGGCCTGAGCTGTAGGAGGAAGACTGTAACACAGCCGACACCCCAGAACCATGTCTCGTCTACAGTAAGTGGGGAGCTGTGTCTCATGAACAGCTGAGGGAGTCTGGTCAAGTGCCTGCACATTTATGTTCAAACAGTGACCCGCAGATGCCCTGTGGACACCAGGGGGCGCTACACTGCCGCAACTGTTAGGTTTTCACTGCTCCTGTCAGGTCTACTGATGTTTAGCGTGGGCCATGAACAGATAAAGGCTGAGCATGACCACTTCAGAGAGCCATCTTTTAAGCTACTCTGTTATAGAATGTCTAGAAGCCTCATGAAAGGTCTCTTTTTATGTGACATTCTGTTTTATTGAAACGTTAACCTGCCTTGTGGGGCACACCTGTCTATTCACAGCATGGCTCTAGCTTCATCTTCCACCAAATCCCCACCCTCCACCCAGCCTCATGGAAGGAACGGTTGAGCCTTCCCGCTACCAGATGCCTTTGTTTTATTTAGAAAGTGATGCTTCTTTGTCTGGAAATTTACTTCATTCATCACATGTCATGGATGCTTAAGTGTCAGTCTAGGGGATAACAGGTCTAAACTTCTCTTTTCCTCCGAGAATTTCCCCGTGACCACAAATGAGGGGCTTACTCCGATCTCCACTGTGCCGTGGGTGTTTCGGCAAGTGAGAGCCCGTCTTTACCCTCACCCCACCTACCCCAGGGGGCTGGAAGACCACTTCTGAGGGGAGCTCCCTCTCCCTGGTCCTCGCCCTGGCCTTTGCCCTCTCTTTCTCTGCTTGCTACCTCTAACCAATGCATGGCTTTCTATTGGCCTTTGTTTCCTAAGCTCACCTAGGACAGGTAAGACTGCCCTGAGGTCGAGGGCCCCACCTTCCAGAGGCCAGCTCTGTGCCCCACTTCTCCGGACCTGATGCCCCGTGGTGAGAGGTGGGCCCATGTCCTCTGGACTTCGCAGCCACGTCCGTGATCTGGATGGGGATGCAGGGGTGACAGGTGTCCAGTGACAGACGGTCAGCTTCACCTCGGGGAGAAGCAGCAGAGAATCGTGCTTAGAAGCACGGACTCCGGAGCCAGACCACCTGGGCTGGAGCTCTTTCAGGTGCCCGCTGGGTGGTCTTGGCAAATCCTGCCAGCTCTCTGGGCCTCGGTTTCTTCGTCTTTAAACTGGGGGTGGGGGTGATGATAGCTTGTTCTTGCGATCATTGAGAAGGTTTTGTTGTAACCCAGGAGAATCCTCCTCACTCAGACACAGAGTAGTTTTGAATATTAGGAGTTTTATTACCTGCGCAGGGACTGCAGCCAACCTACACAGAGAACTGCAGCCCGGAGCCCAGAGGGAGGGTTGCTTATATAGGACAGGGGTTACTCAAGAGTTTAGCAGAGCAAGCAAGCTACGTGTGCAGAAGCAAGTATCAGCAGTTAGCATCTGCACGGATTGTTTATTTTATATTTTTTAACATTTATCAGTCTCCAGTCTTGAATGTCTCATTCTCCTGATTAATTAAGTTCACAGTGCCCCCATCTGGCATCTCCTGATTAATTAAGCTCATGGTCAGCATTCTTGTAGTCATAGCTAATGTATATTTTCCTCTTCAAGAGTTTTCTTGTAAAAACAACAAGGAACCCAGGAGAAGTTCCTTCTTCTAGGGGATGGAGAATTACTGGGTTATAACAGGTTTTTGTTCATAAAGCCCTGTAAATCATATCTGGCACACAAGAAGTACTAAATGAGTGTCTGCCAAAAAGTATTAAGACACCATTTCCAAGGTAGCCTCCTGGGTAATAAAGTGAATTCTGTAGCTTAAATTCCCACTGGGTTTATGTACCTATTTTTGACTTGGTTGAGAATCCTTGGGGACAGAGGAAGAAGGAAGAATCAGCTCCCTCCAAGCTCAGCGCACAGCTGCTGGGCACCTGTTCTGTTCCACGGACCCTCCCGCCACCCTGAGGAGCTGCCTGGACCCTTGGCTGGGCCCGGCACAGAGGACACCCAGAAGATGTGTTCTGAGCAGGACACAGAACTCGAGGGGCATAATTGTTCAATCTGATCAATATCCGAAGACAGGAGTTCTGAACCACTATGCACTTTAAAAATTAGAAAAAGAAGGAAGGAAAAAAACCTCACAGAGTTTCAGACCTTAATGAAATGTTGGTACAAAACTCAGAGACGCACGGTGGTGTGACATCAGAGGCTGGCAACACTATAATCAGCGACTAAATTAGGTGAAGCTGTTTCTTTATTCCTGTAATTTGATTGCACATAAATCAATTCTGATGAGATTCAAAAATTACTGAACATGCACCTCAATGAGCTGTCAAGTTTTATCTGATAATGTAAACTTTACATGGGATCAGTGATGATTTCTACCTAGAGCCAATGTAAGAAGCCCCAACAACAATGGCAGACATCATTAAATGCTGCAAATGTAGAAACGTAATTAAATTAGCCGATAATCATCGTTCTCCTTCTATAGAGGCTCTAATTTAATGTACTTGCAAATGCGATGAGGCTCGCTGCATGGAGAAATATGGTGGGAATAGCAGAAACAAGATTATATTAATTGGAAGAGATACTGATAAGGCAGATTGCCCTGCATTTTTTTTTTTTTTTAAACCACATGTTTCTGAAAACTGGGATGAGGCTGGTTTCCACCATAGTGGGAGGGAACATTAGTGTAAGGAAGGATACAATAAGAGAGAATTTCTTAACGTTTGAACAAAGGTGAGTTAATTCCATCAGAAATACCAGAAAAAGGAAAGGACCCTCAATTTGGTGACTCCTTTATAAACGTCCATTTGGCTGCAGAATATTTGTATCAGGCATATCTTCACAACATCCATATATTTGTTCCTTCATTCCAAGTGTCATTTTTATTGGTGAGCCTCTTCTATGGCTCACACTCCGAGGTTACAGGGTGAAGGGAAAAACATTCTATTTTGGGGTTTTCCTTACTTAAATTGACCTGGCTTCCTGTACTTCTCCCTTTAGCCCTAACCCAACTGCAAATACATCACTGATAGTGGAGTTGTTTTGGGCATGTACCTGGCTCTCATACCCACCAGAATGCAAGTTATCAGAGGACAAGGGCTGGTCCCTGGGATCTTTCATGGTGGTTTACAAACCATGAATAAATACAAGAAAGAATTTTAAAATTTTCCTCATGGACCTAAGATTATATGAGTGATGGGGAACCCAGCTGTCTTCTCCTCTTGCCTGGGTTGTACAGTCACCTCAGAGTGTCCAGTGACCTCAAGGAATGGCAGGAAACTCAACACACAGAACTGTGTCCCTTCGCTTCCCTTTCAAACACAGCAGTCCTGGGGCCGCTTTTGAACTAGGAGATGATCTTGGAAAGATAATGCAGAGCACAGGCATTATAACTCCCAAGGGACAGAAGATACCTGTGACCAGAACACCAGTGGATGAGAGGTGAGATGTTGGGTTTGTCGAAGGTGTTGGGAGAGCTCAGAGGGTCCCTGGCATACTCACCATCATCACTCATTCCTGAGCCTCCTGACAGATATAATAAAACACACAGTCCTGCCAAAAAACCTGATCTCTTCTTGGCTTGTTTTGCTTAGGAAAATACTCTTCAGGTCCCTCCATGTCATCTCAAAGAACAAGAGATCTTTCTTTCTTACAGCTGCATAGTACTCCATCGTGTACATGTACCACAACTTTTTTTATCCATTTGCCTACTGATGGATATTTGGGCTGTTTCCAGATCTTAGCTATTGTAAACAAGCCAAGCAGAGAAAGACAAATATCACATGATCTCACTTATTTGTGGAATATAATGAACATAACAGTCTGAGGAATGGGGTTGTCCCAGAGACATGAAAGAGGGGTACAAACTGACAATCGCCAGAAGAGGGGGTGAACGGGGAGAGAAACCACAGAACTTATATGCATGTATGCATGAACAATGAACATGGACAACAAAGCTGGGGACAGGGTGGGGAGGGTGGGGGAGAGGGTATCAGTGGGGGGAAAAGGAGAAACATCTGTAACAAAAATAAATTAATTAATTAAATTTTTAAAAAGTGATAGTAAATAATAATAATAATAATAAAAACCCTGACCTCTCACCAAAGCCAGAAACATAGCCAAGAATTTCAAGACGGCAAGAGACAGGATTTTCTCTTTCCTCTGAGGACTCAGAGACAGACTAACGTGCAGAGCTCCGTGGAGGAGGAAAGAGGCATTGCCCTGACCCGGTGTGTCTTTCCCTGGCTTGTTGCACAGAAAAGGCTCTGTCAGCCATGCAGACTGCTTGCATTCTTTTGCATACTTATATATTTTTCATTTCCCCGTATCTTCCTTTACGGTGGTATGTCACTGTGAGACCGACCACAGGACAGAATTTCCATGTAGGGACATCCAGCGCGGAGACCCTGTCAGTGAGGTTGAAGACTCACAACCTGACACCTTCCCTGTCAGCCTGGAATGGTCTCTGCCCCACCACAGCAGCCTCGCAAACACCAGCTTTCACAGAGTCCCCCTTACCCCCCCACCTCCCACCCCTGAGATCTCATATTATCAACGTAATTTGTCTGCATGCATCGTTTGATCTCTTCCTACAAGAAGGCAAGGGGCTGGGAGGAAAAGGGAAAGAGCTTTTGCTATTTCACCAACGTGCTCCCAGTTCCCATAATACTTCCTGGGATGCAGCAGGTGCTTAATAAGTACATGTAAATGGCAGAGTGACAAAAACTATTCAATAATACATTTTGTAAGAGAAGCTTTGATAAGATGTGGCAGGCCTACTTAAATCGCTTTTTTATGAACTGCTTGAGGACGTGAAAGGGTCTAAAGAACCAGGTCCATATAAGAATTGAGTGCATTAACTAGCATCCTCTGGGAGCTGCCAACTGAATTTTACATTTACTCTGTGCCTGGAACTGTGCCACCATCTTTTTTAAAATTTTATTTTATTTTTTAAATCCTCACCCGAGGATACTTTTTTCCATTTTATCTTCAGATAGAGGGGGAGGGAGAAAGAAAGAAAGAAAGAAAGAAAGAAAGAAAGAAAGAAAGAAAGAAAGAAAGAAAGAAAGAAAGAAAGAAAGAGAGAAACATCAGTGTGAGAGGGACACATTGACTGGTTGCCTCCCTCATGACCCAGACCAGGGCCGGGGATCAAACTTGCAACCAGGTACAAGCCCTTGACTTGGAATTGAACCTGTGATCCTACAGTCCATGGGCCGATGCTCTAACTGCTGAGCCAAACCAGCCAGAGCATGTGCCACTATCTTTAAACATCAGTGTCACTGATGGTTATCATTTTCATATAACAGCAAGAATCCAAGTACAATTTAGGGAAACTCAGGAGGAGGGGGGGCGGCAAATGCCCATTCACTTATTCATTCAAATTTTTAATTATCTTGTATTTATACATTCATTTAATTATATATCCTTTCATTCAATAAGTTCTTTAAAGGGTGTCTACAAAGTTCCAATGACTCAGGAAAAGACTCCAATGTTCCATAAATGTTCCTTTTCCACACAAAGACCCTCTCAAACCAAGCTAGCATTCCTGGATCTCTCCATGGTTCTGGAATCGTTGGGAGTACTTTTGGGTCACATGAACTTGACAAGTACGTACATCTTGGTGTGACTTCCTCCAAATTCACTTTCTCTCTACTTTTTTTTTTTTAATTAGTCCATTCATGTGGAGTACACATCTTCTTTGTTAAGTGTCCCTCAAGATGTTTTGTTTAATCTGCAGGTTCTTCTAAGTGGCAAAATCAGTGTCTGGGGCTGGTACGTGTCGTAGGACGGGCCAGGGCAAGCTCTGAGATCTTCTAGCTGCAGTAACTAGCACACAAGTGAATGTCGTTCTAGAGCCAGGTGGTCAGAGCTAATGAGCACTATTCCAGGACTTCTGAGGTTTGCTCTGTCTGTACTGGGGTTAATCCATTGGCTTGTGTAATGGGTTGAATTGTGTCTGCCCAAAGGATATGTGTAAGTCCTAACCCTTAGTACCTGTGAATGGGACCTTATTTGGAAAAAAAGGTGTTTACACATGTGATTAAGTTAAGGGTCTTGAAAGAAGGTTATCCTGGATTTAAGGTGGGCCCTAAATCCAATGACAAATGTTCTTATCAGAGAAAGGAGATGGACATTTGGAACACGGAGACACACAGAGAAGAAGGGCAGAGATCAGAGCGATGCAGCTACAAGCCAAGGAAGGCCAGGGGTGGCCAGCAGCCACCCAAAGGTAGAAGCATGGCAGGGATCAGATTGTCCTTCACAGACTCCAGAAAGAGCCAAGCCTAAAGACACCTTGATTTCAGACTTCTGACTTCTAGAACTGTGTGAGAATGAATTTCTCTTGTGTTAAGCCACCACTTTGAGGTAATTTGTCACAGTAGCCCCAGGAGACTCAAACAGTGGGGTGTGAGTCTGGAGTTTCCAGTGACTATATATAAATAACCTTGAGAATAAAACCAACCAAGTTAAATGCAGTAGTGAGATGTGGAGAAAAACAGAGCTTCGTAATGGCACCCAAGGTCTAGGCATGCTGAAATGCCAGTTTCGCCCTTCACCTCTTTCATTTCATCAGCATGAATAAATCCTTTGGGTTTTCCTTGGTTTTGCTTCAGCCAAGTTGAATTGGAGTTCGGTCTATTGCAACTTAAAGAGTCCAAACTGAGGAGAAAGCACTCCAGTTAATGAGAAATGAGATCACTGGAGAACTGGCTGAACCCTCACTGAGGTAGTTGCACAAACTGGTCTGCAGAAGAGGGTATATTGCCAAGCCCACCCCTCTTTGTGACATGCTTGGCATGGACAGAATTAAAAGAGTCAACTGGACTGAATGTTTTCTCCTGGGTCAAGATGTGCTAGCCAGAGGGATGAGGCCCCCGAGTCATCACAGAACCTGACATCCTTAGCATTGTGCTGCAACACCAGCACTGGACAGGGCGCCTCTCTGTTGCAGGGGACAGAGGTGCGAAACATCAGGACTTGTTTTTCTTCCCGGCCAGAACATGTCGTCGGTCTACGGCTAAGAGCTGTGTGTGCTAAGTGTCTGGAAGTCATTTTAATTGGTTTGCAGCCCTGTCCCTTTGGGAGTTCTTTATTGCCGCTCCCCAGCATTCTCCTCGATTCCCGGGAAATGATTAAGGTCCGTACACACCTTCTTTTCAGCCTGGGCCACTGCACTATAAATAACCCCCTGCATCCTTTGTGCGGTGTTCTAGCCCTATAACTCTGTTTTTGTGGATGGCTCTGCTCAGTCCTCGTCTAATGGAAGGACAGCCGCACTGTAAACGCTGTTCAACAGGAGAAGCGAGACGCAGCCGCACCCGGAACACAGATCGGCTCCAAGGACACAGCGTCGGTGGATTGTGCTGAATGTTTACCTTGAGCAGCCAGCTTCATAATAGGCTGGTGAGAGCTTTACTGTTCCCCTTTCTGATGTCAACACACCACACTCAAGTGTGGGGTGCAGGCAAGGATTCTGGAACCAAGTGCCCGAGAATTTGAACCCCAGCTCTGCCATGCACCAGCCATGTGATCTTGGGCAAGTTATAAAACATTCCTGCAGCCCGAGCTCCTCCTCTAGAAAATGAGTACCATAGCTCTGCTTGCTCCACAGAGTTGTTCGAGAATTAAATGGAACAACCCACATTAAATGCTTCATGTTTAAACAACAAACACTAGTTAATGATGCTTGCGCATTATGATTATTATGAATGTGGGACTTCGGACACATTGCTCTAACCTTCCTATGTTCTTCCATATAACACAAGTCTAATTCATAGTTACTGAGCATATTGAATGGGCTTATACATGCTGAGTACTTGGAACAGTGTTCTAAGTACATGTTCAGTCAATGGTACCAAGTATAATCAATGATTTCATTGCTATCATTTCATTGTTGTAGGGAATACACATAATCCTATGAGTAATCATTATGTACCGGCGATGGCTAGGTCCCTGTGTGGGGTGCCTGGGGATAGGATGGAGAGTCAAACCCAAACTACGCTCTCCATCTCTCTGGTAGTCACACACAGATAACGCTGGGCAAACAGATGTTCCAGAGACAGTGGAAGAAGAGGTGTGAGTGGACATCCTGCCTAGGGTAGTAAAAAGCATCACAAAGTACTTGAGCTGAGTCCTTTGCCCTGTGGACAGGACAATTGAGGCAAGCCTTCCCTGTCTGCGGAACACACGGCCGGCACCAAAGCACAGAATGGGAAGCAAACACGGAAGGGCTCTGGAAGGCTGCATAGACGCATGCTTGGAAAACCACCGTATGTTTGAGAAGCTCCACTTTAGCTCTTACAGCTGCCCCAGACACTCTCCAGGTCTCCGTGTTACTTTCTATCCTCATCCAAATTCAGGTCACTTCCTCGGGGTGTCACTCCCTGCCCTTCCTGAATAAAAGGGAGCTCCATCACTCACAATGCATGGCCTTGCCTGGGTCCCCAGCTGAGAGTATATAAAATATCCATATTGTGTCTGTTTACCCAGTGTCTGATCCTCCTCCAACAGACGAGGCTCCCTGAGAGTCAAAACCTTGTCTGTGAGGTGCACTGTCTTATCCTCCGCACTTGGAGCACGTGAGAAGCACTAAAGAAATGCTCACGAGTGAAGCAGTGCTGGAGGTCCATGCATTCGGACAGGCCTCCACCATCTAGGTAAAGCTGAATTGTTGAGGCTTTCCATACCTCTAGGGAGAAAGATTGGGATCCAGTTCCTTCACATTCTGAACATTAATGGTTTCATGTAATCAATTCCAAATTTGAATTTTCCCTATGGAAGTCTACAGAGCACTCTATGGGAACATGAGATAAAGATGGAGCTACCTTTGGGAAAGGGCTGTAACAACCCACCTTCCCACCAGTTATATCTCCCAACTCCCCCTATGGTGGCCCGAAGCATCTCTAGGTTCTTAAGTACCCAGTCTGAAGACCAGTGAACAGTAAACCTTTCCTGTGAAGACATCAGTATCCTCAAAGCCAGGCCATAGTCTCTCTGTTGCCAAATGCATTTGCTTTTGAAGCATGAGAGCAGCCATAGGCTATATACAAACAAGTGGGCATGCCTGTGTTCCAATAAAACTTTATTTACACAAACAGACACAAGAAACTGCAGCCCACAGGTGGTAGTTTGCCCTCCCCAGGTGAAAGGTCATCCCAGGATTAATCAAAATAATGGCCTTAGCAACAGTGGTTTAGTACTCTTCTTAGAAAAGTTCTGCCTCTGCAATAAAATAAGAAAACTTATAACAATAATGTTTAGCACTAGTCTCTCTGACGTAACAGGAAGTCCCAACCATCTGCTAGTTGTGACTTGTACCTGTGGTTAGTACATAAAAGGTTAACTTGAGATGCATTTATTTGAATCAAGTATTAGAGATAAATATGAATCAAATATGAATTTGCACATAAAATTTTTTAAAATCCAGTTATAGTAGATTCTATTCACTCTTTCCCCAAATTCCCGTTTTTCGCTTCTTTTGAAGTGCACAGCTAGACTACATTTTCCAGCATCCTTTTCATAGAGGTTTTCTAAGGCACTAGTTCTCAACAATGAAGTATGAGCATCAAAATGTAATTTGATTCCAGGCTGAGGCTTTGAAGCAAATAGATGTGTTCTCCAGGCTCCTTTATTTTCTCCATGCTTTCAAATCCCCTTCTACTTGTCAGCTGCTGGTTATAATCAGGACAATGACAATGGCGATGACGATGATGATGATGATGAGACTCTAGGGGAAGGTGGATTGAAAAGGTGGGTAGAACCTGGACCCCTGAGTCACAGCACAGAAGGAATCCACTCACCTATCAAGTCTGTCCAACTTGGACCATGAAAAGACAAACAAATAAATAAAAAAATTAAAACACTTCTGTTGCATCTCAATTGTCATTTGTGGGGAGCGGGCTCTACAGATGACAGCACAATGTTGACTAATTAAATGACTTAATAAACTAACTTTTTAAAAAGAAAGTGGAATATGAGCACAGATATACTTTTCTTGTGGACTCATCAGGTGGCCAAAGAGCGGAAAAAAGGACAAGGAAAACGATGAAAAATTTGCTTCTGCAAAAAATCCCGACAATTTCCACGAAAGACTCCATAGTTTGAGAATAAGTTTCTGTCTCCATAGCGATGGCAGCCTGACTTTCCTGAACGTAAAACTGGGCAGTGTCCTTGTCTCTCCATATAGATTCAAGTCCAAGCTCAGCAAGTCAAGCTTTAATGTCAAGGGAATGGTAGAACTGGCTCACAGATGGTTCCTGGAGCTGAGGGAGGCTACGGCGGTGGGTTGTCTCATGAGGGTAAGCCGACGGGAATCAAAATTGCACACACCAAGCAGACAGTGCCCAAGAGAAAGGGCTGTGGCTGAGCCCCATCCACCTGCTGTTCATGGCGGCACTGATGTCGCCCGGGCCCGCCAATAGATGAAAGCTACAAATAGAGGCCTTCAGAAGAGGGAATATGAGGGTGTCTGCAGCGATAGCGCTGGAGCAGGAACGGGTGATGGAAATGACATAGCCGTTTCATGTAAAAGCAGTTCTTTGTTTTAAGGGCATAATGGCTTTCCCCATGACCACGCTTATTGGGAAGGAGAACCCCACATGTGGATGTTTCTGAAGTATTAGCATCGGTGAATAAAATCCTAGCTTCAATCTACTGGGGAGCTCTCTATATACAAAAAGTAGTCATTCTTTAATAGGTTGGAGATTGCCACTTTTGAAAGAAAATTAGCCACTCACAAAACATCTATTTTGTACATGTAAACTGCATTGCATAGAATTGATTTGCATTAAGCAAAAACACAACTGTATTCAGGATACAATCCTAGTGGCTCTTAGTCTGCAGCAGGGGGGCTTAGAGATATCGTTAGATATTACTATCACTATTGCTTTTAATAGTGATGTCTAGGTTCCTACCCAAAATATTTAAAATAAGCAGTTGAGATCCAGGCATCAATATCTTTTAAGGGTCTGTTAACAGCATAAAAATATGTTGAAATCCTTACCCCTAGTATTTCCAAATGTAAACTTTTTGGAAATAGAGGTGTTGCAGATGTAATTGTTAAGATAGGGTCACAGTGGAGTACGATGGTGTATGACTGGGGTCCGTGTAAGAAAATGACCAGGTGAAGACAGAGACACATGGAGAACGAACAGAAAAACAGAGGCAGAGATTGGAGAGAGACATCTAGAAGCCAAGCAACATCAAGAATAGTGGGAAACCACCAGAAGCTCAGAGAGAGAACAGCTTCTCCCTCAGAGCCTCTGAAAAGAAATCAACCCTGCTGACACCTTGATCTTGGATTCTGACCGCCAGACTGTAAGAATACATTTCTGTTGTTTTAAGCTCAGTCTGTGGCATTTTATTTCGGCAGCCCTAGGAAACTAACAGTATCCCACAAGTAATTGGCTTATCTAATTCTGGTTAAAACAGGCCAGATTCCAGCAACTACCTCAGCTTTTATTCTCCATAATAACTGTATTTCCTGGGTAGATGCCACATTCTTCGTGAAAATGTCTCCATGGTGTTACTTCTTGACTCTCCCCAAGATATTTAAAGATGGTTAGAAGGCAAAAAGTGTCTCCAACACAATACTTACAGACAAGGTATCCTTTATATCTTCAGTTTACTATTAGCCAGCTAAAATATTGTCACTTGTAGCAGATGATTTGAACTACATCAGAAATGCTCATTATTTAGAAGAAACATATTCTGATAGATACTGTTCTGTAAAGAATATTATGTTACACATGGCAATATTTTTGGTGAATCCCCCAAATATTACATATCCATTATAAAATGCTCAAACAATAAAGAAATGTACAATGTAGAAAGTGAAAGTCACTCCTAAACCCACTTCCCAAAGAACTCTGGTTAGTAACTGGGATACTCTGTATTTTTGGAGTATCTGTACCTACATATCTTCACACGGTGAAATTAGATTTTAACCCTGTCACGTTTAGTAATCCTCTAGTGTCCCATAGTATTGGATAAACATGCCACATTGTATCTAGCAACCTCGAAGATTGCTATATGGTTCGCACCACATAAAGCCAACTGTCCTTACGTGGCAATGGTTTCATTGTTGACTTAACTGCTTAAGTTTGGGGGACAGAAGACTTTGCAGGAGCCTCTGGCTTCACTTACTAACTGCCTCACTGCATAAAGAAGCTACTCAGCTCTTGTGTTGCCTGCATTATTACAAGGACTTTTTACCTGTTATGAATGGGCCCCCACTGTGGGTATTCACATGAAATTGCTCCCCATCTTTCCCAAGTTTATCCTTGTAGCAAATTATTTTCCAAACCGAAAATCTTTTAGCAAGAGATGACAACAGAGCATATGACATGAAGGAGAAAAACTCAGTGGGGGGTCGCTGGGAAGTAGATGCTGAAGGCTGCTTTGTGGGGGACCCACGCAGCAAGCATAATGCCTGCAGACCAAGGCACACGCACGGTGGGTGTGAAGTATTAATCAGGCCTGACAGTTCCCGTACCATGGTATTTATCAAGTGCATTCCAAAACACACAGATGCCGAGACCAGCGCCTGCCTCCGCGCTTTGCTCGGAAGCGGCATGGGGACTTGATTTGAGAAGCTGAGTTTGGTGATCTGGACTGTTAGTTTTAAGGGAACACTCCTCTGGAACAAACAAATGTTCTAAACACCCAAGAGATTAATTACCTAGCCCCACGGAAATTCCAACTGTCTTCTAAAAGCAGTTTCTGTGGTCTGACAATAGAAGCTTACTCAGGCCAGTATATTTAGAGATTTGCACACACATCCACAGAATACACACACATACAAATATATGATATGTGCATTTATTTGATGGTTTTGAAAGCAGAGGCAGTATTTGTTCTATCAAAACAAACAAACATACAATTGTTAATAAATACCTGTGGAGTGAATGAATGCTAATTTCACCTTGTGATGAATATGCTAATAAAGGCACGGGGCAGGTGGAAATCAGGTGAAAACTTGAGCCTACTGTAGGAGAAATGTCTGAGTCTAGAGCTGGGGCAGGAGAAACACAGTGAACCATATTTTAACGCAGAGAGTAAGGAAAGTCTCAAAAGACAAAGAGATGGGTCAGGCACTGGGACAGAGTCACCATGAGGAAGAGCTCCCAGTGACCAAAGCTGGAGCCAGGTGAACAACCGACTTTGAGATTATAACCCAAAGTATAAAACAGCTACATGGGCCCACACTGATATAAATAATTGAATAAACAACTGGAACCAAAGGGACAAATATTCCTTATCAAAATCTGTAAATAATATAGGTACACAGATGGTCCTCCTCCCCGGGGAACTGAATTCTCCTTTCCTTGAGTATGGCCTGGACTTAGTCATTAATGTTCAAAAGATCAAGTATGGCCCTGGCTGGATTGGCTCAGTGGTTAGAGTGTCGGCCCAAGTATCGAAGGGTCACAGGTTCAACTCCCGTGTCAAGGGCACATACCCAAGTTGCAGGTTCAATCCCAGGCCCTGGTTGGGTCATGCAGGAGGCAACCAATAGATGTGTCTCTCTCACATTGATGTCTCTCTCTCTCTCTCTCTCTCTCTCTCTCTCCTCCCTTCCTTCCACTCTATCTAAAAATCAATGGAAAAATATCCTCGGGTGCGGATTAACAACAACAACAACAAAGGTCAAGTATGGAAAAGGAAAGAAATCATAACCAGTGGTGGAGAAGACCTGGCAGGTGCTGCCTCATCCAAGTGTGGACATCACACACTTTTTCATGTCCTGGGAAGGGCATCTCACCTGTGGTGTTCTCTCCACAAAGCTATAACCAAAGTCTCATCACGAGAGAAACATCAGACAAACCTAAATCCCGGGACATGTTATACCATACCTGACCGTTATGTCTTCAGAATGCCGATGTCACACAAGACAAGGAAAGACAAAAACTGTCACGGCCAAGGGTAACTAAGGAGATGCTGTTACCACATGTAAAGTGGTACCTGGACTGGTTACTGGAACAGAAAACAAGGATGCAGCGGGAAAACTGGTGAACTCTGAGGAAAGTCTAGAGTTTATCCAATCGTCTTAGACCCATGTTGGTTTCTTAATTTTGATAAGTATGCCATGAAGATTCAAAATAGCCCCATTAGAGGAATATTGATGAGGGATAGAAAAGAACTCTAGAAATCTAAACTTACTTTAAGTCTAAAATGTTCCCAAAATAAAGGTTCATTAAATAAAAAAATATGCCTATATTCTTATGAGTGACAATACCTAGGTCTACAATCTTTTGTGCACAAGAGGGACATGCTTTTTCAGAGGTAGACTTATCAAGGTCATGCAAGAAACTGAAACTATTTTAGGCCTTCTAAACAACAAAGGCATTTAACACATGGAATTGGGGAGAATTAAGGAGCCAAAGAGGAGTCTTCCAAAGCTGCCACAACCCCAGAACCTGGAGACGAAGGGGAAGAGGTGGTACCTTCAGACCTCACTTGCACCTTTGCAGGGGGAGAGGGCACCTTGGAGGGGGACATTAAGGAAGGACCTGAAGACACCCCTAGAAGCAGAGAGCAGGAAACACAAGCCCTGCCTCCTCCCATATTCAAGTTTCCTACCCACGCCGCCCATTGGCTGCATACGCCCAGAAGCCATGGTCACGCAGTCCAAGGTGCTTCCTCCTCGGGGACAGACACCAATGCAGAGGGAAAGTGAGGAAGGTTCTGAGTCTCCTCAGGAGGTTCTCTGGACAGTGGAACATGATGATAAAAAACCGTGCTCACTGCACAGTTGTGTGTCGTGGAAAGTAGTAGAAGGCATGTGCACCAGAATCAAGTGGGCAAAGGGCTCAGAGGGGCAGAAGGTGGGCATTCTCTGTCTATTCCTAACTGTCCATTTTCCCCCAAATCACCATTGTTGGTGATGCAAAGAGACTTCCCATGCTGGGGTGGGCCATGGTACCACAGTGGATGAAATTTACACTGAGTAAATTCACTGTGGGGTACACAGGTGAGCTAAAACAATAAGCAAAGTTGTTGTGTTTGTTTTTTTTTTAATGGCTTTTTAAAAAATCATCTCCATAAATCAGCATCTCCATTTTTCAGGACCTGCTACACTATGTATTGGCCACTGTGCTAAGAACTTTATTCAAGACCAAAACCACTCTATGAAATGGTTGTGGGGGGGGGGGCAGAACAATGGCCCCCTCCAAAAACGTCCATGCCATAATCCCCAAAGCCTGCGAATATGTTATGTCATGTGGCAAAGTGGAATTCGGGTTGCAGATAAAATCGGGTTCTTAATCAGCTGACCCTGAAATAGGGAGATGATCCTGGACTATCAGGGTGGTGTTGATGTCCTATCCCCACGAGGGTCTCCACATGCAGAAGAGGGAGGCAGGGCAGTGTCAGAGTGATGTTGTGTGAGAAGGACTATTTGGCTATTGCCAACTTTGAACTTGAAAGGGCCATTGAGCTCAAGAATGCAGAGAGCCTCCAGAAGTTGGAAAAGTCAAGAAAACAGATTCTCCCCAGAGCCTCCAGAAAGGAACACAGTGCTGCGGATGCCTGGATTTTAGCCCAGGGAGACAAATTTCAGACTTTGGTCCTGCATTACTGTAAGATGATAAAATTCTGTTGTATGAAGCCATTACGTTGGTGGTTATTTGTTAAAGCAGTCAACTTGTACAGGGGATGACTGGTATGTCCATTTTTCAGATGAGAAAACTGATGTGTACCAAAAAGCAAACAAAAACACAAAGTAGAAGCCATAGCACTGGGATTTAAACCAAAGTGTTTCTGGTTCCAAAACATTAGCTTTTTTTAATTCTTTTTTTCTCTGAGACACTCTGTTGTTTTACTTTGAAATGTTTTAGTTAATTTACATAGATAGTATTGATTCTAAAATAATAATAATAATAATCAATGTCCTAAAAAGAATATGAGAAACTTGGATTATTCAAAAACAGCAAAGTTAAATTAAGCCTAAGAAGACAACAGTTAAGAAAATCAGGAGCAATTAATGAAATAACATTTCTTGATTACCTATTATATCAGATCTTTTCTACATATGGTCTCATTGAATTCTCTCAAAATCCTATAGGATGAAGATTATTTTTCAACTAAGAGGATGATAAAACTTAGAGAGCTACATTGCTTTCCAAAGTTTACATGATGAGGGTGGAACTGGGATTTTAGGTCAAGCTTAGTTCTCTCTGCCAGTTTGAATTCATTCTGTTTCAGCATGTTGCCAACTCCAGAAGCAAAGACGTTGGTGGACAAACATATTTTAAAAGTTAAATGCTCAGTCGGTGTGGCTCAGTGGCTTGAGCGTCATCCCATGAACCTGGAGGTTACTGGTTCGATCCCCAGTCAGGACACATGCTCAAGTTGTAGGCTAGATCTCCAGTAGGGGGCATGTAGGAGGCAGCTGATCAATGTGTCTCCCTCATTAATGTTTCTCTCTCTCTCCCTCTCATTTCCTCTCTCTGAAATCAATAAAAACATTTTTCTTAAAAAGTTAAATGAGGACATAGGCATCTTAAGTATGTTCTCCCCATCCTATAATAACCCATAAATAGGTGAAGCAGTATTATTTGTGGTCTTTGCTGTTTTTCCAGTGAATTTTGGAACTATATACTGGCTGGGGAAACAACATAATTCTGAATTTTTATGCCTTAATTGTACACACATATATAGATAGGCAGACAAGAGACAGAGAGAGAGAGAGAGAGAGAGAGAGAGAGAGAGAGAGAGAGAATGTGTTGTAATTGTTTATGATGACTAGAAATAGTTGTCTGATTATAATAACAGGTATATTGAATGAATTATTATATACTTATGTTTGATTATTTTTAAATTATCTGAATATAAAAGCTAAGAGGTCCCTTCCCTTTTAACTATAATTAACACAAATGAATTATTTCTGGAAGATCCACAATCTGCTGCAACATCTTCTGTAGTTGTCCAGTGCCTGGTCTGGTGGGCACCTACTGGTCACTCACGGATCCTCTAAAAAGCCAGTTAAAAACCCAGAGCCCTGAGCCCACTCTCAGGGGTTTGATTCACTAGGTCTGGAGAGCAGTGGCCTCAGGTGGACTGAAATGTGTACAGCCAAGAGCGAAACCAATGAAACTGGACCGCCTTCCTACCCTCCACACGACAAAAACTCAAACTAAGTTTAAGACTTAAATGTTAGACTCAAAACTACAAAAATTCTAGAAGAAAACACAGGCAGTAAAATCTTGGACATTTCTCACAGCAAAATCTTTCTCTGCTATATGTCCTTGAACAAGAGAAACGAAAGAAAAAATAAACAAATGGATAACACATCAAACTAAAATGTTTTAGCACAGCAAAGAAAACCATCAACAAAATGAAAAGACAACTCACTAAATGGGAAAACGGATGTGCCAATGATACATCTAATAATATATCCAAAATTTATAAAGAACTTAAAAAACACAATACCAAAAAATCTAATTAAAAAATGGGCCAAGGGTCTGAACAGACACTTCTCCAAAGAGGATACACAGATGGCCAATAGATGTATGAAAAGATACTCAACATCACTAATCATCAGAGAAATGCAAATAAAAACCACAGTGAGGTCTCACCTCACACCTGCCAAAATGGCTGTTGTCAATCAATCAACAAACAAGTGCTGCTGAGGATGTGGAAAAAAAGAGACCCCCTCATGAACTGCTGGTGGGAATGCAGATTGGTGCAGCCACTATGGAAAACAGTATGAAGGTTTCTCAAAAAATTAGAAGCGGAACTACCTTATGACCCAGTGATTCCACTTCTGAGAATATATCTGAAGAAACCTGAAACACTGATTCAAAAGAGTATATGCAGCCTTATGTTCATAGCAGAGCTATTTACAATAGCCAAGACTTGGAAGCAGCCCAAGTGCCCATCAGTGGATATGTGGATAAAAAGTTGTGGCACATTTACACAATGGAACACTACTCAGCCATAAAAAAGGGAAATAGTACTCTTTATGACAGACAACATAGATAGACCTGGAGAATATTATGCTATGTGAAATAAGCCAGTCAGAGAAGGACAAGGACCATATGATTTCACTTTCAGGTGTGATCTAATGAACAAAATCATCTAACAAACAAAATAGAAACAGACTCATAGATACAGAGAACAGACTGACAGCTGTCAGAGGGGAAGGGGTTGGGGGATGGCTGGAAAAAGGTGAAGGGATTAAGCAAAGAAAGGAAAAACACAGACAACAGTAGGGTGAATGCTACAGGGAAAAGGGTGGGGGGGGTAGAAGAGAGTAAAGGGAGGATTAGCGGTGATGGAAGGAGACTTGACTTTGGGTGGTGAACACACAACATAATATACAGCTGATTATAGAACTGTACACCTGAAACCTATATAATTCTACTAACCAATATCACCCCCAAAAATTCAAAAAAATTTTTAATTAAAATTTAAATGTAAAACATAACACTAATATGAACAGCATGTTGTAGACTTATCAAAGATGGCAGCCCAGATTCCACGGTCATTGTCTTAGCATCCCACCTATTAGGGACCAACAGGTGTTCAAATGCTGAAGGTGTGTATCCTCATATCACATGACTATCCTGCCTGGCATGTGTAGGCAGATCTATAACACACAACGATAAAGAAGATTCATATAAGAACATTTTAAAAAAAGAAGTATCATCCAAATTTGTTCTGTGAATGCGGTCAATAAAAGTATGTCCAGTTTTGTGATGTGGTACCCTGGGGTATTCAGGATAACACTTTACCTGGATGTATGAATTCCAGGGAGAGAGTACTTTCTGATATTACACAAGGAATATCAGAGCTATACTTTACATAATCCCCATCTCGGTCTCTCATGACCTTTCCATGTCCACCTATCTTTCTCCCCAACACTTGCATTCCTGTGTTACTAGGAATATACTCAGCATGATGAGATGCACAAACACGAGCCAGCACAGGAATGGACTCCAATGACAAACTCCCTGGATGATTGCATTTGGGCAAAATGCTGTCCCTTCTGGTTTCCCTCTTCAGGACTTATTGAAGATTGTAAATTCAAAGCAGCTAGAAAGCTGATATTGCCACAATGCAAAATCCAGTCCGCGGTCTGTGCTTGATAATACCACCCATAAATAAAGCAGGAATCCAAATGGGCGCGCAGCAATGGAAACAATGCCATACGGCGAACTGTGAGAGCTAACATCAGTTACGTCAGGAAGATGAAATTGTGGATGATATTTTCTCTATTTATTTGCCTAATTGCATGTGTTGTTTTTATTATGAAACTAGTCATGTCTATTTAAAACGCCATCCACTAATTTCTCTTGCCGTTACATCCACCCTGAGCGCAGATTAATTAATAAGAAAGAAATAGCTATAGAATCTTGGGATCGCGTATTCTTATCAGATCCTCGATTTATATACGTGCGTGCAGGATGAAATATTTAAGCATGCACAAGAGTAGAACCTAGTTCATAATGAGCTCCTTGCGCCCATCGCCCATATTCAACAGTAATCAAGCTTTTCCAACTTTGTTTTTAGGTTGCTATTTTCTTCTTCATTTATTTGCTAAGTAAACTCCAGAGCGTGTATCATCTCAACTCTACTTCCTAATCAGTGTGCACCACTAAAAAGCATGTATACTTTCCAATATGAACACAGTGCTATCATCACAAAAGACAAAATCACTGATAAGAGTCACAGAGATTAAATAAAAGCCATTCTAAAGATCCTCCTGTCCTCTCTGGTAGCTTCTGGGTCTATGCTGTTGGCATTTTATTTTGCTTTTTGCAGGGCTTGCTCGGGTTATCACAGTGACTCCAGAAGCTGGCATGGAAAGGCAGGAGGCGCGTGTGGCAAACAGCAAGGAGAGGAAGGAGAAGCAGATGGGACCGGAACTGGAGCTAAAAAGGGCTCAGCAGTCCCAACAGGGGCTCCTGGTGTTTCAAGGACAAGCCTGTGAATTCACAAGGACACAGGCGGCAGCGCAACGCATCACGTTTGGCTGGACAAACCCCAGGGCTGAGAGATGAAAAGGGATCAAAGCTAAGAAGCTACAAACAAACTTCAGTGAACCACCCACTCGCTCCAGAGGTGCGATACGTCGCAAAGTTTGGGATCGAAATTTCACAGAAGGGACACATGGCAAATGAAGTTAAAGAGACATCTGTCTGTGTCTATAAAATGCCCAGAAAAGGACCAGAAAGAAGACACACAGCCAATTATCCAGATGTGAACCCTAAGATTAGGGCCAGCTTGATGTCCTGCAATCATAGTCCAGATGTCCTCACTGAAGGGAAGGAGGGACGGGATAGGATCCTGGCTGCAGACACTGCTTTGAGCCCTGCAGTTCTTAACCCTCCAGCACAATGCAGTCGCCTGGGGCACATTAATGAGTCTTGATGCCCTAAGTCCACCCGGAGACACTCAGAGGCATTCGGTCTGGAGTCAGGTTGAATGACACGTTGGCATTTTAAAAAGCTCGTCCCCTGCTTCCAATGTGTGTGTTTTGAGAAACACTGGCCTCACTGCAAAAGCAAAGATCTTAAAATCTGTGGTCCCTATTCAGGGCACACACAGAGGTTTGGTTTTGTTAAGGAGGCAGCGACATTCATGCTGAAATTGTAAAATTGATTCCTTTAAAAATATAAGTTAAAAAAATCAAGATATCGCACACAAGAATCGCATTTCCAGGTTCTTCTTAAAAAAAGAAACCAAAACAAGCTCTGGCCATTTGGAGCTGTATTCCCATAGGGCCACTCCACCCTTTAAACTGCGGTGCCTGAGTTTGTGATTCTTATCGCTAATGAACACTGTGATTCGGACCTGTCCACGGTCACTCCTGAGACCATCTCACGTTCGAACAGCAATCCACTAAGACCGAAGTGGCAATAATTATTTTCTATTTGCGACTCTTCGATTATTATTATTACTTTTTGTGTGCCATCAGGATGAAGACGAGAGTATCAGCAGATACTTACGGGAATTAATGCAATTATGAGGCTGCGTGTGTGTGTGTGTGTGTGTGTGTGTGTGTGTGTGTGTGTGTTGATGACAAGGAGAAGGAATAAGGGCGCCGCCCCGAGTCAGGATTCCAGTCTCCCGCTCTGGTTTTACTGCTCATTAGTTACAGGAATTCAGGCAGGGATCTTAACCACTCCAGGCCTCAGTGATTTTATTTGCCTGTAAGGGGGGTGGGTTTTCATTGCCTTTTTGTTCTAAAATCCGACAATTTTCTAAGAGCAAAGTGGTAGCAACAGAAACCCACAGAAAGGATAAGGCAGAGGGTGGAACAAGGAGAATTGCGTTCCCAGCCCATCTTGAGTGCGGATGTGGTTCACGGGTGAACATATGAGCTGTCCATGCATCACTGAGCACCTGACCACCTTGGAGGTGAGCCAGCGGAACGGGAAGGAGGAGGCTCTCCCAGGAGTCCAGCCTGGCTGCCAGCATCGTGCACATCCCCACCCTGCAGGTGGTCCTTCTGCAAGAACAAGAACACCTTGGCACTTTGGGGCCTGGCAGTAGGGCACACGCAGCTCCGCTCCCCTGCTAGCTGGAGGTCTAAGCACTAAATCATGAGGTTTCACTGACCTTCCCTACTTGTTTCAGAGAGGGCATCCGGATTTGGACAAATACACAGTTTGCTGCTGTTGTTATAAACAGCTTAGTACCAAAACCACAGGCAACAACAATAAAAAAAAATAGACAAATTGGACTTCATCAAGATTTACATTTTTTTTTTTTTAAATCCTCACCCGAGGACATTTTTGCATTTATCTTTAGATAGAGCGGGAGGGAGAGAAGGAGGAAGAGAGAGACAGAGAAACATTGATATGAGAAAGACACATCGACTGGTTGCCACCCACACGACCCCAACTGGGGACGGGAACAAACTGCAACCGAGGTACATGCCCTCAGCGGGAACCGAACCCAGGACTCTCTGGTCCACAGGCCGACGCTCTAACTGCTGAGCCAAAATGGCCAGGGCAAGATTTACAATTTTTGTGCATCGAAGGGTTCTATCAGGAGGTGAGATCCTATTTGCAAATCCAACCTCTGAAAAGGAATTGGTATCTGGAATATACAAAGAACACCTAGAACTCAACAGCAACCAAACCAATAGAAAAACGGGCAAAGGACTTTAATAGACATTTCTCCAAAGAATATATACAAGTGGTCAATAAGGGACTTAGGAAAGAAATCGTGGAGGGAAACAGAATTCCAGTCCTCTCCTCCTGCCTGCTCTGTCCAGCCGTCCGCTTTACCGCTTGATCCTCTGCCCCTTCCCGCAAGAAAGAACTGTCTAAATTAATGATTGGACTCCGGTACCAGCAGGCAAGGTCGCTGTGCCTTAGAAGGCATGACCCTGGACTCCAGCCCCCCCTTTTTCACAGACCCTGTGGTCCCATGAGGTAGAGTCGGAAGGCTGAGCAAAGTCCTATTTGCTTGGGTCAAACCCAAACATGTCTCTCCTACTTTCTTTCTCTTGTCTTCCACACATATATCTGGGAGGATATGTTGCAATGGAGCCACCTCCACAGACCTGGTCTCTTCTCATCCCTCTGTGTGTACATGAGAGTGTGTTTGAGTGACGTAGTCTTGAGGCTCAGGCTGAGGACAAGAGGGGAGAAGATCCCGGGACAGCCTTCGCGGGAGCTGACTTCAGATGGAGTGCTTGGGGAGCATCCAGAGGGAAATCGCAAAGACCCATTCATGATAAGGACAAAAGCACACACACGCCGGGCTTAATCCCCACTACATCATCCCCAAGTGAAGTAGGAACACTCCTGAGCTTCTGTCAGAGGGGGCTGCCCTTCCAGACGCGGAAAGACTCAAGCCGCAGCCTGCCAAGGCCAACCCCAGCCGGAAACACAACCTCGCTCAAAAGTCACTGGGCGAAAGTGGCTCTTCCCTTTCATGATCCGAAATCGACCGGTCTCAAAGCCCACCGTTTCTCCCTCTCTAAAAGACTGGGTATTGGTTCACCTAGTTTCTTTGCTCATCTTGTCATCCTCCATGATCATTTCCAAATAGTAGGATTTAAAAAAAATATATAACATTGGGAAAGTTTTGTCTCATGCCTGTGAATATAGTTTTCCTGACTTCAGAAACATGCCAGTTTGAGGGAGGCAAATTGGCCTTACCGTTATCTGCTCAACTATCTTCGGTTTGATTTCTCCTGGAGGCTGGCTATGATTTTGCCAGTTCAGACTCATTAACTTTGATGGTGACTTCCTTTGTCTAACAGAATTGTAATAAGTATTTGTCAGAATGAAAGAACAAGAACAGGCTTTCAATTTCAAGTTCAACATTCACTTGCTAAATCATTTTGTCCATATTTATTGTTTTTTGTTTTCTTGTGTTTTTAAGTGCCAACTTGGATGTCTCATTTCTTTCTTTTTTTTTTTTTCTTCAGTTTATAGCACAAAGGCTTTAAAATGTGGCTAAAGGGGTTATTTAAATCCCTAAGCTGGTGCTGCTCTGTAATTTCTCATCTGACACCAAAGTTTTAAAACATTTTTTTTTCTTTCATTCCTCTCTTTCAATGCCCTTTCTCGGGGTGTAACTACAGCTCTGGCTATAATCACATTTAAGAGGCTATATTTCCACACATTTTTCTGATTCAGAGCATTAGCTGGGAGACTTTGTTTAGTCATATTAGAGGCTTTTCACAGATCTAATTCCCCAGTTAATATCCCCAGGTATAATTCACAAGGGTAGCATTTAAGTTCCTCTTAAGGGATTTTTTCCCCTCCTTTTCTCTCTCACGGTGCCTATGTCCTTGATCCACATAAAAGGATATAATCTTGCTTGTTACTTATATTGTCTGCCTGCGAGGATGAATGTTTCATAACGGGGCTGCTTCTTAAATGGGAAATCTATAAACGTGTAATTCTATCAGGCCACGATATTTAGGTGGATTCAGATGCGTCGCGTCCGCCGTTTCAGCTCTGATTTCCCCAGAACTGATGACAGGTTTGTAAGTAATATTAACTGTCTTTTGTAGTAAATTACATCTTGTAATCACCGCGGCGTTCATCTCTGGCCAGAGCCGTTATCAGCTGAAGCAAATAAAGGGTTTGGAGCCGCTGCTCTCTGTTTCCTTTCAGAATGCCAGAAGTCCTCTATAAACACGAGTGTGCGGAATGAGAGGTCATCTTTTGAAAGCTATAATAAAACAAGGTTGTGACAGGCTGCCTAGCCCAGCAGCTCCTGACAGAGGCTCAGCTGGAGCAGGAGGCCAGGGGGAGGGCCAAGGGGGAGCAGGAACAGAAGCACGTCCTGTCCATCAACAGCATAATTAATTTTAAAAAAATTGCCTTTGAGAAGACAGAAAACTAATCAGTCTGTGTCCCTCCAACTTGCGTGATGAGTCTTGTAAGGGAGGTGAGGGAGATGAGACCACAGAGCCCGAGGATGGAATCCCAGACTCCCGGCCTGCCTTGTGCCAAGGCCCCAGCCACGACACCCGGGTTCCCTCTGCGGCTCCTGGGGCGCTCGGGGGAAGATGATGCCGCCGCCACGTTTCACACACACTCACCCTGTGCCCTGGCTTCTGCTCAGGACTGGGCTCGCGTATCTTACTCCATGGGACTGACTGGCGCTTAGGAACATTTATGAAACATCTGCTCTCTGCTAGGTGCTAGTCTAGTTGTCCATGGACATTAACTCCCGTAACGCGGGCAGCTCTTTAAGCTCCGGGCTCGGTTCTGCGTTTGAAAAATGCGGACGTGAGAGCTGTACTGTTAAAGCGCCTGCTCAAGACGGCCTAGACAGGAGGTGAGCCGCTGGGATTTGAACCTGTGCATCCTGGCTCCCCAGTCCCAGCCTTCCACCACTGAGCCACAATGCCAAGGAGTGGTATTAGTTCCCCTGTGGAGGGGTGTTAGGGGCTGAAACACTGACCCTCGATGTGATAGCAGGTGAGGGCGCTTTGGGTGTAATTAGGTCATCAGGGCAGATCCCTTCTAAAGACAGAGACCAGAGAGCTCCTTTGCCCTTCTGCCATGTGAGGGCACAGTGAGAAGGCACCAGCTCTGATGCAGGACCTGGGCTCTCACCAGACACCAAATCTGTCAACACCTTGATCTTGAACTTCCAACCTCCAGAACTGTGAGAAATAAATGTCCATTGTGTTTAAGCTACTCAGTCTATGGTATTTTTGTTATAACAGACTGAGCAGCCTAAGACAGGAGGAAACTATGATTAGCACCATGTACCCAGGAGAAAACTGGGTCTCTGTGTGTAACAAAAGGAGGAAGGCCCCCTGCTGGTGGAGAAGGAAAAATTCCTAACTGCTTGGCTTTCCGCTGCCTAGTCAGTGTGGGAGGCTCTTAGATGAGGGGTGGGTGTGTGTGTGTGTGTGTGTGTGTGTGTGTGTGTGAAGCTTCCTTGTTATTCTGAGATGAGGAGAGGCTTCCAGGATGAGGCGTGTATGTTGAACTCACAAGTGAGAAATAGTCTAGGATTCGAAAATATTAGGGGGATCTTCATTAGCTTGAATTTCCTGAAACCCACATGCCACTGGTAGACCTCAGGCGACAATTTCACATATGTACACAGCCATCAGCAAACCCCTGAGTGGTTGCAAATTTAAAATGCATTCAACAGCCCGGCCGGTGTGGCTCCATGGTTGAGCGTCAACCCATGCACCAGGAGGTCACTGGTTCGATTTCCGGTCAGAGCACATGCCCAGGTTTTGGGCCCAATCCCCAGTGGGGGGCATGCAAAAAGGGGCCAGTCGATGTTCTCTCTCATAGTTGTTTCTGTCTCTCTCTCCCTCTCCCTTCCTTTCTCTCTAAATTCAATAAAGAAAAAAATTATTTTAAGTAAAATGCATTCAAGAAATGCAGATCCATTTTACTTAACTTTGTAAAGCAGCAAGAAAAGAGCCGTTTACAATGCTCATGTTCTGAGCAACGATTTGGAGCATTCTTTGATGTGAACTCTGGTTGGGAAGAGTGAAATGATTCTACACAAGGTCATGAATAATGCCAAATGTCCACGTCAGATTATTTGAAACAGAATATATAACAAAATCCTTATAGTTCGATAATCAAACTCAATAATATAAGATAAATACCCAATTTTTAAAAATAAATAGATAAAGGATTCAAGTAGATATTTATCCCCAAAAGACACACAAATGGCCGAAAATCACATAAAAAAGATACTCAGTGCCCCTGGTCATTACGGAAATTCAAATCAAAACCACAGATATTACTGTGCCCTCACTAAAATGACTGTAATCACAAATGTAATAAGTGTTGGCAAGAATTTGCAGAAATTGGAGCCCTCTGATACTGCTGGTAGAAATGCAAAATGGAGCAGCCACTTTGCCTGGTTTTGTTTTTGCAACACACATGGTTGCATTTTTATTTCATTTTTCATGGGGCAATCACTTCTTCAAGATGTTAGATACAGAGGTAGTATGTGACTTGGAATTCCACTCCTGGGTGTATATCCAAGACAGATGAAAGTATGTCCACAGACACACTCACACATGAATGTTCACAGAATCATTATTCAATCAGAGTCCAAAACAGCACACGACCCAAATATCCATCGGCTAGTAAATGAACAAATAAAATGTAGTACATTCATATGCCGGAATATTATTTGGCCACAAAAGGGGATAGTGTTGATGTTCCATCAACTCTGGGAATATAATAAAAAATCATTGAACTGCACATTTTTAATGGGTAGACTTTGTAGCACTGGATACTATACAGTATGTGAATCTCAATAAAGATTTTTTTTAAACCCAGCACAAAGTTTTGTGTGCATGGACCCCTGGAGGTGTGCAGTGCCCAATCTGAACACACTTACTCTGTGGTGCATGTCTTTTGATGTTGGCCAAAACAGTTTAAAATGGCCCAGCCGGTGTGGCTCAGTGGATTGAGGGTCGGCCCATGGACTGAGAAGTCCTGGTTTGATTCCCGGTCAGGGCACATGCCCAGGTTTCAGGCTCAAATCTCTAGTAGGGGGTTATGCAGAAGGCAGTTGATCAATGTTTCTCTCCCACATCTATGTTTCTGTCTCTCCCTTCCTCTCTCTCTAAAAAAAAATTAACTAAAAAAAACACATTAAAATATAAAAAATAAAAAATGAATTAGTATTGATCATTATTAGAAAATAGATTTCACATTAAAAATCTAGCTATTTGGCTTTCCTTGGATAATCAGAAGATCTGGCCCATGGCACCTTCATCTTTTCATGAGAACCATCTGCTACACCTGAGCAGTCTATTCACCCAGAGCATTGACTGGTCCAATTCGCCACAGACCCCACCACTCCCTTTTGTACCCTCACCCTAAAATTAAAGCTAAAAGTCAGCTGCCATGTATAATCCCACATGCAGTCTTGCTTTTCTCCTAAGATTGTCAAGGACAAATGAAACCCTTGATCAGATCGGCTTCCTGGGGTCTGAGGACGGCTGTGCAGATTGTTCCTGTGAATCCGGAACTCTCTGTTTCCTCGTTTATTTATCAGGCACCGAGATCTTTTTATTTGCTGGCTGCACCTTCCTGGGCACTTCATTCTCTCACCAGATGAAGGCTTTGCTTCTACCTGCTCTTGATAAGGTCTTGTCATTCTTTATGAATTGCTTCTCCACTCCAATATGATGATGACACCTTCCAGGGATACAGATCAACTCAAGTGTCCTCGAACGGTCTTCTGTTCCCCGGATAGTTCATAAATATTCAGTCCAAGCTGCAACGTTAGGAGGAGGGCAGCCACAGTCCTCTGATATGAACGCCAGATCCTAAGTACCAAATTAAACCAAGGCAGTGGGATCCCAGGAAATAGGCGGCGGGAAGCCAACACCCCAACATTTCCTGTAAATTTCCATCATCCATGAACTGCCTTCCCAGTGTTGCCAAATCTGTAGCCCTCGTTTAAACCCAACCTATGCTCACAGCCTCTGTCTTTTAATGGACAAACCAATTGCTTTAACCACGGATCCAGTGCTACCGAATGACATGCCTTTGTTGAATAAAGAAAAAGAAAACACAACCTCGCATCTTCCAAACCGTTGTAAGTCAAGGAAACAACATTTTAAAAAATTAAAAGGGAAATCTTTTATTTATTTATTTTTATTATTTTTAATTCATTTTTATTGTTGACACTATTACAGATGTTCCCCAACCTCCCCCCCACCTTTTGCCCACTTCCACCCTCCTCTGGCCACCACCACACTGTTGTCTGCGTCCAAGGGGCATGCATGTATGTTCTTTCTTTTATTACTTCAATCAATTAAAAAACAGGAATATGATCTTCAAGAGAAGGCAACTATAAAAATAAGAGCAACCCCAGCAAAAAATCGATGCGCACGGGCTCTAACCAGATTCCCTTGCCAGCCGGACCCCCGAGTCTCCCTTCATTACCAGGAAGACATTGAAATTTCATTAAGGGTAAATGATCGCCAAACTGAAAATGTCCTCTTTAGGTAATCAGGACGCTCATGAGAAAAATGAAAGGCTGATTATTTCCTTGCTCTGGGAGTCGAGATTATTTTAATCCTTTTTTTTTTTTTAGCGCTTAAATTCATTGCAATGACCCCTGGTAAACTCACACTGCATGTCGAGCAACGTATCCCAGGAAGACGTAAGGATCCAGTGAAACAAGGAGAGGACACCTGGGAGGAGACAGCCCGTATGTTTCATCCGCAATCCCATGCCCGCTAAACCCATGTGGAGCAAAGCTAGTCATCAATGCCTCGGTGAGTGGGAGAACTGGGAACGCAACATTAATTTCTAGGGTAAATTTGCCTACAGTACAATGAGCCCACATACCCATTTCAACTGCTCAGAGCATTGTGTACACACACACACACACACACACACACACACACACACGGTCTTGCTCAAGAGACTATGTGCTTCAAGCCCCAACACAGGCACAGATTCCATCACTTAATAGCTGAGCCTCAGTTTCCCTAAATGTAAAGCAGAAATAAAGATATCCATCATGGAGGATGATTATAATGAATATGTATGCAACAGCCAGCTTGCTGCCCGGCACCCCACAAGAGCCTCATAACTGGTAGCTATTCTTCCTCTAATTTTCCTATATTGAAATATTGCAATGTGAAGCTAAGGAAAGGACAAAAAGCAAGGAAGTTGGTGAGATGCATTCAAAATACAGACTTCGTGAATCTATCCCTTGTGGCAGGTGGCTAAACTCTGCATCTCCAATTTCATGTCCATGAAACTGTATAAAAGAGTTAAATGTTACAACTAATAACTATGAAATTAGACCACAGGATTGGTTAAAAGTCACCCAGCCCATACGTGCCCAGTACATGCCCAGGAAATGTGAGCTTTCTGCAGTTGAATGAGTCACAAATATAAAAATTCAGGTTCACAAAGCAAATGCATTTTCTGATCTAATTTTGCAAATTCCTTCAAAAAGATGTCTGGGTGTCTAAGAGGATTGGCTGATCTTACTTTAAGTAGCCAGCTCTGTTAGTGCATTTAAACTACAGCTCCTTTTTGATTTAGAATTGCAGACCCTGCCTTCTGGGCATTTTCCCAGTTACACATAATACCACAAATTAAGGATGGAAACTGGGCAGTCAGTGCAGCCTGTCACCACAGCGGCGACTAAGACTGAGACTGGAAAAGCTATGGAGACGTTTCTAGCATCTTCCTGACAAAAGCTTTGGGGACGGCTCCACACAGGGTCCACGCTCCCAGCCCCACCACCAGAAACTCAGGCAGGTGAGCTCCGCTACTCCTTATAGAAGAGGCCTGGTGTATCGCCCTGAACACACACTTCTTATGTGTAATATGTAGTGCACCCACTCTTCGAGACAGAAACCCAAGTGTATTAACGACCACCGGCTGTATCTATGGTTGCTATAGGTCTGTGCTTTCAAAGCTCATACAGATGTTGAAATGGACGCACGTGCATCGGTTACTGACTCAGAGGAAAAGACGGGAGCACATGGCTGCCTGGACTCGTGGCCAAGGGCACCCGCTCAGCCTTGCAGCTCACCTGCTGTGGTGGGGTGAGTGGTCCCCGAACCCCAGGAACCTGTGAATGGGTTATGTAACATGGCAACTGGGACTCAGATATCATCATGGTTGCAGACCTTAAAATGGGGAGATTATAATGGATTCTATCTAATCTAATCGCACAAACCCTTGAACAAGGGGAAGTTTCACCGTGGGAAGTAGGTGAGAGGGCGGAGGCAGAAGAGGAGATTTGATTAGAAGGTCGAGGGGGCCACAAGCCGAAGGCTATGGGCGACCTCTGGCCACTGAATACCATCCCAGCCAAAATCCAGCAAGGAACCAGGGACCTCAGTCCCGCAATCCTATGGGACTGAATTTTGCCCATAATCTAAATGAATCTGGAAGCAGATATGTCCCCAGAGCCTTCTGTTAAATCCCCAGACCAGCGGGCACCTTGATTCCAGTCTTGTGAGACACAAAGCAGAGAATCTACCCAAACCTCAGTCCTGGACTCCTGACCTACAAAACTGTGAAATCATGCATTTGTCTAATTGTAACCAAGCACACTTGTGGTCTTTACTCTGCCAGCAACAGCCATCACATGCACCTGTGCTGCCAGTGCTGGCCCCCAGAGCAGAAGAGGTTGCCGCCGCGTTTTAGCAGCCGTCTGCAAAATTAGGACTCGCTCAAAATAAAAAAGGCTGGCATTTTTCATGGCTGGAGAATCATTTGGCATAAAGGCATCAACTCTTTATTCAAGGGGGCCTTATGCTGTCCTGTTTCATGATATGATGATGGTGGTGTAGTTGATCACTGTCTTTCTTGGGACAGACAAAATGAGGGCAGTTCTGTTCTGCTGTTTGGTTCCCTTCCATATTTTAATGTTTTTGGAATTTTATGGAGCCGTGAAATCCTAAAGTCTGAGAGCCACTGTCACACATGACACACTTTCTCCTTGGAGGCCTGGAGTTGCAGAAATGGTACCCGAAGTGTCACCAGAAGGAGAGATCAATCATTTTGGGCATCTGGGTATTGACTTGCTCATATCCTTCTGTTTAGGAAGACAAGTATGCTTTATTCTACCAAGCAGACATCTTCTCAAAACTGTGGCTGAGAGATACAGCCAATGGTAGTTAATACACTTGGAATTCTATCTCTAAGAGTGGGTACGCTGCCCATTATACATAAGAAGTGTGTGTTCAATATAGTACACCAGGCCTCTTCTATAAAGAGCAGCAGGGCTCACCTGCTGAGTTTCTGGTGGTGGGGCCGGGAGCGCAGACCCTGTGTGGAGCTGTCCCCTCACTTTTGTCATAAAGATGCTAGAAACATCTCCATAGCTCATTCAGTCTCAGTTTTAGTAGCTGCTGCGGTGACAGGCAGCATGTCGTCCTTCTTTACCTGTTCTGGTAGCATCTCTCCCTCTACTGCCCAGTTTGGATTCTGTCTGAGAGCATGTGTGTTTGTGTTGTGGGTTGGAGTATATTTGTGTATAGGTGTACATCTAGTTATATTTCAAAGAAGGAGATAAGACGCCATGCCCACAAAATGCTATCCGCTCATCCTCTCATTCACTCATGAACACTTACTTATTGAGTGCCTACCATGTGCCAGGGGCTGTATGAGGCTCTGGGAATCAATGGTGAACCAAAACAAAGTCATTTCATGGAAGTTAAGATCTCACAAAAAGACACGCGTCAATACGTTAATGTCACCAATATATGCCACACTGGAAATGCCGTGAATGACAGAAAGAGATGTACTTATAGCCATGAGGCATCTCTCAGCGGGCTTTTGTTTGGTCAGTCTAGGCGTCAGAGGTGGCTGGCCCAAGGGAAGGATACCTTAGTGGGAACCCTAAGGCTGGTGGGAACCAACTAGACAGAGCAGAGAAGACCAAGAGTTGTACATAAACACAATGATCCTATGTGCATGGAGACACGTTCTGAAGATGAGAGATGGTGGGTCCATTTTCTTTTTTTAATCCTCACCTGAGGATATTTTTCCATTTATCATCAGACAGAGTGGTGGGGGTGGGGGGGAAAGAGAGAGAAACATTAGTGTGAGAGAGACACATTGGTTGCCTCCCTTACGACCCCAACCAGGGCTGGGGACTGAACTGCAGCCAAGGCAGGTGTCCTTGACCGGAATTGAACCCACGACTCCTCAGGCCAATGCTCCAACCGTTGAGCCAAACCAGCCAGGGCCATGTTTTATAAGTGGAGCTATCCATGCCAAAAGAGGCCAGAGGAGAGAAGCCCTGAACTACCAGCCTGGAAACGGGGTCCCATTCTCAGTGTGTTAGTATAAAGGTCACTCAGTCTCTGATCTCGGGCTCCTCCTTTGTGGAGCGTTGCTGTGAGGCTCTGCGCATCCTAAACTGTACTGTTCTCAGCATCTGACCCTTCTGATCATCACTCTCAGGAAGAGATGGAATGAACTGATACGGAGCCTGAGAGCAACCAGTAACGACAATTAATGTATTCCACTGTGCACTTACCCTGTGGCCAGACGCTGCGGAATGTTTTCATCAATTATCTCATTTAAGCCTCATAACAACATAGGACATATGTGTATGTGGCAGCAATGATATGGGTCACTGATGACGGGGAGCTCTCAGCCTCCGGACACGTGGTAGAGAAGTTCCTGACCCTGTGGAGGGGGCAGCACTCCGTGACCTATGTCAGCCAATGAGCTGCGAGCAGAGTTGATGTGTGCCACTCCCTGGCTGAGCACTCACGTGGGCACTGGGCCTTCCAGAAGACTCTTTTTTCCTTTGCTAAGATGATTGGTGACCATTTGGGTGCTAGCTTGTCCATAAGTCTGACATGCAGACTAGCCCATGGACTTGATGGAAACTATGTCTGTGATATGTGTAGCCACTGACTGGGTTGATTGCCACTGGAGTGTACCCTAGCTTACCCTGTCTAGAACAGAACCCTATTCATCTGCCTTTTACAAAGGCCAGAGCCATGTTCAAAGAGGTTGTGGAACTTCCCAAGGGGAGGAAAACGATTACGTGGTACCACCAGCATTTGGACTGATGCAGTCTGACTCCTGGTTCTTTCACACTAAGCTAGACTTGCGAATGTAGGACCCGCTGTGCCACTGGTTGTTTCTTAGAGTTCTTTAAGTCTTTTTCTGTTCTGGTTACTCCTCACCCAAGGATACTTTCCCCTTGATTTTTTTGGAGGGAGAGATACACACACATCGATTGGTTTCCTCCTGCACAATCCCAACCGGGGCCAGAGATTAAACCTGCAACCCAGACACATGCCCTTGACTGGGAATTGAACCCAGACCCTTCAGTCTGCAGGCCGACACTCCAACCACTGAGCCAAACCGGCCAGGGCGATTTCTGTCACTCTTGCCGTAAAAATGCACTCACCCGTATGGCATATACGTCCCAGCCGCATACACGTTCACTGAATTGAATACAACCATCCCAAGGCCCTCTGGGGACAGTAAGAGAAAGTTGTGGAAATTTACACCCGCACCAACCCCCCTTCTTTTCTAGAAAGAGTCCTAGTATGCATGTAAATACCCTCTGAATTCAGAGATGAAGAGGCCTCCAGCTAGGCACAATAAAGCCAATTTAGCGTCTTAAGCTGAGCACTGCTTTGCAAAATAATCCTGTGGAACTCTCCACTAAATGAGTTAGAAACTAGTCGCATGGGGCTTTCTTTGAATTTCCCGTGAAAGCTGTAAAGGACAATTGTCTCTGAACCAGGTACATCAAATACAGGCCTGCAACTGGGTAAAAGCTTGGAGTTCTACACCACCTACACACAAAGAAAATTAGCTTGTGATTGAAAGGAAACACTATTGAACAACCCCAGGGGAGGAAAGAGAAACAACACCAATGAATGACACCTACAGGCAAATCTAATGGTTGAGGCCATTTGGCTAAGGACTTGCTTAGTCTGAAAGGAAGAGAAAAGTACAATTTCTGAGGAACGTGAAAGATAATCGAACCAAATCAAAGGAAAAGTAGTCACTCTTGAAATTTTAAACAAAGAGGGTTTAACTAGGCCACGTGGACATAAAATGAAAGTTTTCCGCACTCCATTCTGAGTGTTTAATGCTGGGGAAAAGAAGGCGACATGCCCTGGAAGCTCGCTTTCTGCTTCTGATCGTCATTATTCCCCTTGTTTCTTTTCTCTTTTCTTTCTATTTCCTTTATTTGAAGATTCGCAACAAGACTTAGAGCTGCTTCTTAGTCTTTCAAACACTGTAAGAAGGAGAGTGAGTTGTAACCTCGGTCGTTACTGATTTTTCTTTATGGTCACAATGTAGCTACAGGTAGAGTTCAATCATTTTTGCCAAATTCTACAGAAGTGGGTTTTCTTTCCTGGTAGTGATATTTCAACTGGGTGCTATGGTTCTGCTAAAGGGGTACACCAATATTTGGTTAGATTTTTTTAAATATGTTTTTATTGATTTTTTTAGAGAGAGAAGAAGGAAGAGACAGAAACATAGATGTGAAAGAGAAACATTGATCTGCTGCCTCCTGTACGCCTCCTACTGGGGATCAAGCCTGAAACTCGGGCATGTGCCCTGACCAGGAATCCAACTGGGACCTCTCAGTCCATGGGATGATGCTCAGTCTACTGAGCCACACTGGCTGGACTGGTTTGATTTTTTTAAAAATATAAATAGAATGAGCCCTGGTGGGTTTGGCTCAGTGGCTGGAGCGTCAGTCCACAGACTGAAGAATCTCAAGTTTGATTCCTGGTCAGGGCATGTACTTTGGTTGCAGGTTTGATCCTCAGCTCCTGTCAGGGTCGGGCAGGAGGCAACCAATCAATGTCTCTCTCCTCCCTCCCCCCCGTCCTACCTTCCACACTATCTAAAAAGCAATGGAAAAATATCCTCGGGTGAGGATAAAAAAATAAAATAGCATGAGAGAATTAGAAACACACTGTTTCATTACTCTCTGTGTAGTAACCAATTCAGATGAGTGACTAATTCAGAGAAGTGAATGGTTGATGAAGAAGAAAATATTTATGTAACCTTAAAGTACAGGCCCACAGGTTACGTTAGAAGCACTAGACTGGTTGATACTGGGAGCTCTGCACATTATCCAATGATCAGCCCGAGGGCCACCAGCGATGGAACAACTTGCCATGAAGGGCCTTCAGGTGACAGGCAGTGGGACAGACATAATGACATCACCCATGCAGCACTGTAGATGGAGTGATAAAGTGGAATCTAACCATGGGCTGACTTGGCAACACTGAATTATCCGGGACTATTCAAAACATCAATAATGCCCTGGCCGGTTTGGCTCAGTAGTTGGAGCGTCGGCCTGCAGACCAGAGAGTCCCGGGTTTGGTTCCCACTAAGGGCATGTACCAAAAAAAAAAAAAACACACAAAAACAACAACCAAAAAAAAAAATCAATAGTATAAAAGTTAAAAAAACGGTGAAGAAAATTTTCTAGATCAAAGGGGGGGAAATAGTACTAATGCAATGCATATTCCTTAGCTAGATCCGGGATTAAAAATGATACCTATATTGTGGTTATGTCAGAAAATGTGTTTTTAGGAGATATGTGCTGAGGTGTCCAGGCATGAGGTGTTCATGGTGTCTCTAGTTCTCAAACAGCACAACTTATGTAGGGGAGAGAGCGCAGACAGGGATGGTCAATGTCACAAAATATCAGCGATTGGTGAATCTAGGTGAAAAGGACATGAATCTTCACCACACTTTACATTTTTCTACAGGTTTGCATTAAAGAAGTTTGGAAAGAAGAGGCAGTCTTTCCTAAAAAAGTCATTTTTTATTATGTTACAAATCTGTACTTTTCAGTAGGCTTCTATTATTTCCTGTCCGCCACACCTCTAGCTTTTTCATGCAGTAAGACTCCATGAAGAAACCCTTTCCCCTTCTCCTACAGTCAGTGTGTGTGGCACTGGTGGCCCTCATCCAAAGTCTTGCTGCTTCGGGTGCGTGAGCAGCTGATGTCTGGCCAGCTCTATCCTGAACCTCTGAAATAAGGTTCTCTGTTCACCGTGCTGCTGAGCTGCTGGGAGGTCTGTGTGCACCTGGTGGCAGCCACCTTGCCCTTTCCAGGGACCAGCTTGAGACCCAGCCCATCCAGGGGACTGTGGAACAGTGGAAGGAGGCATTCCTGCCAACGCCATCTGAGCATCTTGACACAGCCCCAAACCTGCTACATACCTACATGTTTAATTCACATGAGCCAACATGTCTTTGTTTTGAAGCCAGTTCAAGGTGAGCCTATGTCACCACCAAAACGATCTCTGAGTAACAAAGAGTCAGAGAGAGTCACAGATGTGTGCCACATAAAATTACGGTACATTGGTGATCCACTACATTAACCTGGGCTGCTAATTTCACTGGTTCTGTGGGCATTTGAGGAGCCCTGTCTCTGCATAATAAAGAAATACCCTGAGGTCTCAAGGTGGGCTGTGAAAGGATATGGCTGGTTGTCACATCCCCCTTTCTGAGTGAATTGGGATTTTCTTGACACCACAGGCAGAATATACATACAGCTGCTTGCGTCCCAACTGACTTCAAATGTCTATATTTACCCGAACAGACTTGTGGTTTTTGTCAATGGATATATGAGCACATGTTACAAATTCCAAGCTAAATATGTTTACTATTAAATACAGCTAATACCAGTTTTAACATATTGCACCATATAATTTGACTTGTTGGGGGAAATGTATCCCACTGTTTGAAATGTGAAAATCTATGGTTTAAAGCTATCTGCAGACACTTTAATTAGAAGAGAGTTACATGCAATGTCTGCTACATAAGTCTGCGGCACTCACAAATACTTATTTTACAGAACGTCCCTGACGTGTTCTATTTTAATGCATAGACGGCTACGCAAGTGGTCTGGAAGTCAGCTTTGCAGCGATGGCCAGTGAGGGCGCACCTGTGGTACTCCCTTTGAACTGCAGAGGGCGCACCTGTGGTACTCCCTTTGAATTGCAGCCACCACCGGAAGCAGGATAACGGGAGGGAGCAGAGATTTATCATTCTGAGTATCCGCCGTTGTTGACGGCATTATTCTTGAACAGAAAAATGTTGTGTCTTTGCTCCAACCAGCACTGCAACATAGCAGCATCCGAGGAGCAGAAGAGCCCCTCGCAGACAACGCAGTGAATTAAACAGAGCTCAAAGTCATGGAGGCAAGAGCCTTCCAAAACATGTCAAGATGAAAAATGGGACTTGAAACATTTCTTTTGAGTGTGACATGGGGGATCTATGGTTCTATTCAAAGGGGACAGCGAAGACAAGTCAACCTTAGAATTTAAATTGAAATAAAGTCAGAGTAAATGCCAAGCAAGGCAGAGACGTTTCTGAAGTTTCCAGGAGCATTAAGGAGCGCCTCACACAGTCAGCACGCGTAATTGAAATGCGGAAGGACCGCGCACTACAGAAATCTCTATGTCACACACATGCTCAATGACAAAGGTTTCCTCTTCTCTAAGACAGGACAGGTGATCACTATCTGCTAGGGAGTGCTTAGGAAAAGGACCTCAGAAGACACTAGGATTCCTGGCACGGGCCAAAGAATGATTTTCCCTTTGCATAAAAATGACTCAGATTCAAGTTTTGACAGTTGTGCATAATTAAGGCATATGGAGAAGCAGAACCTCTCTGCATATATGGGAAGGAGAGGTGATACCCACGGTCCTCATCGGGTGTCTCTCTGCTTGGCAACACCATTTGCTTGTTCTTTGGGTTGAGCATCAGGACTTGATTCCCATTATCATAGGGGCAGAGGGGAGTTGTCATCAGTTTTCAACACTGTGCATAACCTTTGCCTCGAGATGGAAGAAAATGACCAAACATTCCTATCTGTTGTTGAAACTATAGCCCAGCATGGGGGATTGGCTGGGAGGATGCAAAGAAAACCATTCTGGTTTGTCCCAAACCACACTGGCCCTGCCACCATGAGTGAGTACCGCCACCTTCCAGCTGAGGGTGGAAAGACGGAGAAGCTGAGGAATTTGGGGCGGGGGTATTGCATTTTCAAAGGAAACACAGCCTAAGAAGCCGTTCTGCTGCCCTCACAGTCCCATCTCACTGAGGTCAAAGTAACGAGCGTGTGGTCTGACGGATGACCCGTCTTACACGATTGCTGTTTTGGTCTACTGAGAAAATTAATGCAACTTCACTGGGCACAATGTCTGTCTGACAGGGGGCACACACATGCATCAGGGGCTCGGACTGGGTCTGTTTCCTTCAAAATGGTCTTTTTGTATTTGATTTATTTATTTTTAAGAGAGGCCTAGACTCAGGAATCTCAATTCTTTTAAAAAAATACAATTTTATTATTTTACTTTTTTAAAAAATGTAGCTTTCTCATCCACCAAACTGGATTGACAGCGGTACAACCGCCTTTCTTTACAAACAAGTGCAGCCAAACTCATTAGCCTTTAACATTTTCCAATCCTATTATTTGTAGATTCTCCTACTTTTCGATGAGTAAATAAAACAAGCTGGGAATGAAACATTTATTTTGGCATCACACCAACCTAATTAAGCTGTGGTTTCATTAGGCTGCAGCAGGCTGCTGAAAAATAATGTAATTGACCTATTAAAAGTGACTACTTTGGTTCAGTTTTCTGAGCTAGGAGAAATTACAGTGTGATTTAAAATGCCTAGTTACCTTGACAAAACCAGCCAGAGAGCAGAGAACTAAGAGTTACAGAGAATGGAGAGAATCCAATTAGAAAGGAGACAGGGAACAAGACACTCTCCCCAATCACAATTACTGGAGGAAAGCAATAAAATGCAAAATGGAAGTTAATGGTCTAGTTATTTCTGCCATTGACTAAATGTTGTTCATACATGGGGGCCAGTGTGAGACACTCTCCCAAGATTTAGCTGTGAGGTGGTTTAACGAGCAGACATTTGTTCTTCGTTCAGTACCATTTCACTTGTTTGGTAGCAGCGGGCCAGTTGCTATGGGAATCTACCCCTTTCCCAGTCTCAAACCACGAGTCCAGGTGAAGCAGGTTCGGAGATTGTGCTTGTGTTCCAAGATGGCCAATCAGAGCTTAGCATACCCCTGACCACAATGATTGATTCATTCTGGGACCAATCAGAACTGCTCCTGGACCTTCTGTGGCAGTGACAGGAGAGAAGACCTCTATTGCCCTGCTGGAGTTCTGGGAGCAGAATACCTGTCCCTGTTGGTAGCCATCTGCCATATTGTAGGAAGAACCCACCTGAGCACGAAGTCAATTCCAAAGGGAGTGGCCGAGTGGATGACAGGGAGTGAGACAGAATAAGAGTAATCAAGAACAGTCCTTCCCATGCCATATTTTTTAAAAAACATGTTTTTATTGATTTTTTTTTAGAGGGAGAAAAAGGGAGAGAAAGATAGAAACATTGATGTGAGAAAGAAACATTGACTGGCTGACTCCTGCACGCCCCCTATTGGGGATCGAGCCCTCAACCCGGGCATATGCCCTGACCGGGTATCGAACCCGGACTTCTCAGTCCATAAGACGACGTTCAGTCCCTGAGCTACACCGGCTGAGCTCAATACTCCCCACGGGCTTGGAACCTCTGTTCTAGGTCTGGGCCACCTGTGACTTTCCGGATGAGTTCCTCCAGCTTCCTTCACCAGATGCCCTTCTTAAGATCACTCAAATCTCCTCACCCCTTTGTTTATTCATGTACTCACTGTTTCAACAGGTTTCGCTTCCCAGTGGCTCAGGCCCTTGGCTAAGCACAGACATACAGCCAAAGCTGTCCACGTGCTCTATCATGTTTTAAAGCATAGCGTTGACTGTTCATTAGATAAAAACTCATGTGCGTGAATATAGAATTTCATGGTGTTGTAGGCACATTTGAGGGGAGAGCTAATTGAACACAGGATTGTCTAAATCAGGGATGGTCTCTCTGAGGAGGTGACATTGATGTGAGGATGTAAGGAATGAGACATAGCCGAGTATTGAATAAGGGAGGACAGACAAGTGCCCCTGGCAGAGGGCAGGCGGCACCAGGGGACTAGCTAGAGCCTGATGATGGGGGAAGGGGGATGGAGTGACGCGTGCGAGGCTGGAGAGCAGAGTGGCTCGCGGAAATTCTGGGAAGATGTTAGAATTTGTCACTGTATCATCAGAGGAGTCTCTCCGTGGTGGTGGCAGTTGGCATGCTGGTCTGGGGAACCTGTGTGGTGCTTTTTTAAGGACATCCTAAAGCAATGAGGGCTGTTTTGAGGAGTGATTATTTCTGGCAATTGTGCAAAGGCTGACTTACGATGTCATCATTTAAGTATTAAAGTGGGTTTTGCAATCCCTGGGGAGCATCAATGGATTCAAGGACGTTTCAGCCACCTGACTCTGGAGGCCGACTGGGGGCCTTTGAGTTCCAAGGTCATCCGGCAATATTTGAAAATTGGGGAAAAAAAGGATTCGTTCAAAATTTTTAAGCAGTCATATCAAAATTAATAACTGCTTAATTATATTCCTCCAAAATGCAATATTATGTCAGCATCATTAATTGTTAAATTTAAAATTCATAAATATTTTATGATGTTGGCAGAGAAGTTGTGAGCTATTTTTTTCCCCCTCTTACAATTATTTTCACGTTTATGTCATGATTGCTGGGGAAGACTGACGAATCATAAATTCAGAGAGTTATTAAGAGTTAATTCACTTCAACAGCAAGATGATAAAAATCCCTTGGAGCCTCTAGTGTGATAGAATTTGTTTTATATAAAATTAGGGGGCATTTTAAGATCGCTCATATCAGGTTTTTTCAACCTCAACACTAGTGACATTTGGAACAGATAATTCTTCGTTGTGAGGAGCCCCCTGTGCCTTGTAGGATGTGTGGCAGCACCCATAAACCTCTACCTAGGAGATGCCAGTAACAATACTCCCTCAGCTGTGACACGCAAACATATCTCCACACATTGCCAACTGTCCCCTCGAAAGGGGCAGGGAGCGAAGGTGCCTCGGTGGAGAACAGCTGACTGGCCCATATGAATGCCAGGGGCAAAGGGAACTCTTGAAGTGTGTCTCAGGGTGTTAGATCTGTAATCGATGACTGCCTCCTGGAGGGATCTCACACCGGAGCTAAGAATCTGGGACACGTATCCAATTTTCACCAAGTTCAAGCGTCTCCAGGAAAACCTACCTCTGGTCCCCGGTGACCTCCATCAGCACGGCTGAGAGTCCCCCGTTAATGAGCTAAGCAGGACGCGGGAGGGAGGCCCCCTCGGCAGCCCGGGAACCAATAGGTCAGCTGTTTATGAGAAGGCTATGCAGTGTTTTCATAGAGAGAAAACACGACCGGAATGGAAAGATCGATACCTGCCTTCTGCAAGGGAAGGGCCCGTCCCTCATCAGCACTCGCCTGTTGTTTGTTTCGCCTCAGCTGAACCCTCAGGCCCTCAGCAGAGCTGGGAGGCACGGGGGGCAGAGCAAGCCTTCCTTCCCACAGCAGCAGTCACTGTGATGGAGACTGGGGGCCCTGAGCCCTCTGCCAGGAACAAAAGCCCCCAAAGCACCAACATAAAGAGCCCACCAGGATCATAAGAAACCACCTGCCCCTCTGAAGAGGGAGGCCAGGTGTCTGGTTTGCCCTTAACAGAAGTTGTCAGGAAAGCAAAGAGTAGGAAATACATTCTAAAGCCAGACTGTGCAAGCCCCCCAAGGGGCAGCATCCCCAGGTCAGGGAACCTCAATGCAGGAGGCTTCCTGAGGGACTGGTGAGGCACAGACACCACATGGGACTCCGCTCACCTGGCCGCCACAGTCCGGAGGTTTCCCAGGGATGACAGGGGCAAGGAGCGAGGAAAAAGGAAATGAGGTTGGAGAAACATTTAGGGCATCCTCCTCAGGTCGGATTTTTTTTTTTTTTTTTTGACACTCTTCATCAAAAGCAAAAACTTGTCCTTTAAAAGACTTTAGAGGTTTGCCTTCACAATGATGACTTTAGAGAAAGAAGAGAAAATGTTCAAATGAGATGCCCAGGGCCCTGTGGCTCTGCTCACTTTCATTCTTGTTCTCTCAGAATTCAACTGCATTTAGGCATCGCTGAAGACTGGGCATGTGTGGGAGGGCACAGGCTTTGGGCATAACCAGATGTGGGTTTGACTCTCCGCCCTAGTGCTGGATCGGCAGCACGGGTCCGGGCAGCTTACTGGACTGCTCTAAGCCTGGACTGCTCTCCTTGCTAGAATGGTGATGAGAAGACTATTACCCTTCAGATCTATGTTTGGGTTTGCTTTACCTATTCCACAGAACGCCTGAACAAGAGTGGTCCTGGGATATGGCCCTCATTCTTCACCCTTCCTGTGATGTTTCTGGTTTGGTAGTATTGGGACAACATATATTGATGTCTTTCTCCTTATTTGTGTGTTTAAGAATGGGACCATAAGGAATTGTGTCATAGGGAGCTTTTAATAGTGTATGTGGTTTATGATTGTGGCTTTGCGCATCAGTGTGGCTTAGTGATCAACTGTTCATTGGCCACATAATTAGAAAGTAGGATTGCTCTCCAGATTATTGGTACATTTGTACTATGATGCAAAATTACCTGGAAATAGTATCAACAGCTGTGGCGAATCAAAGTTATGATGGGAAAAGTCCAAGTACGTAACTCCAGTGGACACATTCGTGGAGTTATACAGAGAATATGTGCTTTAAAAGCAAAAGAGTTTGGCTTAAAAGGTATACCTCAATGAAAAGACAGGTATTCAGGGGAAAAGATATGCCTCAATGAAAAGATACTGACATCAAACCAAAGGAGATGAAAAGTAAAAAAAAAGACAACACCGTTTCAGTTGACTCATTTTTGAGCAAAGATTTCTTTTGGTAATTAGGAAATACATTTAAAAACTATTTTATATTGAATCAATGTATTGTTGTCCTTTTGGTTCTGATACTAAATAAAAGCGGAGAGAAAGGACATGAAATAAGAAACACTACACACACACACACACACACCCCTCGTAGCAGACATTCTTCCATGCAGCACATTGTGTGAAGTTCAGGATAGAATGTTTGTGCTGAATAAAATGCAAAATATAGCTTCCTTTTTTACCATGGATCTTGATTTATTTCTCCTAAACACCCTCAGAAGCACATCTGTGCTCCATTAACTATCTGGCCAAGGACAGACAGAAGAGAACAGCATCCATCCATAAGCTGATGAATCAGGAAATACTTTCTCCCTACGAGTGTATTCCAGAAACATCGCTGTGCTAATTCCCCCTACCCTGCTCTCAGACCCTTACACCACTGTCCATTTCTTGTGTCCCCAAGAAAAAGTGTTTTGCAATGACTTGCAAAAGTTTTCTTAGACCCTCACATCCCTACATAAAGACTACTTGTGACGTTTAATGTCTACAACCAGTCAGAGTGCAGGTAACTGTTGGGTCCACGTGTTTGTCTCCCACACAGAACTCTAAGGTTCTAGAGGACAAGACCATCATCTCACATTTGGTTACGACATAGAGAAGGAATTCAACCAATGGCTCATAAATGAAATGATCACCCTTGAATGGCATCCTTCATGGTGAAACTTGCCCTACACGAATTGGGTAACCTTGTCTAAATGACTCAAGCTCTCTAAGCTTCACTTTTATCATTTGCAATGTGTGGATAGCAGTAATATTTCGTTATCTGCTTTCTCTCTTCTTCTGAGCACATGGGAGGATTACAGGAGGGCCGAGCGGGTCATGTGACTAGTTATGGCATTTGGTGGAAATGAAACATGTCATTTCCTGGCAAAAGCCCGTGATGGCCAGTGTGAGCCTTCTGGGCCACCATTTATCACTATGGAGGTTCCTTAAAAATAAAGCCACTGGGCCTGGCCAGTGTGGCTCAGTGGTTGAGCATCAACCCATGCACCAAGAGGTTGTCAGTTCAATTCCCGGTCAGGGCACATGCCCAGGTTGTGGGCCCAATCCCCAGTGGGGGGCATGCAGGAGGCAGCCAATTGATGTTCTCTCTCACCGATGTTTCTCTCTCTCCCTCTCCCTTCCTCTCTCCCTAAAACTAATTTAAAAAATTTAAAATAAATAAACAAAGCCACAGGGAACACTGAGCCAGTACACGGAGCAGACCCTGGGGACTGGCCCAGACGCTCAGTGGACTTTGTATCAGGCACTAACCTGTGTTGAGTCAAGCCATCGAGATGTGGGGGTTGTCAGTTATCACACCTAATGCGGCTTTCCCTGACTAATACAGACTGGAGAGCTGGAAGATGAAAGGAGATGAGACATGAAGAGGGCTTGGCCCTGGGCCTAGCACTTAGATTTGATAAGCTATTATTGCCAGATACTAGAACCATGGGTCCAAAATCTAAAACTTAGCCTTTCGGAAGGACTCACTATCACAGCAGAGGAAAACATGCAATGGCTCGTCAGTATCAGCTTAGGCATCACTCGCTACTCTAAGACACCCCCCTAGTCCTAGCAGGAAAGGGTGGGCACAGTCTGGAACCATACAGCCCCACAGGGGCCCAGGGATGCCACCATTTTCAACAAATAGTTTCCAGGTGTATGTCCACCAGAAGATGGGGGAAGGAGACTGTAGGAAGGATCCCAGAAGAGGCTTGATGGCGGTCAGCCCTGGATGTGACCGATCACTCCTTCCCACATTGCTCTGGGTGGAGCCCAGTCACTGCTGAGGTAACAGGGGGGCGGGAGACCTGTCCCTAGACAGGCGGCGATTTGTCAGTTATGTGAATTGTGGTGAAGGAGGAGCACAAGCAACAGCCCCCCGCCACGCGCCCGTTCCTGTCTTCAGAAAGCAGGTTCCCCACAGCTGTGGGATCTGCCTTGGCTCCACACCCTGTCCCCGCACAGGTTGGGAGTGTCCTTTTATCTGGTGCGAACCTCCACAGCTGTAGTGAAAAGTCACCTCCTTGTTCATTTAGTAGAGACAATACCTTTCGACATAGGTTGACTTTGGTCAGCGCCGCCCTCCCTGTCAGCAAAAGTAGAAACAATCCCGTTAGCTGGTAGTTGCTCCCAGTTTTAGCTCTAACAAGGTTCTAAGTAAAGTTCCTTTTCATGTTTCTTTATAAAAACACACACAGAGACGTGGAAGTAGGGTACAGACTGACAACTCTCAGAAGAGGGGGTGGGGGGGAGGGAAGAGATAAACCACAGAACATCTATGCATGTACGCATAACCGATGGGCATGGACAACAAAGGCAGGTATGGGGTGGGGGTGATGGGGAGGAGGGTGTCAATGGGGACAAAAAGGAGAAACATCTGTAACAAAAATAAATTAATAAAAAATTAAACATAAAAACCATACACACAGACATCACAATAGGAAGGAGAACTATACCATTTCAATGTCCTCAAGGTTTTAAGACCTTTATGTGAACTTACAATTGCGCATCCATTTAAATTAGAAGAAAAGATCGATACGCAATGACCACAAATTTGCTTTTAGGCGCTAGGATGTAACTATCTTTATCAGAGTTATGATATGGTATAGAGAAAACGACAGAGAGATAAAACTAGGCTGCGTCTCCCTAAGGCAGATTTTAGCAAATGGGTCAAATCCGACCTCATCTCCGCAGGGAAGCTGTGGACTCCAACAGGTCTCATAGTGACCACATATGGGATTCCCACTGCTGGTTATTTATGTATTTTTAAATATGGTTTTGTTGATTTTGGGGGGGGAGAGATGAAGGAAGAGAGATAGAAACACCAATGTGAGAGAGAAACATCCATCGGCTGCCTCCTGCATGCCCCCTACTGGGGATCAAGCCCACAACCCAGGCATGTGCCCTGACCGGGAATCAAACCAAGACCTCTCCGTCCATGGGACGATGCTCAACCCACTGAGCCACACCGGCTGGGCTCTGCTGCTGGTTATTAAAAGAAGACATGGAGGCCGACAGACACCTTTATCACACATTACAGTGATCTTTCTTCTGGTCCAAAACTTTGACAGTGAGCTGGCACAGGGGGAAAATGTCACAAAAGCAGAGAGTGGCCATCATGTTCACCTGGGCCGAACTCGGCACACCTGGGCAAAGCTAGAGTAAAGGGCAAAGCTGAAGTGAACAGTGTGCGTGATCTCAGTTATGCAACAGGTGCTAAGGGTAACCCCATTCTACAGATGAAGAAACTGAGCCTTGGAGACCTTAAGGGACATGCCCATGATCCCACAGATAATAAGCAGCAGGGCCAAAACTGAGACCAAATCTTCCTGGGTATGTAGCTCACGCATTAGCCTCCCCCACCAAGCGTTCATCCGCCTGCTGAAGAGTTCAAATGCTCAAGAGGGAAAGGAAGTTCACAGACAGGAGATTGGAGCCGGTCGTTTGACAGTTATGCCAGCTGTCTCAACATCAATGGAAGGTGTCTTTTAGAAACGAGCTGACCGAGTAAGTGAGGGCATACCCTGGAGGGAGGCCAAGGGTGCCTGGCATGCATTCACTGACTGTCCTTCAGTAACCTGACCCCATCCACACGGTTATCACAGGACACTGCAGGACTGTCCCTGTGATGCCAGTGGGTGTCACTGCCTCCCCACGGTGCTCAGAGGGGACTGTGATGCAGACAGCAGCCTGTGACACACCAGACTCCCAGCTCCCACAGGAGCGGAGCCCCACATGCCTTGCCCTCTCCACGGACTGTCCTTCCTGAGGCGTCTCGTCCCTGTGCCCGTCACAGAGCAGGTGACCCACCTGTGCTAGAGACCATCACCATCAGCAGGGTTACCAGGGTTCCTCCCTCATCCCACTGCTTCCTTTCAGAGGTCACGCTACAAATACCGTCAAGATGAGATGGATGGGAAAATGCAGGATTACAGAGATCTGGATTTATACGGAACGAGATGCATTTGTAAAGCCTTTCCCAAGGCACAGCCCAGTCCTTGAGTATGACCTGCGGACACGGCCGACTTCCAGCAGTCCATTACTTAGGAGACGAGCCAGAGGAAGGTCACGCCTTTAAAGAAACTCCTCGGAGCAGAAGGAGGCCCAGTCAGGGCAGGACCGAGCCGTCCCCATCACTTACTTTCCAGTGGAGGGTCCGGTGTCTGCAGCAGCATTGAACGAGGGATGTCTGCGACAGCCACAGCCACCCCACCACGCTCTACGTCTGCTGGTCCCTCGCATCATCTCCTCAACATCTCCTCAACGGACAATGTCCACGTGACAGTGACTATCGAGCCTCTCCCGGGGCAAAGCTCTAGGGGGACCGAGGGCAGACTGAAGCACTGTCCTATCTGTGTCTGTAAAAATTTGATCTGCTCTCTTAACAGAGGGACCCCACATAGGCTGGAGTACCGGTTCCTGGGGGGAGGTATTTATTTTGTTCACTGCCAAGTCCCCAGCATACAGAAGAGTGCTGGGAACACGGTAGGCACTTAATAAACATGTATTGAGTCAACATCCAGAGAAGCAACAGCAGGAGGAGGTGAAAATGTAGTTGCCTATCTGAGAAGAGCTAGCAAACATGTCTGGTTACAGTTTATGTTAAATAATGTGACAGATTCGATGAGTTAGAACATGACATAGTATGATATATACATACCCTATATACGTTTATATTTATATATGTATATGTATCTACTACATAAACATGTCACTTCGGACAGTGTTTGGAGAGCAGGGCACCTGGGAATGGGCACAAGGGCTGTGCCGAAGGTTTGCCCCACCCGTCCGCGCCCTGGGTGTTTTCCGTGCCCACTCTCTGCAAGGACTGGCAGGGAGACGGTGAGTTCCTCATCGAAAGCCGGCATCTCTCTAAAGTTTAGAGTCTAAACCCTTAAATCTTTGGAGCTGACATGATTTGCTTCAAAATATTAGGGAAGAGACTGGCCGGTGTGGCTCCGTGGACTGAGCATCGTCCCATGGACTGAGAGGTCCGGGTTTGATTCCCGGTCAGGGCACATGCCCGGGTTGTGAGCTCGATCCCCAGTAGGGGGCGTGCAGGAGGCAGCTGATGGGTGTTTCTCTCTCACATCGATGTTTCCCCTCTCTCTCTCCCTTCCTCTCTCTCTAAAACAACAAATGAGTAAATAAAAATAAAACCGCCACTCCCTTCTGCACCACCCCGACATTCACACCCCTTGCCTCTCGGCTCATCAAAGCAGAATGACTCGACTCGGGAAAGAAAATGCATTTGAAACATACACGATATAAAACCACTCAGAGCACCGGTCTCTGCCATGGACCATGGTCACCTGTTATTGACAGCTAATAGCAGTGGCCTCCAAAGAGCGGAAGGCTGTGCTCTCTCAGGAGCCCTGCCCCTACACCCCCCGAAGCGTGGCCTCCCTCCTCCCTCTGGCTCCCCAGTCCCGCGTGGGTCCCCAGGCTCTCAGAACCGCAGTTAACATTGTTAAGGGGAAGAGCCTCTGACAATTTCCAAAGCGGCCTTGCGGGAATACACCCCCTTTGTTTGTAGTTATCAAAACAAATCATGCGCTACATGCCTGAGATGATGTTGATGCTGAGATGTCCTCCCTGGGGTCCTGCAAACTCTCAAATGTGAATTCCAGTCTTTCGTAGCATAAAGGCCGACCGAACGTGCACACTGACCTGAATACAGCCGGCTCCTGAATGGTTCTGGGGGAGTCTGCATTTAGAGGACAATAGCGTCGTTCTGAAAACGGGGTGCTCAGGGCTCCTAATTAGTGAATTATAACAGTCCAAGGTCCTGGGAGGCTGGCATGTTCCTGCTCAACACCTCCTCCCTCTTCCCACCCCGAACCCGGGGGACCACCACGAAGGGTATTCAGAGTGAACTGAGTCTTTAAACGTGAAATAGTTATAATAATCGAGGGAAAAATATTGGCTACTGCCACACTTAAACAAATGCCACATGGCACGTAAATCCGCCATCTGCTATAACTTTTCCTCAGTAGGAAGTTGGCAGGTAGTACAGGATCATCTACAGAGGACTGATAACTTTTAGCCAAGTCTAAATAAAAAATGCTTGGTCTTCGGGCGTCGTTTTATAAAAGCTAGAAATATATAAAGATCAACCATAGAACATGCTCTTTATTTTTCTCATTAAACATACATACATAAATTAAATTTCATATATACACATATGTGTGTGTGTATATGTACATATATATTCCACAATGAACTCATTATACTTTTTGAGCCTCATTAGAGTATAAGCTGAATCAAAAATGCTGCACATTTTGATCTTTTGTACAGGAAACCCTTATTTTATCTGCTTCCATGTGCTCCGGGAGCGGCCTGGGGCACCAGGCTCCGCTTACACAGGTGCGCTGAAAGGTAAAGCAATAAAAACACTCCTTTTCGGAAGAGAAGTGGATTGTACAGCGGAGGGGCGGCAGCACGCCGTGGGGATAATTTGTATAAACTGAAAGAAATGAATTCATGCTCAATGGAAGCGTGTCCTTGTGGAACACCAGAGGTTTCCTAATATATAAGGGAATTAGTGTAGTCAGATTTCACTGGCGCGCTCGGCTTGGCGGTCCGCTATTTAAACAGCCCTGTCAGTCACGAAAGAACACTTCAAGAGCATGACAACAAAATGCTATCAATAGTGAAGGTCGTCCTCTAAATCAGAAGAGAATGCCAGGGTTTCCTAACGACTTCTTCTCAAACAAATTACCGGCAGGCCGAACCCAAATGAGTTTTATTCTTGAGGACAAGTGAACTGTACAGTACTTAAAGCAAACACATTAGAGGATTAAAATTGATTGAAGGAGATTGGATTTGAAAAGATAGAAATAGGGAGACATGAAAAATCTGCTCCGCGTGAACCTATCAAAACTGCGGTGAAATCCGGCCCCTGGCCAATCCCCTTGGGGAGGTTGGCCTTGGCGTTCTCCGGAGAGCAAAGTGGACATGGTGGCTTCTGGATGGTGGTCCAGTCGTGACCCATAGATGTGCCATGGCCACAGGATGGGCACCCACGGCATGGACACATCAGACTGACGGAGTCTCTGGGACAAAAATTAGACTCTCTCTACACTACCGGACCTCATCACAACTTACCAAAAAATGTTTAAATGGACTTCTCCTCAGGGGTCTGTCTAGGATGCTTCAGTCTCTTCGAGGAGAGCTGAGGACCATGCAGGTCCCTCCTATTTGCATCAGCCACGGACAATCCAAAGAAACTAGACAACATCTCTTAACTGCTCCACGTGGCAAGTGCTCTCTTCCGTATGCTTCACAGGACCTTAGTGACCGAATCTGGACCACAGCTCCGAGGCAGGCATTGTTAGCATCCCCATGTAACCAGGCACAACATTGATGTTAGAGAAGCCAATATGTACATCTTCCCAATTCACACGGCTATCAAGAGGCAGACTTCAAAGCTGGGCTCCTGGCACCAGAAGTTGTGTTCTTACGTAAAGCACTCTCGAAGAGTCATAAACACACTAGAAATCAAATCTTGCACCCATGCAGATCCTGGGGTGAAGCAGGAAGTTGAGAGATGACTTTTGATGTATTGAGATATGTGTTCAATGTAGGGATCCATTTGGAGAACAAAGTATATGGTACCTGCCCCCAAGGTGACCCCACCTCCTGGAATCCACACTCTTGGACGGATTTTCCCACCAGTCCCCAAGGTGGCCCCCACGACCCCACCTCCTGGAACCCACACTCTTGAGCTGATTTTCCCACACTGTATCAAGGTTGCCAGTCTATGTGGCAGAACATGGTAGAAGTGAAGGTATGTGACTCTGAAATTAGATTATAAAAGACTGTGGTTCCCATCTTAGGACCTCTCTCGCTCTCTCTTTCTCCTTTCAATCCAGAAAAAGCCAGCTTCCAAGGCACCAGGATGCCCTGCAGACCTGTAGAGAGGCCCGTGTAGCCATGTGCCGACATCCACATGCCTGAGCTAGGAGGCAGATCCTCCAGACGTCATTTAACTGTTGCCCCCGCTGAGGGCTTCACAACAGCCTCCCGGGGGCCTCTGACCCAGCACCACCCAGTGAAAACTCTCTCTACTTCCTGACCCTCCGCAAAAACATGAGATGACAGATGTTTGTTGTTTCAAGGCACTCAATTTGGGATTAACTTGTTACACAGCACTAGATAACTAACACACACCGTTATCACATAGATGAACTCTTGAAGACCTTGAACAGTGGTGTGTGTTCATGAAGCCCTCAATGCTTAGCTAATTCATTACAGGGTACCCCAGTAAACTGTCCTCATCTGAACTCCATTGCTGATCGAGACAGAGAGTGTAGTGTGTACCATGCATTCCTCCATTAAACATTTTCCGGCATCTCCTGGGCGTCGGGCACTGTTGCAATGCCCAGAGATGACACTATAGACGAGATCCCCTTCCTTGTATTCTAGTGGGTAGATACTAAAAATAAATACAGAGATGAATGAGAAAAAAGCAAGGAGATAGTGACAGTATTGTGAAGATAATACAGAGCAATAAAATAGGGAACAGTGGTGATTTTTCTGGATAGAATAGTCAAGAAAGGCCTCCCCGAGGAGGAATATAGAGATGGAATGATGAGAACGGCCAGCCATGAAAATATCCAAGAGAAAAAAGATCAAATAAACTTGTCTAAACCTGGGCTGATCAATAGTTATAAATGCCTCCTAACACTGGAGCCTCATGCTCCCCCTCTATCTGTGTGGGACAATAGTAAGTTTTTGCAGGACAATAAAGTAATATTCTGTATATATAAATATATATATATATATATATATATATATATATATATATATATATATATAAAACCTTGTAAATTGAGGTAGCACTGACCATTGTTCCCCCTTCAAAAATAGCATGACTGCTTTGGTCAGCTCTGAAATCTTCAACCCTGGGGCAACAATGTCCCCAAACCCAAGGCAATGCAGGAAAATGTGGACAGCCTGCTGATTTAATAGAATATCAATCTCAAGGGAAACTAACTCAGTTATGAAACAGTCTGACCATTAATTTCAATGATTTGACTGTGTAATATAATGTTTCAATCCTAGAACACAATTTAAACTGGGACAGGTAGTCATTACTTAACTTCGAGTCGGCAAATTCATCTCCAACGTGTCAATTTTTTGTAGTCTATGTTCAAAGACTTGCCAAAAAAGATATGGGGAAAATATTTCAAAGTCCATGAAATCTAGCATCTCGATATCAAATAGTGTCTCAACTGCTACTGCAGATAAAAATGGTGATAGAAATTTTTATTAAACCAGTAAGCAAAGAGTAAGCACGCTTGTCAAACACGGATCCTGTTCCCCATAGAGATGAGTGGTAGAGACGACGGAGTTAGTGGGGTGTCGATGTAGGCAGACTGTGGTGAAGGAGGTGAGGGGACAGTGAGAAAAGAGTTAAAATGAGTACCTCCCAGTTTAATCTTCTGACGATAATGAAAATAAAACAAAATAAACAAATGTTCAACTCATACTCCAAAAAACAAGCAGCCCATAGTCTGAAACTAAAAATTCATTGCACATTAATGAAGACGGCCTCTGTTGGTGGAGATAACCACTCTTCCAGTCTAGGGACACATGAGAAGGAAAACTGAGGCGGGGATTCAAATTAGATGCACGGCAGTGTGTCTAGCCACAAAGTTACACCGATGGGGATGAAAAGACTATGACCACCTCCTGAAAGCATTGCTTCTGGCATGATCACCTTTGGGATCAAGGTGTGGTCAGGTGTAGCTGTTTCCAGTAGACCGTAGGCTGGTGTTTCCCAAAAACATCTGCTTCTCCTTCAGGGTGAAAGGGGAAACTGTTTCCTTGCCTGCTTGAATTTAGGGGCAGCCGTATGCTTTACTCTGGCTCTGGAAATGTGAATGGAGATGACACATGGCAAGTTGGGGTAGAAGCGTTAAGAACTAGTGTGCAATTAACCTTGTTCTTTCTGTGTCCCAATAACCATAAAAGAATGGAAGTGGGGCCTGTTACCCCGAGTGAGAGAGAAACCCAGTAGAATCCCCCGCCAATCTGCAATGGACATAGAGAAGGTGTGAGAAACACATTGATTCTTTTAAGCCGTGGAGGTTGGGCATGTTTGTTGCTGCTGCATAACCTGCCTTATCCTGACTGATGTCTTAATTAGCTACTAACCCTTCTCGTTTTCTTTTGCACAAAGCAGGACTTAGAGCAAATGTTGAAGAGGAAGCTATTTGATATTTTGGAGGCTCTGGCTGTTTCTGTAAGGAGCAGTTTTCTGTTATCCTCACCCTTCCTGCCCCAGGTGCTTTTTGACTTTCAAGAACAGGTTCTTACTTTGCATTCTTCTTCAGAACAGTCAATGGAGAAAATACCTCCCATATTTTCACTAAACACAAGAGACTGTGTTTGCTATGTATTTGTTGCTTTGACAAAGATACTAGGCCATTTTAGTACACGGCATGCAGTCATTCACAACAAGGACCAGCGAGGACGCATGGTTCTTACCCTCACCAAGCTTATAGTCTTCTGAGGCAGACAGACAGAAGATTCAAGAGGCCAGCACACATGCACTGAATTCTGAGGACACACTGAAGGTATTTGAGCTTAAGGTTGGGGAACAGAGAGGTGAGAGATAGCTTCTTGGGAGGGAGCAAAGACCAAGTGGACAAGGCAAAGAAGAAGGGACAGACGGCTGGAGATGAGAAAAAGCAAGGCCTTCAGAGCAACTAGACTTTGCTGAATGTGGCTAAATTGAGGGAGGAATGAAGAACAATTAGCCTAGAAGAAACCATGAGATGGCTCCTGACAGGCCTCAAAATCATATTAAAGATGTTAAATTTTATCCAAAGGATGGTGCAGAGCCATTGAAGGTGGGGTAACAGGATTGTTTGTTAAAGAGCACATTAGCACCCTGGCCGGTTTGGCTCAGTGGTTAGAGTGTTGGCCTATCGGTTCCCGATAAGGGCATGTACCTCAGTTGCAGTTCGTCCCCAGACCTGGTTGGGGTTGTGTGGGTGGCAGCCACTTGATGTGTCTCTCTCACATTGATGTTTCTCTCTCTCTTTTCCTCCCTCTCTCCCTCTCACACTATCTGAAGATAAGTTCCCTCGGGTGAGGACAAAAAAAGGAGCATATTAATGCTGAAGATAAAACAGAGAACGTTAGCTACCAGGATATCACAGCAAAAGCTGATGGTAGCCCGGATGAAAGATGGTGGGTACAGAGCTAGAAAGAACATAAAAGAAGAACAATAAAGAATTGACATATACTTTGAAGACTGAACTGGAGAAGTACGATTTAACTTGGTTCCTGCCTTCAGTGGTGTTACATATTCGGAGATGGAAACAATTGTAAATCTTCATTCTTTGTTAAAGCTATTTCAGTGGAGTCCCTTTGTAGACATATAGGCCCCTAGTCACACTGAAACATATAATTATGTTCCCTATTTGAAGAATGATTCCGTTTAGGATGGTGTGCATTCCCAAAAGACAACATTATTTGCAAGCCCAGCATTTGATCGTAAGTCTTCCAATAAGAAGAGCTATCTACAGAAGGTACTATGATGTGACCTTTTAAAGAAATGGAAGTATAATTGACAAAGAACATGATATTTGTTTCAAGTACAACATAATGATTCGATATCTATATACATTAAGAAATGATCACAATAAGTCTAGTTAACATCTGTCACTACACATAGTTACAGAATTGTTTCTTGTGATGAGAACTATTAAAATCTACTCTTAGCAACTTCTAAATATGCAATATAATATTATTCACTGTAGTCACCATTTGTCCACTCCATCCCCATAACTTACTTCTTTTATTTTATTTAACTGGAAGTTTGGACATTTGACTCTCTTCACCCATTTAGTGTCCTCCACCCCCAACAGGACACCGAGACTGTGGTCTGGAAAGTCACACAGCACCATGAACTGTGAAGAACTCAGAGAGCCAGTCACAAAAGGGGAGAAGGCATCAACCTGGTGGTTGTCCATTTTGTATGAGATACCACAGGAGGGTCTGGAGAAAGTGCACCGGATCAGCAGGTATGGGCCACACCCTTCTGGAGCCTCCAATCTAATTGTGCAAATGGCATCCATCGAGCCCACAATCAAAACTGTGGCGAGCCACATGAAAGGTACATCACAGAAGAATGTACCTAACCAGAGGTTACAGGGGCTCACCCCATGGTGCCCCACCCAACAGAACAGTCAGCCAGGACAGAAAAGATTCAAGGTCTGCAGCGGTTTAGGCAGATGCCACTGCAGAGATGTTCTCAATGAGAAAGAGAGAAAAAAGGCAACTTGTGCAGAATTTGAACCTCTAAGGAGTTTCAAAGGGCATTTCCTGAGCGGTTAGTTTTAAAAATTTATTTTTATTGTTAAAAGTATAACAGATGTTCCCCCTTTTGTTCCCCTATTGACCCCCTCCTCCCCACTCCTGTCCCCCACCCTTGCTTCCCACTGCCTTCACGCCACCATTGTCTGTGTCCATTGGTTGTACCTATATGCATGTAAGTTCTTTGGTTTATGTCTTCCCATCCCCCCACCTCGCTTCCCTCTGAGGTTTGTCAGTCTGTGCTCTACTTCCATGACTCTGGATCTATTTTGTTCATTATATTCCACATATAAGTGAGATCATGTGATACTTGTCTTTCTCTGACTGGCTTATTTTGCTTAGCAAAAGACTCTCCCAGGTCCATCCATGCTATCTTAAAGGGTAAGAGATCCTTCTTTTTTACAGCTGCATATTATTCCATTGTGCAAATAAGCCATAGCTTTTTAAAAAATATTTTGTATTGATTTTTAGAGAGAGAGGAAGGGATAGGGAGAAAGAGACAGAAACATCAATGAGAGAAAAACATTGATCAGCTGCCTCCTGTATACCCCTAGGGATGTACCCTGACTGGGAATCAAACCAGTGGCCTCTTGGTGCATGAGATGATACTTAATCCACTGAGCCATACCAGCCAGACTGTACCACAGCATTTTAATCCACTCATCTACTCACAGACACTTGGGCCGTTTCCAGATCTTAGCTACTGTAAACAGTGCTGCTATGAACATAGGGGTGCATATATTCTTTCTGATTAGTGTTTTAGGACTTTTAGGAATATTCCTAGCAGTGGGGTCAGTGGGTCAAATGGCAGTTTCATTTTTAATTTTTTGAGGAAACTCCATAGTGTTTTCCATAATGGCTGCACCAGTCTGCATTCCCACCAGCAGTGTGCTAGAGTCCCCTTTTCTCCACAGGTTTCCAAGTAAGGAGTTCCAGGTTCATAGCTACATTCTGACTTGTCCACTGAAGGTATTTATTAGAGCTTGCAATCTGTTTAGAAACTTGCACAGCCCCTAATAACCTATTAGAGAAACATCCAATTACACGCCTGGCCTCTTCATTTGCTTCCAAACCCAACGCTTGAAGTTCTGGGCTGCGTTAACCTTTGCCACTCCCATCTACCGCCGTAGCCCAGATGGAAGGTACAGACGAGCTATGAATTATTTTGATTAATTTTGATAATAGTGGATGGCATTCATTAAACATTTAGCATGTTCTCTGAAGGGTGGTAAATGATTTATCAGTAGTATTAACACCTTACCAGGTGGGTACTAATGGCATACCCATTTTACAGATTAAGGCAGTAGAGTCCTAAAGTGGTTAACTCACCCTCCCCCATTCAAAGAGGTGATGCCCAGGTCACCTGGTGCCGGAGCCACAATCTTTTGACTACAATTTTACACATCCATGAATTACTTTGAACTATGAGCCCAGCTCTCTACTCCTGGAGTCACCAGTTATGATGGAAATTCATTGCATCCCACTGAAAACTCACCGCTGCACAGCCATCTCTACAAGAGTCATTCCTGCCCAGCAAAAGTATCTAGACAGCTGGTGTAAAGATGATTCACTCTTGCTTGACGTACCTAGACTGGAGCAATGAGTACCCATCAACCAATAGCCTTGGGGAAGGGCCCAGAATCCAGCCTGTAGATCCTCTATGGCCATGAGATTAGCAACAAGGACACCATTGCTAACACTTGTTCACAAGTGTGTATTCTAATCACTTATGAAGCCATAGCACGTTCCCAAGAATTAGTCGTTTAAACATTTACCCTGGTGTCATTAGAATTCAGTCTTCAGAAATGTTAAGGAAAAAACAAAATGAAGAAGAGGAGAGGAAGGAGAACAAGGGAGGGGTTACATTAAAAAGAAGAGACTGAAAAAGAAAAGAATGGCAGGAACAGATTCTACAACTGTATTAAATTTTCTTTCCAAAATTGGTTTTTGCTACATGACAACTCTTCATCCTTCTAAAATCATACATCTTTTTTTATATACTATGTTCACATTCAAAACACCATTAAAACCACATCTATAAGTCAGCCTGATAGACTAAAGGCTGGGAAGGTTTCTTGGAAACTGTTACAGCCTATTGGATAAATACGTAGTTGGTACACATTCTAATTTTGAAAAACATGTTATTTACTTACTAGACTGTAACAGTTCTGCTGAACGGGTATAGACTACCAGGTAAATATGTATTTTGGAATGCATGCATACTAATTCTGACAGCATGGGTCATTTAACCAGCCAACTGTAACCCTCTGGCCTGCCTTGGACAGCCCCTGCCCCATGAATCATTACCCTGGAGGACCACAGAGATAGTTCCAGTCATTTGCTTGGGCATAAAGCATGTTCTTTTTAAGGAGAGGCGTCTTCCAAACTAGCATTCGATTTCTTTTTGTTGGAAATATCAAAGTTCATATATTGCAAATTAAAACAGAACCAATTAAGAACAGTTGCATATAGCTCCAATTAGATGGATAATTAAACTCAAGCCTTTGGTTAGGGGGTGGGTATTGAGGTCATCTTTAAATGGGCGAATAAAAGTAGATCTGAGCTTGACATTTGCATGTTGGCTGTCTACAGTGCCTGCCTGTGAGGGGTGGATGCCAACAGGAATCATTTGCTTGTGCCCTGTCTTCATTTTATTCTTTCCCATGAAATATTTATTGGAAACGATGTGCCAAGCACTGGACTTGATCCTGGGGATTGAGCGAAAAGCAAAACATATTACTGCAGCCTTCTTGTACCCTATAGTCCATTGCTATCAACTATAGTAAGTGCTCAGAAAATATATTCCCACTGCCCGAATTATCCATTTTAAATATTTTAAAGTTCCTATTTTACTTAAGTAAAAAAACAGAGTCCAAAATGACTTATAAGCCCTACATGATCTCCACCCCCCTCCACATTGCCTTTCCCTCAGCCCACTCCCACCAAGTCCGGTCTCTCTAGCCCCTGGTCACACCTTGAACATGGAGGCAGGCTCACCCCTTGGTCTCTGGCTTTGACTGTTTGCTGGCTCGGGAGGTTCTTTCCTCTGATATTGCTGTGGTCACTCTCTCAGGTCCTTCCAGTCTGCTGGGTGTCACCTTCTCAGGAAGACCGCCCTAATTCCCTGCTCCTCCATTTAAAAGCTTACCACATTCTCCCACCCTGCTCTCTGTTCCCTTTCTCCTTTTCCTGTTATCACAGCACCAGTCTAACACCCTGTGTGCACTTCTCACCGTCTTTCTCCCTGCTAGGACGGAGGCCCATGAGGATTCATCTACCTTTTTTTTCTTTCACTGATGAGTTCCAAATGCCAAGATGAGTGCCTGGCACACAGTAGGTGATATATATATATATATATATATATATATATATATATATGCACATACACACACACATATATACACACATATATACATGCATGTACACACATACATATACAGGTATGGGCATGTGCATACATACACCCATTCATACACATGGACACATCTATCCATAGATATACATATATAGATGTATATACGTGCATGCATATACATACGGGCATCCATATAAACACATATACCCATACATATACACATATACATGCATACACATACATACATATACATACATATGACTAGAGGAAAAGTACAAGTTGCTATGAGACCACATAAAAGTACATTCTCAAGCAGCTTAGGGAGTTGGGTGTTGGGCATGAGAATTTCAGGAAAAACCTTCCCAGGAGAAATGGCATTTTTGAGCTAAAATTGAGATGAGAAGTGAAAAGTAATTTAGCAAAGGGTTGTTGTGGGCAGAGGAAACCGAATGTGGACAATGCCCCACTCAGGAAAAGCTTGACACGTGTGGGGAAATAAAAGGCAGTTTGCCGTGTGGCTATAACGTAAGTGCTCGGGGCCTGAAAGTATAACCCATGGGGAGAACGTGCGTTTTCTCCACTGAGACCTGGCTTCAGCTGTGAGCAGGAGAAAGCGAGAAGGAGGACGAGAACGGGAGTGAAGAATGAACACACCTCTGCTTCGGGGTTTTGTTCTGTTCAATCAGCCACTTTGGGTTACAGGGTACAATCTGTCTACACACGTTCCCGACAGCCACACATCCCGGCCAAATGCAAAAGCCCCCCGCCCTGGCCAGATTGGCTCAGCGGCTGAGCATCGGTCTGCGGACCAGAAAGTCCCGGGTTCAGTTTCCGCTAGGGGCACGTACCACAAAAGGAAGGGAGGGAGGGAGGGAGGGAGGGAGGGAGGAAGGAAGGAAGGAAGGAAGGAAGGAAGGAAGGAAGGAAGGAAGGAAGGAAGGAAGGAAGGAAGGAAGGAAGGAAGGAAGGAAGGAAGGAAGGAAGGATGGAAGAAGCCCCCATCAGTCTGCAGGCTGAACTTGAAGGTCCTTGTAAAGTTCTCAACGAGGCAGCTGACTTCCCAGGGTCCTTTCCAACCTGGCAGGTGACTCACTTTATAGAATTCAAGAAGCTTCCCATTCCTCAATAGGAAATCCATGTTTCTTAGAAAATGCACAGCTCAGGACAAACCCTCCCCCTCCCCCGCACAGAGAAGCTGCCGCTGGGACAAACACATGCCGGGGCCAGCAGCAGTGAGCTCCCGGGCCCTTTCCTCCCTCGCAGTTTGCAAAGGCTTCGTGTGGTTACACACAGTGGGAGGTGGGGCCACATCCAGCCACTCCACCCATCGCTGCCCAGCACACCTGCCCGCTCTCCACCTCTGTCCCTCCCTTCCCAGGCCCCCAGCAGAAGATATGTTTTCACAGACCCAGAGGCGCTCATTTGGAGTACATAATGACGTAATATTAATTGAAGGGACCACTATTTAGTGAACACACACACACACACACACACAAAAGAGTAAAAAAGACTCCATTTATATAAAATATATATCTCCATTTGGCTAGAACGTGTTTCATGGTGACAGCAATGTATCCCGTGACCAAAAATAAGGTTGTTGCAGGAAGGAATTTAATTAAGATGAGTTGGGCTTGCCCTGAGCGGTACAGCTGAGGGAGCATTAGGGAGGTACTTACCACACCGAAGTGGAAAATACACAATATCAAAATGCCCAATAAATTAGCCTACAAATCGACTTAGCTGTTCATTTCTGCTGCACCACCACATAAAACATTGCCTTGAAATGGAACCGTCTGAGATTTTTCATACCGAATCAATTTGTACTGAGTGAGGAAAATGTAGCTGGTTTTAATGAAGAGGCCGTTTCACCCAGTAATGCCTGAGTTAATAGAGTCAATCCTCACATTCAGAATGTCTGCAACCCCATGCCCTTCTGCAGCCAGTGTTCACTGTGAATCCGCTGAGAACCAGGCCCCGTGCTGGGCACTTGCATTGAAAAGTGAGAAAATGTCTGGAATGAGGCAAATCTGTCTAAATATCAATGCCAATTCACACAAGTGTCTGTGCGACCACACACACACGCACACACGCACACCAGATGGGGTGATGTCCTTCAAAACATAAAGACATGGGCTTCTGTCTAGTGTATAGTCAAAGGTATTAAGCCACTACCTTACACCACTGGTATTAGATGGATTTCATAACTTCTGACTATGCCCGGGAAATGAGATTGGGATGAAAGAAAATTAAGAAAATTAATTCAAGAGAAGCCCGGTATATCCTTGGGTCTTGAAGATGCAATGAAGAGAACATTCTCTGGTCCCTAGGAACCTCAGATTTTAAAAGATTTTTTATGACAATGATGACAAAATTGATCATAATAGACGGACCTCCTGAGAAGGTAAAAATCACATCATGTCCTGGCCCTCTTGATACTATTCTGAAAAGATGTCTGGCCGGTGTGGCTCAGTGGTTGAGCATTGACCCATGCACCAAGAGATAGCCAGTTCGATTCCTGGTCAGAACACATGCCCAGGTTGTGGGCCAAATCCCCCGGGGGGGCATGCAGGAGGCGACCATCGATGTTCTCTCTCATTGATGTTTCTATCTTTCTCTCCCTCTTCCTTCCTCTTTCTCTAAAATCAATAAAGAAAAAAAATTAAAAGAAAAGATAATAAGTCTATGAAAACCCTTGGAAACTGTAAAGAATCATACAGAGACAGATTACTCCTAGACATTAGAGTCAGGGCGGGTTGTCATTGCACAGTAAAGTGCCGGCGTAGGCAGGGGTCCGTGACAAAGTCTAGACGCAATGACCTTGACCCATTGTTTCTTCTGCCCTAGGAGTCTGCGTCCCATGACACCTGCCTTAGGCGGAAATCTTACACAAACCCAAGTTGTTTTTTAGCTGCCAACTCTACAGTCACTGTTCTCGAGGACATTGCTGAACACAAGACTTCAAGGTATAGAAGAGGGTGGAATGCACTCATCCCTCATGTCCTACGTCTCCATGTGAAGGAACTCCTCTAGGGTAATATCCCTGCTCCTTCCCTAGCCCTAAGAAGGAATGGCTTCTTTGGTTACTTGGGGGAAAGGACTGGGCATGCTCAGTTCAGTTCCCTTAGCCCCTTTTTCAAGTTCCCCAGCTAATGGGAGGGGTGCGGGCCTGTCCTCTCTCTCAACCGGGAGACTCGTGAGTGTGCAGGGGAGGGGAGGGGAGAGAAGAAACGCAGCAAGGGACACCGGTGTCTGCACTGTCAGGGCCTGGTGGATGAGTCTGAACAAATCGAGAATGTAAGCCCCGTTGGCCTTTATTTTAACTTGATTTATTTCATTAAACAAGCTGGCCATTTTCTCTTGCCTTTCTAAAAACCAAAGCTTCATTGAGATGGGATTCCTGCACCCGAAATTCACCTATTGGACGTGCACATTTCGATAGTCTAGTATATTCACAGAGTGGTGCAACGGTCACGACAATTCAACTTTAGAACATTTTCATCGCCCAGCAGGGCGCCCAGGTTGGCGTGTGCATCGCTCCCATTCCTTCCCCCCCCCCGCCCCCAGCCCTAGGCGACCACGAATCCACTTTCTGTCTCTATGGATTTGCCTCACCTGGACGTTTCATACGAATGGGATGAGAACTGTGAAAGCGTTAGGCTAGGTGAATGAGTTTGTCATTTCCCCTTTGTCTCCCCGCTCTGCTTCTTTGGAGGTGGGTTCTTAGGCAACAGGGAAATGAGGGGATGCTATTTCTTGAACCCCTAGAGGGACCACATAACTGGAATGGTTCCTTGTGCCCTATGCTGCCAATATCAAATGACTTCTTAACACTTCACAATTTCATTTTGCGTAGACATTAAACTGTGACGTGCAGCTCCGCTTTGTTTTCCTTCTATATTTCCAAAACATGTACATTGGCCCCTAATACGTCTCCCTGACCCCGGAGGCCCTGTAATGAATACAACATGGCACCTAGAGTCACTAGAATATACGTCCAAGGACTCTTGTTCATTCTCAGAATCATTACAGGACTTGATAGTGTTCCTAGCTGCTGTCTCTGTGCAATGTTCCTCATCTTTTGTGAAACTGTCCTCGCCTGGCTCACGTGCCATTTTTTCTTCTCTTCTTCCAACCATTCATTCAAGCGGCCTTTCCCTGCAGTAAGTCCTCATTTCTTTTCTGTCTTCCTTTCCTCGAGGACATCATCCATTCCCACTCCTGCAGCTACCAGCACTTTGGCAGCTTGTGAGTAGCGTAAGGCTGAGGAAGTAACATGTTAAGAAGGACTTAGCGCCCTGGCCGATTTGGCTCAGCAGTTAGAGCGTCAGCCCACGGACCAATGGGTCGCAGGTTTGATTCCAGTCAAGGGTGCATACCTCAGTTGCAGTTTGTCCCTGACCCTGGTCAATCTCTCTCTCTCTCTCTCTCTCTCTCTCTCTCTCTTTCCCTTTCTCTCCCTCTCTTCCTCCCTCCCTCCCACTCTATCTGAAGATAAATAGAAAAATATCCTCAGGTGAGGATTAAAAAAAAAGAAAGATTGAGCATTGGAGTTGAGCCTTGAAGAACACATTGCATTTGGGGGTGCTGGATTCAAAGTGTATGCACACATACATTGGCAGATATGGCATCAATTTCTACCAGGTATCTCTGCCATTTCCTACTTGCTAAAATCAATCAGTTCACTCATCTCAACCAGAGTAACAGTTCTTTCTTTCCACACTGATGTATGTTCACACAATAGCTCATCAACTCCACGCATCAGCATCTGCGGTCTAGCCGCACTTGAGGATCTTTATTTCAACCAAAAAGGCCACTGTCAGCTCTAGACCTGTGGCTTCGCGGAAGCTATTGATCTGTGGCGATGACCCTTCTTGCCTGAGCACATCTCAGATCCACAGAGCGAGGGGAGTCCTAGAATATTTATTCAGACGGATAAAATCCTCCCCGTGTAACAGAACTGACCTCCATGACCACTAGGCACGTCTTGTTAACCTGGGGACATTTCCACGGAATTACACAGCGAGGCTCCAACTGTGACTGCAAGTTGTTGCCACTGAATTGTCCAAATAAATAATAGGAAAACCAACCCTCGGAGAACTTGGAGGCTGCCGATGCTGGCTCTCTAAATAAAAAAATACTTCTTTCTTTTCAACTGCATACAGATTCCAACAGAGATACCAGGAATATATGTCATCTAATAGCTTACCATGTATTGTCTTGTATTATGCATAACACAAAACAGAATATACTACCAAATGTGCTCTATATTACTACAATATATGTTACTATGTTAATATATTCTATATTCTGGATATAGTCTATGTTATATATTACATATGATATTACTACATATAATTGTGTATATAGGTATGCATTCTATATACAATGTAGGTAAGAAAAGGTATACACACACATACGAGCATATATCATATAACTATAAATTTTGTGGGAAGGGGAATATAATCATTGCTTTCTTCTTTCCTTTTCTTGGGGCTACGAAACTGAGAAAGTAAAAGAATCACTCAGCAAACCTCAAAACTCTTCAAGGGTTCTTGTTCATCAGAGTCATTGGTGCATGCAACACTGAGAAAATTACTGTAATTTAATCAGCAATTATCACATACCAGACAGGCTTCTGATCCTTTTGCTGGTAGCATCTCCTTCAATCCTCCATTTGTTGGACATTGTTATCTAGTTTTGCAGGTGGTATTACCACAAAGAACTGGAGGGACTAGCTCAAGGTAGCAGTCATTTGAACCTGGGTCTGGGCTCTTATCCACTGCTCTGACTCCCCCTTGATATTAGCTGTTCTCTTCCTTTTATGGGGCACAGGGCTGACCTCCTTCAAACAATTTTACCATTATTTTAATCACGGATCTCACTCAACTTAAAACAAGATTTAAAAAAACGAAAACAAAAAAAGAACCAATATTTACTGAGTATGTTTTACCTTTCCCAAATGTCGGCACAGCTTGGCCATACACACAAACGCCACTGTCCCCACAAGAAGCAGTGAGTCATTCAGAAGTAACTTCTAAGCACAGTCTACGGCGCGAAGAAGAAACAGGAGCATGGCTTTCCTTCCTCGCCTCGCGGGTTCAATGGATGGATGTTCTAAATTGGCTGAAGACTGAATAATTGGACAAGGACAAGGAAATCCTTTTGAAAACCAGGAGACCCCAGTCATTTAAAGATCAGGTAAGAGCCTGAGAGACACGGAGCTGGAGGAGTCTCTCCTTCCCAGATGGCCGATGCATTGTTGAGAGAAGGATTTCCTTGGCAGAATGTGAGATCTCCCTCGAGTGCTCATCACAGAAGCACTGAGATCCAGGCTGGAAAATGACCATCTCGACCACACACAACTGCTTATTTATTATCAGCCATCAAAAACTGATGAATTGTTCACCTGGGCTCTCATCTATGAATGGTCTTCCAGGTAGTTAGATTAAATATGTATTGCCAGGCAAATTTTATATCATTTCACTTTATATGTGTTTATAACACCAAACAACTCATCTTCAGATCAACTCTGTTATAATTTACATTTTGAATATGGTCATTTGATTAATGTCAGTTCCACCAGCCTGCTGGCTTCATGAGCCAATAGCTACACATAATAGCTATAGCTTATTGAATGCTTACAATGTGCTGGGCATTATACAAGCAGTTACTCCCTTAATCTTCTCAACAGCTCTCCAAAGTAGCTATTGATCCCCATTTTATCAATAAGAAAATTCAGGCATGGGGTTGTTAAATAACTAGTCTGAGATCCCACAGGGAGTTGAGAGGCAGTTTCAGACTGCACCCCAGGCAATCAAGCTCCAAAGATTAAGGCAAGAGCTATATATATATAGAGCTACCATTACATATCCACAGGACATAGTAGGTGCTCCAGAAAACGTTAAGAATGAATGAGAAGCTGCTTGTTCTGGGTTGAGCCAGAGCTACACAGACATGCAAGAAAGGCCCTTGCTTTGTTTTATAATTTCTTTTTCTTTATTGATTTTAGAGGGAGAGGTAGAGAAAGAGAGAGAACATCATTTGGCTGCCCCCTGCATGTTCCCCACTGGAGATCGGGTCCACAACCTGGGCATGTGTCCTGACTGGGAATTGAACTGGAGACCTCTTGGTGCATGGGTCGCTACTCAACCACTGGGCCACACCAGCTGGGCAACCCCTGCTTCGTTTTAATCTCAGAGAGAGCAGCATATCCTCCTATAACCCAGAGCTCAGCAATTATACAAAATGGGGCCAGGGGAAGCAAATCTCCACAGCCCCTAATAGAGACAAAACCCACTTTTTAAATGACTACTTCATGCCCACAGCCCCATCCCCCTCAGCAAACACAGCCAGACCCGAATGAGACTCGAGTTGCCCAAATACTCAATTCCTCCTTTTGTCCTGTGTTTAAAAAAATTCACCAGAATGAGATATCTGTGTAGTGCCGGGCACTGTGCTATTTACTGATCCTGAAGTGATCAAAAAAGAATCACGGCCCTGGCCGGTTTGGCTGAGCAGTTGGAGCATCAGCCTGTGGACCAGAGAGTCCTGGGTTCGGTTCCTGCTAGGGGCAGGAACCAAAAAAAAAAAAAAAAAATCACAAAGTGCTGTCCTGTTGCAAAGAAAGGCATGGATTCCGAGAACCTAAATTAAAGGTCGAACATTCTAAGGATTACTACAAAAAGATACACGTTTCAATGGAAACACAAAAGAAGGGGGACTGAATCTGGGCTCAGGCGAGAAAAAAAATCATGAAGAAATAAAGAATGTGAAGAGTAGCTTCCCATTCGGAGGAGAAGTGGAGTGGACGGGGGAAGAGGGGCTCTGGGCAGAAAGCAGTGTTGGGTCAGAGACACGGGGGAACAGTGTTTCAGACTCAGTCATTAGAGCATGGCTTAGACGTCTCTGGTGAACTTGAAACTGTCACCTCTATTAGGCAATGTTCAGGAAATGGCAGAAATGAGAGCAGAGCCTTCCAGGAAAAGCAGCTGTGAACCAGCAGGCAAAGCCGGGCAGCTGGGCAGCCGGCAGCCACTAGCTAATTGCCAAGGGGTGGACGAGAAGGTCCTTCAACTCCTCTCTCAGTTTTATTACTTTGTTTTCTGATATACCCAAAACCCCTTACGTGGGGGAACCACCCAAAATCCCGTACGTGGGGGAACCACCTTTATCCCACTGTACATTTGCTTAGATGGTTTAGGTGGGCTATGCACCTCTCCCCCACCACTTACTCCGTGGGATGAGAGTCAAGACCAGCCAATCAGAAAAGCCAGTCCTATAGCCCAGGGATTTGCTCCGGAGCAGGCATATGACTCGAAACGGTCAATCAGAGCCATCCCTGATGCTAACTTCTGGGACAACACACACGGTCGAAGCCTATGGATGCAGGGAGAGCAAGCAGATCCAGAGAACCAGAGCCCTGGTGACATCATCGAACCTTGAGACTCAGCCATGCCCAAAGCCTACATGTCAGGTGGCCCGGTTCCATGACCCAATCCTCCTTTTTTCTTCAGCTTATTTGACTTTTGGGTTTTATTTGTGCTTTTTTTTATTTACTTCTCTCCCCTTGGCACACGAGGGGTCCTGATGAAATCAGGGCCTAAGCACCCCGGAACCTAGCATTGTTATTCTGTGCTCGCTGTAGCGTCCCTTCTCAGAACAAAAACCAGCAGCTTGAAGAGGTGCTACGTGCTTCCTCAATGAGTGTGATAGTAAGACCTCCTGCCTTTGAGCCCTCATCTCTGTTCTTCTAAGCACCACATTGTTTCTAAATTGCCAAAATGATTCAAATGATCTCAGGTACCATAGCTTGTTGGGCAGTTTCTACCATCAAGCAAAATGCACACACACACACACACACCAGTTATGAAACTGAAGGAGATTATAAATCAAGTATTGCAACACTCAAAGACTAACCACGTTTAAGACATGTCAGCAAAGTGACACGCTGAACTGGCTTGAATTTAAAGCATCTTCAGTCTGCAAAATGTGTATATTCCTTACAGAATGTTAATTCGTCCTGCAAATTGCCACACCAATGAATAGTCTGATTGAGCTTACCAATAAGGTAATAGGTGATGAGGCCTGGGTGAAGGGCCCTACCTGGCCGCATGCAGCACAGTAGCTCTGTTCCTGCTGCCCAGCTAAGGTCCCCCACAGCCCCACGTACAGAAAGAGTCTGGGGTTTAATAAGCACGCTAACGGTGAGAAATCCTGTGAACTAAATACCAGCCCTCTCCAGGGTTCAAGAAGGTCACATTTGAAGGCCAAGGTTTAGATGCAAATGTGAGAGATGAGATGCCGAGAAAAAGCTATCAAACATAACCAGGAAGGACCCCTGCTTCCCGCCTGAAAGCAATGTGTCCCAGGGTAGATTTCCTCTGATCTCTGCTTTAGGAAGATCGGGCGTCTTATCTGAAACCTCGAAAAGCTGTCACATTTATTGTATTTCTGGAAGCTCATCGATGATGAATGTGTCTTCCTTTTCCCCTCCTTCAGGAGAAGGGGGATTAAAAAAAAAAAAAAAAAAAAAAAAAAGGTGTTATTCTGCCTGACTTCCAGGAAGATGTTGTGAGTATCTCAGAAAAAGGGAAAAAAAATACCCACAATTTGTCTGTTGTTATCAGCAATTAAAGATACTTTATCTAATTACTATGGAAGATGCACCTTTGGACACTCGTCTCTGACGAGCTAATCATTATCAGTAATTTATGACCAGTTTCTCAGTTAATTGTCCTCAGGAAGGAGAGCGAAAACCATTTGTGTAGAAAAATAAGTAGTCATTAACAACAGTGGAATTTGTTGGGAATGCGATTATAAATCACCGACCAGGGCTGCTAATGATTCTTAGGAAGAGGAGAGAACGAAGGCCATGTAGACTTTTACATCCAACTCGAGAGAACTATTCCGAGGGAAGAACACTTCATAATGAACTTTTCCCCGCCAATTAAAATGAAGAACGGCTCGTCTTCCCTTGAAAGAGTCTCGGGCACTCTACTCTGAATGCAGGCGAGTCGGGCAAGGGAGGAAGACATTTCTGCTTCCATGGGCAGAGCTAGTTATAAAACACAGGCTCAGACCCTTTCAAGTGTGCCTCTCCTAACCACGCTCACTTTGCATAAAAATAATGGGCCCTACTTCACTGTTTTCTAAGTGAACCGAATCCATCTGACGAAGCTTTGGCTTGAGGGTTTGACGATGTGTGGTCCATAAACCAAGCATGAACGTGTGAGTCCTGATGTGCATTTGAACGTGGCATTGCCAGTTGCAAGCTGCAGAACCTCAGGACCATGGTGGAGCCTATGGTCCCATATTTGAAAAGGGGATGGGGCCCAGGCCTGCTATGGATGGAATGGTATCCCTCCCAAAATATGTTCAACCTACCTTCTGGTACCTGTGAGTGTGACCTTATTTGCAAATAGTCTCAGCAGAGGTCATTGAGTTCAAATAAGGGCATTAGGGTGGGCCCTGACCCAATGTGACTGCTATCCTTAGAGACAATGTCCATTTGAACAGAGAGAGACACCCAGCAGGGAGACAACGGGAAGGCACACGGCAGTCATGCTGCTGTAAGCCAAGGAACACTCAAGATCGCAGGCAAACCACCAGAAACTAGGAAAGGGCAAGAAAAAATGTCCCTACAGCTTTCAAAGGGAGCATGGCCAGGCCGCCACCTTGATTTGGGGCTTCCTGCCACCAGACCGCGAGATCATAAATGGCTATTGGTTTAAGCTATCCATCTGTGGCCCTTTGTTACGGTAGCCCTAGGACACGAATACAATACCTAACAGGGACCTTGGACAGAGTGTTATGAGAAAGGGCTTGGGAGGAAGGTGCCTAGGACAGCTTAGCCAGCAACATGTGCGCAATGAAAATATTCATTCAAGTGCTTCATGGACTGTCAGGCTCCTTAGACAAACAGTAGCCATGGGGACGCAGGCCAGAACAGTGTGTGGAAGAGCCCTGCATGAGGCATCGAAAGTCTGAGATTCAGACCCAGCTCTCCCATTTTCAAGCCTTTACCACAGTGCGCTGTGGTCTCCTCACCTAAACGTCTGCAACAGTCCAGCTACACCTTCGTACGAGGATGCTGTGAGCCCTACCTGGGATCAAAAGAAGTCCTTTGTTGTTTGAAGCCTTGTTCATTTAGCAGCCACGAAGACAGGTTCTAGAAATACCGTGGTGGGAAAATTTACCAAGAAACCGCCACAGTAAATCTGCCATTATAAACTGGAGCCAGAATAATGCAGGAAATAAGAGAATGCAACGAGATCCTTGGGGTGGGGACAGTTCCTGGAAGGGTTGTAGAATGACTCACTGCCGAGGTTAAGCTGACATTGGTCACAAACGTGGACCTTGCTGGGTGACGGTGGCAGGAAGTGCCCTCTGGCAGAAGGAGGCACATGTCTCTAAGACCGGGGGCAAGTGTGGTTAGGGTCCTAGAATGAACGGTTAGAGCAATCATTTCCATCTCATGACATAATTACTAAAATCTCATGGTACACCACAAATATAGTATATTTTTGCAGAGCTGACCAAAAAAAAATTTTAAAAAGGTACAATTTTTATTCATTCACAACAGATGGTTATTGTTGTATTGGCTGTTGTCATTTTTTTTTTTTTTATTTGACAATCTAAAGGAAAAGAGGCCATTGCCCCAACTACATAGTCAGGTATTGCATGTTTTAAAAATTCTTGCTGCACACCGGTTGAAAATAGCTGGGTTAGAAAGAAAGACAGGAGGCTAGGTCATATTGAGACTGCCAGGCCAAGTTGCCCATTTTCATGTCATCTTCAGGTTTTAATTCACTGCTAGGAGGGTGTAAAGAGAGCGGTGATGCGACCTGATTGGAATATTAAAATGTTTGCTCTGATTATTACACATAAATAGGATCTGCGAGCAATAAAACAGGGAGAGCAGTTAGGAGGTTATCGTCCAGATGCGGGTATCTCGGATCAAAATGGCAACAGTGCAGCGAGGAAAAAGTGGACAGATTTTGAGATATCATTTGGAGCAAAGCCATTATTATTACTTTTATCTCCTAATTTAATTCAACTCAGTCCTATTGGAATGCCTTCTGCTACTTCCTGACAGATGGTCAGCCCATGAAAAAAAAATTCATTAGTTTAAATAACCTTTGCTCAATCACCCTTTTCCACGTCGCCTATAAAAAGTAAACTGTTAACTAATAATAATAAAAGCAGATGTGTGCAAACAGCACTACTGGGCACAGGTAACTGATTCCAAGCTAGGTCGAGCTCAGTAATAATCACAGTAGCGGTGGGTGCCCTTCACCGACCGATTCTATGTGCCTAGCATCATCCAGCACATTCCGTAACTTTGATTGCTCAATCCTCACAATAACGTTCAGAAACTACTCTTATCATCTCTATTTAACAAATGAGGAAACCGAAGTTCTGAAAGGTGGAGAAACTTGTCCAAAGACACACAGTTAGTATGAGACTCACACACAGTAAGTGACATTGTAGCTGTGGCCCTACAAGGCACCGAATCTCATGGAGAACCATGAAGTTAGTGAAAAGGGCATTTGATCCCAGATTGAAACTAAGAAAAGAACAGTCACTTATAGCCATTTGTAATTGATGATAAGGAGCCAGTGCTGAACCTACATGTAAACATGGTTATGAAATCCTATGGAACGCTAACTCACGGTACTTCCCAGAACATCAATTTCTCTAAGCTGCACCATGAAACTGAGAACAAGTTTAGTACAGACATTTGCTAGGTGTTTCTCAGATTGGAGGTGGGGAAAAGCTTCTCCTATGCCATTCATAACACTTCTGCTACTGCCTAGACATTCTTGATCGGAATGTAGTCACTGTTCTCAGGTTGATTTCTTGTTACCACAGAGGCAATGACTTAGAACTATCTCCCTTCTTCCAAAGTGGAATCCAAATACGATAAGATAGACCCACCTTTCAACAGGGCCTGTTGCCGTCTGAAAGGTCACTGGGTGGCTGTGTGTTAAACACTTTGCTGGTGCTGGGAATACAGAGAAGGACCAGACTTCCCCAGGTCTCAAGTAGCTCATCGTCCAAGGTAGCACAAGATGAAATTCTCAGCAAATCATCTCATGTTTGTGTCTATACCTGGCCAAGATGAACAATCACAGACACGACGCTTTCCACCATCTCTCCCCGCTAGGCTTTTTTAGGTTAAAAAGAAAGTGTCCTGTGTTTTCTGCTGCCCAGATACCCAGATGACCTTTGCCTCTTGCCTTTCCCTTGCCTTCCCCCACCTGTTCACGCCAGGTACCCCGCACGGATGCTTCTTCTTCTCTCGGGGAAGGTCCTGCTGGTGCGTTTCAGAAAACGCCGCTCACAGAGTGTTTAGAAAGAGACTCTAACTCCCTTGGAGATGCTTCCCCATAAACCTCAGGGTTAATTTTTCTCTTAATCCTGTAGGTTTCCCCTAAAATGCCTCTCACTAACCAGGCAAAGCCATCCAAGCCAGAAGGACATGTAAGTGGAAAACAAAGAAAAACAAAGTCGCAGAGGTCTTCCCTGAGTCACACTGAGGTATACAAAGTGCAAAGCCCAGGTGTGGGGAGGGAAGATCTCAGAGGGGGAAGACATAAGCTCCCAAGATGAGCCAGAAGTCCATGTTCAGAAAGAAAATATTTCTCCGGCAGCCCTTGCTCATGCCCATACACGAGGGTGAACATAGTTCAAGGGGTTTCTGACCTCCCATCTTTTCAAGTCACAGACAGTAAAATATTGTAATGACTGGCAGCAATGGCAATGCCCAGGGTTCCTGAACTGTAGGTTGTAGAGAAGAGATGCTGTACTATGACATTTTAAACATTAAGCTAAGAGAATGCTTTCCCCCACCTAAAGAATGACAGCATGTTCCACCTAAAGCACGGGTACAATTGTGCCACATTTTCGAGTAGACCTCTCATCAGCTGCTAAAAACACTGAGCTCATTTCCATTTGAAACGAACAAAACTATTGATGGAAATGGGCTCAGATGTGATCCTGCCAAAGGATAGACTAGCCTGGGGAAGGCGCGCACGGGAAGAGGAGTGATAAACAGCTGAGTGTCAGGGAGCAGAGAGATGTCACACTGTGGTGACAAACATCCTTTCAAATTGTGACTCAACATCATGTGGTCCCCGTTAATGGATCATGAGGAAGTCAATGGCAGGTTAATGAAGTTCACAGACAGCCTCACACCAGAAGATGACCGCAGCACCCAAGAACCCATGTCCAAGACGGCGGCTCCACGCAGGGAGGCTGATCATGCTGCTACCCACGGAGACATGTTCTTTCAGCTCTGCGTTCTCAGCTCAGAGGAAGGCAAGCAACAGGGTGAACCCCCGCAGCGCACCTGCGCTGATCCCCGAATTTACCCCACCCCACAATCCAGCCCGGTGTGAGGTGTTATTCGAGAAAGAGAACATAGATAAACATCTGCCTTCTGGTCAAATATAGCGAATCTCAAGATCTAGTCTAGAAGCAGATGTAGATCCGTGGTACGAATGTTGGCTGCATGGCCTCATGCAAACCTTTCTTGGGTTTAATTCATTCAAACGCTCAAGCTGAAAAACAGAGGTTTTGCTCACCTCTCACACTAAGCCTAGAGATAAGCCCTCGTCCTGATGCCAGCCAATGTCCCATATCTGTGTATGTACCTCTGCCCCTCTCCATGGCTACCACCTTGGCATGGCTGCCATTATCTCTCCCCTGACCTACACCCATTATCCTTGCTACCTCTGCTGCACCCGTTCAATAGATTCCCCACACCCTTGTGGAAGAGCTCATTTAAATGCAAATCTTATTCTAGTCCCCCTCCATGTAAGACTTTACAGTGCCTTACCACTGCACTTAGAAAAGCCAACATCCTAACTCCTTACTGTGGCTTCCATGGACTGAGCCCATTGAAGGTGGAGCTACCACCCTGGTCATCGTCGCTATCCCAGCGCGGTCAGTGGGTCTCTCTCAGTGGGTCGCTGACTCCCTGAACCCTGTCTGATGCCTGAATTAAAACAGAAACTCCCTGGAATCAGGGAACTTTCCGGGCTTGGTCACTGCGGTTACCCCTGTACAGGACAGTGTTTGCCACTTAGTAGGTCTTCGATCAATACTTTCTAGATGAACGAATGCATGGGAGAATCCTCTAGCTCCGCCATGAGGGTGAATGTCTTGATCACAAAGTTCCCTTCCAAGACTGTTCTAGGAGAGTCTGCAGTCTGTTTTCCCTTCAGTGGCTGACATGGGAGCACCACACCCCAGCACAGGCTGTAGGTTCTGATCTGTAGTCCAACTTGTGCAACCTGAGGACATTGTTCCTCCCTGACATATAGCTCTCCTGCATTTGGAAACCTCCTGGCGCCTTCCGGCTCTAACAGTGTCATTATCTTCGATTCCTCCTCATGAAAGTACTTTATCCGCTCCTGGTTAATGTGATCCCTGCTTGTTCCTGTTTCTGCCGTGTAACATGGAAGCACTCTGGGGACCCGGGCAGGGACTTCCTCTATCCTAGATAATCACTGACCTCAACTCCAAGAAGTCAGAGAACAGACTTTTTAATAGATTTATAATGTCAAGGCATTAGGAATGTAATTTAAAATGAAATAATTGACGAGTAGTGTCTCTGTCTAATAAAAAAAGCTAGAACTAAGCTTATTTATGAGATAGATTGATGGTTAAATTGTAAAAGATGGGCCTATTTCACGCACCGTGGAAAAAGGGGCCAATGCAGACGTCACGGATCTGTGACGCGCATTCACGGAGTTTCGACTTGAGTTTCTCAGAGCCCGTGTGCGTGGTGGCCATCCGTGAACAAACAGCAGAGGGGGAGAATTTCACAGGACTCACGGACAAAAGCTGCTTTTAAGAAACACTGGAATAGTGAAGTATCCATTAGTGTCATTCATGTGAAAATATACCTCTGTAGTCACAAGCTGGGTTCAGACCGTTATTCTAGAAGCATGGGGACCTTCAGCTGACACGGTCAGGGCAGCCTGGTTTTCTATGTCATCCGAAGAGGGGGATGCAAGGCCCTGCACAGAGCAGAGACTACGGGAGGCTGTTCTATGACTCGAAAGCAGTGATGTCCCCTTGCTTTTAAACACTGTAAATGTTTCCATCTTCGATGGGCTATCGGTGGAGAACACTTTCAAAAGTTATGTTCAAAGCATCTTTGTCTTATTCAGAATGTTCACAAAGAAGGACAATTAGCTTCTAGGAGGGGAACGACAGAGCTACATAGAGTAGAAATGCGAGGGGCTGCCATGCACACGTAGACCCAAGCCACACGACAAGGCGAGAACAGGGCAGGGGCGCCACAACGCAGCCACAGCTCACACTGAGTGCCATGTGCCGGGCACGGGGCACGGGGCAGGTGCTTTCCTGCACTATCTTGTTTCATCGCCAGCCCCTCCTCCGATGTATTTGGGGAAACCAGGCAGAGGACGCCGAGGGACTTGCCGAAGGCTAAACACCCAGGAAGTGGCAGGATCAGGGTTCACAGCCACATGGGCCCCCATCGTTCTGTCCAGTGATGGACATGGGCGTGTCTCGCCAGAACAATGAATGGTCAGTGGTCATGGCTTCGGGTCTTTCTGCATCAAAAGCCATCATCTGTTCTTTCTGCTGGAGTCCGAGAAGTCAGTCTTACGGAGAGAGCCCTGGGGAAGACTCTTCCTTTAATCCTACAGGACTCTCTACAGGAGATGGTAAATGTACTTGGGATTCCAACATACCTGAGCTTGGGTGGCGGCCAACCGCTCCACCTCCCCGCCTGCCCCGGCTGAAAACAGACAATGAATCACTGTGATGAAGAAATAACCCCTTGAGCCCATGAGAGCAAGCCGGGCACCTTTTTACAGATGCTGCAGTATTGATATGTGCCAAAGAATAACAAGACCGAGGCCACTGAAAAAACAGTGAGGGAGCTCCCGATGCAGTGGAAGGAAGACAACTCAGGCATCAGAAGTTAGTGAGAACCCTGACTTCCCGAGTACCCCCAAAACGCCTCCCACAGCGGCTGTACCACGCTGCCCTCCGGCCAGCCATGCATGACGGTTCCAGCGTCTCCACACCCTCAACAGCACTGGGCCGTCCCTGCATTTTTCTTTCCCAGCCATGCCGGTGGGGGTGACAGTGTTTCCTTGGGCTTTGATTTCCATTTCCCTAACGGCTGACGTTATTGAGTGTCCTTCCCTGTGCTTATTGGAGTCGACAGCTGCACAACATGGGGTGTGTACAAAATGCCACCCACCTGTACGCTTCGAAACGACTCATTTTATGCTTTGTGAATTCTTCCTGAATACAAAAATTCAAAAGCAGAAATCAAAACAAAAAGGTAAGTTAATCTGCACGTCCTCGCCGAGGTCTTAGGACAGATGTCATCTTGTCCCTAAGGTCCTTTTCTCCACCCAGCCAATGACTACAGATGCTGATTTGATGAATATGTATATTATTAAAGTAATATATATTTTAATTAATTAATATATTATTAATATAGAATATATATATTTAGACTTCAACTGAACCACACCACTCCACTGGTCAGCTGTAACACCCTCAGGCCTGGCCCCAGGTGCTCAACGAGGCTCAGTATCTGAGGAGGGGTGTGTGATGGTGAAGATGGCCACACTGCAGACACTATGCCCTAGACAAGTAAACTGCCTTGTGAGGCGATTGTCTAGGGCAGTCGAGACGTGGGCACGTGGTCTCCGAAATCAGACTGCCTGCCTCCAACTCCTCCATCTCCACCACGCAACTCCATCTCACGAGCTGTGCACCTCGATCATCTCGGTAAAGCTCTGGAAGCTGCCCTGTAGCCCCTGCCCTGTATAATGGGGATACGAATAATGCCTGTCTCCACTGAGGTGTAAAACAGCACCGGCACGACGCAGTTCTCGTCGGCGACTAGCTGCTCACGTCTGCTTTTCTCCTCGTCTGTATGCAGCAGGACTGCAGAGGCCCCCGCGGGCGAGCGCATCCTCCACGGAGAGCCTGTCAAATCTCGCCATTCGGTGCCTGGCAAGCTGGCAGCGTCCGTGGCACATGGGGGCTTGCCAGCCATGCAGAATCTCAGGCTTACCCGGACCTGCTCCACAAGACAGGCCTTGGCGGAGGAGCCCAGGTGGCTCTCCAGTCCGCAGAGCCTGAGAAGCACTAGGGTAGCACAGGTGAAGGACGACTGCACTGAGCATGTCCCCTAGAGCAGGGCAGTGAGCAGCCATAGCTGCATCCCCTGCAGAACGGGGGCACGCACTCGGCTTCTTTCTGAGAAAGGCAATGCATAGAGGGGGACCCCCCTAAGACGAAGGGGATGTTAGAAAAAATAACAGTCGCTCCCTACAAATGGATTAGCTGTGCCATGGCCCTGGCCTCCAAATGATTCTCATGTTCTGGAAGTGTTATTGAACTCCCACGAGCAAAATCAGCCGCAAGAACGCCTGACTGGACTTGACCGCGGCAGGCCAACGTGACTAATCTCCGGCATTATCAGTCTTCCTTGACTCTTTCAAAATTTGCTCTCCACCTAAGAGTCACCTCGACCTGTTGGGCCTAAGACACACACTATGAAATCCTGGAGATCCAAGGGGCCTCACACACCGTACTAGCTGAAAGAACACTTTTGTTTGCTGATAAGTGTAATTAGATTTATCACCCTACAGGAACTAAAGAAAAAAATTTAAAAAAAACAACAACAATAAAACAAACCTCCTGGGCCCCCCATCATCCTTTAGTGACAGAGCTCATTTAAAATGCAGTGCATCATCAAAGCTGCATTACTCTGATGACAGAGGATTTATGAGGGATGTCCCACTTCATATTACACATTAACTTGAAGTCAGCAGGGGAGGCAAATAGGGGACAAAATTCGGAACATGCAAAACATTTGGAATCAACTGAATGTACTCAATTGCATGCCGGTAAAACATAAAATTGCAAAGTGATATTCATTTTTTTTTCCTTCTTATAAGATTCGCTAGAGACGGTGGATGTTTCCAAAGACTTGAATATGCTGGTGATTCCCCTTTAAGCTGAGGAAGCAAATACTTTCACCATCTCGGATTTTTCATTGCATTTGTACAAAATGGGCTTGCAAATCATCTGGGTATCAATGCCTTCCAAGCATTTGCTTATTCATATCCCTGAATTATCTTTGCTATTTACTGGATGTCCATCCTTGTGCAATGAAAGCAGGGACCAATGCCTTTGAGTTTTGCAGATGGCCCGGGGGAGAAATAGATATGAAGTCTCTGAGTAGCACCAGAAGGGGCATCTTAGGGGATGAAAGTTGCAGGTCAACCCTACAGAGAGCTTACAGGAAAAGGGAAGAGAAATACAACAATAAATAATGAATTCTAAAAATCCATATTGCCACCCTCCAAGGAAAAGAGGAAGATTGAGATCTGGTGTAGCATTCACAGAAGAGGCAATAATAACTAAATACACGTATGCTGTTTGCTATGGCCCCGATCAATATGGAAGACTCTCCCTCTAAAGGCCTTTGCTTTCGGAATCTCGCTCAAGGGGCTGTGGCTTAAAGCCTGAAAGATGCTTACGTGTCAGGATTCTGGTCTTTGAAGGAAATGAAGCAACTGATCAATTCATTGGGTCATTCATGTAATCATTCAAGCAAAATGTATTAATCACTTGTGCCAGGCCACTAGCATAGAAGGGAGATACGCTGGTGAATAAACAAGATAAGGCATCACCCTCAGGGAGCTTGTCACCAATGGCAATGAAAACACTATGAGCCGATGATTCTAAGGGTGTTGCTCTTGAACCGGTATAGTTCATCTGCCCACACGCTTAGTATCCATCCTAGTCCCAGGTTTCGGCTTTGCTATCGCTGTGTTGGTACTGACAGAGTAATGCCCGCCATCTAGTACTTGGTCAACCTCGAATGCTCCTGTATACGCCATGAGTGTTCACAGGCTAGAACACACGGTTCACCGGACGCAAGTTTAGTCCTCTTAGGATATTAGTCCCAAGCAGCCAGAACTACTTCCTGTAACCACAGGTGTTCTTCAGGGACATGAAGAGACATTCCTTTACACAGAGAGGGGGCGAGACGGCAATGACCAGGGATGTTGGCGGCCCCAGGGGTCAGGGAGCCAGAGGGTGGTCTCTCATCCACAGGGGCCAGAGATCTCTGCTTTCCCGCACTCCGCAGTGTGCACAGCCTAGGGGCAGAGACAGGTAGCACAGGAGCAAGGAGGGTAACTGAACTAACAAGAGGAAAGATGTCGGCGTTCAGACAAATGGGTACTGAGCCCAAAGCAATATGTGCAGTCTGTCGAAGGAGCCCCCAGCACCCCAGGGCACTGTCCATCGTGTGCAAGTGTAGAAGGGAAATCGTGGAAGGAAAAGGCATTGGCCAGGAAGTGCACTGTGGGACTGATCTTCAGAAAGGGGCTGGCAGGGTGAGGAGGAGACATGTCCAGGCGGCACGGAAAAGGCAGCACAGTGGACAGTACATACCGCCTTAGTGGACCTCCGAGGAAAGGGAAGGTGGGCCATGCTGTGTGAAGTAGGCTGAGACATCTCCGCACCCTCCACGCAAGAGGAAAGAGACGACCCTCCCGGGTGAAGAGGAACTGACCAGCACGTCCTGGCACAGCAACGGGTTCTCTTCATCAAGAGACCCAGGGTGGAGCTCCCTCATTCTGTGGTGTCTTGTTGGGGTCGCAGAGAGGTGCCTTGCCTGTCCACTTTGGAAGACAAAGAGCTTCCGGAAGGCACCTGCGGTCAGACCCTCGCTCCCTGTGCCCGCGTGGATTCAAGAAGAGGACACGGGCCTGAGCGTGGCCAGTGGGAAGTGCTCTCTGTGGATCCAGAACAGAGGCAGGGAAGACAGACTTGAATTCGCTTTGCTGCCCACACTGCTTTTTCAGCCTCCTCTCAACCCCATGAGCTCCTCCAAATCACCAGCAGACACCCCGTGCGCCTCCTAGGAGGGGGAAGCTGGTTTCTGTTGCCTGCAACCAAACAGCCTAACAGGTCCACAGGTTTTAGACTGTCCCTGTAATTAATGGCAATGTTTAATTTCACCCCTGTGTAAATTGGGTTGATATTCTTACATGAAAGATAATTACTTTGTTCTCATGTAATCCCTTTTGATGTTATAAATCTCCATTAAGAAGCCCTGTTTGAGTCCATGAGAAACCATCTCTACCTCCCGGAAAGGTGAGACAAGGGTTATTACACCACAAGTGCCCCCGTTCAGTGCACAGAGATAGGGAAATTCGGGACACTTACTGGAACACTACTCAGCTCTCTTCAATACACCAAACATAGCTATTTTCCAGTGGCCAATGGTATGAAAATGAAAAAGTGTGAAAAGTAAAAAAAAAAAAAATTCACTATGTCCCCCTATTCCCCTATTCATCAGAGCCTGACCCAAATATAATTGCCTTAAGTTAGGTGTAGGTCTCAGAAGAAATCTAGCAACGAGGAGGAGGGTTTTAGAGACCTGATCGTATGTCTGAGCGTCCCGGTACCTGCTCCCAAGTTCACTGGAGAAGCCACGGGTCCGTGATAAGAGAATTCCTTGAAAATACCAGCAGTGCCTGCAAGAAAAGGAACTGAAATTTCTTTTCCCAGCCGGATGTCTGCTGAGGCAGCACACTGGATGGGTGTCTGAGAGGTGTCCCTGAGCACAGGGCACATGAGAAGCGAAGGGGACACGGGGCAGAGCGGGAGTGGGACTAACTGCAGGATCTCAACCCGATCATTTGCGCCTCAAGCCTGAGTGAGTTTATTGTCATCCGTGCGGTTCCGCAGAAAGAGCTGACTCGCGCCAGCTTGGTGCATTCTAAGAAGGTCACCCGCAAGGTGAGGGGACCACGACCTGTGGGATGTATTGTTTGAACAGACACCATGAAGGGAGTTTGCTGGAGCTGGATTTTCCACATGGAGAAATTAGGAGCTAGGAGGCCCCTGGTTGGGGCGTCTGTGATACTTCAGCAGCCTGAGAAAGTCAGATCTAGAATATTGGCCGAAAAGAAGCCGGATGAATTGCAACAATCCGCAGTAAGAAGACAGTGGTACCTTTGCATCTGAGAACCATGATCCTTTGCCTCTCCTTTCCTGCCCCAAAGCGTGGCCGGGGCTAGAGGGTAACAGCGGCAAATGGGGAAGTAGCCCAAAGACAAATGAAGTCCTCCCTGCCCAGCCCCACACTGAAGGAAGGGGATGGAAAACACCCCTCCCCTTCCCTTCAGGCCCAGAGCCGTAAGTCTCACAAGGAAGAGAAGAAACCTTTGATAAATTATGCTGCTTAAAAAAAAAATGAGCTCTGGCCAGTTTGGCTCAACGGTTAGAGCATTGGCCTGCGTACCAGGGAGTCCCGGGTTCAGTTTCCGCTAAGGGCATGCGCCTCGGTTGCAATTTGTCCCCAGCCCTAGTTGGGGTCGTGTGGGTGGCAGCCAGTCGATGTGTCTCTCTCACATCAATGTTTCTCTATCTCTCTTCCCCCTCTCTCTCTCCTGCTCTATCTGAAGATAAATGCAAAATATAAAAAAGAAAATGATTAAAGCATAAGTTCCAATTGAGACGATGCTAATAACTAAAGTGACCAGAAAGCTGAAAAATCTGTTCAAGATGACATTACATGATGGGCGTGGGGGAGCAACCTAGCACAGTTGGGGGCGGTGGGTGGAGAAAAAGAAAACCATCCTCTATTTCGGTCCCACTGAGCTGAGACGATTCAGTGCCCCGGACATAGTGTTCCATACAGGTGGTGAATAAAGAGATCTCAGCAAGCCATGCAGTTGAGCTTCCCAAGTGTTAATGCAGCGGGGCCTCGGTGGGGCCCGAACCACGCACTCCCATCCTGTGCAGTCCAGGGAGACATCCAGCGACAATCCATCACCAGTTACCACTTTAATATACCTGTCTCCCTTCACCTGCGTGCCCTGCTGCAAGGTCAAATGGTTGACTCAATGTCAGGCTTAAGGTAACGTGTTTGTGTGTGTGTGTGTGTGTTTTAATTAATTTATTTCTGTTACAGATGTTTCTCCTTTTCCCCCCAAACACCCTCCTCCTGATCCCCCCTCCCCTTCCCCGAGCATTGTTGTCTATGTCCATTGGTTACCCATACATGCATATAAGTTCTTTGGTTTATCTCATCCCTCCTCCTGCCCCCTCCTCTGAGGTCTGTCAGTCTGAACCATACTCCTTTCTATGTCTCTGGGTCTATTTTGTTCATCAGCTTTTTTTGTTAATTATATTCCACAAATAAGTGAGATCATGTGGTATTTGTCTTTCTCTGATTGGCTTATTTCACTTAGCATAATGCTCTCCAGGTCCTTCTATGTTGTTTCAAAGGATAAAAGATCTTTCTTACAGTTGCATAGTACTCCATTGTGTACATGTACCACAGCTTTTATATCCACTCATCTACTGATGGACACTTGGGCTGTTTCCAGATCTTAGCGATTGTAAATAGTGCTGCTATGAACATAGGGGTACATATATTCTTTCTCATTGGTGTTTCAGGCTTCTTAGGATATATTCCTAGAAGTGGGATCACTGGGTCATATGACTGTTCAATTTTTAATTTTTTGAGGTAACACCATATTGTTTTCCATAGTGGCTGCATCAGTCTGCATGCCCCCAGCGGTGTACTAGAGTCCCCTTTTCTCCACACCCTCGCCAGTACTAGTTGTTTGGGGATTTGTTGATGGCAGCCATTCTGGCAGGTGGGAGATGATATGGGGTATTGTGTTTGTAATGCAGGGGTAGCGTGCCATCTTTTGAATATGCTTTGGTTTGGCCAATAGTGGACCATGCGAATGGCCCCTCTTTTTGAAAATACCAAGTTGTACAGACTTGTCATCAGGTGGAAACACAACTTCAACACATTTTGGAGTCTATAGAAAGACAGAGGCTGCCCTGGGTGGTTTGGCTCAGCCGTTGGAGCATCGGCCCATGGACCAAAGAGTTGCAGGTTCAATTCCAGTCAAGGGCACGTACCTTGGTTGCGGTTCGGTCCCTGGTTGGGGTCATGCAAAAGGCAGCCAATCAATGTGCCCCTCTCACATGGGTGTCTCTCTCCCTCTCCCTCCCATGCTATCTGAAGGCAAATGGAAAAATATCTTCAGGTGAGAACTAAAAAAATCCAAAAAAAGAAAGAAAATATAGAGAGGCTTGATATTTGGGGTGATTTACAGCAAGTTTTTACCCACTAATCAGATACTGAGAAAAATGTGTTTCTCCGAAGTACATGCGTAGTGGATTAATTGTTCTTCATGTGGATAAAAAGGAGGCTGATGGAAAATGTTCAAGCTTTGATCATTTTACATGTTCACTCATCATCTGAGCTCCTACACCAGTGTATTTCTTCCACCAGGAAAATGTGATGTCTGGAGACATTAGTAGCTGACACAACCCCTGGGCGAGGGGAAGGGGTACTGCCCTCTAGTGGTTTGAGAGCAGGGATGTTGCTAAACATCCTCCCATGTTCAGGACAGCTCCCTGGACAGAGTTCTCCATCAGTGCTTGAGAAACTCTCCCCTACACCATGCTCAGCCCAGACAATGCCAACACGAAGAAGCCCCTGCCCTCAAAGAGCTCACGCCCAAAATGCAATTTCGAAGTCTCATCCATCCTTGTTACACGGACACAGAATCAGACTGGCTATTTCCACCGCTTCCAAATATAGGATGTGTGAAGGACATCTCCCTTCCCCAGCTGTTCACCATTTTCTCCGGTTGCCTTTGGAGATGATACTGGAGGAAACAAGCAAATGCAGAGGGGGAGACAAGGTCACTTGCATCGGCTCTGCAGTGATTGTGCCTGGACGGTGGTTTTATCCAACAGTTATAATGTGTTGGATGGAGACTGTTCAAACAGTTAGACAGCTTGTCAATTTTCTAATGAGGGAGGCATCTTGAGTTTGGAAAGTAGAGGTCTAGTTATCTTTGACAGGTGGAGGGCATGCAGCGCACACCTCAGGTATTTCCGTGGGATTAATTACCAGATGTTACTGAACAACATCGAGGTGCAGAACAATTAAGGGAAGGGGGTTAAAGGTGCCTAAGAGATAGGGAAGGGAGGAGAGGGGCGCTGTGATGAGCATCAGGGTCTATGTTTTAAAAAGAAAGGAGGGGAAGAAGAGATTTCAGTTGGGTGACTCAGGAACGGCTTCTGAAGGTGGCAGGCTGGCGATCTTCGAGGGTGCAAAGGATTTGAGGTCTAGTGGGAGGACATTCAGGTGGACCAAAGCACAGGGTGGGTCATGCGTGACACATGGAATGAAGAACAGCTCAGCTGTGGATTGCGAAAGGGGGTCACCGAGGAGATGAAGCTGGAGACAGCATGGTCTTGAAGGTGCGGACACCCTTCTGCAGCATGGATGTCTGCCTAGGAGGCATGGATGGAATCTGGGTTGGATCCATGCCCTTCTAAGGAAGCAGCTACGAGCAGCAACCACCACTTCCCCCCAAAGCTTCCCTGGGTTCCACTGTGAGAGGAAACCCACGCTAAGCGTCAGTGACTCAAGTCTCTGGCACTGGAAGGTGATCCTCATGTTCTCAAGTCCCCTTACATAGGGAGCTTTCCACACAATCAACACCAACTCTCAAGATACAAGATTCCCACATGGTTTCAGGTGCCTATCACTGCAGTTGAGAGTCCTACTAATAAGATAAAAAGGTGTTTCAAGTAGCTCTAATAAGGCAGAGAGGACAGGCAGAAATGGGACAATCCACAACCCACACAAATTACACATTAACTTAAATATTTACCCATGTGTCTCAAAGGCCGGCAATGTGACATATAACTGACAACACCTCAAACAGGGGGAAGGGCTGCACGCAGCACACTGGCATGCCTGGTCCCCTGCGGCAGAAAAACGGGGTACACATACCTAGCAGCATATGCCTCCACTGCCCCCGGAAGGTCCAGAAGAAACTGATCAAGACTAGTTGCTTCCAGGGATGGAAAATGAGAGGCCAGAGACCATGCATGGAAAATCTCATTTTTCTCTCTATATCATTGATAATTTTAAAATATTTGAACATTCCCGGCCGGTGTGGCTCAGTGGTTGAGCATCAACCCATGCACCAAGAGGTCGCTGGTTTGATTCCAGGTCAGGGCACTTGCCCAGGCTGTGGGCTCGATCCCCAGTGGGGGGCATGCAGGAGGCAGCCAATTGATGTTCTCTCTTATCGATATTTCTCTCTCTCTCTCTCCCTCTGCCTCTAAAAGAATCAATAAAGAATAAAAATAAATAAATAAATAAATAAATAAATAAATAAATAAATAAATAAAATATTTTAACATATTCAATAATATCTACATTAATTGAAAGAAAAGTCACCAGTACAAAAAGCTGTATGCAAAATTCTGCCAGACTCCTTTGGGAGCCACAGACTTCAGCTGGTTTTTCAGACTGAAACTGTTCTCCTCTCCATGGACAGGCCTGTGACCTTGGGCAATGCATGTAATCTCATGGAGATTACACATTTTCTGTGCAATGAGGAGGGGATTCATACCTGCCCCATAGGGTATGAGTTAGGCATTAAATGAGATGCTCTGTGCAGAGACCTAGCCCACGCCTAGAACATCAGTATGGCTGCAGCCCGAGTCACCACATTCTAAAGCAATATAGTGTGACTGGTGCACATGCTGCTGGAATCTCTTGGCTGGTGATTCAGCTCAGATCCATGTCAGCAGAGTTTTTCACGACATTAGCTGCGCCCTCGGTATTCATGCTTGTTCCCTGCAGCAGAAGAGAAATGGCCCTATATCGCCTGCTCATAACGACACCATGGGATATCCAATGCAAATCACTCAGTGCTGGCAGGGAGGGGCCCCTCCCTTTTGGAAAACACGGCAATTAATTCATTGATCACTCTGGAATTCAATTCTGCACCTACACTTTCTGCCAGAAGCTTCATTTCTGTGAGGAGGCTTCGAATCAATCCTCGGTAGGAACTATCAGAGATGCTATGAGAAAAAAGAGTATGTCCAAAGAAAACTCAGGTCTGCACTTCCATGCTGAAGTTCCACATAGTTTCCACGTAAGAACAGAGTCCAGGGTTACACACAGAGAGAAAGGAGGAGCTCCGAGGGGTGTGCAATAAAGGATGGGTGTATGGGGGTGATGTGGATATTACTGACCTACATTTCGGGTACACATTGCACATTGCATGCCTCACTTTGCCTTCTTACTCCACTGCACTCCCAAGGCACGAACACTGGTTACGTTCGTGATGCAAATGGTACCTCCAATTGTTTAATTCCACGTTTTCCAATTTCAAACCCAGAGGTCCTGAAGCCCTGTTTACATGGCTTCAGGTTATGCACTCAACCAACTAATTTCACAAACTAACTAACTCACTCTCTCTCTCTCTCTCTCTCTCTCTCTCTCTCTCTCTCTCTCTCCCCCTCCCTCCTATCCATTTCCTCCCTTCCTTCTTTCCTTCATCAGATATTTACTAAGTGCCTGGCCTTTAACAGACACTCCTCTACATGCTGGGGGCAGAGAGATGAGTAAAGACCATCATTCTATGGTGCTTATGTTCTAGTTGGCAGAACTAGGTAGTGAGTAATTAAACAAATACATAATGCCTGGCTGGTGTGGCCCAGTGGTTGAGCATTGACCCATGCACCAAGAGGTTGCTGATTTGATTCCTGGTCAGGGCACATGCCCAGGTTGTGGGCCTGAGCCCCAGCGAGGGGCATGTAGGAGGTGGCCAATCAATGTTCTCTCTCATTGATGTTTCTCTCTCTCTCTTTCTCTCTCTCTAAAATCAATAAAGAAAAAAATTTAAAAAACCACAAATAAGTAAGATTATCTTAAATAGCATACTTATAATGAAAGAAAGTGACCCCTAGGAAGGAGTTCCCTTAGGACGCACCCGGAGGGGTGCTTTGACCCTAGATAAGAAAGACCAGCACTTTAAAGAACCTGGAGTGCAATACCCCAAACAAAGTTAGGACGAAAGCAAAGACCCTGAGTCTGGAGCAAACTCAGGCGGATTCATGGAAGAGAAGGGAAAACTGTGTAGCTAGACATGGAGGGAAGGTGAGGGACAAGAAGGGGCGGGGCCTGCACATCCCCAGATCAAGGCAGGGGTTCGATCCCATCCCAAGGCAGACGGAGGCATAAAAATGTGTTTATATGATATCCCTTTTCAAATGATCCCTTCTGCGGTTCCCTTTTTCTCAGGTACTTGAGAGGCAGGCTAGTTATTTCACATTCATTAAATATTAACCTGGTTATTAATATTAACTTATTTCATCCCAGTGCGAAGTATGGTTCCTGAACAGGGATATTTGATTTTACATGCCACCCCCACACCTTCCCATCAGCTAAGTTCAGAGAAACAGCTTTATCCAGAATCACTCTCCTTACACAAAACCAAGGCATATTTTTGCAGACTTTTTAAAAAATATGTTTTTATTGATTTTTTTTTTTTTTAAAGAAAGAGGAAGGGAGAGGTAGAAACATTGATGTGAGAGAGAAACATCGATCGGCTGCCCCTGCACGCCCCCTACTGGGGATCAAGCCCATAACCCGGGCATGATTCCTGACTGGGAATTGAACCGGGACCTCTCAGTCCATGGGATGACACTCAATCCACTGAGCCACACCAGCTGGGCTATATTTTGTAGTCTTTTAACTGTCTCATTTCATTGACTGAAGTTGATGTTTTCATAAACATCCTTTTGAAACAATCCTCTAAATACGACGGAATTATGCACCTTTGGGTGAATGGCCAGCTTGTGTCAAAATTAATTCAAGGTGGGAGGGAGGCAGACTGTCACTGTTTTAACAAATATCACCTCAGGAGTTATGGCGTCCCCTCCCACCGCGCCGGGACTCATTGCTTTAGGATCTCCTCGTGGTGGGCAGGGCAAAGGCTCGTCTGTCTGGGAGACCCGGAAAACCCTCAGCCTCATTTTTCAGACACACACACTGTAGGTCCCCAGAGCTCCAGTAACATGGCTGCATACTCTTTGGAAATCGATTCAAAGAGAAGAGGGGCCAGTTTTTCTAGATGCAGGGACACCTGGTGAATCTCTTTACACTTGCATTAGCAAACGTACATTTGGCTTTGTAGACGCTGGTGGCTAACCTTGCTGAGATGGTAAGGGCTAAACTTTTCATTCCTGAGCTTGGTCTAAGAGTCCTGGAAAAACAGCAGCAACATTCATTCTCCAGTCAGTAGCTCCACTCCAGACCCAAACACAGTACGAAGATGAGCCAGTGATAAAGATGGCATTTCCTACTTCCAACCCTAAGCCTCCATGTTCAGACAACACGAGGACCCCTCACTATTGTTAAGGATCTTAATCTATTAGGAGATCAAGATGATTCATTTTTAAGGTAGCATATAAAAATTCAAGTCTTAGGAATTGATGTGGGTGGAGAGGACCCCAACAAGGCTATAATCTGGCGGAAAGTTCCTAGGTTAGACCACAAGTCCCTCTTGGAAATAGAGCATGGCATTAAAGCATGATTGCCAGTCTCTTGGGTAAAGAAGATATGAAAGAAAGAGGAAGAAGGGAAAGGAGGGGGGAAGGGACAAAGAGAGACGGACGGAAGGAGGGAGGGAAGAAGAAAGGAAGAAGGGTACAAGGAAAAGTTTAATCAACATTAAATGAGCAAAGAAAAGCAATGAATAATGGAATGTCTGAAAGCGATGCCTTGGATGTTAGACCTTAACATAGCCATTCTTTAAAACAGTAACTTGTCCTTGACCTGCAAGTGACACCCACACAGCCTTTACATTTCCTGCCAGTTTCTCTCTGCTACAATGTAACTGGTCCTCCATTGTGAGGTATTATTTTCTATCCCCACCTATTCACTGTGACAGAAAAACACCATGTTGAACATCTTGTAGACTATGTTTCAGTTGCCTGATGGCTGTATGTAAACGTTGTAAAAAAAAGTTTTCATATAAATTGACAAGGATTCCTTCTGAAAATGTATAACAATTTACTCCCCTCTAGTGGTTTTGGGATTATTTTTTCCCTACACTCTTTTTATTTATTTATTTTTTTCTGGGCAATGTGTGCCTACTTTCTGTTGATAATAGCATCCCAACCTCCTTTTTGGGAGCTCCCTCCGGCCCCCTGGACTCAGTTTGTTGGGACTGTTGATCAGGTGTCTTGGTTTTCTCAAACCAAGGGGCAGGCGCTGGACCCAAACTAGTCACACAGAGGCTGAACACTGATGGTCTCTGTTCTCTCTGATGGTGTCCGGAGAGAACTCAGCAGGGCCCCACCACGGAGGCTCCTGAACCTGCCCTGCTGCCAGCCCTTTCTAACTTGGTCCTGGCTCTTCCCTTCATTCCCCCCGGGGTCCAAACATCTTTTTCACTGAAGTTACCCAGAGCCAGCTTTTCCTGCCTATACTCAAACAGTCCCACAGATCCGCAGTCAGTTGAGTAATTTATTTGTGAGCCTTCACCAAGTATACCCAGGCTGCGTGGCCAGTGGGCCCTGATAGGATGGAGCAGACCGGTTTGAACTAGAACTTGATAGCCTACAAAGTGTTTCTTAACACACAGTCTCATTCCAAACCTCTGAACACAAGCATGAGTTCCTCACAAGGAATTTGGTAGTTAAAAAAACCAAACCCAACCAACATGTTATCAACGCCCTGCAATACAATAACATTAAAACCCTTAGGTGAACATCACACTAAAAGCTGTATGCATCCTGCATGAAGGAGCATACTTGCCCACAACTTGGGAAGCTTTTAATGCAAGAAAGTGAGCCCTGGCCAGTTTGGCTCAGCGGTTAGAGCGTCGGCCTTCAGACCAGAGAGTCCTGGGTTCAGTTCCCTCTAAGAGCACGTACCTCAGTTGCAGTTTGTCTCCGGCCCTGGGCTGGAGTCATGTGGGTGGCAGCCAGTCGATGTGTCTCTCTCACATTGATGTTTCTCTGCCTCTCTTCTTGCCTCTCTCCCTCCCACTTTATCTGACAATAAATGCAAAAAAAAAAAAAAAAGTCCTTGGTTGAGGATTAACAAAAAAAGGAAGTGATTGACATTCTCCAGTTGCAGTGGGGCAGCCACTGAGTCCCCTAGAGATAAAGTGGACCCCTAGACACGGCTGGGCTCCAGTCACAGAAACCCTGCAAGCAAACGCCAGAAACACCCACATGGGCTCTCAACATTTATTTTTGTTCCTCTCACACCAAAGAAGGCAAGCTGGTAGCTTATTATCATGCCGACTAATCCAAGGCAGATCTCCATCCTTGCATCTGGGGTGTTCAAGGATAGGTTCAAATCCACAGCTCAAGCATACGTTAGCCATCTAAATTTGGGCAAATCCTTTAATCCTTCTATGCCTCAGTCAAAATGCTAATAATAAGCCCCTGTAGAGATTCAGTGAGAAATGTATAGTGAGTTGCTAATACAGAGCCAGGCACAGAAAGAGTGGTGGGTAATTGGCAGCTTCAGCAGAATCGTCATCAGAAAGGAAAATCTGGGGGATTTTTAAGAGCCTGGGGCATTGTATGGAAGGCTGGGCTCTGTGCACCCTGCTGTTCAGAATTTCCTCTCAAAGACCGTTGGTAATAACTCTACGACAATGTGATGCAATAATACCACTGGTCTAGTCTCATTTGACCATTTCCGGGGCACAGAGGGCCCACACATGTGTTTCCATTCCACTTCATTGAACCCAGTATGCCAGGCAGGGTGGACACTGTCCATCCCATGTAGAAATTAATTACACAGCTGCTCCCTCCCATCTTGACGGCAAGGATGTTCGGCTGGTTGGGAAAATCAAGTTTTCCACTTGACACCTGCATACGGGGTGCGGCAGCTTCTCCCCCAGAAGGGAGAAAGCGGTTAGAATAAAGCAACTATCTTCTCCCAGTTCTTGGGAGCAGTGAAGAAGAGTTTCCCCTTCACTTTCCTGCCTCTCTGGGCAGCAAGACAGAGTACAAAAGATGTGTGTAGTTGAACTCGAGCAAAGGTCACCCCTGCTTCTGCTGGCTTCCGGGGAGAATGGGGCACTCTTGTTCCTTCTGCCAAGTGTATCCATGTAAATGACACACACACACACACAAAGATATGCATATATACAGAATAGATAGTCTCCAATGAGCCGGGGCTCTGGGAAACCCTCGAAGAGTTGGACGTGATGGAAATGGGCTGAATTCCACCTCCCTGAAGCTGCCACATGTTTGAAGAACAGCAAAGAAGAGGATGAAGCCTGGCTTTGAATTTACATCAGGTCTCTGCCACCCTGGGACAACTACCTAACGTCACTGAGCCTCAGTATCCCACTTATAAAATAAAAACATTAATTGAAGTAATGTGCTTGTCACCTGGTCCGAGACTCACTCTCTTTTTCTTCCCCAGTAACCCTCATGTTAACCCCCTCTGTGAACAGCGTGTATGTCCCCAGACATATCCTCCCTAAGTCAGACAAAGACCTTACTTAACTACCATTTCCTGTGTACACGGTGCATGGTATTTTGGACCAGGCGACTCTCACTTTAATCAAGACACTTTTCAAGTACCAACCATACGGCAGGCTATCCATCTTATTGACTCAGACATCCTAACAGACAAATCCATATTTCCATCCATTGCAGAAACAGCAACTCGTGGTGGTGGGGGGGGGGGATAAAGAGAGACTGTAAGAAAATCTGCGATGTGAACCGGTTCAGCAAACACAAATATGAACGTACCAAGGAGGCCTCCAGAATGTCACTTCAACCCAGAGGGTCCCATTTCTTACAGATGCAAAATGGTCATCATCACCAATACTATCCCCATCAGGGTCAACAGTAGGGCCTTAGACCCTATAGAAAATATCTTTCTCATCTAATGCACGGCCATGTAATTTTAAGAATTGGAAAATAAAGCAGGATCGGATGAAGAAAAACCATAATTCTACCACTTGGGGAAAAAAGAAAAAATCCTGGGCATAAAGGGACGCGGGGGAAGACAGGGAGGGTCATTTTATATATTTTTTTATCCTCACCAGAGGACATTTTTCCATTTTTTGTTCAGGTAGAGTGGGAGGAGGAGAGAGAGAGAGAGAGAAAGAGAGAGAGAGAGAGAGAGAGAGAGAAACATCGATGTGAAAGGGACACATCGAGTGGCTGCCACCCGCACAACCCAACCAGGGCTGGGGACGAACTGCAACCGAAGTACGTGTCCTTAGCGGGAACCGAACCCAGGTCTCTCTGGACCGCAGGCCGACGCTCTAACCGCTGAACCAAACCGGCCAGGGCAGGGAGGGTCATTTTTAAACCAAGTCCATTCACGGGCGAAGACAGGCTCTGTAATCAAGGGCGGGGAAGAAAGGGGCCATTTCATTGTAGCAACAGAGCCCTGCCTGGGGAATCTCAGGGGCCACCGGGGTTAAAGGCCCAGACAAAGCACTTTCTGAAACACAAAGCCCACCTAAATTCTCCGGGCACAGAAGTCCTCCAGCCCCGCCCACGGCAGCAGTGGAGGCGGAAGAGTAGCACTGCCCAGGCCAAGGCCGTCGGGAGGTGGGCAATGCTGCTCTCAGACAGACTCGCCGCCTCCCTGCCCAGCTGGGCAGAAGAAAAGGAGGCTTCGTGGAGTAATTAACTGTCACACGTAAGATTAATTGACGACCCTCCAGTTTCGCCCTAAACACAGATGTATTGGGAGCAGGACACAACCTTGAATACTAGAGGTGAAGGGAGAACAGTTATTTCTGGATCAGAGCAAACTGAATATGCAGAATTGTGGGCGATGTCAAAACCCACGCAGTGGAGCTGGGGAAAACCATACATCATCACGCCCTTCCATAAAGCGGCTTGTCAGAAACTAGCCAAGGACTTCCATTAGGAGCCCGTGTTCGCTGGGAAGGTTCTTTGCAACAACCGGTCTAGAAGGGGTACGCCATCCTGTTAGAGGTTTGGACATACTGCTGCTGTGTTCCCAACGTGCTATTTGCATGAAAAGCCTAACAGGAAAATTTATGCTTTTCATATCTGTAACAGCAGCAGATAATGCTCAGAGTCAGAGCCAGCTGGGTGCACTTACCTCTGACCCTATGTTTTGTGGGGATAGAGGGTAGTTTTCCCTAAGACCTCAGTGTGCAGACATTATGGCTCTTTCCCAAAGGTAACATCCCCTTAATAATCCATTGTTTGCCTGTCCTCCATGGCTGGGTAGTCTCTGCTGCTGTAAAGTTCTCCAGGAGATACTGAAAGAATTATTGGTTCATATATGCATTTTTTTTTTATCTAAATTATCTAAATCCAGGGGATAAGAGTGAGAAAAAAAATAGGATTGTTTATTTTACTTTCAAATGATTGGTGGTGCATTATCAAAAGCCTTACAATAAACAGATTGTCTTCCAGTGTCTTTTTCAGTGAAAAAGTGTCTTTTGCAATTCCATGAACGTGTTGAGTTTTATTTATGAACTTGTCACTGTGCAAAGTGCTAGGGTTATAAAAATGAATAAGCCTCATACTTGAGGAGCTCTTACTCTGAAACCGCTGACACTTTTCAACATATGTATAAAAATATACATGTAAAAAGAATCATGATACCAACAAAGTAGCAGGTGCCTTTTGTTGAGCACGACTGAGTGCTTCAGAGTCGTCACTATTATCCTCACCGCTGCATGTGCTGGGTCTGAGGCTTATGTCCATTTTACAGATGAAGAAAGTGAGGCCGAGACAGGTTGCTATACCTTATCTAAAGTCACATATTTAGTACCAGGCAGAGCTGAAATTTAAAGCCAGGAAGTTTAAATGCAGGACTCGGAGATTTCTGTAGAGGTATTTCTATAGAGATAGGAAAAGAATACGGATTATCTGGGAGAATCCAGGGACATTCCACAAAGCTGACATTCGAGCTAGGTATTAAAGGACAGAGCAGGATTTGCCCAGGTAGAGATTAGGATGGCTGGGGCCTTCGGGTAGATGGAGGACTTACTCCAGATGAAAAAAAAAAAAAAACTGGAGATGTTTAAGACTAATGCTAGTTCAGCATGAAGAGAAAATAGGAGAGGGTATTCAGAAATGGAATTAGAGAAGGTGGGAAGATGAAAGGAACCAGTTGGTCTAATTTTGTAGGCATGGGGGATAATGGACAGATTATGACCAATGAAATGTCTCTGTTGGGAGACTATTATCCCATCGGAGCAGAGGTCCATAAAGAGCTGGTTTCATGAGGTGACTGGGGAATAGTGTAGAGGGACATTTGAGCAGGAGGTCAACTATTCTGTTTGTCTAAGTCTTAGACTCTAAGGAAAGAGAGTCCAGGAGGAAGCAGGAGGATGTTGAACCTCAGTCTCGCGTATTTGGTTTAGATGTCGTGCTCCTCTGGAAACTCCTGGTGGTGGTCTGAGAAGAAAGACACAGGTGCTGTGCCCGGGGAGACAGCCTGGCAGCTGACAGCACACAGGTTGGCCAGGGGAGAAAGAGGCGAGAGCATAAAGCCCTCTGTGCCTCCGTCTCCTTGTCTATGAAGTGAGGATAATCAAACGACTGATCTCGTCCAGTCCTAGTGAGGAGGATGGAAGAAAAAGAATGTAGCCGGTCGGTGTGGCTCAGTGGTCGGGCATGGACCCATATACCAGAAGGTCGCCGGTTTGATTCCTGGTCATGGCACATGCTCAGGTTGTGGGCCCGATCCCTAGTGGGGTGCATTCAGGAGGCCGTCAATCAGTGTTCTCTCTCATCAATGTTTCTATCTCTCTCTCCTTAAACTCAATAAAGAAAAACAAATTTACACAAAGAAAAAGAATGTAAAGTTGTAGCTATGGAGCTTGTCACAGAGCACACCATTAACATGGGCTCACTTCCTCCTTCCTTCCCTCCTTTGCTGCCTTCTTCTCCCCTTTCTTCCCTCCCTCCATCCTTCCATCCTTCCTTTCTTTCTTCCTTTACGAATTATTGATGCCTGTGCCAAACTTGTTCTCAGGCACTACTATTACAGTCCTTTGTTTTGTGTTTCTCCTCCTCCTCCTCTTCCTCCTTATTATAATCATAACAGCAGTATGACTGTGGACGTTGCTGGGAGTTACAGGCCTGGAGAGGAGGGGGGAACCTTGAGCAAGGCTGTGGTGTCAGGTCCGGGGCCGAGGGCTGAGAGCTCACCGTGGGGAGACCCAGCACAGCGAGCACTCAGAACACACCCTGCACGTGTGGCCACACTTGCCGCTGTGACGGCGTATTCGCAAACATCACTGGGACGGGACAGAAAAGACTGTGAACTAGATGGATGCTTCTGCATGGAAAACTATTTAGTCGGGCTAAATATAATCTCAGTAGGGGACTGAACCTGCTGCTTGAAGGAGTGTGGGATGAATACAAACCGGCAGAGGAAAGACGCCTGGTTGTCCTTCCAGCCTCTGAAAGACAGGAAACGACGAAACCTCCCGGCTGAACTCTGGGGGTCACAGCAGATGAGAGAGGTAAGGAGAGGTGGAGAGAGAGCCAGTGAGCACATCACGAAGAGTATCCTGAACACCTTCGCAGGCAAACAGCATCTTCGGTGGGTGGAGGTGGAGCTTTCACGAATTGGCTCACAATCAGAAAGAGCGCAGGCTGGACCCTGACACTGCGGGCTGATTACTTCTGGGTTCACCAGATTACTGTGGGGCACATAACCGAAGATCAATGCCTGTGGGTTACAGAGCGACCTGTCTGCGCCTTGAGGAGTGAAATCCCTCCAAGAAGAAGACACCCTGGCTCTGCAGCCAGGTCTGCCTGTCCAAGGGGAACGAATGTGTACGGCAACATGCAAAGCACGCCAGGGGTGATTACTGGGTCTCCTCCACCTCCTCTCCCTGTTTCCATCTTTCCCAGCAGACCCTGTTTTCCATTCTGGGACCTCTTTGAACCTGACTTCCCATCATTCTTTTGGCTTCACTTACTGGCTCCCCATTGTCCATGGAAAGGAAAATGGTGACCATGGTCTAGGACCTTGAACCCAGAGTGATGAGATAATCATACACTCACCTCCCCTAAGAAGTGTGGGGTGTTGATGAGGCCAGCAGGGCTGCCATCTGATTGTGAAACTGACACCCAAAGTGGGTGAAGCTGAGAGAGCCCCAGCCAGCAGCCCCGTCCCAATAACAGCAGCCACATGCTGGGGTACTGAGTGTGCTGCATTCACTGACCTTTTTATTCTTACCTGCACCTCCCCTCCCCAAATGAACACCTGTTGTTCTCATTAGTTTACAGATGAGGTACCTGAGGCTTAGAGAGGTTGGCATTGTGCCCAAGAGTGTGCTGCTAAGAATGAATTGTGGAGCTAAACTTTTAAACCAGGCTAGGACTGGCTGACCCAGACTCCTCAGTACTGTGCTCTACTGACAGGTAAATTATCAGAATGGGAAGGGGACATGGATGAGAGGAAGAGACTCATCACACAATTCCTCTGCTCCTCCCTTCCATAGCAAGACCAGATCCAGAAGCTGATGTCTAGAGGTCAAAGATGGAAGTACAGACAAGACGCAAGGCCAACTCGGAGTTCACATTCTCCTTAGCAGGAGTGTCTCATACTCAGGTCTAGGGGAGCAAGACACAGACAGTGAGGGTCCTTGAAGATCAGGGGCACCGGACAAGAGGAGAGATCTCACAAATGCCCCGTCTTCTCAGAGGTCTCTGGAAATGGGGGCATCCATCTCCCAGCATTGCCTTGGATGTTCTCAAGGGCAGAAGCAACACAGAGCCTCTCGTCTGATCTACACAACATCAGCCTTGGCTCAGTCTCTTACCACTGCACCCTTCCTGGGCTCCAAACATCTCCCATTCCTACCTTTCAACTCAGTGACTTACCTGTGAAGCAAAACACACCCAGGGCCTGAATGCAATGCATTCTCTACATTACCCAAGCTGAACATAGGCACCTGTGAAGTGTCCTTTTTAATTAGATGGGTTTTTGTTGAAGATTGGAGATGTGCATGGGTGAGCATTCTTGTTCCCTGATCCTAGCCATGAAAAATCTTTGAAACTTCATGATACAGATTCTTCTATAAACAGTACAGTAGACTCTCTGGTTTCCTATAGAATCAAGACATTTTCTTTCTTTTTTTAAAAAAAAAAAAAAATTTGTTTTTATTGATTTCAGAGAGAGGAAGGAGAGATAGAAACATTGATGAGAGAGAAACATCAATTGGCTGCCTCCTGCACTCTCCCTACTGGGGATCAAGCCCCAAAACCAGTCACGTGCCCTGACTGAGAATTGAACTGGTAAACTCTTGATACATGGGTCTACACACAACCAACTGAGTCACACTAGGTGGGCAAACATTTTCAATAGAAGAAACCTCTAATGTTAAACCTGAACACTTTCATGAAGATAAAGGCCACTGGTGGAATTTGAATAACCTTCCCTGGGCAACAGACTATCAAAAAGTAAATCTGTAACTGTCACGGTATCCTGTGTGCGTATCACCAATGCATTGCACCTCAACTTCTCAGCACCATCGCCTTCAATACAGCAAAAGTTTCTTTCTTCGCCAGGGAGTAAGCAAATATTAAAATCATCTCTTTGGTGCTCATTCTAACCCGGGAAATTATCTGTGAGGACTATTCATTGTGGACTCAGTTTCACAATAATTATCCTTAGCAATGCCCATCGGTAGTTTTCATGGGCTTCCTGCCTCTGAAGGCATGAAAACTAATCTCGATTCCAAGGGTGCATGTTTTAAAACTGCCCCATGCCAGTTCAGCACCTCGGAGGACAGCAGGGACACTTCTAGGTCTTCATTTGGCATCGGATTCTCTGTCTACCAGGAGGAACTGATTCCAGCCACAAGAGACTCGTTGAAAAGCGCAGGTAAACTTTGCACAACTTGCATGTGCCAAGCCAAAGTGAAGTCCGGTATTCTGGCTCAGGCCTCTCTCCTTCCCGTGAACCCCGGTGTGGTCTGGCACCAACGACTCCAGAGATCACACTCCTCTCGCCTTCCTTCGTCTTTCTCTCATCGGTCTTCCAGGCGTCTTTCCATCAATCCACTGTTGCCCTTGCAGGAAGGCTGGGGCTTCTCCACTCTTCGCTCGTGGACGGAAACGCCATTCTGATGCACTCTCCCTCAATGACCCCAGCTGCCTTGAACCTCAATGGTGCTTTTAAAAATGTATCTGTTGGTCTTCATCATTTTGCAGCTGTTACAGCACTTGATGTTATAATGGAAGAGCAGAGAAGCTCACGCCAGGGCTCCGATCACTCCTGGACGTATGTGCCTGAAATTATTACTAGTGAGCATTAAAGAGAACAAGTCTTGATTTTTTTTCTTTTTTTGCACACACAAAGCTTTTTAAAGCTGCTGTGTTACCTAACAAATGACAGAAACCTTCAGCAGCCCTGCCAGGTACTGGCAATGAATTGTTTCTCTTTTTTTTTAATAGGCTGGGACAATGAAGCAGAGATTTCTCTGTACCCCGATTTGGAAGTTCTCCAACCTTTAAACTTTATTGCCCAACAGGGTATCCAGCTGCGTTTGTGGGAGGGGTTGAGGCCATTGAAATTCATGGGGTACTGAGTCTCCTGAGACTTCTCTGTCGCATGGTATCCAGAGGACTCCGATTTCTTCAGGACTCGGTGAACACATGAACGATAATAATGCGTTGTCATGTGTGCATACTGTCCCTGCCCCGGTCCCCTCGGAGAACAAAGGCAGGTTTCTCAGTAAGGGGCTTAGCCGGGTCAGGGACTCTACGCGCCGTCAAGAACACGGCGGACCTCCGTGAGGATCCTGGGAGTTGGCTTCCACAGCATCACATGTGACCTTCTGTGAACAAAAGCAGTTCCATCCTCAAAAACACTTCAACTTGAGGTCACCGAAAAGCCAGCCTTCAGAGACGCTTGCAGGAAACAGAGACGGTTCTGCTACGGTTGTTCAACACTCGCCCCAGGAGACAAAGGGACCCATAAAAATTAATGCTTTATAATGAGAAAGAGAATGCATCTATTTCTACTCCCTCGCCAAAGAGCTCCGGAAACAGGAAGGCAGAGTCAGAGGCTTTCAGTGACCCCGGGCATCACAGGGACGCTCCATGCACGCCGCCCCCGGGGCGCGGGAACAGGCAGATCCTGAGGCCTGGGGCCAACCACCGAGGCTGGTCATCTTCTCCTCCTGCCTTTGAGTAAGTATCCATCGTTCACGCTGTTTCTCCCTCATTTTCAGAGCTAGAGTTGATTTGATATTTTCTAAATTTTAAATCTGTTGGCCAGCCCTGAAGAAAGCCATTCCCAGACCATGTAAATTTTTGAAAGATCCTCTCTGTATAAATGTCTTGAAAAACTGCTCTGGCTGGGTGGCCCAATTGGTTGGAGTGTTGCTGCATGCACCAAAAGGTTATGGGTTTGATTCCTGGTCAGGGTGTGAATGGGAGGCGATTGATTGATGTTTCTCTCTTACTCTGATTTTTTTCTTTTTCTCTCTCTCTCCCCTCTCTTGTCCTCTCCTTTTTCTCTCCCTTCCTCTCCCTCTATAATCAATGAAAACATATCTTCAGGTGAGGATTTAAAAAAGAAGGTCTTGGTAAACTTAACGCCAGGCAAGTGTGGTTCAGTGATTGAGCATCAACGCATGCACCAGGAGGTGGCCGGTTCGATTCCCAGTCAGAGCACATGCCCAGGTGTGGGCTTGATCCCCAGTGTGGGGCATGCAGGCAGCGGCCAATTGATGTTCTCTCTCATCGATGTTTCCATCTCTCTCTCCCTTTCTAAATTCAATAAAGAACAAAAAATTTTAAAAAGAAGGTCTTGGTAAACTTAAAAACACACACACAACCTTTGTCACTTCCTTGAAACAAAACCAGTCTTTTCTCAAGGTCAGTGGTAGACTCTACAGTCTCACCTCAGAGTGTGCCACTCTGAAAGGTGATCTTGAGTATGCCCTTAAAATAAAACCCTATAAAACAGGAACTCCGTAGTCATTTAGTAGTGAGAAACCAGGTCTCAAATCTGAGGCATATGAAATTAATATTAATGATAACAACAATCATCAGCATCTTTCTCCTTATTATTATAATTTATTATTCTATAAAGGATGTCTTCTTTAAATGTAATTGACAGCCTAAAGCAAGGCAAAGCATCCGTTCTATGAGAGTGTTTGATATGAAGGAAGTGTGAGTGCAAAGGGTTATAATGACCTCAGTGTGTTTTAGGATGAATAAGAGAGAGAAAGGCTCGACCTGAGCAAAGAGAAGCAAACTTCCAGGAACATGAGGACCCTGAGTTAGGGAGCAACCACATGTTAGGGGACCTTTCGGGTGGGGATCATTTTTCCCCCCCTAAGCATAATGGAGCACCATTGGAGAATTTCACCATTAAATGAATTAACTCAATTGACTTATAGTTTTTTTAATGAAGATTTTTCTTCTTGTGGTTCAACACAAACCACACAACAAACTTTCTTCATCACTTTGTGGACACCGTTCAGTACCCTTCGGTGTATGTTCATCGCGGTGATGCAGATCTCTAGAACTTGTTCATTTTGGAAAAGCAGAACTCCGTGCCTCTGAAATGAAAATGTGCCCCGCCTTTGGTAGCCACCGTTCTATTTTCTGTTTGTGTGACTTTGACTGTTCCCGATTACTCAGTAAGTGGGTTCATGCAGTATTTGTCTTTTTGTGACTGGTTTATTTCACTTAGCATAATGCCCTCAAGATGCATCTATGCTCTAGCACGTGACAGGATGTCCTTCGTTTTTTAGGGCTGAATAACATTCTCCTGTGTGTGCGGGCCACACTTTGCTTCTCCATCCACCCAGTGGTGGGCACCTCTTGGCTGCCACGAAACACGAGTGTGCAATGGATTTATATTTTATATAATCTTGGCTGTTATGTGTATAGTGAATTGGGGGGGGGGCAGACTCAGATCCTGGGGAGTCCGGGAAGGAAGTGGTGGCAGTAGTGGAGGTGGCGACAGTGCAGCTGGGACTAAGGTGTGGCAGAGGAGACACCGAGACGTGGAAAGACAGAGGCTGAGCCTCGGAGGCAGGGTCTGAATGGCATGTTGACGGCTGAATGGGGCAATTTAAGAAGGGAAGGGCCCAGGTCTGCGGCCTACAAATCAGAAAGCTCAGTGCCTGGCATGCAGTGATCCTTCAATAAACATTAGCCCTTCTTACTATTGTTACCCTAATCCTAATTGCCATGTATGGATTGACACCGGCAAATGCAACACAGGAGGCAAGGCTCGACTGTATGATCGCCCGTAGAGATCACAGGATTACAGACAGTTCCTACTTGGCCCTAACCCGTCTCTGTTAAGAAAGCTGAAAACTTGGTCCATTCCCTTAGACTTCTTTCCAAGGACTCCGAACTCGGCCATTCCACACTGGTACTGCCTTCCGCTGGTGTCCTTCAGTGTCATTCCTGCAGCTGTGGAGACCTGGAGACCTCTCCCTTCCAGCTCCCTCCATTCTCTGCCCCCTGCCACACGGCTTCCCCTGTGTCTCCCACCTCCAAGGGTTTCCTGTGCTACCCCAGCCTGTCGTCTGGAATCACCAACACCAGCGCCCCCACCTTTCTCTGGCATCCTCGAATCGACTCTTCATCACCCCTTCCCATGTCAGCTCAGCCAGCGATTTCTTGGTCTGTTCAACTTTAAGTGGGGTTCCTTTGCATCCTGCTTTCCCAGGGCCCTGCACCTTTTCTGGTGGGCAATGATCTCAGGTGATTACGGTATGTTTTCTTTGGGGATGATTTGACTAACTTTCTCTCCTAACCCCACTCAACTGTACGTTTCTAGGTAATGAGTTCCCTGTCGGTTCTGGCTCATCATTTAACACCAACACTGCTGGGCCAGAGAGGCTCAGTGGTTGAGCACCAACCCATGCACCAAGAGGTCCCAGTTTGATTCCCGGTCAGGGCACATGCCCAGGTTGTGGGCCCGATCCCCAGTAGGGGGCATGCAGGAGGCAGCCAATCGATGTTCTCTCTCATCGATGTTTCTCTCTCCCTCTCCCTCTCCCTTCCTCTCTCTCTCAAATCAATATAGAAAAAATATTAAAAACAACAACAACAACAACAACAAAAAAAAAAAACACCGTGACCTGACACTTAGTAGGACCTTGGCTTATTTGAAACAAATGCATAAGTGACTTTCCAGAACTATCATCTCCAAGAAATGCTCCTGTATCACTCTTGTGTTTGTGACGTTCCCTTCTCTAAACCACTGTGGATGTTCCGTCTGTGCTTTTCCTCTGAGGGTTTCGTGAAGGTCTGCCCTTTACGTCAATTGAACTGTGTAGAACTCTTGAGGATTGAGCCAATGCTGTGTTTAATTCACATCCTTTCCCTTCCTTTTGCTCCTCTTTCCACACACGTGCCAGGGCAGCAGCCTCTGCCTCGCTGTGCCAGGCACTGAGCAGGTGCAAGCTAAGCACGTGTCTGGAAACTGCATGAGGGGGTATCTAATAAGCGTTCCCTTTCTAATTTTATCTGGGATTTTAATAATTCACAGTTCTGCTAGATGTCAGGGGGGTACTTTGTTTCCAAAGGTTTTCCAGTTTGTTTAATAAAAGAACTTTCAGAAAGCCATTTGTACCAATCACTAATTTGTGTATTTTTAGATTCTTTTAATAAACAGCTCAATTGAGTCATGAACATCAGAGGGAGAAGAAGTGTCTATAAGCTTTACATTTCTGCTATCGACTGTGACCTAGTGAAAGTGACAACTATATAAAAGTGATTGACAATCAACAGCTTAAAGCAGCAATTTTCAACTGCGGGCCATGAGAATGTTTAAAACATGCAACACCTGACTATTTAATCAGGGGCACTGACCTCTTTTCTGTCAAATAGAAAAATGACAACAACCAACACAACAATAGCCGTCTGGAGTGAATGAATCAAAACGATACCTTTTTTTTTTTTTTTTGTCAGATCGGAAAACTAGAATATATATTTTTGGTGTGTCGCAGAATTTTGGTAATTAGTTTATGGGTGCCATGAGATGAAATAGTTTGAAAATCGCTGGCGTAAAGGAATACTCCACATCCGTCCACTGAGCAAGAACCTGCATAAGCAGCGCAGGATCCCCAAGTCTGGCGAAGAGAAAAACAATTTGAGTGGATTTTATTTTTATTTATTTATTTATTTTTTTATCCTCACCCAAGGAAACCTTTCCATTTTTTATTCAGACAGAGCAGGAGGAGAGAGAGGAAGAGAGAGAAACATTGACATGAAAGGGACACATCGAGTGGCTGCCACCTGCACAACCCAACCAGGGCTGGGGACAAACTGCAACCGAGGTACGTGCCCTTAACGGGAACCAAACCTGGGTCTCTCTGGACTGCAGGCCAACGCTCTTACGGCTGAGCCAAGCTGGCCAGGGCGGAGAGGTGCCAATCGAACACACTTTATTCTGCTTTTGTAGAGGAAGGTTTACATGTGTACAACTCAGTGCATGGGAATGGAGTTTTCAGTGGGATAATTCGTTCCTCCGAGCTCACACAGTTACCCATCTACCTGCCAGTCTGAGCCGTCAAATAAAACTCAGCGTATTTGAAAAGCAGACAGGCAGCTCTCAGGTGTAGTTCTACCTGCCTGTCACTGTGTGCCCCCTGCACTTTTAATTGAGGACTATTTAGATTCTCATTCATTTGAAGGTTACCACACACCACTTCTCATATCATCCTCCCATAACCTGTGCATCCGTAAGCCAATGGGAGCACAGGCTTGTGCCTGCAGAATCAGTCAAGCAAACGTATTCGTTTCCCAAATGATCTCTGAAGAAAAAGGTAGCTGATGTCTAAGGACAGGGCAATGGGAAGCTGAAGCTAGACGCACCGGCATCTTTGGTCCAAAGCAAATGGATTCCCCCCAGGAGGGCTGTGAGGATGCTCGGGATCAGACATACTTGTCAGAACTCCACTGGGCTGGCTGTCATGTGAGAACTCCCTGCAGGTGTGTGCACCTTTATCTTGTCACCACAGGCATATGACTACCTTACCTCTGGGCTGGCATTCCAGTGAAGGAAGAGCAATATATTAGCGTTGTTGCTTAAACACTGAAAGATAAGGAGGACGTTTAGGTATAAGCAAGTAGAAGGCGCTCGTGAAATAAGAGATGCCATTCTTGGACTCTGCTGCTGAGAGTAATTTTAGGAGAAAGATCTATCTTAAGGAAAGTTCTTCTCATAGGGCTTCATCCCCTGCAATGCACAGTTTGCCTCAAAGAGGGCTGGGTGGGTTGCCAATAACAGCCACAAACTTATCCCATCCCTGTTTGCACAGATCTGTTCAAGGTGAGTCTGCTGTTTCTTTCATTACCCTTTATCACTCTGCTCCTGACACTGGGATTAGCTGTGTGACTTGCGTTGGCCAACTAGATATTAGCAAATACCATGCAAGCAGAGGTTGGAAGGTGCTTGTGAGTTAGCTACCCCCTCACTGCTCTTGAAACTCTGAGACTCATGCTTGCCTGCTGACTAAGTCTGAGCTAGCTTTCTGAGAAGGCCACACAGAGCAAAACTGAAGCACCATGAAAAAAATCCCCCGCCGTGTGAATAAAGACAATCTAGACAGTCGAGCTCCAGTGGTGTGAGCAAGCCCAGGTAAGCTAGTGCATGCTGCTGTCACAGAGAAATGCGAGCTAATGAATGATGTCGCTTTAAACAAAGAGATGTTGGGATTGTTTTGTTACCCAGCAAAAGCTAACTGTTACAAGATTATAAATGGTATCAATCCCTGGGATGCTGCAATCTCTTTTATAAAACTTACTCTAGAGAAGTTGAGAAAAGATGAAGAAAGAGTATTCATGCCTAACTCCAGAGATGAGGGGGCTGTGCTTAATATTCATTTTAAATAATTACTTTATTGGAAAAGTAATGCATGCACACGGCAAAGAAAAGTCAATGAGGGCAAAATGGTACACTGGGAAGTGTTAATCTCCTCCTACCCTGAAGCCTCAGCTGCTCTCCCCTGAACAACCACTAGTATCTGTTCTTTGTCTGCATGAGTATATGCAGGCATCCATGTGTACACGTCTTCATATACAAATGTGATCATACTACACACACTGCCCTGTACCTTTCTATTGTTCCACTTATTGACATATAAAACACTAGTCAATAATTATCATCTTCCCACAGCGTTGCACTGATACCTACCTCATCCTTCCCATGTCTGCACAGCATGACGGTGTACACGCTGTAATATGGGGCTGCTCCAAAATAGACGTAACCCCGGACAATATTTGGATTCCATCTAGAACCAGCAAGGACCAAATAAAATACTAAAATGGAAGAGTCCCTGGTCCATGCCTAGAAAGGAAGCTGATACAGGTGGTTTATCAGGGACCTGTCACCCCAGAGGAGGTGCTCCACGCAGGGGTCAGGCAATAATGGCAAAACAATTCAAAGAGTTGAGATAGTTAAAAATAGAAATGGCCACATGCACAGGCTTGCCGGCACACTTCGCCCCCAATCAAGGTACGCCTCTCTCTCCTCTCATCCCCTCTCATGACAGTTAATATGTATTAAGCATCTCCTATGAGCTAAGTTCTTAGATGCACAATCTCATGTAGTCCTAAGAAGGGTCTTCTAAGATGGGTCCTATTGCCATCCCATTCTACAGATGAGAAAACTGAAATTTACTGAGATGAAATAACTTGCTCAAGGTCTGCAGTGGAGGAGTCAAGACCGAGCTTCTAATTATACCACTGATTCAGGAGCCTCTTAGGTTTCCCCTAGACCGTCCCAGGGCTGAGAGTACACGCCTCGAAGGTGGCATGGCGGGTGGCACCGGGATTGTGATATCAGCTTTCTCGGGGCTACAACTATTGCAGTTGGTATGTGTCCTATAGATGGATTGGCACAGCTTCCCACGGGCTAGAAACATCTAATGGAACCACATAATCTTTCTATATCCTACCACTGCCTCGGGCCAATGCCTGAAGGGCAGTTCGGGTGATTTTAAAGCTCTAGTTAGATACTATTTTGTTAAAGGAGGAACATCCCAACCCACTCCCAGGGAACTTGGAGCCCAGAATCAGGCCCTCCAAGCCAAGGACCCACAGCTAGAACACAATCCTTGTGAGAGCAAGAAGTTCGTCATTGCTGTTCCCCGCTATCTCTTCAGCACCTATTGGGAGCCCTGTTAGGTATTTAGTGAACCAATGAATGAGTAAATCTGGAACAAAAGGGAAGTCCTAAGACGGGTGTGGAAATCAAGAAGTATTTCTAATGTCAACAAAGAGCCTCATGGAAGAATCGCTCAGTTTTAGAAAGTTAAAAAGGAATATAAAAAAGAAATACTTGGCACCTGGTAGAGTACCCCATAAATGCCAGTGAAAGACCAGAGACTTCAACAAATGAGGCTCTTGTCTCCAAGAACTTTTAACGGGCAAGATGCAGAGAAACATGAGAGGCTGTGAGCTGTCAAGCTGGGAGTTCCAGAGTCAGACTAAAGACCGGAGACTAAGACCGAGGGCCACAGCCAGGAGGCATGCCCCCTGCTGGAGCGGCTCTCACAGGAGGGGGCTCTGCCAGGAAAGGGAGGAGGAAGACAGGGACATGGCTGCAGCAGCTTCACCGATGCCAAACTGGGCAACCTATAGGAGGCCCTGGGTGAATACAACAATTTCTTGTGGGCTGAAATGAAAGGGCATGATTGTACCAGACAAAGGCAACTTCATTTTATTTTTTTAATATTTTTTCTTTATTGATTTTAGAGGGAGAGAGAGAGACATCAATGAGAGAGAACATTGATTGGCCACCTCCTGCACACCCCCCACTGGGGATTGGGCCCACAACCTGGGCATGTACCCTGACCGGGAGTCAAACCAGCAACCTCTTGGTGCATGGGTCGAGGCTCAACCACTGAGTCACATCAGCCAGGCAAGATAAAGGCAACTTTAAAAACATGGTGATATGTTTGCTGCAAACATATCAAAGTTGGTTTCATAAACTTTGGAGGGGAGGAGAATGATAACCTCTTCACATGTGGGCAAGATGTGATCAAATGTTGACGTCAGTCTTGAAATCTTCCAAGACCCTGTGTTCCTGTGGTCAGTGTCTCCTCCCTGTGTTCCTGTGGTCAGTGTGCCCTCCCAGCCCTGTGCTTGCACTGGCTGACCAGCACCGCCTCTCACTTTGGCCACTGTCCACAGGTAGACCCCTTCCGGGCAGGAAGTCTATTGCACTTATAAGCCCATGGAGCACCCGTGGTAGGCGCTGGATTGTATTTCTGAGGAGGTGACCTGTCTATCTGTGCAGACATTCGCACCCCCTGCTAAGTACTGGGTATTCGACATGCATTGTGAACTTGCTGTTTGTGCTATTGGTGACTTGAAAATACCGTATTAACATGCATCACATAACCTCTCACGAAAGCATCTCTGAGCATGTGTGTGCACACAGGTACGTGTGTGCATGTGTGTGTGTGTTCGTGTGTGTTTGTGTGTGATGTGTGTTGCCTGGGCATGCATGTGTGTGCATGCATGTTCTTGCATGTGTGTGTGTGTGCCTGTGTGCAGCAGAGCAGAATGTGTATCCTGGTCAATGGCATGCAGAAAGCAAGTGGTCATCTTCTCACTGTAAGTTTCATTAGGGTCCCAGGTATTTTGCCTGTTAGGAAAAGGATGGAGGACCCTGTCTTTACAGCCTCAGCAGGATGATTGGGTATTTAAGAAGAGTCGGCATGACTCAACAGGTTCTAGAAAATGTGCCAGGACAGACTTTCAAGAGAGGCCCTCTCACCTTGTTCAAACCAGTGGGCATTACATCATCCACAGACATGTCACGAAAGAAGGAATGAAACATGGTGCGCATTCGGCAGCGGGGGTTTCTACAGCAGACATCCGGAGAAATGCCAAACCCTTCCCGGCGGCTGCAGATGAACACCAGAGAAAGCCCTTCTCAAAACAGCCGGCCCAGCGCACGCACCCTACCCCACCGTGTCACCCACCTCCTTTGTACTCCAAGCAGGTGACAACTTCATTCAGTTGTTAGCAACAAGAGAAGGGATCGATTCCCTGCGAATGCCCTAACGACTGGAGACTGGGACACAAACCATAAATGGAGACTTTCGGATTCCAAGTGAAATTATAGTTTGCCCTGTGAGATTGCACAATAAATCAGGGGAAAAACCAGTCAACATAGGACTCCGGGGTCACTGAAGTGATGTTGACACATTACAATAATGAGAACTTGAAATACCTCATGCCCTATTGATTTTTAAGCTGAATCATTCCCACTGCAGAAGATTACAAGACTCTGTCTTGGAATCATGGCTCACACGGGAGATGCTGATGAAAAATACACCCAATCCAATCAAAATGAAAAGCTTTACTTGTACTTATCACAAATCTAATATCAGTGTCCCTAGGCTGTGTAATAGGCACTTAACCTACAATGGAGGGGGAAAAAAACCCACATTTTTTCCTTTTAATTAAAACGGTTCATATTTTTTCCTTGCACATAGCTCTCTGCCGTGTCTATACAGTAAAACGTACCCCAAAGTAAACAGGCACAATGGCTCGATTAGCGCACAAAGGGCAATTTCCGTATGCTTTTCTAATTCCAGGGTAGCTTTCAAGCTCCCTGCATCACCATATCATTTTGAAGAATGGAAAATCACGTCCTAACAACCAACTTATTTCCTCGTCAATAGGAAAAGATGCGTTCCGCCAGCACCGGGCCTTGCTGGTCTCCCCTTTTCCCTGAAAAGTGCTGTGCGGAGCCGCATAAACACAGTTGTGGGGGGGCCAACTGGTGACCTAAGTTAATTACGAACCTGTCACGGAATCGCAGAATGGTAATAATTTATTTTCACTGTTGCATTAACGATAAGTTGCTTTTCGCCAACGGGCTGTGCGGAGGGAAAAGACGCTAGAACATTGCTGCTTGCGGTAGACCCGGGGAAGGGTAGTGTCAATATTTTAATTGGAGGTCAGATATAACCTGGGCCACTGTATTCCTGATGCATGTTGTTCTGGCACAGTTCAGAAAGGAATTCCCCACATAGCTTGCGTTCGGGTGAGAGGGAACGGGTAGATGGAAAAACCCTGACTTTCCTCAATAGGACTCTGAAAATATCACCTCATTATGATAAATACAATGATTACTTAGGTTTACCAGGATTTAATACCTAATAAATATTCTGGCCTAATCCATTTTGGACATTCATTCTTCGAAAACATGTACTGAGGTCCTAACATGGGCCAGGCATTGTGCTAGGAATTAATGACATATCGGTCACCTGTTCTCTGGCTCCAGGAAGTTTACAACCTATCATTACAATCTAATTGATGAGATGGACACCTGCAGGCGAAACCTATGAGTCTAACATGGCCCGATTACAGAACAAAGCTGACAACGTTCTGAGGAGCTGGACGGAAATGAATGAATGGTATTTAGAAGCTGACTGGTCTTCCTGCTCTCGCATATATCCTGATTGTTTTTCCTCTACTAACTTGATCTGCTGATGTCTTGCTCTTCCTGAAAATATATATGTCTGCTTATCAATCTCCCTAAATCCTGCTGTTTCATTAATGTGATCCACCTTGGAGTCGCTAGCGGGCAGTTGTTACCTTTTATCGTGGCTGCAGTTGAGACCTAGGTTCTTCTTTATGTGAATCCATTTATGAATACGACTGAAAGCAGGTGACTGATTCAAGGCATGCTGTCACATTTGTTGGTAGAAAACAGATCAAAAGTTGGTATAAAGGGGGTGCTGGGGTCACCCCACATGATCTGGTTCTGTTGCAGCACTCCAGAGAGATTCTCTGCTGTCTGCACACCAGCTTCTTCCGGCAAGCCTCCTTCTGGGGTTCGAGAAATCTCCAACAAGTTCATTCGCAAAGCTGAGAACTGAAGAGCTTGGAATGCAAGTTTGTGGAGGACGCTAAGCCTGATGCCTCCTTTCCACAGCTGACCCGCCGGTCCCAGCTCGTGTCACCGTGGGAAGACAGGTCTGAGAGGCACTGGGCGAGCTTCTGTCTTTCTTGCAGCAGGTCTACAGCACAGTCGTCAAGCATGCTGTTTATGGGCTCAGTCTGCACGTGCTCAGACCCGGGGTCCGCTCAGTGTGAGCTAAACCATCCTGGGTAACGTGCAGTCTGAAACTGCTCCCTCATCTGTAACATGAAGACAAGGAGCGCTCCTGCCACACAGGGTGCCTGGGAGGGTTAAATAAGCCACTGTCCAGTGCCTCCCACAGGGCCTGTCAGATACGCGACTCAGTCACTTTAACCGTGATGGCTCCCCCAAAGCATCAGGGCATTGGCTCAGAGGCATTTGCTGTGATTTGCTGAGCTCAGTTCAGCAAGGGGCAACGCAGAGTAGTGACAGTTTAGATAACAGTGCCTTAGCTGATATGTTCAAGTGGGCAGCCAGACCCGACTCCCCTCTGACTGTTTCCCTGTAAGCAAAGACTGCAGCATGGCGACAAGAAGTTCGGCACCGAGACGCAGTCCTAGCCGTTAGGAAACAATCTAACTCTTTCTTCCTGCAGCGCCTGCCTAGCTCACAGCAGCACCCCCCCCCCCTTCACTTATCCCCGTGAATGGCAGGGAGCCACCCGCAACACCTGAAGAACCCCAGACGAAATAAAGTTCCAGAAATTAGATAACGCCATTATTTCCTTCCGACAAGGTCTCCTTCGCCACTTACGTCGACAGTCGGTTCTAAATCCACAGGACAGAAATCAAAAAAGCACGTGTAATTTATCAACAAGGCCCGTGCTGCAAGGCCCTGGGGACCCCTGGTCATTCTCTACAAGGCACCACCCAGTAGCACCGTAACGTGCTCGTTAATGTCTCATGGAATCTTTCCATAAACATACGCTTGTTCTTGTCAACATTTTGTCCTGTCACTGCAACAGATGGCTTTTACACGGCGGCCTACGAAAATATTAAATACTTTATAAGCCTGTGGAAATGGGCAACGCCTTTGGAGGACCGAGTCGCCCCGCGAGGAATGTAAAGCAGCCACGCGGGGTTCTGCTGGAAGCAGGTACCTTTAAATCGTGCGGTTGAGCAGAAGTGGTCACCATCAATTTCACGTCGTCACTGAAGGGAGACAAATGATGAGGGGCCCGGCTCGCCACAGACAGATCTGGGCCATGCTGAAAGGCAGAACAGTCTGCAACTGAGCGCTGTGAAATATTGCAGGGTGTAAGCAGGGAGGGTTGCGAAATCCACCTCTTGGAGATCTAAGAGCCCGAAGAAGCCTGCGTCTGTCTGAGATGGTCAAACAAAGTAAGCTTAAAGACACCGCCATGCGTAGAGGGACAGGAAGGCAGCTAGCGGATAGCTCTATAAACCCAATTCCATTTATTATTACTTTTCAGAGTCAGACGGATGGATGTTTACCCAACCAATGAGTGTCGCCGTCCCCGCCAACCCTGAAGGTGTGACCAACAGATCTGGGAACGAGGTTCAGATCATCAAATCACAGTTACAATGCCGGGCTCTCCAGCCAGGCCGCCTGACTGCCTCTGAGGGTGGCATCTGGCCAAGTTCCCTACGCTCGGGGCTTATGACACAGCCTGGCACGTGCTGGGTGCTGCATAAGTGCTGGCTGGTCTCTGCATTGAGTGCTGTGTGTAGGTAGACATAAACATGAAGTGTGGGTAAGGTTTTCTGTTTTTTCTTTTATTGGTTTGTGTGTAACCGGCATGGACTTCCAATGGGCATCGCATATTAATGTTTGACATAATGGGTATGAGTGAAGGATGGCCAACGCTCCTGGGCATTTATCCCAGGGAAGGGAAATGCCTGTCTATACAGAAACCCTTCACACAAATGTTCACAGTGGCTTTGAATGTGTTAGCCCAAAACAGCCCAGATGTCCTTCAATAGGTGAACGGTGAAACAAACGGAGGCACATACCACATACTGTGGAATATTACTGAGCGTTCAAAAAGGAGAACATGATTTATAGGTATAATAGCTTAGATAAAACTCCTGGTCACTATAACAAACCGATCACAAAAAATTAAATACTGCCCGATTCCACTTAGCCAGCATTTTTTGAAAAAACAGAATGTTAGAAGCGGAGGACAGAGGAGCAGCTGGCAGAGTTCAGGGCTGGGTGGGTGACGGCGAGAGGAGGTGGATGCGTTGGTAAGAGGGACCTTTGTGATGGAAGAGTTCAGCATCCCATCTGTGGTGGTAAATTCATGGACCTGCACACGGGATAAAGTTGTCTAGGACTAAACACACACATACAAATGAGCTAGTCCATCTGGGGAGGTCTGAATGAGGTCAGTGGGTTGTAGCAACGTCAATACCCTGGATGTGATGTGACACATGGTCTTGTGAAATATTACTATTGGGCCCTGGCCAGTTTGGCTCAGCGGTGGGAGCGTCAGCCTACAGACCAGAGAGTCCTGGGTTTGGTTCCCGCTAGGGGCACATACTAAAAAATATATGTGTGTGTGTGTGTGTGTGTGTGTGTGGTGTGTGTATGTATATATATTTTATTATTGGGGGAAACTGAGCAGCGTGTACAAGGGGTCTCTATGTTTTATTATGACTGCATGTGAATCTGCAGTCACCTCAACAAAAGTTTCTAAAATAACCACTGCCGACACCTAAATAAAGGTGAGGCGTCTGTGTTTGCAATCCATTTAGCGACGACCAACCTGCTCCCTGCTTATTAAGAACCACCCTGAGCACAGCCAGTGTGGCTCAGTGGATTGAGTGTCATCCCATGGACTGAGAGGTCCTGGTTCGGTTCCCGGTCAGGACACATGCCTGGGTTTCGGGCTCCATCCCCAGTAGGGGGCGTGCAGGGAGCAGTCGATGTATCTCTCTCACATCGATGTTTCTATCTCTCTCTCCCTTTCTCTTTTTTGAAAAAACCAATAAAACATTTAAAAAAAAAAAAAAAGAACCACCTTGACTCTCTACACACATTGCACAACTAGGTATTAAGGGTAAACATTATTTTTTGGATGTAACGATGCCTAAGTTACACCAGTTAGTTCTAGGTGTGGTATGTTTGGTTGCTACCTTTTAAGGAACCGAGATCTGTCGAGGGTAGTGCAGAGGTTCCTGGAGCTACCTGAGTGGTGCCTGCCTTCCTCTGAAGTGTTTTATTATTCTGAGCCGGACCTCCTGAATCTCCCAAGGTATGAAGTTGAGTCCAAGATAAAAATATTTTATCTGCTCTTACAGCAAATTGAAAGGCTATATAAAGGGTTTTGTTATTGCAGTGTTTTCATAAATATATAGTAAACATCCTTCACAGTGGGAAATGCAGCCCAAAATACAATTTTCCTACACAGCCATCTCGTGGCTCTCACAGGAAGATGAAATGACCCAGAGATGAATAAAAAAATAATAGTATACAACTTTTAGCAGCCTACAGTCCCTGACAGGCACGGGCAGCTGGGAGGATAAGGATCATGATTTTCAGTGCCTTCGATGAATGACAAGTGTCTGCGGCGTCCAGGGAATGTTGGTTTCCTCTGTGGCCAAACCATCCCGATTAACACGGAGCCTTATCGTTGTCAGAAATTGCCAACAGCCAACCACGCCACTTCAGAGTGCCTCCCCACCCCTAAACCTTTGCCAGAACATTGTTTCAAATCAAACAACTTTCAGAGGTCTTTTTCATTTTTTTAAACCACTTTTCAAGTCCTGCTGGAACACATTTTCAAAGCAATTTGAATTGCCTGTATCTAATACACAAGATCTATGTTGATCTCTAAGCTCGTTTACGTCAATGTGGGGTGAGGGGCTGATCCCAGGTCGTAGGAAAAATGGAAGCTCTTTTTGTTTTGAACAAAGTATTTTTTTGTTATGTAAGTAGAGCACATGTGTTGACAATGAAAGGAATAGAGGTATAATTTTTGAACAGCTTCACTGGGTACATTGATACACAACCTCACATGCTCAATGTGTACAATTTGATGAGTCTGGACATATGCACCCACCCATCATACCATCAACGCAATTAGGGTAATAAGCATGACCATCACCTCCAAAAACATCCTGTGTCCCTTCTGTGTGTGTGTGCGTGCGTGTGTGAAGAACACAGCATAAGTCCATCCTCTTACCAGTTTTGATGTGCACGACACTACTCTGTCAACTACAGGGACTGTTGTATAGCAGATGTGTAGAACTTACTCATCTTGCATAATCTTTTTTTTCCTTTATTGATTTGTAGAGAGAGAGGAAGGGAGAGGGAGAGACAGATAGAAACATCGATGAGAGAGAATATTGATTGGCTGCCTCCTGCATGTCCCCCACTGGGGATGTGGTCCACAACCTGGGCACGTGCCCTGATCGGGAATCGAATTGATGAACTCTTGGTGTGTGGGTTGATGCTCAACCACTGAGCCACACCAGCTGGGCCACCTTGCATAATATTAAAAGCAAAACTTCCATTCACCCCTGCTCCCTCCCCATCACACTCCACAGTGACCACAAAGGTAACTCCCTGTGATATCTTTTGCGACTTCACCACGCATGGAAAGCGTTCTCGTTGGGTATGTTTGTTTCCTAACACAGTATTCCAAACGCCTCTCAGGAATCGAGACTCATGATCACTTACAACATTGCAGGCATTGTTTCAGGTCCGTGCAGACCTGCCTCATTCCTTGGAAGCTTGCTGACATCAACCCCCTCTTGCTGGGCAATGATTTTGCTCTCTCCAGCTTCTCCTCCACTGTGCACTGTGCTGCGGTCAACAACGTGTGTCGTGCAACCTTGAACAAGGACACGAATCCTAGAGGTGCAAATGCTGGGTCAAAGGATACTCACTTTTTCCAAAATTAAAATTTCCAAGCCATCTTCCACAAAAGAATGGAGCATACCACACTTTCTCCAACCGTGCACAAAATGCCTATTTCATCAAACATACTGTTTTTCCATGTGATGTATGGAACAGTTATATATACAGATGAAACGTTCCCATACATAAAAATATATGCCCATATATGTACACACGTACAGGTATATGTGACCATATTTTCATACACATACTGGTATTTACATTTGTTTTTCTGAAAACAAGGTATGTGCTCTTTGCCGGTTTTCCTCTGTATTATTAGTCAGTCTGTTTATCTATCAACCCATCCATCTATTCGTCTGTCCATCCATCTATCCATCCATCCATCCATCCATCCATTCTGCCAAGATTATAAGAAAGTTAGTGCTAATGAGAGGACCACAGGGACTTCCTAGGGCTAAACAAACATGATCTATGTAAGATTCACTTTTCATCAGTGTTAGAACAAAGATTATAAAGGCTTTGAGTCAAAAAGAGGGGAAAATGAAGTCATGAAACTTTAGTTTCACATTTGATTACCAACCATCTACTCACTAGCTACTAGTAACCATAGAAAAATCACCTTATGTCTCAGTCTTCCGCCATGAAAATGGGCATCATAGAAACATCTGCATCCTAGGGCTGCTGGGAGGGTTCCATGTACTGATTTGTAACCAGATGTTAGCACCTATATGGCTCATCGCAAGCACTCAAAAGACAGTATTGGTGATAATGATAATAAAATATAATTCTATCTATTTAGCAATCAGCTAGTGCATCACAACAAAACCTGGTTTCTTTTTCTACCAGGAGCAGCAGTTGAAACCTAAACCACTTATAACATCAATGTGACGTCGACATTTTTAGCTCCCTAGGCAAATGGATTCAGCCAGAGTCCATTTTCCCTTTGTTGGAAGCACTTTTTTCTTTTAAATTTATCTTTCTTGTTGAAAATATTACAGATGCCCCCCCTTTTTTTCCCTATTGACCCCAAACTCCCCACTCTCACCCCATCCTCCTTCACCCCATATGCATATAAGTTCTTTGGTTCATCTCTTCCCACTCCCTCCACCCCAAACCCCCTTCCCTCTGAGGCCTGTCAGTCTGATCCTTACTTCCATGTCTCTGGATCGACTTTGTCAGTTTATTTTGTTCATTAGATTCCACCTATTGCCCTGGCCGGTTTGGCTCAGTGGTTGAAGCATCGGCCTGCGGACCAGAGAGTCCCGGGTTTGGTTCCCGCTAGGGGCACATACTAAAAAATAAAAAAAATAGATTCCACCTATAAATGAGCACTCTTTTTAATGGCACACAAAGTTTATCACCCATGGTCTTTATTTCAAAAAGCAGATTCACATTAACGTGGAAATACGTTAGAAACCAATTCTAATGGATATGGCATTTAAATGGCCATTTTAAATCCAACTTCCCATTCTTTTTTTCTTTTAGTCAATTAAGCGAGATATATGTATTTTAGCACTCTAGACTAATAGACAACACTTAAGAAACTTATCGGATAGTCTTAGCCGTGTGAGTTTATTCCCACTTATTCACCACTGAACAACAAATTCCGGTTTAATTTTAAGTCATTTCCTGAACTAACACTTAGATGGAATAGGTATTCCACAGAAGCCAATTTGATGAACTGTGTTAAGAAAAAAAATCTGACGATAATAGATCCAACATCAGCCCTTTGACAGTTCAGAAATGGGATTCACTCCTTGCTTTCTGCGTAAATGTGAGTTCATTGGGCCTGAAATATACAGGAAGAACTGTAATGATTTCCACTTTAGTTCAGTTCCTGGACTGTTTTGGGGGTGGAGGAGGGTGGCTCAGGGGCCCCTTTTTATGCCTTTGACATTGCTGGATGGCCAGACCCAAGTTGTTCAATAGGGTGACCTTTTCCTTTGCATATGAAAAGAATCTGTGCCTTGTCGGTCCATTCTGTGATTCTGAAACTTCACATTGTCTATGGGAGCTACGGCCCAATACTTAAGTAATGTACAGTTGGGTCGAAGGCTGAGGGATCAGTTGGCATGACTTCGGTCCCATCATTGCTCTCCACCGCCACAACTTCCTCTTCCTCCAACATTTTGTATCCAAGATACAAGACGTTTCCTTTATAAAGTATAAACCCTTAAGAAGTTCATACCCTTAATAAGAAACACTTTAATGTAAATTCTTCCATCCAGTTATATATTCATTCAACTGAAGTTTATTGAGGTGCTCGACTCCCAGCTTGTTTTTTTCTTCTTCACTTTTTGGTTGTTTTTTTTTGAACAATCACATGTACATGTTTAAAGGCAGGTTTACAAGATCTTTTCTTCTTCTGATGAAGAATACAGCGTCAAACTGGCACTTCTATTTAAAAATCTATGCGAGTTGCTTTTCTCTTGTTAGGTTTTACTACAGGCTGAAAACCCAACAGAGAATACAATAGGCATAGTCATTCCCATGGTCCAAATGAGGGCAGATAAATAGAATCGCTTCAGCAAAATCAAGTCAGTCCTCGATAGGTCCAAATCCATCATCACACCCCACTTGTTATGGACCACACTGGACTTCCTGGAAAAGTCTACAAGTGCCAGGAAACTAAAGAGTTAAATTTCTTGATGACCCTTTAGGAGGTCCAAGTGAATAATTTCTCTCTAGTTTTCCAGTACCACAATTAAGTAGGGACTAAAACAGAGATTTTTCACCCTGTAATTATGCCCTGTTCTAAATGCTATTGTTTTCTTTTGGTGGTTTTTGTTGTTGGAGGAGATCAGGTAAAGAGAATTCACAAGTTCTTCTGACCCTGCTTTAGTGCATGTTGAGAAGTAGTTAAATAGTGAAAAATGAAGCTGTGGTCATTATTATTCACTCTCATCCAAAAGTGGTTGGGGTAGTGTTCTTGATCAACCACCCCAAAATAAAACAAAAATTGTCTTTTGTCTCAGTACTGAAGTGAAGAAATTGCATGAACAATTATACTTCTGTGCATTTAGAAACACATTTTAAAGAGCACGGCAAAGTGGTGAAAAGCACAGACGATGGAGTTTTAATCCCAGCTCTGCCACTTGAAAGCTGTGTGTCCGTAGGTAGATTTCTCAACTCTGCTGGGCCATGGTTCTCTCCTCTTTTTTTTTTTTTTTTTTATCCTCACCCGAGGATATTTTTCCATTTTTTGTACAGATAGAGTGGGAGGAAGAGAGAGGAAGGGAGAGAGAGAGAGAAACATCGATGTGAAAGGGACACATCGAGTGGCTGCCACCCGCACGACCAACCAGGGCCGGGGACAAACTGCAACCGAAGTACGTGCCCTTAGCGGGAACTGAACCCGGGTCTCTCCGGACCATAGGCCGACGCTCTAACTGCTGAGCCAAACTGGCCAGGGCAGTTCTCTCCTCTTTAAAAGTAGATCATAACAGTATCAACCCTGGCTTGCTTTGGGAATTACATGGGCTAATATTTTAAAGCGTTTACCACAATATGAAACACTAGTTACGTCTTTCTTAAATAAATAAGCAAATAAACTAATGTGCCCAACCTTTAAAGATAAGGGGAAAATCACAGTGTTCGAATTCTGAGGGGGAAGAACAAAGGTTCTTAAAATGACTGTCCCATGACTCACTTCGTGATGTCTTATTTCCCTTCGCCTGATGTGAGTACCCTAGGAAGAAGTCTTGTTTTCCATAACTTGTCAGAGGTAACCCTGAGCAAATCAAAGAAAGGTAGGCACAAAACCACAATGACCCATCGTGTTTATCAGGAAAGATGCCAGAGTAGGCAGCTGTAAGTTTAAAGTCAAATTGTAAGAAAATGCGGACTTTCTAATTTTACATCACGATCCTCTTCACAGTCTCCACGTGATTTAAAAAAAAAAAAATTAATGACTGAAATTCACACACCTTTTCCATTCTCTTGAAAAATCAGACCATGTGTATATTCGTCATAGAACCACTGATTCCACTTAGGGAGGGACCTCTCACCTCAGCTCTGTTAGCATTACGAGCTGGACAGTCTTTTGTTGTTTGGGGGTAGAAAGCCATCTGTGCATCCTAGGATATTTAGCAGCATCTCTGGTCTCCACCCTATAGAGGCCATTGACACACCCCGCCCCAATGTGACAACCCAAAATGTCTCCAGCATATTGCCAAATGTCCCCGGAAAAGAAAGAAGTGAGAAAATTGCCCTAGCTGAGAACCACTGGCTTCAGGCACCTGCTGAATCCCAATTTTGTGTATCTTTCCAAATTCAGAGGAGTTCATTTCAGTGGTATCTTGGTTTACTGGAGTCAGAAAAGTCTGGAGTCTAATCACTTATTCTAATTATAAAAAGTCTTGATGATCACTCCCCTGGCCCTAAATTATGCATAGCAAGTCCTACCTGGCAGCAGCGCATCAAGGACCAGAGAAAATGCGGTGGGGGTCCCAGTCCAATGCCTGATGCACAGAGGCAGCAAGTGCCCGGACATCGTATTGCGATTCCTGTAACTGGCCCGGTGTGACCACATCATTCCCTCCTTCATCCTCATCATGATAATAAACATGGAAGGCTTCCATCCACCCATGCAAATAACTGTAAGTGATACAACGAGCACTTCCCTCTCGTTAGCAAAAGAGCAACTGATTTCCTCATGAGTAGAGATTTCCAAGAAACGACAAAGACTATGTCAACCATCGTGTGGCCAACGCAGATGCAGAATTAGCACGAAGACAAAAGGAGAAGCTGGCAGAAGCTTTCCTAATACATGTCCCTTCAGCGGTCCTCTCTCCCAAGCCAACACCAGGCATCCAGGCCAACTTGACTCACATGGTCGTGGCTGTGTTTTCTGCATTGGGTTGAATGTGTGAGAAAGTCAGTACTGAGGACTAGGCCTCCTGAAGGTCCACCTCTGTGTGTGATCAAGTACATCAACCCAGACTAGGAAATTCAGCCAACTAACCAACAGCTGCAGGGACGTCAGTGACTACTGTCTCTGTGAGTGAAAAGACCCAGTTTAAAGAACAGTGCTTTGGCCGATTAGATAAACAAGAATCCAGAATTCCAGACTTCTAGTCTATAGAAGTAGAGGTAAAGTCACAAATATGCCCACCATTGCATAAGGAAAAAAACAAAACAAAACAAAAACAGCATGCCATGCTAGCAACGTGGATACACTGTGTCTGCTACAATTGTATCATTTCTCGAGGACTCTTCTCTGGCCTCCTTGACATTGGGAGTAGCTGAACGATTAGTCACCACCAATTAATGTGAGGGAACTAACACCTGCTCTTCTTGCTCTTCCTTTAAACCCAACTGAAATCATTTCACGAGAACTTGCAAATACAAAACTGTGTTAAGAACATCCAATTGATCCTGTTTACCTTCCTACATCAAAGTCCCCAGACTTCACAAGCAACTGTGAAATGGGGCCTTCCAATACCCTGTACATTATGCACACACCTCAGCAGAAAGAACGCTTTGAACATTTTATGGAGCAGGAAAAATTGGAAGTGTATTAATCTAAGCAGTGAAATTGGGCTTTTTGTCATGTTTAATTGCTTGAATTCATAACCTAGTTTTGCTGAATTAAAAAACGAGTCGCTATAGCTAACACAAGCTTTTTGGACACACACACACCACAACTTTTCAGAGAAAATGCATATCTATAAAAAACAAAAAAAAAAACACTTCTGAAAACTGTTAGAAACATTATTAAATGATGAAATACGAAGGTTTCCAAGTCCAGCCCAGGAGCTGGAAGGCAGCTTTACAAGATTTCTCGCTTTCTGTCAGTACTGAGTGGACAGAGGGGGCAGCACGCACTCCGGATGGCCAGGAGTGCTATTTTGTTCTACATGATTCCATTCAGATACATTAAAATGTATAATTAAAAAACTCCCCATGCCCTTATGTGCTCCTGCTTACTATTGCTCATAACACCTGCAGACACTCGCCTCTGCGGGGAAAGGCAGGAAGAGTCAGAGGACAAAGAGGGGCCCCGTGAATGTGTATGAGGACCTCACGTACGACCACATCTGGAAGTGTCCAATCCACATCTGAATAAGTCTAAAGTGGAAAAAGCACGAAGGGTCCATGCTTTTCCTCCCTGTTTGTTTTCGCGTTTGTCGGGAAATCAACACAGGATGGGGACCGGAGTCTCATCAACAACATTTTGTAATAATGCCTTTAAAATTACTTTCAGAGCACTTACTCCAGCCCTCTCTGTGATAACTTTGAGACGAGTGCATCAAAATTTAAAACTAGCTAAAATGTAAACATAAATAAAAGTTTAATTGATAAAGCTTTATTATTATTTCATAAATGCTCTTTTTCTTTTGGACAACATTCCATTTATCTGGCATGGCCACTTTGCTCAACACCTGATATAAAAGTTATAAATTTAAACCGAAAACAGGACCAAAATATATTTTTCTGGACACCAGAATGGTTATTTAGCTCAATACTGACCCATCAAAACAGGTTCTTTGTAATAAAACAGAAAACAATGAGGAATATGTTTTCATAGTCTCTTATAATATTCTCAAAATATGACCACATATTTTCAAAATCTCTCAATTATAATTTAGAGGAAGGAACTTGTTGCTAAAAGCCCTTTAACCAAAATCTATTTCAACTTTGTGTCATACTCATGGGGAGGAAAAAAAGAAATGTGGAGAAAAAAAAAAAAGAATAAACTATTTTTGTAATACTTAAATAAATTGGTCTATAAATCAAGGCTAACGGTTATTTCTACGAAGTCCAAGTAAATACAGGTTAAAATGAATTCAGAGTCTAAAATTAAGAAAGGTAATAGGGAAAACAGAAGTTAGAAGCACAAGGTTATAGGAGACAAACATAAAAAAAGATCTGTTTACCCCAATAAAGTTATAACAGGCCAAGTGCCCTGCTCTAGAGACCCATCAGTTGGTGACAACAGAGAGAAGATTCAGCTCTTTTCCTGTAATAAAGGCTTTCTCCAAGAGTCTATTTGCTTGGTTAAAACAAAATGACAAGAAAAGTTTAAATATTCACTTTTTAAATAAGATTCGTGTACAGTGGATTGCCTCCTATTCATTAACTCCTGTGCATGAGCAGACAATATCAGAAAGGAAATCACATTCCAATTATCCTTTGGGGTGCAAAACATCTGTTAAAATAAAAATGTAGTAGAAGATATCAGGAACGCTTTGTGTTCCAGATGCAAGAATAAAGACAGAAGGGAGGAAAGAAGGGTGGATGAGAGAGCAAGGGAGTGGGAGAGAAGGAAAGAAGGGAGAGAGGAAAGAAAGAAAGAAGGGAGGGAGGAAAGAAGGGAGAGAGAAAAGAAAGACAAGGGAAGGCAAGAGGAAGCCTTCCCCCATAGGTAATACTTGCTGGCCTCTTCCGAGAAGCCATGTTCTCGTCATCATCTGGGAGCATTCTAATATTGAGGAAGCGCTGGCACGTGTGGGGAGTGTGAGTGGGCACGTAAGAGTTGAAAAATCCTTCTTTTATGACAATCAGAAAGCTGCCCGCATCCCCCATCAACCCTGTGGTCAGCAGCTGTCGCTGGTTGACTTCAGTTGACTTTAGTTGGAAGAACAACCCCCTTCCAACTTAATCACGGCAAACCAGAAAGGCAACTTATTCCATTTCACAGGCGCATTAATGCTCCTGCCCTTTGGATTTCTGAAGATACATATTGACCTTAAACAAAACAATTTGCTACCCAAATAAAGAGGATTACACAATCAGTTTTGACTGCCTCCATCATAAACTGCATTCACATATGTGTGACCAAAATTAAACCATATAAACAATGAGTGAATTATGAGATATCTAAAGATACGCAAAAAGTGACTCTCTTTTTTTAGTCAGTAATTTAATGAACATGGTAATAAAGCGATTGTGCCAACCAAACTTTTGGATTCAGAATTCCCCTTGCGCCCCTATTAAGTGTGTGCGTGTGGGGGGGGGGCAGCTCTTTTGTCAATAGACATAAGTAAAACCACCAATTTCACTGTAATCTGAAAAGAATGGCTAGCAGGATGGGCTGAGACAGAGTCCTCTAGGTGATCCTTCTAGGCTGATAAATGTCGTATTCAACACTTTGCATATTTTACAAACGCTTGCCAGTTCATTCCATCACTTTGGAAGGCAAAGCACACTCCCCTCATTTGATCCCTCCAAAAGGGCCACTCCTGTTCCATTTAATAAAATGGCCCAGAGCCCATTTCTCAAGTCCAAGCGTTTGCAATGTTGTCGGGTTCACGTCCGTGCCCGGGGAGCCAGGAAAGCAGAGCGGAGAGCGTACACCCGCGCAACTGGCGCGGTGGACATGTTGACACAAACATGCAGTGCCTATTCCCACACACGCACACGCACGGCCCACCGGAACGTGAGCCTGCCAACTTTCCCAATGCACGGCCCATCTGGCCAGTGGTTTCATCAACCTCCCATTTAAATAACCGCGCAGCCTTGCAAAGCCCCTGCGAGCCTACTGGGACTTGCACGCCTTTTCTTATAAACGCTTATTCATCTCTGGAAATAAAGTTAAACGGAGTCAATGGGCATGGGCAATGAAGTTCCCCGTGAACTTCTAGCCGGTAAAGAAAATCGATTCCTCCCTGGGCTCCCCTATCACTCCAAACGCCCCTCGCCCTCCCCGGGCGGTCAGCGCCCCTGGGTGCGCGGAGGCGAGCCCTGAACCCCGCCTGCACGGTCCCCGGGGCGGCCTTACATACCGTGGCTCGTTCAGGCGCCTTGAACACAGCCGCAGCCCTCCATCGCGGCTCCGCTTTTCCCGGATTCCATCCGCCGCCAGGTCCCTATTCTAATCAGCAGCCCCGGAGGCGCACACGCCGCCACCCTCTCTGCGTGCACGTTGGACAGCGGCTGACAGCGGCTCCTCTGCCACAGGCAGCCAAAAATGTCAATTTGCACACTCCTCCCCTCTGTCGCCCGCCCCCAGTCCCCGTTCCTCTTCCACCCCCCTCCCGTGAGTCAGTGGGCTTCAGGAAGCCTCTGCAGACGCTGCCTGCTCTCCATCCCTCCCTCTCCCCCTGTCTCTCCTTCCCTGACAGCATTTAGAGCTTCCTCTCGCCTTACCTGAAGGGCATCTCCCACGACTGCAATTAGATGCCAAGATTTCATTGTCGGCTGCAAAGTGCCTCCTGTTTCCTCCCCGGGAGAACGCGGGAGAAGTCCGAGGCAACAGCGCACGGCCCCCACGTGCGAGCAATGTAAATGACTCCAGTCCTCCGCCGAGCGCGCTGTGCCGCGCCCGCTCGCCCTGGCTGCCTGGCAGCCTGACACTGTTGCCAGCAGGTGCAGAACGTGCGGGGAAAGAGAGAGAGCGAGCAGCCCGAGCAAGGAGGCAATCAACACGGAGACATACACAAAGGGAGGCCACCGAGGTGCCAGGGACGCTGCAGCACCCTAGCCCAGCTCCCTGGGTCGCCTCGGCCTCCGCGCCAAAAACGCTCGCCAAATTGGACGCCCAATGTTTTTGCAAAGTCTTGCAGCCAGGGGAAGGCTGTGGATGCCCAGGCTGCGTGGGTCCCGCCTCCACGCTTCTCCAAGCGCGTGCAAAGCACTGAGCTGGCAACGCTAGTCTCTCTCTCTCTCTCTCTCTCTCTCTCTCTCTCTCTCCCCCTCTCTCCCGATGCACGTGTCCCTTCCCTTATTCTTTCAAGCATTAAATATGTACCACATGACAGAATAGGGCACCTTGCAAGGTCCTCCGAGTCCACACTTGACAACCAATTTTAACTCACCAGCAGTGAAATGTCTAAAGGCAGGATATAAGCACTTCCAATTACTTACACTACTCCTGCATTATTCACAATGTCCACGGGACAGTATTTACGACGTCCAATATGCTACTACACATATAAATACAGTAAAGGATGGAAATCCCATGGCGCTCTTCCCCGAAAGCTGCTGACAGGATTCCTTCAGTGTTTCCTCCTAGAAGCGGCTGCACTATTGCAAGTATTTGAGACCTCAGACCTTCTCACCCATGATGTTCTGAATGAGGATGTCTGAGCCTGCTTGGAGGAGCAAAGCATGCACTGTGTCCTGTTGAACTTGGGAGATCACCTTTGAAAGTGTATTTGCCTTGAAGAATAATGACATCAAGGTAAACCCACCCCCGCTTTCTTTTTAAAGTTAAGTGGGGATGAGTTGTACAAGGTCCCAGCTATTCCCTGGCTAAGTGCTGCTTCCACTGAGACTAAGCCATTGATTGGCTGGGGAAGTGAGTGTTTTAGATGTAGAAAAATTAGTTCTTTCTTGTTCCTTACAGGCAGAACAGAAAACTGCATGCCCTAAGATGGAGTTATTCACGCACTTATCCATTGAATGAGAGAGATCGAAATGTGGGCGGGGGGGGGGGGGGAGTCTCACATGTGGGTAAATATACTATAGTTGATTAATAAGGAAAGATTCTTTGGCTTCCTCAACATTCCTCTGATACTTCATTTTAGTGAAAGGCCTTGTGTACAACTGGTTAGAATTTTATATATCAGTAAGCAAATTGTAGAATGCTAATAAATCTTTCAGATCTTTATTTTCCCATTTATTACAGCTTCACACCCAGGGGCCATATTTTCAGGATTTTTTGGAACACGCCAAGTCCTTACATAGCCGTCATCCATCTCTGTCACACCAGGAACAAAATGAGAAGAGTTTCATTTATTTTTCCCTTCTATGCATTAAAGATGTTTTTAATATTGTGTTACAACACTGTTTCAATTGCTGCCTGTGCAGTTAAGAAAAGTTTACATGTGTTTTCTCCACCTGCCTTTCTTGGGGGCAGCGGCATTTAAAAGATGCTAAGATAGCATTAGGTGAAACTTCCTTTCACAGTAATGTTATTGTAACAGTTCAGGTCTAACATAAGCATTTATCTCCTGCCCATGGCTTTCAATGGCATCAGGTAAAATGGCAAAAGCTTTTTAGACTTTTATATAACCAGACAGGTCTCCAGACTTTTTGCTTGACCAGAACCCTATGTATTTTTTAGAGATACACAAATATAAAGTATTATTTCCTTTTACATGCCAGCAGAAACTGGTATTCTCCATGGAATAATTTGATTCACAAATCAGTACACAAAAGCAAGGTTATTCTGAGTGAAGGTTGGTGGGGGTGGCGGGTGGAGAGATAGCAAACCCTAATTACAACCCCATTTGTCCTCCTGTTCCCTGGCACATATGGCCATTTAATCACAGAGTGTGACAACCTTGGCAGATGTTGCCAAACCTGGTTATTGATATAAATTGCTATCCTCACGTGTAAGTGCCCCAGCAAAGAGTTAAAACGATGTCTGTACTCACCCAAAGGGAAATAAAGGTCCGCATGAGCATCTGTGGTGACAAGACAAGCTGATCAGAGAGAGCTAAGGCTGTTTCCTCACCCCCGCTCTATAAGGAAAACAGCAGTGGATGAAAGCCCCCATGCCTCTGCGGGGATGCAAAGTGGTATGATTGCTCTGGAAACCAACTTACTGATGGGTATTAAAATAAAGACGTGCTCACCCTATAACCAAACAGTTCTACTTTTCATATCCACCTAACAAATATAGGCACAAGCTATGTTTAGGGATAGAACAGCCCCACTGCTTGGAATAGGAAGAAAAACAACAAACTAAATACCTGTCAGCATAAAAATATAATAGATCCTATGTGGAATACTATGTAGCAGTGAAAAATGTTGATTAAAGCTACATGTGAATAGTCTGTACCTGTATAAACATGGATATGTATAGAGTAAAATATATCTGTACAGACTACATAGTACAACTATATATACACATATTTTTCAGTAAAAAAAAATGCTGAGATAAAAAAGCAAGTTTTAAATGATTCATACACTGTGGTACCATTTATGAAAGAAAATGTACAAATGAAATATAATAGATTTTCTCTAGATAGATACATATTTGTGGATGCATAGAAAATGATCCAGAAGAGAGGCTGGCCAAACTCGCTACTGCCTGCTTTGGTACAACCCACTAGCTGGAAATGCCTTTTATATTTCTGTGCTTTAAAAAACATGAAGAGGAATATGTTATGATGTATGAAAAGTGGAGAAAATTCAGGTTTCACTCTCCATAAATGCAGTTTTTTTTGGAACGCAGCCGTGTCCCACTTGCATAGTCTTGGACAGATTTTTCTCAGTGGCAGAGTTGGGTAGTGATGACAAAGACCCAATGTCCCACAAAGCCCAAATATTTACTCTGGCCTTTGACAGAACAAAGTTCCCCAATCTCTAGTCTAGAAGAACAGGCCCTGATTCATAACAGTGTTCTCTCTCTAGGGAAAGGGGAGGAGACTGGGGCTGGTGGGGGAGAGGGACAGAGCCCTAGTTCCCCTTTTAAGAGAATTTATATATTGAATTTATACTTTTATAAAAGGTGTATGTGCATGTTATATACATAAAACTTTTAAATATGTATATGTATGTTCACTCATACATATAAACACAGACATACAACTTACAAAATGAAGTTTGTATGTATATAAAACCTTTAAAAATATACATGCCTATAATGTATTCATACATATATACAGACACTATACACACATATGGCTTGTTTTGACCATAAAGAGAACGTGTATACCATTTTTAAAATTGTGTGTGGGTGTATGTAGAATACAAATACCTGGAAAAAATTAAATTCAAAATAGGCAGTTCTTAGTGGTAGACATATGGGTGCTTATTACTTTCTTCTTTGTTATTTCAGGTATTTGTCAGTTTTCCAAACAGATGTAAATATGAGGAAATGGTGGACACCCCTGGCCATGTGAATTGTGACAACCGTCATTGTGCCAATAGAATTTTTCTCACCGGGATCTGCCTTTTCTCTTCAAATCCTGAATGATAAGACTTTCAAAAAAAATCAAGGCTTGGCTTACACTCACCTAACATTTCTGGAAAACCCCAGTATCTAATTGCTTCTTCATAGAAAAAAAAAATTGCTAAGCCTCAGTGCACTAAAGATTTTTATAAAATCGATCTGATCCTTGAAGTAAAATGCGACATAGATTATCCTTTCTGCTAGAAGTTATGGTAATGACCTACTGAGATATGCCTCACAATACCGTAATATCGCTTCTTTACCAGTTTGAAAATATTTTCTCATAGAAAAGCACAAAGCAGTTTCTCTCCGAAAAAAAATAAAATAAAATTACATAGCAACCACACTGGCGCTTTGTAGGATTAGAACAGTGGGACCTAATGATTTTCTTTGTCCTCACATCTAATAATCCAGTTGCATCAGGGAAGGTGAGCTTAATGAAGCATATTGAGATGGGAGAGCATACGATTTATGGTGGACTTATTGTGCTTATATTCTGAAATGGATCCCATTAGCTCAACACTGGATGCTAGTAAATGACCACATTTCCTAATAGACAAATGCATGAATTACCTGGGCATATTTCAGCAGCATGCTCTACAAAATGGTTCACCTTACAATGTTAAGGTAGGACCAGGTGAACGGCATTCTTTAATGAGGCTTAGCAGACTTTTTTCAAGCAAGAAACAGAATTATTGCCACTGAACACTCATTTCACCTCTTCATAATTTAGCACATACACGTAACCTTTTCCTTGTGCATGTATCAAGCACAGTACTGAGAGGACTGTTTTGTAATTAAATAGCACGGCAACAAACAAGTATTGTTTCTCAATGCTTTTTATAAATATAAAACCAATGTGTGCTGCTCTTGGACAGTTTGGAAATTTTGGAAAAACACAGGGAAAAAAAATGTCACTCATTATTACCCCAGCCAAAGATAAGCCACATGCAATGTTTTATTGCAAATCTGTCCACTTGGGACATTTTTCATTGCATAGGTAACTGACAAGTCATGAGCACAATGACACTGGACCACATACAATGCCTTATAATACTGTTGCACTTTACAATATATCATGAAGAGTTTCTACCTAATAAAAAAGAAAGATAACATCAATTTTAGTATGCCATGATGATGCATAGTTTCGTTTCACTCTGTGTTAAATAACACTGAAATGAACATCCTTGCCGAATTGTCATGAGCTTGTCTCTGTTTGTTATCTCAAGGTAAATATCTTGACAGCGAAACAGATGAGTCAAAATGTGGGCACCATTTTTAGGGCTTTAGACATAAGGAACCAGAACACTGGAATGATATACTAACCTATAAGTAGTTTCTCTTTCAATGACCATCTTCCTGGCTCTGGTCCCTTTTCCATCCACCTGCTCCAGTTGGGCCACCACCCCATTGCAGGCTAAATTAGCATCAACGAGCTCAAACACAGAAAACAAAGGTGGTAATGGGGAGCAATTGAAATCTAAGCTTATTTAACCTAAGTGGCTAGTGGCTGTCCATTTTGTCTTAATTGCCTTTTAAACTAAAATCAATGTTAAATTACCTGAACAACAGCTTCTGCACAATCACAAACTGAAAATTCTTTAAGTGCCTCCTCAAATGCCTCTGACTCTCATTCGGCCACTTGACAGGGAGAGTCTCTTTCTCCTTCACAGTGCTCCAGCTTGGGATACTGGAATATGATTCAAGGGTGGACATTGCTGGATACAGCTGCCCTGTCCACTCCAATGAGCTGCTTCTTAACATGTAGCTCGCAACGAAATCGACGCAATGGAAGCTGGATAATAGCCTTCCTCCCTCTCTCCCCCCTCCCCCAACCCTTCCTCCCTCCCTCCCTCCCTCCCCCTCCCCCCACCCTTTCCTCTCTCCCTCCCTCCCTCCCCCTCCCCCCACCCCTTCCTCCCTCCCTCCCATCAGCAATGAGAGACTGGATGTACAAACGGAAAACAACCAGACCATATAGAAAAATAGAACTCAGCCCAGGATCCCCAGCAACAAGGCCAGAAAACCAGCATGCTATCCACAAATCAGACATTTAGGAAGTCAGACCACCTCTGACTTCTACCTCTAGCAATCAGTTCAGGAAGCCAAACAGAAATCCCGGTATCATTTGGCTCCAAAACAGCCAGGACTTGATTAGTAATGGACTTCCTCTCTAATTATTGTCCCCACTTCCAACTTAGAACCAAGAGAAAGCTAAACATGCCCCATAATCAGTCACATGGAGAGTCCTTCTTCTCCTCAGTCCATCTGCAGCTTCCCGGGGCCAATGCCTCCAATCAGAGCCTCCCTGAAGCCTCCCTTTTCCTCCTATAAAGCTTCACACGCTCTGCCCAGCGTTGGGCCTCTGCCAACACACAAGTGATGGTGGCCGACATCCCAGCCATAGCAAGCTCTCAATAAACAGCTTCTGCTTGTTCTCATTTAGTGGGTCTTTGCTTATTTCTACAATGGTTGTTTTCAACACTCTGTTAGGTAAACAAGACAGACACAAACCCAGCCCTCGTGGAGCTTATGTTCTAGTGGGAAGACAGAGGGAAACAAGATGACAGATTTTAGTCGCGGCTACATCGGAAGTAAACTTTGCCATGAGACGGGGGATGAGGCTCGGTGCCAGAGATAAGATGCTTGGGTTGTTGGGATTTATTATGACACAGTTCAGCTTCCTGCCTTTGATTCATTCAAATACTTCTGAGCACATGCCATCTGACTTCATTGTCGAGCTACAAAAATAAGGCAGATGTACTCTGCCAGCAGATGTATTTTCACTAATAACCAGAACACAAAGTAGACAAGTAGGTATGGCCAGAAATAAGATCCAGGGTAAGCCCTGTGAGAGCTAATAAACAGGAGGGACATTTTCCTTCCAGATATTACAAGGTGTCCTGGGATCCAGGAGTGGAAGATTGGGTGGACAGTGGTGGCGTCCAGGTCAAGGCTACTCCAAAATACAGCACCTTGGCACACTGGATATGTTAAGCTAAAGGATCTGAGACACAGCAAGTGCAGGAGAACTCTGTGACCTCCCATTCTCCCTAAAACAGGTTATCAGAGGGAGAGGTGTTGCCCGTATAGAAAAGAAGTATCCTTTTCTCTGGAGGTGGAGGGACGCCGAGAGGAATCCAAATAAACAGGTCTCCCTAAGTTGCCTGCGACCCTTAGATCCTGTCTGTTTGTCTTTACCACATTTCCCACCACTTTCCAGTTTTAATCCAACCCAGCACTGAATGCTCAGTCTTCACTGCTTCTGTGGGTCCTCATCTCCTTAGGAGGGCTCCTGTGTCGCACACAACTTACATGGACTAAAAGCATATGTTCTTCTCTTGTGAATCTGTCCCACTCACAGGGCCCCGGGTGGAGAGTCTAAGGCAAGTGGAAGACAAGATGCTTCCTCCCCTACCATGAGGAGAGAGATCCGTACATTATTACTGGTATTTCTGTACATTGTGAAGACAGAAGCGGTTTGCTTGGTCATTCTATCTTCATTAGAGTCACTTAACCTTGAATTGCCTGAATAGGAAATTGGATAAAGAGTTTGGAGACCAAAACAGTCATAAAAGATGCGACTGATCACTCTTTCCCCACAATGCCCTCACCCTGCAGGTGGCAGCAGTCCGTCACCCCATAAGAGCGATACAACACCACTCCTAAGTGGGACGACTTGCTGCAGTCTGGGCTAGGACAGGATGAGAGGAGAGCTCTCACACTGGAGGGTGTCCTTTCCTTGAAGGTTTAGGAGGCGAAAGGCTGCTGATGCTATAGGTACATGTCAGCCAACATCTCCATGGCTACTAAAGAGATGCCAATTACTGCCCCCTTTCTCTACCCTCTACTTCTTAGAGAAACTGCTGCCCTCCCAGCCCCACCTCAGCCAGTCACCTGTCCAGGGACCAGGGTCAGACACATACCCTTCTCTGCTCAAATGGGAGTCTCTCCTAAGGAGACTTTTGGAGAGAGATGGAGGGGTCAGCTTCCATAGCCAGGCTTGTTAGATCGAGTAGATTTCATGGCAGAGTCTGATGAGCTGTCAGGGGACACAGTCCATAGCGGAGTGAAGGGGAGAGAGAACTGCTAGAAAGAACTGGGGGGGGGGGGGGGAGACAGGAAACAGAAACAAGAGTCCATTCAACCCCAGAGAAAGACAGAGATGGGGAGAGTTGTTGTCCTGGCCACTGAAACCTTCCTTCCTCAGTTCTGTGTTCCTTCTCTGCCCCTGTATGCATCTTATGAAAGCTGGCTTTCCATGAAGTCCCAGCCACGCTCTCCAGCCTCGCTAGAATCTCTAGACACAGTTGGGATTGCATAGGACATGGCCAGCCTGCAAAAGAGTCCCCAGATCCCTCTGCTTTGCAGAAAAGCAAAATGCCCCAGTGCTGAGATGAATAAACCTCTTCCCCATGGCCCATGCTCTGTCATGAAGCTTAGCTAGAGCCAGCCCATCAGAAATGCAATTTAAACACTGAGTGTTAAAATAAATACAAATTCTCTGATTCCAGAGGTTTTGTTAGGTTTTCTTTTTTCAATTATAAGCATAAAGATGTCTTCCTATCTAAGAATGTCACCAAAAATATAAATGATTGATTCATTCTTCCCATCTAAGAATGTCACCAAAAATATAAATGATAGATTCAATGACTGATTTCATTCATTCATTCATTCATTCATTCATTCATTCATTCATTCACTATGTTCATTCTGTAATACAGCGAATGCCCACTATATTCCGTATGTAAATTCAGAACCTTAGTCAGGCCTGGAGATACAAAGTTAATATGTCTGTTGATGAAGGCAAATACAAATAATATTTCACCATAGTATTATAATTACTGGAATAAGGGACATAAAGTGTGCTATGCATCTGCTTAGTGGAAGAGGCTTCTTGCTCTGCTTAAGGGCAGAAGGCGTATTTCAGAGAATTCACAAAGGTGATGCTTGAGTTGGGTTTTAGAGGATGCACAGGAGTCTGGCTGGTGTGGCTCAGTGGTTGAGCATTGACCCATGCACCAAGAGGTAGCTGGTTTGATTCTGGTCAGGACACATGCCCAGGCTGTGGGCCTGATCCCCAGTGGGGGGCATGTAGGAGGCGGCCAATCGATGTTCTCTCATCGATGTTTCTATCTCTCTCTCTCTAAAATTAATAAAGAAAAAAATTTTTTTAGAAAAAATGATGCACAGGAGTTTGTTCTACATAGTCAGAGGAGAAAGGCATTCTAAAAAGAGGAAACAAATACAAAGCAACAGAAGTGTGACTGCTTGAGCTAATGGACAGGGTGGATGTATGAAGACCAGGCAGGGCAAGTGGGCACAGGATAAAGGGCCCTGTAGATCATGCTGAGGAGTTTCCATTCCATAGCTGCATGAGGAAAGTGGAAATCAATGGTAGGAAAGCTACTCCATGTGGAATGTGGAAATGAGTCGCTGCAAGCAGAGAGACCCACAAGGAGAGGCTTGTTATATTTCAGGCCAAAGACGATGAAGATTTGCATAAACAAAGACATGGCAGGAAGGATATAATAGAAAGGAATAATTTGATAAATAGCTTATAAATAGAATTAACTCAATAAATAATCAGAAGATATATATGTGGGGGGATGATTTTTTAAAAAGGGTGGAAAGAATCCAAAAGTCAATGTCAGTTCCTAGATCTGTGTTACAAGTTATTGACTGAATAGTGACACCAATGACCAAGTTCAGGAGCCTCAGACAAAGATCTGGGAAAGATAAGAGGCTCATTTTGGCTACAATGAGTTGGGTGTACCTGTGGAACTTCTAGGTGAACCTATCCAAGGGGAAATTAGAGCGATAAGTCTGGGACTCTGGGGAGAGGCTTAGATCATCTTGAATTTGTGAGCATAGAGAGATGAAGCCATGGGCATAGACTAGGGGATCTTGAAAGTGTAGATAGACCCTGATATTTAACAATAGAATACAGTTGCTAATCAAGTCATAAAATACATTGGAATAAATGCACAGAAGACAGGACTGTCCCATATCTATGCTTTCATACAACAAGGTAGTCAGACATTTAATATCCATGACAAGTTTACAACCAGTAAGGTGCACTGAGGTGGTTAAATCCACATACTAACTGTTACTGTAACCACCAGGATCAAATGTTACCTTCTTTACATAGTCATACTTCATTTATCCAGGAAGCACCCAATGGGACATGTTCACCAAATCAAACAGCCAGACCCACCTAAATGCAGGAATTTCAGCTACAGACAAAGTTTAATCAGTTTCTACATGTGTATATTTAAAATAAATAGTAACGGGATGATAAAGCATTCACGAAACCGAAGTCTGTTTGCCAGGCACAGAGCAGATGCTCCCTGAGTGTTCACTAATGCCGAGGCTCACCGTGCGCCAGGTATGAACAGGAAACACAGCTTCCTTTGGGTCTCTTTGCTGTCTAGAACTTCAGCTCAGTTGTTATCCCAGACCCTTTATCACTAGTAGGAGGGAAATTATTCATTCACCAACTGTTAGTCCACGTGAGATCAAATATAGGATCGTGAGCTGCTTACCTGCTACTCTGCGGACCTTGGTTGACATTGGAGGATCCCTAACTCTCCCTTAGGGAGAGCCTATGGAATAAGAGGGTATTTCACACCCTGGATTATTCCTGCTGCAAGAAACTCAAAGTTCCAGTTCTAAGTAGTAACATTGTAATCTTAGTAGTCACATTCAATCGATTACTAAGTAGTCACGGTCCACTGAAACATGGGAAGGAAGGACACAAGAGAGAAACCAGTGTGAGGGCTGCCAGCTACTCCATCAGCATTCCAGGCGATGCGCTCATGCCGGTGAGTGAGCCTGAAATAGGAGCTGAGAATCTGCTTCTTCCTCCTGGGTTCTCAGCTCCCAGATGTCCCCCAGAGAGGCGCAGCTCATCCCGCCCAGCGCGCGTTCTCAAAGCTGCATCTTCTTCTCATGGCAACGCCTCATCTGGTGCCTCATGTGAGAGCTGGAGAAGCACATGGCTGTGCTGGGTTTTTAAGGAGGCTTCAACCTAAGACCCTTTGTCGTTGGGAACAATGCATGTGATGTCTTGGTTGTATCTTTAGAATGTCAGTGGCACAGGAGAGGCAACAATTTTATTGGTTATTAGGACCTGCTGTTTTGCTGAATAGCCTCAGGTGTGACTTCATTTTCCTTTCTACTTTTCTATATTTTTTTACTCCAGCATTTCCCCCTTCTTTTCTTGCCCCATCACTTTTCTATCAGAATCACCAATATCCACTTTTTTAAAATGTATCTTTATTGTTGAAAGTATTACAGACATTCCCCTTTTCTCCCCCCCTGATACCCTCCTCCCCACTACCACCCTCCCCCTGCCTTCACCACACTGTTGTCTGTGTCCATTGGTTATGCATATATGCATATCAATTCTTTGGTTTATCTCTTCTCCCCCCACCCCGTTCCTCTTTCCTCTGAGGTTTGAGAGTCTGTTTCCTACTACCATGTCTCTGAATCTATTCTGCTCATCAGCTTATGTTGTTCATTATATTCCATAAAAAGGTGATATTATGTGATACTTGTCTTTCTCTGACTGTCTTATTTCACTTAGCATAATATTCTACAATTCTCTCTATGTTGTGTCAAAGGATAAGAGATCTGTCTTTCTTACAGCTGCATAGTATTCCATTGTGTAAATGTACCACAACTTTTTTATTCACTCATCTACTGGTGTACACTTGGTTGTTTTCAGATCTTAGCTATTGTAAATTGCACTGCTATGAACACAGAGGTGCATGTATTCTTTCTGATGGGTGTTTCAGGCTTCTTAGGATATATTTCTAGAAGTGGAATCACTGAGTTAAATGGCAGTTCTATTTTTAATTTTTTGAGGACACACCAAACTGTTTTCCATAGTGCCTGCACCAGTCTGCATTCCCACCAGCAGTACTAGGGTTCCCTTTTCTCCACATCCTCACCAGCACTTGTTGATTTACTGATGGCAGCCATTCTGGCAGGTGTGAGGTGATACCTCATTGTCATTTTAATTAGCATTTCTGTGATGATTAGTGACTGAGAGCATTTTTTCATGTCTCTTGGCCATCCCCAAGTCCTGTTTGCAGAGGTGTCTATTCAGGTCCTCAGCTCATTTTTAATTGGATTGTTTGTCTTCCTTTTGTTGAGTTATATGAGTACTTTAAATATTTTGGAAATTAACCCCTTATCCAATGTATATGTTCTCCCATGCAGTGGGTTCTCTTTTCATTTTGATGCTGGTTTCTTTTGCTATGCAGAAGCTTTTTAGTTTGATACAGTCCCATTTGTTTATTTTTTCCTTTGTTTCTCTTGTCCTAGGCAATGTATCAGTAAAAATTCTGCTGCATGAGATGTCTGATATTTTACTGCCTGTGGTTTCTTCTACAATTTTTACTGTTTCACAACTTACATTTAAGTCTTTATCTGTTTTGAATTTATTCTTGTTGGTGGTCTGGTTTCATTTTTTTGCATGTACCTGTCTAATTTTCACAATCCCATTTGTCAAAGAGATTGTCTTTACTCCATTACATTCTCTTGCCTACTTTGTCAAATAGTAATTCAGTATAACGTCTTGGGTCAATTTCTGGGTTCTCTGTTCTGTGCATTGATCTATATCTATCTGCCTGTTCTTGTGCCAGTACCAGGTTGTTTTGATTAGAGAGGCTTTGTAAAATAACTTGATCTCTGGTATTGTAAAATCTCTTGATATACAATTTTGTTCTTTCTCCAGATTGCTGCGGCTATTCAGGGTCTTTTTTGGAGTATGTGTTCTAGATCTGTGAACTATACCACTGGTATTTTAATAGGGATGCATTGATGAAACTCCGCCACTGACCTTGGCACAGCTGCCGGCCACGCTGGGGTTGCAATGCACACACCACATGCTCTCTCTTCCCTTGCTCATGTAGTGGGAGAGAACTTCCTCAGGGGTCAGAGAAGATGGCCTAGAACCCTTCCAAGTCCTGGGACTTCTCCTCCATGAGAAAAGTTAGAGGGATAAGGAAGACGTGACTGATCAAGAAAGAAAAATTAGGACACATTTTAAAAGTCTCTGCTGAACATCTTAATGTTTTAATGCACATGCATAAATAAAACAGTTTTGTTTGTTTCTGCGAATGTTAAACCAAAAAATAGTCATTTAAGGGCTATTTAGCAGATGAGAATGTTTTTGGACAAAAAATGTCCCATTCGAATTGTTAATAAAACAAAAAATACTGTGCCGATCACGGCCTGAGTGACAGCGACAAGTCATTTGGGATTTCCAGACCTTGTTCTGTTTTAAATATCCCGCTGCAGGTAGCAATGCCCTACACGATAGCCGTGCTCTTGACGAAATCATTTTGGGGTTAAGATATTATTAATTTGTTCTCAGTGGTCTGGTCCAGCGGTTAACTCCAGGGTACATTTCCACAGTGAATTGTAATTCTGAGCCTTGCAATTCTGCTCGTGTATCAGGGTGAGGTACCAGCAGTCCTTATTTGTAGAAAAAGGAAAAATGCTATAGGCCCTTCATAATCAAGAGACAGGTCAAATCGCCTTCCTAGCCGTCCCTCCCCCATCAGAGTGTGGGCGCATTAGACATTTGCCTCGTGCAGTGAAGAGCTGACTTCAAAGTGCCCCTTTGCAGAGATAAGCACTATCCCCACACCACACATTGCTACCCACCCCGTCCCTCGGGCCTGAATAAACGCTAAACTCTATTTCTTTCTTTTTGACATAATCACCTGCAAGGCAGAAGGAAGTTGCTGAGATGAACACTTGCTGTTCGTGGCTTAGCTGGGAAACCACCGGCACCCCCCCCGCCCCCCGCTCAGATCACAGTAGATCACAGATATTTACTCTCTGGCTAATACTCTTTCCCAAACCCACAAATGGACTTGGAACACTTTTTATTGATTGATTGATTGATTGATTGATGTTAGAGAGAAAGGAAGGGAAAAGGAGAGAGAGATAGAAACATCAAAGAGAGAGAACATCGATTGGCCGCCTCCTGCACGCCCCCCACTGGGGATCTGGCCCACAACCTGGGCATGTGCCCTGACCAGGAATCGAACTGGTGACCTCTTGGTGCATGGGTCAATGCTCAACCACTGAGCCACACCAGCCAGGCGGACTTGGCAAACTTTGTCAACATATTTTACTGAGAGGTATGTCAAGGAGCCTTGTCTTGGCCCACGTGTATAAATGATGTGTCTGAGCGCTGATCCCTCTTAACAGTGGTTAGGAGCCACGCATACACAAAGGACTGAGACACATCTAAGCTTGCCAGAAGGCTCCACGCTCCTCTCGCGGTGATGTGGGCAAGTATTGCCCATCTCTGGCTCCAGGTTCCATTGCCCATTGAGCTACGATGAGCAAGTCCCTCAGGGATGTGGTGGGATTAGATGTGATACATGTGCACCCCCAGCGGTGGACACGGGGAATGCCCCAAACGTGTCCACTGTCCTCTCCCTGTTCAGTGAGTTGTATTTATACCTGTAAAACTCTTGCTGGCTTTCTTTTTATTTTTTTCTATCACCATTTACCCCCCATATAACCTCTTCCACTTCCCCCCATCTCTCCCCCCACAGTCACCACAGTTACCTGTATCAATGGAAAAAATAATAATAATAAATTTTATCTCTTCAGTACTTCTTTTTTTCTTTTTCTTTTTTTTTTTTAAGGATGTTCTGACCACAAGATGACGATCAGAGACATTGACTAAAAAACACAAACAAAACAAAGCTTATCCTTTATTGGCCATGTTACGCCCTTGACAAAGACAGACAGGTTGCATTAGCAAACTTAAGAACTTAGAGACCGCCTTTGGGTGGAGTCCTAACTTATTGCTCTGCAAAATGCCCCAGTAAGTACCACTCCACCATGGCAGAGGAGAGCGGTCTTATCCCACCACGGGAAGAATCCAGGGGCTTGTAAATGGGGTTTCATATTTCACGCTTTCTCTTCCCTACGTATTTGTTGTTATAAAAATTGCAGCACCTTTCCTCCAAACGCTTCAAGCAAAACTGATGGTCCAGGTAACAAGCCCCGCGTACTCTGTGGCTAAGGATCCCTGTCTCTCCAAACTGTATTTCCAGGGGGTATAAATACTGCAGTTTGGGAAATCATCTTGCCTGGGCATTTACATCTGTCACTGCATTTAACTAGAACAGCACTTATTATTACAATAACAACACTATTAAAAATAAACACTGTGTTAATGTAGTCTCACTGCTTGGTGTTACTGCAGCACTTCCCATATAATAATCCATTGAAACCACATTCATTGAAAAGGTGTTCGACACAGGAAAATCAAAACCACAATGAGATATCACCTCACACCTATTAGAATGGCTATTATATATTTAAAAAAAAAAAATGACAAGTGTTGGTGAGGATGTAGAAAAGGGAACCCTTGTCCATGGTTGGTGGGAATGTAAATTGGTGCGGCCAGCAGAGAAAACAGTTGGAAACTTCCTTGGACCACAAAAAAACCAAACTACCATTTGATCCAGCATCTCACTTCTGGGTATATGTCCAAAGCAGCTGCAGTCAGGACCTCAGAACGGTATCGGCACCCCCATGCTTATGACAGTGTTATTCACACCAGCCGAGATATGAAAACTATCCGAAATGTCTATTAGCGGATGAATGGATAAAGACCATGTGGTCCACACACATGGGACTTTTATTCAGCCTCTAAAACAAAACAGAAAATCCTGCCATTTGCAACACCATGAATGGACCTGTGCTACATGAAATAAGCCAGACACAGGAAAACAAATACTGCACGATCCCACTTTTATAAGAAATCTAAAACAGTCCATCTCTACAACCAGAGAGCAGAGTAGTGGTTGCCAGGTGTGGGGGGCCGGGGAAACAAAATGTTGGTCAAAGGGCACCCAGTTATGCAAGACAAGTCCTGAAGATCGAATATACAGCATAGGGTTATCCTGCCATTGGATCCAGTAATCTCAGTTCTAGATATGTGTCCAAAGGAATCAAAGGCTGGGCCTCAGAAAGATAGAGGAATATAGTTAACAATTCTGCATCGCAGACTTAAACATTTGCTAAGAAGTTAAATGGTATGTTAAGTGTTCTTACCACTAGAGGAAAACAAATATGAAAAATTAAAAAATAGGAGGGCAAATAGAACCTTTTGGAGATGTTGGTAAAGTGTATGGCTTTGACTGCAGGGATGATTTTACAGGTGTGTACTTATCGCCCAACTCATCAGGTTGCAAACATTAAATGTCACAGCTTTTTCAATGCCGAGCACACCGCATAAAAGTGGCTGAAAAACAAATATGTAGATTAATTAAACTGCATTATATTGTGAAACGTAATTTGTATAGGTAATTAAATTATATAAATGATTACATCAACTGCATTTAATTATAGCGGAGCCAACAGAGGATGGGAACACTGGTTCCCAAATTAGGAGTATTCAAGTCTCTGTGCTTCTCTGAGTAGATTACATTTTGTCTTCACCTTTTCTGTCGCTTCATTGCCAGATTCTAAGTATCAGTGCCCACATGGAACAATATGCTGTTACTCAAAGTAAGAGAGCCTGGCCCAGCCGGTGTGGACTGCGCATCGTCCCATGGATGGAGAGTTTCCAGTTTGATTCCCGGTCAGGGCACATGCCCGGGTTGTGAGTTTGATCCCCAGTGGGAGGTGTACAAAAGGCAGCCGATCGGTGTTTCTCCCTCACATTGATGTTTTTATCTCTCTCACCCTTCCTCTCTCTCTCCCTCTCTAAAAAAAATAAAAAATAAATAAAATAAATAAAAGAAGCCCTGGCCCTTTGGGCTCAGTGGTGGCACATCAGCCTGCAGATCAATGAATCTTGGGTTCCATCCTGGCTAAGGGCACAAACCTCAGTTGCGGTTCGTCCCTGGCCCTGGTCAGGGTGGTGCGGGAGGCAGCCAGTCGATGTATCTCTCTCACTTTGATGTTTTTCTCTCTTTCCCTCTCCCTCTCCCTCTATCTGAAGATAAATAGAAAAATATCATCGAGTGAGGATTAAAAAATAAAAATAAAGAGAGAGCCTAGCCTAATTCAAAATGCCCTACAAAGATTGTACAATGGACAAAACTAGGTCTTGAGCAACTTTGGGTGTCTGTGGGGTACCTTCTTTCTCCCTGGATTTCCCACCCATCTCTCGGAATTGGCCACAGGACAGTGAAGTAATATGTCTGATCATCACGCGCCCCGCAACCCTCAGCTAGAATTCCGATGCGGCTAAGTTTGAATTCTGGCTCGGGCAAGTTCCAAGAAATGTGGCAAGTTCCTGAAATCCTCCTCAACACCTGTTTTTCTCTCCTCTAAAATGGGTTTAATCCCAGCCCATTCAGAGGGTGGCTGAGGATTATAAAGTTAAATAACATGACGAAGCCCCCAGCACAGTAAGGGGGAAATGGCAGGCTTTTAAAAAGGTTTGTGAAATAAACCAACGATGTTCAAATGCACTCAGGAAGATTATAACCACTGATAAAGATTAAAAAAAGGTTAAACGTTTTTTAATTTCAATTTTAATTTTTGAAATTGAGTTTAGAGAGAGAGGAAGGGAGAGGTAGAGAAACATTGATGTGAGAGAGGAACATTGATCAGTTGACTCCTGTAACAATCCTGACCAGGGATCAAACCCACAACCTGGGTATGTGCCCTGACCAGGAATCAGACCTATGAATTCAGCGTACAGGACGATGCTCCAACCATCAAAGCCACACCAGCCATGTTAAAAACTGTTTTTATCCTTTTTTTTGGTTAAGGTAAGCATTCGCTAGAAAGTTTAAAGGACATATATACACACACACTTGTTTGATCACAAATATATATAGTTTTCAAGTGTTTTACTGGTATAACAATGACTCAACTCATACCTCAGTCTAAATCAGGAATCAAACTTTTCCTGTAGAGGCCCAGATAGTACCTATTTTCTGCACTGCGGGCCAGATGGACTCTGTTGCGACTACTCAACTCCACCCTTTAAGCACAAAAACTCTAGGCAATATGGAAACAAATGAGCATGGCCATGTTCCAAGTCAAGTCATTCAGGGACACTCATCTTTCCATGAGTGAAAATGCTCTGGTCTGAAAGCCCATTCACGGCCCTGGCCAGATTGGCTCACTGGTTATAGCGTCAGCCTGTGGACCAATGAATCTCGGGTTCGATTCCAATCAAGAGCATGCACCTCGGTTGCGGTTCGTCCCTGGCCCTGATCGGGGTTGTGCCGGGGGCAACCAGTTGATATTACCTCTCTCACATTGATGTCTCTCTTTCTCTCTTTCTCTCCCTCTCTCCCTCCCTCCCACTCTATCTGAACATAAATAGAAAAATATCCTTGGGTGAGGATTAAAAAATATAAAAAAATAAAAGTCCATTCATGGCCAGGGTGTTGCCATTTTACTTTGTAAGTCAATTTTAGATGTTAAGCCCTAAGGACCTAAGGGCTGAGTCCAACTGTCCTACTCTTTCAGGACAAAAATAAAAATCAAAGATATCCTTTAGAGAATGGAACCAAATCCACTGTGCTATCTTGACTCTAACAGGCTCATCTAAAATGTCAAAATAGAAAATAGCATCCTTATGTGCAGAAGGTGGAGGGAGAGTGAGTGTCCTTCGTACTATCAAATCAAACAAACAAATCGAAAACAGAACTCATTCCACCGCTTTTTATTTTTCTAAATAACCTACTCCACCTCATTCTGCAAACATATAAAGTGCTGGACAACCACTCTGCCTGGGTAAAACCTCCTCCTGCAAGAACAGGACAACAGAGACGGTCGGCCACGAGAGGTGATTCAATGTGAGCAACGCTTGCAGAACGTTTTACATACACTCTCTGTTGTTGACTGTCCCTGGCCATCGGGCCAGACACAAGAGGCTGTAATTATTATGAGCATTTTACAAGAGAAGTTCTGGACTTCCCAGAGCTGGTGAGCACCTTGCCTGGGGGCCTACAGAGCTAGTAGCCACTGGCTGAAGAACTGACCCCAGTCGGCTAAGTCAGAAAACACAGTTCAGGGTCGCTGTGTGTGTCGGGAGGCATGCTTGGTACTCTGAGCACCCCTTGAGAGGTGCCATCCCCCGGGGCCGCCATGCTGTAAGGAAACAGCCATGCAGATCGGTCTCCTGCAGGTACTACATATGCTAATCCCAGAGCCTGCACCTCCAGCAGACAGCACAACCACCAGCGAACCAGCCTTCCCACCATCCCAGGCCTTCCCCTGGGCATCCGCTCACCGCCAGCCTCTGTATCTTACCCCAGAGACCTCAAACCTCATGTATTAAGAGACAAGCCTCCCCCTGCTATACCCTTTCCAAAGTCTTGACGCACAGAATCTGTGAGTATAATAAAATATTTGCTGTCTAAAGAGAAAGAACTGACCCCAGAATCTTTTCTCGGAGGTTTTCTGCCATATGCTGCCACCTCTTTTTAATGCTTAGCTAGCCAGTCAGCGTGGCTTACACACACATTGCGGGAAGGAAGGGGGTGAAATATATCCAGTGCAGTGATTGAATGCCGTTGCTGAGTAATTAATGTTTTGAATATGATTCGCTCTCCATATGGAAGTGTGATCAAAGCACGGGAGAGGTGACCTGCCCACGCGAGAGGAAACTGATCCACACCGCCATCCGAGGTTCTGATTTTAGGGCCACACACTCGTGCAGGAGCTGTCTTCCTTGCCTTCAAAGATTCTCTTTTTTAGGTATTAAAATGGATAATTACCCTTCCTTCAAGTATCAGGCACATGCCTGGCCAGACAGCAAGTCAGCCCACTACTAATACACATTACAGTGGGTATGACTTTGATGTTAGGGACAATGCTGCATTCTTTTCACGTGTATTCTTCAGTGCACTCGTGTGGCTGTTCAAAAGATAAACTAACTAAAAATATTTGTGCAATAGGGTTAGTTAATTAAAGAGACATTGCTGAATAAAACGGTATCTTTATACTTATACATACACACATATATGCATCTATCTATCTACATCTTCAAAAGTTATGCCAATTTATACTCCCACCCTCAGTATATGAGGGTTTTTGTTACCTCACCGTCTGACCAAAATTGGCTACTAACAATTTTGTTAATCGCTGCCAATTCAAGATGTACAAATGGTATGTCATTGTTATTTTAATCTGTTTTTCTCTGGACACCAACATTTAAGTGCAGTCATTAAAGCTGGTCCCCACTGGGATGAGAGGGTTGTCTTCACCCCAACAGCTGAAATTTGATCAGAGGCTGGTGACAATCACGGGAAAACATGCATCAGTGACTCCATTTAAAGGGTTCAATGAATTTCCAGAAATAATATGGAAATTTGAGTCACACTGAACTGGGTGTCGTGAACGTCCCCAGTTTTGGAAGATCAGGGGGCCACCCCTCTGCATATAAATTTTCCTTGTGGTCCCCCCTCTCAGAGAGGGTGCACCTGCAGTCTGGATGGTTGCCTCCTGCAGAGCTGATTCTATGGCTGTCACGCGAGCATGCGAGGTGGCCTGGTGGCTGAGAGACTCGCCTCTCTCTGACAGTGGGGATAGCTGGAATGGGGCGCAGGTGACCCAGCGTTTTCCATTCAGAGAACAAGAGAAACCTGGGCCCGAAGCAATCATGTTCCACTTTATAATGGCCAAGGCAGCCTAAACAAGGCAATAACAGAGCCGGCCAGAGAGCCAGACCCAGCCCTAGGGTGACACTGAGCTCCTGGGTTCCACAGACATAAAGCAACTCCTGAAGTCTGCAGTTCTGAGTGTTAAATTCTCCCTTTGGCTTCGGCTAACTTTGGTTTCTGCCACTTATACCCAAAGGAAACATAACTAGTAGATCAGTTCAAAAAGCTTCTGACCCCAATTGTTACCTGCTCAACACCTGACAGTAGGGAATTCTTGTCCTTGCTATGTCATTCCACAGTGTCCTGCCAAGATTGAAGGGCATTAATGAGCAAAATACTAGTAAGTCACAGTAAATCAATATAGTTGAATGAAAAAATAAAGACTGTTGAAATGGTGATGTGTATATATACATATATATACAACTTGCATATCTACCCATATACATAAATACAACTTGTCTATACACAAGTTAACAGAAACAGTGCAATACTGAATCAATGGTGTTGAGTTTATTCAGCTGAAGAAAACTTGTCAAGAAAAATAATGCATGTTAAATTTGATATTTAATTTTTAAAAAGGCAATTCTAGGTAAATTTAAAGATCTAAAGATAAAGCATAAGACCATACATTATTATAAGAGGCTATTTTTATAGATGTTGAATGGGCAAGGAGAGCTTCTTGAGTCAACAATTAAAGGGATCACTCAAAATATTGAACTTTTATATGGCAAAAAATAGATGAAGTCAAAAAGTAAATGAGATAGAATGTGTTTATGACAACTCTAACTGACTAAGGTGAACAGCTAGAGCGGTTCTCAACCTGTGGGTAGTGACCCCTTTGGGGGTCGAATGACCCTTTCACAGGAGATGCCTAAGACATAACAGTAGCAAAATTATAGTTATGAAATAGCAACAAAAATAATTTTATGGTTGGGGGTCACCACAACATGAGGAACTGTATTAAAGGGTCACAACATTAGAAGGTTGAGAACCCCCGATAGCGCATACTGAGAATTCCTACAGGTTAACAAGAAAAAGATAAACCAATGGAAAATGAATAAAGATTGTACAGAAATGATTCATACAGGAGGAAAGATATTGTGTATCACAAGTAATCAGGAAAATGAAAATTAAAGCAAAATATCCCATGTGCCATACTTATACTAAGTCATTAAAAAAAATACTGCTTTGGGGGGAAATTGGAGAACATCTATAATTGTGTGAGCAATAAAAGAAAATATTGCTTTTTTAACTTCTATTTTGTAACTTTATTTTTATTGTTGACATTCTCACAGATGTCCCTATACCCCCTGCCCTTTGCCCACCTCCACCAGCCCATACCCCCCTTCCCTCTGGCCACCACCACACTGTTGTCCTTGTCTCTGAGCTATGCCTGTATGTGCCTTGGCTAATCCTTTCACATTCTTTCATCCGCCCCCCCCCCGCCCTGACAGCTGTCAGTCTGTTCCATGTATCCACACCTCTGTTTCTATTTTGTTTGTCAGTTTATTTTGTTCCTTAGATTCCTAATATCCAGTGTTTGTCAAGTAGTTCGCAGTGTCGAGAAGATTGCAAATCATTCTAATGTCTTTGGGTAAAATTTGGTAAAATTTGCTGAAATTTAAAAATTTGCAGAATATGCACTAGTTATTTTTTTTCTGGGAATTTATCCAACAGAAAGAAAAAGTACCAGAACTAAAGAAATATATACAAACTGTTCACTGCAGCAGTGCTTAGTTTTATCTGGAGACGAAACAAGCAAATGTAAAGTAGAAATAATCTAAAGGCTATCAACAGGTGGTGGTGGAACAAATTATGCTGTATCCATATCATGGAATACTATACAGCTATTACAAAGGACCATGCAGATTTTTAACATTGACATGTAAGGGTAATAACCATGCCGTGTGAAAAAGGCAAGTTGCTCAATAAAATATAGACTATGAGAACATCTTTAAAAGATGTGTATATTTGTATTAGCAAAGGAGAGAATACAAAAGCGCATAAACCAAGTTGTAAAGGATATTGTATTTCCCTGGGGGCATTATTGGAGGACTGAAGGGGTAGACGGAGAAGGGCCACCTATTAATTTTACTTTGGATAGTTCTGTGTTATTTTAATGATTCCAAAAGCCATGTGTTATTTTTTTTTTAATTCAAATGACTAAAATAAAGATTTTAAAAGAGATAAAATCATCTCTGAAACTTTTTATTTGAAATGGTCTTATAACACTTCTGCCCAGTTTTCATTTGTTCTCTGCCTCTAGAAAAAGGCATCACGTGAAATGTTACATATACAAGCCTCTTGGCATGAATCCAGTCGGAGCTGCCCACTGAAAGTTAATACGGGCTGTTTAACAAAGCATAATTAAAAGCACCGAACAACTAAAATATCCATATAATTACCACAAAGCTGATATAATTGCATACATCCTTTTATTGGGTGATATCCTTGTCCCTACATAAGCACAAAGCTGAAACAGAACAGTCCTCCCAGCTCTTTGATTCACACAAAATTATCCGATTAATCTGCAGATTACCAGCAGAAAAAATAATCTTCTATTAAATTCTCTCAAAACAGAATCAAATTTTTAAATTCCTAGGTGGAGATAGTCATTCCTTACTTTCAGGAAAAAGGAAAAAAAAAAAAATTTCACATTGCAATAAAATATTTCTGTGCTACCTATTTAGGTAAATGTTATGGGTGAACTATTTGTTGAAATATTTTTATTTTTTATTTTTACATTTTATTTTTAGAACAGTGTTAGCTTCATAGCAAAATTTAGAGCAAGGTATAGAGATTTCCCACTACCCCCTCCCCCCACATAAGCAAAGCCTCCCCCATTATCAACATCCCCACTACTGTGGCACATTTGTAATGATTGGTGAACCTACATAGACAAACCATTATCACCCAACATTCTTAATTTACATTAGGGTTCACTCTTGGGATTGTACATTCTATGGGTCCAGGCAAATGTATAATGGCATGTATCCATCATTATAGCATCATACGAAGTAGTTTCACTACCCTAAAAATCCTCTGCACTCTCTCTATTCATTCCTCCCTCCCCCTCTAGTCCCTGGCAACTACTGATACTTTTACTGGCTGTCAGTGTCACCTTTTCTAGAGTTTAAGAATTGCTGGAGTCATACAGTGCACAGCCTTTGCAGATGGGCTTTCTTCACTTATTAGTATGCATTGAGGTTTTTTGTATGTCTTTTCATGTCTTGATAGCTCATTTAATTTTTGTGTGGATGTGAGTTACAACTCGTTTCAGTAAATACCAAGAAGCAACCTTGCTGGATTGTATGGTGGGAGTATGTTTAGTTTTAGAAGAAACCACCAAACAGTCTTCCAAAGTGGCTGCACCATTTTGCACTCCCACCAGCGATGAATTAGAGTTCCAGTTGCTCCACGTCCTCACCAGCATTTGGTGGCCGCGTTCTTCCAGATTCTGGCCGTTGTAATAGGCCAGTTGTGGTATCTCATCTCATGGTTGTTTGCGTTTCCATCTCCAAATGTTGTTTATTTTGCCAAAAAAAATAATGGAAACACAGTTAAACAAACTGTGGTTACCTAAGTGATGGCTTAAATTGTGCCACACCCCCTCGAATTCACAGGTGAAGTTCTTGTATTCCGGGATAGGGCCTTCAATTAAGTTGAAATGAGGTTAGATGGACAGACCCTAATCCAATAGGACTGTCCTTATAAGAAGAGATTAGGACACAGACACACATGAAGGATGACCTTGTGAGGACACAGGGAGAAGATAGCCATCTACAAGCCAAAGAGAGAGGCCCAAGAAGAAACCAACCCTGCAACACCTTGCTCTCAGATTTCTGGTCTGCAGGATTGTGAGAACATACATTTCCATTGTTTCAGCTGCCCAATTTGTGGCACTTTGGTATGGCAGCCCCGGCAAAGGCAAGCTATCTGAACTATAGATTGTTATGCAGTTGTTGACAAGAAAAAACAAGATTTTAAAGTATTGACCATAAGGCTACTCACAACACATTGTTTGGATATAAGGGTGTATTGTCAACCGTCAAAAACATAAGAAGCACTAGATAAAGGGAAAGTCCTGAAAGAGAAATCTTTTGGGCAAGACTTATAGGTTATTCGTGTATTCGTTACACAAACATTTTCATCCTTAGGTGTCTTCCATTTCAAATAGTTCAAGCAATTTTGAACTTGCTATAATCCTTGATGTACCTAAATTAATACTTAGAACCTTCAGAGAAGAGACATCAAGTTAAAGCTCTTTTGAGAGGATGACACTGTGTAAGCTGAGTGAGTAATCCTGAAGAACAAAAAAGTGCTGATTTTTAAACTCCAATGTCAAAAACATGGACTTTCTAGTGGAATCTCAGGAAAGCTTAGAAGGGGCACTTATCATTTCTAGCCTGGGAGGTACTGGGAATACTTCCACAGCCCTCTGACAAACCATGTCTTGGGGAGAAAAACAGCAATCCACAGAAGACAATGACTTGAGTCCTCCAGGAATCTGGGGGAAACATCTAGAAGTAGATCGTGCAAAGGCAAAATGCACTTGGCATTATGTGTTTGTCCTACAAACCCACATTTGTTTTGCATTCAGCTCCATACTATATCTGTGATGCTATTTACATAAAATAGCATTTACAATCCTTTTATTTCTTACTTCTAGGTCAAATGAGGGCTCAAAATGGGTTTCTCTGTGGTTTGAGGAGCCCCAGAGAATGCTGCCACATGGTCAGGGACAGTTTGGCTAGCTCAGGAGATAATTCTGGACATCAATTATTTTCTTTCTCTGAAATACGAATGGCCCATATGCAGTTTTCCTGACCAATGGTGTCTACCACGATGAAGATGTGAGAGTAAATTAACATTTAGCACTGAGGACATGCATGGTGTCATGCCAAGTGCTTTTCATGCCTTTTCTCGTGCATTTTCTCCCTTAATCTTTCTAATAAAGCAGAGAGCCTGGTACTGTGACCATTTCTACTTCAAAGACAGAGAAACTGAGACTCAGAGGCATTAAGTCTATCTTTTCCAAAGTCAAACAATAAGACAGCCAGTCTGTGAACACAGGCAGTTCTGAAAATCCCAAACCCTTAACCACCATGCACGCTCCATGTTCCTGAGTGATGTCAACCAGGCTAAAACCTCCATGCTCCAGATGAACCTCCACAGCTCAGAATAACGTGGAGTCCTGCTGCACATGGACGGGCCACAGGAACAGTGACTAGTACAAATCAAGTTGCAAAAAACTTTTAGTTCCCCTGCTTGAACTTCCTAGCACTAAATGTCAACACTTTACATACGTTCATTTACAAACATCTCCCTAAGAAACGGTACCAAGGGATTACAATTGCTTTCTGTTTTGAGGACATAAACCTGTGCATGTGTGTGCCCAGGTGCATGTCCATGCACTTCACCCTTGAGTGGGCATCCGGGGCTTCATCTCATTTTGCGCCAGTCATCTTGTCAACTGCATTGCAGGGGAGAATCTTACACCCACTTTTTTTAAGACGCTGAATTTACAACTCCATTCGTAACACCTATCTGCACACAACAATTGGCTAATTACACTGTGGTCATTAAAGCAGATCCAACGATGAAGGACAGCAAATCACTGGGGTCCACATTATCATTCATCCTAGCAGATAGCAGCACCTACTCCTGAGCCTCAAATGAGACAATAATTTCCAGAATTTCGACTATGCACATAAAATGGATCCTTAATTGGGAGGCCTTTGAATACCCCCAGCAATTTAATGAGTCCTGGGGCACTGCAGGAATGGTGATAGGAACTAGAGCTCATGTTATTAAAGTTACAGTTCAGATGTCTGGAAAAGCAGTCAGTAATTCAGTGTATCACTGAGGGCACATTTCTCCCCACGTCAAACCAAAGCTGTGGCAGGGTGACTTTCAGAAACTCGGGGTCATGTGAAAATAATGCAAGACCCCAGGGATGACTCCTGGGATCTTGTTCTTTTTCACTGCATTCTTCTTGAGTTTACAGCCAGTGCCTTAGCTTCCATTACCAAGGGACCCCATAGCCCCGTGATACCGGCTGCATCACCTTCTCCTTCATACACAGGCTTCTTTCGTTTCTGGGACTCCCCAATTTCCTGCTGTTATCATGGTACTTAGACTTCTTTTCTCCCCGGGAAGCCTCTCAATGCGGAGATCCAAACGGTATTGAATCTTCTTTCTTTCTCACTCCAAACTCTGCTGCAATGACTCCCATCAGTTCCCATGGCTTAAAAACCATGTATACTCGAAGGCTGTCCGATGTGGCACTCACCCCACTTCCCTTCTGAGTGTCAGATTCATACACTTAGCTGCCTACAAAACATCTCTCTGCACCCAACTGTCTGCCATCCATCTCAAGCATCAGGCCTCTGACTCAGTCAGCTTCTTCCTTAGATCCAATATGTGTTCCTCTTCCTGTTTCTTCCATCTCCTTAGATGTCACCTGCATCCACCCAGAACATCCCAGAATGAAACCTGACAGTCCGAGTTGCTCCCTCTCACATCTTCACCCGTTATTTACAATTAATCGCTGAGGTCAATTGATTCTCCCACCTCATCCCTCATAGATCCACGCAGGTCTCTTCACTCCCAGAGCCATTACCCTCACCAAAGCCTCCATATTTCTCATCGGCAGCATCCCCCTAACTGCTGCTCCTCTCCTGTCTCCTTCCACCGCAATCCATTCTCCACACTGCAGGGAGAGTTACCTTTCTAAATGGAAAATTTGATCCACTTCAATGGTTCCCAATTGTCCTTAAAGTAAAAGCTAAACTCCTTAACTTGCCTTAACAGAGCCCTAAGTTATCTGGTCCTTCCTTATCTCTAGGTTCATTGACCGTGGCCTTTCCCACATCATCATTGATAAACTCAAATAGGTGTGTACATGCACACATACACACACACACACACACACACACACAGACACACACACACACTGACCTACTGACCCACTTTCTGTTCTAAGAATGCACAGTTTCCTTTACCTCCAGGCCTCTGAACATGACATTTCCTCTACCTATAAGAACCTGGCCTTAATCATATGTGTTTCTTCCTCCCATTCCTCAGCATCTATCAAAATCCCAGCAACTAAGTGGGTGCTAAATACATTATAATGAAAAAGTATAGCAAGAGAGCATCTCCGTTCCCTCCCTCCCTCCCTCCCTCCCTTCCTTCCTTCCTTCCTTCCTTCCTTCCTTCCTTCCTTCCTTCCTTCCTTCTTCCCTTCCTCCCTTCCTCCCTTCCTCCCTTCCTTCTTTCCTTCCTTCCCTCCTTCCTTCCTTCCTTCTTTCCTCCTCCCTTTCCATTTAACCAGAATTCTTATATATAAAGATATAAGCTTTTTACTCAATTCCAGTGGCTGGCTTTGACCTAAGATTATAATATATTTGAATACATAAAATTTTACAATTTTTTCATATACTTTTCTACCCTCCAGCCTCTTTTTTCTTACCATTACTCTCCTGGCATCGTTTCATTATCAGGCTCACACCATTTCTCTGGCTTTAATAATATCTTACAGTGTATGAATGTGGGACTTGTGGTGAGCCACCTCCAACCCATTTTGGAACTAGAGGTGGACAAAAGGCAGCCACAGAGTTGAAGCAGACATGGCCATTCCCAGCCACAGGTCCCCACCTCCATGCTGTCTGAAATGCTGAAGAGCATTAGCACTTGCTTAAAAAGTCATCATGTATCTATGGCAATGTGATTTACCTGACTCTATGATAAGCCTGGGACAGGAAGGCCTTTCAGTAATATTGATCTAGGAGAATAAAAGCAGCTTGTCATTGTTTTATGGTAATAGTTCACAACAGCTTCACGGTGATTAATAATTGCATTCATAGAACTCCTGCCCTCGAAGGGATACATTGTTTACATTCTGCCTGTCACTCACTGGGAGGCAAAGGGGCTTGCTGAAGGTCAAGGATGAGTGTCACCCTTCTCTATGCAGCTTTTCTTACCACTGCTGAGCAGGAATGATACGTCCCTCCAGTGGGTGGGCTGTTCCATCTTTTCTCTGTTCCTATGGCAGCGTCCTGGTGTTACACTGCAGCGAGATCGTTTAGATCCCTGAGGTTTCAATAGACTTTTGGATCTGAGACTAAGGATATTTTCTCCTTAAAAAATAGAAGAGCCCGGCTAGTGTGGCTCAGTGGTTGAGCACTGACCAATGCAACAAAAGGTTGCCGGTTTGATTTCCAATCAGGGCACATGCCCAGGTTGTGGGCCCGAGCCCTAGTGAGGGGCATGCAGGAAGCGCCTAATCGATACTCTCTCTCATTGATGTTTCTCTCTCTCCCCCTCTCCCTTCCTCTCTCTCTCTCTAAAATCAATGAGAAAATACTAGAATAGCAGTGGTATGTGAGGAGGGAGAGAGTGTAAGAGACAGGAAAAAGAGACTGAGAGAAAGTGAGGGACAGCACAGGGAAAGGGAAGCAGAATGGAAGAGAGGGGCGAGGGAAGACGATCTATGCTTCTCCTTGTTCAAGCTCAATCTATTTCTGAACCACACATGAAACACTCTTCCAAGTTCACAGTATTAACATTTCCAACGTTTAGGCGGGAAAAAGTATGATTTTAAGAAATACGTTATCAGTCTTCTTCAATAGTACTAACATTGACTTGTTTACGTTTTCACTCTCTCTCTCTTTTCTACGAGGCAGCACTGTTGGGGAGAATGTCCTGCAGTGGTGGAGATGTTCCCTCCACCTGTGCTCTCCAGTGCGTGGGCCTCCAGCCACCTATGACTAGTTAGCACTTGAAATGCGATTTTGCTGACTGAGGCACTAAACTGTTCATCCTAATTCATTTATGTGCCAATGTCAATAGCCATGTGGGGCTTGGGGAGGGCGTATTGGTCAGCACAGGTGGAGATTATCAGCTTTCAAAGGTAGGAGCTTGTCCACTTTGTATCCCACTTACAGTAGGTGTGCTGTAAACACAGTTATGGAATGAGGGGAGCAAACAGAATTAAAGGAATGACAATTTAATAGACTGGGGTGTTTCCCCATAAAGCAATATTGAATATTACTCAACATTATAATAATCATAGAGATTAGTAACTAACATTTAATAAACATCTTCTATGTGTGAAACCCTACCCTAAGAGCTTTACAGTGATCATCTCCTATCCATTCAGTCACCCTGTGGGATGTGGAAACTGAGGCACAGAGAAGTTGATAACTTACCCAAGCTCACACAGCTAATGAGATAAGACAGAAGAATCCACATTCAAGCAACCTACTGACAGAGGCTAAATGTTTAGTCCTTGTAGCCAAGGTCTGCCTTGAGCATCATTTGATAACCTCTAGGTCCCTGGTGGTAGCTCCCCAGAGGGTCTTCTCAGCCCTCCAATAGCTGTCACCTACAAAATATGGCACTGAGGCAGGGAAGGAGGAGCACCATAGGCCAGTGCTCCTTCACCATGTGCCTGAGTTCTGTCTGTGGTGTGGGGAGTCAGAAACACAGGAGCGGGGCCTCACCTAGTTGGGGTGCGCAGGGGAGGTTTCCAAGGCAGGGGAAACCAAAGGGCTGAATCCTGGATGATTATTAGGAAGCATCTAGTTTAGAGAATCAGAAAACCTTTCCAGGTGAAGGTGGCCACATCTGCAGAAAGGAACAGCAACATCATGGGGAGTCACAGCATGCCCAGATGCTAAAAGGTGGAGGCACTGAGCAAACGGTCCTTGGCCTGGGAGAGTTACTCTGTGTTCCCGTGTCTCCACGATCCCACTGATGATTGTATCCAACTATGAAAAACTCACGTGAAGCATGCAACAGCACCTACCCAGTGCTCCATACCTGTGAGCTATGCTTTTCCTCAATGTTGATAATCGCCATAACCATTCATTATTTTATCATTTCACGTCCACATAAGGCTTTTCCTGACATATATATTTTACCCATACCACTGCATACATACTCTTTGGCTTCAAATAAAATAATAATAGGTAGAGCTTTAGCAAAACTTGCGAGCGTGCACCTGAGTTGATCGAGCACTGTGTTGAATTTAAAGGGATGAACTTGAGAAATGAAGGGTGGGAAGGGGGGGTCATTGGGACACTTGATGGTGAGAAAATATGGCGAGGGAAGTATCATAGGAGAATAGAAAATATCCAATCTGTTTACAACAGTTCCCACAATCTCTATTGTCTTAAACTGGGCCCATTTTTCTCATTGACACTGTCTGCTTGGATGTTTGAGTTTGTGGCCCCTGTTGCTCAGGGGATATCAAGAATAAAACCAGATCGATATTTTGGGGGTTATATTTATTTCTAGATCTATTTATTACTCATTCCCCTGTTTCCTTGGGTCCAGGAAGGATTAAATTGGCTTACATTGACAAACACAGCACAGCAAGATAAAATAGATTTATCTATCTAGTTAATAGGTGATAAGAGGGAACAAAAGGAAACCATTGTAGGAGACAAACGGGCACCAGGAATTTAGGTCAATACTAACACATGAAGCACAGAGCTCTCTCGGTTTGCTAGGAGCACACCTAAAAGTTTGTCCAGATTGTCCCACCCGTCAACATGGAAGGGAATTTTATGACTAATCTATGTAATGCCAAGTGCCTGCAGTATGTAAATAAACCAATGATTCATCAGGATGATTCCCCAGGGCGGAAGCGGAAGGAAGTGTGGCGGTGTAACAAGCATGGCCGTCCGATTCCGCCTCGCCTGATGGCAGGCTGTGTGTGACGGAGGCCTCAGCTCTCCGAGAGGCAGGTGCTCACTGTTCTGGTCCTCACTTGACAGGTAAGAAAACCAACTCTCATCGGAGTCAAGAGAAATGCTTTGGTTGAGAAGGAAAGCTGGGATTTGGACCCCGGCCGTCTGATATCATGGCTGCATTTGTAGCCACTGGGCAGACAGCCTGAAATGTAATACGTAGGACACCTCCTCACATAGCATAGAGGACATTTCTGCTTCTTGCCATGTCCTCAGATATGGGCTCCTGGTATCATTCCACACTGCGATCTAATTAAAGCAATTGTAGGAGGGAGCCAATGCAATCCAAACCACAAACAATCTCTCTGCTGACCTGGTATCCTCGGGCTTTACTTTTACAGTAGCTAGAGGAATGAATGGGAAATGCATCCTTCTTGAACTATTCCCTAAACTCTGCTTCTCATACTCACTTTCTTACTGATTCTGGGGCCAGTGAGACCAAACCACCTTCATTAGCAAGAACCTGATAGGATATTAAATTGTGTGGCTTGATAAATATGGACCTCCACCATGCACCCATTCTTTCCTGTGTGCTTGAACTTAAAGAATATAAAATCAATCCTAAAAGACACTAAAGCTGTGGTATATTTACACAATGGAATACTATGCAGCTGTAAGAAATAGAGATCTCTTACTTTTTTGAGATGACATGGAGGGACCTAGAGAGTATTATGCTAAGTGAAATAAGCCAGTCAGAGAAAGACAAGTACCACATGATCTCACTTATTTACGGTACATCATGAACAAAATAAGCTGTCAATCAAAAACAGATCCAGAGCCATGGACATAGGGAACAGACTGACAAACCTCAGAGAGATGGGGTGATGGGAGGGATGGGAAGAGATAAAGCAAAAAACTTATATGCATGTATGCATAACCAATGGACACAACATTAGGTTGGGGAAAGGAGGGGGTGGGAGGAGGGAGGAGGGGTCAATGAAGGAAAAAAGGGGAACATCTGTAACACTTTCAACAATTAAACAAGAACAACCCGGAATTCTGCATTAGAAACTCAACCCAGTGTTAACCCTAAACGCTAGAAGACAGGACGACTTTCCCTCTCGGTCCTCTTCCCACATAGTAGCGCATCCCCAGGCATCGTGTGCAGCGGGAGGGGGCCAGGTCCTCTGATGCACAGAACTGCAAGGAAACAGCTGTTTGTAGGAAAACCAAACTGCTCTGCTCTTAGCTGCCACCCACAGGAAACAAACATGTACACAGAGCTTTTGGCAACACCTAATCAGATGCCTGCCTTCCAAGGAAATTCACAGCCCAGACCATCCTACCCCAAACAAGAGCACTGCAAATTGTGCAAAATAATTGTTCCATCAGGCCTTGGAAGCATCCAGGTGGCCCTCAGAAGGCAACAGGGGCAGACACGGGAAAGGGGCCTGGCTCCGTTATAACTGAGTTGATAACAGAGTAATTTAATTCTAGGACTTGAAGGAAGAGCCATCCCGTGAAGCTGGTGTGTTCTATATGCTGCCCTTCACCTCTTCCAAAACCCACTGTCTTTCCCTGTAACATCCGTGAAGGGGTGTAAGGAAGCTTTGCCCCTCTGTTTCCAGGCTGTACCATGCCTGACTTGCAGTGACAAGAACCTAGGGCTTGACATCTTTCTGTCCGTGTGATGCTCTTATCTGCTCTTCCAAGATAGTTTTACATAAAACCACCCACATCTGGGAGATTAGTTTATAGACATGTATGTCTGCCCTGGCCAGTTTGCTCAGTGGTTAGAGTGTTGGCCCGTGGATCAAAGAGTCAGGTTCGATTCCCGTCAAGGGCACGTGCCTCGGTTGTGGTTCGGTCCCCATCCCTGGTCAGCGTCGTGAGGGAGGCAACAAATCAATGTGTCTCTCTGACATAATATTTCTCTCTCTCTCCCTCCCACTCTATCTGAAGATAAATAGAAAAATATTCTTGGGGGAGGATTTAAAAAAAGAAATGTATGTCTTGCCCAGCTGAAGTGGCTCAGTTGGTTGGTGCATCGTCCTGTGCACCAGTTTGATTCCCAGTCAGGGCATGTGCCTGGGCTGCCCTGGTCAGGACATGTACAGGAGGCAACCAGTCGATGTTTCTCTCTCTCTCTAAGCATGTCCTCGGGTGAGTATTAAGAAAAAAATAAATATGTCTTGTTTTTCTCTTCTCAGAAAAGTATTATCACGTTTAAAGGGACTGGAAATGGCTGTTCTCCCTCAATGCAATATGAAATGCATTCCATAGACCCAGAGCAAAACTACAGGCTACAGGCACACTTTGCATCTGTGAACATGCGATAGGACGAGGAGATTGAAGGCACAGAGACTTCTGCAGGATGAATCTGAGCTAAGCACACCTGCTGAACATGTGGTTCCGTCGGTAACCTAAATGATGGTCCTATGAGCCTTTCACAGGGCTCTCAAGCAGGGTGATGTCTTGTCCTCCAGGGCACACGTGGCTGTCACCTAGAGCAGTAGGAACGTCAGGTAAAGTCCAGGAGTGCTGGCAAACACTTCATGACGCACAGAAATGCCCACCCCGATACAACATCATGGGGCCTAAGATGTCAGAAGTTCCGTGCTGGAGAGATCCTGCTCAGACATACCTTGTAAAAGAAACATGAATTAGTCAAAGAAAACGCATCAAATTGAGGGAAATATCTCTGCCACCAGAACACAACACTCCTCCAATGACTGTGCTTAAGTTTGGCATTGAGAGAGGGGGGGGGAAGAGAGAAAGAGGGAGGAGAGAGAGGGAGGGGCAGGGAGGGGGGAAGAGCAAGAGAGAGAACCAGTCTTACCAGTGATATCTTGTTATTATAACACAGATCACTGACTGACTGGTGGAAGGGGACCAAAATGCCCAAGGCCCCTCTCTTGAACACGTCCTAACACTGGGGTTCACTCTATGATTGCATGGCTGCCTCTTCCCTTCTCGAGATGAAAAAGAACGGATGTTCTCTTTTTTTTAGCGTCGTCTTTCAGAATGATGAATAAAAGGTTTAATTTGCTGGCTGCTAAAAATAAAAGCCCTGCCATAACTCTCAAGAGGCTTTGGTGCAGCATGAAAGCTGGTTTGGAAATCTGGATTACGAATTCTAATTTTGTTAATGCTTGGTGTTAGCCAACTTTAGGTGACATGTCCATGTATGTAAAGCTATGCAATAGGCATGCATATTTGCATAGCTACATACAGAAGTAGCACATGGTCTCAGAATGGGCACTTTCACACTGATAGCCTCGGCCATGAATTCTGGCCACCACACATTAAAATGATTGAAAGTCGATACCAGGTTTTGGAAGGTGCTGTCAGTCGATCCCTCGCCTACCAAATCTTCATAACATATATTCATATAACTCCCATTTCTGCATAGTCCAATTAACTTCAAACAGGTACATAATTGGTGGTCTTGAGGGATCTGTTAGGCCGTCATTACTAAATTATCCCACTAGATAGCAAGATGGCATTTCCAAATCCATTTCACTCATGGCCACAGGTTCCAAACTAGGCCTTTCTGGCAAATTCTGTATTTCTACTGTACAAGAAATCTGTTAGGCAATCTGTCACATCAACATACATAGGAAATGTACATAATGCAATGCTTGAAGGAAAAGGAGTCCAATAGACCATGAACTTTTAATGAATGAATTTTAACAGTTTGCAATCTGGTGTGCGGGTTTCCAAGTTTTCTTGTTGAAGAGAAATGTGTCTGGTGTTTTATGTTTTCCTAGGCTTGATTTAATTACAATGACAAAGAGTGAAAATACATTTTTCACTCCTGCAAAAAAAAAAAGAAAGGGGAAAAAAAAATACCCTTGCTGATTAGTATTCTAGACGGGTGCTGTTTGCCTCCCAGGATGGCAGTGGTTTGGGACATCAGGACACATTTAGTTCTCGTTGAACTCCTTTCTAGCATGTTCCTTCGGTAGCACGGGTACTGTCATCATTCCATCATGATATCTGTCCCTTTGGTTTTCTTTCCCCATGCTTTATTTATTTATTTATTTATTTTTTTGTACGTGCCCTTAGTGGGAACCGAACTCGGGACTCTCTGGTCTGCAGGCCAACGCTCCAACCGCTGAGCCAAACCGGCCAGGGCATTTTTCCCCACGCTTTAAATCAATGTAATTATGTTGAATATCATATACAATAAACATAACTATGTATGGTCAATATAACTAACAAAAACAGTAATGCTAAAATAGTAGTGCTGGAAAAATGTGGATGGTCTTACTCCCATTTTGCAGGTAAGGAAACTAAGGCTCGGGCTCCCTAACCTTACGTGATGGGTCAATGTCCCCTCCCGGCGCTGTGCCCCAGAGTGCCCCCTGCACCGCTGGAACAGAAAAGGCATCAATACATATTACAGAAGAAAGAACTGCTCTAAAACCCTGTCACTCAAGTGCCTTTTGCATAACAAGTTCTTTAAAGTTGAAAATCTATTATTTTATGAAAACAATACGATTTAAATAAAATTCTCTACCTCCTGAAAGTGCTGCAATTGAGAATCTTTAAAAATTTGACAAACAGGCCCTTGCCAGTTTGGTTCAGTGGTTAGAGCGCCAGTGGACCAATGAGCCGCGGGTTCAATTCCGATCAAGGGTATGTAACTCAGTCGCGGTTTATCCCCAGCCCTGAGTGGGTCGTGTGGGAGGCAACCAGTCGATGTGTCTCTCTCACATCAATATTTTTCTCTCTCTTCCTTCCACTCTATCTGATGATTAATAGAAAAATAACCTCGTGTGAGGATAAAAAGTATTTTTTGACAAATAGTCCAGAAATTATAAATATATTGTTTATGATGTCTCTTTCTGCTGTTTTATTATGTGTTGTACTTGCCCAAATTTCCTGTACGTGATGATATTTTACAGCACAGTGAATGGACATGCATACAGGTTACAAAGTGTTCTCTCTGGTAATTCAAGTACCCACCTAGCACCATAGATAGTTATCACATTACTGCTGACTATGGTCCCTACGCTATGCTTTACACCCCCATGCCGACTTTGTAACTACTGAGTAGTACTTCTTAATCCCGTCACTTCATTTCACCCTGCCCCCCAACTCCCCTCCCCTCTGGTCTCCATCCGTCTGCTCTCTATATTTGTAAGTCTGTTTCAATTTTGTTCTTTAGATTCCACATATAAGTGAAATAATAGAAATGATATGGAACTTATCATTTTCTGTCTGGCTGATTTCACTTACTGTTATAACCTCTAGGTACATCCATGCTGTCACAAATAGTAAGATTTCATTCTTTTTCGTGGCTGAGTAATATTCTGTTTTATATTCTGTTTTTATATATATACATATATATAAAATATGCCTTTTTAAAAAAGATTGAAGGGAAGGCATGGGATGAGGAGAGAGAAACATCAATTCAAGAGAGACACATCTATTGATTGCCTCCTGCATGACCCCAGCTAGGACCAGGGATCAAACCTGCAACCTAGGTATATGCCCTTGACCAGGAATCAACTCATGACCCTTTGGTCTGAAGGCCAACACTCTAACCAAGGGTTAGGGAACCTTTTTTCTGCCAAGAGTCATTTGATATTTATAACATTATTCACAAGCCATACAAAATTATAGCTTAAAAATTAGCCTGCTATATTTGGTCAAACATTTAATTAACTCACCCCTAATGTGATGGTTGGAATGATTCTTTGGTGAGGCGTGTGATGTTAGCTGGTGTTGACGATGTTGCTGCTCTCAACTGCTTTTCCCGGTTTGCGTCAGTCTGGGGCACAGTCGACTCTTTGCGATGGTAAGTTTTGAAAAGAACTGCTCACGGCAGTAAGTTGTTCCAAACACAGATGCATATTTCAGTGCATGTCAAAGTGGGAAATTCATCACGGCTTACGTAATGTTTATAGAACTCAAGCAGTGGGAGGAGGCTGTACCTAGCTCTCAGCTCATCATTGCTTTGCAGCTGAATGATTTCATGTTGTAGGTTACCGGGCACATCATCTGGTTCCACAGTGAACCATGTAGCAAAGATGTTCAACTCCATTTGTTTACTTTTCATGTCCTTGAATCTTTCATTAAATAACTCAATTAGTTTCACCAGAATATTCAAGTGTCGTAGAAGACCTTTATCTTTTAGAGTGGAGAAATGCACCATGTTATTCCTTTCGAGTTGCACTTTTCAAAGCCTTAATTTAGCTTCAAATGACTTCATGTTTGAAAGGGAGCTGAGATGCTGGTTGGGGCCCTGCAACTTGACGTTCAGCTCTGAGAGGTACTTGGTAATGTCCACCATGAACGCTAAATCACACAGCCGCTTGCTATCATTGAGTTCCCTGACAGGTTTTCCCTTCATCTCCATGAACTTCTTGACTTCATTTCACAGTCTGTAAAACCTCATGAGCATCTGTATGCAACTCAACCACTACACTTCACAGTGATAAACAAGATCACTGCACTCAGAGTCAAGATCATTCAGTAACTCCTTAAACCAGCAGCTGTTAAACCCTCTGCTTTTGACAAAATGTATGCATGACACTACTGTTGACATCACATCGTTGAGCTCCAATAACTGTACACAGAGACTTTCTTGGTGTATGCAGTGGCATGTAATTAAATCACTTGGATAAAACTGAGAACATTCACTTCTTTCTTGATAAATGTCATTAATCCCCTTTGAGAGCCAACCATGGCTGAAGCTCCATCGGTAGCAAGGCCACTTCACTTTTCAAATGTGAGCTAAGGTTTTTTTCATTGATAAAACAAGTCTCTCGAACAAGTCCTCACCTCCTGTGGTGCCTCTCAGGGCTTCCGGTGACAGCAGTTCCTCCTGCGTGTCAAACTCTGCAGTTCTCCCACGAATGAAAATGACCAGTCGGGCAGTATTTGTTATGTCCATTGTCTCGTCACAAGCCAGAGAGAAAAACTGGAAATCTCCTGCAGAATCCTTCAGTGTTTTTTCAATATCTTCTGCTAAGTCAGGAATCCGATCTGAGATGGTTCTCCCAGCCAAACACTGAAACAATTTCACTTTGTCTGGTGCTAACACTCCGTAGCAGCCACCACGTGCTCTTTCACCAACTCTCCTCTGCGTGAGGCCTCAGCTTCTCTGCCATTAGCTCGCTCACTACATGACTCGTCTGAATAACGTTGTCTCTGCACCAACGAGGCGTAGTGAAAGCGGCTTGTGATTCCAAACTCCGCTGAAGAGCATTGATTTTATCCAGATGCATTTGGCCTGTCAATTCATTGAGTTTAGCATGTTTTGAGCTGTAATGATGCTCCAGATTGGCTTTTGTCATTACTGCTAATGCATCGCCACAAACTAGGCACATGGGTTTGCCTTTGACGTCAACAAAAACATCATTTGTCCATTTCTCTTGGAAAGATCGACACTCTACATCCACTTTTCTTTCCTTTGTAGTCTCCATTTGTAGGATGTCACCCCACTTATGTTTTACTAACTACCCAGTGTGTGTGTTGCCAGCAACATGATTATTTTAATTCTGCATCTTGGATTTGGAACTTATCCAACATTTTGTTTCATGGACTCTTGAGGTCTTTTCTGTGTACTGTGATTTCCTTAATCTTCATCTGAGATTCAGTTTTTGTGAGAATTGTTGATGGTGGACGTGGACAGAGGACGAATTGGAGTTATCATCTGTGTTGACAAAGAAGTCAACAACATCCTGTCAGTCATCGGAGGCAAGGTCATCAACGTGGATCATCTCATCACATCTCGTCTCAGCATCACCAGGTCGCCGTAGTTTCCCACAGTGTGTTAACACTTTCACGGCGTGTACACTCCCAGCCTGCCTGGCTGACTGTCCTCTGGGGCACTGCATACAGGCAGACGGGTTGCGGGCAGCCGGCAAGAAGCGTACGTGTCTGTCCCCTCATGTACTCGTATGTGTCCTGTCTGTCCCTTAATGGATGCTCCTTGTTTGCCCCTCAAAATTTACGTTATTATTATGATTTACTTAATATAAATTTGTGGTGTTATGAGAAAAGCTCCCAGATTTACTAAATTTTGAGTCCCATCTATGGTTGCCTTGCAGGGCCAGAACAAATGATTTTGTGGCCCTTATACGGTCCGCGGGCCAGACATTCCCCAACCGTGCTCTAACCACTGAGCAAAACCAGCTAAGGCTGTACCACACCTTTTTAATCCTCTTGTCTACTGATGGACACGTGGGTTGCTTCCCTATCTTGGCTATACTACTGCAATGAACATAGGGATGCATATATTCTTTTGAATTATGTTTTGAGTTTCTTCAGATATATTCCCAGAAGTGGAATAACTGGGTCATAAGGCAGTTCCATTTTTAATTTTTTGAGAAACCTTCACACTGTCTTCAATAGTGGCTGCACCAGTCTGCATTCCTACCAACAGTGCACGAGGGTTCCCTTTTCTCCATATCCTTGCCAGCACTTGTTTATCAATTAACTTCTGATAGCTTGTCTGACAGGTGTGAGGTGGTATCTCATGTTGAGCCCCATTTTATATGTCTCTTGGCATCTTTGGCGAAGTGTCTATTCAGGTTCTCTGCCCATTTTCTTAATTGGGTTGTTTGGTTTATGGGTGTTCACTTGTCTGAGTTCTTTATTGGATATTAACCCCTTGTTGAATGTGTTATTGGTGAACATCTTCTTCCATTCAATAGGTTGTTTTTTCATTTTTGCTGATTGTTTCCCTTCTGTGAAAAACTTTTTTAGTATGATGTAGTCCCATTTATTTTTTCTTTTGTTTCCCTTGCCTAAGGAGATATGCCAGAAAAAAATGTTGCTAAGAGAAACTGCTGATATTTTTACTGCCTATATTTTCTTCTAGGAGTTCTATGGTTTTAGGTCTTACATTGAAGTCTTTATTCCATTTTGAGTTTATTCTTGTATATGCTACAAATATGTTAAAGCACTTACTATGTGTAAGCTTCTGTATTAGGTACTGAGGATAATTAGTCAAATGAGTCTTACTTCCAAGAGCTCAAAGGAAAGAAGGTAAAATAAACATATACTAGTGTGGTAATTTCTCTCTCATCAATGGGTTTCCCTGGTTCCTATCAAAATCCCTTGTTCATCTCATTCTATAGGCTCTCTCTGGCTGGTATTTACTATAATAATGAATTAAATCACACCCACCCTGTTGGTCTCTCTGCCATAGCTTCAGCTCAGAGAGAACTCCCCCCGCCCCCAGCTTCAGATGTATGAAAACAGTGGTTGACTAGATATCGCCATGTGATATTCCACAAGCCCCTGAAAGATAATCCAATAAAATCCTACACAAAATTCATTTCTACTGACTCATCCTTTTTTAAAAAATGCTTTTTCTGCACCCCTCCACCCTGTCACCCCAAGTTGGAAATCTGGAAGTTACCCTGAATCGGTCCCCTTCTTCCCCCCCAACTCTCACATTTAGTCAGTAAGCCTTGGCCACGAGTGTCTCCCACACACATTCCTGCTCCATTTCTACTTCATCAGAATCTCATCATCTTCTGCACAAAATACGTAAAACAGCTTCCTGACTTAAATCCACTCTGCATTCAGCCTCCAGAGAAACATATGGAAAATAAAAATCTGGCCATCCACTCCCCTGCTTCAAGCCTGTGACTGTTTGCAAAGGGCAAAGCCCCAGCTCATCAGGTCATGTGGGCACCGCCGTTTTCAGTAGTCTGCTGGTCCCAACCCTGCATTTTACCCTTGGGCAAAGCCAGATTAGTTTTTGTCCCTCCCTTGGCTCTCTCTACGCCCTCCACTTGTCTGTGCCACGGACATGACTTTTTCCTCTTTGACATTTTCCTGGTATTGTACCTTCTGCTCAGGACATCCCTTTTCGAGCCCTGGAATATGACCAACACGCCAAGCATTGTGTCCAGTGCTGGGGAAAGCATGTTGAATAAAGCGGACGCCATCCTTGCCCTCGTGGAGTTTCCAACCTGCCTGGGGGAAACTGACACCACCAAGTAAAGAACTGAGCACTTGATTTCAGCTGCGGTCCACACCAGGCAGAGACTGAGGAGAATGCACTGAGTGAGAAGAATGTCTTCTGTGAATATTTCTAATATCCTGGATTTCTACCTTGTTCACTATCTGCTTATGTACGGATCCTCACCACTATACTAGGACCTTCCTGGGTGTCAACACTGTTCAAATAATCACTTTGGTTCTACTCGGAACATACATAGGCATTCAATAAACGTTCATTAAATTAACGGATGGATAGATGAGTGGATGGGTGGGTAGATAGATGAATGGATGGAGGGATGAGTGAATGGTTAACAAGTTAAATAGTGACTTAGAAATAAAAAAACATTTTTCCCTTATCATCTTAGCTTTCTAAATCATTGATTAAAATTGTGTCCTTGGTAACAAGAGCATCTTAGAGGCTCTCATCTGTAAGCTCATGAGGACCTGCTTTACCTGTGGGAGAGAAGTTACAAAGCACACTTCGTGTTTTCAAGCATTGTTAAGGCTCCTGCTCACATCCTTGAGAGATTTTCAGAAAGGTCCTTGTGCACTAGAGCATTGCTGTGGATAAATGGTTCATAAGGAAAAAGCTGCACAATGCAAACCTACACAAGGCGGGCTTGGCTAGGATGAGGAGAATAGAAGGATCGGCAGCAGTGGGAAACTTTCTCTAAGCAAGGAACAGATACGTTTATTTTGTTTTTGCTCTGCTTGTGGTAGTAGGAGAAAGACGAGGGGAAACATAGAGGAAACCTATAGGAGAAAAAGAAGGAACACAAGGTGGGGGAAGGGACCTTCACATTTTGGAGCCGGACATGAATGAGTATCTCTTTCCTTGGCGTGGACAGAGGAGCACACAGTGGCGTACCCGGGGCTGTGAGAAGACCAGGCAGCAACATTTCGGGAAAATCCAGGGACTAGGAACTGTTTGCCAAGTTCCATTCTAAGGAAACATAAAGCGGTGTTTTCCCAAGTGTGTCCTGCAGAATTGTTCTGTGTGTCCAGGCTCTTGTTCCAGACACTGATCCCTGGAACTTGCTTCAGAATCAGAGTCTTTGAGGGTGGGGCTCAGAAAGGCACATTTTTACCAGATTCCAACATTTGAGAATCCCTCTGTTAAAGATATTCCAAGGCTCCCTCCGAACAGCATCTACCTAATGAAGCAGGGTGGGACCCAGGAAAGGGGGGATGTTTTTAAAGGCTCTTCATAGACACAAAGCCTGTGGCCGTTGGGGATTTCTAAGAGCAAAGGTGGGGGAGCTGATGTCACAAAAGACGAATTTTCAGAGACATTGTTACACCCGAGGAGAGGATAGACTAGGGAGTTTCCGGGGGAAGAACCGAAGAGTATTCATTCTCCCAGAAACACGTGCATTCAGACGAGCTTCTTTGAATGCTTCCTCCTCTCAGCACCAAAGCACCACACAGGGTATCAGCAGAGGCTACCACTAAGTCAAGCCCTGTTCCCCTGATCTTCCCACTAGGTGGTTCAGGGCTGGACAGCATTAACCCTTTCTACCACCTGGCAGCTTGTGAGGGCAGCTCCGTAGATCATTCTCCTTAAGGGGCCAACGAGCTTGGGAAACAATTCTGTGCATTTCTTGGCCAATTGGGGGGAAGTGACGCTGCCAGACATGTGAAAATGTCAGCTCACAGAATCTTTCCAGACTGGACCCTATGCACAGAGCCCATGTGCGATGGGGTCAAGGGCATGCACCTGATTCAAGAGAGGGTGGATGCCCTTGCCTGGGGTGGGGTGAGAGAGAGCTTTTAGCTCACCCCTCTCCAGGCTAGAGCTGTGACATGTAAAACTTGGGCAACACGCCTGCTCCGTGAGGACAGCCAGTCAGAAATAAGAGGAAATGAAGCTGACAAGCAGAGAATTGGAGAGAGACAGCAGTGTACTCTGGGGACGGTGGGTCCCTCAGGACTCTCGAGTCCCATCTATTCCTAAGAGCCATTCACACCCCTCCCACTTCCTCTTTCAAATTCCTAGCTCACCCGAAATCGGTGGCTTCACACTTTCCTGACCCCACCCTATCTCCGGCTGTCGTGCACCCCGACCCAATCACCCCCCCTTGTTGACGCCCTCAGCGGCTGACTCACTGCCCCGTGCTCCACTGTTACTGCAGTCATCACCCACCTCCTGGCTGCCCCTCGCTTTCTCACCATTAATTGGGATGACATTATTCCGCCTCAGTCACATGCTCCACGGATGCACCCCTGGCTTCCTCATCTGCTCTGAAATCTTCAGCATCTCGTTTTCTGAGTATTACCTTTTATTCTTCTAGCCCATCCATTCTGGTCTTCACCACACGTGTCCGGGCTCCTTGCTGTCTCCGGTCCCTTGATCCTACCACTTCTTACTGACCTCTGCATAACTTCTCTTCCCGAATTTCTTGGCCGAAATGCCATCGGCCTGGATATGAACCACATCCAGGAGCATGCCCCCCATTTCCTTACCACTTGAAAGTTCTCTGGACAGACCCCAAACATGGGGACACCAAGGCTCTTTTAGACATGAGGTGCCGACTCCCCTCCTTATTCTTTGGGCCTCTGGTCTCCGTCTCACCTCTCCAGCCTAATTCATGCTGCAGACCAACTTTCCTACTCAGCAACATGAATATATTGGAAAACGGCCTCCTGAGTCCTAAGTATACACTGTTTGGGTTCAAAACCTGAGTATTATTCTTATCTTTTCACTGGCTTTTTTGAGAGGAGATCCGACTGGCCCAGTGGTCTGGACAACATGTGAGCTACCTGGGATTGGATGCTCACCTTGGTCCACGTGGATGTGTTTGCAAATTGAAAGGCAAAAGCTTGGGAAAGGACAGGTCCCAGAGAACGGCCAGGCTGGGGATGTACCCCAAATAACATGCTTACACGTCTATAAAATATTGTGGGCTAGAGCCGCTTGTGGGTTGCTTAGCAACTGGAAGTAGTGCTGAGCCACACACAAGAGAATAGTGGTTTGGGGAAACAATTTGTCAAGGAATCAGGGAGAGTGTATTGCACTGAGCTCCAGTCAACACCTTCCCCCTCCCACACTGCAGGCTGGATGATCTGGCCAGCCAAAGAGGCACGGGGGAGGGGTGGAGGGAGGCCGTGGACGGCTCTCATTTCTCCACAATCCCATCACTCGCCCAGGCATTTCATCGGGGGCCTGAGCAGAGTCACAGCCTGAGGTAAGAGCCACAGTGATTTCTGCGAAGCTCACAGCATGTTAATCACGCCTGTCAGGCTCCCAGGGAAGGAGAGGTTGGCTGTCCTGACAGTCTACATTAATGTGGGTGGGTAGTGTTTGATTATACCTTCATGACAGCGGTTTTCATTTGCATCTTTCATCAGGGTTGCAGGGTGTGCTATTTGCCCTGACTGTCCCGGAGCCTCATCCCCCTGCCAGCTGACCTCAGTGAGGGCACAGCTTTCAGACTGTGGAAGGCATAGGCGGGCTCGGGGGGGACCCAGCTGCCCTAGAGCGTGTGGGTTTTTACAACAAAGTCATCCTATAAGAATGGCTGGGTTAATTTTCATCTGGGGTCAGTTTCCAGGACACGGCTCAATGCCAGAGAGGCTCAAACTATCTAAGAGTGCAGAACTTGAAGCCATAGGCAGTGAGAATGCAAAAGGAAGATGCCTTTCACGAGGGCCACCCACTGGCCACATTGCCAGTTGCAAAATTTAGCAGATATTTAGAGATAAGCAACCAGGTGCCATGGACAGTGCTAAGAACTCTAGATACAGTGCTGAGCACATGAAACCTTCATGTGATACTTGGGTTCTTCTTTTATTTTTTCGTAGTTTGTATTAATCCTCCCCCAAGGATTTTTTCCATTTAATTTTAGATAGTGAAAGGGAGGGAAGAAGGGAGAGAGAGAGAAAGAAACATCAGTGTGAGACAGACACATCAATTGGTTTCCCCCATGCATGACCCTGATGAGGGTCAGGGGTTGAACCTGCAATCCAGGTACATGGCCTTGACTGGGGATCAAACATGTGAGTCTTCAGTCCATGGGTAGACACTTTAACCGCTGCTTGAGGTTCTTTAAAAATGTGTGTGTGTGTGTGTGTGTGTGTGTGTGTGTTTATTGATCTTAAAGAGAGGAAGGGAGAGGAGAGAGAAACGTTGATTGGCTACCTCCTGCACGCCCCCTACTGGGGATTGAGCCTGCAATCTGGGCATGCACCCTGACTGGGAATGGAACTGGCAACCTCTTAGTCACTAAGACCTAGTGCATGGGACGATATTCAACCAATTGAGCCACATGGGCCGGGAAATGCTTGGGGTTCTTGATGGTACAGTTCATGTCTTAGCTGTTACTGCATTGCTTACAACCAAGAGAGCTTATATACTGTTTGATAAGTCTCCACTGACTGCCTGAACATCTGCTCCTGGATTCTAACCTCCTCATAGGGGACGAAATAACACCAACCTCAATTCAAAGGCTGTAAGAAGTTATAGTAGGAGGGAGGACTGTAAGTAATTGGATATATCTGCCCAGTCCTGAGGTTACTAAAACCCGTGACAGCAATGAACTCCTGGGAGGCTCCTGGTCAAACCTGGACAGTCCGAAGTCTTGACCTGAATTGGCGTACTCAACTGCACACAACATCTGGCCCTACCCCCGAAGCTGAGAGCCAGGAGCCTGTAGAGGGGAAGTCAGGTTGCCCAGCTGTGAATGCCAACTCCACCTCCTGTCAGCTGAGGGGCTTGACTGAAGCATGTCCCCTCCGTGAGCCTCACTCTGCCCATCTTTAAAATGGGAACACCAGTACACCTCACACAGGTCTGACTCAGGATCACACTGAGATGATGCCTGTGAAGGCATGTATTAATTGCTAGCTATTTAGGTAACCAGTGATTAGGAGATTGTGGCACCCGTTTTATTTGTTTCCAACTTGGGTTTATCAAAGACAGTGCGGCAAAATTCACGAATGGCATGGTCTTTGTTGAGGCATCAGGGTAAAGGCAAGTTCTCTTAGCCCAGGTATTTCCTGAGGTGAATAGCATAGGAATCAGACACAGCCACTGTTTCCTGATGCCACAGTGAAGACCAGGGGCTGGAAGCTTCCTGTTCTGTCCACGGAGCCCCGTGGACATACTGGCTCCAGAGACGGCTGGCCTGTGGCCCCAGGAGAACGGGGACCCCTGAAACCTAATACATTCCTTGGGGTGCTGCAGCAGCACCCCTATGTTTGGAAATATTTTTAAGGATCCAGCTAGGTGCTGGGGACACTGACCAAGCAAAACTTGCAACTAAGCAAAAATAAATACAAAAGACAACCCGAGCTTTTGAAGCTGCATGTGAGTTCCAGAGAAAGATATTCTCTGTGCTTCGTTCTGCGCAGACACTCTTAAAAAATAAGATTCATTTAGTTTAAATTAATAAAACTAAATAAAGTCAATGCAGGTCAGTAGGGAATCGCCGGAGCGTGTGAGCGTAGACGCTCGGGGCGATTCTTCCTATGATAAGAGTGAAACAGCCTGTCCTTACACCGACGTGGCCTCGGTGATGTATCTCCTCCCAAAATAGTCTGTGCAAGAGATGAGAGGAAGCGATCGCCTATTAATTTGGTTTTTAAGTCCAGATGAAGAACCTTGAAAATAGCCAAAGAGCCAAAAATACTGAGTAACTCCACATTCCGTACGGTTCTTTCTCCTCTCTATATATAGCAACATAAAAATAGAAAAATCTGACTTTGGCTTGCAGGACGGCAGTATGATTATGCCCAGGGACTGGAGAAAATGTATGATAAATCCATCCCATGTTGTCAGTTTGCTTAAATGAGACCAGCTCTGAGAACTTCCTAAACAAACTTGACCTTTCCCATTACCCTCATCTGTTCAATATGCAGGTGCGATTCTGTGTCTATTTTGATTCATCCAACAAATGCTCAGAGTTACCACTCCGTCTCAGAGGTTGTGCTCAGTGTAGGGAATATGAGTTACCAAGTCATTCCTCATGCAGCTTACATTCTAATAGAAGTAATGATGGAGGGATCAGTTAATTAATTGATTACAATTATGGTGAGTGCTGAGAAGAAACCAGTGTGGGGCTGCCAATGGTCACCCCCCCCCCCCCGAGAAAATAACATTCAAATTTGCACCTATTTGTTAAATAAAACTTAGCCATTTTTTTTTGGGGGGGGGAGTAGAGGAAAATATGCAGGATACTGGCAAAATTACTTTGAGCATGTTTTAAAATAACCACAGTTCTCCCTCGCATGTGAGGGAATTAAATATCTGTTTTCTTGAACAAGATGCCCACGAATAGAATAGATTGCATCTTCCAGGCACTTAGGTGTTTGCGGATACTGGTGGTATAAAGTGCTCTGGCAGAGAGAAGGCTTACACAATAAAAAGTAATTTCACTAGCAATTCAAGATAATACATTACCATTCCAGCGGCCACTTTAATTGGGGTAGCCCTTGCATTCTCATGGTCAATACAACTCTCAATCCAGGTATAACATTTGCTTAACTTTAATGACCTGCATCTATCTTTCTAACTAGAAAAGAAAGTGCTTATTTCTTTTTTAAAGCTTTTTTTTGCCATGTTTTCATGTTCTCTTTGTGTTTCCAAGAGCCAATAAGGAGTTTCCCCCACGCATTGAAAGCAGAGTTCACAGACGAAGAGAGAAGGCAGACGTTAGACATTTCTAATTCGCTTTTGACTCTTTCCCCAAGAGAATGACCTAAAACAACAAAGAGGAAAATGTAAATCGTCATACGGGGAGAAGTTCAGGGTGCGATATTAGTGGCAAGAGGCGTTATGATCTGTCAGACACAAATCATAAGTTTGTGTAAGAATGGGATTAGGTAAATGGCGCATTTGAGATAAGCCTACTAGTTGACTATCATCAGCCACAATAGGTACCAGCTCCTACTCTGATGAAGAGAAATAATCTGGACCAGATCAATCATACTCTGGGTACCATACCATCCTGTAAATACTTTAATTGCAGAAATAGATATAGTGATTTACAAGCAATTGTAGGTACCAGAGAGAAGGCAAAGACACCATGTCTATAAAGAGGGAGTGGGATGGATATTATCCACAATGAAATCATCAACGTGATGCCAAATGCTATCAGTTTACCCAGAGTGATAATAAATGGAGCAGCTGTGTCTATGTCTGTCCACATCTTCCAACAGGACTCACAAGCTCCTTGGAAGAAGCTCTTATGGTTACAGTTGCCTTGCATATTGTAGAACTTCATACATGCCGAATGAAGGATCATCAGCCACAATTTATTGGAAGAGAAGAATTATTTGTAATAATGTGTGCACACATCCTCTAAAAAGTATAAAACACTTCTACGCAGGTGATAGGATGTAAGAAAACCAAGTTTTTATGAACAATAGAAAGGACAGTCTGAAAGATGCGTTTATCAAATTTACAGCTGGTGTAGACCCAGAGTGGCAGTTTCATGATTCAAAATTACATGTATAGGCTGCAGGGACAGACAATTCTATTTCAGTAGTTGCATCCAATGTGCCAGGCACCAGGCTATGTGTATTACCTTACATCAGCTAGTTAAGTTAAATGAGTTAACGTACAGTTCATATATCAAGATTTTCAGCTTAAGGATAAAGGAGAGCCAGGCACATGAGACAAAATTATGGGAAAGGCCCTAGTTGCAGGAAGGCTGAAGAGCCTGGATAGTTATACAAAAGAGGGAGAGAGGTAAGGAACCAAGCCAATGAGGAAGCCTTGGCCATTGCCCTGGACCATGTGGCTCAGGTGGTGGGCACTGTCCTGTGCACCGAAAGGTTGCCGGTTTGATTCTTGGTCAGGGCACATGCCCAGGTTTCGGGCTTGATCCCTGGTAGGGGGCATGTGGGAGGTGGCCCATCAATATTTCACTCTCACATTGGTGCTTCTCTCTTTCTCTCCCTCTCTCTCTAAAAAATCAATAAAAAATATTTAAAAAGAAAGCTTTGGCCATTGGGGGTGAGGCAGGAAGAATGATGGTATCCACTCCCCACCAAAGATACCCCCATTCTAATCCCCAGAACTGTGACTATGTTACCTAGTACAGCAAGAGGGACTTTGCAGAGGTGACTAAGTTAAGGACGTTGAGATGGAGAAATGACACTGAATTATCCAGGTGCATGCCATGTGATCCGTCACAGGGGTCCTTAGAAGATGTCTGAGTCAGAGGAAAAGGAGCTGAGATTACGAAATCAGAGGTTGGAGTGAAGCACTTGGAAGATGGAAGAAGGGGCCATGAGCCAAGGCAAGTGACAGACTATGGAACCTGGAAAGGCAAGAACATGGATTCTCCCAGAATCCTCCAGGAGAAACACATCTCTGTTAATACCTCGGTTTTAGCCCCAGGAGATTCCTTGCTGACTACTGATCTCCAGAGCCATAAAATAATGAATAAGCCACTGAATTTGTGGAAACCGGTGCAGGAGAGATGGGAAACTCTGAGGCGGGGATCTCACTCGCAGACGGGGATCCTGGCCCCAAGACCTGGCAGTCATGTCTGAGCCCCATGAGAACAGTGATGGAAGTCCTTGTACAGTATCTGTTGGAAGTAATAACTGAGATAGTGTGATGTCAAAGGCAAAAAGATACCCAGCTTCGTATTACTGACTCCCGTCCTCTCCTCATCTGTTCTGCTGATAAAAGGTGGACTAGAGTGTCAAATTCCCGTGAGGGTTGGCTTCCCATCACACTCAGCCCAAATCTTTGCAGTGCCTGCCAGGGCCTCATCCCGTCTTACAGATCCCCATTTACCCTCTGACCTCAACCTCCTACTCACCTGCCTTCAAACCTCACCTCTAAATACCTCCAGGTCGCCTGACACCTGTTTGCAGATTGCACTGATCCATACACACCTGTTGCTCAGTGAGATGCCCAGTCCTCCTGCTGAGAGGCACCTCGTGCTGTTTCCTGGACTGAAATACTGAGGCCCACGGTTCTCCTTTTCCTTCCTCTTCCAAGGCTTTGCACAAGCCTTCTGCATTTCCTGCGGGTGTCCTAGCATCCACCCGGCTCACCATGACAGAGTCAGGCATCATTCTTTTTTTAAACATGTTTTTAGCCCTGGATGGTTTGGTTCAGTGGTTAGAGTGTTGGCCTGTAGTCCAGAGAGACCCGGGTTCAGTTCCTGCTAAGGGCATGTACCTTGGCTGCAGTTTGTCCCCGGCCCTGGTTGGGTCATGCAGGTGGCAATAACTCAATGTGTCCCTTTCACGTTGATGTTTCTCTCTCTCTCTCTCTCTCTCTCTCTCTCTCTCTCTCTCTCTCTCTCTTTCTCCCTCCCTCCCTCCCTCCCTCCTACTCCATCTGAAGAAAAAATGGAAAAATGCCCTCGGGTGAGGATAAAAATAAATAAATAAGTAAGTAAGTAAGTAAGTAAGTTTTTATTGCCCTGCTGGTTTGACTCAGTGGTCTGAGCATTGGTCCATGGACCAAAGAGTTGCAGGTTCAATTCTGGTCAAGGGCATGTGCCTCGGTTGCAGTTTGGTCCCCCGTCCTGGTCACAGTCGTGCAGGAAGCGACCAATTGATGTGTCTCTCTCACATCAATGTTTCTCTCTCTCTCTCCCTTCTTCCCTTCCTTTTTCCTACTCTAGCTGAAGATAAATGGAAAAGTATCCTTGGTGAGAATTAAAATATATATATATATATAATATATATATATTTTTTATATAAAAACATCGTAGCGTGTTTTTAGAGAGACAGGAAGGGAGAGGGAGAGAGAGATCAATGAGAGAGAAACATCAATAGGCTGCCTCCTGCATGCCCCCCGCTAGAAATTTGGCCCGCAACCCAGGCATGTGCCCTGATCTGGAATAGACTGGTGGCCTCTTGGTGCAGGGGACGACGCCCCACCAACAGAGCCACACAGGCCAGGCTCAGGTATCATCCTTGATTCTCTGCCCAACATTCATACCCACAGAACCCTGCATTCTGCTTCCTAACTTTACGCAAAAGCATCTTCTCTCCATGAACCCCACCACCCCTACCTTAGTCCATACAGCTTTCTCCACTTGGGGCACTGCAGTGGTTTCCTCGCTAGTCTCCCTGTGTTTAACCCCACCTCCATCTGAAACACTGTCACAATGGAGCCACGAGGACCTTTCTAAAATGCAAACTGAACTTCCTTTGCAAGCTCTCATTGACTGTCTGTCACTTTCCAAGTAAAGTCCAGACTTTCCTGGGGCCTTCCTTTTACCTGTCTGGTTCCCCCTTACATCTGGCCTCCTGCTCTACGAGCCAGCTTCCAAGCAAACCCACTGTCTCCTGCCTCTGTTTCCTTTGCATGCGCTGTTCCTTCTGCCTGCCATGTCTTCCACCTTCCCTCTTTCCCACGCTACTCCAGCTGGGCTTGCCTGCAGAAGCCCCTTTTTCTTCCTCAAAGATCTTCTCTGGCTCTGATGGTATTAATCCCACCTTCCTTCCTAGAGACTGACTCGTGGCACTCACACATCGTAGCGTGTTGCAATTGCTTGTTCCCATCTGTCTCTCCTAAGAGGTTCTGAGCTCCCAAAGAGTAAAGACTGAATCTCACGCTTGTGTGAATTCCTCCGTACCCACCAAGGTGCTGAGAAACATAACCAGCACAGTAGGCATCAAAATAATACTAGGGAATGGTGAACAAATATGAATGCATACTCCTGAGTTAATGAATGAAGACCCGCCTGTATTACTCTTAGGAAAATACCAGGACCTACAGGTGGAATTCACAAAGAAACAGATAAGGAATAAACACGAGTAGTGACTTCCCAACAATTCTGTTATCCAGGAATAGAAAGAGATGGCCTTCAGGGGCCACCATGGAGTCAGGCAGGATCCCAGTGCTGTAGGGGAGGATGACCCCAAAGTTTGGCACCTTCGTCATGGCTTTCTCTCCAACTTTCCACCAAAGCTCTCCCCACAGACACACCTCAAACACTTGAAACTTGCTTGATGATATTTAAACTCCAGTACCAATCACGGTTGGCCATCCAGAGGCCGCCACGACATTTCATAACTAATAATGGAATAAGCTCCTTAATCCCCCAACATAAGCGTGCCTGCCAAACCAGGGAGGAACACACATTCAAGTCTTCCAGGTGAACCACACGAGCAGGTGCGCCTCCCTGGATGAGTGCGTCCAGGCAAGACTGTGCCTGGAGCGTGTCCGCAAACCAATCACATTTCCAATGGTCTGGGATTTCAGAACGATCTTTACTGCTTCCTACCTGCTATTTGGATAGAGCTAATAAATCTCTGGTTAAGATAAGCCACTGCAGCCTAATTTGTGTATTGCATTAATTCAGACTTCAGATTGTCAATCTGACGTGAAAATAGAACAACCTGTGTTATGTAGAATACAAATGATTATATCAAGAAACTATGTATACATACATGTATATTTTATGCATGTAGCCAGTTAATATTCTTTGTATATAGATTTCAGGACCTGAGCAGCTTCCAGGTAGTAGCAACTGTAATAAAGATGATTATAAAAGTAATAGTACATTTATGGCACCTGACAGATGTTAACTCCTGGAGTCATCACAGTAACGCTGTAAAGTGTCAGAATTGTTCCCATTTTACAGAGGAGAAAACTGAAGCATGAAGAGCATAAGTAACTTATTTCACCATAGAATGTGCCTACATTGTACTGCAGAAGGAATTATTATATCAAGAAACTATATACACGCATGTATTTACGTAAGCGGCTCAGTTGAATATTGCTCTCATTGAAGATTTTAGGATATAAGCTTCCGGGTAATCATAACAACAGCAAACTTATTCAACACTAACTATACACCAGGCACATTTCTGAGCACATTCACACATTCCCTCCTGAAACCCTCACACACCTAGACATGATCGGTTCGCCCCCACTTTAGAGATGGGAAAACTGACGCCCAGAGAGCGATTCACTCCAAGTCCCGCAGCCGATGAAGAGTGGACCACAGGCCGGCACTCGGGTCCGTGTCTTCAATTATTACATCACACCAGTAAGAAGTCTGCAAACTGCCCCACTCAGCAGCTCCGCCCTCTCCTGAACATGCTCCATGATCTGCACGAAGGTGTTAAGAGAATCTGAGACCAACGCAAATTAATGACTTCCATGTCCGTACCTAAGCCTCCGTCTTTTGCCCCTCGCTTCCCCACACCGGGAGGTGGTTAGCCAGCCTGTCCCAGTTCTCACCACAACGCGAATGGCTTAAAGTAGCCCCCACGAGGAGCTGTGCTCCTGTCCCCAGCAACTGCGTGTGAAGTGTTTCCTATGGACGGGGGCCCGGAGTGCCCTGTGACAAGGAGAATAATGGACAGGGAACTTGACGGTGATAATGAAGGAACACTGTGGTCGGCTTTTATCACCTGGGGTCCTCAGGAAGCCTGCCAGCAAGGCTGAAGCCTGTTCCATCCGTGAGGGCAATCCATTAATGGAGCCGGACACTCACTTTATGAGATTTAATATGGAAATACTACACTTAAAAAGATTTATACAGCAGTCTCTTTGCCATTGTTCCCGGGTTTCCGAGTGATGCTGAGGACCAGCTCCTCCCGAGCCTGCCATATCAGCGGCTGGTCCATAATAACTAGGCTCTCTGGACTTCACCCTGCTGTCTGCACAGGAATCATAGACATGCAATTAATAAGCGAGAAAAAAATCGCAAAGCCAAAACAACGGCGGAGGGTGGGTGTCCAGATGTCAATAGAAGGACCGCGGAGATCACAAGAGGACTCCCGAAGGCTCGGGAGTTTTGAGCCCCCAGAGACAGAGTCTGTTATTGGCAGACTGCCTGCATCTCCCTGTGGTGGAGACGGGTGTAACCCATCTTCCTTTGTTAACCCTCTTTGAGATGATCAAGCTCATTTAGAATTTCAGAACAGCTCTTTCGAATTGATTCTCAGTCTGCGTATGAGTGTCTGTCTTTCTGGGCTGTATGCATGTGTGGGGGGAGGAGGGGGTCTTTCCTTTAAAACCCAACCTGGTTTTTTCTAACTCCTAGACTCTCCCCTCCTCTTTCTTCTTAACCTCCTCCTCATCTCCCTTATCTCTTCTTCCATGTTCCAGACCTCTCTCTCTCCTCCTCTCCCTCTCTCTCTCCCTCTCTGTCTCTGTTCTGTCTTCTGTCTCTCCTTCTGTGCCCTCTCTTTCTCTCCATCATTCCATCTCCTTGTGAACTTGTCATGTCTTCTTGTGTGTATCCTTCTCAGAGGGGGTGGGGGGGGAGAAAGAGAGAGAGAGAGAGAGAGAGAGAGAGAGAACTAAACAAAATACAAGTAAAAATGCCAACAGGTTTCTAAGTCTATGAAGTCTGCCCAGTGGTTACCAGGAGCTGGGTGGAGGGGGGATGGGGAGTGACTGTGTCATGGGTACTGAGCTGCCTTTTGGGATGTGAATGTAGAAAATGCCATTGGATTGTGTATCTTAAAATGGTTAAGTTCGTGGTATGCCAATTTTGTCAATTAAAAAAAGAATCTCTCCCTGTGTGTGTGTGTGCACTTGGAGCATAGGTGTGTGTATCTATAGTGCCAGGGAGAGTAAACAAGACAAAACAAACTCACCCAACAGAAACAGCTACTGAATGCATCCAACTGGTTTTAAAACAAACAGGAGTTTCTTCACAACAAAACAGAAAAACCCACGCGCTAGGTAACGACTCTTCTTTCCTCCACAGGGGCACTGAGTTGATGTTACCCTTTCTCTGATAGCTCCAGGTGCCCACCCTGTGAGACACACAGTGAATAAACCCAGGCCAGCCAGAGTGGCCTGGGGAGAGACAGGGAGAGTGGAGGGTGGGGCAGACGAGATGAGAAAGCACATTTAAAACCACACCTGATTCTCAATGCAATAGGAACGTTCAGGAGAGGGCATTCATTTGATCAATGAGTATTTAAATAGAAAATGATGATTTTAGAGTATTTCTTTTCCAACTTAGCCATGGACACTTCAAGTTAGAGCCAAATGCTACCTCCTCCAAACATTTCGCTCTCTGACCCTCCTTGTCTCTCTGCGTTTGAAAATACATTCTTGTCTGACTAGCCAGCCAACAAGAGATGCTGGTCAGAAAGACCTGGCTCAGCTATCCACTCAAATTTCAGCTTCGTGCTTTAAAACATAGCATTTTTCTCAGATAATCATGTCATCTTACTCTCACTATAAAAGCTCTATCGGTGGAGGGCTGAGAAGATATATAACAACACACAGAAAAAAAAATTAGGCTCATTCATAATTTTAATATCTAAGGAAGAATACTTAATATCATAGAGTGCTTTTTTTCTTTTCCTATTCTAGATTGAATCTTGACTTTGATGCAGATAAACAGAAGAATAGAGAGCCTTTTAAACAAAAACTGAATCATACCGCCACCAGGATTATTAGTTTGTTTCCACTTAACAGGATCCCAGGAGTCTGTTTCCATTGCAATCAACATTGTCCTAAGGAATCATCTATAATCGCTGCAAGGTCATTTCATCACACAGGAAAAGAAACTGCAATTTGTTTTTCCAAATCCCTATGGTTGAACACGTAAGTTGTTTAATTTTTCGTAACATAAACAATGTTCTAATGAACATCCCTGAACCCTGTACTTAAATCCTGTACAAAGTTAAGGCATCCTCCCCCACTTTCTCTCTCTTTTATTCTCTCTCTCTTTTACTCTCTCTCTCTCTCTCTGTGTGTCTCTCTCTCTCTCTCTCTCTCTCTCTCTCTCTCTCTCTCACACACACACACACACACACACCTCTTCAGATAGACCAGGGTTTCTCAACCTGGACACTGATGACATTTGGAGCCATGAGACTTTGTGATAAGGGGCTGCCTTGTGCATCCTGGGCTGTTTAGCAGCATCTCTGGCCTCCATCTACTGGAGGTCAGAAATATCCTCCCCAGGTTGGACAACTAGACCTATCTCTATTCATTGCTCCATGTATGATCACCCCCTGTTGAGAATCAGTGAACTATAATAAGGGAAGTAGAATCGGGGTGGGATGAGCTCCAATGCTTCAACACCCTTTGATATTTGACCTCCAAACCACACTGTTCCACCAAGTTCTGGAGGAGCCTACATCACCTCCGTACTGCGGGTGCCTGCACCTCTTACACAGGTCCCTTCCCCAGGATCACATCTGTTTCCTAGTCCTGAAGCCCCGTGTTCCAGACTCTGTTTATGTTACTAAGTGAAGTGTGGATCCCTTACTGTGGCTCATTATTTGGCCTCCTTCCCGATCTCCCTCTGGATGAATGGTTTTCCCACAGCCCATCTACCGTCCCCCCCGGCTGCCCAGCTTCCTCCAGCCCACCTCCCCACCTCAGTGTCGGGGCTTGCACCCAGTCCTTGCTGGCCCTGATCTTCCCCAGTGTGGCAAGAAGGCTTACCTCTTACAGGGCTAATGGCAAGAGTGATTATCAGACTTTTGAAAAGCTTCTCTGCAGACCTCAGAAGTTTGAATGTCGGTCACATACTTATGACCAATATTTGTGTTATTGTCAGAGAAAATTGGGTATTGAGAGGAGAGACACGGGGAAGCAAATGGCAATGACTTAGGAGAGAAAAATGAGGTGAACGAAGAGGTCTAGGTCCCCAACATCAGGAGCATGGGAGGGGGGCACCGGGCTATTGGAGGGGGTTTTTGATGGGAGAGAGGTCGGTTAACACGTGCCACAGTCTGACTTGGTTTGCAGTGCAAAACTCCAGCATAGAGATAAGCCAGAGGCAAGATAAACCTGTGTATTGAAAAGACATATGAAGTCTCTTTGTGATAATTAGTGTGTTGATAAGTTTACCACAATCGATTTTTTGTTATCTAAAGCCCCGTGTTTCCTTCTGTACCGGTGGCGTTCATGGGGATGCTGGGCGGCAGGCACCCACAGAATGCAGTAATATTTCTGCATTATGCAAAATATATCAGAGCCACCTCCATGCTCACAGCCATAGTGAATGTGTCAAAGTTGCCCCAAATCTTGTTTAAAAGTACATTGCTTTCCTGCTAAGAAGCATGCCTCTGACAGCAAACTCTGACTCAAAATTCATAACCCCCTTAAAGTAGAATTTCTTTGAATAAAATCATGTGGTCCTCAGATGTGCAAACATTTTCGGATGCATGTAACACACTTTTCTCATTCACCACAATTTATCAGCTTTTCATGTTTTCAAATCAACAGTCCACAAAGGGCTCGTGGAGAGCAGCTGGAGAGAGAACAGCACAGATGTGAGCTGCCCGGTCCCCTCCCAAAGGAGAGGACAGAATCTGAACCAATGCTCTGGGGTAGCCGGGGCTTCCCAAAGCACATCAACAAACCTCTGGGTGTCTCTTGTTTATCCCCATGTTCATGTATCCCCCCAGTCTGCTGACACACTCAGCCTCCCTTTGATTGACTTACAAATTGGAGTATAAATTATGTTTTCTATTGCCTAGCAATTAGCCTTTAAAGAACAGTACAATCAAAATGCAAAGACAGAAGATATTCATACTGCAAGAAGGGGCCAATGGAAGAGAGTCCTTCAATCCTCCAGCCTTCAGGCTCAGCATCAGTGCCCTTGAATGTGGGTCTAGCCTTTAAATGACAACACTATTCACTCCGTGCACTCTCTGCTTCCACCCACGCATAGAGCACTCAGAGGGTGCAAACACGTCTTCTTCATTTCCCCCAATCTTCTATTCACTTGTCTCTCTCTCTCTGAGCATCATTTCTCTGGTCTCTGCAGTAATATTGGTTCAGAGGCTGTCTGTCAATACTGCACGTGAATGGCGATACAATAGTTGCACAAGGTGGAGACTTTCCTAACTGCAAACTCCAATACACTAAAAATAAGAAAGGTGATGAGCCTAGGCTGTTGGTAGCATTATCTATACTAAGGACCATACTTCAAGTTGCAAGCTAATTTTCCAACTGCACTCTTTTATCCTGATGGAGTTTTTTTTCCCCTTCTTTAATGTCGAAAATTTTCCAGCTTAACATCTTATCAAAAGACTGCACTTCCTTTGTTCATCCTTGATTTAAAAACATTAATTCTTTAATTTACTTATTCTTATTGTAAAAATAATACACGCTCATCAAAGAAAATGTTGAAAGCGTAAAAATGTATCAAGAAGTCAGGGGGAGGGGAAATCCCCTCGTCAAATCACCCGGAGGCAATCACTATTAGAAACTTTGCTCTATTTCCCATCTTTGCTACTATGCATTTTTACCACATTTAAGAAATGATTTTGCTGAAGATACATTTTTGGTGAACTGCTGCAGAGAAAGGAAGCGGATCGCCCTGTTCATCGACTGCACCCAGCAGAAGCAGGGAGAAAGGGACAGAGGGGCATTTTGTGATTCATCTGAAATAAAGATTAAAATCACTGTGAGCTGGAAAACAAGGAAATTAAGTGATTGTCACAAACCACCTGAAACAGCTCAGTGGGGTCCATTAAGATTTTTAACAGCTCAGTGAAATCTAACATCTACCTGACAGCCCGAGGGGCGGGGGGGGGGGGGGGGGACCTGCCTTCTCTCCTCTGCATTAAAACGAGCAAACTTTCCACTGATGGATGGTCCAGGAGGCTGAACTGACCTCCACCTTCAATTAACTCAGTTTGAGATCATGCCTCTACCCTGCACAGCTTGTCTTCATAATCTGAGATAATAAGAGTTTTAAAGGCTCAACAAGGCAAAAAGTGGTGTGTGTGCGCTGTGTACGAAATCTAGTACATGGCTGGGAAGGGCCATGTCATCTGTGAAGAATGAGAACGATGCGATACCTGTAGCTATCCCAGATGTACAGGTGTGCTCTCCGCTACCAAAGCCTGCAGGCGAGCATCCATCTGGATGTTTGCTGAAACGAAATGGGCATGGGGCCCCCACTGGCTTCACATGTTCCTGCGGCTCCCTTCCTCAGGAATTTGCTTCCAGAAACTTGGTAGAAATGTACCTGAATTAACATGTGTTTCTTTCCCTCTTATTTCTTCCCTAGCCCTTTCCTTGTCTGTCCATCCCCCAAATATTTATAGGGATGCTGGTAAGTGATAGAGAAGCAAGGGTGAACATAACAGAGTTCCAGGTTTGAAGGAGATTATACAGAGAGGAGTACATGTTAATAGGAAATTCTTACGCGGCGAGGCAAAGAGTCGTGATAAGTCACTTACTATACTAAAGCACACACCTGGGGAGTGTAAGGAAATCATGGAATGCTTCAAGAAGGAGGCAACATTTGAGTGGGATACGGCAAAAGAAGTCAAAGTTTATGGTAGAGTTTAGAAAATGGAAAGGTTTGGGAAATTTAGGAAAAATCACCTTGGGTGGAAGGGAGGGGGCCGAGTCATAACCCTGGGGATGGGTGGCATGTTCCCCGAATTGGGGGAAAATGGTCACAGTGCAAGTTCTGCACATAGTCTTTGTTTCTGGGAGAGGAAGAATCTAGGCCCACCCGATTCCTCCAAAATTACTTTTCTTCTGGCCCCTGAAATTGCAGCATGATGCTTTTTCCACATAGAGATACTTCCTTACTTTTAGATAACATTAAAGGACAAAACCCCAATGAGTGAAAGCTTATCAATCTTTCAAAAGACGACTGTCCAGAACTAGAGATGATGTGAATTCCACTTCCCACTCGGTAACATCGTAATGAGCTCCCATTTCTCACCCTGCGTTATTGCCCTCAGATTTCTAGATACTTTCTCCAAAAGAGCAGCTCCTAATATGAGTCCTTAGTGCTAAAAGTCTCCTTAAGGGAGACGATTCTTTCTCTATTACAGCAGTGAGAACAGTTTATAATAAAGGAGCTGAAAGACAGACCTCCTGTGTTTATATCCAGACCAAACTTGGGCATGTTGTATGGTCTCTCCGAGCCTCCATGACCCGTCTGTAAAATGGTGAAAATAAAGAGCTTCCCTCGTGAGGTTAAATGTCATGGTGCATAAAATGTCCAGTAAGTCCTCAGCAAGTGTGAGTTATTATTACCTAGTAATGGGAATAGTGAGCAAAAAGGAGCCCTTTGGGTCCAGTTTATCTTGGTTTAGGCCTTGGCCTGTGGTCATTATTTAACCTTGATCACTCATTCGTTTGTTCATTCATTCATTCATTCACATCAATTTTCTGAGTACCTCCTAAGGATTAAGAATTACTGAGAAAACTTTCTAAAGCAGGAAACACACCTCTTGTCCTACAGAAAATTTTATTTTCTATGTGCACCTCATCAAACGAAAGAAAATAACAAGGAAGGAAGCTGAAGTTCCCCTGTCTTTTTTTAACAGTCAAATAAACAGATTTATGTTTGGCTAACAGAAACTCTCATTTGACCAAGTATGAAGAATCAGCAGAGAGGTCAAGTGAAAACAGAAAGAGGAGAAAGTTACACAATGACTTTGGAGTCGGAAGGGGAATAATTTACAGAAATTTAAGGTGAAGGCCCATCATATAAGTAATCATCATACACTATGCACAGAACCACATATCACATTGTTGGTAATGACACCCCAAGACGAATGGCAAACACACTTATTGGGAATCCATCACTGCTTCCTCACTCATGTCAATACAGAAAATATTGGGGGGATAAATTTGGTCCCTAAATCAGTTATTACCAGCACCGCTACCTGTTCCTTTCATGGTGTGTATTATGAGTAATTTTATAATGATGACAGCATTGGACATTGACATGCTACCGCAGGAACAAGGCCCTAGGGGTGTGAAGGGCTTCAAATGCAGCATGCCTACCTTGGTTTGTCCTATAAAAGCACACAGCTTTTGTCCGGCTAGTGTGGCTCGGTGGTTGAGCATCAACCCATGCTCCAAGAGGTCGGGGGTTTGATTCCCGGTCAGGACACATTCCCAGGTTGTGGGTCAAATCCCCAGTGGGGGGCTTGCAGGAGGTGGCCAATTGATGTTCTCTCTCATCGATATTTCTATCTCTCTCTCCCTCTCCCTTCCTCTCTCTCTAAAATCAATAAAGAAAAACAAAATAAATAAAAGCACACAGCTTTCACTTTAGGATTCTCAATTAGTACCTCCCCCTGCAATCCCTCCTTCATAGGAAATCTTCGCACAATTCTTTCTTATCTGTTTCTGAGCGGTCTCCTCTTTTTCTCACCTGCAGTACACTGTCTTTCAGAAAAGAGGAACAAGGAGAAGGAAAGCAGGAACAAGATAAGCAGGAAGGGAGGAAAGGACCGAAGGAAGGAAATCGAGAGCAAGAGAAACGTTCGCCTCTCCGTCACCCTGAGCACTTCCCCACTGAGAAGAGCCGGGTTTCAAGAACCATTTAAGAATGGATATCTTGATAATCAGAGGCTTGAGCTCTATAAACTGTTGGGTGATCTTACCGGCTCAATAAAATCAAGCACTTGCCGGGGCAGTGCCTGGATGTGCAGGAGGCTGAGGGAATAAATCACCTAATGGAAAATTACAGAGGAGCTGCTCCTCCTTTGCATAAATGAGAAACTCAAACAATTTGGTTTTGAGGACTCTACTGCGCGTTGTTCTAAAAAGTAGACACAGCTTTTGTTGTCTCGTTACAAGATGATAAATATTCATGCCTCTGAATTACTGCTCGCTAATGGCCCAATATTTGGCACACCTGTTGTGGCCTGTCTCTAAAATAGCAGGGACAGCCTGGGATGACAGCCCTGCAGGTGTTAACAATGGGATATTGTGATAAGCCCAAGGAAACAACAAATTTCAAGTTCCTGATTAAACCAAGGGCCCCCAAGTGAGCCCATCTTACCTGGCACTCATCTTCAAAACGGTTTCTCATTTTCAAACCTGTGGAGACTGTGAAGCCCCTGCCTCAGCCGTCAGAACAGCTACTCACGGTTCCTCACCCATGCGTCTCCCACAGGCTCCCAATTGCAGGGTTTATCCGTTGACGCTCTGCAGCCAGGGTACCACGTAGAGCTCTCTGGGCTTGGCCATGGCTCTCAAGCCGCCTGGGTCTTCCTTTTGTGCTTGTATAAAATGGGGAGACAGGAGGATCATCCCTCGCAGCAGGAGCTCTCAGCCTCAACCCTGCTGACATTTGGGGCCAGACCATTCTGAGCGGCAGGCTGTCCTGCGCACTGTGGGGTGTTTGGCAGCACCCCTGGACCTCTACCCACTGGACGCCAGAAGCACCCACTCACCTTTTACCGTTCTGGGACAACCAAAGATGTCTCCAGCTAGACACTGCCCACTGTCCCCCAAGAGCAAACTTGACCCTGGGTGACGACCCCTGCCTTGCAGAGCAGTTCTGAAGGGACGCAGTGTGCGTGGTGCCTGCAGCAGTGCTGGGCACACAGCAAGCCCTCGCCGGGGACAGCATTGCTGTTTGCAAAGCACGGTGCAGGACATTTGGGCAGGATGTAAGCTGGAATCGAATGAGACTCCTTTCCTTATACAACATGCACAGTGCTCAGGTCTGTTCTTTGTGCTCGTTACTCCGAGGCATTACCTTCTTTCTTTGGGAATTTACTTGTTAATAGCTGTCTCCCTCCCATGAGCCCATAAGACTGATTTGGATCAGAACCTTATTTGCCATATTTGTTGCCAAAATCCCTACAACTAGTGCACAGTCTAGAACATAGCAGATGCTCAGGAGAAATCGATGGGAATGACGCTGTATACACCACACCCATAATCCCAGAGGAGGAGCCTAGGAAACTATATATCACATTTTACAATATAAATTCCTTAGGTGATTCATAATTTCGGGCAAATATTAGAAACACTGTCTTAATCCACCTCTCTTTGGTTTTTCCGTCAGTAGCAGCTTCATCAAATGGAAATGATATCATCTTTCCGGCATAAAAAGCCTTCAATTGTGAGAGTGAAAGCCTTCATCTTAAAGGAGTAGGTTTGCCCTGGCCCACGTGACTCAGTTGGTTGAGCGTCATCCGATGCACCAAGAGGTCACAGGTTGGATTCCAGTCAGGGCACAAGCGGGCTTTGTCCCCAGTAGGGGGCATGCAGGAGGCAGTCGATAGATATTTCTCTCTCCTCCTCTGTTCCTCTCTCTGTACAAAACTTTTTCAAAAACTTATAAAGTGTAGGTTTGATATTTGGAAATAGTCCTTGGGAATGACAGCCAACTGAGAATTTTATTCTCCCAAACTCTCTTTATTAAAGATAAATTTCATTGGTATTTAATAGGGCAGATTTTGCATGCAAATCATCATTTCTAAACGAATAAGGGCTTGACCAACAATGTCCCATGGTCTTTTTACCCATACCTAATGTGATGTCCTTGCCAATTTTTTTTTCTACAGGGAAGTCAAAGGTCAATTTCTGAGCGACAACAAATTTATAATTATGTGGCTCACAATTTTTCCTAATAATTTAATTTCTCAATAATTTTGAAGTGTCTGATTTAATGACGACTTTTCTTTCAAAAGGCTTTTTCATGCAAGCCAAAGAGACAAAGCACTCTCCACGAACTCAGAGGGAGCAAGGAGGCAGAAATGTGTACACCGCTCGCACATGTCCAGGTCCCTGCTCAATGACTCCGATCGCTAGAGGTTCGGAAGCACCTGAGTCATGACATGCACATCCATGAGCAGTCATGAAGACAGCCCTATTGTTGGCAGCCAGCATTTTCTTCCAAAAAGAAATACATTGCAAACCTGCTTCCCTATATTGTAGGTGAGTGTTGAGCAGCAATGTAAAATGCATTTCCTGTTATCGGTCACAGTGAAAACACAAAGGTTTCGGAGATGGGTGGGAATTTCCACTTGAAATTCAAACCTGGCACAGACTAGAAAGGCAATCTGTATGGGGCGGTGACTCAGAGGCTCGTGGGGGTCCATGAACACTGTGAACGGAACCAATGGGCATCCCCCATTGACCAGAGACGAACGTGCAGCATCTTTTTAAAGGCAGACCTAAGAGAATGTGGTCCAGGAAATCGACCTGACGATATCTACGAGTGTTCCTGACAAGCATGTTCTTTCTTCTCCTGGGAATTCATCTTCTCCCCATTAAGATTCGTGTTCCTAACGTGTAGAATATGGAAATTGCCTAGTATTTGACCATTGTGACAGGGCCATTTTTTTTTTTTTTTAATTCTCTCCTGCGGATATTTTTCTATTTATCTTCAGACAGAGTGGGAGGGAGAGAAACATTGATATGATAGAGCCACATCAACTGGTTGCCTCCTGCACGACCCCAACCAGGACCAGAGACAAACCGTAACTGAGGTATGTGCCCTTGGCCGGAATCAAACCCATGACTCATTGGTTTTCAGGCTGACGCTCTACCGCTGAGCCAAACTGGCCAGGGCAGGGCCAGTTTTTGACTATTTTATTTTTAAAAATTTTAATCAGTCCATCTAAAAATTGATCACTGTTTACGATGTATTTCTTACAACAATTGTTTATTTGATGTAAAGTAACATTAAAACTCTCAAGAAGAATAGTTGAGAACACATAGTAGGCTACTCCCATCAAAGGTAACAGATTGGAGGGCAATTTTTATTTTCTCATTCTTAACTCATAAGTCGCATCTATAGTCATTATTTACCTATTTTCAAATTTAATGAATGGTTCTGGTCACGATTGCCTAATTTCTATGACCGTGGAAAAGACAGTCTGCACATGGATGATAATATTTATAAGGTGTAAAGATTTCTATAAACAGAGAAATTCAGAAACTACCACCAGATCTAAAGTAATATAGAAAAACTGATGAGTAATTGATAACAAAGGCAGGTGTTCCTTGAGCATACACAAAACAGAAGCTGCAAGGTGGCCCTTTTGCAGGGTCACCTCTGGACATGTGGCTCTCTTAAAGGAAGAACTACTTTGCTGGGACCTCAGCACTGCTTATCATTGTTGATAATCATTTTTGAGCATAACAGAGCAGAATTTGCACACCTGGGGGCTATCCTCACCCTCTGCCTCCTTTCAGTCTGGCAGGTTGTGGGAGCGGGTTTGTTCACCCAGGAAGCCATCCAGCAGGGTGGGCAGAGTACAGTGGGTTCTGACTCTCTGGGTTCCTACCTTCACTCCTCTGTTGATTCGATGTGTGCAATCAATGCAAATCGCTTTGCCTCTCTGTTGGTCTGGGTGTCTCCAAGTGGTGTGAATCCTTACTTCGCACCTGCTGCCTGGGGAGCAGAGCCTCCCCCCCCCCCCCCGGGAAAGCCATTGGGCAGAGAAATGCAGGTTGGCTGTTGGAAGTCAGGTAGGTACACACTGAAGTGGGCCAGTGAGGAGACATGGGCAGGTGGACCGTGCCTCAGGATGGGCTGGTCTCCAGGAAAACCAACCACGTGATGGTGATGAACGGGTTGGAACTTTGGGTCAGCCCAACCTCTGGGGAGAGGAGGACCAGAGATGGTGAAACCCCAGAAGAACACTGATGCCATGGCTCAGTGGAGTTTCCCCACTGGTGACCATCTGATGACTCAGGAGGACATATCCAGACTCCATGGACTCAGAAACTTCTGGGCGTGGGACCCCCTGGTCTTTGCCCCGGGGTCCCTCCATCTAGCTGTTGATTTATATCATCTACAGAAAACTTGTGTAATAAAAGTATAGCACTTCCCTAAACTCTATGAGTTGTTTGTAGCAAAGTATTAAACAGACAAAGAAGTGTGGGGGCTCGGACACTTCCCCAGCTAGTGGCTGGTGTGCAAAGGGGGGTCACTCTTGTGAAGGACTTTGCCCTGGATGGCGGCAGCTGTGCTAAGTCCAGATGGCTGCTGTCAGAATGGAGTTGAGTTTCAGGACCCGCAGTTTGTGGCAGAGAATCGGTCTCGGAGCCGGGGGTCGTGGTAGTAACCCCATCACCGCTGCGAGCCCAGGTTTTCTTGTCTGTCTTTCAAAACAGGAATAATAATATCAATAACTCTATTCTGGGTTTACCAAGCAGGGATTGTTCAGATAATATATGTTAAACCCTGAGCAGGTTCAAAAACAGTAATTTACCCCTTTTATCCCCACTGATTTGATGAGAAAATGGATGCTCAGCGAAGCGAAGTGACTTCTGTGGAACATGACAGAACGTGGCAGGACACGTGGCTGGATCCCCAAGCGGTCAGTTTCTACTCCCACTGTCTGTCTTGCCTACACGGCTTATCCCACTGGCTCCCCACTGCACTTTCTAACAAAAGGCTCCGGACGTTAATACAACTCTATCTGAGTAGACACAGAAGACCCAACACGCCCCCCCGCCCCCCGAGGCAGCAGCAGCCTACGGCTTCCACACACTCTGGTTTTAACTGCAGTCCTAGCACAAGGGCCTCCAAGTGACCAAACCTGGGGTCAAAGTTTCATCAGCACACCCCAATGGAAGGCTGGTTCCACGTGATTTATTTTCTTATCCCTGTAAAAGCACATCTATACACACACACACACACACACACACACAGCCATGTGATGCTTAAAATTCTAAATTGCACTAAAGAGAAAAAGAAGTTGCCAATTTCATGAACACACCTCAGGAATGTGGGATGGGCCTGGAGCAAAGGTGACTTCCCACCACCGGGCTTGCTCCCTCCCTCCGCCTCACAGAGGGCATCTCCCACGCGAAGGCAGACACTGCAGCCGGCCTCCAGCGACTGATTTCAGATGCGTCGCAGGTGCTCATGCCTTGTTTTTCTGAACAGGATCAAATTCTAAGATTTTAAACCCAAACTCTCCAAGAGCACAGCCACAAGACTCTCAAGGACAAAATGATTATCTCAGATCTCCAGAAACCGCGCGATGTGCGAAACAGCTTTGGGAAGGGAAGGGTCGCTTGTGGAATTTAATTTTCCCTCGGCTTCTAAAGAATATAAATTTCTTGCTGGCTTAAGACAGTGGTTTGTAGCTAGATAAATTCTATCTGAGATCTTTGCCTTCCGTCTCTGAAATAATCGCATGGGGACCAAGGTATTTTGTTCATTCCAATTCTTTCCTTTTTTTTTAATGTTTCACAGGATCTTCTAAGTAGTGTGTCTTCGTTGTAAAAGGAATACTTTTTATGGGGATAAAGCATACACATTGAAAAGTGCACAGTTAAAAAGGCTTGCTTCATTAGCACTCATATGCATCTTAACTTTCACACAGAAAGTCAAAGTGTTTGCTAAGTTTTATTGGTTGCAGAATATTTGCATTTGGAAACGTGCATGGGAGATACCTGTTCATTCAATTATGTAGTCAATCCACAGATACTGATGGAGCGTCAATGTGTTCCAGGCTGTGGATGTGGGCCAGTGAGCTAAACAGAAGACGTCCCTACCTTCAGCGTGCTTACAGAAGTGGGCAAGAAAAGATACCAACAGGTAAAAAATATACAGAAATCCATGCAATGATTATTTCTGACAAGAGCTGAAAGGAAACAGATAGAGTATAACAAAGAATGTCAGCAGGATGGGTGGAGTTTAGGGTGAATTCAGTTAAAATGCAACCACAGCCTGGCCAGTGTGGCTCGGTGGATTGAGCATTGTCCCGTGGACTGAGGCGACCCGGTTTGATTCCAGGTCAGGGCACATGCCTGGGTTGCAGATTCGATCCCCAGAGGGCAGTGTGCAGGAGGTAGCGGATCAATGTTTCTCTTTCACATTAATGTTTCTATCTCTCTCTCCCTTCTTCTCTAAAAAATCAATAAAACATAAAAAAAAATGCAACACTGAACAGCTGTCATTTTCCTAAGTTCACCTGTCTCTTTACTTAACTGTGACTTCAGTCTCCTCGGCATCAAGTCCTTTTCGTGGGAACTTGCTGAAGCCACAGCAATGGGTATGTTTGTCAATGTCTGAGAGGAAAGAGACGACGACCGGTTTAGAGACCCAAGCATGGTGTGCAAGTCACAGAGACCCTCACGCATGGACTAAAACTACATTCGTTCCATTTAAGAGGCTCTGGAAGAGGCAGTGTGTGCCTACCGCGTGGGGCAGGAGAGAGGGGAGCCAGGCGCACCTGCTGGATGAAGGGCTGGAGTGTATCTTGATGGAAACGCCTGTGTATCAAGAAGTGCTGACAGCCCCAGCTGGGTTGCTCAGTTGGTTGGAGCCTTGTCCTGTATGCCAAAAGGTTTCGGGTTCGATTCCCCGTCAGGGTACATGTCTAGAATATGGGTTTGATTCCTGGTTGAAATGTGTACTGGAGGCAACCAACTGATGTCTCTCTTTCTCTCTCTCTCTCTCTCTCTCGCTCTCTTTCTCTCCCTAAAACCAACAGACATGTCCTTAGGTGGGGATAAAAAAAAAGTGCTAACAAGTAAGTTTAGGCTATTAAACAAATACTAAATTATATACAGCCAACTATGTAATTAAAAGTGCCCCCCTCTTGTGCCTTAAGAGACATCTGTGAAGGGCTGCACTTTGTGTGCAGCTCAAACAAGGGTATTTCTTTTAGGGATCCGTTCACAAAACCCAAATAGATGGGGCACATGCACTGCACAAGGGTCAGGGACTTCGTGTTTTATCTCCTGTGTGTCCCCCGATGGCCCTGCTGGGAAGAGAATGTGATTTTGATCTGGTACTTTTCCTTGTGGCACTTACCATAATTGTAATTCATTCAAGATATGTTTTCTTAGTGCAAGTTTCTACTGAGAGCTGTAAGTCAGACTGCGATGGCTCATAAACAGCTGTTTCCCCTTTTCTTAGGGTGGAACATACTGCTCTCTCTCTCCATCTCTCTCTGTCTCTCTCTCTCCATCATTCTCTCTCTCTCCATCTCTCTCTGTCTCTCTCTCACCATCTCTCTTTCTCTGTCTCTCTCTCTGTCTGTCTAGGTATAGGCATAGATATACATAAGATAAATGTATAGGCATAGACCTAGTTAGAGATATAGCTAGAGATAGATATGGAGACACAGATTAGATATAAACATACAGATAAAGGTCTGGCAATAGAGTAGTTATAGATATAGGTGTAGACAAAAGTATAAATACAGAAATAAAAACAGAGGTACAGATAAGGGTATGGACATAGAGCTATAGATATGCAGACATATAGATACAGATACAGATAATGTACATGTTGCTAAGTAAATGGATGACTCCTGACCACTGTGATCACACACTGATCTCAGTCAACCCCGTCACTAACACCCAGTCACAACATGGTGTATATGTGGAACACTCATCATTTTCCAAACCTGTCTCCAGAGGGTTTCCCTCACTCAGACCTGAGCATCCCCGTAAGATGACACGCCAGGCAAGCGTTACAATCCCCATCTCAAAGATCAGAAGCAGAGGTTCGGTTTTGCCCACAGTCACATGACCAGTCGGTCGATCAGACACACTATAAACACCAACTTTTCATTTCAAGTCATAGTCCTATTCTCTTTTCCTAACGCCTTTTGAACTAATTTTTGTTTTTTTTATTAATCCTCACCCGAGGATTTTTTTTTCCATTGATTTTTAGAAAGTGAAAGGGAGAAAGAAAGAGGTAGAGAAAAAAGAGAGAAACATCCATCGATGTGAGAGAGGCACATCCATTGGTCACTTCCTGCAGGCACCCGGACATGGGCCCAGGGATCAAACCTGCAACCCAGGTAGGTGCCCTTGACCTGGGACCAAACCCGAGACCCTTCAGTACGTGGGCCGACGCTCTCAACACTGAGCCACGCCGGCCAGGGCTAACATACGTTTTTAAACATAAAGTCTTAACATGGATCACCTAACATTCCAGTTTCCCAGCTCTGAAAGGGCCCTGACACCCCAGAGACCCCACATGGCCGTTCAGACTTCCGCCACGGCAACGATGCTTGAAGGACGTGAGTCGCGGACTGTGGGTCCACAGCACCGTTTCAGACCCGTTCACGGCCTGGCTTAGGGGGGGAACAGAATGAGGGCTTCAAACTCCTCTGACCGCAAAGGTGCCAAGTACCAGTAATGTGCTTTAAAAGGAAAACAAAACAAAAAACCTAAATTCAAAAAGCAGTTCAGCAAATGAAGAAAAGATATGGAATTAACCTCCCAATGACCAAACAACCCTAGAGGTATTATGTATTCCCCTCCTGTGGGAGAGAATTAATTTTCTTCATTTTTAATAGCAAATAACTCCATTGCATTAATGATTTTCAGATTTGTCTAAATTTTTTTTTTTTTTTTTTTGCCGGAGTCTGATGCTACACACACAGCTTCGGAACACGTCTGAAGTATTCTCTGGAGACAGAAGCTACCGAGGTTTGATTATCCGAGGGAGCAGCCACAGTGAAAGGTCACGGATCCTGGGAGCATGGAGGCTCTAGGGAATTAGTGGCTGTTGCCTTGGTGAAGAGAATCTTGGGTTCTCAGAGGAACGCTACAAGGACCCAGCATCCTCCTGCACAAAAGAGAAGGAGATTGGGTGGTGTCATCAGGCAGAACACACGGTTTAGCGCTGCTCCATTTGGAAAGTTGAGAGACCGTGGATGGTGAGCCCTGCATGTTCCTTACTTTCTGCACATAGAGCCCTAAGCCTTCGTCCCACAATGTCCTTGTGCACCTTGTGCACAGTGTCCTTGTAACCTGTGGAAAATACGTCAAGCCATTACATTTTGTACTAAAAGCAGATGGCATCCAAATATTTCAAATCAGTTTCATTAATCATTATTAAAGAAATAAATCCCTGTAATGTCTCCTGGGAGCAACTATGAGAGTAGCCCATGTTAGCCCTAGCCGGTGTGCTACAGTGGTTAGAGTGACGGCCTGCACACCAAAGGGTTGCAGGATCGATCCCTGGCCCAGGTCAGGGTATGTGCAGGAGGCAACCAACTGATGTGTCTCTCTCACATTGAAGTTTCCCTCTCTCTCTGTCCCTCCCTTCCTTCTACTCTCTCTAAAAAAAAAAAAAAAAAAAATCAATGGATAAAATATCGTTGGGTGAGGACTAACAACAATGAAAAAAAAGTTAAAAAAAAAATGAGTAGCCCATGTGTAGCCAGATCCCAAATCAATGATTTATTCTTCTGGGGTACAGCAGCCTGGTTTTAGAGGGGTCCACCCCTTGGATCCTAGTGTTACTCACTTCCATTTCTCATTTTCCTTCCCTTTCTGGCCACAGGAGACTTCAGCCCCAGACTCCCTGTATTAGGTATGGCCATGTGACTAGTCTTGACCAATGAGCTTCACTTGCAGGCCAAAGCACGCTAAAGCTGCTGCCTGGTTCTCTCTGTTTTCTTCCCCAGACCCAGTGACAAAGAAAGTGGCATGTTCCTGATGACAAGGGTGGCATCCCTACAGCCTGAATCCCTGAGTCACTCCTTGGAGCAGAGCCATTGGCAATTCACACCAGACACATGAAAACGTTGTCACATGAAGCTACTGAGATTTGGGAGTCAATCTGTTACTGCAGCACAGCTTAACTTATCATGACTAACTGACTTTCCAGATCAAATTCTCCAAGGATACATGGCCCATCCTCAAAATGCAGTGAAAACCCAGCCATCTGCTCCTGTGTGCTCAGGTAACAGACACATCGGAGGAGTCTGAGGAGCATTCGTGGAAATGTTAAACATTTCTGTGTTACAGGGTAGACTGCACAATGCACACTGTTTTATAATAAAGCACGAGGGATATCAAACTCACAGAAAGCTTCTTAATCATTCTGATTGACAAGCACAAATATTTAGCAGTTAAGCTACACCTGGTCTTAGAACTTCTTCTGTAGAATTGGCTTGAGGTTATCAAATGAGATCTGGGATGGAGGATAAGGTGACTGGGGGGTCCCTGTGCCTATTCTGAATTCCCTTCAGCGTAGAACGGTCAGGCTTCCCCCTTCCACAGCAGGTATCATCTAAGGTCTAGGTGTTTCAGAAACTCTAATCTGATAGTTACTCTGTAAATCACTGTCAGCTCATGATGGAATTTGATCTTGTGTGGCTGTGTGAAATTCTCAGCGGGAAGCTAAGAACTGCAGCTCAGGGAAAACTTGGGGAAAGGATACGGTGACCAGCCAGTCCAGTTTGTCTGATCATCTCCCAAGTTTTACCACTGGGAGCCCTACATCCTTAAAAACCCCTTGGTTCCAAGCAAACAGGGACCATTGGTGGCCGTGCAGAAGGGAGGAGTATGGCTCCGCAACTACAGCCCCCTCTGGCAGGAGGAGGTGCAGACTGGGGAGTGCATGGAACCACCTCTGTTACTTTAGGAGAAAACTAGGTGTTTGTAACTGAACCATCCTGGTCAGCCCAGGCTGGGTGGCTCCAGCAACAGAAATTTTATTTTCTCACAGTTCTGAAGGCTGGAAGTCGGAGATCAGGATCCAAACATGGTCAGGTTCTGGTGAGAGCTCTCCTCCTGGATTGCAGACGGCCACCTTTCTGCTGTGTCTTCACATGGTTGAGAGAAAGATAGCTTTCTCTCTCTCTCTTTCTCTTCTTATAAGGTCACCAATCCTCTTGGATTAGGACCCCATCCTCATTTAATCTTCATTACCTACTAAAAGCCCTTATTCCAAATACAGTCACATTGGGGTTTAAGGCTTCAACATATGAATTTGGAGGGGTGTCACTATTCAGTTCATAACATGAACACGGAGCCCTATGTCTCCCCATCCCTTCAGAGTCCTCTCCAGTATGCCTACAGATCCAATAATTAGGGATCCATTCAGCTCATCAGATAAGATCACAGGTAGATTAGGAAAAGCAAGGTGCTCCTTATTGCTTGTGTGCATGACATCTGAGTGAGAGGCTTGGTTTTGATAACCAGAGTAGACTGATGAAGTGCTTCTGAGACTTGAGTGTGCTTACAAATGAACGAGGTATGTTGCTAAAATGCAAATACTGATTCCCTGTATCTGAACTGAGGCAACAATTCTGAATTTCTAACAATCTCCCAGGTGCAGCTGATGCTTCTAGCCCAGCAACTGCAGAAACAGATCTAATGTCCTCAGTCCTTTTCCTGACCCCAGCGCGAAGGCTTTTAACATCCAGCCTCTCTCATCACCTGAGCCCCTAAGCCATAAATTAAATAAATACATCAGCAAACAAGCAAATAAACAGATGAAATTGAGAAGACAAGGGTTGAGCATTTTGAAATGCCATGTATTCATCCACACAAACCATGTCTACTGAAGCTTTCATTAGCCTCCTTTGTGCTTCAGCTCATGGCTTCCTTCACTGTTCTATCTGGTTACCCTGACAGCCTTCCCGCACATACACACTTCAGGTTCTAGAATGGATATGCTAGGAGAACTGGTTACAAAGGGTAAAGCAGAAACCCAAGGAAGAAGCAATAATATTCAATATTAAAAGTGTGTGCATGATATCTGCAAAGTATTTTCATATAACATGTTATTCGAATCATGCTTTTCAACTGCATAGAATCTAGTCATAATTAAAATGTGTGTGTGTGTGTGTGTGTGTGTGTGTGTGTGTGTGTGTGTAAGTCAGTATCATGTCTGTGGTGGGGAGAGGAGGCAGAGAACAGCAACCCAGTACAAAGGTATAGTTCAAGGACAAAGTGAAAATACTAAGTAGCAAGCAGTCCTTAGCTTTCATTTGGGTACCACGGAAGAAAAAGACTATATTTACCACTTCAACCAGTCTCCAGTAGGTAGGGACTGAATTCCAATGAAAGTGCATTAAACGAATAAAGAAAGAAAACAGACCAATTCTGTCTGTTTTTGTTTTGTTTTGGAAAAAAACCCTGATTAAATATCCATATTTATTTCATTGTCTCCTACTGAATGATATAAAAGCCTGAGATTTCACCCATCAGCCATGGGCTTCCTACATGGGAAGAGTCTTAAGTATACTGTGCCCAAATAACCAGTGGGTGAGAGTCCTTCCTAGAATCTCAGCTTAACTTTGATTAAGGAGTGTACTCTAGGAGTACATGAACTCAAGGTGTAATACATGTACTACTCCTTGGAATGAATGAAGTATGAATGAATGAATGAATGAATGAATGAATGAATGAATGAATGAATGAATAGATGGATGACTTTCACCTTGCCTTCCCACCTTTCTCCCTTGTCTCAGAATTAGGAAAGGGCATGGTGGATGGGGTCAATGGCACATTTCAGAGTTATCTAGTCTGGCTCACCCATGACCAGCTATAGGATCTTAACCACTCTAAATATTTTTTCTTCTCATCAGTAAAATAGGAACAATCAAATCTCCATTACAGAGATATTGACTAGTTTGCCAGATAAATATAAAATGGATCCTATAAGCATCACAGATGATCAAAAAATATAATTTCCTATTTTTAAAAGTCTATATCATTTGTTTTCTATTTTACAATTACTTTTGTAGTTTTTAAAAAATGTAAGTGAGACAATGAATTTTCAGGCCAATGTCCTAAGGAAATATATTAAAAAACTCATCTGATTAGCTCCTCTGACTATCTCGAAGAACAATGAAATCTCTCTGCAGACAGTGAGGGTGACTTCTTCTGTGCATGAAATTTGAAATGGCTGATAAGTAAATAAAGGTTATAGAATAGCTGAATAGTGATTATCCTTTAGTTAGAAATAAATTATAAACATATGGCTAAGAGTTGCTTTTACTAATTATCAAAAGGCTTGCAAATCAAAATAAAAGATCATTGCATGATTGCATGCCCTTCAAACCAGCATGGCTTTAAAAATGATAACAGTCCAGGGTCAGGGAGGATACTGTCATGCTTGACAGATGTGAGTTATGACTATAAATTTGCAGTAATGTTTATATTGTAAGGAAGAAATATTCCACCTCACCCCTATTTATTTATATCAGTGTATACTCATGTATTTGTATTTTGTGTAATGGGTTGTAATCTACTACTCTCATTTTCATTTTAATACTCAAATAGCTCCAGATTTGATCCCTTGTAGCTGGTGTCTGTATCCTTTTGACATGTCCCATTATTCTTTGGGCATTTCCTTTTATTTTGGCAAATAAAGAAAATAAAATCTAGATGCATCCTAATATTTCCCTGCCTCAATTAAGGAATCAGCCTTTTTTGCAATCAGTCCCGGTTCCTTTTAGTGATGAATGGTATTTAGAAACCAAGATCTGGGTGCTGGGTGTGCTGATTGCTTTTAGAGTCTCATTGATTCTGTGTCCTCTAAATTTTGGCATATCTATATAAATTCATAAGCCTAAATTCATACTGATATTTCTCATTTTAGTCTAATACCACCAGGTACTATTAAATGTTTGGTTTTGTATTTTACTTATTTTTTTTTATCTATATGCCCTTCCTTTTATTTCATTTTATTCTATTTACCTAGGTTCTTAAAGTAGAAACTTGGATTATTGATTAAAGTTTTTTTCCTTTATTGATTTTAGAGAGAGGAAGGGAGAGGGAGAGAGAAAGATAGATGTATCGATGAGAGAATATCGATTGGCCACCTCCTGCATGCCCCCCACTGGGAATTGGGCCCACAACCTGGGCATGTGCTCTGACTGGGAATCGAACTGGTGACATCTTGGTGCATGGATCGATGCTCAACCACTGAGCCACACCAGGAAAGCTGAATTATTAATTTGAAACTGTTCTTTACACTCAAAGCAATAAATGTACAGCATTTCGTTGATATACCTTCCCTCTGTCCTTTACTGCATCCCATAGATTTCACTATATTGTCTTTCATTATAATTCAGTTCAAAATATATTCTAATTTCCCTTGTGATAATCTTTTTTAATTCAAGTGTCATTTAAAGGTGTGCTATTTAATTTCCAAAGCATTGTGACTTTTCTAGATATGTTATTACTTACTCCTCATTGAATCTTACTGTTGTCAGAAAATGTACTTAATAATCTTTCAAATTTTGAAATGGGTTAATATTTGGTTATGCCCAGGATGTGGTATACCTTGGGGGAAATATTTCATATGCACTTGAAAAGTATGTGTATTCTGCAGTTGTTCCATATACCATTCTACAAATGTCATTAGGTCCAGTTGGTACATAGTGTTGTTCATATCATCTCTACCTTCCTGATTTTTTGCCTGTTTTATATATTTTTCCTTCATTTATTTGAAGCTCTGTTATTAGGCATAAACATTTATGATTGTTACATCTTCCTTGATGACTTGATAATTTTTTCATTATGAAATGTCTTTTATTTCTGTTAATACCCTTTGTCTTGAAGTATACATTTTTGCTATCAATATAGCTACTCAGGCTTTTCCTGTGCTTGCTGTATTTTGTGTACATATTGTTTTATGTCCTTTTATTTCATGTGTATTTAAAGTAGGTATCTTGTGCCCCAGGGTAGCTCAGTTGGTTAGAGCATCATCTGGATACGCCAAGGTTGCGGGTTTGATCCCCAGTCAGGGCACATACAAAAATCAACCAATGAATGCATAAATAAGTGGAACAGCAAATATCTCTCTTTCTCTCTGTCTCTCTCATTCCCTTTGTTTCATTCTCTCTCTCAAATAAATGAAAAATAATAATTATAATTATAAAGATAAAAGTCAGTCTCTTGTACACAGTATATAGGTAGCTCATTTCAAAATCTAGTCTGACAACATTGTTCTTTTAATGAATGTTGTCCATTTACATTTAGTGTAGTTATTGATGTACTTAAATCTAGTTTTATCATTTGCTTCCTTATTTTCTATTTGTCCTTTATGTTTGGTGTTGTTCCCCTAATTCCTCCTTTTCATTTTTTCTTTTTGGTTAACTGATATTGTATCATTCCATTTTAGTTCCTCTACTTCCTTTTAAATTATGCATCTCTGTATTATTTTTAGTAGTTGCTCTAGGAATTAAATATGTATTCTTAACACAGTATGGTCTACTTAGAATTAAAACTATACTACTTCTTGTTAAGTGGAAAAAGGTTTCAACAATATAGTTTTAACACTCTCATCTATGTTTTAGAAACCCCACAAATAGTAATATCATTCTTCTTTTAAAGAGTTGTATGTATTTTCAAAAGTAAGAGAAGAAATAATATATCCTTCTATATTTATTGACCATGTCTACTTTTCTTCATCCCTTCCTTTAAATACAAGTTTTACTTAGGATCATTTCCTTTTAGTCTGAAGATCCTCTTTACATAGTTCTTGTAGTGAAGGTCTAATAGTGATAAAATCTGTGTTTTGGTCTGAACTTTGCTTTACATTTTTGTCTTTATATTGCTTTTTTCCGAGAAGGCTGTTTTTAATGGTTATAATTATGGGATGGCAGATTTCTTTCTAATTTTTTTAAAGACTCATTCTATTATCTTTTTGCCTTAATTGTTTCTGATGAGAAATCGACCATCTTTTTTATTGTTAAGCTCCCTGTAGATAATGTATCTCTCTTTCTCCCTGACCGGTTTCAAGATTTTTTATTTATCTTTTGCTTTTATCACTGGGACTATGATATGGAAATTAAAATCACACTGAGTGTGGTTTTCTTTGTATTTACTTTGTTTGAGGTTTTCTGAGCTCCTTGAATTTGTTAACTTTGAAGTATTTCACCAAATTTGGGGAAATTTCAACTACTACTTACACATCATCTTCTTTTTCCTCTTTCTGGGACTCTAATTACATGTAGGCTATATATCTCTTGATATTGTCCCACTGATCTTCTGTAAGTAATTTAATCATTTCTCTCTTTTTCAGATTAAATAATTTATATTAATCAGTATTAAATTCACTGACCTTATGTGCTGCTATCTACATTCCGCTGCTAAACCCACCCAGTAAAGCTTCCATTTCAAACATTTTATTTTTAACTCTAAAATTTTCTTTTTTATAACTATGCATTCCTTTAAATTCCCATTCAAATTTATAATAGCTACTTTAAAGTCCTTTCCTATTAATTCCAACATCCTGGTCATGGCAGGGCTAACTTTTTTTTTTTTTATGATCATGGGTTACATTTTTCTAATCCTTTTTCCAGCTAACAATTTGTATATATTTATTAATTTTATTGAAACAGAATACTGGATCCCTTAAAAAAATAAGGGAAAGATCAAAATAACCAAGCCATAGCCACAAGATAGAAAGTTATGGAGCCATTAAAACCATACTGAAAAAAAAAAAATTGAAATAACATGATCACAATTCTATTATGAAAATGCATAGATAAAAGACAAAAGAAAGAAAAAAAGAAAAAGAAATAGAATTTTCATTTGACATAAGAGACTGTGAATTTTAAAATTCTACTTGGTTGGTATTTCCCAAATTTATTTGTTAAACTTGAATTAGTTTAATAGTCAGAATATTTTAATTTTGGAACAATAATATCTTGTCTTCATTCCAATTCTTCTATCCTTGGGAAAGAATTCATTTCCATGTGCTACCTGGATATCAGCACATCCTTAGTAGACTTTTCTGTTAAAATGGACCAATCAGAATCCTTTGAGTCCAAAGCCATCAGTCAGAATATGACCTGTATCACTTAACTAAGCACAAGGCCATTGATCAGTCTGAGTTACCGTGATTCTCATTTCTGTGCATATCGGGGGCAATAATATTCACTTGAGAAAAGGTCAAATGTAGCAAGAGTGGAACTGCTTTTAAATAGTAACACGCTCAGAACTGCTAGTTTTTCAGCTAAAATAAATAGTTGTGGGATTTTAAAATGGATAGTTTCTTATTGTAGTCCTGATCTTTCCACTGAGGACATATGGGCCATGAGGCCTCTTTGGGCGATCTTGGCGGAGACGTTTTGGTTTACAAGCAGTTGGCTCACGACCTAATCACAGAGGATTGGCAGAACTTTTTCTTTCTTTTGGTATCTAGTTGTTTATCCAAGAAAGTTCCTTTGGAATGTGCACATCTTCCCCCGTAATTCGCGCTCTTCACCATTGCATAATTTCTCCTCCTTTCAGAATCACCAGAACACCATTTTCCCGCTGCTATTTTTGGGGTGAATTTAGGGTTCTTTTCAAGACGGAATATTCTTTCTTCCCTACTCCCACCAGCAGTCGAGTGCTGAGAATTTAGTTCAGTAAGTTCTCCTTTATCACCGACATGAAATATTCCTCTAAAGACAAAATAATTTCCACTGAAAACCTTTCATCTGTGGATCTCAGCAGTTCAGAAACTAATTAATCTCCACAATATGCTTGGATCGGCGCTATCCCTTTTGTTTTCAGATGAGCAAACACTATGAAATTAAGCAGAACGCCCAAGGTCAAACAAGAAGTCAACAGCTGAGCTGAATTTGAACTTGGAACCCCATAGTTTCCAGGCTGGGGATGGAAACACAGTCTGAATGCAAGCTCACTCTGGACAGCATTTGACATGCATAGTCTCCAAGGTGTACATCTCATGGTGCTATGTATGTGGGTAATGGGGGCTGCTATTTTAATATAGTCTTGTAAATGGTTTCCAAAACGAAGCACTTTTCAAAGATGCTTGTTGGAAACATAGCAGGCTAACATTCCTACACTTTTCTTCCTCCCTTACATAACACAGTCATAATTCCCAGTTTGCCTGGGATCATTCCTATGCAGCTAATTTCCTGACATACTAATTTAAATAAACCCTTTTAAACCCTCAACAGCGTTCTGGTTAAAATCATGAGGTAACAGGTCACCTTAACTATAAAGCATCTGGCCCGCAGTATAACGCCATCACTTAGGTAAAATGCAGCCATTTCCTCTCCGGACGCAGGAAAGAGGAGAGTACTGTGTGTCTAAAGAAACAGTGAGCAGAGACTACCTGGGATGCTGGGAAAGTAGAAGATGAACAGAAACAAATGAAAGGAGGTTGGCACAAGCGGTGAATTCTGAGAAAACAATAATTCCCCAAGATTGTGAGGGAATTGAAGGCTGGGGGGCTTTGGGGGCATCCTCAAGGGTTTGGATCTGTGGAGATAAGTGTCAAGCATTAACAGAGATCTCTTTTTCCAAGTGTGGCACCGACTGAGCAGAGCCGCCCCCTTTCAAAGGAACTGAGCAGGTTTGCAAAACGAGCTTCCTTGCCCATGAAGTCCCATAGCCGCACAGGGCTTCCCTACGTTCCAAGCATGGTGCTATGCATGTGGGTAATGGGGGCTGCTATTTTAATATAGTCTTGTAAATGGTTTCCAAAACGAAGCACTTTTCAAAGATAGACAAATGTCTAATATACGGAGGGTGGCCGTGACCATCCCCAGTCTTTGTAAACAGCTGGGATTGAAATTCTCAAAACTCCGGTCATTGGATAGGTTTTCTGCATCTTCGGGGTAGGGTAAAATTCATACCAGCTCCACCAGTCAAAAAGCAAGCAGCATTCAGTGTCACTGGCAAACTATATCCATCGTTGAAACCTCCTAGACACAAATTTCACAGGAAATACAGGGCAGTCTGAAGGCTCCATTTACTCTAGTGTCCTTGCTTGATTGTGTCCCGGTCGACTGCCTTATGGCCCTTAAGACAAAAGACAGGAGTTGGCGCCTGATACAGTGAACATTCTGGAGCAAGCGATTATGAAAGACCTCAACCCATTGTTCTTCCACGGAGGAAGAGGGTGGGTCGAAGGGTTTCTTTGCCAGCTGGTGTTTCATTTGATGAAAATACGCCTGTGACGCGTAACTTCAATTGTGCATATGTTTACTAAACTGTAAATGATGAATTTATTATCCAATTTTCTTGTCAATTTGAGAAATGTTGTTTAATCCCTGCAAAGGAAGGAGGGAGTTTAACATACCGTCTATTTCTCAAGGTTCCAATCTGGAGTGCCCCCAAGTATTTATGGAATGCCATCTTCTTCAAGGCACTGTCTGCATCCCATTAGGGGGTCTATGAGTCCCCCGGGGAAGGTTTCACGGAGCTGGGCCTGGAGCAAAGGGGATATTGCTGTGGTCTCTCAGAACCATATATTCTGCCTTTTCAGACAGTATGGGGTGAGATGGGACTTAGCTTTAACCTGATATAGTTGCATTTACACAAATAGAAACAATCACCATTGCTCTTGAGGTTCAAATGAACAATCTAAAATGTGTTAGCCCTCGGTTTCTGAGTAAACTCACATTTCTGTTATTAAACCACAGGGTTTCATGTCCTCGCGGTACTCTCTGACTCCGAAAACAATTATCTAGAAATACGAAGCAACTCTTTTTCTTACAGCACATGCTCCTTTTGAAATTCAATAAAAACAAAATAAGACGCAGTGTCTTCTTTCAAGTTAAAACACTGGCGGAACCTCTTGAACACTCTTCGCAAACCAGCAAACATCCGCTCTGGCCCACACATTAAGAAAACAGACTTTTCAGAGACGAGAAATTGGAGGATTACTCTCCCTGAAGGTCCACTCAAGGCATAGGACAGAGTCACTCTGGGCATTTTTTTCCTTGACAACGGTCTGAAATATGAGAGAACTACTCCCTATGCGTCTTCTCTTTATAGGTCAGGAACCTGAGCGCCTTCTCTACTCAGAAAAATCCTACTGAGTCTTTAAAAACGTTTCAGAGCCTCTGAGCAAACCCTCGCGCCTTCAGCTGAAAGAATGACTCTCTCCTTAGTGCTACCTACCGCGTTTTGCACACGCATTTATTAGGGCCCACTGTAACGAGCACCAAATGTATGTTTTCCCCGACGTCAGTGGGAGTGGCTCGAGGATTGGAGAGGTATATTATTTGCTGTTCAAAATTCTAGGAATTCCCTTCCATCTGCTCCTTCCCTCCCTGCTTATTCAGTCCGGAAACCAGTTTCACAAACATTAACCAGACACACCTGTCCGCAGGACCTGGTGTTCATGGTTCTCCCCTTCCATCCATCACGGAATCAGAACCTCCCTCTGGGGTGATGATTTCCTTTTTTTCCTTCCACTTTCGCCCTCCTACAATCCATTGGTTCCTGACAGGCAGAGGGATCCTTTAAAAATGTAAATCGAACCATGATACTCCCCTGGTTATAAGGTTCACTGCCTCTCCGTGGAACCCGGAATAAAACATACTTCTTGTGGGCTGCAAACCCACCTTTGGTGGTTTTCAGCTCAGGGAGATCTTGTCAAGCCTGGAGGGGGCATTCGGCTGTGGAGGAGTCAGTGTGCACGTGCCTGGTGGGTGGAAGCTAGGGGAGCCACTCAACACGGACAGTGCACAGGCCAACCCCAGGACAGAGTCCGGCCCCACTGCCGATGGCCGAGGCTGGGAAACTGCTCTGGGAGGGTCACTGCCCACTCACCTGCGCAACTTCATCTCATGCCACCCTCCCAGCCATCCACCGAAAGCCGAACACATTGGCCCTTCCCTGGCTCCTGTACCACCCCGAGCTTGCTCCCGCCCCAGGGACTCTGTGCCAACTGTTCCCTGGGCTTGAAATGCTCCCTCTGATAGTTACATGTGCTTCCCCTTTGTCGGGCATATTTCAGCCTAAAGGTGATCTCTTGGAAAAACCCATCCTATGCCACCCAAGCTTCAGGACCTAGCGTGCCTCCTGCTGTTACATCAACTAGTGTAATCCGCGGTTTATTTTCATTTTATTTAAATAATCATTTAAATCACAATCACCTGCTTTTTACACGCTTGTTTGTTCGTGTCAGTCACCCCGTAAATTATAACACGTTCCATGAGGGCAGAGACCATCTCTGTTTTATTCCCTATTTTATTCCCAGAAACTAACACAGTGCCTGGCACTATTTTTATATATTTTTTCCCTTATTGATTTTAGAAAGAGAGGAAGGGAGAGGGAGAGAAAGATAGAAACATCAATGAGAGAGAACATCGACTGGCTGCCTCCAGCATGCCCCGCACTGGGGATCGAGCCAACAACCTGGACATGTGCCCTGACCAGGAATTGAACCAGCGATCTCTTGGTGCATGGGTCGACATTCAACCACTGAGCCACACTGGCTGGACTCAATACATTTTTAAAGACTTGATCAATGTATTAATAAATAATGTGCTCAAAGTAAAACACCAGGTCCCTGCACTGTCCCTCAGGTCAATATTATTATCACAACTTCACTCAGGTTCGGAATTTGGGGGCTGGGCAGATTTTTACTCTCCACCTCTGAGCCAGAAAATAATTAGAATGACACCTCAAAGAGCTAAGTGGAAAGACTTGGGTTTAGAAACACGCAAATAATCGAATGCAGGTGCATACATAGGAACACAAATGTAACATGCATGAAGCACCAATGATGACTGCGAACCTTCTCATCACAGCCATGCACCACAGAGCGTCATTTCCATCAACAGCGACCACATACAAGCCAGTGGTCCCGTAAGGTTATAAGGCAGTTGAAAATTCCTACTGCCCAGTGATGCTGTAGCCATCCAACCGGGTGCAGAGCGCTGCTCACCTGTCCGTGGTAATGCTGGTGTGAGCACACCTGCTGCATGTCCCGGCGCATGTGAGCACAGCCCATGCAGCACAGCAGTGGGCTGGAGCGCCTAGGGCTGTGGACGAGCACTCTGTGTTGTTCGCACAACGACGGAATCACCTACTGACATTTCTCAGGATGCATCCCTGCCATGAACCAGCATATGATTGTCATGAATCAGTGTCCACTTGGAGAACGGCAGAATGGACAGTGCTCTCAGCTGGGGCTTTTCCCAGCAACCCCTCATTTCACAACCATGAGAACACACAGCCCCTGACATAAATGAAGCAAGTTAGCCCAAACACACTTTCACTGGGTTTTCCGAAGAGGTTACACGTCACCCACTGGCCAAGTTTCACCAGCGTTTCTGCCAGGAAGTTGAGATGGTGACGCAGATGGCAGATGTCACCCGAAGAGCTACCATCCCAGGAACGGAAAGCTTGAGAAGGCGGCATCCAGGTTTAGGACGAGCCTTACTAGTCCACAGCCGGGTTTCTTCTGGCTGCAGCTTCATGTCGTCAAGGCCACGCACCCCTGGCCGTGTCCGTTCCTTCGGCAGCTGAAACCTGGCCGTTGAATTTTCGAGCAGCATGGACATCATTGATCAGCCCAGAGGAAAACCTAGCTTGTGTTTACTTTTGTTATTCAATTTTAGGAGCTTGTTAATACGTTACCCACCCACCATAGCCTAGAGAGAGGAATCCAAGATCAAAACATCACAGGTTCTTAGAAGAGTAATTGGACTAAGTGAGCCTTCATTTTAAAGTTATGGGAATCAAGCCCCAGAGGGGATGGAAGTGAAGAAATCTAATATTTCAAAAGCCAGGTGCTGGCTTTCACGATGATGTACTTAATGATCTCATTTTCCTGAGCACTATCCAGGAAAAAAAAAGAGAGAGATGTAGTTTAATGATTGGAAAGTCTTTTATTTTTTATTTTTATTTTCTTTATTCATTTTAGAGAGATAGGAAGGGAGAGGTAGAGAGAGATGGAAACATTGATGAGAAAGAGCATTGACTAGCCACCTCCTGCATGTCCCCCACTAGGGACCTGGCCCACAACCTGGGCATGTGCCCTGACCAGGAATCAAACCAGCGACCTCTTGGTGCATGGGTCGATGCTCAACCACTGAGCCACATTGGTCAGGCTGGAAAGTCTTTTAAACAATAGGCAAAGGATGTGTAGTGACAACCCAGTGGTGCATCACACACGCAGCATCTCTGCGGAGCCTGTGGTCCTCATCCCCACTGCACACAGGAACAGGAAAGAATTAAGACAGCAGTCTTCATCCAAACCACTCACGATGCATATCCTGAGAGTTCCCCTCATGATCTGAAGTCCTAACGAGCACCTCACCTCTCTGGTTGTCAATGGCAAACAATGCAAAGCCCAGCTAGCTGGCTGAAGAAAAAAAAATAAAGGCATAGAGGAATTCAGGCTCGGCTGGATTCAGGGACTTTCTAATGTCATTGGGTGCTGGTTTTCTTCTAGCTCATGGTTCTATTCTCTCCCATGCTCCTTGTGAATGTGGGTTTCATTCTTAGGTTCCACATGGTGCCCAAATGGCTGCAAGCGGCATCAAACATACATCCTGCCAAGTCCACGTACATTTTTTTTCAAATCCCAAACTTCATGTCACTGGTTCCGATGGGCACACATGCTCAGCTTTGAGCAATCGTGATGACTGTTTTGACTGGGCAGGGGTAAGTCACATGCTTCCTCCCCAGGGACTGAGCTAGAGGAAGCTCTACCAGGAGTCACAGAGACTGAGAGTGGTGGGGGAGAGGCCCCTGGAGGAAAACTGGGTGCCCAAAGAGTAGCGGGAGTGAATTCTGGGCTGCAGAACTGACAGATGCCCACTCCATACTCCAGCCACAAGCATAGCTCACCTTGGGGAAGAAGAGAATCCCAAGCACAGCAAGGTTAACAATAACCAGGCAGCCTGGAGCAGCTGAGCAATGCATGGTGTTTTCTTTCTTCCACATAACCTTGAGGTGGTGGCTGTTTTTAAAAGCCTGTAAGCAGATGTGTCATCCCAAACATCTTGAGATTAAGTTGATGTTAATGGATTTACATTCTAGTCCTCTTTCTTTAAAAGTTTTCTTCCTCGTTAAGAGCTCTTTTACCTAGGTGGGTCTTCTCCCACAAGCCGGACTTGAATCTCCCAATCCGAGGAGTGAGACTAGAAGACAGGTTGCAGGTGATAGCAACATGCCTGTGAGAACGACAGACACACGGGTTCTGCGTGGATTCCACAAAAGCACAGGGAAGACGTGCCTCTCGATTTCTCTTACCCACTGAAAATTAGGATCATGGGTTCTACGGGATGTGAGTCACATGACCAAGGCTGTCACTAAAGCCATTGATGGATCATACAGGGACCCCTTATTCTCAGAACCAAGTGGTCATCCTTCAGGGTCAGTAACCCTAAAAGGTTGCAACTTCGAGTGTCATGAACAACTTTACCAAGCCTTCGATCACTTCCTTTGCAGTTCAAATAAAGACTGAAATCCTCCTCAAAATCGAGCCATGTGCCCCGTTACATGTTCTCCGTGTACTCCTGGAGCCTCATCTTAGGGCGATCTTCCACCACCCTGCCCTCTCTCTCTATCCTTCAACCACACAGATGCAACCCAGCAGCTTCCCAGCTCTCTGCCTTTCTCACCAGCCACATTACCTTCCCCCACATCCCAACCTGGCCCCCCCGTCTTCTCATGAATAGCCGTTCAGTTTTCTGTTCAAATATCCATTCCTCAGAGAACTTTGTGGGCTTCCCTACCTAAACTACCCCATCTCCTTCCAACATTCACTCAACAAACCATTCCTGAGGACCTAGTATGTGTCAGATATTATTTTAGAACTTGGAGATATTGAAAGAACTCCCTCCATCTCCCTTTGTGATGTCTTAGTTTCGTTCACATACACATCATGTCTTGTGATTACTTTATTTACTTGTCCATGTATTTGTTGTTGCTTCTCTAGCCTTCCCACTAGAATAAAAGTTCTGTATGTGCAGGGACTGTGTTTGGCATAGCCTTCCCTTTGGGACTAAGTAGATGGTCAGTAGTTTCTGGTCAAATAAATGGAGAAAGACTTGGACTCACTCGTGTTGATATGCAAGAAGTGAATAGGAACTCACGGTAGGGAATAATCTCAGTGGTTAAGGAAAAGCATACATGGGAGTGTAGGAATTACTCCTATGGGTATTGGTCCTGCTCACATTGAGCTGTAGTCATCTTATCTATGATCATCTGATCATGAGAACATGCCAGCCAGATGCAGCTTAGAAATGTGTTCCTAAATGGGATGCCATGGGTAGTTGTGGGACGCTTTCCCACATAAAGATTTCATGGCCATACTCTTCCCCAAACCAGCTTGTCATCTGCCTGGTATTAGACTTTGACATTTTATAGCAAAGGGGTCATTTGTTTGGCTTGTTGCTAATAACCGAGAATTTGTGATGCTCTGATCAGTGTGCTCAGCACTTCACCTGCTTTAGCGTGCTGAGTTCTCACAACAGTGTTATGAGGTAGGTTTATTATCACCCCCACGTTAAGGATAATGAAACTGAGACCAAAAAAAAGAGGTTCCGTAACACAATGAGCTCAGCTGGTAAGTGGTAGAGTCAGGATTTGAACCCAGACCTGTGTCCTTCAGCACTGTGAATAGTGTCTGCTCTCATCTCCATTACACAAGTGTAGAACACCAGGGCTCAGCCGGCTTTACTTGGAGTGATCTTGTCTACATCACTAGCATCTTCACATGAGAATGTCCATGATGACATTGAGCATGATCAATCCGTTAACACTCCAGAGTAAATGTGAGTTTCAGAGACTTTGAAAGAGCAGGCTTTTGTAAGAACAGAGGGGGAGAATTTATAAATAACACACAGGTAAGACAAACTTGAATACGGCCATAATTGATACAGAAATGATGTCTATAATTTTCAAGAGGCTGCCCACAGGCTAGTTCTAAGGGAAGAGTACTACTCTTTACATAGAAAGCAAGCATCCAGCCCAGCCGGTGTGGCTCAGTGGATTGAGCATCATCCCATGACTGACAGGTCCTGGTTCAATTTCCGGTCAGGGCACAGGCCCGGGTTGGGGGCTCAATCTCCAGTAGGGGGCATCCAGGAGGCAGCTGATGGATGCATCTCTCTCACACTGATGTTTCTATCTCTCTGTCCCTTTTCTCTCTAAAAAAAAAAATTAATAAAAGCATATTTAAAACAAAAGAAAAAGAGAAGAAAGCACGCATCCGGGGCATGGGCTGAGCGAGACCTCCATGGTGTGAGGTGGGAACTGTACACTGTATCCGTTCATAAAAAACAGCCACGCTTGCTGCCTCAGTTTTTAATTAAAATGTGACATCCAAACACTATGAGATGGAGGCACTTATAAAGTTGTTCACACATTTACAGGGAGGCCTGGAAGATTAAATTCTTCATTTGTTCCTTCAAAGAAAGAATTATGTGATTGCGTAACTCAATGAATGAGATGATCTCTGAAGTCCTTCTTGCCCTGAGATTCCACAAGAACACAAAGGAGGAATTGTGTGAGCTCCACTTCTTCAGCCTTTCCTCTTGAGAAGCCCTGCACAGCTCATGTACGATATTAAGGAAACACATGTGTAACCCTTCCAGGAGAGAGTATGTATAGGGATAAAAATGGGGGAGACAGAGATAAAGGAGAAATACATTGCTCGGTGCCACCCTGGCAAAACCTAGCTGAATCGAAATGCACAAGAGGGGAGAAGGAATGCAATTTGACTGCAATATTTGTGTATTATTTTTATCTTCCTCCACAAATAAGATGATGATTGAATTCAAATCACATTTCAAACAGGATTCATTGCTGAAATGTCAAAAATGAGGTAGCACTCAACTCTTGCAAAAGCTTGAAATCTGTTCCATAAAAGGCAATTTCAGCATAAAGCATGGTTAACCTTGAATCGTTAGATTAATGATCCAGCACCTTTCAACTGAGTGCCGATGAATAAACAAAACTTTACAAGCAAATTTAGCAACAACTTAGAGGAAGAAGAGCAAAACCAATCAAGAGGGATGAATGGCGAAAAAGACAGGCGGGGACAGGAAGAGGCTGAGAGCAGCCACGAGTGTACTGCAGAGAAGTTGCTGTCCCCCTGAAAATCTCCCAGCCACAGAGGGCCCATTCTGTTTGAAAACAACAACAAAAAATAATCCCATTCTGTGTAGAAACCAACAGAACAACAACAAATAATCCACCCACCCACACAGGAATGCCTTCTACTTTGACAACTGGGCTTAAACCCTTAGGTTGTTCCCTCTTCGCTTATCTCGCCTGTTGTGCTGTGTTTCTAGAAGGGGTCTGGTGCATGGCTGGAGATGATCTTGTCTCCACCCAATAAAGGATGCAAGGTGGGAGAGAAACCTGCATCGCTGCACAGATGCCCCCCAGGACAGAAGGAGAAGACGCACACTGTGCTTGTCTCCCGGACCAGGAACGGAGCAGGGGAATGCTTGGCTCCATGTTGGAGTCCACTTGCTGGAATCCACAGGAACACAATACAGGCCTAGTTCCAGCTGGGACAGATGAGGTCATGAGGGTCCAAGGCCTGGCCCAGCCAGTGGATCCACAACCCTAAAGACATGACAGAAACAAACTGATCTGTCTCACAAGTGGACAGGGACTCAGCCTGGATGACGCAAGCAAGTGTGTGACCTCCAGTAGGTGGAGTCCAGAGACTAGGACAGAGCTCACTACTATCTCCTCCCCCACACCTGCACCTCCTTCTGCATCATCCCTCCTGGCCAAAAAGTTGAGTACAACCTCTCAAACGACCAAACTACAAACCTCTCAGCTCTGACCTCTTCTTCCTGCTTTCCCAAAAGGTCACCACGCCCCTCACGCCTCACTCCTAGAAGTCCCTACAATCCACCCCCTCTATCCACCCTGGATGCAGCTCTGCTTTTCTCCATAACTTTCCCACTTGTCCCCTGCCTCACCCTTGCAGGAATCACCTCTCTGATCTGTCCTCTAAAGCATTTCTGCCACTCTCCCTGTAAACCATAAGTCTCCCAGCACAGCGTGCACCACGACGGGCCACCAATGAAATACTCGTAAAAATGTGTGGGCCTTTTGTTTGCTCATCACGCTGGCAAAGGTGAGAAAGGTCAGTAAGTCCAGCATGGGCAAAAGTGTGTGAGAAGAGGTTCTTTAGGATGCTGCTGGTGGGAGTGTAAATCGAGGAAGCATTTGTAACAGGCAATTTGGCAATATTTATTAAAATGTATTATGTGTTTTCTTTGGACCCAGCATTCCTTTTCTTGGCATCTATTTTAGGGAAAGACTTGGATAAGCCCCCAAAGAAATTGGTTCAAGGACACTTACGACAGTTATTCTTGTCAGAGGGAAACAAGAAACAAGAAAGAAAGAGCCTAAGCATGCACTTTGTTCCACGCTTGGATTTGATTGAATGGTTCATAACTTTAACCACTATGCATTTTCCCTCCTGAACGTCAGCTCCTGTGCCCTTCTGTGCTTCCACCCTGGACCATCCAGCTGTCCATATTCTCTAGGTCCAGACTGTGGCTACTGAGTTTTTCTTTATTAAAAAAAAAAAAAAAAAAATCATGTCCCACTTGGATGCAATCATTCTAAACGTGGGGTCAACAGCCTCCGCTGTGCCCAGCGCTGCCTGCGCCGTGGCTACTACCTTCTCCCCAAGGAGACTCAAAGTCCAGCTTGATCGTGTCACTCACGCTCCGATTCCCAGGGCTAGGAGCCCAGAAGACATCCAATAAGTCATCCGCATAAGCACATGTCTTCTCCCATTTTCCAAATGGCTATTTAAAGCACTGTGTACTTTCCTCTCATCTTCCATCTCCCCCACCTCTCGGGTGCCTCCTACTTCAGGAGAGAAAATAAATGCCAGTGAGGAGGAACTCTCTCAGAATCCCTGCTATGAGGGCTGTGTGCTCCCTCACACCCAAACTGTCTCCTCTGATCTCCTGTTACAGCGGGGACGGTGTCCCTTCTCACCTCGGCTCTCCCTCCCTTCAGACCCCTGCTCCTTGAGAGAGACAGTCCCTCCCCTGAGGTTTTCACCATCAGACCCCTACTGGCTTTCCCAGTCTTGAGACACACTCAAGTATCTCCAGCAGGACCTTCTCGATTGATCGCTTGCCTGTCTCCACCTAAGCTTCTGAAGCTCTCCTTCCTTTCAAGACAAAACCTAGGACCCGGCTGGTGTGGCTCAGTGGTTGAGCGTCAACCCATGCACCAAGAGGTCGCTGGGTCGCTGGTCAGGGCACATGCCCAGGTTGTGGACCAGATCCCCAGTGGGGGGCATGCAGGAGGCGGCCAATCGTTTTCTCTCATCAATGTTTCTACCTCTCTCTTCCTCTCCCTTCCTCTCTTTCTAAAAATGAATAATATATATACATATATATGTATGTATGTATATATATATTTTTAAACACCTAGTGAGACTGTCTCTGCTTTCTCACCTCCCATTTGATCCTCATTCCCACCACTGGCTCCCGCCTGCCTGTCCTTATCCTTACAACATACCTTCCCTGTACCTAAGTCCATGGTTATGGCCAAATCCTCACAGGACATTCCCTTGGTGAAATATCTGACACGAATGATCATTCTGGTTGTTCTTCTCCTGTTGGCATCCCCTTGGCACCTGCCGCTGCTCACTCTCAGTTCTTCCGTTCTTCCTCCCCCTCCTATGAACCCGGGTTCCCCAGCCTTCTGCTCCGGGTAGGGTGATCGCACCATCTGCTTTCTAAGCTGGGACGCACTGAAATGGAAAGGGGGCCTATCAGAAAGTGCCCGGTGCAGTAGGAGTGAGGCAGGGACACGCCAGTTCCCTGGGATGTGTGGCCACCCCATCCCGGGACCTTATCTTCTCATCCTGCCTCTCAGGGAAGCACCTTCCATCCCCACGGCTTCGAGTGCCAGCACCCCTCTGATGACCTCTACAGATCTCAGCCACGTCTCCTACCAGAGCTGAAAACTCAGCATCTCCACTGTGAGCTCAGCATCTATTGCCTCAAGCCTATTCTTTATTTTCAGCAAAAGTGACCCACACCATCCACTCAAATACCCAGGTGAGAAACCTGGGCATGAGCCTGCTTCCTCATTCCTCACACGTCATCACCAGGTCTCCTCTGCTGTGTTAGAAGCTCTCATGTACGTCTAATTATCTCCATCTCTGTTGTGACTTTCCCTTGCCAGAGCCTGTCCTCTTGACAGGATTAATGCCACAGCTTCCGCCCTGTCGCCTTGCCTCTGCTTCTGCCTCTCCCACCCCAGCCCCGATCTCCTGCACAGTCTAGGAAGAGCCATCTTCCAAAACAACCACCCAAGAGGTTTTAGAAACAGGGTGATCACAGATCGGCGTAAGGGCAGTGAGGGAATGAAGAGGCCGTTCATGTCATGCGTGATGTGAGAGCCGTACACTTTAATCAGGGGAGCCAGGGCAGCCTCTAGGAGCGGGTCACATTTGTGCGGAGCCCTGAACCCTGAAGAATGAGGAGCCAGGTGACCAGCGCAGAATTGAATTCCAGGACTAGGGAGCAGCCCCCGCAAAGCCCCGAGGCAGTGAACAGCTCAGTTAGAAATGAGCTGTGTGTACACACTCCCACACCATCAGAGGGCCCGACTGGGAGACAGCTGCCTGTAGGCTGATCCCTCGCCATGGCAAGCTGGGACACCAAGACCAAAGTGACCAGCTGCCATTCCAACCTTTCTCAACAGCCTTATCGGGGCCGCTTTCAACGTGCCAATAGGCAAACACAGACAGACGCCTAGGGAGCTGTCGGAAGGCGTGGCACCGAGGGGTGCTGGGTCCGCGTAGCTCTCTCCCACAGGTGCAGATGCCTGGAGCCCAGGCTCCCTTGCAGGTGAACGGGCGGCCTAGGGGAAGTGCGGCAGCTGTGCTTGAGCTGGGCAGGCGGAGCTCAAAGGCTGCAGGGAGCGGGAGACGAGGACACCTGCTGCTGGCAGCCACCATCCCCAACAACAGAGGCTCCTGGGGCAAAGCCCCCGCCTGCTCGTGGTAAGTGAGCCATCCTCTTAGAAGGAGTAGGGTGCAGATCCCCTTTCAATGCCTGCGGTCTCATGGGAACGAGGAGCCCAGAGGACAGGAAAAGAGAACCTGATTGCTTTCTCCGTCTTAAAGGAGAATCAGCACTGGGACCAGTGGTCATACTCTGGGCACACCTGGGAGCCCAGGAGGTCTGTACAAAGCACCCCTCTGAGTGAGACAGGGGTTTCCCAACTCCACTGAGGCCGGGGATGCCAGAGACACAGGCCCGGGCTGCATCATTCCATCCGTGTGGCCGACCACTCCATTACCTCCTCTACATAAAATTACATTCCTGATTAAAATTTTAGTGCCAAACATTTTATATGATTACAGACAGAAAGTCAAAATTTGCATTTAAATAGACATATTAAAAACACTCTGCGGAGGAGAGGACAGCAAAGCAATCTCGGGCGGTCTTGCAGAGAGGGTGAGGAGTTTCCATTTCTGTCAGCACAGACCTGGCCCTTCCGGACACCACCGAGTGCATGTTGTGTTCGTCTCTGCTCAGACGGGACCACTCAGTCCTCCAGAGCTGAGGCTCCCGGAGCACACGGCACCATCACGCATCCATCCATGCATTCATTCAACAAATGTGCATTGACTAGTATGCTGGGTTGAGTAGTGTCTCCTAAAACGATGTCCCCCAGAACCTCAGAACATGACCTGATTTGGAAATAGGATCTTTACAGATGTTAAGATGAGGTCATCATTACGGTTTAGGGTGAGCCCTAATCCAGTGACTGGCACCCTTCTACGATGCCAGGGGACACACCGACACATGGGGGAGACTCCATGGGAAGATTCGGGCGGGATTGGAGCAATGCACTCCCATGTCAGGGAGTGCCCGAGACTCCTGCTGGCCATGGGGATCAGACGAGCCAAGGAAAGATGCTCTCCTGGAGCCACTGCAGGGACCAGTGCTTTTCCAACACTTCCATTTCAGACCTAGAGCCCCCAGAACTGCAAGGAAGTCAAGTTCTGTTGTTTTAAGCCACCAAGTTTGTAATTATCTTATTGCAGCCCAAGGACACCATGAGGCTGAGGCCTTGTCCACGGACCAGGGTCCTTCAAAGAAGAGGGAAACCTGGACAGAGGGGTGAGAATGTGACGACACATGAGGCCACGTGACGACTGAGGCAGAAACTGGAGTGATGCAGCTAACGCCAAGGGGTGTCTGGGATTTCTGGAAGCTTCCAGAAGCTGGGAGAGTCCAGACAGGATCCTCCCCTAGAGCCTGCAGAGGGAGCTGGGCCCTCACTACACTTTATTTCAGACTTCTGACCACCAGAATGGCGAGAGGATACATTTCTGTTTTTAAGCCACCCAGACCGGGGGAGTGCCTTAGCCCAGCCCCAGAAAGCTGCTACACCTGCCTGCCAAGTGTGAGGCTGGGTGCTGTGGACACAGCGGTGAACATAAATGACAAAGCCACTTAGCTCATGGAACTCGGAGTCTAGTGGCAAAGAGAAATCACTCAGCGAATCGCAGAAATCAATGCACAGTTGCAACTGGGATAATTGATGTAAGAGAGATCATCAGAAAAGAACTCATAATGAAGGGGGCTTGGTTTGCTCAGAGAAAGCATGGAATGGATCCCTACCCAAATGGACGCAAGGAGCTCAGACAGGGCCATGGAGTCACACCAACTACAGAGGGGGTGGGCACTCAGGGGAGGCGGGGCCAAGGGAAGGGTCACCCTCAGCACAGGCCCACCTGCTGGTCCCAGAACCACAGGAAGGTGTCTGTATGGCCATTACCCACCGCGCCCTGACCATTAAGGGCTGTGTTCTTATTATTTGAGAGACAGGAGGGAGCAGGGGCAGGGAGGATTCTGTTAATCGTAGATCCCCTTTCTGTTGAGATTCTGGAGACCTCTGGGCACTGTTCCATCTCTGTCACTAACCAGAGCTGAGTGACCTTGGGTTAATCAACGGCCCTGTGGATTGAGCCTGGGTGGCTCCATCTGGAGGGGCGGAGGCTGGGTTGGCTGACTTCCAAGGGGCTGTCCAGCATTTCCAAATGAGCCAACATTGCACAGTTTCGGCACCTGCTACCTTCCCAGAAAGATATCTGTGAAATAGCATTGCTTCCCTTCTGTTGGCTTTGCCTGAGCAGAAAAGAAACTCTCTAGAGCTGCACCCAATGCTGAGGAGGTTTGTTCCTTTGTTCACAGAACTGTCTCCGTTATTCGTCAGAGAAGAAATCACCATGGGGGAAAGGTGGGTTCTTCCCTGTGGCTTTGGAGATTGACATGGAGAATTTGCTGTGACGGCCCCCTGGAAAGTGTATAGAAAATACCACGTTCTCATCAAGGTTTTAGCTAATGGAATCTCAACAACACAAAACACCCCCAAAATAAATAATTTCCAGCAGTCTCCTTGTCCACTCCCATTGGCCTGCAAATGTTTTAAAGTTGGCTCTGACAAAGTCTGAGGCAGGGGATGTAAAAGAAAGCAAACAGGGACAGCAGTAGCCCCGTCTTTGTTCTGCAGGCTTGTGTCCCCACTTCCTCAGGGGACGGATTTTAAAACCTGTCCATAGCGAACAGGGATCCCCCCTCTCCAGACTGATAAGATAAATCTTGACCACCTAAGAAATTTTTAGTTCACGCTGAAGCTATTGGCTCCCATCTCACGCTCACAGATTAAGAATAAAAATTGATTTGTCTTCAAAGGAAGGCACTTTATAATTCAGACCGCCTTCACCCACCCCGCCGTACACGATTACTCAGTCCCAACCAGTGGCAAGAACAATCGCCGGTGTCTTGGATCTGGATGGGGAAATGTGCCTTTGGCCCAAGGACGCTTAGCCAGGATATAACCTGGGGGAAAAGACCTTTTCAGCTGCAGCAACGTCTCTACATGTTCTTGCCGGCGATACATAGCATCTCGCGGTCGTTCTAAGCTTCAATCGTGAAAATTTTCTCCACAGACACTGGGGCCTATGACAGACCCGAAAAGGGAAAGAAAACACCTTAAATATTGGTATTCCTTTCTTTTCATAATCTCGGGGTGAGAAGAATCTGCTGTTGCACTAGTGGGAGAAAATAACGAGACCGTTAAGGCGGGCAGCTCCGAGCATGAAGCACGGAGAACAAGTGCCTCCTATCAGCTCCTAAAATAAATGCCTCCACCTGCTCGGGACGCAACCCCACGCTGAGCGCTGGGAGACACTGGGTCCAGAGTAGAAGTGCGTCCCCTGATGATACGATCCAGTGAATAACCACGAGTCTGCTCGCTGCCCATCCATACCTACAATGCTGCTAATTGAAGCAGGCGACTGATGAAATGATCTCAGGACAAATGTCTGTTCAGAGAGGACAAACCAAACCTATATCCAAAAACTGATCAAGCAGCCTCAGTGCCCTTGAAAAGTCAGAGAGGAAATGTGTCTTTTTGTTGTGACTGACTAAACTGACTTACCAACAAATCGAATAGTAAGTACTTTCTACGCGGCAAGCACTGTGGGGTACAGATTCGAAGGTGAGCTCAGAGTTTTCCTACCGGCTCTCAAGGGCATGGGGGGGACCTATTCTTTCCTAACAACTTGAAGTCTAAAGAGAGCAACTCATGAACTAGAACTTGCCCCTGCGTGAACCACTCTTCCCCAAGTGCTAGGGCTAATTAACAGCTGCATGTTGATTTAGAGATATACCCGAGGCAATGGTGCTCAAAACAACCTCCTCTTTCTTTTGCTCTCAAATCCCTTTTCCGTGACTTTAATTAATCCATTCAAACTCTCTGCTATCTCACCCAACAAGTCAGCAGAGTACATCTGACAAATAATTCATGAATTACTTAAAATTGTGTGAATTGGAATATATTGATTTTTATTTATAAAAAATTAATCTGAAATAGTTAAAATGCATACACAGTATAATATATGATAAAGCATCTGTTTCTGATATCCCATTTAGTAAGATATTACCAATACATGAGAAGTACTCTTGATACCTCTCCTCATACTACTCTATATGTATATAGTATACATATATCCCATATATATATATACATATATATATATATATATATATCCTATATCCCCTAAGCAATATATTATTTCCTTTCATATTGTTTTCTTGTTTTTAAACTTCACATAAATGATAACCTATCCCTTTTCTACCTGTGGTGTTTTTCAACACTGAAATTTGATATTTGCCTGCTAGTTCATTTTTCACTGCTCTATAGTATTCCATCATGTTACTTCACCACCTATTCTCTTTAATTCTCATTTTGGTGGCAGTTTAGATTGTTTCTAACTTAAAACAAAACTGTACAAGCCATGCTACTACAAACATTAAAAAGGAAGGCAAGGGTTCTTTCTCTTCTATCTGCTGATGTACCTTTGATGCAAAATCTTGGCTTGGTACATATGACTAATTAATAAATACATGTTGAATAAACAGTGCATGATCACCACTGCCAGCAACACCCTGCCAAGTGGTAAAGTAGATGAACGTCAACGTTTCCGGGAACTGAAGATCTAACAATAAGGACGAGAGTAGAAACTTCAATCATAGGACAGAGAAACTATTATCACAGAAGCACTATGGAAGCTACAATGAACTGAATAGAGATGTGGATACAGATGTGTACAGAACACCCAGAGAACCGAGAGGGTGCAAATCAGGAACCTGCTCCATGGAAGTAACCGGAGGAAATAGATCTGAAATGACACAGGCTGCATTTTGGTGTGTGGATCAGAGAACTAGTATTTGCCAAGACGCCACCTCTGCTCCCTGGTTCTGCCCTGGCAGACTGACGAGCCATGCCTGTGAAGAGCGTGGGCTTCCAGGGGTGGCCTCAGTGTCGTTGTGCATGCCTGGATTAAGAAGTTTCCAGCCAGCTGTGAGATCTTTTCAATATTTATCATCTAAGGTACATAACAATCCTCACCCAGGTAATTACTTTGAGATCAATCCTTGGAGAGAAACAGTGGGTGTGAGTGTTAACTTGGCGAAGAGAAGAAGAGGAAGTCTGCAAAATGGCTGGAAATTACCCCAAAGGTCATGTGGGGTGGAAAGGACCACTCCATCTGTTTGTTTGTGGGTTGTTTTTTTTTTAGTGTTCCAGAAAAGAATACACAAATAAGTCTTACTTTGTGCTATTTCTACCTGCCACAGTGACATCTTCCTAAACTGCTCTGCAGGTGCAAAGTTAAGTTGGAATCACAAGAGTTTGTGTTTCAAAGTAGGAATTGAGGATTTAGGCAACCCTAGGAGCTAGAGAGAGAGGGAGGTATAGTTTGGTGTTTTGGAACAATTTTCCTAATTCTTTTAAAATGACTTTGCTTGCCCAGCCAGTGTGGCTCAGTGGTTGAGCACCAACCCATGCACCAAGAGGATGCCGGTTCGATTCCCGGTCAGCACACATGCTCAGGTTGTGGGCCAAATCTCTAGTCGGGGGCATGCAGGAGGCAGCCAATCAATGTTCTCTCTCATTGATGTTTCTATGTCTCTCTCCCTCTCCCTTCCTCTCTAAAAATCAATAAAGAAAAAAAATGCCTCTGCTTCCTGTTGCTGGCTTCATATTCCCTTGTTGTTGTTGTTGTTGTTGTTGTTGTTGCTGCAACCATCCTACCTGTCCAAAAGGTACAACAGAGAACACGAGGCATTGGTTTCCATCGTACGAAAACAAAACACCCCCGTTTCCTCTCCCTGCCCTAGTTACTACCTAATTTCAAATACATAAGAAAATCCAACTAGAGCTGAACCTACGGAGACACGAGGACCTGCTGGTAATTCAATACAACCCAAGCCTGGGTTCCCACTGCCAACATCAGGGTTCCTGCTTTATTTACTCTGCTCTGGTCTTGTGACCCGGGCGGAGATGGAACCTCAGCTTTCCCTTCCAAAGCTCAGCCGGGAGCCAGGAGCTGCCAATGTGAAACGAGGAAGGAAATGGAGGGACGCACCAAGGGACAGAATGGAAGGGGCAAGGGCTCCTCACAAAGCAGCACCTCCTGTCACCACACGCACATCCAGGGAAGACGTGCTGTGGACGAGCCCACCCAGTGAGAAGGACTCGGAGTGGCACGCCCGGGGGGTGTACAAGACAGAAAACCACCCCGTTCTGCCTCTGAGACGGGAAAGTGCAGCAGCACAGACTCCAGGGTCAAAAGAAACTGGTGTTCACTGTCGGGTCCACCTCACGCCAGTTCCGCACTCAGCTACGTGGGGCTCAGCTGCCTCTGCTGTAGACTATGAAGATAACCGCAGCGCCTATTCTGTACGGTTGCCGAGAGGATCAAATCATCTCCGTGAAGTGCTTAGAGAATAATCTGGCACGGGGTAAGCGATTGTTATTCATTCGTGCTCCGACATAAGCATCGATAGTCTGGGTCATGTCCATCCTCTTGAAAAATGATGTAGAGAAGTCACCGACGACTTAACCTTGTTCCCCGGATAACAAATCCATCTTACATCCTTAAATTCAAACTTCGTGTGGGGTTGTTCATCATGGTCTCATATATCTCCACGGGGAAAGGCATGGGAGACATAGCGTTTATAGTGTTGGAGAAAGATGACAGGGGGATTTTGTAGAATAGCCTATAGTTCAATATGCAAAAGCAAGAAGGATTCTGGAGGGTGATATCTATACACAGGTAGAACAGCCACTGGTGACAGCCAGAGACCAGTACAAGGTGGGACAAGGAGCCAATGGAGTCAGGGTGTGGCTTCTATTTCTAAAAAGTAGTGTGCAAAAAATAATCAAAAGGAGGAGGAGAAAGAGTGAACAAGACAGACACTTAGGAGCGGTGGACATGGCAGCTGGAGCCCCACTGACCAATGGGCCTTCTACGTTCCAGGCACGGTGTGAGGCACTAGACACAGGTATAGAGAGACATCCTTTGATTCTCTCGATGCTCCAGCAAGTTAGAAATGATTCTTCCATGTTGCAGACATGGAAACAGAGGTTAACTCTCTTGACCAGGTTTACTCAAACTAACTTGTAGCGGTGCCAGGATCTAAATCTAGCTGTTGACTCAAAATTCTGTGTTCTTTCCACTGGACAACGTCACCTCAAACATGCCTAGAAGAATTGGTAGTAAGGTGGTCTCATTCGCTGGGTCTTATTTGAGCAAGTATTGCATATGCCACCCACTCCACGCCTACCTCTCCACAGAGACAGGGAGACTTGAAGGGTAAAAATGAACCTACTTGAAGAATGTCTATGTCATATGTATATATACATCTCTCCATCCATCCATCCATCCATCCATCCATCCATCCATCTTCTATCTATTTTAAGAACAGAGGGCTCTACCAGACAGATTTATAGCTCCTATTCTGAGAGCATAGCCAGATTGTTAAGAGAAAAGCTAATTTTTCCAAACCCTCTTTTTTTTTTAAGGTGAATCCCATTTTAGGCTCATCAATTTTGATGACTGTGCCTTTGCCAAGACCTCTCCCTCTGAGATGCTACAATCTAAGGAGGTAACCCTCCCCACTCACACCGTCATAAAGCCACACTGAAATTTCTGATGGTCTGGACAGAAGTGGGGCACCTGCACTGGGTGAAAATTGTGAAAGAACGACACCTCAGCCTGCACCAGTTACTACGGGAATTACCTACACCCAGCCACGCTCTCTGCCTCTGCTTCTCTCTCCCAAGTCAACACACAAAGCAGAGAACAGCAAAGGGTCGGCCTCTCCAACCTACATGAATCTCCTAGACCTGCTCTGCTAACTGTGAGGTGGAGTGGGAAGTTCGGGGTGAGGGTGTTTCCCTCCCAGTGATTAGACCAGACACATCACATTCAAAACTGAAGAACTCAGGCCACACAGACTCTATGACTACATGTCTCCAGGAAAAAGCGTGAATGTACACACATGCACACACACATACCCACGCATACATGCACACACATTCACATGAACACTGAGGGTGGGGAGGGGAAGGCCAGTCAAAGGTTCCCACTCAGGGCCCAACAGAGAACAGATGAATGGAGGAGGTCTGCTCACGAGGGGAGCTTCCTTGGGGTTACATCCCCTTTGGCAAGGCGAGTGTTAAAAACCGTAAAGCTGAGGCTGCACTGAGGCAGGAGGAAGGATGGAAAGGGTAGGGGGAAAGCAGAGAGGAAATAAGGGAGGGAGAGAGGGAAAAAGCAAGACAGAATATAAGAAAACTTTTCCCCTTGGCAGACCAAATACCTGACTTGAAACAGGTAAAGGGTTTTATCCTCTGGGGAAAGCACTTCTGAATTCTGCCAGCATCTCAGCACCACGCAGTTTGAAAAAGGTCCTATTTTTCTTGGCTTGCAAAGGAGACCTGGACTCTCACTACAGCGGGAAGCAGACGCTGTGGCATAAGGGTCCTAGAGGGGGTGGGCACAACCTTCCGTTTCCTTCCAGTGGCTTGTGCCATGGTTCACATGCAAAACCCGGGCCACTGTTCCATCGACAGCACGGATGGGGTTTCTTGGGGAGTATGTCTATTGGAACCACATTCTTGTTTCTCTGTGTTTTTATATGTATTTGCTTTGTATTGTATGCTATGACACGCGTGCTCAGCTTTTACCTATGGAGACCTGGTTTCATTTAATAAAACATCTCTTTCATTTCCTAGGCCAAAAATATCACGGAATCAGACAGACTTCATTAAAAAGTAACAAGGGGGTCTGATTTTACATGGACACAATTATTATTTCTGTCACTGGGTGTCAGGGAGCAGAGCGATTGATTTCTATGTGAAATCCGTTTCTCCCTTTTGCTTCTTAGCTGGGCCCCAGAGTGTGTTTCTGTTTAATCTTCAGAAACTTTAAAAATGGTATTTCGTCCCTGGGTTCTTTTCTTGTTCCCTTTGAAAATGTAGCACTCGTTCTTGCCATAAATAACCTCAACTCTGCTTAAAATGGTAGTAGTGTAAAACAGACAATTCCAAAAGAAACAATCATTTAAACAAATAAATAAACCTGTCAATTCCCTCCCAGAAATCCTCTAGACCACTCTCCATTCCCTTCAACAGTTATTTCTGTTTCATCCATGCATCATCAGTTATCTTTCCAATGAAAGATTTAGGATTTTATGCATAATAGTATTTCAATTTCTTAATTTATTTTTCCCTCGACCTTTTTTTCTTCCATGAAACCGTAACCTAGGAAAAGATGTCACCAGCTTGTACTATAAATGCTTTATTAAAGTGTATTACACAATAGAATACTACATTATGAAAAATAATATTAAAAAATCACGTGAAGTGGGGAAATGTACGCATTTTCTATAGAAGTAAAAAATGCTTTGGAAGCCAATTGGGGCATCTAATGAGGCAGAGGCAACGTCATGTTCCTTTCACTTGAAAAGTAACTCTTCTCGTAGATTTTCAAGTCGTATGAGGTCATTTCATGTTGTGAGAATATCTGTGCAAACACGCTTTGAGAGACCCAAATGACTGGGTCACACATTCGGAAGAGGGGCCAAGCAACATTCAAGAGACAACTAGCTTATGCTGTCTCCATCACCCCTATTCGTGCCTTGACCTTCCTGCGTCAACTTCCAGAGGAAGGTCAATAAAGTCCCACCAGCAAATGTGACGCTTGGCTGTACAGTGAAATCCGATAAAAAATAAACCATGCATTTCCCCACAGGTCACTGCACAGGCATCAATAACACCAACCTGTGATCACCAGTGACCCACGCTAGACCATGGCCAGTCACCTTCTGGTGACAGTCATCCCTGGTCTAGGATCAATCTATGAAGCCATCCAGTTCCTCTGCCCTCCGCCTTAACCTAATCTAATTTGCACATTGTAACAGAAAGCTGCTGTCAGGACGCATCAGGTAAACTTACTCTCACACAGTCTGGCACATGACTGCGCGGGCCGATGCCACGGATGACGCGCGAGCAGGTGGTCTCGAGTCAGACAAACTTAGCACCTCGCTGCGGTGTCGGAACCCACGCCTGTGGATTCTTGATGTATATTCAACTTTATGGACATCCCCAAAGCATTTGGGAGGTAGATCTAGGCACCGCGGCCTCTGTAAATCCTGCCTTTTGTTACAAGTGTTATCCTGACAAGTTAGGCAAAGAACATAGGCAGTAGCTAGGAGAAAGGTGGACATTAGACCCAGGAGACTTTCACAAATAGACGTAATATGAATCCATTACAATAGGTTTTTGTAATTTAAATTTTGGGTGTTTTGTTTTGTTTCTTTGAGGGGGGTGGTTTGTGGTCCAAAGTACTACTGTAATGAATAGGCGTGTATTATAATGACCACTGAGGCCTGATTCCCAGGGAATCAAGATGTCTTTGATCCAGTCCACTAGAATGTCAGCTCCTTAAACAGGAGCGTTGTTTGGTCCTCAGCTGTACCTCCAACTCAGAGAACAGCGGGTGGCCTGCAGGAAGTCCCCGATGTAAGTGTGTGTTAAATGAATGGATGAACAAATGAGCGGGCAGACAGACAGACGAGTAAATGATGAATAGACAAATGGATGAATGAAAGGGTCTCTGTGTTCATTTCCCTTTCTTGGTGCTTCCCTTGTCCTGTGGTCTTCAGTTCTGACCGTGCACAAGAAACACCTGGGGACCTGGGAAAGCACAGGGGTGGGCAAAGGGAGGTTTACAGTTGTGAGTCTATGAAACAGTTTATTCCTGGATTATTCTTTATTCATGAGTGTATTATCTTCCATATGAACAACTGTAAATCTAAACCTCTTTTGCCCACCCCTGCATACTGATGCCGTCTCCCCCACCCCAGACAGTATTCAGCTGGTCTGGGAAAGTGAGGGCCGTTCCACATGCTGGTGGTGGTGAAGGTCTCCAGGTGGCTCTGGAGCTTTTAGGACCAACGAACAGAGTCTTTCCTCGGCACCCTTCCAACCCCGTGCTCTGTATCTGAGCTTGTCTACACCCTTCACCAAATGCAGCCCCTGAGCAGTGCTTCAGGTGTCAGAATATATGCTCTCTGTTTCCCATCTCCAAAACACCGGGTCCCATCTCCTCTGAGCCTGTTTCAGTAACTGAAACAAACCTGATAGCAAGACCTGATGATCGCGTACTTTGCCAATACTACAGATTTGTAATATGTCAGCAGGGGGAAGTAGTATGGGGAGTGGAATGCCTGGAGGTTCAACTCTTAGACAGGGGGCTCTGCACAGCCTTTTCAGAGTTTCTTCCGATGAAAAATGTACCACGTGATCTCACTTATTTGTAGAACATAATGAACAAAATAAGCTGTCGACCAAAAGAGATCCGGAATCATGGAAGTAGGGAACAGACTGGCAAACCTCAGAGGGATAGGGTGGGAGGGGAGGGAAGAGATAAATCAAAAAACTTATATGCATGTATACACAACCAATCCACACGGACACTAGGCTGGGGAAGGCAGGAGGGGGTGGGAGCGGGAAGGAGGGGTCAATGGGGGAAAAAGGGGACATCTGTAATTTAAACAATAAAAAAAATAAAGTATATCTGCCTAAAGGAACAAAAGACAACAGGGTGGGACAGGACCCCATCAAAGCAAAGATGTTAGTCTTGAGTTTAAAAACTTAAAGAAACAGATTCCCCAAGACCGCAGACGATACACTGCTCAACTGTAGGGGGTGCTGCTCCCACGACTGTCTATGCAAAGACATCCGTGCGGCTCTGCAGCAGAGTGGCCCTTTTCCCATTCCTCCCAGATGCACAAACAAATAGCTTCTTCACACCAGAGCAAAATTGTATTAAAGCCTATAATGGGCAAATGCATTTCCAGGAAGATTATTTCAAATACTCCTGAAATTGCATAATCTGCTTTACAAAGGCTTTGTCAAGTAATAGACGGCCCGTCCTTCCCGGAATGTTGCCACTCCGTTACAGCTCTGGATGGAACTGAAGGGAACTGCCATTTCTGCAAAGCAGAAGAGGAAAGGATGTCAAAATGGCCCAAAGTCAACGACAATAAAAACATGATATGTAAGCTATACATGCATCTATCTTTCCCAAGGGTTTATTTTTCCAAATAGAGTGTGGACGATTCACTTCAGTGTGTTAAAATAATCTGGATAAATCTGATAAAAAAAACTTTTGGTTCCAGCAGTACGGGTCTAATGAATAGGATGAACGCCATGGTCAAAAAAATCCAACTTTTCTTTGTCAAAATTTCAGCACACTATGACCTCTTATAGGCAAAATCTTTGAGGTAGGTACACAGTGGAAGAAATTCTGTAAGGAAATGTTACACAATCATTTCAAAGTACAAGAAATGCGTTTTCTTCATATTTGCATTACAAGGTGCAGGCTGAAATCTATACATCATATTTTTAATTATAAGCAAGAACAGTTGCAGACTGAACACAGAAAGACACCAGAGTGAATAAACTGACTGCTACTCAGAGTTAATCATTCACATAACCACACGTAGCTCGTTGAAAATATGCAAAATTATTTCTCATGACCCAGAATCACTACTTTCTCTAATTAACAATGAAAAGAATGGTGTTTTTCTTGCCTTGTCTGGGGTTCTCAGTGATTAGAGCACTGGTCCATACACCAAAGGGTTGCAGGTTCAATTCCTGGTCAAGGGCATATACTTTGGTTGCAGGATTGATCCCTGGCCTCGGTCAGGGTGCTTGTGGGAGGCAATCAATTGATGGGAGAAGGACTCATGTCAATGTTCTCTCTCTCTCTCTCTCTCTCTCTCTCTCTCTCTCTCTCTTTCCCCTTCCCCTCAACCCTCCACTCTCTAAAAATTTATGGAAAGAATATCTTCGAGTGAGGATTAACAAAAATAAATAAATAAATAAATAAAGGTGTTTTTGAAATTTTGAAATCTTGGAGGTTATAGGTCACATCCCATTAATTTAATGATCTACTATCCCAATGTTAACTTTAAGTACTGGCTGAAGCTTCATAATGTATATAAATACTACTAGGTGGCCTCAGGTGCACTTTTAAAACATCCACGAAGCTCTTGTTGTTCTATGAAGCATGAGGTGCCCATAGGAGGGTGTCAGATCCAGGCTGGACTTGACACCGGATCCATTGAGGCTGGAAGAGATTAGTAGGCTGAAGTTGTGTGAAACGAATTAATTGCAAAAGCAATAAAAATAAAAATAAAAGAGAACAGACTGTGAGAGAACAACACTTTCTAGTTTAAGTGATTTTCACTGTACCCTGTATCCTGCACCAAAGGTAACGCAATAGTAGGAGCCGGGGCTAATAAGAGACTTAATAATTTTGTTTTGACTTCTCTCATTCAGAAAATATTCTCTAGTCCTAAAAATACCATATAACAAGCCACAGGATGTCTTTCTCTCGAGTGGCTGAAAATCTCCATCTTCGCTGGTTAAGGAAGACCAGGAGTGGTCAAAGGACTTTTCTCAACAAGGTGAACATTTACTATTAGAGACTGATGCCCTAGACCCAGGCTGATGGAAAACGCCAACTGCCCACCTTCCATGGCAATGGATAGAGCTAAGGAACGGAGGAGGAGGAACACAGACTCCGGGGGCTCAGACTTGCTACCCTGACAGGTGCATTCACACTCTATACGCCCCTCTGGCTGAGCCTCCTTCATGCAATGCAAAGAGCAACTCCTCTCCTCCTCTCCTCTACCACTCTTTCCTAGGCTATTGAACAAACGCAGACAATAAAGCCTACACACCAGGAGAATCTCTCTGCAATCTGCTAGCCCCGTTCTGAATCCTAGCTTCACGTCTGACTAGCCTTGCGAGCTCGGAATGTCACTTAACCTCTCTGATGTTAGGTTAAGTAAAATGAATAATGGTATCTATTTCCTACTGTTAAGAGGATTAGACATAATCACGTCAAGCACTTAGCACACAGTCCGGCACATAATAATTGCTCACTAAATGGAATATTCAAATTATTAATAATGAAAAAAGATGAGATGTCTCAGCCTGAGCTTTACCTATGAAATTGATTAGTGAATTATTAATCTGAACAAAACTTAAGTCCCCTCAATTACAAATATTACATTTAGGCTGGCAATTTCTAATCTTTTTCTAAGATAAGATGAGGCCTGATAATGCTCTCTGCCTCCGACATCAAGAGAAAGTGAAATATGAAATATCAATGCTTCACACTTTCAGTACGCACAATTGATCTGGGGAGGCTAACATCTGTTGGGAATGTAAGTGAGACCAGGCACTGTTACAAGACCTTGCGTGTGTTGATGCATTTAATCTTCGCGCAGACTTATGAAGCAAGTGCCAGTATTTCCCCGTTCTGTCTATCAGATTTGTCACAATTAAATGGCTTCTTCAAAATCACACAGCTGGAGGGAGAATCTAGGCAGCTCCGGAGTCCTTCCTCCCCTTTATACTCTCAGTAGGGTTCTGAGAAGTTGTGGAAGATGGAACCTCAGATTGCAACCGAACCACCATCGAGAGCCCCGCAGGTCTTTGCACACCATCAATTTCAGTCCACATGTGTTTCCAGTGCCCAGTGCAGAACTCAGAAAGCAGGAGGTACATCACCTAAAACGAGCATGAAAGCTAGATACTCCAAACAGCTGTTTCCATTCCACGGAAATGCCCAGGGTCAATAATACTCTCCTCGCCCTCACTGATAAGCGGCAGGGGGCGTTCCTTGCTGCCTGGAAAATATTGTACATTGGGAGGAGAGAAGCATAAACGTTCTCCAAATTCTAAGGACAGACTTCTCGATCATCTTTCTCACCCAGTCTTTCTCTCGACCTCATCACCCGCGACATGCACCATTTTTCTTTTTTGTTTATTTGCTCGGGGGCCCAGACTCCAACAAGAAGGCTCATTTTCCCCCTGTGTGTCGAACAGCAGCGTGCAAAGCAGCCAGATACGTATTTGCCTGTGGCGGCAGCTGAGGGCTGTCTGAAGCAAAGGAAAATAAAATCTGTGAGCAGGGCACTGGGGGAAGGACTGGAGAGGGAGAGTTGCTGCTACTGGCTGAATTCTGCTCCAAGTAGAGGTCTCCAGGGGCAGAAGAGCAGAATCACAGTTTAGCTTTGGCCCAGGGCACCAGGAAGGGCGAATCCATCACTGGCTGTTGCAGGAGTGAAGACCCATGGCGTTCTGTTTCCTTTCACAGTTTATTTATTTTTTTAGAACAGTCTTAGATGTACAGAAAAATTGCAAAGATGGTTCCCATATAGCCTGCAAACATTGATGATTTTTTTTATTATTAACGTCTTATATTCGTAGAAAACATGTGTCAGATTAATAAGACAATATTGACACTTTGTTAGTATCTGAAGTCTGCACTTGAAATGATTCCCTAATGCCCTCTCCTGTTGTGGGATCCCGTCTAAGGAAACAGAGGAATGATGTCTTTAGTCATCATGTCTCCTTAGTCTCCTCTTGGCTGTGACCATTGCTCAGTTTTTCCTTATTTTTGAGCACCCTGACAGTTATGAGTACTGCCCAGGTATTTCATAGAATGCACCTCAACTGGGATTTGTCCGATATTTTTCTCATGATTAGATTGGAGTTACGGATTGGGGGAGGTAGGGAACAGAGGCAACGTCCACGTCCATCACATGGTATCAAGAGTACCAACCATCAACATGAGTTCTCACTGTTGGTGGAAGACTGATCTCCTGGTTGAGGAAGTGTTTGTTAGGCTTCCTACTGTAAAACTGCTCTATTCTATTCCCCTTTCTGAACGGCACTCTGGTTTAGAAAATCGCTCTGTGCATCCGATGCTTACAAGTGGAGAGTTGGGCATGCTTCTCCTTTCTGAGGATGGAGTATCTACATACATTATTTGGGATTCTTCTGCACAATTTTTTTTTCCTTCTCCACCCTTCATTAGATCATTCAAGCATTTGTTTATATTATTATTAATTTGTGGATATTTATTTTCTACTTTGGATTATAAGGCAAAACTACTCTATTTTGCTGCTCAAATTGTCTCAACTTTGCCATTGGAGCTCTTTCCGACTGACTCCACTGTTTCCTTGACATGCCCTCCTGATTTTGTTTCCTGAGTACTTTCTTACTTCCTGGCAGTGTAAGACCCTCCTGGCTCATCTTGTATATTTCCTGGCCTGACTCTAGATTCAGCTATTTCTTCAAGGACATGTTAGAAAATGGTATTAGAAGCTAACAGAGAAGCTAGGGGTGCTCATTGCTACTGGGGTGCTGTTGCTCCTAGGTCCCCTCAGCTATCAGAGGAAAAAAATACACATATATATATAACCTGTGATTACTCCATGGCTTTTGGGGTGTGAATCTGTAGAGCACGTAAACCTCTTTGGGTGGACAATGCTATCTCGAGGTGACCATAACCGTAGGACTCTCACTCCATCTCATTCATTCACCCATCATGCACTTATTGATTCATTCAGCAGCTAATAGGTGCCTTCTAGGTGCCAGGCATTGTATTAACCACTGAAGGCATAGCACCAGCTTATAGAGACAAATGGATTCAGAAACCAGTGAGGCTGGGGGAGGGAAAATATCCCAGATATCGGAGCGGCCTGTGGGAAAACTCTGTGGTGGAAGAAGGTAAAGTGCTTTCAGAGGAGGGAATGAAAATGATTGCAGCTGGAATATATAGACGAGGAGGCCAACAGAGATGGGGGCGGGTCTGAGAGGCCATTTGGAGAAGCACGGCCTAATCCCTTGAAGGAGGACTGATCTTGGTCCTCTGAAGGCCCATTTCTCGGGGACTCCCACCTGAGCAGATCCACCTGTTGGGCATCGGTTTCACAGCTGTGTGCAGAAGAGCCTGCAGCCGACTCAGAGTGGAGGTGGGAGCTGGTGAGGGTTTATCAAAGAAATGCAGGTGAGGAAAGACACAGAAAGGGAGTAGGTTGGCCCCACTGGAGATGGGCGATGGATCAAGGAGGGAGGATGGCAGAAAGACAAAACTTCTCTGCAACTTATCCCAAAGGATGCCGTGTGTCTGTGCATTTATAATTCTAGGAAAGGAGACCAAAGGTGAGGACAGCAAACGTGCACACTGAACGCAGGAAGAGCTGGGAGGACTCTGGAGAACAGCAATGTGTCATGCGGACTGTGCCTTGTGAGACATAATCTATATTAACAGAGGTTGAACTCAGCATCAGCTTGCTTGAATTTTATGGAAACCAGTAGAGCAAAGAGTTTGTAAATCAGGGTTCAAATACCTATGAGACACTACAGAGAAGAAAGAGCCAGGAACATGGGGGACTATAAGATACAAGGCCCTCTGAATTCAAAGGAACCATGGAGAAGCCTTTGAATTCCCCACACGCAGAGGACTTGGATTAGGGACCCCTCTCCCCTAGCTCTCTGAGGTCAGGAAAGCCTCCAGAGGCCCTCTCTACAGCTCTAAACTCTCGTTCAGTACCTGACACGTAAAAGGGATCTTTAGCACCTTGCAGCTAATTACAGAAATCAAGTAAATGCCTAGTTACATCTGTCAGTAAAACACAAAGGCTGTTTGAAAAATACATACATAGCCCAGCCGATGTGGCTCAGTGGTTGAGACCAGATGATCTTCGGGAAAAGGGGGGAGAAATGGAAATACTGCCCCCAGGTTTATATAATGAAACCCTAGCCTTCATCATGTCCAGCTCCATAAGCATGTACAGCACCAAGAGGTCACCGGCTCAATTCCTGGTCAGGGCACATACCTGGTTTTGGGCTCAATCCCCAGTAGGGGGCATGCAGGAGGCAGCCAATCAATGTTTATCTCTCTCACATTGATGTTTCTATATCTCTCTTCCTTCTTCTCTAAAAAAATTTTTAAAAACAACACAATTTAAATATATATAGGGAGATAGACAAATGAGCTAATCTTCTTCAAAACAAAATACATACATTAATAAATAAAAAAAACATTCATAGAGCTAAGAAGAAGTTTATTTAAAGACTTGGTTCTCAGACATGGATAAAACCCAAATTTATTTCACATGCAGGACGTGTGTGCGATAAAAACGGCAGTACTACCTTCCCACTGGTTTCCATATGAGACCAGATGATTTTCGGGGGAAGAGGGGAAAAATGGAAATACTGCCCCCAGGTTTATATAATGCAAACCTAGCCTTCATCGTGTTAAAAGCATGTACAGATCCATAAGAAATCCTTTAAAAGGAAAAAGTTACTTAGGCAAAGCAGTCCCGGAGAAGGTAGCGTTCTATTCACCCGATTTCCTGCAGAAACCTTGTCCTATTGAAATAATTGTCTCTCATACCCTAAAGCAAATGAACCACTCTCCCACTTTAAATCATCCCTTTTTCTCCTTAGCTCATGATTGACTCTCCCTGTGATGCATGTTGTGTTTGCGAGCATGAAGGAAATTATATAAAAACAAATTGCTTTGTGCGGTACCGTGGTCGTCTGGAAATACTAAATAGACAGGAAGGCAGCATCAAACCTACTTGCAGCTTCGTGAGTTAATGGGCAGGATTGAAAAGTTTAATTGTTTCCATATGATGAATGTCCCTCATTTCCAAACACACGGGATATCCTTTTTTAACACCGTATAAATTATTTCTAAAAGTGACCAATGACTTTGTGCGGTAACCCAAAGCAAGGACAGGAGAAATCGATGATTATTTTCTGTTTGTTTTTACTCCCTCCATGCACAGCTTACAGCCCTCTCCTTTGTTCCTGGGCTAACAAAAAGTCTTTGGAAACTCCTCAGACTGCAGTGCCACTGTCACTACTACTCGCGACTGATCGTGGATAGTCATAGTTGTTCAACATAAACACCAAATAAATGTTGGTCATCTGTCATCAATGTCATAAATCACTGATAGGATCATTATTTCAACAGAGGGGCATTAAACATTGTGTTCGATGCCTAGAACCATTTTAGGCACAAGGGGCCTAGCCATGAAGGAAGCTAGGCCCTTGCCTAAATAGCACTTGTATCCTAGTGGCAGGGAACAGTTAATATCTAATGTGCTAGGTGGTGATAGGAGCTAAGGAGAAAGATAAAGCAGAGGATATAGGGCAGGGAGTGCTGGGCCTTGAGATAGCTGATTACATTTTATTGTGTAGAGTGACCGGAACGATCAGTTGCATGTTATCCACCTGCAGTACCCCCACGTCATTCTAATGACTCCCCGACTACCCTTGCCTGGCAGACAGAGAAGTATAGTAGAGAAGAGGGTGGGTATGGGTAAGTACAACCATTAATTCAAATGCTGACTCTGCTATATATTAAATCTTTGAACTTGGACAAGTTATACAATCTCTCTTGTACTCTCCAACTATATAAAGGCAAAATAAGACATATCTTGCAGGTATATTGTGGAATATATGAAGTCATGTGCCTAAAGCACCTAGCATTTTATGTTTCAAGCAATGCTAATGTCCTCACCTTCCCTTGCATTTCTGAATAAAACGACACTCATTTAATCTATTACAGTACAATTCAAACACACGTGCATGCATACGCATCATTACATGGTTGTGCATGTATTATATGCACACATAAAACTATTCTCTTGTTAACATTGCATATAATTTCCATGTAAGCTAACTATGCCTCCCCAAACAGAAGATGGGAACTCTATTACATCCTTCTTGTATTCTTAAAACTCCTGCTTCATAAAGTCTTGCCAAATACTGTGTTGGAAAGGCAACAGGAAAAGTTGTAGGGATAAGATGATGTATCATGACTTGGCGTTGGTCCCTACATGTCAGCCAAGTGCCCACTGTGTGTGGCCTTCCTTTCGTGCTTTTCATTGTGAGGACCAGGTGCCATGCAACCAGCTGTGAAGGGAGGCAGAATAGTAAGTACACTGATTAAAAACATGAGCTCTGAAGTTCTCCAGGCCCTGTTCAGATTCATTTGTAAAATTCATTTGAATTTGTTTATAAAATAGAATTAATGCCACCTACCTCTTAGGGTTGTTAATGAGGATTAAATATGAGAATACATGGAAAATGCCTTAGCGCCCATGAAGTAATCATGAAATGGTGATGATTAATGATGAGAAGAAATTCTAAAAGTCTTCACTTAAGGGTTGTTCATAGCTAGATAGGTAGAGGTGTCAGGATATAGTGTCATTTTGAGCATACAAGGACCACCTTAGATACACAAACATTCTCTGCAATAATTGAAACAAAGCAAGTACTCAACAGAGGAATTATTCTAGATTAGACTGTGTTTTGTATAAATTCCACATTTGTGTTTTGTACCTATGCTGTGGATACATTTAGTTTAGTATCGGTCGCATGACTCTTCACAAATCTAGGACTTCTGGAAATGTTAAGAATTTTGAAGAAGATACTTGGATTCCAAGATGGCTGTGGTGTAGGAGGAAACTACACTCACCTCCTCCAGGTGTCAAACCAGATTTGCAGCTAAATTATGGAGGCATCAACCTGAACAACCAACTGAATGACAGCTGAGCCAAGAATTTACAGAAGAAGATACACGAAGACTGGTAAGAAGGGCAGAGACATGAAGAGGGCTTGCTCCTGCACCTAGGTGCAAAGCTCTGAGATGTTGGAAGAATATCTTGGCTACAAAGTCCCCCTCTGAGGATCCCCAACCCAGAGTACCAGAGCAAGGAAGAGGAGCCTGCATATCATCTAACAGTGAAAATCAGTACGTACTCTATCTGCCTAGAAGAGGAGAGGGTCTGCTAAGAAGATCTTGCTCTTGGACACTCACCTGGAGCTCTGGTAGAGGGAGGACAAGTCAGGCCATATGGGAGTCACAAAGAGAAGGTCTGGGTGGCATGGCCCCAAGGAGAGATCTGGAGGGTCAGCCACTGAGGTTCCTGTTCCCAGTCCCTACCCCACACCACCTTCAGGCACCATCCTCCCAGGGTCTAGCACCTCTATTCTTAGAGCACCAACCTGGGGACTGCACGAACCCAGACCTCCAACTACTGGCAACACCACCCTGCCAAGCTCAAGCCCTGTAGAAAGGTCTGTTGACTGCACCCAACAGGGACCTTTTGTGCACTCTTTTTCTGAAGAAGCTCTAGGCAGACAGTCAGACAGCCACTGAACTGTGCGGCTTTGGAATGGGGGACAGTGTTGCTGCACTCCTGCAGGCTCAGCCAGCGCCACTGCCAATGGTAGACTGTCTTGGTCTGTTCTCCTGAGTCCTGTTGGCCCCACCCTGCTGAACTCAGTTCCACAGGGGAAGGAGGTGGAAAGGAAGTGGTGCTCAAAGCTAGGGTCTTCAGAGCCCTTCTCCCTCAGAGGCTCTTGTCCAGGACTCGGACAGGTGCTGTGTTGTATGGCTTCGGAGCTGGGAAGAAGTGAAGTGCCTGCAGGCTCATTGACACCACCTCCAATGGGAGACTGCTTTGATCTGTCCCTCCCAAGTCTCAGTGGCTCCATCCTGCTGAGCTTGCTTCTGAAGTGGGAAAAACTGGCTACACCCAACTTGAACCTGTAGTGCACTCCTGCTGGAGAGCTAGAGTTGGAGACTCTGGCAGAGACTGAGGTATGACTCTGGAGTAGAAGCCAGTTCCCCCCATTGAGTGCTGACTGTGCTGCCCTCAAGGAGAATACCCTCCAGCCCCGTCCTCCCAACCCCAGCAGCCCTGCCCTGCCAAGCTCACATGTGGTGGATAACAGCCAGCCTTGGCCCACTCTAGAGTCTTTCTTCAGAAGGCTCTGGAGGAAGACCAGGCAGCATCATACACAATGGGAAAAACTGAAGGCATTTCCCTTAAGATCCGGAACAAGACAGGAATGTCTGTTTTCACCACTCTTACTCAACATAGTACTGGAAGTTCTAGCCACAGCCCCAGGGCCAGTCATTCGATGAGTGGCTGAAAAGGCTGTGATACATTTACACAATGGAAGAGTTCTCAGTTGTAAAAAATAAGGAAATCTTACCTTTTGTGAACAGCATGGATGGACCTGGAGAATATCATGCTAAGCGAAATAAGCCAGTCGGAGAAAGGCAAACATGACATGATAGTACTTATATGTGGAATCTAATAAACTAACAAACAAAGTAGAAACAGACTCATAGATACAGAGAACAGACTGGCAGCTGTCAGAGGGGAGGGAGCCTGGAAAGAAGGCCTGGGTGAAAAATGTGAGGGGATTAAGAAGAAACAAAAAGAGAGAGACTGACTACAGTATGGTAACTGCCAGAGGAAAAGGGGGATGTGGGGAAGTAGGAAGGAGCAAAGAGGAGACAAATGGTAGCAGAAGGAGACTTGACTTCGGGGATGGGGCAGTATGTAGATGAAGTGTTCATAGAATTATACACTTGAAACCTGTATGGTTTTATTAACCAATGTCACCCCAATAAATTCACTGATAAAAAGAACCAAAAAAGAAAATGATACATGCGTGTACCAATATAATTAAAAGTCAAGCCAGTCATTTTATATTTGTTTTTTCAAGGAGGAGGGCTCATACATTCACCACAGAGATCTCCAGTAGTGTAGCTACAGCTGCCCCCAGTGCCTTCCTCTATGGATGACAAGAAGTCAAGGTAAGAAAATAAAATTTTCTCCTTTTTTTTTCACCTCCTTGAATCTCTAAATTCTTTGGACTGGAAATCTCATTAATCATTCTCTTCTATGAAGAATGGGAAAACAATGAGTAGAAGTCTTGGAGGAATCCAAGGCTACCTCGACAATTGGCCCACACACAACTCACATTACTCTTCTGGGGAAAGCCATGGTTTTCTGTTTAGCTCTCATGGTTAATGCCAGCTTTGCCCTTCAGAGACAAAGGTGTGTTTCAATCATACTGCATCTGCACCCTCTGCAATCGGGAGTTCGAGTATTAGGCATATTAGCATTATCCTGGTAAACTACCCAAAACAGTTTACCATTCATTAATGATGTATGCCAAGCACTGAGCCTTTCCAAGGGCTTCTTTTTAAGGCATTTTGAACAGTTTGAGCATTTCATTCACCCTCATTATTTTAATACTGTGGGGTCGCTTCCCCAACATCATGGCTTACAATCATTTGAAGTTTCTCAAGTACATCATTTCGCCACAATTTTCACATCTTCAAGGTTTTCTTTTTATCCATTATCCAAAGTTTGAAACAGAGCGAATGGTAAATACAGCTTTGCCCGGCTTGTATCTGATAAAACTTCAAAGAGGAAATATGTCACCATCCTTATCGGCCAAGCGAATCCCACACTCAACTGGTTGGCAAGGCAGGGAATGACAAAAGTTTTATCTCCTTTAAGTCCTGAAGGGCACTTTCCTGCTTTATTCTGCCTGCTCTAAGCCTGTCTAAAATTCAGCTCCAAATACGGATGCATTTGGTTCAGCCTCAGAGAGATACAGTTTACTTCAGATATGAATTTGAAAGAGACACCATCAATCCACGACAGAGCACCAGCTATCTATGCCAACTGCTACTCTTTCCATGAAGAAACCTGTTGTGAGACCCTGATTAAATCAGGAACTGAGTCTCAAGATAAGAATCCCATTTCACGTGCTTGATGAACATATACAAGCAAATCTGCCCCTGCCCATCTCTGTGCCCTCAGTACATCACAGGGTGTGTGTAGGGCTACAGCAAACCAGCAAGTCCCCTTCGCAATGTGGCAGCACCTGCCATATACAGCATGTTAACCATATTCTAGGCTCTGCATTAAGTGCTTTACATTGAAATATCTCATTTAATCCTTCAAAAGCCATATGATGTTATTGATATCACCTCTCTTTGACAGATGGGACAATCGAATGAGAAGGAGTTAAATAATGCGGCCAAGTTTGCACAGCTTCTAAACATTGGACCTAAAATGTGAACGTAGTCACTCTGACCTCATGCCTTCCATTTTATCACGAGCAATCTCATCACTGATGGTGCTCAAACGAAAGAGCAAAGACCTCAAACCACGTGGAGCAATTCATTAAGATATAATCTTGCTCAGGTTGCTTCCAGATCCTCCGTCTTCCCTGGATCCCAGACTTAGAATAGTTAAAAATCCATCAGCTGGCATGAATGGGCTGGGTTTTCTCTATTCTGCTCTCTAGGCATGGCCTTGTGAGACACTTTCCCCGACTTTCTTGCACTTAGGAGTGGGCTAGCATGGGGTGCAAACTGTCTTCCATCACACTTCTGTATGCTTTGCATAAGCAAATGAACTGTTGGAGGTCACTGAGGAACTCAACAGTGCTGATTAATTCAACATTCACTCATTCTTTCAACAAACAACTCTGTTTAGTTAGAGGAATGGGCCAAGCAATTGCTGATGGACTGTGTCAATTTGGACGACCCCGAACACGGTCACTGTGTACTGTGAATATATATTATTTGTGCCAACTTGTGTGTGAACACTGGGATATAATATTTATTGATACACAGGGGCATTTTGTTTCTCCTTGCTCTTAAGATAATGTAGTCTCCTTCACCCCACCCTCCCCTTGCCTCCTCTACCCAGCTAGCATCAACGCATATGCAAGAAGCTTCTCACAAGACAACCCAGACCACCTCAAGACCCTCTGATTTACACTAAATTGTCACACAGGTACCATTTTCCTTCACAGCATCTGTCACATTTGCAATTAATTGTTCACACAAGCGTCAACGTTCATTTCCATGGGTCAACAACAAACTCCATGAGAAAGAAGAAACAAACCTGTGTTCACAGCTGCATCTTCAGTACCAATTGCAAAATTCACCATATAGTTCATACTTTATACTTCACTGAAGTATCTCATTTAATCCTTCCGTAAATAGCCTTCAATATATCTTTCATGTATCCTTTAATAAACAATAAAATAAATGAAAGCCCTCAGAAACACTGGCTTAGGATAATGATGATGATGATGATGATGATGATGATGATGATGATGATGGTTGAGAACCAATACCATCTCTGCTCACTGTGATTTTACTCTCTTACTGTCTGTTGTATAATTTTGCTGCTCCAAGAAGCTTTTGCCCAGGAAGTTAAAAGCCCAAATAACATGACTGCGTATTTCAGGAACTTCCTGATCAGCAGAAACATCCACTGCTTCCACTCCAAGACTCATTGAACTCCTCATGGCAACATCCTTGCCTTGTTCTGTCAATCTTTAACCCATCCTAACCCAGTCCCTGGATGGAAAGACCCACTTACACACACTTCTAAATCTCAATAACTATTCTGACTTGGCTCCTCCCCAAGCTGCTACCAAGCGACTAAGACTCTGTTGAGGTGTTTGCGCTCTTCCATTAACGCAGTGAGCAATCAACTCGGCTTCATCCTATCAAGAGGTTGTATTGGAGCTATACAGAAAGCAGCAGCCTTTGACATGATTAATACCAACCATCTCAAGGCAAGCCTCGGTGATGAAGTTATTTCAGCTCTCTGCTCAAACACCCTCTCTTCAGAGGCCTCCCTTCACACTACCCAAAATAACGCCTTCTGGCCACGTCTTTTCTCTCACTCTGATTTTCTGTTCTTCAGGGCCCTGCTCACTATTTGGCATTATAATAAACATCCACTCGCTTACTTGTTATATTCTGATCCCTCTTCTAGAGTGTGAGCTGCCTGAGGGCAGGAACTCAGTGTTGTTCTCCAATGTCTCCTCGCCCCTGGGACTCTGTCAACCACCTTGCTGGGACTAAGGTTGTGTGAAGAGAACCTGGATATCTGGGTCTATTTATGGGGGTACACAGAGGGAGGCAAACGTTTGACTAGTTCACATGTTTACAGTGTCTTCATTTCTCAAACATCTCGTCTTATTTTATTGTCACAATGTTACCGGAGAATTGTGTGGATTGCCTTTCTCCATTGTCATGTGAGTGGGGTTCTTTCAATATCCCAAGAAAAATAATTTTCTGTGACTCCGACAGGAGATATAGTGGCTTTTATTTGTGTGGAGGTACATCTCTGGGGTTTTAAAGTCCCATTTGCCTTAGGCCAAAGTAGAGCCAGAAGCAAAGCCTGTGTCCAGCGCTTCTGTTCCATGGCGGAGTTGAGTCTGGCACAGCATCAGGCTAGTTCCAGTCCATCAGCCCACTGCATGGGGTCCACATGGCTGTGGGCCAAGTGGGCAAATGCAGGTAGTGCTCCCCTTGCAACAAAAGAGCCAGGAGCCAGCACAAAAGAAAGCCAAAAGGGAGAAAAACCCTTTTTTTTTCAGGAGCTTCAGTATCTCAATTTTATGCCTTTGCAGAGACCAAGCCCATTCTGGCCAATTACAAGTTCCCAGGTATGATTTATAGGTAAGCATTTTTCAAGTCACCCAGTCCATGGGCATGCATCTAACTGCCTCTGTCCAGTCCCTTCAGAAAGGGTTAGTAATGTTTTAAAGGGTAAAGATAAAAGTTTGCAAAAGGTGGAAACTGTGAAAAATGTGTTGCTTGTATGACTTTTGCTCATCCTGCTGTTGCGGATTATCTGGATTATCCACAAGACAATGAATCACCATCACCCAACAGATGCAGGACGAGATACCAGACCAGTCCAACTGCAACGTGGACAATGGGCCAGGCAGAGGAGTCAGCAAGAACTGTCAGAAGCTAGAAGCAGAGTATATAACCTATACCCCAAATGTTAAGTGGGGCTGACTCCCTTTTGGGGGAGGCTCAGGCACATGCAATACAGTGTTTTGCTCCACACTGACCTTGCATTGTGGATGTGATCTCCAGCCAGCTCAGACCTTTTACCTTCCCCCATGGATCTTTGGGGAACAGACCTACCTGGAGAGTGTTAGCTTGCAGCTTCCGGGCAAAGCTGTTTAAATGGCATGCCTACATTATCTGGCCTTCCCTTTCCTCTTTCCTGTTAATTAATAACAAGGTTATTACAACAGTGTCAACAACACTCTCTTATTGTTTCCATTTCACAGATGAACACTGGAGGCTCAGAAAGACTGCTTAAGTCAGGCAGTGCCAGCCGGAGCAGTAGGTCCTCCAATGGCAGGTCCCACGTTTTATGCCACCACTGCCTACCACTGGGTATTGGAACTGAAGATCGAGAATGACTGATCACTACGTTCACAGTAGTCATGGCTGCTCAGGAGACCTTCCTCTGCTGAGATGAGAACCCCAGTCTGCTCGCTGGACATTTGCAATCGCCAAAGATGCACTGAAACCTCAGTAATTAACATGAGAAGATGCACCTTTAATACTCAGGGGATCGTGATTCTTAAGAATGAAGACAAAGTCCAAGTTCAGTGTGCCGCCCCAATCCAAAGGCGATTTTAGGCATGGAAACAGAGAATCAATCCCCTGAAATGACCGATAAAGACAGCCAATCCAAGTCACGAGATGAGTCCTGCTTTCAACTGTAGCATTAGAAGTCTGACATGCCTTTTAAAAAACAGCTAGCACTTCAAAAAACATTTCTTAAAAACTTGCTCTATTTTGAAGGCAGCATGAAAACATTAGTGCCTTTCTTTGACAAAGATAACCCAGAAGAGATGAAAGAAGAGAGGAAAGAAAGAGAATGTGAGAAGTATATGTCCCATTTCAGGAGAGATAACAGGAGGCTGAATTATCTAGATAATTATCTCAGTCTCCACTTCACTTTTTCAATGTGGAAGGAACTTCACTGCAGACCATCTTGCTTTAAGAACCCTGAGCATAATTTAAGGGGGAAACATCTACTAATGACCTTCCATTCAAAGGGTTTTAGAAGGAGCAGTGGGTGGCATATTTAAATGATAATGAAATACCACAGGCTACAGGAAGACACGGATTACCAAATAGGCAGAGTTTTCTCCATTAATAATGACTTTTAGAGTAAGAATGTCACAAAATGGGAATAAGAATAAAAAGCCATTTTTTCCCCTGAATTTCTGATGAGATGATCTTTTGTGAAAAGAACAGAGGGATTTAAGACCTCAAACCAGACCAAGACTCTTCCTCCCCTCTTCCCACTGGAAAATGCCACTTCTCCCATTTGACTGATTTTAAAGTAAAATCCTTATCAGATACAAATCACTATCAGATGTAGTTTTGCAACAAAACCAACTGAGGTCTCCTCCTAAAGGAGACAAGCTTTGGGAGAATTATAAAGCTACAAAAGTTTGCACATGTTCTGTATTAAAAGCGCCTGACTTCATCGGGTTTCTCATTAGACACAAGTGTCCCCATCAGTGCAGAATCAAGCATTCTTCTCACACCAAAGGAATACAAAATGTCAAGGTGATTAGCATAGACTCTTCTATGAGGAGCCCATAAAAGAAACAGTCCTGATAAGGTTCCTATCTCCAGTTTTGAAGATATGCACAGGACAGATTTAGCAAATACCAAGCATTTAGGCATAAATACTCCATTTGGAGGAAATAGATGGAAGTGTGCATTCTGAAGGCCAGAGGTGTCTATCTCACACTCTACTGGGCATCTATTGGATGACACCCAGCAAAGACAACCTGAATTCATCACATCCTCCACAATGTCTCAAACCGTGAATAGTCTTCTTCATGGAAAAGAAAGAGAAAGAAAGGAAGGAAGGAAGGAAGGAAGGAAGGAAGGAAGGAAGGAAGGAAGGAAGGAAGGAAGGAAGGAAGGAAGGAAGGAGAAAAGTGAAGGAATTCTGAAGTACAGTTTGGTAGTTACAAAATAGTCATAGGAATGTAAAGTATAGCATAGAGAATGTAATCAATAATATTGGAATAACTAGGTATGGTGCCAGGTGGGTACTAGACTTATTGGGGGAATCTCTTTGTAAATTATATAACTGTCTAACCACCATACTGTACACCTGAAACTAATACAGTACAATACTGCATGTCCACTGTAATTTAAAAACAATTTTTAAATAAAATAAAATAGAAAAAAAAGGGATTTATAAACAGAAACAAACACGGAAAAACATAGGCTTCTTCATTTTCCCTTGCTCAAAATCTGTCTCTGATTTATGCCCACTGTGCCTGTGGAATACAGCCAGGATTCATTGACATTTGTCCATCTCCACTTTGCCAGTCCCACTTCAGACCATCACCATCTTTCACCAGCAGCTTGGCAACACCTCCCCCAGAATCTCCCCATCTACAGGCTTCCTCCTCATCCCCACATTGCAGCAGAGTGATCCTTTAAAATGCAAATCAGCCACCATCATTGCACTGCAAAAAAAAAAAAAGTCTTTGATAATTTTTCAAATCCTCTTCAAATCTGGGACAAAGTCCTTGCTTAATATGCTCTATGGTAGGCAGAATAATGTCCCCCTCACCCAAGGTGTCTATATCTGAATTCCTGGAACCTGTGACTATTTTATGTTTCATGTCAAAGGTGATTAAGGTTACAGATGGAATTCAGGTTGCTAATCAGTGGGCATTAAGATGAGGAGATTATTCTGAATTATCCAGTGTAATCACAAGAATCCTTAAAAGTGGAAGAGAGAAGCATAAGAAGAGTCAGTGTGAGAGGAGATTTGATGTTAAAAATACTCAGCCCCACACTGCTGGCTTCAAAGATGGAAGAGGGTCGGGGGCCATGGCAGCCCCCCTAGCAGTCAGGAAAGGCAAAGGGACAAGTGTTCCCCTAGCACCTCCAGAAGTAACCCATCCCTCCTAACACCCGATTTTGAACTTTGACCTGCAGAACTGTGCAGTAATAGATGCATGTTGTCCCCGGCTGTTGGGACTGGAAACCCTTGCTGCTCCGGCCGCAGGAAGCCAGTGCCTGTCCTGGAAGGCCCTACAGAAGGTGGGCACTGCCCAGCTCTGCGGCTTCATTTTGTACCACTCTCTCCTCACCCCTTGCCTTTTCTGTTCTGAATTTCCTCATGCTTGTGATGCCAGCTGGTTCCCCAAAGACGCTCTGCCCTCTCCCTTGAATGCCCCTCTTTCCTGGCTCGGTCCTGCTCATCATGTAGGTCATGGGTAAGCCATGTATGACTTTTCCATAACCAGTGTTGAGCTAGGGTAAAGAGCTGTAACCAACAAGGGCTATGAGGACTATTTCAGGGATAGTCAAACCAGTCCCCAACGGGCTTATGGTGTAGAAACAGCAGAAGACCAGCTCGATCCAACATGGTGACTTAAGTTCACCTTGCGGTAACCCCTGGCCTCATTATATGCTCATTGCAATGTGTTTGCATACTAAATTGTGTGCCATGATTGGAAACGGAAAGCCCATGTAAGGACGAGAAATGGCCCATGGGGTTCTTCCGAGAAGAATCTACCCCTTTCCCCAGAAAAGTCCTGAATATTCCTCCTCCTTATTGAATGCCCTACCCCTTGATGAAATAAGCCTCAATAAAAGAAGTGAATCCCACTAAGGAGGAGCTGCTCTGTCTGGGAGCAGCCACCTGTGTCCCACTGCTTCCTTAATGAACTCTCGCACTCTATACTCCATGCTGGCATGCCTTTCAATTCTTTCCTGCATGAAACTAAGAACCCACAGCGGGTTGCTCACTTTAGGTCCCTGGACCTCCAGAACACCTACAGCACTATCCTTCCTGTGTCCTCACTGAGGATGTTAGACGCCCCTATTCCATGATTCCCCAGCACCCGTGCACTCATCACACTGGTTAGCACTTCTTCAAGTCCAGAGGGATGGACTCATTCTGGTTGATATGTCACAGCCTTGGTTTTCCTGGTTTTACTATGAAAGGTCCACCTCTCAGGAAAACCTTCACTCTCGCCTCTCAGGGAAAACTGAGACATCTGGTCACCCTATTAAGTCTTCCTTCCTTAGCAGCACAGGGCCTGGCATGCAGTAGGTACTCAATAAAATATTAATAAATAAATGGATTTAATTTTCCATCGTCTTTGACTGCATGCACACACACAGTTCTAGTCATATTCCCTTCCACTCCAGACCCTTCTATCCGATCATCTAAGTTTGCCTGAGACTACCACATCCTGGTATTACCCAGTTCTTAGATTATGCAAGTCTCTTAGAGCTATGTCCCCACACCCCACCCTTCCCAGTTATCTTCCTTCACTCTCCTGTGTTATAAGAATGAGTTCTTGATTCAATCATTTGAGGGAAAAATAATCTTTATTGTGTATCTACCTTAAAAGCAAACGTCACATCCTTTTTGATAAATTTGTATAGGGTTTAAAGTGTCCTATGCTCTTGGAAATGAACATAAATGGTAATAATGATCATCATCTTTGGAAAGTTGGTTCTTCAAAGCAGAATTAACTTTTTCAGGTCTCTTGGGTGCTATTTGGTGTCTTAAAAGAAGAGTGAATTCGGAATTACATAGCCAGGTATCCTCTGCTGGGGATGTCTAACCTTTGAAGTACTCTTTAAAGGGAAGCAAGAACTTAAATATCATCCAGTGACCAAGTTTTACAAATGTTTTTTGATCCTAATAATCAAGTGTATGAGAATTAGTCTTCGCTTTATCTCTGTAAGACTGTAGCTTTCAAACTTTCATTTTAATAAAAGTAAAGTTATGTGCCTGTTAAAAATCCAAATTCTTGCCCAGGCACAGCCTATAGTTCTTGTTTTTAATCTGTAAACTGGTTTCCTAGTACGTAGCTTCAGGAATTGCCATGGACAATGCCTTAATAGACTTTAAAGCATGATAAGTTGTCCAACTGACAACATGGTATCAGAGAGAGGTCATCTTGACATAATCCATTTAAAAGCTTACAATTATGGAGCAAAGAGGAAGCATCATGTATGTATGGGACTGGGAAGGCATTCAAGTGAAGGAGTGTAGATAACAAAATATTTATAAAATGTTATGTATAATGGCAAATGAAGAATCCTTGTTATTATCACTGATAGATAATATTACCCAAAGGTGTCTGACATGTGGAATATAGTCTTTCTGGATAAAAATATCTAGTGTTGCCCATACCGCACATAGCATAAAAACAAAGTTTGAGAATCAAAAACTTGCTTTTCTGACCCTTTATAAAAATGCTACCGACTTAATGTGCTGAAATTAATTGGATTAAGATGAGAGCATGCTTCCTCCCTTATATGGACTAGTTGTTAGCCAAGGGGTGTTGGCCCACCACAGAACACAAAGGATGTCATTATAGGGATATTCAAAGAGTGAAATTTCCTCTTAGTGTGGGAACTTTTTTTTATGGTGTTTCCTGTGACTGTGAGTTTAAAACATTTTCTTTCACAGAGAAGGTTTTATAAAGATACGTGGTGCCAAATGATTATTTAGTCCTTACTAAGACATTTATTAATTGGAGAAAATAGAAACAATAAGTGGTAAGGGCTGCATTATGGCGTGTGTCCTATTAGCCTCCACACCTGCTTCTCCTGGGCTGCAGGTATATACTCTGTTTATAGAATTACCTCTGAATCACTTGTGTTCACCCATTCGTACACTTCAATTCCTTTACGATCTTGACTCTCAGCCCGCAACATATATTCATATCCTCATGCTACCATCTGCTCACATTTTAGGTTTGTTTCAGGTTGGGTCACCCTGGTACAACTTTGGCTTTTCAAAAAAAAAAAAAAAAAATGGCAGCAATTTATACCCTTCACTTCAGGGTCGATGCTCAGAAGTCATTCATGTTGGGAAGGCAGAATATGGACAAGACTTGGCATCACGTTCTTGACTCTAAATGCATTACTGAGGGGGAGCATCAGATAGCACAGTGTCTTCCTTCTTCGGTATTTTGGGGAGTGAGAGAAAAGGAGATCACTGGGCCAGAGGGTGTATTTCTTGAGAAATGCACCAGTTCACAATATAGATAAATATAAAGCGTTTCTAGAATATCACCCCGGAAAGAAATCGTGGAGTTATAAGAAATGCTCTCAACTTCGGGGCTTTAAAAAAATAGGTCACATTGAAAAATGTTCTTCTCAATACAATTTTAAGTTCCTTTAAGATAGAGATTGTGTTGTACACTGCCCTTACTCACAACCGAAAACTGAAATGGTGATTCGCCCATAGTAACTTTCAATAAATGGTATTTATTGAATAGAATGTTATCAAATACGATATAACTTTAACTAGGCTCCAAGCAGCTTTGAAATGATTGGTAATATAACATTTTCACTCATGAACTAAAGGATTTCCCATGTCCTCTTTGACCTTCTCTTGCAGCTACACATCTGCTCTTGCTTATGTTGAGGCGGATTAGTAAGAAGCCAGGAAAATTCCTTGGCAAGTGGAATGGGAAACTTAGACAGGGAGCTGACTCAAACTGGCCTCATCCAGCACCCTGACTCGCCTGCCTCCTTCTCCCTTGCACAACCACTCCCTTAAGCCTCTAAGACAACGAGGTTCTAATCAGCATAAAATAATCTCAGGAATAAGCCTTGGGTCTGTTGACCACAGAGACAGAGTTTTGGTCAAACTAGAGATAACACCGAGGCTTCGGTTGTGTTTCAGCTCCAAGCTCAGAAAAGCAGCAAAACCAGATGAAGTGACATCATGGCTGGCATCAGGACCAGATGTGATGGCCAATGACCCCCTACCCTAGCACTGACCAATCAGTAGAGACCACAACCCTGACCCTATCCGCTCATTTTGATGCACCAGCATATTAAAGGACACATGTGGAAAGCTGATGAATATACTGAAATCCTTCCCTGAGACCTCCCCTAAAATTCCCACCTTTAAAAACAACATAAAAATCCCGAAGAAAAAGGGCCAAGTGTATGCTCTCTCTCTAGAACACATCCGTATGTTCTTTCTTAATGCATGTATCTTTTCTTTCTTTCTCCTAAGCTCTAAAGGTGCCCATGAGACTTACAACCAGTGGAACAGTGGGCAGCAGCAGCTCATCCCAGCTAACCCCCTGAACTGTCTCCAAGGGCCCTTCTTAGGCCTCTGTAACTAGTTTCCTGAGTCCACACAGCCCAGCTGGCTCACCTCTTCAGCCTCTGTGATTTTCTTTCTAAAAGGTCAAGGCAGCTCTCTGACCAGCCAGCTCAATTTTTCTCTTCGAATGCACTTTCGCTTTGCTTGCTAAATAAACTTCCTTTTGTGCTAGAGTTCTTGGCTCTGATTTCCTTCTTTGCCGAACTCAAGAACAGAGGTCCCACATCGCCAGTAACAACACTGCTGCCCTATATTTGCACGATGTGTTCTGCTAGAAAAACTGTTGTCACATTTATCATGTCATTCAGTTTTCACACCAGCTCTTTCAGGAATCCTGTGGCCTTCATAGATGAGAAGACTGAAGCCGAGGAAAGTGTGGAAATGACAAAAGTCTTGCAGATACTGTGCGAAGAGGCTGAAACTGGGGCACCACTTTTGGACACAAAATCCAGCCCTTTGTAGGTTATAAATCCAGCCCTCTGTACAGCACATCATGACGTATTCACTCTTTAAGAAAAGCTCTGAAGGTCAAATCCTGCTCTAACACTTACTACTTGTGGGTCTTGACTTCTCTAAGTTACACTGTCCTTATCTTCAAATGGGACTAAGGATAGATCACAGTTGTTGAGCCTTCTGACGTGTTGATCCATTTTCCTGAGACAAGAAGCTGCCACCTGTCAGAGGTTGACTTCAAAGATGATGGCTTGATTCTACTGTCCATCAGCTGCCCTCCCCTGGCTCACTGCTTCCCTTACACGCTGCTATGCTTATTGTGCACCAGGAAAACCAGGTGATATCCATAACAACTAATACATAAAATATCACAACGTGGGCTATAGCTTTCTGTGGCTTAGTTTCATTTTTATTTATTTTGAAAATGTCTACATTTGCTACCTTTTTATTATGATTAACAGGGTGGGTGAAGGAAATGTCGCTCTCTCTAGATGCATTTACCAACAGCACATCTCTACAGCTTCCTCCCTCTGCTGGCTCCCTCCAAAGACAATGCATCAGTTTAAAGACGCATGAAGGATACAATAGCACAGAGTGCCAAGACCTCCCACCTGGGGCCCGTGCAAATTCAAAAAATGAGAACACCGACTTCAAAGCCGTCCTATTGCATTTTGAGTCACCTTCCCTGAAATCGATGGAACCGAGTCTCCCAGGCCGCCCCTCGTGTTTAACAGTGTAATCTGCGCCGAACCTAACAGCATAAATGGATTAACCCCCAACAAATAGTATTCCCTACACAATTTTTCCTACAATTATACCATTGTGTTGAAAAGGAATTCGGTTAGAAATACTAATAGGTATCCCATCGGAACTGGGACATTACTCCTGAGACTCTAGGATGACATTACTACCCCTTGCTTGACTGTAATATGAAACAAAATCATCTTAATATTTATTCACCAAGTCAAGTAGATGGAGCCTCCAGAAGCAAACAGTTCCCCCTCTCGGACCACAGGTAAAAGTGGTTTCCTGTGTAGGGTAGAAAGGTAAGACTGGGCACATGTGCTGTACCCGCTTTCTGTACCCCTGGAAGGCATTGCTAATCAATTACAACACTCTCCTGCTGAGCTCAGATGCATTCTTCTCAACAAAACTACAGGGAGACTTTACTAATCAGAACTGGCAAGCAAGAAATCTATTTGCCTACCCTCCTCTCCAGTCTCACTTCACTAAGCCTAAACACGAAGCTCCCTGACCCAATCCAGATACCAGGTTTGAGAGTGCCCAAATCCACGGGACAGTGAACCTCATTTCTCAGTATATAATGACCATTCTGCCATGTTCAGTTGACCTTTTTTTTCACATTTTTTTCTTTATTGATTTTAGAGAGAAGAAGGAAGAGGGAGAGAGAGATAGAAACATCAATGAGAGAGAGCATTGATTGGCTGCCTCCTGCATGCCCACCACTGGGGATTGGGCCCACAACCTGGGCATGTGCTCTGACCAGGAATCGAACTGGTGACCTCTTGGTACATGGGTCGATGCTCAACCACTAGGCTACACTGGTCGGGTTTCAGTTGATTTTTAATAAAACTGTTTCTCTTGAGTCGAGGGCAAGTTGTCCTCATCTTCTTCAGCACCACTAACCAGGGTATTTCCCAATACCCCTAAAAGAATACTTGCATTTCCTGTACACATTCTTAGCTCCTTCTTTAATCAAGGCAAATCTATTCAACTGTTAAAATCTAGCTCTAGAAAAAATCCTCAGAGCTTTTAGCATTCTTACTCTAGCATTTCTTACTTTCCCACTTTAAAAATAACTTTACTTCACTATAATTGTTCTTTAGCCCTCAGGGTATTCAGTAGGTACATCCTTCTGAGGATTAGCATAAGGTGGTTTTCTCTAGTAAGGGAGAAAGAAGAAAATCTTCTAGTGATATGAAAAATCACTTTTCTACAAATTGCTAAATAATAAAACTGACAAGTGACAGGCAGTTTTTAAAGAAAGTTTTTAAAGAAAAACTCAAGTTTCTAAGCATTCATTGATAAAATATATTTTCAAAACCTAAGTTACAATGCCTACAAGATATCAATTTAAACTTAATGCAACATACAAAAATAAAAAAAGTCTGTATCCATTTCTGATTATTTTAATTTACAATTTAAGAGTTTTCAGACATGAAGAAGTGACTGGACCATTCCATACACAGAACTCTGGAAAATAATAAAAAGTAATGAAATACTAGACAAATTATAGAAAACACTGTAAGACAAAAGAGAACTTATCACAGTAGAGAATTTAAAAAGACAATGAATTTTTAAAAATCACACTAAAAATGGACACATCATAAGACTCAAAAAATAGAAATATATGCAAAAAAAAAAGCTTTAAACAATGTGCACGAACCTACCACAGGAGAGAGGTGTTAGAATGCCGAGAACACCCATGCATGGCACTGGGATCCATAATGAAATACAACGAATGCTTTGAGTATTATTTTGAATAACTGGCAATATCTACTAGAATGGCCCATGCTCTGTCAGATATAGTAATGCATTGACTTATACTGCTTTATAACTTTTACAGAAAGAGGTGGGCAAATTCAATGAAAGATTTATCTCTGCATGTTTTTCGATACCTGTCTACTTTTCTAGGTTTGTTGGTGTATGCTGACTTACTATTCTCTAAACATCTACAAGGTTCTAGATAATTCACTAAAGGAATAGACTCCTAAAATCCAAAGCACATTTTCTCTACCCACCTTCCTGACATAGCAACGCAACTCTGAAGAGCCCGGTCCAGTGTCTGTGTACCTATATGTGTGTTTCTTTGTGTGTTTCTGTGTGTGTATTTCTTCGTGTGTGTTTCAGTGTGTGTGTTTCTTTGTGTGTGTTTCAGTGTGTGTGTTTCTGTGTGCATGTTTCTGTGTGTGTGTTTCTACATGATGATGTAATGTCACTCCGTGTTCTGATATAAACATTTTGTAAAGGACAGAACTCACAATAGGAAAAGTTAACTAAATGAACCATAGTCACTCATGTTTCTTCTACTCAGTATCATCCCTGCTATCCCTAACACTTTTGCCTATTACTGTAGTATACAATTGCTACTCAGCCATTAAAATATATGCTTCAAGCACTCATATGTTCTGAAATATTGCCTCCCAATGCAGAGTGTAAAGTCTCATTTATGTCCTATGATTATTTCCCCTTCTAGTTTGGATAAAACACTTTGCAGGGTGACAGGTACATACTAAGCACTTAGTAAATGCATGCTGATTGACTTTAGCTCTTCCTGCCTTAGAGGTTGCCATAAAAGTCTCTTAATGTTGTTTTCATTTTCATAGCTATTGATTCAATTATTCTTCCTCAAATCTTACACAAAGCAGTCCACCCCTCCTCCCAGGCACCCACATATTAGTGGTGTCTTCATTCGTCTTCCATTTACATCTCACTAGACTAATTATTTCCCTGCTATCTCGCACCCCATTGGTGTTACACAAACCGCTGAGAAGGCCCCATCTCCTGCAGGCATCGCTTGTATCTTTTCAGCAGCCTGTTGTAACACGGGTGACAGAACTATTAAGAATGTCAGCCTTCCATGCACGAGGCACTTATATAAAGCAAACGATGTCATCTGAGGTAAAGCCGGTGACAACAACAAAGGGAAAGGCAGGAGGCAGGAGGACTGCACCCAAACAACTTCAGGAGGGGCAGAAGAAACCATTTACCATTCCAAGCCAGTCACTCCTCGCTCCCAGGCGATTTCAACACACCTCTCAGCTGTTCTCCACCTCTGTGCAATCCTTCTTCACTACAGCTGCCAGAGTAGTATTTTTTAAAAAAACAACAACACACAGATATCATCATGGGCCTTACTCTTTCAGATCTTTTCCTGGCTGCCCATGGGACTTGGGGTGAAATCCAAAATCTTCACTTTGATGGTTACGCTCCCCCGTCCACTCTTTCAACACAAGCCCACCCCATCTTTTAATTCGTCCCAAGCCCCAAATGTTTTGCACTCCCCTCAAAGATTCTCCCTAAGAATGGCTCACAGCACTTACTACAATTTATCTTGCCATACAGACTACGATTTGTGGTCACACATTTATTTGTGTGGCTGTTTGTCTATTTCTTCTGAAGAGTGTAAGCCCCATAGGTCTGGGAAACTTGCCTGCCTCATTTCTCACTGTGTCCCCAGAGGCGAGAGCCATGACTGACGGAAGAGCATTTGATGTGTATTTGTTGAGTGAATGAAAGAATGGCTACAGCCACCTGCTTGATCCAGCGAGAGCGCATTCCCGCAGGGAAGAGATGAGGACGAGGATCACAGGGATGGTGGGGTGCCAGTTCTGACTCCTCACCTTTGACCACATCCCCGATCAAAGCGCTCACAGAGGGGAGAGGGGCTCTGCAAGTACTGCCAGAGACTTTGAGCTCAGCACCGCGAGGAGAATGTGAAGATGCACCAGGCTTCGCGGGAGCTCCGTGCAGGTGGGGCCCCTCCAGGCTCTTCAAAACATGTTTGCAGAGTCAGCCTTAGGAGAGAAGCTGGCGACCTGTGTGGGCCACCACCAAACAGGTAGGACCCGGGGCTCGGAATACTAAGGTCTTTTTTACTTCCGACTGAAATATATTTATTTCCCCATCCCCTTAACTCTTTATTACAATATTTGAATATCCATAGTATTAAACTGCATACACACACACACACACACACACACACACTACACACACACACAGATTATGTTTATATTATCTCAAAGGCATAATTCAGTTCCTTGCTTGTCAGTCTTTCACCTTTGTTTGTGTGCTGTGGCTCTTTTCTCAGTTGTAAGTTCAGTTGCAACCCAATCAAGTGACTCTGGGACCCCAGGCATGTTGGACATCAGGAGGACTTAGAGCTGGGGTCCCCCGGGGCTGGCTCTCCACTCTGCTTTTTCTAACAAGAATCCTTCATGAATGCACCATCCTGGTAACTACAGAGAAGGTTTCGATGGGCAATTTCATAGTGCAGTGTACATCACGTTCCCCATTCTATCTTTGTGTGGAGAAGAAGGGGAAGAATGACCTGGTTTTTAAAAATCATGCCAGTCATCAACTTCACCTACTTTTTGGAGAAGTGGAATTATAAATACAACCTAGACAGAAGCTTAGGTCTTCAGGTCCCACACTCCTCAAATCCCTGTTGAAGTCCAAAGTCTTCGCCACTCTCTCCTTGATGAAATGTACAGTCTCATTGGTGCTTTGCACCCCGGGCCCTGCACATGGAAAGAATCTGGTGCTGTGGTCAAGACTGTGGGAGTTCAGACCCCCTCCACCTCTCCCGCGCCCTCTGACCCAGAGCAACCCAGGCGACCTCTGTCAGTTTGCTCATCTGTTAGTCAGCAGGGAGCAGCAGGGTCTATCTCACTAGGTGACGGGGACGAGGAAATGATGTGGAGCTTGTAAAATTCTCAGCCCAGGACCTGGCCCGTGAGCAGATTCCCTCACACGTGGGGTCTCATCTTCAGAATCACAACGGGCGACACCTGTTGTCCACTACGCCATCCCAGGCAGGAGCTCAGCACACCACCTCCACTGAAGTTCACTCTCAAAGCATTTTCAGTAAGACCCTTTGGAAAGAAGAGGTTGGTGTTTTATCACACGGAGAGGAGCCTGGGTCCGAGAGAGCGGAGGGTTGGCTTACGCAGAGCAAATCTCTGCACTAAAGCTGGTTCCTCGGGACCCTCCCCTCACACCGTGATCAGCTCCCCGCCCACTTTCTGGCTGGATCCTAGCGCCTCATTTCTTCCCTTCACGTTTTCCTCATCAGAACCGCGATGAGCGAGGTCTTCTTGAACTGAAATCGGGCACTACTTTTGCTACTACCTTTTGCCGAATTGATCACTGCCCAAACTATGCTCTCGGGGTTCCAGCTCTCCTTGCCAAGGGCCTTCTCCAAGCAGACACCCTTTCCCCCAAAAAAGAGCATTTATTTAATCATCACAAGGAAACTTTGGGTTCCTACTGTCATCCTTATTACAAAGAAGGAAACCAGGGCTGAGGTAAGATAAGTCTCTCCACCAGATTTGCAGAAGAGGTCAATAGAGAGCCAAGACTGGAATCCCCATTTGTCTCCAAGTCCCAGCTTTTCCACCAGGCCAGCTGCTCCCTTGATTTTAATTTCAATGAACGATTAGATGAGAGCTATTGGGTCTACTGAGCACACGAAGCCAGAAGACTCACTAAGTATTAGTCTTAGCCACACACAACTTTCATGCACCTCTACCAACAGAATTTCCAGAGTGTATTGGAGTGGATAGCCTACAAAACTAGACTGAGAAAAAGTTATCGTGCATGAATGTGTGTGTGTGTGTGGTACATGGGACTGGAGAACCATCACACCCCTGATAGTTGGAATCTCCAAACCTGTGTCAAGAAATAGCAAGACATTCACCTCAGATGACTCCAAAGTTGAAGATCTTGAATCATACTAGTCTCAGAAATAATGTCTCAGGCCAGAATCCATGACTGTGAAGCTCTTTTTCCCTTGGGGCACCATCATCAGGAGCAATGGGTTGTTTTCTAATCTGGCTTCTTCCTCTATTCTGTGAGTTCGTTGAAAGTAGAGATTTAATCTCACTCACATGTCCAACCACATTGCCTAGCTCCTCTGAAATATAATCTGAGTCATCATTATGGCCAGATAAAACATAAGCAGCCAAGAGCGGACAGTCCACAAGACAATGAGCTGGCTGTAAATGAACACCGTCTATTTAAAAAAGCGATTTAGCAAAGTGCATCCAAAATCATAAAGATGCTTCTATCCTTTAACTGAGTAATTCCTCTCAGGGGTATTTATCCACAAGGCCTTATCCCAAGGAAGAAAACTCTGTAGGTTCTGAGTTAACTCTGGCAATAATGGTGTCAGTGAAAAAGCAGGAATCTCCTAGGTAGCCCTGAGAATATACTGTGTCACCTTCAGAATTATGACTGTAAAGAGTGATGCAGCAACAATGAATGCCCAGTTGAACTTAAGGCAAGAAACCTTAGTGGCCAAGCACAGGCCCACGAGGACCACAGCTTTGGACCACGTGTCTGGACAGGGATTACACAGGACGGTGGGGAAGAAATGGAACCGGCGTCAGGCAAGGGTGCCTATCAGAATGATTCAGGTGCAGGTAAACCATGTCTTCGCAGCGTGTTTGGAGAGCTATTTGTGCAATGTTTTCAATGAGCACAAAGAAGGTCAGCGAGAGCTTGGATTCTGTTCCAAAATCAAAGCCGGAACTTGGAGCAGAGCCCCTAGGTGAGAGAGCTCAGCTCTGCATGCAAGACATGGAGATCCCCGCCCGGAGCCAGAGCCGCACCGGCTGTGGCGTGTGCTTGTGCTCTCGGGCCATCTGCTCAGGGGCTGTGCAGGCAGCCGTGTGTCCTCCTGCCTGGACACCAGGGAGGACACCGATCACTAGTCAATCTGCTCGAAATTGCCTCTGACGATTAGTGTGTAATGACTCAGGTAGGTCATGGCCAGGGACGTTTCTGTTATTAGCGCATTAGCAGGTATAAATGAGCATTGATTCTGCACAGAGACAAGGTTTATGGACTCGGGGAGAGAGGCTGGCCCCGTGGAGTGTAAAGGGTCGCGGCTAGGGGAGGAAATACTTTGCAGAGCAAGGCTATTTGGGGAAGGACGAGGAGGGCCCAGAAGGAAGGCCGGCCAACTCGAAAAGGGAAACACCTGGCCCAGGAAATGGAAGAGAGAAAATGACCTGTAAAAGGAGTACATCTTGGCCCTCTCCCACATCAGAGGCAGATCTGATCACATCCTGCACTCTGAGCCCAGCATAGCTTCTTCTCTGTGATTGGCAGGTCCATGATATATGGATATAACTTGAGTTGTTTTGTTCATTTTAAATATTATCTTACAATTTTATCATACATTCAGGATCCTGGGTCTGTAAACTATAACATAGCTATTAGTGAAGGAAGAAAGGAAGGAAGGAAGGAAGGAAGGAAGGAAGGAAGGAAGGAAGGAAGGAAGGAAGGAAGGAAGGAAGGAAAGGAGGGAGGGAGGGAGGGAGGAAAGGAGGGAGGGAGGGAGGAAGGGAGGGAGGAAGGGAGCCATTACCAGGGTAAGAATACTGACTTACATGTCAATGTCTTAACACCCTGAGCTGAAATGTACCACAATAGTTTTTTTTTTCTTTTCAAAATAATTTATCCTTCTTAAATAGGGGGAATAAGATTCAATGAGTTTACCAACTTGCCAAATCACACACACACACACACACACACACACACACACACACCAGTCACTGGAACAGAGATTATGAGATTGTTCTGAATAACAATAACAGTAATCAGTGTTACCATTTATGTGGCACTGACTGTATGCCAGGCACAGAGTTGGGGTTGGCACGTTCCAAGGCAAGAATTCACATTTCTGAAAATAATTACCTGAATTCAAAAGAAACTAAGCACATGTTTTTAAAAAACATATTCTGGCTTTCGGTACTTGGAATAAAGTTTATCTTTTTGCTTTGGAGCCTCTCAAAAGTAGAAGAAATCTATAGCCTCCCCCATTAGGAAGAACCAAATTCCTTGCTTCTATAATTCATTAAGCGGCTGTTTCACCAAAACTTGTGTTCATTCTCTGCAATATCCAGCCACTGGACATGTTCACCAAAGTCTTCAAGAAACAGCCTTACATCACAGTGTTGAGCAGAAACCCAAATCACTGCTTCCCTTGGGTCATTCAGTTGGAAATTATGAGTGATTAGGACGCATCCAAAGCTCACACATTTCTAGTGCTCAAGCAAATGTAAAAGGTTGTAGGCAAACGCTGTTTCACGTCTTCCAATTCTCTCATGCAACCCAGAGGGTGGGTGAAATTATACAAATATCAGTTCATTAGCACACAAAGGAGAAAGCAGACTATCGGTACTGCATTATTCCTGAACCTATTTGGTGATTTTCCCTGTCCAGGAGACTGGGCTCATGTCTGCCACAGAAGGGTGAGGAGAGGCCACCGCTGGTCAGAGCTCATCAATCTCTGCCTCGCTGGGGTAATGAAACTTCCCTTAACCCTTCTCTTCTGTGGCCTCATTTCTGTCCTTGTTTATTCACTGAATTCCAAGTTGGAAGGGGCCTTAGTTACAGACTATTCTAGTTCAATTTATTATTATTATTATTATTATTATTTTAATGAGGAAATTGAAGTCAGACTGGTCAAATCTGTTGCTAAGATCATGTTGGTCAATTCGGAATGCCAGGACAGAAGCCAGGCTCTTCTGATTTTTCAAAGATTGATCTAGGTAGGGAGGAGGGGTGGAGGATTCTGAATGAGAGCAGAATGGTTTCAAAGACAAAGAGTGCAGTCATCTTTCATTGCCCTAGTTCATGCCACTGAGCAAGTCATCCATATGTAAATATGCTTGTCACTTTGAGGGATGTTAGGGGTAGAGCAGTAACTGAGACAGCCATGCATCATGCCTAAGGGACCCTCCAGCTCATGGAGGAGACACGCAATGCACAAGTAACAAACGGTGACCAGAGTGTGTGATGAGTGCGTGGTAGGTTTACACTGGGTGGGAGGTGGAAACCACCAGGCAGGCCATGGCTGTCACTTCAGGCTTCCCCTTCCTCATCCGTGGTACGCGAATGCGCCTGTCATGCAAACCTCCTTATAACTTCCATTCTTTCTGCTTGTCCTCTTTTCTAACAGTAAGACAGCAGAAGAAAGTGCTTTCCTTCCGTCATTTTTCTGGCTGCACTTGGTGCCTCTTATTTTCATATACTCATTAAATAAAAAAGATCCCTCGGACTGCTCCTGAGCTAGCAGGAGGTAGGCAGAGAAAGAAAAATGTAACAAACCTCTACTATGCAGCAGCTTAAGAGAGACAAGAGCTACACGTGTGGACCATGTGGACAAGAATGTGCAACGGTGGTTGGCGGCCGGTCAACCATCAAAGCAAGTGGGAAGGTCAGTGCGAGTTAGCAAAGGGGCATCATTTGATGTGCCCGCTAGAGCCTGGGACTCCAAATGTAACTAGCATAAAACCCTACACTGGGTAATTGGTTACATTAACACTCTTACATCACTCCTCTCCTGTTTTCTCTCTCTCTCTTGAATTCCAACCCTCCCATTTCCAGGCAATCTGCTATTTTTTTAAATATTTATTTATTTATTCATTTATTTATTTATTTATTTATTTTTAGGGAGAGAGAGATAGAAACATCCATGTGAGAGAGAAATGTGGATCAGCTGTCTCGGCACGCCCCCTATTGGGGATCGAGCCCAAAACCCGGGCATGTGCCCTGACTGGAATCGAACCGGGACCTCTCAGTCCATGAGATGCCGCTTAGTCCACGGAGCCACACCGGCCGGGCAATCTGCTGACTTTAACTTGAGAGAATTCTACCTCCCTGGATGACAATCATTGCTCTTTCTCTTTCATTCACCTTGACACTCTTCTATATCGCCTGCTCCACTGAGCTTCACATTCTACAAAATAATATTTTCATGGGGTCAAACGCCGACACTGAAAACAGACTTAGTATTTTCTTTATGGTAGGGGAAGTCAAGAAACCGAGTACGCAGAGAAAACTTCTTTCATCAGGAAGATCTTAACAGAGATCCATGCAGAAGTGCAGGTGAAGAGAGCGGGAAAGCGTTTCTCTGCTGGGGAGGCCCAGGGCAGCACGTGTTTGGGGTTGGGAAGTAAAGGTCTTTAGCAGTCGAGAGCTCAAGTCGCCTAGTTGTAACAGAAGGCACTTCTCAAAGAGAAGGCGAAGTGTTGGACAGGGAGTAGCTTACTGAACAAGCAATTAGGTGCTATCCATGTTGCAGGAAAGCTAGTCCTTCCATATTGAGGAGGGAACCCAGGGAATGTGGCTTTAGGTAAGAAGATGTCACAACCATGTGAGGAAGGAAGAGCAGGAGAGATATGCCCATAGAGAGAATGGAAATAAAATGTTTTCAAGGCCTAGGTCAAAGACTTACTCTCTTCTTGGTGGTGGATATAAAGCAAGACAAGGTCAGTGATGACAGAAGCTGGGACTGGAGCACCTGGGGAGGGGATGGTGGGTGTTCATACATGAGTGAGCAGGGTTTGGTCTGAGCTTCAGCATTTTGAGTGAACAGTGCCATCCAGGAGGAGGTATAGCAATCTGTGCTGCGGAGGACACTGGAATTCAGGGACTGATTTGGAGCTTGTTGCTCTGGGTCTATCAGTTGACAAAGAAGTAAAAGCTTAAAAAGATATTAAGTGGTAACTAGAGGACAAAACACAGTCATCAGGAAGATGCAGATGGGTTAATCGCACACCCACAGTGTCAGATAAAAATCGGGAGGGATATCTTGGCTGCAGAGTCCTCCCTGAGGAGAGAAAGGTCCCACCCAATCCAGGCCCCCCAACCCAGGGTTCCAGTGCCAGGAAGAAAAGTCCCCATAACTTTTGGCTGTAAAAACCAGCAGGGATTGTGGCTCAGTGAGACAAATGGATTCTGGAGTTTCAGATGTTCCTCTTAAAGGGCCTGTGCCAGACTTACTCAGGGAATCAGCTCAAAAGGCCACAATGGCATAAGGGAAGGAACTGAATTGGCTGGCATCAGGGTGAGGGCCGGGGACAGCTTTCTGGCTGAGGTCACTGCTCCTTTTCTGAGCCCTACACCCCTACAGAGAGGGCAGGCAGGAACCATACATGAGTCTCCATCAACCTGGTTCACAATGTTCACCTCCCCATGGTGATTCCCTGAGACCCTGCCCCACCTAACTTGTGGGCCCACACAAGCTGTTTCCAGTGGCTTTTCCATACCAACTGCCTGTCTTGGCTTGTGCTTCAGACTTTCCTAAAGTCTCTCAAACAAGCAGCCTCAGTGGGTCCAAACCTCTTGCTAAGTGGCCCCAGGCTCAGCACTGGTGGCAGCTAGCCATGGTTTGCAGCTTGGCCTCTCCCAGGCATCTCCAAAACCAGCACAAGTAGCAGCCATCTGCAGATCACTTTGCAGTGCATACCGGAAGCCTTGGGTAGGGCACAGGCAGCAGATGACCTTGACCTACACCTCCAAAGAGGCCCAGAGTCAGTGGACCTGGTGGACAGCTTCCAACCATGTCGAAGCATCACCTAACCACCTTCACAAGTGACACACTCAAGGGGTAGACTCAGTGATTACCAAAGCCCCACTGAAGTAAGTCCTGCTCCATGGGGTCAGCCCTGGCACAGCTCATCCTCCACAGTGGTCATGGCTAATCCTTGCAGCCAATTGGTCTGGAGGTAAATCCCTCCCACTGAGGTGCCAACAGCAACTACAATAGGAGGGTTAACAAAGCTCATGTGGTAGGACACACAGGGATGCCCAGATTTGGTGACTGGGGAGGCTATGCTACTGGACCCTACAGGACACCTACTACATAAGGCCACTCTACCAAGCCCAGAACACATAGTAGCTCTACCTAGCAAACAGGAAGGCAGCTAAAATGAAGAGACAAAAAGTATGTCCCAAATGGAAGAACAGAACAAAATTCCAGAAAAATAACTAAACAAAGTGGAGACAATAAATCTACCTGATGCAGAGTTCAAAACATTGGCTGTAAGGATGCTCAATGAACTTAGGAAAAGAGGAGATGAACTCAGTGAGAATTTCAACAAAGAGATGGGAAACATAAAAACAGACATAGAAAACATAAAAAAGAATTAGTCAGAAATGAAGAATTCATTAACTAAAATGAAGAATACATTACAGGGAATCAACAGTGGAGTAGATGAAGCAGAGAATCAAATCATTGACTTGGAGATAAGGGAGCAGAAAATACCCAATCAGAACAGCAAAAAGAAAAAGAATCCAAAAAAATGAGGATAGTATAAGGGGTCTCTGGGACAACTTCAAATATACCAACATTCACATCATGGGAGTGCCAGAAGGAGAAGAGAGAAAGCAAAAAAATTGAAAACCTATTTGAAAAACTAATGGTGAAAAACTTCCTTAACATGGTGAAAGAAATAGACACACAAGTCCAGGAAGCACAGAGTCCCAAATACGATGAACCCAAAGAAGACCACAACAATGCACATTATCATCAAAATGCCAAAGGTTAAAGGCAAAGAGAGAATCCCAAAAGCATCAAAAGAAAAGATGTTAGTGACCTACAAAAGAGTTCCCATAAGACTATCAGCTAATTTCTCAACAGAAACATTTTAGGCCAGAAGGATGGGCATGAAATATTCAAAGTGAGGAAGAGCAAGGACCTAAAACCAATATTACTCTACCCAGCAAAGTTATTTAGAATCAAAGACAGATAAAGAGCTTCCCAGACCCAAAAATAAAAAGCTAAATGAGTTCATCACCACCAAACCAGTATTACAAGAAATGATAAAGGATCTCCTGTAAGAAAAGAATAAAAAAGATCATATAATGAATAATACAATGGCAATAAATACATATCAACAAGTACTTGTAAATGTATTAAATGCTCCAACTGAAAACATAAGAAGGCTGAATGGATAATAAAACAAGACCCTAACATATGCTTTCTATAAGAGACCTTCTTCAGATCAAAACACACACACAGACTGGAAGTAGAGGCATGGAAAAACATATTTCACAAAAATGGAAACAAACAAACAATCAAAAGTTGGGGTAGCCATACTTACACCAGACAAAATAGACTTTAAAACAATTCTACTTCTGGGTATTTATCCGAAGAAATCCCAAAACACTAAATATTGTAGGCATCTGCATTCATATGTTATTTGCAGCATTACTTACAATAGCTGAGGTATGAAGACAACCTAAGTGTCCATCAGTAAATGAATAGATAAAGAAGTGGTGCATATATACAGTGGAATATGACTCAGCCATGAAAAAGAATGAAACCTTGCCATCTGCAACAACATGGATGGACCTAGAGGGTATTGTGCTGAGTGAAATAAGTCAGACAGAAGAAGACAAATGTCATATGATTTTACTTATATTTGGAATTTAAAAAACAAAATAAACAAACAAGCATAATAGAAACAGACTCATAGATACAGAGAACATTTTGAAGTTTGCCAATGGGAAGGAGGTTCAGAGGATGGGTGAAGAGGGGAAGGGATTAAGAAGTACAAATTGGTAGTTACAGAGTAGTCATGGGAATGTAAAGTATATTCATGGGAATATATTCAGTTATACTGTAATACTATCACAGGGTTAATAGATGTATCGGGGGATCACTTCATAAAGTATATAAACGTCTCATCACCATGTGGTACGCCTGAAACAAATATAATATTGTATGGCAACTGTAATTAAAATTTTTTAAATTGTTAAAAATAAAATAAAAGGGGATATTTAGATGGCCAAGTTGAGAACTGTGACTCAAACCCAAATCTGAAATGATCTATCTATGCTTATCAGAAAAGGTTGGTGGCCAAGAATATTCTTCATTGATGCTACTCTGAGTCAGTCTCCTTGAAAGTCCTGAACTTTGGCTCTCACCTAGAACTTGGATGAGCAAACAAGTGGAAGGGAAATACAGTCAATAATATTGTGACAACTTTGCACAGTGACAGATGAGGACCAGAATAAAGGGTGATCACATCATAAGCTACAAAAATATCAAATCACAATATTGTACCTAAAACTAAAAAGCCAATGTACTATTGTATACCAATTATACTTTTCATTTTAAAAAGTACATAAAGATCTCAATTAAGAAAAAAGTTAAAAAGAAAAGAAATGAGCAAATTTCAACAGCAAATTCATTGCTCTCAGTTTGGTCCCCGAGAGACTGGAGCAGTTTCCTAACCTGCGATGCACCACGTGTGAAGAGGGCCACAGGCCCAAGGATATGGCCAACACAGACACCAGATCATGTTTTCCTGGCAACCAAGTGACCCCCAGAATTCCATTTTGTTCTGGACAAAGTGGCCTCTTGACCCCAAAGTGGATTGAGCTTCACTGTGCCAGGCAAGCTTCAATCACAAGTAAAGCATCAAAATCTGTCAGGTACACAGAAACTGGGCAGCTGCTCTGAATGTCCCCGATGAGGAGTTTTTCCATTTCTTCCTTTTTTTCATTTATTTATTTATTTTTTTCAAATTATCAGGTGTCTGCACACTGGTTTGGAGCAGCAAATTAATAATTTTTTTCCCTCTCTTTAGACTGCAATTGTAGATATGGAAACACCATATCAAAAGGCAAATTAACATGAGTTCCTTACAACGTTTTTACTAATTATCTTGGAGACCAGAGCCTCCCCTAGGTTACAAACTTCAGCCCCAATTCAGGAGTAGAACATGAATTTCTTTCTGAGAGGCAGTAATTTGTATCATGTTGAGAAGGTAGAGACAAGGGTGGGAGGGTCATGCATAGTCTGAAAACCCACCCTAGAAACCTTGCATCCACATCCCGCCCCTGCTCCAGCACCACAAAGGAGGCCAGGAGAGGGACAGTGTTGGGAACCAAGGAAGATAAAGTAACATGCAGATTTAACGTCACACCCAATAGATTTGAATAGAATGCACGCCAAACAGCTCCCTTGTCTTCACGTACAAAATCTCGCAATTTTCAGGAAATGCAGCGGCCTGAACTTCAAAGGCATTACAAGATAGATGTGGCATGTGGGGAATTAGACATAAAATTTCTTTTATTATTGGGAACAAAAGCTGTGGGTTTAATCTCCTGTGTGATAGGAGCTTTAGCTGATCAGGGTTACACTAAGCCATTCTGATACAGGGAACAGGAAAGACACCATCTTTTTATTTCTTTCTACCCCCTCCTCCTCCTCTCAGTTCGCATATGCAAATTACATAGCAAGGAGGGGAGTCATGCAATACCTCTGAGGGCAAAAGCCTTTCCTTTGATCAGCCTCTTCCAGGCCTGGAGTCCCACAGCCTCCAATTCTACCTGCCCCTTTATGTTATTTGATGTATCAAATTATACTCCACCGCTCTCAGAAGGAGAATATATTATGAAACGCTGCAACCTAGGAGGAAGCTACATCTTTAAAAAGTAAATATTTCCTTCAGTTAGCCTTTTAAATTTTGATATTTGTTGTTCAATTATTACAGATTGATGGAATGGAATGAACACAATAAGGTGACGATCAAAATAGATCCAGAGACATGGAAGTAGGGAAGAGATTGACAAACCTCAGTGGGAAGGGGGAGGGGGGAGGGAAGAGATGAACCAAAGAACTTACATGCAGATCCGCACAACCAATGGACACAGACAATAGTGTGGGGAAGGCAGGAGCGGGGTGGGAGCGGGGAGGAGGGGGTCAATGGGAGGAAAAGGGAAACATCTGTAATACATTCAACAATAATTTTTAAAAATTATTACAGATTTAGTCATAAAACAAGTTGTTTGCCGACAGAACTATTGCCGAGGAGATGTCAGAGGTCATGGTGGGGTCTCCTGCACTCCTATCACTAATGCGAGCCTCTGATAAACAAGGAGTGTTGGGGGAACTGGACAAAATACTGCTGGCTTCGCCAAAAAATAAAGTCCTTCTGTGCAATAAGAAAGGCAGATGGCTGAAAGTGCTTACTTGCTAAAAACAAATGAAATTTCTAAAATGTACCCCCGCCTCTTAAAGTACAGAATTTCTCTCTTGCAGTCATTTTTACACAGTAGCAATGTATTCTGGCCGCAAAAGAGCAAAGTGAATTGTTCTTCAAGGTCTCAAGAAATAAGTGGCCTCCCCAACTGGTGTGGTTTTCCTGGCATTTTTTTCTTCTGGGCAAAGTCATGAAACTGGGAGAGGGGGACGAAATGTGTCCTAAAACCTTGGGGGACTAAAGGAGAACAAAAGCACAGTTACCTTAATCCCCAGCCAGTAATGGTACAGTGAACCCCTTTACACTGGCACACATATCCTGTGTTCATTGTGGGGGTTCTGCTAGCAACCCCTCCTTCACCTCTGAAACCAACACTGTCCTGCAGGAAAGAAAGACCCAAGACGGCAGCACAGTGCTTGTGGGGACTTAGGCTGCCTGAAGAGAGCTTTTCAGAGAGACTCGGATCAAAGAAATGGATGCATTTATGTAATGAGTGTTCAAAAGTGGTCGCACTTACTGAATGCTGAGCCGGATCAAGGAAGCCGTCTGTTCCACTTGCATGAGTTCCTTGAGCAGTTTCCTAGAGAAGAAGAGAAGGAAGCTTTTAGTCTGGAGGAACGCATTCTTGAACATGTCTGCATCTTTGTTGTGGTCATCTCCGGATAGCCTCTTAGATCGGTTCTTGACCATACAGTGACTGTAACCATGAGTGATGATGGTGATGAAAATGATTAAGATCTAAGTCTGTAAATAGATCTTCGTGGATTTCTTTTACACTCTAGTTAGAAAGGTGTGACTACAGAAGGGGAAACCGAGGCTCAGAGAGCTCAAGTATGTGTGTAGGTGGTGGAGCCTGGGATTGAACTTGGGCAATTGGACACCAAGTTTATTTTTTATTTATTTATTTATTTATTTATTTATTTATTTATTTATTTATTTATTTTATCCTCACCCAAGGACATTTTTCCTTTTTTGTTGTTGTTGTTGTTGTTCAGGTAGAGTGGGAGGGAGAGAGAGGAACAGAGAGAGAGAGAGAAACATCGATATGAAAGGGACACATCGAGTGGCTGCCACCCACACGACCAACCAGGGCCGGGGACAAACTGCAACCGAGGTACGCGCCCTTAGCGGGAACCGAACCCTGGTCTCTCCGGACCGTAGGCCGACGCTCTAACTGCTGAGCCAAACCGGCCAGGGCTAAAGACAATGTTTTATTCAACTCAGTAGCCTTGTCCTCTGGCAGAGGGCCCAGCCACTCAGCAGCTGCTCAGGACACCCGGTAGCACAGAAGCATTCCTCATGGGCACACAGCATTACACACCAAGGAAGGGCGCGGAGCTTCGTTCAAGAGGATGCTTTCTCAGCACCACGGACTCCTCCGGCATCCTCATGCTTGCTGTCCAGATAACAGCATTAATGTCATGCATGGCAGCTTGATGCCCACGCCTTTCTCTCTACTTTGAATCCAGCCTGCAGTCCCAATGAATTTTATAGTCCCCGCCCCCCTTACATGAAAAGTATCTGCCGATTCCTCCAGGTGGATTGTTTTGTAAAAAACAAAGGCAGAGAGCCACTGACAAGTGAGAATAGAAAAGGTCATACAATGGCACGGGACAGCGAGAGAAATCAAAGATGCTCTCTCAAGTTCCAGAGGAGTGACACAGTTTAAACCAAAAGACGAAGATTGTCTTGAGTTTGCAATTACACTCGCAAACTACCTAAAGAGCGATTTGCAACCAGGGAGAATCTTGGGCCTCGGATGGACTTTTCACGGCGCTGAGCCGGCCGGAGCTAGAGGGCCGCGGGTGAAGGCGACGCAGGAGGGCAGAGGGGAGCTGAACGCTCCGCCCTGCATTGGTTGCCTCACCTCTGCACTCTGTCCGGATGGTTGCACGAGGGAGCCAACCAATTACTTCCGAAACACTGAAGTCGGGGACCCTGGCGGGCGGCATGTCGTTGAAGTTGGTGACTCAGACTGTAAACAGAGCTGGCTACTGCAATGATTCTACTTCTATGGTCTCCCCATCGACGGCTTCATGGCTTTCCCCACACAGATGACTTAGCACGAAATAGGCTACGATTTCTTCCTGTCTCCCCGCTGCACCTCCCACCGCTCCTCAGAGGGGCAGGGCGTCTTTGCAGGATGTGCATGCACCATGTAAATGATTGTTTCACCCCTACACTGACGGATTCGCATTCTGTGCAGGACGGTCCCTGACCCTGTGACAGCCTGACACCCCGAACGGTGTGCTCCTGATCACAGCTTCGGCCTTATCTATTTAATAGTGAATAGGCAACCCTCCTCCCAGGCCCCTTGGGTACCAGCCCCAGGGACCTGGGTCACTCTCTGCTCCCCACCAGCCACAGGGTCCTTGTACAGGCTGCAGCTTTGACCTGGGGGGTCTTAACACCCAGTTAACTCACACTCATCTGTGCTTCCTGATGAACACCCCACTCCTGGTCTCAAGGGCCCATTATACTTCCTTCAGGGCATGTGTCACAGTTGCCATTTCACAGTCAGTTACAAAGGACTTGATTAAAGTCTGCCTGTTTTTTTCACTACATTCCACAGATAAGTGAGATCATGTGGTATTTGTCTTTTGCTGCTTGGCTGGTTTCGCTTAGGATAATACTTTCCAGGTCCCTCCGTGTGGTCTCAAAGGATAAGAGATCTTTCTTTCTTACAGCTGCATAGTACTCCATTGTATATATGTACCACAGGTTTTTAATCCACTCATCTACTGATGGACACTTGGGCTGTTTCCAGATCTTAGTTATTGTAAATAGTGCTGCTATGAACATGGGGAACATATATTCTTTCTGATTGGTGTTTCAGGCTTCTTAGGGTATATTCCTAGAAGTGGGATCACTGGGTCAAATGGCAGTTCTATTTTGAAATTTTTGAGGTAGCACCATAGTGTTTTCCAAAGCGGTTGCACCGGTCTGCAACTGCTGAGACATAGAAGTAGGATTCAGACTGGCAAACCTCAGAAGAGGGGGTGTTGGAAGGGAAGAGATAAACCACAGAGCTTATATGCATGTACGCATAACCAATGGATATAGACAACAAAGCTGGGGATGGGGTGGGGGGATGGGAAGGAGGGTGTCAATGGGGGAAAAAAAGGAGAAACATCTGTAACAAAAACAAATTAATAAAAATAATAAAAAAATAAAGGATATAGGAATTTAAATAAATAAATAAATAAATAAAAAGTCCACCTGTTTCACCAGTATGTTGGCTCCCTGGGGGCAGGGCTGTATCTGTCTGCTCCCCATTTTGACTCTAGCTCTGACCGCATTGCCGTGGACATGGGAGGCATTTGGTAAATATTTGCCACAGGAAGGAAAGATGGACGGGAGGGAGGGAGAGGGGAGAGAAGGGAGAAAGGAAAGGAGGGAGGGAGGAGAAAAGGGAGGCTGACTCACCTCATTGCTAAGTTTAGACCTTCTTGGGTGACTCTGAGGCCTCACGGAGAGCTGTCCCTTCCCCACCCTCTGCCTCATCACCCCAGAGATTATGTCTTCCACACACGGTCCTGGCTCCAGTAGGGCTGTTTTGAGCAGGAACGAAACCCTGCCTGATCTAAGTTCAGTTTCTCCCAAGAATTTGGAAGGCGCTGGTAAGTTCCTAGAATCGAGAGCTCAGTCATCGTGGGGTCACGGTTCCCTGCCTATGTTCAGAGAGAAACAGAAGCCGAGCTTTGGAACAAGAAGAATGATGCAGAGACAAGAGGCAAGAGCAGAGGGGCTGTGGGGAGGGGAGGTTTCCCAGTGGGTTGGGGACCACATTGTTACCTGATTGCTCAGTGGCTCAGGGGGCCAGTCCCTCCCAGGACTCACCGTACCTCCTGCCTCTCACTTTCCACGCTGAGACTCACTCCTGTGCTGTGTAATATATATCCCCATGTTTTGAGCTGCTGTGAGTGGGCTTCTGTTTCCCCTCCCTCGAAAACAAAAACAAAAACAAAAAAACAAAAAAAGCTGCAAGTAATACCCTGGTCTCAAAGGTGGCACCTCACCCACTGGGGTGGGGCAAGGTTTCTGCACCAGCCCTGCATTCAGAAATGCCAGCTGCTTGATGGGAAACACTCTCTCCAAGTTGCTCAGCAGCCCCGACCTTATCTGGGGTCTGGAGATGAACTCTCCTTGAAAGGGGCCTGATGCCCCATCAGCACAGGGCAATACAGCCAGTCCCATGTGGGCTCATTCTCTGCGACTTGGCAATGGTGGAGCGTGGGAAGGCTGGTGCCGGTCACACCTGGGGTGGAAGGACAGTGAGCCAGGGTGGGAAGTGCGTGCAGCCCCCTGAGTTTAAAGACAGAGACTCTCCCCAGGAAATCTGGTGACTCAGCGCATAACACCAGGCTGTGGCGCCTGACTGTAAATGAAAACCCAAGGACCAAGTTTGGGTCCCCGGTTCCTGCCATGCCTGCAGCCGGTTGCTGGGACCAGAGGCACTTGGCCATACAAATGGCTCATGTGTCCCTGGATTCGCAGCAGGATCTCAGCACCCTGCCTCCAGACTCAGAACCTGGAAGTCACTTCATAGCATGTGGGGTCTGTTTTCTCCGGAGAGCTGTGGGTGCAAACCACCCCCCACTGTAACCACGCAGAATCATTGCACACAGCAAGGGCGGCAGGGGGGACCCTGAGTCCAGTCTCCTGTATCATCTCCTTCTGTATCTTACCCATTCCCACATCAGATGCCTGGTCTCTGGCTTGAATATTCCTAAAATATTATCTTTGTTCCCTCCCCACCCCAACCCCCACCCCTTGTAGGTTGAATGTAAGTGACTGAGCTGAACAAGGACAACATCCAAACTCACACTGAACGCCCCCCGCTCTCTGATATCAGCACACGTTTGCCTGGGACTCTGTTCCTTCTTTGTCTGTCTGTAAACATGTACCTATTCTTTGTGTCCTTGGGAAGCCCACGTTGACCCCCTTGCAGAGTCCCCACTGACCCCTCGTGGAGCCCCCAAACATGGTGAACAGCTCCCACTTCCTCAAGCTCGGAATTCCACTAGTGTCTCCGACACTCTCTCACAGATGAGTCTCTCCACCCGCCGTCCCCATCGGACTGTGAGCACCCTGCACCCAGGCTGTGCTCACCTTATTCATGAGTGATACGTACATTCTGGACACAGACTTGGGTTCAAACCCAATGCTCCCGTCTGTTTAGCTGTGTGACTTTGGGCAAATGGCTTGACCTCTGTTTTCTTAGCTATCGAGTGGGGATAATAATGACCTTCTCAGAGCTGGGTGGTGTGATGATCACACAACACAATCGCCTGGCTTTGCTACTCAGGAAATGTGCATCATGCCAGACGCCCACCAGCACTGCCTACCTGGCCAACAGCAGTCCTTCCAATCAACAAAGTCTGAGTGTGTTTTGTAACATCTTGCCAAATGGGTAAGAGTATCCAGATGACCGCGACAGCAGGACCCAGGCACGCCCATGGCCGACACAGCCCCTGGCACACAGTGGGTTTATCATTTTCCAGAATAAAGATCTCAGGAGGCTCTTCCTTATTGATGGAATATAATTGGAGCTGCTAGCCCAAGGCTTGCCTCTGACTGGTCGGACTGCTCAATCACAAGGGCATCCGTTCTCGGCCCGCTGCGTTCCATGTGGCAGACCCAGTGTCCAGCGAGGGCTCAGGCACACGGCCCGTGACGGTTCCATGGACAGATTCTCCCTGCCTCCCTCCCTGGGGAAACAGACTTCTACTTGCAGCTCCAGGGACCTTGGAGAGACAAACAATATTACACGCGCACGCGCCCCCTCTGAGGTTTATTGTTGGTGTGTTTAATTTCCTGTGCTGGCCTTACAGGAGATTTCCAATGTTTGGGCTGTAGGGTGTGTTCTGATTAAAAATAATCCTCCCAATTATGGGTTGGCATGAGCCTCCCGCCACACGCTCTCTGCCACCAGCCTCTGCTTCCCTGTCCGCAATAATCATGTCTGTGGCGCCTGACTGTAGATGAAAACCCAAGGGCCAAGTTTGGGTGCCCGGTTCCTTGGCTGTACCGGATCTTTTCATGTGCACTGTCTGTCAAAAGGATGCGGCGGTGTGTACTCCAAAGAAATCCCGAGCCTCTCAGACTGGAGCAGAGAGCGAAGGCTCCAGAGCCTCCTTGGAGGAACTGTGTTTGAACGCGCCGGGGAGAACAGGGCGCATGCGTGCCAACCACGCTCCTTTCATTCGGCTCCAAACTTGAGTGAGGCTCGGTCTGAAAAGGGAAGCTGAACTCTGGGGAAATTTCAAGGTGTATTTATATATATTTTTTCTCCACCAAGTACATAAGACAGGACATGGAATTCAAAGCATGTGAAAGTAACTCTGTGAAAGGAAATACACGCATGAGACCCGGTTATTTCAGTCTCTGTCAGCGTAAAACTTTCTGGGTATAGAGTGAGGGGAAAGAGGAAGGTGCTTTCAGCTGGGAAATACCATCCAGTTCCTCTTGTGTTATCAGACAGGACATGTCCCTATGGCTGAGCCCAGTCTAGGCACTTGAAATATGGTGTAGAGTAAAAAAAAAAAAAAAAAGTCTCTTGGGAACCCACAGAGACTGAAGGGCTGAGAGTGTGCCTAGCTCGACCCCTGGGTTGCAGAGAGCCTTCCTGTCTGTTATCGATCACTCCTGATGCCCTTGAACCTCAGACACTGAGGATGAGCATTAGATACTGATGTGTCTTCCCAAGAAAGTGCCCTATGGGCTGAGCCTAGCTTTGGTGGGTTTTGTGAATTACAGCATATGTCTTGGTGACTTATTTATGACCACGCAGGCAGGCTGCTCAAGCCCCGGCCACTGTGCCCATGAAGACTGCCACGTGCATCAGGGGCAGACTATGAACCATGGGCCGAACCCAACACAGGGCCTGGCTTGGTAACTACAGCTTTACTGGGACAGAGCCATGATCATTCCCCTGTGTAATATCCACAGTGCTCATGCTGCAATACAGATGAGCAGTTGCGACATTCTATGGCTCACAAACCCAAAAATATCTACTACTTGGCCCTTTCTAGAAAAGGGTTGCTGTCCTCCGATGAAGAGGCTGACATCCAAGTTCACAAAGAGCTAAATAAATACACAACAACTCTTGCGATCATTAGCCAATACTAATAAGCATTTGTCATGTACCAGGCACTTTATTTACAAAATTCCCTCCAGGCACAACCTCCATTATTTCCCATTCGATGATGATGAGCCAGGCATTTAAGAATCTGAAAGAATCTGCCCAGGTCTTAGCACTAGTAATCTCAAAAGCCGGGATCCAAACCCGGTTGGGTGTGGCTCTGGGGTGCACCGTTTTAGCGATATCTGGTGTACCTATCTTAAAAATAGTTTGGCTTCTTTGGTGGGGCCTTGGGGCTCATTTCTAGCAGGAGGAGAAAACTTCCTAGTGGCTCCCCTAAAATAGTTTCCTTTACCAACCCCACGACAAACCTCAAGAACTCAACATTTCTGCTGTTTAAAGAGGGGGATTTTCCGTGCCTGTGACATCGCCTTAGAGGCACCACGGGGCATGACAAAACAAATCAGAGAAAGAAAAGGTATTTAATTCCTGTAGATAGACTCTTAGGTTGAGCAATGAAAGACCTGCAGACATGGATAGGAACTCCCAGCTGATCACTGGCATTGCGCAAAATCATTTCAAAGACGGAAATGCTTCTTCTTGTCATAGAAATGGCCAGTGAGTTCTTTCCATCCAGAAGAATGAGGCTTTTCGGCAAATGTTCCTGAGTTCACATGAACTGAGTTTACCCAGATCCCTCAGTGTCTGGAGCTGGCCTGGCCCAACTTGGCATTAAGGAGACCAAAGGATCTCATCCATGTAGAAACCACCCAACTTCTCACATAAAAAACTCAGATGGAAAGAAAAGGACCGACCTCTGCAGAAATTTGACACAGTAAGCTCTGCTACTTCAGACGCATGAAACGCGATCACGGAGGGCTCGGTGTCACCTGCAGCACGCCAGGCTCCAGGAGCAGAGCTTGAAGAGAAAGTAGACCCTCCACAGTCTCTACCCTGTGTGGTTTCAACTCTCAGCTCAAATATCGCTGCCTTAGCAAAGCCTCCCGTCTCTGCAGCAAATCTAGGACAGGCTCCCTTCTCCTTGCATTTATCTCTGCTATAACCACAGAGCAGATTAGTATCTGTCTCTCCTGCTAGACAGAACACTGCATGAGGACTCAGACCCTGGGCGTTACGTCCGTGCCGAACGCTGTGCACCTCTCGTGGTATTTGGCACGGAAACGGTGCTCATCAAATATGTGCTGAATGAATAAATGAGCGAGTGAATAATTCTAGGAAAACACCACAACTTCCTCCAGCATCCCAAAGGCCTTCATCGGTGACCCAGGTACTCATCACTAAGCACCCTGCTGAGAACACTCTCCAAGCCCAGCTTCCCTATCTAGCCCATACCCAGCTCCTTCCAGGTCAGTTAGAGGACAGGTTGCAGTATTTGAAGAGACGGGTTTGTGTGTGAGGGAACAGCTTGACCTTGGAGGTTGTACACACCTGGGTACAAATCCTGGCTTCAGCACTTTCTAGCTGTGTGCCCCTGAGTAGATTATTTTATACCTCTGGGCCTCAGTTCTTGCATGTAGAAGGCAGAAAGAAAAATTACTCTTAGCAGATTCTTACAATGGCTAAGTGAGACATCTTAGAAAACAGGCTTCAAGTATGTCTATAATGGGTGTTCAATGAGTTGCACCTATTTTAATCATATTTAAGTCCTAAGTTGAAGATGATCTTAAAAACAAACAGACAAAAAAATGAAGAAAAATATTGTGACTTAAAGGAACTTGGTAAGTATCTATTTGGGACAGATAGGGACATATGTGAGTGTATGTAAGGCAGCAATAATAACAGAAGCATAATAATAATAATATAAAATAATAATACCAAGCGTTCGATGCTTACTCTGTGTCATGCACAGTGATAAACAATTTGTATGCGGCAGTCCACTGAATCCCCATTAAATCTCGGTGCTGTGGATGTCATTATCTAGTGTTCAGATGAAGCATGATACTCAGAGTAGTTAAGATCTGTGCAAGTTCCCACAGAGAAACTGGACCTTGAACCCTGACCTGAATGGTGATTAGATGACACTATATTCAGTCTCAAAGAGAATGTTCCTATTCTGGTGGGCGTCACTTGCTATGACGTCCCGGAGAAGGACAGAGAAGGATGTGGGATGACCTAACAGAGGCCATGGTGTGCTCTTCCAGGAGAGGAATTTAGATGTGCCACGATACCACCATCATTTCCCACACACAGAGGCAGCATCTACGTAATGGATCATCCCATTCCAAGCAATGCACTATGGCTATTATCCCTCATCTTGGTAGGCCTGTTGATCTTTGTCATTGGAGACAGAAATTGTGCAGGTATGAGCCACAGGCTCACTAAGAGATCCCCCAGACATAGGGATTCTGAGTAACAACGTCTTCCCTTGAATAAGCGTTGCTCCAAGCTCTTGGCCTCTCCTGTCAGGCATATGGCACCATGGGGAAGACCCTCCCCCCAATTCCAACTGTCTTCCTTCCTTGACACCTAGTCATCTGAGGGCTAAGCCAACCAGTTCCACCAAAGGGAAATGAAGAATGGATGCAGCAACACGAAAGCTCACAGGAGGCTGAGCTACAGACAGATTTATAGAGCCGGGACGCAAAGCCCGTCACTGGGAACGCACGGCGCTTTTGTTCATTACTCATCTTTTACTTGGAATCTATTTCTCGATGAAAAGTTGCTTTCCATTTCAAGTACCAAGATTAATGTGTAAACAATACACAATAGCATAAGCCAGACTGCAGCGGAGAAGGGGGCGAGGGGAGGAGAAGAAAGGAAAAATGAAACCCCTCAGTACATAGCGTGATGTACTTGCTCAGATTCCTGCTTTATTGACACCACTGAGAACACTTTGCTTCCGAGCTTCACGACTCATCGCTCTGTAAAAGAAAGGGAACTGGCTGCAGCGTCTACTTCAACCTGGACAGGAAAAACAGACCATAAAGAAAACCCATTCTCTACCCTGGTGGTCTCAAGTCTTCAAAAAAAAAAAATCTATTTAATATGTGTTGGACTCCAGAGCTCCTTATTACTTTACTTTATTCAGACCAGGGGAGATATCTCAAAATAAAAATGACACCAACATGAGAGGAAGGAAGCTATGAAATGTAGACATCCTGTTTTCTTCAGAGAGATCACCAGCTTTATCAAATTCATCTCAACCTAAAAAAGGTCTCATGACTACACTGAAGATTCAAGTTGGTCCCATCATCACAAGAATGTAATCTCAAGGAAATGGTATGACTATCAAGGCAAGCTTGGTGCAGTTCTCTTTGATATAAAAACCATAAGCATCAGATCCCGACAGAATCACAGGGCCTGGGTCCTCTCCCAAGTATGGGAGAGCCTTCTATACAAAACATATGCAATGCTTTTACTGATAATACCTTTTTTTTTACCTAGTTGCCGAGGCAATTTTCAAAGACACACGCTGCTACATTCTTTACACCTAAAACGTCTGCCTTCTGAAAAATAGAAGGCTTAAAAAATAGTTTCCTAAATATTCACTAACAGAGGTATGAATTTTAATCCCATTCTTGCTATTCACTAACTATCTGGCCTTGATTAGGGAACTCAACTCTCTCTGAGCCTCGGTTCCCTTGTTTGCACGAGGAAGGACCTGGACCTTCTGGTGTTAAACTTCTCTTTCCTTTTAATTTCTCTAGATGATCTCAGTTACGAGCATGCTCATAAGAAGAAAAACCAATGAGAGAAATTGCCAAAGGCACCCCCAAAAATGTGTGTGCAGCTCAACAGGAGTCAAGGCCAAGGTAGAATCTACCGTGTGCCTCTTGGCATGAAACTCTTCCCAAAATGCCCCCACCCCACGAAAAAGAAAAAATAATTAAGCAAAAATAGATATAACCCATCTAGTTAGAAAAGGACATATAATTTGAAAGAAAAGCAGTAGATTTCAGGAGATAAAAGAACATTCCCTATAGTCAATCCTTCATGTTCAGCAAAGAACCACCAAGCCATTTGGTACAATTTTCCAGAAAAGTCAATAAAATGAAGGAAAGAGAGTCCGGCAGAAAGGTGGATCGATACAGCACTCAACATCTCCACGTGGAGAAAGAAGTCATAAAACTAGACCAAAGTTAGGAAAAGTTTGGTAAACGTTCCAAGGGGCCACATCAGGTAACCATCAAACATTACTCGTTTAATGTGAGACCTCATCCAAACCTGTTTTGGTTGATATTTTCTTCAAAAATGATTTCAGGTGAGTAATAAATATTATTAGCCACAAGAAATACAGGAAGTTTTGAAACAAAAGTCATTGCTTCTCTGGTGTTGTCATGAGAGACAATAGCATTTAATGGTAAGAATCAAGACCGGCAGTAAGCAAAACTTGGGTTCAGGTTGTCTCTGTGTTTGACATTGGGACATGTGTGGACTTCTCTGAACCTCAGCATCTTCCTCTGGCAAGTGGCTAGCAGCGCCTACACCATAGGACTGCTCTGAGGGTTAAATGAAATAATGCATGTAAAATGCTTAACAATGTGCTTGCATATGCCGCTTGGACACCTCTATTACTCTTAGCCACTTCTGTTATTCGAAGCCTTCTGACACCTACTGAGCATTTACTCAGTTCCAGGCATTCTCATGAACTTGCTCCGTGATTTTTCTTTCATTGAAAAATCTTCACATCAACCTTATCAGTCACTTGACTCACTTCTCAGGGAACTAGATCTCATCGTGCTCCAACTTATCCTAAAATGCGTCAACCTTTTACAAAAATTATAAAACTATCATATTAGTAAAGGTACTTACTTTAATAGGACCACATGACTTAATAGGAAAATAGCCTTTAATCCTAAAGCAAACTCCTAGCCAGGTAATTGAAAAAACAAGCACACAGCCCTGGCCCGTTTTGCTTCATGGTTAGAGCAGCGGCCCACGGACCCGAGAGTCCTAGGTTCAGTTCCCGCTAAGGGCACGTACCTTGGTTGCAGTTTGTCTCCAGCCCCAATTGGGGTGGTGTGGGTGGCAACCAGTCGATGTGTCTCTCTCACATCGATGTTTCTCTCTCTCTCCCTCCTTGCTCTATCTGAAGATAAACGCAAAAAAAATGTCATTGGGTGCAGATTAAAAAAAAGAAGAAGAAAAAGAAGAAACAAGCAAACAAATGAAAAAAACCATTCACTCGAGTCCTGGCCAGTTTGGCTCAGTGGTTGGAGCGTTGGCGCTTGGACCAGGGAGTCACAGGTTCCATTCCAGTCAAGGGCACGTATGTCAGTTGCGGTTGGTCCCTGGCCCTGGTCAGGCTCATGTGCGAGGCAACCAGTTGATGTGTCTCTCTTGCATCAATGTTTCTCTCTCTCCTCCCTCCCTCCCTCCCTTCCTCCTTACCTACCTTCTTCCTGAAAATTAATGGAAGGATATCCTCAGGTGAGGGTTAAAAAAGAAGAAGAAGAAAGCAACCGTAACACCAGGCTGCAAGCCGAGAAGCTGACTGAGAGGGGCACATTCTGACTCGGGGGAAGGGTGGTGGTGGAGGAAACATATATGGTAAAGTGACAACTGAGATGATTCATGGAGAATAATTAGGTTTTGTTTGTTCAACAGTCAGAAGAGGGGAGCATGAAGAATTGGACAAATTGCTGCTTAAAGAAAACAGGTGGCTAAGCAGCAGGAAACATGAAATTCCATGGCCTCTCGGGGAATCCTCAGCAATCTCTGGGAGCCAGAATGTGGGGAGGTCATTGCAGGGGTCGAGCCTGGGAAGATGAGACCAGACGGAGGAGCTTCCTGGGCCATTCCTAATGACAGCGCCAACGTAAAGGACACTTACGTTGTGCTCAGTGCTGTGCACAGACTAACCAGGAGCTGAGTCTCCCCAGCAACTCTGTGAGGCAGGTGTTGTTAATGCCAGCTTCACAGCTGAGCAAACGGAGCTCGGAGAGACTGGTGGCTGAAAGACACCTGAGTGATGTGAAACAGGGCCATGCCCTTAACCGAGACCCTCCAGACTCAAAGGCCATGCTCTGAGCCACTGTAAATCACTGAGTTCAGGCTTTGGCCAGTGGTCATTAAGGACCCATGAAGGATGTCTGAGAAAAGAAATGACATGTTCTGGCCTATATTTTAAGAGAATAACTGGCCACAGCGTAGAAAATGGGCCGAAGGTGAGACAGATGGACAGAGAGGCCTGGAAAATCATCGTAAAATGCAGTCTCGGGAGGCAGGTCATCTGGTTGCTTATTTGCTCTTCCCCATTTTCTGGCTTTGTGACTCTGAGCCTCAACGTCTGCATGGGTGATATAGGAGTCATAGGAATACCATGCATCTCAAGAGGGTTGTTTTCAGGAATAAATGAAGGTATATAGTCTCTAAAAACTTCTTCGGTAATTGTAGCCACGTAGCTGTGATGTCAGTTTATCATCTCCAAAGGAAGATGCCCTGAAGAGAAAAGGGGGAAACGGGTCAGCCCATTCCGAGAAGTGGTGGGCACTTGCATGTCTTCCTCTTGTTACCACTCAGCCTGACCCCCCTCTTTGAAGCTCGTACCAACTACACCGTTGGGGGAGCCGCTTCCTTCCAAATCAGACTGAAGGCTGTAACAGCTGATGCTCCTCACAGGTGTGCAGAGATGAGCACCAAGATAACACGGGTCCCCACATCCTCCTCCATCCGCTACTGCCAATGCACTCTTTTGTCCTCCCTGTGCAGCCCCCTGGGTCTTAAGCTCCAACATACTGCATGAGGAACACCAGGTCACCCGTAAACCCAAACAGATTGCAAATCCAAATTTTCCATTAACACTCAAAGGGCAAGGTGATCCATTTACATATTGGACTGCGTTGGCACCCAACAAACATGTAACTGCTCCATGATTTATTTCATTTCAGTGGCTCAGCTTCGGGGAACTCTAGAGACGGCTTGTTGTTCCTGAGCCCTGCTTGGTCTGTGAACACCAAGGGTGTTCTTGCTTTTGAAGAAGCCCCGTCGCCCACCCAGAAGGCGAGCCACATGCACGTACAACGTCATCTGAACCCATTAGGATCTGCTTAGTGAGAGGCCAAGTTCAGACACTTTGTAGCTGCATGCAACGCGCCTTGGAAGGAAATCAGCCAGCCTCGCCAGCTGTTACACTCTGATTATTCTGAAAACCTGAAAAACAAAAATTTGTCAAATAAATTGACAATTGTTTTCTACATCTTAGGGATGCGCTGTTTACCTGGGGTGCAGAATAATGGGAGGCACCTGGGGAGCTGTGAGCGATTCTTCAAAGCATGAGAAACGTCAGCGCCATGGAAAATAACAGTCAGTGGCACACACTGGGCTAATGAACACTACTCATCCCCATCTGACAGGTGAGGAAACCCAGGTTCAGAGAAGTTTTGGGGTATGCTCAAGGTCACTGTCACGGCAAGGTCACCAGTAAGTGGTGATGCGGCAGGAAATAGGGAACAAAGGCTGCAAGCTCTAGCCCTCCCCGCTTCTGTCCTGGCTGGAACCTTGAAGACGTGACCTTCACGACCTGTTCCCTGCATCCCCTCCCCAATTTCCTGGAACTGAGACAAACAAACACGGGTCCCAACCAGATTCAGCAGCCATACTGATCTAAAAGAGACCAACAGAGCCATTATAATAACTTTATAATACATCTGCACTGTGGTTTCGGGGCCACTCTGCCCCTGGAATCACTGTGCTGGCGCAGGAGGGAAAAGGAGAAAATGCTATCTGGAGAGGAGGGGTGAGGATGAGCTGGATTGGCAGTCACCCCACCAGCGACAGAAGCTGAGGGCCCCCTCTCTTCCCCCACACCTTGCCTATGTTTAATAAAAACCTTCCACCCAGACCCCATCCAGGCATCTTCTTCTCTGAGGTCGCCTGTTCTCACTTCTTGAGTGCATACTCTCACTTTAATAAATTTACTGTGCTTTGCTAAATCTTTCTATCTATTCTCAAATCGTTCCTTGTGTAGTGACAAGAAGCTGGACCCCGATACCAGGTTGAGGCCTCCACTGGCCTCCCGGGTGCCACCCAGGATCAAGTGAGGGTGAAAGTTCAGCAGGTCGGTGGGTGATCCCTCTCTGCTCTCTTAGTGGTCCCCCATTTATGGCCTCCCTCCAGACAGGAAGCCCATGGCACTCTAGTCACTAACATTGAGAACTATGCAACGTGCTAAGTGTTCTTAAAATATCACCCCAGCCCTAATGCAATCATTGTAGTGATCTGGGAGGTGGGTCTTGCTTTAATACCCATTTTCCAGATAAGCAAAGTGAGGCTTTGAGGGAAAGGTTACCCAGGTTTTGGTGATGAAGGCAGGATTCTGTTTCCAGAACCAAACTTGGACCCCCTTTCTTGAGTATTGAGCACTAAAGTTGGCACCAAGGTAACAACCACTGTTTGTTGAATGAATGAGTAGATGGATGACTAGACCCTGGGCGGGATCCCTGTGGAGCCAGCTGCAGGTAGAGGTACCGTCAGCACCACACACTGTATCAGCAGCTCCTTCCCATCCGTGCCCATGGCATCCTGAAAGGTACCTTGCACACAGTAGGTGCTCAATAAATGTTTGTGCACAGAATGGCTGCTGCTATGGCTAAGTGCGTGCAGAGCCAGGGCTGTGATTGCTTTGCAGAAGTGGGGAAGATACTGCCTGATGATTATCTCCTAAGCCTTTTCATCCCATGCCTGCCCTCCATGATAGCCATACAGAAACGTGCGAATGCAATGGCCATGTTACATCTGGTGTCCTACTGGATTAGCTTGTGGCCCAGGGGACATTATCGGTGCCAAGAATCATAATCCTTCACTCCCTATCTCTTTGCAAACAAAACTGACAAAACACTCCCAGGGCTGTCTGAAGTAACCTTCACATTGGCGAACAGCCGGCTTGCCATGTTTTCCACCTGGGTGGGTGTCCCCGTCCCCTCCTCGTGGCAGGAAAGAGGCCAGCTGCAGGTAGAGGTACCTTCAGCACCACGCACTGTATCAGCAGCTCCATCCCAGCACTCTGACGTGTGTGAAATGAGACCACTTATCAATAAAGAAGAGAGCCCAGCAGCTCTCGGGATGCAGAAGGGACCTGCTGCTGGCTGCAAATCTCTCACCAGTGCATTGGAGTTTGACACTTAATATTCAAACCCAACGACAGGCTATGTACTCTGAGGATAAAACTCAGTAATAGCACACGGGTCCACAGGCTGACGAGCTGGGCATACAAACCTCCAATGTAAAGACTCACTTAAGAGCTTTCTGCCACACGTGGGGCTGGGAGGGGAGAGTGGGAGAAGGAGGGAGGGAGAGAGAGAGAAGAGAGAAGAGAGAGAAGAGAGAGAGGCATGGTCATGCTGAAAACAAGTAAAAGCCAAAATCAGCATGAAAATCCACAAGTATAATCCAGCAATCAGAGATGGTGGATGTGGAGGGAGTGGGGGTTAGGGAAGAAACTAATACATATTTTGTGTATCAATTTGTCTCTTTAGAGGACGGGAAATAACTTAAAAATATAGCACAATAGCTCATCCTTCTATTTAAATTCATGGTGTCGATGTTAGTTATTTTCCCCATCAGAGACTCAAAATAAGGGGGATGTTTCTGAAAATACACATAATAACTGAGAGATATCCAAAAGGACAATCTGGTATTTATGTGCCAGTTGCCAAAACACCATTTTCCAAACATGTATTAACTTAAGACTCCCCCACCCTGTCTAGCTCATTTCACAGCCTCTACATAATACCATACAGGGCTTAGCATGGAGTAGGCGCTGAGTAATTGCAGGTAGATCGGAGTTAGTCTACAAGCAGACACATCCATACTTAGTTTTAAAGGAATTCTGAGCTAAGCCTGCTTGGTGTAAACCAGATACCATAAGCTGGAAGTCAGGGGTCTAAATGGCCCATATGTTTGAACTACTCACCATTTAAAACAATTTATGAAAAAGTTGCCATGACTGAAAAATCAGCATTAATGCCCTGGCCAGCATGGTTCAGTGGCCTGTGCACCAGAAGGTCCCAGGTTTGATTCCCGATCAAGGATATGTACTTGGGTTGCAGGTTCAATCCCCAGTCCCAGTCGAAGATTGTGTGGGAACAACCAATCCATGTGTCTCTCCCACATTGATGTCTCTCTCACATTGATGTCTCTCTCCCTCTCTCCCTCTCTCTCTGTTTCTCTCCACCTCCTCTCTTCCCTTCCACTCTCTAAAAAAAAAAAAAAAAATCAATGGAAAAAATTATTTTGGATGAGGATTAACAAAAAAAAGTCAACAATAAATATCTACAATTCTGACTATTGATAAACCGAAACATCCAACCATACTGAGACTATTTCTCCCTGGAAAAACTCCAATGGTGGAGAAGCTGATGCTCCCCTTAGAAAGCCTGTGTTCTCCCCAGTCCTCACCCATCTTTATGGCCTCTAGCCACTTCACTCAAATATGTCACCTGTTTGGACCCCTATAGGCATTTGAGTGTTTGATCTCTGGTTTAACTCTTTAGAGGGGGAGGCAAACATTATACATTCATTTCATTCACTGAAGTGCTTTTCCTTTACCCTTAGGGCAAAAATCCCTGCAATTTCTCCCTTTTCCTCCCTGGAATTCTGAAGTGATTCAAACCCATACACATAAATAGAGCGCAATAACAGAATAAAAAATTGACTTTTTGATGAAAGTTTAAGCTAGTAAAGTGACTTTTCCCTTCTTATTTTTATCATCATTGCAGAAATATTCCAAAACATGAGAGAGCTCATCAAACACAATGAACCTTGAAAACCGTAGCTATGATGATCATGCCACTCACATGCACATACAACCTTCAGTGGCTCCCCACTGCCTACAGAACACTGGCAAACGCCTTAGCATGCACCCATAGAACGAGCTGACCTCACCCACTGGTTCTGGACTTCCAGTCCCTTGACCTTCTCATGCTATCCACTGCAATCTAGCTGCCACATCTCCTAGGTGGTCCCCTGGTGTGTATCATTTCCCTTGGTTTCTGAGGTTTTACTCATCTCATTACCCTTAGCTGGACTCCCCTTCCTTGACCCTCTAGATAGGAAAAACACACTCATGCCTCAAGGTCCAGTCAAGTATCATTTTCCAGGTAGAGTGGAGATCTCCCTGGTGCACATTGGCTAAAGTGACCCCTCTCCTGGGCTTCTATGTTCCTACATCTTAGTGTATGCCTCCAGTAAGACAAACTAAGATTCAGGTTTTCTAAGTTATCTCAGATGTTTCTATCTCATAGTTATTATTTCATCTACATTGATTTCTTGCCTCTCTCCAAACCTAGACTAAGAGTTTCTTGAAGGGAGGAAATCATCCAACTTTGGTCCTTATCAAGGAACCTGGCCGACAGCAAATGAATGTTTAGTGACTGAATTTCCAGTAAACATTCGAAGCAGAAAATGATGAGCACAGACAGAGAGATCAGCATGTTCAAAGAGGGACAGCTTAAATGTTCCTGGGGAGAGGCAAGAACTGGTTCGTAGGAGGTGTAAGTTTCGAAAGGCAGTTTGATAGAGTAACTACCAATGCAGATTCTGAAGCCAGATCCAGTACTTCCCAGCTATGTGATTTGGTGCAGGTTACTGACTCTCTCTGGGTCTCACTTTCCTCATCTATAGAATAATATTATTAATATTGTCGGCTAAATAGGGTACTGTGAAAATGAAATTTTCTACATATGGAATGCGCATAGAAAATGCATGTAGACAGTTGCAATTATCATTTGGGCTGAGCTTTGAAGAGTAGGTATGATGGATCGAAGGGGCAGGCATACCCCAGGTGAATGAAAGAACAAAAACAGAGTCAGGAAGGAAGGGAATTGTAGATGTCCAGAGACACCAATGATGTAACCTTCGGAATGTCACTGTGCAGCGAAGGACAGCTTGAAACAGGCCAGATCAAATGGGACTCTGAGCGTTGGTCTATGGTTTTTTTAAATTGTAGTTTGTAAGTAGTAGAGAAGCAGGGTGTTCAGGGAGGCAGCTCCCAGGCTGAGTGTTAGTTAACTATTTATTTCAGGCAATTCTTTTCATACCCAAATCTGGAGAACTACAAAGTTGGTAATAGGGATATTGAAGTCATGAAACATAGTTTAGTGACTTTTTGACAATATACAAACAACACCATTCTTCTGGAAGGACCAAAACTCAATCTGACACTAGAAATTTCCTGTTAGACATCTTAAGGCCAATAAAAACATAAATATATTATTTTGACTTAAAATAATTTTTAATTTCTCCATTATAGTTGACATACATTATATTAGTTTCTGGTGTTCAGTTCAATGATTAGACTTTATATAGCTTACCAAGGGATGTCCCTGATAAGTCTAGTACCCATCTGACACCATACATAGTTATTACATTATTGACTTTATCCCCTGTGCTGTACTTTGCACCCCCAGGATTATTCTCTAACTACCAATCTATACTTACTAATCCCTTCACCTTTTTCACCCACCCCCTTAACCACCCTCCCATCTGGCAACCATCAAAAAGTTCTCTGTATCACCCTAGCCAGTGTGGCTCAGTGGTTGGAGCACTAAAGGGTCATAGGTTTGATTCCCAGTGGGTTGCAGGTTTTATCCCCAGCCCTGGTCAGAGCGCATGCAGGAGGCAACCAATCAATGTGTCTCTCTCACCTCTCTCTCTCTCTCTCTCCCCCCTTCCCTTCCTCTCTCCCTTCCACTCTCTGTAAAAATCAATGGAAAAAAATATCCTCTGGTGAGGATTAACAACAACAAAACAAGTTCTCTGTATCAATGAGTCTGTTTCTATTCTATGTGTTCATTTATTTTATTTTTCAGATTCTAGATATAAATGAAATCATATGGCATCTGTCTTCCTCTGTCTGACTTATTTCACTCAGCACAATACTCTCTAGGTCCATCCATGTTGTTGCAGATGAAAAGGTTTCATTCTTTTTCATGGCTGAGTCATATTTCATTGTATATGTGCGCCACTTCTTCTTTATCCATTCATCTACTGATGTACACTTAGGTTGCTTCCATAGCTTGGCTATTGTAAATAATGCTTCAAATAACCTATAGATATATATGCCTTTACAATTTAGTATTTTGGGTTTCTTTGGATAAATATCCAAAAGTGGAATGGCTGGGTTCTTCTTTGTCTCTTGTTATATAGCCTTCATTTTAAAGTTGTTTTTTTTCTGGTATAAGTATTGCGAACCCCATTTTTGTTTACTTGTTTCCATTTTCATGAAATACCTTTTCCCATGCCTATAATTTCAGTCTGTATGTGTCTTTTGATCTAAAGTAGATCTCTTGTAGAAAGCATATGTAAAGGTCTTGTTTTGTTATCAGTTCAGCCTCCATATGTCTCTCTATTGGAACATTTAATCCATTTAAAAAAATTATTGCTAGATATGAATTTATTGTCATTTTATTATTCATATTTTTTATTGTTTGTCTCCTTCTTCTTTGTCTTACAAAAGAACCTTTAAAATTTCTTGTAATACTGGTTTGGTGGTGATGAACTCCATTAGCATTTTCTTGTCTGGGAAGCCCTTTATCTGTCCTTAGATTCTAAACAATAGCTTTGCTGGGTACAGTAATCTTGATTGTAAGTCCTTGCTTTTCATCACTTTGAATATTTCATGCCAATCCCTTCTGGCCTGCAAAGTTTCTGTTGAAAAAATTAGCTGATAGTCTTATGGGAGCTCCCTTGTAGGTAACTAACTGATTTTCTCTTGTTCCTTTTAAGATTCTACTTTTGTCTTTAAACACTGGCATTTTAATTATGATGTGTCTTGGTGTAGGCCTCTTTGGTTTCATCTTGTTTGGGACTCTGTGCTTCCTGGACTTGCATGTCTATTTCCTTCACCAGATTAGGAAAGTTTCCATCATTATTTTTTTACATAGGTTTTTAATTTTTTGTTCTCTCTCTTCTTCTTCTGGCACCCATTATATGAATGTTGGTATGCTTGATGTTGTCCCAGAGGCTCCTTATACTATGCTCATATTTTTGTCTTTTTTTTTTTTTTGCTGTTCTGATTGGCTGTTTTCTGCTTCCTTATCTTCCAAATTTCTGATTTAATCCTCTGCTTCATCTAGTCTACTTTTTATTCCCTGTAATGTATTGCTCATTTCAGTTCATATATTTTTCATTTCTGCCTTTTTTATGTTTTCTATCTCCATTTTTATGTTTCCTAGCCCTCTGTTGAAGTACATCTACTCTTCCCCTAAGTTCATTAAGAATCTTTACAACCAGTGTTTTGAACACTGCATCTGGTAGATTTCTTGTCTCTGTTTTATTTAGTTCTTTTTCTGGAATTTTATTCTGTTCTTTCATTTAGGACATGTTTCTTTCTTTCCTCATTTTGACTGCCTCCTTGTGTTTGTTTCTATGTATTATGTAGAGCTACTATGCCTCCAGGGCTTGGTAGAATGGCCTTATGTAGTAGATTTCCTATAAAGTCCAGTGGCACAACCTTCCTAGTCACACAAGCTGGGCATTCCAGATGTGCCCCCATGTGGGCTGTGTGCACTCTCCAGTTGTGGTTGAACCTTCATTGCTGTTGGCAGCTCAATAGGCGGGATTTACCTTTAGGCTCATGAGCTGTAAAGACTGGCCCTGACCACCACAAAGGATCAGCTGTGCAGGAACTGACCCCATGAAGAAGGACTTACTTCAGTGGGGCTCTGGACCCACCAAGTCTACCTCTTGAATATGTCACTTGTGGAGGTTGTTGGGTGGTGTTTTGATATAATCTGATGATGTTCACCAGGTGTTCTGGCTGTGTAGCTTATCAGGAGGTGTAGGCCAAGGTCATCTGCTACCTGTGCTTTGCCCAAGGCCATCTGGCTACAGAGAAATCTGTAGATGGCTGCTACTTGTCTTGGGCAGGAGGTGCACAGAAGAAGCTAAGCTGCAAACAACAGCTGGCTGTCACTAGTAGCAGGCCTGGGTTACTTAGCAGGAGGAGAGGTATGGGGCATGTTGAGGCCAGATGCTGTGTGTTTGAGAGATTTTTGAAAGTCTGAAGCAGTAGCCAAGACAGGAGGTTTGTATAGAAAAGGCTTGGGTGGGCCTATAAGTTGGGTGTGGTGGGGTCTCAGGGAATCGCTGTGGTGGGGGTCAGTCTTAGCCAGGTTGATGGAGACTCAGATATGGCGCTCACCTGCTGGCTCTGTTGGGGGGAGGGCTCAGCAAAGGAATAGTGGCCTCTGCCCACATTTCTGCTCCCCTAGCTATCACCTTGATGCCAGACAACTCCATTCCCCCCTGGATGTCTCCAGTGCCTTTGAAGCTGCTGTCCCAGACCGGGAGCTCACAGCCAGTAAGTCCAAGTAAGTCCATGTGTGGACCCTTTAAGAAGAATGTCTGGGACTTTAGTAGACTTCCATTTCACTCAGCCACAATCCCCACTGGTTTTTACAACCAGGATTTATAGGGACTTCTCCTCCTGACACTGAACCCTGGGCTGGGGGCCTGGTGTGTGGCTGAGACCCTTCTCTTCTTAGGTGGGAACCTCTGCAGCTGCGATATCCCTCCCGATTTTCATCCACCATACATGATTATGGCCCCAACCTGTTCAAAATCTCCATCCCCTCCTACCAGTCTCAATGTGGCTTTCTGTTTCTATTCTTAATTGTAGGACTTCTGTTCAGCTAGAGTTCAGGCAGTTCTGAATGATGGTTGTTCTGTAGTTCAGTTGTAATTTTGATGTGGTCGTGAGAGGATTCAAGCACCAAGTTTATCTATGCCACTATCTTGACCAGACCCCCAGAAGCATGGCTATTAATAGGCTGGTTTTAACGTTTGAATGTGTCTATTCGACATTGATTATTGAGCAATTTAAATTTCTTGGGAACTTCTCAGAGCTACCTCCCACCAAAGAAAAATTCACATGTATTTAGATTTTGCTTAATAAACAAAAACAAACAAACCAATTAAAAAAAAAAACACACACACACACACACAACACAAAGGAAAAAACGGTGAACCTATTTCTTCCAAAAACCATCAGAGGTATTTCCACTTGACTGTTCTATGTGAGACTTCATCAGAAAAATACCAATTTCTATATTAACTGTACCTCCTTTAGTTTAATGCCAAAGTCCAAAGGCACACCAGGATTCACTAATGATGTTCATAAAGAAAAAGACATTTTAAACCCTGTACTGTATCAATCTGAATTAAACATACAAGTACACACACAACATGAATCTATAGTTTTTAGACAATCCCATAATGGAAAAAAAGAAAATGAGGGAGGGAGGAAAAAAAATAATATTCCTGTAGTTTTGACCACCTCCTATGATATCATTCCAGCAAATGAATATGTACAAGAATATGTTTCCTGTGTAGAGTGGAGAGTATAATGTTCTTCATTTGCAAAAGCACCTTTTATGGAATAACAAAACTACTCTCTCAGCACTATAAACTCTTTCAATATTAACTGAGCACATAATAGGTACTAAATCCTTTTTTTTCCTCCTCCCTATATGTGTTAAATTCATTGCAGCCAGAATAAGAAAACTGCTCTGCGGCTCCTTTGCTTTTCTTTTTAATTCCTTGTATTACTCATACTAAAATTACTGCTGTTTATCATTACAACCCATGCTGGTACTTATTACACATGTGACTAATTATGACTGTCAAGCAAGGTGTCGGGATTCGTGAAAAGGTAGTTTCTACATGCGAGAATCCAAGTACATCTCCCTCGTTGTCTAAAATGGCTGTGGCCACAATTCCTCACCTTTTTAAACCTCTTTTCCTTGTTTTGCTTAAAAGTATTGGTTATCACGTATGATTCTGTTTTCTCTTCTGTCCACCCGCCGCCCATGTTAAACTGTTACATTTCCATTTCCTTCTCAACTATCAAGGTATTCAGGGATCCCTGTTCTCCCTTCTTTTTCTACACTGCTTCATAAAATCATTATTCTGTTATTGTGGACGGACGCTTAATATTACTCATGCAATTCGCTCTCTTTACAGATGGCCTCAAATCCTTACTATATTCAGAAGACATTTAAATTATTTTATTCCTTTAAATGGCCTGGGAAGGCGTTTTTCCTCTGATGCATCTACCTTCCATTTAATAATTCTTATTCATTGCATGTTCCTGTTCTACATCTAGCTATGGTTTGACTCAGAATTAGCGGTGCTGGTGGACCAGACAGATGCCGGACGATGCTGGACATACTACACGATGGAAAGAGGCTCAGTTAAAATGGCATTCACAGAGTAGCATTCTAGCTGTTTCCAGTGAACAGCTGTAGTTCTGGGACACACGCATCAGCAGGCCCATGAATGCCTCTCTTCCTTCCACTGCTGTGATTAGAATGGGAGCTGATTAGGATGGTGCCACAGCAAGCATCCGAGTTAAAATGAGTGCCTTCCTCACTTCCTATTGATTATGCAAAAGGTACACTGGTGGGATTTTATTCTTTGCAGCACCAATCAAAGGTAGAAGACCATCTTCCTCCATCAATCTATATCTACCCTTTGAAACAAATCAATGAAATGATACCTCTGTGACATCTGCAAAGAAAAATTCTATTGTTCAGAAATTGCTCAACAGTGTAATCTGAAGGAAAGATCATTCCCATTACTAAACAGATCAGTACATATCTTTATTATTCTAAAAATAACTTGTGCACAAATAAAGGGCATACTTGGTAAAAATGATAAAAGCTCATTCAGTTCAAAGTCTGGACCTACGTGTAATGACTACTTACCTTTCTCATGCTACTGGGAGCTAAAGAGATTGATTCTGTACCCTCCTGGGGGTGACAGAGTATTAATGAGAAGCATTAAGTTGAAAACAAATGTCCAAGAATTACTGATGGTTCCAAGAGACCTTAACACTCCAGGATTTCAGTCCAGCAATTCCAAGCAGAGACTACCAAAAGCATATTCTAAATGTACCCTAGCACAGAGATATTCTGCCACTCTCATTACAGACCTAAGACTTTGCTACAGCTATTGAAGTAGTGACACCAGGCAGTTGACCCAGTGTTTAACTGCATGAGCTTGAAGCCAGAGTTCCTGGGTTCAAATCCCAGCTCTGCTTTTTCCTAAAGGAGCAACTTCAAATCAGTCCTCTTACTGCACTGAATTTTATTTTTTCAACCTATAAAATAGAAATAATAAAACTATAACATTACCTACTAAAGGATTTTCATGTGCATGGGACTGAAATAATACATGCACAGTAGTAAGTATGTTACTTGCTCAAAATCCTTGCTACTCAAAGTGTGTGGTCCATGGGGTGATAAATGCCCTATTACTGGGGAGCTCATTAGAAATGCTGGGTCTCAGGACCTAACCCAGGCTTGCTGAATCAGAATCTGAATTTCTTTTCTTTATTGAATTTAGAGAGAAATAAGGGGAGATGGAGAGAAAGAGATAGAAATATCGATGAGAGAGAACGTTGATTGGCCACCTCCTGCATGTCCCCCACTGGGCACGTGCCTTGACTGGGAAGTGAACTGGCAACTTCTCGGTGCATGGATCGACGCTCAACCAATGAGCCACACTGGCCAGACCAGCATCTGAATTTCAATGTGACCTCTTAGGTGATCCAAGTACACAATCCACCTTGAGAAACACTGCTATAAATACATTTTTATATTGAATTCTGATAAGCATTGTTGACCACAAACATTTTCTCCATAAATTTTAACAACCCAGAGATAACAATTTAAGAAAAACAATTTTCCCATTTGTACACTGAATCAGAGCACTGACAACTAATCTGGGTGCCACACACAGCTAAACGTTACATCAAGTCCTAAAGTGGAATACGGGTCACTTTAGTGCAGTCTCGAAATCCTTATAAATGCTGGTTTACAGACACCAAAGGTTGGAGTATGCAAAATGCATCAATACTTAAGACACCTTATTTTTCTTCAACAAGAAACTGAAGCCTAATTTTTTTTTTCACAGGAAAGGAAAACGTGTAAGCCAAATCGGAAAGCTCATCTGAAGATATTAAGTTCTACCAATAGTTTCAAAAGATGTTTCTAGCTCAGGAACAATAGCTTGAAAATTTTAGATTTTCTTTATATTTAAGTAAATATTCTTAAATTTAGATGTTCAGATGGTGAGAAGTGAAGAAAAATTTTAACATGCCACTTTATAAGATATGCATGTGCACGCATGTGCATGCATGTGCATGTACATAGCCACTTTGAACTCGTGATCAGTAAGTTTTTTATTTCCTTCATCCTATTAAACATTTAGTCCTTAAGCTAATGTTTATTAAAGCCAACTATGTTCCATGTAGTGTTCTGGGCTAGTAGTGGTGAGAATGATGCTGCATGAAACCCACTGTGAAGGCTGTAGTACTTGGTATTGTAACCATACACCGAGCTCCATGTCTGACACACAGTAGGCACTTAAAACACATCCATTGGTTCATTTTATAAATACCATTTTGGCATAAACCAATTACCATATAAGACTGTTAACATGTTTGTTTTCTACTGAAAATACAACCCTCATCATTTCAAGGCTGAACAGATGGGCGAGAGAGAGAAAGCAAGCAACACCATGACTATTTTGGTGGGACTCATTGGCCATTATAAATATGGATTAGTCACTTTGTTCCCATGAACCCTCCGTGTCCACTTGAGAATGATAAATTTATTGAGTTCCCTCTTGGAGGCTCAATCTGTTCCCTTATCGTTTTGTACTCAGCCCAACTAAAAATTTGCAGATTTCTGTAGAAATCTGAGTTTGAGATCATTTGACTTAATTTCCCAATATTTCATTCTTGATTCATTCACTCAAATCTATCTTGCCAGTCAGATCTGGGCCAGGCACCTTGCTAGGTGCAGAACAAACATTGCTGTGAGTGGAAAAGGTATGATCCTTGGTGTCAAAGACTTTGAATTCTAGTGCAGGGAGATAGAGAAGGGACAAAAAAATAAACAATATCATGTAGGGTGATTAAGTCCTTCCAAATCCAGTTTTCCTTTATCAAAACCTATTGGGTGGGGTGCATTGGCATATGTCCCTAGAGGAAATCCTGTACTTAGGTGAGCCTATACAGTATCTGGTGAGCCTATACAGTATCTTTCCTTCTTTGGGGTAGCCCCCGAAGATTCTCCAGTCCAGTGGGCAACTAAGAGCAACTCTAATGGAAATTTCCTACTATCAAAGGAATCTTCTCAGAGTCCATGAAGGCTTCCTACGGATATGCTTGCTCTCTCCCGGAACTCACAAAACTTAAGTTTACATTACTCATAGTTAAGGCATCAACTCTGAGAATACCATAGTCTAAGTGTAGTCAATATGTTGTGTCTAATCCCTACAACAATCATGAAAGACAAGTAATGACATCTTGTATTTATTAAGGAAAAATTAAGCCAACCAGGATTCACACCAAGATCAGTCAGTCCTTTCAAAAGTTTTCGCACATCTAAGTCAAGACTTCTGAACTTTCCCAAGTTACTGACACTGGGGTGTGTGTTCTTTAATGATACATTTTTAAAAAAATATGCTTTGATTGATTTTTTTAGAGAGATAAGAAGGGAGACAGAGATAGGAACATCGATGAGAGAAACATTGATCAGCTGCCTCCTGTACACCCCCTACTGGGGATCAAACCAGCAACCTGGGCATGTGCCCTGACCAGGAATCAAACCAGGACCTCTCAGTCCATGGGATGATGCTCAGTCTATTGAGCCACACCAGTCAGGCTTTAATGATACATTTTAAGACACAAGGAGATTTGGCACTCAGATCCCTTAGAAGGAGAAAGGAAAACAGTAGCAGGAGTTAAAACCACAACGGTGATGTCAGTCAAGCCCTCCTGCTAAGACTCAGCCTCTCTTGAATTATTCAGAGTGTTGTTTCGTAGCATATTTCAGCATTTTCCTAGGGAGAAGGCCATACGTGAACATGAATTATCAGTGCCAAGACGGTGTGTAATTAATATTTTTGATGCAGTACATCCACCTGCCTTAATGGTTACTCTAACAATATTAGTTTGGTTTGAAATAAATAATGCTTCACTGACTGTGTGTTATCCCACTTTTGGACAAGAACCCTCAACTTCTTTAATTATGTGACTGGTGACTTATTGTTGCATTCCTACTTGGGTTACATGTTGTGTACATGGGCCATCCATGTAAATAAGGTGGTTCGTGGTAAAATTCAATGTCTCCAGTGCAACTAGAGTGTTCACAAAGAGGAGACTGGAAGACTGGACTCTGCCCACAATCGAAGTCTCCTCTGATGCTGCTGACAGACGGTCCTCCTTTCTTGGCCATCGAGACTGCAGAAACACAAAGATTGATGGGCTAGTACTGGGGACAGGACAAGCAGGGAGAAGATCCCAGCCAAGGTGATGGTCAATTACATCCCTAAACACAAACCTCTCACCAGAAGGAAGGATAGACACTATTATGCATTTCAGAATGTGTGAAGCAAAGAACAAAGACACATCTCTCATTGTGCATAGAATCATCACTCAGCAACACCCGAGAGCTGTTTGGGGGATGAACACCTCAATTTCAGGGCACTTGGCTCCTGCAGATTGAGAAACAGAGTCAATATGAAGGCTGTATATATATCTCTACCCAAATCTGTGGTCCCAATCATTTTGATGCAACTCACGTGCCCTTCAAACTCATACTTCCTGAAAGAGTCTGAAGCTTTCTGTTCTATGATTCTCTCCATATTTCTAATAAAATGTTTTTGTCATGTTGGTTCATGCAGCATTTACTTTCTACTTAATACTTTTACTACCTGGAATTCCAAGCTTCGACATTAACAGAGACTTTCCCCAATCCAGTGTCATTTTGACAGATCCTTCGCTTGTTTTTAGCCATCATTTCTAATTTGCCTTCTTCTTGATTCCCTTCAGTAAGCACTGAAATAAAACTACAGTGGAAAAATCAAGATTTCTCAGGTTTCCTTGCCTTTCTCAGTGTGAACTGACATAATTTTGAATATTGCTTTTAAATCCTTATTTCTGTAAGTTCCCCCCTACGCCCTAGGGTTGCATGTGTCAGACAAGGGAATAACAAACCTGCTAGCCATTTGGAAGTGTGTTTATTCTTCCCCCATTTCACAAACGGCAGTTAATAAGCCTTTAATAAGAAGAACAATGTGTTCACCATGTATGCATACATAATGTGAGCAGGGTCCCAATGCCTCGAAGACAACCCTGCAGGAATACCACTTAACTGAATACCAATGACTGATCAGAGGAAATAATTTCCATTCCCACTAGAGCCTCCAAGGTCGGGGGCATTCTTCTCCATGATTGAACAGTTGTTCAGTTTACAAGGTGACCTCCCCACCTTTTGGAACCATCCTTGAACCATGCCCGACTCAAGGAAAACACTAACACCATATTAAAAGCTATAAAACATTGTTGTGGTTTCTCCCGCATGCATACAGGTGAGAAAATGACAGCACATAAATGGAAACATTTTCCTTAACTCTGCAGCACGCCCATTGTAATTCCTCAAGCCAGCACCTTCAAAGCCATGTTTCATCTGGGCAGGATAGTATATGCTTGGGCCTCATTAGCACAGTGACTTCCAAATATTGGCAGCTTGCCAGTGAGCATCACTGGTGTTTACTTTAGGCACAGGTGTGAACTGGTTGAAAATTGATTTCTGAACCACTCCCAGAGCCCTCTTGATGGCATAGGCAAAGAGATCGGACGAACTAGTTAATTTCAGTGCCATTAGCAAAACCAAAGAATGAAAAGAAATAAAATTGCAAGAGGAATTATACTTTCTAGCTGCTAAGTAGATAATATGAATAATGGGGTAAAATAATTACCATCCACCATTTGAGCACCAATGGCCTAGATGTTATGCGAGTTTAATCAATAGCCAATGCTCTTCAGAGAATAACATTAAAAACAAGCACACAGGAAGCTCTTTCCCTTCACCCGTTCTGGTACCAGCCACACCCCACCAGGACCAACACAAAGAATTGTCTTTCTGCGCTATAGTCATGGACTTGGAAAACCATTACTTTTACTATCCCTCCAAATAAGAACAGCTTTAGGAATCAAGTTGGTTTAGCCTTAGACAAGCAAGGAGTAGGCAATAAATTTAAAATGGCATTGCAGGTAATTTGGCCATAACTCTGCCACTCACTGTCATACTACAGAGGACTTGCCAGAGATATACAATTTCTAATTAGAGGATTTTTTTTTGTAAAGAAAGATGGGAAAAGTGTGTGTGTGTGTGTGTGTGTGTGTGTGTTGTTTTCATGTTTGTGTGCATGTGTGTTCATTGTAGATCCATCCACAGTGTGTCACTGTGAATCTCTGTCACTCCTAGACTAATGACATGTAGAGATACTTGGATCAACTAGTACATTACTACCTATGCAGTTTGTCATCCTTCCTAATAACTTTTGGAGGAATGTTCATTTTCTTCCTGCCTTTGATACTGGGTGATAGTTGTGTGTGCTGTTTGAAATTCAGCCAATGCAACCAAACACAAAAAACTAGACCTCTGATGGTTGATGTTTTCACTTCAAGTGCAGAGTCTGCTTGAGAAGAATGGGATAAACCAGAATAAACAGAAAATTCAACAAATTCTCTGCAGTATGAACTAGTCGTTAGGAGTGAGGATTTCAGCTAGATGTCAGCTAGATGCTGGATCAAATCCCGGCTGAGTCACGGCCACAGTGTGACAATGTACACAAACTTCTGTACTTTAAAAGCATGAATTCTAAACTGTGAATGAAGGGTGCTCATACCTACCTAACATGTAGGTGGTAACGATGGAATAAGTGAAACAATGCATGCAAAATGCTAAAAAAAGTATTTGTCATGTAGAAAATGCTCAATAAATGAGTAGGTCTTGATATTATGCAAAGCCTCGCTCTCCGTGGTCCTGGGGACTTTCGGGTTGGTAAGACTGATAGCATGCTTAAACATCCCTTAAGAGGAAGGACAGAGGGAAAGGAATGGAGATGGCCCTGAAGTCACAGCCAGATGTCAAATTCACTGCTCAGAAAAGGAGACAACCATTACCTTGTTAAAATTTCCCTTAGGTTTCTCACTTTTAGATTGCACCATGTCCATCTGTCTCTGGGATCAGGCATGCTGGTCTGTGCACAGTCTGGGACTTTTCCCAAGAACTAGTCAAACTTGTGAAGTTAGATGAAGATAGCTTCTTCTAAAATTAAACCTCAAAGGTGATACCTTTACTGCAGAACTTTTACTTCTCGGCATATGTACATAATATTCTTTCTCTACTCAGAAACAGTTAATAAGGTATCGCTGCATAGAGAATATGTCTTTGTTTGGCCTGATAAGAAATGCTTACCCATTTCTGTCCCCGTGTGCCCAGGATGGCCTAATTGTATTCCACTTCCTCTCCGTTCAAGACAGGCAGGAGGCAGGGGAGCTCAGTCACACGGCCTGGGTTCAAACCTGGACCAGCTCACAGAGCAGCAGTGAGATCTCAGGCAAGTGATTCCATCACTCAAATGCCCATGCTCCTCAGACACTTTCTATGAGGACTCAGGGAGAAGTACTATTATTGGGACTCAAGGAACTCAACTGCTGCTATTTTCAATGCTGTTAAAACGATGAACACCACAGCTGCTGTTCCTTACTCAGTGTTGCTATATAACATGGCAAGGGCCCCACTCCATGCCAATTCCCTTACTGTGAATACTACCCTCTCCTCTCTGCTCAGAGTCTAAACAAAGCCCTTCCAGGCCCTCGGTGAAGCTGCTTCTCCCCACACATGCATGGTGATTTTCTTTTCATAAAATGAAACTTATTGGGTGACTTTGGTTAATAAGATCATATAGGTTTCGAGTGTCCATTTCTATGATACATGATCTGTATATTGTGCTGTGTGTCCACCACCGAAAGTCAAATCGTCTTCTGTCACCATATATTTGGCCCCCTTTACCCTTCACTACCTACCGCTGCCTTCCGTCTGGTAACCACTGTACTGCTATCTACGTCTACGAGTTGAAGTTGTATATCCCACATATGAGTGAAATCATATGGTTCTGAATTTTTCTAACTGATTTATTTTGCTTAGCTTAATATTCTCAAGGTCCATTCATGTTGTCATAAATGGCAGTATTTCATCTTTTCTATGGTTGAGTAGTATTCCACTGTATATATGTACCACAACCACTACGGAACACAGCATGGCGGTTCCTCGGAACCATGTCATGCGCTTGTCCCGGCATCTGGCACAGAGCCAGCATCTCTGAATGTGAGCTGCCCCATATGAATGCAACTTATGTCTCACTATGTCCCCCACCATGTGCTCAGCAGGTGCCAGCACACTGCTCTCTTCATATTTTGTATGTCAATGGGTCATCAACATGCAGGTCTGTTCAAAAGTGTTAGACTGAACACTCTCCTAGACAGCCACATCTGTAAAAACAAAATCAAAGCAAAAAGGAATAGCTACCTACTTTTTGCATATGAAAGTTTAGGCCTGAGGGTTTGTCCCTGGGGTTTCCTGTTCACAAGGACCACACATTCAATGCAGCCAACGCCCTTCGATGCACCTGCTTTAGCTGTTGACTAGGATGGAATCGCAGACCACTACATTTCCAACCCTTAATTTTCTCCTGCAGTGAATTTTGATCATATAATTTCCCTATCTTAATTACTTCTGCAGATACCTCTGCTCACAGGGCCAAATAATGTCACAACCACCTTCTTGTCTACATCACCTAAGTGCCATGCTTTTGTGCCCTCCTTTAGATGCTGCTGAGGTGAGCTCTGCAAATGCAATGCCTTTAATCTCCCCTCATAAATCAAAGCTTCCCTTCCCTTAATCTGTTTCCCTCTCCATCACCAACCTCTCTCCAATCTGTCTCCACGTTTCTCCTACTGAAAGTACCAGAAATAAATGCTACAGACTAGGAGTGGGTGAGCTGATGGATACACAAGAACAAAAAAAGGAAGAGAGAGGAAAATGAAGAGAGTGGGGAGGCAGTCCAGAAGTGTGAGAGGGAGGAAGGGGGTAGGCTGCCATCTCCGTAGCTGGGAGACTTTGGCTGGTGTCATTCATGCCAGGGAGCAGGGGACCAGGGAGAGTGTTTGCGACCCTGCCACAGGGGAACTTGCAGGGAATGTCACTGCACACTCCCTTACCTCCCTGGGAGATATACATACAGATTTTTAAAATCCTTACCTGAGGATATTTTTCCATTTATCTTCAGATAGAGTGGGAGGTTGGGAGGGAGGGACAGAGAGAGAGAAAAACATCGATGTAAAAGAGACACATCAACTGGTTGCCTCCCGCAGGACCCTGACCAGGGCTGGGGACAATTGCAACTGAAGTGCGTGCCCTTGACCAGAATCACACCTGCGACTCATTGGTCCACAAGCTGACGCTCTAACCACTGAGCAAAACTGGCCAGGGTGCTGGCAGATATTTTTATTCTGAGTTTTCTCACCAGCTCCACTTCAGGATTCATTTTATTCCCTTCTACCACTCCCAAAAAAGGAATTAGCCTGTCTTTTTCAAGTTTAATCTTGTCTTAATCTTTTGTTCTTATATTTCTAGCCTGTGTAGGGCAGGTTTTTGTAATGTCTTCAGTCCACACTTCTGTTTGCAACATCTTCCAATTTAATACTGTCTGCAAATTTCATTAACATGCAATTTACTTCCTCTTCCAGATCATTAAAAAAAAATAGCCTCACCTAGACCAAGCTATTATGAATCTTGCTTCCACTCTCCACAGATCCCAGCCAAGTGGGAACATTACCATTTATCATTATCTTTTGTTTATAATCTTTCAGCCAGGTTTCATCTAAGCCGGTTAGAACTAATCTTGATGGCAAAAGAACATTCAGATAAATAAAACCGAACCTCCACATCCGGAGCCTCACTCAAGATAAAAAATATAACATGGTCAATGGTTAATATTTTGTTTACCTTCTAGCTCCAGAATAATGTCCCATATGTCCACTCACAAGCCTCTTTCTTCAAGGCCAGTACAGAGTCAGATTCATTACTTAATGAGAACTTCACAAGTGCATCAGAAGGATTGACTCTATCAGTCCTAGTTGTGTAGAGTCCATGGAATCTTTGTCTATTACAGTATTTTCCAACTCCAATGGGGCAGGACACTTTTCTGTAGAGAATGCTCTCTGCAAGATGTCAAAGACTTAATTATTTGACTCCAGGTACTCAGAAACCCATGGTCTCCACCAAAGTGGAGTGAGTTTTTGCCACCAGCCTTGAAGACACTTGACGTGTGCTAGTTAATGAAGTTCTCTTTATGTCTTTAATGAGGATAAAACAGCCATTTCTTAGCTAGGTGCCAGATACAGAGATTGATAACAAGACTAATCCTAATATAATTCTCTTAAAAATGGCTAAAAACCACCCAAGCACCTCAATACATCAAGATGTAAATGTTTTATAATACCCATAAACATTCTCAGGACCTAATAGAGTTAATTCCATGAAGATTGAAACAGGTGAGAGGTGGTGTAAAAATCAATTTAGCTTCACCTCCAATGATTTATCATCACCACTCCAAGATCACTTAATTTTTCACCAAGAAAACGTCTAATGAAATTTTAGACCAAAGAAGTGGCAAATAAAACACCAACCTTGATTCAGACTCACATAATAGGTGAGACATATTTTAACCTTGATGATGATGAAACAAATCTAAATGGAAATCACCAGCAATGTAAAATGTAATATCAAGAATAGTTTGTTGAGCTTCGGATACAAACCAAAATAAATCCCACCTGCTCCATTCTAAGCTATTTGCAAGTATCTACTAATTCTCTATATTTTAAATTACAGATAAAGGATTATGAGGAGAAAAAAAGACTCGATGTGATTTTTTTACATCCTAAAAATAAAAGAAAATCTTTGTGAAGACTCAAGACAGTAAGAAAAAGCTCCAAAGAGAATTCATGGATAATAATGAAATTGTCACCCTTCCACTTTGGGGCCCTACTTAGACTCCCCAACCCTGAAACTAAAATGCAGTTTATGAAGGTAATAAGTGATGCATAGATTTATGCTTTTTGCAATCAAATTAAACTCTGCTTGGGTTGTGCCCTCACTTTTATGCTGAGCCCCACAATTTCCCTTGTTTGGAGTGGGGCGAGTGTAGAAGAATCTGGCAGGGAACAGGGTGATTCTTAAAAGAAAGGATTTAAAGGTGAGCAGTTGCTCCCTGGCACTGGGGCAGGAAATTGCCTGCAGCGACTCATCCCTGAAAAGGGGTGATGTGGTCACAAAGTACATGCCTGCACATTTACTGTCCTTCTTTATGGCTTTCCATAAAGTCCCTTGATGCAAAATGGCAAAGAGACACCCCATTTATACAGCATAAAAATTAGGTGACTAATGGGCTATGTCCAATGAACTCCTACCCACTTACAAATGAAGAGAACTTCAAATTTTAATTCGTTCAGCTCAAGGAGGCAATGGGACACCATCACCTACCCAATGATTACTTGAAATTAAATTTCTGGCTGAGTAAACGTGAGCCGTGAAAGACAGTGCCATGAGGGTAACGGTATTTCCGCAAGGGCTTTGCAGCACGTCTTGACGCCATCTATGCAGGTCAGAGGTTGCTAACTTAACTCAGGCCAGGCTTCTTTATGTCTCTGTCCCAGGTCCTGAATCTCTAGCTCTCTTTCATATACACCACATTAAAGGATAGGAGGTACAAAAAGTTATACGTAGCATCCAGAAACCAGAGTCACTGTCTTCCCTGAGCTACCTGATAATTGATTTTTTGACGATATAATTTATGAGTCATTACAAAACATGAATTATTTTCTCACTCACTGACAGTTGAGTTATGTGTAATAAAGTCCTACGGAGATCAGATTATTTGGGTTCAAAAAAATGACAACCCTTGCCCTGGTAGGAAAAAAATCTGTTTCCCAATTCTTCTGAAAAAATACATTTAAAATTCATTCCACAAAATTTTCAACAAATGGTTATTGAACACCTGTCATGTGTCAACCACTGTTCTAAGAACTAGAGATAAAGTACAAAATAAAATGAGAATGGCCCTTATCTTCATGGAGGTTCCATCCCAGTAAGGAACAGAGATCATAAGTAAATAAAGTAAATAATTACAGACTGTATTAAGTGTTAGGAAAAAGATGAAAAGAATGCTTTGATGAACAATCCCAGGACAGAACAGGACTAGTTGGAAACTCAATAAGACACATCTAAATAACCAATGAATGCATGGGGTACATTTGAATCCAGCATTAAAAAGGAACACTCAGTCATCCAACACATAGTTATTGCCTGAATAGCACCTTCCCCAAAATGAGGGGATGTGAGAGAACCCATTGTATGATACTCCACACATTTGATATGTTTAACTAAGAGAATCCTGTCAATGGTCCTGAAGACTAATATAATCACTCCTTTCTTTCTACTTTATCTTTTTCTTCACTGCATGTGAAAAGGTATTCACTTAATGAGAGATAAGGTTTAAAAGAGAAAGAGATCTTCAAACCCCTTTATATCCTCCACCAATGAGAGAAGACTTACTGTATGCGAAATTAAAATACATTATAGAATTATAATAAGCAAAAGGGTGTGAGACCAGCATCAATACATGAACTACTAGAATAGAATACATAGAAACTCTTCCTAGTGCATGTGCTAATTTAGAATATAATAAAGTTGCCATCACAAATAAGTTGAGCCAGGAAGAGAATAAAGATTTTTTAGTAAATGATGCTGAGAAAGTTGTTAAAATATTTATTGGAAATTATTAGATTGCTCCTTCTACTCCAGTGTCAATTACCCTTACCATGTTAATTGGCAACAAAAATAAGTGTTGGTGTTTTTCCTATTTCTTGGTAATATTTTCTGTGCTAACTTTGTTCCCTTAATAAATTGTTCATCATCCAAAAGCATGTTTTTTATTTCTATTATCACTATAATACAATAAAACTATATTATTGTAGTAAATAATATAGTACCATCATGAGTGCATAATGCAATAAAATATAGACTTTACAATTACATGTACCAGATCTGAGTCCCAAGTCTGCCATATCAGGCACATTTGAACATATCACTTAACCTTTTTTCAGTCTCAATGTTCTCATATGCAAAAGGAAATTAAAGGTGTTAATAATTCCCATCCCACAGGGTAGTTTTGAGATTCCAATGAGGCCCTGGCCAGTTTGGCTCAGCAGTTAGAGCATCAGCCCGTGGACCAGAGAGTCCCAAGTTCGGTTCCTGCTCAGGGCATGTACCTTGGTTGCAGTTTGTCCTCGGCCCCAGTTGGGGTTGTGTGGGTGGCAACCAGTCGATGTGTCTCTCTCACATCGATGTTTCTCTCTCTCTCTCTTTCTCCATCTCTCCCTCCTGTTCTATCTGAAGATAAATGTAAATATATATATATCGGGTGAGGATAAAAAAAGAGAGAGAGATTCCAATGAGATAAGATGCATGACAAAATTCGGACAGACGTGAAGCCCTGCCTAAGTATCAGCAGTCATTATTTCTGTAAGGGTTCGATACATCTTTGTGGGTTGAACAGTGTTAGCTTTGCAAGCTGAAGCTTGACTGAAGTGATCCCATGGATGTCGCTGTGTCGACACACTTGGATTGCGCTCCGATGGAATGAGTGCTCAGATAGGACGACCCTCACTGCCGTGGACCTGAGCAGGGCACTCTGGGAAGGCATGGCTGGATCTCTCCATTTCCACTCCAAACCAGAGGGGTACAGCACCTCTCGTCTACAAGCGTTTATGAGACAGTGTCTCGAAACATTTTCGTCTCTCTGTCTGGTATGCTATCCTGCCTATATGGCTGGCTCCTTCTCATTATTCAGGGATTAATTTAAATGTCACCTCTTCCGAAAGGCTTTCTCTGAATATCCTATCTAGCTAATTCCAGTTGTCCTCCATCTGCTCATTCCCTTCAGAGCCTTATTATTCTTTTTATTAACTTGATAAATGGTCTTTTTTAGTTAAGCATTTTATTTTGAGATAATTGTAGATTCACATTCAGTTGTAAGAAATAATACAGAGAGATCCTGTGTACCCTTCACGCATGTTCCTCCCAATGGGGGGAATTACAAAACCATAGTATGGTATCAGGGTATTGCACTGTAGTAATATTAACACGGTCTAGACAAAGAATACCTCCATCAACACAAGGATCCCTCATGCCACCCTTTCAGGATCACAGCTACTTCCCTCCCTCGTCCACTTAGTCCCTGGCAAAGAAAAAAACTGTTCTCCATTTCTATAATTTTGAAATTTCAAAATTTTAGTGTAAATTGAATCATACATCATGTACTTTTTGGGACTGGATTTTTTTTCAAATCAGCATAATTCTCTGGAGATGCATTCAGGTGTGGCATGCATAAATAGTCTATCACTTTTAATTGCTGAGTAGTAGTTTATGGTGTGGATGTATGGCTATTGCATAAACATTCACCCATTGAAACATATCAAGGTTGTTTCAAGTTTCTGGCTATTATAAATACAGTCGCTATACACACTCATGTACAGGTATTTCATGAACATACATTTTTATTTCTCTAAGATAAATGCTTAGAAGACAATTGCTAGGTTATATGGTAGTAGTATGCTTAGTTTTTAAGAAACTAAATGATTTCCCAAAGTGGCTATACCATTATGCAATGTGTGAGTAATCCAATTTCTCCACATCCTTGCCAGTTTTTGTGTTCATAATTTTTTTTTTTTATTTTAGCCATTCTGATAGGCACATGCTAAGATCATATTGCAGTTTTAATCTGCATTTCCCTAATGATTAGTGATGCTGAAAATCTTTTCATGTACTTACTTGACATCTATATCTTCTCTTCAGTAAAATGTCTCTTCGTGACTTCACTCACTTTGTAATTGGATTGCTTGACATTCTATTGTTGAGTTTTTCTTTATGCATGCTAGATACTGGTTCTTTGCAAAAGTTTTCTCCAAGTGCATAGTTTGTCTTTTCATCCTCTTAAAAGGGTGTTTTGCAGAGGAAAAAAAATATGATTTATTTTTTGATGAAGTCTATTTTCTTTATTTTATGGATTGTGCTTTTGGTGCCAATTCTAAGAACTCTGTGAGTGGTTTAAAATCTCAAGGATTTTCTCCTATTTTGTTCTAAAAGCTGTATATATATATTTAATTTTAGACTCAAGTTCAGAATCAATTTTGAGTCAATTTCTATATAAGATGTGAAATTTAGGTGAAGGATATGCAACTGCATTCCCAAATATTCCAGGAACATCACTATGCTAAAAGAATATTCTTTGATTAAATTGTTTTTTGTTATTTTTTCCTGTGTCAACAATCAGTTGGGCATATCTGAAAAGATCAAGTGGGGCTCGATACAGGGGCACAAGCATGGTTTACCATATGCAAATTTATCAGTGCAATACAACACGTTAGCAAGACAAAGGATTAAAACCAGATGATCTTATCAAAAGACACAGAAAAAGAATTTAGTAAGATAAAACATCCATTTATGATTAAAACACTCAACAAAATGGGTATAGAAGGAAAGTACCTCCACATAACAAAGGCCATGCATGACAAACCCTCAGCCAATCATACTCAGTGGTGGAAGAGTAAAAGCTTTTCCTCTAAAACCAGGAACGAGACCAGGATGCTCACTCTCATCACTCTTACTCAACACCATTCTGGGAGTTCTTGTCAGCAATCAGGCAAGAGAAAGAAATAAAAGGCATCCAAATTGGGAAGGAAGAAATAAAAGTGTCACTGTTTGCAGACAACAGGATTCTGTATATAAAAAACCCTATGGCTCCTCCAAAAAACTACTAGAAACAATAAACAAATACAATAAAGCCTCAGGGTACAAAATCAATGTACAAAAATCCACTGTGCTCTGGCCAGTTTGGCTCAGCGCTTCAAGTGTCGGCCTGTGGACCAAAGAGTTGCAGGTTCAATTCCGGTCAAGGGCACGCACCTTGGTTGCAGTTCAGTCTCCAGCCCTGGTTGGGGTCATGTGCAAGGCAACCAGTGATGTGTCTCTCTCACGTTGATGTTTCTCTCTCTCTTTATCTCTCTCTCTCCCTCTATCTGAAAAAAAAAAAAATCCACTGCATTCTAAATACTAACGTTAAAATTTTAGAAAAAGAAATAAAAAAAAATTAATTACTTGTGCAACTGCAACCAAAAGAATAAGATACCTAGGAAATAACTTAACAAAAATGTGAAAGACCTATATACTGAAAACTACAAATATTATTGTAAGATATTGAAAAGATGCAATAAAATGGAAAGATATTCTATGTTCAAGGACTGGAAAAATTAACATAGTTATAATGTCTATATTATCCAAAGCAATATACAGGTTTAATGCAATCACCATCAAAATCTTCACGTCATTTTTTAAAGAAACAGAAGAACAACAACAAAATAATCAGATATATATGGAACTATAAAACACCCTGAATAGCCAAAGAAATCCTGAGAAAAAAAAGAACAAAGCTGAAAGTATCACATTACCTAACTTCAAATTATACTACAGAGCTATATAATCAAAACAGCACGGTACTGGCAGAAAGACAGACACACAGATCAATGGAAAAGAATTGAGAGCCCAGATATCAAACCACATATATACAGGCACATGATTTTTTTTTACAAAGGAGCCAAAAACACATCGTGAAGTAAAGAGAGCCTCTTCAGTAAATACTGCTGGGAAAATTGGAAAGTCACATGCTAAAGAATAAAACTATATTACAGTTTGTCTCTGTGTACAAAAATTAAGTCAAAATGGATCACAGATCTAAATATAAGATCTGAACCAATAAATTACATAGAAGAAAATATAGATACTAAACTGATGGACCTTCATCTTAGAGAAGATTTTATGAATTTGACCCCAAAGGCAAGGGAAGTAAAGGCAAAAATAAATGAAACAAAAAAGCTTTTGCATACCAAAAAAACAAACAAACAAACAAAAAACACCAAAAAGGCAACCAACCAAATGGAAGATGATATTTGCAAACAAGAGCTCCAACAAAGGATTAATATCCAAAATATATAAAGAACTCGTAGAACTCAATACCAAACAAACCAACAAACCAATTTAAAAAATGGCAGAGGACCTAAACAGACACTTTTCCAAAGAAGACATACTAATGGCCAACAGATATATAAGAAGATGCTGAAGTTCACTAGCTATTAGAGAAATGCAAATTAAAACTACAATGAGATGCCACCTCACACCTATTAGAGTGGCTATTGTCACCAAGACAAGTTATAACAATTGTTGGAGATGTTGTGGTGAACAAGGAATTGTCATTCACTGCTGGTGGGAATGTAAATCTTTTCAGCCGCTATGAAAAAACAGTATGAAGGATCCTCAAAAAATTAAGAATGAAATTACCATATGACCCAACAATTCCTCTTCTGACTATCTACCCAAAAAAACTCAAAAAATTTTTTTTATTCAAAATGATAATATGCAGCCCTATGTTCATTGCAGCATTATTCACGGTGGCCAAGACATGGAAACAACCAAAGTGCCCTTAGATAGAGAATTGGATAAAAAGATGTGGTACATATACACTATGAAATACTACTCAGCCATAGGAAAAGATGAAATACTGCCATTTGTGACAACATGGATGGACCTTGAAAACATAATACTAAGTGAAATACATCAGTCAAATAAAGCTAAGAACCATATGATTACAATCATATGTGGGAAATCCATCTTTTCCACTATTTTAAGCACATAAGCATTATTTTAAAGTTTTTGTCTATTAACCCAAATGTCTAGATTATCTTGGTTTGCTTCTATTACTTATTTTAACTATTGATTATCACTCATATGATTTCTCCTCTCAATTGTAATTTTTTAACAAATTTATTTAAAAGAATTTTTTTTCATCATATTCTCTTTTTTATTTAAATTAAGTAAATATAAATTTCACAGATTGGGTAGGCCCTACCCAGTAGGGGCAAGTAATAAGGTACTGTGATGTTTGTTTTTTTTTTAATTTAACTGTATTGTTAGAAGTATTACAGATGTACCCCTTTTTCCTTCATTGACCCTGCCACTCTGCCCCCTCAGGGCTGCACCGCACTATTGTCTGTGTCCGTGGGCTATGCATATATGCATATAAATTCTTTGGTTAATCTCTCCCATGTCCCTCTTCCCTCTGATGCTGACCATCTTGTATCAAAGAGCTGTGGGTACTCTTGATGATAATATCTTCGACCAGAGAGAGTTTTCCCCTTCTTATGATATATAATAGAGTAAATGAGTGATTATATCATTTCAGTCAGGTATTGAGATTCATTGGGTTGAGTTGCAACTTTGAGATAATTTCTGTCTGGATCACACGTATTCCTATGTTGTTAGTTTCATGGACTTTTAAGAAGCTAGAAGTTTTGTTTCTTTATGCCCAAAAGATATGGGTGATTCAGTTCTGTCTACCTGGGGTTTTCCATTTATTTATTTATTTATTTATTTATTTATTTATTTATTTATTTATTTATTTATTTATCTTCCCTTTATTGATTTTTAAAGAGAGAGGAAGTGCGAAGGAGAGAGATAGAAACACCGATGAGAGAGAACATCTATTGGCCACCTCCTGCATGCCCCCCCACTGGGGATTGGGCCCACAACCTGGGCATGTGTCCTGACTGGGAATCGAACAGGTGACCCCTTTGTGCATGGGTTGATGCTCAACCACTGAGCCACAGTGGCCGGACTCAATTTATTTTTTTAAACCTCTGCCTTGTGTCATCTCAAAATTTACCGAATGGATAGGGGGGGAAGATGATTAAGTATCTGAGAAAAACTTCTAGCTTCCTAAGCACCATGAGACCTTCATCTTCGTTTAGATTCTTTTGGCATATCCTGTCAACCTCCCATATAGCCTCATAAATTAGCAAATATCGTGTGTGTGTGTGTGTGTGTGTGTGTGTGTGATGTGTTTGAGGCTCAATTGTCTAACTTGTCTCTTCAGCAACACGTAGATTCTTGGCTGATTTTTCTTGCCCAAGCAGAGGCCTTCTGCCTGGAGCAGCTAAGATCTTCAGCCTTTTTCTAGAATAGCAAGTGCCTCTGGCAAAAGATACAGCTGACAATCACCGGCTCACTTCAGAACCCAGCTCTACCCTGTATGAAGTTTTATTATATTGAATCTGCATTTCCATGACTCTCTGATATAGCTAAAACATAAGTTTTATAAATTTTCTAGCTTTTCCCCTTGTGGAAGCAGAAATGTAAGTCTCCCACCAACAGCTACATCCTATCTAGACGTAGAGGTTCCTGGAAATAATATATTATTCCCTCAATTTAAATATTTTCCTTCAATTTCCAAATGTATTAAAAATAACTTTGCCCTGGCCAGTTTGGCTCAGTGGTTGGAGCGTCGGCCTGCAGACCAGAGAGTCCCGGGTTCAGTTCCCGCTAGGCCCTAGTGTCTAGGGGCATGTACCAAAACAAACAAACAAAACTTCATTGGTTTTAATACGTGCACATTTCTATTGAGAAGTCAAATATAAACCTAATGTTTCATTGTTGGTTTTCTTCTCTGTCTCTCTAGAGACTTGCAGCATCTTTCCTTGTCTTTGATATTCTTAAATTTCCTGCCCTTACATTCATGTGTGGCTTTTTCATTCCCCTTCCTTGGGGGAATATTATTAGACCTTTCCATCTGAGATCTTTTAGCTGTCTTTAATTCTGTAAATTCATCCCCATTACCTCTTCAATTTCTTCTCTCCATTTTTACTCTTCTTTCGCATATCTCTTACGGGTGTTTCCATTTTTATAATCCACGTTTCTTTATTTCTTTAATATATGCTATTTCTCTGTAGGAGAATGACTCTACGGTGGCCCCCTCACAACCTTGCCCATATCTATACTGGTCACATAGAAAAGGCTTACATTGCCCTGGCCAGTTTTGCTCAGTGGTTAGAGTTTGGCCTGCGGTCCAGAGACCCGGGTTCAGTTTCTGCTAAGGGCGCGTACCTTGGTTGCAGTTTGTCCCCGGCCCTGGTTGGATCGTGTGGGTGGCAACCCCTCGATGTCTCCTTTTCACATCAATGTTTCTCTCTCTCTCTCCCTCTCCCACTCTATCTGAACAAAATATCTAAAAAATGTCCTTGGGTGAGGATACAAAAAAAAAAAGAAAAGAAAAGGCTTACATCATAACTGATCTGCGTCTTGGCAGAATGCCTTGTGATCCATCCAGGACATGAGACCATGGGAGGCTTTTAAAGAGTTTCTCAAGATCATTTCCTACGTGTCTCTCTATGTACCAAAGAGGCTGTGGGCTGTCATGGGACAGTTTCTCATCACCTCTCTTCTTATGACGAGTTATGAGAATATGCTTCACCTATCCTAGGGTGTATAAGAAGCTAAGAAAGTTAGTAGCTGTAGCATGGCATTGGCCCCTTAGCAACCGTGTGTCCTGTCATTCATGTTACAGTCACATAACCTCTCAGTGTTGCCCACTAGGAGACATGATACAAATAGCTAGTGCCCGTGGCTACTTTCACTTCCTCTGTCTGCTGTGTAAGTTAATAAACCATCTGAATCTTTTTAAAAATCTATTTTGGGGCCCTACATTCTGTTTTATTGCCCGATGTGTCTAAACTTCTGCTAACACCAGAGTCTCGATTGCTGTAGCCAAATAATAAGTCTTGAAATCGGGTAGACTCATTTCTCCCACTTCATGCTTGTTCAGCTACTTCAATTTCACTGCCTTTCCTTATATATTAAAGAATAATCTTAACCTATATCTGAAAAAATTCTTACTGGGATTTTGATAGAATGGCATTGTACCTGTCTGTCAACTTGGAAAACAACTGTCATCTTTATTATGTTGACTCTTCCAACACATGAACATGGTAAGTACCCTCTTTGATTTTTTAAAAATTATTTTTGTCAGCATTTTGGAGCATTCAGCACTTAAGATGTGTACACACATTGCAAATTTTTAGTTAAGTTTTTTATTTTATTTTTTTGAGTCATTGTTAATGGCATTATATTTTAAATTTCCAAGTCCACAGGTTAGCTATAGGGTTTTCTGTAGATGTTCATTACCAAACTGAGGAAGGTCCCCTCTATTCCTATTTTTTGGATACATTTTTTTGTCATAAATGAGTGTTAAATTTTATCAAATATTTTGTCTACATTGATTTATATGACCAAGTCATTTTCTTCTTAATAAGGTTGATGACATTGATTTGATTGTGAATATTGAACCAGTCTTATATCCCTGCAATAAATCCCACTTGGTCAAGATGTATAATTCTTTTTATACATTGCTAAATTCTACTTTCAAGCATTTTGACATAGACAAAAATAAATTTTTATTTATGGTCATGAGGTTATCAATCTGTAACTCTGTGTGTGTGTGTGTGTGTGTGTGTGTGTGTGTGTGTGTGTGTGTATGTGTGTGTGTGTGTGCTGGCCTTGTATGATTTTGGTATCAGAGTAATACTAGGTTCATAAAATGAATTGGGAAGTTTTCACTTATTTTCTGTTTTCTGGAAGAGACGAAATATAATTAGTGTCGCTTCTTTAAACATTTGGTAAAATTCTCTGATAAAACTTCTGGTCTGGAGATTTCTTTCAGGGGGATTAAATTAGAAATTTGATTTCCTTAATAGTTACAAGGACATTTAAATGTTCTATCTTGTATTAAGGGAATTAAGGCAGTTTACATTTTACAAGGAAGAGGTCATTCCATGTAAGTGTCAAATATATGTGTGTAGAGTTGTTATTACCCTTTGACATAGGCAAGGTCTGAAGTGATACGCTCTGTTCATTCTTAATATTGATCATTTGTGTCCTCTCTCTTTTCTTTGTCAATTTTTCTAGAGGTTTGTCAATTTCATTGATCTTTTTGAAAGGGTCAGCTCTTCCTCTCATTGATTTTTCTCTATTGTTTTACTATTTTCAATTTAATTGATTTCTGCTCTTATCTTTATTACTTCCTTATTTGATATGGGTTGATTTTGCAATTCTTTTTTTTAGGTATTTATTTATTTATTTTTATTTATTTGAAGGAAATAAGTTAGATACTCTATATTTTTCTAGGTTTTTAAGGTGGGACCTTGATTATTGATTTAAGGCTTATCTTCTTTTCTAATGTATTCACTCATTGCCATAAATTTTACTCTCCCATGGGTTTTCATGTTGTATTTTCCTTTTCATTCAATTTCATGGCATTATTTCCCTGGAGACTTCTTTCTTAACCCATGAAATTTTTAGGAGTATGGTGCTTAGTTTCCAAATGTTGGAATATTTCCCTGTTACCTTTCTGTTATTAATTCCTAAATCAATGCCCCCGTGGTCAGAGAACACACTCCCTATGACTTTGATTATATTTAATTGTTTGAAGTTCGTTTCATGATGTGACCTGCCTTGTTATATGTTGATGGGCACTTCAACAGAACACATTCCGCTCCTGGGGGTGGAATGTTCCATAACATCGAGCAGAGGCTGTGTATTGTGGTTGAGTTCTGTTTTATCCTTTCTTTGCAGTCTGGTTGTCTATGCATTGCTAACAGACGGGTGTTTAAGTTCTCAGCTTTAATTGTCACTTTCCCCATCTCACCTTTCAGTGTTCTAGTTTCCTTGCTTAACATATTTTGTAGCTGTGTTGTTTGACGCATGCACATTGAAGGTTGTTATGTTCTTTGTTGGACTGACATCTTTATATTTGATTTTATATTGATTATATTCATAATATTCTGTCTCTGGCCATTTTCTTTGCTCTTAACTCTACTTGATCTGATACTAATGTAGCTATTCCTGCTTTCTTTTGATTGCTGTTTGTTTGCATGATATCTCTTTTCCATCCTTATATTTTCAATCTACCTAAATAGTTAAGTTTGAACATGGTTCCTTATAGACAGTATAGACTTGGGTCGTAAAGCATAATTCTGAAAACATCTAGAGAGGGAACGTTTCTTGCGTTTACCCCTATTTTTGTATTCTTTCTTTCTGATGCTCTAAGATCCCTTCTTTTATCATGACCTTTCTCTTTAGAGAAGTTCCTCTGACAATGTCTTCATTTCTGAAGGGTGTTTACGCTGCAAGTAGAATTCTGAGTCCACAAGCATTTTCTTCCCTGAAAAATGTCATGGTGCTTCCTTCTTGCCTCCATGCCTTTGGGCGAGAAATCTGCTTTCCTTCTCGTTGTTTCCTCCCCTGGGTACAGTATCCTTTTTCTCTCTACTTCCAAGATTTCTTTCCTCTGTTTTCATTTTTATAAATTTGACTATGATGTGTCTCAGTGTAGTAGATTTCTCTGGACTTCCTTTTTGGAGTGGATATACTCCATCTTCCCAGAGGCAGAATTATGCTTATTAATATTTGTAATTATTTATTTCCCCTTGTTTATTATGTGTTTCCCCAATAAACTGTAAGATCCATAAGAGCAAATGTCCAGCACTCCCATTTCCTGCTGTATCATAGCTCAGCGTGTTGTGAATTATCACGCCAAACTCCCAGTGTTTACAGTAAGGGTCACTACAGGAAACCCCTCCAGAACTTAGTTTATATAGCAGATTTAGAAAAGTCTCATCTTTTCTGATTCAGGAGGTCTAGGGTGCCTTGCCTAAATCTACATCTTTAAGCACTTTTCACAGGTGATGCACAGGTATTTTAGCCCACCTTAAAGAACAATCTTTCCAAATAGAGCAAAAATCACAAGCCATGCTCCCCATAGGAAGATTCGGGTTTGAGTAGTGTTCTGGGAGATAACAATTAAAGAGACAGGAGCTGGGGTCACGATAGGTGCTCGGCCTATCGCTGCTAGCAGTTGAATGAGTTCCCTGTGAACAGATGGAAACCTAGGGACACAGATTTAAAATGGAAACATTTGAACAAATATGAGAGGAAATTGTCACAAAAGGCGTAACGTTCTGCTACAGGGGAGGTAGCTGGAAGTACATGTCTGCACTCATGCATTTTAAAACACCATGCTGAGGGTTTGTGTTTACCCAGTGCAAGGCCGTTAATACATTCAGCCCAAGAGTGAAGCAATTTTAATATTAATAGGCTCTTTATGAGAATTTAATAACAAAGTCATAGCTTCCTTGTGTTTCAAGACACAGGGGTTAATTACTTCAAACGAGTTGGCAGGGAAAAGGTCAAATTTTAATGCTGACCTTAACAGTTTGGGATAAATATAAAAAAGGTAATGGCCCATTTAAAGCTATCATACTCAGTGTTCTTTGTGGGCTGAGAAATTGTCACGTGTCCAACCTGTTGCTTCCACCTATGAATGCTCAGAAATGCCACGCACCTGGTTATTATACCTGGTAAGTCTGAGTCACTTATAACTGAATCCAGTGTAATCTTCCATGGGAAGAGGAACAAAGATGCTCTTTACTTGTTTGAGTATGGACCTATTCTAGTATCTGTAGGACTGAAGACAGCATTTCAACTGATGGAAGATTCCTTTAGGTAATAAATGCTGTGAGCCTTTCATGATAAATGGAGACATAAGAAAGGACAATAGCGTAACCAGTCAGACAGGAATGTGCAAATAACAGTGTTCACTTGAGGGCTCCTGGTGCCCAACACCTAGACCATGGATGGCTCTAAGTATGTCTGCTGATGACTCATCCAACAAAACTGAATGAAGGCATCTTTGGACCATCAATCCACAATTCACTTGCAACATCTGAACTAGAATAATGTGAAATGGGTGTTAGAACAAGGCTGAAAGTCATCCATGGGTTGTTGTTGGGTCAGAGTCAGTTTCCCATACAGAACTCAGAATCCTTGAATTCAATCATCCAACAAATTCTCATTGAAAATTTACTGTGTGTTAGGGAATCTGCTAAGTTCTAAAGACTTGGTGACAATAAAAAAGAAAGAAGGAAAGAAAGAGAAAGAAAGAAAGAAAGAAAGAAAGAAAGAAAGAAAGAAAGAAAGAAAGAAAGAAAGAAAGAAAGAAAGAAAGAAAGAGGAAGGAAGGGAGGAAGGAAGGAAGGAAGGAAGGAAGGAAGGAAGGAAGGAAGGAAGCGGGGGGGCGGGGGGAGAAAGGAACAAGGTCCCTAGGAGACACAGAAATAAAACAAGTAAACTAACCAAATAACTAAAAGATGTTGTGACATGATAAAAAGAAAAGAAAAATACAGGTTCTGCTAGAGAAAAGCATGGTAGGCACAGAGAAGTCAGGAAGCTTCCCTACAGATGTGTATCTGCCTACGATCCAACTCCTGGAAGAGGTGGACAGGAACAAGCACTCTTGCAGTGGGGACAGCACCTCAGAGAAGGCTCCTGTGACTGAAGTGACCTGAACAAGCAGGTGAGAGGTGGGCAATGGGGTTGGACAGTTCTCGGTGCCATCTGATCACTCAGGGTCTTGGGACCCCCCGAGAGGGTTCCAATTTCATTTTCAGACTATTTGACAGGTTTTCACCAAGAGAACAGTATATAACCCAAAGATTGTGTCAGGGCAGTTACCACTTCCATGACCTCACAACTGAGTGACTACATAGGGCAACTTTGCTGGGAGAGAGCGAAGCTAACTCCACGCAGAGCATGCAGCACCATAAGGAAGGACTTGTCCACTCCCTTGGACCTCAGTTTTTCTCCCTTCATAATAGGAAGCTGCAAAGTGGAGGCTGAAAGAGTGACCCACGTGGGTGATCCAACAGCACATTGACAAGACAAAAAAGTGTAATGTACAATAAGACCAAAAAGTCATGTCTGTGCAGTGGCAGAAGTAGGGCAACTATATGTTTCAAAACTATGTGAGATTACAGTTACTGAGCTTCCAATGCAAGTTCGCCACCTGTCAAAATTAGATCAAGAGCTGTCTAGGACAGCTGTCCTCATGTAAACCCATTTCCTTTTTCTTTTCTTAGCCCCACTTGCTAGCAAAGTGCTGCTCAATTCACGGCTCAAGCAGACTTCACTCCCATGAACGCTGTCACCATGGTTGTCACTGGTGGCCACTGTGACTGTTTCCAGTCCTTTTGGTTCCAACTTTCTCCTCTGGAACGGTATTTTGGGAAGTGGGCATCCAGTTCACAGATGAAGTGGTGCTTTCAATGTGAAGATACCAAGATATTTACCAAACGAGGGCAGGCAAGTTTGTGGGGGATCATGACAAGTTTACAAATGAAAAGAAAATTCCCCAAATTACCAAAACAAATGGAGGGGCAAACATGCCAACTAGGAAGCCAGCAGACACTAGCAAGAGCTCCAGGCTCCAATGGAGGGGAGAGAGAGAGAGAGAGAGAGAGAGAGAGAGAGAGACTCGTTCTTGTTGAATTAAGCACATGATCAGCCACACCTGACAGAAAGGACAAACTAGGAAAAAAAATAAACAAAACTTGAGGGAAATGGTCTGGAGGCTGTACTGCTCAGTCCAGAAATGTTACCCCCCCACACACACACACAACTAAATGTCTTCATCAAAGCCTCTCTCTTCATACCTTCACCTAAATATCCTTCTCCCCACCACTCCATGCTGGAATTATTCCAGGAAAGACTGGGGTACCAAAGACTTGTATATACAGATGGATTTCAGATAAAATTCCTGAATGGGGGAAAGTCTGCCTTTCCAATATTGAGCCGTGTGTAGGGCACCTTCTTAGCATGGAGCATTACTCGCCCCCAACCCCTGTGGCACTGAACACGGACCTCCCCTGTATTCTTGAACACCAAACACATCAAACTTTTCATTCCGGGCTTTGGCACATGCCAGTCCTCCTGACGGCACCCCTTTCCCTGGCTCCTTGACTGGGTGACTTTATCTTGCCCTCCAGACCACAAGGCAGCTGTTCTGTCCTCAACGTTGTCTTTCAGGCTACCTTGCACCTACACAGGCTTGCTCCTGGGCCTGATGCCTCTCTGCAACCTCATGATGTTTATTTCCTGAACAGCGCTAATCTCAACGCGTGATTGTCGTGAGGACAAGGAGTTGGCCTGACTCGGGTCAGGTGCTTAGATCAACCAGGGCTTTCTTGGATGAAGGAATATTGAGGACAAAGAAAACAACTGGTCTGGCCGGTGTGGCTCCGTGGTTGAGCATCGACCCAGGCACCAAGAGGTCGCTGATGTGATTCCCGGTCAGGACACATGCCCAGGTTGTGGGCCCGATCCCCAGTGGGGGGCGTGCAGGAGGCGGCCAGTCGATACTATTTCTCATCAATGTTTCTATCTCTCTCTCCCTCTCCCTTCCTCTCTCTCTAAAATGAATAAAGGAAAAAAATTAAAAAAAAAAAATCAACTGAAGTGGAGCAAAATACAACCCCTGTTCTCAAAGGCATAAGCAGGCTTCCTATGCTCTCCACCTAAGCCAGAAATAATAAAGAAACCACAGTCCTCAGTCCTCTATCCTGATTCTTCCTAGGACCCAAGGTAATCCAGGCCTAGCAGAAAGGTAAAAATAAATAGGAGTGCATAGTTGTGGGAAAAGACTTTGCAATCCAGTTCACATCAAAGTAGCGACAAATAAATACTTGCAACCAAGGCTCATGAGATGTTGCTTCAGCAGTCTCCATTGCCATGGATGCAACAGAGAGTGCTCGTGCTTTGCTGAATCCCCCTGTTTCTAGGAAGAGACCCGCTGCTTCTGCAGACCACGTGGCTACTCACAATACACACTACTTTTACCATCTTCCTTTGCAGACCAGTGTAGCCATGTGGCTAAATTCTGGCTAATTCAATGTAAGTGACATCAGTGTGAGCAACTTCCAGGAAGTGCCCTTGAAAAGAGGAAATGTGACCTGATTCCCCCAGTTCTCTTGGGTGCTTGTTGGGATGAGGATGTTCTGCATCAGCAGGTGGAGGCCCCGGATCGAGGCTGGCGGAGCATCTTGATAGATGGGCGATCCGGGAGTCCCCACACCGGCCCTGCCACTTTTATCTCTGGACTTCCTTTTATGCAAGAGAAATGTAAACTTCTAACTTTTTAAAACCACTGTCTTCTATCACTTGTGACCTAACCTAACCCTAGCTGATTTAATGGGCTAAGAAAAAAAAAATTAATTGTAGGCATTTATATAGATGAAATCGGTAAAGCTCGGTGGAATTGCTGAGAATTGAGGCCCGAGACCCAGGTTGAGGGCGACCCAGCAAATGGCTCATCTGCCCATTTCTGCTAGTTGGCTCCAAGGTCAGAGTGACTCCCAGGCTGCACACCGGCCACGGAAACAATCACACCCATCACCTGACAGCTGGGAGAGGCGAGGACCTCCAGTTGTGCGAAAGCGGCTTTCGCTCTGACCTACTATTTTGGCAGTAGGTACTCAGAGAGAAAACAATTCTGTTCAAGATAAAAAAAAAAAAAAAAAAAAAACCTAAAAGATGGGAATAACACCAGGACCCAGAGACATCAATTTTGGTAAAACACAAGCTATGGGAATATGCCAGGGTCTTTCTGCCTTTTGGAAGGGAAGTGACGGCTGCCAATTTTTCTCTCATCCCCTGGAAATGTTTTCCTTCTAGATGTCTGCTCACAAGCAGACACTGACTCTGATTTGTGGGTTTTTTAATGCTCTGTTGTCTACTCCAGATAATTTCTACATCTGGTGCAGGCATTTGACACATCACAAGTTGACGATAGCATTGTAACGAGAGGTTATTTTCCATAATTCTAATATATATGTAGATACATATTTTGTCCCTAGCCAAAGGGAGACCGATATTGCTCCTCTTGTAGGCAATATCATCTTCATTTTCTCAAAGGATGCATGCTGTCTTAATACAGATATGTGATAGAGTTTCTCTGTCTATGGCTTTTAATTGAAACCTACAAACAGATTATTCAGTGCCATTCTATTCAACTTCTTGTCACTCCAATCTATTCTACTCCATCCTACTTTATTCTGTCACACTCTTTTCCATTGCATTCCATTCCATTCCATTCCATTCCATTCCATTCCATTCCATTCCATTCCATTCCACTCCATTCCATCCCATTCCCCTCCATTCCATTCCATTCCATCCCATTCCCCTCCATTTCATTCCATTCCATTTCCCTCCCCTCCATTCCATTCCATTCCACTCCACTCCACTTCACTCCATTCCATTCCACTCCATTTCATTCCAATCCCCTCCATCCCATTCCATTTCATTCCATTCCCCTCCATTTCATTTCATTCCATTCCATTTCACTCCCCTCCACTCCATTCCACTCCATTCCACTCCACTCCATTCCATTCCATTCCATTCCACTTCACTCCACTCCACTCCACTCCACTCCATTCCACTCCACTCCACTACACTACACTCCACTCCATTCGATCAACTCCACTCCACTCCATTCCATTCCATTCCATTCCATTCCCCTCCTCTCCAATTCATTTCATTCCATTCCATTTCACTCCCCTCCACTCCATTCCACTCCATTCCATTCCATTCCATTCCATTCCATTCCACTCCACTCCACTCCACTCCACTCCACTCCACTCCACTCCACTCCATTCCACTCCACTACACTCCACTCCACTACACTACACTCCATTCGATCAACTCCACTCCACTCCACTCCACTCCATTCCATTCCATTCCATTCCCCTCCTCTCCAATTCATTTCATTCCATTCCATTTCACTCCCCTCCACTCCATTCCACTCCATTCCATTCCACTCCATTCCATTCCATTCTACTCCACTCCCCTCCACTCCATTCCATTCCATTCCATCAACTCCACTCCACTCCATTCCATTCCATTCCATTCCACTCCATTCCATTCCATTCTACTCCACTCCCCTCCACTCCATTCCATTCCATTCCATCAACTCCACTCCACTCCACTCCATTCCATTCCATTCCCCTCCCCTCCATTTCATTTCATTCCATTCCATTTCACTCCCCTCCATTCCACTCCATTCCATTCCATTCTACTCCACTCTGCTCCACTCCATTCCACTCCATTCCATCAACTCCACTCCACTCCATTTCATTCCATTCCATTCCCCTCCATTCCATTCCATTCCATTCCATTCCATTCCATTCCATTCCATTCCATTCCATTCCATTCCATTCCATTCCATTCTACTCCACTCCATTCCACTCCACTCCACTCCACTCCACTCCATTCCATTCCACTCCACTCCACTCCACTCCACTCCATTCCACTCCACGCCACTCCACTCCACTCCATTCCACTCCCCTCCACTCCATTCCACTCCATTCCATCAACTCCACTCCACTCCATTCCATTCCATTCCATTCCCCTCCCCTCCATTTCATTTTATTCCATTCTATTTCACTCCCCTCCCCTCCACTCCACTCCATTCCATTCCATTCCCCTCCCCTCCATTTCATTTCATTCCATTCCATTCTACTCCACTCCACTCCACTACACTCCACTCCACTCAATTCCATTCCATTCTACTCCACTCCACTCCACTCCACTCCACTCCACTCCACTCAATTCCATTCCATTCCATTTCACTCCCCTCCACTCCATTCCACTCCATTCCACTCCATTCCATTCCATTCCCCTCCACTCCACTACACTCCACTCCACTCCATTCCATTCCACTCCACTCCATTTCACTTCACTCCATTCCACTTCACTCCATTCCACTCCACTCCATTCCACTCCATTCCATTCCATTCCACTCCACTCCACTCCACTCCACTCCACTCCACTCCACTCCATTCCACTCCACTCCATTTCACTCCACTCCACTCCATTCCACTCCACTCCATTTCACTTCACTCCATTCCACTCCACTCCATTTCACTTCACTCCATTCCACTTCACTCCATTCCACTCCACCCCATTCCACTCCATTCCATTCCATTCCACTCCACTCCACTACACTACACTCCACTACACTCCATTCCATTCCATTCCACTCCACTCCACTCCACTCCACTCCACTCCATTCCACTCCACTCCATTTCACTCCACTCCACTCCACTCCACTCCATTCCACTCCACTCCATTTCACTTCACTCCATTCCACTTCACTCCATTCCACTCCACTCCATTCCACTCCATTCCATTCCATTCCACCCCATTCCCTTCCCTTCCATTCCATTCCACTCCACTCCACTCCACTCCACTCCACTCCACTCCATTCCACTCCACTCCATTTCACTCCACTCCACTCCACTCCACTCCATTCCACTCCACTCCATTTCACTCCACTCCACTCCACTCCACTCCATTCCACTCCACTCCATTTCACTTCACTCCATTCCACTCCACTCCATTTCACTTCACTCCATTCCACTTCACTCCATTCCACTCCACTCCATTCCACTCTATTCCATTCCATTCCACTCCACTACACTACACTACACTCCACTACACTCCATTCCATTCCATTCCATTCCACTCCACTCCACTCCACTCCACTCCATTCCACTCCACTCCATTTCACTCCACTCCACTCCACTCCACTCCATTCCACTCCACTCCATTTCACTTCACTCCATTCCACTTCACTCCATTCCACTCCACTCCATTCCACTCCATTCCATTCCATTCCACCCCATTCCCTTCCCTTCCATTCCATTCCACTCCACTCCACTCCACTCCACTCCACTCCACTCCACTCCATTCCACTCCACTCCATTTCACTCCACTCCACTCCACTCCACTCCATTCCACTTCACTCCATTCCACTCCATTCCATTCCATTCCACCCCATTCCCTTCCCTTCCATTCCATTCCACTCCACTCCATTCCATCCCATTCTATTCCATTCCATTCCATTCCATTCCATTCCATTCCATTCCATTCCACTCCATTTCACTCCATTTCATTCCATTTCATTCCACTCCATTCCATTCCATTCCACCCCATTCCCTTCCCTTCCATTCCATTCCACTCCACTCCATTCCATCCCATTCTATTCCATTCCATTCCATTCCATTCCACTCCATTTCACTCCATTTCATTCCACTCCATTCCATTCCACTCCATTCCACTCCACTCCATTCCATCCCATTCTCTTCCATTCTATTCCATTCCACTCCACTCCATTCCATCCCATTCTCTTCCATTCTATTCCATTCCACTCCACTCCATTCCATTTCATTCCCTTCCATTCCCTCCCATTCCACTCCATTCCATTCCACTCCATTACCTTCCATTCCACTCCATTCCACTCCGTTCCACTCCACTCCATTTCACTTCACTCCATTCTACTCCACTCCATTCCACTCCATTCCATTCCATTCCCTTCCATCCCACTCCCTTCCATCCCATTCCATTCCACTCCACTCCACTCCATTCCATCCCATTCTCTTCCATTCCATTCCACTCCATTTCATTCCACTCCATTCCATTCCACTCCACTTGATTCCATTCCATTCCCCTCCATTCCATTCCACTCCCCTCCATTCCACTCCATTCCATTCCACTCCACTTGATTCCATTCCATTCCCCTCCATTTCATTCCAATCCCCTCCATTCCATTCCATTCCATTCCACCACACTCAACTCCACCCATCCCACTCCAGTCTACCTTACTCTACTCTACTCCACCCATTCCAACCACTGTACCCATTCCCCTCCAGGCCACCCTACTCTAGTCCACTGCATCCAATTCCACTCCACTCCACCCATTCCAACCACTCCACCCTACTCTATCCCACTCCACCCCATTCCCCTCCAGTCCACCTTAGTCTACTCCACTCCACCCTATTCCCCTCCACTCCACCCCATTCCACTCCACTCCACCCCATTATGCTTATTCTCTCCATTCTATTTTACTCAGTCCATGACTCCATTCCACTTTGTTCCACTCTATTTCATGATTTAGGCCATGCTCCGTTTGACTTGGAGCTGTGTGACTTGACAAGTCCTTCCACCACTCTGAGGGTACGTATGTACCCACCAGTCCTATGACAACTGTAAAGCCATGAACCCTTGACACTGTGCCCAGCATTCTGACCAGCACTTTATGTGTGTCATCCCATTAATCCCACAAGGCCCTGAGATGTGCACACTTGAACATCGTTCTTATGCAGCTAAGGAAACTGCACTCACAGTGATTAGCTGATATGTACCCTGTCACAAGACTAACAGGTGGCAGGTATGTATTTGAACTCAGGAATTATGACTCCAGCATTTCCCTGATATAAAAGCACAAAGGGTCCTCATGCTTCCTGCAAGTCCTCCCAGGGGAGCCTTTCCAGAAAGAGGCTACTAAGCCAAGGCAGACCTGCAGGGAGGGTCCTTATATGTTCCAGCTATTAAAATACCTAAAAATTTTGTGGCAGCAACTTGGGGTCAACCATATGTCTGTCATTTAGAATCAGACAGAGGAGCTTGATCATGAAACGTCTCTGTGCTCAGCTGAGAGGCAGGTAGAAAGTCACCTGGGCATCCAAAAACCAAAGTCGCCACTATCCAGCAATGACAAAGAAAAGTAAGTGCAATTCTGTGGCAGTCTATCCACTGTCCTGGAGTACAGGCTGCATATAAAGTGCAGCATTATTTTCAGTGGGAGAACTTTCTCCCAGCTCAACAGATTTTGCAGAGGCAATAATGGGTCTCCAGGATCAAAAGCCTGCAGGTTTATGGTGGTGGCTGTTGACCAGAATTGAACATCTCAAATGCTATCCACACGAAGATGAGGGAATTCTTCAAACAGGACCATGCAGAGAGATATGAAAGGGGGACATGACCTTATTTTTCATCAGGTATTTTCTAGTCGCCGACTCACCTGTAGGTTTGTCTTCTACTATGCAGGCCCCAGGTATTCTGAAAGGGAGGACCTGGATGTGAATCGGGAAGGCAGAGTGATTTTGCAGAGGGGAGAAAAAAATATAGCATGCCTCGTTCTTTCACAGGCTTGTTGGAGAGGAGAACATGGGCATGGAGACTTGCAGTTACGTCTACGTACGTTTATCAATAAGGCCGTATGTCCCACCCGTGTGGGGATGTGAGCTGTGCTTGAACTCTGCATAAAGGAGAGAGGGGCAGGAAGGATACTCACGCAAATCACCCCGCGAATGAAATGAGCAGAAGCAAAGGGAGAACGATAGATGTCACTGGAGAGTAGATGACCTGGATAACCAGCTGAACACTAAGCAGTGGGGGACCCGAGCTAGGCCTGTCGGAGTAATGAATGGAAATGCATAAATGCACACTTAGGGCAGGCTGCTCTAACTTTCCTCCTGACCGAGTGAGATTTAATCCTGGGTGCTCTTTAAACGGATGGACAAAATAGATTCAGGATCACATTTACTCATGGAAGCAACGAACAGACTGACGCACCTCAGAGGGAAGGGCGAAACCAGAGAACGCTAAGCGTAAATGCACACCCAACGGGCACGGACAACAGTGCAGTGAAGGTGGGGGTGGGCAGGAGCGGGGAGGAGGGGGGAAGTGGGGGAGAAACAGGGGACATCTGTAATACTTTCAACAATAAAGACACATTTAAAACATAAATAAATAAGTAAATGCATAAATAATGGCTGTTCGGATGGGAGCAAAAAGCAATTTCGATTTGGAAAGGGAGTAATAAGAAAAGTCTGTCTCATTAGGGCCCTATTGTCCATCTAATGTTGTAAGAGGACTTGGAATTTTGTTGACTCATCCATTTCTTCCTTTTCAATAAACATTTTAAAAAGTTCACCTCGCTTGGTTAAAAAGCAAAATGCACAAACCAAAGAGGGAAAGAGAAGGTGGGAAAATGGAGGGTGAGACCCTAAAAGACAGCGAGCGCCATACAAAGTGCTTAGACTTGACCTGACAAAGCCACAGGGGGCCTCTGAACGCGTCTGAGCTTCGGGAAAATCCTGGGGTTCGACAGATAACGCAATTTAAGTAAATGACACAGTCTTAAAATGGGATCAAGGTGAATGGCAGCACATCCTTGCTATCTATCCCGGGAACTTCGAGTCTAATCACTGCCAGGCCTATTGGGGTTGATGGCAGGAGACACACGAGAGCAGAGTTGCTTCAGCAGTTTCCTCTGTAAATGTCTCCAGTGGCCAGCTGGCTGTGCAGGGCTGAGTGAACCTACACCGAAATGTGCGATTCTAAGGAGTTTTAAAAATAAAAGAAATATCACAAAAGATGCCAGGAAAGAGCAGGGTGAATCTTACTCAGACACTCGCCATCCAATGTAGCCAACGCTGCCTCTCAATTTGGATGGTGAAAAGTGAGACAGAGCGAATTTACTGTTCCTTTGTGGGTCTAATACAGTAAAAAAATAAATACATTAAATAATAAGACATGCACTTCCTTCTAGTACCCCAAACCTCATGGCTCCTTCTCAGAGCTCCTGTGAGTATTACATTTACCCATGGTAATCCTGCTGGCAGTGGAGGGGCCGGGTTATGTTTTGGGGTACCCACATCCTTATTACTTCTCCCTCCGACTTGGACCCTGCTGTGGTCTCATACACCTTCTTCTATCCATCCACATGTTGCTGTGGATGGATAGAAGCGTTTTTCAACCAAAGGGATTTTCTCCCCCAGGTGACATTTGGGGACATTTGGTGGCCATAGCAGGGGGCAGGTGACGCTGGCGGCATCCAGTGAGCAGAGGCCAGGGAGGCTAAGCCTCCTGATTGGCACAGGACAGTGTCTCACAACAAAGACTTGTCTGGCTGATGCGTTAACAATGCTGAGGTGAGACACCCTGCCATACATGTGTTGATTATGTTGGTTTAGACACTCATCAAAATTCTCATCAGCGGCTGGTGGAGAGTCCGGAGCCTGAGACTGGCTTTCAGCGTCCACAGGATCTGGTGTCACCAACTCCCTGATGCTCTCTGTGCCCACAGGAACTCAATGCCCATGATGTGAGCCTCCCCTAAGCACACCTGCTGCCTCCCGCCTCGGTACCTTCACTCGCCCGCTGCCCGGCTGGACTAGCTTTCTACCAGACCTCCGCAGGGCAGCCGCCCTACAGCACACCTCGCCCTGTGGGCCTGAGAGCCACCGCCGTTGCCACCTTTACAGGACACCGAGCAGCACATTCTCCGCCTGCTGGTACCCACCTGCGCCCACACGTGTGATGAGCCGTCCTTCTCAGTCCTAGGTCAAAGTCATCACCTGGCCCTGGCCGGTTTGGCTCAGCAGTTGGAGCGTCGGCCTGCGGTACAGAGAGACCCGGGTTCGGTTCCCGCTAAGGGCATGTACCTCGGTTGCAGTTTGTCCCCAGCCCTGGTTGGTCGTGCGGGTGGCAGCCACTCGATGCGTCCCTTCACATCGATGTTTCTCTCTCTCTCTCTCCCTCTCTCTCTCCCTCCTGCTCTATCTGGACAAAAAATGGAAAAATGTCCTCGAGTGAGGATAAAAAAAAAAAAAAAAAAGGTATCACCTGCTCACATGTCTAACACTAGCCTCAGCAGAGAGGCGTCTGCCATCAGCGGGTGTTTCCTCCATGTTCCTTGCCCTGCCCGGTGTCCTTCATCTCCTTCCACACCGGCGGGTCCTAGCAGGACCTTGAGGAGAGCGGCCCTGAATTCCCTCCATGTTGCTGCATCTCAAGTGCCAAACAGAGTTTCGTTTCATGGTGGCTGGAAATGAAGACTCGGAGGCTTGGTCCTCTCTGTGGGCCTTTGACGAGTCGGGGCCACCGTGCCAGAGGTGATTATACCAAAAAGTCTTGATTTGGAAGCACTTTCAGGCTCTCCCTCTCTCCCTGACCATCAGATTTGTCATTCGGCTAACGTCCCTCTCTAGCCTCTGACTGGTCACGCGGTGCCTGGACATGCTCGAAGCTGAGCTTTGAGAATGACAGGACGGGGAGGAAGAGGAGGGAGAGAGGGCCAACCTACACACAACAACAAGCCGGGAAAGAAAGGGGGGGCTGAACGGCCGAGGGGAGAGTGGGGGCGCGAGGCTGTGACACAGCACAGATGCGTGAGGACAGGGCAGATACAGGGCAGGTGGCTGAAGATTATGAACTGAGTTCCCTTTCATGTGTTTTTTTTCTCCCCCGGGAGAAATCATCTAGTTGTTTGAAATCATTTTCATTTTCAAAAACTATTCTGATATTAGTCATTGCTCTATTCCACTGCCCGGGGTTGAGGAACCAGTCTGGGTCACCTGGGTCAAGGGTTAACAAGGGGTACACAGATACTAAAGAGCCCCTTCCTCTGGAAGAAGAAGCTGAAGGAAGGAGAGGTCACTCGACTTGCTGCAGAGCACAGGACTTCGGGATCAAGCTTCAGACTCAGCTGGGATTATGACTAAGGCCACGCTCAACCACGCCAGGGGTCTCCAAATCAGTGGTCTCCTTTCACGTCCATTTTTAATTATTGAAAAAGGTCTTCCTTCCAGTGCTAGGACTGTATATTCCCTTTGAATGACCACCTCGGTCGTATCCACTACACAGATGGGTACACAGAGAGCTAGCTAACATTCTCTGTGAGGACATGTGTTGAGTCCCTATGTCTCCATGCTCCTGAATCATAAGCTTATGCAAGTAGGTGACACACAGCAGCTTTGCTTACAGAGTAGACATCCAGCAAATGCCACTGGAGATGGTGCATACCTCCACAGGCACAGGACCCTGCCTCCATCCAGGGAGGACCCCGAAGCTCTCCCTGGAGTTCCCTGTACCCCACTTCTCTGCCATCACGCGCGGGCTCAGCAAGAGACAGCTCCAGTCCCCAGGTGTATGTTTGTCATGGAGCCTCTGTGCTCCGGTTCTTTATGGGAGTTTTGTCCTATTCAGAGTGGAAGAGAAAAATGCCCCATTTATATTCTCCACACTGCTCTTCGGGTTTTATTCCAATTGCTATTGTGACAGGGCTGCCGCGAAGAGGAATACCGATGTAAGCGGGGAGCGAAGCGGCGCGGCGGCCGCGCAGTGAACTGGGCAGAGGACGCGGAGACAGAACGGCAGCGCAGCCTCGCAATCCAAATGGAGACGGATGGATGGAGAGGTGGGGATACATGTATACCCTATGTGTGTCTTCAATAGCTCTCTGTCTAGTCCCAGCTCATTATCGTGACTCGGGCTGGGAGACAAACTAGCGTACGGTTAGGAGTGCAAACTCAGAGCTCAGGGAGACCAAGAGCTGGGGCAGCGTCCATGTGTGTGATGTTGGAAGAGGCATCTCCGCTGTCTCATCTGAGTCACAGGCTCGCTAACCACAGTGCCCGTCTCAGAGGCTGCTCGGAGTTGCCGAGAGTTAGCGCGTGCAGGTTGTGTAGCCGGTGCCAAGGAGGTGGAAGGTCAAGACAGACTTGACCGCTTCAAGGGTGCTAAATTGATGCTGATTGTAAAGGATGGGGGAAAAGAAATCAGAATGCTTTTTAAGAGTAAGCTTTTTGTTCAAACTCCTAATGCTGACCTGTAGAAAACGTGATTTGGAGTTCGATGACTTGAGTTTGAATCCTAGCTTTGCCATTTCCTAGAGGGGTCTATGTGTGATAGAGGTGGGGGGGGGGAGAGAGAGAGAGAGGATGGTCATGCCCCAACAGTCAGAGATTCAATGCCCTTACTTGTAAAAGGGGATTTAAAGTAGTACTTACCTCACAGGGTTATTGTGAGGAATAAATTATATAATGTGCGAATGCAGTCTAGCATATTATTTATCACATGGTAAGCACACAAGAAATCGTTATGTTTGAACAATCCATTCTATTGTTAACGTCTGGATGGGCTGTGCCCACACTCCCCATTCACACCCATTGGAAGCAACATCTTTGGAAAGTCCTTATTACTAGGAACTCTCTGCTCACCACCTAAGCAGAATTTAAATCCTGCAGAAGATGTCATCTGCTACTCCATGCTAATTAGGTACTTATCTTATTTGAATATCTGTCGCAGATTTACCGAGCCACTGTTGTCCTTCTGGCTCCTGGCTATCCACAGTCAGAAATAGAAGTTTGTAAACACAGGTACAAGAAAAGAACCCCACCTCGACATGGAAAAGCAAACAAACCAAAAGCATCCTGTAATATCCTCTTCTTCTGCACAACTGGGGCTTTTGGGATTTCTTCAGGTTGACTTCACCACACAAATACGGAACTGAATGGATCCCCACAGTTCCCCTGCCGTGATTTCATTGCAATAATACACTTTAATAAAAATCTAGAAGGCGAGTTCTCTATCAGAAGGTCAAGTGCCCCAAACCCACTGATAATAAACATCCGGCTTTCAGTTCTCAGTGGCTATAATGAAAAGAAAACAAGGAATTTAGAAATGGGAAAAGCAGCCCCATTCCTAACCCCACCACATACCTGCTGTGGGGCCTGAGGCAAACGACCTCACTCGCTGTCACAGGAGGGTGATAACAGTACCTACGTCATACTCCTCTACCTGGTTCAACGCCAAGAATACCATTCAGACCTCAGTTCACATGACTCTCATTCTCTGGGGCTGGAGTTACTGCTGCTTACGTTTGGAAGAATAGACGAGTCAATACATGCCAGCACTTAGAACGTCACTCGGCACACAGTAAATGCCAAAAAAGTGCTAATCATCATCGTCACTGTGGAATCATGGGGGTTGAGTGTGATAACCTCATAAGGTCTGAGCACAATGGCTAGAACAAGGGGCAGCTAGAGTCTCTGCTGCTTATAAACTGCACCCATTCTGTCGCGAAAGACAGCAAGCAGGCGGTCACCGTCTCGCACTCCCCAGCCCACCGCGCATGCCATAAGGACACCAAATTGAGTGTGAAAACACACAACCAGGTATAGTTCAATTATCTGCGCTAATGGCAGGGTTCAGAGGCACGGACAATCAACCCGAGTGGATAATCCAAAAACCACTTTCACTTGGCCATGAAACACGCTGTCAGTTCACATTCAAATATACTATGTCTGCCATTCCAGGGCTTAATTTCCAACCAAATAATGAATTCACAGAAGACAGGCCTGATTCAAGCTGGGAAGTGCCCTGGTTCTTTGGTCTGTTTCCTGCTCATCTCCTCTCAGCAACATACTCCATGCTGAGAACAGCCAGCAGGTTGCCCTGGCTGGTGCAGAGAACCAATCTAAGCAGGGTTGACCCCTCTCAAATCTTCCCAGAGCATGAAAGAGGCCTGGGTTTCAAAGGCTTCCTCTGCATGAAAATTAACTCAGGCTCCTGGTTGATATGCCACAGATAAGGAGCTAAGGAGACATCTTGCTGCAGAAAATGCAGAGCCGAGGCACATGTTAGCTCTGCCCCGTCCAAAATCCACAACACAGGGTTGCTCATCTTCCTCCACATAAAGATCTCCAGGATCCCATCTCTGCATCGCACACAACTCAAGACCAGAAGAAATGACTTTCCTATTCATGAAGTAGATTAGTTGATGCTCTCTCTAACAATATGAATTTGTAAAATTAAACCGTGCCATGAACACTGGACAGCACAAATTCATCCGTGAAACAAAGATTGAGCGCCTAGGAAGAGTTCAGCCATGGGCAAGGAACTGAATGAACAAAGAAGTAGAAGGAAGGCCCAGAGGCCGGGTCCTGATCACCTAACGAAAACAAACAAGTAAATAAGCAAATAAGCAATGGCAGATGAATGGAGTAAAGTTAACAGGATGGTGAGAACACTTAGCTAGAGCACCCGACAAGATCTTGTCGGGTGGGGGCTGTGGGCCATGATCTGGCCCTGACACTTCCTGGTGGGTCAACGTCACCTCCTGCCCATTCAACAACAGTCTCCTTTTGTCCTTTCTGCCCCCACCTACAAGCCCAGATTGTGTTCCATAGCCAGAGTGATCTTGACATGTGGATGTGATCCGGCCACTCTTCAACCCCCCCAGTGGCTTCCCACTGCCTCTACAACAAAAGCCTGTTCTCCTCTGGACAGGAAGCTCTCGCCTGATCTAGCCCTGTCCACCTGCCCCCTCAGCGCCGGCTCCCTGCCCTGCTCACTACGCCCCAGGCACACCGGTTCCTTTCGGTGCCTCTACAAAAGAATCCCCTTTCCTTTCCTCCTGTTACTTCCATCCATACGTATCCCACAGCAGATCCATCTCTGTCCAAGGTCCACCTCCTTCCAAAGACCCTTCCTAACGACCTCACAGAGGGCACGCTGGTTGGGAGGGGAATATATCTCAACTGAACAACCTTCATGCACTCTCAGAACGTGGAATGACCCTCAAAAAACGGGGAACAAATTTTGTTTGTTGCCTTATTTGTGTCTTTGGACCCATAAAATATAAATAAAAAGAACAAATGTTGGCTGAGCCCTCGCTCAGTGCTGGGCACTCTTCTAAGCTCTTTTTTTTTTTATCACCAACTTATTTCATCTTCACAGCTGATGGGTAGGGTTGCAAGGGACGGAGAGGTGAAGCCACTGGGCACCCATGCTGTGTGACTTGTACATGACAAAGGCTAAATTTGAACCTGAGAAGCCTGGTTGGAAAACCCATGCTCTTAACTTCCCCACTGAGTCACTTCCCAATCACTTAGCTTCTTACATTGTTTGTAAATTACAATGAAATCAACTCCCCTAAAGGTCATTAAAAAGTGACAAAGGCCTCAGACAATGTTGGCTCGGTAGACCCATTGCATCCCTTTGAGATTCCTCCCCTTTGCTCCTTCCCTGCTTCCCCACTATGAACATGAACACGCTGCCCGCTGCCCTACCCCTTCACTACTCTACCCATAATCACTCTCAGCAGCTGTGACTACATAAAGCTTATTTACACCCATGTCCCATGGCTAAAAGAGATCTCCAGGCAGTCCACAACCCTGTCCGAAGAGTATATATCACCAGGAGACAGGCTGTGAAATAGACTGTGTTGATTTAACTAGAAATGCCCATTATCCAAAATCAAAGCCAAGCCAAGGCCAGCTCGGCATTCTCCTGCCCTGCCTTCCATCCCCTTCTAGCCCCAACTCCATTCTACTTCTGTGCCTTCAATCTTAAACACATTAGAAACCTAATCTATTATATTTATTATTTTTTAACTAAACAGGCTCAACTGAAGGTCAGTCCCTTCGGGTACACTGGCTCCTATTATGAAGGGAATAAAGGAGAGATTGCTTTTAAAAAGAGACCGGCTGCTTTTAATGACAGTTTCCGAACAGTGGCCTTTTGTACTTGAAGGGATTGATGGTAAAGCTCACTGTCAACTGACAGTAACATCAATGTCAGAGCACAAAGGGATGGATGTCCCTCAATGTGGGATCATCCTGGAGCCTTTAACCAGTAGTGGTCCTCACTGCCATCTGGGAGGATGGTCACTCCTCGTGACAGCCCGACTGCTGCTTTCCTCCGAGCACAGTCAGAGAAATAAGGCAGAGTAGGGAAAGGAAATCTCTCTCTCCCTCTCTCTCTCTCTCTCTCTCCCTCTCTCTCTCTCTCTCATACACACACACCCTCACACCTCAAACCCCCCCACACACACACATACACACAATCCATAATGGTAAAGTAATTCAGCATTGCCTCGTGGTAAGCATTTCGTACTTCAACTATTTTACAGGTAAGGCTCATACAGGTGTTATGATGGGCTACAAATTACACAAGCGACCGACCAGTAGAGTCAAAACTAGAGAAGTGGCAGTCTGATTCCAGACCAATGCTTGGTCCACTATTCCAGGTTGTTTCTTAGTCCATGGAAGACTGGGTGACTATTATGTGTCTGGAATGATCTCAAAAGACAAGAGGGTGAAGGCCATTCCTAAGTTTCCCAAGACAATCACAATTTTAAACAGTGTCTTATTATTAGAGTGGCCATGTCACTTACCATCTAAACCTAGGTATTTTTGAGAGTGGCAAATGCTAAAGAAAGAGATACAAACTGAGGCTGTCCTAGACAGACTGGGACAAATGTCCTCGACCTATTGACCATGTAATTATACTAGTACATATCCCAACTTTTCCTTCGATAGTTGACTATGGCCTCTGACATTTTCCTTCCCAACATATTTCCTCATGCTCCCTCTGAATCACTCCCTTTCTTTTGGCCAATTATTTCTCCGACCTTGACTACCAAATACAGTAGAATTTTTCTTCCCAGCCTCAAAGATTAGGTGAGCTCAAAGCCAAGCCAACTGAGTTTCTTCCCAGGAATTTTTCTGGTAGAATGTCAAGAAATATGGTCCTTAAAAAAAAAAAAAGCCCTGGCCAGTTTGGTTTAACGGTTAGAGCATCAGTCAACAGACCAGAGAGGCCCCAGTTCAGTTCCCACTAAGGGAACATACCTCAGTTGCCCCCGGCCCCAGTTGGGGTTGTGGGGGTGGCAACCACTCGACTTGTCTCTTTCACATCGATGTTTCTTTCTTTCTCTCTTTCTCTCTCTCTTCCTCCCTCTTTCCCTCCCACTCTATCTGAAGATAAATGCAAAAAGTGTCCTCAGGTGAGGATAAAAAATAAAAGAAATATGGTCCTTGCTTTTGGGGGAAGGGGAGTTCATGATACTCAAAAGATCATTGCTCCTTGGCTGCTAAGAGGAACTTGGTCTTTAGAGGAGAAGCTACCCACCCACCAAGAGGAAGAGATGGTGAAGATGAGAGGTGAACACAAAAGAGAATGTTCTGGTAGTAGTGAAGCGTTGGTTCCTGTCACAAAACTTGAGGCCCAGCCTCTGACACCTCATTCCTTCAGTCATTCATTTGATTCTGTAGGCTAATACCAATATCTTCCCCAGACCATGACCCAGTATAGTCTATGGTCATTGTTTTGGGTTCATTTTGCTAAAACCAGTGTGAATTGGGTTTCTGTTGCTTTCAATAAAAATAGTTTGGTTATACAGGTACCAGAAAATATAGGAATGGATGAGGACCTCTAAAAAAGTTAAAATATTTAAGTGAAAGAGGTGTTATAAAGGAGATAGGTCAAGGTAAGCAACATATTTTTATTAATATAATCATTTGAGTGGGCACAAGAGAGCTTAAAATTATGACCATGAAAATAAGAACTCTGGCCAGGTATCTCAGTTGGTCAGAGCATAGTCCTAATATGCCAAGGTTGGGGTCAATCGCCAGTCAGGATACATACAAGAAGCAACCAATAAATGTATAAGTGGAACAACAAGTCAGCCTTTCAATTTCTTTCTTTCTTCCTCTCTCTGTCTCTGAAATCAATTTCATAAAAAAGAAAACAGGGGAGATATGCTCCATGTCCTAAGAGGTCTTGGTGAAGGAAGGACATGACCATGGGAAGGCATCATGGTGTAGTGGCTTCAGGATCAAATAAATACGGTTAAAGTGCCAGTTCCACTGTTAAATCTCTTCAGTTCTCTGACTTTCTATTTCCTCTTCCATGAGATCAAGATTCTAATACCTCTCAGAGTTGTTAAAAGAATCATCAAGAGTGCACATAAAGCACCCACTATTACCCATGGCACACAGAATGTTACTAATAAACAGTAATTACTATTAGTGTATGGAAGGCAGTAAAGAGACATCCAGCTGTAAAACTTGGTGGGCGTTCGGTTGGGTACCCCTTCGATGTTTTTGGTCTGTTGTGGCCTGGTCCAGGTCTGGCCTCTATGAAGTGCTTAATGAAAGTCAATGAATAGATAAATGAAAAATAGAATCGCTGATGCATACACATAGCCTTAGAGAAATTCTAAATAACCACAAAAAGCCATTATCAGTGTCCTCAAGGAAATGTCTCTGGCAAGGTATTTAGTGACAGATTGCATTAAAGGAATCCCCATGGCTGTTGTCAATATATATATATGTATATATACATACACACACACACACACACACACACATTGCAAGAGTGAAAACCTGCAGCTAGTACAAATAAGTTAAACTTAAAGCAATCATTTCTTTCTCTTTTTTTTTCCCATAAACCCATGTGATTTGCTTACAAAGAAACAGAGGTAAAAAGTGCATCGCTCCTTCAATCACTCATTTATTTGTGAGTTCCTTCACACACATTAGCTCCTGCTATAATTCAGCAATGCTGTGCATTCTAGGGACCCAAAGGTGAAGACACGGTTATTGCCAGGGAACCCTCCAACAAAGGCGTGAGGAAGACAAACTAATGACTAACTGATAAACACAATGAATATCATACTATCAAAGGCAATAAGGACCCCCAAACTCCTGAAAACTGAGCACTCACTTAACCAGACAAGACTGAGAGGTGCCAAGGCTGACTGGGAAGAACCACAATCTGCAAAGGAGGGAGCGGCACACCAAAGGCATAAAGCTATAAAGACATGCGCCATCTTTGCAGGGGGAGAGTGGATCCTTGGATCCCCCTGGAACAAAGCCTGCATGAGGTGGGTGGGGGCCCTGAGACTTGAAGACTGGTTGACCAGATGCCCATGGGCCTTGAATCCCTGGTTAAAACAAAGATTTCACCCTGTAGAAAATGACAAGCCGCCAACATCTTTGGATAGAGGGAGGGACAGAACCAAATCAGACTTTTTATAAAGCAATATTAAAAGCAGAGCGGAGGGTAGATCAGGAGGGATGGTGGGATGATAGATTTTCTTTATTTTCCATTAAATAGTCAAAAATGTTCCAAGGAGTAGTAGTAGGGATGACTATATCTACTGAATTACTGCTAACCACAGGAGAGAGGCTAAGTTAGGGCTCTAAGAAACAAGAGCTCTAAGAAAACTCAATTCACCATGTGAATGGAGTAGAGAGGGAAGGCATTCAGTGCCTCTGTAGCTCAAACCCCAGCGGTAGATACTGCTTTCTTCTGCATTGCCTTCCATCTTAATCAGGCTGTCCCATCACAGGGGCATGGCTACTCCAAGCTCTCATTCTTAGAACTCCTAATGAGCCAAGGCAGAGTTGTATCCATGCCCCCCACCTCCACCTTAGTGATTCTGAATTGAGTTTCTCTCAGTTCTCAGCACCTGCCCAGATCAGGTGCTTATCCTTTTGCCATTCACTTTGGTCCGGTTTTGGGATGCCCTGAATGGTCAGGCCTGGGTCATGTGCTACATTTGAATGGGGGTTGGGGGCCCACTCAGGCAACTATATATGGACTGCTATTGAAAGAAGGGGCATGCTGCTACTTGTTGAAGGACAGATGACTGCTGGTCAGGCAAACACCACAGATGTCTTCCTTGGGAGCACAAGGGGTGGGGATAGGAAGGCTGAAAAGCATATTCAGTTGTAAACCTTGAGCTTAAATAGCAATGCCCTTACTGTAAATACATTCACAACCAATATTATCAAAAGAACCTTTAAATGTGCTTTGCAAAGCTCCAAGAGTACTTGGAATTTTTATAAATCAAAATACTTTTATCTCTCCCAAATCAACGGAAGTTTCTTGAAAGTACAAAGAACAAAACCTCTTCAAAGATGTGAAGATGTACAGTGGAAACGAAAGGACAAACAGAACATTTCAAACTCACCTAACGTTTTCAAATGAAAAACCTTCCTCCTAGGAAAGTATATATAAATTTCTCCAAGCACAGCGACTAATGACTCTTACATAAGCTGGAATATTGACCTTTACTTTCTGTTAACACTGATATTAACTCTCACAATTCAGATTGAAAGAAAAAAAAAAATGAACTTGGCTTTTTCTCTAGAGAGAAAACAAACAAACCAAGAAGATATTTCCTCCCAGTGTTTCCAAATAGATGCATTCTTTTAAGTGCCTACAATTATATTGTGACTCTGACGGTTCTAACATTGGTCAAAAACTCAAGCTCTAGCACACTGACTAAAGTCAAAATGGAAAGGAAGCCTGTGTTTCAAAGGAGGCTCCTTTGTTTATTATCTAGGTGATTTCTCACAAATAACCTCTCTGTTCCTCAGTGTCATAGCCTAAAACTGATGCAATGAAAATACTTAAATGAGAATTCGATAAAGCAATATATGTAAAATGGAAAAGTACAAGACTGCATGCTGTATGTGTGTGTGTGTACTTGGAAATTTAGAATATATACTTGGAATCCAAGTATTTTGGCTTTTAAAATCTCAAATAATTCCAAATTTATATTCAAATTTCTGTATGTGTGTGTGTGTGTGCATGTGTGTGTGTGTGTGTGTGTGTGTGTGTGTGTGTGTTCAAGAAAGAATAGTCCCCCAAACTGGACATCATCTAAACGCCTTACTAGGGAGTGGTTACATAAATGATAATAGACTCACACAGTAAATACTATGTAACCATTGAGCAGAATGCAGACCTATCCAGGAAGATCTTCATAAGAGAGAACTAAATACCAAAAGCAAGATACAAAACAATGGGCTGAGTATGGGATGAGTATGTCCCTATTGAAATTTTTTGACAATTGCAAAATATCATTATCTTTGTTCTAAAATGGACTTTCATTGACCTTTCCCAATGTGTCTTCTATTGTTTATGCTGTGAAAACCTTGAGCGAAATTTCCATTCCTGATAGTGTTCATGTGTCAATGGACCATCCAGCTTTTGTCAGATCACCGTATTTACATGCATGGGCCACACTGTTGAGAATGATGCTAGCTGATTAAGAGAGTTTGTGAAAAAGTACCCACTGTGATTGAAACACTCATTTAATACATTTTAAGTGCCTGAAATGCTCAGCTTCCTTGATTGGTGTTGATTGTTTGCCTTTGATTTATTTCCTCTGTATCAGTGTTCATTAAATTACTTAATATAATGGCCATCCTGTAGCTGCGACTCTATTTAACTCCTTGTCTTTGGGAGCATTCTAATTCACAGGCTGTTTACTTCAGGAGCTGGGAGTATAGATTTGTACCATCTAAGAGCTGTGTATTGCTCATAGAAATTACTTGTAACCTTTAAAAGAATCTGCAATAGTCATGTCTGTTTTGGTTTGTTTTGGGAGGGTTTGTTTATTTGATTGGTTAATTTTTGGCTATTTATAGCTTCTATTTTTGGCAGCAGTCTGATTATGACAATTATTAACTACCATGGGATAACCTGTAAAGTGATATTCAATGTTTGCAATAGTATGTTCGATCTTCCACATTTTACAGTTGACGTTCAATATTTTATTAGTTTATGGGTGTGCAACATAGTGATTAGACATTTATATAACTCATGAAGTCTAGTACTTACCTGACACCATACATAGTTATTACAATATTGTTGGCTATATTCCCTATGCTGTACTTTACATCCCTGTGACTGATTTGTAACTACCAATTAGTACTTCTTAATCCCGGCACCTTTGTTCACCCATCCCCTCAATCGACCTCCCGTCTGGCAAACCATCAGTGTCTATGGGTTTGTTTCTATTTTGCTTGTGTGTTTATTTTGTCCTTTACATCCCACATATAAGTAAAGTTATATGATATTTGTCTTTGTCTGTCTGACTTATTTCACTTAGCATAATACAAACTGTTGCAAATGGTCATTAAAGAAAAATTTATCTTTGCCCTGGCTGATTTGGCTCAGCAGTTGGAGCATCATCCCGTGGACTGAAGGGTCATGGGTTCAATTCCCAGTTAAGGGCTCGAACCTGGGTTGCAGGTTCAATCCCGGTCCCAATAGGGGTTGTGTGAGAGGCAACCAATCAATGTGTCTCTCTCTCTCATCGATGTTTCTCTCTCTCTCCCTCCCTTCCTTCCACGCTTTCTTTAAAAAAATCAATGGAAAAGTATCCTCAGGTGAGGACTAACAATTTTTTTTAAAGTCCCCCACCATGTGGAAAACAACAGCTGTGCCGGCAACATTCCAGCAGTCATAGGCTAACTAACTCCACTTGGTAAAGGATAGACGTGGCTTCACTGGACACTTCAACAGTGCCCGACAGAGATTTTCTTATTTTGCCTGTTTCCTTTTATTGGTCCTAGTGGAGTTGGGTACTGGGACTTCTCTTCATTTATCATTATGTTCTAAGGCTGTTGAGATTCGCTTCTGTCTCCAAGGTGGACAAGCAGGGATGTGAGGTGTGATGTGCACACTGACCGCAATAAGTCCTACTGTGGAACTGGAAGAGCTGAGCAGGGGAGGGGACAGAGGAGGATCTATTGTACTGGAAAAGGAAAAGCCATCAGGATGAATTGGTAGCAGAAAAATGTGCAAAGTCACTGAACACAATGGACATATAGAGGTCACCAGGAACTTAAGATATAAGCAAAATGAGACAGAAAAAACTGCATGTTATTTGCATATTTCTGACGGCAAAACTCAGGCTAATCAAGACAGAGTTGGAGTTTGACCAACTGGAATAAAAATGCCCGAATGAGCCCTGGCCGGTTTGGCTCAGCATTTAGAGTGTCAGCCTGCAGTCCAGAGAGACCTGAGTTTGGTTCCCGCTAAGGGCACGTACCTCGGTTGCAGTTTGTCCCCGGCCCTGGTTGGTCGTGCAGGTGGCAGCCACTCGATGTGTCCCTTTCACGTATATGTTTCTCTCTCTTTCTCCCTCTCACTCTACCTGAACAAAAAATGGAAAAATGTCCTCGGGTAAGGGTAAAAAAAAAAATGCCCAAGTGAGAGTTGTAAGTCCCTGGGACCCTGCTGCTCTGGGAAAGTGAAGTCCTTCCCCTAAAGCAATGGCATATTTTTAGGGGGGAAAATCACAGCAAATGGAGTCAACAGTAATTGGGAGCAGCAGCAGATAATCTAGCAAGGTTCACCTTGAGGGAAGGTCTGGGTAAGTTTTAGCAGGAGTTTGTACCTCCAAACAAAGTATAAGATCATGAAAAGACTGCAAGGTGGACCAAAGTGTGGGATGGAGACTTCGTGCTTAAAGGGTCGGGGGTGTCACAGGCAGGAAGAACAGGCAAACTCACTCCAGTGTCCTGCATGGTGTGACTTGGAACGCAAGTGGTCCTCCTCACCCCACCCAGTGGTTACATTGAGCCAAGCTACAGAACCATCATCAGCAGGCTCAGAGACAATCAGCACCTGTATAGACCATTGATGTACGTATATTTATTACTAATAAAAAAATGTTTATTTACTCAAAATCACAGAAAGAAAAAGAACTTTTAGAGTCAGGCAGAGAAGAGTAATTTATTCTTAACAGGTGGACTCCATAAATCTTTTTGTCATGTGACAGTTATTCATTATAAAGCTGTCCCTTAGGTGACAGGTATTTAGAATGTGTACTCTCTCTAAGGCACCGTGTTAGGTGCTGTTGGTCCACAGAAATTACCCTGACACAGACTTTAAGACTCAGGGAGATTGGCCCTGGCCAGTTTGGCTCAGCGGTTGGAGCGTTGGCTTGCAGACCAGAGAGTCCTGAGTTTGGTTCCTGCTAGGGGCATGTACCAAAAAAAAAAAAAAAAAAAAGACTCAGGGAGATTGACCATCACAGCAAAATGCAAGATGACTATTATTTAGTAACCTAGGCAGGGGGTATTCATTCATTCATTCATCATATTTGTTCATGCATTCCAATCAACAAATAAGAAATATTGTGGTTGAAAGCTATATACCCTCATAGGGCTGAGTGTGGGAACCGAGTGGAGTTGAGGATAAGCTTCATTTAGATCAGAGGTTCCCCTTCTAACTGCATATCAGAATCACCCACCTAGGGAGCTTTTACCCAAACAAGGATGCCTGGGCACACAACTTTGGGGCCTCTTTTCTTTTTTTGGTACATGCCCTTAGCGGGAACCGAATCCGAGACTCTCTGGTCCGCAGACCGATGCTCCAACCGCTGCGCCGAACCGGCCAGGGCTTGGGGCCTCTTTTTCATTGGTGTAAATTGGGGCCAAGTTTTGATAGCGTTTAAAACTCTCCCCACTTGATTTTAATTTGAAGTCAGGGATGAGAATAGGTAATATACACTTAGTAACACCTGATCTAAGTCTTGAACACTATGGAAAGGACTTGGAGATAAGAAGAAAACAAAACAAAGCACAGTTCAAGGTCTTCTTTTATCTTCTGTTGATTTTCACCAAGCCAGGTGGCATCCCGTAAGGTGAGTCACTATTTAAATTTCAGGAAGGAAGGCAATTCTAAGGTAATAAGATGAGCTGCTGGGTACTTGTAATCTGCAAACGTTCCTACACTGAGAGCAAATCGGAAGAGGGAGTTTCTCAGAGAGTTAAAACCTCCCCTATATACCACCTTGCTGCACCACAGTTTCATGCTACAGACCTAATACCATCACTGTAAACGCAATAGTTTGATGCCTTCTAAGTGCCAGGCACTTTGCAGACATTCCTAAATCCCAACAACCCTGTATGGTAAATACTTATATTCTGGTTTCACAACTGATAAAAGTGGACTGAGAGGTAAGAGACCTGCCCAGGTTACCTGGTAGTAACTGGATGAGTCAGGTCTAGCCAAAAAAAAAAAAAAGAACACTCAGCCACTCAGCATTGCCCATGTTCTTTCTCACAAACTTCTTCCACGGGGAGGAAGCAGGTTTTACTTTCACCTTCAAATGCAGTAATTTCATGAAAGTCACTTTTCAAAACAACATGCTTCTGTTTTAGCAAGATAACAAAGAGAGAACACGGAGCAAAATCTACAGGAAGATATGTTTACAATAAAAGCATTCAGATTTTAATGACTGCCATTATTATGGCTCAGGCATAACAAAGGGAAATTCAAAGCACTGGTTAAACATTTCACCTGTTTGAGGAAAGATCTGGGTAAGTCATCCTTTTGCAGTCATAAATATTGGACGCCCTGGGTTTGGTTAGAGGTAAAGTAGAATGCTTCTACTCAGTCACCCAGGTAAAACCCAGCTATTCTCTGTACCATTTAAGAAATCAGCCCAGCTGGTGTGGCTCAGTGGATTGAGCATCCATGGACTGTGAGGTCCCAATTAGATTCCCAGTCAGAGCACATGCCCAGAGTTGCGGGCTTGATCCCCAGTAGGGGGCGTGCAAGAGGTAGTGATCTATGTTTCTCTCACATCAATGTTTCCATCTCTCTCTCCCTAAAAAAAAAAAAAAATCAATAAAAAACACTCCCACAAATCCATCACATTTCTCTGGTCCTCCTCTTGACACCTTTATATAGATTTCCCTTGTCTCTTATTCACTCACTCAAAAATATTTCTGAATGCTGTTACCAGACAATGTGTGATTTCATGAAGGAGGATACATGATGGACCAATAAAAATAGCCCTTACCCTCATGGAACTTCCAGTTTTGCTAGAAAAATAGATGGCAATCAAAGAATCCTAGGAATACACGTAAACTTACAACTGAGATACATGCTAGAAAGGAGCGATCCTTGGTATTTTGATAGACAGCAGGTAGGAGGGACATAGATGGTGTCACACCAGAGGAAGGACACAGGGCAGGAAATGGAGGAGAGGGTGTTAAATATTGACCCGGCTAGCTAAGTGTGCGGTGATGGTTGGTGGGGGCATACAAGGGTTTGGGGAGTTCCAGTGAGAGTGAGAACCTGTAGTGCAGAGAATGTGGAGGAGAGAACAAAGGTCAAGGTGGTGCGGGCAGTGTGAGTGGGCAATGGAAAGGCTGACAAGGTCTAACCTTGCCAGGCCTGGCTGCCACGCAGGCTTTCTGTCGCAGTGTGAACTCCTGATCCCCAAAGGGTGTCATATGGGGTGACATGATCAGACTACTCAAGTGGCATTGTGGAGAACTGGGGGCAATCAGGAAGCATGGGGTTCATTAAGAGCTCATTATAATCATCCACGCAAAGGGAGTGCTGGCTTTCCCTGGGGTGGTGCTAACCATGGATGTGAGAAGTCAACAGAAAGGAAACTTTATTTCAATACAGTAGTTGCCCCTTATCCACAGAGGATATGTTCCAAGACCTCCAGTGGATGCCTGAAACCGCGGATAGTACCAAACCCTATATATGCTATGTTTTTTCCTACACATGTATTCTTTTTTAAAAATATGTTTTTATTGATTTTTTTAGAGAGAAAGGAAGGGGAAAAGAGAGATAGAAACATTGATGTGAGAGAGAAACATCGATCGGCTGCCTCCTGCACACGCCCTACTGGGGATCTAGCCTGAAACCCAGGGCATATGCCCTGACCAGGAATCAAACCGTGGCCTCTCGGTCCACGGGTTGAGGCTCAATCCACTAAGCCACACCAGCCGGGCCCTATACATGTATTCTTAAGATAAAGTTGGATTTATAAATTAGGCACAGTAAGAGATTAACCAATAACTAATAATACAATAATTATAGCAATGTGCTGTGATAAAAGTTATATAAATGTGCTCTCTCTCTCTCAAGACATCTTCTTGAACTGCCCTCACCCTTCTTGTGATTCAGAGATGGAGCCATTCCATAAACAAAGTGGCTGTCGATCATTCTTTCTTATGATGCTGAGAGAACCAGGTAGGTCATTTTTGCTTTTGTTTTTGAGAATGTATGAGTTCTTCAACGGGACACTATGCCCGGCTTGGTCATAAACCCAGTGACATTGCCACATAGCACCAGAGCTGTTCTGCCCTTCCATGTAGCTGTTCTGCGCCTCCTGTGCACTTTATGAGTGTAGGTTTTATTGGCATCTTCTTCCAGAAGAGTCTGGTTCCATTGCAATTGAAGACTTGCTTGGATGGTACCCTTTCTCCATCATCAGTCTCTTGAGCTCTGCCGGAAATGTGGCAGCAGCTTCCTCACAGGCAGACGCAGCCTCTCCAGGAATTTTTCTATTTTTCAGTCCAAACCTGTTCCTGAATCCGTGTAAGCCTTTCTTAGCTGCAGTAAATGGTGTGGTGTCCCGTCTTTCTGGGGATCCCTTCCTGGAGCTTTGTGTAGACCCAGTGCTGTCCGGTGCAACACGCCGCTGCCTGGAACCCGTGTCTGTTCCTGTCTCCCACCCCCGAAGGCAATGCCTTGCCATCTTAACTAAGCACTCACCATGCACTCCGGCTGGGACGTTTGCAGTGTAGGGGCGACAGCAAAACCAGCACGAACTTCTTCTTCCTTCATAACTTCACAGATGCAGGATTCTTCCTCCTTCATAACTTCACAGATACAAGATTCGTTCTTACCACGGATCTCAGCGACCTCAGCATACCAATTTTTTGTTTCATTCCTTATTAGGTGGAGAACTTTCACCTTCTTACTTAAAGAAAGCAGTTTATGGCTTTCACCGGGCATATTAGAATCGCCAGCGTCACGACCTTTGCACTTGGGGACCATTGTTAAGTCAAATAAGGGCGACTTGAACACAGCGACGCTGCCATGATGGTCAATCCAACAACGGAAAAGGTTACTGAGGGACTAACAGGCACGGCACGGACTTGCTGGACAGAGGGGTGATCCATGCAGGACAGAGCAGATGAGGTCACACAGATGAGATTTTATCACACTACTCAAAACAGTGCAATTCAAAAACGTATGGATTGGTTACTTCCGGAATCTTCCATTCCATATTTTTGGACCACGGTTGACTGTGGATATCTAAAACCACAGAAAGGGACAGAGTGGATAAGGGGGTACCACTGTCATGTCTTTTCATTGGCCTTCCCTCCAGTGTTGGCCTTTGCGCACTAAGCGGGGGCCTTCTGAGATGCAGCTGATGTTAGGTAGATTCGGGATAAAAGTCCTACTCCATCTCGATACAGTATGTACTTTGTCATCTGGCCCGTACCTACTTTCCAGCCTCATCTCTTCTACCTCAGGCCTTGCCTCCTTCAGTAAGCTATCCCCATGCCCCTGGAGGGTGTGTCAGGGTCCCGGCATACTCTAGGAGAATTCAACGTGAAGGGCGCCCTGGGTTTCGGCAGCATGAGTGCCCTGAGGACACTGAGATTTTCCAAAGCCGAATTCCTGGAAAGGGCGGTGATGGTGATGTGGTCCCAGCTCATAGGAGAGGCTGTGTGTGTTGAATATGCAGAAGTCTTTTCCCATAGTTAGCGCTGCGGACACTGTAACAGGTTGACCTCAGATGTTTCTTCTCAATCCAGGTGGAAGCAACCCTGACCCGGACCCTCAGCCGCTGTGCGACGGATTGTTTTGGAAAACGAGAACAGGATGGAAGAAACACAGGAACTCACAGGCATGCAAATACATAGCAGAGCATGAACCTCAAATGTGTTGTAACCTAACAACCGGAATCTCCCTCCTTGGTTCCAATTCCAAAGGCTAGAACTACGGGAATGCTGTCCTGCACACCGACAGAACAAGAGAGCCAATCACAACGGTAAGACAGGGATGCTTTACAAGTGGCTGCCAAGAGGCCGGTGGGTAGAAACCAGCATACACACCGGGATTTCATGAAGCTGAAACCCAGTAGTAAAATCACCAGGATCACCAAAGAGCTGTCTTGTTGGGGGAAGAAGAGGAAGGAAAAAACCTAAAACATTCTTCTCCTCTTTGGTCCCATTATTCAAAAGAACCTACATTTTATAATCCAGAGAAGCCCTCCATTTATCTAAGAACGAGCTCCCGTCCTCCAGCTCTAATTCCATAAATAGCCTGTGAGCACTCTGCCCGGAGACACAGCACAGAGACGGGGTCCCTCCCGGCGTGCCATTCCATCCAGCAGGGACTCACATGTCATCTCCTTCCCCGAGGAAGCAAACCGCTTCCCTTCTGTCTCCCCACTGTGTCCAATTATGCGGCTACCCTTGCAAAATGAGCACTTAAGCATTCAATACATTTTTAAGGAAATGGATCGGCATGATTATTCTGGGAAACACAATGCTCACGGAGGAATGGGGCAAATTATGAATTTCAGGAAATATTGGTCTTTGTGCATTAATCACACTAATGAATTACAAACGGGAGAAGCACAAACCCACATCCCTCCCGTGCAGGGTTTGCTTTGTTGGAGTCCTCTGAGGCCAGCGTGCAGAGTATTGTTTTGATGTATTTAGTCCCCTCCTTGATTGTTTTCAATTATTGCTCCTTTTTTAAAAATTGGAACACAAGGCTGGGAAGCTACAAAATTTTTCCAATTAGCAGCAAAAGCCATAGAAAATATTGCGGTGGAAAATGGCAGGCCCCTCGGAGAATGGCAACCATAGGACATAGCAGAGTAGGACTTCCTCATCTGCATCCGTGGCAGACATCTCTAATCAATTACAGAGATTATGAGTGGCCTCAGACCCCTTTTTTCGACAGAGCTCCTACCCACCAATCGGAAATGGCATCGCTGTGACCTAGGTCAGCTCACTCCTTTTACAGACGAGGCAAATGAACTCTGGTAGGCAGAGTGCCCTTGCCAAGAACACTTGGTCAATATTGTCAAAGCCAAGATGAGAATACAATTCTCATCCCCCCTCTGGTGCTCTTAAACTATACCTACGACAGGCACCCCTCCCCATCTCCATAGAACACCCAGGTAGAATTCTTCCATGTTTATGGGATTCCTTAGGTAACACTGAAGAGCTAAAAGAAAGTCTCATCCCTGAGTTTGATCATGGAAACCTCTACTTAAAACTTTCAGAGACGCACATGCTCCCCAAGACTGCCCTAGACACAGCATTCGCCATTCACTCTTAAACATACTCAAACACTCACACATCTCCATCCCCCGTGTTCTGTGTGGCTGTATTCTTTTCAACCTTCCAATGTCAACTTAATTATCACTTTTCCAAAATATCTTTCCGGGCCAACTTATCTAAATAGACCCTCCACTAATTAGTTTCTCTCTTAAGATTCTAGTCCATGCCTCACGTGAACCATACATGGTAATTGCTATAGCTGTTTACTGAACCAGGGTCGTTTCCCCCAGACGACATGCCCCAAAAGGTCAGAGGATCACATCTGCGTGTTCTCCACCAGCATCCAGCCCCTCTCGAATGGAGAGCAGCGTACAAGAGTCACTGAATGAATGATAACTACCCCGCTTTCTATGAGTATCCTGCCTTTGTGTTTTTGTTGCATCCCCGTGTTCTCTGCACATCCCCACCTACGTATGTCCTTGGGGATCACCTGCCAGAAGGCCCCTGCTCAGGTGTGTGATTCTTTCCTTAAGACGCCACATGAGACATTTGCTCACTCAAATAAAGGTCTCTTTAGATTGTTATGAGTGAAGCAGTTAAGATTCTCACACAGCTCTGTCCAAGACTTCCCTATGCTTCCATCCACTTCCTCCACCCAGCTAACCCTAGTCCAGATTGTCGCCCCATGGAATTGTGAGCTGAATAAGTGGCTGTTTTCAGCCTGTGCATTTGGGGGTCATTCAGGGTAGCAGTAGCTAATGCCACTGTGCTAAGAACACAGGTGCTAGAATGGAGTGGTCTGAGTGTCCATTCTGGGCTCTCCGCTCGGTGATAGTGTGATCAGAGACACATTTGTTTCAGCCTCAATTTTCAAATGGATGAAATGGAAATAATAAGAGTGTCTTCCTGACAATGTTGTTGTAATGATTAAATGAGTTAACACACATAAAGCACCAGGTCCATAGTACGTGTTCAATAGATATTAGTGATCATTGTTCTATTTCTGAGAGTTAAAAAGATTCATTCCACTCACTAATTTCTTGAATTTATCTCTGCTAGGCTCGCAGCATCTTGTTTATGCAAAGGGAAAAGCTATTTGAATGCTCCCACAAGTCTTTTACATAGAAGATAGGGTAAAATATATTTATTATTATCTACAATTTCCTCTTATTATTTCCATCATGTAAATGTAATCTAGACTTAAAAGGAGATTTATACTCCAGTACACTTTGGATAAAGGGAAAATTTTTTTTTATTGTGCTGAGTTACAAAAGGAGAACCATGCCTTTTATTTTTCTTTAAAATAAGATACTTGGATTGCCTTCATAGGAACAAATAATACTCGGAAACATGCAATATTCTACAGGCCATGTTCACTCAAAAGAAAAATTTCCACTTTTAATTTTAAAGACCACCAAGCTTAAAATGCATTGATTCTATATTTTCAACCATTCAGTTTTTAATAGAGGAAGGATGTTTTCCATCAGCAGAATTACAACAAGTAATGGAAATATTCCTTCTGTGTGTGTGTATCTCTCTCTCTTTTTCCTGAAGTCTTAAAAATCTGGAAGGAAACCAATATTTACATTTGGGTTTGTATTTTGCATTAAATTCCTATACATACTGAATGTCTTTGGCTCCTCTACAGAAAGTACTATTAGCTCATGCTCCATTTTCCTACATGCATAAAAAGCAAACAACAACTTATCTCTTTTTACAAGCTGCTCATAAAGCAAAATTCATTCTTGTGTGTGTGTGACTTAACCCTTAGCACACAGAGCAAATATTAGGGTGAAACAGTAAGACAAGGTGGCATGGGGGAGGGGGGGCAGACAAAGCCCAGGAAGTCTCTGCCAAAAGCACCAGGAGAGACCTGGTCTCTGCATCGCGTGTCTAGTCAGAGCTTTAGAGTCACAGGACCACAAAGAGACCACGCAAGGTCTCGTTTCCTTAGAGAAAGAGCTTAGCTGTTGATTTTCTTCTTCTTCTTCTTCTTTTTTTAATAGCTAAAGCAATTCTGTGGGCTTTTCAGACTGGAGAATGACACTATGGTCTCTGGGGTAAAGGGTAAGGAGACGTCCTGATCTTGGCTACCTCTCGGAGGCTGACGGGGCAGCACAACGTGGCCTGTCGATACGCTGGGCCAAGGAGGCCTCTCTTCTGCACAGCACCTCTACCCACTGCCCCCGAAGAACTCTGGGGGGCACAGGACGCCTCCATCACTGAGAATAAACACCAATCACTTTTCCTTTACCTCCATTTTTATCAAAGAGACAGTCCAAAGCGTTCGTGTGTATGCTTGAGAAAAAAAATCAGTTGAGGATGGCTATCGTTGGTGAACACACAGCTATTTTGTCTCACAAAACAGAGGTTTGGAGGTGGACGCTGTAGGGCTACTACAGCTACTTCAAGGGAGGAAACCCAGCTCCTCTGAAAGAACCCAGGACCTTTGCATATCCCTGGGCCTCTGCCCAAAGGGGCTTCCTGATTCATGGTCATAACACGGCTGCTCCATTTTCTGGATGAGAAAACACCTTCCAGGCAAGAAGGAGAGCAGTGGCCAAGAGGCATGTGTGAGCTGAGTGAAACGTCCCGCATCCCAATTCTGCAGGCTTTCATTGGCTCCCCGGCCGCCCCGGGGTGCAGAACGTCCTACAGAATCAAGGCTTGTCACTATTGTGCATTTTGTTTTGAAATGACATGTTGTCAGACCTATCAAAAACACAGAAGTGGAGGTTGGGCATGGGTTCTCAAGCAGCAGTGGTTCTCAACGTGTGGTCCCCAGACCAGCAGCATCAGCATCACCTGAGAACTTTTTAAAAATTCAAATTCTCTGACCCATTCCAGACTTTGCTGAGTCAAAAACTCCGGGGTGCATTTTGAGAGAGCCTCCAGGCAATTTTGCTCGACAGTCAAGTCTGAGGAAGGATGGGTCAAAACCCAAGAAAGGTATGTGAGCCCATAACAACAGGATTCCTGTTCAATTTGTTCAGTTCTTACAAGAAACCCATTGGGAATCTCTGCTGTCATCCCCATTTCAAAGGTAAGAAGAGGGAAGGTCAAAGCCATTGGTGGCAAGAAAAGAGAAAATTCAACATTTAACTTGATACACCACCTCAGAGGTTAAGGAAGAAGATTCTTTTGGAGGCCACTGCTCTCGATGAGTGGTTCTCTTAGACTTTTGCATTCTCACTGTGGAAAGAACGGATGCCTATGGCATGCTTCAATGACTGCTCTTCTGTTCTCACAACACTTCAACATGTGGTGTTGAGCCCCGAACCCCATTTTCACTATCTATGTAGTGGGAACTACCTCAGCAGCTGCACGCTACATCACCAAGAAGTTATTCGAAATACTAAGAAGAAGAAGAATTTGCATGCTCTTTGGAAAGAAGGAGTTAGAAAAATTTCAGTCTGTTTTCACATTCTTAGAATGATGATTACCCACTAATCTTCAGAACTCTAGAAAAAGACTGTCTGAAGGTCCCAAATGGTTAATTACTCCAATCACTATCAAAAGAGCGTGGCCCCCGTGTTTCAGTGAAGACCAAAAGTCCTTCACATTAAATCATAAGGCAAACTTTCTCAGAAGGGTGGGACCCTGGAGCCGCACTTGGCAATGCCTCCCAGCGAACAGAAAATGCTGCCTTCTGACATTACCCATTCTGTTAAAGCTGGTTGAGATTCCCCACACATTACTTGAAAACCAATTTCATTCAAGACAAAAGAGTGTGAGCAGGGTATTACATTTTATGCCTAAATTATGCAAATTTGGTGGAGTTATATTGTATTGTGAGCAATTCCCTTTCTTCCAGTTTTCATTGTAGCATGAGTTAAAAGTAAATTTCACTATCCTCATTTGCAAAAGGTGAATACTTTCGATTTTAAAGCCCTGGAGGAAAGGATTGACTTTTAATGAGCAGTTATCTAATATAAAAATCTCTAACATATATTACTGACATCATTCCCAAGTAGTAAATGTACATCGCAGATACGGCTGATCTCAATTCAATTAATCTTTGGAGAAAGGGCTTCAAAACCAAGCTCCCCATGTTCCCAAGACACACCAGGAGGTGACCCAGAGGATGCAGACACTTTTTAGAAGACATGCAAGTTGTCCTCAACGCTTTGCTGTTGGACATCAAACTCCACAGTTTTGATATCGAGCTTTCAGAACAGGGATGCTTTTAAAAATATATACATAACGCTCTCCTAGCTGAGTAGCAGGTGATGCATGTGTAGCTATCACCACTGTTTTTAAAGATCACCTTCAAACTCTTCCACTGTTCTTTTCTCGTGTAGCCCATCACTGCCCAGAAAGAAAGCTGCAGGTGAAGGGGACTCGGGACAGGCCAACATTCCTGGTCACTCCTTACCCAGGGATATTTTCCATTGGCTTTTAAATATATTTTTTCTTTGTTGATTTTAGAGAGAGAGGAAAGAAGAGAGGGAGAGAGAGAGAGAGAGAGAGAGAGAAACATCAATGAGAAAGAACATCAACTGGCCACCTCCTGCATGTCCCCCACTGGGGATTGGGCCCACAACCTGGGCATGTGCCGTGACCGGGAATCAAATTGATGACCTCTTAGTGTGTGGGTCGATGGTCAACCACTGAGCCACACTGGCTGGGCTCCATTGGTTTTTAGAGAGAGTGGAAGGGGGAGAGAGAGAGAGAGAAACATCAATGTGAAAGAGAAACCAATTGGTTGCCTCCTACACGATCTCAAATGGGGCCAGGGATCGAACCTGCAACCCAGGTACATGCCCTTGACCAGAAATCAAATCTGGGACCCTTCAGTCTGAGGGCTGATGCTCTAACCACTGAGCCAAGCTGGCCAGGGCAATTCCTGGTCACTCTTGACCATGGGACCAATGCTGCTGTCATCCTATGTATATTCAGTTAGATGGATCTTTACATCTCTTTCTAAAGTAAATGTTGCCCATGAAGCAGAAATAAGCGGACCTAACAGGGGAACCAATTCATACTTCCTTAGGGTGCAACATCACCGACTGCAATGGCTTTGAAAAATAGGGCTTTATTTTTCTCACATCGTTAAGCCTAACACCTTAAAACTCCAAGTGTAGCTTCAGCACTCTCTGAGACCTTTAGAAACACAAATTCTTTCTTTAAAAATTAATTAATTTTTGTCACAGATGTTTCTCCTTTTCCTCCCATTGACACCCTCCTCCCCGCTCCCGCCCCCTCCTTCACAGCACTGTCTATGTCCACTGGTTATGCACATACGCACATAAGTTCTTTGGTTTAAATTCTCGCATCCCACTTCACACCTACTGAACCAAAATCTCTGGGACTGGGGCCCAGCAGTCTGTGTTTTAAAAACTCTTCAGGTGTGATTTTTATGTGCACTCCAGTTAGAGAAAATCTCATCTGTCCGAGTTGATGTAGCTGCGGATCCCTTCACAGTCCTCGTGGTCAGGAGAGGTTGCCACAGCCCCAGTCATCACTGGTGTGGGCCAGGCAGGGAGAAGGAGGAAAGGGAGCAGGTATACCTCATCTGGCTAACCCTTTTTCTCTTGCTTTAGTCTCAAGGAAAGTTCAAGACAGTTTGAGATAGAAAATATGTCATCTTTTCAGTCTCTATAGTGAGAGATGGCAAAGTAGAAAAAGGCTGGGAATAACACTTTGAGCTGGAAACAGTGTTTGCCACATCAGGGCACCATGAACATGAAAGAGATATTTTATAGCATTCGCAATGGTATTAGAAAAGAAGGAACATCTCGCTACTCTAAAACATTCATTCGCATTAGGGTAAATGTTTGGAAACAAATCTCGCTAGATACAAGTATGTCTTCAGTCATTCCTTGTCTTTAACTATATGCCCTTTCGTACCTCTTAAATTTGATACCATGTGCATGAACTAATTATTTAAAAATATAAAGAAGGATCATGACTTCCTTTATTATAGGGAATAAGGGAAGTAAATTAATTCTCATGTATTGATTTAGCTTAAGATTGTATTAGTAAGTAATAGAAGTATCTTGGATAGTATGTTAGAATATTGACTGATACTGAGATTATACAGTACACTCTGAAAGCACACATGCGCTCAGCCGGTGTGGCTCAGTGGTTGAGCATCGACCCACGCACTAAGAGACTTGGTTCCATTTCCGGTTTGATTTTGGCCCACAACATGCCCAGGTTGTGGGCCAAATCCCCAGTGGGGGGCATGCAGGAGGCGGCCAATCCATGTTCTTTCTCATCGATGTTTCTATCTTTCTCTCCCTCTCCCTTCCTCTCTCTCTCAAATCAATAAAGAAAAGAATTGAAAACACACATATGTTTTGTTTTATTTAATACATAGAACTTTTAGTCATGGCTCTCTCAGTATTATCCAGGTAGCTGAATTGTTCAAACCTAAGGCAGAACTCTATTATGAAAATGTTCCCAAAATTAAGCATATAAAAATAATCAACTTCGCCCTGGCCAGTTTGGCTCAGCGGTTAGAGCATTGGCCTGTGGTCCGGAGAGACCCGGGTTCGGTTCCCGCTAAGGGCACGTACTTCGGTTGCAGTTTGTCCCCGGCCCTGGTTGGTCGTGCGGGTGGCAGCCACTCGATGTGTCCCTTCATGTCGATGTTTCTCTCTCTCTCTCCCTTCCTCTCTCTCCCTCCCACTCTATCTGTACAAAAAATAATAATAATAATAATCAACTTCACTAGTAATCGGAGAAAGCCAAATTAAACAGCAATGATATAGTTCCTATTTAAAAAAATGTTAAAGTAATTATAATACCCAAGAGTGGCAGGGATGTAGAGAAACTAGCACTTATATCCATTGCTGGTGACTATACAAGTTGGTATAACCCTTTTGAAAGGTGAGCTTGGAATATATATATCAAGAGCCATATAAAACATTCCCTTTCTCTGATCCTGCAATTGCATTTCTGGGAATCTGGCCTAAAGAAATCACCTTAAATGTCAAAAAAGATGCTCACTAAACATTATTTAGAATAAAAGTGGCAAAATTTAATTCTTCCTAATAGAATGACAATTAAATATTTTATAGTTTTACACACACACACACTGAATGAAGTATTTGATAGCTATTTAAATTATGGTTAGAGAAATTAGATCAGCACATTCCTGTGGGACAATATTTTATGTTTCAAGGATCAAAAGTTCATGCTCACTGTGATCAAAACTACATAAATTAAAGAAAATATGGGGAGAAATACACCACAAACATAGTGCTAATTATATTATAATAAATGTTTTTATTTTCTTTTTTTTCATTAGGGAGTTAGTATCATCTTACTTTTTAATGAAAAAGGAATCTATAATAACAACACACTGGAAAGCATTTTGAATCTCTTGGAAGAAATAGCTCAGTAAACATAGTTCATGCTCTGGCCAGTGTGGCTCAGTTGTTTGGGGCATCGTCCTGTACACCAGAAGGTGGCAGTGCAGTTCCTAGTCAGAGCACACACTCAGGTTGCAGGTTTGATCCCCAGTCGGGTCTCATATGGGAGGCAACCAATCGATGTTTCTCTCTCTCCCCCCACCTTCCTCTTTCTAAGACCAATAAAAAAATATTTAAAATAAATAAACATAGTTTATGACTATAATAAAAGAGGCTTTTCTGAATTTTGATTGTGTTTTGGTTAATCAAAAGACCTTATTCATTGAGAAGGATTATATTAACAACACAAGTTACAAGTTATCAAAGAATTACAAGTCCATACAATCCTCATGATTGACGGATGGAAGGAGAAGGCCAGCTAAGGTCAGCTGTCCATTGTCCTTTTGTCTCTTTTCAGTCCCCCCAGTGACAATAGTCTTCTCAACGTACTACATCTGTGTCAACTGAGTCTTTTTTTATTGTTGAAAGTATTACAGATGGCCCCCTTTTCTCCCCATTGAGTCCTCCTTCCCGCTCCCAACCCCTCCTGCCTTCCTCAGCCTAATTTCTGTGGCAATTGGTTGTGAATCTACTGAGTCTTAAAGAATAAAAAACAGGCCTAATATCTATGTTGGGGACAGGGTGTAGGCTCCATTGCTCAGCATGATTCTTTTAGTCACATAAAGACAAGGGAAGAAAGCACTCATGAACTTGAACCGATTAATTAGCACTTTAAGAAAGTAAACTAAGTGTATGTATTATGTGTGTGAGTGTGAGTGTGTGTGTGTGTGGAGAGACCTTATAGATAAATAGATATATAGAAAATACATTTATATAGGTGCAGATATATAAAACATTTATATAGAGATAAACCCACTTATATACCATAGATATATAAGTATCTATATATAAGTATAGATAGATAAATATACATATATACAGGTGATCATTGAACAATGCAGTAGTTAGGAGTACTGATCCCTCATGAAGTTGAAAATCTGCATATAACTTTTGAATCTCCAAAAACTTAACAACTAAAAGCCTCCTGTTGACTAGGAGCCTTACTGAAAATATAAACCGTCGACTAATACATATTTTGTATGTTATAAGTTATAATGTATTCTTACAATAAAGATAGAGGAAAGAAAATGTTATCAAGAAAGAGAAAAATGAACATGGCATATGCTTTCACTTTTTTGTATCTTCCTCTATTTCTTTTTTCAATGACCTGTAGTTTTCTGTGAAGAGGTCCTTTACTTCTGTGGTTAAGTTTATTCTTAGGTATCTTTATTTTTTGCCACAATGGTAAATGGGATTGTTTTTTAAGTTTCTCTTCTGTGAGTTCATCTTTGTTGTATAAGAATACCTTGATTTCTTGACATTAATTTTGTATCCTGCTACTTTGCCAAATTCATTTATTAAGTCTAGTAGATTTTTGATGCAGTCTTTAGGGTTTTCTATGTACAATATCATGTCATCTGCAAATAATGACAGCTTCACTTCCTCCTTTTCAATTTGGATCCTTTTTATTTTTTCTTCATGTCTAATTTCTGTGGCTAAGACTTCCAGTACTACGTTAAATAAGAGTGGCGAGAGTGGGCATTCCTTTCTTGTTCCTGTTCATAAGGGAAATGCTTTTAGTTTTTGCTCAGTGAGTATGATGTTGGCTGTAGGTTTTTCATATATGGCCTTTATTATGTTGAAATATGATCCCTCTATTCCCACATTGATGAGTGTTTTTATCAGAAATGGGTGCTGGATTTTGTCAAATGCTTTTTCAGCATCTATTGATATGATCATATGGTTTTTATATTTAATTTTGTTTCTGTGGTATATCATATTTATTGATTTGCAAATATTGTACCATCCTTGCATCCCTGGGATGAATCCCACTTGGTCATGATGAATAATGTTTTTGATGTATTGCTTCATCTGATTTGCCAATATTTTGTTAAGGATTTTGGCATCTGTGTTCATCAGGAATATTGGCCTGTAGTTTTTCTTTCCTTGCAATGTCTTTATTCGATTTTGGAATTAGGATTATACTGGCCTCATAAAACTATTTTTTGGAATAGTTTGAGGAGAATGGGTATTAGATTTTCTTTGAATGTTCGGTAAAACTCCCCATGAAGCTGTCCGGGCCTGGGCTTTTGTTTGCTGGGAGTTTTTTAATTACATCTTCAATTTCCTTTGTTGTTATTGGTCTGTTCAAGTTTTCTATCTTTTCCTGGTTCAGTTTTGGGAGACTGTGTGTCTCTAGAAATTTTTCCATTTTGCCTATATTGTCCAATTTGTTGGTGTATAATTGTTCATAGTATGTTTCAATGATCCTTTACATTTCTGTGGTGTCAGTTGTTACTTCTCTTTCACTTCTAATATTGTTTATTTGGGTCCACTCTTTTTGTTTCTTGGTGAGTCTGGCTAAAGGTCCATCAATCTTGTTTATCTTTTCAAAGAACCAGCTTTTTGTTTCATTGATCTTTTGAATTGTTGTTGTTGTTGTTGTTGTTTTAGTCCCTATGTCATTTATTCCTGCTCTGACCTTTACTATTTCTTTCCTTCTACTTGCTCTGGATTTTTCTTTTTGTTTACTTTCTAGTTCTTTAAGTTGTAGGGTTAGAAAGTCAATTAGGAATTTTTCTTGTTTCTTGAGGTAGGCCTGTAGTGCTATAAACTTTCCTCTCAGAACTGTTTTTGCTGCATCCCTTAGATTTTGTATTGTTGTGTGTTCATGGATTTTAAGAATTAACATAATCAAAATGTCCATACTCCCCAAAGCAATTTATAGATTCAATGCAATCCCCACCAAAATACCAATGACATATTTCACAGAAGTAGAAATACTCCAAAAGTTTATATGAGGCAAAAAAAAGACCCCAAATAGCCACAGCAATATTGAAAAAGAAGAACAAAGTAGGAGGAATCACAATACCAGATATCAGGGTATACTACAAAGCCACTGTAATCAAAACAGTCTGGTACTGGCACAAGAACAGGCAGATAGATCAATGGAACAGAACAGAGAACCCAGAAATTGACACAAGACAATATGCTCAATTAATATTTGACAAAGGTGGCAAGAACATACAGTGGAGTCAAGACAGCCTCTTCAATAAATGCTGTTGGGAAAATTGAATGACTACATGCAAAAAAATAAAGCTAGACCACCAACTTACACCATACACAAGAATAAACTCAAAATGAATAAAAGACTTAAATGTGACTCATTAATGCATAAAAATCCTAGAAGAAAATGTAGGCAATAAAATTTCAGACATCATATGCAGCAGAATTTTCACTGATACAACACCTAAGGCAAGAGAAACAAAGGAAAAAATAAACACACGGGACAACATCAAACAAAAAACTTCTGCAGAGCAAAAGAAACAACCATCAAAATGGAAAGGGAACCCATTGTATGAGAAAGCATAATTGCCAATGATACATCAGATAAGGGGTTAATTTCCAAACTATATAGAGTACTCATACAACTCAATAAAAGGAAAACCAAGAACCCAATTAAAAAATGGGCAGAGGACCTAAATAGACACCTCTCCAAACAGGACATACAAATGGCCAAGAAACATGAAAAAAATGTCCAACATCACTAATCATCAGAGAGATACAAATTAAAACAACAATGAGGTATCACCTCACACCTGTCAGAATGGCCGCCATCAATAAATCATTAAACAACAAGTGCTGGCAAGGGTGTGGAGAAAAGGGGACTCTAGTACACTGCTGGTGGGAATGCAGACTGGTGCAGCCACTATGGAAAACACTATGATATTACCTCAAAAAATTAAAAATTGAACTGCCATTTGACCCAGTGATCCCACTTCTAGGAATATACCCTAAGAAGCCTGAAACACCAATAAGAAGGAATATATGTACCCCTATGTTCATAGCAGCACTATTTACAATAGCTAAGATCTGGAAACAGCCCAAGCATCCATCAGTAGATGAGTGGATAAAGCTGTGGTACATATATACCATGGAATACTATACAGCTGTAAGAAAGAAAGATCTCTTATCCTTTGAGACAACATGGAGGGACCTGGAAAGTATCATACTAAGTAAAACAAGCCAAGCAGAGAAAGACAGATATCACATGATCTTGCTTATTCCTGGAATATAATGAAATAAACTGATGAACAAAATAGACCCAGAAACATAGAGGTAGGGTATAGACTGTCAAACCTCAGATGAGGAGGTGAAGGGGGGAGATAAATCACAGAACTTATATGCATGTATGCATAACCAATGGACATAGACAGCAAAGCTAGGGATGGGGCAGGGGTGGGGAGGGGAGGAAGGTGTCAATGGGGGAAAAAGGAGAAACATTTGTAATAAAAATAAATTAATAAAAAATTAAATTAAATTAATTTAAAACAAGAAAGAGAAAAATGTATTTACAATATTTATTGAATTAAATCTGTGAGTAAGGGGACCTACACTTTTCAAACCTGTGTTGTTCAAGGGTCAACTATACATTAGTTGTACATCTATTGTACAGATTAGAGATAGATACATTTATAAATACATATGGTGATAGATATATATCTATCTCAATTGGTCCTTTATGAGGGATAATTTATCCTCATTCTACAGATAAAAAAATTAAGAGGTTAAGTAAATTGCTCAAGATCATTCCATAACGTAATTCTAATGTGAGAGAGCATCACTTGATCAACAGAACATACAGCTCAGATTGGATCAATGCACATTTTCTCAAGAAACAGTAACAAGGGCTGGTTGGTACTGGACATACCAAAACCATCAACCACAAACTGTGACTTTTGCTCCCAATTTAACATTTGACTTTTTATTGCCCCCTCTCACTGACTCAGTATCTTATCATAAGTGTGTACCTGTGACACAGATGTGCTCCCTGGGTCATCTGACAGTAACCTATCATGCCTCAATGTTGACATATACGCAAGTGACCTTTATACTTTTATATAAAAATCCCAGTTAATTCCCTATTCTTTCTTCCATGCCGCACTTAAGAAGAAAATGTATAATCTTCCTCTTCTCCTTCTTCTTCTCCTCCTCCTCCTCCTTCTCGTCCTCCTCCTTATTGTTCTTCATCTTGCTCTTCTTCTTCTTTTTCTTCTTCTTCTTCCTCTTCCTTTTCTTCCTTCTCCTTCTCCTCCTCTTCCCCCTTCTCCACCTCCTTCTTCTCCTCCCCCTCCTCCTCCTACTCCTCCTTCTTGTTGTTCTTCATCTTGCTCTTCTCCTCCTCCTCCTCTTCCCCTTCCTCCTCATCCTTCTTGGTCTTCTTGGTCGTCTTCTTCTTCTTCTTCTTCTTCTTCTTCTTCTTCTTCTTCTTCTAATTCTTTCTTCAACTGACTCTATTTGGGACTTACTAAAAACCTTAATGGGGAATTTGGCTTTATTGTTAGCAGATGAACTAATCTTGAGAACCTGTGGATGTCATAAGGGATGACAATATTTAATTCCATTGACACTCATCTTTCATTTGGAACTATGATATCATGCATGTTATGAAGTAGGTGTAGCAAAAGCAAGTTCTCCTCTTTTTAAAAACAAATCAACATAGCTAGCCAGTCCTATTTACACATTTATCTCAATGAATGACTCTAGAATTCACCTGGCATGCCAAAGAGGAATGGATGGGCATTTTAAAATGTTATTCTAGTGAAAATACATGTTGGTTCAGCAAATAAACTGATAAAAACAACTTGTATTGGACCACACTAATAGCATGAAAAGGAAGAACACATTCCTTTCAAAATTCCTTTTGTCACTGATTATCCAACTTCTTCTTTTAATTGATTTGAGAGAGAGAGAGTGGCTTGTTGTAACACTTATTTATGCATTCATTGGTTGATTCTTGTATATGATGTCCTGACTGGGAATTGAACTCGCAACCTTGGTGTATAGGAATAATGCTCTAATCAACTAGGCTACCCAGCCAGGGCCAATTATTCAATGTTTCCTTCATGTGTGCATTCATTCAACGTATTTGGCAGGCGCCTCTGTAATACTGAAGCAAAGAGAGAGAAAGAAAGTCGTGCCCTCAAAGAGAAGTAGGTTATGCAGACATGGCTACTGTGCCATGGAGTACCACAATAGGAGATGCCCAGAGTCCCAGTGTCCACACACCAGTGACACCCTGTCATCTTTAAGAGGCAAAGGGACTGGGGACGGGGGAGTCAAGTTGTAAATTTCAAATCAACTCCCCACTCGGTTAGTTACCTTGTATTCTCCTAAATAAGGGCTCAGTCCTATTAATAAGTAAATGTTTTATTATCATGTTGTCTAGTTCTAAGAGAGCACAAGAGACTGGACAAAACATCAACTTTATAACAGCTCCCTTTGTTTCAGAAAAGTTAATAAAAGAATGAATGCATACTAAAATAACGGAAATACAGTGGTAGCATTCAGACACTTTTGGCAACAATTTTTGTTCTCCAATATACCTCTGAAAGTGGGACATTCGATAAAATAACACCTGTTTCCAGATTCAGACACATTCTATTTAAAAAATCCCCCAAATGAATAGACAGAGCACCACCCTTATACACAGAGGTGAACAGGACTGAAGCAAAGTGATGTTTTTATCCAACCCATTAATCCAGCAAAGCTTTGTGTTAAGATGTGGGTATGTCAGAACAGGTTACCTCAAGAGGGCTTTCTTTTGAACTTGAACTGCCAAAATTCCAAGCAGACACCAAAGGGCTTCAGTTTAAGTGGGCAAAAGGTGAATCGTCAGAAGGAAAATAGAAAGAACAGAAGACCATGCTGGTTATCAAAGAAATGCTTCTAAAGGGAGAGGGGGGAAAAAAAGTGAAGCAGGGACAAGTTTTCAGAAAGTCAACATTCAAGTAAGGTCACATTTAAAAATATAAACCATTCAGAGGCACCTATGTAGGAAAAAGAAAGAGCTTGCTTTCCAGTGTTCAAGCATGCCGGGTAAAGGAAATAAAGACATACAAACAAAAGCTGGCTCCGGGATTATAACCAGGAAGGAGATGCTGCCTAGACTAGAAAAAGAGAAAATAAAAGCCAAGGTTATAAAATCCCAGTCACCACTAGAATTTGTTGAACACTTGGCTTCTGCTCACTCAAGAGTTGGAAACGGTAGCTCATCAACATTTCTAGCGGAGGCTAATCAGGAAAAAAGACTAAGCCCAATAAAGCAGGTAGCTCTCGAACGCTGTGGCAGCTCAGGGGAAGAGATGGTGCTGGTGGGCTTGGAGAATATTGCAACTATCAATTAAAACCTACTCTTTCGACAAGTCCGATCACTTGTGCCCATTTCCTTTTAAGGATCCACAGAGAGGGTACAAATGAAGGAAAGATGTCATCTCTGCTTTCTAGATGCGTACAATCTCTATGGTTTTGATTTTACAGTTTAAGAACGATCCACATTTTACTCTGCTATGATTGTTTCGTGAATCTCATCAACGGGCATAATAGCAAGTGGATTGATCTTGGGTTATCAATGCAGTTGACTGAAATGTTTACATGGCTCCTCCTCCATGCAAGAAAGGACACCAGGTTGAATGAGACGGGATGCTTGTTTTCAAAGAGCTTGAAGATGTGCCCACACCATCCTCATACAGGAACTAGTCCACAAGGAGGGGGTGACATCAGTGTGCTAAGAAAACCCAGAGAAGGGAACAACTCCCCTGCCAGCCTAAGACATTATAGAGAAGGCAGGGTCTTTAAGGGAAGAAAGGAAGTCGGGTAAGTTCATGTGAAGTAAACAAATTTAGGAAGTGATGCCCTCTCACTATCACCTGATGTCTAGAAAACACTCTCTCATCCTTGGAGATTACTAATGCACATTAGCATGTTAAAGATTCTGAAGATAAGGAATGGAGGTGGGTGGTAGGTAACGGAAAGAGAGAGAGACAGAATATGAAATGTCTCAGTGACAAGGAGTTTGGCCCATCGGAGGAACTGTGTTGTTGGGGTACAATACATAAATCTGGGCGAGGCTGGAGAAAAGGTCTGAGAGATGAATGGGACGTGCTCAGAGCAATGATTCTTGGTCAGGGGTATTTTCCCAGGGGACATGTGGCAATACCTAGGGACATCTGGGTTATCACAGCGAGGGGGATGAGTGCTCATGGCCTCTACTGGGTAGAGAGCAGGGATGTGCTAAGTATCTTGTAACACACAGGACAGCATCCGCCGCTACGTCCTCTCGCCCCTAACAAAGAATTACCCAGCCCACAGTGTCAGTAGTGCCAAGGGTGAGAAACTGACTTCATGAGAGGATAAGTATGGTGAACGGGCCTAAGAGTAGGAGAAGGTTAACTTAAAGGACAAAAGGGCAGGGAGAGACTGGCCCCAGACTCGAAAGGGTTTCCCACGGCACAAAACTACTTAACCATCCAACACTCTTTCTTCTCTTCATCAAGTTGAAATAAGAGCATGGTCCAGTGGCTCGGAGGTACATATATCACTTAGATATGTATTATAAACAATGGGCATGATTTATGCAACTCTTCAGCAACTTAGAAGCACACACAGGCAGAGGGAGGGTACCATCACCATCATGAGTGTTAGACTGTCATAGCAACAAGAAAGTCGACCATGGACATTCAAACACAGCTGGGCTGCTGTCCGGGACACTTTCAAACCATGCAGTAAGTACAGCAGTCCCCCTAATCCAGCTAGGATACCCCCAGTGGATGCCTGAAACGGGGGATAGCCTTGACCTCTAAATATATTATGTTTTTTCTCCTATACATTCACACCTCTCTTAAAGCTTAATTTATAAATTAGGCACAGTAACAACTAAAACTAAAAAACAATTATAACAATATGCTGTAATAAAGTTACATGAATGGTACTGAGTGGCATGATTAAGTAAATTAAGGGTGATTTGAACACAAGCACCGTGATACTAGGACAGTCGATCATAACCAAGACAGCTACTGAGTGACTAACGGGCAGGGCGTGTCTGCAGTGTGGACAGAGGGATGATTCAGTTCCAAGGCGGGATGGAGGGATGGCGTGAGATTTCATCACACTACTCAAAACAGCGTGCAAGGGAGAGCTGATGAATTGTTTACTTCTGGAATTTTTCCTTTAATATGTTCAGACCATGATTGGCTGAGTAATTGAAACTGTAGTTGGCCAGTGTTTCCTGAACAGGGCTGAGGGAAGCATCACATTTCATTTACCCACTGAAGCCATCAACATGATACAATCAAAGCATGAGAGCATTTGACAAGGCCACCAAGAAAAACACATTTAAGGTTCAAAACAGGGCTGATTAAACTCCCTTCCCCCACCCTCGACGGAAAAGACATTACATAATAAAAAGAAAAATCAGCCTGGCCAGTATTGCTCAGTGGTTAAAGCATCAACCCATGCACCAAGAGGTCACTGGTTTGATTCCTGGTCAGGGCACATGCTCAGGTTGTGGGCCCGATCCCCAGTGGGGGGGCATGCAAGAGGTGGCCAATCGATGTTTCTATCTCTCTCTCTCTCTCTCCCTTCCTCTCTCTCTAAAATCAATAAAGAAAAAAATTTTTAAAAAGAAAAATTGATATATAAAGTTTTGTATTTAAATGCTCATACATAGTAATAAATGGAAAGTACAGTTAGTGACAAGACTTATATTTTAAGCATTATAGTTCAAAATGAGGTAACTTTTGGCTCATCCAAGGTGACAACTTTGTACAGGGCTGCAAGGTCATGACTCAGGGATGTCTTCAGGTGACCACAGAGGTGAACATGAAATTAGCATATTTCACTCTTAACAGGAAAGGCCTTCCAGGTCTGCCTCATTATGTAAAACGATTATTCTAAACAGTTGGTGCTTCAAGTCTCCATAAATAACAGAGAGATTTCTTTACTACTGGTCTTTTTCTCTTACCTTTTTTTCATATTGAAAATACGACACATTGCGTTGGGTGGGGGAAAGTCTAAAAATATGTGTTCTATGCAGAAATCTTACAGACACCCAATAAATTACCCCACCATCATACCAGCGAACATTTATGTTCTAAATGCATGTACACAGCCCAGCTGGTGTGGCTCAGTGGACTGAATGTCGTCCCATGGACTGAGAGGCCCTGGCTCAATTCCAGGTCAGGGCACATGCCCAGGTTTCAGGCTCAATCCCCCAGTAGGGGGCTTGTGGGAGGCAGCCGATGGATGCTTCTCTCTCCCACCCATGTTTCTATCTCTCTCTCCCTTCCTCTCTCTCTATAAAATCAATAAAAACTTATTTTAAAAAAAAATCTACAAAAAATAAATGCATGTATGCACATATACACATGCACGCATCCATGTAATTTCAAAGACTGTGCAGTATCCATATCTTGCATACTTTTAGGAATACAATTTGTGATATGCTCCGGACGACAGGAACATCTGTACCTAATAGGCCTATGTCAGCTTGTCTTGAGGCAGGGAGATCAGTCTATTGTTCAAGTTTTCCGTCACTTGCTGCTAAAACGATTCCTAACAAATATAGAAGCCCAACCATTGCTGGAACTGAGGCATCAATAAAAGGAAGACACTTGACCCAAAAGAAGCAGAACATGGCACCTGCCCTGGCTGTGCCATCAGGCCACGTCCCCTGCTGCAAGAGTCTAAGATCTTCCTTGACCAGTGATGTGAGCAGGCTGCCCGGGGCCATGTGTCTTTCTCGGTGTCAAAACCAAAGGGATGCTCTCCCCTCTGCTTGGTTCAGTTTTTCCTGTGACAGTAAGTTCCTCAACTGTGGAGCTGAAACACAAGGTCTCTTGAAAGAAAAAAAAAAAAAAATTGGCCTTGTTGTCCGGAGAGAAGGTGAAGCGGTTCCATGGACCCAGGCCCCCCAGAGCGCCTCATGCTGACGGGGTGCAGGACACGCTGCCCCCAGACACGGCACGGTGGCCGATGGAATACTGCAAGCTGAAGGAATGTGAGAAACGGCATGTGCAGGAAGGACCTTCTGACCCTCATCTGAAGCAGATCATACAACCCTGCTTACCTCCTTATCTCCTCACCTCCGAAGACAGAGGCACTCCGAGGGGAATCTGGACGAACAGGCCCTAAGTTCTCCCATTTACCACTCTTACATCATAGGCTTTGTCCCACCATTTCCGTCCATGACTTTCCGCTGTTCATCAAACCTAGTCAAAATCACTCAGGTTTGATCGTCTCTTTGGGTCTTCATTTCCTTATGAAGGCTCCTTTATCATGTGAAATTCATATGAAATAACTGTATGCTTTTCTCTTGTTAAATCTATTGTTACAGGTGTCACAGCTGGTGACTTAGAAAAGGTAGGAAAGAAGGATATTTCTCTTCCCCTACAACACTGAGCTTGGGGACTATGTGGAGTAGAGAACGCTGTGTCCACAGCCCGAAAACTCCAGGCTTACTGTTGGACCTTTGTAATATTTCTAACTTTGCAGCATTGCTATCCAGAGAAAGGGAAGAAAAGAGTTTACAAAATAATATTTTTTTAAGCCCAAAGCAACAGAAAGATGACCTCTCACTTCCAAAAGCAGCAGGTGTGCGGGCCCTGGTGGGTCAGCCTAACGGGAACGGTCTGGGCCAAGCAGGAGTCGGGCAGTGGGGCTCATAGGAAACTGTGCAGACTTTCTAATGTGTCTGGGTTCTCTCTGCCCCACTGAAAGATGAGCAATTGGAACATCAGCCCAGGCCAGAAGGACCTGAGGCATCACCTGGTTCGCAACCTGCTTCTAAGCAAGAGCATCACTATGTCACCCAGCCTAGGGCTTGCTCCTCCTTTCCACTCCCAGCTCCCTTGACAGCTGGGAAGAGCTCTGGAGGGAAGTGGGTTGAGCCTAGGGCTGGAGGAAGGTGGGGTGTCATACTGGTGATACGTTTTATACACCTGCACGGTTTTCCCAGCTTACTCATGTCTGGCTTTATCTGCAAATTGCTTGCTTTGCCCTTCCTCTCAGACCAGAAACGTTGCATAGGCTAGATGAGATGGCATTTAGCTCAACTTACACTGAGAAAACAGACCTGCTACTAGGAAGTCTGGAAGTGATGTGCATTTTAAGGTCTTGATAAGTTTCTCTACAGGTACGCAGGGGTCCAGACTGATAAGATGCCCAGAGTCCAGGGGAACAAGTACACAGTCCAAGTGCTACCTGTGGGTTGGGGCTTGGCAGTTCCACGAAGCGTGGCCCCTCTTCGCCAGCACGTTGCACGGTGTGTGGAGACGCTTCCTCCTTCTCCAGCAGCTCCACACCAACCAAACCCCCTCTGGGAAGGGGAATTGCTCAGCTTGTCACATAGATGCTAACACTTCTCCTGTCCCCAGTGTACCCCACTCTGTGCAGGAAGAAACACTGAGATATCCACACTCCTTCTCAAAAACTTTGGAAAGCCTTTCAAAGCTCCCCTTCAGGCTGTAAGATTATGTAAAAGCAAACATTACAAACGCCTACAGACCCTGTCAGATCACAAAAATATGAAACATTTATAAATTCTACCAGAGCCTAAATGGCCGGATGAGAAACAGACTCGAAGCCTCAAGGTCTGGGACACACTATAGGGAGTGGGGGTGGGGGGCCGAGGAAATGAAATAGGATGTGCCCCAGGCAAAGGAGGCAGACACATCCACCCCCAGCTTCACAGGAGGGAAACCAGTTTTTCCGGAGATCCCACTGTCTCCAGAAGAGCTAAGGATGAAGCTGTGTTGTCTGTGAAAAGTCCTGACTTTAATTTCAAAGCCTGCAGGCTGGTGAAGCACGCCCGCCATGCACACGCGTGTGAGCCCTTCCTCATGATAGTCAGGCGGCTGATTCCCACCAGGCACTGCACGCGCGTGATGAAGGGGACAGCATCATGTCTGTAGGGGTCCCTAGTTCCGGGATGGGACAGGGAAGGAGGGAGATGAGGCCCAGAGGAGCCGGTACCAGGTGGATGTCATCTTCCACTCAAGGTCCAGTCAAGTACCAGGCCCACCATAGGCACGAAACGTACGTTTGTTCAATAAAGAAGTAAATGGAGACGCCAATTATGTTCACTTCTGCCCTCTAAGCCACATTCTTCTTAATGAGTATAATCTTTTCTTTCAGTGTGATAGATTTGTTTCCACAAGAAAATTAAGCCAAGCACAAGTATAAAAAGGAAAAAAACTTTAAAAATTCATAATCCATCACCCAACATATTGTTACCCATAGTTATGCATTGTTAGAACAATGATAACTTTACAAAAATGAAATTATAATCTATATTGTATTTATTAATGATTAAAGAAATAATATATACAATACAACCTTTTATATTATATATTACTATATATTAATTATACTATATATCTATGAGTAGAAATAAAAGGAACTGAACTTCAGATAAATATAAGAATCTATATTGTATATAAATATATATTTATTCCAAGAGAGATTAATATCTATATTTATTCCAAGAGCCATTTATATACAGGGTGTGGCAAAAGTAGGTTTACAGTTGTGAGTACGTGAAATACAAGAGTTTATTCTTGTATTAGTATTTATTAATTACTGTATTAATGTCCATATGAATAACTGTAAACCTATTTTGCCCCACCCTGTGTGTGTGTGTGTGTGTGTGTGTGCATGCACACATACATATATACAGAGATTAATGACTACGATATCCTTCTAAAGTTAGGAAAAAAATTGTTATGACGTAATCGAAGAATTCAGACTCACTCTTATAAACTTCATCTCTACAGTCACCTTTCTATAATCTACACATCAAATGGGAAGGGCACTATCATTCAACGAGGCAAATAATTATATCAATATCTGGCAATCTATTCCATAGGGATGCTGTGACCCCAGGAGAACAATTTTGCAAAGTAATCCCTCCTTGAACCGCCTCTCCTGCAACCCTCTCTTAACCACCTTCCTCCAAAAACTGAAGGGAAATAAACCACCTTGGCGTGCTCACTCCAGGTAGCATCCCCTGTCAAAGGGATTGCCTCCCTCTACTCTTGTCATTTAGCTTACGCATTATGTGGAGATAAATGAAAGCAGCAACCTTTGGGCTGCTAGATAATTTTATCAGCCTCATTTATGGCTTTCCATAGATTGCATTAACTGCCATTTCTCGGGAGATAAAAGATAAAGTGTGGCTTATGCAAAACGCCCCACCGAACAGCGGGAGCCTTGGAAGCCACTAAGCGTTAGGAGGCTGACGGAAAAGGTGAGGGACTCAGTGATCCACCAGCAGCAGGGTGCATTTTGGCTGGTGTCTATGGAGCCACAACTCAACTCTGTCCTGGGAAAACTTCTAGGCAGCTCCAAACAGAATTTGAGGAGGCAGGGCCTGTGTAACTTTTATTTTTAAAACAAATGCACCCATTTAGAAAAAGCATCTTTGGTGACATTTCAATTCACGGTTTAAGAGTGGAGCACATTTCAAACTGCTTACCTGTGTTACGGATATAAAAACAAAGTCGGGTGCTCAATAAATCTACTTTGTCCTTGAAGGGAAGTCAGTGGAGGGGAGAGAAAAGCTCCCAGTATAAAATATAAAACAGGGAAGGACTAAATTAAATGAATGAGAGTTATCAACTGAAACGACCATTACTTTGAAGAAAGCAAAGGCCATGTGGCAACCACAGGCTGAATATGTTGCTCAAAACTCGCCGAAGCTCTGGCTGGTGTGGCTCAGATGGTTGGGTCGTTGTCCCGTTAGATTGCAGGTCAGGTTGTGGGTTTGATACCAGGTCAGGGTGTGGACAGGAGGCAACCAATAGATGTTTCCCTCACACATCAAAGCTTTTTTTCTCTCTCTCTCCCTCTCCCCCTTCCTCTCTCTATAGAATCAATGAAAAGATCCTCAAATGAGGATTAAAAAAAAAAAAAACCTCATTGAAGTTACCCCTAAAGTGAGAGCCTATTAAGGAATGTAAGTGCTACTTCAAAAAGGTTGTGTGTGTGTGTTATTTTTTTCAAGAAAAGGGAAAAGGAAAGGTAAACCCCATGGCTTCCCACTATTAGTTTCATATTCCACTTACTTAAGAGGTTCCCATTGGGGAGAGCTGGGTATGGAGGACATGGGGACTCTCTGGATCCATTCTGCAAAGTCTCGAGAGTCCACAAAAGGTATTGTGGCTGAAACTGGGGCAAGGTTTATGAACACATTCAACAGAAATATTGATCATCTGATATTTCCAGCTGCCAGGGATGTGGCACCAAGGGTGACAGAGTGGCCCTGCCCCCACGGAGCCTCCGTTCCAGAGGACAGCAGCAGGAGGACTGGAAATGAGCACGTGAAGTTGTGCTCCTTACACCCGGAGTCCAGAAAGAGGCCATGGAGCGGAGATGCAGAGCTTGCAGGACAGAGCAGGAGCTGACAGGGAAGGGCCCTTGCAAAAGGGCACATTTCAGCGGATCCCTAATGGATGAGAGGAAACTGCCTTGGCACAGGGTGCGGGAAGGAGCATCCAGGGAGGGCGGAACAGCGCGGCATTGCCCTGGCAGCAGGCAGGAGCCTGGCTTGCTCCTGGAACCCAGAGGCAGCCAGCAACACTGGAGCAGAGAGAGCCGGGCCAGACTGGGAGGAGGCGGAAGGGCAGGCGAGGGGTGTTTCCCAGGGCCGGTGTGACTCGGGTCTTAAAAAAGCAATACCAACTTCCGATCGATTTCTGAACACTTTCAAGACGTCTTCTATCTTCTGTTGTTTAGATGACCGGACTCTACTCGCAATACATGTGAAAGAAGCCTATTATTCTCAGGGGAAATGGCAACAGGAGCCAAATAATATGTTGATGCGGGGGCTTCCGCCACCTTGTCCGAGACTGGAGTGATCTCTCGGGATCTTCTTCATGGAGAAACGCAGAACATGTGTGAACACCCACCACTGTTCTCTTAAACAAAGCGAAAGCTGGGAGGCAGAAAACAGTCTAGAAATAGGAGAACCAAGGCGCCTTGCTTTCCATTTTTACACAAAGAAAAGAAAAAACAGAGAGAGAAGTGCCTATCAATGATGTGTGATGTCAAAAGAAGCCATACGATTGAAATATTTCGGAACGTCACTGCCTTTCCTGTAACTGTGCACCGAGGGTACCTGGTGCTATTTAATTCAGGGGAACCATAAATCTGGAGCCTGCAAAAACATCTGACAACAGTTAAAGATGTTTTGTAAATGTGCATACATATTTATAAACATGGCAGCAGAAGCCGGCGAACGGAAGGAGTGTGCTTCCCCTAAAGTCATCTGAAAGTCGAAAAATGCCATTAATTACTTTGTCACGACAACCTTGTTCAATTTCATCTCAGGTGACTTATCAGCTTTGATACAGAACTGAAATTTTAATACCAAATTGCAGCCCGCGACAGAGGCAGCATACCTTAAAACACAGAGCCTCTTTTCTTTCTTCTAGGCAACATTACGCTAATCTGCCCTGACAGAGGAGGACTCCTCGGAACTAGCTAGCAAGTCTCCCAAATATGAAGCAGTAAACCCAAATGTCAATTACTTTTCCAGTAGTAGACAAATTGCTAGCACACTAATGCAATTTAAGCCCAATAATTAGATAACAGGACTACAGAGAGGGCCTGGTGACAGAGCTTCTGAGATAATAGAATCTAGTGTCCTACTTCTTAAATATTAACATCATTCTGTCTCAGTCAATCGGTTTATGGTAATTTAAAAAAGGGCAAAGCAAATTCCTTTTATTGATAATAATATTGTGCTACTGCAGAGTTAGCTTTGAAGGTTAACAATCTATGGGGTCAAAACTTAATCATGTGTTATTGCTCATTTATGCATTTTTCTTTCATCTCTTTCTTTGGGAATGCCCTCTTTGTGAGAAGACAAGAGTTTATGAGAAACACGTGTGTGTGAGAACACACACACATACACACACACACACACACACATGCACAATGCACTGACAATAGGCATCCATTGTCAAATGAGACCATCCAACTCAATTAATACTACTATAAAGAAAGCAATCCCTTGATGGCACATACATTCTAAAATTTCAACCTGATCACCTTTTCTTCTCCCCATAAGTGCCTCATTTTAAGGACATCATACATATGCCTATAAATTAGTCTCAAAAGTCCTATACTCTACCCCCACCTTCTTCACACTGTGAGGCTCACACTTTATGCTTAGATTCAAATACCTCCGTAGGTCTTAGTTCCAATTTCAGTTAAACAATAGCTTGGTCTGTTTGGGGTGGTTGGATAGATTTTGTTTTTGTTTTTGTTTTTTTATTTTATTTTACCTTTATTGATTTTAAAGAGAGAGGAAAGGGGAGAGAGAGAGAGATAGAAACATCGATGAGAGAGAACATCGATTGGCCACCTCCTGCATGCCCCTTACTGGGGATTGGGCCCACAACTTGGGCATGTGTCCTGACCAGGAATTGAACTGGTGACCTCATGGTGCATGGGTCGACGCTCAGCCACTGAGCCACACCAGCCAGACAGATTTTGTTGTTTTTATTAAATGGAGTTTAAGTGCCTTATGGGTTCTGAAGCTTCTATAACATTATAGAATGAGCCAGAATTAAAGTGAATTCCCCAGGGCATAGTTCTTTTAGGTTTTCAGTAATATATCTGAATGGGTGGTCAGATGCGCAGACGTCAATCTGGTTACAACCCAGATCGACAAAATGACTACATCCAGGACCAAATTCTGTTTCCCTACTTTCCAACTGTATAATGAGAAAAACTAAAGCTTTTAAAACTTTCTTTGAAGAGATTTTGATGGAAAAAGGTTACGTGTGTAGGGAGATCTATAAGGTGAGTATCAACAATATCGGTAGCAATAGGAATAACCGGGGTTATCCCCTGTGTGTACTAAAATAGTTATGTACTACAAGAAGAAACAAACAACTAACTGGATGCAAAAATAAAAGTATTGTGTCATTTGGGATGGTGGCATGGAGGCATTCATACAAAAACAGAAATATCAGGGTTGATGCTATATGGAGAGTTAACATGACTATGATTGTGGATGCATGGATCAGGTAGAGGCAGGTAGCACACAGGAAAAATAAACAGATTCAACAGAAGCACTATTAGGCATTACCTCAAGGAAGCTCTGGAGTTATTTGCTGACTTATTGGTGAAACTGTCTTTGTCTTATGTTCTTGAGAAAAGTCCCTACCCCCCCCCCCCCAATGCAGTGTCCTCCTTAGTAAAACAAGGAGAATAGATTGAATAACCTCACAACTTTAAGGCTCATGAGAAGATCATGGGGCAACACAGCATGACTGAATCAGAAGGCAGAGGTCTCAGAACAATGCAATATGCCCAGACAATTTTTGAGTAGAATGATGGATATGTCAGGTAAGAGACCAGCGGAGACACAGCTCCTACAAAAGTTAGGCTCTGAACAGATGTATGACGCAAAAATATCCAATGGAGTTAAATTTACCGTTTGTTAATGAGGGGCCACATTGGAAACAATGTGATCCTCCAACACTGCCATGTTTTCTCCCAACTCAGAACATGGGATTTGTTATTCGCTTAAGTGCAGGATGAAGTGGTTGGCTTGCATTTAAGGTCATGGGGGAAGCATCTGTATTCTTGGTCATATGCAATACTCTCAGATACTCACAATGGGGAACTGAACCTCCAATATTTACCTCCCATCTTTCGCTCACTCTGAGGCATAGCCAGTTCTATTGCAACACCTGTTTTGACTGTGAGAGTGTATTCTGATGAATGGATCGAGCAGGGAACAATCTGAGCATAATGTGGATTTCACATTTACTCACGCTTGATCTCATCTGTGAGAGACACTGGGTTAGCACCGAAAACTCCACCCAGGTGAAATGAACTCACAGAAATGCACACCCACACAAGCACACCCCTCAAACACTCACCTGTTCCCTCCATTCCCAGCGTGTGTTAGGAGTCACACCTGTCCAAACTGGTCTCACAAACGGTATCTGCACAGAGGTGCACAGCCAGCACCCCACCACCTCTCCATTTGTATTTTTCCAAATAGTACCACCTCTGGGCTTGGGCATCTGCACTGACCTATGCTGTTTGTCCAAGGTCAAAAGCCCTGGATGGTTGGGTGCTGGTGAACATACAAGCTATGGTTTATAGCTGTGCTCAAGAGTGTTTGCACAGTCTAGGACATAACTTATGTGGGGGTTTTTTCTAGCCTTGATAACCTTCTGATAGGTAGCCATGGCTAAGGCTGTTGGCAGAGCAGTATATAAATGTGTTGTGCATCCCACACAGGGAAAAAGAAAAGTGCCATGAGCCCCAAGTCTCTACTGAGATATAGTTTTATTTGTTGCTCATTTTCACAGATGAAACCCATTCATCCCATTTCTCTGCCCTCAAAAGTTTGAAATGCACAGTGCCAGTTGGATATGTAGACAACTTAAATGATCTGCCTCAGGTGAGTATTATTTAGTTAATTCAAATCCATTATATTATTACAGAGATTAAAGACCTTTTGGTCCTACATGCTAGAAAAGCAATAAATCTGAATTAGATCTACCATTTTAGTCACTCAGGATTAGACCTTTTGGTGATGTGATCCATTAACGTGCTTTAATCTATTGATTCATCCTAGAAAGACACAATTTAAACTCAGAAGTCACAAAATGAACTTTCCATTAAGTTTGGAGACTATGGTCACAGCTCATTTGACTTTTATGAACTAGAAAATGTGATGTAGACCACAATGGCATTCTATTAGGGGAAATCATGCATTTAACCATGTAGCAAAATACTGCAGTCAATTATGTGAACACACACCTATTTTACACATGGCTGGCTCTCTGACTTTAAATTATTAAGGATGGGCATTTAGCTTGTTTTAAGGAGTATTTACTCCCAAGTAAAAGATGCATGATAAAACTTTGTTCAAAAGTAAATGAATATTTTTCACTCATATTAAATTTTTTCCAATAAGAAAAAAGGAGTAGAGCATAGAAACTTTTGCTGTATTTATGTTGTTGCCTCAGAAGAGAAAACACGTGATCTGTTTGTGCTTTCTAAATAAAAAAAAAAAAAAATACATATTCTATCAGAGAGAGAAGAAAAAAACTCAATCAGAAGCATATTTTGAGATTCATCTGCCAGCCTAGAAAATATAATGATAATGTAAAACGAGGATGACAAAACAGAAAAGTAAAAAAAAAAAAAAAATTTAGATAAGGTTTAGTTTCCGTTTTCTGGTGTTCATTGTGATGGTGAACTCTATAAACATCATTTTCTCGCAATATAATTTTGTTTATATTAGTATTATACTTAAGCCAGACTATTTTAATAGCAGACTCATTGTTATGCAATATTTCACCAAGGGTATACTTTAGTGCCACATATGATTCAACAAAGTTCTACATTGAATCCATCACCACCAACTTTTACCTGTGAAACTTTTCTCCCACGTTCCTAGTCATAAAACCCTGACTCTTTAAAAGCCTGAAATGTTGGAAATAATCTAGTCCAAATCCCTCATTTTCAGAAGATGAGTTAAGTCCCACAGTGGTTGAGTGACATGTTCAAGGTCACACAGTTCTGCAAAGACAATCCACCACGACAGCATTCACTGTCTTCTATTTCAACCTCTTTAGATGTTTCCCTCTATTTTTTTTTTTTTATCCTCACCCGAGGACATTTTTTTTTTTGATATTTTGTTCAGATAGAGTGGGAGGGAGAGAGAGAGAGAGAGAAACATCGATGTGAAAGGGACACATCGAGTGGTTGCCACCCACACAACCTAACCAGGGCCGGGGACAAACTGCAACCGAGGTACATGCCCTAAGCGGGAACTGAACCCTGGTCTCTCGGGACCGCAGGCCAATGCTCTAACCGCTGAGCCAAACCGGCCAGGGCTCCCTCTATTTTTTAAAATCAATATCTCCCTTGGGCCTCATTCATAAGGGCATAAGCAAAACAAGAAACCTCCTGAACATGTTTGGGAATTGTTCTTATCTGTTTCTTCTCCCCTGAATCTACCTTGTTGTTAAGTCTTGCTTATTCTTTCTTCTTTTTATCTACTCAAGCTAACCAACCACCTTTTGCACAGTGCATGCCTTTTCTTGGCTCTCACTCCTGAATGTGAGACTAAAGCACAGTGCAAATCAGTGCTGTAAATTTTAGTCCCACTATCATCTTACATCCACCAGACATGTTGCTGCTATTATCTGGTTTTATCTTTGCAGAAAATAGGGAGGTGAGGTTGAATTCAATAATAAAGAATTTAACTGATAGGAATTAATTAGGAACTGTGCTTGGGTGAGGCAGGGGCAATAGAGAAGTCTCCAACATGGGTACCCAAGTGCACCTGTTATTTGCCCAGATGGAGAAGCCAGGACAGATTAGGGTGATGCAGGCAGTGGGTGGTTGTTGAATTTGGTTTCAGATATAATGAATGAGTGGGCCCCTGAGATATTCATGCCAATGGGGCCAATGGAGTTATGAATGAAGAACTGTGTGTCTCAAACTCAGAAGAAATATTAGATGCTAGAAAAATTATTTTTGAAAGCCATCAAGAAATACTTAGGGGTTGAAAACATAGATTGTGTGGAGTAAAAAGAAACAGAACCATAGAGAGTGTCCATATCCTTGAATGTGCATTCATTTACTTAAAATTATTTCTTTAAAATATTATTAATATTTATTAATATTATTAATAATTATTAATATTAACATTATTACTTAAAATATTTCCAATATAAAGCTCTACATTTGTTCTTAAATCATTGGCCAAGTGTATATTTTTAACTAATGAATTTAATATATAACTCGGGAGAATAAACATATTTTTGTTCCCTTCTTTTACTGCACTCCAATACATGCAATGTGAAGAGAGAGAGAGAGAGAGAGAGAGAGAGAGAGGGAGGGAGAAAAGCACATGATGTATGCTTTAAACATGTCGGATGGTATTAAAAATCATTTTAGCTTTTGGAATTCAGTCTAAGCAGTAAGCAAAGATGACTTCAATGCAGAAAATGCAATAAAAGACAGGACAGGGTAGGAAATCAATGCTTCCATTTGTAAGGACAGAGAAAAAAGGATGAACCAAACATTATTAGCATGATATATAAGCACTGCATAGCTGCATTTATATCACTTGTATTAAGGATAAATTGCCTGAATAAATTCTATTATTCTAAGAAATAGCACAAATAACAAGCTGACAGCATCAAGAAAAAAGTGAAAATAATAATGTTGATATTGCTGGAATCGTATGTTATTTCTCTATTTCCAGTTGCATGGATCTAGTTAGGCAATAATTCAAATTTGACAGTGGGTTCAGCTTTTAAAGTTGCATTCATATATCCAATTGAAATCTTCCAGAATGGGAAACTAATTATTTATTATTAAAAATAGCCTGAACTTATTGTCTCCTGCGTTCCATGCAGTGTGATAAATATTTCACATAAATTATTTGAAGCATTTCCCCCAAAATTGAAAGATAGCTATTATCATGCTGATATTATAAATTATGGAACTGACTCTACGTTAGATGACATACTCCAAATAAAACACTAGTAACCTGGAAGAAACAAAAATTTAAAACATGGCTTCCTCTAATACAAAGGTAATAAAGTATGAGCTTTGAAATCTTGGGTTCAAACTTCTGATCTAACCTGCAAAGCTTTTTTTGAACCTTAAATGGCTTGATCAATTCTTTTGAGCCTCAGTTTGATCTGAAGGAGAGGATGATGATGTCTACCACATAGTGCTGTCTGGAGCATTCAGTGAAAATGTATACAAAGCACTTACTACAATGCCAGGGCCAAGGAAATGCTCAGCCAATGGTAGCTGGTGGTGATGGGAAAGCAGATGGAAGAAACCGAGACAGAGGTCAGCACCTTGGAGAGCAACTTCGCTTACTCTAGAACACCAGAGGAATCGGTGAAGGATAGAGCTTGGAGAACGAGGGATTTGCAATGTCAAACCTCATGGGGAGAATAAAAAAGAAAAATACTCAAATTTAATAATAGAATGTGAAGTTTTAATGTAGGAGTTAAGATGTTTTTTGGTTAAGGGCTGAATACCATTATAATGTTTAACCCTTAACTAAACACGGGTTGCATGCCTATGTGCTAAAATGCTTCACCTGCCTTATCATGGTTCTTCATTTCTTCAGGCAGACCTATGACATTCTTGCTTTGCAAGTAATGAAATAAGAGCTCTCTGGGTTCAGTGACCTGTTCTAAGTCACTCAACCAGTAAATGGTGATGTCTGTTTGCCCTCTTGATCTCACATGGCTCCTCTTCCTGGACTCAATTTTCTTTCATCCTTCTCACTGAAATTTTTTTAAGGAATATGGATGTTGGGCAATGTTAAAATTCTGAACTCCCAGGAAGAGAGCATCTGATCAACCAGTCACATTCATGGCTTTCCTCACTCCAACCAGCCATGGCCAGCAAGAGGATCTTCAATCTACCAGGAGATTCACTAAAGCCCTGGATGAGGTTTTCTAAGAGGTGAGAAGGTGAGCTGGACATACTCACTCCCCAACAGAATTCATTAGCATTGCAATCATGAAATCTGAGAGAGAGAGAGAGAGAGAGATCTTAAGAAGGTAAATAAAAAATGGTTTTCATTACACATTTCCTCATGGAACAAAGACAAACATTCCAAATATTTCATAGCTATCAGATGAATGGAATTTTTCCTGGCTACTAGTTCCAAAGCACCAAGTGGGGACCTTTAAATAAATTTTGGTAGAATCTATTGTTTAAAGATTGCTTTTCTCTCATGAAATATCAGCTTTAGCATCTTATGAGAGGAAGCCCAGTAAAGATGCTTTCTATTAATGATAATAAGGAGCATTCACTGAAAGTGTTTAATGCATCAGACCCTGTGTTAAACACTTCATATGTATAATCTAATTTAATCACCCCAGGATTCTTGCAAGATAGGTATCATTATCATGCCTGATCTATACATGAGAACACAGACACAGAGTCTAGAGCACATATGCAGAGTAACCCGGTTAGTACCTAATAGAATTAAGATGTGAATTTGGGTCTCTACCACCATGTGTCTAAAGTTTGGGTACCAGACAGTTTCTACTATTAATTATAGTAGATGTAGAAGATGTTTAATGACAGTTCTCATTAACAATACCAATTACTCATCTTACTGGTTGTTCTTCTAGAAGACAAAATGCCAAGTCCATCATGAGTAAGAGCATAGCCATCCCACAGTTTATAGAGTAGGATGTCCCAGACACTGGTCCTCAGTTGTGTTCAGGGAAAATGTCACTACATTAAATAGGACAGACATCCTCCAACCTAAACTGCAATGGGGAAGAAAACATAGAGACCTAATCGTGATTGATATGGGGGAGGGAGCAGGAGGCAGATTCAGTAAACGCTGGATTCCTCCATGCTGAAAAGCATGCCTGGCAGTAATATGAATGTTATCACCCCATGTCCTCCTTCCCTAATCTACTGGGTGCTATTTTGTGCCATTGTGTCTCAATAAGAATTCCCAGAATTCAACATCTGAGGATAATTCCTTTACAACTTACTATGTCATCATAGCAATGGCTTAATTATAAAAGCCCATTCTTCTTTCATAAGGTTTTTGCAATAAGGTTACATGATCCAGTAGAACGTTCCCAGAACCTGCACCCCAGCTAAAGCTCTGCCATGGATTTCCACGAGAATTTTGGTAAGTTGTGAACACTCTGTGGCATGCATTTCCACTTTGTTAAACAAAGAAAACATCTTTAAACATTCTAAAGCACTGTAAAAGGCATCAGAAACTACATGTTGGACCGTGCAAAATGGTATTGATTATTCTTGTTTTCTTATTCTCGTTTCCAGCCACCATGCATTTTTCTGAACAATATTAGCTTTTAGTCTATCCCATACAGTATGCATTAAGTGGTACATCCATAACTGCAAAATACATATGGCAAGTGGTGCATGCGCCACCCCTAAATTCTCAAGAATCACTCAAAGTCAAAACCTGGACTCATTCACCAGTGAATGTAAATGGCGCCCCTCCCCCTCCTCTGGTTATAAATCCTAGTGCAATAGAAAACTTGAAACAGTGGCTTATCCTAATTACAGGCACCATGGTAGCAGGAAGAAAACAGTAACAGCCAATTAACAGGGTATTTTCAGGCAAACCTCCGCCGCTTGAAAATCCTGCCCAGTTTGCAGGCTCACCAGCGGAGGTGACTCCAGTGTAACTCGTGCTTGTATCAGATGAGAAAACACAGGCCCATTTTTCAATCCAGCCATGCTGTCTGTTGAGAAGATGCTTCAGAACTGATTAATGACAGAAAGCAGAGAGGAACTGCTCCGACCGAGGCTGTCAAGGTCAAAGGCAGGAGCAGACTGAACCAGGAGAGCCAGGATGCTGCCGGAGCTGGATGCAGACTGCCGGCCGCACGTTTTGGCTGAAGCCACGCACTGTCTTTCCCTCTAGTTCCCATTCAAACCACACACAAGGCGAAGAGGCATATGGTACCTTCTCCCAGCGTGGGGTACATGGGGGCTCTAATTTAAGCTCTCAGCCTTTTAGAGTCCTTTGCCAGCAAGAAAAAATATATAAGCCATGATATTCTGAGCACCATATTTTGTGCAATATGTCTTGGAGCATGTGGTCCAATACGTTTGAAGGCAGGGCCAACTGCAACTAACTCAAGGCACATCTTTGATAGAGGAGATTGACAGGTGTGTGTTCCCCAAAATGTTAGGCAAATCATAATAACAACACCACCTTCAAGCCTTCACCCAGTACTTATCCAGTATAGGCATAGTGCTAACAGCCTTCCACAGATTTTTCTCCTTTAAAATTCATTACAACCCTGGCCAGTTTGGCTCACTGGTTAGAGCATCTCTCTCTCCTTCCCTCCCTCCCTCTGACTCTAACTGATGATAAATACAAAAATATCCTTGGGCGAGGAATAAAAATAAAATTCATTACAACCCCATGGAGTAGGTCCCTTTATGATCCTAATTTTTTGAAAGAATAAACAAAGGCCTAGAAAATTAAGTCATTTGCTCCAGGTTTGCCCATCAGTTGCATGAAGCCAGATTCAAAGGCAACAGGACTCCAGAGTCCTCACACCTGACATTAGAGTATACTGTGATACTAGACACTGTACGGCATGGATACTACACAGCATGGTATGTGTATACTGGGTGCTGAACATTACTCTTTAGTTTTTTAAAGATTTTTTTAATTGGTTTTTAGAGAGAAAGGGGAAGATAGAGAGAAACATCGATGTGAGAGAGAAACACTGATCGGCTGCCTCCTGCACACTCCCTACCAGGGATCGAGACCACAACCCAGGTATGTGCCCTGACCCAGAATCGAACCGGTAAACTTTTGTTGTACAGGATAATGCCCAGCTAACTGAGCCACACCAGCCAGGGCACTCTTTAGTTTTGATCAGGGTACACTAACTTGTGAACTCAAGGCCGCTAATTGAGACATCAAAGCAAGGTAGACTTGTTCAAATGACTGCCCTCATTCATTCCTTTTTTTTTCTTTATTAATTCTAGAGAAAGAGGAAGGGAGAAGGGGAGAGAGATGAAAACATCGATGAGAGAGAACATCGATTGGCCACTTCCTGCACACCCCCTATTGGGGATTTGGCCCACAACCTGGGCATGTGCCCTGACCAGGAATCAAACCAGCGACCTCCTGGTGCATGGGTCGATGCTCAATCACTGAGCCACACTGGCCGAGCTCATTTATTTATTCAAATACTTATTGGACATCTACAGAACTTGAAGAATAACAGTTTGCACCGAAGAATTCACAAAACAAGATTTCAGGTCTGGGGTATGAGGAGAACACTGATCCATGCACTGGACCTGAAATGGCTCTGACTTGCTCCTCTGAACCTGAGCAAAAGAATAATAAAAGGCCCTGGCCGGTTTGGCTCAGCGGTTAGAGCATTGGCCTGCGGTCCAGAGGCATGTACCTCATTTGCAGTTTGTCCCCGGCCCTGGTTGGGTCATGTGGGTGGCAGCTACTCGATGTGTCCCTTTCACGTCGATGTTTCTCTCTCTCTCTCTCTCCCACTCTATCTGAACAAAAAATGGAAAAATGTCCTTAGGTGAGGATTAAAAATAATAATAATAATAAAAGTACACACACAAATATATCTGCACTTACACACATACACACATGTCAACTCACAAAATATTACTTGATCATTTCATAGAAAACAAAAGAGGTCATGGTATATCAGGTTTTGGGTAGAATGTATGAGTTCTAGGAGTGAGATTTTCTTCATCACAAATAGACAAAACCCTGGGGAACAGGTGAACTAAGCCTCCAGTAAAAGCAAGCTGTTCCTTGGAGCTATTTCTAAGAGCACCGGGTCCTGGTTTAAAATGCCCCCACCAGTTCAAGCAGGAAGGTCAGCAGCTCCTGTGCTTTGAGTGCTCTGACACCTCGGCCATCTCCCCAGCGTCCACAAGCCTGATGGGTGCGGGTAGATGAATGGCCCCAGAGTCCCAGAGGTCAGGCCAGAATCCCAGCACCACCTCGTGCCACTGTGCTTGCCTAATCCCTCCCCTTCAGGGCCCAAGCACGCCTCTGCTGGCAAAGACAGCAGACACTATTTGGAAGTGGTTGAGAGAATCAACTGTGTTAACTGCACCGTTCCCTGTGGGCAACTCAAAAATAAACAAACAACGGAGGAGGGCGGGAGGGAGAGACAGAGCACACACATGCTGAACAAGAACTTCTCCGAATGCGGGCTTGCCACAGGGGCATGAGAGCTTGATGGGGAGATGATGAGTAACCGCTCCTGCTCCTAAATCCCACACAGACGCATGTGCCAGAACAAAGAGACGGGGGCCCGAGAACGTGCATTTTAGCGCGTGCAACAAGTCATTCACTGACATGTGGAAATATGAGCATAACTGGCCAATCGATTCATATAATTCCCCAGAAGCAACCAGAGAGCTCCCTGTGGCCACTGGAGATGGCAAACTGCATTAGCAGCCGAGAAGTTTATTTTGAGTTGACAAAAATAGGCAGTTGTGACCCGTAAACCAGACCCTGCGACAGCTTCCTGAAATAGACGAGAGAGCCCGGTGCCAGCCTCTCTGTAGGCACCGCGTATCCTCCTCGGCTATTCGTTTCATCCTGTGCTTGTTATGCTTGGTCTTATAACATTTGCTAGGAAAGTAGTCATCATAATACCCACATGCCAGCTGCTAGCAAACAAAACAACTGCATCACAACAAGTGGAGAAGGGCACCCTTCGTGGTGGTGAATGTTTCAGGCAACAGTCACCTAAAACCACATAGGACGGAGGAGACTCAGTATCTGTGCCGAGGTCCGTGGTAGGTGAGATAAATCAAGGTGTTCCATTATTTTGGACTCTACTAGCTTCATTCCGCATTGTGCTCAGGGTCTCATTTGGTTTTGGTTCACCAAATTCCCTCTCCATCTCTTTTATTCCAGATCCCTTAGCAAAAGAAAGTCAGATTGCTCTTTTAGCCCCATAACGGTTGGTATTATGAAATTGATATCTCTGGCTAAAAACGAGCTGTGTGTGCTGCAAGTCTCGGCATCAGGATAGTTTGCAACATTCTGATTTGCATTTAAAAGATAAGAATGACGCAGGTGCACCGTGATTCTGTGTTGCTTACAGATACTGTTTCCTCCACGCCACTCAGTGTGGTCTCATTACTTCCAAGTTTTCTTCCTTCACAGTTTTATAGTTTTCAATTTAGCCAGTGAAGTTGATAGCACTCTCGTAGCTGAGAAAGGAGTGAGCCGAAGACGAAGCAGGGACCTAATATATTGATCTTTATTTGGTTTTCCTCCTAGCCGAAGGTTTCTGGGATCGCATACCTCTTTTCTTTAAAATAGACAATACCAGCAGGGAAGGAACTGACAGCCGCATTTAGAAAGACTGCATTTTGTGTTTAACTGTCCTTTTTTTTTTTTTTTTGTCTAAAATCAATGTGGCAGATACATTTGTTCTCAACCCTTTAATTATTTCTTCATCTTTGGGAGTAAAAACTTTATTTCTCAGGGCAGAAAATGAGACAAATATAAAAAAGTATAAAAATAAATCACCTATGGTCTGCCTCCTTGAGATAACCACTGTTCGTGTTTTGGTGTATTTTATTCTGTGTGTGTGTGTGTGTGTGTGTAAAAATACACATATAATCTGAAGTATTCTCAGTATGCCATAAAAATGTTTTCAACACCTGTGTGCCTGCTATGCATGTGTATTCCATACACACACACACAAACACACAATACCCTTAACATGAGCGACCTTCTCCAAGGTACCAGATCCGTCAGGAAAGCTGACTCCTCTCTCAATATGTGCCAAACAATGGTGAGCATTAGCCTCCTCTTCTGCTCCCTATCCCCACCATCCACGACCGCCTCCTTTACCATGGGACCCAAGCAAGGGGTTTCTTGCCTCCTAAATATAAATTAAACATCTTTTCTCTCTGTTCCCAGTGGCACCGCTTATGCCCTGATCTCTAGTGCAGATTAGCATAAACGCTGCCCAACTGACCTACTTTGTTTCCCTTTGGTCTCCTCCAGTCTGTGTTCCACGAGGCAGCCGGAGGGGTCTTCTGCGTGCACGCGGGATCCAGCCATCCCTCTGTGTGCATTCTGAAGCCGCCCCACCATTAAGATGGCTGAGAAGAGACTGGGCCTTTCCTTCCCAACCTTCCCCTTCCAGACAGGGCCTCTCTCCAGCGTCTGAGCTTGCTTGCGTCTGGTCTGGGTGGTTGCGTATCTCATCCATTAGCTTAAACCATCTTTCCCCTCCTCTTCTTTCCTCCCCTCATTGCCTAAACCAACTCCTCTCTCCACTAAAACTGCTCCCAACCCAGTTCTTCCCTCAGGAGTGCACAACACTTTCCTTGGCCCCCTAGAGGTAGCCCGTGGGGTCCTGTGTCTCCCCCCGTCAGAGCACTGAGGAGAGAAGGATGAGAGTGGTCTTTTAATTGTGCATCTGTTGTGAAGGTGTCTCTTGAGTGTACACTGCACCCCCCACCTGGCCCATAATAACTGATGCTTGCAAACATGCCAAATGCATATCAAATCCATATGGTTCACCTGTATCACTTAATCGATGAGGAAGCAAAGCTGCAAAAGTAATCCATGACTTCCAGGACCTTCTGTCACGACAGTTTAAAGACTAGATTTTCCCTACCCAGGGCCCACTGCACACCAGTGCAACCCCACCTTCCTGGGCGCATGCTGTCCTAACTGAATACTGAGCACCTAGAACCCTGGCCTTCTGCTCCAGCTCCTTCCACGCCCCATCAGCACAACAGCATCACATCCGCTGCCCTCATCCTGAGGCACCACCTCCAGACACAGCCTTGCTGTGGCAGCTCCCACCTGTCTCCTGAGTCCCGTCTCTCCTCACACTGGTCCATAATCCATCCCCACAGAGCCTATGATATGGTCCACATCAAGCCCCATGTCTCCATGTCTCCGCCTTCAACATGAAACTAGAGGCACGTTCCAGGTCTCTTCCTGGACCTCACAGACCTCTACTTACTCTCCTACCACCATCCTCACTGTCCTCATTTACCGAGCATATGTCTTTGAGACCCGATGGACAATGCCTCTGTTCTTGCACCCATGCCTCTGCATGAACAGCCCCTGCATGCATGCTTGCCTCTGGGTGTCTCAATGACCGTTCACACCCCCCACTTCACACTTAGTCCACATCTCCTTGTGCAGAAAAGTATCCCCTCACATCACACTCTAACCCTGAGCTACCACTCAGTGTATTTCTTAATGAATTAATCTACGAATGAGTGGGCTTTAGACCTACTGTAATGAACCGACAAACCCTGAAAAGCATTTCCCCACATTCGATTTCTGAGGCATTGCTCTGTCCTGTCTACTAGATCTCCGCCAAAATGAGTGCATATAAAAGCACGATCATGTCAGAACAAATATTTTTCAAGTCCTCTGGGAGATCCTCTTCTTCCCACTGCAACGAACAAATATCCAAGGAAGACAGAAAATTAATAATGCCAGAGCAGCAAGACATCGACTTTAAGTCAGGGCTATTTAGGCCAGAAAGAAAATGTGGGGCTGCTGTCCACAGCGCTCAGGGTCCCCCGTCCTGGCACCTTCTCTGAAAGGCACCATCTTCCCTAGGATGTCAAGGGAAGACCCAACTTTCTCCTGCCCACACTCAGGTTCACCAACCACACCACTGTCACGTATTTTTAAAAGGCTAAATGATATCTATGAGATTATGTTTTAAAGTAATACATAGCAACAGTCCACGGTCCTTCTACCGGTGTTATTTCTTTTAAAAATAGAGACACGAGCAATTTAAACCTATATATTGATCAGGGTGAGCTACCGTATTCTATTTACATGATTATGAGGTCATTTCAAATGTTTCGTGTAGATTGTCTCCAAGTCCCTGCTTGCAAACACTACACAATTTTGTTGAGAACTAGGATGTAACAGAAAGAGGCAGGAGAGGTAGGAACACAAGCCTTGGTGTGCGCTGGGCTGTTGAAGACTCAAGTGGCCTTAACTTCTCTGAACTTCCGTTTCCTCCCTGTCAGATGGAGATAATCACCTTATCGTCAGCATCGAATGCCTTTGACAGGATCCGATCACACAGAAGGTGGGCAGAAGGGAAGCCTCAAAGCAATGAAGTCAGGAGAAAACGAAAGGAGAGAAACACGGTAGCAAATATAGACAAGTTTTATTTCGGGGTTTTGTGCAGAGGAGATCAGAGAAACCGGGTGGCAGATGGAGGGGAAGTGGAGTCACAGGAGTTTTTTTCATGTTGCATATATTACAGCATGTTCACACGGTGAAGGGTGTGATCATGTCCTGTCTCAAGGTGTCAAATACCATCGATGAGATGGAGAGTCCTAAATGTGTACCTTCATGCCAAACCTCATCCTTGTCCTCCAGACACAACGAGCCAGCTGTCTCCTGGACATCGTCCTTAGAAATCCAATGGACCTCATGCTGAAGAGGTCTAAACATGAGCTCCCAACTCCTCCCCCTTCTTCAACTCACCCCCTCGTCTTTCCTCTCTCCCTCCCTGACAATCTGCTCCTCTTGCAAGCCATCTTGAAAATAGCACTTCCATTTTTGAGATGCTCAGGCTGAAATTCTTGTAGTAACCACTGGCTCCTCTCTCTTTGGCACAGCCCACGGTCAATCCACTACCTACGTACGTACTGTCTTTGCTTTTGAAATACATCAAACTCCAACCAGTTCTCACTCCTGCATTGCTACCAACCTGGTCATCTCTTGCCTGGATGTCTGTCATGCTCCCTAAACCCATGCTGGACTCCCTACGTTGACCTTGCCCCACATCTCTCCCCCACCCAGCAGCAGAAGCATTTCTTTAAAAATGTGCTTCATGTCATGCTGTCCCTCTGCTCAGTATCCTCCAATGGCCTCCTGTTTCCCTCAAAGCAAAATCGAAGACCATCCTGTGACCTTCAAAGCCCTACCTGATCTAGCTCCTGCTAACTCTCTGATTTCCTATATTACTACTATCATCCCTCTCATCCCCCAACTCTCGCCACACCAAACCCTTGCTGTGAATGTGACAAACCACATCCAGCCACGTGCCTTTGCACTGGCTGCTCCTTCTGTCTGTGCCTCCCAGGCACCCACATGGACCTCTCACTCACTGCGACCCGGTCTCCACTCGAAGCAGAGAGGTATTCCCAGGCCACCACACAAAAAAGCATCCTTCACCCCATGACAGTGCCCTCGTCTCCTTACCTTGTTTTGTTTCTCCATGGAAATGACATTATATGTCATTTCTTTTTTATGTATATATTTGTGTCCCCTACTCCCCCCCCCCGCATTCTCTCAAGTTTCTTGAGAGAGTTTTATGTTTGTTTTTATATTACATCTTTAGTTTCGAAAAGACTGCCAAGAATTTAGTAAATGCTCAACAATATTTGCCAGTGAATTTATATATATATATAATATTATGTTTATATGTATTTATACTATATATAAATATAACTATATTTATACTATATATAAATATAACTATATTTATACTATATATAAATATAACTGTATTTATAGTCAATGAAATAATATGTTACATGGCTAAATAAGACTACATTAAGAGGTTCATTTAAATATTTTTTAGAATTCATTCTATTTTCCACAAGCTAAATACTTTCATTATAAAAGAATTATGTAAAAATAAGGCTTTACTATATTCATGTTTCAGTAGGAACATAATAGAAATAAGTTAAAGGTTATACTATGTAACTACAACCTTTCCTAAATGCTCATAGGTGGTCCGAATATCCAACCTAATCAGCCTTTGTTACAATAAATATTATTTTTAAGTATCAGTTAAAATCATGCTGTGATATATAGGTTTCAGTGAGTCGAAACACATATATATTTAACAATAGGAAGAAAGGCTAAATAAACATCGGATCAATTCAATACAGTGTTATGCAACAATCAAAATAATAATTGGAAGAAGGTAGGCTGATGAAGAATGTTTATATGTTGAGAAACAGAATAAAAAAATGAATGGGTGCTACCATTTGAATATATAAATATTCATCCACAAAAATACATTAAAAATAATGATAACAGGTGGGTGGACTTATGGGTGGGCCTTTCCACTTATTCTAAAATGACTCTGCTATATGGTCTTATGTCAATTAGGAAGTGATGCTTTGTGAAAGTGGAAGAGGACACAGCAGAGGAAAAGACCAACGACACTGAATTAAAAGCCAATAAATATTCTAGTCTCTAATCTTCCAATCACTTACTTAAAACAACACATCTTAAGGCAGTTATTCATCATCTCTGTATCACAGTTTTCTCTTCCAGAGAGTAAGGATGAGAATGTAATGGGGTCTCCAAAGAGAAAGAACGGTACAAGCAATGCTTCCTAGTCACTGAATGCTCCCCTGTTCCTCCTGGCACAGGAAGACTGCATTGCTCAGCTCCCCTGCGTCCTAGCAGGACCATGTGACTCGGTTCCAGCCAATGCCGTGTGATCAAAATGGTAGAAAGTACCCGGCTGGATGGCTCAGTTGGTTGGAGCACTGTCCCATACACACAGAAAGGTTGCAGATTTGACTCCTGGTCAATCCCAGGTTGGGGTGCATATGGGAGGCAACAAATCAAAGTTTCTCTCTCATATCAATGATTCTCTCTCTCTCTCTCTCTCTCTCCCCTAAAAACAATAAACATATTTTCAGGTGAGGATTTTTTCAAAATGGTAGAAAGCACTTCCAGGGAAATATTCCACATAATTGCTCATGTTCTCTTGCCCTATTCATGGGTCTTGAACCAAACTATTCCAAGATGTGGAGCCACAGCTAGAAGGGGCCTAGACCCAGTTCTCATCAGGCCACTAAAAAATACGAAGTAAGTCTTAATCACATGACACCATTAACATGTTGCGGGTTGAGTGAATGCTGCTATTGTTGGCTGTTGTCTTAGTCTGATCATCCAGCCACATGCCTTTGCACTGGCTTCTCCTTCTGTCTGGGCCTCCCAGTAACTAAAATACCGTCGACTGGGTGCTTATAATGACAGACATTTGTGTCTAGAAGTCCAAGCCCACAGTGCTGGCAGGCTCAGTGTCCGATAGGAGCCGGCATCACCTCTGATGACCATCTTTTCACAGTGAGCTCATGGTGGAAGGGGGAGGGCGTTTTCTCAGGGCTCTTTTATAGGGGCTCTGATCCCATTTGTGGGGTCTCCAAGCTCCTGACCTAAGCACCTCCCACTGGCCCCACCTCCTAATGTCATCACCTTAAAAAAATTTTTTTTTATCCTTACCTGAGGATGTTTTTGCATTTATCTTCAGATAGAGCAGGAGGGAGAAAGGGAGGAAGAGAGAGAGAGAAATATTGATGTGAGAGAGACACATCGACTGGTTGTCACCCGCACAACCCCAACCGGGGCCGGGGACAAACTGCCGCTGACGTACGTGCTCTTAGTGGGAACCGAACCCAGGTTTCTCTGGTCCGTGGGCCAACACTCTAACCGCTGAGTCAAACTGGCCAGGGCACCTTAGGAAAACTTTGAAGGAAATCCCAACTAGTCCCAAATGAAAACTCTCACATAAGCTTGTGGAGATGTTTCTTACTTACAGGGATAAATAAATTTAGAGACCATGATTATGATATTAAACAGTGATTCCCAACCTGTTGTGCCTTTGGCTGGATGACAGGATGTAAATGCACAATAACAGTCATTGGGACCACCAGCTACAGCTCAATGAGGAGGCCAGTGAGGCCGCTCTCTAAAAAGACCACTATAAAGCTAGACAAAAAAACAGTACACCCCCTAATAATCCAGAGTTAAAACCAAGCAAATGCATTCAATAATATGGACGTATTTACCTGACAAACAACTGGGCTTCAGGTAGGAAGCGTGGGAGTCTTTGGCGCCGTAGGTGGAGACTGCTTTCACCTGTAGTCGGCAGGCAGGCTCAGCCTGAGGGAAGCAGCTGTGAGCCCTGGCAACAATGTTGCCACAGTGAGAAGGGTTCACCTGATTTAACGGAGAGCAATTGGCCCGGCCGGGGTGGCTCAGTGGTTGAGCTTCAACCCATGCACCAAGAGATCTCCGGTTCTATTCCCGGTCAGGGCACATGCCCAGGTTGTGGGCCTGATCTCCAGTGGGGGGCATGCAGGAGGCGGCCAATCAATGTTTCTATCTCTCTCTCCCTTCCTCTCTTTCTAAAAATCAATAAAGAAAAAAAAAATTGTAAATAAAAAATAAAGTGGAGAGCAATGACTATATCCAGCAGCCCAGCAGCACCATTAGCAGAAGTGATACTCTTCTTGGTGGAATACTTGGGAGAGCCCATGGCAATCACTAGCCTGAGGTTTTGGTTGGGCCAACATATTCCAAATGCAGACTGTGCACAGGTTCAGTGGAGACCGGAGAGGCCTAACTAACCACACATTCCTGACTGACCCTAAGGCGGTGTGCAGAGGAAAAGGTGATGCCAAAGGGCCCAGCCAGTGCCAGGACTTGGGAAGACGAGGAAAGGGCCTGAACACTGGCCACACTTCCCTACACACAGATACCCACCGACGGAACAGGAGCCTTCTTCCTGCTCCAGGTGTTCAAGCACAGCCTCAGCTCCATTTGTGGCTGGCCTTTAAGTTATACAAACAGTGGAGAAAACCCTTGGAAACTAAGATGAAAAACAAAAGAAAAAGCAGAAAAATGACAACAGCAATAAGAACTGAACAAAGGCATGAATGGCCACTGACCACGGGCGGGGAGCAGATTTCATAACTTGAGCCCAGACACGTTTATAAACAAAAAAACAAACAACAAAGCCAGCAACAATAGTAACCACCTGGGGAAAGTGCAGGTCCAGAGTTGCTACAATATTTCCTACATATCTAGTTTTCAACAAAGTTAGGAAACATGCAAAAAATAAGAAATTGTGACCAATACTCAAGGAAAACGCAGTCAGTAGATACCATCTTTGTGTGTCACCAGATGGATTTAGCAGACAAAGGCTAAAGTGTGGTCAAATAAGTAAAGGAAATATGTTAAGAAGCACATGCACTTGGTGAATCTCAAAACACCACATTTAAAGAAGGAATAGTCCGGCCCGTGTGGCTCGGCAGTTGAGCTTTGACCCATGCACCAAGAGGTTGCCGGTTCAATTCCCAGTCAGGACACATGCCCAGGTGGTGGGCCTGATCCTCAGTGGGGGGCATGCAGGAGGCGGCCAATCGATGTTCCTTCTCATCGATGTTTCTACCTCTCTTTCCCTCTCCTTTCCTCTCTCTCTGAAATCAATAAAGAAAAAAAAATTTTTTTAAGGAATAAAATTAAAAGTATTATAGGAATACCATGGACAACTGTGTATTTAAAACTTTAGATAACCCAGATAAACTGGAACAATTCCTAGAAAGACACGAACTACAAAAATCAAGAAACACAAGAAACCTGAATAGACAGATACCAAAAAAAGAAATTGAGTTGGTGAGCAAAATCTTCCCACAAAGAAACACCCAGGCCCAGATGGCTCCACTGGTGAACTTGAGCAAAATTTTAAAGGATTAACATCAACACATCTAAATCTCTTACAAAAGAGTAGAAAAGGAAGTAACACAGCCCAACTCATTTAGCTAAGCCCAGTATTACCCTGATATCAAACCACACAAAAATATTATAAGAAAAGAATACTCCAGACCAACATCCATTATAAATATGGACGCAAAACATTCTCAACATAGAAAAAGAATTTCAATCATGACGTACAAAACTGTCAATGTAGTCAGTGATGATGACAGAATGAAAGACAAAACCACATGACTATCTCAATAGATGCAAAAAAAAGAATTGACGAAACCCTATAGCTAGTAGCACACAAAATGGTCAAACCCAACTAAGCTGCTCCCAAATTCCTGACCCACAGACACTAGGAATGATAACAAATGCTCTTTATTTGATGTATTAAGTTCGGGGTTAATTTATTGCACAGCAGTAGATATCTAAAAACAACAATAGTAATATGAGAAGGTGGGAAGAGAAGGGGGATGAGAAGCAGTAGCAGCAACAGTAGCAATAACAGTAGTTATTGTTATTACTGTTGTCCTACAGGCTGTGGTCACACAGCCTCTAAGCTGGTAGGAATCTGATCAGGGCCCCAGACTGACAGGAGGGTTAGTGTGGAGCTCAGCCCTACAGGACGGACGGCCATGTCCCAGGCATCAGAGGGTCCCAGCATGGGGCCAGGTCTCCAGCACTTAGATTCCTCCTAAGATCACAATTTGCCCTTCACAGGACCAAGACTACCTGGAAAAGATCCAATGACCCCAATGTGGGCACAAGGGACATGGCAGAGGGGATCCAGCCTCTCAGAGAGTGAAGTGGCCGGACCACGAAAGGCAACACCCATTGTCAAGAAGACACCTACGTCATGATCCCAGAGCCTGGGCACCTCAGGCTTGAAGAGTTTAAGGAAGAAACAACCCCCATGTAGTCCCCACATAGCATCTATCATCCAAGAGTCACCCAACAATTGCTTTAAGGGCTTTAATTGCCCAGACTTCTGGCCACATGCACCCTCCTTGTAGGAAGACAGCTCCTCCTCCCTCCGGTGCAACCCATCCACAAATCCTGCGTCTCACCTGCGCCCGGCCCAGGAGGATCTCCAGATGGCTCGTTGGCACAGTGTAGCAATATTTCCTCTGTCCTTGCCGATGTGGGCAATTTACGTTCTGAATGAGATACTTTGGCCTCTAACTTGTTATGGAGTTTGGCCTCTTTTTGTTAAGGTGTTCAGCTAAAGGAGCTCAGGGCTCCTTAGGACAGAAAATGCCAATCTATATCTACTTACCTCAGTCACACGTGAAAATAGATGAGTCAGTGCTAAAGACATAAATTAAGGTTAAATGTAGCAGCTCTATAAGTTAATGTATATCTTAATCTGATGAAACCTTTCAAGAACGGCACGGAAAGGAAGACGAGATGACCCCGAGGATCCTCCTGATTCAAAGATGCAAGAGTCAATAAAAACCTCGTGTCCGATACAAGGGCACCTGAAATAAACACATTCCCTCTGTTACGTTGCTTTATTTATTTATTTATTTATTTTTAATCCTCACCCAAGGGTATTTTTCTCAGATAGAGTGGGAAGGAGAGAAAGGGAGAGAGAGAGAAACATCAACATGAGAGAGACACATCGACTGGTTGCCTCCCTCAAGACACCAACCAGGGCTGGAGACGAACCGCAACCAAGGTACGTGTCCTTGACCAGAATCGAACCCACGACTCATTGGTCCTCGGGCCAATGCTCTACCACTGAGCCAAACTGGCCAGGGCCTGTTACATTGTTTTTAAAATATGCTTTCATTTGCAGCAAGCCATCAGTGATAGGATTCTAAACATGTTTTCAAAATACTTAATTTCCTGAATCCCTAGATATGAGGCGCAAGAGGCAAAACAGGAAGAAGGAGCCGCTGTACGTATGGGCAAGGTCACAGGCTAGTGTCCGTATTCCTCCATGACCATAACCGACATTCGTAATATTCTTCTTTCTGCGGGCTAGGAAGCAATCAGCATAGTCAAGAGGAAAATGTGACCCTAAACATGACTGTCCCAAAACAAAGTCAATTTCAAGTTCTAAGTTTTAAAATCATACAGTATCCAAAATGTTAAATGGCTCCATCTTCAGGGTAAATGGCAAAAGGTTCTATTTTTCTCAGCCCTGCAAATGCAGGAGCTATTTCAAGTCTTTCCTGAGTTAGATGGATGTAGCTTTGGTCTCAGATCCCCATGGCTCTAGCAATTGGAGCTACACAATCAATTTTGCCTGTGAGCAGTGTCCACAGTAAGTCGGGAGGTGTCTTTAACCAGTTACGTGCTTGGGTGTACTCATTCGTAATTCAAAGTCTCATGATATTCAAAATACCAGTGAGTCAAGTAATGTTTTCTCTCCAAGGGCATCTGTCAAGTTCTTTCACAGATGTTCTCTTGAGCATCTTTATATCTTATAGGAATGACAGTGAGGAGAGCGGGTTTTGTTAGTCTCCTGTCCCGGAGGGAGAAAGAGTGTAGGAACCGACTTCCCTATGTTATTTTATAAGACAGCTGTTGAATTAGAATAATACAACATATATTTGTCATGGAACAATAGGAAAATCATTAAGTACTTGCAATAGTTATCATCATTGATGTAACGCGAACAGTAAAGGCAACAGGAATACCACAGTTAAAAAGGTCAGTGGGTTTCCTGTTCTCCTGGAACTTGCCGCCTGAATGAATGCTTCCTGCAAGCAGTTTAGGCCAAAAATAGGTTTAGACCAGGTAAGGACACCCATGCCCAATAGACACATGACACTGTTCTCCATTGATTAAGAACATTCACTGTATGCTTATCTGGTTTTAGCTTGTCATCAGTACAATATCTCAGCCAGGTTAAAAAACAAAAAAATTTGATGTGGTCCCCTGTGGTCATTTTTTTCTTTGTTTCTCTTGGCTTAGGTGATGTATCAGTGAAAATTCTGCTGCGTGTGATATCTGAAATTTTTTGTCGACATTTTCTTCTAGGATTTTTGTGGATTCATGAGTCACATTTAAGTCTTTTATCCATTTTGAGTTTATTCTTGTATATGGTGTAAGTTCATGGTCTAGCTTCATTTTTTTGCATGTAGCTGTCCAATTTTCCCAGCACCATCTATTAAAGAGGCTGTCTTTACTCCATTGTATGCCCTTGCCCCCTACACCAAACTAAAAAGCTTCTGCACAGCAAAAGAAACAACCATCAAAATAGAAAGGGAACCCACTGTATGGAGAAGCATAACTGCCAATAATACATCAGATAAGGAGTTAATTTCATATATATATTGAGTGCTCATACAACTCAACAAAAGGAAGACAAAGAACCCAATTAAAAAATGGGCAGAGGACCTAAATAGACACCTCTCCAAACAGGACATACAGATGACTAAGAGACATATGAAGAAATGCTCAACATCACTAATCATCAGAGAGATGCAAATTAAAACAACAATGAGGTATCACCTCACACCTGTCAGAATGGCCTCCATCAACAAATCATCACACAAAAGGTGCTAGCGAGGGTGTGGAGGAAAGGGGACTCTAGTACACTGCTGGTGGGAATGCAGACTGGTGCAGCCACTATGGAAAACAATATGGTGTTACCTCAAAAAATTAAAAATGGGCCCTGGCTGGTTTGGCTCAGCGGTTAGAGCGCTGGCCTGTGGTTTGGAGAGACCCGGGTTCAGTTCTCGCTAAAGGCACGTACCTCGGTTACAGTTTGTCCCCGGTCCTGATTGGGCCGTGTGGGTGGTGACCACTCGATGTGTCCCTTTCAGGTCGATGTTTCTCTCTCTCTCTCTCTCTTCCTCCCACTCTATCTGAACAAAATATCAAAAAAAAAAAAAAAAATGTCCTCTGGTGAGGATAGAAAAAAAAATTAAAAATTGAATTGCCATTGATCCAGTGATCCCATTTCTAGGAATATACCCTAAGAAGCCTGAAACACCAATCAGAAAGAATATATGTACCCCCATTTTTATAGCAGCTCTATTTACAATAGCTAAGATCTGGAAATAGCCCAAGTGTCCAACAGTAGGTGAGTGGATAAAAAAGCTGTGGTGCATATACACAATAGAATGCTATGCAGCTGTAAGAAAGAAAGAGCTTGTGTTCTTTGAGATGGCATGTAGGGACCTGGAGAATATTATGCTAAGCAAAATAAGCCAATCAGAGAAAGACAAATACCACATGATCTCACTTATTTGTGGAATATAATGAACAGGGTAGACTGATGAACAAAATAGACCCAGAGACATAGAAAGGACTATGGTTCAGACTGACAAACCTCAGAGTAGACGGGTTGGGGGGGGGGATGGATGAGATGAACCAAAGAACTTACATGCATGTATGCATAACCAATGGACATTGACAACAATGCTAGGGGGGTAGGGTGTCAGGATGGGGAGGAGGGGGCTTCGGGCGGGGGGAAGAGAGAAACATTTGTAACAAAAATAAATTAATAATAAACCAAAAAAATGACCTAGGAATCTCTGTTACCAAATAATAATAATAATAATGGTTACAGGAATTCCTATGACAGCTAACATTTATTGAGTTCTTTCCAGGTGTTAGAAACTATGCTTGTAGTTTACTAACATAATTTAATCCTCACAACGATTCTTTGGGGTTATAGCGCATTAGTGCCCCCTTTGCATTTGGGGAGAGATGGGGGCCCAGAGACTGACTAAATCTGTCACGTGCCAATCTGGAGCTGGGAGCTCTTAGAGCAGGGCCCTCTGATTCCAAAGCAGGCCCCTCCTCACTAAACCCCTGGAGCTCCCACCTGGCAGCTCATGAGACTCACCCCAGAAGCGTGTAAGGAACCACCAAGACTTGGGACCCAGCTCCAAACCTGTGAAGTCACAGTCTCCAGAGAAGGAGTCCAAACGGTGGTAGACGTTTCTGAAAGACGCCATGAGATTCTGATGTGCAGTCGAGGTGGCCGGCCTCTGCCAGTTAATTGCCCCTCCTATCACATGGCTGTGACGGTCTCCCCGTGTCCTCTCCTCACCACCAAGAACCTGCTTCCAAAGCCTCGCCGCTCCACGTGCTGTCTGCAGACCAGCAGAAGCAGCCCCAGGGAGCTGGTCAGAAATGCAGACGCTCAGGCCTCATCTGCCGAACCAGAACCTGTGTATTTCACCCAGATCGCCACGTGCATGTTAAGCGGGAGCGAGAACACACTAGCTCCCAGGCTATGACTGGGTTGGAAGATCAACAAATGCACAGCAGTAACCACCACCTCCACTGCCCAGCCTCCCATCCCCCACCAAAACAATACCCACCCCCACCATTTGGGACAGAATGGATTAAACAAAGTCAAATCACTTTCTCTACTCCAGGCTCTAGCAAAACCTATAATGTTAAAGTACTAATGTATACCATAAATCTCCAAGAGGAGAAATTTCCCAAATATTTATGGCTGAGGAGCCCTGTAACTCAGAAGTCCTATTAACATCTTTTGCAGACGATGTGTTCCCAGGGACATATTATGGAAAATATATATTCAGAAGAGATGCTCTTTTTTCTTACTTCGATGGCTACCCTGTACACCTTTTCATAGCTAGATGCTGGCTATTTGCTTATGACCACGGGAGTAGTCCTAAAATGACAGTAACTTTTATCAAGCCTTCACTCTGTATATCAGGCACAGTTCTATGTACTTACACCGTGTTAACTCATTTTATCTTCATCACTACCTTGTGAGATAGGGATGGCTTGTATTACCATTTTATGGTGAAGGCAACTGAGGAATAGGTGAGTTAAGTCACTTGTTCAAGTTCATACAGCTAGTAAATGCTGGGTGCAAGATTTTAACCCTGGTCATCAGGCTCCAGAGCCTTCCTTTTAATCACTAGATTATTGGAAAAGAGATCGATCCTGAGTTTGTCCCATAGAGTTTCTGAGCTTAGCTCAGTAGTGTGAACTTTTAACCAAAAGGATGCAGAAAGAGCACAGAACCTTAGCTCACACACTCAAGTGCACTGATCCACCATGAGACCTCGGGGCTGGCATTGCAAGCATGTCTTTTTTATTTATCCTCACCCAAGGACATCTTTGCATTGATCTTCAGATAGAGGGAGAGGGAGAGAGGGAGGAAGAGAGAGAGAGAAACATCTATGTGAGAGAGACACATCAAGTGGTTGCCTCCTGCACGACCCCAACAGGGACCAGCGATGAACTGCAACGGAGGCACGTGCCCTTAGCGGGAATCAAACCCAGGACTCTCTGGTCCACGGGCTGACGCTCTAACCGCTGAGCCAAACCAGCCAGGGCCAAGTCATGTCTGAAAGGGAATGAGCAAGAGAGCGTGCAATCAATGCCAATGTTGCTATGGCTGACAGTCTCAATTCTGTCTTCTTAACATGTGGCACACTTGGCTCTCCGATGGGGTGCACCAGTGGGGACCACAGAGCCTTGACCTTGCATCCCCCCACCACTCAGTCTGACATGCAAACCAGCAAGTCCAGGGAATCAAAGCTCAGCAACTCGCAGATGCTAAAACCAAGCCGAAGACTCCAGGGGCTGGTCACAGTCCTCAGCTACAGGTTGGTGGACTCAAGCAGATAAGAAAACGGTGGCAGGACCTTGGGTGCCACTGCTGCAGAGTCAGAACTTGCTTTGTTTGCAAAGCTGCCCTGGGTTTGGGGCTCACTGACAGCGAATCACTCAGGGGAAGGTTAACGACTCAAAAAGGGGCAGAGCTTTCTTCAGGCACGTCATGAGTTAAAGACAGTCTCTGACATGAAGGCCAGCAAGGCTCCACTCTGCACAGCTAAGTGATTGTGCCTCCCTCTCCCACAGCAGGATCACTGGGTCTGGAAAGCCAAGGAGGAAGCATCCAGAAATAACGTTCACTGGTGAGCAGGGAAAGAGGGCCGTTCACGTTTGGCATTGTTGTTTCGGCTGTTTAATTTCCCCTGGAGCGCTCGGATGTGCCTGTAACTAGTGCGTAACGCTAACGGAGGTCCTGTCTGTGTGCTGCTGCGCGCTTTAAAGACTCTTGATCTTTAAATACTCACAATTCATTCCTCTGACAAATATTTGAGAGTTTACTTTGTGCCAGGCACTATTCTGGGTGTTGGCAGCTATCGTCGGCAGAACCACGCGCCCCCTGCAAATGCCCGTGTCCTAATTCATTAGCTCACTAATACATTCATTCACTAATTCATCGATTCACTAGTTCATTAATTCACAAATACATTAACTTATACACTCAAGAGGGACCCTGCAGCTGTGGCTAAGGACCTTGTGAGGGGGAGATTAGCCTGGATTACCCAGGTGGATACAATGTGTCCCTGGCTTTGAAGGTGGAGGAAGGGGCCTGGAGCCAAGGAATGTGAGTGGGCTCTAGAAGCTGGAAGAAACAGAAGGAGGCGTCTCCCCTGGAGCCTCCAGGATGGAAAGCAGCCCTGCCTACAGCGTGGTGTTGGCTCGGGGAGACCCACGGTGGACTTCCGGCCTGCAGAACAGGAAGGGAATAAACGTGTGTTGTTTCAGCCACCAAGTTCGCAGCGATTTTTTACACTGGCAACAAAAAACGAATACAACATGGAAAAGAACCCTGTTCTCCCCTCATGGACCTTGCATTCCTGTGACGCGCCCTATAAACATTTCTCTCCTGAATTTCAAGACCAGCAAACAGGTACAGAGAGCTTAACAACCTGACTCCATTCATACAGTTAATGGCCCAGGCAGACAGGACCTGAACTCAGGAAGTCCAACTCCAGAGGTCGCATCACACCTGTCACCCTTCCCTGTAGGACATGAACCAGCACAGGGGCCTCCCCACCAGAGGAAGCAAAGCTGGGTGGCCCCAGCTGCGCCACGGGGGTTCTGCTTTTCCGGCCGGTGGTCAGGGAAGATGTGGCCTTAGGATCTGCTCTCCAGAAAGCGGAGTTCACTCACGTTGGTGCAATGCAGATGGGTTTCGACCTCAGAACTCACCTTCCTCTGTTTCCTGGACTCATTCCCACTTCTCTTTCCTCCCACTGAAGCAGGAGGAGGAGGTGGGGACACTGCAGGTCCCAGGGGTCCAGGCCTCACTGTCCCTGGGCATGTCTGCAGGGTCCTCTTAGCTCTTGTGGCAAAGCACTGGCCACAGGGCCTTGTGCCTGGCCTAGCTCATCCAGGAGGCCATTAGTGGGACACCCTTCGCCAATAACGAGGGGCCAAGTTATCCCCCACTCCCTTTGGTTCTCAGTCGTTTTAACTCTTCACCCTAAGGCACACGCAGCTTCTCTGCTATTCCAAAGGATGGGTCTTTGGGGTCGAGACCAGTATGGGGCCTAAAATCCAGGCATGCTTCTACCCTTGCTCCTGAGTTACAAACATTATGCCACGTATTTTATGGCCAGACATGTCCAGAATCACTCCACATTTAACTGTTGGTCAACAAATCCAGTAACAAAGCATACCACCAAAAGCCAGTGATGTTTGTTTCTGTTTCACCTACTGAGCGACTGCTGTGCCAGACCATGCTTCTAGATTTGGCCCAAAGTTATCACTGAGGCAGGTTTTTAGACAAGGTCTTGAACCACTCACGGTCGCAAAGAACCGGAATGATGGGGAGAGCTTTAAATATACCCTGGTGCAACGGGACTGCAAAGCCTTGAAATGGATGTTCCAGATGGAAAATGTTCACAATATGTGTCATGACACTGGTTATAAAAGGGAATATACAGAATCACACCCCTCCTTTGCCTACATGCAGAGAGAGAGAGAGAACAAGTGGGCATGAGAGCCCAAATATCTCTATATCATAGGTAATAGCACCATATGTGCTAGTATAATGGTATTTAATTTATTTTATTTTTTAAAATTTCTGCTTTGACAAAGACAATGCCTTCGACACATGTTCATTTCACACTGGCTGTGCCTAGGAATGCATGGGAATGCGCGTGAGGGGCTCGGAGGAGAACGCCCATAATTCCTCGGTGACTTTATTAACCTTTCCGTCAGTGGCTACTTACTGCAGATCTGTTGCACGCTGCGCACCGGTGCTGGCATGGAGAAGCAGCAAGGAGCCAGGCGGACATGCATGGGCTCTCATGGAGCTCACCGCGCAATGAGGTCGGAGGAGCAACAGTAAACAAGCAAGTGGCTTGCAACCCACCCCGCCCTTCTTCGAACATTATTTCTGTAAATGGTGACCTGTTAACTACTATGGGGCTGCAGATAAACAATCAGGTTGCTTAAGAATTCTAGGAACTGACTTCAAAAGAAGCAGACTCTGACCTTCACACATTCCAGCTCCAGGAGGTTTGCTGACTTTCAACCAGTTATCTGAACAGACTGTGTTGGCTTGCACAGAGTCCCCTCCACGGAGAGCTCTCGGCCCCCCCTTTTGACTCTTCTTCCTCTGTTCTGGTTTTTTTTTTTCCTTCCTTCTCTCTCTTTACAACCTGTGCTGAGATGTTAAGATGATCTTTGTGACGTGAGTCCACCATCCTCTCAAGCTGCCGGCTCTTGAATAAACCTACTTCCCTTCCACCAGCCCCTGTCTCTTGATCATTGGCTTTGGAATTGCAGGCAGCTGAACCTGGGTTCAGTATCAGTCTTATGGGTTTCAGCCCCACGATGAAATCCTTCCTGATGCCCTGGTCTCACACATCGGTTTTAGCAGCCTGTATTTTATTTCAGCCACCTGCTGACATAACCCCTCCAAGCTCCTTCATTTGTAAGACTTCCAACTCTAAAATCACCTCTTTCCACACCTCATCTTTCACCACAATAATACTACAGCACGTTCATCCTTGGTAGTCTATTCAGACAAAACAGTCTTCTACATTTGTCAAGTTCAACTCTTGCATACAAATTCCATCTATCACCCTGACTCTCCTACAGCTAAGGATCAGCCCCAGTTCTCATGGTTCCCTGTGACCCTGGCCCCAGGACCAGTGGTCACCTGCCTCCATTCATCCCTGCTGCCCATTCCTTCTTAGGTATTTAATAACACGATGGGCACGGCTCATACGAGTCCTGCTCCGACATCAGCAGACCTTTGTAGTTCAAGCACTTTTCCCCACCTCCAAGTCCATGCGTCAGCACGCTGCAGGGTCCCCCACCTCTTCTGTTACCCAGACCTTCATCCCACTCTGGACCCCCCAGTGTCATCAGGTGGCCCGGCCATCTTTCCTCCACTAAAAACTTCAAGGAGATCTGATCCCAGAGAGAATCCATGGGGGAGGGAGTTGAAAAAATGAAGTGAAAATGCAGAACACCAAGCAAGGTGACATAGGAATCCGCAGGTTGAACATCCCTCTCTCTAGAGTCTAATAAACTCAGCAAAGGAAGGACTCCTTCCCCCCAGGAGTGACAAAGAGTGAGCAAACCGGCACACAGAGTTGTAGGTATCAGAAAGACCTAGAGACCTTAGCAGATATCTTAGTTCCAGAAAGATAAAAATATCATTATCTATTATCTGACAGGTCCTCTGGGCAATTTTTACACGTAATCTGTAATGATCAAAACACATCTTCAAGGTTGTATTGTTATACACTTATTATAGATAATGAAACTGGGCTCAAGTTTAGTCATTTGCACAGAACCAATATGTTTGGGAGCCAGACTTCTGAACTCGAGCCTGTCGGAGCCTAAGTGTGAGACTTGCCCTTTTTCCCTTGGCTGCTAATACATTAGGAAAATAAGCAGAAATTGGAAAGAATTGCTATGAGAATTCCTCGGGGGAAAGAAAAGAAAAACACAAAAACACTGATTGGGCCTGAAACCTGCATCATGCAATGAACCTTTTTCCCTGCTCATGTGAACAGATTAAACTAATAGATTATGAGCATTATTCTTAAGCAACTTATATCAGGGTTGATGGGAGCCTGTTCTTGAAAGATAAGCTGCATATCAGCTGTGAGAGAAAATGAATTAAAATGCAAATCTGAGTATGCCCCCATTGTTGGGCCATCTTTAATAGATATGTCTTCCTGAATACATCACAGACAAAAACTGTCAGTCTGCATCCCAAATAAAGCAAAACCAACCTCTAATGGCATTTCACGAAGGGTGAAGTTTAAAATTGGATTTCGCCCAGGGTGGAGTTCGTAATTGACCTTCACCTAGACCTGTAATCTTTGCCTCGTGGAAGAGGAAAAAAAAGACAAGTCCTTCTCACCCTGACCCCTTTCTGGAGCAGTGGTTTGACTAAACACCAAAGCCTCAGCTGCAAGGGAACAACACTCCACATTCTTCTGCTCCCCAATCTCAAGGGGAACAGCATCCACCCTGAGGCCCCAGGACTGTGGCCATGATTGCTGAGACCCACCTTCAGGCAGGTTGCTAAAGACTGGGCACTGCACTTAAAGGTGACTGAAGGGCAGGCGAAAATCTTGGAACATGCTCTGTCTTTTTGTACCCAAACCCCATTTCATTGGGATCAGGAGTCAGCACAGCCCATGCTAGAGAAGGTGCGCATCCAAGACTTCGTTAGACCCCAAACAAAGAGCAACAGAGCATTTAAATACTGAACAGAAAGGAACATCAAAAAAAAAAAATGGCAGAAAGCTATAACATATTGGAAATAACAATAATGGCAACAATTCCTAACATTTGCTCTTTAAAAAAAGAGGCCAAATGAGAAGTACAGGTGAGTGCTACAGACTTAAGAGGGGAGGGAAGTAGAAATCAGGCTGGTAGAAAAAGTCTACAGAGAAAGCACAGTCTGAGCAGTTCCCTGAAAGGCACAATTTGGAAAGATAAAGAAGGTCATCAAAAAAGTGGTGTAAGCAGACACGCCGCGACAATGAGAGCATGTACTAGGGACTCTGTGTATGTTGGGCATGTGCTTTGGCTCTTCCTATTCAACACCCCTTTTGCTCTTCTTCTGGTAGAAACCCCAGTAGTCTTTAACAAACAGCTCTGCTTCCCATCATATGACCCTGTCTCTCAGAGTTGGGCATATGACTGACTGTTCAGAGTAGCCTGTTCCTACCCAAAGTGGTACCCCGTCCAAGACTGGTCATGTGAGACAGGTGGAAAGACACCTCCTGTATTCAGGGATCCCTAAGGTACCAAGAGTGAGGATCTCCTCTTTTCCTGAAAACAAAGACACTGATAAAGTTAATAGAGTCTGGAGTTTCAGGGTCATCCTACTGACCACATGAAGACAACCAATCTGGGAATAAAATCAAAATAGAAAAAAGAATCCGAGATGAGAGATGGACAAAGGAGAAGACAGAGAGAGAGAAAGAGAGAGACCCTGAGGACATTATTTGAGCCCCTGAACCTGACCACCTTCACGCTTGGTGAACCAACAGGACTTCCAGTTAGGCGAGACAACCCGCATTCCCTACAGGATTTGTCTGAGTTGGGTCCCTATTGTTTGGACACTAAAGAATCCTGAGGAGCATCGAGTCTATTTCAGCGGGAGGGGAATGGCCAGGAGCTGGAGGAGTCTTAAACTGCAGGTGGGTGCCCTGTGTCAAGGTCAGATACTTCGCTGCTTTGCCAACTAAAATGTTTTCTACTTTGAGAACCAGAAGCCACTGGAAGGCAAGCAACTCAATTATTTATTGACTTAGCACCGATGTAAACAGGAAGATAGACGACTACATCCTATGTAAAAATAATTCTCACTTCACCGTGTATGTGTGTGTGTGTGTGTGTGTGCGGGGGTGCATGCACACACCTCATCAAAGAAATATTAAGCGCCCCTTTCTCACCCAATCCAGTCGCTGAGGGCCATGTCCAGCAGCTCCAGTACGTGAGCTAGGCGTTCCTCTTTCTCATTCATCGTCCCGCTTCACCACCAGCCCCTTCTTTTCCCTGCACCTTAAAAATCTCATTTACTTTCCACAGCTGGGTGATCAGACATCTCAGAGTTCTTGTAAATAACCCTTAGCAATTGCTGAGTCCTGACAGGGCCGAGGAAGAAAGGAAGATAGCGTTTCTCTGTAACGATAAAACATTTCATTTCTCCACGTGTGTTGTGAGTTTCCACATTCACCTGCATATTTATCAGACACACAACTACGGCTTTTCAGGGAGACGGAAAATCAGGCCTGGAAGATTTGAACTAGTGGAACTTCTTATCCACCAGAGGGCAGACTTGTTATCTTGACGGGGTTTGGGACTCAACATTTAAGCTCTTCAGGAGTGAGACTCCCATGGCTGCTCGTCCAGTGTGATTTTGTTTTTGGTTTTTACTGTCTTCATACAATGAAGAATAGGGTCGTGTGACTGTTTCCGTTTGGTACTTCAGAAGATTATGATTTTCTACCAATAAATATGTAAATATATTTTTAAAAATACAATAACAATGACCTATTCTTTATTTAGCACTTACTGTACATCATGACCTTTACATTCAACATCTTCAGAATAACCTTATCAGGTGGGCATTAATGTTATTTTTCTCCATTTAAAAACTAAAGAAACTGAGGCTTAGACAGTTCATTAATTTACCTAAAATTATACAACTAATCTGCAAATGATAATTCCTCGCTTGTAGTCCAAATTATCAAAAGCCAATCTCTTAAATTCCAGCAAAAATAATATCTATGATATTATTAATATACATATAAATCATAGTATTAAACTTTTGTATATTTAGAACTATTTAGCTAGTATATACTTTCCCCAAAAAACTTTATAAGATCTTTAAATAAAAAGATTCAACTTTAGCCTGGCCAGTGTGGCTCAGTGGTTGAACGTCGACCCATGCACCAAGAGGCCACCGGTTCAATTCCCAGTAAGGGCACATGCCCAGGTTGTAGGCCTGATCACCAGTCGAGGGCATGCAGGAGGCAGCCAATCGATGTTCCCTCTCACTGATGTTTCTAGCTCTCTCTTCCTTCCCTTCCTCTCTCTCTCAAATCAATAAAAAAAGAAAAAGAAAAAAAAAAGATTCAACTTTACAGGACTCTGATTGTTAGAGGTATTTCACATTATGTAGAAGTCAGCATGCCAAACACATTGATTGACACCCTTCATGTGATGAGCTCCTTCGAGAGTGTTTAGATTCAAACATTTAAGAAAACACAGAAATTTCGTAGAAAAATGTCACTTCTACCTGATGTATACGTTTTAGAAATGTGATAGTCTCAGAATAGAAATAAATATGCAAAAAACAATCATTACCTAAAGAGATCATTTGTAGAACTCTGGTTTGAGTTATTATTTCAAGTATTATCAAGTTTATAAAATAAATCCACCAATGGGCATTAACTCTAGTTCAGAAATGGATAAGCACAAGAAGCTGCCTGATTTTGGAGGCACAAGCATCATATCACAATAAACATCCCCCTTTGGAGCTTACAGTCTTTGGATGGTGATTCATACCTCAAGTCTGTAGTCACAGGATCTGAAGCAAAGAGTGACAGGCAGGAATTGTGCTTCTCACTTGCTCCCAAAATTGGCACTTCTTACATGCCTTGCATTTAATTAAGGTTTGGGTAAAAATATTCCTCTACAGCTAGCCATCAACTCCTAAACACCGAAGATTTAGGTCCAAATGTCAGGTGGACATGGCATTTTTACATATCAATGGTTCTTTAAATTATTGAAAACTGTGTTCTCCTAAAACATTTGGAAAGAAACTAATAATAACCAACCAAGGCTTTCCAATCTTGAGGCTAAGACACCAAGACACTTTTCAAGCTTGGAGAACATCTAATATTTACATGAAAACCCCAATGTCAGTGAAAACAAATTAACACACCAACTCAACTGAAAAAAAAAACAAAAAACCCTCTATGATTTATGTGATTTTTTTCAACCTGGAAACATTTCAGTTGCTGAGGTGTTTAGTATACTCAAGGGTTGTGACAACAATGAAGTCACCCTTCGTTGATGCTCAGGCAGGACTTCTTCATGCATAAGGAAATGCCTAAATGAAATTTTGTTTTAACACGTTATCAAAAGCCGTTTGGTTTACATTTCCCCCCAAAATATAACTGCCTGGACAAGTGTTTTATGGTGAATGGTCTTACCACTCCCCCAAAGCAATTTTCAAAAGAGTCTATTGATCTTCTGGCCAAGAGAGTCCCCTTGGCCTGCTGCTTCCAAAATTTCTCCTTGAAGCAGTAGGCCTTTCACTGTAGGGACCCACTAACGCAACACCCTTCTTGTCCGTCCTGTGTCCAGAGGAAATTCCTCACCCATCTTCCCTGAGCCTCACTCCATGCGGAGTCACCGCTGACACTCCAAAGCGCACTGTACGCCCGTCTCCTCCAGGTGTGGTGTCCTCACAGCCCATCATGGACAACCCCATGACCTTGACGTGGGCGCTGCATTTCTACCCACGCTTGTCCTTGCTGGAGAACATCAGCACTACTCTTCTTGGGAGAAGGAAGAGACAATCTCCTGGAACCTTTGCCCCTTGCAGCTGGGAGGGCCTCATGCATCACTGCCCTTCCTCATGAGAAGGTAGTTAGCACCTCTTAAAAGTGCACCCCTCATTTACACGCGGAGCCATGAGCACACCCGGCAAATCCTGTCCACAATACAAATTCCGTCCTTTGGAAATCTGCAATGTTTGATTCTGACATTCATATCAAAGGAGTTTTCTTTAGTGTCATGCTTTTGCAGCTAATGCCGGTTAATAGCTAAGAAAGAAAGCGCCAGACTTTCAAAGGTAAACAAAACTGGGTGGTCGTGAAGGACCAGTGGTGCTCCCCAGCTCCCCCAGCTTCCGGATTCGGTTCAACCTTCTCGAGGTTTGTTTTCCGGGGGTCAGAGGGCCGTCCAGATGCTTCACAGAGGAAAAGTTATCCGTGGGTAATAGCCTCACAGAGCAGGGCGATTTCAGTCTTGGAACGAGACAGAAGCCAGGGCTTGGTTTCTCCAGGTGTGAGCCAGGCACGCGTAGAGGACAATGATTTTCTCTGGACACAATGGAAGCAGTCTTCTCCAGCTCTTTCAAAGGCATGCTACGGCCCTGAAGGATCCTGGGCTTTGAAAATTGCCCTGGAGTGAAGTGCATGATTTTCAATCCCTTTCCAGACATATTTTAGACAAGTGTCTATGTTTGACTTGGATCTTCACTTCCATAGAGTTTTCTCTGCAATGCACAATCCCTTTTCAACTCAGGAGAGAGAGTTCATCCGTCAACTTCAGCAGCCAATGCGGTGGACAGAGAATAAAAGGATTCATTGATAGAGTGATCACTTATCCATTTTCGTAAAGAATTACATAAGGCTGGATCAAGGAGCAGGGCTGCAGCATAAGGTTAGACAAGTCTCTGTTCTCCTAGAGCTGAGGCTCCAGTTGTCACCAAGAAGCAGGAGAGAGACAAACACAGAGAGGCAAGGGGTAACTGTCCTAGTACTAACAAAACAGGATTGTTCGGGAGCATGATGTGGGCACTCTCCCCGAGACTGAGAGGTCAGGGAAAGCCTTTCTAGGGAGGTGGCAGGAGATCAAAGCACTCATGGAACGTGGAGTGGACCTTGAGAAGGTTGGCGTAGAGTGTCCCAGGAAGGGACTGCACATGCTAAGTCCCATGGTGGGCACAGGCTTTGCTCATAGAGAGCTGACTAGAGTGGAAGAGACAAGATCAGAGTGGCATCACGAACCAGGTTATGCAGACGAGGCTCAGGACTTGGTGCTTCGTTCTAACCGTGTTGTAAAGCGACCGGGCGAGACGTGATTTGAGGTGATTGGAGCATCATTCTGAGTGGATGTGGGAGAATAAAGATGCAGGAGCTCAGTGGTGAGGCTCTGCCAGCAATGAGCTCAGAATGGAGGTGTTTGTCCTGGGATGGTGGCACCAGGGAGGCAGAGGAGTGGGTGAACTCAGGGTATAATCTGGGGGAAAAGCTTACAGGGTGTGGTGAGGGGCTAAGTGTGGTGTGTGCAGGGAAGTCTGGAGTCAAAGTCAATGCCTCCATTTGGGCAGGACTCAGGTGTGAACACTGAAGAACAGGGAGGGGAAGAACACGGCCAAGGTTGTTCTATTGATCCGGGGTGGGGTATGGGTTTACACAAGACTCGGGTTGTTATGAAGCATCAGGCCACAGCACCCCGAAGTTATTACCCCACCTCAAGATCAACCAGAAAAGAGACCAGCACGGAGCTGAAGAGAGACTGAGTCAACGTTTAATATCCTCTCTTCGGCACTTTGGGGGAGCAATCTTCCTTTCTACAGCCACATCATGTCAGCCTATTTGCCTTTGTGTGTGTGTGTCACAGGTGGAACCAAATCACACCCCTGCCACATTGATAAGCAAACAGAGGGTGCAGCCTTAGCAAGGGAGTTCTCTACAGCTGCTGAACGTCAAGGTCAAGATTCACTGTGCTTGGTTCTTGATATTAACATGACATTTAATCATCTGTAGGAGATCCAGGAGAGCTGATGGACAGAGGGAAAAGGCAGAAGAGGGGATCCTTTCATTCATTCCACGAGTATTTACTGGGGACCTGATGTATGACACTCTGCTGGGCACTGGAATAGAGTGGTTGGTGCCTCCAGAAGCATATAATCCGGTGGTGGACACAGCATTCTTCCAAGAATGCCCGCAGTAGAAGTAAACCTATGATCACGGCAAGACCTGAAAAGAGACACCTGTCCCCGTGAAGGCTTGTGACAGAAAGATGTGACCCAGGCAGAAATGGCTAGATAGCCCACTTAACTTCTAGTAGAATCCTAAATCAATTTACTTAGAATTCAGCTTCTCAGACCCCATTTTCCCATAGCTATACAATTATACAATTATAGAGAACATAGTATTTAAACAAACAAACAAAAAAAAGTAACTTGTACTAATACAGCACGTAGAGCAAAATGTTTTCAAGTAAAAGCCTCAAGGCAGGGACTTTTGTCAGATTTTCCTTTGTCATCCACAATGCAAGTCATAGGAACTGCTCAATAAATTATTTGTTTAATGAAACTAACCATTTGAATAGGAGTAAGAAAAAAAAACATGCCACTCCATTTGCTAGAACATTAGAGCCAAAATGACAATACGTTTCACTGAAAGGTAATCACGTACGAGTATTCAAAATAAAATTCAAATTTGGGTTTATATAAAAATGAAATGAGGCTCTTTATGACTGAAACGCAAAGGAAGCCTCACCGACGTGGAGAGACTGGTATGAGCCACCTGATTTCGGTAGCTATTGACTAACAAGCTGAACCTCACTGAACTTCGGAAACAGACCTAAACAGCCTTATTCACAACCACCTGATTGATTTATAGCCTGTGATTCATAGTCTCCAGTTTAATCCACCCACTTTCACCAAAATCCTGGTTCAGACAGGGCCAGAGTCCCACCCAGTGAGTCGCAAGCATGGTCTTCTTTCAGCCCAGCATCTGTCTGATGCCCGTGACCAGGGTGGACCTTACTGATTGTCCAGAATCCATTCCACCTTCCTCCTCGGTTTTATTTTTAAGGAGTCCCCCCACCCCCACCCCACTCCTAGTTTCCATGTGATTTGGATAGAGTTTGCTACAAAGTCAACTTCCATTTTCAAAGGTGGTCACAGGACCAGTTTGGGACAACCAGCGTGTCCTATCTTCCTGTCCACGGTGATCAGTTTGAGGACTGAGATGCTACTGAAGTCCGTCCACTGTGATCTAGCCTTGGTGCGGTCACACAGACCACTGGGAAAAGCAGCTTTCTTTTCCCTGGGGGGTCACAAAGATGACAGGTGTACGTCTGAAGCTGCTGGTCACCTTTATCACCTCACAGCAAAACCCACCTGGCAATAAACACAACACGAGGAAAAGCCGAGTCGTGTGAGCCTATAAATTACCTCTTCGGCTTAAACCCGGTTAAGTCAGCATCTAGTATTTTCACACAAGAATCCACAACGAGAAAGGACAAATGGTAAGACGCACGTAGTCCTGGCCAGAGTCAGCCAAGAGGACTACAGAAAGCCTCGCTAAATATGAATGTCAGATAAACAACAACAAAAAGTATCACTATAAGTTTATTCCATGTGATACTTGCGGCAAATTGATACTGAAGAAAGATCATTCATTGTCTATTTAAAATTTAAATATAGTGGAATATCTTACATTTTATCTGGCAAATCTATGGCCAGGGACATAATGTGGACACCCATTTACTGTGTACCCTGAAACTGGACCATCACCTGTAAGATTTATGTCTCTTATGTACACTTCAGAGGGGACACAGACACATTTAATCATTATAAAAACAACCTTGAATACATTTATTGAAGGGACTGCCCATTTCAGCATCAATGCTCAGTTGCAAATAACAGAAGCGCCCCGCCATGGGTTAGGAATAAGTACATCCGGTAGCTCATGCTCGGATGTAAGCAGGCGGGCCACCCAGCTCGGGTGGGCTTTGGGCAGCAGCAGGGTTCTGCCCCCCACTCCTGCACCACCGGCAGCACACGCCTTGCTTGTTTGGTTGGCTTTTCTCACAGTTCCGACATGGAACAACAGCCTCCCACACAACCATGTCCAGAGTCAAAAAATAAGTATTGTCTTTTGCAAGCCTCTGCTAGGATCAAGGGGAGCAGAGTCGCTCTCTTAGGGGGCGTAGGGAAGATAAAGTGACACCTTGCAGGTGACGCCTTTGTCAGAGTGCCTGGCAGGATGAATTTCAAATGTCAATTGCTAATATCATCTTAAAACGCTCAGCAAGAGAAATAATTAAAAACGGTCTCCAAGTGAAAAATAAAGTGGATTCTTTTAAATACAGGTGAGCTCCAAAGAGAGGTTGGCAATGTTGATTCCCATGTGGACGACTCCACTCTCATCCATGTGTCGTCTTCCCATTAGACCTGGGGGGTCCCCTTCGAGGGGTCTGAGTCTGGGCCATTGAAGACGGTTGGAGAGGCAGAAATGCCAGTCCCTAACAGTTTGCTTTGAGACCTCTGTGTCATTTCAGACAGGCCACTGAGCAGCGGGTAGATGACCTTGCATTCTAGTCACTACCAATGAGGGACGCTTCTTAACCTGCAACCTGGAGGTTAAAAGCTACTTCTTTCATTACTAAATCCTTGAAGTGCTTTACGTGAACAAGGAGAAATCTGCCTTCTGGATCATCAAACACATGTTACGTGTTCCAAGGTCTCCACCAACCCAGCAGATGGTCCATCTGGTCTCACCGTTTCTAAATGTTCAGGCCAGGCTGCCATGGTAAATTCCTCAACAGCCCCAGCTCCAAAATACTTGACCCTGAATTGCACGGTTTGTCTTTGGTTTGGATATGAAATCGCCGTTCCATGTCTCCGTTCCCTATGGCCAGTCTCCTGGACACCTGAGAGGGACACATGGCTAGTCTATTGTTGAAAGTCGCCATTGGGCAAGGCTCGCCCCTTCTTATTATAAAACAAATAGGCAACCAGTTAACACTGGGTAGGACCGATGGTCACATAACTCCTAAGAAAGAAGCCCTGCCCCGATACATTTCAAATTTCTAAAAGATTATTTGACTAATATCAGCTCAACCCCGTGTCACATTTCTTCGTCATTTCCATTCATCCCCTCAGTCTCTCCCTCCTGATTCCAACACCAACAGCAGGTGCCTTCCCGAAGGTGACAGACATACCTGAGCACCAGCAGATTTAAACATGTGTGTCTTCTTCATCATCACTGGCTCCCACTCCCCTTCTTCCTACTGTCCATCAAAAACCTCATAGAAAAAAAAAAAAAAAAAGAAAAAGAAAAACTGCTCCCACAATAGGCTCCCTCTCTGATTTATCCAGCTACAATGCCCTGCATGCTCTTTAGTGTGCCCATCAGTTATACTGCTAGACCTATAGCTATCATAATAGCAAGCACTTAAATGGCCTTGCTTTCACCATCATTCTCATAATAACCTGATGAGATATCACCAGCCCCATTATAAAGATGAGCAAGTGGAGGCCAAGAGTCACGATGTCACAGGCTTAGCGAGGGTCAGCGTGAGACTTCCATCCGGGAGTGTCTGACCCAACACCCATGCAGTCCGTCCTGACACTGTGCCCCCGGGGGTGTCCAGGAGGTTGTATTTACTGATTTGAACCCACAGTCTATGTGCAAACCAGATGTAACTGTTTCTTTTTTCAAAAAGATATTCAAATCTTCTAACAGGAGGAAAGAGGCCTAGACAAGAACCCCGCTCACAACGAGGGAGGCACTGAATTCGTGCTTCAAACCAGCCGCTTGTCCCCTGTTTCCTTGACGCTCGTGAACCTTCGCTGTTCCACTCTTGTGCCCAGGCAAGTCCTTTCTCTCTCTTCTCTCAGAGGGTGAACTTGTCTGGACACACGCTCAGCAACGGGGCCCTCCAGGGTCTGCTTTCGGCTGGGAACGGGGTCAATCTCCTGGAGTTACGGGTCTGTGGGCCCATGCGGCCGATGCTGTCCATACATCATACATGGCTGGAAGGAGGGAGAAGCCGCGGCCAGCACACATTGCTCAGCGATTTTCAATCAAGGGCTTGTAGTCATGTTTCCAGGGTAATTAGGTCCCTGACCTGCCACAGGGAACCATTTCTCCCACTCACTTATCTGGACTATAGACACAAGCACAACGCTCCGGGGGGGCCTCTGAGTTCTGACCCGAACTTGAGCTGATCTGACTTTCATCTCCTGTCAGAAGCTGTTTTCTGAATTATGGCAGCGTTCCTGCTTCCCCCTCGAAGTAAACAGGCTTCTGGGAGTTTCAAGAGCCACTTAATACTTTTCTATGCATGTTTGGATGAAGAAAACAGCAGCTAGGATCGAGAGAGAGAGAGAGAGAGGCAGACTCAAGCAGTCCTCGGCTTCTTGCCCACCTAAATTAATTATCAAAGCCACTATTAATTATGTTATTCCATTGGATTGACTCAGACCATATTACACCACCACATATTTCACATTTTAATATGACATATAATTTTATTAGTGTATTCCATCAGCTTTGATGGAAACCTAAGCCTTCAGGATGTGTTGGGTTTTTTTTGCATGATTCTTCCTGACCAATAAAGGAAAGCCATAAAGGACATTACAAATGTTAATAAAGCTTGGGAAGTGTGAAAATCACTTAGAAACCCAAGAAATGGCTATTCATATTTGCCATCGTAGTTCATTAGTGTCTGGCTATTCAGCCATCTAAATTAAAGCTTACTTTCTCCTTTTATTTATTTATTTATTTAATTTTTTCTTTATCCTCACCTGAGTACATTTTTGCATTTATCTTCAGATAGAGCAGGAGGGAGAAAGGGAGGAAGAAAGAGAGAGAAACATCGATGTGAGAGAGACACAATGAGTGGTCGCCACCCACACGACCTCAACCAGGGCTGGGGACAAACCACAACCGAGGCATGTGCTCTTAGTGGGAACCGAACCCGGGACTCTCTGGTCCACGGGCCGATGCTCTAACCACTGAGCAGAACCAGCCAGGGCTATTTTCTCCTTTTAAACAAGCAGCTTCTTATGAGGCCCTTCATGGATTCCAAGATGCATTCAGCGAAGCTGCCACAGACCCCTAAAAGGCAGAGGTGCCTGTTAAGTTCCCCCTCACTCCTCGAGATCATCACGGAAAGAAGCGAGACCTAGAAAAATGTACTCTCCACTCTTACACCTGCTCTATGTCTTTCCTGGCTCACAGACGTGCCGTGGCCTTATTAATGCCACCCCTTCCTCTAACGAGCAAATGGGCTTCCATTAAGAATGTGATTTGGGGGCTCTGATCTGTTAAATCCACACAGGCAGAGCATTGCATAAAGGACTGATAGAGAAACAACAGCTGATTCCTGAGAAGGACGGGTTCTTTAAGCCTGGCCACACACTCAGAATTCCCCCAATGGATGCTCACTTCCTCTATTACATGCAGGAAAAGTACAGAGGGGTAGGACTCACTGGCTGCGTATTTACTAAGAGCTAATGACTAAGAAAGCCAGTCCCAGACCTGCCCTCCAGACCTGCATTCCGGCGGGACTTTGTAGATTCAGCAGAAGGCTCTTCTCACTGAATGTGTAAGCAGGAGCCGTCCTGGAGAAAAGCAGAGACACCCCCCGCGGGAGGGTGAGTCCACGGGGGCCAGCGCAAAGGGCAGGGCCAGGTGAAAACCGGTGTGGGGAAATCCAAATAATTCCGCCGCTTGTCCATACAACGGAAAGCTCACGGTGGAAAATAATCTCAGGTGCAGGAAATGGACTCATTGATCCATTCCAGAAATATCTGAGGGCGTATTACGTGCCAGGCAGGGACCTAATTCGCAGAGACAGAGTCTCCTAAACAAGACTGATAAACCCTCTGCTCTCAGGGAGCTTACCTTCCAGTGGTGGGGAGGGGCAAAAAGCCAATACATAGCATCACAAAGATCATTTCAGTGAGCGTGTTGTGCCCTGGGTGAAATGCATAGAACAATGAGAAAAGAGAAAAGCAGCAAAATGTTACTTAAAAGGTGAACTCAAAAGAACCAGTAACCGTTTGGGTCATTGCAGAGAGCAAATAGAGATCAGAGATGGTCAATACAGAAACTGATTCTCTAGTATTTTTATTTATTATTACTATTATTATTATTATTATTGGCAAAGAGAGAGGAAGGAGTTTCTGGCTTTCCAACCCCACCCCCCAACCCCCCCAGTTTTTGCGCTGGGGTCTATGCATGCCTTGAGACTCAACTTGGATGCCTCTTTCCTGGCTGTCTGCCAGCCTTTTATTTATAACATTTTATTTTCTTTATTGATTTTAGAGAGAGAGGAAGGAAGAAGGAGAGAGAGATAGAAACACCAATGAGAGAGAACATCGATTGGCTGCCACCTGCATGCCCCCCACTGGAGATCAGGCCCACAACCTGGGCATGTGCCCTGACCGGGAATTGAACTGGCGACCTCTTGGTCCGTGGGTCGACGCTCAACCACTAAACCACACTGCTGGGCTCTAGGTGGGATGGTCCTCATCAGAACCTTCAGTGCATACTCCCTGGGGATTCTATGTTACACCAAAGGTTGAGAACCTCGGGTGCAAGCATTCCCCAAGATCCCCTCTCCAATTTTCTCTGACCTCACCTGATGCTTCCTCCTCCTCATCTTCCTTATCAACTTCAACCATTACCTCTGGGCCATAATCTAATGCCCTGTAGTCTCCAGGATTCTTGTGTGTTTTGTAATCAACCTTCCCAACACCCTCATCCTGCAGTTCATAGGACAGAGCTCTAGGCCCACTATGTTGAGAGAGAAAATGCTAATATGTAGGGGGCTATAGTTTTGAATGTCAGTGACCCCCATAAGATTCTGACATAGCTCCTTACCCATATCTGCACCACAGTTAGTTTAATAACCCTTCTGTTCAGTGCATATCCTTATGATTTATTTCTATAATAACTTACAGTTGGCAAACTTTCACCAAGACTCTCATTTTACTAAGCTATTAGGCCATAAATGTTCTCCAAATACTATCCACCCTCCCAGTGTTGACAAAGAGCCAGTATGAGAATTGAATATCTTTCTACAGCTTAAAAGTAATCAAAGAATAAACTGCTTCTCTTAGGGGTGTGGCTGCATAGAACAGAAGCAGAGAGAGAGAGAGAGAGAGAAACTAGAAAAGTATCAGCATTTTCAATTTTGCCTAACCCACAAAGCAGAAACACACAGCTATTCAAACACTTAAGAAGAAGAACTAATGCATATTTAGTATCCACCTCAAGGAAGGGATGCTGACAGGCACTGTGTTACATAATCTCATCAAATCAGAAGTAGCTGCATACTTCGTGAGGCCAGATGCAAAATAAAAATGCAGGGCCCATTATTCATTTTGGATATGTTTTTATCGATATATTAAAGGGAAAGGAAGGGGCGGGGAGAGATAGAAACATCCATGTGAGATAGAAACATCCATCTGATGCCTCCTGCACACCCCCTACTGGGGATTGAGCCCACAAGTCAGGCATGTGCCCTGAGCGGGAATTGAACCGGGACCTCTCAGTCCATGGGACAACGCTCAATCCACTGAGCCACACCAGCCGGGTGACAGGGCCCATTATTCAGAAATTATTAAGGATTTCAAGACGGTGACAGCAAAGCACTAAAGCAAGCATGCACCCCTCTAAGCATGAGCGAAGACCACCACACTGAATCCTCCCAGCAAAACTCACATCACGCCCATGTTACATGTGACACAGGTTACATACCTCGCCCAAGGACATGCAGCTGGAAGAGCACAGGAGAAATCAGAAGCCAGAGTCCCTCTGACCCATCTGCAGACTGCAAGTCGTCACTCACATTCACACACACACACCCAGAACTTAATTGATTTCACTCCAAAAATTACGGAGCCCCCAAAGCACCTAACAAAACAAGGAAACCTTAATGACTTCATGCCCTTTAGAGGTGCTAAGTGTTTGTTTGCATCCCATTAAATTTGTGAAGTAAAACTTGATTTAAAATTCCAAGGCTCCACTTCAATGATCTACATTTGGGGGCCTCAACAAAATAGTTGAACAAACGAGGGGTGTGTGAACCCCTTCCCTTTTCCTACTCTGTGAGCCTTGGAATTTTTTAATGAAAAATTTCATGGCACATGAATCATTACGTGGGGGGAAATACTAAAACCTGATTGCATTATTGAATTCTAAAACTGCTCCAGATTAGATGAAATTACTTCCAATCCCCAGGGACCACATCCCAGTTCAACCCTCCTGGCTTTAATTGATAGGCAATCTCTCTCTATTAGATAAACTGAAGCATGGCAAATGAACTCTTCTCTGGATAGCTTCAGCCTTCCTGAGCTGTGAGTCCCATTCCAACATAGGGTCTTTCTAGCTCTACACTGTCGGGATTTTTCAGAACATAGTCACTTGGTAAAAAAAACAAAAACAAATATATTCCAAAAGCATCCTTGACTCACTTCTGTGCCAGGCACTTGGCACAGGGAAGGAAAACACGGGCACTCTGCTGGGTCCTAATTGGATTGGGCATCCTCGTTTGAAGGGGATGAGATTCGAGGTTGAGACTGAAAGAATAATGAGCCATCCATGCAAGTCGCTGGAAGATGAGTTTTTAAGGGAGTGGGAAGAGAACAGAACTCTAAGGCTAGAATAAGCTCGAAGAGTTTAAGGAATACAAAGGAGGTAGATAGTGAGCAAGGGCATATAACAGACAGATCTATACTTTTATTATTCTTTTTTTCTTTATTGATTTTCGAAAGAGAGGAAGGGAGAGGGAGAGAGAGAGAGAAACACTGACGAGAGAGAACATCAATTGGCCGCCTCCTGCATGCCCCCCACTGGGGATTTCGCCCACAACCTGGGCATGTGCCCTGACCAGGAATCGAACCAGTGACTTCTTGCTGCATGGATCGATGCTCAACCACTGAGCCACACTAGTCAAGGGCATGTACCTTGGTTGCATTTTGGTCCCCGGCCCTGGTCGGGGTTGTGTGGGAGGCAACCAATCAATGTGTCTCTCACATCGATGTTTTTCTCTCTCTCTCCCTCCCACTCTAAATGGAAAAATATCCTCGGGTGAGGATTTAAAAATAATAATAATAATAATAAGGCCAATCAGTGGAAGCAAAGAGAGCATGTAGCTAGAAAGAGACCAAGACATTCCATGAAAGGGGGCATCTGAAAAGGTCCTTCTAGGTAATGGTTGAAGGGGAACGGAAGGGGCCCTTTAAAGACCTGCTTCTTCAGCTCTGATTGGAGGTGGGGCTGGAGCCTCCACATCTCTAATGGGCTCGCAGGTGATGCAGATGCCACTGGAGTGATGAAGTTTTAATGGACTGCCAGTGCGGGGGAAGCTGGGACGGCGACTGCGAAGGAAGATAGAGAGAAAAAGGTGTGAACAGCCAGACCGAGGCTGCACTTCAGAATCATGTCACATTTCGGAATACCTACCAGTCACTGACAGCTGTCCTGCCCACATTTCTCTGAGGCTCAGCTAACACGCAGAGAATGCTGGCCCCCCTCAGGGTGAGGTCCGGACACTCAGGAAGGTCTCGTAAATTCATAATTAGGGACAGAAACGACGATACCACTTTTTAAAAAAGAATAGTCATGGAGATGTAATTCGCATACCAAAAAGTTCACCCTTTAACTTTTGATCCCTTTTCCAAGCCCTTCATCCATGCCCAGCATTGTTCTATAAATATTTATATTTTCTAGTTGAGAAAACAGTCACCTATTATCTCTAAAAGCAGCGAATGCCAGTATCAGCCGCCACCAGGAAGTCATCTACAGCAGGGCTTCTCAACTGAGGGTGATTCAGTCCTGCAGGGGACATTCCCCAAAGTCTGCAGGCGTTTTTTTGTCACAACAGCGGGGGTGGGGGGGGATTGTACTGGCATCTAGTGTTGCTGACCATCCCACAGGGCACAGGGGAGCCAGCCCCTGACCACAGAGGATGTGGCCCGAATGTCTAGAGTCTCGAGGTTGAAAGACTCTGATCTAGAATTTCAGGATCTAAGTTCAACTTATTTTCAATAATTGCTATTTAGACAAACCAAACTGAAAGACTCCAATAAATGTTGGCAGTATGTTTTAAATAGAAGCACCAATTCATACCTGGCCCTGAACACCCAGGAATCCCAGCTGCACTAACATGCATCTTTCCTGGCTGCTCTTGTCCCCGCCCCCCCCCCCACCCCATCACACCGCCTGGGACCAAGGGTTTGCTCACACAGGAATTCAGTGACATTTGTTGTGTTGTCTTTGTGTGGGTGAAATGGAGGGTCGGAAAGGTGCCTCTTCTTTTTTTTTTTTTTTAATTTTACTTATTTATTTTTATTGAGTTTATTGGGGTGACATTGGTTAACAAAACCATGCAGGTTTTAAGTGTACAACTCAAGAAAGCAGCATCTTCCTACTGCATTATGCGCCCATTGCCCAAAGTAAAATCTTGTTCCGTCCCCATTTATCCCCCCTTTGCCCTTTCCCACCTCCCCCAACCCCTTTTCCCTCTGGCTATCACCGCACTGATGTCTGTGTCTATGTGTTTCACATATTCTTTTTCCTTAATCCCTTCACCTTTGTCTCACCCAGCCCTCCGACACCACTCCCCTCTGACAGCTCAGTTTGTTCCATGTGTCTAGGCTTCTGTTTCTGTTTTGTTTCTTAAATTGCTTTGTTCATTAGATTCCGCCTATAAGTGAGATCATATGGTATTTGTCTTTCTCTGACTGGCTTATTTCACTTAGCTTAATATTCTCCAGGTCCATCCATGCTGCCACAAAAGGTAAGATGCCCTTCTTTTTGATGGCCGAGTAGTATTCCATCGTGTAAATGTATCACATGTTTAGCCACTCATCTGGCTTCCTAAGCACCATGGATAGAACACAGCTCCCATCAGGATGCACAGGAGCCAGTTAGCCTGACTGTTAGAAAGCTTTAGACTTTGTCTTAACGTCAGCCCTGCTACCTCACAAATAAATGCATTTGGTCACAACAGGGATCCCTGAAGAGTATGCAGCTGAATGAGTGCCAATTCACCCTCCCTCAAGTAACAATAAGAAGTCCAAATACCTGCAGTAAGAGTGTGACAGTCTTGTAAGGAGCAGCAACACCATTACGGTAGATCCCTTATTCACAGGGGATATGTTCCAAGACCCCCAGTGGGTGCCTGAAACCGCAGATAATACCAAACCCTCCATATATTATGTGTGTCCTGTACATACATACCTTGTCACTGGAAGGAGGCACTTTACAGCTTCCCTTTGGCATATCCGAACTGCCAGCATCACTACTCTTGGTGCTGGAGGCCTTACTAAGTAAAATAAGTGACAGGAACACAAGCGGTGTGGCAGACCGTGGATCTGACAACTGAGACGGCTACTAAGTGACCAACTGGTGGGGTTCTGATTCGATGGACAAAAGGATGAGTCACATCCCAGGCAGGAGGGAGCAGGACAATGTGAGATTTTATCACACTGCTCAGAATGGAGCACCATGAAAAACTTATACATGGTTCATTTCTGAAATCTTCCATTTTCAGACCATGGTTGACCACGGGGAATGGAAACCGCAGAAAGAAGAACCATGGATAAGGGAAGACAACTGTAATGTTGAAGATCACCAAGCCTGGTTGACTTATTTTTTCCTTTACCAAGTGTGATTAGTCTGTTTGTCATGCTATTACCGTCTGGAGGTTTTTAACAGCTGACAGATGTCACCAACCTTGAAGGCACTAAGGGTTGGGCACAAGAGACTCCCATGTTAAGGTTAGAAGAAAAACACATATTCTCTGAGCAGGGCAATGGCTTCTTTCAGCTTGAACACAAGAACCAGGCATAATATGAAATACAATGAAGAAAACTCAGGGTCTTATCCCCCTGGTTCATAACCAAGATGCCCTCTGCTTCTTTTGGCTCTGGCCAAGGGAACTTATTTATCAGAATACAAAGCAAGTAGCCTCCATTCCAATGAGGCAATCAACTCAACAGGGGCCGCGGGCTACAGGGGCACAGACCGTACATACTGCTCAGCCCTGGCACAGAAGGACCATTTCATGATTTGCTCCAATAAATACAGGAAGTCAAATGTCAAGCGTCAACAACATCTATTTGAGCTGTTAGAAATTATGAAGCTGTTGTTCAGAGGACAGTATACAATGGAATTTCCATCAAGACCACACAAAGGCACCTTTCTGCACCCTCCCCATGAGTAAAGTCGACAGCATTGTGCTTCTCAAGACAACGCTGACGTGGGCAGAAGCTCCGGCATGAGCCTTGACATGTGTCATCGCCCTTGGTACAGACACATTACAAGAAATTACACGGGATGCTATCAGAAAATTGAAAACCCGATGAGTGCTTCACTTAGTTACTGTAATTCTTCAATGCTATTCCAATCTTGTGCAAATTAGAAGCCACTTACAGCTCCAAAGGCTGACAGAATGAGGTTTTCATTATGCTTTTAATAGGTTTATTGGGAGATTTCCTATTAAAAGGTACTTAAGGAGAATGATGGCTTGGATCTCTGTATTAAAAGGGGTCTTCAAGAGGTAACCAAAATTACCTCAATTCTGCCACAATGAGTAGCACGGCCATCTCTGGGTAGGGACAAGATGCTTAATCAATGACCTTTAATAGGAGATGGCAAATTGAACTGATATTTACCTCATTGTGACCCCAGAATGCCCATGGCCTTCTAATGGCCAATATGCAGGATGGGGCAAAGGTAGGTGTATGAAAAATAATGCAATAAGTGATAATATAAGAATAAAGTGTTTTACCTACTCTCAACCTCCTTTTGCCCCACCCTGTATTGATCCACACTGGAGGAATTGTTGCCTTAAAACCGGAACAGACCAAAAGCGGTCTGTGCATGGGCATCCTCCGATTTCGTAAGAGTTTGGAGTCCACTTTGAGCTCATCCCCATCACTACCGTCGTCATCACCACCGCCAGCATAAAATCCTTTGAAGTGTTTAATAATTGTCAAATGTAGAATGCGCATGTGATTTGGGATAATTATTACATCAAAGAAAGAGCGGAATCACTTAGGTGCATAAGGTATAAGTGCCCTTCGGCTAAAATAAAAAGGCCACTTTTCTCAATATCAAAAGGGAAAAAAAATGGTCCGGGAATATTCTCCTCCACAAGCCAGGACAGCCTTCCCTTCGTTAGCACCGAGCTCCCTTTCTGCAAGGAAACCACAATCATGTGTAGTGATTTGATGAAATAATGCTTCAGACCATCAATCTAACTTATGAACATAATAGTATGTTAAGATAAAGCACTTCCTTTCTGGCACGCAGGCCCATCTGTAATGGCTAAGAAAATGTTTTCATTAAAACATCCGTATACAGAAAACTCACCTCCCAACTCTGTTTCCATGGCAACCGGCAATTCAACTTTTCAAGGCCCTGGATGCCAGCACCTTTCTCTTACATGTGATTCCTGAAGAGCATTTGTAAATAAAAAATTTAGCAGGGAAATTTCTAGACCAAGTGTTGCCTGGACACAGAAATAAGCAGGGTGGGTGGGGGACGTATGGGTTCTTCCTTCAGCTCTGCTGTCCCAGATGCTCATTTAATTAATTTATTCACTTAAGAACTGTTTCTTGAATACCTACCAGAAGCCAGGCGGGTCAAGCAGCATCACTGTGCTCAGGGCCTGGCATATAGTAACTATAATGCAAAGGAGAAAGTGCTCCTCCAGTGATATGGGAAGGAAGGAGTGCATCCATCAGGGACCATCAGGGGACATTTGGGAAAGGTCTGAAAAATGAGCTGGGTCTTGAATGACACATATAATCTAAAAACAAACAGAGATGGCCATGGGTAGATGGACGCGGTGAACGGCAAGGGGGAAGAAGGTGCAAAGATGTTGTAATTTGGAGAAGCTGTGACTCGGTCCAGGTCTCGCCAGGGAATGGAGAAAGGAAATGGAGTCATCCTTCAGTCACTCATCCTCTCAGTCATTCACCCATTCCACAAGCAAGCACTTGCTCTGTCCCTGGCTCTGGTCGATATGCTGGGACACCCCAGGACACAAAGCAACGTCATTTTCCTCCTGACTCTTTTCTCCTGGGAGCTCCTGAAAGGGTTTCAGTGCCTGCCTACGAAGTCGGATGCTCTGTAGCAGGAACAAGGAGCCACAGAGCTTCTATGCAGGGAGTTACACAGGAAAGCTAGGCTTTAGAGAAACTGGCCAGCGACAGACAAGTAACAGCAAGACTGGATGCAGGAAGACCTGCTTTAACAGAGCACCATGCACTGGCTTCAACAACAGAAATGGGTTGTCCCACAGAACACTGGGGGCTAGAATGCAAAAATCAAAGTGTGAGCAGGAGTGGTTCCTTCTGACGGCTGCGAGGGAAGACCTGTTCATGTCTCCTTCCTAGTTTCTGATGGTTTGCGGGACATCTCTGATGTTCCTTGGCTGGTAGTAGCATAACTCCAAACCTGGCGTTTTTCCTGCGTGTGTCTGTGTCCGAAGTCCACCTTTTCATAAGGACACCCAGTCAGACTGGGTTAATGACTTCATTTTAACCTTGTGATCTCTGTAAGGACCCGATCTCTAAACGAGATTGCATTCCAAGGTACTGGGGGTTAGGACTCCAACAGTGCCTTTTGGGGAGACAAAATTCAACCCATTCAGAAAGTCTTTGCACTCCAGGTGACCAGATTACGGATTTTGAAGTACTTTCCTTCCATCCTATTGCCAAATGAATCAGCAATACAATCATCATATAATGAAAAAAAAAATGAAATTAACTTAAAAAGAGGTTGTTGCAATACTACAATGACAGAAACGGAAGCTCAAATAAACATTATGGGATTTGGAAGAATGGGAGGTATTTGGGAGTGAGATGAACCGAGCTGAGCAGCGGAACAGTTGAGGGGAAAGGCAAGGAGTCACCAAAAATGTTGCAGACAGTCACAACTGAAACCTTGTCCAGTAAATGAACAAACCCAGGGACCACAGAGGATGAACACAGATGGGAGAGAAGGAAGGCGAGATTGGTTTCAAGTGTGAGTCCCCAGTGGACCACCCAGAGGGAGCTGATGAAGAGACAAGTAGAAATTGAAGACAAACTCCGAGAATTGTCAGGGTAATGCCCAGAAATTTGCAATGGAGAAACGTCAACTCTCCGCGTGTCCGTTTTTCCTCCTGGAAAATAGTAGCACTGTGATTTTTCATCTCAAAAGGCATGTGGGAGGATCAAAGGAGAGTGTATGGGGGGGGGGCACTGGGGGCGGGCTCTGACAGGTAGGAGCTCCCACACTGCTGTCCATGGTGATTAGCCAAGATCCTAGATGAAAATGAGAAAGGTAGAAGACACTGCAAGGAGTCCAGAGAACTTCCTGCCTTAGCCCATGTCAGAGAGGAAAGAAGTCAGATGGGGACAGAGTGGAGGAGACGTCAAAAATGATGCAGGGACCCAGCCTCCAAAAAGACATGCAAAGGCAGAGGCTCAAGTAGCCGGGGTGGTCAGAGCCCCGATGCTGCAGACAGATTGAAAAGAATGGGAGCTGAGAATAGACACTGACAACTGAAGGGTCCCTGCTGACCTTTGAGACAGTTATTTCAGTAGAGTAGTGTGGGGAGCAGTCAAATTACAGGGGTTGAAAGAAGTAAGCATGGGACTGGAGATGAAAAATCAAGCCACAAACTTCTCTTTCAGAACTGAAGAGGGGAGAGATTCTGAGGATGTTTTGTTTATAGAACGAAGTGCTCACAGGTTCAAGGGGAAGGTCCCCAAGAAGGTCAGAGACTGAACATGTCTGTTAGAAACAGCAATTAGCCCGGCCAGTGTGGCTCAGTGGTTGAGCGTTGACCCATGCACCAAGAGGTCGCTGGCTCGATTCCCATTCAGGGCATATGCCCAGGTTGTGGGCCAGATACCCAGTGGGGGGCGTGCAGGAGGCGAACAATCGATGTTCTCTCTCATCGATGTTTCTATCTCTCCCTCTCCCTGTCTCTCTCAAGTCAATAAAGAAAAAAAAAATATATATATATATATATATATACATATATATATGAAACAGGATAATGAAGAGGGGAACATTGTAGATGGATGGAAAGGAGCTGGGATCAAAATAAGAATGAGGATGACCTGTTTTGCTTAATTATTTTAATTATTGCTCTCTTCCTCCCAAGGAACACAGTGCCCAATTAGTGGACGAAAGACGTGTTGGAAGGTGGATGGATGTTCCCATCATGAGCTGCTCTGAAGGAGAAAGTGGAAACCTGTAAAACTGGACAAATCAATGGGCAGTAATAGCTTGAAGCCTGGCAAAGATCGGATCCTCTCCTGCAGCAACATGCCGGGTGACGGGGGGACACGCCTACCCAACATGCAGGGCAATTAGAAGGGGGAACGGGAAGCAGACCCTTCCAGAAGACTAACGAGCACAATGCACTCTGCCTGTTCTCCGTGGAGCGCCTGGGAGGACAGCTTTCTTCCCCTGGCCTCATCGACACCTTTGTGGAAGAGCCTGGCGGAGAGGGATCTAATTCTATTCCATTAGCCACTTAGTCCTCCTGCTTTGCTTTCAGAAGGAAGAACCCTTGACACCATACTGGGTGGGGTAAAAATGGAGAGTGGAACAGGGGGAAGAGAAATAAAAATAGAAACATGAAGAAATGAAGAAAAAGATGATGAGAAAGAGAGTGAGGAAGAAAGGAAAAAGAGATTGGTGGAGAAGAGATGGGGAGGCCAAGTTCATTAGCATGACGCAAGACTAGAGAAGAGAGGAAGACATAGTCAATGGACGATGGCAAGTCTCCAGGTGGCTTCTGGGTAGCTCCGCTGTGCTTCTTTGCATCCAACTCCACGGGGAGCCTGAGACAAGACAGCTCTTGGGACTCAGTAGCGTAACAGTATCTTAAACACAGGAGCATGACCCTACTCTGGCTGACCTGTGTGGAACTGCCACACTGCAAGGGACCCTAATCTGGAAACAGCCATCACCCCTCTGTGCTGTGCTACACTTTCTGGAGCATCTCTGACGAGGAAACATAGCGTGACTCTGACGAGACCCCACCACCAGAAAGCTGCAGAGTTGGGAACTCTCCTGGGTCTGCAGGGCACTGAATTCCATATTTCTGGTCATTGACACTTAACTATTTCCTGAGACGAAAGCATCACTCAGGAACAGAAGGATAGTTGCCTCATGCTTCATTGCTCTGAGAACTAGACATTCCAGTAAGCAGAGAGGCGGTGACCTTCGCTCGGTCCTTGCGACTTTGGAACCCAGCTGCCTAAGGTGGTGAGTTAATACGTGCAAAACCCTTAGAAGGAGGCCTGGAACACACTACGCTCTGCACAACTGCTAGCAATCAGAACAACAATAAAAATAGTGATAATAACAATATATCATCATAATACATATCTATGTGGCAATCAGATCCATGGTGGTCCCCCATGATCCTCGTCTCCTGGTGTTCACATCTTTAGATTACCCTCCCCCCGCCCCAGAGTAGGAAAGACTTGCAACTTGCTTCCAACCAATGAAATGCAGCCAAGGGGATGGATGACCACTCCCGTAACCATGCTACCTGAGAGAAGACTCCATCTTGCTGAAAGACTGGCCACAGTTCTTCTCTTTCCCTTTGCTGTTTTTGAAGAACAGATCCTCCAGCTGCAAGGAACTGACTGCTGCCACACAAGCAGGGAAGTGGATCCTTCCCCGGTCCAGCCTCCAGGCGAGAACCCAGCCCCGGCTGACACCTTGATGTCCGCCTTTAGAAACCCTAAACTGGGGGCCTGGCTGAGCCAAGCATGAGCTTCTGACCCACAGAAATCATGAGAAGGAGAGAGAATAAATATAAGACAGTCACTGCATCGGGACCAGCTACATAATTTGCAGAACCCAGTGCACAGTGAAAAGGCGAGGCCCCGTGTCCAGAAATTATTCAGAATGTCAAGATGGCAAGAGAAGAACATTAACCCAAGTACAGGGCCCTCCTGAGCACAGGGCCCTGACTGCGCGGGTCACACACCCATGAAATTGGTTCTGAATAGCATGTGGTTCATTTAAAATCGGTATGAACAATAGAACTAGAATTTAAATGTGGGTCTGTCTGACTTCAAGGATCTCAAAAACACAGCACAGGGTTCAAGGATGACCTGTGAGGCCACCAGCCCACTGCCCGGGATTGAAGCCGTATTCCACACCAAGCTGGGCGACGCAGGAAAATGTTAGATGTGACTGAACGAACCTCTTCTCACTTGTGTATCAAATGGAGATGATAGTCTGAACCTCAGAACGCTGTGAGGCACAGCCTACATGGCTCAGTTGGTTGAGCGTTGTCCCGTGCACTGAAAGGTTGCCGGTTCCATTCCCCGTCAGGGCACATACCTGGGTTTTGGGTTCTGTCCCCAGTCAGGGCATGTATGGAAGGCAACCGATAGATGTCTCTCTGTCTCTCTCTCTCGCTCTCTCTCTTTCTCTCCCTCTTCATCTCTCTAAGCATGTCCTTGGTGAGGACTTTTTAAAAAAAGTTGTGAAGGATAAGTAATGTATGTTAAGTGCTTGGAGCAGTGTCCAGCACATAATAGGAATTCAATAAACAGCACTTTTTTGTTTTATCAACTTACCACCAACTCCATAGTCCCTATCTAATTATTTGCCAACTGACAAAAATTTGTATGCATCTGTTGAAGCCTCAACAGATTTAGAAAATAATCACCTATTGATGTGATTCATGAAAGTACCTGGATAGAGGAAATATGATAGATTAGATTCTTCAGAATGTCTCGGATCAGGAGCAAAACAAAAAGGCAAGTTGGGAGTTTCCAGCGGTGGAGGGGTGCTAATTAACAACTCAATTAAAAAAGGCAAATTAAACTTTATGGTTCGTTATCCTCCACTGCTTAGTAAATTGTTTTGCTAGGCGAATGATTAAAAATGATCATTTCAGAAAACTGAAATAGCTTCCGCGGAACACGACAATTTTTCAGCATTATACAAAAGGTTTCACCACAAAAATAAACTTACTTGATTAAAAGGAACAGTGCCTCTGTGTGTGGAAAACCAGGAGAACAAATGTCGACTTGTGATGCATTAAGTATTTTGGAGGGCTGTGTAAGAATGTTGAAGAGAATTGCTTCCTTATGAATAAAACACATCATCATTTCCTTTTGTGTACTTTGTTTTTTTGTGGGCTCTGTAAGGGTTTTTCTGGAATACTATTTGAAAATGTATAATTTACATCAAATCACTTTAGACCTGCACTCTGAGAAAATGCGCAGAACCCAGGCATTCCTAAAACTGGGTAGTTACTGGGGAATCTAAGAGATGGTCAGAAAACAGACATCACAACAATGAAAGCATCAGTCCTCATCCTTGAGATTCTCCGTGCTGTTTTGTCTATAATTATATCAGTGGTTTTTCATTTTTTTCTACCCCAGAAGATGTAAGACCCGTGGCACAGTCCCACCAGTCATTATCCAGCCAACCTGTGAGAGGTGCATATCCAGGTCTGGCCATCAGGGGGTGCCAGTGTGGTGGTGGCATTGCCAGAGAATGAGCAGGGTCTACACCTTTGGGTGCTGGGGAAGCAGAAACATAGAACTCCGTGTCTCTGTCTCCAGGCATTGCTTTCTTATCACTTCTAATAGCTTTACCATCATTACCTTAGCCATCTGGTTAACAAGGAGCCCATCGTAATTGTCAAAAAGGTCAAAACGTGTCATCACCAATAGTCCTCCTGTTGCTACCCTCAGCCAGCCTTTTTGTTGTTTCAGTCTATACTCTTTTCATGCTTTACAAGGAACCACCATTCGATTACCTAACTATCCCAATGTTTCCTTCGAATATCCCGATTGAGCCATATTTATTTAATTTTTTAAATACGTTTTTGTTGATTTTTTTTTTAGAGATAGAGAAAGAGAGCAATAGAAACATCGATGTGAGAGAGAAACATTGATGAGCTGCCTCCCGCACGCCCTCTAGTGGGGATGGAGCCGGAAACCCAGGCATGTGCCCTCACCCGGAATCAAAGCGGAACCTCTCAGTCCATGGGACGACGCTCAATCCACTGAGCCACACTGGCTGGGCCAGTTGATCCACATTTAAATGCAACCATTTTTTTCTGTTTATACTTTTTATACTCTGAACATATATAAATTGTTTTGATCCGAATATTCGGCAAATTTCATCTTCTCACCCAATCCTGTTGATTCTTTCTTCCTCCCATTTGCCTCAAAATGATGATGGTATTAGAGAGGATACTGGCAACCTTTTCAATACGCCCGTCACTCCTCTCTATCAAAACAAGCAACATGAAAAATGCACCCCAAATGGAAGTCTTGCACTAATTTCTCTGGCCCTTCGTCATCTCGTGTCCTATCAGAATGAAGTGTGGAGAATCCCAATATCAAGCCCATACTTTCCTACAGACAACCAGTGTCTGAGCTCAGAGCGCTCTGTGCAGTGAATGCCTTTAGAGCGTGGGGATGTCGTCTCGATTAGTCATTGCTGAGCCCTCAGCAGTAGGAACATTAGAATGGCTTCTGCAAGCCTGTCACAGGCTGCCTAGGTAGGGTGCTGTGGGAAGAACCCGTCCACACTCATAGAAGAGACTCCGAGTTCAAGCATGAGGATGACTGGGCCCCTGAGTGGCAGCCGTTGGCAGCCAGTCCCATCCAGCCCATCTCTGCCTGCCCAGCCCAGGCCTTCTGCGGAGGGCAGAGCCGACATGCTTAGTCCCCACCACTTCTGCAGCATGCTTCGGCTCCCTGCGCTCAGGGGCCAGGCAAGCACTCTTATGCCTCCTGAGTCAGCAGTAAACGACGACACTACCCCAACAGGACAACTGTTTATGCAAGATTATTTGTTGACGGGCAGGATGGCAGTGTAGGTAAATGCGGTACTCACCTCCTCCCATAACCACATCAAAATTACAACTAAACTACAAAAAACCATCATTCAGAACTGCCTGACATTGAGCTGAATGGAAGTCCTACAACTATTAAATTAAAGAAGCCACATGAGACTGGCAGGAGGGACGGAGGTGCAGGGCTGGTCCCACACCCACGTGTGTAGGATAAAAATCAGGAGGACACCTCGGCTGTGAAGGTCCTCCCTGAGGAGCAAGAGGTCCCCATCCCACACCAGGCTCCCAGCTCAGGGTCCCATGGCGAGGAAGAGAAGTCCCCATAACTTCTGGCTGTAAAAACCAGCAGGAGTTGAGGCTGAGGGAGGCTGAGGCTGCTAGAGTCCCAGGCAGTTCCTCTCAAAGGGCCTGTGCATGGACTTACTCCCTTTGGGCTCCAGCATGGGGGAAGCAGCTTGAAATGCACCAGCGACACATGGGGAAGAACTTAGTTGTTTGGCACAGGGGCAAGAGCTAGAGAGGAAGATTTCTCCTGGACAGACATGCTAGTGGAGGCCGTTGTTCCTTTGGTGAGCCCTTCCCTGGGGCAGCAGACAGCCACCATATCTGGGACCCCAGGAACCTGGCTCACACTGTTTGACCTGCCCCGGTGATTCCCTGAGGCCCCGCCACACCCAACTTGCAGGCCCACCCAAGCTGTTTCCACTGGCTTTACCTTAGGACTGGCCTGTCCTGGCTCATGCTTCTAATTTTCCTAATGTCTCTCAAACAAGCAGTGTCTGGTCTCAGCAAGCCCCATACCTCTCATTAGTGGCCCCAGGTCTGGCACCAGAAGCAGCCAGCCTTGGTTCACAACTTGGCTTTTCCTAGGCACTTCCAAGCCCAACACAAGAAGCAGCCATCAGCAGATCACTTTGCAGCTTATGCCTGGTGGCCCTGGGTAGAACACAGGCAGTGGCTGACCTTGCCTCAGAGCCAGCACACCCAGTGGACAGCTTCAGACCACAATGAAGCACCACCATCCAACCACCTTCACAAGTGACACACTCAATGAGTGTACTCAGTGGGTACCAGAGCCCTACTGAAATAAGTCTTTCTCTGTGTGGTGAGCCCCTGTACAGCTGATCCTCCAAAGTAGTCAGAGGTCAGTGGTCAGTGGGAAAAGCCAGACCTTGCAGCTGATCAGCCTGAGTAAATCCCTCCCACTGATGTGCCAACAGTAATCAAGACTCAATTACAACAGAGGGGTGTATAGTCCACATGGGGGGGTGTACCTCGAGGGCCCGGATGGGGTGAACAGGGAGGCTGTGCCACTGGACCCTATAGGACACCTACTACAATAGGCCATTTTACCAAGCCCAGGAGATGGACAACTCTACCTAATACATAGAAACAAACACAGGGAGGTAGTAAATATGAGGAGACAAAGAAACATGTCCCAAATGAAAGAATAGAACAAAACTCCAGGAAAAAAAGCTGAAAAACCAAGATAAGCAATCTAACAGATGCAGAGTTCAGAACACTGCTTTATAAAGATGCTCAAGGAAATTAGTGAGGACCTCAAGAGCATAATAAAGGACCAGTCAGAAATAAAAGAGACACTAATTGAAATAATGAATAATTTACAGGGTATCAACAGTACAGTAGGTGAAGCCAAGAATCAAACCATTGATTTGTAATATAAGAAAGCAAAAAACACCCAGTCAGAACAGCAAAATGAAAAAAAGAATAAATAAAAAAACAAATAAGGCTAGTGTAAGGAGCCTCTGGGACAACTTCAAGTGTACCAATATTTGCATCACAGAGGTGCCAGAAGGAGAAGAGAGAGAGCAAGAAATTGAAAACCTATTTGAAAAAATGACAGAAAACTTCCCTAACTTGGTAAAGAAAACAAACATACAAGTCCAGGAAGCACAGAGACCCAAACAAGATGAACCCAAAGAGATCCACACCAAGACACATCATAATCAAAATGCAAAAGATTAAACAAAGAGAGAATCTTAAAAGCAAAAAGAGAAAAGCAGTTAGTTACCTACAGGGGCCCTCCCATGAGACTGTCAGCTGATTTCTCAAAAGAAACTTTGCAGGCCAGAAGTGGGTGGAAAGAAATATTCAAAGTCATATAAAGCAAGGACCAACAACCAAGATTACTCTACCCTGCAAAGCTATCATTTAGAATCAATGGACATATAAAGAGATTCCCAGACAAAAAAAGCTAAAGGAGTTCATCACCACAAAACCAGTAGTAGATGAAATGTTGAAGGGTCTTCTTGAAGAAGAAGATAAAAAATATGAACAATAAAATGACAATAAATATATATATCAACGATTGAATCTACAAACGAAATAAATAAGTAGAACAAAAACAGACTCACAGATACAGAGAACTTTTTGTTGGTTGCCAGATGGGAGGGTTGTTGGAGGGAATGGGTGGAAAAAGTGAAGGGATTAAGAAGTACAAATTGGTTGTTAGACTGATTAACCTCAGAGGACAGGGGGGTGGGGTGGGCAGGAAGAGATAAACCAAAGAACTTACATGTATTTATGCATAACCAATGTACACAGACAATAGTCTGGGGAAGGCAGGAGGGGGACTGGAGTGGGGAGGAGGGGGGTCAATAGCGGAAAAAAGGGAGACATCTGTAATACTTTCAACAAAAAAGATAAATTTTAAAAAGTTATTGGTTGAGCAAACAGATACTGAAACAGGTTCTTGAGGTGCAATGCTAAGCTAAAACCAGACAGGCCCTGTCTGCTGGGTGCTTGCAGACCTGAATCAAATAATCATAAAAGTAAATGTAAAAGTGCAACTATTGTCAGGTGCTACAAACAAGGGGTATTCAATCCTGTAAGAAATTATAAATCATAAAAGAGGAATGCCCCTAATCTGAGCTAGGGTCTAAGAAGGTAAGTTGAAACTAGATGAGGTAAGTAAGGATGTATGTGTGATTGTGTATGTGTGTGTCAGTGTTAATGTGTGTGTGTGTGTGTGAGAGAGAGAGAGAGAGAGAGAGAATCATGGAGTGGAACATATGAGACATGAAACACAAGGAGAGGATGCAGAGATAGGATCCTGAAGACCCTGCAGGACTCTGGCCTTTTCAAAGAACAACGGGAAAACACCAAAGCTTTGGAGGTAGGGCGTGAAGTAAGATTTGGGTTTTAAAGAGATCTCTCCAATTCTGATGAAAATGCTGATAGCGAGGGTGAGAGTAGACGTCAGGAGCTCTTTGGAGGTCCTTGTAGGAGTCAAGGCAGCACTGACTGACAGTCGCTTAGGTCAGGGTGGTGGCAACCAAAGAGGTGGGGAATATGAGTGGTCAGATTATCATTTACTTATCCAGACAGAAACATATTGAATGTCTGCTCCATTCCTGGTAGGCACTGCAGATACTAAGAGACATAAAGGCGAATGGCCGGCTCTGAAGTTCACATTCGGAAAGGAGAGAGCAGCATGGAAGCCGGTCATGGCCACACAGCAAGGGGAGAACCTGGCACAGTCAGCTCTGCAGAACAGCTGAGCAGTCAGGTGAGTGTGGTCCACATAGGAGATGATGATGCAACAACTGAGGCAACAGTGTGTCTTACCAGAGAGCAGAGCTCCGTGAAAAATGAGCCCAGCATTGTAAAGGTTTTCTCTTCCAATCCAATACCTCTGGAGAAGACATTTTTAAAGGACTTGGAAGCTAATAACTTACACCCTCTGAGGCACTCTCTCTCAAAAACAACAACAACAAAAATCACAACAAAATGCACCAAAGACCTCTTGCAAAGCAATAGTCTCCAATCGTCTTTACATTTATTTTGTGAATGCCATGTACTGATGTGCTTGTGTTTCTCTCCATATTTATCCAGGTTCTCTGAGCCAACTGTAATTTATTTTTATACAGCTGATGAGAAAGAGCTGACAGTCACTTGTCCTCCCTCCATTAACTAACAGCCCAGCCTTCTTTGAAATGACACCTTTATACAATGTACATGTGCAACTGAACTCATACTGATGGAACCGTGTTAGTCAGAAGAGAGTAGGTTCCGCTGCAATAACAAATAACCCTAAAAACTCAGTGGATTACCACCACAAATGTTAATTTCCTGATCAGATAAAACAAGCTCATTAATTCCAGCTGCTTCAGATGGAGAAGTTGTACATTTCATCGAGCAAAGCCAGCCACACAACACTCCCTCACCGCGTGGATGGAATGATAGAGGTGCACACGGCATATTTGTGGAACGTTACTGTTTCTGTCCCAAGTACCCCCCTTAATCACTAAATTTCACAAACCACCCCTGGGGGAACATTTTCCAGGGCAATAAGACATTTTCTTCTTCCTCGGCTGGTGGTTAAAAACTGGAAAAGAGCATCTGGTTCCTTTATGAACTGAGCATGTGAAGCTTTTATTCGACAAAATAAAATAATGATAATTAACAATATATGCTTCTAAAAACTAATTACAAGCCAGCTCAAGTCGTCATACAGCCCGATCAACTTTAAGTAAAGCTTCTTAAGTGTCATTATCCATCAGACGTGCTTAGAAAGTGTTTTGTGAATTTCTCCGCCACCCTATCTTTTAACCTCTCAAACAGCTACCTACGGGGAGCCCAGCGGTGGCAGGAGAAAGTGCTCATGATGCTGGTCCAGGTGAGGCCCTCCAAACGTGTGAAGGAGGATTGCATAACTATGATGAGACTGAATTTTTCTCACTTTGCATGGAAAGCGAACAGGGAAGAAATGGACTTCTGTAACTCCCGCGCCGTCCAATTAGATGAGGCAGTCAAATAACTTGATAACCAAAGACAGCAGCTGGGTGTTGACATGGTGCATCGTGAAGGAATCAGTCTGCTCCCCTTGCCCACGCCCTTCCGCCAGGTCTGGACCCATCTGGGGCGAGGATTGGAACGGCAGGTCTGTGAATGCTACCCTGGACAAATTCCTCTTCCCTGGTACCCTGCCCCAAACATCGCACTGCAGAAGCCAAGACCTTCAGTGTCTCCCTCTTCGTCCAGTGAGACGCTCGCTCTGCTTGGGGCTCCCTACATGCTCTGCAGTGGAAAGGGCTCCCTGATGGACAGAGAGCCAGGCCTTCTGCGGCTCTGCCCAGGATCACAGATCTGCACTGTCGCTTGACCAGTGCCCGAAAAGAACAGCCTCATCTATTTTATTCCCACGTTGCAGTTGTTTGCAACAGGACAAGCTGGTGTCGGCTGTCGCCTCGTAGCCAATGCAGAAGCCTGCGCAGAGCAGTACAAGCCGGGGAAACAGAATGCAAGTCACCGATCGTTTCAAATGTTCTAGTAGGCAGTTAAAAAAAAAAAAAAAAAGTAAAACATAAACAGGTGACCTTTCATTAACAATGCATTGTATTTAACTGAATATATGCAAAGGTGATCATTCCATTGTATTATCAATATACAAGTTATTAAGGTGGTTTACATTGTTCCTTAACACTCAACCTTCCAAAGTATGGGTTTTACACCTGTGCCTCACTGCGATTCGATCTGGCCACATTTCAAGTGGCTTTGGGCCACGGCAGTGGACAGCACAGCCCTAGGGCACCCCTAAGCACAATAAACTGAAGAAACACTGGGCATCAGGCATTCTCAAATATAGTTCTAGCACCCCCCAAAATATCAATTCATGCATGCGTCCCTCATTCAATTCTCTGTAGCAAACAAACGTGCAGGTCAAAAGCTTCCTCTGTTTCATCCCGAATATGGGGGAAAATGTTTAAGCTTTACAAATGTAAATGAAAATAGCTATTGCAAAAGTAGCCAGTTCATGTCACTCAGCTAAAACTGTCTTATTCACATCCCCTCTCTCCCTGAGTGTGGAACACATTTCATGGCGTGACCTTTCTTAGGTCTCAACATCCAAACCTAGGATGTGAACGAATCGTAGCTGTGCTTGCCAGGATGCAGGGTGGTTTAAAATTGGTGAACACGTCCAGACAGAGTGGCTCAGTGGTTGAGCGTCGACCCACGCACCAAGAGGTTGCCAGTTTGATTCCCGGTCAGGGCACATGCCCAGGTTGTGGGCCCGATCCCCAGTGGGGGGTATGCAGGAGGTGGCCAACTGATGTTCTCTCTCATCGATGTTTCTCTCTCTCTCTCTCTCTCTCTCTCTCTCACTTCCTCTCTCTCTAAAAATCAATAAAGGAAATAATTTTTTTTTAATAAAATAAAATTGGTGAACACACTTCTTTGAAAGGTCCCAGCTGGATCTTCCTTAGAGGTGTGCCACCACTGAATTGGGGGCTCATTCTGCAAGGTCCACTTCATGGCCATGTTTGGAATTCAAAGCTAGGCCCACAAACACATCAGTTCACTTCTTTGGAGTCCCTGCATTGCCCTCCACAGGGTTTGGCCTAGAGTGTTCAAATAGGTATTGAATTAAAAGGCTTGAAGGAGCCCAGCAGGTGTGGCTCAGTGGATTAAGCATCATCCCACCAACTGAGCGATCCCGGTTCTATTCCTGGTCAGGGCACATGCCCAGGTTGCAGGCTGGATTCCCCAGTAGGGGGCGCTCAGGAGGCAGCCGATTGATTTCTCTCTCACACTGATGTTTCTATCTCTGTCTCCCTTCCTGTTTCTCTAAAAGAAATCAATAAATATATACAGAAAGGCTTGAAGGAAAGGCCTTTTAACAACAGAGAGTAAGGTGTTTTTTTCTAATCCTCAACCCAAGGATATTTTTCTATTTCTCTTCAGAGAGAGTTGGCGGGCAGGGTGGGGAGGCATTTATGTGAGAGAGATACATCGACTGGTTGCCTCCCCATGACCCCAACCAGGGCCCGGGATCTAACTGCAACCCAGGTACATGCCCTTGACCAGAATCGAACCTGAGACTCTTTGGTCCATGGGCCGACGCCTTAACCACTGAGCCAAACCGGCCAGGGCGAGAGTAGGGTTTTTTAATCAAGGGGACTGGGGGCAGGGGCTTGAATTAGGTGAAGCAGGAGCTAAGCAGTATAGAAAAAGAGCAGACAGAATGTTTTCAAAAGGATGAAGAAAGAAAATAACCTGAGATCTAGAACATGTGTGTTCTGTCCTTTTAAGCCAAACTGTTGAATCCCACTTAGGGCTGCCTCCCTCCACACTCGGTTCCTTTGGCCACACTGACTTCCTTTCAGTTTCTCAAACAGATCAGACGTGTTCCCATCTCAGGGCCTTTGCACCTGCTGTTCTCTCCGCCTGGAAGGCTCCTGCCATGGCTGTTGGCAAGGCTTGCTCCCTCTCTGTCACCAGGCTTCGGCAGAAACATCATCTTTTCACAGGACCTTCTCGGCAGGCTCCTCCCTAAGGCCTCTGTCACATAACCATGTTGACTTCTTTCCTGGTGTCTGCCACAGTGGACAACCAGCTTCCGAGGTGTTTGCTTCTCTGTGGTCTGGGTCCCCATGAGAATGTAAGTTCCATGAGAGCAGGGACACTCTGCAGTCTCTCTTCTCTCTCCCATACCTTAATCCAGCACCCCGTCTCCAGTACACCCTGGACCTACTATCATGTTGATACTTTCGTAAATGTCATGCCTTAGAGCGTGGAGATCTCAGATGGGGGCGGGCTGTTCTATGCAAAACCAATGGGGCAGTCAGACCCCTGGGTGGATGGATTAAGCGTGGGGCGCTAGAAGAATGGGAACTATCCCTGGGAGTACACACAGCATCTTGAATTATGGGCCTAGAGTCATATGGAAGATAGTTTGGAACTCGACTCCATCACTTACTAGCTCTGTGGCCTTCAGCACATTATGAACTGCTGGTGTTCCTTTCCTCCTCCTAAAATGAGGTTCATGAAAATATTTACTTCAAGGAGTTGCAACGATTAACTTAAAATTGTATAGAAAGCTCTGGGCTTGGCACATGGACAGGCAGTCCATGGCATGTTATCCCCGACCGATGTTGGGTGACGAATCTCACAGCACCCGCAGGGAGGGCACAGCGGACGGCCCACGGACTCGGGTCACCTTGGCTCAGTTTGTCGGCTCTCTTGAACACCATTTGGAAACTTGAAGTCTTCCTCCTGTATTGGTGAGCTTTCCTCTTTGTCTTTTTTTTTTTTTTTTCCCTCTCTTTAACTCTCCATTACATTTCGAATGGGGCATTTAATCCTTTGGATTTGATTTCCTGACTGCAATAGAAATGGAAAATGCAAGTAAACACCATATTGGAAATCTGACTGTTCAATGAGTCGCAGAATTCTCTTCTCATTTGTCACAGGGAAGAAAAAAAGAATAAAGTTAAAGTTGTTTATAAGACAATCAAACCGAGCTCCTTGAGAGGCAATTATTTTGGAGGAATTTCCCCCATTCTTTATAGCGTTGTCATTTGAATACTGAAAGGTATTTAACTGGAAATCATTTTTTTAAACAGCAGTCTCATAATCCTTTATAAAATCTCTCCCAGCAGTATCAGTAGGAAGGCTTGTACATCTCACAATATAATGGGGAAGAAAATCGCCTACTAACCCTTTGCCACTGATCTGTGAGAACATCCTACAGGGAGCTGGCCAAGGGCGGTAATTGCATTACTCCATCTCCCGCAGATCCTGATCAACCGGAACCATCCATCCAGTTTAGGGACGCATCTCTGATGACCATGACCTTCTCCTTCAGCCTTTCACCTTGGTTTCAGGACCCATGAGGAGGCCCAAGCTGCTTTAGGTGCCTGCTTCCCCACGAACTTAACCCTTGACCCATGAGACGTGCACTCCCGTGCTCTCACAGGTACAGGGCCCCTGGTGAAATAGCCATGCGCACGTGTCGGTGCTGCTGGTTACTGGGAGGCTGAACTCCGGGCCAGAGCAGCCAACAGCATGCCCTCTCCTGGTCCTGGCCAGCACAAGGGTCCTCACTGCCCATTCCACGGCTGTTCCCTTCTCAACAGGGGACATAGGAGGCCTCCTTCATGAAACCGTCTCTTCTTCCCCGGCTCTTCCTTCCGTCCAGTGAACTATATTTGTATTTTCAGATAACTAAAAAAAATGGAAGAACTGGAGGGAGTTGGAGGCCGATCACGGGAAAAGATCGTAATAGGCAAGATGCCTTGTTGGGCCCGGTCGGTGTGGCTCAGTGGTTGAGCGTCGACCCCTACACCAAGAGGTCGACGGTTCGATTCCCGGTCAGGGCACATGCCCAGGTTGTGGGCCCGATCCCCAGTGGGGGCATGTAGGAGGCGGCCAATAGATGTTCTCTCTCATTGATGTTTCTATCTCTCTCTCCCTCTCCCTTCCTCTCTCTCTCAAATCAATAAAGAAAAAGGATTTAAAGAAAGAAGCTCGCTCAGGTGGTGCCTGCACAGGGCCGTCGGGGGCAGTCCGCTGCAGCGGGGCCTGTCTCGGTCAGCCGGCTGCTGCACAGTGCGCAGTCTGGGGCTTACACCACAGACACTCATCCCTCGGTGCTGGAGGCTGGGAGTCCAAGATCAGGACGCCAGTGGATTCGCTTCCTGGTGCCGACCCGCTTCCTGGCTCGTAGACGTCTTCTCGCTGAGTCCTAACGTGGCCTTTTCTCAGTAAGTGGGCGTGGAGGGGAGAACTCTATGTCTCTTCTCCTCGCTGTAGGATCCCACCAGGAGGGTCCCACCCTCGGGACCTCATCTACCTCGAATCCCTTCCCAAGGGCCCCACCTCCAAATACCATGGCCTTGGGGGGTGGGGCGTCCACTCATGAATTTAGGAAGGACTCAGACATTCAGCCCATTACACTATCTAGAAGCTGTTTATTTCTTGTCTTGTGCTTTTTAATATGGTAAAATATACAGAACAGAAAATTTACCTTTTAACCACTTTTTTTTTTTTTTTATCCTCACCTGAGGACATTTTTCCATTTTTTGTACAGATAGAGTGGGAGGGAGAGAGAGGAAGAGAGAGAGAGGGAAACATCGATGTGAAAGAGACACATCAAGTGGCTGCCACCCGCACGACCAACCAGGGCCGGGGACAAACTGCAACCGAGGTACATGCCCTTTGCGGGAACCTAACCCGGGTCTCTCCGGACCGCAGGCCGACGCTCCAACCGCTGAGCCAAACCGGCCAGGGCCCTTTTAACCACTTTGAGAGTTACAATCCAGTGGTATTTAGTACTTTCATTCTTTTTTTTTTTTTCTTTATTGACTTTTAGAGAGAGAGGGGAAGGAAGAGGGAGAGAGAGAAACATCTATGAGAGAGAACATTGATTGGCCGCCTCCTACATGTCCCCCACTGGGGATCTGGCCCACAACTTGGACATGTGTCCTGATCAGGAATCAAACCGGCGACCTCTTGGTGCATGGGTCAATGCTCAACCACTGAGCCACACCGGCCAGTGCCATTTAGTACTTTCATAACGGTGGACAGCCAGCATTACAATCCTTTTCCAGAAAAATTTCCCCCTCCCATTAAACAATAACTCCTCACAATCCACAACCCGCAGACCCTGGTGACCATCATTTTTATTCAAGGTTCTTCTATGTTATTCCACATGTCAAAACTTTATTCCTTTTCATGGCTAAATAATATTCCAATGTGTGTATAAACCATATTGTTTATCCGTTCATCTATTGATGGACATTTTGGTTGTTTCCACCTTTTGACAACTGTGAACAGAGCTGCAATAAATATTGGTATACAAATAAAATATGTGTTCAAGTTTCTGCCTTTATTTCCTTGGGTAGATGCACAGAAATGAAATTGCTGAATCATATCACAGTTCTATGTTTAGCTTTCTGAGGAATTCCCTACATTTTTATGGTACTAAATCAAATCCCTAAGTTATTGCAAAGACTCTCCCCATAGCCGTGTGTGTTCCTAACACTCGTGCTCTCTCGAGAGTAGCAGTTGTTTGTATACAGGACGGAGCAACAGGCGGTGTACGGTTGTTCATATGGAAAATAATGCAATACTTAATAAATAAGAATAAACTGTTTTTGCATTCTCACAATGGTAAACCTACTTTTGCCCCATCCTGTAGTTCCAATTTTTTAAAAAAATGTTGTGTAAAAATAGTTTTATTCTCCTTATTGTGGTATTTCAGTATTTTTAACTACTTCTCATCTCCTTATCCTGGCGTTCACTGGCAGTAGCTTTGGTGCTTTAAGCAGAGGGGATATTTTTACACACACACACAGCCACACAGATCACATTCTGCAACCCTGCAGAAAGAGCGACAAAGGTCCCGTGGCTTTCTCTTTCCATTAACTGAAAAGATAGAGTTACTCTTCCCCTTCAGTGCGGGAAGGACCCGTGAGCCCCTGGGATGCTGAGTCAGCACATCGGCCCCCCACTGTCAGTCAGTCCTTAATGGGAAGGGGCCGCTGCAAGGGAAGCCAGCTCAGCATAACGTAAGCCTGGGCCCTACAAATAGCCCATGAAGGAAGGTGGCTTTGAGGCAGAGTATGTCTTAGAGATAAACTCAAATGAGAAAACGGTGAAAACGGCAAAGGAAAAGGTTAGAGGATTCACAAGGTTCATGTGTTCATTCAAGAGCCCCCAATATAGAGAAAATGCCTTTTAAATTGTGCATGCGTGTGTGTGTGTGTGCACATGTATATTTGCTCACCTTGGAGACACTAGGCTCTCTTCTAGGTAGTGGAGATATAAAAGTTATTAAGGAGTCTTCCCCACTGATAAGAAGCTCACAGATTAGCCAGAGGAAGCAATGACACGAGTAAAAGGCATTAAAAAATAAGCGCGTTCACTGAGAACCAACTCTGAACATGCATTTATAGGTATTGTCTCATTTCATCCGACAGCCATCCTAAAGAGACAGGTACTGTTAATTACCCCCTATTTTCATAGAAACCGAGACAATCTCAGAGATATTAACTTGTTCAAGTTCACACAGCTAGTAAAAGGAGGCAGATTTGCCCCAGGCACCCTTGACCGCAGAAGCTCCCACCATGTTACCCACGCACTGTGCTAAGCACCAATGAAAAGGATGAATCTGGTGAATGAAACCTTGTAAAGACGAGCAGAAATGCTTCTTTTCATTTCAAGAACACATGACAAGGAAATGGGGGGAGGGGGTGTTGTTGTCAGACACAAGAATGAAAGGACCATGAGCCAGGTCTGGGGGTCATGCTAGGAGGCTGAGGTTCAGGGGTGCTGGCGTGGGGAATGGCCTGAGATGCAGAGAAGGAAGTTTGACCCAGGATTTCAGACAGCATCCTCTAGCATGGAGGTGACCACCAGGTTGACGCACCTGTCCACGTCAGAATCACCAGGGCAGCTCATTAAATATGCAGAGTCCTGAGCCCACCACAGATAGACCGAGTCTTACAGCAGAGCCTAGAGCCCTGTATTTGACAACCTGCCCTGATGTACCTCTTGCATACTGAGGGCCAAGGCGTACTTCTTGGCCTGTGCATATAAAATCACAGTGAACATAGTTCAGTGGGTTAGCTAGGTGGTGCCTGGGACATTGCAGGAAAACTCAGCACACAAACCCCCCAACACAGCCAACAGGTGGGCGTGAAGATAACGCATCTATTGGGTGTTGCACATTGTTACATTAGAACACACAAGGACAGGTAATAAATCTGAATTTAAGATTACAAACTGCATTTTTATAAGGTGAAGTCTGAGAGTTCTAAGACATTATACAAATGCGTTTGCAGGAGGAACGCGGTGTCTCACCCAGGGGCCCCCATCCTCCCCTCCTCTTTCCACCAGCCCCCACCTCTAATCCAGGCCTACGCAGCCTCTCACCCCAGAAATGCGTTCATGGGACAGTGAGGAGACCGCAGTGGAGGCTGGTAGTCAGAGCCACGAGCAATGTGGCCACAAGAGAATCAAACAGCCGGAGAAAAAAAGGCAGAATAACAAATGATAACAATACGAATATTCATTACAAACAGTCACTATGTGTTGAGCCAAGATAAACTGCATATGCAATCCTCACAAAGCCACAGTTCAGTACTACGATTTTACCTATTAGCCATCTGTGGAAACTGAGGCTCAGACAAAGCATGTCACCTCCCCAGATGCCATGAGAAGCAAGACAGCTGGAGAAGAGGCGAGGGAAGGGGCCATCCACTCCTTTCCCCCACCCCCCAGAAAGGACCACGGGGGGAGTAAGCTCATGAAGAATCTGGACCCCTGGTACACTGCTGATGGGACCAGAAAAGGGGACCGCACCATGGCGAACAGTCTGGTGGCCCCTCAACAAGTCAAACCCGGAATTACAACGTGCCCCAGCAACCACACCCCTCACTCTCTATCCGAAAGGACAGAAAACGACGACTCAAACATTTGTACACGAATGTTCAAATACCTGCACACACAGCCACAGGGTGGAAGCAGCGTCCATCTCCTTGAATGGATCAGCAGAATGCAGCGGGGCCACTCAGCGGGCCGTGCTCAGCCCTGATACCTGCTACGAGGTGGGTGAACCCAAAAACATCATTCTCAGAGAAATAAGCCAGACACAAAGGCCACATACTCTGTGGGTCCTTTTATAAGCAATGTCCAGAAGGAAAAATCCATGAAGAAAGCAGACTCATGGTTGCCAGGGGTGGAGGGAAGGAGGAACGAGGTGTTGGGGGGTGACCGCTAATGGGCAAGGGGGTCCTTTCTGGGGTGATGCAAAGGTCTCAGGACTAGCATTATAAGTGTACCAAATGCACAAAAGTGCATTTTTTAAAATGGTGAATGGCTCATTATATACATTATGTGAATTCTACCTCAGTAAAAATGCAAAGGAAAAGAAGAGATCAGGAATCTGTTTTCTTTCCAAGGACATCCAGCGCCAGCCTGCTCAGCTCATTCAGCACGGAGCCAGGCCTGACTGCGGGCAGAGGAGCACAGAACCCGCCTCCCCAGAGCGAGCCCTCACCTGGCAAGTCACACGTCACCCCAAAGCTGACAGTGAGAGGGCTGGAGACACCACGACCAGAGAGGCTCCCGCTCATGGTGGACAAGCTGGAGGCATCTCTGCTCTCATGGGAATGTCATGGAAACAGCATCACAGACAGAGGGGAACAGACTTTCCAGATAAGGAAACTGATGCGCAGAGACTTCGGGGGATGTGATCAAGGTCACACAGTGAGAACACAGCCAAATGAACACCCAAACGTGTTGAGATGCCAGGACCATGTACACCCCTGATCTCCGAGACTCATAGGGGTCCCCACAAACCACTCAGAAGGAGGCACTGCAGATGCCCGCTAGCCGGGGTGAGTTGCACACAACCTGATCTGGATGCAGCCTCCACACCTCTCCTCTCTTCTCACTGAATCCGCGTGCCAAGTGGTCGCTGTCTCCCAAGGTCCCCGTGTCAGACACACAGCGTTCATTTCTCCTGACTGGAGGTGGAGACATGTCCGCCGGCCCACGGCCCAGACTTCCAGCCCCTCCCCTCACTCAGCCAAGCACGTTTTCACTGGTGGCCACTGAGGCTGGCACACCATCCACGTTCGCCCTCAGGGTCCTAGCCAGGCTCAGAGAGGCAGTGACTCGGGGAACAGATTTGGGAGTAAGGCAGCTTCAGGATTGAAATAAACCCATCACTTAACCAGCACTGGGGCCTCCGGACAGCAACATCAGCCCTTTCTGCCTGTCTTATTGCCAAGTGGGGACAACGGGGACACTCAGACCAAGGGACCTCTGTGAGGATTAAATGAGATAATGCATGGGGCTCTCTTGGACCCAATGTTTAGTACGTGGCAAGTGCATCTTCAGTAAACGTTAGCTGTACTAATGTGTACTGAGGAAGCACTAATGCGTGGTGAGGAAAAAGTTGGGGAAAAACTGTTTTACCACCTGGATTCAAATCATGACGTCCCCGCTTCCAGCTGAGTGAACTTGGGCACGCTGAGGACCCTCCAGGAGCCTTGGTTTTCTCATCTGTACAATGGGAACCGTTCTGTGTATCAGAGTGGCTGCACGTGAACCTGAAGTGCCCGTCCACAAGCCCAGCACAGAGCCCAGCATGCACATGTGCTCAGTAGCATCAGCAACAAAATCCTGAGAGTTAGAGCGAAATGGGATGGCTGTGTAGTCGCCCTCGTCTGAATAATCATTTCTTCTAAGTAAGAAAACAAAATGTGCAAAGCAATGAACTTCTTAATAAGCAAAATCATTTAGCGCTAAGGCAAAATAGGTAGAAATACATATATAGACAGAAAGCAGACCGGTGGTTGCCCACGGGGGGTGACGGAGGGGTGATAAGGGAGCAGCAAAGAGCAAGCGTGGGGTCCCGGCAACGTGCCTGGTGCTGTGCTGGTGAACACAGAACTCGATGTTCTTGCCAAACTCTACAGAACGGTGCCCCAGTTGCAAGGGGTGAATTTTACTCTATGTAAAAAAAAATTTTTTTTTTTTAATCCTCACTTGAGGATATTTTTCCATTTATCTTCAGACAAAGTAGGAGAGGAGAGAGAGAGACATTGATTGGTTGCCTCCCGCATGACCTTGACCAGGGCCAGGGATGAACCGCAAATGAGGTATGTGCCCTTGGCTGCAATCAAACCCGCAACCCTTTGGTCCCCAGGCCGACAATCTAACTACTGAGCCAACCCAGCCAGGGCTCTATGTAAATTTTTTCAAAAATCAACAAGGATATGGGAGGAAATCAATTGGAATGCGGACTGTGACAAAATTAATGCTATTACAAATGAACCACAAGCCACGTTGAAAGGTGTGGGGAAGAAGGAAGTTGGTCTACGTAGCTTTTGACAGGGTCCTTAGACAAAAGATCCATACACAAACACCGCAGTAGTTACCCCAGGACTGCAGGTCAACACTTCTGGAACTACTTTATTTGAACACTAGAGTTGAACAAATAAGTAAACATATTATATAGTATGAGTCAGGTTTCTCGCTGTCAGAGATAAAAGTACCAAATAAGTAGAGGAAAAGGTTACAATAAACCCTTAAGTGTTGGATTGCAGTTCAAATCATCAGTATTAAGTGTTTTTAAAACAGATATGCAGCCAGGCATATGGCTCAGTGGTTGAGCCTCGACCCATGCATCAAGAGGTCGCTGGCTCGATTCCCGGTCAGGGCACATGCCCAGGTTGTGGGCCTGATCCCCATTGGGGGGCATGCAGGAGGCAACCAATCTATGTTCTCTCTCATTGATGTTTCTATCTCTCTCCCCCTCCCCTCCTCTCAAGCAATAAAGAAAAAAATACACACACACACACACACACACTCAGCCCTGGTCGGTGTGACTCGGTTGAGCACTGTCCTGTGCACCGAAAGGTCACCAGTTCAATTTTTGGTCAGGGCACATTCCCCAGTTGAGGGCTTACCCCCAAGTAGGGAGTGTGCAGGAGTAGCCAATCAGTGTTCTTTCTCTATCTCTCTCCCTTTTCCTTAGTTTCTAAAATCAGTTTACAAAACATTTAAAATAGATAGGCAGATACTGACACAGAAGTAAACAAAGATGTGTACACACATACATACAGATGTGTGCATGAGTATATTTGCACATATTTACATATATTTACTAAAGGGGCCCAGAAGCTATGACATCCCAGTAACAATGAGAACATGGGAAACTGAGATCTTGGTTCCTCAATCCCATTTCCCAAAGAAAGAAAGCAGAGTTCCTCAAAGAAGGGGCTGGCCCATGGGTGGTAAGGGACACCCAAGACCAGCCTGGATCACCTGACTGTGCCATAAACCTAGGAACTGTGCAAACACAAAGTGTGCGTGTCCAGAGGTCACGAGAACCAAACAGAAGGGGCTCTCTAGGGCCAGCTGAGGAGTAATTTGAGCAACAAAAATACTGACAAAATTAGAGCCCCCCCAAAAATAAACATTCTTGAGTTCACGCTGACATAAACAACTAAATAAGTGAATACATGAAGAATGGAAAATGCTTCCTTACAGAAGCGTTTCGATCAATACCTGTAGAAGGGATGAGAGAAATAGAAAATCACCATTAGAACATGAAAGTAATACATTAAAGCACTATCAAGCACAAAGGGAAAAGACAGCAACCTGCCGTGAAGAAGCTTGGCAGACACGTCCTCCACCAAGGGGTCAAGGGGAATTGGGAGTAAGATGCACAGATATCATGTGTCCTCAATGGGACGCACTGAGAAGGACACACCACCTTTGTGGCATCCTTCTTAATAATGCAGAACATCAGTCTAATGGGGTACACAGCAGACACCCCTAAATTGAGGGATATTCTAAAATAAAAACAAAAAGATGAGTACTCTTTCAAAGTATCAGCTCTTGTCCGGCCGGTATGGCTCAGTGGTTGAGCCTTGACACAAGCACCAAGAGGTCGCCGGTTTGATTCCTGGTCAGGGCACATGCCCAGGTTGTGGGCCTGATCTCCTGTGGGGGGCATGCAGGAGGCTGCCAGTGTCCTCTCTCATCAATGTTTCTATATCTCTCTCCCTCTCCCTTCCTCTCTCTCTAAAACCAATAAAGGAAAAACATTTTTTTAAGTATCAGCTCTTCTGAAAGCTCCAACTTGTCTCCAAAACATTAAAAAAATTATTTATAACTCCTAATTCAAAAGTTTCAGGTATCCATCCTGTAGTCTTATTATAAATAGTTCCCGTATCACTACGTTACTGTCCTCACTCAAACCCGGAAACCCTGGGGTGGGTGCTTCGTGTTCACACCACCCAGTGGGTCTTGCTCATTCCTCTCTGACTCTCTGCTCTGTCTGTCCCCTCCCCAGCTTCGGCTTCACCTCCAGGCAGCTGGCAGGGTGGCTGCAGCGGACGTGGTTGCCGCCTCCTCGTAGGACAATCTCCCCTGCCACGCACAGGAGCACCTTCCTGGAGCTATCTCAGCAATACAACTTTAATCACAGCCTCTAGAAAGAGACACTGATGTCTCATCAGTGTATATCGTCTTTTCCCTGTTCTTAAACCAACCTGAGCAGGCCAGCACCACGCCGTAGCTCAGCATGGCCAAGGCCTGAGTTTCTGGGGATCATCGTGTCAGGTATGGAACAGGGTTGAAGAACCATGGACCACAAGCCAAACCCAGCCCCTTGCTTATCGGTGGAAATAAACTGTGCAAATAAGTATTTATTGGAATACACCCAAACCCACTTTTGATGTATTGCCTATGACTGCTTTTGTGCTATGGCAGAGTGAGTAGTTTTCAGAGAGAATGTACGTCCCACAGAGCCCAAATCCTGGCTCTTTACAGAAAGGTGTGCTGACCACTGGCTTAGATAAATGACACGCCACACCTGGACTTCCTCTCAGCGCCCATCCTCCCAGGCTGCTGGGCAACGGCAGGGGAGAAAACGGGTGTCATGGAGACAACTACAAAGCCCACTGCACTCCAACCCCTGGACTAAACAACACTCATAATCAATGAACGGGTTACTCAATTATACTATTCCTCCTGTTTTACGTGGTTTAAATTCATGTAAAATGTTGTGCCCACAGACAAGGTGGGTGTGTTCTCATTATTTCTGACAAACACAGTGTCAGAAAGCTTGAAGTTAAGGCAGTGTCCGTGGTCTGTAAGGTATGCCCCTCTCCAAGACCATGTCTGTGTCATTGCTTCTAACTGGTTATGTTTCATTCATAAAAATAACCGCGGCAACTCTTTCACTCTTATAAGCAACTGGGTCAAAAAGCTACACACACACCCAAAAGGTGATACGTACTGTCCTGTCGCCTTCCGTTTCAAAGGCAGCCATGCCGTTCCCTATGGCATGAGATTATTCCTAATGGCAAGAGCTGGAAATCCTATTCACCTACGACTCTCACTGTAAAATGGCCTGAGAGAAGAACTCACTCGCTGACATGAGATCCTCCTTTAACAACAAACTTTTACTCTTTGTGACGATGAGAGAAGATGAAGGGAGCAAAAAATAATGAGCGCATACCTATCTATAGATTGACACCCAGGAAGAATGGCGGATAAAGACCTTCTCGCCGGGTGGCAGGAGTCTGAATACAGTTATGCTTCTTCTTGTGTGGAATCTCTTTGAAAGAAACCTGCTCTGTTTAGAACAGCTGGATACCAACCCCAGGGCTGCCGATTGTAATAATAAGATGTCATTATTATGCTGCCGGTGACACAGGTTTCTCTGGGGTGGGAGCAGAGGAGAACGGCCCGGCCGCGGAATAATAGGTGCAAAGTGTAGTGGGGAACATGACTCCTTCGAGTCGATTCAAGACAACAAACATTTCTAGAGCATATATTACGTGGTAGGCACCATGCCCCTCCCGCACTCCGAATGTGGGTGAAGCCCAAGGTGCAGCTTCAATTTCTGCATTTCTCCTTTCTCATGCCCTTATTGTGTCACCGGAATTGCTATTCACTGTAAGTAACAGCAAACATGGCTTCGGGCTTAAACAGCAGTACTGCGGTGGACAGGCCGGGCCTGCCCTTGCTTCAGTGGCTGGACAATAGCAAGGCTGTGTCTCCATGGTGCTGCTCCTGGCCTTTCCTTTGTAGCCACAAGAAGGACACTGCGGTGCCAGACAACAGTCCCCGCAGGAGCCAGGGAGCAGTGCCAGCTGCCCCTGCCCCTTCTTCATGGACACACGAGCTCTCTCAAAGCCCCTGCCTCCAGCAGAACACCTTTGTCTCTGGTGGTGAACCACCGGTCCTGACTCCTCATTCCCCTGGAGCAGGATTAAAATTCACATCCCGGCCCTGGCCGGTTTGGTTCAGTAGTTAGAGCGTCGGCCTGCGGTCCTGAGAGACCCGGGTTCGGTTCCCGCTAAAGGCGCGTACCTCGGTTGCAGTTTGTCCCCGGCCCTGGTCGATTGTGCGGGTGGCAGCCACTCGATGTGTCCCTTTCACATCGATGTTTCTCTTTCTCTCTCTGTTCCTCTCTCTCCCTCCCGCTCTATCTGAACAAAAAATGGAAAAATGTCCTCGGGTGAGGATAAAAAAAATAATAATAATAAAATTCACATCCCGACCAAGGCTTCACGGTGAACGTGCTCGCGCCCCTGGGCCTTGGGTTTGGCCAGGCGACTCGCTCTGGCCGATGGAATGACAGTGAGCAGAAGCTTAAAATGGGCTTTCACAGTGGCCTCGCCCTCACTCTCATCATCAGATAATTCACCGTGGGAAGAGCAGTCCAGGAAGTCTCGGGTCCGAGGAGGATGAAAGACTCCTGGGGCAGACCTAGACTCAACCTGTTGCTTGAGGTCTGCGGTCCAGTCCGGGCCAGACAGACTGCATTCCCACGGCTGCAGATGACAGATCCATGAGTAAAAAACTATAGGAGTCACTGTGTCAGGGTAGCTTGTCACACAGCACTGCGGTGGCAACAGCTGCCTGATACATTTTCACTGGCCCGAAAGTTAGAAAAGCAAACAATGACCAATAATGACTAAGAGAGCTGACAGAGAAACTTATTGCCACACTTCCCAATTCAAACTCTCACTCTACATGGATTTCCAAACTGGATACCCTGCTCTGGTCTCTCAGATACTAGCTGCTTCCCCCAAACACCCACTAAGCCTTTTGCTTTGCTGTGTGCTGTCTTCGTCTCAAACTCTGGGCGCATAAAACCGACTTCATTCCACTCCCCTCAAAACCGACTCCCCACCCGACTTCCTCAATACACCCTTATTACTCCTGTGACAAATACTCATCATCTCAAGGTTAACTTGGGTTTCTCTATTTGAACCCAGATATTGGATAACCATTAAAAGTAACATTTATCGGCCTGGCCAGTTTGGCTTACTGGTTAGAGTGTCGGCCTGCAGTCCAGAGAGACCTGGGTTCAGTTCCTGCTAAGGGCACGTGCCTTAGTTGCAGTTTGTCCCCAGTCCTGGTTAGGTTGTGCAGGTGGCAACCACTCAATGTGTCCCTTTCCCGTCAATGTTTCTCTCTCTCTCTCTTCCTCCCACTCTATCTGAACAAAAGATAGAACAATGTCCTCGGGTGAGGATGAAAAAAAAGTAACATTTATTGCCCTGGTCAGTTTGGTCCAGTGATTAGAGCATCGGCCTGTGGACCAAAGAGCCACAGGTTCAATTCTGGCCAAGGGCAGGTACCTCAGTTGAGGTTCTTCCCCAGCCCTGGTTAGGGTCGTGTGGGAAGCAACCAATCGATGTGTCCCTCTCACATCAATGTCTCTCTCTCTCTCTCTCTCTCTCTCTCTCTCTCTCTCTCTCTCTTCCTCCTCCTCCTCCCAGTCTGTCCGAAGATATTTGAAAAAATATCCTTGGGTGAAGATTTTAAAAAATAATAAATCAATCAATCAATAAAAGTAACATTTATCATATTCATTTACTGAGCACTTGCAAGATTTCAGACAATATTTTCCATGCATCACCTTGTATGATCCTCACAGCACATACTCTGGATGCATACAATTTATTATCATCTTCATGATCATGAAGAATTCAAAAATTAATTTCTACCACCTAGCTACTGGCTAAACTGGAGTATAAGAGATGTACTGGGTTGAAAACCACTCCTTCCCTGGGACAAGTATCCTAAGCGACTCCATATATTAACTAGCTTTGTATAAAATTAGTTCATGGAAGATGAGAAATATATATTACTGATTCTTTAGTAACCACACCTCCAGCATACATCACTGCCTGTACCCAAGCAAAGAAATAGGTCTTCCTTTCTTATGTCTTCTCATTCCAAAGTAGTTGCACTTTAGTCTCAAATCAAACTCCTTAAAATACTGCCTTCATTGTCACATTTTTCTCCTGCCGCCCTCAATGGCTGATATTAGAAATACCCTATTTATTTAGGAGGACACCACTCAAAGCCACGGCCTTGGGCATTGCCCTATCACCACCATGGGGCATGCCCATGAGAAGATTCAATTACACATTTAACATCTTTGAAGAAATACACTAACAAAGGGAGTGAAACAGAACTTTCTGGGAAACTCCTTAATCCAAAAGTTTGTTACTGTTTCACAGCCCACTTTGCCTATCAAATCAAGTTACCATGTCTTCTTCCTTAGCCTCAAAGTGATTCATCTGTCCCAGTAGCAACACTGGATTGCTGATCGAGGCTGGAGAAATGGTAGCTGTCCCGAGTCTGATACAAGATCTGTAAGCACAACTCTGGTGAAAGAAGTTGCATTTCTTACAATTGGCCAGACGTCCATTCTAACTCCTCAGTGTGTGTGTCACACTCATCATTGAGAATTAGGAATATCATTAATGCATTGCCATTTCTTTCTGTGAAATGTCCTCATGCTCTCTCTGCACATCTTTTAGGGTGAATTCCACTTCCTAAGTCTAGGATGAGATCTGACTCCACATCTTGCTCCTATATAATCCCTCAAGAAATTCTTCTCTCCTCTGAACCCCTATGAACGAGCTCAGCATTATTATTATGACTGGCTTGAAACGTCGAAACTTTTTCTACATGGGGTTTTTTCCCTTTCTCTAGATCAGGGTTTTGCAATCTCAAAATTTATTGACGTTTGAGGTCAGATAATTCTGTGTTGCGGCGGGGTGGTCCTGTGCACCGTACTAGTTTAGAAGCACCTCTGGCCTCCACACACTAGATGTCACCAGCACCACTCCTCTCCTTGTGACAACCAAGGATGTCTCCAGATGCCACCAGCTGTCCTCTTGGGCGGCAGAATCGCCCTCCACTGGGAACCATTGCTCTAGATTATACCCATTCTTGGGACCGAGATGATTTCTAACTTCTCTTCCCCTTTCACGTCACCAGCAGCGTGTCCTTCACATAGAAGGTGCTCAGTGTCACGGTGGATTAATCTCATGTTCTCGTGGATCCATCTTAATTGGAGGGTTTTGTTTTTGTTTTTTTGTTTTTTGTTTTGAAGCAGCCCAGAGGGTAGTTGTTTTAATCTGCCATTAAGTCCACATCCGTTCACAGATGACTCCTTAAAAATGCACACTGCTTAGGTATCAACTGTGTTTGTGTAGGATACGGAATTCTGCCTCTCCTAATAGGATCATCTTCTGAAAAGACAATCTTTTTTATTTTATTTTATTTTTTAGTGCCTACCTCAGATTCCATGTTATTCTCTAGAAAGCATCAATTTCCAGAAAGGTTATTTATGAAGCCGTGGGGGAATTGTGATGCTGCTGCAAAGAAGTCATGATGACCTACAGACAGAAAACCAGAGCACCAGAGAGCCGTTAAGAATAATGGACTAAAAAATAATGAAGAAAATAGAGAAAAACAAAAATCAGAGTGAAAATCCTATGGGGATTATTTACAAAATATACCCTCCTACATAGAGAGCAGACACACTTACAGATAAAATATGGATGTTTTTAAAATATTTTGTTTTATAATAAATCACACGAGGTTGTTTATTCCATGCATGATAGAACATTAGTTTGATAAAGTGAGAACTATATTATTAGGAACCTATGACACAGAAAAGAATGACTTCCAAGTATAAAGGTTAAAATTGCATGGCTAGAATCGGCGCAAAGCTCTGTATTTGATTCAGTTCAACAGGAGTTCTGTTCCTCTATTTTTTTTTTTTTTTTTTACAATTTATATAATATCCTGTTTGATGTAAAATTGAAGACAAGAATGTAAGTTATCCCTAAGCCAACTTTTAAAACTAAAATGTTGTACAAAGACTCCTGTGGCATTTCAGCTGCCCTTAAATTTTAATAACACTGATAAAATATTCTACTATCCCCAGCCAAGTAATTTTTTATCTTTAATTGGTAAGCCCTCATTTATTATTTCTAAAGCATAAAAATTCTAATATCTAGGATTTATACCTTGCCCAGGCAAATCGTGACTGCAAATGTATTTTTAAGTGCACTCAGAAATGGAGAAAGCAAATGAACACTAGGGAAATTTAAGTTTGGACTACAATGGAAAAAGAATTTTTTACAACAAATATATCATCGACTATATTATGCCATCTCAGTGAAAAAACATCCCCTGGCAACCTCTGGGGTGATAAGAAAGGCTTTTCACAGAATGAGATGATAAAATTAAGTCCAGAGAGAAGACCAGGTGCTCGGGAATTAACACAGATCATTTCGAAATTGACAGAGGAGCCCACAGAAATACGACGTGAAGACTCAATGAAATATAAATATTACGTATTGATCCGCAGATGGTCAATAAGTGCTTTTTGCCGCAGGCATTTTAATTCACAAAATAAGCTTTTCTCAAATATTAAAGGGGAAGAGGGCCGATGAGCTTGCAGGAAACAGAAGGCAGTCTCTAGGAGATGTCCCCACTGAGCCTGACGCTGGTGTTTTAGACGGCATGATAAGACCTTTGAGACCGCACACATCCCTGTAAAATGGAAAATTAAGCTTCATTTATAACCTACTGTATTAGGGCGAACAATGGCCACCCAAGAGATCATGCCCTAATCCCTGTGGCCTGTAAATAGTACCTTATAAGGAAGAGGGGTCTCTAGATGTGATAGTTAGGGATCTTGAGATGTGGGGATTACCCTAGATTATCTGGGTGGGTCCTAAATCCAATGATGAGTGTCTTCAAAAGAGAGAGGCAGAGCAAGGTCGGACACACTCGGAAGAGGAGAAGGTGACGTGAAGGAGGAGGCTTCACGGCGGGGTGTGGGGGGGGCAGACAGAGCCAGGGAATGCCAGCCACAACCAGAAGTTGGAAGAGACAAAAGCAGGTGCTTCCCGAGAGCGTCCACAGGGAGCGAGGCCCTCCCAGCACCCTGATGTTGACCCAGGGCTGCTGATTTTGAGTTCTGTTATCTAGACTGGTGAGTGAATCAATTGCAGTGTGTTAACTAAGTCACCAACTTTGTGATCATTTCTAGAGCAGCAACAGGAAACTAATAAATCCACCACATCTCTTGAGTGTCTGCTTTCATTCCATTCCCTAATCCACTCTTTAAAAACAGTGACACAGCCCTGGCCAGTTTGGCTCAGCGGTTGGAGCATCGGCCTGCGGACCAGAGTGTCCCAGGTTTGGTTCCCACTAAGGGTACGTACCTTGGTTGCAGTTTGTCCCCAGCGCCAGTTGGGGTTGTGTGGGTGGCAACCACTCGATGTGTCTCTCTCACATCGATGTTTCTCTCTTTCTTCCTCCTTCTCTCACTCCCACTCTATCTGAAGATAAATGCAAAAGTGTCCTCAGGTAAGGACAAAAATAATAATAATAATAATAATAATAGTGATATATAACGCAACAGGTCCTGAAGTGGATTAACACTTACAATGTGACCAGAGCTCATGCCCTTTTGGGCTTTGATCCTCACACCACCACTGCTGCACGGCAGAGGAAACAATGACCCCGTGTCACATGACCACCAGATGGAAGACGTGTCATTAGAACTCAGAAAGCTGACCCAGGATTGCCTCTCATAACTTCTGCTACAGTGCAGCATGCATGATGCTTTATCACGAAGAGCCAAGACTCTGGTCTACAGAAAGACAGAGACACATGGACTGGTTCACTGACCATTCATAGTGCACTGCATTCCCAGTCCTGTAAGAACCCTAGGAAGAAATAATGGGTGTGCTGGGCACTCTCTTCACTTGACATTTGATTCTATTTGATACACTGAATTTTTAAATCAAGAGTGAGACTAACCTTTCCACCGGAACTAATAGCCAATTGTGACATGACATTTGAGGTTTTTTTCAAGCCTAAGCCTAATTGATAAGGCAAGTAAGGCAGGATTTAGGGGGATAAACATAATCCAAACTTTGATTGGAATTTAAGTACCAGGGAAACTGGTGGTATCATGAATTAAGTCTCTACTAATTAACTATATATATATATATATATATATATATATATATATATATATATAGTGCATAAGGTAGGCTATATGGCTATATATAGTGTGACCAGGAAAGTACCATTCATCCATCCACCTACCCAGCTATCAATGTGTCCACCCATCCACTCAACCATCCATCCATCCTCCATTCATCCATTCATCCATCCACCCACCCTTTATTGAGTGCAACTTGGACTAAAATTGCCTGTAAAGTAATACTTAATTCCACTTTAATAATATTGAGAGTGTTTAATGCATGGCACAATACTAAGGGACAAAATTAGCAATAACCTGACACTTCTAAAGTTTGAGCTTAGCTTCAAAGGTGAGAAGAATGTCTTACTAAAAATAACCACAAGGACACGTTCCCTGAGAATGTGGATAAGGGCTCATCTCAAAAGAAGCAACACCTGCTGAACCTGTGTAAGGAAAGCGATGAACCTCGAAGAGCATTTCATGGATAAGACGGAGAAGGAAGATGCCCGGACCTTCCTAAAAAGACACACCATGGCTATCATCAGGGAGGCTGGAGATCACCAGACCCCGATGAACAAGAAGGACATAGATGGGGACCCAGAAGAAACCTATGGCAAGACCCATAACTAGAAACCAAAGAAGCAAAGGGCTGTGGGCATGTTGGAAGCAGCAAGGGAGGAGCCAGATCTTCCCCAGGGATGCTGGTTATAATGTTTGGTCCCCTGGGATATTCTCAATGGCTTTATCCATGGTGGTTGCAGGGATTATTTTTAAAGGCAGAGGGGTGGCCCTGACCAGTTTGGCTCAGTGGTTGGAGTGTTGGCCTGCGGACCAGAGAGTCCTGGGTTCAGTTCCCGCTAGAGGCACATACCAAAATAAAATAATAAAGTAAAATAAATAAAAGGAGGAGGGGTGTTTTAATTACTTTATGATGTACATGCTTTCATGAGTGATAGGCCATATCACTTGGCAATAGAGATCTTCCTAACAGCTTTGAATAGAGTCCATGGACCACCACCTCCTTCTCCCATCAATATTAACCCATTTCTATGTGTGGGGACAGTTCTTATTCATTGTTTATAAGAGCACAGAACTACCTTATACTTAATACGGCAAAGACAGCAACAATGACAACTTTAATCCTTTATGATGTCAATACTTTGAGTCAGTTCTTTTACTTTGTTGTTGTTGTTAATCCTCACCCAAAGATATTTTTTCCATTGATTTTTAGAGAGTGGAAGGGAGGGAGAGAGAGAGAAAAAAAAACATTGATGTGAGAAAGACACATCATTCATTTGCCTCCCGCACATGCCCCAACCAGGGCCAGGGATCAAACCTGCAACCTAGGTACGTGCCCTTGACTGGAAATTGAACCTGTGACCCTTGAGTGCAAGAGCTGACACTCTAACCACTGAGCCACACTGGCCAGGGCCAGTTCTTTTACTTTTAAGAACTTGGCCAAAGGAAGTGACGATGTGCTCAAAGATCTCTGTTCAAGGATTTTCATTGCATCTTTAACAGTTCTTAAAAAACGGTGCTACAGTCTAACAGTTGGGGAATGGTAAGTCTGATGACACTCCAATGCTGGGCTACTATGGACCATTCAGTGTATCTTCCTGAAGACTATTTAATGACATGGAGGAAAATGTTCATAATAAAATGTCCAATGACTGTGACAGGCACAGTAATAGATACAGTTTGAGCCCAATTCCATACCTGAGTGCGCGCACGCACACACACACACACACACCAAGGGAGTCCACAAGAACAATGCTAACACACATGCAGGAAGTGGGAATTACAAGGGAATTTACTTTCTTCTGTACATACTTTTTGTATTGTCTGACTTCCTTGATTAGCATACAGCATATTATTTTACAAACAGAAAAACAGTACAAAACCCTCTACTACTTGGGCCTGTCACATGCGACATATGACTGCTCATTGTAACACATCTTAATTTTTTGGTTTGTCTTTGTTGCCCGTTACCAGCCCTCCAATCGCCCAACCCTGCCCCAGGATGCCAGCCTTAACTGGGCTGAGAAGACATTCTTTTCCATCCAGATAGAAGCAATCTGTGAAAATCCTACTGAACAAGCTTCGGATTATTTTTTCCCTTCTGAGCTATGGGTGTTGTCACCATCTGAATCACGGTCTATGTACTCGATGCCAGGTACCTCCTAGCAACAGATGAATCATGCGTTACAAATGGCTTATGTTTAAAACGAATGATCAGCTTAAACATTCCTGCCTGCCACCAGCTCCCAGCAGACATTCCATAGAGTCTCCAACACATTAACTTAAAAATGAAGCGTGGTCCCAAATGGGCCCTGAGAAGTCAGGTAAAACGCAGGTCAGGAGTGGACTGATGGGCCTCTGTGTATGTGGCCCAGGCCAAGCCACCCTCTCCCTCCTGGCTTCTGGATTTCTCCCCTCCCGCAGACGGAATGGAAAAGCAAATCTAGAAAAGGACAAATTAGCTGATTGTTTTAAAGAGAATTAGCCCCGGGGATCCAAAGCAATGAGTAGTTTCGGCTCCGGAAACTACGGAGGGATGTATTTGCCTCCCGGGAAGAAGCAGTAACAATCTACTTTGCATTTACCTTCTCCAGCCATTTCGTTCTTTCGCTTCGCAGAACGTGTGCGTGCTGCTGTCTCAGGTCCCTCCGCGGGGCGGCCTGCGGGAGCGTTCCGGTTGTTTCCTTGGTCTCTCTGTGGTTTCTTTGTTTTTGCCGAATTGTACTCTAGTATGGGTATCGCGAGTTTGATTTATCTATTCACCAACTGATAGACATTCGAATTGTTTACACTTCGGGGCTATTGTGACCAGTGCTGCTATGAACAGTGTACACGAGTGGCCTCCTGGGGACGACGATGGGTCGAGAGATGGGCCGCAGATGAGCACGCAGAGGGATCTTCTGGGGCACACAGGATAGTTCTAAAATTAGATTGTCACTTTTCTAAAGATAATTGAATTGTTAACTTGAAATCAGTGAACTTGTCTGTTGCCTGAATTATACCTCCATAAAGCTGCTTAGAAAATGTAGCTTGGTATTACCTTATTTCCAAAATGATGCCACTTGGTTCTTAGAAGCAGATATTTACACTTTAAGCTCCAAGGGCCCTTCTTAACATCATACTATAAGGAGCATTTATTAGGTACAGTCCTCATACCACAGGAGTAGGCTTTAAAGGGAGCAATGTTAGACTGGTGAGCTTCAGAGAGAAGAGGGGAGGGAGGGTGGGATGAGATAAACCAGAGAACTTCTATGCACATATGCATAACCAATGGACACCAACAATATTGTGGGAAAGGCAGGAGGGGAGAGGGATTGGGAAGGAGGGGGTCAATGGGAAAAAAGGGGGGACATCTGTAATCCATTCAACAAGAAAGATGAGTTATAAAATAAATTAAAATAAAGGGAGCAATGGAGGCGTCCAAGGGGAAGAGAGAACATGACTGTGTACCAAGTGCGGGAAAACAGAAATCCCTGCTTCCCCGACTGTAAGGTGGGTGAGGATACGAGGAGTAAATGCGAGGAGTCGGGGCATAGCTTGGGGTCCTGAGCTGGAAGGGCTGACAGGCGGAGCCCTGGAGTGTGGACGTTCAGGAGGGTGAGGGGAGAGAGGAAGCTGTCACAAGAGGGCGTGGGCAGTTGCGAGTCCCTGAAGCCAGGCCAGGGAGCGAACTCGGAAATCAGAGCACAAGGGATTCACGCGCCGTCCTGTAAATTTTACAAGAGGGCAACCATGTTTGAGGTCAACGGTTCGTATGAAAATGCTACAAAAACAGAGAGGTTGATTGATGGAAAGAGATGTTGATTGATGGAGAGAGAGGGCCTTCAAGGACACCCGGGGTCTAGAGAGAAACCATCCTTAGACCCTTCATCCAGATCGGCTGTCTGAAAGGAAGTCATTACCCACAATCTGATGACTGGTGGTGTTGCCAGTTGAGCTTTTGTGAGACTCACAGGGGCAGAGATGAGGCACCAATGCACATCTGATCACTCAAGACAGTGAAAAGCTGGGTTTATACAGTGTTACAGCTAACTCCTTAAAATGAGTGGTGAACCCTTACTATCAGCCTCATGCTGTCTCAACACCTTTCTCTCTAAGAGGAGAAGGGAGAAAGGGAAGGAGGGAGGGAGAGAGGAGGGAAGGAGGGAGGACCTTCCTTGCCACCAGAGGTTTTAACTAAATGCATTTCTGATGGATCCTTTTGCTGCAAAGGGGCTGGACACGCTAACTGCTTCCAGGTCGAAACTCATACTGTTGTTCAAAGTGCTTTAATTATGAGGAGATGAAATCAGGCCATTCTGCCACACGTCGGAGACAAACCCAGCCACAGACCCTTGGGTCTTAATGAGCAGTGTGGAGGTCTCAAAGAGACGGCGTTCTGAAGCCAAAGCGGTCAGCTCCCACGCTGGGCCTCCCAGAGGCCAGCCCGCTCCCGGGTACTGAATCCGGGGGCTGGCAGAGTAACAACCTCCCAGGAGTGGCACCCCAGCCATGCAGGTCCCTCTGCCCTGTCTGCCAGGGCAGAGGGAGGCTATGAACTGTATGCAGGATTGTGGGGGAGTCTGTTTCAAGATTCTAAAAATGTGTGTGTGTGTGTGTGTGTGTGTGTGTGTGTGTGTGTGTATATATATATATATATATATATATATATATATATATATATTTGAAGCAGAGGATAAAAAAATACTTACACCCAAAGAAAGCCAGTTTATAGCTGCCTCATGACAAAACCAAATTCACACATGGGCCTTTTGGTTTACAGGAGAATGCTTCGTGATCACCCAAATTATCTGCAGACCATGATTCCGTGGAGAAAGAGGATGTGAGACCCAGGGGCCCATGGTGACTAAAGGTGCCCCCTGCTGTGAGGTCTGAGAGGGGGGCAGTGAGAGGGTATCTCCTGGGGACCAGAACTCCAAGTGTTCTCACGGACAGCATCTCTCTGAATTCCTGTGCCAGTCTTGCTGGGACGTCATTCTTATGCCCATTTTACAGAGGCAGACAATAGGCAAAGGTGGCCGTGGAGCTGAGCTAAGGTCAAACCACTATAAATGGTGGAACTGGGATTTGACCCAGGTCTGACCCTAAAATTCTTTAGGAGAAACCTACGCCTTAGAATACAAGGTTGACCATTGTGTGCAGAAAACCCCCTTCCTTCGCACCTGCAGGGAAGACTGGCCACCCAGTTATCCCTCAACTCTTCATCTGAGGCCACCGAAGAACATGTAAGGAACATCCCCTTAATAGTGTGGTGTTCAGACTTTAGGCGTTGGGATTCAGACTGCCCAGGACTCTAAACTCAACTCTGCTACTTTCACCAGCTTTGTAAACTTGGGTACATTCATTGAGGTGACCACATTGGACTCTTCATTTCAAAAATGGGACCAGTAATAGTCCCTGCATCATAGGATCACTGGAATGCAGAAGTAGATAATGCATGTCAAGTTTGGGATGTCTAGTAGGGACTCAATAAATATTCTTATCATATAAGGCTAAAATGAATCCAAAGTGATTATTTTAAACTTCAAGAGGACCTTCAATCAAAGCATATTTACTGCACGGTGTGTGTATGGGGGAAGGGAAGGAAGGCATGACTGGATCTACCAAATTATCATGTTAGAATAGAGCAAAAAGATTACGCCTGCCTCCCATTTCGATTAACCTTAAGATGATTATCTTAGAGCATCCTGACATTCAAGTCTGCTTTTTATTAAAAGAATAATATGCATTCCTTAACATGCCCAAGTCTTACCTCCCATGCATCCCTTCCCTACCTAGAGACGCTCCTGGATCCTAAATGATGCTAAGTTACACTGCCTGCCTGTTCCACTGATTTATACCTACTTTATTATTTACTATGAGGATACATGAAGGAAGGGGAAATGGACTGATTTAATATGGAAGCAAAAGTGAAGGTGTGTTATCAATGTCCCTTTAAGTTAGGGTGAGGTCTTTGAGAAAAGGGAAGAATGCATGGTACCAGGTTAGAGTTCATTTTGTTTTCATTTGTTTGGTGATTCTTAATTATAGAGTCAACACTCCAGGGACATTCACACATTCAGTCTTGTGCAACCTCCTCCTCTACCTTGTTCCAAACATTTTCAACACCCCAAAAGGAAACCACACTCCCAGCAGACCTAACAACCACCAGACTTGGTCTCTATGGAATCACCTATTAGGAATATTTCATATTAACTAGAATCATGCATTCAAGTTGGCTAAAATCTTACAATAACCATGAAGGCCATGAGAACTCAACTTCCCTGTCTACACAGGCTGCAGGACCATGTCTGATGTCAGTGTCATGGCAGCTGGGTTCCTATGGCCCATTTACAGACTTCCCCATCGAATGATCTATTTCCCAATGAACATCGCGCTGAAAAGCAGACCCACCCTTATGGTTCAACTCAAACAAATGACGGACCGTCTTGACATTTACACTGGCCAATTTCCATTTTGACCGAACCGAGTGGATTTTTCCATTCCTCCAGATGAGTGCTGGCTAATGAAAAAAGCAAACTGGGTTCGACCAAATGTTTTCAATGTAAATTCTAAAATATATTGCCCATTGGAGTCATGTGATACAACAGACTCTCAAGCAGATGGAGAAACATTCTCTGCCTCCGGAAGAACCAGGAACCCGCCTACCCACCCATCCTCTGTTGACTGAAATCATGTACTATCAGTACTACAGGATGCAGCTTAGGGAATGCAGTCCAATCCATCCCCCAGCCAAGCCACCTCCATCCTGAGTGTTGACCAAGTGACCAGGGAAGGGGTTACAAGTACTCCTGCAAGCTCATCCGTCCCTTACGTAGGAATGTTTCAGAATAGGTTTGTATCAGAACCACCTGAGGACCGTTTTAGTAAAATGGGTGTTTGGACTCCAATCCTACAACTCCTTGTCTCTAGGACTGAGTCGCTATCTGGGCATCTATATGCAGCGAGGGACTCTGAGGATCCGAGTGTCAGGGGAAACAAACGCATCAGTGCAGAAGGCATGCAGAGAAAGGGGACAGGGAGAACTTGTATGGCCCTTGGTAGCAGTCAAAGGCACAGGACTCAAGCAGCTCTTCCATAATTAATTGGTCTTGATTTAGAATCATCCCAGAGTCCAAGTTATAAGGAACTCAAAAGGTGCTTCCTGCTAGCCTTGAACTTGTGCCTCCTGAGGGCGGAGTGAAAGAGACAGAGCTAATTTTGGAGGCAGTACAAGTGGGCGATGACAGAGGACATGGGGAGGCTGTGCAGGCTTGGGGGCTAGAACATTCATGGGAGGAGAGGAGCAGGCGGCAGTGTTTCTATTCTGGGTTCATTCAAGGGACTCACCATGTGACCTTGGGCCTGTCACATTCCCTCAGCACTGCTGCCTCTCCATCTGTGAAATAAAGGCACCAGTGTCCGTCACACAGGCCCTCCCGGGGCGGGGAAGATTAATGAGGCGAAGTTTGGAGAGTGTGTGAAACACCCGGCGAGGAAGGGCACGGAGAAGCACAAAGTGAACGGTGGCCAGCCCCTCCCCCACCCCACACAGACACTTCTTTTGCCTTTGAGAAAACTCTCTCTGCTGCAAGTGAGGTCTACAGACCAGCGACAGCAGCTGGGAGCTGGTCAGAAATGCAGACTCTCAGGCCCCGCCCCAGACCTGCCGAATCAGATGCTCTGGGGCGGAGCCTGGCCATCTGTGGTTTAACAGCCCTCCAGGGAGACTGACATTTGCTAAAGTATCTAGCAATGTCAAATGACAAACAGCAATGAGCAAGCCAATAAGTCCCCAACTTCCAAGGAGCTGACATTCCAGCACTGGGTGGGAAGATAGAAAATAAAAAAATGAATAAGAGTTTTAGAAAATGCTAAGTGCAATGAAGAACACCAATCAAAGAGATGGTGGCAGTATGCATAATGGTTGCATCTTTGGGCTCTAGATTCATATGCCGTAGGTACACACCCTAGCTTGGCCACTTACTAAGTACTTGTGGAAATGACTGATCCTCCCATTGACTCAGTTTTTTTCATCTGCAAAATGGGGATCATGAAAGAACCCTCCAGAGCAGTGATTGTCATACTTTTGCATTCATAAGAATCATCTAGAGAGCTTGTTAAAAATACAGTTTGCTGTCCAGCCGGTGTGGCTCAGTGGTTGAGCGTTGACCATGCACCAAGAGGTCACCGGTTCGATTCCTAGCCAGGACACATGCCCAGGTTGTGGGTTTGATCCCCAGTGGGGGTCATGCAGGAGGCGGCCAATCGATGTTCTCTCTCATCGATGTTTCCATCTCTCTCTCTCCCTCTCCCTTCCTCTCTCTCTAAAATCAAAAAAGGAAAAATATAAAAAATACACTTTGCTGGGCCCACCCCTGAAAACTCTGATCCAGTAGGTCTGGGTAAGATCTAAAAATTTGCACTCTGCCTTAGCCGTGCAGACCCCGATGGAGCCCCATTTGGGAGACTAAGACTCCAAAGCCGGTTCACATCACGTGGGGACCTCATTCAACTGTGATGCTGATCCATTGGGTCTGGGGAGGGGTTTAGGAGTCTGCCTTCCTAACTCCCAGGTGCCGCTGATGGAACTGGCCAATCAAGCATGCTTTAAGGGGTACAGTTAGTGTATCTGACACATAATAGATGATCAAATAGATGATCTGTTACAGTTTTTCTTCAGGGCTCATATAACACCCTTTATTTTATAAAGTGACAGTGATGGTAAAGAGATGGCCAATGGTTAGAATTTTAAACATCCTTGCTTGGTAAGTTATAAAGTTGGTGACACTGTATCAAACCCAGTGAAAAGATGATGTCGGTTCATGGAATCAGAAAGCTTTCAGACCCAAAACCAAGTTTCCTCAAAGGGCATCGTAAGGTTAGAGAATTCACAGAGCCATCTGAAATTCTGAATCTTTGATAACATATTAACCAACTGTAGGTCAAGTTCTGCAGATGATATGAAGGGAATTAGCAGTCCTACAGAGTTTGATAAAACATGTATAATGGCTACATAAAGCCCCAAATAACGTTTGAGAAAAAGTACAGTGAAGTACACAGGGTCCTAAGTCATGTACAAATGCATTTGAGACAATTTTCAGAAGGCTTTTATCCATCTGTTTTAGTTTCATTTTGTTTTTCTTTCTTTTCTTCCTCTTTCGGGCAGAATTTCTTTCCTCTCTCACGGAACAATTAAGCAGAACAGCGCCCCTCTCCTGGGACTCTCTTCCATCAGGTTATAAATAACTTCGGCACAATAACTAAGAGCACATATAAAAGCAATGACAAGGTCGTTTACCATGAACAAGATATGTTCTGTAACCATGGCAACATGGAGCCAAAGGCAAATGCCATATGATGATGTTGCCATTACATCCTCCATCGCCTTACACCCGAAAAGAGCCGACTCTGCAGCAGGCCAGGCTTCTTCTTGGAAGATCCTTCCCCACTTGGGCCTGGGTGGCTGGGATCTAAGACCCAACTCTAAAGGCAGGGAGCCTGGCAGAGGGCCCTGCTAGGAGAGAACCCAACTCTCTCAATAACTCTGGATACCCTTGCTGATGTCCCTGTGCAAACCAGTCTCAGTAACAATCGCAAACTCAGGCAGGTCATTAGTCGTTGCTCTGCCTCCCCCAGTTCTGGACTTGTTCTGCCGCCTCACCTCACTGTTTCTATATTTTTCTTTCACTTTTAGAAGGGAAACTCGGAGCAGGACTAATCAGAGGTAAAGAAAATCAGGTGCTGGCTGCTTCCAAGCTCTTTGCAAAGGCAGAGAGTTTGTCTATCAGGCGCTAGCTCGTTAGAGGTGTCTGCCTTCCACAATGAATAGCAGATGAAAGTGTTTCCACTTGCTTCCAATTCTGCCAGCTCTTTTTCTTGGTGTGTAAGAGCCCAGGAAGGGAGAGAAAGGGGGTGAAAAGAAGACTCTGAACCCCAAGGGTCCAATCTGCTCCACGGAGGGTGCATAGACATCGTCTGTGGGAAAAGTGACGTGGCTGAGTGTCAGGACATCACTCTAAGTCTAAGAAGTGGCAGAGACGTTCTAAACACTGCTGCTGCACTTAGAAACCCATGAAGGGTTCCCCACGTTGACTTCACTTGCGTATTCCTTTTAAAAATTACTTTAAATGCCTTACTTTGAAAGGAATCCAAATCTAGTCAAGTTTAGTTAAACCTCATTAAACCTGATTTATGATATCTAATATAAATGGATGAATGAGTGGAAGGGAAAAGGAGAGGAAGGATGGGAGGGAGGGAGAGAGAGAGGGAGGGAGGGAGGGAGGGAGGGAGGGAGGGAGGGAGGGAGGGAGGGAGGGAGGAAGAGAAAGGGAGAATAGAGAGACAGACACTCACCATGTTGAAAGGATCTACTGGGAGTCTTAGCTCATAACAATGCTATGATGTTGATGCTATATCATTATTTCCAGTTTGCAGATGGGGAAACTGAGATAAAGACAGGTTAAGATGCAATGCTCATGATCTTACACTGCTAGAGCAGAGCCTGGAATTAAAAAAAACAACAACAACAACAACAACAAAACAGAAGGAGCTTAACTCCAGAGCTCTTAGCTCTGACCTGCCTGCTTCAAAAAGCATCCCTTTCTCTTATTGGTCCTAAAATAACTCCTTTCAAGCTTCAGGTGGAATGCCTGCTATGGTTTGTATTCCAGCATCTAGGGTGCATGTTGGTTTGTCCCTTGGTGACTTGATCGTCTGATTAATCCTGCCTTTCTCTGTGAGTTCAAGCGGTTTATGTTTTACATAGAAACTGTTCCCTCTTTGACCAAGTGTTTCTTTGTTACTGGAAAACACCATCTGGGGTTCAGTGAAGCTAAATGGATGGCGGACCTTTTCTCCAAACCACATCCCTAGTGGCCTCCCTTCCTTGGGAATGGCGACCCCGAGAATGATAAAATGAAAGGATGCTACTGAAGGGAAACGTCTGGTTTTTCTCACCGTGCCAAGTACATTTAGGAATGATCTGTCCTGTGACAAAGTTGGATGTGTCATTGGGGAAGAACTTAGGTCAAAGCTACAGATCCATTTCCCAGTATGTTTAGGCCTTTTTTGTGGCAGCACTGGGTGAGTAATCCGGAGAGCGGCTAATTTAAAAAGCAAATTAAAAAATCCTTTACAGAACGTTAATTACCTCAAAGCGGGCTGGGGCATGGTCTTATCTTTTAGAATGAAGGGCCAGGAAGAGGGGAGAAACCACCTCTCCAAGAACTCACAGAATTCAGAGTACCCCATACCTTTTATTTTTATTTGTTATCACCATACAATTAAAGGTTAATTATACAACACATAAACACTTTTTTTTTGTTAAAAAAAAAAAGATGAGATTAAAGTTCCGATTGATCACTGTCCTTAACCCCACCACCCCTGCCCCCCACAACCTGGAAATCCCCGTATCCTTCCAGACCCTAACTCTATATATGAGCCCATAATATGTTTTTAAATAGATAATTTTCTACTCTTTATTGAAGAGCAACATGTTCATTTTAATTGGTCCATTGGTCTATATTAAAATCCTAAACCATAAGGACTTAAACTCCCCTGTGCACCTAAAAAATACTCAGTGAACATGTCAATGATGGCATCTTGTCATGGGTAATCCAAACAACCTCCTTACAAACTGGCCTCCAGATCTGTAATATAATAAATGTGCATCCTTTGAAGCCACTAAGGTGGTAATTTATTACAACAGCAAGAGGAAACTAATTCACAAGCTAGGTCTTTTCGAGTTAAGAGGATTAAATGAGCTGATTTATGGAGAGTGGATGATGCCTTAGGAAGGACTCAACATGGTCGTTCCCTTTGGTTTCTGTAAACTGCCAAATATGAAGTTGGCAAGATTTGCAACTACCTTTCCAGTGACTTTCCCGTTTCTATATCCAATGCCCAAGGGTCTCACCTCCAAGAACATACACCTGACCCAGTCCCCAAGTGACTATGATTAAATCATTAGCTGACAAGGCCAAAGACAGTTCCAGGAACACTTGCATTCAGAAGACAACTACATTGAGTCACTCTCTTGAAGCTGTTCAAGGTATCCAAGGTTTCAGTATAGGATTTACAATGCCTTTCGGCATGCAGTCCCTACCTATTTCTATGGTTCCTTCATTTTCCCCATAGACTCTCCATTTAGGTGCAGGTCATCCAAATGACTAAATATGTCTTAAATACATCCCAATCTCTATGTCTCTGGGCTTCTGCATGTGGTCTTCCCTCTGCCCTAAACAGGTGTTGCCCCACCCCGCCCCAATCCAGTTGTTCATCTATCCAAGTCCCATTCAGCTCAGTCATTACAAGGAGCTTCCCTTAATATCTGGCTACTCAAGTGAATTAGGATCCACCTTCTTTGATCTCCTGTAGTACAGACTCCATGCCTCAGTTTTAGCAGTTCTCACACCGCATTGCAACTGATCACCTAGTGGTCTCTTCCCATAACTAGTCCTTAATATCAGTGTCCTTCTAGGATCATGGAGCCTTTGGAGGCTGTGAAAAATGAGACCCCCATCTTCAGGAAACTGCATACACATAGTTTTTGTATAGGACATAGATCATTTACCAATAATTTCAGTGGGTTCGTGAATCCCCCCAAAAGCCTTGAATCTCAGCATAATAAAAAACAAGCATTATAATGTGAGTGTTATAATGGAGCTCATTTCAGCATCCAACATGTGGCCTCGCACAGAGTTGGTACCCAATAAATGTTGGATGGATGGATGGGTGGATGGGTGGGTGGGTGGATGGATGGATGGATGGATGATAAGAATGCGCATTATTAACTTGTATGTTTATATGTCATGGGAAAGACTCATTTAGAGAATTTCTCCTAGTAACAGACAAATGAGGATTATGAAACCACATCAGAGAACAAGATTAATCACACTTCTATGGCTAATCCCATTTGTGTGACAAAAAGGCATGTGTGAAAAATACCCCTATTGACAACATGTTCCATATTGTTCAGTAGTTTCAGAAATGTTCTTAGGAAAAACAGATACGGTCCATCTGATACAACCAGGCTGCAAATGAAAAACAAAAACAAAAACCATCAGCTAGGAGATACATTTTCTGGTACACAAATCAGAGGAATCGGTTCTACAACCCTTATTACAGACGATGATGTTGAATTCATAAGAACCTCTTTTCTCCAAAATTCACATGGGAAAAGGTTTGTTGTATTTCATCCAGGGATTGTGAAAATATGCTTGGTTTAGAGCAAAAGTTAAACACAGACATGGCCTCTCTCTCTCTCAAACGACCTGAATGTCTAACAAAGAGGTTTCGTTGGTAGCTGTGCATCAGCATTCCTGCAGTGGAGTAACTCTGAAGTTATTTAAAATATTGCATTTTAGAAGGACATTTAATGGCATGAAGAAAATGCTTGTGCTATCTATCTTAAGTAAAGGCAAAGCAGCTCACAGAGATATCAGATTTTCAAATATATATGTACATAGAGAGAAAAAAGGCTAGAAAATGTTGGCAGTGGTTACTATGAATGCTGGAATCACAGGTGATTTTTGAACTTATTTATCACACCTATATCTACCTAAGCATACATAGATACATATACTATTTACTTTACATATTTATGCAAATGGGACTATTAAATCAGAACCTTTCCGTTAACCAAAGCCTGCCTGTGAGTGAATTCACATGCACAAAAATATGGACAGTGGGATCATGTTTTAATTCCAGCCTAAGGGGAAGCCTTCTGATTAGACTTAAATTTCCCTAAAAAGGTGCCACTTTTCACCTGGGAGCAGTCGCAAAGTCAGAACATCTAAGGAGACTCCATCCATCTTCATAAATCTAGCCTTTCATCTCATAACCTAAATTTGGTGACAACAATTGGATTTCTGTCAAACTTGCCTCTCTCCCTTTTGGGGCATTTGTATGTCTACACCTTTCTTTTCTAAACCCCACTCAATCTCTACCTGCCTGGCTCAACAAGGGTTCCTCCCACAAGGTTATATTGGGACTCAGTCCCTGAGACTATGTATTCCTGGCTATTATACCTGGTCTTCCCATGAATGTCTGAAAGTCTTTAATGAGCAAAGGCACTAAGCCAGAATGAATGATGACCCATTGTCTCTTTTGTGTTCCATTCAACTGAATGGTGTTTAAGGGAAGAGGGCTTGAATTGAGCATAATTCCGTTGAATTTAATAAACATCTGCTGAGCATCTCTTTTGTGCAAGGTGATGGAATGGATTTAGACAGCTATTTAGATCCAACACAAAAAAGATGGTGCTCTTTGAAATGTCATCTTTTATTGGGAAACAGTAAGTGATCTTCCTGATATGTGATCCGATATAATGAGAATGAACCCCCCCCCCCACCCCCCGAGTATCTTTACCATCAGCCAAGTGAGTAGGACTATCCTGTCAGGCACTAGAGATGCTATACTCACTCTTGGTTTATGTTTAAGCAGAAATTCAAAGGACACGCAGGGCTCACTGAACTAGGATGCTGTGGCTGCACACACTCTATCTGACGGTACAAGAGAAAGGGGTTCACCCCTGACTCCTCTGCAGAGCACCTCAGAGTTGGTTAAATGCTCAATAGAGTAAGTCTGGGCAGCAGAAGGCTTGTATGAAAACCCTGAAGTACAGGCTGCGTAGGGCTGAGTGAGGAGTAAATAACATAACTCTTGAAAGACACTTATGGCAAATGACATAGAGTGATTCATTTCCAACGATTCGATTTCAAATTCAAATCCAATAAGTGAGTTTGTGTGTTATTAGCTCAGAATCAGCACTTCTAGCTTACAAAGGAGAAGATGGATGGTCAGAGACAGTAAATGTCTCTGTCAAGGTAACACATCCTGGGGAAGGTGGAATTTAGGGTCTGTTGTATCCAGCACCCCCCTCCCACACATGCACACTCACCCGCTGCTTATGCAGCCTGCCTTCGGGTGGTCAGATGGAATGGATCAAGGTTGCCCCAAAACCCAGTTAGCGCCCGAAAGGTAGATTTGTGACCAAGAGACTCGTATGCACGAAATGGGCCGTCTCCCAGTAGGACACGCCCTGGATCTGAGGGTTTGGAGGGAAGGACACAGGACAGTGAGAGACTATAAGCCCCTTGAAGGACGCAGTTGCCACTCTTCCCAGCATTGTGCCTGGAAACATATTTGAACAAGTGAATGGACGGAGAAGGAAGCTCAGGACAGAAGTGGATTCTGACAAGTTGATTGGAGAAAAGGAAACCACTTCTGCAAATGAATTCTGATCAATATCAAGCTTTTTTTTTTTCCCCCTCAAAGAAACATAGTAGAAACCGAGATACCATCTCAGAGTAGTTATCTGGCCATTAGCCACTTCAAGTCAAATAAATAGTTCAAGGTCAAAATGAATTAGTCACTCAGTGTCTGAGACTCCCCATCTGAGTTCCCAGGTGTCTGTCCGGACAAAACACCTCGGAGGAGGAAGCCGACGAGTCCCGCTGCAGTGGCCCGGAAAGTCTGCCCTTAGCTCCTAACCAAGTAATCCAGTGAATCACAGATATCAAGTAAGAGCAGGCTTACTTTGTCCTCATGTCAACTAAATGTTTTTATGAACGAACTATCAAACCATTACCAGGAGTCCTTTGATGACTCAAACACGTCAGGAGAAATCACACTGGAGGGGGTGACGGAGCACCACAGTTCTGAGCACTGGGCAGAAACACCTTCGAAGGGGAGGCGCTATGATGAGCCCCATTCACAGATGGGAAAACTGAGGGCCAGAGGAGTGGGTAGCTTATCCAAGATCAGAAGGTATTGAGTGACAAAGCTGGGACAGCGTAATCATTATACTCTATTAAACTTTGGTTCTGCCCGTTTTCTAAAATTTGACATCATTTTTGAACAATGAAGTTGAAAGGAAAATGCCACAAGCCCCTTTGGGAGATTTCCTCAGGACCCATTCTCCAAGTAAATTACACGGTCTCCACTGAGTCCATTCGTCTGCTGAAAGACTGCCAGGGACTACGGGGGTTCAAGAGGATGTCAGGGCAGATGGAAAGGGGTTCTTTGAAGCCAGGAATCAGACCAAAGAGGAGAAGAAAGCAAGAACCAACACCTGGCTAAAAGAAAAGTCAAACTTAAACAGCCTCTCTAGGGGCCAGTATTTTAAACCTAAATGAACCTCTGAATCTCCATAAATGCCTATGGCGACAACTACGATAGCACATTTCGCATTCTCCTGAAATTATTTTCCTACGTGTCTGTCTCTCATTCTTGAGAACAGTGCTCGAGGGAATATAATCACCAGCAACCCTGGGGAGCCTGCAGGGAGGGGCTGCTCTGTGCCAGGCTCTGTGCTAAGTGCTTCATACACCATCGCTGGGATTTGGGCTATTGGGCCAAAGGGCATGATCTTGGATTGGTCTTGGTGCGTGCAGCTCTGTAGGGTGGACCCTTCTGGCTGCCAACAAAGCAGCCAGCCCCAACGGCATTCTTTCTTCCTGGCTCAGACCAGAGCGATCGCCCTCTGTGGGCTCGGAGAAGGTGGCTCCTTCCCAGGGAGGTGGATTTGATGGATGGAAGCACAGAGCATCCTGTTTCTGTTGCCAGGAATCAGATTAGACGTGAGCGTGTGATGCAGGCCTGATGGGTGATATTAATAGGATTCTGCTGAGGGCTTTGGGGAAAGGCATTCACCCCGATTGGAAGGTGAGGAGAAAAGTGCCTTTACTGACTTTGATGGTGGTTGTATGAGGAGATGATGCCTGGAGCTGTGGCAACCATCTTGTGACATGAAGGTACAAATCTGAGGGCCTGTAGGCTGAGGATGGGGCGATGAAAAGAGGAGAAGCACCTGGGATTCTTGGTGAAATTGTTGTACTGCTAAATTAAGCAACCTCGATGCCTAACCTTCAGGAATGATCATATGAGATCATCCTGTATGGAAGTCTCTTTAGTGGGTCTTCTGATTCTTGCAGCCTAAAAAAAAAAAAAGAAAGAAAGAAAGAAAGAAAAGAAAACACCTCCTGGTAGATATTATGCTTAACCTTCATCTTTCAAAATTTCTACTTCCTTATTTATAAAATGGGGATTGCGGGATAGCTCATAGGAATATTTTGAGGATTAAAAAGATAATGGACATAAAATGCTTAAAAAGACAAGACATTTGTAAGTGAGCGACAAATGGTCACTATCGGTGTAATGATGTCATCACGACCACCTCTGAATCAGGAACTACTGTCATTCCCACTTGATACAGAGACCAAGCCTCTGAGGATTGAAGGAACTCATTCAAGTCATACAACTGGCAACAGCTGAAGTCCGTGTCCAAAGCCATACATAACCTGACTCCAAAACTCAAAGTATTGACCACATACTCCGCGCCGTACTCTCTCTAGAAGCCCGAGCAGCGAGAGCAGGGCCTGAACCAAACTCGCACCCAGAGGTTGACAGTGTAACTGAACTTGACTCCAGGGCCCAAACACAAGGACAAGGCACAGGGAAAGCTGGCTGAAGTAGCTGGACCCAGCCAACAGGAGGCAGGGGCTCAGAGGTTCCCACTTCCTTCTTTTCCATTAACCCGGGGATCCTGCTGTTGCTAGGTGACTTTCTCATTTAGCTCAGCTTCCACTTAAAAGTCAGTTTCACAGGTCAGTCAGTCTCACCGGAAACCAGCAACCCAATGCTCAACCTCATATGAAGCTTTTTGCCACGTTATTTTAAGAAACACCCGGAGTGGAAAACCAGCTGTTCCCATTCAAAAGCAACAGGGGGCAGCAGAGAGCAGCAAACTGCTAGACCCCCTAAAAAGAAGAAAAAAACAAACAAAGAAACCCCCAGAACCTTCATTTTCAGCTCAGAAGCATCCTGGTGTAAAAATGTCCCAGGGCAAACCTACCAGACATAATGGGTAGGCAAATTCACATCTCTGGTCTTTTGACAGAGAAAAATAATAAGAGATCTAAACACCTGAATGTTTTACTGACCAGTACAGCTTCTAGGGACAGGCCCAGCCTGTCTGGGGAAATACTGTCCAACCAGGAATAATCTTGGATGAACTGAAAGGGGTAGGCACCTTTAACCTGAACAAACTCACCCTGTTCAATTTTCATTTCGTATCCGATTTAAATCTGTCCTGGGAGCAGCTGTCATCGGTCAGCTACAGTATATCTGAGAGATGCCCAAGGAGAAATTCTTGGTCTATTTTTAAATAGCCAAAGCAAAGGGACACTATGTTCTACATTCATTTAAAATCCAGTTTCTTAGACCAGTCCACCGCATGGGATGCTGGGAAAGTAAATAAAGCTCCCCTTCTAGTGGCTTCAGATGATGGCAAGCGATTGCAAGCCCGCTTCCAAGGGCATTTTTGGGGTTTCGGTTTGTAGTTCTGGTGCCTCCCAGCGGAGAAGATATCTCTGATTTTCTTCTCTTGTATTTTGAAATGAATAGACTGGTGTTAAAAGGGGGAGACAAGCGGCATTTCCACGTCAGAGGGACCTAAAGCCTGGCACCCGCCAGTTGCCAAAGTCCCTTTAGGACCTTCACCCATCATTTCCCTGAAGCTCTGGGCTTTCCTCTGTAGTGTGCCCCTTGCTTTTTGTCGTGAATAACGTCTTCATCCAAAGGAGGGTAAATCCTTAAAAAAAAGAAAGTATCCCTGTTTATAAACTGTTTTCTGACCCAGCCTGCTCAGCTCTGTCTGCCGTTTTATCTCGAAGAACGTGTTCTTTTTCCTGCAGAGCATTTGTTTCAAGCATGCACTCGGTCTGCATATTTTTGGTCAGTGCTGTGTCCCCCTAGCAGGGGTGGGGAACGTCTGACCCGCGGGCCGTAGAAGGCCCTGGAACTCAACACTGGCTAACATCACACGCCTCACCAAATTAGCCTGACCACATCTAGCAGGCTAATTTTTAAGTGGATAATTTTGTGTGACCCGAGAATGATGTTATCCATATTCAAACAGCCCCTGGTGGAAAGAAAAGTTCCCACCCCTGCTGGGACTAGGGACTGGCAGCTCCTTGAGGATCACACCTGTGTTGCTCACAGGGCAGAGTCCAATGCTTCGCACGTGACAGGAGCCCTCTGCAAATGCACCAGTGTTCCCAGTGGCTCTGCAGAGGCCTGACCCACTGCTCATGTTTAGGCGAGAGCTGGACCCTGCAGGTGGGAGATGCTCCAGGATCTCGGTTCCTGTGCAGCAGGAAATGACGGTGTTAATATCCCTGCGTATTCGATAACCCACACAAGGTCACAGTTACCTTCTCTGTAAGAGGGTGACGGTGACGGGAGAAGATATCAGAGATGGAGCATGGCCAAGAACCGGTTGGGATGGAAAGCCTGCACCTCCCTCCTGTTCCTGGTATCCCCCCTCCGGCATTTCCCAAGGCGGGATACCCCACAGTGCCTTCTTTGAGAGAGCCCCTCGAGAGCTAGAAAACATACGCGGCTCCCTTTCTTAATAGCATTACCAGGCTTACATTTGTTTCCAGAAGTTAGGAGGATTGTTGTGTGGCGGTAAGCCTCAATCGCACATGGTTTAAGAATCCAGAAGAGGGTTTTAAAAGCTGATCCCAGTCATATGAGCTTTCTGAAGTTAATTCTCAGTGGGCGAGACACTCGGTACTTCGTATTGGAAGGACCAGTTACAATGACAATGCAATTTTAAAAGGACTTTCACACCAATTCTCCAAATGTATAGTAAAAGCTTATATAACTGCTATCTGTGGAAGGAGAAATGAATCAATGTTGAGGACGACGGGACAGATAACATCCTTCCCACATAAGCATGATCAGTTTTACATAGGAAGGTCCTGACAGCCACAGAAATACACTACTTCTAAGAGAGCAGCCAACTTGAGGACCTGGAAATGCCAGAATGATAAAAGAGCAGGAAAAGAACGACAAAGCAACGCACACCCTGGACAATAAAGTAACAACATTAATGGCTAGCATTTGTGGTACACTCACCGTGTACCAGGCATTGTTGCAAGCACTTTGCCTACCTTATCTGCCTATCCTCACGGGAATCCCAGGAGAGAGGTGCTAACACGCAGCCACATCTCCAGGAGGAACCACTGATCTTCAGAGAGGTTAAGTAACTTGCCTAAGGGCACACAGCCAGGTAGGAAGTAGCAGAGTCAGGATTTGGACACAGGCAGTCTGGCTCCACAGTCTGTGCTCTTAATCAGTACAACTTACTATTAGAAACTGGAATGAATACTAGTCACAGCAAAAACAACCATAACCCTTTATTTGTTTAAATATGTTTTCTTTATTGATTTTAGTGAGACAGGGAGAGAGAGGCAGAAACAGCGATGAGAGAGAAAATCGATTGGCCGCCTGCTGCATGCCCCCCACTAGGGACCGGGTCCACAACCTGGGCATGTGTCCTGACCGGGAATCGAACCAGTGGCCTCTTGGTGTGTGGGTCGATGCTCAACCACTGAGCCACACCGGCCGGGCATAACCCTTTACTTTGACGTGATTTGTTATGTACAAAGTACTTTCTCACACGGTATAGCACACATTTAGAGCAGGAGCCTTGAGGAGAAACACAGCAGCTCCTCCCCTCGTCGGAAAGGTGAGGAGTATGGAGACTAGAAACGCAAGCATAGCCAAGGCGCCCCCGGTGACTGCTACGCCTTCGACGGGGCTTCAGCCTCAGACCTGGATATTTTTAGCCTTGGCTCCAAGTTCTCTCCATTTCCCTAAGACAGCGCTCCTTCTCCTGTAATAACATCCCACTGAAATCAGGAGAGCAGCCCTTGTTCAACTCCTTGGTTACCACTGACGTTAGTCACATCCACACCTCGGGAACGTTCAGGAGGACACTGGGGAAGCACCTGTCGACCTGCTCGAAGCCATGTGTTTGGAAATATACAGAAAGACCTGTTTTAAGAGCAGTTCCCATACGAAATCATCCTCGTAAAAGAACGAGCGTGAGGGCTTGTCACTCATCACTGTCCTGGCATATAGTTAGTGATAACAGTAGGATGTGCGGAGTGGATGGTGGACAGGGGCCCCGTGGAGAACGCTCAGGGGCTGGTGGAGAGTGATGTGAAGGGGCCCAGGAATGGGGTAACCAAAATCACCTGCCTATCCACCGTGGACTGCCTGTGGCTACTGAGAAACCTTTTAGACTCTTGTTATTCAAGACGCCCTCAGCCAGAATTGCCAGCTGGTCAAAGGGCTGAATTCACCCAGACCATATATTGTGTTTGATTTGAAAAGTAAATAAAGATGAAGCCAATATTTAAGTCAGGAGATTCCCCCACTTAAGAAAATCTTGCCCTGGCTGGTTTGGCTCAACGGTTAGAGTGTTGGCCTGCAAACCAAAGGGTCTCGGGTTCGATTCCAGTCAAAGGCACGTACCTCGGTTGCAGTTCGGTCCCGGCCCAGGTCAGGTCATGCAGGAGGCAACCAGTTGATGTCCCTCTCACATCCATGTTTCTCTCCCTGTCTCTCTCTCTCCACTCTATCTGAAGATAAATGGAAGAATATCCTCCGGTGAGGATTTAAAAAAAAAGAAAATCTAGTTCTCTGGCTTTTTTTAAGAAGAAGGCGGTGTTCAGAAGCACTGATCCTTTCAGACAAGGTGTGTCTTTTCCAGGCCGACCCTGACCTTAACGCCTCCGGCTATGACCCCGTCCTGAGCCAAGGCTGCTGCATGGGGTCATACATCTGCTCTGCAGCCTTCTGCTGAGCACCCACATGAACCAGGTCGTTCTCACAGCAGGAACATAAGATACAGACCCAGACAGCTGCCTATTTTTTTTTTTTTAAAAAGCATAATTTTTTGTAGAAGGGGACATATCCCTGTGTATTTCAACATGCCACCCTGATTTCTAATTTCTGGTACCTGCCTGCCACATCCAGGCATCTGAGTGCGTGGTCTCCCTGCTCGGAAACGTCGATGAAGCATTGTCTAAAACCACGTGTTGTTGCCTTCTGACACACTGGACAGAGCACCCAAACCGATCGAGAACAAACACGCATGTCAGTGAGGATGAACAGAAAGGTGACGTGTGAAACAAAATCTTGTCGATGGTCATCCACTGGGGACCGGCCCCCACCCTCCCACCCACATTCTGTGGAGGTGACCTGTGGTCAGGGGGAGTCACCACTCACGGCACCAGGCTAATCCCAACACACCAGAGCCCCAAGAGAGCAGGGGTCTTATCTCACCATCATATACACACAGCACCACGCACAGTGCTGATCCGCACTGTTCCTTACCCGGCACTTGCTGAGCAAATGGATGTGTGCGTTGAAAACAGTCTGTGATTAATAGAGAAGGTACGGACAACTTACATCTAGTTCAGATGCAATTCAGTTGCAAATCAGCTCTTTCTCTCTCCTGCCTATGTTTAACTTCAAGGTACAGAGCATGTCAGGATGTCTCCTGTCCCTGTGGTATATTCAGACCCCTTCCAATTTTCAGCTCCAGCAAGGACTTCCTGCTGGAATCATCCAACCCAACTGGATGAACACACCTCATTGCACCTTCAGAATAAGAGTAACCACGAGTGCTGCTCTTGGGTTCCACCATAGGACATATTGGGCCGTGAAAACAGGCTCACATGACCTTCTGGGCATAGCAACCCCAGCTCCATATCAGCGATATTCAAAATGCTACTAGCATACCTAAATGGGTGAGCTGCCTCCAGCAACAGACGCGTTTCTTCCTTCTAAATCCATTCCAACCTAAACATCATTCATCATCAGTGCTATGCTTTGAAGGAAAAAGAGAAAATAAACAGGAAACAACAGGCAAAAAATAAGCAGCAACAAAGTCCCACTTTGTCCTGAGAAAAGCACAGCACAGCCGTAAAGGGGATTATGGTGGTGAGGTTATGAGCAAATGTTCTTTCTCCTTCTCATTTCCCAGTACTCTGCATTGAGGCAATATTACTTTTCTAATTTGAAGAATAATAAATACGCTTGCCCCAGACCATTTCCAATGATCACACAGTTCGTATAAACCATACTGACCTTTTAAAAATGTGATTTATTTTTGTAACACGTAAAGCAATAAATGCTAGATATGCAAGCTTGTACCTGGCTGAGTTGCTCTACACCAGTTGCAACACCAAGGTGCCCACCCGTCTCTGAAATGCCAGCAGAGAGCTGGGGCTGACACGTGCTGTGTTGCAAGAGGTGGAATTCCAGGATCCGAAAGCCATTTGCCCGGAAAGGTGTTGACTGCAGTCATCCCCATTTTGCTTTTCCCACTACGGGACAGAGAATTACCAATCCTGGCTTCCGAGGCTGTAAATAAAACTAAATTCGCCAAGTGCTTCGCCTGCACTCTCCGGCAGGTTAGATATTGGCTGTCAATCTCCCAGGGCGACGCTACTCTGGATTCCAGCATCGTTATCAATCTTAGTCAGTTCGCCTCTGGGTAAGAGACCTGCCCATCAGCTTCCACTTCCCCACCTCAGGCCAGAGCCACGTGGCCCACTCATTGCTTCTTAGTTATCTGCCCTTCTCTGGTTGGGCCTGATGGTTTTCCTTTCACACCTTTGCCAAGAACTCTATAGGTGACCTCATCCGTCCCACTTACATTATTGTGACGACCTTGAAATGACCTTGTCCATCTACCTGCCTTTCTATGTCAACTCTGTGCCTTTGAGTCAGTAAGGTGGGGAAGAAAATTATTCTTACTTTCAGATGCTAGAAGCATTTTAAAGATGTCTCACGTTAAGAGTCCTGAGACACAACCTGGGCCTCCGTTTCTTCATCTCTGAATGGGAATAACAACGATACCTACCTTGTTGGGTTGTCACAAGTAAAGGATGCAAGGGCATGATTAATTACCTACACGGTGCCTGAAGAACTGCACGTGCAGAATACACAGTGATATTCATGTGTGTCCTTTTCTGAGAGAGCTCCAGTTCATTGCCACCCAAGAAATAGGGGCACAGATTACCAGTTCGCTGGACTTCTTCAGAGACTAGGATTTGATCATCTTAAGGAGAGATGAGTGATTTCAGGATTTGCATATGTGATTTCATGTGGATTGGGCTGGATTTAAGAAGACACAATCACAAAGACTTGATTCATGTCCTCGACAAAGGTGTGTGTGTGTTGTAGGTATGTGTGAGGACGAGAATTACATCTTTGTTCTATGGTACAAATCGTATCATGTACTTTTCACACCTTGGAAACAGCAAGGAACATTCTATTACCAGAAAGAATACATATTTTCTAAAGCAGTAAATTATTCTCACAGTGTACAAGTATATAAGACCTACAAGGACACACATTTTTGTCCATTTTGTTCTCTGCTGTATCTCCATATTCCTCCTCGGCACCCAACACTCAATGCATATTCGTTAAATAGACGAGTAAAAGAAAATTTTAACTATTGTTTTTCACCTTCTCAGAAACCGGATGAAGATCTGGTGATCTTATTTCTCAAAGCCAGCCAAAGCACCTACATCTGTATTAACATGGAAAAGTACTCACTTGAAATTGATGTTTTAATGAATTTCGCCTCAGTGCTTGTTACCTGAGAGCCTTTGTCCATCACATCGTCCGCCTCAGGTGAGTAGGACTACTGGAGGCTGCGCATTCTTTGTTATTGCCTGCTCAGCTTCCTTCACCTTCTCCGTCATGGAACTCCTCTGTTCTGGGGGTACATGCTAGAGGTTGGGTTGGGGACACCCCACTCTAGCAGGAATTAATGCATGATGAAGACCCAATTGGATTATACCACAATCAACTCAGGGATAGACCATGACTGACACCTGGACATTTTCAGTCCTGCGACATATCTGCAGAGCTATGGGGCACTGAAACATTTGCAGGTAGGATTGCTAAACCATCATGGGTAACATGTGCAATAGACACAGTCTCTGCAACTGTGCAAGAAATGAAAGGAAGGAGGGAGGGATGAAGGGAGGGACAGAGACAGAAAGCACCAGCCCTGACTATATCAAGTTCCTGGATTCAGCTGTGCCTGAAGCCACTCTTCCATACGTAACACCCTAAGCCCCACCTCCAATTTCTCTTCTGGTGAGCCCAGCTGAACCGAGTTTCTATCACTTGCAACAGAAAGAGCCCTAGCAAATATAGAAATAATATATATTTTATGGTACTATTTCAAATCATTCCAGCTCGTTTTAAATAATTAATGGGGAAGAAGGAGCCATACAAAAGGCTGAAACGTGTACGTGTTTACAATAAAATAGGGACCTAGGAAGCTTATGTGTTCTGAATACTTGTTTCAACTCACAACTTCTAACACATTTTTAGACTATATTTTTAATCATTTGAGTTTCTAAACCGAAGTCTACTATATTTTAAAGCCAACATGTAAGAACGGCATCAGCCGGTCAAACATGATAAACACATTTTGGGCTAAGTAGCTGAAACCAGTATTTATTTTTCCTTTTCCTATTAGCATACACTGGAAAAGCAAACAACAATAACAGTAATGACAGCAGTGACTTATTTCCCGGGTTTTTCAGTTCTGAAATGATGTGCTAAAATAGACCAAACTAGCTCAAAGGCAGAGGAAGGCAGCTCCGACAATATCCGGTATTAGAGGAATTTCATCAACTCCTCAGCATCAATTTTCCTTGAAAATACATGTTTGCAGTGGTTAACCTCAGCCATGGGACCTGGTGCAGTAGGTAATAGACAGGGACGGGGGCTTACTTATCACTTAATACTCCTTGAGAGTAGTCAGAGTCTGATGCTAATTCTGAGAATTAATAACATGGGTAAAGAAATGATCTAGCCCTGGCTGGTGTGGCTCAGTTGGTTGGGCGTCATCTTGTGCACCAAAAGGTGGCAGTTCGATTCCCAGTCAGGGCACATGGCCAGGTTGCTGGCTCGATCCCTGGTGGGGGAGTGCAGGAGGCAGCCGATCAATGTTTCTATCTCTCCCTCTCCCTCTCCCTCTCCCTCTCCCTCTCCCTCTCCCTCTCCCTCTCCCTCTCCCTCTCCCTCTCCTCTCCCTCTCCCTCTCCCTCTCCCTCTCCCTCTCCCTCTCCCTCTCCCTCTCCCTCTCCCTCTCCCTCTCCTTCTCCCTTCCTCTCTCTCTCTAAAAAATATATATATATATATATATATATATTCAGATTCATTAAAAAATAATAAAATACATGATCTAGGCATAGCTTCTGACTCATTCTGGCCAATGACAAAATGTTACTGAGAAGCAGCCATAAATACGCTAGACTTTCACATGAGAAAACACAGATGTCTAAGTACATCAGTTTTTTCACTCTGAACTAAAAAGTGGCTGCTTGGGTGATTTATCAAAAGAAGCATTAATTTATTTTTATTTCAGTAAAATGGATTTTATAAAAATCCCTTCCTGCCCCTGCCATGGCAAGGTTACATTTCCCTTCAGCACACACAAACACTGGAGACCTTTTCCAATTCGATGACAAAGATGTAAAAAATACTAGGTAATCAACATAAAAAGAACAAGATGAAAATCTGACAAGTAATTTAATTAGAGGTTGTGCTTTATTCTGAGCATCAAAGGAAAAACGTTAACTTCTCTGCCGCTGTCAGATGAAAATTTGTAAATAAATTAGTACAAATACAAATATATCATTATATATAATTGCTTCTAGGTAGTAAAACTTTATATATAGTATATATAATATATTTATATATTAATAGGTTTAGATTTATAAATTATATCTAATTGTAATTATAATAGATTTCATTTATATTTATAATTTCAGATAAATATATTCATCTTCTAGAGTGGGGCAAAAGTAAGAATAGATCCCTGCAGGTGTGGCTCAGTGGATTGAGCGTGGTCCCATGGACAGAGAGGTTGCCAGTTCAATTCCCAGTCAGGGCACATGCCCAGGTTATGGGCCCCATCCCCAATGGGGGCCAGGCAAGAGGTGGTCAATCGATGTTCTCTCTCATCGATATTTCTATCTCTCTCTCCCTCTCATTTCTTCTCTCTGTAAAATGAATAAAAGAAAAAATTTTTTTTTTTAAATTACCATTTAAAAAAAAAAAAGTATGTATGCCCTGGCCAGTTTGGCTCAGCAGTTAGAGCATCAGCCTGTGGTCCAGAAAGACCCGGGTTGGGTTCCCACTAAGGGCACATACCTCGGTTGCAGTTTGTCCCAGGCCCTGATTGGGTCGTGTGGGTGGCGGCCACTCGATGTGTCCCTTTCACGTCGATGTTTCTCTCTCTCTCTCTGTTCCTCTCTCTCCCTCCCACTCTATCTGAACAAAAAAATGGGGAAAAAATGTCCTCAGGTGAGGATAAAAAAAATAAATAAATAAAAATTAAAAAATAAAATAAACAAAAAAGTATGAGTACAGTTGTGAGTGTACAAAACAGAGTTTATTTTTGTATTATTTATTAATGTATTATTTTCCCATACAAACAACTGCAAACCTACTTTTGCCCCACAATGCATTAGTTTATCATTATACATCATTTTATTACCTATAAGAAAACTTCTTAGGAAAACTGGGTGGCGAAAATGAACTGACCTGAATTACAACACTTAACAAAAAGTCAAAATTGCGTTGTGCAATGGATGGCCCAAAATGTCCCGGAATTTGCCTCCCAAGCCAGCTGCGTCTTTGTGCTGATTTGGATAATTCTGTGCCGATTTACCTGAACAGAGCGGGTCTATAAAACTGAGGGTGACTTCCGATCACACTATTATAATGTGGTTTTTGCGTGTGTTCTAAACCCAGGAAACATTGGCTATGCTTATCTTTGTACATGCCCAAGTTTGATAAGCTACCTAGAGCTGCATTTGCAGAGTAGGAGCTCTAAAGTCTGTGAACTAACACATGCATTTAATGGAACTTTTTTAACTTTTAACTCTAATGCCTTGTCTTTTCTCAAATCATTTTCCTGATGAATTTGGATAGTGTGAAGAAACCAGAAGTGAAATATTTACTCAGAATCCTCCAGGAATGATAACACCACTTTCCACAATCGGTCTATTTGTAAAAAGTTTAGCTTTGCAAAGTTCTTATACTGTTACTGTTCAAATCACTTTTTTTTTTTTTAACAAAAGGAAGGTTTGCTATAACAATCTGATAAGATTTTTTAAATTCCCTTCCATTGAATTTGAATCATGAAGATTTGCTTATATTTAATTACTTAACATCAAATTATTACCACAGTCCTCCTGCATTAAAATTTTCTATAAATTCCTAAAATAAACAAGTTTGACGGGGAGTTTATATAAAATTCACCAGAGAGAATATTCTGAGGTTCCTTATGAAGATTACCAAGACTTCCGGTCAAGATGGCAGCCTAGGTAAACGCGGTATCTCGTCTTCCCACAACCACAACAGTTACAACTAAACTACAGAACAAACATCATTCAAAACCGCCTGAAATCAAGCTGAATGGAAGTCCTACAACTACGGAATTAAAGCAGCAGCCACATCGAGACTGGGAGGAGGGGCGGAGGCGGACGGGCTGGTCCCACACCCACGTGTGGCGGATAAAAATCAGGAGGACACCTCGGCTGGGAAGGTCCTCCCTGAGGACTGAGGGGTCCCTGTCCCACACCAGGTGCCCCGCTCAGGGTTCCAGTGCCAGGAAGAGAATCCCCATCACTTCTGGCTGGAAAAAACAGCGGGAATTGAGGCTCAGGGAGGCTGAGATGGCTGGAGCCCCAGGAAGCTCCTTAAAGGGCCCGCGCATGGACTTATCGGACTCTCTCCCTCTAAGCTTGGAGGGGAAGCAACTCGAGGGGCACCAGAGACAAACAGAGAAGAACTGAGCTGTTTGGCATTAGAGCAAGGGCTGGAGAGGGGGCTTTTTCCAGGACAAATGTGCTGTCAGAGGCCTTTGTTCCTTTGGTGAGCCCTTCCCTGGGGCGGCAGACAGCCGCCATATCTGGGACTCCAGCAACCTGGCTCACACTGTTTGCCCGGCCCTGGTGATTCCCTGAGGCCCCACCCTACCCAACTTTCAGGCCCACCCAAGCTGTTGCCAGTTGCTTTACCATAGGATTGGCCTGTCTTGGATCCTGCTTCAGGTTTTCCTAAATTCTTTCAAACAAGTAGCATCTGGTCTCAGCTAGCCCCATATCTCTTGTTAAGTAATACATAGAAACAAACACAGGGAAGCAGCCATAATGAGGAGACAAAGAAACAGGTTGCAAATGAAAGAACAAAAAAAATATCCAGGAAAAGAACTAAGCAAAATGGAGATAAGCAACCTAACAGATGCTCAGTTTAAAATACTGCTGTTGGAGCATCAGCCTGTGGACCAGAGAGCCCCGGGTTCGGTTCCCGCCAGGGGCATGTAACAAAATTAATTAATTAATTAATTAATTAATAAAAATACTGCTTATAAGGATGCTCAATGAACTTAGTGAGAACCTCAGTGAACTTAGTGAGGGCCTCAAGAGCATAAAAAAGGACCAGTCAGAAATGAAGGATGCACAGTCAGAAATGAAGGAGGTACTAACTGAAATAAAAAATAATTTACACAGATTCAATAGTAGAGTAGGTAAAGCCAAGAAGCAAACCATCGATTTGGAATACAAGGAAGCAAAAAACGCCCAATCAGAACAGCAAAAAGAAAAAAGAATCCAGAAAAAAATGAGGATAGTGTAATAATGTAAGGAGCCTCTGGGACAACTTCAAGCGTGCCAACATTCACATCTTGGGGGTGCCAGAAGGAGAAGTTAGAGAACAAGAAATCAAAAACCTATTTGAAACAATAATGGCAGAAAACTTCCCTAACTTGGTGAAGGAAACAGACATACATGTCCAGGAAGCACAGAGAGTCCCAAACAAGATAAACCCCAAAAGGCCCACACCAAGACACATCATCATCAAAATGGAAAAGGTTCAAGACAAAGAGAGAATCTTAAAAGCAGCAAGAGAAAAGCAGTTAGTTACCTACAAGGGAGCTCCCATAAGACTGTCAGCTGATTTCTCAAAAGAAATTTTGCAGGCCAGAAGGGAGTGGCAAGAAATATTCAGACTGATGAAAAGCAAGAACCTACAACCCAGATTACTCTATCCTGCAAAGCTGTCATTTAGAATCAATGGCCATGTAAAGAGTTTCCCAGACAAGAAAAAGCTAAAGGAGTTCATCACCACTAAACTGTTATATGAAATGTTGAAGGGTCTTTTTGAAGAAAAAGATAAAATATATGAACAAACAAAATGGCAATGAATATATATCTATCGACAATGGAATCTACAAACAAAATGAACAGGCAGAACAGAAACATTCTCATAGATACAGAGAACATTTTGTTGGTTGCCAGATGGGAAGGGGTTGGGGGAATGGGTGAAAAAGGTGAAAGGATTAAGAAGAACAAATTGGTTGCTAGACTGACAAACCACAAAGGGAAGGGGGTTGTGGGGTGGGAAGAAATAAACCAAAGAACTTATATGCACAACTAATGGACACAGACAACAGTGTGGGAAAAGGCAGGAAGGGGGTGGGAGTGGGGAGGATGGGGTCAATGAGGGGAAAATGAGGAACATCTGTAATACATTCAACAATAAAGATAAAAAAAAGAAGATGATTACCAAAATGATTGTTTCTTTTTTTTATTGAATTTATTGGGGTGACATCAGTTCACAAAACCACACAGGTCTCAATTGTACAAACATCACCTGCTCACTGCATCGTGCGCCCATCACCCCAAGCATAGTCTCTTTCCATCCTCACTTCCCCCCCTTTGCCCACCTCCCCCTCCCCCCACCCCCTTCCCCTCTGGCTATCACCACACTGTTGTCTGTGTCTATGTGCTATATATCTATATCTATATCTATACCTATACCTATACCTATACCTATACCTATACCTATACCTATACCTATATCTATATATTCTGCTAATCCCTCACTATCTTTCATCCAGTTCCCCAACCTCCCTCCCCTCTGACAGTTGTCAGTCTGTTCCATGTATCCATGCCTCTGTTTCTCTTTTGTTCATTAGATTCCACATATAAGTGAGATCATAAGGTCCTTGTTTTTCCCTCACCAGCTTATTTCTCTTAGCATAATAATCTCCAAATCCATTCGTGCCATCAAAAAAAGGAAGATCTTTTTTTTTTCTTTTTTTACAGCCGAGTAGTATCCCATTGTGTAAATGTACCACAGCTTTTTTATCCACTTATCTACTGATAGGCATTTGAGCCGTTTCTACATCTTGGCTATTATAATTAACATTGAACATCAAGAAAATGGGAGACCTAGTTTCTTCAAGTGGGTCAGATAATTTTTCTCTCCCTCTCTCTTTCCTTTCCTTTTTGGTAGCACCCCTAGCGGAAACTGAACCCAGGACTCTCTGGTCCTCAGGCCCATGCTCCAACCGCTGAGCCAAATTGGCCAGGGCTCTTCTTTCTTGATATGTTTTCTGAGTGCGCCAGGGACTGTGCGCCAGGGACTGTGACTGGAGATAAGGGGAAAGCAAGACAGTGAACTATGTCTGCCCTCCTGGGGACCAGCTGTGAAACTGCCCATGGCTAACCTGCCGCAAGGTGGTGCTAGTCCACCCGGAGGCATGTAAGAGCTCAGACCCAAAGGAAAAGCCTACCTAGAACAGCCTCACATTTATGTAGAACGTTGTCCCTCAATGAAACAATTAATGGAGTAAAAAGTTGCCAGTAGCCTAAAATCAGAAAGATTGCAGATAATTATATCAGATTATGGGAATACAAGACAATTGAAGATATCTTGGCACTACTGAGAGACTACGCTTTCCCCGTCGAATGAATACAACAGACCTATTTAAAAGGTTAGAGGGATACCGTCCAAGTTACTGCCATTTCTAGTCATGAGTTTTCCCCAATTGACAGAATAATACATGTACATATGCTTGTGTTAAGTGTCTTGAAAGTTTTGGATGTACGTTTTTAGCAGCTGGTATAATTAAACATTGACTGTCAATTTCTTAATCCTAAAGCCGTCATTTTGCACTAGGTAATGAGCTTTTTATTTATTTATTTCTCCTTCCTAGGCAAATAACAGCTCTTCCATCGATTGGTTGGAATGAGTTTTGCCCTGAGCAGCCCACACTTTGTAGACAATCCCTTCAAGGGAGAGAAGATTTCTCTAGGAAAAACAGGTTGTAGCTTCAGGGATAAGCAAAACTTCTGTCTGATGAAATTGAAAACATGTCTCACTCAACATATTTTCTCAATCAAGCTCCGACATTGTACTTAATATTAAACTGTGAACTATCCCCATAACACAGGTACTGCTAGTACTATTAGTGATTTATTTCTATTTTATTTTCAATGGAACTTTAAATTCCCATTCAGGCATTCACTTGTCTTGGAGTTTTATCACCTCTATTCACCCTTGCTGTTAACAAAACGAAGCTATACCACATACAGGTTGTCTTTGAAAAGGTGTTTGCACCTAAGTCAGAGCCGCCCCCACCCCCCACCCCCCACCCCCAATGAAAAAGTTACATTAAAAGGCAGCTTAATGTCTGTTGTGTACATTTTGGGCCTGGATGCTCCCTAGGCTAGAATTGAAGATGTAAGTTCTATTTTTAATGTCTTCTTATGGAAGCACCATGAACTTAGCAACACATGGAATTTATGACATACTCAATTTTATAACACGGGGGAGAGGGGCATAGAGAATGACTTTTCCATTGCATTTCCCATGAATCTCAGATCACTTGTAAATTGCAGAGCCTGACATTTAAACTGTGCCATGTTGATAGCTCAGGCACTGCCTTCCTCCTCCCCCTGCCCCCTCCCCCTCCACCAGGAGACCACTGCTGATGCCTCATTTCATAATGCGGCGTGATGGTGAGTCAAGGGTCAAGCTCAGCCTGTTAAGTCTAAAGCAATTACCTTCTCCTGCAGATAAAGAAAAGCCCCGCTCCGAGTGGAGGGTGGAACGAGCAGAGAGACTCCAAGAACCATATGGCCAGTTTCAGCTGCATCCTTGGCATCACGGCGGGCACCTGGGCAAAGGCCAATGCTTGGCACAGTGCACCCACAGCCATTTCTGGCCAAACACGCGTCTATTTCTGGAAACTCACCTGCCCTTTCCGGTTGGCTATCCTGAGAATCTAAATTCTGACACAATGAGTTCCTGCTGTCTAAAATCATATGTTCTATTTACATTTTTAGAATAGCTTATTAAAATGGCATCCGTTCCTCAACCGTGTACTGACAATATCAAAAATAAAATGCTGAATAACCATCGGGTGTGTAGTCCTGCTTCCCAGTAGCATCTAACTTAGCAGCATTGTATTTGAATAAATGTTTTTTTTTTTTCTCTCTTTCTTGATGTCTACATTTTCAACAATAGCTGATGTTCTGCAGGCTTAGAAATTGAAATGTTTTTTAATTAATGCTTTGCACTTAACCTCTCAACTACCATGTCTACACTGTATCTCTTAATATTAAAGTGAGAAAAAGAGAACTATATCTCATTCCTAGCACACTTTCAAATTACCCGGATGAGAAGTCCTGTTGACTTTGGTAGGCAGGGTTTCTTACTAGAGGTATCCAAGACTCTGGAGACAGGCCCTAGCTAACATCAGACCCCAAGGATTATTTACTTAAGTCATCAAGTAAATGACTCAACTAACTAAGCCTCAGTGTTCGCATCTGCAAAATAGGGACATCCATCTCATAAGCAGGGCGTGAGATGCCACTGCCTGGAACTTGATAGGTCTACAGAAGAGGAACGAGAATTCAAAGCCAGGTCGTAGCGCTCCATGATATCGTCTCCCAAAGACGAAGAGAGATGAAGGCTTGGAGGTTCATTGAAGCCCTTTTGAAGGATGAGAATCTGCTCCTGTAGCTGCTGACAGATTTCTGAGCGGGCTAAACACGTGTGAAAGTGATTGAGAATGAAGCCAACAAGGGAGAGGGTGAAAGCAAGAGGAGCATCTTCAAGGCTTGAACCCAACCTGAGGCCACGGTGAAGGCTAGCGTGGGGAACAGAGTACCCAGGTTAAGGAGTACATGCAGCAGCCCTGCAACCTTATGCCCCAGAAGGAGGAGAACATATCTGGGCATCCATAAGAATCACAGGGGAGGGGCGTTTTTTAAAATATATATATATATATATTTTTTTTTTTCTTTCTTTATTGATTTTTTAGAGAGAAAGGAAGGGAGAGGAAGAGAGAGAAACATCAATGAGAGAGAACATTGATTGGCTGCCTCCTGCCTGTCCTCCCACTGAGGATTTGGCCCACAACCTGGGCATGTGTCCTGACCTGGAATCGAACCAGTGACCTCTTGGTGCATGTGTCAATGCTCAACCACTGAGCCACACCGGCCGGATTAAAAATATTTTTTAATTACAGATATTGGGCTTTACTCCAGACCTGTTGACTTAGATTCTCCATGTCTTGAGCTCAGGGATTTTTGTGTGAGTGTGGGTGTGGGTGAGTGAGTGTGTGCATAGTGTGTGTAATTTAAATACAATGTCAAGTTTGGAAATGACCAATCAAAGGGTAAATCCAGGTATGTATTACTTAGACCCCTAAACACAGGGCCTAGATTTTCTATCTGACTGGGTAGAAAACATGGGAATGGGTTTCCTTATTAGATTGTCCACTCAGAGCCCCACTTCCTCAAGTATACAACCAAAGGTCAATTTAGTGAAATTATTCACAAATCCCGGGTAATTCTGGGGAGGCAAGGAGACAGATACAGGAAACTACATGTCGACACTGGGCACCAAGGCTTGCTTTTGGGGTGCTCCAGATGTCTTCAGATCTACCAGATCTAAAATTATACACACGGGGAAGGTTATAGATATGGAATAAATCTACAGCTTAAAATTTTATAGGATTTATATCCCACCTATGCCAACCTCCTTCATAATGCAAGAAGAGCCTCTGCCGCATCCTGGGCAGAGAGATGGTGGTGTAACTGAATAGCTTCAGTGAGCTCATTATTAATGGGCAGTATTGATCAGAAGGTAGTCTGGTACAGGAGGAGGGAAATGCATTAGGGTGTGTAATAAAGAAATAAAATGTTAGAGCAGCGGTTCTCAACCTGTGGGTCGCAACCCCTTTGGGGGTTGAACAACCCTTTCACAGGGGTCGCCTAACACGTAACAGTTAGCAAAATTACACTTATGAAGTAGCAGCAAAAATAATTTTATGATTGGGGGTCACCACAATATGAGGAGCTGTATTAAAGGGTCGCAGCATTAGGAAGGTTGAGAACCACTGTGTTAGAGGGTTAGAGTGTTTGTGCCCGTATAATCATGTGTTTAAATATGCTTGGAGATCGTATGTGTGATGCCTGCAGAAATGAAGAGCAGGACTGGGCCAGTAAGCTGCACGAACACAGACAAGGTAAGGATGAGGAGGCGTCCAAGTGTCCACACCCCAGGGACCACATACCTGGAATAAATCAGAGACACAGCTGCAATCCACTCAAGAGGAGACATCCACTAAGGAGGGGATGTACCTGCTGTGCTTCTGGTTGCCCCAGTGACAGAAGCCCACTACTCATGCTGATGGCATTGTAATGTACACAACACGTGAAAATAAAATAAACTATGATCTCAGTCGCAGAGTGAAAGGTAGTCCTGAGAGCCTCGGGGTGGGGAGGAGTTATGGTGGAGTCTGAGTGGTGATTGTTAGAAGACATGTGATCAGGAAGAAAGATATTGGGTGAAAAATAATAAAAATGTAGGAAGTGTGTATGTGTGTGTGTGTACGCACGCGCACTTCAATGAGAGAGACAGAGAAACACTAATGATAAAATAAATACCTGGACAAGTAATATGTCTGTCATTTTCCTTCCTGACATACTCCAGACTAGAAACCCTAAATTAAATGTTAACGAATCCGCCCTGGCCGGTTTGGCTCAGCAGTTATAGCGTCGACCTGCGGTCCTGAGAGACCCGGGTTCGGTTCCCACTAAGGGCGGTTGCAGTTTGACCAACTAAGGTTGGTAGTGCGGGTGGCAGCCACTCGATGTGTCCCTTTCACTGTGATGTTTCTCTCTCTCTCTCTCTCTGTTCCTCTCTCTCCCTCCCACTCTACCTGAACAAGAAAATGGGAAAATGTCCTCGGGTGAGGATTAAATAAATAAATAAATAAATAAATAAATAAATAAATAAATAAATGTTAACGAATCCACATCAACTTGTCTATTTTCCAGATGCCCTCAGTCGGTGGGAGGTAGCCTGGCCCGGGAGACTCAACTGAAATTCACTCTCCTAGTGAGTCGGCCATTGGCGGCAGATGCGCAGCTTCCGTTCAGGTGTTTTCTTGCTCTCCTGTTGCTCCAAAGTGATCAGATTCATCGCAATGGTTTGTTTAATGTGTCAACTTGGCTAGGCTACGGGGTCTAGCTGTGAAGGTACTTTGTCGATGTGATTAACACCTGCAATCAGTTGACCGTAAACGGAGATTAGCCTCTGTCCTGTGGTGGACTTCGCCCGATGAGTTGGAGGCTGTAAGAGCCAGGATGGGTTTTCCTGAAGGAGCTCCCCTTCCAGACCAGCACGGAGAAATCCTGCCTGAGCCTCCAGCCAGCCGGCCTACAGACTTCAGCCTCAAGATGACAACATCAACTCCTGTCTGGGTTCCCAGCCTGACAATCTGCCCTACCAATTTCAGACTCGCCAGACCCCACAATCACATGAGACAACTCCTAAAAATAAATCAATTTCAATAAACAGAGAGAGAGACACACACACAGAGACATATCACTTTAGATATAGACATATTAATATGGAGAAGGAGGTCCCTATTATATTTACATATGTAAATCATAAATATTCAGAAATTCCTTCCATGGGAACTGAAAGCTGACCCCTTGTCACCTACACTGGTGGCTCTATGTCTGTCCTCTGACATGAAGAACAGGTTCAATATGGTCTAGTTATTTGGGCAAATAAGTTTGGTAACTTGGCATACTGTTTTTTAAACCTATCAATCAACTGGGAACAGCGGATCCCAGATGTTCTAAAAGACTTTCCCATAGAGTCCACTGCTCTACTTCCCCCAAATGTATTAGGAACTGTGACCCCGCTCCCCCAGTGGGTTGTAGCAGGGCTGATTCTGGAAAGAGTCGGACCAACCAGGCCGTCTCTTCCGTAACATTGAATGAACACATTGATGGTTATCAGTCTGTGGGCTGGGCAGGGCAAGGCTCAGGGTGGCCACGCTCGTCCACGTGCCATACGCGGGGAAGAAAAACCTACAGACAGAAGATGGAAGCACAGATCCCGGCGTAACCCAACGCCTACAGATTCTTCTTTCTGTTTTCAGCTCTTGGCGAGTAACTGCTTGAACTGTTTCTCTTGTGTTCTCCGACTGAAACCTGTGCCCTTCGTTTCTGGAAAATAGCTCTGAATCTGTCCAAGATATTCTCTCGTCTTAAGATAACACAGTGGCTTTAAGTTACTCGCCACCAAGTGATGGGTGATACTGATGCGGATTCTGCATTGCCCGGCAACAAAACCACGTGGAGGATTTATGTTTACGACACCATCAGTGAAGCATGAGACAGTCATCGAAGAACACTGAGCTGTTAACGTAGAAATTGAATTTGAAGAGGTGTTTTGCAAAAGGTCAAGCTAAATCATTATAAGGAGAGCAGTTCCGATAAGGCTATTGCAGTGCGCCTCACACAACAGGATAATAATAACCCAAAACAACAGGTAATGCTTATTGAGCATTCACCATGTGCCAGTCACTGTTCTTGTGTCCCACGTCTATTTCGTCCTCACGTCAGTGCTAAGAGGTGTCTGCTTTATTATCTCCATTCTACAGACAGAGAAATGGCGCTCACCCGCTCTGCCAAATAGTGCCGCACATGAGAACCAGGGAGCCAAAATTCAGTACCTGGCAACCAGAAGCTATTCCTCCTGAGGGAGGGGTCAAATAGGCCACCCAAAATATATCACTTGAGCAGACTGATTATTTTGAATTAAGGTTACTTAAAAAAAAAAAAAAAAACCAGCTGGTATATTGCCTGGCTGGTGTGGCTCCGTGGTTGAGCATCGACCCCGGCACCAAGAGGTCGCCAGTTCGATTCCCAGCCAGGGCACATGCCTGAGTTGTGGGCTTGATCCCCGGTGGGGGGCATGCAGGAGGCAGCCAATCGATGTGTCTTTCTCATCGATGTTTCTAACCCTCACTCCCTCTCCCTTCCTCTCTCTCTAAAAATCAATAAATATATATATATTAGCCAGTATAAGAAGGACGTTCTGCCCCTCCGTTGTCCCCTTAAAGCTGGAAATAAATATCCAGGGTGTAAGGTGCCTCCCTATACCAGGAGGGAGAAAGATATCCTCACGTCCAGAGATAGGGAGCCCAGAGCCATGAGAGCTATACCACAGGTCTTGTTAATGCTTCACCAATCTGCTACCCCGAACCGTAACCCTTTGTCTTGTCAGTTCTTCACACATTTATTGTTCCTTTGTCCAGAAGGTATAAAAGCTACCTGCTCTGGTCACTTCATGAACTCCCATACGCATTAAACTACATTTATCTTTCTCCTGTTGATCTGCCTTATGCCAATTTAATTATTGGGCCATCCAAAGAACTCCACCCACACTCCCAATTAGTAAGCAAGATGTTTTACCATTCTTGTTATATGTAAAAAAAAAAAAAAAAAAAATCTTAATTTTAGGTTCAAATGGTGCCAACTATCTACTTCTTTAAATATCATATTCTATATTTCTTTCCAAGATGACAAATAGATTGGGGAAGTACAGCCTTCAATCACGTGTGTCAGAAATGCGGAGGGACCTCCTCCCTCCCAGAGCCAGAACACCCTCTGTCCGTAAACACACAGGGTGAAGTTGTTACCATTTCATACTTGCAGAATAACAAATGCTCCTTTATTCTCCCATCGAGTCGTTATGGATCTCAGAATACTCTCTCTGCTCCTGGAATCACCGCTAAATGCTCTTTAAGTGGTGAAAAGCGATCTCTAAGTGGGCTTAAGTTGTGAAATGTACATTATCTGAGTGGTGAATTTGGCCGAAACAGATAAACAGATGGCCAGGCCCTGTTTCAGCTTCTAAAAGTAAAACAAAGTAGAGAGAAGAAAGAAGAAACATAACACATAAAACTGAAAGATGCTCAGTTGGAATAACCTCACATGTCCAAAATATATCTATTTACCCTGAGAATCAATTGAAACACCAGCTCCCCCTGCCCCAAGCAAAAACAAATTTGGAATAGTTCTCATTTAAGCAATCCCTTCCTCTTAAAAATACAAAAAGAATAAAAAATAAAAGTGTTGAGTAAACAGAACATTGAAAAGAATCAAATAATATAAAAGAGATTTGACTTGGGCCATCTCTACAGAAATCCCCCCCCCCACCTCAGTCCCCTGGACAGGTGACATTAGCTTTCATGCCACATTCCTTTTCAGTGCCTCAAGATTTAATTCATTTTGGTAGTTACACTGCTTAGCGAGGCTTCTTGTTTAGAAACCAGGGTCACTCGTCTGCTTTTGTCCTGGGTCCTTCTTCAGGACCACCTTGATTTCCCGCGGGCATCGTGAGTCCAGGGGAGATGAGAGCCTGGCTCTGGGTGCGGATGATGTCTCACCTCGTCCACCTTCTCTTCTGCCAAACCCTGACCCCGTGTGTGCAAATTACGGCTTTTACAGGAACAGTATGAAAACAGAGAGCCGCGTAATAATTAGTTGTGCGTGTGGTGTTTGCTTCTGCAAAGATGTGACACTCAGCTTACTAAAGGCATGTTTTTCTTGGTGTCTCAGCCATAGTCTGAAGGAGCTGTTCCAGGTTCACTGGGAAGGATGCAGAGGTGAGGCATGGAGCAGAGCTGTGCTCTTGCCCTTAATAGAGACATTTAGGATGGAAAGGAAGGAGAGAGGGAGGAGAGGGAGGGAGGGAGGGAGGAGGGAAGGAGGGAGGGAGGGAGGGAGGGAAGGAGGGAGGGAGGGAGGGAAGGAGGGAGGGAGGGAGGGAAGGAGGGAGGGAGGGAGGAGGAAGGAAGGAAGGGAGGGAAGGAGGGAAGAAAGAGAGAAAGAGGGAGGGAGGGAAGGAGGGAGGGAGGAAGGAAACAAGACTGATCTTCATACTTTCTGGTGTCATCAGGGACATCACAACGTGTCACAAAGCTCGATCTTCGGAGATCCAGTCCAGCAGAAACGACAGCACCGTCTGAGACGGTTCTCAGTGGGCACAAGGAGTGGGTGAAGACTGGACCTTGAGCACACCCAAAGCGAAGACACAAGAAGGACGAATGAAAACAAAGCCACACTCACGTCCCTGACAGAAAAGAATTCACCCCAGAACTTCTGTGATGAGAAAGCACAGGCTTGCCTGTTGTCACCCCACCCCCAACCCTATCAAACCCTCAAAAACTTGACTTCAAACAATGTCCCTCCTTTCCCAAGCCTCCCTGCGTGTCCGCCCTCCGCTCCTGTGGCACTGCCCCCTTTGAAATCTGGCGTCCTTTCAAGCGTGGGAAACCTGGGTCAGGCAGTTGTCCAAAGTGAAACCTTCAGGCTTCCATCCCCTCTGAAGATTTCCCCTCTTCTCTGACCTCACCGCCAGCAAGACATCTTGTCCTGTATTTGGAATTCAATTGCCTACTCCTGGTAACCCGAATAAAGCTATGTGCGCCTCAAAGGAACAGAGCAGACCGTCATAAAACTTCAACAATGCCAAGGGGGCTTGGCAAAATGAGAAAATTACAGGACATTTCCCCTCTGTCGTCTCAGGAGACAACCCTTCCACTCCAAATATGCCCACGTTTTTTTTTTCTTCCCCAAATGTTCTAAACTCTGATCTCTCCCCAATTCTCAAAGTCATTAAATTAGAGAAACAATATATGCCTTTCAATGCCTGGTCATATTCTTGGCTCGGGGCCTTTGCTCCTTTCTTCCCTCTAGGTCCGTCCTCGTTTTCGGGCAGAGACCAAGCCTGTCCTGTTTCAACATTTTATTCCCCACGCCCAGCCCTGCACCTGTCACCAGAGGAGACCCTCAATAAATATTAGTTGAATAAATGAATGAATGAGGCCTATGCAGCAGGGAGAAGAATGAACCTTATTAAATTGAGTCTGATATTAGAATAGGATTAGAAAAATCCGTTGGGGTTTGCTGCTTATTAATAAACAGTTGCATGATATTAAACTATGAAGACAGGGGGGGGGGGGGAAACAGCTCATTATTCTGATATTTCCTTCTTAGCATGAAGCCAATGAAGAAATGGCAGTTGAAGGAAGCAGGCGATACATTTAAGCACTGTAAATATCAACATCAGTCCACAGCCTCCATGCTTTCTAATTCACCCTCAACTCACACAACCCATCATAGCTGAGGTATGTTTTTGCTTATAGGGATCGTAAAAACTCACTTGATTTATTGTTGTTTATTTTTTCCCCTCCTGTGTTCTCTGGGAAAAGTCAGTTATACATGATCTCTTTCTTCGGGGAAAAAGAGATGCTTGTCATCAGGGCATTTACAACCACCAACTTGCTTCTTACTCTGGAGGAAAGGGATCCTAGAATGGGAGCTTCATCAACGGCCACATCGGGACTTTGGTGACTGGCCTGCACTGTCATGGTTCATTCTGCACACAGCTCACTTGCAGGGTCTGGAAGAAAGTCTCGATTCTTCATGCGATGTCCCGTCAGCCCCTGTCTCAAATTCTTATTGCAGGGCATCATATTGGTAGTCAATAGCATGACTGGAGATCTGGTTTCATCATGTGACTCTCAGACCATTTTATTTAGGCATCCCTGATGCTTACCACAATCAAGACCTGCAGACCTAGGCTCTGAAGGGTCATTTTCATTGACTGGGTCAGCGACCACGCCAGCCCCTCTCCTGGTAAGAGCTACAGGAGCTGGGATGTAGGAGGTGTCCTGAGGGGACCTCAACCAGGGAACTTTATTCAAATATAAAAGAAGGAGAGAGGAGGGGGTGGCAAGGAGAGGAAACAGAGAGAGAGAGAGAGAGAGAGAGGAGGGGAAGAGGGAGAAGACAAAGGGGGAAGGAGGGAGGGAGGGGGAGGGCGGAAGAGAAGAGACAGAAGAAGGGAGTTAGAGTCCAGGGGAAAGGAGAGGGGGGATAAAGAAAGAGACACCCTGGAAGGAAAGAGAGAGAAAAGACATTGAAGGGGAGAAGAGAAGAAGGAAGAGGAGAAGCAGCAGGAGATGGGGAGAAAGAGGGAGCGAGAGAGGGAGCTGGAGAGAGAGATTGAATCAGGCACCTCATTCACTGATTCCGACTCCGCATCTTTTGCTCACAGGATCGCAACACTTAACTCCCAACACAACTCCCTTAGTAGGTGCATCTCATGTTTCGCTTGCTTCATCCCAATACCCCGCACATCCACTTTGTCCCAAGCAGGGCCTGTGAGAGAGATCGAAGGCGCTGAGTACCACGGAGAGCTCCAGTAAAGCCAAGCTGAGGTCCCAGACCTACGCTGCAGCCCACTGATATTCCTTCAGTGTGGCTGGGCAGCCACACTGCCTGCTTCGTGCCCAGAGCCTTCAGTGGGTGCCAAGGATGGAAATACATTCTGTCACCAAGTATGGAAAAGAAGCATTTTCCAAATTAGGCAGATATTAAAAAAAAAAAAAAAGAAAAAGAAAATCAACAAACCCCTAAATGTGCACCAAGAGGAGATTAGACAGATCAAGCAAAACACCCTGAGTGATCTGGGTTGTGGTTCTGAGTGATTCTGAACAGGGTCTTTCCCTGTGTTTTCCATTTTCTATAATAAACCAAAATCCCATGCATCTACTTGCCGGGTCCTTACTCTGCCCCTCCCTAACTCAGTTTTCTTGCTGGCCAACCCCTGTTCCTGGAACCCTTATTTCTGATCACAGTCACTTCCCTTTTCTTTCTTTTTTTATAAATGTTTTTTTCTTTATTGACTTTAGAGAGAGAGGGAGAGAGAGAGAAAAACATTGATGAGAGAGAACATTGATTGGCCGCCTCCTGCATGCCCCCCACTGGGGATTTGGCCCACAACCTGAGCATGTGCCCTGACGGGGAATCGAACCGGAGACCTCTTGGTGCATGGGTCGACGCTCAACCACTGAGCCACACTTCCCTTTTCTTAGGCCTCATTCAATCCTATTTCCTCAGAAATTAGCAGGTAATAGTCACTTTACATAAATGCACCTGAATACAATAGACTGCCTATTTTAAATGAGAAAAATAACAATAAATACTTCTTAAAGATTCGGTGGGATAGGAGAAGCCTTTCCTCATGCTGAAATACTACAAAAGACCTGTGGGTATGTTGTGTGCTCTCGAAAAGATTCTGTAGGAAACTCCACCCTCGCACAGACCGCCCGCCTGAGAAAGCCTTCTCAACACGATTCTGCATGCTACCCAAGTAGATATTGATGAACTATCAAAAAATGTAATAGCCAGAGGAGCCACTTAATAGGGTACCCAGTGGGCGACAGTAGCATTATATCCACTGACAAAGTTTAGGGGAAGGCAACAGGCTAATCTGGGAGTCTCGTGCACAGAAACATCACCAAGTTCAGCAGCTGATGGGAGTGCAGGAGCTGAATGAGAATTTTCATGATACTGACTCGTTCTAAACAAACAAACCACAACAACAGGCATTGTTCTTCCCTCCAGTTTCCACTTGCTTCTTCAAAAGGAAGGCTGGTCAGGAGGTGACAGGGTGTTTACTATTCAGGGACACACCGCACCGAGCGTCTATTCGAACTGGAACGTGTTAAATTAACTTCCAAAGCCCGAGGTTGTCAAGTGGGAAAGGCAGGGGACCGAACATGGGGGTGGGGCAGGGGTTTACAGGACTCATAGCAGTAGGTTCACACCAAGGTTTGGCATATAAGGAGAGCTCAAAGCATGCCAGCTACTATTAGAATTATAAAATTACACTTTTATTCATATATGCATGTAATGCAAATATTTATCTATACATTATATAATACATAATTTATCTACAATATAATTATATAAAACAATTGATCCATAACATAATTCTATATTATAATAGGCTACACTACATCTTATAGATAATATATAATTATATAATAAAATAACATGATGCAATTATTATCATTCTTCCCTGTCTTCTCCCAGCGTCTGACACAGTATTTTCTAATAAGCAGATCAGTATCAACCCACATATGGAACGTAAACTTGACGTGTTGGGGAGAAACCTGAGGCTGCAGCTTCCTGCACACACACCTGCAAGTCTCCTCAGTTATGGCTGTCGCCCAGGGGTGTCACTTGGAATGTACAAGCAAGGCACAGACTGAGACACAGGGCAACACCACCTCAGACCTGAGGACCGCTCTTAGGTGTAGGGACAGGTTACAGGCAGAAGAGTGTGTTATTCTTTTCCTTTTATTTTAGGTACAGTGGTGAATGTGACCATTGATTTAATACATTGTTTTCCCCGAAAGGATAAAACTGTGACTAATGCTCTTATGTCCTGAGACCATGTGTATTTACCTTTGAGGTTTCTTTATTTGACTCACTAATATTCAACAGAACGTTTTCTTTACTGAAACCCAGACACTGAGGGTCCGACCTCCTCTCGTGTCCACACCAATGATCTCACCCTTCTTCTTCCTCCTAGGAACCCCTGCACCTCTTTATCCAACCCCTTCAGGTCAGACCCTCCCTGCGAAAGGATGGTTTTGACCCATTCTGCCCCCTCTCTGCACTTCCTGCCCATTGGCACCTTTTGGTACCAGACAGGATTTAACTGTTCACTGTCTTTAACCAGATGTAAGATTGGGGGTGGGGCAGGAATTATATCACGAGCCCTTGTGTAATTCCCGCTTTCTCCTAGGCATAAGCATTTGCAAATAGAACTGAGGGCTGAGATAAAAAAAATAAAAATTGCTAACATGAACCCCTTGCCCTGAAGAAGTATCCAATGTAAAGGGAAAGCTAGATCCAGGTAAACTGCAGGATATATGCTAGTAACAGAGGCATGAACAAGTATTGTTACTGCAAACATTTACTGCTAACAATGGCAACAACAGTGTGATCGAGTAATATATCTGCAGTGCTCACCATGTTCCCAGCCTGCTTCTCAGGGCCGTAGGTAGTGGACAATCCCATCAAATGCCCCCACAACTCCACAATGCATACATTGTTCGTATTACCCCATTTTACAGATTAAGAAACCAAGGCACAAGGAAGGTGCGGAGGCAAAGTGTTACAGGGGCAAAATAGAGGGAGCCAGGGAGGTTGGTAAAAGACTTCACAGAAAAAGCCAATTAAAGCAAGCCTTGAGCTAGGTTTCCGCATGTTTTGGGGTGAGGTGGGGGAAGGGGAACAGAAGTATCACATGGGAGAAGTGTGAACAAAGTTAGAACCTGTGAAGAAATTCCTGTGGTTAATGATATGGAAGCAAGTGGTGGGTTGTTGGGATGGAAATAGAGGAGCATCCGGAACTGCATCAGCTTGGACCCCAGACTAGGGTGTGGAGTCGTCTCTAGGCAGTAGGGAGTCATAGAAGGTTTTTGAGCAAGGGCATGACAACAATAGTTTTGGCTTGTCTTGCTTTCACTTTTTGTTTTGTTTTGGGTGCCCCTTTGGGGACTGGACTAGACGAGAAAAAGATCAGAGGTCAAATAACTTGTGAGGAGTCAAACTTGTCCGCTCAGACAAGAAAATGCAGGAGTTCAACAGGGTATCGGAACTGGGGAGATAAAGGAGAGAGCAGGCTGTGGGGGAGAAAGATAAAGAAAAGATAAAAGGCAAATATCCAAAATTTATCAAAAATGTATACAACTCAACCATAAAAAAAATCCAAATAAAAAACAGGCAAAGAACCTGAATAGACATGTCTCCAAAAAAGACATACAGATGGCCAATAGACACATGAAAAGATGCTCAACATCACCAATCATCTGAGAAATGCAAATTAAACCACAGTGAGGTATCACCTCACACCTGTCAGAATGGCCACCATCAATAAATCAACAAACAACAAGTGATGGAGAGGATGTGGAGAAGAGAAAACCGTCATTCACTGTTGGTGAAATGCAGATTGGAGCAGCCACTGTGGAAAGCAGTAGAGTTACCTCAAAAAATAAAAAATGGCCCTGGCCGGTTTGGCTCAGCGGTTAGAGCGTCGGCCTGCGGTCCCGAGAGACCCAGGTTCGGTTCCCGCTAAGGGCATGTACCTCGGTTGCAGTTTGTCCCCGGCCCTGGTTGGGTCGTGTGGGTGGCAGCCACTCGATGTGTTCCTTTCACATCGATGTGTGTCTCTCTCTCTCTCTTCCTCTCTCTCCCTCCAACTCTATCTGTACAAAAAATGGAAAAATGTCCTCGGGTGAGGATAAAAAATAAAATAAAAAATGGAACAGCCTCATGACTCAGCGATTCCACTTCTGGGAATTTATCTGAAGAAATCCGAAACACTTAATTCTGGAGAATATATGCACCCTTATGTTCAATGCAGTGCTATTTACACTAGTCAAGATTTGGAAGCAGCCCAAGTGCCCATCCGTAGATGAATGGATAAAAAAAGCAGTGGTACATTTACCCAGTGGAATACTACTCGGCCATAAAAAGAAGGAAATCTTACCTTTTGAGTCGGCATGAATGGACCTGGAGAGTATTATGCTAAGTGAAATAAACCAGTCAGAGGACAATAAGCATCATATGATTTCACTTATATGTGGAATCTAATAAACAAAATAAACTAACAAAATAGAAACAGACTCATACAGAACAGACAGACAGCTCTCAGAGGGGAGGGAGGTTGTGGGACGGGATGAAAAAGGTGAAGGGATTGAGCAAAAAACAAACAAACCAAAAAACCTCATAGACACAGACAACAGTTCGGTGATTGCCAGAGCGAAGGGGGGTTGGAGGGAGGTAGATGAGGGTAAAGGGAGAATAAATGGTGATGGAAGGAGACTTGATTTGGGGTGGTGAACACACAATACAATATACAGATGGAGTATCATAGAATTGTACACCGGAAACATATATAATTTTATCAACCAATGTCACCCCCAACAGATTCAATAAAAAAGTAAAAACAAATAAATAAATAAAATATTACTGCAGTTTCTTCCCTGAGGATCTGGATGGAGGGGCTGTGACTCAAGGTAACAGAAGAAAAAGGTTGTTTGGAGAAGAGATGATGAGATTCTTCTAAGACGCACAGGGCATCCCTAGCACTCAGATGATGATCCTGAAATACTGTGAGGAACTAGAATTCCTTAGAGAAATGGATTATTCCAGGTCTGGGGTAGGATATAGGCAAAATGGATCGGGAATATCATGTCATTCTAGATAACAAGAAAACATCAGACAAGCCAGTCATGTTAAAGGACTCATGAGGCAACTTGAAGAGTCTCCCATTAGTCAAAGATTAAATAACCTGAGCATTGGTGAAGATGATAACTTCAGTCCTCGAGTTTATGATATTAAAAAACACCCGGTCACCACCGGAGAGTGCAAATTAACCAACTTGTTCATTTGAAAACAAGAAGGGAACATCAAACATGTTTCCTGTATTTCCCATACAAGCCGTATCCCTGAATATCCTAACAGTAGACTGGAAAACTTCTCTTTAAGAACAATCCCAGTAAAGCCACGCAGAAGGAAGGATAAAATGAGAACATCACCATTGTGTAACCCCTAAATAATGCAGTGTTGTAGCTACTGGGCACCAGTGATCCCAGCATCACAAAAAGGCAGACAACCTGGTATCATGGGCCTCTTCTCAGAAGAACAAACTTCTAAAGAAATTGACTTGCATCAGATGGAGACTCTGAAGCCATCTACTGATTTAAAAGACAAAGGAATATGTGAAACTAGACCACAGGGATGCAATCAACAAACACCAGACAGGTCAACACCACGGGAAAACCAATCTGTTTTCTTCAACAACGTCAGCAACAACCACAGAGAAAACTGCAAAAACCAACAAAAGTATTGGCGTCAGACTTCAAGCAGATTGCAGAGGCGTTTAAAGATACATCGAGCAATCACGATGCATGGGGTTTAGATTCTGTTTCGAATAAACAAACTAGTTTACAAAATGACCCTTCTGAAAACATCGGACACTTAAACAATGACTTAATGAGTGATGATATTAAAGAATCACTGTTGCCCTGGCCAGTTTGGCTCAGCGGTTAGAGCGTCGGCCTGCGGTCCGGAGAGACCCGGGTTCGGTTCCCGCTAAGGGCACGTACTTCGGTTGCAGTTTGTCCCCGGCCCTGGTTGGTCGTGCGGGTGGCAGCCACTCGATGTGTCTCTTTCACATCGATGTTTCTCTCTCTCCCTTCCTCTCTCTCCCTCCCACTCTATCTGTACAAAAAATGGAAAAAAAAAAAAAATCCTCGGGTGAGGATAAAAAAAAAAAAAAGAATCACTGTTAATATTTAGGAGGTAGCATAGTTATTTTATATAAAAGATAGCTATTTATAAAAACAAGAGATCATTATTGGCAAGGATGTTGAGAAACTGGAACTTGTATACCCTGTGGGAGGGAATATAAAACGGTGCAGGCACTATGGAAAACAGTATGGAGATGCCCCCCAAAAATTAAAAAATGAATGGCCATACAATCCACTAATACCACGTCTGGGTGTTTATCCGAAAGAAATGTAATCAGGATATTGAAGAGATGTCTACACTCTCATGTTCACTGCAGCTTTAATCACAATATCCAAGATACAGAAACAATCTAAATACCCATCAACGGATGAATGGGTATACAATGTGGTATATGCACACAGTGGAATATTATTCAGCCTTAAAAAAAGGAAATCCTCCCACATGGGACAACAAGGAGAACCTGGAGGACATTTATACTAAGTGAAATAAGCCAGATAGGAGAAGGACAAATACTGCATGATTCCACTTAGATGAAGTATCTACCATTGTCGAACTCAGAGAAACAGAACAGAACTGTGGTTGCCAGGGAACAGGGAGAAGGAGACATGGGGTGTAGCTATTCAACAGCTATAAAGTTGTAGTTAAGCAAGAGGAGCAAGTTCTAGAGATCTGCTGAAAAACACGGTACGTAATGTTAACAGTACTGTATATTGTTCACTTAAAAATGTGTTCAGAAGGTAGATCTCATGCTGTGTTCTTACCACAAAAATTAAATTAATTATACTAGAATTGTAAAAAGCAAAGCAAAAGACTTCTCAGCCTTTAGAAATGCAAACTGAAATATGTATTGAAACAATGATACGATGTCTGGCATTTGCTTCAAAGTTACAAGAGCCTGGGAGGGCGAGGGGTCAAGGGCATAGATAAACAAGGTTAGCCGTTACCTTGATAGCTACCAAATCCCGGTGACTGCTGTACAGTGGTTCTTTCTGCTGGTCTTTCTACATTTGTACATGCTTTAAATTTTGCATAATAACGTTTCTTTTAAAAAAAAAAAAGGCATAGAAAAGGATGTAAGCTGATGTTGATCAAAATGATGATCAACTATCGGACAGTCTGGCATTGTTCCTCCCAAAGCGAGCCCCCGTCTATGTAATGCTGTAGAACTCAGTGTCTAAAAATGATGGAAATGCACTACAGTCAAGATAACCATTTATATCTATGCCCTTATGAAATCTGTATCATAGGAGAAATAATGCCATGCCATTAAAGTACATGAATTAATTATCAGTAGGAGAGAATGAAACCATATCTACCTCTCATAGGTATTAATACCCAAAAGCTGTTGCAACTACCTTTCTCAACTTTGGAAAGGTCACTGGTATGTAATGAATGATAAGGGTCACTGAAGGTCACCGTATATTAAAAGTGAGCTGAATTTTAAGAGTTTACTGCAAATAAAATTTCCTGTAGGGAATGTATTAAGCCCAAGCAAGGTTACAGAGTTATTTGTGGTATCTTAATGCTACCTTTATTAATAATAACCTTTCCGGGGTGCATCATTTGAGATGGCACATACTTTAATCCAGAAATGTGTGTCCAGTATTATTACCAGGATCATTATATAATGAAATTTCAGTGAAAGAGGAGAAATCACACTTTGGTAAGTTACTAGTATCTGACCAAGATGAGCCCTACTTCAAGAGAAATAAGCATCAGAGGATAGACAGAATTCAGAGGCATTGATCATTGGAAAGAAATCTGAGTTACCTAGAAAAAGAGTTACTATAAATTAGACCATATACTGCCCTGGCCATTGTGGCTCAGTTGGTTGGGCATCGCTTCGCGTACCCAAAGTTGCTGGTTCAATTCCCAGTTCGAGCACATGCCTGGAGTTGTGGGCTGAATCCCCAGTAGGAGGCGTGCAGGAGGCAGGACCTCTCCACTGCATTTACGGGGTGCGTTAAGGCAAGCACAATAGAGGCAGAGATTCAGCCAAGTTTAGCTGCCTGACCTTGGCCAACAAGCTTTTTTGAGCCAAATTCCTCAGATGTAAAATTAAAATAATAATATTCTCATCCCACGAAGCTGTTGTAAAGATTAAACCAGATTCTCTCTTTGGCAATTGTAGGGCAAAATTCCTGGCACATATTAACTAGAATATAAATGGCTATATTTATTTTACATTAAAACCATTCTAAAACCTTATGAAAACCTTGGTCTTTGTTTCTATGTAACATTTTCTCTTCTCTCTTTGTTAAGTGAACATTTCTTTTATCTTGTAGCAATGGAGCATTGAAGTGTGACTGCCTGAGTTCCGATCCCAGACCCCGAATTTTACTGAATCTGAAACCTCAGGTTACTTCCCACACCTTCTGCGGTTTCTGTGGAGTTCAATGAGGTCATTGAAGCTAACCCCTTAAAACAAAGTCTGAAAGTAGCAAATATTCAGCACGTGAATACTAAATACTCCCTATCCTTACAAGGCTCCCTAGAACGTGATTTCACTCACTCTAAATCATTTCATTTCTGGGTTAAATAATCCCATCTGAGAGGAAGACTTCCCTTACCCCTAACTTCTAATTCTTTCTCTGAATGTCCGTGGCCTGCTGGTCCTGCCCTTGATGCAAATGGAAGACAGCCAGGCTTCCGCGTGCCCATCACCCCACATCCCGGAGTTTCCTAAAGCTTTGGTCCTGTGGCACCTGGCCTCCTTCCTCAGGAACACAATTCAAAGGCATGAGCGTTTCAGAGAAATTTCATCTTTCATCGTCTGCCAAGAACAACCACGGGGAGAGGCCGTATCTAAAAGCGAAATCACATCCTCAGGCATGGTATCATGCCCGTGAATCACTGGGGAAGGGGGAGTTGGTCAATCTAATTCTGAGTATTTGTGTGGGCTTGGTGGAAATCAGTGGGCAGGTACAAGGAAACACACACTGACATTATCACTTGTTTATAAAGAACATGAGAATGTCAGGTGCTGGTTTAATTTGTTTTGTAGTCAATTTTCCTGCCCCTCAAGGCTCATTAGCCAAGTAATCATTCCATGTGATAATAGATCCTCTGTGTTTCCTCCTTGAGTCCAAGAACACATCTTCAGTTCCAATTCCAGCGGCGGGCGTCCTTCCTCAGCAACCCTGCCCGACTTCGCTGAAAATACGCCAATCCCACACGTGTTTCTCTGCCCAACATCCATTAACTTCATTTACCATATACTTAGACATCTGGCCAAGAAACCAACAAGCTTGTTTCTCCCACCCTCCATAATAATCCACCATAATGTCTGTTTCCGCACAATGTGTCCCTCCGAGAGAGACATCTAGATAAAGCCAACATCATTTCAAATTACGTTGGCTCTGGCCAGATGTTCCATGTCTGGGAAATAATGTTGACTGGATCGTTTAGATACCAGCTGTCATTGAAATAGCTACAAAGGGTACCTTGAGGCTAAGGTCTGGGAACCCAGGCCAAGATGAGTTTCAAGAAGGATACGAAATGTTCCTTCCTAACATTGAGCCAATCTTTCCACAGAGCCGTGATATTTTCTTGCCATTGGCTCTACATGAGCACCTAGCTATGTTCTGTCCTAGAAAACTCATTCAATAAGATGAGTTTGAATATGATGATGTATCGATAGTCCCCCCAGATTCGATCTTTAGGCTTGACTTCTTCCCTGAGCTCTAGATGAGGGTGTCAACTCTGTTCTTGAATCTACACTTGGAAGTTTCATTGGCACCACAAGCTTGTCCAAAGCGGAGCTCTTCCGTCTGATGTGGGCTGCAAATTACTTTTTCTACCAGTGTCCTCCATCTGAGTAAGTCACTGTCATTTACCCACCTGCAAGGGGTTGCTCTTGCTTCCTCCCTTCCCACAATCCCTCCGGTTACCGCTCCGTTATAATCATCCCTACTGTCAATTCTAGGACGGGCCACCCTCATCACTCGCTTGGGTTCTTCTGAGTCTACTAGCTGGTTTCCCTGTGTCTGCCTTTGATACTCTCCCCCCAAATATATCTGCCACATAGCCACCAAAGTGATTATTCTAATTCATAAATCAGAATATGTCTCGTCTTTGCTTAGAACCATCACAGGGTTTCCCGTGGTGCCTAGGAGGAAACGCTAAGTCCTTACTGTGGTATTTACTCCCATGCATGACTTGTCCTGTCCCTGTCTCTCCACATAAGGCATCTTCTTCCTCACGACACCAAGGATGTGGTGGTCCACTTTCTGCTGCCCAATAAATCAATCTCGTTCCTACTTCATGGTCTTTGCCTTTGCTCCTCTCCCTTCCTGGAATGGTATTCCCCGGGTCTTTGCATGCCCTATTCTCATCCTTGATGTCTTAGCCAAAATGCCCCGTATCTTCAGAAACTCCCCCTAGCGACCGTATCTATGGTGGCAAATTAAACTCCACACCCACCCCCCTCCCCCAAAGGCAGCTCCCTAGCCCACCATGCTGCATGCCTTTCGGGTGCACATCACCACAGCCCTTCTCTCCTCGACTCCTGTTTACTTGGGAAGTAGCCCCTTCCACTCCCCTCCCTGGAACACACAAGGGCAAGAAGCTTTGTCATTGATTCATCGTCACACCTAAAAGATGCCTAGTGCCCAGCAGGTCTCCAAGGCATGTTCATTGAATGAATCAATCAATTAATGAACACATGAAAGTATATAAAGAAGCATGGCTCTGTTTTTCTATTGAAGACTCCACTGAGTCTATAACCCCAAAGCCCAAATTAGACTACAAGCTCCCTGCCTCTTAGAGAACACTCAGCCTTGATTCAAGTCACCAGTGACCCAAACGGGAACATGCAGCTATCTTAAGAAGTCATCAGTAACCACCTTCAAAGGCTGGATCAGAAACATCAGTATCAGTCCGATGCTTATAACTTCAGAACCCCAGGCCAGGCCCCACCCCAGACTTCCTGAACCAGCACCTGCAGTTTAACAAGACTCTCGGGTGATGTGCCTGCCCAGTAAAATTCGAGAAGCCCCACTTCGGTCCCATTGGTCTGAACCCTGTATGCTCATTAGAAACCCCAACCCAGACTATTTAAATCAGACTCTCTGGGGCCATGGCTTGGACATCACTGGTACTTTTTAAAAGTTTCCCACGTATTCGAACATGCAATCAATAGCTAGACAAGTACCCCAAAATTTTACAAATTCACCCTGGCCAGTGTGGCTCTGTTGATTGGGTGTCATTCTGTGCACTGAGAGGTCGCCGGTTCAACTCCCGGTCAGGGTTGTGGGCTCGATCCCCAGTGAGGGGTGTGCAGGAGGCAGCCGATCCATGTTTCACTCTCACATCAATGTTTCTCCCTCTCCCTCCCTCTCTTTCTAAAGATAAACTTGAAAATGTCTTTAAGAAATGAATTTCACAACTATGTGTACACGTGTGCAGAGGAAACTGCGGCTCCGAAGCAAACAATGAATGATGCACAAACACGAGGGAATCGTGACCAAACCCCCACTCTGTGGGTCATGGACCAGGCTGTGCGAGAAGGGAGAGCCAGCTTAGGGTTCGAGACCCACACCAACAAAGGTCTCAGTAAGTGCTTCATGGTTCTCAGAGCGAGACCCACACAAAGACATGTTGTCGTGTCTCCTCCACAAGCACAAAAGAAGAAAAAAGAAAACCATCTGAAGTACGAGAACATCAGCTATTACCCGTCAGTTCACGCCTTTCCAAAAGCAGATGCTGTTTACCTGTGACATGCCAATGTTTTGCAACTGCTGTCTGTAATTAGCTCATCACCTCACCTGTGGCATTGTTCGAATTTTTTTTTTTAAATGCCCTTTTATTTTTTTCTCTTTTAAATTTGAATCAGGTCTTCTACCACGAGGACAGGAACCCACCCCAATGCGGGAGGACTTCTGAACTCCTTGCCTTTAGTACCATAGACACCAGGAGAGACGCTGAGCCCGAACCCTCCGCATCGTGAGGGGGTCCATGGTCAGGGGGTCAGAGAGCATTGCTTCGACCTGCACATTCAGCGTGGGACCGGGGAGCACCGTGCCACCCCAGGACTCTGGCTCCTTTCAGCCCGCTGCCAAGGGGTTGCAGATCATGCTTTGAAAGATTCAGCTTGCCCTATTTGAAGACGTACACTTTCTTCTTTTTTTTTTTACTTTAAATATGAATATCCTTAGTCTCTGTCTCAGTCAAGTTCTCCATCGGAAACAGATGGCACACTCAAATTGGGATTACTTAAGGAGATTTAATTTACAGAGGTACTATTTTCAAAGGTGTAGGCAGAGTGTAAAAAAAACTGAACAGGATGTGAAGGAACCCCAAATTGGGAGCAGCGTGGCTGTTACCATCTCCAGGCAAGAGGGGGTGAGGGGAAGGAAGTTATGGGTTCCCAGAAGGGAGGGGGCTGTGCAGTGAGGAGGGGCAGTGACCTGTGTGGAAGGACCCCCCAGGCCACCCAGGGAGGACACCAGGGCTCCATCTGCCTTGACCTCATTCAGCTCAAATGAAGATCCAGGGGCAGCAGAACCACAACTGAAGTTCTTTATCAGCTTCCTGGGAAAAAGGCAGGTTACACCAAGGACCGAATACTGCCCCCTGCAAAGGTGTGCACCTCCCAATCTCAGCAGTCTGGGAATACCTGCAAGCTCAACTAGTGAGTCACGTGAATCAAGTCGGCACGTTGTATTAAGGTTGCTAATCAGCTGACCTTACCATCGAAAAAATGTTCTGAATTCTCTGGGAGGGCCTCATGTCACCATGAGAGCCCTCAAAGGAGGAAGAGGGAGCGGGAGAGGGTCAGATGCAATGTTTCGCTTTGAAGATGGAGGAAGGCAGCGCAAGTCAAAGCCCATGCTTGGCCTCTGGAAGCTGGAAAAAGCAAGGGAAGGGATTCTCCCCTCAAAGCTCCTGGAAGGCAGGTAGCCCTGCTGACACCCTGATGAAGCCAGGGAGACCGTGTTAGACCTCTGAACTACAGAGCTTTGAAATTATAAATCTGTGCTGTTTTCAGCCACTAGATTTGTAGTTATCTATTACGGCAGCAATAGGGAACTATTGCAGTACAAAGGATAAAGAAGGTTTTTGCAGAGGCAACCGGGAAGATGTCTGGCATCATCCCCCACTAGTCTCTAATATTTTTAGGGATGATGTTTTGTCCCCTAATTCTAAACCTTAGATCTAGATTTCTCCCTTGACTAAGGGGGAGCAGCATGATGTATCTTTAAAATGTAGGCTTCGGTTTAGGCAGACCTCAATTTAAGTCCTGGCTGGGAAAAAAAAAAAAAGAAATTCTTATCAGATATGAGACCTGGGAGAGTCACAGTTCCATCAATTAAAAAATGGAGATAATAAACAAGACAGCCACTGCCCGGCCGGTGTGGCTCAGTGGATTGAGCATCCACACACCAAAAGGTCACTGGTTCGATCCCCAGTGGAGACACATGCCAGGGTTGCAGGCTCAATCCATGCAGGAGGCAGCTGATCGACGTTTCTATCTCTCTGTCCCTTTCTCTCTCTCTCAAATCAATAAAAATATTAAAAACAATGACAGAACAGTGACCTCATGGCAGTAGCAGAAGGGTTCATGGACAATGTGCATCAACACTAAGATGGGGCCCAATGCAACAGTCGAAGCTCAGTGAATGCTGGTGCCTCCGGTCTCATCCGCCTAACCGTGGTAGCATCAGCATGCCCATGGAGCAGTGAGGTGGACTGCCCTTGCCTCACGAGCTGAACTCACTTCTAACAGAAGAACAAGGCACAACTAATGCCGAGTGCATTTGAGAGGCACTGCACACCATCTGCTGCCAACTATGGAATGTCCTGGAAAAAGCAAAACAAGAATAAGTTCAGCCCAGCCGGTGTGGCTCAGTGGTTGAGCGTCGACCCATGCACCAAGAGGTCGCCGGTTCGATTCCCAGTCAGGGTACATGCCCAGGTTGTGGGCCCAATCCCCAGTGGGGGGCATGCAGGAGGGGGCTAGTTGATGTTCTCTTTCATTTATGTTTCTCTCTCTTTACCTCTCCCTCCCTCTCTCTAAAATCAATAAAGAAAAAAAATTTTTTTTAAAGAATAAGTGCAATGTCTGGGTAAGGGGTTTGGGAGATAAAGCACAGGGGATTTTTATGGCAATAAAGCTATTCCGTATGATACTGCAGTGCAGTAGTTACCAAAATCAGTAGAATTTTCACAACAGCTCAAATGTAGGTGCGTGGATTAGTGTGGTATATACATACAATAGTGGAATATTATTCAGCCTTAAAAACAAAAACAACAGAAAACCCTGACAAATGCTACAACATGGATGACCCTTAAAGATATTATGCTGAATAAAATAAGCCACTCACAGAAAGACAAATATTCTGAGATTCCACTTATATGAGGTGCTTAAAGTAGTCAAATTCTGGGACAGACAGGCTGGTGGGAAGGGGAACAGGAAGTTCTTGTTTAATAGGTTTCAGCTTTGCAAGACGTAAAGTGCCACATATATGGATGGTGGTGAATATGAATGTCCCTAATACCACTGAGCTATAACTCAAAATGGATAAGACAGTAAATGTTATGTTGTGTATACCTTACCACAACTTAAAAATAAGAAAAAAGCCCATTGAACTGTGCAACACAAAGAATAAACTTTAATGTAAACTATGGGCTTTAGTCGATAAGAAATGTGCCATCCTTTGTAACAAATGCACCACACTAAGGCAAGATGGCAAGATGTTAACAGTAGGGGAAACTGTATCGAAAGAAAAAATTCGCTGGGAATTTCCTTCCCTCTGTCTCCCTCACCTCTTGCTCAAGAGGGAGAAAGGCTGCCGGGTCGTAAGCAACTCCACAGAGAAATACATGTGCCCAAAATGGAAGCGTCCACCCGACAGTCAGGGAACAAAGCCAGCTACCGAACTCGTGGGTGAGCTGGGAAGCAGAGCCTGCAGCCCCAGCTGAGCCTTCAGATAGTGGCAGACACCGCAACACCCTGGCTCCAACCTCAGGGGATGGCCGGTCAGAACCACCCCGCTAAGGTGCTCCCAGACTCCTGACCCGCAGAACCTGTCTGAGAGCTGACGTGATCGTCGTTTTAAGCTGCTCAACTGTGGGTTAATCTGTTATGCAGCAACAGATAACTAGTACTTTAACAAAGAGGAAGAGCCGCAAAAAGACTTTTAAATAATTAGAGATGAGTGAAATGATTTGAAAAGTATGTAACTTTCCTTAAAATAACTGAACATGCCCGTTGCCGAACCTGGGGTTAGGAATCAAAGAGGGCAGTCTAAGAAATCCTTAATTATTTAATGGCAAAGAAAGGTTTCACTATAAATGGGGGGGGGGGAGGCGGAGGAACCCCTCCTTTGGGATCCAAACTACCCAAATCAGATGCTCTCATCACAGAACTTCAGCCTCCAAGCCGGTGCTAACGCAGGGAAATATGGTTATTTCCTGTTCATCAGCATTTTACCCTCCAACCTTCTGTCTCCCTGGCAGGCTTTTTTTTTCCCTGTTGTTTATTTTTTAGCAAGCAGGAAAATAAGAGCTTATCCTCAGGTTGTCTGCCAGCTTCCAGTCCAACTCCTATTTGTCCAAGGTTCCTGTGAGCCAGACAGAGGTCTGAACATCGACACCTCTCGTCCTGCTCGGAGCTCCAGGACCTGCCCTGACCGGGCTCCCGGGAAGTGAAGGAGGAAATGCCCTGTCCTGCAGCCCAGCTGGCTCTCTGCTGATTCAACCCACTGGCCATCTGCTCTCTTCTCCCCGCTATGCACACAGCTTGGTTGGGAAAATGGAAACTTTCTGCAGGATTCAGCATTTTTTTTCCCACTTCTTGCAAACCAGGATACATGAAGTGAGTAGAAATCACTGGCTAGTGTGTGATTTTATGTGGCTGTCCACAGATAGAAATCGGTGCACAGAAAATTAAAGATTCTACTTGGCAAGGGTCCAGCATAGCCTGTGCGTGCATGTTGAAAATCATAGCCACTCAAGTCTATGGGGATTGTTTGGTGTGACTTCAAGTACAGAGGATAACCAACCTTTCAACCAAAGTGGTAAATCACTCTGCTTGGTTTTTCTGCAGAATTCATCCAAATAAAAAATCAAGGCTATAAATCAAATGCAATGGGTTTCATTTAAATGCATTTATTTTGCTTAATAAAATAGTGGATCACAAAAGTTCCTCCTAAGAGCCTCATAAATATGTATATATTGCCTAAAATGGACCTCTCTCAAAATAGGTTGGCCAGCCCTGGCCAGTTTGATTCAGCAGTTGAGCATCAGCCTGCGGACCAGAGAGTCCTGGGTTCGGTTCCCGCTAGGGGCACGTACCACAGAAAAAAAAAAAAATAGGTTGGCCAATGAAGAGGTTTTGAAAGACGATTAAATTTCATTTGACAGTGATATTTTAGAATTGGGACAGATAGGAATATTGATGTACACAATGACCATGTATATAAATAAGAGGTAGTTCCAACACACTCAAGTAAATGTATGTCTGTATACTATGTATGTATGTATGTATGTGTATGTGTGTGTATGTATCTATGTATGTATGTGTGTGGCCTGTTGATAATTTATACAATAACAAAGTTTATAAAATATGGATGTTAGAGTCACCCTGATAAAAATATGGGGATATATGTGGAATGGAGACCCTCTGGGCAAGCCTCTGTGCCCACCCACCCTAACCTCCCAGAGCAGTGCTTTGTGAGGTCTAAGTGTATAGGCCCAGACAGTCTTTATGATGGAGCCACTGACTGAAGCCCAAATGCAAGTTTTCTCGTTAGTACGCATCATTGAAAGTCATTCTACAAACTCACTCTTTAACAAATGACCAGTGAATAACCAGTGGTAACAGTCTCATGAAAAATGAACATAGCTTATTACAAGGGTTTGCTGAGGACTGTAATTGAACCTTGTACAAAGAAATCTAACTATCAAGAACTCTACAGAAACGTCGTAAATCTTCCGCAAACACCCATGCACATGGCTATCATTCTATAATTTCCAGAGAGGACTGTCTGATTTCAAGTTATAACCAAAGTTGGTGAGTTACGTCGTATTCAGTTCAATGCTTTGTGGCACTGTTATTGTGATTTGTACGGGTGTTTTGGTTAACACCTCAGCATCGACTGTAATTGTGGCTGATAATTTCTCAATAACTGGACTTTAAGACAAGCAGGAGTTGTGGTTTAAATAAACACCATATTCCTATAGCCAAATCAGAGGTATACATCTTTCTCTGATGTATTTCTCCCCAAGTATAGTTGTACCATGACCCCTCATCATTGCTACTAAGTTCTCTGCCCCTTCCCCCTTCCCCTCACCCCAACTCCACCACAGTGTTAAAATAGGTGGAGGGAAGAATCTTTCTCCCTGCCTGATCCGGTCAAAGCAAAATAGTGAGACAGTTATTATTCTCAAGCGGGCTCCTAATTTTCTATATTCCCCACAGCCCTTCACAAATCTGATTTAAAGAGAAATAAAAAAAAGCTATGGACCTGCTGCCCAGATTAAAAAACAAAAGTATCTGTTCCTACAACTTTAAATACAATTTCAGTAAGCCCCTAAGGTCCCTAGGTGGCTCCCAAGTTAGGAATTCCTCTCCTAGAAGAGGAAACAGGAGACAATAATTGGTCTTATTTGTCCCCATGTCACAGAGACTAAGCCATCTAAAGGTGCGCACAGAAGAAGCATTCTCACCAGCCCCGGAGAAGACAGACGCCCTCTGGCTAAGTGCTCTGTCTTCCCAGTGTTATTTGTACCTGTTTTCCTGGCAACAGAGATGGGAGACTAGTGCAAAGCTATCTCTGTGGCGAGCGTTTGCGTGTAGGCCATTCAAGTTACTAAATCTAGACAAACAATTCTGTGGGAATTCCCCACCTCCCCTGCAAGCCAGGAAGGTAGAAAACACGATGCTGCAATGAATGGATGGCGATAAGGTATCACCTGCAAGCACTTTGCCACCTTCAACGTGCGGGCCTTTGTCAGAGCCACCTGGCCTCCGCCTTTGTGAATTAGACTGTACTTTTGGAAGTGTTTGATGGTCCAGTTCCTTTTCTCTTTCAAGTCCCCTCCCATGCTCCACGCTGAGAAGTGACATAGTTCCAGTAATATCCCACAGCTTCTGAATGTCCTCTGCTAAGGGAATTGTCTCGGTTCCCATTGTAGAGAAAGCACTTTGTTTCACACTCGGTTGGCTGCCTCATGGAGCTTTACAGGGAGGGGGATTCTCTCTGGTGGGAGAGAGAAGGATGCTACCATCCAAGCAACCGTCTGCAAGAAGGTGGCGCATGTAAAATGCCCGGGACATAGATGCATTCCCAGACGCCCAATTATTGTTAAAAAAAAATGGGATATTCATTCCAAATGCCTTAAGAATAGACATTTCCCCGTATCCATCAAGTGCTTTTCTCTGAGTAAGTGGAAAATAAGCTAATAGCTCATGCATCATAAGACTCTCTCTTTGGAGGCATAATCCTTCTTCTCAGGCAAAAAGGCACCATGTAATAGGGATGGCAAATAAATTTCATTTCCCATGGTAATTCCAATTGACTGAGAGCATGTGCCTAGAGTGATGCATGGAGGATTCCCAGGAGCCTCTGACGGGATGTGGGGGACTGATTAGCAATGTCTACCGCGTGTGCGGAAAGGGGGTGGTGTCACCGAGGCCGGATGCCTGATGTAGGGTGTCACTGAGCGATCAATGAAAATGCATGAATAGAAAGACTATAGAATATACAAGCTGGCTGTACTTGAGAACATGATTTTTCATAAGTCTATTTTACCGGCCAATTTTTCCATGGACATTTCTAAACTGCATTTTAAAAGACCAAGTCGTGTTGGGAGCATGACCGTATTGCACGGGGAGCATGACGGTGGCTGGAGCCTGCCCTCTGTTTCCTCCTCGACTGGTGTCTGTGGTGAGGGGCAGGCCACCTGCTCGCCCTTGGGTGGGACTAAACGCGTGTCCCTGAGCAGGGGCAATGGAAGAAGGGTTCCCTGACACCAGCCATTCGTCTTCTCAAATCCACGTCTCTGGTGTCACACTATATATCCCAGAGCACATGTGCTCTTTGTCTGAGTCAGTGGTTTCCAATTGGGGGCAATACCCACCCTGGGGACATTTGGCAATAGATGTAGACATCTCTGGTTGTCATAGCTACAGAAAGGGGTGTCACTGGCATCTAGTAAGTAGAGACCAGGGATGCTGCTAGACATTCTGTGAAGCACAGAAAAGCCCCCACAACACCAGAAAATCATCCAATCCAGTGTGTTGATAACGCACAAGTATCAGGCGAAACCCTGGTAATAAGTCAATGATACATTCTCCGCTGTTGAAAACACACTGCAGCATCACAGACAATGGTCAAGCTTGGGAGCTCCGAGTCCGGATTCCCACCCGACCACTGGCCATGGGACTCTCCACAAAGCACTCGACCTCTCTCAGCCCCGTGACCCTGTCTCTGTCAGGGCTGACAGCAGGGTCCACTCTAAGGGACTGAACGGGAAAGGCTGTTAGCAAAGTACCTGGCAGATGGAAACTGTTAGCAAAAAAACCCAGAAATAACAGCCACTGCAAACATTCCAACAGATAAACACGCCTCGCACCACGGCCTCCAAATCAGAACCAGAACCTCAATGTGTCTTCTCAACGGTACGGCCACTAAGAAGCATAGGGCTTGGCAGGTCTGTAGAAATGAAAAGCACATCTCCTTGGACCTAGCAATGTTATCTCTGGGAATTTCTCCCACAGACAAACTTACATGTGCAGGAAATGGTGGTGGCAAGGATATTCAAAGCAGCATTTTAACAACAAAATACTGAAAATAAGTGCAAAAATCCCCCAAGAGGAGACCAATTAAAGAATGTAAATATGTACAATGGAATATTATATGTCCATTAACAAAAATGTATGAGTACAGAAAGTGCCCTAAAATATATCCTTAAATTAAAATTAAAAAGGCAGCCCTGGCCAGTTTTGCTCAGTGGTTAGAACATCGGCCTGCAGACCGGAGAGTCCCGGGTTCGGTTCCCGCTAAGGGCATGTACCTCGGTTGCAGTTTGTCCCTGGCCCCGGTTGGGGTTGTGTGGGTGGCAGCCACTCGATGTGTCTCTCACACATCGATGTTTCTCTCTCTCTTCCCCCATCTCTCCCTTCCACTCTATCTGAAGATAAATGCAAAAATGTCCTCAGGTGAGGATAAAAAATAATTAAAAAGGAAAAGGGTGGAACTATGAATGCCCCACTCCCCCCGCCCCACTATCTGGAGTCCGTGTAAACGTATGCAAAACAGATCCATGACAGAGCGCAGGAGAAATCATCAGAGGAGTTGTCTCTGGTGAGGGGCGGACACATTCTTCTCAGCATACTTCCACATTTTTCTTTTTCTTCGTATTGTTCCATTTTCATCTAAACTATTCAATAAGTAAAGCGAAGCATCAAATATGCCCTGCCTGGAAACTAGCCTACTTCTTTTACACTTGACTTCTGTAAATGCTGGGAAATCATCCCTAAGCTTAAAATGAGCAATTTTTAAATACTTTGGTCAAACCCTTTTCTGCGTCCAATTTTTAATCCAAAAATATCTGCAGAGGAGCTGACTATCAGCACACAGTTTGTTGTACTCGGAACAGTGAAAATGGCAAGAGGTTCTCATTATAAGGCGGGCTGCACCCAGCCTCCCCCCACCGTCCTTTGCAAACTCCAGCTTTTGAATGAAGGGCTGTATCAAGGAGCAGAACTGGTTGGTTCTCAGATGCCGAGCTGGATCCTGGGCTATTATTAGTTTTCAAACAATGGCTTGGAAAAAAAGAAAATAAATAAATAGAACTTACACTGGACTTTGAATTTTGACACTACTATTCTGGGAAAAGTAAAAATTATACACACACACACACACACACACACACACATATATATACATGTCCCACCCTCCCCCATTTTCTTCTTTGGGCTTTTAACCTCTTTCCAGTTTTCCACAATAAACATACATAGCTTTTGTAGCAAGAAAAAAATATATATTATTTCAAAAGTGGAAATGGAGGGTGTTGTGAAACACCTGTCGTTATGATATTATTGTGGGTCAGATTTTGGTTTCTGGTACAGTTTTATTTAACCAAAGTAGTGGATGAACGTGTCTTAATTCCATCAAGCCTCATTCTCTGCGTGCTGCAGGGAGGGCTGGCAGGGGACGGGGGCTGACCTCCACCTCCACTGCCAAAGCCTGTACTTGCCCACAGCCTGCGTGTGGGGGCATGGGCCAGGCGCAGTGACCGCCTCCTCCCCGGACAGAAGTGTCCTAAGCCTGCATGGGAGCAGTTTCCCTGCACAAAGACAGCAGCAGCCTAGCAGGTCCTGCCTGCGTGGTGTCCAGAACGAGAGAGGCCAGCCCAAAGGTGCCCCTGTGCTGACAGGGGAGACACCAGCCCCTTAGCGTGCTTTCCCGACAAAATTAGATTGTACAGGTAGATGATTTAGGGGTTCACCTTATGGAATGAATTCCACTGCACCCTCCAAAACAAATGTTACTTCACGGTCTCTTAATTGAGACTGTGTGTGTGTGTGTGTGTGTGTGTGTGTGAGAGAGAGAGAGAGAGAAAGAGAGAGAGAGGGAGGGAGAGAGAGACTACTGAAAATAACTAATGTTGCTTTAAAAAAGTTAAAAGGGAAAAAATAAAACGGCAAGGGCACACTGACATCTGCTGGCATTTCATAAACTGGTTTTAAGAGGAGCATTTGCTCCACACGCTGCTCTCCATTGCTCCCCGTGCGCCGGGGGGCACATTCCTGCCTACCAGAATTAATACTCCCCCTCGGCACCCCCAAACGAGGTGAGGAGAAAATCATCAAGGGACTGACAAAGGCCCATGAGCCTCTCCCCGCGAGTGGGTTCCCTCCCTTCGTTCTGTAAAGCAATCCGCAGCTCCGGGGAATGAATCATTTCACTTCTTTTCCCTACTAAGTAGTCCAGTCGGGCTGGAGAGGAATTAAATTCTGCGAGCTGCTTCCCCTGGTCTCGTTTCCGTGCAGGCGATCCGCGGCCTCTCTCGGGCCGGGAACCAGGTGGGGACGCGGCACCGCGTCTACCTGTGTCGGCAGCACCAGGAAAACACACTGCGCTCCTGCCAGTTTGCAAGCCGCGGAGCCGAAGCAGCAGAACAAAACACAGGAATCAGGAGGGAGGGCGCCCAGAACACTAACTCGGGGAAAGACGCACCAGCCTCGCTGCCAGCTCGCAAAGCTCTGGGAAACAGACTCCAAGATGCTGAGTCCCCAAGGCCTTTCCTACATTTTAAAACATGTCTGATCCAATGGGAGGGGGTTTTAAAGGCTGGTCTGAGGTGAAGAAACAAGCTCCATTTTCTCATTAAATGTTATGCACATTGTAAAGATATGTTCATAACGATGGGGCCTGGCTCTGCCTCCTAAGAAGTTGTCACTCTGTAAATGTACCGACAAGCACAAGGCTGACTTGCGTAGGGAGGACAAGACTAAACAGAGCTCTGCCCTGGCCACGTAGCAAACAGAATGTCCAGCAGCCACTGCTTGTCCCTCTTGTGGGTGAAAAGTAAGCAGAACATCAGACCACCACACCAGTGCCCTCTGCTCCCTCTCCTCCTCCTGCAACACACATGCACACTCACACCATGCACACAGGCACACACACATGCACACTCACACCATGCACACAGGCACACACACATGCACACTCACACCATGCACACAGGCACACACACATGCACACTCACACCATGCACACAGGCACACACACACGCACACTCACACCCATGCACACAGGCACACACACATGCACACAGGTACACACACACATGCACACTCACACCCATGCACACAGGCACACACACACATACATGCAGGCACACACACACACACACTCATCTTTATTTATTTATTTTTAAAATTTTTTTCCCTTTATTGATTTTAGAGAGAGAGGAAGTGAGAAAGACAGAGAGAGATAGAAACATCAATGAGAGAGAACATCGACTGGCCGCCTCCTACATGTCCCCCACTGGGGATCTGGCCCGCAACCTGGGCATGTGCCCTGACTGGGACTTGAACAGATGACCTCTTGGTGCATGGGTCGATGCTCAACCACTGAGCCACCCGGCCAGCCACACACTCATCTTTAATAGATCTATGAGCAACAGTACAAGCAAAGATCCTACCCACTTCAAAAAGAAAAAACACAAGGTCTCAAGACCAGGCTGCCTGTCTGGCCTCTGCAGCTTCTCCAGCTACATCAAAACGCTCTTGATCATGGTGCTCCAGGCACATGGGCGACCTTGAAGTTTTCAGGATGTGCAGAGCACCCCCCTTCCTGGGGCTTTTGAATGCACTGGTGCCGCTGGCCACCGAGGTCTCCTCCCCTCTCCATCTCCCCTCTTTGCAGAGCTCAGTGATCCTCATTCTCCAGGTCTCAGCTTAAATGCCACCTAAATGTCTCTCCTTGAAGAGATCTTTCCTTCTGCCTAGTGTGGCATCAACCCTTTTATTATGTTAGTGCCCATTCTGTTTTCATCTTAATACTGATTATAACAGGTAATTATATTGTCCATTTATTCCTTTTCATGTCTGTGTTGGTCTCTCTCACTAGAGAAAGCTCCATGAGGCAGGAATCTTGTTGGCCTTGGTGACTACCAAATACATCCTCCCAATACAATATCCCCAGTGCCCAGCACAGTGCCTGACCCACAGCCTGGGCCGGAAGTGTTTACTGAATGCAGGAGAAAAGCAATAAGTGACCCCATAAAATTAAATCTACATATCATAAGTAGTGCTCCAGAAAAGGAAGGAAGGAAGGAAGGAAGGAAGGAAGGAAGGAAGGAAGGAAGGAAGGAAGGAAGGAAGGAGAGGGAAGGGGAGGGGAAGGGAGGGGAGGGGAGGGGAGGAGAGGGGAGGGGAGGGGAGGGGAGGGGAGGGGAGGGGAGGGGAGGGGAGAAGGAAGGGAAGGGAAGGGAGGGAAGGGAAGGAAGGGAAGGGAAGGGAAGGGAAGGGAAGGGAAGGGAAGGAAGAGAAGAGAAGAGAAGAGAAGAGAAGAGAAGAGAAGAGAAGAGAAGAGAAGAGAAGAGAAGAGAAGAGAAGAGAAGAGAAGAGAAGAGAAGAGAAGAGAAGGACAAAATAAGACAGACCATCCAATTGGGACTCAAAATACCAAGCGCTGCACTATACTATCCTGTTTCCAAGGTATCCTGGTAGTATAAAGGCTGCAACTTATTTATGTGTGCCTTGCAAATTTCATGTCTCTTACATATATTTATTTTAGGTACCTTGCAAAGGCAATTTTTCCAAAAAAAATGAAATAAGCAGTAAAATTACAATAAGCCCTGGCTGGGTGGTTCAGTTTGTTGGAGCTTTGTCCCATGCACCAAAAAGTTGCAGGTTCAATTTCCAGTCAAAGCACATTCCTAGGTTTCAGGTTCAATCCCTGGTCAGGGCACATAGGCAGCTGATTGATGTTTCTTTCTCACATTGATGTGTCTCTCTCTTTCTCTCTCTCTCTCCTCAATAAACATGTCATTGGGGAAGGATAAAAAATAATAATAAATTACAATAAAAGGTGAAAATTAAAACAAAGGCAGAGTAGTCGAATGGATCAACAGTGAGGCTAATATGCAAAACTCATAGTAGCAAATCTACATTGTCAAAATTGGACTTTAAATCGGCTCTGAGCTCCCTGTCAGGCTTTGTGAAAAGGGAACATGGTCAGCTTCTCCACTTAGAGTGTCTGGAATATAAATACCAATCAATACCTCAAGAAAGGAGGGATGTTTTCTGATCCTGGAGCAGAGATGGCACAGTGATAGCCAACAGAGCCCTTGGAAATATCCTCACAGCCAGTACCAGCAGGAAGTGTGGATTCGTCACAGCTTCCCATCTTCCTTGGTTCCTCTCATTTGCTTTCAACAGCATTATGGTTCCTTTTCACTTCGTGTTAGACTTAGCTGTAATCACTCAAACCTTAGTTTCAATGGTTATTCTTTTCCTGTGTGTATATGTAATATCTATTTTTTAAAATATGGGATCCAACGACTTTCTTAAAATATCTCTCATTATGAGCTGACAAGAGAAGAGCATAATTCAGTAGAACTGAATTTATGGACTGGGGGCGAATCATTCCTGTCCTCACCGTGAACTTTCAAAGGTTACTGCAAATGCACACAGATTAAAGCTATGGACGTTTCATGCACAAAACAAATGAAATTCACTGGAAAACAAAATATCTTTCCAAGAACCATGGGCATGTTAACTAAGCATGTTAACTGAGGAACAAAACTTTTCTATCAAAGAGTGTTGGAATGAGACGTTCTTGTCTGAAGGCTAGGAGGTAAATAAATGTGACACACAGTGACTTCTCTGAGCAGTCCATGTGACATCTGCTTACCTCACCTCACTCTGCAGCATTGGGCCTCGGTGAGAAAGGCAGAATCATCTGCCTTTTAATAGACTGGGAAATGGTGGCTCAGAGAGGTACACTCACTTGCCCAAGGTCACACAGCTAGAAAGTGACAGAATCTGGACTCCACAGAGAGATAGGCCTGGCTCCAAAGCCTGTGTCCTCTCTCACCTTTGCTCTCGGGGATCCTGGTCTTCCCAAAGCTTCCCTAACTCCAAAATAACTCCCTCAGCTCAGGTCAATGTGCCATCATCCCCTTATTTAGCCAGCATACTACCTGCTGTAATTCAGGCTGACCAAATTCCCCAAATCAAGCACGAGACACTCCCCCATCAAGAGCCTCATGTTCCTAAAGAGAGAGATCAATGCTCACCTTTATTCTCAACAGGGAAACTCCTGAAATTTCCCAGCCTGTGCAAATGAGGACCATTTTCCTTCCCTTTGGGAGTTTCTCCATCATCTTATCAGCAGCAGCAGCAGCAGCCTGAACTGAACTCATCTTTTTAAGGCTGCTGAAGGAAAATACGTGTTGCCCACAGTGCCGTGGCCACAGACCGTGGCGTGGGTCTTCGGAAAGACCCACAAAGGCACGCTTCACTCTCGGGGCCTCTTTAAGAGACTCACTCTAGACACGAGCCACAACCCCAGAACCAAGACAGGAGGGCTTGTCCCAAGGGAAGCAGAGGCACAAGCACCACTGGGATCTGGCCAGGGCTGCCGGTGCTGAATCAGCCTCCCGATTCCCTGCTCTGTCACTTTTCATAACGAGTCTAATAAATTAGTGTTTCTCTCTGCCAATCAATCAGAGCCCGTGCATATGGCCACAGTCAGCAGTCCTCTGCAGGCAGAGATCCATGGAGAGACTCGGGTCTGTCGACTCCCTCAACTCAACATTTGCAGCTATTATGGGTTCTTCCCCCTTTCGCTCTCAATTTATCATCGTGGTTACAGTCAAGAGGAAAATGTAGGAACCACAATCCGGGGTCTATTTGCTAACTAGAGAGACTGTGGCATTCTAGCCAGCAGCAACAGTAACAAGAATGATGTTATTATTGTTATTATTATTAAATGATGACAATACTTGTCACTAGTATCACAGCAAGCCCCACGACTGTGTTAACCATGTGCTAACATAATTTACGAGGCTGATTAGTCATCAGACTGACCCTGCGATGTAAGAATAATCGTTAGCTCCATTTTTAGGGGAAGGATGGGGCCCAGGGAAGTTAAGTAAGGCCAAGGTCGTGAGTTAGAACGTGATGGAGCTGGAGCTGGGATTTGAGGCCGGACAATCTGACTCTGAAATCCTAAGCACCACCCACATAGCCTCCCACCTCGGCTCCTCTGCTATTCCCCTCGACGCCCACACACACCTTCAGTCAGAATAGATCTGGAAGCAACTTCGTAAATCTACAACTTAGTCTTTGGGCCTCAGTTGCCCTATCTGTAAAATGGAGACAATAAAGGCTTTTGGAATAAAGCATTAATGAAGTGATGTGTGCAAAGCCCTAGCTCTTAGGAAACTGATGCTGATGATACAAAGACAATTTCAGAAACCTAAGTCCGTACCCGCAGCTCCGACTCCATTCCAAAATTCACAGAGAAGAGATTTCGCGAGGAAAGACAAGACCTGGCAAGGAACAGGTGATTGTGAAAATGATCTATTATGCTGGCAAAGGTCTAATTTTGTCCTCAGAGAAAAGGGAAAGGGAGCTGACTCGGATGATGATGCTTCGGTGGAGAGGCAGCGGTTTGCCAACTGCGCTCTGAGTGGTTGTCAGAACAGCGCAAGCCTGGGTGTACGATATCTGAGGACTGCCTGTGGCCAGACAGGTGGCCCAAGCACTCAGAGCAAGGGCCTGGAGGCACAGGCAGAGGTGCTCTGGGCAGCCAGCGCCTGAGGGTTCCAGGAGAAAAACAGCAAACCGAGAGCCAGGTTGCACCACCGCAGAGCCCCATCCAGGCTACTCTCGTACAATAAGGAAAGGGTGTGGCCTATAGCAGCAGGTGCCCTGCTTCTTTGTGTGCCTCTGACCAACCACTGCACCACTTCTCAGAGCAACTCAAGCTAAGCAGCACGATCACCTGACCACTGGGCTGCACTGCCTCCTCTCTCCTGAGCACCTTACAAAGGCAGAAGAGGCCACGTGTGCCGTGATTCATGTCCCGGGCTACGGACTCAGACCACCAAAGTCCTGGGTGTGCCATTTACCTGCTGTCCTGAAACAAACAGCTTAAGCCACCTACCCCTTGCTATCCAGCTGCCAAATGGGGATAGGAAACATTCACCTCTAAGTGTTATAGAACAATCAAATGGAGTCATCCATCATTTCCACGTCAAGTGTTTACTCTGTGCCAACCACTGCGCCGGATGCCAGCGATACAGTGGTTCCAAACAGGTGCATGGGCGGCCCACCCGGTTCCCCTCCGGGGAGTGAGAGAAAGGGATAAGACACATTCATTCACACAAATATAAAGCTGCCCCTGGGATGGCTGCAAGGAAGAAGAATCCACACAGGGCAAGAGGGAGGTTTCCCCGAGAAGGGGCTTTGGAGTTGAAACCTGAAGGATGAGTGGGAGGAGAACAAAGTGAGCTGGGGGTGGGGGAAGAGGAGCACGTGTCAGGAAAACAGGTAGAGAGCTCAGCACAGCTTGTGTTGTGTAAGAAGTGTTCAAAACCTATAAACGTAGTATTGTCATCACAGTGTATCTAACAGGCTATGACGGGATTCCAGGGCTGTGGATAAGGAGGTAGGTTCAGGGATCAAACGTGGGAACAAAGTTGAACTATCCAGACATCCAAATCCTCCACCTTCCAAGGCCAGGAGAGCCTCCCGAGACACACAATGGCAGGTGCATTCAGAGCACAAAGCAACTCACTTCTTCCTGTCAGTATCCATCATCACACCTACCGGTGGGAGAAACACCTGGCCACACTCTGAAAGGGAACCTACTGGCCTGGCCAGTGTGGCTCAGTTGGTTGGGCATCATCTCATGCATTGGAAAGTTGCAGGTTTGATTCCCGGTCAGGGCACATGCCCAGGTTGCAGGTTGGGTCCCTGGTCCTCGTGTATACAAGGGAGAGGCAACAGATCGATGTTTCTCTCTCTCATAGATGTTTCTCTCTCCCTCTCCCTTTCTCTCTCTCTAAAAATATCAATAAAAACATATTTTTCAAAATATGAAAGGGAACCTACTGCAATTTATGATTAATAAAGAGGACCTGTACAGGAGACGAGTCAGGCAAGCCACAGGGAAGAGGTTGGGGCGGGTGGAGAATGGGAGGGGCTGAGAGTGTTACTTCTTTGAAGGAACACTTAGGGGAAGAACCACACGGGACATTGTATATAGACACCAGCTCAGTGTTCCACCCCCACACAGCACATATTACTGAGAAACTTGACGTTCTCTTCCCCTATAAATTAATCTCCCTTCTTGAAAGGAAGATTTTGTTTTAAATCCCCAAAGAAGGGGGGCAAAAACAAGGTTGAATTTCTTGGATCTTATAGGGCTTACCCTTCCAAATGCCAGGAAGTCCACAGACCAAATTTGGTCACAGAGATGAATCAGAACTTTGAGACTGAAGCTGGCGGGCCTGGAATGCTTGTTTACTGACTCTTCTCAAGAACATCAGACAGTGTTTTCCTCAATGTTTAAGCCAAAAATATATCAAGGTAATTCTCTGCTTTAAACCTTCCAATAGCTTCCCGTTTAAATAATATCCAGACTCCTTACCAGGCCTCAAAACACTGATATGACCCAACTTTACCCAAACAGTGTTATCATTGTTACAGCCTCAGGGCCTTTGCTCTCGCTGTTTCCTCCCTCTGAACTCTCTTCATGCAGATAACCACCTCAGAATGGAAGGTCCATGGGGGTAGGGACGTCTGTTTGTAATGATCATGGTGTATTTCAAGTGTTTGAACAGTGCTTGACACATCATAGATGCTCAATAAAAACTCATGGGATGACTGTCTAGCTTGTGCCATATCCGCTACTTCTTTTCACTCAGACCTCAGCTACATCTCTCCTCCTTGGAAAAACCTTGCAAGTCACTCTCTATCATACTGTCACATTATAATTCTTGTAACCCTTGTCAGTATCCTTATAAAAACATATTTCCAACCCTTGCTTACTATCTGGCTTCCCCCATGACAATAGAATCTCCAAGACAGAACGTTCTCATTGGCCTTGTTCCCCAAGCAGACCTCCGACCTGTCGTAGGTCCTGAGTAAACATTTACTGCATCCGCCGCTCCTTCCCCCAAGACAGACACGCCCGTCTGTAGTAGCAGGCAACAGTCACCCACAGTTCTGTGTCTAGTGACCAGTGACAAACCAATGGCGATGACGGTGCTCAGAGCAACTGTAGATACAAAGTATGAAGATGCATGTCTCTCTTTATAAGTCCATCTGTCATCTTCCTAAGAACCCCCAGCCCTGCAACCGAGGACAACCGTGTACTCGGCTGACGTCCTCCGAAGGAGCTGGGTGCCCCTCACGCTGAAGTTCCTTCACTGATTAATTCTTTAATCAAAGTTTTAGTATTTACACTTGTGCCCGCAGGCAGTATATTAAATAACAGAGGTAGGCATTGAGGAGAGTCTCGCGGCTCCTTGGAAAACATCATCTCCAAGTTGGAGGACTCGGGCACACCAAGCTTATCTTAGGCAATCTGGGGGCATGTGAATGGGACAAACTACCAGATGGTTTTGGAAAAGTCCACCAGGGTTGATTTGTGGAGCCTGCTTGCTGTACAGCTCCATACTGGGTGGCCAAGGTGGGACTCGCCATGTGTGCCCTTCAGAGGATGTGCACTGGACCTCAACAGGCTTCACACCCGCCACCGGGAAATGCCCCAGTGTCTTTTCTGTGTCAGATCCGATTTCCCTCTTGCAATGTGTTCATGACCACATGTCCAGCTTAAAGCAGATAAAATGGTAATGGTCTCACTTTTAGAAAGGTGAGATATCAGACACATTTATACAGGCCAAAGCCAATTTTCTAGATTAAAAAAAAAAAAAAACCTATCTAAAAAATTGTTTACAATGCAATAATTTGGTATGACTTGAACTGAAAAGTCTAAACTTATGCTTAAAAAAAAAAAGAAGCCATCAGAGACATGACGATGTCTAAGAGGCCTGTGCTGAGCCCAGAGAGGAGCAGGTAAGAAAATAGCATCAATTATCATGAAGAGAAAATAGGGCAGAGTGGGTCAATTCCAGGAGGAGAGATCAACTCAGACCCGCGTGTGGCCCGTTTCTGAGTGGAAAACTCTGGGGCCACAGGGTGACATTAAAGACAGCATGTTCTGAGGACAGCAGCGTTTACGAAGATGATACTTTCACCCAGGAGGCAGGGGAGGAGCAGGCCTTCCCAATGACTAGGAGAAAGGCACCCTCCTAAACACCTCGTATGAGGGCCTAGGCACTTGTTGGTGTCAAATACCACCGACCTGCATCCCAGGCAGGGGGCGGCATGCTGCCGACCCTTCTTGGAACATGTGGCAAGTGGAAGAGAAGAGGTCGGACCAGCTTTCTCTGGGAGATGCTGATGGTTCTCCATGCATCCTCCCTTTTAGGATTAATCTTCCTTTTTTTTTTGTTTCCATTTCATCCATTGTTTTAAAAAAAAGTGAGTGTGTGTGTGTGTGTGTGTGTGTGTGTGTAAGGGAAACTGCTTGCTTTTTCTATCCCACCAGGTGTCATAAGGCTCAAAAGATGAAGTAATCTATTTAAATTTTTATAAATAAAGAAAACTAACACTATCCATGCACTTACCATGTGCCAGACCCTGTTCTAAGTTTACTACTTTATTTCATTCTCCCACAAACTTTTTGGGCTCAATACTACCACTAGAACTCTCATTGGACAGGTGAACAAACAGGCACAGAGATGTTAAGTAACTGGCCCAAGGTCACACAGCTAGCAGGTGGCAGAGCCAGGAGCCCTGTGCTCTTCCCCACCATAAAACTACTCTCTGAGCCTTTAAGGTGTCCTTGAAAATTATACCACATGATATCCATTTCTTCCTGCCCCAACTCAACCATGAGCTAATTTATGGGAGACCCAGCGGATCCCCCTGGGCCCAGTGCCTCCCAGATGAGCTCTAAGAGCAGGGAGGTTTGCAGTCAGCCCCTGCCAGGAACACCTTTACCCTTCACAGCCCCAGGTCCTCTGCCACTGAGGAAAAAAGACTTTGGCCAAAAATAAATCTGCCGATGGCTCCAGCCAGGCCTTCTGTAGCCACTTAAAAAATTGAAAAGAACCAGGCCCTCTCATCTTTTATTTTCTTTTGTAACAAAGATAAATGGGAAATGGAAGATGAATGAACTAGGACAGGGCAAGGAGGGATTACCAGCTAGGGCGAGCCCTAAACTTGGGCAACAGGGCCAGGCCTCTCGGTGCATTGGATGTTTTAAAAATGTAAGATAAATAATCATTACTATTGTAAGCGGTAACTCAAGGTATGGTATATCACACAGCGGCTCAGACAAAGCTAACCCCCTAAGTTCGGCTGAGAAGAGCTGCTTTGAGGGCCAGTTCCCTGAACCTCCCAGAGATTTCCAAGCACGTGACCAGCCCCATCCCAAACGCCCCTGAGCAGGCAGGTGCACCCAGGTCTTTGCATGAGCAATTGCAAGGAAACCCCCATCGCCTGGCCACAGAGAATGGAGTTGGTGGCTTCTAGTCCCCACCGGTCTGGGTCTTCCCCTCTGTTCCTGCTGGCAGCTTCTGAGCTCCTAGTGACATCCGGTCCCTGGAGTTGGGGTCTCCAAGGCACCAGAAGCATCCCAGCCAAGTGCCCCCCCACACACATACCCCCCACCTCAGGGCAGTGGGGATATGGGAGCAGAGTCCCTCTAGCCCTGCCCCTGCTTCAATCCCTGCACAGGGGAAATTGGAGCCTACAAGGGTTGACCCCTGACCTTCGCTCCCAGGAATCCTCACTGCGTAGACATCCGCTACCTCGTGGCTCTCCTTCCCTGGGGACAGCGTTCTAAAGCACAGTTTCCAAGTCCTGAGTTCCCAAGCTGGCCCCCTCCCCTGGGGTCGAGAGTGGCATCTCAGGGCTACAATGCCAATAAACACAGACGCTCTCCCTCCAGCTCAGCGACCCTGCTCTTTCCCCATCTCTCACCAGGGGTTCACCCTCTCCGGGCTACACCAGTGCCCCCTCCCTCACACCTAGAAATGGGCGGTTGAGAAGGCAGGGACTGGGGAGGCGCTATCAGTGCCCGCTTCCAGCCGGCCAGGGAGGCTAAAGAAAGTGCGCAGGCAGGTTCCAGCCGCCCCTTGCACCTGGGACTCGCTCCCAGGAGGGACAGACAAGGAGCCTGGGTGTTCCCGAGGCGCTCTGGGGCTCGCGAGGAAGAGCATGCTTCTGGAAGCAATGCGGATTGGGGATATAGGGGGTTCAGGATCTTGAGACCCCGGGAGGACATGCAGGGAGACCTCTCCACCACGCTGAAAAAGTTCCCAGTCCAGTGTGCCCACCTTGGCGCTGAGAGGAAACCAGTTCCGGGGTGCCCCTTCCTGCTGTGGGACCCTTCGGTCAGGCCAGGGGGACACAGAGGCTCCGCTTGGACTTACCTAGAACTCCAGGCCAGCCGGCTCCAGTGGTCGCCTTCCACTCGGACCCAGCCCCTAGGATTTCCCTGCGCTTTCTGCACCCCCAGCTACTCTCACCAGGAGCTGGAGGCAGCGAAAGGGGGGTGCTGGCTTCTCCCAAGCTGTCCGCAACTTCGCTGGCAGGTCAGCCCCGCCCTGGCGCCCCTGCTTGGGCGGCAGACTGGGCGCGGCGCGGAACGGACAGCCCGGGACCCTGACGGCCACGGCCAGAGGGTCTGGAACACCAGGTGCCTCGGCCCTGGGCGCGCCGTCCGCGGCTCTGCGCTCTGCCTGGGTTGGAGGCTCACAGTTCTCCCCTTCGGGATGCAGGGGCGGGGCGCAGGGCTTTCGCCTCTAGATGCCGGGTGTCCTCTTCACACTTTCCTTCTCCTGCCCCGGAGGCGGAGGCACACGCGTGGGTCCGGCTACCGTTGCTTCTGCCGTTCCTGGGCTGGCAGAGAGCCCCCGCCCCACCGTGGGTGCAGCCTGGGCTGGGGCAAAGCAGGAGGGATTCCCCTCTTGCGTTTGGGGTTCCCCACCCTTCTCGGCCCCCGGGCTCAGTCCGCTTCCACCGCTGCTGCGAGAACCACTTCAGGGCAGCGCAGCCTGTGCCACGGACTCCAGTTGGAGGAGGCGGCGGTGGCGCTGCTCGCACCGGGACTGGAAAGGAGGTGACCTTCAAACCCCGAGCTCCGGGAGACCGGGAGGAGGGCTGGGGTGATGGAGGGGAGCGGTGTGCGCCCGGCAGGCCCAGGAGAGCACTGGTAGACGGGCAGGAGAGAGTGAAGAGAAGATCTTCAAACAAAAATATAGATTAGAAAATAAACAAAGGAGAGCGCGAGAGAGCGAGCGCAAAAATGTGTGCGTGTGTGTGCGCGCCAGTGCGCGCGCGCGAGTGTGTGTGTGTGTGTGTGTGTGTCTGTGTGTGTGTGTACGTATGTGCGCTCACGACAGGCAGCCAGCAGCCCAGGCTACGGAGCCAAAAATAATCCGGTGCGCAAGGGAGCACCCCCGCCCCCTTCGAGTTTCTGGCGCTGCCGCTGCCACCGTCAGGCGTGCAACCCCGGATTCCAGGGGGCGGCAACTGATGCGACCGGTGCTCCTACATCTGGCCTGAAAAGGTGAAGGGGTGAAAGCTGGCAGCAGGGTCAATGAGCCCAGGCCCTTCTCTTCCCAAAGACCTTGTCTCCCAAATTGGGCTGGGTCATGAGCACCAGTGCCTCCCCTCCTCCCCCATCCCCACCCTTTGCTACCACCCACCCAGAGAGTAGACAAATACCCTGGAAAGATGATATGTGGAATAAGCTTCTTGGCCCAAGCCACTTCTAGTCAAAGGAAGTTTCCTGATGAATCTTTTTTTTTTTTTTTTTTTTTTTTTTGTGGTACGTGCCCCTAGCGGGAACCGAACCCGGGACTCTCTGGTCCGCAGACTGACGCTCAACCACTGAACCAAACTGGCCAGGGAAATCCTGATGAATCTTTAAATCTCCTGGAACTATATCCAAGATGCAAAAAGTTACCCAGGCCCAATGTCATACAGGGAATGAATGCCCAGGTCTGGGCCTCCCCTGCCAGGGCCTCTCACTGCCAATCCTGCGCTGGGTGCTGACTCTAGAAGGGTCTTGAGATTGACCTCTTAGCAGTTGCTTTGGAGCCCGAAGCCCTGTGACTTCTTAATAAACATTACCACTTAACAAGCACTTACTTTTCACCAGGTGCTATTTTAAGCATGCATTTACATTAAACTTTCTCAACAATTAGTTGAAGTAGGTGCTGTGGGTTTATCCATTTCACAGATCACAAAAAGGGATCTTTAGAGAGGTGAAAGCAATGTTTCTTCTTTCCTGAACCCCACCCTGGACTCACTGAGCCAGAAACTGCTTTTTTCTTCTTCTTTTTTAAAAGTTAACATTCTAAGATTATGTTGCACAGGTATGTTTGAAGTCCAGGCAGTTAAAATTTGCTCAAGGTCACACAACTGGCAAGGGACCAGGAATCCTGGGCAGGTCTCCCAAATTTAATGTGGTGTACCACTGCACCACCCTGCCACCTTGGACGAGGCCAGCTCAAACTGAGCGTTTGATCTGGGACTTATGTTCATTTTCCTGCTCTATCCTTTCATTGTTTTTTCATTTGCAGCATAGCTCCCCTCCCAAGTAGGAGTGCAGATTTCCAAAAGCAGGGAACTTGTAACATATATTGCTTTGTAGCATGTGTATTGCCTAGTGCCCAACAAATAATACTATCAGAGGAGTTCTGTAATCCTATAAGGCGAGGGTGTCTTCCAACATCACAGCAAAACAAAGAAAGGGAACTTCTATCGACAACGGGAATTTTTTTTAAATTTACCATTTTATCATCATTTCAGAAAATAAGCTTGAAAAATCCAGACAGACGTCTTTTATCATTGGCCCCAGTAGGTGACTTTGCAATTGGGGCTGGAATTACCATATGCCTCCTTAGGACTCTCTTTGATAATAATATATTTGTATGTAAACAACTCTTTTTTTTTCTTTTTACTAGTCTCTTATCCTTCAGTGATAGCACAATGAAGCCATAAATCTGGGTTAGTAACATCGTAATCATTTCTCCCAGAAATTGTTCACAATGGGAAAAGCCACAGATTGTCTTGCCGTGCAGGGAGATGAGTTGGGTTGTAAAAGAGGTATTCTCAATTTAAAAGCAAATTATCAATAATGAGAGAAGAAATAAATGGCAGTTAATGGGAAGTTCTGCTGAAATATAATGTTTTCTGCAAATTCACCAACAGGAACTGTTTCTCATGCTCCTTTTTTATTACAGAAGGGAAAAAAAAAATGAATGCAATCATTCAAGTCAGAAACACTGGCTGTTGTTTCATTAACATGGGTAATCTCTGGGTGCTTTTATTATTTTTAATATATATTTTCCCATTGGAAATGAAATAAAACATACTCAACTATCTCAAAATCAAGGTCAGTCTGAGTAGCCTCTGATTTATTTATTTTGGAGTAGAAATAGGCTTAGTTATATTAGGGATGGGTGTCGATACCTGTGTTGCTATGTGGCTTAAGAACATTTAATATGAGTGAGGGAGACATTCATTACCATTTAAAACAGAATTAGAGTAAAGATCAATATAGCATGCTATTATGCTATTCATTTGGAAAGTATTTGTTTCTCTTTCACAATAACCTTTCCTAATCTAGGCAGTTTTTCTCTTTTCTCTAAGTTGAGCCACTTGTAGGTAATGAGAGGTGCTGAAATAAATAGCTTCTAGGACAACCTAGGGCCAAGAAGCGTCCAGCGGTAGCTGTAAAGAACATGGAGACTTTGGCTCCTCCTACTGGACACGAAAAATACTTTACCATTTGTGATTTAAGCAGATGTCAAAATGGTGTCTTCCTTAAAACTGTTAGAAAGAATGACTTTGTAGTCTCATGCATGGCTGAGAGTGCACAAACCCTGCTCAAAGCACTCAAGATCTAGAGAGTATACATGTCATCATCTCACTTTCAAACTTAGGATCATTCTATGGCTCCCCATTGCCACTCAAGGTGAAGTCTAAAGTCTTCCACATAGGTTAAGAGCTCCTGGCTTAACTGGTCCTCATTTTGCACTGACCTTATGATCCAGAGGTAATCTCCTGCTTATCTCCAATCCTTTCCATGTATTGTTCCCTCCCACCTGGAATACTTCTTTGGACTCTCTTTTCCTGAATAGCTTCTATGTATATTTTAGACCTCCATTTGGACATCACTTTCTCCCTGGCATCCCCCCACACACACACATGCATGGAGGTAAGGCCAGTGTCCCTGTTTTGAACACCCTGAGCACCTCAACTTAACTTTATTGTATCTTTTGTCTCCGCCTATGGTAAATGTTGTTCTCCTCCATTAGACTGAAATGTCCTTGATGCCAAGGACGTTTCATGGGTGCGTGGAGCCAAACACACAATAAGCTTAATAAATGTTCGGTGAACCATCCTTCTTCCTTGTGCTGACTGCTATCTCAAAGGGCTGACCTCTTTGAGATGGACTGAGAGATCAGCCCACTCACCTGTATTCATTTCATCTTTACTTTTTTCCCAGCCATTAAACATGTATCTTACTGGAGGCTAGTCTCTCATGTAAACCATTTATTATATAAACTAGACACAGCCTCTGCACTCAAGAAGCTTATAGTTTAATATGATAGGTAGTCACATAAATAAGTATCCCAATAGTTTTAAAAGAATGAAAACATATAGGCAAACAAGGAGGAAAGAAAGGAGGTCAGGCAAAGCTTTCTAGAGATCACCTCTAAGCAGAGAAGTAGGAATTACCCAAAGAGTTGGGTGAAAAACGTTCCTGGAAAAGAACACAGTTTATGAGTCGGCCTGAAGCAAAACAGTTTAACTCCTTCAGGGAACAGCAAGCCTGTTGAGTAGAGTCATGCTGAATTCAAAGGGCTGGAAGTTGGGATTGGGGGGTGGGGACGCTGAAGGCATAGGCTGGAGAAAGGGCCCTGAATTGAAATGAAAGATATGTTTGCTTCACCACAAGGCAGTTTTTGGTAGAATGACTCAATCTTGCCAAGACCCACCACCCATAACTCCAGTGCCCATGGTCTGGGCACGGCTCTGCCTTTACTGATGTGTCGATGATCGTTTTACTTATCATTATTTTGTATTTTTTTAAGAACCTTTCCAGATGGTTAGTGTAAATATCTAGTGAATTCTAGGGATTACTAGGTTACTTCAAAGTACTCCAAGAGTTTTAGGGATGATGGATGGTATGTTAGACAGGCTAGGAAAAGGATGAAAAAAAGCAAATTAAAAGGACTTGAAGTAGTCAAGCATCCTTCTGTTTCTCCCCTCAAAGGATGCCTTTCAATAGCAGTCACTGAAGAGAGGATGCAGTTCTCACATTTATTTATAAATGACTCCAATCCAATAAAATGTTCCGCACAACCTAATATTACGGAAGTCCCGCCTCACCCTCCAGTTTTCCGTCTTCAAGCTTACCTCGAAGCTTCATCTCAGTCGGGGTCAACTAATGAACTAATTAAAACAGTCTGAGGACCACATGGGAATGGATTACACCTTATATTCTCCATTCCCCCCCGCAGTCAATGGGCACATGGCAGATGCTCAATATATAGTTATTGATTGGTTCAACTAACTCACCACTAGCATGTACTTCAGGGTTCTTATATTAACCAAACTATTTAGTACTAAGAATGAGCCATCCAGTATCCAGGAATGAGTTCCCTTTTTTCTGAAAAGATCCACTTTCTTTTTCCCTGTTCAAAAATGTATTTGAAATATTCAACATGGCCTGGCCAGTGTGGCTTAGTGGTTGAGCGTTGCCCCATGCATCAAGAGGTTGCCGGTTTGATTCCTGGTCAGGGCACATGCTGGTGTTATGGACTCAATCCCATCGGGGGTGGGTAGGAGGCAGCTGCTCAATGTTTCTGTCTTTCTTTTCTTGTCCCTTTCTCTCTCTCTAAAAAAAAAAAAACATAAAAATCAATAAAAACATATTTTTAAAAAAGAAAAAAAATACTCAACATGATGGTTTCACTACTTCGCCTTGGGCTTATCTCTTTTCCTCTCCTGCCTACATCTCCCAAATACTGATGAAGACAGAAATAACATTAGCAAAAATAATATTTTGAACAATCACCAAGATAAGAATAGCAAGAGAAATAACCAGCATGTGACATTTACTATATAAACGTTTTAGTTGTATTATTTAATCTTCACAGCACAACTCTAGGTGTAAATACTTTTATGATTTCCTTTTTAAAAATGAGAAGGAGGCCTGGCTGGTGTGGCTCAGTGGTTGAGCATCGACCTATGCACCAAAATGTGGCTGGTTCAATTCCCAGTCAGGGCACATGCTCAGGTTGTGGGCCTGATCCCCAGTGGGAGGCATGCAGGAGGCAGCCAATGGATGTTCTCTCTCCCTCTCCTTTTCTCTCTTTCCAAAATCAATAAAGAAAAAAAAATTTAAGTAATAAAAATGAGAAAGATGAGGTTCAGTGACTTGGTCACACCACAGAGCTGGTGAAAGGTTGGGCCAGGATCCAAAACTAGTCTATTTTGTATCAGAACTGGGTTCATGAAGCATAGATCACGATGTATCTCATCTTTCTGTTTACTAGGGCTCATACACCGCATGGGTAGGCTTAAATCTTATTAGCGATTTATGATTATGGGTGTAGAAACTCCTAGTCTAATGGTCTTAGAGTAAGAAAAATAAAGATGGAGTTTCAGTGATCTGGAGTAGCAAAGGGAGCCTGCTTATATAAAAAGCATTTTGGGAACAAATATTTTGAGCATGGTCAGAATCAAGTGAACAAAGATTTCCTACCACTTAGCCAATGCTGAGTGGAGACTAAGCCATATCTTTGGTTTAAGATGACCTAGTTTATGCACCATTTAGCATATCTTTAGGAAACATATATCATGCATTGTTTAAATATACATCTTTAGGAAATAAATGGATAACGCACTGAAGCAACACAGTCTGTTTTCATATCATGAATCTACCAATTAATAGCAATGTGAGCTATGTAACATTTTTTTAAATATCATGAATCCTCCATTTCTCTGTGTGTAAAGTGGGGACGAGGATGATGATGATGATGATGATGATGATGACATAATTAAAGTAATACTATTTGCTGTTAATACAGAAGACACTACAGCTGACACCCATCCCAAGCATGATAACTGTAGCTTCCTTGTAAGTGATAGGCTCAGGAATTGTTACAGGGTCCGTGTCATCTAATCCAGGAAAAAGTGGTTGATTTGCTTAAGTGAAAGCCATAGAAAGAGATTATTTTTGTATCCTTCCAGATATTTCCTTGTGTGGCTCTGACCTCTGAACCTGCCACAGATATCTATGACCAGCCAGAGGCTGACAGGACAGGGGAGAATTAGGAACCAGTAACATCTATGAAGTTATGGAGCTGCTCATCACCATTTGAAACTACATGGCACTGCCTTCCTGTTCGCGGGATTCACTCCTCTTGCTGAAGCTTATTTAAGACTACCTGTGCTCCCAGCCGGTGTGGCTCAGTGGTTGAGCATCGACCCACACACCAAGAGGTTGCCGGTTCGATTCCCGGTCAGGGCACATGCCCAGGTTGTGAGCCCGATCCCGTGAGGGGCATGCAGGAGGCGGCCAATCAGTGTTCTCTCTCATCGATGTTTTTCTCTCTCTCTCCCACTCCCTTCCTTGCTCTCTAAAATTAATAAAGAATTAAAAAAAAAAAAAAGCAGGGTCTCTCAAACTTGGTACTACTGGTATTTTGGGCTGGGTGGTCCTTTGTTGTGGGAGAGCTCCTGTGCCTTGTAGGGTGATAGCAGCATCCTTGGCCTCACGCCCTGATGGCCCCCATGTGGGGAGAACCAATAACATCTCCAGACATTTCCATATGCTCCCTGGGGGGCAGTGGCCCCAGGTGAGGACCACTGGTCTAAGCATCCTCACCAATATGGCAACAGAGGCAGTAGCAATATTACTACTGGTCATGATGTATTAATGGCAGCATTTCTTCAGGCTTTCTGTGTGCCAGGCATCACGGTATACACCTCCACTCATACTCTCACTGATTCTTCATAACCACTCCATGAGCCAGGTTCTATGATTACCCCCATGTGACAAATGAGGAAGCTGGGGTCCAATGAAACAAATTTGCTCACAGTCTCCAAGCAAAGAAGGAGGTGGCTTAGGAGTCAAACTCAGCTCAGCACTGACTCCTCTCACCCAAGGTCGTCGTGGGAATTAAATGGTATAGTCCACGAGCTGGTCCCTGAGCATCGCACCTGGCTCGCTAACAGCCCCGATGGAGGGAGTGGTGACTTCTACATAATGGCTATGGAGCAGGGTCCTTTTGAAGAACTGCAACATGATGCTTGAAAGATCTCTCACCCTTTGCGACCAATACCCTGGAGCGTGTTATGCTGAGAGAAATAAACCAGTCAGAGAAAGACGAGTATCATATGATCTCACTTATTTATGGAATATCATGAACAAAATAAGCTGTCGATCAAAATAGATGCAGAGACATGGAAGTAGGGAACAGACTGACAAACCTCAGAGGGAAAGGGGGTGGGGGTTGGGAAGAGATAACCCAAATAACTTATATGCATATATGCACATATGCACAACCAGTGGACACAGAAAACAGTTTGGGGAAAGGAGGAAGGGGGTGGGAGAGGAGAAGAGGGGGTCAGTGGGAGGAAAGAGGGAAGAAAACTGCAATACTTTCAACAATAAAGCTAAAAAAATAAAAGAACTGCAATGTGGTCTCTGCAATCCTCTGGGTATTTCCTGTTAGACTGAAGGTTCCAGCCAAGGCCTTGAACTAATAAAGAGGATGCCTTCACCTTGATGTCCTTGATGGCCCACCAAGGCAACCTGTGCAAAGCAGGCCACCTGCTCCTGTTTTCCAGCTCTGAAAGTAACAGTAAGCCGAGTCTGATGGTCACTAGCAAGAAGCCTTTGCCTGTTTCACTTACTCACAACTGAATGTTGAATTGGAAGTGAGATGCTAGTTTTTTTCCCCTGCAGGGGAAGGTCATAGCGATATGTCTGCTTAGGACTTGAGGGAAAATAAAAACAATTTTGAGAACTTTTCTATGCTGAGCCTCAAGGAGATCATCTAACCTCAGAGAAGTCAAGAAGGCAGGTAGTATCATTATTCTCACCTTACAGATAAAGAAACTGAGACTCGCCCAGCCAGTGTGGCTCAGCGGACTGAGCATCCTCCCATGGACTGAGAGGCCCCGGTTTAATTCCGGGTCAGAGCACACACCTGGGTTGCAGGCTTGATCCCCAGTAGGGGGCGTGCAGAAGGCAGCCAATAGATGTTTCTCTCTCACATCAATATTTCTCTCTCTACCTTCCTCTCTCTACAAAAACCAATTAAAAACATATTTAAAAAAAAAAGAAAGAGACTGAGGTTCTGAGAAAAGGGAAAAAATTTCAAAGCTTACAACCTAACAAACTCGAGCTCTCATCTTAAAATTCTGGACAGTCTGACTGGAGGGCGCAGCATGCTTTGCTGCACTTCCAAAACCTCTCTTTAGGTTCAGGGTGTCCAAAGGCCAATGAGACCGAAGCACTGTGTACCTATCCTAACGTCCTGCTCGACATATATACATTTTTAAATCCGTAAATGCTGCTTTCAATGATTCACTAAAGTTAACTGTGAAGGTTGAAAGTGAGACTTCTCAAGAAAAAAATAAAAGTTATAAGTCAATGAGGTGTAAATAGTTAATGAATTTATAAATATAAATAGTTTTGCCTTAATGTATTAACACTCCAGGGAGAAAAACAAAAATGTTTCATGTATCAGCTGCACAGAGTATTGACAATCAATTTCTTTCAAATGCACTTACTTTATTTTAAGTCCTCCTCATTTTATTACAAATGGATAAGTAAAGATATTTAAGCCATTTAGGATGAAATATGCAACCTGACAAGGAAGAATATGCATTTGTAGCGGTTACTGGTGGGTTATAGATGCTCTGAGCAGTAAAACATCTGTAAATCATGGTCACAGTATCCATTACAATGCTCTCTACTTACACCTTTATTATTTCTATTTTTTTCTATTCAGAGGCACAAATCTCTAAATTAAAAAAAAAAAAAAGATCACCAGGAATATCTTCCAGACTGTCATAGTTGATACGAGGAAATATGGGCAAAATGGCTCAAATTTGGGAATACAAACATCGGGTACAGTCGGGGCACTTGGTCCGAGGGGAATTCTCTCCATGACACATTTGCATGCTTTCTCTGGATTCCCTTTCTCAAAATGCTCTGGGCATTTATCTACAGATACTTTTGGGTTCCCCCAGAAGCAGACCCTGAGACAAATATTTAAGAGTAAGTATGAATTTGGGGGGTGATCCCCGGAAACAAGGGCCAGGAAGTGGGAAGTAAGCTCGGGAAAGGACAGGAGCCAACAACGGTGTGTTGGCGAGCCAGTCACCTGTGGCCGGTACAAGAAGTGTGGAAGCCAGGCTAGCATGCACCTCTGCAGTTACCCCACCCAGGGGCAAGGAGGCTCGGGCATGTCTATACACAGATCCCCGCCAGCCCCGTGCGGGTTAGTTGTTTACGGAGGGAGAATGAATCCAAAGCTACTTCCAGCCTTCCTCGGGTTTGGCTAGAGTGGAAGCTAGTGGTCCCAGAGGGTCCTTAGGCAATGGAGATGGCATGTGTGAGTCCAGAATGCATCGATGAAAGGGTAAGCACGTAGGGGAAGGGGTCTGGGCGTGTGGAGCAATTACAGCATCTCTTGTGTTCTCAATGTCCCTGCGAACAAAGAAGGGGGCATGTTGGCTTCGCAGGAGCAGCCAGTAATGTGCTCTATAGGGATGAAAAGCCCCTGTATCTCTCATCACCTATGAAGCTCTATAGATGTGTTCAAATGTCCTGGGGTTGTCAAACTGTTGTGTATATAAAAAACACCTCTAGTGCTTATCGAAATTCAGATCCTGGGCACCAAAGATTCTGACTGGGAAAGTCTGAGATGAGACCTAGGAGCCTGAATTTTCAAAACCCCTACACACACACACACGCACACGCACACCATGAATTCCTGTCACAGATGTTCCAAGTTCCTGTGTGTTTAGTCTAACAGAGGAATGACTTGTGGATAGGGCTGAAGGTGGGGAAAGGGTGAGAGTTTCACCTTCTCTGTGATCTGAGGGCTTTGTGCAGGGATATTTCCCTTCTCTTTGAAAGCATGATTGCTTGCTGTGCTCTCCAACTCAGAGAAAGGAGATAATTGTTAGCAGAATTCTGAAGCACTGATTATGCACCACGAATATATTATAACCTACAGGTATTTTGCAGGGAACCCACGGGACCACTCAGGAAGTGCCGTTTTGGAGTCTCTGGAGCCGTAAGTCGGACTAAGAAACAGTGATGTAATGCATTAGTGAGAATAAACAAGTCAGGCTTCAGGAGGTCCCAGTTCTTGTCCCAGGAAGGCAGCCAGGAGGTAGTCAAACCTTGCTGGGCCAGTTTCTCCGCATCAAAGCCCTCCCTGGCTCACAGGTGTGAGGGCATGGTGCGACCAAATGCATTGGTGGTTTTAGGTGATAAACCAAATACAGTGGACCTTATTCCTTTTCGATAGGTCTTTTTAGAGAGTAGGAAGGGCACTTATCCTCAAATTACCATCGAAGAATGTTCTGGACCTGGTATTTGCACAAGAAGTTCTTTTATTAATAAAAAAAAAATGGTGTGGGGAAGTAAAGCATAAACCATATATGCCTGATGATAGCAGGTAGAATTTTCTTGCCTCCTCTATTTTTAGCTTAAAAGGGATTTCACAGATGTCAGCAACCATTAATAGGCTGACAAAAGAAGGGGTAGCCAACGCGTGACTGTCACTGAAAGGGCCATCGGTCTATTTGATTTCCCTACCTCTTCTTGCTTTGATTCGTCTCTGAGCTCAAAAGCTCCCAGACGAGCTTGCTTGCCATTATTCCGTAAGGCAATTAAGCGACTTGGCAATAAAAGCGACCACGTTTTTCTGGAGTCGTTCACAGAGAATACAGAACAGAACAGATGTTGAACCAAAATGTAAGTACTTATCTGAGCAAGCTTCTCGGTGCCAGGGCTAGATGCCCTGCCAGAGGGCTCTGCTTCCGCCTTCCTCCCCCCTCCAGGATCCTTCTCCACCATTCACTTCTCCCTCTGCTCTGTCTTCAAACCCTCCTGGCCTTCAGGATACCAACCTGTGGAGGCTCTCATATGAATCCTCCCCCTTCAACTCTTCTTCAACCTGCAGTGCACTACCTTGGGTCTCTGTCCACCACCAAGCTTTCTGGAAGTAGCAAGCCAACCTCCATTTATCACCTCCATTTCTCTGCCGTCCAATGACCCACAGTCATCTGATTTTTATCTTCAGATCGGTCCACTACAGCTATTATCTTAGGGTCTTCTCAATGGATGGTCCCCCTCCCCCAATCCACATGGCCATGCTCAGTCCTTGATTTGGTTGCTGTTTTATTCCACAAGTCTTTATTGGGTGCCTACTATGTAGATAAAATAAGTGGGAACAAAAGTCCATTGCAACAGGTATCTCTTGCTGCAGAACTATCTACTCCAAATGCAGCAGCTCAAAAGAGCAAACCTGCACTCCAGCGGCTGTGAGGGGGGCGCAGGCACGGCTCAGTGGGCTGCCTCTGGTTCAAGGGTCTGGAGCGGCTGCGGTTTTATCTACAGGCTCCACTAGGGAAGGATCTGCTTCCCGCTCACTCATGTGATGTTGGAAGGGCCCAGTGCCTCACAGGTTCTTGGACGGAGAGTCTCCGTTCCTCCATGGCTGTTGGCTGGTGTCCACCCTCATGGCCACAGGGGCCTCTCCACAGGGCAACTTGCAACTTGGCAGCTGGCTTCCCTCGGAGCAAAACAGAAGGACCTAAATGGAAAGCCATTGTTTCATTATGACCTAATCTTGAAAGTGATGTTTCATTACTTCTGCATATTCCACTCATTTTGAAGGGCGTCAATAAGTGCAGCTCACGCTCCCAGGGAGGAGGTTGCACAAGGATGTGGATGCCTGGACAGACGGTCATCTAGTGCCAGCTTCGAGGCTGACTCTCATATCCCTGTTCCCAGGAAGCTTGGTTCCAGGGAACTCAAGACCCAACTAGACGGCAGAGATATGAGAGGAAAGTGGGGGAGGGGGGAGTGAGTGGGGGGAGGGGGTCAGTGTCATGGAGGAGTTGTGTGCCCTGCATGCAACTCAAGATGTCTAAAAGTAAACTCTTATTTCCTTCTTCAGTTCCCCTAGGTTCCCGTCATCTCCGCTCACGCATCGTATCATCTGTCGTCTGGACTCGTGCGACAGCCCTGTAGCTGGTCTCCGTGTGAAGCGCCCTTCCTGCCCCCGCTCCAGTCTCCAGCTCGCCAAGAACAATGTTCGAATCCTGTATTTGTCAGGTCTCTCCCTTTCCATTCCCAGTGATGAAAACGCAAATCAAACCAGTTTAAACTAGAAATGAGATTTATTGACATGGGGGTGAAAATTCTAAAGTGGCGGGGCCTTTTGGCTTTGCAGGAGCCAAACGCTCAAACAGCAAAGATCATTTTCCCTGAGACTCGTGTCTCTTGTTTCTGCTTTTCTGTCTTGATGTTTGTCCTCGGCAGGCTCTTCAAGTCCTGTGTTGAGATGCCTTCTGTTATGTCCAGACTTGAGGATAATATTCTATCAAACTAGTAGTCCCAGCAGAGAGAGAGTATTCTTTTATACCCCAGTAGTTCTAGAGAAATTCCTCGAGTATGCCCCCATTGACAGAGATGAGGTCACATGCCCATCATTAAACCTATCACAGGACCCAGTGGACACAGCATCCTGACCAGCCAGATCTATGACCCCTGAGTATGGCTTCAACCCCACCCAAATCACCTGGTCTGGAAATGATGGGCAGGTAATTCCCCCAAAGGAAACCAGAGTGCTGTTACCAGGTTCTGAATAGTCAAATAATCGAATAGGCAATACAATGCAAAATGAACACACCACTTAGCTCATTAATAACCTCATTACCTCTCTATACCTATTGGACAAAGTCCAAACATCTTTGCTTGGCATACAAGACTCTCCCAAGAACTGACCCAAGCCTGACCTTGTAGCCTTAGTTGCCATGAAGTCTCATTTCAACCACAAAGAACTAAGCATTGTGCTTGAAATAGCTATGTTCTGTCACAGCCCTGTGGCCCCTCAGCCTGGACTGTGGAGTCTCTACTTCACCACCGGTTGAGCCATATTCTATCTGAAGACCCAGCTCAACTTCCATCATCCTTTACCCCACTTCTTCTGGCTGAATCAGTTGTTACTTTCCCAATAAATCGTGTAAAAATCTCTATTTAACTGGGGGGCAATGTTGTTCGCCAAGGGATGTTTGGCAATGTCTAGTGACATTTCTGGTTGTCGTCACTAGAGGGTGATTCTTTTGGAATCTAATAGGTGGAGGCCAGGGGTATTGCTCAACATCCTACAATGCCCAGGCAGCCCCAGCACAAAGAATGATCCAGCCCCAAATGTCAACAGCATCAAGGTTCAAAACCGCTGCTCTGCTGCAACATTTAATGCCTTGAGTTATAATTACAATTGTATCTGTTCCCAAGTGGACCATGAGCTTCTTAGGAACACGGTTGCAATTGTCAATGTACTCCCAGTACTAGCAGGTGCCTGGCCCATAGCAGATGCTCAATAAACATTGGCAGAATGACTGAGGAAGGGAATGAATGTCCAGATGGACTCATGAAACATTATCCAAGAAACTGAATTCCTGGAAGGCATGATGGTTCCTTAAATGTCTATTGTATTAGGAAATCTCAGCTGCATGGTGTGTTTCCTCCCCCTTTTCAAGAATAAATTTGGACAAAAAAGTTTCTGAATTCAAAGCCACATGATTCTCCCTACATGGCAGGCTTGTCTATTACTGTCTGTGTTTCTCATGCTATCAATTATTAACAAATGCCCTCCTAGCTTTTAATAATGTCTAAAGACAAAGGGAATAGGTATCGCCTCATACAAATGTACCCCCTTCTCATACTTTAGAAAACTTTTTTTCAACCAAACAAAATGTTGTAGCCTTTGCCCCATTGAATTTTAGTTTAAAACAAGATTGTGTGTGTGACAGCTTTATCTAAACCATTGCACGCTTGACTAAGGGATGCATACACCACATCAGGAGCTCAGTACCATGTAAGGTCTAGCACGTTTTTCAGAAAGGACATTCAAATGTCAGATGGAATGATTTACACTGCATGTCAATAGAAAGAACTCCAAGGTTCAGCAAGTCGATAAAGCTTATTAGAACAATCTTAGGGCTGAGTATCAATGTATCCAGATGAGAACCTCTGAAGTCAGACACTATCTCCAGGCAAATGACATTAAGTAGACCATTCTGGAGAAAGAAATAAAATTAAAAGCTTCCATTATTTTGAGAGTTCATGTTAACTTAATAATACACAAGAAGCTGGAGAAATTTGTTTTTATAGTCCCAGAGTTAAAACCTTCTGGAAATTCATTTGTTTAAGCTCCCATATACTGAAAGTCTCCGATATTGCCAAGAATTATATCAGGCATGTCACATTTATTCATTTTTATTTACCAACATTTACATAGTGCTTTCTATGTACCAGTCTTCTAAATATTTTTGGAAATTAACTCTTTTTTTTTATCCTTGCCCGAGGACATTTTTGCATTTACCTTCAGATAGAGAAGGAGGGAGAGAGAGAGAGAAACATCGATGTGAGAGAGACACATCGACTGGTTGTCATCCGCACGACCCCAGCTGGGGCCAGGAACAAACCACAGCTGAGGTATGTGCCCCTGACCGGAATCAAACCTGAGACTCTCTGGTCCACAGGCCAATGCTGTAACCACTGAACCAAACCTGCCAGGGCTGGAAATTAACTCTTTTAATCCCCACTACAACCCTATGAAATGGGTAGAACATTACCCCTATTTGCAGATAAGGAAACTAAGGCTTAGAGAAACTAAGTCCAAGGTCACCTAGCTGGTAAGCAACAGAACCTTCATTCAAAGCCAGGCAGTCAGGCAGTAAAGTGGGTGCCCATCACCACTGTGCAGACTGCCTCCTATGCGTATTCCCTCCAGTCCACTCGGTAAACTTTCAACCTAAATTTCAGCCTGCCCAATATTTCAAAAGTAATGTTTTATTCAAGTGCCAACATTTTGAAATGAAAAGACTTCATAGAAGAGCTGGATTTCTGGATTCTCTTGACGAACCGGAATGCCTGGTCACAGAAGCCTGCTTTCCGGCATGGCCGTAGTGCAACTGAGAGGAGCATCTGGCCAGCACGGATTCACCTCACTCATTGGACACCCTTGCCGGTTCCTGACACTTGAGTGTGAGCCCCTGGCTTAACTGTTTTGCAGATGAAGACACAAAGCCCAAGAGAGGTTGAGGAACTTGGCCAAGGCCCCAGATCTAGTGGATAGCAGAGCTTCGGTTTGAACTTGGCAGGGTCCCAATGGAAAAGACATGGCACACTCAAATTGAGGCAATTCAGAGATATATCCCTTCATTTCAAAAGGTACTAGTAACAAAGGCATCGCAGGTGTGGAGCAATAACCTGAGACTAATATCAAGGAAGCTATTATTATTTCTACATCTTACAAAACAAGGGGAGGAAGTCATACGGGCGGGAAAACAGAACTATTCAGAGCAGGTGCTGTAAGAGAAGGAATAGTGACCTTCAGGGGAGGGGTACAGAAAATCTCATTGGAAGAGAGCCAGGGGAACAAACCCTCTGACCTCCTCTCTGCTTTCTAGCCAGGATGTTTCCCACTGGCCAGATCCAAACAGCCAACAGAGGACCCTGGATCTTGTTGGGAAGGGAAATCTGGGGAGCGAATACAGGAGGTAACATACATCTAACCCACAATACCTGTTGGATTTTAAAAACCACACTTTTTTCCATTTCACTTAATCTAACCATTTAATTTACTATTTATTATATTACATAAATAACAGCAAACACCAATATAGTGCTTAATCAGCTACGATTCTAAGAACTTTACATGGATTAACTCAATTTGCTAAATGCCTACTATGTGCTAGGATTAGTGTCCTCTCTAGAAATACAAAAATGTATGAGAACAATCAACAAGGAAACAGTGATCCTAAATGACACACTACATCAAATAGACTTAATTAACATTTATAGAACATTTCATGCCAAAAATGTAGAGTATACATTCTTCTCAAGTGCACATGGGACATTCTCAAAGGTAGACCACATGTTAGGACACAAACTAACTCTCTACAAGTTCAGGAAGACTGAAATCATATCAAGCATCTTCTCAGATCACAATGGCATGAAACTAGAAATCAACTACAATAAAAGCACTAAAAAATATTCAAACACATTGAGGCTAAATAACATGTTATTAAACAATGAATTTGTTACCAATGAGATCAAGGAAGAAATAAAAAAAAATCTTCCTGGAAACAAATGAAAATAAACACTCAACAACACAAAATCTATGGAACAAAGCAAAAGCTGTCCTGAGAGAGAAGTTTAGAGCACTATAGGCATACCTCAAGAAATAAGAAAATTTTCAAATAAACTATCTAATCCTACAACTTAAAGAATTAGAAAGGGAACAATAAGAAAAGCACAGAGTAAGTAGATGAAAGGAAATAATAAAGATCAGAGTAGAAATAAAGGACAGAAAGGCTAAAAAAAATACAAAAGATTAACAAAATCAAGAGCTTGTTCTTCAATAAGATAAATAAGATTTATGAACCTTTAGCCAGACACATTAAGAAACAGAGAGAGAGGACCCAAATGAATAAAATCAGAAATAAAAGAGGTGAAATATCAACTGACACCACAGAAATACAAAGGATTGTAAGAAAATACTATGAACAACTATATGCTAACAAATTGAAAAACCTAGGTGAAACAGACAGATTCTGTGAAACATACAAGCTTCCAAACTCAACAAGGAAGATTCAGAAAACCTGAATAGGCCAATAATAACTAATGAAATTGAAACAGTAATCAATAAACTCCCAGCTAACAAAGGCCCTGGTCCGGATGGCTTCACACAGAAGTTTTATGAAACATTCAAAGAAAAACTAGTACTTATCCTCCTCATACTATTCCAAAAAAAATTCAAGAGGAAGGAAGACTTTCAAGCTCTTTATACGAGGCCAGCATTATCCTAATTCCAGAACCAAATAAAGGCACTACAAAGAAAGAGAATTACAGGCCAATATCCCTGATGAATACAGATGCTAAAATCCTCAACAAAATATTAGCTTACCATATCCAGCAATATATTAAAAAGATTATGCACCATGACCAAATGGGAGTTATGCCAGGAATGAAAGGCTGGAACAATATTTGCAAATCAATAAAAGTAATACATCACATAAACAAATTGAAAGATAAAAAATCCCATGATAATATCAATATATGCTGACAAAGCATTCAACAAAATCCAACACCCATTTTTGATAAAAACTCTCAGCAAAGTGGGAATAGAGGGATCATACCTCAATATAATAAAGGCCATAGATGAAACACCTACAGTCAACATCATACTAAATGGAAAAAAGTAAAAACATTTCCTCTAAGAACAGAAATAAGACAATGATGCCCACTTATACCAATCTTATTCAACATAGTACTGGAAGTCCTAGCCACAGCAATCAGACAAGAAGAAAAAATAAAATGCATCCAAATTGGAAAGGAGGAAGTAAAACTATCATTATTTGCAGATGACATGATATTGTACATAGAAAACCCTAACGACTCCACCAAAAAACTACTAGATTTGATCAATGTATTTGGCAGTATAACAAGATCCAAATTAACATCCAGAAATCCATGGCATTTTTATACACCGATAATGAATTATCAAAAAGAAAACCTAAAAAAAATTCCATTTACCATTGCAACAAAAAAATTAAGATACTTAGGAATAAATTTAACCAAGATGGTAAAAGACCTATACTCAGAAAACTATAGCACATTGAAAAAAAGAGATAGAGGGAGATATAAACAAGTGGAAAAATATACTGTGTTTATGGATTGAAATAATTAACATCATTAAAATGTCCATATTACCCTAAGCAATCTATAGATTCAATGCAATTCCAATTAAAATACCAACAGCTTATTTCACAGATCTAGAACAAATACTCCAAAAATTTATATGGAACCCCAAAAAGACCCTGAGTAGCTGCAGCAATCTTGAGAAAGAAAAACAAAAAAGAAGGAATCACAATACTAGATAGCAATATATACTACAAAGCCATGGTAATCAAAACAACCTGGTACGGCACAAAAACAGGCATATAGTTCGATGAAGCAGAACAGAGAACCCAGAAATCGACCCAAGACATTATGCTCAATTAATATCTGACAAAGAATACAAGAGCTTACAATGGAAAATAAATAGTCTCTTCATAAATGGTGTTGGGAAAATTGGTACATACAAAAAAAATGAAATTAGATCAACTTACACCATACACAAGAATAAACTCAAAATGGATAAAAAACTTAAATGTAAGTAGTGAAAACATAAAAATCCTAGAAGAAATCATAGGCAGCAAAATCTCAAATATCTCATGTAGCAGAATTTTTACTAATACATTGCCTAGGGCAAGAAAAACAAAGGAAAAAATAAATAAATGGGACTACATCAAACTAAAAAGCTCTGCACAGCAAAAGAAACCAGCATCAGAAAGAAGAGGGAACCCACTGTTTGGAAGAATATATTTGCCAATGATACATCTAATAAGGGGTAATCTCAAAAATATATCAAGTATTCATACAACTCAACAAAAGGAAGACAAACAATCCAATTTAAAAATGGGCTGAGGGCCCTGGCTGGTTTAGCTCAGCAGTTAGAGCATCATCCCACTGACCGAAGAGCCTGGGGTTTGATTCAAGGTCAAGGGCATGTATTATGGTTGCAGGTTAGATCTTTGACCCCAACTGGGGCTGGAGGCAACCAATCAATGTGTCTCTTTCACATCTTTCACATCAATGTTTCTCTCTCTCTCTCTCTCTCTCTCTCTCTCTCTCTCTCTCTCTCTCTCCCCCCCACTCTCTCTCTCTCCTTCCCTTCCTCTTTCCCTCCCTCCCTAAAAATCAATGGAAAATATTCCCAGGTGAGGATTAAATTTAAAAAATTGGGCTGAGGACCTGAATAGACATTTCTCCAAATAGGACATGCAGATGACCAAGAGACATGAAAAAAATGCTCTACATCACTAATCACCAGAGAGATGCAAATTAAAATGACAATGAGGTACCACCTCACACCTGCAGAATGGCTACCATCAGTAAATCAACAAATGACAAGTGCTGGTGAGGATGTGGAGAAAAGGGAACCCTAGTACACTGCTGGTATGAATACAGACTGGTGCAGCCACTATGGAAAACAGTATGGAATTTTCTCAAAAAATTAAAAATAGAACTGCCATTTGACCCAATGATCCCACTCCTAGGACTATATCCTAAGAATCCTGAAAAACCAACCAGAAAGAATACATGAACTCCCATGTTCACAGAAGCTCTATTCACAATAGCTAAGATTTGGAAACAGCACAAGTGTCGTTCAGCAGATGAGTGGATAAAAAAGCTGTGGTACATTTACACAGTGGAATACTATGCAGCTGTTAAAAAGAAGGACCTATTACTTTTTGAAACAGCATGGAGGGATCTGGAGAGTATTATGCTAAGCAAAATAAGGCAGTCAGAGGAAGACAAGTATCACAGGCTCTCACTTTTATGTCAAATCTAATGAACAAAATAAACTGATGAATAAAATAGAAATAGTCATGAAAACATGGATCAGACTAACAGATCTCAGAGGGAAGGGGGGAGTGGGGCAGGAGGAAATTAACTAAATAATTTATATGCATAGCCCATGGACACAGACAATAGGGTGGTAAAGGCCTGGGGTGGGGCAGAAACCAGGAGGAAGGGAACAATGGGGGGAAAGTGGGGGACATATGTGATACAACAATAAAAAAGTTTTTAAGGTATGGGAACAAAAAAATGACAGAGATCTCAGCAATACTCTTCTCTAAAGTATGGGGGGGGATGATTTGAAGGTGCTATCACATCTCAACCTACTTCAACTTTTCATTCAAACTCATGGACAAAGAAGTCTTCCTGTTTTAAAAGAAAAGAAACAAAAATGAGTTGAAAATAACAAAGGTACATCCAATGCTGAATATGAGTCCTATTAACTAGTCCACCTATCTGTAGTTACCTCCTCCTCTGATTCCCATGTCAAAACTTCTCTCTCCCATGTACCACTCCCTTAGGGAACAGTGGGTTATCCTACCAACTTAGGATGAAAGAGAAATATAAAGGCCACAGCAGCTGACAGTGGCTTAAAAGCCATGGACCTTTCATGGTTGAAGGGAAATGTCTAATCCTACAGTAATTATGGGCGCAAAGGATGGAGGAGAGGGATTGAGGGAGGACTCAGTGGTTCTGAGCCCCTTTGGATATTTCATTCGGCATACTGCAGTATTTCCCAAACTCCAGTCACCCATGTACCACTGTCATGGTTTTGCCATATTTATACCAGCTGCACTATTATATATTGCACATTTTTCTAAAGATTAGAAATGTATTTATTTAAACTAACATATTTTGAAATGTAAACATCATTATCCTAAATTAAGAACTAGTATTGTTTCAGTATACACTTAAGCAAGTACATAACCACTAAAATTAATAGTCTTGTCCATGTAGTATCTAAAACCCATCTGGAATATTTTCAATCACACACACACATGCATATCTTAGTAAATACCAGTGTAGAGATTGAGAGCGTGGACTCTGGAGTCAGCAAAACTGGGTTCAAGTCGCAATTCTCAGGAGAGTTTGCCTTATACAACTTGGCCACAGATAAAATAAAATGGTGCAGAGTACTTAGCACTATTCCTGGCCCACGGAAGACATTCAGGAAATAATTCCGTTCAGAGTTCCGCAAGTTACACCGTTGATGGTTTCCTCTCTCACTTAAATCCTAGAATCTACATGCCAATAACACAGTTAAATCCTGAGAGGAAAGTGGCAATCTAGAGAAAAAAAGATCTCACCGGGGTTCTCAGAATTCCAGGACCACTCAGCAACCCCATGTGGCAGAGCGTAGGGCTTTCATGACAGGCAAAGATGGCTTCCCGTCGATCAAATATTGCTGTCACTAGCTAATGAGAACTTAACTGAGATTTCTAAGAAGGGGGACAGAGTCGAGGAGATTTCAACTAACAATGACATATTTATTCATTCATCCATCCATTCAACAAAGATTTGAATGATTCTGTTTCCAGGCACTGCGCTGGGGGGTGGATATACAATATTGAGCAGAATAAAGCAAATGCAGTTCTCACCCTCAAGGTAGTGAAAGACACAGTCAGGCACGCATGGGATTCCATTTGTATATGCCCAGGTATTTTCAGCCCCGCCTGTTCCCTGGGACTTGGCTCTTTCCTCAAAGGGAAGTCCTGCCTTTACTGTAGTACCTAATCTCCAACAATCTCTGGCTGCTACAGCCACCCCCTACCCCCAGGTCAGGATTGAGCTTTGGCATGACCTTCATCATACCTGCTGCAATTTCACAACCCATGCCCAACCCAACCAGTCTCGTGAATGCTCTAGTTCCTCTCACTTTCCGGTTCAGAAGAGGTATTGCTCTGTAGTATGATACATCTCAGGAGCTTCTTTAAGGGGCCAGGTGATACATCTAGTGAGTTCCGTCTCCTAGGGAGGGAACTTGACCAACTGAAGATCAAAAGACCATAACAGACATTATCTTCTCCCTTCCAACAATTTGTTCCAAGCTACACTGGTCCCACACGGCCTGCCTGGGAGATGCTCATGTAGTGGGACAGCTCTCCACCAGTCCTTATAAAGCTGTGGTTGGCTCTGTAACATCCCATGTTGTGCTGTTTCTGCCTGTCTTCTTTTCCTGCCTCACTTTCCTTCCTCCTCCTTTCTAGCTGCCCTGCTACTTACCTCTCCTCAAAGTTTTAGATTGTGTTATCACGGGCTCTACTGCCAAGGAACCTTGAATTGTAGAAAAAATATAAAATGATCATACAAATAAATAAATATTGGCAAGTTGCTATGAGAACTTTCAATGGGGAAGAGTTTGACCTTGTCTAAGAGTTAGGGGAAGCTTTACTTGCCAAAGTGGTGTTTGAGCTAAGATAGAAGAAAAATCAAAATTGATTAGTTTGGGGGAAGAGGCATGAAAGAGCATTGTGGGCAGTTAGAAAAGCATATTCAAAGGCCCTGTGGTAGAGACAAAAGAGAAGGGGGAAGTTGAGTACATAATGGAAGAGAAGAAGTGCTGACAATTCTTCACTCTTCACAACTCTGAGGAGTGAAGAGAAGAGAACCATTCAGAATGATGTAGCTAATGAATTGCCGATGATTCTCCTTCTCCACTCAAGAACCCTGTCCTGCTCCTGGAAGGGTGGGCTAACACAGCCTATGATTACTGGAAAGTGCAGATGAATCAGGATCAATGTCTTCCACAAAATTTTGCTCATATGATTTTTCTGGACTGGGAAATGCAGATACGCCCGGCTCTCCTGTAGATAGTGAGATGTTTTATAGATCATAAAATCAGAAAAGTCCTGAACTCAAGAGGGTGTCAACTGGAGTTAGTCAAACTCTGACTGCAATATGACATGTGAATTTTTGTGTACATAGTAACACTGACAGACTAGAGGAGTATATGAAAAGTACCATTGGCGTATTGACTGTGGACAATCAGATATTTGACAAAGCTCTCGTGCTGTAAACAGAAAAGTCACTAGGATAAGGGGGACATCTTGCACTTCAGGACACAGAGAGGTGGCATGGACACAGAGTGCAGGAGGGTGGCTCTGTACCTGTCCTCAGCTCTGACCTGTGGCACATGTGTAGTGCCCACATACATGTATACATTTAACTCAGTGAAAGAGCATTTCATCACCTTGTTGCAAACACACCAGCCCTGGTTAGGCCAAGGCCTAAACATCCCCAATTCAAGCGTGCCCACTTGGGCCCCCGAGAGCCTCTCCCCTGCCTTATATCTGATTTATACGATGGAGTATTTGCTTTGGACAATTCTTAACTTTTTTTCTCTCTTTCTTTTCCTGTTGACAATGCAAACGTAAATGTCAGTGAATTCTACTTTGGTTTCCCCCAAATTTAAAAAATTCCAAGAAGGCCCGACTGTTGAGAACATTAGAGTTTCAAAGATCTATCTAATGACTGCAGGAAGAAGCTTCCGACCTGGAGAATCTGGTACATGTCCACGCGCTCTCCTCAGGACAGAGCAAAAGCAACGGGGTTGAGGCTATGCCCTCTCTGCAGGGACTTTGAAGTTGCTGAGACCGAGAACTCGAGCATCCACGTCATGCAGCTTCATGGGTGATGACCAGGAACAACTGAGAAGGCACCAGCTAAAAACCCATCCTTAGCTCCGATGTATATGGAATATTGTCACATGTTGACTTTTTCTAATGAAGTCAAAATTCAGATCTCATATTAAATAAGCTAATGTTTTAAAAACAAGCAAATGATTCATAATAAGCAAAATAAGAGAGAAAGCAAACTAAATGAACAGACAACAGCACAAAGCTGCATGAGAACCCAAACAAACAGGTTGACACATTGAGGATGCGGCAAATTGAGTCCGAGTTCAGGGAAAAACTTTGTGGAGAGGAGGATCATTTTGCTCCTGGATGGCTTGCCGAGGGATGCCTATGGAAATCATTTCTCCTCCATCTTTCAAAATGAGATCAAGATTGTGTTTTATAATTCATTCATCCTCCAGGACCCCAGAGATGATTTGAAGGTCCAGTCCAGAAATTTGGCCATTCTTTGAAGAGCTCTTGAAGCAACCTAGAAGGAATCTGTCAGGTAGTGTGCAGGTATATGCCCTTCACCTGCAACATGGTCATGCAATCCCCATGTTAATATCCCAGAATTGGTGTTTGATTAGGCTCTGGGTTTTGTTTTTTTGTTTTTTTAAATCATATTACCAATCATATTATGTGGCTACAAATTCATGATGCTCTCAGATTCAGGTCTGCACCAGAGGGCATTATCCTAGAAAACAGAATAAGAGGAAATACTCCAGGCAGGCACACGAAACTGCTTACCTTCTATTTCCCGTGGTGGTCCGAGCTCTGCCCTTCTCCTTTCTGCTCTGTGCCCAAACAGCAGGCTGATCTGGGCAAACTATGTCAAAGGACGCCCTTGCCTCTGGCTTCTGGGTAGGTTTGGTCAACAGGGAGCAACAGCAGAGACAGAGGGAGGGAGGGAGGAGAGGGAGGCCAGGAAATTCACTCCTCAGACTCTCTCTGAGCTGGCCATGCTCCTCAGGTAAGTCCCATGGTTCTCTCTACCTTAAGGCCCCAGTAATTGCTCCCTCTCTTTCCCCTTCAATCCTTGAGTGGGTAATGGTGTCCCTCCTACTGGCCCCCAGGTACAGAATTTTGCTCTGTGAGTCTCCCATACCTCAAATAGGATTTTGTCAATAGTCCCTCATTTCAAGGTGTCCAATTGGAGTACACCACCAGTGTCCCCCTGGGACCTCCACTATCACACAGCAAAATTCTCATGGCTTATTGGGAACAGAACAACAATACATCAACCTCGTACCTCCCTAAGCTTCTCCGACCTGACTGCAAAGCCGATGCTAAATATGATGTTAATGAAACCCACTCTTGTCCCCTGTAACTGTCTTGACCTTGGTTCTCATGATTTTCTACTCAGAAGCCCAACTTCTGTGGGGGTCTCCATTCTATGATGCAATGGATGCCATGGTGAGGGTGCAGAGAAAGCCCCCTAATGCCGAGCTCCGAGAGCCCCTGGAAAAATGACCATTGCTGTGGGACAGTGTCTCTTTCCTTATAATAAAATGGTGAGACTGACCAAGCCCCAGCTTGTTCCATTCCCACTATGATCCTGCATAGATCACTTTGATTCGTGAGTTCAAGGACCTCTTCTGTGCATGAAAAGATTGCCCACCAAGCTTGAACATCATCCATGCTGATAAGGAAGTGAAGCTGACTCGGGGTATACAGAGCTCTGTCCATCTCCCCATTTTATTTTTTATGTATTTATTTTTCTCTCTTCTTATTTATTTGTTTGTTTGTTTGTTTGTTTTTGTTACAGATGTTTCTCCTTTTCCCCCCATTGACAACCTTCTCCCCCTCCATCCCTGCCCTGTCCCCAGCTTTGTTGTCCATGTTCATTGGTCATGCATACATGCATATAAGTTCTGGGGTTTATCTCTCCCCCCACCCCTTCTTTCGGGAATTGTCAGTCTTTACCCTACTTCCATGTCTCTGGAACTACCTTGTTCTTCAGACTGTTATGTTTATTATATTCCACAAATAAGTGAGATCATATGATACTTTTTTTTCCTGTTTGGCTTGTTTCACTTAGGATAATACTTTCCAGGTCCCTCCATGTTATCTCAAAGGATAAAAGATCTTTCTTTCTTACAGGTGCATAGTACTCCATTGTGTATATGTACCACTGATTTTTGATCCATGCGTCTACTGATGGACATTTGGGCTATTTCCAGATTTTAGCTATTGTAAATAGTGCTGCTATGAACATGGGGGTACATATATTCTTTCTGATTGGTGTTTCAGGCTTCTTAGGGTATATTCCTAGAAGTAGGATCACTGGGTCAAATGGCAATTAAATTTTTATTTTTTTGAGGTAACACCATAGTGTTTTCCATAGGGCATACAAATGGCTAAGAGACATATGAAGAAATATTCAACATCCCTAATCATCAGAGAGATGCAAATTAAAACAACAACGAGGTATCACCTCACACCTGTCAGAATGGCCGCCATCAACAAATCATCAAACAACAAGTGTTGGTGAGGATGTGGAGAAAAGGGGACCCTAGTACACTGCTGGTGGGAATGCAGACTGGTGCAGCCACTATGGAAAACAATATGATGTTACCTCAAAAAATTGAACATTGAACTGCCATCTCATCCCCCCATTTTAGAGAGCTGAAATCCAGAGTCAGGGCTCTGGAGCAACCATTAGACACACACAAATCCTCTGCCTAAGGCCCCCCTCCACCCCATTTTTTTTTTTTTTCATCCTCACCTGAGGACACTTTTCCATTTTTTTGAACAGATAGAGTGGGAGGGAGAGAGAGGAAGAGAGAGAGAGAAAGAGAAACATTGATGTGAAAGGGACACATCGAGCGTGGCTGCCACCCGCACAACCAACCAGGGCCGGGGACAAACTGCAACCGAGGTACATGCCCTTAGCAGGAACCGAACCCGAGTCTCTCCTGACCACAGGCCGACGCTCTAACCGCTGAGCCAAACCGGCCAGGGCCCACCCCATTTCTGAATTTCATATTCTACATGGCATAATCATCATCCCTAAAGAGATTTTATCTTATATTTTTTCCTCAAAATTTCACCTCAACATTTTTTATAAAAGCAAGTACTATTCTGCACTCTGGAAAAATCCTAAAATTCATGGAGGGCAGTTTGTCTGAAGGTATCAAAACCTGGGGAAACGTGTTTGCCGGTCCACAGAGAAATGTCCCACTCAGGGTTTTCTCCTCAGACAAGATGTGGATCCAGACTCGAAGCTCCACGTGCAGCCATGGTGACCAGTTTGCAGTGGGAATGAACGAGACGATGTAAATGTCCTCCCACAGAAGATGGGCGAAATAAACTATGAAATGTGGTAGACTCCATAAAAAATAATGGCGTGAAGAATATTGAATGATGTGCAAAGATGTTTTGAAAACATTGCTCACATTTCAAAGCAGGTTCTGATGCGGTAGGTGGGTCCGCGATCCCATGTGCGTAAATGTAATCTGTGGCAAGAGATGTCCAAGTACGCGAAGATGCTTTGGGGGAGTGGGGGTGTATCTGGAACTGACGCGAGCTCCATCGATGGTTGTGGAGAGGAGCAAAGCCTCGTCCTGCTTCTGCTCCTTGGCTCACGGCAGTGAGAGTACATAGGAGCCTGGAGGTTTGGGTCCCTGTCTTAGTGGAAATAACTCATGCTGGGGGCCAGGCTGATCTGCTCTCACCGTCGAGGAAATGATGAAATCGATCCCTCAATTCTTAGGTTTTTTTTTTTTTTTTTTGCATCGCTGCCATCCACCTAGACACAGAAACATAGAAAAGGATAAAATAGAATCCTTCTCATATGGGCCTTTGGTCTAGAGTAGGGCCAGCGAATCCCTGCCCAGGGACCAAGTCCAGCCTGCCTCCGGATTAAGGTTTACAAAACATAGCCACGCCCATTGGTTTTCTCACCCTGTAGGACTATTTTCTCACGTTAGGGCAGGGTTGGGCAGTCTGTCCCAGCAGAGACCTGAGCTGCAAAGCCAAAAAAAAAAGGTACTCTCTGAACTTTTACAGAAAAGGGTGCCAACCCCTGGCCTAGAAGTTTGCTCCTAAAACTGGGGTACCTGGACCAGCCGGTTCAGTAGCACCTGGAGAAGCTCAACACTGTCGGTCTACCCAGACCTCACGACGTACAGCTCCACCCAGCGTGTGCTTGTGTGCTTGTTACAGCTGGAGCAACGCGCACGGGGAGGCTCAACCAGCCTCACAGGGCTCCAGTCCCACTCTGTATATTTAAACATCTGTGTAGACATGGTCTCTGGGTTCAACAAGACCCCGCCAGGTACCTTTGGGAGAATTTTCCTGCAAGCTCCAACATCTCCAGCAGCAAAGTGCTTCCGATGAGGGGGTCCAAGCACGAGTCTCCCACCTAGCAGGGCCTGCTTCGCTAAGGACTAATGCCCATCGTCTGCCCACATGTACCTATCCTGTGTTAATTACGAGCACAGCATTTAATGCAAACGAACTGTTCGGCCACACGAGCAGCAATCTTCGAGCTATCAACTGGATGGCACTGCTCAGGAAAACCAGCGATACATCATCCCACCCAAAATACAAAGGCCAAATGATATCAATTAATGCAGGGACACAACTCACTGCAGCTAAATGGGTATTCTCGATTATGGCTCCTTGATTGAGAACTAATGCCTCATTAATCTTAAAGATATCAACCTGAGAACATCAGCGGAGTCACAGAAAATAATGGCCAACATCAATGAACACAGCCCCATGCAGGCTGCGGAGGAAGGCGAATCCTATAGATGGGGGAGGAAGGCAAATCCTATAGATGGGGCTGTGTTTTCTGTCTCCTTCACCCAGAGGAGGATTCACTGAGAGCTTCCTGAAGAAGGAGGCTTGAAATACACTCCCCGCTTTGACACACATACACACACACACACACACACACACACACACGGCATTTTCAAACAGCCAAGTAGACGGGCATTTTTCTCCCTTGTGGTTTGCACTTACCTGTTACAAAAAGAAAGGGAAAAAAATTGATGGGTTTCTCTGGCTCCAGGCCAGGGAAGGAATGTTCTCTCCGAGGTCCCTGTACCCACATACCTCTACTTATTTGTCATGTGTAAGTGGACAGGAGGAAGCCGAAAACAGAAGGTCACTGGTTCAACCTTGTGGGCACTGCATGCTCAGAATCCATTTCAAATTTGACAGGACAATACTTGTGGGTCTGGGAGCACCTGGGGGAGGGGGAAAGGGGGACAGTAGGCTCAAACCCCAGCACTCCCTCCCTGACCTGAAACAGTGTGTCCTCATACCAACTGGGGTCCACCCGTGTCGGCTACCTAGTGCCGTGAGCTTCTTCATAGTGTCATAGTGTCTCCTGACAGTGACTGTAGGTTCCTCATTGAATTCCTAGAGAAACAACAGTAAAATCCCAACACACACACACACACACACACGCAGAGCCTCAGTGATTCACACCAACTACATGAAGGCCACCTAAAAGGCTGCAAGTCGGGGGCTACCATTCAAAGGAACGCAGGCTTGTACATGTGCCATCCTGGGTGGTGACTAAGAAAGGGTTACCCACCAGCAAGCTCTCTTTAATGAACAGATGAAATCTGAGTCAATTACAGAAGTAGCTTTTGTTGAAGAGAGATGCCTAAGCCATGTTAACCTTTTCTGTCCCTCCATTGCAATCTATGCTGCAGCTGTAGCTTTTTCACACACACAAAAACAGACTCTTCCAAAGGACTTGAAAATGCTTTGTTCTTTGGAGAAGGAAGTTCTCTTTCTCTCTCTCTCTCTCTCTCTCTCTCTCTCTCTCTCTCTCTCTCTCTCCCCCTCTCCCCCCCTTCCCCCCTCTCTCTCCCTCTTACCTTTTAGTAATTCAGCCTAATCCCATTCCTGAAGACCACAATTTGGTGGAGAATTTTTACAGTTCATTGCCCCCCTGTATTTAAGCTCAACCCTTTAACTCTTACAATGACGTATATCTACTTTGTGGACAATTCACTTTCAAGTTTTTAATCTCAGTATTTCTTTCTCATGCCTGATTCATACTAGCATGTGTGTGCTTGGCAAGCTGTGTTAGCATGTGTCTAAATCTTTTTTTACATTGTGACTATAATGATCGATACTTTTCAATGCCTTTGGAACCTCACCTGCTGGGGCTTCATAGACATCACTTTTGATTTCCAACTTGCCCCCAGGTAGGTCCCAAGGCTTAAAGGGGTTAAGAGCCCTGCTTACCCAATGCAACAGGGCTCTAATTTGTCCGAGTCTGTTCAGGTCCTAAAAGCCAACAGCACCCTTCCCCACGGAGGTTACAGACCTTCCAAAACAAGAAAACCCAGCAACGACACAGTATTTCCCCAACCAAGCAGCAACATCTCCGGGACGAGAGTTCTGAGTGCAGAACCCTCAGCTCCTGGTGGGCTGATCTGTGTGTTCCTTATCAATAAATAATGCCTCAGTAGACAGTCCAGAGATGCTAATCCAAACAAGCCAGAGGCCGTTCCCCACCTCAGAGCTGCAGGGTGGTCACCCCTTCACGCTTGCTCCGCGCTGCCAGCCCAGGGCACATGCTCCGCTCGGACTCTGAGCGGCAGCTCCCGGGCAGAAGGGATGGCGGCAGAATCGGACCCTGAAGTCTGAGTTTAAATTGTGGGCATCCGTGTCCTGACTCATGGCCCTGGACTAGCACCTTGACGCTCCTGTGTAAATCGGGAATATTAAAATCAGCCTAGTAGGATTGTCGTGAGGGTCAATGTAATACATTGGATCATAACCCTACAGTCAGGTTCCAGAGGGTCCAAGCTCAATAATGGGGGGAAGGTCAAGTACAAAGAATATGTTCAAAGTGAACTCAGCATCTTCTCTCTGTTTCATGAGACCCTTGATGGAAGACATAACCTCCCATCCACGTCCCTCACATAATACAACTCTGTCCATGCCTCTCCTCATTAGGATGAAACCCATGTGCTCTCATTTTCTCTCTCCTCCTGATTTTGCAGCCTCAAGGACCAGTAGGGGTGTAGGAGAGATCTCTTGGAGGGGTGGCGGAAGAGGCGAAGTTAAATAGGTAAGCTCGAAGCAAGTCGCTGGGAGTAGAAAGGCTAAGGATCCCCAGATGTAAGTATGAAATACTCCAGCCAGTGCCCAGCTCATGGCGTGTGCTGTTATGACCCTGGTCTAAGGTCAGCTGGCTCCCTTCAGTGGTGGCCGGTGGGAACCTGGCACAGCTGTACTGGGGAGATACACTAAACCCCACTGGCCTTCTCTGAGTCAGCCAGGCTCATCCTCGGTGGCTCCATGTGTCCTAAAGTATGGGCAGTGTGTGTGTGTGTGTGTGTGTGTGTGTGTGTGTGTATGTGTGTGTGTTGGAGTGGTTGCTAGTTTCTCACTTGTCATACCGTGTTGTGTTTTGTGGTGCCAGCCTCTATCCAGATGCTTAGCAATAAGATCACTGTCATGACCACACACCAGGATCCCAGGGCAAGACAAGTGAATGAGATCATTTTCTTTACCCCCAAAGAAACTGAAACACATTCTGGAGGTCACTGTCTTCTATGGATTAGAGGCAAAGAAGTGCAGAGAAGAATGGGAGAGGTCCTCCGTGCCTATGTCCCCCCCAAGGTCAATGCACCTGTGCTGAGCCAGAAGCCCAGGTCTCACCCACTCATCCCCAAAGTCCCCAAATCCCATCTCTTGCAGCAACTAAGTTTGAACAAAACCTTTCAAATGGTCTCTATTTCCTAAGACAGTCAACATCTAGTGTTTGCCCAGCATCATTTAACACAAAGTACTTCATATGGATTCTCTCATTTCATAGGGAAAAAATCTGTAAGTTGAGTTTGTGTCTTCCCATTTCAAGAGAAGTTATCGGAAGCCCAGACAGGGTAAGTAATTCACAGAAGGCCACACAGCTGGGCCAAGGCCGAGGGGGGATTTTCAGCACAGCCCTCCAAAACCAGAGGCGTGCCCTCTGCACTGGCCCTCCCCCCTCCACAGAGCTGCACTGGACCATTTCTAAGCCTCTAAGCTGTGGCTATGCATCGGAGCTTTAGATAGAACTCCAGGGAGAAGGCAGAGCCAGGAGGCTTCTCTGAATCACCCAGCCTGTAACTCAACCAGGATGGTACCAGGATAGGCACACCCTGAGATTCAGGCCCCAGCCTTCGAGTCTGCAGGCCCCAGCCTTACTCACTGCTGGACAGAGCTGAGATGCGCTCACAGGGCACCAGGCTGTCACCTGCCACTGTGCTCGGGCAGTCACCCCATGTAGGTTTATACTTGGGAAGGGCGGTAGGGAGGTAGCAAAGGCACGAGGTTCTGGTCAAAATGGCACTGCCGCCCTCCAGTGCCGTTTACTGGAGTGACCAGTAAACGGACCCAGGACAGGGATCCATCCCAATTGGAGAGCACATGCCTCCCCAAAGTAAATAAAATTATATTAAAGACAGAAATATTAGAGGCCCTGATAATGTAATCATGAAGTAATCACTTTGAATTAGGATAATGGCTGTGTCCAACTCCTTATTGCATTTATTTTGAATATCACATTCTTTCAACTCTCATTATTTTAATTATGTTCAATTACAGGCATTTGCATATGCTTTATCATGGATATTAGTGAGGGGGAAAAGACTTCCCTGAGTTAAATGATGAACAGATATTCCATATTATATCACACTTGCACCTCCTGAAAATTTGATTTAGCCCCAGCACAAAGAGCAGTCCTGTGATAGGCACTGATCTGAAGTGAGTCTGTATTTCTTGTCATGATGTGGGGAACACGAGTGTACAGTCACTCAGAAGCCAAACTAGAGGTGGTGTCGGGCTGTGTGCTGGAGTGAGGCAGAGATCTCGCTGTGCGGCCTCAGGAAAATCAAACAACGTCTCTGATGCTGTCTCTGCATTCATAAAATGTGAATGTGGAATACAACTCCACTTTGTAGTGTGATTGAAGGAATTATATAAAGTGATGCTTACAAATGCTTAGCTCAATGTCAAACACACAGTAAGTGTTCAACATTAGCCACACATTGCAACAAATGAGGCTAGAGCAATTCAACATTAATAGGCAAAAAAAACCAAAACTTCAACTTAAACATCATACCTTATACAAAAATCAACAAAAAATGGATCACAACCATAAGTGTAAAAACTATGTTTTGAAAAATACAGTTTAGCCCTGGCTGGTTTTGCTCAGTGGTTAGAGTTTTGGGTTCGATTCCAGTCAAGGGCACGTAACTTGGTTGCGGTTCAGTCCCCAGCCCTGGTCGGGGTCGTGCAAGAGGCAACCAGTCGATGTGTCTCTCTCACATCAATGTTTTTCTGTTTTACTCTCCCCCCCGCCCACTGTCTAAAGATAAGTGGAAAAAATATATATCCTCAGGTGAGGATTAAAAAAATGAAAAATACAGTTTCAACTCCTTGTGATCGAGAACTAGATAAAGAAGTTTGTAGACATGAAACCAAAAGCATTGGCCTGGCCGGTTTCGCTCAGCGGTTAGAGTGTTGGCCTATGGTCCGAAGAGACCCGAGTTCGATTCCTGCTAAGGGCACGGACCTTGGTTGTAGTTTGTCCCCGGCCCTGGTTGGGTCATGTGGGTGGCAACCACTCAATGTGTCCCTTTCATGTCGATGTTTCTCTCTCTCTCTCTCTCTCTCTCTCTCTCCCTCCTGCTCTATCTGAACAAAATATCAAAAAGTGTCCTCAGGTGAGGATTAAGAAAAAAAAAGAAAAAGAAAACAAAAACATAACCCATGAAAGAAAAACATGAGAAATTGGACTTCGTCAATATTAAAAACTGCTATTCTGCAAAAGACCCTGAAAAGAGGATGAGAAGACAAGTTGCAGATGGGGAGGAACTGTTTGCAAAGCACAAAGCACAGATCTAACAAAGGAATACTATCCAGGAGAGAAGAAGCACTCTCAAAACTCAACAGGACAGAAAAAAAAAAAAGGCAGGACAACTAGAAAATGGGCAGAAGACGTGAACAGACATTTCACCAAAGAGAATATAAGGATGGCAATGCGAACATGAGACAATATTCACCGTCATGAGCCACAGGGCGTGCAAATTAAAACCTTAATAAGATATAACCTCAACCTATACGAATATCAAGAAAATTGGAAATAATATTAGTAACGACCACGCCAAATGCTGCTGAGGGTGTGAAGGAACTGGGTCACTCATACATTGCCAGTGGGACTGTGAAATCTTGTAAACTCCGCAGAAAACAGGTTGGAGGTGTTCTAAAAACTAAACATGCAATTACCACATGATCCATAATTGACCTCTCGGGCATTTATTCCAGAAAGATGAAGACTTTATATTCACACAACAACCTGTACATGAATGTTCCTAGCAGCTCTGAAGGAATGAAACACACACACACACACACACACACACACGCTCACACAACTTGGATAAATCTGCAGGGAATTATGCTAAGTGAAAAAAAGCCAGTCTTAAAAGCTGCATGCTATATAATTCCATTTACATGACATTTTTGAACTGATAAAATCTTAGAAATGGAGAACAGATCAGCGGTCACCAGGGTTTTAGAGATGGAGTGGGGGTGAGTTCAAGGTGAATGTGATGATAGGATAGATCCTTAAGGTTCTAGAACTGTCTGGTACCATAAAATACACTATAGTCTGCAAAATGTTGACCATCGGAGAAAAGTGGATAAATATGCACACAGTATTTTTCTCTCTCCCCATATCTCTATATCTATATCTATATCTATATCTATATCTATAACTATATCTATACCATATATATAGCATATCAATCTACAACTGTCCCAAGAAACTTCAGTAGAAACATAAGAAGGATCTTTTGGAAAAGAAAAGCTGTTATTTCCATAAAAAGGACTGTCTCTTGGATTACACATTGGTGGACACTAATTTATTCTTAGGTATGCATGGAATAGTAGCACAGGCTGCTCGGCCTCATCTTCCCAGACATGCGTGCGAATGCTGAGCCCTCCTGGTTGGGACTGTGGGGCACCTGGCTTGAGAGTGTCCCTGGAGGCAGCCAGGTGTTCCCTCTTCCGTCGAGCCATCGCAGTGGCTGACCATGCATTGGATTCTTGCCTTGGGGCCAGCTTGCGTCAGGTGCCAGGTGTGTGCAGCTGCCTACAAGTCACGAAGAGCTTCCCAACTGGCAAGACAGAGGGAGGGCACTACTGGGAAAGTCCCAGGCGAGGTGGCTAACTCCACTTCACCTGGGTGTCCGTGGAGTCGCCTGTGCCCTGGCTTTGCAACCCAGCTGCCTGGGATGGAACTCAGCCCTGTGTGACCTTGGGCACATCACTTAACTCCTCTGTGTCGCGTGTCCTCATCTACAAGATGGGAATAATAATAGCAGCTACCATTTAGAGTGCAGGGAAATGAACTGAGTTTGTATAGGCCAGGTGCTTACCCCGTGCTGAGCCACAGTGAGGTAGTCCAGGAGTGTGTGGCATTGTTATCTCACGAGGTGTCCACAGGGCTGTCAGTGATTGGTGGGAATGCCGCCTTCAGCACAGGGCCTGCCCTGGAGTGCGTGCCCTGTGCGTGGTGGTTCGTTATGATTAATGGCCAGATATACCTTGAGAAATTAGCAGATGCTTTCCTCCTCTCCTGGGAGTTTTCCCTTTTTCTTTCCCTCCACTCAGCTCATTGTGCCTGGGAAGTCGAGATGACTACAAATAGTCCACAGGTGTCTTTTGTCTCTAAAAGTATAAGGCCCGATATGGGGAGAGGCAAAGTACTGGGGAGCAGGGAAGAAATGGGGCTTCCATCCTCCTCTCCACAAGAAAGATGACCCTACCTGGTGATTCTGTAGAAGGAGGAGAGTGGGGAGGGAGTGGAGGGGAAGGGGTGAATGAGCCTGAGCATCCTAGAGCATCCAGACCCGGACCCCACACCCCAAAGCCTTGCTCCCTGTTAGAAACCATGTTCAGAACATCCACGACTTCAGGAGTGGAAGAAACAATCTAATCCAATCGAATCCTGAACCTTCTGACCCCCTGAGAGTGGGTAAGCTCCCAGACAGGAGGGAGGTTAAGCTTCCTTCGGGGTCAGAAATGAAATTGGTTATAAAGAACAAAGAAGAAGATGCTTTCTGAGCACTTGAACTGGACCGCATCCGTGCCCACAATGCCGGTGATCACAGTGCCCTGATCCCGCCCTGGGCTGGAAGGCTGGCCTCCTCCTACCCCCCCACCCTCCTCCCCTCCCCCGAAACGCCCAGGAGTGGATGTCAGGCCCCCAGCCCTTCGCCCCTTTCCTCCATGCTCCTCGGGAGCCAGAGAAAGCACGTCGGTGACAAAGCCCGACTGTGCGGAGCCCGAGCCCGCCTCTCGGTGGATGGGCAGTGACTGTCAGGGAACAGCTCTTCTTCCCGCCCACTCAGCTTTTACAGTGACTGGAGTGCCACCCTCCCTAATTACCCAATTCAGCGGTTCACACAATGGACCTGCCACTTTCTGAGGATTTCTGACATCCCTAATTCCCGAGGCCTCTCAGCTCTGACAGAGGCATCTGGGGTCCGGGGTTGGGGCAGCTGGGAGGGTGCAAGCAGTTCACTGCAGAGACAGGGCTGCCGTGAGCATTGAAGTTGCACTCGCTCTGAAGTCACAACCCGAGACACAAGGGCTGGAACGGACCCCAGGGGTCATCTACGCAACCCGCTCACCTGGAGAAACTGAGGCAGAAAGGGAGGCACCTGAATTGGCCTGTTGAGGACTATAATCCAAGCATGTGTTTATTCATCCATGTATCCATTCACTCCTTGTTCATTTAAAGCATCCATTTGCCAGACACTGTTACAACTTGGAATATAACAGTGAATGCACATTCGTGGTAAGTACAGTCTCGCAGAGAGAAAGTAAAAGATATTCTGATGGTAAGTTCTATAGGGAAAATCATGGCAGGAAAGGAGGAGAGAGGGATGAAGAAGGGGTTGCTTATTGGATAAGATGGTCAGAAAAGGCCTCCTGGTAACATGAGATTAGAACAGAGGCGTATGGAAAGAACATGGATAGAGCCATGTGGATGGCAGTTCTGGGCACGAGAGGAATTTTTTTTTAATCATGTGCAAAGGCCCTGAGGTGGGAACATACTAGTGTACTTGGACCATTCCGAAAACAACTTGGAGGACAGTGTGGCTGGAGCCCAGCGTGCTGGGGTGAAGGGAGCAGAACAATGTCAGGTTAGAGAAGGTAATACCTCTGGATGCTGCGGAAGTTTACAGGCCACTGAAGGACTTTCATGCTCCATGAGATGAAAGCAAAGGGTTTGAAGCAGAGGTGTTTTATACCTGGCATTTCACTGATCTGCACTCAGTTATCTTGGATAACAAAAAAAACCATTTAAATCAGAGTTTTTCATCCTTGGCCCTATTGACATTTGGAGCTGGATAATTTCTTGTGGGGGGGGGGCTTTTCTGTGCACTGGGGGATGTTTAGTATCCCCTACTAGACCCCACTAGACCCCAGCAGCAGCTCTCCAACTGCGATAATCAAAAATATCCTCACACATTGTCAAATGTCCCTTGAGACATTTGGACAGTTGAGAACCACTATTTTAGAACAACACGTGACTTTCAGAGGGAAGACGCCGTCTTGTATTTTCACACCACACTGCATTTTGGGGCAGGTGATTGGGTTTTTTGTTGTTTGGAAGGTTCCCCCAAACACAGACCCAGATCTGCAGCGCGGAGCTCTCCAGAGCACAGTGCCCCAGGGTCTGCAGGTAGCAGCTCTGCAGGTGGCGGCTTCTCCAGGCCCCTCTGCAATCTCCGTGGCCCCTCCGCATGGTTGCTGCCCCTGTACTGTCATTTAGTCATGGGTTTTCTTAAATTGGCCCATTTCTTTTACTGCAATATTGATTCTAAAACAGGAAACTGCAGCAGGCGTTCTCCAGTTGAGCTGGAAGGTGCCGGAACCGCCGGGCATCCTGAGAACGTGCGTGCAGTCCCGGGGGTCTGAGTCGCATTTCAGTGAGCTCCCAGAATGCTGCGGGCTTGCAGACAGCAGTCCGGCTCCGAGACTCACATCTCGTCCAGAAATGGAAACTCTCCTCACGGAACACAGAAAGTAGTTATAAAAAGCAAGGACGGAGCCGTGTTAAATCGCAGGGAGTTGCTGTTGCCTGCCGAAGCCCTGAGTCTGGGATCTGTCCCTTTGGGCGCTACAAGGGCACCTTGGCAAAGATTAAAGAGGCATTAAAGACACACATGAGCCCTGGCCGCTTTGGCTCAGCGGTTAGAGCGTCGGACACGGTCCAGAGAGACCCAGGATCCGTTCCCGCTAAGGCCATGTACCTCGGCTGCAGTTTGTCCCTGGCCCCGGTTGGGGTTGTGTGGGAAGTGGCCACTCGATGTGTCCCTTTCACACTGATGTTTCTCTCTATCTCTCTCTCCCCCTTCCACTCTATCTGAGCAAAAATGGAAAAATGTCCTGGGGTGAGGATAAAAAAATAGACACACGTGCCCTGGCCAGTTTGGCTCAGCGGTTAGAGTGTCGGCTGCGGTCCGGAGAGACCCGGGTTCGGTTCCCGCTAAGGGCACGTACTTCAGTGCAGTTTGTCCCCGGCCCTGGTTGGTCGTGCGGGTGGCAGCCACTCGATGTGTCCCTTCACGTCGATGTTTCTCTCTCTCTCCCTTCCTCTCTTTCCCTCCCACTCTATCTGTACAAAAAATGGAAAAATATCCTCGGGTGAGGATAAAAAAAAAAAAAAAAAAAGTAGACACACGTGCGTACCCTACTGCTATTCCCTCCTTGGGGCCACCAGAAGAACCCAAAGGGAATGAAACTTTCTCGTTATGTTATCTAATGTTACTTAATGCCTGATCTGTGTCCCATAAAAAATGATCCCAAACACCTTCTTTAAGTACCTTGCAGACCGGCACACTGAGAAATGCTGGTCTCATCCAATTCTCCCCATCAACGGGACAGAACTACGGCGGCATCCCTGCCCATCGCTCCATGAGGAGCTGATGAAAACTGTGAGCAGCTCTAGGGTGGCCTGTCTGTCGCTCCTTCAGGGTCCTGAGACACCCTGAGGCTCCCGCCCCATCAATATGTCTGCATTTCCCGCCGATCACGCCAAGGCCAGTCCCTCTGGCTGGGAAGCCATTACCCTCCCGCCTGCCCTGTGGATTCCAACTCTTCTGCCAGTGGTGGCCAGTCCCAGACCCTGCCGGAGGGAAGTCAGTTTGATGTCGAGATGGCAATCACTTAGCCAGGGGAGATGCAAACAGTGGTCGGAGGCATGAAAGCATTTTAACACTTGACCTTTATGTCCCAAGCTAAATAGACAGAATTGTTTACAATGGCTGAGATCGTACCTTCTTGCCTTTCAGAGAGGAACGTCTGTTGGAAGCAAGAAGTCATACTTCCTAGAGAGACGGATGTGGGTGTGGCTGATGGGACACTTTTCAGGAGTCCCTTGGTCAAATGCCCCATTATAGCCTGGGTTCCAGTCCCAGCAGCACCACTGCCCCGTGTATGTGACCATGGGGCATAACTTGTCCTCCCGGCCCCTTAATCTCCTCCTCGTGAAACTTGCCTGAAAGAGTGGGAGGATTAAAGGGGGTCAGACATATAAACCCCATCCTGGAGTACATGCTCAGCTAACTAGCACTTACGGTGTTAGCCTCTCCGCAATCACTAGCCACCCTGATTGAATGCCGCCTCTCTTGGAAGAAAAAGAAGAAAATAACAAATGTTGGCTGTTGCTGTCAAGAGGGTTGCACTGAAATCTGAAGGTAGCCTGTCATCTCCACCTCCCTTGGCTGGAGGTCCTACTGGACTGTCTCTTTGCTGTGGGGCTTTTTTCTAACTTTTCTCGCAGTGCAGATTGGGCAGCTGAGCCTGCCTCGGAATCCGCAGCCGGTTTTCTCCTCTCCCCCGTGTGTTCTCCCCTCTCATAATAAGCAGCAGCTTTGCAGTTGTTCCCAGAAGCTGGAGGCTGTTTCCAGGGCCAAAGGTGAGCTTACAGTCACCTGGTCGCCATGGAAACCGAAGCATTGTCATGCTCTCTCCAGAGTGAATTGGCAAGGCCCTGAGTACGTGTCTCTCCATTTCAAACTGATCTCCCCCACATGGCTCCCTGGAGGAGCATTACCAGTGGTCACAGGGGCGGGGCTCTCACGCTGACTGCCAAGGGTAGGGTAGGAAAGGGTCTCTGTGGAAGCATCTGCTTGGCGGGCTGGCCTCTGAAACCACAGATGTCTCCAGTGTTCTCCTGAGATACAGACCTTCTGCAGAGTCGGGGGGGGGGGGGGCTGCAGACAGGCAGTCCAGTGGGTCCAGACTCCAGCTTACAAGAAAATTGCCTGAGATACTCGTGGCCATTCAGTTTCCTGCACTTTGACACCAGAGATTGATTCACAGCTCTGAGGTGGCCAACAGGAGTCGGAGTCCCTGACCATCCCGGTCCCAGGTGATCCTGATAGAGGTGGTCCTGATAGAGGTGATCACAGGTGGCACTTTGAGACACACAGGTATAGAAGGAAGATGTAAAGATCCTGAATTTCAGCAGTCCTGAGTTTTGGCCCCATTCTGCATTTAATTTGCTTTATCAGCTTGACCAAGGCCTCATCTACCGTAATAATAGAATTGGATCACATTTAAATTTCCCAGTTGTATTCAAGTGACATCACTCCCCTTACTCTGAAAACAGGGGTTTTAAAGCCAAACAGTTTGGGAAGCAGTGTCTACTCTCTCCCTCTCTAGGACACACATAAATTGCTTTAGCATATTAAAGGCACTGATAAGTCCTGCAGTGAACAATTCTACATCATTTATTTCAGCCCAAGCTTTCCCTAACTCATGTGCCTGCAGAACGCTTTTACTCTTTTAATTACTTGTCAATAACTGTCTCCTAGGATATCTAATTTAGTAAATGGCAGGCTAGAAAATATTAACAAAAATAGTTCATTTTAACTGAGTCATTACTATGTGTGCACTGCTTGACATACAGCTCATTAAATCATACAACTGCTCTGCCTGAAGCAACACACCTACGAAACTGCAGAATCTACATGCCGAGTAAGCATTCTGACATCGACCTTAAATTACGCCAAAAGCCGCTGGAACACGGGCAAAAGCAGTGACTGAACACGGGGCTTCCACCCGGCACCGATCACAGATCAAGCCGCTTTCTGGACTCGGGCAACACGCGCAGACATTCGCTCAGAAGAACAAACTCAGCAGAGCGTGTGAAAACAGATTGCGAAGGGGAAAATCTGGACCCTGACGTTTCAGGTGCCACGCTGGAAACTAGAAAACAAAGCCCCAACTTCGGAGCTCTCGGCACACGAGGTTTTTCCCTTCCCTATCACATTAGCTTTTGAGTAATGGAGCGGCCAGGCACCCAGCTCCGTGATGTATTACATTAATGCATTATCAGAACCAGCTGTTGCTCTAACGATATGGAAGAAGGATGAAGGGCTGGGTGATGTATTGCCCCAGCGCACTGCGAGGGAGGAACAAAGCAGATTCCGCGCAGGATAGCGACGCAGTTAGAAGTCGAGATTGATTTATCAGGGGCATCCCAAGCCAGCGTCAGGAAAGACGAGTCGGCTAGGCTGCTGGAATTTATCAACATAATTATGTGCTATGATTTATTAAGTACTAAACAGCAAAGGCATCAAAGGCACTTCGTTGTTGTTGTTTTGGCTTAACTTATCAAAGGAGAAGGAGAGAGGGCTCTTTTGTGGTGTTGGTTTTTACTTTTACATGAAGGATGAAGTCTTCAGGGAAAGGTCAGACCCGGGCTGAGGGGAATCACCTTTAAATGGGTACGTTCCTCCCCCATGAATGGGAGTAAGCCCTTACCAAGTAGCTCGTGACACCTGCTCTTTGCAGTCACTGCTGCATGGGGACCCGTGAAATCATTGCGAGCTCTTCGGAATTTCGCTAGCATTTCGGAGGGAGATGAATAGCCACAGGGACACAATGACGGCGCGTGCACTGTCTTCTCGCCCCGGGCTAAGCTTTCTCTTTTTTCATCTGCCTTAAAACTGTAAGGTAGGTGCTCACGCTCTCACTTCCTTTCATAAGTGAAGAAATTAGGCACTAGTGAGTTAAACGAATTCACTCCAAGGTTTCCCAGTTAGCAGCTGGGCGGCTAATTAAAACACAAGTTCACACAACCCCAGCGTCCATGCTCTTCATTCGCTCACTCATCTGTCCACTCAGTAAGAATTCACTGAGCCCCACTCAGTGCAAGGTAGAGGGGATGCAGTGATGCCCGAGGCTGGAAATGCCGTGTGGGTGAAACACGGTTCTAGTGGGAACTCTGGCTTAAGTACTTGAAGTAACTTATCCAGAGGCCTCAGAGCTACTGCCTGGGCAGCGGAGTCTAACTTATGATGCTATTTAAGTTCATTGCTTTCCTTAAAAATGCAATGATTCTATATCCTAATAAAGTTAACACCCAGAATGGCAGATAATTTGACACCAGAGGGAAAAAGACTGAGTCACAGTTTTTCATCCTTGAAGCCTCTGAGATCGGGGTCCCAAGCCAAGCACTTTCTGTTTCTCCCCCCTCATGCCTTGCTGTAAGAACCCCAAGCCTTTGCTGAGGACAACTTCCCAGCATGATGGCATTTCCTGTTACATGATGAGACCTACTATGTGAGCCTTAAGTGCCTTGGCTCAGAATCAGTTCAGAGACACGTGCTGAGGTCTTTACCCTGGTCGTTGTCACACAAACCTCTGGAGGAGGGGTATTCAGTGTGCCTGAGTCACTGCTCCATCCCCAGAGCCAGGGCTGTGCCCAGCACATCGTGGGCCCTCAACAAATCTGCTGAGTGGTGGACAGCTCGACATTGGAGTAAAGAGAAGCAATAGATAAAGGGGAAAGGCACCTCGTCATGTCATCTCACGCAGTCAACCTCCTTTGGTACGCACACTGAGCAAGCCAGGATAAATATGTCTCCTTGTGGGATAAAATGGTCCCGGGGAAAAATAGCCCGGGTATGAACAAATCTGGAAAAGTGGTTTAGGGAAAACATGTGCTTGATAACAGTGGCTGCACTTGCATACGTGGTCCAGCCACTTCTAAGAGAGGATGAGGACTGAACACACGGCAATGTGACCACTGACCGCAGGCTCATCTTGCTGCTGCAATGAAAATGTGGCGACAGAGTCATGGACATCAGGTTTTTGCTGTTATTATTGTCATTTCAGTCCATTTGGGCCCTTTCTCTAAAACAAGAAGAGAGCTTTATTAACACCATTATTTTATTTTTTATTTTTTTAATAAAATAAAATATTTTTTTGCATCTATCTTCTGATAGAGTGGGGGGGAGAGAGAGAGAAGCATTGACGTGAAAGAGACACGTTGACTGGCTGCCTCCCACGTGACCCTGACCAGGACCAGGGACTGAACTGCAACCGAGGCACGTGCCCTTGACCAGAATCAAACCCATGACTCTTTGGTCCATGGGCCGACACTCTAACCATTGATCCAAACCAGCCAGGGCAACACCATGATCTTAAACACGCGAGCAAGGTTCTACTCCTGCTTCAGCTCTTATTACAATCTTGTAGGTACTAATTTGACTTGGTTGATTTTTATTTCAGGTCTGTCTTCCCTATGGACTATAAAATTACTCAGGGACAAGGCTTCTGTCTTATTTATACATATTTATACTTGGGCAGATCGTTGGCCAAGGTTGGCATTATGATTAGTGTATATAAGTGTCTGGGTTCAAACCAAGAATGTTCTTCACAGCAGCAATGTAGCATGGCCATTCAGAGAGCAGTCTGCCTTGGTTTCAGTCCCAGATGAGTGGCCATGAGCAGGCCCCTGACCCTCTGGGGCCCCAGGTTCCCCGGTGCAAACATTGCTGACATCGGAACTATGGCGGCAACAATAGCAGCATAGTTTCTGATGCCGCCAGCATCCCCACCTTCAAAATAGCTGGAGTAATGAATGAATAAAAGTGAAACATAGACAACGTCTTTCACAAATAATAAAGTGGCTATGTGAATGTCAACATATAAGCGGGTGAGCAGACCATCGACAGTTTTGTGCCACCAGCATCTGTGAGAGAGGAAGCAGAAGGAAAACAACAGGTCATGTGACTGGTCACGTGACAAAGAGGAACCCCACTATGGCCAGCAGGCAGTCACTGCAATGCATGGAGAGCCAACGTGAGGACAGCAGCTGAAACCAGTGAGGGTGTTGGCTAGTCCAGTGTGGGTGGGTGCCATGCATCCCCAGTAAGACATGAAGGATATAAGTCAACCTAGTTCTTTCTATCCTTGCAAACCCCCCAAACAGACCACTCAGGGTTGTTTCTAGGACTGTCCCATACTGACAAGACATTGCTGGAAGTGAGCCAGGAAAGGACAATAGAGATGAAGGAAAGAGAAAGTCTAAATAAGAGCGAGGGAGAGAAAACCAGGACACCACAGAGAGCAAGCCACGGGTTTTAAAAACTACATGGAGAAAAGTACAAAAATAAACAGCAGAAGAGGGAGTTCTGTGAAGTTAGAAAAGCCTCCTGAAACAGGACTCTTTCTAAAATTTCATGAAATATAATATCACATAAAAAGAAGCAACAGCCCTGGCCAGTGTGGCTCCATGGATGGAGCATTGGCCCAGGCACTGAAGGGTCTTGGGTTTGATTCCTGGTCGAGGGCACACACCTGGGTTTCAGGTTTGATCCCTGGCCCCAGTGGGGGTTGTGCAGGAGGCAACCGATTGATTTGTCTCTCTCACATCGATGTTTCTCTTTCCCTCTCCTCTATCTCTTCCTCCCTCCCTCCCGTCCACTCTCAAAAAATATCCTTGAGTGAGGGTTAACAAACAACAACAACAACAAAAAGTGCAACAGAAAAGAATCATAGTCATAGCACATACAAATTTATTAAAAGAAAAAAAAAGGCAAGTTAAGGAGAATACAGTCCTTTAAGGTAACAAAGGCATTCAAGATAGATATTGTCAAAAATAAGATCAACATTGTGACATTCCATTTCAAAACATGCCCAGAGGCATTACGAAAGTGATAAAAGATATGGGAAGAACAACATAAATCAACATGAGAAAACTTTAGAAATGATGTGCCAGAATTCAAGAATTATAAATAAAAGGAAAATTTATTTTAGGTAATGAAGAATAAGCTAGAAAAAAACATATTGACAAATAAACATAAAAATAATGCCTTGGGAGAAATAGAGAAAAAAAGAAAAACATAAATAGTACACTCACAATGCGTGAATTTTATGGCATGTAAATAAAGCTGCTAAAAAGAGAAATAAAGAGATAAAAAGATTAGAGGATTCAAGAAAAAATGACAGAAGTTAAAGATAGGCAAGGAAGACCCAAAATATAGACAATAGAGACCTGGAGAACAAAAAATGCTCGAAAGAAAAGAACAAATATTAAAAATTCTATTTCAAGAAAATCTTCTTAAAATGAAAAAATATAAAGTCACACATGAAAAGAGTAAATGATGTACATGAAAACACCGTCTAGATAGCTAATACCAAGAAATATTTTCATAAAATCACTAGACTTTAAAGTAAAAGAGAAATAATCCTCTAGGTGTCTATGCAGAAAGAACACATGATTTATAAGGGAAAGAAAATTCGATTATTTACACACAGTTTGATGAAATCACTTTAGATCAGAAGAAATGGGGTAATAATATTTAAGATACTGAAAGAAAGAGAATGCAGGCCAAGTGCTGCATGTCCAACACGGGAGACCGTCACGCAGAACGGGCACAGGTGGACTGCAAGCAACATGCAATAACTCAGGGAACATACTCTAATCCTCCCAAAGGAATCAGATCATCAAAACCACCAGGCACATACTGACGTAAGGACTGGGAGTGAGCATTAATTACACAGTAATTTGTAGAACTAAGACTAAATGAGGGTTCAAAGGGCAACCTTGTCATATACCTAACACGACATGATCTGATAGTGAAGATATAGCAGAACCATGAAGAAGGGGGACAATGGGGAGAAAGTATGCAAGAAAACTTTTAAAACCCTGTTTTCAGATATCAAAATTAATAGTAGTATTAATAGTGTTTTGATCCCAAGACTGCAGTGTATATATTGTGGGACAAAGTAAATGGATAGAATATCTTCATGACCAGGATTCTTGGTGTGGAAGAAAGGGAAGACAGGTGTAAGAGAGAGGAGATTATTTAAAACCCCAGTAGTAGAGAATTTGAATTCGAAGTATCAGTATGAATGAATCTATGAGGTGGTTTATCCTTTCAACTTTAAATGTTGTGTGTTTCTGGCTCTATCCACTGTAAAGACCTAGAAACAATGAATAACCATTCCCAGCACTTAGATTATGGTCTTGCAATACTATTCCTCACTAAGAGCAACAAGGGTTTCTTAGAGAAATTGCTGATTCCAATAGTGGGTTAAGAAATATATACTTATAATGAGCCCGAAACATCTTGTCCCATCAGCAAGAAGTCCATCAAAGACTACCAGGGTCCTATTAAAAAGACTCAAGAGCCAAGTCAGTTTTATACAATGTATAGATTTTATATAGAAATATTCATAGATGGCGGTATGCTCACTTTTATGAGTTAGTAAATCAAAGCAACTTTAAGACCTCTGGCTGAGGGCAGGGGCTGGCAAACGTTTTGTGCAAAGGGCCAAATGGTAAATATTTCTGGCTTTGTGGGCCAGACGGCCACTGACACAACGACTCAGCTCTGCTGTTTTAGCATAACACTGTTGACAGTACAGAAATGAGTAGGTATGGCTGTGTTCCCATCACACCTAATTCACAAACACGGGGCTGCTGGATTCGGATAAGGGCTGTCCTTTGTCGACTCCTGGTTCAGTGCAAGAAACAATTCGCCAAGTCATTTCAACCAATATTAGACTGGAGACGATGAATCCTGAGTGATCTGAGTCAAAACTCTGCCTGCCTTCGTAGAGGAGATGGCTATGGTTAAGTGGATGCCTGAGCTGGGCTTCTAGGGGGGCTGATGGTGCTCTATTTCCTGATCTGGTGGTAGTTTCATGGGTGTGTTCACTTGTGAAAATTTATTGAGCTGTAGCTCAATGTACAATGTGTGCATTTTCTCATATATTGAACATAAGTAAAATAGAGCAAATTAAAAATATATATATATTGTCAAGTGTGAACTCATATTGCGAAGCCCAGCGCAGTGCAATTGTGAATGAGCAAAATGTCATTTTCTCTCATTAACGCCTTCTAAATTGAGAACGAGGGTGGAGGCAATTACCTCCCAAGCAACAGAAGACCAAACCGAGCTTGGATATCCGAGTGGAGTCCCAAAGATAAGCTTTATAATGTAAAGGAATTTCTTTCTCTCAAGGGAACATACTCACCATTCCATTATCTCTGAAATCCCTCACTCCTATTTTAGAGTCTGGATTACTGAGAAAGAAATGATACAATTCCTAATCTGGGAGTCCTGAAACTTTTAATATTACCCCTTGCAATCACTGTTAATGATAGTAGTGACCTTCCATTCTCTATTAACCACTGTTCCGAGTGCTTTATACATAGTGACAAATGAGTGAATGAATGGACGAATGAATGAAGTATGTGGGATTTGAGAAGTGTATTAAAGGAAGCATGGGCTTTAGACCAGTGGATCAAGACATGCTAATCAGAGGGAATGATGTAAACAGAAGAAAGGATGTAGGGATTCAGGTGCCACATAAAGAGAAAGTGAGTAGCTATTTGGGGCAGAAAATGACATTTAGACTTAATCTTGTAGATAAAGAGGATCCATGGAAGGCTTTGGCTCAGGGGACTGGAATGACAAAGCATTTTTCTAAGAAACTGTCCTAGCAGCAGTGCAAGATAAATATTAGAACAGAAAGAGACTGGCACCAGCTACCTACAATAGCTCCTCCTTGATGGGATAGGGGCCCTTGACAAAGACGTAGGTGTAAAGAGTGGGTGTGACTACGTTTGGCCAATGAAATATAAGTGGAACTGTGATGTGAGACCTCTGTGAAGTCTTCTTAAAGAAGGAGGGGATCCTTCTCTATCCTTTCATTCCTCTTACTACCTGGAACATAGAAGTGACGGGTGGATCTCCAGAGGCTGTTTTGCACCATGAGGACAAGAACCACACACAAGAGATTTTGAAGCTGAAAGCTAGACCCCCAATACATTCAGGGGGTCACCACACTAACCAAGATTGTCTGCTTCTGGACCTCTTTTGCATCAGAGAAAAATAAATATTGACTTCATTTCAATTATTTGAAGTTTGTGCTAGAAGTAACCAGTGCTACGTGGTAGAAGCATACGTCTACATACTAGAGGAGGTCCGAGAACAAGGAGCAATCTCACCGGCCAAGCAAACACAGTCTGAGGTAGGAATTAAGGATCTGTGTACTGCCACCTGAGTTTACTCTGGCTCTGCCACTCAGGAACTTTGGACACGAAAGCAAGAACCTTAGTTTCAACCAGGGTTAAATGTAGAATAATAAACAGTACCAATCTAATGGATTCTTGGTATCCTATCTAATGATTAAATCAATGCAATGCCTGGCGTAAAATGCTCAGCATGCTCTTTGGACAAGTTGTATTAAGTGATGCTAAATAAAGTAGAATGTGATGAACCCAAAGTGAAGGCACGGCATTCTTGGGGCAAGGGCATGACTAAGAATAGGATAACCACTTTTTTCCAGAAGGTTCGGGGAAATCAGAAGAGCTTCTTGGAAAATGCTTTCTCAAGCATCCTTGGCCCCTTCAGGACCACCATGGGCTGTGAATGGGGGAAGCACAGAGAAAGTGGCTTCCTCGGCCCTCCTGGCTTCTGGCCACCCCGGGATGGGGCCTTTGACCACAAATCCAGTTTCACATCCTGTTTAATGGGCTTATGGGCAACACTTTATCAACAGTCTATCAACGCCATTGATCTTCATGTTCCAGGAAATGCTGTGCTGTTGGGAAGAAGAGGCTCTTGGCTTCATTTCTGCATAAAAGCATCTGATTAAATCAAACGGATGTTTGGCTTTTCAACACCCTGGGGTTGATAAACAGTGGCAGGACAGGACGGGGCTGGAGCTCTGTGAGGCTGAAAACTCTTTCAGGGAAACCAGGCCACTTCTAAACTCCCCAAACCCTTATGAGGAGCTAGAAGAAACGGAGCTAGGACTATGGAAGTCATGAATCTGACTAACACTAAAAGCAGCAAGATGGAAAAAAGGGGGTGGGGTGGGAATGCAAATCGTTTAATTGCCAGTGTAGTTACAGCTACAGTCGAGGACTACGTTTGAAGATGACATTGTCATAGCATTGTATTTGCTATTGTTGGATGTGATTATTTCAGGGTGGAGAAAGAACAATGGCACATGGGAGAGGCAGAGGGCTGGTAGTAATATGAAATCAATAGATTTAAGTCACATTCTTCCACTCAGTATCAATGTGTTTACTGAAAAAAAATATATATATATGAGTTGTGGTAAGAATTAAGTGAAACAATATTGATAAAAGGGCTTAGTAAACCAAAGCCCGGATCCTTCTCATTCTAAAGCACATGTCGATGGCCTGATGGAGCCAGAGAGAGTCGAGGAGAGGAAGTCCCTATTATCTTTAGGATCTACATGTGTCTTTGTCTTTCTGTTTTTGAGCGAAGTTTGCTATTTTTTACACATCCTTAAAGCTCAATTCAACCACAATTGTGTTTTTACTTTAGGTTTACTGCCACACACACACACACACACACATCATAAGTTTAAATAAAAAACCTCTGTCTTGGACTTTTGGAAAATGTTACTCTTTTCTTATCAGCTATTCCCAAAATAAAGACTGTTTCCTTGGGAAACATCTCTGCTATCATATCATATCTGAACAAGGATGCCTGCCAAATAAATGGAGAAAGGAATTATTATGGACTTAAGGTTTGTGCCCCCGCCCCCCACTGTATGTGTTGAAGCCCTAACCCTCTTTGTGATGGTGTCTGGATAAGGGGCCCTTAGTATATAATGAGGGTTAGATGAGGCCCTAAGGGTGGGTCCATGGTGTGCATTACAATCTACAAGCCACAGGCTCAAGACCCAAGAGGAATCAATTTTTCAGTTCAAATCCAAAGGCAGCAAAAGTCTGATGTTCCAGCTCAACCAGCCAAGTAGGAAGAGTTTCCTCTTACTCAGCCTGTTTGTTCAATTCGGTCCTTCAACTGATTGGACGAGGCCCACCCACATTAGGGAGCACAATCTGCTTATCTCAGTCCACCAATGCAAATGTTAATCTTGTTCAAGAACACACCCCCTGACACACACAGCCAGAATTATGTGTGGCCAAATGTCCAGGCCCAGTCAAGCTGACACCTAAAATTAACTATCAGAGTGACTTATACATGTATTCCAGTAGTGTTTACTCTATGACAGGTGTTCACTAAACTTCAGCTGTTGATACTTTTATCATTATGATTATTCTCCAAGGCTGTTTCTTGTTTCCTCGCTGGTTTCCAGGATAAAAATGTCTGAGAGAACAGTTAGGTCTCAGGCATCAGAGAAAGACTGGTGTCCTCAGGTTGCTGTTTCATCAAGACACCACTGACATCAGGATCCTCCCTACATTGTCAAGGTAGGGAGCCCCCCACCCCGCATTCCATTTGGGAATGCCCTCTTCCTCCACAGCTTTCTGCAAATCTAGGCTAAGTAGCGAAGAGGCTGCAGGAGGTGAATGAAGGAAGCATTTTAAACTTGGCCTCTGCAAGTTGGCCGAGGTCCTGGCTGCGAAGGTGAAATCACAGCGCGTGACCCCCCCCCCTCCCGCCCCCCACCCCAATCAGGGCCTTGCTGAGAGTTAGGGGCATGACTGCTGCTCTGCTAACTTATGAGTCCTCGTTAGGCTTCTCAGAGCTGAAAAACTCTGCTTACAGCCACAAAAAAATGCCCTTTCTGGCCTGGCCTCTTCGAAGGTCATAAACCAGTTTAATTAAGAACGGCTTTAATAATGGAAGACCCGAGATGCCACCCAAGGGCACTGTGAGCATCTATGAAATTAGGATGAAAAATCTCCCTGTTTCGTACCTTCCCCGAGATCTTTTTCTGCTGGTTAGATGCTGGTTAGATGCTTCTCTCCCAGCCTGTCCAGCGGCATTGTGGAGGGAGGGGCCCTGCCCCCACCTGGCCAGAGTTAGACTAGACAACAGCCCACCAGAGAGAGTCCTCCGCATCTTTCCTGATGTCCGTTCAGCACGAAAGAGTGGGGGTCTTGTCTGTCTCAAACCCAGAAAACCCCTTCCCCCCACTATACCGTGGCCAGCCAGGTGTGTAAAGTGTTTCTCAAACAGAGGTCATCCAAACCGAGGTGTTTACACCAGGCAGGGTTTCCGTGCGACCGGCACCTGAGCTGGGTGACACCCTGTCCCCTGCGGCAGGATACAGACACCCTCCCGGCCTCTGCCCCCTGAGGCCAGTGCCCTCGCCGCCCGCCTTGTGTCAAGGAAAGGTGTTTCCAGACATTTCCAATCGTCCCCCGGAGCATGGTTACCAGATGTGGTAAATATAAAGAGTCGGTGCCGTTAAATTTAAGTTCCAGACCAACCACAGAGCGTTTTCAATATAAGTGTGCAGGTGACATCTTCAGGACACACACTGAAGAGCTGCTGTCTGAAATCCGGCTCTTATAGGGCATCCTGCGTGTCATCTGGCGAGTCCCCTTGGGCGTGCAATCACCCCTCAGGTAAGACAGCATCCCATGGTGCTTGGTTACTGCGCCTTCCGGTCACCTACGGAATGTGTATTACACATCTAGCTCCTGACCAATTAAACCCGCATCTGCAGGGCCGCTGCCAGGTTGGAGGTCATTTCAGTGTTTCAGAGGGCCCAGAAGATTTGACCATGCAACCAGGTTGAGAGATGCTGCTGTTTCTCCCCAAAACCGCCCCGGCCCCTCTTCAGGACCCCCCGGCCAGTGCTATATGTATAAGAAATATGGGCCCTGACCGGTTTGGCTCAGCAGCTGGAGCAGCGGCCCGCAGACCAATGAGTCGCAGGTTCGATTACAGCCAAGGGCACGTTCATCGGTTGCGGTTTGTCCCCAGCCCTGGTTGGGGTCGCCATTCGAAGTGTCCCTCTCACATGGATGTTTCTCTCTCTCTCCCTTTCTCTCCCTCTCTCTCCCTCCCACTCTATCTAAAGATAAAGAGAAAAATATCCTCGGGGGAAGAAAGGGAGGGAGGGAGGGTGGAAGGAGGGAGGGAAATATGAGGCTGAATCTTGCATGCTTTTCTCTAAAAAGGTCCCTGAAACATTCCAAAGAAAATGTCTTTCTTTACAAAAAGGGGAAATCAAACTAATCAGGCCTATTTGAATATGTTAAAATTACATGGGAAGCAGGAAGTGTCAAATAACTGTTGCCTTTGTATGCATATATTATTTTTATTAAAGTGAATGTTCTTTTTTTTGGAATTGTATAAAAGTTCCAAGAATCTGCTATGTCCTAATATGTTCATTTGCGATTCTGGTTAATTTAAAAATGTGTGTTGCTGAGACAAGTGCGTTTCTTTGTCAGCTGAGTTGTAATCAGATCTTCGAGCGTGTCATTTTTAGTCCGTCACTGGCACAGGGGAATTCTACTCCGGCACCTTAGGAAAAAAGATTCCCTGATGATGATGCTATCTAGAGTGCTGGTAGAAATCAAACAAACCCAAAGCAAACAGCGACTCCTGGTCCCCAGCGCCGACCTACCGAAGCAGAAATCTCAGGGGCGGAGGGGTCAACCCTCTGCATTGACCCAGAGTTTCAGGTGATTCTAATTGTCAGGCCGGTGGGGGAAGCCCTACCCCAGAGAAACTCTCACAGACTGCTGTCCATCTGTGGGAAAATGGCTAAATAAAATGTGGACGAGTCACACCACGGAATGTTACGTGGCGATGGGATACATAGTTTACAGCTGCACAGAGCAACACAGATACTTATCAGCAATGTCAGAGCATTGGCCTGCAGACCAGAGTGTCCCGGGTTCGGTTCCCGCTAGGGGCACATACCAAAAAAAGGGGGGGAGGGTAAAATAAAAACCAAAAAGATACCATTTTTTATAAAACAATATGTTCTTTGTGTCCCTTGATACACAAATATGTACTAAGTCTATAAAATGAGAAGGATAAAATAAAAATCCAGGTACATGGTTACCCATGGAGATGAGTCAGGGGGTGGGAGCAAGAGGCGGACTCAGTGGTGTTGGAATGACCCTTTCTTAAGAGATGTGGTGGTTTCTAGGAGGTTCATTTAATATCAGGCTTCAAAACTTAAATATAACCAAAAAACTATTTTATGTGCACCGATCCTTATCTATCTATCTATCACCTAATTTTTTTGATCAAGAGTTTAGCGTGCTCCCCTCCACTGATGCAGATTCTGTAGGTCCGAGCGAGGCACCGGTGATTCTGAGGCAGGGGTGGCTACATTCCACTTGACATACACTGATGAGAAGTGAGCTGCACTTGAAATGAGTCGACTTGAGCTAAACACCCAGCTTTACCTGGGGGGCTGTGGGTAAGTCACTTGCTCTCTCTGCTCTGTAGGATGATGATCCTAATCACAATGGATCTGGCTTCGGTTGGATGCTCCTCCTGCATCGTTCCCACATCACCCCAACCCCCTCTCTCCTGGCTCTTGGAAGTTTGGAGGGCAGGTGTGTGGTATGTGAGAACTTGGGCCCCTTCCCAAGCTCCAACGTCCCCTCCCACCCTGTGGGAATATAACGAAGGCCATCTGTACCCATACTATGGGACCTCGGGAGCCTGGCCATCTCCTCTGTCAAGGAACGGCCGGAAAGAAACTGTTCTTGGATGCAAGCCCCAGATTGCAAATCGCTGGTGTCTGGATCTCACACAGCTAGCTCGTGAGCACGTCCCCCTGCAGGCCCTGTGTGCTCTGTTTTCTGGTCTCTACACAGCCCCAGAGACCACCAGTGCACCCGGTGCACACACAGTCTTAATACACGCATGTCTTTCACAGTCTGTACTCCTGGTTATTTCTTTGGAACCAGCGAGCAACGCAATGAGGCCTTCTCAGACCTCAGCTCTTTGCATGACAGCGAGTATTCACTACATGGAGTTTCCTCAGAGGTAGGACCCTGTCTTAGACACATCTTTACCCCTGAGTCCCAGCCCTAAGACAAGCATCCAGTAGGTAGCTAATAAATGTTTGTTGAACTGAGCAGAAACCCAGATGGAATAAGATAAGGCCAAAATGATCACTGAGGGGCTCCCATTGTCTAGACTTGGGATAATTATTATTATGTTTTTAATTCTCACCCAAGGATATTTTTCTATTTATCTTCAGATAGAGTGGGAGGGAGGGAGAGGGAGAGAGAGGGAGAGAGAAACATCGATGTGAGAGAGACACATCGATTGGTTGCCTCCTGCATAACCCCAACCAGGGCTGGGGACCAAACTGTAACTAAGGTACGTGCCCTTGACCAGAATCGAACCTGCAACTCTTTGGTCTGCAAGCCAACACTCTAACTGCTGAAACAAACCGGCCAGAGCTAGACTTGGGACAATTAAAACATCAAAAAAAATTATGACGGCAATGATTATAACACAGTAAATAATAAGAAAGAATCTGAGTCCATAGTGATTCTCAAAGTCTTGGGTGTGTGTAAGCAGTGTGTGTGTGTGTGGGGGGGGTTCTTCTTTACAGAATATTGCTGGCTAATATATATAGAAGGAATGACAGAATTTGAAAACCATCATTATGTAACTACCAATGTTAAAATTAGTTCAAGCAAGGATCGCTTGCAGAGGCTAAAATCCACCCATTGATAGGGAACAGGCTATCAACCCTGTCCCAGCATCACCGGGTGGCAGGGCCAGCTTCATGGCCTTCAGTCTGTAGAGCTGCATGGGGGTTCACGCTCAAAAGGACCCCACGCTCAGCTTCATGCTCTGCTGCTTTTCTTGAATCTCGTCACCATTTTTGAACAAGGGGCCGCACGCTTGTTCTATAGTGGGTTTTGTAAATCATGTAGCCATTCTTGTCCTTTACAGAAGGAAAAGCCTTCACCATGGAGAAGTCTGGAGAATCACCTTAACAAGTGATGAAATCCATCATCACTAATCATCAGGACAACAGAAAGCATGCACCTGCAGACGTGATATGCTAAGTGACGCCCAGGTCACCGAAGCCCGTTCTTGACCAAAATGTCTCACCTCAATCTCGTCATGGGAACCGATCAGACAAGCCAGATTGAGACCCCACAGCAGTGGTTCTCTAGCCTGTGGCAGAATCCCCTGGAAGACCGGTTCAATCACAGGCTGCAGGCCCCACTTCCAGAGTTTCTGATTCGGGGGTCCCTGGGGGTCCCAGAATGTACATTTCTCCCGAGTTCCCAGGGGTGACGATGGCTAAGTTTATGTGTTCATCCAGTCCATGGTGGGACATGGGAAACAGGGGTCTGTGCTCCTGGGCCGGAGCCCTGGGAGAAGGTGGTCGGAAGCCTAGAGCAAGGGTCTCCGACACGACCCTGGGCACCTTCTGTCCTTGAAATCAGGGAGTCGGTGTCCATTGCAGGGCCAGCCGTGGTACGTGGCAGCAGCACCAAGCCCTCCTCGGAGTGGAAACCCAGCCAGCCCAGCTTTGTGGGCTCAACTTATTATGAGAGGCGACTCTCTCCTCCCCTGTACGGCAACCAGAGGCTTCCCCTTAACAGCCTGTGCGGGAGCGGGGTCCTGGGCTGTCTTCCCACCGACCCATCCTCCCTTGGAAACCTGGGCATCGCCAAGCCCACCCGCCCCTGCCTGTCACCTTCTACCCCTGGCCCCCGGAGCAGAAGTCCTTCTCCCCACAGAGCTTCAGCCATGAAAGTGTGTAAACATATGTCCTCAGTTTCACGGTCAAAAGGGAATTCAATCAAGAATCTGGTATGCATTCGCAAATTAAAAATTTGTACCATAATGAGCAGAGCTACTAAACTAATAATTACATAAACTCCCGTTATGGGTGGCGTGGTAATTACAACAGGTACTTTCAGCACATTTAAAAAGCAATGTAGGTTTTCATTTCCTTTGTGAAAATTGCAATTAGCAGGCGCGTCCCTGCACTGCCTGATGGAGAAGCACCCTCAGAAAGTGACGGAGAAAAATGAGTGCAGACATCCTCATCCCCACCCTCCCAGGATGGCAGGACGTTTGTCATGGAGAAGAAAGATGTGAGAGTAACAATAAAAATATCTGGAATCGTGACGAATGGCATGAGAGGTGTCCACCTGAGGGGTATTGGACCTCAGCTTGTATCCCCTTCCTCCTGGCCACGTTGCTCTGGCATTACTGGCCTCCCTGCTGCTTCAAGAATAGCCCACACGCATTCCTGCCGCCGGCCCTTTGCACTTGCTGCTTTTCCCACTTGGAATGCACTACTACCCCCACAGCTTCCTCAGCACAGGTGTGCCCTCCCTGGAGGGGCTCTCCGACCACCTGGGCCAGGTGCTATCCCCACACACTGTTCAATCGTCTTCCTGTCCCTCAGTACCCTCTGACCATGCCTGTTAACTCATGATTTCTTAGAACTGTCCTCATGATCTGCTTCCCCCACTAGAAGGGGGGAGCAAAGACAATGGCTGAGCTCCCATGGCTCTGTCCTAAGGCCCAGCTGACACTTGATGGTGTTCAGTGATGGTCCCCGAGTGAATAAAGACTATGCATGAAGGAGGAAGTCTGTGAATACATACACGCGTGCAATCCTGTGAGGGGGGTGCTACTGATACCTCCCTGTACAGAGGAGAAAACTGAGAGACAGAGACATTCAGGCATTCGCCTAAGACACAGCGCTGATGCGACAGACCCAGGCCCTCCAGCTGGGTCCTCTGCGTGCCCTCCAGCTCCGTCCTCTGCATGCCAGGATGTGAGGGTGGCTACTTCCAACGTCTAAGTAAAAGGGGGACAGCAGCAGCTGGTGAGTCAACGAATTAGCGCAGTCTCTCCCCCATCCTGCTGCACACAAAGCAGCTCCCTTCCTGTCCAGTCCCAGCGGGGCCCCCGTGGGGACACTCTACCCTCCTGGACTAGACTTGAGGGCAGGATTATGGCATCTCCATCCCTGGCTGGCACACAGTGGCCCAGTGTCGGACACACCCTCAGAGGGGCTCAGGAAGACTGACTCTGAGGCTGGACTGTCCACAGACTGGTGAGTGAGAACCCCTGACATGCTGGAGCCGGAATCCGAATCCTACAGCATCACTGGGTAACCTTCGAAACCCGGCAAGGTGTGAGGAGGGGGGGTGGCAGAGGGTCACAGAGATGGCTCTGGGTTCTGATTCTGCTCCACCTGACGTGGTGGCCCAGGGGTGACTGCATCTCTCCGAACCTCTGCTTCTCCTCCATGAAGAGCGCGTCATGGCCGCGCTCATGTCCAAGGGAACAGCACTGGAGGACGTCGGTCAGATGAAGCCTCCACAGAAGCCTGGCCTACGCTCAGAACACAACCGGTCGTCATCCTTAGCTCCGGGCGAAACACAGAGCTCCGGTCACAGCAGCAGAGCTCACGGGAAGCACAGTGCCCGCCCACTCCCAGCCCCACCAACCTGACCACCCGCCACCCCCGTGTTGAGGACCCCGGACACATAGCAGTCACATCTGGGTCCACATCTCTGCTTAAGAGTGAAGCCGGGAACCCTGAAGGAACCTTTTGATCTGAGTCCTGTGCCTTCTGGCACACGGCAAGGGATTCTGGGACAGCTGGGTCAGTGCACCCCACCCCCGGAAACATCTCAGCCAGGGTGGCTGGCCGAGCAGAGAGCTGCACAGCCTGGGCACAGCACCAAGAGTCCCAAGAACCGAGGGAAGGAGCGGAGGACGGCATTCTCCCAAGTGCTTCCTGGAGGTGACAACATGGGGACGCACGGATTCCCTCCTCGCCCCCATCTGGCTTTGCCCTGGGGCCTGGCTCACGCAGCCCCCGAGGAATGAAATCAGGATTTGAATCCAGATCCACCTGAACCCCAAGCCTCGCTTACTCCACGGAGAAATGCGGCCAAGAGACACAAACAGGCTTCTGCCTGAGCAAAGCGGCTGTCCTCAGATGTCTCCCCTCCACGACCTGGGCTGGGGTTTACCCCCATTCTCTGTGCGTGCTCACCCCCATCGCCTCTCTCCCCTCAAAAGTCCTGAAGCCTGTGCGTGCTCACCCCCATCGCCTCTCTCCCCTCAAAAGTCCTGAAGCCCCCAAATTTGTTCAGAACCCCCAAGAGCTCCAGTCCCTGATGACCATTCATGTATTCTTGCACATGAACAACTAAAATTGAACCCCCAACAGTATGCAGAAGGTCTGGGGTGGGGCGGGCGTTGGGTGGAGGGGGGCGAAAAGGGAGGAAATAAAGAATGGCACAGGCCCTGTCCAAGGGGTGCTGCCCACGCAGGCTGCTCTGTTCTACACGCTTCGGCCTCTGGCCCTTCCCAGCTCGTCATTGTCCACTCGGTGCTGGGATCAGTCGATCAACAGCCGTCTTGCATGTCAGGAGAGGCACTAAGTCTTGTTTGCTATGTCCATGTGTCTGGCATGGAGTGGACACTCGGTACATGTTCATAGATTAATGGATAATGGGATAGTTGGGTGGGCGATGGGTGGAAGGAAGGGAGGGAATGAGGAAGAGAGGGAGGGAGAGAGGAAGAAAGATGGGTGTGAAATCTAGTGATAAGCAGGCCCTGTGCAGGCAGGATTTGCAATTTGTCTGGCACAATGCTGCTGACGAATTCTTCCTTACCAGATTAACGGCCTTGGAATCTTCCCCAGGTTTCTGGGGATGCCTCATTAGCTTCATTTCACAAATAAATAAACCAAGATGCAGAGAAGGTAAGAGCCTTGGCCAAGGTGACTGGGGGGGGGGCAGGGGGGGTTGACAGAGGAGCCAGGGGACTCAGGGTCTCCCAGTAACTTGGTCTCAGCCTCTTCTTGCCTCTGTTCTGGCCCCAGAAGTCATGCATCCCCGCAGCCGGACTGAGAAATTCGGTGTCTTTCTTTCTTTAAAAATATTTTTCCTTTATTGATTTTTAGAGAGAGAAGGGAGAGGGAGAGAGAGATAGAAACATCGATGAGAGGGAACACTGACTGGCCGCCTTCTGCATGTCCCCACTGGGAATCGGATCCACATCGTGGGCAGGTGCCCTGACCAGAAATCGAACTGGCGACCTCTTGGCGCATGTGTGGACTTTCAACCACTGAGCCACACTGGCCAGGCCTGTGTCTTTCTTTTGACAAATGTTTCCCCCCTTCTCTCTGCCCCAGGACGAGTCCACATTGACGGTTGAGGGCCGTGATCCTCAAACTCTAATGCGCAGAGCAGTCAACTGGGGAGTCCACTGTGGATTCCTGGGCCAATCCACAGACGTTTTTATTTAATAAATCTGCAGTGGAGTGGTGGGAACTGTACTTTTATATGATTATTCCAGATGATGCTAAGACAGGTGGACTGTAAGCTACACCTGAACAGCCTGGTGTGGGCGTATGGAGGCGTTGATCTGGTCTGCTGAGGACAGGTGTCTGGGCACTGAGGTCCAGAGACAGCTGCCTGAGGGGAGGTGACTCTGATGAGGGGGTAGGAGCAGAGGATGGAGAACAGTGGGCAGGGACCCACCCCATGTTGAGCTTGTGGTCCGGACCCCAGGTGTGGAGGAGCATCAGTAGAAGGGACATTGGGTGTCGGAAGGAGCCATGGTCAAGAAGGCAGCCACAGTGAACAGGGATCAGCCCCCTCTCTCCCCCCAACCCTGGGTTCCTGCGCCCTCAGCTGGTCTAGGATTCTTAAATAAACCAGTCGACTGGAGGAGGGAACCCTACTAATGATTGATTTGGGATTTTCTTCCACCCAGATTGCTGAAGTTTCAGTATCCAGTTTAATTTAGCAAAGTACCCAAAGAAGGGTGTTTCTGGTTCCCCGGCATTGACTGGGAAATCTGTACCAGTACATCCATTACTTTCTGGAGCAGACCCAGGCCTGAAAGGAAAATTCTCTGCAGTTTGCAAACTAAAACTCCTGCTCACTCCGGTTTGGCATGAAGTCAGACACCTGGAGACCACCGAGAGGCTGTGAACTCCGGGGAAGGGGTCCTAGTCTCCCTGGGCTTCCGTTCCCCCCCTCTGTGAGGAGAAAGTGTGGTCAATTCCTGTTGAGGTCAATTAAAGTCACTAAGCAGGATGCCCCAGGAGGTCCCACTTCTGCCATTTTTAATTGAGGACATATTATGCGCCAGGCATTTTACTGGAAACCATTCTGTGTAAAATAAGCACAATTTCAGTTCTCTTTGGACCCTTAGTAAATATTCACTTCTTCACCCAAAGCCCTTTGACTTTCTTAAACTGTACGGTTGTTCTTGCTTAACCTGTACCACCAAAAAAGCACAATACCTTTGTTTGTTTATGATTTTTTAAAATTTTTTTTCTGTTTTGATTTTAGAGAGAGAGGAAGGGAGAGGGAGAGAGAGAAACATCAATGAGAGAGAACATCGACTGGCCACTTCCTGCATACCCCCCACTGGGGACCAGGAATCGAACCAGCAACCTCTTGGTATATGGGTCAATACTCAACTACTGAGCCACACTGGCTGGGCTGTTTATGCTTTTTATGGAGAAGGACCATAGGCCGGGTCATGGGCTCAAAGCTTTGCATGCATCATCTAATTCCCCCAACAGCCCCCCCCCCAGAAGTAAGTGTATTATTTCTCCCGTTGTAAAGATGAAGAAACAGACTTGGGAGGTCCCTCCAATAAATGGCAGAATTCAGATTCAATCCCGGGCGATCTGACTCCGGGTACTGATCTTGAGCCCCTTCAACAACAACAGTGTGTGAAGGCAGTGACAGGCCTCCCATCCTCCCAGCGGGATCGGAAGCTGAGCCTCCCGCACCCCCAGCGCACCGGACTGTGGCCTCAGCAAAGAGTGTGTTTGCCCTTCCGTCCATGGAATGACTTCCTTTCCCCTCTGGTTCCTGGCCTAGAAAGCGCTCTGCTGAAACGCTGACTTACCACGGCGCTCCCACTATGGGGAGGGGCTTTAATTGCTTCCTGAAGGGGCCTTTGGTGCTCTTCTGAGAGCCCTGATTGAAATTTTATAATTTCCCAAAGCAAGTTGTCATTAAAATTCCGCAAACCTCACAGCTAGCGTCTTAATCTCCCTGCCGTTGTGAGATTAGGCCAGCATCTCTCCACGACTTCCCAGGGGTTGGCCTTGGGAGGGGCCCTTCTAAGCTCCAAGCCTGGGTCTCCTGCCGGCTGCCTTGAGGTTGTTGGGAGGCTCAAAGGAGAGGGTGGACATCACGTTCTTCGTTCTTCGGGCCTGCCTGGAAAACTAGATTCTTGATGTTGAGCTAAACAAAGCCACTTACGGCAATTCGGAAGGAGGAAGTGACTTGCCTAAGGTCACACAACTAGAGAGGGCTTCTCAATGACTATTCTAGTATCTTCATAACTCCGATAGCTCATAATGCTTCCTCCTTGTCCCCATAACCCCAGGTGACTGTAATCAATGTGGAAAATGGGGGAGGCACGCAGGACAGAAGAGGGAAAAACAAAGGAATTTAAATTTAGGTAGCGCTATGTTCTGGTCCCGTGGATTCAATAATCCTAGGAGAAGCGGGCATCTGCCCCACTTTACAAATAAATAGATTAAAGCTCAGAGAAGGGAAGTAACCTGCCCATGGTCACACAGCGAGTGTGCTCTCGTCAGGACTCCAGTACACATCTTCCAGACAGTGATGCCCACACCCTTTCAGCCCATGGCACAGCCGACCTGAAGCTGCGCGGTGTCCCTGTACCCGGGGTGGGCTGGGCTCTATGAAAGAGCCTACGTAAACATCCTGATTCTCAGTGAGGCTCTGTCAGCTGGTGTGGTGATTTTAATTGTTTTTTTTTTTTTTTTAATCTTCACCAAGGATATTTTTCCATTGACTTTCAGATAGAGTGGGAGGGAGGGAGAGAGAGTGAAACATCAATGTGAAAGAGACACACAGATTGGTTACCTCCCAAACAACCCCAACCAGGGATCAAATAACAACCAAGGTACATGCCCTTGACCGGAATCGAACCCACCACATTTTGGTCCTCAGGCCAATGCTCTAACTGCTGAGCCAAACTGGCCAGGGCCGGTGTGGGGATTTTAAAATACATCCCCAAATCCTTTGATACTCTTCAAAGGGCAGAACCAACTCTGTACCACCCTACCCCCCAGAGGCACCACCCCATCCCCCAGAGGCACCACCCCATCCCCCAGAGGCACCACCCCATCCCCCAGAGGCTGGGTTGCACTCTCTTCTTGGAAACTGAGTGACAAACTGTCTTGTTCATGGCAATTGTCTTCCGATCTGTTGGCCTTCCTGTTCCTCAAATGTTCTGTTAACACGCTGTATTCTCCCACACTTGGGTGGGTCACATCCACCCCGCAGGCCTCAGTCTCCTGGTCTGGAGACAGCCACACCCTAGGTCTGGACCTCACGTCCCTCTCAAGCAGCTTGTGATTCTTGCCCTACTTTATGTATTCCCTTAAATGGACTCCCTTTTAACTTTTTTGCTTTTTATTTTTCAGTTACAGTTTGTAGTCAATATTATTGTGTATTCATTACAACTGTACAACATGGTGGTTAGATAATCACATACTTTATAAAGTGCAACATGTCCAGTGCTCACCTGGCATCATAACAGTGATTACAATATGATTGGCTGCATTCCCTGTGCTACACTTTACATCCCGGTGACTATTCTGTAACTACCAATTTGTATTTCTTAATCTCTTCACCTTTTCACCCAGTCCCCTGACCCCTCTTCCCTCTGTCAACCATCCATCTGTTCTCTGTGTCTGTGAGTCTGTTTCAGTTTTGTTTATTTATTTTGTTCCTTAGATTCCACATATAAGTGAAATTATATGATATTTGTCTTTCTCTGACTGAGTTATTTCACTTAGCACAATACCCTCCAGGTCCATCCATGTTGTCAGAAGTGGTATTCTGACCGAGTAATATTCCATTGTCTGTATGTAGCATTTCTTCTTTATCTAATCATCTAGTGATGGGCACTTGGGTTGCTTCCATATCTTGTCTATTATAAATAATGCTGCAATGAACATAGGGGTGCGTGTATTCTTTCAAATTAGTGTTTCAGGTTTCTTCAGATATATACTCAGAAGTGGAATCACTGGGTCATGAGGCAGCTCCATTTTTAATTCTCTGAGGAAACTCCATACTGTTTTCAACAGTGACTGCACCAATCTGCATTCCCAACAGTAGTGAATTATGGTTCCTTTTTCTCCACATCCTCATCAATACTTGTTGTTTGTTGATTTATTGATGATAGCCATTCTGGCAGGTGTGACGTGATATCTCATTGTGGTTTTAATTTGCATCTCTCTGATTGTTAGGCACATTGAGTATTTTTTCATATGTCTGTAGGCCATCTGTATGTCCTCTTTGGAGAAGTGTCTATTCAGGTCCTCTGCCCATTGTTTAATTGGATTATTTGTGGGTTTTTTTGGTGTTGGATTGTATAAATTCTTTATATATTATGGATATTGACCTTTTATCAGATATATCATGGGTGAATATCTTCTTCCATTCAGTAGGTTGTCTTTTTGCTTTGCTGATGATTTCCTTTGCTGTGCAAAAACTTTCTAGTTTGATGAAATCCCATTTGTTTATTTTTTTCTTTTGTTTCCCCTGTCCAAGGATATATATTAGAAAAGATATTTCTAAGAAAATGTCAGAGATTTTACTGCCTAGGTTTTCTTTTAGGAGTCTTATGGTTTCAAGTCTTACATTTAAGTCTTTAATCCATTTTGAGTTTATACTTTTAGTATATGGTGTAAGAAGGTGGTCTACTTTCATTTTTTGTATGTATCTGTCCATTTTCCGAACACCATTTATGAAATAGACTCTCTTTACCCCATTATATGTTTTTGCCTCCTTTGTCAAATATTAATTGACCATATAGGTGTGGGTTCATTTCTGGGCTCTCTGTTCTGTTCCATTGATCTGTGTGTCTGATTTTATGCCAGTATCATACTGTTTGGATTAGTACAGCCTTGTAGTATAGTTTGATATCACACAGTGTGATACCTCCAACGTTGTTCTTCTTTTTCATGATTTCTGTCACTTCAAGGTCGTTTGTATTTTCATATGCATTTTTGGTTTATTTGTTCTAGTTCTGTGAAACATACCATTTGTATTTTTTGTAATCCTCACCTGAGGATATTTTTCCATTTATCTTCAGATAGAGTGGGAGGCAGGGAGGGAGGGAGGGAGGGAGGGAGAGAGAGAGAGAGAGAGAGAGAGAGAGAGAGAGAGAGAGAGAGAGAAACATCGACATGAGAGAGACACAGCAATTGGTTGCCTCCTACTCAACACCAACCACAGCCGGGGACCTAATTGCAACTGAGGTACATGCCCTGGGCTGGAAACAAACCCGTTACTCTTTGGTCCGAAGGCCAATGAGCCAAACCATCCAGGGCTACCATTTGTATTTTGATAGAAGTTGCATTGAACCAATAGATTGCTTTGTGTTGTATGAACATTTTTTTTTATTAATTAATTTTTGTTACAGATGTTTCTCCTTTTTCCCCCACTGATTCCCCCCTCCCCCTCCCTCCTTGCCCTTTCCCCAGTTTGTTGTCCATGTCCACTATTCATGCATACATGCATATAAGTTCTGTGGTTTATCTCTCCCCCACCACCCCCCTCCTCTGGGGATCGTCAGTCTGTACCCCACTTCCACGTCTCTGGGACTACCCATTCCTCAGACTGTTATGTTCATTATATTCCACAAATAAGTGAGATCATATGAAACTTGTCTTTCTCTGTTTGGCTTGTTTCACTTAGGATGATACTTTCCAGGTCCTCCCATGTAGTCTCAAAGGATAAGAGATCTTTCTTTCTTATAGCTGCATAGGATTCATTGTGTATATGTACCACAGCTTTTTTATCCATTCGTCTACTGATGGACACTTAGGCTGTTTCCAGATCTTAGTTATTGTAAATAGTGCTTCTACAAACATGGGGGCACATATATTCTTCCTGATTGGTGTTTCAGGCTTCTTAGGGTATATTCCTAAAAGTGGAATCACTGGGTCAAATGGAAGTTCAATTTTTAATTTTTTTGAGGTAACACCATATTGTTTTCCATAGTGGCTGCACCAGTCTGCATTCCCACCAGCAGTGCACTAGAGTCCCCTTTTCTCCACACCCTCGCCAACACTTGTTGTTTGATGATTTGTTGATGGCGGCCATTCTGACAGGTGTGAGGTGATACCTCATTGTTGTTTTAATTTGCATCTCTCTGATGATTAGTGATGATGAGCATTTCTTCATATGATTCTTAGCCATTTGTATGTTCTGTTTGGAGAGGTGTCTATTTAGTTCCTCTGTCCATTTTTTAATTGGATTCTTTGTCTTCCTTTTGTGGAGTTGTATGAGCACTCTATATGTATTGGAAATTAACCCCTTATCTGATATATCATTGGCAATTATGCTCTCCCATACAGTGGGTGGTAGCCTTTCCATTTTGACGATTGTATCTTTCGCTGTGCAGAAGCTTTTGAGTTTGATGTAGTCCCATGTGTTCATTTTCTCCTTTGTTTCTATTGCCTTAGGTGATGTGTCAGTAAAAATTCTGCTGCGTATGATGTCTGAAATTTTGTTGCCTACAGTCTCTTCTAGGATTTTTATGCATTCATGAGTCACATTTAAGTCTTTTATCTATTTTAAGTTTATTCTCGTGTAGGGTGTAAGTTGATGGTCTAGTTTCATTTTTCTGAATGTAGCTGTCCAATTTTCCCAGCACCATTTATTACAGAGGCTGTCCTTACTCCACTGTATGCTCTTGCCACCTTTGTCAAATATTAATTGAGCATATTGCCTTGGGTCCATTTCTGGGTTCTCTGTTCTGTCACTGGTCTATATGCCTGTACTTGTGCCAGTACCAGGCTGTTTTGATTACAGTGGCTTTGTAGTATGAATATTTTAATGATGTTAATTCTTCCTATCCATGAGCACATTGTATTCTTCCATTTATTTGTATCTTTTTCAGTTCCTTGCTTCAGTATCTTATAGTTTTCTGAGTATAGATCTTTTACCTCCTTGGTTAAATTTATTCCTAGGTAATTTCTGACGCAACTGTAAATAGGCTTGTTTTCTTAGTTTCCCTTCCTGACAGTTCATCATTGGTGTATGAAAGTACAACCAATTTCTGAATATTTTGTTTCCTGCTACCTTACTGAATTTAGTTATCAGTTCTAGTAGTGTTTTTGTTGGAATCTTTAGTGTTCTCTATTTACAATATCATGTCATCTGCAAATAATGACAGTTTTACTTCTTCCTTTCTGATTAGATGCCTTTTATTTTTTCTTCTTGTCTGATTGCTGTGGCTAAGACTTAATGGACTCCCTTTTTTAAAAGCAAAGAAGTGGATTTAAAAGGAAACTTTATGTAAGTGCAAAATCAATATCATTTGCCACAAATAATAGGCAATCATAAAAAATAAATACAACAGATACAATAAATACAATGAGCTAGGTCTAGCTGTCTTTCCAAGGCTCTGTGGCTTCTTTGTAAGAACAGGAAGTGGGGGAGCTCTGGAGAGGCGTGAAAGCCACACGTGTGCCCATCTGAGCCTCTCTCCCTGACGAGATCAGAGAGATGGAAAGAAAATAGCCTAGGATCATGCTGCTCACTGCGACTTCCTGTGTTCTACGCCATGCTATGTCCATCTAAAACCGCTCCGTGGCCATCAGTGTTCCCAGACCTCATTACTGGAAACACTGAACTCATTCATCCTCTGCCCCAAGCTTCTACATGGCATTTCAGAGCAGGAAGGCCCAGAGGAGAACAAGCAAAGCCTAATTTTATAATGCATGTTTTAAAAACACAAAAATGTCAGCTCGACCTAAGACAATGGCTTGGCCCCCTAAATGGTTAGGCAATCTCTGTTTATTTTTGTGCATGTGGTTGTACCTAAGTTGTCACATCTCTCCCTTGGTTTGTCCATTCGTAAAATGCTGAGATCTAATCCCAATGGCCTCTGTTGTCCCTTAAAACTGGTTGAGTATCAGGCCGAATTTCAGAGCTGCCCTTCTTTAGATGCACACTCACACATACACACACACACACACACACACACACACAGCTGCCCCCACTGGCCTCCTTTTGCTTCAGGACTGGGACACCGAACAGGAATTGCATTTAGTAAAACAGCTCACTCCCCTTGACTTGGTTTGGTGCCTTTTCTAAATAACAAGGGCCTGGCAACATCAGAACCTGCGACAATCTTTATTAACGAAGCTCCCGGCCCCGTGTGGAGAAGACCCAGGCAGCATATGCAAACGTGCTAAGGAAATTATTTCCATCAGCTCCAGCTATTTGAAAGCAATTGAAAAGTTTTCATGTGAAGAAAAAGTAATTTTCCTGATGTGCGTTTCAAGAGCTGTTTGTCTGCCCCCACCTAACACAGCCCCAGCTGCCCCAGCTCAAAGCCTTCTACATTTTATTAAACCACAGCTAAGTGGCGTCATGCTGTTAAAATATTGTGTCGCTTTTTAAAGTGATATCATTACCTAATAATTTTGAGAGCTTTACTTTTTTTTTTTTTCTTTGTCAGTTAGGGAAATGGACCAAATGTCTTGGCAGCATCTCGGCATCATGAAGAGGGGGATTAGGGGGGTCTGGGGGACTGGTGCCAAAAAGCATGAACTGAATTCCAGAGGTCATGTGGGAAAGGAAAGCATCTATAAATTCTTCCCTGTCTCAAGTGGATAAAGAATTGGGGGTGGGGAGCATGAAATGCAGGGAAACATGGCCAAAGCGACCCCTGACCCCAGAGGGGGATTTTCCATGACGCTAATGAAACTTACATTTCAGGGCCCTTGCACTTAATTTTATAATCATAATATGTCTCATTTAAAGAGTGTACATTTTCTATTGCAATACAACAAATTACCTCAAACTTAGGGGATTAACCAACACCCATTTTAGCTCACAGTTCTGTCTGGCCTGGTATGACTGGGGGGGGGGGTCTCTGCTCGGGGTCTTTGCTCAGGGCCTCACAAGGCTGAAATCAAAGTGTCACCTTGGCTGAGTTCTTCTATGGAATCGATGGGAGAAAAGCTGCTTCCCAGATCATTCTCGGTGGCAAATGCAGTTCCTTGAGGCTGTAGGACTGAGGTCCCATTTCCTGGCTGTCTGTGAGCTAAGGATAGCTGTCAGCCCTACAGACAACTTGCATTTCTACTACATGACCCTTCCATCTTCAAGCCAGTAATGGTGCATCAAATCCTTCTAGCTGAATCTGAGCTCTTCTTTTTCAACCAACTAGAGAAAAGTCTCTGTTTTAATGGACTCATGACTAGGTCAGGCCCAGCCATATTATCTTCCTGTCTGAAGGTCAGTTGTGCCATATAACAATCTAATCATAGCAGTAAAATCCATCATAGTCACAGTCCCAAGGACTAGGCAGGACATGTACTCGAGAGGGGTGGGAAATCTCAGTAGGCCAATTTAAAACTCTGCCTACCACAAAGAGAGGTGCCAAATTATATAACCTTCAGGCCACACAAAACTTGGATCTACCTTTACCTGATCTTCTTGATCTTGGAAATTCCCATTTGGACCATTTGAATGGCCTCAGGTTGATCTTGGGACTTTAGACTCTTTTTCAGACTCAATAGCTCAAAAATCCACCACGCCCTTCCTCCCAATAAGCCTCATTGAAAGTCAAAACGGAGCCGAGCATGCGAGGCCGTAATGGTCACCTGTTGGTTTTTCTGGAAACCACTCTCCTCTGTTGATAGCCCCCTGGATTTCCTTTCCTGTCAAACTGTTCCCCCACTTGAAGTCTGTGTGGTTCAGAAAAGGGCCCCATCTCCAGCTCCATGGATGAGTGAGTAATGTTTATCTGGTCAAGTTAAGACCCCCTTTCCTTTTGATCTTAACACTTGGATGGCTAAATGACCCAAGGCAGCCCAAGGTAGATTGGTGTAAGCCACCAGAAAGGAGCATTATTCTTTTCCACTGAGGCTATAAGCAGTAAGGATGATATGCCTGGAATTAAAGGGGTAACAAGTGAGGCCTAATAATGAAGAGAATCTGGAAGAGCAGCCCTGAGCGAAGAGAGAAATGGGTCCTAATTATACCATTTGAGGCTTTAGATTATACTGAGCCTGAAGTTAGGCCACCCTTAGACAAACTAATTTATTTCTCTTTCATTTAATAATTCATTTATCCATCCATCAATCCATCCATCCATCCATCCATCCATCCATCCATCCATCCAGGCATTCATTCTTTCTTTCACTCATTCTTCTTTTTTTGAAGCTATTTGGTATTGAGTTTCTTTCCCTTATAATCAAAAGACTAAGGTAGCAGGTCCCATAGCCAGTCCCAATCTCACTCTTTCATTCTGCTCTCTCGCAGGTGCAGCCCCCTCCCACCTGTCCTCCAGCCAGACTGAAATGATGTCGCTCCTGGCCACTCACCCTCGCTCATCGTACTCCCATCCCCTGGCCTCTCCATCTATTTCCTCTGCCCCTCCACATGGTGCTCAGCTCAGATGACACTCTGTTCTTGACATCTTACCACCCCTCCAGCTTCATTAAGAGCTACTTTTGTCTATTTCTTGACCCTCAGAATACATTGTTATTACCTACCTACTTTCCAGTCCTACTCTCTCTTGCCCTTTTGCCTGATCTCAGTTATTCCCACTCACATCCCATCCCTGTGTGTGTCACACAATAAATGACTAGTTATGCATGGATGTTTGGGGGTGGGGAACCTAACATGGTTTCCATTTTAAGACAAAAGAAACAGAGGTTCAGGGAGGTAAGTCAGACCAATCGGAAACCAAAACCTACAATTTTAACGGCTATAAAGTCTTTCACTTAATTATATTACCATTAATATTGTTATTAGTATTGAGAGTAACAAAGCATTATCACACACTGAGCCTTTGCCTTGCAGTGTGGCAAGAAGTAATTGAAGTGGATTACCACTTTTGTTGTTGTTGTTAATCCTCACCTGAGGATCTTTCTCCATTGGTTTTTTTAGAGAGAGTGGGAGGGAGGGAGGGAGAGAAAAACATTGATGTGAGAGAGCACATCAGGGCCAGGGAGCAAACCTGCAACTCAGGTATGTGCCCTTGACCGGGAATTGAACCCAAGACCCTTCGGTCCTCAGGCCGACACCCTAACTACTGAGACAAACAGGCCAGGGTTGTAGATGATCACTTTTAATCTTCAAAACAATCTTCTAAAACAAATGCTCATGTGTACTATTTTATAGGTGAGGAAACTGAGTCCTGAGAGGGGTCAAATGATTGCCCAAGGTCACACAACCAGAGTCTAAACCCAATTCTCCTTTAGGAAGCATTGCTCTTGGCCACCCCCTTTGCCGATGCTTGGAGAACGAGGGGAGGGGCCAGAGGATGGGCAAAGGGGCCAGCAGCAGTGCCCCCCTCACCCCTTCCCCAGGAGAGCACTCTCCCTTGATCCAAAGCAATACCTGGGTCAAAATCTCCATTTTCAATCACCTAAGCTCGTCAGTCTGGACTGGGTGTTTAAACTGGATTTTTCTTTCCTTTTTTTTTTAATTGGAAGGAAGCTTTAAACACTTTGAAAGTGGCCTCAGGGACCAGATCACAGCATGCTGGCATCTCGTCCTTCCGAGGCAAGCATTCGGCAGCCACATTGCAAGCTCTGTTTTCAATTACAAAAGCTTGTTTGAACAAGGGCCGGCACAGAGGCTGTTCAAACAGGCGTTTGTAATTGAAAAGGAGGAAAAACAAAAGATTTCTAACCTTCCAAAGCCAGGGTGGGAAGGAGCTGGTCAGACCATTTGTGGAACCAAAATGGTGGAGAACAGAAGGGGGATTGGGGCCAGCCAAGGCGCTCCGGGCTGCTCCGCGTGGGCGGGAGCACAGCTGCAAGAACCGCACAGACCCTGGTTCTGTCCCCAGGTGGGACCAGCCCGAGCCGGGCTGCCCCGGGCCCACCCATAGCGTGTGGGTTCTTGACTTCATGCAGGAAAGACTTCACAATTCGAGTCCAGAGTATGTTTATTAAAGTTGGGGCCAGTGAAACAAGGAAGGGCTTAGGACAGAAGCAGCAAAGGGAGAGGGACTAGGAGGGGCTGCTTTGGTTCACGGGAAAGTCAGAGAAAAGGGGCCTTTGGGACAGGCTCAGGGAGTTAGTCTGGATGGGCTGCCACTGCCCACTGCTGCCCTGGTTGCAAGTCTGATGGGGTCCCCCAGAGTTTAGGAGATGAACACCAGAGAGGGAGGAAGAGAGGGAGGGAGGGGCGTAGGTGGGCTCCGGGAGGGAGAGCACACGCTGGGTCCTTTGTTTGGGGTTTTTTTTTAAAGCCTGGGAGTTTTGAGGAGTTCTTAAGAGATGATTTCAATAGAAAAGTCATCAGTTTTTCAGGTGTATCCTTTCAGGGTTGTGTCTCTGATCACTGGTTGGCTCCAGGACAGGGGGACATTAGTCAATACAGCTGGTGTTGATGTCAGCCATGGGGTCACTTGTCTGGTTTTGCTGCTTTTCTGGGCCTGGAGCTGAAATACAACTGAGGCCCAGATGTTTTCTCCAGAGAGGAGAGGTCAGGGGGTCTAACCACATGGTCAGTTATACGCCAGAAGAGGAAAGGCAAAGTCTGTGCCGGCTTTGCCCATGATTGCAACCAGGGTTTTTGGCCCTGGTGACCTTCTGTATCTGGCTGTAAATCGCTTGGCCAGTTTGTTCAGCTGTGTCTCATTTTCCTCATTTCACTTGGCAAGGGATTTTCCTAGCTTCTTACTGTCCTGCCTCATCCCCGCTCAGAGCCTTCCATCCCTGAAATCGTTTAGGGTGATGAGGGAGGAGGGTACGTCTTCAGTAGCTGATTCCTGCTGAGTAAGGGTCGTGGTCCCTGCCTGTGTAGGGTACGAGTGTTTCCCTGCCTGACCTAAGGGGGCAAGGTAATGGGATTCAAGACTGGAACCAGAGGCTGTTGGCTGGCTCTTCTGAAGTAGGAATGAGCTTGAATCCCTGAAGCATCATCATTTTGACATGGAATTGTTGTATTGTAGAGATGACAGATTTGACAGGAAGGTTAAAAACGCATGGCCTGAAAATGAGAATTACAGTAACTAAAGGTTTGAGGAGAGGTAAGGACCAGGTGCTAGAGTGAGGGACCAACTGTACAGTGTCCCAGATTAAGGAGGTGGAGGGGCTTCCCTGATGGAAGGTGTGTCAGTGCCTGGAGCCCTTTTGTGTACTGTAGTTAGACTAAGGGGGGCAACCTGAGGTCTCCCGCTGAAAATGTGTATTTTTCTGTCTGAACCTCTTGGGCAGGGGAGAAAAGGCAGTTTCAAGACGGCAGAACTTTGGTCCCTTCAGTCCCACCCTTTTATTGTATTTATTTATTTATTTATTTATTTATCCCCAGTTGAGGACATGCTTAGAGAGAGGAAGAAGAGGGGAGAGAGAGAGAGAGAGAGACATCAATGTGAGAGAGAAACTTTGATTAGTTGCTTCCCATACACGCCCCAACCAGGGACCAAACCCACAACCCCAGGCATGTGCCCTGACCATGAATCCAACTGGCAACCTTTGGGTGCACAGGATGACACTCAACCAACTGAGCCACTCTGGCTGTGCCTAGTCCCACCCGTTTAAATTATAAAAGAAGCCAAGTTAGTTGCTGTCTCCATATTTCATTGACTCAATGATTTAGTCCTGAAAATACCTCAGTTCAGCTAAATCACTGAGTCTCCCTTCAGGAAGTGGCCGTGCAGGTGGGCTTCCAATGTAAGACTTATATTGTGTCAACAAGCCAACAGGTATTTAATAAGGGGTCTGCCTAGAAGAGCAGAAGAAAAAAACAAAGGTTAATGGTCAGAGCTCATTATGAACTAGTCTCTGAGTTTGTCGGGCTGTCAAGAAGATGTTTAGGTACAGTTTCTTTTGCTGGAATGAGAGCCAGCAGTGACCGTCTGATAGACACCTGCCTCGGTCCAGGGTCTGTTTTGATGTAGGCATCAGGGGACTGGACTCCGATAGCTCAAAGGGACATGATTGGAGGTAGGAAAGTACAGTGAGTCTCACCAATGGCACCTAAGGAAAGTGTCATATGACCAGGTGATCATTTATAAATGGCACCAAAAGCCATTGATACCTAGAATAAGAAAATTACTTCATTTTTAATTTTTCAGGCAATATTTTGCAATTTACCCAGCAAAAAGTCTCAGTTTGCTACGTGCATATCTTGAACTCTTAACACTTCCACTTGGAACCTTCTAGGAATCTGGATAGAATTTAGTAACATTGTTGTGCTTTCGCTGCATTTTAAGAAAAACAATTGCTTCAAATTTAAGGAAATTTCAGTTAAAATTGAATCAATTTAAAAATATTACATGAATAATAGAGCCGTAGTATAAAAGTACAGGAAAAATCACGCTGGTGCCTAGATACCATAAAAATAAAGAGGTTGAGGAAAACCAAATTTGGGGACACTGGTTTGGCTGCTCAGAGTTTGGATGATAGCACGGCCGTTGTGGCTCAGTGGTTGAGCATTGATCCATGTACCAAGAGGTCGCAGGTTTGATTCCCAGTCGGGGCACATGCCCAGGTTGTGGGCCAAATCCCTGGTGGGGGGCATGCAGAAGGTGGCTGATCATATTCTCTCTCATCGATGTTTCTATGGCTCTCTCCCTCTCCCTTCTTCTCTCTCGAAAATCAGTAAAAAGAAAAAAAAAATTTTTAAGAGTTTGGATGACAGAGTGGCTGTGTATACTCACATGTACTAACTCACCACATACTCATCTACCCAACTGGTATAACCCTCCATCCCTCCTCTGCAAAATGAGACTAATAAAACCGCCTCACTGAAGAGGTTGCCCTGAGGACTTACAAAATAAGCAGTCACTTGGTAACTGTTTTCCTATTATTGTTGTTAAAAATAATATTACCACTTAGCTTAATGTTTCTCAAACTTAAATAATGCACCAACGCCCTTTAGTGGGAAAGCAATTCCTGTGAATCTGCAAGAAGCAACGGTGTGTCAGACCTCCAGCATATGGCTAGGGAAGGATCCAATCTGTCAGCCACGGATCCGGGCACCGCAGAAATAACAATAGAGAGACTGAGGTACAAGTGATTTCTCAAGGTCACACCACTAGTGATTGAATCAGAGTTACACTAGAGCTCAAACAGACAATTTGGGGTGTGTCTGCCCTGTTCATTATGGTACATTCAGCATCCCTCTTTCCTTCTCCCCTACATCGAGTTCCAAAAGCAGCCCCAGTCGCAGTATCAACCCAAAATGTCACCACACATTTCCAAAGACTCCCCGGGGAGGTGGCACCTGGCCCTGACTAGAGACCCGCAAATGTCCTTGCCCCAACCCTCCCCCACTTGACTTGCTCTGGGTGTTTTGGAAATAAGGTTTCTAGCGATAGACGATAGACGTGGTGTTGGTGAGCCCAGGCAGTAGATTCAAATAGACCAGGTTCTCTGAAGTGTTACATGATTGATTACTTGCATTTCGAATATCAAATGGCATTGGGTTTGGAAAGGATGCCGGTCGGTCTCATGTCTTCACCTCTCCCCTGTCACTGGGAAACAGGACACTATGGCTTGGAGTGACCTGATGCTGCATCATGGCCTACCTTTGTCCCTCCACTTCCCAGCTGATGGGGTGAGAATACCACCCCACATGAGCAGGGCCCCCAGTCCTACAGCCCCTCTCCCCAAGTCAACAGGATAACAGATGGAAAAGGTATAGAATGCCCGATGTATAGTCTCTGAATAATGGAAGGAAGGGGAGCTTGGCTCATCAGACTCTTGGTATTTCAGTTTGTGAACGTGAGCACTGCCCGAGGGAGTTGAGGCAGAGGGAGAGACAACCACGTGGAGTCTGTGCTGATGCAGGGCAAGGGGAAGGGGGGGAGCAGACCTGGGAGGATGGGAAGGAACCTGATGTCCATGTGCCTGGCCCTTCCCTTCCCTTCATTCCTTTCCCCTCCCCTCGTACCCTTCCCCTCTGTTCCCTTCCCTTCCCTTCCCTTCTCTTCCCTTCCCTTCCCTTCCCTTCCCTTCCCTTCCCTTCCCTTCCCTTCCCTTCCCTTCCCTTCCCTTCCCCTCTATTCCCTTCCCCCCTTCCCCTCCATTCTCTTTCCTTCATTCCTTTCCCCTCCCCTCCATTCACTTCACATCCCTTCCCTTCCCTTCCCTTCCCTTCCCTTCCCTTCCCTTCCCTTCCCTTCCCTTCCCTTCCCTTCCCTTCCCCATCCCTCCCTTCTCTCTCTCACACATGACATAAAATTCACCATTTTCACCATTTTGAAGTGGGCAATTCATTGGCATTTAGTACATTCAAACTGTTGAACATTTTCATCATCCCAAAAGGAAACTCATAGCCATTAGCAGTCACTCCCCATTCCCCCTTCCTTCCAGCCTCAGACAACCACTAACCTAGTTTCTGTGGCTACGGGTTTTCCTCTTGTGGACATTTTACACAAATGGAATCATACAGTACGGCATCTTTCATGTCTGGCTTTTTCTACTTAGCATAATGATTTTAAGGTTCATCCATGTTGTACATGTATCAGTGCTCCTTCCTTTTTATGACTGAATAATATTCCACTGTATGGATATACCACATTTTGTCTATCCAGTCATGAGCGGAGGGACACTCTGGCTGTTTCCACCTGCTGGCTATTGTCAGTAACAGCGCTGTGAACATGCGAGTGTGGGAGGTAGGGGCTATGCGGAATCCCTTCCCTCAGTGGCAGTTTGCCTGCCAAGGTGAGCCATCTGAAGACTGGTACTTAGGAAAGACAAGTTTGGGTGTGGAGAGAGGGACAGCTGGATGGCATGAATGAGCAGCTCCAGTGGGAATCTGTGCTGGAGGGCACCCAGGGCAGGAAAGTCCCAGGCTCCTGGCTGGAAGAGCCCAGAGAATGCAAGGAGAGAGAGAAAGTCCCTGGCACCAACTTAGGGTACTCTGCTGTGGTTTTGCCTCAGGAAAGATCTCGTCTTTACTGTGCTGCAGTCTCTGCAAAGGAGAATTTCCATCCCGACCATGCTGTCCCTGGGACCCACACAATCATCCCAGTCCTGGGGAAGGAGGACAATGACTCAAGTCATAAGCCGGGGTAAAGACCATGAAGGTAGATTCATGGTCAGGATGCTCCTTGGATGGTGGGAAAGCCAGGGAGATCTCTGAGGGTCCCTAAGGAAGATGCAGGGAGGCATGGTAGTCAAGAATTGGCTCTGAAGGCAGAGTGTCTGGGTCTGACCACCTCAGGTGTGATGTCAGGGTAGATGCTCCATTCCATGTGCCCCCACCCGATGCCCCTCCCTGTGCATTTGCTCAAGCTGATATTCACATAGAAGGACCTTGCTACTCATCAGCAACCCATAGCTCCCTTCTCACTCAGTGGGTCCCCTCAGCCTCGTTTGGCTGGTCCCCGCAAGTCCCTCTTGAGCCACACTTGAGGCTCACAGACCAGCTTAGTGACTTATAGAAAGGGCAGTTCGGGGAGGGAGACCCCCTCCCCCACCACAGCACAGCATTCTTCTTCTCCTTTCTGTTAATTTAGAGTTTATGATTTTTCTTATTTAAATTGTAAATTTCCCTTCCCTGGAAGTCTTGCCTAAACTGCCCCATTAGGACAACATTAGCAGCCGTTCTCCTCTGGAGACAGATTTCCTGATAGCACCTCTGCATCACAGGGTACAGAGCGAAATTATCAGCGGCTCCAGCAAGTGGCTAGAGAGGTGCACGTGGACTCTGACCAAGGCCTCCAGGGCCTCTAGGGAGAGGTGAGGGGAGGATGCTGGCTGAGCCTCTGTCCACACGCACTCCCCAGCTAAAGCCCATGAAGAAAGGAGAGCCAAACTCTTCCCCAGCTCAGGAGCGCATCCAGGGGAGGAGCAGCATGCCCGTGTCTGGCAAGCCCAGTGGGTGCCATTTTTCAAAGGCTTGAATATTTCACACGTCCTTCTGTGGCGGGGCTCACATGAAGAAGGGAGCACGGTTGCCCCTGAATTCTGAATTTACTTTAAGGAATTAAGCTCATTTATTTTTATCTTGATTACACTATGGGGTTGGAGGAATTTATGGAAATCTGGGTAAGGAGAATTCTGGACAGATAAGGACATTACAGAGGGGTGGGGTGATCACTGATGGAAATGGGGAGAAGTAGCCTAGGCCAGCTGTAGCTTCCTGCCAGAGGGCTGGGGACGCTGCAAGGTGGATGCCTCTCACCTGGGTCATGTGCCCAGCAAGGAGAGGGGGTGTGCTCTCAGAAGCACTTGTGGAGCCTGGTGGACAGAAGCTTCCAGTGCATTCTCTTTGCTCCATCAAGACTAGGGAGTGAGTGAGGTCTCTCAGCTGGGTCTCCTCCACCTGCTGAATCTCCTTGTTTCCTCCCTACTCTCTTTCTTTTTCCATTTTCTCATCCCCTTCTTTATCCAGAATAACAGCAACAGAAATAGGTGCTGTTAGTAGTCTCATCAATATCAATGATTGGCTACATCTCAAAATCAATTTCATATCGATGCCCTCATTGGTCCTTCCAAGTCAAATAAGGTGGTTTCCCCCTCGGAATGCTCTCTCCTTATGCACTTCTCTCCCCTCACAAGCGCATTTTGCTTTAAGGACACAGGATCTGAACATCTGAGTCGGTAGGAAAGACCTTCTTCTAGGGAGGGTGGATGACACAAGGAAATATCCTTATCACACCAGAAACCACCAGACAGTCTATTAAGAACTGGAACAGGACCAGAGCCCCACCTTCTCAGTCACCCCTCAAACGCACTGCTTATTATAACCTTCCCATTCTCTGAGACACATGGCATGACACCTGTCTCCTCACAGGTGCTCAGCAATATTTATGGAGTTGCATGGACTTTGGAGGGGTGAAGTTACATGTCCCCTATCACTCAGAATGGAAGGTGGATTGGAACTGATGATTCTCATCATCCATGGCATCTCCTGCTCAACATTACGCAAGGACAAGGAGAAACCAGTCTACAGATACCCCCTGTATTGAACAATTCACCATTACGAGTGTGAATGCACAATCCCATTGGGCAGGAAATATTTATACTTTTCCACTAAGTTCACTGTGCACTTATTTTCCCCCTCTTTCAATCAGTTTTGAAAATTTTCAATGTTTAGCAGGAGTTTTCAACCAAAGCCTTCCTGAAGGGCATTTTATTCCTGGTCCTACACTGACCTAGTTATTCAGCACAGGTCTTCTGTCTCAAGGGCCAGGGTCTTACCTGCACAGTCACCTTGTCACCAGGCTGGCCTCCTCTGACAAGGGCTTTTGGTTACCCCTGGAAAGGACACTCCCTCCAGGGCCTGGCACAGAGCTGCCTTCCAGCCATGGCAACAGGCAAGACTAGTGTGGCAGTGTTTGGTTCCTCAAAGAGTTAGAGAATTGTCATGGGGCCCAGCAATATCCTCAAAGAACTGAAAACCTCGACTCACTCCTCAAAACAACCAAAGAGTGGAAACAGCTCAAATGTTCATCAGTGAGTGGGTAAACAAATGTGGGATGTCCATACAATGGAATATTACATTGCCATGAAAAAGAACAAAGTGCTGATCCATGCATGAATAAACCTTAAAAAAATGATGCTCAGTGAAAGAAGCCAGACACAAAAGGACAAATATTTTTGTATGAGTCCATTTAGATGAAATATCCAGAAGAGACAAATCTGTACAAACAGATTACTAATGGAGAGAGGCTGGGGGAGGGGAAAATAAGACGTGACTCTTTAGTGGGTATAGGGTTTCCCCTTGGGGTGATGAAATGTTTTGGAATGAGATAAAGATGGTGGTTGGGAAACATTGTACATGTATGAAATACTACTGAATTGTATACTTTAAATGTTAATTTTATACTGTGTGGGTTTTATCTCAATTCAGAAGAAAAGCTGTGATCCTTGCTTTGGGCTCTTATGAGGGTGACCACATAATTTACTGTCCAATCTGGGATATTTTAGGGGGGGTTAATTTTTTTTCTTTGTTCATTTAGAGAGGGAAGAAGGGAGAGAGAGAGAGAGAGATGGAAACATCATTGAGAGAGAACATTGATTGGCTGCCTCCTGCATGCCCCCACTGGGGATTTGGCCCACAACCTGGGCATGTGCCCTGACCGGGAAAGTGACCTCTTGGTGCATGGATCGATGTTCAACCTCTGAGCCACACCGGCCAGGCTAGGGGGGTTTTAATAATTAAACCAGGGCAACAGACATTCATCAAATTTCACCCAAGTGGCAGCAATTTCCACGTTATGTCCGCATATCCAGATGACAAGTAGGGACATCTCAACTAATCTCGGTACCTAAAGGTGTCAGGTGAGAGGCAGTAGGTTACCACTGCCCAGCTCTCCAGCATTGGCCAATGAGGCGTCCAGGTTTCTGCAGCCACTGTTTGCTCTGCCTGGAATCCCCGCCCTCCTCGAGCACCTGGGGAGGCACCCGCCCTGGGCGTCTGAACGAGAGACACCTGCTCTACGAAGCCTCCCTGGCATCCCAGAAGCCTCCCTGGCATCCCAGGCAGAGCGAGGTGTTGCTTCTTACCTTATTCTAATTTACTTCACTTATCACTGTAACTGCACACCTGCCCCGCACACACACCAACTGTCATCATATTGAGGACAGAAAGGACATCTTATTCAATTTGCAATCGTGATGGCTACATTGACACTCTCTAGTAAATCTGGTACTGAATGTATTCATCTTAGTTGAGGTGGGGAATGCATTTGGCCCATTCATTCATGTCACTGGCTTTAACTGATCACCTATTATCTGCCAGGCACTGGTGATATTCTACATGGAACTTGGTGAACCTGGTCTCTGATTCAAGTTTCCCAGGGCCCGGTGTTGGAGAACAAAGGTAACAATTCAGTTGTGATAACAGACACAGAGAACCGCATGCCGCCACTGACAGTCCTGAGTGTGTGGAACGTGGATTTCCCCTGGTCACGGAGGGCCTCCTTGAAGGGTGGTGATCAGACTGAGCTCCGAAGCTTGAGGAGGAGGATCTGGGAGATCACGGGAGGGTAACCGGCAGGAAGAACAGACAATGCAATGAGGAAGGACCTGTCCAAGCAACTGGGAAAATGTGCGGCTGGAAGAGAGGCAGGGAGAGAGGAGGAGAGCACGAGGAAGGCTGGGGAGGGGAAGGAGGTGGGGTGAAGTTGTAGAGAACCAAGGGCTGGACCACACCATGGGAAGTCATTTTAAATAGGGAAGCATCGCTCCTGATCATTCTGGCTGCACTTCCAAAATAGGTTAGGAAAGTACATTTGAGGGACCAGGTTGGAAAGCAAAGGGGAGGCTAGGGCAGGTATCCAGGTGAGAGATGATGGCAGCATGGAGCAGGGCACGATCACTTCTGTCCAGACACTGTTTCTCAGCTCCGAGGAGAAAGAAAGCAGGACTCGAGATATGCGCCCAGTGCCATCCAGAGGTTACCTTGGACCTCCTCACATCCTACTGCCAGGCGGGGGTCACCAGGGGAGGCGGGGAGGGAGGTTAAGCCTTCTCACCCCATCAGCGAGAGTCTTTTCTCTCTTGACTAAGAGGATGTCCTTCCCCACATTTTCCCAGCTCAGTCCAAGAGTTGTGCCTTCCAGAAGTTAAGCTGATAAGGCAGCGCCCCCTGGAGGCAGCGATAAGCGGCTTAGCGTGGAGGGCTGGTGCAGGCCTGGCCGACTTCTCACCTAAGAACCACTCCTGGAGCTTAGAAGGGAAATGAGAATTAGCTCCTCCTCGTGGGAGAGTCTCCTCTGGTTTCCTCAGAAATTAGTTCCAAAGCCAGGATGTGGTGGGGGAGGAGGAGTCAACTCTTCCGAGGTATAAAAAGAAAATGTCGGGGGCACTCCAGGCCCTAGGAAAGCATAAGGCTGACCGTAACCAGTCTAATTTAGATACAAGTCATGGTCAAGTAGAGACCTCTCCCCTAAGACTGTGCTCTGAGCTTATTCTTATGAGCAGAGATCTGGGGAAAGGAAGAAGAGAAAGGAATGAGAGAGAGCCAGGAACATAGCAACCGAGAGAACAGCATCCCCCAACACGAAGGGGAACTGGGAATGATCAGGGCTGCCGGGGTGAAGCCACCTAACCTTCTGCGGTGATGAAGAAAACATATTTCTTTCATCCGTGCTGTTGCTTGATGATCCGAGAGCCAGTTCAGACACCGCACAGATTATAAAACACACTGTCGCGCTTCCAGCTGTCCCAGGCCTTCTATGTGTACTTGAGAGCGAGTGTGAACCCCTAAACATGGTCTGCAGGGTCCTGCACACTCGAATCTCACGTCTACCGGGTCAGGCGCTGCCAGCTACCTTGAAGGCTGGTGAGATAAGACCCCTCCTGCCAGGGGTGCCCTGAGCAGCTCTGAGGAGCATCAACCCCAATGTGGTCATTGTGGATTTGAATCTGATGACAATTTTGGGGGTGGGCATGATAGCAACACGCATGTCTTACCTTCCTAAACTTCTCTGATCACCTACCAAAAGTTATTCCCTGTAATTCTCTATCATATCCTATTTATTTCTTTGCTAGCACTTAGTGCAGTCCCAATCCCACGTAGTGCTTATTTATGTCCTGTTTTACTGTCAGTCCTGCCCACTAGAAGGTGAGCTCCATGCAGGCAGGGGCCTTGCTGATCTTCTGTGCCCTCTCTTCTGGCCCCTAAGAAACAAGTAGGCATCCAAGTCTTTGTTGACTGAATACATGGACTAAAGGACAAGTCTTGAGTGGTGTTTCAATCTCTGGAGGGCTTCAGCCAGCTGCAGCTTCCCAGTACAGGAAGAGGATGCAATAGCCCGTTGAGTCACCTGGACTCTGTCCAAACTGTGTGGAGGTGGAAACACAAGCCGAATCAGTGACGACTTTGCCTCCTTAGGATCTGCAAGCTCATAAAGGGTGCAAGAGAATGGTCCCTCTCCATTCTAGACGCTTAGAGAAAAGAAAGAGTAGACAGTAGAGAGTGGTGATGTGGAAGTCTCTAGAAAACCCTCAGTGATTCGCACATCCTGGTGTTCATGTTCTTGAGTAATCTTCTCCCTGAATTGAGGACTCAACCTAATGACTCACTACAAAATGAATAGAATACAGCAAAAGTGACGGCATGTCACTTCCAATATTAGGTTTTAAAAAGCCCGTGGCTTCCAGCTTGGGAATCCTCTGGTTCTCCCTCTCTTCCTCGCTCCCTCTCTCAACCAGCCACCATGCTGTGAGGACAGTCAAGCAGGCTACACAGAGAGAGGTCCACATCGTGGGACTGGCTGGCCAACAGCTACGTGAGCGAGCTTAGAGGCCGGTCTCCTGAGCTCTGCCGACAGTTGCGTGACTGATGACTGAACCTGGAGGCAGACCCTCCTGCTGCAGTCCAGCCTCCAGATGAGACCACAGCCCTGGCTAACAGCTCCATGGCAACCTGCCTCAAGCTAGGGGCACAGCTACACCGCTTCCTGATTCTTGGCCCACACACATTCTAGGGTAAATAAATGTCTATTGTTCTAAGCCAGCAAACGTTGGGATAATTTGTTACAGTACTAGATAACTAATACACATGGGAAGACATCTTCTAGGTACCACTAACACAGAATGAAGGTACATTCTTCTTGGATGTTTCAGGTCCATGACTTCCTTCCCTCCTGGCCACCATCAGCACATGAGAAGGCAACAGGGACCTCATTAAAATTGGGAGTTAATGCTCCACCTCTGATTCATTCAAAGTCAAGGTCAATTGCAAGGAACAACTAAATAAGTACCTTATCATCTCTTAACCTTGGTTTCCTCATGAGTAGAGTTGGGGGAAGGACAGAATCTACCTTGTTCACCTCTCAGAATCGGTACAAAACAGTCAACACACAAAGTGCTTAGCATGGTACTCAGCACATAGTAGGTGCTAATACGATGTTAGCTGTTATTTTATCTTTCATTGGGCCATTAGCAAAGGTCAGATGCAGAATCCTTGGAATTCTGGCCGAGTTATCTGAAAATTCTGGTAACTCTTGAGCAAGGACCTCATCATACTCCTGCGTACGTTCAAACAACCTCCTACATGGGGTGAAGGGGGCGGTAAACAAACAACTGGGATACACAAGATGGTGAGCGTGGCGCCCTTTCTACATATTAAGCCAGGTCACTGTCATCCTTATAATACCTCCATGAAGCTCATTCTAGGTAAAGAAAGAGAAGCCAGCACATAGCTACTAAATGTAGCTCAGAAATGTCGAGGGACTTGGCTGAGGTCATGCTCTCAGCGGTGCTAGAATCTGAATTTAGACTTGAAGCTGATGACACATGTAGAGTGCTTTTCCTGAGTGGTTTGATTCCTTACGACGCTGGCCAATGAGCCAGCGTCCTGCTTCCCCTCTGCGTCTGAGTTCTGAGGCGAGCACTGGATACTTTCCCCTGACATCTTCCCTGTGGACCTATCCCTTTGTTAAACTTTTTCCTCGTTAGAACTTCACTTTCACTGCGAAGCCAGCTCTGCTAATCTCATGTCAACTCTGCTGCCACTAATTATTTCACTGTAATTATTTTTCCCTAACAAAGGAGATAAAACTAATCGTAACATCTTTTTGTAAGCCTCCAAGAGTCATGCTTAAATTACTGCACTGATTTGAAAACCCCAGCAAGCAAATAGGAAATCATTACACTTTTATCTGGGTTGTGGCTGATGTGTTGCCAGATACCTACCAAGTTCTTGTACAAAACAAGAGGTCAGTAGCAGAAAATGACTTTGTCATGAAAATCCTTCAACTTGTGATGAATCTCCCCCCCTGCAGATCTGTGACACGGAGGGGCCTGGGATGAGGCAGGGCAAGCTGGAGAATCCATGTCTCCAGCATGCCCCCAAACCACACTGGTCTCAAGGTAGACTCCTGAATATGAGTAAGTGCAAAGCTGACATCTGGTCAGCTCCTCCCCAGGAGGGGCAGAACGTGTGTGCTTCAGTGGAGCTCAAAGAGAGAGCTAGTGTTGGTGGTGCTCTTACTGTAGCCTAAGCACCATTCTAGGAAACTAATGTGCCTGCCTTCATTTAACACTAAAATAGCCTAGGAGGTCACTCAGCATGCCCATTCCATAGATGAGAAAACTGAGGCTAAATAACTTAGCCAAAGCCATGCAGTCAGCAAATAACAGAGATGGATCTGGAACTCACATCCTAAAATCCTTACTCTTTTTGCCAACTTATACTCTAGGCAGCATTTGACTGGGGAAGTGAGGTTGAGGAGTCGATGGTCCTTATTTCAGAGGTTCTCTTCACATTTAAGCCTCTCCCCACGAGGACGCCTCAGTACCTTCCCCAGAAGACCTACGTGGGATGAAACGCACAGGGCAGCGACCGGTACGCTCCTCTGCTGTCTGACCTTTTTCAGGAAGAGAATAAACACCGGCTCCAGGCTGTGGGGCTGGAGAGTGAGCGCCCAAGCCAGAGGTCTCTGAAGATAGGGTTGTGGCACGAGATAAGGGGAACAGGAACCTCAGTGCCACCGATCCTCCACAAGCATCCAGCACACATTCTCATCCATGATGACTCTGGAGTCAAAACAGAGGATGAAAGTCCTTCTGGGGGGTGGAAACAGACAGTGGAGTCCAGGTGTGAGGCCTCAGAGAACAGGGCGCGTGTCCATCCCATCCTGATGATAAGACTCCTTTCCGCCAACCACCTCAACACTAACAGCCGATCAAACGATGGTCTTTCCAGCGTGTGTTCTGAAGGGAGCTGCCTCTTTGACCCTCGGACCTCCTTCCTGGGCAGAAGGTATAAAGACCTGGCCCCCAGCCCCCATGTGGAGCGAGTCTGAATGGCTGGTCCATCTTCCCGATGCCCCCCAGGCTCGGCGCAGGCTTCCGCGGAGGAGGCATTGCAGCCCAGCTTCTCCCCTGCCTAAGCTGCTTTGTTCTCCTCCTTCCCGCAGGCGCCAACCCAGAGGACTTCCTCACACCCCCTTGGGTGCACCAGTCAGCTCAGAGCCCACTCCCTCGAACCCCAACCCGCCCACCTCAGAGGAGAGGCCCAAACCCGAACCCAGGAGTCCACACTCTCAGGTCTGGGCTGTCCCCATGAAAGGAACCTTCGCCCCTGTGTTGTTTTCCTAGGACTGCCTTGATGGAATACCACAGACCACTGACTTCAACAACAGACATTTATTGTCACGGATCTGGGGCTCAGATGTTCGAGATTAAGATGTCGACAGGGTGGGTTCCTCCCGAGGGCTGGGAGAGAGGACCCGGTGTCTGGCTGTCTCGGTTCTGGTGGTTACTGGCACTCTGGAGATCCCGACAGAAGCGTCACCTCATCTCTGCCTTCTGGTGCACATGGCGTTCTCCCGTGTGTGTGTGTGTGTGTGTGTGTGTGTCCAAAGTCCCCCTTTCTACATGGACACCATCACACTGGAGTAGGGTGGGCCCTACTCCACTATGACCTCATCGTAAAGAATTACATCTGCAAAGACCCTGTTCCCCAACAAGGTCATACATGGAAGTACTGAAGGTTAGGGCTTTGACACACGGGCCTGGGTGGGACACAATGTCACCTACGTCTCTCCTCATAAGGACAAGACTAATTCAGTGTTCGGTGTCACTAAGACACATCCAGCAGGGCCATGGGTGGCCTCTTCCGCTCCAGAGCCCAGGCAGGCTTGGAAAGGCGCCCAGCATCCTCGCCTGTCTGGGTTCAGCCTGAGATCTCAGCCCCAAGCTGGCCTTCAGGCAGCTATTTTTCTCTGATTTGGGGAGGGTGGGGAGGATGAACTCCAAGCAGGGATACTAGGAAGGCTGCTGAAAGAGGCATTTGAGGAATGTGTTAGTGTGCTGGGGCTGCAACAAAGTAACACACAGAGGCAAGGGCTCACACAACATCGATTTTCTCACAGTTCCGGAAGCCAGAGGGCTGGTCCCTTACGAGGCCCCTCTCCTTGGCGTGGAGACGTCTGCTCCCGACTCTCCACATGGTCTCCCTCTGTGTGCATCTGTATCCTAATCTGTTCTTCTAAGGACACCCGTCATATTGGATTAGGGTCACCCTAACAGCCTTAGTTTAACTTAATTACCTCTTTAATGACTTTATCTCCAAATACAGTTACATTCTGACTGCTGGGGTTAGAACCTCAAGATACAAGTTTGGGGAGGGGGACACAATTCAGACCGTAACAGGACAGAGCACACACCATGGTTGAACAGAAGGCCTGACCTTTCACACCCACCCCTACCCAGCCATACTTTTCTCCTTTCAATCATTTCCCAGAATCACAGGCTTTTCGCCGGCAGTGGAGGGAGGGTCCCACGTTTCCTGCCTTGAGAACACAGTGACAAATACACACGCCCTGAAACAAACCGGCTCCTAAACACCTCTCCCCAAGAAGTCTCTGCTAGGAGCACGCATCAAAGTCGAGGGGAATCTTTGTATTCCGTTGGCCTAGCTTGCAAGGTAAAGTGGCATGCAGATTTCTTATTTAATAAATTCCCACAGAAAATTAGTTTTTCACAGTGGGGAGAATTTCAAGGCTTGCCGAGATGAGCGGGCAGGATCTAATCACTGTTGAGGCTTTGTACGTACACCAGGCATTGCCGATCTCCGAATGATCCAATTACTCTGCAGGGGCCCATCTGCCTTACCTGCATACTAATCGCGAGACAGGGGAGCAGGAAACACACTGGCCTTTTCGGGAAGCTCCAGACGCACATGGCTCCCTTGCTGACCTTCTGCCAATTACATTCATCTCAATTCTATTAGCTCATCTTCTGCCCGAAGGTGACATATGCCCGGCTTAGAGTGTAAAGTGCCTCCAGCTTCCCCCCAGCAAGGGGAGAGGGTGCCAGCTCCGGGGAGCACAGGAAAGGCTTGCACCACCCCAGGCCCCCAAGTTCACTTCCGTACAACCCCTGGCAATGAGGGCTGGTGAATTCAGGAGGGCGCATCCTTTCTGGGGGACAAAGCAATGTCTCAGTCGGCCTAGATCTGATGGGCAGTGGGGTTTGGGGGAGAGGTGGAGGGGAGAGAAAGTGAGGGGATGAGGCCAGACTCCGGGGTTTGAGTACATGCTCACTATTAGTGGGTGACGTGGAACAGTCAGCTTTGCCTCTCTGGGCCTCTGACGTCTTGCAGGTAAAATGGGGTGCGTACCCTACCACTGCTGAAGCAGACAGTGTTTGGGTCTGCCTGCCCACTGCTCCTTGCTGCTTATCACCCACTGCTGTCCAAATGAGCTCGGGTGGTTGTGTGGCCCGGAAGAGACAGAGGGGCATATAGTGTGTCTAATAAATGCCCCCTTACGAAAACGAGCATCTAACCAGCCGTCTGTCTGAGGCAGGTCGACTGCCCTAGAAACACCAGGGAGGGCAGAGTCGGGGGACTTCTCAGAGGGAAAAGCGCAGTGCTGGGCCATGAACAGGGCGGGGCGCTGGGGATAAAAGGCATCAGGGAATAATAGTAACAAAGAGTGGAGTGGAGATTTTGATGTCATGTGTTGGTAGCGGGGCCTACTTAGGTAATAAAATTGTATGAGGTTTGTCTACATTTTCTAATAAAGAATATCCACCCCTCCCCCCACACACCAAATACACATACAATGCGCACAGCGGACAACGCGCCCCACGTTGTACGTGCGCTCATGGTACAGAAAGTAAGCCGGCGCAGGCAAGTCCAAGGCTGGAGGCCCAAAGTCCAACCATGGGGGCTGGCATGGGGTGCGCATGCTGTTGGGGTGGGGGAGTTTGGGATGACTCACCTGAGATGAGAACTCTAACAGTCAAGATTAATAGGAGCATCGGCTCCCCAGGTTTGAGTCCATATGGGCATACCAGATCCTGGGGGTCTCTCTGTGACTTGTAAGTTTGCCATTCAGTGTTTAATGAGGGACTGCTGCATGCCAGACCCTGGGCTCGGGGTAGAGAAGAAGAGGGTGGGCAGAAGTGGGAGAGAGATCTTATGAAAACTTTGTTTTCTCCTATAATAAAAGAAGGAAACTTGCTTCAAGAAAAGACAGCATGGCCCTGGCTGGTTTGGCTCCGAGGTTAGATTATTGGTCAGTGGACCAGAGAGTCGCGGTTCGATTCCAAATAAGGGCACATACCTCAGTTGCAGTTCTGTCCAGGCCCTGGTCAGGGTCTTGCAGGGAGGCAACAGGTCAATGTGTCTCTCTCACATCTATGTCTCTCTCTCTCTCTCTCTCTCTTCCTCCCTCTCCCACTCTATCTGAAGATAAAAGGAAAAATATCCTCAGGTGAGGATTAAAAAATAATAATAAAGGAAGGAAAGATAACATAGCATTACTCTGGAACAAAAGAGGCTCAGAGTTTCTTAGGCTTGGGTTCGAACTCTGGCTCTGCTACTTGTCAATGGTGAGCTTTGGGCTATGGTGCTAAATATCGGAGCCTCAGCTTACTCATCTGTAATGTGGGAATATTAATTCTTACTGCTTCTCTTGTAAGGATTAGAGACACTATGAAGAGATTTCTCAGAATGATGCCTGACTCGTGGCAGGTGAATATGGGTATTTAGAGCTGATAGTGCAACACAGAGAATGTCACCCATTTGGGCAACAAGCATCCCTGAGCCCTGCACACAGCATAGGGACGGTGACATGTATGAACTGAACGACAATGAGAAGTTCGAAGAATCTTCACGAGTACTAGGGCCTCTGAGAGTTGAAAGGTAGGACATGTCATTTCTAGGGGAAGAAGCAAGGGTCCTCCTAAAGGAACCTTGAAGAATCAGATGTGTTTGGGCAGGGGGAAACTGAGGGAGAGGCTTTGCAACAGAGGTGCGGCCACTGAGGTGGGGAAGCTGAGAGTATGCACAAAGGATGTCAAAAAGGCTCACTTGGGTTGAGCTGATGAAGTCAGAGACGGCACTGTCCAATAAACATTTCTGAGGTGACGGAAATGTGCTGTATCCTACTGCCCAGTATGGTGGCCATTGGCTACATGTGGCCACTGAGTATTTGAAATGGGGCTGTTATGACTGAGAAACGGAATTCCTAATTTTAGTTCCTTTTAACTAATTTTAATTGAAATGTAGTGGCCACAGGTGGCTCATGGCTACCATACTGGCCCACACAGGTGAGAGGGCAATTAGGAACAAGCCATCTGAACAGACAGACAGAGCAGACTCTGGAGGGCCCCGAGTGCCATACCAAGAGCTGCATTTCACCCTTGAATCATAAGCCCTCGTGGTTCAGCTCTGGAAAGCCATTCCAGTTGCAGAGTACAAGATGAATTCTACTTTATTTTAAAGATTTTTTGTTGTTGTTGATTTTTAGAGAGAGAGGAAGGACGAGGGAGAGAGGAAAAGAAACATTGATGTGAGAGCAGAACATCAATTGGCTGCCTTCTACACGCCCCCTGCTGGGGATCAAGCCCACAACCCAAACATGTGCCCTGACCGGGAATCGAACCGGCAACCTTTCAATGCATAGGACGACAGCCAACCAACTGAGCCACACCCGCCAGGGCTGAGAAGAATTCTAAAAGGGGACCTCAGAGGTGAGAGAAGCAGACTGCCAGAGCCGAAAGTTATTCAGAGGAGCAGTAATTAGGATCCTGCCTAAAACAGTGAGAATGGAGAGGACAGATGTGAAAAACAGCCCCACCTGCAGCCATCAGAAGGCAGTGGATTAAGAGGGTCGAGGGAGACAGATGTGACTAAGGGGATGCTGAGGTGTGACACTTAACTAATGTGGGTCTCGGTGTCTTGTGACACCGTGCACAGGGGACAGGAAAGGGCTTGCTATCTGGAATAAAGGAGAGGAGGCAGGTGTTTCTGGGCCAACTGCAGTGGTTACTAAAGAGCAGCTTCTCTGCACCTTGCATGCCTCCACAAGAACCACGGCACTGTCCTACTGTCCCAGGGGAAAGATTTGTCTTTCATTTCCCTGGGTAATCTGAGCTGTGTAGACTTGGCTTTGGGGGAGTTGGGGCCCCAGGGCTTGAAGCCTGCAGCTTCCTGGAGGTCTTCTCGGTGGTTGTGGTTTCTTCCAGGGAGAGGAGGCTGATTTGGCATTCCTGGCACTGCCCACACGTCTCATGTCCTTCTCGGAGCTGACCGCCAGGTCCCCAAGAACCCTGCATGACTTGCTGGAGAGCAGTGATTTGTTTTTGTCCTATTAACTTCTTAAAAGGACAGAAACGGATTGCTGGGCTGGAGGGCTGGCCTGGGAAGCATACGGATGAGAAGCTGGCTGCGTGAGTCCAGAGCAGGGAGGTTCGGTGACAGGGCAACGGGCTGAGGAGGAAATAGAATCTCCATCTCTTTAGCCGCGTCTGCTGAAATAAATCTCTTTGCAGAAAGGCAGTTGTTGGGGAGTTCTCTCTCTATCTCTCTCTCTGCCCCCCTAATTTGGCATATGCTATTCTTTCTGCCTAAAAAAAATATTCTAGCATCTCCCCCACCCTCTGCATTCACGCTTGCATTCATTCATTCATGAATCAATGAATGTGTTGAGCATCTACTATGAGTCTCTCGTGTTAGAGTCTGAGTGTACCACAGCGAGCCAACAAGATAAAATTCCACCTCTGCCCACAAAATCTGAGAGCAGGGAGCAAGCTTCGATACTAATTAATGAACTGCACAAAAAAAGGTATGATTATGAACTTAGATAATGTCTTGCCAAGCTTTAAGCACGCTTATTCGGATGTCTCTGGAAGGACCACTCTGTGCCTCGATGCATGTATCTGAAAGTGGCATTGGGAATCCAACCTACATACACCATAGAGCGGATGAAATAGAATGTGCCCTGTAGGCACCCAGAAGAGCACCTGCCCCTTGTTGCTCATCACCCCTCATGAAGGTCAAACAGGGCAATGGAGTCTGGCCCAAGGATCATTCTCGAGGCCAAGATGCCTCAGAGGTTTGATTGGCTTTGTTTTGAAGCAAAAGGTGCCCCAGATGTGGTAGACACGCACCATGAGTCAGCCTGTCCCTGACTGTGAGCATAGTTAGAACCTTGCTCTCTGATACACAGATGCTGTTTCCTAAATCCCTGCCCTTCTGGGGCTCTATGAAGAACCATCTGAGGCTTCAGAGCCCCAGCCTGTAACCTTCCAGGGTGGAACCGGTGTGCGCAAAGAGACGGGAGCCAGACCAAGCGCAACAAAAGGCATGACTGACCAGCAGTCTGGTGACAGGCCATGCCCAGCCCGAGAAGGAAAAGTTGGGGACATCTGTTGAGTCTTCCAAACTGAATAGTCTTCTGAGAGACGAGCGGTAGAGGTGAAAAGGTTTGTTCCCCTTGTCTCGGCCAAGAGAGGCCGCGCTGAGGCTGGTTGCTCCGCTGGGTGCCGAAGCGTGTCCGAACACAGCTTCTCCTCTGCATTAAGCCGAACAAACCACGAGACGGCTACTGTATCTTCTCCCACGTGCTCTTACAGATTCAGGGCTGGTTTTGCGAGGAACATTGAACCTACCCACACATTCCCCAGCAGACAGCAATGGCAGAAGTATGAAACAGTCAAGTTTCCATATCTAGGAGCCTCGAAGGAGACTGGGTAAGGATGCAAAGGGAAGACATTTTCTATGTTAAAAGGGTGTTGGGTAGGGTTAAGGGCTGGAGGAAGAGAGAAGAGACTTTTAAAGAAAAGTTGTAAGTTAGGTTGCAAAGGAGGATTGTAGAGAGAAAGGAGAGAGGTTTGGGCGCTGATGAGAAGGACAGAAGACAGGTGATGTTTAGGAACAGCAGTGGATGCTGTTGGCACCTCACCAAGGCCCCCTTGACCTGCCAGAGCATCAGCCCCAGATGTTGGAGTGTTGGCTGACAACTCATCCCCCTTCTTCAAATGGAAACCCCTTCGTGTGGGAGTCTGTGCCTGACCGCCCCCACGCTGGGAGCCAGACCTCAGCCTGGGGTCCAGGGGTACCAGAAGCTTGGCCTCCTTGCCTCAAGATGTGGCCAAATTAGTGGTAACATTCATGCTCTGGAGTCCCCCGCGAAATCCGTCTGAGACTAGATTCTGGCTGAATCCACTTTCTTGCTTCGTCTTTCATTTTCCTTATCTTCCTTTCACTCCCCTTGTCCAGAAAGGCTTCTCCCGGCACATCTAACAAGAATCCCGTCGGGCTCTACATCTAGGTTAGCTGAATGAAGATGGGGAGATTGCACTGTGGTATGAGATGCTATCCCCTTCTCCAAGCCCCTTTTACCGAGAAATCCCAGGAATACAGACTTAGTTCCTGCATCCTTTTGCATTTAGAAATGTGCATCTCAGGCTGTGATAATATTTTGAGACTCAGCAAAACAGTGAAATCACTCTCGGTTTACAATGAAAAGAGGAATATCTACAATGCATAGAATGTCTCCGGTTCTAAGCACTGTCTTAGGTACTTGACACCTGCTACATCATTTAACCCTCCCAATAGCCCTATCAGATGCCCACTTTTACACGATGTTATAAGGAGGGCATTGAATCTACAAGAGGTAAACATAACATGTTAGTGGCAGAAATGGGTTCAGACCAGGCTTTTGCAGTTCTAACACCTGCTTTCTATACATGGACCACATTGGCCTTTTCTTCCGCTCAGTAAGAATAAAGATCAAGCTGCCAAGGTCGCAGCTCCCAGTGGAAACGCAGACTCCCTGAGCCCTGGTATTTCAAGCACGTACGTTTTCTTCTTCAGGCAATGTCAGAGGTTGGCATTCACCAGAGTCCAGCCATGGGTTGACTGATATCCAGCTCCTTCCTCCAGAAGCTCATCTGAGAAATCTAATATCTGAGACAGATAATCTAATGGGCATGTGAGTCATCCATTTCTTGGGATTCTCTAAGCTCTAGTTTTGTATTAAGTTAGAAAGACAGACACTTGGACCATATTATGTTATCTCCCCCCATGAAACTGCATCAACTAAGTTAAGATTTAACACCATGACCTCAGCATTGATAGCCAATGAGGCCAAAAAGTGTCAACATAAGCAACCATTTTCTTAAAGACATTGTTTTTCTATGATCACATGCCTTAAATATATGCAGGTGACTGACTCCCCCCGAGAGTTCAGAGTGCAATGTCCCCTCCTGCAGATGAGCTCTGTTCCTTCTCTCCACGCAGTATGGGTTCCGTGACCCAATATGTTTCTCGTTTTGCCTTTCCTGCCAGGAAGTTGAGACAAAGTCAGTCAGCTTTGACAGATAAGATCTATCTTGGATGTCTACTCGTACAATGCTGTAAATTATTTTTAAGTGTTTCATTTTTGTTATGTTTGACTGTACCAGTCCACCTCAAATGTTTAAATGCATGTAGCAAAAGACTAAAAGTAAATCATTGTGTTCTTATAAGCAACACCTGACAAATAGACCACTGAGGTTGTATTCTGATGTAGCAGTCATTTTTTATTACTCTTGTTGTTAATCCTCACCTGAGGATATTTTTCTGTTGATTTTTTTTTTTTTTTTTAGATAGAGTGGAAGGGAGGGAGGGAGAGGGAGAGGAAGAAGAGAGAGAGAGAAAGAGAGAACATCAATGTGAGAGAGAGACATCAATTGGTTGTCTCTCTCACAACCCCGACCAGGGCTGGGGATCGAACCAGTGACCCTTTGGTCCATGGGCTGATGCTCTAACTGCTGAGCCAAACAGGCCAGGGCTGTGGTGGCATAGTTTTCAGATATATCCCATGGGCATCTGTTTTCTCTACTCCACCTCCACTGTCATGACCACAACCCAGGCCAACATCATCTCCCTCCCAGGTGCCTGCAAACACAGCCCATTATTTCTGGGAAACCTATTTAACACGGTGGGCTGGGTCATCTGTGGAGTTCCCACAGGATCTCGGGCTACATTCTACCCCTTACTGTCATCTCCCAGAAAGTGGTCAGTGCTTTTCTGTTCTCTCACATCTCAACCCTCATTGGCTTATGAGTTGTCTTCCTCCTCCTCCCCCTCCCCCACTCCCTCCTCCTCCTCTGCATCATCATAGCTCTCACTATATTCCAGGCACTTTATAAGCATGAACTCACTTAACCATTTAAAGTACTGTCACCCCCACTGTGGAGATGAAGACACCGAGGAATGAAGAGGTACAGTCACAGGCAAGGTCATCGGGCCGTAAGTGATCAGACATGGAATTCCAGCTTCCATCTGCTCCAGCAACAGAGACAATGCTTTAATAACTGCTGGTCACACTCAGTCAGCACGGTCCATCCCCTCCGCTCCATCAAGTCTTTGCTCAGACCTCCCTTTCTCAGGGGAGAACCCAGGCCCACCATAGTGTCGCAGCTGCACCTACCACTCTGATCTCCCATCCTCTGTTCCACTGTTTCTTCCCATGTGTTAACTTCCAACACCCCACGTAATCCATTATTCTTCCCGTGCGTTGTCTGTTTACCCTGCTAGATATATCGGCTCCGCGAGGCTGGAGAACCAGCACGTTCACTGAGGTATCTAACAAGAAGGCAATCGGTATGTGTTGAATGATGGAATAAGTGGACGGTGCCACATGCCCCCTGGATGGGTTCGCATCCCGGAGCGTTGCACACTGAACACGGAGCAGGAGACAAGCACACCGCTGCCTCCTCCTCAGCCTCACTGAGGACGTGGCTCCAGCCCGAGCTCAGGTGTGTTGTTACTGCCGCTGCTGTCCTTCCAGAATCCCTCAGCACAGGGGGCGGGGCCTCTGGCCTCCATCCGGTCAGAGGAACCCTGCCTGGCTGTCAGAATTCCCCAGCCCTGTGCTCTGCTCTGCTCTGCCTCAAGACCTGTGTCCCCGCATGGCCCTTCCATGCCTCACTCCCCACCCCCACTCGTCCAGACCTTCCCCTCCTGGGCACACAGCCAGGGCCGTGTGTTTCCTTGGGTGCCTCGTGGTGCCTCCCCGCCTGGCCGCTGCCGGGGAAGGACCCCTCTGCCATTCCGCCACCTCATACATCCAGTTCAGTGGCTCTCCATGGTAGGGGGAAGCTGGCTGTTTCCTTGACAGCAAATACCCAAACTGACTGAAACAATTAGTTTGTCTATTTTAAAACTGAATTCCAATCCTTCCATGGCAACCAAAGTTATTAAAAGATGTAAATTAAAGTGTTGTGCAGGAAAGATGGCTTGGCATAGAAGGCGCTTGTTTTGGGGAAAGAACATGAGAAACTTTAAACCGCGGGCATCCCCGTGCCCAGAGGCACACTGCACTCGCTGGAGGGAAAGCGCTCAGAGGGCTCCTCCCCGCGCCCTGGCTCCTGTGGCTGCCTCCCACGGGGGACACCCCGGGCCCTCCGGGGTCCAGGAGCGATGAGGGGCTCAGCACCTCCTAAAGCCACTGGTGCCGAGAAGGAAACCTTGGCAGAGTAGGAGGGAGAGCTGACATGGAGGCAGCGCCTACTCCACAACAATGCGACAGCGGACTCGTGCTGCATACTTTCTGGGCCCGGGCTTTGCACTGAGGGATTTGCAGGCACGATCTCACGGAATGCTCCCATCACATGAGAGAGAACCTCAGTTCTTCCCCATTTCTCAGATGGGGACGTTGAGGCCCATCCAGCTAGAGCCACTGAAGGAGTCATACAGCCCATGAAGAGAGAAAAGTGGGATGAGACATCTATCCAACCATATTAATTTCCCTGGATGTGTGGCAGACAAAAGGCAGGGTGACTGGATCATTCCCCTTCATCTTCTTAAGAATTGAATCGGCAGTACGTATGAGGGAGAGTTAACAGCTCGGGCTCCCGAGTCAGACAGATGGGGGTGAACCCCAGCACCTCTATGTATTAGTTTTGGGGACCCCGAGGCAGGATTGCTTCCCCTCCACACCTCAGTTCTCTCGGCTGTAAAATGCGTGCCGTGTGGTGGTGAGGGTAACCGAGCTGATGCAGGAGAGGCACCTGGCCGGCGTCAGATACACAGTAAGCATCATGCACGCTCCTTGTATTATTACTATTCTTCTTCTTCTTCTCTTTATAGCTGAGGAAGAGGCATCGAGTGGTGAAGCTTGCTCAGGGACACACGGCTGGGATTTATGGCCAGGTCTCCAAGCTTGTGTTCTCTCCCGCATCTGAAGGAGCAACAGCGCTCACTCAGGATGTATAGTTCAAGGTCTTTTCACGGTGAAGCTAGGCACCTGGAATCTCTGGTCAACATGCCCCTTGACTTATGTGTCCTGGGCAGCTGGCTGCTTCTGCAGAGGTGGCCAGGGAGAGGAGAAGCTGTATCTACCATCATGACAATTCTATTCACTACTGCTTGTCGGGTCTCTGGTCCCCACCAGGTACTCACTCGGGGCTGTGTCCTGGTTCTCTGCTCCCTGCCCACTGGAAAATGGGTTCAGTTCTTAGAAATTCACACACAACCTGTTAGCGAGGATGTGGAGAAAAGGGGACCCTCATACACTGCTGTAAATTGGTGCACCCACTATGAAAAGCAGTATGGAGATTCCTCAAAAAATTAGAAATAGAACTACCTGATGCCCCAGCAACCCCACTTCCGTGCATGTATCTGAAGAAACACAAACCACTGATTTGAAAAGGCATACACTCCCGTCTCTCAGGGCAGCAGTATTCACAACAGCAGGGCAGGGACGCGCATTAGCATTAACACAGGCTGATGCTTCTACCTTTGGCCAACACCTGTTGGTCTCTCAGGACATGAATTCCTCTCGGAAGCTTTTCCTAAGTACCAGACTGGCAAGATCCCTCTAGGGTTCCTCATCATCACCCCCCCGGGGGGGGAGGGGGCTTCTCTGTGTTTGCTCTGGGCTATGAGGTCCTGCAGGAATCTCTCTGTAGTGTTCCTCATGCCCAGAATCATGTTTGGTACAAAGTAGGTACTTAATAGAAGTTTTTGGAATAAGTGAATGAATGCAAGCATGCATGATGGCATTTTTTTGTTGGGGATTGTGTGAGGGTCAACATATTATTTGGCCAAATCTTGACCAATCCAGTTCCCTGGTTAATACCCCCAGAGAATAAACATTCACAGCCCAAACGGGGAGATGAAAGGACCCTTCCCTTCGACAGGAAGAATCATGAAGTTAGAATTCTCAGCCATGCGCAGTTTCTAGGCAAAGTTATGTATATGCAATCATTGTTTATTCATTGTTTTCTATTAATTCATTTTTTAATTCAACAAAATATCTATTAAGTGTTTACCAGGGATAGGCTAAAAGTCTGGGGCAGGAATATATGATATTCACCATAGGGCTTACATTTTTAGGGAGCAGCCATTGAATAGAACAGGCTTTTGAGCAAACATGAGATAGTCACCAATGATCATTAGCCATATTTTCTAAAGCTTCCTATATAAAACAATGGAAGGCACTTACTTTGGAATGAATTAATGGGGAAGGCATCTTAGAAAGATGAGGAGAAGCTAACCAAGTAGAAAGCCAGTTAGGGGTCATTCTTGACAGAAAACAAACTGTGCAAAGGCCCTGAGGCAGGAAGAACTTGGTACAACAGAGGGTCTTTGAGGGTCAGTGAAGATAGGGAATAAGCAAGCATAGAGTGGTTTAAGATGAGGTTGCTGAGGGCAGTAGAGGTTCAGACTTTGCAGGTATTCTAGGAATTTGTGTGTGTGTGTGTGTGTGAGAGAGAGAGAGAGAGAGAGAGATCCCCTTCTCTGGGCCTATGTTTTCACTTCTGCAAAAACAGGGGATCATCTCTAATGTCGTCTCAGGACTCTAATCGCCTGTGAAGATGCTCTAAACATCTAGTGGGTGAGGCCAGGAATGCTGGTAAATACCCTATCATGCACAGGATGGCCCACCCAGATGTCAATAGTGCCAAGGTTGAGAACCCAGGAATAAATAAATGATCCGTCATATGAATAAATGAGTGGCTAGACGAATGGACGGTTTGAATAATGCATTCAAACCTGCATTTAACCCAGTTAACCCAATAGATTTCATTTGCATGGGATGACCAAATATTAGTAGTTTTAATTCAAACAACCACTGGAAACTTGAATGATCCACGGAAAACACAGAGCTCGCCACAATTCCAGGAGCATCTATGAAGCAGACATTATTTCTGGCTTTTTTAAAACTCTTCTCCTGACTGATAATGACCAATATTTTACAGGCCTTACTCTGCCGGGCACGGGGTGATGAAGCACTTTATATGTATTAATTTGTTTAATCCTCAAAAACGCCCATCCTCCCAATTTTACGGATGAGGAAAGGGAGATGGAAAGGGAGATACAGAGATGCAGTAACTCGTCTAAGGTAACTCAGCTAGTCAGAGAAACGGGAGCATGAGCCCAGGCACTGCGGTCCGCGACCACCCTTGACTGTGCCCGGCGGTGCTGAGCAGGGCTGTGACATTGTGATTGATCATAAGAAATACATATTTGGTTTCCATCTGCCTTCCTGGCACAGAGCTCTTGGAAACCTTGGAATTTCCTAAGTGTGGAGAGCAACTGGGGTGTCTTTTGTTATGTTAACGAGGCAGCTTCTGGGAAGCCCTGGACCATCTGAGGTTGGAGGCCTGCTGCCAGTGGAGCCAACCCCCAACCCCTTCACTGGAGGGTTAGAACTCCAGTGACATCCCCTGGTCTCCTGGGAGGAAAGACTGATTCGATGTCCAGAGGCCAGTGACTTAGTGAATCATGCTTACTTCAGGAAGCCTCCACAAACACCCAACGGGACAGGGTTTGAGAGCCTCTGGGTTGGTAAACCCATGAAGATTTGGGGAGAATAACTTGGAAGCTCTGCGCCCCCTTCCCACATACCTTGCCCTGCGCATCTCTTCCAAATGGTTGTCCCTGAGTTATATCCTTTTACAATGACCCTGTGATCTAGTAAGTAAAATGCTTCCCTGAGTGTGTGAGCTGCTCTAGCAAACAAACAGAAACCAAAGAGAAGGTCATGGGCACCTCCGACCTCTAGCCAGCTGGTCCGAAGCCCAGGCCGCTGAACTGGGGCAGTCTTGTTGGACTTGAACCCTTAACCAGTGGCATGTGACTCTGTCTCCAGGTGGGTGACGTCAGAATTGAGTTGAACGGTAGGATATCCACCTGCTATGGGAGAATTGCTTGGTGTGGGGAGAAACCTCCCACATGGAAAGTTGTTGGAGCAGAACTGGGGGGTCACTCCCTCTGCTGGTGGGCTCCCAGTAGGCACTTTCCTCGTGATTTTCTGCCGCACCCCCAGCAAGTGACTTGAGAGCCAGAGCCATGGTTCAGAGCAGAAGCCCCCATATTCATCAGGGGCTAAGCAGGTGCCTAGTAACTGTTTGTCAATGGTGCTTAGGTAAGAAAACCAGTTCTTGCCTCCAAATTCCATGAGGAAGTATACTTTTTTTCTTTATTTTGGCTTTCAAGCATATTTCTCTGGGAAACATTAGCACCACGGGAGAAATTCAGAAAGGGCACATAGAGTAGAGAATCAGGTTCAACTGAGGCCTTTAGCGGACATCAGCCACACCCCGGTCACCCTGCCCCTCGCTTTGAGGAAGTGAGACACCTCAGTCCATGCACCCCGATGCCCTTCTCTAAGCTCCGGTGGTAAGCCTCCACATTTTTAACTAACATTTTGTGTGATGCTTTTCTTAACTTTGCAAGTTGCTATTTTACCAGCAGCTTCCTTTTGAGGCATCAGATGACAGATTGAATGATTTAAGAGGAAAAAAATGTGGTTGTATTTGAAGTTTCTTTTAAAAGCCTCCAGGAGTCGAGTGTGACATTCTGGGTAAGAACACAGCATTGTGTTGATGCAGATGACGTCTCTGTTAATGATGTATGAAGTCTCTCTAATGGCAGATCTACAAAGGGGGCTTCACTAGCCTGGTAAACGGTGACTGCCACCCTGCCTTAGAAGAAGTGAGAAAGGTGAAGAGGTCTAGAATCTTCTTTATTTGGAAGATGCGCATCCATAAGGAATTCAAAGAGCATCTGGCCTCAGTGACCAGACTTCACAAAACAGGACGTCATGTACGCAGGCTCACAAAGCAATGGTCTGAGTTCCTCTGCCTCAGGGTCCGAGTGGGAAATTAGGTCCCCTGACGGAACCCCCAGCTGTTTGTGGGAGAGGCTACGGGGACCCCTGGAGCACCGGAGCATGGTGCAATTTCTCCCCAAGCCAACGCCACACTTGGCCTCCCAGGCACCAAATTCCCCTCAGAGCCTCTTGTAAGCACCTCTGGACCTCATTCAACATCCACCAAGGTTTTTCATGATGACATTTTGTTCCTCTGATTATTAGGACTCAAATTTATAGATCAGGCAACTGAGACACAGAGAGGTTAAGCAACTTGCCTTGGAGTTGGCTTTATTCAGCTCAAAGATGGAACAAGAGCAAATACAGATGATCAGTCCATGGGGAGTTCCATGGGCTATGTGTGGGGAAGTCATACATCACTGCCACCTACCACCTTCCATTGGCTAGAACTCAGTCACATGGTCCCACTGAACTGCAAAGGAGCCTGGGGAATGTAGTCCAGCTATAACCCCAAAGGGAAAGTGGTTTTGGTGAACTCAGAGGTGTCTGTGCTGCAGGTGCTAAGCAGAGCCCCGGAGAGCTCAAATTAGTCTGGGAAGCCAGATTCAAAAACACGCTCTATCAAATCTTTCAATCATCCATCTCGCCCATAGCCACGGTTATAATAAAACCTTTCAAACATATCACTGGAAAGTACTCAGTGGTGGAGAGGTAGACAAGAAAGTTATCTATGGGAAATCTCTGGAGTCATCTGGCATGCTAATTAGATGAAAAACTGAGGTACTATTTACTGACAACTTGCTATGTTCCAGGCTCTGTGCCGCATGCTGTAATTGCTCTATCTCATTTGATCCTTAGCTGATAATACTAGGTAGTGACACTAATTCTCTCCATCTTGCAGATGAGCCATTGTAATGTTGAGAGGTTGCACAAGGCATAAGAAAACTGAAACTCACACCCACATTAACCCGATCCCAGAATTCAAGTGCTTAAACCAATGGCTCTTACATGTCTGCACTTATTTCTTCCCATCAATAAGATGTGTTGTGCCTCAAGGAAGAAATATCAGCTTTCCACCTTCTAGTCATTTTAGTTAAACCACAACATTAACTCACTGGGAAAGGGAAACATTTTCATAAAATATTCAGAATGTGAAATATGAAAGAAAAGAAATATATTCACAGGAAAGTCACTAATCAAAGTGATTTTCTCATCCGGTGGCCTTACATGACTGCTGGTCTGCTCAGATGGGGAGGACAGAGAAAGCAGGTGGCCAAAACGCCAGGCTTATCAGCCAGGGCTGTCGGGCAGAGGGACACGATTGTCCAAGTCCTCACTCGAGCAGTTGGTGGAGTCCTACGTTGGGACCATGGGTGTTTGTCCTCCACGCCTGGGACTGCACGTTCCCTTAAGGTGGTCTATTAGCCTATGTGGTGGGATGGAATGCTACGAGATGGGTGGTTATTAAATAGCCTTGTTTCATCCTTGGAGACGTAAAGAAAATATCTTCAGGGACAGAGTTGTATTGTAGTTATTGTTGCTTTCTCCTAGGAGTGTGGGGACTTCCCCCCCCCCCAATTTTAATATGCAATGATTTTGTAAACATATCTGAAATCAAATGTGTTTTTAAAGCAATGTTATGTTGCTTCTCTTCTTTATCCTCTTCCCTGCCCACAAGAAAGCACAATGAGGGCTGGGCTACGAGGTATCACCTATGATATCTGAGAATAGAGGACATGGCACGTGGGACTAAGTGGTGCCAGACTGAGTGTCCATTGCTCTTGCTCGCTCACACGGTGGGCCTGATCACGTGACAGTAAATCGGCCACAGGTGGAGGCTTTGAGCAGAAGACCCTCAGGGCTGGGGCTGAGTCATTCAAATTAAAAATACAAACCAAACCAAAGGGGGAAAAGTCAACAACCATTTTCCTTTACAAAAATAAGACCGCATTTTAAATATTTATTTAAATGTATAGTAACCCACTATTACACGTTATAATCTGTTTTCTATTTGACAATACTTCATTTGCAAACTCTTCATGGCTTTTAAAAATAGACCTAGAGTCCAAATCTGCACAGCATGAAAATTTTCACATTCTCTAATTTGCAGTAATATATTTGTATCAGATTCAGTGAACAAGCCACCCCAGAGGACAGCCCCAGCGCGTGGTCCTCTGAGAGGATGGGCTGACGTTTGCACCAGGCACCATGGGGCTGTGGATCAGGCATGGGGCTAGGCTTGCCTCACCCTAATCCTGCTTCTGCCGTGGATGGACTTTCTCCCTGAGGCATGAGCTCTCAAAGTTTTGCTTACTGCCCATGGTAGAAACAGAGACCACTCTGAATTCAGCAAAACCCATTCTTTTCCCCCCTTGGGTTCATAGCTAGACTACATTTCCCAGTGTCCTTTGCAGTTTGGTGGGACCATGTGACTGAGTCCTACCCAATGGGAGGTGGGCAGAAGACATATGACTTTTCCACAAGCAGCCCATAGCAAGTTCCCTGACCTGTCACCTGTACTCTCTATGCTATTTTTAAGCTGAATGAAGCCGACTCCAAGGCAAGTTTCATAACCTCTCTGTTCCTCAATTGCCTGACCTATAAAATGGGGGCAAACATAGCTTCCATCTCTGGAGTTGTTCTGAGAAACACCGAATGCAGTGAAAAGAAGACAGTAGAACTTAGTGGTTAACCTCATGGCCTGTGAAATCAGAATGTCTGAGTTTAAGGCTTTGCTTCATAGTTATGTGACTTTGGGCACTTTGTTTTTACCTCCCTGCACCTGTTTGTCATTCTGTAAAACGGGAGTGACTAATACCCACCTGATAGGAATGTCATGGGATATCACTGAAACTACATATATAAAATGCTGAGAACATAAGTCTGGCATCCAGGGAGTGCTCCATAAATCTTAGCTGGCACTGTTACTACTGCTGCCACCATTGTTATTGCTGCTCTTATAATAATTACTGTCATTTTAGTATATAAAATGTGTTTAAACGAGTACCTGGTGCTTAGTAGTATTCATAAATGTTAACTATCATTCCTACTTTCTGTAAGATATAGGTAACGGTAGAATTTATCAGAAGTAAGTGAAATAATGAGTATAAAGGAAGACTTTATACTCATTATTTTCTAGTACTTTGTACTGGGAAAAAAAAAAAAAAGCAAGCCTTTAACAGTCTCTAGTCCTATCAAAGGCCATGTGTGCTCTGGTGGAGAAGGATCTGAGGCTTTAGACCAGCACCGGCACGAATGACATGATGAATACACCAAAATCAAACTTCACCTTGACGACCTTGAGCCATCCCATTCTGGGCTTTGCCTCTGGAATCAGCAGACAATTCAGAGCCAAGGACAAACAAGGCTCTTAACTCGGGACCTAAAACCCATAAAGGCTCCCGAGATAGAAATCAGTAGGTCCGTGAACTTGGAGAGGAAAAATAAAACTTTATTTCCTCTAGCTTCCAACTGTAACCTAGCATTCCATTTGATTATACAGGGAAGCCACAAATCACAGGAGCATTACCAGTACCTGTGATTTTGTCACCAACAAAAATCACAGAAGTTTTAGTCACATTACATAACAGTCACAGAGATCTTAAAATACCATAATGCTTATTGCTATTTCCAAATTACAGTAATTACTAGGCTTGCTTGTTATTTAATGTATTCATAAAGAAAGCAACGATTCCACTAGATCAAATTTATTATGTTAGCGGAGGCACTTCAATACAAATGGTGTCCTTAGTAATCTTTAGTATTTTGTGTTATGTATTTTAAGTCTTTATTTTGCAAAGAGGCTCATATTTTTCCCAGATGCCCAAGGGGCTGTTGCAACAGAAAAGGTAACAGGTCCCTGGATGACGATTGTGAGGTCCTCAGTCTTCCACACGCAAAGAGGTCAGGTCGGGGCTCCAGAACCCTGCTGGTGATGACCTAGGTGTCTTCTAGCAGGTGTCCTCCTGGGTCCTCTGATACTGTCTCTCTAAGGAGGAACTAATAATATTCTTCCCAAATCCTTAACAGGATGATGGGGAGTCCAACGTGATGCAGACTGACTGCTGGCTCAGAGCAACAGGTTCTGCACAACCTTCGGCATCACTCATACGTACTGTGCCTCAGAAACCTCACACTCTCAGCCTGGCTCCTCACAGGTGTTCTCAGAGTTGGGCCCAGTTCCTCCCCCTACAATGCTGCTGAAGGAAAGTTGTCAACAACTCTGGGTGGCAAAGACCACTGGGAGCTCTACAGTCTGATTTTGGGTTGAAACCTACTTGGACCCCTTACTAACTGTATGACTGTGGACAAATAGGTTCACCCTCTGAGCCTGTTTCCTCTTCCACTCCCCCCCCCCACCAAGCAATATGGAACCTTTATTTTTAAGGTGATTTCTGTACCTCTGGAGTATGAGAGTAAGCTTTTTACAAATGGAACTGATTACTAGAAGAAACAATGACGAAACCCAACTGGTATTTGATGCGACTCCATAGGAGTTTAAGCTTCCGACTCGGCCAAGAAGTTTGTGCCATCCCTTTCAGCTTTGCATCTGACTGTTCTGAGATCTTTCCACCAGCCTTGATGAAAGGCTTGGTGTTGGCTGGTAACATGAGACAAGGAAGCAATCTCAAACTTTGAGATCTTGATGGGCTCCAGTTTATCAAGATACGCTCTTACACTGGCATAAACAGCAGCCATGTACTCTCCGACAGCCATGGGAGAACACTGTCCTTGCTTCAGCGACTCGGTCAGACGCACACTGCGACTCCAGAGTTGTTGAGTGGTGGCCTCGAGATCAGAATGGAACTGAGCAAAAGCAGCAGCTTCACCATACTGAGCCAATTCGAGCCTCATGGTACCTGCTACCTGCTTCATGGCCCTGGTTCAGGCAGCAGATCCACCCTGGGACACAGACAAATCAGTGTCAATGGCATGGCGGACACCTTCGTCGAACAAATCTGTCCCCAAGAAGATCTGTCTGTCAGTGGTGGAAATGACATTCATTGAAATGCAGGCAGACACATCACCGGACTGTGTTTCGATGACTGGTAAAGCAGGAGCCACCACCAAAAGAATCATTCATTTTGGCTTCTCTCTGTAGCAGCCAGGAGTGCAGGTAGAACACATGAGGATAGGCCTCACAATAGGGTGTTGGCACAGCAGCAAAGACATCTGACCATAAGCAACAGCCTGTTTGGATAAGTCATCATAGATGATCAAAGCATGTTTTTCACAATCCCTAAAATATTCTCCCAGAGAACAGAATAGGGAGCCAGGTACCGAGGTGCTACAGCATGAGCAGCAGTCACTGGAAACACAATGGTTTACTTCATGGTATCTGCATTTGTAAGTCTCGTCACCAACTGGGCAACAGTGGGTCTCTTCTGACCAACAGTGACATATATACAGCACTGTTTCTTCTTTTCATCAGTTCCACCATTGAAATGTTCCTGGTTAATGGTTGTGTCAATAGCAATTGATGTTTTGCCAGTCTGTTGGTCACCAATAATCAGCTCACACTGACCATGACCAATTGGCACCAAGCTATCCACAGCCTTAATTCCAGTCTGTATTGATTCCCTCACAGAGATTTGAGGAATGGTCTCAGGGGCTTTCAGGCCAACACCTACGGGTCTTGGAGCCAACTGGACCCTTTCCATCAATGGTATTACCAGAGGTACCTACTACATGACCCAACAACCACCAACAACGGGAGCATCTACAATGGCCCCTGTTTGCTTCACAATATCTCCTTCCTTCATCGGTTTGTCATTTCCAAACACGGCAACACCAATCCTGCAGGTTCCAAGTTCAGAGACATACACTTTAAGCATGAAGAAAACTCTACCATTTCTTCTGCTTGAACAGTCCTCAGCCCGTGCACTCAGGCAATACCATCACCAATACTCAAGACATGCCCAGTCTCTTCAAGGTCCACAGAGGCATCAGCTCCAAGAATTTGCTATTCAAGAATAGAGGACATCTCGGCAGTGCCAGCCTTCTGCTGATGAGTGTCAGAGTCATGGAGATTGCTTGCAGCAATGAAGGATGATCTCTAAGCGTTTTTGAAGACCAGCCAGGCCTGCCAAGGGAGAGCACAGGCCACGGCTGTGGCAACATGCATGGACAGCATTTTTGCATCTCCTAGGTGGTTCCTCTCCAGCCACAGTCTTGAACTGACTGGTGTTTCCTCTTCTTTAATGTTATATGGAATGACATTGAAATGAGACAAGCTGTACACGGTGTGTGCTAGAGTGCCCAGCAAGAAACCACCGTGTAGGGCTCAGGGAAGCACAGTGGTTTAGATGACAGTGGAGGTGAATTTTGTCATCAGTATCCATCTCATCACTATCACACTGTGGCAGATATTTAATGCTCATGGAATACCCATGTGCTCCTCACCTTTCCCAGGCCCCCGGCAGGGGGTGCCATGGGACAAGTTTTAGCTGGGGGCTATGGGTGAAAGTGATGTCCATCATTTCTGTGCTGGGACACTGAAAAACACAAGAGAGGTTCCCTGTTTCCTTCCCTCCCCTGCCATGCCGATGGCAGAGGTGCGGTTGGCACAATGGATCCATCAATATGGAAGCGCTACATGGAGAGGGCTACCCTGGAGAGTCCCCCACTCTCCCCAGCAGATACCAGGGGTAGGAAAGAAGCCTCTCTTGGGTGAGCCATTGAGAAGTCATGGTTAACTTGCTCCTTCAGCATAGCCTAGCCTCTCCTGACTAAGAGAACCACTAAGAAGCAGACGACTTCCCGTAACAATGACCACAGCTAGATCTGCCATGAGACACACCTAGAACTCAGCGCCTTTCTCCAGGATATGAGTATGCAATCCATTTGCAGGATCTGGGCAGAGTCTCGTCCAAGGCTGAATGCAGTCGAAGGAAAGACACTCCTGCCAGCTTCCACCTGTCCCCTGAAAACCCTGCCGACCGCGCACAGCATTAACTCATTGGAATGCAGGAAGCCTTCTGGAGATACTGTGTTTGCAGTCCACGCCCACATTAGCTGAAACCACTAAAAGACTATTTCCATACAGAATTCACACATCTACTCTCCAAAGGGGCAAGCAGCTCTGAGCACCGCAGAGAGCTCTGGTATCTACTGGCTGCTCCTCTATCAGGAAGGACAGGAGGGGCTGTACATGTAGGACCAGAATTCCTGCCTGGGCTGCTTTGAGGACAGTAACAGGGCAAAGTATAAAATGTAATTAACACATTTCAAATCAACACATCAAAGTGTCAGATGTTTGAGTATTAATGAATATTTTTGCAAACTAATTACATTAAGAGTGACAAGGCCAAGAAGAGACTCAAAGAGTTTACTAATTGTGTTCTACTCCTCTTATTTAAATGGCCACATGGATTACCACTTGATTCAATTTTTATTTTTTTAATTTACCAGAAAGGATCTGAACACGACTCTATTTCACAGCTATCATCATTTATTCATAGCTCAATAGAGAAAGCTGGAATAGCAATAACTCTTCCCCCCCTAATTGTCATTCTGTTGAGATAAGTGGAATATCATCCCTGAGTCAAGCTACATTAGTGCCGAGAACCAGACACAGTCACAAAGTTTCTCTGAAGTGCGTGAGCACCATTTGTCATGAGAGGTCTGTGCTAAGCAAGGCAGACTTTGACCAGAGAGTTTTCACGCCTGCTTCCCCCATCTTAGTGGGGCTGCTGGTTCAAAAGGCAAATTCCCTAGAATCAAATACTAACTGCCTACTAGCCATATGGCCTTGGATGGATCCCATAGAGTCTCCTGAGCTTTGGTTTTTTTCTCCCATTAAATGAAGGTTATATTAATACTCATCCACCCAAGTTTGTTGGAAGGGATAAAAGAAGTAATCCAGCTCGTTGGTGTGGCTCAGTGGTTGAGCATCTACCCATGCACCAAGAGGTCACCGGTTTGATTCCCAGTCAGGACACATGCCTGTGTTGTGGTCCAGATCCCCAGTGGGAGGCATGCAGGAGATGGCCAATTGATATTCTCTCTCATCAATGTTTCTATCTCTCTCCCTTTTTTTTCCCTCTCTCTCTAAAATCAATAAAAAAAATTTTTAAGTAATCTATATAAAATGCTTACACTGTGCCTAGCATACAGTAGGCATTCAATAAATCTTGCTGCTCTCACTACCCCACCATAACTACCACCACCACCACCATCAAGAGTCACCTTCAATACCCTTCATTGGGTGCCAGTCCACATGTTCTTCTCCTCCATCTGTCACCCACATACACAGTCAAGACAAAGAAGGCTCTTTGTAGGTTGTTTACTTGTATCAGATTATGCAAAATGCCATGGAATGGAGTCATCAGTATGTGGCCCCCAATACCTCTTACTGATCTTAGACCTAGAGCACCTGGGAACATGGGGAAAAAAGACTCACATCACCTGGAAAGTCTTGGTAGACTTCCCAGGAGACTTGATCATCCTCTCTACATGTTCACACTCTTCCTCAAACCCACTTCTACTTTAGAACTTGAGTAAAAGTATCTGTTCACCTGTCTGCATATTTTACTAGACCATATTCTTCCTAAAAGAATGTCTCATTCATTTTAAGTGACCAGAGTCTAAAAGAATAGCTATTAGGTAGTAGATGTCTTTAAGCTTGTTGAATCGATGCATGCTCCCCAAGAGAGGTCCATGTGCTGGGACATATGTAGTCTGCTTGGTTCCAGAACCCCTGAGCCCAGCCTGGAGACCAGCCACAGCCCCGCTTCCTTCTTCCCCACTAGACCCAGTATTGCGATGATTCTCTCAGGGGCACCCACAGTTTCCTTCATGGATCTCCTCTTTATTCTCTGACCCTTTATAATTCTTTGCCTTCGGCCTTGGTTTCCACAATCAACCAGTGTACCTCCCCACCCCCCTAGGCTGATTCCCAACACCCCAAAACTCCCCTTCAATCGCCACCTGTTTAAGCCTTCTCCCATCTCCTCCGTGGAAGCCCTACCACTATGGATGAGTCCATTTCTCCTTTGCCATTGCTAAAACATGCTGAAGCCTTGTAATTATGCAAGATTACAGACTATGGCAGGCTGGAGCCTCTGCTGTTCAGTCTAATTTGATGCATCGAGTCTGAGAGCTGAAGTGAAATATGAGCCTGGAGCACATCTTTTGATCTTAAACAGTCAGAAGGTTGGAATGGAAATACACGGTGTCAAAACTGTAGGAAGTAATTTATGGCGTGGCAATGGGGGTTGGTGATCACAGAACACTCACAAAATCTTAAAAGAGAGAGTCAATGAGGTTGGTTGAGCTGGGGCAGGGGAAGGCTCAGAAGAAGAAAGGGTCTGGAGAGGAGACTGGATGTTCCTCCCCAGGGTTGAGAGGCCCAGCCTTTGACTCTGCGAGACGGGAGGGGACTCCTGGCTTCACTGCCTCGTCACTCAGCTGGCTTTAGGATCTCAGAACCTTAGGTATGATTCCTGAGCCCCTCCTATTACCTCTAAGACTTGTTTAATCAACTACCTTGAGCCTCAGTTTCCTAAAATATCCTGTTTTACAGATGAGCAAAGAGTGCTTACTTCATAGGGTTCTTATAGTGGCAAAATTAAACAAGACAAGGTAGATAAAGTGACCTGCAGAATGCTTGGCATAGAGTCACATGCTAAATAAAAGTTAGTGTTTTTTTTGTTTTGTTTTTTGCTTTTGGTTACTTTTAAGCCCATTGCAATGTGCATATGGTGAGATCCTGCTAACATCCTCAAAACGACATAGTAACAGACACACATTTATGTTTTTTTCTGATGGAAGCAGTAGAAGGAGAAACTTTAAAACTGCTCACCTTCCCTGGAGACCCTTAATTAATTTCCACGGAGCAAGATGCTTCTGGAACACTCTGGGACTGATGCTTCCGTTCGGTGTAGAGCTATGAATTGGTTCTGGCTGGCACGTCTGTAATTTCCCAGTGTAGCTGTGAATGAGTTCCCAGTGATAACACCACAATGACTAGCACATATTGAGGGATATTTATGCACCAGGTAATATTCTAATTGCCTTCCAAACCCTATATCACGCCTTTCCACCTTTGCAGAGAAAGAAGGGGGGAGAGTTAAAAGAGTCCTTCTTTAATTATGTTCATTCTGTGGAGGAGACAAATGCAAAATAGCAAGGTTAGGTAATTTGCCAGAATGTCACCGCCAGGAGGAACTGGAGACAGGAAGCAAGGGAGCTGAGCCCAGGCCTCTGCCGCCATGGCCTGTGCTCACGAGGTACGGCTCCCGAGGGAAGAGCCCTGCGCTGCAGTCAGGCAGACTGACTCAATCATCGGTCCTGCTGCTTCATTCTAAAGGAAGTTTGCTCAGCCTGTCTCCTCACAGAGTCTTGGTCTCCAATGTAAAACACGGGCAGCGCAGGGCTCGGCCCTCGGTGAGCACGTGGTGAATGACCAGTGTCGACTGCTGCTGCGTCAGGCTCCTGCTCACCTCTCTCCCGGGTGCTTCTGGATGTCTGCTTGCTGAACAGACCTTGATCTGTCAGCCCCTCACCTGTGCCCCAGGCCAGCAGTTCCCTTTCTCTGCTTTTCCCTTGTAACCCCCCGTCTTCCCTCTGCTCTCCTTATCCTCAGCGTGTATAGTTCCCTCTGCCAGTCACTGGGAAGATGAAGACTGCCAGGCATAAGTTCTTTCAACTTCTCTTCACTGTCTTCCACTCTACCCACTCTTATTCTCCATCCCATCCTGTCTTTCTCACTGTCAGAGAAGACAGGTCCTTCCTCAGCCCCGTTGACGCCACAGCTCCCTGGCACGGTGCTGGGCCCTGTTGCCACAGTGGTGGGGAAAGCCCAGTCCCATCAGGACCGCTCCGGCCAGCTTTCAGTGGGTAAAGCCTCTCTGTGCTCTGATGCCCTCGCATCCTCTGAGGCCCCTCCTCCAGGCCTACGACATGCCTCGAACGGCTACATCGCTAAGCCTCCCAGCTCCCTCTTCAAAGTTTCTTCCAGCCAAGGACCGAAATTCCTGTGGCTCAACTACTTGAAAGGCTGGTCTTTGTTGTGCGTGTGTGTGTCTTCTCTTTCCATTTGCTCCTTACGTCTCCAGAGCCGACTCCTGCTTTAGTCGCTTACTTGAGAACAGCGATGGTTGAGGACGTTGATGACAAACCCAGTGCCACCAACACAGTGCTTGCTCTCCTCGACCCACTGAGTCCTGTCATACCCTCCTCTCTTTCTCATAACCCTCTTGCTCTTTGCTTTCCATGAGGACACATGGCCTTGGCTTCTCCCTGTTCATTCCCATTTCCTCCCTTTTCCTCACCACTTCCACACCCCCTCTGACGCTTGTTCTGTGCACATGCACACTCTCTCCCATCTGTGCCTTTTCTCATGTTCTCCACTTTTCTTTACTTGATGCCAATCTAACTCCCCCTTCAAGGCTCCGGTCTGTGTATCACCTCCTCTGGGAAGTCTCCATAGGCCCCTACTCCGACCTCAGGCTCACTTGTATTTGAACCCAGATCCAAAACTTACTGAATATGGAGCAAAACTTGTGGAGAGAGCTTCACTCTTATGAGAGAGAACCCTGGCCATCATGAAACAAAAGATACTACAGCATTTGTGATGTACCCCCGCCCCCTGATATCGGACCATGTGTTCTTTGAGAGTATGACTGTGTGTCAGACATGGATATGTATCCCAGTGCCTAGTGCTTGGCCCAGAATATAATAGCCACCTCTCAGATGTCCATCCGATTCTAAAACTACCAACCATATTTCTAACTGAGAATTCTGGGCCCTTGAATGAAGACCTGATGATTCTTTAAGTTTCTTTAAATATTCCTTTGAGCTGGCTTCAAGAATAGAGAGGACTATCAAAGTATGATTGGGTAAAACTAGACAAGTGCTCCTCAGGCAGTATCACTGATCTTCAAATTAGACCTTGTCCTTGGGAGGATTAAAGAGGCCATTAACTCCAATGTAAATTAAGTCACCTAAGTAAACTTGTGCCTGGTTAGGGTCTGGGTCAGCCATGATGCAAAATCATCTGAGCAAGTTTTCAAAGCCACAGATCTCAAAGTAAATTACTAATTACCCAGCCAGTGTGGCTCGGTGGTTGAGCTCTGACCCATGCACCAAGAGGTCATCGGTTTGATTCCTGGTCAGGGCACATGCCCGGATTGTGGACTTGATCGCCAGTAGGGGGTGCATAGGAGGCAGCAGATGGATGTTGATGTTTCTCTCTCATTGATGTTTCTCTCTCTCTCTCTCTGTCCCTCTCTTTCTCCCTTCCTCTCTCTGTAAAATCAATAAAAAATAAAAGAGAAATCTTCTTTAAAAAATAAATAAATTGCTAATTAGGTTATTTTTTCATTTATTGTCTTATTTTAGATAAAGCATGAGGGTTGATAGAGGTTGCAACCTCACCGCTGAAATCTTCTTTGTGCCAGGTACTGTCTTAGGCATAGATTATGAAAATTAAAATCCAAACCAACCTTTTGGGGTGGTGTCATTATTCCTGTTTTACTGATAAGAGGCTGTTTAGCAGTCAAGCGACTGGCCTACAGGTGCATAACTTGTACGTGGTGGACACATGATTCATACCTCATCTATAAGACTGCCACACTCCCCTTCTCTCCACTGTAACCCTCCTGGTGCAAGAGCTGAACTTTGCCTTGTAAATAGTCTGGCTTCTCAAGTGACTTGGAATGGCCAGGACTGGTCTTTTGTTCCCAGCAAAAGAAACCCAGTCCCTTCTCAAAAGCACTGGTTTCTGCAGGCCAGGATCTGCTTTCCTGAGAATCAGGGTTGAGGCAGAAAAAACAAATGATTCCTTGGCCAGGGAAATGTTTCCTTCCATCAGGAAAAAGGGATCGGTGAGAGGGAGATTCTACCTCTGCTTCCCGAAGCCCGCTGGGTTTTACCACCTGCATAGTTTGCCACTGCAATTATTTGGGATAGCAAAACTGTAGTATCAATCAATCTCAGTTCGACTGCTTTGCCATGAAATAGGAGCAGGCCAATTTATCAAAACTGAGGCTCTCCACTGGGCTTATATTGCCATTAAACTATCAACAGGAAATCATTAAGGTGAGGCAAGAAACCAACTGGTAACTGAAAAGAAATGATTTTTTAAAAAAACATCCTTGCCTGCAACCTTCTTTGTTTGGCTGTCAGCATAGCCAAGGTGGGGCCAGGTCCCAGATCTTTGTTAATGTGCGGTTGGTGGTAGAGAGAACTCAGGCGTAGGCATTTGCAATGCAATGGCTGTGCCCAGGTTACTTGGTTCTCTCTCAGCAGGGCAAGCTGCGTGATGATAAATAGGGGGAAACTGCATGCATTTGTGCGATAAAACAGGCTTAATGATTCTGAAGGGGAAAGAGTCCACGAGACATACAGTAGCAACTTAGGAACAAAATGGAACCATGCAGGGCCAATTAATGTGCAAATATGTGTGTGCTGAACTTGCATTCCATTCATCATGTGGACATGGAAATTGGGCCATTTATCTGTTATATTATGTATGTGACATCTTAGTTTGGTTCTTACAGGCTGCTCAGGGACAAAGGGCCATGTGCTTTGCTGCTAGCAGAGGGAATTTAAGATAAATTCTTCAGCTGTCATAAACATCGCTGGGCAGAATTTGGTCAGAAGATAAAGCTCTTCTCCTCTGCAGGATTTTAACATTTCTCAATAGTCCATGTGCCATCTTATTAAAACTGCGTGTGGTCATATGCCATGAAAAATTATTGGCACCAACAGCTTGCTGTCATGTTTTCAAAGTCCAGATTTAGCAAACGTTATTCACTTATTCACTGTCAATCTGCAGAGAGAAGGGGAACTGGCAAAGCCATTCGGTCTCACTGATTCTGTGGGTTTGCAATTCATCTTGTCTCCCTTTGGCCAGCTTTTCCTCCACAGGTGAGGTTTGCTCTGCTTACATTACAACTGTTTGTCTGTACTTGGGGTGGGGGGAGAAAGTTATTTGAGAAGGAAAAAGACCTCACAGAAGCACTTTTCCAAGGCCACTATTATTTACCTAACAGAACATGCCATGAATATGGATCATGCATTAAATAATAGCGAGCGCTTGCTTTGATGAATTGCCATTAGAAATTCAATTAATAAAATGTTACCTCCCTGAAGTAGTGCAAAAAATATATATATATGGTCTGGCTGCAGCAATTACAATTCAGCCTTAGAAACAATGATTAGGAGAAAGAAAACGCTTTTTTTGTTGTTGTTCGTTTGTTTGTTTTGGGTAACTGTTCTATCTGGGAAATGGGAGTCTGGAGTAAAACTGAATGAATGAATGTTCTTCTTGATCTGCAGCTTTGTCTATATGTTGAGCATTACTATATGTCCCCATCCCACTTCCCCTACCTGATCATCTTTTTTTTCATTATCCTCTTTTATGTTTGCATTCTCTTTTTCTTTTCTTTTTTGCTAAGCAGCTTCATTTTCTTTCTTGTATACAAATTACCTACTAGCAGCTTCATTTTCTTTCTTGTATACAAATTACCTAATATAAAGTACCCCATCTTAAGTATAGAGCTCTATACATTTAACACGTGATGGTTACCTATGTAACCACATCCAGATGGAGGTGTTGCCAGTTTCCCATCACCCAGTAGGTTCTCTTGTGCCCTACTCAGACATAACCACCTTTGTGCCTTTGTCACCAGAGATGAGTGCTGTTGCATGTGTGTGTAAATAAAACCATGCAGGGTATGGTCTTTATTTCTTCTTTACTTTTTCACTCATCATTACACCTCTGATATTCAGACAGGCTGTTTCACATATCTCTAGACAATTATTTTTGATGGTTGTCTTGAATTGCATGAGTATAACACAATTTATTTATCTATTATCCCCTTAATGGATATTTGGTTTGTTGCTAGTTTGGGGCTGTGATAAACAAAGCTTCTGTGACAAATTGTACATACATTTTTTTGTAGATATAAGCAGTCATTTTTCTTGGGCACATAAGTAGGAGTGGAATTGCTAGATCATTAAGCACTATTTCACTAATATTTGAAGTATTTTGCCCTGGCCAGTTTTTCTCAGTGGTTAGAGCATCGGCCTGCGGTCCAAAGAGACCCAGGTTTGGTTCTTGCTAAGGGCATGTACCTCGGTTGCAGTTTGTCCCCTGCCCTGGTTGGGTTGTGTGGGTGGCAACCACTCGATGTGTCCCTTTCACGTTGATGTTCCTCTCTCTCTCTCTCCCTCCCACTCTATCTGAACAAAAAATTGGAAAAATGTCCTTGGGTGAGGATAAATAAATAAATAAATAAAGTATTTCAATTCTCCAAAAGTCCGCTTTTAAATCTGTAAAATGGTGATAGCAAATACCCTGCCATTTGTGGTTTCTCTGACGCTGAAAAGGGGAAACCTATGTAAGGTGTTTAATTGGTGATTGATTGTTTTAAACTGCCAGACGTGGCACAAATGTGAGACTGTGCCTACAAGAAAGACAGATGGAAGTTCAAGGAAACTGGCGTCTGTCCATGGTGCTGACCAAGAGGCCTGGGACACATTCAGGTATGATGTAGATTCTAGCAACCAGCTCTTAAGGCATGGTAAATAACACTCATTGCACACCCACTGTGCACCAGGGCACGGCCTGGGTGTGATCTGGTTTATGTTGTGTTATGTACTGAATGTTGAGTGATGGCATTAGGAGGTGGGCCTTTGGGAAGTATAGATCGTAAGAGTGGAGCCCTGATGAACGCTTTCTCTCTGCTTTCTCCCCAGGTGAGGACTCGATGAGGAGAAGGCTATTGGCAAACCAGGAAGGAAGTTCTCACCGGATGCCAGACCTACCAGCGCTTTGACTCCCCAACCCTCAGAAAAATTTTTTGTTGTTTAAGCCACCCAGGCTATGCTATCTTGTTACAGCAACTTGAGTGAAGACACAAGGAGTGGCAGTTAATAGCCAGCACTTTGTACCTCACTAGACATGGTTGTGAACCCAAGCTGTCACTCATTAGCTGGAAAGGTACTGGGCCTCAGTTTATTCTTCTGTAAAGTGGGGATTATAATAGCCCCTGCATCACAAGGGTTTTGTGAGAATTGTATAAGATGATTCATGTATAGCCCTTACATAGTAAATGGTAAATAATAGGTGTGGAATATGCAGACACTCTGGTTACAGCTAACCAAAAAGGTAAACATGACATTGTCATTTTAATGTTCTCAACAGCCTCATGTGATTGTCATTCTCACTCTGAAAACCAGGAAACTAAGTTTGGATCGATAACTGAGTGACTCAAGTACTTGGTCACAAGATCACTGAGAGGCAGGTAATACCAGGGCTCCTCACCTTCTGGTTCCTGTCTCCCTCCCTCTGATCTCCTTCCCAAATCCCTGCCTCACCAGGCATTCAAAATGATGAACCGAAGAACTTACATGCATATAGGCATACCCAATGGAGACAGACAATAGTGTGGTGAAGGCAAGGGGGTGGGGAGTGGAGAGGAGGTTGTCAATGGGGGAGAAAAGGGGTCATCTGTCATACTTTCAACAATCAAGATACATTTAAGAAAACAAAATAACATTTATACTGTTAATGCATCACAGTTCTGGACAACTTTTGCACACCAAGCTTTTATATCCAGCGAAGTAGACACTGGAACTGAGGTCTCTCCCTTTGATTGTGCTCTCCCCGTACACTCTGCAGAACATGGCCAGGCCCTGCCTCCACACCCTTTACGTCACGTTACCTTCCCAACAGCCAAGTGGTAGGTCACAAGGAGGAGTAATTAATTATCCTCACTGAATCCATGGGAAAGTGAGTCTTGGCGGGGAAGTTGTATGATGTCACACAGAACCCAGGGCACCTGAGGCCCCGGCCCATGTTCCCTGCTCCACCTATACTGTAACGTGGGAGTGGGAGGTGACAGGCTCCATGGCACTGGATCTATGTTGGGGGGCAAGGGTGCCCATAATGGCATCCTCTACAATTCCCAACAGACACTCACCTTGCTGGCGACCTCTAACACCGTTCTTAAAACCTTTACGTATGTGGTCAGCATCTGCCAGTTTCCTTCATGCCCCGAGGATGAGCAGGGAGAGGAAAAGGAGGGAGGGGATGGAAAACACCACAGACACAGAGGGAGGGTCACTGCCAAAGCAAAGGCTTGTCTCAGTGGAGCAAGAATCACAACCTGCATATTCAGACACAGACGCGGAAGTCACCAAGGCTGGAGCCAGCAGGAGATCGGCTGGGAGACCATGAACCGTCTGTACCAGGCTCCTCAGTGCACACGCCCTGAGACAACCCCGGGCGGCCAAGTCAGCCCGAACCAGCACCACCGGAACCACCGGGGATGGCGCATCATCCAAACCACCAGAGATCACCGGGTGGAATCACAACCAGAACAGCCATTTCACTGCATCACAACACCGACCATTCTGCCCGGCCCCCAAAGTGACGGTGAGACCACATTCCTACCTCAGCTGTGCCAGCGGCCAGGCTCCCCGAGACCTGCAAGTCAAAGGGAAAAAGACGTTAGTATCGATTCAACAGGAAGGTAATTGGATTAATTGCCTTTTTAAAGGAACTGGCATCAATAATTTGTTTTGACCCGAGGGGACAATGGCTACCACACACACACACACACACACACACACACACACACACACGTGTGCAGGTGCTTTGTTTCTACCAAGCACAGCACCAAGATTTGTTTTTCCAGTCCCATGTTTAAGGTAAAGAGGAGAATTAATATTTTTAACAAATTATGTAACAACCTTGCCAGGCAGAAAAGGGGAGGGCCGTGTGCAATGCCTGTGCACTGATAACTATTACGTGAACACTGAACATGCAAAGGCAGTGAAGACATTTTGAGGGTTTTTTTTTTCCCTTAAAGTTTTGAGTCAGTGTTAAGAGAAGGTAAAACCACCAACGATAGCAAACTACAGCCTTCTGTTTTCAAAATGCCTCGAAATTTTGTGCAACAATGTGCCAAGTTCTTTACATTTACTGTCTCATTCAGCCCCTGGAATGACTCTTATCATCCCCATTTCACAGGTGAGAACATTGGGCTCAGACCATTTAAATTATTTTTCAAACCCCAGAAAGTTATTCATTAGAGAAAATTCGTCTTAAACCCAGATAAAGACATGTAGACATTGGTTCCTCCTCAGAGCCCGTTCTGCACAAGGGGATTGCGTGGGCACCCCTCATCATTGTTCATCTGCGCCTAGAAGGGGTCTCCTGTCTGGGGGCAGGTAACTACTGCTTGTCTTGCAACTTTCTGTCTTCTACCTGTGGTTGACCTGGTCAACCTCAGCCACATTTTCCCCACCATACTACTATGCAATGGATGGTCCCTGCCAAAATCTATGAAGCTCTGCCTTGTAACGTGCTGGTATTTAGAGAAGGGACCTCTGGAAGGTAGCTGGGGTTAGAGGAGGTCATAAGGGTCAGGTCCTCATGACAGGATTACTGTGTTTATCAGAAGAGACACCAAAGATGCTTCTCTGCCCTCCCTCCTCTCCCCCCAGCACACTGAGGTGCGGACACATGAGGACCCAGTAGGGAGGAGTCTACCACAACCAAGGAGAGCGCGCTCGCCAAACCCCACCCTGCGGTCTCCCTGCTTTGCACTTCCAGCCTCCAGAACTGAGAAATAAGTCCCTACTGCTTAATCCACCCAGTCTATGGCTCTCCGTTACGGCAGCCCGAGCTGACTGAGACACGGGCCAGTCCGTGCTGAGCCGCGTGTCCACAGAGGCCTGAGGGCACAGCTCTCCAGCTGACCTGGCGCTCACTCTGGCCCGGCTCTCAGCACCGCCTCTCTCATGTCCACGCCAGGGCATCAGCCCAGCCCTCACCTAAGCCATCAGCCCGACCGACACAGCTCAGACAGAGCTTTCTGCCCACCGGGCAGCTTTCATGCACCATTAGCGTCCTAAACAGACGGCCAGCCTTCAGACTGATCCGGGCCGAGAAAGTGCATTCGCTGTGGCCCGAGGCTTGCCAAGCCCTGGATCTATGAGCCGGTCCTGGAGAAACACTCCAAGGTGTGATGAAAGCAGAGTCCCGAGCCTCCCCTCCCGCCCTCTCTCCTCTGGAGCCCTTCAGAGCTGGGGCTGGGAGAGCAGGCAACTGATTCCAAGCAACTGTGTGTGTGTGAGCATGTCCCTGCAGACAGCCCACAGGAACCAGGAGGGACAGTGCGATCCTCAGCGCTGGGCTCCCCCTGCTTCCTGGGGCTCCCATGCGGTGGTTCTCAACTGGCTTCTCTGATTTCCTCCACTGCATAATCTTACTGTGTCTCCCAACTGCACTTCCGATTGTCTGACCTCTTCCATTCTCCTCTGTTGAAGCAAGCCCAGCTCCTGCCTCTCCCGTAGATCGGTGCACACGGAGAGGCATAAACATGGCTAGTTGTTGCAGCGTTGTTCGTGATAACAGGACATCTCTAAAGTATGTACTGGCCACGAGGCTCAGTTGGCTGAAGTGTCATCCCGCACACCAAAACGTTGTGGGTTCCTGGTCATGGCACGTACCTGGGTTGCAGGTTCAATCTCTGGTTGGGGCATGTATGCAAGACACACGATCGATGTTTCTCACATCCATGTCTCTCTCTCTATTTCTCTCTCTCTCTCAAATCAATAAAAAAACAAAACATATCCTTGGGTAGGATTAAAAAAAGAAAACAATATCTATGGGGGAAAAAAAAGCTGAAATACAGGGCTTGAACACTCAAACGCCTAGAGGGGCCGGAGAATAATGACAGTGTATACAGTGAGCTGCCTGCAAGACCACCAGCGATAGCAGCACCGGGGGCCCGCCAGGGCGCCCGCTCTACCTACCGCCGTGTGCAACCAGCTTCCAACAGCAACACACGGTTCCAGCGCAGCAGAGCACACGTGTGGTCCAGATGTGGCGGTTGGACTTCCAGCTGCTGATTCGCTAAGCCAAGTAGATTGTGGTACATCACATTCCACATAATTTGCAGCAGTTAGAATGAATGGAGGGGATCCTAATGCTTTGACATGAAAAACTCCACGACACGTAATGAGAAAGAAACGGTGTAGAACAGTGCACATAAAATGATACCAATCTCTAAAAAATTACTCAAGTATAGCTACATTAGATGCTCCTCCTTCCTCTCCACCCACCACACACACACACACACACACACACACGTATGTCTGAAAAACATCTGGGGGAAGATACATCAAACTGACCAAAGAGAGACCTCTGCAGAGGAAGCTAGAATGTGACCGGGACTTCATGGGTTAAGAAAAGTCTTGAGGAACTTTCTCTTTTTCTGAGTGATTTGAATTTTTTGTGGAGAACCTATCCATGTATTATTTGTCAAATTGGACATACGTGTAAAATACGATATAAATGAAGCTTTATTGTGCCTCAGTGTTAGGAAGGGACTTGACAGAAATGTTGGCTTTTTTCTCCTTGAAGTGGAGACAGACAACTCTCTTCCCCATTCATGCAGAGCAGGTGACTCAGGGCACCTGGAGTGTGGACTTGCGGCCAGCTGGAGGTGTTATATTTCATGTATGGTTTATCGTCCTACATATTAGATAAATGTATGGAGAGCAATCGGTGAAAGGAACTGGAACCTCTATAGGCACATCCGGGGTTGATTCTATAGTCGTTATGATGTGAGATCCACTTGCAATAAGCTCAGGGATTTTTCAGGAATTCAGGGCCTGTCTGGGGCGACGGCGGCGTGTGAGGCAGCCAGAACGCAGAGGCCAGCGGAACAAGCGCGGGCTCTTTAAGGCCTGCAGGCACCAGGCGAAGGTGTTTGGCTTCACCTGGTCAGCGGCCGTCAGAGGGTTTCCAGCGGGGGCCAGGATGATTAGAGCCACGTGCGAGGTGGGCCATGCTGTGGGCCAGCGCCAGGCACAGCGGGCACTGTGACTCCCGGCAGGACGTGACTTAGCGCTTTGTTCCAGTGGCTCCCATTCCTTTAATCATTTCCTTCCTCTTCTCTATGTTTGTTGGAGATGGCAAAGGTCGACATTAAGGGCTTCCTCCTCGCTTCTGCAGGAGCTTGGTGTACATTTCCCTGGGCGGACTCTCCTGCCACTTTCTCGGATGGGGAGACTGAGCCTAGAATGCACTTCCTTTCCCAAGGCGGGAGTGTCAGAGGCAGGGCTGAGCCCGCCCAGGGACTTTGCCCACACTATGCAGAGAGGCGTTCCCTCCTGGGACTTCCCACAAATGAACAGACGTCAGGACTGAGCTCCTTGGTAGAGGGGTGATCACTGCTCAAGCAAAACCACATGGTCCCCTCGACACCTGGGTGTGAGATGCTCAAATGCCACCCGGGCTCTGTGGCACCAAACTATTCAATCTTCTGTGCTGAGCATGTTGGGGTACCGCTGCCTTACTTTTGCAGGGGCGGCAGTCTTGTTTGCATAGGATGAAACCTCAAAATAGCTTATGGACACAAGAAACTTCGCTCATTCAACTGGCAGAGCTCACTTCAAATGGGTCCAGAGAAGGATCAAAGAGGTTAAGTGACCTCTCTGACAAGTGGTGGAGCAGGAACCGAACGCAGGTCTCTGGGATTAGATGCAGCTCTCTGCAAGGCACCCCAGGGCAAAAATCCAAGAGCACAGTAGTTGTCCGCTGTCCCCTGGCTGGATGTTACTCCAGTCCGATCCCACGCAATGGTGCAATCCTCTGCCCCCCATTCCTCTCACCCTTCCGCAGGATGCAAGGCAGGGTGTCCCTGAGGCTGTGCTGACCAGGCCACAGTGGCCCACCAGGCAGGAGGGTGGAATGATCACCGTCCACCCCACATGCTGCCCTGTTGGGCCTTCAGATCTGTGTCCACACCAACAAACGGCAGGTAGAGAGGCCCGTGAGGATGTTATTCATGAGGTTCGGGAATGTCTTCTACAGAGTGTCTTTCCAATGAGAGTGTCGAATCCTCATGCCCTGTAGTTGACCACATGGTATCGGCCAGGCTGCCAGTTTGTCTGGGGGTTAGATGAATTTTTAAAAAGGTTTTTTTTTTTAATTGATTTTTAGAGAGAGAGATAGAAACCCTGATGAAAGAGAATATCGATGGGCTGCCTCCTGCATGCCCCCCACTGGGGTTCAGGCCCACAACCTGGGCATGTGCCCTGACTGGGAATCGAACCGGCGACCTCCTGGTGCATGGGTCAATGCTCAGCCACTGAGCCACACTGGCCGGGCAAATGCATTTTTTTATGAAAAGATCCAACCCAGAACAGCACCAACTTGGAGTCTTGCCCTTTCTATCCATCACCCTTCTTCCGTCTCCCTTCCCAGTGCTACAAGACATCCCAGGAAGACGGGGTGCTTCCCGGGCCCCCTCAGGCACGAGAGCCCCAGTCCAGCTCAGGGTGCAACTGTCTCGGAGAGGTGTCATCTTCCTCTCCTCCATCCCCACGCCGTGCTGGCCAGGCTCTGACCAGCAGGACCGACTGGGGAGGAGTGGTCTTCCCTCTCACGCCCTCTTCTCACTTTGGTTTCTGATTTGAACGGCTTGGTCTTCGGGTCTGAACGTTACCAGACAGGGACCGGCCCGGAGCAGGTCTGTCTCTGGCCGGCCTGTAGTTTCTGGGTTCTTGACTTTGTGCAGGAAAGATTTTGAGTCCAGATGGGTTTGAGAGTACGTTTACTGAAGCTGGGGACAGCGAAACAAAGGAGGACATTAGGGTAGAAGACAACAGGGGGGAGCCAGGCGGTGCTCTGCTCTGGCTCTAGACACATTCTAGGAAGCAGTGAGCCAGGGCGGGGCTGCTCCAGCTCAGGGGGAGTCCCAGGAAAGGGGGCCCTGGGACAGGACCAGGGGGTGAGCCCCGGTCGAGCTGCCACTGCCCACTGCTCCCCTGGTTGCAAGTCTCGTGGGGACCCTTAGAGATAAAAAGTTCATGCCCAGGAAGGGGCACGGGCATGCTCTAGACCAGTGGTTCTCAACCTTCCTAATGCCGCCACCCTTTAGTAGAGTTCCTCGTGGTGTGCTGACCCCCAACCATAAAATTATTTCTGTTGCTACTTCATAACTGTAATTTTGCTACTGTTATGTCCTAGGCGACCCCTGTGAAAGGGTCGTTCAACCCCCAAAGGGGTTGCGGCCCACAGGTTGAGAACCGCTGCTCCAGAGTGAGCCTGCTTTGAGTCTTTGTCCTGAGGGTTTTTTATCCCTTTTCCCCCTGCAGGCGAGAATCTTAGGGGAAGGTTTCAGTGGAATATTCCCCAGCAGCTTTCCAGGTGCATTTTTAATGTGCTGAGGCATCAAAATGAGTGTCTGGGGGAATTTGGGATGATTCTTTGGTCTGTTTTACTTTTATCTTCGGTCTGTCTGGCTTTAATGGGGTTTTTATTTGTCCCCCAACTTCATGTGTCCTTGGGTTTGGCTGGCACAAATGGCATCAATTGGGTCTTTGTTCTCTATTTCCCAGGCCAGGCTGATTGAAACGGTGAATTATCTGGTGAGGGAGGAGGGTATAAACCATTCGCTCTCAAGTGTCCTTGGCCAGGGAGGTAAGGTCCCTGTGACTCACGGGCTGGCTGAAACTGCCCAAAGTGCTTGGCCTTGTTCATTTTTATTTTTGTCTCAGTTTCCCCATTCCACTTGCCCAGGGATTTTCCCAGCTTCTCACCATCCTGCCCCATGAGCAGCGGATTCGAGAAAAGGGGCAAATTCCTTTCCACTTGAGCATACAAGAAATGAATTCATCCTTTATCAACGGTGATGATCAGGCCAGTACCAATGACCGCAGACGCCCTCCGCATGGAAAGTGTCCGAGGCTGGCGCCTTCCTGGGGCACAGGCAGGTGTCGGGAGCCCGCTGGTGCTGGCTTCTTGCGTGTGTCAAGGACATCCAAGCACAGTAACAAGTAGACCACATGGGCAAAGGCTCAACACAACGGATACTCATCTCTCGCTCACATGACAGTGTGAGATGACCAGCTCTCCTCCACATGATCATTCAGGGACCTGGGCGAACAGGGGACCTGCTCTCTTCAATATGTGTCTCCCAAGTCACCATGGCCCTCTTCATCCCAGCCGGAAGGAGGAATATGAGCGGGAACCAGAACCAGAAGTGGTGTGGTTTCAGCTCGCCGGTTTCTATCGGCTGTGGCTCAGTCACGTGGCCACCTATAAAGGCGAAGGGCTCTGCACACGGAGTCAAGCTGCATGTCCAAGAGGAAAAGATGGTTTGAGACAGCAGAGCTAGCAACCCTGCCCAACTCCCTCACGGCAGCACTGCCTTGCCCGAGATCCTGCTATGTGGTCCCTGATAGAAAATCCACTTCCACTCGACCTCTTCCAACTCTCCTACTGATATGAGCCTGGTAGTATACGCACAGTCTCATGGTGCTGGGGTCTCCTCCCCTTGCATCTGGTCCTCCTGGGTGCATCGGCCAGATGGCATAAACCCGGCTCTTCCACGGTATCCTCTTGACCCTCAGGAAGCTGACATGTCCTTTTGCAAGAACAAAGCATGCTCTCTCCCGCCTGTATGCTTCTCCCCCTGCTCGAATAAGCAGGAAGGGACGATGAGCGGAGAAGCTGCATGAGAAGACTGAGTCCTGCTCTGGCTGGTTTCTCCAGGTCTACAAGAGGTCCCCTCGGAGCTCAGCTTTCCTTCAGGTTGACACTGACCATTTTCTTTCTCCGCGAGTCCTATCTGATCTGCTTGTGTATCTAGTCGATATTGCTAACGGCAGAGCTGGCTTGTCTCCTCTCACAGAGCCCTGAGGAGGTGTTTGAACCCCATGGTGTTTGGCCCTGTTTGAAGTATAAGAGATACTCCAAATTCCTTTGTCTTTAGTTAGGGTCCTAGCCATCTATCCTGAGATAAGAGGAAACATTTTACAGTCATCTTGACCAAAGGGGCCGACAAAGGGTTATGCGTTCTTCTCCAAATTGAGTCAACTCTGTACTTGAATTGACTGAATCTCTGGGTTACTTTCACCGTGTACACAGAATACCTTCAAGTCCTAACATCAAAGACTGGGAAAGCAGAAAGAGTTTGGGTCGTAGACTAAGACAAGGGGGATTCGTGCAACTCAGCAGATGGATGGCTTTGAGGTCACCTCTCTTGTCTGAGAGCATTGCATGCTCTGTACACTGGGAATGGGGACCCCTTCCCCAGGGCAGTGATTCCTGCATGGAAAACACCAGCATCTCCAGTGTCCTACCTGTGATGTCTCATTCCCTGGACACTAGGGACTGTAAGCACAGTTGTAGAGTCGTGTCCTGAGTTCAAAAGCTGCTTCTACCACTTTCTATATATGAAATCATGGGCACATCTTGGGCACCAGTGGTCACTGAAAGTGGCCACACATTCTGCTGGTACTTCTCCCGTGTGTGTGGGAGGGTGTATCTATCTTCGCAACCCTTGAGTCTGGGCAGGCTCTAAAACTGCCTGACCCGTACATTAAAGGGGTGCTGAGCCAGCTTGGGGCCCAGCCTTAAAACACTGGCTCGCACTGCGGTCCACTCAGTTGCCACATCCGGGATCTGACTGCGTGAGACCACCATGCTGGAAGGGCTGCATTTTGGTACTTTGATGGATAGTCCCGGCTGAGCCGAAACTTGCAGCCTCCCCGGCCGTGTGAGCCAGCTTGGACCCTCCAGGCAGTGCCTCTGCCAGCTGAACACCACCAAGAGACCCCCATCAGCCCGTGTCCCGCACGCCCTGCCTGGACTCCTGACCCGCAGAATTTTGAGCTATAATAAATGGTTGCTGTTTTGAGCCACTCAATGTTGGGGGTACTTTTAGACCCAGCAATAGATGATCAATCACCACAAAAGGTACTATCCCCTCTCAACCTGTTAGTTTATACTAATAGAATGAAAATAGAATCCACTTTTACAGGCTTGCTGTAAGAATGAAGAAACAGCATGTTCCAAGTGTCCACACGGCTCCTGACGCACAGTGAGTCTCATCTTTCCTGTCACATCACCGGCACCTGTGTTGCTCTTCGCGTCTCCAGGGGCAACAGTCTTGACTTCCTGTCAGGTGGTGATGCTCAGAGCCTCCACTCAGCTGCAGCCGTGGGATGTGAGTGGGCTGCTCAGGACTCAGACACACCTGGGTTTATAACTCCGCCACCCCTCCCACGCGGTGCCTGTGACCAAGGGGGGTACCTGCTCCCCCTGGGCCTCAGTGTCCTCATTTAGGAAATGGACACAGACTCTATCTCGCTGCCTTTGTGAGCGTGTCTGGCCTAGAACTGGACACGGGGGATGAAGCGCTGTCCTGTGGGTGGAGTTCGGCAGGGTCCCCGGAAGGGCCGCCGCGGTCCGAACACCTGGTACGTGGAACCCCCTGCGTTGCATAGAGCAGTTTGTGGACAGACCACCTCTGGGGGGTTCTGAAAGCAGGCCGCTCCCCTTCCTCCCCATCCAGCTCCTCTGTTCTAGCCCAGGACTTGGTTCCAGCCACTGAATGGCCGGGAAGCAGCCCAGGTTTTTTAATGCGACTGTAAAAGAGGAAAGAGCCCATTCACAGTTGATATTCATCCTCCACCCCCCAAATTCTGTCGGCTCCAGACATGTCTAATAAATAAAAGTCTCTTAAAATGCTCCTAGAACATGCACACGGTTTCTCTTAATAACTCTCACTGTCATGAAGGCAATATTTACACGCGCCTGCTTTGGAATTCTGGCAGCTTGTAACCTAAGAATAGTTTCACGTCTGGTGTTGAACAACTGCCCCCCCGTCTGCCTTGCAGGTGAGCAGGAGGCTGCAGGGCAGGGAGGGGAGAGGGAAAGCTGCTCCTCGTGCTTGGGGGGGCTGAGCAGGGAGGGCAGACACACCCCTGCCCTTGGCCTGCCCTTGAAGTCAGCGTATTAGGAAGGTTCAAGTAGCTACAGCCCTGGGTTGATGGGTGTCTGAGCTGGGACGCGCCCATCAGTCACCCTGACATGTGCTGGAAAACACGGAGCGACTGCAAACATTATCTGAGGCTTAATGATGAGGCAGAGAGGAGGCTGGGCTGCTGTGAGGAGGAGTGTACTGCCCCCCTTCCCACCGTATCCTGTAACCTTTGTAAACGTTGCTACCCCTCCTGTCTCCTTCCAAAGGGCCCCTTGTTGCTGTCGGAGCCCAGGCTGCAAGATTAAAGACAGCTCCCGGACGGTGGTTTGCCAATTTAGCTCAGCGATCTGGAGATGCAGGTGAAGATCTCGAAGGACTATCCTTCCCTTTGCCCCACTAATTCTGCTCTTGGAAATCTCTCCCAAGGACGCTGGAAATACAGCCAAAGTTTGTGGCACAAAATTTTTTTTGTAACAGTTTCTGTAAGAAAAAAATAAATCAATTGGGGACAACCTAGTTGTCCAACAGTAAGGGGCTGACTGAGTGAGCTTAGTCATACTCTTCTCATGGACCACTTACCACGTGACCACTAAACGGTCAAGCAGAATGTGAACTACCATGAGAAATGCTTACATGAACGGGGATCAAACAGAATATAAATGACATATACTACACAATCTCACTGTTGTTAAAACATGAACGGTCCTGGCTGGTTTTGCTCAGTGGTTAGAGCGTCGGCCCGCGGACCAGAGTCCCGGGTTCAGTTCCCACTAATGGCACGTACCTCGGTTGCAGTTTGTCCCCGGCCCTGGTTGGGGCCGTGTGGGTGGTGACCACTCTATATGTCTCTCTCTTCCTCCCTCTCTCCCTCCCACTTTATTTCAAGATAAATGCAAAAAAAAAAAAAAAGTCCTCAGGTGAGGACAGAAAAAAATAAAAACACATGAATGAAAGAAAACAGGGGAAGAACATTTTACAAATTTAGTATTTTCCTTTGGGAGGCAAAACTGGAAATTTCATTTTCTTCTCTTTTCTGGACTTTCCACATTTTCTCTAGTCAGTGAATGTACAGAAAGCAGCTGTTTAGACCCCCCCCCCCAGCTCCTGGCAGTCCTGCCGAGGACGCTCCCCACTCCCCAGTGACATCTGCTCCGGGACTGTGCACCCAGAGCAGAGCTGGGCCGTGACGTGAGGGGCGACATGACTCCAGCCGCCGCGCTGTGCACTTTACCCCAAAGCCTGTCAGGTGGGCATCATTGTCGCCATTGCATCTGTGTTGTGGGGACTGAGAGTCTGGATAGGTTAGAGCTATTTAACCTAGGACCACACAACAAGGAAGAGTCAAGGGGGCGAAGTAGCCTCCAGTCGGCCTGACTCCAAACCCTCTTCCCTTCCTCCTTCACCATCAGCCACAGGTGGAGAGAAACACAGGTGGCGCCTTAGCTGGAACAGCCCAACATTTTGCAAGCCCCGGGGGTAAAACTCGAATCGCTATGGCAACATTCCTGGACACCGTTCCCCCTCCCCCAGCCTCTCCTTCCTTCATGGCCGGGGATCCCATATTTAAAGATGCTTCCCCTTCGGTTCAAAAGCAGTAACTCTAGCCTCTGCAGAGAAGGCTGGGAGAGGCACAGGGCATGAGGCCTGCGCAAGACTAGGGGTGGAGGCTCTTCCGATGCTGGGGAGGCTCAGCTTCAACCGAACCACGTCCCTGCCGAGAGGCCTCCGCCTGCCGGACAGGCCGCCCTGAGCACCCCTTCAGCGCCCATCTGCACAGGGTCCCACCTCTGCTCTGAGAGGCCTGACCTACGCAGGGAGGGAGGCCTCGCCGAAGGAACGAGCTGCAAGGGCAAAGGTTCACAGGCGTGCCCCAACATGACTGGGGAGGTCAGGAAGTTCCTGTGCAATATTATTAATAATGAAAAATAAAACAGTTAAAATTGACTAAGGATTATCCTGTGGGCTCTGAAGAAAACTCTGCTCTCACTATTTGTAAACATCCCCTCGGTGCTCATCACAGCTCCACGGTGTACGTTCTCACTGCCGTCGATTCAAAAGCAGTCGGTCAGAGAGGTGAGGCAGTTACCGCAAATGGTCGGGCTCGTAAGAGGCCAGATGGGGACCTGAGTTCAGGTGGGTCTGGTGAGGCAGCCCTGCTCTCCAAGCAGTTTGGAAATAGCCACAAACGCACTACACCTGGACAAGACACCCTGCCCCTCGACTCGCCCCTCCCAGCAGAGTTCCTTTAAACGCCCGCTCATGGAACCCCACGCTGTGGCTTCTCTGTCACCTTGGACACGCATGTTCGACGTCTCTTCTTAACGGGACAGAGTGCTACGGAGCCAGAATGAAAAGGGCAGCGTGAAGGAATGCTCAAAACCTCCGGTGGCACAGAGATGACGTCATGATGTTCTGCTGTCCCACCGCAAGTCCCACACCGAGAAGCAGCTCGGTCATCGCTACAGCGCGCCGCCCGCTGCTGACCGCTTGCTTTTCTTATTACCTCGTCCTGCCCCGCGACTCCTGAGTGTTCCATCATTGCTGGCGGGGCTGTGGGTCTTAGGACGCCCCTGACAGAGTGGAGAGCTGCTGAGAACACCCAGAGGAAAGGGGCCAGGAGGGGGCGACCTGAGTTGCCGGGTGGGCACCGCTGACGCTGGCATTGGAAGGAGAAAGGAGACGCGCCCACTGCGTCCCCTGGACGAGCAGCTCACTTCCAGTTAGGCGATGATCCATAGCACTGGTCTGAATAGACACTGAATCCCCCTCGCCTGGTGTGGAACCCGAGCTAGAATCCGAATAATAACGATCCACAAGCAAAGGGAGGAATGAAGGAGGACGGGGAAATGGGGGGGTGGGCTGGGGTGCACTCTGCGTAGGAAATCCGGAATGGACAGACACATGAGGGTTTCAGGGGGCCCCAGCTCAGCTTGGTTCAGGGGATACACCTAGTGTCACCCTCCTGCTGACCTGCACACCTGCACCAGCCTCTCAACAGCCATCTTTTGTCCCCTGTCTCCCAGAGCCATGGAGAGCCCAGACCCCCCGCCTGAGTTCAGAGCCAACAGGATTACCTGGGGTGGCGGGAACTGGTGGAGACAGGAGGTGTTTCAAAACTTAATCAAAAATTAATTAGAAAAAGAAACAAGCCAAAGGACAAACAGCTGTGAGCAGAGAGGCTGTGCAGAGCAAACAGACCGACAGACAGCCCTCGGGGTGAGCAGCAGCGAGGGCCTGCGGGGTGCTCGGAGGAGAGCACACAGCCTCCTGTGTACTCCTTGGGAACCATGACTGACACCCCGAGCTCCACAGACACCCCAGGAACGCTGGCCGCAGGGACCACGCAGAGGCAGCGAGCGGGAAGCCGCGTGCTGGGGGATGCTAGTAAATGACCATCAGAACACAGGGAGCTGCTGCCCCTGAGTGAGGAGGGCCGTCCGCACAGGAAACGCCACTGAGGCCTTCAGAACCGGGCCTCCCCGGCCCCACATCGGCCTTCCAGACAGGACTAGAGGGGAGGGCTCTCCCAGGGCCCAGAAACACCAGGGGGCGGGGCCCCGGGGTGAGCCCTGCCCTGTAGACCTGGGGTGCCTTTCTGGGAGCGAGGGGCACCTGGAAGCGGGTTTCTGCGGAAGACCACAGCAACACGCACGGGCATCTCACCCGTGTCCCCTGGCCATTCCTACCCCAAGGTCGTCTGACACAACAGCTGTCTGTCTGGGCTGCTCTCTCTGACCACACAAGTGTGCTTCTCTGTGCACACAGCAGGCTGGAAGGGGTCGGCAGTGACATCCCAGGAGCGTCCCTCAACAAGTGAGGCAACTGTGCCCCTGGGGGGCACAGCCCAAGACACGCCCACAGCTCCACCAAGGGTCCCATTGGGACTGAGCCCCGGAGCCCACATGGTGACTTTCTCCTTCCACACCTGCATTGGTCGCCTCGCGCCCTGTCTCACGTTTTCCTGCTCCAACCTTCTCGGACCAGCGTGCAAATGGGCCACCGGTGTTCCAAGCCTGATTTCGGGGTCAGCTTCGAGCCAGGCCACTGAAGGGATGTTGTAGGGGGAGAGGATCGGGGCGATGCCTCGGCTGAGTGAAGGGTGCTGTGCACAGACCTGTCCCTATGACAACAACGTCCACACGGGACTCAAAGCCTCTCATCTCCTGTTCGGATCAGCCACTCAGCGACCCTGGTTACTGCCATTTCCATGATCCACGTAACCCCTAGAATCAGGACACTGCCCTGTTCTTAAAGTCAGGAACCTCCTCTATGCAGGAAGCTTGTTTGGAGATACGAAGTCAGCATCACTTACCTTCTGTCTGACCCCCCAGGAGACTGTGAGGAACCCTGCCCCCTCTCCCTGAGGGAGACAAAGGACACCAAGGACGAAAATGTTCTGCGAGACTCCTGCTCCCTTCGCCCTGCAGCTGGAGGGCTGGGCATGGGGTTGGAGGGCCCATAAGTCAGCCTCTCAGCATCAACCAGCTTTACCAAAAGTATCAAGAACCAGCTGAGGAATGAGCGAGCACCAGCCAACTCACACCACGTTGGCCCCCAGCTTTTAGGCGGCACCGTAACACACCTGGGATGAAACGCCAGCCTCCGGTAAGACCCGAAGTGCCCAGCAGAGTCTCTTTCTTTACAAAGAGCCCCTACAATTTGGGAAGGGACCTCTCTGCTGTAACATGTGCAAATGCATTTTAATCCTGCGGGGCAAGCAGTGTCCCTTTGGAGAGCTGTTCCGTCTTTTATCTGACGAGGAAGGAAGCTGAGGCCCGGCAGGTTGCATGGCTTGCCCAGGGCCATGCAGTGAGTTAGCCGCAGGGCTAGAAGCGGGATCCAGGTCCTGCCTGTTCCAGGCCAGGTGCCCTTCCTCCTACTTGCCCCGGTGTGCGTCCACCTGAAGGTCACGCGCTTCATCCTCCAAGGAGGTTCCCTGAGACAGCGTGAAATTAAACTGCATTCCTCGACTCCCAGAGAACAAACAACCTGACCCTCCCACCGCCCTTTGAGACCCTCCCTTCCACGTTATCAGGGGGCTTCGGGGTCCACGCTCTCCTGGGGGCAGTCGTCACTTCTCTTCTCTTTGTGGGATCTACTGGCGCTGGCTAAGGGGATGAGACAGACTGACAGCCATCTGTGCGGCCTGAGCCCGAATGCACTAATTGATTTATCAGCTGAGAGTGCAGTTTCTGTGTGCGGCTGGGCTGTTTGCAAAAGCGCGTTCTCCACAGCTGCTTTGAAGGCAGCCCCCGTGCTCAGTGAAGCAGGCCCTGGGGACGTGGAGCCCTTCAGGGGCAGGGTGCCTCGGCACAGCCATCACTGTGCAAGGACCAAGGACCGCGAGGAGGAACATCCCCGGCCACCTGGAGCGCAGGTGCCCAGCCCTTAGACGAACGAGGACCAGCTGGAGACAGCTGAAGGTGCTGGAGAGAAGGGTCCGCCGGTCTCCAGAACGGAGGGCACCCGGGCTCCACTGTTCGCTGGCTCTGCATGTCACCTGCCTGAGCCTCCATGGCTCCACCCACCTGCCCACGGGTGACAGAACATCTTCCCCATCGAGTTATTGTGGGAAATATATATTTATAGGAGATGGTTGGCACCACATAAACACTTAAACGATACACAGAGACATATACATGATTTGCTTAGTAGAATTTCCTTCCCTTCCATACTCTGCCCCGTTCTTCGTTCCCACTGTGTGGAGATGGGAGGGTAAAGGGAGCTGAGAAGGGGGGCCCCTTCCTCTTCTCCCTCACCCCAGATGCAGTCGCTGAGCATCTGCCATCAGCCACTGCGCCCCGCTTTTCCTCACTGTATTCTCACATTACGCTCAAGGGGTGAAGGGCGGCTCCCGTCCCCCTCTGGACAGACTGGGGAGGAACCGTCCCAGTGCTGGGAATTGGCCCAGAAGTGGAAGGAAATGAATATTCAGAGCAGAGAATGGTTGTGGAGACGCTTTGTAAACTGTGAAGTGCTGTCTCGGGTGGGGGTTATTAGTAATACCCCTCGGCAGTGACTCTGTGGCACAGCGCTGGGTCCCTCTCCACTTCCTGCTGCTCTGTTAATCGTTAATTAAAGCTTAAGGGATTTGGGAATGCAGGCCTCTGAAATTTGGACTAAACTCTCCATGTTACTGAAAGGGGGAAAAAAAAAAATCTCGGATAATTAGCTTTTCTTTCCCTAAATGCTTTTTTGGGTCTCATTACAAATGAAGTGCTGGGCTAATATACCTTGTGTTGTGAATGCCTCACAATTCCTGCTAATTGAATCAAACTCCACTCTCTGCAAATAAACTCTTGGTGTTCTTAATGGCAAGTAGGGAGCGGAGCTGCCTCTGTTTGGAGCGGGCCATTACGAGGCCCTAATTACCCGGATCTCGGTGTGCGAGGCAAGCTGTCTTTGTGTTGGCGTCTGACAACGAGGGCTCTGTGAAGATCAAAGTCGCGACGTGCCCTTGGAATCTTCTCCCTCTCTTCATTCCACTTCAAAATGTTTAATAATGGCTCATCCAATTTCCAAGATGGCAGAGAAAACAAGAGAACCGAAGTCCGCTTTCTTTCATTCGGGACAAATATGCCGAAACGGACGCCATGTTAATCCTCCCCACCCCCGCTTCTTTTTCCCTTGGTCACAGCACAAGGTGACGTTGCGGGTTAGTGAAGGAGTCTGTGTCCCCGGAGACGCACCCCTGCCGAGGTGAACAGAGGAGCTGTGTGGAGCTCGGGAGGAAGACGGATGCCCCGCCTTTATCAGTGCGATACTTTGGGGACATGCTATGGGATGGGAAGCTTTAGTAGTCCAGGGCTCTTTATTTTTTTTTTTAATTTTTTTATGCTCACCCGAGGACATTTTTGCATTTATTTTCAGATAGCGGGAGGGAGGGAGGGGGGAAGAGAAAGAGAGAAACATCAGCATGAGAGAGACACATCAAGTGGTTGCCACTCACATGACCCCAACCAGGCCAGGGACTAACTGCAACCCAGGTACATGCCCTTAGCAGGAATCGAACCTAGGACTCTCTGGTCCACAGGCCAACGCTCTAACCGCTGAGCCAAATCAGCCAGGGCAGTCCAAGACTCTTTAAAATAGCATATATAGCCTGGCTGGTGTGGCTCAGTGATTGAGCGTCGACCCATGCACCAAGAGGTCACCGGTTCAATTCCCGGTCAGGGCACATGCCCAGGTTGTAGGCCAAATCCCCAGTGGGGGTCATGCAGGAGGCGGCCAATCGATGTTCTCTCTCATCGATGTTTCTATCTCTCTCTCCCTCTCCCTTCCTCTCTCTCTAATAAAGAAAAAAACATTTAAAAAATAAAACTGCATATATAGCCCTGGCTGGTTCAGCTCAGCAGTTAGAGCATCATCCCGCAGACAAAAGAGCCGCTAGTTTGATTCTTGGTCAAGGCCACATACCTCGGTTGCAGGTTGGGGTCATACAGGAGGCAACCAATAAATGTGTCTCTCTCACATTGATATCTGTCTGTCTGTCTCTCTCTCCCTTCCTTTCCTCCCTTCCACTTTATAAAGAAAAAACAACAGCACGTACGATCAGCCACACCAACCAGACTCTAAAAAGCAGTCTGCATCCTTTCCTTCTGCACTGATGTGTGCACAGAGGTTCCAAGATCTAGATTTCAGGGTAAGGGGGTGCGGAGAACTTTAACACTAATGGTAACTGTCCTGTGTGTACTTAAGGTGTCAGGGTGGATGACAGTGGGAATCCCTGGTTCTCTAAAACGCTAGGCCCTCCTCGGAGGAAGAGCCCCAGATGCTCAGCCCTTGGCTGCAGGAGAGCGAAGCAACCCTAGGTCGCCTGGCAGCCGGGAATTGTTCCCTCCCAAGTTTCTCCTTCACCTCCCTCAGGGCTCAAACATCTCATTCCTTCCAGACAGTGTGTTTTCCCCCCTAGGAAATAATCCCGATCTATTCTGAAGGCAAAACTCTTCAATTCAGCCTCCAGAACCACCCCCCCCCCCCCAGCAGATGCCGGGTCAGGGCATGTTGCTCCCAGCGCATTTTCCGCTCTCATCCGTGCCCGAGGCAACAAGGCAGAGTGGGAGCTCGGGCTTTGGAGGACAGCCCGGGGCTGAACCTTAGCGCTGCTCCTTACAGCTGCGTAGCTTGGGGCAAGGTTTTTCACCTCTCAGAGTCTCTCTCTTCTCATCTACAGATCTGGGATGTTAATGGTAACCTTTCTTCAAGGAGTGGCTTGAGTGTAAGGTGTTAGAAATAATAATGTGGATAAAGTGAGCGCTACACAGCAGATGCTCAATAAATGGAATCCAACCATGTTCCTATGATAAGACTAACGCACTGTGTTTTGATTTCTTGCCTAGATGTCCACTTCCCCCACTGAGCAATTGATTCTTTGAAGGAAAACCATGAATCTCCTTAACTCCTATCTTTAAATATTCCCAGCACCTGGCACAGAGCTGACCATGCACTTGACTTGAAAAATGCTTGATTAATAAACAAAGGAAAAAACGGACAAATGAATGTATACTTGTGACAAACACTTAGGAAGTGAGACTAAACAGCAGGTAGGCGGTGCTTAAATGTCTGTTTGTAAATGCATGCATGCATGCATGAATGAACACCTACAACCAAACAATCAGGGATTTAAATAAAAACCAAATAGAAGGGCTTTGTGATTCCCCACAGAGAAAACAAAATTCCCCCCAACCCTCCTGCTAGAAGCAGTTCAAATCGGCTTGGTGAGGAACAACAATGTTAAATTATGGCTTAACTGCCTCTCGTGTGATGAGCTCCCGAATCTCGCCAGGAAAGTCATCGCCATTCTCTAGGTGCTGGGAACGGCTGCAGCTAACAGGTCCGGGCGCCTTTAAAACCGATTTCCTCTCATGGGTCCATGCTTGACTTCAGCTCTGCCTCTGAGTGCTCTGTCCAGGAACCTGACACAGGAGGTCCAGGATCTGGGGAGAGGAAGAGGAGGGGGCACCTGGGTGTGACTCTGGTGATGAAGTCACCGCCACCTTCCCAGAGCAGAGACATAGTGGTGATTTATTTCAAATGAGACCCGAGGCGCTTGCCTTTGAGCAGAGCCGGCCAAGGGAATGCTGTGGCATCTTCTATATCAGACACATCGATTTCTGCTTCTTTGAGTCTGTGGACAGAAGGAAGTTCTTGATCCTGGATGAGTGACAGCTGGGCTGCCTCCGACCTGTTCCACCGGTGGGCTGGAGTCGGGCCCGAGGCTCGGGAGGCTGGGGAGTAGGGTCGCCAGATAAAATGCAGGACACCCACTTATTTCTGATGTTCGGATACACAATAAACACAGGGTTTTTATAAAACATATACATATGTCCCAAATACTGTATGGGACATATTTATGCTAAGCAAATATTTTGTTGTTTATCGGCCTTTCAAACATTAGCTGGGCACCCTGCAGTTTTGCTTCCTACATCTGGCAACATTTTCGGGAGAAGCAAGGTGAGAAAATCACTCTCAGATCCTTCCTCGTGCTCTGGGAAAGACACCGTGGAGAGAGGAGCAGGCAGCCGGGTGGACGGCTCAGTGTCTGAAGCGGCTTGAGAGGACAGCCTCGCCGTCCAGCGCTGTGCGTCAAGTCTGGGCTCTGCTGCTTCTGAGCTGTCGAACCTGGGCAATTACTTCACCTCCTCACGCCTCCATCTCTCCCAGGAAGTGGGATTGCTGTTGTCAGGGCACCGACTTGCACAGAGCTGGGGATGGTTCAGTGGAATCATCTGTGTCGAGTTCTGGACGCGCTGCTGGAGGTCACTCAACCCATGTTATCATCCACCATAGTTATCATGAGGACCTATCCTCCCCCGGGGCCAGCAAACCCCACCACTGTATTTGTGAATAAAGTTTTATTGGAACACAGCCACACCCATCATTTGCACATTCTCTGTGACAGCTTTCCTGTTGCAAGGGCAGAGTTCAGTAGCTGCCACAGAGACTGGGGGACCCTAAAAGCCTAAAATATCACCCTGGCTGGTATGGCTCAGTGGTAAGAGTGTGCGCACAGACCAAGGACATGTACCTCGGTTGTGGTTCGTCCCCTGCCTGGGTTGGGGTTGTGCGGGAGGCAACTAATCAATGTTTCTCTCTTTCTCTATCTCTCTCTTTCTCTCTCCTTCTCTCTCTCTCCCTCCAGCTCTATCTAAAGATTAATATAAAAAATATCCTCGAGTGAGGATTAAAATAAATAAATAAAAGCCTAAGATACTTAGTAGTTGACCCGAGACAAAGTTTGCTGAGTTCCGGTCCAACCACTGGCTTCGGCTTCCTGTTGCTGCTGTAACACGTGACGGCCAGCTCAGGGGCTTACAACAGCCGCGGTTACTCTCGTACCGTCCTGGTGCTCAGGAGTGCAGCGTCAGCCCTGCCGACCAGCACGGAGCTGGCAGGGTACTGGGCTCCACCTGGGGCCTCCAGGGCAGAATCCCTTTCCTTGTCTTTCCCAGCTTCTAGAGCCATCGTCCTCACTCCCTGGCTTGTGGCCCCTTCCTCCCCTTCCAAGTGTCTCACCCCAATCTCAGGATCTCAGCAGCTCCTAACACGAGTCACCTCCTCCCCTGACTCCTCCCACCAGCCCTTTATAAGGACCCTTGCCATTACACTGGGTTTACCTGGCTAATCCAGGATAATTCCCATCTCAAAATCCTTCACTTAATCACATCTGCAAAGTCCCTTTTGCCTTGTAAAGTGACATTCCTTGATTCTCAGGACATGGTCACATTCGGAGACACAATTATTCAAGACTACACACCATCCACCAGAGGTCCCAAAGAGAAATGATTCCAAGCCAGGACTCCAACACACGCTCATTAGCCCCTGCCTACCTGGAGTGAACAGTGGACCCCTCTTTACCTGCAGAGTGTGACTCGGCTTGGGGTCCCCGCGGGGCTTTTACATCTGGCAGGTGAGAGATTCCGGGCTGGGGACCTGCAGAGGCTGCACTCGCCTGACCTTGGCACCCACAGACCAGATCAGCCCCCAGGGTGGCTCCCAGAGGAAGAGGGAGAAGGGAAGGCGTGCACACCGCCCTCCATGCATGGAGCCTTCGCTTTCTTCACTCTCCTTTAAATCTTCTGACTCAGATGAAGACACTCTTTAAAGGACACGCTCAATATGCCTCACCTGCCAGGGAGGTGCTCCCTCCAGCACCCTTGAAAAGCAGGGGTCAGCTTTACGAGCACTCCCAAGGGCAGGAAGCTCACCCCCCACAACGGCCAAGGAGCTTGGAAGAGACCAGGGCATTTAGAAGCGAGAGAGGCATGCCACCTCATTTACAGAAAGGCCTCTGAGAGCCCAGGCTCTCCCCCAGAGCAACCCTGAGAGGCGCTCCTCCAGGTTTTGCAGCATGTTTTCCATGACGGGGAACTCACTCCCTCCCCAAGTAGATGGCCTGGTCCATGCTGGAGCCCAATTGCTATTAGAGGGTTCATTCTCTCTGCCGTGCCCCCTCCAGGCACCTTTAACCATTGGCCCCACTTCTAACTAACCTAAGTTCTCATGCCTTTGACATCCCCTCATACATGTGAGCCCAGATCTCCCTGCAGTAGCCCTTCCTCCATCCGAGCCTTTTCTTCTAGAGCTCTGTGTGGATGTAAAGCTGTGATGAGAAAGGGGGGGCTGTGTTCCAGGCGTTCTGAAGGTGCAGGAGAGAGGCGATGCAGAGCCAGGTCGCCCGCAGCCCAGTCAGCGCGAGGTGCCTTTCCACCCAGCACAGCAGAGCGTACCTGGGGCTGCCTGTCCGGGAGCAGCTGCTCTTCCAGGTTCTTTAAGAGAGCGGGCTGATTCACTGCTGGGCACACGTGCTGCCTCTGGTTCAAGTAAGGACAGAGCTGCAGGGAGGTGGGAGGCAGGAGGAGGCTGGGACTGAGATGCCCAAAAGAGGTCCTACATTTGTCACCTGGTTCACGACAGTGCCTAGGTCAGTTTCTAAAATACAGTGACTCTTTGCTGACATTGGATGTGGGGAGGGAGAGCATTACTGAGTTAGATATTAGTTGGACTGCAAGCAATGGACCACGAGTCATTGGTCACTATTCCCAGGGTCTAGCACAGTCTCTGGCACATGGTAGGTGCTTGTGGCAGACCCTGTTGGCTGTTTACCCAATAGCCATTTCTAACCATCTCTCCTTTGTCTGCCGTAATTTCCCAGTCCCGATAGCCAATGAGCAGGAAGAGGAGGATCGCCAGTGATGGCATCTTATCAGAATGTAATTCTTCAGATAAAAAGAGCCTGAAGAAGAACTGCTTCCAGTGATCCACTTCCCTGCATTGGAACATAGTGGGAGGTCGTGATGCCTGGAGCTGTGGCAGCCGTTTTGTGATGATGAGACCATGGACAAGAAGATGCAAGAACCTGTGCTGAGGATGGTGAGGCAAAATTGTAAAGCAAAGCTAAGCTTTTTGATGCCACGAGCTAGTGCTGAAACCACCTGCCTCCAGTCTTCCTGCTGAATGAGATAGTGCTGTGTTGTTAAGCCTCTGTCAGCCAGGTGTGTTGTTGCAGCCCAGAACACTCCAGTTGGTACAGCCCTTGATGAGTATTTTCTGAGTTGTACAGGAGAGACCTATAGGAAATCTTCATCTGGTGAGTCAGGACCAGATACTACCAATAGGACATTTAATGACTGGGAGGGAAAGGGGCTGAAAGAATCATGGCCATAAACTAAAAAAAAAAAAATTTCTTTATTGATTTTACAGAAAGAGGAAGGGAGAGTGAGAGAGAGATGGAAACATCGATGAGACAGAACATCATTTGGCCGCCACCTGCATGCCTCCCACTGGGGATTGGACCCACAACCTGGGCATGTGTCCTGACCGGGAATCGAACCAGCGACCTCTTGGTCCAGATATTCTGGGTCAACGCTCAATCACTGAGCCACACCAGCCGGGCTAGGAAAATGGCTTTTGACAAAAAGTGGGTCCTGGATCAAACTCTTAGTCCCCTCCCAGTTAGAGACATTAGATGTCTGGTCAGATTTTCTGTGGGTTCTGTTAACACTTTTTCCCCTGGTGCGTATTGAGCAGAGGGTGGAGAAATGTATCTGGGGTCTGAGTCCATTGCATGTGGCGGTACAGAAAACGGACTCCGGAACTGGCCGATCTGAGTATAAGCCGAGTCTAGTGCGTAGGGTTTCAGCCTCGGCACTGCTGATATAGGGCCAGATAATTCCTTGCTGGAGGGCTCTCCGGGCGTTACAGATGTTTATCAACATCGCTGGCCTCTATTTCCATATGCCAGGAAGAGCTCCCCTCTCAACCTGTGAAGCCAAGAAGTTTTCAGATACTGTCAAACGCTCCTGGGGGTGCAGATTTTCCTGGGTGGGAAATGCATCTCTCTAACGGATCGTGAGTAAGGAGATGGACTTCTCAGGGCTCCCCTTTCCCCACTTGTAAGTGGGATAGTGAGAGAACGCCCCACAGGGCTGAGAGCTCACTGAGGCAGCTGCGGAAGGTGCTCAGTCAGTGTGAACAACCGTGGCTGCTGTTCTGTGGGGCGGATTTTGCTATGCCTGCATCGTGACTTGGCACTCACCAACATGGGAGCTGCAAGGAATGGAGAAATTTCTCCATCCAAGCTCCCATTTCCCAGATAAGGAAACAGGTGCTGAGAGAGACCAAGGTGACTTGGCCAGTGTCACATGACCAGAACCAGCCCCAGAACCAGAGTCCAGATATTCTGGCTGCCGGAAGCACGGTGCCTGTTTCCAAAGCAGAAATCTGAGCCAGCCTTCCCCGCCGCCCTCCCGGCCTCCTACAGGATCCTCTGCTCCAAGCAACTCCAGGGTGTGTATTGGAAACATACTGCACCCCAGGCACCACGGCAGATCCAGGGAGGCGGGGGTGCGGGAGATAAGCATGATGTACCTGCTCTCCGGGAGGCCTGCCTGGGCCAGCTAGCATTGCTTAAATAATGACGGATGAGCGGAGCTTGAAGTCACCTGGAGCCCCGAAGTGACGCCAGGAACGGAAGTAGCCCTGGAAAACTCAGTTCTGCCACCTTCTTCTCAAATGAGGACCAGGAACCTCCCGGGAGGGGCAGAGGCTGGCATTTCCAGAAAAGGCATTTCCCGACTTCTTCCTTCCCCCACAGCAGGGTGTGGGTGGTAGCTGGTGGGTTGGGAGGGTGGGGACGACAGTCACTGTCACTCTGAGGCTTATGTAATTTCTGAGAAAGCCATCTCCGATCGGATTTGGGTGGGGACACAAGATCAAACCACGTGGACAATGAGCTCACTGGTATTCTTCCAGGAGGACAAACCCTCCTGGTGATTTATGTTATTCCAGGCCCCTCGGGGCTCCATCCTTGAGGTTTCGGGCAGAGGAAGCAGTGTGTGTGTGTTCAAAGGGCTGAGAGAAGTCTAGTAGCTGGAACATAACAATCATGAAGGCTCCATGGGAGGAGACATGGGGGTGGGGAGGGGCAGTCAGGAAGATGGCAGGAGCGTGGGGTTGGGGTGGAGTGAGCGGGGGGCGAGGGGGACAGTGGTAGATGATAAGGCCAGAAGTGAAGACAGGGTTCTAATCTTTAGAGACCTCCAACCATGTCAGGTAACATGGATCCTTCTGCAGGTGCCCAAGGCCACGGAGAGCTGCCATTCAGAGCATCCCATGACCCCGTTTCCATTAGGGACACAGCACTCAGTGGATGTGCTGGGGGGACCCAGGCACGAGACGGAGACGTGAGACAAGCCAGGAAGCTGGAGTAAAAGTCCTCGGAGAGGAAGATACCGCCTAGGCTGGGTCAGAGCAGTGTCTCAGCCAGGTGCTTTTGCCCCTGGGCGACATTTGGCAATGCCTGGAAACATTTCAGGTTGTCACAACTTGGGCGTAAATGCCACTGGAATCTAGTAGGTAGAGGCCAGAGGTGCAGCCGAACCCCCTACAGTGCCCGGAACAAGGGATCACCCAGGCGGGGTCTGGCTCTCTTGGACCAGCCTCGCCCCAGCTGCAGAGACCACGCCCCTTGTGGCGGCAGACAGGCTGCCCTCCCACTCCTCAGACTTCAGCCATCCCACAGCCTCACGACTAATTAAACATCTGCTGCAAGCTTCAATTTGCTAAACTGCCTCACACTCTAACTCTGGCAGGGACTAATCTGAGTTCTCAACTCGAAGCCCACAGACTTCCTTCAAGCAGCCCCAGCCCCCCCTAATGTCCGTCCCTTGTCTTCCCCAGATGTCACTGTGTCCCCACCATCCAAACGTGCACAGAGAGAGGCCAGGCCCGGTGTCTCTTCTGGGACTGTGTCATGGGAGGACAGGAGGCGACAGGCCTGGCTCCCCAAGGAGCTTGTCATCAATTGTCCCCCACAAACAGACTCAGAAGATGAATACGTAATCAGATATAACGACTTGCCAGACTGAGTTTAATCAAGAACTAAAATGGATGAGACAGGAAACAGGTTTTTGTGGGGGTTGCAGATGAGACTCTTTTCCTCGTAAGACCTTGAGAAAGAAGGGTCCTTGGGGATCGCTCATCCACCATTCCTCAAGGGGCCACCTGCCTCAGCATCGCTGGGGTGCTGGTTAGGAAGGCAGGTTTCTGGGCCCTGGCTCTGAAGATGCAGATTCAGTAGCTCCAAGGGTTGGGGCAGAAATCTAGACTCTTAAACAAATAGGCCACGTTTTCGATACCTTCAAGTCTGGCCGAGCTTGCAAATCCCCTTTCCTCTGCTAAGCTTCCGCAATCCTCATCAGAATTAATCAGAACAAGATGTGTGATACCAGTTCCTACAGAGCTGATCGATGCATCCACAGGACCCACAACGCTGTGTGCCCGTGTCCCGGGTGTCCTGGTGTGCCCTGCCCAGCCCCCGCCCACAGCCTTGGACGCGGGCCCCTGTCGGACTGCCTGCCCAGCTCCAGCTCCCACCGCCTTGCTCTCATGTGCTCACTCCGTGCCCAGTGCAGCTGTCCTGTCTTTAGGTGGCCAAGCCTTGGTCAGGCACCTGGTCTGAGAGAACACGCTTCCTGTCCCCTAGGAACACTGGGTCCCTCACGTTCCCCTGTAAGTCAGTGAAGTTTCAGAAAGGGAGCTTTAACCACGTCCACAAAATGCCTTCCTCCACCCGGGTTTGGAGAGGGAGAGTAATCCACATGAATAAATAAATACATAAGGGACACCAATCCTTCCAAAATTATAATAGCATAGTGATTTGGACAGGGGCTGGTCAGAACAAAGGGATAACTAACTGAAAAACAAAAGAAACAAAATATGTCTCTTGTCTCTTTCCCTGACCTACTTCTGAGAGAGAGGTTTTGTCAATAGATTTGAAGGACCAACACACACATCAGTTCTTGATTTACTGACCATGAATTATCTTTCTTTATCTTTCCATTCAAAAGAGATCTTCTAAGAGCATCTTAGCAGGAAACATTGTATTGGCTAAGTTACCTTTATGATGAAAGGATACAAGTGAGCGCCTCCTTTAGATGGAAGACCGTCTCCTCCCTCCCATACCAGCTGGAAGCACCTCTCCTGCTGGGACCTGGTTCCCCTCCTCCTGAGGGTCATGTAGACCTGGCCGAGCCCCTGCAGTCCTGGCCCCACCGCATCCTCTCTCCTCCAGCCGCCCCTCTCTGATTGACACTGCACTTTCGTTGAGTCACATTCATTTTAATAGAAAAAATAATGAAGAGCAAATAATTGGAAATGCAATGATTCTTTCATGCTCCGGAGTGCCCGTTAGAGGACTGGATTGCCTTGGAGGGGCTGCAATGAGATGTACCTCTAACCTCATCATAAAATGCATCGCGGGGCTTGACTCGGACAGTGGGTCGTGAGGTTCTCCCAACTGCACCCCCTGCCGAGCAAACGGCCTCTAACCCAAGACTCAGCTGAGCAATAGCAGCGCCTGGCCTGCCACCATACTGAAGACGTTTACCTATGGATTTTGCGGATAGGAGTGCTGGGCAATCCTAGCCTGAGGAAAGTAGCAGTTTGGTGTTTTCAAAACCCCGCAATGAAATGTCAGGGTCATCTGAATACATTGAGCGAAGGAAGGAACTAGAATCAAGAGGACAGAAAGCGCAAACATCTTGGGATCTTGCTCCTGGGGAAGGTCCCTGAGCCTGGCCATCTATTCGGATAACTTATCTAGGGAGAAAAAAAACAACCAACTTTTTTTCTATTTGTTTCCCCTTTGAACAACAGAAGGTTTTCCCAAAGGTTCCAGCTTCTCTTTGACTCTGTAGTTGCTGTTGATAGTATTCAAAGGCCTGGGGGGTAACAGGTGCATTTCAAATGAGTGGAAATAACAAATAAATTAGATCCAGGATTATAGCATTAGCGATGGGTGTCTTTGTTCTCTGGCATCAATGCCTGCTTAGGGGTAGCAGATCCCTACAGCCCACGACAGCATAGGGAGACCATGTGGGCAGGGGTGCTGCTCAGGGAGACGGAGGGGCTGGAGGCAGGGAGGACCACTGAGCCCTCGTCTGCAGCTTCTCAGAACGTGCTCCGGGTTCCAAAACCACTGACCCCTCTCCTCCTCCCTCCTGCCACTGCCCTGGTCTGCAGCACCATGACTTCTTCCCCAGATGACCTCAGCCTCCCATGGTTTCCCCTCACGTGTCCCTTTGCCCCTTCAGTCTGCTCTCCACACAGCAGTCAGACTCATCTTTTCCAAACACACAGCTCACCATGTGACTCCTGGCTTAAAACCCTTCTAGTTTGGGATCATCTCCGAGCTCTGGCTGCAGCCTGGAAGTCCCTGCAGGATGCATCCCGGCCTCGCTCTCCCCGCCGCCCTCCACTCCAGCGTGGTGGGCAGCTCCTGACACGGGCCCTGCGACCCCGTCTTCCTGGCACTCATCCCTCCCTGCACTCCCCTCTCCTCGACTGTGAGCCAACCTAGCGACTTGCTTCTAACGAACAGAAGACAGCAAGCTTGAAAACAGGTCCTTCCTCAGTTGAGCCTTCGGATGACAGCAGCCCCAGGTGGAACCCCTTGATGGCAGCCTGCGGGAGACCCTTCAGCAGAGGCTCCAGCAAGGCTGCACCTGGATGTCTGACTCAAAGAAACTGTGTAGGGAAGGAGTGAGATGGCCACCGTCCTGCACGGCCGCAACTCAGCAAGAGCTCTGCGCGCCCTCCAGATCCCGAGCGTCCCCACACAGTTCCAGGCCAGTCCGCCCTCCCTCTGCCGGAGCCCAAGAACTACCTTAGGGACTGGATGCTAACACAACCGCTGAGAATGGAGCTGCTGTCTGGGGGAGCTCGCAGCTGCTCCCCTTACTGGGGCACCGGAGAGCAATGACAACAGTGCTGCCTGTATTAAGAGAAATATTGGAGCTGGTGACGGTAAGACTCACGGAATTGAGTGTTACTCATGGAAATGAAGACAAACCCGCAAAAAGAAGGAAAACACAATGCTGTGGTCTTTCCTTCAGAGCAAAGGTAAATGGGGAAATTCATTGGCATCTCTCCAGGAACTTGGTGAAAGAAGATGGACGTGGACTCAGGACAGTGGCCCTTTTGGTGGTGGCCGGGAAAGGCACCGGCCACGTGAGAACAATGACACAGCGCAGCTGAGGAGTTGGGGGGGGCGGGACTATCTCTTCTCAGAGATGGAAGGTGTGCTCCTTTGTCCAGAGCCGCAGATCCTGTAGCCATTTTTAGGAGCAACCAGGCACAGCTACCATACATTACTCAAAGCCACTTTTTATTTAAACCCCAAAACAAGAGACATTTATTTTGTGTCTACTGTGTACCTGGCACACTTCTAGGCAATGAGGATACAAGAAAAAGTTCCTGTTCGGTGGAGCTTACATTCTAGCGGGGGAGACAGATAATATGCATTGATGTTATTAAAATTTAAAAAAAGAAACTGTAATAATAAAGATTGTCATATTGAGTCACTAAATGTTGGGGTAATTTGTTACACAGCAGTGCCTCTTTCTCGTTTCAGCCAACAGACAGGCACACCACACTTCTCCTTGCCCGGGGCCCCCACAGGCTGCGTCTTCTGCCGAAATTCTCCACCTCCAGGCTTTCTGTGGCTGCATGGTTCCCCTCCTTTATTTCTAGGCTAAGTTGTCACTTTCTCAGCCAAGTGACCTGATCACACCATCAAAGTAATTACCCTGCCCACCATTATTCTTTACTGCCCTGACTATTCCCTTGGTAGACATTACCATGGTTAGCAATTATAAATGATTTACATATGAGCTAAGTAACTCACATGTGGTAGCTGAGTGGACAGGAGGCTGAGTGGGTGGACGGTGGGATGGATGAGGAGGAGAAAACCAGCTGGACACGTGGGTGCGTGTGCAGAGAGGATGGCCACCAGCGCACGCGGACAGGGAGCGGGGGCTGGCCGGCAAGCAGGCCGGCAGCTGGGCTTCTCCGGAGCAGCCTCGCGTGTCCTAGCACTGCCTGTGTCTGCTCTCACATGGCAGGCCAGCGGGGCAGCATGGCCCGAAAGCTGTCTGGCCCTTTTCAGGAAAAGTTTGCTGACTCCTAACTGAGAGAGGGAATTTTGGGGGGGTGTGGAGCACTGTCTTCAAGTATTGTGTAGAAGTAACATATAAGTTGCATATATATATATATATATATATATATATATATATATACACACACACACACACACACACACACACACACATAGCTTTAAAGGGGTGGAAAACAGGACCAATATGTTTAAAAGAGACAGACGTGGAATCAACAGGAAAATGAATGCTGTTAGAGTCACAGTTTCCCTTCCAAAGAAATGGGATTTCTGGGAAGTAGTGAGCGCTCTGTCATTGGAGGTGTGCAAGGAGAAGCTAGAAAACCATTTTCCATAATTCTGTAAAGATATTCTAGCATTGCCTAGATGACTGGTCAAAGATTTCGGTCTTCTTAGCCTGTTTGCGTCATGAACCCCTATAGAAGTTGGGTGAATATCATTTGTAAATGCACAAATAACATACATAGAATGATAAAGGAAATTTATGTTAAGATACAGATATCAAAAGTGTGTAATAGAACCATATGGATGTGCTTTTTCATTGACACATTAAATAACAATATCCAGTGGTGATCTAATAACCAAAGTACTTGGAAGCGGACAGGAGCATAAAGTAGGGGTCAGCACGCGATGGCCCACAGGTCAAGCCTGGCCCGCCACTGGTTTTTGTAAATAAAGTTTTACTGAAACATAGCCACTCCCATTTGTGTCTGTCTGCTTTCACACTAGCCAACATCATTGAATAGTTGAGACTATAAGGACCACAACAGCAGGAATATTTACTCTCTGGCCCTTTGCAGAGAAGATTTGCCAACTCCTGACGTTAAGGACTTCCGAGATGCTTGTGACACTGCAGTGTGGTACAAAACTATCTGAGATTTCAACTGGTGGTAGAGTCACAGGGACTGCTAATGCTGTTGCTGTTTGTTTGGAAGCTCACACTTAAGGTAAAGGCTGGGTAAATCTAGGTAAGAAGTGCGGGTGGGGGGGGGTGGATGGCTATGAGGCTTCCATGAGGAGTGAGGGGACAGTCCTGGAACCGGAGAGTGATGTCGGTTGCCCAGCACTGGGAAAGCACCTAATGCCCGTGAATTACATACTTTACATCAGTTAAAATGGTATGTTTTAGGATATGTGTTTTACCATAGAAAATGTACTCCACAAAGATAGTGATATAATTTTCTTCCAGCCAGGTTCATGGGCCGGCTGAATTCCATCCACGAACTCTGGGTAACAAACCAAGTATGTGCTGGGAGCCTGAGTTCGTAGGAAATCGCCACATGTCATGGACCAGGAGGTGCAATGATGCTGAGGTGTGGTGAGTGCAGGGAAAGCCAGAGCTCGACCCTCCTCGTGAGAAAGGCAGAAGGAGAGCCCAGTCCCCAGGCCCTTCCGCACATGAGCCAGGACAGAGCACGCGGTGATGCCACTGGGGTGTCCCTGGAAGTACAAAAAAGGAGAAATCTGCTAGCCCACCTCAGGAAGCCAGGGACTAGGGAGGAAGGCCCCAAGGGTCCCTTTGAGTGGCTCTCTGGGTCAGTATGGTGCTCACTGTGCAGCTGCCCCAAGACCTCTGGCACCACTGGGTCCCACGTCAGAGGGACCCAGTGAAGAGCCACGTGCGAGCCCACAGCTGGGAACACCGGCCTCAGATGCCCTGCAGAGCAGGAAGCCTAATTGTGGAACTCAATTTTGTTTTCATAGGAATCAATTTGGAGGGATTTTCATTTTCAATTATTCAGCAACATCCAATTTTCCCTTCACACCTCGGCCAGACAGGAGGAGAGAAATTGCATATGTCAATCACCCCCAAAAGCAGCTGACCAGCCCGCAGTCACCCCCGCACTGAGGGAGCATTAGAAGGGCCCTGGGAATGTGCCCTGGCTTTTCTGAGACAAATGGAGACACCAGATGGCCTTTTGCCCCAGAGTCTGGGACACTGGCTGGCACTTGCTCTCCCTGTCAAGGAGAGAGACAGACAATCTCCATGCCAGCCAGAATGGCATGCTTGGGGACCAGAAGAGGGAAGCAGCCCCTGACCCCTTCCTTCTCTACAGTCTCTCTGTCCCTATTCATCCAGAGGCCCATCCCCAATCCTTGGAAGTCACAGGAAATAATGGTTCAGACTCCAGAGCCCACCACCTCCCATCCCCATGACCTGAGAAAATGAATTGACTCATTCAACCATGGCTTCTGACTCCCTAGCGTGGACGTGAGCACCTCCAGCTCCCGGCACATATAGGTTGAAACAGCTTGCCCAAGTTTCCACCAGTTAATGGCAGAACCCGGATTCAAAGTCAGAGTCTGGCTGCCGACCTTAACTCCTCTTCCAGAGAGGATGGCGCCTGAGGCCGTCCACAGACAGACCTGCTGCCCCACCCTGCCAGAACGCTTCAGCGCTGTGTCGCACTGTGGACGACTCTGCTGCGGGCTGGGTAGTCCCGAAGGCAAACGCTGCCTCTTACTGCTATACCCCCCACCTGGCATTCAACCATGTGTGTATCAGTCCACACAGGCAAACCTTCAGTGCACTTCCAACAGCAATACAGTGCCTACTGTGTGCCAGGCCTCACGCTAGCGATGAGAATAAGGGAGTGTGCGCTCATCTGCTCGGAGTCAGACACCTGAGGGCCCTCTGTGCTGACAGCCTGCCCTCCCGGAGCCACGGTGAATGGGGGAGGCCAGCGTGGAAGGAGCCACACCAGGGCTTACACGTGCTGAGCAGGGTGGGGCTCTGAGCTGGGTTCAATGCAGCCTTCACTGTAGTAACAGTACAGTCGTCCCTCGCCACTTTGCACTTCGACTTTCGCGGCTTCACTCTATCGTGATTTTTGCAAATATATTCATTGAAAAGTTGATCGAGACAGTGAAAATGATATAGCGTGCGCTCAGTTGTCTGAGTCAATTATACACCCCTGTATTACAATTACAATTACAATTAAAATTACTGTATGTATGGACTGTAAACCTATGTATGCGAGCACCCCCGCAAATCCTTCAATGCCAGGTGCAACTGCTCGACCACTCCTTGTGTGTGGGCAATAACATTTTTCCCCAAAATCGGGTGTGGTGAAACCAAGCCAATCGAAGCGTGCTGTTCACTGATTGGCTATCCTATCCTCTTCCTTTCCTGGCCACTGATTGGCTCAGCCTCATGCAAGTTAGTTTCTCTCATACACGCTTGTACATCGCTAAGCATTGGAAGCATCTTTGCTCTTGTAAGTGTTTGTGATTTCTGAGAACTTTTATCTAAGCCCCACGATGGCTCCTAAACGTGCTGCTTCTTCTAAGCCTTCTGACGATGAAACTAAGCACTGGAGGAAGATGCTTACCATCCAGGAGAAGGTGAAACTCTTGGATATGATCAAAGATGGCAAGAAAATCATGGAGGTTACCCGCCATTATGACTTGAATGAGTCTACCATTCACTCCATCCGTAAAGATGAAAAGAACATCCGTGCAACAGCTGCTATCTCTTTCAACAAGGAAGCAAAGTGCATCGTGACAAGTCGTAATAGGTTCATAGTGAAAACAGAGTCTGCCCTAGCCCTTTGGATCAGTGACAGCCGCAAGAAAAACATTCCGTTGGATTCGCTGGTCATCCTGGAGAAGGTAAGGCAGCTCCATCAGTGCTTTACGGTGGACAAACCTCAGCCAGGACCCTCTTCTGCAACGTTCATGGATTTCACAGCGAGCAAGGGTTGGTTCGAGAAGTTCCAGAAAAGGTATCATTTGAAGAGTCGTTCTCCAAGGAGAAGCTGCCTCTGCTGACCAGCCTGCAGCAGAGGACTCTGTGAACAACACGTTCCAGAAGATCCTTGAGGAGGGTGAGTATCATCTAGAACAGCTGTCCTTAACTGTCGAGGTTCTTGTGGAGATGACTAAGTCTGTGAGTGAGGAGGAGGAAGAGCAGCCAGACATTCCTGGGGGTCAGGAGGAGGAAGCTGGCCTTACACTTGAGTGTGTCTCGCAAGTCGTGAGAACTATTAAGGTGGTACAGGACATGATTGGCGAATGGGACCCACAAATGATGTATGCATTGTGGTTCTGGATGCACTTGATGGAGCCATAGAACCCTACAAAAGCCTCCTCACGCATATGAAAAGACAGTGCCAGCAACTGCCTATCACAATGTTCTTCAGCCGCGTACCCAGACACCCACTGCCTACTCCTAGTGCTCCTTCAGCGGAAGAAGATGAAGATGCACCTGCTGAAGATACTGCACCACCTGAAGACTCTCCTACTGAGGTCGTGCCTGCAGAGGAGCAGTAACCTTGCTCTTCTCTGCTGTGCAGTACATCTCTTCATCTTCATCACTTCATCATTGCACTATTTTCATAGATTAGTGGTTGTGTGTAAGAACTGTGTGTGTGTGTAATTAAATGTACAATAATAATGATATTTGTAACATCTAATATGTCTTATTTTGTCTAATATATTGGGTAATATGAGTGTAATGGTGACTAAAGGGTGTTATTTCATGTCTAGAGGGCTCTAATAATGTTAAAAACATATTTAGAAGGTCGTAAACAGGTTTCCTATGCTCTAACTGTGAAAATATTCGATTTATAAATAAAGAATCCTACTTCGCGGAAATGCATTTATCGCGGTAGAGTCTGGAACTGATGAACCGCGATGAACGAGGGCCGACTGCAATGAAAGGATATGGTGGGGTCAGCAGCACTTTTCAGATGCTTCCTCTGGGCCAGGAGTGGCCCTACGTGCTGTAGCACCTTGCACCGGAGCTCACAGTTGGGTGACAGCAAAGCATTCAGGGCTGCACTGTACAGACGGAAGTCCTGGGACCAAGAGGCCAAGCCACCTGCCCGAGGCCTCACACATTACAAGAGGTAGAGCCAGAATCTCTAGCCTGGGTGCCTGGTTTCAGAGAACATCCTCTTAACCGATGTGTTACAGTGTCCTCCCCGCCCAATGTCTGTTGGGTTGAGCCAGCCAGGACTGGCTGGGCGGGCAGAGTGGTCTGGCAGCAACCAGGCCAAGAGAATGGTGGAGGACAGAGCCCGAGCCCCCACCCCAGCTGGTGGACGGGTCCAGACTGCGTGGCTTTGAGCTGCAGCAGCCCAGATGGCTCCATGTTAGCTCTTAGGCCAAGGGAGCAGGAGATGAGTGCAGTCACTTCATCCTCGCCGAGTGATGGCGTGGTCCTGATGGGTGGGTTAGGGTTACGGCCGCAGAGGTCCTAAGGGAATCTCTGGACGGAGGCCGGTGGGTGGACTGTCCATCCACTGGAAGCCACGGCTGGGAGGCCCTGGGGCAGGCAGTGTCACCCAGGAGGCTGCGACCCTGGTCGACGCTGTGGCGCCCTTCAGCAGGAAGATGCCACGTCCCTTTCACAGGGAAACGTCCCCCTCACAAAGCGCATTGCCAGGCACCCTCTGACCACCCACGGGCGAGCACACAGGTGGAGCCAGAGGAAACGTCTGTGGCACATGTTCTAGAAACGGCTGGGGCGGCTCCCTCCCCAGTGTCCGCAGGCCTGAGCGGCTGCTGCTCTCAGGCTGGTGAACACTGACCACCCCCCGCATAGTCCAACCACCAGCAGGGGCCACACGGAGGGTCCGTCCTCGCCCCGCCTCTCTCCGGACGCCTGTCCGCTTTGCCTGTAGAAGCAGTGCAGACTCTGCCTCTCTTCCTGCCGCAGACCATCAGATTCCTTGAGGCAACATCCGTGTACTGGTTCCATGTGAAGTGCCCGAGACACAGAGCCGAGGAAGGCAGTGGGACGTGGTGGTTAGAGACGGGACATGGGCGTCAGGCCGTGGTCTGAGTACTGACCACGGGCAACTGTTTTCACCCCGTGAGCCTCAGCCGCTTCCTCCCTGTTCCACGGAGTCAGCAGGAGGTCAAGGTGACAGCGTAGGCATTCGCGGAACCACAGCTCTTAGCATGGCCCGACAGCCACCGCAGGTGAGGGCACCAGCCCTCGGGCCGAATGCCCAGTCCCGCGGCGACACTGGCTTCTGGACAGGCTGCCTCAGCAGAGTGGGATGTAACTGCGATTCGGGACACAGCTGGCTGCTCTGGTGGAGGTGAGCCATGGGTGACGTGAGGAGGGGTTTAAGGCAGAGCCAGCTCCTGCAGCAGAGGTCTGGTCAGTCCTTTCCAGGCCCAGGGCCTGCCCAGGGCCAGGTCGAGCGTACAATGTGCTGGAAAAGTGCCTGTTGAGACACGAAAGTCCCATCTTGGAGGATGAGCTTCCCCAGCAGACATGGCCAACGGAAAGGGCGTTGCAGGCAGAGGCACCGTGGGTGCAAAGGCATGGAGACTCAACTCTGATACAGGCAAGAGGTGCCACTTAGCGGAGCATCGGGCTCACAGGCGTGAGTGGCAGGAGGCAGGGCTGCAGGGGGCCAGGGTCCAGCTCAGGAGCATCCTGTGGTCCAGGCCAAGTGGAGCCGCTCGGAGGCCTCAGGAGTAGTGGCCCGATGCGGTGCGCTTCTGAAAGATCACTCTGGGGAAAAGGGCGGGCATGGCCAGAAGCAGGGAAGCCTTTGGTGGGAGATACTGCTCAAGGCCCAGGGCAGGAGGGTGGCCCTGTGGATGGAGAGAAAGCAGAGGAGAGGAGGGGAGGAGGAGCGGTGGGAGCAGAGGGGATCTGAGAGGGAATTCAGTCACGGGAAGCTGGGAACAGGCATCTCGTTAATGGGAATGAAGGAGAGAGCTGGGTCAAGGTGATGGATTTGGTGGGTGGAGAGCACTTTACTGACACTGGGAACATGAGAGGAGTTCCTGCTGGGACCCTTTGAATGTACGGTGCGTGGGAGACATAACACGGGATGTGCCTGTTGGATACCGGGGTCCAACACTCACGGGGAGACACCCAGCCGTGTTCCTAAATCCCACGCTGAGTTCTGTCCCCTGACATCCTCCATGGTCAAGACTCTCCATCTTCTTCCCACGTCAACAGCTCTTTGAAACGAGTCCTTGTCTTATTCTTCTGCTCCCTCCCCACAGGCAGTCGAGGAAAATATTGTTCTAGAAATGGACTTGGACCGCCTCCAATCCGGAGGTTCTACGTGTCTTCAGAGAAGGGCTTCAGAAGACATGTCTAGCATGGTGCCCGGCGTGCAATTGGTGCTCAAGGCATCTGTTGACTGAGCGACGGAAGGCGGAGCTCCTGAGTTGTTTACAGATCCCCCAAGAACAGGAAGCAATGCCCACTGGTGTCCCCTTCCCTGTGGGATGTGAGAGCCATACAATGCAAGCACTCTTCGGGCATAACTTACAAGGAAACCCTAGCTCTCCTACTTGGGCACATCACCTCCCCTCTCTGAGCCTCAGTTTCCCCATATGCACAATGATGACAATATGGGAGGCTTGAAAGCATCATTGAGTCCAATATGGAAACCACATAGCACAGGGCCTGGCTCGGCAGCGATTCAGTCGTTGGTAATAATGCTAATAATGGTGACAATTCTAATGATTTGCTGCTACTATTGATCTGGATGATGATGAAGATTATTTCTATCTTCATCCATCACTCCCCTGCTTGAAACCCTTCAAAGATCCCACTGCTCACATGATAAAGACACAGATACTTGATATGGCCCACCGGACGCACTACTGTCTGACTCTGCTCGTATCTCCAGCATCTTGATGAACTCCCTCCCTCCCTCCCTCCTCTCCAGCCTGGCTTCTCTCACTAAGGGGCTTGGTGACTTGCCATCCTGACAAACACCTGCAGGACCTTCTCTTGGGCCCTGAGCTGTGAGATACTCAGCTTACTCACTTGTTCTCCCATTAATTTCTCACCCGCTCACTCATTCAAGACATTTATCCATGACCTACTCTGTGCCAGGCTCTGTAAAAACCAAAGTGCCTGATGTTCCAGCCACAATGGGATATCAGTTAGCGGTTCATGATGTGTCCACACCTGCTTGTCAGGGAGCTCAGTTTAAAAAGAAATGTACGGGGCATGAGGCAGGATAGAAGCACACAGACCCCAAGGTCCGAAGCTGCTCTCTACTCCAGTTTAATTCTAGTAATAGACATAGGGCTGCTTCCAGAGACACTCACCTCAACACACACACACACACACACACACACACACACACACACGTACACACATGTCCTAGGGGAGGACCCCCATCGGAAAATAAAGTAGGGAGGAAGTCCAGGAAAGGGGTGTCCTCAGCTGAACCCTAAATGGAATTTGGAGTCTGTCTCTTTGCAGGATTCACTGATAGGTGGGTGGATCTCCAGCCCAGGCGTTTATTTGCATGGGAGGAAGAGAACAGGGAGAAGAAGTGTTTTTCCTGTATTCCTGGGAAATAAGACAGCACAGAGAGAGTGGAACAGCATCTTTCTTAGCCTGGATCTTGGCATAAAAAGTAATAGAGAAAAGAGCTTCAGATAGGAGATGACCACCGAATTTGGGGTTCAGGTGGCATGGTTTGGGGACCCATTGGACCCACCTGGTGAAGGAGAGAAGTTAGTCTTGTTTCTTCTGCAGAGAAAACTGTAGCTTCAGCCAGTGAGGTTCAAAGGTACCAAGAGGGTTTTATAACGTAGGGAACCTGGAAGTCGGGGGGGTCTTCCTAGATGAGGTAGGAATAGAGCTTAGAGGAGCCAGTAGCCTAGGCTCAAGGTGTTCCAGAGGCCCCCACCTGCTCTGACACCCCATACAGCAAAGCCAAAGGATGCAGCAGGGAAGCGGAATGGGGTTGCACGACGAGCATCCTTAACCAGCCACGGGTGCCAATGGGGGGTGCCGGTCTCCAAACAGAAACAACACTTCCCATCTCCCCAGAGCTCCCACATCAAGAGCTGGAGGCTCCCACAACCCAGGCAGTGAATGGTGGGTATGTAGAAACAGAAACTTCTAGAAAGTACGGAAATATGTCTGTTTCCAAAAACACCACGGTAAGAGCTGCGGTCCCACCGGGCCCTTCCCAACCCAGAGGTACCAAGAACCACACACCTGGGATCTGCAAGATCCAACTCTCTAATAGATGGCCACCAACTGTAATACCCATGCGACATCCGCGCCACCGGCAGATTCCAGAGCGAACCCCCACCCCGCCCCCGCCGAGTTCATTACTGAGCTCAGCATCAGTGCCCTCAGCAGCACCAATTTCTCCAGGCTCCATGGTTCCCGAGAAGGGATAATAAATGTGTTCGAAAGCGTGGGGTGATTTATTAAAGTGCATTGTATTGCAATGGTTTTACAAGAAGATTAATTTTTAATAAAGAAATCTATTACCTCAGTCTTTGAGGACCTTCACACACCTAAGAAAAATGATTCTCTTTGCCTCTGTGGAAACTGCTGTGGCTTCTTCCCTGGAACAGGTCCACTGTGTTCTGTTCAGCCTCCCCCCAGGAGAGGAAGATGAACTCTCTGAGCGGGGTCCACATGGAATCCGGGCCCTTTCTTGGTCCATTAGTGACTGAATGCCCATTTTTCAGGCTCTTTTCTTAGCCATGCCGGCTTTGGCTTCTGATCGGAAAAGCTGTGTTTTTTTTTGGTGGCTCAGAGCACATGAGGGACCAGACCCCCGGGTGCTGGAGGCCCAGGCCAGCTGCTGACCACTGGGTCCTCCAATCACGGGCTCGAAGGGCAGAAAGGCATTTAAAGGAGACCACATGGGACTAAGACATTAGAAATTCAGTCAGGCATAAAAGTACAAAGAACTAAGCATTGTTAGTGGATGAGACGGTGGGCTTGGTATCATACACCCTGCCATGCACTCCCTGGGTGACCTTGAACAAGTTACATGACCTCTGGGCCTGAATCTCCTCATCTATGAAATGGGCATTGATAAAATTTTTAACTAGAACAGCACAATCGTTAGCATAGGATCTACGATTATTGTTACTATTGCTGCTTTTGATAACATTGAGAAGAGAAAAGGGAAAAGGCAGGCGAGGCTGGGATTTGGGGTGCAGGAATAATCTCTGTGTAAATTAAAGGCTTTTTAGAGAATAAAATCCCCTTTTTTGATTGCAATAGTATACAAGGAAATGGGTGTACAATGTGTCGAAGAGACTTCAGCTAACGCTGAGAAAGGACAGTCCTGAGAGGTGATCCAGAGAGGTGTGGGGCCTGACAGACAGATTGAGGCAACTGAGGAGAGGCTGTGGAGATTCCCTCTGGGGGCTTTTGAACCCAGAAATGTGCCTCTGGCAAAAATAATGACAGGTTAGTTAATTGGAGACAGGTTCGTCTCTGAAATTTATTATTATTATTATTATTATTATTATTATTATTATTATCATGCCACTTTATTCAAAAATTAGCTGAGAACCTACTATGTGCCAATCCTTGAATTCCATCCACCATAATTTCAGGGACCCAACCCAGCAATGAGCGCCTTTAATTATACACAAAGCCTTTGTACTAAGCTTAGGGTCAGAATATTTCACTAGAATTCCCAGTGAGACTGACTCCAAATAAATAATAAAATACCAATAATAACTAATATATATTAAGCACTTGGTCTATGCCAGACACTATCCTAAGTACTAGATGTATTAGCTTATTCAATCCTCAAAGCAACTTTGTAACTCTAACATGGAGACACTATTTGCAAATCACAGAGCTGATAAAGTATCAATATTATATAAAGAACACTGAAAATTCAATAATAAGACTTGTCTTTTTTGGCATTTAATGAGTGGCCTTTTGTGTCTGGCTTCTTTCACTTCACGCAGTGTGTTCAAGGTTCATTCACATTTTGGCATGTTAGTAGTTCATTCCTTTTTATGGCTGAGTAATATTCCACTGTCTGAAGAGACAACGTGGAGACAAAGTAGATTAGTGCTGGTGGCTGAGGAGAAGCAGTGAATGGGGAGTGACTGCTTGATGGATACAGAATTTCTGTTTGGAGTGTTGAAAAGTTCTGGAACTGTCCTAGTAATGGCTGCACAACATTGTGAATATAGTCAATACCACTGAATTGTAAGCTTTAAAGTGGTTAAAATGGTAACTTGTTAAAAATATGTTTTTATTGATTTTTTAGGGAGAGAGGGATAGAAATATCAATGTGGCAGAGAAACATAGATCGGTTTGCCTTCTGTATGCCTCCTACTGGGGATCGAGCCCGCAACCTGGGCATGTTTCCTGACTGGGACCTCTAAATTCATGGGACAACACTCAATCCACTGAGCCACACTTGCCAGGCTAAAATGGTAACTTTTATTTCACACATATTTTACCACCATAAATATTGTACCACTCAATAATAAGAGAATAAACAACCCAAATAAGAAATGGTTTTAAGATTTGAACAGAAACTTCATCAAAGGCAATATACCAGATGACAAATCAGCAGAAGATGCTCCACATCATTAGTCATCAGGGAAATTAAACATAAACACACAGTGAGATACCACCACACTTTAATTAGAATGTCTAAAATTAAAAAGACTAATCACACCAAATGTCAGTGAGCATGTGAGGGAGGAACTGGAACTCCCATGCATGACTGGTGGGGATGTAAATGGTACAACCACTTCAGAAAACAGTTTGGCACTTTTTTAAAAAGTTAAGCATTCACCTACAAGTGATCCAGCCACTTCCAGGAGTTTACCCAAGATACATGAAAGCATGTGTCTGCCCAAAGACTTGTACACAAATGTTTAACATTATTTGTACTACTCCCAAGATGGAAACAAACCAAGTGGCCATCAGTTGGTGAGCGGATAAACAAATTTGCAACAAATACTAACTCAGCAATATAAATAAGAAAATACTGCTATTTGCAACAACACAGGTGAACCCAAAGACCATTACAGTAAATGAGACTATCCAGGTGCAAAAGACAACATAGCTTTTATTCAATTTATATAAAATGTCCAGGAAAAGCAAATTCATAGAGACAGAAATCAGATGGGTGGTCTCTTAGAGCTTCAAGGTTGCCTGAAGTTAGAGGTTGGGAGAATCTGGCTTGACTGCAAATGAAATATTTTGAGGGTGAAGGAGAAGTTTTGAAAATTTGTTTGGGGGGTGATGGTTGCACAATTGTATAGATTTACTAAAAAACACTGTATCCTACATGAAAAATAGGTGACTGTTACAATATGTCAATAATGCTTTAAATAATGCTTAATCATGCTTTCAAACAGTATATGCCATAGGATTCTATTTAAATAAAATTCTAGAAAATGCAAACCAATGTATAGATTCAGAAAGCAGAGCATGGTTGCCTGGGGCGGTTGAAAGCAGAGGGTGGTAGGATGAGAGACAATAAAGGGGCAGGAAATCCTTAGGAGTGATGGATATTTTCATGGTCTTGTAATGTGGTTTTACAGGTACAGGCAAATGTCAACACTCATCAAATTTTACTTTTGAGATATATGTAGTTTTCTGGGTGTCAATTATACCTTTAATTTTTTTGTTTGTCTCTTTTTAAGGAGAAACGACTCTCAGTTGAGGGTAACCTGATTCGGTGTGGCCATTACATTTTGCACACACAACCTTGACTCAGAGGGGAGACACCAGGAGTGGCTCAGTATTAACTAGAGTTAACTAGGAGACCTCAGTCTCAAAGGGGATGCAAGCCTGAGTTTATTTTATACAGAGCCGGTTCTTGATGTCTGATTATGAGGAAGGAACAGTAGCATAGCTTAAGAGTTACAGGATTAAATTAGAAGCCACCCCAGTGAGTGCATTTCAGCATAATTATCTCTTCAAAGATGCTCTCTCCAAATATACTCTCATACTGAGGTATTGGGGGCTAGGATTTCAACATACGGATTTTGAGGGGCACACAACTCAGCCCATAACACCCTGTGAGGATACAGTGTAGAACCAGCAAGCCTGGTAGGTATCTAGGAGCCACAGCAAGAAGGAAGGAGGATGCTGAAAGAAAAGGATGGGGAATCTCAGCTGTAGCACCCATCAGTAAGGTTTATGATGTGGAACGTTCTTCTGTGGGCTGTGCTGTCTTGGAGACACGATCCCTGGAAGAGTGGAGTGCTCTAGCTCCGCCAAGTGTGGCCCAGAGCAGCAACATCGGCACCACCCGGGAGCTTGTTAGAAATGCAGCGCCTCCAGCCCTACCCAGACCACTAAACCCACCTGCACAGTTACAAGATCCCCAGGTGCTTCTGGGCCCGATCGAGTGTGAGACTTCAATCTTCTTCCAACCTCCTCCCCCTCAGAAGCCAGGATTTCCAGAATCAACCCCTGTTCAGACAGCCCACTTTGTTCCATCCCTGTGTGTACACTAGTGTGGTTACTTACGCAATGAAGTCCTAAAGAGACTCTCAGAGGCAGCGGCTCTCAACCTGTGGGTCGTGACCCCTGTGGGGGTCAAACGACCTTTCACAGGGGTCGCCTAAGACATAACAGTAGCAAAATTACAGTTATGAAGTAGCAACAAAAATAATTTTATGGTTGGGGGTCACCACAACAAGAGGAACTGTATTAAAGGGTCACGGCATTAGGAAGGTTGAGTCTAAGGAGTCCCATTAGCAAACTGGTTTGCAGCCAGTTGTTTCCTGATTGTGCAAATGTGCTCTGTAATGACCCATTTTAATAGGAAGTGAAATTAGCCCAGAAACACAGCTCCACCTGCTCAGCCAGTCACCTTAGAGGTAAGCTGGGAGGGAGTTGGCTTGCAAGGGGTCCTGGTCCTATGGCCTCCCCAGGATGATGCAAATTGGTGAAGGAAATGCTAGGAAAGGTGTTTGGGTGGTTAAAGCTCCAGACTGAGGACCAGAGGAAGTGCAGCTGAGGTGCATACGCCCAGTGAAGGGAATGGCATGAGCGGCAACCATTGTCCCAACATCCACAATGTTTTTGGAGGAAAAGGAGGCTCAGAGTGGTTATGTAATCATTCCCTCATCACTCAGAGAATGGAAGAGCCAGGATTTGGACTCAGATGTCTCACACCCATGGCCAGGCACCTAATTTTGACTCTGGGCCAGGCTCAGCTCTTGGGGGTGTCAAGGGCAACATCGGTTTCTCCCCAAGATCTTGCAAAGACATTTTTCTATCAGGTTGTTCCATCTCTCCGTGGGGGTCCTGCCCCTCCCTCAGGAAAGGCTGACTGCTTGAGAAAGTGGCTCTGAGAGGCTTAGAAAGAGCCTCTGGGAGGATCAGTGGGCTGAGAAGTAAGAAGGCCCCTGATGTGAACGCTCCCAGAGGGCTGAGCCCGGTACAGAGCGTCAGTGATCCGGCAGCCACCCCTGCTAATTAGGAAAGCTTACCCCGGGGCCTCACCAAGTCTGTTTAGCTTTCAGATCCAGTCTCTCCCACTGACTCTAATCCCTGGCAAGAGCCCGATTTCCTAATGAACTCTGGAGAGCTGGTTTCACTCCCAGGGCCTGATGTTAACCCTTGGAAAGCACAGCAGACTTGGCACCTGTTGGCCTCCCACTGGTGGCCAATAAAGAATGAGAGGAAACAAGAGAATATACGGTGAGGGAGGCAGATCCGCCAGCAAAGGCCGGGACCATCCTACCTTCTTTAGCTTCAGTGTCAAATGGAAGTAATAATACCAGTCACCCCTCATCCCCTGGGGATGTTAGCACCTTGCACCCATGGTCATGACCATTTATCAACTCTCTGAGAGGCCAGCTCTGCTGGTATGTGTGCTGGATGGACAGCCCTCGTCTGTCCCCATGGATCCACTGTCCGCCTAGGGAGGACGGAGCATTTGTTCTCCCAACTCCCTCTCATCTGGAATGAGGCTGGCAATGACTTGAGCCTCTAATGAAGGTCGCATGTCAGGCAACCTCTCCTACACCTCTGGGTTCCCCCTTCTCAGCTCCTTGAGGCCCAGGGGTGGAAACAGCTCCCCACCGTAGCTGGCCCCAGGGTGCTGCACCTTCTCTCATCTGTTGCCCTTAGCCCTGCCTGTTCTTTGATAAGCAATCCCTATATTAAACTCTTCTCAAATCTCCCATGACGATACGTCATTTGTTTCTGGCAGGGACCCCGGCCCACATAGCACCTAACTTATTTGCTCTCTAAACCTCAAATATAATTGTAACACACAGGCATTACTAGCTTTACGTTGGAGATGAGGAAGCTGGGGTTCAGACTTCAAATCTGCATACATAGCCCAAGGCCATAAATTATTCACAGAATTTTCAACTTATGAAGTCTAATTTATAGTTGTGATACATGAGTTGGAGGTAAATAAGAGCTTATTGGATGGATGGATGGATGGATGGATGGATGGATGGATGGATGGATGGTCTCATCCTATCTGACTCTCTCTTATTCAGTATTTAAATCCAGGCTTTATTCCAGGGCTTCAGTTGTACTTCAGCCACATGAATCATCACTTGGTATCAACTGTAACCCATATCTTGTTGAAGACCCTTGGTCAATTTGACCCTCTCCATCTCTCATCCCAACCCAGTATCAGATCAGCTTCTTCTGGGAGCACTATTATTTGAGGAGCTCAGTGCTTCCCCAACTGTATTTTTCCACCCCAGAGCCTCTGAGTCATGGCAGTCCTTTGCACTCCATCTACAAAATTTTCCAATATACTGCAGTTTTACTGGGACTATTAAAAACCTGTCAGAGAAATGCTGGTAATGGCAAAAACATTCCTCAGAGGCCGTCGGTTCCCCCACATATCCATCAGAGCTGCCCTGCACCACAGGAGGCTCTCATTTAGAATGTGTCAATTCTGATTATTAATGTGGGGAAAACACCTGCTAAGTATGTTTGTCTGGGAGGTGCACTTGGCAGGAAGCAAGGGCAGCAGCAGCTGTAGCTGCAAAGAAAACCCTGGTGTCCAGGCCCAGCTTGCTGAGGGGCCACCACAATTAATTAGGACTTGGCCATCACGGTGCACACGGAAGAGAAGGGAGCGTGGAGCATGGCGGAGAGGGCGATACAGCACTCAGGGCAGCTCCCCCTTGACTGAGTGGAACGCAATTCATACTTAGAGTCCACAGCATGGTGACATGTTCATTTTTCCTCAGATCTGCTTGCTCATGAAATACCTGGAGACTCCCTACAAAGTTGTCCTTGGGGTTCAAAGTTTATCCATGAACAGGATAGCTCAGCTTTGGTGTTTCACTAGCTAAAGCCCTTCTAGGTTACAGATGAAGACTCCAACACTACCACCATTAAACAAGTTTATGTAGTCACTTGTGCTTTGGTTCCATCCATCCACACTTCATGTATGAATGTTCACGTGCCTCTGTCTCTCTCTCTCTCACTTTCTCCATCCATCCATCCAACCATCCATCCATTAATTCATGCATTGATTTCTTAACTCAACTGGCATTTATTGAATAATTACTCAATTCCAGACAATATGATGATCATGATGAACTGGACACAGATCCTTGACCTCAAAGAGCTCTCAGTTTGGAAAGAAAAACAGACATATACGGGGGTAATATGACCCCAGCAAGAGTGGACACAACCGCAGACCACCTGCAACTTCCAGAGGACCTCTCTGAGCTGGGTTTTGAAGGATGAGTAGGCATTTGACACCCAGGGAAGGGCATGAGTTGCATGAGTTGGGAGGAGCAAGACCATTCCAGGCAGAGAAAACATCATATGCAAAAGCATGGAGGTTTGATTACTGGTAGGAATGGAGGCAGAAGACCAAGAAAGGAAATAAGACACTTTTCTAAAGTCTCAAAACAGGTAACAGAAGCAACATAATCATGGTGGACCGTGAGGTCCTGGAGAGGGAAGCAGAGAGGGAAATAATACATCCTATTCATTTTGATATATCCCCTCTGCGCCTGATAAGGTACCCTAAATACAATAAGAGTTCAATAACTATTTAACTATGTAGAATTCTGTCATTTTATTAACTCACCCCCATTTCATCAAGTGCTTAATGAACGCCCACCACACAAGCTCGAGAGTGGAGGGATGCACGGTGGAAACTCATTAGCCATGGTACATCAGAGCTGAGCAGTGCCTGGCACAGAGAAGACCCTCCATAACAATTTGCTGGATGAGAGAATGTCAGGAATCATGCATGTGCTTCACGTTCGTGATGTCGTTGGAATGCTTACTGCAAACTTACAAAGAAAGTAGTGTTGTTCTCAAAGGCAGGTTTGGAAACTGAGTCTGGAGGGAGTTAAATAACGTGCTGAAGGCCCATACCTCGTGAGGGAGGAGCTGGGATTTGAGTCCAGGGCTTTTGTTTCCAAAGCACCTGTTATTTCTCTCCCAACATCCCTCCAGAAGTCAGTAGAAAGAGGACCATAAAACAAGACAAGGAGTCCCTTGGAGCGGTGTTTGTCAGAGAAGAACCAAGCCTGGAGCCAAAAGGGTGATGGGAGCTTTGCTTGGTACCCAGGTAGCCAGGGGTTATTGCAGAATGGAAATAAAAACACAGATGTTTTGCTTTTTAGTGGTGGCGGGGGAGGGAGGAACTGAGGGTGCATTCCCATCCAATTGATTCCTGCCATTGGCTGGATCCTCAGGAAAGAGAAACCCACAGGGTCTAGCTTCAATTTAGCATCTGGTCATCCACACGGGTCTAGACAAGCTCCCCTGGAGAGAAAGATCTTAACCCTTTCTCTCCATGGATTGACATGGAGTTCCACCATTAGTATTTCCTGCGTGAATTGATGGTGATGGAGGCTTAGAGGTTGGAGAGACAAAGAATCACTTTACCCTAATGAGGGCCCCCAAGCTGGGAGATCTCCGAACACACAGAGCTCCATCCCCTACACGTGTCTGCTGCCCTACCGATGACCATCTTAGGGGGAAGGTGGTGTAACACCAGTTCCCACGTGACTTCCATGTCAGAGGAGACAAGGTAGGTTCCCTCAATGCAAGTAGAAAGATTCCTTCAGACTCAAACAGAAAAAAAAAAAAAAAAGAATTTAGGGTCTTTCCAAATCTTCTCCTTGCTCAAGCTCAACAGCTCCAATTGGGGGAATTACTGTAGGCCTTCGTATGATGGGGAGCTTAAAGGGCAAAGTTTGGGCTGCAAATAAAATGGAATGCTTTGAGCAAAAGGGAGTTACACCATCCTGGGAGCCTTTTAAGGAGCTTATATGCAACCCCAGAGAACAGCTTATCACACTACACCTCTGCTTCTGGGGAACCTGCGGATCAGATTTAATCTGCAAAGAGGCCCCGTCAAGGCCTCCTCCTCGGTGAACATGGGCTCCAGCAGACCCAGGCTGAAAGGTAGTTCTCTCCCCAGCAGACAAGGACACAGGGCCAGCTGCTAGAGACAGTGCCCAGGGTAGCCATCCACTCTCCTTAATGCTCCGTTTCCCCGCCTAATATATGGCTGCATACAAAAATTCCAGAGCCAGCAAAACCGAACGGCCTGATTCTTAATAACACGGCGCTCGGCAGTAATTTCATCACCCGGATCACTCTCCCTGCCTGTCAGCGTGGGTGGGGGGAGTCCTGTGATGTTGGGTAAACTCACCAGATGGTCCATCTCCATCACCCGCACATTACGTCTGCTGCTACAGCTCACTCTTTGTAAATCTCAACTGTTTAGCGACCATCACGTCAGTATTTTTTGCCTAGTTAGCCTTTCAACCTCATCCCCCAAAGTCACCAAACCACACTGGGTGCCCCCATGGACCCTGTTCCCGCCCCTAGATCCAGACACATATGTCTTCTGCTTTCTGAGTCACTGCTCGATGCCAGCGAGGTACATTACTGCCTGGAAAATTAACTCGCACACCGAGAATAATCACAGAAAAGAAATTTGTTTTCCTACAAGGTTGTTTTCCAGCTGTTTTAATGCAGACAATTTTACCCTGAAACCCAAATTGAAAAAGAGAGAGACACAGAGAGAGAGAGAGAGACTTTAAAATCTGCATAATTTGAAAGTGCTTAATGTAAATTAGATAGATCAGCCTAATTTTATTTCAGTACTTTTTAATTGCATTTATAATTAGTAAAATACATTAACGTGCTACACAGAAGGTCAGGAGTTCTGGTAAAGGGATCTAATTAAAATGTCCCGCTGCATTTCGGTCACGCGTGCCCTGGAACCTGGGCACCCGCTTCCGTCCGCACTCCGGACCTGGACCGTTTTTAACTCATTTGTGTCTTCATCAAAACCGGCGATCCTGCGGTCAGACGGCCCCTGGGGTGGAATACCCCCAGCGCCCGTCCCTCGCCTGCTCCAGCTTCCCCCGCAGAGGCTCCGGTGAGTCCACAGCAAATCTAAAAGGCCGGATCCCGCCGCCCTCCCGAGGCAGGTGTTTTTGAACAACTCACTTTCTCCTGGAATGCCCCTCCCTTGTCCTTCCATTCATTCAACCCGAGAGGCCTGTCCATACTTCTGTCTCAGGACAGGATGCAACGGCAGCAGGAAGCAAACGACAGTGAGAGCAAGTCTCCTTGCTTGGCCTGGCATGTGGCCCCGAGGACCTGAACTGAGGACAGAAGTCCGGGCACTCCTCTCTGTAGTAATAATAATAATGATAATGATGATAATAATGATAATGCAGTTGTAATAGGATTGCATTTTTTTCCTCCTCCAGTGTGTCCCCAAAGTCACCCTAAAACTAGGCAATAAGGCCCTGAGACACTGGGTCATACCCATTTCACCCCTGTCTCTCCCGATTCCACAAGCCGTTGATCAGGGCAGGTGGCAGCCGCATGTGCTCTCTGGAACTCTTGTCACTGCCCAGCGAAGAATCCGCTTCTACCCGCTCCTGGCCAAGGCTCAAGGGCATAATGGGGAGGCTGGGTGCAGCCTTACCTACAAAGGCCCAACCTCCCCCGCCCTCCACCGCATGTCCATCAAGTCCTGGTTACAGGATGTCCCACCCCAGTTTGCTCCTCACTTCCTTTTGCCTGTTAATTTCCCATTATACTGGGCCCTGTTAACCAGGAGAAACGGGACGGACTCCATGTTCAACTCTCTCCTAGCTCTCTTGGCTAATCCAACATTAAGCAACACAGTGTTGGACTCATTAGACCACATCATTATGGGGTTAATCTGGCCCTCCTGCCCTCAGCACATTTCCCACTATGTCTGGGGCAAGCTGGACTATACAGTTCCCTATATCTCCTCTCTGTATTTATTTATTTCTCACAGTGTATAAGTGGGATATACATTTATATACTTATATATTTATATACTCATATATACTTCTATATATAACAGACATATATGCCTAATAGGAGAAATGAAACATGCATATACATCTTGGGAGAAATGCATATTCATTGTCTGAAGACAGATATATTTAGCATATGAAACAGAACACCCATCTATAGCAGCACTTCCCTCCCTTATTTTTAAATTAATTTAAAAAAATTAAACATACCAATTATATTCTGGAAACTAACATTTGTTGAATATGTAGCCACACTAAGAGCTATATATATGTATACTGATTTATATTTTTTCAATGATCCTGTCCACAGCCCAATGGGGTAGCTCTTAGAAACCCCACTTTTGCAGATGAAGAATCTGAGGTTCAGAGAGGCTCACCCAAAGTCTGCTAGAAGTGGCAGCACTGGACTCGAACCCAGGCCTGTCTGAGACAGGCAGTGGTCTGTATCTCCAGGCCACACCCACAGGGACCCTGAAGGCATTTAGGCAGTGCCCATAAAGAGCAGAACAGCTCAGACCCCTGATCATGATTTTTGACTCTGGCAACACTTTAAAGTTTTCCTTCTGCCTCCATTGGGCCAAACAAAATGTCTAGCAAAAGTAAAAAAAGGAAATAGAACAGTCATCTTCATAAGTCACATTTGATACATATACATTGCATGGAGAAAAGCAAAAAGGTGAGTGATACCCAGCTCCCAGTTCTTGCTGCCCGAACACTGCCTAGTGGAGATGCCTCTGTTCTATAATGCCAAACTAGTTAACGTTCCACAAACGGCAGCTTGTTCAAACCGCCATGCCTTTGCCTGTGCTGTGCATCTACCTGGAAGTCCCACACCTCTCTGGTCCACCTGCAAAACAAACCCTTGAACCCTTTGAAACTGAGCTCAAACATCTTCTCACCAAAGCCTTCTCTGACCCTAGTTAACATTTATGAGGTTCACAGTGGGGAGAAATCAACTCGACTTGGAGGGTCACTGTATCATAATTTGTTGTGTGAATTCTCTGAGGGGAAAATATGTCATTTATATTACTAAGCACAATCATAATCATAGTGACATCTTTGTGCTGGGACTTCAATAAGCATGTCACACACATCATTTTTATGACTTACAGCGACCCTAGTAGTTTGTTTATCCCTGTTTTTCAGATGAGGAATTAGAGATTCAGAGAGGTTAAGTCACCTGTTCAAAGTCACACAACTATGAAGTGCTGCAACCGGTATTCAAACCCGGGCTGTCTACTCTATAGCTTGTTAAGGCCTAGCACGCAGTAGATGCACAATAAATCTTGTTTGAGAGAAAATAAAAGGTGCATATTTACTGAAAGCCTCTCCTACTGTGTCCCATCTGAGTAACCTCAAGTCGACAGAGCGAGGACATCCTTCTAGAGCTCGTCCTGCTCGTCCCGAGGCCGCGTGACTTACCTAGAAGTCGATATTTCATTATGAGCCCATCATGCAGGTCAGTGTAATAATTAATGACTATCTGCTGATGTGACTGCTTATCGTATTTTAGCTTAATTCCAATAAAATCTAAATGGTCTATTAATTTTCCTAATAAATTTAGATATGGCCTCTGACCGCAATCTGGCTTTGATTAGCTAACAAAATATTTGAAGATGGGCCAAGCTGGCTCTTTCAAATATTTCAAGCAAATAACACTTAACTAGATTTAGGATTTTCTGCGTCAGCTTATGGCTGCACTCAGCAGTGAACGAGGGAAGAGGACAGCTTCATAATTGGTCCCCAGTGACCTCGAGTTGAGCCACCCTAGGGAGCCATCTAGATAAGGGGTTGGAAGCCAAATATGACCAAGACAACGAGAAATAATATGTCCTCATTATAGGAAGAGCAGGAAAGGAGCAGCAGGGGGGAACTTTCAGAAGCACTCATAGGAAGGGCCCCCCAAGTGTATATACACTGTTGGTGAACGCCAAGCACAAGGTTTTCACCCCCAGGGACCCCAAGGAAATGAGGAGAGTGGGGAAATGAGGGTGATGTTCCACCGGCTCCTTGCATGACTGGCTCCCCTCCTTCAGGTCTAGTGTCAATGTCACCGCTGCAGGGTTCCCCTGACCTCTCCACATACAGATGACTCCACAGACCCCTCCGTCAGTTCTTGATCTCAGAGCCCTGCTTAATTTCCCCTGTGGCACTCATTAGACTCTATAGTCTTTTATAGTTATTTCATATACATGTGTTTAGTTGTCTTTTGTCCCTCTCCGCAGGAATATAAGCTCTAGAAGGGCAGAGAACTTGCACTGTGCTGGGCATATCGTAGATGCTCAATAAATAGCTGTTGAATAAGTGAACGATTGATGAATGAACAATGATGGATGGTGAGAGGGCCATATAGAGGTTCATATGGAAACAGGAAGGAACAGGTAACAGAGATGGAGTCAAACGGACTGAGTTTAAATCTTGGCATTGCCTCTTGGCTAGCTGGCTAACCATAAACAAATTATTTAACATCTCTGTTCTCCGTTCCTTCATCTGTAAAATGGGGTTAATATTAGTGCCTCTCTTATAGAGTAAGAGTATCAAATAAGTATTGATATGTAAAACACTCAGTATAGTAGCTGGACATAATTAGTGCTCATTAACTGTTAGCTGCTATTGTCATCATTGTCATCATCATCATCACCATCATTATCATCATTCAACATCACCATCATCATCATCATTCACCATTAGTCATCATCATTACTACCATCATCATCGTCATTATCATCATCATCCACCACCACCACCATCATCATCATCACCATCAATCATTATAATCATTCACCACCACCATCGTTATCATCATCCACCATCATCCATCATCACCATCACCATCATCATCACCATCACATCATTATCATCATCCATCATCACCATCACCATCATCATCATCACCATCATTATCATCATCCATCATCACCATCATCATCATCATCTACCATCATTATCATCATCATCATCACCATCACCATCATCACCATCACCATCACCATCATCATCATCACCATCATTATCATCATCCATCATCACCATCATCATCATCATCCACCATCATTATCATCATCATCATCATCATCACCATCACCATCATCATCATCACCATCATCATCATCATCATCATCTACCATCAATCATCATCATCACCACCATCACCATTATCATCATCATTATTAATATATGAAGACATCACCTGATACAGTCCTGCCTCACTCCTGGGATCCACCTCTAGTCTCATTCTAGCTCATCTTTGGAACCTAATCTGTGGCAGCACCACTCCTTCTCTTCCTCTCTCTGACTCCATCTGATACTCTTTGAGGCCACTGATCACATCACACATCCTTCCACTGCCCCAGGACCTAAGAGGAAATGGACACTCAATCAATGTGGATTGACTAAGGTTCTCATGCTGGATTGATCAGGGCAATCATGATCCCTTATCCTTGACTAGGCAGAGGCTTCTTCTTTCCCCTGACAAGTCTGCATCATTCACATCCCTGAATCTACTCCACGTAGGCCACAGTCACTTCCCTCCAGGTCCAAAGCTTTGCATTTCAGAATCAAACTCCAGATGAAGGTGGGCTCCTTGATGTTGGGGTTCACCATTCTGACACCAGCTTATGAGCAGATCATGACCATTCATGAAAGCTCACCAAAGCCCAACCATACCTTCACAAAGAGATAGAACTCTTCCCCTCACAGTCTGCAAGTTGAACTACAGCCTCCTTCTATGACCATCTAGAATGCATTGCTCAGCCCAATGCAAATGTGAAAAACCAACTGCAGTGCCAATGTCTTTGAACAGAGGGGATTATTGATGCAAGTGGTGAGTGTTGTCAGACCTGTCACCAGAAGAGTAAACAAAATAACTAACTCATTAGAGGATGCAAGAGAGATTGTGAGGCTGTAATGGTTTTAGATGGCAACAAAAGGAAGCAGACATAAGCACAAAGAAAGAATGGAATTGGATATCTTCCCAGCTTAAAGTCAGATTTGATGAGGGAGGTATGGATATGTATAATGGGGAAAGCTAATCTATCTAGGAGGTCAGCGAAGGGTTTTTGAAAAAGTGGTATTTGAGCTGAGACTTGCAAGAGAAATGGTAAGGAGATTGAGAGGAAAAACAATTCCAGGCCAAGGGAACAACATGTTGAAAACGACAAGGTAGAATAGCTCTTGGTCTTTCATAGGAACCAAGTAGCTCTGTATAGTTGGGCATATTAGTGGGAAGAGAGGAGGAGAATAAAGTTGAAGCAGAAACATATCTTGTCAAGTATGCATATCTCAATCAGTGTGGGCTTCTATAACAAAAGGAAGCCATAGGCTGGGTGGCTTAAACAACAAACATTTACTTATCACAGTTCTAGAGGCTGGGAAGTCCAAGGTTAAGGTGCTAGCAGATCTGGCATCTGGTGAGGACCTGTTTCCTGGTTTGCAGATGGCCGTCTTCTTGCTGTGTCCTCACAAGCAGAGAGCAAAGAGAGAAGAAACCCTAGTCTCTTTCTCTTCTTATAAGGATACTAATTCCATACTGTGGGTCTGCCTTCATGATCTTATCTAAATCTAATTGCCTTTTACAGGCCACACCTTTTAATACCATCCCCTTTGGGGTTGGGGTTTCAATATATAAATTTGGGGAGGGGACACAAACACGCAGTCCATATTTTTTGTTAGATGTTAGATGTTTCTTATACATTTGCACTGATCTATTGAAATGACATAGCAAGGTAGAAAATACTCTTTCCATGCTCCAGGTGAGGAACTAAGATCAGATCCTTTGAGTAGTTTGGCCGGTCCTCATACAAGAAGGGAGAGGCAGAGTATAAAGAAAGATGTATTGCCCTGGCCAGTTTGGCTCAGCGGTTAGAGCGTCGGCCTGCAGTCCGGAGAGACCCGGGTTCGGTTCCCGCTAAGGGTGCGTACTTCGGTTGCAGTTTGTACCCGGCCCTGGTCGGTCGTGCGGGTGGCAGCCACTCGATGTGTCCCTTCACATCGATGTTTCTCTCTCTCTCTCCCTTCCTCTCTCTCCCTCCCACTCTATCTGTACAAAAAATGGAAAAAAAAAATATCCTCGGGTGAGGATGAAAGAAAGAAAGAAAGAAAGAAAGAAAGAAAGAAAGAAAGAAAGAAAGAAAGAAAGAAAGAAAGAAAGAAAGAAAGAAAGAAAGAAAGAAAGAAAAATGTATTGGTTTGCATGTGATTCTTTTTCTCCTTCCAAGAACCAAATAGATGAGAACGGACATATTCCTAAAGGAATGCACAGTGAGTGTGCAGACCGAGATCCCACATGACAGGACTCTTCCATCGTACTGTGTGTCATCATGATAGGATTGCAAACTCTTGGCTACTCATATGTAAGAGATGCCACCAGCCTCTGCCAAGGTTTAATATTGGTTTAGCAGTCAGGAGTTAATTAAATGTTAATGTTCAGTCACTTGAAGTTAAACATTAGGAATCTCAGCTTTAATCATAAGTTTCTTAAGCCATGACTGAGGTGGTCTGTTGGGCTCCCGGCCCCACTGGACTGCCCTACTCCTCCAGCTGGACCTCCCAACCACAGGCAAACTCATTTCACTCACCACATGCCTTAACACACAGCATCTGATCTGTCTGGCTCCTCCACTGAGCAAATCTAAAAGGCTGAACACACACACACACTGACATCGTTTCACATAAGGTGAGTCTACCTGTAATATCAGAGTTATTTCAGTATTTTCAATGCTTTAAAAGTGACACAGCACTTTTAAATACCTAACTGGATTTTATCTCATAATGAGAAGATGGCAATGATGACACTAATGTTGGAAGAAAAGAAACAGTAAGTAAAGGATGATGAAAAAGGCAGTGAAGCCAAAGATGAAAGGGAAGGGAAGAAGGAAAAGAAGAAGGAGTAGAAAGAAAAAAGAAGGACCATCTTAAGTGTTTTTTTTTTGTACGTTTTTATACAATGTCACAGTAACTCCACGAGGTAGTGATGGTGATCATTCTCATTTTACAGATAAAGAATCTGAAGCCCAGAAAGATTAAATCATATGCCAAAGGCCACATATGGGCCTGGAAGTCAGGTTGATAGTTGAAATGCTCATTCCATTAACCAAAAATGCTCATATATGTGAGAAAGTGAATTTCAGAGAAGTTGAGAGGTTTAGTCAAGACATGAGAGTTTTATTCTTTTACTCACATATGAGGAAATAAATCTGAGAAAGGCTAAATGGCTCAGCCAGTGTCATACAGCTTTATGTGAGCATCAGGGCTGGAATACTGGATTTCTTTCTCCTAGGAACTATGTATGTGTACACAGCACACACACAGATGCAGGCCCCCTCCACGCCCAGAATTCCTCCTGGTAAGAAAGTCTAGGACCTCCAGCATCCTTGACAGTTTATATTTCATCCCAGAGCACTGCTCTTAAGTAGTTGAGAAGCAGGAAATATTGGGGTAAAGAAGAAAAGTCACCTCTGCCCGCACTTTGTTTTCAGCACCATGGCCAGTACCACACCAGCCTCCAGGACATTCAATGGTGGGAAGCTTGTGCCCCAGCACCTACACCAATGTGCTGAATTGAAAATCAGGGAAAATCCGCACCAGGGGAGATGTCTAATCAAGGCTCAGGTTTGCATTTCCTTCTCAATGGCATGTTGACAAAACAAGAAGAGACAGAAACAAACACGGTTAAGCTGACTTTCGGAGACATGCCAGCAAGAAGTGAGAGCAGAAAGGATTGCCTCTGGCCCGTGGCAAAGAGGAGCCAGAAGAAACATTTGAAGTGGGGCCTCACTAGGGCTAGGCTCCTGGCCCTTCTAAGCATTTCCCAGAGGCAAACTGTAAAGTTAGAGAAAAATGAGGTCAGCCCAATAGAGAGGGGATTGTGGGAGAACTGTGAGTCTCCAACAGACACCTGGACGTAGCTTATGAAATATATGAACTATGTACAGCTGTCTCTCCAGTATATTCTAAAGAACCTAGGAAAGGGTTACAGAGGGTTAGGCAGCAATAGTAACAGTGCTGGCCATTCATGGAGACGAAGTCCACACAGGCCAGTTCTTCAAAAAGGGTCTTTTCCCATGGTTCATTTCACAGACGCTGAGACTGGGGTCCCCAGATTTTAAATTGCTTGTCCAAGATAGCCTGCTGTAAGGAATTCAGAAATCATCCCTTCCGAGTTGCTAGCTTTACAGAAGAGGAAACAAGTTCCAGCAGGACAGAGCCCTGCCAAGGTCATCCTAAAAGTCCCTGATGTACTGGGACCCTCCAAGCCCCAGAGGCAGCCCTGTGAAATCCAGGTGGTGGGCTCAGCCATCGTGCTGGCTAGTTTCAAAGTAGCCATTTGGGCCACAGGCACAATCATCCTTTCCCCTACATCGTCATTGCCAAAGGAAAAAAGTCCCTTTTAGGAGAAATCAAGCAAAGGGTGTTTAGGTCAATCGAACATGTCATAGCACTATGGGATTATTTCCTTTTGAATACATGAGGCCCAACCTTGGCTAACTTTTTCTCCTCTGCAGAATGCAGTCCGGGGCCAGACCAGACCAGACCTGAGTTTGGACGCAGCTTTAATGTTTACTGCCACTTGACTTCGGACAAGGCATGGAATTTAGCTAAGCCTCATTTTTCCTGGAAATGGGAAAGTGATTCATTCCCCCACAAATTTAAAATAAAATTTTTCTTTTTCTTTATTGATTTTTTTAGAGAGAGATGTAGGGAGAAGGAGAGAGAGAGAGAAACAACAATGAGCGAGAACATCAATTGGCCGCCTCCTGCATGCCCCCCACTGGGGATGGGGCGCACAACCTGGGCATGTGCCCTGACTGGAATCGAACAGGCGACCTCTCGGGGCATGGGTCGACGCTCAACCACTGAGCACACCGGCCCAGGTCATCCACAAACTTTTGAGTGCTGGAAGTCTCCTAGGTGCTGAGAGCAGGACTGTGAACAAGACAGAACAAAACTCAGTGTTCTTAGCTAATGTCTGAGTGGGGATCATAATAGGACCCAGATCATAGGTCCGTTGTGAGGATTAAAGAGATATTACAGACAGTGTTCTAAGAATAGTGGCTCCAGTGAGCTATCACTCAACAAACAGTATCTGTTACTAGTATTATTAATATACCACATTCTCGTAACATCATCGCACTGCTCTTTTTTTTTTTTAAGAATCAGGCTGAGCCACATATTTTTAAAGCAATAAAAGATAAAAGAAAGAAAATAGTTGGTTACATAACTTGGGGAGCATTTAAGCATGCGCTACTTGATGAGCTGGGCAACTTGGTATGTGAGAAATTGAAAGAAGAAAAAAAAACAGCATCTACTTCCCCAAAAGTAGCACTGGACCCTGGGAGAAGCTACAGAGACTTTGGAACAGCCTGCTGCTGCTGCAAACAGGAAATGGATGGAGATTTGGGCACACACCAAGTGTAGGCATTCCACACTCCTTCTCTGTCTCCCTTCATTCCCACGGCAGTCCCATTAGCAGGTGCAATTGTATCCATTTGATCAGGGTAGGGGGTGGCGATGAAGCATAGGGAGGGTAAGAAATGTTTCCTCCTAGGGCCAGGATGTGAACCCAGGCCCCCAACACCAGCAGGGGCATTGTTCTTTTCACTGCGTGTGCTACATTTTTTAGTGTTATGAATCATTTTACTTTCTTTTCATCTTTTTTTAATGCTAGGCTCACCACATCAAGGGGGGAAGGAGATAAAAATGAAGCTTTTCATATAGTCCCACTTTCTCTGTCCAGTCCCTGCACTTTGCCATTGAAAAATGCAGGGATTTCTCCCCCTTTCAAGCCTTCCCTACATGGACCACATTCTTTGCTCCTTCCTGGGGACACCGTTAGGCTCCCTTGCAGTTCGGCACGGTCGCACGACTCAGTTATGGTGAACAGAGTGTGAAGGGGAGGGCGGCTCACCCCCACCCCCAGGTCTAACAATACAAATTCTCCACAGGAGACCCTCACCCTCATTTCCCTTGGCAGCCAGGGTGAAGTGGGGGAGGGCGGAGCAGGGAAAGCCTGGGCCCTGAATAACAGCAAGGGACAGAGTGAGCACTCCATGCACCTGTTCACCCATCACACGAAGGAGAAATATTTCCCTGCAGTGAGCCCCCGAGAAGTGGAGGTCTAACTGTTGTAGCAGCAAACCTTAGCTAGCCTTAGCTAGTTCATGCCATTCAATGGCACACTCTTTTCCTGAAGGGGATAATCATTTTTTATTTAATTTTTTTTTTTTATTTTAGAGAGAGGGGGAAGGGGAGGGAGAGAGAGAGATAAAAACATCGATGAGAGAGAACACCTCCTGCATGCCCCCCACTGGGGATTTGGTCCACAACCTGGGCGTATGCCCTGACCAGGAATTGAACTGGCGACCTCTTGGTGCATGAGTTGATGCTCAACCACTGAGCCTCACTGGCCGGGCTGAGAATCATTCTTATTAAATTCTGTAACCCAGGCATCCAGCAAAGGGCAGGCACATAGTAAATTCAGGAAGGAGGGCCTGATGGCTAGGGAAAGGGGTTCTGGGATCAGGTCAGCCTGGATTTGAGTACTGGCTCTGACACCTGTGAGCTGTGAGAGAGTCTGGAAGATTCTTTAACCCCTCTGAGCTTCCATCTTCTCATTGGTAAAAGAGAGATACGAACTCTGCAGACAACATCGTCAGGTGTCTTAAGATAGGGTAGGGAACATGCTTGCCTGTAGAGAGCACATACAAGCTCTCAGTAGCTCGTAACGTACTACTGCTAATAATAATGATTAAACTGATACTATTCAATGCCCAACTGTCAGAGCTTAAAACTTGACCCAGGATATACCCATAGGTACATGCACACACACTCACATCAAGCAGACAAATATGCAGGCTTGTAGACATCCTAAAGTGGCTTCTCCTTCTAAATAAAAATGACAATGAGTCTGTCCCTTTCTCACAAGCATTCATTGTCACCATTCACCGCCTCTTCCTATCCACCCCCTCCCTCCTCGATGCTGCTGGCTCCCTGGGTTCTTAGAAATTATAATTAATTCATACTTTGGACTCTCAGGATTATAAGGTATTATAGGATGGCAGAGCTAAGACAAATGCTTTAATTCACCAGCTGCCATGTATTTAATTAGAGATTTTGATGAATCCTCCTTACAGAGATATGTCTTCCTACTTCATGTTGTGTGAGAGAAAGGGGGGGAGAGGGGGCAGGATTTATGCACAAGGACTCCAGGACTCTCAAACTTTTTGCTCTATGGACTGCTTGTCTGTCACATGAGATTCGGCTGGAAGCAGGGATGTGGCGGCTGCCAGCCCTCTGCCACGTGTGGTTGGCAGGGGGGTTGGCTTGAAAGAGGCTTCTGTTTTCCTGGCACACAGGACAGCGCTGCATAAGGAGGTGGGGTGGGGCAGAGGATCTTCACAGATCAGAATCGCTGCTGGGGCCTTTGATGTTTTTTCTTTATAATTTTTCTTATCATTTGGGAGGTGGGTGAAACAGAAGTCATTTGACTGTCACTGATGCTATCACTCCAGGGATACCTGGGCAGGATGCTTGGGAGACTGGGAGGGTGTGTCCCATAATCACTGATGAAGTTGGCAGTTTGGTAAATAAGGCTTTTGCTTGCTGTGGGTGGGGGGTAATTATTCTTTTTAAGAATGTTTTTGTTTCATTAAATGCCTCTGATGAGGACACCAGTTAAAAAAATTAAAAGGCAAGCAATGGCCCTGGCCAGTAAGGCTCAGTGGTTCCGTGGTTGGAGCATACACTGAAGGGTTGCAGGTTCAATTCCCCGTCAAGGGCATATACCTGGGGTGCAGGTTCAATCCTGGCCTGGTCAGGGCACATTCAGGAGGCAACCAATCAATGTGTCTCTTTCACATCGATGTTTCTCTCTCTCTCTCTCTCTTTCCACTTCCTTCCACTCTCTAAAAATCAATGAAAAAAAAAAAAATCCTCAGGTGAGGATTAAAAAAAAGGCAAGTGATGAACCAAAAGGTTGAAAGACTCATTCATTTTATCTGCCCAATCAGGACAGACACAAATTCCTGGCAAACAATGAACACAGGCTGACCTGGGAGTGACCTCCAGCATGGTCGAAGGCTACGCTCTGGGTATTTAGTTTTAAGCAACTAGGCAGAGGGGTTCCCAGACCATCTTCCAACATCCCTGCAAATCAGTCATCAGATTGGCCCCACACCACAGACCGAGGCAGTGTGGTTTCTTTCCCTGACCTCCTGGCATGGAAGGAGAGAATCTCTTCTTCAGAAGCTCTGAGTCAGGACGTCTTGGAGTTGAGCCCAGCGCTGCCTCTCTCTGGTCTCTGCCAAGTTTGTTAAATGAAACCCAATGTCCTACCACTGAACACCCAAGAGCCTTAGGTGAACACTCTACAATCACAGCATGTTCATCCTTTCCAACGTTGATGACCAGCTCTTTCCTAGGTGCACCCTCTGTCAGATATCCTCAGGAAGGTATCTTCACCGAGCCTTGAACACCCCAGGCTCACTCCAGCGGTATCCCTTTGCTGTGTAACCCCCTCCTGAGAGGCCTTCCCCATTTCCTCCATTTTTCCAAACCCCATCGGCCAAGATCCCATTCTTTGCCACCCTCTCTACAAAGCTCTCATGTATCTTCCCTTTCTTTAGCAGTCGCTTATAATGACTTATACATTTATATTTTCTGTTGTATATTCTGTCTTCCCACCTAAACCAATTGGCCCTTGAAGATAGAAGTCAGGTGTATACAATGCCACGCCCTCATAGATAAGCACAAGGTGAGCCCACCACAAACTCCATGAACCTTATTGTTCTGCTGAGTGATTTATAGAGAGAATGACACTGGATCTCCTTGGGCATAAACTCCTTGTTCAGAACGTTGTCAGGAAATATCATTGGTCTTCCACCTAACTCACTGTGAGAAGCTTCTGTGTGTGTTGAAGAACACTTCTGATGCTCATTAGAACCAGGTCCCCAAGGAATGAGGTGCCACAGAGCTGAGCCTTTGGTGTGTTTATTTGCTTCTTTATCCCCCCCCCCCCAGTGGAAGGGCCCTTTATAGTCATTACAAGGTCTTCACAAAGAGGAAGATCGCTGGTTCCTCTTGCTTCATCATGACACTGGTCACATGTGAAATGGGTGTCAGGAGGAAGAGAAGCATTATCGAGGATGATGTTCATGTTTGGAGTCTGGGCAGTGGGCATGCTAATGAATTCCATCCTAAGGCAAGATATTTGGGGAGATCATGAAGACAATGAAGGAATCATCCACGAGGTCCTTCTATCTCCATGAATGGATAAAAGAACCCTAGGAACCAACTTGTGCTCTCAACATAAGGGTTGCCCAGAATCTTCTCAAGCTTGAAACAAGCACTATCATTGCCAATCTCTTGATCATAATCCCCATTTTGTTGCTATTATATATGTACATGCCTGACTTCCTCTATTGACTGTGACTTCCCCATGGAAAGAGGGCTGTCTCATTCACCCCAAATCCTGAGAGCCTAGCATACAACCTGGAACTATGTAGGTTTGTTGAGTGAACAAATGAGCAAGTGAGTGAAGTAGGAAGGGTTAATCTGAGCCTCGTCTCAGACTTCTCCTTCCTTAACTTTTGGTCCCCTTCTTTGGAAAAAAAAAAGTGTCTGTTATTAATAAATAAATAAACGCAAATCAGAAGCAACCTGGAGTTAACATTTTGGACAAACTGAATTAATGAAAACATTTCTAGAGCAACAACACCCAACGCTGTGAAGCCCACAGGTGAAATGACATTTGTATATCCCTGGTGCTAAGTAAGTTGGCGCAACTCTCTCAATAGCAATAAATACCTCATTTGCTCATTTAACAAACATATGCTGAGAGCCTACTATGTGCTAGGGACTGGAATAAGTGTGAGGGATTCAGGGGGGTAAAAGGACAGGTCCTTTCTAGTGGTAGAGACACACAACAAACAAGTAGTTCCAAAAGTGCTGAGTGACTAAGAGAAGTGTGGAGGTATCAAGGGACAGCAGAAAGGGACCCCCAGAAAGGGACGTGGGAGGTCAGGGATGGGTTCCTCCAGAGCTTGAAGCCAAGCTGAATCTCAAGGCTGAACTTCAGTTTGTCTAAGCAGGAGAAGAAAGATCATTGAAAGTGAGAAAGACCATAGGTTTGAGGGACAGGGAGAATGATGGAGAGGAGGTCATGTAGGGTCAAAGGGTGGAGCAATAAAAGCAGAGTTCAAATCAGCAGGAGCCCTGGAAAGCATATTAAAGACTTTGGATCATCCTAAGAGTGGCGGGACCTTCATAGGTGAGTGGCATGATCAGATGAACCTGTTTACAGAACAGCTCTGTCAACCAAAGGAGAATGGGCAGGAAGAGTGAGCATGATGGTGGGGAGTAAAATCTGGAGGTGGGATCAATAATCCAGAAGCAAGGTGTTGTTACCTGGGCCAAGGTAATGGCAGTGGAACTGAAGAGAAGCAGGTTTATTCAAGAAATTGGGGACATTATCCAGAGAGCCTGATACTTTACAGGGTGTGAGAAGTAATGGAGAAGGATCATCAAAGATGAGGAGTTAGGGGAATGCCATTGGTTGAGAAGGGAACAGGAGAGGGTAAACAATACACAGCGAGGGCCATTGGCTAACCCGTCTCCTCAACGCTTCTCCTGGGACCCTATCTTAGGAAGAATTCAGTGAAAGGTAAAAGCTGCATGCTCTTAAGTAACTGTGACAACATCACCTATAAAAAACTTAACAATCTAGACGCTCAGTAATGATAGTGTTTATTATGTGCCAGACACTGTTCTCAGTGCTTGACACAGTGGAACTCATTGAATCCTAACAACAACTCTATGAAGTAGATTTCTACTTCATGGATGAGCAACCAAGGCACAGCGCCAGGCTAGGGCCAGGGGTCAGCCTCCTCAGAATTGGCCAAGCTAGCTATCCCAAGTCTCTCCATAACACATAATAAACATACACCTGTCATATACCCATCTCCATGGTGGTGGTGGGGGTGGGGGTAACTCAGAGCATATCAGCAGGCTGGAATTTGAGACAATCGCTAAACAATCATTAAGGTAATTCCATGGAAACAAGGGAAATGTGTCTGGTGTATCATTAAATTAAAACATCAGGGGAAATGGTGTGTAAAGACTGCAAAAATATGTTAAAATATGTACACACATGAGTCGGATCTGGAAGAGAATTTACCACAATGAAAACAGAGATGCTGTTCAGCTGATGAGATTAGGTCAATTTTTGCAATGTTTCTGTATTATTTTTGATACCCATCCCCTTTTATCTAATGAAAAAAATCAAAATAGCACACAAAAAATGTATAAGCTGTGTACTCCCAATATATGAAGTACAAAAGCAGAGGCAATTGATCTATAGGGATAGAAATCAGAACAGTGATTGCCTCAGGTTGGGCCCGCCTAGACTGGCCAGTGGCATGAGATGTTTTCAGGGGATGAAAAATGTCCTATATATAAATCAAGATGATGGCCACCCAGGTATATTTTTGTCAAAATTCATTGAACTGTGTTTTTTGAGGTGTGTATTTTATTATATGTACATTTTACATCGGTATTGTACATTTATTGTATGCAAATGATACCTCAGTTTTAAAAATATAAGTATGGGGGTGCTGTGATAGTTCATTTGAAGTGTGAACTTGGCTGATTCAGAGGATGCCCAACTGTCCAGTTAAACTCTATTTCTGGGTCTGGGTCTATGAGGGTGTTTTTGGATGAGATCAGCCTTTGAATCAGTGGACCCAGAAGGTTGCCTTTGCTAATGTGGGTGGGCATCGTCCAATCTGTTGGGGGCCTGCATAGAACACAGGATGCAGGAAGGAGGAATCCACCCCTTCTTTTCTTTTTTTTTTATCCTCACCCGAGGATATTTTTCCATTTTTTGTACAGATAGAGTGGGAGGGAGAGAGAGGAAGGGAGAGAGAGAGAGAAACATCGACGTGAAGGGACACATCGAGTGGCTGCCACCCACACGACCAACCAGGGCCGGGGACAAATTGCAACCAAAGTACGTGCCCTTAGCGGGAACCGAACCCGGGTCTCTCCGGACCGCAGGCTGACGCTCTAACCGCTGAGCCAAACTGGCTAGGGCTCCACCCCTTCTTTTCTGCCTCACATTTTGAGCAGGGACTTCTCATGTCACGTCCTCCTGCCCTAGCACTGGGATTTACACCATGGGCTTCCCTGGTCTCGGGCCCTCAGTGGTACTGAACTACGACACAGGCTGTCATTCTCTATGTGGCAGGTGGCAGCTGGTGGGGTTCTCAGCCTTCATAATTATGTGAGCCGATTTCTCATGCTAAATCTACAGTCTACCTATCATCTGTCTGTCTGTCTGTCTGTCTGACTATCTATCTATCATCGATCAATCTATCATTTATCTATTGGTCCTATTTCTCTGGAAAATCCTGACTAATTCAAGAGGACAGTCAAAATAAAATTCCCCTTAATGTTATTATTGACCAATGTCACCCCAATAAATTTAACTTAAAAACAAAACAAAATCCCCCACGTTGATATTTCCTTCTTTTCTCTGTCTCTCTGAGGAAGCCTTCATTGTCTGATTCCGGTGCCACCCAGGACAGCCAGACCACTTCTCCACTCGGTTTTCTCCTTGAATAGAAAAGGGAATCTGAACAGGGTGACACAACCCTCTGGAACAGGGGTCCTCAGAGGACCACAGGCCAATTCTCACCTTCTACCAGTTTTTGTTGGTGGTGGTTAATCCTCACTTTAGGATATTTTCCCATCAATTTTTAGAGAGAGAGAGAAAGAAAGAGAGAGAGAAACATCAGTTAGTTGCCTCCCACACATGTTGTAACCAGGGCCAGGGATCAAACCTGCAACCCAGGTACGTGCCCTCGACTGGGAGTTAAATCCACAACCCTTCAGTGTGTGAGCCAATGCTCTAACCACTTAGCCACACTATCCAGGGCCCCACCAGTTTTTGTAAATAAAACTTCATTGGAACACAGCCACATCCATGTGTTGATGTGTCTATGGCTGCTTTCACACTACAGAGCGGCGTGGAGTTGTTGCAAGAGACTGTACAGCTGGCAAAACCCAAAATATCTGCTATCTGGATCTTTACAGAAGTTTGCCAATTCCTTCCCAATTTGAAAATGTGGATATGTGTTGGGTTGTCACAGCAACTGAGCTGTGGCTGCAACTGGCATTTACTAGGCATTGTTACTTCACTGCATAGTGAAGAACCGCCCTGCCCAGCCCTTCCCAGCGGTGCCACAGAGACACTCACTCTCCAAGTAGGTTGAGAACCTACAGGGGGCAGCTACAGGCAAGACGTAGGCTTCTGAGAACGTCAAGAATGCATGACTCCACTTCCCCCACCCAGAGAGATGAGCTGTCCTTCCTTTTCTCTATCTTCAGGCAAGAAGCATCAGAGAGGCACCCACTCTTAGCTTCCTTAACTTTATCTAACTTCTCAGTTATTGTTTGACAGTTTGTCTCATGGGTTCCCTGAGGGCCTCGCTTTAGAATCAAGGAGAAGAATTTTAAAACCCAAGTTTAACAGAAGGAGACAGAAATACCCACCAGGGCTCTAACTTGTTTTATCACACATTCTCCACCTCTCCCGGTGGGACCTCGAGAGGGTGTGCTGCCTCTCACATCGCAACTGTCACCCTGGAGTGACAAAGTACTTTCCAAATAGAGGACAGCCGACTTTGTCTTGTGTGGTAGACTGTGCAGACAGCGTGATTCCTGGTTACAAAGGCGAGAATGTGAAGAAGTGAGAAAACTCAAGGTTAAGTGGGCAATTTGAACTTCTACCAGGCCCGCTGACTTCTAGTCTGGGGGCCTTGCTCAGGAGCTGCCATTTAATATTGTACTCAAGCAATTTAACAGTACAATTCCAGGAGCTGAGCAGCATTTTGAGAGCATGTCAGTGAACAGAATGGGGTGGGGAGTCGGACAGAATTCAGCTATTTTGTCTACAAAAGCTTAATGTCTGTCTCCGCAATGAACTCAGCGTTTCGAGCGCTGAGGCTATGTCCGGCTCATCCTACTCTCTTTGCATCCCTAACACCGGGAGAGTACATGATACACAGCAGGCACACAGTTAATGTTGCAGGCATGAACGGACACATGAATAAAGGTCATCTCATCCTCTCTTTCCTTCCACGCTGAAGGAATTAGAAGACGATAGCAAGTAATGAAAGAAAATAAAAATGATCACTAACATATGTATAAGACACCCAACACTCTTGCAAACATACACATTTTATTTCATGTATTCATTTTAAGAACTCTCAGAAAATTGTCACTGTTGTCCTCTCCATTTATAGTACAAATGAGGGGACTGATGATCAGGCAGGTTTTGAAAAACCGACCAATGTGACAGAATGGAAAAGTGGAAGAGGTAGGATTTGAACTCAGGTCTGGCAGCTTCCTGCCCCAGGATCCACAATGGGTCAGCTGTTCTACATCCAATGCTAAATTCTGGGGCAATGCAATCCCATCATCTCACTTGGGGGGGGGTCCCTTTAATAGGACGAATGTAACCCCAGTGGAATCCACACTGAGCCCAGGGGGATGGAGCGGGAAGTTGGCTTAGCTTGTCAACATTCATAAGAAGCAATTCTCTCCAGAAAAGGACTTGCAGAGATGTAGGGATGTGTGAATACAAGGATATTTGATTCTGTAGTTTCAATAAAACAGATCTTGGGCCCCACGCTATGTGATAAATGGCTCAATAAGTAGGGTAATATAATGCAGTTGGAAAGAAATACATTTTTATGTGCCGAGTAGAATTGCAGAACACCAGCTACAGCTTGGGTGATCATCTAATGAAAACACTTTTGTGCTGGGTTGGAAATGTAGGAGCCAGCAAAGCTTGATCTTGGAAGTTTAACAACTATGTATGTCTTAACTTTTCACAATTGAAATTCGAGACACATTGAGTGGTTAAGAGAGAGATATGTATTGGCAGAGGGACTAGACTCAGAGGAGTCTGTGCAAGGGTCGGGGAGGAGGAAAAGCTGAAATACTGTCATTTCTTGAGAAGAAGGCATGTGATTTGTTTGCAGATTCACCCAGAATTTGTCTTTAAGATATCCTGATAGCATGGTCAGCTACAATCATAATTGAGAGTCTGGATTTTTCTGACTAATAATTTGTTTCACCCTCAGAATCCAGTACATTTGTTGAATGAGTGATTGAATGATGCATAAATGAGTGACTAAAAAAAGTTGTTGAATGTTTTATACACCAGACACATAAGCATGTATTTTGTTTAATTTAACCCACGCCCCAGGCCACGGACACCCATGTTTTAGAAGGAGAAACGAAGATACCGAGGGCCTGAGATGGACAGTGACTGAGTGCAGGGAGTCAGAATTCAGAATCAGGAGGTTTGATCTGATTTATCAAGACTCCTATTTACCTCCATGGCTGGACTCACAACACTCGACAGTGGACAGATGAGATCAACATAGCACATTAGTCGCAAACATTCACATTCACAGCCCGGGACAGTTAAGACACACCACACACCACACCAGTTAGGTTGAGGACCAGGGTGGATACACCTGGTTCAGCTAATAAGGGAACTAGAGCCTTTCTTGCTGTTGCGGGGGTGGGGTGGGGGTGGGGGGGACCATATCTGCTGAGAGCAGGGGAACTCACAGTTGGATCTGTGGGGCCTTCAGAGTCTCAAAGATGTGAAGGAAGTACATGAAGCTTCAGGTTTTTCAATCCATGGATGACTCTGGACCAGTAACTCTCAACCAATGCGTGATTGCCATTCCTCCTCACCTTGCTCAATTTTTCCTTCGACACCTTGTGCAAACCCACAGACCATCCTCCTTCTTCATTTCACCACAGAAGGGAAGGCAGGTGTGAAAAGAAGTGAGCACCAATGCTGGAACCAAGCAGGTAAGAGTTTGGGTTCTAGCTTGGCTGTCCGGGAGCTCTATAGCTCTGAGCAAGTATCCTAACCGTCCTGAGCCATTGATTTCTTCTGTGCAAAATGAGGATGCTACCACCTACTCTAAATGGTGATTATAAAGTTGAAACAAAACAAAAGCAAGTCTGTGTAAAAGCCATTTAAATGAAAGATTACTACTTATGATCATGATTCTCATCATCTCTATATTTCTTTGACCCCACAGATATATTTTAAAGGAGCTAAGGAAGAAAGTAAGGGTCTAGCATTGCAACAAATAATAACAAAAACTAAATAAAAGAAGTAGCATTAAACAACGTTGAGCATTTATTTTGTGTATCCCTTTGTGCTAAGCACTTTTCATCATTATCTCATTTAATTTTTATAACAACCCTACCAGGTTGGTATTGACATGATTCACCTTTCAAGGATGAGTTCACTGAGTCACAGAAAGGCTGTGTAACCTGCTCAAAGCCAAGTTACACAGGGAGTAAGTGACGAAGGGGATTTGCACCCAGGTCAGTTCAGCTTCAGAGCCTGCACCCTTAACCTCCAAATGGTACTTCCACAAAGATTTTTTGGGTGATGTAGAAGGCTTAATAATGAACCCTCCAAAGATGTCCCAGGTCTAATCCCCAGAACCTATGAATAGATATGACTATATTACACAGGTAACATATAGCAAAAAGGAGTTTGCAAATATGATTACATTAAGGATCTTGTGAGGAAGAGATTATCCTGGATTATCCAGCTCAGCCAATATAATTACAAGGGTCCTTATAAGAAGAAGGCAGGAGGGTGAGAGTCATAGAGAGTTTGAAGATGTTTTGATGCTGACTTTGAAGATGGAGGAAGAGGCCACAAGCCAAGGAATGCAGGAGGCTCTAGAAGCTACAAAGAACAAGAAAACAGATTCTCTCCCAGAAGGAACATAGATAGACCTTCTGACACCTTGATTCTAGAAATTCTGACCTCTGCAACTGCAGGATAATAAATTTGTGTTGTTTCAACCATAAAGTTTGGGTAATGTGTAACAGCAGCAATAGGTGGGATTGTTACCATAGAGAGTCAGTCAGAGTACCAGAGAGTCTCCCTCATTGGCCAAGATGTGGCAGGGGGAGGTTCTTAAACTGAGTGTGCCAAAAGCTAGAAAGATAATTGAAAAGAAAAAAAAAAAACCTCCCCTCCTTATCCCTGTAACAATGGTGGGCTTCATCAAAAAGAGGGATTGGTCTTTGAGATGGGAGTTCACCATTCTCCCAGGTCGTGTGACTCCTGAATAAAATCTCTTTCCTTTTGCACCAGCACCTTCCTCACGAGTTTGGCTTTTGTTGCAACAGACAACTGAACCTCCATTTTTTTTGTTTGGTGACAGGGTCTGAGTACTACTGCATAAGAGCAGACAGTTTGCTCTGCCCAATGTCTGTGTTGTCTAATATGGCAGCCAGTAACCACACATGGCTATTCAAAATGAAGGTGATTCAATTCAGTTCCACAGTCACACTAGCCAGATTTTAAGTGCTCAATCGCCATCCATGACTAATGGTCTCTATGTTGGACATCACTAATATAGAACATTTCCATCATCATGAAAAGTCTCCTGGGCAATGTTGCTCTGGAGGGAGAAGGTCTACACATCTCCACACCTGCAAATATTTCTGTAAGGATGACATAAGGTATCCATTGGGCACTGCTGGGTAATGGAGGCAGACTGTCGGGCTTAAATTCCCAGCTCTGCCCCTTCTTAGCTTGGTGTAAACCAGGGATGCACCTAGCCTTCCAGTTTATTATGAAGACTAAATGTGGGCAATACAGTCAAAATGTTTTCACACGGTCCCTGGCACATATTACTAGGCATTTAATAAATATCAACCCTGATTATTGTTACTGCTTGCTTTTTAGATGGGAAAACTTAGCCCAGCTCAATTTTATTTTATTTTTTAATTTTTATTAATTTTTTTGTTACAGATGTTTCTCCTCCCTTCCCCAGGCCCCCTCTTCCCCATTCTGCACCCCCACCCCTTAGCATTGTTGTCTATGTCCACTGGTTATGCATACATGCATATAAGTTCTTTGGTTCAGCCAGCCCGATTTTAGAAGGTCCACTAACATTCTGTCTCAGGCCAACCGTGTCACACAGATGAACACAGGTTAAAACAGTGGCCACCGTCTCACGCTGCAACATTCCAAAAGTGGCTCTGTGCTCTAAAAGCAAGCCAAGAACGGAAGCATTGCTTATGGGAAAATATGACATGAGACACTTCCCCAGAATGCGGTACTGTGGCCACAGCCACGTGAATACAAACCACTGACATGCAAATACTCCTCGGAAACATTCACGATGGAACTTCAGCACCAACCCCAACAGCCTTCGCAGAGTGAAACGAAACCATAAATTATTTCCAAGAACATTGTAATGCCAAGGGAACTCACTTAATTATCCATTATCCCAGAAATGTAGACATAATGTTAATTAAAATGAAGGGGAAAAGCCATTTCCATTTTTTATTAAGATTCATAGAGCTCTTTGCCCTGAAGGCTGGGCCAGGTGATGAAGAGCTCATCCTGGGGAGCCAAAAACAGTTACCCAGATGAGAACAGGCATACCTCAAGGTCAAACAACATCAGTTCCAAAAAGGAAGAAGAATCATCTGGCCTTCACTTTCCAATCTTGTTCTGTCTTTCAAAACTCTCAAATTTCTGGACATTACAGCACAAGAAGCCTCCAGTATTTCAGCAAGCTTTAAGAATGCCGTACAGCAGAGCCCTGGTTTCATCTCTTTGTTTACTGCAGCCCCGAGGCTAGACTGAGGCCACGCTCCTGTGACTGGCCAGAGGGGACATACGGGTGGATTGCTGGACAACAAACAGGCCAAGTAAGTGCTGGACAAGCCCAGGGGGAGTGGTGTTGGAACCGCACCTCTGGTCATACCAGGCAACTTTGGTTTTACAGCGTGCAATTGATGGAACAAAACATTATAAACACATCTGTTTCCAGCTTATTTTTGCTGCTTAGTTTCCTGCCTTCTACATGACTCTGGTCTGGTTTGCATCAGACCTTCCGACGCAGGGCCCTTCTCAGCACCGTGCAGGGCTCCTCTTCGAGAAAGACCTGGGAGAACAGAGGGCAAAGAAGAGGACTGCAGGCTTGGAAGACAAGCTGTGGCAGGTAAAAGGAGAGGATGGATTTGGGATGATGCGTTTCCTGCAGGGTGCTCAGAAAGCCCTGCGAAAAGGTGTGTTACGTCGAACTTTAGGGTGTCAACTCTGTTCTTTTTTTGTCCTCCCCACCACACAGAGATCAAGACATATGCACCATGACTTTTGAAGCATTTTGTAGATTTTCCAATTTTGTGGGGGATATTGTTGTTTTTGAAACAATGTACTAATCCTTGGAAGGGGGAAAGGAAACTCCGCTGGTATTCTGAATCCCGGATTCATAGTAGGCACGTGTGCAAAGGGGTGTGGAATGATGACTACCAAATGGATGATTTAACAAGTCAGTTGCTTAGTTATTGGTATCTACCACCTACGCCAGGAAGTTAGGAATTGCTCTCTGTAAAAAGAGATTAAAAAGAGCCAGAGAGGGGCTGACATTTTTTTTAACACTATTGAACAGTTATTGAACATTTATAGAACATTTGTGTGTATATATTTATAATGCCACTTCTGAAAAGAATTTCTAAAAACATCTATATGACACCCCTATTAGAATGGCCAAAATCCAAAACACTGACAATACCAGATGCTGGCAAGGATGTGGAGCAACAGGAACTGTCATTCATCACCGGTGGGAATGCAACATGGTACAGAATGGAAGAGAGTTTGGTGGTTTTCTACAAAACTGTACGTACTCACACCATACCATCTAGCACATGCTCCTTGGTATTTACACAAAGCGGCTAAAAATTCATGTCCACAGAAAAGCTTGCTCATGGATATTTGTGTCAGCCTTATTCACAATTGTCAAAAGTTAGAGGCAACCTAGATATCCTTCAGTAGGTGAATGGGTAAGTAAACTGTGGTGAAGTGTCCAGACAATGGAATACTCCTCAGCTGTAAAGAGAAATGAGCTATCAATCCATAAAAAGACATGGAGGAACCTGGCCAGCCTATATGGCTCAGTGGTTGAACATCAACCCATGCACCAAGAGGTTGCCAGTTCAATTCCCAGTGAGGGCACATGCTCAGGTTGTGGGCCCAATCCCCAGTAGGGGGCAGGCAGGAGGCAGCCAATCGATGTTCTCTCTCATCAATGTTTCTCTCTCTCTCTCCCTCTCCCTTACTCTCTTCCTAAAATCAATAAAGGAAATAAATAAATATAAATAAATAAATAAATAAATAAATAGATTTTAAAAAAGACATGGAGGAACCTGAAATGCATATGAGTAAGTGACAGAAGCCAGTCTGACAAGGCTACACATGGTATGACTCCAACTATAGGACATTCTGGAAAAGGCAAAACCATGGAGATGGCAACAAGATCAATGGTTGCCAGGGTGGGTGTTTTTGGTGAGGCAGCAGGGAGATGGGCAGAGCGCAGAGGATTTGGGGGGGGCAGTGAAAATACTCTGTATTGATACCATAATGATGGACTTATATCATTATACATTATCCAAACCCGTAGAATGTTCAGCGCCAAGAGTGAACCCTAAAATTAACTATGGACTCAGGTGAGAATGATATGTTCATGTAGGCTCCTCTGCTGTAGCAAACGCATTGCTCTGGTGGGGATGTTGATAATGCTGGCGAGGGGGGGAGACTATGTGTGGTGGCAGGGGTGTATGCTAAACTTCTGTACCTACCTCTCAATTTTATTGTGAACCTAAAACTCCTCTGAAACAACAAAATCTTTTAAAAAGTCTATGTGAAACTAAAACGTGGACCCCTATACCATAATAAATGATAGACTAAAGAACCGTCGAGCCCTGGCCAGTTTGGCTCAGCGGTTAGAGTGTTGACCTGTGGTCCCAAGAAACCCGGGTTCAGTTCCCTCTAGGGGTGCGTGCCTCAGTTGCGGTTTGTCCCTGGCCCTGGTTGGTCATGTGGGTGGCAGCCACTGGATGTGTCCCTTTCACTTCGATGTGTCTCTCTCTCTCTTTCTTCTTCTTCTTCTTCTTCTTCTTCTTCTTCTTCTTCTTCTTCTTCTCTCTCTCTCTCTCTCTCTCTCTCTCTCTCTCTCTCTCCCTCCCTCCCTCCCACTCTATCTGAACAAAAAATGGGAAAATGTCCTCAGGTGAGGATAAAAGAAAAAGAACTGTCAATACGAATATAGAAGTGATGCTGTGTACGTATCTGTCTACAGATGGAGCCTCTTTCTTCCCATCTCCCCAAGCTCTCATTCTGTGCCTCAGTCTCCCCATCTGCATTATGGAGATAAACCTGCCACTCTTCCTCCCTCATATCATCAGACCAATTGATGATGCTGCTAAAGGGCTCCGTACACCATAAAACCACACAAAAAGCAGATCTCATTCCTGGTGGGACTGTAAATTACCACAACCCATTTGGAGGGCAACTTGGCAGTATCTATTAACATTTAAAATGCATGTGTCCTTCAACCTAGCAATTCTGTTTCTAAGAAATAATTCCCTACACACAGATGCTCGGGCACACAAAAATAGCCCTTACACAAATGATCAGCACAGCATTGCCCACAGTGAGAAAAATAGACTGGAAACATCCTAAACGTCCATCAGTAAGGAATTAATATAACCATGGTGGTACATCCATGTTATAGAAAACTATGCAGCTGTTAGAACAGGATAGGACACAGCAAGTATGACTGGTATGTTGAATAAAAAGGTCAATTATGATGTCAGGTGATTAGGAGTATCTCATCTATGTAAAAATGTGCGTGTGTGTGTGTGTGTGACCTTAGTCATCATCGAAAGGCTGCTCATGAAAATGAAAGCAGTACTTACCTCTTAGTGGGACAAGAAAGAATGCGACTTCCTTCTTTATGTGCTTTATAAATTATTGAACAACTCTTATCTCCTGCTTCTGCTTCTACCCCCTGGAGAAGACGGAGTAAAGCTGCTGAAACCCAGGCCAAATCACACCCCTTCTCTGCTCAGAAGTCTCCCATGTCTCCCCCTGTCACTCATGGTAAATCCAACGTCCATGCCATGCTCCCCATGGGGGCCTGCATGTCCTGCCTCTCTCTCTCTTTGACCACATCTTCTACTTCTACCCTTGCTCACTTCTCTCCAACCAAGTGACTTCCCTGAACACACCAGGTATGTTCCAACCTCAGGACCTTTGCACAGGCTGCTCCCTGTCTGCAACATTCTTCCTCAAGATCTCTATAAACCTAACTCCCTCCTCTTAATGGCCTGATCTTGTCCTCTTATTTAAAATTGTCGCTGACAGTCCTTTATTCTGCTTTCCCCACAGCACTCATTCCTTCTACCAGGGCGCTGTGGGCTGTGTCTTCCCCAGTCATAATGTAAGCTCCTCAAGGGGAGGGTACTAGTTTATCACTCAAGCTTAGCCCTTTCTGTCAATCTTCCTTGGTCCAAACTGTCCTTCCGCTGGTCTTCCTCCTAGCTGCCGATTTCTTCAGAATAGGTCAGCAACTAGTATCCTTCCAACCCAATTGCCCATATCTCCAATAATAAATATTTACAGACCCACCAATTCTTACTATTGTATAAATGACTCATTTTTTACTCTCTCCTAAGGTTCACTGTCATGTCATTGGGGTAAATCTTTAAGTCAGCCCCATGGAGAAGAGATTCTCAAACTCAAGGATGCATAAGACTTACCTGAGGATCTTGCTCAGCATGAAGATTCTTGGATCTTAAATCAGTGGGTTGGGGGTGGAGCCCGGGAATCTGGGTGCTTGAGGAGTTTCTGGGGGAGGTGGTCCACAGACTCCACCTTTAGGGAGCCTGCCAGCGAGCCCAGCTGGTTTCCACTGGGCACCGCAGAAGTCACTGCTGTGGCACCAAGTGAGTACCAGGCTCTGTCTCATGAATTCATCATTCTTTTCTACAAACTGGACTTTATAAAAAGCCTCACACCTGTCAGAATGGCCACCATCAACAAATCATCAAACAACAAGTGTTGGCGAGGGTGTGGAGAAAAGGGGACTAGTACACTGCTAGTGGGAATGCAGACTGGTGCAGCCACTATGGAAAACAATATGGTGCTACCTCAAAAAATTAAAAATTGAACTTCCATTTGACCCAGTGATCCCGCTTCTAGGAATATACCCTAAGAAGCCTGAAACACCCATCAGAAAGAATATATGTACCCCCATGTTCATAGCAGCACTATTTACAATAGCTAAGATCTGGAAACAGCCCAAGTGTCCATCAGTAGACGAATGGATAAAAAAGCAATGGTACAGCCCTGGCCAGTTTGGCTCAGCAGTTAGAGCATTGGCCTGCAGTCCAGAGACCCGGGTTCAATTCCCACTAAGGGAGCGTACCTCGGTTGCAGTTTGTCCCCGGCCCCGGTTGGTTGTGCGGGTGGCAGCCACTTGATATGTCCCTTTCACGTCAATGTTTCTCTCTCTCTCTTCCTTTCTCTCCCTCCCACTCTATCTGAACAAAAAAATTGAAAAATGTCCTCGGGTGAGGATAAAACAAAAAAAATCCAATGGTACATATACACAATGGAGTACTATGCAGCTCTAAGAAAGAAAGATATCTTATCCTTTGAGACAACATGGAGGGACCTGGAAAGTATTAGCCTAAGTAAAACAAGCCAAGCAGAGAAAGACAAATACCATATGATTTCACTTATATATGGAATATAGTGAATATAACAGTCTGAGTAATAGGGTAGACCCAGAAACACGGAAGTAGGGCACAGACTGACAACTCTCAGAAGAGGGGGTGGTGGAGGGTGGGAAGAGATAAACCACAGAACTTATATGCATGTATGCATGACCAATGGACATGGACAACAAAGCCGGGGATGGGGTGGGGGGGATGGGGAGGAGGGTGTCAATGGGGTAAAAAAGGAGAAACATCTGTAACAAAAATAAAATTTATTTATTAAATAAATAAATAAATAAAAAGCACCACACTGACTGAACTGACACATATAACGTTAGAGCTAGAATAGAGCAAGAGGTGACTCTCACACTGAACATCATCACTGGCCTGACCCCAGAGTGAAATGCTTTCTTCTCAGAGATACGGGTTTCTGCCTGTTGGCTCAGTCAAAGACGATTTTACTGCTCAGGCACATAGAACTCACCTGACTCCCCTCTCAGGAGGAGAATCCCTCCAACCTTAATGGTCACCTGGGGATCCTAATAAAAAAGAGCAAATTCCCAGTCAGTTGGTCTAGGAGGGACCCCAGACTCTGCATTTCCCCCAAGCTATTCAGCCATGCTGACGCTGCCGGCCCAGAGACTCGCCTTCCGTGGAAAGGGTCTTGACCAGGGACTGGAAATAGGTTTCATCTCACGTGCCACGTCGAACTGATTGGTTGTGCCTGCCTGGTTTACCAGTTGAGAAAGATTTGGAGGCAAGACTCAGCTCAGAGAGAAAGAGAGCTGTGATCGATTGGTGATGTCTGTCCCAGACATGGGACAGTTCTATGAGCTGTGTGCTACTCTGTTCTGGGCTGCATGCATCCCACCAGTTCAGTGAATATCCGAAGTTCGCACAATGTGACAAGTCAGTTTGACATGAGAGCTTCTTTCTTAAGCTTATGTCATCTCCTCAAACATTAAAACACACACAAAACATGTAAGCACACACACATCGATACACCAACATAACTCTGGCTAAAACCTTGTTCGTTCCTATTTCTTGGACTTTTCAAAGCCTCCAAGCCCTTGTACCTTCCCCCACGGTGAATCTGTCCTATAGGTCAGCTTCCTTCTGCCACAGCCCTCTGTAATCTGTCCCTTAGCCAGAAAACAACAGATATCCAGGACTTAAATTTATTTACAACCTGAATTTCTTCCCAAACACCTTGCTGCGTATATTCTGCATTAGTTTACTGGAACTGCCAGAGCACAGTACCACAGGCTGGGTGGTTTAAACAACAGAATTTCATTGTCCACTGTTCCGGAGGCTTTGAGTCCAAGGTCAAGGTGCTGGCAGTCCTGGCTCCTTCTGAGGACTGTGAGGAAAAATCTCTCCTTGGCTTCTGGATGGCCATCTTCTGTGTTTCCATAGTCTCCCCGCTGCTCGTGTCTGTTTCCGATTTCCCCTCCTGGTGAGGACAGCAGCCATACTGATTAGGGCCCATGTGAATCACTTCATTTAACCTGACTACCTCCGTAAAGACCCCATCTCCAAACCAGGTCACATTCTGGGCTAGGACTTCAACATATGCATTTTGAGGCACAAAATTCAACCTGTGACACATTGACAAGGTGTTTCCTACTGAAAAGGTCAGATTTAGAATTCAGCCCTGCATCCCTCTTCTCCTTCTTGTTACATCAATATTTAATTGACTTCAATCTTCTTCTTCTTCTTCTTTTTTTTTTACCTTATGATGATTCATAGGCTCTACAACAAGCTTTCTGCTGTAGAGAAACATAACTATTTGAGACCCTTCATGGGGCCCCAGGCACCCACCTCGCCCCATCTCTATCCCGTCGCCTGGGTTTTCTAACTTTTCATTCCTTTGAGGATGTAAAACACTTGAGTACCTCAGGCTGACACAAAGAACAGTGTGATCTGCGCTTCCTCTGGGCATCCTCTCCCTCTGTCCCACGGAGATGGGCTCCAGTTGCACATGGCAAAGTCATTTTGCAGTGAGGCCCCCGGGAAGCCCCAGAGGCTGGCCTGGCCTCCCCTTTCGATGGCGCCCGGGCGGCTGAGCCGGAACCGTCTGCTTCTTCCGAAGCCGGCAGGCTCCAATCTGCACAAGAGCAACGCACAGAAGAGCAGACTGTGGCCACAATGCAGAGTTTCAGCCAAAATAAATGCTGCCACCTGGTAGCTTTTGAGCAGGATCCAGGCTGACATTTCGTTTGGGCTCAAAACTCTAGAAAAATCGTCCTTTGCATGTTGCACCTGTAGCCAGGCTCCCCGTCCGCCGCACATCACTTCCCCATCACACCACGAGGACAGCGGGGGACGTGGATTCTGAAGGGGTCTGAACAGAGAGGGCATGCTGGATTCCGAATCCCTAAAAGGCCATCGTTACCTGTGAAATGTTAGCAGCCACTTTGGCAAAGGCTCGGCTGTCTCCGCCACCCCCACTGGATGCACCTTTTAGCGTTTTCTTCGTTAAATCCAGGGTATCTCGGCCAAAATGCATGCGCTCGTCTCATTACAGTCCAGCTTCTCTCAGGCTCCCCAAACCAGGCGTCTAGGTGAACGCTGCGTACCACACGCGGGCCCGCCCGCCTTCGTTCAAGCACCCCCGCCACAGAGCAATCTGACTCAATGGAAGTTTATTGGAAGAGAATGCTCATTGAAATGCAGTCTCCTCTTACACATGGAAATGGTTATTTTGGGATAATTGCAGAGCTGGGTGAGCTGTGCACTCACTCAGCTGGGTGGCCTGTTTCTTAACCTTTTCTAACTGGAAAAAAATATACTTTTATTTTTTCATCTGCAGAAGGAAACTAATGGGACTTCATTAGGTCAAGAGTACGGTCGTGAGGTTTGAGGACTGAAGGGAAATACAAATAGGACGCCTCGGAAGAAGGGTGTTGGGCGCGAGGGGAGGGGACAAAGCTCAGAGCTTCTCATTTGGAGACTGCTGCGTACGAGGTCCGGCGAAGACGACTAATGAGGGTCTTTAAATATCTGATTACAGTAAACAGGCATCCCCTTTCAAAAAGAAAGCTTCATTTGTGCCTTTTTAGGAGTCAAGAGGAAAGCCACCCTATAAATATCGTGGAGAGGAAGTTGGGAGTGCCCCAGAAATCCTGCTGTGTCCTTGGAAGGCTCGTCAAGGGCCCAGGAAGCTGGAGATGTGAGTGGGCTGTACGGGGTCCCTGAACCCCTGAATTCCATGCTGCATTCCTTTCTGTCCACAGGACCATCATGTCCTCCCCCACCCCTCCCCGGCTGCTAGCACTTCAGGAACTCAGCTGCCGACGTTCAGTCTCAAATTTCCACAAATGGCTTCTGAGTAGCATCCCATTCCCCTACCTCCTGTCGGTAGCCCCATAGCTCCCCACCTTATCGATCCTGAAGTCAGGAAAAGAGCAAGGGCCATAAGAATACACGATGAGCCCTGGCCGGTTTGGCTCAGTGGTGGAGTGTCGGCCTGTGAATCAAAGAGTCGTGAGTTTAAGTCCGGTCAAGGAAACGTACCTCGGGTGTGGTTCAGTCCCCGGCCCTGGTTGGGGTCATGCGGGAGGCAACCAATTGATGTGTCCCTCTCACGTCAATCTCTCTCTCTCCCTCTCTCCCACTCTATCTAAAGATAAAAATGAAAACAACTATTCTCAGGTGAGGATTTAAAAAATAAAAAAAGAATACAAGGTGAGCTGCTGTCTCGCAGTGTCCACATTATATCCAGAGTCTTTCTAACAACCCATCTCTGCCCCCCAACCTGCGGACAGAACTGAGTGCCCAGCCCCAGGCCAGAGGCTCCACAGAGAGCACTCGAGGTGTGTAAGACAGACCCTGCCTTAGGCTGAGAGTCACCGTGCACAACAGACTGAGACAAAAGTCTCTGTAACTTTAGAACCACCACCACCAGAAGCAAACAAAAAAAACCCTACAATAAGGTGATGGCCACCTATGTAGAAGACTCATTATCTGCGAGATGTAGTATAGACTGAACTATTAGATGTTTAACGACTAGATGAGTTTGGAGAGAGTGGCTCCCTAATGAGAAATGAAAGAAAATGAGTTGGGACTTTTTGGAAAGACACAGAGTGTACAGGGCCTCGAAGGCACAGGAGGGGCATAGCCTGAGCTTCTGTGATTTCCCGAAGATGTAAGGGACAAGGACACCCATACAGAGGTCGGGGGTGAGGGCTAGCCCATGCATGCTGATGCCCACAGCCTGGGGCCTGGCTGGAGGCCCAAGGGCAGTACACAGGGCACCCATTAAGGGTGCAGTGACCTGGGTTTAGTGCTGCCTGTACACTTGGAATTTGGCCAAATGAAAACCTCTCTGAGCTCTAGCGCCTCCATTCCTCACGTAAGGTGAACACAGCTGGCCTGCCTACTTGTCCTCATCACCACTACCGTGCTTTTATCATTACAATGTATTGGACACTTATTAGATGCCGGTCACAGAAGTGGGCACTCATTCAGTTCCCATGAGAGCCTTAGGAAATAAATATCAAGCCGCCATTCGATAGATGAGGAAGGGCCAAGTCACTCGCCAGAGTCCACTCAGCTGCAGGTGCCAAAGCAGGACTCACAGAATTCTGGGTAAGTATTTTATGAATCAGGAAGGACCAGCAAATGTTACAGGTGTCCTTCCAAACTTGCCCATACGTGTCTGCAAGCATCCCTTCCAACGACAGGAAAACCCTTGGGTGGGAGCAGAGAGACTGTTTTCAGCATAACCAAGGCAGGGAGGCTCAAAGAATTCACATCTCCAAACCCCAGGAACACTCTTACCTCTGGCCACTGGAGTGCAACCCAAACTAGGGTAGGAACAGGGTACCTAGCATCAGAGCACCCCACAGACCAACGCGATGGAGTGTGGGTTTATCAAGAGCCAGGTCCAACCAGTCCACCAGTTGTTCTCCAGGGAAGGGCGTTGGGAGTCAAATTTCAATACCCATGTCTTTGGGAAATAAAACATTAAAAAACCCTATCAGCACAGAACAATTAATTAGGTATGAAATCAATGTTTGGCCTCCCTCCCAAACTCATCCGCGGTTGCCGCTAGGATCATGAAGACAGCCCACGAGGGCAGGGACTGTTCTAGCTTACGGCGGCATACCCCACCTGACATACCGCAGACGCTGGATAAGTACACACGAAAGGGATGGCTCTCCAGCAGGTGGCTGAGGTGAACACTTTTCAACAATACTGAGCAACATGGTACTTTCCACTGGAACCCAACACGGCAGGGCTGGACCTGCCCCAGGAGAAGAACAATGCCTTGTGTTTTCAGAATCAGCCACTGAAGCAACCCAGCCGGCTGCCTGACTCCACAGCCTCTGCATACTTGCTTCGCTTTGACTCAGGGCTGCCCAGCCCCCAAGTTCCAAGCACCAATGGGAACAAGAAGAGAGAGTAAGTTTCGCAGGGAGCAGACACCCCTGCTCCTTGGTGGGTGCCGACCATTCCCAACGTCTCCCAACCCCATGGGTTACTGCTGTCACTCTCTTTGTTTCTGGTGCTCAGGTCGGTTTGCAGCACCAGAGGGCTCAGCACAATGGACGGAGGACGCCAACTTGGCAGCGCATGAGTAACAGAGTGGTCAAGAGCTGAGCCCTGTCCTTCCACTGGGGAGAGTCAAGGCCAATGGAACCTCCTGACATGGAGGCTGAACTCCACGGCAGGTGCTGCTGCTGTTCTGGGAGCCATAAGAGCTTGGGGACAGTCGGGGCCCTGTGACATGCGACCTGACGACATGGGTGGTGAGCTGGAGGATGGTAGAGGCCCAAACACAACCATCCTGCCCCAAGTCGTATTGCACCTCCACATCTTCCAGTTTGCAAAAGACGTCCACATCCCGCTTGTGTGTTCATTCAGTCGCATATTCCCTGGGCATGGACTGTGCACCTGTCCCAGTTCTAAGCACAAAGGACACTCTCTGGATGAGATGCCCACAAGGCGCACGCATTCTGCTGGGGGTGAGGGGGGTGAGATAGCAAACAAGTGAGTCAAGAAAATAACCAAATGCCGGGGCGGCCTAAGTGCCTCAAAAAGAAAAGGCCAACCGATTCCACAGAGCCAGCAGCAGGGGGCGCTGTTTTAGACAGCGAGGTCAGCGGAGTGTCTCCAGGGGAGGGAGCATCCCAGCTGCCACCTGAACGAGAGGGAAGCAAGGAACTCCGAGAACCTCTGGGTCCCAAATGTAGCCCGGTTACTGTGGTCGGTTGAACCGCGACCTGCTGATGATCGGGGCTAAATGGCTTTTCAAACCCGAGTTTTAAAAATACTCCTTCGGAGTAAGTGTTCTCAGATTTGCGCTGACGTCGGGAGGGAAGCAGACTGCCTTGACAGCAATTTTTAAAAATAAAGTGAAAAGCAATTATGTTCCATTGCAGCAATTTACTCAGCGAAAATCTGGGGGGCATAAAAGGTGAATGCGTCCCCTTCACCCTCACGGCCTCCTGGGCCGGGTCTTTTGTCAAGGCCAGACCTGGCTCCCCCTCCCTGCAGGACGAGGGCCCAGAAACAGGTGCGCGGATTTCTGCGAGCACCGGGCTCTCAGCAGCGGGGGACTCACCCCAAGCACAGCCAACGAGCAGCAGAGACAAAAGAGAGGGTTGTATGTTTCCCAGACAGGACACACCCTGCGGAGGGTGCAGCCAAATCCAGCCTCCCGAGTCTCCGAGTGTTGATCTGTAGTCAAAAAAAAAAGCTTAAAATGACAAACGGAGTGGAGGGCAGGCTGCCCAAATCACGCTGCACTTTTAACCCAGCCAGACGCCCCAAGTTCCCTGACTCGTGTTTGTTTGTATCTGGGCTTCCAACCACCCACCCTCAGCCTCACAGTCCCTCTATTTTAACATTAAGTTAAATATAAAGAATACACAACAAAGCAAAACGGAGGGAACACAAATCACTCACAGCGTACACCACTCAGCAAGAAACACTTGTCGGATTTTGTCGTGTATCCTTCCAGAGATTTCCTTCCCCGTCTTATTTATGGATACTTATTTTTAAACAAGCTATAGCCATGCAATATGTCATTTAACAGAATTTTTTTTCCCTCCAGGAATCAGGAATACAGTATCTTCTTAGCCTATGTAAATAAAGAGCTATCCAAATACATTCACCAAATCAGTTTTATAGGGTTTTTATTTATTTTTATTATTATTATTATTATTATTATTATTGAAAGAGAGGACAAGGAGAGAAAGAAACATTGATTTGTTGTTATTAATGCACTCATTGGTTGATTCTGGTATGTGCTCTGACCAGGGATCGAACCCACAACCTTGGCGTATCTGGATGGCACTGTAACCAACTGAGCTACCTGGCCAGGGCTACCAAATCAGTTAATGGCTGTGGTGGATTCCATTTTATGGCCAGACCATAATTTATTGGAATTTTCATTATTATAATGCAGCGTGAGCATCACTACGTCCTTTAACAACTATTTACGGAGTGCCTTCCTGGCTCAGTTTGCGAGCACATCCTTAATTATTCCCTCAGGATACATTTCTCCAAGTGGAATTGCCAGGTCAAAACACAGGTGTGCGTTTAAAGCTTTGAAACAAACACATCACCTTATTGCCCACCGACAACCCCACCCCCACCCCACCCAAACACTGTTCCAAACGATACCCCTACCACCCTGGTATGAGTGTGTGGCTCCCAAATTCTTTGCCAACATCTTTTCTTTCATTTCTTTTCTTTTTTTTTTTTTTTGTATTTCCCTTCCTGTAACTTGCTTATTCAGCACTTCAGCGATACATCTAAACGACATCTAGGATGAAGAGGAAAGGCCGGAGAAAATTAGTAATGATTGAGTGTTTGTTATTTGCCAGACAGTCTATACATCGGCTTCACTGAGAAACATGTATCTGTACAACAGATGTATTATGCTCCCCATTGCATGGGCGATGATGGACAGCTTGGGGCACCCCCCTGCCCCAGGATGCATGGCAAAGGGCCGAAGCAGATTCAGATTCAGACTGTGTTTAAGCTCGTTCTCATCGCTGCCTCCTAGAGGGTGTTTCAACTTCCTGTGATCCTGGGTCACTCAGTTGGGGTCTTTCAGTGAAGTTATATTAAGGGCCAGGACTAAGATGCTTTGGTCCTTGCCATGGGGTCCTGCCCAGCACCAAGTCACTTGGTAACAATGAATGGCTTTCTCAGACAACCTGCCATCTCAGATTTTTTTTTTAAATCATTTAACCCAAGAGCCTCTAGGAATATGTTCCTTAGGAAACACTTGGAAAAAATAATGACCAAATGGCTCAGACAGATCTTTCTCATGGCAGCTGAGTGGCTAAGGGTGTATTTTAGAAGTTGGGCATATTCTGCCAGCAACCACAGCTTTCGGATTCTTAGACACTCTTCAGAAGTAGCCTTAATATGCTCAGACGTGCATCCCCATATCACACAATAAACAGTGGTGCCAGGTGTCTCCTGATTCCCCCTTTGCACACCTTTCCCTCATGGTTGGAACACGTCCTCCCTACCCACCCCACTGCCCCCTCACTGATGACCACTCGCATGGCTTGTCCACTTGCTTTTCGTGGAAGTAAAGTCCTCATAACACAAAACGAACCATTTGAAAGAGAACAACTCAGTAGCACTTAGGACAATTGCAGTGTTGTGCAACCACAACCTCTAATTCCAAAATATTTTCATCACCCCAAAAGGAAGACCTGTACCCTTTAGCAGTCACTCCCCATAAGTCTCTCCTCCTAGCCCCCAGCGACCACCAAGTCAGTTTCTGCCTCTACTGATTTGTCTGCTCTAAATATTTTATATAAACATCACAATATGTGGGCTTTTATGTCTGGCTTCTCTCACTTAGCATATGTTTTCTAGGTTCATCCATGTTGTAGCATGTGTCAGTCCTTCAGACCTTTTTTGTGGCTGCATAATATTCTGTTACATGGAGAGACCACAACTTGCATACCCAGTCATCTGCTGCTGCAGACTGGTTTGTTTGAATCGTGGGTCATTGTGATTAATGCTGCTGCAGATGTAGGAGGCTGTGTATTTGTTGGAGTTCCTGTTTCCAGTTCTTTACCATTCCTGGTAGTGCAATTGCTGGGGTGGTTTTATTTTCTAGTTTATTAGACTGTCAGATCCTTGTTCTCCAATGTAACCCTAGTACTTATGGCAACCAACTGTCCCATTTGCCTGGAACTGTGGGGTTCCCCAGGACATGGGTCTTCCAGTGATGAAAATGGGAAAACCCAGCAAACCTGGATGAGTTGGTCCCTCTACCAATGTCCAGTACATTTTGTAACATGGAGTAGCTTCTCAATTAATATTTATTAGGTAAAAAGTTTCTGGCATTCACTCCACATTAGTCTATCACACGTCTCGGCATATTGAGAGTCAAATCATCTTTTGAGCCCAATTGGGGTATTTATAGCAACTTATACGATTATAAAGATTATGGACACCTACGCTTTCGTGCAGCTGATGCATTCGCGTGGAAGCTGAAACGGGGGAGCCGCAGGTGGTCGCGGCGTCAAGGCCGTTTGATCAAGATGTCCAAGCAGCATCAAAGGCTCCCTTCCCTGTGCTGGGAGAGAGAACTGCTCTATATGCCGAACACCAGAGATCAGAAAGATATCCCTCATCACAGAGAGTCTCAACTGCTCTCTTTTTACAAAGCAGAGGCCTGTGGGGAACAGCGCAGAACATTCAGCCAGGGACAGAGACTCGTATGGAGCTGTGGGTTTACCCAAACAGAGAGCCAGCTGACGGTTGGCACTGGAAGCAAAGAGCACCTCCTTCAGGTTTGTGCCATTAAGAACAGCAATGAGCCCTGGCCGGTTCGGCTCAGCGGTTGGAGCATCAGCCTGCGAACCAGGTTTGGCTCCCGCTAGAGGCACATACCAAAAAAAAAAAAAAAAAGAACAGCAATGAGATACCACCTCACACCTGTTAGGATAGTTGTTACTTAAAAACAGAAAGATGATGTTTGTTGCTGAGGATGTGGAGAAAAGGGAACCCTTGTGCACTGTTGGTGGGAATGTGAACCGGTGCAGTTACTATGGAAAACAGTGTGGAGGTCCCTCAAGAAATGAAAAGTAGAACTACCGTCTGATCCAGCCGTCCCACTTCTGGGTATTTATCACCAGGGAATGAAATGAGGATCTTTAGAGCTACCTGCTCTCCCAGGTTCATTGCAGCATTATTCACAATAGGCCAACAATCTAAATAAATGTCCACGGGCGAATGAATGAATGTAGAAAGTGTGGTATACGCAAACGATGGAATATTATTCAGCCTTAGAAAAGAAGGAAATCCTGTCATGTGTGACAAGATGGATAAACCTGGAGGACATTGTGGTAAGTGAAATAAACCAGGACAAGTACTGATGGTCCTCTACAGGAGGAATCTAAAATATCCAGACTCACGCTGGCCGGTTTGGCTCAGTGGTTAGAGTGTCAGCCTGCGGACCAATGAATTGTAGGTTCAATTCCAGTCAAGGGCATGTACCTCGGTTATTTCAGGCCCTGGTCAGGTCATGCAGGTGGCAACCAGTCAATGTGTCCCACTCACATCTCTCTCTCTCTCTCTCCTTCCCTCCCACTCTGTCTGAAGATAAATGGAAAAATATCCTTGGGTGAGGATAAAAAATAATAAATAAATAAAATATCCAGACGCAAGGAACAGGAGGAGAATGGTGGGGCCAGGGGTTAGGGGAGGGAAGGGGAGACAGCCACCAAAGGGTGCACAGTTCCCTGGGATGAACCGGTTCTACATACGGCACAGAACCTATAGTTATCAAGACTGTCTTAGAATATACTTCAAATTTTGCTAAGAGTAAAACTTATGTAAAGTCTTCTAATCATCATCATCAAAATAATTATTGTTATTATTATTAAAAAGAGAAGAAGGACCCTGGCCAGTTTGGCTCAGCAGTTAGAGCATTGGCCTCTGCACCACAGGGTCATGGGTTTGATTCCCAGTCAAGGGCACATACCTGGGTTGCAAGTTTGACCCCTGACCCCAGTCAGGGTCATGCGGGAGGCAATCAATCCATGTGTCTCTCTCACATTGATGTTTCTCTCTCTCCCCCTCCTCCCTTCCACTTGCTCTAAAAATCAATAGAAAAAGTTTCCTTGGGTGAGAATTAACAAAAAAAGGGGGGGGTGGGACTCTTGGAAGCAAGAAATGCATTTATGGCATAGACTAATGAGAACTTCACAGGTATATGATTCCCCCCAAATTCAGCAAGTTGTACAGCCCCTTCTATGTCAGTCATATGCAATAAAGTGGTGCAAAACAGTTAATACAAAATTGAAGAAAACAGAGATGGGAATAGCTACAGAAGCTGCTGCCAAGACTCTGAACTTGCAGTGATGGCAGGAGGGACCCTGAGCGTTTCATGACGTGAATGTCCTGATGGAATGTGCACGATGTGGGTGGACAGAGGCAACAATACAGGACCGTGGAGAGGGGGAGGGAGCCACAGAAGAAGTGGGAGCATCGGACAGAGGTGCCTGTGACCAGACTCCGCCAGTTGCCGGCGTGGACAGAAAGCATTTGTTCCCAGATGGCCTCGTGGTTCCATCTGATATTCTGTAAGCTGTACAGAGATGCCAGGCCATGGTGCAGGACCAGACATTTGCAACTCAGCCTTGCCCTCATGCACAGGGAGTCAGGCTGAAGAACCCTACTGATACTGCCAAAAATATCCGAGCCACAAGGAGAAAGGACACATACATATACACGCACACGTGCACACACACAGAGTCCTCACAACACCTCAGAAAACTCTGTACTCTTAGCATCCCCACTGTGCAGAAGGGGAAATGGAGGTTCAGCAAGCTGAAGAAACTGGCTTAAAGTCAGGAGATAGTAAGCAGAGAAGCTGAGCCTTGACCCTGTCCTTTCCATTAAATCATGCTGCCTCTTTCACGTCCTACGAACTTTTCCTTCCTGAATGAGCTCAACAGGAAAGTGAAGCCAAGGTATCATTTCCATGCAGGGCCAGCAGCTCCTCCCCCACAGCGGGGCGTTGATAAGCTGACTTCTATCGGACACGCCACACATCACTGAGATACGCGCTCACAACCTTTCTCCACCACGTCCAAAAAGTGAAAGTTATTGGTTAGATTAGGATGTCAAATTTATCATTCCCCATCTCTTCTGACATCCAACACCTTGTCCTTGCAACACATCTTCTTTTGAATTTTTATGAGCATTTATTTGAGCCAAACTGATGACATATGCCAGGGAGCAGGATCTCACATGCTCCCAACAATCGTCTCTTTATTAGTGATCAGCGGAACTGTGCTTATAGAGGCTTCCCTATTCTGGGTCTTAATTTTGTACATTTCCAGTTTCCATGGAGACACTACATTCTTGCATTCTAAGAGCGTCCTGTAAAACAATGTAAAAACAAAGCAACTTCAGAGAAATGGCTCATCTGGACATCACCAAGCAACACTCTCCTCCAGCACATCGGACCACGGTGCTGCTTTTGGGGGTTAATTGCTGAGGCCAAGCTCCCTTCTTTCTCCCCCCATCTAAGAGATGCTTTTCATGCCCATCCTGGGGACCCAGCTCACAGTTATGAGAGCATCTCCAGGTCTTCCTGCTTCAATTATTGCAGCTCTCTCATAATAAAGTTGAGAGGTAACTATGGCAACACTATTCCAAGGATAAATACCACAATCTCGCCTTCAACTTTTTTTCCCCCACAGATAAATGAAAAATTGAGAACATGGAGGATTAATAGCATCACTTGTTAAAAAGCCAATGGACAGCAGAGTTCAGAAAAGCTTTAATTAGTGGAGTTTTTCCCGGCTCAGTTTAACACTTGCTCTCTGCCGCCCACAGAGAAAACACACGTGGGTGGTCAGCCTTGGAAGTCAGTATCACTGAACCTGGACACCATCAGGTATCCGACTCTGGGTTTCTGGAAGTTCACAAGATGTCCTGGTTCTGCTCTCACTAGGAGACTCGGGCTGTAGGGAGGGGTAACAGCATACCCCAGAAGCTCAGAACGTCATGGTGGGTCAGGTTCAGCAAAAGTAATGCAGACCAGAGCACTGCAAGGAGGAAGGACTCATCTCCAGAGCATCCCAGGGCTGACGACCCAGTATCAGCAGTCTGGCACAGACACTGAAAGCGTGGGCTTGGAAATCAGACAGGTGACGCGAGTTGAAGACTCTGCTCTTGACCTCAAGCAAGTCACTTAACCTCTCCAAGCCTCAGTTTCCTGGAAGGGGGGATGGCCAACCTCAGCATCATTGTAAGGATTAAATGAAATCACACGTGGCAACCTGTCCAACAAAACCCACTTCCTCCTGAGTCACATCTATGGTACATTCCCGTCTCCCTGTGACTGCGTGCTGACCAATACAAGTTGAAATGATGTGTTTTAGGCTGATCCATTAAAAACACCCCACCTGGGCAACTCCGCGCTCTGCTCCCCTTCTGCAGGCTGAATGCCAACACCAGGGGCAAACTTGGAAGCTCTTCTGTGATGATGGCAGAGCGTCAATCAACAGGGTCTTATTCGGGGTCTCAGACAACCTGAATGACTACATGGACCAGAGCTCCTCCACCCCTTCCCAACCAGGAACACCTGAATTAAACCATCAACGATAAAGAAATAAAGGTCTACTGTGCTAAGCTAACACGGTTAGGGTTTTATCTATTTCACCATCTAGCTATACAAATGCAATACGCTTAGCCCAGTCCCTGACGTGTAGGGAACACCCCGTGCCTGGTAGGTGTATACTGGGAAGAGGCCACTTTTCCTGCAGAGCTGGCCAGAGAACACTGGCAAGTAACACCTCCGCTGGTTTCATGGAGTCTATTTGATGCATAGAGTTAGGCGCGAGCTTTTCTGCTGCGATAAATAATGGAGTACAAATTGAGGAAATTAGTTATCAATTAGTCATTTGATGGTTGGAAAAGCAGGCAGCAGGCAGAAACGGTGCCAGATTAGTTAAGCCATGATAAATGTTATTGCTCTACAAGGACTGGGGCTCTATCCATTACTTCTCAAATTTATCTTTATTACTGGCCCCGGGACATGAGACAGGGCCTGGATGTGGAAGGAGGTAAGAGATCAACCAGGTCACTTGGGAGACAGGACAAACTTCACAGCAAAGATGGTCCCCAATGAGGCCATTGGGAGCAAGGGGTAGAGGCCCTGTGGAAGTCACACCAATCGGGTCTCGTGCCTGCGCTGTTGGGTTTCCGGTTTTCCTAGGGAAGTCCTGCCATCTGCATGGCTTTCTCCTACAATGATCACATCATACTACAATACCAGGGCCCTTCACTTGTCTATCCACTGCAGGAGGTACGAGGAGATTTTTCTGCTCACCTGGAAGGTGTAAGAGCTGGGCTCTGAAGGATTAAATAACAGCTGAGAGCCCTGGCCGGTTTGGCTCAGCAGTTAGGAGCATCAGCCCGTGGATCAGAGAGACCGGTTTTGGGGTTTTGGTTCCCGCGAAGGGCACGTACCTCGGTTGTAGTTTGTCCCTGGCCCCAGTTGGGGTCGTGTGGGTGGCAGCCATTCGATGTGTCTCTCTTGCATTGATGTTTCTCTTTCTCTCTCTCTCTCTCTATCTCTCTCTCTCTCGCTCTATCTGAAGATGAATGCAAAAATGTCCTTGGGTGAGGATAAGAAAACAAAGACATAAATAACAGCTGATAAAGTGGACCCTTCTAGTCTGCAAGCCCCCATGACTACCCACATCTTCGTATCTCTCCTAGTGTCTAGCACAGTAGAATCCCTTGCCTATGTTTTTCATAGCTTTCTATTACACTTAATATAACATCTAAACGTTCACCGTGACCTCGGAGGCTTTCAAGGTCCACGGCCCGCTGTTCTCAAACGCTATCTCCTACCACTCTCTCCAGCATGCCCTCCGGCTCTGACATGAATTGGATGGGAGTTGATAAAATAGATAACTGGGGGAAATGGCCTTATTTTATGGTCAACCAGGGTCCTTTAGGTTCTAGGTTAAGTTTCAGAAAAAGCCACTGGCTAAGTCCATTAATGCCCAATAGCCACATGACATCAATAATCCATTCAACAGGGTCAGGCTGGACTAAAGCAATGGGCCCGCTGACTGGGGCTCCCCCGGTCTGGCCCTGTCCAGTGTAACCCTCGCTCAGCTGCCAGTCATCAGTGAAACACTCCCCTCCTGCATAATAATAATACCAGCTAACACGCATCTAGTACTAACTAGGTACAAGGAACAATATAAAGCTTGTTATATATATTAACACATTTAATAAGAACTTTAGAAATAAGGTACATTAGTATCCTCATTCTATTGATGAAGAAATTGAAGCTTAGAGAAGATAGGTAGCTTGTGTGTGTGGCAGAGCCTGGATTCAAACTCGGTTGTTCCAGGGATTTGTTTGTTTGTTTGTTTCTTTGTTTTTTAATACTCACCCGAGGACATTTTTGCATTTATCTTCAAATAGAGTGGGAGGGAGAAAGGGAGGAAGAGAGAGAGAGAAACATCAATGTGAGAGAGACACACCAACTGGTTGCCACCTACACAACCCCAACTGGGTCTGGGGACAAACTGCAACCGAGGTACGTGCTCTTAGCAGGAACCAAAATCGGTCTCTCTGGTCCACGGGCCGATGCTCTAACCACTGAGCCAAACTGGCCAGGGCAGCTGTTCTGGCTTTTAACTATCATATTATGCCAACTCTAGCAAAATACTCATATGGTCAAAGTTACCCCCCCAAACCTCTCTAATGCCCCCCTAAAGTGGCAACATGTGCCTTTCGTTATCAATACTTGTATGTTAACTCATATTCATAAACTGAGAACCACTGAGCTAGATTAGTACAAGAACAGAAAGGCTACCTGCTGATGTTCGATAGTTACCCAATGCTTAGAGGGCAATGGATAATGAGTAGCAAGTTCTGCTTTGTTCCTGCTTTCTTGCAAGATTCTGGTCTTTGGTTTTCTTATTTACCTCAACACAGTTGTCCATTAGTCCATGGATATAAAAATTAAACGAGACTGAATGGCATAATAGAGTGGTACCTTATGTAGAGAATAGCAGTGGTATGCTAGTACATGCCTAACAACCAGCTCTCTGGGGGAAGCAGACTTCTAGTTTCCATGGTGTAAATACTCCCACTCTGGCCAATTTCAGCTGCCAATATGACATCAATCAACTGGAAGATTTCCTTAAAATTTAACACGAGGCTCTTGGCAGCTAGTGTGAGCTGGTTGCAGCACATCATTGGAGGGCAGAGCCTACAGACAGCTCTTAGAAAAAGAAGCAGCACCCTCGTGCATACTGGAGGGATTCACTCTGCCATATGGAAATAGCGTTGTGACTCTCAGGTGACAAATGCAGTCAAACTTCTATCCAATCATATTAGAAAATTGTTGAGAATAAACAGTAAAATAATGAGTAGCATGCAAAGTATGAAATTTGTAGACAACTTACACCAACCAAGATTTTTTTTCTCTCTTAAATATTCTACATAAAGATATAAAGTCTTTATTTTTAGAATTATTATAAGCACATTATGAGAACTGAGCTATACCAAAGGAGGACCATTATTAAAGTTTAGCTCTCTCTCACACACACACACATACACGGACACACACACACACAACTTACACTCTTTTTGGACAATGATCTGTGAAAGTTTTCCTTTCTTCTCAATTTTCTTCTGTATTGACTTTGAAACACACCATGCACCTCAAAGTTGTATGAATCCAAAGTAGGAGAGAGAGGGAAGTTAATATCCAGGTTTGTCTAAACTGTTCCTTCTTGGCCTCCTAAGAAGGTTCTCACACCACAGGTTATTCCGAGAGCTGAGCTACCAAACTTTTCTGAAACCTTTGTAAAATGCCCGTTCATCCTCAGTGGGGAGGGATCCCTCTCTGGAGGAGAAAGGAAGGATTCTACGGCCCATGAAGCACACGATACGTCCTACGAAGCACAGCGCCGTGATGATGAGGCCCAACAGCTCGGTGAGCGGTTGAAGTGGAAGGGGGCCTGCCAATGGTTTTACTGTTCAGAGCTTTGGTATCAAAGATAAACGCTCCCAAGGCTGAGTCAGTGTGGTTTTTCTCCTGTTAGACTAGTTGACAGTGGATGGTTGTGCTATTTTTCTGTTCTCCTGGCCACTGCCAACACCACACATTCCTCGTCACTTTGCTGTCCGGGGGCTGACGAGCCCTGTGGAGCTCACGGGGCTTTAGGCGACTGCCCTGTCCTCTCTGACCCTCAGAGTTTGTCCTGCCTCGATTGAGAATATTAGGATCCACCTTCACCCCGTGCCCCCCCCCACCCCCTCTCAGACCAAGGACCACTCGGTGCAAATCTATTCGATTTGAAGCAGTCATCCATGCTGGACTTACTTCTTTATTCAGCGCAGAAGCCAACTTGCTTCACAGGGGTGTCAAATGACATAATGGATATGGAAGCTCTGTGGGGAAAAAGAAAGATAAGGGCTGCACAAATGTAGGGCATTATTAATGTTAATTACTTGCAAGTGATACGCATAATGCCCAGAATCAGTGAATGTTAGAGCTGGGAAGGAAGTTTTTATAATCACTCTGTCTAATCCATCATCTCTCTACCAGAACCTAAAGATTGCAGCCTGCAGAGAGAGCTCCTTAAACTGCCTGTAATCAGAGAGAAAGTGACATTTCTTCACCTAATCCCCCCAAAATGACCACCATTTCCTGAGGCCGACTCAGCTGACAAAAGTCTCTTATTTTATTTTACTTCAGAACAGTGTGCACTGATAAATGTTTAAGAACTGGCTTTCCCCTCCTCCCACATTATTAATCATCTTGATTTGTATTGTTGGCCAATTTCTGTGGTGTAAATACTCCGCTACTGCCAATCTCAAGTCATCAGCATGAAGCTACAGGAACACAAGTGGCACCTGTAATCAATATGAACCAGGCCCAGCAGCCGACACTGCCTTCGATGACCTCAGAATTACTGAGTCCCTGACCTCAAGGGATTCCATGAGCAGCTATAGAGACAGATTTGTGAGCAGATTAAATACACAAGTTGGTAAGAGCAGTCGTAGAGAAAGTGAGTTCAAGGTGCTATTGGAGCCCACAGAACAGAGCGGTTGATCACAGAGCAGCTACAAGAAGGAGGGGGCTTTTGAGACGGGGTTTAAAGAATGACTAGGAGTGTGCCAGGTGAGCAAGGCGAGAGAGGTAATAGGCAAGAACTCCGTAGGGAGAACATGGCACAAACAAAGGCAGAGAGGTTTAGGTGATTGTTTTGGGGACATGGTACCCAGTTAGATGTGATTAAACGTTTTATACTAAAGCAGCCTAGCCCAGTTGGTGACATGAGGAAGAAGGAGCCCTCCAGATGTCTTTCTCTATTTCGTAAGATGTGTCCTTTTTACTGAAAGGAGGCAAACACTCTAAGTTAGTGTTGTCTGCTAGAAATATAACGCCACCACACACGTGCTTCTAAATATTCACGTAGCCACATGAAAACAAGCAAAAATCAAGAGGTAAAATTCCTTCTAAATGTTTGATTTAACTGAATATGTTAAACCTATTATCGTTTTAATAGGTGGCACTAGCCATGTCTCAAGTGCTGGGTAGACAGGTGGCCAGGGGCTCCTGTACTGGATAGCACAGTTCCAAGGTGGCAGGTCCCCCTTGTGAGAATGTAAAGGACACACTGCCCAGGGGAGCTGCCTGGTTTGGGGGAACTCTGCTTTGTCTGATCACTGGCATCGCCTCGAATGACACTTGATTGCAACCCACAACCGGTGGCATCAGTCAGTAAAGAGAACAAAGGTTGCCCACTCGGTTCTCCAGTTAAATGCACTCCTTGGAATCCGAGTGTCCCCGCTTCTGTTTCTTCATGTGAGCAGGGACACTCCTGAAGAAATAGAGACGGTAACCACCGCCAGCCTGCCCGCCCCCTTTCTCCATTCTCTCCAGCCAGAACACAGCAGAATAGCCACCCTTAGGTTGGCGGTGACAATTAAAATGAGTTCATCTGAGGAAATCACTTAGAAGCCTGCCAGGCTAACAGGAGGTGGAAACAGTCCTTTGCTGTCTCTATTGTTATGCATAGCAGGCATCCTACCCCATACAGCTCTCAGTGAGTGTTAGTCCCCCTTGTTCTACAGATGGTGATGCTGCCTAAACTCAAATTCACCTTTATCCCGCCCCCGGAGCAGATGGCCTTTCTCCACCGGGAAGTCCCTGAAGTTGCTCCTCCTCAGCCCACCTGGTTCTTGGACCCAGGCTACCCTTTGTCCTACAGGGGAGTCAAGTCACACCCACCCCCTTCCTCTTCCAGGAACGCTTTTCAGTTTACGCAGGCCCTCACTTCTCTTCATTTATCCTCACCCGAGGACATTGTTCCATTTTTTGTTCAGACAGAATAGGAGGGAGAGAGAGAGAGAGAGAGAGAGAGAAACATCGACATGAAAGGGACACATCGAGTGGCTGCCTCCCGCACGACCCAACCAGGGCCGGGGACAAACTGCAACCGAGGTACATGCCCTTAGCGGGAACTGAACAGCAGTCTCTCTGGACCGCAGGCCCACACTCTAACCGCTGAGCCAAACCAGCCAGGGCCTTCACTTCTCTCTCTTTGAGGTCATATAAGATATACTTCTGTCCCCTAAAATTGGACCCTCAGTCATGTCCAGTTAGGCACTGACCGCCCCAAATTTTCTATGTGGACACCTTGCCCATCAGTGCTGATGCGTTGGATACAGGACAGTAGTGGGTATATGTACTGTGTGTCCGACATTCTTCAGGCCCTGAGGGTGCAGAAGGGACTGGGACCTGTTCTTCTCCTTTGGGAACATCCCAGGATAAAAGTTCTTTCAGAACAAGAAACATACCCCCACTTTTCAAATCATCTATAGAAACACCTCACGAAAGATGTTCTGATCTGATGTCTTCTCTTCTGATGCACAGCGAGAGAGAGACAGAAACAGAGAGAGAGAGAGATCATGTTTCCCAGAAGAAGCACACACCATCTTGGACCAAATGATAGAAAACCATGGCCCCTCCTTCCATCGCTCCCTGAAAAGGTCTATGCTCCAGAGTCAGGAAACCTCTCATTGTATGGACGTGGCATCGTTTACATATCTGATTTAATATTTTCCCCTTACTTCAGAAATTCTCCCCGTCCTGAGGCTGCTGAAGGCTTTCTGGTCAATGATGGCGTTACCACATGATCCCTGTTAATCCCTACATTTAGAAAATAGCAGAGTATTTAGCCAAAGTCTGGCTTCCTTGTTGTTGTTTTTTTTTAAAATTTTTACCTTTATTGATTTTTAGAGAGAGGGGAAGGGACAGGAAGAGAGAGACAGAAACATCAATGAGCGAGAACATTGATTGGCCGCCTCCTACACGCCCCCCACTGGGGATCAGGCCCACAACCTGGGCATGTGCCCTGACCGGGAATCGAACTGGCGACCTCCCCATGCATGGGTCGACGCTCAACCACTGAGTCACACCGGCCGGGCGAGCCAAAGTCTAGCTTCTTAATAGGGCAGGTATTAGGGTAGGCATTAGGTGTTACAGATAACATGAAAATCTTATATCGCTTTCCTACCCTACACAATTTTTTTTTTCCTTCAACAAAACTTTCTTCTCAAAGTTTCACTTTACATATAAAATATGTCCTTGTGGAAGCTGTTACCAATGTCACCACTTTAACCGGCCCAAATTTATGGTGGCATTGAATTTTAATGGAGCCATAAATGTCTGATGTAATGGTGATATATGCATCGCAATAAATTGTTATAGAGAAATATAAAAATAAGTGTAAGATAAAAGATTGTGTATAAAATATGTTTTTACATCCCCTTTAATGATTAAAAATCATACAAACTTGATCTTCTAAATCACTCAGAATTGCCACTGTGGCTCAGAGAACCTTTTCTCCCCTGAAAGTCTTTCCCAGGCTGAGTTGATGATTCTGTGGTCAGAAATTACATCCGCTTTAATGAGGACATTTAAGATGATTTTTATGTTGACGTGGGAAAAAAAAGTAATTAGCATTAAAGAAGATGGAGATGATGGTATCCGTGACCCTTTGCCTTGGGAATAGTCCTCTGAAACTGACAGGATTGATGGGCCCGTGGCCTCGTGACAACTCCTGCTGTCTTCAGGTCAACCCTAATGCTTGCCCGGGTGTCTTGGAGGGACTTGGCAGCTCCAAGGACAGAGCAGGGAAGAGGGGGGCCGGGAGCAAGCAGCAGGAGGGAGGTGCTGGTGGAGGGGAGAGAACAGCTGACAGTGGCCACAGAGGATGTTGGCTACTGTTTCAGCTCCACCACCGACTTGCTGGGACAGGTGCCTCCACCTTTCCAAGCCTCAGTTTCCCCATCTACAAAAGGGAGGTGATACTAGCACCACGGTATGGGCATTTGTATTGTTTACCACCTGTCGGCCTTTACCTGCGTTCACGCCACCCCTGACGCTCACTTGGGCATCCGCTCCAGTTCATTATGAAGACCATCCACCCCTCACTTCGCAGTAGCGTGTGTAAGCAGAGATGTCCCTTCAGCCACCGTCATCTTCTCAAGGATGGGCACGTGGTCCCCATCCAAGCCAAAGAGAAACCGAACATGGGCTCGTGATCCCGGCTGAGTCAATGAGAAGCCATTGGACTTATTGGAACTTTGGGGACAGGAAAATATACTTTTTTTTTTTTCCTGTGGGACTTCACCTTGAAAGAATGTGGGCTTGAGTGGCTGTGGCCCGTTTACACCATGACAACCTGTCTAAGTGTGGTACCAACAAATGGGAAGCAGGGTCAAGAGATCAGAGAAAAGACTGGACCCTATAACACTGTTTATGTCCCTGGATCCAGCCATGCCTGAAGCCACTTGTTACTCCTGGAGTTTTCAGCTACATGAGTTGACACGTTCCTTTCTGCTTCTCATCATTTCAGGTTTGGTGTTTGGCCACTCGTCAACAAATGAGTCCTAATTCACAGAATGAGCCGCGGTTTTGTTACAAGGACAAGTGTGATAATCCACATGTTATTTTGCGCAGTGTCCGACAAGCAAGCCTTGTAAGTGCCAGCTAATGTTGTCATGGTGACCACGGTGGTCTGTGGCCAGCAGCTGTGTCTCGGGCACTGCACGGTGTGCGTGTTTGACGGAGCCGCCTTCAGGACCTCCAGAGACCACACCGCGTTTGGGGACCTGCTGGCCTGCTCTACTCTCACTTCCCTTGATTGATTGCCCGGCACCTGGCGAATATGATCACGGGCCCTGACTGTCTCAGGAGCCTCCAGACGACAAACCCCTGAAAATCTGCCTCCTCCTCCTGTGTTTGCTTCCGCCCAGCCTGGCTCCCCACGGCCAGCGGCTCTGCCCTCTCTACCCTCGGGATGTGGCTCCACTGCCAACAAGCTCCGGGCTTCTGTTTGCTGTGGAAAAACACCAAGTTCAAAGAGAGCAGCTGGGCAGCAGCGACCCCTCCCGCGCAGACTCGGGCTCCCTCCCCGCCCCGGGGCCTGTGATCAGCGCCACCTCATCCTGCCTCCTCTGTCTCTAGCTGTGGTCTGCACCCATTTGTTTTTCTTACCCTTTCTACCTTTCTAACATGCCAAGGCGTGTGCTTGCAAACCTGGAGTGGGGTGTGCTCACCTGGGCTCCCACTCAGGCCCCAGTTACCCCGCTCAGGTTCTCTGCTCCCACGGCAGGGAGGCGGTTTGTCCCAGGCCCACACCTGCATCTTTGCTACTGGAATTCCCGGCTTAACATCTCTGGGTGCACAGAAAACACCGCAGCAGGATCGCTGTACCTGTCTGTCCTGTGCAAAGTTCTCCAGTTTCCTCTCTCTCTCTACCGAGCCTCCCTTCCCCTACAGAGGTCAGGCCAGCAGAGACCAAGGAAGGACGCTGGGCGAGTGGTCGGTCACACTCCTCTCCAGCACTACCCGCTTGTTTGTGTCTCCATAATATTTGTCACTTTCTAAGCGTCCATATGGTTTACTGACTTACCAGTGTCGTGTGTTTCTTTCCCCTGCTAGAATGCAAGCTTCACAGTGCCAGGGACGCCTGTCTGCTTTGTCACCACAGTGCCCAGCCCATCATACACACGTGCTCAATGGATATGTTGGATGTTGAGTATTTGATTGGGATCAGCCTAATGTCCACATCGGACACCAAGTCCTCCTTCTTCATTTCTTTGTTTTTCTCTTCTTTCCCTCCTTTCTTTCCTCTCCCCTTGCCCAAACAAGTATTTCATACCTACTACGTGCAAAACAGACCTACTGCGTACAAAACATACCTCACGCCACTATTCAAGGAGCTTCCAGTCCAATGGAGAAGACATATATTTAAACCAAGAAGAACAATACAGCATGGCAATTGTTAGAAAAATGTCGGGGCATGAGGGCAGCACAGTGGTAAAGGATCTTTCTCTGAACTTGGGGTTTGGGCAAAGCCTTCTGAACAAAGAATATTTGCGCTAAGCCCTGGGGGAGGGGAGAGGAGGAATTAGCCTGTCTTCATCAGAGAGAAGAAGTCCCACAGAGAACCGGGCCTACTGTGAGTTCCTCCATCTTCACCTGTTTTCTGCGTCACACTGACATTCATGAGCCCCCCTCTCGCCAAAACTGGATGAGCCGGCTGATTTCAGCAGAAGTCAGTGCCTAGTGTTTCCCTGTGATGCATTTATACCGAGTCATAAATAAAGTCTGGCTCCAAAATACCAATGACATACTTCACAGAACTAGAACAAATACTTTAAAAGTTCATATGTAACCAAAAAAGACCCTGAATAGCCACAACAATCTTGAAAAAGAAGAACAAAGTTGGAGGGATCACGTTACCAGATTTGAGGTTATACTACAAAGCCACTATAATCAAAACAGTCTGGTACTGGCACAAGAACAGGCAGATAGACCAATGGAACAGAATAGAGAACCCAGAAATGGACCCAAGACAATATGCTCAATTAATATTTGACAAAGGTGGCAAGAGCATATAGTGGAGTAAAGATAGCCTCTTTAATAAATGGTGTTGGGAAAATTGGACAGCTACATGCAAAAAAATGAAACTAGACCATCAACTTACACCATACACAAGAATAAACTCAAAATGGATAAAAGACTTAAATGTGACTCATGAATTCATAAAAATTCTAGAAGAAAATGTAGGCAACAAAATTTCAGACATCATGCGCAGCAGAATTTTCACTGATACATCACCTAAGGCAACAGAAACAAAGGAGAAAATGAACACATGGGACTACATCAAACTAAAAAACTTCTGCACAGCAAAAGAAACAACCACCGAAATGGAAAGGCAACCCACTCTATAGGAGAGTATAATTGCCAATGATACATCAAATAAGGGGTTAATTTCCAATATATATCAAGCACTCACACAGCTCAACAAAAGGAAGACAAAGAACCCAATTAAAAAATGGGCAGAAGAACTAAATAGACACCTCTCCAAATAGGATGTACAAATGGCTAAGAGACACGTAAAGAAATGCTCAACATCACTAATCATCAGAGAGATGCAAATTAAAACAACAATGAGGTATCACCTCACACCTGTCAGAATGGCCGCCATCAACAAATCATCAAACAACAAGTGTTGGCGAGGGTGTGGAGAAAAGGGGACTCTAGTACACTGCTGGTGGGAATGCAGACTGGTGCAGCCACTATGGAAAACACTATAGTGTTACCTCAAAAAATGAAAAATTGAACTTCCATTTGACCCAGTGATCCCACTTCTGGAATATACCCTAAGAAACCTGAAACACCAGTCAGAAAGAATATATGTACCCCTATGTTCATAGCAGCATTATTTACAATAGCTAAGATCTGGATACAGCCCAAATGTCCATTAGTAGACAAATGGATAAAAAAGCAGTGGTACATATACACAATGGAGTATTATGCAGCTGTAAGAAAGAAAGATCTCTTATCCTTTGAGAAGATATGGAGGGACCTGGAGAGTATTATCCTAAGCAAAACAAGCCAAACAGAGAAAGACAAGTATCATATGATCTCACTTATTTGTGGAATATAATGAACATAACAGTCTGAGGAATGGGGTAGTTCCAGAGACGTGGAAGTGGGGTACAGACTGACAATCCCCAGAAAAGGGGGTGGTGGGGAAGAGATAAACCACAGAACTTATATGCATGTATGCATGAACAATGGACATGGACAACAAAGCTGGGGACAGGGCGGGGAGGGGAAAGGGGTAAATCAGTGGGGGGGGGGGAGAAACATCGGTAACAAAAATTAATTAATTAATTTAAAAAATTAAAATAAAGTCTGGCTCGTGTTGTGGTCCTCCCAGCTCCCAAATTCAAATGTCCCAGTGGAAGAGAATAGAAACTCGAACTGGAAGCAATGGACTCCACTTTGTACCTCCTGTAGGTTTAGTGTCTTAAAACAGCTTTATTGAGATATAATCCACATGCCGTACATGTCGCCCACTCCAAGTGGACCAGTCAGTGAATTTTAGTTTATTCCCAGAGTTCTGCAGCCAAGGGTGAGCTCTAGCTCCCGGAAAGTCTGACAGACAGGAACGCCTCCTGCCCCCTTCACTCGGGGAGAAACACAGATTTACTGACCTACAAGAACTCGTAAAAAGAGTTCGCAAAACTAGGGGCAAGATGACGCAGATGCTGTAGCATGTGGGTGGCACTGAGCAGCCTGAAGCCAGAACAGTAGTTTTGGTGGCACAGGGCTCGTGGGATGGCGCTGCTTCCTGAGAAGGGGGCCCATTTTGGAGCCCCGGTAAATGCAAGATACTCATGACTTGTTGGCCCTGTTGAACCAGGGAGGTGCCTGAGGAGAGAGAGAGAGAGAGATTACGACAGGATCAGAGGGAGAGATGCAGGGACAGAGAGAAACTGAGGAGATGGAAGACAGAGTGAGGAGGGACTGGGGGAGAGAGAAAGACATGTTCACAGACACACAAACAGACGGAGAGAAAAGCAGAGATACCAAGAGACAGACACATGCAGATGGAGAGAGGGGAGGGGGCAGAAAGAGGCACAAAGAGACAGGGCAGACGGCCAGAGAGACACGGGTGCAGGAAAACGCAGAGAGACAGAGTGTTGAAAAATAAATATAGCAAATATTTTTTCAATCTCTACTGCCTTCATCCTGAACTTCTCAGAGTGTTCAGATGCCCTCCCCGGCTCCCTCCAGGGCATCTCGGAAGCAGGTGCTGGAGTCCGCGCACTAGGAAGCAGGAAGGCTGTGGGAAAGGAGGGGGCAGAAGCTGGGGCGAGAAGAGGCCCCATATGGCCGTGGGTGGCTGAATCACACCTCCCCCCAGTGCTACTCTGGTGCACTTTCAGGAGAGTGGAAAGGATGGCAGGGAGTGTTGCTATAGATAGTGACGTGTCTGATTCCGAAACAAAGGAGACAGCCAAGCATTTCAAAGCCCTGTAGCCTTAGCTTCCCCGAGTAGGTCCCAGCATCTTTCCAGGATGCTGAGCTCACTCCATCCCTGTATGCAATGGGTAGCGGCGTGCTGGGGAAGCGGCTTGCAGCAAAGGGGAGTTATGGGTAAACACGTGGCCCATCCCCATCATCACAGCTGGGAGTTGAGGGAAATGAATGAGATCACAGGTGTCAAAGTCCCTATCCAGGCAGTGAGGCTGAGCACTGTGCCCTCTGCACACAGGGTGCCCACCATAGCATCCCAGCTTTAGAGAGCACACATGTGTGCTGCCCACACCTTCGCCTGTCAGGTGCACACGTATGACATGACTGAACACAGCTCCCTGAACAAGATCCATGCACGTTCCCATTGACCTCACAATGAAGTCCTCCTGACTCAAGTAGCAGACACTGATGTACTTGGTAATCAGAGAGGAGAAGGATTAAAGTTGGGGAGAGAGAAGACAATCACAAAAGGGTGGGCGGGAAGGATGTCCTCGGGTGGCCTTGGAGAGAGAAAGCTCTCAACGAAAAGAAAGATGCTTCTCGACTGCCCAGACCCTGAGGCACCTCTGCTCTCTGATGGAAGGGAGCTGAGAGGTGACTGGAAGAATGGACCAGGGAATAGCCCTGCTCTGCTGAGTTTCAGGACTGACGTTGTCTGGGCTTGAGCGAAAACTACAGGAGGCATGAAATGTGGGGAGGTTTGAAGGCATCTCCTTGACGCCTATGGACTGCCCTGACCCTTTTCTTTAGTAAGGATGCTAGTAAAAGATGGCACCTTAACATTTTCTAGGCAAAGCCCAATCCTCGACTAAGTCCTGGGGCTGGGAGAGCGGCGCATCGTCCTTGCCTCGTGCAAGGTCACTGTGCAGGGAGAAGTTAGAATATAAAGTCGTCTCAGCGCCGCCCCCTCGCACGTTTGGGAGCTTGGCCCCGAAGAGGAAAACGTCAGCCAAGTGCATGCCGAGTCTCATCTACCTGGTTCAGAGCTTCATGGACTTCAGCAAGATGATCAATTCAGCTAAAAAGCAAAAGCTGATGCTACCTCGTTTCCTCATCAAGAGTTTCCTTTGCATCAGCAAGACTCCATGGGGCTCCGTGGGAATTGGTTTCCGTGGGGATTAAAGCAGATGCTCTTTGACTGGAGAAGCCGCCTGCCAGCGAGCCCCAGCAGGCAGGGAGAAGGACATGAAACCAGCCCGGGGCTGAGAAAGCCAGAGCTCCTTCCAGCTGCAAACTGCTTCCCCGGGGGTGAGCCCCAGGAAAATCAGTGCAGAGGGAGCTGGGGAGGATGGATAACATCGGGAAAGAGGGGAAAGGGGCTGATGAAAGACAGAGGGAGGAAGGGAAGGGGGAAGAAGGAAGGAGGAAAGGGCATTTGAGAGGAGTCTGTGCAGGCGAACAAGGGTAAAGTAATATCATGAGATGACCTTGACATTAAGTGACCTGCTGAGTACAAACACCTTCTGGGCACTGAAGCCTGAGATCCCTGACCTGGCCAAGGTGAGGTAAAGGAAAGAGGCAGGACCACAGGACCGACACCACCTTGCTACAGCTATTCCGGGAACCACATTGCTGCTTGAAAAGACATTTTAGGGCTGGCGAAAAGAGACTCATTCATGCATTGGGGTTGGTTTTTAGATTAGCTGAAAACGTGAGTAGTTATGACGACTGGCTTCCCCAGTGGCCTTTCTTGTCTGTACTGCCAAGAGACCCAGGTTGGGGCCACCCCTCCCCCACCCCTCCCTCACCCCCCACCCCACCCCACCCCACCTCCACCCAAAGCGCAGAGTTCCCGAGTGTCCGTGGACACAACATATATTCTCACATGCCGAAGTGCAAGGTTAGAAGGCCCGTTAGTCCTAGTCATCAGTTTCCAATTCTGAATTCCCGGTTAGTGAAATCTTTAGGTCTAGCAACTACCACAGTATGTCACGCTTCCTGTTTGATTTCTAAAGGGGATAGTTTTTGAGTTTGCTTTAGAAGTCAGGTTTATCGAGCAAGACTTACATACAGTACAATGTAACCTTTATAAAGCATATGGTTTGAGGAGTTTTGACAAACATAGCCGTATTCAATCAAAACAGGGACTATTTCCATCACCCCAAAAAGTTCCCCACTGCAACTCTTCAGGTGCTAATTGTAGGCAGGCATTCCCTTCAATCAGGGGGACTCCATCCACTTGTTTATTTCCCTTTCTGGGCCTTGACATTCATTCAGCATCGACAAAGACATCGTCAAAGACTTAAAACCCCATCATTTGTGAATCATCTCCATGAGGTCAGAGAATAACCCTGGCTGCACTCCTCACTGTCGCCCTGCACCCTGGCACAGTGTCTGCCATAGGTGATTTGCAGTAAATTGTTGTTAAATGAGTGATGGCCAACACATAGATTTGATCTTCGATTAAAGGTTAGATAGAAAGCCGTTATTTGTTGCTAAAAAGGACATTTTTTTTCTTTATTGATTTTTTAGAGAGAGAGATAGAAACATCGATGAGAGAGAATACTGATGGCCACCTACTGCATGCCTCCCACTGGGGAGGTGGCCCACAACCTGGACATGCGCCCTGACCGGGAATCGAACCTGAGAACTCTTAATGCATGGGTCAACACTCAACCACTGAGCCACACCGGCCATGCCTGTTTTTTTTTCAATTTACCAGCACAGATAGGGAGGCTAGAAGTGGCCTGCAGCCACAGACACAGCTACAGCTCTAGCCATGATCTGTCTGACCCCTAAGCCTATGCCTTTTACTCTGTGACTTGCTGGATCGCCCGTTTCTGCAGATTCCAACAAGGGCCCCACAGCTGGTTAGCTCCTGTTCTGCGGGCTGAGTCTCCCAGATAATCATATTACCAAGAAGCCGCCTTGCCCCTGTCTGCTTTGAGCCTCTCAGGGTCAGGACCGATCCCCAGTCATTGTGGTTCCTATCATCTTAATGAAGGAGGGCCGCTCCCCCTTGGCTCCCGGTTTTAAACTCCTGAATTTTAATAACCAACTCCACTGATGATTTACACATTTCAAGGCAGGAATTAGCAGAAAATTCCATATTTCATAGAGGCTGAATTGGGCTATTATCTCCAGGCACCAGGTGCCAATTTCCTATCCAATGGTGAAATGCCGTAATTATCAGTAGAATTCCATTCAAATTCTAAAACTAGATAAATAACCAATGGGAACATCATTTATTCATTAGGATATGAAGAAAGGGGAAAACATTACCCTGTTCATGCTGCCATGAGGCTACCTTGCAAGGGAATGCCCAGCTCACTGACACAGTCTGCAGGCTTCTAGTTTCATTAAGCTCCCGGGTCGGCGGGAGAGGGGAGCTTCCATTAAACACCTGAACAGATGAGATAATGGGCCACTGATTGAGAGGCTAATATGTGAGACGTGGAGATGCCTTCTTATTTTTCTTGTGGTGGACAGAAAGACGCATACTGGCATACCTTGGAGATATTGTGGGTTCAGGTTTCAGACCATTGCGATAAAGCAAATCGTAATCTTTTCACTGGGGGATGGTCTTGCCCTCACTCTGTAAAAAATGCATCATGTTTGCCATGGCTGGTTGGGTGTCGTCCCATGTACCAAAAGACTGCCAGTTTGATTCCTGGTCAGGGTACATGGCTGGTTTGTGGGCTCAATCCCCAATAGGGGGCGTGCAGGAGGCAGCCGATGGATGTTTCACTCTCACATTGATGTGTCTCTCTCTCTAAAAAAATCAATAAACTATTCTTTAAAAAAAAAAAATGCAACACCTGTGAACTACAATAAAATGAGACCTGCCTGTAACAGAAATCACTGGGAAATTACCAAATTACCTACTCACTATTCTATATGCATCTGCACAGAAAGCCTAAGTCACTTGCCCAAGGACACACAGCTTGCAAGCGACAGATTTAGGTTGGCCCGTCTCCAAAGTACATGTTCAGTTAGTTACCGTCCTCGGCCATAGTGAGCTCTCAACATACATCATGGTTCCTCTGACCCTTTGCCCTACAGCTGGATCCTGAAGGTCCGGGGATGATTCAGGGTTCTCACCTGCCAGTAGACAGGTTAGATATGAGCCAGGACTAGGTAGGTAAAGTTCACCCTACCTCTGTTTGTCAATACCAGTTTAAGGGAAAAGATGGTATTGTATCTGCATATCCTCAGTGGGGGTTACATCAGGTACAGACTTTTGGCTGGGCTGGGATGGGCAGACCTAATGCAATCTTGAATTCTACCCAGTAGGTGCCAATGAACCCTTCAAATAAGCAACTTTCCCCAGGGAGGTCCCATCAGGTCCTATTCCTTTGCTCACAGGAGTATCCACTTAGGAAGTTTAAATGTAAGAGCTCCTAATCCCTATAAATAAAAAAGCAAAATCAGCCTTCACATGTAGGTTCAAATTCAAGGCCAGGTATGAGTTCCCACTCCTGTGCCCTTGAGAAAGCTATAAAACCTTTCTGAGTCTCATTTCCTTAACCAGATTGATAATGAAAATGGTAGTGGGTTATTGGCAGAAGTAAGTGACTCAGTGCCTGGATTACTGGGAGAAGTGAGTAAAATCTGTATATTTAGCAGATACCTGGAACGCATAAAAGGCTCAGAAATCTTTTGCCCTCGTCGTTATCATTTGCTGTTGTTGCTGCTGTTGTTGCTGCTGTTGCTACGAATGTCCCTGAGTAATAAAAGTGATAAAGGAGTGAAAGACTCGATGCGTGGAAGGGCACAGCATGGTGGCATGCTGTTCCTATTGCTGCTAATATGGAAATATCTGCAATGATCGTGTCACAATATGAGCAATTATATTACACTATTGATCATAATATCTATAGATAGTAGAATTGCTAATAATATAACTGTAGTTATAAGCCTTATGATCATACAGTAATGCTGGGGTTCAGGTCAAGAGCAAAGCAGACAGGGAGGCATGAAGTGGCAGAATCCTTGCTCCAGGCCTCTGTTCTCTGGGCACCAGACTGTGGACGAGGATTTGCCCCTGGCTGACCTCAAAGCACAGGGCTGGCCTGACCAACAGGGCCACTGCGGAGTAGAGGGGGGTGAGTCAAAGCAGGCCAAGGTCCTGCATGCTGGGGCTTCCTTAGCATCGGAAGGGGTGTTGTCTAAGGCAGGGTGGGGGAACATAGCCAAGGCCCCCACTGGGGAGAGGCCACTCAGCAGTATTTAATTTAGAAAGGGCCAGTCGTTGCATAGTTCATTAAAAGAAGGTCAGGCCTGACAAATCTGGTTGAATTCTCAGAATACATCTCAGAATTGGTAGACAATAGTTCCATAATGGGCAATTTATCTACATTTCAGGGAGGCATCTGATCTGGTATGACAAAACTGATTGATTCGCAAAGGCCAACATGGCATGTTAGGGAAGGGAAATTAAACTGGGACTGAAGGAGATTAAATCAGAGAAACCTATTTCACCTGAATAAAGAAAGAAGTTAGGGGGGGTCTTTTTTAAAAAATGGGGTGAAGTAAATAAAAAGGATTGTTTCGCTTGGGATAATACTTTCTAGGTCCACAGAGAAAGACAAGTATCACATGATCTCACATATTTGTGGAATATAATGAACATAACAGTCTGAGGAATGGGGTAGTCCCAGAGACGTGGAAGTGGGGTACAGACTGACAATCCCCAGAAGTGGGGGGGAGATAAACCACAGAACCTATATGCATGTATGCATGAACAATGGACATGGACAACAAAGCTGGGGACAGGGTGGGGAGGGAGGGGGATGGGGGGATCAGTGGGGGGAAAAGGAGAAACATCTGTAACAAAAATAAATTAATTTTTTAAAAAAAAGAAAAGAAAAAGGAGGTTAGGAGAAGCAGCATTCAGATTTAGTGAGAAGACAATGAAACGAAATATCCCACTTTTTAAGGAGACCCTTCGGTGACCAACCTCAGGAATGCAATTTTGCATATGGTTATATGCCATGAAGCTGGTGCTGAGAATGTACTCCTACCTGAAGATAACCTGCTAAACCCAGCAGCCTCATCAGGCCAGGTGCCAGCCAAGAGGCTAAGGACCTCCAGACCTGACATCTGGACCAGTTCTCATGTGCCAGAAGGCAGCTGGTGGTGATGTCCTTAGAAAGCACAGGCTCTGTGCCAGGTAGTGATGGCAGCTGGTTCCATTGCTGGTTCTGAACACGTGAGCAGGCTGCAAGGTGCTCCACTGATTCTGCTGTGAGTCAGCTGTATGACTGTGGACCTCAAATTGCCTCTCCAAGCATCCTTGTGTGGAAAATAGAGATCATATTGTCATTCCTGTGGCTCAAGGAAGAGACCCACAGAGAACTCCTTGGTGATGGGGATTTATCTTTTTTTTTTTTTAATTTAAATCATTTTTTTATTTTTCAGTTACAGTTGACATACAATATTATATTAGTTTCAGGTATACACCCTAGGATTAGACATTATATAACCTACTAAGTGATCATTCCAATAAATCTTGCATCCATCTAACATTATACCTAGTTATTAGAATATTATTGACTATATTCCCTATGTTGTACTTGACATCCCCATGAGTATTCTGTAACAACAAATTTGTACTTCTAATCCCTTCACCTTTTTCACTCCCCGCCCCCCTAAATTTCCTCCCATCTGGCAACTGTCAAAATTCTCTGTATATATGAGTCTGTTTCTGTTCTGCTTGTTCACTTATTTTGTTTTTTATTTTATTTTATTTTAATATGTTTTTTATTGAGTTTTAGAGAGAGAGGAAAAGAGAGATAGAAACATCAATGAGAGAGAAACTCAATTGGCTGCCTCCTGCATGCCCCCCACTGGGGATCAGGCCCATAACCTGGGCATGTGGCCTTTCTGGGAATCAAACCAGTGACCTCATGGTGCATGGGTTGATGCTCAACCACTGAGACACACCAGGCAAGCTATTTTGGTTGTTTTTAGATTTAATTTTAGATATGTATTCATTGCCATTTTATTGTTCATATTTTTTATCTTTTTTTCTTCTTCTTCTTACAGAAGACGCTTTAACATTCCATGTAATACTCTTTTGGTGGTGATGAACTCTTTTAGTTTCTTTTTGTCTGGGAAGTTCTTTATCTGACTTTCAATTCTAAATGATAGTTTTGCTGGATAGAGTAATTTTGGTTGTAGGTCCTTGTTTTTCATCACTTTGAATATTTCACGACAATCCTTCTGGCCTGCAAAGTTTCTGTTGAGAAATCAGCTGACAGTCTTATGGGAGCTCCCTTATAGGTAACTAACTGCTTTTCTCTTGTTGCCTTTAAGATTCTCTCTTTGTCTTTCACCTTTTGCATTTTAATTATGACGTATCTTGGTGTGGGCCTCTTTGGGTTCATCTTGTTTGGGACTCTATGCTTCTCATCAGGTTTAAGAAGTTTTCCATCATTTTTTTAAATGTGTTTTCAATTTCTTGCTCTCTCTCTCTCCTCCTTCTGGCACCCCATGATGTGAATGTTGGTAAACTTGAAGTTGTCCCAGAGGCTCCTTACACTATTCTTATTGGGGGGGGGGGGGGTAATTATTATTTTTGATATTCTGATGGGGTGTTGTTTGCTTCCTTATATTCCAAATCACTGATTTGATTCTCAACTTCATCAACTCCACTGTTGATTCCCTGTAAATTTTTCTTCATTTCAGTTTATGTATTCTTCATTCCTGACTGGTTCTTTTTTATGGTTCCTATGTCCCTTTTTTAATGCTGTTGAAGTTTTCACTAAGTTCATTAAGTGTTCTTATAACTGAGCTGCTGCTCAGTGCTGGAGCTGAGTGAGTTAGTCCAAGTAAGTCCATGCACAGGCTCTTTAAGAGGAACTCCTGGGACTCCAGAAGCCCTCTGTCTCACTCAGCCACAATCCTCTCTGGTTTTCACAGCCAGGAATTGTGGGGACTTCTCCTCCTGGCACTGGAACCCTGAGCTGGGGGCCTGGTGAGAGACTCAGACCCCTGACTCCTCAGGGGGGAACTTCCACAGGAGATATCCTTCCTGATTTTTAGTCACCACAGGTGGGTATGGAACTAGCCTCTTTTGAGTCTCTGCCTCTCCTAGCAGTCTTGATGTGTCTTCTTCTTTAAATCCCTAGTTGTAAGACTTCCATTCAGCCAGATTCCAGGTGAATGATGGTTCTTCTGTAGTGTAGCTGTAATTTTGATGTGGGAGGATGTGAGTGCCTTATGATGGGGATATATCTTAAGACATCTAAGGCAAGAAAGTTAACAACACAAGGAACTGCTCTGGCCTGCTCACTAACCAACATACTCTCCTCCCCTGAAATGTGTACCAGGCCTTGTGGAGGAGGCCCCAAACATCTCACTAGTGTTAGAGATAGGGCTGGAGGTCTCTGTCTCCTCTCCACACCGGACCCTCCCCAGGTAAAATGTTGATCAGATTGGGTTTCGCCATCCAATATGGAACATACTTATTGGGAAAAGTTTGAGCAAAGACACTTCCCATGCATGGGCCTCTCCCCAACCCAGCCTGTATATGTTTTGTTTCCAATTCCATGTTAATGATGCTGATTTCACTTCATGTGCATGGCTCAGACCACAGACACTCCATGTGGAAACTGAGGGGAGCTGACTTTCTCAGAGAGAATCATGGGCAAGATAAGCACCTGAAAACTTTTATTTCCTCCGGGAATGGAATAATCTCACCCACCTCAGTGGTCTGAATATTCAACAAGGTAAAGAACATAAAGCATCCAGTATGGTACCATCCACTCAGTAGGTGCTCACAATTTCTCTGACCCTTTCCTCTCCCCTCACTTTCTATCATTCCACCCAATGCTCTGTGTGATGGAAGAGGGAGAGAACAACCCCATATGTTTTGCTCTTGAAAGAACTGAAGCTCAAAGAATTCAAATGCTTTTCCCATCTCTCACAGCAGGAGGAAGTGGATCCAGGAATCCCGGAATATGAAGGCATGGAGACTCAGGAAAAGTCAAAGTTTGTCCCTGCAATGATGCCTCACACCTATACCCCAGCATCACCTCCCCAAATAGCAATGACAACTTTGGGCCATAATCCTTTTGGGTGGGCAAGGGCCCCAGTCCACTCTCTCTAATAACTACCCCAGGACTTGTTTACAGACCTTTTCCTGTCTCTGGGGACTTTGTGTAGGTCACTGATCCAAAGAAAGGCTTTTATCCAAATTATGCCAACCCCTTCAGGAAATGACTTTCTATGCCTAAGAATGCAATGAAAAGCACATATTTCTGTCCTTCCACAACAAGGTTGGAAAGAGAAATAAATTCACGTGGTGGGCAGTCTACATGTATGCACACATACCACATACATGCAAATGGTTTTGCTTACATTGGGAACAATCAACCAACACTCTTTCTCTCTGAATCTGGCCTCTCCAAAATGCTTTTGTAAGCAGTAATAATTTTTTTTTAAATGGAAGTCATTGTAAAATACCTTATTTGTCTTGCGTTCTTTAAAGAGGTGGCCCTGTAGGACTTGCTTTGCCTTCAAGAAACCAACGGAGCAAGGCCAAGTCCAGCACCAAACTTCTGACTTGGGCGCTCCATGGCTGCCAACCTCACCATCTCTTCCATAGCTTCCTGTGGGCCACCAGTTCAAACTCAGATTGAGGATCTTAGAAGTCAGACCTCAGACACCACCCAGGCCAAGTCCCTCATATTGCAGACGAATGAGAAAATGGCCCTTGGTGAATGTCTGCCTTGTGGTGGTCACTGTGCCATCTCAGGACATCCCCTGTGAGGAAGACCCCATGTGGCCCTTCATGTGGCAGGTGAGTGCACTGAGGCAGGAGGAAGGGTGAAGTGAGAAGGAGTGTCAGACATTCAGCATGGATGGAAGTAGAGCACAAACAAGAGAGGCAAAGCTGAGGCTGGATATCTTGCCAGTTAGTCTGTGAGGGATTAGCAAGCCAGTCCTCGATTTGTTCATCCAACCACGCCTGAGAGTTTTCTATGTGTGCCATGCACTTGTGAAGAGGGAAGTGAGCGAACAGAGCCTCTACCTTATGATCATCAAACAAAGATGTGCAATTACACAAGGTAATAAGTTCCACACAGAAAAACACAAGGCAAAATGAGAGCTGATAACAGGAGGAGCTAATAGGGGGTGGGAGGGAGAGGAGGATCTTAGGAGACTCTTCCAAAGGAGAGAGATTTAAGCTGAGACCTGACGAATGACCAGACCTAAGCCAGGTAAGGGATATTCTAAGCATGAAATGGCATCCATGAGCCTTAAGATTGGAAAGAGCCAGGTATGTTTGAGAAGGTCCACAGCTGCGGTCAGGCCACCTAAGGGTCCACTTTGGATGCCGACTCACAGACCTAGTGCCATAGTAGAGATTTTCCCCAAATATTCCACCAAGAAAGATTTCTGGCTGGAACCAGACTGAGGCCCAAAGCAGGTCACATGTACCATATGTCAGTGATTCCCCCTCAGCGCCACGGGGGCACCTGGGCATGGGGATGGATGACCATAATGAATCTAATTGTATCTGGATTTCTCCATGGCAAGTGTGTGCAGAACAGCCCAGCAAAGCCCTTGACTAATGACTTTCAAATATAATTAAAAACATATTTCAATAGATAGTGCATTGCCAAGTCTATACCAGCAAAGTGAAATTAACCTTCAAACGATACTGGAGCAACAGTGAATTGCAAGGGTTTGTAAGAGATTAGATACACTGTAGCTTAATTATGTTACAATAACTCACCTCATTAATCTCCAAGGAAATAATAACGACAACAGTTAAATACTGTAATTAACAAACCCTATTTCAATCTTGATTTTAATTTTATAGGACTTGGTTATATTATCCAATGTAACTGTGGAAAAGATAGAATGTCAGTAAAGCAACCTGGTTTTATAAGAACTCTTGGCTAACAGAGCCCAATAGCCTCAGGTTTGTCATTCCATCAAGCTGAGCCTCTGCTTAGAACTCAATCCATAAAGAAAAAAATGTCAAGATATATACTGTCAAGACCTCTTAGGTGCCCCCACCCCGCCCTGCCACCATAAAAGCATGAAATCATACCTATATTTGTCATTCTGTACTTGAAAGCGTGAACCTTGTACTTGATCTTCTGTTTGGGACTTGCTTAGTGTGGGATGTTCCAGTGGTGGGCCTTTTGCAAAGGTCTTTTAGGTAGGGTTGGGACAGGTTAGACAATCAAGGGTGTAACAATTAAGAGTGGGTAGATGATAGAGTAAAGAACAAAAATGACATGATCATTTTAATAGATGCAGAAAAATCATTTGGCAAAACCCAACAACTTTTCATGATAAAAACTCTCAACAGCCCTGGCTGGTTTGGTTCAGTGGTTAGAGCGTCGGCCCGCAGATCACTGGGTCTTGGGTTTGATTCCAGTCAAGGGCACATACCTTGGTTGCAGTTCATCCCTGGCTCTGGTTGGGGTAGTGTGGGAGGCAACCAATCCATGTGTCCCTCTCACGTCAATGTTTCTCTATCTCTCCTCTTCTCTCCCTCTCTCCCCCTCCCACTCTATCTAAAGATAACTAGAAAAATATCCTCAGGTGAGGATTAAAAAACAAAACAAAATAAAGAAAACTCTAAACACTGTGGGAAAGGAAGGGAAATTCCTCACACTGATAAAAGGAATCTATGAAAAACCCACAGCTAACATCACATTTGATGGTGGATGGCTGAATGTCTTCTCCCTGAGATCAGGAATAAGATAAGATGTTTGCTCTGGCTGCTTCTATTCAACATATACCACAGATTCTAGCCAAAACAATTAGGTAAGAAAAATAAATAAAAGCATTCGGATTGCAAAAGAAAAAGTAGAACTATCACTATTTTCAAATGACAAAATCTTATATATAGAAAAGACTGAGGAATCCAAATAAGTAAACAAACAAACAAGCAAACTATTAGAACTAATCAGCAAGTTCAGCAAGGTTGCATGATATGAAATAAATATTTAAAACCCAGTCGTATATCCTTACACTAGTAACGAACAACTTGAAAGTGAAATTAAGAAATACTTCCTTCTACAATAGCATCAAAAAGAATAAAATACTTAGAAATAAACTTAAAAGAAGTGCAAATTGTTTACACTGAAAAGTACAAAACACTGTTGAAAGAAATTTGAAAAGAACTAAATAAATGAAAAGACATCGCACATTCACGGATTGGAATAGTCCTGTTGAAACAAAAATACCCTCCACATTGATCCACAGATTCAACACAATCCCTGTCAAACTTCCAGCTGCAATTTTCATTTCAGAAATTGACAAGCTGATTCTAAAACTCATAGATAAATGCAAGGGACCCAGAATAGCCAAAACAATTGAACATAAAGAACACCCTCAATTTCCAATTCTCTACAAAGCTACAGTAATGAAGACAGTGTGGTGTTAGCATAAGGACTGACATATAGAGATGGATGGAATATAACTGAGAATTCATAAATAAACCCTTATGTTTATGATCAATTGATTTTGACAAGAGTGTCAACAGCATTCACTGGGGACAGCATAGCCTTTTCAACAAATGATGTTAAGACAACTGGATATTCAGATGCTAAAGAGTGAAGTTTTACCTCCTTTCACCATAAATAAAAAATAACTCAAAATGGGTCACTGACCTAAATGTAAAAGCCAAAACTACACAAACCACTTAGAGGAAAATGCAGGAGTAAATAAATCTTCATGATCTCAGGTTAGGCAAAGCCTTATGCGATGTGTTAATGAAAGCACAAGCTACGAAAGAAAAATAGATGAACTAAAATTCATAGAAATTTAAAACTTTGTGCTGGACATTATACCATCACGAAAGTTAAAAGACACCCCATAGAATGGGAAAAGTATTGGAAAATTATAAACTGATAAAGGACTGGTATCCAAACCATATTAAAAACTCTCACAACTCAATATTCAAAACATAAATAACCCACTTTACAAACTGACAAAGAAACTAATAGACATTTCTTCAAAAAAGATATGCAATGACCAATAAGCACATAAAAAGATTTAAAAATCATTAGTCATTCAGAAATTCAAATCAAAACCACAACAGGATACTACTTTACACTCAGTAAAATAGACATAATTTTTTAAAAAATCATAACAAATGTTGATAAAGATATGGAAAAATTAAAGCCCTCATCCATTGTTAGAGGGAATGGGAATGTATATATATATCGGTGCAGCCACTTTGGAAAACAGTTCTGCAATTTTTGAAAAAAATTCCACTGCTAAATATATGCCCAAGAGAACTGAAAGCATATGTTTGTAAACATTTCTACACAGCCTGGCTTGTGAGGCTCAGTTGGTTGGGTGTCCTCCCATGTACCAAGAGGTCACCCATCCAATTCCCACTCAGGGCACATGTCTGGGTTGCAGGCTCAATCTCCAGTGAGGAGGCATGCAGGAGGCCAATTGATGTTTCTCTCTCATCAATGTTTCTATCTCTCTCCTTCTCCCTTCCTCTCTCTAAAATCAATAAAAACATATTTTAAAAAATTTTAATTGTACACAAATATTTATAGCAGCATAATTCTTAAGAGCAAAAAATGGAAGCAATCTAAATGTATATCAATTAAATGAAGTAATAAATGGATAAAATGTGGTCCGTCCATACAATGCAATATACCCTAAGAAGCCTGAAACACCAATCAGGAAGAATATATGTACCCCCATGTTCATAACAGCACTATTTACAATAGCTAAGATCTGGAAACAGCCCAAGTGTCCATCAGTAGGCGAATGGATAAAAAAGCAGTGGTACAAATACACAATGCAGTACTATGCAGCTGTAAGAAAGAAAGATCTCTTATCCTTTGAGACGACATACAGGGACCTGGAGAGTATTATCCTAAACGAAACAAGCCAAATAGAGAAAGACAAATATCACATGATCTCACTTATATACGGAATATAATGAAATAACAGTCTGAGGAATACGGTAGACCCAGAAACATGGAAGTAGGGCACAGACTGACAACCTTCAGAAGAAGGGGTGGGGGAGGAGGGAAGAGATAAACCACAGAACTTATATGCATGTACGCATAACCAATGGACATGGACAACAAAGCCGGGGACAGGGTGGGGGGGATGGGGAGGGGGGTGCCAATGGGGTAAAAAAGGAGAAACATCTGTAACAAAAAAAATAAATAAAAATTAAAATACAGAAAAAAGGGGGGGAGGGATAAAGTGCTGATATATGCTAAAACATGGAGGAGTCTTGAAAACATTATGCTGAGTGAAAGAAGCCAGTCATAAAAGACTACTATTATATAATTCCATTCATGTGACATATCCAGAACAGACAGCTCTCTATAATCAGAAAGTAGATTAACAATTCCCAGGGCTGGGAGGAGGTCAAAATGGGGAGCACCTGCTTAATGGGTATGGGACTTCTCTTGGGAGTGCTAAAAAGTCTCTAAAATTAAGATGATGGTTGTCCAACTATGTGGATGTACTACAAACTATTGAATTGTATACTTTAAATAGGTAAAACTATCTATTTCATCACTGAACATAATAGTTGGCAGGATCAAATAAAATATGGATTGTAGGAGGTTTTGTAAGTAGTAAATCTCTTTGCAAACATGAAGAAGTATTATGAGTAATTACCAAAGACCTCCAAATTATTGGGAAAATTGCCTTGAGCTATTCAAGTGAAAGTAGGTATGTATAGATAAACGTGTAGAATAACCAGAGTCTGATTCACTCAAGAATCCCTTTAAAAACAAACACATTAAGCAATGAAGATATATTTTAAATTAGTATTGTTATTTTTAATTTCTGCTTTTCTGCTGGACTCACAAAAATCCCAGAAAACTGTTTTTTTTTTGGGTTTTTTTGTTTTTTTTTACTGGACTCTGATCAAAGAGAATGGTAGCTCTAGGAATTTCTAGTTTCTTTCTTTCTTTTCTTTTTCTCTTGTTTGTTAAATTAAGCATTAGGACTTTCTAGTTTCTAATGGCCAAACAAGAAAACAGAGCTAAAATATGAGGAGTTAATAGTTGCCTACTGCTAATTCAGCTCCTTATATCAGGATGAATCTCTGAAAGCATTCTATTGTCGAAGGAAGAGCTATTATTAAAATACAGCCAATCCAAGCAACATTGCTGGGGGGCAGGCTGCTCAGTGGTTAAAGGCCACATAAGAGTAGTATGGTCTAGGACAGGTCACGCAAGCTTCCCTGAGTCTCAGTCTCTTTATAGGTATAGACATAAGCCCCATAATAGCACCCACGCCAAAGGATTCATCTGTGAAGTGTTTAATGTAATGCCTGGGATATAATAATTGCTCAATTCATGCCCATCATTACCATCAGCCATTCAAAAATACCATGATTATTCTTGTCCTGCCTACTTCATAAGAGTTTAGGAGGAACCAATGAGAGAATTATTTGGAAGATGCTTTATAAGCTGTGAAGAACTAGACAAATACACCTATGTTGTTACAGTTCTTAAGTGGTCTGGGCACAATGCACCACTCAATAAATATTTGTTAAAGAAACAATGAGTCAGTGAATGAAATCAAACCGCCTTCCATTGCTGTTTGCCTTGGGCCAGTGACAGGAAGCCCTGGTAATCGGCATTCCTAAACACAGCTTAAATTTCTCATGCAGGCACAGGCACCTCAGAGACTCTCAACCTCATCATACTGCCTGCTTTCCTGAGAAACTCATCATAGAAAAGGCAAGGCCTTTAGCCTTCATGCCCTGACCTAGAAGAGACAGCACAGAGATTATTTTTGTGGAAAACAAGAAAGGTCACATTTCATAATTCTGTGTTCCAATCCCTGAGCACTGGCAAGAGAAAGAGAGATCTGTCAAGTGGGCTTTCCACTTAGAGAAGCATAATAAGTCTTAAGAGTTTGCATGATGCATTGGTATCCCCTTGAAAAAGATATTCCGAGTCCGAGAAGCACCATAAATATCCTTCAATGTGGTATATGTCAGCTAAAACGCTCCCATCCTTGAGTAGACATAGACAATATACAATAGAGACAGAGGTAAGTTATGCTCGGGAACATATTCAGTAATCTAATCACCCAGAGGACACCCACAATTTACAGTTTAATCGCCCACAAGGTATAGTTTCTCTGTAATTGAATTAGATTTCAAAATAAGGCAAACCTGATTTATAATGTTGTTAAAATACACACACACACACACACACACAACAGGGTATGTTTTCTTGTTTGTAACACTAATCCAATGGTTAGTGTTAATGTATTACCAAGAAATGAAGCAAAATGGATAAATGTTAGGTATTTAGGGTCCACTGCACAAAGAGGCTACATAAGCTAAAGATTGAAGATGCAGGAAAAGTTATCCTTCTCATTTATGTTCACTTAAGGCAGATGTACTATTTTACTTTAATCTGCTTCAGGCCTATTCAACTAAACACAACTTGAAGTATAGTTACTCGTTCAGCCAACAGACATTTGAGCATTGAGTCTGTGCTTACCGCTGTGTTTGGTGCTCAAGGCTCTGTGATGTGTACTAGGTGTGTGACCTTGGGCTCACTGCTCTTCAGTCTAAGCCTCAGTTCTCATGCCTGTAAAGTGGAGACAATAGCAGTTTCCATCTCATGGGGCTGCTGTGATGATTGTGATAAATCACTTAGTGTGGTATGTATATCATCATCACATTTATCATCATTACCATCATCACCACATTCACCACCACCACCACCACCATCATTACCACCACCATCATCATCACCATCATCACCATTACCACCATCCTCATCCCCATCACTATCACCACCATCATCATTACCACCATCATCATCATCACCACCATCATCATCATCACCACCATCATCATCATCACCACCATCATCATCATCATCCCCATCATCATCATCACCACCATCACCATCATCATTGATTTTGTTATCTCCATGCATGCAAAGAGTTATCGTTTTACAAAGGTATCAAACTAAAACTATTTCTAAACAATGTGATAAATGCTGATGTATCTGGTGTTTATACTTTATTGCCACATTAGTGCTCTGCAATAAAAACTAAAACCTCAGTGGCATTTACTGTATGGGTGTATTGCTCACACATCCGAGGGCCACTACAGGTTGACCAGATGGCTCTGTCTTCTCACCTGGGTTGATTCACATGCCTAAGGTTGGTCGTGTTTGGGTTGGTTTCTGCTGGCCTCAGCTAGGTGTATCCTTATTCCACATTCTTTGTGTCTACTTCCCGTAGCCAGTCACTGGTCCAGGCATGTTTTTTTATGGTAATGGCAGCAGGTCAAAGAGAACAAGTGAAACATGCAAAAGTTCTTGAGGTCTAGGCTCAGAATTGGAACATCATTGTTTCTGCCCTCGTGCTGTTGGCCAGAACAAGTCCCGTGGCAGAGCCCAGATTCTGGGTGGGAGGGGCATCAAGGCTGCATGGCAGAAGGCATGGACGCAGAGAAGGGTGATGAACCAGGTGTATCAGTGCAATACATCCTACATGTGTCTCTGCAGAGATGCTGGAATATAAAAGAGAGTCCCTAGGGCTGCTGTAGTGGGTGCAAGAAAGGCTTCTGGCTGAGTCTTGAAGTGAGGGGAAGAGTTCCCCAGACCACCTCTGTCAGTTTTGGGGGCCCATAAACCAGTATTTTGTTGTTTTTCTTTACCTCCTACACAGTTAAAGAGCCCAGAGAGTAAGCTTCCTGAAACTGAAAACATCAGCAGATCTGAGCTCTGTGAGAACATTTCCCGAACCCCAGAAAGAGGTCACTGAGAGACACGGCTAATCCATCACCCTGTGGACACTTTGGGCTTCCTTCTGGCTTCCAACAAGGAGGTCAGCACAGATAGAGCCTTTAGTTCCACATCTAAAACAGATACAAATCATCCTAGTTCATTGTCCAAGGGGTTGAGACCTCAGAGGTCCAACCCTTAACGACTTGGGCAAAATAGAGCCATTTTCCCAGATGGCAGGATCAGAATGTACGTGAGCCCCTCCGCGATGCTGTGTGCACCTGTGTCTTCAGGGCCACAAGGAAACACACTGAGAGCTTATCTAAAAACTCCTCCAGTGCTGAGTGCACAGCATTCTGTACGGCTCCTTATAGAACATGCCTTTTAAAAGAATCAATGATCGCCCTGGCTAAATGGCTTGGTTGGTTGGAATGTCATCCTATACACCAAAAGGTGGTGGGTTCGATTCCCAGTCAGAGCACATACCTAGCTGGTGGGTTCAATTCCCAGTCACGGTGCCTACAGGAGGCAACCAATCAATGTTTCTTCCTCTCTCTCTCAAAAAAAAATCAATAAAAACATATCCTCGGGTGAGAATTTAAAAAAAAAAAGAATCAAAGATCATTTCCAGATCAAGTAGTGTCAACATTTAAAACCTTAGAAGAGGCATCCTTTGGAGAGAAAGTCATTCTCCCTAGGAACACAGAGGGAGCAAGCTGGGGAGTTCGGGGACCTCAGCCTGCTTATCTCTGGCAGGGGAAGCCCATTGCACATAAGACACTGCAGGAGTGAAACGAGGGCAGCCCCCCCCCCCCAATTCCTGCAGCTTAAAGGGCAAAGAGAACTCTTTTATTATTATTTTTTCTCTATTGATTTTTAGGAAAGAGGAAGGGAGAGGGAGAGAGAGATGGAAACATTGATGAGAGAGAACACTGATTGCTCACCTCCTGCATGCCCCCCACTGGGGATCAGGCCCACAACCTGGGCATGTGCCCTGACTGGGAATCAAACTGCTGACCTCTTGGTGCATGGGTTGACGCTCAACCACTGAGCCGCACGGGCCGGGTACAAGGAGAACTCTTAACCCTCTTCCTCTCTTCTGTTCTTAAGTCCCTGGCTCCCTTCCTCCCTTCCTCATCTTGCTCCTCCCTCCTCCCTCCCTCAAAGATTACTGAGGACTAATCCAAAAGGGAGAGTATCATTTAGGATACTTTTGGCCTCCAGGAAGAATAGCGTTAACTCCAAATGGTTTAAGCATATAAAAAACTTAAGACATGTAACAAGAATTCCAGAGGCAGGTTGGTTCAGGGTTGGTTAATTCAACTAAAGAGAAGCTTTGAGTTCTTCCCTAAAACTAGGCAAAACTTTCCCCACACCTACCCTCCCAGTAGATTTTTCTCACCTCTCATTAACCAGAATGAAGTCACATCCACCATTTTTTTTTAATCCGCACCTAAGGATATACTTTTCATTGATGAGAGAGAGAGAGAGAGAGAAACATCGATCGGTTGCCTCACACATGCACCCTGACCAGGGATCAAATTTACATACCAGGTATGTGCCCTGATAGAGAATCGAACCTGTGACCCTCCAACCACTAAGCTACACTGGCCAGGGCACACCCGCCATTCTTATTTATTTTATCCTCACCCAAGGATATTTTTCCATTTATCTTCAGATAGAGTGGGGGGTGGGGGGAGAAACATCCATGTGAGAGGAACACATTGACTGGCTGCCTCCTGCTTGACCCCGACCAGGGCTGGTGACAAACTGCAACTGAAGTATGTGCCCTTGATCGGAACCTGTGACTCATTGGTCAAGATACAGCCTGTGGGGTGGGGCAAGGTCCTACCTCCCCTGAAGCATTGAGTGTTCAGCACTCTAAAAGAACTAGAATTCTGCAGCATGGATGAGGTGGGGGTTGCAGGTGGGTAGACAGCCGCGTGCATCTGCCAAAGAGAGAGCTTTAAAGTCTGGAAGTTCAGACCAGAGAGAGTCAGGGACATTTCTCTAGATAATTAACCACTGGCTTTCGTGAAGCCAGTGACTTGGGTTAAAATTCAAACTCTGAACTGTCTGACCCTAGGCAATTTATCTGAGCTTTCATTTCTTCATTTATGAAATAGGCCCAATGATGTCTAGCTTACCTGGCTGCTATGAGAATTAAATGAGATAGTATATGATGAAAAGCCCCTAGGACGCTGGCATCTAACTAATGATCCTTAGCTCAGATGCCCCACAGGCCCCTCCTCCTCTGTTCTCTCAGGACAAGAAGCCACCATCCTAGGTAAAAGCTAACATCTGGAATCAGACAGGTGTGGTTACAATGACGGGTCCTGCCAGGTGCCAGCCACATAATGCCAACCAAGCGCTGAATTTCTCTCTGCTTCAGAGCACCGATCTGTGAAATGGGAGAAATACTGCTCCTGAAATCACAGAAGGTGATTCTGAGAACTGCATGGTGCATTGCTAATACAGGATGCAGTGGGTGCCTACTCTTGGATAAGCATTCACTAAATAATAGTTGTCCCTGTTACTGCTGTTGTGACCGTCAGTTCTGGCACAGTCATGTCACCCTCCTCCCCCTAAAGGGCTCCAACCTGCCAGGTACTAGGGCCTCCAGATTCATGGCAACACTCTGCAAGAAGCAAATCTGACTGCTTGCACCTTGAGATGCATTCCCGTTTTCCAGAGGGTAAAGACCAAAAACATCCTTTGAACGGCCTTCAATGCCCAGTACCATTCGGTTCCAGTTTACCTCCTGGTCTCCCTCGCACCACGCTTCACTCCCCACCCCACCCCAACCTGCTATTCTTCATCCGGCCACAGGGACCTTGCCCAGGCTGTTCCTCCCACTTGAAATGTTCTTTCCCCATTTGTTAGTCAACATGACCTTTTCCTCCTTCAAACCCCACCCCAAATGTCGCTTCGCAAGGAACCCCAGACAGAGACGGCTTCCTCTAGAACATGTTTGCAGCAGAGAGGTGGTGCCCTGAGTGATTAAGAGGATGAACTAGGAATCAAGACTGTGTGTGTGGCCCAGCCGGTGTGGCTCAGTGCATTGAGCATAGTCCTGTGCATCAAAAGGTCACTAGTTTGATGCCCAGTCAAGGCATATGCCCAGGTTTCAGACTCAGTCCCCAATAGGGAGCATGCAGGAGGCAGCTGATCAGTGTTTCTCTCTCATGGATGCTTCTATCTCTCTCTCTAAAAAAAAAAAAAAGTCAATAAAAACATTAAAAAAAAAAAAGACTGCACACATACCTCAGCCTTACCACTTCCCAGCTGTGTGACCTTGGCCAACTTAACCTCTCTGTGCCTCAGTTTCCTTATCTGCACAAAATAGTAACAGTAATAATGATGCCTACCTCCTAGGGTTATTATTAAGATTAAATGAGTTATTATTATTAAAGTATTTAAAATAATGCCAGGCACAGAGTAAATGCTATATAAGTGTTTACTAAATCAAATTAATAAAGTGTCCCGTGCCTCCAGAGAATCTCTCTAAGTCTGCAATTATGCACTCATTACCATGATAATTTGATTACTCGCTGTTTCCCCTTCCAGATCAAATGCCCCAGGAGCCCAGGGCCATGCCCCTCACTGCAGCCCAGCTCCAGTCACAAGACCTGGTGCAGCATGGATTTGCAATACATATGCATTTGATTAACAAAGGAAAACTTAACACATAGCATAAGTCAATATTTTCCTTGCTTCTGCCAAGATAGAGAGGCCTCTCCAAGCCCTCTGACCCTCCCAGGTCTTATAAGCAGCAGCACAACAAGCAACCGTTGCCGACAGCCCAGCCAGCGCCGGGGCGGCCCCAGGGATGCAGAGCCGGTAATGGGCCCCATATTGTTTCAGATGTTCCGGACCACAAAGTGATCATGTCTGAGATAATGTCAGCCTGGTTAACCCCAAATTCCTCCACTCACGCCATCGCACGGAACTCTTTCAAACATCCTGCACACCAACCTTGCAACCACAACCAATGCAGGACGGGAGCCTTAATCAGAGAGGAAAAGATTAATTGGAGAGCCGCCTGGAGAGCACCCCTGTGCCAGGCCTGCCATGCTTGTAATGCAGGCAATTAGGGCAGCGCTGTGACTTGTGTTATCACAGCGGCAGCAGCCCCAGCGGAGTCTCTTCTCTCCATCTTTGCGGCCCGTGCCCTTGGAGGGGCAGAAAGCACCCAGATGAAAGGTACCTATCAAGGACACTAGCAGAAGGAAGTGACCACCCCCAGATCCATACAGAGGGCAGTCAAAGCATCACTAAAAGATGACGCCAAGCCTTGCTCTAACTCTTCCACAATGTGTACAGCAGTGACTGCCCATTCTTTATGATCCACAGTCTGGGGCCTCAGTCCCCTCATCTGTAAAGTGGCAGAGTAGGACCATCTCAGTTATGACATAACGCTTCACTCTAAACTCGTGTGTCTCAGAACAGACATTTCCTGGGAGTTTATAACCTCTCGCATGAATCTTCAGATGCCTGCATGTTCCATCCATCTAGGACATAGTTATCAAAAGCCAGCATTGTGCCAGGAGCTGCCGCAGGTTCTGAAAATTCATTTTGGCCAACCAAGATCCCTGCCTTCCATCGCAGGGGCTGTGGGTTCCAAGAGCCCTGAGTTGGAGACCTAAAGCCTCCTGGACAAGCACCTCAACTAAGTCTCAGGTGTGCTTCTGTAACCATGGAGAATAACACCCATTTTGTAGGGCCATTGTGAAAAATAAAGTAGATGGTGTATATTATATAAGGAAACCAGTATAGAACCCAGTACGGTGTAGGGGCTTTGTAAGTGGGAGTTATTTGTTTAAGGGTCTCGTTATGTGGATGTTATACATGTGCAGTGAGCTATCCGGTGTCAGAGGGATTTCAACTCTCGAGTGAGAGAGACATTTCCCTTCAGGAGAGGCAGCAGGCAAGGTGCCTGAAACCACCAGCTAATGAGGCCCACTGTTAGACAGAAAGAGCCAGGAGGGAGCCTGCAGGACGGGAGGTGGAGTAATGCTGTGATTGACATGCACGAGCCAGGAGCTGCCATTTTTCTTACTGAAGACACCCTAGGACACCCTGGGGGGTAAAGGGACCTGCATGATAAAACCTCCCACCGTGAGAATCTGTTTTGAACTCTCATCACTCTGCCAGGTGACCGACCAGGTTAGTTCGTCTCCAGTAGGTCATACACGTGCACACTCACTCATCAAAGAACAGGAAAACCAGTCCTGACTCTTCCCGAAACACACAGTGGAGCCCTCTTCATGGGACTCCTGAGTGAGTGCCCATTCTTTACACCGCCGTGGCGTCCCGTGCGTTCTGCTGTCATGACTCTGGTTCCACGAAGCCACGAAAATCACATTTTGTAATCTGTGTGTCACTGGGGCCCCGAGACTGATCCACAGATGCTGTATTCATCAAGGTTGTCTGGGATGCAAGTGACAGGACCTCAGCTTGAGCAAGGTCAAGCAGAAATAGAGTGTGATGACTCATGGAATCCACCGTAGGGTGGAAATCTGGGCAGGGGCAGAGTTCAGCTGGGTCACAAGAATAATTAAACAAGAGGCTCAAGGACTACCATGGTGCATATACTCTCCCCATTCTCTCTCTCTCTCTCTCTCTCTCTCTCTCTCTCTCTCACTCTCACACACACACACACACACACACACACACCTGCTTTTCTGGAAAAGTTGGGTTTATTCTCAATAATGACGTACTTGCTTCTTCCAAATGTTGGAAGCACTCAAGTCTGAGCTCATGTGTTCTTCATCTTTCAGAGAGACTGACCCTCTTTCAGGCCCAGTCTAAGCATACCCCAAATAGATTTGTATTGGTCAAACCCACAGCATATATACCAATGGGCCAAGCAATGGTGGGTGACCTGTTTGTGGGGTGGTGGGGTGTTCATGCAACATGCCAATTCCTGGAAACTGGAAAACATATAGTTGCAGTGGGGGTGAGGGGATCAGCTTCTTAGATAAATGGATGCTCTTTCCACAAGAATGGCAGATCAAGCCAGATGCAGGTAAGATTACTAATAGCTTAAGCTTATAAACTATATGTCTGTGGATACTCTTCTATCCTGCTCAAATGCTTGAGAGAAAGTCCCTGTCTTTTATTAGACTCTCAAAAGAATTTCTATATACAGAAGCTTAAGACATTGTTCTGGACTCCAGAAGAGGGACTGTACCTCTCTGTCCTTCGTTTCCAGTACCTAGGACAGTTCCTGACACTCCAGCTGCTCCATACATATTTTTGAATGAATGAAACTATAATGAATATATAAACAAAGTTGGTTGAAGGAACTTCACGTTCCGGAGAGAATGTGTTTCTCTCAACACATGCCCAGTTCCAATCTGACAACTTTGGATTTTTAGAAAAGAACAAATTCCAGGAGAAGCAAATGGTTTGGTAAACATGGACAGCAACCAACCTCCTTTATCCATTCCCTCTTTGAACAACAACAAAAACCGGAAAAATCTGCCACGTGGCGCTTCGGGTAGTTGGCCAAAGTCAATCCTGAACGACTCCTGGGAGGTGGGTATTTGTGCCTCCACCTACAGACTGTAAGACTAAGGCTTAGAAATAGCATCACCAAGGTCACAAATAGCATCGCATAGCCGAGCTGAAATCTGAACCCAAGTCCATGTGTTTCCAGTAGCCTTGTTAAATGCCAAAACACTTCCTTCTAAGAAATCTTCATCGAGTGTCTTCTTCCTACCAAGATTGTACCATGTCCTTTACATAGGTTTTCTCAATCCTCACCGGAACCCACTAAGGCAGCAGCATTTAGCCAGAGTGTTGAGGGAGGCATGCACTTTCCCTTCTCAGTTACGGTCTGGGGTCCTTGCAGGTGGTGGGCAGAGGCGCTGGCTATCCAGGTCGGACCGGCATCTTCTGAGGGCCCTGAACCACTCCAGGTTCACTGCCTTTATCAGCAGGGCACTCACGTTCACCATGGGAGGCGTGAGATGCCCCGGCTTCGTGAGAACGCATCCCCCGATTCAAGGCCAGTGAACAACCGACTTGCAAAGCTAAACACATCAGAAGGCGCAATTACAGATGGTATTCTTCCGCTGAAACTGCTGTGATGGAGCCCAGAAGTTCCCGCTGTACACAGGGGGTGCCTGGTCCTACCTTCCTCCCTCGGCTTCCAGGGGGCTCGGCAAAAACTGAGATAGTTACAGGGGTGGGTCCCACCGATGGGGCTTGACGGAAAATACCCAGTGGCGAGGTCCGTGCTGCCCGGGAAGGGACGGATTCTAAAGATCAAACCCAGACTCAGCATGCTGGAATTTTTCACGTTTCACATGTCTGGACACCCCCTTATGGGCGGGCTGGTGGAGGTGGGAAAGAAAGGTTGCCTAAAGCATTCAGACAAATAATTGATTTTGCACAGGAGGCTGGGCCTCTGCTCCCTGCTGAAATGACCTGGGTGTGAAGTGGAGTGAGATGAAGGAGAGATGCCGGCAGCCCGCAGGGTGGGGTGAGCTGGGGGTGCGGGGCCACACTCTAAAGCCAGACCCTCCTGAACCGAGGGCACCCCTGCCCTTTGCCCCTGATCCGGCGATGCCTCCTCACTCTCACGGAACATTAAGCCCTTCCTGCAAATTCAAAAGGGAGCCCTCTGGAGACAAATCAACCATCAAGGAAAAAAACAGCAAAACTCATTTCATTTGGCAACCACCGCTTTAGGAAAGACATAAATATTGGATTTGCAACTTTATTTTCCTCCGGAGAGACACTTGGAAGAAAATTAAAACAATGCAAGATTTAATTATTAAAAGCCAAACATTCCTGCACATATTTTCTGGCCCAAAGTTTTAAAAACAAACTCCCAGAGAAAATACATTTTTAATGACCAACTCCCTCCTACTCACGCTATATTTCAAATCATCTCTCCATGATGACTCACCCCACACAAATGAAGGAAGAACACCAGGGAAATCAGAGGGCAGGCTTTCTGCTAACCGAGACACTTGGAGATTTGGGGAAATGGTTACCTTAAAATCACCTTGGTTTGGGGTATATTTCTACCCTCATCTGCACCGACATACTACATTCATAGATAATGTTTAAACTGGCCACATTCTCACCTGTAGGCATTTTCTTCTTTTGTGAAAAATCCCAAACAGGATATGAACATAGAGAAAAGAGGCAAGATGGTCAGTTCTTCATTCAACAAACATTTGTTGGGGTCTATTACATTCCCCCTAAACTGTCCTAGGCACTTTGCATATTTTGGTTAGTAAAGTGAAGGGGTGTCACTCATTGTATTCTGGGGAATGCTAAAGTGATTCTGTCTACCCCTACTAGTCCCCACCTGCTGGGCTTCCTCCACCCTTTGCTGAGAGGGCCAGAGACCATACAAGCCAAGCCCCATCTTCTCTCCTCATCGCTCAGTCACTGAATGACCCCACAGTGGTGATTGCTTCCTCTCCACTTGTCTTTGAATGTTTTTTGTTTGGCTGCTAGTTTAAGACAGAATGTATGTACTAACAAGTGTTTGTTAGACTCCGAGGCAGGTACTCAAGAGCTGAGACATCCACTAAAGGGTGGATTTACTGGTCTTGGTGGCTGTGGAAATAAGACAAGGCATCATGCAGGATAGGGCTCCAGGGCAAAGCTCAGTGGCCGCAGGAGCCAAGGTATTATTCTGTCCTGTCTGCTGAGGGAATTTCACCAGCTCCTCGATGACATACAACGTGGGCAGTGAAGCCTTTGGGTTTGCAAAGTGGATAAAATAGGGCAGAAAAGGGGGTGCTGGGGGAGAGGCTCCTGGAGGGAAAGAGGTGGTCTTCCTGTGTTTCCTGAGACAGCTGCAGGGCCCCACTGCCTCACTCACTTGTTGCAGAAGGAGGAGAATACAGTTCATCAAGGAGTGAGAAGCTAAATCCGTCTCAGTCCTGATTCAAATCACCCCAGAATATCACAAGCTCCTAGCTACATGTAATCATTTAGGGGGTCCTGGCCCTCACCCAACTCGCCCTCCCATCGCACAAGTACATGTGGCAATCACGCCAAGATGAAGGAGGGGAGTGGCTGGTGCTGGCAGAGCCCCTCAGAAACGTAGACGGAACCAAATGAAATCTTCTCCACCTAAGAATGTCTTAAAAACTAACGTAGCCAATACTTCCACTTGACTTGAGATGTGAGGCATCGAAGGCAACTTAAAACAACTTGGGGGAAGAAGGGTAAATAAACCAAGGATGATTTATCTCTGAGGAATAACGGTGTGACTGCTGAATAATTACATGCACCAATCTTTATTAGCATGCAAAGTAGCTGGGCTTGGTTGGCTCCCAGCACTGCTGGAAGGACAAAAAGTCGAGAGAGCTGTGCACGCACTAATAAATCACACCCCAGCCCTCCCTGTGTGCGGTGGCGACTCCCAGACCCCAGAGGCTGCTCTCTGTGCAACTCTTCTCGGGGAGATAAGCAGCAAGGGTTTCATTTCTACCTTCTTGTGATGGATTAGCCCCTAGAGGTCCTCCAGAGGAAATGACTTGGATTTATCTTTGCACAAGTTTGATCCAAATTATGACTGTTCTGTCCAGCAGCTTCTGCAACTAGCTGTGATCCCTGTCCTCCTCTGGCTGGAGAACTAAACACCTTTGCCGGAGTCAGGACTTAGCCACCTCGGGAAGTGGGTTCCATCAGGGGACCTCAGGACATGGTCCCAGCTCTTCCCCAAGGGCTCAAAGAGCTGCTCACAGTGGCTGCTGAGAAAGAACCTGCAGAGCTTGCTGCCGCCTTCCTGAAAAATCTGTCCTGGTCAACCCAAGAGCACAACTTGGCTGCTTTTAAAATCTCTGAAGCTGGAGTAGATTTGAGCTCCCACATAAGGATTTCAGAGGGTTTAACCTGGGAAAAACAATAATGATAGTAATTGTTCAAATAGTGCTCGTTTCAATTTCTGCAGAATTTCGAGTGTGGCGGGTACATCAGCCATACATGCATGCACACACACACCATGCACACAATAGGAATGATTACTGTCCTTTTACCACAGTGCCGCCACATTGAGTACACGTACACACACGCACACACAGTTGACTCTTCAACATGGGTTTGAACTGCATGGGCCCACTGACATGCAGATTTTTTTCAGTAAATACAGTCGGCCCTTTGCACCCATGTTCACATCCGCAGATTCACCCAACCGCAGATCAAAACTATTTCCACATTCCCAACAGTGGTTTCCCCAATGCGGTTTCCTAACTTCAGATAAAAAAAAAATAGTTTTGGATCTATGATGCAAATACTGGTTGAAAAATACTGGTTGAATCTGCAGATGCAAAAGGCCAATTATATAGTCAAAAGTTATGTGAAGTTTTTTAACACAGGGCACTCAGGTCAGTGCCCCAACACCCCCCCCCCTTGTTCAAGGATCAACCACATACACACACACACACACACATGCACGTGTGTGTGTGCGTATGTATGTATGTGTGTATGTAGATATAATACATACATAGATGCATCACTATACACATAATATACATAAATATACTTATTTGAACACCAACCCTATGCTATAAGGACTTCTATTATCCCCTTACATGGATGAGAAAACTGAGCCTCAGAGAGTTAAGTAACTTACTCAGTAGCTAAGATGGAATTCAAATTCAAGCATTCTGGCTTTAGAGTCTATGTTCGTAATGATGGTACTAAAATGTCTGTATTGTTAGTTCACTTAAAATTTTCAGATGCTTTCCATGACTCACAGGGTAAAGACAAAACTCCTTACAAGGATACATGAGGATGGCCTGAAAGACCTGGCCCCTGGCTTCACCTCGTGCCTCCCCTCCTTGCTCTCGGGGCTGCAGCTGCCCTGTCCTGCTACTGACTCTCCGGTGATGCAAACCCTGTCCTGGTCAAGGCTGTGATCCTCATCCTGGGCAGCTCTTCACTGCCCCCTTGGCTTGGCCAACTCCTATACACCTTTCAAAGAAGTCAGGGCCTTGCCTGGGTAGCTCAGCTGGTTGGGGCATCATCCTGTACACCAAAATGTTGTGGGTTCCATTACCAGTCAGGGCACATACCTAGGTTTCGGGTTCGATCCCTGGTCAGGGCACATATGGGAGGCAACCGATCAGTGTTTCTCTCACATTGATGTTTCTCTCTTTCTCTCCCTCCCCTTCTCTAAAAACCAATAAAAAACCAATATCATCAGGTAAGGATTAAAAAAAAAAAAAAAGATTTGGCTTAATGTCACATCTCCCAGAAAGCCTTTCCCAACATCCCTTGTCCCCTACTCCGCTGGTTCTCTATCTGTCCTTACAGTTCCTGTAAGCCTCTTGTATGACATGCAGCCAGTTGTAACTAAGCAACTGTAGGTCTGATCGTCGGTGCCCTCTCTCTTTCACACGCTAGACCGTAAACGTCGTGAGGACAAGGACTGGGTATATCTTTCCATCTCTGCCTCCCTAGTACCTAGCATTGGCCCTGGCCCATAGAACAACTATTTACTGAGTGACCTAAAGAAGGTCAACTTTAAGCTGTGCCATGATACGTACTGAAGCACTCTGAAGTCTGTCAAACTATATTAGACACAAGAGAATAAAAATATCCTCCCTCTGACCATCTTTACGACCACCAAGACCACGGATGTGGACACAGGGGATGTTATCTTAAAATGAGAGCATTTGCTAAGCTTAGCTCCACAGACAAGTGTCAAGTTTACTACATGTCGGCTCCCACGCAGCATTTTCGTGCATCATCTCATCCTGTCCCCAAGTCCGCATGAGGTCAGCACCATTATTATCCTCATTTTATTTACTTACTTATTTTTTATTTGTTTTAATTTACTGTTGACAGTATTACAGATGTCCCCCAATGTTCTTCCCCTTTACCTCCTCCTCTCAGCCCCTACCCCACCCCAGGCCATCACCACACTATTGTCTGTGTCCATTGGTTATGCATAGATGTATTTAAGTTCTTTGGTTAATCTCTTCCTGCCCTCCCCCTTGCCCCCCACTGAGATATGTCGGTCTGTTCCATGGCCCCCTGCCTCAGGACCTATTTTGTTCATCAATTTATTATGTTCATTAGGTTCCACTTATAAGTGAGATCATGTAGTACCTGTCTTTCTCTGACTGACTTATTTCACTCAGCATAATACTCTCCAGGTCCATCCATGTTGTCTCAAAGGGTAAGAAATCCTTCTTTTCTTACCACTGCATAGTACTCCATTGTGTATATGTACCACAGCTTTTTTATCCACTCATCTACTGATGGGCACTTGGGCTGTTTCCAGATCTTAGCTACTGTAAATAGTGCTTCTATGAACACAGGGGTGCATATATTCTTTCTGATTGGTGTTTCAGGATACTTAGGGTAGATTCTTAGCAGTGGGATCACTGGGTCGAATAGTATTATCCTCATTTTAGAGATGGAATGACTGATACTCATGGTCTCACTCTTAACATTTACTGGGGTTATAGAAATTTATTGTTAAAATAGACCTCAACAAAGTACAACAGCAAGCGAGGAGGTTTAGGACCCTCTCCCAATCCTTGTTCCCTTGCAGGAATATTGGGAGAAAAATGGTTTGAATGCCCACATACCTGCACACCATTATCCTTCTGTTTCCTCACTAGTCAGGGTAAGTGGTTGGGACTTTTCTTCTCATTCTTCACATCCTTCTCACAGTAACTGCTCATGACCTTGCCCAGAACCTAGGTCTCTACTCATTGAGTCACACAGAGCTATCAAGCTCCCGCTCTTTGCCAGACATTGTTCTAGACACAGAAAGAACAGCATCAAGCAAGACAGAGGTTGTACTCTCCGGTAGTTTATGTTGTTTGAAGGAACTTGACTTCTCTGGCACATAAAAATTAGAAAGTTGAGACTACTCAAAATTGGCATTCAAACCCAAGCTCCAGGAAGGCTGACATGGCCCAAGAAACCTCTGGATAATCTTTTTCAAGGATGTCTCAGATAATAGATGGCTCTGAAAGAATGGTCATCAAGAGATTATCCACCCACTGTACACGTAGGAAGGTGGATTTCGGCGCTCTTTATAAATCTGACTACAGAGTGGTCTTTTAGGGCAAGTGTGAGCATCCCGATGTCCCGCCCCCATGAAATCTTTCACTTTATAAGCATAATAAACTTGAACATGATTTCCTTTTGCATTGCTTTCAATGACTTTGGATCCCAAGTTCTTTCTAGGTCCTATTTCAGCTCTAAGTGTGGAGAAGACCTAGTATCTGACACTGACAGTACATGGTCTGGCAAAGGAGACAGGCAATTAGTCAATAATATAGTGCAAGGGACAGATCACACGGAGCCAAGATTGATTCATTAGGAGCTTCCACAATAAACAGAGTTTGCTGGGCTCATCAGGAGAAATGGGGATGAGAGGACTATTTCCAGTGACTAGCTCCTGTTTTTTCCCTACCCAGTGTCATTCTTCCTTTTAGAGTTGCTAGCATTCTTTTATTCTTTGAAGAGCTATCCCTCCCTTGACTTCTCTCAGCCTCTATGGGTTAGACTGGACACATGATCTACATCTGGCCAGCCCACGACTGGGAATGGGAGCCAAAGTGAGATCATAGGAAGGATAACTGAAGAATTTATCTGGAATGCACTAAAGAGAAACAAGCAGATAAGGTAAGCAAGAGATAAGAATGATTGATTGAAAAGCTCCCACATGCATTTAACGGGAGTCCAAATAGTGAATGAAGACTATGGTATAGAAGGAGCAATGGGAGATATCATCCTGGAGAATTTTCCAAAGTAGAAGCAACATGGATCCCTGAAAATTCTTATTAGAATAAATAAAATGTACAATTACATACAGCATACAGACACTGCATCACATAAGGAATAAAGAAAATTCTTAAAAGCTGACACAGAAAAATGATTATTGCCTGCAAAGAAATGGCACTTAGAATTGACAAAATACTTTCATGAGGAACACATGTCAATGGGAATAACAGGAGAAATTACTCTGACTCTAATATTTCCTGACTATGACTCAAGAATGAAGGCGACATGTTTTCAGACAAAGATAGGCTAAGAAGAGTTTACCATCCACCAAGTCTCACCAGAAGGACTGTGAAAGTAGGCTTCAGAATAAAGATAAATACAGAGAAACATGCTAAACAAAGTTGAGCCCAGACATGAATAAAATATATTGGCAGTCTATTTTAAATGTGAACTACAAATAACTATTTAAAAACATTTTTTTTCAATTAATAAAAACAGAATGAACAAATAATGCCTGGTTGCATCCATGCCCTGGTACCACTAAGGGCTTCTCAACTTTGGCTCTACTGATACTTGGGTTGGATAATTCTGTTGGTCTAGGGCTGCCCTGTCCACTGTAGGATGTTAAGCAGCACCTTTGGCATCCACCCACCAGAGGGCAGTAGAGCATCTCACCCCTTCATTGACAACCAAAATGTCTCCAGACATTACCGAATGTCTCCTTGGAAACAAACTTGCCCCCAGTTGAGAACTACACTAAGAAGTGATACAATCTATTGTTTCTGAACCAATGTAGAGGAAATAAAGTAAAAGTGACTGGTCCAAGAGAAAGGGGTAAAAAAGAGAGAAGTAATGAGAAAATATGGTGAACAAAAATAAGCAAGTGAGATGGTTTATAAAAGTCTAAATGTACTCTCTGGCCAACTTGGCTCAGCGGTTAGAGCATCAGACCACAGACAAAAGAGCTGCTGGTTTGATTCTTGGTTAAGGGCATGTACCTTGGTTGTGGTTTGTCCCCGGGCCTGATTGGGGTTGTACAGGAGGCAGCCAGTTAATGTGTCTCTCTCACATCTCTCTCTCTCTCTCTCTCTCTCTCTCTCTCTCTCTCTCTCTCTCCCCCTCCCTCTCTCCCTCCCTCCTTTCCACTCTATCTGATGATAAGTAGAAAAATATCCTCAGGTGAGGATTTTTTTAAAAAAGTCTAAATGTATTTGTATCACAATAAAGGTAAATAGACAAATTCACCTTTTTTTACATTTTTTTGGTTTTTTTATTGATTTTTGAGGGAGAGAGAGATGGGAACATTGATGAGAGAGAACATTGATTGGCCGCCTCCTGCATGCCCCCCACTGGTGATCAGGCCCACAATCTGGGATTGTGCCCTGACCAAGAATTGAACTGGTGGTGCATTGGTCAAAGCTCAACCACTGAGCCACATCAGCCAAGCCAATTCACCTTTAAAAGAAAGCAGTGTGTTCATGGATTGGAAGACTTAATAATGTTAAAATGTCCATATCACTCAAGTGATCTACAGATTCAATGCAATCCTTATCAAAATCGCAGTGGTGCCATGGCTAGTTTGGCTCAGCAATTAGAGCTTTGGCCTGCGGTCCAGAGAGACCCTGGTTCGGTTCCCACTAGGGGCATGTACCTCGGTTGAAGTTTGTCCCCAGCCCTGGTTGGGTCGTGCGGGTGGCAGCCGCTCAATGTGTACTTTTCACATCAATGCTTCTCTCTCTCTCTCTCTTCCTCCCTCTTCCTCCTACTCTATCTGAACAAAAAAATGAAAAAATGTCCTCGGGTAAGGATAAAAAAAAAATCCCAATGGCGTCTCTTGCTTTCTATCTCTATGGATTTGCCTATTGGGGACATTTTATATGAATTGAATCATACATTATGTGACCTTTTGTGTCCGTCCTTCTTTCACTTAGCTTCATGTATTACTTCATTCCTTTTCATGGAGAAATAACTTTCTGTTGTATGGATTTGCCACATTTTGTCTACCCATTTATCGGCTGATGACTATTTGGGTAGTTTCCACCATTTGGTTGTTGTGAACAGAGCTTCCTTGAATATTTGTATAGAAATGTTTATTAGAACACCAGTTTTCAAATATTTTGAGTATATACCCAGGATTGGAATGTCTGGGTCATATGGGATTTCTGTTAGACATATTGTTACATCAAAAGAGTGAACTAGTCTGGCCAGTGTGGCTCAGCAGTGGAGCATCGACCCAGGCACCAGGAGGTTGCCGGTCAATTCCCAGTCAGGGCACATGCCCAGATTGTGGGCCTGATCCCCAGTAGGGGGCATGCAGGAGGCAGCCGGGCAATGTTCTCTCTCATCAATGTTTCTATTTCTCTCTCCTTCTCACTTCCTCTCTCTGTAAAATCAATAAAGGTAAAAAAAAAATTTTTTAAGAGTAAGCCATAAGCAGCTACAAACTATAAACCAAAGAAAATACATTAGATGTATAGCTTTCTAGAAAAACATGAATTACTAAGTTAACTCAGGAAAAAAAAGAGAGAAACCACAGTAAGCCAATAACCAAAAAAAGAAACACAATCGGTCATCCAAGTTGCTTGTCCTGTCTAATGCACTCATTTTAAAGGCAAAAATAAAGAAAGAAAAAAAATACAGGCAAAATTTATTAAATTTTCAAGAAAAAGATAATTTTCTGTCTTATATAATTTTTTCTCAGAAAATATAAAAAGAAAGTCATGACTCACTTAATGAGGGTAGTATTACCTTAGTAACAAAATCAAACAAGGACAGTATGAGAAGAGAAAATTATAAACCATTCTCACTTATCAACATAGATGTAAAAATGTCAAATACAGCACAATAAAATTGGATTCATCGAGGCCTATAAATAATAAGACATCATGTTCAAATAGGGTTTATTCTAAGAATGCAGTAACAGTTCAAACTCAGAGCTCCCATTAAGGGAATGCACTACGTTAAAAAATAAGGAGGAAGCATATCATCATAACAAGTCATGCAGAACAGGCATTTTGTAATATTTAATAAAAACTCTTAGCAAACTAAGTATAGTAGGAAAAAAATTTAACCTAATAAGGTTATTTATCAAAACCTACTGCAACGATCGTGCTTAAAAGTGAAACTATAGGTGGATTCCTGCTCGTATCAGGGACAGAAAATAAATGGCCACACCCATGGTTTTCATTCATCACTACGCCTTGTCTTCCAGCTAATGTGAGAGACAATGAATGTAGTGTCAATCAGTAAAATCCAATAACAATGATACAATATGTTAATTGGTATATTCATATAATATGTTATTAATTTACTATATATTAATAAATATAAGATATGATATATACTATATTATATCCCTTTAGAGACATACGCTTTATTTATTTATTTAGAGTGGAAAGGTAGAGACAAAACAGTCTTGACAAGTGATATGGGTAAAGTAACCACAACCAAAACTTATTAGCATAATTAAGAATTTAGCAATATTACGGGATAATGGTCAATATATAAAATTCAATAGCATTATATTTAGAAATGAACAATTCAAAATTATATGAGAAAAAATCCCATTCACATGGTACAAAAACCTATAAAGTACCAAGAAATACATTTCAATATAGCTTAGATTAAATATAAATATATATTTTATATATACTATATATGTAGAGAGAGATCATTTATATAGAAATCATATAAATGGCCTAGCTTGTGTGGCTCAGTGGTTGAACACACCCGTGCACCAAGAGGTTGCTGGTTCAATTCCCGGTCAGGGCACGTGCCCAGGTTGTGGGCCCAGTCCCTAGTGTGGGGCATGCAGGAGGCAGCCAATAGATGTTCTCTCTCATTGATGTTTCTACCTCTCTCTCCCTCTCCTTTCATTTCTCTCTAAAAAAAATCAATAAAGAAAAAAAAATCTAAATAAATAAATAAATCATATAACTATATTAGCAAATTATATATATTATATATATAATATATATAATTGACAGGCATAAAGGAAATCCTCAAAAATAGTGAGACATATGCCATATTTGTAGATAAGAAAACAACATAATAAAGATGTAAAATATTCTCAGATAAATTCAGAGGGGAGAGGAGAGGGGGATGGAAAGAGATGAACCAGAGAACATATATGCATAACCCGTGGACACAGACAATAATGTGGCGAAGGCCTGGCAGAGGTGAGGAGGTGGGAAGAGAGGGGCAAAGGTGGTGCGTGGCGGGGGATAGGGGACATCTGTAATACTGTCAACAATAAAAATAAATAAATGTAATGCAATTTATATCAAAACTATAATAATTTTCATCAGACTTCAACACACTATTCTTTAAATTCACATAGAGGGGCAAAGGACTAAAAATAATGAGGATGGGAGCATTTGCAGATGGTTTTAGAAACATCTGGTAAACCCGAGGATGCACACACCCTCTGGCTGCACAATTCCACATCTACATATTTAATCTGAGCATCGTCTCATACACCAAAAGGTTGTGGGTTTGATTCCTAGTTGGGGTGTGTGCAAGAGGCAACCAATCTCTCTCTCTCTCTCTCTCTCTCTCTGTCCCCCTTCCTCTCTCTAAAATCAATTTAAAAAAAGAAAGTACAAAATAACCTGAATGTCCATCAATATGAAAATGGACAATAAATTGTAGTCTAGTCCTGCAGGAAAATATTATACAGAAGATAAATGGAGTGAACTAGAGTTATGCGTGAAAATGTAGATAAAAAAACAATGCTGAGTAAAAAAAGATAAATGGGATACCAGACTTCGCCTGTGGACTTAAAAATATCTAGAAAGTATCTATGGGAATAGAAATCCAGGCATCAAAAGAAGACAATGGGAATGGGGAACAGATCAGGGCGACAATTCTATCACACAAAAAAATATCTTTACAAATTCTGAAGCAAATATAAAACAATGTTAAGATGTGAGAAAGCTAGAAGGTGGGTACAGGAGGTTCGTTATATTGTTCTCTAATTTTCTGCTAGGATCTCCAGCTTTTCAGATTTTGCTATTTTTATTCAAATCTGAAATCACGTTTAACATTTTCCTCTAACCTCATATTTCCTGTGACTGTCAATCAGATCTAAATGCTCCATTGGATTTGGGTATGATTTATTTTCTTTTTAGCAAGACCACATCATGGGTGCTACTGGGCATTTCCTACTGCATCATATAAGAAAGTTCATAACATCTGATTTTCCCTCTTCCGGTGGGAAAACCCTAAGATTGAACATTGGGTTCAGGTGCTGTCTTTCTGACCCATCCATCATCAAACTCCTCATCATTCTGTCACCTAATGGTTTTAGCAGTTATTGATCATTACTGCCTCCCTTTATTATTTCATTAGGAGCTGCAAAATGGTGATTTCCTAGTGACTACTGGGAATTTCTAGCTGTTTTGCCATTCTTCTTGCTCTCATTGTTGTGGCTTTTCCTCCTTATTCACTGTCTGTCCTGATATATGGAAACTTAACTATGATTGTATGGGTAATGGGGTGTGAGAACTTTTTTTTTTTTTTTTAATCTTCACCCAAGGACACTTTTCCATTTTTTGTTCAGATAGAGTGGGAGGGAGACAGAGGAAGAGAGAGAGAGAGAGAGAGAGAGAGAGAGAGAGAGAGAGAGAGAGAGAGAAAAATCGACGTGAAAGGGACACATCCAGTGGCTGCTACCCACACGACCCAACCAGGGCCGGGACAAACTGCAACCAAGGTACATGCCCTTAGCGGGAACCAAACCCGGGTCTCTGTGGACCGCGGGTTAACACTCTAACCGCTGAGACAAACCAGCCAGGGCAAGAACTTTTTATACTCTCCTCTCTACTTTCCAATATTGAACATTTTCTGTCACAAAATTAGAAATAAAAGAAAAGCAAGGCAAAAAATAAAAATGTAAATGCATAGGAAAAACCACTGAAAGGAAACACCCCAAATAGGTGACCATCATTACTGCCAAGGTGGTAGGATTATTCAGGTGACTTTGATACATGACTGTATTTCCCAATTTATTAATAAAAACAAATGTCTTACATGCCTAATTGGAAAATCAAACAGAGGAGCAGAAGGGTGTGACAATAAACGGTGGGGGGCAGCAAGGAGGTGAGTGGTCTAATTTAAGTCTGGAGTCTGAGCCAGCAGCTCTAACAGCTATTATTTGAAAGAACTGGTTTGGCAGAGCCCTTGGGAGAGAGTGCATCAGGCTGAGAAAACCCGAATCCCGGGGCAGTGATGATCTTAGGGTGTTTGCAGAACCGGAGAAGCCAGAGTGCAGTGAGCCAAAGGATGAGTATCATTAAGCTCGCAGTAAAAATGGAGCCCAGCTGATACTCCACATCACCCCCAAAATGCCTGCTGGTTTCCCTCAGATGTCTGTGTTCCTGAAGCTGCAGAACCCAGATCTCGAAGGAAATCTCCACTTCTGCCCCCACTGAGTAGGTGGAAGGCAGAAAACCTGAAAACCCTAAATAATGGATCACAGTGGCTTCATAATGACAAGGCAAAATAGTGATAATTAGATGATTTTAATAGTGTGTCAAGATGAAGGATAATGGTCCTGGAAAACAAGGTTGGTAAATCATTGCCCCTCAGGCTCGCACGCGCACCCCAGTTAGGGAGTGAAAAATGCGCAATGCACAATCCCTGGCCACACGTTTTGGTTCAGCACAGTCTTCACTCCCACCCTTTTAGGGGTACTTCTGAGCCAAGCACAGCTGGGCTCCACTTCCAACTCTGAGGCAAAGTGAGAGCTAAGCTCACATTTATCTCACTTACTGAGCACTTTACATGGTGGCCCCAAGCTCTATGCTAGACACTGGCAATAGATAGCAAAGCTATCAACACCCAACGGGAAAACAGGCGACCCCGGGGCACTGCGACATCTAGTGGGGTGGGGAGTTGAGGCAGCCCTGGGGAGGGTCCCCTAGCCCAATGCCAGCCTCCTCTGGATGAGGGGAGCTTTCACAGAGAAGTGACACTTGAGTGGGTTTGAGGAAGGAGGACTCCTGTTCATATGAAGGGAGAGGAGGGCATTCCCGACGAAGGGAATCAAACCCGCCCACTTCGGCTAGGCTAGAGCGGGCAACGGGAGTCCCTAAAGGTGACAGTTACAATTATTTAGCTAATAAATACCTTTGGCAACATCATGGATGGACCTGGAGAGTGTTATGCTAAGTGAAATAAGCCCGTGGGAGAAAGACAAATGCCACAGGATTTCATGTATATGTGGAATCTAATGAACAAAACAAACACATGAAATAGAAACACTCATAGATACAGAGAGCAGACTGACAGCTGTCAGAGGGGAGGAGGGCTGGGTGAAAAATTGAAGAGATTAAAGGAAAAAAAAACCAGACACAGATGACAGTATGGTGATTGCCACAGGGAAGGGGTGGGGGAGAGGAAGAGGGCAGAGTGGGGATAAATGGTGACGGAAGGACATGGGGGGGGGGCATGCCAGGTGGTATACAGACGAGGTGTTACAGACCGGCACATTTGAAACTTGCATGGTTTCATTAACCAAAGTCACCCTAATAAATTCAATAAGGAAAGATTATTTAATGTCCCTGGCCCCAAATTTCTGAAAGCAGGACGTGTGCCGCATCCTTTGCAAGCACTTACACTTCATCCACCCCACCCACCGTCCACGGCAACGGGCTGAAGGGTGGGCCTCCCCTCTCAGGAGGAATGTTCTCTGTGCCCCAATCCATCAGGAGTCTTTATTTTTGTTTCTTATTTTTTTTACATATGTTTTTATTGCTCTTTTAGAGAGAGAGGAAAGGAGAGAGAAATAGAAACACCGATGTGAGAGAGAAACATCCATCCGCTGCCTCCTGCACGCGCCCCACTGGGGACCGAGCCCACAGCCTGGGCATGTGCCCTGACCAGGAATTGAACCAGGACCTCTCAGTCTATAGGGCAATGCTCAACCCACTGAGCCACACTGGCTGGGCCATCAGGAGTCTTAGCCTTTTGTTGTTCCAAAGTCACGTGCACAGGACAAACAGGAATAAGGAAAAGGAGCAAAGTAAATAAAATGCATCCCAATATTCTCCACGCAGGCATATCCATTGTAATGTTTCAATGCAGTTTCAGGTTTTACTTTTGCTCTGTGTGTATAATACATGTGCATTTTAGAATAAATTAGAATCACACTAATTGTAAACTGAAAATCATTTTCTCCTAATGCAAAAGTCTCCAGTTTGGCTGGTTTCCAAGCCTCATTACCCACAGCTGTCATCTCCTACTTAGGCCATTAGTGTCAGGAAGGAGTTAAAGAGCCCATTAGCAGGGAGGAGAGTCATCATGGAAGGGGGACTGCTGGCACGAGAAGGTGGATGGGCTGAACAATTCACACCAGGACGCACTACACCCACGTCTGTCCACTCCGCTCTCCCATGGCAACCAGAGCACTGCCTTCACAGGGATCTGAACACGCCAACACTTAAAACACCCCGACGTGACACCCCAGGGTCAGGGTGGCTGGGGAAAGAGTGAATTATGTCGTGAATGTAGACATTTGCGAAACTGAATCCGTGCTTTCATCTCAGAACCTCCCTACTTCTGTCCATCAGCGGGGAGATTGCTCGTGCTTCAGCATCTCTGTCGCTTACCTGGTCTTCCAGGTGCCGGCTCACTTCTCTGTTTCTCAGCTGCCAGGTGACCCCATCCCTCTGGCCTGGCCTCAGATCTCTCTTGCATTTGGTGGCCCATGTAATGATGACCCCATCATCCCTGCTTGGCTTGACATCCCTGCTTACCTCAATAACTAGGTATTACACCAGAATCGCCAGAAAAGAGCTGAGCTCCTCATCCAGGGATCTCCTGGTCTTTTAGGAACGTGTGAGCACTCACCTCCTGCATTACTTTTCTACTGCTGTGCAACCAACCACCACAAACCCAGAACCCGGAAACAACACCCACTGATTATTTTCTAATATCTCTGGACTAGCAGTCCAGGTATAGCCTGGCGGGGTCCAGTGCTCAGGTGCTGGTTGGGGCTGTGACTCATCAGTGGCTCCACTGGGGAAAGATCCACTCCAGGCTCCCTCAGGTTATAAGGAGAAGTCCCCTCCTTGCACCTGGAGGGCTGAGGCCCCTGTTCCTGCTGGCACTGGTCAGAGCCTGCTCAGCTCCTGGAGGCTGCCTGCAGTTTCTTGCCAAGTGGCCCTTTGCAAAGGCAGCTTTCTCCTTCAAACCAGGACCGAGTTTCTCTATGCAGTAAGACACACACCCACACACACATACTCTCACACCCACACTTACACACTCACGCACACTCTCACACTCATGCTCACACACTCTCACACACACACCTACACACTATCTCACACACTCACACACCTACACACTCTCACACACACCTACACACTCTCTCACACACTCATACATACCCACACACTCTCACACACACCTACACACTATCTCACACACCTACACACTATCTCATATACTCTCACACACCTACACATCACTCTCTCACAAACACCTACACACTCTCTCACACACTCTCATACATACCCACTCTCTCACACATACCTACACATTCTCTCACACACCTACACACTCACACACTTTCATACATACCCACACACTCTCACACACACCTACACACTCTCTCACACTCTCACACACCTACACACTCTCTCACACACTCACACACACCTACACACTCTCACACACTCACCCACACCTACACAGTCTCACACACACCTACACACTCTCTCACACTCACCTACACACTCTCTCACACTCACACACACACCTACACACTCTCTCACACACTCTCTCACACACTCACACACACACTCTCTCTCTGAGTCCATCGTTATTCTTGGTGGGTTCTGTATCTTAATTAGCCTACTTGTTAAAATGTATTTGTCACCCCAAAATCAATCCCAGAAGTGCTTTTGATGACATCTGTGTAAAACTGCGCGTGGGGGGAAGCTGGAGTTGCCAGTGGAGCAGGACAGGTGAGGCTGTCCTTCTTGTCCCGCTCTCCTGCTGAGTGACCCAGGTGGCCCGAGGGTGGAGATGGGGGAGGGGCAGCTGGGGCCGAGCGAAAGGCTCAGACTATGAGGCCAATTGGACAGGATTGAAATCCCAGCAGGGCCAGGTGAGTGGGGCAGCCTGGGGCAGTCATTAACATTTCTGAACCCCATTCTCTCTTTCGTAAAATAGGTGAGACCAATAACTGAAAACTAAGTTTTTCAGAAACAATCCTACCAGGAGTTTCAGCCTGGCAGCCTCAGTGCAGCTCAGACCACGCCCCTCCTTCCTCACCACCGCCCCCCTCTCCATCAGCTCCCCCAAGCACAGTCTGTTCCCGGTAAAGCAGTCCGGTGCCCTCAGCCAGGAAGTCTCCGCCCACCCGCAGGGCTGCTGCCTCTCTGCTCTAGGGGCGCTGCCAGTCCTTCAGAGAGAACCCCCACCCGACCTTCCCACCCCAACATTCCCGCATCATCCAGCTGTTTTCTCCCTTGTGGTTCTAACAATACACACCTGATGATCGATTTCTTCCTTCCGTTTTTTGTCTGTATCCCCCCACTACGGTGGTTGCTGCAAAATGAAACAGCGTGTGTTGCTGCTCTCCATTGTCTAACCTGTCGTGCAAAAGTCCCTGGGATGCAATAGTTCAAATACACATTTGATGCAAGAATGAGTGAATGTATGAATGTGACCATAACACAGAAATTCCACAAGACACCTTTGTCCTGATAGGTCTCTGGTCTTCCCAGAGGACAAAGAGAAATGTCCTAAAACCCGAAGACGACATTCCTGATGTGCCGAATAAGACCCCCTATTTGGCTCAGTGCAGCACTTCCTACGTGCCGGACGATCTAAGACTCCGCAGGAGTTTGAATAGGCAACTAACACTATCTTCCACTTTCCTGGTTGCCATCACCAAATTCACCACTACTACAATCATAGTGACCATTTACCAGTTGCCCCCTGTACCCCAGGCACTGTACCATGTCCTGAATATGTATGATTTAACTATTTGTAACCCTGTAAGGCAGGTATGGTGATACCCACATTATCAGTAGGTAACTGGTAATGACCTGCTCCAAGCCTCACACCTGTGATGAAACTGAGACAAATGGTATGAAGAGCACGGGGGTTACTCTCCCTGGAACCGGACCCTCTCACAAATCCAGGTCTCTGGGCTGACCCTGGACCCAGAGCCGGACCCCCAGGTGCCACGTTTCTGTTACATAACCAAGTCTCCCAGACCTTAGAGTATTGATACAAAGTTGGGTACTTGACCCAAGATGGTCCATCCTTTGAGCGTTTTTGATCAGTTGTCAAAGGAAGAGATGAGGTCCATCTTTGGTAGGTGGAGCCAAAGGGTATGAGCCTCTGGCGTGGGAGGCCACATTCCCACAGCTGGCCTCTGGGAAGAGAGATGGGAGCTTGTGATGGAAAGGAAATCAGGAGGATCCTGGCAATTGTCGACTCTCTAGTTCTAGTTTTCTTTGCCACCCAGATGCTCCACCCCACCGACTCAAGTTACTTAGAATGTCCTAATATTTCTCCAATAAATTTTCTATTTTGCCTGACTGATCTTTAATTCGGTCTTTGCCACTCTGTAGCCCAACATGTCTCATTGCTTACTTGTGAGGCACTGGGTAGGTCATGAATGTCTCTTGAGTATAACCCATGGAGGCCAGTTCTGGCCACTATCCATCCCGTTCATGTTTGGGCCAGTCCAGCCCCAATATCTCTGAGCAGGAGAGGAAAGGGTATCCTTGGGCCTCTTGGATATGCAGGCACCACCTCTCTGTATTTTCACACACAAGGAACATGTGTTTCAAGAGGCCAAATGTATTCAAGAATCCTGCCTGGCCAAGCAAGGGCGGCCGCTCTCCACCAAGTAGAAAGTATCCCTTGCTATGGAAAATGAATAGCCTTTCAATCGAAATGGCCCTTGCTGATAGGAAATTCTTGTTTCAATTCAGAATGCTTTTTTCCCTCTTAACTATTCATTCCTGACAAACAAAACGAATTGTCATGCGGCACACATATAAAGATTGCAGAGCTGCACCTCCATTAAGTTCTACTTAGCAGCAAAGCGACTCAGGTGTTATCTAAATTTAGCCCTCTGAGCTCCCTTTCTTTCAGACCTAAGCACCACTGCTTGCAGCTTTTGCTTAGACTTACAAGAGTTGGATAAATAGAAATACTTCACACAATGCATTAAGATTAGGTCAGCAGGAGAGCTTGACCTGGTTGGATCAAATCTTGTATTGATTTCTCAAAGTATATTTTTTACTAAAACTTGGACTCTTGCAAATAAATACTGCCCCAAGTGTGAAGTGAGGTAGAGAAGTCACTGTTTCCAAGGCAGAGAGAGAACAGAAAGGCACCAGGATGATGGGTTGTTTTTTTGGAAGCATCATGCATGCCTGGTCCCCGGCAGGCAGCAGAGAAAATACCAAAGGCAGCAGCTGCCCACCCCCCTTCCCTGCAGTCTGAATACCAGAGTGGGCTTCAACACCCCCTCATTTTCATGCTTGTGATTGAAGTCACAATCACATCATGCCTGGACCAAATGCTGAGTAAATGTCCAGGTGCCAAAAATAAAACTGGATGGAATTTCTGACACTGAGACTAAAATCTTTCTGTCACCTCACCAGAAGCAACAGCCTCTGCGCTCCCTTTCTGGGCCCAATTTTGGGAGGCAAGATGTCCATCCCAGGATGACTGTGAGCCAGTGGCAGAGGACCAAGCCTACCAAGTCCAGGGCGTTCATCAAACAGCCGCTGGGACCTTACCTTCCATTGATATTTACTCTTTTCCCTTATTGTCACCAGTATTGTTTTCATTCAAATCAATGAAGCTTCTTCTGTTGATGTGCCAAAGAGTTGGAATGGGCCCTGGCCGGTTTGGCTCAGCGGTTAGAGTGTCGGCCTGCAGTCCTGAGAGACCCGGGTTCGGTTCCCGCTGGGGGCGCGTGCCTCGGTTGCAGTTTGTCCCCGGCCCTGGTCGGTTGTGCGGGTGGCAGCCACTCGATGTGTTCCTTTCACATCGATGTTTCTCTCTCTCTCTCTGTTCCTCTCTCTCCCTCCCACTCTACCTGAACAAAAAAAAATGGAAAAATGTCCTCGGGTGAGGATTAAAAAAAAAAAAAAAAAAGAGTTGGAATGGGGTGCTTTTAGCAAATCCATATATGGAGAAAAATCACCTTATATGGCCCCTAGGAAAGGCACATGGTCAAAGACTAATAAGCCAAGAAAGGAGACCCACTGTTGAGTAGAATTCCTCAGTAGCCTCCTGCAAGGACACAGCAGGAATCTTTCCCTGGAGAAGACAGACGACCCCTCACCGTGTGGACTCCAGTTTGGCGTTCATGCACCCTTCCCATTCCCGGAGAGCCAGCCTTCTCTCCCCTTTGAGAACTTTGAAAAGTATAAAACTGAACGGAGTAAACATTTATAGTCTTACCACCCCAAAATACAAATATTTATATTTTGTTAGAACATGTCCGGTCTTTAAACCAAACAAAACATTACAGGGAATACTGATGCCGTGTACCCAGTCCCTTTCCCTCCACCCAAAACTCCCTCCCCAAGCAGCCACTGACAAAGAGCTCAATGTATATCCACCCTCTACCGTTGATTTTAATGAAGACAACACCTGGGACAATCAGGAAAAAGTATATGTCACTTGAAGGTAAGGTCCCAATATTGTTGTGTGTGTAGAGTCAAAAACTCACGCAAGTAGCTTCTTCCTCTTGCTTTCTTTATTCAGTGCTTATTTTGAGCCTGCCCATGTCAATGCAAGGTGTCAAAGGGCAGCAAGGTGTCAAAGGGCAGCGTCCCATCTTAAAGAACTAGCTGTATTCCTAACAGATGCATTGCGACCCAGCACATAAGTGCCCTGTATTTTCTTCTCTGTGCCTCCAATGATGGGCATTAAGTTCATTCACAAACATCTACCGTTACAAACTCTGCATAAGCCAACATCCTTGTACACCTCTCTTTGCACAATTGGAAAAGAGTCTGTCCAAGGCACACGATTAAAGGGAGATTGTGATGTCCTGGGAATGTGTATTTTCAAATTTGTAGATTCTGCCAATGTGTTCCTCCAAGAGGTCATGCTAATCCACAGTCCCATCAGCCCTGAGGAAGACACCATCTCCCCACCCCAGCAGGGATACCCTCAGATTTAGGCCGAGATGGCCTCAGCTTGGGCCATGAGCTCGGCCTTTCACAAAAGAGAATGGATTAACTTACATGGGGGGAAAAACACCCTGAAGTTTAATTTAATTCTCTTTAATCACCAGTAGCATCATTTTAAAATCTAATAATGTATCTGCATCCTCCTACCTTGTGATAATGTAATGAATTACTCACTCGCCCATCAGCGAATAACCCCTTGGAATCATATGTCAAAACTGAGTAAGGTACTCAAGTTCGTATTGAGTTGATGGATTTAAGGCAAGACTTTAGGCAATAGTAATGTCGTTTAGAAGATGAATCTACTCATAAGAGCCCCTCCATGACAAATGACTTACTTGGAGGCTAACTATTTATGAGGTCCAGGTGGGAGCGGTATAAACTTAATTAAAGTTTGAAAACATAATAGAACCAAAGGCAGTGCATCAATTTCTCGGTGCCCAATCAAAAAGCTAATGATGTCCTGAATAGGCTGGCGATATCTGCCTCTTGGAGCTGCAATATATAGTTAACCCACTTGCATGGTTCCAAGGGCTGCTGATCTTGCTGAAGCCACACCACCTCCCAACACATTCTTCTTTCCTGCTCTCTCCACGTCTGCTTATGAGACCAATTCATCTCAGCTGGGGAGAGAATCATTCCTGCTTCCAGCATGCACACTTCACACCAGATCCTAATAAAGGCGAGCCGAGGCTGGCTGCCCACCCCTATCCTTTAAAGACTCGGTCCATCCATATCTGGGAAACCACAGGGATTGTCCCTGCCTATGTGTTGGAGCTCCATGATGTCTGCAGCGTAAGTGCAGCCTCACATAAAAATATTTTAAAGACTCATTTGAATCACAGGCCAGGGAACCAAATACTCCTGAGCAACCTTAAAATATAAATAAATATAAACAACTCGGGACAAGACCCGGATACACCAGCCAAGGCTTCCTTTTGATATACTTCATTATAGTGTGCAGTGATATATCTGAAATATAATTTGTTAGTTTCAATGACTCCCTGCTGAGGAAAAGGCTGATGGAAAAAGCTGAATCACTCCCAACTTTGTGTCCCATATAAAACACATTTAGAAGTCACTTCACTAAGTAATAGGGTCCTTGGAAGGCTTCAGAGAACCAAGAGGAATGTACATGAAGCTAGTCCTGGAATGAGCATGCACACACGCGCGCGCGCACACACACACACACACAGCCGTCAGTGATGATAAATGCGAGAGAATTGTTGTCATGTAAGAGGTGTAGACCGCTGTGGTGTCATCCATCTGTCCCAACAAGATCAAGTCTGGTGAGACAGAGGGATGCATCCCATGACCTTTGAACTCCACTGGTTGCTTCAAAAGATGTCAGTGCCCAGGCTCCGGCCCAGTGAAACTGAGTCAGAACCTCTAGGGAGGGACCCTAGTAATTTTCAAAACCTCCCCCAAAGGATTTAATTTTTCATCTAAGGTTGAGAAACTCAGTTTCAAAGAATCTGAGACTCCAGTCATGTTTTCTAGACTTCGGCAGAATCAAAACAATCATTGCCTTGCTTCTTCTTTCAACAAAATGGTGGCTGTTAACACTGCAGTTGCAACCACAAATTTTACTTTATATTACGTTCTTCAAATCTCTCCGGGAAGAGAAAAATAATAGGCAACTTTTAGTAAGAGCTTATTACACCAGGCATGGTGCTAAGCAACCTCCATGCTTCATCTCAGCAAATCCTTACAATAACCCTGAGAGGTAGGCGCTCTTATTATCCCCATTTTCCAAATGAATGAGCAGAGTCCCAAAGAGGTTAAATAATTCACAATTTAAGCATGAGGCAGCGCCGGGACTTACACCCACCTCTGCGAGTTGCCAGGCTCTGCGTTTCACCGGTCATTTGACTCCTGCAGAGACTGCACCAGTCTTTGAAATGTGAAGTTCTCACTTTTAAAGAAAGAGCAGCAATCTATTTCACATATCTGGATGTCAGTTCTGGTGAGGAAAACTCAAGCACCTCTCAAACTCTTCCATCAAGTCAATGGCTGCCAAGGATTTAGACACCTCTCTTTCAACGGAGTGTTATTCGAGTCAGACAACCCTGGATAAAACCTTGAGCTCTTCCTGTTTCCAGCTGTGAGATTTAGGGCCAATTTTTTTTAATCTGTTATGAAACTCAGTTGCGTGATCTGTAAAATGGGATAATGCCTACCTCCCAGGGTTATCAGGATTAAAAGTATTACACTTATGAACGCTCCTGGCACAAGTCAGGGTAATCTCTCCCACTACATGTGTCAGAGGCACCTAGACTGTGAATGTTAAATCATATCCCTCTTATCTCTAGCAGGTTATATCCAATACTAGTTGTGAGAGCCGTGTGATGTTATTTTTTTCATTCTTAGACCCCCCCCCCAAAGGGGATCAGTGGTGCCCCCACAATGCTAAGGTTTTTAACAGGTGCACATTTGAAAGGCATGATGCATGTATCAACCCCTCGTTGGAGTAAACAGTAACAAAGCTGTTACTTTGTTACTGTTTATAGCTGGAGCAATCATCCATTTACGTCAGCAGCTTTCAGGGTGCACACACCAGTACCTGACAGGAAACAGTAATCTGAAACCGGACTATAACTGTGTACTACATGAGTTAATGTATCTCAGCCCTCTAGACCCAGTGGTCATGCATTTCAACAAGGGGAAGATGTGTTCATGCATCCCAATGCCTATAGGAAAATATTCAAACTCCTTACCATGGCCTTCAAAGTGCTGTCTCCTCCAGACTTAGCCCAGACCACTCATACTCACTTTTCTGTAGCCAAATTGGCCTTGCTATGGTATAGTCCTCAGACACTTAGGCTTATTGCCACCTCAGGGCCTTTGCACATGCTGATAAAGCTACTTGGAACATTCCCCCTGCTCTTTGCCTGACTGGATCTTTATAATACTACAGGTCTCAGATCAAATTTTATCTAAGAGGCCCTTCCTAGAAATTTGTCATCACTTTACCCTATTTATTTCCTTCACAGCACTTATAACACTTCAAGTTTATTTTGTTCATTATGGTTAGTTTTATAGTCTGAGTCCCTCACAAATCCAAGTCCTAGAGGATGGGACCTTGTATGTTTTGTTCACTGCTCGCTCTCTCTCTCTCTCTCTCTCTCTCTCTGGCATTTAGAACTATGCCTGCAGCACAGCAGGTTCTCAGTAAATGTTTGTTGAATGGGAGAATGGATGGTAAACCACCTTGACATAGCATCTTCTCTTAATGTCCAAAGATGTTGTACACAAAAGCCCAATGCTTTTTTGGGGGGAGGGGGTACATACCCTTAGTGGGAACTGAACCCGGGACTCTCTGGTCCATAGGCCGGCGCTCCAACTGCTGAGCCAAACCAGCCAGGGCAAGACCAGTGCTTTTGATGGCCCCTGAAGGTTGTCATTCTTTAAGGTTATGTCCTCAGAGATTTTTTTCTTCCTTCTCAACACCTTCTCTCTCATTCACTCCTATGACTCCTACCACCTCTACTTATGATCGCCAACCCATGCTTCCAACAGGCCTATCTGCTAAGAGGTCATAGAAGTACATTTGCAAGGGAAGCAAAAACCTACAGCTTGACTCGATAAGAAAGCCTGGGTCATGAAAGGGGAAGGTCAATTCCAGTATACAGTGGAGTCCTGCACTCAGATCTGTGCCTGCCTTTGCATCCCCCACCGCGGTTCAATGTCTGGATCCTAGGACAGAGAGGGAACTATAAAAACTAGCTAGGAGGAGAAGGCTCACCAGGATATTAAAATATGGTCTTGGCTGCAAAGTGAGGATTTTTTTTCATATGGAGCTTGTTTATTCTCCCATCAAGCAAAACAAATAGACCTGTATTCACCTAAGGCCCTATTTTGATTAAGCACCCCCTCCCCATATAATCAAATGTCTCTTGATGTCCTGCATTCCTATCTCCCATCCAAAGCTTATGTCCCTCACACCTTTCTCTTTTTTTGAGCCAGTCTCAGGAAGTCCCTTTACTTTTTTGAAGTCTTTGTGGATACACTTCTATTAAGTCAATCATCTTCTTATTCTTATTCCCCTTCAGTTTTCATCTCTGAGTCAATAAACACATGAGAGAGAGACGTTCTTATTTCCCCTTTTCTTAAACAACAATGAAAAGAGGTTTCTAGGTGACAGACAATAGTAAGATCTAGTATTGATTGAATTCGTAGCTATATACCAGGCACTGTACTAGAACATGCGCTCTCATTCTGAGACCCCCTATTGCGGCATGCTTGAGGCTGGTACGCAGAAGGTCAGAGGGAGGATTATCTCGTCCCTCATCACACAGGGAGTCTATGGTGGAGTCCCATCTCCAATTTGGAATTCTCTGCTGCCAAACCCCATTATCTTTATTATCATACTAAAAAGTTCATTACCAGGGAGTAACTGAACAGAGGCCTTCATGAAACAGACTGGTGGTCAGCAATACCATTTGGGATGGATGGGCATGACTTCACTCTGTTGCTTAGTGCCTACCTGAGAAAAACACGAAGCCCAGGCTAACAGGCGACACCTGGTTAGACTGAATGGAAATGTACACTCATAAAAAAAATATCACAGTGTCTTTCATAGACTTGCCCTTTCTGGGGTACGCTGGCTCCTGTTTACCAATTAGCTGAACAGCTCTGTATTACAACAAGGCATAAATGGAGTAATGAATTGAGGTGCAGGTTTCATAAAAGTGATTAACTGCTAAATTCCAGTTCAGCTAACAGTTCAATTATCCCATTTTGCATCTCAGCCCTCCATCCAATTCTGCATTCACAGAGCCCCAATCACCAAGGCACCTACATCCTTCACATTACCATTAATTAAGCCATTGCTCTTTCCCAGGAATCTGTCCACCCTTACTTGTGAGCTAGGTTTGCAAATAAAAATGGGAAGAGTGAGTTTTGAAAAGAAGATATATCCATGCAGGAACGGGGGGCTGACCCAAAGTGGATTTTGATGATCACCATGCTGCACATTATTGCCATCACCTTCATCTGAGGACACAAATGTAGAAAAATTCCATGTAGCATTTGCCGAAGAACATGGGTAATAGGAAGTACTGGAGAAGAGCAGAGACCTCAGCTGAGGTTTCCACCTGTCTCTGGTGGCTGATTGGTTTCTGGGGAGGGGTTCAAGCACCCAGAGAAAGCAACGACTAACCAGGAAACCATTCAGGACCATGGACAGGACACCCTATTTGAGCTTATTTGACTACGGCGGCGTGCTATTTGACTGAATGATGAACATAACAGTCTGAAGAACAGGGTAGTCCCAAAGACGTGGAAGTAGGATACAGACTGACAATCCCCAGAAGAGGGTTGGGGGGAGAAAAACCACAGAACTTATTTCATGTATGCATGACCAATGGACATGGACAACAAAGCTGGGGACAGGGCAGGGAGGGAACCAGAGGAGGGTGTCAATGGGGAAAAGGAGAAATATCTGTAACAAAAATAATAAAATGAATTAAAATTAAATTAAAACATCAAAAAAATAATCCTGGTGCCCTCATCCTTACCATTCCACTCCAGCACACACAGACGCCTGTTTGAATAGGGCTCTTGGTTGCAATGAGAGGACCCTGTCAGGCAATTGTTTAATCAAAAAATGTATTCTTAGGGAGGATAGTGGATTGTTCACCAAATTGCTGTGGAGTGTGAAGTAAGACCAGCCACAATAACCAGGGTGACACCCCAGAACACTTGGATTGGGACCACACTGCCATCTTGACGGGACACTGACTAGCTGCTGCTGTCCTAAGAATGGTTTCTTAGCTCTCTCTCCAGAGCCAGTGTCCCAGGAGGAAGCATCAGATTTGCCCACACTCACATACCCACACCAAGCTGCCAGGAGAGAGGAGGGATGAGTTAGCTGAGGTTTTTAGCTTCCGGACTCCCATCAACACCCACCAACAATGTCCTAACTGCAGGAAGGAAATTCAGATTCTGAGCAGCCAAAATGGACACACATACACAACTCCGCCATGCATGCGCCTCCTACCACTCACTTCAGCAAATGGTTCTTTAGATAAAGTTCCTTGAGGACCTTGGTCTTAAAGACCTTCTTCCTCCCCTGCCGCATCTCTCACATCATGCCCTTCACATCTACAGTGATCTTCACATGTCCTTTTGACTTTCCTCCAGAACACAGTGTTTCCTTTGCCACCAGGCCCCGGCGCATGACTTCCTCTGTCCAGAACACTCTTCTCCTCGTTAGCTGCTATTCACTCTCTGAACTCGGAAATGCCTGCTCCAGACTGGACTGAAAGCCCGTGTTACACGTTCTCTTTGCATTGTGCATTCATTCCATGAACATGGGGAATACACCTGCAGGGTTCTCCGCTGTATCCACAGCAGCTAATATAGTGGCTGACTGACAGTAGATGCTCAGTACGATTAATTTCTCTCAACCCTGACTTCAGATAAAAATAACATGGAGGAAGCAGATGAATAGTAGGTAAAATCTGAGCATCATGCTGTAGCCCTTTGATGCCATCTTCTCCTTAGATGCAGTGCCCTGGGGCGTCCACTGTAAACATGGACCCTTGGAAAGTCAGTTTGCTCCCAGTATTTCTCTGCCTCTTACTAGCCCTCACTACTCAAAAACAAAACTCTTTTACTGAACCCTGAATGAGCAGGTAGATTTTGCACCAGAATCTTGGCTTCCTGTGTGAGAATATTCTATATGCAGCTGTCTTCTCTTTAGTGATGCCCACTGAACAGAAGTGTCAGTTTCCTGGTGACAGGTACACAATCATTGTTTAACAAATGTAATTTTAATAATAAAATAAGGGATGGCCCGGCTGGTGTGGCTCAGTGGTTGAGCGTCAACCCACGCACCAAGAGGTTGCCAGTTCAGTTACTAGTCAGGGCGCATGCCCAGGTTGTGGGCCCAGTCCCCAGTGGGGGGCATGTAGGTGGCGGCCAGTCGATGTTCTCTGTCATCGATGTTTCTCTCTCTCTCTCCCCTTCTCCCTTCCTCTCTCTCTAAACTCAGTAAAGAAACAATATTTGCAAATAAATAAATAAGAGATGGATGGACAGATGGATGGGTGGGTGGGTGGGTGGATACATGAGTGGGTGAATAGAGGTGTGATGACTGTATCCGTTAAATGATCCCCATTAAGGCCTGCTTTGTAGACAAGGCTTAGCCCTTTCAAGCTTCATGTATAGAAGACGATGTTCCCAGAAACAGGATTTTGTCTCCTTTAACTGAGTCCAACAGGAGTCCGGCACCTCGCCCTCTTTACTTCCCTGCAATGTCAGCAACTACCAGGAGCTGCTGGAAGAGATGTGAGGAGGGGGCAGGGCGAGGAGGGGGCAGAGCATTTCCACACACACCGTCTCCTAGGAGGAGGACACTGGAACAGATGTCATTAATCATCCATCTCTCCCTGACAGACAGGGCGCAGCAATCTTGGAAATCCATAGGCTGGGCCCAGAGGCCACAGGGGCTGAGAGAGGACACACCAGTGCCGTCCAAGAAGCCTCCGTGTTGAGGTTCGGTTGCCATGTTTAAACATAAACAGCTCGTTTTTCTGTGCCTTGTTTTCTGTGTTTCCATTATCTGGCAAAGTCGGATCCAATTGAGAAGGAGGCAGCTGTGTTTGGGGAGCGATTGTCTTCTTCCTACTGGGCACGTGAGTTGAGTTCTCTATTGTCCACATCTGTGGCCTCCTGGCTGAGCACCCAAGAGATGCTTCTCTCTTTTCCAGCACAAACACATTTAGCTCAAAGCCCAGAAATGATTCTGCGATAAATGGCCTCATACAAACAGGAGAACCTCCTGGGCTCTTTGTATCTTCTCTTCCTTCCTTAGGACCCAAAGATATGCTATTTTAAAATGCCTACCATGTGCCTGACCCAAGTGACTCAGTGGGTTGAATGCCATTCCATGGACTGAGAGGTCCCTGTTCGATTCCTGGCCAGGGCACATGCCCAGGTTGCAGGCTCCAACCCCACAGGGAGCGTGCAGGAGGCAGCCGATCTCTCACATTGATGTTTCTATTTCTCTCTCCTTTCCTCTCTTTCTAAAAAATCCATAAAAATAAAAATAAAATGCCTACCATGTGCCAAGGCCCAGCCACATTATAACTTTACACATCAAGTTTTGACCACAGGGGTGGAGACATGGCTTCCCTGAAATAACAGATTCATAACAGTCACCATACAGGATCTGAATCCAAGCTTTTCTCCAGAGTTTATGTCTCCGCCGCTACCTTATGTCCCATGCCAACTATGAGATGCTTCCATCTCTAAGCCAGAGGACTGCCAGGGAGTCCCCCTCCTCCACCTTTGCTTTCTAAAGCCCTGTGTCAAGACTTTGTGACAGGATGGGAAAGGCCGAGGAAGCGGCAGAATCTGGGGGAAGAGAGATGGGTCCCGGAGTCAAACAAACCATCGCTGTCACCATACACATGTCCCTGAACGTCAGTTCTCCCCTCTGCAAAACAGATATGAGTATTACATCCATTTTAGAAGAAGGTCAAGATTACACGAGAGAAACATCATATTCACATCTTAGCATAAATATCAGTTACTCAGAAACACCTCCCCTGGCCCCTAAATCAGACGAACCCAGTTTCTTTTAGAGATCTTCACACTACCTTCAGCTCCTCCTCATGGAGCACTTAATATACTTGTAATTCCTTCTTTTTTTTTTTTTTATCCTCACCCGAGGACATTTTTTGTTCAGATAGAGTGGGAGGAAGAGAGAAGAAGAGAGGGAGAAACATCTACTTGAAAGGAACACATCGAGTGGCTGCCACCCGCACAACCAACCAGGGCCGGGAAAAACTGCAACCGAGGTACATGCCCTTAGCAGGCATCCGAACCGGGGTCTCTCTGGACCACAGGCCGACGCTCTAACCGCTGAGCCAAACCAGCCGGGGCTGTAATTCCTTCTTAACGACATGTCCTCCTTCTAGACTCAAGAGCTTCAATAACAGAATATATCTGCCTTGTCTTCCACGGTATAACTGCCTACCCCAGGACAGAGCTAGGCACATCATGGATAAGCAAGAAGTAATTACTGAATTGCAATGGATAATGTTTATGAAGCAACTAGCACAATCCCTTGCACACCACAGGCCTCCAAACAGCGTTTGTTCGTCTTCCTCTTCCCTCGGATGTATGGAGACCCACGAGGTTTCCTCGTTCTCCCTTCCCTTCTGCAGCCTCAGTGGAGATGAGGACTGTAGGATGAAGCAGACAACGCAGGCAGAGTGCTGAATGAGGCCGTGCTCACAGGTCTCAGGCAGCCCTGAAAAAGGATGCAAGCCCAGGGACAATCGTGACTCACTCTGTTATATTCACACACACGGCATAAGAGTGAGCGGGTGACGACAGATGGCCGGTGGGTCGGCAGAGCAGGTAGCTAGGGAGACAATAAAGAAACGCAGGTCCAAGATGGGAAAACCCTGCAGCTATGGCCTTCCACCTGAAGGTAGACGTGAACTTCACCAAGTGGGGACAGTTGCCTCCAGGACCCCCTTTCATTTGAACGGACAGCTAGCTCTGGCCTTGGACACGGCACTGCCAATATTTAGACACCAAGCAGAAGCCTCCTTGGAGAAGGAACATGGAAATTCACTGTGAACTGCCCTTTTCTGGGAGGCAGGGAGAGGAGGGACCTGCTAGAAAGCAGCTCGGGACGAGTCTTCAGGACGGGTTTGCTGAGGGAGGAGGCAACCTCACCACCTTCCCTCACTGATTCTTGACTTTGATGTTGACCCATCCGCCCTTCCTGCCTGGCGTCTGAGTGCCAGCCACATGCTTCCTTCTGACCCTGCAACGCGAGCTGTTTCCCGTTGACTGGCTACGTCCTTGCCCCTTCTCTGTGACTCCTGCTTGAATAATGAGCTCTAAATATATTTTCTTGTTCGAAACCATTTTTCTTTTCTAATGCTAAATTATAAGGCTTGTGTGTGTCAGCAGAAAAACGTGCCCTGCTTTTCCAAAGGATGCAGATACGCTGCTAGACATTCTTCCAAACCACTGGGAGGGGGAAGGGGTGTTTCCACCAACGAACCAGCCCCAGAGTGGAGTCTCAGCCAAGGCCGGCACATCTCCCAGCAATTACTGGCCCAACCTCAAGCTACCCAATTATTTCTGGAAAAGTTCAGGATAAAGAAGGACCTGCTATTAATTATTAAAAACAAAAACCCACAGACACAAACATACTGTGAAGGACCTCTCATCATCTCTCCTTTATTTCTTACACCCAGCTAGGACTATCAGATACCACCAAATTTATCTGGGCTTCTTGTAAGTCACACAAATTATAGGCAAACCAAAAACAGCTAGAGATTTCTCCTCTTGACGCCATTATCTCCAGCTAATGGAGATGGTGACTATGAAAAAAAAACAGAGATGGATGATTCTGAGTCTCCCACTGCTATGCTCTTTCCTGGGAAAATCTAACTTATTCTTTGAGCCCTGTTGGACTAGTTTTTTAAAATCAGGTTTAATATCAATCTTTTAGGGAACATGGCACACTTACCCTTTCCTACAATGTGGGTCCTTTTGGGGACTAGAGAGGAGTGCATGTCCTCTAAGAAAGAAGTATGCCAACAGCCAGACTTAAGAGGTTCAGCACAACAGACATACATCACAGCATGTGCAAAGGCACTGGGGCATGTCCAGAAATGGCAGGAAGCAGTCGAGTGAAGTGTAGACAGCACCGGGTGTGAAGTCAGGAGCCCTCTGACAATGAGCATCTGAATAACCTTGGGCAAGTTTCTTGATCTCTGCAACTGAATGAATTTCCTCATCAGGGTGGCTGGGATCTGTCCAGACATCCTCAAAGGGCTATTCTAAGGCTCATAAAGGCAATGCAAGGAATTAGGGTGCTGAAAATAGAATCCTTACATCCCTATGGTTCCATCTGGTCCATTCCCTGCCCCTCAGTTGATTTGAATACTCCAAAAACAAATCAAGAAATGTAAACGTCTCGTCGGAAACCTGAGAAAATGCAGGGAAGTAGCACTCGTTTTATTTCAGTTCTCAAACATTCAAATCCCTCCACCGCCTTAACTGGGTTATCCAAAGAACACAGGATGGGTATTTATTATTCATCACTTTGAGAGAAATTGATTATAGGTGTGACTTTACCTAGAGAACGGTTAGGGCTCTGATTTAAATCTGAATATCCTGCCAGGCCCATGGGTGGTATCCTTTACCACCACCCTCAACACACACACTCTCCAACCTGTGTGGAGATAGTGAAAAAAAAAAAAATCAAGCAGTAATTTTAAATTATAAAAAGACAAGGGGCCTTATATTCACTAGATGGTCTCCACTCTCTGGGCAGCTCTGAATTAGCAAGAGCGTTGAGTCCTAAAAATAACAGCGTGAAAGAGGCACCCCTTCCACCAGGGTTTGCATTAGCACTTTGATCACTTGCCCATCAAACTGTGCATTTTTTATAGGAAATGAAGAACAGCTTGTCTCCACAGTCTATTATAATTACCACTAAATGCTCCAGAAACTTGGCAGTTTTGAATTTCATAACACCCATGACTGACATTCCTAATTAATACTATTGTTTTTCTCCTCTGGCTGAATTTCCTGAATGCCAACATGCATCGCATACACTAAAAACAGACATTAAAGAAAATAACATCAGTGTTAATCTCCAGCACAAATATATGAAAGGCCTCAGTGAAGTGTATAGAAAAGTCTTGGATTCCTATAAATAATGGAGCGTCCCTGCCTGAGCATCTTGATCCTCCTACGTTAATAAGATGACAATCTCTCTGCTCCGGTGTCCTTGCTCTTAGATTTCAGAACAGCTTTTGCTGACGTGCACCCCCAGCTCTTTCCTCCTCCTGCTTTGCTTTCAAGTTGCAGATTGAAACTTTCAAAGAAAACCTTCCGGCTTAAGTTAGAAATAGCAGCCACTGGGCACTCTATAAATAAGGGCTCCAGAGATGAGCGCAAGATGGTCTGATTTTTGGATCCTAATGGATATTTCTCTGTTTTGCATGGAGCCAAGAGCACCCCAGCATTTGCTGATGTCCTCATCCACTGTGTTGGGTGGTTTGGAGCAGGAATTCTGGCCTCAGGAGGCCCTGTTTTGAATCCTGCCTCTGCTATCTGGAAGCTGGACCGTTTCCTTGAGCCAAGTTCTCTGAGCCTCAGTCCTCTCATCTGTAAAATGGAGATAATAACAGTACCTATCTCAAAATGCTGTTGTGAGAATCCAATGAGAAGATAATTAATGTCTTTAGCAGAGACCTGGGCACATAGTTAGTAGCAGTTACTAGATTTGCCATTAACACACACCCAAGTTTGCATAGCTAAGAAAAGTCCAGGCACATAACAGGAACTCAACAAACTCATTTAGTTACACTAATAAGAAAGACATCCATTGTGTTAAAAAAAAAATAAAAAAAATACGTGTGTGAGTCTAGGATCTACATTGGAAAGAGGAACAGCTGCCTCTCCTACAGCTGTCCAGGACCTCAGACAGTATCAACAAGCAGAAACTTGCAAGTGAAAATTAGGTCGTGCATCTCAGAGGTGTATGCCTATGTTCCCACAGCTTCCGTATCTTACCCCATTAGCACTGTCTGACTAGAGTTAGTTTTGAAGCCAGATAGGACATGGGCCATAGAATGCTTTTGTCCACTCAGCATTCCTATCTGGCTTCCTTTGTTGTTGTTGTTTTTTTTAATTCAAAATGGATTAATATTTTTATTTTATTGTGATAAATACACACAACATAAAACTTACTGTTAGTGACGGAATGTTTGCAATGCTATACAACCATCACAGATATCTAGTTCAAGAACATTTTCATTTCTCCAGAAGGAAACCCCACATCCATTAAGTAGTCACTCTCTAATCACCCCTACTTCAATCCCTAGCAACCACACATCTGCTTTGTATCTCTGAGTTTCCTTATTCTAGATATTTAATAAAAGTGGAATCATACCTTAGTTGACCTTTTATGTCTGGCTTCTTTCATACAAGTATATTTTTAAGGTTCATCTATTTCATAGCATGTAACAATACATCATTCCTTTTTATAGCTGAATAATATTCCATTGTATGGATGTACCATATTTCGTTTATCCATTCATCAGTTGATGGACATTTGGATTATTTCTATCTTTTGGGTATCATGAGTAGTGTTGCTGTGGACATTTGTGTACAAGTCTCTGTATTGACCTATGAATGTAATAAAACTGCTGGGTCATATGGTAATTATGTTTAACTTCTAATTTTGATACCCAAAGTTTCTACTCAAAAGTCACCTCTTCCTCGTGCTCTTTCCCTGAGGTTTGATCTCAGGCAGTCAGCTTATTCTCAGCCTCTTCCAGAAGACTGGTTTAAGGATGGGTACCCGACTCAGGACAACCCAAGAAACAGAAGCCCTGGGACTTTTGTAGAAACTCGGCTCATGCTTACTGCTGGGTGAACAAAGGTAGTCAAGCTCTCTGGATTTGCTGGAGCCACCATCCCACCAAGAGGAGAGAGCATGCCTGAGAATGAAGCCAAAACAGAGGAGAGTGGTGGAGTGAGACAGAGCCCTCATGGCATCATCAGAGGGTCCAGATTCCACCACGCCCCACAGAAAAGACCTACCACTGGAGTTTCCAGTAACGTTTTGTTTCTATAGAACTCAGTTTCAAATTGAGACTTGTGTTGTTGTTCTGCTATTACATAGGGTGCTCAGACCATCCTAAGGGACTGAGAGAGCAAGGAGCAATTTAATTTAAATTCTGCAACATACCATGAATGCTCCCTGTGCAACAGGGATGGATAATTGTATGTGTCAATTTGACTGGGCCACAGAGTGCCCAGATATTCGCTTAAACATTGTTCTGGGTGTGCCTATTTGGGTGTTTCTGGTTGAGATCAACATTTGAATCAGAAGAATGATTGTCCTCATCCAATCAGGTGAAGACCCAATAGAACAACAAGGTTGAATCGGGGGGAATTTGCTGTCTCTCCACCTGTCTTCAAGCTTGAACAGTGGTCGTCTTCTGCTTTTAGACCAAGACTTGTGCCATTAGCCCTCTTGGTTCTTGGGCCTTCCCACTGGGACTGGAACTACACCATTCATTGGCTCTCCTGTGCCACCACTTGTCAATGGCCAATCTAGGTAGTTGTCAGCCTCCATAATTACATGAGTATTTCATTATGATAAACATACATGTGTGTATATAGAGAGAGATATAGACCTATCTATATAACTATTTCTCTATCTATCCTATTGGTTCTGTCTCTCTGGAGAACCCTGACTAATAACAGCATCCAATTACAGTAATACTTCCCTTACCCAAAGCCTGGGCAACCAGACCCAGAGCAATTGAATGAAATGAGTCAGGGAGAATCCCCACCAGAGGACTCCACTCCCTCTGCTTCCAGTCCAGTGACTTCAGACTAGACATACACATTTCCAAGATAATGGTGAATGACCACCTGTGAAAACAGGCATATCAAACAAAGTGGGAGGGAGGCAAGGAGGAGCCTGCTGTCAAAAGCTTGTCACACACAAAGGAAGAATCGTGACATCTTGATGGCCATGGAAAGGGGAGGCAGAAGCGGCCGGTTCGGTTAAATGAAGAGTTGTGATGCACAGCCACCTGCCTGTCACTTCCCCAAAGGCCACAGTCTAATCTGAAGAGGAAAATGAGGCATCCCGGGAACGGACTGTTGATGCTCCCAGAAGGGATTGTGGAGACGCCCAGAAATGTGCGATTGTGTCACTGATCACCCTGGACGTACTTTTCAGCAGCCCCAGGAGTTATTAGAACCACCTCCAGTGCTTTATGATACCAATCAAGGCTTATGTTCAGAGTTCTGTTCTTTCTCCCAGATCTCTAAAGCTCTGTGTTAAGCTTTGGGAAAAGATATGATTTTTGCTTCGAGGTTTAGTCAGCTCAGCCAAAGACCTCAGAGATGACCTTAATTTTATATTTTTGTGAGTCCTTTTAAAAAGTCCTTTTTAAAAGTGTGCTGGTTGATGATATGGTTACTAGAATGTCAACCGTCCCTGCCCCCACCCTTACTGATGGACTAAGTGCTATATTTCTAAAAATGTCTCATTTTAAAAAACCAACAAATGAAGCCACTGCCACCCCTTAAAAGTGGTCCAGAGGCAGACCCCGCAGTCTTTACAGAGACGTTCTAGCCATGGGCAGTTTTACTACATCAAAAGCTCAGTCACACTTCACTGTAAAGTCTCTTTAGCAGACATCTCCCCTTGACCTACCTGGAGAGTGATTAAGGGTATTTTTTTCTTTTTCTTCTTGATAATTTGAAATTTCTGGCTTGACAATGAAGCTAAGCAAAATAAAATAAAACAACAACTCTAAAAATCTTCCCCACAGAAACACCAACTAGAGAAGGTAAATTTAAAATAAAGCCATAGATAAAGCAGAAAAATAAGAAAAGCTATTGAGCATTTTATCAACCCAATAATCTTCATGTACACATTTTGTTTAATTGACTATGTACCAGACCACAAAGAAAATCTCAAGATTTTATTTGAGTTGATAGTTAATGAAGTATATTCTATCCTATAAAATTAGAAATAAAAAAAACTGCCCCCAACTATAACTGATCATTTAAAATTATACCTTTAAAGAAAAAATAAAGATAAAAATTATAAACTATATGGAACTGAATGATATGGTTATGCAAAACAAAGGTGATAGGATACAGTCAAAGTAGTTCTCAGAGGAAAATGAATAGCCTTACATTTATGTATTAGAAAACAAGAGAGTGTAAATAACTAAATTAAGATTTCAACTTAAGAATCGAAGTGGGGCTGCCATGGCTGGTTTGGCTCAGCAGTTGGAGTATCAGCCTGCAGACCAGAGAGTCCCAGGTTCGGTTCCTGCTAGGGGCATGTACCAAAAAAAAAAAAAAAAAGAATTGAGGTGGGGGGATAAAATAAACCCAAAGGTAATATATTAAAATAATTACAAAACTTAAAAGCAACTGTTAATAATATCAAAAATAGCAAGCAACAATAACCACAAAAATAGCAGGGTATATCAATAGTCAAATGCTTTTACTTAGTAAATATCAGCAAAATAGGTACTGATTTGTCATGAAAGCAGATGGAGGTAAGGGCATCTTTATCGACCTCAATTTAACTTTGAGGTAAACTCTGAATAACCCTTTGAAGAATAAGCCAAACCCCAAGGGCCACAAATTTGTGGGCCTTTCCCCATTTCGTCCACATGTGTTTGATTAGGAGAAAAGATGAAACACTTAGGGCATTCCACATGGCTAAGAGACGTTTAATCTATCAAAGTGAATGCCGGTGAAATCAAGACTGGTCCTCCTGGGGCTCAGTAAAAAACCCTGGGTTAGCTCACAAATCATATCTCTACCTCACTGACGGTTTCAAACAACCTCTTCTTTTTGATTCTTTGAACAGGACAGATAGAAATCTATTCTCTATTCAGAAAAAAAAGTAGGGGGTGGGAGGCTATGTGGGTTTAACTTATCCTTCAGATTTCTGGCTGCATCATGTCCTTATCTATCTAAGTAGGCACCGCCCCTCACCCCATCATCCGATCACTCCCTGTCTCATCACCTGCTCCATTCTTTGAATTCATCCTAGTCTATAAGCATCTTGTTTACTTGTGTCTCTAAATAACACCTTTCTGTTTGTCTTTACTATAATGCAGGGTCCAAGGGGATGAATCTAGTCTGTTTTGTCTGCTGTTGTCTCCCCAGACTCTAGTATAATACCTCAGAGATCCGGGGAATAATATTAATTAAATGAGTGGAGCAATGCACCTTGCTGTGGGAATAATATGAATATCACCAAAGGCTCTCCTTAGTTAGCTCTCCATCACGCCAAGGGATCGCAAGGCCTTTGCTTAGTTTCACGAGCACCCACGTGGAAGAAATGAGAAGGGAAACAGAAATGGGATGATAAGGCTCTATTTTGGGCATTTATTTCACACACTGGGAATTCAATCAGACACCGCATACCCTGATAGAATTTCCGTTCCCCTCTCCAGCTGCTGCCTCCTATAAAGGGCCTCGTACCCATGTTGGATTTTCCCAGTTGGAGCTTGGGAAGGCTCCAGTCGATCGGCAGCCGCCCCGTGAGCCTCCCTTGGTGCATCCTTTTCTCTGCCGTAGATTTGTGAAGAAGCTGACGCATCTGGAAGGCTTCTCTTGTAAAGTCTGACAGGCTGGAGTGGGTGGCAGTTTTGACGGCTGGGCCTGATTATCCCATTCACCCTCTGACATTTCCTCGGCTCTTCTGTGCTCCCGAGACACATGCCAACAACTGCTTTCAGCAGAGGCCTCTGAGAAGCTGAGGCCTGCTGACACCTGCCCCCACTGCCGTGGGCTCCGAGGGCACGGCATGGCCCTGCCTGGCCTCGGCAGGCACGTGGACATGAGGCCTCTGAACACAGTCAGGCCTGGGACCCAGCACGAAAGTCCACAGGGGCAACCTGTCCTTCTTCCCAGGCTGAGTTTCCTGGGATCTGTTCTCAGATGAGTGGCACTTGGCAGATACAGGAAAACAGATGGAGAAAATCTAGCCATACACCCATTCATTCATTCATTCATTCATCCATCCACCGAATATTTCCTGAGTGCCATGATATGCCAAACACTGAACCAGGTTCTGGGCCCACAACAGTAACCCAAGGCTCCCTCCCTGGGACCCTTGCTGGTGGGCAAGACAACAAATACACAACCCATGTAGTTTGTCAGTGGTGGTATTGCTAGAAGTGGAAGGAGAGGGTGGGATGCGAGATAACAAGGGGGACTTGGGCAGGAAGGGGACGACCTGTCTGATGGGACAGCCTCAGAGCTGACCCTGATGGAGGAGCAGGAGCCAAGTGCTTAGAAAGCAGGAGGCAGGATATTTAAGGCCAAGGGGATGTCTTGCAGGTGCAAGTATTCTGAGCTAGGAAATAACTTGTCCAGGGAGCTGAAGGAAGGTCAGTGCAGCTGGAGCAGAGGGGCCAGGGGAGAAAGCAGCCGGGTTGCTGAGAGGTGGGCACGGAGCAGAGCCTGCAGGGCCTTGCACGTCAGGGAAAGTGTTTTATGCTGCAGACAGTGAGAAGCCAGAGGAAGATTTTAAACCGGGAGCATTATTCTCTCTCTATGGGATCCAGCAGTTAGGAAAAAGAAAATAGACCTTGGCTCATGAGTACCAAGTGCCAGTCTTTCCAGTAAAGGGAGTCTCATTTCCTGACACGTAAAGCATAGGTTCTTCACCTCGGCCGCAAGCATCCCTGCGGGGGGGTGTCAACAAGACTGCTGGGGCCCACTGCAGATGTCCGGAGGGGAAAGCAGAAGCTGCATTTTCACTGAGCTCGGCCTGAGGACCCCTGCTCCAGGAGATGTAGTTCCTGCAAGGTGTTACCCTTACAAATCAGCCACTCAAAGAAACAAAGCAGACAGACAGACAGGGCAGCCACGGCAAGAGGCACGCCGAGAAGACGAAAGTGAGAAGGGCGGGCATCCTCGGGAGAAGTCAGGGTGCCACAAACGTCTGTCTGCTCAGTGTGAGGGGTCCCGGGGAGCAGCTTTGATCCCCCCTGCTGAGGCATTGCTAGGCCCCTGGAACAGCTGAGTGCTGGCTGGTCCTTAGAGAAGGCGACTGCCCCATTTATGAATATCCGCTTCGCTTTGAACAAAAATGGGTGATTCCGACACAGCTTCCCCACCTAGTTGCAGCTCCCAACTTTAAGAGCCACGGCGGCCTCCTGACCGGCTGTGATGAGGGAAGGTGGAGTGGCGGGATAATACAGACAAGGGGTGACCCAGAATGAGGCGTTTCCCTTCAGCCTGCCACCTGCTTCCGCGCTGGCCGCAGTGCTACATGGCTGCGTCCCCTACCGCGAGGTGCAGGGCCTGCTCTGAGGAGGGCCTTTGCAAACGTCGACCACCCAGCAGGTGAACCGGCTTTGGGAGAGGCTAACACCAAAAATTGCATTGTACCTCCTGAGCTCCCAACTAGTGATTAACTTGACTAAACCCATTTTAGGCAGCTGTAGACGAAGATGGGCATTTGAGGCTTCATAATTCTGTTGGCAGGGGTTGGGGGGGACTGTCCTGTACCTTTGAAGGTATTTAGCATCATCCCTGGTGTTTGGGACGGAATGTTTGCCCCCCACCCCCAAGTTCACATGTTGAAACCTAATCCCCACTGTGATGGGAATAGGAAGTGGGGCTTTGGGAGGTGACTAGGTCATGAGGGAGGAGCCCCCATGAATGGGATTTGCGCCCTTGTAAAAGAGACCCCACAGAGCCCCCTACCCCTTGTGCCATGTGAGCACACCAAGTGAAGACAGCCGTCTGTGAACCAGGAACCTCATCAGACCCGAATCTGCCAGCACCTCAGTCTTGAATGTCCCAGCCTCCAGAACTGTGAGGACTGTGGCGTTTTGCTGTAACAGCCCAAATGGGTGATGATATCATTGCCGTGGTCGATAATGGGATATGTGGTCGTGTATCCCTGCATTTTCAAAAGTTCTCAGTGTCAGTTTCTAGCATCAATATAGATAGACATAATGCATGTAAACAAAAGTTCTTCGATATTTTTAAGCGTGTAAAGAGATCTTGAAACCAAAAATATTGAGAATGTTGGCTCTAGATTTAAAGAAAGTCAAAGGTTAATAGTCAAATGGAACATGTAAATCTTGACAGGATCCTGGCTTTTAAGGGGGATTTAAAAGAATATTTGAAAGGACGATGGTAGAAATCTATTTACTCTCTATTAGATAACATTAGGAAATGATTGTTCCTTTTTCCTCAGGTGTCTGAAAATTGTGATTATGAAAGATAATGTTGTTCAATGAGGTATCACCTCACACCTGTCAGAATGACCGCCATTAACAAATCATCAAACAACAAGTGTTGGCGAGGGTGTGGAGAAAAGGGGAATCTAGTGCACTGCTGGTGGGAATGCAGACTGGTGCAGCCACTGTGGAAAACACTGTGGTGTTACCTCAAAAAGTTAAAAATTGAACTGCCATTTGACCCAGTGATCCCACTTCTAGGAATATACCCTAAGAAGCCTGAAACACCAGTCAGAAAGAATATATGTACCCCTATGTTCATAGCAGCACTATTTACAATAGTTAAGATCTGGAAACAGCCCAAGTGTCCATCAGTAGACACACACACACACACACACACACACACACACACACACGAAGCACATGTATTTTACTACACAGTATATGCAGACAACGCAAAGTGGCAGAACATTTACAGTCGCTGGATCTGGGTGGTGGGTATAGACCATACATTATACGATTCATTCATTATATTATTCTTTTTAATTCTTTACGTTTAATAATAAATAAGTAGGAAAAATAGCTTCCGCTTTGAGTCATGAAGAGATGGGGTGAAGGAAAACAGAAGACCGTGGAGTTTCTCTTCTCTTCTAAATCCCACAGGAAAAATGACGCAGGAAACAGTGGATGACTGTGTCGGCACGCCACTGAGCCAGGGCTCCTGGCCACGGCAGAACGAAGCTTGCGGCCAATCTAACATGGCATTCACCTCGGCAGCCCTATTTCCAGCCATTCTTGGAGGGCCAGGGCTCCCTTCTGGATACACTGACAATTCACTTTCAACCTGCACACACAGCAGCCGCAGCGGGAGGTGCGCTGGGCCCCCCTGCTCGGCACCCGGCTCTCGTCCCACTGACCCCCGTCTCATCCACCTCGCAGCCTCTACAGCTCATCTCTCAGGCCAGCAGGCATCTTAAAGGATCATTCACAGCCATGGCCCACTTTATAGATCTGTTAGCTTTATCAGCTTAGCGCTGAACTAGTTATTTTAAGCACTTTACTTCAAAGGCAAATACACAAAAAATAACGAGCCGTACAGGCAGTGGGGGAAATATCAAAATTATCTAAACAGAGCAATGGCAACCATAAATTTCATGTCTCTTTGAGAGGTGATGAAAACACTCAATCGGAATAGCATCCAGGTGAGTTAATAAAGAATACATCGCACAATGCATGGCATTCATTACTCGCGTTGAAGTGGTAATAACTTTGAAAGTCTGGCACAAGCATCTGGAGGGTGAGAGCTCCTTCCAAGTCCTAGCTGTGAGGTGATCTGCTGAAGCTGCCTTTCTAGGCAATGACTTTGCCAGGAAGCCCATCAGGGACGGTGAGGAACACCTGGGAGGTTTTCCTGTTCTTAAAGGAACTAAGTCCTAAGGAGTCAACACAGAGTCAAGAGCATCAAATTACCCTCTCTCAATGGGGCACGTGGGAGTACCATTTAACACCAGCCAGTCCACCGAAACACCTTGGCTCCGATCACCCCTTCCCTGACCTCAGCCCTCCAGCACCCACAATCAACCTGAGTCTCATTCACTCTACAAAAAGGCATTTGATTCTAAAGCAGAGATTCTGGACTTTTCGTGCACACCTTGAGCCCCTTTAGTCTAATGCAGGCTAAGAACCCCTTCTTAGAATGTTCTTAAATTCATAAAAATAGACTACAAAGGATTAGAAAGGATATTAATGATATTGCAACAGAGTTATCAAAATATTTTTAAAACACACTCGTGATTTGGAAAGACATCAATTTCTTTATTAATGCAGTAAATAACAAGATCTAGCAGCAGGCTTAATGACTGTTCTAATTTCAAAGTGGTGAGTGATGGGCATAAATAATATTTGGGGCTATTGGCAACAACTGTAATGTGATATGGAAAGATCTATAATTCTACTAAAGACAGTCACAGATTCTGTTTGTTGCCTACATTCATAATCGAAGGAAATGCTAACTTTGCAGTTAGAGGAAATGCAAATAAAGATGTCATGCTTTTCACATCCAACTTTACAGAATCCTTGAATTCAACCCTTCAAAACCCTGGCAGTGGTTAATCTGCAAGCTACAGCCGGTTGGAAGAAGATGTGCTTCTGGCCCCAGGACTCCCCTGGGAACCTGTCTCTGCCTTCCTAGCCCATCCAGCCTCTGGCTCTAGACAGCAGCTCCCCTTTCCTAGACCCTAGGCCCCACCTCCCTCTCACCTGACCTTGCGTTCTTTTAACAATGTCTATGTGGTTTATTCATTCATTCATCAACCAACATACATTTCTTGGATGCCTTCTATGTAACAGGGAGAGTTTCATGCCTGAAAGAAGCAAAGATAAAGGATGTAGTTCCCCACCACTAGAACCAATAGATCCCCCTTCCCTAAGACCGTGAACTTTGTGAGACCAGGGACCATATGCTAGATGTTCACCCCCAGTGCTCAGCATGGTGACTCTACAAAAGCTCTCAATATATATATTGGATGGATGGATACTTGTACGGAATGATGAGTAGGTAGGTGAGTCAGTGAGTGTGTGGATGCATAGATGAGCAGATTATTCTTTGCCTTTTTGATATTTGTTATTGTAGGTGTACCTTTACTCCTTCAGCTAAAATGTCCAGTTGACATTCCCGGTCTGGTCCTGGGGCCCTGAATTTCCTTCCATGCATTACTCATGTTCAAACTCTGGTCAGGTGAAGGAAGGGAAGAGAATGAATGATCCATCGCCAGAATCCACTGCATTGGAAACTCACTGCAATTTGTCCCAAGTCAGAAGCACGACTCTAAGTTTAATCGAGTAAATCAAGCATCCCAATCTGATGATCAAAGTTAGAGGGTGACAGCAGAAGACAAGTACCCCAGGTCCCTGTTCAGGTAGCACAGCCTGGTTCCTCCGGGCTTCTTTCCGCTCCCCACTTGGACGGCAATGAGGATGTTCGTCAGGATGTCTTTCCAGCCCTAACTGACATCTTAGTCTTGGAGTCTAAGCTTCCCAGAAGGTCATTTGCCAAAGTTCTCAAACAGCTGAAGAGAATAAACACCTCAGGTCTGCTGGTGTTTCTTCAGCTCCTCCCACCACTTTCTGGTTAATCTTGGAATTGCTTCTGCGCACAACTGACTTGTAGCCCCATAGCTGGTGTCCTCTCCAAACCTGCCTACAGTCTAGACTCTGAAACCAGATCAAGGATCTGCAGGTGTCAATCTGCTCCCCCCTCCTTTATCCAACAAGTGAATTCTGAGCATCTCCGGGTGAGACATGAACTGCAGCGTAGTGGTCAATATTTCAGACTCTGAGTCAGACTGTCTGGATTCTTATTCCACCACCATTTACTGTTCCTCCCAGCCTCAGTTTCCTCCTCTGTGAAATGGTGATAGTAGGAGCCACCCCCCTGTTTGGAGAAAGAATAAGAATGACTGCAGTGGGTTGGTCATACAGTAAGAATTTATACGTTCGCTGTAATTAGTTGTTGTTGTCAGGAAAGTATAGTTCTAAGACCATTAGAGCTTGCTCCGAAGTTGGTAAATCCAGAGGTCCACAACTCATCCAGGTCATTCCCACAGAACATTAGTAACAGGTCCTCAAGAGACATAAACCATACATATTCACAATAAGTCTACTTAAAAGAAATTTTGGGTGAGACTATAGGAGCTATATAGCTTATGTTATGGATTATCATCATCATCATCATCATCAAAAATAATAATAATAATAAGGGCAGGAGCCCTGGCCAGTTTGGCTCAGCAGTTATAGCAGACCAATGAGTCACAGGTTCAATTCCCATCAAGGGCATGTACTTCAATTGCAGTTTGTCCCCAGCCCTGGTTGGGGTCGTGCGGGAGGCAGCCAGTCAAAGTGTCTCTCTCACATCCAGGTTTCTTTTTCTTTCCCTCCCTTCCACTCTATCTGAAGATAAATAGAAAAATATCCTTGGGTGAGGATTAAAGAAAATAATAATAAGGGCAGGAGGTGATGGATGGCTTTTGGTGTAGATTGTGGGGATGGTTTCACGGGTGTATGCTAATCTCCAAACTCATCAAGTTGTATACATTAAATATGAACAGCATTTTGTATGTCAATCATACCTCAATAAAGTGGTTTAAAAATAATAATGCAACCTTCTCCCAACAAGCACTCTTAAGTGAAAGTAAGAGAGTTTCAAGAAACACTAATAATAATAATTATATTAACAACAAATAATTTTGACTGTATGTTAGCCATTGTGCTAAGTGCTTGAGGTGCATTATTTCTTTCAGCTTTCACAACAACCCTTTAAGGCAAGTATTATTGTTCACATTTTAAAAACAAGATGCTCAAGACTTCAAAGTGGAGATGATTTTCCTAGGAACACACTCCTAAGAAGTAGTGAAGCAAAGATTGGAACCCGTTTTTTTTCCAGAGTCCCAGATCATTCATGTTACTAATATTTTTGCTATTACAGTTGATCTTATTACTTTGGAACACACTCAGTAAACATTTATTGAACACCTACTACAAGCTGGACATTGAGAACTGCTGAAGGCATAATGGTGGACAAGACAGACACGGGGGACACTATCCTTCCCTTCCTAGAGTTCACAATCTAGAGCTATAAGACAGATACTTAGTGGATAATTACACGTACTTTTAAAAGTGATCCCAGTTCCAGGGAGAAATAGGGATGGAGACAGGGGCCTGAGTGGCAGCTACTAACTGATGCTTCCTTTATGGTTGACACATAGGCATATTCCCAAGTTCCTGGAAGACGTTAATTCCCAACTCTCTCAAGGATTGTGCTATACCTGTGATAAACGTGGGGAAGAATGCAGGTCTTGAGTTCAGGTCAGGGGAAGAAGTACAGAATGCACACCTATTTCATCTGCCTGCAAAGCTTGAACAAAGACACGTGGACACTCTTCCCTGCACAAGACCAACGAGGCAGCCCCGCACTGTTATTCCCTCTGTAGTTGCAACGGGACTCACTCTGGAAAATCTTGGGAAGGAATTTAAAGCATCATTCATCACTGAGCCTAGCCCCACCCATCCTCGGTCTTTTTCCAGCCGGCTGTTGCTACAGATGTGACTTCCTGCCAGATGTGTTCATAAAGAGCCTCTGTCAACCTCCCACCCCAAGCAGCAGGAGAATGTTTGTGACTTTCAGGGTCTTCCCATGCTCAGGCAGCATGACTAGCTTTTCCACACTAATCTTATCCCATGAAATATGTAAAAACTACCATGGAGTCTATATTGAAAAGATCCATAGAACATGTTTTCCCATCACCTGTCTTTGACCCCACACTTGTATCACAAACAGGAATTTTCTTTTTTTTAATTTATCTTTTTCATTGAAAGTATTACAGATTTCCCCCCATTAACCCCCTCCGCCCTGCTTCAACTCCCCCTCCCCAGGCCTCGTGGCACTATTGTCTGTGTCCGTGGGTTATACACATATGCATATAGATTCTTTGGTTAAGCTCTTCCTGCCCCTCCCCTTAATTTTCTTTCTTTCTTTTTTTTAATCCTCACCTGAGGATATTTTTCTATTTATTTTTAGATAGAGTAGGGGGTGGGGAGAGAGAGAGAGAGAGAAAGAGAGAGAAACATCAATGTGAGAAGGACACATCGACTGGTTGCCTCCCACATGACCCCACCGAGGTACATGCCCTTGGCTGGAATCAAACCCAAGATTCATGGGTTTGGCTCTACCGCTGAGCCAAACTGGCCAGGGCCCCTCCCCTTAATTTTCATAATTATAGAAGCCACGCCATTTAGGTCAATGCAGGTCTCCTATTAGTCACGATTTCTTTTCCAATTCTGAGGGTGGAAAAACTCAAGACCTGCATTCCTCTCCACGTTTATCACATGCTGAGCAAGCCCCAAGTTTCCAGTGAACTCAAGCTCGGTTACCCAAGAAGCATTCAAATGATTAACGAGGTGCATGAGTTCATATCCTGACTCAGCTATTGTGCAGTGTTGAGTAACTCACACACGCTCGCAATGTACCAGTGTTCTCACCTGGAAAACAGGAATCGTCACGCTCCCATCTCGCTGAGGTGCTGGAAGGATGGAATGAAATAATGTGCACATATAAAGTGGTTAACCCATCTGGCATATAGAATGTACTTAATCTATAAGCATCCTGCTCCCCCACCCCACCAAACATAAAATACAGTTAATAAACGGGTCTCCCATTAAAGATGTGATTTCTGGCTCAAGATACTGAATGGACTGGCATACAAACGAGAGACCAGATTTATTCTGGGTTTTCGGGGTAGAACTAAGACCATTCATCATCCATCCAACCATTTGCTCAACAAACATTTGTTGAGCACCGACTATGAGCGGGGGCCTGTGTCAGGTGCTGGAGAACCTTGGAGAACACAACAGACACAGTAAGGGCTACCGTGGAGCTCACCTGGGAACAGACGAATGGAGTTACAGGAGAGGCCTGGAGGACATTGTGTGGACAGCCTTGCTAGCAATGAAGGCTGCCTGAGGGGAGAAAGGAGCACAGAGCTCCCCATCCCAGGGCAGTCACCCAGAGTCCTTGGACCCTGCAGAGGGCACTGTGCACGAGGTCATGGTTTGGAATTCTGAAATCTCCTCCAACCCGACAGTCATTTAACAAACAAGAGCCCAGAGTTCATTTTCTGGAGTTCATGTAAATTAAATTCTCTGCCCTTCTATACACGCAGCCAGTGTTTATTAACTCCCTTTAATGCCTAGCACGTGGCAGCAATTAAACATATATTCAATCTGTTATACCTAGTTCCATTGATTTAATACCTATTTCACACATTACTTACCATACTGCTATTTCTTTTCAATCTATTTCATATTTTATCCCTTCCCAGGAGCAGGCAGTTTAAGAATATTTGTATAAGAAAAGGCACACAAAAATATTGAGAGTCAATTAAGTCATTGATAAATATACTGGCTCTGACTCTTGCCAGTGGTATAATCTTAGGTAAGTTACTTAAACTCTAGGAGCTTGTATTTCCCTTCCAATATAATGGGTAAAGTAGTCCTTAACATTTACTATCGTAGGAAGAATTAAATGGGGTTGTCAAATTGCCCAGTTTGGTCGCTGGCACAGCGCCGGTGCCCAATTAATGCACTTCTCCCCAACACCAGATACAGGAGTAAGTCATTTGGACTGGACAATAAGCTATAGGTGACAAGTGCTGGTTACTCATGTGGTTTGTAGTTGATTAATAATGTCTTCAAGATGCCAAGGGAAAATAAAAGGCAAGTTAGCATAGCAGGTAAGCAGCCAGGCTCTGGCAGAGGTTAAGTGTGCACAGATGTGTGCTGTGTTTCTCCTTAACTAAATGACCTTGAACAGCTCACTCTTCCCTGACCTTAGCTTCCCAATGTGTAAAAGGGTGGTGGTAAGAAGATCCCTGAGCTCCTGGGAAAGGAATCATTGAGATCTTATCCATTCTTTCTGAAAAAGTCTTTTCAAGTCTGAGTGTCTGGGTCGTTGTGGAAGAGAATAAGGCTGACACAGTAGAAAAACACGCTGTAACCTACTGAAGGGTCCTGCCACTCAACACTCAATGGCAAGTGTCCACTCCAAAGAGAGTATATTATTGTTTTATATCCAAAGGTAATCATGAAAAAAGAGTTACAGATTATTATTCATTAACTCAGATATTTACGGGAGCCAAGCATTGTTCTAGCCATTGTCTAGGCATGGTGCTGGACCTGGAGTTAAGATGGTGAGCAAATGCTACCTTCATGGAACCTGAGTTCCAGCCATTAATCAAACGGGTCCCCTTTGAAGATGGCACCACCTGCCACCCCTGACTTTAGATTGCTCTCCTAGGTGTGGAAATGGATAAGACTCTGTGAGTGCATTCTTGCTTGGATCCGAAAAGTCTGGTCTGGGGTGAGGGTGCAGGCTGGATCCAGAGTGCAACGCAGTGCAATGTGTGATCCATAGCAGGAGAGCCACTACTTGCTGGGGGGAGCTGTCCTAGGTTCTGAAGGGTGCCAAGATGTGGAATAGGCCCTCTGGGAGTTATCAATAAAGGCACAATATAGTGGAAGTCAGAGGGAGGGAGGGAGGGAAAGAAGAGGAGAACTACAGGGGCCGTAGGGGGAGGGGCACATCCCATCAGGCAGGAGGATCCTTGGGGGCCGAGATTGCGTCAGCCCGGGCTGTCATGCCAAGTTTGAGAGAGAGGCGGAAGAACCTGGGTTCTCAGAGGCTCAGTGGGGCTGGGTGGGAAAGGAACAGTGTGTTTTCACATCCAGTACAGGCCGGGCTGGCCCAGAAATGTCTGTGCCTTGAGTCTTGGGGGATGGTTCTGAATTGGAAAAGAGAACATAGCCAACAGGGGAAAAGGAAAGGAAGAAACATGTGCAGTAACCTCATGTGCAGCCGGGTGTGCTCCAGGGAGGGTGGGGAGCTGATTCATAGTGCTTGCTGATTTCCATGGTGTCACTATTCATAGTGCTTGCTGATTTCCACGGTGTCACTAGTCCTGCTATGGCATGGCCACTTTCAAGCTTTCAAGGCCCCTAAAAATTGAACAGTTGGCTCTCAGAAGCTGACATGGGCAGGCTTTAATATTATCGCTGATTCCGGCCAAAGAATACCTTGAAGCACTCTGCATGGATTATCTCAATGAGCAGTCACAGGCCTAGGAAGCTGTCACTGTGAGCCCATTTTACAGGTGAGAGGACTAAGGCCCGGGAACAAATTGGCTTGTCCAGAGTGACACAGCAAGAACAGGGTAGAGCTAGGATTTGACTCACACATGTCTGACTGCAAAGTGTATGCACTTCCCACTGCGGGCATCGAACTCTTGACATCAGGCTCATCAACCAAAAGCTCACACCAGCTGGGCCCCCACCTGCCCGCCCTGCTGAGTGAGTGACTGGCCAGATGGGATCTCAGAACGTCCACAAAGTGAAAGGGAAGATAGACGAGCAGACAGCGGATTTATCCTCTCATCCTTCAGGAGCTGAGCGAAGCCCCCTGCGTGCTGGCCTTGGCCGAGCCCTGCACAGCCCCCTGAACTCTGCATCCTTTCTGAGAGGGCACATATGGCCTGGGCTCAGTGGCTGCAGGTAAACCAGCTGGCCTCGAGCCACCCCAGCCGTGACCTGTGGAAACGAGCAGTCCTAAGCACTTTTGGAAAATGAATAATATCTCCCACTTGCCCTGAAGTCAAGCGTTCCAAAGAGAGAAAGGCAGCTCCTTATGGGGCAGAAAAGCTGTTCTGTTAGAGGAGGGATATGCAGAGAAGGCAGGTATAAGGCAGTCACCCCAAGCCTAACTTACACAGCTCAGTACCACCAACTTTGCCACACAGGTGATCTCAAGTGCACACACAGGATGGGACACAGACAGGCCTGGGACGGAGTTCCCTGACATGAGAAAGAATAGGGGTAATGCTACCACCTACCCACCATGCCTTGCAGCTAGCCTGGGATTTGGAAACCTTTGCAGATGAGGTAGATGAACCACGCAAAGGAGATTCGTAATCTCCCGAAACTCCTACAGCAAGGAAGTGGCATGTCAGGCACTCAGATTCCAGACTGCCTGATCCCAAATCCTATGTTCTTGCCCACGTACCTCCCTGAAAGGGACACAGTAGCCCTCCATGTAGCTGGGCTTCTATACCCACCAGCCCTTGGTTAAGCTTCTGAATGCCGGGTGGCTGGACCTGGAGCAGGGCATACAAAGACTTCTGGGATGGAGGTCAGGGTGGTATGGTCTTGCCCAAAAAGGCTACACAAGTATGATCTTGTCACCATTCCTGCTGAATGAAGACGCTGCTGAAAAATAACAACTTCCTCTCCGCATTCAGTAACAGGTGGCCCCTTCCCTTGTTCCAACCATGCCAGAGTGGCAGGGCATCACTCTGCCAGTATGTGCCCAGGCACTGGGTTCAAGCAAACCTGCACTCCCCTCTTGGGTCTGGTCCTCTGGCAGAGCTAGTTAATCTCACTGGCCTCCGTGTTTCCCATCTACCTAGTGTCTGATGACTAGTAACCTCTCAGGTTATGTCAGCCCTGGAAATAGCATCGTCATCATCATTAGAAATATTATGTTGTTCTCGTTATACCGTTTCACTGATATGCAAATGACACTTATGTTTGAGGAAATTATGTAACAAGCACTTCCCCGTGTATATCCGGAGAGGAAAGCGCAGAAGATGGAGGGAGAAAAGGGAGCCAGTGGGGACGCAGGTGGGCTGAAAGGGCGCGAGAGAGGATGCTGGAAGCATCGCATTACAGATGGGGGACCCGGGTGTGGTGGTGAACAGGTCACACGGTCACACACGGGACAGGACAAGGGCGCTCTTTCACCCAAAGGCAGGCTGACTCTTCCAGTCCTGGGAGGGCAGCAATGGACACAGGTCGGCAAGGAAATCTGTGCTTGGGTTCGGCAGCTCTGGGAGTGACCGGGGCAGGGTTCTGTGTGTCTCTACGTGGAGGGAACTGCAGGGGGCTCACCTCTGTCCTCCCACCAACACTCTGCAGCTTGCTTCAGGGGTGGTTCTCAAGAGACCGGATCCTCCCAGGAAACATGGGGAGGAAGGAAGGAAAGAGAAAGGGAGATGGAGAAGTGCACAAAGGAAGGCAGCGGAGGGGAAAAGGGAAGTGGAGAGAGGAAAAGGAGGAGGTGAAGATAAGAAAGAAGTGGCGAGGGGAGAGACAGGGCCCCTGCACTGCCTGAAGGTGTTCACTCGCTGGGTTTCGGTCTTCACACCCACCCCCGGCTGCCCACCACCCACAGGACAGGCTGTTTCTATCTATTGGCAAGGCACATGGCGAACTCTCAATGAATGTGGGAATGGGAGGGAGGGAGGGACAGAAAGGAAGGAAGGAGGGACAAGGAGGAAAGAAGGCCTCTCTGGAAACTGTTACACGGAGAGAAAAGCTGCCCCCTCCCCTGGGGTGTTTATCTAAGCAGCTGGCAGAGCTAAGGCGGTTCTGCTTAAAAATCATTTCCCAGAGGATTAGCATCCCCTTTCACACTTAAAAGCCTTCCCCAAAGCCAAAGAATGAATTGATTTTCCTATAACTAATCACACTCCCGTTTAATAGCAGGAAGCCACTGCCTTATTTCCCATCTTCAGCTCTAGAAACTGCAGACTGGGCGTTCATGCACGTCCCCTCCCCCCCAGGGCTGCAGGATGCGAGGGGCCACGCCGCAGGGGGCCTCCCTCTCCCCAAACCACTGAGGCCACGGTTGCCTGTGAAGAGGATGGCAAGAGTGGCCAGGAAGCCCAGAAAGGGCACTTCAGGTCTCACGGCTCCACCTGCGCCAACCTCTCCGACCCAAGCACTGATCCGTTTGCACAGGGGAGACTGAGAGGCCATCTCGAGACCATTTCACCGGAGCGCAGGCTGGAGGCGGACGAGTCCCTGTCCAAGCCACGGGGGTTGTTGAGAGGGAAAATGGCGTGGCAGCTCCGTCCACAAGGACCCCAACTTCAAAGCCTGTGTTTGCTTAAGCAGCCAGGACGGCCGGCACTGAACATGGGGAGAGGCATGATATTTGCATGACCTCCACTTTCACCTCTTCCTGAGGGCTTGCCTCCCCCACTGGGAGGTACTGACGCAGAGACCCCTGCGGGAACACAAGTGCCGCAACTCTGATGAAGCGATTCACTGTCCTCTGTAATCTGCACAGCACGAAGGATGGACAAGTGCAACGTGGGCAATCAGTCAGACTGAAAAGACTCAAGTCAAATCCAGCCCCACCTACAGGTGGTCAACATGATGAGCTGTTTTGTGGAAAGGCAGGTTGCCGGTGATACTGTTCCATTTGCATTCATTGAAAAACATAGGTACGCTTCTTCATTCATAGAGGCTAGTCCTGTGTCCCGGCATATGGTCTATCCTTGAGAATGGTCCGTGTGCCCTGGGAAAGAGCGTCTACTCTGGTGTTCTGGGATGAAAGGCTCTGTGAATGTCAGTGATGTCTATTGGTCTAATGTTTCATTTAAGGCCAATATTTCCCTATTGATTTTCTGTTTGGATGATCTATCCATAGCTGTCAATAGGGTATTTAGGCCCCCTACTATAATTGTGTTTTGGTCAGTTTCTCCCTTCAGTTCTGTTAGTAAGTGCTTTATATATGTTAGTGTTCCCCACATTTATTCATGAAAATATATGCACCCCCATGTTCACTGCATTATTCACAGTGGCCAAGACACGGAAACAGCCCGAGTGTTCTTCCATAGATGACTGGGTAAGAGAAGATGTGGGACTTATATACTATGGAATACGACTCAGCCATAAGAAAAGACAAAATACTGCCATGTGTGACAACATGGACGGTCCTTGAGAATATCATGCTAAGCGAAATAAGTCAGATGGAAAAGGTCAAGAACCATACGATTTTACTCATATGTGGGATATAAAACCAAAAGCAACAAATGAACAAACAAGACAAGTAAACAAAAACTCATAGACACAGACAACGCTATGATGGTTACCAGAGGGAAGAGAGGTGGGGGTGGGTAGTTAAGGGTGAAGGGGATCAAATATATGGTGATGGAAGATTTGACTTTGGGTGGTATACGCACAAGGCAATATATAGATGATGTACACTTGAAACTATAGAATTGTACACTTGAAACCTATATACTTTTATTAACCACTGTTACCTCAATAAATGTATTAAACTTTTTTAAAAGAAAAAAATATGTAAATCCACACAACATTTTGTATGTAGATATTATTGTAAAGTACAAAAAAAAAGGACCATAAAAGAGAAGAATTCATAATAGAGGCTGCATCTCTCTCCAGGAAGGGAAATGATGGGGTAGCTTATCAGTGATTTTTTTTGTTTTTGTATTTTATTTAAAATACAAAACTGCCCATTTGGGGTGATGAGAACATAGTCATGTGTACCCACCACCACCCCTTTTTTAATATTCTCTGTACTTTCATGTACATCTGATTTTTTATGTGCAAAAATAGGGGTGTAGACAAAAGAAAGCTATCTCTGTGTCTTCAATACTGTTCTGTCCTGTCCAAATCCGTGTATTACTCTCTTCCTTCTAGATCAGAGTTTCTCAGCCTTGGAACTGCTGACATTTGGGGCTGGATTGTCCTTTCCTGTGGGGCTGTTCTATGCAGGGATGTTTAGCAGCATCCCTGGCCTCCACCCACGAACTCAATAGCATGTCAACCACGATGTGGCATCCAAAATTCCTCCAGACATTGCCAAGCATCCTCTGGGGGGCAAAAATCACCCTGGGATGCCCATGGGCCAAATGAGACTCTGTAGGTCACACTGCTTCCTCCTCTCCTGGTGTAGGGCACCCCACACACACGGTCCTTCGGGGTTTTCTGAGGGATTTGCATTTGTTTTCTTTTTGGTTCTGACCTGCACCTGAACCCATTGCCTGGATGTGGACACAGGCTCAGAGAAGCCAGGCAGCCTGCCCAGGCCCTGCAGCTGAGGAGGGCAGAATGTGGCCTTGCACCGGGGTCTTTAGGTCTTGTTGCTGGGCCGTGGTGTGGTCCTTCTCACCCTAGTGACCAGGGAACCTGCTCTCTAACTGGAATCTATTCTTTCCCTCTTCTTGAGGGACTAACACTTGCTGAGGACCTACTGTGGGCCATGAGCTTTCAACCATCTAACTCTGCTGATTTCATAAAAATCCTGCACAGTAGACAATGGTATTCATTTGTTTTCATGCCGTATTCAAGAAGCAACAGGAAACCAAAGAATCATAGTTAGTCATGGCAACTGCAGGCACATTTAGGAGTACAGGGGGCTCTGGCGTTTCTAAAATCACTTTCACCGGAGGTGGTGCAGTATGACTAGACGCTGGCTGTGCATTTCCCAGCTGTGCCCGGTGAAGGGCCGCCTTCCTATGCCCCACTCGGTGTGTGGACTCGGTCACTGCATCAGTGAAATGGTGTAACCCAAATATACTCGGCTGCCTTGAGGCCCGATTCTGCCCAGTGATGCGCACACACACACACACATACACACATGCACACGCACACACACGCATGCACACACACGCGGATCCCGTAGCACTGAAGAACAGTGAAGCTCTCCTTGGAAGGGAGCCTGGGTTTACACAGAGCGTCACATAAGAACATCTACACCTGCATTCAGAGCCTCTGCAGCCGCGCCGTGGCCCTCTGCTCCACGCTGTCCTTCCGCCATCACCCCACTCCTGGCAAGCCTGTCCCATCCGTGCCACCTCCTGTGACCCTGTGGCATAGTAGGTCCCCCCTCCGCAGGCACCTCTTTATCTGAACAAAGCTCCCCAGGAACTCGGAGGACAAACCCTCAGCCTCCCCCATGTAAAGGGCCTGGTCCAGTGTCCAGCCTGTCACAGGCCCTTAATGCGAGTTGACCCCTGTTGTCATGGTGGGTGCTATTCACCAAGAGCTGCTGGGAACCAGGGACTTCAACACCAAGCAAACACGACTCTGTCCCCAGGAAGCTCACAATGCACACAGGCCCACAGGCACAGCCTGTTCCCATTTACATGGGGCTTTTCTTCGACTGAGGTAGAAACCGCATCACGTGACATTCTGCTAAACACAACAGTAACCACTTCACCATGAGCAGTTCAGTGGCACACAGTGCAGTCAGGATTGTGTGGACATCACCTCTGTCACATTCCAAAACATTTCATACCTTGAAGTAGTCACTCCCGACTCCCCCAACCCTCCAGCCCCGGATAACCATTCTGTCTCTACGGATCTGCCTGTTTGGGACATTTCACCTAAATGGAACCCTGTAACATGGGACCCTCTACGTCCGGGCCCTTTTACGCAGTATGATGTTTCTAAGTTTCATTCACGCAGTGGCATCTATCAGTACTTCACTCCTCCTAGGTGTGCACCCCAAACAGTTGAAAACAGGCATTCAAACAACACCTCGCACGCAAATATTCAAAGCAGCATTATTCACAATGACCCAGAGGTAGAAACAACCCAAATGTCCATCAGCGGACGCGTGGAGAAACAAAGTGGCATAAACACGCAACGGGCTGTAAACATACTTCAGTATGGGGCTTGTCGTGTGCACGATTTCAGTTAGAGATCAGAACGGGGATGTGGAATGCATCGTATTTTATACCCCCCAATTTTCGGATGAAGAGATGGAGAATCAGAAACAGTGCCGGTCTCATGTCTCCCAGCGCTTCCTGCTCCAAAATTGGCTGTGTCCCTGAAAACGTGAGCGTCTGAGGCATGCCTTGTGTGTAGTGATGAAAAGCAAGGTGACGTTTTCCCCGCACTGTATCCAATTCAACCTCACCCTGCAGCCCAAAGGCCTCTCACGTGGCCTGACCAACTTCTGTCTTCCACCGCCGCCACCATGGGTGTTTCCTCCCCTCAAGGGCCCAAATCACTCATTCCCGTGAGCTGAGGTGACTATGCCCTCATCAAGGATCTTTGCCTTCTTACAAATCACTACTTCACTTTCTTGCACGGAAGCTGCATTCTCTTTCATATAGAGCTCTAACCTATTTAATTAGCACTCTAATTTACATTTTTTTTTAAAGGGGGGGAAAAAGACCCGCTTTAAGTCTACAATGGGCTAAAATTACACCTTGTGAAAAGACGTGACCACGAACTTTTGCTTTTATGAATTGCTAATTTGGTTAATGGGCTCATTCTGCTCTGAAATTTGCATCATGAAAATTACTAGCTTCAGAGAGTCCTCTGTGTACAACGCAGTTTGCACGTTTTGTTGTAAAGGTCACATTTGACATCGTAAAACAGCGGGCCCTTTTGAAAAGGTACAAATGTAAGAAATTAAGTGGGCCCATTGGTATAATGTCATTGTGAAGGAGGGAGAGAAGATGTTTAAGTTAATTTTTATTCATATTGTTTACGTGCGTGCACACTGAGCTTGGTCCCAGGTGAATCCCACCGTGTGCCTGGCACACTACCGGCTTCATCTGTGAATCACAGACACTCGGGGCTGGAGAGGTTCCGCCACAAGCATCGGTGGACTGGGGTGTCTCAAATCAGTCAAAGAATCAATAAAAAATAAAGGGCGCCATCATCTACATCTGAGTAGCCTCGGGCTGTGGGTAAAGCGGACATTGGGACATCAAGTTATAATTTAACTGCTGCCGGGGAACAATGTACCTAAAAATCTTGCTGTGCTTCATCGGTGTTTGACAATAAATCAAGAAATAGCCACTGCCCCGGTAGATGGGGGGTTTACTTCTGGACTTTCTCGCTGGGCTGGTGAAGTCAGATACACGGTGTCTACCCCTCCGGGCAGAGCAACCCTATTTGGTGCTTTTAGGAAGTCGGCGGGAGTGGCAGGGCGACATGGGGCCACGGCCACGTGCGTGGGGCCACTGGGAAGGAAACGCTGGAGCCACGTCTTCAAGTGCCCGAGGAGATGAGCAGGGGTCAGCAGTGCCCTGGGAAAAGATGGCCCAGAGTGGCCAAGGCGCAGGGTCATTGTGATGGAGACGAAGACTTGGGCACACGGCAGGACTTCCACCACACACGCGCCAAAGAACGTGAAGCAAGTTCCCTCACTATCCTGATCTTGGAATCATTTTGTCTTGTTTTGTTTTATTGTTCATTTTAGGGGGAACACAGAGCTCCTCCCCATGCCACATGACCTGGGAGCAGGGAGCAGAGGGACCCCGATGGGAAGGCTGGACCTTCCCCCACGGCTCCCCGAGAGGAGTGGACTCCTTCTGGGCACGGGCAGGCTTCTGGTCAGGAGGAAGTTCATAGAGCAGCACAGGAACTCACCCGTGGGCTTCTATTCACAGTGCTCTTGGGATTGGACACCCTGGGCGGAACTGAAAAGGAAGAGCAGGTCGGCTCAGGGGAGGACAGGCGAGATGGGCAAGGAGCCTGTGGTTTTGAATAGAGACCCCTGCTAGGGACCAGCGCAGCACCGCACCGACAAGCACCCTCCCCCTCATGCATTCTCTTCACCAAGCCCTGGGTAGAACAAAGACTACAATAACACCATCAGGGAAACAGTCCTTTGTGACAAGGACAAAGAAGGACCCCTCCCCGCTCAGGAACACATGGGGCCTCCCGCCCTCCCTCCTTCTGTAATTACCTCTAGTAAATTCCCCATTCATCTGCATGCCAGTTTCTATTCAGGGAGGACTTGAGGCTGCACTGCCGGGAAGGGGGGGCGCCAGGCACATTCATCCTCGCACAATCTCCAATCACCACACCTGACCGGGATGAGCACATGCTCCTGTGAAATTTTCATCTCAATCCCAGCCTCAGATGGCACCATTTCTCAGCTGTGCTCCGAGCACTTGGATTCAGAAGGCTTTTCATCCTCCAAGTCCCGCACAAGTGTTACCTAATTAATGTTCAACAATGTTACCCAACCGCCCTCTTTTAAGATGTATCAACCTGGAAAGGTCTGGAATTAAGGATTTTGATCTCGAATGGATTGCTTTCATGTATTTCAGATAATTCACACAGCTGCTTAAAGACAGATATTCATCGACTATAAATAGCCCCAAGTTCGAGTAGCTACACAAATAAAGCTTTCCTTATCTCTCCCGGCAGCTTCCCTTAGCTTGCCTGGGCAGCGAAGGGATCATAAATGCTCCCTCACAGACGGATGCCGCGAGCACTGGGACTCTCCAGCGAATGATTCTTCAGCTAGGCAGAATAAACCGCCAGTTCATGACCTTCCAGTGGTTTTCCCTAAGTCTGGACCACAGCCCCCAGCCTTGATCTTCAAGGTGCGGTCCAGAAAGCAGTGGCCTCAACATCACCTGGGAGCTCATCGGACATGCAGAACCGGGAGTCCCACCTCCCACCGACTGGACCAGAATCTGCTCCTTCGCCAAATCCCCGTGTGATCTCCGTGCACATTGAAGTTTGAGACATGCTGGTCTTTCAGACCCTTCGTGAACTGACTCTGGATCACCTGTGGGGCATGAGGCCCATCCCCTCACGCTGTGTCACCTGGCTCCTTGCCTTCAAACAGAGCGAGCCTGCCACAGTCTCAAGACATTTGCCCTGCTGAGCTCTCTGCCCACATCTGCTTCCCCAATCCATTGCAGGGACCACCTCCAGGGGGTGCTATTCATGTGTCTGTGGACTCAAATGATGCCCCCGGTGGCCAATCTCCAGTCTACAATATGAACAGCGTCCCCAGGAGTTGGGTAGCACAGCTGCCTGAGCAAGGACCTGTTCCACCTCTGAAGAAGCCTTCCTCACCATCATCTAAAAAGCCCATGTGACTCTTTTTTTAAAAAAAGAATGGTTTATTGACTTTTCTAAGAGAGGAAAGAAGAAGAGAGAAACCATCAATGTGAGAACATAACATCTATCAGCTGCCTCCTGCGTGCTCTCTACTTGGGATCGAGCCCTCAATCCAGTCATATGACCTGACCAGGGTAGGCACCAGCAACCTGTCCGTGCCTGGGACGATGCCCAGCTAACTGAGCCACACTGCTCAGAGTGCCTCTCGTGACTCTTTCTCCTCACCCCACTTCATCTTCTCCACAGCACTCACCATACCCGCCTTTACACCACGTATCTGCTTGTTTATTTAGCTTATTACATGTCTTTCCTTGCTAGAATCCACTCGCCATGAAATCAAGGACTTTGCCTTCCCCCCACCCGCAATGTGTTTTCAGCATTTAGAAAAAAGCCCATCCTATCGCTGGTACACAATTTGTGTGTGCGTATGTGCACATGTGTGCCTGTGTGAGGTTAGTTGCTCGCCCCTGACTCACAGTAGCATGGGACTAATGGATAAACTGAACTTTTCTACAAAGTAACCCCTTTCATGTCTGCACATTTCTCAGAGGGATGCTGTCCAGCACAATGCCAAGGAATGAGCCCCACGCCTGGGAATTGGCCAGTTCTGTTCCCTGGCTGCTACCGAAGCCCCTTTACATTCTTCCTGCTTCTCTGGGATGTGCACTCAGCAAAGGTGAACCACATAGTCGCCTTCAGATGTGACCCCAGCATCATGGACAGACATGAGCAAATGCCCAGTGGACCCTGCTGATCGGAAGGTGAGCTCTGTGCAGAAAGGAGTAAAGGAGAAGCTTGGTTTGTCTGGTCAGCAAAATGTTTCTTATTTTAGCAGGAAACAGCTTCCAATCAAATACTGGGTGGCTTTAAAAGCGCAAAATGAATGAATCGACAATCATAACAAGGAGAACAGAATGGCATCGACCCAGGGGACTGAAGACCATGCCTACACTCTGCCAAATGCCCCAGGAAATGCAGCTGTCTAGTTCCACTTAACTCCCAATCAGGCCCTGCCTCAGATCACGGGCATGAGTGACGCAGGGCAGTTGGAGAAAGAGCACAGCATTAGACTAATGATACATGAAAACTGAACCTGATGCGTGGCGTTGGGGGAGACAACATGGAGCGGTGGGGACTGCGGCAAACAGCTCACACTCCTTCTAGAGGGAGCCACTGCTACTCAATTCCTGTTGACCAGTGTTGTGTTAGAATATAGACCCAGTAGTACCAGAGCCTCTGATTTTCCAAAAGGAGCTATGAATTAAGACTCTTATTAAACCTCCTGGTTTTGAAACACTGACAAGTGAACCCATAATTTTACCAACCCTGAAAGCAAATCAAATACAACTATGGGTGAGACACACCCAGAAAGTCATGCTTGTGAAAATAAAAGCTTAGATATTTGAAGTTCTGGTCTGTATGTAGTTTTTTGTCAGCACAACTGTACACTGAATGAGGGTGCTTCCTGCACACACACGCATAGTTATAGAACAAATCTGTGCTAGGAAGCCGAGGAAAGGACCCAGTGGGTGAAGGAAGCCCATTCTGCCTCAGGAGTACATACAAACAGAAATTCTCCCTAGCCAAGACGTAGCTAGGAACCTCACAGATAGAGATAAAAAGAGGTGAGGGTGGGGGAGAGGAAGTGAGTATACAGGATAAGAACTGGGCTCAGCATTCTTGGGAGGCCACATTCTTCTGAGCAACTATGTTATTCCTTCCTCTTGCCATGACCTACTGTAGGAGGGAATGGCATTTTCTGTAGAATCAAAGGTGGCATCAAAAAGAAAGGGCAATTTGGGTTGAATTTTACAGGATGTGTAGGAGTTTTCACAGAGGAAGGATATGGTGCAGAAAAACTGTAAGTACCAGAGCATCTTCTCTTCCTGCTTTCTCTGAGCCCGTTCAACCCAGAACCCACTTCTTCACCCTCCTCAGACGTCTCTGAAGCCAGCACAGTGTCCCACTAAAGCTTTATGACATAGAGAGCCAGTGTCCGCGCGACAGACAGTGAACGGAAAATCTCTTCCCTTCCTTTTCCCACTCTAATCTTCCCCACCTAGAATTGACCAGAAATAAAAAATTATTAATATCAAAGGTCAGTGGGGGGGGAGCCACAATCTCATCCCTGCAATCCCACCTTCACATGCCTCTTTTGGATCCCAAATGCCCCATTCCGATCCCTTCCAGGGGAGCAGCACACTTCCTGAGAGGCGCAGGGGTGTGGCGGGGAGATCATTCAGGCAGCAGCTGGCCAGGGGGAAGGAAGATGAAGTGGAAGCCCCTGTAAACCCCAGACGACAACATCAGGACGGCTGTTCACCAGGCAGCCAGCCCTGCGCCTGGATCAAATAGCATCTTGCGCCACGCCATGCCATGGGGCGGGGAGGGCAGTGGTGACAGAATCAGAATGTCTGGGTTAGGCTCCAGGCTCTTCCACCCCCTACCCAGATGTTTGGCGACCAGTTCCAGTACCTCTCCCCACCCCACTCTCTTTAACTATAAAATGGCAGTGATAATTACACCCCTCCGTAGGGCTGCAGTGGCCACTAACTAATCATGTATGTACCCCACTTAGCCCTGTATGCAGGAATGCTAATTCTCTGTGACATTCGCTGTGATTAATTCCTTGTTGCCTTTGGTGATTTAGAAAAGAATCTCCCACATGGAGGGGAGGAGGAGGGGCAGGATTGTCCCTTCCACCCAAAGGAGGTAACCGTCACGGGAATTCTGTCATTCCATCCATGTTCCGGAGTGGGCACATTTCAGAAAACCAGGTTCCTGGGTGCTTTCCCAAAGAGGTGTGGCATCCAAAGAAATGGTGGCATCTCCTCTAGGGGCCAGCAGCTGGCTATAGCCAAGGAGTGGGAGAAGTCCCTGGAGTCCAGAGTGGGTACAAACCCAGCTGTTCTCCAGCCAAGGACAGAAGGTCCGCAACATGGGCACGCGAGCTCTCCTGTTGCTGCCTGGACGTGTGACTCTCTCTGCACCCGCAGGGGTTCTCCCCATGGCCTTGCTCAGTGAACTGAAGGACTGACCAGAGAGGCAAGGAGCTAAATGACAGTTCATAAATGAATGAAAAATAACAAACTCTATTTTCAGAGCACACACGAGGTGCTCAGCCTACTAGGTATATTATGTCAAGCGCATTTCAAACATTCGCTCATTAAGCCCACACAACCCCCAGAGTAGGAGTAGACCTTATTTTACCATCTGAAGCTCAGAGACACTTTTTCATAAGGATCACCTATAGGAAGTAGCCAAACATCAATGAGACGCCTAGAAACCCAGCTCCGGAGATCACATCACTTCCCTAACCGTGAAGGCATCACTAAGTAAATTGGGGTGGGAGGCAGGGCTTGTTCCGGGAACTTGCCACATTCTCCGCCCTGAACCAGGATGCAAAGCTGAACTGTCAGAGGCTGTTTGAAAAGCCCGTGCTAGGCTGATTTGCTTCTTTCTCAGTGCATGTCAGCTGCTGCCCGGCTTGATAGCTTATTTAAAATATCGTTAGAAATAAGATTCGCTGTGAAATTAGTTGTAGACAAGCTCAGAAACTGCTAATGATGCAGAGATAATAAGGGGATTTGCAGAAAACACTGAGATTGCATTACGATCAGTGAGCAGAGCGTCACCCCTTGGAGCCAGCAGCCCCAGCTCCGGAAGAACAAATGCATATGTATTAGTGGTGTGCTGTGGAGGAGCCGGGCCCCCCAGGCCAGCCGGCGCAGGCTGCCTGGTCAGAGGCTCGGAGCTCAGCTCTGATTTGCAAAAATGATTAATCTGTGGGTTTTGAGAATGAGAAATGTTTACTTCCTAGGTCTGGGAGAAACCGAAGGTCAGTCCTGAATCAAATTCCCATTTGAAAATGAAACAAGCAGGAGCGGCTCTGGAAGGCAGCCCCCCGGCTCTGCCTGGTCCGCTGCCCAGGGCTCCTTAGGTGGCTCTCCCAGGACAGGAGCTCTGCTCGTCCCGTGTGCCTGCCGCCTGCAAGAGTCAGTTGCCAGCCCTACGCACCACAGTGTCGAGACCAGACGGCACAGCCTCCCAACCTCTCCATGACCCACCAACGAAAGGATTAACGTTGGGCACCGTGAAGGTCCTCAGATCCTGTTCTGGCACTTAGGTCAACATTTATCCTGATCTCTGGTGTCCTGTCCATACCTGATAGGTTAATAAATATTTTTAAAATCACCCCTTCATACCTAGCCCCAGACATGCCCGGTTGAAGTATCCATGACATGAGAAAGGGGCCACATGCTAGCAGTCAAATAGGATGGAACCCTCTAGAAAAGCCTAAGGCTACCAACAGCACTTATGTCCTCCTCTGGCTGCACACAGCCCTCGGCATTTACAAGCGCACCCGAGATGGCAGTCTGTTTGTGCACCCAGAGCGTGTAATTTGGCCACAGTCTGCATTTTTGGCAAAGAATGGGAGAAATGCAAACTGTATGCATGTCAACGATGAAGTCACCTGCATAATGAGATGCCAGAAGTTTGGGGCTAAACACTTATTTACATGAAAAACCAATCTTTATGGGATACATCTTTCTCTCCTTCACATCTCAACACATTTGTCACTCAAAACCAGAGACTCAAAGCAACAAAGTCCCCCAGTCCCAGGCCCTGTTCTCATTCTCTTCAGCTTTCAGATTAACTCCTTGAGGGATGGAGGCCACCAGGTGTTCAAAACAGAAGCTGTTGCGCTGCTGCCCAGGGAACCACATTCAGAAAGAGGGATGGGCTGGGAGGAGCCAAATCCCCACCAGGCCAACATCATTTGTATGCTCCTTGTACAGAAGGTAAACTATTTATTCCCTGTATGCGGCAAGGGTGATACAGCTGAATAGCTTGACATTCTATCAGATGTCCAACCACTGATACAATCAGTCCTTTTTTTTAAAATGTGATGAAGCTGTGCACAAAAGTCAAAAAGTGAAATATTAAAGAAAGACGGGGAGGGAGTATGGTTCAGTGATGGACTATGCTGGTTGGTTTCGGGGCTGCCTGGCATATCTTTCTTCCATTTCCCTCCTTCCAGTAGCAGACTCCGGGCCTTCCTGATGACAGAATAACCACGTAACCTAGTCCTGACCAGTCATGTTAGCCCTCTTCACCTGAGCACAGGGACTGATGGGAGGGGAGGGGCATGTTGGCCAAGGACAGCCAATCAGAATCCATCCCGGGTTTGTCATAGAAATGCCATGAATAGAAGATTCTTTCCTCTGGTGTTGCTAAATATGAGAGTATAAAGCCAGGGAGCTGGTGAATATTTTACCCACTATCAGTGCCATCTGGACAGAATCTGTCTGCAGAATGAAGCCAATCAGCAATGAAAGATAGATGACTCCCCACTCCGACTCCCTAGTTACTGCAATTCTTCCTTAACTCTCTGGATGCTCAGGGTCCTTCCCAGAGATGTATGCCCATAACTCCCCCCACCACCACCACCACCACCACCCCGCTAAAATGATCTGAAGTAGGAGCTCTCACGGAAAACATCCTGACCTTCGCTCAGTTACAGAAAGGATGCTACATATCTTTAATCACACTTAGGGTCTTGAGAAAGTATATTTAGCACGTTGTACACGTTCTTCAATTTTCTTTTTCCCCTTTGCAATTTAAAATGATTAATTAGTTTAAATCTAGTAAGTAGCCAATTAAAGCTAAATAGTTCCTATTTTGTCTCAGTTGTATTTGAGATCCCTGAGATTTATCACTCATACGAGCATTTTAATTTGCCCGTTTTCACTCTTCGCAAAATATTAAGGACAAAAGTGGAATAAAAGAGTCAAAATGTTGCTATAAGAACAAAATTGCAGACCTTGCCAAAACTGAAGCAATCGCAGGCCATACTGGCATAAAATAACCCAGAATGTTAATTTTCTGGACAGTAAAGAATCAGGGTCATTGAAAACTGGACCTTAGAAATGGCACAAAAATAGAGTCACTTGTTTCAGTTCCTGCCCCGGGGTGGCAGTAGAGGGAACAGACCATCAAGCTCATGGAAGGTTTGTAAGGGTAAGGAATCTACCCTCAAGAGTGCATCTATCACCCTGGCCAGTTTGGCTCAGCGGTTAGAGGGTTGGCTTGCGGTCCAGAGAGACCCAGGTTCGGTTCCCACTAAGGGCACGTACCTTGGTTGTGGTTTGTCCCCAACCCTGGTTGGGGTCGTGTGGGTGGCAACCAGTCCGTGTATCTCTCTCACATCGATGTTTCTCTCTCTCTCTTCCCCCCTCTTCCCCTCCTGTGCTGTCTGATAAATGCAAAAACAAAAACAAAAAAACACAACTATCTATGCCAATGCCTACCTCAGGGATGAGTGAGGGTTAATTCAACATCGTCTGTGCCGCACGGCGTCTGCCAGGCAGTGAGGGCTCACTAACCCACAGTTAGGGAACTCACTGTCTTCACCCTCCCGTGTCTCCTACAAGCTCTGAGAGCAAAAGACAAAATAAACACAGGCAGGATTAGATGGCTTATGAGAAGAGACGGGAGGGGATGGTTATTTCTGGATGGATCACCACTGATGTTACATATAACATCAAAATTCAACTTTTCCTAAAAGAGACTGAAGCCCTTGCCTTGCTGAACAATACAATTATCACAACAATACAACAATAACAGAAACAGTGGCTCTCGTTTACTGAGTTATTGCTATGCTAGGCAATTTTCATCTGCTTAATTTGACCCTCACCAGAAAATAACTGTCTCCATCTCACAGAGGGGTCAAGAAACAGTGACCAAGAAACAGCTCAGAGAGGTCAAAGGACTTGCCCGAGGGACAGTCAGTGATGTGGAATACAAACCCAGCAGGTCCAGCTCCCATCTCCGTGTCTGCTCTCATATACCAGACCATGGCTAGTTGAGCTACTTGTCTTGTGATGTCTTCCCTAATATAAAGTAACAGCAATAATGATGATGATGACAATCATGTATTGGCTGTGTACATGGGGCAGGTGTCATGTGAAGTGGCTGGTCTACATTCTGTGTCCTTTATGAAGAGAGTGCTGGGTACACAAGCTTGGTCCTTCCTCTGGCATCTCTGTGCCCTCCCTGGCTCCCTGACTTAAGTAGGATTGGAAAAGAAATCTCAGGCATTCAGTTCCCTTCTGAGAGCAGTCATCTGGAGGCCTGGCCCTTCTTTGCAGTGGGACGATGCCATTTCACCTGTGAGCCATCCTGTCATTGACCAGGCCCTGGAGGACCACACTAGTGTCCATCCCAGGAAATGACCCATGCGAAGTGGCTGGTCTACATTCTGTGTCCTTTATGAAGAGAGTGCTGGGTACACAAGCTTGGTCCTTCCTCTGGCATCTCTGTGCCCTCCCTGGCTCCCTGACTTAAGTAGGATTGGAAAAGAAATCTCAGGCATCCAGTTCCCTTCTGAGAGCAGTCATCTGGAGGCCTGGCCCTTCTTTGCAGTGGGACGATGCCATTTCACCTGTGAGCCATCCTGTCATTGACCGGGCCCTGGAGGACCACACTAGTGTCCATCCCAGGAAATGACCTGTGCTGGGAGATGCCTCTGGCAGAACTCTGACTTCTCAAGAGAACAGCTCATCCAGGCAACACTCTCCATTAACCGAATGCTGAACATTTATTTCATTCAAGAAATATTCAGTAAGCCCCATGCCGGGAACGAAGAATAGACGAAAAGAAGGGAGATCATAAGTAGCCCTATCCTAGGGAGTGGGAAACATGAAAGCAATGGACACGCTACTGAGTTATAAATTATATATCATAGAAGTAAAGTAAAAGCTGCATGGTGCATAGAAGACAGCCTTTCAAATGCATATGGAGGGATCAGAAAGAGCCTAACCAGCAACACATTCATCAACCTCACCACCCTCATCAGAGCCGATTCTGACACAGTGAGTGACCAGTCGAGTTTTCTTTTCTTCTTTTTTTCATTTTTTTTCCCCCAAACATAGATAGCAACCCCTCCAAGTGTCTAGAGTCAAAGTTTTGGAAACTGGTTTGGCCATTTGTCATGGACAACCTCCAGATGCAAGCGTGACCTTTCCGAGGGAAATAACTTCACCACCCTACTTCTCCCCCTTAAATGTCAGCTGTTGCTGTTCTGTAGCTATTTTGCAATAGATGGAGAAAATAATGTCAGCAACCACCTCAAAACCATATTTGGTTGCTAAACATCAGCAACCAAATAAATTTAAAGCTCAGGTTGCTCCTGTCTCTGAAATGACCTCTTCACCCATACACCCCATCTCCTTGTTGTCTTCACGCCAACTATTAATGCCTCAGGTGAGACTTGTGGGTGAGCCCTCCAGATTCTGCCTAGGTTTGAATGATAAACCCAAGTTCTTCATCAGGATGGAAAACACGATAAGTGGGGTTGTCTCTGAGAAATGCCGGCTGATAGGGGCACTGGCACCAAGAATTGAAGACCCAAGTCCTTTCCACATGAAGAATATTGTGCAAGGCACCAACAAATGCTCTGAAGGTCCTCCTTAGATCTGTAAACAGAGCCCGAAAAACCTTTGGGACCATGAAAATTATGAATCAGGAGGTGGGGAGCAATGTTTCAAGTCCCCATGCCTCCTCCTTGCTCTCTTTCCCTTCAGAAGGCACCAAACCCCTGAGCCCCTGAGCCACAAATGACCTCTGAGAGATGGATGGATATAGAGAGGAGATAAGAAAGGGGCCAAGATGTAGCTTCACTGACCTCCTCCAAGGAGCACCTCCAGAACAGAGAGAGATCCTATCCTCAACCGAGTAGAGTTACCAAGCACCGAGAGCTGCTAAGAGTTAGTGCTAGATAAGCATTAGCTCATTGAACCCTCCCTACAACACCACAATGAAGAGGGCCTCAGAGGAACCATTGTCATGCCAGGACCCCAGGCAGGTTCCAGGGGCAAGGTTGTTTGCAGGAACAGAGAAGGCTGCTGTGGCCTTGGCCCCTAGCTGGCCCAGCTTCTCAGCCTTTGTTCTGACATCGGCTCCCTTCTCGTCCCTGAGTCGGCCGGTGCATATGCGCCCATGCCTCTCGCTTTGGGCAGTGGCTCTGCATCTGTGGGGACTGTCTGAGCATTTGTTGTCAGTCTTAGAGATACCACGGAGGGTGTGGTGCCCTGTTCATTTGCTTGTTCACCGTGGCACAGCTTTGCAGGCCTTGTAGCTGCATCTGCTCTGTTTAGTTGCTGCATCAATTCAGACTGATGGGCATCCAAACCCTGTGGGTTTTTCAATATTGACTATCACCCTGGTACGTCCTTAAAATCTGAGAAGTGGGGATAGAGGGAGTGTCTTCCAGTATCACTTTGGGGTTGAATTCAGGTCCTGGTGGCACCCCTATCTCCAGTCTGAGTCTTCTAGTCTTGCACACTCAATATGTTGTTCCCTTTGGAGCATCAGTTTGTTTTTTCTCTTCAGTGTTCATTGCTGCTCCAGTGCATTTGTTTACCCCATGATGGGTGCTTGGGGCCTGGCTAGCATCATTAGAAAGACATTCAGCCACACAGTTACCTCTAACGATATTTGGCATCAGCCATAACTTGCTTTCCATACAAGCTACAAGATTCCTTTGTGCACGATCTGACTTAGCTTAGCACTAACTGGTCAGATGCCACAGCACACAGAGAACAGGCATTTGACAAAGGATGGACATGAGTCCCATGGGACCTCACTTGAAGAATAGGCTGCTTGTATTTGGCATTTCTTGGGGATATGGAATGCCCTAGTCGGAACTTGGCAGGTGAGAAACTGGAGGCCGCCCTGCTGGCCCTGGCTAGCTATCAAGGACCATAATAGCAAGATTTCCTCCATCATTTATCCCAGCTGTCTCAGCTGAAAGTTCTTGGAGTGTCTCCACTATCACTGGGGATTAAAACAGAGCAATAACACCAGGAGATTCAGGCCTCTGATTTGGGATCTTTCCTGGAGTTAAATACTGCTTTGTTGGGCTTAAGAGTTCCTTCCCCGGCCCAGATCCTAGGAAACTAAATTATTCCAATGGTTCCTTTTCCCAAGAAGTCAGGAGCTCATTCTTATTTTTTTACCAATGAAGACTGTGTCCATGATCCATAAGGATCAATAAAAACCAGAAATAAAGGAGAAAAGAGAAAGAAGAAAATTTAGTCTACAATAAATGGCACCACAAGACCACCATTTGCATGTAGAAAGAACTTCCAATTGTTGGACTCCTTCATGCCCCAAGTCATTAATTCAGACACTGGGCTGTGCTATATTTCTCAATAGATTATCTGACATGAAGGCAGCTAACCAGTGTCAGATACTGAACTGTTATAAGCACTTAAATACTAATTGTACGAAGTTCTTGCTGATTGGGATGAAGGTGGCAAAGGTAGAAAGACCATCACTCTTAGTACTCAAAATGTAAGGAATTCTTCTCTCAGATGACATGAGATAGTAAAACCTAATGCTATGAGAATGCCTCTAAGTACTGCTTTGGCCACTTTTCACAAGTTTTAACTATATGTATCTCTTATGGAATATCAATTGCCTTATTAATAACCTTGTTATTTATAAACTTGTTGCTTCACTCCTGAAGGTTTAGAATTTTTGTATAAACAAATAATATTATTCATTTTTAGATCTGTTGCTTTTTTCTCAAAGCTACAGTATTTTCTGTCCTTTACAATTGATTTTGTCCTTAGATAGACACACACACACCATGATTACCATGGTTTAAGGCATAATTCCTCTCTGTGAGGAACCCAATTTTTTGTTTTATAATTCTACCTGATTGATTATGTTATTCAATACTTCTCTATTTATTTGTTTACTATGTCTGACACACCAATAATATGAGATAATTTTGAAGGGAAAAATGGTAATTTGGTGCCACTACATGGGATGTGATAAAATCATTTTCAGCTCCAATTATTTAAAATTAAAGAGCCATGGAGCTGAACTTTAAAAAAACTAAATTATCTCTAATAGTGGAATTTTTCAGCATCTTAATTTGAGTAAAAGAAAAGGTTTAAATAGATTTAAGGGCTTAAATACTTCTGAGGAAATCAGGTACTGCAAAGCTAGGATGTCTAATTCACCCTAAAAGTAATTAACAAAAAGTAAGTTAGATCATTATTTCCTCCAAGATCATAATTTTAAAAGAAGCTGATTTATCTGAACTGATTGGGGCTTTCAATCCCAACAGAAATGTAGACACGTTGGTTGTTAAGGGGAGAACAGAAATAAGATCCAATTAAGCAAAATTCTATCTTATGGAAAATAAAACGACTGCTCCAATGTACTCAGAAGGGAGCTGAACAAAGCGGGACAGCTGAGGTTAAAAACAAAACAAAACACATAACTCTGATTGAAACCTGTGTCCAATTCAAAATTAGATCTACCACAAGAAAACACATTTCTGTCTAGGCATTTGGACGTAACCAGCTCCTTTCAACTAGTGAATAAGGAGTTCCTGTTAACACTTGACATCTGACTCCCATGGGAGGGGCAAGGGGCTAAGGACAGAAATGATGCTGGAGGAGTTAGAAGTAGATGACCTGACCCTTTGTATTTAGGGTCTGTTATAGGCTGAATTGCACCATCCCAAAATTCATACATTGAAATCCTAACCTCCAGTATTGGGGCATGTTATTGTATTTGGAGATAAGGCCTTTCAAGAGGTAATTAAGATACAATGAGGTCATTAGGGTGGGCACTAACCCAATCTGACGGGTGTCCTTACAAGAAGAGGAGATGAGGAAGCAGACATGCTCAGAGGAAAGACCACGTGAGGACACAGAGAGGTGGTTGTCTGCAAGCCACGAAGAGAGGCCTCATAAGAAACCAGCCCTGCTGACACCTTGCTCTCAGACTTCCAGCCTCCTAAAAAACTTTTTTTTCCTGTTGTTTAATTCACCTGGTCTGTGACACTTTGTTATGAACTGACTGACATGAGGTCTCAGATACCCTGGCTCAGCTTCAGATGGTCTTTTCTCTTCCCATTACACTGTAACTCCAGGAGCAAAGCCTGCTGCCAAGTGGTAGATAAAGCAGATTCATTAACTAAATCATTCTTCACCCAGAAGATAAATTGGAAGACATAAGAAATGACCAAGTAAATCCAAACCAGTCCTTACAACTTGGCTGGTTAGGAAGGGCGGCACAGCGCTTAGGTTTGGGACTGCCCAAGTTCACATCCCAGCCAGACCACTGTGTGATGAGCTGTGTGACCTATGGCCAGTTCCTTGACCTCTCTGTGCCAGTCTCTTCATCTGAGAACTGCAGTGAGGATCAAAGTAGAGTGGCACCTGACACAGGGGGCCTACTCAGCGAGATCATCGCTTCATTCACTACACGGCCATGTCCTGATCCCATACTGTGTCCAGGAACTGCCCTAGATATGGGGATACTGACCAAACTTCCTGCCCTGTGGGGCTCATCTTCTGGTGGGAGTTAGTTAATAATGATCCTAAGAGCCCTTTAGGAAGGAAAGGAAAAATGGCCGAAATGCAAAATTCTAATGCTTGGTCCATTTCTGTGCACTCTAGGAAGTGTCCCGGAATCCCGTTTTAAAACATAACCCAGAGTACTCCATGGTAGCTGACTACTAATATGTCCTCATGCCAGGCTCTGTGGCACCACAGTCACCCTCATTCACACTGCCCCAAGTCAGGGTGGGACCCCTGAAGACGTATGAGCATTTTGCCGTTTGGCTCCAGATAAACCTACCAATTGGTCTCCAAGTTGTCAAAAAGCCCATCTCCTCTCCTGGAGACTCCCTCTGCCTGTCTCTCTGTCCGACCATAACAGCTCTGCGGTGCCACCTGGCACTCAGTGTACGAGGTCCCTGAAGGATCCCCGAGGCCAGCCCCAGGCCCTGTCACCCTGCATTGGCAGCTACAGCCAAGCTGGCCTTTCTGATGCATATGCATGATGGCACAGAGACAACTCTTCAGGGAGGGGTCGACAGTCTGAATCTATCACCCAGGCAGTCTCCACAACTGTCATTGTGTCTCCCAAGTGGGGGTTGAGGGACAGGAGCCTTTTTTTAAGAAACCCTGGGAACTCAGAGACTCCAAATCCTTGTTTTGGGGGACTCCCTGGCACCTGCTAGTGTTCAAAAGGACCTAAAATGATCCCTTAAGCTTCTTTTGAAAATATCCAAACTTTCCAAGCCTTTGTTTGCCCACTTGTATAATGGGATGGAAACTGCCCACTCTTTTCATGGGATTCTATAGACATAAAATAAAATAGTCTGCAAAAGCCTTTGTGTGGGATTTCTTTTTGGGTGTGATGAAAATGTTCTAGAGTTCACTGTGATGATGATTACACAACTCAATCAGTGTACTAAAAAACCACTGACTTGTACACACTAAATAGGTGAATTGTATACTATGTGAATTATATTTTTTTAAAACCTGGTTTTTAAAGCCTTCATAAACTGTGAGGGAGCACTGTCACCCTACAAGTTCAGTCAGAAGTACTGCATTGTGGGACATCGACGCCAAAAGAAATAAAAGGTTGAACTTTGGTGGGGAGACTTTTTTTGCATATGGTGGGTTTTTTGTTTGCTTCTTTTTAGGAATATACATTTGAGGAATAAAAAAGTAATATGAACCATGGCCAGTTTGGTTCAGCAGTAAAGCATCGGCCTGAGGACCAATAAGTTGTGGGTTCAATTCCAGTCAAGGGCACGTACCTTGGTTGTAGATCATCCCCAGCCCTGACTGGGGTCGTGCGGGAGGCAACTAGTCAATGTGTCCCTCTCACGTCAGTGTTTCTCTCTCTCCCCCATTTTTCTCCCTCTCTCTCCATCCCACTCTATCTGAAGATAAATAGAAAAATATCCTCAGGTGAGGATTAAAAAAGAGAGAGAGAGAAATTGGGTTCCATGTGCTTCTGAAAAAGTTTCAGCTAACCCAGGTAATTCTATTTCCCCATGGCCACCTTAACCTTCACCATGTGGCCAATGTCTTAGATGTTTCCAGAACCTCACCCCTCCCAAGACACTCTGGTCCTGGCAGCAGCTTTGCGTCTTGAGAGAAGTGTCACTGGTGTGCCCCTTGCCACCTGATCCCTAAGCACTACAACTAGAACCTTGGGTGCATGACCATGTACCTGGATACATACACGTTTGCATAAGATTGCAATACAGTAAGCCAGATGATGGCCTTGCTGAAGTGTTGGGGTTAATGACAAACCCTTCTCAGTGGGGTTGGAGAAAGTCCTTCGACTGGAGAGAAACCTCCCCATCCTGGTGCTTCTCAGATCCCCCTCTTCTTGTCATCCTGTGACACATGGAGTTCTAGGGGTTGTAGCACCAGGTCAGGGGAGATCAGCACTAAGCCCAGCTGAAGCCGACTCACCCTCTGCTAAGTAAGCGCTCTGTGCCTCGGTTTCCTCATCAATTCAGTGTGTTGGCAATGCTGCTTGTCCACAAGATGCTGCCAAGATTAGATGGATTAAGTGCATACAAAGCACTTGCTCGGGGCTGAACTGTGTCCCTCCCAAATTCATATGCTGAAGCCCTAACCCTTAGTCCTTCCGAAGGTCACTGCATTTGGAGACGGTGTCTTTAAAGAGGTAATGAAGTTACAACAAGGTCTGTAGGGTGGGCCTAGGCCCACAGGAATGGTGCTCCGGTAAGAAGGGAGGTTAGGACACAGGTAGGCACGATAGGATAACACAGGGGAAGATAAGGGGAGAGGCCTCAGAGAGACCAGCGGGCAGACACCTTGGTCTCAGCCTCCCGTGTGCCGGAACTGGGAGAGAACACCTCTCTGTGGCTAAGCCACCCAGTCTGTGGAACTTCGGAACGGAAGCCCTAGCAGCTCTTGGAAGCCCATGTCCTCCGTAGGTATTGGCTGTCACCACTGCAGAGAGGCAATGCATGGGGTGGGTGAGGAAACACGCCGAGAAATCAGACGGACCTGAATTCCGCTGGGTATGTCAGGTCTCTCGCGGGCTCGCACTCTGCATCCACAGAATGGTGACGATGCCAGTACTCGAGGTGCAAGGATAACGTGAGATCACTCAAGCGAACACAGAGCAGCAGCGCCGGCCTGGGCTGCAGGGACCGCCCCGAAGTTCTCCGCGGAGCGCGGGAGCGGTGCGGCCCACCCGCACCAGTCAGCCGCTGGGCGGGATGAAATCCCCCTTGACTGAGCATCGCTTTCTAGATTGAGCCATTGCTACTTCTCACTGGACCCGGAGAGCAGACCAGGCCAGTGAGAGGGTGCACACCAGCCCAGGGGTTGTGAGTTCAGGTCTCGGTGGAGTTTGAGGAACTGCTGGGCCTGCACAGGTGTGATACAAAGCAGAATGAGCACAGTAAGCATAACGGCTGACGCAGACCAGGCGGACCCTTCCCTGAGGCCCCAGGGGCACCTGGAGACCGTATGGACCTCATGGCCCCGTTGACCTGCCCACGTATGACTGTCTTCTAAGAGATTCTGTTGAGGCATTAGCACAGGTAACAGGCGATTTCAGGGGCAGAGAGGGGATGTGACTTCTCGGTCCTGCCACGGGGGAGTGACTCCTCTCCAAGAGTTTCTGACAGCAGCTGGGCAGAGAGAGCCGCCTCCCCTCTGTCCCGTGAATGGCGTAAAGGAAAGCATGCCTCCCTGTCGGGGGGTCATTCACAGCTGACCGAAAGCTCTGTCCCGGGGCCGTCTGGCAAGATTTTCAATCCAATTTCTCTCGAGTGAAAGGCTAACAGGATAAGATCTCTCCGTGTTAACAACTTGGGTTGTGAGTGAAGTCTCAGGTTGGGGTGAGAGATGAGGTCATGAAATCAGGAGCTTACCTCGCCAAGCAATCTAGTCCCAACCCCAGGCCCCCAGCCTGCCTGCAGAGCCTGTTAATCCTGTGCCGGACATGTCCCCCCACGGGCACTGCTGTCCAGGGATTTAGGTCATCTGTCCCAGGGTGGCGGTCTCACCCTGGGGTTCGCCGCGGGAATGCAGAAGGCCTGCCGCTGGGCACCCTCCAGACTCTTCAGCGAGGAGAGCAGGGGCCAACACTGTTTTCCGAGAACAAACACCGCCTCAGGGATAAGCCCCCACAGGGGGCCCCTGGGAAGGCTTGCGAACCCGTGAATTTCCCCCTAGGGCTCCAGTGCTCCTGCGTAAGGGGGCATGAACTGCAACCACTACGGACCGGACCGCAGACTTCTGTCCGGTCCAGGGCGGCAGCCAGAAACCTTCTAAATAGCCTGGGCTCCCTGAAACCACGTGGCGCAAACACCTGGGAGGAGTCTATGCCCATCAGACCTGCCGTCCCACCCCCCACGCGGGGCTCCTCAGATCCCAGCACCTGCCTGGCTGCAGGGGGGCCCTGGGCGGTGGACCCAGCACACGCTGGTGCTGGGGCTCAGCAAAGTCCAAGTTGAAGGAAAAAGGGGCGAGAGCGCTTGGACTGGCACTGACCAGCTCGCCCCCTCCCTGCGCGGGCTGCAGGGGAGCCCAATAGGGGAGGGCCTCGGGGCGGACGGCTCGGACCCCAGGCACGTTCAGATCCATCCGCCGTTTGCAAGGCGATGATGCCCACCTACGCAGAGCTGAGTGAAAGCAGCCAGGTTCTATTCATAGGAAGCTCAAAACCGGACAAAACTGATCGGAAGAGGGAGCGCGGGGGAGTTGGTGGCTCGGGGAGGGGCACAGGGGTCCTTCCAGGTGAGAAAATGTTTTACCTCTTGGTCTGGGTGGGGGTAGCCCAGGGAACGGATATGTAACAATTTATGAAGCTGTACGTTATGGTATGTAATTTATACCTCACCTTTTAAAATTGTCAACCATTTACTGAGTACAGCAGATCTCGGCCCCGGAAGCTGGGATTTGTTTCAGGTGAGGGCGGTACCTCCCAGGGTGCCGCAGGGAACAGGGACCCTGCGAGATGTGACCCTCTCGCGGAACAGTGTACACCTGACCTGTGCTCCGTGCCACAAATGTCACCGCACACCCCTCCCCCCATTTCCTGCGTTAACTTGAAAATACAGAGGAAGAGAGAAAAGCAAAATCAAAACAGAACAGAGGATATAAATCCTCAGAAACAACTCATTTTCACTAAATCCCGGGAATTAAAAACAAAGAAGTTGGAGCAGGGTTGGTGAGGCCAGGGACTGCAGCGTTCCACCTGCTTTCTTCCGTGGCTGGGGGTACGATTCCGGGATTTCGAGGGGTGCCGTTGTGTACAGGGTGCCCTCAGGAAGAGGAAATGGTGTCACTGTTGGAGAACAGAGTCTGGGAGACACAGAACCCAGCTTTGGGGGGGGGGGGTGAAGGTGAGACTGGCTTTGACTGCTGGGCGCCCCTAGGTTTAGAGGAAACAGCTTTACCCCAGAAGCAGAAAACTCTCCAAAGACCTCGGGGCTAGTGGGTGGGGGAGTGGGGCTCGGAGCTTGCCTGCTGGGCAGTGTTTGACCAGGTCCCGGATGTGAGTAGGAGCACTCCGGGCAGACAGGACAGAGGAATGGCTTGTGCCCAACACTCAGAGGTCGAAGCCAAAAGTGGGGTCAGTGTCCGGCATGATGCTTGACACGTAATTGTCCTCAAAATTGTATTTATGTGCTCATGAAGGAATAAGTGAATGAGTGTAGGAATGCATGAATGATGAATGAATGAATGAATGAATGAATGAGGGAAACCCCAGTCCCTCAGCATCCACAGCTGGGGCTCATGGCCTAGCCTCTAATGCAGTGACGGACCCCCATTCCATTTGGACCAAAACACCCAAAACAGAACCACCCAAAACACCTTTCTAGTTAAAGGAAGGCTGGCTGAGCCACGGCGAGGAGAAGGAAGAAGGGAGGAGAGACTTTTCAAAGGCAGGGGAAGAACTAGGGGCAAGAAGACTGGGGTGAAGGAGGAGGAGAAGGTGGAAGAGAAGTGGCAGGGAACAGCCAGAAGGGAGAAGAAGGGAGAGGAAAGACGGGGAAGAGGGAAGGCAGGGTGAGGAGCAGAACGGGAGAAACAGAGGAGAGGGTGGACAGCGAGGATGCAGGGAGAGTGGGGGGGGCAGTCACGTCTCTGGGGACCATATTCACAGTGGCCGTCTCCATGGAAGCCTCAAGGGAAAGATGACACGAGGCCCTCCTGGTCGAAGGCAACCAGAAGCTAACCCGAGCCACGCCCCATCACAGAGCAGCACCTATGCCTCTGATTCATCCTTGCCCAGAGTTAAGATTCCTCCCAGAGGTAGTGCTGGGAGTGGCAGCCACTGGAAATGGTCACTAGGTGGCGCGTGCTCCTCATCTTCCCTTCCCCCGCTTCTCAGCTGCAGGGAAACCAAAGCTCTGACCTCAGAAAGCCGGAGGTCCCTGTCACAGATGGACACCTGAAGCCAGCCCAGCCGACTGCAGAGCAGGCGATGGTGACAAGAACCGTCACCCTGGTCTGCCCAACAAGTGGGTCCATACTGTCCCTCTCAAGACAGGCCTTGCCTTAGAGATGCTCCCAAAGAAACATCCTGAGTGGGGAGTAGAGAGGTGCTGAGTTCAGATCCTGACTGCAGCCCAGGAGCGTCACAGAACATGCTTCCTGAAGACACCTCCCCAAATGGACTAAGCTTCAGGTCCCACACAGCGTGGACCTGCTCCTGCCCAGTACAGTCCACACCATAAGTGCTCAACCTACAGTGGCTACCCAACAAGGCATGAGGTGCTCCCTCTCACCAATGAAAACACTCAGGCTCCAGAACATCAAGCAGAAAGCTTAAGATCAGAAGAACAGGACAAGCTGGAACTCCCAGCACACCAGGACCACAGCCGGCTGCCTCATCCAGTGAGCCATCACTGCAGAGATATGGACACGAAACTCTGACCACGCCCACCTCTCATCCCCTCTGTCTTCCCAGTACCCTTTGCAGCTCAGGGACCAAAGCCCGTGGCCTCCCTGTGTTCTCCCCCCCGCACCCCCACAGTCAGTCCACATGAGTCTATGTGCCTGGGTTGTCCTTTTGTCCAAACGATAAGGATGCCTTTAGAAGAAGTGTGTTTGTTTCATTTTATTGGTATATCCCTGGAGTATGTATCACTCACCCACAGCTAGAGTACCTGGGTTTGCATTCAGCAAGCACTAAATAAACGCGTCCCCTTGTTGTTAGTACAGCATGACTGCAGGGGGCAGGGGTGGCATGTTGACAACTGGAAAATGAGCATTTCAGAATTATGGAGCAAATGAACAGGGAAATGTATTGTCTATAATAAATATACATCTGAAGAGCCTTAAAAGAAATCAATGAAGCACAACATCGAAGTCCCAGGGAGTTATAAATCAGCAGCCCGATAGACAAAAGTGCATCTGAAATCATTTAAAGTGCACCAGAAATCACTTATGTCTGAGTAATTAGAACACATTGGAACAACTTCGTGCCATTGAACTGGAATTGAGCAACATAATGTTTATGAAATCCCTGTGGGCTTGGGGAGGAAAACCAGGAAGCTGAAAGTTGCAGTGAAAATTCCCCCCACCAGTCCAAAGCCCTCCTGCACCATCCTCTGGGGGGACCCAGAGGGAGATGGGGTTTGTTTTCACCCGTGCCCAAATTTGCTTTGTTCTTCTGGTTTACATATGTCTGCAGTCCCAGTTGTTGAAAGAAAAATGCAAATTCCAGCCTGCATGTAACAGAACAGGATCCCCTGTTCCAGACTCGCTTCCCAACCAAGAGGGAGAGATAGATAAGACAGAAAAGAGACCTGGTGAGCGTGAGGATACACGAGGGTTTCCCAAAAGAGGTGGCCAGTCTTAGCAAGAAAAAGGCCAGACTTTCTTCTCAGGATTCCTACAGGGTCGGATACTTCTTCCTCTAGCCCCTTGAGAGGTGAAGTGATGGGGAGCTGGGGCCCTGGAGGAGAGGGATGAGAAGCAATGAAGAACGGAATGAGGGATTTCTGATGCCCACGCATGAGTCTGTTCGTCCAATGCTGGCTGCAAAAATGACCCCATGCACTTTGATTTGGGCAGTGTAATAAGGATAAGGCAAGGATTCAAATCTGGAGTCACTCAAAGAAGCATCTTGGTATCAAATACTCCACTCAGTGGTAGAAACAGCCCCATGATCATAGCCCCAGAATGGCCCTGGCACTGGACAGCTTCCTTCACCATAAGAGTGGTCGGAACTTGTCCCATGAGCCGGACCAACATTCTGTTATTACTTGCAGACATCTAGGAGTGAAAATTCCCTGTGAACCACGCCTCTACTCCTTTATGTTTTTGTTTGTTTTAAAGGCTTAATCTTTTTAGAGCAATTTTAAGTGTATAACCAAATTGAGGGGAAGGTACAAAGTTCCCCATATGCCCCCTGCCCCTGTACATAAACAGCCTCCCCCATTATCAACAACAATCACCAGAATGGTACTTTTTTTTTTTTTTTTTTTTTTTTACCAAGGATGAATCTACACCACCACCAAATGTCCATAGTTTGCCTTAGGGTTCACTCTTGTACATTCTGGCCCCCTGACCCCCCTCCCCAGCTTAAGACGACCTAACCTCTGCCTGAGGGAGTCGTCTTCTGGGCTGTCACTGGCTCCATCCACATGCTGGGCAGAATCGAAGGCAGCAGATGACCCCGGTGTGCACGGGTGGGGTGGGGTGGGGGTAATGTTGCAGCCCACATATAGAAATGTCTTGTAAATGTCTTTTTACGAGAACCAGATGGATAGGAAATCCATCTTCTACAGTGCAAATGCAAACAGACTGTGGGCGTCCGTGTGTTCTGAGGCTTCTGAAGGAAGTCCACCTGGAGGGCAGGTAGGGTCCTGCTCCAGCCTGAAGGAGGCCTACGGCCACCAGGCCACCAGCTGCTTTCCCCTTGTGGGCTCTGCGATTCTGCCCCATCCCAGCGGAGGCCCCTTAAAGTAGTCAGAGGGATCTTCACAAAATGCAAATGGAATCACTTCCTGCAAACACTCTCGTGACTTCCATTGCTATGGGACAAAGACCACTATCTTCCTACGACCCTGGAGCCCTGTGTGGGCTGGCCCCTGTCCCATCAATACCTTTGTCCTCATCTAGGATACAATTACTCGAGCTGACCTCTGACTGCCTGGAAATAACCACACCCTTCTGGCCTCAGGGCCTTTGCACATATTGGCCTCTGTCTGAAGTACTCTCCTCCCTGCCCTGGCCCTGATCCTGTACTCCTTCTTGATAGCTTAGCTCATGAGTCCCCTACAGGGGGAACCCCAGACATACCCACTGTCTGTGCCAGGTTTCATTGCAATAGGCCATCCCAGAGCCGTGTCCCTCCTTACTGCTGCAGATATTCTTCAGTGTGATAGCTGTTGAGTCTGCGTCTCCCACTGGACTGTAGGCTCCAGGAGGGCAGGCCTGGGTGTGCCTGGGGCTCACCACTACAGCCTCAGCAGCCACGTGGGGCCTGGCACATGGTGGGTGCCCATCCTGGGTAGATGGGAGGTTGGGTGAATGGATGGGAATGTGCGTGGGAGGGTGGATAGATGGATGGAGGAATAAGTGAGGGAATCACTGGCTTTTGTTGACATGGTTTCTGAGATTAATTATTTTTATCAATTAGAAGAAGTTGAGGACATCAAAATACAAAGCAAAAGGCCACTGAAGGGTAAGCAAAACCGGAGTTGGAGCCAAAATCCCAGCCGCAATGATGCTGGTGGGAAGTGGGTCCATCACTCATTCATTCGCTCTGCACTAAAGGTGCTGAGTTCCACGGTGCAGAAACTGGCCTGGTGCTGGGAGCAGTGCACTCTCGGGGGCTGCCCTGTGGACGAGGATGTGGATTCAGGTCATGAGGTCTCACTTGCTTTGGCCAAGTTCTAGCCAGGAGCAGCCCGGGGTCCACCTTGGCCAAACATCTCTGAATGCCCGACACCTGCCACTCCTCCAGGGTCATGCTGCCCGTTGTCCCCACATGAGGAAAACACCAATGACAAAAGCCTGGAGAATGAGGTGCCCTGGCCTCCAGCAGGGTGACTTGTTCCTAGCGGGCGGGGTGGGGGGGGGGGAGGTGCTCACAGTCCTCTCCTGCCTCAGACAGGAGGGCAGAACTCGGCTCAGTGTGTTCTGCTGGTAATAGTATCGACGATGGCATATTGGAAATCCACGTTTAAAACACATCTCTCCTCTCTGTACCATGAGATAGCATCTACTGATCCAGGTAATGAACATCCAATGGGAATCTAAGCCTCAGGCTGGGACCGAGGGTCCAGCATGTTCCAGGTGGTCCAGGTGGTCCAGCCCGTTCCAATGCACAGAGCGCGCCCCTCCCTCCCGTCATTTTATTTCTTAGCAAAATCATTACCAAGAATATTGAACTACCTTACAGAGACGTATTTGCTCCCCATCTGCCCTCCGTCTCTCTTGATTAAAAGCTATGTGTGATATTTGTAGTTATCAAACATCAATATTTGGCATGGATTTGTGAAATGGAGATGAGGAGGAAAGAAAGGAATCTGACCATTTCTATAAAGGGTAAAACCTTGAGCAAACAGACTGCATTTCTTATTAGGGGCACTAAAGAGCAGAGACTCATTTCAGAAGGGACGAGCCAGACTGCGCCCTGGCCGGCTTTGTGAAACCAACGATCAGGACTCAAAATTAGATTCGAGATTTCATCAGGAAAGTCCGCTACCGTCGGAGGCGGAGGGGCGGGGATCGCGCGCCTGACCACTGTTGGAGCTGGCTGCAATTGCAGCCCTCATCCGAGGGGCAGGGAGACAGCCTGCACTCAGACTGGGCACAGCTGCCTTGACAGTGACGGCAGGAGTGTCACTTCCGAGTGCCCACCCTTAAGCCGGTGCTGTGTCCACTCTCTCAGCAACCCGGCTGGTCAATTCCATTTTGCGGACATGGAAAGTGTGGCACAGGGCGGCGCAGCGCGTGCCCGGGCTTCCACAGCGGAAGTGGCAGAGCTGGGGTCAGTGCCCCCGCACGCTGCCCTCCGTCCTGTGGTCACTCCTAGACACCGGCGTCTCCACGGCAGAGCCGGTACTCAGAATCCACGACACCTCTGCCCCCTACCCCTGACGAGCTGGTGGCCTTCACCGAGTTAGCAAAGACCCGGGGTGCCCCCTCTGTGAAGTGGGGGTGGTGGGATCGTCACACCAGCCTCTCTGGGGTGTTGTGACCATTCACATTCAAGTGGCCCTACTTTTCATTGCTGGGAAGGATCATTTGTACAAACACTTTGAAGAATGTTGGAGTAGTGTCTGCTAAGACTGACCACGTGTCTATTCTGTGACCAAACAAATGCATCCCTCAGTACGTTTCCAAGAGAAATGGGTGCATATGTCCACCAAACAACAGCTACAGGAATGTGCAGACCCAGACCAAAGCCAATGCCTTGCTCGTCAGTGGGAGCGTGGGTGGGTTAATTACGATACAATGACAGACTGAAACGCCACTGGACAGTTTACATAGGACAACGGCTCACACCTGCAATACTGTGCTGAATCTCTGAGGGACGCTGTGGAGAGAAATAAGGCAGGTGCTGTGTACCAGACGGGCCCGGTTACATGAAGTTCATGAGTGGGCAAAACCAACCTCTGGTGGTGAGAGCCAGGAGGGTGGCTGGAAAGAGCTGGTACTGGGGAGCCTTTCGGGGAGCCCCAAATCAATAAGGCTGATTCTGTTGCTTCAGCAACAAGTAAGACCTTCCCAACCCGAAACTCAGTGCTGACATGGGACAACTGCCAGTGTCACCATGTCTCCAGGGGCACGGCCATCCTCAGGAATCTGGGGACGTCGCTGACAGACCGCCCCCTTTGTCTGGCGAAAGCAGAGGGAGAAGTGGCAGGAAGCTCCTCGGAGCCGCTGACCTCTGCACGGGCTGTGCCCGGGGTCGCGAGCGCCACTCAGCACTTCGTCCTGGCAAGCCTGGCTTGCTTTCATCAGGATCACGTGGCCAAAACCATGCACCACACTTCGAAGGGAAAGAATTTAAGCCTCCATGTCTCACTGCCCCGAGTATCAGCTTTGTCCTTCTGCTCCTAATGCTGTTATCTCATGCGCACACTTGGTTTTCTGCCGAGCGGATGCTGTAGAAAGGCATATTAGCAAGGAGAAGTAGAGCGTGCAGAGAAGCCGGGGTGTGGGGCTGCTGACCTTCTGCTCCAGAAACCTGCTCCAGTGAAAAATGCCTGAGAGGAACCCAGGCTTCGTCCAGCTGCTCAGCCTCCTAAGCCAGGGCCCAGGGAGATCTTTCCAAAATGCAAATTGGATCAAGATCATCACTAGCTGAAAACCTTCAGTGGCCCCACTCCAATCACAGCATAAACTCAACTTCTTGCCCACCATGGAGCAGCAGGGCATGCTTGCTTCTCCTGCTCATCCCCAATATCTCCTCCTCCAGAACCTAAGCCACGCCCATGCTGCTCCTTCCACCTGGACCCCCCACCCCTCGCACTCCTTCAAGACTCTCGGTTGCCTCTTCCAGGAAGCCTTCTTTGATTACCTATTTGTGCCACCACCAAGTTTTATCTTCTGCCTTCACTAAAAAGTCATCCGATTGTGCCTCGGTTATGGGTTTCTTTTTATGCATTTTTTGTCTTTCCTCATAGACTCTACGCCCTTTGAGGGCAGAGGCTGGGTCTTTTTCATTTTTCATCTTTGTACGTTCCAACTCCTCGCAGGGACTACCACAGAGTTTGTTTAAGGGGAGGAGTGTTGGAAGGGGGATAGATGAGAAGGGAGGTGAGGAAGGGAGGCATGGAGGGCAGAGGGCATCTAGTGGATGGGGAATTCAATGCAACCAGAGGGATTTAGGAAGAGTTTTTGGACAACGCTTTTCCAATGGACCTGGACAGTTAGATTTGAGGGGAGAACTCGCGCAGAGGGGATAGCCTGAGCAAGGGTCCACAGCCAGGGAAGAAGGCGCATGGAGACAGGATAAACCAGGGTGGGGGCCCAATGCCCACGTGGAATAAGAGGAGTCTGCACTGTACCCTCACAGCTAGTGAAGCCGGCTCAGCAGGAGAGTCAGGTCAAGGAAGTGAGGGGGTCCAATCCAGAATCTACATAATGAGAGTATGGACCAGAGCATCCCTGGGATATGCCAAGGGGAGAATGGATACGCTCTGTTAATTTTAGTCTGGGAGTCAGAGAGGGGGTCATAAAGGGTGCTGGGGGCCAAGGAGGGGGGCGATGCTTTCAATGTAAGGGAAGAGAAGTAACAAGAGCTGGGGCCTCTGGGCAACTTTATTTTGGCTGCTGTGAGTCTCTCTGAGACAGCTGGCGCTGGGATGGCGCCTGTCTGCGCTGTCCCCTCCTGTGCCCAGGTGGACATTGCTAATCGATGGTGCCACTCTTCCCTGCTGAGGACAGAAACAGCCTCAGCTCCACTCGTCCAGGACTGGTCACAGGCACCGCAACCCGAGGCCGGGGGTTGAGAGCTGAAAGGGCCTGGCCGACCTTCATTTTCCAGATGAGGACACAGAAATCCTCAGACAGCTGGTGGCAGAACCAGGGACAGGATCCCCCACCCCACCGAAGCTCCTGCTCACACGTTTCTCTGCCGCTCGGAGTGTGAATCAGGGCGCAGGCCTGTCAGCACTCACAGTCATTACGAACCGGAGCATAAAAGACCAGCAAACCTGCCTTAAGAAACCGACTCCTTTTATTTTGTCTTTTAGAATCTGCCATCAGACCTTAGTCGGTCCTCAGCGGAGTAAAGGCTGGGTGAGCGGTGAGTGGGCGCATGCGTGGGAGGAGGGGTGTAGAGGGGAACAGGGTGGCATTTCTTCCTCAGGCATCCGTCCTAAACTGCATGGATCACTTCTGCTGAGTTCCAAAAGGTGGCAGCATTCCATTAAATATTCATTTGCTTCTGAGGCTGCAGCTGGGAGCTTCCTAAAGAATGGACGCGGGGAGGAAGTTAAGTCACCCAGATGATGGGAGGTCAGGACAGCTGGACAGCCCAGCATTTTGGGGGGCTGATGCCTGGAGGAGCTGTGAGCCCTTTACCGGGGGACGAAGGGAGGGTGCTAGGTGGACTGGAGAGAGCCTCATCTCCGGACTTCCATAGCACAGTCAAGGGTGCACAGACCCATGTTGAGGCCAGAGTGTGGGTAACACCTGTGACCTGCTTCTAACCAACAGAAAAGGTGGCAGGGATGCCAGTCCCATGACAATGTTGGAACAGACATTCGTGAGACACCATCTTGCGAGCGTACTGTCGAGAGACCCTCCTGCTGGCCCCGAGGAAGCAGGCGGCCATGATGTGACCTGCCCACGAGGGGCCACGTGGCCGGGAGCTGCGGGCAGCCTCCAGGAGCAGGGGGCCCATCCCGCAACTGCAAGGGACTGAATTCTCCCAACAACCAGTGAGCTCGCAAGAGGACCCCACACTCCAGATGACACCCCAGCCTAGCCCATGCCTTGGCCACTGCCTGGCGAGACGCTGAGCAGAGGACCTGATGCCTGGCCCACGCATGATAAATGGATGTTGTTTTAAGCTAAGTTTCGGGTGATTTTTTATTCAGCGAAAGAAAATGAGTACAGTCTATTTCAGTTAGAAAAGTGTAGAGGTTATGAAATACGGTTCTGAAATGAGGCAGAGCAAAATGGAAATGTGAGCTCGGCCACTTAACTGCACTGTGTCTGCGGGATAATGGAGGAAGGGAGAAAATGAGAGAAGTAATGTTCTCGCTGGGCAGTGTCACCCCCATTCGGTTTAGGACACATTCGCTCCGGAGCGAAGCCCAGATGGAGTGTGAATCTGCCCGTTTGGGCCTCATTTCCAAACACCTCTCATCATGTGAACATTTGACCACCGGTAACCCCAACATTTAAAGGCAGGAAAATGGCAGCATCCGGGGTGTCACCTCAACACAGCCACTTCATCCGGCGCCTGAGCAAAACTCTGTCTGTTGTAATGTTCAAGGCCAGCATGGCTGCGTCGATGCCTCCAGGAGCAGAGAGGTTGCTCTTCACCCTGGCATCCTCCAGTGGACTCTTTCTGTCTTGGTTAATCCTCACCCAAGGATATTCTTCCATTATTTTTTATTTTATTTTATATTTTTAGAGAGAGAGTGGAAGGGAGGATGGGGGAGAGAGAGAGAAACATCAATATGAGAGAGATATATCAATCGGTTGCCTCCCACACGTGCCCCAAAGGGGGCTGGGGATTGAACCTGCAACCCAGGTATGTGCCCTTGACCGGGACTCAGACCTGCAACCCTTCAGTGCACTGGCCGATGCACCAACCACTAAGCACACCGGCCAGGGCTCCAGTGGTATCTTTAACAGGTAACTGACCGGATGTGATTTTCACCTTACCTACTGACTCCAGATCAACCCCACATCTAAGATGTTCCCAGACATGTCCCCTGCACCACTGAACAGAGCCAGGTGGCCTTCCCCGCAGCTCAACTCAGCTCAGCTCAGTAAACAGCCTAATCTGGGTTGAATTCCAGATCCACCGCCTGCCCGCGTGACACTCTGAAAGCCACTCTCCTCTGGGCCTGTTCCCGCACCTGTGGGAACGGGGGAGGGGCAGAGCATCCTTCGTTGGGCTGCTCCAGGACAAAACAAGAGATGCATTTAAAATACTGAGCACAATGCCAGGGACTTCCCAGGTGCCCAGTAATGCGATGCCGATGATGTCCTCATTCTGAATGCAAGTGAATCGCACCTGCTACATCCTGGAAGGGACCTTTCTGGGAGGTGCAACTAAAGGGGAAAGTTAGCAGTTAGAAGTTGCAGAGCTGCCTGGCACCACAGGGCAGTGTGTAGAAAGGGTGGTGAGGTGCCAAAGCCTGAGGCATCCTCCTGGGGCAGCCAAGGACCAAAAGTTTGCCTCCGGGCCCTGCTTCCATCGGGTACACCTCATCTCATCCCCCACAGGGACTGCGGCATTTCTGTCACAACTGAGAAAGAGACGTTCATAAAATGCCATCAGGTGTCCTAGAGACCTCCCTAACAGCCCGGAACTCATGGATTCAGCTGATAAATAATCTTTAGAAACATTATTATTACCACTCTCAAGAAGATAACCACTCATGTAAAACAAAAATATGCACTAAAACCAGAAGAGTCCAAAGACAAAAAACCCAAGTCCCGTCCATTTAGCGTCCTTTTCCATCTGCCTTTCTGACCTCTCCGTCTGTGTTCAGAGAGGGGGAGATACACGACTGTAATTGCACATTATTGGGATCATATGATACCTGCTGTATCTCTCACTCAACAGCGTGCCGTGCGCATCTTTCCAAGTCAATAAGCAGAAGTCCTCACCACAGAATTCTGGCAGCAGCTTGGAATTAGACTAATGGATAAATACCTAGACATGTGATTACTGCATCAGCGCGTACTCCTTTTATGCTTGGAGCCCATGAGATAAACCTTCATCCAGAGTGGTTGGTCACAATACGCTGTCACCAACCGAGGTCACAGAAGTGACCGCTTCTACCTATGACACATTGGGGTGGGAGGCTGACCCCTGGGTTCCAGCCAAGAGGACCCAGAGCAGCAGCACTGTGAGGGTCAGGGGTGGGGAGACAGAAGAGGTTCTTCTGGTCCTCAAATCTTCACAGCATGAATTTTAAAATTCTACAACCTCCAGTGAGAAAACAAACAGGATAGAATCTTTGCTTCCAGTAGAGAGACGCCATCCTAACCTAACCCAACCTGAGAGAGCCAAAACTCCAGGGGGCGCTCTTCTAAGTTCCTGGAAAATGAACACATCTGAGCCACCTTTAGCCCTATTGGGGGCAATAGCATTGAAAGCAGGGAAGTTTTCTCCCCACTTTCCATCTGTTTTCCCTTTAAAAGCTTCTTCACTGCGCCTCCAACTTCAAGACTCTCTGGTGAGTCACTTTCCTGTTCCAGGCTTCACTTTTTCATCTGCAAAATGGGTGTAGTATCTTTATAATTCCTTTTCATAGACTTGGTGTGAGGTTATAAGAATCTTGCATGTCAGAACTTATATGCATGTATGCATGACCAATGGACATGGACAACTAAGCCGGGGACAGGGTGGAGGGGGGGTGGGGTGGGGGGTGCCAATGGGGTAAAAAGGTAAAATATCTGTAACAAAATAAATAAATGAAAATTCATAAAAAAAATAAAATAAAATAAATAAATAAATAAATAATAAATTTAAAAAAAAGAATCTTGCATGGAGCAACAAGACACAGTTAGTTTAAGCTTATGGAAAGTATGGTAGCCAGCCTCCACAGAGACCCGAGCAATCCTGGGCATTTATATCTGGGCATTTATATCAATGCATGTAGCCCCTACCACAATTTCATCAGGGTTGGTTGGCATGAGGTGACTGCATGTGACATCTGAGGACAGGTCACAAAAGGTGTCATGGTTCCTCTCTCTCTATACACACACACACACACACACACACACACACACACACACATTTCTTACCCTAGGAGAAGCAACCAGCCAGTCATGAGGACACTCAAGCAGCTTAATGGAGACAACCACCTGGGAGAAGCTGAAGCCACCTGACAATAACATTATAAGTGAGCCATCCCAGAAGTGGATCCTGACACCCCAGTCAAGCTTTCAGATGACACCAGCCCCAGCTCATGAGTGACCTTGAGCCAGAACCATCCCTCTAAGCCACTCCTAGATTCCTGACCCCCAGAAACTGTGATATCATGTTTGTCCTTTTAAACCACTAAGGTTCAGGGTAAATGTTTTCTGTGGCAAGAGATAACGAGTACACTTTCTTGCTCCATGAATCATTTCCACACACGCAGAACAAAGACTATGGCACAGGATCGCTGGGAGGCTACCAGACCGTCCTCCAATGACAGACCGGGTCAGAGGGTGAGTCCAGCCTGGATACATTACTTTACTTCACTAGAGTGTTGGTTTCTTCACCCACAAAATGAAGGCAGAGACAGCACTTACCTAATGGGGCCATTGTGGGGACTTAAGGAGAACAGAGACGAAACACTTAGTCACCTTCAAAGTGGAACAAAAATTGTCAGTTATGTGATTGTCATTTCTCGTCATCTTTCCTCTTCTTCCTCCTTCTCTCTGCATCACAGATGAACACTTCTTTCAGGTGATCCAGAAATCAATTTATTATGAAAACCCAGCCTCCAAAGTCATTTTGGGGGAACAGACAGAGGCCAAGAGGTGGGTTCTTCGGGAGTCCAGCTGGCAGCAGCAGACGAGGGGCGCCAAGGGGGGAAGCATGCCCACACAGCACACGCTCCCCACTCAGGGTCCCGCGAGCATCTGTTCGTTAAAGAATTTCCTCTCAGCCATTCCCTTATCAGGATCACAATGTCCTTCGATATCTACATTATTATTATTTCCCAACTCTCAGGTCCATACTTTTTTTTCTCTAACTCAGCTCACCTTTTCCATTTAAGTATTTTCAAGAGAAGTTTTGTCTCCCTACCATGAATGGAAAGCCAGAGCGCTTGCTGTAAGGGAATCATAAAACCACGTACATTATGAACACTGCACAACAACAACCACAGTCTGCGCCCCCATCGCATCATCGCAGTCACCGGCAACATGCAGACGCCACACTCTGGGGATGGACAGCGACGTCGCCACGTCCCAGAGCCTGGCAGGAGTGGTTGGGGGCGGAGTGCAGGGAGCACCTCTGCTGCCGGTGCCACCTGGATGACTGCCGGGGATGCTCACGACCCACCGCCAGCACTGGCCACGGTCACGTGCCCTGATGACCTCAAGTCCAACGTCATGATGGGGACCCCAACGACTCAGCCAGCACCCCTGTCTTTACCACAGGGACAGCCAAGGGATGTTAAACTTCCTTCGCATTCCCCAGCACCTTGGGGTCCATCCTCACACCCACAAGCAAACAGACTAGCCCTGGCCCCGCCTCCAGCCACTGCTCCAGATCTGTTCCCGATGACCTGGCCTTTCTCAGAGGGAGGTGCTCAGCTTCCCCATCAGGTACACGCAGGCTGAGACTCTGGCCCCAGATGCCTCCTAATAGAAATTCTGTGAGCGCTTGGGAACCTTGATTCCCCTCAAACCCAGTTACTTCTCCAGCAAGATTGGTTTCAGGTAAAAACCACTCCGGTGATTGATGACGGAGCCCACGGAGGCTGAAAGGGTGCAAAAGCAGTTTCAATATTGAATATGTTCAGCAAAATGCTCCCACTTACTGCGTCTTGGAGACTGCTCCTGGCACCGGAGAGGAGGGCTGGGTGCTCAGACTGGTGGTCCTGGCAAAACAGAAGCAAAAATAGGTGGGGACCCAAGTTGAGAAAAGAGTTCCAATCTGGAGTTTCCCACTACCTCTACCCACAATTCATTCATCCATATTCCTCTCCCTGTCTCCCTTCTCTCTCTCTCTGTCTGTCCCTCTCCCTCCCTCCCTCTCTCCCACCCTCTCTCTCTCTCTCTCTCTGTCCCTCTCTCTCCCTCCCTCTCTCTGTCCCTCTCTCTCTCTGTCTGTCCCTCTCTCTCCCTCCCTCTCTCCCTCCCTCTCTCTCTCTCTCAGTGTCTCTCTCTCCCTCCCCCCTCTCTCCATCTCTCTCTTCTTCCTTCTCTCTCTCTTCTTCCTTCTCTCTCTCCCTCTCTCTCTCTGACTTCTCTTCTTCCCTCTCTGTCTCTGTCCCTCCCTCCGTCTGTCCCTCTCTCTCTCTCCCTCTCTCTCTCTGCCCCTCTTAGACCTGCCCTGCCCAACGTCCAGTACAGCACTAGCCACATACAGCCCAGAGTCAAATGCGCTCAAGTATAAATTGCACATTGGATTTTAAAGACTGTATGGGGGGGGAGGAATGTGAAATACCTCATTAATATTAATATCTCATTAATATTTTTATATCAATTACATGTTCGAATGATAATATTTAATAATATATAAAAGTAAAGTGTATTATTCTATTTAAATATATAAATATAGTATGAATATTTAACGTAAAATATATTGTTACAATTAATTTTATCCATTCCTTTTTACTGTTCAATGCGGCTGCTAGAACGTTTCGCATCGCCTCTGCGACTCCGGTGACGTCGCGTTAGGCAGCATTGGTCTAGATTTCTCTCTGAGCAGACACCACCCTACCTGAGGACACAGGTGGTCCTCGGGGGCCACACCCAGCCCCCTGGGACTGGTCTGGGGTGACTTTCCGCTGTCTCGCCCAGAAACAGCTCGTGTGGATGGAGCTCCGGTGACTCTGAGCGCTGAGCGCTCCGTGCTCTTGCTTGTCTGCCCTCACAAGGACGCGAGGAGGGCTCTGTCTACCGCTGTGCAGGTAGAGACACGGAGGCTGAGAACGCGGCCCAAATAGCTCAGAGAGCTGCGTAGGGCCAGGGCTTGGGCCGAGATGTCAAGGGGCAGATGGCCATCGTGGTCCCCCTCTGGTGAGCTGCTCCCCCGGGAAGGGCAGCGCACAACCCTGGGTCCCTGCCCTGCTTCCAAAGAGCCAGCAGCCCCTTAGCTGCAGATGTTCCCTCCCAGGAGCCGGGAGCCTCCTGTCCACAGCGCCCGCCCTCCTGCATAGCTGACTGTCCCTCACTCTGCCACACGTCCACGGCACAGTTAGGAGGAGCACAGGGAGCCTTCGCCCCTGGAGACGGAGAGGGCACCAGTCAGTCTGCGCTCCCGTGGCTGCGTGTACCGACCTGGATCGGCAGCAGCCCTGTTAGCACAGTCCCCGAGCATCCTGAACGCAGCAGCAGACTCTGTGCCCGATCCCCGGAGCCCACTTCCCTGCTTGCCTTAAAAACAGCCAGAAACACTAGGCTCCAAGCCAGACTTGGTGAGGGAAACAGACACCATAAGAGATGATGTTTCTCAAAGAGAGGCCATCCACGGGCACCCTTTCCTGAGCTAGGGTGAGCTCCCGGAGACAGTGGCAGGTGGCATTGGAATGACCTTTCAGGTTAACAGAAGGCCAAGACCAAGGCTGATGAAAGCCTCCTGAGCAATGAACAGGAGGTACAGGGTCCGGGACATGGGGGGTTCCTAGGGGCCCTGCTGTGAAAGACAGGCAGGGTCAGCACTGTGAATGTCTGCCGGGCAGCCCAGGCCACCGCACCCCTCAGTGGCCTGACCACAGGGGTGTGCTGCCCCTTCAGAAGGCTGAGTGCCGAGAGGGAAAAAGCCGGCTGAGGAGCCCACAGGCTAGATCATGGCCCCCAGGTGATCCCAGAGAGGACCCAGCCTCCCCACACCACCGAGTGCATCTTCCAAAGAAAATCAAAATAACCCCTCATTATCATTAGATTCCACAAATAAGTGATATCATGTGATATTTGACTTTCTCTGACTGGCTTGTTTCACTTAGCATAACACTCTCCATGTCCCTCCATGTCGTCTCAAAGGATAAGAGATCTTTCTTTCTTACAGCTGCATAGTACTCCATTGTGTACATGTACCACAGCTTTTTTATCCATTTGTCTACTGATGGACACTTGGGCTGAATAAGCTGACAATCAAAATAGATCCAGAGACATGGAAGCAGGGAACAGACTGACAAACCTCAGAAGGAATAGGGGTGGGAGAGGAGGGAAGAGATAAGCCAAAGAATGTTTATGCATAAACAATGGACACAGACAACAGTGTGGGAAAGGCAGTGTGTGTGTGGGGGGGGGGGGAGCAGGGAGGAGGGTGTCAATCGGGGGAAAAAAAGGGACATCTGTAATACTTTCAATAGTAAAGATAAATTAAAAATATATAATAACTCCATGATGCATGGATGTATTGGAGGATGTAGCTTATTCAATCAAATCATGGAGATTCCTGTCATCTAAGAGTGGTAGTGATGAAGACCTTTCTAATTATGACCCAAGCATCATAAAGCAAATGACTCACAATGTTGAATAGTCATGTTTGCTGCAGGAAAAATAAAGCCTTAAACAAAGTGGAAGACAAAACTCATTGAACAAAGAGTAATTTCCTACATTTATAAAGAGCTCCCCTAAACCAATAAGAAAAATATCAATAGAAATCAAAGGGGAAAAAATGAGCCAAGGAGACATCCAGAGAGTTCACAGAGGAGAGGGCAGACGTCTGTTATACATGCTAAGGGTTTCTCTGCTTCCCCCAGAAGAGGAGAAGTAGAAAGCGAGACGAGGGGTTGTTTTCTCCTCATACTGGCAAAGGACCAAGGCGATAGAGTGTGGAGACACATGTGCTCTTACACAGTGCGAACTGTGTATTGTCAGCCTGGCCGGTGTGGCTCAGTGGTTAGAGTGTCAGCTTGAGGACCAAAGAGTCATGGGTTTGATTCCCAGTCAAGGGCACGTACCTGGGTTGCAGGTTTGATCCCAGCCCCAGTTGGAGTCTTGAGAGAGGCAACCAATCAGTGTGTCTCTCTCACATCGATGTTTCTCTTTCTCTCTCCTTCCCTCCCTTTCTCTCTATTTTTTTTCTTTCTTTATTGATTTGAGAGGACAAGATAGAAACATCGATGAGAGAGAACATCGATTGGCCGCCTCCTGCATGCCCTCCACTGGGGATTTGGCCCACAACCTGGGCACGTGCCCTGACGGGGAATCAGCGACCTTTTGGTGCATGGGTCAACGCTCAACCAGTGAGCCACACTGGCCAGGCCCTTCCTTCCTATCTAAAAGTCAATGGAAAAAATAGCCTCAGATGAGGATGAACAACAACAAAGTTCATACATTTGTCAACATTTGCCAAGTTGAGAATGTTTGAACCAGCAATTTCATTTCTCGGAATTTCTGCTAGAGAATGTCTGCGCATGTGGAAATGACCAATGCCAAAGAGTCACTGAGGCATTTCTGTTTTTTCAATTACAAAATATTGGGAGCAACATATATTTCCATTATTCAGAGACGATGTAAATAAGTTAGGGTGCACCCAGACACCCTCAGTAAAATAATGAGCCAGCTCAATACGGAATGACAGGGATAAACAGTGAAATGCCGACTGGTACGTCTAGCATGCCACCATCTGCTTACTGTTTTAAGAATAAATACATATACAGCATATGCAAGGAAATCTCCAGAAGACAGAGTTTTTTTTAATGCCTTTAAAAATAGCTGATTTTGGCTCTGGCCAGTTTTGCTCAGTGGTTAGAGCATCAGCCACCAGACCGAAGTGTTGTAGGTTCAATTCTCAGTCAAGGGCATGTACCTGGGTTGCAGGTTCAATCCCTGGCCCTGGTTGGGGTCGTGCAGGAGGCAACCAATCAATGTGTCTCTTTCATATCAATGTTTCTCTCTCTCTCCCTCCCTCTTTTCCACTCTATTAAAAAAAAAGCTGACTTTGGGGAGAGGAACTGGCTGAGTAGGATGGGGTAGTAAGAAAACTCATTTTACCCTTCGGACTCTTAATTGTGTACTCTGGGCATGTACTGTCAACTAAAAATATTTATTTTACCCAAAAAATTTTATTTTATTTTGAAAAGAAAATAATTTAAGGAATAACATATGGCAATACAAGCAGAGCCGTTTGGGTATGGAATTCATTTCTTAACATTTTCTGAAAAAAAATTAGCTCACACAATGTGGCAAATGATTTGAGATTTCTTTGAAGGACAAAAGCCCTGTCACTGTGGTCTGAATGCAGACACACTGGCATTCATGGTTTTCACCCAGACATTCAGATATGTGGCACACATGCTACACTTGCTTTTTGGTTCCCAGGGCAGGCAGTACTGATGGAGCGCTGTACTCTCCTGCCGAGCCCAGTATCAGGATCCAATCCAGCACACTCAGAAATGCTACCCATCTATGTGCACTGACATGACACCTGAAGCCAAACCCTGTCCCTGGGCAGGGTCTGGTAGCCACAGGCAAAGTCCAGAAACGTGAAAGCAAGGTCTTCATTCACATGATTCCTCAGCCTGGGTGTGAGTTCGTATCACCAGCCTCTCACTGCACCTGCAGGTGCCCCCACAGGCACCTGACACTCCAGCAGCCAGCGTCCCAAGTCCCAGCTTCTGGAAATGTCATCTGGGCCCCACCTGCCATCCCTCATCAAACCACCCAGAGCCCGTCTGAGGAGAAACACCGGCTCACTTTCAGCAAGGAACCCGGGCTCTTCTCTTCCCCCCATCTTAGAAGATTCTGTGTAAATGTCAGATTAAGCTCTTCATTCCTCTGCTTCTGAAATGAGAGAGAAAATTTAGCTCCCTATTCCCAGATGTTAAAATCTCTGCTTCTCCCCGGGGCAAAGAAATCAATGTGAGTAAGCTCTGTATTTTTTTCCCTTGGAACACGACCACTTCCAGCAATTTATGTGACTGACTATGCCTTCTATTACCATGTAAATTGTTTCAGACTGCAGGAAAAAAAAAGTATTAATCTCCTCTCAGTAAGTCATAAAATAAAGAAATCAATTTCAAGGTCAATTTAGCCCAAATAACACCTGCTGCCCTTTTTTGTTACAAGCAGCCTCCTCTGAAATGCTAGGCTGTTGTCTCAGGCGTCGATATGCAGCTACAGAAAACTGCGTCTCCCATCAGTCAGGGAAGCACCAGGGCAGACACTGGCCCTGTGGCCCGATGGCTCTGAGTAGGCATTTGGGAAGGACAGGGTTAACAGGACTCCACAAAATGACCATCTGCAGGCCAGGGCAGGGGAGTAGAAGGAGAAGAGCAATGGAGGTCAGAGTTGGGTTCAAGACAGGGGTCTGGCTGACTTGCTGTGTGACTCTGGGAAAGTTACTTAACCTCTCTGAGCTTCAGAGGCTGTATCTGTAAATGTACTTAAAATAAGATGAGGGCTAGATGATCTTACAGACCCTCCAGCCCAGTCCTTTGTGGGCTTTGTCAAAGTTAGACACCGAGGAGAACAAGCCTAGGTGGCCAGGTTTATGCAGCTACCCTTCATCAAGAGGCAGGGTAGTGCAGTGGTTATGGGAACAGGCTCTGGAGTCGGACTGCGAGGGTCCAAACTGTCTTTCTTCTACTCATGAGCTGTAGGATTCTGTACCTGAGTTCCTTCCTCTGGAAAGTGGAAGTAATGACATTACCTGTTTCTAGAAAGAGAGACTATCTACTCATTAACTGGGTAACTGGACTCAGGGAAGTGATGTAACTGGCCCAGGTCTTATGACTTAGACGAGGCAGCTCCAGGTCTGAACCCTGGAACCCACACATCTCAAGCCATTGTGCCACCCCCTAGGCACTGAGGAGAACAAGCCTAGGTGGCCAGGTTTATGCCCTTCAGTTTACCTGGTCCTGTGGTGGGGAAGGTGCCACGAAGCCCAGAACCTCAGGCAGGTGATCGCAGCACACGCGAAACTTTCCCTCACAAACCCTGCAGGCGAGCCAGGCACCCCACGCTCCTCTCCCCACTGCCAGCACCCCGAGGTCACGGAATGGGGCCAGCATCTTCCTCTAGGTGGAACCCCTCCCATCAGGGGACAGTGCTCCTCACCTCCCTCCACATGCACCACCCCAGCCCTGACTTTCGTGGCCTCGCAGACTGACCAGGTGCCCCTAGGAGCCATGATATCCAGGTGGCCCCAACCATCCTCTCTTCCATCAGCTACCAGGACTTGCTGTCCCACCTGTGAAATGCCACAGCCTGCGAAATGCCTGTCTCCCTTCAGCATCCCCATTGTTCCTGCCTGGACCCAGGCCCCTTTCATTGCAGCGGTTCCCATGGAGGCCCCCTGACTCCACTCTCTCCCCAGCAGTCCATTCTCTGTTCTGCAGCCACAGTTGTCTTCGAGCATGAATTGGCTCATGTGACACCAACTGCACACCCTTCCAGCGCCCGTGTCTCTGGGACACTGCAGTGCTGTCCATCGTTTACGTGGGGGATGCCACACGGACTTCCGTCCTTGAACACGTCACCTGGTCAGAGACGTGGAACAGACCACGTCTGACAAGACGAGCTCTCGTGCTGCTGCAGAGGGAGTCCTGGCCTCGGGATGCCGTGCTAGAAAAGCAAAACCAGTTAACTGAGCATCTACTAAGTACGTTTGTGCATGATCACGCAGCTAGTTACATGGCAGAAGCTGGAAGGGGCATCGGGCTCTGCGCCACATTTCCCAGTCACTTTTTCTAAAACAGCTTTATTGAGGTAAAATCCAAGTACTATACAATTCGCTCATTCAAAGTGTGTAATTCAGCGGTATTTAGTATATCCACAGATACATCCAACTATCGCCACACTCATTTTTAGAACATTCCATCACCTCAAAAACAAACACTAGCCCTGGCTGGTTTGGCTCAGCGGTTAGAGCTTCAGTCTGCAGTCCAGAGAGACCCGGGTTCGGTTCCCGCTAAGGGCACGTACCTCGGTTGCAGTTTGTCCCCGGCCCTGGTTGGGTCATGCAGGTGGCAACCACTCGATGTGTCCCTTTCATGTCAATGTTTCTCTCTTGATTCCCTCCTTCCCCCCTCCGGCTCTATCTGAAGATAAATACAAGGATGTCCTTGGGTGAGGATAAAAAAAAAAAACACTATAGATTTTCATGACTACCCCCATCCCTTCAGATCCCCAGCCACACTGACCACTAACCTACTGTCTATCAATTTGCCAACTGTGGACTTCATAGAAATGAAATCAGGTGACATGAGGTGTCTTGTGACTGGCATACAATGTTGCCAAGGTTGGGTCAAGCTATAGCATTATCAGAACGCCATTTCTTTTTTATGATTGAAAAATATTCCATTTTATGGATAGACCACATTTTGTTTATTGACTAACCTGTTGATGGACAGTTCAGTTGTTTTCACTTCTTGGCTATTATGAAGAATGCAACAGAAAACACATGTGTACATGTCGTCATGTGGACACGTGTTTTCAGTTCTCTTGGGTATACACCTGGGAGAGGAAATGCTGGGTCATAGGCTGACTCTGTTTGATCTTACTGGTTTCAGGAACTGCCACACTGTTCTCCAAAGTGGCTGCACCATTTTATATCCCCACTGGGAGGGCAGAAAGTTCTCAACATGTTGTTACCTGTGTTTTTTTGTTTTGTTTTGTTTTTTATCCTCACCCGAGGACATTTTTTTTTTTTTTTTTTTTTTGCATTTATCTTCAGATAGAGCGGGAGGAAGAGAGCAAGAGAAACATCAATGTGAGAGAGACACATCGAGTGGCTGCCACCCACACAACCCTTGGGGCCAGAGACAAACTGCAACCGAGGTACGTGCCCTTAGTGGGAACTGAACTTGGGACTCTCTGGTCCACAGGCCGATGCTCTAACCACGGAGCCAAACCGGCCAGGGCGTTACCTGTGTTTTTGGTTCTAGTCATCTGATTGTGGTTTGGATCTGCGTTTTCCTGATGACTAATGATGTTGAGCATGTTTTCATGTGCTTACTGACCATTTGTGTGTCTTCCTTGGAGAATTGTCAATTCACATCCTTCGCCCATTTTTAAACCGGGTTGCCTTTTTATAGGTGAGTTGTGAGTTCTTCATATATTCTAGATACAAGTTCCTTATCAGATATATCATTTGCCAATGTCGCTCCTATTCTTCGGGCTGTCCGATCACTTTCGAGCAATGTCTTGTATGAAAGCAGCTTGGTTATGCCCATTGTAAATAAGTGACCAATGGAGCCTGGCACAGCACCCTGTCCGAGCTTTCTATTCCGGTGCCCCTAGGCGCTAGGACTTGGACATACATTTTGGGGCCCACTATTCACCCCACTCAACACACAAACAAAAATTACCACCCTTGACCCCACATAAATTGTCAGACTCTCTGGTGGTGAAGTAGGTGTTGGGGTAATTCTTACATCCCCCAGGTGGTGACAGAGCGCAGACACTGGTCCCTGAGTACACGCTGTGGTGGCCCAGGAGGGCTGTCTTTGCAGGAGCCAAGGCCACCCCACGGGGTGGCAGGACATATTCAAGCAGCAGTGCCAGATTCCCTGCTGTGGTCCTATGATTCTCACTGCAGCTCCTGGCCCTCTAACCGCCCTCTCCAAAAAGAGGCTGGCAAGTCGAGGCACAGGAGACCCACCAAGGAAAAGACAGCTGAGTGCAGAGTGTAGCCATGGCCCCCAGGCGAAGTCTGCGAAGTTTGAAAATCCAACCAAGTCAAAATGTGGAGACAACCCAAGTGCCCATCAGCCAATGAATGGATAACTACATGTGGTCTATGCAGGCAGTGGAATAGTATTCAGCCATAAAAAAGAATAACGTTCTGATCGATGTTACAACAGGGGTGAACCGTGCAAATGCTGTACTAAGTGAGATAAGCCGGACACAAAAGGCCACGTGTTGTATGACTCCACCGGCATGAAATGTCCAGAACAGACCAGTCTGTGGGGACAGAACGATTACTAGTGGTTCCGAGGGGCTGGGAGGGAGGGGGATGGGGAATAAAACTGCCCTGTGGCTGCAGGGTTTTATTTGGGGAGATGAATACGTGTGCTGACAGGCTGTGAGTGTCTCGCTGCCACGTGGTCCTCTTCAAAACAGTTCATTTCATGTTATGTTAATTTCACCTCGATTTAAAAACACAACAGAAAAACAAAAATCCCAACAGACTCAGACTTCAGTCGCTCTTTTGGTGCCTCAACCATATTTTTTGAATAAAAAGACATAGACAAAAACCACAGGCTTCTACATACATTGGTACAATCAAGAGAAGTTTTGCTTCTGTTCATCTCCAAAGCCATTAAAGTGAATAGGGTCTGTATCAGTCATGTCTAATAGAGTTACCGAGTCACTGAATCAAGAAACAAGCGTGAGCAATAGCAGAACTGCGGTCCCCCCAATGCACGGAGAATTTCAATCTCCTATCAGAGATCAAGGTGCGGGTAACCAGGGCTGCCTGGCCCGTCCACGGTGCAGGGATGGCCTCTGACCCCCCGAGGGTGAGGGACACTCAGGAGAGAATAGGCCACCTGCTGGTGCCACCAGGCAAGGGGAGATGCTTGAGAATAAAAGCTGGAGAGGGAGGATAAACTCCAGTCTGGGAAGGAACGCTTCATTGCTGTGCCTTGCTAGGAAACTCGTGGCATGAAGTGTCCATTTGCACATGGCACCAGTATCTGAAAGAGACGTAACAGGTCAAGGGAAGGCGGGACACACAGAATGCTGGGAAATACTGCCCGGAGATAAAGGAGGGCATTGGTGATGCAAGATGGAACGCGGACACATTGCTGGCCGCAGACGCTGAACACCGCACTCGAGTTTGCCCGAGGACAAGCCCCGCAGGGGGCTGGTGAAGGACCCGGGGGTTATCACAAGGGCTTTTGCAAAATGAAGCCGGGAGAATGGCAAAACAAGTGAAGTGTTAAATACATACTTCCTGAATGGACTCACAAGGGAGAACACTAAAAGTAGGATGTCTGACAAGGGCTTTGTATCCAGTCTGCCCAGGACTACTTCAGGGTTCTTGAGAGTTGTCAGTAACCCGCATGACATCACAGGCCGTTTGCACGGGAATGGGATTGTTGGAGCACAGGACACTGAGCAGGCTCGCTAGAAGGACATGGACTGGACTCAGTGGAGCCAGGAATGCCTGGGGCATCCTTGACCTTCCCCCAATCTGGACAGAGGTCTTTTCAAAGAAAGGGCACCAGCCAGAGAATCACTGCGTCGCAGGGCGGAGAGCATGGGCTCTGGATTCAGGCAGCACAGTGCTACAGATCCTGCTCTATCTTCTCATAGATGCGTGACCTTGAACAACTCACTCCATTTCCCTGGGCCTCAGCTTATCCATCCATAGAATGGGGATAACAGCCTTCATCGCAGGAGACTATTCCATGAGAGGATTATAAGCACCAATAAAGTCTAGCTGCTATCATCCCAGTTCACAGAGAGGTAACAGGCTTATTCATGGGTGTCTCTTTTGCTGTGTGTGTGGCATTCTGTGGCAAGATTTTTGTATGCGTCGTATCATTTGATCTCTATGGCAACCTATAAGGCTCAAGAGCCAGACTGGACCTCTCCCTAGCTGTGTGACCTTGGCATGTTATGCAACCTCTCTGTGCCTCAGCCTCCCCCTCCGATGAGAGAACAATAGCACCTTTCCCAGAGGGTCGTGATGAAGCTAAATGAGTTACTATGCATGAAGGTCTGAGACTAGAGCCTGTGCTGGCTCAGTAAACGTGACCCTTCTATCATCACTGATACTAGTTCATCATATTACCAAGGCCAGAGAGGGTCAGCAAGTTGCCCAAGGACACCAAGCTGATGCGTGATAGAGTCCGTCTGACTGTAGCTCCCACTCTTCTTTCCTGTGCATCACTCAGCAGGCACTTGGAGCTTCACTGAGGACCCCCTCTTCCAGGGAATCCCAGGCCCTCCTGGCCACAGCAGGGTAGGGAGAGCTTTGGACTCCAGTCTGGGTCCGAGTCCCAGCTCTCACTTTGATGTAGGGCTGTGGAGGTTGTTTGGCCTCTCTGTCTTTAAGGAAGGGAATCGCATAGCACATCCATCCCTTCCTCAGCACGTGATGACGAATCCGGGCGTGGCTGTTTCCTGGGGCCCCAGGCCAGCGCCCTGCGTGGAGGGCGGCACCCCTGGTTCCGCCAAGCTGTGTCACTGCACTCTGGCTCCGCTGCTCCAGGGCACCAGGGCCCTGATGAGACAGCCCTTCCTCCTCGGCAGCCGTCTCCACCCTGTGCCCCACGCCGGGCTGTCTCCATACCCGCCAACAAGAACAGCTTCCTGGGAGTGTGGTCGGATACTCAGGAGCCCCGGGTGTGAGCCAAGTCCCGGCGATTAGGGCTCCCTAGAGACTGCCTCCCTGCAGAAGAGCGAGCTGTCAGCTCTTTTAACAGTGAAATAATTGCAAGTTGGAATGTGGATTCTATGCCAAACAACTGCAATTAGAAGCCACCTTCTGTTCAGAACAACTGCTGCTTCGGTGTAGTCCCTGCATCGTGCACAAACCCCAAATGGGCTTCTCAGTTTTGCTTTCAACTACACTTACTCTGCTATGTCACAATGGCCTCCAGTCCCTTCCTCAAGCTCACCTTGCTTCTGACCTCTCGGTGGCTTCCCTCTGTTCCAAATGCCTAACCATATCCGACAAGACTGCATATAGTCTGTCCGCGCTCACATCCCCATCCTCTTCCTCCACCCTCTCACGCTCTGAGCTCCAGCTGTACCTGCTGTCACCCTGGCTTGGAGAGCTCTCCGGTCCATTCTGCTGTTGAACTCCTACACATCCTCTGGGTCACAGTCAAAACATCACCTCCTCCAGGAAGCCTTCTGCGATGCATCACACTAGGTATGAAACCCCTATGACATATCCTTGCCATGTTACATGCATTGTGCCATTTCCTAAAGCTTGCAATTAACTTGCATTAGTAATTTGCATTATTTGCATAATTATCAGTGATGACTGCCTCCCCCACAGAAGCACATGCCCCATCCCTGACCCTTGGATGCTGCTTTGTTCTAATCCCCAGCCCAGCCCCCACCGGCACACAGCAGCTCCTCAATGCATGTGTTGAATGAAGGAGCGTTTAATCATGCAAACGGCTATTCTTCCTACCAAATGCAACCTGCTATAGGTAGGGCCTGTGTCTCAGCCAGATTGTTGTGCCTTCATAGAACCCAGACAGCCCGGGGACAGGAAAAGTGCTTAGTCTGAAACGGCAGCGTTTTTAAGCAGACTCGCGCTTGAGCTCCAATTTTTGTTTCGTCAGAAAAATGCAAATGTGAGTCAGGGCAGCCCTCCCTCTCCTCCTTTGGACCTGGACAAGCACAGCCTCTGGAGGCGTTCGTTGGGTATCTGCACTCACCCAGAAGACAGACGGCACTTTCCAACCCACGGACGACCCACCCCAGCCCTGCTCATGCGGACATTCCCAGGATGGTCACTCAGCCTGCACACCTCCTCGGATGCCCGTCATCGGTCTGGTCCGGGCGACCTCTGGCCTTTTGTTACCCCTACGAGAGGGGAAAGGGACAGGGAAGGGCTGCCTGGATGCATGCTGCTCCAGACCCTGCCACTTGAGGAATGGGGTCCTCAAGGCAGGTTACAACATAAAGGTAATGCCGTCTGCTGAACAGCCTCCTGGTCTGGTTCTCCCTTGGCTGGACTCCCACCCGTTTGCCTCTCATCAAACCTGCGTGTAGGAGCCCCCAACCCCTGGCCGGCGGTAGGACCAGGAGGCACTGCCCCGTGACAAAGCCAGGGCAGCACCAGACACCAAAATGGCCCGCGTGAGGAGCTCAAAACCCACACAAAGCAGATGTTTGGAAGCGGAGAGCCTCCGGAGGACTATGACGAGTGCTGAAGCAGGACCAGCTGGAGGAGGCAACCAGCCAAGCAGCCCCGGCCTTGGTCGAAGGCCCAGGTGCTGACGGGCTGGTGCTGGGCAGCATCCAAGTCGCTGGTGGTTAAGTGGGGCAGGCTGTGCCACCACCGGGAGAGGAACCGCTTCTCCGAGTCCTTGAGAAGATCCACAAGCTCCGGCGGCACTTGTCCCCAGGGACCGATGCCACCTGAAGCTGAAACTCGTGCAGCTGGGACTGTTTTCCCATGAGCTCCATCACCAGCCAATCTCTGCAGCTGCTCCCAGATCAGAACCAGTGCTCACGGGAGCTCGGAAGAGCAAAGCTCTGCAGGGGCAACCCTCACCCACCCATCCAGTGTGGGGTCCTCCGTGCACCTTCACTGTGCTGGGCCCAGGGAGACCATGCAAGGGAGAAAGGCAGGCTCCCCACCTTCCTGGGCTTCGTGTCTGTCGTAGGAGGTGCCAACAGGTAATCGCAGAAGTGATGGGGTAGGTAGGTGTGGCCAGTGCCATGGAAGGAGAAGTCCAGGGTGCTAGGAGACCTCCCCCGGTGCCACAAGGTCCAAAGAGCAAGAGGAGTTGGCAGAAGAAGTGGGGCTAGAAACAACCCTGGCAGAGGGGAGCTCAGCGAAGGCCCCGGGACGGCATTCCAGAGACCACCTGCGGTCGCTGGAGGAGGCAGCAGGAGGGCGGGAGAAGCAGGAGGACGCTGACTCGGGGTCTTGGAGGCCACACTGAGAGCCCTGGTCAGAGAGCAGACGGCTCTGGACGTTGGGGGTGTAGGATTCAATTGGAGGAGCACAGTAGGAAGCTGCAAGGGGAATCCAAGATGCTGGGGAGGTGGGTGGAAGGAGGGAGAAGGAGGGGAAGGTGTTCAGTGGGTGGCTTTCCTAGGACAGGAGAGTCAAGGGGTGTGGGAATGAGGGAGAGGAGGGCCGGATAACTCTGGGTTTCCGAGCACCGGGCGGCCTCTCGTGCTGTTCCCTGAGCCAGGACCCCATGGAGTCCAGCTGGGGAGGAGACAGCAGCCCGGCTCTGACCTGGTTGGAGAGTCAGGGCTGTGCATGCTTCATGCCCTTGGACCCCTGGGGTAAAGGGGGCAGAAACCACCTGCCCTGTGGCGCTTCCATCGTCATAAGACCCCCACTGCTGACGTGGTTCATTAGTGGGACTTCACAGAGGGCTTCCTGGGGGTCCTCTGCTCTCTGCTGAGAGCCTCGAAGGTCGCAGCACTAACGGCTGTCAGAACTAAATCGATACAACAAGACAGCTCTTTCTTTTCTTTCTTTTACTCTTTCTTTCTTTCTCTCTTTTACTCTTTCTTTCTTTCTCTCTTTTACTCTTTCTTTCTTCCTTTCTTTCTTCCTTCCTTCCTTCCTTCCTTCCTTCCTTCTTTTCTTTCTTCCTTCCTTTCTTCCCCCACCCCCCATGCCAGGAATCTCTGCAAGAATATTTGCAGAAAGCCCCTGATCTCCCTGAGCCTTTTCACGTTTTGAAATTGACAATTCTTTCATTCCAGTCAATAAACTTCTAAATGTCAGACCATGGATGGGGTGTTCCTGGTGGGGTTTGGGGTCCAAGGTCCTTTTTGAAATTCAGGAAGGATGATGGAGCTAAAAGATCTCTCTCTCTCCCTCATCTTTTACACTTACACGCACATGCACACGCACACACTGTAACGTCCAATAACTAAAATTTGGTGACCAGAAAGAAATGCCTTCTGAAAAATGAGGACAGGTCACCCCCTAGAAATTCCAAAACCCAAAACCTCTCCATAAACGAAACTTCCTGCTTAAATCTAAATTAGATTCACTTGGTGGCAGAATCTCCCCACACCCACCATGAGACTCATTACACCGGGGGCAAAGGTAGGTCCTCAGCTGCATGGTGACATTCTTCTGAGTTAATAAAGCCGCTGTAATCATCATAACCTGCATGTCTCCGGTTGGACCAAAAGAAATCTCCCACGTTCATTCGACTGGACTGTTTTTGACCTAAAAAATAACCATTCATCAGCCTAATGACATTTATTTTTCCCACTTAGTGTGATACTGGCTTCTTTGCAGAAATATTAATGCTTTTGCGAATGGAGTGCTGCCCCAGACCCCCTGAGGTATGATAGAACGTGTGGCATAGGCACCTCGGAGCCTTTCTAAAACCCAAGAAATGAAGAACAAACCACACCGGGCCCTGCAGTAACAGCACAGCCACGAAAACCATTCCTGGAGAGCCCTCTCCCCACGCGCCAGGCTCCGTTCGTGGGATGACTCCCTTGGGAGTGAGGATGAGTGACGAGTTCGTGAATCTAATTCCATGGAGACAGGGAAGGCACCATCTTCCCCCTTGGGAATCCCAGCAGATGAAGCCCCTTCCTGTTTAACATAACAATGTTGGGGTGAGCCTACCCCCAAATGGGGTCATGCCTCCCTAACCCCCAAGCTGAAAGAAAACCCTGATCTAGCTGCAAAGTGGGGGAGCTGTTCCTTACAGAGCCAGTCAGCCTAACAGGACTCTCATCACATCCCAAGTCTGCTTGTTCTCAGATCCACACGACATAATTACACTGCTTTTCTCCTGGAAAACGGTGTGCGTGAACTTGGGGAAACGAGCGATTCAATAAAGACATCCCACACTCCGAGGTGTGGGGCTCCTAGGTGCGTTCAATTAAGAGTGAAAAACCAACTTGGAGAGTGTCCTGACAGCGTCTTAGATCCGACAGCCCGGAGGTCGGAGACGGCGGGAGACTCGGGAGAAAGGGGAGAGGCGGTGAGCACAGGGCTTCAGAGGACGACTCCAAGCTGCAGAAATGGCTCTCGATGGGTATCGGTGGCTTAAGTCCTCTTAATCTCGGCCCAAGTGGTGTAATAAGCATTCTTAAAACTTAATAACTCCTCAGCACCCAATCAATAACAGCTCTGAAAAATCTCTTCCCTGCACTCAGACTCATCGGCTTCTTGGTGCCCACGATTCCTGCAGCTGCACCTCACTGCCTTACAAACCAGCCGGCTCACTGACCTGTCAACCCGGAAGGTGTGCTTTAAGAAACGGGCTTTGATGGGAAATCCCCGTAATGGAAAAGCAAGAGGGACCTGAGAGGTAAATGAGTTAGCATGTGTGTAGTACCTCTAAAACCAACCCAAAATTGACTTTGACGCTTCTCCTAGTTCCTGTTCATGCAAAATATCATCTGGGTCTTGGGGAGAAAGAGGCTGGGATGCCTATCTTTTTTTTTTTCCAATTGTTTTTTCTTTATTGATTTTAGAGAGAAAGGGAGAGGGAGAGAGAGAGAGAAACATCGATGAGAGAGAACATCGATTGGCCACCTCCTGCATGCCCCCCACTGGGGATTTGGCCCACAACCTGGGACATGTGTCCTGACCAGGAATCAAACCAGCGACCTCTTGGTGCCTGGGTCGATGCTCAACCACTGAGCCACACTGGCCGGGCTGTGATGCACATCTTTATAGTATTCATCTGGGAGAGTATCACTGCACTACTGATGGATGAACAAAAATGTTTTTGTTCTTCTCTTAGGTGGGTGAGTGGGACCTATTTGCTTTGAACTTCTCAACCACTGTTCTTGGTGGAGCTGGGCTTAGGAATCAACTGAAAGACAGGCAGAGAGGGAACAAAGGAGAGACGGAAGGAGGGAATGGAAGGCCCTCTTGACTCTGTCAAAAGAATAAATTGCTGCAAAACCCTTCTCCCCAGTGGACCAGCCCGAATGAGCAAATGGCCTCACTTCAGAGCGCAGGCAGGTGCCCCATTTGCTGCAGACTTGATCGAGTGCCAGATTTTGATGTTGTTATAAACAATGAGGGAGAATTGGGCCTCCTGGCACCAGATTCTCTGGGCACTAACTCCAGCTCCAGAAGAGGTGACGGTGCAGCATGGCAAATAGAGACGGAGCTACCTCTTATTCCTCTGGTGACAGGGAGGTGGTCAGCCCAGTTGTATCAAGCAGGATTACCTGCTTATTGATGGTCAGGATCTATAGAGTGCAGCACTTCTGATTGCGCCATGTGTCTCTGGAAGCTTCTTCCCTGAGGTGGGTCACTCCAGCCCTAACTGCTATGCCATGTGTGTTCCACTCCCATCAGATAGGACTAGTTGCCAGGGAATCTGGTGCCATTTTCCAGAGAGACTTGGATGGTCTGGGACAAGGAAGTTAACTCTTCTGAGCTCCAGGTGCATCATCCATCAAACAAGAAAAGTCATACCTGACACAGAGCTTTTAGGATGGTCATCTGCATTAGATCACGTGAAGGACAAGCTAATTCAATAAATAGTAGCTGTGCTGATGACGATGATGATGGTGATGACGATGATGATGATGATGATGATGGCAATGATGGTGATGATGATGATGATGATGACAATGATGGTGAAAATGATGGTGATGATGACAATGATGATGACTGATGGTAATGACAATGATGATGATGACAATAATGATGATGACAGTGATAATGACGATGACGATGATGATGACGACGATGATGATGATAACCGTGATGATGATGATGACAATGATGATAACGATGATGATGATGACAGTGATGATGATAATGATGGTGATAATGATGATAACAGTGATGATGATGATGATGATGACGATGACGATGATGATGATAGTAAGGATGGTGATGATGACAATAATGAAGATGATGAGACCAAGAGTGACAACAATGATGACTTACTTTTCCTTTATTTCACCCATTCCACAATACTTGATTTCTCAGAATGAAAATTAAGAAACTGACTCTTCAGACATAGCAATTTAGGATGTTTGTAGGGTAAAGGTAGCTTCATCATTGTGGTAAAATATGTTCTCTTTATAAAGCAAATGGGCTTCCATGATCAAATAATCCCAATGTGAAATCCCTCAGCAGAGGCTGTTGTACCACAGGGTGAGTGACCCTTATCGTCACAGAGTTATTAAAGTATCCATCTGTTACCTGGTTAGTCAGGAGGGCAGGGCCAAAATCTATTAGCGCAGCATTAATCAAGGAGCAGGATATAAAAAGCCAGGCTCACAGCTCAGCTCTGCTGTTGGGCTGCTACCGTTCACTGCTGGCTTTGTGAAGCTTCCCCTTCTGGAGCCAACACTTTGTTGCAAAAGGAAAAAAATAAAATAATGACTTTCAAGAGTTTCCTTAAAGCCCTTGATTTCCCTAAAACAGAGCTCAGAGGTGCAGGGGCTGAACTATGGAGAAGTTAAAGGTGTTGATGCTCCATGCAAAGTATGCAACAATTTCCTTAAGTAAGAAAACAAGAGCAGCTACTAAGATGTGGCAAGACAGGCCTGCAGGAGGATAAAAAAACCTTTACAGGGGGCAGGAAGGCTACAGATGCTGATGCAACACCTTCAGATCTTACGTCTTCCAGGCAGGGGCACCTAGCAGCGTTATTGTGGATCAAACTGCATGAAATTACTTCCTCCTGATCCTTTGTTTCCTCACCTGGAAAAAATGAAATAGATGATCTCGACGCCCTCACAGGCCCCATGCAGGCGCAAAATTCCACCATTCTAAGATCATAAATCCTCCTGTGGAGTCACTCAGCCTTCCACTTAAAGCAATAGCTTAAAACCTGCAGATCTCTTTAGAAAAATGGCAGCGGGGGCTACAGGAAGACGCGGAAAGATGAACACAACATGGTACCGGACAAGCCTGTTCCACAGACAGGAGCCTTGGGAGGCCAGACAGGGGAGGGTAAACCAGGGGCCAGGGTTTGGGCTCAGGGAGATAGCCAGACAAAGGCAGGCTCCTCTAGAGGAAGCTAAGCAACCCCCGGGGCTGAGCTATCAAAACGAGCAGTGTAGGAATCACCTGGAGTTTATCCTAAAATGCAGTTTCCTAGGTCCCACCTCAGGAACTCTGATTCAGTATAGTTAGCTGGTGCCCAGGAATCTGAATTTTAATGAGCACCCAAAAGTGACAATGATGCAGATGGAGGAGGGGGTGGAACAGCTCAGGCCAAAGCAGTGATGAGAGGGCCAGAGAGGAAGCATTTTTATGGCCTGCACCACCTCACCTGAGGCTGGGGACAAGTGTTAGCATCTCCAATCGCTGTCAGGGGACTGACACTCCTATATTCCACTGCTCCCTCCACGTGCCTCAGAGGCATCCCAGTCTCTGTCTTCCTCTCCCACCACACTGCCAATCCACCAGTAAACCCTCCAGCTTGACTCTTAGAACAGAACCAGAACCCCTATTTCCCACCATCTTTATCTCCATCATACTGGTCTGCACCACCATCATTATGATCACTTTCTAATTGTACCCCTTGCCCCCCAGCACTTGCCCTTGCCTCATAGGGCCGGAGCATCCATCCCAAAAAGGAGACAGGTCATGCCCCTCTTCTGCTTAAAGTCTTCAGCGTTGCCCACCTCCCTCAGAGGAAGAGGCTCACATGGTCATCGGCCCCCGGCCCCCACGGCTGTTACCTGTCTGGCTTTATCCTTCAGAGTCCTTTGCCCTTGCTCATTCCATTTCCAACACATTCTCCTGCGCATATGGCTCCTTCTGCCCCTCTCTCCTGCTGGGATGTCCACAGGGCTCACACCTTCTCCTCTTTATGTCTCGGCTTAGATATCATCTCAACGAGGTGTCGCTTCGCACCCTTTGTGAAACAGCCAAACACCCACCCCAGGGATCCTCTCTCTCCCCTGGGTAGTTTTTCTCCATGACACTGTTTTACAGACCATCCCCCCCCCCTCCCCCGGAGAGTGGTTCTCCACTGTGGGTGGTTGGCTCCCACGGGCCATTTGGCAATTCCAGGACAGGTTTTGGTTGTCACGACTGAGGCAGGGGTGCTACTGGGAGCTGGTAGGTGGAAACTAAGGATGCTGCTTAACACCCTGAAACGCTCAGGACTGCATCCCATACCAGAAATGTTAAAACTGCCAACAACCCCAGCACAGAATATAAGTGAGGTCTGTGGGAGCCTCCAACCATGCTTGAGTCCCTCTCATTTGATACAGAATGGACCTGACAGAAGATTTCTGGGGCTCCAGGGAACCCCCTGGGGTACCATTTCATTCCCAACAAGTTATTTAAGTCACCATACGGAAGGCACATGTCTGAGGTGTGCTGAACGGCTCGCTCTGCACACAAGACATCTGCGTGTTTTGTCCTATGCCTATATTTCCACTAGAAACAGAAAGACAAAAGGGTCTACTCTCTTAGTTATAAAAGTTAAGGATGAGTCATCTCACCCCCAGCCACAAAGAATAACACACCCTTCTAGCTGTTATCAACTCAGAGTTCTGGACTCACCACGTTACTCGTTAAAGGTCTCCAAGATATTTAATAAGTATAATACATGAAATGCTCTTAACATCTAACATTAGTTTTCCCATCAGAGGCTAACCTGGCCTGACCAGCAATTAAGCACTCAGAATGGTCAAACGGCAGACAATGATTGAACGCTTGCTGGGGACGAGGGATTATTCTCAGGCCTTGCCATACACTAACTCATGTTTGAACCTCATGACATTGAGTATTATCCCCATTTCATAGATGAAGAAATGGGGGTTCAAAGCACACAGCAAGTAAGGGACAAAGCCAGGATTCAAACCCAGATCTTCTGGTTTAACCTGTCATGTATGCTATACACAAGCCTGGCTATATATGAAACTTGAGGTTAGAAGGAACAAAAAAGAACAGATGAGGGAACGAGGAACACAGACAGGAAAAGGCCTCTGGTGCTGGCTCGTGAAGTCTGGCAGGTAAGGAGCACACACCAGGTGCATGGCCATGCGTTGTAGTTCCCTGACCTATAAAATGCTCCTGTAAATGTCACTGTGGGTTGGAGCTATCAAAAGGCTGGTAAAGCCTAAACACCACTCCTAATGTGGAAACTTTCACTTAGCTGCGGAGTTCACATCCCTCTGGGATTTTAATCTTTATGATATCTGCTATATGACTGAAATGATGTTTTTATTCTTCTTCTTCTTTTATTAGGATCCTCTTATGTAGGAGACAAAACAGGGTGAACCTCAAACTATTCTGATGAAAAGACCAATGTCAAGAAAGGAGGAGGAGAAAAATAATCCTTATTTCTCATCCCCACAGCAGAGTGCGCATAAGAAAGATCACATAGAGGGGACACCAGAAAGGCAAACAGGAAACTTATGAACTGAATCCCTGACCTACTCTATCACGTGACTGGTTAAGAGAAGTGGCTTTGGAGTCATACAGACTCCTGGTCCCATCATTTTGTTGACTTTGGGAGGTTTATTTAATCTCTCCAAACCTCAGTTTCCTCATATGTGAAGTGGGAATGAAAAAAGTACCTGCCCCATGGAGCTATTCTGAGAACCCAGAGAGATGGTGAATTTGAGTTCCTAGCACAGTGGACAGGACATAGAGAGCAATAAAACAGAATCTAAACTCTTGTCATTATCCTTAACAAAATTTCCCAAAGAGCAGCATTCACTCCACTGTCCAGAGAATCAGTAGGTGACTTGCACAAGGTGAGACCAAATCAGAATCAGGTTTCAAAAGTGTCTGTTTTCAAAGCCCATTCACTTAACCCCAGGACACCCAGCACTGCAGTCAACCCTTATCCTATCGTCTACCATGCCTGACCAGTGCCTTGAGTCAGAAGCCAGGTTATAAGCACTCACGAGGACACATGAAGGAGAGCTGTTATAACCTTCCAAACCCAAATGAGTTATTTGGAAGGATGTGTGGAAAAAACACACATCTTAAGTATTGGCTTCAAAACATGAGTCCTAACACCATCATCGAGCAAAGCTGAGGACACAAAAAACGTCTGCATGAGAGAGAGAGAACAGGACAGAAGACATTTGGGATTGAAGGTGAGCAGAGAAGGAACTGTAGAAAAACATAAAATGTATCCAAATTATGCCAGCCCACCATGGATGATAAAAGTTGACAACCCTCACCATCCCTAGTCACTGTGTGCCTAACTCTCAAATCCCAAAGTACTATGCACTTATTCCCATGAGCTATGAGCTTCTACACATCCCATCTCCAACACTGACAATGAGTTTACTGACAACATATAGTGATGGTCGTGGTGATGGTGATGGTGATGGTGATGGTGATGGTGATGGTGGTTGTGATGGTGGTTTCATCTGAACGTACACAGAGCCCTGCCATCCAGAGGCTCTCTTGCTGATAATCTGAATAATTCATTGCTGTGGTTTGAACTGGTTTCCTCTCCACCCATAGATGTAGATATTAGCCCCATTCTTTATAGAAAGCCTAGTATTGGAGACTTGATCCACCATCACCTCACTATGAAACCATGGGCAGGTTACTTCCCCTCTGGTGACTCACTTTCCCTATCTATAAAGTGGAGACTCTAGTGCTACCTACCTCATGGGGTGGTTGTAAAGATGAAATGAGTTAGTACTTGTAATGCACTTAGAAGAATGCTTGATGCGTCTGAAGACTCCATGTATGTTAACTATTAACATCAGCACTGAATCTCACAACTACTCCCAAGGGATATGGCCCTGGGGTCTGGAGAGGATACACACAGCCCTGCATACACGGGTGCCCCACATGTCCACAAGGCCATGAGGTGTGGGACGGATGCCCTGTCCTTTCTCTCCTGGGCGAGGGTTCCATCTGGTTTCCGCCAGAGACGCACGAGGCCTTTCTGGGCCAGGAAAGCAAATCCACCTGAGGGCCTCTGCGTGGCATTTCCAGTCCCACTAATTGTGACGCTTACCACCTGAGGCAGAAAACCAAATGTCTTTTGCTGGTTCAAGTGAAAGTGAGAACAGAAACGTGTTAGAGTATCTGGACTCCCAGCTGTGAAGCCACTTCCTTCTGATGAATTGCGACACGTGGAAATCAATCCAGGTCACTTAGGAGAACAACTTGGTATTTGGTGTCCAAACGAATCGCCGCTAATTTATTACGCTGCTATTTGATTAAATACACGAGAAGGGACCCAGTCGATAGGAAGTGTCTGCAGGTGAATTGGCTGGTGGCTCATTTGTGAGTGTCTCCCTGTCTAACACGCAACGAAAAACAAAGTTTTAAAGCACTCTAAAGCTATCCGGGCAGTTTCTATCCACAGTGTGGTTGGTTTTTGTTTTGTCCTTCCATTGCTGCCTTCTCTAGGAAATGGGGCGAGTTACTCCCCCCCCCCAAAAATCAGCCAATTTCGAGAAGTCAGGCAGAAACAAAATATAATAACCACTCCATCTAAAGTAGATGCCATCATACACCTTACACTTAATATTCTTTACATACTGAACAATCATTCGCAAGTGGGTATTTATGTGTTTGATTATTTGTCTACTGTCTAGCTTCCCAGTGTGTGGAAGGCAATTGGACAGCTGAAAAAAGTCTAAAGAGGCTGACATATTAACCTTCATATGAAAACTGAGAAAAACTGGGGAGGATTCAAGACCAAGTTTGGCTGGAGTAAGATCCCCACCCCCAGGGGCCTATCCCAGGTCTCGTTTCTACACCAGCCTAAGCAGACTGGCTGTTGGAAAATGTCTCAGAACAGCGTAGAGAAAAGATTCCAGGAAGCTTCTCCTCTGCTTTCTTTATAGACTGTCATCCCTTCCAGATTCTATTGCAGAGTGCTTCACACACACACACACACACACACACACACACACACACACCCACTTTTCCTTCTGCGTCCTGGAATACCATGGAGGAAGCCCAGCACTAGAAAAGGAAGAGGTCGTTCTTGCTTGTTTGAGCCCTGCTCATTTGATGATCCGTGTCATCTTCGCCACTCAGCATCCCCCTAAAGCGGCAGCCACAGCGACGAACCCCAGATGTGTCCGTGTTCCTAACATTGCCACTGCCTCCTGCTTGCTAGTGATGGGCAGAACAATTGATGCCCATGTCCTACAGCACAATGTCTGGGTGACTGAGACTCTTTCAAGTGCCATCCTTCAACCTGCAGAAACTAGAATAGCAAGACCAAGGTCTTGTTCTGATCCAATGGCTTCTTGCCAGCGGACACCTGTCTCTAAGTCCAGGTGAGATGCCCGACCAGGGTGACTGTGCATCACTAGAGAAGCAAGAACGCTGGAATTGATTCCCAAGATGTCCTGGACAGTCGGCCCTGCCCTTCATCCAAAATGTATGATTTTCGTCTTAGGACAGGGCTTCTTGGTTTGCAAATATTCAATCTACACTTTAAGCGACAGGTGGCTAAGATTGCACCTTCTGCTTCTGGCAAACCCACAGATAGCCTGGCTTGACAAGAGAGGAGGGACTACTCAACACTCGAAGGACTCATTTCCTTAGCAAAGTGGGAGAAATTAGAAGAGAAAGTGCACACCATTGGGTTTGTATGGGCCCAAGAAAAAAAACAGGGTAGGAGAGATGGGTGAAGGGGGTCAAGGGCGCAAACTCCCAGTTATAGACTAATCAAGCTCTGGCGGTATAATGTGCAGCCTAGTAACTAGAGTTAACAATACTGTATTGTATATTTGAAAATGGCTAAGAGAGTAGGTTTTTAAAGCTCTCAGCAGGAAAAAAAAATGTAATCATGTGATGTTAACTAACCTTATTGTGGTAACTATTTTGCATTATATATATAATCATTACATTGTACACCTTAAACTTACACAAAGTTACATGTCTATTATATTTCAACAAAGCTGGAAATAAACAAAGACATGTTATATAAATAAAAGCTATTGTTATCATTTCTTATGAACCTGAAGAAATAAAATAATCCAAGAAGGGAGCCAGAAGGACAGATTCAGTGGAAGGAAATGAAAATGTAATCCAGAGAGAAGACATAATAAAGTGGCAGAAGGTGATATAGTTGGGGGGGGACTTGGAGTGGTGGATAAAACAGATATGGTTCCTACCCACATCAAGTTCACAGTCTAGTGTCAGTCACAGACAGAAAAAGAAAAAAAAAAACTCAATGTACAATTGCAAACTGTGGCATGAGTCATAAAAGCGATCAGGACTCCCAGGGGCTGGGGAGGGGATGTGACATGGGAGGTGACTGCTAAAAGGGACAGTACAAGGTTTCTTTGGGGGTGACAGAAATGTCCTAAAACTTATTGTGATGATGGCTGCACAACTCAGTGTATATATTAGAAACCAATGAATTGTACTCTAAGTAAGTAAAATGCATGGCCATGTGAATAGTATCTCAATAAAAATGTTGTTTAAAAACCAAAAGTTGGGTCAGGAACTGAGTGGAGGGGGCAATGGGGGGTGGGGGGGACATCTGTAATACAACAATAAAGCTGTAAAGATGTTTTTAGTTACAGACTGGAGAGGCACCACCCCAGAAGCTGGAAACTCAGCCAGCTGCCCACTCGCTCAGCTCCCCTGCACCCTAAACGTTAAGGAGGATTCCCCAGGGTGGACCTTGTTATCCGCCTGATGAAAGTGAAGCCCGTGGTGCCCAGGAGGCTCATCCTCTGATCCCAAGACCAATTTCCCCTGAAGTTTTCTTTCCTCCCCCAACACTCTCCACGTCCTCTCCTGACTCTGACAAGTGCTCTATTCACGCCCATTGTTTCACAGTAGCTCCTGGCACCAGAATGTAGCATCAGAGCCTTGATCTAATGCATAAGCAAAGGCGACGAGACCGAGAGGTCCTTGCACTGAGTCCTGACCCGGGCAGCTCCCACAGCCAGGGTGAAGGTGTCCTCACAGGCTCGAAGGAGAATCATGGAGGCGCCAGTGCTACCTGACATATCACTGCAGGTCCCCAGTCGCCACACGTTACACGGATGGTGACCTCACAAATAAACTTGGACGGAACAGCAATAAATCTGCTCCATCACATCTTTCTTTTTCCTGAATGATGAGAGGTCATTCCAACCTTGCCAGGGGTTCAGAGAGAACTCTGCCTTGGAGCAAGAGGCAAAAGCAGTGCCGGGCATTTCGAAGCTTCTCGCCCTAGAAATCAAAGCCAGGCAATGGAAGGTCCTCTTCCCCGTGTCTTCACATCCACGGCACCACATTGGGTGAGTGAATGAACGCACGAACGAACAGATGAAAAGCAGGATGAGGTCCTGAATAACGGGCGGACTCAGTTGTCTCACCAAATGGAGGCACTTGGAGAAAGAAAGTTCCCGTCGATTCCAGGGTTGTAACTCTGAATGTAAGTTGTGAAAGAAACTAAGACCATGGTCCTCCAGTAATTTCTACTAAAATACATGAGAACATAACACGAGACCCTCCACCCCCACAAGAAGGGAGCGGAGCATGCAGCAGAGGGGGCGGAGGAGCCTCACGGAGTGCCAGGGTCAGGAGCATCCTCAGGGCACTGAGGGCACTGAGAGCACTGAGCCGTATTACCGGGAGCCATGAGCATACAAGGTCGACTACAAGGCAGAAACGGAAATGCTTTCAAAAGCTCATCTTGTCGCCCGTTCCCTCGTGCCTCACGAGGCCTGGCCTCTGTTTAATGGTTTTCTTTTGTACTTTTTCTTCCCAACGAAGACATTGCTTCCAGAAATGTCTAGAAGGCAGGAAAGAAGGAAGGAACGTGTCTGTTTCCCACTAACTGGTAGTCGAAACACAGAATGAACAATGTCTGGGTTTTGACTGCAGCCGTAGAGGAGAACATCCACGATCTCTTGGAAATGTTAACGTGACGTCCCCTCCCAGGACTAAGGACCGGGCAGCCACTCCCTCCCATGCCCCATCCATCCTGTCCTAAGGATGCGGATGGTGACAGCACTGTGTCGAGCAGATGGAATTGATAGAAGGAATGTAATTGATATAATGTGTCAACCCCAAAGGATAACAAAGTCCTTATGAAGGCCCTTTCTCTGCGTGAGGTTAAGTCTCCATATAACCCATTTCTCGTGCTGCAGGAGGTTCCCTGGGAGCCCCTGGGATCTCCTGGTACCTGCCGGCCAATGCCTCTGCATGGCCCAGCACCTGGGACCCGGTGCCCGTTACAGACAGTGTCGAGGGGGACGGGTGGCCGTGCACAATGCCACAGGGACGGCCCCTAAGGTAAGGTCTAGGAAGCATCCGTTGGGTTTGGCAGCACAGAAATCAGGAGTCTCTCGTCCAGACAAGTCCAGTGGCAGGTCCGAGAGTCTACTTGCAACAGTCTGACACTGAACAGACTCCTCTTGAGATGTTTGGATAAAAATGAGAGAGAAGGGATAGAGGGTTAAAAACCTCTTATTCAATAAATATTTACTGCCTGCCTACCGAGCATGGGCATTATGTTAGACCTTGTGGGGGGAGCTTACGATTCAAAGGTACACAGGAATCCAAGGCCCCAGGCCCCCTGGAATTTATAAAAGATCAAAACAAATAAACAGGCGATTGTAATAAAGTGTCCTGAGCACTCTGGGAGCACACAGGAGAAACCCATCCCAAACCTGAGAAGTCAGGGCATCCTTCCTGGAGGAGGTGACACAGTGCTTTCTGGGAAAGCTGACATATGAGCTGAGGATGTCAGGAAGTGTAGGAGTTAGCAGGCAAAGTGTGCAGATGAAGCGGACAAGAGACGTGGAAGACTGTCAGCAAATGAGAAAGTATTTCAAACACCCAGAAGAGGGTGAATGTATTCATTTGAATAATAAATACGTATTGGTCACTAAAACAAGGGCTGTTTTAGACCCTTGGAATATAGCAGGGATCAAGACAGACGAGATGCCTAAATTCACCAGTCTTCTATTCTCGTTAGGGAGAGACAGACAATAAACAAATATGATCATCCTGACAAAAAGAGATCCTGTTAAGAACGTCACGGGGCAAGGGCAGAAGAAAAGGATTTCAGTGTGGCTGGGGCACAGCAAGCCAGGCAGTTAGGGGAAATGCCAGCTTGGACAGGTAGGCAGGGACGGTGTGGGTACAGCCTGGAAATCTTACTCAGGAGCCGGGCTTAACGCTAACAGCAAAATGAGGAAGGAGGTTGTCACTGAGGACGCTTAGACCTGTGCAAAGGAGCATGATCAGGAGCAAGAAAGATAATCAGGAACCAGGGAGACTTGTCCTTCCCTGGATGAGAGAGTCTGGAGTTTGTTTATATTCCAAAGGGTGGAAAAGGAGAAAACTGATGGAGAAACTTCCAGGAGAAGAGAGGGCTCAACACCGCAGTGGAGGGGTCCCTTTAGATCAGGGAACCAGACCGGGTTTAAGGACCGAGCTCCAACCTGATGGGCTCCCAGTGGTGTGGGCTCCGTGTATCCGCGGAAACTCTGTGGCCTGTTTTTCTTGCTTTAAGAGTACATAAATAAGTCTGTTTCCTGATTTATTATCCCACCAACTGCCATATTTCAGATTTGGGGATCATAGCCACACTGCATTATGAAAGAATGGCTTCTAAATCAAGGTTTACTATGGCCTGTAAGATGTTCCTAATAGAGTTGATAAATCAAAACATATACAAACTGGCTAAGCAAACCCAGACCAGAGCAGTATGTGCTGTGGGCCTCCTCAGAGGTCGTGGGCCCAGGTGTGTGAAGCATCCAGGTGGATCTGAGGGGGGAGGGGTAGTGGACCATGGATGGTGCGTTTTCACAAACTCTCCAGATGTCTCTTTCATACACGTGTCTGAGTTCCTGACCTAGATGTCTAACCCTTCGCATTCTCATTGTTGCACCTCAAATGAGTCTAAATTGCAAAGCTTGAACTGAGGGCTTTGGCCAGAGAGCTAGAGGCACACTCTCTCCACTCTGAGGGGGCCAACAGTCTCAGAATCCCACCCGCATACCACGAAGCAAGTCTGAGATGATGCAGGAACAGAGCATGGAGCTTGCCCAAGACCCTTCTCAATGGCGATGTTCAAAATCCCCTGACAAGGGAAGAAAGGGGACCAAATCTACTTAGAGTGTATACTTTGTACCGGGCTTTTTGTAATTATCTTAGGAGATGTTCTGGTCACAGGGCAGTTTACACAGTGGTGTTTCTTAGACCCGTGATACCTCAGGGCCTTTGCACATGCTTCCCCATCTCTTTCTCCCATACTTCACAGGACTGTCTGTTTCTCATGCTTTAATTCTCAACTATAAGTTGCCTTCCTGGAGTGTTCCTCTCTGTCCTACATCAGATCCACCCCTCCCACTATTCCTCACTGATGCACCCTGCTGGTTTATTCATGTTGCGTATCACAACGGGTAATTATTTATTGTTTTGTTTGCTTACTTATTATTTACATAGAAGCTCCAGGAGGCCACATAAGGTCCATCTGCCTTACTCACCATTGTGTCTCTCATCTCTGTACCGTCTAAAGTGCCAGACACATACTAGAAACTAAAAACTCTTTTTTAAAATGCCAAAAATTCAAATAAATTTGGGAAATTCTAGCTTAAGCCATGCTTCACAAGTTTCTTGCCTCTAGAAACCCCGAGAGCCTTGAAATACCAGTAGGACTTGTGTGTCGACAGGAAGGAGATAAACACAGCGTAGAGTGTTTCCTCAGACTCACGTGGCCACGGAAACAATTACACGTTCCCACGGCATCTTTCCCTGGAGCATCTTGTGTGACTCATGTCCCAAGGAACACTCTTTGGGAAACACTGCTTCAAAGATGATCAGTGTGCAACATGCTTATTGAAGGCTGATGCTTGGAAGCTGGTGCCCGATCCCCCCGGGAGGGCGGAGCTGGCGTCTCCGAACACCACCAGCCACCCGGGTAAACCTGCCCCTCGCCATGCAGACAGCTGTTCTGGAGAGCTGTCATTTCCCAGTTACCAAGGAGCAGAAAACATTTTCCCCCTCAGTTTTCGAAAAAATGGAAAAAAAAAAAAAAGATAAATACTTTCTCATTCTCTGAACTAATGTCAAATGACCTGGAAACGTTGCCTCTGGGAACTCAAGCCATAGAACAAAGTAGCATTTCATCTTCCTCGTCTGACAGCTCAATTTCAGCAGCTGCCGGGGAGGGTGGGCGAGCCCCCACTGAAGCCAATCACGAATGTCACCGGCGACGCCGAGATCCTGTTGATAGCACTCTCTAGATGGCAGGCTCAGAATTATTCTTTAGGCAAAGCGAAACCAGCATTAATATGATGAGGACCCTCTGTAGACTCTGCCGACATAACCACAGGAGGGAAATGTGTTCTTTAACTAACGTGTTCATATTTCCCCAACATAAATTCTAACCCTCTTGCTTAGGCATAAATCATAACCGCAGGATAGAGGGAGGGGGTTATCCTATGGAAGAGGTCTACACTTAGTCAAAAACTCCTGACCCTCAACTCTCACTTCGAAAGAGTTACAATCAGGAGCTTGCCTCCAGAGCACTAAAAAGGTACAAAGTTTTAAAATAATACTTTCGTATAAAAATTTAAGACCCCTCCATGCACTAACAGTTTTAGCTTAATGGGCGGCTTTAAAATATTCAGACATAAGGCATGCACATTGCCTGTGAGCTGTTGCTCCAAGCTGGGGAAGGAGATGAAAATGAAGACGTCTGGACCTCCCTCCTTCCCTTTGTTTACAAATCCTTGTAACTGCCCTAAGGCATGAGGGTATGTTTGTTTAGCTTCACTGACCACTACATCCGGCCTTGGAATCCATCTGCTTAAAGCACTCTGGAGACGCCCGGCCAGTGTGGCTCAGTGGTTGAGCATTGACCCGTGCACCAAGAGGTCGCCGGTTCAATTCCGGTCAGGGCACATGCCCAGGTTGTGGGCCAAATCCCCAGTGAGGGGCATGCAGGAGGCGGCCAATGGATGTTCTCTCTCATCAGTGTTTCCATCTCTCCCTCTCCCTTCCTCTCTCTCTAAAAATCAATAAAGAAAAAATAAAAGCACTTTGGGGGGCCAACTGGCAGATGAGAGGGTTCTCTGGGTCAATTTCCAGTTCCATTTTAATAGTCAACCTCCCTGTGGATATAAATACTATAAAACAGACCCGGCTTCTGCTCTCTGAGGGTGTGCAATATAATTTTTGGGTGGGAAGAAGAGGGTGACTTCTAACCACTGCTCGGCACTTAACTAGCTGTGTGACGTCGGGCAAGTTACTCAACTTCCCTGATCTGCAGTTTCCTCCTCTGAAAAATGGGATAAGAATGCCCTCCCTCTTAGCGCTGATGTAAGGATTAGACACAGCACTATTTGGCGAGTGTCTGGTTCCACATCTGCTATTGTAGAGCTCAATAAACCGACAGCAAGCATTATGGGAAATAAGGCAATTCACTGTGAATGTTAAACTCCGTAGAAGGCAGCGTATGATTCGACGCCCAAGGAGAGATGGATAATAAACTACTCCAGCCCAGAGGGCAAGAATCATTGTCACAGGCCCACGATCACCAAGAGACTGTCTCCAAGGAGCCACACTCAACTGATAGCAGACGCAGTGTGTCCAGTTCCCACCATGGGCCATAGTGTGCCAACCACATTATCTTATTTAAGCTTTGCCCTGATACCCTGCGGTCTGTTCTGTTATCATCCGTATCCTTAGATGAGGAAACCAGCGCTTAGAAAAGCTTGCTGACTCACCTATGGCTAACAGGACGAGGAGCTGAGCCTTGAATCCAGAGCCCCAGCCCTGAAGCAGGCATGCTTCCTCGCTCAGCAGCAGCAAAGGGCTGGGTATCAGGCCTGTGTTACAGACAGCAGCCCCGCCGCACTGTAGGGAGCAAGTTTTGGTTCTAAATGTCCTGAGGAGGCTGGAACAAGGCACCCGCCAGGGTCTTTCTCCTGGCTTAACCCTTTCCTGCTCTGCAGCTACGGTTTCTAACAGTCTTCATATGGAGGTAACATTTTCTGGAAAGACCAGCCCTTCATTCTGAAAGTATTTCAGCCCCATGCACAACTATGCCCTTTGACAATACAGGGGACTTCATTTTTTTTTTTTAATGAAAGCACGAGTTTTTGCTGCTATTGCTAATCTTTTTAAAGAATTTATGTCTTTATTGGGGAAAACAAAACATCATATTTCTGGCTCTCCTACCAGAATATAAACTCCACAGGGCAGATATTTTTGTCTGCTTCATGTGTTAATGTATCCGAAATGCCTAGGTAGGTGGTGCATAGTAGGTGCTCAGTAAGTCAATAAATATCTGTTGATTGGATTTGCAACATCAGGTTAGTGACTTCAGTTTTTTGTTGGTGGTGGGGTTTTTTAACATTTTTTTAAATCCTCACCTGAGGATATTTTTCTATTTATCTTCAGAAAGAGTGGGAGGGGGGGAGAGAGAGGAAGAGAGAGGGAGAGTGAGAAACATCAATTTGAGAGGGACTCATCGACTGGTTGCCTCCCACACGACCCCGACCAGGGCCAGGGACAAACCACAACCAAGGTACGTACCCTTGACCAAAATCGAACCTGTGACTCTTTGGTCTGAGGGCCGACACTCTTACTGCTGAGCCAAACCGGCCAGGGCTGTTGTTTTTTAATGTTACCATGTCTCTATATAACTCTCTCAGTTTTAGATTAAGGGGCAGTTGACTTCCTTTCCTCTAGGCGACCTTGATCCTCTCTGATGGCAAATGGAGCAGAGAGGGTGGTAACAAGCCCAGGTCAGCTCACAACAGCCACCAGAGGAATGAGCTGCCCCTCCATCCCCTCCCATGTGGCAACACTGGCCGAACAGGGCTCATGGACTCCCGGCTTAACAATAGTAACAAAACAGAGGGCAGGTGCTCCTATTCCGTGTTCTTGAGATCTTAGGGCTCAGGCCTTCCCTAGAGCCTCAGCCACATAGCCTCAGCCACTGTCCCCACCAACGCTCCTTGCAAATGCCCCTGCAGACAGCCTCTCTCTCACCCCTCTCTCTCACCGAGACACAGCCGCTCGGCAATAACACTTGTTTTGAAAATGTGAGTTTGTTCCAATACGGCTGATACATTAGGAAACAATTTGAGCATAACACACATGTATTTTGCATTTGCTTATGCATGATTTTGCCTGCAAGAAACACAAAGTAAACGCAGAATGCTACAAGCAGCTGAATGGAGGCACTGAGAAGTAGGCAAAACACATACCTGTGCGCGAGCACACACGCGCGCCCTCCATGGTTATCCACAAACCACATTCCTTCCAACACTCTCTTCCACATCAAATTTCAGGTCTTTTTCAAAGTAAAGTGTGATATTTATTGTAGTGTGTGTGTATTTCTTAACCATTTAACGTGTTAAACTGTGCTCCCTTTTTTATTAGGTGTCTACCCTTCTTGCTGCCTCACTGATGGAGTTTTTGGACAAGGTGCCCCAACCCAGGCAGTTTTATTGTGCAATTCTGCACAGAGCAGTGACTTTTAGGAACACACATGTTATGTTAGAGCAGAACTGACTGCATCGCCTTCCTGTTTACATCTGCACCTCTAAGCATTGTGTTGGCCAAGCCATGTCTTTTACCAAAGCATTTCAGAAAGTCATAACCGGTAAGCATAACTTTAACAAATAGAACCACCTTACAAGACACATTTCTTACATCCACTACTTACTTGAACTCTGATATAGGAGACATCCTTCTGATCAGTATTACCCATCAGATGGTGGTTACTGGGGGTAACTACATGCAGGCCCAGTTACCAGTAGGGGACCCAGCAGAGATACCAGAGTCCACCCCAGAATGGTCAAGCTCAGAGTGAGGGATAAAGAAATAGAGATGTCAGTGGGCTGGACAGATGGGGCACCAGGCTTTCCCAACACTGACTGCATTTCAGTCCCTTCTCAATTTTCCCATTTGCTAGTGCCACCTCAGGGATGATCCCCGGTGACGCGGTAGCAGTGGGCTGCTCAGGAGTTAATCCTCCAATGCTGGGTCCCTGCAGGAGCAGCTCCCTGAAGGGAGAATCTGCATACCTCTGCTTTGTAGCCAGCCTCAACTGCTATGAGCTATTTTAAGTGAAATCACCCTCCGTTTGCTACCAAAGATGATTTTCAGAAACAGTGAAGAGAAGACTTAGAATGTGGAGGGCATTTCATCTGACTCCTCTATCTTCTTCCTGGCTGACTCTCACCTGATCCATGAGATGCTCAGGTGTTTTCACTGGGAGAAGGTTTAATTTAGTTTTCAAGTGTATGGCTTGATATATATATATGTCCATGAAGCCATCAACACACTCAGGACAGTGAAATAATATATATGTCCATGAAACCACCAACACGCTCAGGACAGTGAAATAATATTTATGTCCATGAAACCACCAACATGCTCAGGACAGTGAAATAATATATATGTCCATGAAACCACCAACACGCTCAGGACAGTGAAATAATATATATGTCCATGAAACCACCAACACGCGCAGGACAGTGAAATAATATATATGTCCATGAAACCACCAACACGCTCAGGACAGTGAAATAATATATATGTCCATGAAACCACCAACACGCGCAGGACAGTGAAATAATATATATGTCCATGAAACCACCAACACGCTCAGGACAGTGAAATAATATATATGTCCATGAAACCACCAACACGCTCAGGACAGTGAAATAATATATATGTCCATGAAACCACCAACACGCGCAGGACAGTGAAATATCACATCCATCAGCCCCAAAGGTTTTCTTGTTCTTTTCCTCTCCCTATTCCTATCCCCAGGCAACCAGAGATTGCTTTCTGTCACTATAGATTAGTTTGCATTTTTTTTAATTCATATAAATGGGATCTGATATTATGTGTCTTTTTATCTGGCACCTTTCACTCAGTATAAAGCTTTCAAGATTCATCAATGTTGTTCTACACATAAATAGTTTATTCCTTTTTATTGCAGAATGGTATTCCCTTAGAGACACGTGCCACAGTGGTTTCTTCAGCCACCTGTTGACAGGCATTGGATTGTTTCTAGATGTTGGCTGTCACAAATAAAACCACCACAAACGTCCCTGCACGTGTCTTTGGGCTTATGCTTTCCTTTCTCTTAGGTAGATACCTAGGAGCGGAATGGCTCGATCCCAACGTAGGTGTATGTTTAACTACTTAAGAAACTGACAAACTGTTTTCAAAAGTGTTTACACCATTTCATACTCCTCCCAGCAGCGTCTGACAGTTCCGGTTCCTCCCCATCCTTGTCAACACTTGGTGTGGTCAGTCTTTAATATTAGTCATTCTAGATGTCTGGTATCACATGGTGGCTTTCATTTGTATTTCCCGAATGACGTGATGTTGAATATCTTTTCATGTGATGATGTGCTATGTATATCCCAAATATTTTATCACTGTTTTATTACATGTTTTCTTATTATTGACTTTGGAGAGTCCCTCATAGATTCTAGATGAAAGTCCTTTATTAAATATACAATTTTCCAAATATTTCCTCCCTGTCTGTGGCTTTTCTTTCTCGAAACAGTGTTTTCCAAAGGGCAGCATTTTTAGTTTTGATGAAGTTAAATGTATCAATTTTTATGGGTCATACTTTTTGTGTCATGTCTAAGAAATGTCTGCCTAACACAAAGTCATACACATTTTTCTCCTACCTTGTCTTCTAGAAGATTTATAGATTTGGATTGTATAGGTGGGTGTGTGATATGTTGTCAGTTAATTTTTGTGTACGCTACAAGGTATAGTTTGGAATTCTTTTTATTTGGATATGGATATCCAATTTTTCAGCACCATTTGTTTATCCTCCACTGAATTCTCTTTGGTGTTACATTGATATAAGTATCTGTCTTGATGCCAACACTGCACTGTCTTGATTACTATAGCTTTATGATAAATCTCGAAATCAGTTAATGTTAGCCCTCCAAGCTTATTCCTCTTTTTCCGAGTTGTTTTGGCTATTCTAATTCTATGTCTTTCATTGTGCATCCAATTTCATAATCAGCTTTCAGTTACTACCAAAAAAAAAAAAAACCCATTAACATTATGATTTGTATTGCATTGAATTTGTAAATTAATTTGGGAGAAATAACACCTTAACAATATTCAGTCCTTTCTGATTTGTAAACATCTCTCTATTTATTTAGGTCTTCATTAATTTCTCCCCTCAATGTTTTATTGTTTCAGGGTACAGATCCTATATGACTTGAGTCAAATTTATAACTAAGTATTCCATATTCTTTGGTGCTATTGTAGATGCTATTTTTTACTTCAATTTTCCAGATGTCCGTTGCCAGTGCATGGAAATACAATTGCTTTTTATGTAATGCCCTCCTTGTCCTGCAGCCTCGCTGAGCTCACGTTTGTTCTGGTAGATTTTCTTTCCGCTGTCATTGGATTTTCAACATAGATCATCATTTCATCTGCAAGTAAAGACAGGTTTATATACTTTTTTTCCAATATATATATTTTGATGTACATATCTCGGATTATTAGAGTGACTTATTCCACTATAGTGTTGAAGAGAAACGAAAACAGCCATCCTTAATTTGTTCCTGATCTTAGAGGAAAAGCATTCACTCTTTCACTATTAAGTATGATGTTAACTGAATATTCCTCACAGATGACTTTTATCAGGGTGAAAAAATTCCCTTCTTTTCTCATTTGTTGAGAATTTATAAAGTCTGAAAAGGAAGTTAGATGCTTGCAAATTTCTTCTGTGTCCATTGAGATGATTTTATGTTTTTAATTTTTGTTTTTAATATTGTGAATTACACTGATTGATTTTTTTTTTTTTTTATCCTCACCCGAAGATATTTTTCCATTTTTTGTACAGATAGAGTGGGAGGGAGAGTGAGGAAGGGAGAGAGAGAGAGAAACATCGACGTGAAGGGACACATTGAGTGGCTGCCACCCGCACGACCAACCAGGGCCGGGGACAAACTGCAACCGAAGTACGTGCCCTTAGCGGGAACCGAACCCGGGTCTCTCCAGACCGCAGGCCGATGCTCTAACCGTTGAGCCAAACTGGCCAGGGCACACTGATTGATTTTTGAATGTTAAACCAACCTGGCATAAATGACTATTGGATATTATGCATTATCCTTTTTATATATTGTTGAACTCAGTTTGCTAAAATTTTGTTTAGAATATTTACATCTACATTCATGAGGGACATTGGTTTGTAGTTGTCTTTTCTTTCAATTTCTGTCAGGTTTTGGTATCAGGGTAATGACCTCATAAAATAAATTAGGAAGTATTCCCTATCTTCAATTTTCTGAAAGAGTTTGTATAGAACTGGTATTATTTCTTTCTTAAATGTTTGTTAGACTTGAATAGTGAAGCCACCTGGAGTTTTGTGGGAAGGTTTTTAATTACAAATTCAACTGTTAAAAATAGGTCTAGGATTAATCAGTTTATCTAGTTCTTGAGTGAGCTTTGGTAGTTCATGTCTTCCAAGGAATTTGTCTATTTTATCTATATTGTCAAATTTATGGGCACAAAGTTATTCATAATATTCTCTTATTATCCTTTTAATATCTATAGAATCTATAGTAATGTCACTTCTTTCATTCTGGTATTGCTAATTGAGGGGTTTTGTTTGTTTGTTTGTTTGTTTGTTCCTGATCATTGTGGCTAGATGTTTCTTTATTTACTGATCTCATGAAAAAAATCAGCTTTTCATTTCATTGACTTTTCTCTATGGCTTTCCTGTTTCTTATTTCATTGGTTTCTACTGTGATCTTTATTATTTTCTTTCTTCTTTCTTTGGATTTAATTTACTCCTCTCTTCCTAGTTTCTTAAGGTAGAATTTGAGACCTATCTTCTTCTTTAACAAAGGCATTTAGTGCTATAAATTTAGTTCAGTCTTGCTTTTTTATCTAATCTTACAATCTCTGTCTTTTACCTGGGGTGTGTGGTCATTTACGTTTATTATGATTATTGATAGGGCTAACTTTGAGTCTATCAGTTTGTCATTTGTTTTCTACTTGTCACATCTGTTTCTTGTTTCCTTTTACTTTATTTTCTGCCTTCTTTTGGATTGGTTGAATGTTTTTAGTGATTCTGTTTTATCTTCTTTGTTGATCTATCTATGAAAACTCTTTGATGTTTTTATTTTACTGGTTGATTCGGGGTTCACAGTATATTTCTTTATCAGTCTACCTTCAAATGACATTATAGCACTTCATATATACTATGAAAACCTTATACTACTATATGTCCATTTCTCTCTTCCTAGCCTTTGTGTTATTATTGTTATACATTACACTATTACATATATTATAATCACCCTACCATGTTTTTGTTACGCTTATTTATATAGTCAATCATTTTTAAGCGATTTGTGTATTATCCATATAGTTGCCAATTCTGGTGGTTTCTATTTATTTATTTATTTATTTATTTATTTATTTTTCTATTTATTATTTTTAATTTAATTTAATTTTTTCATCACCCTTTATTCCTTCCATGCCCTCTTTGGTATGTTTCATTCATCTGTGTAGATTCTCTATTTTCATCTGGTATCATTTTCCTTCTGCCTGGTGATGAATTCTTTCAGCTATCCTTTTTTTAAATCCTCACTGGAGGATATTTTTTTTCATTTATCTTCAGATAGAGTGTGAGGCAGAGAGAGAGAGAGAAACATCGACATGAGAGAGACACATCGACAGGTTGCCTCCCGTACAACCCTGACTGACCAGGGCCAGGGACTAACCGCAACTGAGGTACGTGCCCTTGGCCAGAATCAAACCCGCTACTCATTGGTCCACGGGCTGATCCTCTAACTGCTGAGCCAAACCAGCCATAACAATTCTTTCAGCTTTCATGAAATTCTTTCAGTATTTCTTTTGCTTCATTTGAAGAAAATACTTTCGCTAGGTATAGGATTTTATGTTGAGAGCTGTTTTGTTTGGTTTTTAACCTCAGTACTTTAAATATTTTATTATACTCTCTTATTTCACTTTAATTGTCTCTAACAAAAATCTGCTTCCACCTTTATCTTTGGTCCTCTGTTAGTAGCCCATCTTTTTCTCTCTGCATCCTTTTAAATCTTGATCTTTATTGGTGAGTTTGAGCCCTTGATCATGATGAGCTTTAGTGTAGTTTTCTTAATGTCTCTGGTGCGTGGTATTCACTGAGCTTCTTTGCATCTCTGGGTTTATGGTTTGCATCAAACTTGAAAAAAAAAAAAATAGCTACTGTCTGCAAATATTGTTTCTATCCCTCCCTCTCACTGATTCCTTTGGAATATATATTAGATTGCTTAAGTCATCCCAGAGGTCACTGATTCTATTCTTATTTTTTCCCATTATTTTTTCCTTCTGTGTTTCATTTTGGATAGTTTCTATGTGCTATATCATCATATTCATTAATCATTGTGTGTGTGCACACAATGTCTAATTTGCTGTTGATCCCATCCAGTTTATTGTTTATATCTCAGATATGATAGGTTACTATCTCAAATGTTTTTATTTAGATCTTCTTTATGTCTTCCCTGTTTCTCGTTAACTCTTTTTAACACATCCTTCTTTACTAATTCTAACATCTGTTTTAGTCCTGTATTATTTTCCATTGATTAATTTTTCTCCTCATTTTAGGTTATATTTTCAAGATTCTTTTTTGTTGTTGTTAATCATCACCCAAGGATATTTTTTTCCATTGAATTTTAGAGAAGGTGAAAGGGGAGAAGGGGAGAGAGACAGAGACAGAAAGAGAGAAACATTGACATGAGACAGACACACCAACTGGTTGCCTCCTGCACGTGCCCTGACCGGGCAGGGATCAAACCTGAAACCCAGGTATGTGCCCTTGACCAAGAATTGAACCCACAACTATTTGGTGCATGGGTCAACACTCTATCCACTGAGCCACACTAACCAGGTCATATTTTAAAGATTCTTTACAACTTGGTTGGGCTGGGTATTTTTTCTATTCTGATTAATATTCCTGAACTTTGTTCTGAGATGCAGTTAATTCACTTGGGAATAGTTTGCTCCCTCCAGGTCTTACTTTCAAGATTTGTTAGACAGGACCAGACCCATGTTTATCCCAGAGGTAATTATTATCTACAATAGGAAACTTCTGAGTACTGTACCCAATGTCACATGAACTATGAAGTTTTCTACCCTGGCTAGTGGGAATGGGCATTATTCTCAGCCATGGGTGAACACCAGGCATAGTTCCCACTAACTCTTATGAGTGCCTATTAAAATAATTTTTAACTTCTGAATTACATTTCCTAGAATGGGTCACTGAGCAGACACTGAACCTTCTGGAACCCTGCCTTATCACTGATTAACAGGAATTGTCAAGTATCAAATCACAGAACCTACAAAGAAATAAAACATAACTGTGGCCTACTTACTCAAAAACTCATGAAACTAGTATTTCAAACAGACAGTTTGGGCCTCCTTGCTAAAAATCAATGCATTTATAAATAACAGTGGAAGTGTTGGGTAGTCTTTTTGTCCACTCAAAATTTGTTCTTTCATTGTTTTCCAAGACTGAGCTGCCAGGTAGCTATAGTGAGTAAAATCAATATCTAAGTTATTAAACTGAGATGACTACAAGCACTTTGGATGCCATGGAAGGGGGAGTGGAATTAAGCTGTGCAGAGTCAATTACTCCTGACCAATACTCCACTTTGGGATCTGACAGCTATCATCATATCCATAAATTTGGAATAAGATCAGCCTTCAAGAGGCTATTTTCTTCTAGCAGTTTGAATAAAATCAGTATACACTGATGGCAATGGAACAATGGTATCTTTAAATAGGTCCCTGATCTGAACAGCAATGCTTCCCATAGTAAACTAAGAGAGAGGCCACCAAGTCTATCCCCGCAATTACGATTTTGTTTTAATTAAAACAGAACTCTTGCCCTGACCAGGTGGCTCAGTTGATCAGAGCATTGTCCTGTACACCAAAAGGCTGTGGGTTCAATTCCCAGTCAGGGCACATACCTCGGTTGCAGATTCAATCCCTGGTCAAGGCACATACAGGAGACAATCGATCAATGGCACATTGATGTCTCTAAGGCCCTAGATCCTTTTCATTAAAAAAATAAATAAAACAGCCTTCTGTAATGTAAATTAAAACCACAGTGAGATATCACCTCACAACTGTCAAAATGGCTATTATCAGCCAACAAGTTGGCTGGGAGGATGCGGAGAAGGAGGAGTCCCCGTGCACTGTTGGTGGGATTATACATTACTGCAGCCACTACTGAAAACAGTATGGCGGTTCCTCGAAAAATTAAAAATAGAAATACATAATGACCCAATAATTTCACTTCTGGGTATTTTATCTGAAGAAATCCAAAACACTAATTCAGATAGAGATATGCACCCCTATGTTCATTGCAGCATTAATTACAACAGCCAAGATATAGAAGCAACCTAAGTGTCCATCGACAGACGAATGGATGAAGAAGATGTGACATCTATAAGTAGATTATTACTCAGCCATAAAAAATGAAATCTTGCCATTTGTGACAACATGGATGGATCTGGAGGGTATTATGTGAAGTGAGATGAGTCAGACAAATACCATATGACTTCATTTATATGTGGAATCTAAAAAATAAAATAAACAAGACAGAAATAACCTCATAGATGGAGAGAACAAATTGGTGGTCACCTGATAGGAGGGGTGTTGGAAGGATGGATGAAAAAGGCAAAAGGGATTAAGAAGTACAATTTTCCAGTTATTAAAACAGTCTCAAGGATGTAAAGTACAACACAGGAAATATAGTCAATAATATTGTAACTACTATGAATGGTGCCAGGTGGGTACTGGACCTACTGGAGGATCACTTCATAAATTATATAAATGTCTAATCACTATGTAATACACCTTGAACTAATATAATAATGTATGTCAATTCTAATTGAAAAATTTTAATGTAAAATTTTTAAAAATTAAAGGCTTCCACTTTCTTTGTTTTCCTGTTCAGTGCTCTTGCTTTTTTAACACCTTCATCCTTATCTTGAACCAATGTCATCCCAATAAATCCAACTTTAAAAAAAAAAAAAAAAGGAAAAGAATTGTCCTCCATTCAAAAAGACTGGCAGAAATCAGAACAGAGAAAAATCTGTGAAATAATGTAATATGCTGATCTTGGTTAAATGCTAAAATATACATTTTCCAATTAAAAATAATTTTTCCCCGTTAAAGTAAAAATCCTCCTTAAAATATGCAGAAAAGCGCATGTTTGCCTCTTAAATGTTAATTTCCTAAGTTCCCTTGTGATCAAATAAAGTCCTTTTAAAGATTCTATATCACTTTTCCAATTATAAATCTAAGTTGCAAGATCATAATGCTTAAGATGTATGTCTAAGCAGAATTCAAAGTTTGATTTTGGTTTCTTTTTTATTGCCCAACATAAGAACATAACTTGGAGGGGGAAATGTGGGGGCGGAAATTGCATAATCTCCTCATACTTGCAAATAAATTATTTGCACCACTCCCTGAGAACAAGATTTAAAAACAAATAAGTAAAGATGTAAGTGATCCTTCCACATTACCCCTTGGAAATAAAGCCCAGACCACTATGCACTTTGCAGCACCCCCAGGGCCTCCCCTAGATCCATCCTCTCCCATGGTTTCCTGCTGCTCCTATGAGCCAAGTGCCTAAAACCACAGTGATGTTTTAGGATCATGGTGCCGCGTCAGGTACAAGGAAGGCTGAAAGGCCAGATCTTTTCTGTTCTGGGGAGCATTTAAAAGATCAACATAGCCCAGGCTGGCGAGGCTCAGTTGGTTGGAGCGTCATCCCACACACTGAAAGGTTGCTGGTTCAATTCCTGATCAGGGCACATACCTACATTGCAGGTTCCATTCCCAGTCTGGGTGCATATGGGAGTCAACCAATCGATGTTTCTCTCTCACACTGATGTTTCTCTCTCTCTCTTTCACCCTCTCCCTTTCAAAAAAAAAAAATCAATAAAAACATATCCTCAGGTGAGGATATTTTTAAAAAGCAACATATATATATCTCTCCCAAACTTTTTTAAGTCCTCTGAGAAAGCCATATATATGTGTAGTTGACATGGTATTAAGGGCTTTGTATGTTTTTTTCTGCAGAATCCTCTTCCAACAGTTATTCTTGACGTACATATTTTCACTATCCCCATTTTACAGATTAGAAAACCAAAAAAACAAGGTTCAAAGTTAATTCAAAGTCAAGTGAAAAAACTGGCATTTGAATCCATACCTATCTGACAAGTTTAGGCTCATAGCCTCTATGTTTATGTCTTTACCTCCTCCTCCTAGAGCACAGACTTTCTGGTTATCAATGTCCCCATAAATGCCGCTGCCTCAGTCAACCACAGCTTTGTGCCTGTGGGGTCAGGATATGTTTGCTCCAGAGCTGCAGGTTGGCTTTTCACCAAATACATGAAGAGATTCTTGGTATCTCTGTGGCGTTACCTTGTCTTAGTCATCTGAGGGTTACAGCCCTCAGTAAGTGTGGAAAAACTCTGCACAACTCATGGCAGGCAGAATAATGACTCCTAAAGGATGTTCACACCTAACTTCCAGATCCTGTGAACATGTTCCCTTATATGGCAAAAGGACTTTGCTTATGCGATTAAGAGCATGAACCTTGAGATAAGGAGATTATCCTGGGTTATCCAAGTGACCTCAATCTAATCACAGGAGCCCTTAAAAGCAGAGAGCACCTTTCCCAGTCAGGTCGAAGAAGAATTAGAGAGATGTGAAATGAGAAGGACTCAACCCACCATTGTCGGCTTTAAAGATGGAAGGGGGAGGCCACAAACCAAGGAATACAGTGGCTTCTAGAGGCTGGAAACAGCCTTTGGTTTATGGCCAGCAAGAAAATAAGGACCTCAGTCCTACAACCACAAGGAACTAAATTTTACAAACAACCAAATGAGCAAATGAAAAGATACCTCCCCTGAAGTTTCCACTAAGGAAGAAAGCCCTGTCAATATCTTTATTTCAACCCAGTAAGATCCAAGCCAGACTTCTGACCTACAGAACTGTTATATAAAATGTGTGTGTGTGTGTGTGTGTGTGTGTGTGTGTGTGTGTGTGTTCTGTTAATCTACTAAATTTGTGGTAATCTGTTACAGCAGCAATGGAAAAATAATATAGGTTTTGGTACCTAGACATGAAGTGTTACTGTAACAAATAGCTGCAAACATGAAAGTGGCTTTGAAATTGGGCAATGGGTAAAGATTAGAAGAATTTTGAAGAGGGAGATAGAAGTAACCTAGATCATCTTGAATAGACTGTTGTATAAATATGGATGTTAAGACTCCACTGGTGAAGGCTCAGAAGGAAATGAAAAGCATCGTAGAGAAAACTAAATTGCCTTAGAGAATACCTAAATCAACATGAACAGAGTGTTAGACACGTGAGCGTTAAGGATGCTGTCAGTGAGTACTCAGAAGGAACAGGTCACTGAAAACTGGAGGGATGATGACCCTTGTTGTACAGCGATAGAAAGTTTAACATATGTATTCTGCAGTTTTGTGGAAAGTAGAACATATAAGTGATGACCTTCTATATTTAACTCAGAATATTTCCAAGCAAAATGTTGACGTTACAACCTGGGTCCCCCCCACCCCCGCCTTGATATTATTGTCAAATATGAAAGGAGAGAAATAAATTGAGAGAAGAACTGTTACACAAAAAAGAAGCAGGGCTGGGTGATCTGGGACCTTCTAAACCTACCCAGATGGCAAAGGATGCACTGTTATGAAAGGTACTCAACAGACAAATTCAAGGATGCAGCTTATATAACTTTTTGTTATTTATCAGGAAGAGCAAAATTTCAGATTATTCAATCATCAAAAATGTTCTTCGAAGAGATTAAGGGTATGACTCATAGGCCCCTTCTTCTGCCATCTCAGCAGAAGTTAAAATCAAAGATGATCTGAGAAATCTATGGACAATGCTCATGTCTAAGGCAGTGAATCCTGGTGACATACATGAGAGATCCACAAAGTTCTTGAGAAACAGTTACCAGCAGAAACACTGACAGCTTGGACTTAAAGGAAGAACACACAATGAAAGAAGGCTTTCGGTCCCTCAAATTCTATAGAGACAGACTGATAAAGCTATTCAATCACAAAACATGTGCTACCTTTCACAAAGAAGCAAGGGTGAGAGGGCCCAGCAGGCAGAGCATAAATCTGGAGGATAGAGCTGCAAATTGGAGGATTATTCCAGGGCTTGAAACTTTATGGATTTTTCTTGGCTGATTTTATAAATTGCTTAGGGTTGGTGACTCCTTTGGACCCTTCCATTTTTCTCCCATTTTAAACCAGAATAGCTGTAGCTGTTTTCCCATGCCTAAGCCACCTCTGTATTTTGGGAGCAGAGAACTTTTTTCATTTTCATAGATCCACAGGTGGAAAGAAATGGTGCACCAGGATCGATCATACTTTTATAGCCTCCCCTATAGTGAATTTGGGTAATTTAAATAAGCTAATGTGATTTAGACAAGATTCTGGACTTTGAGTTCATGAGCTGACCCATACAGTAGCCACTAGCCACATGTGGCTAGTGAGCTCTTAAAATGTGGCTGGTGTGACTGAGAAACTGAATGTTTAATTTTATTAATTTCAATAAACTGTTTACAATTGGATGTGGTCAGTGGCTATCATATTGGTCAACACAGCTCCATAACATTTCTATTTTTTTTCTCTTCCCAACAGAATATAAGCTCTATGATGGTAATTATTTTGGTCTGTTTTGTTCACCGTGACTTCCCAAGTACATGGCTCCTAGTAAGCCCTCAATGAATTGTTTTCTGAGTGAGAATGACTGGCTGTTCTACTATACTGAAACTTCGTCATTTCCTGTGGCCCCAAAGCATCTGTAGATTTCTTCTTGTGTTTAAGAAATTTCCTACTGTAGGTGACTAGTTCAATGATGTTATTTTGGGGCAATGATCCTAATTACATCACATCTGATTGTGTGGGTTCCTCATCACCATCTCAGGAATTTCTGTTCTCCTTAAACAACCTGAGTTACTTTCTGTCTCTTGCACCTAAGAGGTTTGAGAAACACCCCATCCTACCTCACCTTAGGAGAAGGCAACTCAGCTCCATTTCAAAGCCACACTGTAAATCAAATCAAACACACCAATAGCACAGACCACAACACACTCAGTGAGCTAATCAGTCTGATGGGTTCAGAATTTCCCCAGTAACCTTGAAACACATTCCACACAGTCGTTTTACAAGGCTGATTAATCTAATTTATTTCTAGAATTAGGATCTTTGAGAACCCAGTTATTTTAAAATCAATCTTCATCAGGAGTTGATAATACTTCATCCATGCTGAGATGTCTACTGGGGCCCAGGAAGGATTTCAGCTAAGCCTCTATTTGAAGTTGTCATGGAGTCTGCTCAGACTTTAAATGTTTGTGTGTCTCTGGAACACACAACAGTTTTTAAGCAGGGAGTCCCTCTGAATCTACCTATAGCTCATCACTTCTTCCCCAGTTATTCTCCACACTGAAAGATCATTCTCATCACCAACATTGAAAGTATTTTTAAGGCATATTTCCTTTTGCAATTGGCTCAGCAGATATCAAAGCCCCATTAAAACATGATGCTTGTTTCTCAAAGCATTTTGTCTAATCTCTGCAATTTGGCATGACATTTCAGACTTGAGGCTTGCAAAAAGAACTTTGTGAGTTGCCTTGAAGCACCAATTCAAAGTCACCAGCCCTGGGCCCAAGTTGAAAGGTATTTACCAACCTTCAAAAGGCATCTATTTCTCCTCTTTGATTTCTTCTCCTACCTGCCATGAGAAACGCTGCCTTATCTTGCTCAATTCACCTTTACTGCACTTTTAGAAGCAAAACAAGAAAAATTCTAAAGCTAATATATCTGAAGCTTCTTCTAATGTGTTCTCTTATAATCTCATTGCAACACAAACTTCAGGAACATAAGAAGATGGAATGTATTTATATGCTTTCTCTCCTCACTGTAATGACCTGGGAAGCAGTTGAAAACACTGCTTCCAGCCCTGGCCAGTGTGGCTCAGTTGGTTGGGCATGATCCTGTGCACCAAAAGGTTGCCGGTTCGATTCCCAGTTAGAGTACATGTGCAGGTTGTGGGCTTGATCCCCAGCAGGGGGCGTGCAGCGGGCATCTGATCAATGTTTCTCTCTCACATTAATGTTTCCCTCCTCCTCCCTTTCTCTCTCTCTAAAAGCAATAAAAACATTTTTTTAAAAAACAACACTGCTTCCAGGTCTCCAACCCAGATGGTCAGTATTAAGGTCTCCACGTGGAACAGGAACAAACGGAATCCACTCAGAGGCTGGGAGTACATTGCAAAGACTTCACAACTTTGCCCACAGCTGCCTCTGCCTACCCCACTACTCACAACCCTAATTCACCCTGATCTAGGAGGGCCTAGATGAACGAAGATTCCTGGATAGAGCCATTTTTGATAAAACATTGAACTCAGGCCTGCATCTGAGCCAGCAAGCCCAGAGCGTGGCAGTGGAAAAGGTGGGTGACTGTTAGAATCTTAGGAGAACAACTTTCATCTTGGCCACAATTCATTTATTCATCAAGTCATTCAACTAACCCAGCACCTACTCTGTGCCATACCCTGCATGTCTGCTCCCAAAAGCACTGTGCCTTAAGCCTGAATACGCATGTGACTCACCTAGTGGTCTGGTTGAAATGCATGTTCTGGACAGTGATCCTGGGACAGAGCCTGAGATTCTGTATTATTTATTTATTTATTTATTTATTTATTTATTTATTTATTTTTATCCTTACCTGGGGACATTTTTCCATTTTTTGTTCAGATAGAGTAGGAGGGAGAGAGAGAGAAACATCGAAGTGAAGGGGACACATCGAGTGGCCGCCACCCATACAACCCAACCAGGGCTGGGAAAAACTGAAACCATGGAACATGGCCTTAGCGGGAACCAAACCTGGGTCTCTCTGAACCGCAGGCTGATGCTCTAACCACTGAGCAAAACTGGCCAGGGCAATTTTTGTTTTTTAGAGAGAGGAAGGGAGGAAGAGATAAACATTCGAATGCATGGAGGTTAAATAGCATGCTATTAAACAATGAATGGGTTGCCAATAAGATCAAGGACGAAATCAAAAACTTCCTTAAAACTAATGAAAATGAACACACAACTGTGAAAGCAGTCCTGAGAGGGAAGTTCATAGCATTAAGTCCTAGCTTAAGAAATAAGAAAAATTTCTAATAAACTATCTAACCCTACAAATAAAAAAATTAGGAAGAAAACAAAAAGAGAAACCCAGAGTAAGTAGAAGGAAGAAAATAATAAAGATCAGAGTGGCAATAAATGACATAAAGACTAAAAAAAAAATTACAAAAGATCAATGAAACCAAGAGCTGTTTCTTTGAAAAGATAAACAAGATTGATGAACCTTTAGCCAGACTCACCAAGAAACAAAGAGAGAGGACCCAAATAAACAAAATCAGAAACGAAAGAGAAGTAACAACTAACACCACAGAAATACAAAGGATTGTAAGGAAATACAATGAACAATTATATTCCAACAAATTGGACAACCTAGGCAAAGTGGACAAATTCCTAGAATCATACAATCTTCCAAGTCTCAACCAGAAAGAGTCAGAAAACTTGAACAGAGCAGTAACAACTAAGGAAATTGAAGCAGTAATCAGTAAACTCCCAGCAAACAAAGCCCTAGTCCAGATGGCTTCACAGGGAAGTTTTATCAAATATCCAAAGAAGAACTAACACCCACTCTCCTCAAACTATTCCAAAACATTCAAGAGGAAGAAAGACTTCCAAGCTCTTTTTATGAGGCCAGCAGAATCCTAATTCCAAAACCAGATAAGGACACTGCAAAAAAAGAAAGTTACAGGCCAATATCCCTGATGAACATAAGTGCCAAAAATCCTCAACAAAATACCAGCAAATCGGGTCTAGTAATATATCAAAGAAATTATTCACCACAACCAAATGAGATTTATCCCAGGGATGCAAGGATGGTACAATAGTCACAAATCAATAAATGTGATATACCACATAAACAAAATGAAAGATAAAAAGCATTTGAAAAAATCCAGCACCCATTTTTTTTTTTTTTTTTTTTTTTTTTGTACAGATAGAGTGGGAGGGGCAGAGAGGAAGGAAGAGAGAGTGAGAAACATCGATGTGAAGGGACACATTGAGTGGCTGCCACCCGCACGACCAACCAGGGCCGGGGACAAACTGCAACTGAAGTACGTGCCCTTAGCGGGAACCGAACCCGGGTCTCTCCGGACCGCAGGCCGATGCTCTAACCGCTGAGCCAAACTGGCCAGGGCTAGCACCCATTTTTTATAAAAACTCATCTAAGTGGAAATAGAAGGATCATACCTCAACGTAATAAACGGCATGACAAGCCTACAGTCAACATCATACTCATTAAGCAAAAACAAAAATCATTTCCATTAGGAACAAGACAAGCACATCCGCTTTCACCACTCTTATCCAACATAGTACTGGAAGTCTTAGCCACAGTGATTAGACAAGAAGAAACAATAAAAAGTATCCAAATTGTAAAGGAGGAAGTGAAACTGTCACTATTCACAGATAACATGATATTATACATAAAAAACCCTAAAGACTCCACCAAAACACTACTAGATTTAATAAATGAATTTGGCAAAGTAGCAGGATACAAAATTAACAGAAATAGATAGCATTTTTATACACAAATAATAAACACTCAGAAAGAGAAACTAAGAAAAAAATCCCATTTACCACTGCAACAACAACAAAAAAAATTAAGATACCTTAATTTACTTAAGGTATCTTAATAAACTTAACCAAGGAGGTAAAAGGAGGTAAAAGACCTGTTTTCAGAAAACTATAGGACATTGAAAAGAGAAATAGAGGAAGATATAAAAAAGTAGACGCATATACCAGGTACCTGGATTAAAAGAATCAACATCATTAAAATATCCATACTACCCAAAGCTATCTACAGATTCAATGCAACCCCTATTAAAATGCCAACAGCATATTTTACAGATCTAGAACAAATACTCCAGAAGTTTATATGGAATAAAAAATTTTAAAAAGTCCCCAAATAACCATAGCAATCATTGAAAAGAAGAACAAAGTTGGAGAGATCACAATACCAAATATCAGGTTATACAACAAAGCCACTGTAATCAAAACAGCCTGGTACTGACACAAGAACAGGCATATAGAGAGTGGAACAAAATAGAACCCAGAAATCGACCCAAGACATATGCTCAATTAATATTTGACAAAGGCTCTGGCCAGTTTGGCTCAGTGGTTAATCAGCCTGCAGACCAAAGGGTCTCAGGTTTGATTTCCAGTCAAGGGCACATACCTGGGTTGCAGGTTTGATCCCTGGCCCTGGTCGAGGTTGTGCAGGAGGCAACCAATCGATGTGTTTCTCTCATGTCAATGTTTCTCTCTCTCTCCTCCTCCTCCTTCCCTTCCACTCTGTCTAAAAATTAATGAAAAAATACCCTCATGTGAGAATTCTTAAAAAAATTAAAAATTAAATTGTTCAACAAAGGAGGCAAGAGCATACAATGGAGTAAAGACAGTCTCTTCAATAAACGGTGTTGGGAAAATTGGACGGGTACATGCAAAAAAAAAATGAAACTAGACCATCAACTTACACAATGCACAAGAATAAACTCAAAATGGATAAAAGACTTAAATGTAACTTGTGAAACCATAAAAATCCTAGAAGAAAATGTAGGCAACAAAATTTCAGACATCTCAAGTAGCAGAATTTTCACGGATATATCGCCTAGGGCAAGGGAAACAAAGAAAAAAAAGAATAATAAATGGGACTACATCAAACGAAAATGTGTCTGCACAGCAACAGAAACCAGCATCAAAATGAAAAGGGAACCCACTATATGGGAGAACATATTTGCCTGTGTTACATTGGATAAGGGGTTAATTTCCAAAATATATAAAGTACCATACAGCTCAACAAAAGGAAGGCAAACAATCCAATTAAAAAATGGGTAGAGGATCTGAATAGACACCTCTCCAAAGAGGACATACAAATGGCTAGGAGACATATGAAAAGATTTAAAAAAGAAAAAGAGTGAACCCCAATATAAACTAGATAGACCTTAGATATAATGATGTGTCAATATAGGTTCAAGGAGAAAGAAAAAAGTAGTGAATTAAATAGTGAGTTAATAGAAATAATTCTATTTCCTCATTCCCAGTTCCCCTCCGCCACAACTAAAAGACTTTTTTACAACATGGACAAAGCGTAGCCAAGACTGGCCATAAACCCGTCTTTCCCTCCTACGGCTCGGAGCCATGGCTGGCCTCAGAGAGCAGGTAGCTGACTAACAGGCTCCTGCCTACCAGACAGAACAGCATTAGTTACGCACAACGGGGAGGCCTTCCTCTGGGATGTGCTGAAATGCCCCACACACTGAATAGCCCTTTTCCTGGACCACCAGGACTTCGATTTAAAAAGATACATTGCTTGCAGCCATAGTCTCAGGCGGGGCACTATTGCCCCCCAGGTGACATTTAGCACGGTTTGCAGACACTTGGCTGTCACAACTGCGACAGGAGGGTTTGCTATTGGCCTCTGGTAGATAGAGGCCGAGGATGCTGCTAACCAGTCCACAATGCGCAAAGCAGCTGCCCACCCAACAACGCAAAGAACTATTGGAACTGCAATATCAATAGTGTCGGTGTTTGGAAACTCTGCCTTAGAGAGCACTTCCTACTGAACACAGTATTTGCAGTAGAGCTTGGAGGCTCTGTGCGGTAGTGGCTAAAGCCATGCCTTTGAGTCAGGTTATCCTGACTCACATCCCGATTCTCCTGCCTGACCTTGGGCGAGTCACTGCATGCCTCTGAACCTCAATCCCACGTCATTTAAATGGGATTCTTGGGGCTCACCTTGCAGGGGCGATAAGAGCCATAAATGAGAGGAGCCCAGGCACAAGAAAAGCAGACAGCAGACGGCAGGTGGGTGTCGTAACCACCTTCGTCTCCCTCACGTCTGGATGCTGTTCTGCAGACCTGAGCATGGGGTAGGCACTCAGGCGGTTCCCTGGGCTGCTGGGAGTAAGGCCCTTGCAGCTGTGCTCAAGAATCAAAGACCCCGGGTTCAATGGAGGCTGCTGTAACACAGCACCCCAAACTGGTGGCTTAACAGAAATGTGTTGTCTCCCGGTCTGGAGGCAGACCAGTTGCTTCTTCCGAAGGCTGTGAGGGAAGCGCGCATCCATCCCTCTCTCCTTGCTTCTGGCCATCTCTGGTTCTTCTTGGCTGTGTGAGGATAACTTGTCTCCACATGGCTTTTTCCCTGTGTCTCTGTGTCCAAAACAAGGACACAGTCATACTGAATGAGGGGTCCACCCTGCCCCAGTATGACCTCCTCTTAACTAATTACTTCTGCAATGACCCAGTGTACAAATAAGGTCACGTTCTAAGGTTCTGGGCATTGAGATTTCAACATACAAATTTGGGGGGGACATGATTCCACCCGTAGCAAAGGGCGTCTTGAGCTCATGCACCCTCAGGCAGGTAAGTTATGATCATGTCCACTTTAACGATGGGGCAAGCGCGGCCTCGAAAGGTTGAGCACTTTGCACCCAGCTGCACAGCCTAAGAGAGTCTTCTGTCCACGTGACTTGCTCAGAGGAGGAACATCCTACACGGGCTGAAGGGAGAGAAAGGGGGTCTCTGGCACAAGCAGGAGATGCAAGGAGGGAGGTGGGGAGCCACTGTTTCTCTTCTGCAAGCAACTAGGCAGAATCAGGGCAACAGGTGGGAAATTAGAGAACTAGGGCTCGGGCAGGGGAAAGCCAAAAAAAGAAACAAAGAGGTTCGGAGGGGAGGATGCAGGACCACCCACTGCTTTGCCCTCTCATTCCATCCGCTTTAGACAGCAATCGGTCTGCCTGCTCTCACATACAGTTCTGCTTCTGAGCAGAGCCTGACGCGAGGTCCGTGTGCAGTGAATATAAGGAGTGGGTGAATTACTTGGGTACGCTTCTTAAAAATGCAGGTTCCACATCCCAGACCTAGGCAGACTCTCTAGGATGGGGCCCAGAAATCTGGGGTTCCTACACTCCCCCGAGCAACACTGATGGACACTGCAGCTTCCAAACCCCGGCAAAGAGGAAGCCCTCCGTGGGTCCCATTAAGGAAGCTCGTGAGAAGATCTGTAGCCGGAGAACCTTAGGACCCAGGGTGCGGTGCTGGGCGCATGCACTGTACTTAGACACTGTGAAGTCATGTATTATTTAATCAGAAATAAGTCCTCCAGGAGGACTAAATCTACGCAGTAAATAGGTGTTTCAAAAGCTCAGCGCCCATTAGTGGCGTGTAATGACGATGAGGGCGCTCTCAGATGCTCTGAGGGGCTGTTTAAACATCCTGACAGGCAATTCAGAGTCATAAAATTTCTCATAAAGGTAGAAGTCGCTGTGCAGGCTCTCAGGGGAGCCTCTACGTTTCACAATTAAACTGATACCTAATACTTTCTCAGATAATCCCACTTGGTTACCTGGGGTACCAAAGGCAAAACCCAAAGGCTCATGATGACAGGTTGTCATTCAGGGGGCCTCTCAAAGCTCCCTCAAAGACAAAGTGGGAGGATCCCAGGAGAGTCAAGAGCTACTCAGAGGACCCAAGTGTCCCGCAGCCCTGTCTCACAACTGCCGCTCAGACAGGGGCCAGGAACCTTCCCACCCCTGCCCTCCCCGCCAGTGGGGAGAAGGGGAAAGGAGAGGGTGAGGAGGCACCTTGTCAGCGAGGACGCACTGGCTGCTGTGACCAGCAGGTCCCTACAGAGATCGTGGCTCAAACACAATAGAGCGAACGTCTTGCTCACATAAAGTCCAGAACAACTCTTCCAGGTCAGACACCATCTCCTCCAGCGTGACCAGGGGTCTGGCCTCTGTCCCTCTTGTTTCCATCTTTCCATCACCATCTCCGACACGTGGCCCCTGAAATCCCCATGCGCATCTGCATCCAGCCAGCAGAAGAGAGCAGGGAGGATGGCTGTGGGAGGGCTTGGGGGACCCCAGTTCCAGCCTGAATGCACCCAGGTGTGGTCAGGTGACTGAGTCCCCGCCACGGAATGTGAACAGAAGTATTAGAGTCTCGTTGGGACCAATGAAGGGGAAATGGATTGATAAACAATGACTGTTTTCTCCCACACTCACAGGCCTGTTTAACCCAGCCCAGGAGAGCATGGGGAACTGAGTGGCAAAGATGATGGTAATAATAACAACAGCAGCCCTGGCCGGTTTGGCTTAGCGGTTGGAGCGTCAGCCTGCGGTACAGAGAGACCCGGGTTCGGTTCCCGCTAAGGGCACATACCTCGGTTGCAGTTTGTCCCCGGCCCTGGTTGGTCGTGCGGGTGGCAGCCACTTGATGTGTCCCTTTCACATCGATGTTTCTCTCTCTCTCTCTCTCTTCCTCTCTCTCCCTCCTGCTCTATCTGAACAAAAAATGGAAAAATGTCCTCAGGTGAGGATAAAAAATAAATAAATAACAACAGCAATGATGATGATGATGATGGTGGCGGTGGTGTCATGTGGACAGCCTCAACTCCTCACCAAGTACCCACTCATCCCAATTTGGGGATCACTCCTTCCCCTTTCTCTGCCAATTGGTTCCAAAGGGGTTGTCTCCCTTTGAACCCAGGAGATGGAGTCATGAGACCTGGACCTAAACCAAGTGCCCAAGTGCTCTGGCAGGGATGGTTAGAAATGGCATCCTCTGGTGTAGGGTGATCACAGATGACGAGCCTCAGCTCAGGGCCTCTGTCTGCGCTGTTGAGGAAGGGGACTTGGTCACCCCCGACAACGTGGCCTGCGGTGCTCAGGACCCACCGGGGCCGGATCATCAGGTCAGCATGACCGGAGTCAGAGCTGAGAGGAGGAAAGGGGCACCGAACCCAGCCCAGCCTTGGCCTTAACTGACCACAAGCCATTCCAGGTAACGGGCCAGCTCATTCTTTTCAAAAACTGGTGATTCCTTTTTGTCACAATTACCGAAAGAGCCCCCACTGACCAGATGGCAGTGTCCCAGATGCTGTGCTAGTTACTCATGAACCCCTTTAATCCCCCCAGAAGCCCATGAAGGACGACTGCTGTTATTATCCCATGTCTCAGGTGGGGAAAGCAGGGCGTGGAGAGGCCAGCAAACAGGCCCAAGGTGACAAAACCAGTCAGCTTTGGGTTCCCATCCGTGCCCACACTTACACACCATGACACACCGCTGCCCACCAGTGCTGCCTGGGAGCTCAGGGCACACCAAGCCCCCTTACATGTTCTGTAGAACATGTAAGTTCAGCCCTGGCCAGGTGCTCAGTGGTTGGAGCACTGTCCCATACACCAAAAGGTTGTGGGTTTAATTCCCAGTCAGGGCACATACCCAGGTTGCATGTTCGATCCCCAATCGGGGTGGGTACGGGAGGCAAACATTATTGATGTTTTTCTCTTTTATTGATGTTTTTCTCTCTCTCACTCCCTTCTTCTCTCTCTAAAATCAATAAAAAAAATTTTTTTATATTTGTGCACCTTTTAAATATATATATAGTCATCCTGGGGGAGCCAGAGAGGTACAGAAGCAGGGAGATGTTCAGACTCTGCAACTGAACGGGCCTAGGTTTGATTACAACTCTGCTCCATTGGCTGTGTGCCCTTTGGGGAACTACCTAGCCTCTCTGAGCTTCACAAAAGGGAGAGGAAACCGGTCCTACTGTTGAAGGTTGACGCCAGGGCCTGGGAGACCCCAGGAGCTAGGGGAAACGAAGGCTTCCTTCTGCAAGTTTAGTCATAGAACTCAGTACACAAAAGTCAGGACAGAGAGACAGGCAGTCACCCCTGAGACAGCAGCTCCCCAGCCACGTGGCTTGGTTGGACTGAGATGGAGCCGCAGCAGGTAGAAAGTGCCCGGATTAGCTAGGAGGCTAAGAAAATGGAAACTGAGGCACCGGCAGTGTCCACCCTCGCACTGTCCGGGGGTCCACACACCTCAGGTCAGTCACCACCATCCGGTCCCCAAATACCAGTCTTGATGCCTGACGCCAAGGCTCCTGACTCTGCGGTCCCACTCCCGAAGCAGTCTCCAGGTGGCAATTCGGCTCACGGAGAGGTCGCCTTCGAGGGAAGAGGTGCTAGCCTTGACCGCCCTCGCCTTAGGGTGACAGTATGGAAGGCTGGCACTCGGCGTACGCGTCAGCAGGGAGCTGTGGGGGCGTGAGTCACTGGTGACGAGGGGGCTGTGGAGCCGGCCTGCCTGGGTGTGACCTGAGGTCTGCCCCTCCTGTGTGACCTCTCTGCGCCCATGTCCCCCTGTGTCAGTACACATCTCACAGGGTTGCTGTGCAAAATCAGTGACACAGTTCACGTAAAACTCTGAGATGTGCTTGGTAAAGGTCAGATTTAATGATCAATCCCCATGTCTGCTCAACTGAGGGACAGTGCTCGGATCAGGCCCCTGGCTCCGCAGGAGAAGGTCAGACCCGGACCACCCTGGGACTTCTTCCCAACAACCACTCTTCCCTGGGAACGTCCAGCCTTCTTTCCATTTATCCAGTCAACACACTCATCGAGGACCTGTGGGTCAGGCACCGGGAGGCAGTGTGGAGGAAAAATAAATTCCTTGCCCTGGTAAATGCTAAGCTTTGTTGAGGAAAATAGACATTAATCAATAATCACATGAACACATTTAAAATGATATCTGGTAGCCTGGCTGGGTGGCTCAGTTGGTCGGAGCATCGTCCCATATACCAAAAAGGTCATGGGTTCGAGTCCCGGTCAGGGCACATGCCGAGGTTGTGGTGCAATCCCCAGTCGGGGCATGTGCAGGAGACAACCAATGGATGTTTCATGTTTCTCTCACACTGATGTTTCTCTCTCTCTCTCTCTCTCTCTCTCTCTCTGTCTCTCTCTCTCTGTGTCTCTCTCTCTCTCTCTGGATGTGTGTGTGTGTGTGTGTGTGTGTGTGTGTGTGTCTCCCCAACCCTCTCCCCTTCCTTTCCCTTCCTCTTTCTATAAAATCAATAAAAATATGTCCTCAGGTGAGGATTTTTAAAAATGCACCTGCTTGAGCAAGGAGAGGTATAGTGGGCACCTCGCCAGGCAGAGAAACCAGAGATTGCTTCCCTGAGGAAATGACACAAGGGTTGAAAGTCGAATGATACATAGGAACCAATGAAGTGAAAAGGAGGAGGAATGATTATTCCAGGCAATGGAATTACATGTGCAAAGGTCCTGGGGTATGAGGAAGAATGGCAAGTATAATGGACCAAAAGAAGAGAAGATGCAAGCAAGCAAACATTTATGGGAGAAGAGGCTTTGCTGAAGTTAAAACATCCCCTTGTTCCCTTCAGCTGCACTTCAGGGTTCCTGAACCCCCAGACACCCCAAGAAATCATGGCAGGCCAACTCTCCAATTAAATAAGAAATTCACAGATTTTTAAGCGACTTGCGAGGTTGGCTCTCCCCAGAGAATTTTAAAAGAGGAGCCAATTGAGGGCAGAAAAAGTTTCAAAGTGTGGTTCCCTCCGATCGCACTGATGGAGAGAGGCGTGCACTCTGCTCAGGGGATCCTGCACTGGACATGGGCACAGGTACACAATGCACTGGAAAGCTCGGCTTCGTTTCAGCTCTTAACGATCGCCCACCTCACATGCCGTTTTCTTTAAAAAGGTTCTCCCAGCCCTGGCCGGTTTTGCTCAGCGGTTAGAGCACCAGCCGGTGGACCAGAGAGGCCCGGGTTCGGTTCCTGCTAAGGGCATGTACCTCTGTTGCGATTGGTCCCTGGCCCTGGTTGAGTCGTGTGGGTAGCAACCAGTCTATGTGTCTCTCTCACATGGATGTTTCTCTCTCTCTTTCCCTCTCCTCCCTCCTGCTCTATCTGAAGATAAATGCAAAAATGTCCTTGGGTGAGAATTAAAAAATAAAAAGGTTCTTCCAGAGTGTGTCTTTGCTGCATCCTGTGTGGCTGATGGAATGAACTCGGCACTTTTTCAACCACAAATTCTTTAAATTACAAACGAAACAGTTTATGATGCGTTAGTGGGTCATCCAGCTTAAATAGCAGCACATTCAAAGAACATTTGTCTTACTGGGCCAGCAGGAGGCAGGGGTGCTGATAACTCTTAACCCTGTCTTGGTTTGCTATTCATTAGGACCAGCATGGATGCAACAGCCCCTCAGTGAGAACTGGGGGCTCTGTGGCTTGTCCCTCTGCCTACCCTGGGGGTAGTGAGAAAGGAAAGCACTATTTCTTGAGAGTTAACCACATTCTATGTCTGTAAAGTGCTTTGTGACATTGAGATAGGATCTATTATTAACCCCATTTTACAGATGAACAAACAGAGGCTCACAGAGATACATTAACTTGCCCAAGGTCACACACCAAACAAGTAGGAGAGTCAGGATTTGAACTTCCTCAAAGAGGAGAGCAGCTGATATGAACGAAGGGGCATGGGTACATATATTCATTCCGCATTTCCGGGACCACTGCGAAATCCTGGGTGCTGGGAATACCAACCTGAGCGAGGCACTGCCCTCCGTGTCTTATGGACTCTTCTCACCCAGCCCCTCCAACGGGCCACCCTCTCCATCCATCCCTCTCCACATTTACTAAGCACTGTTATCTGCCAGGCTCTGGACAAAAGCGGGGGACAGAGAGGGATGAGATGTGACTTCCTAGGGCGACAGACACATTAGTGGATGGTAGATTGTGGTACAGTATGAAATCAGATGGGTACCTGGGGGCACTGTGGGAACAGAGTACAGAGGCCCCAGCCCAGTCTTAGGGTCAGAAGTGGCTTCCAGAAGACATCTGCAGCAGACCACTGCTTGCTCACCGGTGGCAAGTTTGCCTTCCATGCTGGCAGAGCCCACAATTGTTTTCTGGTCCCCCCTGTCCCCAGGTAACTCTGGAAAATTCTAATCTGCATAGACCAATCATGGTGGTCTCACTTACCAACCTAAGTGATAGGTTTAAGGATGGGCATGTTAACCAGTTCAGGTCAATGAGACATTGTGGTAGGAGGGGGCTGGAAGGGAAGGAGATGTCTGCTGGGAGCATTTAAGAAATTATTTTAGATCCTAAAAAGAGATGTGCATGGCTGGGATATGACCTTGTATCTTATCTCCAGCAGAATAATGACTAGGAATTAATGAAGTTGAGAGAGGAGGGATGATCATGCCAGGCAGGTGGAACATATGTGCAAAGGTCCTGTGGTATATGGAAGGATACCAAGTATAATGGACCAAAAGAAGAGCAGCTGCAAGCAAGCAAACTTTTATGGAAGGAGGAGAGGGTGCATGGATTTTTGAGTCTATATGGATTGCTTGGACCTGAAGCGGTAATTGCACAGATTTGTAGACTTGAATGGGCTTAGCTTGAGAATACACTAGGCATGGCAGATGGAAAGACGGACAGAGCTTGAGGCCCTTGTGATTCCACTGGCCTCTGAGTCGACCAACCCTGTAATTCTCATATCAGTTAGAAATGCTTTCAGCTGCTAGAACCAGAAAACCCAACCACAGCAGTTTAAACAGATAGGGGGTTTTCTCAATAAATAAGCATTCCAGAAATAAGGTGCTACTTAGGGTATCCTCTTTGCCTCTATTAATCAGCTTTGTTAAAGTGACAGATGACCCCAAAATCTCAATGGCCTTCAACAACAATATGCATGACTTACTCAGGGGACATGCAGGTTCCAGCTGTCTGTGGCTCTGCCCATGTGACTTCATCTAGGACACAGACTGAAGGACCATGTCCCACATGGGCAATGCCATTCTATTGACATAGGGAATCAATAGATGCATTTGAGGTATCTATTCAGACCATCAGCGGTCATATCTGCACATATTCTATTGCATAAAGTCATGCATGGCCATGTCTGACAATGAAGAGGGGGTGTGTGCACCTCCTATAGGGAGGCTTTAGTAAGAAGAGGGTGTACAATATTCTCAGAGGGAGCAATTACATGTGATCAGGAACACAAGCTATCACCTGGCCTTTTTCTCTCCTCAGGACCACAAGATAGCTGCTGTAGCTCTAGCCATCTTGTCCCAATCCAGACAGAAAGAAAGAGGTAGAGAGAGCATGGTCCAAAGTTTTCCAAGGAACTCCAGAGCAGTTTCCTTTCTAGCTCATTGAACAGAACTAGATCACAGGAGCACTCTTGTCTGGAAGGTGGCTAAGAAGATGGAGGTCCAGTTGGCCATCCAAGGAGTCAGACCCCCGTCCTGCCTCCAAATTGCTTGTTCTGAGAAAGTATTCATCATCTTATTGTTTAAGCCACTTAAAATTGAGATTTCTGCTACTTTAAGCTGAAAAATTTTTTTCTGATGGGTAAGAAATCCAAAATCTTTATCCCAGCCTACAAGGTCCTAGGTGAACCATCCGCCTTCCCTACCTTCTCCCCTTCGCTGCCCACTCCGCGGCCACTCCGAGCTCCTTTCCCTCCTTGGACACAAACAGCTCCCTGTCTGGAGTGCTGCCCTCCACATTCTGTGAATGTCTTTATCACACCCTATCCCTCTGCTCCGCTGCACACCCCACACTGTGTGATGATGTTTATTAGTTTACCCTCTAATATCTGTTTCCAGCGGACTTCAAATTCCATGAAGACAGGAGCTATAGCCACCACTATAACTCTAGCACTTATTCAGTGCATGGCTCAGAGCAGGAGCTCAATAAAAAACTGTGAAAGAGAGAGAGAGAGAGAAGGAGAGAGAGAGAAGGAGAGGGGGGGAGGGAGGGAAGAAGGAAGGAAGGAAAGAAGGAAGGAAGGAAGGAAGGAAGGAAGGAAGGAAGGAAGGAAGGAAGGAAGGAAGGAAGGAAGGAAGGAGGGAAGGAAGGAGGGAAAGGAGATGAGACTCAAGAGAAGTCATAAACAATGAATAGGTTGTCAAGAAGTGGTCAGAAAGCAAGTCATCTGGGCTGCCTTATCAACAGAGGATGGGTCTAGGGTATTTCATAGCCTTTTTGTCAATGAAGTATGGATGAGCACACCCTCTTCCTACCACACATGCCCCATAATGATGACGAGAGCAACCTATGGATCTCCCCATCTCAGAGAGAGTAAAACCAGGACAGGAAAGTAACCGCCGGGGCGTGGAAAACAACTGCGCTAGCACCAGGACTCGGGCAATCTGCTCTCCAATTTGCCAGCACCTCCTGTTGACCCGTTTTGCCCCCGTGTTAGTTTTCCAAGGCTGCCATGATCAGGTACCACAGACTGGGTGGTCTAAACAACAAATCTTTATTTTCTCACCATCTGGAGGCTAGAAATCTGAGATCAGAGTGTCAGCAGCATTGTCTTCCTTGGAAGCTTTTCTCCTTGGCTTATAGGTGGTTGTCTCCTCCCTACGTCTTCACACAGTTTTCCCTCTGTGCGTATCTAGATCCTAATTTCTTCTCATAAAGACAGGAGTCCTAATGAATGAGGTCTCACCCATAAGACCTCAGTTTACCTTATTACCTCCCTAAAGGCCTTGTCTTTAAATACGCTCACATTCTGAGGCATTAGGGATTAGGACTTCAATGTATGAATTTGGGGGTTGGGGAGACACAATTCAACCTATAACAACCACCACCTGGATGTATGATTTGCAGTGCAATTTCAGATACTCCATCTTCTGTGTCCCTTACATACAACAGGCTCACACCTTATGCAGGGCAGGAATCCTCACTTCAAAGGTGATAGATCAGAAGGTCGATGGACTCCCCCGTGGTTGTATCTCTGGTTGAACCCATTAGTCTGAACCACAAGTCCAAGTCTTGTCCTGGAGTGCTAGCATGGACACATCCCTGTGGATGGATGGATGGGTTTTCTCTGAAATTCTTCATTTTAATTATGTTAACTTTTCAATTCCAAGACAATCTATTCAAACTTAATACATGCATTTTCTGTAGCACCTGGTTGACTCCCTTAATTAGTTCCCCTACTGCATGCTTGAGTGCTTGCAGTTCATCTTCCTAACCCCCTGGGTGCCAACTCCTGCATTTGATGGGAAAGAACAGAGGTGATTGTAACACATCCATGATGAAGGTCAACTGTGAAGGTCAAACACTGTCGTGTTGGGGAGAGGACGTGGCAAACAGTAGTCCAGGCACATCTTACTCAAAAGAACCCATACTCCAGCAGTCAGCTCCCAATGCGCGTTGTGAAGAGTGATTTAGCTTCAGCCCAGGAACATCATCCATCACATTAAATTAATGTTCCTAATTTGGATTTTATTGGTTTTAGAGTTTGTTTGTATTTCATTTACAAATTTGTTTTAGCTTTACAGCTCCATAAGAGCAATAAACATAAGGCATTGATAGGTATTTTTATGTTTGTACTACTTAAATAATATTCATTTAAGTTTACTATTAATATAAAATAATTTAAGTTAACACCAGGGCTCCATGAGAAAAAAACTTGCCCATTAAAGGCCACCATGTCCTTAATGCTCAAGTCTGAGAAATGCTACAGGACACAGACAGTGCTATTCTCAAGTCGGTAAGTCCCCCGGTAAGAATTGTCACATGAACTGAGGAAGTGGGCAAAGAGACGACAGTCCTTCTTGCTCTATTTCTGATCTGGTTTGGTCCTTGTCCTCTTAATGAGTTTTCAGAAAGTCCAACATATTAGCAATGCCAAGGTGTTACCTCCCCAATCACACACCTCTTAGAGAACCCACCCTGTCCAACCCCTAGGAGAGGCGGATCTATCATTCACAGTTTACGGGGCCAACAGGGTTGGACAACTGTTCGAATATGGACCAATCATATTCTCTCTTCTGGGAGTTTTGGAATCGATATATGGAGAGATTGAGTGAATACGCTATTGGAAGCCACGCTGAACGGTCCCGCGGACTCACAGCAGAGGCCTCCATGTGAGAAAAGCCACCGGGGGCTGGGTACGGATGGATACATGAGCAGAGGGAGCCAGCCTGCAGTGACCCCTGAATGAAGCGTCTGGGCAGAGGGAAGTAGCTTGGAGTCCACTGAGCCGCTGGGAAGGGGCCGGAGGTGGCCTGTGAATCCTGCTGACTCCCCATACCCCAGCCCCAGGCCCAGGAGACGTGCCATGAGCTGCACCTATCTCCTTGCAACAACCCCCTTTGACTTGAGCTAGCCTGAGTTCCTGTCCCTGGTGACCAGTGTCCTTTCTATGGCCTCCAGCATGTGTCCCATATCTTCACATCCACTTCATTTCCATGCCTCTGTGCACCAACTTTCCCAGGAGACTTTGAGGACAAGAACCAGACAGGAGGAAAGTCAGGATAGAAATCAATATTTATTGAGTGCTTAAAAGAAAATCACCATCCTGAGTAGTCAGTTCACAATCATGATCCTATTTAATTCTGCTACACTGAAACATGGGTATAATTATACTTATTAAACAATCCAAGAACCAGAACTCAGAGAGGTCAAGTAGTTTATCCAAAGCCAACAGCAAGGAAGGAATAGGAAATAAAAAATGATGGAATAGAAAGTGAAGGGAGACAGCAAGTGATAAGAGACAGGAAGTGATAAGAGACAGGAAGTGATAGGAGACAGGAAGTTGTGAGAAACAAAGTAATCAAAGACTGGAATTGATGAAAGATAGGTTGATCTGATTTCACAGTTTATTCATTTCCCATCAAGTTTAACTTCCTTTAGCGGGGAGGAATTTCTGTCCTGGGACCAAATGCAAAACTCAGAATGCCTCCCACGCTTAATCAGTGTTCTTGGCTGACATCCCCAGACAGAGGTGGGAACACGCACCCAACTAGCACCAGCTACCCTGGGAAACAGTTGAGAGGGAGACGATATAGTGGTTAAGGTCTGGGGCTCAAATCCTGGCTCTGTCACTCACTGTTTCAGTGATGCTATCCTGGGCCTCAGTTTCTTCCTGTACAAATTGGAAACAACAGAATATCTCATTGGGCTCTTGTGAGGAATAAGAAGATGACGAAAGCAAAAGTGGCGGCACTGCAGCACTGTGCCTGAGCGGCCACCTCAGGAGTGACAAGAAGTATTCGCTGACTTCTCAGGAGGCCACGCCACGTGGACTCTTCATGAACCAGCAAGTCCCGCCACTTCGCAAAGGGTCTCCACAGCAGAACTTGCCACATTTCCCCAAATTATTGGATGCTGATTTTTAACATTAATAACCTGAGATGAGCTTCATTTATAACAGCATCTGCTTCAAACTGATCCAAATTGATCAGGCATAAGGATTTTCCATTAGGCAGAAATTAAGGAAATACATCTTCCAATATCTCAATTTAAACAGCCTCTATTTTGCAAAGGTAGGAGCTGGTGATTTTTTTTTTAATTCTCACCTGAGGATATTTTTTTTTATTAAATTTTTTCTTAGAGAGAGAGGAAGGGAGAGAGAGAGAGAAAGAAACATCAATGTGCAAAAGAAACATGGAGAAACTTTTATTGGCTGTCTCTCGTATGTGCCCTGGAACCCACAACCTAGGTATGCGCCCTGACCAGGAATTGAACTCACAGCCTTTTTGGTACACAGGATGATGCTCAATCAACTGAGCCACCCATCTGGGCGAAAGTCAGACCTGTTGTTTTATTTTAGTGAACAAGTAGATGCATAAAATAGAAGGTCCCTAAGAGGACAACACACCTCTCCACATATCTCCCAGAGGCTGTTTCCTTCCCTGGGCTTGATCCCGCCACCGCAGCTGACAGTGACGTGGGGCACTCTACACCCTGCCACAGAGGCTGTCAGAACCACTCCATGTGTCCACGTGGATCTGACAGCGCCCACAGGCCTCCTGAGAGACAGAGAACAATCTGTCCTTTCTTCATCGTCACCACGCTGTCGTCATCAGCATTACAGTGTGAGCTCCCTGAGGGTAGGACTTGGGTCAGCTCACTGATGTCTTCCCAGCATCCAAAACAGTGCTTGGCTGGTAGACAGAGGCATGAATGGTCCCAATCTTTGCCCCTCCCGGTATCCACACCCTGCCCTGTGCCACACAACTAAAGCAGCAGACTGCACTGCCCTTCCCCTTGCGTCCAGGCTTGCTCAGGACTTGCTTTGTTTGGTAGAATGGAGCAGAGATGGTGATGCACCTCTCTGAGCCTGGACCTCAAGGGCTATCCACTTTTCCACGTCTCTTACCCTCTGCTGTCACCAGCAAAAGGTCATATCCAAACAAGCCTGCTGGTCTCAGAACAAGGATAAGAGCCACGGGGCAAAGCCAGGCTGGCCTGGTTATTCCAGCTGAGGCTGTCCAAGACCACCAACAGACAGACAGCTGACCACAGACACCCACGTGACCTGGGCAAGCCACAGGGCCCGTCTGATGCACAGACCTACCGCTTGCTGTTTTAAGCCACCAAGTTTTGGGGTCATTCGTTACACAACATTAAGAAATAAATCACTGCCCTGGCCGGTTTGGCTCAGCGGTTAGAGCATCGACCTGCGGTCCAGAGAGACCCGGGTTCGGTTCCTGCTAAGGGCACGTACCTCGGTTGCAGTTTGTCCCCGGCCCTGGTTGGTCATGTGGGTGGCAGCCGCTCGATGTGTCCCTTTCACGTCGATGTTTCTCTCTCTCTCTCTCTTCCTTTCTCTCCCTCCCACTCTATCTGAACAGAAAATAGAAAAATGTCCTCGGGTAAGGATAACAAAAAAAAAAAAAGAAAGAAAGAAATCACTGATATACTGGAATATCCATATAAATTGATGGAATTAATCTATTAAATGCTATTAAACATGTATTAAATACTAAGCAACTAGTTAAACAATTTACGTACATTATGGACCCTGTCTTGATTCAAATGTTGATATTTTGTTCATTATGAAAGTTGTTTTATGAGTTTTTATTTGTCTTAAATACTGCATTAGTATATTTTATATCTTGATTTCTGAGGGGTTTTTTGGTGCCTCTTTAAATTGTGCGCCACTCACCATATTCTCAGCCCTGACTATCCCCTGTATCCCTTATAGAAACAAATCTATTAGACTAGCCGTGTGGTTCAGTGGTTAGAGAGTGGCCCACACACTGAAGGGAGGCAGGTCTGATTCCCAGTCAAGGGCACACACCTGGGTTTCAGGTTCGATCAATGTGTCTCTCTCACATCAATGTCTCTCCCTCTCTCTCTTTCTCTCTCTCCCCCTCTCTCCCCCTCCTGCCCTCCTTTCCAAATCAGTGGAAATCAGTGGAAAAAATATCCTCAGGTGAGGATTAACAAATAAATAAATAAGTAAGTAAATAAATAAATTAGATAAATCTATAAAAAATGTAAGGTCCAAATGAAGCTGGAATATTTTGAACAACACAATAAATAATTCAGTACTGGATTATAACTCAAAGCATAAAGTAAATACCCATGAGTCCATATTGATGTGAATAAATAATTGAATAAATAAATATGGAAAATGGGCAAATATCCCGTACAGAAGAATCCCACATAATTTATTTGGACACTCCTCATCAAAGAAGGGGAGCATCAACCCCCAGTACATGAGTGTGAGCTGACACACTGACTGCCCCCCAAAGACTGCAGCAGAGGGGTTGGACAGCAGGGAAACCTGGCACGCACACCTCCAGCAGGTGACGGAGGTCAGCATCTGCAGTGACGGCCATGCGGAGAGCCGGTGCCCTTGATAAGACATGATGGGAATGGTCTTCCTCCCCACACCCCTACCTCAGTCTAATCACGAGAAACACATCAGACAAACCCCAGCTGAGGGGCAGTCTGTAAGATACCTGACCAGTCCTCCTCAGAACTGTCAAGGTCAGTAAAGACAGGGGAAGTCTGGGAAACCATTGCAGTCTAGAGAACTAAGGTAACATGATGAGTAAATGTGATACGGTGCCTTGGAAGGGATCCTGGCCCAGAAAATGAGCATGCAGTAAAAACTACGGGAACTTAAGACAGCACGGACTTCAGTTAACAGCCTGCATCAACACTGGTACGTTAACTGTGACAAAGGCATCATAGTGATGTCAAGTGCTGACATTAGAAAAAGCTGGGTGCAGGGTAAATGCGGACCCACTGTACTATCTTTGCAACTTTTCTGTAAATCAAACACTATTCTAAAATAAATGGTTTACTAAAAAGAAACAAAGAAACCAAGGCCTAGAGAGATTCAGTAAATTGCCCAAGGTCACAGAGCCAATAATTGACAAAGCTGAGATCCTAATCCTGACTGTGTTTAACCAACACCCTATCGCTCACCTCCTCACACAGAGACACTTGTGCACGGGACAAAACTCAGAGAGGGAGGGACAGAGAGGGAGGGGAAGGGAGGAAGGAAGGGAGGAAGAAGTGAAGGAGAGAGAGAAAGGAGGGAAGGAGAGGAAGAGTGGGAGGGAGGGGAGAGAGAGAGACTGGTTGCCTATATTTGCCAGCTTTTCGCTGTTTGATGAAATTGGCCACCGGAAATGCCTTTTCGCTGTTTGATGAAATTGGCCACCGGAAATGCATCCTCCCAGATGCATTTTGAGCAGCTCTCAGCTTCACCACGGGCTTCTCATCCAGCTGTGCTCACCCTCCTGCAAACCCCCGTGAAATCAATAGCACACATCCATCATTCTATCTCCACCGTTTAGCAGAAGCAAAAACACTTTGCCAAAGAACCCTCCGCTGGACGAGACGTATCGCCTCGTTGCCACCGTACACATCCATCTTGCATACAATTGTTTAAGTGGTTTGGGGTCCTTTGAAATCTGAGATTTATTTCTGCTTCCCTATGTTTTATTAGGAAGGTTTATCATCAATATGAAACTTTAATTCCACCAAAGCCATGGATTAATAGACTCATAAACTTTAATACCTGGTTCTTTAAGCATTTCATTCAGGATGTAGTCCACGCAGTTGGGGAATGACAGCTCGGTTCTGTTTCCTGGGCTCCCCTACCATGCAATTCTGAGATCATTGGGGATACCACTAGATTTATCTTGATTAAGCATCATAATGCTGTTAGGAGGTTGAACACTGGAATCAGACAAACAAGGGTTTGAATCCTAGCTGCTTCACTTACTGGCTGTGCAACTCTAGGCTACTTGCTCAACCTCTCTGTGCTTCAGCTTCAGCTTCATCTATAAAGAATGAAATTAGAACCTATCTCACAAGGTTATTAATTGTTCTTGGTGTATGTGTGTGTCGGAGAGGGAGAGGGAGAGGGAGAGGGAGAGAGAGAATGAGAGAGGACAAAATGAAAACAAAACCCTTTTGTATGGCAAGGAAATTAAAGGCACCCCCTTAGGATCTCTGCAGAAACAGAGCGAAGAGACCAGAAGCCTCATCCTCCTCACCTCACACACGTCCTCAAACCAGAGCTTTGAACTAAGACAGTGTCTTTCGTTTAGCTAAGACCATTGTTTTGTTGTTGTTGTTGTTGTTGTTTTCTTTATTGATTTTAGAGAGAGGAAGAGAGACAGAGAGAGAGATAGAAGCATCGATGGGAGAGAACATCGATTGGGCACCTCCTGCATGCCCCCCAGTGACCTGCATGTGCCCTGACCTGGAATTGAACCGGTGACCTCTTGGTTCATGGGTCAATGCTCAACCACTGAGCCACACCGGCCGTGCTGAGGCCATTGTTTAAAATGCAGCTACTGCTGCTTCTGGTGACAAGAACTGCCTGTCTTTTCTTCCACAGAAAACCGTGAGGCCAGGGCTGAGACTGAGCTCTTTTTAACTTTCTAATTCCTTTGAAGACAATTTGGAAAACCAAACCACAGTTTTTTTTCACTGCTGACTGTGTCATGTGGTGGCTCTTTCCTTCCAAAGGCCTCCTCTTTTGTAGCAATGACTTAAGTAAAACAGAAAAGAAAAGTAACAGTCACATGGACTACACAACCTGCAGCAATTCAGATGGTACTCGTGATAACTAACCTTCTTAACCAAGGGGCATGGCGATGTGTGGAGACATATTTTGGTTGTCATCACTAGGGGATACCACTGGTGTCTAGAGGGTAGAGGCCAGGGATGCTGCCAAACTTCCTACAATATGCAGGATAGACCCCCTCACAAAAAAGAATTGCTTGGCCCAAGGTGTCAGTAATGCTGAGGTAGATAGACTCCAGTTTACGTAGCTTGTTTATTACTAGCCAGGCTGGGTTCTAAGAGCTTTGTGTGTAGTGGCCCCTTGCCCACTGTATTAGGGATCTCCAGAGAAACAGAATCAATGGGAGATAGATAAGTAGACAGACAGGCAGACATAGACAGGGAGACAAAGAAAGAGAAGAGAAACTTATAAGGAGTGGGTATCATGTAATTCTGGAGGCTGGTAAATCTGAAATATGCAGGTAGGCCTGGGTACAGGAGACCCTGGTGGTCCATTCAAAGGCCAGCAGGCAGGGAGAGCCAATGTTGCAGAGGAAGTCTGAAGGCCTTCAGCTGGAGAATTCCCTCTTACTTAGGAGAGGCTGGGCTTCTGTTCTATTCAGGCCTTCAACTGATTGTGTGAGGCCCACCCATTTAAGGAGGGCAATCTGCTTTACTCAAGTCCACTGACTTAAATGTCAATCTCATCCCAAAACATTGTCACAAAAACACCCAGAATAGTGTTTGACTATACAGGCACCTGCTGGCCCGGCCAAGTTGACACATAAAATTAACCATCACACCCCTGTGAGGAGGGCAGCTTCAGTAGATTGAATTGCCAGCCCCAGTTCTTCACCTCCCCAACATCTTCACCTTTGCCCTGGCTTCACTCTGGGCAAACTGTTCTTCCTTGTCTTCTCTGGACTTCACCATGGCACCGGCTTTGGCCAATGGCACCTGGTCCAGAGTGACAATATGCGGTTCCAAGGCTAGACCTTGAGAGGCTCCATGTGTTTCTGCTTCCCTTTTGCTTCTTGCCCAGCCTATCCCACTGATCCCAGATGGATGAGAGACATGAGGAGCAGGGCCATCCTGCTGACTCACAGACCTGCAGTAAGAAACAGAGTCACCCCGGCCAAAGCCAGCCAAGATCAGCCAAGCCCCAGGTAACCCACAGCTGCATGAGCAATAGTAAGGGATGGTCACTTAAGGCCACTCAGTTCTGGGATGGTTTGTTCTGCTGTAACACCTGAACAATGGAACCCATTTTAGCAATGAGGAAACAGGAACAGAGAGATTGCAGAGCCAGTATATTCAACCGCCACCCATTTTGTGCCAGGCCATGTGCCAGGTGCTTTCTCTCATGCGGTTTCATGAATCTGCAATGATCGTGACAAGCAGATATTCTTAGGCCCATTCTACAGAGAAGGCAATGGACATCAGAAGTTTTACGGGTCCACCCTGGGAAGTGTGGAGCTGAGCTTTGAACATAGGTGTACTTGTGGCCTGATACCATGTGGCCACCAGCTAACAGAAAAGGAATTAAAGACTGACAACCTTCTGCTTCACGGACACTCAACCAGGCTGTGACACAGGTTATTGAGTGCCACCTGAGACACCTCTCACCCAATTACTTACATCCACCGCCAAGCCCTGTTGATTTTGCCTCCAAAAATCTCTTTTGGATTTTCCCACTCACTCCTTCCTCTCTATACGCATCCACCTTGCCCTGAACTTACACCAGCCTGGCCCAAGCCCTCAACTCTCTGCCCGCCTGGCATCCCCTTTTGCCCCTTCAACACATGTAGTGGGCAAGAGTGACAGCCACAGTGCTTATTGAGAATGCATTCCAATGACACCCCTCCCCTGGACGAGGGAAGAACCCCCAAGGGCCCCCACTGCTCTCTGAATAGAAACAGAGTTTAGCGAGGCCTGCACCCTCTGGACCTGGCCACCATCTCTCATGTCTAACGCTCACACTGGACTCCAAGACTATGAGGGTGGAAACCCGACCCGTTTCTGCTTCGCACCATGTCCCCAGTGCCTTAGACAGAGCTATGCTCAGTATGACGCAGGAGGCTGTGACCGAGAGAGAGAGCAGCCCGCGAACAAGACCCAGGAGTCAGTGCAGCTGTGGTTCGAGGGGAGTGGCAAGGATGCCGAGCTCCCACGTCTGAGGGGCACGGAGACCCCCAGGCTCTCAGCTGCCACAGGAACTGCCCCAGGTCTGCTTGACCACAAGGACAACAGTCCCACCAGGGGTGTGGCCAGCTTTCAACTTCTGCCATCCTGACTTTGGGGACACACTATGGAGTGGCCCAGGGGTCCCCACCTCCTGGGGAGTCACAATCTCTCCAGTCTCCTCCCGTAGAATATGGCAAATGTGATTATACCACATGAGGTCGCAACGTCCCCCTTGTTGAAAGCTGCCTGCCTCTCCCTCTCTGGTCTCCCCTTCCCCTTCCCCTCCCCTTCCCCTTCCCCTCCCCCTCCCCCTCCCCTCCCCTCCCCTTCCCCTCCCCTCCCCTCCCCTTCCCCTTCCCCTTCCCCTTCCCCTTCCCCTTCTCTCTCTCTCTCTCTTCCTGTCACCCTTGCTGGCTTTGATGAAGCAAGTGACCATGTTGGGGTGAAGAGACCCATATGGCAAGAACAGCAGGTGGCCTCTGACCAACATCCCGCGCAGAACTGAGACTCTTGGCCTCACAGCCACAGGGATGGAGCCGTGCCCAGCCGAGCCTCCGGTGAGCTCTCTGTCCTGACCAATACCCTGACTGCAGTCTGTTCGATTCAGACGCAGAGGACCCATCGAAGCCCGGCCCAGACTCCACACCCACAGAAACTGCGCTATATTCAAATGTGTGCTGGATTAAGCTGCTAAGTGTAAATACTGTCATTTATGTAGCAATAGGGCACCACCTACTGAGCTAGGCTGCCACTCCCCCCGTGGGAACTGTGCTCATGGGGAAATGCTGGGTTACTTTCCTGGGGCTGCCATGAAAAGTCACCACAAGCCCCGTGGCCTAAAACCGGAATTCATTCTCTGATACTCCTGAAGGACAGAGGTCTAGCATCACGTGCCGGCAAGGCCACACCCTCCAGCCTCCAGGAATGCATACTTCCTTGCCTCCCGCCTTCTGGTGGCTCCCAGCAATGCTTGGTTTGTAGATCCATCACTCCAACCTCTGCCTTCCTCTTCACGTGGCCCTTTCCCATGTGTGTGCCTGTGTCCGAATTTCCCCTTCTTATTTGGACACTGGTCATTGGCTTAAGGCCCACCCTCAGGCTGTATGACCTCATCTTAAGGTGATTACATCTACATCGACCTTACTTCCAGAGACGTCACATTCACAGGTACCAAGGATTAAAACTTTAGCATATCACCCGGCCGGTGTGGCTCAGTGGTTGAGCATTGACCCGTGCACCAAGAGATCACCAGTTCAATTCCCAGTCAGGGCACATGCCCAGGTTGTGGGCCAAATACCCAGTGGGGGCATGCAGGAGGTGGTCAGTTGATGTTCTCTCTTATCAATGTTTCTATCTCTCTCTCCCTTCCTCTCTCTCTCAATAAAAAAAAAAAAAAAAAATTTTTTTTTAAAGACTTCAACATATCATTTGGGGGTGGGCACACAATTCACCCCACAACAGAATGTGGGTCTCTCTGCCAACGCTAGCCCACTGGGAAGTTACCCATTCACTCCAGTTCCCACCACTTCTGGGTTCAGCCGTTAGTCACATGTTTGCTGAGCACCCACAGGTGCTGCTACTGGTGGATACACTGAGGGGAACAGGACCAAGAAACCCCCTGCTACGGTGGAGCTTACACTCTGCTGGGGGAAGTAAAGACGGACAGTCAACGCCAACAAATAAGATTTCATCCCCTCGCCTGGCCGGTGTGTCTCAGTGCTTCGAGCATCGACCTACGGACTGACAGGTTCCTGGTCGATGCCTGATCAGGGCACATGCCTGGATTTCAGGCTTGATCCCTAATTGGGGGTGTGCGGGAGGCAGCTGACCGACGTATCTCTCTCACATCGATGTTTCTATCTCTCTCCAGACCTCTCTCTCTAAAAATGCAATGAAAACATATAAACCAATTTGTTTTTAAAAAGCGGTCCTCTCTGACCACAGCAGACAGTATGAACGCTGACACGCCTGCCGCAGTGACAGTGGTCCCCGTGACGGGGCGGCGAGCCGTGCTTGCTCTGTGCCGGGAGCTGCTCTAACACTTCACGGGAGTCTGCACGCTTCGCCCTCCCCACAACCCTAGGACCCAGCCACTATCAATCCCATTTTAAAGATGGAGAGACTAAGGCACAGAGCGGTTACACACAACCAAAGGCGAAGCCAGGATTTGGACCCAGGCAGCTGAGCTCCAGGACCCACACCAAGAAAACCCAGAGGTGGAGGAAGGGACAGGACTCCGGATCTGGCCGTGTCGGACAGGGGACTTGGGCGTCAGGGTTCGAACGACAAACAGGAGGGTGGGGGTCAGACTAGCTGGTGAAGGGGGAATGTGAATGGTGGGTGTGAGGGTGGTAAAATGACCCTTAGCTGTGGAGGGGTTCGATCTGCCCACCCCTCCCAAGGGGCAGCCCTGAAATATCCAGTGCCCGACTCTCGGGAAGAGGGGATCTCCGCGACCAAGTGCCTCGCCCGGACGCTGTACGCTCCTGCTTCCTTCGTCCTACAGCCTCCCGCCGGTGCACGCTCAGGCCGCCCCACTGCCAGGGGTGATTAATAGGTTTAATTTATCATTAACTTCCACGGAGCTGAGCTAGGCTATCGATGCCTCTGGAGCGGGATGAGGGATCCGCGGGTGAGCAGAAGCCTCTGCATACTTATTTATATTCATTTCGCACTGAGGACACTCCTAATTTGTTTGTTTCGCTCTGGTCCAGCTTCACCTACCTAGACTTGGATGACCGGCCTTGGATGGTGCAGGGGCCGGAGGAGGAAGGAGGAAAGGCTGGAGTCTAGGGGGACAGAGGATGAAGACAGGAGACGTGGACAGAGGATCTGTGAGGAGCACCGGTTCACCCAAAATCTGTGCCTGTTCACCCGAATGTGACCCAAGCGCATCATTGGTGTGTCCCCTGCCTCCGAGGGGGCCCAGCCCGCTGGGGGAGACGGTGCACGAATGATTCCAGAGCCAGGTTCGAGGTGAGTGGCACACACAGCGGTCTGGGCTCAAAGGCCAGGCGGGCCTCCTCCCTCTCATTCGTGGTGGGGTTTCTGGATTCGGGGTTCCCAGAGCCAGTCTGGAATTCAGGCCACAGCGTCCCTCCTTCCCCAACTGGAAGGGTGAGGGTTCCGAGCCGGGAGGGAGGGTAATAAAAGGTCTCTACTCACAGAGGGATGACGCTGTGGTTTGCTTTGCCGGCAGGTGTGTCCTGGCAGAGCGAGATTTCAGCCCCCCCGAATACATACGTAGACCCTGGACCATATTCTGGGAACAGTGCACCAGACACCCCACAGGGAATGGCCAACTGGTCCCTGAAGCGGGGGCTTCCCCAGTGTGCTGGAAGGGACCCCTCTTCCCCTCACCCTTCCTCATCACAAGTCCTCTGTCGTGCGAGTCAGGACAGCCCTCCTGCCAACTGCGGTGCCGGAGCCTGTGCGGGAGGGTGGTCTGCAGCACAGCACCGGGTCCCGCCGTGCGGAAGCTTTTCCCACACGGTAGGCGCGAGGGCAGGGGTCAGGGTCCGCCGCCCACAGAGGGTACCCTACAATCTGGAATGAAGCACCGAACACTCCCTGGATTCTTCAAGTGGCCGTCTGCGTGGGGGAAGACCCCAGGCACGGAGCGAGGCACATCGAGACTAAGGTCCCACAGTTCCTGCCATCTGGAGTAGAGGTCACCCCAGTGGCCGGCCCTCGGGTTAAATGTGAAGGTGGCAGATTCCAGGTTCTCATTCCAGGGTGGTGAGGGGCAAGGGGGGCATGTGTAAGCACCCACAATGGCAGCTCCTCCTTTCCTCTCGATCTGTAACAGCTTTATTGAGACACTTCACGCACCATGTAACTCACCCACTGAGCTATGCTTCGAGGGTTTTTAGGGTCGTCACAGAGTCGTGCAACCAACACCACAATCAGCTTCAGATCACTGTCATCACCCCCAAAAGAAACCTCATACCCTTAGCTGTCACCTCCCCGACACCCCATCGCCCCACCAGCCCCTGACAATCAACTTGCTGTCTCTACGGATGTGCCGAGTCCAGACAGCTCATAGAAACAGCCTCCTTTCTCCTCTGCCAGGACTCAGCGTGTGCTCTTCGGACGGGACGTCCGGCTGTGCCCCAGCTCCTCCCTTGCCACTCATGGCCAGGTCGTTACTCCCGCCTCCTGAGCCTCAGCGTCCTCATCTGAAAATGAGGCCAATCACTGTTCCTTATTGATGGAACTGCAGGGAGGGTAAAACACGCTCGCACCTGGCACCGTGTCTGCGCCCAGTGGGTGCTCAGCAAACCGGAGATGGTGTGTGTGCGCGCCTGGCTGGCCTGGGGGGGCAGGACAGGGCCTCCCTCTTGAAGACAGTAGAGAGGATATTGGGGTCCCGCCAAGATAAAAGGTGACCACGTTCCTGGAGGGCTTAGCCCAGACCCTGCTCAACAAATGGGAGCTTTTACAGGATGTGAACAGTGAGCCTGCCAACAGTTGCGTGGTCACAACGACCAGGAGACCGTCTCTCGGCATCCTGAGGACAAAAGCCGAGGTGCCCTTGTCATCCAGGGGCCAGGCCAGGCTGCCGCTGTGTGCCCCAGGCCCCAGGGCCGCCGGTGGGGTGCAATAATCTGGTTGCGCTCTCCAGGGGTGCTGCTGCTCTTGGCAGAGCCACAAATTGGGTTTGAAACGAGGAATCCGGAGCCAAGCTGCTTTGTGCTGAGCCTGTTGGCAGGTTTCGCCGCCACCACCCTCGGGGCCAGAGGATGGGACTGGGGAGAGAGCTCCGAACAGCCCCAGCGGTGCCGGCCGGCCAGCGCTCGCTGCCACCGGGAGGGCGATACGGCTGGCCCCAGCTAAGAGGGAAGGAGGTCATTTCTACGAACCATCCAGAAGAGGCAAATCCAGACAAAGAAAGTAGATGATGATTATAATGAATTTGCATAATAATACTGATCAGATTCACATTCCTTGAGGGTGTGGGATTAGAGGATGATGGCTAAACGATGTGTTTCCTTAGGGGGTGGCGACTGTGCTGACTCTGACCAAGGTGATGGCCGCACAACCTGGATACACTGAAACTACTGGCTTGTGCACTTCACGTGGGTGAACTGTACGGCATGTGCATTACGTCTCAACAAGGTTGTTACCGAAAAATAGAGAGCGCTCTGGCTGGTGTAGCTCAGTTGGTTGGAGCGTCATCTCTTACACCCAAAGGTCCCGGATTCGATTCCCGGTCAGGGCACATACCTAGGTTGTAGGTTCAATCCCTGGTCAGGGCACGTATGGGAGACAACCAATCAATGCTTCTCTCTCACATCGATGTTTCTCTCTCTCTCAAATCAATAAAAGGTAAATCACTAAATAAAGAGAGAGAGAGTTGGGAGGGAACAGTGACTTCCCATAGGCATGACTGTCCACAAAACCAAAGGTTTTCTCAGACCCCCCCTATAAGAACACAGATAAGGCCCAGCTGGTGTGGCTCAGTGGTTGAGCGCCAACCCATGCACCAAGAGGTCGCTGGTTCGATTCCCAGTCAGGGCACATGCCCAGGTAGTGGACCAGGTCCCCAGTGGGGGGCATGCAGGAGGCAGCTAATCGATGTTCTCTCTCATCGATGTTTCCATCTCTCTCCCACTCTCTTCCTCTCTCAAAATCAATAAAAAAGGAAAAAGATATTTTTAAAAAAGAACACAAATAAGACACGATGTACGAGGAGGAACCCGCAGCACAGAAAGGTTTGTCTCTTGTCCAAAATCACACAGCAACAAGCAGCCCCAAGGCTCCCCCGCCTGTCCAGTCCCACAGCCTGCACCGCCAGCCACTGGGCTGTGGTCCCTGACTCACAGCAGCTCAAGCCCTGGCTCTGGACACCAGGGGAGAAGGAGAAATACTGCAGGACAGGTGTGTGCATCAGGCACGCCTAAATGGAACAATGGAAGCGATCATCACGGACAAGAGCGGAACTTCAGCGTGTGCTCTGCGGTGGGGAGTCCAACTCTTCCTGACTGGGTTTCTCTGGGTCTCGTCCAGCTCCGCATCTGTGCCCTGGTCTCTCTGCTCTGGCCTCTCTCGTGGTCCCCCGAGGCAGGGGGAGTCTGGAGCTGAGAGAAGCCAACCTGATAAAGATCTGACCGGCGGCGAGAGGCTCCAGCGTGTACCGTCTCCACAGACGTCTGCAGAAAGGCCGTGACTCAGGAGAGAATTCTGGTAACTCGGTTGCTGCCTGCTCTAAGCCCCTCAGCTCCAAGTCCAACCACCATGCAGATAACAGGGGCTGGAGGCTACGGGTCTCGACCACATTTCTCCCCTCTCGCCGCCCAGGAAGGATGGGCTTTGCCAGGCTTCTGCTGCCACCTACAGCAGCCACAACAAAAGGCAGGTCTCCAGCCAGACCTGGAGAAATAGCAGGCGCTGCAGGGGAGAGATGGGGGCACCAGGGCAAGTCCTGCCACCCAACTCCACCCCGTCCCTCAGGCCCGGCTGGGGAGGGGTACCCAGAGCCTTCTCTCCATGCCCCCCCTGCAGTGGCCCATCCACCGGGAGACACTGAGCGGCAGGGAGGACCAGCTCTTTACTCCACGGGGCTGAAGGTGTCCAGACCTCTCTTCTGCCCAGAGGACATTCTGATCCCTCTGCGCACATGGGCTGCCCTCTGTACCATCTCATTCATCCCGTCCTCCGAGATGCCCCCTCCATCTCCTCCCCTGCTGACCCCACTGATCACTCTGCGTGGGAGCTGCTTACCTGCCTTCTCCCCAATCATCACAGTGATCAGGTTCTCACGCACTGAGGCTGGTCGATCAGAGATGTGTGCACCATCTCAGTTACTGTTTCAGCAGCTCGGGGGGACATACTACTGTTGCCTTCACTTCTCGGGTGAGACACTGAGACCCTGAGGGGTTAGGCCCTCAGCCAGAGCCAGCGGTGGTCCGAATGCAGCCATCTGCTCCCAAGACAACCCTCTTAACCCCAGACTCGCCTCACCTCCTCTCCACCGCTCACCAACCCTTCCACTTGAGGACAGGTGACCCCAGAGTTCCTGGGCTACTAATAGACTTAGAAACTTGGGGCCTGCTTGGCTAGGAAAGGGATGACCACGTTTTCTCAGGCCCTGCAATGTGGAAAACAATTGTTGTAAACACCGTATTAAAAACGATGATGCCTGGTCATGGAGAAACACCACCAGGGTGCAATGTCTCTTAGTCACACGTTCCTTGTCCTGACAGCCCATTTCCCCGGGGTTTGGGGTCTAAGGGGTGAATGGAGCAAGCATTGCACTCAAAAGGCAACCTGTAGCTACAGAAGGGGACAGAAAGCCTGTGAGCCAACAGCGTGGTGAGTTACCATCCCGGGAGCTCATGGAACCAGCGGCGACACTGTCAGAGGCTGGCAGAACCACTCTGCCCTGATGGACCAGGCCTGCAGCAGCCGAAGGCGGGGTCCATGCTGTGGGGGACGCTGGCTGAGGCAGGTGTGTCTGGGGAGGCGTCTGGGCCGAGAGTTGAAGGAACGAGGGGAAGCTGAGGGTCTGCCTGCAGACATCTGGAGGGTTGACACTGTGAGAGAGCAGACCTGACCTAGTCTCCCTGCAGGCAAATTCGAGCACGTTTGAGGGCAGAACAAGAACTAAGAGAGACAGCAAACGAAGAATGCCTGGTGTGGCAGGCAGACAGTCGGTATTTTCTGAATGGAGGGACGAAGCAATGAGTGGCCACTAGGAGTGTGGATTTTGAAGTCAGAAACCCTGGTTTAAATCTTTGTCTTACCCTTTATACCTGTGGGGCCCTGGTCAAATGATCTAGTCTCCTAAGCTTCCGTGTGTCCATCTGCAGTGGGAGTGGAAGGGACATTGAAGAGTTAACTTCTACGTCGAGGCCTGAATGATCGGTGGGTATTAGGGAGCCAGTGGGGAGGGAATCTGGGACCTAGGCGGGGAGAGCCCAGCAAAGGGGGCGCAGGGAGAGGCTGTCGGTGCCGGACAGGCTGCCCCACCACACTAGCAAGGCTGGCCACTCCTCCCGGATTTTCTACCAAAGTCAGACAAATATGTGAGCATCTCTCCCCTGCACAGCACTGGACCCAGGACTGGGGGGACAAACATGAAGCACGGCCGATTCTACCCTCAGAGGGCTCGGGGTCTGGAACAGGAGATAAAACATCAACAGAGATGCCAGGAGACAGGACAGAGTCACACTGGGCGACCAGCTCCAGGAGCAGCTGGGATGCCTGTGAGGAGTCAGACCCCTGGGCCCCAGCAAAGACCCCATGAACCAGAATCCCCACAGGGTGAGTTCTGAAGACTGCATCTCCCCAAGCTGCCCAGGAGCGACTCCTACACACCGACGTGGAGAACCCCCGGCACAGAGCTTCTGGGAGGCTGGTCAGCAGACCTGCGGTGGCCCCACCCTCTCCAGCCCCCCTGCCAGCAGCCTGGTCCCAGGTGCCATCTCCTGGGGCTTGAACAGTCACAGCTCCTAAAGAATCTCTCAACCCTGTATTGTCCTGACAGTAGCCCATGTGACCTCTAAAAGCACAAATTAAACACACGAAACACTAACACTCCCCCACCACCACCGATTCAATTTCCCCAACCTCTGCTCTAAGAGTAAAATCCAGTCCCCTTAACAAGACCTTGGGTGCCCTCCGGGCCTCTGCTCCCTTCCGCCTGCCCACTCACCCTGCTCCGCTGCACCCCTTGCCGGTCTTCAGAACCTCATTCCCAGAGACGTTTCCCTCCATCGCCACCTAGAGCATCTTGCCCTAACCTTCTGTCTCATCCCCGTTTCTCTTGGGACAATTATCCGAATCTATAAACTCTTGCCTAAATGCACTTCTTTATGTCTCTCCAGCCCTATTGCAAGTTCCAGGGGGCAGAAGGGGGCAGGAAATCGGCCGCAGTCACCACTGAATTCCCAGCACCCGAAACACCTGGGGCATAGGTGAAGCTCAACAAGCATCTTCTGAGTCCATTCAAACACGGGGTGGTGGGAAGCCCTGAATGCACAGCTGAAGAGTGGGGAGCTTCGCCGGGAACCCCACAGCAAGGGGAAAACCCAGCAGAATGGAAGAAGTGTCTGTGTTATCTGAGAAAAATCCCCAGAAGATTTCAAAGGTAATAACAGCAAAGTAAATTTCAAGAGTGGCTTTACATTCACCAACCCCCGTGAAAGCTGAAAATTACCATCCCAGCTGGTGGAAATGTCAATTCAAACTTCATTTATAAAAACCATTTCAGGCTCTGATTGCCAAATTATTATTTCATATGAGAAAGAGCATTGTCTGCATCAAAAGAGATGGCAAAAGTAAGAAATTCCATTTGCTCCACGTCCTCCTTCCCCCCGGAAAAAAAATATATATTTTAACATTAAAAGTTACTCCAGATAATTGCAGATGTAAATATCACTTAGTGCAGACGTTATGGATAAAATGTGATTATTACTCATGGACAATCAATGGTGGCAAATCATAAAATCCAAGATCTGGGTCCTTCTACTGAGCAGAAACGTATCCGTGCTTTGGCTGTGGTTTAATTGGAGACGATCTCTAACTACAAACGAGTCGCAACCCGCGGATGGTGCGGCCAATTGCAAATAAAGATGTGAGAGAGCCACCAAATTTCCTGGCGATGCAGAGAGCTGAAAGCAAGAACCATTTCCCCTAAAGCATGGCCTGCTCCCACCGACTCATCTCCTGAGTGCTTGCCGTAAAGTGCCTGCTGTCTTTACAGCTGTGGTCACCAGCTGTACAGACAGATACGGTTGTTCCTGACCGGCAGGTGCAAACAGAAGAGTCAAGGGGACGGTGACAGACTGTGATACGTCAGATGACGGACGTACACAGGTGCCGAAATGCAGGGTGAGCAGAGGCCTTGTAGGTGGGGAGGCCTTGCAAAGACAGGGGTGTTGAAGACCACACCCAAGGGTGAGGAGCCGGACATGGGAGAGTGGGAAAGCAATAAGCAAAGGTGCCGAAGAGGAGCCAGGAGACGATGAGCATGTTTGGAGCAAAGGATGACGAGGAGGTTGATCTAGGACCATAGTTGCTGTTGGGGGTTTCCAATCACCCACCCTCTTCACACCCTCTTCATCTCTGAGGTTCCTCAGTTGGTCCACCCCATATGCCCAATGAGCAAAAGCTATTGGGTAGCAGCCCTGGCTGGGTCGCTCAGTTGGTTAGAGCATCATTCCAATAGGCCAAGGTTGCAGGTTCGATCCCTGGGCAGGGCACATAAAGAATCAACCAATTAATTCATAAATAAGTGGAATGAGTCGATCTCTCTCCTCTCTCTCTCAAATCAATCAAAAAAGTCTCCTTGGGAAAAAAAAAAAAATGTCTGGCCAGGTAACTCAGTCGATTGGAATGCCGTCCCATGCACCAAAAGGTTGTGGGTTTGATTCCCCAGTGGGGCGCATGCCCAGGTTTCAGGTTCAAGCCCTGCTCAGGGTGCATATGGGAGGCAGCTGATCGATGGTTCTCCCTCACATCAATGTTTCTCTCTCTCTTTTCCTCTCTCTAAAAATCAGTAAAAGTATATCCTCAGGTGAGGATTAAAAAAAGAAAGCTCTTGCATATCCCCAATGAAATGAATGTTATGTTCCCCCAAAATTCACGGTAGCAGAAGGAAAGTGATGAGGTCAGGGGAGCACAGCCCTCAGAGCGGGCTGAGACTCACGGAAGAGACGCAGAGAGCTCCCTCGCCCCTTCCTCCTGCCAGGACACAGGGAGAAGACGCTGTCTGTGCAGCGGGACGCGCGTCCTCACCAGACACCGACTCCGCCGCACCGTGATCTTGAACGTCCCAGCCCCCAGAACTGTGCGAAGTCGATTTCTGTTGTGTGTGAGGCACCCAGTCCCTGTATTTTGGTTACCGCAACCCGAACAGTCTAAGGCGATATTTGATTCCAAAGGGACCACCAGGAAGTTTCCCCTCCATCTTGATGTTTCTCCACCCCATTTCTACGGCTCAGGAACCCCATCACACAAATCCAAACGTGCCCAGCGCATGCCAAGTGGGTGCCAACGGGCTCCTCTGCCATCGGCCCACAGGCCCCAGGAACACACTGCCCCCGAGGGACCTTAGGGGAGCAGCGGGGCACCTGGAGGACCTCCCGGCTGCGGCTCCCCTCTTCCCCCTGAGCAGCCTTCTTGCAGCAGCTCTCCCAGGCCCTCCACAGCAGGGACTCGGTCAGATCCCGGGCACCAACCCAAATCCACCAATGCCCCAGAGCCATTTGTCACTGCCAAATTCTGTGCCTGTGCCAGGAAGCAACGGGACATCCAGTGCTCAGTTCCTTCGCGCATTCCCGGACACGGGCAGCTCGGGGTCTGACGGCTCACCTTTGACAGACAGGTCAAGTGTCTGCTCAACATCACGTATCCTGCAGTTCTCGGGGCAAGACTGGACTCCAAATGTCTGGGTCTGGGGGACAAGGGGCTCCGTGAGGACAAGGTCCACCAACCAGACAGCACAGAACGGTTGGGGAGAAAGCATGTTGCGTTCAGAGTCAGCTTCTTTTTAGAGCGCCAGTCTTCAGACAGCAGGGCACAGGAGCAAGAACGGAAGAGAGTGGGGTGCCCCGTCATTGCACAAGGGCCCCAGCTCCTGAATCACGGAGCCAACACCAGAAGGCTGTTCATCTCTGCCCTCCCCCCAAATCCCTCCAGTTCCTTCCCTTTTTCTTCCTCTTCTCTTCCACCGTCGCTTTGGGGACAGTCACGAATGAGACAGGTTGATTAATTTCATATTTTGGCTGCAGCTGCAGAAACGTCTTCCCTCAAACCCGGGCGCAAAAAGTAAAGATTTAATCAGTCTCTAGTGGGGTTGCCTCCGACGCTCGAGAAGACCTCGGAAGGGAGGCGAAGGAGAAGTTTTCAAACATTAAACTTTAATGAGCAGAGCAGGCAAACATATTGCTGCATCAACACCCAGCTTGGCCTCGTTGGGGAGAAACCCAGGCCAGTCCATCAATCTCCCCGGATCAGCCCTGTCATCCCCTCAGCTCTTATTGCATTAGCCCAGCCTGGGTGTGCAGGGAACACATTCCAGTAAATCAGTGAGTACGGAGGACAGCGGTAAGGGCACCGGGTCTGCGAAGTTCTGCCAGGCTGGCGAGCAAAGGGGAGGCGAGAGGTCCGTGTGCTTCCAGTGGAGTTCATTCTATCTACTTCTAAGCCATCATCCCGCAGATGGCGATAGTCCGTATTGCAGGAGGAGAAACAACACAGAGGGCGGAGAGGGTCTGTCTTCAGGAAGGTCCTCAGGCTGCAGTGAAAGCCAGTAGGGATCTGAGTTTCCGGAAGCATCGAGGCTAGGAGTCAGCACACTTCTGGAAAGAGTGACCCGGTCTCGGACCCATCTTTCAACTCTGGGATTGGGCTATGAAAGCAGCCACAGATAATATATAAATGAATGGACCTGGCTGCATTGCAACAGAACTTTCTTGACAGAAACGGGCAGCCAATCAGATGTGGACCATAGTCCACCAGTTCCTGACCTCAGCTCTGGGATGGAAATAAGTACATAGGATCCCCCAGTAACCATGGAGAAAATCAAGATCTGCTTGCTCCTCCCAGAAAGGTCACTGCCTGGAAGTCAGCAGACTTCACTTGGATGGCTGATGACTTAGTGGGAGAAGGTGAAGTCAGTTCCCCTAAATGGCTCCATTAGAACAAAAAAGCATACGTGTGTATCTGTGGCTCTGGGACCTCTGAACATGCTGTGTTCTCTCTGCTTGAAATGTTCTTTGTTCTGCCCGGCCGGTGTGGCTCAGTGGTTGAGCATTGACCTATGCACCCAGAGGTCACCAGTTCGATTCCCAGTCAGGACATATGCCCAGGTTGTGGGCCAGATCCCCAGTGGGGGGCGTGCAGGAGGCGGCCAATCAATGTTCTCTCTCATCGATGTTTCTCTCTCTCCCTCTCCCTTCCTCTCTCTCTAAAATCAATAAAGAATTAAAAAAAACTTTTTTAAATGTTCTTTGTTCCACTTTCACTCAATTAAATCCTCCTCATATTCCGACCTCAGTAAGATTACGTCCTTCAGAGAAGACCTGCCTGGTGTTTCCCACCCCAGCCAAGCACGCTTAGCATCTCGTTGTGTCTTCCTGTGGCAGTCTCTCTTCCCTCATTAGACTGCAGGCTCCTTGAGGTCACACCTGGGCCTGAGCACAGGGTACGGGACCTGGCGCAGAGGATGTACTCAGTGAGTAGGCATTAAACAGATGGGCATGACAGACCTTCATTAGAATTGAAGACACGATTACCCGTGACCTTTGCGCTGCCCCTCATCCAACAAGTCCTTATGGAAACCCTTGGTTTATCCGCAGAGGGAAGGGCCGTCAGGGGTCCTCCTGCTGAGTGTGCAGCAGCACCTGTGGAGGGCCCACTGCGACCCGTTCCGGGCCCTGCACCCCGAGTGTCTGAGTCAGCAGGTCCCTGGGAAGTTGCGATTCTAACCAGCTCCCAGAGATGCTGTTGCTGCTGGTCCAGGGACCACACTTTGCAATTCCCAACTCTAAAGTGAGTGAATCACACATGAGAATCGCCAGGGAAGCTTAAAAAATACCAGTGTTTGGGCTCCATCCCAGACCAGTAAGATCCAAATCTCTGAGGATGGGATGCAGACCTTGTTGTGTGTTTGTTGTTTGTTTGTTTGTTTGTTTTCCTTTATTGACTTGAGAGAGAGAGGAAGGGAGAGAGAGAGAGAAACATCAATGAGAGAGAGCATCGACTGGCCGCCTCCTGCATGCCCCCTACTGGGGATCGGGCCCACAACCTGGGCATGTGCCCTGACGGGGAATCGAACCAGCAACCTCCTGGTGCATGAGTTCATGCTCACCCATTGAGCTACACTGGCTGGCCTATTTTATATTTTTAATCTTCACCTGAGGATATTTTTCCATTTATCTTCAGGTAGAGTGGGATGGAGAGAGGGGGAGCGGGAGAGAGAGAGAGAGAGAGAGAGAGAGAGATGTGAGAGACACATGGATTGGCTGCCTGCTGCACAGCCTCGATCAGGGCTGGGGACCGAAAGGCAACTGAGGTACGTGCCCTTGGCAGAACCAAAATCTCGACTCTTCAGTCCACAGGCCAGCCCTCTAACTGCTGAGCCAAACTGACCAAGGCTGTTGTTTGGTTTTTAAAAGCCCTGTGGTGATTCAAATGTGCAGCTAGGCTTACAAACAACTGGGCTACTGGGTGCTGACAGTACAAGCGCTCTCCTGGGGGCTGGCCCCCACCCTGGCTTCAGCTGGGCTGCGGTGGCAGTTGGAGAATGCGCAGGGTGTTCCCCCCAGGGCCCAGATCAGGGCCGCTGGGACAGCTCCGGGGCACATCTGAAAGGCCGGGCATGCGAGCAAACCTGAGGGGACTCATTAGAGTTTTTGATAATCTGTTTTCATTGCTTTAAGAATTCCATTGTACAGAAACTGCAGTGTTTCTACCTACTCACTGTCGATGATCCGGGGCTATTATGAATAGCGCTGCTGGAAACATTCTAGTACGTATCATTTGGCGAACATATGTATGCATTCCTTGTGGACAAAGGAAGCCAGATACAAAAGAATGCATATTGTGGGACTCCGTTTGTACGAAGCTCAGGACAGGCACAATTTACCTGTGTTCAGATGGTCAGATAGCACTGGGAGGGTGAGAGCCGGGGGCGCATGGCACTGGGGTACTGATGGCCGAGGTGCCTCAACTCTGTGGTAACTCATCAAGCTGTACTCTTAATATTAGCTGTTTTTCTGTATATAATACTTTAATTCTTTTTCATGTTTATTAAAAATAAAAAGCTCGCAGCGCAGAGGTGTGCACTGCCACCCGTGGCCTGCAGGGGGCACAGCAGCCCCATGAACTCTGGTCTCCCAGCTCCCGCTCCGGTGTGGAAGCTGGCTGGCCAGGTCTCCTTGAAGTTTCAGGGCTGCCTGAGGAGCAGCAGATGCTCTGAATGCCCAGAGGAGCCGGGGCAAGGCCCGGCCACACTCACCTTCCCCAGCCCCCAGCTCAGCACCACAGCAGGCCGGAGATTCCGTTCTCCAAAGCTCAGCATCCCAAAGCAATTCTACCTGAAAGAGCTCAGGACAGCAGTGCTGGGCTCCTAGGGTCCTTCCCCTCTGCATCCCGAGTCCCTGCACACAGACACTCAGGGCATTGCGGCTGAGAGTCAGGGCGACCTGGCTTCGAGTCCTGGTGCCTGTCATGGCCAGCTGGGTGGCCTTGAACAAAACAGTGAACCTCTGTTTCCTGCTCTGTGAGAGGAGGAGGCGACACCACGCACCTCGTGGGGTTGTGATGTCCGCTCAGAATGTCATCAGCCGCTGTTGCCTTCATCAAACTGAACTAGATACCAGCACGGAGACCCCTTCCCCTCCCTCCTCCAGGCAGTACAAATGGATCACAGAGGGGCACTGGGAATCCATCTCCTTACACCACCCAGCTCGGCCACGTGAAAAGGCTGAGGATGAGTTCAAGCCAGGCCAGCGGCTGGAGCACGGACCTCTGCTGGAGACATGGTGGCCGAGGTCAGCGGCTGGAGCGCGGACCTCTGCTGGAGACATGGTGGCCGAGGTCAGCGGCTGGAGCGCGCGGACCTCTGCTGGAGACATGGTGGCCGAGGTCAGCGGCTGGAGCACGGACCTCTGCTGGAGACATGGTGGCCGAGGTCAGCGGCTGGAGCGCGCGGACCTCTGCTGGAGACATGGTGGCCGAGGCCAGCGGCTGGAGCGCGGACCTCTGCTGGAGACCTGGTGGCCGAGGTCAGCGGCTGGAGCGCGCGGACCTCTGCTGGAGACATGGTGGCCGAGGTCAGCGGCTGGAGCGCGCAGACCTCTGCTGGAGACATGGTGGCCGAGGCCAGCGGCTGGAGCGCATGGACCTCTGCTGGAGACATGGTGGCCGAGGTCAGCGGCTGGAGCGCGCGGACCTCTGCTGGAGACATGGTGGCCGAGGTCAGTGGCTGGAGCGCGCAGACCTCTGCTGGAGACATGGTGGCCGAGGTCAGCGGCTGGAGCGCGGACCTCTGCTGGAGACCTGGTGGCCGAGGTCAGCGGCTGGAGCGCGGACCTCTGCTGGAGACATGGTGGCCGAGGTCAGTGGCTGGAGCGCGAGGACCTCTGCTGGAGACATGGTGGCCAAGGTCAGTGGCTGGAGCACGCGGACCTCTGCTGGAGACATGGTGGCCGAGGCCAGCGGCTGGAGCGTGCGGACCTCTGCTGGAGACATGGTGGCCGAGGTCAGCGGCTGGAGCGCGCGGACCTCTGCTGGAGACATGGTGGCCGAGGCCAGCGGCTGGAGCGCGCGGACCTCTGCTGGAGACATGGTGGCCGAGGCCAGCGGCTGGAGCGCGCGGACCTCTGCTGGAGACATGGTGGCCGAGGCCAGCGGCTGGAGCGCGCGGACCTCTGCTGGAGACATGGTGGCCGAGGCCAGCGGCTGGAGCGCGAGGACCTCTGCTGGAGACATGGTGGCCGAGGTCAGCGGCTGGAGCGCGGACCTCTGCTGGAGACCTGGTGGCCGAGGTCAGCCTGCTGGCAGCACCGCCGACAGCAGCTGGAATCAGCAGGCCAGGCCTGTCTGACCTTCCGGACACTCTGGGCTGTGAGGTGACCTCGGGCTCGGCACTTAGGGCGCCACGAAGCCTGGACGCTGCCTGGAACCCCCGGGGCTGGTGGAGGGAGGAAGACGGCCTGGGAGCCATGACTGAGTCCCACCCCCCAGCTCTGGCCCCCCACGAGCTGCATGACCCTGAAAAGCGACGTGAGCTCCCAGAGCCGTCTATTTCACAGGGGGTCACCCACCTTTCAGGACCGATGTGAGCCCGTGCGGTCACCATCAGGCCCCCGGCACATAGCAGAGCCCAGGGGACGTTGGTTCCCTGCCCTGGGTGGCTCTGGGCGCATGAGATCATAATGACAGCCACGATCGTAATACCGGCTCACATGTGAGGGCTTAGGACATGGCATGACAGACCCACGGGTAGGCACCCGGTCCACAGACAAGGAAAATCAGTCCTAAGACAAGTAAACTAAGGACATCATCTTGCCCAAGGTCACGCAGCCCAGGGTCACACAGCCAGTTAGGGACTTGAACTCAAGTCTGTCTAGTTTCAGAACTGTGCTTTTAACCACCTCGCTGTATGAGAACTTCAGCCATTGTCTCAGACCCCAGCCCTCGGGTGCCCCCTGGACCTTAAAGATGTTTATGTCCACTTCCTTGTCCTCTATCCTCCTCCCAGGGAACCTAACAATTCTCAACTCACCCCGTGGTCCCTGACTCTTCGCTTGAAGCACAGAGTTGAGAACAGTCAAGAGAGAGGCCAGAGGTCGGAGCAGAAAGCTGGATGCAATGTCCCACTGTCCCCCTTCCGCCCACAGAGCCTGCCGTCCGCTGGAGCTGGCGATGAGGCCTGGCTCCGCCACCTAGGAGCAGTGTGACTTCAGGAAAGCTAAGTGACCCTCTGAACTATGGTGTCCTCACTTGGGAAAATGCAAATAATGCCTGAAATGAACACCACCAGAAAATGTCCTTGCACGGGCTAAATCAGATAGCATGTTTGAAGTGTGTGGCCGAGTACATGTGTGTACATCAGCCCTCGGGTTTTAGCTATTACATCATCACCACCACCACCGCCCTCCATGATCACCGTCATTACAAACACCACCCACGGTCATGAGTATCATCATGGTCATCATCATCGTTTCATCACCATCATCCTCCATTATCATTATCGCCATCGTCATCACCATCGTCACCATTCCCCTCCCTCATCCATTCATTATCAATGTCACCATTATCACCACCATCACCATCCCCATAACCCCCCATGATCAGCACCAACACTCCTAATTTCAAGGCGATCATGTGTGTACCAAAGGTGTGGCACATGAAAGACAAGGAGGGATTTGATAAAGATCCCTCCCCTGCAAGGCAGACAGCAGCTCCAGCGTGCTGGAAGTATAACTGTTATCCTTGTCCTGCTCATTAGACTCCACGCGCCATTGTCTCGACAAACGAGAGAACCCCAGGAATAGTAACGAGGGTTCTCATGCCTCCATTTCCCCAGAAAACTGGGTCTCCCTGGAAAAGGGCCAGCCGCCGCCCCCCTAGACCTGAGTCTCCAGGAGAGAGAGAGGGGCCAAGCCCACCGCATCCTTCGGTTCCCCTAACGATCCAGAGCAGCCCAGAGTTGACCCGTGCCGCCAGGTCCTGCAAGATGACCCTCACACCATGTTCAGCTCCTTTCTCCCTCCTGCTTTTCACATCATTCTCTCACTCGTTAAAATAGTTCATAAATGAGCATTTTCTGTTTCCCGGGTGCTGTGCAAAGAACGCAAGCAACAGTAGAGAATAAGTCGGTCCTTCTCCCCACCCTCAAGGAGGCTTTCATCCAATGGGGGACAGCAGACAGATCATTGCAGCTGTACTTACACAACAGTAGGTTCCAGGGGTGAACACACAGGGAGCTTTCCTGGCGTGCAATGTGAGCCTGACCTAGGGAACACAGACGCTGCACCCCGGACAGTGGGTAGGAATCTCACAGTGAAGGGACCGAGGGAAACTGGGGGAAGGCAATCTGAGACGCACGAGCCTGTGCAAGGCCTGGAGGCCCTTTGGGGGGACCTGACTCTCCACTGAGGCCAGTGTTTGAGGATGAAGAGAAGGAGATGAGGGTGACAAGATAAAGGGGGTTCTGACTTTGCTGGGTCTATTTTAAGACAAGTAAAGAAATCGCGGATTTTCTCCTTAAATCCCTGGGAGCTATTAAAGAAAACTTTAAGTTAAAAGAGAAAGAAATACTTGAGTCTTACCAATGCTTGCTTTGTGCTCTGAAATGAGAAGAACATTGGGTCTTGATCAGTGGTCTTCTCTACCCCTGGGACTGATCCAAGTAAAGACGGACGTGGACTGAGGGAGGGAGGGGGGGAGGGGGAAAGGGACCCGGGGAGATAGACACCCTAGATGCGTCCCTGAGACAGCATCATTTCCTCCCATCAAGAAGACCTGACAGGTAACTGGCAAGTTGGACATTCCAAACACCTGATGCCATCTGCCCAGACCTCCTTCCCTCCAGCTTCCCCGTCTGTCCATGCCGGGGAGTCCACACTTAACACTGCTAACTCTGAGCAGGGATGGAGTTGAATACCGTCTGCCAGGAGTGGTCCCGCTGGCCCCTCTCCCCTTGCTCCGGAGATAAGACGCCCAGGTTGGAGGCCAGGTGAAGAACGGGAAGTTTCACGGGGCCCCCATGTCCCTCTCTCGGTGTTCTCTCCATCAGGGGTGTTCCGGGAAGTCAGGTGACCCTGGATGGCCCTCGAAGTCAGCCTCCATCACTCCGACAGCCCTGCGGTCGGGTCCCATCCCTGGGTCCTCTAAGAGGGGAGGCGGTTTGTACTGCAGAACATTTTTATAGGGTTTTAACTGTTATTACTTGGAGAATGACTGGAATAGAGCCATTCTCAGAGGAAGTGCTTCGGGGGGAAAACAGAATTGTCGGAATTGGAATACATTATCAGGAAGCAAGGAGAAGGGAGACGAGCTCACGTGGCTCTCGCACCAGCAGCCGGCTGGTCTGCGTGTGCTCCTCTCCCGCGCTCACAACAGTCCTATAACCTGCTCTCCCCACCTCCGTTTTGCAGATGAAAACCACTAGGTCCAAGACGATAATAAGGTCACAGTGTAAAGCGACAGAGAAGGAACTAGAGCACACACTCGATCTCAGTGCCCAGCCCACACTCATTCTTGTGTTCCCACGCAGGGTGCACACGTGCAAATTCCTGACAGCGTCTACGAAAACGTCTTCAAGAAGTTCAAAGGGAACGGGGACTGAGGGCTTCGAGTCCGACTGCCTGGGAAGTTACTTAACCCTGGTAAGTCTCCATTTCTCCATCTGTGAAATGGGGACAGTGGTCTCTCTCTCTTTGAATTATAATGACGAATAAATTTTAGAACCCACGTACATCCCTGACACTTGGCATGGGTTTAATATTTGTAACAGTGTCTTTATTACTAAGCGTAGCATCATGGACTCTAAGTGTGGGAGGCAGCCTCCAAGGTGGTCCCCGGTGATCTCCTCCTCCCGGTATTCACACCCTTTCCTAGTCCCCTCCACGTATGTGCGGGCTGACGTTGGAAAGGAATACAGAGAGCAGGGGATGCTGCTTCTCCCGTGGGTGTCCTCTCTCTTACTGGGTGTCCTGAGGGGAGCCAGTACCCTGTGAGCTGCCCTGTGGAAAGGCCATGGGGTGAGGAATGAGTGTTTCCAGCCAACAGCCCGGGAAGACCTGAGGCTCTGAGTCCCACCAGCCTCATGCGTGAGTTTAGAAGCGGGTCCTCAGAAGCTTTGGGATGCCTGCAGCTCTTCTGGCTTCTCAGTTGCAGTCTGTTACGAGATCTCGAGGCAGATCACCCACTGAGCCACCGCACGACTCGACTCACCGAAACCGCGCCACAGTACAGGGATGTTGTTTTCAGCCCGCAAAGCTGTGGGGTAATTTGTTGCACAGCCATACATAACTGATTCGCTCGTTCGTAGATGTATTCACTCCGCGAGCCTCTGCCCTGTCGGCAGATCGGGAGGGCCTCTCGCTCTGACCCTGTCTGGAGCCTGATGGGAGACAAACGGGCGTGTCTAGAGGTCATGAGGTTCACTGTACTTCACACTGCAGAGCATGGAGCCCCACAGCCAGGACTCCGCGCGGACAGGACGCTGTCAGTCTGCAAGGTGAGATCTGAGAAGTGTGGAACTGGACAGTCAGACCTGAGAGAGCCTCAGGAATCTAAGGCAACTCCGTGGTGTTAAAAGCGGGGCCGGCGGGGGAGGGGGGGACATGCCTTACCGGATCAAGCAAGGCTTCCTCTAGGGCCACTGGGAACCAGACTCGGGAAAGGCTGGAGGTCCCAGGTCAGCAGAGACCGAGTGTGTCCTGGTGGACCAATGACCTCTGCCAGGAGCACCTGGTGGCACCTTGTGGTGCTTCTAGATGACTCCAGGAGAAAAGGTGACCACCTCCCTTTACGGAACCCAAGTCATAAAGGACTCTGAGCTCTGGCCCCGAGAATATTTGCTTCACCGCCCACAATTCAAGCTTTGTAAATCTTTAAGGACCCGCTCCCGACGTGACGAAGGACAGGAAGCTGTACGCACGGCTATCACATGCAGGCTCTTTCTGGGGTTAGAACTCTGTGACACTGGGGTGGGACCAGTTTCGTTGACCTATGACAGATGATGGGTTGTATCTGTCTTACAGGGTCACTTCCCGGGGAAAATTCAAAAGCAAAGGATTGGAAACGGGTCTTCTGACCCATACGTGGTATTCAGTCTCCAGAAAACAATGGTTGTCCCCTTGCTGTTTGCCCTTCAGGACCTGGAGAACATCCCTTGTCCAGGAGCAAACCAAGCCCAAAGACACAGCTGGCTCCCAGGAGAAGCCTTCGCCAGAGGCCTCGCGGAGGGGCAGTGCTGGGACAGCTGCTGGGAGCACAGTGCAGCCCGCTCAGGAGCGGGAGTCGTACCACTGCCCGCGTGCTCTGCCCTGCATCCTTGGCGGACCCCTTCACTGAGCAAGGCTTTCTTTCTCCACGGGCCGGGTGTGGGTTCAGAATGTGTCCACGCAGAACTGGAGGCACTGCCTCCAATCCCCAGCGTCAGCGTGCGGAATCAGACTGGAACCAAGTGCCTGCTTTGTCTTCCTTCCTGGCTCACGCACCAACTTCTGCCAGCAGCCTGGCTCTCTCCCTGTACGGGCTTCGCCCATGAAGTCGCCCCTCACCAGCCAGCCCTGGCTGGGCTCCAGGAGGCAGGAGGAACAGCCAGCACACACATGCCCGCTTCTCCTCGGCCCAGGAGGCGAACACCGTGCCTCCAAGTGCAGGATGAGTGTAGACTCTGCCAGCAAGCCGGAGTGTTGGGCACAGGTCATCTGTGTCCGCAGCCTGAGAAATAGGAGTCCCCAGCTCTCCTGCCCCAGACCCTTCGTAGCTCACCTGCACCAAGAGTCTTTAAGTCCTGGGTCTCCGAAAGGGACTGGAAAAGGCATCCGATGTTGAAAGGTGATGGCCCATGGGTCTGTATGACTCACCACAGTGAAAGTTGCTAATGTTGCATCCTTACTGGGACAAGGGTCCCTGTCATCACTATCTAAGGGGATGGATATTGTGAGCTGAGTTGTGCTCTCCAAAATGTGTCCACTGAAACCCTAGCCCCATGAATGTGGGACTGTGACTGTATTTGGCAATAGAGTCTTTAAAGAAATAATTAAGTTGCCCCGGCTGGTTTGGCTCAGCGGTTAGAGTGTCAGCCTGCAGACCAGAGAGACCCGGTTCAGTTTCTGCTAAGGGCATGTACCTCGGTTGCAGTTTGCCCCCAGCCCAGTTGGGGTTGTGTAGGTGGCAATCACTCAATGCGTCTTTCTCACATTGATGTTTCTCTCTCTCTCGTCTTCCCTCTCTCCCTCTTGCTCTATCTGAAAATGAATGCAAAAGTGTCCTCAGGTGAGGATAAAAAATAAAAAAAAATCAAGTTAAAATGAGATCATTGGGGTGGGCCCTAATCCAGTATGTCTGGTGTCCTTATAAGAAGAGAAGATTGGGCCCTGGCCAGGTTGGCTCAGCGGTTAGAGTGTTGGCCTCCAGACCAAAGCGTCATGGGTTCCATTCCGGTCAAGGGCACGTACTCAGTTGTGGTTCGATCCCCGGCCCTGGTTGGGGTTGTGTGGGAGGCAACCAATCGATGTGTCTCTCTCGCATCGATGTTTCTCTCCCTCTCTCTCTAGAAGATGAGGACACCAATAATACAGAGGAAGACCATGTGAGGACATAGGGAGAAGACGGCCATCTACAGAAAGAGGTCTCAGAAGGGACAAACCCTGCCACACTTTGCTCTCAGACTTCCAGCCTCCAGAACTATGAGAAATGCGTTTTTGTTATTTAAACCACCCCGTCTGTGGTGAATTTGTTACGGCAGCCTGAGCAACATACTACAAAGGCTGACGGAGAAATGTTAGCCTAAGTGAGGTGCACAGTCTCTTCCCTTCCCAGGACCCAGCAAATGGCCATGATGGAGAAGACACACCCAGGTGGGAGTAATCCTAGCCTTGGGAGTGAGCGTGTGTTTCCGTGGCAGCATCCTGTGGAACCAGCAGTTGAGAGACTCAAGCCAGCACGTATGGACGCCAGCCGTGGGGTAGCTCCTGTTTGAGTGAGGGCGCTGAAGGGAAGACCCCAATCCTGCCTCAAATAACACCGGTTCCGGGGGGGGGCCAGACGTAAAGAGAAAAACCAACTCCACGTGAAAAGTGGTCATGTGGACCAACGCGAATGTAAAGAAAAAGAAGAACTAACTCCTTCACTTCCAGCAGTGAGTGTTAGAATTTTGTTGTTGTTGTTGCTGGTAATAGAATAAAATGCTGCCTGTATAGCCCCACCCCTGCCATGGGTATTTATTTTTTACTTTACCAATTTTTTTTATTATAGATATCCCTCCTTTTACCCCTTTGACACCCTCCTCCGTGCTCCCACTCCCGCATCCCCACCTTCACTGTACTGTTGTCTGTGTCCACTAGTTATGCATATATGCATTCAGTTCTTTGGTTTATCACTTCCTGCCCCCGACCCCGCACCTCTTCCCTGGATCTATTCTGTTCATCATAGAAATATATTCTAAGAAGCCTGGAACACCAATCAGAAAGAATATATGCACCCCTATGTTCATAGCAGCACTATTTACAATAGCTAAGATCTAGAAACAGCCCAAGTGCCCATCAGTAGATGAGTGGATAAAAAAGCTGTGGTACATGTACACAATGGAATACTATGCAGCTGTAAGAAAGAAAGATCTCTTACCCTTTGAGACGACATGGAGGGATCTCGAGAGTATTACGCTAAGAGAAATAAGCCAATCAGAGGAAGACAAATATCACATAATCTCACTTATTTGTGGACTATAATGAACAAAATAAGCTGATGAGCATTTGAATATTTTTAGAATTGACATACTTGTGTGGAGTACCAGGCACTGATGTTAAACGATAAGATCGCGTATGCAGCTACAACCATCATGAAACGTCACTTAGCAATAGCTACTGAAATTTAAAATGCTCACACTGCCCTGGCCGGTTTTGCTCAGCAGTTAGAGCATCAGCCTGCAGACCAGAGAGTCCTGGGTTCAGTTTTCGCTAAGGGCACATACCTCGGTTGCAGTTTGTCCCTGGCCCTAGTTGGGGTCGTGTGGGTGGCAACCAGTCAATGTGTCTCTCTCACAGTCGTGTTTCTCTCTCTGTCTAAAGATAAATGAAAAAAAGAAAATAAAGTGCTTACACTTTTGTCTGAGGTGCCCCACCGTCAGGGATACATTCTGCAGGGATTTCCTTGCAAAATACGGTAAGAGATCTGCACAGTGATGCTCACAGAAATATTTTTCTAAGAGCAAATCGATGGAAACAACCTGTCAAGATCAAACAAATCAGGTGCATCCATATGCTGACATATTATGCAGTCATCGCAAGAAAAAAAGAAACAGGACTATTTGTGCTGACTTGAGCAAAGCTGCAAGATACAAGAAGAAAAGGATCGAGTCACAGAAGAGCAGTATCTGTGACCACCTCGGTGTCAACGTCCAAGGCTATGTATTCATACACACGCTAGCATAGCCACAGCTGATTGTTCTAGAAGGAATTCAGGAGCCACAGGGAAATAGGACAGGCTGGGCTGGGGATGGGGAGATAGGGCATTTGTACCTTTCTGTATAACAGGTGCATTCTTAATGTCATCAGAGGGTATGGAGGTGATGGGACCTTAAGACATATCTTGGTTTTCTTCTCTGTACGTGTCTGTGTTTCAGAGAAACGAAACCGTAGGAGTTGCCTTTCATCTATACGTGATGTACAGATGAGGTGGTTTTCTGGACACGTAACAGGTATGCACATGCTTTTATCTCACCCTCCTTGGGTCCTTTGAGGGAAATTAGGAGAAACGGCCCCCTGCCATCAGCTTTGACCTGCGGTTAAAGTTTTCAACGCGTATCATTAGGTTCTGCAGAGAAGGGCCGGGGTTTCTTGTGTATGTTCCCACTGAAGGGAAACCCAGACCACAGTCGCTCTGTGAACCTGAGACAGCTCCCCTGCCGCCTGGGTATCTGAGTGGCCCCAGTTCCCAACAGGCCTGGGCTGGAGAAAGAAGGGCCTGTAGACGGGTCAAGCTCCTGACCTCCTGGGGGCCGGGCTGGACGACTGGGAGAGGGAAACAGGAACAATGAGAACCACTCTCTGCCTCCACATCTGGGCAAAACGCCTGCTGGAAACGAGGTGGCAATGTCAGGCTCCAGGAGCGTCTCAGGGAACCCAAGCTTTCCTTGTCCACCAGGAACACAGGGAACAGGGCTGGAGTGATTCTAAGAGAATAGTACCCCACTTGCAGCTCGGGCTCCGGGTGTGGCTCTGGGAGAGAGGCCTTTGGAATTAGAAACCTGGGTTCAAATTGCACCTCTACCCTCTCCTAGCTGTGTGGCCTTGGACAAGTCGCTTAACTTCTCTGTGCTGATACACCAACAAGCCGGTCAATGACAGCACCAAGATTTGACAAGTCCCATACAGGAAGTACAGATGCTATAATAAAGAATAACAGGGGTCAGGAGGTCTCCCTCAAAAGGCGACATTTAAAATGACTCCACTTTAATGTAATAGAATAAGCCACATCTTATCCATTTTATGGACCAGGGTCCCAGGATGGAATAGGTGGCACACTCAGATTAGGATAATTTGAGAGGAATTTCATAAAGAGACTATTTACAAAGGTGTGGGTAGGGGAACCCCAAGAGATAATACAGTGCTCTGGGACTATGGGCTCCACCACCATCTCTGGGCCTATATACAGACAGAGAGGGTTGCCTGAGATCTTAGTTTTGGAATGCAGCAGCCTACTGGAGGGAACAAGGTCTATACATGTCCTGCCCACTTCTCCCTCCACCTATAACCTGCTGTGGCTCCCTATTGCTCAAATCCAATCAGCAGCCAGTGGGCAAGGGAGCCTGGTGCTATATGCTATACAGAGAAGCCTCCCAGGGCACAGTCAGGGTAGAGAAGAACAGAAAGCAGGTCTGGAGAGGCAAGAGATGTTATCCATCCATCCATCCATCCATCCATCCATCCATCCATCCTTCTGTGCGTCTGAATGTTGGGCTGGCACCTCAGAGATGACTAGCACGTGTAACCCTGCCCTCCTAGGCCAATGAGAACGACTTCATGTATGTGTGTCTGTTTAACTTTAAATGCTCAGCGATTTGCTACAGACACACTTCTTTGCACAAGGGGCTTTCAGCCTGCAGAGCTTTGAGGGTCCAGGTAACCCATAACGCCGCTGCTCTGACTCCACATTAAATATGTAACATTCATTACGCATCCCTGGAAGGCACACTCGGAACTCCGCCGCCAGGAGCACACAACCCCAAAACACTCAGCCTCTCCTGTCTCTGTCGGCCCCATGCAACTGTCTGCTCGAGTCGGACAGTGTGAACAATGTCCCACTTCCAGAAAGCAAACCCCCTTTGCCAGTCTCACCCAGACTGGGATGAAAAATGCCAAGGCTCTGAGATTCACAGCTCCGAGCTGAGCCCCCAGAGAGGAGGTAACATTTGGCTGTAGAATCAGGAATGTTTGGCTGCGGTTTCTATCACCTGCTCCTCCAAGGGAGGTGGAGAATGCAGGATGTCGGTCCTCTGGGCTGTGGATTCCTTGCTCCGTCCTTACTGAGCTGCTGGAGCATGAAGAATGGCCGCCTCAGAGCGGGCGAGCCAGGCCGGCCACCGTGGTGTGCGAAGAGGAGCAAGGAGAACCACCTTTTGTTTTCAGAGCTGAGCTTTCCATCACGTCCCTGCCGCCTGAGCGGATGAAAAATGTCACACTAAATGGCTAGGGAAAGACAACAGTGCCTGAGCCAGAAATTCCCTTCAGTGACACAACACCCCATTCAGCAAGTTCGCATCCCTGGGGACCCTTTCAGCAGTCAGCATGCTGCGAAGCCTCCACGTGAGGGATCATCCTGACACCCATACAAGCCCATCAGAAAAGGGGAAACGTGGCATCGCATACACCCACGCTCCCCGGCACGAGGCTTGCAATTAGGGTGAGCGGTAAGGCAGGGACTGGGGATCAGAAACAATCTAGAGGAAATCAGAACTAACACCATTAGCTGTCCCAGTCCTGCTCAGCATCTTGTAGATTAAGAGAAACCGCCAGTGCAATTACTTCAATCACTTATGCAAAGTAAGACTGTTTCCCAAATTGGAAATGACAGTCCGGGCCACCTGGAAGGGAAGACAGCCTGTCCCCAGGCTGGGGGGAGGGCGGCGCTGAGCCTTTACCTCCTGGTCCTGTGAGTCTTTGCTGGGTCAGGAGATGATCACAATCGAAATCACTATCTCCTTTGCCAGTGTCATCGTCACCATCGAATCCACCAATGTACGGGTCTCCAGTGGAACTTTTCAGTGGAAAGTGGTACCCACGTGATGTTAAGAAATATTCCTCAAAAAGATTGTATGGTCAAGTATCACATCAGCATATTAAAGGTGCTGATAAGTCCTGCAGTGAAGAAACTTAATGACCATGGAAACATGACCACCTCCTTTTCTGAAAGCTGCTCGGGGAACTTAACACTATGGACATCCCGCACCAGGAATGTGGGGCACAGGCGCAGGTCTCCAACCTCAGCCATACATCAGAGTCACCTGGGAAGTTTCCCAAAGTACTAACACCTGAGTCCCCCTCCATGTAGATGAGCTCAGTGTGTCAGCTGGACCCCGCCATGCCCACCTTGAGACCACACCTGGTACTTCATCACCATCCCCCAGGACAGAGCCAACACCACAAAACACTAGCAGGAAAAGGACACTTTGCTGAACCGTGCACGGGTCGATGGGAAAGAGAAAAATGTTGCTCATAGCAGCAGAACTCTCCGACAATTCCCTTTGAAAATCTCTGATCTTTCTCCCAAGTTTTCCTCCAAATGGCAGTTGTTTTGTGTCTCTTTTCTCCTCTCCTCCGGTTGCTCTCCCCGCCCACGGGGCTCTAAACATCTCTCAGCCCAGCCACGTCTCCCCTGAGTCTGAGTCTGAGCTTGTCCAACCGACTGGGGAAGAAGAAGCCTGCAGGTAGCTCAGTAGCAGCTCTATTTTCACTCACAGTCCCCTGGGTCTTGCCCCCAATCCAAATAGCTTGTCCAGATGTGTTTTCCAAATCAACACACACAAAAGTTACAAAAAAGTTCAATATGTACTCTTGCAGCCAGATGGGGAGGTAGACATTCTTAGAAGACTAACTGGGAGGACTAGGCTGAGAAAGGTTAATCAGGAGGGCTGCCTGGAAGAGGTGGTGAAAGAATTCATGTAGCAGAAACAGGGAATTACCTGGGGGTGAAGGGCAGGGTCTGCACAAATCCCAAAGGCTGGGAAAGGAGCTGAGGGAGGCAGCAAAGGGTTTCTGTAATGATAAGATGAAGGGCTTCGATGGAGCAAGTAACAATACCCAGCATGTGCCTTGCCCTCAGCTTGTGCCAGACGCCATTCTAAACACTTCATTTATCCTCCGTTGCTTAAAGCCAGAACGACCAGTAAAACAGGTACTGTCGTCCTAGCAAGTGAGGAGCAGGGCTGGGATTTGAATCGAAGCAGCTGTCTTCAGGGTCCATTTGCTTAACCACTGCATTAAAGAGTAATGAGCTACAGCACCAAGAAAAGCAAGGCCAGTTAGGCAGGCAGAGTGACTAGGCTCTGGAGGGACCCAGAATCTTGCCATCACCAAAAGGCCCAGAGACCGGCAGCCGCCACATTGCCTTGGTGCTTACAGGAAATGCAGGACCTCAAGCCTCACTCCAGACGGCGCTGAATCAGATTCTGCATTTTCAAGGGAGTCCCCGGGGGCTTCCTCCACCCATCGTCTGTCCAGAAATCTGAGGTTGATAACAAATTAATTCAAGGCAGGAGCATGGTGGGTGGGAACAGAGCAGGTAAGAGCCCAGGGGAGCTGCTGGGCTCAGTACATTTCCAAAGCCACGGGTGGCAGCTGTCATTTCTGAAAGGGAACAAAACAGGTGTGGTTAGGAACTAGAGCCCGGTCCAGGTGTTAATGGCTCTGCTACCACCTCAAATGTGTGAGCTCAAGAAAGTTATAAAAATCCAGACTCACGCCATCTCAAAGCGGCGGCAAGGGATAGTTCCTCCGTGGTTGTTGTGAAGAGTAGGTGAGAAATTGCTTTTTGGAGCCTAGCACAGTGCCTGTTACCTAGTAACCCCTCCCCAAGCATTGCTGTTCCTGTGACTGTGTCAGAGATGACACCGTATGGATATTCAGCTGGCTCTGCAGGCACCAATTACGGTAACAAAGCCTGAGAAGTGGGGAGAAGGTGCACAGACACGCAAAATGGAGGTGAATTCCATTCCCTCCTCTTGCCTGGCTGGAGTTCAAAGATGCCACTTCATTCCTGATTTTGGCTGTTGGAGAAGCAAGCGATACGTAGGGGTGTCCTCTTCAAAGGAGTGAAAGGCAACCACGTGCAGAATTAACAACATGACGTGGGATGCCTCCTCCCAAAGCAGCAGGCGAGATGGAAGCAAACCGAACCATCTGCAGAACCAAGAACAGAGAAGACGAACAAAGCAGCAAGAAAAGTTCTTTCTCAGGAATAACTGTTTAAATGTCAGGTGGTCGAACATGCCTATTATTACAAATACACTTATGGTGAATTCCTCTACCAAAAGGCAAAGATTCTCAGACGCGGTGCATAAACAAGATTCATCTATAGACTACTTCCAGGAAATGGGAAAGACCAAAGGAAATAAAAAAGGAGAACAATGGCAGGGTGTGTTCAGGCCCATAGGAACCACAGAACAATGGAAAGCGCCTTTGGTCTCAGAAAAATCCGGGGCGGAAAGCATCCTCCGAGCTCAAGGTGGTCATTTTATATTAATGAAAGCTCTGATCCATAACCAATGCTTGTCCATAAAGAGCCTTTGTGAATCAAATGACATGAGCTCAAAATAAATAAAGCACAAATTTTGACCAATACCAAAAAAAAAAAAAGGAAAGATGTATAGTAACTCTTGGAGACCCTAACCAAACCATTTCATATAAAAAAATAATAAATGACCTAAGGCTCCTGAAGTGTAAAATTAATAAGGTTGATCAAATAGAGAGCACATCTTTACACGCGTACAAGGGGTATTTCAGGAAAATTCAGCCAGATTTGCCCATTTATCCATCTACCCACCGACCCATCCATTCACTGATCCACAAATTCCACTCATCTACCATCTATTTAATGACCCATCCATCCATCCATCCATCCATCCATCCATCCATCTACCCATCCACTGCATATTAAGAATCTATTCCATACCAGCTACCACATATGTTGCTGGGGATCCAATGGAACACAAAGGTATTTTACAGGTCTCTTCCACGCACAGAAAAGGGGGGTGGGTCGGTAGACAGAGCAACTGAAACCAGAGTCATGATGACAGACGATGGGGTGTGATGGAGTGTAGCAGGGATAACAAGGTGTCAGCCGAGGTCTCGAGTTTTCATTCAGCAAGACATGCGAAGACAAGCGAACAAGAAACGGTTCTCTCGCATATTTTAGTAAGAGAGGGTCAAGCAAATAAACATGAGAACAAGAAAAGATTATAATTGCAGCTGGTGCTACACACCATGAAGAAGGTAAACAGTCGACGGAGAAGAGTCCTGTGGGGCAGGGGAGATGCTAACACCTTCGGCCAGCCACTGCAGGCTCCCCGAAGGAGGTGGCATCTGAGAGCCTCCAGGACCAGGAGGTGGTACAGGTGAGGTCCAAATGGCGCCTGGGAGCCACTCATGCCAGGGCGTCTGGGCGCTGTCCTTCGCGCCATGAGAAACCTCTGGATTTCCTGGGTACTTTGTGTAGGTAACTCCATATGGTTCTCCTGGGGCCCCAAGGACACCAGGGGCTCCTGGGGGAGCCAGACACTCCCTAAGCCAGAGCTACCGAGGCAGGCAGCCTGGCGGCATCCACGGAGGCTCAGATGGTAACTCCTGCTCTAATTACACTGGTAATTATGAACTGACGCCCTGTGAGCAGGAGAGAGCATCCCTTCTGCTAGGAAATGATCTCCGGGAAGCCAGGCCCAGCTCCTCAAACAGGGACGGTGCTGTGAATTTCCTGAAAACAGGTGAGACCCGGTCCGAGGGGGCTGAGAAGTAAGTGAGGAGCCTCGACAACGGGAGGGAGACTCGCTGGGGCGGCCACACGCCCCTCCCTGTTCTTAAGGCAGCATCCGAAAGAGCAAACACTCCGAAGTCCAGATTGGCACCCTTACCAGCCTCCAGCGAGCTGGGTGAACTGGGCTGGTTTCCTGCCTCTCCGAGTGGGAGGTTCTGGACCTGCCAATGGGTTTAATACTAACCTTTCTTGAAGGGTCCACCTGGCACACAGTAGGTGTCTGAGAAATGCCAGACCCTTCTCTCCGGGTTCTCCCACTCCTCTTGGTCAGAAGCTCTGGAGCGAGGAGGAAGGGAAGGAGGATAAAAGGAAGAAAGGGCACTGCCAACCACGCAGTTATTATGCTCCCTGGTGACGCTGGCAGGGAGTTAAAGAGCCAAGAGCCGGCGATAATAAGATTCTCTCCCCGAGTTCCCTGTGACGGCGAATCACGGAGACATGAGAACGGAGCATCCATCAGCACTCAGAGAGGAGGCGGATGAAGGCAGGTGATCAAAGGAATAAATCCGTTGCAATCTGAAAAATAGCCTGCCTGCTTTCATCCATCTGGGAGGTGACGCGCACACTCCCACTCCAGCCAAAACACACGTTTTCTACCCAAATCAGCCTGAGTGGGGTCGTAGGTGTGGCAGGTTTTCAGAACAGACCCTCCAGGGGTTCATCCATCTTCTCCTTGCTGTGGCCACATCCCCCAGCGCCTTGACGGCGCACTCGGAGCTACAGCTGAGAAATGTGCCACTGCCAAGGAGACGTATCCATTGTAAAAGGTCAGAGAACTACTGCCATTGGAACCTGTGCACAGAGCAGGTGTAAATATGCCCAGCTCCCCTGCCTGCTTCATCACGCGCAGGAGAGGGGCTCGGGGAAGGGCAGCCTCCTGGACCTGACTGTCCAGGCAGAGCATTTGACTGCTTGGTGCCTGGGGAGCCAGGGACTCCCTGGGGACCAGGACCTATCTGCCCATGTCACCTTTATCACCCTCTTCTCCCTCACCTGAGAAGCATCCTTCCTCTGGTTTCCTGGGTTGTCACCTACAGTAGGGACCTGGACCCTCCCTGTCCAATTTCTTGGAGCCTCCCTCCAGGAGAAGAAGGATGAACAAATCCTCACCCTAGTTACCAAAGTATTGAGAAGACAGGATGCAAAATCAGTAAAAAAAAAAAACGAGCCCTGGCCAGTGTGGCTCAGTGGGTTGGGCGTCGTCCCGTGCACTGAAAGGTTGCCTGTTCGATTCCTGGTCAGGGCTCATGCAGGTTGTGGGCTCAATCCCCAGTAGGGAGCGTGCAGGAGGCAGCCGATAGATATTTCGATTTCACGTGGATGTTTCTCTCTCTCTACCTTCCTCTCTTTCTAAAAAAGATTTTTAATAAAAAAAAAACACGGCAGTCACCTTGGCCGCAGACACCGGATCATCTGTTTTGCGATATGCTGGTTACTAAAGCACTAGGAAGAGAGAAGAATTGAATGCTATTTCCCCAGTGGGAATTCTCATTTTCTCACCACCAACTTAGAATTTCCTAGCATCTGAAGATGCTCTGGGGGTCGTAGGGGTTCAGGAAAACCAGAACTGTGATGAGGTTTGTTAAAAACAATCAACCACACTAGGATGATAGAAAGTTGATGCCTAGGGGGGTCTGGAGAAGCCTGCAGACACAGTGGGAAGAATTCAGGCTGTGGAGAGGCACAGACCTGGGTTCAAATCTCAGCCTTAACACTTACATGCTGTGTGATTATGGACAACTTACTTCACCTCTCTGGGCTTCTGCCCCCTATCATGGAAAAGGTGGATAATGAGACCTAGTTGGCCTATGTGCTATGGAGATTTAGGCAAAAGCAAGTATTAGCTCATGGTTCACAGCTGATACCCAATGAATTATTATTTTATCACAATGGCTTTATCAGCCCTGAGACAGAGGGAGAGAGTAAGAGACTGAGTAGCTGGGTCAACCAACCTATCAACAAACCATCTCACTCAAGTGACCCCGCAACCTCACAGACTGTCCCAAGTTCAGAGGTGAAGATGCCAGTGAAAAACCAGGGCAGATCAGGGGCCAGGAAGTCCCCTGGAGAGACTGGCCAGAAATCAGATCTTTATTCCCATGAGATGAGGGAAGCTGTCATCCCTCCTCTCTCCTTCCCACCCTGCCCTCCCCAGTCCAGTGCAAAGACTAGAATATAGTAAGCAAGGCTGACACCCCCAAATGCAGGACAGAATGGATGGAAACATGAGCCCAGAGCCAGAGTTCCAGGCTTCCGATCCCAGCAGGCACTGGAGAGACCCCGTCTCCTCTTGTTAAAGAAGGGGATAGTTTAGTCCGGCCAGTTTGGCTCAGTGGTTGAGCGTCGACCCATGCACCAAAAAGTCGCCAGTTCGATTCCCGGTCAGGGCACATGCCCAGGTTGTGAGCCCGATCCCCAGTGGGGAGCATGCAGGAGGTGGCCAATCGATATCCTCTCTCATCGATGTTTCTAGCTCTCTCTCCCTCTCCCTTTCTCTCCCTGTAACACAGGGTTACTACCCGATCCTGCCGTTCACTCCTGGATATATACTCAGAAGAACTGAAAACAGGTGTTCGAACAAATACTTGCACACACATGTTCACAGCAGCCTTATTCACCATCACCAAAAGGTAGAAACTGCCTAACCATCCAGCAGAAGAATGGGTACACAATGTGATCTAGCCGTACAATGGAATATTATTCAGCCTTCGAAGGGGCGGAGGACTGACACAGGCTACAACACGCATGCAACTTGTAAACGTCATGTTACATGAAAGAAAACAGTCACACAGGCCACACAGTTAGACAGTGATTCCATTTCTAGGAAATGTCCGAAACAGGCCATTCAGAGAGACAGCCGAGGAGTGGTTGCCAGAGGCTGGGGGGATGGGAAATGGCTGCTAACGGGTTTACGTTTCGGGGTGATAAAAATGTTTAGAGGTGGTGGTTGCACAACACTGTTAATGTATCAAATACCACTAAATTGTTCACTTTAAAATGGCTAATTTTGTTATGGGAATTTCCCCTGAATTAATTACTTTCAACGGAAAAACAAAATGTAGTTGCTCGAATTCTTCTGCCCGTGACTGGCAGCCAACAGTAGGAGCCTGGGGTGCTCCAGTGAACAGTGTCACCGTCAGGCGGAGAGGGGCAGTGTGGGCCCAGAGCACACTCCAATCACCACTCAGATGACAGGGACTGTGGACGCAGCCTCCCTGCAAAGCCTCCTTAGCCACTTCAACCATCGCTGGTCCACTCAAAGGCCAGCCCCGTGCCCCGGCAAGCCCCTCACACAGGAGATGTCCATGTGTAATAAAAGGCTTCAGTCTTGACACTAATCTGAGAAAAAAATTGTCTCACATTTGTATTATTTCTCCTTCCTGGGTTTTAATTGAAGAGGGGATACAGCATCACAAGGGAAATAAAACTTTACTTCATCTATCTGAGGGCCATGTGGCTTCATTAGAAATTACATTAGTTCCTTATTAAGCAACAATAATAATGTAGACTCAGAATCAATAAAAAAAAAAAATGCATCGCCCCAAGGTATAGATCCGTTTGGTGCAATTATATTCTTACATGACCAAGCTCTGGTGGCTTCCACGCTCATGAAAATGTGACGATGCTGGCCGACGTGAGCTTCCTTCATGCGCCTTCAAGGCTGAATGGCGGGATAGAGGCAAGGACGTGGTTCCCATCCTCGCGGTCACTCTCATCGCTGCTAATAAGAAGCCATGTAACCACCTACCCACCCAAACCCTGGCAAAACTGACTTCATGTCCAGAGTTCATACATTAAACGTGCACAGTAGGTGTCTCTCACCAGCCTTCCCTGATCAATTAGTGCTGACTGTCCTGCGTAAGGGTTGAATCGTGCCGTGGTTGATTGTAGGTGTTTGCCTCGGGCATAGGATTGGAGTGCTATGCCTGGTGGCACGTATGTGCCAGTTGTGCCCAGGAGTCTCTCCAACTGGGAGGGCAGATTAAAAGAGCAATAGGCTATTAGTACCAGTGATGCCCACCCCTCTCCTTAGCCGAGCCCCCTAAGTGGCTGGGCTGGGTTTGCATAGCTATCGAGTCCATGAGCTGATTTTACTTCCTTTATTTCCACCAGACTTAACAAACATCCTAAGCCAGGACAAAAAGAGTCTTTACCTGCCCCTGGACCAGGCTATATGTCAGGGACAGTAGATGCTGCATAAAAAAACACAAAGACAAAACATGGTAAGTTTCATATTGAAACTATTGCTTTTTCCTTTCTCTTTCTCTTAGACAAAATAGCTACAATCCTTAGATAGAAATACGCAATTCATTCATCCCAAAAATGTTCACCGAGTGTCTAATACATGCCAGGGTATAGTCAGACGTCAGGGAGGCAGTCAGGGGCCAGACCATGTCCGTCCTTGAAGGCCAACATACACAGTCTGGGTGTCTTTCTAAGCAAGTTGGAAAGCCACAGGAAGCTTTCTAAAGTGTTTCCACAGAGCCAAAAGCCACACCCTATTCAGCTCAATGGCCCCAGTTTGCAAGGTATAACTAAGACAGCCCGCCCTGCCTGCCTCTGTTAAAGGCCGGGACAGTGTAGAGCACCTGTCTTCTCCCAGGTCAGCCTGGCACCTCCCCTCCCCACCCCCACCTGTGATCCCTGTTGACCCCCTGCAGCTGCATGCTTGCACTGGGCTCCTCCCCAGGCTAGTTATTGCACAATCATTGCCCAAAGCAGTCTCTTCAGAGCCTCCAGACATGTCTCTTTGTGCTGCTGGAAACAATTTGGCTAAAAGCAAGGAGACCCGGGACAATTAGGTCAAAATGAATGTTCGGTGGCGATTTTTCTGAGTGTCCGTCATCTTGGTGTGCCGGGAAGTGGTTTTTAAGGAATTGTTATGCACCTTTAACCACGTGTATCCCTTTATTTCCACCACCGTATTTGTTTAAGAAATAAAATCCTAGTATTGTGAGGCTCGACTGTAACTAAAGGCAGACACAGGGCAATGAAAAGTCGCCCACAAAACTCTGGTTTGCAGCACCCATTTAGACAGCGTTACTTAGCAGCCCGTTGAAAAGCAAGGTATCCACTTTACATCCCCGTGCTGCCCTGTGAGAACCCACTGTGTCGTATCTGTGATCTCAGAAAAGTAGGCTGCCAACTGAATTTATATAAATCAAAATCTTTTCTGAATTATACATGAAGTCCCTACTCTTTATTAAACTCACCTATGAAAAATCCATCACCATACAAGTTTGACATGTATTCTTCCAGCCTTTTCTCTAAACATTACAAACATCCCTGCCTGTGGATGTATAGAAGCACACACATATACTTTAATTTTTTTTAAAAAAATGGATCAGAGCTATAGATATTGATCTGCATGCTTGCTATTTATAAACGTATCAATAGAGTGTGAATATCTTTTCCAGGTAATTCAATTCTCAATTTTAGCACTGTTGAAAATGTGGACTGGATAATCCCTTGTGATGGGGGCCGTCCTGTGCACTGTAGGGTGTATAGTAGCATCTCTGGCCTCCACCCACTAAATGCCAGTAGTACTCACCCCCGCTCCAAATTGTGACAACCAAAAATGTCTCCAGACCTGGCCAAGGGTCCCCCTCAGGGACCACCAGGTGGGAACCCCTGAGGTGGAAACACCTCTTCTTTTTAACAGCTGCTTAGAATTCCATACTATGGGTGCACCATAATTTATTTAACTATTTCCCTATTCAGCAACATTCAAAACCTATTTTAAATGCATCAGAGGGACTTAATTTTTTAAAACCACAATATGCAGTCATTTTACTTTATCCTTCTTATAAAACTGGAATGATTGTGTTCCTGGTTTGCTGAAAACAGACAGGTACTGGGGTCCAGTAGGCAGCCCCGTGAGCTTCTAGGCGTTTGTTTCTGTGACGTGGGCACTGACGGGATTCCACCGTATATCAGGAAGAGAGGGTGATCTTTAGTGCTGGTGCCACAAGGAGCGGTGGCGCCTTCACACGCCGCGGATGGGGGCGGCGATGGGGCCACCTTTCTGGCGGGCAATCAGGCAAAACAGTTCAACAGCCATCACCTTGCCTAACTCCCTACCTCCTGTTCAGTAAGATTAGCTGGACCGGACAGCGCACTGGGTCCCTCCCCTGCTCTCCAGGCGTGGGGAAATCAGTGCAGCTAGATGGCTCTCTGAGATAAACGCTGGCCCTTCTCAGAAAGACAATTAATGAGCTCAGAGGCCGCTTAAACAGAGATGAAATGGGAGATTAACAGACACGGGCCATCTCTCCACCCTGCCAACAGGCTCTCTCCTCCTGGCCAAACTGTTTCATTAGACGCCACCAAGGAAACCCACACAATGCACGGTGGCCGTCGGGTCTATTTTTGAGATAATTACAAGGCTCGGGCTTGGATCCACTTAAAGGCAGAAATATGGGACAGAAAAGGTTTAAGGCGAACTCCAGCCCTTGAAAGGTCCCAACAGGCTTTAAAGGGAAGAAAAAACCTCATGAAACTTTCATCAGAGCTGGTTGGCTGCTGCAGGAGCTGTGGAGCCCGAAGTTCTAATTCTGGACAGTGCCCAGTACAATAATTAGGTACCGTCCCTCCCTGCAGGCCTGCCGGTCTCCTTGCCCACCGCTCTGTGCTCCATGTCTGGGAACATGAGTGCCTTCAGGGAAGGAAGGAGTCGGGAGAACAGAAGAGAAGATGGGGAGACAGTTCAGAGCAGAATCTACTGTATCTCTAAGTGCAAACTGTAATTATCAAACACTGTGCTCTCTGGAAGTTCAGGACATACTACTCTACACCCATCTTGAAAATGAATTCATTCTCGCCCAGCCTGTGTGACTTGGTGGTTGAGTGTTGACCCATGCACCAAGAGGTCGCCAGTTCGATTCCCGGTCAGGGCACATGCCCAGGTTGTGAGCCGGATCCCCAGTGGGGGGCATGCAGGAGGCGGCCAGTCAATGTTCTCTCTCATCAATGTTTCTATCTCTCTCTCTCCCTCTCCCTTCCTCTCTCTCTAAAATCAATAAAGAGGAAAAAACTTAGAAAATGGATCCATTCTCTGCTCACATAACCTTGCAAACAGGAAGACCACTACAGGGTTAAGTCCCCTCCAGACTGACTTTCTCCTTTCCGTCCCAGCCCGCAATCTCCTGGAAGGCACAGAAGAAGGCAGAACCGCAGGAGTGCCTGGGAACGGCCAGCGTGCCGGCATTGTCTCTGTTGTCCCTCCTCCCGGTGAAGAAAAGATGAAAATGAGGCTATTTCACGGACACTCCTGGCCCTGTCATTCATTTCATGGCAGATTTCAGCCTTGACGTCTGAGCATGTGCCCCAACCCCACCCTGATGACAAGTACAATAACTTCAGTAACACTGGGAGATCAAGCAACAGCATTCCCAGCAGCTGCTGCATGATGCCCAGGCAGGTGACGCACACTCTGCTCCTGCCGCGGGATTAGAACTTGGATTGATCTTGGCACTTTTCCTTGGTGCCCTTCCTTACATAAGACTTTTCATCAGTCAGAGGCCTCCTCCTGGCCTCTGGGGCAATGAGGATTACCTTAGCAGGAGTGAAAAGAAAAAGAAACAGTGTTTAGTCTTTTTAATATCCAAATGCAGCGGCCAAACCAATGCCTACAGAACACCCTCGCCCTTGGGGGGGAGATGGTGTCACCCAGGGTAAGGAGCCCAGTCGATTGTGTCCCATCACCAACCTGGAAGGAATCATTGCCTGCCCTATGACCCGGCTGCTTCATTTGTTCATTCATTCACTTCACGCCTGTTTCCTGGGGGGCTGCAGAGTCCCAGCACTGTGCTGGGTGAACTGGTAATACAGGGGGAGCCTGTAGAGGCTCACACCTCCGGGAGACTGCAGTCTGGCTGCAGGGACAGAGCAAGCTAAAAGGTGGCTATAAGGTAAAGTTGGAGGGACAGGTGGCACAGTATCAAAGGAGCCTTAGAATTCAGAATAAGTCCAGAGCCTAGAGTTTTGCTAAGTACTTTGGGAAGTCACTGGGCATGATCACAGGAAGGGACAGAATTACTCTTGTTCTCACATGGAGAATGGTTCAGACAGAACACGAGTAGCTAACCGCAACCCTCCAGCACCGTGCACCGTCCTGGCTCTTCAGAGACATGGGATACAGGATACACCATTTGGACAAAGAGTGGTTCACTTCAGAAGCATCTCGTGGAGAAGAAAGAGCGTAGGATGTTAAAAGCCAGGTTGTCTTGGCTTCTGCCACTAGACAATGAGATCCATTAGCACAGGGATTATATCTGCCTTGTTCTTCACTACATTCCCAGCCCTGTCCTTTCCTGGTTCCTATCAGCAGCTGGACAAGAACTAGTAAGATGGATGGATGGATGGATGGATGGATGGATGGATGGATGGATGGATGGATGGATGAGTGGGTGTATGAGTGGGTGAATGGATGGGTGGGTAGATGGATATATGGGTGGGTAGATGAATGGGTGCGTGGATGGATGGGTGCGTGAGTGGATGAATGGTTGGGTGGATGGACGGGTGGACAAATGGATGAATAGATAGATGAGTAGATGGACAGACGGGTGAATGGATGGATGGGTGAATGGATGGATAAATAGGTCTAAAGTCTATTATGTTCCACTGTTATAAGGAATAAAAACAACCAAAATTTAAAATTCCTTGAAACCTGTGTGTCCATTTCAATGCATAGCAACCTTAAAGCACCTCCTTCAAGAAACAATTGATGATCTTAGTTACGAGTGTGAGTCCTACTGCCTGCAATAGTCTCAAGGCTATGACACCTTCTCACATCTCATTGCCTCTTTGAGACTGTTTTCACCTGTATAAGGTAGAAAAATAATTGCATCTCTTTCATTTGTCTCTAATGATAATTAAATGAAACAATCCTTGTAAACTGCTTAGGACGATGCATATGGCAAATAACAAGTGCACAATAAATGATAAAGTCCCCCTCCTCCTCTCCTTTCCTCTGTCTTCCTGACGTCTGACATTAGCTCTCACTGTGCTGTGCTGCCCTCCTGCCCGCATCAGCCATCTGCAGGCCCTATTCCTGTGGGCTCTAATAAGTCACCAGTGACATAATAAACAACTATACACAGTTAGCACGTGCTGGGCTGAATGTGCTAAAGCCTTCACAACCCAACTCCGAGGAAGATCATCTAGTAATTAATTTTTAAACCATAATATATATTTGATGCAATGTTAATATTTAACTCACTTAATGCAATATTTAATTTGATAGCTAATGCAAATAAAAACAGTAAACAGATTTATTAATGATTTACACAAGCGTTCACCTAGTCTGCCTTTAAAGTGTTTTTCTGCCCAGCAGACAATTTTCTACCCCACAGAAAGCAAATATGGGAGAGAGTTTGAGCTGGTTCTTGTATGTAGGTCAGAGTTATCATCTTGTAAGTAGGCTTGGTCAAAAGGCAACAGCATGCATGGATTTCATTTAGTCATATAGTTAGTGAGGGCATACTCTGTGCTGGGCACTAAGCTAAGATCTGGTGGGAAGAGACAAGGTCTATTCTCATAGAGCTCACAATCTAGTGGGAAATTACATTAAAAACTCTGTGACAGCCCTGGCTGGTTTTGCTCAGTGGTTAGAGTGTCAGCCCACAGACCAATGAGTCCCAGGTTTTATTCCTGCTAAGGGCACGTACCTCAGTTGCAGTTTGTCCCCGGCCCCAGTTGCGGTCGTGCGGGTGGCAGCCACTCGATGTGTCTCTCTCACGTCAATGTTTTTCCCTCTCTCTCTCTTCCTCCCTCTCTCCCTCCTGCTCTGAGGATGAATACAAGGGTGTCCTCAGGTGAAGAAAAAAATGTGTGTGTGTGTGTGTGTGTGTGTGTGTGTGTGTGTCCCTCTCACATTGATGTTTCTCTCTTTCTTCCTTTCTCTCCCTCTCTCTCTACCTGAAGATAAGTAGAAAAATATCCTTGGGTGAGGATAAAGAAAAAAAAAAAACTCTGTGACAACTAAAATAAGTACTAGGAGGGGAACCCTACAGATAGTCACACACTGAGCACTGGTCTACTTGTGGTCGGAGGAGTGTGGACATAGAAGGCTTCTTGGAGGAAGCAATATCTGAACTCACATGACTTGGGGGAGGAAAGGGACAGTGATTCAGGCAGAGGGAAGAGTTGCTTCAAAGGTTGCTAGTGACTGAATGTTTGTGTGCCCCCAAAATTCACATGTATAAACCCTAATCCTCGGTGTGATGGTAGTAGGAGGTGGGGCCTTACGAGATAATTAGGAGATAGACGTAGGGCCCCCATGAATGGGATCAGTGCCCTTACAAGAAGGGACCGAGGGGGATGATATAGCTCTTCACCACGTGAGGACACAATAAGAAGGCGGCTGTCTGCAGACCAGGGAGGGAGTCCTCACCAGGAGCCAAAGCAGCCAGCCCCTTCCATCTTGGGCTTCAGCTTTCAGAGCTATTGTTTCTGCTTCCCAATCTATGCTCTGTTACAGCAGCCCAAACGGACTAAGACAACGGCCTGGAGCCAGGGTTGTGCCAGAAGTTCAGAACAGCTAGAAAAGAAAGAAAAATGGGTGGCTTGAGATGAGGCTGGGTGGGCCTCGTGAGCCCCCAGAATGGTTTGGACATTATTCCAAAGGGAATATATCTAGGCATTGGGACAACCTGACCAGGGCTGCACTTTAGAAGGAACACTCAGCCTGCAAAACAGCTCCACAGCTAATACCTATTAAAGCCATCAAGAGAAGAGAGGTGGCAATGGGGATGGAAAGAAAATGGGCAGATTCAAGAACTATTAACACGGAATTCACAGGTCATGGTGACTTGCTTCAACCCACAGGTAAGAAAGAGTAACAAAGCAAAGATGATATGTGGGATTTTAACATGAACAACTGTGTGAGGGCAATAAATGCATTGTGTCAGTCATCAATGCCACTGTTATCGCTACTCTCAGGTCATTATTGATGATGTCTTGGTACCACCCACAGGGACGACACAGAATAAGTCTCTCTCTACTTGCCCAGCACAATCTTTCAAATCTGTTCCCAAAAACAAATGTAACACATGAAATGTGCAAAGTATGATAACAAAGTGAGTTTCACTTGGTTTCATCTTACAGGAGGATTAAATAAAAATAATGTTGAAATAATCTAACTGTCCAACAATAGGGGATTGGTTAAGTGGTGTATAGCGCAGTCATACAAGTGAATATTACACAACCTTCAGAAATCACGCTCTAATGTTATATTGAAAGGCATGGAAAATGGACTTAATGCAGTGCACATATTTTACCGTTTCATTGTACATAAAATCTTATTTTAAGCACATTTTAAAGAATAATACATGCCACGTTATTTACATGAGTTTTCATTTTTATTTCTTTTTATATTTTTCTGTGTTTTCTGATTTTCCCCATAGTGTGCATGTATTACTTCGGTATTTGTAACATTTTAAAAGTAAGCAGAGTTCCTGAGTCTCCATCTATTTAAAACAATACCTATAGGCATAACCAATGGACACAGACAACAGTGTGGTGAAGACGGGGGGGGGGGGCAGGAACAAGGAGGAGAGTGTCAATGAGGGGGAAAAGGAAGAACATCTATAATACTTTCAACAATAAAGACAAATTTAAAATCAATAAAATTTTAAAATAAATTTAAACAAAAGAAAAACAATATCTAATAAAAGCACTCGAAGCCTGGGTTAATGCTATGAATTGTCTCCCATAACTCTAGGAACATAGTCAAAAGCGAATTATGTTCCAAGACCAGTGGTCTTTAGTTTAAGGACTTATTTCTTAAGACCAGGGCTGTCTGGTCAAGCACACTTCACCCCTAACTCTGTTTTCTTGACCAGGGCCAGACCACCATCCTTCTCTTGGCCCGTAGAAAGAATGAGCAAGGAGAATGCAAATGAAAACCAAAGGACTGCCTGTCTATGTTGTTAAAAACCAGATGTGTGAAGAATAAAAAGAACAATAATGGGAGAAGAGGATCCAGTTGAATAAAACATTATAGAAACCTGAGAGAGAGAAAAAAATATTCAAAATTTATCTAGTCATCTTGGATAGGGATGAAAGAGAAAACCCTTAATATTCTCCAAGTCCTGCTTCCTGTGGTGGTTTTATATTTTATTAATTTGTTAATTTTTTTATTGTCGAAAGTATTACAGATGGCCCCCTTTTCCCCATTGTCCCCCTCCTTCCCAGTCCCACCCCTCTCCTGCTTTCCCCAGCCTAATCCCTGTGTCCATTGGTTGTGTATATATGCATATAAGTTCTTTGGCTTATCTCTTCCCACCCCTCCTACCCTTTCCCTCTGAAGTTTGTTAGTCTGTTCCCTGCTTCCATGACTCTGGGTCTCTTTTGGTCGACAGCTTATTTTGTTCATTATGTTCCATAAATAAGTGAGATCATATGGTACTTGTCTGTCTCTGACAGGCTTATTTCTCTGAGCATAATACTCTCCAGGTCCCTCCATGTCAACTCAAAGGGTAAGAGAGCTTTCTTTCTTACAGCTGCATAGTACTCCATTGTGTAAATGCACCACAGCTTTTTTATCCATTCGTCTACTGATGGGCACTCGGGCTGTTTCCAGGTCTTAGCTATTGTAGATAGCACTGCTATAAACATGGGGGTGCATATATTCTTTCTTATTGGTGTTTCAGGCTTTTTAGGATATATTCCAAGAAGTGGGATCACTGGGTCAAATGGCAGTTCCATTTTTAATTTTTTGAGGAAACCTCTCTCTGGGAGAACATATTTGCCAATGATACATCAGTTAAGGGGTTAATAGCCAAAATATATAAAATACTTATACAACTCAACAGAAGGAAGACAAACAATCCAATTAAAAAATGGGCAGAGGACCTGAATAGACATTTCTCCAAACAGGACATACAAATGACCAGGAGACATATGAAAAAATGCTCAACATCTCTAATCATTAGAGAGATGAAAATTAAAATGACTATGAGGTATCACCTCACACCTACCAGAATGGCAGCCATCAACAAATCATCAAACAACAAGTGCTGGCGAGGGTGTGGAGAAAAGGGGACTCTAGTACACTGCTGGTGGGAATGCAGAGTGGTATTGCCACTGTGGAAAACAATACGGTGTTTCCTCCTGCGGTGTTTTTAAAAACATGGTCCTAAATTATTTTATACTCCTCCCATCAAGAGGTTTCCCATCCCTTGAATATGGGTGGGCTCGTGACTTGCTTGAACCAACACAGTATGGCACCAGTGAAGCAGTGTGGCTTCTGAGGCCAGATCATAAGAGGCCACACAGCCTCTACCTGGATATCTTAGAAAATTCACTCTCTGGCCACTTCCTCTTGACACGGTTCCTTTCAAATCCCAGCCATCATCGGTTGAGAAGCCCAAGTCATATGAGTAAGTCCCATGGAGGCACTCTGTTCATGAATCATACCCAAGCCCAGGCTTTAAGTCATCCCAACAGGCACCAGACATGTGAGTGAAGAAATCACCAGTTAGTGATGACAGCCTCAAGCTATAGGAATCACCCCTGGACACCTGAGTCTTTCTAGCTGAGGCCTCGAACACTATAATACAGAGACAAGCTATGCCCTGTCCAAATTCCTGACCCACAGAATCTACAAACACAATAAAACCATCATTTTATCATGCTGCTAAGTTTAGAATGATTTGTTACATAGCAACAGGTAACTAGAACAAAAGTTGTTTCCTAGAAGTGGAATGCTACCGAATCAAAACCTAAAACATGTGGAATTCATTTAAGGACCAAGTGACAGGCCTCAAGGAAACAGTTGGTGAGGGCAAGAAGCAAACCATTATTGGAAGCTGAAGAAAAAAGGGTCCCTTGTTATGGGAGAAAGTTTGGCACTGTTGCCTGAAGTAATAAGGAAACTAGGAATGTACTGGATGAACTCAATGTGCATCTGAGGAGATTTCCAGACAGAGGGTTGAAGGTGCCACCTGGCCTCTTCTAGCTCCTATAATAAACGGGGCAAGGAAAGAGCTTAACTAAATAAATCATATTATTTCAGGATAAAATTTGGAGCAAATATAAAGGGCCCAGGACAATCTTTCCAGCCATCCAAGGGTACTCAAAGTAAAGTAGATCAACTCCCGATTGTTACCAGAATAGTATTACTAGTTAAGAGTAAAGATGAAGCCAATACTGTAACTGAAAATTTATTTGTTAAAATCTCAGAAAGATTTAAGGTGGTGCCTCCATTTCAGTCAAACAACATGCTTCTGGGGATCTTAAGAAGATTCCTTGAAGACAATAGTTTTTTAAAAAAAGCACTATGCCACAGAAGTCTCCCGGGGGATCTAAGTATAGAAGGATTTAAAGAAATTTATGTGTGTGGATTTGGTCTAATGAAATAGACAATAAATTGACACATAAGAAATTTATAAAGTTCTTAAATTATATCAACTTAGACTGAAAGGAACCAAAATAGTACTAAGAAAAAAGAGTCCTTTGGATCTCCAAACTTCTATGGACAGAAGGCAAGTTGAGAAATCTACTTAGTTGCAAACATGGGATATTTCTAATGGGGGAAAGAGAGACTCAAAGGTTAGAACCAAGAACTTAGAGAATAGAGCCAAAAACCACAAAAATCATTCCAAAGGACCTGTTTTGAACCCTAATCAAGAAATGGGCATCACATGTCAAGCTGAATTTCAGAATTACTATGGGCCACTGATTGCTATGTTTTCTCCTTTTTTGAATGGAGATATCTATTACAGTTATCCTGTGTCTGTCTCATCAGTTGCATATTGAGGATGGGAAGGAGTACAGATAACTTGTTCCTTTAGTTCATAGGTCTTCAGATCTAGAGCAACTATATCCAAGGAACCCAACTCAAGGATCCTCATTCACATCTAGAACTTAAAGTTTATGAGATCCTTGGCCTCAGACCAAACCTGATAGTGTAATGAGAGGTACTATGGGGGGACCTTAAGGGGGTGGTCAATTGTATTTTGCAGGTGAGAAAAATGCAAATGGTTTATAGCCACATGGAATACTAGGTTGGTTTTAAAAGCATGACCCCAAATTCTTTAATACCCTTCCTATTGGGATGTGGGAGCCATCTCCCCTGGGTCTCTAGCCTGCTGGCCCACCCTGAATATTTTAAACTTTCCATACTCCATAATTATGTGAGCCAATTCCTTACAATAAATGTCTTTCTGTATACTTACACATCCTACTGGTTGTGTGCAGTTCAAGCCCAAAGATCTTCTGTTTTACAATTCTCTCTTGCTCAGGGCAGGTCTTTTGTTCTATTCAGGTCTTCAACTGATTAGATGAGGCCCACCCACATTATAGAGGGCAGTCTGCTTTACTCAAAGTCCACAAATTTAAATATTAATATCATCCAAAAACATCCCCACAAGAACATTCAGAGTAATGTTTGACCACATATCTGGACACCGTGGCCCAGCCAAGTGGACACAAAATAAACCATTATACCAGTCCAAACTTCTGACCCAAAGAATAAAAGAGTTGTTGTTTTATGCTTTAAATTTAGGGTGGATTCTCATACAGCAATACAACATTAGAACACCCTTGATAGAGACTTCTCCAAAGGAAGATGTGAAGGACTCTGGCCAGGAACCTCTGTGTCTGAGACACTAGAAGTGCTGTTCACTCAGCAATACTACATTTGAGTCAGCAAGGACAAGAATTAAAATCCAAATTTCAAATAAAACCCAGATCCTCACACGGGCTGGCATGACTTGGCCTCAGACCACTCTCCAGCCTATCTCCTACGGCTCTCCTTAATGGTCCCTCTACTTCAATTCTCCCTCCCAGAACACACCAAACTCTTTGTATTCTCTTTGACTAGGATGCTCTCTCCCTACCCTTTTCCTACTTGGGAACTAAGCTTATACATTGTTATCCCTGACCACCACTCTATCTAAGGAAATCCCAAATGGGCAAAGGGGTAACAAACCCCTTCTTCCTTCTACATGAGAACTTAATCTTCAGCTAGCTTCCTAGCACTGTCTCCCTGGTAACCAATGTAGTTGGGACGTCAATTCTATCTATCACTAAGGCAATATTACCTAAGGTGTGAATGGCCTCTCACTGGTACTTTGCATCTGGCCTTGTAAGAACTATACAGTCAAACCTCGGTTCTCAAATATCTCCCATCTCAAACAATTCAGTTCCAGACCAAGTTGTTCACAGTGAAAATGTCTCAGTTGCAGAACAACACTCTGGTTCTGGACCCGACAACCCTTTCATGCTGATAGCTGTATGATCAGCCACGCGTCTCTCAGGTGACAAACAAAAGTGAGAACATGCGAGTATGAGTCATTTACTGTTAAACCTCATGTTGTTAACATCTCAGGAAATTGTGTTGTGATTATTTTTGGTATTTTTGCTTTTGCTACTGCTTATTATTAAATACATACAGTAAGTCACCATGGGTCCCAAGAAGGTTAGTGATAGCAGCAAAGTGAAAAGGATAGTTGTGAGAACAACAGCAGAGCTTAAAAAAGAAATAATGGCCAAGTGTGATAGAGGTGTTCACATGTCTGATCTGGCGACTGAGTATGGCATGGCAAAACTGACGAGTAGCACAGTTTTATTTATTTTACTTAATTTTTTATTTTTTTGTTTATCCTCACCCCAGGATATTTTTTCATTGACTTTTAGATAGAGACATAGTGGAAGAGAGGAAGAGAGAAACATTGATGTGAGAGCGACACATCGACTGGCTGATTCCCACACAACCCTGACTGGGGCCAGGGATTGAACCTGCAACCCACATACCAGAAATCGAACTCGAGACCCTTTGATCCACAGGCCGACGCTGTAACCATTGAGCTCAATAGGCCAGGGTGATTAGCACAACTTTAAAACATAAAGAGGCCATCAAGAGTGCTAATGTTGCCCTGGCCTCAGTGGTGAGAGCATCGGCCCATGCACTGAAGGGTTGTAGGTTTTATTCCCAGTCAAGGTCATGTACCTGGGTTGCAGGTTCAATCCCCAGCCCCTGTTTAGGGTGTGTGCAGGAGACAACCAATCGATATATCTCACTCACATCATCTCTCTGTCTCTCTCTCTCCCTTCCTTCCACTCTCTAAAAATCAATGGAAAAAATATCCTCAAGTGAGGATTAACAAGAAGAAGAAATGAGTGCTGATGTTGCTAAGGGTGTAAAAGTGCTCACAAAACAATGATCACAGGCAACTGAAGAGGTAGAAAAATTGTTGTTGATTTGGATAAACGAAAAGCAGTTAGTCAGTGACAGCGTCTCGAAGGCAATGATGTATGAACAAGCCCAGACGCCGCATGCTGACCTCCTGAAAGACACCCCTGGAATGGGCTCTGCCTGTAGGACTGTGACAAGCTATGGCTCCTCTGAGACATGCAGATTCTAGGCCAGGACAGAGCCACACCTTCCCAGTGTGGAGTCATCTCCCTGTCCTGGAGCTGTGCTGCGTGGACTCCTGATGAGGGGGAACAGCTGCTGTTGCCCTGGCAGCCAGGTGGGTTTCCTATCCTCTATCCTTCTAAAGCTTATGATGCTAAGAGTGAACTATGGTATTCTCAGTAGGTGAGTGGATAAAGAGGCTTGATACGCCTACACAATGGAACACTATGCAGCTGTAAGGAAGAAAGATCTCTTACCCTTTGAGACGGCATGGAGGGACCTGGAGAGTGTTATGCCAAGTGAAATACAAGTATCACATGATCTCACTTGTTTGTGGAGTGTAATGAACAAAATAAGCTGATGACCGAAATAGACCCAGAGACATGGAAGTAGGGATCAGACTGACAAACCTCAGAGGGAAGGGTGGTGGGGGTGGGGATACACCAAAGAACTTAAATGCATGTGTGCATAATCAATGGACATGGACAACAATACTGTGAAGGGCGGTGGGAGCAGGGTGGAGGGTGTCAATGGGGGGAAAAGGAGAAACATCTGGAACAAAAATTAATTAATTAACTTCTTTTTGAATGCGAAGAGTCTGAATGTTTAGTTGAATCTGGGAAGAACTTAGTGGGCCTCCCTGCTCCCCTTGTTCTCTTGCATCACCCTGTTTTCCCTTCCCGGCACCTCACGCACTTACTTTATTACATGCCTCTTTGTTCATTGTTGTTCTGTCCCCTGGGCTGTGAACTTAAGGAAGACAAGGACCCTGTAAGTTTGGTTCATTCTTGTAAACTCAGCACTTCCCCTAGTGCCTGTCCCACAGCAGGAGCTCGATCGTGTTGGATGGATGGACGGACGGACAAATAAGATTAGAGGAAAAGGCTGCGAGACAAAGGAAGAGGCAAACGGAATCCAAACTGCAGAAGGCCTTATTGAAATGCACATCAGCAGTGAATCACCCTAAGGACCTTGAAGAGATGTGGAAGAGTGTCGAGTAAAAAAAAAAAAAAAGTGCAAGTATGTGGTTTGTGGTTCAGAAAGTTCATCCTGGCAGCAGAGGGGGAGAGGAGACTGGGGCAGGAGAGAGAGAGGCAGGGGACAGTCAGAAAGGCAGTAGGGGTGGGAAGATAAAGCAGTCCTAAGAGAGGTTTCAGAGGCAAAATCTTTGCACTCAGTGACCAAGTTGGACCTGGGAGGCAGAAAAATGGAGGAACTTGGAGTGACCACAGAACTGGCACTTTGGGGACCGCGCCCATGGTGGTGACGGGAACCTGAAAAGAGACCCAGAAAAAGCAACGGGTCTAGGAGTAGGAGAGATGGTCCGAATTGGATTTTGGACCTCTCAAGAGAGATGTGCACCAGATGGTTGGAGTCTGGAGATAGGGAAGCTGGGTGTCAGCACATACAGCAGGGTTGCTGAGAGTGAAGGACACCACTGAGGCCATCCAGAGAGTGTGCAAAGGGCCAAAGATAAAACTCAGCTAGTCTGGTGCAGAACGAAGAGCTGAACAGAGGTGCTGAGAGAGACCCTACTGGAGTTGAAGCAGAATGAGAGAAGATATACGTCTTTGAAACCTCATGACACTGTGTGGGTACGTCTCTGGTGGAATGGATTTTGTTTTTAAATAAGTCATTTCTATTTGTATCTAATCTGTCGAAAGTGGAGTAGGATTCCTGCCCATGTTTGAGTCCTCCAAACTCCGGCACGCAGTAGGTCCTTAATAACCTCCCCATAACCTGAACCGTCTGAGGATGAGGTGGGGGATCACTAATTAGTTTCAATCCAGACTAATTGCTTTATTAAACTCCATCTAAATCTGACTCTTAATAAGTCCTGAGAATCAATGTTTCATTATTTTCTGCCACAGCGGAGTGTGTCCCTATTGATGGGTCATCACACATCATCGCTCTCTGAGAGGTCCCCTTTCTGCCTCTCATTTCCTCATCTTTCAGCAGGATATCTCTGTTCTTAAAAGTGAAAGAAAAAAAAATTAAATGGATCTTTGAAATTTATAACCGGGACCGACGAGACCAGGGGAAGAGGCGCTCTGGTTCTCTCGGAGAGCCCACTCCAGACAGAATCCTACTGCTCAAGAGGAACAAATGGACGGCTCTCTTCGGGCCTCAATCGAACTGATATTCTCGTGTGTAGCTGCTCTCTGTGGAGTGCCCACTGTGCACCAGGCCCCAGCCCAGCCGCTCACGTGCGACCCCAGTTAACCATCACAACAATGCCAGGAGGTTTGGCCTGTGATCAGCCCTGTTTTCCCGATGGGAAAACTGAGCCTGAGAGGTCAGGGGGCCTGCGCAGGTCACGGAGCTATTGCGCTGCACGGGTGGAAACCTGCACATTCCCCGCGGCACGCTGCCGCGCACGTCTGGGGGGAACACCCAGCGCTGTCGCCGGGGCCCCAGAGGACCCTGCTTAGCAGTCCCAGAGCATTTCCTGCCCGAAGCCCAAATGTCACCGCAGAGTGAGAATAGCAGCAGGTTTGCTCCTGACTCTGGCCCCGGACAGCAATCTCTTCTTTCTCCCCTGGCACTGAGCTTCCTCCACAGAACATTCTGTGTACAACTGAGCGAAACGGCGCACCTCGAGGAACACAGAGACGTGGCTCAGGCTCTCCACGCAGCGTTAGTGTCTGCTGATGACACAGAGCACCCCCACCCAGCCCCCTGGTTTTCACCGCAGGGGGTCTGAGCAGGGAGGAATGGTATCGGGGTATCGGAAGGGGCTCTCCGATGCAGATTCTCTCAGCTCTCTCTGTGCCAAAGCAGAAGAAATCAAGGAGCAACCAACTTGTGGGTGATCCAACCCCATGTCACCAGAACCCTTTAGCAATCTTGGGGGCTGTTGATGAGCTTGCACCTCCATTTTCATCTGGGGGTGAGAGAGTCCGAAGGGAGACGGCAAGGAATTGCAAGTGGCTGGGCTCCAGACCCGGCCTGTGACGGCTTGGGGAATATCATCTCTTCTCCCCAAGCCTCACTTTCCTCATCTGTATGATGGGATTAATTGCAGTTCCTGCCTCCTCAGAGACAGGAGTTAGCCAGGGGGGCTCTTGTTTATCCCCGTGCCTAGCAAACAGTGAGACCTCAGCAAATGTTAGCTGCTCTTATTATCTTTGCACAGCAGACTGCGAGTAAAGGGCCCGCAGGGCTCTAGGTAAACCGGGAGGGCCGAGGTTGCAAAGACGACGGGTGTCTCGAGTACGTCCATGTTTCCGGTTCAGCCGCAGACTGGGGAAGGAGCGTGGAGCAGGTGTGGGCTCGGATCTGACTCCATCCCTTTGGGTCTTGGGCAAGTTACTTAACCTCTCTGAGCCTCGTGGAGTTTAGGGTCTAATGTGAGAGAAAGGTAGTCAGATAACCATACAGATAAATACACAAACAGAAACTGATTCTTGTGCTACTGCAAAGGAAAGAAGAATGGTTCTGAGAGAGAAATGACAAAGCAACCTGCAGCGACGGCGGGGACAAGGGGAGCAGGGGGGCTGTCTCTCGGGGAAGCCGAGGTGAGCAGGGGTCAGTGGTAAGGAAGGCAGAGGCGGTTCGGGGAGAGGAGCAGCACGGTGGGGGGACGGGGAGGAAGACGGACTGGTGATGGCAGCGGAGAGGAGGTTCCAAACTGGAGAGGCGGCAGCAGCCAGACCCTGCTAACTTAGAGGACCAAGATTTCTACCAGCTCTGCTCCTGGATTTACCCCAGATGCCCAGAGTGATGCCAGGCACACAGTTGGTGCTTTAAAAGTATTTGCTGCCCTGGCCGGTTTGGTTCAGCGGTTAGAGCGTCGGCCTGCGGTCCTGAGAGACCCGGGTTCAGTTCCCGCTAAGGGCATGTACCTCGGTTGCAGTTTGTCCCCGGCCCTGGTCGGTTGTGCGGGTGGCAGCCACTCGATGTGTCCCTTTCACCTCAATGTTTCTCTCTCTCTCTCTCTCTTCCTCTCTCCCCCTCCCACTCTACCTGAACAAAAAATGGAAAAATGTCCTCGGGTGAGGATAAAAAAAAAAAAAAAGTATTTGCTGAACTCATAAAAGGTGAGCTCGTATAACTTAGGAGCAAGCTCTGGTCTACGGAGAGAGACGCCGAGGGAGAGTCCAGGGGTCTAGCCTGTCAACAGTTAAGAGAGGCTGCTGCCCTCAAGCACCTTCCCTGGGCCCTTCCACAGGATCTGTGGCCCAGCCTCCAGCCTCTGCGTGGGCCGGAAACACACAGAAACACCGGTGTGCCACGGCAGGGCTGGGCAAGTGAGAGGTTTTGCTGTGCGGTGATTTTCAGGGACATTCTATGCCTCACAGCCCACAGAGGAGAGGTGTTGATTTCCCAGCTGTTCACTACATTTCAATGAACAGCCCCATTTTGTGGTGGAATGTCCCAAACACAGCTCATCCAGGTTCTTTGCCCCTGAACCGCACACAGCATGTCCCTTCTCTCTTCCTCGGGTTAGGAGAGTGGGGTCGGGGCTGACTTGGAGCAGGCAGCCTCGAGACTCTCTGCAGGGACCCAGTGAAGGCAGAGACACGGTGTCTGCGTCTAACATACTACTGCTCACAGTTGAAGAAGCAAAGGTTTAGTTCTCCGACTCTCAGAAGAATAGGCTGCCGCCTCCTGGCAACACCTGCTAACTCAGGAAGCTGAGGTCAAAGGGCACAGCCAGTCCACTGTCTAGGAGCTGACCTCCATGGGATAGAGGCTGAGACCCACCCAGAGGGAACCAATCCATTGGCTGATGGGCACCCAATCAGATTCACTCTGCACAGAGTAAGTGGGAAGAGGCCATCATCAGAGCCACAGGCACGTGAACTGAAAAGCCCCAAAGCAAAGGGTGATGGGAGCCACCTGGCCATTTGCCCCCATGCCAGTCCAGACACAGAAGAGACGGAGCGGTGAGCACAGCCAGGTCACCTGGCTGTGGAGAGATGAGGAGGGTTTGAGGGGTACTGGGAGAATCTGATGAAAGACTGCACAACCCAGACAGGGAGAAGAGGCAGGAAAGGGTAAGTAACAGAGCGAAGGTCACACAGTCTGTGTGCCCAAGCCCAGCTCTAGGCTCTGAGTTCTCGTAAGAGCACACACTGCTCTCTGCAGGGGGGTGGCAGGGTAAAACTGCTTATTATTCAGAGAAGGGGAGAGGTCTGCAGAGTCCAACGAGAAGGTGCTGAAAGCATTGTCCTTTGTGGCTGATGTTGGTGTGTTTCGCGTTTATGGAGTGCTTATATGTGCTCGCTCATCGCATGGACCACCCACGAGAGATCTATGCAGGAGTTATTATTAACCCACATGACAGATAGGAAAGCCACTTCCTGGTGGAGCCAGGGTGTGAGCCCAGGTCTGTGTGCCACCCAAGACCACATGGCTGCCTGGTGCATGACCTCTCCGCCACGCTGAGCACAACAGACAGGCCAGAAAGGCATCATGGCCAGGGGGGCGAAGAGCAGGACCCAAAGGACATTTCAGGGGATGAGGTGCCAGCCAGAGGACCACTTTGGAAGACAACCAGGGACACCCAACAGGCTAAAGAGATGGGACCTTCTGCACTTCTTAGAGACAGATGAAGACAAAAAGGGAAGTATCGTTTCCGGTGATCTGTTCTGATCCTAAGCACTTCCTGGATCTCTCTGTGACTGCTGCCTCCTGTCACCCTTCCAGTCGCATCCCTTTAAGGTTGTCCGAACGCTGCGAGGCCACTGTACCCTCTCTGATGTCTCGCCAACCAAAGCCAGAGACCAGATCACTCTCCTTTTACCTGACAAAGGTCTCCACTCGAGTGTCAGTTACTCAACTTCTGTTGTCCCCCTGATGCAATTCATCAGGTGGAATGGTTACTTCCGTGGCAAAATCTGTCTTCCTTCATTTCCCATTAATGTCTTATAAGGCACAGTACAAACTTGGCATGTCCAAGCGGGGCTTGCCCAGGGTGAGAATCCACTTTCAAAACCTTTACATCCATCAGCGAAAATCAATGGGATTGTTAAAGGGTCTGTTACTTGTTAGGGCAATAAAGATTCTGCAAGCTGCTCTGGCCAGTTTGGCTCAGTGGCTGGAGCATCGGCCTGCGGTCCAGAGAGACCCGGGTTCGGTTCCCACTAAGGGCACGTACCTCGGTTGCGGTTTGTCCCCAGCCCTGGTTGGTCGTGCAGGTGACGGCCACTTGATGTGTCCCTTTCACGTCAGTGTTTCTCTCTCTCTCTCTCTCTCTCTCTCTCCCACTCTCTTTGAACAAAAAATGGCAAAATGTCCTTGGGTGAGGATTAAAAAAAAAGATTCTTCAAGCTAAATGTTCCTTTCACTCCTCACCCCACTCAAAGCATACCTGGGTTTTTTGGGGGGGCGGGGGTTTGTTTTTTTTTTCAAAAGGAACTCAGAGGAAAAATGTTTTATTGCCAATGACAGAACTTTCCCTGATTAAAAGCAATTCAGCATATTGTACTGGTCAGACCGTTCCTTATTAAATAGTCCAGAAAAATTGAATGGAAATGGTCCAAACTAGCTGAGGTAAATGGATAAAGACATGTCACCCTGTAAATGTGAACATTGAATAACAGGCTGTTGAGTTCGACACAACCCCACCAGGGTGGCTGAGACAATACTGCAGACGTTGAGAGACGAGTGCAGGGCGGATCACGGATATTATTTCTCCACACCTGACTGTCTCCTGTCAGGAAATCCAGAATTTTAAGAAATGGAGTGTGGCTGCTGCAGGACGGATTCGAGATGGTGGTAACTGATTGCCTGTTTTGAATTCTTTCATTTATCCAACAGAGACTGATTGCCTACTAAGTATTAGACATTACGCTGGTTCTGGGGACAGCCATAGATAAAAGACATGATGGCCACCCACAGGGAGCTCGCAGTCACTGGAGATCCACGTAGCAAAGGGAAAGGAGATGTCATGAGAACACAGGACGCAGAGACACAGGAGCTGGGAGAGGAGGAGCCGGAGGGATGGAGCACTTCCATCAAACACCATGTCCTGTTGATTCTCATTCCTAAGTAGTTCTCAAGTGAGTCCCCTTCTCCACACCTCCCCTGTTGTCATTTTAGTCCAAGCCACAAAGTCACTCTGCTTATAGAGAGATTCCAGGAATCCATCCTGGTCCCCTTCCCCCCCGTACCCATATGGCTGCCAGAGTAACCCAGAGGGGTCTTTGAAGTGCAAGTCTGATCATCCAGCCCCCTGATAAAGCCCACCAGAAGGAAAAGATGAGGAGGGGTGGAGAGGAGGGGAAGAAGGTGGAGGAGAAAGAGAAGGAGGAGGAGGAAGGTGATGAGTTGTTGCTTCCCGGAGTCTCTGTGACCTTCCTAACAAGTGATCTTGGACAATTGTCTCCAACTTCATTTTCCTCAGCTAAAAATGGGAGCTGATGATAGCACAGGTTGAACTAAACAAAACTGCCATCATTCAGCTCTTTCTGGCCGACAAGAATGGCGATTCCATGTGGTTCTCCTTAATGCCTTCATCATGAGGCTATCGTGAGATGAAATGAGATGAGCACAGTGCCTGGCATACAGGAATGCTCCATGCACAGTGGCTGGTGTTCCCCTGAGCCCTCCCTCTGCTCAGTCCCACCTTCTATCTTTGCAAAAACTCACTCTGGCCATTTAGTGCCTGCAGGCTGCTAGCTCCATGGGCGCTTGGCCCTGAGACCCTGAAACATCTGGGTTGGAGGGAGGCTGGGGCAGGTACCTCCTTCTCCCCAAGTTACAGCCCATCAGTGGGGCAATCTTTATTTCTGGCCACTTCTGCAGAGCTGATGTCTGCCTAGCACAGAGCAAAATTGTTCCTGCCACATCCTCCAACAGAATGATTTTCTTCATGCTCTGTTTGTCTACAACTGTCTTTCCGATCATTCTCGCTGTTAGCACACGGTCTACACGCTTGAAATTCAGCCAGAGGAACTGGGTGAAATTTATGATCCGCTGACTACTGAAGTTCTGAGCTATCAGATTTGAATATAAATGTTGGAATGAGATCATCGGGAGCAACAGGTAGTAGGACAGCCAATCTGCAAATTTGCCATGCTGGAAATCCATGCTTTAATTTGCCACCAATTAAAAGCATTGATCGGACAACCTATGTTAATTAACAGAACACAGAAATTTCCCCAGCCTTTTATTTTGAGATTATAATTTTTGATGGAGTTTCAAATGCCTCCATGTCACTCTTAACGTCAGCGTTTTGCCACTAACACTCTGCTCAAACAGAACAGTTCATTAGTGCTAAAACCAATTTACTGGAATGGGCTGAAAATCACCTCGGTTTTCTCTATTAATGTATTACAAGATGAAATATTTCATGAGTCGCTGGTTGACATGCTTGACACTTCCTCTCATACTGCTTAGCTCGCTCAAGATGGAAAAATCTCCATTCGGCAAATGAGATGTCAGGGACACGCTAAAGAATAAATCCAGGCCCTTAAAAATGGTTTACTGCCCTTCAAAATAGAGACAGCCCCCATCTATATTTTCTAATGAACTTACCTCTTACAAGATAATCCTCAAGATAAATGAAATCATCAAAGCAAAATGCTTTAGATGGTACCTGATCAGAGTCAGGGATAAATAAACATTAGCTACTTGGCGGGGGGAGGGGAGCATGGCGACTAGTGAGGTTAAAATCGCAGACGGAAAGTCTCACGAGGAAGTCCAAGCCCATCTCTGCCATGTCTTAGTTTGGGTGACCTCAGGCTTACGGCCAACCCCTCTGAGCATGAGTTTGGTTTTTCCCAGCTCTAAAATGGGCATTATTATATTATTTTCCCGAGGCAGCCCTGACAAGTGATCACAGACGGGAGGCTAGAAATGTACTCTGGCACAGTGCTGGAAGCCAGAGGTCCAAACCCAAGGCATTGACGGAGCTGTGCTTCCTCCGAAGGTTCTAGGGGAGGATCCTTCCTGCCTCTTCCAGCTTCTGGTGGCTCCTGGTGTCCCTTGGCTTGTGGCTGCATCACTCCCATCTCTGCCTCTCTGTGTGTCCTCTGCTCTTCTAGGATTTGGGTGAGCCCTAAATCCAGGATGATTTCATCTCGAAAACCTGAACTAATTACATCTCCAAAAGCCCTATTTCCAAATAAGGTCACTCCAAGTTTCCACATCGATATGAACTGGGGGAAGCACCAGTCAACCCACTACAGGGGGTAATGATAGAACCTGCTTCCTAGGGTGGTGAGATTAAGTGAGAAAATTACATGGAAGGTGCTTGGCCAAGAGCTGGCACCTAGTAGGGCTCAGTAAGAGCTGGAGATAGACCCAAGTACTCTGATTGACACGTCCCAAAGCCACGTGGTTTTAAAGAGCTGCATTTTCCAGGAAGCACAGCTGCCCACGCTTCCTGGGGTTACTTGTTTTTTCTGTTAGCACTGTGGAGCCCAGTCTGGGTTATTATTACATCAACAGTTTGCTGAGTCATCGCCCCTGAGTGGCCTGCAATTCACCCCCACAGCCACTAGAGGGGGCTTTCCTATGTGTAGAAAAGACCAAGTGTTCACAGGCCTTTCCCTGTGGAACCTCCATCCCTTCTTGGCTTCCCAGACCACTCAGGACCAGGTCCAAACTCTCTTGGACTCATGGTCTGGCCCTGCCTCCCTCTTCAGCTCCAGCTCCAACCCTCACTCCAGCTTTTACTTTAAAAAAAAAAAAAAAAAACTTTACTTGAAAAATAAAATTCCAAACATTCAGATGAGACATAAACCCATGTTCTTGCTTTGAGGCCTATGAATTGGTCAATGACTTTTTTCCTGGGGAACCTACATGACTAACTCTAGTCATACTGAATGGCTTACAATTCCTTTAACATGACACATCCGTTTGCAATGCTGTTTGGCTGGATAGAACATCCTTTCACACCCTCCTTCTTGAATGTGACCCCACTAAGCCACACTCTGCTTATATGTCTCAGGTTAGGTAGGCGCCGTCTCCTCCAGGAAGGCTTCCTAGTTGAGCCTCCAGTTCTGAGTTGAGCACCTTGTTGTGTATTCCCTGACGACCTCTATCAAAGCACTTCTTTCTCAGTAGTATACCTGCTGATTACATGTCTACCTCAGTGGCCACATGAAGAGTTTCTTAAGGTCAGGAATGGTGTCTTACTCACAACTGTATCCCCAACACCAAACCTAAAGCCAGGCCCATTGTAGAAAATCCAGTCAACAAAGTAATCAATGAGTGAATCCTCACAACTTGACCTACAAGAATCTGATAAACATGAGATTATGCATCTCAATTAACTAGAGACCCACTACCTGATTTTCTTGTGGTTCTGGACACAGCCCAAATAAACCAAAACAACAATAGTCTAGGCCAGAACAATGACCCGAGTCAAGACACCACAATCCTGGAGACACACCTTAATTTGCACATTCAATTCGTTATTGGAAATCTACAGCCATATGCGTACACATGCACACGGAAGGAGCAAAGATGCTTAGGAGGCCGAGGACAAGGTAAGTCAGGAAAACGTGGCCTGACCAGCTGCGCGACCTTGGAAAATCTCTTAACTTCTTTGGGCCACAGCAGCTGCCACTGTTTAACAAGTGGGTTAGTCTAGAAGACCAACTCATGCGAGTCTCATTCTGTTTGAAATTCAAATCCTGCCCTTGAATTCATCCCCCTACCCCAACCTTGAAAGGAGACCCATGACTCCTGGCCAGGTAGAACACAGCTTCCAGGCAGTCCTGTTGCTAAATCATAAACTCCAGCACTTTGCAGGGATAAAATACTGACTGTTTACCCAGAGCCATGGAGCGTTCCAATCTGGCCTCAGCCAAAGGCTCCTAGAAAAATTTAACATTGTACATTCTCTAAACTCCTTTGCAAGTCAGAAAAACCTGGAGACCCTAGTTCTTTTAGGTTGAAGCTAAAATAACTCAGTTGATAGTGTTTTCAACTAAACAAAAAATCATTTTATCTCCATAGCTTTATCTCTGTTCTCCAACATTCCAATATTTAGCAAGAATTCTTTCTAAAGCACCGGCCCAGGTGTCCCCTAGGGAACGTGGATGGGGGTATATGATGGAGAGGGGATTCTGTGCCTGAAACTGTAAAGCATCAAAGACCCCAGAATTACGAGGGTTGTGCGAGACCCAAATATGATGGCAGTGTGAGTAGTCATTGCATTTGCACTGTGCTTCATAGTTTTCAAGTGGTCTCATTATACGTTATTCCGCTGATAGAGTCAAACATTTCTAACATGACATTTGTTCTAGGCAGATACATCATTCTGATTTTTTTAAATCATCTCCCATATTATTCAACCAATTTAAATACTATCAAATGATGGTAACAGTCAAACTAATACCTTCACCTTTGGCATTTATCCCAAGCTACATATCAGTACTTCAGCCGGCAGCCGGCTTAACATCTCCACTCGAATACTTACTTGGATAGTACAACATCTAAACCAGTCTGTCAAGTTCAACTTACCCTGTTCCATCCCTCCTCTTCCTGTCCGTCTCATCTCATCAATGGCACCACTGCCCAGTCACTCAAACCAAAAACCTCAGAGACATCCTGACGTTCGTTTCCTCCTTCCTCACGTCCAAGTCATCAGCAAGTTTCACCGGTTCCACCTCCAAGGTACGCATCCTGGATCTGTCCCTTCTCTCCCTCCACCTGACCCTGGCCACCACCTTTCTCTCACTGGGATGACTAGTTGCCTTCTTGCTCCCTCATCACCCATTTTTCCACCCCGGTACTAAAATAATCTTCAAAACTATAGACCATATCATGTCACTTCCCTACTTAAAAGCCTTCAGTCATTGCCCGTTACATGTACAGTCAAGTTCAACTTCTTCATGGCTTCGGAAGCCACGTGCATCTAGTAAGACCAAGTCCGATCATTCTCCCCCGGACCTGCACTGGTCAAGCCCTAACCCTCCTTGTTGGCTGCGTCCCGTCGGCCCCCAAGGCTCCTTCTCACCTGCAAGTTGAGCTCAGTGTCATCTCCTTAAAGAGACTCCCTGAGCACCTGTCAAAGTAGAAACACTTCATGTCCCCATTACTCTCTACCACAGCATTCTGTTTCCTTCACGGTATTAGTATAACTGGAAGTGAACACAGTTACTCATTTATTACTTTCTTATCATTTCCATTCCATACCCCTATTGAATACCAGCTCCAAAACAAGCGAGACCTTGCCTCTCTCATTATTCTGATCACCTTCTACTCACCCCATTGGGGAAGGAGAGATCCTGGCTCTATAGGAGGAGATGGCCCCGGGCAGTTGAGTTGACATCAGTTATTAGCCACATACATCACAGCCTGAGGAGAGACACCGCACGCCAGGCAGGACCACACAGTGTTGCCCTTGGGAATGACATGAACCAGCAGGAGCTGTGAGCAGCAGGCTCTGTAATGACAAGAGGGTGAGGTACCCTCTGGTTCCCACAGGAGGATGTGATTGGCTTATTTGAAAACTTCACAAGTTGGCAGGGGAAACGCCTATTCGGTTAAGAACCGGATGGAGTGCAGCTGGTCTGACTAGTTGGGGGAACTAGCTGAGTGGGGACCCTTCCCACTCGGGGGGGGATCACGGGGCCTCACACAACCCTCATAATTCTGGGGTCTCCAGTGAAGCCTCTGGAGCCCTGTGAGGCCCAAAGAGGTCAGGGCCACACTCAAAATTATAAGCCTGACAATACATCTTCTGTCCACTGGTTTATGTCCAGTGCCCGGAACACAGCTGATCCATGATCAATACTTAGTGAATAGAGTAATGGAGTTCCCCCTTTGCTACGTTTGGTTTGACCATCTAGACACTAAGAGGGTGACAGGGTGACAGGGTGGGCAGTGTGGCTTCCCCAAGTGTTACTCCTGTGAGTGAGTCTCACCGCCTAAGCAGCTTTGTCCGTTTACTAGAGTAGGGCCCCGTATCCACAGTTTCGCGCTCTGTGGTTTCAGTTCCAGGGGCCAAAGATAGTAAATGAAAAGTTCCAGAAATAAACGATTCCTTCGTTTCCTAGTGTGCGGCGTTCTGAGTAGCAAGGTGAAACCTCGTGCCATCCGGCTGGGGACGCGAACCGTCCCTGGGTCCAGCATATCCCACTGTGTGTGCTCCCTGCCATCTGTCCCTTAGCAGCCGTGTCATCAGGTGTAGCCTAACGCTACATCTCAACGCCGACGTCATTCGCCCCACTTCATCTTGTCACGTAGGCATCACAAGAAGGGAGAGTACAATAAGGTATTTTGAGAGAGAGAGCACATTCACACTATTTATATTACAGTATAGTATTATAATTATTTTATCCTATTAGTAGTTGTTGTTAATCTCCTACTGCTCCTCACTTACTCAACTTTATCATAGGCATGTCTGTATAGGAATAAAGCATCATGTATATAGGGTTCAGTGCTATCTGGGGTGTCAGGCATCCACTGGGGGTCTCAGAACGCTATCTCCCACAGGTAAGGGGGGACCACTGTCGCTATATTCCATGTGGGTTGAAGTGGAATATTCTCAGAGAAAAAGATCAGTGCAATGTTTTGTTTAAACCACAAATGAACAAATGTTATGGATGAGGAACGGGGCTTCTGTACAAGCACCTGCTCAGCTCTTCCATTTATTTCTCATCTAATGGTTGCGCTCAAAGGTGTCCCTGTACCTTTACAACACAGTGACATGCTCAGACCCTTTCCTTTTGAATATTCACCCGTTCGCACTAGAAGGAAAATGAAAATGTAATGTTCAATAGCCAATGAACAAAGACATGCCTTAATTAGAGTTTCTGATGTATATTGCAATGGTTCTCCTAATATTTATTTTTAATATGAAAGAGGGGCATGCTCATTAAAAAATAGAGTTGAAAAATACAGAGCATTAGACAGAATAGAATAATTACTCATAGCCCCATCGTCCAAACCCAGCCATCGGGGGATTCTTTCTCTTGACATCTTTTTCCAGGCCCAATTATTTTTAACAGAGCTGGATTTACACTACATATAGAACAGTATGTCTTATTTTTAGTTAACATCATAGTAGCACCCTTTTTGGTGTTATATCATACTCCTTAAAGACAGAACTTTTAATGACTGCATAAAATGGCATCAACTGGATGAACCTAAAAGTTCACCTATAGTTATTTAGGTTGCTTGCAATATTCTAACAGTGCTGAGCACATTTCTATTCTTAAAGCTTTTATGATACTTAGGATGATTTTCTTACGAGAAATTTTCAGAATCTCTAGACTCATGTTAAAGATAGGGTTACAGGTTTTTCTCTATATGATCAAACTGTTTCCCCAAATAGACATAGCAAATTACCTTTTTTAAAAAATGTGTTTTCATTGATATTTTAGAGAGAGAGAGAGAAAGATAGAAACATCAATGTGAGAAACATCTGTCGGTTGCCTCCTGCACGCCCCCTACTGGGGATCAAGCCTGCAACCCAGGCATGTGCTGGAATCAAACTGGCACCTCTCAGTCCATGGGACAACGTTCAATCCACTGAGCCACATCAGAAGGGCCAGATTACCTTAAAAAAAAAAAATGGTTTGCTTTTAAGCAGAGTGACTTTGACTTTGGCTTTATCTATTCTGTTCTTAAGTATTGCCTGACATAACTTAAGAGAACCTAGCAACATCTTACCTTTCCTTTCTTTCCCGTGATTTTTCCCACCCACGAATTTCCATTCATCACCGGAATTCTAAGTCAATGCATTTCCCGCTGCAATTTGTCCAAGTTCGGTCTGGTCATTCGCTATGACCAGTAGTTCAGTCCACCGGCTATCAAGACCAACCAATCAGAATGGCAATCCCTTCAGCCTCTAGACAAGGCGCAGTAAATAACCGCCCTTCCTGCCAGCAAGGGGGCAGGTACATGTCAAGGGCAAGAAACTCAACGTGGAAGGAAAGACTCTGGGGATCCACTCGGCCTCGGGTGAAATTAAAAACTCAGTTCAAAGAGTTTAAGCGATCTGAAAGAACTATTTTCTTCTGGCTTGTCAAGGATAGTCCTGTCTGGGATGCAAAAAAGATGAGTTCTGAGGATCCCTTCATCTCCTCAAAAGAAGCACTGGTTGATAATGTGACCTGAAAGCAAAGAGCTTAGAGGAGAGAAGCTCAGGGTTGGTATGTGTGTACATCTCTCAGTATGCAAAGTGATGGAGACTTCTGGCCTGGGGTCCTCAGTGGTCCCTGATCCAATACACCAAAACCAGTGCCTGCACCTTGACATCTTTGTTGAAGAAAAACAAATGCACCTGGACCCGGCTCTCCTCAGTACCAGCCACGGTCCAGCTGCACCCAGGCAGGAAGGGGCCCTCGCGCTGCCTCTCCGCAGACGAAGGGGCTCCTCGTGCCGCATCCTCCTGACAGTGGCCACTGGCCTCCACGCCTTTTCAGTGTGTTTCTCTACTTAGATGTGAGCCTGTAGAAGCTTCCCTGTGAAGGGCAGTCTGGAGCTGTGCACCAAAGGTCTCCAGAGAGCTCGAATTTCTCAGGAAATAATCAGAGGTGTATGCACCCGGACTGAAACCCCAGGTCTGTTCACTGCAACTCTGCTCATAAACCACAGAAACAACCAGAAAGAGGGAGCTGGTTGCACACACGACGTACATCCATTGTAAGTAGAACACCATGTGACCTCTAAACATTAGGTGACTATTAGAATAGTTAGTGATATTTTTAGAAAGCAGGTAACCAAGCAATTCTGTACCTGCTTTGGCCATAGAAAAAGACCACATTCAATAGGGCAACTTGGCGACACGTGCGCACCTTCACTTACTCCCCAAGTCTGGTTTGTCTTACAGACGTGGTGATGCTGTTGAGAACTGCTCAAGTTCACCTGGACACTGGAACTAGAAAGGTGTTTGCTGAGGAAGCCGACCGGAGAGCCAGCACTTCTAGGACAGTTCTGTCGCTGAGGACCACCTGGCTCGTGTTGGCATCAGGGGGGGCCTGACCAGCCTGCCTGCTCCTCCTCTCTCGCACATCCTGCAGCCCAGGCTACTGGATGCCACACACCAGTGTCCGTAAAGAGACCTTTCCTTGTCCCGAGACCAACTGTGTTATCTGTTCTGTAATAAATGTCAATAACTGCTTTTTCATTTAAAAAAAAAAAAAAATCAACCTACAGACAGAGCTTGGTTGACAAGGACAGTTGCAGGAGAAAACAGAAATGTTCTAAACCCTGACGACGTAAAACGAATGGCAGGAGCAGAGATGGAGGTACGTGCTAGGGCCCCAATACCTTCTGCATCTTCCTTAGTGGGCAATCAAGAGACACTATGTAAAGGAGACAAAAAAAATAGAGGCTCAAAGTCATTATTGAAAGATGTAAAGGGAACCAGTAAAATTAGTAGGTTTTTTTTTGTTTTTTCTTTATTAATTTTAGAGAGAGAGGAAGGGAGAAGGAGAGAGAGAAAGAAACAACGATGAGAGAGAACATTGACTGGCCACCTCCTGCATGCCCCCCACTGAGGATCAGGCCCACAACCTGGGCATGTGCCCCGACCAGGAATCAAACCGGAATCAAACCAGCAAGCTCTTGGTGCATGGGTCGATGCTCAATCACTGAGCCACACTGGCTGGGCAAAGTGATCCTTTTTGTTTGGGGAGTTTATGCTCGCTAGAGTGGGGGGAGAGTGAAGACTGGAAAAAAAAAAATCTCCCTAGTTGTAAAGCTAAGACTGTAAAATGAAAAATTATAGAAAATCAGAGCCCTTAACTTAATCCAGCAGCAATAAGGAGCAATAGACAAGGCTAAGGATGGACAGTAAACACAGGTGCGGCCTGTAGTTAAACTCGGGCCCGCCGAGGCCTGCGGCCGAGGGCCGAGGGCCAGGGCTGTGACGGTGACTAATGTGATTAGCGCCGTAACAGGCTCCGTGCCGGGAGCGCCTGCCTTTCCCCAGTTCAGCTCATTTTCGCTGGAACCATGTTTTCATTGTGATAGGCCGATGCGATGCTGCCCCACGCTTGCAGAATTGAGTTTTTCAGATTTATGGCACAAACAGTTTCAAACGGTGTGACCACCAGGAGTCCCGTGCAAATCCCCAGGGCCCCTCTGTCTGCCTGAGACCCCGGGGCCTACAAGGGCTCTCCTGGCGTGAATCTTACTTCTTCCTACTTCCTTCCTCACTATATCCCCTCACCTAGAAGGCGACGACTCTACAGTCCGTGCTCAGTGAAGACCTACTGATGAGTGAGAGAATGTGAACGTAAAACCCAAACTCATCACGCAAAGTTCTCGCCACAACGACAGCCTCCCTGTATAATCGGCACAGTGGACGTCTGCACCAGACACCCACAGAGGAAGAATTTCTAGGAAAATCTTCACCAGGGACATGGGCTTCCTGGGGCAGGGATGTCGGTCCGTTTCATTCACTGATGTAGCCACCGCACCGGGCACAGCACGTGGCCCGGAGACGGCGCCTGACAGATGCTCCTTAAACCAAGAACCAACCCCAGCTGGCCAAACACTGGTCTGGCTGCTCAGTGGTAACAGCAGATGATGGCGCAGTGATGCAGTGCGAAGGTTTCGAAGATGGAGTAACAGCCCGGCAGACGCAGCAGTGACTTTTCCAGGCCTTTAGGCTGCCCGTTCCTCATCCCAGCAGGCTCGGTGTGGAACCACGCACTATCCCACCCTCAGCTACGCTTCAGATCACTCTCCAGGACCCCAAGGCCCCCCTAAACTCCTCCTGGAAATTCCCAGGTGGATGAGTTAAGGAACCTCACCACTTGAGAGCTGTGCCTTCAATAAATGTCAAGTCAATCAGAAACTCGCTGTCCGCCAAAGCCTGGCAGGGGCCTGAGCATCTGAGCGTCATGGAGACTCATGGGGCAAAGTGACCCCAATGCTGATGAATCCCAACAAACCACAAAGCCTGGTCTGAGGGGAACGTGAGCCCAGAGGCTCCACACCACCCCACTGTGCTCTCCACATTCGCAGCCTTGAGCAAAAAGATGACTGTGTGAAAATCGTTGTGAAAAGGCTCCTTCTGCCCGGCCTGTGTGGCTCCATGGTTGAGCGTCGACCCATGCACCAAGAGGTCGCTGGTTCAATTCCTGGTCAGGGCACATGCCCAGGTTGTGGGACCGATCCCCAGTGGGGGGCATGCAGGAGGCGGCCAATCGATGTTCTCTCTCATCGATGTTTCTATCTCTCTCTCTCTCTCTCTCCCCCTTCCTATCTCTCTAAAATCAATAAAGAAAAGAAAAGACTCCTCCTGGGAAGGATGAAAGGAGAAGGAAAAGAAAACAGTGCTTCGGGGAGTCAGACGGGTAGGAGGGAAACAGCCCAGAGCAGGCTGGTCTCCCTGCTTTCCTTCTTCATCCCGAGGGCCAGGAGGGGCCCACACCTTCAAGGGTGAGTAGACCCTCCCCAAGGCTTCCCGTTTAAAAACCCTCAGACTGGAGGGCTGTCTGCTCACACTGAGACAGCCATAACGATGACCTTGTCAAATGAATATATGAACAATACAGAGACTATCCAGGGGAAGAGGCTTCCATGGGACTCTCTGGGCACATGGTCCCCAACTTTACTACATCTCCAAAAAAGCATGCCATTACAAATCGTTACACATTGAATTCAATTTTTTGAATGCACCAACCACTTGGCTCCCTCTGCACATGCTCCCCCATCTGTCTAGAACGCTGTTCCCCAGGTTTCAGCTTAAATGTTACCTCCTCCAGGAAGCCCACCCAGACCTCCCTGGCGAAGGTCAGTCTCTCCTGGTCCTTCTCTGTCAGCCTCACGTGTTGTTGTTGTTGTTGTTGTTGTTGTTTTATGGTGCTCATGATAATATGAAAGTTTATTACTTACTTGCCTAATGACTCCTTTAGCTGAGTTTTCTCTACTAAAGTGCAGCCAGCACAAGGGCAGGAACGACGTCTTTCAGTCGCTCCGGAGCCTCCCTGCTTAGCTTAGCTCAGCACCTGGCACTTAGTAAGTGCCCACTTGATCACTGAAACTCTGTCGGGGTCACTGCTACTGAAAAGAACCACCCATTTAGCCAACTCTATGTGGGTAACCACCACATGCCAGGGACTGCGCCGACTGTCTGCACACCTCGCCCACCATCTCGCCGAGCAAACAATGGCCGGTCGGCATCTCTCGGGCTTTGCAAGGGCTGCCTGGGGTGTATTTCTGAAATGGGGAAAGTTCGGGTAAGGTCTCCCTCTGCTTGTGTCATGCACCACGCACGCATGTACATACACCAAAAGCCCCTTGTAGCCCCCAGGACTCCCCTGGGAGACAGAGCCCTCAAGGCAAAGCCACCTGGGCAGCCTAACAATGCACACTGCAGCCTCCCAACTTCACAGCGCTGGCGTGGATGGCAGCAGCTTCAGGGCCAAGGCGTTTCCAGCTTGACCTGACTACTTGTGATGGCTAATTTTACATATCCACTTGGCTGTCACAGTGCCAGGTATGTGGACAAATGTTCTTCTGGTTATTTCTGTGATCATGTCTTTGGTGAGATCAACATTTAAATTGTTGGACTTTGAGCAAAGCAGATTGCCCTCCCTCATGTGGGTGGGCCTCATCCAATCAGTTGAAGGTCTGACTGGAGCATAAGACTGACCTCCCCAGAATAGAAAACTCTGCAGCAGATGACCTTTGGACGTGAACGGCAGCACTGGCCCTCTGGGGCTCCAGCCTGAAAGCCCACCCTACAGACTGTGGACTTGTCATCCTCCACAAACATTGAGCCAGTTCCTTCAAAGAAATTGTTTTCTCTACAGAGATAGCTACGTGGAAAGAGGGGGGAGGAGGGAAACGCACACACATCTGACTAGCTCTGTTTCTCTGGAGGACCCTGATGCACCACTCCAAGGCTCTGAGCTGCCAGGTCACAGCCAGCCCCGGGCATCTCGGGAAAGGGGAGCGATGGCTGGACCCGGCTGCTGCCATGGGACCCTCTGAGGTGAGAGCCAAGAAAACACAGGGGGCACCATGAACTGAGTCAGGGTGCTGAGGGGCCCGGGATGGACAAAGTGAGACAACAGCGTGGATGTGATCCACTTGGGCGTAATTCGGGGCAAGTAGCCATTCCTCTCTGAGCACCAGTTTCCTTGTTTGTCCAACGGGATGGTAGAGGCTCCTGGGTCACTGAGTCGTTTATTGACCACCTGGCCTGGCCCCCATGCTACCCCCCAACAAGACCGTTGAATGGTAACCAAGCCTGAGTGGACACCTCTGTGCGAACGGGGAACACTGGGCTGGTGAGCGCTCCCCTGGGGTCAGTCAGAAGTCCCCACCTTCCTCCCTGGAGCAGGAACAGTGAGAGGCAGCGAACAGGTTGGTGAGAAGCCGAAGCCGTCTCAGGGCTCAGTGCTGAGCAGGTACCAGCCACTTCCTCCAGCAAAGAATTCAGTGACAAGCAGAGGGAGGGGGGTGAATCTGGAGCACCCCTGGAGAGAAGCCAGGAGACTCTGCTGACCCAGGGGCACCTCATACAGCCCTTCCATTATTGACAGCTACCCTGGCAGTCGCTGTGAACACCGGGTGTGATTTGGGTCTTTTAGGTTCAATGGAATCGGTACTTTTATCTGATGGTTTTAAATTATTCATTCCTTTCACAGAAAAAAAATTTTCAGCCACCCTCCTGCTCACAGACTTCCTGAATCAGATCAGGAATCAGGGATGCTGCACACGTCCCGTGAAGGCGTGGGTCCCGCACACCCCCGCAGACACGGCGCTCTCGTTCGGGTGGGACCAGTCCACCTGTGCCCTGCAACTCAGTGGGCGGGTTTGGAGTTATCATTTCTTCATCCGTTAAGAACGAGTTTGCTTTAGGGAAAACCATGTCTTTGAATTCCACTTGAATGTTAAATCGGTTTTAAAGGAGCAAGGAGGCTCCGAGGACTTCATCTGGGAGGTTTGTTTCAAATTCCACCGCCTCCCACCAGCACCACGTCCACTCCAGCCTCCTGTGCCGCTCGCCCTCTTCCAGGGCGAACCGCAGCCGAGGCAGCCGTGTGTGCATGCGGCCCGTGCCGCACACAGAGCGGTGCCCAGGGAGAGGCCGCAGACACACGGCCCGGGGTCGGGATACTGGCAGCAAGAAGCCTCTCTCTGAGAGCTGGCGTAGGCTGACCAGCTCCTTCCAAGCCCCCGTCTCAGGACGCGGGAGGCTCCCAGATCTCTGGGAACAGTGAAATCCAGACGCGGTCGCAGCAGGAGCTCACGCCCCAGGTGGCACGCACTCTGCACGGAAGCTGCTCCTGGCACTCCTCACCCCTGCCCAGCCCCGCTTCGCCAGAGCCATCCCCAGGTTGAAAGAGGACGGAAGTGGCCTCTCTTTCTGGGTGTGGGGACCACCATGGGGGAGGGAGCCTCGCTGCTGACTCTGCGTCATGCCCACTTTGATCAGGAGCGAGCGTCACTGTGTCCTCTTTCCTGGAAGGTCATTAATGCCACGAGAGATCTGGGGACTCTGGCCAGGAAAGGACCCCCATCCTTCAGTAGGTTTGGGGGCCCAGGGCAGAACGCATGGCTAGTGTGGGCCCCTTTCCTCTCGGAGCCCGGTGGCAGACAGTGGCATGGGAGGTGTGTCCCAGTCCGGGCAATGAGGAAAAACGACAGTCTGCGAGGGTCGACTCTGCCCCCAGAAAAGCCTGTAACTGAAAGCGCTTCGTATTCAGAGCTGAGAGAGAGAACACTCGACTTGAAGTTCCAAGGGGCAACTTTATAAAGAAATGTGAAATCCAAGCACAGCATCTTTTGAAAGGCTCTGAGACCCTTTACTCATAAACAGTATTTTATCACGCATACACCAATCCAATGACAGCAGGGGGAAGCGTTCAAGATAGAAAATTAATCCCACTTGGCTAGCAAAGAGATGTTTAATTCCTTCACCCATTTGGCCAAGATTCGCAATGTCTGCTGTGGGCATGGCACAGAAATCAGAATGGATCAGATGGATCCTTATCTCCACCACTGGGAAGAAGATATGAACAAATAATTTCAAAACATCATTGAATGGGGAGTGAAGTCACGGGGAGGGAGGAAAAAGATGTTTTATGCCATCAACTCACGAGAGAAAAAGACAAAACCAGACCTAAGGAGAGTCTGTCTGAACCCCAACCTGCTTGATGCAGCACCAACAAACCAGAGGACATCCTGAACCTCCATGAAATGGGATTTTGCACAGTCTGTATTTTTAGAAATTTCTCATTGCTTTTTGCAGTCCTGATTTTGCACAGAGAGATGAACACCTCGTACTTTCCAGATTAAAAAAGCACAATCAGCCCTGGTCGGTTTGGTTCAGCGGTTAGAACGTCAGCCTCTGGTCTAGAGAGACCCGGGTTCGGTTCCCACTAAGGGCATGTACCTCGGTTGCAGTTTGTCCCCGACCCTGGTTGGGTCATGCGGGTGGCAACCACTGAATGTGTCTCTTTCACGTCGATGTTTCTCTCTCTTTCTCTCTCTCTCCCTCCCACTGTATCTGAACAAAAAATGGGAAAACTTCCTCGGGTGAGGATTAAAAAAAAAAAGCACAATCAGAAGTTTAACTATATGATCAATGCCCGAGTCAGGGACCACAGTGCCTTAAAGGCAGAATGGACACACAGCCAGAAAGAGAAGGACAATCAGGGTGTGGCCATTCCCGTCACCCCAGAATTGCTGGACAGGTGGTCCTTGGCTTATGCCTAGGGATAAGCTGGTACACTGTGCAGCCAAGGCTGCCACTGGACAAAGGCACATTGTCACTGCAGGTCACTTTCTGAGGGATTTCTCCAACTCCTTTCAGCTCTGTTCCTGGGAAGTTGATATTATCGGGGTTGTCACCCCCACTTTCTATCCTCATTTCCTACGTGGGACAGAGTCAGGTGCATTGGTTGGAAGAACAGACTCTGGCCTAAGACTGCCTGAGTTCAACCCCCAGCCCCACCACGTTCTAGCTGTGGGGTATTGGGCAAGTCGCTTCACCTCTCTGTGCCTTTGTCCCCCCATCCTGACCCATAGAATTGCCAAAAATGTCAGAGCACCTGGCAGAGGTAAAAGTGCTGCATAAATGTGAGTTATTTCTACCTGCCAGGTAGGTTAAGCTGCTTTCCAAAACCACACGACAAGTTAGTGGCGGGCTTAGCAAACAATCCAAGTTTCACGTCGACCAGTGAATTCTGTTGCTTCTTTTCCATCCTTTCGTAAAGGAAGGTGGTAAAACTCCCTACCCCGTGAACAGTTCCAGCCACACTTGTGCAGCCTCAAGCCGCTTCCCTGACCACAGTGGTCTGCTCACCTGAGCCAACCAGTTCCTTCCCTAGGAGTTGGAAATGAGAGTCCGGTGTTTCTGAATGCTCTCTTGCACAAAGGCCGTGTGCCCTGGAGAGCGGCTGGCGGCAGTCATTTCCGTCCTAGAGACAGAACTGAAGCGAGCCAGCCTTCCTGAGAGGGGACAGTGTGTTCCGTGTGCAGCGAGGCAGAGGGCGAGGGGCGTCCTCAGTCCCAGAAGCTCCTGAGGCCCAGCTGCCTGCCCAGCCACAGAGTTCCCAAGAGGCCCCTGCAGTCACCGTTTGCAGTCACAGCCCATGATTTGTGTCTGGAATTGCAACCAAAGAGTCCCGGGGCATCCAAGGAGATGTCTGATCACCCACTGTGTCTGCACAGCTCAAGAGCCACAAGGACCAGGGAATGAGAATTTGGACACCAAACGGTGGTTGTCTGAGAACTTCTCTGAACATCAGTCTCTTGTTCGGCTTCCTTGTGGAGGACTTAGAAACATCCTAAGACTCCTGGAAGGAATATTAGTATAGTGAAAGAACATGAAAATAAAAGTCTGGATAGCCCCAAGGAGGCAGTGTGACCTAGCGTAAAGGGCATGAGCACTGCGATAAAAAAAATATCTGCTGTGTGACCTCCAGAAAGCTACCTAACCTCTCTGCGCTTCCATTTCCCTTTTGGTAAATGAGATAAGGCGTCTATGAGGTTGAAAGAGTTAAAGAGATATAAAGTGCCTGCACATATTAAGCAGGCATTAAATAGTAGCTATTATTATTATAGGCTGTAACTATTTATTATCTTAATATATTATAAGTAAAATTAACATTCCCCAAATGTTATTTTATTACATAAAACATACCAATACATAATAAATCACATTGTTCTTAATGTGGTGTGGAATACTCAACTAACATTCAAGAAAAGCAAAAGCATTGCTCAGGGAGTATTTTAACCAAGTCTGTAGAGAACTCAAGCAGCAGGACGTTGACAGCCTCGGCTGCCACATGTTGCTAAATCTCCTTGAAAATCAAAGATTTCGGAGTCTCGGACTGAGAGGAGGGGAGGGAATTAGGTTGGGAAGCATACAATTCCCTCCGCCAGCAGCCCACTCTAGAGCTGGTTTGGGGTTCCTAAAAACGTGGTGAGTGAAGAAGCACAAACCCAGAATAGCATGTCCACCAGCTCTGCAGAGTCCTGTACATTGGCAGACATTACGAATCAATTGTGATGCTTTTCCTGCTAAACCTGGACGGTGGCACAGACTCCTTCACACAGCAATTCAGGCAACTGTGAGCAGTTAGCTTGCACTGGCGGACTCTGTTAAACTGATTTGCTTCCCTCGCAAGACAGTAAAGGACTATCTGAAGCCATCTGCCTTCAGGTGCCAGGAAATCAGAGCAGAGGTCAAAAGGCTATTTTTTTGTAGCCCTGGGGCTCCATAATCAAAACCGAGATATGGTCATGTCTAAAGCACCCACTGATATCAACGCTTTTGTCTTAACCAACAAAAGCTTAAGAAGTGCCCAGCCAGTATGGCTCAGTGGTTGAGCATCGACCCATGCACCAAGAGGTCACTGGTTCAATTCCCAGTCAGGGCACATGCCCAGGTTGTGGGCCTGATCCCCAGTGGGGGGCATACAGGAGGCAGCCAATTGATGTTCTCTCGCACCGATGTTTCCATCTCTCTCTCCCTCTCCCTTTCTCTCTCTCTAAAATCAATAAAGAAAAAAATAAAATAAAAATGCCCTGGCCGGTTTGGCTCAGCTCTTAGCAGTTAGAGTGTCGGCCAGAGTGCGCCGGATTTGGTTCCTGTTAAGGGCATGTACCTCAGTTGCAGTTTGTCCCCAGCCCCGGCTGGGGTTGTGTGGGTGGCAGCCACTCGATGTGTCTCTCTCACATCTATGTTTTTCTCTCTCTCTTTGTCCTTCTCACCCTCCCTCTCTATCTGAAGATAAATGCAAAAATGTCCTCAGGTGAAGATAAAAATAAAAGCTTCAGAGCACCCTCTAAATTGCCTCATTAAGAGCTAAACAGCTCCTGCCCGTCTCCCACTCAAGAGCCTGGTGGATGTTGTGATGCCCCAGACCCCTCTTCAGTGATGAGCATCTTACTCCTGAGCTGGTGGGCGAGCTGCCAGCACACACCCTGGCCATCACCCGTTGGGGACTGCCTCCGCAGAGAGCCCCGCTTGCCAAAGTACTGGCTGGTCACGAGGTTAAAGAGCCAGGCTCCAGCGCCCGAGGGGGCACCTCTCAAGCTCCATCCCAGCTTCAGAGCACCCCACAGGAGCCCCAGTCCAGCCTGCATTGCAGCCCACCTTGCCCCCCACCCAGATCCACCGCTGGCTTGCCCACCACAGGTGTTGATCCTAATGACGCTCATCTCGTCCTGTTAGCTTCCCAAGCAACCTCACCTGCAACAGAACCAGCAGGAGAGAAAAGAAGTAACAGGCCAGCCGATGTCCAAAACCAGACTTGAGCGCTGGGTCCTTCGTTAACCTTATCCCTCACCCCACCCAACATCCTCATCACCGTCTCAATCCCTCACCCCTGTCTCAATCCCTCACCCCACACAACATCCTCATCGCCGCCTCACACATGGGGTCCGAAAGATCAAGTAAATTGCCGACACTATACAGCCAGCCCAGTCTTGTCCCAGCACACACACTGCAAACGACCCAGCCCTTCATCTAACTCCGGACAACTGAGACTTGCACGGACAAGTTAGAATAAATAGAATTTGGCCAAAGTTAGGTGGTACTTTCGGTGCAATTCAGCAGATGCTCATTGAGCGCTTACTAGTGTGCTAAGAAATTCAATGAATTAGAGAGAGAGAGACCCCAGTGCTTTGAGTGCTGAGCAACTGGTGAATTTTCAGTGAAACCACTAAGTAGAGGCTCGCGGGGGAAAGGCAGACCAAGGACAAGCAAATGCGTACAGCTGAAAAGTGGCTGGTGGACCAGTGCCAGATGAGGACCACGGGGGTCCCCAGGACAGTGAGGCTTGGTTGATTGCTCCTTCTTTTTCCTTAAATTGCCTGAGAAATGGGAATTATAAGGCCCTGGGCTTTGAGTAATAACACCCAGGAAACCTCTCAGGGTTGTCAGAGAAACGCATTTTACTTTCCAAAAGGCTATGAGACACTTGAACAGAAGAGGATGCCGGGTCTGAAGGGGCCAGGACGTCGTAGCTGCAGGACTTAAGGAGAGCCCTTCCTGCCGGAAGGGGGCGGGGCAAACAGCAGACTGCATTTGTGAAGGGAGGTACTGTGTCAGAAGGACAGTGGCACAGAGCAGGGTGAACACCCCTGGGCAGAGAGAAGCAGCGAAAGCCACAAGGACAGGCACAGAGGGACACTGAGCAACAGCCCATAGTGTGCCTGGCACCGTGGCACCGTCCCTGGGGGACAGCGGAAAAGCTGAGGGACCTGCTCCCACAGTGTTCCCTATGGGGCGGGGGTGGGGGGAGGCAAGGATAAAGGGCATCCCCTCGGTAGTGATGGGGCCATTTGTATCCTGATCATGGTAGTGGTTACGTGGGAGAAAACCGCATAGAACTACACGCGCGTGCACACACACGAGGGCGTGTACAACTGGAGGAAACTGCACAGGGTCTATAGTTTGGTTCAGATTGTACCAGTATCAGTGTCCTGGTTGTGACATTGTGCTACAGTTATACAAGATGGCACTGCTAAGGAAGCTGGGACCCAGACTCTATTTAATAGTCTTGCACCTTCCTGTGAGTCTAGAATTACTTGAAAATAAAAAGTCTTGTTAAAAGATGCAACTCCTCCTCCCTGGCCATCACCTCCTCTACCTCCTCTTCCTCAGCCTCTGCTCCTCCCCTTCTCCCTCTTCCTCTTCCTCCTCTTCCTCCTCATTCATCATCTTCCAGTCTCTCTCTCACTCTGCCAGGACTGCGGACAATTCGACAACGCCATCTGGATACAAAGGCCTCTCCGTGGGCGGGAACCATTACCCTTTCAGCGCTGGGCCGTGCGGCCTACATCATGTTACAGGGACGAGAGAATATTACACCAGGCCGCATCAAGTAAGAGTGTAATGTATTTCACTTAGCAGAGTCAGGGAAAGACAAGTACCATGTGATGTCACATATACGTGGAATCTAATGAACAAAATAAGCTAACGAACAAAATAGAAACAGACTCATAGATACAGAGCACAGACTGTCAGCTGTCGGAGGGGAGGGGAGGGGCTGGGTGCAAGGGGTGAAGGGAGTGAGCGAAAAAAATGCATAGTCACAGACTATGGTGATTCCCAGAGGTAAAGGGGGTGGGGCAGGTAGGAGAGGGCAATGGAGTATAAATGGAGACTGGACTTGGGATGGTGAACACACAATAAAATACATAGATGATATATTACAGAAGTGTACACTTGAAACCTATAAAACTTTTTAACCAATGTAACCCCAATAAATTTAATTAAAAAAATAAAATAAAAGGGCATCTCCTTAAATATAAAATAAATTTAAACTATAAAAGGATATCTCCTTTTAAAATAGAAGTTCATACATATTCCTTCACAGTTTGCATTCCCCCACATTATTTGCAGGCTTTGGCAGCACCTTATTCCATCTGGCAAATGGATTCTCCTTTTAAATATAAGATTTTAAATTTCTTCACGCAACGTTACCTAAATGGTTAAATGTACCATTTTTTTCATGTAGTCTTCCTTTTTCCTTTTTTAATCCTCACCCAAGGATATGTTTTTATTGATTATTTTTTAGAGAGAGAGAGAAACAGCAATCGGTTGCCTCCCATATGCGCCCTGACCAGGAATCGAACCCAGAACCTTTTGGTGATGGGACAACACTCCAACCAACTGAGCTATCCAGCCAGGGCTGCTTTTTCTTTTTTATGCATGAACCCCACTCCCTCCAGTCTCCTACCACCCCCAGTGGTACAACCTAGAATGCATTGTTCCATATTTTTCTCAGTTCTTGACTAACTACATATCAATAAGTACGTGTACTGTTGCATACACGTACAAACATGGTTCATTAAAATGGGATCGTATATGCACCTTTCAGCATCTTACCTTGCTCACTCAACAATACTTCACAGATAGCCCTCCCACCCAGTCGGTATTGCTCTGATTCATTCTTTTCAATGGTGAAAAGTTTCTCTAATTCATTCATTAATTCGCCATTCTTCTATAGATGATCATCACCGTGTTTCTCTCCCTCCCTCCCTTTCTCTCTCTTTCTCTCCATAGATAGATAGATAGATAGATAGATAGAGAGATAGATAGATAGATAGATAGATAATTGATAGATAGATAGATAGATAGATAGATAGATAGATAGATAGATAGATATAGATATCCGTCCCTCCCTTCCTCTCTTCTTCCCTCCTCCCCTCCCTCCCTCTCACTCCCTCTCTGCCTCTACAAACAATGCTACATTAAACATCCTTGGTCATTCATTCTTGCTTACTTATGCTTTCAGCTCCGTGGTGGGTTTCCAGGATAAGACCACTCAGTGGAGAGGTTGTGTGTCTCTATTTTAATGGATAGCTACCACCAGATTGCTTTTCAGAAACACCCTTCACTTCCTGTGAGCAGCGTGTGGACATCCTTTCTCCCGCAGGCCCGCCAGCAGCAGGCATTTTGACTCGTCTTACATTTCGGACGTTTGGAAAGAGATGAACTGAAGTTGGGTTTTGGTTTTCGCGTCCCTGCAAGTGCGCTGTCCTGTGTTTGTTGGCCATTTGAATTTATTCATCTGCCAGCTGCCTCCGCCTACCCACTTTCCTGTTCGGCTTCTTCGGCTCATTGGGACCACTTGTGAGATTTCTTTACGTGTTCTTTGCACGCTATTTTCCAAGTCTATCGTGCCTTCTGTGTTCCCAGGAGGGTGGGTATTTTTCTTCCTAGGTTCACTCAGGCCAAGAACTTCACTCAGCTTTCCCCCCAGGTCTTCACTTCTCTCCAGGACCCTCTGTAGGTGTTCTGAGCTCTCTGCTGGGGCTCCCAAAGCCGGCACCCACACTCGCACCCCACCACTCCCCGGCCCAGCAGCCATTTGGCTCTAGAGGCTGATGGACTGGAGTCAATAGTGCAGGAGTAAGAAGCCAAGTCCAGGCTGCCCTATGCAGAATCCCATTTGTTTTTAATATAAGATACAAAATGTGTGTGTGTGTTTGTGTGTGTGTGTGTGTGTGTGTGTGTGTGTGTGTGTGTAAAATGATTATATATTCATAAAAATCTTCAATGTCTCAACAGAATGGAAATGTGTGTACCAAGTTGTTTCTGTTGTTCTTACTGTTCCCTGGTTACCCAAGCACCCAAGCCATGCCAACCGAAGACAGAACATAAACCCACCTTGTTTGCTTAAATCTCCCTGTGGGCCCCAACCTGGTTTGTCATATGCAGCTTCAGGTATGGCTCTGGTCAAATCAGGCCCGGTGTATTTGTTTGTTATTAGTGTGTAACAAATGACCACAATCTTGGCAGCGTAACAACACTCGTTTATCATCTCACGGGTTGGAAGTCCAGGGCACTTTTCTGGACTCAGGGTCTCCCAGGCCAAAGTCGCAGTATTAGCTGACTTGGGCTCCTATCTGGAGGAACTTGAAAAGGTTCTGCCACACAGCTTATGCGGGCTGTTAGTCCCTGAGCTGTAAACTGGAGTCCCCGTCTCCGTGGTGGCTGACACAGGCCAGGTGTCCCTCTCTGCTCCCAGAGACCACTCATTCATTCCCCTGTGGCCTCCGTCGTCAAAGCAGCAGCAGCACTCTGGGCCCTTCTCGCTCCCCAGGTCTCTCTCACTTCCCCGTGGGCCACCAGCCAGAGAACACTCTCAGCTTTTAAGGGCTCACTGGATGAGATTAGGCCCACTGGGAACCAAGGCACATAACAGAACAGAGTAGCAGGAGTGATAAATCACCAGTCATGGGTTCCAGGGTCAGGGCTGTGGAATCTTGAGACCATTCCTAGAAAGTCTGCCCACCACACCCAGGAACCGTGACGCTTCCTGAGAAACCAGAGGAGCTCTGATAAGCTGGTACCATCTCGGGGCCCCAGGCGGGTCTCTCCTTGAGGTGTCTTCACCACCTGGCTCTCGCTGGCCCTGGCTGGCCCTGCGGTGCTCCCGCCCTGACTCAGACCTCAGCCGGATGCTCCTGTCTGCCTGCACCCACAGTGTTTGCTTGTGATGCTGTGTGATGGACAGTTTTGTGTTTCTTCCCTAGACTGGGGTCTTTCTTCTTTGCTAAGAGAGACGCAGTACTTCTGTGAGTTCTCCATAGTGTGTGAGGAAGAAAAAAAGGAACGGTGGGTGGAAGGATGGAAGAAGGGCAAAAAGGAGAGGAGTGGAGGAGAGATGGGGGGTTGGGTAGGAACTCATCTTTATCCTATACGATCTGTACCAACTGGTGTAGATTCCTACTAACAGGCAAAGCCAAAGCACCTTTTGACTCTCCTCTCTCTCTCTCTCTCTCTCTCTCTCTCTTACACACACACACACACACACACACACACAACAGCAGCAGAAATATCTCCTGAGTTCATCTCCAGGACTCTGTCCTGTCCCCAGTGGTTTGGTCTTTCCTGGCCTCACTTAGTCATGACCTTTTGGTTTGCTCACATTGGGCCTGATGCTCACACTGTGCCCCTGGTTCCCCAGCTTCTCCTGGGATGTTTCTTTGGTTCCCCTCTTGTGCCACACTGATACCTGAACCCTCCCCCTCCCCCATCTCGCTCCCAGACACCACCTGGGGCCAGGGCCCAGCCCGCCCACCCCACCCCACCTGCCTTGCCAGAATCCCTCAATATCAGCATCATAAACAGACAACATCTAATATGTTTGGCAATAAGTAAACTGTTGACCATTATCCCTTCTTGCATTTTAAATGGGCCTAAAGAACAAACAGTTGCAATGCAGTGAGAACACATGGACATTTAAGGGTACGTCTGCAGATTTCACTTACATTGCTGAGGGAATGCCTAACATTGTCCGCAGCACAGTCAGCTCTGTGGACCTCTCCATTCACGATGTGTTTATTAAGTGCCTGCCGCACTGCCAGCCAGGCAGACCTCCTGCAAATGGCTCCCCGCACCAGACCCCACCTGAAAACACCTTCCACACACGCATCCCACCACTACCGGCCCACGCGTGTCTGCCTCTGCTCTGTTGTGGTCGTTTTCCTTGTCTCAAGCCAGGAATGCAAATTCCGTGATGAATGAGCCTTGTCCATATGCCACACACGAGGTGGTGAGTGGGCACTTCATCAACCCCGTTCTTAATTCTCACCATGCTCTTTCACCACCAAAATCTTAATTCATTGTCATAAATGTGCTTTCTACCTCTTGGTGGAAGAAATAATGACTTTGTCAATCACTTCTCTTTTGCTGGACTTACTGAATTTCCTAAAATGTCAAGATAATGTCTCCCCAGCCTGTTTTCACTCTGGTACCAGCTTCTTATTAAATTATGTTGAGATACATTGATTTCCTTCAACAGGGAGTAATGGAACCCTGCCAGGAGTTAACACTAATCTTCTAATTCAGTAAGAATAAAATATGTGACTGATTAAATCTTAATTAACAGTTCACGAAAGGCTGCTTAATGTCAGGTGGTATATGCATCTTAATTATCCATCAGTGCTACTGCTGTTTGCAAGATGAGGTAGGGTCTATGGGATCTCTGTTGATCAGGTATGTGTGGCTTTTTCTTTTGTTCTACAGTAACTTCCTCCTGGCTCCCCCTCCATCTTTGTGGTTGTCATTGAGTTAGGTTTAGAAATAAGAACTTTCTATTATTAGGCTTTCTCCCACAAACCATCCCCTTGGTTTCATCTGAATGAAAGTGATATAGTCTATCAGATAGGGTAAGCTGGCTTCTGCTGCAATAACAAAACATCCCTCAAATCTTAGTAGCTATAAGAATGTATTTACTGCATGTTACATGTTCAGGGTAGGTCAGCTAGAGGCATTAGTCCACTCTGTCCTCACAGCAGAACTCAGATCTGCAGAGTAACCTTACAATCTTACACATTGTTGCCACTTTCCATGGCTGCGGGAAAGAGAAGATGACAAATTAAGCAGTCTCTTGAACTTTCTGCATGTTCCATTGGCCAAAGCAAGTTTCTTAGCCCTACCTACACCCAAACAGGAGGAGGAAAGTTCAATCCCACCATGGCTTCAGAAGAGGAGGAAATGAGAAAATCTTGAAGACAACCAGAGAAAAATGACACATCGTGCAGAATGATGATAAGCATTACAGAAGACTTCTAATCAGAACCATGCAATCCAGAAGAAAATGGAGTAACATTAACTTTAAAGTGCTGAAAGAAAGAAGAACTGTCAACTCAGACTTCTATACCCTGTGAAAATATCATTCAAAAATGAAGGTTTGTAGCCCAGCTTGGCAGGAGTTTGGAAGGCTTCACTCCTGTCCAGACGACAAAGGGAAAAAATAAACTAAACATCAACAACTCTTCACTCCATCAGAAAATTGAGGTCAAAAGAGGAGAAACAGGATAGATATAAGCAGCTCTCGTGATTAACTACAATGTAGAGGTTAAGAGCAGGGCTCTGCAGTCAGGCTCCTGCCATGTAAATCCTGGCTCCATCACCCATGATTGTGTGACTTAGACAAATGACTCACCTTTCCAGAGCCTCTAGGTCTTCATCTGTAAAGTGGGAACCTCAAGTGTCTCAGGGGTTGTTCCAAGGATTCAACGGGATGATGAACACAAAGTGGCTGGCACAGAGTAAATGCCTCATGTCAACTCTTCTTAAAGGAGGGGTACAAGTGCCCTGTCCTGCTTTGCCACAATCAAGGCTCCCTTTTCTAAGATGTTTCAGAGAACCCCACCCCCATCTGCTACCGTCGATGCATTCTAACTCTCAGCGCTGCTACAGTGGTCTCTAAACACACACACACACATGAGCACTTGGCACTTGGTTTTCTGAATGTCCAGAAGGCCCATCTGTGATGCCCTTTGCCCTTGTAACAGTGACACTGTGACTCAGCCTTAATGAAAAGTGTGGGCATCCTCATGCCACCATCACTATTTTTGCCACATCCACCGCACATTTACAATTACTTTATATTTTTATTTAAATAGAATCACTTTTTTTTTTACATAAAAGGCATTGACTTTTAGAGGGAAATTTTATCACTGCTGTACACAGAAAATCAATATCATTTCAAGTAAAAATAAAAGCAATGAAAACAGTGATATTAAATTCTAGCTAGGTACTATTGCCTGCCAAGACTCCAAGCAAAGGCCTCCCTCATTGCGTAAGTGTTTTCTGTTGAAGACATTCCGCCCCAATTAGGAGTTGGTTCTGGAGCTGGACTCCAAGATTGGAATCCCAGCTCTGCGGCTCAGTCACTGTGTAAATTAGCCATTATCTCAAAGGTCTGACCTTTGGCTCACTCATTTGTACAAAGGGCCAACCATACAGGGTTGTTACAAGGATGGAGACATACAACCCGGCACATGGTAAACACACAACAATAAAACAAAGTTGTAAGATGTGGAGAATGAAAGTTTCCACCAAGGATGAAGAAGGGGCATGGGTTATCACCCTAAATCCATATTCCTTGGCTGAAACATGCAACCTTGGCCCCACTGGCTCTGTAATTCCCTCCAGCAGAATGCCATCCAGGATTAGGACTGCAACAAGCTACCCCCAATTTTTCTTACCACATTATATCCAGCCATTTGCCAATGTCATCCTTGAGATCCAAGCAGTAATTCTCCACTTGGATTGATGGCAAGTAAGCAGCCAGAGATCCTTTCAAATTCCAGTATTCTAAGTCTGAGACACGATCAGATTGACTCAAATGGAAATACTAGCTGAAGCTGTGGGGGTCCACCTGTCACCTCTAGCTAAGATCTCTGGAACTTAGGCACCAACCCATGAAGCAATGATGGGAGACACCATCCCTGGAGCGACCCCAACAATTGACCAACCCTTCTCCGGGACCATCACATAAGCAGACGCAGACAGATTCCCACTGTAATCCATCATTCTGGTGGTTGTAGGTAACAAATCTCCTTTTATCAAGGATCAATCATTGATATCACCACTTCTGCTTGCGGCAAGCCCATAAAGAGGAAAATGTCAATCCTCAGTGTCGGGGGGCATAAGTAGGTCAACTATAAAGCTGGGCCCTAATTCCTTAGCAACTGTGAGTGGTAACTGGGAGAGAAGCCTGTGCTTCGAAATAGAGACCCCTTCATGGTCTCTTCCCTCCACCCCAAGGAAAAGACCTGCCACCCTGCCTTTCCCAGCCTGTCATCAATCAAGTGGTCACCCTGTTTTTCGCATGGAGTGTCTGCCCCAGGGGGTGGACCAGGAAGTTCTCTCAATCTCAGCAGCAGATATTCTACGACCCCACACAGAGAAGAGACAGCCACACTGCAGATGTCCTTCTTCATCCCCTTGCATTCTGAGCAGGCACCACCCAACTGAGGGATTCAGAGATGAGCTGAAGTAATGAGGTTTAGGGACATGCGGCCCAAGGGGATTGGAGAGCCAATACCAACACTCACCTTGTGTTTGCCTTCCCCAGTGACTCTCTGTGTGCACCACCTCACATTTTCTGGTCTCCTTGTGGACCCTTTTCACATTCTGCACCTATTTTTCTGCTGATTGTCTCATCCACCATGGAGGTCACTCCATGAGGGAGGGCATTTGCTTTTCTTATTGACCCCTTGCTTTCAAGAACCTGGCATTTCACAGGTGCTCGGTCAACAAGAACTGAATGAGTGAACGAATGAATGCCCTCAACCAGGCTTACCCAATAGAACTTTCTGCAAGGATGGGCGTGTTCTTTATCTGTGTGGTCCAACTTGGTGGCCACAGCGATGTGCCCTATGGTTGAAGTGGCAAATGAACATTTGAGATGGGGCTACTGCCACGGAGAAACTGAATTTGTATTATTTTAACTAACTCGAATTTAAATAGCCACATGGATGTTGTAGATACTATATTGGATGCCTCAGCCCCACACCAGCGTAGAAAGCCGAGAAGATACAGTCTCGTTGGTAGTCGGGAAAGAGAGAGAAAAAACAAAGCCTTTTCTGGGAAGGGAAAGAAAGAAAAAGGAGCTTGGTGTTCTCCGGGGAATGCTGTAGAAGCCTTGCTAATATTATAAAGAGCTCTAGCAGCTGGGGCTGTTGGTAGAAAATGCCAGTTTTTTCCTCAGTTAAGAGGCACCCCACTTTCTGGAGCATGAAGCAATTTGGCAGCTGCACTGAGGAGTCCTGAGGCTCAGGGGCCGGAGATGGAGAAACTGCAAGGGTCGTGCTGGGAGGCGTCAATAGCACAGGCTTTCTTCCCCACACCCCCTAGGGCAGCCACACTTCAAAACACGCCTGAGGCTTTATCCAGAGCCCTTGCCAGGAGGGCACTGCCAGCGCCACTCCACCTTCCTCCCAGCAGGTGAGCCCTGTTGTTTCCACTGCAAAGCTCTTGAAAACTTGTGAGTGGCACCTCTCCTGGGGGCATTCCAGCATTGGCTCCTGGTGGGGCTACTCGGACTCCTAGGTCCTTCCGAAGAATGTGAAGCTGCAGGAGACAGGGCCTGGCAGGCACCTGCTTACATGCCACACCTGGGCAGGCTGCTTAGCTTCCTTGGTCTTGATCTCTTCTCTCTCACACGGAGTCCGTCGCTAATTCTCACTCTTCTGAACTGGGAAGAGCAATGAATCAGCAAATCCATGCAAAGCACTTAACAAGCGTCAGGCACTGTGGTAGAGACTCCATGTTAATTACTACACCTGACTGCCTCCCTGTCCTACTCCCCAGTCTCTTGGGCGTCATCCTGCCCATCCCACTGTAAGCTCTCCCTCCACGACAGATCCGGCCACGTGTGTGGTCTGTGTGACAGTGATCCCTGAGCAATAGTGTTTGGGTTTCTTAGGACTACAGCATCCACAGAAATTACCCTATAACACTCACAAGCCCACAACACATCACAGTAACAATAATGGTTAATGAAAATAATCATAATAACCACTTATATATATATATATGTATTTTAATCCTCATCCAAGGATATTTTTCTGTTTATCTTCAGATAGAGTGGGAGGAAGGGAGAGGAAGAGAAACATCAATGTGAGAGGGACACATCAACTGGCTGCCTCCTGCACGACCCCAACCAGGGCGGGAACTGAATCACAACCGAGACACGAGATACGTGCCCTTGACTTGAATTGAACCTATGACTCTTTGGTCCTCGGGCCGACGCTCTAAACGCTGAGCCAAACCGGCCAGGGCTGTAAGCACTGATATTTATTGAGTATTTACTGTGTGCCAGGCATAGTGCTGAGAGTTTTTCATGCGTTGTTTCCAACGCTCTTTATGATAACCCTGAATTAGTATTGCTAATTCACAGAAGAGTCAAGATTCAAGACGAGCAGTCACTTCCCTAAGTTTTCATAGCAATTGCCCAGATTTAAACCCAGGTCTATGAGGATCCAGAGCCCAGTCCTTTGACCTCCGGGCTATCCAGGTTGTCAGGATGTGAAATAGCTATAATGAATGCAGACCGCCTCAATTATAGGGAGGACAAAATTCCTGTGCATCTAGGTGGCAAACAGTACTTAAGGAAACTGTCTGTGGCTTTCATGCTAACTAGAAATATTGAATAGATAGTAATAACCTCAGTGGAATCTTTCAAGTTTACCAAAGGAAGAGCATGAATCACTGAAGATGGCTGTATATTAGTTTTCTGTTGCTGCTGTAACAAATTACCACAAATTCCGTATCTTTACACAACACAAGTTGCTAATGGCATATTCACACTTTCCAAACAATAAGATGTTGACCTCTTCTGGACCACTTTTCTGCCCAGAAGTCTGCCCTCTGATCCCAAAAGATTCATATCCAACTCACATGCAAAGTACATTCACCCCATCCCAACATCCCCCAACAATCTCAACCCATCACAGAGGAAAATAATGACCATTCACACTGAATGAGTGCTTGCCACGTGGTGAGCACTGGGCTGTGTTAGCCCACTTACTCTTCATACCAACCCAGTTTAGAGATGAGAAAATCAAGGCTCGAAGAGGTCAAATGGCCCTGACTGATTTGGCTCAGCAGTTACAGCATTGGCCCACGGACCAAAGAGTCACAGGTTCGATTCCAGTCAAGGACACATACTTCGGTTGTGGTTCAATCCCTGACCCTGGTTGGGGTTGTGTGGGAGGCAACCAGTCGACATGTCTCACTCACATTGATGTCTCCCCACCCCACCCCCAACTCTATGTGAAAAAAAATCAATAGAAAAATATCCTTGGGTGAGGATTTTTTTAAAAAATAGGTCAAGTGATTGGCCCAAGCATACAGCTGAGCCAGGATTTGAAACCAGGTATACCTAACTCACTCTGCATGAGGTACTTTCAGTACTTGCCAGGTGGGCTTTGAAAAGTGAATTGAATTTAGAAAGTCAAAGAGAGGAGAGGGCATTCCAGACAGGAAGATGGCTGGAGCAAAGGCCCAGGGGCAGGAAAGTACACTCCACATGCAGAAGTCCAGGGACAGGCTTGAGGGGCAGGAACATAGAGCTCGCATGGGAAGGAGTGGGGCAAAGACTCGAACATGCAAGTGGAAGTCACATTGAAGACCTTGAGTGACGACTGACAGAAACGACCTTTCTCCTGAATGTCAGATTGTGCTGTTCTAGTTGCTTTTCAAGAAATATTTCACTGGAGTGAAGGAAGATGGTGTCACGGAATAGTCCTAGCTGCATGTTCCTCTTCTGCATCTCCCCGTGGGGACCTTCCCCTAGTCAAGGGGACATGCACATGTTTCTATCACCTTGAGCTTCATGAGGGCCGGGATGTCTGTTTTATTCCTGCTATATCCCTGGCACCTAAAACACACCTGGTACAGAGTAAGTGCTCAATAAACACTTGATGAGTGAATACAGAGACGGAAAAAAAAATGTTCCTTTTTTTTTTTTTTTTTTTTTTTTTTTTAACTATTAGAGAATGCTCCTGATGCTACATCAGAATGGATCCTTTGGAAGCTCAAACCTTTGATTTGTAAGAGACTTTTTTTTTTTTTAAGAAAAAGCCTCTTGAGGCATAAAAGTCCATAAAAAAAGAAACAATTAGGCTCAGTGGATTGAATGTCATCCTATGGACTGAGAGGTCCTGTTTCAATTCCCAGTCAGGGCTCATGCCTGGGTTGGGGGCTCATTCCCCAGTGGGGTACATGCAGGAGGCAGCGGTAAATGCTTCTCTCTCACATCGATGTTTCTATCTCTCTCTCTCTCTCTCTCTCTCTAAAAAAATCAATAAAAACATATTTTTTAAAAAATTCGGAAGGGTCACTAAGGTGGGAAGAGAGTAGAGAGGCAATGAGACGCCACTTAGAGGTCAGTGGGGCTCTAAGGGGACCAGACCCGGGGGAGGGCCCCATGAAGAGACATCTGTGTGGTGAGGCAGCCGAACTCTGTCCCTCTGTCCCCAAGGATGCACAGGAAGGTCAGGGCGATACTTCCTGTCCAGCGACAGCCATCTAAATGGACTCGTCACGCTCTCCTGTGCTGAAAACCAGGTGCACGTGCTGTCTGCAGAGGGCATTCTTCCTGCCTCCTCCTGCTTGCTGCCTGTCCAGCAGAAATTACATCCACCCATCTCGCACTTTGCACAGCCTAATCCAAAGCTCCAACAGAGCAGGACATTCATGGGTTTCGCCCCCCCCCCCCCAACCTTAGGCAGGAAGCAGAGTCCCAGATGTCCAGAGGAGTGGTCCCTGTGGGAGAAAGCTCCCTCTGGACCCAGACTTGACCGAGCCGGCAAAGTGGCATCACCCACTCCCATCTCAGCCTGCAGCCTGCAGTTTCAGGCTTTGGAATATTATAGATTCTCCCCACCCCAGTGACCTCCCACAGCCCACCTTGCTTTCAGAACTCGCATTCAAACACCATGAGCAGCAGCGAAGACGCCGCCTCTCTCCTCGAACGGAAGCTGTAGAGGCGAACAGAGGAGAGAGGAATCGGGACCCAATCGAACAAACACACTGCACCTAAATAAAGAGCCCGCAGAGCTCCAATTGGGCCGCACGGGGGCGGAGAAAAGGGCTGCCCAGCTCTGATTTCAGAATGGTCACTGTTCCGCAAAACTCGTGACAGCTTCTCAACCCAAATGGTGTCCACAGCAGTGATCTCCCCCAGATGCAAATCGGATCCCATCATCTGGCTGCTTAACCCATTGCCACAGGTCTTGGATAAAGCCCAAAGGCCTTGGTGTGACACCCAGGAACCCCAGGGGCCAGCCCTGCTGACCTCCCCTCCACTGTCCCTCTGTGATGGTTAATTTTATGTGTCAATTTGGGTTAAGGGATGCCCAGCTAGAAGGTGTGTCTGTGAGGGTGTTTCTGAAAGAGGTTAGCATCTGAATCGGCAGGCTGCTTAAATATCACCCTCAGCAATGCATGTGGGCATCATCCAATCCGTTGAGGACTCGAATAAAACAAAAAGGGAAAGGCAAGGCAAATTTGCTCTTTTACTTCAGCTGGGATACCCATCAGCCCCTGTCCTCAGACATCAGCAAGCCTGGAACACACTCCCTTCTTCCCTCCCTACTAAACCCACTCCTGCCCCCCTCTTAGCCCACACCTCAACCGTGACTTCCTGGGAGAAACCCATCGGACCTCCACACAAGACTAATCCCCACACCACACACCTTGAAGGTATACTCCACCTGCACAGCACTTCTCACGGTGGGGAATACCCACTGATACCCACTGATACCTGCTTAGTACCTACCTCCCAGCACCGAAGGGTGTTTCTGCTTCGTCATGATTGGCTTCACTATGGGATCCCCAGCCCTTAGTGCAGGACCCATCATGTATTAAATGCACAATAAGTATATATGGATGCATGATGAAGGAATGAATAAAAAGAAATGAATTTCCAATGCAAATTGTAAGTTAGAATGCCTTTGGCTGCAAGTAAAAGAATTGCCAAGTCATTCGATAGGAGTCTGTGCTCCCAGAGGGCTCACCGTAAGTTCTGTGGTAGATGGGGTCACTCTTGGAATAGAAGCGTGGATGACTACATCACTTCAAGGTTTCTGATTTTCTGCTCTGCCCATTTGTGGTGGGCAGAGTTCTCAGATGGCCTCTGAGATTCTGGCCCTCCCCAAGTATATGTGTACTTGTGTAGGCCTCTCCCCTTGAGGTTACTAATCAGTTGACTTTGAGTTCAGCAAAAGAGAGCTCATCCTGGGTTGGCCTGAACTAACCAGGTGAAGACTTTAAAACAAGAAGTCTGAGTTCATCAAAGGGAGATCATCCTGGGGGGGCCTAATCAGGCCAATGCTGTTAAACAAGGAGATCAGGGAGACCCCCTCTGCTGGCCTGGAAGAAACATCTACGGTGTGAACTGTGTGGAGGCTGTGAGGCAGATCACTGTGGGTGGCCTCTAGGAACTGAGCGCTGTCTCCAACCAACACCAAGAAAATTACATCCTCAGTCATTTGCCCACAAAGACGTGATCCTGCCAACAACCTGAAGGAGCTTCGAAGAGGACCCAGAGCCTCCCATGAGAATCACAGCCTGGTGAGACCCTGAACAGAGCACCACCGAACCCGTACCCAGACTTCTGACCCATAGAAGATACTGTGACACCACAGGGAGGTCACAAAGCTGGGATGTTTTCAGCTGGTAGGTTTGTGGTAATCTGTTATGCAGCCATAGCAACGTACACACACACACCCCGATTCCTTGTTCCTACTTACAAAAGTCTTCACCCCTGTCGGCTTCACCTCATCTCAGTTTCCTGCTCCATAGTAATGCTCCAGCCTCTCCGGCCATTCCCTGTGACTCAAGCAAGACAAGCTGTTTCCATCTGTTCTTTCCTCTGCATGGCTCACCCCATCCCCAACCTTGGTCGCCACACAGTTGTCAGATGTGCTACCTCAGAGGTATCTTCACAGCCCACCCAATCCAGTTCCTCTTGGGCCTTTTACTTCTCAGCACAGTATGTTTCATTACCCCAGTGTTCTTGAAACTGCACGCTGGCACCCAGGAAAGGGGCATGAAATCGTTTGAGTGAACGGCACTCATAGGGTTTTTCTTCTTCCTCTCTCTCTTTAGAATAGAATAGAACACATCAGAGCACATTAATGCATTGCATTGCTTATAGTAAGGGTTTAATGAAACTTTCATTTCAGTACATTTGTGAGTGTGTGGTCAGGACACAGTGTCAAATTAAATGGTTACTGTGGGATGAGTTTTAAAAGTTTGCAAAATGCTGCCCTGTTATTTTCATTGTTCGTTGTGTTTGTTGATTTGCTTATTGTCTCTCTGAATTGCCCACTGCAGGAATGTGGTCAGCACTTGATATATGCATATTGGATAGATTGGAGGGAGGGAGGGAGGGAGGGAGGGAGGGGAAGAAAGAGGGATAGAGGGAAGGGGAAATAGACCAACCCACAGATTTCTCATGATTCTCCAGAGGTGAAATTAAGGCTCTTAAAAGGGCCTCTTTAAAACCACATATGGTTTGAAGAAAAAAAAATGGCGGCGGAGTGAATGGAAGCTGCACAGACCATCTCCCAGGACCAAATTGGAATTACAACGAAAATAAAGACAAATCGTCAGGAAGGGGCAACTGAAAGGCAGCTTGGAGGACCACATAACCAGGGACATTGACTCAATCCTGGTAGGCTTGCGAGGACGCGAGAGGGGGCCGGGAGCCCATGGTCCACAGCGGCCTGGGCTGGGACCAGTGGACTCGGCTGGAACCAGGGGCTCTTCTGGAAGCTGCACCATCAGCTGGGTCCTGTGGCCTCGGCTGAGACCAGCGGCTGCCTTGGCTGGGTCCTGCGACGTTGGTTGGGTGCTATGCCCTTGGCTGGGTCCTGTGGCCTCGGCTGGGTGCTATGCCCTCGGCTAGTGCCGCAGCCTTGGGGGCCCTTAGCTGGGAGCAGCGCCCTCAGGTTAAAAGTCCCAGGCAGCTCCACAACCCAGAGCCTGGACAGAGGCTAAATTGGCAGCAGCCATTCACCTTGGGTTCCGGCAGAGGGAAGGCAAACTGGACTGGAACTGTATGGGGAAACTCGGGATTTGGTTGGTTCTCAGAGTTTTAGCTGAGTGCAGCCACGCAGGACTGTGGTCATCTTATTCCTTCACAGGGCCCTGGGGAGAAGTGGTGGCCCCTCCCTCGGAGATTCAACCCCACCGATGGCCATTGAAATGCTAACTGAGGCCCATTAACAACCAGCATCTGCCCCACCCTCAGGAAATCCTCTTACACTGAGCACCTGAGGGAGTTTTTCAGTTAACTCAGAAACCAAGGTTCTTCAGGTGACCTCTACTAATAGCATCCAGACAAAAAAGCTAGAGCATAACTACCATTCCCTGGGCTAGCAACTCTAACCAGGAAAGTTAAGACTTGACAGTGGTGTTTAAAGTGGGTCCTCCCTGCCTCATCCAAACCCAGAACAGGGAGCCACAAACAGCAGAACACCAACACCCACAGGGAAAATTTGGCAGACTCCAAAGCCCACTGTGATAGCCAAAATGGTGAAAAACAGAAACAAAACTCAAATGAAAGAACAAGAGACCTCTACCGAACATGAGATAAATGAGGTGCAGTTAAGCAAGTTAACAGAACTAGAATTCAGAGCCTTGATCTTGAGGAAGCTCAACAGCATGTGTAAGGACATGAGCACCATAAGTAAAGACATAGAAATGTTGAAAATCAACCGGTTAGAAATTAAAAACCACCAAGAAGAAATGAAGAATGACATATCAGAAATGAAAAACACATTGGAAGGTCTAAATAGCAGAGTAGAGGAAGCTGAGGACCGGATCAGTGAATTAGAAAATGGGGTAGAAAAAAATCAATCAATCAGAAAAACAAAAGGAAAAAATGATTAAAAAACAGGATGACAGCTTAAGAGAACTGTGGGACAACTGGAAACATAATAATATTCGCATCATAGGAGTCCCCAAAGAAGAAGAAAATGAGCAAGGGTTAGAGAATATATTCAAAGGCATAGTAACAGAAAACTTCCCTAATTTGGTGAAGGAAGAAGGCATTCATGTTCAAGAAGCACAGAGAGCCCCAAGTAAGAAGAACCCAAACAGGCCCACACCAAGACACATAGTAATAAACTGCCAAAAATTAAAGACAAAGAGAGAATCCTAAAAGCAGCAAGAGACAAGCAACAGGTTACCTACAAAGGAAACCCCATAAGGCTCTCAGCTGACTTCTCACAAGAAACACTACAGGCCAGAAGGGAATGGCATGAAGTAATTAAAGTCATGAAAAACAAGGATCTGAATCCAAGACTACTCTACCTAGCAAGACTATCATTCAAAATAGAAGGTCAAATAAAGAGCTTCCCAGACAAAAAAAGGCTAAGGAAATACATTAGCACCAAATCAGCAATGCAAGAAATGTTAAAAGGACTGCTGTAATTAGCAGTAGAAATGGGAAGAAAAATAGAACCACACTAAACAAAAATGGCAATAAATAAGTACATATCAAAAATCACCTTAAATGTAAATGGATTGAATGCTCCCATAAAAAGACACAGAGTAGCTGATTGGATAAGAAAGCATGACTCATCTATATGCTGTTTACAAGAGACCCACTTCACAACAAAAGACTCACATAGGTTGAAAGTGAAGGGATGGAAAAAAATCTTCCAAGCAAACGGAAAGGAAAAAAAAGCTGGGGTAGCAATACTCATATCTGATCAAATAGATTTTAAAATGAAGGCCATAACTAGAGACATAGAAGGCCACTACATAATATTGAAAGGATCTATCCAACAGGAAGATATAACCTTGATAAACATATATGCACCCAATATAGGAGCACCAAAATATATTAAAAATCTTCTGGAGGACTTCAAAGGAGAAATCGATAGCAATACAATCATAGCAGGGGACTTCAACACCCCACTGACATCACTGGATAGATCCTCTAGACAAAAAATTAGCAAGGAAACAGAGACTCTAAATGAAGCACTAGAACAAATGGATTTAATAGATGTCTACAGAGAATTATACCCCAAAACTACAGAATTCACATTCTTCTCAAGTGCACATGGGACATTCTCAAAGATAGACCACATGTTAGGGCACAAACTAAGTCTCCACAAGTTCAAGAAGACCGAAATCATATCAAGCATCTTCTCAGATCACAATGGCATGAAACTAGAAATCAATTGCAAGAAGAACATACAAAGACATTTGAACACATGGAAGCTAAATAGCATGTTACTAAACAATGAATGGGTCACCGAGGAGATCAAGGAAGAAATCAAAAACTTCCTGGAAACCAATGAAAATGAATACACAACAACACAAAATCTATGGGATGCAGCGAAAGCAGTTCTGAGAGGGAAGTTCATGGCACTACAGGCCTACCTCAAAAAACGAGAAAAATCTCTAATAGACTATCTAACCTCACAACTTAAAGAACTAGAGAGCAAACAAAAAGAAAACCCCAGAGCAAGTAGAAGGAAGGAAATAGTAAAGTTCAGAGCAGAAATAAACGACATAGAGACCAAAAAAAACAATTCAAAGGATCAATGAAACAAAGAACTGGTTTTTCAAAAAGATAAACAAGATTGATGGACCCTTAGCTAGACTCACCAAGAAACAAAGAGAGAGAACCTAAATACACAAAATCAGAAATGAAAGAGGAGAAGTAACAACTGACACCACAGAAATACAAAAGATCGATAACAACTACTATGAATAATTATATGACAACAAATTTGACAATCTAAGCAAAATGGACAAATTTCTAGAAACACATAGTCTCCCAAAACTAGACCAGGAAGAGATAGAAAACTTGAACAGAACAATAACAACAGAAGAAATTGAAGATGTAATCAAGACTCTCCCAGCAAACTAAAAGCCCAGGCCCGGATGGCTTCACGGGGGAGTTTTACCGAACATTCAAAGAACTAACACCCATTCTCCTCAAACTATTTCAAAATATTCAAGAAGAAGGAAGACTTCCAAACTCGTTTTATGAAGCCAGCATAATTCTAATTCTGAAACCAGAAAAAGACACTACAAAGAAAGAAAACTAGAGGCCAATATCCCTGATGAACATAGACTCCAAAATCGTGAACAAAATACTAGCTAATCAAATCCAGCTATACACTGAAAAAATTATCCACCATGACCAAGTGGGATTCATCCCAGAGATGCAAGGCTGGTACAATATTCGCAAATCAATAAATGTGATACACCACGTAAATAAAATGAAAATAAAAACTACATGATCGTATCAATAGATGCCGAAAAAGCCTTTGACAAAATCCAACATCCATTTCTGATAAAAACGCTCAGCAATGTGGGAATAGAGGGATCATATCTCGACATAATAAAGGCCATATATGAAAGACCTACAGCCAACATTATACTCAATGGGCAAAAATTAAAAGCATTTCCCTTAAGAACAGGAACAAGGCAAGGATGCCCACTTTTGCCACTCTTATTTAACACAATACTGGAAGTCTTAGCCACAGCAATCAGACAGGAAGAAAAAATAAAAGGGATCCAAATTGGAAAGGAGGAAGTGAAACTGTCATTATTTGCAGATGACATGATACTATACGTAGAAAACCCCAAAGACTCCATCAAAAATTTACTAGACTTAATAAATGAATTTGGCAAAGTAGCAGGATACAAAATTAATGTCAAGAAATCGATGGCATTCTTATACACCAATGATGAACTCACAGAAAGAGAAACTAAGAAAACGCAATCCCATTTACCATTGCAGCAAAAAAATTAAGATACCTAGGAATAAACTTAACCAAAGAAATAAAGGACCTATTCGCAGAAAACTACAGGTCATTGAAAAAAGAAATAGAGGAAGATATAAAAAAGTGGAGGCACATACCCTGTTCATGGATTAGAAGAATTAACATCATTAAAATGTCCATATTACCCAAAGCAATCTATAGATTCAATGCAATCCCCATCAAAATACCAACGGCATACTTCACAGAATTAGAACAAGTAATTCAAAAGTTCATATGGAACCAAAAAAGACCTCGAATAGCCACAGCAATCTTGAAAAAGAAGAACAAAGTTGGAGGGATCACATTACCAGATTTCAGGTTATCCTACAAAGCCACTGTAATCAAAACATTCTGGTGCCAGCACAAGAACAGGCATATAGACCAGTGGAACAGAACAGAGAACCCAGAAATGGACCCAAGGCAATATGCTCAATTAATATTTGACAAAGGTGGCAAGAGCATGCAGTGGAGTAAGGACAGCCTCTTTAATAAATGGTGCTGGGAAAATTGGACAGCTACATGCAGAAAAATGAAACTAGACCATCAACTTATACCCTACAGAAGAATAAACTCAAAATGGATAAAAGACTTAAATGTGACTCATGAATCCATAAAAATCCTAGAACAAACTGTAGGCAACAAAATTTCAGACATCATACGCAGCAGAATTTTCACTGATACATCACAAAGGAGAAAATGAACACATGAGACTACATCAAACTCAAAATTCTGCACAGCAAAAGATACAATCATCAAAATGGAAAGGCTACCCACTGTATGGGAGAGCATAATTGCCAATGATATATCAGATAAGGGGTTAATTTCCAATATATAGAGAGTGCTCATACAACTCCACAAAAGAAAGACAAAGAATCCAATTAAAAAAATGGGCAGAGGAACTAAATAGACACCTCTCCAAACAGGACATACGAATGGCTAAGAGACATATGAAGACATGTTCAACATCACTAATCATCAGAGAGATGCAAATTAAAACAACAATGAGGTATCACCTCACACCTGACAGAATGGCTGCCATCAACAAATTATCAAACAACAAGTGTTGGCGAGGGTGTGGAGAAAAGCGGACTCTAGTACACTGCTGGTGGGAATGCAGACTGGTGCAGCCACTATGGAAAACAATATGGTGTCACCTCAAAAAATTAAAAATTGAACTTCCATTTGACCCAGTGATCCCACTTCTAGGAATATACCCTAAGAAGCCTGACACACCAATCAGAAAGAATATATGTACCCCCATGTTCATAGCAGCACTATTTACAATAGCTATGATCTGGAAATAGCCCAAGTGTCCATCAGTACATGAATGGATAAAAAAGCTGTGGTACATATACACAATGGAGTACTACGCAGCTGTGAGAAAGAAAGATCTCTTATCCTTTGAGACAACATGGAGGGACCAGGAAAGAATCATCCAAAGTGAAACAAGCCAAACAGAGAAAGACAAGTATCATATGATCTCACTTACTTGTGGAATATAATGAACATAACCGTCTGAGGAATGGGGTAGTCCCAGAGACGTGGAAGTGGGGTACAGACTGACAATCCCCAGAAAAGGGGGTGGTGGGGGAGAGATAAACCACAGAACTTATATGCATGTGTGCATGAACCATGGACATGGATGGACAACAAAGCTGGAGACAGGGCGGGGAGGGAGGGGGAGGAGAGGAATCAGTAGGGGGAAAAGGAGAAACATCTGTAACAAAAATTAATTAATAAAAATAAATAAATAAAAATAAAAAATAAATAAAACCCCATATGGTTTTACGGCAGGCTTGACTCCTGCCATAAGAACAGGAAATAAAATTAAAGACACAACCATTGGAAACAGGAAAACAAAATAATGACTTGATCATATGGCTGTACACTTGAAATTCCCGAGGGAATCAACTGGAAAATTCTTAGAAAGTTCTTAGCAAGAGATCAAAGATTTAGAAAAATATTTAGATGGTTGAATAAAGATATAAGCATCCACTGTTCCCAGATATGCCGACAAATACCAGATGGTATTATAAGGGGGAAGAATATACAGGGAGGCGAGGTTACTGGGTGAACATCTTCCATTTGCCTCACAGGCCTCCTCCCTACTCCTGCCCATCCACCCACAAGGCTGATCTTGAGGACGACATCAGTGGGCCCCCTGGCTCTCCAGCTTGCACGTGGGTTTAGCCAATGGAGAACACCAGCAGGATTTCAGAGGGAGAGGAGAGCATGGGGCATGTATTCCCCAACTTCCTTCCCTGCCAATCTCCCTGGCAGGCGAGTATCCCAAAGTTTCCAGTTCCTCTCCAGGAGGCCCTCTCTGCACCACTCTTCAAGGGTCTGGTCTCTGCTCCCTGTTCTTAACTCTTCAGCGCAGGGGTGCTAACTGTTCCCCTGTTATTAGCCCAGAAGTTCTCTCCAATACCTTAGGATTTTCCTACAGTCTCCCTCTCCCACACCTTAGTAAATAGTCCATGTATAAACTCTCTATGACTTATCCCATTTGAGTGTGTCTTCTGTTTCCAGCCAGAATATGAATCTATATTTGGTGTAAGGATTCCATTCCCAGTAGCAACAGAGAGAGAGAGAGAGAGAGAGAGAGAACTAACAAAAAATGATGGGGACCTACACAAGCTTTCCTGGATGGGAAGACTAATTCTTTCCAAATTAACTTATAAGTTAATTTGTAAAGACAGTCCCAATCAAAATTCCAATCATTTTTTGGGAAGGAGTGATAAAATTATTCTGAAATTCCCTGGATTAAGAAATAACCAAGAACACTTAAGAAACACACTGCAAAATGGGACTCATAGCAGGAATAGATTTCCTATCATAGGGCTGCAGTCATTCAAGCACATGAGAAGTACAAGACTTGATGGACAGACAGAGTTACAGCATGGACACCCCTGACCACACCAGGGTGTAAATAGAAACATTTATCATAGGCTGAAGGAGGCCTCATAAACCAATGGAATAAGGAAAACTGCTCATAAATTGGTTTCTAGAAAATTGGTTATTTGTGGGGATGTAATCAAGTTAGATCCTCACACATACATCAAGATGAATTCCATATGTATTTAGGATTTAAAATGTAAAAACTGGCCATAAAAGCTTGCAGAACACCTAAATAAACTTTTAGCTGATGTTATGCTAGGGGAGGCTTTTCTAAGCATAAAATCAATGGGGAACAAATCACCGAGAAGGAGACTGAGTAAACTGATTACCTAAAATAAAATTTTTTTAAAAAAATCTATTTTAAAACCATCATAAAGAAAATCGAAAGGCAAATGACAAACCTGTAAAATATTCACAACAACTATGACAGATTAGGACTATCTTCTTCAATATATAAAGAACTCTTCCCAAATCAATAAGAAGAACATTAATGCCCCAATAAAAAAATAAAAATAAAAAAACAAACGAGCTATGAACCTGAAGGGAGGATTCACAGAAAAAAATATAAATGGGCAATAAACAAAACATATGCTTTAATACCACTTTTCCCACATCAAATTGGCAACATTTTTAAAAGATTTGTTGGGGATGAGGAACAAAGGAGGAGGCAGAGTGATTTTTTTAACAATCTTTCCTAAAAGCAAATTAATAAAATACACTGAGAACCCTTCAAAAGTTTATACAGCATTAAAAAAAAATAGAAATAGAAAAAAAAAATCAATCAAAACTGTAATAGAAAAAAATCAATCAAAAATGCCCAACTGGAAGGGAAAATTATAAATAAATTATGATCCAAGCAAACTATGGAATATTGTAGAAACATTATATTTTATATTTCCAGATACTTTTTCATGAGAATAGGATATGTTCAAGAGATAACATTTTTATTTTTAATCCTCACCCAAGGATATTTTTCCATTTGTCTTCAGATAGAGTAGAAGGGAGGAGAGAGAGAGAAACATCGACCGAGAGAGACACATCAATTGGTTGGCTCCCGCACGACCCCAACCAGGGCCAGGGACAAACTGCAACTGAGGTATGTGCCCTTGACCGGAATCGAACCCGAGACTCATTGGTTCACGGGCTGAAGCTCTAACCGCTGAGCCAAACGGGCCGGAGCAAAAGATAACATTTTTTAATCAGGACATAAAACTATACATGGCACAGTTTCCATTTTCTTTTGAAAGAGAATTATATATGTGCATAGATAAAACTGGGGAAAATATATATATGAGCTTTGTAGAAATACATATAGATTTTAAGAAATGAAAGAAAATCAAGCAATGGGATGGTGAGCATTGGTCTCAGGTCACAGGTACCTGGTCAGGAAGGGGCACAGAGGATGGGATGGGGGAGAGTGATCATATAGTTCAATAGAGGTTATTGTCAAGGACATGGCTTTTGTTTGGGGTGGTGGGTTCATGGGTTCTTACTATCTAATCAAAAATATATTAAATATGATGATAGATTATGTGAAATTGCTAATAATCAATTGCTTTTGATCTTCAAAAATGGTGATTTTAATAGTTCACTTTAATGAATAGACAGAAGACAGGTGGACAAAACTGGGCAGGACTAAACCAGTGCTGAGATCATGTCATGATTAAGGACTGTGATGAATCAGTTTTAAAAGGAGAAAGATTCAGGAGTCAGTACACTGAGATGTCAGTGCTGTTCGTCTCCTGGTGAGATGATTAAGCGGAGTTATTCTCTTCTCCTTTATCTTCTCCTTCCCAAATTTTCTACGAGGAAAATGGAACGTTTTATAGACTTCAAAATACGCATTAGTTTCCTTGCCTTTCTGTCCTGCTCTGATATCTAGTCTTGGCTCCAGAACACATAAATCAAGATCCAAGCCCTTGACTCCACCTATGGCTGAGGTTCAAATCCTGGAGTTGAATAATAACTATTAGTAATAATAGAGAAATATCTGCAATAATAAATCATGATTACTGGGCATACCGGATGCCTGTTTATCTTACTGACTCCTCCCAATCACAAATGAGGAAACCGAGGCTCCAAGGGGTCCAAGGTCACAGTGAGTAAATGGCAGAGCTGGGGATTGAACCCCAGACTCCAGAAACCTCTCTACACTGGCACAGAGATCTGCTAGTCCTCTGAGGTTAGATAAAAGCCAAAATAAGTTTATTCTGAAACATCAAGGTAAGAGGCTTTGAGAAAGGGGCTTAACACCCCCCCCCAAGATAATAGCTGTCGCTGTGGCCCCAGAATATGGGCTGAGAAGGAGAAAGGAGGGGAACCGAAAGCAGGGTACAGAGTCCAACACAGATCCGGCTGCCTTTCTGGTTCAGAGCCTCAACTGCTGAAATGAAGCATATAATAGGATCTCTGGGTGCTGTGACTCATGCCTGAAACATTTAACTTAAATCAGACTCAAATTCAATAGCTCAGAAATGAGCCCAAGTTTCCCAAGGAACTGCTCCTCTCCAGAGCTGCCCCAAATATCTTCCCCTGAACCCTGGCTCCACTCACTCCACTCAGGAGACTCAGAGCCCTCAGCCTCCTCCCTCCGTCTCCTGCTCCCCTTCTACTGGTCCCCCCAACTCTGAACGTGCCACCTACTCTCTTGCACAGCTGGTACTCTGTCTCTTCATCCTTCCCAACACATACAAACACCTTCACACACACGCATGCACACTCACATACATACCCACACAAACGTGCACACACACTTGTCTAAGCCACCACCCCTTAAGTCTCAGCTTAAATGTCAGAAAAAAACAGGAAAGCCTCTGAGATACCCTTTTTCTAGGTCTGGGTCAAATCTCCCTGTTACAAGCTCTCCCAACATTGTGTAGTATTCTTTTGCAGCACCGACCATATTTGAATTAAATGCATCCCTGGGCAAATGTCTATTTAACATCTGTCTCTCTCACCCGTCCATGAGCTAGCTGCTTGGGGGCGGGGACTTTCCATCTTGTGTACCCAGCACATAGCACATAGAGTAAAGGTTCACGGAAGTCACTGAATAGACCTTGGGAAGGAAGACATCACTGCATCCATCTTAAAGATGGAGACATTGATCCCACCATGAATCAGCAGTCACCGGGACTCAGCCTTTAATTCCTAAGAGGTGACAGATATTTACTTTGTTAACATTTATAATGGGCATTTTTAAACACACACACAGAAGAGCAAATGCTTGCAGACCACCATGTAGCTGTCTTCCAGCTCCACCTGCCACCCGTGTTCTGCATTCTTGTTGCATCTGCCCGCCCTTCCCACTTTGACTGATTGGTTAGTTGGTTTTCTTTGAGTATTTCAAAGCAAATTCCAAACATTATGTCCTTTACCCATAAAGAGTTCAATGTGCATTCCTAACAAGTAAGAGCTTTTAAATACATAACCATGATATCATTGTCACCCCAACATAATCAACAATGATTCCTTAATCACATCAAATACCAGTCTATCTTCAATTAATTCAGATCTGGAAAATATATTTTTTTGTTGTTTTTGTTGTTGATCCTCACCTGAGGATATTTTTTCCATTGATTTTTTGGAGAGAGTAGAATGGAGAGAACGAAGAGAGAGAGGTAGAGAAGCAATGATGTGAGTGAGACACATCGATTGGTTGCCTTCCACGTGCACCCCAACTGGTGCTAAGGATCAAACTTGCAACCCAGGTAAATACCCTTGACCAGGAATCAAACCTGCCACCCTCCGCTCTAACCACTGAGCAACACTGGCCATGGCGTGGAAAATATCTTTTAATAGTTTGTGTGAATCAGGATCCTAAAAAGGTCCATGCATTATATTTGAGTAACTCTCTTTTAATCCATAATAGTTCGTCTCCTTTTCTTCATGCCCTTCATTTGCTGAAGAACTTGAGTCATCGGCCCTCCTATATTTAATTTTCAGAAATGACTCCCTATCTTGAATCAGTGTCTTTAGCAGGGCGCTGTGATGGGGGTTACTGCCATAGCACGCTGCCCACTCTAGGACTCGCAGCATGACATCCTGTCCTCTGGACTCTGCAGGTATCACGAACGTCACATCCACTCGTGGTTTCGGGTCAGCTCAATGCCAAGGACACCAGACAGATGCCTGCCTGATCCTGTTCTAGTAAAATGGATCCGAACACTCAGAGTTTGACAACTGTCCAGAGATGGGGACCCAGAGGGGCTGCAGCTCCAGGAGGAGGTCGCATGGAGCACCTGGTTTATATAGGACATCATGAAACCAGAAGAGGGTAAAATGCCTCAAGAAGAAGTCCCTGGGAATCCTCCCCCTTTCTCTGCCTCCAGGGGTAGGTCCTAAATGACTGAACATCTTCTTCTGCAGATTGACTTTGCTCTTACTTCCGCCTTTGAATAAGCAGAATATTCTTGGACATCCCTGCTGATTCCCCGCATGCTCTTGCCTAGAACCTGTTGTGGCCCTTGGGATGGATGGCCCAGAAAGGCCAGACAACTTGAGATCTTCAAAGGCAAGAAGCTGGTATTGGCAACAGAAAGGCCAGGATGTGGGCCTATATCCAGAGGTGCTGGATAGAACTCTGGACCAGGCAGCTATCCAAACCCCTTTCCAGCAGAGGATCTCTATAAATCATGGTAGAAGTTTACCTCTTTGAGAAAGCAAGTTTAAGAAATCAATCTACTCTCTCCACCGGAGTGTCCTGGCTTCAAGGAGATAATGAAATGTTCCAACTAAGTAGAAATCACATTTATCTTTGGTTTTTCCAAGACCCAAGTGAGCCCATGACTCTGAGCCCGGGTTTCTGAATCTAGCACTGGGTGGAGGATCGTCAGTCATTCATCCATTCAGCCAGCTACCAGTCCTCCTGATTATCTATTATAGGTTAAGGTCTGGTGGGTGTAGGAATAATGGTAATCATGATAACATCTAACACTCACCATGGGGTATTGTTCTAGATGCTTTGTTTCATTTGGCCATCATGATGAAGATTGCGACTTAGAGTAGATACTGATATGCCCACTGTATTAGTTATCTGTTGCTACCTAACAGATTCTCACAAACTTGGAGGCTTGAAACAACACACACTTATTATATTATAGTTTCTGTGTATCAAGGGTCTGGGTACAGCAGCTGGGTTCTCCACTTCAGGGTCTCACCAGACTACAATGCAGATATTGACGGAGCTGTGGTCTCATCAGAGATTCGACTGGGGAAAGATCTTCTCCCATGCCTCCTCAGGTTGTTGGCACGATATATCTCCATGTGGCTTCAGGACCAAGGGTTTTGGTTTCTTGTTGGTGGCCACCATCAGCTCCTAGAGGCTGCCTGTAATTCCTGGCCACATGGGCCTCTCCAGCCTGACCATATACTCCGTAGCAACCTGTTTCTCCCAGGCCAGCTATGGAGACAGAGCAAGTCTTCTGGCAAGATGGAGTTCTACAGAACATAACAATCATGGGAGTGGCATCCCATCATCTTTGCTACATTCTACTAGTTCGAAGTAAGACATGGGTCCTGCCCACATTCAAGGGGAGGGCATCACACAATCATAAACCTGGAGGCAGGAATCCTAAGGACCACCTCAAAGTCTACCCTAAATAAGGCTCAAAGGGCAGATAAAATTTCCCCTCTGACATACAGCCAAGTGGAGGACCTGGAATTTGAAGTCAAGAATAAAGAACTCCCGGGCCCATGATCTCATCCATAAGTGCATTACTCGGAGAAGCATCACCGCCCTCAAGTTGTCACAGTCTCCCTCACCTACTGCAGAGACAGCAGCAAAACCTTCTGATTCAATTTGGCCAGAATCCAATAGACAAATAAACAAAGAGCCTGGACTGGGAGGAAGGCCTGCTCTGCCGGGAGCCCTTTGTGCCTGGCCTTAGGACGAGTTAGCCAGACAGAGAACAGAAGTGAGAGGACGTCAGGGGGATGTGACAACACAGGGCAGCCTGAGATGCTGGTGTGTTCCAACACTGGCCAAAACCTAAAGAAAATGAAAAAGGCTTGACAGGACACGAGGCACAAAGGGTGGGTTGGAAATAGGCTGTGAAGGGTGGTGAACACTTAGCGTGGGACTTGGGACTGAGAGGTGGGAGCCAATGATGGGGGTGGGCCAGGGCAGCACCATCAGATGATAAACAAGGCTGGCTGGTTAGGACATTATGACATTGGTCCAAGCAAGAGATAAAGCAGAGATGCGGTGACAAGAAGAAAAGACAGATTTGAGATGTTTTCGGAGGAAGCCAAAAAGTGATCATTTTAATAGAACTTGAGAGCCAGATCCCATGGGGGTGAGGGCACAGTGGTTGGCACAGGGGGGTCAGGGAGTCAAAGGATGGCAGAGAATTGAGAAATACGGGCTCTCTGGAAAAGACATCGTTGAACTCCTACGCTAAAGGACGAAGCCAGAATCAAAAAGACGAATCCTGCATGATCCCATGTACATGAAGCACCTAGAGGTAGGCAAGTCCATAGAGGCAGAAGGTATAGTGGGGGTTTCCAGGAGCGGGGGGCGGGGGGCGGGGAGCTGGTGTTTAATGGGGACGGGTTTTCTGTTTGGGAAGCTGAGAAAGTTCTGAAAGTGGACGGTGGTGGTGGATGCACAACATGTGAATGGAGTTCATGCCAGTACATTGTACACTTAAAGATGGTTAAAATGATTACTTTTATGTGATGTGTATATTACCGAAACTGTTAGAAAAAAACTCTCTTTGGAAAAGGTGACAGGGAGCCATTGGGAGTAACGGCACAACCGAGCATGGTCCAGACACAGGTGCCCTGGTCTGCTCCACTCTGACAGAAACCATGTTTGTAGGAAGAAACCCCCAGATGCCAACCCTTGGAAAGAGCCATTTATCAAAAGTGACAGTCTAATGGATGTCCCTGCTCACCAGCTCCCTACCCACTCCCTTTGAACCTGGTCAAAATCAAAATCAAGATATATTTGCTTAATGATTTAAAAGGCAGGAATAAAAGCAGAGACGGGGAGGGTTAGCTCCTGGAAGACTGTTCTGGCAGGGCTGCCTGGACCCTGTCAGACACACCCGGGTGGCCAAGGAACAGCCCTGCTCTTTGAGGGAGCCAGGCCTGGCCCCTCAGTATTCATCGCATTCATTCATTCATTCATTCATTCATTCAGTGAATCACTATGGGGCTTCCAGGTTGTACCTGTGTCCAATGTTGGGGGCCAGTGACTCAGAACAGCCAGAGCCCAGAAGGTGGGGAGATAGGAGCAGAGCAAAAGGCCATGTCCACTCTGGGAGACATCTCCATGCTGAGGGCCTGGACCCAGCGTCCCACAGTGTCCATTCTCCTGGGCTTACACTCCCAGCTGACTTTTTGCCATCTCTCCTTGAAGGTCTAATCTGTATCTCAGGGTTACAGCAGCCCACTCGGCTCTAAGGGTGTGGCAAGTGGCCATTTGATCAGGAGATCAGTACAGAGCAGCCACCTTGATAGAAACTGGGAGCTGTTGTTCAAGACAATGGAAGGATGACCTCAAAGACAGTTAAAATATCATCAGAGCCCAGGTGCAAGCTGTGGGAGGGAACCCAGGCTGGGGGTTGTTTCAAAGGGCAGGGCCCCGGCTCTGGTTTGTGTGGGTGCCTCAGGGGTGGGGCCCCCACAGAAAGCTGCAGCTCAGCTTCGCCCAGAGGCCTCTGGGAGGCAATGAGGTCATGAGAGTGGGGCTTTCATGAACGGGGTTCGTGCCCTCATGAAAGAGACTCAAGAGCTCCTCATCCCTTCTACCAGGTGAGGACACAGCAAGGACTTACATCGATAAACCAGGAAGCAGGCCCTCACCAGACGCTGAGTCAGCCTCCAGAACTGGGAGAAATAAGTTCCAGTTGTTTATAAGCCACCTGAATAAACTACAACACTCCCCTAAAGCCTCCAGAAAGAAACAGCCTTGCCAATGCCTTGATTTTAGTCCCCATAACACCCAGTGTGGACTCTTGACCTCCAGAACTATAAGAGATGAAACTTGTGTCATTTTAAGCCACTGCGATTGAGGTAATTTGTTACAGCAGCAATAGGAAACTAATACATCAAGTTTCTTCAAAACTTCATGTCAAGTGGCTTTCCTAAGGGGAAAAAAAACACTGTGTGTATTTGGTGGTGTTTCTAAGAAATGTTTCTGCAGTCTGATTGGGATGGCATGAAGGATAAAGGATGGAAAATAAAAAGACCTGGCAACAGTTGGCTAAACTTCTCACCAGCCAGGATGCTGGACTGACACCGTAGCACAAGTCTAGCTTCAGGTATGGCTTAATCAGGCCTCACAAGATGCCTCACAAGGATCCAGTCTTCTCTCTCTGTGTCTAGCTTCAGCTTCCTCCAAGTGGGCCCTAGTGCTGCCTTATAGTGACAAGTTGGCTGCCTAAGCTCCAGCATCACATATACTCTCCTTTAAGACCAGTGGGGAAGAGTCCCTGGTTTTGTTTGAGACATGTGCCTATTCTGGAATAAAGTATTTGGTCTGAGGAATGCAGTGTGTGATTGGCTTAGATTCAGGTCACTAGGGAAGTGGACATGGGGCACCATTCCAACTATCTTGAAGCAAAGATGAGAGAGATTTCCACATGGTGATATAGAAAGGTATCCACCATGTATTGTTATATTTCATATATAAATAACACATAAAATCTATATTCTTTATATTTACAAATCATATTTTATATGCATCTGTATTTTATTAAATAATATATAAATGATAGGTAACTCATCAAATATATTAAGTAAAAAATTGATGAGGGCTAACTTTTTAAAATTTGAGTGTTAATTCATAGGTGTGATTAGTTTGTTAAATTTCATAACCCATACCCTTTTTATTTGTGCACTTCTGTATATGTATGTTAAACATACATATACAAGAGTTTTTTTAAGGAAGTTGCAGAATAAACTATATAGTATGATATTATTTTTATTTTTATTTTATTTTGTATATATTTTTATTGATTTTGAGAGATAGAAGAAGGGAGAAGGAGAAAGATAGAAATATTGATGTGAGACAGAACCATCGACCGGCTGCCTCCTGCACGCCCCCTACCAGGGATCCAGCCCACAAGCCAGGCATGCGCCCTGACGGGGAATCGAACCTGTGACCTCTTGGTGCATGGGTGGACACTCAACCACAGCCCACAATGGCGGGCTGATGCTATTTTCAGAAAGAAGGGGAGGAGAAGTAGGAGAAAAGGAATGAGGAAGAGGAAACAAGAAAGGAATTACAAATAAACACACAGACAGAGAGAGAAATACCCAAAAGAATACTCCCCGGTTACTGAGTGGCTCCCTTCACTAGGGTGTTGCTCTCCACCAGGGTGCTGTTGCCCCCCAGGAGACACGTCGGGTTGTCACAACTCAGGGGCAGAGGCCTGCAACTGACATCAAGTGGATGGAGCCCAGGGATGCTGCGAACGTCCCACAGTGCACAGGACAGGCCCACAGCAGACACGGGCCCAGCCCCAGATGTCCACAGTGCCGAGGCTGAGAAGCCCTGTTACGCAGGTAAAATTTGAGAAAGGAGAGCTATGGAAGAGTATTCCCACTTTTTTTCCTGTTTCATTCTTTGAAATGTTTACCACAAAGCATCTTGCCTTTAGTATTAAAAAAATAAAAAGAAACACTCCGCACGGGGACAACGTAGATCAGGAGTCAGAAAACTACAGCCACGAGCCGAACCAGGTGCACGCCGATCGGTGCGCAGCCATCGCTGAAGGGGGCTTTGCGCGTTCAGGTGCTGCACGTTCATGGCTCTCCGTACCTGCACAACGGCCTTGGCTTTGCTGTTGGCCCACATATTTACTATTGGCCTAAAATATTTACTCTCCGGCCTTTGACAAGAAAAGCTTGCTGACCTCTGACATAGGCCATCGCTTTTTTTTTTTTTTAATTTCCCACCATGAAGCTCCCCTTCAACCCCACCCCTGTCCAAACTAACCAATTTGTTACATCTTCTGAGATGCATTCTGGAGAGATGGATGCAGTAGAAACCACTAGCTATCTCCGCACATCTATTAGTTTTTCTTCTGCTGCTGCTGTGGCTGAAAACACAAATTTATTATCTTCCAGTTCTGAAGCTCAGAAGCCTTGAATTGGTTCTCACCGAGCTAACACCAAGGTGTTGACAGGGCTGGTTCCTTTCTGGAAGTTCCTGGTAAGACTCCATTTTCTGCCCTTTTCCAGCTTCTAGAAGCCACCAGAATTCTTGGGCTCATGGCCTCTTCCTCCACCATGAAAGCCAGAAACGGCTGGTAGTCTGACATCACTCTGGCTCTGGCTCTCTCTCACATTTAAGAACCCTTGTGATTACACCTGGATAATTGGGGATAATCTCATCTCAAGGCCAGACAATTAACCTTAATTCCTTCTGCAAGCTTAATGCCCCTTTGCTGTGCAGCATGGCATACTCGCAGGTTGCAGATATTAGGATGTAGACATCTCCAGTAGAGCATTATTCTGTCTACCACACCAGACATCCACTCCCTGAACCCTCTAAGAAAACTTCAGCCCCTTTTGCAGATAGATGTGGCCAGGATATTTTGTTTCCATCAGTCAGGTATAAACTTAAGTGCCTGTGCAGTATCCAGAAAGGCTTGGAGAGAGAGCACTTCCTTCATAGCACCTGCTCAATTCTGTCAAAAATCAGATGTGATGGCCAGAGCTGCAGCAGCCACACTGGGCCACGATAATAGTACCTTATAGGCATGATAGAATGGATAGCTGAAGGAAGCCTAGGTCTGTGATGACTTTACTGACTCTTCATACAACCTAGAGGGCCTGCCTTGGCCCTATTTATGTAGGAGAAAAAAACGCTTATGTGTTTAAATATTCATGGAGCAGGAGGAGTGGGTTCTGTTACAGCAAAATGAACTGCCTAACAGTTTCTGAGGATGAAAGCATTCATTTATTCACTTATCCCTCAACACGCAAGTACAAAGAGCCTGCTGAGTGCAAGTAGGGTGCTAGATGATGGGTACGCAGACAGACACCTGCCACAGTCCTGGGCCCAAGAGGTCATGGCCTCATGGGGAGATAGGTCAAGCATAAGTTGCAATACAGGGTGGTGCATGCTTGCCAGAAGTATGACAGTTGGGCTGGAGAGAGAAGGGAGAATGCACAGAGCCTGCAGCTGTTAGAGGGGAAAGAACCTTCCAGGCAGAAGGGTCATCAGTGCAAAGGTGAAAATCACACAAGGGCCTGGGGAGGGAAATAATGATGAGACAGTCAGTGGATCAACAGCCAAATGGACGGAGTGGTGAGAGTAGGAGAGGTCATTTTGAGAGAAAGTGGGGAAAGTAAGATGTGTGAAGCTGAAGAGTTGGCTTATATGTTGGGGCCACTAGGAGAAGCCAGCTGGATGGCTGAGCAGGGACAGGGACAGGTATTAAGTGCCTGAGACTATTTTCCTGTTCCCATGAGCCCTCGTGATGCAGATGCTCTCAGGACCCTTCCTCATGCTTCACTCCCCACCGCAGATCAATGGGTAAAAGAGGAAGACACACCTAGCCCCGGGCTTCCAGAACCTAATTCTCGTCTCTACACCTTCCACATCACAGCGGCTCATTTTAGTTCCCATTTCATTTTCCTGTTGTTACCTTTGACCCCTCAGTTGGTGATTATTAATAAATCTGAATAAAGTAAACTACCCTCATCCCCTCCCCCCCCAAAAAAAGTTGCCGATTTTCAAAGTTCACAATGGGATTTATAAATGATCCCCCCTTGGCCAACACAGTCCCTCCCCTAGGCAAAGTGAACTGTTGGCAGGACCTTGCAAGAGGCATCCATCTCCTCCTCTCTTTATGTCTGCGGTTCAGATGCGCACAAATATGGTTCAGCACTTTTACCCTGATGTGGATCTGTGCACAGCCAAGGACGAGGCCAATCAGCCACTGTATCAGTCAGGCTGCTCTTGACAGTGTCATGAGTGGCACTGATGGAAGGATTCACAGAACACAGCCAACGACACTGCTGAAGCACAGGGTCAAGGGTGGCCCTGAAAAAGAGCCCATTAAATCGGACGGCGCTCACCTCTCTTTCCTGAGCAGAGAACACAAAACGCAGAGGGAGGCTGCAACCACAGACGATGGACGAGATGGAGCGGTGACGAGTCTCGGCGAATCCTGTCATGTCCATGTCACTTTGCTTATGCGGGACGCTGGCAGCCATTAGGCTGCTGAGCCAGGGGATTTAAAGGGGGGAAGCAGTGAGGCCTTTGAAAGGAATGTCCTCTGCCTTACGTTCTCCATACCAATCATTGCTGCACATGTTCAGAGCCTGGTTTCGAATCTCCATTATCACACTGGGTTTGAGGGAGGTTTTACTGACTATTTTGTGGCAACATCGTATATTCTCTCCACCTAGAACCTGGACATTTTTAGTGCACATGTAAATATAAAGGCTCTGAGAAGGCCTGCAGAAAAGCAATCAGCGTAGCATCAGGAGTAATGGCTCAGTGTCTGGAGTGAGACTCAATTCCGGCCTTGCCTTGCCATTTCCTAACATGTAAGCCTGCAGGGTGGTTGTGAGCATTAAATTACAGAGAGGGAAAAAAACAAAAAACATGTCAACTAAGTGCCTAGCACATGGTAAGCCCTTAATACTTATTTGCCAAAACAATCATTATAAATGTTGAGCCCAGTTTTGATTAAAACGCATTCGACTGTTCTATCCTTCTTTCATTGTGATGCCTGTTACATCCTATGAAACTGGTTTTCCTCAAAACACCATTTGTGAAAGATTTCAGTAAGTGGTTTTGTTCTAGTTTGACAGGTATTTAGGCCACATTATGACCCAAAGACTGTTCTAGGTGCTTTCCATGCGTTAATTCGATTAATCCTCACAACCACCCCATCGGATGGGGGTAGGTATGGTAAGTATGCCATTTACAGATGAGGCACAGAGAGAGTGAGTATCTTGCCCAAGGTCACAAAGTTAGTGAGTGGCTGGTCTCCAAGTCTCTGACCCCTGAGTTTTATGTTGGGAGCCAAAAATTCCAACCCCTGGGAACCCACTGAAGCTATTTCCCTGTGACCCAACTTCTCTTCTCCCAAATTGTCGCAACACCTCATTTGTATCAGGTTCCTCTTCTGCTCAAAAGCCTGGAATTCCTCTTCATCACCGCTCGGCCAATTTAAATTCATCTCGATTCTAGGCTTTCAATCTGCCCTCCTTGACTGTCCCTCTGTGTGCCCCCCCCCCCTTCCTGGAAAACTCATATTCATCCTTCAAAACCCAGCTGAAAACTCTGGAAGAACTCTCTGAACGCTTCCACCCAGGACAGAGTTACTGCCTCAACCTTTATTCCCCTTTCAGCCTTGGAAGAATCTCTATTGGTTGGCATTTGCCAGATTTTTTTTTTTTATCCTCACCCGAGGGCATTTTTGCATTTATCTTCAGATAGAGCAGAAGGGAGAGAGGGAAGAAGATAGAGAGAGAAACATCCATGTGAGAAAAACACATTGACTGGTTGCCACCCACACTACCCCAACCAGGGCCGGGGACAAACTGCAACCGAGGTACGTGCCCTTAGCGGGAACGGAACCCGGGACTCCCTGGTCCACAGGCAGACACTCTAACCGCTGAGTCAAACCGGTCAGGGCCATTTACCAGATTTATTGCCTGTTGGGCACCTACTATCACGGACAGAGAACCCCTCCTTCTTCTGGCTTTCCCTCCCAACTCTAGTCCTTGCAGGGTGTGAACTGACCCCATGCCGACCCCCGGAATGAGTCTGTGACTCAAGTGTAGCCAATCAGAGCAATGCACTGTCCCAGACTACAGGGAGTCCTTGGGAGTAATAACATGACCCAGTGGACGCCAGGGAGGCTGAAGCCCGAGACTCCGAATGGAGTGGCCTGGACACATGTGCTTACTTAACTTAGAGCCGAACTTAGAGCCGGGAAACTGAAGCCTGACACCACCAGCCCACTTAGGGAAGAGGTGCTTTTTGAGCATTAAGCCAGAGCAGAGGAGAATGGAGAAGATGGAAAGGAAGAGGAAAAGAGAACAAACCCGAGTCCGGATGACACTGGGTGAGCCTTCAGATGGGAGCCTTCCCTGGAGTAGTTCTGTTCTTCGACGTCTCCGTTATGGGAACCAATACATTTCCTTCTCCACTAAAGAGAGCTAGAGTCGGGGTTCTAGCCCTTCCCTGGTGTGGCTCAGGTCTGAAGAGCCGTCATCATTCAGCCTGAGCAACTTTTCCTTCCAGTCACCCCCCTGGAAGGCCTTTATCCTGAATGCTTGAACGCAGTTCCCTGCTACCCCCAAGACACTGCCGTCACCCCCCGCTTCTCAGCCCACTTGAGAAAGATTCACATCCACGCAGATGGGCGCCACTTACACATTCATGCATCTCAGATTCCCCAGGCCCTCGAGGGTGCCTTGCGACCCTCTGTTTCCCTAAGAGAGAATGAAGACTTGTTGGCTGTCTCCATGGCTTTGGAGATCCAGCTATTTCTCAGCAGTTGGAGTGTGAAATTTGGCAGATGGAACATGCAGATAACGGACGATGCTGCGTCTGGCGCCCAACAGACAGGGCTGGTTGCTTTACAGCATGCGGGTAAAGGCGGCATTAATTCCAGTTCATTCTTGATCGCTAAATGCGTCCCAGCAAAGCGAAGAAAACATGCACCCTGCAGTCTCTGGGTTCAAATCCCACCCCTGCCACTTACTCTCCGTGTGATCTTAAATGGAGATTTAAAATTCACATAAAATACCTCCAAGAAATGTTTGGGGAATTCAGAGAAATAAACCACAGTGGCACGTTGTAAACACTCAATAAATTATCTGATATTTGCTCTTTAATTTCTTCAAACATAGAAAAGACAGCCAGAACCTTGCCAACTAAATTGGAACATGGGTTTTACAAATAATTAAATGAGGTCAGCACAATTTCATTGGGGCTGTTCGGGCGGCCTCGGTGATAAATAAGGCAACTTTTTACAAGCGCATCTATTAGAACCTTAAATTAGTCAAACATAAGGAAGCAGGCAAGAAAAATACAGACTAGGAGGTGAATCTTGTTTGCAAATCGAAATGCGACAGAAATGGCCACGGATTGCAAATCATAAATTCCACTTTCCAGAAGCTGTTCTATGTAGATACCAGAAGGCAAATAAAAGTTTACTTAAAGATGGAGTTGGCAACGTCTACATAAAAAAAAGAGATGAAATGGCATGATTGCACAGCACCATATTCAAACAAGCAGTAATATATAATATCAGACCTTAAATTTTTCAAAGAGCTGAATAACGGTTGAATAACAGCTGAATTGGAACTGTTCAAGCATTTAAAAAAATGACGTGTCTCCTTCGGTCACTGCATTAGACATAATTCTCTCAAGTGCTGGGATCTCAGTTAACTCTTAGATGGTCTGAAAGACAATACGACATCTCCAAGATGCCTGAGGAGCTCCCTGAACCTTGCGGGGACACCACTCAGTGCAGAGCAAGTGAGGGTGGTTTTGCCATCTCAGGGACATCTGGCAATGTCTGGAAACATTTCGGGTTGTCACTACTGGGGGAGACGAGATGCTACTGGCAGCTATTGAGGAGAGACCAGGGATGCCGCTAAACCTCCTAAGGGCACAGAACAGTCCCCACAACCAAAAACGATCGGCCCCAAATGTTAGTCGTGCCTGGGGTTGAGAAGCCTGGCTCAGGAGTTAGCCAGGCTGTGGTTAGCTGCCTCTACCTGAGGGGTCAGTTCCCTCTCCGAGCTTCAACTCCCTCATTTGTCAAATAAGGGGGACATAATGAGAACTGCGTTTCGGGGTTGTTGAACATTTTGATGAGATATTCATAATAATAATGGCTACTGCTCAGACAGCTCTCGCTCTGCACTGTGCCAAGAGCCTGTACGTGCATGATTTGATTTCATATATATAACAACCCTATGAAATAAGTGACATAGCTGAGATTTTACTGCTGGGGGGAACAGGTTCAAATCCCCGCAGCCTGTGTCGTGGCCTCTTCATTCTTTATACTCACAGGTGGCCAAGCATCACCAGGAGTTTGCTGGAGATGCAGGATCCCAGGCCCCACCTCAGAGCAACCGAGTCCGAATCTGCATTTTAGCCATATCTCTGAGTGATTCACCTGCACATTGAAGTTTGAGAAGCAATAGGCTAAGGACAGTGATTGGCGCCTAAGTAAACACTAAATAAATAGTAATTATTTGCATTGCCATTATCATTAATAGCCTACAGAGAGATTCTCTAGAGAAAACACAAACTGAGTCATTACATGCATGGATGTGGCTAAGATCTCATGAAGGAACCTTGTCTACACCAAACACCCCCAAGGGCATCAGGTCTGCCCTGCCTTTTAGGAAGTCTCAGTATGGATAAAGACCAGCTGTCAAAAGGGGAAGAGCTCAATCTTCTGCCAGCTCAATCCAGCTCTTCTGATTCCTCCATCACTGTGCCTCCTTTAACATCCTGGCCTCTCTCCATGGTTTATCTATTTCACACTATGGTGTGAATGACTTAGGGTACACACTGCCTCTCCCGGAGATATTTGCAACACTCAAGCCATACTTTCTGCCTATGTTTGATAGAAGAACCCAGACTTCCGCTGCCAAACCTCAAGTCCTGGGTAGTGTTCTCTTCACATTAGTCACTCCAGGGGTGTAGAATGATGACATCACAAAGCACACTCTGTCTCTCTAGAATTTCCTACTTTTGAAATTATGTGAATAATGCATGAGTGCATCCTCAGTATTAACTTTTCCAATTCTGTACAAAGAGAAAGTCCCTTTTATCAGAGAGAAACCATGGAGGGTTCAAAGCAGACTCTGGACCCAGACTGCCCAGGCATGAATCCCAGCTCTACTCCTTACTAGCTGGGTGTCTTTGGACAACTTATTAACTTCTCTGTGACTCAGTTTCCTGGTCTGGGCCTCAAAGATGTGTTCAAGGAGTAAATGTGACATACCTGAGAAACTTAGTTCAGCGCCTGGCACACAGTAGGGGTTACTGCTTCCTGTCATGCCCACTTCTCAAAGGCAAGCAACTCAGACTTCTAGACCCCTGCTCTGTGTTCACCTGTATATGCCCCCCACAAATACACATGCACCTTTAGCACAAAGATGACCACACTGGACTTGGGTTCTGCAACCTACTTTACAGCTGAACCAAGCCATGGGGTATTTTAATACTAGTCGCACACACATAACCCTCATTTTGTTAAACAGCTTTGTCTGTCCAACCTTTGGATGGATGCACCAGCATGTGGGAACCAGTCCCTCACTGGTGGGCATTGAGATTGTCCCCATCTTTCCCACTGGCAGTGAATTAGACATGAAGAGGCAGCCAAGCTCCAAGCGTGTCAGACCTGGGAGCAGCCAGGAAGAGGAGCCAGGCAGAAGATGGTCTCGTCAGAGCCTCTGCCAAGGACAAGAAGGATGACGACAATCTGGGGCACGCTCAAAATAAATAATTGTCCTTAACCCTCTCGGAATGGGGAAGCACTCTGTTGGTCCCGGCTTCCTGTCACCGCTGGTTGCTGTGCCCCTCCACTCCCAGCGCCCTCAAAGCACCCCTCGGAGGCCACGCCCAGGCTCCCAGGTTCACAACAAATAGGCACACCTGCCCCGCGGTAACTCCTCCCCCGCACAGTGCCCCATGGGCTCACTCTCCAGGGACCTGGCCAGGCAAAGGGAGCTTCCTCTGGCCAGCGGGGACACGAAAGATGACCAGTACAGCGATTTTATGATTTGGCAGCCAAACCCTGAAATCCAACTCAGAGTCCTAATTTATTTTTTTGGAATTTTTTTTCTCAATTTTTATTAATTTATTTTTGTTACAAATGTTTCTCTCCCCCCCCCCCCAGACACCCTCCTCCCCCCATCCCACCCCCAACCCTCCAGCATTGCTGTCTATGTCCACTGGTTACTCATACATGCAGGTAAGTTCTTTAGTTTGTCTCATCCCTCCCCTCCACCCCCCTCTCCTCTGAGGTTTGTCAGTCTGAACCGTACTCCTTTCTATGTCTCTGGGTCTATTTTGTTCATCAGCTTATTTTGTTCATTATATTCCACAAATAAGTGAGATCATGTGGTATTTGTCTTTCTCTGATTGGTTTATTTCGCTTAGCATAATGCTCTCAGAATCCTAATCTATAAAGCAGACAAAAGATTGAACAGAGCTGCGTGGTTGGAGGGGGGAATGTAGAGCTTCATATTCTCCCCTGGGACACTCCACTGTCCTCTAGAACACAGTTTATAAACCACTCATGTAGTCTAATTTGTTTTTCAGATTTAGTGGCTAGAGCCCATGGAGGGGAATTATTCACCAAAGACCTACTTACTTACTTACACACAACAGTAAGTAGCAGAGTCCAGGTCCTGGCCTCCTGACCCCTGACTCCCAGACCACTGTGCTTTCTGCCAACTTCTACAATGCCTGTGGTTGTTTAGACTAAGGTGTGAATGGTTGTCTCATTCAGAGATTATTCTCTTTCCAGAGACATTTTCCATGAGAGCTCAAGTGTAACCTACATAATTAAAAAGCAGATTTCCTGCATCGGGGGGTTTCACTAAGAGGTCTAAGTGTAGAAAAGTTAAATAACAACTAGGAAAAAATTATAAACACTGCTTTCATATTTAAAAATTGAGTGGCAATCAGAGCCAAATGTGAAATCCACCTGAACTTTTATCATTAAACTGGAGACTACACATAAATGTTGCCCCAGTAGTCAGTGCCTTCAGACTAATCCCCATACCCTTTCTCCAGCCCTGGCTTATAACAACATGAACTCACTCTCCCCTGCCACTAAGGTACGTTGGTGGAAAATTTTGAGAACTCCCAAGCTAAAGGAATGACTCTGTAATGGCAAAATTATAGGCAACAGAGTCAGGAAAAGATTTTCAGTGAAGAAAGTTCATTCCAAGCTCCTGAAATCTCTCCCATGTATAAAGTCTGCTCTGCCTAATCCACGATTACCATAGCAACAACGATTACTGAGCACTTACTGCATGCCCAGCACTATGCTAAACACTTTATGAGGCTGAGAACGGGCACTAGAATCATCTCCCATTTTACAGATGACAAAACTGAAGCATAAGCCACCCAAATCTCACAGTTCACTGATAGACAGAACCCAGGAAACTCTTCCTTCCCGACAGGATGACCAAGTGTCCCAATATACCCAGGACTGTCCAGTTTTAGCACTGAAAGTACCACGTCCCAGACACCTGCATTCCTGGGCATAACTGGGATGACTGGGCACCCTTGTGGAGGGTCGGCGGAGGCTACTCAGGAAACAGAAATATTCCCTATGAATGTTTAAGTTCTTGGCTATGGGGTGCCTTTAGCAGTCACTTGGTTAACCAGGCTTTTCCTGAGGAGTTAGAAGAGGTGCTGACTTCTGCTTCTGGGCTGGGGGATCCCAAGACTGCAGAGGTAGGTGCAGGTGTTGGGGAACGAGCACCCATCAGGGGGCTGCACGGCGGGCACGTCTGGTCGCCTTCCTCTGTGCCTTGTACTGGGTGACCAACCGCGCTGTTCTGCCAGGGCCTTTCCGGCTCCCAAGACCCGGGGACTCCCTCAGTCCCAGGTAAACCAGGACACCTTACTCCCCTGTTAGCAGCTGGTGCTGAATATTCCAGAAAACTCACACAACATTAGCAACAGCATGCTCCACGTCTCTGTCTAGTCACTTTCTTTCTCTTTTTTCCTCTTAGATTTTTTTTTTAAGTTTCTCCACTCAAACTGGCAGGCCACGTGGCTGTTGTCTTGCTGTCATGGTGAAAGACTACAGAAAGGGAAAACAGCATGAAGGTCACTGTGCTTCACAATGAGTCCTTTAAAAACAACACAGGACAGAAAAGGAAACTGCCTGCCAGGTTCCTGGTAGTGGGAAGTAAGAAAAGGTTCCAAGTGGAAAACTGTTCCCCAGAAGAAGCATGTTGACCTGGCTTTGTGTTCCCAACTTGGGTTTAAAATGTTCCCTGAAATGTTTCAAAAGTCTTTCTGCATGTTTATTTTTCTTCCCCTGCTAAGAGGCAGAGTTGGGGGCACTTGTCGGCAAGTGGGGAGACAGCAAGCCTGGGTGCGAAGTCCTCCCCAAGACTGCAAGCCTGGCCTGGGACTGGGGGGGGCCCGCCATCTACAGCCCCCTCTGTGTTCGCATTCAACTCTGGCATCCCCACGCTGCCTCCCCCTCCCTCATTCTCTGCTTCTCCGCCGTGCCCGCGCCCGCGCCCTCCCTCAGCAGTCAGCCCTCTCTTTGGGCACTCACTCCCTGTAGCCAGATCACGGGTGTGCTGTGTGCGTCTCCGTCAGGCCCACTGGTGGGTGGTTCCCACCAGAATGTTCGCTCAGTGAAGGCAGGCGCCCTGTCTTTGTTCTTGCTCCTGTCCCCAGGGCACCTCCCTGTGCTTGGCAAGTGCAGTCGGCGCTCGGGTGACAGTTGTGACTGCAGGATTGATGTTGACTCCCAGTCTCTTTACTGACCTGCTCCCTGGATGATTAGTGCTTCCGTCGGTGGGGCTCCCTCAGAAGCAGAACTCAAGACGGAGAGAGCAGTGCAGGTAGTTTGTTTAGGAGGTGATCCCGGAGCGGAGAAGGGAAGGAGTCTATATCAGGTGTGTCATCAAGGAGGCTACCAATGTGGGCAACTAGGGCTCCATCGGGACTTCGAGGAGAGAATGTAGAGCATGCCTCCCAGTTACCTGTGCCCCTGCCACGGCAATCCCCGCTGTCTGGGGCTGCTGCAGGGACATTAGTCCTGTCATTTCTGGTCTGCCTGGGCTTGCGATGAAAGATGGCCCCTGGGCCGAGTCCTGAGTGCTGCCAAAGGACCGCCTTAGAATGGCCAACAATGGTGAGTACAAGGGGATAACAGCGGGGTGCCTGCAGCATCCGCCACAAATGGAGACCCCAACCAGCAAGTCCCTGGTATCTCCGAGATCCTCATCCTGCTGACAATGTATTTCTGCAGCATTTTCTCTGTGGGGGCATCCTTTCCTTCTTAGAATGCCTTCCGGATTCTCCCATCACCCCCCTGCCCGCATCCTGCATCTGCATCGCTGACTCCTCCTTACCGTTCTCATCAAGACAGACAGCCCCGCCCACTGCCCCATCCTCTGCAGGCCCGTCCCTGGGAAAGGCAGCAAACCGGAGGGCCAGGCAGGTCCCTCCCAACCCTGCCCTGCCCTCACCTGAGCTCCTGCCAGAAGCAGCTGCAGTGGGTAAGACTTTGAGCAGCACAGGGCGTGAGCTGAAGCATGCTCTCGGGATCGGCCTGCCGGGGCTCCGCACCAGCTCTGAACTTGGACAAGTTACCAACTGTCTCAGAGCGGCCGATAAAGAAAGATCTACCTTGCCCTGGCCGGTTTGGCTCAGCAGTAGAGCATCGGCCTATGGTCCAGAGAGACCCGGGTTCGGTTTCGCTAAGGGCACGTACCTCGGTTGCGGTCTGTCCCCGGCCCTGGTTGGGTTGTGCAGGTGGCAGCCACTCGATGTGTCCCTTTCACATCGATGTTTCTCTCTCTCTCCCCCTCCCCACTCTATCTGAACATAAAATGGAAAAATGTCCTCCAGTGAGGATAAAAAAAAAAGAAAGATCTACCACCAGGGCGGTGGAGAGCGCTGAATAAGTTCCACAACCGCACATTAAAGTGCTCAGCAGAGTGCAGGGGTGGCGAACTCCCGCTGCAGATCCAATCCAACCCCCGCCGGTTTCTGTAAACAAGGTTTTATAGGAACAGCCACACCCCCCAGTTTAGATGGGTGGTTGCCTCTGAGTTCCGATGACGGACTTGAGCAGCTAGGAGGGACCCTTTGGCCCTCAAAGCCAGAGATATTCACTGTCTGGGCCTTTACAGGAAAATGGTGCCAACCCCTCAAACAGTGGCTGGCACATGGCCGGTGTTTAATAGATATTGGATGTTTTAGTGTCAGTATTTGCTAGGCTGTGCCAAGCACTTCACATGTGCTATCTTATCTTGAGCCCTCACTGAATGTTGGTCATCTTCATTGTAACAAGAATGAGGACAGAGGCCAGGAGTCCCTACAGACATGCCTCACACGGTCCTCTCCTCCTCCCTCCCCCTGGCTCTCCTTCAAGAGCACCCCCTCCCCATCACTAGCACTGTCAGCAGCACCAGAATCTCAGGCTGGAAGCCTTGGGGTCCTCCTTGACTTCTTCTCCCTCACAAATCCTGGAGATTCATTTTCAGCCACATCCACACCTTTCTCTTCACGCTTTACGTTCATTTCCTCTTCACATTCCTCCCTAGACCAACATTTCTCAAAGTCGGTCCCTGAGAACACTGGTCCCCAGAAAGGGAGGGGGTTCCAATTAACTTGGGGAAATACTACATGTCAGATGCCCTTCTCAAAGAGTCACAGTGAACATTAACATGGTAAAGGCTCTGAGAAGTCCTGCAAAGAGATCTATTTAATTCTATGTAACCTAGTACTTAACACACACATGGCTACAAAATTCTTTTTCCCCACTTGATATGTTTCCACCATGGGACACCAACGGGGAACCACTGCCTGGGTCTCACCATGGCTTCCCCTCTGGAATTCCTTACCAGGTTCTCTTCCCTGTTATCTAAACCAGGAATTCATAAACGTCTATAAAGGCCACATAGTAAATAGTTTAGGTTTTGTGGATATTACAAAGGTGCTTCTGTAACAAGAGAGAAAATATGTTTTTATAAACTTCTTATTGGCAGAATTCAAAACTTCAAAATTTAAATTTTGTATAATGTTCGCATGCCACGAAGTATTCTTCTCCTTTTGTTTTTCTATTCAGCTCTTTAAAAATGTAAAAGTTCTTCTCACTCTCCCACCAAGTACAGATAAACAGGCCGTGGGCAGGATCTGAAGAGCAGACTAAAGATGCCCAGCCCTGATCTCCCACACTGCACCAATAAATCACACCTCCTAGAATCCGGTCTTACCACCCATGTTAAAACGTGTTCAGAGACTCCCCTTTCCCTTCTAGAACAAATATTAGCTTATCCCCCTATCCCCCCCGCATTCAAAACCTCTTAGTCTGACCCCCATTTACCTGTTCAATCTGACTTCCCACCACCCCCTTCACACACCTTTTTGTCTTATGCAGTTACACCTGCTCATTGCTCCTCATACACACCCATCCTTCCCTGTTCTGTCTTTGCTCACATGGCTTCCTCCTCCCGGAACTCTTCCTCACAGTCTCTGCACATCCAAATACTGTCTGTCCTTCAAAGACAAACTCAAAGGCCACCTCCTCCAGGAAGCCTCCCCTGCTCTCCCCAAGGGGAGCTGATTTCTCCTCCCTCGCAAACTCCAGGCCTCTTTATCTCCATATCACATGTGGCACTGGACATTATATATCTAAAATTGTGAGTATACATCTCTCTGCCCCAGTAAACTGCACATGACATGATACCATGAAGCTGCAAAAATAGGCTCCCACGAGTAATACCAAAGCTGAGAGTCTCAGAGTGTGATGGTTCTGCTAAGAAAAACTCTTCCTCAACCTCCTCCCTCCTCCATCCAATCCCTCCTCTTCCCCATATACATCCCCACACATTTCAGAAGTGGGGAGAGCTGGTATTAAGACATGGAAGATATTTTGTTAAACTCCAAAAAAGGTTGAAGTGGAAAAGGTGAAGCAGAGGTTGGTCTGTGTCTGGAAATATCCTCTACTGGAGGGTCTTCTCCCCACCTTTGGAAACATAATAGTATCCAAGGTCATAGTAATACACAGGGTTTACATCGTGAGTGTGTCTGGACGCAAAAAGTACATTATCTTGAAATGGTATCATGCAGGTCAACACAACCCAGCCGAGGAATGCTCTTATTTACTAATCTCGCCTCTCTGTGTGAGATAAAGTGGTTTCGCCAATGAGAGTTGACCTAGACCTCAGGGGAAACCTATCAGATGGATACACAGTAACCTTAAGAGACACGGTTCCATTTGAAACCCATTCTGTTCTGATTGACAGGAGAGGAGGAAGATGATCCATAGCAAAAAGATCCAAGCCCTGCTCCCCTCCTCGGCCCAGAAGGGAAGAGTTGGGGCACAGTGATGTAGGCATCCCCTCCTCTGTTATACCACCTCCGTCACACACACAGAAACGTGGACCAACCTGTGGGCCACAGGTGGAGCAATCAGGGTCTTTGAATTTCTCTCTTTTATCCACACAACCAATAAATAGATCTCGCTGCCCACTACCACCACCATCTTTTAGGTGAGAGATGGTGGCTGGTAGTAAAGAGGCTTCCGCTTGGTTGATTCATGTGGATATACTCAGGAAAAATTGAGATAAGGTTCTGCAACTTACTACAGTTAGCCCACAGAAGCCTCTGACCCAGAGCATCATCCCAGCAGTCTCAGCTGTTAGCCCATGAGCCCTCAAACTGAATATTGGCTGAACCCTCTCCAAAGTTTATTTAACATGTCTTCAAAGGTGCTTCATCTCAGGACACGTTGGACCCCACAGTCCTAAAAGGAAATATCGCAAGTCAGCACCCATGTCCCACCCACTTTTGCTTTCATGAGCCTTATCTTGATAGAAGTGTTCCCTTCTGCAGACAGCTGCACTTGCTATTTATTCCATTAAAAACATGCCATGAGAACAGCCACCCACCATGTTCCAGGTAGGAAGGAAAGCTTTTCTCGTGAGAAACCTGCCATCTCACCAACCTACAGTGAACTCCCATTTACACTGAAGGGGATAGAAGAAGCTGGATTAAATAGCATAGAACTTTCTTTCTCTTTCACATAAGAGCCTGGGCATACACAGTCCAGGACTGATGTGGCACAAGGGTCCAGCTCCTTCCCCCAGATCCTGACCACCCCCTTGACACATGGCCAAAATGGCTCAGTGCCAAGTCTATGTTACATCAGAGAATGTGGCAAATGGAGAAGGGCCTGGCACACTCTCCCCATGGAAATCACCCAGGACCTCCACGCTTTTCCCTGTTCACATTCCCTCCACTAGAACTTAGTTTCATGACCATGCTTAGCTTTAAGGGAGGCAGATATTCTCTAGAGCTGCCACAACAAAATGCCACAGCCTGGACCTCTTGCTAAGCAGACCCAAGCCCAGTACTAGTGGCATCAGCCTCAGTTCAAAGCTTAGCCTCTTCCAGGTGACTCCAAGCCCAACACAAATTGCAACCACCTGCTGATCACTTTGTAGCACATACCAGGCACAGAGAGCCACTGACATTGGCCTGCACCAGAGCCCCTCCCAAGAGGCCCCAGAACCAACACGCCCAGTGGCCAGCGTCAGACCACACCAGAGCACCACCCAACCATCTCCACAAATAACACACCCAAAGGGCAGACTCAGCATGAACCAGAGCCCCACTAAAGCAAATCCTGCTTGATGGGGTCAGCCCCTTCACAACAGGTCCTCAACTATTGTCACAGCCATTCCTTACAGAAAATAAGCCTGTGGGTCAATTCCTACCTTTGAGGTGCCAACAGCAATCAAGGTTCAACTACAACAGGAAGCCAAACCAACCCACACAAAGGACCCACCTAGAGCACCAAGCTCAGGTGACCAGGGAGATTGTGCCACTGGGCCCCACAGGACACATACTACATAAGGCCACTCTACCAAGACCAGAAGACATAGCTCTTCCTAATACAGAGAAACAAACACAGGAGGGCAACCAAAATGAGGAGACAAGGAAACATGTCTCAAATAAAGGAACAGAACAAAACTCCAGAAAAAGCACAAAACAAAATGTAGACAATCTACCAGATGCAGAGTCCAAACACTGGTTATAAGAATGTTCAGTGAACTTAGGGCAGAGTAGATTAACTAAGCAAAAACTTTAACAAATATATAGGGGGGGAAAAGGCATTAAAAGGTGGATATAGAAAACATAAAAAAGACCCAGTCAGAAATGAAGAATAAAATAACTAAAATGAAGACTGCATTAGAGGGAATCAACAGTGGCCTGGATGAAATGGAAGACTGAATTAGTGATTTGGAAGACAAGGTAGTGAAAAACACCCAATCAGGACATCAAAAAGAAAAAGAAAAATAATCCAAAAAATGAGAATAGTAGAAGAAGCCTCTGGGACAACTTTAAGTGTACCAATATTTCCATCATTAGGGGTACCAGAAGGAGAAGAGAGAGAGAGAGAGAAATTGAAAATCTATTTGAAGAAATAATGACAGAAAACTTTCCTAATCTGGTGAAGGAAATAGATAAGTCCAGGAAGTGCAGGGTCCCAAACAAGATGAACCCAAAGAGGCCCACACCAAGACACATCATAATTAAAATTCCAAAGGTTAAAGACAAAAAAAGAGAATCTTAAAAGCAACAAGAGAAAGCAGTTAGTTACCTATAAGGGAGGTCCCATAAGACTGTCATCTGATTTCTCAACAGAAGGGATTGGCATGAAATATTCAAAGTGATGAAAAGAAATGACTTACAGCCAAGACTACTCTACTCAGGAAGGTTAGAATTTAGACTCAAAGGACAGATAAGGAGCTTCCCAGACAAGACGATGCTAATGGAGTTCATGGCCACCAAACCAGTATTACAAGAAATGTCAAAGTGTGAAGAAGAAAATAGGAGGAGGAGGAGGAGGAATATGAATAATAAAAAGTAGTAACTACATACTTATCAATAATAACTTGAAATGTAAATGGATTAGATGCTCCAAACAAAATACACAGAGTGGCTGAATGGATAAGAAAACAAAACCTTTACATATATTGTCTATAAGAAACCTACTTCAGAATGAAAGACACATACAGACTGAAAATAAAGGAATGGAAGCAGATATTGCGTGCAAATGGAAATTTAAAAAAAATTAAAAGAAATGAAGCTGAGGAGATTCCAAAATGGTGGCAGAGTGAATGGAAACTACACAGACCGTCTCCCAGGACCAAACTGGAATTACAACTAAAATAAAGACAAATCATCAGACAAAAGCAACAGAAAAGCAGCTTGTGAGGATCATATAACCAGGGACACTGACTCGATCCTGGTAGGACTGCAGAGGCATGAGAGGGGAGCTGAGAGCCCACAGACAGCAGCGGCCTTAGCTGTGAGCAGCGCCCTCGGGTTACACTCCCAAGTGGCTCCACAGCCCAGAGCCGGGACAGACGCTAAAATAGCCACAGCCACTCACGTTGGGCTCCAGACTGGAATGGAACTGTGTGGGGACACTCGACATTTGGAGGCCACTCAAAGCTTTTGCTGAGTTGCAGCCATGCAGGACAGTGGCCATCTTACTTCTTCCCAGGGCTCTGGTGAGAGGAGATTCAACCCCACCCAGGTGGGCCACTGAAATGCAAATTGAGGCTCATTAACAACCAGCATCTGCTCCACCATTAGGAAATCCCCTTACGCTGAGCACCTGAGAGAGTTTTTCATTCAACTGAGAACCCAACGCTCTTCAAGTAACTGCTACTGATAGCCTCCAGGCAAAAAGCTAGAGGATAACAGAACCATTCCTGGGCTAGCAACTCTAACTAGGTAAGTAAGACTTGACAGTGGTGTTTAACGTGGGTTCTCCCTTGCTCATCCAAACCCAGGAGAGGGAGCCACAAACAGCAGAACACCAACACCCACAGGGAAAATTTGGCAGGCTCCAAAGCTCACTGTCATAGCCAAAATGGTGAAACAAAAACACAAATGCCAAATGAAAGAACAAGTGACCTCTATCGAAGATGAGATAAATGTGGAGCAGTTAAGCAAGTTAACAGAGCTAGAATTCAGAGCCATGATCTTGAGGAAGCTCAACAGCATGAGTAAGGTCATCAGCACCATGAGTAAAGACATAGAAATGTTGAAAATCAACCAATTGGAAATTAAAAACCACCAAGAAGAAATGAAGAATGACATATCAGAAATAAAGAACACATTGGAAGGTCTAAACAGCAGAGTAGAGGAAGCTGAGGGCCAGATTAGTGAATTAGAAGAGACAGGGTAGAAAAAAATCAACCAATCAGAAAACCAAAAGGAAAAACAATTAAAAAACAGGAAGACAGCTTAAGAGAACTGTGGGACAACTGGAAACACAATAATGTTCGCATCATAGGAGTCCCTGAAGAAGAAGAAAATGAGCAAGAGTTAGAGAATATATTTGAAGAAATAGTGACAGAAAACTTCCCTAATTTGGTGAAGGAAGAAGGCATTCAAGTTCAAGAAGCACAGAGAGCCCCAAGTAAGAAGAACCCAAACAGGCCCACACCAAGACACATAGTAATTAAAATGCCACAAATTAAAGACAAAGAGAAAATCCTAAAAGCAGCAAGAGATAAGCAACAGGTTACCTAGAAAGGAAACCCCATAAGGTTCTCAGCTGACTTCTCAATAGAAACACTGCAGGCCAGGAGGGAATGGCATGCAGTAACAAGGTCATGAAAAACAAGGATCTGAATCCAAGACTACTCTACCCAGCAAGGCTATCATTCAAAATAGGTTAAATAAAGAGCTTTCCAGACCAAAAAAAAGGCTAAGGGAATATATTAACACCAAACCAGCACTGCAAGATCTGCTAAAAGGACTGCTGTAATTAGATGAGAGGGAGTGGGTTGGGAGATGGGTGAAAAGGGTGAAGGGATTAAGAAATACAAATTGCCAGTTACAAAATTAGTCATGGGGATGTAGAGTACAGCACAGGGAATATAGTCAATAATATTGTAATAACTATGTATGGTGTCAGGTGCATAGTAGACTTGTTAGGGTGATCACTTTGTAAGGTATTTAAATGTCTAATCACTAGGTTCGGCACCTGAAACTAATATATGGTATATTGTCAACAATAATTGGGGATAAAAAGATTTTATTTAAAAAAAGAGGTCATGCATTAAGGCACTGAGTGCAGTGCCTGGCACTCAGCTGGTCCTCTGTAAATTCTAGTGATCAGGGTGACACATTTATCTGTCAGCTGCCTGTCCCTGTTATTCCAAGGGTCCTAACCTCATCAGAATAAAGAAGGCTGGGATAACAATGAAAATATTGTTTTAAAAATATAAAGCCCTGCCCTGGCAGGTTTTGCTCACCAGTTAGAGCATCAGCCCACGGACCAAAGAGTCGCTGGTTCGATTCCAGTGAAAGGCACATATTTCGGTTGCAGCTTGGTCTTCAGCCCTGGTCAGGGTCATGCGGGAGGCAACCAACTGGTGTATCTCTCTCACATCTCTCTCTCTCTCTCTCTCTCTCTCTCTCTCCTTCTTTCCCACTCTATCTGACAATAAATGGAAAAATACCCTCGGGTGAGGATTTTAAATAAATGAAAATGTAAAGCCCTGTGTTCTCTTCTTAATGCAAGAAAAGTGGGCTGAAGTTACAGCAGGAAAAATGGAGGGAAGAAGCCAAGGACACCCTCCTTGCTCGTATTAAGTAAAAACTGAAATGCGTTGGCAAGGAATGGCCTTTCTTGACAAGAGACTGTGTGCTTGCAGGTCTAGGAGTAGACAAGGAGACCCCAGAAGACCCTGAGTTAGATTTAAAAGAAAGGAATCAACGCTAAGACCCCCTGCTTACAGAGGTCACGTGGAACCATGGCACCAAGCGTCCACCTCTTCCTGTTCTTTAAAGGATGGCATTTGGGGTTTTGTTTCTTTTTTTTTATTATTTTTTTCATTTTTATTGATTTTAGAGAGAGAGGAAGGAGAGAGAGAGAAACACTGATGAGAAAGAATATCTATCAGCCATCTCCTGCACACACCCCCACTGGGGATCAAGCCCACAACCTGGACGTGTGCCCTGACCTGGAATCGAACCAGCGACCTCTTGGTGCATGGGTCGACGCTCAACCACTGAGCCTCACCAGCCATGCAGGGATTTTGTTCCTTAAACAGAGTTCAGAAAATATGCACCACTGATGGTGAGAGTTTTTAAAAACCACATACCACAGTTTATTAAATCATTGGAAAGAAAAGCTAAGCGAGAGTTACTAAATTAGATTACCCTATATGAAACAAACATACTTTCATCTAAAGTTCCTCTAAACAGATGTTATTTCCCCTCGCTGTAAAGGTAGGCTATTTTCTTTATTACTCTTTACTCAAGAAAAACAAACAGAGGAGGAGGGGGTTGCCAACCCACATTGGTCAGTTGCCTCGGCTTTGCAAAGCAATTCTTATCAGCTTTAATACTGCAATATCCAAGCAGAAGAAATTGGGAGGTTTTCCTTGTACCAGAACAGCACTGAGGGATGAAAATGCAGTCACAAGCGCGAGGAAAGTTATTGTGAAATCTGCTCAAGCTTTGCGTTTCTCCAATGATTCAAGATAATCACATTAGCAGTTTGAAACATTATGCAGTGACATCATTCAAACGGATAGCTCCCAGAGGTTGGATATGAGACCAGGGAATTAGTATCCATCACACATTTATGACAAATCTAATGGTCTGACCTGATTTGTTACTAGTTGGAGCTTATGTGGGTCTCTCTGACTCTGGCCACCTTTCTCATTTAACGACCCTCCTGGCTTAGAAGGACCCCCATGGAATCCATAATACCTCATTGGAATAAAAAATGGGAAACTCCTGATAACTCAAGGTCAAATGAGTGAAGTGTGAGTCTTCCACTGTCCAAGGTCCCGTCAAAGAGCAAGTGAAAAAAGCCTTTCCTGTTTCAAAGAGTGGTTTGAACCTCATCGACCTGTAGGTTAAGAGTTACAACTTTGGAAACAGACAGATCCTATTCTGACACATTCTGGATGTAGGACCCTGCTCACCTGTAACATCATGATAATAGTGGTCTCTAACTCTTGGGGTGGTTGTGAGAATTGAATAAAATTATATATATATATATGTATATATATAATATATTATAAAATTATATATGTATGTATGTACGTATATATTTACATATATATGAAGTATTGAGCACAATGTTTGGCACAGAACAAGACTTTAATAAATAGTATTTAGGGCTGTTACTATTTCCAGTACAAGTAAGACTTGAAACATTGCAAGTCAGGGAAGGTGTGTAAGAATCTAATACTCCAAAGACAGTATTGATGTCACTCCAGTTCTTTCTTCCTGACAATAGCAGATGACCTTGGAGCCCATATCCTCTTAGGCCAACTCAGTGGTCACCTTCCGGGGACAGTTCCACCCACACCGATGGATCCCTACCCCTGGCACCTGCTTCTCTCTGCCTAGAAGCATCCTCCAATCACAGGAGCAGATCAGCCTGTGTTCTGGGCAGGCTGGGGGCTACAGAGAGTGACACCCCCTGGAGGGACACTCAACCAGTGAGAGATGACAGTGGATGGACTTCAGATGGGAAAACTCTTAGGGGTGTTCTGCGCCATCCCCCAGAGCTTTCTAGGGTGATGGGACACGGGTTGCCCACCACAGTAAGCTGCTCCCTGACCCGCCCTTCACCGTCTTCCTTCCTTCTGTCTCTCTTCCCCAGCCCTTCATCATGGGACCACCCCAAATAAACCCTTACATTCAAATCCTCCTCTCAGGGCCTGCTTTGGGGTAAACCCAAATTAAGACCATTCAAAGGAGGCTCCTTCCTCCTTGTCATCTCCCCAGCTTCTCACACAAGCCCATCAGTCACCATGGCATACGCAGGGAGCCCAGGCAGGGCCACTTGACAGTCGGGGTTCAAATCCCAACTCTGCCACTTCTTAGCTGTGTAAACAAGTTAATTCCCTCTCTGGACATCCACTCCCTATCTGAAAAGCAATAGCTACCTCGTGGGGGGCTTAGTGAGGATTCGGGCATAGAGTGGGCTGCATCCTTGTAGCTTTTTACTAGCCAGTTGCAGCTCCCTACGAGAAGTAGGGAGCCGGGGTTTCCACTGATCCCTGGAGAACGCAAGGGCTGGCACAAGAGAAATCAAAACAGCAGAGCTGCAAGGATTTGTTGGGGAGATATTTTTACACAGAGTACTTACCATGACATGGGGCAAAACCTTCCCTGGGGTCATAACAGGCTGGTTCTATTGGCCGAGCATTGGCATCAGGGGCTGAAGAAGCTGCTTCCTTGTCCCAGGCCATGCTTGCCATTGGCAACCTCTCGTTGGAGCTGCAATATTTCTCAGGTGTTGCCAAGGCGATGAGCAACGTGTTTATTTTTCTAGAAAATGAGTGACAGCTGCACAACAACTTTTCCGTTGTCAAGAAAGGGGACCCAAAAAAGCGGAACCCAGGGGTTCCGTGCTCTTCCCGTTCCCCCAGGAAGACGGTCGACGCAGTCACGTCTCGAACCAGCACAAATCCCAATGAAAACTTAGGCACTTGGCTGGAATGTCTAGAGCGAGTTGTCCCAAATAAATGTGAAGGAAACTTAAAAATTAATGAAGTTCTGGGCAACCTGAGCAGTGACATTTTTCACGACATCCTCCAACGCGTTCCTAATTAGAGGGATCTGGCTGCTGGTTTCTGTGTCTGACGCCTCACCTGGGGAATTCCCGAGGGGGTTAGGAAGGGCTACCAGCTTGAGGCTGGCTTTTCCTTGTCTTGGAAAAACCGACAATTCCATTGTGGGCTCTCCAGTCGAGATAAAGCTCTGGCCGGGATGACAAAGGAGACATCTGGGAGCTGTGATTCAGGGGAGAGCTCTGTTGGCCTGTATGGCTCACCTGGGCAAACATGTTGGCAGAAGAGGGAGCAGATGGAATCATCCAAGCAACCCAGAAATGACGTAGCCTGAGAGCCCCTGGCAGCCCAAGGCAGACACCCTTGCCTCTTCTGGTCCTGATGAAATAACAATTGCACAGGCAGGGTCCCTACCCCAAGGACACAGACATGGGAGGGAGACAGACAAGCAAATAATTAGACAAGTAATTTCCAGTTATGTTCAAGAAGAGCCACGGTTCTGAAGGACCAGGTGCTACCCAGTCTTGAGGGTCGGGAAAGCTCAGACCGCTGAGACCTGAATGGTGAGGAGCTCTCCGGACTGCAGAAAGGGGAAGAGCGTTCCAGCAGAGGAAGGAGTATGTGGGAGCCCTGAACTCTAGGGCTCGCTTCAGGCACGGAACGCGGGCCCTCATAACTGAAGCCAGAGGTGAGGGGGCAAAATTAACACGGTAACTTACGCAATGCGCCTGGCACGCAGTAGGTTTTCCTTCATTGAGATAGTCATCGTGGGGAAGTCTCTACCAGCTCTGAAGGAAGCACTATTTTGGCACTTTCCACCTGCGGTTAAAACTGTTCTCAGAGTGCACAGCTGACGCCTGTGGTCACCTGGGAACTGTGTGTTATAACAAGGCCCCGCCCTGCAGCCCCAAAAGTGCCTTCTCTGTGCCTCGGTGGCCGCCCAGGCTCCGTGGAGGACACGCAGGCGCACCTGAGTGTGGCTCACCTGTGCTGGACCCAGCGAGAAAGCAACCTGGCACAAAGCAGAGAGGCCCTGAAGGTAACCAGGACCACTTCTCAACGGAGAGTCCAGCAACCACTTACCTTCACTGCACCCCCAGGGCTGGCTTTACGGGTGCACCAGCTTGCAGTCACTCAGGGCCACCCAAGGCTCTGCCGACACCATCTTAAAATCCTTCCTTTTCTATTTACTTATTTTTATTTTTCTAAATATCTTTTCATTAATTTTAGAGAGAGAGGAAGGGAGAGGGAAAGACAGATAGAAACATCGATGAGAGAGAACCACTGATGGGCTGCCTCCTGCATGCCCCCTACTGGGATCGAGCCTGCAACCCAGACATGTGCCTGAACTGGGAATCGAAATAGCGACCTCACCATGCATAGGACGATGCTCAACTAACTGGGCCACACCGGCCGGGCAAAATTCTTTCGTTTTGAAACAAGAGGCCTCACCATGTTATTCTGCACTCGACCCTGCCAATTACACAGCTGCCCCTGCCTCTCCCCAAGCCGCTGACCCAAGTGCGTCCCCTCTCCAGTCCCTGACGGCCTCTTTTACAAGCTGAATGATGGTCAAAAGACCAAAGCTGTTTCCTTCTAATAAATACCTCTGAGGCTCTTTCAGAACCTGGCCCTCTGGGCAGCTACCCAGTTGGCCCACTCCATCAACGATTTCTGGGGCCAAAAATGCTGGGATCCCTGGACAGCAACTGTACTGATATTTACAGCTCTTCCTTTCACCATGTGGGACAAATCAGCGGCATCAGAAGACAGGAGCACATCACAATAGGAGCAGTAATGCTGGACCCAAATAGACTTGGGTTCAAATCCCAACCCTGCCTTTGACCCACTGGGCGACCTTGGGTGAGACACGTAACCTCTCTCAGGCCTCCATTCCCTCTAAAGCTCTACCCCTGAAATGAACAGAACGGCAGCGTTGTTGTGGAGGTTAAATGAGCCCGTGGATGTGGAGTGTTCTGCACACAGTAAGTGCTCTTTACCAGCCTTTCTAGGGGCGCCACCGTCTCTCCCTGCACTGCGTGCAGTCCTGGTGTGGGTGTCAGTCAGGGTACACCCCTCCCCACCAGAGAAGCCAAAGGCGGCTCCGGATGCTTTTCCCACTAGAGCTTCCTCTTGCAGTGATCACACAGCTCGGGGAACAGGCGCAGGATACAGACTCGGTCATCAGCCTCTTCCCTGAGCTGAGCTGGGGCCGCAGAGGTGCGAGACCCTGGCTTGTGCTCATGATTCCCTCGATGGTCCTGACACGGCTGGAGGGCACTGCCAGCCGTGACGACCCCCCGGAGCTGTCCGGGTGTCCAGCCTTCATTCAACCCTGTGAGTTTCCCCACGTCCTCCCAACAAGCCCTCTCTGCTTACATGAGTCGCAGCAGTTCCTGTTGTTTGCAACCAAGGATTCTAACGTAGACACCATTCTAGAGGGAGTGTGGGCAGACACCCAGATTTTTAACTAACTCAACCCAGGTAGCACAAAGCTGATTAGTGCAATAAAGTGGGGTGCAGTCTCTCCCAGGAGCGGTGCGGTGAGAGATGTGTGTATGCCCCCAGGAAGCTCCTGGCAAGCAGCCAGCTCAGCGCCGTTGCTCCCACAGGAAAACACTTGCACATTCGGTCTCAGGCTACAGAACACAGAAAACAGAGCTACCTGGTGCTGATATGCTCCTGAGCAGAGGCCCCCAGCCCTGATCTCAGAAGGAGCCTGTCCACTAATTATCCCTCACCCTCCGGCCTTCCCACAGCAGGTCAGCAGTGCACGGAGCTGGCCGGGCGAGCGCTCCCCAGCCAGCTGCCTGTGCAGAGGGAGAAGGAGGCTGCAGATGAGGGGGAGACTAGGGGGCAACGGAGCAATGTCCACAACGGCCTCTGCCCCCAAAGCAGGGATTTGGTCTGCAGGACAGTGATCACTCCACCCTTACAGAGTCTTTGATCAAGCCAGTGCCGGTGAGAGATCATCTTACTAAACGCTAATGTAAATTTGTTTTTTAGATTGCTTCCCCACTGGACCACAGACTCTGGAGTGTGAACAGAGAAAAAGAATCTCCAAGAAACATCAAATGGGAGAACTGGCAAGTCCCTCCGAGATCATTCTTTCCAGCATCCCCCCTTTGTGAGAAAACGGTGGCCCACAGAGGAGACTATTTACCCAAGATCTGTTATGGATTGAATTGTGTCCCCACCAAAAAAAAAAACAAGTCCACGTGTTGAAGTCCTAAACTCCAGTACCTCAGAATGTGACCTTATTTGGAAATAGGGTCATTGCAGAGATATTTAGTTAGGTTTAGGTAAGGTTACACTGGAGTAGGGTGAGCTGTACCCCAGTATGACTGTGTCCTTAGAAAAAAGGAGAAATTTGAGCCCTGGCCAGTGTGGCTCCGTGGTTAGAGTGTCAGCCCACAGACCAGAGGGTCGCAGGTTTGATTCTCAGTCAAGGGCTCGTACCTGGGTTGCAGGTTCCATCCATGGCCCTAGTTGGGGCATGTGGGAGGCAACCAATCAATGTGTCTCTCTCATATCGATGTTTCTCTCTCCCTCTCTCTCCCCCTCCCTTCTGTTCTTTCTAAAAATCAATAGAAAAATATCCTCAGGTGAAAATTGTTAAAAAGGAGAAAGCTGAAGACAGACATGCATACAGGGAAATGTCATGTGAAGATGAAGGCAGAGATCAGGGCGACACATCTACAAGCCAAGGGACGTCAAGAATGCCAGCCATGAGCCAGAAGGGGAGAGGCACAGAATCGGTTCCTCTTCACAGCTCTCAGAGGAAGCCAGCCCTGCCACAACCTTGGCCTTGAACTTCCAGCCTCCAGAACGCTAAGACAATACATTTCTGTTGGCTACGCCACCATTGGTGGTACTTAGTCTGACAGTCCTATGGAATTAGCAAAGTCCCCTAGCAAATTTTAATGTATTAAAATGTATTATTGCCCAGCCAGTGTGGCTCACTTGTTGAGCTTTGTCCCAGGCACCAAGAGGTCGCTGGGTCAATTCCTGGTCAGGGCACATGCCCAGGTGTGGGCCAAATCTCCAGGGGGGGGCATGTAGGAGGTGGCCAATCGATGTTCTCTCTTATTGATGTTTCTATCTCTCTCTCCCTCTCCCTTCCTCTCTCTCTAAAATCAAAAAAGAAAAAAACAATTTTAATAAATAAAATAATAATGTATTATTATTATTAGTTACTATTATCATTGTATATGGTTTATATTCCATTTCATTCTATCAAGGATTTTGAACCGCATTTAAAGAACAGATGAAAAATACATATTTAAATGAGAAATACAAACCAGGAAAAATGAAATAAGTTAAGACCAGATGGTAAAATAAGACCTACGAATTGCTACCCAATTACTGGTTATACTACAAACCGGTCTGTAAGCTTCCTATTCGGTAAAGCCAAAAGAGAAATATAATCAAGAAAAAAAAAAAATCTTCCTCAGTGCTGAACAATAATAAACAGGATGCTGAGAAATTTTACAGGTGATTGCTTCAACAGCACCCCAACAGCAAATGGAATAACAATTGTATAAAGTAAGAGATTTTTCCAGAAAGTCATCGCTGGAACAAGAGTTGCACTTGGAACTCCTACATCCCATGTGAGATTCTCTCTTTCATCCATTCAACAAATCTTTCTTGCATGCCACCTAGGTGCCAGGTGCAGGGGACACATGATGAACAACATATAAAGTGGCTGCAAGAAGCCTGTTAGCTGGCTCTGGAATCTAGTGGAGGAGGCAGACACATAAACATTTCTCATGCCTGAGACACTGCCAGACCTTAGAACTGGGCTGGGACCAAAGCCTGGGGGGTGGTCCATGGACCAACAGCATCACCTGGGAGCTTGTTAAACACACAGACTATCAGGCCCCACCCTAGATCTATTAAATCAGATTTGCATTTTCATAAGATCCGGGAGGTTCATATGCACATTTAAGTTTCAGATGCACTGCTGTGGGAAATCCAAAGTAGTTTCCTCCCCCTCCCCCTCCCCCTCCCCCTCCTCCTTTTTCTTCTCCTCCTTCTTTCCCTTTCTCTCTCTCTCTCTCCTGTATATCTGAACATGTGCCTCATTCTTCTTTCCCTGTAGACTGATGCTTCTGTTCCCTCATCTATCACACAGAAACCATGGCTACTCTGCACCTGCCTACATCCCAGGGTGAGCTGTGGTTCCCTGTTTTCAGTCCCAACTATAAGTTCCTGGCAGAGGCCTCTGATTGGTCCAGACTTGGTCATGGGTTCATCCCTGGCCCAATCAGCTGTGGCCAAGGAGCATGGCAACACAGAACAAAATGACTGCAGTGAACCAGGTGGCCATGGGGGGGACCCCAAAACAGGGAGGGGTTCAGAGAGCCAAGCCAAGAGGTGCACCCAATAAAGGCTCACGGAGTTCATGTTTGGGCCGTGGCCGAGCATGCTGGCGAAGAGCACGGCTCTGGATGAGGCTGCCTGTGTTCCACTCCTAATGCGCAGCTTTTGAGTTGAGTGGCCATGGGTAAGTTGCTTAAACTGTAGCCTCAGCTTCCTCATCTATCAGATGGGAAAAGTAACAGGACATAACTTCCCTGGGTACCTGTGATGCTTGAACGAAATAACACACGTAAAGCAGTCAACTCAGTGCCTAGCAACAAAGCAAGTGCTCAAGAAATATCAGCTATCACTGGTAGCACTGCAAGTGCTCGTTAAGTTTGCTATTTTCAAGGTGTAGGAAGGGTTGGTTCTTTTTGGAGGTTCAGAGGGAGGATCCATTTTATGCCTCCTCTCTAGCTGCTGGCAATTCTTGGTATCCCTTGGCTTGTGGGTGCATTGTTACCAGTGGGGTGAGGTCCTTTTCCACACCTGTTGCTGGGGGTAGTGGAATTCTTGTGATATCCTGGAAAAGGAATTTTCTGAGACTCACATGGGAGGACGAGGCATTGTAGAAAGCTTTATTTCTGTGGAATCAAACCCTTGAGTTTCTACGGTTCCATTTCCCTCAGTCCCTCCCCCCGGCCCCCAGGAAGAAGTCCCGTTTTGCCTTTAGCAGTGCTAAAAATCAAAGTCAGTGTCCAGAGCTTCCATTCCATGTTGGAGAATCTAACCCAGCATCGGGCTGGCTTAGTTTGTGCTCCCAGTTGCAGTCCATTGTATGTGGGGTCTGCAGGGCCCCACGGCTATGGAGGAAACACGGGCGAATGCCGGGAAGCTAAGAGAGCCAAGAGAGCTGCAAGCCAAGAGCCAAGAGTCACAAGAAGTGAGCACCTTTGTTTAGGGGATTACGTGTTCCCAAATTGTCATGGGCCTGCCCATTCTGGCCAATGATCTCTGTTCCCAGGTTTGATTGACAAGTACCTTCCCTGACTTCACTGGGCATGTGTTTATCTCCCCTTTGTTGGACCCTTCCCCCAGTGATCTGCAAGGAATGGCCCAGTGTTTCCTTTGGGAGTGTGAAATTTCAGCTTCCTGATGAAGCTGCCCAAATGACATGCCTATAATGTCTGGCCTTCCCTTTGTTCCTTTCCTATTATTAATAACTAGCTCATTATAATGGTATCAGTCACCGACTTGCCAGGGGCAAGACCTGGCAGTTTTCCTTGGTAGCTCTGCTCTGCCTCCAATCTTCACATGGCCTTTCTCTCCATGTGTCTATGGTCTCAAACTTCCCTCTCCTTTCTGAGGACACTCCTCATGGAATTCAAGGCCCACCCTACACCCAAGATGATCTCATCCTGGTATCTTTCACTTAATTACATCTACAAAGAACTTATTTCCTCATAAAGTCACATTCCCAGGTACTGGGGGTTGGGACTTGAACATATCTTTTGAGGATACTATTCAGTCTAGTATAGTCCCCTTCCAACTCTCCTTCCACTTCCCAGTTACACCAAGTCTGCCTGAGCATGCAATGTCCTTCACATCTCTTCGAAGCTGGCCAGTCCCCATGGTTAAGCCCAGTTTCAGCTGGCCTCCGGCTCTGAACCTTGAGAAGGCAAAGTCAGCCGGTTAGGATTACACATACCTTTGCAATCCTCACTGGGTCCTTTGCCAGCTCACGTGCACAGCAGCCCTACTGGGAGGGGTACTACTGTAACTCTGCCGCACACGAGAAAACGGGGGCCTAGCAAGGTGAAACAACTTGCTAAGGCCGCCCAGCCCCCAAGGGATGCAGGCAGGGTACCCGTACACCTTCAGTTTCAGCACTGATCTCTGTGCTCTGGGATTATACGTCCCGCAGCTTCTCCTTCCAGACGCCAGTCCTTGTAGAGCAAAGACTGTGCCTTTTTGCCTTCGCACCTCGTGTAGCCATGCAGGAGTGGGCATGAGCAACTGCACAGTATCCCTGGATGGCCCAAGGGGGGGCTCAGTGGCCCACAGAATGAAGCAGGGCATTTTGTTCCTCACTCAAGGGGAAATTGGTTTCCAGCCTGGGTTTCAAGCAGGAAGTGACTCTTCCCATCAAAGTGACTTTAGAATGTGTCTCCCTCAACATCACCGATGATGGCACATGCTGACATCATGTGCTTTTTGACATGACGCATTGAGAAGGACACAGCATCATTTATGCAGTAATCCTGCCAAAAATGGCTCACCTCAATCTAATCAGGAGGCCGTGATCACACAAATCCATCCTGCGCTTGCAAACAGGATGTTCTGCCAACATCTGACCCAGACTGTTTAAAAAATATGGATAACATAATACACACACACACACACACACACTAGTAACTACACATACACATATATACACAAACACATAATACATGCATACATACACACCCATACATACACACATGCATACAAATCTGCATCCATACACACACTCACACAAATACAAAAACATATGTACACCCACTCAGACACATGCATAGGCACACAGACATGTACACACATGCATGTTCTCACATACATACATACATGCACTCACACACAAAGGCTGGGGAATTTATCCAGAGTAAAGAATCTTTATAAATGTGAAAACTAAATGCAATGTATTGTCTTTGATTGGATGTTAGAATGTCTTAAAGGCAACCATAAAGAATATTATTAAGATATTATTAGGAGTTGGCTATGGAATGTATATTAAATGAGAGTATTATGTCATCATTAAATTTATTGAGTGTGATCACTACCCTGTAGCCATGTAGGAGAATGTCCTTGATCTTAAGTGATATGTGATCAAGTGTTCAAGAGTGAAATGTCATAATATCTACTTACTCAATTTAGTCTAATAAAAAGTGTATATGTGTGTGTGTGGAGAGAAAGAGAGGGAGGGAGGGAGGGAGGGAGAGAGAGAGAGAGAGAAAGGTCCAATGAGGGAAAATATTTAACCAGTGAAAGGCATTGTACTGTGTTTGCTTCTTTTCTCTGGAGTTGATATATTTTTAGATGAAAAGTTAGGAGAAAGATACCTAAGAATGGAATTGCTGGGTTACACGATCAATGTATGCAAACTTTTTTCAGAACACCAGACTTTTCCACAGCAACTGTGTGCTGTTTTACATTCCCACCAGTCACGGACGAGGGTTTGTTTCTCCAGATCCTGACCAGCACTTGTCACTGCCCGTTGTCTTCATTACAGCATCCTAGAGATACCGCGCGGTGCTTCTGATTGGCATTTGCCTAGTGGACTCGTGATGCTGAGCATCTTTTCATGGGCTTGTTGGCCATCTTGATGGAAATGTTCCAAAACAAGATGATGGTAATGGTCACATAACTCTGCAAATGTACTGAACATCATTGAATTGTGCACTTACAGTGAGTGGATTATATGGTATGTAAAGTATACTTTGATAAAACTGTGCTTTTTTTTTTGAAGAAGGGGGAAATTAATCAGTCAACTTCACTCCTATCTGGGGAGAAGACAAAGCGCTAGTGACAATGCGATCATGTCTGAGTTCTCACAGACACCAACGATGTCACCGAGAGAATAACAAGGGTCATACAGCAGTGTCCCGGGGCCTGGAAGATTCAGGGGTCCCAGCTGGCACCCTCCCTCAGCCACATTAGTTAGAGGTTCTTACCAGTTCCTACGTTCATGGGCATAAAGTAAGTTGCACACAAGTTTCCATGGAAAGGAAAGGCTCAACCATTTCCAACAACATCTTTTATCATCGTCTTAACCTGAATCTATGCTATTACACAGGAGTCCGGGGACTCTGGGACCTGCCCGGAGCCCCACCACTGACAGCAGTTTGACAAGATGGTTCAAACCCTGGTGTCAGACAGCCCCAATTTCTCCCTCCCGCTAGCCACGTGGCCCTCGTCACTTAACTTCTCCGGGCCTCACTTTCCTTATCTCTAAAGGGGGTATGATAAATGTATCTACTCCATGGGGAGTTTGGAAGATGATGACATCATGCCTGTTAAAGCTCTGGCAGGGGCTCAACAGATAACAACCATTACCATTTACTTAACGGTACCCATAAAGCGCTTGGAACAGTGCCTGGACACAGTAAGGTGAAGTCAATCAATACGCCGTTATTGATGCAGTCAGGATCCTGACTCCAACTGCGGGCAGACTCGGGGCAGCAGGCTCCCCTTAGAGACACTCATCTTAACAAGACTTAGGCCTCCCCCCGCCCATGAACACGGTCATAGTCATTGCTTAATAAATGCTGGGTAGGTGAGTGATGGCTTTTCATCCACACACGAACAGCAGCTACTGTTTCTATAACACTCGCCGTGTTCCGTCTACTGAGCTCATTTATTCCGCAGTCTTTCGAGGTGCTGTGTTCTCCAGAAGTGGGGCCGAGGTTCCAGCAGGTGGAGCAGGAAGAACCACAAGTGTCTAGCAAATGGCAATGGTGGCATAAGAACCAGACGGTACTGGACCAGAACTGTGCCCGGAACCATCACACGGTCCTGGGGACCCCTCAGCTTCCATCCCTGGAGTAGATCAGCCTGACGCTGCCCATGTAGCCCCCAGAGCTCACAGCCAGGGACCAGGACATCCCCACGGAGAAAAGAACCCACGTCCTGGCCACAGACGGCCAACAACGTGCTTCATGACCCATTTGCCTCCGAAGCTGTGAGCTTCCTGTCAACACTCAGACTTGGTCTGAGTTTCTCATGACCAAAGGGCTGCCGAATTATTCTCCTTACCAGACAGCTGCTGTTTCCCAGTCCCTTCTGACAGCAAATGCGTACATTATGCAGGGAACCAAAACCCTCTGAAAAGATCATTTTTCTTCAAAGTTCAAAGATCCGCTTCTACCCAGGGCTTTCATTTCCTCTCACTCAAGCAGCGGTTCTATTAAAGCCAAATTACACCACAGAAATGGTTGTGGCATGTACATTAGCAGATCAATTTATTTAATTAGTGTGGGTAACTCTAGAGGAGTGAAAAATGCCTTGTGGTGGGAACGAACACAGGCGAGTGGGGACTGGAGGGTGTGGCAAGTGCGTTCCTGGCCCCGGAGAGGCTCCGTGGGGGCGGGGCTGTCTTGGGGGGGGGGGGGCTGGGCCATGGCAGCATGGCCTGACTCAGCTCCGGGCGGGCGTCCCACCCAGCAGTATATGTGCTGTGAGAATACTACATACCATGAGCTGAACCCGCTTGAATTTTCTTTTTTAATTTTTTTCTTTATTGATTTTATTTTTTTTTTAGTTTTAAAATGGCATTTTATTTATTTATTCTTTATTGATTTTTTTCTTTTTTCTCAATTGATTAATTTATTTTTGTTACAGATGTTTCTCCTTTTTCTCACTTCTAGGAATATACCCTAAGAAGCCTGAAACACCCACCAGAAAGAATATATGTACCCCCATGTTCATAGCAGCACTATTTACAATAGCTAAGATCTGGAAACAGCCCAAATGTCCATCAGTAGACAAATGGATAAAAAGGCTGTGGTACATATATACAATGGAGTACTATGCAGCTACTAAGCTGCATCTTTCTTACTAAGAAAGAAAGATCTCTTATCCTTTGAGACAACATGGAGGGACCTGGAGAGTATTATCCTAAGCGAAACAAGCCAAGCAGAGAAAGACAAATATCACATAATCTCACTTATTTGTGGAACATAACAGTCTGAGGAACGGGGTAGTCCCAGAGACGTGGAAGTAGGGTACAGACAGACAATTCCCAGAAGGGGGGGGAATAAACCACAGAACTTCTTTATTGATTTTAGAGAGAGAGGAAGGGAGAGGGAGAGAGAGATAGAAACCTCGATGAGAGAGAACATCGATTGGCCGCCTCCTGCATGCCCCCCACTGGGGATCAGGCCCATAACCTGGGCATGTGCCCTGACCAGGAATCAAACTGGCGACCTCCTGGTGCATGCGTTCATGCTCAATCACTGAGCCACACCAGCCGTGCCCCTCTTGAATTTGTAAGTGTACTATGTAGTATTGTTAAGTACAGACACAATGTGTACATGTCTGAAACTTACTCATCTTGCATAACTGAAACTTGATGCCCAGAGAACAGCAACTCCCACTGCCTCCTCCCCTCTGCCCCTGCCACTGCCCTTCCACTCTCTGCTCCCATGAGTTTGACTATTTCAGATTCCACATGTAAGTGAATTGTGCACCACTGGTCCCTCTGTGACTGGCTTACTTCACTTAGCATAATGTCTCCCAGCTTCGTCCGTGTTGTTGCATATGGCAGGAATCCTTATCTTTTTTAGGATATCCCATCGCAGATTTCAGGTGTTGGCAAGGATGTGGAGAAACTGGAACCCCTGCACACTGTTGGTGGGAGTGTAGAATTGTGCAGCCACTTGGAAACGAGTATGAGTTTCCTCAAAAAAAATCACAAATCAAACTATTATATGATCCAGCAATGCTAGTTCTGGGTATATGTCCAAAGGATTGAAATGAGGATCTCAAAGAGATGTCTGAACTCCCATGTTCGCTGCAGCATTATTCACAACGGCCAAGCGTGGGGTCCGCCTCAGTGTCCATCGACAGACGACTGGATGAAGAGAAGGCAGTGAGGTTTTCAAAGCAGCATCAGATGTGGGAATTTTCACAAAGTGGTTCTCTCCCCAGAACAGGAGTCCTCATTCTTAACTAACGAAGAGCGCACATCCATTGCATACATTTGCTGAGTGCCTACTGTTTGCATAATTACTTATCCCACGCCTGTCTTTACTGTCAGGTGGTGAACTCCAGGGGGGGGAGGGAAGGGCAAGTCATGGAGCGGGCCAGCCTGAATTTGAACACAAGCTCTTCCACTTTCCAGAGGTGCCATCATGGGCAAGGTGCCTAGCCTCTCAGTGTCTTCACTTCTTCATCTATAAACGAGGTGTGATCATAGTGCCTGTACTTCACGTGGCTACTGAAATAAAATAGACTTTTCTAAATGCTTAGCACAGGGTGTGGGACGTAGTACATTCTCAGCAAATTTTACCTATTAATGTTAGCCTTTAATGTTATTCCAATGCCTAGTAATCAATACATATCCAATAAATATGTGTTGGATGTATAGATAGATGGATGGGGGATGGGGTGAGATGGAATGAAACAGATGGGTGAGTAAATGGATGGGTGAATGGATGGATGGGTGGATGGGTGGATGGATGACTGAGGGGGTGTGGATGGATGGATGACTGAGGGGGTGTGGATGGGTGAATGAATAGTAGTTTTGTAGGTGTATGATGTCAACAGAAGACATATGACATAACCCTTGCCTTCAATGATAATTATTACCTCTTCTATGTATCTAGTGCTTTGTCATGTAGAGAGAGGCATCTTGTACTATCTCTGACATAAGCTAATAGCTCATCTTACAGAAGATGAAAGTATGACTCAAGGAGGCTGAGTTCATTCATTCATTCAACAAGCATTTGTTGAGCACCTACTATGTACCAGATACAGCACCAAACAAAGCAAAGATCCCTGCCTCCATGAAGCTTATACTCTAGTTGAGAAAGACAATAACAGACAAATAAGGAAAATACATATGAAGAAGCAGGAAGAGGGGATGCAAGGCGGCAGGAGGTGGATGGAATTGCAATTTTTAATAGGGTAGACAGGTAAGGTCTCACTGAAAAATGTGTCACTATTGCAAAGGCCCAAAGGAGGTGAAAGAGCGAACCAAGCGGGTGTCTGGGAGAGGGAGCAGGCAGTGCACACACCAGATAGCCACTAAAAGTGGCAGGGCCTCACCGTGTGCCAGGTCCTGTTCTCAGTACTGAATATAATCGGTTATTAAGCCTTCCCATCAGCTCCTGAGGGAGGTGCTGTTATCATCCCCACAGTGCAGATGCGAAAACTGAGGAGCAGGAAGGCAAAGCCACTTGACGAAAGAGCTGGAACTAGGCTGAGGCAGCTCAGCTCCAGAGGCCATGCTTTTATCCCTTACACATCCTTGGACAAGCCAGTGGCATGCCTTCGAAAACAGCAAAGCCAGGCCCTGACCTAACCCCCCTCCCAGGTCATGTTCCGCTCTACTATGCTGCCTTTAACACCTAGAGGAGAAGGCAACATGTGTACACAGAAAAAAGCAAATGACTTCATGCAAGGGCAGCAGGAGCTCCAGACGCAACATGACACGGGAGCCCTCTGTTAGGGAAACGAGAGGCCGATCACGTTCCCTGCACAGCACCCTCTTCTCCTGAGCCAGCAGGTGAAATCCTCCGCATCCCTTGAGACATGGTTAAAATGTCATCCCTGTCCGTGGCTCTCTACAAGGAATCCCTCCCCCATTTCTACTCCCATGACAATGTGTATAACAATAGTGGTTTAAGTCAAACAACTGAGTGCCCACGACATGCCCCAGCTCTGTAAGGCGGGTGCTGTTTTTGTTCCCCATCTATGGCCGGTTGTACTGAGCGTGGGCACAGACTTGCACAAGCACACCCAGAGAGGAAGGACCCACTGCAGGACTGGAACCCCGTCTGCCCCCAGAGCCCAGGAGCTCCACAGGGTGATGCAGTGTGGCAGAGTCGTCTGTGTGTCTGTCTGTCTCCTTCTCCATGCTGCAGGCCTCTGGGCGGCAAAGAGCCTCTGAGTCTCTAAGTCCCAGTACAGATCTTGGAAGGCACGAAGCAAGCATCTGGGGACTGTCCTCTATCCCGTGCTGTTCCACAAGTCTCTGGGGAAGCAAGGCTCCCTGGCAGAGTCACACAGGGATAATTAGCAGCCTTCCTCCACACAGTATGGCTCAGGGGGAGGGGGGGCGTGATTCTGCGTCCACCTATCCTAAAATATCTCCCCAAAGGGCCATTAGCATCATTCTATAAGCCCAGGTATCACATCCAGAAGGTCCCTTGTTAACATGGGGACCTGGAGGGAGGGGGGTGGTATGTGATGTATTAACCCATCAGCTCCCGTCACTCCCTCCCGTGGATTGGAAGGAAAGTCCTAGGCTGAGCGAGTGGCTTCCTGTGCAGGGCCCCACCGGCAGGGCCCAATGTAGACTCAGTAATCAAATCTTCGTAACGCTGCTGCTTCACACAAACACACACCCTCTCTTGAGAGGCAAAGAGATATACGGAGTTGTGCCCAGTGGTTTGGGAGCCGCTAAGTCTGAGCTGAAGCTCACAGTCTGGCTGATGGTGGAGCTGGAGGGTGGTTGATCTCCCCCAGCCTGTGTCTGCACACATGGATGAACAGCGGTCTAGATGGGGTGTTCTGTGCTACTTGTTTTGAGGGGTACTTCGGGGAGGAAGGAAATGAGGAGAGAGGAGGAAGCATGGCATCTGTTTCTCGTGGGACGCCTTGGCCTGGCGTGGTCTTGGGGAGACTCTGGGCCCCAGTGGAGCTGTGGGGCCTGGGTGGCAAAGTGCAGTGAGGACTGGGGAGGACCTGGCCCCCTTTCGATATAAACACAGCCCTGCCTCTCACTTCAAGGATGGGCCATTTAAGGAGCACCGAGAGGCAGCCCCCTTTGAGCATGGCCAGGCATGCCTTCATGGTGGTGACTACAATGGCAGGAAGATGAACGGGCATTTGTAAAGCTCAGATCCTGGAAGAAAGAGGGATTTTGCAAAGTTGGACCTGGATGCCCCATGGCCATAGACTGAGGCAAAAGCATGAACGTGGGTCACTAATATCAGCCTGTCTCCACCAGCACCATCAGCGGCAGGAGCTGGAGATGCTGTGACGACACATCTGTGTCCTTAAAGCGTGAGTTGTGTACAAGCTTGTTACATCAGGCTGGAGAACTTTGTTAACTTTTTTCAGTAAAGTTGTATTTTACCAGCAAAATGTAACTATTGGAGATTTTAATGGATATAATCTGGAAGGCAGCTAAAATCCATGTTGAAGTTGAGACTTCCAACCTGCCTGCTGTCAGGGTGTCCTCATGGCCGAGAAAACGTCCCTAGGAGGGAATACGGCCTTTTGAGTATGAAATCTGTAAGTCGAGGAGAGAAAGTATCACAGGATGCTGGGCTGGTGAGTTTTGAATTGGAGAAGGGGTGGAGGTATTTCAGGAGGAACGAGGGGGGCAGCAAGGAGTGGGATTCAGTTGGGCGTGCAGCCTTTACCCCATGGGAAGATTATTTTAGCTTGCCCTCCAATCAGGTCACTCTTGCAGCCAAAATGACTCAGCTGTACAGCTCCTCCCAGGGACACAGACGATGGAGAACACAGAGCTGACCAAAAGATGGGGCGCCTAATTAGCAAAGTGCAGGGGTGGGCGCAGGGAACCCAGACTAGTGAACTAGTAGGTGTTTGCAGAGGCTGTTGGGGGGAAAATACTGATGATAAAAACTGATCTTAATATGAACCCTCGAACAAGTGAAAACAGCAACAGGAACATGATGGAAACATTAGCACTCCACCCCAGCATAGACCAGCAAGGGGAAGAGGAGGATTGTACTGTATAAGGGTGGGCAGGCACGCCAGCCCAGACCACAGAAAGACTAGAGTCTCGGTTACCCATGCCCAAGCATTTTTACCATTTCCTTAGAGAGAAACAAGGATACATTTATACCAGAAACCCACTGCATAGAATACACACTAAAAAATAAGTACGCCTAAGTGAACTGCTTAGTAAAATATGTAGGTTATCACTCCAGAACGTGAGTGTGTGTCCTTGTTATCAAATAACCTTTTGCCACATTGGAAAGTCCTGAGTTGAATAATCCTCCAGACATTGTTAGATACAAAGACAGGAACCATGTCAACCTTGTTTCACTGTTTAATTGCAAAATTGGCACCCAGAGTGCATTTGTATCAGTGGGACGCTTCTGGATGAAAGTAATTTTTAAAACTCAGAGAAATAAAAGTGTTAAAGGGAATTTAATGACTCTTTTTTTAATTTTATTTTTTATTTTTTTATTCCTCACTCCAGGATTTTTTCCATTTATCATCAGATAGAGTGGGGTGGAGAGAGAGAGAGAGAGAGGGAAACATCAATGTGACAGAGCCACATCGACTGGTTGTCTTCCACCCCACCCGACCAAGACCGAGTTACATACCCTTGACAGGAATTGAACCTGCGACTCATTGGTCCACGGGTCAATGCTTTAACCACTGAGCCAAACCATCCAGGGCTTTAATGACTCTTTAACCAAAAAGTACAGTGGCAGGTCTTCAGGTATGCTTTGATCAAGCAACAATGTCACCAAACACTGTCTCTTTCCCTCTCTCTACTCTACCCCTCTTCTTGGGGATCAGATGGATATAATAGCAGCTCGGGCCACATGTTTCCTCATGTCCAGTGGGGGAGGGACACTCTGATTGGACCATTCTAGGTTGTGTGTCCACTCTTAACACTCAGTGTGGTCATGGAATGCCAGTGAGTGGCATGCCTAACCCTGAACCAATCACTGGGGTAAAGGAGGAGGAATTACCCATATTTCTTTGGTCTAATCAGGACCCTTCACTGAATGTGGGGTTGGGGGTCACTCCCTGCCCCACACACATACTAGGTGCATGGCTCTGCTACATGATAGGAGGGTAGTAGGTGTTGGAAAAACAGCCACATGTCCATAACAAGGAAAACCAGGTAAGTGGCTTGCTATGCTGGAAGTTTCTCTACCAACCCTAATTAGGGTCTGGGTGTGCATCAAGGAGGCCAAGAGAGATGAAAAAAGCTTTGAGCTGCAAGAAGTGACTGTCCAAGTCTTCTGTCATGACTCGGTCTTGGGCCAACTCTTCCCCAGACTGGAAGGGAAGACTTCTTCCCAGGGGAGTAGGGGCATTTAGCATTACTGAGTCATTTTCCTGTTCCAGGGCCTGAGCTAAGGCATCTACACACACTGTCCCATTGACACCCTGCAAGAACGTAATAACGTAGGAAATGTTATTATCTTCCTTTTACAAATAGAATGACCAAGGTTCGTGGAGGTTAGATGACGTTCCCAAGGTCTGGAAACAGGAAGGGATAGGGTCCAAGGCCTCTATGTTAACCACAACCCCACTACCCACAGGGGCCCTTTTCTGTAGCCCCCCAAAGCAATCTCAGCCCCGTGACTTTGACTTCACTCAAAACCTGGGACTTGTCACCATGATGGATCCAGGTTTCTAAAGCCAAGGTTGCTGAGTCTCCTCAAAAGTCAACAGATGGTTGCAAATTTCACCTTTGGAGCTGGCGGTCACCCCAGACCTCAGCAAAATAACTGTGCGAGGGGAAAGGGCAAATATTAACCCAGAAATCAGGAGGTGAAAAACTGTGCCTGTCCAGTAGATCGGCATGTACCATCTGCCCAAGCTCTAGAATAAAAATTAAGACAAAGGCCACACTGAAGGGCATAACCAGCACCATCCCCCCCAGTGAACCTTTTCCACGCGGGTCAGAGAAGATGACAGGACTTGACGTATTCTCTTCCCAACAGGTCAGTTCAAATCCAACTCCTTCAGAACGTCCTCCGTGACCCCCATCCTGGCAGGGAGCCCTCTCCTCTTGAAAACTCTATTAGACAACTTACCCAGCAGCTCCTCTGGGATGTCTACGGCCCCTCAAACTGAACATGGTCCCAAGAGAACTCCATGAGCCTCCCCACAAAAATGCACCTCTTCCAGTCTCTTCCATCTCCACAAATGGGGCTACAATTTGCCCAATGGGTCCAGCAAGGCCAGCAGCCTAATGTGAGAGACCCAGTAGGAAGTGAAGGACAGGAACCCCTGTTCAAAGTTATTATGAATTTCAAGATGGCAACAACAGAGATCACACCAAGCACTGGCCCTTCCGAGTGCTGGGCCCTGTGTCACTGCACAGATTACATGTCCATGGTGCTGGCTCCGGGCTCAAGTCAAAAACCTATGAGATACCCCCAAAAGCTATGAGATACCTCCACGTCCAATCAATCAGCAAGTCCTGTCAGCTCCAACTCTAAATACATCCTGAATCCAACCACTTTGCCCCAGCCCCATTCTGACCACCTTATTCTAGCTATCATGGTCTCTCTCGTGGACTGTGTTGAAACAGCCTGCTAAATGGACTTCCTGCCTCTCTGTTGTCCCCAAATAGCCTATTCTTCAAAAAGCAGCCAGTATAAGCGTTCAACATAAATCAGACCAGGTCCTTACCTACTCAAAACCCTACTGTGGCTGCCTGTCAGGCTTGAAGCAAAATCTGAACTCCTTACTATGATATAAAAGACCCTGCATGACCTGGCCGTGGTCACCCTATCCAACCGCATTCCCCCTCACTCCAGCTACACTGGCCTCTTTGTTGGACCTCAAACACACCAAGCTCGTTCCTGTCTCAGGGCCTTTGCACTTGCTGTTCCCTCTGCCTGGAACATTCTTTCCCCAGATCATCAGGTGTATTTTAATTATGTGGCTCCTTTGTATCATATAGGTCTCTGCTCAACTGTCATCTCCTCAGAGAAGACTTCCCTGAAACCTTTTCTAAAGTAGCCACATACTTCCCTCACTTTCTTCCCACTTACTCAGCTTTGTTTTTCTCCTGAGCACTTATCATACCAGGAACCGTATGACTGCTGTGCTTATTTGCTATTTTGTCTCCTGTGCTAGAGTAGGTATTTGATCAGTCTTATGTATTGATCACCTGTCCGGAACCTTGGACAGTGCTAGGTATATAGTGAACATTCTATAAATAAATTTATTTAATTAATTATGTACTATTTTAAATTATCTGTTGCTGTTCCATGTCTTGATTTATATCAATTTCAGTGAATGTTTCTTAGGGGCAAGGGCCAGTTTATATTTGTAAAACCTTCAAAATGTAAAACTCAATTCCCACAAACAAAATGCTTCATGAATGTGTTCATTCACTATTACCCTAACCTTCTATTCTCCTAGTTCAGGAATGACCAATGCCATCAATCCCCACTCTGTGCCTATGGCAGGCATCACCAATAGATCACAGAACTGTTCCCCACTAACACAGGACATAGTCTCAGGATCATCCTCAAAACAGACTTCCAAGAAACCTTAACTAATGATAAAAACGTATGCTTAAAGCAATATCATTTGGGCATCTCTATACTAACTTAACCATATGAGGAAACATCTGAAAGTCACTAATGTGGTCTAACTGCCTCTCCCACACATTTTTTTTTTTTTTTAAATCCTCTCCCGAGGACATTTTTCCATTTTTTGTTCAGGTAGAGTGGGAGGGAGAGAGAGGAACAGAGAGAGAGAGAGAAACATCAATGTGAAAGGAACACATTGAGTGGCTGCCACCCACATGACTGACCAGAGCCGGGGACAAACTGCAACCGAGGTACATGCCCTTAGCAGGAACTGAACCCGGGTCTCTCAGGACCGCAGGCTGACGCTCTAACCGCTGAGCCAAACCGGCCAGGGCTCCCACCCATTTTTAATACATGGTCTTCTGGTAGGCAGAGGACATGACATTAACGCAGCCATCCATGTGCTCTGAGTTTATAGACGAATACGAACAACAGCCCAGATGTGGAAAATAGCTTTTTACCATAATTCAACCTAGAGTAAGTTATACTTTAGTCAGCTTACTTAAAATAAAATGTCAGAAAAGCAATGCATGGATGAATTACAAAGTTCAGATTCCTTACTTATCCTAAGGTAATTCGAACCTAGTTTCGTACTGATTTTACTAACACTACTTACTGGGAAAACAGACCACCTACCTTTCTTTACTCCTTTCTGAACAGCTTAGAGTTGACATGGAATCAATCCAAGGTCTACTGGGATTCGCAGGGCCACCCGAACTTTTGGATGTGGGTCTCCACCTTCACCCTCCCATCATCCTGCAGCCACCTGGGGTCCTGTGGCTCCTTCTCAGTCCCCCAGCGAGAAAAGCTCCCCCACTTGGCTCCCAAGCCATCCTTGTCTGCGTTCAGTGGCCCAAGCTGGAAGGCTCATGTTCACCCCTGACCCCTGCGCCCTACTTCTCTCCAAGGACTCCCTGTCAAGGCCAGCTCTCACCTTTGCTGAAATCTAAATCCTTCACCATGAACTAACATGATTCTGGTCTCTTAATGACCGTTTCCCTTGTGAAGGCCATTTTGGTTGAAAGTAACAAATCCACCTGACCTGGTTTAAATTAGCATCTTGTGTTAATGGCACAGTTGTAACAAAGTAAATATTTCAGTAACAGTAATATCTCATGCAGCCTGAGGGCAGGAGAGGCAGATTCCAGGAGGAGCCGGAAGGAGCAGCGGGAAGGCTATCACAAAGGTCGCTCTCGCTGCCTCTCTGGGGTCAGACGATCGTAGCTTCTGTTTCTTTCTCCGGGTCTCCTTAGTTTTCTTTCTACAAATCATCTGTCCTGCCCTGGCCGGTTTGGCTCAGCGGTTAGAGCGTCGACCTGCGGTCCGGAGAGACCCGGGTTCGGTTCCCGCTAAGGGCGCGTACCTCGGTTGCAGTTTGTCCCCGGCCCTGGTCGGTCGTGCGGGTGGCAGCCACTCGATGTGTTCCTTTCACGTCGATGTTTCTCTCTCTCTCTCTGTTCCTCTCTCTCCCTCCCACTCTACCTGAACAAAAAAATGGAAAAATGTCCTCGGGTGAGGATAAAAAAAAAAAAAAAGAAAAAAAAAAATCATCTGTCCCTACTTCTCCTAGGCAAGAAATGGCCAACTCACAGCTCTCAAGTTCACATGGAGAAGCAATGGCAGAAAGTAACAAGCAGCTCTACCTCCCAACTATACATTCCCAGGACAGTGAATCTGATTGGTTCAGCTTGGGTCACGTGCCCATCTCCAGACCCACAATTCATGGCCATGGAATAAAACATGACTACTCGGGCATGTTATGGGAGTTTTCATTCTCATAGAAAAGGATCTGTGGCCTGAGCAGACCCTTCAAAAAGGATTAGTACCGACCACAGAGACCAGCACCATCTTTCCAGAACCCGCTCTACCTTGTGTTACCCTCTACCCCGAAGAAGGCTGTAACTTATTTATGCTTCAAAAAGCCAGCCCCGCCCTGGCTGGTTGGGCTCAGTGGTTAGAGCGTTGGCCTGCGGTCCAGAGAGACCCGGGTTCGGTTCCCGCTAAAGGTATGTACCTCGGTTGCAGTTTGTCCCCGGCCCTGGTTGGGTCACGTGGGTGGCAGCCACTCGATGTGTCCTTTTCACATCTGTTTCTCTTTCTCTCTCTCCCTCCCACTCTATCTGAACAAAAAATGGAAAAATGTCCTCAGGTGAGGATAAATAAAAAAATGTTTTAAAAGCCAGTCCCTTTCTTGCCTTCTCAGAGTTTCTGTATTAGGTCAGCAGACCACTTCTAGTTTGCAATTATTTGGTCAGCCACAGAGTTCATGAGTCTGGAGAAGAATACACCTCTTCCACAGTAATATTATCAATTCATTCCATTGACTTACATAGCCTAGAGGTAAGGTGATCATGGTTTCCAAACCAGACATTCAATTATATTTAATAAGCAGATATTTACTGAGCACCAGCTCTATGCCAGGAAATAGGGTACAAGACTGACAGAAATGTCAGGTCACAAATTTTTAATTTATGCCTTTATTTATGGAAAAAAAAAAAAAAAGCCTTTAAAGGATCTATAAATTAATTCATACACTTAGCAAATCACCTTGTCTGAATATATATTATGAAATCGCAATCATCTGGTTAAACCTGACACATGCACTCACCAACACCCAGGTGATACCCCCAAGAAAAGGAAAGTGGTCTTTGGGAACACTCACCACCACCCTTTCACAATATCAAAAAAAAACCTTACACACATTCCGACGGCCACCATCCCTGCAGGGTAAAAGGAGTTTCTCTCAGACCCGTCAACAGCCCCCCAGGCCAAACCCCGGGAAGGGAAGTCCTTCCCTCACCTGAACCCTGGGCACTGTCAAACCCCAGCTGTCCAGGCACTGTTCCTGGGCCAGCCATCTCCTCAGCTCTGCAAAGTGCTCCTCTGCTCCCCACCCGCTTGGAGAGCAAATACCAAGAGTGTGGCTTCCTTTCTCCAGCTGGGCTCGGAAAGCAATTAATTTGGTGCCTCTTAAATCTCCGTGAGCTCCAGCAAGGAAGGTACTTACGGCCGTAGGGTGCAGCCAGTAAGAGCAGAGAAGGCATCTCGCGTGTCCCCAGTGGCAGGAGGAATCTATAAATCCATTAGCTCTGGCATCTGAGAAGACAAATAAGCCTTTTGAAAAGCCACAAGCACCATTTAAAGTCCATCTAAGAGTCGTGAGCTGGGCGCAAGGCAGAAGGAGAGGGGGCCAGCTCCCCCAAGCCCCATGGGCTTCTGGCAGCAGCTATGCCCATAGGAAGGTTATGCTCCTCCTTCAGCTTCATGAATGAGCCCTCACTCTCCATCTCACAGGGCAGCCAAGCGGACACGCGCACAGAGGAAGGTAAAGAGAGAGGTTGCCTGGCACAGGCCAGGAGGGAAGTTCAAGTGTGCACAGAGGCGGTAAGGTAAACTACCTCCTGCCCCTACCTGAGAGGGTGCATGACCGGTGTCAAGCTGTCCACAGTCTTGATCACCGACAGACCATACATACCCAGACCAACTCTGAGCCTGGAGAGGGACGGCACCATGCGTGCTCTCAGCCACTCCCCAGAACAAACCCGTAAGGGAAGTCCTGGATCATCCCTGCTTTACAGATGAGAAGACTGGGAACTTAGAGAGGGCATTAGCTTATTATCCTTGTGACATTAGCTTACCCAATGTCACAAGGATAATAAGGAATAGACTCCGGGGCCTGTCTGGATTGAGAACCTGTGCCCTGAATCACTATCGCAAAAGTGAGGGAAATGCCCAGGAAAAGACCCAGCCGCCAGCTTCCCTAGTCCTCCCCTACTTCTAGTGTCTCAGTGCTGCCCCCCTCTGTCAGAGAGCAGCAGGACAGGCCTTCTGTTGATCCTTCCAGCCCCCTAGATGGGAAGAAGACCTGCATCTTAAAGGACAGATGAGTCGCAATCCCCCGAGAGTGCAGCAGTGAAGATTTCAGACCCTGGGGCCACGCCTCCTGGGGTTAAGCCCTCACCGTGATACCTTGGGGGAGTCACTTAACCTCGCGGAACCTCAGTCTTCTCCCCTGTGGCATGGGGCGAATGATAGCCTGTACATCACACCTGGCTAGATGATTCCATGAAACGAGGGATGCCAAGGTCTTGGCCAAGCGCTCCACTCAAAGAAAGAGTCCAGAGATGGCAGACAATATCATCACCATGACCAACATGCAAAGTTTCAACAGTCTGAGGACACCCTATGATGGACTCCACTCACTCACGCATTCAACTAGTACTTACCAAACACCTGCTAAGTGCCAGGCAGTAATGCTGGGTCCTCTGGACACAGCAGTAAGTAAAGACAGATGCAGTCCCTGCCCTCGCCAAGCTTACCATCTAGTGGGAGAGAACCCCCAAAGAAACCTAATACTTTCTCATTTTGTCTCCTAATCTGGTTGCTCATGTGCAATGGGGAAAATGGAGTAAACAAAGCCCCTGCCCCCAAAGCTTGAAATGATGAAAAACCTCGGCCCCCACCTTTCTCCCTCCCAATATGAACCTCTAGAAGGCCCAGGAGCCCCCATATCTTCACCTCTGTCCCACACCAGCAAGCCTCAGACTGCACTCAACCCATTCAATAAACAATTTACCCAACAAACAAACCAAATATATCTGCTATATATTGTAAATTCCTTTGAATCTATAAGAAAACGGAACAGAACCCAAGTTTGTTTTTTGTTTTTAATTGCAAAAGAGGTGAATTGGCAAGTCAGGGGGAAAACACGACCACAGCATCAATAAATATAAGAAATTTATATTACTTGGTCTCGGCAAGGATGTGAGGGAAGAGACACCCCAAACACCGGCAGCAAGAGCAGAAGCTGAAACAATTACTTTTGGAGGGCACTTTGGCAGGGTTGGCCGCTGATATTATTCATACCCTTTGAATAAGCAAAGTAAGTCCACTCGGTATCTGTCCCACGGGGACATGCAAGCCAGTGAACAAAACTGTCTTGTCCATGCTCCTCATTGGAAGCTCATTTATAATAGCAACAAGAACATAGGAAACAGGCTAAGTGTCCACCAACAGAGACCTGGTGAAACAAACTGAGTCTGTTCATTCATACAACTTAATGCTATATAGCTGTTTTGTTTTTGTTTGTTTGTTTGTTTGTTTGTTTGTTTTTTTATTCTCACCAGAGGATATTTTTCCATTTTTTGTACAGATAGAGTGGGAGGGAGAGAGAGGAAGGGAGAGAGAGAGAGAAACATCGACGTGAAGGGACACATCGAGTGGCTGCCACCCACATGACCAACCAGGGCCGGGGACAAACTGCAACCGAAGTACGTGCCCTTAGCGGGAACCAAACCCGGGTCTCTCCGGACCGCAGGCCGACGCTCTAACCGCTGAGCCAAACTGGCCAGGGCTATACAGCTGTTTTTGTAAAGGAGTTAACTAGAGAGAAGGAAGTCTACCGTGTATTGTGAAGTGGGAAAAGCAAATGGCAACACAATACAGATATTGGCCTGTCTCTGCCATTGTGGGTATGTGCATTATGTTGCCAAAGAAAAAAATCAGAGGTCCCACACTAAATTGTGAAACATGGTTACCCTTGAGGAATGGAATTTGGTGAAGAACAGGGAAAGCTTCCAGTTTTTACCTTCCACATTGTTGATTTTTTTTTTTTTTTAAATGTTGCAGCACTCTTATAATTTGTAAAGGAGTATATGGTAAATTTACTAAAAGACCACTGAAATGTACTTAAAATGGGTGAATTTTATGGCATATAAATTATGCCTCAATAAAGTTGTTTAAGAGAAAAAGAGGTTACATATTCGCTCAATATGTAACAGTATTTGTTGAGCAGCTACTATGTGGTAGGCACCCTTCAAGGCATCGGGGAAAGACTAATAAATAAGATACAAATCTGGCCCTCATGAAGCACACATTCTAATAGGAAGTATTTTAATGTAGTAAAGACATAAAGAATAAAAAATAAGCCCTGGCCAGTTTGGCTCAGAGGTTGGAGCGCAGACTTGCGGACCAGAGAGTCCCGGGTTCAGTTCTCGCTAGGGGCACGCACAAAAATAAATTTAAAAAATTATATCTGCCCTGGCTGGTTTGGCTCAACAGTTAGAGCATCGGCCTGAGGACTGAAGGGTCCAGGGTTCGATTCCTGGTCAAGGGTACACACCTGGGTTTCAGGTCCAACCCCTGGCCCCAGTCAGGGTTGTATGGGAGGCAACCAATTGATGTGTCTCTCTCACATCAATGTTCCTCTCTCTCTCCCTCCCTCCCTTCCACTCTGTCTAAAAAATCAATGAAAAAACATCTTCGGGTGAGGCTTAACAAAAAAAATGATAATGATAATACTATCTAACCCCTGGAAAGCATGTCTCAGTTTCCCAGTGTTCTCCTATCCATCCCCTGACCAACTCAGAGAGAATCCAAAGAGACATCACCCTGCTCCCAAGCTGAGGAGACAAATGCATCAAAGGTCATGCAGCTGAGACAAGAATAAAATCATGTTCCAATTAGATATCACCAAGCACCGCATGGTGAAATACCAAGTGCGTGACCCAGGAAGTAAGCCTCAGAAAGGTCACTATAAATGGGAAGGGCCCCAGGAAGCTGCAGGGAAGGTGGTCAGAGGCTGAGAGGGGTCTGTCCCAGGGGGAGCAAAAAGGGACATCTGTCCTGCCGAAACATACAAAGGGCCCCCATTTAGACTTTTGCTATTACCTCCAAGTTCTATTATACAGAAGCCCACACATGCACGGACAGTACCGAGAGACAAAGTGTTTTCATTGTCCAACTGCAAGTTTGTTTCCCATTGCCAGACCACATTGCTCGTGGTGCCCTATAAATTGATTTGTTCTTCTTGTTGTTGTTGTTAATCCTCACCCGAGGATATTTTTCCATTGATTTTCAGATAGAGTGGAAGGGAGGGGAGAGAGAGAGAAACATTGATGTGAGAGAGACACATCAATTGGTTGCTTCCCACCTGACCCTGACTAGGGATCAAACCTGCAACCGAGGTACATGCCCTTGATCAGGAATCAAACCCATAATTCTTCAGTCCTCGGGCCAATGCTCTAACCACTTGGCAAACCTTCTGGGGCTGAATTGATTTATTCTTATAAATCCTATGTGATAAAGAGAACAACTAGATTCCATATACTTGTGTATTTTTGCGTGTGAGTGCGGCAAAAGTTTAAATTGTCAAACATACACTTTTAAAATATACTACAGCTTTTGAAATCCTATTTTGAAATTATTTCTTCTCTTCCCCCTCTCCTTCCTTCCTTCCTTCCTTCCTTCCTTCCTTCCTTCCTTCCTTCCTTCTTTCCTTCCTTCCTTCCTTCCTCCTTCTCTGTTCCCTCTTCATCTTCTCTAATTTGCTAGAATCCTCCAAATCTGGACATGGCCCATGACATATCTTAACCCCTATAAGAAGCTCTGGACCTGAGTTTGTCCCTGGAGAGGACTTGCCTCTGTGAGAGAATCTAGGGCCCCTGGAGGCATGTTTTTAATCTTTTTTTTTAAGTCCTCACCTGAGGACATACCCAGAAAGAGGAAGGGAGAGAGAGAGAGGAAGGAGGAGAGAGTTAGAGAGGGAGAAAGGGAGAAAGGGGGAGAGAGAGAGACAAACATCTGTGCAGGAGAGAAACATTGATCAGTTGCACTTCATATGCTCCCTGCTCCTGGACCAGGGATCAAACCCAAAACCCAGGTGTGTGCCCTGACCAGAATGGAACCAGCGACCCTCCAATGCAAGGGAAGATGCTCAACCAGCTGAGCCACTCCAGCTGGGCCCCTGGAGGCATTTTTGCATGTGCAGGGCTTGAATCAAGCGCAAAGGAGGAGAGAAGGGCAGATGAGTGAGGAGTGTCTTTCATCACCCATGTAATCAGGGAATCAGCAAACTTTTCCTACAAAGGGCCAGATAGGACCGTTTCGAGCTTTCGATCTGTCTCCATCACTCAACCCTACACTGTCCGTGAAGGCTGCCATACCCGGCAGGCTGATGAATGAGCGCCACTGTGTTCCAGCAAAACTTTCCACAAACAGGCCTCAGATCCGATTTGGAGGGCAGACCATGGTCTGCCAACTCTCGTGTTTACTGATTAATTTATCTTTCTAATGTGGTTCGGTTAAAGAAAGCTTGGCCCTACCTGGCAACTTGGAAACTGGGAGTAGAGGTGCTGGTTTATTACTTTCACCCGGAGGTCAGGCCCTGTCTGCAAGGCAGGTGATAACACAGGGAAGGAGGCACATAGCACAATGAGAATCTGGGTGATCTCAGCGGTAAAATAAAGGCCTGGTATATCAGTTAAATTACTACAGTTTAATGCTTCTTTCTATTGATATTCTTCATTGCTGTATTTCACTGCATCTACCATACCCTTCGTTTTAAACCACAGTATTAGTTTAGGGACCCCTAAGAAAAATAAAGCACTGAAAACTAAACTATGACACGTCACCCTGATTTGAGATATATGTATATCAAAATTTAGGGAACAAGGGGGAAGTATGTCTTAGAACCACTGAAATATGGCATGTTCCCCCTTGACTACCACAAACTTAGTGACCTAGAATTATATCTCCTTTTTAAAACAGGTTTACTGAAATGCAATCCACATACCATAGAATTCACCTATTTAAAGTGTACAATTCAATGGCTTTTAGTATAGTCACAGATGTATACAACCATCCCCACAATTAATTTTAGGATATTTTCATTACCCCCAGAAAGAAACCCCACACCCTCTAACCCTCACCCTCCAATTCCCCAGGTCCCCAGCCTTAAGCAGCCACTAATATACTTTATATCTACCAACTGATGAGTGAGTAAATAAATGTGGTATATCAAGATGATGGAATATTATTCAGAAATGAAAAGAAATGAAATACTGACACATGCTACAACATGAATGAACCTTGAAAACATAATACCAAACAAAAGAAGCCAGACACAAAAAGCCACATAATGTATTATTTCACTTACCTGAAATGTGCAGGAGGCATCTCTTCTTCATGGACCTGATGCCAACTCCATTCTGTACTGAATAATAGTTGTAGAGCCAAAATAGCAAAAATGCCAGTTACTGCCCTGGCTCAGTTGGTAGGAGCATCGACCCCATACACCAAAAGGTTTCAGGGTCAATTCCCAGTCAGGGCACACACCCAGATTGCAGGTTTGATCCCCGGCCCAGGTTGGGGCATGTGTGGGAAGCATCCGATCGATGCTTCTCTCACATCAATGTTTATATTTATCTCTCTCTCAAAAAAAAGTCAATGAAAATGTCTTCGGGTGAGGATTAAAAACAAAAAACAACAACAAAAAAAGCTAGTTACTAATGTTCAATGTTCAGAATCAATCTATAGACAGAGAAGAGAAGATAAATGCTACAATAAACCTTGACAACGTGAAAGTAATAGTAAGCAGGCTGGGGAGCGCAGGAGGGATGGAAGGAAATCTAGAGATATCAATTTCCTTGTCTTGTCTATTACTGAGTCAAGAAATACTGCCTCACGTTGATTAATACAAAGTGCATTATCTCAAGCTATAAAATTAATCATTAGAAGAGAGGGAGATGAAAATAGGGATGAGCAGAAAGGTATAGGAAGACAGAATGAGCTCAAGTCTATACCTTTCATTCATTTATTCCTATTCATTTCATTCATTCCATAAATATTATTCTGAGCTGGAGGAACGAGGCCAGGAGGTCTATAGCTCCTCCCTGCCAAGTGCATGTCTTTTCAGTGACTCCAAAAAGGCTGAGGTGCTGACCCCTATGATGGGCTGCAGTAATATCCGACCCCTTCACCTGTTCCTACAGCCATACCCTTTGGCCATACGGCTTTGCAGTTTCTTTCACTAACAAGGTGGAGCCTAGCTCCCAACCCCTTGACTTGTGTTCGGCCACGTGACTGACTTTGTGGCTAGAATGTCAACAGATTTGCTGTTACCAAAGGTTTGAAAAGAGTTCATGTGATGGGGCTCTGCTATTACCTTAAGAACATGCCCAGGCTAGCCCACTGGTCCCAAAATAGATGGGGAGACAGACAAAGATGTGGAATAAAACCAACCACCCAGCCAAAACACATCTGAGTTATCCCACCCCTACTTGATCCTCAGACACATGAATGAGGAACTGAGTGGGACCTGGAACCAAGACAGGGTCTGGCTTTTTCTCTGGAATCACAGGGTCTCATCTCTATGAGGATTTCACATCTCCCCCTCTGATTCCTGGATGTAAAAATCTGATTGGCCCAGCTTGATTTTGATGGCCACTCTTGAGCCAATCAGCTGTGGCCAGGGGTGGGCTTAAGTGACCGGCTGGCATCTCAGCATGAGCATAAGACCAGCCAGGCCCTGGCAGCGCGGGACATTTCCATATTACTGTGGAGACAGTAATATTCCATCTATCATGTGCAGACCTGGGGCTTGGTAGACCTCACAAATTATATGTTTAAGTGAATAAAATAGCCTAGAGAGAGCCCTGTGGTCTGTGTTTGTAGACATTAGCAATTCTTTGCCTTCAAGGCCAAATTTTCCTTGAAGGCACTGTATTAGTTTGCTAGGGCTGCGATAACAAAACTCTCCAGGCTGGGCAGCTTAAACAAAAGAATTTTTTTTCTTCTCACAGTTCTGGAGGCTGGACGTCCTGGATCAGGGTACCGACAAAATTACTTTCTGGTGAGGCCTCTCTCCTCGGCAGTCTTCTTGCTGTGTCCTCACGTGGTCTTCCCTCCGTGTGTGGGCCCCTGGTATTCCCTGTGTGTCCAAGTTCGCTCTTCTTATAAAGACACCAGTCAGATTGGTTGAGGATCCACCCTAGCAGCCTCATTTTAAGTTGACTACCTCTGCAAAGGCCCTATCTCCAATACAGACACATTCGGACTCCGGCTCAGCGTTTGGAGCTTAAACACATAAACTGGGCGGAAGGGCACAATTCAGCCCATAAGGGCACAAGGGGCTTGGATTTAGCCTGAGAAATCGCTGGCCCCCCAGTGCCTGACTCCTAAGCAACTTGGGGCCCTGTGTGGTTTAGATCTTTCTGGTCCCCATGAAGGGCCTTCAACTCTTCTGCAGTCTCTCTCCCTCTCCCCAAGGATTCTCCTCATCCTTAGAAACAACCACAGTCAGAAAGATGTGAAATCAGGGAAGGATGAACCATTTCTAAGCTTTACTTCGGAGCATTCCCAGACCACAGACCCCGGCTGCTGGATGATAAGAGATGTTTTAACTACGGATGCGGCTGCCAGTGGCTTTATGAGGGGTGCTAAGAAGAAAATTATCTTCTTGGATTTCATTTTCATTTTGGTTTAATGAGGGAAGAGACTCTCGTTTTGCAAAGTAGGGCAGCTGGCTGCTGAGACCAGGGATTTGGGTAGGGGGATGCTGCTCCGCTATTTCCAAAGTTAGGAAGCGGGGACGTGGGGGAGGGTGTTTGCCAATCAAGGTCCCAGGAACCGATTTGGAAGGCTGGCATTTCTCTCTGAGGGCTAAAATTAAGCAGGGCAGCTGCAAGGTTAACATTTGTGAATTTCCAAGCCACGCAGTGTCAAGATTTGAATTAATCCAGTGAATGCTCTTTTAATTGGACCCAGTTTGAGATGATTCTGTTTCATTTCCTTGGACTCAAGGGCTACTCCTATTTTAAACTTGGATTCTTAAGAGTGGTTCTCAAACTTTAGGGTGCTTGGGAATCAGCCGTGGCGCTGTGGGCCATGTAGATTTCCCAGGGCCTCCCCCCAGGTATGCAGATTCTACAGACTAGGGCCTGTTAGCAGATGGGTGTAGGGTCTTGCCTATTGCCCAAGTCCCAGGGCATTTTGACACCAGGGGTCTATAACCCAGACTTTTAGAATCTGTGGATGGAACTGTATTCTGTGATCACGCGGAAACTGCCGTTCCCAGTTCTTTCATAAGTAACAGAAAATGCTCGTCTCCTGGATCAGCGCTCTGGCTCCTTGCCCCTCTCTACTTGTCCCATAACACTCTGTCACTTTTAACACACTCCAATGACCAATATCTCCCCGAACCAGAACAGCAGCCCTACAAGGCAGGGACTTTAATGTTTGTTCATTGCCATATCCCCGGTTCCCAGCACAGGGCCCAGGACACAGACAGAACTTCCTCAGTACAGGGTGGGGCAAAGTAGGTTTACAGTTGTTCGTATGGAAAATGATACAATAATCAATAAGTAATAATACAAGAATAAACTCTGTGTTTTGCATACTCACAACTACAAACCTACTTTTGTCCCAACCGGTATCACTGAATTAATTAACTAATTAATATCTTGAGTCCGTGCTGTTCTTTCTGTTGAGATGTTAGGTTAATCGTTTGGATGTCTGATATTAAAATGGAATTAGCAGATAGTACCAAATGGGCAGAACATTTCTCATATTTTCTCTCCCCCATTCACTGCTAGACATCATCATCAAGGCTTTAAATTAACAGACTCTGCTTTACAATGTTTCTCTTTGTGCCCTGTCTGGTTTGGCTCAGTGGTTTGAGCGTTGGTCCCTGGACCAAAGAGTCGCAGGTTTGATTCTAGTCAAGGGCACGTACTTGGGTTTTGGTTCGTCCTTGGCTATGGTCAGGGTCGTGCAGGAGGCAACCAGTCCATGTGTCCTTCTCACATCAATGTTTCTCTCTCTCTTCCTCCCTCCCATTCTGTCTGAACATAAATGGAAAAATATGCTGGGGTGAGGATTAAAAAGTAAAATAAAATAAAATGTTTCTCTTTCTAACAAAGACTGAGTACCCCTGCTAAACAAACATGCCCACAGACCTCAGAGGAGTCACAGCCTCTAAAATCTAGCTAGGGAAGGTGAAGACTGTCCACTTTCCATGTTCTGTCGAGAATGAGATGCAGGGCGTGGACATCAGGGGGTCCGCCTAGGCACAACCCATTCGTAATGTCAGAGGAAGTCCTTGTTGGGCAAATAAATGCACCAGAAACCTGGCCTCCTACATAGTATCTTCCTGTAACTTCCTGTGTCCTTCTTATAACTCCTCCATATCCTCAAGTATGTGAGTTGGGCCCAAAGTGGGGGAGAGGGACTTCGAAGTTTATTATTTTTGGTGCTAAACTGTGGAAGCCTCTCTCTGAGTCTCTTTGGAGGGAGAATGACCTAACCTCATAGATGTGCCAGGGCTGATGAAGTGTGGGACTCTACTAGTCACATTCTCTCTCTCTCTGAATTTTCTTTACCCCAGGACCCTAGGGGCCCAGCCACAAGATCAGGGTGAGTCTTGGAAATACAAAGGTTAAAGGAGTTCAGAGATGCTATTACCACCTATTGGAATGGCTAAAATAAAATAAAAATACTGGCAACACCAAGGACTGGCAAGGCTTCAGAGCAACTGGAATCCTCAGACATTGCTGAGAGGAATGTGAAATGATACAGCCACCGTGGGAAACAGTCTGGCATTTCTACTGAAGTTACATAGACACAATATGATGTAGCAATTCCTCTCACAGGTCTTTATCCTAGAGCAGGACAAACGTATGTTTATAGAGGACCTGAACATGAATGTTTAAAGCAGCTCTAGAAATAATTGCCAAAAACTGGAAACAAACCCAACGCCCTTCAGTGGGTGAATGGGTAAACAACCTGTGGTACATCCATACAACAGAATATGACTTGGCAATAAAAAGGAACTATTGATGAACACAACAACTTGTATACTTCTCAAAGGCATATGCTAAAGGGAAAAAAGCTATTCTGAAGGGCTTACATATTGCATAATTTCGTTTATAGGGCATTCTTGAAAAGACAAAACTACAGGGACAGAAAACAGGCCCGTGGTTGCCAGAGGTTGAGGTGAGAGGGAGAGTATGCCAACAAAGGGGTGGGATTAGAGAGTTTGGGGGTGATAGAGCTGTTCTGTATCCTGATTTTAGGGGTGGATACACGAATCTGTACATAGAACTGTATACCTCCCAAAAAGTCTATTTTACCATGCATTAATTTTGAAATTAGATAAAAAATGAACATGGCAGAAAATCCGCTGGATTGTGCTAAATTCAGCTTTCACGCCACTGCGCAGGAACAGGAGCTTGTCACATAAAAGTAAGTGCAGACACAAAGAACCAAGTGAGTCTCGTGTTCCCGCATGTCAGAACCAGGGCCAGGACTTGTACCTTCTCCAAGTAATTGGGGAAAGGCGACAGAGCGGGAAAGGGGGTGGGAGCACAGGGGGAGGGCATGAAGGAGGAAGAAGACGAGATGATGTGTAGGAAATCAGTGCTTCTCAAATCCCAGCGGCATGGAGACCACCTGAGCGTGTTGCTGAGACAGGTTCTGATAAGCAGGTCCGGGCGGTGCGGAGAGTCTGAATTCCTAACGAGTTCCCAGGCGACGCTGCTGCAGCTGCTCGGGGACCCCAGGGTGAGGAGCCAGGCACTGGGCAGAGGGACTCTGCACTTAGCAAAGAGACTCAGCCATGAAAGAGGCATGCATCTGCCTGGGCCCGTCTCACCTGAGGCTATGTAAGCGCCGTACACATGTAATATGATAAGGTGCATAAAAATCATACAGTATCTACCAGCATCACAAAACTCAGTGCCTGATGAAGGAGCTAAAACTAAACCCAGCCTGAGCTCAGATCCCATGGTGCCTGAAACCCCGACATGTTTATCCCCAACCGATGTCACAGACACTGAGGTGATGGGCAGGTTCTCACAGGTCCACCCACAAGGCGGCGTGGGAGTCCCTGCGCGGTGCTGGGCAGGGTTTGGTGGAGGGATGCCGAAGTCCATCAGCGGGCTGCTGAAGCCTGGCTGGCTTATTAACATACAAATAACCGAGTTTTACTTGCCAGAGCTTCCAGTACAGCAATGCTAATGAAGCTATGGCTTTAAAAGTCCATCTCCTCTAAAATGTCTGATTAACCTGACACTTGCGAAGATGCACAGAACTAAGCTCCGCCGCTGTGGGCAGAGAAGGAGGCGAGGCTGCTGGTGTGGGGCCAGATGTTTCAGGTGCCAGGGGACCCAGACAATTAACGTGAGCGTGTGGGAGGGGAAGCCGGTCCAGCAGCCTTCTCCAAACTGCAGGCCGTGACCCATTTGTGGGTCATGAAATCAATTCAGTGGGTCATGACTGGCAACTATGTTTAATCAAATGGAAAAATAAGAAGGGGAAAAGAAAGGAAGGGAAGAATGTGCATTGCAGATAATAAAGGCAAGTATTATATATATATAGTTCACACCTGTATGGGCTGAGTCACCAAGAAAATGCAATTTTTTAAATACACACATAAATCACATTTTCATATGCCAAGACTGCTCTAAGTGTTTTGAGAATATTAAACCGTTTATTTGATTTTTATAAGGTAACTATTTCTATTGCATTTTATCTTGGAGGAAACTGAGGCACAGAGAAGTAGAAAAACCTGCCCAAGGACACACAGCTGGTGAATGGGGATTCCAGTCTGACTTCAGAGCCCACAATTTCAACAAAACTCTAGGTCCCAAGGACTTCGGACTCCAAGGATAAACGTTCAGGAGAGGGAGGCACCCACGCGTGCTAGAATAATAAAAGCTAATAGCAATCGCTACCATTGGGGTGTGATCCCTACTCTGCTAAGTGTTCCACAAGCATTATCACATCCAACCCTCGAAATAAATGAAATGAGGCGGGCACTACGATCATCCTCATTTTTCAGATCATAAACTGAGGGTCAGAGAAAGACAATGATTCACCCAAGGTCACAGAGCTAGGAAGTGAGAGGGCCGGGGGAGGTGCCAGGGCACCGCAGGATTCGAGCTTGTCCTTGAAGGATGGAGATCTGGAGACTCGAGTGTCCTGTTGCACGTAGCTCTCGAAGAGGATAAAAGGCCTTGAGCAAGGGTGTTTCACCACTAGGAGCCTCCTTGCTGGAGAGGGATGGATCAGTTCCCAAGCTGCCTTCAGAACAGCCTCGCTGGGGGCGTCAAGGGTGCCTCCCAGGACAGGAGCACTGCCCGGTGAGAAACACTAGTGTAGATGCTGACAGCCAGCTTCCCACCCCAAGGCAGCCCAGCCTGGCACACAGGCGTGTGCACCGGTGAGTTCGATTGGAATCTGCTGGGCAATCCCAGAGACCCTTCCACCATTTACCCTTCTAGGGCTTTTTCTACTGCTCTGGCTTTGTTTTCACACGCTTTTTCTTGGAAGCTCCCAGAGCTGCAAAGCAGCCAAAATGCACTTTGTCCAAAGCAAAAGCAGACCCGGAAAGTATAGGTAAGAGCTCAAGCTTTGGAAGCAGGCATGCTGGTGGTCAGGTCCCATTTATCCTCTGAAGCAACACACTTCAGCTCTCGGATCTCGGTCTTCATCTGTAAACCGGGGACAGCCCAGGACCCACAGCGGACGGTAGATATGGAAGATGAAACGAGCAAAAACCTCTGTAGGGCCCGGCAGGGTGGCCAAACACAGGAGCGCTCAGTGGGCCATTTATTAATGATTGGTGATAGTGTCAGGAAGGGTAACAGGATGTGAGGTCCCTGCTCCTTTCCACAGTGGTCTCCCTGGAGGACCACGGGCCCAGAACCCTCTCCCCTGACTCTGGTTATCACAGAACTGCAGAAGCAGCGAGTCACACACATTCTCTCCTGGACTGCCAGTGATCCACATTTCAACCAGTGGCAATTTTGCCCCCGCTCCACCCCTTGGGGACACTTGGCAATGTCTGGAGACACTTTTAGTTGAAGATGTTAGTGGCATTTAGTGGCTAGAAGTCAGGGATGCTGCTCAACATCCTACAGTGCACACGACGCCGCACAACAAGGATAATCTGACCACGAATGTCAACAGTGCCGAGTTTAAAAAAACTGTGTCCAGCCAAAATGCATCCAGTCCCCAGTGCTTGGATGCAAACAAGTTACAGTTTCTCAAGGACCCAAGAAAGACAGGGCCAGCAACAGCAGCAACATCTAGAAATCAACACTTCTGCCCAGAGACAGAAGGTCCCAGGAGCTGTCTGACTCCCTCCTGTGGCAGAGGGCAGCTTGCAGGGGTGACAAGCCAAAGGCAGGGCGGCACTGGGGCAGCACCAGGGAGAATAATATAACAGTGAGCTCAGCTGTACACACACTCCCAGAGCCTCGTCATAGCTGGGGCTTCCTGGTGGCTCCCTAGAGGCTCCAGCCGCCTCTATCTAACGCTCGGGGCATCAGGCTGTGGTTCTAACATGGAGAGAGGCTAGCACACCCCCATGCAGACTCCAGGCCATTTCCTGACAGTCACGCTAGAAAACCAGGACTGCATCTGCCTGGGAACATCATTCTAAGTCCTCTCTAGTCAGATTCTGAACTAAAGAGTGCTAGGGACCTCTCTCTCTCTCTCTCTCTCTCTCTCTCTCTCTCTCTCTCTCCACATTTCACAGACTGCAGTGAAAAGGAGAGCATGCCTGGTGCCTGAGATGTAATGAGTTTTATGGAACCCTCGAGCCCTCTCAAAGACTTATAAGAAAAAGAAGATAGAGACTTTGGAGGGCCTCGTTCTGCACCGATTGTTTTCTATTCTGGGCTTTCTATAAACTCTAGCAAAGCACTAAACATGCTCAACACAATTGCTCCTGCTCTCTGTCTAAATACTGGAAGTTCCCATCTATACCAATACACTTCCCGACTCTGTCTTTGCTTGGAATGATATCCTCACCCAGTTTTAGCTCATTAAAGCTTACTTATCCCTGAAGATACAATTCAGGCACAATCTCCTCCAGCACCCTTCTCTGAACCCCCAGAATGGGCTAAGTGATTTTTCTCTGTGCTCCCAGAAGTCCTGTGCACACCTGTGGCAGAGAGCAAACACTACCATGTGTTCACCAAGCCCCGTTTCCTTTTTCTCCTGGGCACATAGCTAAACTACATTTCCCAGCCTCCCTTGCAGTAAGGCCATATGACTATATTCTGGCCAATAGAAGGTGGAAAGAAGTGATGTCAGCCCTTGAAGAGATGACCCATAAAAACCTCCCTTGATATCTTCCAGGTTCTCTCTTTCCCTATCTGCTGGGTGGATGCAGAGGACACCAAAGTCCAGAGGATGAGTTAGGCACAGAATGGAAGGAACCTGGATCCCTGAGTGACTGTATGGAAAGCTGTTCGATTAGCACCACCATGAATTGTCATGTGGACAACAAACTTCTGTTATGTAAGTTACCAAGATTTTAGAGTTGTTATTACAGCAGCTAGTGTGACTTTTCCTCTGTCTTTGAACTTAATATATGACACTGAAATGGTCCATCTCCCCCACCAGTGGAAACTCATCCAGGACAAAGTCCATGTAGCCTTGATCATCCCTAACACCCAGCAAAGAGCCTAACCCAGAACCGGTGCCCAATAATAGTGTCCCTAAGAGGGTTCCTAGGATACCAGATGAAAGGTCATAGGGCTGAAAAAAGCAGCTCTCTCATGGCTGTGGGTGGAAAAGAAGGAAATGAACAAGCCAGTGGGGAAGCAAATGGTGAACCTGTTGGGATAGGGCTGTAAACCAAAGACAAATCAAGAGCAAACTCCAAGGGCAGTGAATAATTTGGGAGTGGCCACCTGGCTCACAATGACTTCCTTTCTCTGGGAACAATATCCCCATTCTACAGAGGTGGGCCCCTCTCTATAAGTCATATTTGTACTTCAGTCCCCCTACATTCCACAACTCATTGGACCTGAGGTCCATCTTTAACCCAAGCTGGACCAATCAGTCTCTCTCCTTGGTTATCCAGAACTGAGTTAGACAGATGCTCAAAACAACTACACAGGGCAGTGTAGACGGTAACCTGCACACTTGGGAGCTATGGACACCACCTTCCTTCATGTGGACAAGAAACAGAGCAGCCACTCTGCAGAGAAGGAAGATAAAGCATATATCCAGAGAGAGGCAGAGATGAGAGACAGAGGGGGAGCATGCCAGGCCCCTGAGCATTTTTTAACCCCCAGTTCCAATCTCTTCCAGTGGCCCAGCTGCATTCCTGCCCTTGATTCCAGGGGTATATTTTTATTGCCATATAACAAGTTACCACAATTGCAGTGGCTCAAAACAACACCCGTGTATTCGCTCTCAGTCCTGAAGGTCCAAAGGCTGGCATAGCATGATGGACTCTCTGCTCAATGCTGAAGTCAAGGTGTCAGCCCGGGTGAATTCATGTCTAGAGCCTGGGGGAATGTCTAGAGGGAAAATCCACTTCCGAGCTCATTTTTGATGTTGGCAAATTTTAATTCCTTGTTGACTGTCATCCAGGGGCCACTCTCGGTTCCTATATGTCCTTACTGTGTGGCCATCTCAATCTCAAAGCAGCAACAGTGGGCCGAGTCCTTCTCACACTTCAAATCTGACTGCCCTTCTGCAACCAGAGAAAAACCTCTGCTTTTCAAAGGGTTTGTGTGGGTGGGGCCCACCTGGATAATCTCCCTATCTCAAGGTCAACTGATTTGGGACCTTAGTTACATCTTCAGAATTCCTTTACTGCAATGGCTAGATCTGTATTTGAATAACTGCGAGAAGGTGCATGAATAGCAAGGGCAGGAATCTTGAGGAACCATCTTGGAATTCTACCATACTGAGAAATCTGTCTCCAGAAGATAAAGTCTCCTTCAGCTTATGTCAACACAGAGAGGTTTCTATTATCTCCAACTAAATAATTTCAAACAATCCATGGAGTAAAGGGTGGGCAGGGCTTGTTTACCCTGCGTGGGAAACGTGAGAGGCCAAATTTAGGAGTACTGGTGGATTTAATGTCAGTCAGTGAGGACAACCTGGTTAAAGCATCTCTAGGACCCTAACCTACGGATATCCACATGAATTTCCCAGAACATGACTCTGCTCTTTTATATCAGAGACCCAGGGCTGCCTTCATTAACCAGCCATCTACTGCCTCTTAAAAAAGCAATTTTTAGAGACAGAAAGTAGAGTAGGGGCTACCAAGTCCTGTGCGGAGAAAGGAAAGGGTAGTTATTGCTTAATGGGTACAGAGTTTCTATCTGGGATGATGAAAAAAATTGGAAATAAATAGTGGTGATGGTTGCGCAACAATGTGAATGTACTTAATGCTACTTAACACTTAAAATGGTTCAAATGGCAAATTTTATTATGTATATATACTCACAGTTTTTTAAAGAAAAGGGTAATATGATGCCTGAAAAAGAGGAGGGAAGGAGAGAAGTGTCTTTAAGGAAGTTGCACTTGACTTGAGATGTAAAGAATGAAGCAGAGCTCACTGGGTAAAGACAGCATTCCTTGCAAAGGGCAGCATGTGCAAGGGGGTGGGGGTGGGGCTTTTCAGTCTAGGAGCCGAAAGGCAGCCAGAGAAAGCAAGGGGAACAGTGGTGCATCTCTAGTGGCTAGAGAACCTAGAGGGTAGGACTTGAAGCCACAGGGGCCTGATGGCATCTGTCTCAAAATTCCTCCTTGTCCACCAACAGGTGACTCTTCAAATTCAGGCGCATGAGTACACATGCTGGGCCTTCTTTGTACTCTAGCTCCGGGATGCTTCTGAAGGTTCTAGGTGATGTGAGGGCACAGACTGTTGGACATTCCAGAGTGACCACCCCATGTGGTCTCAGGGAAAAAGGCAGTAAGCCCCACCCCTCAGCCCACCTACCAAAGGGAACAAGGCAGGACTGCAATCATGCAATTACCTTCTTGGTTTCTCAACAAACGATCTCCCCAGCAGAGCAAACTTAAAAGGCCCTGAATTAATGCAAAAGCACTCACTGCACTTAACAAACGAAGTCCCTGCTAAACAAATGTCAGCCTGGATGGGGACTCTTGTCCCTACCATCACACGGCCCCTGGAACAGAGGGAAGTCATCCAGCACAAAACACCCGCAAAGGCAGCTCAGGGCCCAGCTACACAAGACCATTCCTCAGGAACCCCCAAGGAACCCCCATCACTTCAACTCGTGGGAACTGGGAAAAATCACAGCAGTGCCCTTTAACACAGTTTACATAGATCATAGCAGGTAGGCATTCTAAGCACATCCTCTGTCTCCATTTAATCACCAGTGATTATGCAGCCTAGGGGCAATAATGGTGGAATTAAACATGGAAATGCTAATTCTGACTTAAGACATTTCACCTGGACAGATGGGTGGGCTTCCCCCTCCTCCTTTAGCAGATGGGCCCCACAGAAAGTTTATATCCAGTTTCTCCCCCCTACATCTCCCCTCCATCAGTCCCCAGCTCTACAGATAGCTCTTTCTGTACATTTCATATTATATGTTTTCCAAATGGTTCCATCATGATGCATGAGGCTCAAGAACCCAAATAAACTTCTCAGGCAGAGAAACCAGCTTCTGATACCAGCTGGCCAGCTCCTCGGAATGGCATGCATGAGAGAGGGCACCTCACGGAGGCCACAGTGGCCTTTCTGGGTCAAATGTCATGACCTTTGAGGGCCCAAGGCACTTTTGCCTTTGTGGGTCCCTTTCCTGATTAAAAGATATATATAAAAATTATATTTTTGACTGCGTTGACATAAGAACGAATATATCACTATTACATATTTAAATTTTTTTCTTCATCCTGAAAGTTCTTTTTTTTTCCATCTGATCTTAAAAGAAATTAGAGCATTTCCAGCAGCCTAGCACTGTGCCTAGTGGAGAAATGGGCCCTGATGCTTCTCGTCCAGACGCCTCAGGAGAGGGGCTGCCCCAGAGCCAAAGCCCGAACGTGCCATGGGATGGGGGCTCCACTGCTCTGCCTCCCTGAACTCCCCTCGGGAGCACCCCACACTTCCCTAACAAACAACGGCTACATATCCACCCAAAAGCTGCTTTCCTTCGGGGTCAGCAGGACCCACATTCTGAAGTCAGAACACCTACGCTTGAACCCCAACCCCATCCGGTACCAACTGTGTAACCTCGGCCAAGTGACTGTTTCTCCAGGCCACAGTGTCCTTGGGCGTAAGTGGAGAGAATACAGCACGTGCCTCACCAGACTGCCAGGAGGACGGAATGAGGTGAAACATGGAAGGTGCTCTGTGAATGATCGATGGCTTTGCATAATTAGTGGTGGTGCTAGTGTCCTCGGGTCATGGGCTCCTCTTGAGAATCTGAGGGGGGTTGCTACCTGACCCAGAGAAAGGACATACAAAATGCCCCATACATTTCAGGGAGGCTTAGACCATCACACCACCTACCCGCCATCTCTAAAACCCACCCAACCCTCGATGTTCTTGGAAGCCATGGATGGACCCATATCTAGACAATCCTGTTAGTTTCACAGGAAAGGGCCTGGTGAATAAGGTGAGGACCAGACTAATATAACCCAAAACAAGAATGGCACTAATGCTAAGATTCACATTGCTGTGGGGATTGCTGCCATCCCCAGGCAGCCCTGTCACCTGGTCCTTGCTCCCCTCGTCAACTGCCACGACTTGGGGCCACCCCAGAAGACTGCAGAGAGGAGAAGGCAGCCTCGTGCATTGCAGTGAATGGGGTACCCAGCCCGTGTTCCAATCCGCCACTGGCAGCATGCGGTTTTCAGCAATTAGCATCACTGCCCCTGCCTTCATCCCCTCGTCTCTAAAGAGAGGACACCAGCAGGTGCCTTTCAGGGTGGCTATGGAGACGAAATCCAGCAAGTCGTGGAAAGCAACCAGCTCAGAGCCTGGCACAAAATGGAAGCACATCTCCTCACGGGCCCGCCAAGCTCCCTGCCACACTTGGGGGAATAGTCACTAAACATCATTAAACAAAAAAATGCCTGCTGCTGCTGCTGGAGCGTGCTAAACGAAGCCACTCACGTGAGAAGTGGCAAGATTGCAAATCCCATCCTGCGACTGGCAGCGTCTGTTCTTGTACCTCTCTGTTCTGGGCTTGGACCTGAAAACACTCTTTCGTTTTCTGTGTCCACAGGATCTTATCAAGTTCAAAACATCTTTGCAGGTCCACATGGGTCCCTCCGTGAAGCTCAGTGTCAGCTGCTGTAAAGAATGACATGTTTCTCTCTGGGGAGCCCCCAGAGCCTTCTGTGTTAATCTAATGTGCCCCCATGTCATTTATCATTTAAGTCAGGTCTTTCCAATTAGGAGAAAATCCATTCGGAGTTCCAACACTGCCTGGAATAAGACTGCCTATGTGTTCTGAGATGGGCCCCAAAGAACGTCTCCTCCCACCCAAAAGAAGTTCCGCTCATAACATATGGCCTATATTATTTCATAGAATATCCTAAACATGCTTTCCTTGTTAGTAAAATCTACCTGGCTATTTTATTATTGAATAAAATCACAAACTGACCCTTTGTGTAATTCATACGAAGTTCCATTTATGTTGCTCCTCAACAGTTACTGAGTGTCTTCCAGAAGGCCACAGAATATGGTCCCTGCCCTTGTGGGGCTCGTGGTTTACTGGGGAGGACACATGTGTCCACCAGTTATTACAGCACTGTGGTAAGGAGCTCCTAACCATGGCAGTCTAGAGAGGGAACGCATCCGAACTACTTGCCGTGAACCTGGGGGCTTGCTGAAGCTGGACTGATAACAGAGGGGCCAAGGTCTCTGTGACTACTCCCCATTATGGGTATAGTTTGTCTGTGTAGGTTTCTTCTGAAAAACAAAGCAAACCACCAAAGAGTAAACACATGGGTTTAACAGTACCATACCAGGGGTGAGTCCCAGTTGTTCACACCCTCACCAACACTTGGTCTTGTCGCTGTTTTTTATTTTCCCCGCTGTGGTGTATTGTGGTAGCGCCCCCTGGTGGTTTTCATCTGCATGTTCCCCGTGAGCAGTCCTGCGAAGCAACTTTTCACACATAGGCATCCTTTCTGTGACGTGCCTCCTCAAATCGGTGCCAATTTTTTTCCTATGGATTAGCCATCTTTTTCTAAATGATTTATGGGAATTAATTACACATCTTAAATATAAGTCTTCTGTCGGATAATACGTACGGAAAATGCTTATCCTCTCTCTGTGCCTGCCTTTTTCCTCTCTTAAAAGTATCCTTTGAAAAGCTGAAGTTCTTAGTTTCAATAAGACCTAATTTATCAGTATTTCTTTATGGTTAGTGTACTTTGCTCTAAGAAACTTTTGCCTACCCCAAGGTCGTGAACATAGTCTCCGTTCTCCATTAGAAATGTTATTGTTTTAAACTTTCACAGGTAAACTTAAAATCCACCTGGAAGTGGTTTTTAGTTAATGGTAAAGTAAGAGTCAAGACGGATGTTTTTCCAATAGATGTTTTCCAGTGGACCTTAGGCATTTGCTGAGAAGCATCCTCTCCCGCTGCCCCGAGGCACCTCTTTAATATAAATAAAATGTTTGTGTGAGGGGGGAAATAATAAGAATGCGAACCCCAGATATTAAAAAAGAAAGAAAAGGTAAGATAACGGCATAAGAAGAAATTAATTTCTCGGATCTAGTCAGGTTCTACTATGTACATTTCACTCCCCCACCCCCATTCAAGTGTCTCATAAATCAAGAATTGGCTCTAGCCTCATGTGGACTTGGGGGTGTGGTCTCTGTCCACAAATCCCTAGCCCAGCAGAAACAACAGTGGCAAGTGTGATTTCTCCCCTCATTATACTGGTAAGGAAACAGAGACTCCTAGATGCTGAATAATGTTCACAGTACCCGGAAATTGTTGATGCTGGGTCTAACACAAATCTGTCTAATCCCCAAATCCACACTCTGCTGCCCAGGCCTGGGCAGACTGGAAAGATCTGGGGAGGAGGTGATGTCAGAGCTGAACCTCAAGTGAGAAATAGGAACAGCAGCACACCCGTGGTTTTCAGGCTCCCTAGATGCTCAGAGTGAGCACGGAGGACCCAGCAGCTTCCTTGGAACCATCGGAGCAGGAGAAGCGGTGGCTCCAGGTTAAATGAAAGAACGATGCCCACGACACGTCTAAAGCAGTCAGGCAGGTAAACACAGTCTTTAGGAATCAGGTGAACTGTGGTTTCATGTCTGTGAGTATCTATGCACACTTGGTATCATTTAATAACATTGATTTTCTTATGTTTTATCACGTGACAGAGTCGTCCCCCCCATATATAATCATTTAAAAATGCTGAATGACATTACCAGATTGTAGATGGCTCAGACCCATGACAAAGCATTATGACCGCCTAGGTAAAACCACAGGATGAATTAACTGTGATGTTTCTCACTGTGGAGCGCAAGCGCTCAGTTCTATCTAGTTCTGTCTGAGAGCACTGTCATCAATCATTACATGTAGCTAAGTGAAAAATAATAACAGAGAGAGAGAGAAACAGAATTGGAGAGAGAGTTTTTTTTGTTTTTTTATCCTCACCCGAGGACATTTTTTCCATTTTTTTGTTCAGGTAGAGTGGGAGAGAGAGAGGAAGAGAGAGAGAGAGAAACATCAACGTGAAGGGACACATCGAGTGGCTGCCACCCGCACGACCAACCAGGGCCGGGGACAAACTGCAACCGAGGTACGTGCCCCTAACGGGAACCGAACCCGGGTCTCTCCGGACTGCAGGCCGAAGCTCTAACCACTGAGCCAAACTGGCCAGGGCGGAGAGAGAGTTTTTATGAAACCCTAAGTGGGACTTCTGGTTCAAACGGAAGTCTATGTACATGCATTTATCTTCTCCTAAAAACCCACTCAGCGGTGGGGAACCTTTTTTCTGCCAAGGGCCATTTGGGTATTTATAACATTATTCGAGGGCCATACAGAATTATCAACTTACAAACCAGCCTGCTGTATTTGGTCAGGCTGATTGGTGAGGTGTGTGATGTGAGCTGGATTAATTTCACGGGCCTTCTACGGCCGCAGGCCGGACGTTCCCCACCCCTGGAAGGAATTTCTGAAGCCATGGACAGACATGAGAGATTTAAAAGAAAAAGAGGGGGACCATCTGTTAAAGACAGATTTTAATAAAGCTCGGAGCACAGCTGAGGAAGGGGAGACAGGAAGCAGGATGGAGGAAGCTCCAGCTGAGACAGCAGGAGAAAGGAGAGGCATCGGCCAAGAAAGAAGCCAATTTGCCTTCAGAAGCCCAGAGAGCCTCCAGACCTGGGGATACAAGCCCAGCCCAGCCCCTGCATCCAGCGGGGGAGACCCGAGATCACAGCTGTGCAGTGTAGATTGGACCAGCGAGGATCTGAGAAAAAACAAAAGAGGAAAGCTGTAACCATAAATATAAGAAACATCTTGGAAAAAATGTAAGACACAACAAAGGCAACTAGTTCAAAGGAAGAAAAAAAGGCAACTATAAACTCCAGAATAAAAAGGGGAGGGAGGGAGGGGGAGAGCTAAAATGTCATCTTAGTACTACTGACTGAAAAGAGCATATTTATATAGCCAAAATCATGTAAGCTCTATTTATTAATTTTACTAACTACAGTAAAAAATAATAATAATAATCTGTCAAGGGTAAGGGGAGGAGGAGTATGGGATGGAGATAAAGTTAAATCTCATCGATCACAGCCAGAAATCTGAATTAATAAAGACCAAAATTGATTAATCAAGAACCACTGATATATACATATTTTCTGAGCCATGATGGTAACCAAGACCGGGAGCTTAAAGCTAAAAGAATTCAAAGTGATTGCCTCTGGGGAGTGAACAAATATAGAAGTGATTTTTTCCCATTATATGTTTTTCTGTACTACTTTATTTTTAACCATAAGAACAACCATTTTTAATTAAAAATATTTTAAAACTCTTAGGCACATGTGTATGCATACATGTATGCATGACTGTCTGGGTCCGAGATCAGACAGGTCTTAGTAAATGCATCAAAAGGCCTAGAATCAAACACTCCCCACTCCTAGTGGGGTGCGGAAGAAGTGTCCTCAGAAAAGGGTGGAGTAAGAAGATAAGGGAGTATTCGTTTTCTTCCATAATATTCTCTGCTGGCTTTTTTTTTTTTTTTCCTTTATTGATTTTTGAGAGAGAGAGAAAAGGAGAGGGAGAGAGAGATAGAAACATCGATGAGAGAGAACATCAACTGGCCTCCTCCTGCATGCCCCCGCCCCCCATCAGACCCACAACCTGGGCACGTGCCCTGACAGGGAATCAAACTGGCGACCTCTGGTGCATGGGTCCACGCTCAACCACAGAGCCACACCAGCCAGACATCTGCTCTTTTGTTTTACCACAAGCACGTGCTACTTTTGTAATTTCGCTAATTGGGGGTGGGGAGGACGGCAGGGAGAGAATCGGGAGCAAAGAAGATACTGGGCAGGTGGATATAAACAGATGAAAGAGAAGAGAGAAAAGGTCGGCACACCTGAATGCCCAAAAGTCTGATCCGAGCGCAGAAAGGGGACTTGTCAAATGCTACCTTCAAGCCCGCCAGGCATGAAATGCAAGCGCAGTAATGACAGTGACTAGCCTGGAGACCCACCAACTGAAATTTAATAAGCGAGTAACCAATTCCATTGCCGGGCCCCAGGAATAGACGGGTTTTTTGTTCTGTTTTTTTTTCCGCTGAGAAGCTTAAGTGGAAGTGAAAATTCTAGTTTCATATTTCTGCTCCAACCAGTCAACCGAAATTGCCCACGTTTTGCTGAGGTGCAGCCATGGGAGAGGCAAAATAAGCCTCAACTGCGCCACCTCCCCCTCCCCCCCTTTCCCCCCCCCCCCCCCCCTGCAGCTGCTGCTTCTAGAAAGGATTCTTCTTGCTTTACACCAAATTATTCCTGAAAACCCTGATGATAGAAAAGAATATGAAGGAGATTAAAGCTGGTTCCACCCCAGCAATGATCTGATACTTTGCCCTGAGGTCTTGCAGACGACAGAGCAGACCGATGGGGGCCACAGCAGATACAGAGCATAAAGGAAGCCGGGTGGGGCAGAAAAGGCATGCCCTCGGAAACGACCCTTACCTTCCTCTGCCAAGCTTTGCTGTGCATCTAACTTAACTTTTTGTGATAAATCTCTGATCATCAGAATTCTACAAGATCCCTCTGCTTGAAAAGGAGTGTCTGGGATACTGGTAAAAGCTACTATCTGCATCAGCAAAGGTTCTACGTCTTCTTTACTCATCATTCTAAAATGTAAGCTCAATTTCCTGTTTAGAACCAGCTGCCCATCACCAAAATGTAGAGCATGAGCCAGATTTATATACATAGTAACAACAGTAACAGCATACATTTAGCACTTACTGCATGCCAGGGGTCGTTCTAGGCACTCTACAGATACTAACTCAATTACACCTCCTAATAACCCTGTGAGGTAGCGACTATCATTATCTCATTTAATAGATAAGAAAAATAAGGCACAGAGAGGCTAAGTAATTTGTCCAAGGTCACACAGCTAAAAAGTGGTAGAGCCAAGATTGGAAACCAAGCAGTTCAGAGTCTGCCTCTTAACATCTCCACTTGCATGTTCAATAGGTATCTCAAACTTAATATGTCATAGATAAACTTTTAATATCATCCCAATTCTATCCTCTCCCTCCCTGACCCAGAAAAGAAAAAAAACTTGTTTTTCTCCCTAACTCTTCCTTATATCAGGTAATAATAACTCCATCCTCAATTGCTCGGGCCAAAACCCTGATCAAATATCTGATCATCAGAGGCATCCTTGACTCGTCTGTTATTACCACACCATTTCACAACCAATCTGTCAGGAAATTCTACCTCCAAAATCCATTCAGAATTTACCACTGCTCACCATCTCCACTGGCCTAAGCCACCATCCTCTCCTCCATTATTGCAATAACCTCCTCACTGAGTTCCCTGCCAACCCTGCTACCTCAAACTATTTTGAACCCTAAAGTGGAAGTCAAATGATGCCACTTCTGTGTGCAAACCCACCAAGCCAAATTTCAGTCAATGGATTCAGGTCCCTTGGCAGTCTTCCAACCCTCCTCTCCTATCGCTCTCCCTTTTGCTTTCCGCTGAAACCACACTAGCCCCATCACTCTTCTTGAACACAACCAACGTGCTCTCATCTCAGGGCCTTTGCACCTGCTACTCTCTCTGCCTGGCACGTCTTTCCCTGTTATCAACATGTCTCACTACCTCATCTCCTCCATGTTCGGACATCATTCTTTCATCCCTGGTCACCTTACTGGCACTGAAACCCTTCAACCCTGCAACCTACTATGCACCTTCCCTGCTTTATTTTTCTCCAGAGCACCTATCACCTAGAATAGTATTTAGTGCAGAGTAGGTGCCCAATAAATATCTCTTTAATTGATGAATAAATAGAGCACCATCTCTGAGAGCAAACTCCATGTTTCTCAAAGTGTCAATAGGGGCTATTTTTTTTTAAGTGAGCCAAAGTATGCACGCTGCTTCACTCCAGTGATGCAGAGATCCTTTACTGGTCTCAGTGTATAGCATTTCCTAAATTTGCTTGATGTCAAAACTGTTTTGTCAGGTTAGTGTTACTTGGAAAATTCAAGGTAAAGAGGTTAAGGAGGACCTAGCTAGAGTAAGAAAGTGAGAAGGGGAGAATTCTAGTGAGGGAAGGCAAAGATATTTCCATTCACACGCCAGCTCCAACACATTGACTATGATTTCCTAGAGTGCTGCATGGAAAAGAATCCTGAAGATTTCACCAGAACAGGAGCTAGGCTCGATTAGTGATGCCTGCACAGTGCACAGGAGGAGGGGACAGCATCACAGGTGTTTGCCTTTCCTGCTCAGGGCATTTCTGACAAATCCAGAAGGAACAGTGAAATGGGACTTCACATTTTTTCTTCTTTGGCCTTTATTTTCACAAGAAATTTCCTGCAAGGATGAGAAATACAAAGAAGGAAGATTTCATAAAATGTCACGGATCTCAACACCAGGTTTCTGAAAGCTGCTTTGTCTTGCTAATCATTGGTCTTTAAAGAAGTCATGGGAAACATATAGAGGTACAGAGTTAAGGAGGAAAACAGCCCCCAACGTTTACTACCAGCCTTCCCATCAGTCACCCTCCACAGAAGTGAGCACCACCCCTGCCCAGGAGAGACAGAGCCAGGTGTTTCAGAGACTCCACGGGAAGAATCCCCACTAGGATCTGGCTGGTCACAATAGAAGCCCGTGCAGGGCAGGGCTCAGAATAGCAGAGCTTGATTTTTTTCCATATGAGCCCCAACCTCTGTAACTCAGTGTAGCAGGGAAAACAGCCCCCATGAAGACTGGAAAATGTATCACACTAACTCAGTCCCAGACTGATCCGACCAAACCAGCATCTGTGAGGTCACTGGTTCAGACTTCTCCAAGCAGAGCAGTTATCACTCAGCCCCAGGCCCCTACAAGCCCACCTAGAGAATAGCACACACTGCGTGTGAATTAAAACTTCCTTGGGAAAAGTAAAAGTCCTCCAAATCAATAAGCAAATGACAACTCACTGAAAAACAGAGACAAGACATGAAGAGGCCAATTTCATGAAACCAGATCCAAGTTTCCAATAACCCCACGAAGAGATTCAAAATCACTGGGAATAGGGAAAATGAAAATGAAAATCCCTTCACTTGGCTAACTTTCACCTGTCCTCCAGATCTCAGCTGACATTTTTCTTCCCCAGAGATGCTATTTTCTTCATAGCTCTCATCACCAGTTACGATGGACACACGTGTGTTTAATTTCTGTCTTTCCTGCTAGCCCGTGCGCTCCATGAGGGAGCAACAATATCTGATTTATTCACCACTATGTCCCCAAGACTAGAAGAGAGTCTGGCAATAGTAGGTACTTAACAAGTATTTATTTGATGAATGAGTGAATGAATGAATGAATGAACAAAAGAATGAATGAACACAGCACAATTAGATCTTTGCAGCAGCCCTGGGATGGAATTTTACATTCAAGGTTATAAGGGACATCTGTAATATTTTCAACAATAAAGATTTTAAAAATAAATAGAAGAGTGAGAGGCACAAGGGCTGTTCCAAGCCCCACACACCTATCTAGAGATAAACACAAGAGGATTGCCTAACACCTCTCCAATGGGGAGCCTGCTGATTTCAAGTTCCTCAAAGGTGTAGTGGAGGATGCTACCGATGTGTAAATTCTCCCAAAACTTAAGCCTTTAAATTCTACTGCATAGGGACTGTCAGAAAGCAGTATTTGGGGAGCTATGGATTCCAATAAAATTGACTCTGAGATGATGAAGCCTTCCTTGGTAGCCTAAGGGCTGATATATGAATAATCAGCCAGCATTATGCCATGTCACTTAAATATTCCTTTGGAGATTTGTCAGAAAAAAAATTTAAATAAAATTAAAGTTCAAATGGAAATGAAAAATTAAGTTATGTTCAAATCTATAATATCATATTGGATTTTTTTTTAACTGTAGAGAAAAATCCCATTTAAGTTTTCCTGTTTTGTATTTATGGATCCAAACTGAGGTATTTCCACTATGCCTTGTTTAAAAGGCTTGTAGGCAGAGTTTGGGCCTCCCCCCTTATTTAGATGCTGAACTTAGCTCCGGGGGGTGGCGAATGGCATCTCAGTTTCTATGAGCAATCCAATTTTAATCATTTTTGCTTTATTGGAATTTTCATAGGAGTTCAGGTACTCCTATGAAATTCAGAATTAATCTAAGTCATAAACAAAGTAAAAATGGAAAGAAATGGAGTGAATGATAATTCAATACCTATAAGGCTTGACTCTTTTTTCCTAAAATATACACCATGTTATGGGGTGGGAAGGGGGAACTAAAGCATTGCTTGGCACCAAATCCCTTGAAGTCAGAAGCGTGTCTCAAGTTCATCTAAAATGCCGGTGTCCCTGACTCCCACAAACAGCTTTCCTCCTGGTTTCAGAATGTTCCCTGTCACTTATCAAACTGAGAGAAGCAGCTGTGATGGAGAGAGAGGTGACAGCAAGCTGAAGTCTAGAAGCCCCTGGAGAGAGCCATAGTTTGACCATGGAAATGAAATGCACACTCCAAAAATCTAGCATTTCCACAGACTGAGCCCTGCCTGCATAGAATCCTCTGCCGAAGTGGCTCACGAGTGACAGCCTGACAGAAAATCCCAGAGAGAACAAGAATGACACCCGTGTGCCCTGTGCTGTGGAGATTCATCAACACCATGATGCTTGTATTAATAAAACTAGTGAAGCATTCTCTCTAGTCTAGACTGGCAGTGTCTCTGAGTCTAAGCTTAAGACATTTTATTTCCCTGAATCAGAAATAATAAAGAGTATTTTCTAACAAAGTTTTCTATCTCAACCAAACAGACATTTCAAAAAACACACACATAGAATACTAAGAAATATTTTATTAAGCCAAAAGAAGGTAGAAAAGAAGAAATGGAGGAACAAAGAACAGAGGATACAAAGAGAAAATAAAACCCAAGATAGTAGACTTAAACCCAACTATCTCTGTAATTATATTAACTGTAAATGGCTTAAACACTCCATGTAAAAGGCACAGATTGATAGTTTAAACTAAAAAGCAAGCTCAATTTGGCTCAGTGTTTAGAACATCAGCCCACAGACAAAAGAGTCATGCATGAGTTCTGTTCCCAGTCAAGAGCACATACCTCAGTTGCAAGTTTGATCTCCAGCCCCAGTCAGGGTTGTGCAGGAGGCAACCAATCAATGTGTCTCTCTCACATCAATATTTCTCTCTCCCTTCCTCTCTCCTTCCCACTCTAACTTAAAAAAAAAAAATCAATGACAAAATACCCTCAGGTAAGGATTAAAAAATAATGATAACAAAAAGCAAGATTAAACCATATGTTATTTATGAGAAAGATAGGCATAAGAGAGAGGAGAAAAAGGATGCGTAAGATGGAAGTCAGAGTTATTTTGCATCCCATCACTTTTTCCATATTCTATTCATTACAAGTGATTTGCTCAAGTGGAGGAGATTAGACAAGAAGCAGAGACAGCCCTGGCTGGATGGCTCAGTTGGTTGGAACATTGTCCCATACACCAAAAAGGCTGTGGGTTCAATTCCCGGTCAGGGCACATACCTAGATTATGGGTTTGACCCGTGGTCAGGGCACATAATGGGGAGGGGGCGAGCAATTGATTGATGTTTCTCTTGTCTCTCTCTCTCTCTCTCTCTCTCTCTCTCTCCCTCCCTCTCTCTCTCTCTCTCTCTCTCGCCCTTCCTCTCTCTCTCTCAAATCAATAAAAACATATCCTCAGAGATGAAGACTTTAAAAAAGAAGCAGAGACCGTTGGAAGTCATTTTAGAGGTTGTCTACCACAGACAAATCTAACAAGAGTAATCAAGGAAAACAGAGGAGAAGAAACACAAATTGCCAGTATCAGAAATTAAGGAGGTAATATCAGTACAGATCATATAAATACTAAAAAAATAATGAGATAAAATGAACATCATTGTGTCAATAAATTCAACAACCTAGATAGAATCGAAACACTCCTTGAGTAACACAAATACCAAAATTGAAAAAAAGAATGAGGAAATATGGATAGCCCTATAGCTATTAAACAAATTGAATCCATAACTTAATATTTTCCCACAAAGAAAAGCCCAGTCCCAGATGTTTTCACTGGTAAATTCTATCAAACATTTAACAAAAAAAATTATATCTATATTTTATATACTCTTTCAGAAAATAATAGAAAGAGAACACTTCCAACTCATTTTATGAGGCCAGGTACATACAAACACACCCCAAAATAAATCACACATCAATATTCTTCATGAATATTGATGCAAAAATTCTAAATAAAATATTTGCAAATTAAATCCAGCATTGTATAAAAAGGATAATTCAACATGACCAAACGAGGTTTATCTCAGGAATGCAAAATTGGTTCAACATTCAAAAAGCAATTAGTGTAATTCATCACATTAAAAAAAAAAAAAAAATGAGGAAAAATCATACGATTGCTCTCAATGGATGCAGGAAAATCATTTGACAAAATGTAATACTCATTCATAATTATTTTAAAAACTCTCGTCTAACTAGAAGTGAAAAAAACTTCTTCAATCTGATTAAAGGGGCCTATTTAAAAAACTCTAGCTAGACCTGGACAGTTTGGCTCAGCAATTAGAGCGTTGGCCCTCGGACTGGAGGGTCCAGGGTTTGGTTCCCGCTAAGGGCACGTGCCTCAGTTACGTTTGTTCCCAGCCCCAGTTGGGGTCATGTGGGTGGCGACCATTCGATGTGTCTCTCTCGTATCAATGTTTCTCTCTTCCTCCCTCTCTCCCTCCTGTTCTATCTGAAGATAAATTAAAAAAAAAAAAAGTCCTTGGGTGAGGATACAAAAAAACCTCTAGCTAACATCATAGTTAATGGTAAAACAATAAATGTTTTCGCTTATGATCAGTAATAAGGCAAAATGTTCATTATCATCATTTCTATTCAACATTTTACTAGCCCTGGCCGGTTTGGCTCAGCGGTTCGAGCATCAGCCTGCGGTCCTGAGAGACCCGGGTTCGGTTCCCACTAAGGGCATGTACCTTGGTTGCAGTTTGTCCCCGGCCCTGGTCGGTCGTGCCGGTGGCGGCCACTCGATGTGTCCCTTTCACATCAATGTCTCTCTCTCTCTCTCTCTCTCTCTCTCTCTCTCTCTCTTCCTCTCTCTCCCTCCCACTCTACCTGAACAAAAAATGTCCTCGGGTGAGGATAAAAAAAAACAAAAACAAAAACAAAAAAAATGCCCTGGCCAGTTTGGCTCAGCGGTTAGAGCGTCGGCCTGTGGTCCGTAGAGACCTGGGTTCGGTTCCCGCTAAGGGCACATACTTCGGTTGCAGTTTGTCCCCGGCCCTGGTTGGTCGTGCGGGTGGCAGCCACTCGATGTGTCCCTTCACATCGATGTTTCTCTCTCTCTCTCTCTCCCTTCCTCTCTCTCCCTCCCACTCTATCTGTACAAAAAAATGGAAAAATATCCTCGGGTGAGGATAAAAAAAAACAAAAAAACATTTTACTAGAAGTCAAGAAAAATAAATAAAATTGTAAAGATCACAGGAAAAGAAGTAAAACTGTCACTATTTACAAATGACATGATTGTGTACACAGAAAAACCTATGAAAGCTACAGAAAGTTAACCAAATTAATGAGTTTAGCAATATTTCTAGATACAAGGTTAATATATAAAAGTCAAATTTTATATACTAGCAATAAACAATTGGAAAATAAACATTTAAAATATCTATTATTTAAAATGGTATCAAAAGACATCAAACAACTAAGAATAAATCTGAAAGAAAGATTTACAAGCCATCTATACTGAAAATTATTTAAAAACCCAAATAAATGGATTTAAGAGGGAGAATACAAAGTATTTAAGATATAGTAGAACCTAATAAAGTTTATTCTTAACGTAGTCATAAAGATGAGAGAGAATCAAAGAGGGGATAATTTTATCACATTGTAACTGAACTATTATTTTATGCTAAGTCTGTGTATCACCTACAATCAGCATTTGGTCCACCTGAAGTCTCCAGCAATATTCTGTCTCAAAGTGAGAAGCACAGGCCTCGAGTCTAAATTCCGCCATTGAACTCGGAGCTCCCTGAAGACCTGGGAATGTGTGTTATTGATTTTTACATCCTTCCTGAAACCAAGCACAATATCTGGCTGAAGGCATTGACATATTTTTCATCAAATGGACTCAAGGGGTACTGGATATGTAAACATCTCTCAAGGGGGAAACTGGGAGGCAGACTTTTTAAGCCGAAAGGGAATCTCTCTCTTGCTCCTTCAGTGAAGAACTAAGAGACCAAGGTTACAGAGGTCACCAGGGAATAGCCCCTCAAAGATATCTCATACTTGGGTAAAGATGCTGTGTGTTTGTATGTTTTTTAATGTCACGTCCAACTTTAACACCCAGCTAATTAGTGCATGCTTCAGATCAGTCAAAGTGGAATGCAGAGCACAGAGTTAGATCTCCAAGGTGGGATGAAGAAGGCATCTGTGAGAACAGCATTGGAAGATCTCAGGAGGAATTCTGGGGCCATAGAGGGAGGTGCCTTTCATAGCCAGGAGACCAATGACCAGAAATGACCCGATAATAATATTAGCAACGGTAATAGTGATAATAAATAACAATGAAGTTAATGAGTACTAAGCCTTTACTGTACCAAGAGCTTTTCATGCATCCTCTTATGTAATCCTCACTATAATCCTATGAGGTAGGAAGCATGTGTATCTCCATTTCATAGATGGAAAACTGTGTCAGACTCCCACCTGTTGGTATGCATACATTTTGTGTAATACCTCCCCATGAGTGTGGATGAGACCGGTGACTTGCTTCTAACCAACAGAATACAGCAAAGAGGATGGGACGTGGTTGTTGGATAAGACTGTGAATGGGTTACTAAGAGACTCTTCTTCCGGCTGCTTTGGAGAAGCCAGCTGCTGTGGTGCAGGCTACCATGATGGAGACGTGACAAGGAGTTGAGAAAAGCCTCCAGTCAACAATCAGCAAGAAACCAAGGCCATGAGTCTAGCAGCATGCAATGACCTGAGTGCTGCCAGCAACCGCGGAGCTCAGAAACAGACCCATTGCCACCTGAGCCTCAGCATGAGAGCACAGCCCGGCCACCACCCTGCGCTGCAGCCTCATGAGCACGCGCAGAGGACCCAGCTAAGCTGAGCCTGGATTCCTGACCTACAGAAATGCTGCCCTAATGAATGTGTGTCATTCTGAGCCATTAAGTGTGTGATAATATTATTACAAAACAATAGACGGCTAATATAAAACATGAGGCTGGCATCACTGACATTCCTCCAGAAGATGTAGAACTTGAATTTTAACCTGATTTCAGGGAAACCTGTCCTGGGAGAAAGTTATGCAGGGCTGTGATGACTCTTCTCTCTGCCTAGGAGTCTCCTAGACTTATGTCAAACACATGACCCCAGCTACCTGTGCCAAATGTATTTCTGGCCCAGCCAGTGTGGCTCAGTGGTTGAGCACTGACCCTGCATCAAGAAGTCACTGGTTCAATTCCCAGTCAGGGCACATGCCCAGGGACACATTTTAGCTGAGGGGCATGCAGGAGGCGGCCAGTCGACGTTCTCTCTCATCAATGTTTCTATCTCTCTCTCCCTCTCCCTTCCTCTCTCTTTAAAATCAATAAAGAAAAAAAATGTTTAATGTATTTGTGACAAGCAAAGGAGCGCTGTGTGCTCTTTCCTTCACTAAGAGCTTAAGAAAAGGACCACTCTGTCCTCTTCATGCTACAAGCACAGGACAACAGCTTGGTGGCTGATACCAACACTTGGTGGCAAGTGCAGGGGCCCACTTGCGAATGAAAGACAGGAGAACAGTGGGAAAACCTGAGTCTGCAGAAATTCTCAGACCACTGTGCACTTGCTGGTCTCCTGGGGTGATGGTTAAATATGTACAGTCCTGCACCCCACTCTAAGATTCTGACTTGATAGGTCAGAGTTGGAGAGAGAGGAGCTACACAGTTAAGGGTCCCAGGGCATCTGATGAAGCTGATCTTTAGACTGCATTGTAAAAATGACTCCCAAACATGTGAAGGAAGATGGAAAGGCTAGAGGCCAGAAGTGAACACAGGTTGAACATGAAAGGGTCTATTCTAGGAGTGCTCAGCCCCCTGCTCATTGGAAGCACCTGAGAGCTTTTCCAATCCCAGGGCCTGAGCTCCACACCCCCGATGGATTGTTTCAGAACCTCTGGGGATGGAACACAGACATCAGTACTTTAATTAACTGAATGAAGTAAAATGTACATGACATAGAGTGTACATACAACTCCACATCATTTAGTATATTCACACTTAATATAGCTCCAAAACGTCTCCACCATGCCAAAAGGAAACTGCACACCCATTAAACCACCACACCCACTCTACTCCCTGCAGCTCCTGGAAACCACTAGACTGCTTTCTGTCTCAATGGATTCACCTGTGCTGGGTATTTCATATAATTGTATCATACGACATACAATATATATACTAACAAAAAGGTGAAAGCAACCCAAATGTCCATCAACGCATGTAAGGAAAAACAAAATGTTGTCCACCCACATGATGAAATAGTATTCAGCCTTAAAAAAGGAATGAAGTACTGATGCATGCGGTAACCTGGATGGGCCTCGAAAACACTACACTGGGAATTGTGGGGGATTCCAAGGTGCAGCCAAGGCTGGGACTCACTGGTCTAAGCAACGGATACAGTTCAGGCTGCGCTAAATAAGGCAGGCAGAGGGGAGGGACGTTTCACTGAGGGTGACCATTTGTGGATGTCCAGTAGCTGAAGAGATGGGGATGAGGTGCGATGACAGCAACCCCAGTCTCAGAGCATGGGACACATTTTAGCTCTTCTTGATCCGCAGCCAGTTGATATGTCTCACGGGTTCTTCAGTTCTAGGACACAGGAGGCCAAGGAACCCAGTGAGAGGTCGTTTAGAAAGAAAAATAGTGCTATTTTCCCCTAAGGTATAAGGAGGTACAAGGATGTCAGCCTTGATCCCAGCCACGGCCCAGCCTCACTTGCCAAATTCCTTCTGAAACTTGACTTGGCCCTTCCAGCAAACCCAGAGTTCTGCCCCAAAATCAAAGTGGGACACCCCAGAGTTCATTTCAGAGGAATGAGCTTTCCAAACCAGCTCTGGTGCTCTTAGCAAACTAGAATCACCCCGAATGACTTCCCTACCCAATCAGGGGGAGTGACAGTGCCAGGCCCCCCAGAATCTATTGACATTAGGTTTTAATGGGAAATACGGTCGTGTCACTCACAGGAAAAGCAAATCACAGCCCACACTGGACCTGAGGCTTAATAACAGGGATGAGTGTTAGTGCCGCTTTCCACGGAATATTAAACCAGAGAAAATCAGCAGTGAAGCTCCCGGTGACATTTCTGCCAAATGATTTGGGGGGCAATCAACAGAGACACCCCTTAACTTTGCATCTCTGCACAAGGGCCTCCGTTGGCAACACCAAATGTGCTCATCGCTGGGGTCTTGCAAATCAAAGCAAGGTGCGAGCTGATTGCCCTCCCCCCGCAGGCCGAAAGTGGATTTAGACAAAAATAATAGCGGTGGCGCAAATCTGAACAGATGTAACTCCCCCATAGCAATCCAGATTATTTTAATGTGCTTTCTCAGTGGCATTCCGTATTTCTCACAAAAGCAAATGAACACCCTCTGCAATGAATTAAAACAAAGAATTAATAAGTTCAGGACATGGGTGGGGGGTGGGAGTTGCTGTCTGTATAAGAACATACTGCAAATGGCATTTTGAAGTCTAGACAGCTTCATCATAGACGCCAACACTGGTGTTCACAGAAACCTCAAGGAATCAGACCAGAGGACGCACTTGGCAGTTAGCTCCAAGCTTCTTTTTTTTTTATCCTCACCCTCACCAGAGGACATTTTCTCATTTTTTTGTTCAGATAGAGTGGGAGGAGGAGAGAGAGAGAGAGAGAGAGAGAGAGAGAGAGAGAGAGAGAGACATCGACGTGAAAGGGACACATCGAGTGGCTGCCTCCCACACACCCCAACTGGGGCCGGGGGACAAACTGCAACCGAGGTACGTGCCCTTAGCAGAAACCGAACCCGGGTCTCTCTGGACCGCAGGCCGACGCTCTAACCGCTGAACCAAACCGGCCAGGGTGCTTCGAGCTTCTTGCTCCCACCTTTCCCCTCCAGGCCTCCAGCCCACCCAGCCCACATTCAATGGCCAAGTCTTGTTGAGTTTACCTCCTAAATCTCTCTGGAATCCATTCCCTGCTCTGCCGCACCTCTGACACCATTGGACTGTGCACATCTGTATGGAGCATGGGTTATCTCATCTCACCCTTACAATAGCCCTTTACTTCCCTGCTGCTAAGTGGGATGCCCATGGTGACACAGCAAGTGTGAGGTTCCAACACCTTAAGCCCAGCACCTCCCTCTGCAGCCTCCTTCCTGATGTTTCCACTCGCCTGCCAGGCTCCAGCCACACAACCTCTTTGAAGTCCCTCAAATCTACTGTGTTCCTCAGGGCCTTCACACTTGCTGTTCTTGCCCTAAAATGCTGTTCCAACACTTCTTCAGTGCCATTTCATCAAGGAAGACTTTTTTTTTTTATCCTCACCCAAGGACATTTTTGCATTTATCTTCAGATACAGCAGGAGGGAGAGAGGGAGGGAGGGAGAGAGAGAAACATCAATGTGAGAGAGACACATCGAGTGGTTGCCACCCACATGATTGCAACCAGGGCGGGGAACAAACTGCAACCGAGGCACATGCCCTTAGCGGGAACTGAACCCAGGACTCTCTGGTCCACGGGCTGACGCTTTAACCGCTGACCTAAACCGGCCAGGGAGACTTTATTTTTTTATGTATTAAAATATAATGCACATACCAGACAATTTACCCATTTAAAATGTACAATTCAATGGTTTTTAATATATTCACAGAGTTGGGTAACCATCACAACAATCAATTTTAGCACATATTTATCAACCCCCCCCCCCAAAAAAAAAAAAATCCCCTATCTACTAGCAGGCACCTCCCATCTCCCACCCCAGCCCCTGGCAATGACTAATCTTTCTGTCCCTATAGACTTGTCTATTATGGACATAACATATCAATGGAACCAAACAACAGGTGGTCTTGTGTATCTGGCTTCTCTCACTCAGCATGTTTTTAAGGTTCTTCCACATTGTAGCATGTGTCAATGGTCCATTCCTTTTTATGGGATGTGTAATATTCCATAATATAGAGAGACTACATTCTGTTTATCTGTTCACCAGCTGGTAAACATTTGGGCTGTCTGCACTCTTTGACTATTGGGAACAGTGCTGCTGTAACACGGGCATATACATTTTGTGCGGACAATTTTCATTCCTCTTGGGCACATACCTAAGAGTGGAATTTCTCGATCATATAATCACTCTGTTTAACCTTTTGAGGAGCTGCCAGATTGTTGAAGGAGCCTTTGCTAGCTGTCTCCTCAATTGTATATCTTCTTCACACACTTTACTTCTCGTTCAGAGCACCTGTGACGAACACAATGACCTGGATAACTCTCAACTGGGTTCCCATAACCCCCTCTGGGCCATCAATGCCCAATAGAAATACGATGCACTCACATATTCACTTTTATATTTTGTAGTAGTCACATTTTTTTTAATCCTCACCCAAGAATACTTTCCATTGATTTTTTTCAGATAGAGTGGGAGGGAGGGAGAGAGAGAGAAAAAGAAACATCGATGTAAGAGACATATGGATTGTCCGCCTCCCACACAACTCTGACCGGGCCAGGGATCAAACCTGCAACCTAGGTATATACCCTTGACCAAGAATCAAACCCACGGCTCTTTGGTCTGAAGGCCAAGGCTCTAACCACTGGCTACACTGGCCAGGGCTAGTCACATTTTTTAAAAAGGCAAAACAAAACAGCTGAAGGTAATTTTAAGAATATCATTTATTTAACCAAATACATCTAAAATAATGTTTCAGCATGTATTATTTTTTTAAATATTAATGAAACATTTTACATTCTTTTTTATTGATTTTAGTCAGGGAGGAAGGGAGGGAGGGAGAGAGACGGAGGGACTGATTTGTTGTTCCGCTTATTTTTGCATTTACTGGTTGCTCCATGTATGTGCCCTGATCGGATATAAAACCCACAACCTTAGACAATACTCCAACCAACTGAGCTACTCGGCCAGGGTCCGTTCTTTTTTTTTTTTTTTTTTAAGTCTTCAAAATCCAGCATGTACTGTACACTTCCAGAACATCTCAACTGTGACTCACCACAATTCATACTCAATGACTACCCTTGGCTCGTGGCCACCTTCCTGAAAGGTGCACCTCTAAACTGCTGACTCCCTGAGGGCAGGGACCTGCCTGCTTTTGCCCATTATTCAGTCTCGGTGCTCAGGATATAACAGGCAACCCATGAATATTTGCTGGAAGCTGATAAACAAGTCCACCCCAAGCTCCTCCAAAAATAATTTCAAAAACTGGACACTCACATACATCCACCTGGTCTTTTCAGCAACTCGAATTTGTTGAGGAAAGAGAAGAAATGCGGGACTGCTCTGTGCAACACTGTGGTTATGAGGACCTTCCACCTTCAGGCAAATAGCGTCTTTGTTGAGGCCGGAACCACTTAACACAAAGAGTCCTTTAAAATATGATTATGTTTTATTTTACAATATGATCTACTTTGAAAGGGCGGAGTGGCTGTCTGGAGAAGCCTATTTAATTTCCTCCCTTTATTTAGAGCGTTGGTTAATGTTATTATAAAGAGAAGTAGCTCCAACAAGTAGATGTACACACACACACACACACACACACACAGCCATGGGATAAGTAGATCTAACAGCAGCTTCCTAATAACTAGCCTTCTTTGTGGTGAGGAAACAATTACCAGCATGTAAAAGCCTACATATATATATTCAACCATTCTCACTCGCTGCAAAATTCAAATCTACAATTGATTTACTTCCTGGGCTCTTGAAACCGACTTTGTCAAAATTACTCAGGAATGACTTGATGCCAAGCATTACCCCTTGGAGACTCAGGACAAGGCAAGTCAGCCACGGTCAGTGCAGAGTTAGCCACACACGATTATACCCAGACCTGTGACATAGGGATGCCCTGCTATGGTCCCTCCACAGTCAGGTCCCCATTGCCTGGGTTGCAGCCAGGAGTATTCAGACACAGGTGCATTACCCAAATATTCCTTAAATTTTATTGGTGGTTAAGGGATTAGAGTGGATTACGGGCATTAATGGATCCAATCCTTCACAATGTCCTATGTCCAGGCCTTTTGCCATAGGACTTTGCCATTCTTCGCACTGAAGAGCCACGGTCTTTTTCTCTAGCCCTTGATGGTGGGTTTAGTCATGGGTCTTGCTTTGGCCAATGGAAAGTAGGTCTGTGTTATATGACCAAAAGCGCGATCCTTCTGGCCTTACACTTACGCCATCACCATTAGAACATAACCAGGCTAGCCTGCTGGTCCTGGGGAAAGATGGGAGACTAGGAGCAAGGCCGAGCTCCCCAGATGAGCCCACCCTAGATCAACCAACCATCCGCTGACCTGCACATCCAACATGGCTGCTGCATTAGGCCACTGATTGGCAGCAGCGTGTGACACAGCAGTTTTGTGACAATTGATAACTGATACAAGGGTCACTGCCCCTTACCTCTGCAGGTTTCAACCAAATTTGAACAGATAGCTAGATGGGGACCCTCCAATTGCCTTTATTGTAGCAGAGTGGACTGGAGAGCTAGTTTGGCCCGGACACCCTCAGCTACCTACCCAGATACCGGTTATTCCTTCCTTCTTCCTTGATAACAGAACTATTTTACTCAGGTACTGTGCTGCCTTGTTTCTTAGGACGTGTTGGCCCAGACCCAGGGAATAAATCATGATTGGTTTAAACAGAGTTCGCAAACGGCAGCCCCAGGGCCAAGTCTGGCCCACTGGCTGTTTTCGTAAATAAGCTTTGGTTGGCACAAAGCCATGCAACTCGTTTATTCATTGTCTATGGCTACTTTCACACTCCAATGGCAGAGTTGAACAGTTGCAACAAAGGTTGCATGGGCCAAAAAGCCTAAAATATTTCCATTTTTTACAGAAAAAGTTTGCTGTTTCCTATCTAAGACTTAGATTCTGAACTAACCCTACTAATCAAACCCCCTTTGCCTGTAACTGGTTTAGGACTGGTCCCAAGATCCCATTCTGACCATTCTATTGAGGGACTCCCCCATCCCTGTCAGCCCAGGGCTGATGTGGTTGGGGTGTAGAAAGTTTGCTGGGGAGAGACTTTAGCACAGAAATATGCAGGGAGACACCGTGCCCCTTATTCCTTGCCTCGTGTGTTGTCACGTGGGGACCCCATATTTGGAGAGCCGCAGCCTCTGTGACCACCAGGAGAAAGGCAAGAGCATCGCAGAAAAGTCAAACAGGCAACCCGTTGTCTCGAGCTACTCAGTTAGCAAAACCTGGAATCGGCTATCTCTGGTCTTAAAATGTGAGACTATGATAAGCCCCCGTTGTTCAAAATGAGTGACCCGTCGCTGGCTGGCTGGCTCTGCCGAGACCTTGACCCAAAGCCTGGCTCCTGTGCGAGGGAATGAGGTGGGGACCCACCGCCACAGCGTAGACTAAGCGACCCACCACTAATACATGAACTTGGGCAGAGTTAGCATCTCCTCGGTCTGGCCGCCCAGATCACCTTGTCCTCTCACAGAAATGTGCAGAAAACCAGGAGGCCCCTGTCCCCGCTCATCCCTGAGAGGACAGAAGTGATGCTGGCACCTCCTTCCTCCACGGGACAAATGGGGGAGTCTGGGGCCGGGGCCAGGCACGAGACACGCAGCAAGGATGTGATGCTTCCGGAGCTGTCGCCTGTGGACCCAGGAGAAACTGCATTTCTAGACGCGGGGCTTAACAATGGAAACTTGACCTGGCCAGTGTTGCTCAGTGGTTAGAGCAAACTGAAGGGTCACGGGTTCAATTCCCAGTCAAGGGTACATACCTGGGCTGCAGGTTTGATCCCTGGTCCCGGTAGGGGCATGCGCAGGAGGCAACCAATTGATGTGCCTCTCTCACATTGATGTTTCCCTCCCTCCCTCCCTTCCACTCTATCTGAAAATCAGTGGAAAATCAATGGAAAAAATATCCTCGGGTAAGGATTAACAGAAAAAAAAAAAAAAGGCATGGACACTTGAGTTATGTCTGCTAGCGTTCTCCTTCCCTCCAAACCAGAGGGAATACATTTTGTTCCACCCATCCAGGTGCACGAAATGTCACAGTCCTATTTCTGTAACTCCAGTGAACTCTGCCGCCAGCCCCGGAAGGCCTGGCAGGTGGGGAATGCGATCTTGTCATCATCGGGGCGTCTTCCTCTTTTCCATGAGCTTACCCTAGAACTCGGGCGTACTGTTGTTGGAAAGCCAGGCAGGAACTAGGTCCCTGGAGGTCGTCATGATGGCAGCTGCTCCCCATCTGTTCACCTTTTGAGGTCATCTGCTGCAAGAAGACCGTCGTATGATCGTTCCACCGCCACTGGCCACAGGCTTGGCCGCCCTCGTGCGACAGTCTCCACTATACCTGGAAACTCCAGAAAGTCTCTCTCAATCTCAGCTTCCTCTGAGATCAAACCACTCCTGCTTTTTCACCTCCAAACACAGGTGCCAGCTCCTGCCACCACTCCAAACCTTGGCAATGAGCCAGCGAAACCCTCCTCAGTGGGCCTCAGACCCCAAAGCTCTTCCCTTTTCCTTTAAGGGAAAAATGCAAGGGTCTCTTCAGAAGCCCAGTGGTGGCCACTCTTTGCTGAGAGGCTGAGAGTGGGAACCACAGCTTCTTGTTCAAGTGCTGTGTTTATCTTGCTCACCTCTGTATCCCCAGTGTCTGGCACATAGTAGGCGCTGCTAGTGTCTATTGAACTGAACTCTTGAGGTTAAAGCTATAGGTAGAAACGTACCAAGCAACAGGATGGAAAACCAACCAAAGAATAAAAATTCAAGCAACCATGGCTTTGAGCTGTGCACACACAGAATCAGGCCAAGTTGGGGCAATTTTAATACAACTGCCTTTTGCCTCCAAACTGGCATCAGCTCTGGAAGCCTCCCTCCGCCTCTTGAAGAGAGCCAGTTCCTCGTCCTTTAAGTACGCAGCGTTCTTCCCCAGGCTACAAAGCACCGGCATCCACTCCCCTGCCGCCAGCCAAGGGCTGCCGCCAGCCAAGGGCTGCAGCCGGGTGCCAAGGGTTTGATAGTTAAGTAGTATGTTTTATAGGGGAAAACAAAATAACATCCACATCAATCTGTAATTACTACTACTTTCCAGAAGGCCAGTCCCATTTGCGGACTCCTTTGCATGTCGAGCGTTGACGTGAGTTCAACTACATGTTTTTAGGATTGGTTGCAGAGAAGAGTAAAGGGACTCTGCAAGATAAAGGGACAAGAATCAAAAGTCCCGGACCAATCCAGGAGGGAGGAGGTAAGTAGGAAATAGAGGGGCAGTCAAGGAATTGGTCAAGATCAAGTGTGGAGTGATGTGACCCTCTCCATGGCCCCAAATCTCAACAAGTCAACAAAACCCATCAGTGCTCAGTGCAGATGGTTGATGCTTGTGGAAATCAAAGCAGGGACCATGTCTCTGGTCATCAGAGTACAGAGAGAGGCAGCAGGCATAGACTAATGTGCCCAGGAGGCTGGGGTGGTTCTGAGACACTGAGCCTCCACCCCAGTCTCAGCAGAAATCTCAGGTAGGACTTCAGACTTCCATGTCAGGACATTTGTGGACTTGAGCACATTGGTTCCCAAATAGATGCCCCCAGTGTATCTGCCAACGCCACCATTTCCTGATGGGACTTTGGACAAGTTACTGAAGCTCCTCTAAAACCTCAGTTTCTCATCTCTGAAGCGGAAGTCATTCTGTCTCCCCCACCAGGAAGTTATTGTAAGAGTAGCAGGAGACAATGAGAGTAAAGGTGTTCAGTACATTGCCAAAATACAATGAGCTCTCCATGAACACGAGCCATCATCACCATGACTCTAGACTTCAGATGAAAGAACATTCCCTGTGAACACAATGGGCCCCAAACCAGGTCAAACAGCAGAATGCCCCCAGGATAGCCAAGCCCTACCCCAGACCTACCGAGTCACAATCACTGGGGGCAGGGCCCAAGAATCTGTATTTTCAAAGTCCATCAAAAATGATCAACAGAACATTGGCCTTTTGTTTTTTTTACATTTGAATGGTTTTTTAGTATAGTCATAGATATGTAAAATCATTACCCAGTCAATTTTATAACATTTTATCACCTCAAACAAAAATCCCATACCCTCCTCCCACTCTCTCACCAGCCCTAGGCAACCACTAATTTCTGTCTCTATAAATTTCCTTGCTATTGACTTTCACATAAATTAAATCATATAATATGTGCCTTTTGTGCCTGGTTTCTTTCACTCAGCATCATGTTTTTAAAGTTCATTCATGTTGTAGCAGGTATCAGAACTTCACTCCTTTTTATATTCATTCTGTGTGTATAGCACATTTTATTTATCTGTTCATCTGTTGATGGGTATTTGGGTTATTTCCACCTTTTGGCTTTGGCTGTTATGAATGAAGCTACTATAAATATTCATATAAAAGTTTTTGTGTGCACTTACGATTTTATTTCTGAATAAACGTATCTCCAAGGAAGATATACAAATGACCGATAAGTATATGAAAAGACGCTCAACGTCATTCCCCACTAGAGAAATGCAAATCAAGACCACAATGAGAGACCACTTCATACCCACTGGGGTAATAAAAAAGACAGACAATAACCAGTGTTGGTGAGGATGTGGAGACACTGGAACCCCCTACACTGCTGATGGGAATGGAAATGATGCGGCCTCTTTGGAAAACAGTCTGGCAGTTCCTCCAACATTTCAATGGAGAGTTAGCATATGACGCAGCAATTTCACTTCTCGGTATCGACCCACTTGGGCTCTTTTAATCAGTGGAAAATGAACTATCAGTACTTGGCAAGAACAGAGAGAAGGAAGAGGGGAGAGAGGGGTTTGCAAACAGCCTTCACAATAGGCGCTCACTGCTATCTGCCTTTCCCAGTGGGAACATTTCCCTTCGATGAAGGATTCTCAGGTTGAAGACACAATTCTTTATAAATTGTGTTCCCTGGATGACTTTGCCAGCTGCCCATGGATGAAACCATGCTCTGTTCCAACCCTGGAGGAAGACATGCTGGGTTGGACCTGGTGAGCATGGACTTTATGAAAGATGGAGGGACTTTTCAAGCAATGTTGACTGTACTGCATTTTTTGCTTCACCCACTGATTTTAGAACCTCCTGCATAAGGCCTGACTTTCTTGCACCTTTTTTATTGGTTCTAAGTAAATTTCCAGTTCAACATATTCTAGAGAGGATATCCTGAGAAACAAATCTCTCTATTTAGAAAAAAAGATGCTAAGAATATGGGCATAGTTGCACTGCAGAGTTAATACAAATTGCATTCGTATATATGAAACACAAAACATTTTAATGTGTAATGGAAAATGTGTCCTTTATTCTTATATAGGCTGCAGGATGAGGTCTATCAAGGCGCTGGCCTTGTGTTAGGGTAGAATCACCTCGGACGGGTTTCATTTCACAACGATCTGTTTAACCTCCTCTCCCGGCAAGTTCTAGGCACACAGTGGTTACATACATGTTTGCTGATTTCAGAAACTGTGGATATCTCCAAGAAACTGGCCAAATTCCCCAGTCTCGCTGTGATTTCTCCATCTCAACTCAAACCCTACATGTGGCCCTTGTTGCAGAATTCCTGTTTGTATGGACACAGGCCTTGTGCTGGAAACCTGTGCTGAAGGCAGGGTTCTAGCAAATCCATTCAGAAAGCTCTGTGCTTTGGTATTTCACGCGTGGCACCGCTCTTGCGCTCAGGAGGAGGTCTCACCCTTCCATGAAACTAGCAAACCCCATTACGCATGTGCGCACACCCCCGGCCCCTTGGCCAATACTCTGAAAGGCTCATCTCGGTGACCCCTCATGGTCATCTGACAGCAGTTCCAGTTAAGGTGATCAGCCTTCGTGCCAATCATTTGATTCTGAAAATCATTCCTCTTAAGACCGATCTTTTTCATGTTTTGTTGAATGATAACATATATATAGAAATCCACACGCAGAAGAGGCCGACTCAACAAATTTCCTACAAACTGAACATACTCATATGACCAACACCCAGATCCAGAAACAGAGACTACAGCCCCTCCCAGAATCCCTACCCCACTTCCAGCTGCTCCTCAGCCTTGACTGCCAACAGCCTGGACTCCTTACACCTGATCTGTGCTTCACGTTAAGTTGTGGTTCTCAACTGGGGGCAATTCTGCCCGCCAGGGAGCACTGGGCGAGGTCTGGGGATATGTTTGGTTGTCAGAACTTGGGGGACAGTATATTACTGGGTAGACTCCAGAGATGCTGCTGAACACCCTACAGCGCCCAGGGCAATCCCACAAGAGGGAAATATCCAACCGAGAATGTCAACAGTGTCTCGGCTGAGAAACCCTGGTGCAAAGAGAATCACACACTACCTACGCTTTTGTGCTGTGATCAATTTTAACCCTGTGATCTGATCACTTAATAGAAAGCAGATTATGTCATTTGGAGACAGGTAAGAGTCCCAAACAAAGAAAACCCAGCGCTGCCCACACAACCGGCGTCTTTAGAGCTAGGATTTTTATTTCAATTCTTTGTCTCATTGTTGAGTGATTTTTTTCTTAAAATGGCATCCCCTGGGTGCAAGGCTGAGGTTTACACCCACACAGGTACACACTGTCGTTTACATGAAGACATCCACCCACAGACACACACACACACACACACACACACACACACACCATCAAAGACGGAGAGCAAACTTCATAACTTCATAACAGCAATTTTCTTTTGGTTGAACTGGGAAAAAATATGATCTAATTACGTCCTTAGTTGAGAATCCCTCGTACTAAATCCAACTGGGCGTGTTTGCGTGATTGAGGTGTTTAATTTGGGGGAACCATGAAGCAGAAGCATGGCGGTGCTTTTATGTAACGAGCACAGGATCTGTCTGAAGGGCTGGGATGCTGTAGCCACACCAAGCACCTTCCAAAGCAAGCGAGGGCTCTATGGCTACACCCGAGTCCGGGTGGCGGTGGCTGCGAGCACCACGCTGTGGTTCTTTAAGCTGCTGATGCCCAGATTTTTCTATTCCTTAAACCAGTACCATTAATTGGTTAATTAATTGATTGATTGATTTTAATTAATTGATTAAATTAATTAATTTAATGAGGGGGTGGTAAGAAAGGACTTCTTTAGACGAACAACTTCACCCCCCCACACACAAACACACCAAAAATAAACTGTCCCTCTAGATTAGGTTTTGCCACAGTAGCTAGCAATGCCTGAGTCCTGAGGACTTAACCCGCGGGACTTGTCCTCACTCACGCCACGCGTCCTCGTGTGCAAGGGGCAGAGGGGCGGAAGGAGCTCTGTTTCCACTGTGACTTCCTCTAGGCTCAGACTAATCCAGGTCCTGCCAGCCTTCGGGGCAGCGGAGGGAAGAGCGCCCGAAGACCAGGTACTAGGAATGCGGTGCCCCGGCCTAGGAGTGACACACCTCGCCTGTGCGGCCACGGGCCACCGTTCCACCCTGCCACTGAAATGGGCGAAGGGAGAGTAATCCTCCCACGGCCAAGGAGGAGAAGAGAACTGGATATAAATATGAGAAATGCCTGCCTCATAGCATTTTATAAAAGAAAAAAAAAAATCTGAAAACACCCCCCAAAAATAATAGAGCAGATATAATTTCAGAATAAAGGACAACCTCCAAAAAAGAACCAGCCAGCTTTCTTTCCCCTCTGTGCACTTTCCCACAACATTTTCCCAGGTTTTTTTTTTTTCTTTCCATGTCATCTTCGACTCATGAACATTTTATACAGAACTCTCATGGTGCAAGGAGCATGGAGAAGGCCCCACGGACAGGGCAGAGTCCTCCTCGGGAAGGTCGGACTGGCCGGGATGCTCTGCTCTCACCACCGATGAGCAGACTTCAGGGGCAGCGTGTCTGCATCCCAGCCTTCAGCAGAGGGCCTTCGCGCTGATGCCCTCGCTTTGATCTTCATCATCCCAGCAAAGCCATCTGGTCCCAGAGTCTCAAATTCCCACTCTAGCTACATTCTCCTACCTGCCTTCCCTCCCGCCCCACAGCCCTTCCAAACCTGCTCCTCACAACCTCGTGGCCCCTTCTTGCTCTGAGACCTCATCAGCCTTCACCCGGTAGCCACCCCCAGTTCCTCCCGTTTCTTTTCCTTCAGTTACATTCCTGCAAACAGGCTTAGTCTGGGGTGACGTTCACTTAATATTAAGGAGGTTTATTTTGTGGGGCGGTAGGATTTGAGGAGATTCTTCTTTGCATCCTGTACTTTTCCATATTCTTTGAATTTCTTTTTAAATGATGTTTTGTTAAAAAATAATCAAGGTTTTATTTTGGGGTGTTTTTTTTTTCTTTTTGTCTTTATTGATTTTAGAGAGAGAGAGAAACATCGAATGGCTGCCTCCTGCACGCCCCCCATTGGGGATCAGGCCCACAGCCTGGGCATGTACCCTGACTGGGAATCGAACCGGCAACCTCTTGGTGCATGGGCTAATGCTCAACCACTGAGCCACACTGGCCAGGCTCAAGGTATTATCTTATTAATCTAGTTTGTTTTACACTTATTCATATATTCATAATCTGCCTCCTTGATTACAAACTTCTTGAGTTACCAGTTCATTTGGTGACCTCAGCCCGACATCCTGATCCAAAAAGGTGGGACGTAGGAACCTACCAGTTTAGAAAGTATCGATGATAATTCTCTTGCAGGCCAACAACAGGCAGAGAAGCCCTGACGCGCTTCCCTCAGGGAAGAGAGCCCTACAGTTCATTTTCCTGTCGAGCACAGGTCGCAACTGGAGTACTACTCTCCAGTCGGCACAAGTCATGACACTGATCACGTGTGTAAGAGGAACCCAGCAATGGTTTGCAAGGTTGAGGACCCGAAAGAAGACTCCTCCCCTGGATGCCAAGTCCCCACCTCACAGACGGTGGTAACTGATGACAACACCTGTTCCTCCAGCCTCAGTGTCCCATAGTTCTGTTCAGTAAAAGCATCTCCATCCCCAAACCCAGTCCCAGTTACTCACACACATCTCTCCTCTGGCTACTCTGCTCGTACCCACTCCAGCGGAGAACACAGAACAGCCTCCACGCAGTGGGTAACACAAGTGAGAACGGGTTCCCTCAGCCGATGATGCTGAAGTCTTTCCCAGGGAGGCTTGGGGCAGCTCCACCCATCCATAACCTCAGTCCACGTCAAGCTGAGACCTCTGCTCAGGCTGCACGAGCTTCCATTAGAGCAAATCTCACTGACTCCCGCCTAATGCAGAACTTTGATGTAACAAAGATTCACGGCTCATACACAGTGTGCCCACACACACACACCTCCCAGGAGACTCCACTCAGCAAGCAATGGGCACCACTGTACAGCTTGGTTCACTGGCACAGACACAAGTGAGACATGACCCGGACATCAGGGAGCTTACGTTCCAAGGGAGAGGCCGACTAGAACACAAGTAATGATGATAATACGAGATGGAGCAGAAAAGACAAACTTGAAGTTTAAGCGAAGGAGCACCAAGGACTCATTCCCAAACTGCACCCACGAGCCAGGCCAGCTACACAAGACTCTCCCGGGAGCTTTTGTAAACAGATTCAAGCGGAGCCCGAGCATCAGAATTTCTGGGAGCAGCCCCAGGAATTGGTATATTTGATAAACACCCTCCCCGCACATGATTCTGATGTTCTGAAGGATTGAGGGAATATGGAACTATGCAAAACATCAAAGAAGGCACTAAAATGAACCTGTAAATGTTGACTCCTGTGCCAGACACTGTGCGAGCACCTCACCTGCATGATCCCAGCACTAAGATCCCTCCTGCAAGGGAGGCATTTGTGGGAACGACCGCAGGGTTTGTCAGCACCTGAAATACTTGAACTCTGCCCTGCTGGTCACCAACCAGGTGGGAGTCCCCTTGCAAGCTACAGTACAATGTGTCCCATTTTCCAAGGTCACTGGGGCCCAGAGATGTTCAACAATTGCCCTGAGTCTTCAAAGCTTGTAACTATAAAAAATCTGGGCTTCAAGCCCAAGTCTGTGACTCCAAAGAGGTTTCCACTTTCTTCAACCCCTGAGCCATCCGAGTTGTAGAAATGACCGAATCCACCCAACATCCGCCTTTGTTTTAGATGCCGCCGTAGGTCCCTCTGTGAATATTAGGTGAGGACTGTTTCTCACAGAGCGACCTGTAGCGAGAACCCAAAGTGGCTCCCCGTGGAAGGGAGTCCGGAGTCCTGGGTCCCGGCCCTGTGTCTATACCTTCCCTGGTTTTCCCTGGGTGTAAAACAACAATCTTGAAAAAATTCCCTCCCCAAGCAGAGACACGGAGGAAAGGCCAACCCTATTCATTATTTTTGGTAGAGACAGTTACAGGGTCAAATGATGATTTCACAGGATAGAAAAAAATTGGTCACACTACACTTTGCATTCAAATAGAATGTTTTCATTTTCAAAGGGCCCTCACTTGCCACAGAATCTACCCTCCTACCAGTCCCAGGAGAGCAGGCTTGGCATCCTAACCCACTCCCCAGGCAGGAGACCAAGGCACAGGCTTGCCAGATGCCACGCAGGGCGTGTGATGATGGGTGACGGCCACGGTCATTGCCAGCCCCTAGCCCAACTAGGCACTCCCAGACCTGGTAGACTGCCAGCAGGGGGTTTGGGGTGGGGGTGTCATTCATCTCTGCACGTGGGGACCAGAACCCCTCCCTACAAGGCCCTGGTTCCTCGGCCACCCCTATCTGAGGTCTCCAGGTAAGATGCCAACTGCTACCCACCCAGCAAGCCTCGGCTAGCGCAGCACAGAGGAGCTGCAAGAAACTGAGACCCTCTCTGAAAGGCGTTCACTCAAGGACCAAACAGTCGCCCAGCCAGTGTGGCTCAGTGGTTGAGCGTTGCCCCATGCACCAAGAGGTCACTGGTTCAATTCCTGGTCAGGGCACATGCGCAGGTTGTGGGTCCGATCCCCAGTGGAGCGCACGCAGGAGGCGGCCAGTCAATGTTCTCTCTCATCGATGTTTCTCTCTCTCTCCCTCTCCTTTCCTCTCTCTAAAATCAATACAGGAAAAAATAATTTTTTTAAAGGACTAAACAGTCATTTCTTCTAATAACACAGAACAGGTTCCTGAGTGATATTTCCCATGAAACGCTGTCACGGACTCAGAGCCAAGTCCAATGTCCTCCCTGACAGCCCCTCAGCCCGCTGGACACAAATGCACCCCGGGGCTTGTGGTGCTTTAAGCCGTGATCAAATATCAAGAGCCCCAGAGAACCTGCAGAAGGGAAAGAGGCGGCTTTCTTCCAAACCCGAGGTTGGTTTCAACTGGGGGTCTTTCAGAGGGACATCAAGCAGCCCCTCACCAGCCTTCACCCGCCAGTGAGAGCAAATGAATCGGGTGTGCTGGGGCTCAAGTTCATGTGCGCGTGGACAAGTTTATGGTGGAAACAAGGGGCTTCATGTGTTTGGCAGAACACCGGGTGGTTTAACCGCAGGAGGGAGGAGCGTCTAGAGCAGCAGCACTGTGGCTGTTGGCCCAGGTTTTCTGGAAGGAGGAGGGGGGAGGACAAGGGCTTCCTTGGCTGGGCAGGCCCCTCACAGAGGGAGCTGGGGAAGCTCTGCAGCCATCTGCACGCTGTTTGCATCTCGTCTGGCTGGGCGCTGTGCTCCAAACAAAGGCAGATGGGGCAGCTCTGGCCCCTGTGTCTGGAGAGGGATGGAAGGCAACCGAGGGAGGAGGCGGGGAGAGGCTGGGGATGGAGCATCCTATCCCACGGCCTCTGAGCCACTACAGCAGCCCAGGAGGGTCTTCTCAACTCATCCCCATCCAGGCTCCTACAGACACACAGAACATCTCTCAGATACATCAACGCACACTGACAACCCCACATAGGACAGCCAGGCGTAGCAGTAAAAAGCCAGGACGCCAGTTAAACTTGGATTTCTAATAAAGGACAAATCATCTGTAGTGTGAGTATGTCCCCAATATTGCATTGGGAGGAACTGGTACCAAACAAATCCGTTACCTTGTAAGCCCAGTTTAACTGGACTCCTGTATTTCACCTGGCAACCTTGGTCCCACACAAGCACAACGTAGGGCTTGAAAACTCAGAGAAAGTCACACAAACACACACATGCACACGCACACACAGAGACCCACCTGCCTTCCAGCATCCAGAGTCAAGGAGAAAGCAAGAGCCAGGATGAGGATCCCCCATAGTTTCCTGTCTTCTGTCTCTAGGCTCAGAACAAGCAGAGTCCCTGCCACCTGGGGGCCACTCGGCATCCAGGTCCAAGACGGGGATGAAAGTCCCTGAGACAGCAGGACGATGGCCGGCACCTGCCCAGGCCCAGCTTCGGGGCTCTAGCCTGGAAGACGCAGCAGAGCCCCGGGAGCCTCGGCAAGTACAGGCGAGGGGCGGGGGCTCTAAGGCTGGAGGTTCTCCTGGAGCCCAGCAGCTGGGGACCTGCTGGGAGCCCCATTTCCTGTCATCTGCTGCCACACCTAGGTCTACACCTCACTGAGCATTTAGTGGGCAGCACTAACGGCCTGGTGCTAGGCTCAGCACCAAAGACATAGCTCCTGGGTTTTTTGTTTTGTTTTTTTTTAATTGTTTTATTATGCATTTATGGGGACCTCTCAGTGCATGGGATGACGCTCAATCCACTGAGCCACACTGGCCGGGCGAGACATAGCTCCCGTTAAAGACACAGTCCAGCCCTGGCCAGTTTGGCTCAGCGGTTAGAGCGTCGGCCTGCGGTCCAGAGAGGCCCGGGTTTGGTTCCTGCCAAGGGCACGTACTTCGGTTGCAGTTTGTCCCCGGCCCTGGTTGGTTGTGTGGGTGGCAGCCACTCGATGTGTCCCTTCACGTTGATGTTTCTCTCTCTCTCTCTCTCTCCCTTTCTCTCTCTCCCTCCCTCCCTTCCTCTCTCTCCCTCCCACTCTATCTGTACAAAAAATGGAAAAATATCCTCGGGTGAGGATAAAAAAAATAAATAAATAAAAAATAAATAAATAAATAAAGACACAGTCCAGCACACCGACAGCTCGACAATGACCTGCCCGGCACTGGCTGAATGGCCATAGCCAAGCATGTGGATGTGGTGGCGACGTCACTGAATCCTCCCAGCAACGCTAGGAGGCAGCCGTTATTGTTATATTTATTATTATATTGCTCCAGGACACACAGGTAGGAGGTGGCGAGGCCTGAAGGAGGCAAACGCCGACCTGGGAACTTGCAGTAATAGCACAAGGGTGTTTGGGAAAGCAAACTCCTTCTGGGGTGAGGCCACCTAACAGAGTCCGAAGCCAGAGTCCTGCCAGGGGAGATTGGGGGTGGGGGAGGCTGGACTCCTTTTAGGAGGATGACCCCGGCAGAGGATGGCACCAAGAGCCTTGGGGAGCTAGGAGGCAGAAGATAGTTAACCAGCATGTGACATCAGCACAGACCACCCTCTGACCTGACTCTCCTGCTGTTCGGAACATGTTACAGAAACCCAGGCATGGAGCACCAAGTGACGCATCACCACACCACTTGCAACAGGGAAGAAGCAGAAGCCATTCAATGACCTGTCGGTATAGGGCAGGTAAATAAAGTGCAATGCAGCCACACAGGGAATAACTACCTTAAGAGGAGGTGGAACAAGGTCCCTGTGTGAGATGATGCTAAACATACATCACCGAGAGAAAAGGGGGCTTTCCCAAACAACCAATACAGCATTATCCTAATTTTTTTTAAAGGTTAAAAGTAAACGATCTGTGTGCAAATATACACACTTGCATACACTAGAGAAAGGGGTGGAAGACCATACCTCAACCTCCTGGTGTCACCTCTGAGAAGCAAAATTGAAGAGAACCACATGAAGGAGGACTTGAGCTTTTGGTATTGCTAACAAGCAGAACAAAAGCAAGAAATTATTCTGAGGCCATGCAGACTTTCATCCAGCCCAATTCCTAGGGGCCAGGGCTTACAACTCCATCAGGACAACACGGAACACAGAATCCAAACGGCAGCCACACGCCTTCCAGTGGAAGCCAACAAGTCCCCAGATCACAAAGTCTTCCTCACCCAGACATGCAAGACACAAAGCCCAGAGCAAACACCCAAGCCTTGCCCCAGTTTCTCCAGGATGCAGGTTTGAGAGGCAAGACTGGGCTGTGCAAGTCAGGGGCGTAGGGTCTGGACAGGAGGGGGCACAGAGGCAAGGAAACTCGAAGGGTGTCCCCCAGCATCCCCCAAAGACCGTGGTAACACAGAACTGCACAAAGCCCCCTCCAGGTTGTTTCTGGGACACCCTGGGACACAGCGAGAGACGCCGAGGAGAAGGAAAACCAGCACACTGAGAATGCCCACCACACCTGGAGCATGCGAGAGGCGTCTGCCCTTCTCCGTGGTCCTGAGAAGCCCAGCTTTCTCCTTTGTGTCTTCAAGGTCCTTGCTCCGCGTGCCAGCTCTCCTCTCTTCCTCTTTGCCTCTACCTTCCTGTTGGAACCTCCTCCCTGGCAGCTCTTCCCAGGCCCCCTCCCCCTCCAGGGCTGCACTCTCAGACCCCAGCCTGTCTGGGACCCCTGCTTCCCAGCTGGTGAGGGCCAGGGCGGCCAATGCAGCCAAGACTCTTTGTAGAAGAAAAGGAGGTAACCCTGAGGGCTGTGAGTAACCTGACAACTTCCTTCTGGGGCTGGAAAGAAGGAAACAGGCCCGCCCCTCAGAGGAACCACCCCACAAAGGGGCTCTCCTGCCTCTCGGGGGTCTGGGCCAGTGGTCAGAAGTCCTGTCACCTCCAAGTGCAGTTGCCTGCAAGGAGGGCCATGCAGGAAGCTTTGTGTTGCCAGGAGAACAAAAAAGGAAATTAAATGCACCATCTGCTTATTAGCAAGAGCTTTTGAGGCAGATGCTTAAATATGCATGCCCAGACATTATAAAACTTCAGGGGAAATGTTCATTTCAATAATCTGCGTTCTTGTGCTTGCAAAATCCATCCGTCTTTTCTCTTTCTTTTTTGGTGATTTGGTTCCTGAGTCACAGCAACGTGAAGAGTGATCTCTTGGATTTTGGTAGCTGTATAAAGTAGAACCCCAAACCCATCTTAGGGAGATGCTCAGGAGAGAGTCAACAAGTCACCATTCCTTCCCTCCTTTCTATCCCCCATCCAAAAGTCGATGGCACAGGGTGAGAAAAGGCGGCTCAGAACCCCAATTCTTGACACCAAAGAACCACAAAGTTGAGAGTAGAGTAACTATCGCCCTCGCTTCTATGGAGTCCTACAAGTTACGCATTTGCTGCAACCCCACCCCAGAACTGTTCACTTCCAGAGTAGCTGTACTGATGCCCCCATGGGACACCATGGTGGGTACAAAGCCCCTTAACCTGAGACCCTCAGGGTAAATATTTTCGGCATTTTGGGCCATATAGTCTCTGTTCCAACCATTCAGCTCTTCCACTGCAGCAGGAAAACAACCACAGACAATACTACATGAATGGGTGTGGCTATGTGTCAATAAAACTTTATTTAAAAACACAGGCAGAGGGCCAGATTTGGCCCTTGGACCAGAGTCTGTCTCCTCCATTACAGTAGGGTCTCTAGGAGAACAGGGACTGATCCAACTTAGAGACCTGCACCTAGCGCAGCACCTGGCACAAAGTTGCTGCTCAAATATTTGGAGAAGGGATGAGAAAGACAAATGGCCCAAAGTGTAGTGAGGTAAGGGTCTCCCAATGGCATCACCTTGTGCAAAGGGACACAGCAAGGGCAGGGCTTCCCACCAAGGCTGGGTCCTTTTCGAAGGTAATGTGGAAGTGACAGCCAAGCACTGTGGGGAGGACAGAGGCTTTGGAGTCATGCATACAAACTACAGTTTTGCAAAAGAGTCAAGACCATAAGCATCCTGTGTTTCATTGCACACACCCTGGTTGGTGCTGGAGTACCCAGACTTAAGGTGAATCTTTGTACCCCCCACAACTGGCCTCAGTAAAATCCCAGCAACTGCTGATAAGCATGATCTATTAAACCCAGTGGGCTCTCTTCAATACAACTGAGCCTCATCCTTCCCCCTCTCCTGTTCATGGGGGAACACTGCCCACTGCTCCTCTGACCCTTCTCATGGATTCTTCTCCTCTCATCATTCAGAGTTCCTTGGGCTTATACCAAGCCCCATCTCTTGCCACTCTGCTCTCTCCCCAGTCAATCAAAGGTGTTTCCATGTCTACATCTACACTGGTGACTCCAGCCCCAGACCCATCTATGTTAGACATTGCCACATGGGTCTCAGAGCGACCTCCGCCAGAGTCCAAATTCAAATGCATGGTCTTTCCTGCCATTCTGGATATCAATTTGACCCTGCCTCCTTCTCATTCCCAATACCCAATAGATGCCCAAATCCTTTAGAATGTATCTCATAAGCTTTCCTCGGTGCAGGCGCACAACTCCACCACCGCCACCACCACCACCACCACCACCACCATTGTCCAAGTCACCAGCCCACCCCACTCCCCAACAGAAAGCCTGGTCCCAGTCCCCAGACTGGTCTCCTTCCTGCTCCTTGAGCCACCAAGTCATGTTCCAGAAGACACAGAGGGACAACAACTACCTTACTGAAATTTTAAAAATTAGGAGGACGTTGGCCTGCAGTCCAAGTCTGTCCAGCTGAAAAGCCCAAATCGAGCTTCCGTTGGCCAGAACTGGGGTTAAATATTTATGAAATCATTAAAGCCAAGGGCAACACAGCTCACACTCCAAAAGTGCTGCAGGCAGAGACGCCCCCCTCCCCGAAGGCGTCTGGCCCATCCAGTTGTGCCCTATGCCTCTCTGTTCAAGCTGAAAGGAACCCTCTCCATGCCTTCTTCCTCCTCAAGGACCCTCCACCAACTGCACCCCAGGTTTGGCCCTTGGAGGATGAGGAAACGCTCTATTGTATCCCACCCATGCACTGCAGTCCTCAGAAGCTGGCCTCACAAACTGTAGGACAGCCGAGGCAGACACACTAGGTTCCAGTGGGCGGCCATGTCTGCATGCCAGTTTGAGAGATCTTTGCCAGGGACAGAGCTATATCTTGGCAGAGAATGCTTCAGCCCCGGAGAGTCCAGCTGTGCTCAAAGGAATCCTGAAGCCCAGATGTTGGTTCAAACACCCTGTCTGTGCAAGCCAGCTTCAGAATTCTCCGGTGTGGGAGTGAGCCTCAAGTGCCATCTGCTCTGCCCACCCGTGCCCCTGCCTCCTGGAATCCTGGACCTGACAAAGGGGGGAAATTGGGGGGAACAGTGAGTTCCATGTGGAAAGCCAGGGAAAGCCCAAATGCAATCTGTGTTTCAGGTGGATGACATTCCCCCTTGCACTTCACCAACGGATAGGGGATGAAGGATGCCGTGTGATTCACCCAAATAATTTAAACAATGAAACTGACCACTTGTCTTGTGCTTTTTCTGTATCTAAATGCTATAAGCATTTTCCATTTATTGCCTTATTCTTTCACCGAATGCCCACATAATCTTGCATTGAGACTGCATCTTATTATCTCCATTTTGCAGATCATGAAACTGAGGCCCACTAAGGTTGTGTAAATTTCACAAGGCCACATAGCTTCTAAGTGGTACAGAAGGGACCCAAACTCAACGCCCACACTCTGAAACATTTTGCAAGGGGAGACAGTGGCTCTCAGCCCAGGTGATTTTACCCTGCCTCCTCTCCCCTGGGGACATTTTTGGTTGTCATAACTGGCAGGGGTGGGGAGGGGAGAGTGATATCAGCATCCAGTGGGCAGAGGCCAGGGATGCTGCCAAGCATCCTACCGTACACCTGACAGCCCCTACAACAAAATTATCTGGCCAAATGTCAACAGTGCAAAGTGGAGACACCCAGGTGCAGACAATCACCAGCAAGAAGGGGAGGATCTGCCGTCTGGACACACCCCTCCTGGAAGCCCCAGGCTGGCGATAACTTTCCACTCGGCCTCAACCCCAGGGACTCTTGAGTGCAGGGTCCATGCAGGAATTGTGGGATTCTAATGAGTTGCTACCCTTGAAAGCTCAGTTCTGTGCAACACAACCCAGAAATCTATGCCAAGCTGCCTGATCTTGGGAAAAGCTGAACATTAACTGAGTATGATAACCACTTACCTAGGAGAGACTTTTCTCTTCCTCCAGGAAGAGGTGTGAATAGAACTCTCCCTGGGGTCACTCTAAAGCAGAGGTGGGGAACCTTTTTTCTGCCAAGGGCCATTTGGATATTTATAACATCATTTGCAGGCCATACAAAATTATCAACTTAAGCCCTGGCCAGTTTGGCTCAGCGGTTAGAGCGTCGGCCTGCGGTACAGAGAGACCTGGGTTCGGTTCCCGCTAAGGGCACGTACTTCGGTTGCAGTTTGTCCCCGGCCCTGGTTGGTCGTGTGGGTGGCAGCCACTCGATGTGTCCCTTCACGTCGATGTTTCTCTCTCTCTCCCCTTCCTCTCTCTCCCTCCCACTCTATCTGTACAAAAAATGGAAAAATATCCTCGGGTGAGGATAAAAAAAAAAAAAAAAAAAAAAAAAAAAATTATCAACTTAAAAATTAGCCTCCTCTATTCAGTCAGGCTAATTTAGTGAGGCGCGTGATGTCAGCTGGTAATGATTCCGCGGGCCTCACACAGCCTGAGGGCTGGACATTCCCCACCCCTGCTAAAGGGACCAATAAAGGCTCTGGGAGGACTGGTTTTCTGATGCCACCTCAACAGCACTTGTCCTGAAGGGGCTGAAGGAATCGGAAACTTGTGAGGCCTGGTGGAGGGTCAGCCCTTACTAGACACGCACTTCTTTCCACCGCAAGTCCAGCAGGGCTCAGGCACTGAGAGGTCTCCTTGGGCCCCGGGTGACCTCCTAATTGCATCCCCTATCAATCACCAGAGGAGGCAACCCCCTCCTTAAAGACAGGGATGAGCCCAGAAGCCGTTCTGAGGGACAACTGGCCCCATGTAAGGCTGCACCATCCAGAGTGCCAGACCTGGTGATGGAAAAGGGTATTTTACCCTTAAAAACATCTGGATACAATACGGACGGGGAGGTGATGCCCATGCAACTTCCGAAGAGAAAAGCCCAAAATGATCTGCATCTAAAAATAAGCTGCTATTAAAGAACAAGGATGTTTTGGACAGTTCAGCCCCGTAATGGTCCACACAGAGAAAACCTCATGAAAAAGCACGCTGTTCTCCTTGGCCCATTTGGATGTGGTCATGAGATAGGAAGTGGGCTCTGCTCAAAGGAATTGCTGCTGCTCCTGCACCAGCCCAAAACTGCTTCCTGGTTCTTTAAAGGAAACATTCCTGTAGAAACCAAAAAAGGGGGAGAAATCTATCTGATGGGCATTGCAGGCAGCCCAGGCTGCGGCCAACCTTTAAACTTGAAAACCAAGACGCCATGTCCCTGAGACACCACCGCCCCAGGAGATCCAGGTGCCCCCAAAGGAGAGAGTTGTTTTCAGACTCAGGAAACAAGAACAGTCTGTCCAGTTACAACGTAATCCTTCAAACCGTGGGATCCCCGTTTCCCTTTGTGTACCAAAAAGTTCGATGAGGTTTATGCCTTCTAAAAATTTCATCATCTACACATAATTCCTTCAACCCCCAGAAAGCATTTAACACGAAGATTCTGACCCAAGACCTACGTCTCTTGTCACGCACCCCAGAACCAAACATGGCAGCAGGCAAGCCGCACGGAGGGAATTTCAGTCCTCAGTCACATTTATTGAGTACGTGCAATGTGCCGGGTGCAATGCTAAGTGCCTTCTGTGGATAATCTTTACTTAATCTCGGGGTTAATAACCCCATGAAATGAGGCCTGTTAACATGTCCATTCCGCCAGTGAGGATACTAAGTCTCAGAGACATTAAGTAACCTGTACCGGGTTACCCAGCTAAGTAGGGCCAGAGCTGGGATTCCAACCCCAGTGGTCTGGCTCCAAACCCACATTTCTAAGCATACCACTGTCCTTGGTCACTTCACTCCACCCTGGTAGCCTGGTCTTTGGCAAAGTTCCATGTAAGAGGGAGGAGCCAGGAGGAGGGAGGGGCTCTGACAGTAAAAGTTTCACAGTGTAGAGCTGCCCCTGCAATTGTGTTTCAGACACAGGACCTCTCCTCCCACCACACTGCGACACTGTCCCCTTCTCACCCTCTCCACGGCGTGTCCCAGGAAGCCTTCCAAAAGCACTACCTTCTCCTGGGATCTCAGAGAGAAAGTCCCCTGATTCTGGTGTCCAGGTGGCCCAGGATCTGAACACAATGACAGCCACAGCTTTCCCCCTGGAGGGGGCTGCTGCTGCCGCCTGCGTGGATTTGGGAGAAAGAAGGAGAACGCTCCCTCGTGGGGCTCCAGAGCCACTAATCAAATTTTAAAGATAAGCTTAGCCAAGCAAATGGTCAAGAATAAAAACATTTGGAAGAAACAAAAAGGTCAACCCCATTACTCATCAAAATCTCTCAAGGTGGCAGCCCGTGCCATGGGGACAGCTGTTCACCAGCCCACATCTGTCCTCCAGACACTTGTGTCCCCCGATGAAAGGTCAGCCAGGTCACAAATGGAAGATTTCGGGACTGGGGAGTTTAGGCTGGCCACGGAGATCCAGCTCACACACGCCTAATGACTCAGCCACGAACATACACAACACATGACCCTCACACATACCCTCAGCCAGCAGGGACCGGGGCAAGCAGCACCCAGGAGTGTGCACAGAACTTTGCCTCTGTCCCTTTCGGAAGGGGTGGGGAGAGGAGAGTGCCATGAGGGGTGGAAGCCACCTGCCTTCTCCCTGAACTTTCCCAGAATGGCAGCAATGACAAGGAGAGGCTGGCAGGTGAGGGGCTGGGAGCTGCTGCCAGCCCACCCGCTGACAGCGCAGGTTTCACAGAGCCTGTGCCCAGGTACTTCCCACCCAAGCCCCTTACCAGGTGAGAGGCACACACAACCAGAGAAGTCCCAGAGAGACGCCTGAAACAGTGCTGTCCAGGAAAGGGGTGCAGGGTGAGGGCTGCTCAGAGCAACCCCACCTCCGTCCCCCTGGGGCCCCCAGGACACAGAGATTTCCCCTCCCCTTTTCAACCAACCGTAGAGCCCAGGGGTCTCCCAGCCAGCGACGACGTCAAGGAGAACCAGCAAGTCCGTGCCACATAAACAAGAAGGGAGTTGCCATCGATATCGGAACACCTAGTTCCTCAGGAGGTCCCCACGAGCTGTCACACCATGCCCGCCCGCAGGAGTTGCTGCCCAATTACCAACTTGGACCTGACAGCGGACAGATGGGGAACGTCCCTGCCACCCCCCAGCCGCATCCCTCCTGCGCCCCTGCTCACTTACACTTCTGCCTTCGACACCTGTCTGGGTGCCCGTCTCTTCCCTGCCCGGGCGCGGAGCGTCTCCTCCCTCCTCCTGCGCTGCGCTTCCTCCTTCCAGCCCCAGCCTCAACCTCTTCTCCTCCGGAGGGGCGTCCTCCTCCTGCTGCCTCTGCCGGCCGTCCCTGCCTCTGAGCTTGCCCGAGTCTTCGGGGCTGCCGGAAGGGCTGGCCATGGCTCCTTGGGGGTTCTGCCCGCACTTGAGGAAAAGGAAGGACCCAGCAGCCTCCCGGACCCAGCGGCCTGTCGACGGGAGATGGGGCTTCTGAGCGCGGCCTCGGTGGGTTCGCACCGCGCGGCTCTGAGCTGGACTACTCGGTAGCCCGCTCCTGTCTCTCCGCCGCCCCCTGCTGGCTACTCGCGCGCACCGCGGGCACGCGTGGAAGAGGCCTGCGCGGGTCTCACCTGCCAGAGGACAGACCGCTCGCTCTCCCCTGCCCGGCCCACTCTGGCAAAGGCCCGACCCCAGGTTGAACCCAGTGGTCTCCCTGCCCAAGGAAGGGAGGAGAGAAGGGACAGATTAGAGGTCCGCTTTTCCAACGCCCTGCCAGGATGGACACTCTGGTCTCTGGTGCTAATCTGCATTGTGAATAATTTCGAGGTAGCTGGAAAAAGGAGGCTGCTCAAAATGCATTGAGATTTTGGCCTAAAGAATGACACGGTTAATGCACAGGCGTCCCCTTTCACAGCTGTGCTTACCTATCAAGGATGTTTATCAAGCGTCTATGGGCCACGCATGGCCGTGCAGAAGAGGGTATAACAACGACCATGGCAGGCATTTTCCCTACCCCTGTGGAGCTTAGCACCTAGTGGGGAAGGTGGTGATTGATTGACCTTGTCAACAGGGCAAAGGACTGCAAAGGTGTGCTGGGAACTGGAGACCTACAAGAGAAGGGCCGCTTCCCAGGTCTGGGGCTGGGAGAGGGACAGAGGAATGACCACTGAATGGAGACTGTAAGATGAGTGGTTCTCAGCCATGTGACAGGTGTTCAGGCAGAGGCGATAGCACATGTAACACAGGCTGGGCAGCAAGAAGCCTGTGGGCTTCAGCGAGGCGGTCGAGGGAGGAGAAGGGTGGTGGTGAAGCAGTTGCTGGAGACCAGGCATGCGACATCAGACCAGCTGGAGGACCACTGCAGGGCTCAGCAGCAGTGCAGATGGACAGACTTGAACCAGGAGGTGTTTTGTAGACATGTAGGTGATTTACCCAGTGCTCAGTGCGGGCGAGTGCACGCCAGGCTCCTCTGTTCCCTAAGCTGCCCCAACCAAGCGTTCAGACCATATTGTAATTGCTGTTTAATTGTTGCCCCCATCGCCCCAATTGCCTCTGCCTTGTTCATAATTTTAATTTTAAAAGTTATCACCGTGGAGGGGGGGGGGGGGCACATAGTAGGTGCTCAAGAAACATTTGTTGGGTGGGTAATTGAACTATTCCCACCAAGGGTTCTCTGCATCCTACAGCTTCCCCTTCTTGCTCCAGCACCTTTCTCTCTCCTCCATCTCTTCCTCTCCCACAACAAATAATTCTAATAACTACAGATAGGCTTTGAGACTCTCATCTATTACTTTACACATATTAACTCATCTGAATGCCACAATAACACTGTTATTATCCCACTATAGAGAGGAAGAGACTGAGACATAAAAAGGTAAATGACAGGCCCAAGGCACACTATAGTGGGAACTGCTGCCATTGGATTGGGAGACCTAAATGCAATGAGAGTCATCGGAACCCCGAGTGACAGGGGCCAATTGGAGACACTCAACCACCAACGGCAAGTTGGTGTGGTTATTGCAATGAACAGCAAAGTCAAAGCAGCAGTCAGAAGCGTCTGACTCCCACTGACCTATGGCATTGGCTAATTGATCATGATGATCCTAGAAGTGAAATAGACAGGAAGCCTACTCTATTCTTACTTGACCTGTATAAACAGAAGAGTTCTAGGTCAGGTGAACAAACTTCTAAATGGAATCACAAGAAAACAGAGAGTCATGACTCCTGTAGCCCATTCCCAGACTTGAGCCAGTTCATAGACCCAGAACCCTTTGAATGAAGAGGAGGCCGGCTCCCCTTGAAAAAGAAGCCTGGTACACTGCCAAAATGTATACCATTAATCTTCCTCCCAGCATTCCCTAAAGGGACCTACAGCCTTTTTTACCAGAGAGCCGGCACTGGGGAAAAGGAAGTGATCAGACCTTTCCAAGATCAACGAACACGGGCTACAGGTTCTGAACTGACACTAATTCCAGAAGACCCAAATGTCACTGGGGTCCACCAGTCAGAGTAGAGCTTATGGAGGTCAGGTGACCAACGGAGTTTCCTCTCAAGTCCACCTCCCAGTGCACCCAGTGGGTGTCCACACCCATCCTATGGTTACTCTACAGTGGCAGAGCTGGGTTTAAACCCAGGGTGTCCAACTTAGTGGCTGTGCTACAAACCACCAAAAGTGTCAACCCTATTTCTGAAGCATTAGGAAAATTAGGGATAATCAAAAGGTCATAGAGCCTGTCATCAAAAGAACGGGCACACGTTTTCCAAGCCAGTGGGGCTAGATTCCCCCAGGAAGCACTCCTCGACTCCCCAGCAGAAGACCCAGAGGGTGAGGGAAAGTCAAAGGGAAGCCCTTTTACCCTCAGCTGGAAAACGTCTGCAAATTATTTGGGAGGCTACCTCAGGTACAGAAAATATAAGTAATGAAACAGCAAGCTCAAGTGATGGAAACTGAAAGAGGGTTTGGGCTATTAGAAGAAAGACACACCCTCCGCATTGGCAGGGCCTTGGGACTGCCATCCTAACCCACACACCCAGAGAAGGTGCGCGTGACCCCAAAAAGAGCCTTGGGCCCTCCCAAAAGCAGAGCCCAACATAAGCATTCAAATGTAAGTAGTTTATTTTGGAGGTGATTTCAGGAAAATCTGTAGACTGGGGACATTGGGAGGGAGATGAGAGGGCAGCTTATAAAGGGGTTGCTGTCAACCAAGTTACCCCTGTGGATACCCAGAGCGTATCCAACTGGGAGAAAGCGTAGGTGGTGCACCTCAGAGTTACCCCAACTGAGGGTACAGGAGCTGGGGTATTCACCCACCAAGTATCACCATCTAGACTGACAGCTACTCTCCAGAGGGCCTTGATTCCCAAGTACTTCTGGCAAGGTGGGAGTTGGTAGTCATAGAGAGCCTGGCAAAGGCAAGTCAGCACGTGCAGACGTGGATGTGTTCTAGGGTCCCAACAACACCTGCCTCGGACCCTAACCCTGCAGTGGCCAGGCGGGCTCCAGCCAGAAGGAGGTAAGCAGGGTGGAATCGGGAGAACTTTGGGGGGTGAAGGAGAAGCTCCTCTGGCAGGTCACCCCTCCACAGTGGGTTAGAAGGTGGGTTAGCTCAGCTGGGGCTCTGGGGTCAGAGCTCGACTGGGGTTCTGGCTCCACTCCTAGCCACATAACCTCAATTGGGGAAACTGAACTTGGGGAGCTTCTTTGGAACGTGGGCTTCACAGCCCCTTGTAGGATTATTGTGAGAATTGAACAAAATTGTGCATAGAAAGCTCTTAACCCGGCATATCAAAAGGGCTAAAAAGAAAGTGTGTCTATTTTTAAATATCATTAACTCATGTGTTTTCTTATAGAGAAGACAAGGCCGGCCCTGAAGTTAGAGGGTCCTGAGGCTCCCAGATGTGATGGCAAGGAGAAGGGGGGAGACTGAACACGGATGAGACTAACAGCCAACGGCAGGAAGTCAGAGGCAGGGCTGCGGTGGGGGGACAGCTGCATCCTGCCCTGCAGCCAGGTCTGCCGCAAGAAGCTCTGAGTCTGACATCTTAAGCTGGTCATGAATTAGGGCAGGAGGAGCATAAAACCCACAGCTTCCCTGCTGAAATCCCTCTTCCCACTGATGCCCACCTTAGGTTGTTAGCTGAGGGCCAGGGCTCCATCAAGATGAGACAAGCATTCTCCCCATCCCAGCTATTGGGGCACTGACCCCCATGAAAGAAGACCCCCAGTCCCAAGGCACTGATGCTTCCTCTCCAAAGGGAACTGACCCTTCCAAACCCATAACTTCTTTGGGCAACTGCTCCAAAAGCCATGTAGCATCTGGTGCCACCTACACACCACCTACAGCGTGTTTGTGGGCTGTCAGCCATGACCCCTAGTGTCAGCCACGACCCCCAGTGTCAGCCCTGACCCCCCGTGTCAGCCCCGATCCCCCGTGTCAGCCCCGATCCCCAGTGACAACCATGACTGTCAATATACTGAACTGAAAACTCAGGATCTGTGCTGTTTGCACCATTGCTGACAATTCCATAGATCCTATCTTAACTACCCTTCAGTGGTCACTGGGGACAGGGTGGCTGTCTTCTTCCAAATTATCCCCCCAGGTGCCACATATCTTTGCTTATAGTCCCCTGCTTCTATTTCATTTGGAGCACATGTGTGTCAGTATGTCCTGCATGTGTAAATTACATGGGGACCCATAGTTCCTACCAGGGCCATCAACAAGCTGTCCATAATCCTGCAGGTGGTTTATTCCTAAGTTAACATTTTCTGGTTATATCATCAAGATGCAAGTGATAGTATAACAAGATTCCAACAAGTCACCAGATTCCAGGTTGAAAATTTTCACTATTTTCCCATTTGTCTTTAATTCTGGGATGTGACTAGAACCTTGTGTGTTTCTTCTTCTCCTCCCAAGTATCTTTTCAATCCAGCTCTTTGTCTACCTAAATAATTCAGGCACAGTGTTTCTGGGGGTCTCTTTCACAACCCCCAGCACCCAAATTTTCCCCTCCTTTACTCTGGACAAAATTGGTGAGCAGGCATCTGCCAGGACAAGAGCAGAAATATCGGATGTCAGCATGTATCTAAACCATTCCTGCCAGCCCTTCCTAGAGGCATCTGAGGTGCATGGATATTTGTCTCAACTATCCAACTCTTCCCTCCTCTTGTTCTTACTAAATGGGTGTGCGCTGTGTCCCACTGTTTCCTGCCATGGGATGCTGGCTGCTGTAAGAGCCTTTTAATACACATACAATGTGTACAACAAAGATGAATGCCTGACTTGTTTTTGTGAGTCAGTTTTTTCCAGACTACTCTATGTCACTGTGCGAAGGGGAGATTTAAATTATTTTTCTGTTGGCAAAAGGATAAAAACCCATAATAGCTCGGGAACTACTGAGCCACTGAAATTATATGTACATATTTCCTTTTTTTCTTGGAAGATAAGATTCTGCATTGAAATTTACAGAGTTCCATGACCCCCAGAAGAAAGAAACAACAAACTGCATTTACTTCAGTGTTCAATACGCCTTGATCTTGAACATGATCAAGGAAAGGAGAAAGTGCCCTCGGATGCCTCCACAGTGTGAGGCCTTTATATGAACTATCTAATTTCTTTCTCGTCCTAACTCTATGAAGTGCTTATTATCAGCAGCCCCGTTTTTCAGACAAAGAGACTGAGGACAGAGTACAAGTTACTTCCACATGCCATCTAGTTGATAAGAACCATGGTAACAATATTAGCAAAGTAAGAATAGCTGATGTTTTTAAGAGCCTACTACGTGCCAGGCACTGTCCTAAACACTTTACTTGTGTTAGCTAATTAAATCTTTACTACAAGCCATTGGGGTGGATATTATTATTATTATCATTACGGTCATTAATATCCTCATTTTACAGATGAGGAAGCTGAAGCGCGCTCTCTCTCTTTCTCTCTCTCTCTCATTGTTTCTGTTCCTCCTAGGTCTTTACCTATTTTATCAATGCATAATCCCTGATGATCCTAGCCACATACCCTCTTTCTTGCTGACTGGGTCACTGCTTTACGATCCTTCGCAGCCAGACTGGACTTCAGCACCATGGCCAGAGCAAATCTCTCCCTTTCCTTCAGGACAGATGACTGGATTTCTCTCTCTTTTTTTAAATACTTAATTTATTAATTTTTTATTACAGATGCCCCTCCTTTTTCCCCCATTGAAACCCTCCGCCTCTCTCCCATCACCCCCCTTCATTATATAGTTTGTCTGTGTCCATTATATGCATATGTGCATATAAGTTCTTTGGTTTATCTCTTTCTGCGTCCCACACACTCTGAGGTTTGTCAGCCTGTTCCCTACGTCCATGTCTCTGCATCTATTTTGTTCATCAGCTTATTTTGTTCATTATGTTCCACAAATAAGTGAGATCACATATTTGTCTTTTTCTGATTGGCTTATTTCACTCAACATAATACTCTACAGGTCTCTCCATGTCGTCTCAATGGGTAAGAGATCTTGCATACAGCTGCATGGTATTCTATTATGTACATGTACCACAGCTTTTTTATCCACTCATCTATTGATGGAAACTTGGGCTGTTTCCAGATCTTAGCTATTGTAAATAGTGCTGCTACGAACATGGGGGTACATATATTCTCTCTGATTGGTGGTTCAGGCTTCTTAGAATATATTCCTAGAAGTGGGATCACTGAGTCAAATGGCAGTTCCATTTTTAATTTTTTGAGGAAACACCATATTGTTTTTCATAGTGGCTGCACCAGTCTGCATTCTCACCTGCAGTGTACTAGAGTCCCCTTTCTCCACGCCCTCACCAGCACTTGTTGTTTGATGATTTGTTGATGGCAGCCATTCTGTCAGGTGTGAGGTGATACCTCATAGTCATTTTAATTTGCATCTCTCTAATGATTACTGATGCTGAGCATTTTTTCATATGTCTCTTGGCCATTTGTATGTCCTCTTTGGAGAAGTGTCTATTCAGGTCCTCTGCCCATTTTTAAATTGAATTGATTGTCTTCCTTCTGTTGAGTTGTATGAGTACTTTATATGTTTTGAAAATTAACCCCTTATCTGGTGATGCATCATTGGCAAATATACTCTCTCATACAGTGGGTTCTCTTTTCATTTTGATGTTAGTTTCTTTTGCTGTGCAGAAGCTTTTTAGTTTGACGTCGTCCCATTTACTAATTGTTTCCTTTGTTTCTCTTGCCCTAGGCAATACATTGGTGAAAATTCTGCTACATGTGATGTCTAAGATGTTGCTGCCTACATTTTCTTCTAGGATTTTTATGATTTCACAAGTGACATTTAAGTCTTTTGTCTATTTTTAGTTTATTCTTGTGTGTGGTGTAAGTTGGTGGTCTAGTTTCTTTTTTTTTTTTGCATGTAGCTGTCCAATTTTCCCAGCATCATTTATTGAAGAAACTGTCTTTACTCCATTGTATGCTCTTGCCTCCTTTGTCAAACATTAATTGAGCATAACATCTTTGGAGATGACTGGATTTTTGACTTACCCTCTCTCCTCATCCATCACTCACACCCTCTTGCACCCCTTCTTTTTCCCTCCTTCTCCCCCTCTCTCATTCCTCTTCCTTCCCTCTCCTTCTCGTCCCCTCCACCTAATTTATTTGAGCACACCTGTGGTGATGTCAAAGTTGTGCCCAAGGAGGAACATTTCTATGACAGAAACAGGGACACAATCCCGCTGGCCAAGAAAACACAGCTTGTGTGGGTACCAGGCAGCAGCACCACCTTGTCTCAGCTCTGATGGCTGGCTGTTTTGGGGCACTGAGCCCCTATAGAAGGGACAAGGGATAAAAGGGGTTAAAATACTAGAGTCTACACTGCACTTACTGGTCCCAGGATAAACTCCAAACATGGCATTTTCCATCCCAGTCCAAAGAAGGGAAAATCTTGAGGGAATAAATAGGCTGAGAAGAATTCAGATTCTTTCTTACCACCCACCCACACTTGCTACCATCTCTTACTTGCAACTGAGAAAGGAGAGTCCATGTTATGTGTACCCAAGTGTAACTGGCTGGGTGTGCATAGATGCTGCGGGGGAGGCAGGGAGGGTTAGGGAAAGAGGAGAGTGTCCATGAACAACCCTAGCAACAAGATGAGATGCAGGCCAAGTCGGTCTAAGAGCAGAAACAACAACCGATATTATCCACCTGAGAAGAGGTCCATTACCTTGTGCAAATAATTCTAAAAGAGCGAACATTTTTGAACAGTTGATATAGCCAGGCACTGCTAATTGATTTGTATGCCTCACACCATCCAATTATGACAACTCTATGAGGTAGGCACTATTTCCATTAGACAGATGAGAACACTGAAGCTCAGAGAGGTCGAGTAACTTGATAAGAGTCACGCAGCTAGTAAACGACAGACATAAGCATAAGCATTTTTTTTTATCCTCACCCAAGGGTATTGTTGTATTTATCTTCAGATAGAGCAGAAGGGAGAGAGGGAGGAAAAGAGAGAGAGAAACATCGATGTGAGAGAGACACATCGACTGGTTGCCCACCCACACAATCCCAACGGGGCTGGGGATGAACTGCAACTGAGGTACGTGCCCTTAATGGGAATTGAACCCGGGATGCCTTGGACCACTGGCCTACACTCTAACTGCTGAGCCGAACTGGCCAGGGCTCAAGCATAAGTATTTAAAAGGCAAGAGCAACATGATTGAAAGGGCAGAAACGAGTCCTACGTAGAGACATTCAGTGAATTGCTAGGGTTTAGCGAGCTTAGAAATTATGTTCCCCCTATCTTTCAATCCCCAAAAAAATATATGTATAAAGTCAATGATGATGAGTTCTTCTCTGTGTGTATGTGTTGCAAAGAAAAGGAAATGGACTTAAATCAAAATATAAGTGTTTTTAGTTGGATAAATGATAGACCTTACCTTACAGGGGGTCTTTTTTTCAGCCAGTGCATTAATGCTGTGTTGCAAAGAGCACCAGACAGGTTGCTGGGAAACTTGCATTTGAATTCTGACTCTCCCACTAATTTGGCAAGCTGCTTCAGTTCTCTAGGTCTTAGCCTCCCTCCACTCTACCTGCCCCCGGCTGCCAAAAAGGAGGGGCTCCAACCAGGCTTTCTGATGATTCTTCCAGCTATGGCAGCTTGTGTTCCCATAAGGTGCTTCATAACAAGGCTTCCTTCCCCGCAAGAGCCATTAAAAAACAAAGCACCGGACCCCTCTCTCCTGACCCGGGAGCTGAAGGTGCAGGACGTTCCCAGTAACCAGTGGGGGCCACCTCCGACTTCGGTCCCCAGGAAAATGCTCACTGGGTAGGCCTGAAGTGCCAGTTGATCTCTAGTCCCCTCTAAAGCTACCCCCTTCGGGTGCTAATCCATCAGCTGGGTTTCTTGGGGAAAGAGAACTCATTCTTAAACTCTCTTTTATGGCTTTTACCCAGAATTGATTTGAATAAATCAGCATAATGCTCTGTCTGCAATGGAACCAATTGTAAAAGAGCTTTATTTGCTCTGCTTTCAAAGCAGGTTGGAGCCACAGGCTTCCTCTTCCAGGGCTGAAGGGGTGGGGGGAGAAAACAGGCACAATGAATTCAATAAAAGAGGATTTCTCCAAAGGAGGGGACCCAAAGCCCAGCCAGGATTCCCCAGCAAAAAAGGCCCCCTGCAGGCACCACATCTGGAGAAGGAGGCCGGAGGTGACCAGATGGAATGTATCTGCCCTTAATGCTAATGCCTAGAGATGATACCTGCTGTGCTCACCCTGAGGCTTGGGGAAGCAACCTTTCCCTGAAATCTTGTTTCCCTGGCTCTTCTGATTTCTCATCTCTGCGAAAGAACACAGTAAGAGCAGACCTCCACTGAGCTCTGCCAATGTACCAGGCACCTCCAATTCAATGATCCCAGCTTCAGGAGTTTTCTTTCTATGCTGCAAATGCCCCCAAAGTCTTGCCTACCTCAGGACCTTTGCATGTGCCATTCCCTCTGCCTGTTTTTAATTCCCCACACACTCCCAGCTCTGCGAGGCTGGCTCCTTCTCTTCTTAACATCTCTTCTCCAGTGCCACCTCCTCTCAGGGGCTTTCCACAAACACCCCCATATAAATTAGATCAACTATTATTCTCTCACAAATTATCCAGTATTTTTCCCCTATATCACTTTATAGCATAGAAGCAAGATGATTTCCTGTTTAGGGGTGCAGTTTTGGGAGTCAGAGACCTGTGGATGAATCCTTATCTCTCCTTTTTTCTTTTTATCCTCACCCGAGGACATTTTTCCATTTTTTTGTTCAGATAGAGTAGGAGGAAGAGAGAGAAACATCGACGTGAAAGCGACACATCAAGTGGCTGCCACTCACACAACCCAACCAGGGCCGGAGACAAACTACAACCAAGGTAGGTGCCCTTAGTGGGAACTGAACCCGGGTCTCTCTGGACCGCAGGTCGGTGCTCTAAGCGCTGAGCCAAACTGGCCAGGACCTTTTTTCTTCTCTTATTAGAGGTTAACTTTGAGCATGTTACTTAATCACTCTGTGCCTCAGCTTGTCACCTAAAGAATGGAGGTTATGAGCTGCTGTAAAGATTAACAGAGCTGACGTCAGCAAGGTGCTTAGAAATGTGTCTGGCATGTAGTAAGCACACCATAGACATTTGCTGTTGTTTGTGTTGTGACTATTTGATTTATATCTGTCTCCCCACAAGCCTGGGTGCTCCAAGAGCACAGAGCTTGGTCACTCTGTCCCTCACCACAGCCCCAGGGCCTAGTTCCGTGCCTGGTGCACTTGAGTACTAAAAAATTACTTGCTGAAGGAGTGGGAATTTTGTTTATGTGTTGTATTGTGTTCACGTCATGCAGGCTTTAAAGAGACAAAGCAAAAATGGTGCTGATTTGTACCATTTTACAGATGGAAAAATTAAGGCTAGAAACCTTGATTTATCCCAGCCTGGCCAATCAGGTGTCCAAGCAAGGGGAGAGCCCACGTGGCCAGCACTTTTCCCGCCAGAGAACAGGAAGCATAAAACCAGAAGTGTCCCCTCTCCCTCTGGGATCAGAGACCACCACACGCTAGCAATGAGGGTGTCATAGCTCAGTTCAGGGACCAGGGAATGAGGTTCCAGCACAGCCTGCACACTGGCCACCTTCCCTGCCCAGGGCATCTTGATGAGCTACAAGGATGAGGCCAAGGGCCCTGGAGGATGGTGCAAGAAGGGGAGCAAGGCGTAATACTGAGGTTGAGGGCCCGGGGGCTCAGAGGGCTCTCACTTTTGAATGAACATGATCAGAACACTCATGTAGCAGTTTGACCTTCACAAGCAAGTAGAGGTCGAGACCACATATGCCTTGTTCACCGTTATCCCAACACTCTTGGCAAAGAGCAGCCTTGATAATTAACTGTTGGATGAGTGAATGGATAAACTGATGGTTGAATGAATGAAAGGTTGAATAAATAATCACAGCAATAATGATTACCCTTCTTTGTCCATCTTGCCTCTTCCTCTCCCTAACTCCTGATTTGGGGGGAGGCAGAGCTTTATAATAGCTAAGAGGGCCGACTTTGAAGCCAAATTGTCTTGGTTCAAATCCCAGATCCACCACTTACTAACCGTGTGACACTGAACGAGTTATCTAGTCCCTCTGTGCCTCAGTTTCCCCACCTATAGCATGGGGGTGTTCGTCCTTTCCTAGTGAGACTGAGGATTAGAGAGTTCATACATATACAGCACTTGGAACAGTGTCTGGCTCACAGCAAGTACTCACTGTAAGTGGAGGCTGTTACACACTGGCTTTTCTCTGTATGTTTATTACTTTCAGCCTTATTTGTTTTGCCTCTTGCTATAAGCTTCCTTGAGCCCTTTGGAGAAGAGGCAGAACACAAATCAACTTAATAAATGAACTACTCAAACAGAACACTTAAAAGGTGGACTTAATCTAACAGATTTTCTCCTAACAAGACACACTTGCAAATGAAACTGTCTAATTTGGTAATCTCTTCTGAAATGTTAAATGCTCACACCGTCTGCCCCGGAAATCTCACTTCTAGGGATTGATCCTCGCACTACACGCACATGAGTGAGCCAAGGTGGTGTGCAAGGGAGTTCACTGCCACGTCATTTGAGAAAGCAAATAACTGGAACCATCATACGTGTCCACGCGCGGAAGATGAGCTAAATAAATTTACAGTGTGCTATAAAGCAGAATATATGCAGCTACTAAAAAACGGAGCAACGTTTTTATGAACTGACATGGAAAATCTCCAAGACGTATATATTGTTTATGAAGAAAAAGGAGTTGCAGAATGCTGTGTAGAGTGTGACTTCATCTGTGCTTCTAAATACACACACACACACACACACACACACGCGCGCGCTCACACATACATACACACGCACGCGCACACACACGCACACACCAGCCATTATCCACATTTTACCGATGAAGAAACTGAGGCCCAGAACCTTAAGTTCCCGTGGCCAGGAAATGACAACCTACACTCTTCCCACTCTGCCTGGTGACAAGGTCTCAGCACAGAGACACACGAGATCTGAGCCGCAGAGCTTCGAGGAGCAACCCTGGTGACAGATCAAGAGAAACCACAACAGCCGGAAGCTCTGGCATTGAGCAGAGCCTCCAGGTACAAACTGGCCCTTTTTCTAGGTTAGTCCCAATGTCTTATTGTAGCTCTCTCTTTCTGAACTCACCACTGGGGAGAACAATTTCTAAAAATGTCCCATTCTCCAAAACAATAACTAAGATGTAAAAATGTTAAAAACCAAAATGTAGTATAACATGCTACAAACATGAATGAACCTTGAAGACATGCTCAGCAAAAGAAGACAGACACACAAAGACAACGCCTGTGGGAATCCACTTACGTGAGGTGCCTGGGGCCGTCACACTCCTAGGCCCAGCAGAGTGGTCGCTGGCGGGGAGGAGACCGAGTCAACGTTTAATGGGTGCAGAGGCTCCGTATGGGAGCCTGAAAAGTCCTGGAGGTGGATCGTGGTCATGGATGCACTTCAATATGAACTACTTAATGCCACTAAACACTACACTTAAAATGGTTAAAGTGAGCCCGGCGGGTGTGGCTCAGTGGTTGAGCGTCAACCCTTGTACCAAGAGGTCACCAGTTCAATTCCCAGTCAGGGCACATGCCCAGGCTGTGGGCCTGATCCCCAGTGGGGGGCATGCGGGAGGTGGCCAATTGATGTTATCGCTCCCTACTTCTCCCTTTCTCTCTCTCTAATATCAATAAAGAAAAAATATATTTTTAAGTGGTTAAAATGGTACGTTTTATGTTACGGATATTTCATGAACAACAAAAAAAGTTTTACAAACGTACTGTCCTCCTAAACCACATGGATAAAACCTGAGGGAGACGAGTGGGTCTAAGTTAAAGACAACAGAGGTCCAGCTGTGAGTACCACCCACCCACCCAGTCCTCACCCCGGTGTCCCCACCCTCCCCCCTGCCTCCAACCTGAGGCAGCTGGTCGAAACTCTTTCGGCTTCATTTTCTTTGAGAAAACATTTTATCCTAAATCAATGGATCCATAACAATCTAATTACTTCCAAATTTGGTCAAACGACTGAACAGTGTCCTCACGAGAGCACTCTGGAGTCCCACATTCATGCTCTCCTGCTCCGAGTACATTTTCCACAAACAGTAATTTCCACTCTGGCATATGATCCTGGTCTGAGGTAACTTGGAGGATGTACGGCTTCCCTTCATGATATCACCCTCAAAATGTTAAGGTGTGTCCCCCAAACCACTGAGGTTTGCTCAGTGACCCATGACCCACAGATTCATTCTACTGCTTGGAAATCTCTTGAAGTCAAGTAAGAGAAAATGCAGACTAGCTGGCTCACCCAGTAAGAAAACTTGTGTGGTATGCTCACACAAATAGCAGGCCAGTGGTAGGGCAGGGGCCAGGGGCGTTATGCATTTGGATAATTGCATCAAGATCCCAGATTCTTTCCATGTCTCTCCTCTGCCTACTTCAATCTGCACTCCATCTTGCAGCTAGTTCTCTATCTGGTCACAGCATGGCTATGATGTCATTTGGGGCTCCATCCTCCACTTCCACTCCCAGGAGGATGCAGAGAAACCCTCTCCCTCACACAGAAAATGTAAATTCCCTTCAACATCACTAGGTCAACTTTAGAACATGTTAACCAGACAGATAACTGGTACCAGGGTAATGGCATAGACCAATCAGCTTAACTCTGGGGTCAGCAAACTATAGTCTGCAGGTCAAATCTGGCCCTCTACCTGGCTTTGTAAATAAAGTTTTATTGGCACACAGCTATGTCCATTCATTCATATATTGTTATGGCTACTTTCTCTCAACAATGGCAGAATTGAGTGGTTGCAACAGAGATATTCTTAGATGTGTCCATCCCTATACCAATCAATGTGGCCAGCAGGATTGAGCCCTCTGATTGGACAAGCTTGAGTCAAATGACCACCCTGAACCACATGAATGGAACCAGATTTCTCTGTAAGTCAGAGAGAATTGCTCACCAAAGGAAAAGGTGCTGACCTGCCCTTTGTACCAAGAGTCAACAAGCACATCTAAAGAACATAGGAATGTATAGGGCCAGTGGGTACTTGAAATTTTGGGAGGACCACCCAGTAAAGTGCATGATTGTCTACCCACTATGCTGTACATCTGCAAGTGATACAGAATCATATTCAATGCAAACTGTAGTTGACAAAAAAGAACCCAGGAAATCACAAAGTGTTCTAAGTAGGTTGCTAAGAGTGATGCTCTAGGACCCCCAACCTTGCAAGGGAGTGACAAGTAAAGAAAATACTTTAAGCCCAGCCGGTATGGCTCAGTGGTTGAGCATCGACCATGCATCAGGAGGTCGCTGGTTTGATTCCCACTCAGAGTTATGGGCCCCGTCCCCAGTTGGGGATATGCAGCAGGTGGCCAATCAATGTTCTCTCTCATCGATGTTTCTATCTCTCTCTCCCTCTCCCTTCCTCTCTTTCTAAAATCAATAAGGAAAAAAAAACCTCGATGCCTTGAGCACCCTCTCCTTAGCTTTTCTCTACCCACAGAAGAACTGTAGCCAATCCCTAACTCCAAAATGACAGCTAGGTGAGCTGCTTGTTTGTTCGTTTTGATGCAGTAAAGAAAGATGCGAGCTCCAGGATCTCTTGGGGGGCTTCCAGATAAAGAATCATGTTGTTAAAATTCACTCTTGGATCCCACGCTCACAACAAATGCAATCACGCTTTATACATCTGGCATCAAAAAACAGTAATCTTTGAGCAAGTTTGAAATCTCACTTGGTGTATTTTTCTCATCTGTCACTAGAACTTAAAATTCAACCTGAAAATACTCCTGAGTTAGTAGGAAGCTCAACAATATTTCTGCCCTGACTAATCCTTGTACCTCAGCCCCGGCAAGGTCTGGGAGTGCACACTGACTCCTCACTGGGAAAATACTGCATTTGTCCCTTCCACAGTGCGGGCTGTTGCTCACCATATGCAGTGAGGTTTTTCCAAAACAAGAAAGAAATATGTCCCCTTTACTCTATAACCCAAGAAGAAAATAAAACACAGATTCTCACAAATAGGAGAAGGTTGGGTGGTGCTTGTTATTCTCAGCTTCGAGGCTGCATTGATTACTTCTAGACCAAAAAATTAGTTCCGTTTCTGATATACAGTCACTCCACATCAGATTCATATGCTTGACTTTAAAGGAAGCCAAGTAAAGTTATCTGTTGTTGTTGTACCTGATTAACCTCAATACACAATCCTACGAATCAATAGTTAATTTAAAATGTGGCACTGTCTATGCAATTAAGTGACCTCATCCCTCTGCAAACACTACCCACATTGTATATTATTAAGCTAAAGCCCTGTGGGCCACCCTCTAGAGGGACAATGTAGGATTACACAGACAAGAAAATAAACATACTTCCAAAATATGTCTACCCAGAAACCTCAAATGTAATATTCTGACTGTACTTACAATTCAAGGCATCTCTTAGAAGTTGCCTGTTTGGTCTACAGAGCTTCTCAGGTCTTGGAATCATTTCCTCCCCGGTCACAGCCCATATCTTCTGCCTAGTCAAGATTTGTGAAGATGCTCCCATGGTAACTGGAAGCACTGGGTTTCCATTTTCAAAATGTCCCCAGGCCGAGAGCCTAAGAATTCACTCTTACCCTGATCTCATAGTCACCCATGTCTTCAAAACTACAAATAATCAAGAACAATACGGCAACACCGATTTATTTGTCATTTTTGGTTACTGATAACTCTCTGTGGGTTTCTTTGTTTTAACTTCATGCTCATTTCTGCCATAACAAAGCCGTATATCTTATTGATAAATATATCGGTGGCCTCCGATACATTGAGTTGAAGTGGTTAAGAAATAGCGCATTGCAACAGCTTCGTCAGAGTCACCCACTGTGGTAGACCCAATTCACAGTGATTTCTCTTGGTGGTCTCGTCTGTGCTACCACTTCCCACCCCAGGTTCTTCTGGTAACAGGTGCACCCACCCCAACCCTGGACTCAAGTTGGGCCAATCATAGTACCCCACATTCCTGGTCTACATGTGGACAACTGGCTCATCATAACCCTTTTCTGGGAATTTTCACATAAGAGCTGAGAAAGGGAAGTCAATTCCCTACCTGACAATAAAGCCTTAAGGATGAATGCCCAAGACACTTCTGCCAAGATCCCCACTGTATATAAAAAAAGTTACCTCTAAAGTAGGAAGTGGGGGAGAGGGAGAAGATGGAGGTGGGCAGGCCCGGAGAGAGGGTGAGTGTATGAGAGTGTGAACTAGTGTGTGAGAGAGTGTGAGTGGATGTGAAGGTGGATGACCAAACTCCTGCAGTGCAGAGACTCAGAGCAGAAGGTTCCTGTGCTGTGGACGGAGCAGCCGGCTACCGTGGTGAGCGACTCTTCAGGGCCCTTCTCCCTGTGCCGCAGGGAGGTCCCACCATTTTGGAAGATCCTGGGTCGTCCCTGGGAAGAGGCAGTGGGAGCAGCTAGGGCCCAGCAACTGAGCCCACCAGCACACCTGGCACCATCGGACCAGTGGACACTCTGTGTCAACACAGACCAGTGCACAGTAGTGGAGCTCCCAAAGTGCTGGTCACAGAAGCCGTGAACAGCCAGGAGCCCAGCACCATCCCCCACTGTAGCAGCCCAATCAGAGTCGAGATATACCCCAGCAACAGAGGTTGGGTTGCAGACATCCATCCCCAGGCAACAGAAGCACAGACCTGCAGCTGAGACCCATCCCCAAAAACTACAGCAAAAGCTGAGCAGGAGTTGAGCCCCACAGGGCAGCAGCACTCCCCAGCCACCAGCGGAGAGACCTGGGGCTCCACAGAGGCCTGTGCGGTCCAGCAGCTCACAAGAGCAGTGGAAGCCAGAGCCCGAGAGTGACTGGTGCAATTCAGCTGCCTGCCCATAAAACCTGCAGGATGCGGGGGCACCAGAGAGGCTTGTGTGACCCAGCTGCGCACAAAATAGGCATAGAGGATGTGAAGATGGAGGTGGAGTGAATGGAAGCTATCTCCCAGGACCAAATGGGAATTACAACTAAAATAAAGACAAATCCTCGGGAAAAAGCAACAGAAAAGCAGCAGGACAGGACCATATAACCAGGGACACTGGTAGGATCTGCGGAGGCGCGAGAGGGTGGTGGGCTGGGAGCCCACGGACAGCAGCAGTCTTAGCTGTGAGCAGCGCCCTTGGGGAATAAAGACCAAGCCCGCTCCACAGCACAGAGAGCCTGGACAGAGTGCTAAAATAGCCACAGCCACTCACCTGGGGGCTACGGCAGAGGGAGGGCAGACTGGGCTGGAACTCTGTGGGGACACCCGGGATTTGGAGGGCACTCAGACTTTTTGCTGAGTTGCGGCCACAAAGGACTGTGGCCAGTGTGCTTCTTCCCAGAGCTGTGGGGAAAAGCAGCAGCTCCCCCAACCCCCTGGAGATTCAGCCTTTCCCAGGTGAGGCAAAGAAATGCAAATTGAGGCTCATTAACAACCAACATCTATCCTACCCTCTGGAAATCATCTTAGGCAGAACACCAGGGCTACATTCCAAGGCACAGAGTAACTGAGACTACTAGCCTCCAGGAAAAAGCTAGAAGATAACTGAACCTTTCCTGGGCTTGCAAATCTACCCAGGAAAGTAAGACTTGACAGTGGTGTTTAACGTGGGTCCACCCAGGCTCATCCAAATCCAGTAGAGGGAGCCACAAACTGCAGAACACCAATACCCACAGGAAAAATTTGGCAGGCTCCAAAACCCACTGAGATAGCCAATATGGTGAAACAAAGAAAGAAATCCCAAATGAAAGAACAGGAGAACTCTATCAAAGATAAGATCAATAAAATGCAGCTAAGCAAATTATCAGAGGTAGAGTTCAGAACCATGTCTTGAGGAAGCTCAACAGCATGCGTAAGGACATCGGCATCATGAGCAAAGACATAGAAACATTGAAAACCAACCAAGTGGAAATGAACAATGACATAGCAGAAATTAAGAACACATTGGAAGGACTAACCAACAGAGTAGAGGAAGCTGAGGACCAGATCAGTGAATTAGAAGACAGGGTAGAAAAAATCAACCAATCAGAAAAACAAAAGGAAAAAACAATTAAACAACAGGAAGACAGCTTAAGAGAACTGTGGGACAACTTTAAACGTAATAACATTCGCATCATAGGAGTCCCCGAAGAGGAAGAAAATGGGCAAGGGTTAGAGAATATATTTGAAAACTTTCCTAACTTGGTAAAGGAAGAAGGCATTCAAGTTCAAGAAGCACAGACAGCACCAAGTAAGAAGAACCCAAACAGGCTTACACCAAGACACACAGTAATTAAAATGCCAAAAATTAAAGACAAAGAGCCCTGGCTGGTTTGGCTCAACGGTTGGAGTGTTGGCCTGCGGACCAGAGAGTCCCAGGTTCGGTTCCCGCTAGGAGCACATACCAAAAAAAAAAAAAAAGTAAAGACAAAGCAAGACCCTAAAGGCAGCAAGAGATAAGCAACAGGTTACCTACTAAGGAAACCCCATAAGGCTATCAGCTGACTTCTCAACAGAAACACTACAGGCCAGAAGGGAGTGGCATGAAGTAATCAAGGTCATGAAAAACAAGAATCTAAATCCAAGACTACTCTATCCAGCAAGACTATCATTCAAAATAGAAGGTCAAATAAAGAGTTTTCCAGACAAAAAAAAAAAAAGGCTAAGGGAATATATTAACACAAAACCAGCACTGCAAGATATGCTAAAATGACTGCTATAATTAGTAGAAGAAATAGAAAGAAAAATATAACCACACTGAACAAAAATGGCAATAAATAAGTGCATATCAATTCTCACGTTAAATGTGAATGGTTTGCATGCTCTGATAAAAAAGGCACAGAGTAGCTGACTGGATAAGAAAGCATGGCTCACATATATATATGTTGTTTACAAGAGACCCACTTCACAACAAAAGACTCACATAGGTTGAAAGTGAAGGGATGGAAAAAAATCTTTCAAGCAAATGGAAAGCAAAAAAAAAGGTGGGGTAGCAATACTCATATCTGATAAAGTAGATTTCAAAATGAGGGCCATAACTAGAGGCAAAGAAGGCCTCTACATAATATTGAAAGGATCTATCTAACAGGAAGATATAACCTTGATAAACATATATGCACCCAATATAGGAGCACCAACATATATTAAAAATCTTTTGGAGGACTTCAAAGGAGAAATCAACAGCAATACAATCATAGCAGGGGACTTCAATACCCCGCTCACATCACTGGATAGATCTTCTAGACAAAAAAATTGACAAGGAAACACAGACTCTAAATGAAGTCCTAGATCAAATGCATTTAATAGATATCTACAGAGAATTACACCCCAAAACCACAGAATTCACATTCTTCTCAAGTGCACATGGGACATTCTCAAAGATAGACCACATATTAGGGCACAAACTAAGTAAGTCTCTACCAGTTCAAGAAGACTGAAATCATATCAAGCATCTTCTCAGATCACAATGGCATGAAACTAGAAATCAATTGCAACAAGAACATGCTAAGACATTTGAAAACATGGAGGCTAAAAAGCATTGAACAATGAATGGGTTACCATGGAGATCAAGGAAGAAATTAAAAACTTCCTGGAAACCAATGAAAATGAACACACAACAACACAAAATCTATGGGATACAGCGAAAGCAGTTCTGAGAGGGAAGTTTATAGCACTACAGGCCTACCTCAAGAAGCAAGAAAATTTCTAATAGACTATCTAATGTCACAACTTAAAAAAATAGAAACAAACAAAAGGAAAACCCCTGAGCAAGTAGAAGGAAGGAAATAGTAAAGATCAGAGCAGAAATAAATGACATGGAGACCAAAAAAACCAACTCAAAGGATCAATGAAACAAAGAGCTGGTTCTTTGAAAAGATAAACAAGATTGATGGACCCTTAGCTAGACTCACCAAGAAACAAAGAAAGAGAAGCCAAATACACAAAATCAGAAATGAAAGAGGAGAAATAATAACTGAAACCACAGAAATACAAAGGATTATGAACAAATATTATGAACAATTATACGGCAACAAATTTGACAATCTAAGTGAAATGGACAAATTCCTAGAAACACATAGTCTTCCAAAACTGAACCGAGAAGAGATAGAAAACTTGAACAGACCAATAACAACAGAAGAAATTGAAGATGTAATCAAGACTCTCCCAGCAAACAAAAACCCAAACCTGAACAGCTTCACGGGGGAATTTTACCAAACATTCAAAAAAGAACTAATATCCATTCTCCTCAAACTATTTCAAAAAATTCAAGAATAAGGAAGACTTCCAAACTCGTTTTATGAGGCCAGCATAATTCTAATTCCAAAACCAGAAAAAGACACTACAAAGAAAGAAAACTACAGGCCAATATCCCTGATGAACATAGATGCCAAAATTCTGAACAAAATACTAGCAAATCGAATCCAGCAATACATTGAAAAAATTATTCACCATGACCAAGTGGGATTCATCCCAGGGACGCAAGGCTGGTACGATATTCGCAAATCAATAAATGTGATACACCACATAAACAAAATGAAAGATAAAAATCATGATCACATCAATAGACACTGAAAAATCATTTGACAAAATCCAGCACCCATTTCTGATAAAAACACTCAGCAATCTGAGAATAGAGGAATCATATCTCAACATAATAAAGGCCACATATGAAAGACCTACAGCCAACATCATACTCAATGTGCAAAAAATAAAAGCATTTCCCTAAGAACAGGAACAAGACAAGGATGCCCACTTTCACCACTCTTATTTAACATAGTACTGAAAGTCTTAGCCACAGCAATCAGACAGGAAGAAAAAATAAAAGGGATCCAAATGGGGATGGAGGAAGTTAAACTGTCATTATTTGCAGATGACACGGTACTATACATAAAAAACCCCAAAGAACCCTGACCAGTTTGGCTCAGCAGTTAGAGTGTTGGCCTGCAGTCCAGAGAGACCCGGGTTTGGTTCCCGCTGAGGGCACATACCTCAGTTGCAGTTTGTCCCCAGCCCTGGTTGGGTCGTGTGGGTGGCAGCCACTCTATGTTTCCTTTTCACGTCAATGTTTCTCTCTCTCTCTCTCTCTCTCCCTTCCACTCTATCTGAAAAAAATATCAAAAAACGTCCTCAGGTGAGGATAAAAAAAAGACTCCATCAAAAATTTGCTAGACTTAATAAATGAATTTGGCTAAGTAGCAGGATACAAAATTAACATCAAGAAATAGACGGCATTCTTATACACCAATGATGAACTCACAGAAAAAGAAACTGATAAAACAATCCTATTTACCATTGCAGCAAAAAAATTAAGATACCTAGGAATAAACTTAACCAAAGAAGTAAAGGACCTATTTGCAGAATACTACAGGACATTGAAAAAAGAAATAGAGGAAGATATAAAAAAAGTGGAAGCACATACCTTGTTCATGGATTGAAATAATTAACATCATTAAAATGTCCATATTACCCAAAGCAATATATAGATTCAATGCAATCCCCATCAAAATACCGACATACTTCACAGAACTAGAACAAATACTTCAAAAGTTCATATGGAACCAAAAAAGACCCCGAATAGCCACAGCAATCTTGAAAAAGAAGAAGAAAGTAGGAGGAATCACATTACCAGATTTCAGGTTATACTACAAAGCCACTGTATAATAAAAACATCCTGGTACTGACACAAGAACAGGCATATAGACCAGTGGAACAAAACAGAGAACCCAGAAATGGACCCAAGGCAATATGCTCAATTAATATTTAACAAAGGTGGCAAGAGCATACAATGGAGTAAAGACAGCCTCTTTAATAAATGGTGTTGGGAAAATTGGACAGTTACATGCAAAAAAAAAGAAACTAGACCATCAACTTACACCATACACAAGAATAAACTCAAAATGGATAAAAGACTTAAATGTGACTCATGAATCCATAAAAATCCTAGAAGAAACTGTAGGCAACAAAATTTCAGACATCATACGCAGCAGAATTTTCACTGATACATCACCTAAAGCAACAGAAACAAAGGAGAAAATGAACATATGGGACTACATCAAACTCAAAAGCTTCTGCACAGCGAAAGATACAATGATCAAAATGGAAAGGCAATCCACTGTGTGGGAGAGCATCATTGCCAATGATATATCAGATAAGGGGTTAATTTCCAATATATAGAGAGTGCTCATACAACTCCACAAAAGGAAGACAAAGAACCCAATTAAAAAATGGGCAGAGGAACTAAACAGACACCTCTCCAAACAGGACATGCAAATGGCTAAGAGACATATGAAGAAATGTTCAACATCACTAATCATCAGAGAGATGCAAATTAAAACAACAATGAGGTATCACCTCACACATGACAGAATGGCCGCCATCAACAAATCATCAAAAAACAAGTGTTGGCGAGGGTGTGGAGAAAAGGGGACTCTAGTATACTGCTGGTAGGAATGCAGACTGGTGCGGCCACTATGAAAAACAATATGGTGTTTCCTCAAAAATTTAAAAATTGAACTGCCATTTTGACCCAGTGATCCCACTTCTAGAAATATACCCTAAGAAGCCTGAAACACCAATCACAAATAATATATGTACCCCCATGTTCATAGCAGCACTATTTACAATAGCTAAGATCTGGAAACAGCCCAAATGTCCATCAGTAGATGAATGGATAAAAAAGCTGTGGTACATGTACACAATGGAGTACTATGCAGCTGTAAGAAAGAAAGATCTCTTATCCTTTGAGACGACATGGAGGGACCTGGAAAGTATTATCCTAAGTAAAATAAGCCAAAGAGAGAGAGACAAGTATCATATGATCTCACTTATTTGTGGAATATAATGAACATAACAGTCTGAGGAATGGGGTAGTCCCAGACACGTGGAAGTGGGGCACAGACAGTCCATCTCCAGAATAGGGGGTGGTATGGGAGAGATAAACCACAGAACTTATATGCATGTATGCATGAACAGTGGACATGGACAACAAAGCTGGGGACAGGGCGGGGAGGGGGGGAGGGAGAAACATCTGTAACAAAAATTAATTAATTAATTAAAAATAAAAGAAAGTTATATGAACATATCATTAAAAAAATAGTAGGAAGGGAGGAAAACAAGCAAATGAGAGAAAATGAACAAGAGAGTGCTGCTCCATGGTCTGGTTATATCAACCAATACTTTGCCTCTTCTGTTTCAGTGAGTTAGACACAGAACTCTGGAAGAATACCCCATGAATAGATGAAGACAAGACACCCACCCTTCTGGCCTTTAGTGAAATCAATGTTCACATATTTTAACTGGTCCTTGACACCCAACTCAGCTGACAGAAACCAAAAGACCAAGTATCTCACCAGCCAAGAGCAAAGGCTGTTGGTTCCTGCCCCTCCATCCTTCTCAGTTGCAGGAGCTAGGGAAGACTCCACTCCTATATTTTAAATTTTTTTACCTTTATTGATTTTAGAGAGAAAAGAAGGGAGGGGGAGATACAGAAGAGAAAGAGGGAGAGAGAGAAACATCGATGAGAGAGAACATTGATTGGCTGCCTCCTGCACACACCCTACTGGGGATCGGGCCCACAACTTGGGCATGTGCCCTGACTGGGAATCGAACCAGTGACCTCTTGGTGTATGGGTCAACACTCAACCTCTGAGCCACACCAGCTGGGCCCCTCCTATCTTTAAACCAACCTCTATCCAAGAAACCAGATAATCACGGGTACCAGATCACCCCTCTTGAACTACTTAGGATTGGGTGTCTGGAAACCTGGGCTTGGCACTTCATGCTTGCCATTAGCCAATGGACTACCTAAAGAGAAGAGCATCCTAGGATATAGGGAAGCAAGCTGGGTATCCAAATAATCTAGGCAGAGAGAAAGGACCTAAGGGTCTCAGGGGGATAGAAGTTTCAAAGAAGAATGGGGAGAGGCTGAGGGGACAGCCTGTGGAGTTGAGATAGTACCTGAAGCCATTTTAGAGGAAGCCTGCAGCCTCAGGCATAGGTATTGAAGATGTCAACCCAGTTTGGGCAAGTAAGCTCAGGTGCACCAACCATCGTTCCTGGAAGCCACCTTGCTGCTGCAGAGTTATTTGCAATGGTCCTGGGATAAGCTTGGGGGAGGCACCTGCATGCTCAACAAGCCTAGTCTTTATTAACAATAGCTAACAAGCTCTGAGCACTTTCTAGGTGCCAGGAACTCTGATGAGAGCTAATCAGGCATCCTATCAATTAATTCTTACAATAATCCTTTGAGGTGTGGATTCCATTTTATCTCCATATCACAGATGAGGAGACTGAGATTCAAAGAAAGTAAGTCACTTTCACCAAGTCAGTGTTTCAGCCAGGATTCCAGGTGAGTTCTTTCTGACTCCAAAGTCACTATGCCAAGGTGCACCTCTGTCCAGACCCTCCCAGCTCCCCCCGCCACATACACACCAGAGACTACTCTATTGCCCACACCATCAGGCATGGGATAGCACCATTTTCCCAATTTTCAGACCACCAAAATTGGATCAGGATAAGCACTGGTTCAAAACTGCAGCTGGTAGCCCTACTCCCATGGCTAGACCATGTTAGACAGCATCACCAGCCCAAACCCTACCTATATTTTCCATTCCCCTCTGTATATGGTCATTGAAAACACTGGGATTCATCACCCCTTCTGCTCAGTCTCCCTGGCCCTTCTCATCAAACCATCCCAAGGAAGTCCAGAATGCCTCATGGTCAAATCCACTCACATAATGACAAAGGGTTACAATTTTCTATCTCAAGTTCAGAGCCCAGGTCTGCACTGGGCACAAACAAGAGGATGCTTTGGCTTATTTCCAATAAATTCAAAGTACAGAGCAGAGGTGAAACAAGGAATACCAGGCTTGAGGCTACACCACGTCCTATAAATGACAAATGCTGTATACTCATGTCAGAAAGCCAAGGCTATAAAAGCCACAAGTGAATTAGGAATGGGTCCAAAGTGCTGATGTCATGTGAGAACATCTCTATGTAGCACTGCTGCCTTGCAATAAGGTTGGCACTTGCCTCCAGGTGAGACAAAGTTCTCAGATCCTGGTGATGCGTCCCATCAGGAGAAGATGGTGGAGAAAAGGCAGAATGAATTCTGGAGTCACTACCTCTCTCAAAGAAGTCTATGTGGACAGGGAACGCCGCCACCCTCTCATTCTCCACAAAAAGCATTCCAAAAAAGAGGGGATAGTGGACATTTGTCGGTCTGTGGATGACACCCCCATTAGCATCCAGATCTGTCTTTGAGGGTGTCACCAATCTAATGCCAACAGGAGTCTCCAATATGGGTTGCAGTAAAAGGAGAAATTTTATTCAGGTAAACAGTTTACAAACCAGGGAGGAGACCTGCTTATATAGAGAAAGTGCCAGCATCCCCCACACACTCACATTGGTCCATTTTATGGTTGGTCCATTTTATGCAAATGAGAAATACTAATTTGCACAGTTTGATTGGTCCAAATAGCACCATCCTGAATGGTCAGAATCATGAATCATGATTTGCCATTATGGAGCTGTTCTGATTGGTCAGTAAAGATGCAAATGAGAATATAGCTGTGCAGCTCCCATTGGACAGGGTAGACTTCAGCCCATTGGTTGAAATACGATTCCAGGAACTCCTTTAGACGGTTCAGCTAAGAGGGCAGGAACACAGGAGGCTGAGGGTTTAGTCTTCTGCTTTTCTGATATGCATTGTGTATGACAGGCCTCTGCAAACAATGGTAGCTATACTTTTTTGTTTCCTTTATTGATTTTTAGAGAGAAAGAAAGAGAGAAGGAGAGAGAGAGATAGAAACATCAGTGAGAGAGAACATCGATTGGCTGCCTCCTGCATGCCCCCCTCTGGGGATTGGGCCCACAACCTGGACATGTATCCTGACCAGGTATTTAACCGGCAACTTCTTGGTGCATGGGTTGACACTCAACTGCTGAGCCACATCAGCCAGACTGGCTGCTAGATTTTGATTATGAATTTGGGCCCTGTTAACTACAAGGAGTCATTTTTGGTAAGTATATTCCTTCTCCGGGACAACAGGAAGAAATCTTCACTGTGTACAACCTTGGCAGGGGGCAAACCCTAAAATCCCACTGCCAATCCCCTTCCCAAACACCCATGATGCTTGATACCAGGGCTCTGACTTTTGAAAAAGAGTTGCAAAAACAGAGGTCAGTTTTATCCCAGTGGATAGCTCTAGCTGGCTGGCTCCAAACCCCCTTCCTGCCCCCCCACACACACACACACACATTCCTGTCCATTCCACAGGCCTGGTCCCACAGCTGTCTGTGTATTCAGCAAGCCCCCACAAAAAACTTGCAATGAACTCCCTTCTTACCTCATAAACGAGGTTAGTTGCTGTTGCTTGCAGCCAAGAATCCTGACTGATGCACACTTCATTGTGCTCATTGTATTTTGTTTTCAGAGCCAGCAGCCCCGAGGATATTTCAAACTGAGGGCATTGGTGCCATTCTATATAAAGGAACCAGAAACCATGTAGATGCTTGCCAGGAAGAAGTGCTTACAGATGCTTGAGGAAAGGTGCACAATCGTGATATACTGAGTGCAGCCCAAATTGGGGGTCCAAGTCCTCTCTTTCATACCTCAGGGCCTCCACACATGCTTTTCCTTTGACTTTCCATCTGGCTAACACCCGCCCCTCATCCAACTCTCAGCCTAATTTCACTTCCTCAGAAATGGTCACCATATGTTGACTCATTGTTTATTTGTTTAAGGTCCATGTGTCTCACTAGACTATAAGTTTCAGGATGAAGGAACCAGGGCTATTTTTCTCACCACTCTCCCCAGAGCTTATAATAGGTATTCCAAAAAACATTTGTGAAGGAATTCACATTCATGGGATAGAATAACCCATCTAAATTATTATTATTATTATTATTACCGCTATTATTATTAAATCCTCACAACACCCATGAGGTAGATATTATCATCCCTATTTTATGAGTGAGGAATCTGAGAAATAAGGAGGTTAAGGAATTTGCCATAAGTAACCTAGATGATACAGGGTGGAAAGGGGATTTGAACCTGAGCGTTCTGATTCCAGAGGATTCTTAATTGCAGGGGCTATATGCAAAGTAGATGTTCTCATTATTGCTATACAACAAACCTCCCCAAAATTTAGTGGCTTAAAAAAAAATACATCATTTCTGCCAGCTGGTGTGGCTCAGCGGATTGAGCGTCATCCCAATGAGAGGTCCTGGTTCAATTCCCTGTCAGGGCACATACCTGGGTGTGGGCTTGATCCCCAGTAGGGGGCATACAGAAGGGAGCTGATTGATGTATCTTTCTCACATCAATGTTTCTCTCTCTTCCTTCCTCTCTCTAAAAATCAATAACAAAACAAACCAAAAAATGCATCATTTGTTCCACTAACAAATTTGTGATTTGGGCAGAGCTCCACAGGAAAAGCCCATTTATGCTCTTCACGGTATCAGCTGGCGTGTCTTGAGTGGGGGCTGAAGAGACAGCTCACTCAAGACGGCTCACTCCAGTGTCAGCTGAGAGCTGCAGGTCTGTGGCCTGGAGGGGACCTCTCCACGTGGGCCTTGCCATGAGCTGCTTGGGCTTCCTCACAGCATGGCGGCTGAAATCAAAGGGTGAGCTTGTAAAGACAACCAGGAGGAAGCTGCACAGGCTCTTCTAACTTAGCCTCTGAAGTCACAGAGAGCCACTGCCACCACATCCTATTTGTGGAAACAGATTCAAAGGGAGGGAAAGTACTCCACCTCTCCACGGGGGTGTGACAAACTTCCAGAAGAATCCATAGGGTGGGAAATACTATTGTGGCCATTTTCTCAGAGAATACAGTCTGCCACAGCAAACAGCATGTTGCATGACTTCATCAAGCTGTCCTCATTTACAAACCGGGCTTGAAAATAACCGCCTCCAACAAGCCGCCCCCAGGGACCCTCCCTGAAAGTTTAGAAAAATGGCTAGACTCAAAGAAAAGAAGCTAAAATAAGTAAAAGCCACTCATGGGGCAGGCATAAGGGAAAGAGTCTTCCCTCACAATATCTACATATTTGCACTTCATTTCCTTACAATGCCTGAAGCTCTACTAATTAGAAACTCATTTGAGATAACTAGTAACCAATTTAAGAATGCAAAGACCTTGGGAGCTGGCCAGAGTCCTCCAAACAGTCCAGTAATTGATTTCATCAAGGATTTTCTCCCAGCCCCTGCTGAGAGGCAGTTGCAAGGAGAGGCTGGGCACTAGGTCACTCTGTTGCTAAAAGCACTTCTGGGCAGAGACCTGGGTAAACAGCAAATGGCGTTCAGCAGAGGAGGTTGGAAGGTAAGCTAATTTCTGTGTCTGAACAAGCTTCCTGATCTGCGCTCTGCAAATATAGCCCCAATCAGGCTACAAGATGTGGCAGCAGCATTTACACTCAGTCACTCCTGGTGGGACCAGCCACTTCTCAAAACACCCTTGCACAGCCGAGCCGGCAGAGCCATAACTCACGCTGTCACCACTCGCCTCAAACCTCTTCTGTAAGCACTTTTAATCAATGCAACAGGAATAAACATTTGCTGCAGAGTGGCAATGTGCAGTGAGGGGCATGGTTCCGCTTAGCCCAGAAAGCAAAACCTTCCAGCTGTTTGCACTTCGGAGAGCCCCCAGGAAGAGCTCCCCACACCGGCAAGGATGCCAGCCTGGGCACATCTTCCCCAACCGGGTGAGTCTCTCTGTCGGAGTTAATTTGCACTCTGAGGTGTCATCCATCACACACACGGTTCTCAGTTGACTTTTCAAAGCATCACTGCTCTCTAAGGGGTCCCAATGTGGCAGGAGAGTAAGAAGCTAGGAAAATCCCGGGGCACGTGGAATGGGGAAACTGAGACAAGAAAATTAAACAAGGCCAAACAGTTTGGGCAACTTACAGCCCACTTGTGAATCGCAAGAACTTATCTTCTCTAACCAAGGACACTTGAGAGTAAATGGTTTATACCTTCCTCCCTAACCAGAGAATAAACAGCTTAAATCACCCTGGCCTGGGAAATAGAGAACAACGACCCAACTGATGCCGTTTGTGCCAGCCAAACCCAAGGACAGATGAAGTTGGGGAACAAATAACAAAAAATCTCATTAAAGCCAGACCGACCTAAGATAAAAGTAAAACAAACCAAAGAATAATCCAAACCTCCCCTGTACAGTCGGCCCTCGTTTATCACGGTTAATCAGGCCCAGCCTCTGCCGCGATAAATGAATTTCCGGGAAGTAGGGTTCTTTATGTATACAGTCGTCCCTCGCCACCCCGCGCGCTTCGACTTCCACAGCTTCACTCTACTGCGGTTTTTCCAAATACTCATTTTGATTCATCAGCATATTAAAAATGCACCTGGAAAGCTGATAAATATTCCATTGAATCCCTCCCCTAAGATTCTTGCTGGCAGGAAAAAAAAAAAAAAAGATAAAAAGCCCTCAGGACAAAGACTCAAAGCAGGCTCACGCTAGAGCATGCCCGTGCCCCTTCCTGGGCATGAACTTTTTATCTCTAAGGGTCCCCATGAGACTTGCAACCAGGGGAGCAGTGGGCAGTGGCAGCTCGACCCGGGCTCACCCCCTGGTCCTGTCCCAGGGCCCCCTTTCCTGGGACTCCCCCTGAGCTGGAGCAGCCCCGCCCTGGCTCACTGCTTCCTAGAAAGTGTCTAGAGCCAGAGCAGAGCACCGCCTGGCTCCCCCCTGTTGTTTCTTCTACCCTAATGTCCTCCTTTGTTTCGCTGTCCCCAGCTTTAGTAAACGTACTCTCAAACCCATCTGGACTCATCTTGTGAAATCTTTCCTGCACCAAGTCAAGAACCCAGACACTACAGGCCGGCCAGAGACAGACCCGCTCCAGGCAGGTCCCTGTCTCGAAACAACCAGGCCGGCCCTACAAGCCCCCAGGTGACTTAGATGAGCTTAGATGAGACAGCAAGAGGGTTCAGGATGGATTTCAGTCCAACATCTTAGAGTTGCTGTGTGGGGATAAAATGTTTTCCCTAAACTGTGGGCTAACCTCTTGTTTGTAATCTGTGTGGTCCATGGGAACTTGGAAACTGATTTCCAGTGGAATCGGCAAGGGCACAGCGGTGGGTGTGGGTCTTGGGTCTAACAACTGGTTAATATTAACACTGACAAGGGTTGGAAGCTGAGAATTACTTCAATTTCATCCTCCCTAGAGCTCTGAGTTGGGCACCATTGCAATTCCCACTTTACATAAGCAAATCAGATCTCAAAGAGGTTAAGTAACTCATCCGAGGTCACATAGCTAGTGAGTAGTGGAACTGGGACTCAAAATCATTCTTTCTTCCCCAAAGCCTGTGCTTGAAATCATTCTGCCACTGAGATGCAGAGAGGAGTCACCCACTCCGGGTGGAGGGGGCTGATACAGGTCGGCGGCCTTAGAGGGGAAATAAAGCCGGTGAGGGAGTAAAAACAAGTGTGGGAGAAGAGAGGCATCATGGCAGCCCCGTGTCGGTGAGAAGCACACGGGCTTTTCCTCCCAAGACAGCATGAACACAAACCCAAGGATTCAGATCAAAGTGCAGCCTGAGAGAGTACCAGTGTGAAAGCAGAGAGGAGTCACAGGGATGCTTAAGGCAGGAGAGAGAGAGAGAGAGAGAGAGAGAGAGGAGGTATGAGGTGCTCAGAGCATCCGAACCAGAATCTCTAGGCTGCTTAAAAATGCAGGTTCTTGTATATTGGTGAACCTCAAAAGCATTTGCTAAGAGAAAGTAATCAGGCACAAAAGGCCACATAGCATGAGATTCCATTTATACGAAGTGTCCAGAACAGGAAGTCCACAGAGACCGAAGCAGATGAGGGTTCCAGGGGCTGGGCAGGGGCGTGAGGAGTGGCTGTGAATAGGTGTGGGCTGTCTCTTTGGAGTGATGGGAAAGCTCTGGGAAAAATAAAAGCTGCCATGATGGTTGTGTAACATAGTGAATGTATTAAAGTGTACACTTTTGAATGGTTAAAATGATAAATTTTATGTTAAAGTATTTACCACAATAAAATTTTTTTTTAAATGCAGATTTCAGTTTCACCATCCAGGTACTTACTGGATGTTCTCTATGTGCTGAGCACTGTCCTGGGTGCTGGAGGTAGCGTGAATAAAACAGACAACAATTCTGCTCTCGTGGAGCTGACATTCTAGTAGGTGGAACTGAACATAAACAAGATGAATACTGGGAATGCATTCGAGATGGAAGTGGAAGAGGAAACAAAGCAGGCAGGGGGAGTTTGGAGAAAGTGTGGGTATTGCCCTTTTGGACTGGGAGGCTGGGAAAGGTCACTGAAAGGTAGAGAGCTGTAGGGAGAGACAGAGCGAGCGATGTGGATGTCTGGGGAACTGTTCCAGGCGGGGGGAATAAGCACAAAGGCCCTGAGGCAGGGGCAGACCTGGTAGGATCATGGAGCAGAGAGAGTGATGGGGAGAGTGATAGCAGATGAGAATGGAGAGGAGGCAATTAGGGGCCAGGCCGTCTGGGGCTTGTGGGTCACAGTCAGAGCTTTAGCTTCAATTCAAAGTGAGATGGGGGCACCAAAGTGTTCTGAACGGAGAACTGATATGACCTGAATTCCATGCTAAAAGGATCTCTCTAGCTGCTCTAAGGGAATAGACTCTGGGAGGACAAAGGCAGAAGCAGGAGGAGACTGGTGAAGAGATACTGCAGTGACTCAGGTGGTTGTCGATGGTGGTTCAGTCAAGACTGGTGCTGAAGAGGGGCTGGATTCTGGATATACTCTGAAGAGGGAGCAATTCATTGACTTTAAAAGTGGGCCACGGGAGTCAGCATTTGTAACAAGCTTCAAGGGAATTCTAAGTCAGCCTGAAGTTTAAGAACTTCAGGTTTAAGTTAACCTTTTGTTGTCCAACCAGTGTGGCTCAATGGTTGAGCATCATCCCATGCACCAAGAGGTCACCAGTTCGATTCCTAGTAGGGGCACATGTCCAGGTTGTGGGCCCAATCCCCAGCAGGGGGCATGCAGGAGGCAGCCAATCGATGTTCTCTCTCATCGATGTTTCTAACTCTCTCTCCCTCTCCCTTCCTTTCTCTCTAAAATCAATAAAGAAAAAAAATTTTTTTGAATAAGTTAACCTTTTGTTCCATATTGTGGGAAATGCCTACTGAATTTTCCCCAAGCCAACTCAGAACGGATGCTAGAAAGGACGTTCTCCAACATCAGAACGTGTGTGCACAACCCTAAAGCAGACCACGTGGTATGTGGGAAACAGCACAAGCTTAGTCAAATGTCAGGTACTGGAAGTACAGTGGTGGACCACCACGGGCCCTCTCGTCAGTGAGCCTTGCATTTCATGAGGAAAATAAACAGTTTAAAGAATCATTTATGACTCAGAGTGGAAAGTACTATGATGAGGATCTTCATGGGGCAGATGAGAATGGAGAGGAGGCAATTAGGGAGCACATGAAAGGGGCACATCTAGTATCAGATGGTCCGAAAGACTTCCCCGTCAAACAACCTTTCAGTTGAAGACTAGAGGGTGTCCATGTGAACAGGAAGAGGGTGGAAGATTGCTCCAAGCCGAGGGAAGAACATAGGCAAAGACTGAAAGCTGAAAGTGTTTGAAGAGAAGAAAAAAGTTCATATAAGTCTAAGAGTACAAGCTGAGGAATGTAGAAGTTGGAGCCAAATCAAAATGGTTCTCGTCAGTCATGTTTATCCTATAAACAAAGGGAGCCAGGAGGTGTCATTAAGTAGAGGAGTAACCATCATCCTTGTGCTATAAAAAGAGAAGTCCGGCTGGAGGACGGATGGAATGGATAGCAAGGAGAACAGGTGGGAGGCTGCAGTGGCCCGAGCAAGACGAGATTGTCCGCTGTACCAACGTCGTGGGGATGTGGATAGAGAGGACAGGTAGATTAACTTGATCAAGGAAGAAGGAGGAATACAGGGTGGCATCTAAGTTTTTTGGAAGTTTGGTGAATCATGGGGTGAGTTGGACCTGGTGAAACCAGGCAGAGGAGGAAATTAGAAGAAGGGTAAGCTGAGGTCAAGTTCAAGGAGGATGTCCAAGTGGATATGACCAGTGGGCAGTGGATATGCCAGAGCAGAGTCATACAGAGTTCTGGAATGTAAATAAGAAAATTTAAGGACCTTGGAAGTAGGTGATCCCCCCCGCCCTCCACCAAAAGGTGTGGAGGAATAAGAATAGAACCTAGGGGAGAGATTCATGATTAAAACCAGCCAACTATCAGACATCTTCCCAGAAAACACTGACTGAAGGTCTTAGTATGAGTTATTCAAGACCATATATAAAGATCATATATAAAAATAACTGCTGGACGTTCTCAAAACATGTAATGCTGCTTTTTAAAAAAATAAATTAAGAATAAAAATCAGGAGTTCAGCTATTGCAGACACTAGAGCAATTTTCCAGCAAGCGTCTATCAAACAAGAATCTGAACTGACTCCAGCGGTTGTCACATCAAGTGTAAGAATCCAATTCCATTGTCTGTAAGAGCCTTCCTACCAGGTACAAGACCCTAATCCAGTTGAAGTGATTTTATTTTGATTAACAGGCTGGAAGTACACAGGTTGTTGGTTTTGAGATTCCCTTCCCTGAGTCTTGATACCAGCTGTGAATAATTTTCACAGAGTCGAAAAGCTCCCAACCGTCAAAATAAAAATGACACTCGGTCACAGAGGAGGCAGATTATAGGTCAATCACCTTGATTATTTTTTAACTGTAAGAAGCCATTAATGTTACTGAATAAGCAAATCTGTTTGCATAACCAGATTTTTATAGGCTACTGGGAATAAAGGTTTCCCTAAGTGGATGATTTGTACAATGATAGCCTTTGGGTCTTCGATGGAACAGCTCTGATGAGGAAATGTTCCTTTAATTATGTGGAAGGCCAATTACCACGTTATAGCCACATTGTTTTGCAGATTGCATATAATTTCGCCATTTCCATAGCTTCAGCACTATAATTCTGGAGAAAACGCAGGCACCAAGAAGACACTTGAGGCACATTATGCTGGAGATGAAGATGTTTTAGTGAATTCAATTTAAGCTACAACATTAAAGTTATTTTGTTGAATAAAACATAATGCAATAATGAGCTTGTGTATGTCAACTCTATAGTGGAGGTAATAATAGCTAGAGAGAGAGCAACCCCTTTCCCCTTTTTCATGCTCATTAGAGTAATAGATAATGCTATGGAGAGACCCTTTCTCTAATATGTGCTTCTTCTCAGGTTAATGTGTTTCCTGCAACTGTGCTTCAGGGAAAAAAAAGGGTGGGAGGGCAGTGAGGGACTCATTGGGAAGCCATTCACTGAAGTGCTACTATTCGATGTTTTTTATCCGCTGAGATTTCTTGTTCCCAATGCCAACCTGGAAAGGGCTTTCTTGAGACACTTAGATTAATCACTATCTTTACATACTTAGCACTAGGAGATTGTGAGGAGAAGCTGAACAAATCAGCAGAGTGAAGAGAGAGGAAGAACATGATGGCAGAAAGGCAAAGCTGTTGCAATGTCTGTCTCAATTCTGCCACTTATGAATGGGACCAATGGTTTCCCCTTTCTAGGACTCGGTTGTTCTTGTCTGTAAAACAGAGGATTAGGAGGGTCTTCAAGGCCCCTGAAAGTACTACTAGTCCATGACCGCTCCGTCTATAAAATCCTTTTCATTCATACTGATAAGAGAGTACCGTGACTGCTTTGCCAAGAAGATATAATAATCATCAAGCTGAATACACCAAACAACATAGCCTAGAACTGTGTAAGCAAAAACTGTGAGAAGGTCATATGGAAACACAGACAAATCCCCAATAAGACTAAGAATGTTTTGCACACCCTGTGTTCCAGGTGCAATGCTGTGTTCAGCACTCCATTCCTCTTTCTGGACATACAGGAAGACATTTCCCAGCATCCCGTGTGGTTACATTGGGACCATGTGAGTGCATTTCCACCAACAGAAATGTAATAAATCACATGTCACTTCTGGTCCAAGATAATTAAAAGTAAGCATGCGCCTGGCTGGTGTGGCTCAGTGGTTGAGCGTCGACCCATGCACCAAGAGGTCGCCAGTTTGATTCCCAGTTAGGGCACATGCCCAGGTTGTGGGCCAAATCCCCAGTGCGGGGCATGCAGGAGGTGGCCAGTTGATGTTCTCTCTCATCAATGCTTCTCTCTCTCCCTCTTCCTCTCTCTCTAAAAAATCAATAAAGGAAAAAAATGTAAGTGTGGATTCTCCATGCTTCCTCTTTTTCCCATCCACGTGGCTACAGTGAAACACTCTGAGATGGCAGAATTACAAGATGGAAACCTCCCAGATCCCTGAAATACTGTTGGATGAGGGCCACCAACGAGCCCCTGACTTGCACTGGACTGTGACTTGGATGATAAATAAATTGTTGTTTTGTGGAACCTCAGCATTTTCAGGGTTTATCAGTCACAGCAGCACTGTCTCATGTTTCCCTGACAAACATACAAGGTTCAGAGAGATCTAGGAGACAGAAAAAGAAGTGAGACTTCAATTACATTGCTAACCTTGATTATTTGTTGTGAAAATGCATCAAGGAAACCTCGCTTACAATGGAGTCGGAAAGCCTGAAGGGGGAGCTCTCATACACTACCACTCCACAGGAATCACTCCAACAGGAAGAAACGTCAATCAGACCCAACAGGAAGAGACATGCCTTGCATTCCCAATAAAGTGTCTCTGTTTTACTACCCCAACAGGAGGAAGATTTTTCTCCTCACCCAGCAACAAGCTCAGTCAACGGAAACATTGCAACTCAGCCAATGAGGAGCCCATCACCACCCTGAACTCTCTTTTTTCTCTAATGGACTTTCTGTTCAAAACCCCTCCACCCAACTTCCTCCTTTTTTTTCTATAAAGTAATTGTTCTCTCCTTTGTTAGACTTGCCTATAGTTTTTGGAGTGCCTATAGTTTTTGCTATACCATACTCCTCCCCAATTGCAATTCTCTGCTATTCCTGAATAAACCCAATTTTTGCTGGTCAAAATAACTGGCTGTTTTATTTTTAAGGCCAATAACATTTAAAACTGAAAACTCTCTCCTAAAAAAAACCTAATCATCCACATTGCTTTTCAGCATACATGGCACGTTTATAAACAAAAAATGTTAGTCCATCAGGGAAATCTCAACAGAATCCACTATATAATCGTCATTGTACCGACCAGTTTCTGACCATAACACAGCAAAATTAGAAATCAACCATAAAGAATATATATAGCTAAACACTACATACATGTGGAAATTTTTAAATATACTTCTGAATAATTCATGAATTACAGGAGAAATCACAATGGAAATTACTAAATATTTATAACTGAATACCAACAAAACTTTATATATATGCCCTTTTCATATGGATTCGTTCAGCTAGCTGGCTTGGCCTTCATCATGTTATTCTCAGGGGTGGCAGTTATTCCACCCCTACTTTTATTGCAACCTATAATTGATGAGAACATGCCTCTTTCTTCTGGAGAGCTAAACACCGCTGAATTATTCGCAGCACAGCCGTGGAAAATGCAACTGTGTGTTATTGGGGTGGAGGTGGGGGATGGTGAGCACACACACACTTGCAAACTTGTCCAAAGACAGAGAGGAACAATCACTCAGGCAGCTCTTTCCTGGTGCTGAGCATCCAGACAGAAACTAAACATTAATCACTGAGCCATCTCAATACTTTCATCTTATGTTAACTATTGGTAGAGGTCACAACTGAGAGAAAGAAAATAAAGTGATGAGAAGGTAAGATAGGGAACACCTATGTGTAAAAGAAAATGATGAGACCAGATTGTGTATTTTATCTCTCTTTATTTCTTCAGGCCATGTACCTTATTGTATACCAAGGGACAAAGTACAAAGGTGTTCCTGGGGTACACAGAGCCACATGCAGCTAGCACTGTGCGGCAAGGGTATGCTCAGGGAACTGTGTGCAGAGGAATTTTGGATAGGGGTTCCCACTCACACTTCTTTTTTTGGTCTCTTAGGAACCGGTTGAATTTCTGATGGAGTTTCTTTACAATGGTGGTGCCTGGTTCAGGGTCGGGCAGGGCAGGGGCTGGTCAAACCCTCCCCATTCTGCCCAGGGGTGTGGGGGAAGGAATAGAAACAAAAAGTTTAGGGCTGAGGCCACTGCTATGCCCTAGATACAACCAGGAAAATTACGTTAGTCAAGGAAACAAAAATCCCTCTATACTCTGAGATACTACAATCTTTCTTTTTTTGATACTGCACTCTTAAAAAATCAAATGAACAAAAATAAGGTGCCTACGCCACCGCTCTCAGGATAACAGCACCCTGTCCACTCTGGGATGTTACTGCTGTAACTGGAGGTCCTTGATCAACCCTGGACCCAGCCATCACTCAAAAACAATCGCTGGACACCTGCTGTGTACCAGGTACCACTTCAGGCGCTGAGGATAAAGCAGTGAGCAAGACAGACAAAAAGCATGGGTCTCATGGGGCCTACGGTCTAGTCGAGGAAGACACAGACAAGAAACAAGTTACTATATTAACATGTGTCATTGATACATCATGTATGGAATTCCTTAATATGTAGTTATATCTAATTAAGACATAGTAATGTAATAATGTATGTATAAATAACTGTATTTTAAGACATTCCATATGCACATATTTTATAGTTAACTAGAGAGTTAGTTAGTTGGTTGGTTAGTCGGTTATAAGTGCTAAGGGGAAAGTAAAGCAAGAAAGGGAGGGCGTGGTGGGTGCCTGTTAGCTGGGTGGCCAGGGAAAGCTTCCTGAACGTATTCCCTGAAGGCCGGTCAAGCCCTGCAGCTCTCCAGGTGGAGGGAACAGCAAAAGTGAGTGCCTGAGGCTTGGTTTGTTGCAGGATCGCCAGGACCCGCAGGTTGCAGGAGACGTTGCTTTGCCCCAGTAAGATGGAGCCACTAGGGCGCTGTGAGCACAGGAGTGACATATTCAGACGGCTGCATGGGGCTGAGGGAAGGGGGTTGTGACAGAAGCATAAGGACCAGTCAGAGGGCTGTGATAACTCAGAGAGATGAAGGGGGCCTGGAGCAGGGATGGGGAGGCAAAAGGGATGTGGATCTCAGGAGTGATTATTTCCTATGTCCTGTCACACATCTGTACCTTCTTTTTCCCTATCTTGCAACTGGGCACAGCGTCACCTGGACGGCGGCCCTGGGATGTTCTGTTACCTTCTGTGACCAAAAAGACCTCGTGACGCTAAGGAGCTAACACTCATAGCTTTGCTCGGAAAATGACTTACCAACCCAATTACACTGTCATAAATGCCACGCCCTCCAGTTCCCTAAGAGAAAGCCCATCCTCTGCCAGGATGTGAGGGGTAAGGAACACCTCCTGCTCCCACAGAGCCAGCCTCCCCAGAGCCAGTCCCCACTTGGCTCCGGTTCTATTACTCTCAAAAACATGGTGTGAAAATTTGATTAGACACGATATCAAAGTTCTGGTGTTGCTACAGAGAAGGCTCTCACTTGCTGATAATGTTCAGATACAGCAGGTCAAAAGTACTTTTATTATTGCTTTGGGCTCTCACTCAGTATCAGAGTTCCAAAGCAGCTGGCTGAGTCAGCTCATTCCCAACCACTCAACCTTCCAGAATACCATCTTCGGAAATCTGCAGTGCAATGCTGATTTCTGAGACCATCCTCTGGGTGAAAGGGAACTGTCTCCAGCAGGCGGAGGGGGCAGCAGATGGCAGATGGCAGACACCAGGGCTCTCCCAGGTGGAGGGTCACCTTCCGAGGGACACAGCTGTTCCAAATGTAACATCTGGGAAGGATCCTCCTCTCAGTTAAGCCCTACCACAAGAATCTCATCAATAAATGCAGCCATGTTTATAACCGTTAAATCTCTCCTTTGGAATATATGAGTCTGGGTTTTGCTTCTAAATAACCAAGGTGCTTGGTGGGGGAGGGAGCATGGGCAGGGGGTAGATGAAACAAGATTGGCCATGAGTTGGTCATTGTTAGTGTTGAATTGTGTGATGGGTACACAGTATGTGTGAAACTATTCTCTATTTTTTTATATATCTGAAATTTTCTATAATAAAATGTAAGCACTCTTAGAGCAATTTGACAATATCTAATAAATGCAGGCGTACACACCCTTTGACTTAGCAATTACACCTCTTGAAATTTGCCAAATATACTAGCGAAGGTGCCAAATAACGTGTTATTCCTCACACCACTGGTTGTAAGAGCAAGAGGCTGGAAACAAGCTAACTGTTCACCAAGAGGGGATTGGCTGCCCTGGCCGGTTTGGCTCAGCGGTTAGAGCGTCGGCCTGCGGTCCAGAGAGACCCGGGTTCAGTTCCCACTAAGGGCACAAATCTCGGTTGCAGTTTGTCCCTGGCCCTGGTTGGTCGTGCAGGTGGCAGCCGCTCAATGTGTACCTTTCACGTCGATGTTTCTCTTGCTCTCTCTCCCTACCACTCTATCTGAACAAAAAATGGCAAAAATGAAGGAATGTCCTCGAGTGAGGATGAAAAAAAAAAAAGAGGGGGTTGACTAAGTAAATTATGGCACATCCAAACAATGGAATAGTATCTATGCAGCGGAGAAAAGGAAAGGAACACTGCACCCTAACATGGGACAATCTCCAAGATAAATTGTAATGGGCAGAATAATGTTCCCCCAAAAGATGTCCATGTTCTTTTTTTTTTTTTTCCTCACCCGAGGACACTTTTTCATTCTTTGTTCAGATAGAGCAGGAGGGAGAGAGAGAGAGAGAAACATCGATGTGAAAGGGACACATCGAGTGGCTGCCACCCGCACGACCAACCAGGGCCGGGGACAAACTGCAACCGAGGTACATGCCCTTAGCAGAAACCGAACCCGGGTCTCTCCGGACCGCAGGCCGACGCTCTAACCGCTGAGCCAAACCGGCCAGGGCAAGATGTCCATGTTCTTATCCCTGGAACCTAAGAATATGTGTGTTACCTTACATGACAGAAGGGACTTTGCAGGTGTGATTAAATTAAGGGTTTTGAAATCAGATTAGTCTGGACTATCCAGGTGAGTCCAATGCAATCAAAAGAGTTCTTATAATAACAGAGTCAGAGAGGCATTTCAAGATGTTAGGCTGCTGGCTTCGAAGACAGAGGAAGAGGCCGCGAGCCTAGGAATGCAGGCAGCCTCTAGAAGCTAGAAAAGGCAAGAAAACCACTAGATTTTTAGCCCCATGGGGCCCATTTAGGGTGTCTGGACTCCAGACTGTATAAAAATAAATTAGCATTGTTTGAAGTACTAAATTTGTGGTAATTCGTTATTGCAGCAATAGAAAACCAGCATATCATTTAAATGGAAAAGGCAAGGTGCAAAACAGTGTTTATAGTGAGCTGTCCCTCATAGGAGATGGAGAGGTATGGGTGTAAATAGAGATAGAGATTTATCTGTATAAAAACAGATACACCTTCTGGAAGGAGACTAGAAACTGGCAATACAGTTTGCCTGTGGGGAGAATGGTTGGCAAAGAAAAAGGGATGGAAGGGTGACTTTTCAATGTGTACCCCTGTCTTAATCCATTCAGGCTGCTGTAACAAAATACCATAGATGGTGTAGTTTATAAATAACAGAGATTCATTCCTCACTGTTCTGGAGGCTGGGAAGTCCAGATTAAGGTGCTAGCAGATTCAATGTCTGGTGAAGACCTGCTTCCTAGTTCGTAGCTGATGTCTTCTCTGAGTCCTCACATGGCAGAAGGTGCCAGGGAGCTCTCTGGAGTCTCTTTCATAAGGGCGTTAATGAGGGTTATGCCCTTATGACTAAATCATCGCCCAAATGCTCCACCTCCTTATACCATCACATTGGGGGTTATGATTTCAACATATGAATTGGGGGTTAGGGAGTACAAACATTTAGTCCATAGCAATCCCTTTGTATCTTTTTTTTTTTTTTTTTTATCCTCACCCGAGGACATTTTTGCATTTTTTGTTCAGACAGAGCAGGAGGGAGAGAGAGGAAGAGAGAGAGAGAGAAACATCGATGTGAAGGGACACCCGCACGACCCGCACGACCAACCCGCACGACCAACCAGGGCCGGGGACAAACTGCAACCGAGGTACGTGCCCTTAGCGGGAACCGAACCCGGGTCTCTCTGTACCGCAGGCCGACGCTCTAACCGCTGAGCCAAACCGGCCAGGGCCCTTTGTATCTTTTTAATGTTACACCACTTGAATGTACTAACTAGTGAAAACAATAAAATTTCAGTTGAAATAAACCCCTCTCCATTACCATAGCATATAGACTTTCAAGGTTCAGATTATTTAAATTGTATAAACTCAAGAAACATAGAAACAGAAGGATCACTACCCAGTGGTTTGGGCTCATGAAAGACCTGTGGTATCTGGGAAGGAGAGACAAAAACGGGAGGAAAATCTCACTGGGTTTCATTGACTACCTGGTACTCACCAACTCAAAAGGAGTCGGCCAGTGGCCCCTTTCAAGGCGATTCAAAGAGGAAATCTCTCCCAAGTAATATATAAGCCCATATTACAGACCGTCTCCAGTCTCTTCTGGCGTGTGCCCCCTCCCAACACCCAACACACCCCAAATAGCAGACGGAACAAGCTCTGATGCCACCTAGAGCATGTCCTGGAGCCCAGTCCGTCCTTCAGTGTTCCAAGCGGGCCCCAGCTAGACTCTTCAACACCCCTCACTCTAACAAAAAACTCCTCATTTCTTCTGACTTTATATATTGGCTGGGGAAACAGTGAGAGACTCTAAGAGCCCCAGGCAAAAATAGCTTCCAGACCTAAAGTGATCAGCTTTATGAAAGCCATTATGCAGGTTTATGGCCATTTCAAAGCTACTGGGTCTTGAGGAAACCTAGCAGAGAATGGGGAGTAGAAGTGAAAGTGTTGGATTATCCACGTTCATTCAAATTGTAATTTGAATATTAAAACTCACCATGATTACTATGTGGCCCCTGTACCCTCAGATCTTTTTGAGCTTTACTCATATTGTGCTCAAAATCGGGGCTGTGGAGACATGAAAATAGTGATGACTCAAGGAATAAAGGTTGGTCCCGGTGTCACCAGTCCCTGGGGGGTTTCTTCTCTCTCACCTTTGTACCTGGATCACAGCATCAACCAGATATTATCATTTATCTCTTGCACAACCAGGAGGCGGCTGCAGACACACCCAGACTCAAAGACTATGAACTAGGGTCCAGAATGAGATCCTAACAACTCAGAAAGATACAGAGAAACATTTACTGAGCGCTGTTATCGGCAGGACACACTGCAAAATGTCTCACTTGTATTAACTCATTTTCTCATCTCAGCAATCCTATGAGATCAGTACTGTTGTTACCAGCCAGATTTGCCAATGAGCAGATTCCATCTAGTGATTCATCCACTCTGCCACACCATCCTGGATCAATGTATGCTTCTCTTCTAAAGTAATAAAACCAGTCATTTGGGATTTCTTGGGTATAGCATGGACATAGCTTACTTGGATGGACAGGGTCTAGACAGGATGGAATCAGGCTTGGGTTCTGGAAGTAGACCATCTGGGTTCAACCTTGGCCCTGACATTGCTCCGTGTGTCATCGCAAATGAGAGTCTTTTATTATTTTTTATTAAGATAGACTAGCCCTGGCCGGTTTGGCTCAGCGGTTAGAGCGTCGACCTGCGGTCCAGAGAGACCTGGGTTCGGTTCCCGCTAAGGGCGCGTACCTCGGTTGCGGTTTGTCCCCGGCCCTGGCTGGTCGTGCGGTGGCAGCCACTCGATGTGTCCCTTTCACATCGATGTTTCTCTCTCTATCTCTTCCTCTCTCTCCCTCTCACTCTATCTGTACAAAAAATGGAAAAATGTCCTCGGGTGAGGATAAAAAAATAAAAAAAAGATAGACTATTGCCCTGGCTGGTTTGGCTCAGCAGTTAGAGCGTCAGCCTGCAGTCCACAGAAACTGGGGTTCGGTTCCCGCTAAGGGCATGTACCTTGGCTGTAGTTTGTCCCCGGCCCTGGTTGGGTCGTGCGGGTGGCGGCCACTCAATGTGTCCCTTTCACGTCGATGTTTCTCTCTTTCTCTTCCTCTCTCTCCCTCCTGCTCTATCTGAATAAAAAATGAAAAAATGTCCTCAGGTGAGGATAAAAGAAAAATTTTTTTTAAGATATGAGTTTTAATTATTATTTATTAAGATATGATTCACATACCATAGTATTCACCATCTTAAAGTGCACAGTTCAGTGGTTTTTAATATATTCACAAAGTTGTGCAATAACTACCATTCATCAGTTGATGGAAGTTTGGGGGTGTTTCCACTTTTTGGCTATAGTATGAATAATGTTGCTATGAACTTTTGTGTGCAAGTTTCTGTGTAGACCTCCAGCTCCAAGGCGTAACTCAGAAATGTACGAGGGGTGGAGGGACTGAGAGAGAGAGAGACAGATAGAGAGAGAGGGAAAGAACTCATGGAATGGACAACAATGTGGGGAAGGGGGGGTGATAGAGGGAATAAATGGTGATGGGAAAAATAATATTTCGAAGAAGAAGGAGGAGGAGAAATGCATGAGAGCGGTCAGCACTTTCTCTCCTGAGAAGACTTTTGTGGGTTAGTGCTTGCATGTGGCGTCTCAAACTGGCCCGATCATGCCATTCACTTTCTTAGAACCTCCAGTGTCTCCCCATTACACAAAGATAATGTGGAAAGGAGGAAGTAGATGGGAGGGGGCATCTACACGGAATAAGTTTGGGCAGGAGTTGGTAATTACTGAAGTAGGGTGAGTGAGGACTCATTTTACTATTCTCTCTATTTTTGCATATGTTTGAAATTTTCTGTCATAAAGAGTTTGTTCAGATGAGGTCATCTTTATGTACTCTCTTGGAAAGAAGTCCATGATAGATTCTAAAGCAAAAGAAACAGCTAGTTGAAAATGCATGCATGACTCTCCACAATCTGGCCTCAGCCTATTTCCTTGAATAATCACTAATTGTTGGAAAGATTCCAGTTATTCTGGATAAGCTCCTTTGAACTCAAGCAGATATGGTATCTCCTTGTGCTGTCTGTGTGACCTTAGAAAACCACTTTACCTCTAAGCCTAAGGATCCTCGTCTTTATAGTGGAGGAGATAATGGCTCCCTTCCAGCATTGCTGTGGTTACTGAATGAGAATATAATTGAAGAGTATCTGGTATAATTGCTGGCATACCAAGGGTCACCTTTTTTTTTTCTAAGGTGAACAGTAAAGCCCAGCCAGTGTGACTCAGTGGTTGAGTGTCGACCCATGCACCAAGAGGTCACTGGTTTGATTCCCGGTCAGGGCACATGCCCAGGTTGTGGGTCAAATCCCCAGTAGGGGGCATGCAGGAGGCGGCCAGTCAATGTTCTTTCTCATCGATGTTTCTATCTCTCTCTCTCCCTCTCCCTTCCTCTCTCTCTAAAATCAATAAAGATTTAAAAAATTTTATAATAAATAAATAAAGGTGTATAATAAATATCTTAGGTCTTGTGGGCCATACCGCCTCTATTTCAATTGCTCAAGGCTGTAGTTGTAGTGCAACGGCAACCATACACCATATTTAAACTCATATGTGTGGCTATGTTCCAATAAAACTTTATTTACAAAAGCAGGTGACAGGCCAGTTTGGGCTGAGGGCTGTAGTTTGCCAATCCCTGCACCAGTTAATAAATATCTCTTGTGTTCACCTATAGTGTCTAATTCCTGACCACACAAGATTCCTCCTGACAGTTCCCTACACACAACCCTGCACCCTCACCTGATGCCTCCACTCAAGCTAGTCCGCCATCCCAGAATGTCCAGTGTGAACATCCTGCCTCCTTTGTGCAGACTCGCCTGCATTCCCCATGTTCTGAAGGCTCCCAAAGCCCATACGTATATGCCCCTGTCCGTGCATGTCCTCACTATCTCATGGCGAGTGGTTTACCATTCTCCCTTCCAAACTGAACAGGGAATCCCTATACTATAGTCCTTGGAGCCTCAGGGCCTAGCACAGCACACAGCAGGTTATCAGCACATGTTGATGGAAAAACTCAGTACTGATCTGCACACAGAACAGGATGAAGGAGTCTCACAGATATGATGTGTGAAAGCCAGACAAAGAAGAATCCCTACCAGATGGTTCCAGTTAGACGAAGTCTGAGAAGAGGCAAAATGTATCGATGATAATAAAATCAGAACTGATGATTATTTACCTTGGGTGGAGAAAGAGGTTCTAATCAGGAAGGGACCCAATGGAAACTTCCAGGTATTGAAGAGGTTCTATGTCATCATCTCGGTGGCTCCCCGGTGTATCAGTTTGCTATGCTGCCATAACAAACTGCCACAAAGTGAGTGGCTTAAGACAACAAAAGTGCGTTGCCTCACAGTTTGGAGGCCAGAAGTCCAAGATAAAGGTGTCAGCAGTGCCATGCTCTCTCTCTCTCTGGCTCTCGGGGAGAAGCCCTCCATGCCTCCTTCAGCTTCCCGTGGTTGCCGGCAATCCTGACTTGCTTAGCTGGTAGACTGAGGCACCATTTCGATCTGTGCCTTCTTCACATGGTCATCTCCCCGGGTGTGTGCCTGTGTCCAAATGTCCTTCTTTTTATGAGGACACCAGTCATTTTGGAGTAAGGGCCCACTCCAATCTAGTATGATCTCATCTTAACAAATCCCATCTGCAACAACTAGTTTTGAAATCAGGTCACATTCGGAGGTTCTGAGAGTTAGGACCTCAACGCAACTTTTCGGGGGACACAATTCAACTCACAACAATAGGTGTATTCGTGTGTAAAATATCATCAAATTGCACACTTAGGAAGAGTGCACTTCATCATATAAGTATTACGTCTCCATAAATCAAAATTTTTTAAAAATAAGCAATAACCAACAAGTCACACATCTCTGTCAGTATCTGAGCAACAAAGCCAGTAATAATACCCTCTGCTCGTGGAGAAGGTAGTTGTTCTTTAAAAAATTCTTTTCCCCCTCACTTATGGCATTGGACATGCACTCCCTTCCCATGAAATCGTCCAGGGCTCCTGGGATGTGCCTTTTCCCGAGGTCGGGGAGAGACTGATGGGGAAGCAGTCGTCATTTTTACTGTGAAGCTGCCTTGAAATTAGCAGACCAGCCAGCTGCTCACTTTCCACCCTCATGTGCCGCCCTTGGCAGTCGAGAAGCAATTTTCAAAGGCTGATTACACATTCTTTTTTATTGGTGCCATGTTTGTAGTATTCGCTGTCCCCAGCTGGTGCCACAGTAGGTGATGTAAGAAGATGTATGAATAATGGATATAACAACCCCAGAGTCATCAGCGAACCTCGCTGCCAAAACAGGAAGGAACAGCAGGCCGAGACCATGGATGCGAGGGGGGAGTGGGGAAAATGCATAGTCCTGCCCAGTTTCCCCGGAAAACTGTGGGCTATGGTTGGCTTGAAGATGAGCAAGTGGGATCTTCATCCAGCCCTAGAAAAAGCTCCCAAGAACATATGGGGTATTCAAACACAGCAAACCCACATCCAGAAATTGAACCTACCAAAATAGTCACAGATGTACAAATATTTATGGACAAGAATGTTGATTTCAGCACTGTCCTAATTGGGGAGAAAAAAATTAAAGCTACTGAATTAATAGTGTTTCTCCAGAAAGTCACCCTCTTGGGGCACGAGCCTTCTAAACAAAAGCTGCCTGAGACAGTCCCTGGCGTGAGTTGATGGACAAAGGTCTTGTGTGATAAACAAGATGATATCACTTGTTGCAGTGGGGTTGAATGTAGTGGAATAGAAGAGCATAATGGGTAAGTTGGTGATTTGTTTGGAAAAGTTGGAGGGTTGTTTGTCCATGGGTAGAGGCCCTCCTCAGCTCTTTCTTTCTTGCTTATGTCTATAGAAAGGACATGCTTGCTTTCCCAGCCAACTTTGTAGTTAGGGTGGCCATGTGACTCAGTCTTGACCAATGAGATATAAAGGGAGATCTCCTGGGAAAGAAATCTATCTCCTCCTTCATAAGAAGACTAACCTCTCCCTCCCACTGTCCCTCTTCTTTTCTCCTCCTCCTCCTCCTCCTTCTTTTTTTTTAATCCTCACCAAAGGATATTTTTCCATTTATCTTCAGATAGAGCCGGAGGGCAGGAAAGAGAGGGTGAGAGAGAGAAACATCGATGTGAGAGAGACACATCGATTGGTTGCCTCCCACAAGACCCCGACCAGGGCCAGGGACCGAACTGCAACCGAGGCACGTGCCCTTGACTGGAATCAAACCCTCAACTCTTTGGTCTGCAGCCTGACGCTCTAACCGCTGAGCCAGATTGGCCAGTGCTCCTCCTCCTCCTCCTCCTTCTTCTTCTCTCCTTCTTCCTCTTCTTCCTCCTCCTTCCCCTCCTCCTTTTTCTCCTTCTCTTCCTCCTCCTTTCTTTCTCTCTCTCTCTCTCACACACACACACGCACGCACACACACAGATACCCTTGGTCATCCCCAACCCCTTTACTCACATTTCACACCTTTGGATGGAACAGGGTAAAGATTTCCTGCTTGGGCCATAGCAGCCATCTTGCAACCATGAGGGAAAAACCAAGAAAATTGCAGAATCCCCAAACCAGAACCTTGATATCATGGGCCTGCTGCCAGAAACACCAATCTTCAGGTTGCTGTGGATCTTCCCACTCACCTGGGTTCTCAGTTGTTTGCAGGTGAATGCTCCCTAACTGCCCTGTGGCCTAGCCTATGGCTGCCTAAAGCCACAGTAACACCTATTGAGCCTCCAAATAGTCCTGGGCTCTTGCCTGGGGCAACTGAAAGTACCAGGACACTCCTGTAGTGAGCCAAAATGTGCCCCCTATAAAATCATGTCTAGCCTAAACCTCCGAATATGACCTTATTTGAAAATAGGGTCTTTGCAGATATAACTGAGGTAAGAACTGCGATGAGATCATTAGGATGGGCCCAAAATCCAATGGAAGAAAGTGTCCTTGTAAGAATCAGAAAAGACATACAGATATTCAGGAAGAAGACCATGTAAAGACAGGCAGAGATCGGGGTGATGCAGCCACAAGTCAAGGAATGGCAGGAGCCACCGAAAGCTGGAAGCGGCAGGAAGGATTCTCCCCTAAAGCCCCCCAAGGAAGCATGACCCTGCCAACACCTTGGTCTCAGACTTCTGGCCTCCAGAACTGTGAGAGAATAAATGTATGCTGTTTTTAGGCACCTAGTTGTGATGTGTTGGGACAGCCCCAGGAAACAACAATACCCACTCGAGTCTGCTCTGTGGCCCTAACATTTGCTGGGACCCATTGGTGTCGCCGCTGTGCCTCCCTGATCCAGTGGCCTGACCCACACCCTTCTTGGGGCCTCTCAGGCTATGGGGATGACCACCCTGCCCCCACCCCAGAGCCTGCCGACCTCATCCCTTCCTGCCCGGCTCAGAGCCCCGTCTCTTCCTTCCCCTGGGTCTGGAAGTGGCAGGAGGCAGAAAAGAAGCTTTTGTTTTACTCAAGACTAGAGGGTCTATGTCCTCAAAGAGTCTCTCCTTCAGAGGAGGAAAAAAAAAAACTTCCACTTAATTTCACATTTACAACTAGAAAAATATATCTTTACCTAGATTAAACACAGCTGGAATGCCCATTTATAGATGAGCCAAATAAATTGTGCTGTATTTATCAGTGGAGTGTCACATAGCAGTTAAAAAGGAATGACGTGTACTGATACATTTATAAATGCATTGATGTTTGGAATTTTCCTCAAAATAATGTGGAAAGAAGGAAGTAGATGGGAGAGGGTGTCTACACAAAATAAGTTTGGGCAGGAATTGGCAATTACTGAAGTGGGGGGAGGGGTACTCATTTTACTATTCTCTATACTTTTGCGTATGTTTGGAAGTTTCTGTCATAAAGAGTTTGTGCAAATGAGACCGTCTTTATGTGCTCTCTTAGAAAGAAGTCCATGATATATTCTAAAGTAAAAGAAACAGCTAAAGAAGCATGTATACAATATAATCCCATTGCTTTGTGTGTGTGTTTTATATGAACATAAGTGTGGAGAATAATCTACAATTATTATTACAGATAATAACTGTAAGATCTCTAATGATTTAATTATAAAATCTATAAATTATGAAATAATCTATACAACAAACCCAATAATGATTGTAAAATTTGCCTGGCTGTCGTTCTCTGTCATATCACCGCTTCTTTTCCTTGATAGCATTTCTTATGTTTGTAATTACACGTTCACCAGCCTGCACATACTAATCACCCCATAGCTATTTAACTGGTGGGTGTCTGACTTCCCTTCCTTATACCTGTGGAGCTCAAGAACGTGCTGAAATCACCAAATAAACAAGTGGACCTAAGGAGGCTCTGGAAGTTATTACCATTCCAGAGCAGTTTATTATTTATTCTCTTAAAACAGAAATTCTACTCTTGGCCAAATAGCCTGTGGGCTCAAGTGCAAAATTATAACATAAAGGCCGGCCTTGGGAACAACCGGGGAAGCTGCAAACAAGATCACAGCCTTGAAATCGATCAGCATAAAAACCCTGAAAGGCTTTCCCACCAGGAAAAGTCTATTTTGAAAGAAGTATTTTGCTGAGACCCAGAGGTCGGCTCACAGTGGGGGAGAGGGGTATGCTAAACCAGGGGCGGTGGGAAGAGGGGGCACTCCACCAGAAAGGATCTGTCTTGGCGGGGGATCACGCTGACAAGTTCAGCTCAAGTTGTCAGAAGGCTAGTGTGAGCCAGGCCTGAGGTGGGCACGTTGGCTCAGCACGGGGCACAGCAGCCACATCTGAGGTCAGAGTTCTAGCTTTCTCTACCCATACTGCAAATTTAAAGAGGTGCACCATGAATACCCCTCTCGCTTGGGATGGGAGGAGCAAGAGAAGAAGGAAAGTTTGCCCAACCCCAACACACATCACCTACCACTGATCCATAAACTTCGTAGTACAAGATACAGGCTGAGAGCCGGGGCACTGAGGCCAACAAACCTGGATTCCAGTCCTGGCTCAGAAACTAAGCGTGGCCAAATAGCTTCAATTCTCTAAGCCTCAGCTTCCTCACCTGTAAAACGGAGCTGATGACGGTTCCTCCTGGGCAAGGCTGATGTGAGGAGTAAATGAGATGACATGCCTAAGGTGGTTGAAGCACATGATGTCCCAGAAGCAGACCTCCTTTGATAGGGATTTGGGCACAAGTAGTTGTTTTGGGAGGTGATCCTAAGAACCACTGATAGGGGAGTGGAAACATGAGACAATGACAGGAAGAAGCCAATACTGGAGGTCTGATGAGCAGGTCCCTGCTATGGGCATCTGGGGCTCAACTAATGGGAAACTTAGAAAGACTACATGGAGCATGTCCCAGAAGCTTCTCCCCTGAAGGGGAAGGAAGCTAGGGGATTTTCCACCAACATCTGCCTGTGGTTGGCTGGGGACTGCTCCCAGTGTGGTAACTTCCTGGTACATCTGGTCTATCCCATGGACTGGCTGAGCAAGTAGGTGGTCATGGGTGCAGGAAGGAGCTCTGTGCACAGAGGAATGTGAGTACTGAGCCCTGAAGTGGAGCCCCAGCAGTCTGCTACAGCTGCTTAGCTACTGGGGCTGAATCCTAACTCCACCACCTGCCAGTATAGGGCCTTGAGGCAGGGTCTCAAGATTATAACCAAAGCTGTTGACAGAACATAAGGAAATGAAGGTGGGGAGCAAAGGTCACTACACTGGGCCATGGTGATCATTTAAAAAGTCAACCCAATGATCTCTGAGAAACACGGTGCTTTGTAATATAACACAAGTATATTGTATATGCAAGACAACCACCCACAGATAGGTGAAATGACCCAGCTGATGTGCAGAAAGAACCCTGTGAGTCTCATCAACAGCAGTGATCCTCCTGTGCACCAGGGTCACCAGGGAGAGTTGATAAAAATGCACACCCTTGGGCTCCAGCACCAGAGATTCTAATACTGCAGGTCCCTGGCTGGGCCCAGGAATCTGCATTTTAGCAAGCTCCAGGTGATTTGATGCAGATGGGCAAAGGACAACATTTGGAGAAATACGATGCTAATAGAGCCCAAGGCATTGTTTTTTCAGATCAATACCAAGTGGGTAAGCAACACCTTAAGGGAGAGGTCACTATTCAGCATTTGAAACAAGTGCGCATGCATGAACACTCATGCAATGCACATACACACACACGTCAACAATACCAACAAAGAGGGCTTGGAACACCAACTGTATTTACTCAACAAAAGAAATGACTCTGCTCTCAACATACTCCAGAAATTATCAAAGAATAATACATAAGCTCTATGATCACCACAACCACCACCACCTCCCCCCACCAAAAAAAAAAAAAAAAGCTCTTGTGAACAGCCAAGGTTAATGAGGCTGGTGGTTAACTGCTGAGTAAGTGCTGGCCACGCAAGTTAAACTGCCTGAAGGAGGATTCAATTTATGAGTCCAATTTTTCCAGGAGCACAAAGAAAAATGCACAAGAAGAGAGGCCAGACGCCACAGGCCTAGGTGAGAAGGAGCCACGACAGGGTTCCACCAGGCTGTACTTGGAATTTGGTCCAGAGAGGGCAGCTGACTCTCCAAATGCCTTTGTTTCCTCTCTATCAGACTCGCTCTTTTCCCCGCTACATCTACTAAGCCAAAGGCAGCACAAGGAACCTCTCCCAAGCTTTCTGTCACATTGAGCAATGCCCTCTACTCCCTGCATCTAAAGATGAAGATATCTATGGTTACCGCCTGTCCTACTTAGCTCCCCCATCCATCCCCGGGCAGTGGGCAGACAAGCTAAGTTCAATGAGTGTCAGCTGGGGAATATCTCTTCTGATGTGCTCAGTGGTAGCAAAGATCCTTGAAAACTTTACTGCTTAACGTGAGGTTCTCAGGCCAGCAGCACCAACTCAGGAACTCGTCAGAAATGCAGAACCTCAGGCCCACCCCACACCCACTGAATCAGAATCTGCATTTTAATAAGATCCCTATGCGACTTGTCTGTACACATCAAAGGTCCCCAGTGTCCTCAGAATAGAACCTGACATGCTTTCTAAGTGTAGGGACATCTGCCTTAGAAAGTTTGGGGGTGGGGGGGTTGCGGACCTTAGCTGCCTCTGTGACAGTCATTCTGTGTCTCCCTGGAGATGGCGCTCAGACCTTTTCTCCAGGATAGATTTCTTTTACTATTAATATGAAGTTGGTCATTTTCATACGGTCCCAAAACAAACACAATTGTGTGTGGCAATTTGCAGCGGTGATTTTACTTTTAAACTTCTTTCATGAGGTCTCAGGTGGTTAGGCCACCGCTTTGTTCAGTTTTGCCGGCATAGTGTTTTTACATTGTTTTCCATTAGTTGCCAATGTTTTAAAATGAAGATTTTCCATTTTTAAAAAAATCTGATTGCTAACATCTACTAAAAACATCAGAACACAGGGGATTCCAACATGGCGACGAGAAGGACCAGAGTGAGGGAGAGTGTTGGTGGATGCGCGTGTGTGAGAGAGGGTGTGCGTGGGTGTGAGTGTGGGTGGGCAGCTGCCTGTCCGTGGGGGAATCCAGGGCAGCCATGTGGAAGCTGCAGGCAGAGGGAACTGCCAGAAACAGAAGCATGCTCCCCGCCCAGCTCTTCTCCATGCTCAGATCAGAGAGCAGGGCATTTTGGAAGATCCGTGGGGTCCTCCTTGGGAGGAGGCTGCAGGGGATGGCAGATTCCCAGTGCCCAGTGGCCACAGATAGACACCTCCAACCCCACAGTCTCTCCTCTGGCAGCAGAGGTCCCCACCACCCCTGCAGGACCCACCAGCAGCAGAGGGCTCTCCACCAGACCCACCAGCAGCAGAGGGCTCTCCACCAGACCCACCAGCAGCAGAGGGCTCTCCACCAGACCCACCAGCAGCAGAGGGCTCTCCACCAGACCCACCAGCAGCAGGGGGCTCTGCCACCACTGCAGATCCCACCAGCAGCAGAGAGCCACCAGCCCTTTTGCAGCCATGAGCTGCGGGCACCGCAGTCTCCCCTACACCCTCATCCCCCCACCCTCTCAGCAGAGAGCCGCCATCCCACTGGCCCCACTGCAGCAAAGAGGTGCTGGCCCCCCTGCTGCTGCTGAGAGCTGCTAGTGCCACCAGATGACTGGACTAGATCTGAGATTCAGCTTACATGACCTGCTACCACCCAATGCCCCTGGACAGCCGACCTGCTCACACAACCCGGCCCACCCCCACCTGGCCCCAGACCATCAGATGACAAAATGGTAAGACAAAGAAAAAGCCTCAAATTAAAGAAGAGGAGGAATCACCAGAAAGGGAACTAATGAAATGGAGTAAGCAAGTTGTCAGATAAAGAATTCAAAGGAATGGTTATAAGGGTGCTCAAACAACTTAGTAAGACTTCTAAGCAACTCAATGACAATTATAATGAACTCAGTAGAAACGATATCTGCATAAAAAAGAAGCTAAGAATAAAAACTAAGTGGAAGTGAAGAATGACAGAGTGAAATAAAAAATACATGGAACCCTGGCCAGTTTTGCTCAGTGGTTAGAGCGCCAGCCCGTGGACCGAAGAGTCACAGGTTCAATTCCAGTCAAGGGCACATACCTCGGTTGTGGTTTGTTCCCAGCCCTGGTCAGGGTTGTGCAAGAGGCAATTAATCGATGTGTCCCTCTCACATTGAGGTTTTTTCTCTCTTTTCCTCTCTCTCCCTCCCGCCCACTCTATCTGAAGATAAATAGAAAAATATCTTTGGGTGAGGATTTAAAAAAAAAATTTTTAAATACCCTGGAACAATTCAATAGTAGATTAGAAGAAGCTAAAGATCAAATCAGTGAGTTAGAAGACAATGTAGAAAAGAACACCCAGCCCTGGCTGGTTTGGCTCAGCTGTTGGAGTATTAGCCTGCGGTCCCCAGAGACCCGAGTTAGTTCCCATTAAACGCGCGTACCTCGGTTGCAGTTTGTCCCCAGCCCTGGTTGGTTGTGCAGGTGGCAGCCACTCGATGTGTCCCTTTCACATTGATGTTTCTCTCTCTCTCTCTCTCTCTCTCCCCCTCCCTCCCTCCCTCTCTCTCCCTCCCACTCTACCTGAACAAAGAATGGAAAAATGTCCTCGTGTGAGGATAAAAAAATTTTGTTTTTTAAAAGAACACCCAACTAAGCAGAAAATGAAAAAAAAATTAAAAAGCAAGAGGAAAGTTTAAGGGAGCTTTGGAACAACATGAAATGTAACATTCGCATCATAGCAGTACCAAAAGGAGAACTGGAGAAAGGAATAGAGAACCGGTTTAAAGAAATAATGACAGAAAACTTCTCTAACCTGTTAAAGAAAGTCACACAAGTCCAGGAAACACAGAAAGTCCCAATTAAGATGACCCAAAAAAGACCCACACCTAGACACATCATAGTTAAAATAGCAAACGCTAAAGACAAAAAAAGAATCTTAAAGGAAGCAAGAGAAAGACAGAAAGTTACCTACAAGGAAGCTCCCATTAGACTGTCAGCTGATTTCTCAATACAAACAGAACAGGTCAGAAGGGAGAATCATAAATTATACAAAGTAATGAAAAGCAAGAGACCAAACCCAAGATTACTCTATCCAGCAAGGCTATCATTCATAATTGAAGGGGAAATAAAGAGCTTCACAGACAAAAAAAAAAAAAAAGGCTAAAGGAGTTTACTACTGCCAAATCAATACTGCAAGAAATATTAAAACGACTGTTGTAAGAAAAACAAAAGAGAGAGAGAGAGAGAGGAACACAGGCATAAAGAATAAAAAGGTCAACAAATAAGTACCTATCAATAATAACCTTAAATGTAAATGGCTTAAATACTCCAATCAAAAGATGTAGGGTAACTAAATAGATTATAAAACATGACCTTTATATGTGCTGTCTACAAGAGACCTACCTCAGAACAAAAGAGTTACACAGAATAAAAGTGAAGGGATGAAATTTTTTTTTTATTCCTCACCTGAGGATATATTTTTTTTACTTATTATCAGATAGAGTGGGAGTGAGGGAGAGAGACAGAGAGACAGAGAGAAACATCTATATGACAGAGCCACATTGACTGGTTGCCTCCCACACGACCCGACCAGGGCTGGGAACAAACCACAACCAAGGTACGTGCCCTGGACTGGAATCTAACTCGTGACTCAATGGTCCGCTGGCTGACACTCTAACCACTGAACCAAACTGGCCAGGGTGGGATGGCATTTTTATACACCAATAATGAACACTCAGAAAGAGAAACTATTAAACAATCCCATGTACCATTGTAACAAAAAAATTAAGATACCTAGGAATAAGCTTAACCAAGAAGGTAAAAGACCTGTTCTCAGAAAACTACAGAACATTGAAAAAAGAAATAAAGGAAGGTATTTAAAAAGTGGAAGCGTATACTATGTTCATGAATTGGAAGAATCAACATCATGAAAATGTTCATACTACCCAAAGTAATCTATAGATTCAGTGCAATCCCTATTAAAATTCCAATGTCAGCCCAGCTGGTTGAGCATCGACCCATGCACCAAGAGGTTGCTGCTTTGAGTTCCGGTCAGGGTACATGTCCATGTTGTGGGCCCAGTCCCCAGTGGGGGGCATGCAGGAGGTGGCCAATCGATGTTCTCTCTCATCAATGTTTCTATCTCTCTCTCCCTCTCCCTTTCTCTCTCTAAAAAAAAATCAATAAAGAAAAAAATTAAAATACCAATGGCATATTTCACAGATCTAGAACAAATACTCCAACCGTTTATACGGAACCAAAAAAGACCTCAAACAGCCACAGCATTCTTGGAAAAGAAGAACAAAGTTGGAGGGATCACAATTCCAGATATCAGGTTATATACAAAGCCACTGTATATAATAGTGTAATCAAAACAGCCTGGTACTGGCACAAGAACAGGCATATAGATCAATGGAACAGAATGGAGAACCCAGAAATCGAGCCAAGACATTATGCTCAATTAATATTTGACAAAGGAGGCAAGAGCATACATGGAGTAAATACAGTCTCTTCAATAAATGGTGCTGGGAAAATTGGACAGCTACATGCAAAAAAATGAAACCAGACCACAAACTTACACAAAAATAAACTCGAAATGGATAAAAGACTTAAATGTAACTCATGAATTCTTGAAGAAAATTCTAGAAGAAAATGTATGCAGAAGACATTACATGTAGCAGAATTTTTACCAATACATCATCTAGGGCAAGAGAAACAAAAGAAAAAATAATAATAAATGTGACTACATCAAACTAAAAAGCTTCCACACAGGAAAAAAAAAAACAGCATCAAAATGAAAAGGGATCCGACTGTATGGAAGAATATATTTGCCAATGATACATCATGGGATGAGGGGTTAATTTCCAAAATACATAAAGTATTCATACAACTCAACAAAAGGAAGACAAACAATCCAATTAAAAAAAGGGCAGAGGACCTGAATAGACCCTTCTCCAAAGAGGGCAGACAAATGGCCAAGAGTCATATGAAAAAATGCTCAGTGTCACTAATCATCAGAGATATGCAAATTCAAATACTATGAGATACCACCTCACACCTGCCAGAATGGCCGCCATCAACAAATCATCAAACAACAAGTGCTGGTGAGGGTGTAGAGAAAAGGGGACTCTAGCACACTGCTTGTGGGGATTGCAGACCAGTGCAGCCACTATAGAAAACAATATGGTGTTTCCTCAAAAAATTTAAAAATGCAACTGCCATTTGACCTAGTGATTCCACTTCTAGGAATATATCCTAAGAAGCCTGAAATACCAATTAGAAAGACTATATGTACCCCTATGTTCATAGCAGCACTATTTACAATAGCTAAGATCTGGAAACAGCCCAAGTGTCCATCGATGGATGAGTGGATAAAAAATTGTGGTACATTTATATAATGGAATACTATGCAGCTGTAAGAAAGAGTTCTTTCCCTTTGTGATGTCATGGAGGGACCTGGAGGGTATTATGCTAAGCAAAATAAGTCAGTCAGAGAAGGACAAGTATCACATGATCTCATTTATTTGTTGAATATAATGAACAAAACAGATGCAGAGACATGGAAGTAGAGAACAGACTGACAAACTTCATAGGAGGGGGAGTAGGGAGTAGAAAGAGATAAACCAAAGAACTTATATGCATATATGCATAACCAAAGGTCAGAGACAACAGTGTGGTGAAGGCAATGGAAGGGAGTGGGAGTGGGGAGGACGGTGTCAATGGAAGAAAAAAGAAGAGACATCTGTAACACTTTCAATAATAAAGATAATTTTAAAAAATCAGAACACAGGGCACAGCAGCTGAAGCTGAGATGTGACTGTCCCCCTGGAAGGGGCCTCTGTTTACCCTGTCCCCATCCAGCCCCTGTGGACAATTGAGTTGGCAACCCCTATTATCACCACATTTCTGATACTTACACAGTTTTCTGTAACTGAGGGAACACATACGTCCCTCTCACATATCCCACCCCGCTGTGTTAGTGTCCTGTGGCTGCCATAACAAATTACCACAAGTCAGTTGGCTTACAATAACAGAAATTGGTTATCTCCCAGGTCCAGAAGCAGAAGTTCAAAATCAAGTGTCAGCAGGGATGGGCTATCTCTGAACCCTCTAGAGGAAGGACCCTTCCTCTCTTCCTCCAGCTCTGGGGACGCCCAGCAATGCTTGGTGCTTCCTAGCTTAACGCTGTGTCACTCCAACCTCTGCCTCCATCGTACATGACCTGCTCCCCGCGTCTCCTCTGTGTCTCTGTATCTAAGTCTTCCTCCTCTTTGTCTTGTGAAGACACCAGTCGTTGGATTAGCCCTTCCCACTACCAATCAAGTATGACCTCATCTTACCTTGATTGCATCTGCAGAGACCCCACTTCCAAATAAGGTCCTACTCACAGGTACGAGGGTTTAGGATTTAGACATAGCTTTTGAGGGGACACAGTTTAACCCACTACACCACTAACTACATTCATCCCCAGCCTCATTTCTTACCCTTCTCCCTGCCACCCCTGCTGTCCACACCACACCCTTGGAAGCTCCAACGCCTTCACAGGGATGCTTTTTAGCATTTTTTCCCCTGGCTCCCATGTGCTTTCTATACATCCTTCCGTCTAACCCCAGCCATCACTTCTCTTGGGAAGCCTTTCCCCTGGCCCAGTTGCTCATTAAAGGGCCTTGTTACCCGCCCAAGTTATACCCCATCCCTTGAAATTGCCTTTTAAAGCACCTCTCCTATAACCGTATGTAAACTTTAAGAGGGATAACAACTGTGTCCATTTGTCCACCGTTTTAACTCTAGTTCTTGCACTTTGTAGATGTGTAGCAAGCACTCAAGTATTTGTTGAATGAATGAATGAGCAACAGAATGAATGAAACAGAGGGAGCAGGGGAGAAGGGGAGAACACAACAGCATATATCACGCCTCACATTTATAAGGATATATTCTGTGGCAAGAGACACGTTCAACAAAATGCCTTAGACTGCCTTAGACTCTCAAGAACTGGTCAGTGCATCTTATTTCCTCTTAATCAATACTGCCCAATCTCAGTGCTGGCTCCTGTCTCATTAACATTTATCAACAATGCTCGATGATATGTGGTCTTTTGCAATTGTTTACCGACTCTGAATTTCAGTTCATCTCACAGGCAGACCATTTAGCATCAGGCGAGGACAGAGGCTGCTTCTAATCTGTATCCCATTGAGTGCACCAGCTTTATCAATGTCATTCCAAACCCAGGCTGGCTGGGGCTCTCCCTCCATTTTTGGAATTGTATCAATTCTAAGACTCCTTCACAAGCCAAGCTGATGCTCCATTTTACTCTATCATGCCACCTTTTTTATTGACAGGGGAGGGTCCTTCTCCATCCTGCCTGGCAGTGATGTGCAGGCAAGTGATTTCCATCCATTCTGTGGGGCAGATGTCGACAAGTACTGAGTGCAATTTCAAAGTGCAGAATGGAGCTGCATTTGCAGAGGGAGAGAAGGGGTTCGGGTTCTCAGGCTGGCTCAAGACTTCCCTGGGTATTTCCTCCACTGCCGCCCCATTAGGGAGCTGTGAGCATTTGTCCCAGGCCTTTGAAGGGGGTCTCAGAATTGCCCTTTCAGTTCATTCCCTGGAAATGACCTTATTATGCACAGGCTTCGCTGAGAGGAACCTAGAGTCCTCAGGGTTAGCGGCTTTGTGCTTCTAGCTGACACTGACTTCTATCTTGCTTGTTAGCAAGTGTACCCCATGGCCCTGTGAGCAAGAAGAGACTTTTCCTGCACAGGTGGTTGGTAATTTGGTTCTCCGCACATCACACCAGCTTCTCTGGGCCTCCTTCTGCACAACTGAGAAAGCATTTGTTTTGCTTCAAAGAGCCTCTGACATCTGGCAGATTCCGGGGGGCGGGGGAGGGGGGGATCACCACTTACAATTTGTCTTCTCTCTGGGTTTTATTTCATTTGAGGTGTGTTTTCCTGTGCCTGCAGTTTACAAAGTCATTTGGGAAGAACGATCTTGAGTATTTCTTTGTTCCCATGATCCCACCTATTGTTCACCGGCATCTCTGATCATGTCACATGGCGATGCCACTCACCCCTGGAGGATCTCAGGGTGGAAGGGGGAGGGAGGGCAACTGCACGCTGTGCCTCAGGAGGAAGAGAAAAGAGTCTAAATGACCTAGTACTGTCTTGGTCTTGGTTAGCTGGGGAGGTACAGCCCCATCAAACACAAAACGGACAAAGTCTTTCACACTTGCCTCTCAGCCTCCTCCATCCCAGCCCAGCACCAGGTTCTCCCAACCTCTGGCTGTGCTCACATGTGTTAACCATCCCCTCCATCTGCTGTTCTTGGAGGTAGTGAGTGGTCTTAGAATTCTAAGAGGAACACCAAGATCTCCACTCCTCAAGCATCTGTGCCTGTATAATCACACCTGGAGTGTAGGCAGAATCTGCAATTAAGTTACATAACAAAGGGGAGGGAATTTTCAAATGCAATTAAGGTCCCTAATCAGATGACTTGGGAGTTCATCAAAAACACCTATCCTCATCAAGTGAGCCCTTTAAAGATGGTGAAGTTTCAGAAATTCACCCCCTGGTCTCCAAGGAGAAGCCAATAGCCATGCTGTGAGTTGCCTGAAGAGAAGGGCAGCCTCTAGGAACTGAGGGCCTCGATTCCACAACCACAAGGAGCTGAAATCTGCCAACAACCTGAATAAGCTTGGATGAGGACCCTGAGCCACAGATGAGACTCTCCAAATGACACCTTGATTTCAGCCTTGCGAGACCCAGTTAAATAAGCCCTGCCCAGACTCTTGACCCATGGAAACCATGAAATAATATAATAAATGGATGGTGTTTTAAGTCATTAAGCCACTAAGTTTGTGGTAATATATTACACAGCAATAGAATATTAATATAAAAGTAGCCCTGGCTTGTTTGCTCAGTGGTTAGAGCGTCAGCCCTCTGACCAAAGGGTTGTGGGTTAGATTCCCAGTCAAGGACATGTACCTGGGTTGCAGGTTCGATCTCCAGCCCTGGTCAGGGTCGTGCAGGAGGCAACCAATCAATGTGTCTCTCTCACATCTCTCTCTCCCTCCCTCCCTCCCTCCCTCCCTCTCTCCCTCCCTTCCACTCTCTCTAAAAGCCAATAGAAAATATCTTCAGGTGAGAATTAACAACAACAAAAAAAAAACATAAAAGGAATATTAATAGAGAAGTAAACTAACACTTCTGACCAAAAGTGGAAGTTACTGCTATTTCCTCTTAATCATCTTTATCTCAGTCCTGAAAAAAGCAGATGCTATTAACTCCGTTTGTTACAGATGAGGCTGAGGTCTGAGGAAGTGATGGAATTTTGTAAAAGTTGCCTTGCTATCTGGTGCTTAAGCTAGAATTCAGCCCCAAGTCCATACAACTAAAGTCCACAATCTTTAAAACACCCACAAAATTTTTACCCCTCCCTCAGCCTTGCTCTTCAGAAATCTGTTCCTTCAGTGACAGATTCCAATCAAGTGTTGAAAGTTATGAAATCATGATTTTGACAAAAATTTAGTAACTGCCTACCAAAATTAATAATAATAAGTAGTGTTTTTGAACCCATAGTTTTTTGGGGTTTTTAAAATGGATTTCTTTTTTTTTCCTTTTTTTTTTTTATATTTTTTAAATTAATTTGTTTTTGTTACAGATGTTTCTCATTTTTCCCCCATTGACACCCTCCTCCCCTCCCCCCCCACCCCATCCCCAGCTTTGTTGTCTATGTTCATTGGCCATGCATACATGCATGTACGTTCTGTGGTTTATCTCTTCCCCCACAAACCCCCCCTCCTCTGAGGCTTGTCAGTCTGTACCCCACCTCTATGTTAATAGAGGTTAATTTTGTTCAGCAGTTTGTTTAGTTCATTATATTCCACAAACAAGTGAAATCATGTGATATTTGTCTTTCTCTGCTTGGCTTGTTTCGCTTAGCATAATACTCTCCAGGTCCTTCCATGCCATCTCAAAGGATAAGAGATCTTTCTTTCTTACAGCTGCATAGTACTCCATTGTGTACATGTACCACAGCTTTTTAATACACTCATCTACTAAGGGACACTTGGGTTGTTTCCAGATCTTAACTATTGTAAATAGGGCTGCTATGAACATAGGGGTACATACATTCTTTCTGATTGGTGTTTCAGGCTTCTTAGGGTATATTCTTAGAAGTGGGATCACTGAGTCAAATGGCAGTTCAATTTTTAACTTTTTGAGGTAACACCATATTGGTTTCCACAGTGGCTGCACCAGTCTGCATTCTGAAACAATAGTTTTAAGCACTGGATATTCCCATTGGGATAGATAAATATTATTATTGTTGTTGTTGTTGTTGTTATTATTACTGTTGGGGAAACTGAAGCATGTAAAAGTAAAGAAACTTGCCAAAGATCACACAGTCAAAAAGCAGTAGAGCCCTGGCCAGTTTGGCTCAGCGGTTAGAGCATTGGCCTACGGTCCAGAGAGACCCGGGTTCGGTTCCCACTAAGGGCATGTACCTTGGTTGCAGTTTGTCCCCGACCCTGGTTGGGTTATGCAGGTGGCAGCCACTAGATGTGTCCCTTTCACGTCGATGTTTCTCACTCTCTCTCTCTCTCCCTCTCTCCCTCTCTTCCTCCCACTCTATCTGAATAAAAAATGTCCTTGGGTGAGGATTTAAAAAAAAAAAAGTTTTTAAAAAGCAGTAGAAATAGCAGAGCCCTGATTTTTAACCATCACACCATAATTTCCTCGGACAAAATTCTTAAGTCTGACATTCTGAAACAAAATAGTGCCCAATAATAGCTCGAAAATGCATATATCTTCTGCAGGTTAACAGATTACAATTCACTTCAGGGCAATGGTTCTCAACCTGTGGGTCACAACCCCTTTGAGGATCAAATGACCCTTTCACAGGGGTCGCCTAAGACCATCAGAAAACACATATTTCTGATGGTGATTCATAACAGGAGCAAAACTACAGTTATCCTCACCCGAGGACATTTTTCGATATTTTGTTCAGATAGAGTGAGAGGGAGAGAGAGAGAGAAACATCGACGTGAAAGCGACACATCGAGTGGTTGCCACCCACACGACCCAACCAGGGCTGGGGACAAACTGCAACCAAGGTACGTGCCCTTAGCGGGAACCGAACCCGGGTCTCTCCGGACCACAGGCCGACGCTCTAACCGCTGCGCCAAACCGGCCAGGGCGCAAAACTACAGTTATGAAGTAGCAACGAAAATAATTTTATGGTTGGGGTCACCACAACATGAGGAACTGTATTAAAGGGTCACAGCATTAAGAAGGTTGAGAACCACTGCTTCAGGAGAATCACAACTAAGGAGCTACATTAAATGAGGTCTTCTGTACAACTGATAAGAGTAGTGAACAAGGCTGTTCACAAACATTTTGGTTGGCCTTCCAGGCACATGGAAGTTGAGCATGACCATATGATCTATTTTGTCTGATGAAACATGAGCGAATGTAACTTGTGTTACTTCCAGGTGGAAGAATTAAGAGACTGTGATTTACCACATTCCCTTCCCCCTGCGATGTTGATCAGGGATATGTACACAGATTCTTTCATCGGCCTAAATTCCTGAGTGTCTGGAATGGACAGGTCACTCCCACAATGCCCAGTCACACACTGGACATGGAACACGACCAAGAATAATAAATCTTGCTGAGTTGAGCCACTGAGATTAGGTATTGTTGTTACAACAGCATAACCCAAACTGTCCTGACTAATACATTGCCCTAACTAGGGCTTCTTACCAAAATCAAAGGCATATTAAAAGTCAACTAAAATGTGGTGAAGGCCTGGGGTAGGATGGAATGGAGATTTGGTGGAGGGAACCAAGGAGGCAGAGGAGATATGAGGGACATCTGTAATACCATCAGCAATAAAATAAATAAATACAGTTAATGACATAAATGAAAGAGAAAATGCCAATATAATCTGCCACTTTGTCAGGCTAACAAACCCAAACAAAGCCAACAGCCATAAGTTAAAAGAAACAAATCATTAGGTTGAAAACAGAACTGACAAAACAGGCACAACAATCTAGTGATTGGTGATGAACATCAGGCAAGACACAGATGTTGTCATCATTATCATTTATGGTACGTCTAATTGCACATAATGTCTAAGAAAAACACAGTGTTTAAGCTCATTGTCTATAATTCAGAGAAGTCACTCTTCATTTATTTATCTCTTCATTCTGGATGTATTTATTGAGCAACCATTATGTCTCAGGCACTGTGCTTGGGTGCTGGTGATACAATGATGAACAAGGTAGGCATGCCCCTCTTTCAAAGAGCTTATGGGCTATTGAGGAAGACAAGAATAAAAAATTATAAAGAAATATAGAATTTTAAAAAGGAAAGTCCATGAAGGGAGTAGCAAGAGGCTGAAACGGAGACATGCAGAGAGTCAGGCAAGATGTGTCTGTGTAGATATTTATGCTAAGACATAAAGGGTATCAAGAAGCTATTCTGAAGAATAGCAAAGGAAAATCATTCCCAGGTCCTGAGATTGTAAAGGTTGTTCAGTTCAAAGAACCAAAAAGAGGCCAGTGTGACTGAAGGAGGTGGAAAGATGGGCAGGAGCCAGCCAGAGACTCAAGGTCTTTATTTTACTCTCTGTGCAATGGGAAGCCAAAGCAGGGACCCTAAGATTACTTCAGCTTCCAGGTAGGAAATGTGCTGTTAATGGTCGAGAGTGGGAGCAGAAAGCAAGTCAGGAGACTGCTGCCATTCCTGGCTGAGATATGGTTGGTGTCCTAGGCTAAGACAGTGACAGCAAAGATGGAGAGACTGGACAACTTGAGATAAAATTCAGAATCACAGGACTTGTTGATGGAGAAAGAGGGAAATGCCTGGCTTCCTGCCCTGAACAGCTGGGTAGATGGTGGTGCCATTTAAAGAATGAGGAAGGCATGGGTTGGGCACAGGGAGGGAGGTGGACAAAAAGCAAGAGTTTGGCTTTAGTGGCTTTGGACATGCCAAGTGTGAGATGTCAACTTTGCTGACATGGGGGGTGGGCAAAAAAAACACAAAACATTGAATGTGTAAATCTGGTGTTCAAAGGAGAAGCCTGAGCTAGAGACAGACATTCAGGGGTCAACAGCCAAGAAATGGCTGCTAAATTTGTGGAAATGGATGGGCTCATCTAGTGAGCAACTCTAGAAAGAGCAGAGATGAGTGTCAGGACTAGGCTGTAAGAACAACCAACATGTCAAAGGCGATTGTGTTGGACAAGCAAAGACCTGATTGCAGGCTATCCTCTACCCCTCAGTCTCTGCATTATGCCAGGGGGCTCAGCCTCTGTTGACTTCCAGTGAATCCTCACACGGCATTTTCATTCTTCTGAGACCTTTTCTAAAATCCTCCTTCCATACTTAGTGAAATGAGGCTCTCAACATGCTTGCCTTTTCTTCCTCCCATCCAGTCTAAGCAAAAACTTTTGATTATGAGAGGAATAAAGAAGCCTTTGGTATCTGTTCTACACTGTTAATTCCATCAACGATTTCTCATTATTCATGCCTGGCAATCTAATTTTCTTCTTTCACCTCTTCCAGCACAGTCATAGCCTTAATTATTGACCTTTTCACCCTCCTGCCACTACCTTTTTCCCTCGTCCAATTCTCAGGAAGTTCTGCTCGCAAGGTTATCTTCCGGATCCTCAGCTGAGGACAGACATTGTTTATGTGGATGTCTCCCCTTCTAATCATGATCAAACAAGTCAGAGATCTCTGTGCATCAAATATTAAATTCACGCTTGATGGATTATGCTTCTGGTTTCTGTCCTTCCAGCCAGTAAATTAACAAGCTTACAACCTTCGCCAAGAAGTCTCACCAAATGTTCACAAGGTCCGAGTTTCCAAGGGTGATGGTCATTCTTGCTCTCTTTCTCCTGTTCAGAATGTGTCATGAGAGAGTGTTACACTGCCACATTTACAGAGTGATGTATCTTGTTCTAAGGGGCCACATTTTAAGAGACGGACAAATTAACAGGCATTCAGAAAAGGGTTACTACAGTAGGAGGAAAAAATCAAAGCTACACCAAAAAGCATTGGTCAAAGGAGTTAGAGATGTTCAGGCTGAAGAGAATTTTTTGGAGTAGCAGGGGTCAGAAAACCATGGCCTGTGGGCCAAATCCTCCCTGCCCCCATGTTTTTATAAATAAAGTTTTATTGGAAGTCAGCCACATTTACAGTTGTATGTGAAACAGTTTATTCTTGTATTATTTATTAATTACTGTATTATTTTCCAGCCGAAGAACTGTAAACCTCCTTTTGCCCCACCTTGTATTCATTTACAATTATCTATGGCTGCTTTTCATGCAACAGTGGCAGAGTTGAGTCATTGTGAGAGATCATATGGCCTGCAATACCTAAAATATTTACTCTCTGGCTCATTATAGAAAAAGTCTGCCAACCCAACTCTGGAAAAGGAAGGGAAGGAGGAGAGAGAGGGGGGAAAGAGAAGGAAACGTGGCTGTATGCAAGCATCTATTGTAAGAAAGAAGGATTTGACTTGTTGAGCATGGCCCAAAATATCAAACAAGGAGCTATAAATTGAAATTACAGAAGATGGAAGTTTTGTCATGTGGTGTGAGACATAATCTCTTCTTCTATATTCTCCTGAAATCTTCAGTGAAATTATTTTACTGAATATTTTGTCCATGCTTCTGAGTTTGCATTAGTAGAGATGTATAGGAGAGCACGTGATATGGTGGCATCTGTCTCAACGAAATAGCATATTAGCCCTAGGAGATCTGGGTCCCTTCTAGCTGAGCTAACCCTTCTAGGTATATGATAGATGTAGGAGGCCATTCCCATCCTACCACCCCTGAGGCCATTTGAGTCTTTGAAAACATGATCTGGCATAACACTTACTTAATCTAACTTAACACTATTACTTAGTCTAACTAACACTATTATTTAGTCTAACACTAAACATGAACCTTGCTGACATAAGCCATAGGAATACATTCTTTAAACTTTTCTTTCATTTCAGATCCTTCCCAGAAATTCCTAAGGATCAACCACATGTATAATATTCCAGGAGAAAAAATAATGTCTGAGCTTTGGGATTTCCCTGAGATGATCCAAATCTGTGAATATTTCATACAAGTTGTACAAATTTTTGGTACAACACCAAGAGTGAACTGTAATATAAACCATGGACTTTGGGTGACTATGGTATGTCAATGTAGGTTCACCAATTGTAACAAATATACAATTTGTTGGGAGATGTGGATAATGGAGGGAGGCTATATATGTGCAGGGGTTGAGGGTATTTGGGAAATCTCTATACCTTCCCCTTGATTTTGCTATGAACCTAAAACTGCTCTAAAAAATAAGTCTTTAAACATTTTTTCATAGGCATTTAAAACAAGAAGGACATTGAGAACATGTGAGCTCTGGGTTGGATCCTAGGGACTTATAGATCTTCAGCAGATGGGATATATGCACCCCACGTGCTCACACCCTCGTGGGCTATTTCTATTACATCCAAAACTTAGTAGTTTTAAACCACAACAGTTGATTCTTTCTCATGATTCTGTGAGTTGATTGGGCATTTCCTCTGCTGGTCTCACCTGGGCACACTTGTGTGGTTGCCTGCAGCTAGAGGTACAGCTGGGCTGGGAGGTCATGACGCCTCATGCACATGCCTGGGAGTTGGTGCTGGCTGTTGGCCAGGGAACCTGGTTTTCCTCCACATGGCCTCTCATCTTCCAGGGCCCCCATGTCCACACAGCCCTTGAGCAGGACAGCCAGGGATTACTTGGTGCTGGTTTCAAAGAGGGCAAAAATAAGGGAAGTTACAAGAGCTCTCAAGGCCTAGGACCAAAAGTTGGACACCATCCCTTTTTTTTTTTTTTTTTTTTTTTTTGATATTTTGTTCAGATGGAGTGGGAGGGAGAGAGAGAGAGAAACATCGACATGAAAGGGACACATCGAGTGGTCGCCACTCTCACGACCCAATCAGGGCCGGGGACAAACTGCAACCGAGGTACGTGCCCTTAGCAGGAACCGAACCCGGGTCTCTCCAGACGACAGGCCAATGCTCTAACTGCTGAGCCAAACTGGCCAGGGCCACCATCCCATTTTGAACATATCCATTGGTCAAAGCCAGCCCAGATATGAGGGGAGGGAAATAAACTCCACTTCTCAATGGAATGATTCACATAATCACATTGCAAAGGGCGTTTGTGGGATATTTCACTCATCTTTGAAACTACTCTCTCTCTCTCTCTCTCTCTCACACACACACACACACACACACACACACACACACACGTATATGCAACCCTCCCTTGTGGTGCACCCACTGCCAGCCAGAACCTAAACTTGACAGTACTCAATGAAAGAAGAAATTAGACTGTCCTGCACGCCAGTCTCTTCTTGTTTAACTTCAGCCTCATCATAAGCAGACCCTATCAGACTGCTTTTTAAGCAGTCTCTTAAAAAGCCTTATAATTGATCTTTCAATCCATCAATAAGTATCTGAATCCATAACAATAGGAAATATTTGGCTCATAGTAGGTTTTTTCCTTTCTGCTAAACTATGCTGTAAGAACCATAATGAAACTTTATATTTAAAAAAAAATTTTTTTAAGCCCTAGTTAACAGGGGCTTAAACCTGTTAATAGTTTTAACAGGATACATCTCTTAATACTTTCAACACAGAAATCTATTATTTTTTTTCAGCCTACCCATTTTCTCTTCTATTGAGACTTATACCTCTCCCTACTCCAGTCACATGGCTCTAGTGGGGGCTACCATGTTCCTACATGACTCCACCCCCACCCCCCCACCCAGCCATGACTGATTAGTCCAGAGATAGGCATCTGACCAGGCCAATCAGAGCTCTTCCCTTGGAATTTTTGTCCTAAGTGAAACTGGAAAAATATAATCTTTCTCTGTGATGACAGGCACTGTAAAGCAAGAAAAACAGGAGCTTTTGAGACTGCATTCCTCACCATATGGAGAAAACCAGTCCTGAGAGAGAGAAAATTAAGCTGATATGAAGAAAAAAAAAAAAAAAGGCAGACACGGCAATGGAGAGAGATCTGGTGGTATGTGAGTCCCTGGACCGTGGAGCCCAGCTGCATCTCTGCCTTTCTGCAGAATGACTTCGATGCCCTGCCCATAGTCTGTGGTACTCATCATTCCAGTTGCATGCACCCAAGACTAAAGCACCTTGCGTCGGCCTCCTTCCTTTCCTTGAATCACTACCTCCCTCCCTTTTTGGTGCTCCCTGGGATCATGTCCCAAATAAAGCACTTGTATGCCCATCCTTGCTTCAGGGTCTGCTTCAGGGGAAAACCAGACTAGAGCATGGTCCCCTTTCTTACATACACTGGTAAGATGCAAGCAAGAGTTCTGACTATTACATCCATCTGGGATGATTCCTAAAATGTTTGTGGAATTTCCCCACCTCCCCACCAGTGACTATATCATAAATATGTAGGTTTATTAACAAAATTTAATAGTATTCTTTGAGCAATCTTGAATTTCACAAACTCATTGCACTTTCATAACTGTTCCCCATGACTAATATGTTAGTCATGCAAAAGAAGGTAAGAGTCAGAGATTGCTGTACTGGACTTGCAAGGAAGAGTCTAGTTCAGGGTGTGACTGTTGAGAGATGCTTTTGGAACTGTGGGACCCTCAAGCCGGCATGTCCCACAGCTGAGTACTAGGACAGCTTGGAAACACAGTGGCAGGAAGAAATTTACTCTCCTCCATATTTTATCTCTGAACTATCCAAAGTACTCAATAAATATTTGCTAAACAAATAATGGATGTATGCCTTCCAAACCAGAACTTACCAAAGAGAAACCAAGACACACACAATGCTGTGACCGTAGCATCACAGTTGACTATCATGAGAATTCTCTCTAGCCACCCACCTCCACTAAACTCTGCTGATTACACCAAACGTTGCACTTTAGGGACATTTCAGTGGACTTGGTGCATGACTGCTGGCTGTTTTATCTGCATTTCCAGAATATAGAGAGGTGTGTAGATTGTCCCTAAAAGGGCCTAACTGATGACTATACAACTCAAAGAGCCAAACCACTTAGTATAAGTATTCATATCCCCTCGGGGAATCTACACACCAGGGACTCAAGGTTCTCTCCAGACTAAACAGTGCTTGGCCTTGGACAGTCCAATCCTGGTATCAACAGTGACTCCTCTGGGCCTGGCTGTCTCAGAAATACATTGTTCATTGTCACCAAGGGCATCCAGGGACACAAAATAACATAACGATGCTTAGGTGTTGGCCCTCGATTGCTTGTTCCTCCCACATGCTAGAAGGAGTGCCAAGTCCAATTTGCCCACCATTGGCCCCATCAGATCAGGTAATGAAACTATCAGTAGTAATTTATCATCATACTAAAAGTAACTAACATCTGTTGGGCACTAACTATTACTAGGGACCCATGTAAGTGCTTAACATGCTGCATTAGCCAGGAAAGACTAGGTTATGCCACAGTAACAAATCAACCCCAAAATAACAGTGGCTTGGCAACAGAGGTTGACTTCCCACATTCCATGTCCAGCATGGGTTGGCAGGGACTGCGCTCCATATGGTCGGTCATTCAGAGGCCTAGAATGATGGAAATTCTTCATTTCAACATAAGGCTTCCACAGTCACTGCAGAGGGAGGGGGTGGTTATGCATCAGCCTTTGAAAGCTTTGGGCTGGAAATGATGTGTGTGGCTTCTGCTCACAGCACATTGGCCATAATTTACAAGGGGTCTGAAAAATGGGGGGGAGCACATGGGTACCCCATGAGCTGTAAGCACTCCTGCCGACATGCATTATCTCATCGGAGCCTCACAACCTCAGGAAATACATTTTCATTCCTTCTTACAGAGAAGGAAAACAGACATAGAGAGGTTGTGGCACTGGCCCCAAGGTATGATAGACAGTAAGTGGCAGAGCTTCAAAATACTCTCAACCACGATGCTTCATACTCATCACAAAATTCTATGAAAAGCCCTCATTTGGCAAAACACCATGCTGATTAATTATAGCAAAACACAGTGCTAACAACCCAAGTCACGCAAATACAAGATGAAGTCCCCTGACCTACCACCTCCTCACCCCAAAGATCCAACCTTAGCAAATGCCTGGAACAGAATTCTCAGGTGACCTGGCAAGAAAGAAATGGATCATCTCATCTGAGTCTGACATCCAGACTTCAGTCTCCCATGTCAAGACAAAATTTACAAAAACTGAAAACCCAGGCAGACTGTCACCAGAAAGCCCATTGATGACATCTTTATATAATTTACAGAACTTTCTGAAAGTGCAGGGGCGTCACCGAAAAAGGCCGGAGGCAGGGGGAGCTATTATGAGACTGTCCTCATATCCAAATGAGTAGTTAAGTGAAGGTGCTTCCAAGAGGCTAACTCCTCCCAGCCTGCAAAACTCAAGGCTAGCACCACCTCCTCCAGGAAGCCCTCCTGTGCCCAGCTTCTCGGGTTAGGACCTGCTCCTGCATCACTTCCCACACGCACCTCCAGCAGGGCCCTTCCACTGCATATAACCCTTTACTTGTCTCCTGGACTCTGAGCCACACACGGGCAAGCTCTGTCTCCCGCACAGTAAATATGGAGTGGACAGGGAAAAGCTTAAGTGTGTTCCAAGCAAGTTGTTCCCTTGGGGAATTTAACCCCCCTGTGCCCAGCAAACATGTAACCAAGTATTAAAACTATAGCTCTGACCTCACTTGTGCTGTGTGGCCTTGGAGTGGTCCCACAGCCTCTATATGCTATTTACTCAGCTACAAAGTAAAAACCACCTCATATATTGTAAAAATTAAGTGGAACGCAGGAATTAGTCAAACCAAAGCCTGTATACTAATGTTCATAGCAGCACTTTTCCCAATAGCCAAAGGTAGGAAAAAAAACAAACGTCCACCAGCTGGTGAATAGATATATAAAAAGTAAAATACCCACACAATGCAATATTATTCAGCCATAAAAAGGAATAAAGCACTGATTCACGCCACAGTGTGGATGAGACTTGAAAGCATTATGCTCAGTGAAAGAAGCCAATCACAAAAGTCTAGGTATTGTAGGAGTCCGCGTGTATGAAGTACCCAAAACAGGTCAATCTGAACAGAGAGAAAGCAGATTCGTGGTTGCTGGGGCTAGAGGAGAGAGAAATGAGGAATGACTGCTAAGGGCTATAGGGTTTCTTTTGGGGATGATGAGAATATTCTGGAACTAGATAGTGGTGATGGTTATACAATACTGAAAATGTACTAAATACCACTGAATTTGTACACTTGCAAATGATTGAAAGGGTCAATTTTATCTCATGTGTATTTGACTACAATCATTTTTTCAAATTTTTATGGGGAATTTTCAACTAATAACCTTCCTAAGATTTTCAAAAGTAGTAATTAAATGGGATAGGTAAGTTATCTACACTTCCCAGCCCCCACGGGCACTTGCTCTATGCTGGCTGTTTTCATAATCATCGTCAACAATCATTGTTGTCCTCAGAAAAACGGGATCTACTGAGCAAAGGAAAGCACCAATCTAATTTGTTCCCCAAATCTTTACAACAGAGGAATTAGTGTAAAAGTCCAAAATAGTTCACACAGTTTGAGTTTTCTTATTGAGATAAAATACCTAGAAAACATGAAATGTACCACGTTTACCGTTTTGAAGTGCACAGCTCAGCGGCATTAAGTGAGTCCACAGTGCTGTGCAAACATCCCCAGTTCCCATTCCCAGAACTTTTTCATCATGGAAAACGTGCCACCTTGTTATGCTCCAGGTATTTTGAGCCTCAGCAGAGCTGGGGCAGAATTATCAAGGTGGACTTTGTTCGACCTCAGATAAAAAAGGGAGAAAATGGGAGCGGGCCCACGGACTCTGTGGTGTGTGCATGCGAGGCAGCATGTTGGGGCGTGGGGTTCTCGGGCTGCTGCTGCCTGTCCTGCTGGGCTGGGCCAGCAGCCACCCCATCTCAGGCAGGAAGAGCTTCAACAAGCTGCTGCTGATCTCGTTTGATGGCTTCCGCTGGAATTATGACCAAGATGTGGACACCCCCAACCTGGACCGCCTGGCCCGGGAGGGAGTGAAGGCCAAGTACCTCACCCCACCCTTCGTGACGATGACCTCCCCGTCCCACTTCACCACAATCTCAGGTAAGTTCCTCGCTGCAGCGGGTCTGCAGATGCTGGTGGAAGGCGCCAGCATCTGTCATTGCCTGAGGGAGAGCCCATTCTGGCTCCGCTCTGGGGAAACCAAGGCAGCTCGTGCAACTAGGGGTCACCCCCTGGAAGAAGTACTGACTTAGTACAGCCTGGGATCTCAGGGCTGTTTCTAGAACCCTGTGGGCTACAGAGCCCTGACCTACAGACGGAATCCGGACCAGATGAGGACTGCAGCCTCCAAAGGGATCTTCATACTCCCAGGCCCACCCCGCCCTCCACCCTGCCTTTCACACAGTGGCTAGTGATTTTTTCTAAGTAAATCATTAAAAGAATTTTATAAAATAATAAAACCTTAAAGTTTAAATAACTCAATTATATCAGGCAACTCCCCTGCTTAATACTGGTGAGTTACAGGGACACCCTTGCACCCTGACGCTCAGCGGTTAGAGCGTCGACCCAAGGATCAAAGAGTCGTGGGTTTGATTCCAGTCAAGGTCACAGACCTCGGTTGCGGTTCATCCCTGGCCCTGGTCGAGGTCGTGCGGGAGGCAGCAAGTCGATGTGTCCCTCTCACATGGATGTTTCTCTCTCTCTCTCCCTCTCTCTCTCTCTCTTCCTCCCACTCCATCTAAAGATAAATAGAAAAAAAATATCCTTGGGTGAGGATTTTAAAAATAACAAAAATAAAGGGACACCATTGCTCTTTGAAGAGAATGTAATTTTGTCTTTCTGTGGCCCGGAAGGTCCTGGGTCCCGGCCTCTGGTCTTTCCTGGCCTCTCTCCTCCCTCTGCCCCTCGAGCGCTTCCCCCCATATCTCAGAGGCCTCCTACCTGTGTCTTCACTCAGCCCCACCTGGCTCAGCACGCTTGCCGTGCTGGTCTCCCCAGATCCCCTGAGCGTGATGTCTGCTGGGGCAGACAGACATCAGACAAGCACACACTAAAAGATCTCATTACCCCTGGGAGACGCACCAAGAAGGAGGAGGAGGGTTTCTCCAAGAGACGGCCAGAGTGGGGTGATTTGAAACTGGAGAGGCAGGAAAGGGGTCTCTGAGATGGAGCCGCTGAGCTGCAAGTGGACGAGACCTCGAATGACAAGAGGAAGGAAAAGTGTTCCGAGCAGAAGACACAGCATGTCCGAGGTCTCTGTGACAAGAAGGAACACGGTTGTCCCAGAGTCCCGGTTGCAAAGGAATCCAGCGTAAGAACAACAGCTTCCGTTTCTCCAGCACGGGCTGCTGTCGGGCACTGTGCTAGGCGCTTTGCTTCCTGTCTCTAACACAGTCCTGCAAAGCAGTGCTGTCCCATCCCACAGATGAGAAAACTAAAGCTGAGTAGCTGCCCAGTCACTCGGCCAGGAAGTGGGGAAGGGAGGAGCCAGGCCTGGATCCAGTTCTGGCTGGTTCTGCCCAGTTCTGAGCTGGGAATCCCCAGACCTCTCTCACAGGGCAGGGAGGGGTGGCCGGCAGCATGAGCCTCACCCCCATTCTGCGAGCCACTCCCCGGGGGTCCAAGAGCAGCTCCAGGAACTTCTGGTGCCAATTTGGGGGCAGAGGGTCTTATTATTTTCATCAGACTCTCAAAGGGGCCCTCAAGTCAGAAACTTACCAAATAAAGCTGAACAACCACGCAGAGGAAGACTTGCTGAGAGAGATTTTCCTACATGTAAACTCTGAGAGGCTGGTCCTTTGGGAACTGTTAGCACCAGGAAGCAGGAACTAAATAGCCCTTTTCTGGAGAAAGTAAATACCACTTCCTGGCGGCCTCAACTTCATCACACTGAAGAGATCTCCCTGGGCAGAAGGTGGGTCCCTGGACCCTGAGAATACCGCGAGCCCTAAACATCATGAGGCTCGCCCACTATTTATGTGTTCCCAGAGGGCGGTGATGAGGAGATATAAACAGCAAGAGCAAATTTTTGAAACTACAAAATCACCCAACTCCTCTCCCACGCTCACTGACAGTGGGGAACGGAAATGGAACAGCTCCAATGAAGGGTCATTGAGCAACTCCCGACACAGACCCGAATGCAGGGACTTTCTCACGTGGCAGTCGCACTGGTAGGACTTGGTCCTACAGATATGTATCCGTGCAGTGGAAAACCATGTACTTACAGCGTTGTTCACAGCATTCGTGTCTGTAACCACAAAAGAAAATATCTATCCAGAGGAAAATGGCTGGAAAAAATATATCCATAGAAGGGCATACTCTGTCACCTTTCAAAGGAAAAAATGAGGAAGGTCTTGGTGCCCAATAAAAAGCTATCCCCAAGATGGATTAAGTAACAAAATCGAGATGCAAAGCATGTGTGTAGCATGCATATATATGGGCATATAATACATATGTGGATATAGGCACATGCAATTGCTTCTTGATGCCTAGAGGACCTCTGGATAAATAAATGAAATTGCTAACACCAGTTCCTCCAGGGAAGGGGCAGAGTGGGAGGGAAGCTTTAAACTGTATTCCCTGTGTAGCTTTTAGATCTTGGACCCTGGGAACATATAGACCATAAAAAACAAAGTGCTATAGCACCAAAAACTCTTTTTAATTCACCCATTGTGGAAAGGCATGTTTCTGTAACCCCTATTTATAACCAGACCTTCCATTTGCTGAGCAGGATTCACTCTGCTTCAACTTTAAAACAGGTTTCTCTACGGACATTTGGGACCAGCTCGTTCCGTGGTGGGGCTGTCCTGGGCACTACGGGATGTTGGGCAGCCTCCACCTCCCCAACCCCCCACCCCCTGGCTGCCAGAAGCACTCCCTCCTCCCATTGTGGCAACCAAAAATGTCTCCAGACATTGCCCAATGCCCCTGCTGAAAAACCACTCCGTTACTGGTGGAGCCCTGTACCTGGCTTAAGAAAATGCCCAGCAGGTACCACCATCATGTCCTTCAATGCTCCTAACAGTGATGTGAGGTCAGGAAAGTTACCCTCCTGACCGGTGAGATATCCGAGGCTCACAGAATATACGAATCTCCCCTGGGGCAGGCGCAGGGTTCTAACTGCCCTGAACAGTCCAGACGATGGGTCTCAGTCCCCACCCTCCCGCATGACTACAGCCCTCTGGTATCTTTGGTTTAATTAAGTAATCATTCCAAATCCCTCTGAACGGTGCCCATCCTCAGAGCTTCCAGGCAATGAGTATATATGCTGAATATGCTGTATCAATGAAAGAGAGGCCACCACAGACCCAGCAAAACCGCTGGTATTTGTTCTCATGAGCCGGGCTCGAGCCGACCTCTGTCTGACTCCAATGTGGAAAAGAATCATCTGTAATAGAAAAAGTAATGGATAAAAATTGGTGCTGCCAGCACCCAAAGACCTCATCAGATTCCAGGGGGTCAGCCTGACACACACTATGATAAAAGAGGCTCTCTTGGCCCAACACCTAATTCACTAGAGTTCTGAAGAACACCTCTGAGCAATTTAACGCGCGAGAGAGGAGGTGACAGGGAGCCGCCACGCTGCTGCATCTCAGCTGAGAAGTGGGGTGACCCAGCTCCGACAAGGGCTCGGGGCTGAGAAGCCACATGGCCACCCCTCCAAGCATCCCAGACAGAGTCCAAGGAATCAGGGCCAGGTGGTCCCAGGCAGGGAACAAGGCTGGAGGGGCCATGCCCCAGGCGCAGGGCCCAGGAGCGAGCCCACTGAAACAGAGCTGACTTGGCTGCCCAGGTCCGAACCCTGGGCCACCCAGGGCACAGTCCACATCTGGGCAGCAGGGCCTCCTCGTGCTTTGGGGCTGCCAGGTGTGCAGATATCTCAGCCTGCACTGGAGCCAGCATCCCATGACCCTCATCAGTTTCCCTGCTGCTGGTGAAGAAGGTCTTCCTGGAGGGTGTTTAGAGGGCTGCCATTGCATGTATTCTTTCATTCGCGATCTCTGTTTGAGCCTCTCCATCGGGCCAGGCAGTGCGGATGGTGGCAAGGAGACACTTGTGTGTCTCCATGGTCTTTCCGGGGCTTGTCCCATGACACGGGCTCACATCCCTTGTGCTCCCAAATCCCACAGACCTTTTGCGGGGCTTGTTTCTGTTTCTCTGTAGTTCTACTAGGGAGAAGGACAAAGAGTCGCTTTGCTGGGGATCCTTCGGCCTCTGCTTTTTTTCTCTGATAGCTCAGAGCATCAGACTGGGGAGCTTCGATCTTACTCATCTGTGTCCCCCAAAACCTTTCTTTGCACCCCAACTCCCTTATGGCTCTCATAAGGAACCAAGCTTATGAAACTCCAAAAGCAGAGGAGTCTCTGCTTTCTACACTTTCTCGCATGGCATCTTGTCCTTGAAGCATGGAGGACAGAGTCCGGATGTTTGAATAGGGGAAAGGCTAAAGGAGAGAGAATTTTTTTAACTGGTTATTCAAAATATCCCACCTTATCAGCTTTCCATTCAAGAAAATATTTGCATCCTTACAAAGAGTGTGTGTGTTTCCTCCAAGTATTTGCCCCCCAGAACCACCTGCAAAAGGGGGAAGTGGGACTTCTGTCTAGAACAGGGGTGGGGAACGTCCGGCCCAGGGTTTTATGAGGCCTGGAAAATCACTTGGTCTGGCCCCGCCAAGCCAACCACAGGCGGGACTCAAAATTCAATAAATCTAGGAGCTTTTTTCATAGCAACATAAATTTACATTAAGTGAATCATAATAATAATGTAAAGTTTAAGGGACAAGCAAGGAACGTCCATTGCAGAGCAGAGAGGACACATACGCGTACATGAGGGGACAGACACACGTGCTTCTCATTGGCTGCCCGCGGCCCATCTGCCTGTATGCGGTGCCCCAGAGGACAGTCAGCCAGGCAGGCTGGGAGTGTACACGCTGTGAAAGTGTTAACACACTGTGGGAAACTACGGCGACCTGGTGATGCTGAGACGAGATGTGATAAGATGATCCACGTTGATGACCTTGCCTCCGATGATTGACAGGATGTTGTCGACTTCCTTGTCGACTTGGATGATAACTCCAAACCAACCTCTATCCACATCCACCATCAACAATCCCAGCAAAAACTGAATCTCAGATGAAGATTAAAGAAATTAAAATACAGAGAAAAGACCTCAAGAGTCCATGATATGAATGTTGGATATGTTCTAAATCCAAGATGCAGGACTAGAAGAGCGATCAAAGTAAAATATCGTGTCACTGGTGACACACACGCTGGATACTTATTGGAATTTATATGGTGTAATATCCCACAAATGGAGACTACAAAGAAAAGAAAAGTGGCCCTGGCCAGTTTTGCTCAGTGGTTAGAGCGTCGGCCTGTGGCCCAGAGAGACCCGGGTTCGGTTCCCGCTAAGGGCACATACCTCAGTTGCAATTTGTCCCCGGCCCTGGTTGGTTGTGCGGGTGGCAGCCACCCGATGTGTCCCTTTCATGTCTCTCTCTCTCTCTCTCTCTCTCTCTCTCTCTCTCTCTTTCTCTCCCTCCCTCCTTCCCACTCTACCTGAACAAAAAATGGAAAAATGTCCTCGGGTGAGGGTAAAAAACAGAAAAGAAAAGTGGATGCAGAGTGTCGATCTTTCCAAGAGAAATGGACAAATGATGTTTTTGTTGACGTCAGAGGCAAACCCATGTGCCTAGTTTGTGGCGATGCATTAGCAGTAATGACAAAAGCCAATCTGGAGCATCATTACAGCTCAAAACATGCTAAACTCAGTGAATTGAGAGGCCAAATGTGTTTGGATAAAATCAGTGCTCTTCAGCGGAGTTTGGAATCACAACAAGCCGCTTTCACTAGGCCTCGCTGGGACAGAGACAACGTTATTCAGACGAGTCATGTAGCGAGCGAGCTAATGGCAGAGAAGCTGAGGCCTCACGCAGAGGAGAGTTGGTGAACGAGCACGTGGTGGCTGCTACGGAGTGTTAGCACCAGACAAAGTGAAATTGTTTCAGTGTTAGTCTGTCTCCGAGAACCGTCTCAGATCAGAGTCCTGACTTAGCAGAAGGTATTGAAAAAACACTGAAGGATTCTGCAGGAGATTTCCAGTTTTTCTCTCTGGCTTGTGACAAGACACTGGACATAACAAATATGGCCCAACTTGCTGTTTATGTTCGTGGGAGGACTGAAGTTTGACAGGTGAGAGGAACCGCTGTCACTGGAAGCCACGCATGGTGCACCACAGGAGGTGAGGACTTGTTCGAGAGGCTTGTTTTATCAACGGAAAACCTTGAGCTAACATTTGAAAAGTGGCCTCCCTACCGATGGAGCCCCAGCCATGACTGGTTCACAAAAAGGGTTAATGGCATTTGTCAAGAAAGAACTGAATCATCTCAGTCTTGATCCAAGTGATTTTATTACATGCCACTGCATCATATACCAAGAAAGTCTCTGTGTACAGTCATTGGAGCTCAACGATGTGATGTCAACAGTATGGTCATGCATACATTTTGTCAGAAGCAGAGGGTTTAACAGCCACCAGTGTAAGAAGTTACTGAATGGTCTTGACTCTGAGTACAGTGATCTTGTTTATCACTTTGAAGTATGGTGGCTGAGTCGCAGGTACATGCTCATGAGGTTTTACAAACTGCAGGATGAAGTCAAGCAGTTCATGGAGCTGAAGGGGAAACCTGTCAGGGAACTCAATAATAGCAAGCGGCTGTGTGATTTAGTGTTCATGGTGGACATTACCAAGTACCTCTCAGAGCTGAACGTCAAGCTGCAGGGCCCAACCAGCTGCTCGGCTCCCTTTCAAACGTGAAATCATTTGAAGCTAAATTAAGGCTGTGGAAAGTGCAACTCGAAAGGAGTAACACAGTGCATTTCCCCACTCTGGACGGACAAAAGCCTCCTACGACACTTGAATATGCTGGTGAATGTGCAAAACTAATTGAGGCATTTAATGAAAGATTCAAGGATGTGAAAAGTAAACAAATGGAGTTGAACATCTTTGCTACATGGTTCACTGTGGAACCAGCTGATGTGCCCGGTAACCTACAACATGAAATCATTCAGCTGCAAAGCAATGATGAGCTGAGAGCTAGGTACAGTCACCTCCCACTGCTTGAGTTCTATAAACATTATGTAAGCCATGATGAATTTCCCACTTTGAGGAGACATGCATTGAAATATACATCTGTGTTCGGAATAACGTAATGCTGCCAGCAGTTCTTTTAAAAACTTACCACCGCAAACAGTTGACTGTGCTGCAGACTGACTGATGCAAACCCGGAAAAGCAGCTGCGAGTAGCAGCAGCATCAATACCAGCTGACATCACACGCCTCACCAAAGAAGAGTTCCAGCGATCGCATTAGGGGTGAGTTAATTAAATATTTGACCAACTATAGCAGGCTAATTTTTAAGTTGATAATTTTGTAAGGCCTGCAAATGGTGTTATAAATATCCAAATGGCCCTAGGCACAAAAAAGGTTCCTCGCCCCTGGTCTAGGATCGAGGCTGTGGGGTGACATTCCCCCTCCAGCTCCCCAAGGCTGGGCACTGGGCAGGCCTGCGTATTCATCGAGATCCTCCCCTCTCTCATTGGATGGGCTATGACTTCCTCCAAGATGGTTTTCTTCTTGCTGCCTGGCTCCATCCCCCTACCTGCCACCCTACCCCCCCCCCCATGCCACACACACACACACACACACAAAGCAGGGCTTGGCCACAGAACCTGAAAGTTCCTTAAGATGGAAATATATATTAGTTTTCTATGGCTGCGAAACAAATTGCCACCAACTCAGCAGCTTAGAACAATAGCCAGTTATTGGTCAGTTTCCATAGGTCAGGAGTCTGAGCATGACTGAGTTCAGGCCTCTGCTCAGGGTCTCACAAGGCTGCAATCAAGGTGTCAGCCAGGCTGGGGTCTTCTCTCAAGCTCACACGGTTTTTGGAAGAAATCATTTCCTTGCATCTTAGAATTCATGGCAGCTTGCTTCCTCAAGGCCAGAAGAAGCGCATCTCTCTCCTCTAGACCCTCTGTTAAGAGCTCACCTGATTAGGTCAGGCCCACCCTGAATAATTTTCCTTTTGATTAACTCAACGTGACCTGATTAGGGCCCTCGGTGACATCAGCAAAATCCCTTCAACTTTTTCATATACTCTTTGTTAGAAGCAAGCCACAGGTAACACCCATGTGCAAGGGGAGAGACTCAAACAAAGCATGTATATGGGGGACAGGAATTTGGGGGGCCATCTTGGAATTCTGCCTACTTCAAACAGGTCTTTGATGGGGCTCAGAAAATCAGGGGTTGAGCATCAGCCTTTGTTTTACGGCAACAGGAAACGAGATGGTGCCCCAGAGTGGATCTCCAGAAAGCCCCTAGAATTATGGTGTAACCGCTAAGCCCCAGGGATCAATACAAAAGGGGCAGTGAGTGACCATAGAGGCTGGATTCCCCACATTACAGTGTGTCACCATGTCAATATTAGGCCCTTCCTGTTGCTTAGGTTAAAACGATGAGGACGATGTTGATGAGGAGGAGGATTTTGAAGAGGAAGAGAGAAGAAGAAAGAGGAGGAGAAGGAGGAGGAGGAGGAGGAGGAGGAGGAGGAAGAGGAAGAGGAAGAGGATTATTAATCTGAAACTGATACTGGACACTAAATGGGTCCGAGACCACCTGTCACTACTTGAGCCAGATTAAGAAGAGACAGGGTTGAATCATAAATGAGCGTTTATTCCAATAATGCCGGCAGTATGGGAGAGCAGTTAGTCACCCTGTAAATTCTGCTCTGAGACATTTCATTTCAAACAACTCTTATATAGGGCTAGTGGGTGGAAAAAAGATCTAAAGTCAGTGAGTTCCCAGAGACTGTCTTTTTTCATTGTCCTCACAAAGATTAGCCCGGGAACACTGCCTCTCTTCAGATAGATTCTGTCCTTGATCTGGGCTCCGGGCTGCCTCGTCTTCAGGGCTGATTTCTCCTTCTGTAACATGTTCTTCAGTTTCCCGGGGTCTATAAGCAAATCTCTTTTTTTTAGTGACTAGTGAGTAGTTATTAAACAACTGTGATTCTATTTCTATTACATGCCCCTCCCCTATCAAAACTACTTACATGGCCCTGGCCGGTTTTGCTCAGCGGTTAGAGCGTCGGCCTGCGGTCCAGAGAGACCCGGGTTTGGTTCCCGCTAAGGGCGCATATCTCGGTTGCAGTTTGTCCCCGGCCCGGGTTGGGTTGTGTGGGTGGCAGCCACTCAATGTGTCCCTTTCACATCGATGTTTCTCTCTCTCTCTCTCTCTTACTCTCTCTCCCTCCCACTCTATCTGAACAAAAAATGAAAAAATGTCCTCGGGTGAGGATTAAAAAAAAAAAAACTACTTACATGTATTTCCTAGGGCTTCATAACAAAATACCACAAACTGGGAGGCTTATAGCAACAGAAATTTGTTGTCTAGCAGTTCTGTAGGACAGAAGTCTAAAATCAAAGTGTCATTAGAGCCACACTCCCTATGAAACACATAGGGAATCCTTCTTTGTCTCTTCTTAGCTTCCTGTGTGTCACAGGGATCTCTGGTCTTCCTTGGCTTATAGTTGCATCACTACAACCCTCCGTGAAATCCATGGAGTTCTCCCTGTGTCTCTGTCTTCACATAGCCATCTCCTTATAAGGACACCAGTCATTTGGATTAGGGGCCACCCTACTCCAGAATGACTTTATCTCTGCCATGGCCCTGTTTCCACATAAGGCCACATTCTGAGGTCCTGGAGTTTAGCTTCAACTTATCTTTTTCGAGGAACATAATTCAACTCATAACGGTCCTATAACACATAAGTCATTGATATCTTCAGGTGTGGCTACATCCAGGTTCTCAAATATGTCATGAAAATAACCTATGTGTGTGTCCCTCCCTCCCTCTTCTCTCTCTTTTTTTTCCTAAGAGTGACCACAAAATTCCCAAGATGACTCATTGGGCCGATCTGCTTCTCAAAACCAGACGCTGCAGCCAGGGGTTTGGAATGATGCTGAACACCCAAACTGGGGCCACACGCCCACCCGCTGGTCAGGGTGGGGGTGGCCAGTCCCCCACACAGCGTGTGGACTGTGAGTGGTGGGCGGGTGGGTCCCCAGTGGAAAATCACAGGGACGAGCAAGTGGAGCAGCACTGGCAGAAATGGCAGGAGCCCACCACCCCGGCCCGGCGCAGGGATGGGGTTTGCTGTCCGGAGACCCAGTTCTCAGTCCCAAGAAATCACACCTCTGTCTACGGGGCTACCCACAGGGCATGGATTCGGTGATCACACTTGCAAACAGCCACCTCCCAGCCCTGTCCCTCCACCTCCCTGAACTCTGTCATTATTCCCCTCAGATCTCACCCAAATGAAGAGCCATCCTCTGAGGGTTAGCAGCTCATTCTGCTAGTTGAAATCACCCACTTCCCCTCTCTCTTGAGAAGCCTGTACTTACTGTTCCATCACTAGTAATGACAATGAACATTTTTGCAATCTCAGTTTTTATTGCAAAATGATTGAGGACCAGTAAAAGTAAGTTATGCTGTTGAAACTAAGGAAATCCTGCCAAGCAAATGGTGGGCGGATAGGAAGTCTTATGGCGGCACCGTAAATATATTCTCTCCCCCAAGGAACTGACTAAAATTAAGAAGCTATCACCACTATGTTTCAGACAAAAATCTATCAAAAGCATAAGCCACGATGTTATAATTTGACAATTTAAGATCTAGTCGCAAGGATATGGCCCCAGGGTGAAAAGGAGATGCTCCATAACTAGACGGTGGTCAAGAATAGTAAAAGCGAGGTCCTCTCTGTTCAACCTTGTCTCCTTCCTCGAAAGGACACTGGATGGTAGCCTCAGGGCTCCTGCTGACCAGAAATTAAGTTTCTCCCAGTTCCAGAACCTCGCCCCAGGGCAACCCCAAAACAGAGCCACCACTTACAGCCATGTAGACTGTGTACAGCATAATTCGGAGGGATCGCTTTCATGAATAACGTGTGGGTGGTGCCCTCTGGAGGTGTGCAGGGCACAACTCACACAAATAATCAGTAGCTTACATTCCATCCCAAAATCAACCTCGGAGGTAAAAACGTCCCATAGATGCAGTTAGTCATGAGTCCCTCTCCTACAGGAGACAGGAACGAAGGAAGTCTCATGTTTCCTTTGTTCCTCAACCTCAGCACTATCAACATTTTGGGCCAGATCATTCTTTGTCTTGGGGGGAGGGGCTGTCCTGTGCATTGTAGAGTATTTAGCAGCCTCCCTGGCCTCTGCCTAATAGATGCTAAGAGCATCCCTCCCCAGTTGTGACAACCAAAACTGGCTTCTGACATTGTCAAATGTTTCTTGGGGGATAAAATCACCACCTGGTTGAGAACCCCTGGACTAGATGTATAATATGCTAAGCACATGTAAATCAGAGAGCCGAAGGTCACACATATGACAATCTAGCCAGTGGGGGGGAAAGTCTGCAAGAGATAAGAGAGGCAGGAAAAAAGAAAGGAAATTAAATTCTTGCTGCCGGTAACAATACAAGCCCAGTAGATGTTGTTGGAAACCTAGTCAGAAGATTCTGTAAATGTTAATCAGCTCCTATCCTGCTCCCCCAGCAACAGCTCCCCGCTAAAAAAGTCCTGGAAGGCAATAAAGCCCAAAACACAGGCAAAGGGCCAAGAAACCACTGATTGAGACAAAAAATGTGCCCTGGCCTGTTTGGCTCAGCGATAGAGCGTCAGTCTGTGGTCCAGAGAGACCTGGGTTTGGTTCCCACTAAGGGCACGTACCTCCGTTGCAGTTTGTCCCTGGTCCTAGTTGGGTCGTCCGGGAGGCAGCCACTCTACGTGTCCCTTTCACGTCGATCTTCCTCTCTCTCCCTCCCACTCTATCTGAACAAAAAGTGGGAAAATGTCCTCGGGTGAGGATTAAAAAAAAAAAAGTCCCTCCGACACCTGTCCTTCCACAAAAGGAGAAAAAAATGAATCATGAAAAAAATTTGAAGGCTTGGAAACCAGGGTATCTCCTAAATTTTCATTATGGAATTTTCTGCAGAAAAAGTAGAGAAAATTGCACACTGAAGCACTGGGTAGCCAGCTCCAAGCTGCAAGAATGTGTCCACATTTTGCCAGTCTAGCTCCACGGTCCCCCTACCAATGCCCCTTTCTTCTTTCCTTCCTTTCTTCCTTCCCTCCTTCCTCCTTTCCTTTCTGGAATCTTTTAAAGCAAATGCCAGACATGAGGTCATTGCATCCACAGCAAACACATCAGTATGCACTTCCAATCCAAGAGTTTGGTTTGGTTTCTACATGACCGCCACACCGTATTTAACAGATTTAACTTGAAGAAACTGGAGTTCTTTCAAGTGGAGAAAAGATCTAATTGCTACCTCAGCATCTCTCCTACTAGTGCTACTCACATTTGAATGTATATATGAACCTCCTGGGGATCTGGTTAAAACGCAGATTCTGGTTCAGTGGATATGTGCTGGGGCCTGAGAGTCTACATTTCTACCAAGCTCCCAGGTGATACAGACACTAGGGGTCCATGGACCACACAAGAGGAAGGGTCAGCCCAAAACACCACAGCAACCAAGCAAAAAATCATGACTGCTCTGGATTCCAAGGCCCTGAGTGAGAGGACAGGCTGAAACCGCCTGAGACTGATAGCACACGTGTATTAGTTTCCTGTGGCTGCTGTAACAAAGTACTATAAGCTGGTGGCTTAAAGCAACAAAATGTGGAGAGGCGAGAACTCCAGAATCCAGGTGCCAGCAGGGCCGTGTGCCCTTCAGAGGTTCTAGGAGAGAACCCTCCCTTGTCTCTTCTGGTGGCTGCCAGCATTCCTTGGCTTGTGGCAGCATCACTCCAAGTCTCTCCCTTCCTGGTCACATTGCCTCCTCCTCTCTGTGTCCTCTCCTCTTCTGCTTCTTATAAGGAAATTTGTCTTTGGATTTACAGCCCATACAGATAATCCAGGATGATCTCATCTCTAGATCCTTAATTACTTTTGCAAGGACCCTGTTTCCAAATAAGGTAACATTGACAGGTTCTAGAGATAAGAATATGATCATATCCTTGGAGGGAAAGAGCCTACTACAGTGGTAAGAGGGAAAAGTGAAGTGAGGAAAAATGCGGAAGCAAGGACAGATCCTGTCCCTGTGACAGCGGCCAGCCCAAGGTAGAACTGTGTGTCAATAGGATTCCCAGATGGAACTCAAGGGCAGTTCATCTGCTTCCAGCTCCTTAGAGAGAGCGTTTCTGTTTCTGACCACAGCTTGAAGGAAGAGGTGGGGGTGAGAAAGCCCATCCTCTGCTGGCCTAGTTCCTAAGGAGTCGTGCCTCTGCCTTGGAGCCATTCTCAAATCTTATCCAAGGATAAAGTGATTTATTTCCAAAAGAAGCAGCGTCAGCATTTCCCATTTGCATTTGCACACAAGCAAGAGCAGCTTAGTGAAGTGGGTGCCCTCGGGTTTTATTTTCTCCATCCAGAGAAGGCCTGCCATCATCTGGTGCTAGAGTTGGGGTCAAGCCTCATTTCTATAGCAAGAGTTGATAAGGTATTAAATTTCTATTGGTGCATTGAGACACCTATTCTCATTTCAATCTTTTGTTATGCTATCAATGGGTAGCACCCAGGGTTGTAGGCTTGGGGTGAATGTAGTTTTGAGCCCCATTGTAGGCTATTTTCCCCTCAGTGTCATGGCTGTGGTTCTGAATAGGCTTGTCTGCTCACGGTTGGGGCACTGGGTTGATAAAAAGCGGTCAGTTGACTTGATGTAGCAGGTGCTCTTCCTCACTGACTTCATACCAGCTGGTGAATAAGACACTTCCTTCTTTGGTTTTGGGTATGTGAACTTAATGAAGCACTGGACCTTACAAAACAGAAGGAAAATGAAAATACATTTATAGCTTATATGGTAGATTAGTAGATCAGTTCGAAGGAATTATTCAATGACACATAGTAGGTCCTCAAATCATTGTCAAGTAAGTGAATGTATGAAAGTATGTGGATGCCTAAATGGACTATTTGCAAATATATATACTGTTTCACCTGAAAATTAGTAGGTAGAAGCTGAGGAAATGTGTGTGGGGGGGGGCTCTTACTGAGTTAATAATTATAGCATGGTTTATTTTAATCCTACTAGAGTATTTTTTTTCAAATTGACTTTTGACTAAATCAAGCTCTGCTTTCTATTTGTTCAGGTCATAACTGGTCATCTGCAAATGGGGTGGGGAGTGGGAGGGAGTTCGTTCAATTAAATTCAACAAGCATCTGTTGCATGCCTATTACGGGTAAAGCCCTATGCTTTGTGCCAGGGAGATATCAAAATATATGAGGCGCTGCCCTACTCTCAGCCGTGTCAGAGAAAAATGGTTGTAAGACACAAACATCCATTCACGCTAGCTCAAGGGAAGGACTGAACTGCAAGGCTCTAGCGGGCAAAGTCATGGACATGAGAACCAAATTAGAGGCCATTAGAGAATGGAAACATCCTCTTTCTGGCTCTCGGAAGCGCAGTGGTCTTTTTTCATCGGCCCCATGGACTTTCTTATCTCTGCTTCTCTCACTCACACCGTCTTTCTCTTTCTACTCATGGTCACCATGGTAGACAGCAGAGCCCACCGCCAGCTGATTAGCTACTGTGTCTCTTGGTTCAAGTCTTGAGAGAGAGAGAAAAAACTGAATTTCAGGACAACCAATTGAATAGAGGGAGGAGACGTCACGTGGCACAGATACGGTGCCTAAACCCAACTTTCAGCAGGATTTATGAGTAGGGAGGTTCTAAGAAAGTGTACCTGTGAGCACGGCAGGCACTCCAGAACATACTTTTTCTGTTTTTAACTCTCTCCCCTGCCCCCTCCCCCGCTATAAATACCATGAGCTAATCTAGGCTAGTACTTGGCCCAAAATATTTGAGAAAGGGAAGGAGAAAGGAAAAGTTGGACCAAACTCTGGACTTCATGGCTTCCTAACTTCATGTTGTAAGTTTGAGAAATAAAATGTCGGCCCCTGAGAACTAAAAGAAGGAGCTGAATCTATCTGGGTTTGTTCCCAGACCTGAAATGTTTGGCTGGGTGAATTTACCCACACCTTGGCATAACTGATATGGTGTGGGAGGCTGCATTGTACCCTGATTAAAAGCAAAATTGGCATGCAGCAGGCATCTCACTCACAAGGAGCACTCATCCCAATTCCTGTTTAACTTGCATAATTACCCACATCACCAGACTGAAACAGCATGCATGACAGAGCCAGAAGGGCCCTTGGAAATCGCTAACCTGGCTTGTTTTACAAAAAGGGAAACTGAGGCCCGGTGTGAGAGTGAGGGCCAGGGTGAACCCTCTCCTCCAGTCCAGCCCCCCTGGTGCAGCATCACACTGTAGCTTCTCCTGACCTGAGTGAAACCCACTCCTTTGCCGCTTCCGGAACTCCAGGCACAACCAACAGTGGACGCTTCACATAGTTTTTCCAGCCAGGTCCCTGGTTGTCTCTCCAGAGTAGAAAAGGCAATTTAAGTAAAATGTGAAAGCTGCTCCCTAGAGCTGTTTGTTCCTCAGCTTTTCTTCTCTGTCATGTGTCGCCCACATTCCAGAACTGGCCCTTGACTGGGATAAAGGGGCCCGAGCAGCGGGAAGGAGGAATCAACCGGGCAGTGCAAGCCTCTCTGGGTCATTAGTGGTCCCCAGGCGCTGGCCGGATTTAGAACATGCCTTTAAGTGTCAGGGTGGAAATAACCCAAATACCACAGAGATGGCTCTCTTTGTGCAATTACTGAAACTAGCCCTGCTGCCGCATGGAAGGGTCATGCTTCCTGAGCTCATTTTAGCTTAGTTGTCTGAAACTTGGGTAACATCGTTTTGAGGGGGAAAATGGGTTCTATGGTCGGTTCCCAGGCTAGTCTACTGAACTGAAATGATAACTGACCTCTGGGCCCCAGGGCATGCGAGCAGCATCCTAAGGGACAAGGAGGGGCAGTTTCTCTGTCCATGGCATCCTTTGCTTTCTCCCATCCCTTCTCCCAAGTCCTCCCAGTGGCTCTGGACCCCCAAGCTCTCCCAGATACTAGAGTGAGCCAGGTTTTGATGGCTGCCTGCCCTCCCCCTGGTTCCTTGGTAATGGGACATCTGCTAGAATTAATATATATATGTTAATGACTAACACGCATGTGTGAATGACTAACAGCCCCTGAACCAGTAATTCTGGTGTGTCAGTGGGCATTAAAACCACCTGGAGAGCTTGTTAAAACACAGGCTCCCAGACCCCATGCCAGAGGTGAGGATTCAGCAAAGGCTAGAATGGGGACCAGGGGATCTGTGTTTTAACAAGCAATTCAATTGAGTCTAGGGCTGGTGGTAGAAAACAACCACGGGAAAACACTACAATGGGTGAAATGGCAGGCGTTTGTAATCCTAGGGTGATTTGCTTTTACTGGGCAGGAAGATAGCACAGAATCCAGAAGAATGCAGGTTGAAAAAGAAAAAGGCAAAGTAGAGCCGCTCCCTGAGAGAATTATCTCTGCTTCCACGTCATGTGCTGGAATTGGCGTGGCTGACCGGGAGAAGCAGGCAGTACAACAAGCAGAGGGCTCTCTGCAGATTCCAGAAGGCTTCCATCACTCATCTGTGAGGCTCGAAAGGTTCTTGCCCCTTATGGCCACTACCTACCAGTAACAAAGTGCTCCCACTCGAGGTAATCAACCCCCACTCCTGAGATACAGTATAGCAGCGATTGAAAGCACCGGCTGTAGATGTTCAACACCATGAGACATTGAGAAATGCAAGTCAAAGCGCAATAAGATCCCACTTCCCATCCACTAGGTTGGCCATCATGAAAAAAAAAAGGAAAATAACAAGTGTTGGTGAGGACGCAGAGAAATTGGAACGCTTGTACATTGCTGGTGGGAATGGAAAATGGTGCACCACTGTGGAAAATAGTCTGGCGGTTCCTCAAACCAGAGTTACCATGTGACCCAGCAGTTCTAGCCCCAAAAGAATGAAAAGCGGAGACTCAAACAGATGCCTGGACATGAATGTTCATAGCAGCATTATTCACAGTCGACAAAAAAGTGAAAATAACCCAAATGTCCATCAGCTGATGAGTGGATAAACAAACTCTAGTCTACCCAAACATGGAAAGGAATGAAGTACAGAAACATGCTACAGAACAGATGAACCTGGAAAACACTGTGTCAACAAAAGAAACCAGACACACAAAAAGTCAATACTGTATGATTCCATTTCTATGAAACGTCCAGAACAGACAAACCCGTAGACAGAAAGTAGATTAGTGGCTGACCGGGCAGGGGAATGGAGGAATGTGGGGTGACTACTAATGGATACAGGGTCTCCTTTGGGGGTGATGAACGTATCTTGGAACGAGAGAGAGGTGATCATTTCACAGCGATGTGACTACAGAAAATGCCACTAAATCGTACACTTTAAAATGTTAATGGTTTATTTTAAATTATGTAAATTTTACCTGAATAAAATAATAAAAATGCATGAGTTATAGCCAAATGTCACAAGTTCAAAGCCTGGCTCTGCCGCATGCAAACTCTGTGCCTCAGTTTCCTGTAAAGAGAGAAATCTCTAAAGGTAACAATCGTAATACCCACTTGCAGGACTATTGGGAGAATTACATGAACTAATGTCCCTAAAGAACCTGAAGTGTTGGTGCGCAGCATGGTAATGTGTGCTCTATCACACAGGCAAACCAAGGCCAGGAGGGTTGGGGGTTTGTTCAAGTTCACACAGCAAGTCCAGAAGTCATGGCGGGGTTGGTGCCCAGCTCCTGTGGACCCTAGATCCCTGACCAAGAATCCTGATACTCCAAGGCCCCAACCCCTGGTAGCACACAGACTCTTTCCAGTAACCTCACACGCAGCTGGATGGCTGGCCTACCTACAAGGTGGAGACAACTGTGTCAAGCTTTATAGCAACAACTCTTTTTGCATCTTCCTGGTTGAAAGCCTTGGCCACCCTAGGGGGACTTTATCCACCAGCAACCTGGTGGTGACTCTGACCCAGCAGAGAGCTTTTCCCTTCCCTGTTCCCATGACCATGAATGTCCTTGGACATAAGAGAAATCATCACTATCTTATTACAGTCAGCAGGGTCATCCTGAGTCTTTCTCTTCCAGAAGTTGGGAGGAATAGGAGCTCAGGTCTCCCCTTAGACTGTCCCCTATGTGCACTCCCCTTGTCCCTGGTTCGGTGTAAGATCACAGGGCTTCTTCATACTCGGTTCAATTCCTGTGTCTTCAGGAACAATCTAGTTTATTCCCATTCCCCAACATCCGCCTTCCTCCCTCAAGTACAGAGAAATTAGTCTACACCCATTTATGTCCAGAAATCCTTCCTGATTCCATTGGCTCTCTTGAACAGCACAGCCCATGGGAGTCCTAGAAGAAACCCTGGGAAGTTTGCTGAGAATTGGGCTGACTGGATGTTTAATATTGAATCAGAGCATCACAGGCAGAAGATAAGAAAAGTAATCCCACAGGAAGTGTCCAAATCCCAGGCTCTTAGCTTCTAGACGCAGACTAATCCGAGGAACCTGGCCCCCTATGCCCTGCCTTCCTTCCTCCTTCATCAGCTTCCACAGCCAACACCAGTTCCCCGTGCTGAAATCTGTTCCAGGGAGCAGATCCAATCTGGCATGTGTGAGATGTGATAAGCCTTTCCTTTGTGGCTACCAATGGTTGCCCCTCCAGAAAGACAAGTTGGAAGCTCCTGGGTGGCCACCTGGAGCCATAGTCCACCAGAAGACATAGGCCAACCAGGAGGATGTTGGGAGAGGTGGTCTTAAGACCACATTAATACCTCTAGCAGAATCCATTCATAGAACTTATACCTTCCCTCCTTTATCCCTCAGGTCGCTGGATTGAAGATCACGGAGTCATTCACAACATGATGTTTAACACTGAGACAGGCTGGAAGTACTCCTTCAAGACCACACAGAACAAGACTGAGTGGTGGGACAATGGCGTTCTCCCACTCTGGATCACAGCCCAGAGACAGGTACCGTCAGAAAACCTAGGCTGGCTTCCAGGGATGTTGCCTCTCATTCTAAGGCACGTGGGATGGAGATTAGAAGCTGTGTGACCTTAGGCAAGTGATTTAGCCTCTCTAAGCATCTGTTTCCTTAAATGTGTACTAGGGGTCATGATGATGTGCTTATTTACTAGATTTGATGTAAGGATTAAATGAGATATGCGTGAAAAGTGGTGGGCACAGAGGAAATGCTCAGTAACTTTTAGCTGTAATGAATGGACAAGTCAGGATGAAGACTGGCTTAATCATAATTGTACCACCAGGGCTCATCACAGAGTCTGGACCCAGCAGCACTTTAATAAATATCTGTTTATACACTTTCCTCAGACTTAGGCATAAAAGCCCTTAGGAATAAAGTTGACCATTTAATGCATCTTCAGGCCATGTAAAAGCTCTGATGAGAGCATTTTCTTGAAAGGATTCCAGTGGCCATTCATTATTGCTTTGAAAAGGCCGAAATCAGAGCTGTGTGTTCAACACCCAGCCCCAAAACCTGTGGCCAGCTTTGCATTTTGTCAGTGAGCTTCCAGTCGTCACTTCAGAAAGGGTCTCTTCTTCCCCAAGACACCGGCCTTTGCTCCAAAGCTATCCTGGGTACTGGGGCTCCATCTCGGTGCTCTAAGCCCGCGCTAAGCATGTCACATTGCAAGGTGGTGTGATGCACAGTTCCGAGTGCAGTCTGTGGACTCAGAGTCCCGTAGCAGGACCCCGGCTGCCTCCACCCTCTCCAGCTGTGTGACCTTGGCCAATGACATCCTCTCTGTGCTTGAGTTGCCCCATCCATAAAGTAAAGATTGTCAGAGTCTCCGCTTCATAGGGTCATTGAGGGGATTAACTGAAATAATGCCTGGAAGGTGCTTAGATCTAAGCGTTCAAAAACGATCAGTCCTGCTCATGAATGGAGGCTGAATCATTTTAGCACTTCCTCAGCTGGTCACTACAGCTCTATGCCAGAACCATCCAGTGGAACATTCCACGATGACGGACATGCTCTATCGCACACTGTCCAATATGGAAGCCACTAGCCACATGTGGTTATTGAGCCCTTGAAATATGGCTAGTGAGCCTGAGGAAATGAATTTTAATTGCATTTAAGTGTATTATTTTTTGTTTGTTTATCCTCACCCAAGCATATCTTTCTATTGATTTTTAGAGAGAATGGAAGGGAGGGAGGAAGTAAAAGAGAGAGAGAGAGAAACATCGATGTGAGAGAGACACACTGATCAGTTGCCTCCCGCACGACCCCAACCCTGGGGCTGGAGATTGAACCTGCAACCCTGGTACGTGCCCTTGACCAGAAATGTAACCCGCAACCCTTTAGTCCATGGGCCGAACCTCTACCACTGAGCCAAACCATCCAGGGCTAATTGTATTAAGTTTAATTAATTTCAGTTTAAATATAAATACATTGCCCTGGCCGGTTTGGCTCAGCAGTTAGAGCGTCGGCCTGCGGTATGGAGAGACCCGGGTTCGGTTCCCACTAAGGGCGCGTACTTCGGTTGCAGTTTGTCCCCGGCCCTGGATGGTCTTGCGGGTGGCAACCACTCGATGTGTCCCTTTCACATCGATGTTTCTCTCTCTCTCTCTCTCCCTTCCTCTCTCTCCCTCCCACTCTATCTGTACAAAAAATGGAAAAATGTCCTCAGGTGAGGATAAAAAAAAATACATGTAGCTAGGAGCTACCATATTGGACAATTCTCTAGAAGAATCACAGGGCGTGGTCAATGATCCTATCCTTTCTCAGGTTCATTTTTCCCCCCTCGCTGTTGGGCCTTAATCTGTCACCATTTTAAACTTTGAGGCATAGATCATGCAAGTAAATTCTGTCCTCCTAAGAAAATCATGATCACAACATTATGAGCCAGGAACTGACTTAAGTGCTTTGCATATATGAATGTATCACAACTCTGAGGTGGCACTATGATTATACTCACTTAACAGATGAGTAAATTGAGGCACAGAGCAATGCTATAACTTCTCAAAGTCACAAAGCCAGTAAGAGGCAGGGCTGAAATTTAAACTCACTTTGGGTTCAGCAACTCTTAACACTTAACCATGACATATCACTTCTGTGGCCAAAACATTTACCTGTGGATTTCAAAGTAAATCTTTTATTTGCCTCACTGCTAGGGAGGTCTGGACGGTTTTCTTTACTTCTCTATTCAAAACCCAGGGCCTCTCTAGTCTCTTGCCATGGTTATTTGTCCACTGGCATGGGGCCTCTGGTAGTATTCTCCTTTCCTGTCATTTTTCTTATTCACAGTTCTCGTCTCATTGCCATTTATTTGCAGGACTTTGTTTCTTTGTGCTCAATTCATAATCAGAGTGTTTTTCCTCTTTGCTGAATTCATAAGTGGTTGTGCAGAAAGAGGATCTGGTGCAGGGCCAGGCGACTGACAACACGCCACTCTTTTGGCAAGTGAGTGTCAAATTGGTGTATCTTGTTCTGCCACTGTCAGCTCCTGCCACGGGACAGGGCCATCGGCCAGCTTCCCGCAGGGAGCTGGCAGAACAGCTGCTGCAATCAGATCGACCCCGCGGCCCCAGGCCAGCGCCCCAGGAACAGCAGTCCAGCAGCCCCAAATGCTGTTCGGGGGGGGCGCATCTGCATCGCCAGGCAGGCTGGAGGAGGGGGGCCTGCCCCGTATCTGTCAGTAGGAAAACCCATCCTTCTCCCAACTCTCTTCTCCATGAACTTTGTGGAGGTTGATACAGGAAACTTTAATATGACTAAAATGTTTTCCTTCGGTGACACTAATGCTGCTGGAGTCCATCAAGATACACAAGAATAGACTTGCCTTGGTGGACGATGCCTGAAAGATTCCTGACCACCTTTGTGTCCACTACTCACAGCCACGAGCATACCGCATTCCAGCAGGACTTCACCAATGGTCAGCGTATAGACCAGAGTCTCCGTGTAGAGCAGGCTCGGATTTTCAATGAGCACCTCCAATAACTGAACGTGATCAGTGGCTGAGATATTTCACCACATTCACAAGTCCTAATTCTCACAGAAAGGCAAGCAGCCATGACTGTGAGACCTAGGAAAACCTAGGGGCATGCTCCGTCTCTCTCTGGAGAAGCCGTAGAGTGTATTAAGCAGTGAGGTGGCAGAGGGTGATCTGAGTGAGATCTTCATGGGTGCCAAGAGTCTGCAACAGGACACAGTAGGCAACTTCCAGGAGGGAATTTGGGGAGAGAGTGGGAGGACAGCTATGGATCTTGGTTTGCAGAGTAAGCCAAGTCTCCTGGACAATAGCTTGCAAACTTGGAAGAGCTGTGAACAAGATATGCCTAGAATAGCAAGATAATGCATCCCAATATTGGCCCAAACTGTGTCTTTATTATGCATCATAAAGTCTCTAAGAATAACAATCTCTCCTCCAAATGGGGTGGGAGGGGGAGAAAACAGAATCTTCAACATCTAGCTGCCTTCTGCTCAGTGACTCCTCCTAAGCACAGAAAGGCAATGAAAACACCCAGAACCAATTTCAACTTCCAAGTTTCAAATACATGAAGCCCATCTCTTTCCACTCAATCATTCCCTGGAATGACTAACAAACTCCTTTCCCTAAGCCACACATACTCCCCACCAAAGCACAGAGGCCTTCATAAAATATGTGCCTTGTGACATTAATTCTGTCACCTGAAGGAAGAGACTAGATAAAATGCAAAACCAAACGGAAACTTTTCCTCTAATTACTGAAGAGTTTGGAGAGTCTGTGCAAAACCCAACAGTCAGGATTTCCCCATAGTACCAACTCTTGTTTTTAAAATGCAACTTAAAAGTAATAGCCACATTGATGCAACACTACACTAAGGGAGAATAATGAACCTAATAAAACTAGCGATTTTCCAATTGCTATTGCTACTGGAAACACTGATTATGCTAATTAAAGGGTAGAATAGTAAATACCAACTCTTTTGCATCCAATTAAGTGCTCAGATTATTTCTCAGAAGTATTTGTTGAAAATAGCACTTTTGATTATCATGGGTTCCAAATAAACACAGCCGTGTGTGTGTGTGTGTGTGTGTGTGTGTGTGTGTGTGTGTGTTCACTCACATACACATTTCTCTCTGGAGCTCATTTCATGGAGCAGCAAGGCTCTTAAAATTCTCATGGGACCAAGTGAGAAAAATCATAGTTTCCTAAGACTACAGAATATCTTTAAAGAAAGTGCTGAGAATACAGTACATGAAAACAATTCCATTTCAAGTTGAGAACATCTGAGATTTTAACATGCAAACGTCAGGAATTCAACTGGATATGCAGGGCAGCCTAAGTCCCTCAGCATATCAATGTCAGTTATTCTAAACAATAAAACAGCCAGCCAAACGACATCCTACAAAATGTTAGAAGTGTCATCCTTCAGGTCAATTCCATACTTGAGAGCAAAGTCAACTTATGTGTAATTTAAACAAAGCACCTTCCCTAAAAACTGAGAATTATGTCAACTGCCAATCAGAAATGCAATAAATAAATATTAGAGGATTTGCAAGTTAAAGCAGCCGTAGAAATTCTATTATCGAAAGAAATGTACTACCTGTGGAGGTTACAAAGAAGATGCTAGAGCCCAAAAGAGAAAGCGTTTCTGTAACTCTTAGTTCTATAAGTTAACCAGAAAATATGGTTCATGCATTCATTCCAGATGTATGTAATCAACAATTAGCACTTACTCTGAGCCAGGCTTGTTCTAGGTCCCAGGAAAAGTGCAGCCAACAAGACAGACATGGTCCCTGATCTCCTTGAGCTCACATTCTGGAGGAGAGAAACAGACAGTAAATAAGTTAACAAATCAAGATAATTTCAGGTTGGGGAAAGCACTTGAGAGAAAATAAAACTGGATCCACCTAATAGAAACTGAGTGCTGGAGGGCAGAGGGGATCATATTTCACCTCTAGCTATGGGTAGCAGAGCTCCTGGAGCCTTGCAAAGTATTTGGATGGAGTTTCCTAAAAGCAGAGCCTGAGGCAGGGATTCAGTGCACGTACTGCATTGAGGGAGCGGGAGTAAGGAAAACTGACAGGGCAGGGGGAAGAGCTAAGTGACATGTGGTCCCAGCTGGAGACCAGTTTCAGCCTGACCCCATGGAGAGCACTGGAGCATGAACTGAACCCCAATGTTCTCCCACCAGGAGGCCAGGGAGTTGGTCTCTTGTCCTCCTGTCAATCACTGGCCACAGGCTGCTGGGGGTGAAGGAGCAATATGAGACACCTTCCCAGGCGACACAGGACGTGGCTACTTGGGTGAGGGTAATTTTCCAGATAATGAGGCAGCTGAGTCATTAGCCACACTCACAGAAGTGGCTGTGGGTGCAATAGTCCAGTATGGGGATCTGGATGGGGCACCAATGGCACCCCTACAACTTCCAAATTGCTTTCCTACTTCTCAAACATACATGGGAAGTTTTGGGGAGGGAGGTTCATCGTTGTTGTTAATCCTCACCCGAGGATATTTTTTTCCATTGATTTTTAGAGAGAATGGAAGGGAGGGAGGGAAGGGGAGAGAAAAAAGAGAGAGAGAGAAACATCAATGTGAGAGAGACATCCGTTGGTTGCCTCCTGCACACGCCCTGCACACGCTCTGACTGGGGCCAGAGATCAAACCTACCACCCAGGTACATGCCGTTGACCAGGAATCAAAGCCATGACACTTTGGTACAGAGGCCAACACTCTAACCACTGAGCAACACCTGTCAGAGTACAAGGGAAGTTTTGACATTACTCTTGGTTATACCTCTCTGCTCATTTGTTGACAAAATAGACAAAATCTAGGGGCCATTATCCCAAAACTCTTCCCATTTATTCTCCATACTGTCAGCACAGTTTCACCACCACCATCCCTTGGTTTTACTGAAGCCAATGAATTTTAAAGTGTTTTTCAAAACATCCAAATCTTGGGTGATACAGGGAGCCTCACAGAATAGCCCTCAAGGTAATAGCCTAGCTGAGATGAAGGAAAGTACTTGTTCCTTAAATAAGCAGGCCATTCATTCACTGAACCAAAAATCTATTCATTTCTGCCTACTATGCACCCATTCCTGGTTGAGGAACTGCTTTGCAAAAACAGAACCTATTTAGTGAGATGTGTCCATCTCATTAACACATTGGTAAGCATACAGAAAATTATTTTCTTTTATAACTATTTTACCAAGCTTTGTCCAAAACTACCTTTCAGCTACGGAGCAGATCACTTAAGAATATTTTTATGGCCTGGCCAGTGTGGCTCAGTGGTTGAGCGTCAACCCATGCACCAAGAGGTCGCCGGTTCGACTACTGGTCAGGGCACATGCCCAGGTTGTGGGCCCTATCTCCAGTGGGGGGCATGCAGGAGGCAGCCAATCAGTGTTCCCTCTCATTGATGTTTCCATCTCTCTCTCCCTCTCTCTTCCTCTCTCTTTTGAACATCAATAAAGAAAAATATTTTCATGACTTTGCAGTCACGTTTATTGTTAAAACAGCCCCATTTCTGAAGACTCAGTTCTGCTCATGGTAGAACCTTCATCTCAAATCCAAATCAAAGCTCTCCTCCCCAGACGTCCCCTACCTCTCCACAGACCCCACTGGTGGCCCCGGCAGCCTGGAGTAGAAGGAGCGTGGCCTGTGCTCTACTCTTTCAGATACATACACCCCTCTCCCCAGTTTACTCTTTGGAGACAAGGAGAGGAAAAAGACATAAGCTCCCCCCATGACAGATTGTAGGGAAGCCATGACCCTTTTCCTATTGGCTGTAATTTGCTGCCCTGTCTAGCTGCCCATGGCCTGACCGAGGTGCGAAGGTCACCAGGTCCCACTGACAAGGGTCTCCAGTGTCCAGCAGCAATCCTAGGCCTCTCTGGGGCCTTGCAGGACTCAGCTCCATTTCATAGCTGACCCATCTCATTCCTCTATTGTAAGGAAATCAATGCCCATTCTACAGCCATTTCTGCCACTACTGAAGTCCTCCGTCTCATCTTCCCTCTGCAGTCCCCAACCCTGGGGTATACAGGTGCATTCTAGATTGACCTTCAGCACCCTGCAGGAAATGGAAACTACAGGAAATAATCATGGTCCCCTCTTCACCTGACCATGCTGACTCGCCCAATGCTCTTTGTCCCTCTCTAGGAAAAATAAAAGCTAAGCTCATTGAACACTTACTAATGTGTTCTATGTGCATTTGGTCCTCACAACCACCCCCATGAAGTGGCATAAGCATCTCCATTTTATAGACGTGGAAACTGAAGTGGAGAGCATGAGTTGGGTGCATCCAAGTGGTGGGAAAGGATATAACCAGGCAACCCAGCATCAGAGCACACTTTCACCTGCCATATTCTTCTGCCTCTGGGCAGGTCGTCATGCCCAGTGGTTGAGCAAACATCTGCACAAGACAGCAGTCTCCTCCTCTTGCAAACACCCCCAAATGTTATAAGCATTATCTATGGGAACCAATAAGGTAGCTTCTCCCCTCTCCAACAGCCCCAGAGGAAGTCCCAAGATCATATCTCATTAGCCTTGACTGGGACATGGGCCCAAGGCTGAACCAACTACAGTGGCCAGAGGATGCAGTGTCCTCTAGCCAAGCTAGAGCCAGATGTGGAGCCAGCACCCCAAACCTGGAATGGAGCAAGGGCAGAGAGGAGAATCTCCAGGGGAAATCAGGGTATTCCGAACCAGCAGACAGGGCAGTGGGTGCTGGGCAAGCAAACATATTAACTGTCCACTACACACACTGGGGAAGGCCCGTGGTGGCTTGTTATGTCAGGAGGCAAAGAGTACCTAACTGTGTCAAAGCATGAAGCCCAACACTTTATCTTAGTTAATTGACTCAACTCTCACAAAAATTGCGTCAACTTTTTGGCATTTTGCATGTAAAAACACTGAAGCATAAGAGGTTAAAGAACTCACTGTTACCAACTTAGAAACTCATTTTTCTCCATTCTAAGGAATTTTTTTTAATTTTTCCATCTCTGAAGTTAGAGTATATTTTTCAATCACTGGAGTGTCATGTTTTAATTGGCAGTATTGTCCTTCCTATTAGTGCATAAAATAACGGCATGTCTTTCGACTAACAGAGTTTTAGATTAGATGAGATCCTGGTGAAGCCAAGAATAAAATCCAAACCTCTCTGACTCCAAAGCCCATTTGTTTCCTAAACCTCTGGACGAGGGCAGGGATGTCGACAAGTTGGGCTTTACTTATTATGAAAAAGATATGAGAAGTGATCCTGACGGAATGTTCTTCTTGTGCTTGCAGGGGAGGAAGACGGCGTCATTCCACTATCCCGGGGGAGGTGCTACATACAAAGGTGAAGCCGTCCAGAGGTCCCTGGTGGAGTCTTACACTCACCCAAACAGCAATGAGACAGAATGGAGGGAGAACATTGATATCGTTATGAACTGGTTCACTAAGGAAGACTTTGACTTCGTGACTCTATACTATGGAGAGCCAGATAACGTGGGACACAAGTACGGGCCAGAGACAGAAAACAGAAGGGTAATTATTCAGCAAATTGACAGAACCATCGGGTACCTGGTGGAAGCCATTGAGAGGCACAGCTTGACTGAGCACCTCAATGTCATCATCACGTCAGACCACGGCATGACAACAGTTAAAAAGAAGCCCAGTGTCACCGAGATCCTCTTGACCAACTACATCAAGTACAAGGACTTGGTCAAGTTTGATATCGTGGACTATGGAGGCTTTGGGATGATCCTGCCCAAACCAGGGCAAGAGGAAGCCCTTTACCAAGCGCTGAAGAATGCACACCCACACCTCAAAGTCTACAAGAAAGAGGAATTTCCAGAACGCTTCCATTTTGCTAAGCATGAGCGGGTCCTGCCAATAGTGCTGTATGCCGACTCTGGTTATAACATCAATGGGGTAAGTTGACTTTAAAATGAATCAAGTCATCTTGGATCTGGGAGACAGCCGCTAGGGAGGGACAGTCTGGAAAACATTAAAACGTAAGTACACAAACATTCAGTGGTAACCCACTGTTTCATATGTGTTCCCACCCCCCCACCCCTGTCCCATATTACCATTATGCAATAATAATGAACACATCCCTGACCAATGCTAAGTGCCCAGTGCTGTACTAGAAACTTAACATGAGTTATTTCGTTTTTATCTAAAGACAGATGCTCTTATCTCCTTCATTTTAATAAGGAAGAAACCACAGCTAGAGAGGGGTCATTGGGGATTAGAAGTGTAAGGCTGATATCTGAACCCAAGCCTGTACACTTTTTGTTTTCAACTTTTACTCATTTATTTTTGTTACAGATGTTTCTCCCCCCATCCCCCACCCCCAGACACCTTCCTCCCCATTCCGCCTCCCCACCACCTCCAGCATTGTTGTCTATGTCCACTGGTTATGCATAAAGCATATGAGTTATTTGGTTTATCTCATCCATCCCCTCCGCACTCTGAGGTTTGTCAGTCTGAACCATCTTCCTTTCTATGTCTCAGGGTTTATTTTGTTCATCAGCTTATTTTGTTCATTATATTCCACAGATAAGTGAGATCATGTGATATTTGTCTTTCTCTGATTGGCTTCTTTCACTTAGCATAATACTCTCCAGACTCCCTCCATGTCATCTCAAAGGATAAGAGATCTCTCTTTCTTACAGCTGCATAGTGTTCCATTGTATATATATACCACAACTTTGTATCCACTCATCCATTGATGGACACCTGGGTTGTTTCCAGATCTTAGCTATAGTAAATAGTGCTGCTATGAACATAGGGGTACATATATTCTTTCTGATTGGTGGTTCAGGCTTCTTAGGATGTGTTCCTAGAAGTGGGACCACTGGGTCAAATGGCAGATCCATTTTTAATTTTTTGAGGAAACACCATATTGTCTTCCATAGTGGCTGCACCAGTCTGCATGCCCACCAGCAGTGTGCTGGAGTCCCTTTTCTCCACACCTTCGCCAGCACTTGTTGTTTGATGATTTGTTGATGGCGGCCATTCTGGCAGATGTGAGGTGATACCTCATTGTCGTTTTAATTTGCATCTCTCTAATGATTAGTGACGTTGAGCATTTTTTCATGTCTCTTGGCCATTTGTATGTCCTGTTTGGAGAGGTGTCTATTTAGGTCCTCTGCCCATTTTTTAATCAGGTTCTTTGTCTTCCTTTTGTTGAGTTGTTTGAGCACTCTATATTTTGGAAATTAACCACTTATCTGATGTATTGTTGGCAATTATGCTCTCTCATATAGTGGGTTCCCTTTCCATTTTGATGGTTGTTTCTTTTGCTGCACAGAAGCTTTTTAATTTCATGTAGTCCCATGTTTTCATTTTTCTTTTGTTTCTCTTGCCTTAGGTGATGTATCAGCATATGATGTCTGAAATTTTGTTGCCTACATTTTCTTCTAGGATTTTTATGGATTCATAAGTCACATTTAAGTCTTTTATCCATTTTGAGTTTATTCTCGTGTATGGTGCAAGTTGGTGGTTTAGTTTCTTTTCTTTTTTTTTTTTCATGTAGCTGTCCAATTTTCCCAACATCATTTATTTAAAAGGCTGTCTTTACTCCATTGTATGCTCTTGCCACCTTTGTCAAATATTAATTGAGCATAATGTCTTGGGTCAATTTCTGTGTTCTCTGTTCTGTTCCATTGATCTATCTGCCTGTTCTTGTGCCAGTACCAGGCTGTTTTGATTATAATGGCTTTGTAATATAACTTGATATCTGGTTGTGATCCCTCCTACTTTGTCCTTCTTTTTCAAGATTGCTGTGGCTATTAGGGATCTTTTTTGGTTCCATATAACCTTTTGAAGTATTTGTTCTAGTTCTGTGAAATATGTCATTGGTATTTTAATAGGGATTGCATTTAATATATAGACTGCTTTGGGTAGTATGGACATTTTAATGTTGATTCTTCCAATCCATGAACAAGGTATGTGCTTCCACTTTTTTATATCTTCCTCTATTTCTTTTTTTAATCTTCTGTAGTTTTCTGCAAATAGGTCCTTTACTTATTTGGTTAAGTTTATTTCTAGGTATCTTAATTTTTTTTTAGCAATGGTAAATGAGATTTTTTTTTTTTTTTTTTTTTTTAGTTTCTCTTTCTGTGAGTTCATTATTGGTGTGTAAGAATGCTGTCGATTTCTTGATGTTCATTTTGTATCCTGCTACTTTGCCAAATTCATTTATTAAATCAATAGATTTTGATAGAGTCTAGGGTTTTCTATCTACAAAATCATGTCATTTGCGAATAATGACAGTTTCGCTTCCTCCTTTCCCATTTGGATCCCTTTTATTTTTTCTTCTTTTCTAATTGCTGTTACAAAGACTTCCAGTACTATGTTAAATAAGAGTGGTGAAAGTGGGCATCCCTGTCTTGTTCCTGTTCTTAAGAGAAATGCTTTTAGTTTTTGCCCATTGAGTATGATGTTGGCTGTAGGTTTTTCATATATGGCCTTTATTATATCGAAATATGATCCCGCTATTCCCACATTGCTGAGAGTTTTTATCGGAAATGGGTGCTGGATTTTGTCAAATGCTTTTTCAGCATCTATTGATATGATCATATGGTTTTTATCTTTCATTTTGTTTATGTGGTGTGTCACATTTATTGATTTGCAAATATTGTACCAGCCTTGCATCCTTGGGATAAATCCACTTAGTCATGGTGAATAATTTTTTTAATGTATCGCTGGATCTGATTTGCTAATATTTTGGTATCTGTGTTCATCAGGAATATTGGCCTGTAGTTTTCTTTCTTTGTAGTGTCTGTATCTGCTTTTGGAATTAGAATTATGCTGGCCTCATAGAACGAGTTTGGAAGTCTTCCTTCTTCTTGAAATTTTTGGAATAGTTTGAGGAGAATGGGTGTTAGTTCTTCTTTGAATGTTCGATAAAACTCCCCCATGAAGCCATCTGGGCTCGGGCTTTTGTTTCCTGGGAGAGTCTTGCTTACATCTTCAATTTCCTTAGTTGTTATTGGTCTGTTCAAGTTTTCTGTCTCTTCCGGGTTCGGTTTTGGAAGAATATGTGTTCCTTCAAATTTGTCCATTTCACTTAGATTGTCCAATTTGTTGCTGTATAATTGTTTATAGTAGTTGTCAAGGATCCTTTGTATTTCTGTGCTGTCAGTTGTTACTTCTTTTCTTTTGTTTCTGGTTTTGTTTATTTGGGTCCTCTCTCTTTGTTTCTTGACGAGTCTAGCTAAGGGTCTATCAATCTTGTTTATATTTTCAAGGAACAAGCTCTTTGTTTCATTGATCTTTTGAATTGATTTTTTGGTCTCTATGTCATTTATTTCTGCTCTGATCTTTACTATTTCTTTCCTTTTATATGCTCTGGGTTTTTCATTTTGTTTATTTTCTAGATCTTTAAGTTGTAGGGTTAGAAAGTCAATTAGAAATTTTTCTTGTTTCTTGAGGTAGGCCTGTAGTGCTATGAACTTCCCTCTCAGAACTGCTTTCGCTGCATCCCATAGATTTTGTGTTGTTGTTTTGTTTTGTTCATTTTCATTGGTTTCCAGGAAGTTTTTAATTTCTTGCTTGATCTCCTTGGTAACCCATTCATTGTTTAATAACATGCTATTTAGCCTCCATGTGTTTGGATTTTTTTTTTGTTTTTTTTTTTTTTGGCGTGTTTTTGTTGTAATTGATTTCTAGTTTCATGCCACTGTGATCTGAGAAGATGCTTGATATGATTTCAATCTTCTTCAACTTGCGGAGATTAGTTTGTGTTGTAACATGTAGTCTATCTTTGAGAATGTCCCATGTGAATTCTGCAGTTTTGGGGTGTAATTCTCTGTAGATATCTATTAAATCCATTTGATCTAGTGCATAATTTAGAGTCTCTGTTTCCTTGTTAATTTTTTGTCTAGAGGATCTATCCAGTGTTGTCAGTGTGCTGTTAAAGTCCCCTGCTATGATTGTATTGCTGTCGATTTCTCCTTTGAAGTCTTCCAGAAGTTTTTTAAGATATTTTGGTGTTCCTATACTGGGTGCATATATGTTTACCAAGGTTATATCTTCCTGTTGGATAGATCCTTTCAATGTTATATAGTAGCCTTCTTTGTCTCTAGTTATGGCCTTCATTTTGAAATCTATTTTATCAGATATGAGTATTGCTACTCTAGCTTTTTTTCCTTTTGTTGGCTTGGAAGATTATTTTTCATCCCTTCACTTTCAACCTATGTGAGTTCTTTTTTTTTTTTTTTTTTTTTGTTCAGATAGAGTGGGAGGGAGAGAGAGGAAGAGAGAGAGAGAGAAACATCAATGTGAAAGGGACACATCGAGTGGCTGCCACCCGCACGACCAACCAGGGCCGGGGACAAACTGCAACCGAGGTACGTGCCCTTAGCGGGAACCGAACCCGGGTCTCTCCAGACCGCAGGCTGACTCTCTAACCGCTGAGCCAAACCAGCCAGGGCCTATGTGAGTCTTTTGTTGTGAAGTGGGTGTCTTGTAAAGAACATATATATGAGTCATGCTTTTTTATCCAATCAGCTACTCTTTGTCTTTTGATCAGAGCATTCAATCCATTTACATTTAAGGTTATTATTGATATGTACTTATTTATTGCCATTTTTGTTTATTGTGGTTATATTTTTCTTCCTATTTCTTCTACTAATTACAGTAGTCCTTTTAACATTTCTTGTAGTGCTGTTTTGGTGTTAATATATTCCCTTAGCCTTTTTTGTGTGTGGAAAACTCTATTTGAGCTTCTATTTTGAATAATAGCCTTGCTGGATAGAGTAGTCTTGGATTCAGAGCTTTGTTCTTCATGACCTTGATTACTTCATGCCACTCCCTTCTGGCCGTAGTGTTTCTGCTGAGAAGTCAGCTGAGAGCCTTATGGGGTTTCCTTAGTAGGTAACCTGTTACTTATCTCTTGCTGCCTTTAGGATTCTCTCTTTGTATTTAATTTTTGGCATTTTAATTACTATGTGTCTTGTTGTGAGCCTGTTTGGGTTCTTCTTACTTGGGGCTCTCTGTGCTTCTTAACCTGAATGCCTTCTTCCTTTGCCAAGTTAGGAAAGTTTTCTGTCACTATTTCTTCAAATATATTCTCTAACCCTTGCCCATTTTCTTCCTCTTCGGGGACTCCTGTGATGCGAATGTTATTATGTTTAAAGTTGTCCCACAATTCTCTTAAGCTGTCTTCCTATTTTTTTTTTCTTTTGGCTTTCTGATTGGTTGATTTTTTTCTACCCTGTCTTCTAGTTCACTGATCTGGTCCTCAGCTTCCTCTGCTCTTCTGGTTATTCCTTCCAATGTGTTCTTTATTTCTGCTATGTCATTTATTTACAATTGGTTGGTTTTCAATGTTTCTATATCTTTACTCATGCTGTTGAGCTCTCTACTCATATTGTTGAGCTTCCTCATTATCATTGCTATGAACTCTACCTCTGATAACTTGCTTAACTGCAGTTCATTTATCTCATTTTCAGTAGAGTTCTCTTATTCTTTCATTTGGGATTTGTTTCTTTGTTTCACCATTTTGGCTATCTCAGTTTGTTTTGGAGCCTGCCAAATTTTCCTTGTGGGTGTTGGTGTTCTGCTGATTGTGGCTCCCTCTACTGAGTTTGGATGAGTATGGGAGAACCCACATTAAACACCACTGTCAAGTTTTATTTTTCTGGGTAGATTTACAAGCCCAGGAAAAGTTCAGTTATCCTCTAGCTCTTTGCCTGGAGGTTGTTAGTCTCAGTTACTTGATGAGCCTTGGGTTGTAACCCTCAAATGAATGAAAAATTCCCTCAGGTATTGAGGTTAAGGGGATTTCCAGAGGGTAGGACAGAAGCTGGCTGTTGATGAGTCTCAATTTGCATTTCTCTGGTCTGGCTGAGTGGTTAAATTCCTGAGGGAGGGGCTGTTGCTTCTCCCTGGGGCTAAGGGAAGGGGCTCTTTAAGTAATATGGCTACTGCCCTGTGAGGGAGTGATTCAGCAAAAAATTCCCATTGCGCTCTCCCCTTTTCAAGTTCCTGAGTCTCCGCAGATTACCAGTCCAATCCATCCTCTCTCTGTCAGAGCCCAAGGTAAATTGTTGTAGCGAATTTAGTGCTGTTACCTGGTCCTCTGTGCTGTGGAGCCAGCTTTGAATTTTAACCCCAAGGGAGCTGCTCACAGCAAAAACAGCTGCTGTTCATTGGCTCCCAGCCCTCCCTCTCACACTTCTGCAGTTCTTACCAGGCTTGATTCAGTGTTCTTTTTCCTGTCCTTGGTTATATGGGTCCTCTCCAGCTGCTTTTCTGTTACTTTTTCCTGACAATTTGTCTTTATTTTAGTTGTAATTCCAGTTTAGTCCTGGGAGATGGTCTGTGTAGCTTCCATTCACTCTGCCACCATTTTGGAATCTTCCCTGAGCCTGTAAACTTGATTATTATGCACAGATCACCAAGAGATTCACCAAAAATACCACCTCCTAGTTCCCCTTTGTACATATCCAAAAAAAGAGCAATCTTTTTTTTCTGTTCACACAAAAATTTATAAACAAATGCTCACAGCATCATTATTCACAATAACCAAACAGTGAAAACAACCCAAATGCCTATCAACTGATGGATGGGTAAACAAATGATATATCCATACAGTGCAATACTATGTAGCCAATACAAGGAACAAAGAACTGATACATGCTACAACTTGAATGAACCTCAAGAACATTATGCCCAGTGAAAGAAATTAGATACAAAGAACCACATATTCTATGATTCCATCTAAATTAAATCTCCAGAACAGGCAAATCTACAGAAGCAGAACATAGATCGGTGGTTGTCTCGGGCCAGGGGTGGGGAAGACTTCAGGACAAATGGGGAGTGACTGGGGAAGGCAACCGGGTTTCTTTTTGGGGTGATGTTAATCTTCTAAATTTGATTGTGGTAGTAGCTGCATAGCTCTGTGAATACACTAAAAATCATTGATTTGTATACTTTAAATGGTATGTAAATTATGTCTCAACAAAGTTGTTCTAAAAAAACAAGCAAGTCTAAAGAAGAAAATACAAAAATCAATGCTAATTGTGAGACATAAGTAAAATGGTGTGGTTTTTGTTAACTACTAACCAATAATTCATGGCAGAACAAAGTTGAGATGATGTTTAAATATCACATAACAGAGGACTATCTCAGGTACAGCTTGAAGAACCCCTGTCTAAGGCTGTGGGGACAGGAACCAAACATTATAATTATGTTTGCATTCTGTATACTTTCAGCTTGCTATAAGTCCTGAGTATAATAGATATGGGAAAACTCAGGTCATTATGATCTAATGGTGGTGGAAATATTCACAATAAAATGCAATAATTTGTTGGTATTTTATAATCCCTCAAGTATCCCAAAACACTGAGGATGGGTTCCCAAAGCTCAGGCCTCTCTAAGGGGAGATTCCAGAGCCAGTGGCCTCTTTGTAAACCTGGTTCATGATGTAACAGGTTGCAAGTATTGTGAAGGCATTAAATGGACAGTCACATTCCCAACGTGATGAACCAGATAGTTTGAGAGAATAGGATGCTGTGATCAGTTTAATCTCTGGCAAACTGACAATTAGACAGAAAATCCTTTGGTCTCAGTACATCTCCTTGAGTATACTTCTTGAATTCCCATCTACCTGCCTGCCTTGAGGCACAAAGTATAGTGGATGCTATGCTTCCCTCTTCAGGGACTAAGGAGTTTGCAAACCACATGAGGCCCTCACTTGCTCTTTTTTCCCCCTAAATACTCCCCAGGGAGGGAGGGGGAAAGAGAGAGAAACATCGTTGTGAGAGAGACACATTGATTGATTGCCTCTCCAATGACCCTGACCAGGGCTGGGGATCGAACCTGCAACCCAGGTACGTGCTCTTGACCGGGAATCAATCCCATGATTCTTTGGTTCTCAGGCTGATGCTGTAACTGCTGAGCTAAACTAGCCAGGGCTCAGGCACTTGCTCTCGATGGGCTTCCCCGTGGCCTCAAAGGTCATTGGACTGGTTTCTTCAGCGAGGGTGAGGGAGCCTGAGCTGAGTGAGAGAATGTTTCTGTATTCACCAGGCCAAATATGAGACCAAGTTTCCAAAGTACAGAGCATCACATTTCTTACATGCTAGAATATCTGTTGGTCCTAAGAAAATATAAACAGTATTGTAACTCTTACTTAGTCATTTGAAAAAGGGCACAGACAAAAACCTATCTGGAATTCATTAAATAATTATCTACAGTCTTTAATCCCTTCTCTTCAAACCACCCCCCAAAATATAGACACACTTTTATGCTATAAAAAACATACCTGGCTCTAGAACCAGGCAGTCTGGGTTCAGATAGCTGCTCCAAACCTTGCTACGACATGACTCAGGTCAGGCTCCTCACTTCTCATATCTTCAAAATAGGGATGATAATAATAGTGCCCTTGCTGGGCCACTGTGAGGGTCAAAAGAGTTAACATATATTGGTAAAGCATTCAGAACAACTCATGGTACATAGTAAGCGCTCTATGCTTGAGCTTATTGTTATTGTCACTATTGTTGTCATTATCTTCTTGCTGTTTCTAATGGGTATGCTCTCTTCACTCTCTCTTAAAGATCTTTCATTCCTTGCTCTTCTTCCTGCCACTGCAGAAAGCAGTGTCCTTCCTCATCGTTTAAATTTTCAAAGATTTCATGGATCCCACAAGTATGAAATTACCTCAGGGGCAATCAGTGAATCAGAATATAAAGTGGCTTTTTTGTTATTTTTCAGCGACTTATAATATATTTCAACAAAGGAGATCACGGCTTTGATAATGATCTCATGGACATGAAGACCATATTCAGAGCTTTCGGGCCAAATTTCAAGAAGAATCACCTGGCTGAGCCTTTTGACAGCATCCATATCTACCCACTCATGTGTAAGCTTCTGGGGGTTACCCCTGAACCTCATAACGGCTCCCTGGCAGTCACCCAGGAAATGCTTGTGGACTCTTACAACCAGCAGCCAGGTGAGATATAAAAACAGCCACCAGCAATGAGGTATCACCTCACACCTGTCAGAATGGCCGCCATCAACAAATCATCAAATAACAAGTGTTTACGAGGGTATGGAGAAAAGGGGACTCTAGTAGACTGCTGATGGGAATGCAGACTGGTGCAGCCACTATGGAAAACACTATGGTGTTACCTCAAAAAATTAAAAATTGAATTGCCATTTGACCCAGTGATCCCACTTCTAGGAATATACCCTAAGAAGCCTGAAACACCAATCAGAAAGAATATATGTATCCCCATGTTCCTAACAGTACTATTTACAGTAGCTAAGATCTGGAAACAGCCCAAGTATCCATCAATAAATGAGTGGATAAAAAAGCTGTGGTACATATATACAATGGAATACTATGCAGCTGTAAGAAAGAAAGATCTCTTATCCTTTAAGATGACATGAAGGGACCTGGAGAGTATTATCCTAAGCAAAACAAGCCAAGCAGAGAAAGACAAATATCACATGATCTCACTTATTTGTGGAATATAATGAACATAACAGTCTGAGGAACTGGGTAGACCCAGAGATGTGGAAGTAGGGTACAGACTGACAACCCTCAGAAGAGGGGGACGAGGGGAGGGAAGAGATAAACCACAGAATTTATATGCATGTACATATAACCGATGGACATGAACAACAAAGCTGGGGTCAGGGTGGGGGGGATGGGGAGGAGAGTGTCAATGGGAAAAAATGGAGAAACATCTGTAACAAAAATAAATTTAAAAAACAAAAAAACACAGCCACCAGAAAATTGGCAGCACAGTCTGTTCTGTCCTGAGCAAGAACAGATTCATAATGGGGTCTTCTGGGGAGGGAGTGAAATCAAGCAGAATAATCCTGTTTCCCTGCAGCTTCAGCACCCCCAGCACAAGATATCAGCAGCTCTAAAAAGATAGCAGAGGAGGTAGGGAAACCCAGGAAGTGCTGGTGACATTTTACATAGTGCCTCCGGGGCAAAGGGAAGTCCCTCCATAGAGGAAGTCAGAGGATTATCCTTCTGATCCTCAGAAATCAAGTGCAGTCTGCCCCGATGCCCCTTGCAGATACCGAAAATTAGCCTTCCTTCCGTAGCTCTGTGCATGTTGGTGCCTGGAGAAAGCTGCTTACCATTTCACTCATTGCTGAAAAAAAGGGGGCAGGGGCTCCTGTAAATGAGGTTGCTAATTCTTAAGACTTCAGAATCCTAAATCTGGTCCCTGGCCAGGTGGATCATTTGGTTGGAGCGCCGTCCTGTACACCAAAAGGTTGCGGGTTCGATCCTCCGTTAGGGCAAGTGCAGGAGGCAACCGATTGATGTTTCTCTTTCACATCGATGTTTCTCTCTCTTTCTCTTCCTCTCTCTCTAAAATCAATAAACATATCCTCAAGTGAGGATTTTTTTAAAATCCCGAATCTGGGCGACATAAAGGAAGAAAGAAAGCATCTCTGGGAATTCAGTTGTTTGCAAACCCTGGCCAGATTTTCCTCTGCCAGGAGAGACTTAGATACTGCCTAATGATTTATCGAGTACTAAGAGCAACCATACTCAATCAAAACAGTATAAAGAACAGCTTCTTGCACCCTTCTTCCCTTCTTCCAAGCCACTGCCCATGATCTTGTGAACTTACAAAAAGCAGGTCCTTTTGCAGAAAACTAATTAAATAAATGACCACTTCAAATTATTTAGGATTTTTTTTTTTTAACTTTAGAGTTTGCTCAACTATTTGGACCCTACTTCTGTCTAAGGTAAGGTGTGTTTGACCATCAGTTATTGATAAGCAGAACATCCCACCAACTGATTTTTAGTGAATTGGCTTTTAGCAAAGTGGTCATTTGGCAAAGTGGTCATTAGGCAAATGGGTCATTTGACAAATAGGTCGTTTAGTAAATCGGCTTTCAATGACTTGCCCTGTAAGATTTCTCTACAGTGAGCACTTTCTTGGGTTAAATGTATATTTCATTTCCATAATTAATATTCACTAGTGCCTGGATGGGAAACTTCCCAGGGACCCAGGAGCATCTGGAACAGCCTCTTAATAATCAGACAGTTAAAATCCATCTGATTTTTTTAACAGGAGCGGAGATGCAGAGGGCATCTGTTCTCCAAAATACAGCCATAGGTCTTGGGACTGTCACAGGAGTTCTTGTAGTTCTATTTGTCACTATCGTGACATACACAGCGATTCGTCGGAAAAAGAAGTGAGTGGCCTTTGGGTTTCCTGTGTTTGGTGCACATTGTAATAATCCATTTCTACCACTTCCTGCCACAGGGGGTCCAGCACTTTGAGAACCCAGCAATCAGAGCCAATTTGGGACCAGGGCTCAGAAGAGACCCCAGCTTGGTTTAATAATCTACTTTCATTGTCTCAAAATTCTTAATTTTTAACAAGGACCCTGCATTTGCATTTTGCACGGGACCCCTAATTATGCACTGGTTGTATTCATTTTCTAGAGCTGCCATAACAAAGTACCACAAACTGTGTGGCTTAAAACAACAGAAATGTATTGTTCCGCAGATCTGGAGGCTAGAAGTCCAAAATCAAGGGTTGAGCAGGGCCATGGTCCCGCTGAAACCTGTAGGGGAAGGTCCTCCCTTGCCTCTTCTAGCTTCTGGTGGCTGCCAGCAATCCTTGATGTTCTTTCTCCCATCTCTGCCTCCACCGTCCCACAGCCCCCTTTTTCCTGTGTCTCTGTCTTTTAAGGATACCAGTCATGGGATTTAGGGCATCCTGTAACCCAGTATGACCCCACCTTAATATAATTATATCTACAAAGACCCTATTTCCAAATAAGGTCACATTCCTAGGTACCAGGTGTTAGGACTTTTAACAAATCTTTTGGGGGAATATAATTCAACCTATAATATTGGTTCTACCACCAATCAAAGCATTATATGAGCCTGGCCCACCACTGTCTATATCTCAATAGTTTATCATTAGACTGAGCCTTCCATATTATTACACCCAATCCTGACCATTCTTCTACTTTAACACAGCATGGGGACCTCCTGAACACTATAAACTAAGGAAAGGCAGAACTTTACTTAACCTTAACTCCATTTCAAAGCCCACATTTAACGTAATTTATATTTAAACCATAAAATTTTCCTGTAAGTTGAAACATGACCTGTAAAGGTCTCTACACCCTGAAGCAAATTTTTAGAAAGAAATCAATTGGTCCTTTTTTACAGAAACCATTATCCATAGGATAGATACAGGGAAAACTGCAATGTACTGATTGAATTGCCATGCCCACAGCATAATTTCTAAAAGGCAACCATTCTATACAGTTAAAAGCATTAGGTTGTTATTATTATTATTATTATTATTATTATTATTGAAAGCTCAAATCCAGAAGCTGAATCTTTAATTTAGCATGTGCTCACACACCCCTCCTGCCCCTGGAAGGACCACTGAGATATGTTCTAATGCTTCTCTCCATATCAACACCACCTGGAATTGTTACTCGCTGTGTTAACAACAATGGTTACTTACTGTGTTAAACAGCAGTCTAATCTTCACTTACACCTGAACATACCACACCTCTGAGGTCCATAGAACGTCATCAGTGCCTTGATCCTTCCAGATTCAGACCTGAAATGCATCACCTTTGTCCCTCCTGAAAGCCCAATGCTGTGGCCCACTCAGGGTCCTTCCCCCAATTTGCTTCCCATCTATGGCACCAGGAAATGTTGGACCAGCCTAGGTTTATTAATATCTTAGCATAACATCATACAGTGTTACTATGGCATTGACTCTACATGTCCTTTCACTCCTCAGAGGAAAGGTAATTAATAGCTATTATGTGTGTTCATAGAATAAGACCTTTAGTTATGAGTTTAACTGATAGAATAAGTCCCATGGTTATGAGTTTAACTGACCCATTCCCATTGGTTTTCTATTACAGGCAGAGAGCTGATCAAAACATCAAAAGTGAGCCAATGCACCTGACCGAGCTTCCGAGAGCCATCCTTTAGGACCAAGACTCAAATCATAGTTAAGACTCATTGTTGTATCACAGGTGGTTCTATCTCTGGAGACTGAGAATAAGAGGATTTATGCAACATCTCGGAACCAGAAACCATGGATTCCATGTAAAAACACAGCAATCGCCACAGTGCACCTTCTTTATTTAAATCAACAGTGTTAAGGGAATAAAAGATGATCAATTTTTGTGTCAGATCCTGCACTCATTTGGTTGTGGAAGAAGCACGACAGACATGGGAGAATAAATACATTCTATTAGAGTTCATTCTCCTCTCTTGTTCTCATTGCTGAGCAGGGCTCCAGTGTTTCTTGTCTGAAAGGGGTAATGAGATTTAATGTGTCCTCTCATCTACCCTCTGCAAGTATATTTAACAAATTAAGCTCTCAAGACGCTTCTAAATGGAGTTTTGTTGAGAGACGTGTAACCACGTAGCCTATGAACACAGTTCGAACTCCAGAGGCAGCACTGCTGAGGTGGGAACTGCCTGCCCTGCCTCTCACTCAAGACAGAATAATGCCCAACAGAAATTATTATCGTTTTTGGTGGTTGTTGTTAATCCTCACCCAAGAATATTTTTCCATTGCTTTTTAGATAGAGTGGAAGGGAGGGGCGCGGGGAGAAAGAGAGAAACATCGATGTGAAAGGGGCCAGGGTCGGAAGACCCGACCGGGCCGGAAATCGAACCTGCAATCCAGGTACATGCCTTTGACCGGGAATTGAATCCATGACCCCATGGTCTGCCAGAGCAACTATCTTTTTCTTTTCCTCCTTGTCCCCATCTCAGCACCAGCCCACAACACCCAAGAGCCCTCTTCCTCTTCTTTCAGATTCCTTTTTCCTGCCCAGTGACAACTCCCACTCAGCTCCATGTGCTCGGCAGCCTGGCATATAATGCCGTCATACCTCTCCATGTATCTGCGTGTTAATTAGTTCAATGTCTCCCTCCCTAAGAGCCCCTGAGCCCCTGCAGAGCTGGGACACCCTTGGTTTTTCTGTTGCATCCCCAATACCTGACATGCCAAACGCATTAAGTGCTTAATAAGTATCTGGTGAACAAAAGTCCCCATGGGTTTGGGGTTTGGGGAGCCTGAGCTCCTGCCTGCAGCTGGAGGAGGTCATGCAGAGGGCAGGGCTAGGGGGAGCCGCCCAGAGTAGACGAGTCTCCTTGCCCCTCCTCTGCTGACGCCCCCAAAGTGGGAGGCGATTCTGGGACACAGCCTTGAGAACTGTGGTGTGGGGACCACTTGCACTGGGTACGTGACACCAAAGACAAGACTCTTAAGTAAGCTCCCTTATTAAACCTGCCACCTACCATCCGGAGCGGCCTGCCTCTCTTCCGTTTCTCTCCGCCCTCAGTTTGGAAAACACCACCTTGACCTAAGTGCCCTTTTCCAAGGAGAGAGAGCAGCCATGGCCCGAGCCCATGGACCCTGGGCCTGGGAAGGTACCCCCGCACCCTCGAGGGGCAAGAGGGCGGGCGGCCAGGGTCCTTTCTGCCCGTTCACACCGAGGAGGCGCTGACGGGGACAGGACTAGGATAAGGCGGCTGGGGAAGCCCCGACAAAAAGGTCCTCATAAAAGGGCAGGAACAGCGAGAATGAGAGAATGAGTTCCGGGGTCTCAGCCTCACCGGGAGCTCCCAGGGAAGCGCTCGCAGCTCTGCAAAACCCTAATCAGGCTCCAACCCTGACTCCGCCCCGCCGGTACCTTGGCCCCGCCCCTGCCAACCCTGGCCCCACCCCCCCGGGTCTCAAACCTCGCCCGCAGCCCTCCTCCAGGACCCGCCTCGGACCTTCCCCAAGTCCCGCCTCCCAGAACCCCAAGCCCCTCCCCCAGAGCCCGAGCAGCGCCTGCCCGCGCCCAAGCCCCGCCCCCAACCCTTCTCGGGCCCGCCTCAAGCCCCGCCCCCAGGCGCCTCCCCGCTCCCAGCCGCCTCCCGGGCGACGCTGCGGCTCCGCCCCGCCATGGCGCCCGACGACAGCGCCGAGATCTCGCGCCTGCTGCAGAGATTCGAGCGCCGCTTCTTGGCGACGCGTGCGCTGCGCTCCTTCCCCTGGCAGGTGGGCGACGGGGCGCGCTGAGGGCGAACGGTGGGGGGGCGAAGGCCTGGAGAGGGGGGCGCTTTGGGCTCCCACCCCCGCCCTCCCCGCCACGTGCCGGCCTGACCGTAACGCCGGTCCTCGTCCCGCAGCGCGGACGGGAGGCGGAGAGCAGGAGGAGCGCCTGCACGCCCCGGGAGCCCGCGCTGCACCCGCTGTCAGCTCCCTCCTGCCTGGGCCCTCCCGCCCTTTGCGCCTGGGGTCCCAGGAACGGAAGGATGCAGCGCTTCCTCCAACTCCCTTTCACGCGGGTGTTTAGGGTCATGGACAATTCCCAAGAGTTTTCGTGACTTTTTTTTTTAGCCAGATATCGGTCTGACCATTGAGTAACAACTATTGTTGCCCATTTAAACAGTCAATGGCCTCAGGACAGTTGGAGGTCACGTTTCAATGAGCGCAGTGACCAGGTCACAGACAGTCCCCCCACCTACATACACACACACACACACACACCCAAAAGTGTACTGCATGCCTTCCATGAGCCATCAGCAGAGGACGAAATCGTTTCAGAGGCAGCTTGAGTCTCTTAAGCCTCTAATGGAAGACAGGGAGGAACAAAGCCGGCCAGAAAATAGATGAAAGAGGTCTGGCCTTCCCTGCCCTGCGGACCTGCCCTTGTCGCAGAGGTCAATGGTGTTGGAGCAGCCTCCTTCTGCCAAGGAGGGGCTTCTAATGACACTGCCTCCTTTATAATTCATGTGCCATGAGCTCACTGGGTGACTCAGTTTGGATATGTATTCTTCCCAGGTCTTCCCCATCTTCAGGGGTGGTGGTAGTCATTTGTATTTTATTGACAAACGATTTGGCATTCTGAGAGCTCATTTCCAGTCAGAAAAGAATATCTACATTTTTTAACCCCCAATTTAAGCCTTCATAATAGCATCTATGGGACCCAATTCCCTATCAACTAGAATCGGTCACATGAAATGAGTGCATACTCTGTACCAGGACCATACTAAATTAACACTTAGGCTGGCCCACAACACCCATGTGGTGGGTACTATTACCATCATAGTGTTTGACTAGAGAAGTAGAGTGCATCAGTGGAGAAGAGCTCAGACCTGGGAGACAGCCTGCCTGCTTGGAATCCTGGCCCAATCCCATCCGAGCTGTGTGACCTTGGGCAAGTGACTGCGCATCTCTGGGCCTTGATTTTCTTATTAGTAAAATAGGAGAATAATAATGCTTACCTCATAGGGCTGTTGTCAGGACTACATGAGAATGAAGTATACCTGAGGCAGTGCCTGGCTCATGGTAAGTGGATGTAAGTGTTAGCTAGTATTTTTATTCATCACCCAATGTTTACTGAATGCCTTCCATGAGCCAGACACGAGGATCAGCAGCATACAGATGAGGCCTTGCTGAGAGAGGAGAGCCAGAGAATAAACACGTAAATGAATAAGAATGAAAACGTCAGGGGATGACAGTGGCTATAAAGTCAACAAAACAAGGAAATGTGTCATCAAAGTAGGGGGATCAAGGAAGGCCTCCAAGGGCGCACATTTGAGCTGGGACCTGAACAGTGAAGCAGTGGGCTATGGGAGGTCTAGGGGAGCAGGGAGTACGAAGGTTCTACCAGTGAGAGCAAGCTGCTACAAGGAGGTCAGTGCGGCTGGAGTGGCATCCGCAGAGATGGGATGGGGTGGCGGCAGAGGCAGTGAGAGAGAAAGGCCAGGGCCGGTCTTGTAGGCCTCTTAGAGTGTGATAAGTTGTTCTGGAGAAATGAAGTAATTTGCCCAGTGTCACACACCAGGCAGGCAGTCTGCCTGATTCTGTAGCCTGAGCTCACTCCCCGGCTGGGGTCAACTGCAGGAGAGGACAGTATGTAGCTGGGCCTGGCAGCTGCACATTCTACATGTCCACTTTAACTCGGATGTCAAGTCCAAGGCAAGCCCATCTATGTGGATGTCATGGATAACTAATTCCTGGCTGACCAGTACAGCCACCAAGCCGCCTGTGACCCGGGCGAGGCTCAGTAGCCAGGGCTAATGCAAACCAAGAGTCCGTCTCCTGACATTCTTTCTCCAACTCATCCAGGTGTAACCTGGGACTTGTCAAGGTCAGGCTTTCAGCCGCCTGTGGCTTCCACTTCCAATTGGCCCCAGATCCCTGAGGAGAGATCACTTAGCACTTTGCCAACATGTCCTATTGCATGTGTAATGTTCCTGTGAAAATGCATTGAGACTTCTCTCTCCCCCACTCTGCCTCCAAATAGAGCCTAGAAGAGAAATTAAGGGACTCGGGTTCTGAGCTGCTGCTGGATATTTTGCAGAAGGTAAGAGTCCTCCTGACTTGCCCTTGAGGACATAACAGAAGTGCAGTGGGTGTGCTGGTCTCCTTTAAAAAGAAAGACACTGCATTTGGGTGGTAGCACCTTAGAGAGCTCTGGCTCTTTTGTTTCCTTAGATGAAGATATCAGCATATACAAAACCCTACTTCAGAGGAGGGAGTCTGGGGATGTTTTTTAAACTGTCCACAGAGAAAACAAATGACAGCTGTGGGAACATCTAGCATTTGCTAGCTGTTCAGAGACTTCCTTCTTTGCATTTAAGGAAAAAATAAGAATGCAAATCTTGCCCACTTGTGTCTCATCCTAGAAGTAGATGGGCCCCTGCTTTTTGGAAGTGTTTTGGATTCTAAGGTGCATGTGAGTGAGGATATATATGAAACCACCACTCAGCCTGGCCTGGCCTGGCCCCAGCCTGCCCCGGCCATGTGGATCAAGTGCAGATCACACTGCATCCTGGCTGTCGTCCCTCTGAAGGGTCATGAACCTTCCTCAAAACCCAAAGCTATGGATTCTCCCCCCAGAAAAAAAATGCACTAGAATATATTTTTTATACAAATTCAAAGGAGTCACAGATCCTCCTCCAACCACTAAGCCCATCCAAGGATCTCAGATTAAGAGTTCCTGTGTGCCCTGGCCATGTGGTTCAGTTGGTTGGAGTTTTGTCCCATATACCAAAAGGTTCCCGGTTAGGGCACATATGGAAGGCAACCAATCGATGCTCTCTCTCTCACATTGATGGTTCTCTCGCTCTTGCTCTCTCTCCCTCTTTTCTTCTCTTCCTTCTTAGCCCTGCTTCAAGTGAGAGGATTAAAACAAAGAATTCCTCTGCTGCCCGGTTTGGCTCAGCGGTTAGAGCGTCCGCCTGCGGTCCGGAGAGACCCGGGTTCGGTTCCCGCTAAGGGCATGTACCTCAGTTGCAGTTTGGCCCTGGCCCTGGTTGGTCGTGCGGGTGGCATCCATTCGATGTGTCTCTTTCACGTCGATGTTTCTCTCTCTCTCTCTCTTCCTCTCTATCCCTCCCACTCTATCTGAACAAAAAATGGGAAAGTGTCCTCGGGTGAGGATAAAAAAAAAGAGTTTCTGTGTGGAGGGTGAACCAGGAGTATCCATCTGACCACCAAGGGGAGAAGATGGAGCTGTAGCTAGGAAGGATTTCCAGGGCAATCTAGTTAGTATTCAGGACTGGAGCTCAGAGATGTCCAAGGTCATTGCTCATTGTCTTGTAGCCTACTCTGATTCTCAGCCCACCTACCACCAGCCAACTAGAAAGCCCTGAGCAATGTGTGGGTATTTTGTTGTCCTTGGGTAAAATCGTGTCCTTCCAGCCAACAGGCCCCGGTAACCTGGTTTCTTGCTCTAATTGCTCCTGTCACCCCACCCTCCTTCCCAAGATGCCAGTCTGTGACTGCCTTGAAGCCTGCATAAACTATTCTCTGCCTGAATCTCACTCCCCTGCTCTTTGATTCTCTAGGTTTCTACTAAACTGTCACCCCTGAGAGTCCCCTTTCCCCTCCTCCACGTCCCAGGCAGAGCCCCCACCTTCCTCTGTTTCGAATTCAGGCTGGTTGCCCTGGGAAGAGTATGCCTTAATCCAGTCCAGCTGCTAGAACAGTACCATAGACTGAGTGACTTATAAACAACAGGAATTTATTTCTCACCGTTTGGGGGACTGGGAAGTCCAAGACCAAGGTGCCAGCAGGTCCGGTGCGTGGTGAGGGTCTGCTTGCTGGTTCACAGAGGTCCATCTCCTTGTATCCTCATATGGTGGAAGGCATAATGGAGCTCTTTGGGTCTCTCTAGTTCCACTCATGGGGACTCTACCTCCATGACCTAATCACCTCCCAACAGCCCCACCTCATAAAACCATCGCATTGAGTGTTAGATTTAGCATATGAATTTGGGGAGACAGACATTCAGTTGATAGCAGACCTTGGGTCGGTATGCCTCATGTTCCTGCCCAGAATGGGCATTAGAAACATGGCCTGTGTTCCTGCAGGAGAGGAGTTTTTAGAAAGGGGCTTATTCTGAAGACTTTCTCTTTCAGATGCATGAGGATCACCTGGAGCCAGAACCCTTGTGTCTATACATGTCTTTGCTGAGGGACCAAGTAACTGGGGTTTGCCCTGTATTTACTTAGAGCTCACGGGAGACTTAAGGCCCGGTCTCTCCAGCAACTCACATGTGTCCTTTGTCACAGACTGTGAAACACCCTCTGTGCGTGAAGCATCCACCGTCTGTGAAGTATGCCCGGTGCTTTCTCTCAGAGCTCATCAGAAAGGTCAGTAGGGGGCACTGTGAGTTCAGTAGCCAGACAGCGTCTGGGACTTGGCTCACTCTACAGCAGTGAGCCCAGCTTTGCCTGTTGCAGCCCATATCCATCTCATGCCCTTTGCCTGCTCTACAAACCTCCACGTGGCAGGTGTTCCCTGGGCAACTGTCTCCTAGCTGAGCTCGACCATTGAGAGGCCATGGAGGGCAGGAGGAAGGGAAAAGCCAAGGTATATCTCCTTCTCTGCTCCGCGGGGTCTCCGGCAGCAGCTGCGCCTCCTCTGTGGTCCCTGTGCAGGTTCTCATTTCTGCCAGGCAGCCCTGAGCACTGAATCCCCACTTTCTCCCTCTGTTCTGCCACCTCAGAGGTTTTGACGGTTTCCTGCTGTTGCCAATCTCTGGATTGGTGCACTGTCCCTGTTGGAAGCTTTAAGTGGTTCAGTGCCTTTAGAACTAGTTCCCTTCACTACCTTCCCCCCAGTGAACAGCCTGGAATGGCTCTTCTCCTGATACAGGATGGATTTTAAGGATGAGCCCAAATTTGCTGAGTTTCATGTTAGCTTGGATTTCAGAAAGGCGAATCCTAGAGGTCAGTAGCAGACCTGACACGTTTGGCCTCTGAATACAAGGGCCACGCCTCACCCAGTTTTAGCACATGGAATGATCCTGGCTTCTCCGTTACCTCCATCCCCAGTTCTCACCAGCATGGCACATCTAGCAGTTACCGGTAGGTCTCCCCCACACCACCAGAAGTGTATGCCACCCACCCCCATGAGGCGCAGGACAGGAGACTGCCCGCTGATGAAGCGACACCCTGAAGTGTGGAGTGCCCATCCTGTGTTTTTTACCTAGGCCCACTTAAAAATACCAATTTTGTTCTTCATCCAGGACATCATGGTCAAAGGGCCGAGCTCTTTGTCCCTGTCATGTGGCAGCTACCTAAACTACACCTTAGTCTCACCCTCACCCTCTCTACACCTCTTTGAGATACCCCACATCCCCACACCGAGTGAATTTTTTATCTGCCAGGTGACCTTTATTATGTCAGTCCATCTCAAACTGCCCCTCCACATTTGGTGAAACTCCTCCAGCTATTTCTAGAAGTCAGAGTAAAAGCAGCTAGACAAGACCTTTGTGTGGTTCACGAGGGCCAATATTTAATGCTCTCATTGAAGCTCTCTCCCCACCCACCTCTAGCATGAAGCTGTTCATGAAGAGCCTTTGGATGAACTGTATGAGGCGCTGGCAGAGACCCTGACAGCCGAGGAGCCCCCGCAGTGTCACCGGAGCTATCTGTTGGTAGGAGCGTGTGCCTTCCTCCCCACACAGGCCAGACACCCACCTCTGCACACAGAGTCCAAACTGGGCTCCAGTCAGCCTCCCATGGGTTCAGATCCTGACTCATCACCTCTGTGGTCTTAGATGGAGTCAGTTAACCTCCTTGAGCACTTTGACAGATAAGACTATCTATCTTATGGGGTGGCTTGGAGTTAAATTTACACAGCAAAGACCTGGTGCTTAGTCCCCAATGAATACCTGATGGGTGGATGTTATAGGACAGCAGTCACTTACCACTCTCCCCCATCACCATCCTAACCAGCCTGGACCAATGCCATAGCCTTCTGACTGGTCTTCCAACTTCTTGCCCCACAAAAATCCGTTCAGCATACAACAGCCAGAGGGATCTTGGATGTTTTTGTCTGTTTTTAACCTTTTACTATAAAATAAAACATAGATATAGAGAACCACACAAAAGAAATATACAGCTTTCTGCCCTGTCCACCTCTGGACACGAGCATTTCATCTTGCCCGTCCTCCATCCCAGCTCTTTCTTCTCCTGTCAATGCCTCCTTTGAACAGCCCTCCGCGGGCTTGCTTTTGGTTGCACATGTGTGGTGCTATTCATCTTGTTCCTCCATCCTGTTTCCCAAAAATTGGTGTCTGAATTCAAAGGCCCACTCAGATTCATGTCTGTTTGATTGCTTTGGCAAGAATACAATATGGGGTTCTAGGAGGCACATCATATCTGTTTCTCATCCTCTTAATGACCTTGGTTATGGATACCCAAAGCACAGACTCATTCATTCACTGGAGGATGCAAAAGGGTGATTTCCCAATCCTGTCATTTTGCTTTCATTCACTAACTAGAGGAATTTTATAAGGAGGTGCCTCCCTTCAGCCACTATTTGATTACTCACAGGTACAACTTGTGGAGAAAAGGCTGGATACAGGCTTGATCTTTTCAAGATAGTGAATCTGTTTCCCATCATCCCCCGAAGGGGTTCAATCCATACAAACCATGTCCTCATGGAAGCTTAAAATGTGCTATTTTGAGCCACTTTGAATAGGCTTCTGAGCCCTTCAACATTACCCTAACAATTTTCTTGCTTTATTTTTTGTCAAGCTTCTCCAGACTCATCTTGTATATTTCCTGTCCCAGACCAGGAATCAGCCATGTCTTAACAAGCTCCTCATTTCTTTTAGTGGGAAATGATATTTAAAGACCATAATCTGGGCATTAGAGTGCTCATTGCTACAGTGTAGGCCTTTCCAGTGAACAGAACTGGGATATGAGTAGTGATAATATATCCGTACTTAGAGAGTGTAGAAGGAAAGTGGGGAGAGGGAGAGAGAGAAACATCAATATGAGAGAGATACATCAATCAGTTGCCTCCCACACTCTCCCAGGTCAGGGCCAGGGATCAAGCCTGTAAGCCAAGTACATGCCCTTGACCTGGAATTGAACCTGTGACCCTTCAGTGTGTGGGCCACACCAGCTAGGGCTATATATCCATACTTTTTGAAATAGAATACCTCGCCCTGGCCGGTTTGGCTCAGCGGTTAGAGTGTCTGCCCACAGACCAGAGAGTCCCGGGTTCAGTTCCCGCTAAGGGCACGTACCTCAGTTGCAGTTTGTCCCTGGCCAAACCCCAGTTGGAGTTGTGTGGGTGGCAACCACTCGATGTGTCTCTCTCACATTGACGTTTCTCTCTCTCCCACCCTCCCTCCCTCTCTCCCTCCACTCTATCTGAAGATATATGCAAAAATGTCCTCAGGTGAAGATTTAAAAAAAAATCTTTTTTTAAATTCAACAAAACATTATCTGTGCACTGTATTATGTGCCCATAGCCCCAAGCAAAAACATTTTTTTTAATGTTTTTATTGATTCGGAGAGAGGAAGGGAGAGGGAGAGATAGAAACATTGATGACATCCTTCAGCTGCCTCCTGATGCCCCACACTTGGGATCGAGCCCACAATTCCTGTATGTGCCCTGATAAGGAATCAAACCAGTGACCTCCTGGTACATGGGATGATGCTCAATCAACTGAGCCATACTGGCCAGGACAAAAAGTCTCCTTTTCTCCCTATTTTTCCCCCTCTTTGCCCTCCTCACCTACCCCCATCCCCCTTTCCTTTTGGCTGTCACCACACTTGTCTGTATCTGTCTGTGTGATGTGTGTGTGTGTGTGTGTGTGTGTGTTTGCTTAATCCCTTTGCCTTCTTTCATCCAGCCTCCCAAACCCCTCCCCTCTGACAGCTGTCAGTCTCAGAACTGCAGGGTTTTACTCAGCCCCTTCACCGTGCATCTGTATCTGCTTTCTCCTACACTGGAAATTCTGGTTCCCAAGACCACAGAGGATAATGATGAGATATCCCCCAACTGCCTGTTGGCTTTATCCCCAATACTCATGCAGCCATCTCAGAACTACGGTGCTAATTCTGTCCACCAATTATGATTACTGAAAACTGTAGAATTGTTATATATACTATCCCCCTTCTCCCTCAGTGTGTTTGTTTGTTGCCATACCATAACTACATTGTCATCAAAAAGGCATTACATAGTATTACTACAAATTTAGCAGTTTAAAGCAACATAAATTGTATTGTCTTATAGTTCTGTAGGTCAGAGATCTGGTGGGCTCAGCTGGTTTCTCTTCTTTGAGTCTCACAGCGCAAAATTCAGGGTGTCAGCAGGGCTGGGCTCTAGAGGAGAACCTGCTTCCGGGCTCGTGCAGGTCATTGGCACGATTTCATTTCCTGTGGCTGCAGGACTCAGGTTCCATTTCCTTTCTGGCTCTTGGCTGGGAGTTGTTCTCAGCTTCCAAAGGCCGCCCCCTGTTCCCTGACCCGTGGCCCCTTCATCACCAAAGCCAGCAACAGCAGGTCAAGTTCCTCTTGCAATTCAAACCTTCCCTGCCTCTTTTTCCTCTGCATGTCTTGGTCTTCAGCCACAAAAAAAAAAAAATGCTCTACTTTTTTTTTTTTTTTTTTTTTTTTTATCCTCACTCGAGGACATTTTTCCATTTTTTGTTCAGGTAGAGTGGGAGGGAGAGAGAGGAACAGAGAGAGAGAGAGAGAGAGAGAGAGAAACATCGATGCGAAAGGAACACATCGAGTGGCTGCCACCCGCACAACCGACCAGGGCCGGGGACAAACTGCAACCGAGGTACGTGCCCTTAGCGGGAACTGAACCCGGGTCTCTCAGGACCGCAGGCCGACGCCCTAACCGCTGAGCCAAACCGGCCAGGGCAAAAATGCTCTACTTTTAAGGGCTCAGATGATGAGATTGGTCTCACCCAGATAATCTAGGATAATTTCTCCATCTCAAATTCTGTAACCTTAAGCACATCTTCCAAGTCCCTTTGCCTTCTAACATAACACAGTCACAGGGTCCCGGGGTTAGGGCATAGACGTTACTGATCAGGCGCACATTCCATAATCTCTGCGTTCAGTCTGTATATCTTTAGAGCTCCCCCTCAGTCCACATGTTTGCGTCTCTCAAGCCTTTTTGGTTGTCTGAAGTTTCTTCTCTAGTACATTCTATAAGAAGGGCTTCTGGGATTGACCTTCCCAGAGTCCTTACATGGTGATAACAATTTGAGCCTTTTATACTTGAATTCTGACTCACATTTTCTCTCCTTGAGTTTCCTAAACATGTTTCTCATTTTCTTTGGCATAAAGCATCGCTGTGGAAAAGCTTGATGATAACCCAGTTTTCTCTCCCTTTTATGCTGCCTGCCTTTTTCTCTGAGCTGGCCAAAGGGTCTTCTTTCTTTCTTTTTTTTTAAACCTCACCCGAGGACATTTTTCCATTTTAGTTCAGATAGAGTGGGAGGGAGAAAGAGGAAGAGAGGGAGAGAGAGAAACATCGACATGAAAGGGACACATCGAGTGGCTGCCTTCTGCACAACCCCAAATGGGGCCAGGGACAAAATACAACAGAGGTACGTGCCCTCAGCGGGAACCAAACCCGGGTCTCTGTGGACTGTGGACCGATGCTCTAACTGCTGAGCCAAACTGGCCAGGGCAGGGTCTTCTTTCTTTAAGGTTTAGTCATTTTACCAGAATGTGTCTTGGTCTGATTGTTCTGGGCTGGTGATCTCGGGCTCAGTGTGTGTACTCCTTCAATATTATTTCAACTCTTTTTTTAGGAATGCTTTCTTGAATTACAATTTTTAGTATTTGTTCTTTGCTTTTGGTTTTTATTAAATGTTTTTGTTTCGTTTTTTTTTTTTATCCTCACCCGAGGACATTTTTGCATTTATCTTTAGATAGAGCAGGAGGGAGACAGAGAGGAACATTGATGTGAGAGAGACACATTGAGTGGTTGCCACTCACACGACCCCATCTGGGGCCGGGGACAAACTGCAACCGGGGTACGTGCCCTTAGTGGGGACTGAACCCAGGTCTCTTCGGTTCACAGGCCAACGCTCTACCGCTGAGCCAAACCAGCCAGAGCACTTTTGGTTTTCATTAAAAAGCACCTAAAAATGGGTGGCTCATACAAGAGAAACCTATCACCTCACAGTCTGGAAGCTATAGCTCCAGTCGGGACGTTGGCAGGGCCGCCAGGGAGGCTGCGTTCGGGGCCTGGCTCCTCGGCTTGCACATGGCCTTCTCCCTGTGTCTCCTCACAGCACCGTCCTCTGTGGTGTCCAGTGTCCCGATTTCCTCCTATAAGGACGCAGTCAGACTGGATTAGGGCCCACCCCAATGACAGTATTATCACTTGATTCCCTTTGTAAAGACCCCATTTCCTGCCCTGGCCGGTTTGGCTCAGCGGTTAGAGCGTCGGCCTGCGGTCCTGAGAGACCCGGGTTCGGTTCCCGCTAAGGGCGCGTACCTCGGTTGCAGTTTGTCCCCGGCCCTGGTCGGTTGTGCGGGTGGCAGCCACTCGATGTGTTCCTTTCGCATCGATGTTTCTCTCTCTCTCTCTCTGTTCCTCTCTCTCCCTCCCACTCTACCTGAACAAAATAAAACGGAAAAATGTCCTCAGGTGAGGATAAAAAAAAAAAAAAAAAAAAAAAAGACCCCATTTCCAAGTAAGGTCAGTCGGAGGTGCTGGGGGTCAGGGCTTCAGCATATGAATTGGGAGGGTGGGGGGACACGGTTCATCCCACAGCAATCACTTAATTTCTGTTTTAAAAATCACTTCATGTCCAGCTGGTGTGGCTCAGTTAGTTGAGCGTCCCCATGCACCAAGAGGTCACCAGTTTGATTCCTGGTCAGGGCACATGCCCAGGTTGTAGGCTCGATTCCCAGGGGGGGGTGTGCAGAAGGCAGCCAATCGATGTTTTTCTCTCATCAATGTTTCTTTCTTTCCCTTCCTCTCTATCTAAAAATTAATTTTTTTTTTTTAATTTTTTTTTTTTTTTATCCTCACCCGAGGACATTTTTCCATTTTTTGTACAGACAGAGTGGGAGGGAGAGAGAGGAAGAGAGAGAGAGAGAAACATCGACGCGAAAGGGACACATCGAGTGGCTGCCACCCGCACGACCAACCAGGGCCGGGGACAAACTGCAACCAAGGTACATGCCCCTAGCGGGAATCGAACCCGGGTCTCTCCGGACCGCAGGCGGGCGCTCTAACCGCTGAGCCAAACCGGCCAGGGCTAAAAATTAATTTTTAAAAAAAGTTTTTTTTTAATCATTTCACCCTGGCCGGTGTGACTCAGAGGTTAGCGCATTGGCCCACACACGGAAGGGTCACTGGTCTGATTCCCTGCCAGGGGAATGTTTTTATTCTCTTGTTCCTTCGAGTAATCTTTATTTCTGAATGATGTTTTCTGTATTGTCACACATATCTGAGTGACTCGGGTGGTCAGATCCCCTCCCAAGTGTGCTTGCTGTTCTTGGCCGGCCGCGGCTGTCCCAGCGAATGCCTGCCTGTTGGCCCTGGGTTCCCCTGTCCTCAGGCCAGCCACATGCCCCACTGCTTCCCTCTTCTACGTCCACAGACGCATTGAGCACGAGGGTTGTCTGTTTGTGGTTTTCCCTCACCTGTTGATAGTTTCAGGCTCACAGAGATACCTTATGAATGTTGTCCTACCTCACTGCTCAGTCTGTTCTTATATGGGGATTCAGGAAGATTCAAAACTACGCTGCAGCCATCTTCCCCAAATTCCCCTAAGTGATTCCCTGATTTGAGGTAAATCAGATCGTGTCACTCACCTGCTTATAGCCCACCAGTGGCTTCCCTTTGCTCACATGCTCTGCCTCAGCCTTTCTCTCTCTTGTCTGGTCCCTTCTGCTCTCCCTGTGCTCCAGCCCCATGGTCTTTCTCTTTCTTGAACTCACTAACTGTAATGCTGCCTCAGGGCCTTTGCACTTGCTCTGCCTAAAATACTCTCCCCCCAGAACCTCACATGCCTCACTTCTCCTTTTCACCCAGATCTCGGATTATATGTTACATCCTCCAACAGGCTGTCCCTGACCAATCTATCTGAAACAGACCTCCCCTTCCCCACCCCCAGTCTTCATAGAAGACTGGGGATGGGGGGTTGCATGTTGGGAGTGCCATTCTCAGCAGCCCCGGGTTGGAGAACACATTTCAAGACTGGATGTTCCACGAAGCACATGCCGGCAAGCCAAGCGTGGGGTATCCCACCTGCTTTGGGAATGAGACTGACAGGAAACTCCAAAGGCTAGAGAATTCCCCAGCCCCAGATGTCAGGTTGAACTCAGCCCCACGCATTGAGAGTTGTAACTTGTTTTTGTTAATAACTAGGTTCACAGAAAGCTGCAAAAATAGTACAGGGAGGTCCCACGTGCCCTTTCCCCAGTTTCCCCAGCGGAGACACCTTACACTCCGGAATATCACCGCGTGGACACTGACGCTGGCACACTGCCAATCTACGTCGTTTACCACGTGTGGTCTGTGCAGGCGCCATCACAGTCAAGCACCGTCCTCAGGCCATCCCCCGTCCCCACCCCTACCCCAGGTGTCCTACCACTGACCTGTTTCTCCATCTCCACAATTCTGTCATTTTGAGAACGTTAGATAAATGGAATGACTCTGAGTGACTCTGAGATTGGCTTTTCTCATCAGCATAACGCCCTTGCAGGCCATCCAGGTTGGCACGTGTGCCAACAGTTTATCTTTATTGCTGTGTAGTATTCCATGGCATGGACGTACCAGTTTATTTAGCCATCCACCTGCTGTGCTTTTTTTCTCTTTAACACCAGCTCCCTATCTTCTGGTAGCTGGATTACTCTCTACCTGTCTCCATCCAGCCTTCCGGGGACTCTGTCACACTCTCTGAGAGCACAGCCATCGTTTCCCATGGCACCACCGGCCTGGTCACCTGGAATGCTGCACTCTACCTCGCAGAATGGGCCATAGAGAACCCAGAGGCTTTCACTCACAGGTGACCTCGGGGCACAGGGCAGGGCACCGAGGCGGCTTTGCCCTGGCACGATTGCGGACACGTGTCCCCTCTCCCACTCAGGACTGTCTTAGAGCTCGGCAGTGGCGCCGGCCTCACGGGCTTGGCCATGTGCAAGATGTGCCGTCCTAGAGCATACGTCTTCAGCGACTGTCACAGCCGTGTCCTGGAGCAGCTCCGAGGGAACGTCCTTCTCAACGGTCTCTTGTTGGAGCCAGATGTCACTGCCCCTGCACAGCACCCAGAACACAACACCCACAACTCAGAGAGCCCCAGGGTGATGGTGGCACAGCTGGACTGGGACACTGTGACAGCCCCTCAGCTCGCTGCCTTCCAGCCGGACGTCATCATCGCAGCAGGTACTGCTCGGCCCCAGCCGCTGGAACCGTGGCTTCCCTGTGGCTCCACCCAGCTCTCGGCTCGGGGCCCGTGGACTCTGCACGGGCAGAGGAGTACTGGTGGGATGACTGGAAGGGTCACGTGTGCCCGCAGGGCGACATCGAAGCACAGGTGTGACTCGGGTGCCCTAAAGCCACAGTCCTCCTGTTTGGGAAAATGGCCACACGCACTCCTGTTGTAATGGTGCCATCAGGTAAGTGAACCTGGCTCTTCCCAGCAAGGCCTGGATGAACAGGACAGGCCACCGCCTACTGGACAGACCTGCAGGTCCCTGTCCAGCAGCCTGAGTGAGGCGGCCCCGCTGCCATCTGGAACCTAAGTCAGCTGGCACAGCCCGTCTTCCAGGGGAGCGGGTGGGAGATGGCCGTGGCAGCCTTGTCCTGTCCGGGCCACAGAAAATGGCACAATGTTCCCAGGACCATGTCGGTTCCTCTTTTTGTCATGGGCACCGAAGGGCTTAGGGTCTGACTCATGGTGCCTGAGTCGGGGCCGGCCCTCCGAGTGCCCCCTGTCAGCGCTGGCTTCCCTCTGCTCTGGCCCTGTGGAGAACAGCTCCTGCTGTTTCTGTCCCGGGTGCACACCCGTGTCTTTCAGAGAAGTCCCCACGGAGGGGCTGCCCACTTCTAGTGCAAGGACATGGTCCTTGAGAGAAGGCATTTGGCGTGGCCACCAACAGGCCGCTCACTGTCCACTGAGCTCACCCCGTGCCCATCTGACTGACAGAGCCTCTAGTCCTGGGCCACAGCCCTGAGACTCACAGGCACACAGTGGCCGGAATGCAGAAGCCGAGCAGCACGCCCCAAGGGGCACCCATCCCTGCATGCCTGGCCAAGGGGCACCCATCCCTGCATGCCTGGCCAAGGGGCACCCATCCCTGCATGCCTGGCTGGCGCACAGCGGCGAGAGCAAAGTAGCAGCCCCTGGGGTCGAGAGGTCTGAAGCAGACTCAGGGTTTGCTTTATTAATGTCTTCTAAATAGGCCATAAGCAAATTGATTTTTATTTAAAGAAACAGCAGCGAGTCCTGGATATTTTTCCGTTGTTGCCTTGTCTTTCAGCAGTTTATATCCTCTCCTAAGGTTTTTTCCACCCACATAACTTTCTTCCCTTCTACTAGAACTGCCGCTTTCCCGGGCCTGCCCCGCTGCCGCGGCTGGCACAGCCCAGCGCCCTCCGTGGTGGGGTCCTGAGCCCAGGGGTCCCTGTCAGTACCGGGGTTTCGTTGCAGATGTGCTGTACTGCCCAGAGACCGTCCTCTCCCTGGTCAGGGTCCTGCAGACGCTCTCCACTTGCCTGAAGGACCAGCGGGCTCCTGACACCTACGTTGCCTTCACCATCCGCAACCCGGAGACGTGCCAGCTGTTCACCACCGAGCTAGGTGAGCTCGGGGACCCCGGGACAGGCTGCTCTCTCGGAGGGGCCGTCGGGCCTGCAGGGCCACTGTGCTGGCCCCACGTGAGACTCCGCTGAGGCAGAATCAGGGAAGTAAGAGAATGGGGTCCTGCCCTGGCTGGTCTGACTCAGCAGTGAGAGTGCTGGCCTGAGGACTGAAGGTTGTGGGTTCTATTCCTGGTCAAGGGCATGTACCTGGGTTGCAGGTTCTATCCCCAGCCCTGGTTGGGGTCACAAGGGAGGCAGCCAATCAATGTGTCTCTCACATAATGTTTCTCCCTCCCTCCCTTCTATTCTAAAAAATCAATGGAAAATATCCTTGGGTGAGGATTAAAAAATAATAATAATAAATAGTATCACCTTTATATTAATGTTCATATCGTAGGGAATCTGGAAGAATATACACTAGTTAACAGTTGTTATACTTGGACGGCAGGATTATAGATGCTCCTGCACTTTTCTGTCTCATACTTCCTTTTTAAATATTAATTTTTCATTCAATAAAGAACTAATGACAAAATGACCCTCACCAATGGCTCTTCAGACATGTGCTCATGAAGAGGACACAAGCCCCTTCAGATTCGTGCCCAGCCTTTCTGAGGAGGCACCAGGCTGAACGGTCGGGCAGAGCAGGTTCCGATCTTGGCTGCACCTGGGGACAGGGTGCACAGGTGCAGAGAACTACAGGGAACCTAGATGGGCCATGACCTTCCAGGGATGGGCATGGCCCGATGGGCAGAGGCAGCACACCTGTCAGGAGCTGTTTAAAAACATGATTCCTGGTCCTGCCCCAGAGGCTTGTTCTTCGTGTCTGGATGGGGCTTGAAAATCCAGTCTGTACACGCACACGCACACGCACGCACACCCAGGCCTGTCCTGCAGCCCTGCACTGATAGGGTGGTGTCCTGTCCCCAAACCCCATCATCCTGAGACACATGCTCTGTTTCCAGGCAAGGCTGGGATCTCATGGGAAGCAGCACCTCGTCACAACCAGAAACTATTTCCCTATGAAGAGCACTCGGAGACAGAAATTCTGAAACTAATACTATAGATTCACAAACATTTTTGAAAATTAAATCACCCACGAAAGAATTTGTATGTGGGAAAGCTGACAGAACTCTCACTGGACTTCAGAGTTTGAAGAGTGTTAAATTCTGAATCAGGAACCACCAACTATGTTCTAATAAAATATAAACGGTTCACCTGGCCGGTGTGGCTCAGTGGTTGAGCATTGACCCATGCACAAGAGGTCGCCGGTTCGATTCCCGGTCAGGGCACATGCCCAGGTTGTGGGCCCGATCCCCAGTGGGGGGCATGCAGGAGGCGGCCAATCAATGTTCTCTCTCATTAATGTTTCTATCTCTCCCTCTCCCTTCCTCTCTCTAAAATCAATAAAGAAAAAAAATTTTTTAATAAAAATATATATAAACAGTTCAAGTGTGGAGGTGTCCCTTTCTGTCAGCAGTTCTGGTTCATAAGCAAATCACCATGAACCAGAAATGAACATTTTGGCTCAGCAAGGAGAAACACCAAGTAGGTTTCCCCCATCTGGACACATCTCGTAAAGCCCGGCCCGTGGTGCTCACGGCCCCTCTGCTCCCAGTGCAGTGGGCGGTACAGCCCGTGTCACAGCAGGAATCAAAATGTTAGGGACATGACAGAGCAGATGCTGAGAAAGGCACACACTAGGAGACAAAAACGGACAGAGATGCTGAGTAGGCCACAGGAAAGTAATAAATGGGAAAAGAAGAGAAAGAAGTGACCCAGGGCCCCCAAAGAAGAAACCAGGCTGAACCAGTTTCCTGGGCCACAAATTCCTGGTCATTATAACTTCATTCCTTCCCCTGGCCAGTTTGGCTCAGCAGTTGGAGCAAAGGCCTGTGGACCAAAGGGCCGCGGGTTCGATTCCGGTCAAGGGCAAGTACCTATGTTTCAGGTTTGATCCCCAACCCTAGTTGGGGGTTATGCAGGAGGCAACCATTAATCAATGTGTCTCACACTGATGTTTCTCTGTCTCCCCCCATCTACTCTAAAGTCAATGGGAAAATGTCCTCCGGTGAGGATTAACAAAATAACTTCATTCCAAGCCCAACACTGCCATTTCTTCGGCAGGTCTGGTAAGCCTATCTAGCTGCTCAGATGTGCCAGGCCACCACGTCCCCGTACTATACTACACAGGCCACGTGTCACAGGTAGTCCTGCGGAAGCTCCCTCCCAAAGTGAGGTGCGAGGCAGATGCCTCCTCTCCCACCTTGAGGAAGATGCGGGACTCAAGAAATCCTCAGCACAGATCCTCCCCTTAACCGTCCCTGTCACCCAAGCCCTTCTGCCCTGGACAATGCAAGAGCAGTGAAATGGATGTTCGTAGATTGACAGTTTACACTGGAACCAGCACTTCACTTGGTGGACAACCTTCTCCATCTCATTGAAAATTCCATTTGTGGCCCTTTGGTTTGAGATTTCTCCCCCATTTCTGACGTGTGTTAGTATTGTCTTGATACCAATGCATACAACACTCCACTATGAGCACAGGCCCGCAGACTGGCTGTCTGGAGGTGTTTCATTCATTCTCAAAAAAAAACAGGAAGTGATGGGACTTCCAGCAGATTCTGTGTGGAGTGGACTGGAGGCTAAGACAGCAGCAAGCCTGAGAAAAGCACATCCCCTGGGTCCGAGGTGCAACTGAACGTTCCCTGCAGGGGGAAGTCACCCACACCAGCACCCATTAAATGGAAACTTTCTTGCGGCCCTCACCTCTGTGTCCTGAATCGAGACTGTGTTTGGCAACTTAAAAATGACCATAGGATTCTTTATTGACCTAAACAGTCATGAAACTGCCAAAATTCGCCTCCTGAATAAAGTTCAGAGGGGAAAAATAACTTCATTCCAACAGTGGTACCTGCTGCTGTCCTTCCAACTGCTGTCCACTGGAAGGCGCTGCTCTACACTGTGCCCAGGTGCTGCGCAGCAGCTGAAGAGGCTGGAGGAGGGAAGTGGACCCAGTTTCCGGTGAGGATAGGAAAGGAGGGGACAGGGGTTCACATCAGCGTCAGGGCCCTTCATTATGACATCCAGTACCAGGACATGCTCAGAGGGGTTCAGTCATTGGCCCAAGGGGTCATGTGTCCGTAAGCAAAGGGAGAACTGTCTGTTTCCAGCTCTCGTCCCAACGAAGCTGCTTGGACTCCTGGAGGTTCTTCCGGAACTGGTTCAGTTTGCCAGCAGGATGAGGAAACTTTGAGAAAAGCATCTAGAAGAAAAATGAAGACCAAAACTTCCCTCGTCGCCGCTTCCCGCCCCACTCCTGCCCAGCAGCCTGGACACCTGTCACACTCTGAACACCAGATGTCAGGCCAGTGACTGAAACCCTCCTCTGCACTACCACCAGCAGTGTCCTGGGGCCTCCAGTGGCCCCCTGTGCCAGCCGGCCCGGCTTCCACGCAGCATGGCGAACTGATCTCAAACACCTCTGACCCCAACATCCCCAAGCCCCGACCCCCTCCCTCTCCAAGCATACTAGAGCCCCCACACCCCAGCCATGCTCCATCTACGCGGCCCCTACCTGACAGCTCGGCCAAGCTCATGCTCACCATCCACACGCTGACCTGCAGTAGCCCCGGCCTCGGCCACGCTGTCCCTTCTACCAGGAGCGCCCACCCCGGTCTCTGCCCAGCACCGCCAGCCCGTGGGCTGGGAACAAGACAATGTCTGTGTTCTTTACAGCTTGCTAAACTGTCTGTCAGGCCTTCCACCTGTTTTTGTAAATAAAATTTTACTGGAACACAGTCACACAGATTTTTCTAAATGGGCCTTTCTAGAAAGCTCGCCACCATGTTCTCAACTTCAGAAATGATGACATATTACTTTCTGCAATAAGTAAGTATCCTTTGAAGACTCCTGCCCATCTTGCAAGGCTGCTCTAGGAAGCTCCCTTCACTCGCACGCTCCCTCCCGACACCCAGTTGCTCCCTAAGTGACACACACAGTCCACCTGTGCATTGTCTGTGTGGTATAAGCTCGCAAACCCAGGCGGCAGGTGGGCTGTGCCTTCATTCCCCAGGGCCCACTGAGGCCCAGCCTCTGGGACCGCTGCTCCCTCCTGCTGCTTTTCACCCAGATGCAGCACAGGCCCGCTGGGCTGCAGAAGCAAGGAACCCGGGAACGAGGCTCAGTGCCAGCCTGAAGCCTGTAAGCCCCGGCATGGGGGCAGACGCGGCTACCTGCAGCTGAGCTGCCAGTTCCTCTGCGTCCTCGAAGACCAGGCCATTTTCCTCATGTTTCACAAGCTCGTGTAAGCTGCAGAGAGAATCAAGGGAGTCCTTAGAGCTGCCTGGAGAAGACACCAGAACCCCATGGTGCCCATCCAGATATACATCAAAAATCCAGACTAGTGCCCTGACCAGTTTGGCTCAGCGGTTAGAGCACCGGCCTGCAGTCTGGAGAGACCTGGGTTCAGTTCCCACTAAGGGCATGTACCTTGGTTGCAGTTTGTCCCCGGCCCTGGTTGGGTCCTGCAGGAGGCAGCCACTAGATGTGTCCCTTTCACGTCGATGTTTCTCTCTCTCTCTCCCTCCCACTCTATCTGAACAAAAAATGAAAAAATGGGAAAATGTCCTCGGGTGAGGATTAAAAGAAATCCAAACTAGCCCAGCCAGTGTGGCTCACTGGTTGAGCGTCAACCCATGTACCAAGAGGTTGCCAGTTCGATTCCCAGTCGGGGCACATGCCCAGGTTGTGGGCCAAATCCCCAGTGGGGGGCATGCAGGAGGCAGTCAATTGATGTTCTCTCTCATCGGTGTTTGTTTTTTTTTTTCTTTATTGATTTTAGAGAGAGAGGAAGGGAGAGGGAGAGAGAGACAGAAACATAGGTGAGAGAGAACATCGACTGGCCGCCCCCTGCATGTCCACACTGGGGATCAGGCCCACAACCTGGGCATGTGCCCCGAACAGGAATCAAACTGGCGACCTCTGGGTGCATGGGCTGACGCTCAACCAGTGAGCCATACTGGCCAGGTTCTCATCAGTGTTTCTATCTCTCTCTCCCTCTCCCTCCCTCTCTCTAAAATCAATAAAGAAAAAACATTTTTAAAAAACCCAAACCAATTCGGGGACCGAGGGGCCGTGAACAGGGATCTGGATCTTTTCTACTCTGTGCTCTTTCCAGTGAGAACATGCTCAGTGGGTTCTGCACTTTTTTTTAAATCACACAGCAGAGAAACAAGGTAAAAAGCAACCTCTCTGGAGGAAGGCTCAGCACATTAAGGGTGACTTTCCTGGGTAGCCCAGCGTGCAGAGCTCAGCTCACACGAGTCTAACGTCCTGACTTCCCTTTCAGAGGCTGGCTCCCGAGCTCATGGAAGGGCACCGTTTCCACAGCCTCTTCTAACACTGTTCTCCAAACTCCTATCTCTGCCAGGAGGAGTGGAGACAGCATTACACTCACTTAACTGATCTGGATAAGAGTGAATGAGCTCAGACAAAAGGGACAGAGGAATAAAATCATGTAAACCGTGTGGGCAATTCCAGCCGCCACTTCATCATTTGAGCACAATTCCCGAGTTGAGAATTTAGGACACGTAGTTTTCACAGCGTGAGCTCTATGTGGAAGCCAACTCCCGCAGTGGGACTCGGCCCATCCAAGAGGACTCCTACTCCCCAGGGCCACCTGGCTGGGCTGCAGACCAGGAGGTGGAGCCTTTCTGGGGAGCAGCTCTGACCACACTGGTTCCCACAAGCTGCTGACTGGAGAACCTAACTCCTAACTCCGGGAAGATCCGGTCTCCACTCTTACCACCGGAAGTTCACGGCACACACAGGCAGGCAGCATCCGAACATGTCCACCACCTTCATGGGCAGGTCCAGGCCGCTGGAGGACTTGTGCAGGCAGATGCCCAGGTCTGCTGACCCTACAGGGTGCGGGGGCCATCAGAGCACTAGCCATGCTCCCTGTGACCACACATGCTGCAAGGACTGTGGCTCAACACCTCTGGTGGGGGGTGGAAGTGGAAAACACTCCCAACCCCACATACAACTGGCTGGAGTTGGCCAAGCAGCCTGGGAACATAGCAGGGTGGGAACATAGCAGTGTCTAATCCTGGCCACTCAGCCCTGTCTGAAAACTACCTGCCTATCAATAACATATTAATTTAAACTGACTCCCTTTTCCTACTTAACCACTATTTTAAAAGAACCCACAGTGCTCTGGCCAGTTTGGCTCAGTGGTTAGAGCATCGGCCCATGGACCAAAGAGTCGTGAGCTCGATTCCCAGTCAAGGGCACATACCTGGGTTGCAGGTCCGATTCCTAGCCCCAGTCCGGGTCGTGCAGGAGGCAACCAATCAATGTGTTTCTCGTCATCGATGCTGCGCTCTCTCTCTCTCCCTCCCTCCCTCCCTCTCACTCTATTTAAAAATCAATGGAAAAAATACTCTGGGGTGAGGATAAAAAATAATTAATTAATTAAAAGAACCCATAGCAGTTATGCTGAGTGAGTTCTGAGTTTCTGCGTGGGCTGATGTTTTGGAAACAGACAGGGATGGTGACTGCACAGCCCTGTGAATGTAATTCATGCCACTGAGCTGTATGTACACTTAAAACAAAAAAATGGTTAAAATGGCAAACTTTGTTATACATATTTCATCATAATAATTAGAAAAAGTACCCACAGCAGACATAACAGAAAACCAGCTGTCACTGTGAAAATAAAGCCAAATAAACAACTTCACATCACTAAATAGGCTGGAAACGCTGCCTGCCAGAGGCTCCCCGCCCAGGACTGCGAACTGGCTGGACAACGAGCCTCAGAGACGCATCAGCACCAAGCCAGCTCCCCCCCCCCCCCCAGAGCAACGAAGACAGGAAGCGGAGGGGAGGGCAATCTCGCTGGAAGAGTCAACACCGTTGAACACGTCTTTTCTGCTCTGCCCTCCCACACTTTGGAACAGTGGGTCCCTACCCAAGCCCAACCCAGCCCTTCTGCCCATGGGAGAGCAGGCCTGAGTGGAGGGCGTGGAGGCTAAGAGGACATACCCCTCTTAGAATACCTTGGCAAACAGCTCTCCTCACTGGGCAGGGAGGAGCTGGCAGACCAGGAAACAGCCTCGTTTCCTGGAGTTCAGCCAATAGCTCCTCCCAACGGCTTTTAATTTTTAAAGGGTTGCCAAAACAAAGAACACGCAACAGAGACCAGGAAACATTTACAATCTGGCCATTCGCAGAGAAGTCTGTTCCCCCAGCCCTAAAGTATTCCCTTTTGAACCTCAGCCCTCTCCCCGCAGGCCTCCTGTCAGGCATCCTCACCTAGAAGCAGGGGGTAATCCTCAGCCTCCAGCCATGGCGTGCAGACGCGGATGTACTGGAAATGCTTCCGGCCAATGAGACGGCTGTAATACTCTTTCAGAGGCCCTTTGCCTTGCAGAGAAAATCCGAGTTACTGCACTGGGCCCGTCTCTGGCTCCACCTCACGGCCCCAGGCCTGCAACACCCCTGAGAAGCCGCTGCAAAGGTGTGAGCAGGAGGCCCACACTCCACAGCTCCCACCAAAGGCCGATCTGGCCCTTTCCAGAAACAACCACCCAGGGGTGTGTCCCCTGACCGCTAAGGCCACAGCAACCTGCACCCAACAAGCTGTGAACGTGGCCAAGATAAACTCTGGCTGGGCACCAGAGTGCCAACCAGACACAGCTTCTCACATGGACTGCCCCTGTTCCCAGCCAAGAGCCCCAGGTGGCTTGGAATGTGCAGGGCTAGGAGGAGGGGAGCACACGAGGTGGGACAGCTGGCCCAGGGCCCTCCTCCGACCACAGCTCTCTGCTTCTGTCCCCACTGGAAGCAATTTAATGTCAGACAGTGGCCTCTTTAGGAAAAAAACAAAAAAACCCCTGCAAACCAGTGCAGAAGTGAAAAGCTCAGTATCTCTGAAGCCATGCTAATATTCAAAGCCTGACTCCATGCCCTGCTATGAGGCCCCTGAGCCTCAGTTTCCCCCTCTATCAAATGGGTGTAGAAAACCCTATGGCAGAGAGCTACCGTGAGGATTACGGAAACAAGGAGTATTGTGCGCCTGATGTGGAAAAGGCACACGAGAAAGGCAGGTGCCTTCCCCCATCTCCACTGCCTCAAGCTAAACACAGGAGCATGGAGGGTCCCAGGCTGTACCTGTTATCACACAGACCAAAGAAGGCAAGCTTTCTCCACTCTGGATCAGCTGTTCAAACTCTGTGTTTAAGAAAATAAATACATGGTAACCAGGGTTATTAGTCAGAGGAGGGAGTGGCGGAGGGGAAGGAGGGGGAAGAGCTTCCAGACACATGATCACTGTCCCAGAGGTGGCATTTCTAGGGCCTGGTCACTCAGTGACCCAAGTGGACTCAGGGTCGCCACCTCCACCACCCGAGTGCTCAGGCTGACCCACCCTGCAGCCCTGGGGCAGGAACACTCTGCAGAGGACACCACGCAAGGCTCAGTGAGCACCTCACAATTCAACAGCCCCTGAGGAGCCCAGCTCCTGGTCAGCCACACACCTACTTTCTAACGCTACCAGCAAGATGGAGAAGTCTTCGTCCTCTGCAAGAGAAGAGAGCTAAGTGTCACGGCTGGTGTCGAGATGCCCCCACCCAGCTCCATACCCTACCCTTTCTCATCAGGGCCTCAGGGCACCCCGAGCACATGTGGGGCACAGGCCTGACAGGGAGGAGACTGCAGGCCCAGACAGGTGCTCATCCACGCCCCGAGTGCCCAGGGGGGTCCTGAGACCTGTCCAGCTTGTGCTGCTGACCAACAGGGCCGGCCGCCCATGAAGACGTGTCACTGTCCCACTCTTAGCATCCCGCTCCGTGAAGGTCGACCTCTCCGCGGCCTGGTCCGAGGGTTCTGAGCTGAAGGAACAGAGACAGAACCCGTGAGATGCCACAGAGCAGGCCCGCAGGCCCCAGGATGGCCGCCTCCCACCAGAGTGAGGCCCAGAGCTCCTGAAGGCCAGGGAATGGCCATGTCAGAGACACCAAGCTGACCCTACTACCGTAGGCCTGGGCACAGACAAGCACCTTGCTTTCTTTATCAATATTTATTTGTTGCTAGGTGTGAGGTCACAACAGCAGACAAGACCGACTTAGCCCCTGCCTTTACCCGCTTACTGTTCTTATCGTTCCCTCAACTTAGGATGAGGATGCTGTGACCTCCCAACTGGCTCCCAGGTTACTGAGGGGAGCAAACAACTGGCGTATGAGGAGCTTCTCAAAGGGCCTTTGCTTAGCCCTGAGACACCCCACAGACCACACAGGCCCACAGACCCCGCCACCGGGTGAGGAGCCTGCGGGCAGAAGGCTAAAAACACCTACAGCTTTGCGCAGGACAAATATTTCCTTAAATGGACAGAGACCAAATACTTCAAGCTTTGGGGGCCATTCGATCTCCTTTGTAACAGCTCCGCTGTTGTAGTGTGGAAGCAGCCGTGGACAATGCGTTAATGAATGAATGTACTGCGCTCCAATAAAACTTGATTTCATGAACAGGCAGTGGGCCTGCAGCCATAGTTAGCCAACCCATGGATTAGGGGATTCCCAGGTCTACAGCGAAGAGATGGGAGAGAAGCCAGGACAGCAGCAAACACAAGAGAAGATGGAAGACGGGAGACCCACCTGGCCCTGAACGCAGAGTAGGTGTGGCCCAGTTTCATAAAGAGCCGGTGTTGCAGGTCCAAGGGCGTCTCTTTAAAGAAGGACGCTGGCTTGTCGTAGAGAGTCACGGCTCTGCAATGAGATCATTGGGAGACTTTAGGAGGAGTGGAGAATAGCCTAAGGAATAAAAGCCCCAGGAGGATCTGGAAAAAGGGCACTTAGGAAACCCAAGTCTCAGACAATGACAATAAGAAGCTATGAATTACTTGGGGAAGCAGAGAAAGAATTTCTAGCATCAAAACTGCCTGGGCTGTCTGGCTGGCTGGGAAAGAAACTCCAGCCTCCTCCTCCCTCAGCTTCTCAAAGGAAATAACCAGCTCCCAGGCCCCTGGGTATTTCCAGACGCCTCGCCAACAGCACACAGTAGGCACGGCAGCTGGGACCAACCAAGCTGGGACCCCTTGTCCCCAACCCAGGTTCCTACTTGATGCCCCAGTTCTCTGCCAGGTCTCCCCTCATTTCACTGGTCACACACAGGTTCAGATGGGAGAGGCGCCCGCAAAGCTTCTCGTACCTGAGAAGACAAATGGTTGGTTAGCCCAGAGTCCTGGGCCAGACCCCACACCCATAACTACCATGTGACTCAAAACCTTCCCATAGAGCACAGGCTGCAGAGCTGGGGTCTCCCAAATCAGGTCACTGGCGAGGCAACTTTCCAGGGTTTGCACTACCTGAGTCCTACCTGCGCTATTGTTTCCTTCACACCTGTCTTTACATTGTATTGTTTTGCATCTTAAATATAATTACTTTCAAAGGCAACTATACAGTGCTACAGAAGAAAAAATCCAGTCTCTCTTACCACAAAAAGAAGAAATACAATAAAGTCCCCATTATTAAATTTTAGCCACACCGCACTGTTCCCTGCAGAGGCTGTGGAACTGAGGATGCTCCTAATGTATTACAAAGGGAGTTTAGCAAATGTTAGAGAGGCGTTAACAAGGGTTAGCTCCAAACTGAGACTTGCAACCTGATGACAGGGCAGAACGGAAAGAGAACTGAAAAGGGGAATGAGTGACTTCAGGTTGACGCCAGTGGTGTATCAGGGCTTGTTCCTAACTCAGGATGCAGAGAAAGCTCCGCAACTGGATGGCCTGGGCCTGCATTTTGATCCTCACACTTATTAGCTGTGTGGCAAGAGGCATAATGGTGTTCAGCCTCGGTTTCCTGGCTTTAAAAGGGGGGCAATGCTGGTTTGGCCCACAGACTAAAGTCACAGGTTCAATTCCAGTCAAGGGCATGTACCTTGGTGGCAGTTCGTCCCCGGCCCTGGTCAGGGTTGTGCAGGAGGCAACCAGTCAATGTGTCTCGCATTGATGTTTCTCTTTCTCCCTCTCTATCTCTCTTCCTCCCTCCTACTCCATCTGAAGATAAATAGAAAAATATCCTCAGGTGAGGATTAAAAAATAAATAAAAGGGGGGCAATGTAAACTGAATGGGATAAAGGACTTGGCCTGAGCCTGGCATGCAGCAAGTGCTCAATAATTGCTGCTGCCGCCAGCACTGTTACCACCATCAAGGAATGACCCATCAGGGAAAGGTGGCAGCTGGAAGCTTGAGGCTGCAAGTCCCCACGAAGGCAAGTGTCACACACTGAGACTCAGAACAGATTAATTATTCCTGCTCCAGGTCAAACCTGCTACCACAGGCCCTTCTTCCCTCTCCCTGTCTCATCAGCCGCAGCAAACTCTGGCCTGAGTCCCTATCACCCAGCAGCAGCCCGTTTTGATTTGGAGATCGAGTCTGGGTGCACTGGGGATCCCAGCTCTCCCAGAGGAGCACTCGTCCCAAGCCTGAGTCAATGGGGTATCACAGCTCCTGGCCTCAGTCGGGGTGGGGAGGGGGAAACAGCATGGCAAGTGAGCACGTGCCAATCAGGGGCTCACTTTCTCCACTGAGCCTGATGAGATGAGACTGAAAGCAAGGGGAGCCCCCAGAACCTGAGAAATACCTCCGAGAGGGAGCGTGGAGCGATGAGAGGGGTCCTGATGACACCCTTTTTGAGATCAAAGTCAGCCATTTCTCTAGACTCTTGTTTCATGAGCCAACAGACACCGTCTTTTGTTTGCTTAGGCCTGTTTCTGTCATTTTGAACCAGCATCAGCCCCATTCCCCAGCCTAGCCCATACCCTACGAGAGTATACAAGCAACAGGCTTCACTGAGTCTCCGCACAGGCCCTTCTTCCTACTGAAGTTTAGGAAAGGTATCTGTACCATCCTCCCAGACCCTCACCACTTAGCCAGCAGAACAAGGCAGTGGCTGGGGCCATGTACCAGACCCATGATGGAGTAGCCATAGTTGTGCCAGTCGATGACGAGCTTGCTCCCACAGAGGCAGCCCACAAACCAGCAGACGGCAATGGCGGGCAGACCCGGGGGGTTCTGGAAAAAAGAGAGATTTGAATGAAGAGGAAACCAGACCATCATTGACAAAACTGTGTGTGACATACATGACTGATAAGCAGAAGACCATCTTATTCACTAAAAAAGGTATACAAAATCATAAAAGAAACAAAACTGACCAACCTGGAAAGTCCAAGATCATCAATAATCAAGGAGACAACAAATGAAACAAAGAGGTACATTTAGTTTCAGGGGTGGGGAATGTCCAGCCCACCGGCTGCATAAGCAAAAGCAATACCAGCTCACATCACATGCCTCACCAAATCAACTTAATTTTTAAGTTGATACTTTTGTATGGCCCATGAAGGACGTTATAAATATCCAAATGGCCCTCGGCAGAAAAAAGGTTCCCCACCCGAGTGGAAGTTAAAACACCTAACAATGCCCTGACTGGTTTGGCTCAGCGGTTAGAGCGTCAGCCTGAGGACCGAAGAGTCGTGGGTTCAATTTCCAGTCAAGGGCACATGCCTCTGTTGCAGGTTTGATCCTCAGCCCCAGTTGGGATTGCGTGGGAGGCAACTGATTGATGTGTCTCTCTCACATCAATGTTTCTTTCTTTCTCTCTCTCTCTCTCTCCCCTCCCTCCCTCTCTACCTAAAAATCAATAGAAAAATATCCTTGGGTGAAGATTTTTAAAATAAAAAATATTTTAAAACACCTAATAGCTAGTGGTGGTGTGGATGTGGGGGAAGAGGCAGCCCCTTGTGGGGGGAATAAATTGGCGCCACCTTATTCTAGGACTATCTAGGAGCACACCACAACATTTTAAGGTACATGAGTTTTGACCTAGCACTTCTACCCCTATGAATTTATCCCAAGAAAGAGAATGGACCCATGCAAAAAAAAACATATCTTCAATGATGCTCTTTACCACACTATTTGTAACAGTAAAAAAAAAAAAAAAAATTAGGAACAATCTGAGTGTCCATTAAGATGAGACTAAATAAATAGATTAGGGTACATCAGTCAATTAAAATAAGGTGCTTCTATATGTTAAAAAGGGAAGGGAAGAGGTTAAGAGCCTAACTCCAGAGCCAGACTGAATACCCAGTTCAAACTCTGCCTCCAGCACTTCCTAGCTGTGTGACAATGGGCTATTCACTGAACTTCTCTGGGTCTAGGTCTCCTCATCTCTAAAATGTAATATAAGAACCTATCTCTTTGTACTGTTCTGAGTGATTAAATGAGTTAATACATGTAAAACTCTCAGATGTTTAGTAAGTACAATGTAAGACTTACCTGTAATGACATAGAAAAATAGACTGGATGGGTAACATAAATAGAATGGACACATACTATAGACTCCTACTCATATTCTTAAAGGTTTATACACACACAAAGATGTGCAACCTATTTACCAACCTGTGCATTTTTAAAGGCTGGAAAATAAAGAAAACTTTAACAGTGATTCTCACAGAAAGAAGCAGGGCTGACATATACCTGGAGAAAGATGTAGGCCGCTGGCTCACTGCACATCAACTTCCACAGCAAGTTCACTGCCTGAAATACAACTTTGACTCCGTACTGAAGAATGTGCAGCCCAACTGCAAGTGAGAAAAGGGCTATCACTTCAAGGAGTTCTTGGCAATTTGCAGGCCCGCCCACCCCACAACACACACACATTCAGAGGAATCTGGAATTTATTGCATCCTACCTGCAAGTCTCTGAAGTTCTGTCAAATGCACAATCCGAATTCTGTCATTATGCAACAGCTCGTCGTAAGGTTTGGAGTCTGAAAGGAATGTCCCCTTTAATGAACCAGACAGGATGATCTAATTTAAAGTCAGATGATCCTCCAGCTTAGGCAAAATAGTGGAGAGTATTTTGGAATATAGGACTTTACTGAACAGCTCTCTGTTCCTCAATAGCTGGAACAGAGAATGAGGCCAATTCTTGCCCATATTCCACTAGACTGCCCACAGAGAAAGGACCCGAATCTTATCCACCTTTAGGTAACACAATGCCTGGCACATAGTAGGCCCTCAAACTGATCTAGATTCCATGGATGGTGGAGACCCCTATGAAGTCCCATTCCAACCCCTCACCCTAGAGAGCAAACTCTAAACGGAGACCAAAGGCAACTAGTGCTATTATTACTGCTTACCCTGATATAAAATTGAGCTACCCTTTATCTAAAGATAACAACATGGAGGAAGATGGAGGAACACACATTCATGACCCTGCACAACCGGAGGGGAAAAGCTGGACATGCTGTGCAAATGAAAAACATGTCCTCCCTGCAGAGCTCTGCAAAGAGGAATGCAGAGGAGACAAGCTGCCTGTCTCCTCAGACACAGCCTGACAAGTCGCCTCAGAGATGTGGTCACCAGTACTGGCCCTGGAGTCACACGCATCTGGGTTCCAGTGTCTTTCCACTTACTAGGAGGATTAAATGAGAACTATGCAATGAGTTCATTTAGCTTAGCACTGTCCTGGCATATGGCGGGCGCTCGCTTAACGCCCGATCAGGCTGTTCCTAGAAACCCACCCAGCAGAGCCTGGGCAGAAACCTGGAAATAGTTGTCCGGGCCAGAAGCAGGCTCGTCCAATCTCGGAGAGCTGCCCAGGGGAGGAGAGAGAAAAGGGGCGTCCTCGCCCTGGCCCTTCTGGGGTGATCAAAGCTGAGAAAGCTGCCTCCTTCCCAGAGCCCCGGCACTCACTGCAGTACCCCAGGAGGGTCACGGAAAAGCCCCACTTGGCCAACGACAGCGCGTGGTACTGCATTCGGGGGCTGCGGCCCACATCGCCCAGCACCACGACGATCGCGTGCCGGGCCGAGCGCCCCCGCCGCCAGCGCTTCCACGCGATCAGCAGCAGCAGCGGCGGCAACCCTATGGCCAACACGAGAAGGGCCACGTAGGGGGCAGCCATCTTGGCCGGCTGGCCGAAGTCACATGACCTCGCTCCGCAGGCGGGCGCGCGGTGCGCAGCCGCAGGTTGAGCCCGGAGATGGGCGGAGAGAAGGCCGGCGAGGGCGTGGTCCCCTGAGTGGCAGCCGGGGTAACCCAGGAGGAGCCGCTGAGGTCCAAGAGTTAGTTGTTTTAAAGTAAAGTTTTTTTACCATATGGGGATTTAGGAACATTGTTTTTTGTTGTTAATCCTCACCCGTAGATATTTTTTCCTTTTTTTGAGAGAGAGGGGGAGGAGAAGAGAGAAAGAAAAACCTCCACGTGTCTTTCTCACATTGATTGGTTTCCTCTCCCACGTCCCCCTCCCAGCGCGGGGCTGGAACCTGCACGCCCCTGGCGGTGCCCTTGACCAGGAATCGGCCGTGACCCTTCCGTGCAGGGGCCACGCTCTGACCCCTGAGCGACACCACCCTGGGCTAGGAACATTGTATTTCAAAGTTCTAAGGTAGCTGCAAAATATAGTGAGAACAATTTGGATGAATTTCATAAGCATAATGTTAAAAACAAAAAAAAGAGGCCAGATGCCAAAGAGTAAATGCTGGCTGGTACCATTTACATAAAATGCGAACTCGCCCTGGACGGTTTGACTCAGGGGTTGGAGTGTCGGCCTGCGGTCCGGAGAGACCGGGGTTCGGTTCCCGCTAAGGGCATGTATCTCGGTTGCAGTTTGTCCCCGGCCCTGGTTGGTCGTGCGGGTGGCAGCCACTCGATGTGTCCCTTTCACATCAATGTCTCTCTCTCTCTGTTCCTCTCTCTCCCTCCCGCTCTATCTGAACAAAAAATGGAAAAATGTCCTCGGGTGAGGATAAAAAAATAAAATAAAATAAAAATAAAATGCGAACTCATCTTCCATCTTTCCAGCTTTCAGTCAGACCAAAGAGATGCTTCTGGAAGTACTTCACAATGGTTGCCCAAGGAGAACCCCAAGTTCAGTCCAGGCTTGTATTGGTCGGTGATGGTGAGACTGGGAGACGTTATCTGGTGAATTGGAGAAGTATGTAGCCGCCTTGGGTGTTGAAGTCCATCCCCGCCTGTTTCACACCAACAGAGGGCCTTTTAAGTTCAATGTGTGGGGTGCAGCAGGCCAGGAGAAGTTGGGGGGACTGAGAGACGGCCATTGTAATATTTGATGTCACTTCCAGACCTCCTCACAAGAATGTGCCTTACTGACATAGAGATCTGGTACAAGTGTGTGAAAACATCCCCATCGTGTTGTGTGGCAAGAAAGTGGATATTAAGGACAGGAAAGTTGAAGCAAAATCAGTTGTCTTCCACCAAAGAAGAATCTTCCGTGCTACAACATTCCGGCCAAAAGTAACTACAACTTTGAAAGGCTTGCTACAAAACTGATTGGAGACCCTAACTTGGAGTTTGTCACCATGCCTGCTCCTGCCCCCCAGAGGTGGTCATGGACCCAGCTTTAGCAGCAGAATATGAGCATGATCCAGAGATCGCCCAGACCACGGCTCTCCCAGATGAGGGTGTCGACCTGTGAGAATGGGAAGCTGGAACCCAGAGTCAGAAGTCTAGTTTCATAGGCAACTGTCCAGTGATGTCAGTGGTGCAGCATGTTTGCCACTTTATTGTAGAGCTAAGCAGAACCTGTGCTTGATCTTTGAGATGCTGAAGGAAATGAATGGGCTTCGGAGTGAATGTGGCAGTTAAAGAAACACCTTCATTTTTTTGGACCTGCGTATTTAGCTGTTTTGGAATGCAATTGTTTCCTCACTGAGTTTGGTGAGACCTGTATATTTCTGTTCCTTTTTGTTTAGAATCAGAATAAAGTTGTATTTCAAATATCTAAAATAATCAGCTCTGCTGTCAGAAGTCAGGAAAATGACCTGAGAGTCAGGAAGTGAGTGGGAGGGGGCAAAGGGGAGCTGGGGGACGGGAGTGGTCACGTTCTCTTTCTGGGTCTGGGTGCTCTGAATGTAGCGTGTTCCATTTGGGGAAATTCATCTAGCAGCAAACATTTGTTTTTCAGAATGTGTGTTGTACTTGAATAAAACATTTAAAATAAAGAGAAAAGGACAAAGAAGGTAGTAAACACCATAATGATTTTAAGTATCCATAGTATTGAGGGAAAATTTCCTCCCTAACCCTGCAATTTCACCTCCCAAAGTAGCCACACTACAGAGTTTAGTGTGTGTGTCCATGTGACAGCCTTTTGACTTTGAAAGGGGTCCCCTTGCTGACAAACATCAAGAACATGTTGATGAAGCCACTCCCGCTACTGCTACCTTGGGAGCTGCCCCAGAACCTGCCGAGCACCCCACACAGCCACCACTCACCCTCAGACCTGCCTCGCCCACGTTTGCATTCCGCAAAGAAACAAAACAGCACCTCCTCCCTGGGTAAGAGCCTGGACATGTTAGTGCCCACTGGACAGGGCAGCACCATGCTGATGCGTTTCCCCGGTGACCCTAGCTCACGACTTCACACGTTTCTCATCTGGTTCTCACAATAGCCCTATGACTCCCCTTTTTACAGATAAGGACACTGAAGCTTGCGCCATTAATGAATCTGTGGCAGAGGCAGGGATTGAAACCTGAGCTGAAGAGAGGAAAGAAAAACGAGTAAATATGTACAGATGGGAAGGGTGGGCAGACAGACACCGTGGGCAGCCTCATTATTCCCTCAGTTACCAGCGAGGCCCCTGCCTTTAGTTGCATGTTCCCAGCTCCTTCCACCCTCTGTTGGGGTGAGCCTGGGGTCTGGAGACCTCAGCCTCGTGAGTTCCTTGATCTTGAGCAAGTCACTTAACAGTCAGTTGGCTTTCCTGACCTGTAAATTAGGGGAGGGGACTTCACATCTGAGAGAGCCCTCTTGCTCTGATGGTCTAAGAGGATAAGGACCAGGCACCATGGTTATGACAGAGTGAGCACCTCACTATGGAAGGTGAAACCCCCACTGGAAAAGAAGTTGGGAACATTTCTCTAGGGAGAGAGGAGCAAGGTGCATCGCCAGCCAGCCCCGCTTTTCCTCCTCGTCCCGTTGATGTACATCACACATGAAATGCAGTCCTTCTAAAGGGCAGGAGGACACTGTTTCCCCTTCCAGAGGTGGGAGGTGAACCCCGGCAGGATTACTTGATGCTGAAGATGTCGACTCAGGAACTGGCATCCCTGCACCATTCGATACTAGCTGTGAGGCAGTGGGTCACAGTAAGTCACTTACCTCTCAGAGCCAAAAGTGTTCTTTAAAATATAAAGGGGGCTTGGCTGGAGTGGCTCAGTGGTTGGGCATCGACCTATGCACCAAGATGTCACTGGTTCAATTCCCAGTCGGGGCACATGCCCAGGTTGCAGGCTTGATCCCCAGTGTGGGGTGAGCAGGAGGCAGTCGATAGATGTTGACGCTTCTCTCTCTCATCAATGTTCCTATTTCTCTCTCCCTCTCCCTCTACAAAAATAAATAACTTTTTTTTTTCAAGTATAAAAGGGAATAAGAATAGTATGCACTTCAGGGTCTCTGTAGGATTCACAGAAATGATGATAGTGACAAGCTTCACCTGGAACATTCATTCTCAATGGCACATTCAAGAGGGCAAAAAATGGTTATTGGGGAACAAAGAAAAACCTACTCTTTTATGTATAAAGCCCAGATACATACAGTGCATAAACAAATCTATGATATATCTGCAGTATTAAAATTTCATGGGAGCTCTGGCTGGTTTGGCTCAGCGGCTAGAGCATCAGCCCACGGACCAGAATCCCGGGTTCGGTTCCCACTAAGGGCACGTACCTCGGTTGCAGTTTGTCCCTGGCCGTGGTTGGGTCGTGCAGGAGGCAACCAACTCGATGGGTTCCTTTCACATCGATGTTTCTCTCTCACTCTCTCTCTTCTTCTCTCTCCTTCCCACTCTATCTATACAAAAAATGGAAAAATGTTCTCGGGAGAGGATAAAAAAGAAAAAGAAAAGATAATATTTTTGAAAGAATGTAAAAATCCTTTTTTACATTGATTACAAGTTGAAAAGGTAATATTTTGGATCTCCTGGATTAAATAGATCGTTAAAATTCATTGCACCTGCTTCTCGGTTTGTTTTAATGTGGCTACTAGAACATGCACAAGTGACCTTGCGGCTTGTCTTTGTGGCTCATATTCTGTTTCCACTGGACTGATGCCACTCCAAGGAAACGTCTGTCCATTTGGGGCATGTGTACCCTCAAATGAGTTAATGCCAAACTTATTTTTTAAAAAAAACAAACAACTCTGCATTTTAGTGTTTGGGGATTTCTGCATTGTAATTGCAATCGCTAGATCAAAGATGTAGCCCGTGGGCCTGGAGAATCCGGTGAGAAGGAGAGGGTGGGAGCCCCTCTCCCCAGCCTTTGGCCCCCTGGCTCCACATTCAGGCCTGGCCTGACCGATGGGCCCCCCTCCCCACAGTCAGTCCCCTGCAGCTGCCCTTCCCAGAGCCCTGGGCTCAGGCCCCCCCAGCTGCTGGGTCAGCCCTGCCCAGCCACTTTTCTGCCGCTCTGCAGGGGGAAGGGGAGGAGGAGGCGGGAGGAGGCGCATGGGGGCGGGCTGGCCGGGGCTGAAGCGCTCCACCGGCCTCAAGCAGAAGCCAGCCATGTCCAGCCTGGGGCTCCTGCTCCTGCTCCTGCTCCTGGCACCGCCGGTGTTGCCCTTCACACTGCCACCGCTGGACACCCCAGAGGGCAAGGCCACCGTCGCCGACCTCATCCTCTCGGCCCTGGAGAGGGCCACCTCCTTCTTGAAGAAGAGGCTGCCTGAAATCAACCTGGATGGCGTGGTGGGGTTCCGGGTGCTGGAAGGTGGGTGTACTTTCGCTCCCCTGGACTGGCCACCAGGAAAACCAGTTCTCCGTCTGGCACCTGCCTGCTGCACCCTGGGACCTGGCCACCTTCTGATTGAACCATAAGGAAAGAAGGGTGGGGGTTGGCTTGCTTCTTCTGGGTGTCTAGGGGCCCTGCTGTCGTCAGATTGTTCAGAAGCAGGGAGGATTCGAAGGCCACTGAGAAAAAATTAGGAAAGTATTATTTTACTGGGAGGAAATGATCCATTTGATAGTCCCTCCCTCCTGACATGCCATGAACAAGGTGGGCAGAGGGAGTGTGCCCTTTGTAGGGGTATCAGCCATGGACAAAACCGGGGACCTCCAAGGTAGTTTCCAGTCCCATGCCCCCCACTTCCAGCCAAAGCCACCAGGAAGCTCCAAGAAAAGAGCCAACTGTTTGTTCAGCTTTGAGAAATATAAGATCCCCGAGGAGGGAACTGGAGACAGGCCAAGGCAAACAGGGAGACACCCCCCCACACAGTGAGTTGCAGTAAGCCCCTCCCCACAGGCCACCCTAAGTGACAAGGAGCCAACTGCGTGTGTCAGCCTGGGGCTCTAGCTGGCCCCCTCCCAAGTCGCCCCCTCTGCGTTGCCAGGGCGGCTTCGGGCCACCAGGACTCCAGGCCCCAGCAGGAGGGGCTCTGGACAAAGACATCTCCTTTCTTTCTGGCCGCCACCGTTCTCTCCCACCCCGCAGGGCCACGGCAGGCCATCCTCAGGGCACCTTTGTGAGAACTGGAAAAAGGCACCCCCTTCCTCAAGTCACTTGACTGCCACCTGCTGGAAAAGCGGCTTGGACGTACCCAAAGCCACGACAGGACGTGTGCTGTCCTTGCGCGGTCACAGCTCGCCAGCTGTACATGCTGGGTCTTCGCCCTGCAGTCAGAGTCCCTCCCTTGTTCTTCTCTCCTGTCCCCCGAATTAATACTAACAGCTAAACTCTAGTAAGTGCTTACTTTGCACTGTGGACAATGCTAAGTCCTCTCAATTCATCCTTATAACCCCATCCTTCAAGAAGTAGGGACTATCATGATCCCTATTTTACAGAGGAAGAAAGTGAAGTGGAGAGAAATTAAATGACTCTTTGGTCACCCAACATAAAAAGCACTAGAGTCAGAATTTGAACCCAGGCCCACCTCCAGATATCTTGACCACCCAAACCTTCTGTCACTTTAGCGCCACCCCATGCCCCCCGCTGAGCCCCACAGAGGCCTGATTTCCATAAACTCAGCGAATTCTTTCCCTCAAGCTGGAGGAGGCGGAGAGTTCCATAAGGGTCATGTCCTGGGACCTTTTTTCCTATCCACGCGGCTCAGATGGTGGAATGAGTGCACTCTGTTCCCTCACAGCGCAGCTGGAAGGAGTTCGGGAGGAGTGGGCCCGGGACCCGCGGCTGCAGCCGCAGAGCCTGCGCGTGGGGAGGCTGGCTCGGCAGCTGGCACCTCTCCTCCACAAAGCCATTTTCCACCTCAAGCTGAGTGACCCGCAGTACCTGAGAGGTAACGGCATGGGGTGGAGTCCCATTTCTTCAGGAACACCGCTCTGGGCTATTACTGAAATAACCTAGTGAGGTTCCCCTGGCGCAAAGGGAGGGTCCAGAACGGCTTGTAACCCTCCAGCGCCACAGGCTGACCCTGGGGAATGTCTGTTCATCCTTGACTTCAGACGGAGACGGCCTCTCCTACCCACACAGAGGGGCTGGAAAGTAGGGAACGAGTCGCTCCTTCTTTGTTCAGCTTGTGCCCAGGCTTGGGGACCTTCATCCTAGGCCAGAGGGAGCGGGACGTGGCGTCTAAGCGGCCATCCAGCCCTTTGCACATCAGCGATCAGAGTCTTGCCAGCATCTCTTATGCCTTATAAAGCTAAGAGTTCCTTCTCCTCGTCAATCTTGAGTTGTCCTACCACAGGCCCTGTCCGGTGAGCCTGCTGAGCCCGCCTGAATTGTTCGAGGGGCGGGGAGGGGGTTATAAAACCTGCTCACCATGCTCATCTGGCCCCGTCTGCCAGGCTCCGGGCTCATGTCTGGCCCTGCTGCACAGGACCACAGCCCAGCCCTCCCGGGCCTCCCTCTCTGCAGGGGAGACCCTCCACCTCTCTCAGGCCTGGTCCCTGAGACCCTCCCAGCTCATGCCTTCCTAAAGAAGCCCTTTGGCTGGGTATCTCTGTTGTAAGAGCTTCACTTTCTAACCAAACTGAAGGGACCAACTAACCCTATTTATCCATCTCAGGCTTCCACGGATTTAGCCAAAGCCAGTCCCAACATTGTTCTAGTGATTTTTATCTTTATTTTTTAATTAAAAAAGAGCTTCCTGAGTGTTTCAAGTGCAATGCCCAACCAGCAGGCAAGGCTTAGAGCCCTGAGCAGACACCCGCGTGTGGTCAGGGATGCCCGGGGAGGGTCACCCCATTCCTTGGCTCTGAGCCACGGAGCCTGGGGGTGGTGGTGAAACATAGCATGGCCCACTGCTCCTGGGTCTCTTCCCCCACCCCTTCTTTCTGCCAGAGTTCCAGCCAACCGTGCAGCCCGGATTTTGGAAGCTCCCACATGCCTGGACACACACCAACACCTCTATGGTGTACCCCACGTTCGAGCCTGAGGACTCCTTCTCAGAGGAACGCAGTGACCTGTGCATGGTGCAGCTGCTGGGAACTGGGTGGGCCCCCATACTTGCCCCACTTCCCAAAAACCCCAAAATGCTTTTTCTCCACCAGTCCTGTTCAGCTAGCTCTCCAAGTCCCCAAGGTTTATACAAAACCAGGAGAGCACCCCCAGAGCCTCCCTCTCCCCTCACACCCCCCTCACATGTGAGTCGGCCCCCACTCTCCACCCGAGGCTGCCAGCCTGGTCCAGCCACCCCCCATCTCTGCCCTCCCACCCTCACCTCCTGACTGGTCTCCCCACACCAGAGGGACCTTGTCAAAAACCACACGTGAACACCCCACCCCCAGTGTGAAGCTTCCTGTTGCTGTCAGGACAAAGCCCCATCTCCTACCACCCTTCCAGGCCCCCAGGGCCCCCTGGTCCAACCCTGAGGGACACCCTCCCACTGTAAGCCCGTCCTTTTGCCAAGAGTACCCCTCTGTGGGCCTCCTCCCACCCCACCCCGCCCCACTCCTGGGCCTAAGTAACTGCGCACAGTTGAGAACCAGCCCCAGTGTACTTCCTCCAGAACCTTCCCTTACCCTGCTGCACGAGGCTGACCTCCCAGTGAGGGGCTGCCTCTCCCAGCATCACCGCAGCCACAGGTGCAATATCCATTTGTTTTATGGTTCTGTTGCCCGACCCAGCTGCAGGTCTGGAGAACAGGACCCGAGCCTAGTGTAGCTCCCCATTTCACCCTGCTGAGCCCTGGCCTTCGAGCATATCCAAGGGCAGCCCAGATGCAGGGATCCACGGGCAGAGGGCAGCAGGTGCTCAGGCCCCGTCCTCTCAGCATCCTTCAGAGAGGTGTTCGGGCTCAAAGAAGGTCTGCTCTCCATGCAGCGAGGGACCCGCCCATTGCCCCACCCCTTGCATGGGGCAAGCCTGGCACAGGGGCAATGGACATGCTGGGCCCAAACCCCAAGCTGTCTGGGTGCAGAGTTCCCATGGAACAATGGGAAGTTGCAGCCTCCTGGCTCCTCCAACCCAAGATAGCTCCAGGTCACCTCCCTGTGCTGGGGGTACCGAGATTTAGCCAATCAAAGCACAGACACCTGTGTTTTATCTAGCAGCCCCTTGTGGTCAGCTGGGTGCCTCAAGCCTACAGGGTTCTAACAACCAGTGGGGGAATCAGGACCAGGGAAGGCTCCAGGCCTTCGGGCTTCCTTTAGGACACCCTTCACAGCCTGGAACCACCCCTCCCCCAGGACAGACAGCGGCCAGCCCTGCAAACTCTCAGACTTCTGCAGGACCCTCATGACAAAGCCTGGCTGCTCGGGCTACTGCCTGTCCCACCAGCTGCTCTTCTTCCTCTCGGCCAGAATGGTGAGTGTCGTGGCCACGCCCGAGGAGGCGAAGGGAGATCAGAGGGGCTATGTGGTCTTGTATGCTACACGCTGGGAACGTGAGCAGGTTTCTGGAATTGTGTTTCAGACACCAGGGAGGAGAAATGAGAGTAGCCTGCCGTCCACTGGCTGTAACATCTAACCGAACTGGGTGCGGGGGTGTGGATTGGGGATTCTGTTGGACGGAGAGCTTTGCATGCTGACCTGGATTGTGGGCATAAGAAAAACAAAAAGGGAGTCAAAGAGAAGCAACAGAAAGAATTCAGTAAATACCCACGAATGGAAAGGGACTTAGGCTAAAGTTGACAGTTGCTCCTAGGAGACCAATTCAACACCAAAGCAGCCCGCCCCACCTCCCTAGCACCCAATGTGCTTCCAAGCCCAAGAGCTCAAACTTTGCTAAATAACACTGATCATTTAAAAACACCTATATTTCTTTATATAGAGAAGTAGGGATCATTATCTGTATTCAAAAATGTTATTTAAACATCCAGAAATGCTAGCGGAAAAGGGACTTGCTGGTTTTAACAGATTCTTTTATTATTATTTATTTGCAAACCATCACCGACCAGTATTTTTGTAAATACAATACAAACCAGATGACGAGGAACATTATTTGACTATTAAATTCGACAGGTAGAAAGTTACCCTGACACATTGCTGTAAAAGTTTCTAAAGCCTATTCACATCTCCTGTCCTCCCCCAGTATGCGTGGCACACCCACTCTGAATAGCACTGAAGCCACCAGCCTCGTCAGTCTGGAAGCAGAATGTCCTAACCTCAGCTAACTGCTGTGGAGTGCCCCCTAGTGTTGGGCATCCTGTCGGGCACTCCTAGTGCGTATCTCCCAACTGTGTGAGGGCCCCTCCAGGGCAGTTCCCAGCAGCAATGCCCTTTCCTTGCGAAGCCCCTTGAGGCTCCAGAAGGTGAACTTGGTGGGCCAAGGTCACACAGCAGAGCCAGGACTCAAACCCAGATCGCTCTGAGCCCCATGACTGGGCCTCCAACAGGCTGGGATTGTGGGTGGGGAAGAAATTTTGGGAAAAGGGGAAAGACCTGACCTAAAGGTAGCAACTTGCAGGACCATCTCAGAACTGCAAGTCTTCCCAGAACAGAGTGCACCTCTGTCACCTGTACCACCAACGTCCTTTGTCCCCGCAGAAGGGATGCACAAGGGGGCTGTTCCGCCAGAGCCAGCACTACATGAACCTGTTCTGTGCCAACATGATGGACCTGAACCGGAGAGCTGAAGCCATCGGATATGCCTACCCCACCCGGGACATCTTCATGGAGAACAGTGGGCATTCCTGTCTGGGGACCGAGCAGCAGGGGGTCCCTTGTAACAACCGGGCAGGCACACACAGAGCAGGGCTGCCAGATTTAGCAAATAAAAGTCCAGGATGCCCAGGTACATTTGAACTTCACATAAACAATGAATACTGTTTTAGTATAAATATCCTAAATATTGCATGAGCTATACTCATACTTCAATTTTTTAATTTGTTGTTTATTGGAAACTCAAATTTAACTGGGCATCCTATATTTTATCGGCCACTGTTTTGACTGCCTTTGGGGGCAGGAAGCAGTCCAGACAGAGCTCTGGATGGACTGACTGGCAAACAGTGGGTCAAAACCTTAGAGTTGAGGCACGAAGGGGGTCCCTGGGTGGCCACTTCTTGGCTTCAGTGTCCAGATCCCTCTCCTGATCCTGACTATAGATTCCCTTCAAACAAGGTCCTAAGTGGGAGGCAGGACCCAGGCCTGGGAGCCCCTGCTCACTAAAGCAGGGTCTCAGAGCTGCCTCCTGTCGGCCACTACACTGGGCATTCACCTCCTGGCACTGCCTGGCCCTGGTAGGAGGAGGTAGATGGCCCTGTAGTGGCCTTGGGGGGGTGGGAGGAGGTAGGACTGTGGGAGCAGGGCTGCAGAGGGCCCCCTGTGCTTGCTTCCAGTCATGCTCTGTGGAATCGGTGGCTTCTCCGACTTCTACAAGCTTCGGTGGCTGGAGGCCATTCTCAGCTGGCAGAAGCTGCAGGAAGGATGCTTTGGGAGGCCTGGTGAGCTACCTTTGGCCCTGGCTGGGAACAGAGGGTGGTTGGCGTCAGCATGTCCTAGGCCAGATGGGGAAAGGATGCGCGGGTGTGAGGGAAGCCAGGAGAGATTTGCAACACCCATGTGCATGCACACACACACACAAACGCACACAGGTGGAAGTGGGCTCAGAACTTTGGAAGCCAAAACTTTGCAGGACAGGGGGCAGTCAGGTTGGCCCACTGCTGCATTAACAAACTCATTCCTTCAACGAGTATTCCCTGAGCACCTACTGTGTGCCAGACACTGTGCTAGGCTCCGGATCAGCTAGGGCACTGTTCAGGCAGAACCCACCCAGACCAACCAATAAGTGAAATAATTTCAAGTTCTGAAAGGGCTGTGAGGGAGATGCAGGCTGAGAAGGTAAAGAACGTCAGCCCTGGCCGGCGTGGCTCAGTCAGTTGGGTGTCGTCCCATACACCAAAAGGTTGCTGCTTCGATTCCCAGTCAGGGCACACGCCCAGGTACGGGCTCGATCCCTGGTAGGCAGCATGCAGGAGGCAGCCAATGGATGTTTCTCTCTCATTGATGTTTCTCTCTCTCTCTCCCTTCTCTCTCTCTCTAAAAATCAATAAACTATTCCTTTAAAAAAAAAAAAAGAACATCAGGGAAGGTTCTTCAGGCAGAGTGTTTAGGGAGATGTCTGGGACGGGTGACACAGGAGCAAAGGGAGGAAGAGGCAGTCCCTTCCAGCTGTGTGACACTGGGCAGCTGGTCCTCATCTCCGAACCTCGGTTTCCCCATCTGTACATAAATGGGCATAATTCCTTTCTAAGCTGTGAGGAGCAGGCACAATACACGTGAAACCACCTGGCTGGCCTGGGTTCAGAGGAGACTCCCAGTAACTGCTGGCATCCTAAATGAAATGCCGTGATGCTTGGAGATAATGCTTTTGAAATAAGAGAGTCTGCTTTTGAAGCAAGAGTTGTTCATGAAATGAAGATTCTCGGGCCCCAGATCTATAGATTCAGGAGGTGGGGCTGGGGCTCTGGAACCTGCATTAAAAAATTTTTTTTTCAATTGCAGCTGACATACACTATCATATTAGTTTCATGAACCTGCATTTTTTGTTGTTGTTTAATCCTCACCACAGGATATTTTTTTTTTCCATTGATTTTTAGAGAGAATGGAAGGGGGAAGAGGGGAGAGAGAGACACATCGATTGGTTGCCTCCCACACATGCCCCAACCGGGGCTGAGGATGGAACCTGCAACCCAGGTATGTGCCCTTGACCGGGAATCGAACCCGAGACCCTTCGGTGTGCAGGCTGACGCTCTAACCGCTGAGCAACACCAGCCAGGGCATGAACCTGCTTTCTTTTAAATCCTCACCATCGATGTGAGAGGGACACATTGACTGGTTGCCTCCCACACGACCCGACCAGGGCCGAGGACAAACCAGACGGAGGTATGTGCTCTTGACCAGAATCAAACCCACGACGCATTGGTCCATGGGCCAACGCTCTAACTGCTGAGCCAAACCAGCCAGGGCTAACCTGCATTTTTGATGAGCTCCTTTGGCCATTCAGATGTGGGTGGCTGGGGGACCACAATTCGAGAAATACCCGTAGGTGACAAATTTAGGCCATGGGGCAGGGCCTGCAGACAGGTGCTCAAGGAAACTTCTGGAAGAGCCTCCACATCCAAGAGAGGAGTGGAGTGGTTTGAGGTGTTGTGAGGGGGGAGGTTAGCAAGTAATGTTTAAAGTCCAGCTTGAGAAGTTCATCTTTCACTCTTCTCCCAGATGCTGAAGATGAGAAATTAGCTCAAGTCATTCAACACCAACAGCATAATTTGAGAAGAGTAAAGAGGCGAGAAAAACAATTTGCAGGTAATAGAAATACCCAAGGGACCTTCCTGGCGTGAAAAGAGATGTTCCAGAAAGGCCACACACAGATGGCCCTCCACAGCCCCAGCATCCCTGAAGGGGCCGGGTCAAAGGGCACTTGCGGGGGGGAGGGTAGGAGTCCCTAACGCCCTCCCCTTGGGAAGTGGGGAGTCCAGAGATATCGTCTCAGTGAAAGGAACATGAAAGAGAAGTCTCAGTGTATCACTGGAAATCACAGAGAGAACACCTCTCCATCAAGTTCTAATCAGGAGAACGGAATCCGCAAGTGAAACTTCCCAAGAGGGAATTGAATAGAGAGAACTTGTCTCAGAGGTGTTGCAAGAGCTGAACACAGGGGAGGTGAGAAAACCCAGAGATGAACCACGGCGGGATACCACTGCCCCTCCCTGGAGGTGGTGTTAGCAGAACTTCAGGAGCTGGACACAGAGGAGACAGAGGGGGAGAAACACTTCAGCTTCTCCCCTAGCTCCACCTGTGCCTGCTGTTGGTGGGCAAGGCAGCCTGGGAAATGTAGTTCGAAGAGGGCGGTGCCCAGGAATTTGGAGCAAGGAAAGGCAGGGAGGGAATCTGGAAGCCAGCACGCAAGTAACCAGCACAGTCCCAGGGGCCACATGTCCTGGTATCCCCGGCTTCCACCTGTTGTCCTGGTGCCATTATAAATAGTACTCCTTGTCCCCCCCAAAGCGTCCCGGTTGAAGTGATAAGTTATGTGGTCAGCCCACCAATTCAGGGAGGCTGAGAATAGGCTATAACTACATGAGAAAGGAAAGAAAGGCAAGATATGACATGGAATAAAGGCATGGAGAGAGAGGGAGAAAGAAGGAAGAGAGGACTTGATTAGCATCTTTTTATTAATACAAATAAGTAACTGCAAAAATATCCTCAGGTGACGATAAAAAAAAAAAAGTAACTGCAAGGCAAACGCAGGAAGGGAAATGGGACAGCCAGCTCTGAGTAATGTCCAGCGTGCGCTGGGGGATGATTTCAGTAACTGATGTCTCACTATCAACCCCACCCCGGCCTCATCACCTACCTGCAGGTCGACCAGAGAGGGGAGTGGAATCACAAATCCAATGGGTCCGTTTTGTAGCTGTCCCCAGGGGTCGGGCAGGACAAGGGAGAGACTCTCAGGAGACTCCCAGGGGCCCCCTGCCCCGGCTAGGCCTGCCTGACATGGAGGGGACAGAGTAGCTGCATATGGCAGGAGGTAGGGAGCCTGCTGTGCACACCCTGGGAGCTGGCTGCTCCCTGAAGACTGACAGCTGGAGAGGGAGCTGGAGAAATTCCGAAGCCCAAGGCCCTCTCCGGGGCTCCGATGGTTGACCAGCAGCCCAGGAAACTGCCCAAGAGAGCAACGTGCTCCTTCTCTCGCTTTTGGCGCACACCCGTGGAGATGAGGAGCACGGGATTAGAAGGCAGGCTGTCTGGGTTTGAATGTGCTTCTGCCCTTATTCACTGTGGGAATCATTCAGCCTCTCTGAGCCTCCGTTTTTACATCTGTAAAATGGAACCAAAAAAGTGAGTCCTTCAAAGGGCCGTTGAGGTTACTATCAGATCGTGTGCAAAGCTCTCCCCACAGACTTTGGCGGAGGGTAGGCCACCGATTAGCATAGACTGCCGGGGTACTGAAACCTTCTCTCTCCCTCCCCGCAAGGGGCCTGGCTGGGGTTCTTCTTTTCTCCAAGTTTGTGAAGGGAGAGGAAAGTCTTGGCTCCCTCCACCAGCCCAGAGACTGAAGGTGGGTGGTCCGCTTTGAGTTCAGAGAACCAAAGAACATCTAAGAGGTTCCTGCTTCAGGCAGGTGCTCACAGGGGACCTGTAGGTCCCAGGGTCTAGAAACAAGCTGTAGAATTACCAGGGCTGGGAGCTCAGCTCTGCTACCTGAACCTGTTTCCCCAAATGTAAAACGGGGCAATGAGGTGCTGAAGGTCTTGGAGGGCCTGAGACTAAGGGAAACAGGAAGGAGCTGGACAAGGGTGTGGCCTCAGGTCAGACCCCCCAGGAGGGGGCTCGAGCATGAATCACACCACAGAGTCACACCCCAAGACAGGGGCCTGGCTTTTGTGCCCCTGTATTACTGTCACTGGGAGGAGGTGTAACCCCCCAGACAGCTGAAGACATTTCTCTGGAGAAGGGAGCTATGAGTGGCCGATACCCAGCAGCTGGCCAGTGGGTGCCCAGCCCAGCAAAGGGGAGCTGCGGGCATCAGGCTGGCTGGGGGAGTATCTGAAAAGCACTCACGATGGAACTGTGGCCCCGCCCGGCACTCACAGCGGGGAATCTGTCTCTATCCCCAGATGGCTGCTCCTCCCACAACACAGCCATGGCCGTGGGGTCCCTGGGCGGCTTCCTCTATGCCCTGGCACAATACCCCCCAGCAAACGGAGAGCTGCAGCAAGCCACGCTGGCACCACCAGCGGCCACTAACACAGATGGCTCCACTCCTGCCGCCCCAGGAAGATGAAACCCATGCCTGTCATCCTTCCTTCCTTCCGTCCTGGGTCACAGCTGAGAAGGCGGCAGCTGAGAGTAAAGCTGGCTTTGTCCCCTCGGGGCGCAGGGCCTGGGAGGGAGGCACGGAAGCAGGCGAATAAACTTAAGAGTGCAGTTGAGTGGGGAGTTGAGCCTCGTTTCTCAGCCTTTGGGACAACTTCTAGGGCCGTGTTCTGAGTCTTCAACCCCACTCAACACAAATTCAAGAGAGACCCGTAAACCTGAGTCTTAAAGGCAATGTGTTCACATGTCAACTGTTGCATCCTCCTCAGTGGGAGAAATAAGGGTCTTGAAACATAAGTTAAGTCATGACCTAGAACTCGAGACAGGAGCAGGCAAGGCGGCACATGACATCTTTATAACCTGTGCAGAAACCTCTGTGATGTCATGAAGTCACATTGAGTCAGTCACGCCATGGCACCAACGGCCGTGTGGCGTCATGGTGAACTGCATGTTCTGTGCCCCAGCTGCCCGAGTCCAAGTCCCAGTTGGCACTCGTTAGCTCAATGTCCCTGGGCAGTCACTCAGTGACTCTGTGGCAGTTAGAGTCACTGGGACAATTAGAGCTCCTACCTCAACCCCAGCTCCCCAGCTGCGAGAGCTCCGTTTGCAGAGTACTGAGAACAGCACCTGTGCCGGGGTGAGTGCCAGGTAAGGATTTCCTGCTACCACAGCGGTGGTGATGTCAGGTTACATGGGGGCTTGTCCCCACGCAGGGGGAAGGGGCAGCTGACCTGTCAATGTTTCTGTTACCCCAGTCTGTGGCTCTTCCCACGTGTCCTAAACCTGTCAGCTGGGGTTCTGACATAATAGCGTGTTTGAGAAAAGACCTTCTGGAACTTTATTATGGGTCCGGGCCCTGTCTGTGGTGCTGATTTCAGTCTGCCATCCAACGAGCATCAAAACCAAATTCCAGCCCTGGCCGGTGTGGCTCAGATGCTTAAGTGTCATCCCAGACATCGAGGGGTTGCCGGTTCAACTCCCGGTCAGGGCACGTGCGGGAGGCAACCTATCCGTGTTTCTCTCTCATATCCATGCTTCTCTTTCCCTCTCCCTTCCTCTTTCTCTAAAACTCAAGAAAAATCTTTTAAAAATTAGTTTCCAGGGTAGAAAAATCAGCTTAAAACCCGGTCCTTGGGCTGGAAGGCTCTTGGAGTTCATCATCTTGCTTCACTCCACAGTGGGAAATCGCTGCCGAACTTCCTGATGTGACAGTGTAGTCATGTTTGGGATCTGAAGCAGATGCCCAGGGGGGCGGAGTTCTTCTGAAGTCTCTCCTTTGGAAGTTCGTTTCCTCTGTCGACTCCTCTTTGCCGCTGCCCCTGGAAGCTTTCCCAAGATTGCTCTTACGTTGTCAGACCCACAGGAACATTCCGGATTCTGTTGATGAGTTTGACTTGCTTTTGAGGTTGTAGTTTTCTTGAGGAGCCAGGGGCCAGAATTTAATACCCCCCTGGCTCTCTGTGTGCGTCCAGACGTCTTTCACTTGCCTCGAGAAACAACAAGACAGGCACACGACCAGATTAGGGGCGAGTCATGCCTCACCTCCCCATCCTTCCGGAATTCAGCTGGATTAGTCGCTGGGGCCTGACACTGGTTCTTTTTAGAAGGCTGAAGTGACCAAATGACTCTAGGTGAAACCGGAGCCCACAAGTCACTCCCAAGAAGCAGTAGTTCTAGTGCAAAATGGGAAAGTCGTGACTTACACCTTGCTTGGTCGAGTCGCCTCAGTGTGAATCAGTTTGTGGGAACAATTTCTGCAGGTCAGTTGTCTGAAACCAGATCTGAGAGAAGAGCCAAGGGAAGAAAAATCACCATGAGCAAGAGCCGAGATGAGCTCAAGCGTCCCCTTTCCCATTTTCTCTCTCAGTGATGTGCCTCTACTTCCCCCTCACACACCATGGTCAGGGAGACTGGATCAGGCGTCATTTCCCATCTTTGTTCCGTCTGGATTGCCTGTTCTGCTCCCAGCCCCCAATTCAGTTAAGATTGTATTTGACCTTTAAGATTCAACTGGAAGGTCACTTGTCCTATGAAATCTTCTCCCACCCTCCCACCTACCTCCCTACTTCTCTTATATACAGCTCTTTTGGCACTTTATTCTGGTATTGATTGATTGATTGATTGATTGATTGATTGATTGATTCTATCATCAAATTGTAAACTAGGGCATGGACAGTCTCTTGTTCCTCTTCATGTGCCCAGTTCCTACAAAACTGCCTGGAACACAGACTGATAAATGTTTGTGGAATTAAATGGTGGGCGGGGGTGTGTACAGACACTTTGGATTGCTGTGTCCAAGTCCTACCTAGTGGAAGAGAGCCTGGGCTATGAGCATTGTTGAGTCTGATCTGGCCAGCCAGCAGCCCCCAAATCCACACAGAATGAGGGGGCCCCTAACGTCACCCCCCCAAGACAACAGAACCTCCTGCTTCTCAAAACCTCGAAGCTAGTTCTAGGATACTGTAAATACCCTCATAGCACTTTAAAGAACAGACACAGAATACAGCACAAACATAAGAAAATTATCTTAGTTTATAATTCTTAAAGAGGTTTTATAGCCCTGGTTGGTGTGGCTCAGTTGATCGGGCATTTGTCCCGTGCACCAAAGTTTGCCAGTTCGATTCCCAGTCAGGGCGCATGCTGGGGCTGCAGGTTCTTTCTCTCCCTCTTCCTTCCTCTCTCTCTAAAAAGCAATAAAAAAAATTAAAAAAACTTAAAAAATAAAAAAAGGTTTTATAGCCCGGCTGGTGTGGTTCAGTGGTTGAACACTGACCTACGCACTAAGAGGTCACTGGTTCAATCCCTGGTCATAGCACAATCCCAGTGGTGGGCATGCAGGAGGTGGCCAGTCAATGTTATCTCTCATCGATGTTTCTCTCTCTCTCTTTCTCTCTCTCTCTCTCCTTTCCTCTCTAAAATCAATAAATGAAAAAAAAATATATATATATATATATATATATATTTTTTTTTTTTTTAAATCCTCACCCGAGGACATTTTTCCATTTTTTTTTTGTTCAGACAGAGTGGGAGGGAGAGAGAGGAAGAGAGAGGGAGAGAGAGGAAGAGAGAGAGAGAGAGAAACATCGATGTGAAAGGGACACATCGAGTGGCTGCCACCCGCACAACCAACCAGGGCCGGGGACAAACTGCAACCGAGGTACGTGCCCTTAGCGGGAACCGAACCCGGGTCTCTCTGGGCCACAGGCCGACACTCTAACCGCTGAGCCAAACCAGCCAGGGCTAAATATATATATATATATATATATATATATATATTTTAACCTCACCTGAGGATATTTTTCTATTTATCTTCAAATAGAGTTGGAGGGAGGGCGAGAAAGAGAGAGAGAGAGAGGGAGAAACATCGATGTGAGAGGGGCACATCGACTGGTTACCTCCTGCATGACCCCGACCAGGGCTGGGGATGAACCACAACCAAGGTATGTGCCCTTGACCAGAACTCTTTGGTCTACAGGCCGATTCTCTAACCGCTGAGCCAAACCAGCCAGGGCAAGAAAAAAAAAATTTTTTTAATAAAATAAAATAAAAAGGTTTTATAAAAAACAGCTTTGATTTTCCAGACTCCAAAACAAACATGCATCCCCACCTGAGAAAGAAGTTGCTTCTAGGTCGGAGAGCAGAGGGCTATGAGCTCACACTTCAGAACCATCTTCTTACAGCTGTGTGACCATGGGCCCGAGCCTGCAATGTGTCTCCATCTCCTTTTCTGTATAAAGGGGAACTTAATGACACCACCTTCTAGGATTCGCGAGGGCATCCATAAAACGGTGCAGGTAGGCCCCTCGCACAGCGCCTGAGGTTTAGATGGGCTCCAGTGGCCGTCAACCATGAGTTTTCTTATAAAACCAGCATCCACACCACCTCTGGGGTTTTATCAGTCACCTATTAATACTAGCAAATTATGTCATCCCCACCCATCCGTTCAATAAATATTGAGAGCCTGCTGTGTGCCAAGCTGTGCTCTGGGCACAGGAAATGCAGCTGAGAACACAATAACCCTGCACCCATCCATCAATTCAAGAAATATCATGAAGCACCTACTGTGCGCCAGGCACTGTGCAAAGTGCTGGGGGAAAGCAGTGGTCTCTGCCCTCATGGATGTGCCAGTCAAGGCAGGACACAGACTTTAGGAAAGTTTCAACCAAGTAGGCTGAGATTATGGTAGGGAAAGACTGGGTGCACTGCTCAAACATTTTATTCTTTCCCTCAAGTCAATCGCGTACCAACGCATGCGTGTTGTTGGCGTCCTAGGCTTTTTACGTAGCGAAGGACACTCGCTGTTTTCTATGCTCTGTCAGAAAGACTGCGTGAAAAAGCTCAACATCAGCAGAGGCCCCTTCAGGAAGTGTGCCCCACAGCTGAACAGAGAGCCTGTGAACCGAGAGGCCTCAAGGAGTCCACACAGCCCAACACCCTTCCTGTCCGCCTCAGGAGCAACACCTCCCTGCGGTCTGCAGTCACTCCCCGGACCCACCCACCCCCAGCTCCAGGCAACCACTAATCTGCTTTCTGTCTGCAAATTTGCCTTTTTCAGACATTTAATACAAATAAAATCACTCTATCAAACTGGGGGGGGGGGTGATTAAAATGTCCTAAAAGTGCACTAAGATGATGCTGAGATATCCCTATATATTTAAGTGTACATTTAAAACAGGTAAATCTTATCTTATGATCTGTAAATTATACTTCAATAAAACTCTAAAAACAACAACAACTTCAGTGGCTTCCTAGTTCACTTGTGCTAAAATCCAAACTTCTTTGCCTTGAGCCCTGTGGGATGAGGTGTTGGCCTGGTCCTCCCACCTCAACCCTCCCCTGGCTCTGCTCTCCTTGCTGACTGACCCGCCTCCTGGAGCCAAGCTCTGCAGTGCCCTCTGCTTGCAAGGCTATGGCCCCCATCTCCCCACAACTGCCCCTTCGTTCCTATTCTTTATGTCTCCATCAAAATGGGCTCACAGAGGCCTGCCTTCCCTGTCACCCGGGTGACCCTGTTCTCTTCCTTCTTCCCAGCTCTCAACATGCTTGCATTGTTTAGTGTCTGTTTCCCCATTAATGTCTAAGATCCAGCCTAGCCGGTGTGGCTCAATGGTTGAGAGTCGACCCCTGCACCAAGAGGTCGCCGGTTTGATTCCCAGTCAGGGCACATGCCCAGGTTGTGGGCCCAATCCCCAGTGGGGGGCATGCAGGAGGCAGCCAATCTATGTTCTCTCTCTTCGATGTTTCTAGCTCTCTCTCCCTCTCCCTTCCTCTCTCTCTAAAATCAATAAAGAAAAAAAATTTTTTTTCTAAATCTAAGATCCAGGAGGACAGGGCCAGTCTATCTGTTTTACCAGCATCTGGCACATAGGGGAGCTCAATCTATTGAATCCACAAATGATGATGGAACCTGGATGAGGATGCTAAGAGGGGACCAAGGTATTCCAAATAAAAAAACAGATGTGGCCTTGGCCGGTTTGGCTCAGGGGTTAGAGCATCAGCCCTCTGATCGAAGGGTCTCAGGTTTGATTCCAGGTCAAGGGCACGTATCTGGCTTGCAGGTTCTATCCCTGGCCCCAGTTGGGGTCGTGCAGGAGGCAACCAGTTGATGTGTCTCTCTCACATCCATGTTTCTCTCTCTCCCTCCCTTCCACTCTCTTTAAAAAACAAAAAGCAATGGAAAAATATCCTCGGGTGAGGATTCACTCACACACAAAAAGATAAACTAAGTCATATTTAAAATTTTAAGAGTTTATTTAAGCAAAAATCAATTCAAATCACACAGCACCAAACTGGAAGTGGTTAGGAGCACACGCCACAGCAGCCAGGTGAAGGCTCCTACGGAGAAAGTGGGGAAGCAACAGAAGGAAACTGATTGGCTGTAGCTTAAAGCCTAGTTAAGTGTTTATTTCTTTAGCATTTTGATTTCATAACCTTGAGGCATTTACAGGTTTAAGTTCTGGTTTACTTACTTCGTAGGCAGCCACGCCATTACAGCCCCTCTCCGTTCAAATGGACAATTTCTGAGGCACTTATGTGCTTAGAACAACGTGGCAAAGGAGTAACAACATCAAAGCAGGGAGAAGGCCAAAGGTCAGAACCTGCAGGAGACTGCTTGCCTCTTACCACCTCCTAGTTGACACAAATCTTTCCAATTCTTAGTTGACCCAGAGGAAAGAGGACCTCAGAAGCTCGAAGGTGGGTGGCAGGCCTTGCTGATGGTTTTTGGAAGCCTGAAAATGAAGAACAGAAAGACCTAACCCCGTCACATTACATATATCTGCGTCAGGCCAGGTCATTTCATCCCCGAGAGGAGCAGTCGAGAGGAGCAGTCGTTCTGAATGCGGTTAACTGAAGTAAACTAACTCCGATTCTCCCACAAGCCTCAGAGATGGTCTCGGGGCCCATCTGATGTCACTGATTGCTAGTTCAGAAGCCTCAAGGGAAGAATCGGTTCCATCCCTCTCTCCTAGTTCCCGGTGGTTGCCAGCAATCCTTGGCGTTCCTTGGCTTGTGGCTGCCTCACTCCAGTCTCTGCCTGTCTTTACATGGCCACCTTCCCTCCGTATCTGTATGTGTATCTCTTTTTTTAAGGACACCAATCAGACTGGATTTGGGGCCCTTTCTACTCCAGAATCACCTCATCTTAACTAATCACATCTGCAAAGATCCTACTCCAAAGAAGGTCACAGTCTATGGTTCTGGGAAGAATGTGAATTTGGGGGGACACTAACCAAGCCAGTACACTGAGCCTCAGTGGCTCTTAGGTAGAGTGGCTCAAAGAGGGGCCTGAGTTCAAGCACTAATCGTACTGACTGCACAGAAAGGGTCTGGACTGGCCCTGAGTACCCATGCCACCCAAGGCCAACCAGACTTCTGCTGGATCCGAGGTGGCCCGTGAACTGCACTGGCACCAACAGGTGCCACTGAACCCTGGGCACTGGCCTGGACCAGAGGCCTGAAAAGAAGTATCTTCTGGAGAGACTTCCGGTCAAGATGGCGGGGAGGTAAACACGGTATCGCCTCCTCCCACAACCACATCAAAGTTACAACTAAACTACAGCACAGCCAACATTCAGAACTGCCTGAAATAGAGCTGAATGGAAGTCCTACAACTACGAAATTAAAGCAGCAGCCACATTGAGACTGGTAGGAGGTGCGGAGGTGCAGGGCTGGTCCCACACCCACGTGTGGCAGATAAAAATCAGGAGGACACCTCGGCTGGGAAGGTCCTCCCTGAGGACTGAGGGGGTCCTCTAAGCTTGGAGGAGAGGCAGCTTGAAAGGCACCAGAGAGCTGTTTGGCCTTGGAACCAGGGCTGGAGAGACAGCTTTCTCCCACACAGACGTGCTGCCATATCTGGGACTCCAGCAGCCTGGATCACACTATTTGCCCCGCCCTGGTGACTCCCTGAGACCCTGCCCTACCCAACTTTCGGGCCCACCCAAGCTGTTTCCAAAGGCTTTACCATAGGATTGGCCTGTCTTGGATCCTGCTTCAGATTTTCCTAAAATCTCTCAAACAAGCAGCATCTGGTCTCAGCAAGCCCCATACCTCTCGTTAAGTGGCCCCAGGCCTGGCACTAGAAGCAGCCGGCCTTGGTTCACAACTTAGCTTTTCCTGGGCACCTCCAAGCCCAGCACAAGCAGCAGCCATGGGCAGATCACTATAAAAAAAAAAAAATTTTTTTTTTCAACTGCGTAAATTTGAGGATCTAATTGGCTGTATTAAATGATTCTGAAATTGGGCAGCATCCCATTTAGCAATTACAAAGGAGCTCAGAGATGTACAGAATGAACAGCTTTTACAGGCAAAAGGGGGAAAAGAGTGGATTGTTTCAGGCAAGATCACCTCCTTCAACAGACAAAAAGGGTCCATTAGGCACATGTCAATATAAGAACATCCAAACCTGTAGAGAATTTTTATAATTTATTTGACCCAAACAGAGGATATGCCTGGAAGAAAGATCTCAACAGACTGAGAAAAATGCTTCAGAGAATAACAATTTGCAGTTGCTTTTGTGCATTTGCGATTAAGGGGGGATCATAAGGAAGATTAAATGAATGTGGGAGAAAGCAAGGCAGGGATTGGATTATAGGATAGTTAAGATCTGTGCTCACTTGCCCTCGCCAGTTTGACTCAGAGGTTACAGCGTCGGCCCACAGATGGAAGAGTCGTCACTTTGTTTATTTATTTATTTATTTTTTTATCCTCACCTGAGGACATTTTTCCATTTTTTGTACAGATAGAGTGGGAGGGAGAGAGAGGAAGAGATAGAAAGAAACATCGATGTGAAAGGGACACATCGAGTGGCTGCCACCGCACGACCAACCAGGGCCGGGGACAAACTGCAACCGAGGTACGCGCCCTTAGCGGGAACCGAACCCGGGTCTCTCAGGACCGCAGGCCAACGCTCTAACCGCTGAGCAAAACCGGCCAGGGCAAGAGTTGTCACTTTGATTGCAAGTTCAGTCCCTGGCCCTGGCTGGGGTTGGGCAAGGACAATCAATCGATGTGTTATCAATGTATCTCTCTCTCACTGGTGTGTTTCTCTCTCTCTCTCTCTCTCTCTCTCTCTCTCTCTGTCTTTCCCTCCCATTCTGTCTGAAAATAAATAGAAAAATTCCTCGGGTGAGGATTTAAAAAGATCTGTGTTCTCTCGAGGATGGTCATGCTTTTTAAGGAGGGGCCTGGAGGGGTGGGTTTCAAAGGCGTGTTAACATAAATGCACAGACACAATGGATACGACTTGCTTAAGGCAAAGATAAAAGCCTTTCATCAAAAGTTATATGCCTGGCCCTGGCCGGTTTGGCTCAGCGGTTAGAGCGTCCGCCTGCGGTCCGGAGAGACCCGGGTTCGGTTCCCGCTAAGGGCATGTACCTCGGTTGCAGTTTGTCCCCGGCCCTGGTTGGTCGTGCGGGTGGCAGCCACTCGATGTGTCCCTTTCACATCGATGTTTCCCTCTCTCTCTCTTCCTCTCTCTCCCTCCTACTCTATCTGTACAAAAAATGGAAAAATGTCCTCGGATGAGGATTAAAAAAAAAAAAAAAAAAAGTTATATGCCTGGAGCATGACTACCCACCTGCCCAGTTAATAATTTGTGATCAGGTTCTGAAAAATGGGGACAGAGTGAATGGAAGCTTCACAGACTGTCTCCCAGGACCAAACTGGAATTACAACAAAAATAAAGACAAGTCATCAGGAAAAACCAACTGAAGAGCAGCTGGAGAGAATCCTTATAGCCAGGGACGGAAAGAGGACACCAAATCAAGCCTGGTAGGAACTGCGGAGGCGCAAGAGGGCTGGCTGGGTGTCCATAGGCAGCAGCTGAGAGCTATTCCCTCTGAGAAGTCAGAGGTGTTTAAAACCCCAAGCCAGTTCCACAGCACAGATTGGCAGCTCCCCAGCACAGAGCAGCAGAGCAGGGAGAGGCTCCCACATAACACCTGGCTGAGGAATTCACAAGAGTAGAGGTGCTAGAAACACCGGCACTTCCCTGAAGGGCCAGGGCACTAAATCAGCTACAGCCACTCACCTTGGGCTCCGGCAGAAGGAGGGCAAACTGGACTGGAACTGTGTGAAGAAAGTCAGGGGTTCATGGCACTGGGAGAGAGCTGGGAAGGAGGACATTGGGAGTTTTATGCTGAATCAACTCCTTCATAGACCAGTAGTCATCTTACTCAAAGAGCCCCTTCCCAGAGCCCTGGGGAGAAACAATGACCCCTCCCTCAGGAATTTAACACCACCCAGTTAGAGAAATGCAAATTGAAGCTCATTAACAGCTAGAGTCTGCCAGCAAGCAAGGAGGGGGGTGGGTGGAAGAAGCGTCTTGAAATTTGGACCCAACTCTCAATGTTGGAGGTCCTAGCTCTGAGGGCTGAGCTGTGAAGGCTGAGGCCTGAGCTCCTATGCTGAGCCCCTCCCCTATGGCTTTAGTAGCCATCTCTTTCAAGTAGCCCTCTGTTTTAGCCTGGGGGAGAAGCAACTGCCCCTCCCTTGGAAATTTAACACTACCCTGTGGCTCTGGGGACTGAGCTATGAAGGCAGAGGCCAAGATCCCCATGCTGAGCCAACAATCCACACCTCAGAAACCACTTTCTTATCACAGCAACTTTAACCCAGGGGAAAGCAATTGCCCCACCCTATGGAAATCCTCATACCCTGTCCACCTGAGGAATTTCTCATTCAGCTGAGGGCTAAAACCCGAGGGTCATCAAGTAACTGAGACTAATAGCCTGCATGCAAAAACTATAGGATAACTGAATCTTTGCTTGGTCTGGAAATCTACCCAGGAAAGTAAGACTTGACATAGGTGTTGAACATGGGCCCTCCCACAGTCATCCAAACCCAGTAGAGGGAACTACAATCAGTAAAACACAAACACCCACAGGGAAAATTTGGCAGGCTCCAAATCCCACTGAGATAACCAAAATGGTGAAATAAAGAAACAAACCCCGCCCTGGCCGGTTTGGCTCAGCGGTTAGAGCGTCGGCCTGCGGTCCTGAGAGACCCAGGTTCGGTTCCCGCTAAGGGCATGTACCTCGGTTGCAGTTTGTTCCCGGCCCTGGTCGGTCGTGCGGGTGGCAGCCACTCGATGTGTCTCTTTCACATCGATGTTTCTCTCTCTCTCTCTGTTCCTCTCTCTCCCTCCCACTCTATCTGAACAAAAACTGGAAAAATGTCCTCGGGTGAGGATTAAAAAAAACAACAACAACAACAACAAAAAAAAAAAAAAAAACAAACCCCAAATTAAAGAACAAGAGACTTCTACAGAAGAAGAGATAAATGAAATGGAATTAAGCAAGTTAACAGAGGTAGAGTTCAGAGTAGTGATTATAAGGAAGCTCAACAGCATCAGTAAAGAGCTCAACAGCATGAGTAAAGATGTAGAAACAATGAAAACGAATGAATTGGAAATGAAAACCACCAAGCAGAAATAAAGAATGACATAGCAGAGATAAAGAACACACTGGAAGGAATAATCAGCAGAGTAGAGGAAGCCAAGGATCAGATCAGTGAATTAGAAGACAGGGTAGAAAAAAATCACCCAATCAGAAAACCAAAAAGAAAAAAACAATTAAAAACAAGAGGACAGCTTAGGAGAACTGTGGGACAATATGAAATTTAACAATATCAGCATCAAAGGAGTTCCAGAAGAAGAAGAAAATGAGCAAGGGTTAGAGAATATATTTGAAGAAATAGTGACCAAAAACTTTCCTAACTTGGTAAAGGAAAAAGGCATACAAGTTCAAGAAGCACAGAGAGCCCCAAGTAAGAAGAACCCAAACAGGCCCACACCAAGACACATCATAATTAAAATGCCAAAAATTAAAGACAATGAGAGAATCCTAATGGCATCAAGGTATAAGCAACAGGTTACCTACAAAGGAGCCCCCATGCCCTGGCCAGTTTGGCTCAGCAGTTGGAGCGTTGGCCTGCGGACCAGAGAGTTCCGGGTTTGGTTCCCGCTAGGGGCACGTACCAAAAAAAACAAACAAAAAAAACAACAAAGGAGCCCCCATAAGGCTATCAGCTGATTTCTCAACAGAAACAATACAGGCCAGAAGGGAATGACATGAAGTATTAAAGGTAATGAAAAACAAGGCTCTGAATCCAAGACTACTCTATCCAGCAAAGCTATCATTCAAAATAGAAGGTGAAATAAGGAGTTTCCCAGACAAAAAAAAAAAAAGCTAAGGGAATATATTAGCACCAACCCAGCACTGCAAGAAATGTTAAAAGGACTGCTGTAATAAGCAGACGAACTACGAAGAGAAACATAACCATAATAAATAAAAATGGTAATAAATGAGTACACATCAATAACCTTAAACATAAATAGTTTAAATACCCATATCAAAAGACACAGAGTAGCTGAACAGATAAGAAAGCATGACTTGCCCTGGCCAGTTTGGCTCAGCGGTTAGAGCGTCGGCCTGTGGTCCGGAGAGACCCGGGTTCGGTTCCCGCTAAGGGCACGTACTTCGGTTGCAGTCTGTCCCCGGCCCTGGTTGGTCGTGCGGGTGGCAGCCACTCGATGTGTCCCTTCGCGTCGATGTTTCTCTCTCTCTCTCCCTTCCTCTCTCTCCCTCCCACTCTATCTGTACAAAAAATGGAAAAATATCCTCGGGTGAGGATTAAAAAACAAAAAAGAAAGCATGACTCACATATATGTTGCTTACAAGAGACCCTACTCACAACAAAAGACTCCCATAGGTTGAAAGTTAAGGGATGGAAAAAATTTTCCAAGCAAACAGAAAGGGAAAAAAAAGCTGGGGTAGCAATATTCATATCAAAATAGACTTCAAAATGAATGCCATAACTAGAGACAAAGAAGGCCACTACATAATATTGAAAGGATCTATCCAACAGGAAGATATAACCTTGGTAAAGATATATGCACCCAATATAGGAGCACCAAAATATATTTTAATACTTCTGGAAGACATCAAAGGAAAAATCGACAGCAATACAATCATAGCAGGAGACTTCAACATCTGCTAACATCACTGGATAGATCCTCTAGACAAAAAATTAACAAGGAGCCCTGGCCAGTTTGGCTCAGCGGTTAGAGCATAGGCCTGCGGTCCAGAGACCCCCGGGTTTGGTTCCCACTAAGGGTGCATACCTCGGTTGCAGTTTGTCCCCAGCCCTGGTTGGTCGTGCAGGTGGCAGCCACTCGATGTGTCCCTTTCACATCAATGCTTCTCTCTCTCTCTCTCTCTCTCTCTCTCTCTCTCTCTCTCTCCCCACTCTATCTGAACCAAAAAATGGAAGAATGTCCTCAGGTGAGGATTAAAAAAAAAAAAATTTAACAAGGAAACAGAGACTCTAAATGATGCACTAGAGCAAATGGATTTAATAGATATCTACAGAGAATTTTACCCCAAAACTGCAGAATTCATATTATTTTCAAGTACACCTAGGACATTCTCAAAGACAGACCACATGTTAGGACACAAACTAAGTCTCTACAAGTTCAAGAAGATTTATATCATATCGAGTATATTCTCAGATCACAATGGCATGAAACTAGAATTACAATAAAAACACTCAAAAACATTCAGACACATGGAGGCTAAATAGCATGTTATTAAACAATGAGTGGGTTACCAAGGAGATCAGGAAGAAATAAAAAAAATTCCTGGAAACCAATGAAAATGAACACACAACAACACAAAAATCTATGGGACGCCAGCAAAAGCAGTCCTGAGAACAAAGTTCATAGCACTACAGGCCTATCTCAAGAAACAAGAAAAATTTCTAATCAACTATCTAACCCTAAAGCTTAAAGAACTAAAAAGTAAACAAAAAGAAAAACCCAAAGAAAGTAGAAGGAAAGAAATAGTAAAGGTCAGAGCAGAAATAAATAACATAGAGACTAAAACAAATCAATTCAAAAGATCAATGAAACAAAGAGCTGGTTCTTTGGAAAGATAAACAAGGCAGATGACCCTTAGTCAGACTCACCAAGATACAGCGAGAGAGGACCCAAATAAACAAAATCAGAAACGAAAGAGGAGAAATAACAACTGACACCACAGAAATACAAAAGATTGTTAAAAAAATATGAACAATTATACGTTAACAAACTGGCCAATCTGGGTGAAATGGATGAATTTCTAAAATCATACAGTCTCCCAAAACTGAACATAGAAGAGACAGAACACTTGAACAGACCAATAACAACTAAGGAAACTGAAGATGTAATCAATAAATTCCCAGCAAACATAGGCCCAGGCCTGGATGGCTTCATGGGGGAGTTTTACCGAACATTCAAAGAAGAACTAACACCCATTCTCCTCAAACTATTCCAAAAAATTCAAGAAGGGCCTTGGCCGGTTTGGCTCAGCGGTTAGAGCGTCGGCCTGTGGTCCAGAGAGACCCAGGTTCAGTTCCCGCTAAGGGCGCATACCTCGGTTGAAGTTTGTCCCTGGCCCTGGTTGGTCGTGCTGGTGGCAGCCACTCGATGTGTCCCTTTCACATCGATGTTTCTCTCTCTCTTTCTTCCTCTCTTTCCTTCCTACTCTATCTGAACAAAAAATGGAAAAATGTCCTCGGTGAGGATAAAAAAACAAAACAAAAATAAATAAATAAAAAATAAAAACCATATGATCATATCAATAGATGCTAAAAAAAAAAGCATTTGACAAAATCCAGCACCCATTTCTGATAAAATCCCTCAGCAGTGTGGGAATAGATGGATCATATCTCGACATAATAAAGGCCATATATGAAAATCCTACAGCCAACATCATACTCTTGGGCAAAAACTAAAAGCATTTTCCTTAAGAACAGGAACAAGAGAGGGACGCCCACTTTCACCACTCTTATTTAACATAGTACTGGAAGTCTTAGCTACAGCAATTAAAACAAGAAGAAAAAATTAAAGGGTTCCAAATCGGAAAGGAGAAAGTGAAACTGTCACTATGCTGATGACATGAGAAAACCCTAAAAACTCCATCCAAAATCTACTGGATTTAATAAATAACTTTGTCAAAGAGCAGGATACAAATTAACATCCAAAAATTGATGGCATTCTTATACACCAATAATGAACACTCAGAAAGGGAAACAAAAAAAACAATTCCATTTACCATTGCAACAAAAACAACAACAACAAATACCTAGGAATAAACTTAACCAAAGAGGTAAAAGACCTATTCTCAGAAAACTACAGGACATTGAAAAAAGAAATAGAAAAGATATATAAAAGTGGAAATGTAAACCACGTTCATGGATCGGAAAAATCAACATCATTAAAATGTCCATACTACCCAAAGCAATCTACAGACTCAATGCAATCCCTATTAAAGTACCATTGACATATTTCACAAATCTAGAACAAACACTCCAAAAGTTTGCATGGAACCATAAAAGACCCTAAATAGCCATAGCAATTTTGAAAAAGAAGACAAAGTAGAAGGGATCACAGTACCAGATATCAAGTTATACTATAAAACCATCGTAATCAAAACAGCCTCGTACTGGCACAAAAGCAGACAGAGATCAATGGAACGGAACAGAGAACCCAGATATCAATCCAAGACAGTATGGACAATTAATATTCTACCAAGGAGGTAAGAGCATACAATGGAGAAAAGACAGTCTGTCCAATAAATGGTGCTAGGAAAACTGGGCAGCTATATGCAAAAAAAAATGAAACTACACCACCAACTTACACCATACACAAGAATAAGCTCAAAACGGATAGAAGACTTAAATATGACTCATGAATCCATAAAAATCCTAGAAGAAAATGTAGGCAAAAAATCTCAGACATCATATGTAGTGGAATTTTTATTGATACATCACCTAGGGCAAGAGAAACAAAGGAAAAGATGAACACATGGGACTACATCAAACTAAGAACCTTCTGCACAGCAAAAGAAACCAGCATCAAAATGAAAAGGGAATCCACTCTCTGGGAGAACATATTTGCCAATGATACATCAGATAAGGGGTTACTATCCAAAATATACCGAGTACTCATACAAACCTCAACAAAAGGAAGACAAACAATCTAATTAAAAAATGGACAGAGATCCTGAATAGACACTTCTCCAAACAGGATATACAAAAGGCTAGGAGATATATGAAAAAATGCTCATCTCTAATCATCAGAGATGCAAATTAAAACAATTATGAGATATCTCCTCACACCTGCCAGAATGGCAGCCATCAGCAAATCCTCAAACAACAAATGCTGGCGAGGATGTGGAGAAAAGGGTACCCTAGCACACTGCTGATGGGAATGAAGACTGGTGCAGCCACTATGGAAAACAACATGGTGTTTCCTCAAAAAATTAAAAATGGAACTGCCATTTGACCCAGTGATCCCACTTCTTGGAATATATCCTAAGAAGTCTGAAACACCTGTGTTCATAGCAGCACTATTTACAATAGCTAAGATCTGGAAACAGCCAAAGTGCCCATCAATAGATGAGTGGATAAAAATGTGTGGTACATTTACACAATGGAATACAATGCAACTGTAAGAAAGAGAGATCTCTTACCCTTTGAGATGACATGGAAGGACCTGGAGAGTATTATGCTAAGCAAAATAAGCCAGTCAGAGAAAGACAAGTACCACATGATCTCACTTATTTGTGGAATATAATGAACAAAATAAGTTGTCCACCAAAAGAGATCCAGAATCATGGAAGTAGGGAACAGACTGACAAACCTCAGAAGGATAGGTGGTGGGATGGGAGAGGAGAGATAAACCAAAGAACTTATATACATATATGCACAACCAATCAACCAACACAGACACTCAGCTGGGGAAGGCAGGAGGGGGGAGTGGGAGCGGAAAGGAGGGGGTCAATGGGGAGAAAAGGGGGACATCTGTAATACCTTCAACAATAAAAAAAAAAAAAAAAAAAGAATTTGTGATCAGATCACAAATGAGGTTATTGTCCATAGAACTACTTTTTTTGTCTACATACACCACATCTGTAGTACTGACCAGGAAAATCCAGAATGACAGGTTAAGATTACCTTCCAGATAGGGTCTGAAATTGCAAGTAGGTTAGGTATTAAGACTCCAGTTGGGCCCTGGCCAGTTTGGCTCAGCGGTTAGAGCGTCAGTCTGCGGTCCACAGAGACCCGGGTTCGGTTCCCGCTAAGGGCATGTACCTTGGCTGCAGTTTGTCCCCGGCCCTGGTTGAGTCGTGTGGGTGGCAGCCACTCGATGTGTCCCTTTCACATCGATGTTTCTCTCTCTTCCTCTCTCTCCTTCCCGCTCTATCTGAATAAAAAATGGAAAAATGTCCTCAAGTGAGGATAAAAAAAAAAAAAAAGACTCCAGTTGGTGATGTGGGGCTTAGCACAAATGACTTCATTTTGGGCCTCTAGTTTCTTTTTAATATGACATTATAGGAACAGTTAACAAAATCGGAATGTGAACTGTGGATTTGTTAATAGAACTCTACCAATTCGAAATGTCCTGAATCTACTTGGCCTGTGGACACGCAAGAAAATGTCCTTGTTGGTATAAGATACAGAGCGAATTATGGAGGTGAAAGATCATGATGTCTGCAACCTGGCTACAAATGGTTCAGGAAAAAATGCATATGAATAAAATACACGTACTGGCAGGAAGTGGCAAACATTAACAATTGGTAAAAATAAACGTATACCGGAGTTCTTTACATTGCTCTGGCAACTTCTGTAGGGCTGAAATCACATCAACATTAGAAGTTCCCGCCACCCCCCAAGGCCACGCCCCCTTCCAAACCAGCACAGTCAATTACCGGACGAGATGCAGCCACAGCCGTACCCCAGGGAAGGCGCCGACGCGTCAGAGCGGAAAGCCGCCTCCGGAGGTCTAGACTAGAGTAACGTGGGTCGAGCCCACGTGACCCGAGGCCCGCGTCCAACATGGCGGCCTCCATGGGTCGCTGGTTTCTCTTCCTTATGCTGCTCAGCTTCCTCTGGGAGGCGTCCGGCGGCTTCGGCTGGGGGTGAGTGCAGCTCCCGGGGATGGTGGCGGGTAACCCAGGTCCGGGGGTCCCCCTGCCCCGGCCACAGTCCCCCGGGTCACGGCCGCCCCTACCCCGCAGGGCCTCCCTGGACGACGACTTGCTGCTGCCCTACTCCCGCGAGCGCGCGCGCTCCGCCCGGGACTGCGCGAGGGTGCGCGTCGGCAGCCGCGAGCACGAGAGCTGGCCGCCTTCCCCCGCGACCCCGGGCGCCCGCGGCCCCGCGGTGCGCACCTTCGTTTCGCATTTCGCCGGCCGCGCCGTGAGCGGCCACCTGACGCGGGTCAGCGAGCCCCTGCGCACCTTCTCGGTGCTGGAGCCCGGTGGGCCCGGCGGCTGCGCGTCGAGGCGCCGCGCCACCGTGGAAGAGACGGCGCGGGCGGCCGGCTGCAGCGTCGCCCAGAACGGCGGCTTTTTCCGCATGGACACCGGCGAGTGCCTGGGGAACGTGGTGAGCGACGGGCGGCCGGTGAGCAGCGCCGGCGGCATACAGAACGCGCAGTTCGGGATCCGCCGCGACGGCACCCTGGTCACCGGGTGAGGAGGCAGGGAGGCCCGTGACTGTCGTGGGTAGAGGGCCTGCAGTTTAGGTTGTCTCCGTACTGTCACGTTCAACTCCCCTAACCAAGCCGAGCCTCCGTGTCCTCATCTGCAGAATGGGACGAGGAACACCCTCCTTGCACCTTGTAGTCGTCAGCCACTATCACTGAGCGCTTGCCTTGTGTCAGGCAATGTGCCCTGTACTGGGGACATATATAGCCGACAAAGAGCACAGTGTAGCTTTTGCCTTCATGGATCTCTCCCATTACTAGGAAAAATAAACAAAAGTCAAGGAGATGGTTGCGATGAATTCAGATCGTGTATGTGCCGTGAAACAATGAATACGGTGAACTGATTGTAAATAGAGTGTTGATTTTAGGGAAGGAGATTAGGAAAGTTGTTGAGAAGGTGACCTTTGAGTTGAGGCCTGAAGATTAGTCACAAGTCAGCCAGGGTCAGAACTGGAGGAACAGCATTGCAGTCAGAAGGCATAGCAAGAACTAAGACTCAGAAGTGCATAGGGGCTTGGTGTGTACGAGGGACTGAAGGAAGGAGCAGAGTATCAGAGGATGACAGGACTGATTTTGATTATTTAAAAGCTTACTCTGACCCTGGCAGGAGAGTAGACTGGAGGGCCATAGTAGAAGCAAGGAGGCCAGTTAAGAGCTGTACAGATATCAAGTGGTAGTTTGGCCATGATGATGGCCTGGGAAATCGAAGGTTGTTTCTATTCAGCCCTGGCCGGTTTGGCTCAGCGGTTAGAGCGTCCGCCTGCGGTCCGGAGAGGCCCGGGTTCGGTTCCCGCTAAGGGCACGTACCTCGGTTGCAGTTTGTCCCCGGCCCTGGTTGGTCGTGCGGGTGGCAGCCACTCGATGTGTCCCTTTCACATCGATGTTTCCCTCTCTCTCTCTTCCTCTCTCTCCCTCCCACTCTGTCTGTACAAAAAAATGGAAAAATGTCCTCGGATGAGGATTAAAAAAAAAAAAAAAAGGTTGTTTCTATTCAATGACATGTAGCCTGGACTCTGTAGAGTGATTATAAGACTGCTTTCCAGATTAGGACCTGGCAGGTTCCTGGAGCAGGAGGAGAATTCAAGCAGCCAGGTTATTGGGGCTGGAGTGGAGAAGCTGCCCACAGCTGCCCATGCTGCTAAGTGAACCTCACACCTTCCCTTTGTTCAGGTACCTGTCTGAGGAGGAGGTGCTGGACACTGAGAATCCATTTGTGCAGCTGCTGAGTGGGGTCGTGTGGCTGATTCGAAATGGAAGCATCTACATCAATGAGAGCCAGGCAGCTGAGTGCGATGAGACACAGGAGACAGGTGGAGTGGGGGTGGCAACAGTGCTCCTGAGAACCAGGACCAGAGGAGTCATGGGGAAATCTTTCAATAAGTACTATTCTATGTACTAGGGATCAGGGATTGAGACAGATAAGGTGCCTGCTCAATATATGAGAGAAAATAGATGTATAATTTGCTAAAAAGAAGTGGTAAGTGATAAGAAAGAAAAATAAAGTTGGGAGGAAGAGGCTTGGTGGAGGAAAGGAGCTACGGGCAAGGAAATGGACAAGTGCTGCTAAAATATTCATGGACCAACAGTGTCTGTCATTCAGGAGGTTGTTATAAAAGCAAAACTTAAGGCCTCCCTCAAACCTACAGGATCAGAATCCCTGGGGTTGAGGCCAAAGCTCGTGTTTTAACAAGCCCTTGGGTGATTTTGATGGACACTCAAGTGTGAAAACCACTGGGATGTGGGATGCTGGGTCAGGAGGGATACCGTGGCCCTAATGTGGAAATGGGCTACTTTAGACTGAGCAGTCAGAGATGGCCCCACGGAGGTAGCTTACATCAGAAGGAGCAAGCTATGAGAAAAGCTGAGGAGAAGCGCAGTCCAGCTGGAGGGATCAGAAAGTGGCTGCAGGGTGATGAGAGGGAAGCCCCAGGAGATGAGGTAGGAGCACAGGCCAGGATGGCCATGCTGGGCCTTGGTAAGGTGTTTGTGTACTACTCTAAGAACAGTGGAAACCATAGAGGGTTTTCGCCTGGAGGCTGACATTACTTTGTTTACACTTAAGAAGAGCCCTTTGGCTTCGATGTGAGATTGCAGCGGGGCAGTGGGGAGGCAGGGAAACATTGGATGGCGTGGACTGGCAGGAAGGGACAGACCAAGCCTAGAAGGCCTCCCGAAGGGCCATTGATCAGCCCAGCTGCTTCTCTTTCAGGTCCCTTCAGCAAATTTGTGAATGTAATATCAGCCAGAACAGCTGTGGGCCATGACCGAAAGGGGCAGCTGGTGCTCTTCCATGCAGACGGACAGACAGAGCAGCGGGGGTGAGTACCAGGAACCAGAGCCTCTGGATCTGGGCTGAGTCCTGCTCTGAGGAACTTGCACCTACCGATGGCTGCCTCAGACGGCCAACTGTTCCGGGGGGATGTTCACACCCATCTGTCCCCTGCCTTCCCCTGGTCTGTACCACTTCCAAGAATTCATCATCCTCCCCACACTTCCTCTCAGTCTCCCCAGTGTAGGCCTCCTCCCTCCTGAGTCTCAGGTGGTATGAAAGGCAATCATCACAAAGTTAGCAGGGAGAAGACCTCGATTCTAGTTCCTCCTTAGCTATCTGCTAGCTCTGTGGCCGTAGACAAGTCACTCAACCCCTCTGAGCCACAGTTTCGTGCTCTGTAAAGAGCAATTGTGTTATTGCTGTATTACAAATGAGCACCCATTTGTTACATCATGGTTCTGTAAGTCAGGAGTCCAGAGGGGTCACTGGGCTCTGTGTTCAGGTTATCCCATGGACAGAGTCAAGCTGTTGGCCAGGCAGGACACTTATCTGGAGCTTCTGGGAAAGAACCCTCTTCCCAGCTCATTTAGGTTGTTGGCAGAATGCAGTTCCTTGCAGTTGTAGGACTGAGGTCTTAGTGTTCTTGTCAGCCTCCAGCTGGAGCCTCAGCTCCTACGGATGCACACATTCCTCCTTGTGTGTACCCTCCCCATCTTCAAGCCAGCAGAATTCTATCAAATCCCTCTGGTCCCCTCGTATCTCCAATTTCTCACTTTCTCTTCCACCACTCTGCCTTTTTTTTAATCCTCACCCAAGGATATGCATTTTTTATTGATTTTTGAGAGAGAGAGAGAGTGAGAAACATCAATGGGAGAGAGCAACATTGATTGGCTGCCTCCAGTTTGTGCCCCGACTAGGGGTCGAACCTGCAACCTAGGCATGTGCCCTGACCAGGAATCACACCCTCGACCTTTTGGCATACAGACAATGCTCCAACCAGCTGAGCCACCCAGCCAGGGCAAGTTCTCTGCTTTCAAGGGCTCTTGTGATTCCATTGGGCCCACCCAGATAATCCAGTACAGGGCCCCATTTGTGGACAGCTGTGCCATGTAACGTAATATAACCACAGGAGTGATCTCTCATTATATTCACAGATTCTGGGATTAGGATTGGGCATCTTTGGGGAGCCGTTTAGCAGTGTGCCTGCCACCATGGAAAGTGCAAATTGCCCCGGAAATGGTGGTGGGCACTCAGCAGTGCTGCTCTTGTGCTGCAGCATTAACCTGCAGGAGATGGCGGAGTTCCTGCTGAAACAGGACGTGGTCAACGCCATCAACCTGGATGGAGGGGGCTCCGCTACCTTTGTGCTCAATGGGACCTTGGCCAGTTACCCGTCAGATCACTGGTAAACACACCAGAGTCCCCTTCTTGAGGTCTGAGTTCAAGCCTGTCCCTGGCTCTTTTCAACGAATACTGAGTACCTGCTATGTGCCAGGCCCCGGGGATTCAACAGTGAGCAGGAAGGGCTGAGGTCCCTGCGTCTCGCTGCTTATAGGAAATATACATAGTGTACCGGTACTACCTAAGCTAGTGACAGGGGATTGATTGGTCAGGAAAACCCTCTGAGGGTAATGAAGCATGAGCAGAGATCTAAAGGAAGAGGAGGTGGGTAGGCAGGGGGTGGAAGAACAGCATGTGCAAAGGCCCTGGGGGAGATGGACTGTGGGGGTTGGGAAGAATCTGTAAAAGTCTGGAGATGGGACAGTGGAGAGAGGCAGCACTCGTAGGCTGCCGTAAGGGGTTTGAGGGGCTGGCCGGAGATGGTCAGCACCACAGCTTCTCTTCAAACACTGTGTCCCCTTGCAGCAAGGACAACATGTGGCGCTGTCCCCGAAGTGTGTCCACTGTGGTGTGTGTGCATAAGCCCCACTGCCAGCCACCTGACTGCAACGGCCACGGGACCTGTGTGGAGGGGCGCTGCCAGTGCATGGGGCACTTCTGGCGGGGCACCGGCTGTGACAGGCTGGACTGTGGCCCCTCCAACTGCAGCCAGCAGGGGCTGTGCACAGAGAGTGAGTGAGGTCTCTGGGGAGGCAGCTTGACCCGGGCTCCCAGCTCTCCCTGCCCAGGTTTGCCTGGGCCCTCACCCGACCTTCTCGGTCTTGTCTTGGCAGCTGGCTGCCGCTGCGAAGCTGGATGGACAGGGTCCAACTGCAGTGAAGGTAAAAGCCACTAGGCCCACCCCTCCCCAGCCCCCGGCGCACGGGGAGAGGGTGAGCGTGGCAGCTGCCTTCATCCTCACCTTAGTCTGCACGTCGCTTGCCTCTTGTCTCGCACTCGCCTCACATGTAAATCACTGCATCGGTGTCCTGGGGTCCTACAACAAATCCTACAGCCTGGGCAACTTAAAACAGGAATGTGGAGGCCAGAACCCCAAAATCAAGGTGTCAGAGTCACGCTCCCTCTGAAAGGTCTAGGGGAGGAGCCTTCCTACCTCTTCCAGCCCTGGTGGTCCCCGGCGTTCTTTGGCTTGTGGCCACACGACTCCAATCTCTGCCCTCGTCTTCACATGGCCTCCCTGTGTGTTCAGTCTCCCTCTCTGTTATCTTACCAAGGAGCCCTGGTCACTGGATTTAGGGCTCACCCTAAATTTAAAATGATCTCATCTTAAGATCCTTTACTTATGTGTATCTGCAAAGACTTATTTCCAAACAAGTTTCCATTTACAGGTTCTAGGAATTAGGCTGTATCTTTTGGGGGAACACATTTTAACCCACTTTCTTTCGCACTTAGTGAAAAACCCAAGCTGCTCAGTGTGACCCGCCAGGCCCTGGGTACCCTGTCCCCTCCTTGCTCACTGTGCTTACTCTGCTCCTCCAGAATCTCAGCCTAATGTCATGTCCTCAGAGGCCTCCCCCCCTCCCCGGCCCCTCAGTGGTTTGCTGCTGCCAAGAGGTCACATCCCTGTGGTACTTGTCCTTGCTTGTACTTTGACATTTGCTTTCCAGCTTGCTGGTCACCTGCCCTCCTAGACTTGAGGCTCCATGAGGGCACAGTCTCAGGGCAGAGTCTCAGTTACTGGCGTGTTCTCAGTAACTGTCTGTTGGGGAATGTGTGAGCCTAAAGGCCACTCAGGGCGACTGAGGTTCATATGCAGCCCTGTTGGCCCAGCCTGGGAGCCACGGGGACAGATTTCGCAAAGCTCTCCCTTCCCCCATCCCAGCTTGCAGCAATGGCTCCTTCGGGGAGGACTGTGCCAAGGAGTGCCAGTGCCAGAACGGAGCTACGTGTGACCCAGTTCGGGGGACCTGCACCTGTCCCCCTGGCTTCACTGGAGACAGCTGCGTTCAGGGTAAGCTAGGTGGGCCCCTGAGTCAGCCAGGGGGAGCACCTCCAGTCTGGCCTGGGAGTGTGTGGGAGGTGCACCTCTGTTTTAGCCAGGCTCTCTGCACCCGGGGGCCCATCCTGGCAGTTCAGACAGAAGCCCTGTCACTGGCGCCTCCACGTCTACCTTCCCCTCTCCTCACTGCAGAGTGTCCCCTTGGCTGGCATGGGCCAGGCTGCCAGAGCCCTTGTGAGTGTGAGCACCAGTGTCCCTGTGACCCCCAGACCGGCAACTGCAACCTCACCCTGGTGCCCACCCTAAGCAGCATTCTCTCCCAAGGTACGGCCCCTCCCAAGCCCCCTGGAGGCAGGAGAGGGCAGACCCCCACCTTCCTGGACCCTCAGCCTCACCCTGGTGTCTTTCAGTGAAGCAGTGTGTCCAGCCACCCCAGGTCACCCTGAAGACAGCAGAACTCTCCCTTCTCACTGGGTAGGTGCTTTGGTGGGACCTGGGGCAAGGGTGGGAGGAGACCCCCTCCCTCTACTGGGCAAGGCTAGCAGGTGGCAGCTGAGCACCCAGGCGACATTTCTCCAATGGGAGCACAGGGAGCGGCACAGTTGATGTTCAAAGGGAGCCGGTGAGGAGGACCCTGGTCAGCACCCCAGTGGGAGTCGGGGCTGGGCGTGGGCTTACTGTTGTTGGTCATGACACTCACAGGTTGGTCTGAGCTCCCGGTCCAGAAGCACCGGGCCCCCAGGAACTTGCCTTATTCCCCAGGCACCTGTGTGCGCTCGAGCCCTGTGTTGAGGCTTTGCTTGCAAACTGCCCTCAGGGAGGAGGGTGTATGACGAGAGTGCTGGACTCTCTGCCTCAGTGGGTCTGGGGAGGAGCCCGAGCATCTGCATTCCCGGCGATGCTGACACGGTGGTCTGGGGACCTGCTTTGAGAACCTCGTTTCTTGTGGTTCTCAACCCCCAGGGCCCAGGCCTGGGTGCCTGCCTGACCCTCCCCTCTCCCCCGGCCCCCTCTGGAGGTAGAAACCAGGTATGGATATGAATGAAGAGCTCCCCAGCATTGTCCCAGAGGCCGCCCCTGGGAGCTTGTCAGTACAGCAGACGCCAGGTCCCTCCTGGGGATCCTGGCCCAGTGAGTGTGGGCGGAGTGAGGCCCAGAGAAGACTGAAATGTGCTTTCAAAATGCACCAGAGCAGGGGCAGGCGCTCCCAGGAGCTCCAGCCCCTGGCCTTAAGCTCCAGCTCCCGGGGTGTGAGACCGAGGGCCCTGCTCCCCGCCAGACCCCTGGCAGCCACCTGCTCTGTCTGCTTTGTGGTCCCTGAGCAGAGTCCAGCCTCTGTCAGCAAGCCTCCCTTGGAGCACAGGATGCAAACTGATGCCTCTAGGGCTGGATTAGCTCATTTGAGTTGGTCTTCACAATTTAAAACTTTATTAAAAATTTTTTAATTTTATTTTTATTTATTTATTTTAAACATTTTTTAAAATTTATTTTTAACCCTTACTCCATTGATTTTTAGATAGAGTGGAGAAGGGAGAAATAGAAACATCGATTGGTTGCCTCCTGCACGACCCCAACAAGGGCTGGGAATCGAACCTGCAACCCGACTAGGGCTGGGGATCACCCTTGACTGGGAATCAAACCCAAGACCCTTCGGTCGTTGGGCTGATGCTCTAACCGCTGAGCCAAACCGGCCAGGACCACAATTTAAAAGATTTATTAACAACATCCGAAAAGCAGTAACATTCATGCAAAACCCTTTTTTTAAAATGTTTTTCTTGAAATATCAGAAGATGTGGCGGCAGCTGCTGCAACCCACAGAGCAGCTGTCCCCACTGCTCTCTGAACACGTGTCTGGAGTCGCCTCAGCCCCACAAGGCCCATTTGCTCCTTGAGAGGCCCTGTGTGGTCCCTGGAGGCCACGACCCTGAGCCCCTGTTGTGGGTGGAAAAGCAAAGGGAGAGGGAGGAACATCCTCCGACACTCCCACAGCCCTGAATCTGCCCGACAGTCCCCGTTCAAGATTTCTCTCCTGTCTCCAGGACCACCTGGCTGGCCCTCACCCTGGTCCTGGTTTTCCTTCTGCTGATCAGCACGGTGGCAAATGTGTCCTTGCTCCTCAGCTGCAGAGCAGAGCGGAGCCGACACCTGGATGGGTCCTATGTCTACCATCCACTGCAAGAGATGAATGGGGAGCTCTCAGCTGCCGAGAAGGAGCAGCCGGGTGACGCCCACAACCCCTTCAAGGACTGAAACCTCAGCTGCCCACCACGGCCTGTTCCGGAGGCTCCTTTCAATGTCGTTCGGCTTCTGCAGGGCAAAGTCCAAGGCCACTGACTCTGGGTGGTCTCAGCCCCAGTGCCAGCCAAGCTTCTGATTGCACCTGTGCCTCAGCCCCGCACCTGGCCTTCGGCCCACACCTGGATGTCTGCCATGGCGCGAGCACCTGAGCAGTAGTGTCCCAGAGAGACTGCCTCCTTCCCGCCTGCCTGTGCCTGTGCCTGCTGCCTGAGGCCTGTCGCCTGTCGCCCAAGGGCCTCTGCCAAAGAGCCTCCAGCCTCCTGGGGCAGGGCCACTCGTGAACGCAACTCACCATGACCACCATGTGACCAAGTGGCAGGGTCCAGCCACCCCATTGGACTGGTGTGGATTAAGGAGAATGGCCACATCACGGGACCTTTTTCTATAGACTTTGCACCACCATTGCCGGCTAGAATTCAATTTTCTATCACAGGAAACTCCTTAGAAGGGATAGGGGATGAAATGTTTACAGACTTTCTATTTTGTCGTCCTACTGCCAAGAGGGTTTTTCTACCACTTGAATAAATTGGTATAATTAAAGGAGCCCCTAGCAGTAGCTGAATTCTGAATTCTGGGCTCAGGGCCCTCCTGGGTCTTAACAGGTGGGGCCACTTTACGTGTGTCAGGTGTGGTGAACGGGCAGCTCTGAGCACCTCCACCTCCCTGCTGTATTCTGTTTAGTTCAGGGCTTCACGTTTTAATGTGTGTGAGTCACCTGGAGATCTCATTAAAATGCAGATTCTGCCCCAGGGCTGAGATTTCTGAGTCTTAACAAGCTCCCAGGTGGGGCTGAGGCTGCCCCTGACCACACTTTGAAGGGAAAAGGTTTCGTGCACACTGTATTTTCATAGAATTTAGATTAGTTACCAGTGTTTAAAAGTCAGGAGATTAACAACTCCAGGTTTCTGGTTTCTCTCTAAAAGAGAGAGCGCCCAGCTGATGCCCTCCCGAGGCAACAGCTTGCCAGGGGTCTGCAGCCCCCCTGGCCCTCCATCCATCGCAGCCCCAGCAGCCGACTCCCCCCGCTGGCCACCTCCCAGCCTTGTGAGTATCAGTTTGTAACTTGTGGCCATGAAGGGTCTTCAGGAAGTGCCTGGCGGCCCCCCTGCCCTTTGAATATGTATCACACTGTGCTTAGCAGCTGTTTTGGGAGGGGAGATGGAGGAGGTGCCAACCCTTTCCGGAGGCCTTCAGACAGACCTGCGCATGGATGGCTTTCATGCTTGTGTGCCCCCCCAATTCCTATGTTGAAGCCCTAACCCCCAGTGTGGTGCTATTAGGAAGTGGGGCCTTTGCTTTACTTAGATGAGGTGGTGAGGATGGTGCCCCCTGATGGGGTTGGCGCTCACAAGAGGAAGAGACCAGAGAGTACCTTCCACAAGTCCCCACAGAGTGAGTTGGCAGTGTCTACAAGCCAAGCCCTCACCAGGAACCAGATGTGCCAGCAGCTTGATCTTGGACTTCTGGCCTCCAGAACTGTGAGGAATAGTGTCGTGTGTACGAGCCACCCAGTCTGGTATTGGTCACAGCCGAGCAGACTAAGACATGGCGTAACCAGTAGTGGTTATCTGGTGCCGCCTAACAAACCAACCTAACTTGGCGGCTTAAAGTAACAACCAGATGGCCCTGGCCAGTTTGGCTCAGCAGTTGGAGCACTGGAGCGTCGGCCCACGGACCAAAGAGTCTTGGGTTCGATTCCGACAAAGGGCATGTACCTCAGTTGCAATTTGGTCCCTGGCCCTGGTCCGGGTCATGCGGGAGGCAGCCGGTCGATGTCTCTCCCTCCCACCCTATCTGAAGATAAATGGAAAAATATCCTCAGGTGAGGATTTTTAAAAAGCACAATCAGTTACTGCTTATTGTGAAAAATAATTATTTCTCAGGATTCTAGGGTCAACTGTGTGATTCTGTTGATCTGGGCTAGGGTTAGCGATTTCAGCAGGGCTCACTTGGTGAGCTCGGGGCTGGTCTGGGAGGGCCAGAGCTGAGGATGTAGTTCTGTTTCACATGGTGTCATCCTCTAGGAGGCTGCTTAGGCCTCAATCAAGGTGGAGCGAGACAAGGATTCCAGAAGAGAAGTGTGCAAGGCCTTTTAAAGCCTCAGCTCAATTGGTGTAAGCTCATTTCCACCACATTCTATCAGATCAAGTCCCCAGGCCTGCTGGATTTCAGGGGAAAGGAGACAGACTCCACTCCTTCATGAGAGGAGCTGCAAAGGGACAGAGAAGTAGCCCATCACTGCAATCGAGTTACTATAAAGCGAGTCTAGTTTCACTTTAGAAAGGAAGAGTTCAGAATAGTGAACTATCATAGGCCAGTTCTTAGCCTCCGAGTTCCTGTTAAGGATATGTCTGAGGGTCTGTGTGTCTGTCTGTCCCCTGAAGATAGGTAAGTGGAGAGCCACTGTGCCAGCCTGGGATGTTCCCTACATTTCGGTCCTCTGGCCTGTGCCACAGGCTAAAGTCTGCTCAGGCACCTAGTGAACCCACAGCCCACACAGCTTGCCAAGCCACTAAAGCTTCCACCCCTCGCTCAGCCCTCTGCTGGTTTGTGCCCAGGTTGGAGGGAGGAAGGGGATGGCAGCGGGGCCCTCTCAGCATGCCTGGGAACTTAGGGACAGCAGCTTGGTCAAGGAACCAGGTGAATGCTGCCACCTTTAATTCCTCATCCCAGAAATATAAGCAACCAAGTGCACGCGTTCCTCCAGGGAGCTTGTGTTGCAACTCCACCTGAAGGTCCATTTGGTATTTTGCTTTCCTTAAATGCACCGAGCAGCCCCAGGCTGCTTTGATGTTCAAGGGTAGGACACAGTGGCAAGAGCACAAGCAAGTTCTCAGGCACCTTAGGATCATTTTGGCATATTCCTAAGGCACAGTTCCCGAGCCTGGCTGCCGGTCAGAATGTTCCCCAGGAATGTTCTAGGATTGCAAGTCCAGATCCCATTCCAGACCCACTGAATCTGAAGGTCAGAAGCACAGGGGTCCAAGCACCTACAGGGAGCACCCCTAGAGGCTCTGAGGCAACAGGCTGTGGGAAGGCTTGTCCTGAGAGCTCCAGCCTCTGCGGAGGGCTCCTCTCTCTGTCCTTGGCTATGCTCCAGGCCGAGGTGAAAGTTTCAGTTCTGTGCACGGCTTACTGGACTTCAGGCCCGCGGGAGAGCCTGAAGAGGACTCATGGCATGCCAGAGGGCCCCTGGTTCCGTAACTGGGACACGTTTGCCTTCTCTGTGGCCCCAAGGATTTTTTTTTTTAAGTTTGTCATGAGGGTGTCTATTATCTTTGCCCGATATCCAGTCCCTCTTTTTTTTTTTTCTTTTTTGTTAATCCTCACCCGAGGATATTTTTCCATTAGCTTTTAGATAGAGTGGAGGTGGGGGATGGGGGGGCCATCAATGATTGGTTGCCTCCCACATGACCCCAACCAGGGCCAGAGATCAAACCTGCAACCCAGGTATGTGCCCTTGACTGGAATCAAACCCTCAACCCTTTGGACCCGGGCCAATGCTCTAACCACTGAGCCAAACCAGCCAGGGCTAGTCCGTCTTTTAGTAACTGCCCCGTCTGAGTCTGGGTCCTCCCAGCAGCAGAACCTGAGACAAGGATGTGAAGGCAAGTAGTGTATTAGGGGGTGACCCCAAGAATCCTTGGGTGGGAGACAGGGAAATGAGGGGAGAAGGGAAAGCATGTACATGGTACATTAATGAGCAGCGCCCCACTGTGGGCAGGCAGGCTCACCCCACTGGGGCCTCTGAGAGTAGAGAATACCTGTGCCAGCCACAGGCGGGGGAGGAGGGACCTGGCCTGTTTAGCAGCCAATACTCATTTACCACAGGTTGAGGGCTGCCCTTGGGGGTTACCTCGGGCACTTCCGGCCTGCTCTGCTTGGGGCCAGGTATGGTCAAAGGGGCCACTGGAGAGAAAATCAGAGTTTTTGTGCATCCAGGTGTCCTTTGGGTAATGAGAGCGTCCAGGGAAGGTGGGCAGGACATCAAGGGCCATAACCACAGCTCCGTCGGGTTGCTCTGGGGCACTACCTCTGCCCCCTTCTCCATCCCCTCCCTCCAGGTCCAGGTGGCACCAGCGAATGGTTCAGATGGGCATATGTCCCTGTTGGCCAGTCAGAGCTCACCCTGGAACTTCTGCTGGAACCGGGGGACAGAAACTCTCCACTGGGACCGTCCAGCTTCCAGGGTCTGGGCCACATGGAGGAGGAAAGTGAAGCCAACATGGAGAATTGAACCAAGAGAGAGAGAGGATATCATTTGAGCCCCTAGGTGCAGCTATCCAGACGCCGGGGTCATTCTTGGAGTTCCCAGTTAGGTGGACCAGTAAATCCCCTTTTTTTTGTTGTTGTTGTTGTTTTTTTTATCCTCACCCGAGGATATTTTTCCATTTTTTGTACAGATAGAGTGGGAGGGAGAGAGAGGAAGGGAGAGAGAGAGAAAAACATCGACGTGAAAAGGACACATCGAGTGGCTGCCACCCGCACGACCAACCAGGACCGGGGACAAACTGCAACCGAAGTACGTGCCCTTAGCGGGAACCGAACCCGGGTCTCTCCAGACCGCAGGCCGACGCTCTAACCGCTGAGCCAAACTGGCCAGGGCTAAATCCCCATTTTTGCTCGAGGCCGATTGTGTTAGATCTTGGGGTCTCTGGCAACACAGTCATAACGTGCCATTCAAGGAGAGGCCTGTTTTGGACTCGGGCATTTGTAGAGCTCAGATGGGACATGGAACAAAAAATGGCCGCGGTTTTAACCCCTACCTGTGGTGGTGGGGACACGTATGACAGAGCTGAAGTCATGAAGCTTCAGGATTGTGGGCTGGGGATTCGCATGGTCTGGTTGTGGCAGCGCCTGGATCTCCCCAGCTCATGGTGGTGAGGGGCCTGACATGGCACCCTGGGAGTTCTGAGTGACTCCTAGCTCAGCTGCGGGTTCTCTTTGTCATACATTAGCACCAGGAAAGACTCCAGAAAAGAGTTTCAATTCCAGAGCCAGAGGGCGGGCAATGGGCACAATTCAAGGGTGGGCCGTGGGTGGGCTGCCGGGTGGACTGCGGGTGGGCTGCCAGGTGGGCTGCGGGTGGACTGCGGGTGGGCTGCCGGGTGGGCTGCGGGTGGACTGCGGGTGGGCTGCCGGGTGGGCTGCCGGTGGGCTGCCGGGCGGGCTGCCGGGCGGGCTGCCGGGTGGGCTGCGGGTGGGCTGCCGGGTGGGCTGCGGGTGGGCTGCCGGGTGGGCTGCCGGGTGGGCTGCGACTGGGCTGCTTCCTCTCCCTCCGTCAGATGTGTTGGGCAGTCTGGGCAGCAGAAGCTGGGTTGGACAGGTGGCCCTAATACTGTCACACAAAGGAACCCTGCCTCCTCTGCTGCCCACTCTTTGGCCTCCTGCTTCAGAACAAGGGAGCCTTTTCAGAATCCCATGCATGTGACAGCCAGCACCCCAACAGAGCTCCTGGGAGGGACAAGTGTTGCCCTGGAAAGGGCCCCTCCCCTGCTGACATCAGGACTGCGGATATCCTCAGATGCAATGCCGGGACTTGGGTAAAATGCAGGGGACAGCCCAGAAAGATGGGCGGCAGGGCCCTCCCTCACCTTCACCTGGATACCTGGCAAATAGAATCCAGAACCTACCCCCAAGATTCCCAGTCAGCTGTGCTGAGTGGGCCCCAGGGATATGCATGCAACACCATGGATAAATGGCACGTGTACCTGTTTATGTGGTGTATGCATATGCAGTGGGTTGAATAGGGTCCCCCCAAACTCACGTCCACCCAGAACCTCCTACTGTGGCCTTATTTGGAAGTAGGGTCTTTGCAGATGTGGATCAATGTGGGCCCTACATCCAATGGCTGGTGTCCCAACAAGAAAGGAGACACAGGGGAGAGGGCCATCAAAGATGGAGGCAGAGAGCCCTGGCCGGTTTGGCTCAGTGGTTAGAGCATCAGCCTGCGGTCCAGAGAGACCCAGGTTCGTTTCCCGCTAAGGGCATGTACCTCGGTTGCAGTTTGTCCCCGGCCCTGGTTGGGTCGTGCGGGTGGCAACCATTCAATGTGTCCCTTTCACGTCGATATTTCTCTCTCTCTTCCTCTCTCTCCCTCCCACTCTATCTGAACAAAAAATGAAAAAATGTCCTTGGGTGAGGATTAAAAAAAAAGATGGAGGCAGAGACAGGAGTGATGTGGCCACCAGCCAGGAACAACAGGAGCCACTAGAAGCTGGAAGAGGCAGCAGCCTGCTAACCCTTTGATTCCAGAACTTGGAGAGAATCGACTTGTTTCTAAGCCACCTCGTTTGCAATCATTTGTTACAGCATCCCCAGGAAACTGATACATCTGTGTTTTATGTATAAAAAGTGTGTCCCCTTCCCCAAGAACCAATTTGCAACCCCTGAGGGTGATACAACCCCCACTGAGAAGGCTCTAGTCTTAGAAACAAGAGCTGGGTAATTCTTGAACAAGCGGAAGGAAATCGCCAGGGTTTTAGGAAGTAGGCAAGTAGAGGTGTGTCCAAATTGGAAACATTTACTGCTTCGATTGGAGCAAATATCAGGTCCACAAGAAACCCCATGCTTTTACTGGCTGAAACAGACTGTGTGGGAAAGTATTACACTATTCCCATTGAAGAAGTCACATTACAGGGAGAAATCCCGGGGAGTACAGAGTAGGGGGAAAGTCTCACACTCCCCTTATTTCAACCTGTGGAGAGAACCGTCTCTAGCTGGTTGAGGGAGACACCTCTCTGAATGGTGCTGTTCCAGATGAGTGGATTCGTCCAGAAAATGCAAGCAGTTTCTGAAAGGGAAAGTCAGAGGGAAATAATATCCTGACACCTACTGTCCTCTGGATGCACCTGGCTCTGAGCCTTCTGTCCCATGAAAAATAGTGACAGGCATCCTCTGGAACGAGTGTGCAGTCTTTGGACGAGAAGCAGTAAATAACCAGAATAGCCTCTGACTTTCTGTGAGCTGGGTGCTGGGCGGCGGCCTTCACAGCCGCTCTTTCATTTCATCCCACTACGACCCAATGGATGAGGTAGGCACTGCTGTCCCCATTTCACAGATGAGGGAACTGAGGCACAGAGAGGTTAAGTCACCTGCTGGAGGTTACACGGCTGGGTTTGAACCCCAGCCTGTCTAAATTTTAAGACCCAGGTTCCTAAACCCAGAGCCTGGGCAGGTCCTGTTGCAAGTGGGTCACAGCAGGTTAATGAACAAGCTGGAGAGAAAAGCCAAGCCAAGGAGTTTCCAGCCTTGGGGTCCAGGGAAATTAAGAAGCCCAGAGCTTGGCAGCCCTTGGATTTTTAATGCCAAGCCTCTCAAAGGTATAAAGATGGTGCATTGATTGATGATGTTCCAATGTGGGCCCCAGAGACCTTCAGCACAGGACTGTCGCAGACGCCGGAGCCATCTGTGCTTCTCTGGCACAGCTCCCCTTGTCCTTAGGTGACTGGTCCTCCCCCAGCCTACTGGCATTTCTGGAGGGAATGTCAATCACCTCCAGGGGTATCCTCAACCCCCTTGGCCAGTACATCCACAGAAGTGAACATGCAGCTCCTTGCAGGGCCCAATCCAAGCCCTCTGTGGGATTTGAAATGGAAAGAGTGTCTCTCGCCTGGCCAGTGTGGTTCAATGGATTGAGTGTCATCCTATGGACTGAAAGGTCCCAGTTCGATTCCCAATCAGGGCACGTGCCCGGGTTACGGGCTCGATCCCCAGTAGGGCCAAGCAGGAGGCAGCTGATCAATGTTCTCACATAGGTGTTTCTATCTCTCTCTCCCTTCCTCTCTCTCTAAAAAAAAAAAAAAAAGAAAGAGTGTCTCTCTCGGCCTCAGAGATGGTGAGCTCTGTGGTTGTAGGCTAGGGGATGCTGGCAGCCACTTCCCACCAGGTGGAGGAGGGGATGAGGCTGGTGTGCAAAGAGAGGCAGAGCCAAGAGGCCTGGGTGAGGCTGAGAGGGGGTGGGGGTAGTTCTGACGGTGAGACTGAGTGGGCCTGAGGTCCCTTGCTCCTCCTGTAAAAGCTGGACTGATCCTGATGGCTGACCCTCATCTCTGGAATAGGCAGATCCAGGTTCCAGTTTTCAAAAGCCATTTCTAACCCCAAGTCAAGGAAGGGCTTCTCCCTCCTTCACTGGGTGCTAGTCTTAGAGGATAAGTGTGCAGGGAGTGCTAGGGCAGCGTACCCTAGAAATGCTTCTAGGATAACACATAGTTTTCAGAGGCAAGCTAGAAATTCATCTGAAGACAGCTGACAGTATCGCAAATTGCTCTCAGCAATAAGTGCCTGGTCACATGGGAGCAATTCGCTTTGCAAATGTCTCGTCTCCCTCCCCTCTCTCCCTCACATGTGCACACACAGTGCAGGATGCACTTTGGGTTATGTTCCCAGACCTGAGGAGCACGCGGAGAACTAGAGGTGGACGAAGCTCCTTCCGTGCAAGGAGAAGGGTGTCTCCTTCCCTCAACTCCAGGTTTGGGGTTGAGGTTGGTGTGGAAGTAAGCTTGCTCTTCTGGCCCCATCGTGCCAAGCCTGCATGGAGGCGACAATTCCCACGGTGATAGGTCCACCCCTTGGACAAGGCCCAGTGACTGGGTACTGACCAGAGACCACCCCCAACTGTAAACAAGGTTATGAGATCAAAGTAACGCTGAGCCTCTAGACCCCAGACTGGCGCCCAGGCTGCCTGCCAAGCCACTGCAGTGAGTCTCTCCCAGGCAGACAGTGCATGGGGGCCATGGGCTAGGGGTGGGTCTAAAGAGGGGTGGGAACTGACGTGGCCCATCCAGGTAACAACTGTGTTTGTTGCCTTTATGTGGCAGTAGTGGCCCTATTTTGCCAATATTCCCACATGCCTAAGGGAAGCCAGACATCCTGGTTTCTGGGTGAAATGCCCCAATTTTTAAATCACTCTATAGGCAAGAAACAAAAATTAAACTAAACGCAAGCCAGATCAGACTGCAGGCTGCTACCTGGTGACCTCTGACCTGTTGTCTCTTTGGAGGCCCAGGAAAGGAAAAAAGAAATGTCCTCAGGCCCCACGGATTTATAAAACTGTCCCATGCAGGAAGTCAGGGAAAGTCTGTCGGTATTGGAGCTGGTGCCGGGAGTCAGATTTGACCCAGGGCAGACACAACCAAATCCTGGTGCCAGGCTGAGTTCCTGTATCCAGCCATACATGAAGCAAGCCCTCCTGGACATGTGGATCTCCATGACTTAGAACTAAAAAGGGTCAAAATTAAAGAGCTCCCAGGAGAGAAGGGGAGCTCCCGAGGAACTGCTTCATCACTGCCTGAAACTTAGCAGAAACCCTGCGCCTTCCCACACTCTTCAAGTTCAGAGCACTAGGAAAATGGATTTCAAGTCCAGGGTGGGCTGCTTCCCCCAGAAAGCAAAGCCTGTAACTCATATAACTGTTCACCGTACCTGTCTTGGGACACGGGGCACCACTATGGAATCAGATTACCATCTGATGAACACCTGTCATTTTTGCTTGCCCAGTATTTTTCCCCCTTCTTCTTGGGGGACCCCAATATTCCTAGGGGCCCCTTGTGCTTTTTAGACCAGGGGTTGGCTCCAGGAACAGGCATGTGGTCCAGGCTGGCCAATCACTGCACCCCCGCTCCCCACGCAGTGATTGGTCCAGATTGGACGTAGGACCCTGCCGGCCAATCAGTGTTCTCCATTTCCCTGGCAACTGTGATTGGTTCAGGACCCAGGCAGGCTGATAAGACTCCATTCTAGGAGACTGGAGGAACTTTGAGGGGGAAAAGTTCTTTTCTGGAGCTGAGCTGGGAGGAAAGTGGCTCAGTGGTATTGTCCCATGCACCAAGAGGTCGCTGGTTCAATTCCCAGTCAGAGCATATGCCCAGGCTGAGGGCTCGATCCCCAGCAGGGGGTATGCAGGAGGCAGCTGATCAAAGTTTTTTTCTCTCTCTCCCTCTCCCTTTCTCTCTCTGAAATCAATAAAAACATATTTAAAAAATAAAAAAAGAGCGCCCTGGCATGTTTGGCTCAGCGGTAGAGCATTGGCCCACGAACCAGTGAGTCGTGGGTTCGATTCTGGCCAAGGGCACGTACCTCGTACCTCGGTTGCACTTCATCCTCGGCCCTGGTTGGGGTGGTATGGGAGACAGCCAGTCGATATGTCCCTCTCACATCGATGTTCCTCTCGCTCTCTCCCTTTCTCTCCCTCCCACTCTGTCTGAAGATAAATGGAGGAATATCCTCGGGTGAGGATTTTTTAAAAAAACAAAAATAAATAAAATTTTGAAAAAGGGAAGTAGCCTCATGACAATGGGGAAGGCACCTGAGAATGAGGCCATCGCAGGGATAGCAGAGGCAGAAGTAAAGGGGAGGGCTGAGCCTCATGACATCCCTGAGCCCCCACACCAGGCAGGGCTGAAGGTGGTCCACCCACTCCTTGGCTTTTCATTCCGCAAAGCCCAGTGGAGATGGTTCTGACAGAGACTCCCACCACACACAGGCCACGAGCTGAATCACTGCTGTCGGCTCCAGGCACCCCAGCTTTGGCAGCGTCCAGACCCCGCTATAGACCACATGGCCCCCGGTCGTGCAGCAGGCTGGCTCCTGGTGGTAGACACTTGAGGACGTGGTAGCGAGTGGGATGCCCCGCAGGGCTCAGTCCCAGCTATCTGGAGACCAGGGAGCTGCTGTGGGACTGGCCGGAGGAGGAGGAGGTGGCAGCGCTGAGCTGGGAGAAACGGCTGGTGCAGGATTCCAGGCTGGACATGGAGCCCCTGGGGAGGAAAGATGTAGCGTAAATATTACCTTCTGGTGGAGACACAGCCCTGGGGCCCACACACGGGGTGGTAAAACTGGTGATGCTGCAAATGAGGCCCCAGGGCTCTATCCCCACGGCTGGTAAACACCCCAGGTGCAGAGGGCAAGTGCAGAGAGAAAGCCAGTGAAGCCAAGATGAGAAATGAAGCTCCTCCCATTTCCCTGTCCCCATACCCCCAAGCAGAGCCCAACCTGCCACAAACCACTCAGGGGGCTCCCTGATCTGGGGACCCAGCACAGCCCAGAGGGCATCTCACAGCCTAGGGAAGTCCCCAGTCCATCTCCGACCTCACCCCCCACCTCCTTTCAGCTCCTCTGACACCCACCTCCCTTATCTTGGGACAGTTGCAAGTCTGTGTCTCCTGCCAGAAGCCTTTCTCTCCTGCCCACCTTGTCTAGTTCACTCCCACTTCAAAATTCTGAGTAGAACCATCCAAAACTTTTTGTGATGTTGGACATATATCTGCTCTTCCATCACAGTGGCCACTGGCCACGTGGGCTACTGGGCACTCCGATATGGCTATTGAGACCTAGGAGCTGAATTCGTAATTTCATGTCATTCTGATAGCCAAGTTTGAGGTGCTACCTGTGGCCAGTACCTGGGCTGGACAGTGCAGCTTCGGGCCCTGGCTACACGCAATGTGGCGGAACCAGCAGCACCGCCGTCTCCTGGGCTTGTTCAAGCGTGCACGCTTGGGCTACAGTTTGACAAGCCCCACCGGTGATTTGTCAAATTAGATCTCAACTCCAGTACCACTCCCCAGACACCTCCCCACACCCCTGCCTACCCTGGGCCAGGCCCCTTGCTCTGTCCTCTGACAGCACCGTGTTCGGACCTCTAGCACCTCTTGGCTGTGTGACCTTGGATAAGGACTCCAGGCTGGAATACCTTCGTGTCATCCATCACTCCTCATATTACACACAGGTATGGGCTCCTGCTCCATGACAGCAGACCCTGCCTGTCTGGTCCCCAACCCCTCAGGGCCCAGCCTGCTGCCTGCCCACTGAGGGTGGTCAGGAAACAGCCCTTGAAGTGTTTCTCTCATGAGGCTAACAAAGGGCAGGACATCCAGGTTCCCCCACACTGACCAGACAGGCTAGTGAGCAGTGTCCAGTCCCCACCTACCCCCTTAGAGGCAGCAGCCCCCAGATGCCTGTCTCTACATGTCTGAGCCCCTCTGGCCAACACAGGTCAGCTCCCAAACAGAGAATCTCTGGTCCTCTGACACAGCACGGGGACTCTATTTGGAGAAAAGATGCTCACCCAGTACTTCTCACACTGGGCTGCTTGTGCCCCTAGAACCCTTGGAGCTCTACCTGGGACGTGGGTCCAGATTCAATAACCTCCTGGATCCTCAATTTAACTTCATGGTAAGTCTATTATAATTATACACAACTTCATTGTTTTTAGTTTGATGTAGTCCCATTTGCTTCTTTTTGCTTTTGTTTTCCTTGATGGCGGTGACAAATCCAAAAAGATATTGCTAAGACCAATGTCAAATAGTTTGCTACCTGTGTTTCCTTCCAGTTTTCTGGTTTCAGGTCTCACATTTAACTCTTTAATCCACTTTGAGTTTATTTTTGTATATAGTGGAAGAGAGTGGTCCAGTTTTACTTTTTTGCCTGTGTCTATCCAGTTTTCCCAATATCACTTACTGAAGGGACTGTCATTTCTCCATTGTATATTCTTACTTCTTCTGTCATAGATTAATTGACCATATAAGCGAGGGTTTATTTCTGGGCTCTATATTCTGTTCCATTGTTCTGTGTGTCTATTTTTGTGCCAGTACCATGCTGTTTTGATTATAGTTTGATATCAGAGAGCATGATGTTTCCAACTTTGTTCTTCTTTCTCAAGATTACTTTGGCTATTTGGGATCTTTTGTGGTTCCATATAAATTTAAAGATTATTTGTAATAGTTATGAGAAGAATGTCATTGGTACTCTGATGGGATTTGCATTGAATCTGTAGATGGCTTTAGTTATAAGGGAAGTTTTAACAATATTAATCCCTGATCCATGAGCATGGTATATCCTTCCATTTATCTGTGCTCTCTTTAATTTCTTTCTTCAATGTCTTATGGTTTTCAGAGTACAGGTCTTTCACCTTCTTGGTTAAATTTATTCTGAGGTATTTTATGTTCTTTGATGCAATTGTAAATAGGGTTATTTTCTTAATTTCTTCTTCTGATCATTCATTGTGTATAGAAACACAATAGAGCCCTGGCCAGTGTGGCTCAATTGGTTGGGCGTTGTCCCGTGCACCAAAAGTCACTGGTTTGATTCCTGGTCAGAGCACATGCCCAGGTTGTGGGCTCGATCCTTGGTGGGGGTGCCTGCAGGAGGCAACCGACTGATGTTCTGATCACTCATCAATGTTTCCCTTTCTTTCTACCTCTCCTGTCCTCTCTAAAAAATCAATAAAACATTTTTTTAAAGGAGACACAATAGATTTTTTTAATCCTCACCCGAGGAAATTTTTTTCCATTTTTTGTTCAGATAGAGTGGGAGGGAAGGAGAGAGAGAGAGAGAGAGAGAGAGAGAAACATTGACGTGTAAGGGACACATCAAGTTGTCGCCACCCGCACAACCCAAGCAGGACCGGGGACAAACCGCAACAGAGGTATGTGCCCCTAGCAGGAACCGAACCTGGGTCTCTCTGGACTGCAGGCCAATGCTCTCACTGCTCAGCCAAACCAGCCAGGGCCACAATAGATTTTTATATATTATTTTTGTATCCTGCAACTTGACTGAATTCATTTATTAGTTATAATCATTTTTGGTGGAATCTTTAGGGTTTTTTATATATAGAATCATATCATCTGCAAATAGTGACATCCTGTTTAATTCAAATGTCTTTTATTTCTCTGTCTTGTCTGATTGCTATGATTAGGGCTTACGATGCTGCATTGAATAGAAGTGGTGAGAGTGGGCATCTTTGTCTTGTCTCTGCTCTTAGAGGAAAGACTTTCTGCTTTTCACCACTGAATAGATGGTAGCTGTGGGTTTGTCATATATAGCCTTTATTATGTTGGGGTATGTTTCCTCTATACTCACTTTGTTTTTATTATAAATAGATGTTGAAGTTTCATAAATGCTTTTTCTACATCTATTGAGGTGATCATATGATTTTTATCCTTGGTTTTATTGATGTGATGTATCAGGTAGGGTTTGGGGATACTGAACCATCCTTGCATCCCTGGAATAAATCCCACTTGATCATAGTGTATGATCCTTTCAATGTATTGTTGAATTTGGTTTGCTAATATTTTGTTAAGAATTTTTCCATCTATGTTCATCAGAAATATTGTCTTGTAATTTTCTTCTTTTTTTTTTTTTCTTTTTTTTTTTTTTGTAGTGTCTTTGTTTGGTTTTGGTATCAAGGTAATGCTGGACTTGTTGAATGAGCTTGAAAGTGTTCCTTCCTCTTCAATTTTTTGAAATAGTTTGAGAAGGATAGGTGTTCCTTCTTTAAATGTTTGATAGAATTCACCTGTGAAGCTGTCTGGTCCTGAACTTTGGTGTGTTGAGAATGTTTTTATTACTGTTTAAATTCTGTTGCTAGTAATTGGTCTAGATGTTCTGTTTCTTCTTAGTTCAGTCTTGGAAGGTTGTATGTTCTAGAAATGTATCCATTTCTTCTAAGTTGTCCAACTTGTTGGCATACAATAGTTCATAATATTCTTTAATGATCCTTTGTATTTCTGTGAGGTTGGTGGCAACTTCTCTTTCATTTCTGATTTTATTTATTTGGGCTCTTTCTCTTTTTCTCTTGATGAAATTGGCTAAAGTTTTGTCGATTTATATATCTTTTCAAAGAACCAGCTCTTATTTTTATTGATCTTTTCCATTATTTTTATTTTTGTCTCTACTCTGATCTTTTTCATTTCCTTCCTTCTACTTACTTTTAGTTTTGCTTGTTCTTTTTCTAGTTCCCTTTGGTGTAAAGTTAGGCTGCTTACATGGGATTGTATCTTGATATAGGCCTGTATCTTGATATAGGCCTATATAGCTGTTAACTTCCCTCTTAGAACTACTTGAGATACATGCCTTAGGTTTTGGAAAGTTGTGGGGGTTTTTTATGATTAAAATCTTATTCAAAATATTAAACAATACAATTTCAGATATGAAAAAAATTACTACAGAGAAACAGTTTAGGTGTATTTGCATTATGCTTCCCTTCCTTGTTAGGACAGCAAATGCCCACCGAGAGAAATGATAGACTGCTCAGATCCTTCCATCTCCACACGAAGTGCATACATGCCCACTTGCTCACCCAGGCTTTGTGAGTAGGTGTTTTATTTCTGCTATTGAGTGCTTACAGAATGCCCAGGTGAAGGGCAGGTTTCTTCCAACCATTTCATCCTCATGGCAACCCACAGCTTTTGGGCTCCAGTGGCCTCCCATTTAACAGAGAGGAAGCCTGAGGCTGAGAGAGGTAAAGTGACGCCCCAAAGGTCACATGGCAACCAGGAAGTACTGGAGGTCTCACCATTATATTTCCCCGTCTCTCTGAAAGATCACTTGTTCTATGGAACTCTAGCCATGGGGGGAGGTCCAAGAGCAGGACCTCAGTCTTCCCCCACAAATTAATCTGTTATGTTGAACTTCTGTCCAAGGTTTCATTGGAGGGGAAGGTTCTGCCTCTGAGGCAAAGTTTAGGCATAGTGTCTAACTTCTCACACTAAGGTGATGAACCACTGGAAATGTTTAACAGTACCAGTGCCCCACCCCTGGAGAAACTCAGAGGCAAGTAGGGGAGGTGAATGCTATGCCCCCAGCCTGGTCTGGAGGGGAGTTAGGGCCCCCTCCAGACCAGGCCCCCGTCCCAGCCCCTCCTACCTGAAGTCCTCAGACGCCAGCACCTCATAGTAGTAGAGGAGTTTGCACCTGCGGCCGGGGCTGTGCGGGGCCATCAGTACGTCCTCCACCACGTTGCCAGGGGGGGCATGCATCTGCCACTGCAGCAGGTAGATGCCGGGCCACCGGGTCACATGGGAGCCCTGAAACAGCAACCAGGCCTGAGGCTCTGGTCCTCCTGGGGACAAAGACTCCTCAAGTTCTTCCTCTAAGAGCCTCCCAAAGCCCCCCTTGCCCCCCTCCACTGTTACCCCCATATCACTAGCAGCTGACAGTCTCTCTCTGAATATGGGGGTGGGAGGTCAAGGCCTGGGGGTGCGGTTTGCTTAACTGCCTCGACTTTGTTGGGTTTTTGTTCTGTCGAGTGGGCTTTGCACACTGAGGAGTTCTGGAGAGGGCTTTGGGGGGGACTCTCACAGGTGGATAGAGCCCGCTGAGAGCTGAGAGAACGAGAAAGAGCGGTATCAGCTGTTATAAGAAAAGCACCTTCAGAGAAGGGCTGGGATGCACAATGGGACCCCAGGGGTGCTGGTGTGCTAGACTCCCCATGACCCTTCAGTAAGATCTGCAGTGCTCACCTGTGTTTTTGTGAGTATGCGTATGTGTGCACACATGTGGGAGTGTGTATGCAGGCACATGAGTGTGTGTGAGCATGTGTGAGTGCGTGTGTGTGTGTGTGTGTGTGTGTGTGTGTGAGTGCTGGGGTGTGAGGGGATAAGTGTGTGTTTGGGGGCCCGTGATGTCCGACCTGCAGGCACTGGCCTCATGGGGGATGTGAGCTCAGCAGGGTGGCTCACGGTGGTGCCAAGTGTGCGTTCTGTTCCCAGACCTGTTTCTGTGCTGTGCTGGAACATGACTGGGCATCAGAGATCACCAGGAGAGGGCGAGGGGTGCAGATCGTAGGCCCAGCACCCACAGGTTCTGAGTCACCCCGCCAAGCTTGGGGCCTGGAAACCTGCATGTTTGGCAGGAGTTCCAGGGGTTTCTGAGGCAGGGGTCCTGAGGTCCGGGTGCTGGACCTGCCAGGATCTGTCTTTCTCCCCCACTGTCCCACAGGGTACCTGAAGCCGAGGACCAGGTCCTGTCTGTCCACTGCTGTGCCCCCAGAACCCTGGCACACAGTGAACACTTGGTCCCGCATGATGAATGAATAAATGAACCAAGAAATTCGAACCTGGATGCTCTCCCCTTCCCGGCAGATGAGGGGGGCGTCCACGCAGCTGTAATCTGCGGCCAGGGCCCCGCCTCTGTCCACCAGCTGCCCACTGGCCCTGGCCCCAGGCTCCTGGGGGCCCGGCTTGGGTGCCTGCTTGGCATAGTACAGGCTGAACACCACATCCCCTCGTAGGATGTCGAAGTCCCAGGTGATGACTGACTCCCCCTCCAGAATCTCCACCACAACCTGCATGGGGACAGGCAAGGTCTGAGAATGAACCCCCCTCTATCTGAAATCCCTGGGGGCCCCACACTGCCTTGGGGGCTGACCCACAGCCACTGACTGACAGACAGGAAGGTACAAGAGGCTGCCAGGGCCATTCTGTCGGGCTCTGCACTGGGATAAACTGGCTGAAACAACCTCTTAGCTTAGATGTTTGCCCATGTCCACCCTGCCCACACCCCCCTTACAGGTTTCTCCCGAGAGCTTGCCCTCAGCAAATGCTAGCATGAGAACCCTCATTTCAGGCTCTGCTCTGGGGGACCGTGACCTATGATGACATCCCAGCCCAGCGGGCCCTCCCAGGCCACAGCCCCAGGACCTCGTGGGGGGCCCCGCGGAGCACGCTGGCCGACTGGTAGGTCTCTCTCCACTGGTGCAGCTGTTCTGCCTGCTCCTGTTCCTCTTCCGTCAGATAGAGGGACTTGGGGACCAGCCCTCCTTCGGGGACATTACACTGGGGGACAAAGACAAAGGTGGCAGGTCAGGGCCCAGCCAGGCCTGACTGACCCACAGAAGGGTGCTCTGTGACCCCTGAAACCATACTTATAACAGCGATCTCTTAGTGAGCTGGGCACTAGGCTTCCTTGACCCCATTTAATCCCCAAACTACAAAAATGCAGTAGAAACTATTATTCTTCCCATTTCACGGAGGAGGAAAACAGAGGCTCAGAGAAGTGAGGCAGCAGAAAGGGGCTGAGCCAGGGCACAAGCCCGTGTTACCAGGCTCCCAGGCGCATGCTCCTCCCCACTGCGCTGGTCTTGCAGACCCATTTACTAAATATGTCGCACAGACATATCGCAACAAGTGGAGAAAATGGGCAAGCTTGGCAAAATTCCTGGGAAATCTGTTTTTTTAACCCCCAAATCATGCAAGGGTGCTGTTTGGTATTTCTATTAGAGAAGGGAGAGGGGCCTGCCTTCCCACAGCAGAAGAGATAAGACATCTGTGACCAGGGTCACCCTGCCTATCATCTCACCCCCAAGTGGGGCAAAAAAAGGGGGCTAGGGCCACCTCCCCTGGAAGCAGTGGCCCAGTCATCCCACACCCTGTGGTTGTGAGTTGGGGATAAACCCCTTTGGGCACATTGGCTCCAGGGTCCAGGCCTCTGGGACATTTGAGTCACATCCCCTTAGAGCAGAGGATGCAAAAGGTAAACTCTGACTGTATCCTAGCAACCTAGACTTGGATGGGGACCACAGGATGGGTGAGCCTTTGACTGGCCCGTCACTGAACTTCTGGAAACTCTGTCTCGCTCTCCAAGGGAAGGCCGCCCCCCTTCAGAGAGGAGTCACCTATGTTTGGGGCAGCCTCTAAAACAAACCCTGCCTCAGCACTCCAGCCCCAAGGCCGCCGCCTGCTCCTCCTCCAGCCCAGGGCCCCGGCAGCCTCACCATGCACTCTCCCCCGAGGAAGTCGGGGATCACTTCCTTGTCCAGGTAGTCGACAAGGCCTCCGGGGCCCTGGTAATTGCTGCCACTGTAGATGAGGAATTTCTGCCTGGTGTTCTCGTTGATAAAGGGGCTGATCTGAAATGGGGGAGATGAGGCAAGATGGAAAGTTGTATTTTATTGACTTCTATTTTTATTTCTTTTAGGGAGAGAGAGATAGAAACATCGTTGTGAGAAAGAAACATGGATTGGCTGCCTCCTACACGTTCCCTACTGGGGATCGAGCCTGCAACCGGGGCATGTGCCCTGATCAGGAATCGAACCAGGACTTCTCAGTCCATGGAACGACACTCAATCCGCTGAGCCACACCAGCCAGGCAGGAAAGTTGTATTTTTTATTCAGATCTAACTCACGTACCACAGAATTAACCACATTCAAGGAAACAATTCAGTGGCTTTTGGTTCATTCACTCTGTTGTGCACCCATCACTTCTACCTAATTCCAAGACATTTGCATCCCCCCAAAGGACACCCCACACCCATTAGAGGTCACTCCCCACCCCCAGGCCCTGGAAACCACCAATCTGCTTTGTCTCTGTAGTTTTGCCTATTCTGGACATTTTGTATAAGTGGATATGGTATGAGGCCTTTTATGTCTGGCTTCTTTCCTTTAGCATAATGTTTTCTTCTCCCACGTGTAGCGTTTTCCGTGTTTCCTTTTTATGGCTGAGTACTATTCCACCGTATGGATGGCCACGTTCTGTTGTCCCAGGTGGAATTTCAACACTGGGCTGAGCTGCATGTGGATCAAGTTGTTTTTTTTTTCTTTTTTGTTAATCCTTACCCAAGGGTATTTTCTCATTGATTTTTAGATATCACTGGAGATACAACTTCAGCGTGGAAGGGAGGGAAGGAGAGAGGAAGGGAGAGGGAGAGAGAGATCAATGTCAATTGGTTGCCTCCCACACGACTCCAACCAGGGCCAGGGACAGAACATACAACCGAGGTGTGTGCCCTTGACCTGGATTCAAACCACAGCCAAACCGGTCAGGGCACGATCAGGTTTTTCATGACATCCTCAGTGCTGGTGTGGTGTCTGGCTCAATAAATAGGTAGAGAGGGAGGGATGGAGGGCGGAAGGAATGGAGGAAGGACTGAGTCCTTGGCATGGTAGGACACAGGCCAATTCAGCAAGGAGTGCTCCAGGCAAGACTGATTCAGAACTGGGACCCCACCTGTGCGGTCACTCTCTTCCAGCCCCAACCCTGGAGGCAGTCCCCTGCTCCATCTGGTGTGGCCCTTGGAGGGGCAGCCGCGGAGATGGAGGTGGGTACTTCTTCTCCCACCGCTTCCCACCTCAGTGTCTCAGAAGCCACAGCCCCCACTGGTAGCCCCGCCCCCACCCCTGCTCCAGCTCCATGGGCTCTGAACCAGGTCATCCCTCCCCTTGTCCTCCAGCCCTGGAGTGGTCAGGGCTTACTGCGGTGGCTAGTCCCGAGGGCCTCTCCATCCAGCCCACACCTCTGCCCGAGTTCCTTCATGTCCTCCCACGCCTCCACGTGTGCCATCTGGGCGAATCCGCCTTCCAGCCAGGACCCCCACTGACTGGTTTCCACCCCTACCCAACGTACATCCTCTTAGGAAGTTCCCAAATAGCATAAGGAATGTAAAGATCAGGGCATTTCAGGAGAAAAGGCTTTGGTAGCAGATCCTGCCTCTCCCTCCCGCAGCTCCCGCTGCCAACCTGGCTTTGACTTAGTCACAGAAGCCAGAGAACGTTCTACCCCAGAAGTCTGCTCCTCCTGTCTTGCTGGCAGTCTTGTAGGGCTCCCTACTGCCCCAGGGCCAGGCCCCACCTCTGCCACAGCCTGGACTCGGCAGGCCTGGGCCCTGAACATCTGTCTTCCCAGCTTCCTCAGGGCTACCTGCCTTTTTGCTCCTTTTTGCTCCCGCCTCTGGACAGGTTCTTCGGTTCCTTAAAGCGCGGTCCTACCGCCAGGCCTGTGCCCATGCTCTCTGCCCTGCCCTGCATGACTCCTGCTCCTTCCTCTGGTCTCGGCCACAAGCTGCCTTCTCAGCAGGACCTTGCTCAGTTCCCCAGTCTAAACGGCCCCTGCATCACCCCTCCCTGGCTTAGCCTCTCCCAGGACACTGAATGTCCTCACGCCCTTGTCACTGGGCACCAGCAAGCATTGACTTGTGTGGGGTTATCTGGTTTCTCTCTCCTCACCCCGTGATACGGACGGGACACAGCGGCTGGCCTGTGCTCTCTGAATCCTCAGGGCCTGGAAGACGAGCCTGGCACACAGTAGGTGCTTAGTTAAACCCTGAGTCCATTTAACTTTCAACTCTTAAATCTCTATCCTGATCAAACCTCTACTTACAGCAGCGTTTCTCGGGCCTTTGTGGAAACTGAAAACACACACACACACACACACACACACACACACACACCTGGCACTGGGTAAGATGCTAACTCTGAGTTTGTAGGATTGGGAGGGGCCTCAGGACAGTGGTTTTCAACTGCAAGTGACAATTTGTCAGGGTTGTGCAATTAATTTAGCACATCATGGCCCTGGCCGGTTTGGCTCAGCAGTTAGAGCATCGGCCTATGGACCGAAGGGTCTCAGGTTCGATTCCCAGTCGAGGGCCTGGGTTGCAGGTTTGATCCTGGCCCGGGTCAGGGTCATGGGGGAGGCAACCAATGGATGTGTCTCTCTCTCCCTCCCTTCCTTCCACTCTTTCTTAAAAAAGCAAAAAACAAACAAGACATTATAGCTTTTTTTTTTTTATCCTCACCCAAGAACATTTTTTTCCATTTTTTGTTCAGATAGAGTGGGAGGGAGAGAGAGGAAGAAAAAATGGGAAAAAATGTCCTCGGGTGAAGAGAAAAAAAAATGTTAGCACATTATGACTAACCCGTGTGTGTGTGTGTGTGTGTGTGTACACATGCATGTGCAGTGTTGTGACATAAAGTGTATTTCTTACTGCAGGTCATGGGCAAATGTCTTAATAGCCCTATAGCACAAGACCCCAGCACCCCTCGGAACCAGCTCATGGGAGTCTGGGAAGCCTGTACAATTCTGAGTGTGCCTCTGGTGTCCACGAAGCAGGATACATAAAATGTGCTCTGTCCATACAGTGGAATATTATTCAGACAAAGAAAGAAATGAAGTACTGAAATATGCTACACTATGGATGAACCTGAAATCATTATGCTAAGTGCAAGAAATCCGACGCAAAAAACCTCATACTGTTCGATTCCATTTATATGAAATACCTAGAATACGGCCTGGCCGGTGTGGCTCAGTGGATGGAGGGTTGTCCCATGGACTAAGAGGTCCCAGTTCAATTCCCGTTCAGGGCACACGCCCTGGTTGCATCCTGGTAGGGGGCATGCAGGAGGCAGCCGATCGATGTTTCTCATATCAGTGTTTCTATCTCTCTCTCCCTTCTTCTCTCTAAAAAAACCAACAAAAACACATTTATGTGTGTGTGTGTGTGTGTGTGTGTGTGTGTGTATACGTAAATCCATAGAGACACAAAGCAGGTTATGGTTGCTAGGAGCTGGGGAGAGGAGGGAGAGCAATGATGGCTAATGGTTCCTTTTGGGGTGATGAAAATGCTCTAGAATTAGGTAACGGTTGCACAACTCTGAGGATTTTCTAAAAACCACTGAATTGTGCATTTTAACAGGTGAACTCTGTGGTGTATGACTCAGGAGAAATGACATGGGACAAGCAGGCAGAGCAGCTCACAGAGGGCCCCCGCCCATCCCAGGCCCCCACTCTCACCAGCGTCCACAGCACAGGGAAGACACGGGGGGCGCGCACGATGAGCAGCCGGCCCAGGGTCTCGGGGTAGTTGTCCTCGACCACCTCAATCATCCGCAGAAGGGCCTTCACCCCCGGCCGCCACAGGTGCCGCATGTTGAGCCCTTCCAGGTCCACCAGGCAGGTCCAGGAGCTGCGGCAGACACAAGCCCCCTCACTCCGCCTTGCTCTGCCATCTCTCAGGGCCCCCAACACCCTCCGCAGGGACCCGGGGGCTGTGGACAAGGACGGACAGAGGCTCAGTGAGGCAGGGCTGGGAGCAGAAGGGACAGGGGCCACAGGACACTCCTGGATCCTGCCACCATGGTGAGGCCACATGGCAGAGGCTCAGAGCATAGACTCTGAGACTGAGCACCCGAGTTCAAGTGTCACCTTCACCCTTGAGAGCTGCGTGACATGGGCATCTTCCTCCTCATCTGTGGCAATGACAGTAACAGTCCCCTGCTCAAGCAACTGTTGTTAGGATTAAATGAGGCGGCGTAGGTAAGGTCACTGCAAGGACAGGCACAGAGCACCCACCCCACGAAAGCTAGTTGTTAGTACTGATTGGTTAAAAGATGCTGTGACGACATAGAGCATACACTCCTGGGTTCAAATCCCAGCTTGGCCACCTGCTGTGTGGCTTTGACAAAGTTACTTAACCTCTCTGGGCCTCCACTTTATTAGTACTAATTCATTAGGAAAATAACCATTTTATGGCTGCACTCTCCCTGGGAGGCTCCCCATTGCAGCTTTGTTCCCTTCGCCCTGTCATACCACTGGGTACCCCTGTGACACCTGTCATCTGAGCCATCTGCAGTGGATTCTGCTTCTGGCCAGGACCCTGACGGATTGATTCCCCACCCCACCCCAGTATATGTCCCCTTAGGAAAGCACCAAACAGCAAAGGAATGTAATTTTCACAAAGATCAGGATAATTTGGGATAAACGCTTCGGCAGCAGGTCCTGCCTGCTCTCCCTCCCTAGGGCCGTGATAAGATCGACATGAAACAAGGTGCTCAGAAGAGTACCTGCTGCACAGTAAGTTCCATAGACATGTTTGCATGATCTCGTATCAGTTATTGTTTCTGATAATCCATAAAGAGGCACTAGAACGAGTGATACTATTCCCACTTTACAGAAGGGGAGAGGGTCAGTGCCTTTGGGGGCGACGCCACTGTGAGGACCAGCGTGGGAAACTGAGTTCAGGCATAGAAGTGGGGGGTGGGGCTCAGAGGTACAGTAGGTCACCAGGTGTGCCGGGACAGCTGCGAGTCTGTGTGCCTGGGAGACAAGAGTCCCGGCGGAGTGTGGGGTGGGGAGGTGGGCACGAGCCTGAGCCGGATGGGAACAGGTTCAAACCCTGGCTCTGCCACTTACCTGCTTAGCAAGCTTGGGAGAGCATCAGTACTCTGAGCCTCACTTTCCCCCTCCATAAAGAACAGGGCTGACACAGTCCCTGCCTCACAAGGTCATTATGAGAATCATGTGAGGACATTTCTGTGGAGCGCCAGGCTCAGTGCTCCTGGGCTGTTTTTACTATTCAGGGGACTTGGTCCCTGGCGGGGTTCTTGCCTGATGGGACGGCCAAACTGTTTGGTGTTCCCTTCACACCTCTTCTGTCCTTCCTCGTTGACGGAAAGCACCTGGAAGGTAGAGAAGGTGCTGGCGAACAGCCCCTTGGCTGCTCACTGCAGGCAGCCCTAGAGGCTCCGGGACATGGGGACCCCGACTCACATGCTGCAGCAGCGCCTCCTCCCCCACAGCCTTCATCAAGCCTTTGGTGTCCATGTGGCCCAGGCGCAGGATGTACAGGGGGCGGCCGTCTTTGCAAAGAGAGGGAACGCAATTTAGGGAAGGCTGGTGAGGGCGCAGGTCAGAGCCAGGACGAGAACTAACCCTCCTCGGAGAAGAAGGTGCCAGTCCGCCCGTTATTTACTGACCCCCTGCCTGGTCCTGAGAGGGGGCAGTACCAGCTATGGTGAAAGAAACAACACACGTGTTAAACACGGTTTACACCACAATGGAAACTGGGTGAGGGGCATAAGGGAACTCTCCGTATGACCTCTGCAACTATTCCTTTTTTTTTCTGTATTGATTTTTAGAGAGAGGAAGGGAGAGGGAAAGAGAGATAGAAACATCAATGAGAAAGAACATTGACTGGCTGTCCCCCACTGGGGATTTGGCCCACAATCTGGGCATGTGCCCTGACCCAGAATCAAACCAGCGACCTCCTGGTGCATGGGTCGACATTCAACCACTGAGCCACACTGGCCGGGCTGATCTTTGCAACTATTCTGAAAACCCAAAACTGTTCTAACATTAAAAGTTTAGTCTAAACACTTGAAAAAAGAGGAGATGAACCATAATGAAGGAGAATGGAATAGATAAAAGTTGGCTAATAGTTTTTGTCAGCCAAAGCAAAAGGAAAATAAAGAATCATATACTAATACAGTCAATTCTTGTCATTGACGTTAGTTGTTCTATAAAGTCACCTTGAGTACTGAATTAGGGGATACGGACCCACTGCTTCTAGGAAAAACACGGGGTTGGGTTCCTGAGAGCCTCTAGTCATAACATTTTTATCAACCGATCAATACATAACCTTGTTTTCTGTGTTTCTATTTAAGGCCACCTCATTTAGTGTACATAGTTGGTTCAGTAACATCGAACCCCCGGCCAGCAGCACTATAAGGCATATCTGAATGAATCTAACACACCCACTTTCTCCTTAAGGCACATCACAGACGTCTTGCACTTAGAAACACCAGACAGCACTTGTGCACTATGCTTGGGAGCCGTTGTAAATGCAAAATCACAACCAAAAGCACAAAAATGCAAAAAATGTGGCACTAAGTGGACTGCATACGGGACGCCCGTTCACAGCAGGAGCTGAAGAGGAAGGCGGAGAGATGTCTCGTCCAACCTCAGCCGGGCACGTGCAGGTCGGGCAACTCGGATCTTTTTGCCACTCTGCACATGTCCATGAATGACCACGAACGCTTCCTGAGTATTGATTTCGGGGCTATAAATAAACTTTAGTGGGTAAACAAACTCACAACTGTGCAATACATGAATAACAAGGACCGACTGTATATTAAAAGACAGTGTCCCAACCAGTTCTTCAGGAGAGTCAAGCATTTGCTCTAATCAACACACAGCTGACCCTTGAACAAGAAGGTTTGAACTGCATGGATCCATTTATATGTGAATTTTTTCCAATAAATATACAGTCAGCCCTCCATATCCCTGGGTTTTATATCGATGGGTTCAACCAACAGCAGATCAATGGTCCACCATCAGGAATCTGAAGATGCAGACGGCCAACTATATGCATTGTTCTAGCCCAGTTTATAGAAGGGACTTGAGCATCTGTGCATTTTGGTATCCTCATGGAGTCCTAGAACAATCCCCTGTGGATACCAAAGGACAACTGTCGTTAAGTTTTGGGGGAATCAAAAGGTATACATCCGTCCGTCGCCTGGCCAGTGTGGCTCAATGGACTGAGCATCATCCCATGGACTGAGAGGTCTCAGTTCCACCCCCGGTCAGAGCACATGCCCAGGTTGTGGGCTCGATCCCCAATAGGGGGTGTACAAGAGGCAGCCAATCGATGTTTCTATCTCTCTCTCCCTTTCTCTCTAAAAAATCAATAAAACATTTATTTTTTAAAAAACGTTAGCCCAGCTGGTGTGGTTCACTGGTTGAGTGTCGATCCATGCACCAAGAGGTCGCTGGTTCGATTCTCAGTCAGGGCACATACCCAGGTTGTGGACTCGATCCCCAGTGGGGGCATGCAGGAGGCGGCCAGTTGATGTTCTCGCTCATCGATGTTTCTCTCTGTTCTCCTTTCCTCTCTCTCAAATCAATTAAAAGAAATTTTTTTTTTTTTTTTAATCCTCACCAGAGGACATTCCTCCTTTCTTTGTTCAGGTAGAGTGGGAGGGAGAGAGAGGAACAGAGAGAGAGAGAGAAACATCGACGTGAAAGGAACACATCGAGTGGTTGCCACCCGCACAAGCGACCAGGGCCGGGGACAAACTGCAACCAAGGTACGCGCCCTTAGCGGGAACCGAACCCGGGTCTCTCAGGACCACAGGCCGACGCTCTACCCGCTGAGCCAAACCGGCCAGGGCGAAATATTTTTTTTTTAAATGTGTACATGGACTTTCAACTGCATGAGGGGGTTGGCGCCTCTAACCCCCATACTGTTCAAGGGTCAAATGTATATGAATTTTTATATAAAGAGCATTGAAAATCATAATAGTCACTGGCTTCAATGGCAGTTCAATTTTGAAAATCCAAAGATATTTATAGTGGGTTATATAATATCCCCCCAAAATTCATGTCCACCCATAACTTCATAATGCGGCCTTATTTGAAAGCAGGGTCTTTGCAGATGTAATTAGTTAAGGATCGAGATGAGAACACCCTGGATCAGTGTGGGTCCTACATCCAATGACTGGGGGTCTTTATAAGAGGAGAGGACACAGAGGATGCACAGAGAGAAGACCATATGACGACAGAGGCAGAGACTGGAGTTACACTGCCAAGCCAAGCAACACCTGGGGCCACCAGAAGTTCTAAGAGATAAGGACGGAGTCTCCGCTGGGGCCTGCAGAGGGATCACAGCCTGCTGTCACCTTGATTTCAGACTTCTAGCCTCCAGAACTGGGAGAGAATAAACTTCTGTTGTTTTATTTATTTATTTTGTCCTTTATTGATTTCAGAGAGAGAGGAAATGAGAGGGAGAGAGAGAGAAACATCGATGAGAGAGAACATCAATTAGCCACCTCCTGCATGCCCCACACTGGGGATCTGGCCCACAACCTGGGCATGTGTCCTGACTGGGAATCGAACCGGCGACCTCTTGGTGCATGGGTCGATGCTCAACCACTGAGCCACACCAGCCAGACTAAATTTCTGTTGTTTTAAGCCACCCAGTCTGAGGTTATTTGTTCTGGCAGCCCCCGGACACTATTTGCCTCAAACCTAGCTCTGCCATCTTCATGGCTGGGTTGGCATCTCCAGATACCCAGAAAAGTCCAAAGGAAAAATAAGAAGCATGAAAAGTGGTACTCACAATGCATTCGGCAGTGACCAAAGCGTGCACTATACGCTTTGTAGGTCAAGGAACGCACCTGTGTCCTGGTAGTGCCAGCCGCCCGCGTAGAACTCTTCCAGGAGGGCCGGGGGGTGCCAGGTCTGAAGGAGAAGATCCACCTGGTGCTGCTTTCTCCAGCTCAAGGACTGGCACAGCATCTCCCGGGCCTTGTCCAGGTGGAAATCACGAGCCCGCAGGAACCGAAGGATGTGCTGATCTTTGGGAATCTGAGAGAAGGAGGAGCAACTCAGAGAATGGCATTCTCTAACCCAGGAGATAAAATTATGGAAAATGAATCTCCTGTCTCATCTAAAAATATTTAGCTGGGCAAAGGACCATATGCATCCACAAGCCAAGGACTGCTAGTAGCTTCCAGAATCCAGGAGAGAGAGAACAGATTCTCCCCAGAGCTTCCAGAAGGAACCAACCCTGCTCTCACCTTGATCTCAGACATCTGGCCACCAGAACTGGGAGAGAATAAATTTCTGTTGTGTTAAGTGACCCATTTCGTGGCATTGTTTCAGCAGCCCCAGGAAATGAACACACCCCTCTTAACAGTTTGTTATATGAGCCAATATATAATCCCCCCACTTTTTTTTTTTTGTGCCTTGTTGTTCAAGCTGCATACCTGCCACAAATAACCCAAAGAGTCTAACTGATCGCTGAGATGACAAACAAAGACCCCACCAGCTCTCCTTTCTTCCCTCTGGCAAATATCGACAATCAAGGAAAATCCAGCCCCAACAGAAGCACCCTTCACTGGGTGCGCATTCTGAGGCAGACAGATTCCCATCATTCGTTCTGGGAAGTGAATGCTAACATTATCCCCATTTTACAGATGAGGAAACGGGGGCCAACGGGTTACATCACAGCCCAACACTGACTCCCTTGTCTGCTCCCCAAAGTGGGGAGAAAGACCAGCATGACTAAGCAGGAAGTTCTTATTCAATGGAGTTGAATGTCAAGTCCATGCTTGGGACCCAAATGCATGTGGACCTTCATGGGATGGCACTTAGAGGCTAAAGGCAAAATACTCATGCCATCAAAAAAAATCAACCCTTGCAAGTTATTAATCTTTTATTTTTATTTTTAACTTATCTTTATTGTTGAATATATTACAGATGCCTCCCCTTTTCTCCCATTGACCCCCTCCTCCCCAATCCTGTCCCCCTCCTGCCTTCCCCACACTACAGTCTGTGTCCATTGGTTATGCATAGAAGTTCTTTGGTTTATCTCATCCCGCCCTCTTCCCTTTGAGGTTCATCAGTCTAACAACCAATTTGTACTTCTTTTTTTTTTTGTATCCTCACCTGAAGATATCTTTTTTTTTTCTTTCTATTTATCATCAGATAGAATGAGAAGGAGGGAGAGAGAGAGAGAGAGAAAGAAACATCGATGTGAGAGGGGCACATCGACTTATTGCCTCCCGCACAACCCCAACCAGGGCCAGGTACGAACTGCAACTGAGGTATGTGCCCTTGGCTGGAATAGAACCCAAGACTCATTGGTCCACAGGCCGACACTCTAACCACTGAGCCAAACCAGCGAGGGCCAATTTGTACTCCATAATAATTAATCTCTTTTAAAAAGAACAATGTACATGGTTTTGTGACAGCAATGGTTATCAATTGGAGGTGACTATGCCCCACAGGGGACATTTGATGAAGTCTGGAGCCATTTTTGGTTGTCACAACTAGGGGAGAAGAGCTCGTGGCATCTAATGAGTGGAGGTCAGGGATGCTGCTCAAAACCCTACAGCACACAGAACAGCCCATCATAATTGTCAGGCCTCAAATGTCAACAGTGCCAAATCAGTGATAGCGTGCAACATGCGTTACAGACCCATGAGACAGTGTGTAATGCAAAGAAGGCAGTCTAAGTATCCTGCATTGTTAATTACACAAACTGATATCCCTGGCCCTTCCTCCCCAGTGCCCGGGGCTGGACAGCTATAACTGAATATGCGTCTGCTCCGGCAGGCCCCAGCCCTGCACCCACCTACCTTGCCTTTGTGTGTCTCCTGCAGCCAGTGCCGAAGCTGAATCAGGCAGCTCTCCTGCATGGGTGTGAGATGGCCCAGGCACTTCTCAATGTAGTCTGTATCAATCTTGTCCCCTACAAGATAAGAAGGGGGGATTCAGGACAAGAGGGAGATGCTGTGTCTCTTTACCACCTTGTCCACCCTTTCTGGAACCCATATCTTACTGGCCACCTTGGATCTGAAATGTAGTTCCAAGCCGCATGGTAGCCCTTTCACCAGATGACAGCCACATGGGCTCCAGATCCTCTAGACTTTCCAATCCATTTCCAGGGTGGTTCTGAAAGTCATGCTGGGACAAGCCTGGATCTCACAATGGCAAGTGATATGTCCCCTTTGACCTTTGGAAATGGGAATAATCCCCACCTTCTGGAGCTGTCCCAGCCTCTGAATATTTTTTTCCATCACCCCACCCCCTCCCCTTTGGCAAGCATCAGCTTGTTCTCTGTATCTATGGGTCTGTTTCTATTGTGGTTTTTGTTTGTTTGTTTATGTTTTCTTTTTTTAATCCTTACCTGAGGATATTTTTCTATTTATCTTCAGGTAGAGTGGAAGAGAGAGAGAGAAACATTGATGTGAGAGAGACACATCAACTGGTTGCCTCCTGCATGACCCCAACTGGGGCCTGGAATCGAACTGCAACCAAATTACATACCCTTGATTAGAATTGAACCTACAACTCTTTGGTCTGAGGGCCAATGTTCTAACCACTGAGCCAAACTGACCAGGGACTATTGTGTTTTATTTACTCATTTGTTTTGTTTTAGATTCCACATATAAGTGAAATCACATTTTTTTCTGTCTGACTTTTTTCACTTAGCATAATACCCCTCTAGATCCATCCATGTAGTTGTAAATGAGAAGATTTCATTTTTTTCATTTTTTTTTTATTCTCACCTGAGGACATTTTTACATTTTATCTTTAGAAAGAGTGGGAGGGAGAGCGGAAGGAAGAGAGAGAGAAACATCGATGTGACAGAGACATATCGAGTGGTTGCCACCCACACGACCCCAACCAGGGCCAGGGACAAACTGCAACCAAGGTACGTGCCCCAAGTGGAAACCAAACCTGGGACTCTCTGGCCCACAGGATGATACTCTAACTGCTGAGCCAAACCAGCCAGGGCAGATTTCATTCTTTTTATTGCTGAATAATATTCCACTGTATATATGTATCACATCTTTATCTATTTGTCTATCAGTAGACACTTAGGTTGCTTCCATATCTTGGCTATTACTAGTAATGCTGCAATGAACATGGGTACACATATATCTTTTTAAGTTAGTGAGTTTTTTCCTTCAGATAAATACTCAGAAGAAGAATTGCTGGGTTATATGATAGTTCTACTTTTAATTTTTTGAGGAACATCCATACTGTTTTCCATAGTAGCTGCACCAATGTGCAATCCCACCAACAGAGCATGAGGGAGGGTTTCTTTTTCTCCACATCCTCACCAACACTTGTTGTTTATTGACTTATTGATGGTAGTCATTCTGACAGAGGTGAGGTGACATCTCATTGTGGTTTTAATTTGCATTTCCTTGATGGTTAGTGATGTTGAGCATCTTTTTATCTGTCTACTGGCTATCTGTATGTCATTTTTGGAGAACTGTCTATTCAGGCCCTCTGCCAATTTTTTAATAGGATTGTTTGGGGTTTTTTGGTGTTAAGTTGTATAAATTCCTTATGTGGGATATTAACCTCTTATCAGATGTGTCATTTGTGAATATGTTCTCACATTCAGTATGTTGCTTTGTTGATGGATTTTTGCTGTGCAAAACTTTTTAGTTTGATGTAAATCCCATTTGTTTATTTTTTCTTTTGTTTCCCTTGCTGGAGGAGATCTATACAGAAACATATTACTAAAAGTGATGTCAAAAAGTTTACTGCCTATGTTTTCTTCTAGAATTGTTATGGTTTCAAGTCTTACATTTAAGTTATTAATCCATTTTTAGTTTATTTTTGTGTATGGTCTAAGAAAGTAGTCCAATGTCATTTTTTGCATGTACCTGTATGGTTTTCCCAACACCACTTATTGAAGAGACTGTCTTTACCTATTGTATATCTTTCCCTCCTTTGTTGTAGATTAATTGACCATATGAGCAAGGATTTACTTCTGGGCTCTCCACTCTATTCCATTGATCTATATGTCTGTTTTTATGAAAGTGTCATACTGTTTTGATTATTATAGCTTTATACAATAGTTTCATGTCAGGGCACATGATACCTCCCACTTTATTCTTTCTCAAAATTTATTTGGCTATTTGGGTCTTTCGTAGTTTCATATAAAGTTTAAGATTAGTTGTTCTAATTCTGAGAAGAAGGCCATTGATATTTTAATAGGGATTGCATTGTATCTGTATATTGCTTTAGATAATAAGGACATTTTAACAGTATCAATCCTTCCAATCCATGAGCAAGGTATATCCTTCCATTTATCTATATCTTCAATTTCTTTCTTCAGTGTCTTACAATTTTCTTATAGAGTACAGGTCTTTCACCTCTTTGGTTAAATTTATTCCTAGGTAGTTAATGCTCTTTAATGCAATTGTAAATAGGATTGGTTTCTTAATTTCTCCTTCTAATCATCTGTCATTGGAGTAAAGATTATTAACAATATGACATGCATCATCTCAGTGAATTCTCCCAACAACCCCTGTGAGGCAGGCATCACTATTGTTCCCACTATTGTTCTCTTCTCTGAAGAGAAGATAAAACTGATACTGAAAGAGGACAAGTATACTCAAATGAGTAAATTCATGTAGTGTGCCCAGCATAAGAGACGGTTAATAAATACCAGTTTCCTTTGCCTTCCCACCGCCCCAGGTCCCTTGTGGGGTGTGAGGCTTTTGGTAGACAGAGCCCTGACCCCCAGATATAGCCCATAGCTCCACAGATCATTTCCACTATTCAATCCCATCTCACACAGTCGGGCTGTTGGGCTCAGCATGTGCAGGCATCTAGAGTCTGGGCTCCAACCTGAGGCCCTGTGGCCCACTCTTAGCTGTTGGGGTGGCAGGTACCAGCACGGTGAGCCATCTCAGTGGGTTAGCCTCTCAGCAGTGGATAGAGACACTCTACGAGGAGCAGCCCCATGGACCTAGCTCATTTTGTGAGCTGTGGCACAATAAGAAAACCAATGGAATATCTGCACACCCAGCAGCAGGACCCAGTGGTTCCTTCCAAAACAAAGCCCAGGGCTGGGGGTCATGCCATCTGCTCTGGAAGACATCTGGGTAACCAGAGGCAGGAGGGATGCTGGAGGGGGGGGGCTGTCCAGACCCCAAAATACCCACAGAGAGATAAAAAACAGAGATGTTGGATGCTGGTAAGGGGGCCTATTGAGGAGGGGCAGGGCAAGGAAGAGCTGAGGGAGAAAACACAAGGGAGGCAGGAGATACCAGCATTCTTCTCCAGGCAGCTGTGAAGGCCCCTTTCTCCTGAACACAAAGGCTCAGTGATTCAGAGCAGGGTGGAAAGGGCATGACTGTGACTTCCACCAGCCATCCTGAGCACCAGCCCTGCTATGGACAGCACAGACGAAGAAGGGAGGAGAGGCCTCCACAGAGGGCATGCCCTGCAGAGTGTGTGCACAGGAAGAGCAGTGTTGTGAAACAATTTTTAAAAATATTTCAAAATGCCTGTACAATAGTAGCCAGCTAGTACACACAGTTGGTGCAGAATATATTTTTGTTGTTCTTCTTGTTACTCCTCACCCAAGGATATTTTTTTCCCGTTGATTTTTAGAGAGAGTGGAAGGGAGGGAGGGAGAAAGAGAAACATCATTGTGAGAGACACAGCGACTGGTGGCTTCCCACACAACCTCAACCAGGCCAGGGATCAAACCTGCAACCCAGATACATTTCCTTGACCGGAATCAAACCCAAGACACTTTGGTCCGCAGGCCAGTGCTCTAACTAACCGCTGAGCCAAATCAGCCAGGACCAGATAAAATATTTGTTAAACAAATGAATCGTGTTCTCCCTAAACACAGCCCCAGATGTGTTTTTGATTACATGGTGTTTCTGTAAGTCAGGCAAGCCCTAAGGAGACACCGCAGTGTCAGGAGCACAATTACACGTGGCTAACACTGGATTCAAGGGGTACATGTAGTTTTATAGCCTAGGTTTTTTTTTTCCTTTAATATCATATTGTGAGCATTTTCTATGTCAATAAAAGTATAAAAAATGACAAAGAGCTAATTGCCTTAATATGTAAAGAGCAAGAAATTAATGGGCAAATAGGAAAACAAACAAAGAATATGAACAGGAATTCACAAAAAAGTTAAGTAGTCACTAAACATGAAAAAATAATACTTGACCTCACTCATAGGAAAGAAGTGATCGCTAACTGACTAGTGGACTATCTTTGCCTTTCAGGAGTTTAAAATGTTCAATAATAGTCTTGTGAGCCCTGGCCAGTTTGGCTCAGCGGTTAGAGCGTTGGCCTGCGGTCCGGAGAGACCTGGGTTCGGTTCCCGCTAAGGGCATGTACCTCGGTTGCAGTTTGTCCCCGGCCCTGGTTGGTCGTGCGGGTGGCAACCACTCGATGTGTCCCTTTCACATCGATGTTTCCCTCTCTCTCTCTCTCTCTCTCTCTCTCTCTCCCCCCCCCCCCCTCCCACTCCATCTGAACAAAATATCAAAAAATGTCCTCGGGTGAGGACTAAAAAAATAAAAAAATAAAAAAAAAAAAAAATAGTCTTGTGAGAAGCTGAGGTGAAGTCAGGAATAGGCATAACGACACACTTTTGGTGGGAACATTGTCTAGTACAACCTCTTTGCCCACCTAATTGGTAAATTGACCAAAATGTCACAGTTATGTGACTCATCAATTCAACTTTTTGAATTATATGCTATGTATATACTCATGCAAATATTTTTTTAAAAACAAAGATACAGCCCTGGCCGGTTTGGCTCGGTTGGAGTGTCAGCCTGCGGTACAGAGAGACCCGGGTTCGGTTCCCGTTAAGGGCACATACCTCGGTTGCAGTTTGTCCCCGGCCCTGGTTGGTCGTGCGGGTGGCAGCCACTCGATGTGTCCCTTCACATCGATGTTTCTCTCTCTCTCTCTTCCTCTCTCTCCCTCCTGCTCTATCTGAACAAAAAATGGAAAAATGTCCTCGTGTGAGGATTAAAAAAAACAAAACAAAACCAAAGATATACCACATGATTTGTTTTTTTTTTTCAATGGAAATAACCTAAATATACCTCAGTGGGAACTAGCTAAATAAACTAATTAAAAATAATCAGCCCAGCCAGTGTGGCTCAGTGAGCGTCGACCCATGCACCATGAGGTCTCTGGTTGATTCCGGGTCAGGACACATGCCCAGGTTGTGGGCCTGATCCCCAGTGGGGGGCATGCAGGAGGCAGCCAATTGATGTTCTCTTTCATCAATGTTTCTATCTCTCTATCTCTCTCCCACGCTCTCTAAAAATCAATAAAGAAAAAAAAATTTTTTTAAATCAGCCCAAACCTGGCCGGTTTGGCTCAACAGTTAGAGCATCGGCCCGCAGACCCATGAGTCACAGGTTCAATTGCAGCCAAGGGCACGTACCTCTATTGCAGTTCATTCTGGCCCTGGTCAGGGTCATTTGGGAAGCAACAAGTCGATGTGTTCCTTTCATGTAGATGTTTCTCTCTCTTCCTCTCTCTCCTTCCCTCCCACTGTATCCGAAGATAAATAGAAAAATATCCTCAGGTGAGGATTAAATAATAATAGTAGTAATCAGTACTGCCCTGGCCGGTTTGGCTTGAAGTGTCTTGGGTTCAATTCCCCAGTCAAGGGCACACACCTGGTTGCAGGTTTGATGCCTGGACCCAGTAGGGGTCGTGCGGAAGGCAACCAATCAATGTGTCTCTCTCCCATTGATCTCTCTCTCTCTCTCTCTCTCTCTCTCTCTCCCTCCCTTTCACTCCATCCAAAAATCAATGGAAAAATATCCTCAAATAAGGATTTTTAAAAATTTAAATAAATCAGCCCTGGCTTATGTGGCTCAGTTGGTTGGAATGTCATCCCACATACTGAAAGGTGACAGGTTGAATTCCTGATCAGGGTACATACCCAGGCTGTGGGTTTGATCACAGGTCTGGTGTGAATGGGAGGCAACTGATTGATGTTTCACTCTCACATCAATGTTTCTCTCTCTCTCTCTCTCTCTCTCTCTCTCTCTCTCTCTCTCCCTTCTTCTCTCTCTATAAAGATACATCCTTGGGTGAAGATTTTTAAAAAATAATGGTAATAACCAATAAATGTTTAATAATAAATAAGTCATGATATAACCACACCATGAAATACTGTAAAGTACCAAGACACATGCTCTGATACAGAAAGCTGTTCAAGAAACATTAGTAAATGACAAAAACAAAGTATCAAATAGAATGTATAATATGCTGTCATGTGTTCAATGTAGGTTATACATGCATGTATGTATGTATGTACATATTATGTATGTATAGATGCCTAGATAGTTTCGTAAACACAAAACTATTGTTGCTTCCAAGGAGAGCAAAGGAGTCTTACTTCCTACATGACATCTTCTGAGAAATTTAAATATTTTCCCACCATGATCATACATTACTCATATAATCTAAAATAGTAATTAAACCAGAGAAAAGGGGAGCCCTAAGGCACCAGATCAGGTCAATTCTGGATCTAGAAATAAACCAGTTCTGGCTCTTGGGCTCGAAGAGAGAGAGAGCAAAGTATCACTAAGAGGGAAGAGGCTGAGTCATTCCAGGACCCAGACCTGTCCCTGAGGGGATCCATGGCAATTCTGTCCCCACAGAGTGAGCAAACCCCATGTAGAGCTCCTAGGACTCTGGGCCTCAGCCACAGTCACCTACCGTCAGTACCAACCATCTCTTGAGCGGAACCCTGGGTGCTTCTGAGTGCATTGACCTCCAGCAAGCTAGGATCTCCCAGCCCAGCCTGGGAGCAGGCGTCTTCCTCTCTGACCGGGGCAGGTGTCCACCGGGGAATGTGAGAGATGCCCTGAGAGAGGAGCTCATTCAGGTAATGCTCGATCACCTCCTTCCCCTGGAAGCCAGAGAAAACCAAGACACATCAGTGCAGAGGCAGGACAGTGGGGTAACCGTGCCAGCCTGGGAGTCACCCTCACCTGGCCCTGGTCCCAGCCCTGACACGTGGCTACTGAGCAGTTGAAATGCGGCCAGGCCAAATGGAAATGTTCTGTGAATGTTAAAAATGCAACGGATTTGTGAGAGTTGGTACCAAATGAAGAATGTAAAATAGTTCCCAGATAAGTTTTATATTGATAACACATTGGACAAAATATATTATTAAAATGGATTTCATCTGTTTCATTACACTTAAAGGCCTCTACTCAGTGATGCATGTGAGATCTTTAAACCAAGCAAGGATCTCCCTGGCCGGTTTGGCTCAGCGGTTAGAGCGTCGGCCTGCGGTCCGGAGAGACCCGGGTTCGGTTCCCGCTAAGGGCACGTACCTCGGTTGCAGTTTGTCCCCGGCCCTGGTTGGTCGTGCGGGTGGCAACCACTCGATGTGTCCCTTCACATCGATGTTTCTCTCTCTCTCTCTCTTCCTCTCTCTCCCTCCCGCTCTGTCTGAACAAAAAATGCAAAAATGTCCTCGGGTGAGGATAAAAAAAAAAAAAAATGGTAAACCAAGCAAGGATCATTTTAACCAGGAAAAAGCACCACGCAATGTCCCTTCCATGTCCACAGAGTTCACACACAAGCCTGGGAATAATCAGGGCAGTGATTATGGTGCCCCCATTACAGGCTTGCTGCCCATCCATCGTCTCCTGTAATATGGCCATTGTTAGAATACCCATTGTACAGATGAGGAAGGTTAAGGATCTTGCCTGATGTCACATGGGTTGTCAGGTGACAGGGGTTGAACCAGGGCTGGCAGCCCCCGAGGTCTGTGCACTTTGCTCCCTGTGACCGACGGCGCCCCTCTCTTACCCTCTTGACATTGGCCGTGTACTGCTTCATGGCAATCTTCTCCAAGGCACTTTCAAAGCCAAAGAAGGACCGGATGTCCAGTGAGGCGGACTGCTCAAAGCAAGTCCACTCTTCATTCTCAGGGTGGACCTGAAAGCAAAGCAGGGGTGATGACACAGTCTCAGGATGGGAGACACCTTGCCCTCCCCCGGGGCTCTCTTGGTGACCTGGGCCCAGCTAGAGCATGCGGGGCACAGCCCTTTCACAGCTGGCCGCACTTGAGAGGGTCAGCAGTACAAGGGCCCCGCCCCGAGTGCAACACAAGGTCCAGAATATTAGAGAACAAAGAACCTTCTCAGCAGCGGCTGGAAGAAAGTGGATCTGATATCTGCGTTCCTGTCCCTTAAAAATTATATGTAGCCCTGGCCGGTGTGGCTCAGTGGCTCCCACGTGGGCCCATCCACCTGCTGTTCCCTCACCCAGAACTCATTTCCCAGTCCTCTCACCCTTCAGCTCCCAGCTTCAATGACACCTCCACAGGGAAGCCCCAGGGACACTGTTACCTAAGACAGCACCCTCCTCTTAGCTTCCACAATTCTATCTGCTTGATCCCTTCTTAGCATGTGTGACAAAGTTATGTCTATAACGATTTGTTTGGGCTTATTTTCTGGCCTGTGTCTCCCACTGGAATGGAAGTTCCAGGAGGACAATGGTCAGGCCAATTGGTCCACCTGTCAGTGTGCCTGACACATAGTAGGTGCTCAATCAATATGTACTGGAGAATAATAATAATTATCTTTAATTATGTTAAAAGGTAACACATGCCCTGGCCAGTGTGGCTCAGCGGTTAGAGTGTCAGCCCTCCAACCAAAGGGTCAAGGGCACATACCTGGGTTGCAGGTTCAATCCCTGGCCCTGGTGGGGGTTCATGCAGGAGGCAACCAATTGATGTGTCTCTCTCACATCGATGTTTCTCTCTCCCTCCCTCCCTCCCTCCCTCCCTCCCTCACACTCTATCTGAAAATCAATGGAAAAATATCCTCTGGTGAGGACTGAAAAAAACAAAAAAGGTAACACATATACAGGACTTAGTATATGCCAGGCACTGGTCTAAGAGGTTTGGATATTTTACTTCCTTTAATCTTCACCACAACCTGTGTGGCAGGTACCATCACTAACCCCATTTTCCAGGTACAGAAATGAGGCAGGGTTTCATGAAGGCAGGAACGGAAAGAGAGAAGAATGGGGGACAGGGGCCAGTTGCCAGGTTTAGCCAGTAGAATGCGGGATGCCCAGTCGCACTTGAATTTAAGATAATATTTTAGTATGTCTCGAGCAATATTTAAGACGACTTAAACTTAAATGGGGCGGGGTATCAGCTGTGTATCTGAAATGCAGACGTAAGGAGCCGCCGCATCTCGTCCCTCCAGGCCCTGGGAGGGAGGGCGGTGGCCGTGCTCGGCGGTCCCCTGCCGCGCTCACCGTGTAGCTGCAGTTCTCGCGGACCACCACGCGGCTGGCGAAGGTCTCGTTGTGCGCTTCGATGTGGAGCGTCCTCTCCTTCCAGTTCAGGACGTTCCTCTGCACGAACACCACGTGCTCCACACCAGCGATCTGCAAGGGAAGGGGCAGCGGGGCGTGCAGAGGGTGAGAGGTGGGAGCGCGAACCCCGAGGGCTGGCCCGTCACCCCGGACCCCAGGATCCCCGCCCCGTGACTGCCCAGGCTGGGCCGGAATCCTTGACTCCATCCCCCAACCCCCATTCCGGGACCCTGCTCGGCGGGCCCCCACTCCCCGCCCAGTCCCAGCCCAGCCTCCCAGCCACGCTCCTTCCGGATCCAGGGGGCCCCCCCGACCCAGACCCCATGGCCCAATCCCCTTCCCGCACCAACATACCTACACTGGCCCTACCGCCTGGCCCCCGGGTACCCCTCCTCGCTGTCCCCCACCACCCTGTCCGATCTCCTCCGGTGCTTCCCGGCCCCTGGGCTCCACCTTCCGCAGCAGCCGCGGGGCCTCCACGCGCAGCCGGCAGCTCCGCTCCACCACGTGCACCGCGCCATCCGCGCTGCGGGACTCGCACAGGACCTCGCTGCCCAAGAAGACAGGGATCTGCGGGCAGGTGGGGAAGCGCTTCTCGTAGGCCTGGGGTAGAGGAGAGTGAATGCGAGAGGGTGACCAAGGTCCCCCTGCCCCGGCTGGAATGTCCTCTCATTTCTCATTAACGGGGGCTATGGAGAGTGAGACAGACACTCCTGGCCGCTGGGAAGCGCAGTGACCACTGCTGTTTTACCAACGAGACCATTTGCCCACGCAGTGACTTGGCAGGTCACTTCTTGGCTGTACATTTGAGCTTTCACTCTCAGAAGAAAGAGTGGATTTGCCCGGGACATTTCAAAAGAAAGCATCTTTCAAGGGAAACGATTTGAACAAAATCCAACACCAATTCATGGTAAAAACTCAACAAGCCAGGAGGAAGGGAACTTCCACGGCCTGGTAAAGGGCATCCCAGAAAACCACAGCCAACCTCGCACTCAGTGGTGACGGACTGAACACCTGGCCCCCAGAGCAAGAACGAGGCAAGGCTGTCTGCGCTGGCCGCTTCTATTCAACCTCCTGAGGTTCTAGCCAGAGCAGGTAGGCAGCTAAGAGGAAGAAAGGGCATCCAAATGGGATGTGGAAAGTCCGTGCCCTGTTGCAGAAGTACCAGAGCTAGAGCCACTAGGGGGCGTGCGGGCGTTCGTGGCTGGCGGCGTTCAAGCAGGGTCTGCTCCAAGTGCCTGTCGCAGCCCGCATGCCCTGGAATCAGAATCAAAGCGAGCTCCAAATATAGCGCCGGCATCTGAGGACACACACTTCCACCCCCATCCCTCCCAGTGGAAAGGCGGCACCCACCCAGCTCTGACTGGCAGTGGCAGGGGGGGGCGGGGGGATGAAACCGTGCCTGGTGCCCTTGGTGTTATCCCAGCCCCACAAGACCACACCAGCGCGTCCTCCTCCAGGGTCAGGAGGATAGGGCTGCCTCCCACCATGTGTCAAAGCTGGTTGCTTTGTTCAAACACCAGCGTTAGAATAGGGAACGCTGGTCCCCGGCTGGGGTGGGAGGGGGGTGCACCATGGGGCTCCCAGACAGGGGTCTGCGCCCTGAGGGTTGGCAAGGGAGGCCCCCCAACCCTCCTTCAAATTAAGGCATTTCCCCACTGAGGAGGGAGCCTCACAGCAAAGTGGATGAGGGTTGGTGTTCTGCCTCCTCCCAGCAGAGAGGCAAGTCCCTTGCTTTCTCTAAGTGTGTTTTATTATCTGGAAAATGAGTGTCCCTGAAGACAAAACCAGGTTGACTATCTCATGTAGAGCCTGGCACTTTGCAGGCACCCAGCGTTTTCCTTCTCCAGACAACAGGACTCAAACCAAATGGTGGCACAGTACAGGTTTGCAAGACTGGAGCACAGCGCCTTCCCAGCCCTTTGGGGGCACTCTGCTGGCATCAAATGCAGGAGGGAGCCAGGGCAGCCAGCTCCGCCCCTCCTCTGTAATGGGCAGATGGATGCTGACGTGTTTTGAAAGTATAAGGAGGGAGCCCAGCTGGTGTGACTCAGTGGTTGAGCGTTGACCCATGCACCAGGAAATCACAGGTTCAATTCCCCATCAGGGCACATGACCGAGTTGGGGGGTTCAATTCCCAGTAGGGGGCACGTGGGGGGCAGCTTCATCATTGTTTCTATCTCTCTCTCCTTTCCTCTCTCTGACATCAATAAAAACATATTTTTGCCCTGGCCAGTTTGGCTTAGCATTAGAGCATTGGCCCATGGACCAAAGAGTCAAGGGTTCAATTCCAGTCAAGGGCACGTACCTTGGCTGCAGTTCGTCCCGGGCCCTGGTCGGGGTCCTGTGGGAGGCAACCAATGGACGTGTTCCTCTCATGTGGATGTTTCTCCTTCTGTCTCTCTGTCTCTGTCTCTCCCTCCCTCTCTTCTTCCCTCCCAATCTGTCTGAAGATAAATAGAAAAATATCCTCAGGTGAGGATTAAAATAAATAAACAAAATAAAATAAAAGCATATATATATTTTAAAGAAAGTATAAAGAGGGAAAGGGGTACATGTTTCAGAATTAGTCAGGTTCAGTTTGAGTCTCTGCTACTTTCTCACCGGGTGACCTTGGGCAAGTCACTTGCCCTCTCTGAGACTGTTTCCTCATCTGTAATATGAGGACATCACCCAGATTGTATCTTAAGAGCAGTTGGCCTTCATCAAGCCTTGACTCTGCTCTTCCAGCTGTGTGTGTTGTTCTGTTTAATCCTCTGCATGGCATCCTCACTTGACAGTGAGGAAGCGGGCCCAGGGAGGCTAAGTAACTTACCCAAGCTCACACAGTGCAAAAGGGTGAACCTGGATTTGACTCCCAGGCTGGCTCAGCTTTCACTCCCTCCAAAACCCCTTGCTCAGCAGCAGGGCTTGTTCTCCCAGGCAGCTCGGAAACAGAGCCAGACTTTTCCCCTGGGGCTGTGTGGTCATGATTTCTTTCTCTACCCTCAGTCCTTCAGCTCCTGCCAGGCAGTGGTCACACTGCCCCCAAGCTTCTCCACTTCCACGGACTGTTCAGTCTCTCTCCTGCTCTCCAGATAAAGGACACACACAGAACAAACCCCACACTCTATCCTGTGGCCTGCCAGGCCCTGGGAGACCTGTCCCACCAGCCCTCTCCCACCCTAGCCTGCTTCTTCTGCCCTGGACACAACAGCCTTGCTATTTCTAGAACACATTGTTATGAGTCGACTGGTGCCCCCACCAACAATAAAACTCATGTGTTGAAAGCCTAACCCCCCAGGACCTCTAAACATGACCTTATTTGAAAACAGGGTTGTTGCAGATGTAATTAGTTAAGATGAGGTCATACTGGAGTAGGGTGGGCCCTTAGTCCGATATGACTGGTGTCCTTATAAAAGGGGAAATGTGGACACAGACGCACACACAGGGACACCACGTGAAGATGAAGGCACCGATCGGGGTGATTCCTCCACAAGCCAAGGAACACCAGGGATTACTGGCAACACCAGAAGCTAGGAGAGGAGCCTGGCTCAGCTTGTCCCTCACAGCCCTCTGAAGGAACCAACTCTGTCGACACCTTGATCTCAGACTTCTAGCCTCCAGATTGTGAGATAAAAAATTTCTGCTGTTTAAGTCCCCCAATTTGTAGTACTTTGCTATGTCAACCACAGGAAACAGGAAATCCACCCACCCAGCTTGTTCCTGCCCAGGGCCTTTGCACTAGCTGTTTCCTCTGCTTGGAACACTGATCAATTCACTTGACAGTGAAGAGGGATGGGGGAGGAGTCGCTGGGGCTCCCAGATGGTAGGAGACCAGGATGGGGGCTGAGGAGATGCTAGGCTTCAGGGACTTGTCTGTCTCTGCTGGTCCCTGTTCCTGGATATCCTCCCCCTCCTCTCCTGCAGGGCTGCCTCCTCCCCTGCTCTCTGTCCTTGAGCCTGTGCATTTACTCGATCACTATGGCACCTTTTAACCACATATACTTACTCACTTGCATGTGATCACCAAAGGCCTGGGCTGCGTGCGTTTCAGCAGCACTGACCTCACACCCTAATCCATCTCAGTCTGGGCACATACTAGGGGCTCATAAGGAAATGCCAGTGTGCAGAGAAAGAAATAATACAGACTTCTTACCGAAGTCCCAAACAGCCCCAAGAAGTGTCAGAGGAGAATGACAGGCCATGGCTCAACGCACGCAGCCAGCGAGGGCACTGAGCGTCACTGGCTAACTTCCTGTCCCACAAACCTCCTGTTAGAGGAGCGCCATCTGGAGCCCCCAGATAACAGCGGAGGCATGGGGGCAGATCAGCAGACAGGCCCTGGGCACAGCTTACCCTGCTGTGGGAGGGAAGGCGCTGCCTTCTTCATGGAAGCCATGGCGGCTCCAACAACAGAGCCACCCAGATGTGCGGGGCCTGGGGCTCAGGCTCCACCTGGAAGGCACCGGTCCATCCCCGGCTAGTTCTCCAGTGTCAGAGGACTGTCGGCTAGAGGCCCCCTGGGGTTGTGCGGTCTCGGGCCTGACACTGTTGTTACAAAACACTAACTGCATCCTTTCTTCCTCACAATGCCTTAGTGAGATGGGAACTAGCGTTTCCTTATTTTACAGCTGAGCAGGTTGAGGCTTGGGAAGACATTACATGGCCACTGCAAGTGGGGGGATTGGAGCCAGGCCCTGCTGACCCAGGCCGAGCCCTGAACCACCCTGCCCTGCCTCTAGGGGGATGTTGGCTACATCACAAGTGTGGATGGTTAGAGGTGCTGCGTCCCACAGGCCTAGACCCACACATCAAGGGCTCTTTGTCTTCCGTACATCCCAGGGTCGTACAGGATCGGAGTTCACGGGACTCCACCTGTGTTGGAAACCAGCTCACTCGGCCAGCTTTGTCCCTGCCTAAGAGCCGCAGATGCCGACTGCTGTCCCCACAAATCAGGCCTGAGCTTCTCCCTGATGGACAGTCACATGGTTTGGTCCCCTAAGGGACACAAGGCAGCAGAAGGATTGAGTTACAGCCCTTCTGCCAGGCAGTTAGGAAGGGACACCCAACCCTGCCAGCTCAGAATGGAAGCTGGTCCGAGGCCCAGAACCCGCCCCAAGGGCCTGGGCTGGGGCAGGCAGAGGCTGATGGAAACTTCCATCGAATGCCTCCCATATGCCCCTCATCCTGCAAAAATCCACACTGACACACGTAGCATGTGGAGATGGGGGGCTGGAGTTCGACAGTCCTGGACTCCTAGCTAAGCTGGGCAACCTTGAGCACAGCATGTCCCCTCGCCCCTTCAGGCCCATCCGTAAAGTGCAATTATAGACCCTCCCAACGATCACTCACTTGTACCTGTTTCCTTCCTTTGTAAGTCAAAATTGCTGAAGTCAGAGGTCACCAGACCGCCCACGGTGGGGTTGTTCACCTCCAAATCCCTGGTGCTTTGAATAACGCCTAGTTCATAGTTGACACATAGTTGACAATAGACATTACACAGTGAATGAGTAGATGACAGCGCAGCATAGTCGTTAAGGGCATGGACTCTGGGGCTTGGGTTCAAATCTATGCTCCGCCTATGACCCGCTCTGTGGCCACATGAACAAATCATCAAGCTCTCAGTTCCTTAGTCCATTCACTTGTTCAGGACCAAAAGAAAAGTATCTACCTTGCTGAGCTGTCTGGGCAAATAAAGGAGTCTGTTTTGGTGAAGTGCTGAGAACTGGGGTCTGGCACATGATTCGTTCTGCATAAGCATTTGTTAAATCAATTTACATTTTTAAAGAGAATGAGATTCTATAAAGTACAGGAAAGCTATTTCTGCTAATCACTTGACAGCTGCTGCCTCCCCCTCCCTCCTTCCTTCCTGCTCTTCCTCATGCAAATTCAGAGGAAGCTGGAATCAGTAGCCCAAACCTTCCACCACGAATGTGGAAGGAATATCCAAACCACACTAAGCCGTTCTAGCCCAATACGCCACCTTTTCTCTCCACGCTGCAGGCTGGGTTTGGGGCACTGACCGCCCTGTGACCACCTCACGAGGCTTCCTGGTCCACCTACCAGCTTTCCCCTGCAAGCCGGGAGACCCCAGGACAGACAGGTATCGATCCTCTAACGCCCCAGCTCTTCTTTTTTGATTGAGATGTAATTCTCATATCATAAAATGCACCCTTTCAAAGTATACAATACAGGGAGTTTTAGTACATTCACAATGTTACGCAACAATTACTATTAATTCCAGAACATTTGATCACTCCAAAAAGAAACTCCATACCCATTGACAGTTACTCCCCCAATCTCTCCACCCCAGCCCTAGGCAACCACTAATCTACTTTCTATCTCTGGGGATTTGCTTTCTCTGGACACTTCATGTAACTGGAATCATACAATATGTGGTCTTATGTGCCTGGCTTCTTTCACTGAGTATTATGTTTTCGAGGTTCACCTGTGTTGTAGCAGGTATGAGTGCTTCATTCTTTTCCTGGCTGAGTGACACGCCATTGTCTGGATGCCCAACTCTCGGCCAAGTTGCTTAATCAGAGCTTGATGGATGAGCCATCAGACACCCAGTGGCAGTGCCATGCCAGCTGAAGGGACGTGGGTATGGAGAACCAAGCAACATTATTCTGGAAACCTTCTGAAATCATTGCCGTATAAGTCTATACAAATAGCTCTACCCAGATGGCCCTGTAGCTGAAAAACTTACTGTTGTTCTAATCAAAGCCAGCTCAGGAGAAGACACAGACAGAGGGTCAGAAGGACACCCAGGGCACCCAGACACGGGGAGGGGGCAAGTCGGGCGTGGTGGAGTGGCCGAGACAAAGTGCAGGGTTTAGACACTGCCTCTGCCACCTGCCAAGCTGGGTGACCTCAGTTTAACCTCTCTGAGACTCAGTTTCCTTGGGAACGGATAATGAGGATGGGGGTACCTACTTCATAGGGGCTGCTCTAGAGCTGCAAGGGAGATGATGTGGAAGGCGTTCAGGACAGTGTCAAACACCACACAGAGGACTGTTAAGTGGACAGAGAACATCTTTAGGGCTATAAATGAACAGGGACTTGAACAGGTATTTGTACACTCGTAGTCACGGCAGCATTATCCACAATAGTCAACAAGTAGAAACAAGCCAAAATGTCCATTGATGGGAAAATGGATAAACAAAATGTGGCCTAATCATACAATGGGATATTGTTCAGCCATTAAAAAGAATGAAGCTCTGGTCCTGGCCCGGTAGCTCAGTTGGTTAGAGCCTCCTCCAGATATGCCAAGGTTATGGGTTTGATCTTCTGTCAGGGCACATACAAGAAGCAACCAACAGCCTGGCCAGTGTGGCTCAGGGGTTGAGCATCAACCCATGCACCAGGAGGTCACTGGTTCGATTTCTGGTCAGGGCACATGCCCAGGTTGTGGGCTCGATCCCCTGTGGGGGGCATGCAGGAGGCGGCCAGTCAATGTTCTCTCTCATCGATGCTTCTCTCTCCCTCTCCCTTCCTCTCTCTTTAAAATCAATAGAGAAAAAAAAATGTTTAAAGAAGCAACCAATAAATGCATAAATAAGTATAATAACAAATCAATTGTTTCTCTCTCTCTCTCTCTCTCTCAATCTCTCTTCATCCCTTCTCTGTCTCAAAATCAAACAATAAATTTTATTTTTTTTAAATCCTCACCCAAGGATATTTTTTTCATTTATTTTCAGATAGAGTGGGAGGGAAAGCGAGAGAGAAAGAAACATCAATATGAGAGAAACGCATTGACTGGTTGCCTCCTACATGACCCTGATCAGGGCCAGGGACCAAACTGCAACCGAGGTGCATGCCCTTGACCAGATTCAAACCTGCAACTCTTTGGTCCTCAGGCCGACACTCTAACCGCTGAGCCAAACCGGCCAGGGCAACCAATAAACTTTAAAAGGAATAAAGTACTGATCTATGCTACAACATGGATGAGCCTCAAACATGATGCTAAGTAAAAGAACGCAGACGCAAAAGGACAAATATTGTATAATTCCACTTATATAAGGTACCTAGAGTAGTCAGATTTATAGAGACAGAGAGTAGAATGGTGGTTACCAGGGGTTGGGGGGAGGAAAGAACAGGGAGTTAGTGTTCAATGGGTGCAGAAGTTCATTTGGGGAAGATAAAAAATTTGCGGAGATGGATAATGGTGATCGTTACGCAACATTGTGAATGACTTAATGTCACTGACCTGCACACTTAAAAATGGTTAAAATAGGCCAGCTGCTGTGGCTCAGCGTCAACCCATGCACCAAGAGGTCACTGGTGCGATTCCTGGTCAGGGCACATGCCCAGGTTGTGGGCCCGATCCCCAGTGGGGGGCATGTAGGAGGCAGCCAATCGATGTTCTCTTTCATCGATGTTTCTATCTCTCTCCCTCTTCCTTCCTCTCTAAAATCAATAAAGAAAATTTTTTTTAAAAAACTGAAAAAAAAAAGGTTAAAATAGGAAATTTTGTGTTATGTATATTTTACCAAATTTTTTAAAAAGAGAGTAAACCAGCCCTGGCTGATTTAGCTCAGCGGTTAGAGCGTTGGCCTGTGGTCCAGAGAAACCCAGGTTCAGTTCCCGCTAAGGGCACGTATCTCGGTTGCAGTTTGTCCCCAGCCCTGGTTGGGTTGTGCGGGTGGCAGCCACTTGACATGTACCTTTCACATCGATGTTTCTCTCTCTTCCTCTCTCTCCCTCCCACTCTATCCAAACAAAAAAATGAAAAAAAAAAAAAAAATGTCCTCGAGTGAGGATAAAAAAAAAGAGAGTAAACCATCTCCTAGGTGGTTTATAGCCCTACCAGAAGCATTGACCTGTCTCTTTGTCTGTTTTCTGGGCCAATGGATTCCCCAGTGTCCTCGTGCAACCTGGGACACTGGGGACACCCAGCCAGTATTTGTGAATGGTGGCATGGAAGGAAGGAAGGAAGGAAGGAAGGAAGGAAGGAAGGAAGGAAGGAAGGAAGGAAGGAAGGAAGTGCTGGGGACAAAGCAGGAAGCTGAACTCTCATCACATATACACCTAGAAGAGCAGATGGAGCAGGACAAGTCCCACACCCACATCTCAGCGTGAGTGGGCTTCTGTCTACACCTGCCGTGCACTGCGGCAGGCGCACAGCCCAGAGGGTAGCTTGTGCCTGTGTGTTGCTGTTCATTGTCCACCTGTGGAGAGCTAAGCTCTGGAAGGTGTTCCGTGCACAGGTGAATAAATAAATGCCCAAGTCGTTCCCCTCTGGGCATGAGAGCGGTGCATCTGCAGCTATTGGCCAATGAATTATCCTGACCCAGGTGCAGATGAACAGTTTTGCCTGTTTTTCATAGGTTCCCAGACCCCAAACTGCAGCATGGGGCACAGTTAGCACTGCCTAGCGATTATCCTTTCTGCTTCTGTGGGCTCCTCACAAGATGAGCCTGGCGGGGACCCTGCCTCCTCATGAGGTCATGCCATCAGAATGCCTGGCCTCTCCAGCACTAGGGAAGGATACAGCCTGGCTGCCCAGCCCAGCAACTGCACTTAATCCTGCTGTGGTTCTCACCCAGGGGTGGGGAGCGGGGCAGGGGAACCCTCCTCTGAAGGCTCTCCCTGCCCATGGACTTATCGGCTGGTACTCCTGACGGCTCCTGGAGGGGTGAGGCGGCGAGGCCAGCCCAGCCAGTCTGGACATTTAGCGGTATGTCAGGATCTCATGGGAGGGAAACGTTATTTTAGGATGTTCCAAGTGTCTCAGGAATGCGCCTGACCTCCTTCACCTGTCTGTTTCTCCACACTTCAGGATAGAAACTCCATTGATCCACTTTTGGGCAGCAAGGGGATCCTCCTAAACCCCAAATCTGATCACGACACTTCCTGGCTTAAAACCTTCCAAAGTCCCAAAGTTCTTGGAGAGATAAGTTGACCCACCAGTCACTTTCTGACTCTCACGGTGGCCCAACCTCACCACATCCATTTCTTCAGAGAGACAAGTTCTGACCCCAAGAGCCTCCACCCCTCAGCTGGGCTCCACCTGGATGCCTTCCAGACCTTCGGCTGGCGACTTGATCTTCCTTCATTACAAATCATCCTTCATGGCATTTGCCTGGTCTCTCTCTCTCTCTCTCTCTCTCTCTCTCTCTCTCTCTCTCTCTCTCCCCCTCTCTGCAAAAAGGGGTCATGTCAAGAAAATCAGGTCAAGACAGAACTAGACAGACATGGTCCCCACTTTCCTGAAGCTTACTTTAATTTAAAAGACCCATTTGAACGAGTAAACAAGCAAATACCATATAAAATTAACAGAACAATGATGTATTCAAAAAAGTACTAGGAATCAACTCTTTCATAGTCCCTGCACTTGGCACACAGTGGAAACGCTATAAATATTTGTGGATGCATACGTGCATGCATGCATGAACTAATGCATGAGTAAGCTCATGAATGAGGACCTCGTTTATTTCAGGGCCCCCCTGAATTCAGAAGATCACCCTTCTGGGCAATGGATCGCCTCTGTTCTCCCAGCCCAAATCAGAGGGCCTCAGAGCCCTGTAAGCAATCCAGGGTGGAAAATATTGCTTCTCTTAATCTGTTAGCAACGGATCAGATGACAGGCTCCAGGGAACTAATTTAAACTCATTTAAATAAGCCCCTGCTGCTTTATTAAAACTATGTCCATAACAACAGTTTCAACTGTGCCTGCCCTTGGCCTGGACTGCAAGGATTTACCTTCAGAGGCTGCTCCTTATTAATAACCCATTTGCTAAACTACAAGCTGTTTATCGATACAAAAAGCCAGGTCTTTAAATATTTTAACACTTAATTGCTGACGACAGCCCTCACCTCCATAACCCTTCCTCCACATGAAAGGCTTATTGCTTAGGAAATTCTACTCCGAGCCATCTCCTTTAGGCTTGCAGAATCTGAGAGGACTTGAAGCCATAGGGTTTTGAGCCCCACAGGGACCCCTGGGCAGGAAAAAAAGGCGGTCAGGTCATTGCCGAAGCCACAGAGGTCGCTGGTGCACAGATGTTTACTGAACATCCAGTCCAAATCCAGAATGTCTGGCTGTGAGCTCAGGCTGTGGGGTCAGGTTCCCTAAGTACAAACCTCTGCCATTTACCTACGAAGCCATGTACTAAGCGTTATGGGCCGAATCGTGTCCCCCACAAAAGAGGTTCCCCAAGTACCTCAGATGGTGACCTTATTTGGAAATAGAGGTAATCAAGTTAAAAGGAGGTCATTCCTTATAAATCCAATATGGCTGGTATCCTTATAAAAGGGGGCTTTTGGACAGAGGCACACGCACAGGAAACAGGAAACAGGCCATGTGAAGATTGGAGGCATGCTGCCCTGGCCAGTTTGGCTCAGCGGTTAGAGTGTCAGCCTGCAGCCCAGAGAGACCCGGTTCAGTTCCCGCCAAGGGCACGTACCTTGGTTGCAGTTTGTCCCGGCCCTGGTTGTGTTGTGCAGGTGGCAGCCACTTGATGTGTCCCTTTCACGTCAATGTTTCTCTCTCTCTTCCTCTCTCTCCCTCCCACTCTATCTGAACAAAAAAAGGAAAAATGTCCTCTGGTGAGGATAAAAAAAAAAAAAGATTGGAGTCATGCTGACACAGCCAAGAAACTGCCAGAAGCTCAGAGAGAAGCCTTCCTAGTGCGTTAGGAGGGAGCACGGCACCCCGGCACCCCTGGCACCTCGGCCTTGGACTTCTGTCCTGGAGGACAGACACCAACTCTGTGTTATTCTAAGCTATCCAGCTGTCGTGCTTTGTTACACAGTCCAGCAAAGGACACGGACTCAGGGATGGTCTCCTTGACCTCTCTAAGCCTCCGTTCCCTCTTCTGCCACAGCTAAGGCTGCTATACTAGTACCTGCCTCTGAGCTGGCCTGAGGGGCTGGGGGCTCAGGGGCTCAGATCGTGCTCCCAGGCTGTGGCGGCAGCGGCTGCCCACCAGAGGCCAGGGTCTGCGGGGGCTGGGTGCGCTCCCCTTTGCAAGGTCCTGATGGGGTGCAGGCATTCTGGACACAGCCCTGATGGGAACTGCCCCAGTGGGACCACTCACTCAGCCCAGATGGCACCCCTATAACTTTAGATCCTCAGCTTTGAGAAATGGCAGAGCTCATGGTTGGGAATATAAATTCTGGAGCTGACTACCTGCAGTTAAATTCCCACCCGCCGTGTGTTCCCTTTGTGGCTGTGGGTAATTCACGTAGCTTTCCTGTGCCTCAGTTTCCTCATCTGTAGCATGGGACTACCCACCAAATCTATCTCATGGGGTGGTTATGAGAAGTACATGAATTAATCTGTGAATGGGCTCAGAACAGTACCTGGGACCTATGAAGCACTGTGCACATGTCTGCTACATAAAATTTAAAATAGAATCTTCCTAAACCCACCAAATAACCACAATTATTCACACCAGGAATTTCTTTGGAAGAAATGTGTTCACATAAAAACTTGTACATAAGTATTCATAGCAATGATATTCATAGTAGCCCCAAATTGGACACAATCTAAAGTCCATCAACTGATGAATGGATAAACGAATGTGTCCATCCATACAACGAAACATTATTCAGCCATAAAAAGAAATAAAGTTCTGAATCATGCTACATTGTGGATGAACCTTGAAAATATTATGCCAGTCACTAAAAAAAACCCACATATTTTATGATTGGATTTATATAAAATGTCCAAAATAGGTACATTGGTAGAGACAGAAAGTAGATTAGTGATTATCTAGGGCTGGGCAGAATGGGGGAGATTAGGGGATGATGACTAAAGAGTACAGATTTCTTTTTGGGGTGATGAAGATGTTCCAAAACTGACAGTAGTGATGGTTGCCCAACTCTATGAAGATACTAAAACCCTCTTACTTTTACCTTTTGCAAAGGTGAATGGTATGTGAGTTACAGCTCAATAAAGCTGTTGAAACAATAAATAGTAACAATAAGCCCTGGCCGGTTTGGCTCAGCGGTAAGAGTGTTGCCCGCAGACCAAAGAGTCCTGGGTTTGATTCCGGCCAAGGACACATACCTCAGTTGTGGTTCATCCCTGGCCCCTGTTGGGGGGGGTTGTGCAGGTGGCAACCAATCAATGTGATTCTCTCACATTGATGTTTCTCTCTCTCTCTCTCTCTCTCTCTCTCTCTCTCTCTCTCTTTCTCCCTCTCTCCCTCCAGCTGTATCTGAAGATGAATGTAAAAATGTCCTCGGGTGAGGATCAAAAAAAAAAAAATAATAATAATAATAATAATAATAATAATAATAATAAATCTAAGTAATATTTCACAAGCATTAACAACGTGCCAGGCCCTGTCTGGGCACCACATTTCTTCACTGAATCATCACTTCAACTCTCTGAGGAGCTAGGCCGCTATTATCTCCATTTTCCAGGTGAGAATCAGGAGCAGGGACCCAGCTGGTGGAGAGCCATTTGGGCAAAGAGCCCAGATAACCTAGAATCCATTCACGACACACTGTAGGCTGACCAGAGTGGCCTTCAGGACTTCGGTGACCACAATCCACAGTCCAATACAAGGCCTCTGTGTCCTATACACAGGGGTCTCCACAAAGACCCACACGCACACACTTCCTGGTACCCACATTCAGAGGGAGCCAGGACCCTCGCCAACCTTGGATAAATCAGCTGCCTGCATGGTCTTAACCACTTTCCTCTGCTTATCAATATAATCCAAGCTCGTTGTTTGAACCAAACAATACCGAGTGCTATCAAGGAAGAAGAAAGCAAAATTCCCCTGGAATTCCACCTCTCCAGAACAGAATTCACATGGAGGGATTTGGCCCAAGGAGAGAGACATCCATTCATTGGATTAGTTAAATTTTTGAAATTAAAGAGAAAAAAATTTTTTTTTAATTTTTAAAAGCTGGATCTTGACAGGTTGCCTCAGTGCTACCTTATAACCAGTTCCGTGAGCTCAATTTCATCTTTTGTAGCATCACTGGGGGCCTTTGGAAGAAGTGAGGGAGGCTTTGATTCTCAAGTCAGTTTTGTTAAACAGAAAAACTGAAAGGCCAGTTGGTCTGGTCACCCGGATGTGGCAGAAACAGTTGAGTTCATCCAAAACTTTCCTGGCATCTGACCCAAACTGAGGGCAAGTGTTTAGCTGAGAAACAAAGACGGACATTAAGTGCAGAAAACCCCCTTTGTGCCCACACAGTGCACAAGTTATGTTGAGTTATGCAGCTATTTCGGGGACAATGATGTTTTGTAAACAGTCGGCAAAGTGGCTTTGTCGGGATGTTACAGCGGTTTGGAGCCCTTTCACTGACAAAAACTGTGTGGAAGATAAGGCGACACGGTATTTGAAAAATCTGAATAACTTAAATTAGAGCAGATATAGATAACATATATCTGAAAACCTTTGTTTCCTAATGAACCCACGGCTCTATACATTAGTACCTAGAGACTGCCGGCAGGTAGGAAGTAAACGGAGACTTGCCCCCATTTATGGACCACAAAGCCCGCAGAATATGCTTAACACAGTCCAGAAAAGGTGACGCGAGTACATTCCTGGTCCTGTTAACACGGTCTGAGGTGCTGGACATGTTTTATTTTAAAGTGCAATGATTGTAAATATTTTTGAGAATCCTAAACACGCTAAATTAAATTTACATTTTTAAGCCCATGCAAAAAATATATATATTAGTTTTTCATCCTATTGTTATTTGTCTCCACTTTATGTCAGAGAACCATGAGCCCTGCATTGTCCCAGAGGGGTGGGGACAGTGTCTCTTTTCTATTGAGTAAATGAATGAATGAAGGAATGAGTCCCAGGATCTTAGAATATGTGAACTGCCTGGAGCCTTAGAGGAGAATTTTTATATTTATCTGCCATTTATTGTCTGCTTAGTATGGGCCAGGCCCTGCACTAGGTTGTACACACACCTACACACACACACACACACACACACACACACACACTAATCATCTTTAATCCTCATGACAACATTATGAGGTGCTTATAACCATTTCTATTTCTCAAATGAAGAAACCAAGTCTCAGAGAAATTCAGTGACTTCCTGAAGAAACAAAGCCAGAACACGGAGGAGCAACAACAGGGACCCAGGGCTTCTGACTGAGTGTCCCCAGGTCCTCTTGATCACCCTCTGGTGTCCCACCCCATTACACATGAAGAAAAGTCACATAGCCACAGGCAACAACAATAACGCTAACAAAAACAATAATAGCATTTGATCTGTGCCAGACACTGCACGGGAAGCTTTATATATATTGATTCATTTATTCCTCAGCAGGATGCCTGGATTAAGAGACTATGTAATTCTCATTTTAGAGATGGGGAGTCGAGGTTCAGAGAGGCTAAGTAACTTGCCCAAGGTTATCTAGTTAGTCAGTATGCCCCCTGCTTCTTTCCTGACCTGGAACCATCTACATGTAACAGCACAACAGGTATGAAAGACTCAGGTGTTTTCTTTTCTTTTTTAATCCTCACCCAAGGACATTTTTTTTTTTTTAGATATTTTGTTCAGATAGAGTGGGAGAGAGAGAGAAACATCAACGTACATCAAGTAGTTGCCACCCACACGACCCAACCAGGGCCGGGGACAAACTGCAACCAAGGTACACGCCCTTAGCGGGAACCGAACCCGGGTCTCTCCGGACCGCAGGCCAACGCTCTAACCGATGAGCCAAACCGGGCAGGGCAGATGTTTTCTAATCCTTTATGTGACTAGAAATACATATGTAGGTAGAGCCACAGAGTAAGATCGGGCAGGACACACACAGAGGGTGTACAAATGGAAGGAGGACCCTGGAGGTGTTGTGGTTAAAATCATGATTCTGGGGTCCCCTTGCATAGATCTGAGCCCCAGCTCTACCTCTTCCTAGCCACAGAACTTGGAACCATCCTGTCACCTGTCCAATCTTCAGTTTAGTGGAGGTAAAATGAGAATAATGCAAGCTATTGGAAATGGAATATGTCTTTACATATATTCTTTGTACTTACTGTACATACCATACACGCTCAGTGAATGGCTGCCATCATCATCACCATCATTAATGTGTTTACTATTATTAATATTCTTATCATTACATAAAATGACAGCAGTGGCTTAGCCCCTGATACCCTATTTTCTGTCAGAGAATCCTGAGACAAGAGAGCACGTAAGCTTCAACAAGGAAAAGAAAGACCGACCTTGTGTTTTGTCAGTGGGCAAGGATTCAAGAAGTTGTAGTGAACAGTAGGATGGCCAGGCTGAGGGGTCACTGGTTAGAAGCTGGACCCACCAAGTTAACCAAGTAGCTCAATAATTCCTTCTGATCCAGGGACTGAGGGATTGCCTTTCCTTCCCTTCATAGCTGACGTCCTGTATCCCTCCAACCAGCACACAGGGTCTGGAGAACCAGGGGTCACTCACCGCCATGACCAGCTCGAATGGGTACTTGTAGATGCGGACAGGAGACTGGTACTTCTGCACCATGTTCTCACGGGAGCCCAACAGAAGCCACTCAGGTAGGAGTGAGCACAGAGCCTGGGTGACAGATGACTAGTGAGGTAGCAGCTCCCTCCACATAAAACAAGAACCCTACCCACTGTTCCCCCACGCAAGATGCATGGGGTAGGGCCACCCCCTCTGGCCCCATCCACAAATCTCCCCAGACCTCAGAGCAAAGGACTCAATGTAATCCTCAAGTTATTCTCGGCCAGGCCCCAACACCTGCCCGGTCCATTACCCACTGCCCAGACCACATTCACCCTTCAAGAGCAATCAGTACCCCAAAATTTTCCTTGGTCCCTACACCTTCACATGGAGGCCCCAAGAAGCACCCTTCACTGCCACTCACATGGAAACACAGGCATTTTCAATTCTTACACTCCCACAATTCACCACCTACGCACCCCACAGCTCGCTTAGAATCACTGTACCTTCCCTCCCGTTTCCTCCCAGATACTTGACACACACAGTCTTTACCAAATTTCACACGTACTCTCTCTGTCACACACACACACACACACACACACATGCATGACTCTCCTCCAACATGGAACCACCCTTGCACACTCGTGTAACTTTCACACACGCTCAGCTCCCTGGAGCATGCACTTACCCAACTCCACGCACACAAACAATTCCTCTTGTGCACACAGATGTACACACACACGCACATACACACCGATGAGCACATGCACACACAAACACAAGCATGTACACAAGCATGCATGCACGGGCCGGCTCACCCGCGCCCTGCGAGTCTCCGGGGAAGCAGCCCCGGGCAGTGAGGAGCTCAGCCCGCCAGGGACCCCGTAGCCGCCGGACTCCGAGCGCAATGCCTCAGAGGCCCGACCAAAGTCACCAAGCCTAGCGAGTCGAGCCCTGCGCACCCTGGGCCCTGGCCGGCCAGGGAGGGGCCTGCGGGTCGGGAGGGAAATCTGCGGGGTGGGAGAGCTCCAGGACCCGGGACAGCAGAGATCGTGGCCCGGCCCCGCCTCTGGACTAGTCCCGCCCAGTGATGGGCCCGCCCACCGCCCCGCCCAGACTCATCCGGCTCCTTGATTGGTCCCGTTGCTGCCTGGCCCCGCCCCAGTCTTAGCCACCCCCTTCGTTTTAGTTTCTTGTTTGACCACGCCCCCAGTCTGGCTCTTCATTCTGATTGGCAACTACTCGAGTGGGCCCCGCCCCCATACTGGTCTCTCCCTTAACGCACACCACCTCGGGAATGACCCAATCCCAGGAAGACCCCGCCCCAAGGTTCTACACCCGGTCCTGCTCTGCCCCTAGGCGGACCTTTGCCCTGCCCAGTGCCTCCCCTCCTAGTATAATTCACACTTGGCCTCTGTTTGGGCTCTAAGCCGGGTCCTTCCCACTGGCCTCGCCCCAGAGCCCTCACATCCCTGCCCTCAAGTCCTCCCATGCATCATTCATTCACTCTGCAAACCTTTACAGAGCACCTACTAAGTGTCAGGCACCTCCAGGTGCTGGAGAGTCATCAGTGAACAACATAGACAAAAATCCTTGCCATCTTGGACTTTATATTCCGGGATGGAGAAAGACAGACGTTAAATAAATAAGGCAAATATATAGTATGTGAGATGGTGAAAAATGCCAAATAAAAAAATAAGCAAGGAAGGGGTTCAAGAAGCAAGTGGTGCCCTGGCCAGTTTGGCTCAGCGGTTGAGAGTCAGCCTGTGGACCAGAGAGTCCGAGTTCGGCCCCTGGGCACGTACCACAAAAAAGAAAGAAGCAGCAAGAGGTATCAGGGTATAATTTAAAACAGGGTGGACTGGGGCCTCTGTGGGAGGGTTGTTCATCATCCTCACCCAAACCCTTATGGCAATCCCAGGACCCCCAGGGGACCCAGCCTCTCTTCCATAAGTCCCTCTTTCCTCTCCCCATCCGTTTGGCCTGGAGGAGCCAAGAAACTGGCTCTGGACAGCGTTGTCATCGTGTACTTGAGCACCAACTATGTGCCAGCACTGGGTGGCTTTACACAGGGTGGGAGTCAGACAGGTGCACATGCCCTTGCACGACCCACACCCTGGGCAGGGAGTGGGTGTGCAGGAGACAGACACTCAGTTCATCAAACATATCTTTTCACGCTGTGATACCCAGCCCCTGTTTTATTCCTAACTTGTATCACACCCTGTAATCATCTAATTTACTCATTCATTTTACTTATTTGTGGGTTATTGACTTTCTCTCTGGGAGGCTGTGAGCTTCACACATTCTGAGACCATGTCTGTCTTGTTATCTGTCCCCGGATCCACAGGATCTTTTTTTTTTAATTGCAGTTGACATTCAGTATTATCTTATTAGTTTCATGTTTACAGCACAGTGGTTAGACAATTATACAATTTACAAAGTGATTCCCCTGATAATTCTAGTACTCACCTGACACAATACATAGTAATTACAATATTATTAACTATATTCCTCATGCTGTACCTTACATCCTCGTGACTATTTTGTAACTGCCAATTTGTAATCCTTTCATCTTTTTCACCCAGCCCCCTCTGAACTCCTCTCCCATCTGGCAACCCTCAGTTTGCTCTCTGTATCTATAATCCTGTATCTGTTTTGTTTGTTCATTTATTTTGTTCTCTAGATTCTACACATAAGTGAAATCATATGGCATTTCTCTTTCTCTGTCTGACTTAGGTCCGGTGGATCTTAGTGGCGACCTGGCACACGGTAGGTGTTCAGTGTGTTTTCTTCGTTAGGGTTATCAAGGATGGAAATGGAGCGCGAAGTTCCCGCATCTGCCACAAGGTGGCAGCAAACGACAGTCCATGGCTCTACAAGGTGGCAGTCGCCCTAGTCCAAAGCTCCTGGGTCTCCACACATTGAGGAGTTGAGGGAGAAGGATCCAGAGATGTTTTGCCGTACCCCGCGCTCATCAAGGAAACTCACGTTTTTCCTGGGTGTCAGTGCATGTGTGTAGTGAGCATTAACAACCAGCTATTGTTACAGCACGAAAGGCATTAAACTGGCACAAAGTAACCACAGAGCAGGGTGTTTACACCTGGAAGGATGAGGCCACAGTAGTCCGTCCCAAACTTTACAGCTCCTAAGACTCCCTTCAGCAGGGTGCATGTTAATATGCAGATTCCCGGGGACCTGCTGGATGCAGGGGATCCCGGGAGGCTCGGAGTAAATGCTGGCCCTGGAGAAGGAGGTGGCGAGCTCCTAAGTGTGGGCGGTCTGCTCTGAGAGCCCCTCCCAGATGTGGGCGTGCCTCCCCGCCCATTCATCTCCTTCTGCCCCGCCTGAATCTTCCTGGCCGCCCCACTCCACCCCACACGTCCCCTTTGCCGCAGAAAGTGACAGCTTGGGGGAGCAGCAGCGGGTGTGGGAGATGCTGGCAAAGGGCCAAGAAAAGCCAAAAGGCGCCGAGGAAAGGCCCTGAAACTGCGGAAGAGGCTCCAGATTTCCTGGATCCGTCAGCGCCAGCCTCCCAGCCGGTGAGGGCGGGACCCTGGGTGGGGGAGGGGTGCGACAGTGGGTGGGTACAGGGAGCTCAAAGTGGAAAATGGGGCCACGAGGGGAGCGAGAACCTAAATCCTCCTCCTGAAGCCCCAGGGAAGTGACTTAATCCCACCACCGGCCTCAGGTTCCCTGTTATGACCACTGTTCTACTAATTATTCCTGCCATTTATTTATTGAGCACTCATCGGCATGTGCCGCACCAGGCACTATTCTAAGGCTTTACCAACATTCGTACAGTGAATCCTTGAGAGCAAACCCTGTAGGGATGAAATGTTTGGAACTCTGTGAAGGTGCTGGGTGCACCGCATTGTGAATGCGCCAAACGCCACCGAATTGTACACATCAAAAGGGTTAATTTTATATTCTATGACTATCATCTAAATTATTTGTTGTTGCTCTGGCCGGTTTGGCTCAGCAGTGGGAGTGTCAGCCTGCGGACCAGAGAGTCCCGGGTTTGGTTTCTGCTAGGGGCACATACCAAAAAATAAATAAATAAATAAATAAATCATTTGGTGTTGTTAATTCTCACCCGAGGATAAGAGAGTGAAAGGAAAGGAGGGAGTGGGGGAGAGAAAGATAGAAACATTGATCGGCTGCCTCCGGGAATCCAGCCTGCAACCCTGGCATGTACCCTGACCAGGAATCCACCTGGTGACTTGGTACACGGAACAATGCTCAACCAACTGAGTCATACTGGCCGGGTGCAGGTCACAACTATTTTAATGACAAGGAAACTAAGGCACAGAGAAGTTGAGTAACTTGCTCAAGGTCACACAGCTAGCTAATAAGGAGCTCAAACCCAGGACTTGGGTTCTCCAAAGCTTTCTTCCCTCAGGGCTGGAGCTGAAGTACCAAAGATGTGATTTCCCAGCCTGAGCTGGAAAGATAGCCAGGCATCCTGTCCTTGGACTGAGGAGGTGCCAGGTAGATGGGGTAATGCAATGGGGATGCCAGGAACATTAAGTCAGTTCAAGGGGCAGGACCTCCAACCTGTTCCTACTTGCTGCTTCCTACTTGCCCTGGGGGAGTGACCAAGCCAAAGCTGCCTTTTGGTGAGGTGTGTTTTGAAGACTCCAGAAACCACATGCCATGTCTTTGAATATCTTCTCTGCAGACAGGCCACTGCTGCAGGAAACTCAACCATTAATAATGCATTGTTTTTCAATATTTTTTTTTCTTTATGTTTTTCTCTTTTCTCTTAAAAAACATTGATGTGAGAGAGACACATTGATTGGTTGCTCCCTCAGGGCCCTGACTGGGGCTCAGATCGAACCTGCAATCCAGGTACGTACCCTGGACTGGGAATCAAACCCACAACCCTTAGGTCCATAGGCCAACACTCTAACCACTGAGCCAAACTGGACAGGGCTAATATTTTTTCTTTATTGATTTTAAAGAGAGAGGACAGAAGAGCGAGAGATAGAAACATCGATGAGAGAGAACATTGATTGGCTACCTCCTGCATGCCCCCCACTGGAGATTGGGCCCACAACCTGGGCATGTGCCCTGACTGGGAATCGAACTGTTGACCTCTTGGTGCACGGGTCGATGCTCAACCAGTGAGCCACACCAGGCAGGCAGTGATGCATTTTTTATACTATTAAATTCATTTATTATTATTATTTATATGTTTATTTTTAATTCTCACTCGAGGACATGCTTAGAGAGAGGAAGGGAGGGAGCGAGAGAAACATCGATATGAGAGAGAAACGTCGATCAGTAGTCTCCCATATGCATCCCGACCTGGGATAGAACCACAACCTAGGTTTGTCTCCTGCCAGGGAATCAAACCCACAATCTTGGTGCACAAGATGATGCTCCAACAAACTGAGCCACGTGGCCAGGGCAATCATGCATTTACTTGAATAAACACTGGGCCCAATCCTAACACAGAGGCCCCTGGAAGGTGTCCTGTAGGGAAATGTTCTCTGTTGGATACTCAGTGTGGCACCAGGGGCAGGTGGGATGAAGAGGGGGATGGAGTGAGAGGGTCTAGAGTGCAGACCCTTGCGGGACACCAGTGGTCCTAGTGCTGAGCCCTAGAATGCATAAGGGCCCTGGGATAGTGCTGAAGCTGAAGAGAGTTGTGCATTTTTAAAATTGTGGTAAAATACACATAACATAAAAGTTACCCTTTAATCATTTTTAAGTATACAGTTAAATGGCTTTTAATACATTCATAAGATTGTGCAACCAGCCTCACTCTCCACTTCCAGAACATTTTCATCACTCCAAAAGGAAAGTTGGTCCCATTAAGCTTCCTTTCTCCCTCCCCTAATCCCTCGGGTACTCTCAGTCTGCTTTCTGCACCAATCCCATTGGTCCCAGGGCTGCCTCCACTTTCTTCCCCCTTCTCAGAGCAGAGCTCAGAGGCCTCTCGGATTTGGGAACCTGGAAAGTCTTAGGGGTCATTGGCAGGGCAACTGCGTACAGGTGTGCAGGTGGTAGCCTGCCCGACTCAATGCAGAGGTCCTGGTCATTAGGTGGCTTTGTTTGAACAACAGGCAGAGTCTGGGGGAGCCTGACCCAGAGGGCATCAAAGCCAGGCCCCACCCACTTTGACCCCCAACCCACCTCCAAGCCCAGTCACTCCCACAAATGCTGCTTCACTGCTTCTGGACTCCACGTGGAGCTGCATGTGCAGTCGGGGCCCAAAGGGGAGCAAAGGGCCCTCCAAGCCCTAGGTGCTCTCGGAGAGGAGGGAAGGGGGCAGGACCCAGTGCAGGGTGTCACAGAGCATCCCGAGGTGCTTGGGAGGGGACTGGGTTGCAGAGTGGTAAGTGGTGAGTGGTGGTGCTGGAGTCAGGTTGGCCTGGGTGTGTCTTCCGGCCCTGCCACCTTCCAGGGTCTCTGCAGTGTATGTGGCTGTAGTGTCTCCTCCTTTAACATGGGGTAACATGGAAATTATTCAGCCTTAAAAAGGAAGGACATTGTGCCAGGCCGGTGTGGCTCAGTAGTTGAGCTTTGACCCATGCCCCAAGAGGTCACCTGTTTGATTCCCAGTCAGGGCACATGCCCAGGTTGTGGGCCCGATCCCCAGTAGGGAGCATGCAGGAGGCGGCCAGTTGATGTTCTCTCTCATCAATGTTTCTTTTTTTTTTTTTATCCTCACCCAAGGACATTTTTGCATTTATCTTCAATTAGAGTGGGAGGGAGAGAGGGGGGAAGAGAGAGAGAAAAAAACATCGACCTGAGAGAGACACATCAAGTGGCTGCCACCCACACAACCCCAACTGGGGCCGGGGACAAACTGCAACCGAGGTGCATGCCCTTAGCGGGAACCAAACCCAGGACTCTCTGGTCCACAGGCCGATGCTCTAACCGCTGAGCCAGATTGGCCAGGGCCGATGTTTCCATCTCTCTCTTTCTCTCTCTCTAAAATCAATAAAGAAAAAAAAAATTTTTTTTTTAAAAAGGAAGGACAGTCTGACAGATGCTACAACACAGATGAAACTTGAGGACATTATGCTAAGTGAAAGAAGCCCAACACAAAGGGCAATTATTGGTTTCATTTATATGCGGTCCCTAGAGTTGTCACTTCATAGAGACAAGTAGAAGGGTCGTTTCCAGGAGCAGGAAGAAGGAGGAATGGGAGTTAATATTTAATGGATGCGGAGTTTCAGTTTTGTAAGATAAGAAAGTTGTGGAGGAGGATGGTGGTGATGGTAGCACAACAATGTGAAGTACTAGATGCCACCACACTGTGCACGTAAAGTGGTAAGTGTATGTTCTGTGTACTTTACCACGATAATATAAAAATAGAGGGGTGCACTTCCGGTCAAGATGGCAGCGTAGGTAATGCGGTCTCGCCTCCTCCCACAACCACATCAAAACTAAACTACAGCACAGCCATCATTCAGAACCACCTAACATGGAGCTGAATGGAAGTCCCACAACTACGAAATGAGAGAAGCAGCCACATGAGCCTGGTAGGAGGGCCAAAGGCGCAGACGGGCTGGTCCCACACCCACATGTGGAGGATAAAAATCAGGAGGGACACCTCGGCTGGGAGGTGAGGAGTGAGGGGTCCCTGTCCCACACCAGGCACCCAGTTCAGGGTTCCAGTGCCAGGAAGAGAAGTCCCCATCACTTCTGGCTGGAAAAACCAGCGGGAACTGAGGCTGAGGGAGGTGGAGGTCCCCACAGTCCCAGGCAGCTCCTCTTAAAGGGCCCGCGCACAAACTTACTCGGACTGGCACCCTCCAGGCTCCAGCATGGGGGAGGCAGCTGGAAAGGCACCAGAGACATACAGTGAGGAACTGAGCTGTTTGGCATTGGGGAAAGAGCTGGAGGGGCACTTTCTCCCAGACAGACGTGCTGGCAGAGGCCATTGTTCCTTTGGTGAGCCCTTCCTCCACAGATTCAGCAGACAGGCACCATATCTGGGACTCCAGCAGCCTGGATCACACTGTTTGTCCTGCTCTGGTGATTCCCTGAGGCCCTGCCCCACCCCACTTTTGGGCCCACCCAAGCTGTTTCCAATGGCTTTACCATAGGATTGTTCTTTTTTTTCGCTTCAGATTTTTCTAAAATCTCCAGACAAGCAGCATCTGGTCTCAGCAAGCCCCATACCTCTCATTAAGTGGTCCAGGCCTAGCACTAGAAGCAACCAGCCTTGCTTCACAACTTGGCTTTTCCTGGGCACCTCCAAACCCAGCACAAGAAGCAGCAATCGGCAGATCACTTTGTAGTTTATGCCTGGTGGCCCCGGATAGAACACAGGCAGTGGTTGACCTTGCCCCAGAGCTTCAGACCACATCAAAGCACCACCACCCAACCACCTCCACAAGTGACACACTCAATGAGTGGACTCAGTGGGTACCAGAGCCCTGATGAAGTAAGTCTTGCTCTGTGTGTTGGGCCTCTACACCACTGATCCTCCAAGGGAGTCAGAGGCCAGTGGTCAGTGGGCACAGCAGTCCTTGTAGCTGATCAGCCTGAATAAATCCCTCCTATTGACGTGCCAACAGCAATCAAGACTCAGTTACAACAAAAGTGTGTACAATCCACACTAGGGGTGCACCTTGAGTGCCCAGCTGGATGACCAGGGAGCTGCGCCACTGGATCCTATAGGACACCTACAACAATAGGCCATCCGACAAAGCCCAGGAGACATAGCAACTCTACATAATACACAGAAACAAACACAGGAGAGCAGCAAAAATGAGTAGACAAAGAAACATGTCCCAAATGAAAGAAAAGAACAAAACTCCAGGAAAAGAACTAAACAAAATGGAGATAAGCATTCAATCAGATGTAGAGTTCAAAACACTGGTTATAGGATGCTCAAGGAACTTAGTGAGAACTTCAAGGAACTTAAGGAGAACTCCAAGGAACTTTGTGAGAACATCAACAACATAAAAAGGACAAGTCAGAAATGAAGGATGCACTAACTGAAATAAAGAATAATGTACAGAAAATCAATAGTAGAGTTGGTAAAGCCAAGAAGCAAACCATTGAATTGGAATATAAGGAAGCAAAAATCACCCAAATAAAATAGCAAAAAGAAAAAAGAATCCAAAAAAATGAGAACAGTATAAGGAGCCTCTGGGACAACTTCAAGCATGCCAACATTTGAACTATGGGGGTGCCAGAAGGAAAAGAGAGGGAACAAGAAATTGAAAACCTATTTGAAAAAATAATGACGGAAAACTTCCCTAACTTCGTGAAGGAAACAGACATACAAGTCCAGGAAGCACAGAGAGTCCCAAACAAGATGAACCCAAAGAGGGCCACACCAAAACACATCATCAAAATGCCAAAGGTTAAAGACAAAAAGAGAATCTTAAAAGCAGCAAGAGAAAAGCAGTTCATTACCTATAAAGGAGCTCCCATAAGACTGTCAGCTGATTTCTCAAAATGAACTTTGCAGGCCAGAAAGAAGTGGCAAGAGATATTCAAGGTGATGAAAAGCAACGACCTACAACCAAGATTACTCTATCCTGCAAAGTTATCATTTAGAGTCAATGACATATAGTTTCCCAGACAAGAAAAAGCTAAAGGAGTTCATCACCACCAAACCAGTATTTTTAAAATTTATTTATTTATTTGTTTGTTTTTATCCTCACCTGAGGACATTTGTTTTTTTGCATTTATCTGCAGATAGAGTGGGAGGGAGGAGAGGGGGAGAGAGAGAGAGAAACATCGACATGAGAGAGACACATCTATTGGTCGCCATCTGCACGACCCCAACCAGAGCTGGGGACAAACTGCAACCAAGGTATGTGCCCCTAGCAGGAACCGAACCTGGGACTCTCTGGTCTGCGGGCCAATGCTCTAACCACTGAGCAAAACTGGCCAGGGCATTTTTAAAAATATTTTTTTCCTTATTGATTTTTTAGAGAGAGGAAGGAAGAGGGAGAGAGAGATAGAAACAACGATGAGAGAGAACATCAATTGGCCTCCTGCATGCCCCCCACTGGGGATTTGGCCTACAACCTGGGCATGTGCCCTGACCAGGAATTGAACTGGCGACCTCTTGGTGCATGGGTCAACACTCAACCAGTGAACCACACCGGCCGGGCTCAAACCAGTATTATATGAAATGCTGAAGGGTCTTCTTGAAGGAAAACAAAAATATGAACAATAAAATGGCAATAAATACATATCTATCAACAATTGAATCTACAAGCAAAATGAGCAAGCAGAACAGAAACAGACTCATAGACACAGAGAACTTTTTGTTGCTTGCCAGATGGGAGGGGACGGGGGAATGGGTGAAAAAGATGAAGGAACCAAGAAGTACAAATCGGTTGTTAGACTGATGAACCTCAAAGGGAAGGCGGGAGGGAGGGCAGGATGAGATAAACCAGAGAACTTCTATGTACATATACATAACCAATGGACACAGACGATAGTGTGGGGAAGGCAGAAGGGGGGCAGGATTGGGGAGGAGGGGGTTAATGGGGCAAAAAAGGGGGGAAATCTGTAATCCATTCAACAATAAAGATAAATTTAAAAAATAAATACATAGCCTGGCAGATGTGGCTCGATGGTTGAGCATAGACCCATGCACCAAGACGTTTCTGGTTCAATTCCTAGTCAAAGCACATGCCCAGGTTTTGAGCCAAATCCCCATTGGGGGGCATATAGCACACAGTCAATCGATGATGTTCTCTCTCATTGATGTTTCTGTCTCTCTCTCCCTCTCCTTTCCTGTTTCTCTAAAATCAATAAAGGAAAAAAAATTTCAAAAAATAAAATAAAATAAATACATAAATAAATAGGGGTAAATAGAGCCAACTTGGAGGGAGGGACCATCTCCCATGGGCCTTTGTTGAGGGGCTGGCATTTGAGAAGGTGCAGTGTAGGAAAGGAAAAACTCTGCTTTTGTTGTTTTTGTTTTTAATCTTCATCCAAGGATATTTTCCACTGATTTTTAGACAGAGTGGAAGGGAGGGAGGGAGAGAAGGAGAGAGAGAGAGGGAGAAATATCGATGTGAGAGAGACATATCAATTGGTTGCTTCCCACATGATCCAGACCAGGGCCAAGGATTGAACCTGCAACCCAGGTATGTGCCCTTGACCGGAAATCGAACCCTTGACCCTTCAGTCCTCAGGCCTATGCCCTAACCACGGAGCCAAATGGGCCAGGGCTGATAACTCTGCTTTACTGAAACATGATTCTCACACGGTACAACCCACTCACTTTTGCGTACAAGTCCAGAGTTTCAGTACGGTCACAGAACGCTGCACTCATTCCTTGGCAGTGGCTCGTCCTCCTCCCTGGATTCCCATCACTCCAATCTCTGCCTCAGTCAGTGGCCGCATGGCCTTATTCTCTCCTCCATGTGTCTCTGTGTCCCAACTGCCCTTTTCTTGTAAAGACACCTGTCATTGGATGCAGGTCCCACCCTAAATCCAGGATGATCTCACCTTGAGATCCTGAACTTAGTTACATCTGCAAAGACCCTTTTTCCAAGTAAGATCACATGCTAGGTTGCAGGGGGTTAGGACTTGCACTTATCTTTTGGGGACCACCATCAGCCACTATAGGGTCCAGCTTGCCTCTGCACCCTGGTTGGTTAGCCTCCTACTCCCCCTAACGCCATGCCCCCACCCCACAAGGTCTTCCTCATGCCTTGATCCTGTGCCCTGGGGTTACTTCAAAAGCAAAGTCTTTGTACTTAAGTTCATTGTGGGGACTAGGCCAGGGCAGTTGTAGACTCTGAGTCCCCCTGGTTGGAAGGGGGATGTGTTGCGATTGCCTTTCAGCAGATTAGATGTGCACCAACCACCCATCCTAAGTCAGGTCCTCTGGAAGCTGCTTGGAGTGGGGAACAGAGATGGGAACCAGCAGAAGGAGAGGCAGGGCTGTGATGTAATCAGTCCGAGGCCTGGGAGAATGACGGAGGTTAGACACAGTGCTGGAGCTGGGTACTCTAACAGTGAGAGATCAGCTCAGGTCATGATGCTGCCCATCAAGCTGGAGTCAGGCCAAGGGCTGGACAGGTGGAGGGGTGGCCACAGGCACCCAAAGCTAAGCTCAGCCCATCAATAGAGCAGACCCCAGTCCTGGCTGGTTTGGCTCAGCTGTTAGAGCATCGGCCCACAGACCAATGAGTTGCGGGTTTGATTCTGGTCGGGGACATGTACCTTGGTTGCAGTTCATCCCCAGCCTTGGTTGGGGTCGTGTGGGTGGCAGCCACTTAATGTGTTCCTTTCACGTCAACGTTTCTCTCTTTCTCTCTCCTCCTCCTCCTCCTCTTCCTCCTTCTTCTCTCCCTCCCACTCTATCTGAACAAAAGTAGAAAAATGTCCTTGGGTGAGGATAAAAAAAAATAGAGCAAACCCCAAGGGACGCCCCCCAATCAGTCCCTGAGGCCCCAGCTGTCCAACCAGCCCCCAGGCTGACTCTCTGGGGCAGAGGCCAGGGTCCCAGGATGTCCACTTCTTCATGCCTGGACCCAGGCTGACTCTCCGGACCCTCCCAGTGCCTTAGCAACCAGCCACATGTGGCTCTTTAAATAAATTAAATGAATATGAACATATTATATCTTTATATAAATAATAGTAAATATAATATAAATGGTAAAAGTAAAAACTCAGTTGCGCTGGCCACATTTCAAGCGCTCACTCGTCATACGCAGCCAGCGCCTCCCAGATATATCTGAGCTGTTTCCACTGCTGCAGGAAGCTCCGCTGCACAGGGCTGCTTTGGAGCCACCCGGACCAGCCGAGGCTGGGTGCTTTCTGGGGAACAGGATGGACTGGGCAGGGCGGGCGTGGAGGAGGGACCCCAGGCCAGGAAGGTGGGGCGTTTGTTCCGAGCTGGCTTGTGTTGACTCATCAGTCCTGGAGGCCTGGGCCTGGGTGAGGGATTAAGCCTGAGCTGGTGACCAGAGTGTGGCCCGTGGAGGCTTGGCTACCCCAGTCCAGGAATGTTTGACCTCAGCAGATAGAGTGGACAAAGGGCCCAGGCAGACCCAGACAGAGGCAGGCAAGCGGGAGGGCAAAAGACATGGAGGTAGCTCTATTTAAAATCACAAATGGCAAAAATGCAACATCCAATGGCGGTTCACTTCCTTATGTCACTGATTGTACCAGGCTTCCTTCCTTGTGAGGCTTATACACCCCTCACATTCCTGACCCCTGTCCACCCTTCCAGACTGTGGTGGTTTCATCATGCATCAGCCACTCCCCCAGTGATAGGCACTTAGGTTATTTCATTTCTTAAAAATGTGGTTGTCTGCTTGCATTTTTCTCCTTTTCCCTTCCCAGACTGGGAGCGTGAGGGCGATATCTTGCTAGTTGCTGTATCCCCAGAGCTAGGCATACAGCAGGTGCTTCATAAATGGATAAGTAAATGTGTAGAAGGCACTGTGAGGACAAAAGGTAGAGATCCCCCCTCTGGTATCCATGGAAATGTCAGAGGCGTCAGGAGGGAGGACAATGAGGAAACTGGGGGTCCTTTCTTCCTCATCAGGGCTCCAACCACCCTCAGCCTGTGGTCTGGAGGCTTTCCTCATAGTGTCCCCAGGACCCTGCTCCATGACTTTCTGCCTGGGGTGCTCTGTCACTGGGGACATGGGACAGGTGCCATGCCATCCCTACCCCAGTCCTAGTCCTCTGCAGCAAGCTCTCCGAGGGCAGGAACCTGTGTCTGACCTGTATCCTGAATGCCTAGCACAGGACTCGTCACATAGCAGGTGCTCAATAAATATTTAATGAATGAATGAATGAACCCTCTCTCTTCTACCATAGTCTTGACTCAGGATCTCTAACCCTTGGTTGGTTCTTTTCTAGGGACCTTCCCTGCAACCACCACTGTACACTGACCCTCTTGTTCATTCATTCCTTTAGCAATGACATTGGGTGCCCTAGCCGGTTCGGCTCAGCAGGTAGAGCATCAGGGCCCTCAGACTGATAGGTTGTGGGTTCAATTCTGGTCAAGGGCACGTACATGGGTTGCAGGTTCAATTGGGGTCATGTGGGAGGCAACAAATCAATGTGTCTCTCTCACATCGATGTTTCCCTCTCTCTCTTTCTCTCTCCCTCTCTCCTTCCCCTCTGTCTAAAAAGTCAGTGGGAAAGTATCCTCGAGTGAGGATTAACAACAACAAAAATGACAGAGTACCTACTCTGCCAAGCATCTTGCTGAATGGGGGTGAAGGAGACAACAAGGGCACTGGCTCAGACTGTAGGGTTTAAATCCTGAGTTTTGCCTTGTCAGTGTGGCTCAGTGGTTGAGCGTCGACCCATTTACCAAGAGATCGCCGGTTCGATCCCTGGTCAGGACACATATCCAGGTTGTGGGCCCAATCCCCAGTGAGGGTGGCCAATCAATGTTCTCTCTCATCGATGTTTCTATCTCTCTCTCCCTCTCCCTTCCTTTCTCTCTCAAATCAGTAAAGAAAAAATATTTAGCCCTGGCCGGTTTGGCTCAGCAGTTAGAGTCTCGGCTCACGAACCAGAGATTCCTGGGTTTGGTTTCCCCTAAGGGCACGTACCTTGGTTGTGGTTTGTCGCCAGCCCTGGTTGAGGTCGTGTGGGTGGCAACCAGTCGATGTGTCTCTCTCACATCGATGGTTCTCTCTCTCTCTTCCTCCCCCTCTCCCTTCCACTCTATCTGAAGATAAATGCAAAAATGTCCTCTGGTGAGGATAAAAAAAAATAAAATACAAATTTTTTAAAAATAAAAAACATTTAAAGCCTGAGTTTCCTCCTGCCTTGAGCAGGCGTGTGATGTCTTGGAGCTTCATTTTGCATGTCTGAAAAACAGGAGAGGAAGAGGGGCCAGTTCATCAGCTCCACTGTGGTGATAGTTTCACTGTTGGGTGCTTATGTCAAAACTCATCAGATAGTACACTTTATTTTATTATTATTATTATTATTATTATTATTATTATTATTTTTAATCCTCACCCAAGGATATTTTTTTCATTTTTGTTCAGATAGAGTGGCAGGGAGAGAGAGAAACATCGATGTGAGAGACACAGCGACTGGTTGCCTCCCGCACGACCCCAACCAGGGCTGGGCGTGAACTGCAACCGAGGTACGAGCCCTTGACCGGAATCGAACCTGTGACTCATTGGGAAGATGGTACACTTTAAATATGTGCACTTTGTTGTATGTCCATCATACCTCAATACAGCGGAAAACATAGTATCAACCCCCCAAGACAAGCACTTAGCTCAGGGCCTAGCACATAGTAAATGCTCAACAAAAGTGGTTGAAGTCATTATTACATGCCTGGTTTCACTAGATCCTTTCAAGACCCTAAGGAGCAGGTGCCAGTGTTCCCATTTTGCAGATGGAGGAACCGAGGTTCAGAAAGGTAAAGACACCCTGGCCAGTTTGGTTTAGTGGTTGGAGCATCAGCTTGCGGACCAGAGAGTCCTAGGTTCGGTTCCCGCTAGGGGCATGTACCAAAAAGAAAAAGAAATAAAGAAAAGTAAAGACATTTTCCCAGGGTTACACCTAGGCAATGAAGGAGATGGGACTTGACATCGAAGCTCCTTGGCTCTTCTTCATTTTACGAAGGACAAACTGAGTTTTAGAGAGGTTAAGCTACCTGCCTAAGGTCACACTGTTGGATGCATGGCAGAGGCAGGATTCAAACCCTGGTTGGCTCAAAGTTAAAAGCTGATTTGATTTTGTGTTTTGCCCCTTGTGATCTGGACTGTCCATCACTCAGGCCCCCGGCCTCACAAAGGAATGGAATCCTAACCTCCTGACCTGGGCCGTCCCCAGGGGCTGTCACTTCCAGGACACTGGCCCAAGAAATGCAGCCCTACCAGTCTGGCAGACGTGAGCCCTGGCAGGACCCTGTGAGGCAGGCGGGGTGGGAGGAAGTAGGCTTGGGAGGAAGTAGGCTTAGGCGTTGAGGGGAGAACAGGAGTTTTGGGGTTGGGTTGGGCAGCCTGTCCTGCCAGGATCCCAGGCCTGGCAGAGCCAGTCTGGCCCCACCCAGCTCCATCCACTCTCTGCCCTGACAGCGTGACCTCTTTGCTGGGCCTCCCTCCCAGCCCTGTCCGAGAGGCCCAGGGACAGGTTTGAAACGAAGTGTCCAGAGATGTGGGACGGATTGTGCTGGAAAGCGGTCCAGGGTTCGCAGTGAGGCCTGGATCTGCAAGATGGGCCAGTGGGGTAGTATGGCTGGGTCAGAGTGGGTGCCAGCCTGTGTGTGACGCACAGTTGGAGAGGCCCCCTGGTGAGCTGAGGGTTAATCAGGGCCTGGGTCCTGCGGGAAGGGCCAGGGTGGCCAGGGGAACACAAGGCTCAAAGCAGCTGCTATGTAACCACTGATGGGGAGTTGTTTCAATATTGTGATAACAGACACAACCAACAGGTGCACACCTGCATCCAGGGAGGGCTGGCAGGGGGGTCATCGCATCAGTGGCTCCCTGGGGGTGGCAGGGTGTGGCTGCCTGGCAGGGGGGGGGGGGGGGGGCGGGGGCAAGGCACATTCTTGGGAAATGACTCAGGGGCAGGCAGAGGGTGACTCATCATGGACCCTCTCCTGCCCCTGTTGCCAGGGCCCGGCCTCCCCTCTGGCCCCAGTCAGGGCTGTGGGGAGCTCACCAGGCCCTGAGGACTGAGTGTGAGTCAGCCCATCTTGGCTGGAGGGCCGGCCTGATTTTCCATCCCCTGCATTGTTCTGCTAGAAAAGTAAATACGTGTTACAAAACACAGGGTGAAACCAGGCCAGCCCCTCCTGTTCCTTTGGTAGGTGGGAAAGAGAGGGGAGGAGTGGGGTCTCCAGCCAGACCCACTGGCTCTTCCTCATTTTACAGACAGCAAAACCAAGGTTCAGAGAAGTTAAGCCAAACTACCCAAGGTCACCTAGCTGGATGCGTGGGAAGCCAGCATTGAAACCCAGGTTGCTTCAAGCTACAGCCTGTGGGCTCTTCCCAGGGGGTGTAGACCAGGCCTGAGTTGGTGCTGCTTCTCTCTGTTCACAGCTGTGCTTCTCAAGGTGGCCCAGAAACCACCTGCTGCAGCATGGGCGTGGGGTAGGTGTTTGTTAATATGCAGATTCCTGGGCCCTACCTAGACCCATCCGCTCAGAGGGAGACCCTGGACTCTGCGTTCGTAAATGCTCCTCATGTGGTCGGGGTGAGACTGAACAGCTGGAGACGGGAGAAGGCCGTCCACCGGAGGGTGGGCCGGGCCTCGCCCTGGGAGGAGAAGGCCGGCAAGGAACAGGCTCTCAGCCTCCCTCGCTGGGGCTGGGGGAATGCTGCCCTTCTTGTTTCAAACTGGTTCACAGAAACACCCTGAGCATCCAGGGAGGGAGTGAGCAAGCTCTCCAGCTGCTGGGGAACCTACGACAGCAAACAGGAGCGTGTTCCTGGCCCTTCAGGAGAGTGGTGGCCTCCTGGGAGCCAGCCACCTGGCCCACCTGCAGAGAGGGGACAGGGTTCAGGGGCCGAGGGTGGCTGGTTGCCAGGGAACCCGATAGCCTTGTAGGTGCCATCTCCCTGGGGCTAACCATCAAGCCAAAGCCAGGAAAGCAAACACACTGCCGAACCCCCATCCCACATGGCAGAGGGATGAGTCACTTGGCATAAGGGGAGAACCAAACAGATCCCATCTGCCCAGATAGGGATGCACAGAGCCAGAACACAGCTCCCACCCTATCCGGCCTGCCCAGAGCCCAGTGGTGTGCACGTGTGTGTACACACGTGCATGTACACACAGACAAACCAGCTCGGAGCCCAGCTCTTAGAGTGAGGGAGGAGGGGCAGTAAGGCTCAACTCAAATTCCTCCCTGAACCTGCTGATTCTCCCTGAAGCTCCTGGGCCGCCCGCTGAGTCAGCAGGAGCTGGGAGGGTGGAGGGGGTGGGGATCCAAGAGCGCCAGCACCTGAGCTGGCGGACCTGGGAACCAGCCTGTGCCTGCCTCTCAGGACCTCAGTGCCCTTCCCTGGAACATGCGACAGGGCTTCTCCTGAGCTGAGGGCTGGTCTGCTTCACTGCAGGGTGGGGGTGGTCCTTGGGGACAATAAATCAGCTAAGGTATGTCAGGCACACGCCATGTTGCTTGGCATGGAATCACTCCCAATAAATGAAAAATGGCATTAATATCATCAATGTCATGGCTGTTACTCAGCAGCTGAGCTGCAAGCCTGCTCCCCTGGAGGTCCCTAGTCTGGCTCCCTCCCCTAAGTGGACCTTTACCTTCCTAGGGGTGTGGGGAAGGGAGATTGGGAGGTAGGAGAAGTCCAGAGTTTGGAGACCATTTGGAGTTCTTGTAATAGCATGTACCCCTCGGCCCCACAAGCATCGGCCTCCAGCTACAGATGTACCCCTTCCCATTTGCTGAGCCCTCTCTAACTGCCAGGGGGCATGCTAAGTACTTACACCCTGGAGCTCACCCTATGAGCGGGATGTTACATTGTGCCCACTCACAGATGAGGAACATGGAGGCTCCGAGAGGGAAAGTGACTTTCCCACTTTCGCACAGCTGAAAGGGACTGAGCGAGGACGCCCACCCGGGTGTCCCCAGGCTGCTCCCCAGCTCTGGATCCCTGACAAGGTGCTTCTTTCCAAGCTCATCCCAGTGGGCTTTGTACTTGTTTGTACCTTCGTCTCAGCCGTTAGACGCTCAGCAACTGAGTGGTAGAGTGGCCACCTTCCTCAGCATGGGGTCTCTGTTCCCCAAATTTCATTTCTTCCTAATCCTTATCCGCCAGTATCTCCCAGTCCTCTTCCAACAAGGAGGTTAGAACCAAAGAGTGTGGGGGAGCACAAAGTTGGGGGATGGGGAGCGGGTAAAGAGAAGGCCCTGGGAAAAGAGAATGACAGATTTTGGTTATTTATCCTTTTTTTCCCCTCACCTGAGGATATTTTTCTGTTTATCATCAGATAGACTGGGAGTGAGGGAGAGAGAGAGAAACATCTATGTGAGAGGGACTCATCAACTGGTTGCCTCCCACAAGACCCGACCAGGGCCAGAGAGGAACCCCAACCGGGGCACCTGCTCTTGACCAGAATCGAACCCGTGACTCATTGGTCCACAGGCCGACGCTCTAACCGCTGACCCAAACCAGCCAGGGAGATTTGGGTCATTTTAAAACAAGTTTTTAAAAAGTAACTGGGAAAAGCCATTGAAAAAGCAATTCAAGCACATACCAAAAAATAGAAATAAAAATTTTTAATTAAAAAAAATCCATCATCAAACAACAAGTGTTGGCGAGGGTGTGGAGAAAAGGGGACTCTAGTACACTGCTGATGGGAATGCAGACTGGTGCAGCCACTATGGAAAACAATATGGTGTTACCTCAAAAAATTAAAAATTGATTTGCTATTTGACCCAGTGATCCCACTTCTAGGAATATACCCTAAGAAGCCTGAAACACCAATCAGAAAGAATATATGTACCCCCATGTTCATAGCAGCACTATTTACAATAGCTAAGATCTGGAAACAGCCCGTGTTCATCAGTAGACGAATAGATAAAAAAGCAGTGGTACACATACACAATGGAGTACTATGCAGCTGTAAGAAAGAAAGATCTCTTATCCTTTGAGACAACATGGAGGGACCTGGAAAGTATTATCCTAAGCGAAACAATCCAAGCAGAAAAAGACAAATACCACATGATCTCACTTATTTGCGGAATATAATGAACATAACAGTCTGAGGAATAGGGTAGACCCAGAGACCTGGAAGTGGGGTACAGACTGACAATCCCCAGAAGAGGGACTGTGTGGGGGAGGGAAGAGATAAACCACAGAACTTATATGCATGTACGCATAACCAATGGACATGGACAACGAAGCCGAAGCCGGGGACGGGGTGGGGGGATGGGGAGGAGGGTGTCAATGGGGTAAAAAAGGAGAAACATCTGTAACAAAAATAAAAATAAGAAAAGAAAAGAAAAAAATCCAAATGTTAGGTTTCTCTCTTGTCTCTCCTGAGGGGACTCACGGCTAAGTTTCTTTTGGATCCTTCCAGATGTTCTCTTTGCACGTGTGTACACGTGTCTGTGCATCTCTCCCTGACCCTCTCCCATGCTCTGCTTCTGCCATCGGCTTGTCGAGTGTCTCGGCAGGGCTCCACCTCGCTTCTCATTCTTTCCCAGGGGCGGGTCTTTCCTGGTGTGGATGCTCCTGGTTATCTTTTCTTTAAAGATCTCTTTTTTACAAAATATACTTTATTGATTTTTTAGAGGGAGAGGGAGAGAGAGAAAAAAAAAAAATCAGTGTGAGAGAGAAACATGGATGATTGCCTGTATGCACCCCAACTGGACCAAACCCACAACCTGGACATGTGCCCTGACCGAGAATCCAACTGGCGATGTTTCTGTGCACAGGATGGGGCTCCACCAACTGCGCCACACTGGCCAGGGCCACCCAGAGTTATTTAACCACCCCTTCCCACCGGTCATCTGATGGCTTCCTCCCCAGCGACAGGGCTGCCCTGAGCCCCCACAAGAGAAGGTAACTGGGGGATGGGTTAGGAAAGGGTTTCCAGGCAGAGCTGTGACATGGGCAAAAGCAGAGGGACTAACAAGATTCCCTCCTGAGCCTCTGTCTGTGGCCCACTTGGGGTGTAGGGAAGGGGTCCTGGTGACCAAGCTCTGTGCTAAGTTGAGGCTTCTGCAGGTCCCAGGTGGGCCCCCACCTGTATTCTGAAGCCTTGACACCTCCCTGATAACCTGCTGGGCTCCATCAGCTGTCTGGAGGCAAGTTCCTTGGTGCCCTCCAGACCCTGTCCTGACCTCAGACCCTGGAAGCAATTCACCACAGGACCATAGGGAATTGCCCAGGCCCCCATCGGTCAGTGAGGAACTCCCTGCCTCGGGGGTAGGGTAGGGGGTGTGTGCTTGAGAGAGGAGCCAGACAGCCAAGTTCACAGGGGAAATGGCAGGAAGGTCTGTTAAGAGCTCCCTGCCTGAGCATCCGGGGGCTGAATGCAAGATCCCTGGCTCCTAACTTCTCAGAGGGACTTGCCAAAAGTTTGGATTCCTGGGCCTCTTCCCACGCTGCCCTGTCAGGAGCCCAGGAGCTCAAAGCCCTGGAAGCTGCATGTTTACAAATTCCCCTGGGGATCCTCATGTACACCTTCCGAGCCTTTGCATCTTGCAGGACCTTTATCCTTTTTAGGTTCCCAGACCCTTCTGAAAAATTAATTTAAGGGTCATCAATTAAAAAAATTGTAAGAATGGCCCTGGCTGGTTTGTCTCAGCGGTATCATGTCGGCCTGCTGACCAATGAGTCATGGGTTTGATTCTGGTCAAGGGCACGTACCTCCATTGTGGTTCGTTCTGGCCCTAGTCAGGGTCGTGCGGGAGGGAACCAGGTGATGTGTTCCTCTCACGTGGATGTTTCTCTCTCTCCTTTTCTCTTCCTCCCACTCCATCTGAAGATAAATAGAAAAATATCCTCAGGTGAGGATTAAAAACAAATTATTAGACTGTATGTATCTTCTCCCCTCCCCCAAGAGAAAGGCCCTTTGCTACTTTTTTGGTTTTTTCCTTTTCTCATCAGTGTAGCAAAACAAGGCAGCTAAGGCTGGGAGAGTGTTAGTCTACTGAATGAGTGAATGAATAAACTTATTGAGAGTAACAGACCCGCCCTGGCCGATTTGGCTCAGCAGTTAGAGTGTGGCCTGCGGTTCTCACTAAGGGCATGTACCTGGGTTGCAGTTTGTCCCCGGCCCTGGTTGGGTCCTGTGGGTGGCAGCCATTCCATGTGTCCCTTTCACGTCGATGTTTCTCTCTCTCTCTCTCTCTCTCTCTCTCTCTCTCTCTCTCTCTCTCTCCTCCTCCTCCTCCTCCTCCTCCTCCTCCTCTCTCTCCCTCCCACTCTATCTGAACAAAAAAATGAAAAAATGTCCTTGGGTGAGGATAAAAAAAAAAGAGTAATAGACCCTTCCCCAGAAAAGTACACATATGGACACACATTTTGAAAGCAAGTGTAGGGGGATTCGCAGACCCCCTTAAGCCCACCCACAGATGCCCCATTAAGAATAATGTTTCTGGCCCTGGCTGGTTGTATCCGTGGTTAGAGCATTAGCCCTCAGACCTAGGGGTCGGGGGTTCGATTTCCGGTCAAGGGCATGTACCTGGGTTGCAGATTCAGTCCCCAACGGGAGTGGGGGTCATACGAGAGGCAACCAGTCAACGTGTCTCTCTCTCATTGCTCTTTCTCGCTCTTTCCCTCCCTCCCTTCCACTCTGTCTAAAAGTCAATGGAAAAATATCCTCCAGTGAGGATTTAAAAACAAAAACAAAAAACAGAGTAAGATTTCTGGCCCTGGTCGGATAATTCAATTGGTTAGAGCCTCCTCCCGATTTGCCAAGGTTTTGGGATTGGTCTCTGGTCAGGGCACATAAAACAATCAACCAATGAATGCACAAATAAGTGGAACAACAATAATCGATATTTCTCCCTTTCTCCCTCCCTTCCTCTCAAATCAATAAATAAAATAAAATAAAATAAAATAAAATAAAATAAAATGAATAAGATGTCCTAGCATCTCTGTAACACTGAAGCCACAGTCCTTTGGACGCAGAAACAAGAGAAAGCCCAAAGGACACTGAGTGTTCTCAAAGGTGGCTGGGTCTGGGGCAGGGTAAGCCCTTGGGAATCCACTCCCCCACCAACCTCCTTATTTTATCATTAAAAAACAGGGGAGGAAGGGACTGCTCTGAGGACTCTGGTGCCCAGTGTGGATTCCTGCCTCCCTTCCCTGCAGACCTCATTGCTCCCATGTAAGCCCTAATGGCCCTTTGGCCATAATTTATTTTGCTGCTTTCTGGAATGTGTGCTCCTCCTGCGCTGCTGGGGTCAGAGCCCCCAGCACCCTCCAGGGTGGTGCTGAACCCCCTCAGCTACAAGACCTTCTTCAGGTTCACTGCTGAACTGGGTTCACTGTCTGTCCAGCTGCAACTTCACTGCACACAGTGCAACTGGCACAAGCTGGCAGAATTGTGCGATTTGGCTATTCTGAACCGGAGTCCAGAAGCTTTTATGACGAGCCATGAAGTAGGTCTGTCCTGCCAGGGCCTGGAGTTACCAAGTTTCAAAGGACTTTTTGTCCGCCCGAGATGGCACAATGATAATGAGGGCAAAGCTTCCTGAGCATCTGGGCCAGGCACTGTGTTAAGTGCTTTGTGTGAATTATCTACAAGAATCTCTTCATAACCCTTTGGGATGGGGGTGGTTATCACTGTTTGACAAGTAAGGAAACTGAGGCCGGGAATGCTAAGATTGCCAAGGAGTCAGCCGACCATTTGTGGCTGCAGGAGCCGAACTCCAGCAGGTGCACTCCAGACCCCCCTTTTCTCAACTGCCACCGATAGTGCTACCACCTGAGTGTAATTCACTGGCTATCCGGAGGGTCTCTGCCACACCTGTGTGGGGGACCCATCTGGGTGTTAGCCAACAAGAGAGGAGCAGGGAGCCAGGTGAGGGCCCTCAGCCAAGGGGCGCGCCAGGCCCGGGGGTTAGGGTGGGACTGAGGGTGCTCGAGAAAGCGGTCTGTGCGCCCCCGCCCGTGAGCCCAGCCCCTGGCCGGCGTGGGGTATGTCCGGAAAAACCTCTTGTCCCCCCCCCCAGCCCAGGCGGGGCGCCCCACTTGCTCCCGCCCGGCCGAGGGCGCACGCCCGACGCGTCTAGAAGCCCCGCCTGTCCGATGGGGCCCCTCCTTCGGGAAGGTAAGCACCACCTTCCCGGGTGTGGCCGGGAGAGCCCTGGGCCGGCGGGCGCCCCGCCCCCCGCGAGTAGTGACCCGGCGCCCCAGCCGCGCGGCACTCGGGGTCCCGCGCAGTCTCTCGCTCACCTGCGCCCGCTGCCGCCCCTCGGTGAGCGCAGGGTCCGCCCGCCGCCTAATACCCAGTCTCGCGCCGCCACCCACTGCCCGACCGCCCGCGCACCCCATCGCCACCATGAACTCGCTCTTCAGAAAGAGAAACAAAGGCAAATACAGCCCCACGGTGCAGACCCGGAGGTGAGGAGGCGGCTGCACACGCACCCCACGCCCTCGCGAACCCCGCGCGCTGGGGGCCGCGTTGGGTCCAGAAGCGCTGCCCCGGTCGTGGGTGAACTGCCGGGCCCTGCGGATTGCAGGGAGCCCGGGAAGCACGGTCCTGGGAGGCTCGGGGGCTGGGGAACTGTGCCAGGAGTGCGCGACACGCCGGAACGGGGGACCCGAGGACTACCCTAGAGCCGGGAAGCCCGGCCGCGATGGGAATGGGCTGGGGGTGCCCGAGGGAAAACACTCTCTGCCACCAGAGAGTTCTCGGAGCCCAAACAACATTGACTTAGCGCCTAGAGGGCGGGGAACTGAGCTGGAGGTTTAGGGGACCTCCGTGTCCCAGGGTCGCCCTTGCTCCGGGGGTCCGTTTGGGCAGGGAAGCACCGCCCGGGTGGGGAGTGGTGTGTCCAGAGGACGCTGCACCCAAAGCCAGGGTGGAGGGTGGGCGCAGGGAACCTAGGAAGTACTGTCCAGGGGCGCACAGGGGCGGCTAAATTGAGCTGGGGTGTGGGAGGGGGCGTTCCCCTTACTTCTTGGAGAGTGCGCAGGCTCTCCAGGTGTTGGGGAGGCTTGAAGTGGGGAAGGCTTATTGGGTGGGGGGTGCCACCTAGCGCAGTATTTCCCGGCACCTGCTGCCCCGCGCTCGAGCCTCGTCAAGAGGAACCGGTGGGTGTGGGGTCGATTGGGTGGGGGGCACAGACTGAAGCACCTCTGGTTCCCGCTCCCCAGCTGCAGCCGGGCCGGGGTCTGCGCAGCGGCTGGGTGGTGTCAGGACCTCCTTCTGGCTGTGAATTTCTCAGGGGCGTGGCCCTCCCCCCACCGGCCCGAAACTGGCGGCGTCTCTGAACCCCGGGTTCCCAGGGCGGTTTGGGAAGAGAATGACATGTCTTGATGTGTTTGCGTTGAGACGGCAGCCCACGTCCGTTTTGATAAGCCTAATGTATTCACTTAATAACCGGTTTAGGGGAGCCTCCTGGAGATGCTGAGATTGAGGGAGGGGGCGGGACTTCGGTGTCTGCCTAGTCCCCTCTCTAGGGAAAATGGGGTGGGGTCCCCTTTTAGGAGGGAGAATTTTACCAAATTTCTCCCTACAAAGGCTCAGGCAGGTGGGGAACTCAGAATTGCACAGCCCACCTGCCTGGATATTCTCCCCAAGGTGCACTCACCGTGAGCCCCGTTCCCCACCCTTGACCCTGAGCCCCGCTCCCCACCCTTGACTCTGAGCAGCTCCTAACTCCTTCCCAGGCCCCAGATGAAGGCAAGAGAAAACTCTGGCCAGGGTCCCCACCCTGCCCCTGTGGTCCAGCCCAGGCAGACCTGTTTGACAAGTGCTGTGGGGGCTGGGTGCTGGCGGAGGGTGTGTGGGCACAGCCCTTTCAGAAACTCTACTGCCCAGTGATCCCACCCTCCCCCACCTCTCCTTTGCGCTATTTCAAGCTCAGAGGCTTTTCTTACCCTCCCCTCTAGGCTCCCCACAACCCCAGCCTCCTAGGTCTTTCACAATCCCAGAGATGGGGCAGGGCCCTGCACACTGTTCCTCTGGCTGGGTCCAGCTGGCTCTTAAAGTCAGCTGGGGTCCTGTCCAGTCCCTGTGCTGTTCTCTCTCCGACATTGCACAATTACATGCTGTGTGCCAGCAACGGAGGACTGTACTGTTCTCCCCACATCAAGACCCAGGCCCCTCCAGTCCTTCACACACGCACACCAGGAGATGGGCCAGGCCTCGGCCTGGTCCAGTTCCCCAAGGCCTGGGCTTGGGCCTAACAAAAGGTTATAATAAATCCAGACAAGCTGAGAGGGACTTGGCCTTTCCAGCAGACGGTAGGAAGAGAGGTTTTCCATCTTCTATAGTTGCGAGGACTCTGAGGGCCTGGTGTGGCAAGGACACTGGGTCCTGCCCCTCCCCATATGCCTGGCCCAAGGCAGCCACCCTTGGCCCTTGGCTGACTGACCTGATCCATTCCCAGATCTTAGCTTAGAGGTGTTTTTCTCCGGGAACCTTTCTTGATTCTCTCCCCAGGATGAAGTGAAAGACTTCCTTTGAGCCTCCATGGCCTTGCACAGTCACAGCTGTGAGTAGGCACCAGGTGCTTCTCCAAGTGGTCCCACCAGCTCCGTGCACTCCTCTGCCCCTTCCTCTCCATGGGGTCAAGTTCATGGACTGGATTGTGGGGTGGGGGACAGCTTCTTGCCTCATTCTCTCAACAAGAATCTTTTGAGCCTTAACCAGTGCTTAACCCTGTACTTGTAGCTCTAAGATGTGGTCACAGGTCATGGGGCACTGGTCCCCAAGTTATTCTTTCACCCTGTTTTTTTGGGGGGGTCTTCTTCATTGCCTGGAGGAAGGTGGGTTTGCCAGTGAGATTCAGCACGGAATGGCCGGTAGGAGCTGTGGGCCTGGGGCAGAATGCCTCGCTTCTGATTCCGGCTTTGCAAGTCAGGGAGCCTCTTTGAGCCTCAGGTTTCTCATCTGCAAAGCAGCAATGGTGCTAATATCTCCTACATGGGGTTTGTGGGAGGAGCAAATGTGACAACGAAAAGAATGCCCCTGGCACATAAGAGGTGCCCAGATGGTGGGTCAGCATCACCACCCCAGCTGAGGGGACCCAGGAGTTGTAACCTTCACACCGGACAGTCACAGCTTTGAGCTGCACAAGTGCGAACTAGTGAACAGAGTTCCTCCACGGGGAAAACTACACCTCCCTGTTTGTCAGCCTGTCAGCTGCTGCAACAGGGTGTGAACAGCTCTGCTGCTCCTGTCACCCTGGTTCCTAATGACAGGTGTCAGAGCTGATGTTCACACCTGAGCTAATGACAGGATCAGGCCTGATGGTGCAGGTCTCCAAGGACAGGGTCCAGCCCAGCAGAGAGGGTCAGGAGGGGATCTGTTCCCACCTTCCTGCTCTGTGGCTAAGAGTGCAGCCCAGCCAGCCCTTACTTCCTGGCTGTGCAATCTGGAGAGAGCGGCTTGGCCTCTCTGGGCCTCTCTGTTCTCACCTGTAGAATGGGTACGAGCAGAGTACCTTGCAGGTGATATGGTTGGCATGAGGATTAAATGAAATAATTTGGGAAAGATTTCAGAATTATAGGAGATCTCAATCCATGGCAGCTAGAATGAGTATAACTACTGAGTAAATGCAGATGAGGTGCTTACTGTGTGCCTGAACTGGACAGGGTACGCACTGCACAACCCCAGGGGTGCCACTTCTGGGCTGTGGACAGAACATTAACAATCTCCCCGCACTTGATGGAGTTATGCTTAATTATGAGTGTGGTTACAGGACTGGGTTTCGGGGGCGGTGGAAGCCAAGCAGGGGCCGTTGTCCCCAACAGGACAGAGAACTGATGTTTCTAGCCAGTGGATCTGGTGCTCTCTACCTGGTCTGAAGTGAGCACTGTCAGAGTAGAGACCTCAGAGGTCAGGGGGGACTTCTCAGGGAAGGTGTCCAACCTGTCGTGGGGGTGAGTGGAGTGGTTAAGATCCAGCTCTGGAGTTAGACTGAATTGTGCCTGTTTGATTTTGGCAACGAAAGTTGACCTTGCTGCCCTGGCCAGGGTGACTCAGTTGGTTGGAACATCATCCTATGCTCCAAAGGGTCGCAGGTTTGATTCTCAGTCTGGGCACATGCCCAGGTTGTGAGTTGAATCTATGGTTGATCCTGGGTCAGGCACATTCAGGGGGCAACTGATAGATGTTTCTCTCTCTCTCTTTCTCCCTCTCCCTCCCTCCCCCTTCCTCCCTTCCTCCCTCTCTAATATCAATGAGAGCATATCATGGGGTGAGGATTTTAAAAAGAGAATTTTGCCTTGCTCAGCCTCAGCTTTCCCATCTGTAAAATGGGACAAATCTTGCTCCTCCACCCAGATCTGTGTCCCAGTAAGTAACCTGCAGCCGGGCCTGGTCTCCCAACATGGCCTGGGCAGGTTGCTTTGAGAAAGGCTCAGTCCTAATGGGGAGAGCCTGCGTGGGGGGCAGGGCCCAAGGCTTTGTAGGCTGGTGAAAGGGACATGTGCCCTCCTAGAAGCCGGCTGGGGTACCCTGAGCCTCTTGGTGATTAAGAGCACAGACATTGAGAGCCAGGTGTGAGTTCAAGCCCCTCCTGAGCTGTGTGGCCTTGGGCAGGTCACTTAACATCTCTGAGTCTTAGTGTTCTCATCTTTGAAATAGGAGTGATGATAGTAACCCTCAGCTGGCAAGGTCAGATGCGCGTGACAGGCCCAGGCCCAGCCCTGGCTCACGGTGAGTTCTCAGTAAACCATACCAGCCAATATTAGTCATCACACACTCCTGCTAAGGGTGAGGAGTGTGTTAAGCCCAGAGTTGACCAGGCAGCTGGTCTCCTTCCAACTGTGGAGGCTGCAGCCTGGGTGGGGCATGAGGTCAGCTGACTCTCATCCATCCACCCAAACATTCACGTGGACTCTCACACCCCCGCTTAAGCAGACACATGGAGAGACACATACGCACATATTTATTAGTGACAGCCAGAAAGCTTGAACGATTTGACAGGGGACTTTCCCTGTCAGCAAAGCCTGCCTCCAACCCTATGGGTGATTGGACAGCCCTTTCTCAAGCACTGACTGTGTGCCTAGAATGGCCACGGATGTTATAGAATGTCATCCTGACACGGTGCCTGCCGTTGGTGGTGGTATCCTATTTCACAGATGGTAACACTGAGGCCAAGAGTAGAGGCATTCACCTTGGGTTCACTGCTCAAAGGTGGCTGATGCTAGGGCCTCAGGGGCCCCTGGGTAAGGAAACTAGGTCTCTCCACCAGGACTTGGAGCTGGTGGCAGCTGACTAGGGCTGTCCTGAGCCAGTCACTGGCTTTTGTATTCACTGACCCCGCCCCAGCAACCCTTTCCTCCTCCTCTCTCTCTCTGGCTTTGCCCTCACCTGCCCAGTTCTCTTGGCAGAGGGAATGAGACCTGATAACTTAGATTCAGAACATCTGAACCTCTAAGGAGAGCTGCTAATGGTGGCATTTCAGGCATTGTCAGGGGCAATAATCTAGGGATAGGGAGTTTTGGGGAAGAGGCTTATCTCAATTCATACCACTTAGGTAACACCTGAAGGGGCAGGGGCATCAGGAGAGCCCTGGGGGTAGGGGAGAAGCTGCCTTGAGAGGTTCCCAAGGTTCCTCGTCAAGGGAGGAGGACCCAGGATCCCATCTTGCCATCGCCACCTGCCATCCTCCCAGCCGCCTGCCCTAGCCTGTCTCGGCCTGTCTCAGGAGCAGGAAGAGCAAAATAGCCTCTGGTCTTTGTCTCTGCTTTTGGTTGGTCTTCTGTGTGACAGCCTCCTGGGTCCCGGGAGGGAGGCCCCTGGTGCCACTCTCTGTGCGCAGCCGGAGCTGTCTCAGGTCCAGCCCTGCCCTCGGCTCCACTGCTCCCTGCCTCTGGAGGTAGCCGCCCAGGCTGGGCCGCCAGCCCCTCTTGCCTGGGCACTGTAGTAGCCTCTTCACAGTTCCTCCTTCCATCCCAGCACCCAGTCCCTTCTCCCTACGGCACCGAGGGATCTCTTTGTGAGATGCAAATCTGATCCTGTCCCCTTGTGGCTTTCACCCTTACCCCAGGCTTCCTTTTGCTCTCAAGCTCTGGGAGCTGCTGCCCTGCACAGCGAGAGCGTGGCCCAGGTACCCCACCTCTGCGCACTGCGTCCAGCCCCCGGGCCTTTGCCCACGCTGGTCCCCTGCCAGGACCGCTCTTCCCACCCATCTCCGCCTGCTTGTTTGTCTTCCTCTTCCATGGTTCTCCACCTTCCTCAGGGAAGCCCTCCCTAACCTCTCTGCCGGGGCAGACCCGCCTCCTCTATTGTCTCGCCATCTCCTTTTAATTTTTTTAATACATTTTTATTGATTTCAGAGGGAGAGAGCCAGAAACATGGATGAGAGAGAATTGATTGGCTGCCTCTTGCCGGCCCCCTATTGAGGTTTGAGCCTGCCACCCAGGCATGTGCCCTTGCTGATAATGGAACCAGCGACCTCCTAGTGCATGGGATGACACAACCAACTGAGCAACACTGTCTGGGCTTGCCGCCTCTTTGTGACTCTATCTCAGCAGCCATTAGACTCTGAGGTGGCCAGATGGGGATGAATGTCTGTTTCCCCCACAGACTAGCTGGTGCAGTCTATGTGCTGAGTGAATGAATGAGGATGAGCTATGATTCTCTCCCTCCTGAAACATCTCACAGGAGCAAACACACTGGTGCGTGCACACACACACATACCCCAGCCAAGAAAGGGGGGCTGGGTTTTATCTGTGGACAGAAATCTGAGGGCCAGAGCAGAGAGTGCCCCCTGCCCCCATTCAGTCGCCTCTGTGAGCTTAGTAAACAGAGGACAACAATGCAGGGCGGAAGCCGAGACAGTGGAGGCAAAGGGGCTCTGAGCCAGCCTGGTGAGCTTCCAGAGGAGAGGCGTTCAGGACCAGGAGAGAGCACTGAGGGTGAGGCCAGGTGTGCGTCCACCTGCACAGTCCTGAGAAGACACCATGTTGCAAAACTAAAGCAAGTTGGTGGAGGATGCAAAGAGTGTACATTTTTTAAAAAACATACATACAGCACAATTCCATACAATGTTTCTAGATCCAGACACAGATATGTTTTGAAAATGTAAAACAGGCTTAGGAAGAAACCAGCAACTCCAAAATTATGCTACCCTCAAGGAGGGGGCTAAGGGATAATGAACGATAACATTTTATTTCTTTTTAAACAAAATCTGAAGCAAATCTGGCAACATGGGAACATGAGCTAAATTGTAGTGGTAGGATTTTTTTTAGGACTTTTCTGCATGTTCGAGTTAGGTCATGGGTTTTCAGGTTTTTGTGTGTGTGTATGTGTTTTTTAAAATATAAGGTTTTTGGGTTGTTTTTTTTTTTTTTTTTTTTTTGGGTATCGGGAACCGAACCCGAGACTCTCTGGTCCACAGGCGGACGCTCCAACCGCTGAGCCAAATTGGCCAGGGCTGTATGTATGTTTTTTAATTTTTCTTTATTGATTTCTAGAGGGAGAGAGAGAGAGAAACATCGATGAGAGAGAACATGGATTGGCCGCCTCCTGCATGCCCCACGCTGGGGATCAGGCCCATAACCTGGGCCTGTGCCCTGACCAGGAATCAAACTGGTAAACTCTTGGTGCCTGGATCAACACTCAACCACTGAGCCACACCGGCCAGGTGCGTTTTCAAGTTTTGTAAAGTGAGTGGTGGGGTGGGCAAGGAGAGTTGGCAGAAGGAACAGCACGGGCGAGAGGCAGGAGGGGAACCTGGCATCCTGCATCTCAGCATCCAGTCAATAGGAAGAGAAAGGATCTGGGGGAGGAGCAGGAAGCGGCCTCAGGATGGTAAGGTGCCCAGGCATGGGGAGCAAGAAGGGCAATGCCCTGGCTGGTGTGCTCAATGGTTAGAGCATCAGCCTGTGGACCAAAGGGTGGTAATGGGTTTGATTCCTGGTCAAGGGCAAGTACCTGTGTTACAGGTTTGATCTGGGGCACGAGGGGAAGGCAACCAATTGATGTGTCTCTTTCACATCAATGTTTCTCTCCCTCCCTCCCTTCCACGCTTTCTAAAAATCAATAGAAAAAATATTCTCAAGTGAGGATTAACAACAACAAAAAAGAATGGAGGGCAAGCAGGGAGGTTCTGGATGGGGAGACAGTGGAAATTCTGGGGATGAGGAGGGGAACTTGGAGAGGTGTGAACATACGAGTCTCTCTGAGGCTGAGTCCTAGCTTGGAACAACCGCCCTCAATTATAATTGTTTGTCTGAGATAATTCTACCCTCGTCTCTCTTTTCCAGGCAGAGCTCAGAGTTTCAGTATCCTGCCCAAAGACTCTCAGCTGCTCTGACCTGGGCATCCTGAGCTGGGAGCAGGCAAGCCAGCTGGCGGGTGTCCCAGCTGGCTGCCGGTCCATCCTTTCCTGGGCAGAGGGATTTTGTCAGGTCCTGTGAGATCAGCGCACGCCCAGTGCAGTGCTGGCCACTCCACCCACTGCCTGCTGACCCTGGGAGGCTGCGGCGCTGCAGGAAGCAGTCGTGTGCAGAATTCTTTGTTGCCCCAGATGCCTGGGCTCAGATTTCAGACTCGTACCTTTTAAGGTTTTCTCCATCCAGGGCACAGGGACTTCGGTTCCAGTGGAAGGGGAGAAAGGATTCTGTGCCACCGAGAACAGAGAGGGCTCCAGTCCCTTTGCTCCAGAAGAGGAGCTTGACTCTTCCCAACTGTAAAATGGGCAACTAAAACCCCATGTTTCCGAGTGGGAAGCTGAGGCCCATGGGCAGGGATGAGGGCCAAGGTGGGCAGAGTAGGAAAAGCCTGGGTTTGGGAGCTGAGAACCTGCCTTTCACGCCCAGCTGTGCCGTGGCCACAAAGTCCCTTTCTGGGCTTTGTTCTTTTTTAAAAGCTCATCTGAGGATATGTTTTTATTGGTTTTAGAGAGAAGGTAGAGAGAGAGAGAGACAGAGAGAAACATCAGTCATTTGCCTCCTATACACGCCCCAACCAGGGATTGAACCCACAGCCTAGCAATATGCCCTAACCAGGAATCCAACCCACAACCTTTTGGTGTACAAGATGATGCCCCAACCAACTGAGCCACCCGGCCAGGGCTGAGCTTTGTTCTTCATCACTGGCGTACACGTTTCATGAAGGCAGGGGCTTTGCATGCCGTGTAGTCACTCCTGAACCCCAGAATGGTGTCTCGTACATCGTAGGTGCTCAGTAAACAGTGGTGGAAGGTCTGTTTTGAATCTGCAAATCGGGGCTTACTAAATGGAGACTTGTACTCCTTGTCCAGTGGTCTTGAACTAGGAAGGCTATCCTAATACACCAGGGAGCATTGAGATCGGCTTAAACCTTGCAAAAATCTTCAAGACGTGCCCTGGTGTTAGCAAAAACGGCTTGAATTTCTGTGTGTCTGTAACATGAACCCAAAAGCATAAGCCTGATACAGGCCGGAGGTGGGGTGGCCTTCCCTGGGCAGAAACAGTCTAGACCATGAAACAGCCATTGTTACTACACCAACAACCCTCGCAATTTAGGATCTGCTTCCCCAGGATTAATAGCTGGGTGTGGAGAAATTTACTGCTTAATTACCATGGAAGTTTCTGGTGAAGAGAGTATCAGTCAATTGACCAATCAATCTGGTATTTATTGGGTACTTCCTGTGTATTGCTTTCTCACAAGACTTCCTTCCGGTGAGATCGAGGATTGTTCCTTAATCGGCTTCCCCTGGTCCTGTGAAAAAATGCTGTCGGTTATTTTCTCATTCCCTCCCACATTGCACGTTAGGATCATCTGCGGAGCTTTTAAAAAGCAATGGCCAGGCCCTGCTGAAGACCGATTGAGTCGGAATCTCTGGGCTGGGGCCCAGACTTCAGTCTTTTGATGTGCAGCCAGAGGTGTGAACCACATATTTACATTGATTGCCTTGCTCCGTCTTGTCTTAGAGTTAGGTACACTTTGTTTTCTCCTCTTTGTGGCAGTTGCCCAGTCTGTCTCTCTCTGTGCTTTTATTCTCAATCTTCCCATAACATTTTGTTTCTGGTACGTGTCTTACAAAATGGCCTAGAGATGGATTTTTTTTTTCTTTCTTTCATCAAAGAGTCTTTATCTTTTAACCAGTTAAGTTTAACTCATTTATGTTTATTGTAATGACTGATGTGTTTGGACCTACTCCTGCCATATTGTTTAGTATTTGATTTATTATGCTTTCTCTTTGTTTTCTTTGTGTTATTTTCCTGTATTTTAATGGATTGAGTTATATTTTCACAACTGAAGTGAGGATATAAGGCCTGAATGGACAGAGCAAATGAAAATACCCTGACCCGGGTGATCTGAATCTTTGTAATTATAGTCATTGGTGTGCCTTTCTTAATCCTACCTTTGAGGCTATAAAGCTTTGGACAATAAGGGACTTACTCATCTTTTGGGGGAGCCCTTCTGTGGCCCTTAATTTCAGGTCTTGCCTAGGCTTGGGGGCTCAATAAATAAGTGTTAAGTTGAACAGCTGTTTTATAGCATGTCTTCAGTAATTCCTGTCTGCAGGGGCTTGGTGATGGAGAAGGGCCTGTAATAAGGGCAGAGGTATGAGAGGGAGTTGGCAGGTGGGGGTGAACATGTATTCAGCAATAATTGAGTATTTAAAAATATTGACTATCTAGAAAACCAGCTGGGATGGCAGTAATCACCAGCATAGACACTAAGTCGGTGGCCCTGGGCAAGTCGCCCTTCCTCCCTGGGCTCAGTTTCTTCATCAGCAGTGTGAGCGATAAAAGTACCAAGGAGCCCAGCCGGTGTGGCTCAGTGGTTGAGCGTTGACCCACGCACCAAGAGGTCACCGGTTCGATTCCTAGTCAGGGCACATGCCCAGGTTGTGGGCCCAATCCCCAGTGTGGGGCATACAGGAGGCGACAGTCAATGTTCTCTCTCATCAATGTTTCTCTCTCTCTCTCCCTCTCCCTTCCTCTCTCTAAAATCAAGAAAAAATAAAATTATAAAAAAGAGTCCCGAGGGGCTGTTATGAAGATCAAAGTGTGAACCTCTGTCAGGCACCTGGTAGGATGTGGCTCTGGGAGGTGTCCTTCTTGCTGGGTGCTTCCCTCCCCTCCCGCAAAGGCCTGCTCAGAGGGACAGGCTAGGAGCCCCTCATGGTGTCTTCCTAGGGTAAGGACTCTGTCTCAGTTACCACTGCTGATGGTTACCCAGCAACTGGGATTAACTGTACTGATGAAAATGTCAACAAGATGTGAATCACTGTGTCTCCCCTGGGTGGTGACACCTTGCTGCATTGTCCCATTTCCCCATGTCCCCCTCTGTGTCTGTGGATCTGTGTTAATGCTCCTGTGTTCTGAGGAGGTGAATCTGGAGCTTGTAAACATCTTGGCACCACTGCTTCCCAGCTGTGTGACCTCGGGCAAGTCTCTGAACCCCTCCAAGCTTCAGTTATCTTTACCTGGAAAATGGAGAGATAGGAGTTGTTGACGGCTATAAAATGCCTGCTCAATCCAGCACCTATTTATTGAGCCCCAAGCCTATTCAAGGCCTGGAATTAAGGGCTACAGGAGGGCCCACCAAAAATGAGTAAGTGTTTATTGTCCAAAAGTTTATAGCCTAGTAGGCAGGGTTAAGAAAGCACCCCAGTGATGTAAGGGTGCCTGCCTCCTAGGGCTGCAATCTCAGCGGTGACGCAGGAAAGGGCTGAGCAGGCAACAGGCACCTACTAGGTGTTCTTGGTGTTTAGTTGTTGTTCATGTTCACCAGTCATCTCCTGAGTGCCTACCATATGGCGCGTCAGCGACAGGACCGTGCCCATAGTGACGAGCGTCACTCTCTCAGCCGGGCAGTGTTTAAAGAAGGTGGAGATCAGGGCCACCCAGCACCCTCAGTGAGCCTCCCACCAGGCCTGTGGGTTTCCAGGGAGCCGCGCAGGACTTGGCTGGCCCTGGAGGGCAGGCAGGACCCAGAAGAGGATGACGGTGACCAGCAGGAGGCCAGGACCCTTCTCTGTGTCCTGGGAGGGGCAAGGTTGGGTCCTGGGGAGGGGTGTGCACCCCTTTACATTCCAGACGTTCCATGGCTGATGCCTGCCGCTTCTGCACACACCCTCTGAGGCAAAATTAACCCCAAAAGGGAGGACCTGTAGATGTGACCAAGGGCTGGAACATGGGGACTGACTCAGGCCTGGAAGTCGAGGTGGCTTTGCCCAGGGAGGGAGAGCTGTGCCCCAGTTCCCATCTCTGCACATGGATCGTGGCCGATGGGGGACAGAACATTCTGGGCAGGAAGGAACAGCTGGGGTGTGACCTGTTCCCTGGAATGGCAATTCAGGAAAGAGGCTATTCTCCCCGCCTGGAGGGAGGGATGGCTGGGGAGCGAGCCAGGTGCCCCCGGTGCTGCCCCATGGCCTGTGGGTAAGGATGCTGAGCTCTGGAGGCCTGGGAAAGGGTGCTGGACTGCGTTCTGCGTGCCCTAGCACGCCACACCCAGGCACCATGCTCTACTGGGCAAAGCAGGAGCCTTGGATTGTTTTGAAGTCAGGCAGCCAGGGATCCATAGATAAGACCTGGCCTTGGGCAGGTGTCTGGAAGCCTATGCAGGTCTGGCAGGAGAGTGGCAGGGAGCAAAGGGAATAACCATTTATTACATGTCCCTCGGTGCCAGGCACTGAGCAAGGCAGACAGATTCTTCGAGCATCTATCAGCTTCATTAGGGCAAAACTGATAGTTGCTATGGGCTTAGAGCAAAGCGGCCAGAGCCTCAGGATAATCCCCGCCGCGCCGTCCGATGCGGTGACCACTGGCCACACCAGGGGTGCTTAGAACACAGCAGCTGTGCCGCAGGCGAAAAGTACGTGCCAGGCTTTGAAGACAGTATGAGAAAAGGAATCTAAAATATCCCATTCATAGTGTTCTATTGGCTACCTGTTCATATAATATTTAGGTTGAATAAAATATCTTAGAAAGGGTAAGTGTGCCGGTTTCTTTTGACTTTTTCTTTTTCATGTGGCTATTAGAAAGTTAGACTACAAATGTGGCACATTTTGTTTCTATTGGACAGGGGTGGCCTTCAACTCAAAGTGATATAGTACCCCCTCCCTGGCCCCGTAGGTTTCCCACCTATCGAATGTGTCTTTCTGTTTGCTGCTGAGCCAGCTGATGCCATAACCTCGCTGTAAGGAGGAGGAGTTAAGGCCAGGCAGGTGACATAATGCGCATTGTTACTTCAGACGCCAGCAGGAGTTCATTGTATTGTTGCTGGGACAGGCTCTGTGCTGGGCACTGTGGACACGACTGTGAACGAAACAGACAAAAGCCCTAGCAACCCTGAGCCTTTGTGATGTGACCGCCATGTCCTAGGTGCTTCACGAGGATCATCTCCTTGAGTTGTCTCAACCCTCTGGGGTGGGATCGATTCTTATCCCCATTTCACAGGCGAGAAAACTGAGGCACAGAGAGGCTAAGGAACCTGCTGGAGCCCACACACAGTTGGGGCGACACCACAGTCTACATTCTTTCCCTGTGCCAGGCTGACTCGGCTCCCCTCCCTGCAGGCAGGAGAGAGTACGGGCCAGTTGGTGCGGCGTGACTTGGACGGGAGAGCTGAAGGCAGCACGCCAGGGTGGCTCTGCTGTGGGCTGGAGGGCTGGCCACTCGTGGTGTCCACGGAGGGCCTGGGTCTCTCCTGGGGACGGGGGGCTGGGAAGCAGGTGTTTCTGGCAGCTGTAGAATCCAGGGAGGAGGTGGAAAGACCAAGGGGGACAAGTGGGCTTGCGGCCAGGAAACGGAGTCTCGGCCAGGGTGGTCCTGGAGGTGACCCACGAACAGAGACCCACAGAGGGCATGGCCAGTGCCAAGGCCCTGCAGCAGGAACGAGCTCCACGCTGGGGCAGGGAAGCCAGGCACAGGGAGGAGGCAGGGCAGGAGCATTTGGGAGCACTGGCAGGTCTGAAGCTGGACGGGGGGTGTGCTTGGTGGCACTGTTGAGCGATCTCGCTGACAAATGTGCAGAAGTTGGTTCAGGGAGGCAGGAGTCGGGGTGCAGGGAGATGGTGGGGGGGCAGCACACTGGTCCAGCCGAGAGGTCGCAGCCTCGATCAGGCAGAAACCACAGGGGCAGAGGGAGGATGGGAGGATGAGGGCTGTCACCTGGTGGAACCGGGGAGGGAGAGATGGGGATCAGGGCGGTGCTTGGGGTTCTGCTTGAACAACTGGGTAGACGGGCCTTCCCCACCGTCCCTTCTGCGGTTCCCTCCTGCAGACAGAGGAGCAGAAACCCCGTCGTGGAAACACCCTGTACCCTTCTAATCTCCAAACCTACAGAGGCGATCCTTAGCCCAAACTCAAGATGGCTCAGCTGGGCCGGGCCTGGGATCCGCATCCTTCCAGAGCCTCCTAACCCATATCCGTGCACCAGCCTCTCCCTGCAGAGTCGGAGGACACATTTCCAAATATTGAGGTTACTTGTGAAGTCTCCACACCTGGGTGAGGCAACATTCATGAGGCGAAACCAGAGCGTGTCTGGGCTTGCGTGAATACCAGTGCGAATGGCGTGGGTGGCCTGGGGTCTTCTTTCAGCTCCTCAACGCCAGTGGGTTCTGACGTCGGGCCTCAGCTGCTGGCTTTGATCACCTCCTTAAAAGGAGCCCAAATCCTTGGATGGTGACCTCAGGTGGAAGCAGAGAGCCTGGGCTCACCCCAAAGCAGCACTTTATGTCCATTTTCTCAATGAACCCCCATCCAGGCCTGCGGTGTGCATACTGCCGTGACCCTCAGTGACAGATAGGGAAACTGAGGTGCGGAGAGGCTAAGTAATGTACAGCTTACAAGGAGGAGGTGGGATTCAAATCCAGGGTGTCTGCCTTTGATCTGGGTGCTTAACCACCAGGTTATAACCGCGTATAGCTACGCTGGGAGAGGGTGAGGGCATCACACAAAACTAAAGCAAGAAGAGGGGACTGAAGGGTCCCTCGACACACCTGTGTTCTCTTTGCCCATGTGAAGCATCCGCAGTGACCTTGGGTGCCATCTCTGTCCCCACATTCCTGAGGGCTCAATGACCAGACCATGGGCTGTCCTGGGCCAAACCGGATGTCACATGGCCCTGGGTTCCAATCCCAGCTCCCCACTTTGCCTCTGACCTCCTTGGCTGTGAGTGGCCACCTGTAAAGCAGGTCGGACTGTGGTTATTGAATTTCTGACTCCCAGGGACAGAGCCAGGGTACCTGATGCCACGTGAGACTCCCAGGCCCTCTCCCCACAGTTCCAGTGCTCTGAGTACATCCTGGGACACAAAGAGGTGCCTGTTCTGGGCTGGCACCTGTGGGCTCGGGCCCAAAAACCCTTGTTTGTGCCTCAAACCCAGTCCCAGGGCTCTGAGGCAGTTCCCCAGCCTGGGAGGAGAGAACCAGGCTGAGTCTCTGGAGAAACAGCCCCGATCTGCCTGTGTGATGAGCTCACCTGGTTCGCGAAACCCACCTGCAGCCCTGGCTGGGCTGGGCTGGGCTGAGGGGGCCATTTCTGGGGACAGTTGAGTTTTGTCCTGTCAGCTTTTATCAGGTGGCGTCTCGGGCCACAGTACCCCACCTCCTCCCCGCCTGCCCGCAGCTGGGTTTCCTGGGTGCCTCATCCCCCAGAGGCATCCGTTCCTGTAGGGGTTTGCTGGAAAATCCAGGACCTAGAAGGAGCTTTAAAAAAAAGAGAGAGAAGAAAAAACTACACTATAAAGTGTTTTTCTTTTTTTTTTTTTTTTTATCCTCACCCGAGGATATTTTTCCATTTTTTGTACAGATAGAGTGGGAGGGAGAGAGAGGAAGGGAGAGAGAGAGAGAGAAACATCGACGTGAAGGGACACATCGAGTGGCTGCCACCCACACGACCAACCAGGGCCGGGGACAAACTGCAACCAAAGTACGTGCCCTTAGCGGGAACCGAACCCGGGTCTCTCCGGACCGCAGGCCGACGCTCTAACCGCTGAACCAAACCGGCCAGGGCTAAAGTGTTTTTCTAATTCCCCAGTTTCCCCCGGTGTCCTCTCCTGTCCCAGGATCCCATGTCCCATTTAGTTGTCCAGTCTCCTTGGCCTCCTCCCAGCCTTGTCTTTTGTGACTTTGACGCCTTGGGAGAGGTGTCTTGTGGACAGCTGGGTCTGTCTGCTGGCTGCCGGCAAGAAGCTGGAGGCTGTGTTCCTGGGAAGGGTCCTGTGACCCTGTGTCCCCCTCGGCGCCCGGTGGCGGCGGTCCCGCCATGTCGACATGCCTTCTCCCTGTGATGTTAGCCTTGCTGTCTTCACGGTGAAGTTACTGTTTTCCAGGAGGATCTCTTGGGGATCCCCAGGAGAGAAACGGCGTCCTGGGGGAAGAACCACAGTGCAGGGAGCAATGTAAGGGCTTCATTCTGCGGCGAATGGCGACCCCCGTGGGGAGTGAAAGGGCAACGAGTGCGTGTCACACAGATGTCGTTGTCACCACCTGGAGCCCGTGCAGTGTGCCAGGTGGTTCGCGCTCCTTCATTTGCACCTTTGGTGTACCCGGCACGGTCTACCAGGTGAAACAGCGGCGGCACCCCACTCGCGAGTTTAAAGCTCAAATCTGCATTGGGACTCCCCGATGCTGCTCTGAACCTCCAGCTCGGTTCTCAAAGCCCAAAGTGGTCTTTGAAACTCAGTTCTGGTGTTTCTGACCCTCCCTCACTCACCTCACTTGACGAGGTAGGACGGACCACCCCCATTTTACAGATGATGAAGCCGAGGCTCAGAAATATCCATAGCCCCTCCAAGGTTACACCGGTGGTTGGTGCAGTCAGGATTTGAACCTGTCTGGCTCCAGATTCTAGCTGCCCTCTGTGTGACCTTGGGCAGGTGCCTTCGGTTCTGAGGGCCTTCGTTTGCTCATCTGTAATGAGCAGGTGGGGCTGGATGACTGCCAAGGCCCACGGCCGCTGCCCGCAGCACGGGTGTCCGTGTTAAACTTCTGAGTAAGTGGAGGGAGGGCTCGTCATGTCCCTGTAGCATGGCACTCAGATCCGATTCCGTTCTCTCCCTGGGTGGTGGAGGAGCCAGGTGAGTGTGTGGGTGGGACAGGACTGGGGAAGGGCTCTGTCTGTCAGCCAGGCTGACAGCCCCCAGGGTGCCACATCTGGCTGCCCCTTCTGGCTTATTAACGAGATGGAAATCTGGACCTGCCCTGCCAGTTCCCAGCCCAGCAGGGACCCGTGGACTCGCCAGCTGCCTGCATTCCTGTACTTCTGGCACAGGGCTCTGGGGCTGTCATGGGGACACATCAGCTCCCGTGGCCAGCTTGGCAGCAGGAGGAACACAGAACCGTGCGGGCCTCTCATTCAGGACTCCAGACCCAAAGGGCGAAAGTGCTGGGGCCATGCTCCAGAGGCTGGATTCTAAACTCAGCTCTGCCCTGCTTTCTGGCAGTGGGACTCTGGCCAAGTTATCTAATCAACCTGTGCCTCGGTTTCCCCATCTGTGAAATGGGAGAACAGTGCTACTTCGGGGGGTGGTAGGATGAAATGAACGCATCTGGAGGTGACGTGCTTAGCATCAGCCAGGCACATGGTCAGCCCTCCGCTGAGTGTTCACTGGCACCCTCCAGGTGGCGCGTCGCCTGGGGCCGGCCCCTCCATGCAGCACTAACTAGTAAAAGAGAGGCTGAGGGAAGAAGAAAAACGACACTCGCCAATTTTTTTGGAAACAGCCTTATTATGAAAATATAACTCAAACGCCATACAATTCACTCATTTAAAAATACGCAATTCAACAGTTTTTAGTGTATTCACAGAATTATACAGTCGTCACCATAATCAGTTCTAGAACATTTTCATCACCTCAGAAAGAAACCCCTTCCCTTTAGCACTCGCTCCCCTCCCCAGGCCCTGCCAACCACTATCGGCTTTCTGCTTCTCAGGATTTTGCCTGTTCTAGATACTTCCGATAAATGGAACCCTACAATGTGTGACCTTCTGTGTCTGGTGTAATGGTTTCAGGGTTTCTCAGTCTTGTAGCATGTGTTAGTACTTCACTCCTTTTTTTGGCTGAACTGTATTCCATGTGTGGTTAGACCACATTTTGCTATTCACCAGTTGAAGACCATCTGGGCTGTTCCTACTTTTGGGCTGTTGTAAATAGTGCTCTGTGAACATCCGTGTCCACGGTTTCCTGTGAGCCTGTGTTTTCATTTCTCCTGGGTAGATGGCAAGGAGTGGAATTGCTGGGTCATGTGGCAACTTTACGTTTAACTTTCTGAGAAACGTCCAGGCTGTTTTCCAAAGTAACTCTACCATTTTGCATCGATTTCTCCACATCCTTGCCAACAATTGTTATTGTTTGTCTTTTTTTTTTTTTTATCCTCACCCGAGGATATTTTTCCATTCTTTGTACAGATAGAGTGGGAGGGAGAGAGAGGAAGGGAGAGAGAGAGAGAAACATCGACACTAAGGGACACATCGAGTGGCTGCCACCCACACGACCAACCAGGGCTGGGGACAAACTGCAACCGAAGTACGTGCCCTTAGCGGGAACCGAACCCGGGTCTCTCAGGACCGCAGGCCGACGCTCTAACCGCTGAGCCAAACTGGCCAGGGCTTGTTTGTCTTTTTTACTGTTTCCATCCTTGTGGGTGAGAAGTGCTATCCCATTGTGGTTTGGGGCACTTGGCATTTAGAGTTAATATGTGAGGTGCCTACTGTGGGCTAGGAGCCCTTACAGTATAGTCACATGGGGTTGTTAATGGCCGGGACAAGGGACCTGCCTAGGTTGGAATTCTAGCTCCAACATTTAATTACTGTGTGACTTTGGGAAAGTTACTGAATCTCTCTGGTCCCCAGTTTGCACATCTGTAAAGTGGGGATGATAAATAATGACTACCTACTGGGCCAACACCTACCTCACAGGGTTGTAATGAAGATTAAGGAAGAAGTGGGTGGAGAGCCTGGTGTGTAGAAAGTAATTATGAGCTCATCCTAGTATGTTGATGGCGGTGGCTGCTGTATGTTGGCTCATGTGATTTTTCCCATGAGTAGCTGTTAGCCTGGTATTTGATCATGTGGCCCCTAGAGAAAGACTGCCCTAGGGGAGAATCCTGGCTCCACATTCACAAGCTGTGTGACCCTGGGCAAGGGCCTTGACGTCTCTGAGCCTTGGTTTCCTCCTCTGTAAAGGGGCACAGAAACCTCTCCCAGGGACCTAGGGTGTGGATACTGTTGGGGCAGTGCCTGCAAACCTGTCTGATATCTGCATGTGTCAAATTACCATGATGCCTGTGTGGTTACCCCAGTCAACATATGGGGAAACTGAGGCACATTAAGGATAAGGTGCCTGCCTGAGATGACGCAAACAACAAACAGCCCAGCGGGACTTGGAGCTCGTGCCGTTGTGACCAGAGCTCCCACTGAACCACCTTTGTTCTCCACTCGGAGCCCAGGCCCCTGGGGCTGGCCGTCTCCATCCCCCTCCCTGCCCTCTGCTCGCCCTGGTGCTGGGCTTGAACTAGAACGAAGGGCCGGCCAGGGTGGGTCCAGACGCCGCTGTCCTCACACCTGCCCCAACCACTGAAGGGGCTGGATTGGGAACTGGCCCCACACTCAAAGGTGCGGCTGGGCTGGGCCCAAGAGAGACAAAGGCCCCCACCTAACCCACACTGCAGGTCCCTGATGGTGGCCCATACTGTCATGGGTGAGCTAAATATTTGGTTGAGAGTCCCCGTGGCTAAGGCGGGGCTGAGGAACCTGGAAGTGCTCACATTCCCCAGGACGGTCTGCCCAGCCCCGGGGTGGGAGCAATGAGGGTTGGCTGACGACCCAGCGGCCCAGCACTTACCCTTCTTACCCGGATCCTCCAGACACACAGTCCCCTCTGCTGAGCCTTCCCAGCCACTCCACTGAATAACGGCTTTCTCTCTGCAGGACTTCTCAGAGCCTTTACTGACTTACGAACTTATGGAGGGGTTGGGTTTTCCTAACTGCCTTGATGACAAAGGCTTCATTCTGAGAGTGACTTAAAGGACTGGGACTCCTGGGACCCCACTTTGGGAAAGGCTGCCTGCTTGGTTGACTTTGCAGAGGGTGTGGCCGGGGTCTTGTCATCCTCCCCGCCCCGCCGGTCCTCCCAGTTTCTGTGTGTCCAGGCCTGGCACAGAGTGGGCCCTCAGGCAAGGTTTAGGACACGGATGGACAGACTCACAGCTTCTGTTTGCTGCACCCGTGTCTGCCTCCTGAATTCCCCCCATACCAGCAGTATCTGCAGTGTCAGCCCTCAAACTCTGGAGGGAATTAGGGTCCGCTGGGGAACTTGTAGAAACAGCAGAAACAAAAATACAGCTTCCGCCCTGGCCGGTTTGGCTCAGCGGTTAGAGCGTCGGCCTGCGGTCCAGAGAGACCCGGGTTCGGTTCCCGCTAAGGGCATGTACTTCAGTTGCAGTTTGTCCCCGGCCCTGGTTGCGGGTGGCAGCCACTGGATGTGTCCCTTTCACGTCGCTGTTTCTCTCTCTCTCTCTTCCTCTCTCTCCCTCCCACTCTGTCTGTACAAAAAATGGAAAAATATCCTCAGGTGAGGATAAAAAAAATAAAATAAAATAAAATAAAAAAAATACAGCTTCCTGGGCCCAGCTCTGGAGATCCAGGTTCAGAAAGTCTCATTATGCCTGGGAATCTGAAGGTTTCATGCCACCGTAGATGGGTCCCAGGTCTTGATTTGAGGAATTCCACTCTGAAAACTGGCTGCCAGCCCCCTTTGCTTGGGTCAAGAGGTCTGCCTGGCCCAACCGAAGGGCCACTCCCACGACCCAGCTCTTTCATGGCCTCTCCTCATTAAAGCCTTCTGCCCATGAACCCACTCTTCTTCGTCCTTTAGAACCCAGCTACCACCACCTCCTCCAGGAAGCCTTCACTGACCACATCCTTCCCACCCAGCCCATTAGGAGGCTCCTCTGGGCACCCCAGATGCCATGCCTGCCTCAGTCTTGTTACTATTTCTGTGACTGCTGATTTCCTCCCTGTCTAGGGGGTGAATTTCAGAGGGTGAGGCTGGGCCTGGTACACAGTAGGTGCCTAATGAGTGCAGGTAGAATGAAACTTGTGGATGCTCAGACCCCACCGTGGAGTCAGCACAAAAGGGTTTTTGATGGATTTGGGGGACTAAGCACTAATCTTGGCCATCTGGCTGGCTAGGCAACATTGGCTCAGTTGCTTTGCCTCTCTGGTCTTTGTTTCTTCCTCTGTTTAGAGAAAACAACAGCAAAGGTGGGCTGGGCAACCATCAGGAACGTTCCTTAACAACAATAGTGAGACTAGAGGTCCAGCTCTTTGCCTGTATAACCTCACTGCCACTCATAACACCCCCTGGGAAAGGTACAGTTCTTCCTTCTGACAGTGGAAGCAGAGGCACAGAGAGGTACAGCAGCTTGACCACGTCACACAGCCAGAACCCACATCTGATTCCAGGGCTAAGGTCGTCACTGCCACGGTAGTGTTTGCCAGAGTGCTATGTGATACGATCTGGGGGCTTCTGTAACAGCAGAGAACACAGAAACGCCACTCAAGGAAACTGTTGTGATTTCAAGCCTCTCAGACACGCTGCGAACATCCAAGAGGAAGTCTCGGCCTGGCGCTAACACAGCTCTGACTTGGCTGTGATACGGGTCAGGGTCTGCTTCTATGACAGAGAGGGCAGGGCTCGGTCTTGATGTGTGCGGGCCACAAGCATCCAGCTAGAACCCAATGCTGTCATTTTATTTTCGCGGGATTTATTTTGGTGGTTACTTCCATTCATGGCAAGGGCTTCTGGTTTTCTGCTTACAATGGGGGACTCAAGTCTACCTTTTAAGTAAATGTATTGAAATGTAAAGGCTAGATTGAAAGAGAAGTATCAGGTATCTAACAATAAGGGTGCTTGCCCCAAAACTCGTACCCGGATGTTTACAAGCAGCATGATTCGCAATGGCCAAAGGTGGAAACAGCCCAGATGTCCATCAACAGAGGAATGGATAAACAAATGAGGGCTAGCCATGCACTGGAATACTATTCAGCCATAAAAAAGATACATGGTTTCTTTTCAGGGTGAGGAAAATGTTCTGGAATTAGATAGTGATGATGGTTGTATAACCTCGTGAACATACTAGAAGGCACTTTAAAAGGGTAAATTTTATAGTATGTGAATTATATCCCAATAAAAAATACGGTAAGGAGCCCTGGCCAGTTTGACTCAGCGGTTAGAGCGTCGGCCTGCGGTCCGGAGAGACCCGGGTTCGGTTCCCGCTAAGGGCATGTACCTCGGTTGCAGTTTGTCCCCGGCCCTGGTTGGTCGTGCAGGTGGCAGCCACTCGATGTGTCCCTTCACATCGATGTTTCTCTCTCTCTCTCCCTTCCTCTCTCTCCCTCCCACTCTATCTGTACAAAAAATGGAAAAATATCCTCGGGTGAGGATAAAAAATAAAAATAAAAAATACGGTAAGGAGAAAAAAGGATAAGGGTGCTCGGCCAGCATGGCGAATAGAAGCGTTTAGAGTGAACGGCCGGAGTGGGGGCTGATTCCCCCGTCCCGGTGCTGCCTTGTTTCTGTGGCTTTAGTGACTTCACCCTGGGGAACAGCCAAGCTTCATCTGAGGCTCACTGGGCAGCTGCTGCTCAGAGCCTGGGCCGGGGACAGCCTGGGTGGCAGGGCCCTGCTGGGACGTGGCCCCTGCCCTCCAGGCCCTCCCTCACCTCCTCTTCTCCTGCCTGCAGCATCTCTAACAAGGAGCTGTCGGAGCTGATCGATCAGCTGCAGAAGAATGCCGACCAGGTGGAGAAGAACATCGTGGACACCGAGGCCAAGATGCAGAGCGTGAGTGCCCCCCACCTCGGTGCCCCGAGCCTCCAGCCCCTCAGGACCAGGGTCCTGTCTGACCCAGAGGTGCCCACCTAGGGTCACTCTGCCCCCTAGGGGACATGTGGTCATTTTTATCTGTCACAACTGGGGGAGTGCCATGGGTGGCTTCTAGTGGGATGCTGTTAAACACCCTATACTCTGAATGATTCAGCCTCAAATTTTTTTTTTTTTATCCTCACCGGAGGACTTTTTTCCATTTTTTGTTTCGATAGAGTGGGAGGGAGAGAGAGAGAGAAGGAAACATTGACATGAAAGGGACACATGGAGTGGCTGCCACCCACACGACCCAACCAGGGCCGGGGACAAACTGCAACTGAGGTACATGCCCTTAGTGGGAACCGAACCCGGGTCTCTATGGACCGCAGGCCGACGCTCCAACCGCTGAGCCAAACCGGCCAGGGCTCAAATGTCAACAATGCTGAGGTCGACAAGCAAAGGAGGAACTTTGTTATAGCTGCTAACACAGCCCCCCACCCCGGGTACTAAGTTCCTGACGCTCATGGGCCCTGGGAGAGAACCACAGGCTCAGGAGGACCCCATGGTTAGGACCCTCTTTGCCACTTACTGTGTGACCTTAGACAAGTCACTTCACCTCTCTGTGCATGTGATTCCCTCTGAAAGGGTAAGAGTGATCATCCCTATTGCCCAAGCTGCTGTAAAGAGTCAATGAGATTTTGCGCCCTGGCCAGTTTGGCTCAGCGGTTAGAGCGTCGGCCTGCGGTCCGGAGAGACCCGGGTTCGGTTCCCGCTAAGGGCACGTACTTCGGTTGCAGTTTGTCCCCGGCCCTGGTTGGTCGTGCGGGTGGCAGCCACTCGATGTGTTCCTTCACGTCGATGTTTCTCACTCTCTCTCCCTTCCTCTCTCTCCCACCCACTCTACCTGTACAAAAAAATGGAAAAATATCCTCGGGTGAGGAAAAATAAAAAAATAAAAATAAAAAGAGTCAATGAGATTTTGCAAGAACAGTGCAGGTCTCAATATTATCATCAGTATCATCACTCTTACTTCTCACACAGCCACTGCCGTTACTCAGACTCATGTGATCCTCCTCCTTTCTCAGAGAAGGGAGAGAAAGTCGCTGGGAAAATCACTTCCCTTCTCTGTGCCTCAGTCTCCTTTTCCTCTGTGGATCATGGGGATAACTACAGCCACGAGCTGCAGGTTCTCCTAAGGATTCTGTCTCCTGTGGGACACTGGAGCTGCGTTCAGACTGTGAGCTGCTAAGATGAAAATTCCACCAGCCCAATGCAGTGGGTTTGTAGCCATTTTGTAGCTGGAGAAACAGAGGTTCAGAAAGGGCCAGGGTAACTAGTCAGTGACAGAGTTGGCCCCAGAAGCATCTGGGTTGGAGGGCGGGGGTGGCAGATTTAGCAAATAAATACAGGATACCACTTAAATTTAAATTTCAGAACACAAATTTAAAAAAAAATTTCTTGTCCTGGCCGGTTTTGCTCACAGGTTAGAGCATCGGCCTGTGGTCCCCAGAGACCTGGGTTCGGTTCCCACTAAGGGCGTGTACCTCGGTTGCAGTTTGTCCCCGGCCCTGGTTGGGTCGTGTGGGTGGCAGCCACTCCATGTGTCCCTTTCACATCGATGTTTCTCTCTCTCTCTGTCTTCCTCTCTCTCCCTCCCACTCTATCTGAACAAAAAAATGTAAAAATGTCCTTAGGTGAGGATAAAAAAAAAAAAAATTTCTTTGTTAATCCTCACCCGAGGATATTTTTTCCATTGATTTTTAGAGAGAATGGTTAGAGAGAGAGACACATTGATGTGAGAGAGACATCGATTGGTGCCTCCCTCATGTGCCCTGACCAGGGCCGAGGATCAAACCTGCAACCCAGGTACATGCCCTGGACCAGGAATCAAACCCGAGACACTTCAGTGTAAGGGTCGACACTCCAACCACTGAGTCACACTGGTCAGGGGAAATTTTTGGGGGGTATAATTATGTTCCATGAACTATTTTATACTACAAAATTATCCATTGCTTATCTGAAATTCAAATTTACCTGGGCGATCTGTATTTCTTTTTTTAAATATATTTTTTCTTTATTGATTTTAGAGAGAGAGAAAGGGAGAGGGAGAGAGAGATAAAAACACAGATGAGAGAGAACATCGATTGACCGCCTCTAGCATGCTCCCCCCACTGGGGATCGAGCCCACAACCTGGGCATGTGTCCTGACTGGGAATGGAACCGGTGACCTTTTGGTGCATGGGTCAACGCTCAACCATTGAGCCACACCGGCCAGCTGTGATCTGTATTCCATTCCGCCTTCCTACGCAGGGGGTCACTAAGAGGTGGGAGGACTGCAGGTAGACAGGTCATGAGGAAGTTCGAAGTCTGGCTGGTCCCAGTGCTGTCCCCAGAGCCAGCCGAGAGCCAGGCCCAAGCGGCCCAGAGACCTGAGGGCCTGGGTGGGCTGGAGCTGGCACGGCTTGCAGTGCGGAATGGGGGCAGGAAAGGCAAGTGGGAACTCTGCTCCCGCCAGGTGCCCTCCCCGCCACTCCTTCCTTGCCCTCACCTGCCAGGCCACCTCCGCGTTCTCGCCTCAGTGCCCACCCTGCCAGCCCCCTTCCCTCCGCCACACCCTCCTGCCCGCTCCCCTTGTGCCTCTGGACTCCCCTCTGGTGCTGCTGTCACGCGGTGTTCTTTCTTAAATGAAAACAGCATTTTGGGTGTGTCGTTCTTTTTCTCCTAATAAAAGTAATGTGTTCAGTATGGACATTTCAGGACTGGTAAACAAGTATAAGGAAGCAAATTAAAATCATGCATAATCCCACCCCCAGAGAGATCTACCAGCTATTCACATTTTAGTGTATTTGACCTTTCCCCGTGCGTGCGCGCATGTGTGTGTGAGTGTGTGTGTGTGTGAGTGTGTGAATACGGTCTCGCTTTCTTGATTTTTTCGCTTAACGACTGAAAACTAACAAGGATGTATTTGGGAGATCATTTGGAACTGTTTGTTAACTCTGAATGACACACTCGAAAAAAGAGACCACGCTTTGAAGACTGCATGAAGACTAATCTTTTTTCTTTCTTTTCTCAAAAGAAAACATCATTATTGATTTTATTACCCCAAAGTTCTTTAGAGTTTCCCTATTTTAAAAAAAGTTTTTTAAATTGATTTTTAGAGAGAGATGAAGGGAGAGGGGGAGAAGAAACATCCGTCCACAACCCAGGCACGTACCCTGACCAGGAATCCCATCGCAACCCTTCAGTGCACGGACACCCGGCCGAGCCACACCGGCCGGGGAGGACTCCCCTCTTTTTTTTTTTTATTGAAGTGAAATTGGCATGACCTAAAACAACAATTTAAAATTAATAATTCAGAGGCATTCAGTACATTGTGTCGTGTGGCCTCCTCTGTCTGGTTCCAAGGTGTTTTTGTCACCTGAAGGGAAGCCCCACATACATGAACGGTCATTCCTCCTCCCAGCCCCTGGCAGTCATGGGTCTGCTGTACCGATTCTGGGTATTTCATATAAACGGAATCATACAGCATGTGAGCATCCGTGTGTCAGAAGAAATTTAAATGTGCAGCAAAGCTGAAAGATGGCACAGTGTACAGCCAGATCCCTGCCCCAGATTCCACCGTCACGCTGGCTGGTTTTGCCTGTCGCTCACCTGTCCGTCACCGTGTGTGCGATGTATTATAGCTATCGGTCCCTAGGATATGTTTTTTTACTTTTAAAAGCCTTTATTTGCTCTGTCAGTGTGGCTCAGTGGATTGAGAGGTCCTGGTTTGATTCCGGGTCAGGGCACATGCCTGGGCTGTGGGCTCGATCCCCAGTAGGGGGCGTGCAGGAGGCAGCCGATGGATATATCTTTTTCACATAGATGTTTCTCTCTCTCCCTTCTTCTCTCTCTAAAAAAAAAACATTAAAAAAAAAAAAAAAGCCCTTATTTATGGAGGTGTAACTTATATAAGGAATGTAGAAAGCATCTAAATTGAGAGTTCAGCCCCAGGAGTTTTTTCAGTGGGTACCTGCATAAGCTCTGCTGAGGTCAAGAGAGAACATTTCCCAGAAGGCTCCCTTGTGACCTTTCCAATCAATGTCCCCCCGAGGTAACCACCATGCCGGCTCTCACCATCGTCGCTTCCTCCTGACAGAACTCTTGAACGCCTACAAGGCATCTCAGCTAGATGTTCCTTTCTCATCTTGGCTAGCATGTTTTGAAAGGGCTTGCATGCATTAGGTAATGATTAATTTACTTCCTCCTTTTGCAAAATTAATCTTTGACACTCTAATTGCCCAGGAGAGCTTCAGGTGGCGAGGGAGCAGATAAAATTCCACCCGAGCCAAGAACCGTGATGTTTTATTGTCGTGTTTTACCTGGCCAGCCTTACCCGAGTAGGGAGAAGGTTCAGCCCCACTGGCCTTCTGACACTTGGCCTCACCTCCAGGCCCGCTTGCCCGGCCCTCCTGGGGTTGGCTGGAGACGCGGCTTGGCCACCGTTTCTTCTCTGAAAGGCAGTCACGTCCTCACTCAGTACCATCACCTCCACGCAATCCTTTCTTCTTTGTCCATTTCTTCCTGTCTTTCTTTTGCTTTTTAAAATAGCTTTATCAAGGTTTATTTATTTCCTTCTTTAAAAATATGTTTTTATTGGTTTTTAGAGAGAGAAAGGGAGGAGAGAGAAATAGAAACATCGACTGGCCGCCTCCTGCACGCCCCGCACTGGGCATCGAGCAACGCGGAAAACGGGCAACGTCTTGGTGCATGGGTGGAGGCTCAACCACTGAGCCACACCAGCTGGGCTTGGGGCTTGTTTTAGATATCAGAAAATGCTCCCACTTCAAGGGTCTGATGCAATGATTTTGAGTAACTTTGCCGAGTGCTGCAGCCATTTCTCTAGCTTGGTCCTGACCATTTTCATCCCCTAGGAAGATCTCTCGTGCATTCCCATTCTGTCCATCCCTGCACCACCCACCCGGTTTCTGTCTGTGCGGATTGGTCGACTCAAGACAGTTTCCGTAAATGGAATCCTACACGGCCTGGCCTTTTGTGTCTGGCGCTTCTCGCTCCACTTTGTTCTCGAGGCCTTCCCTGACTGTCAGTGGTCTTTCTACCGCGGTGGGACGTTCCTCAGTTACAGTGAGGGGAGGGACTGCCCGCCTAGAGGACCCTGTGTTACACCCGGTCTGTCCTCAGCCCATCACTGACTTGTCACCACCTCCCCTGCTGGCCTAGGGTCCCCAGGGCCTGGCCAGTCTTCATGTGTGTCAAGTGAATTAACGGGCTGTTTAGAAACACTCTACCCTGCCTGCCAATTCATTGTCCTTCCCTAAACAAGCAAGACCTTGGACTCGGTGTCTTATTGATTGTTCCTCCCAGATATCCACCCACTCTGTTTACCCTCGCCATGTCCCAACACGAGCCACCTCGGCTCTCACCTGGGCACTGTCAGCTGCTGCCTGCCCTCCGCTTGTTCCTTCTCCCTGCAGAGCCCCAGGAGGCATCACCTTTGAGGATAGGTGGGGTCATGTCCTGTCCCTCCATAGTGCCATTCCGTGCTCTGGCCCCTGCCCCACAGCCCACAGGTCCTGCGTGCTGTGGCCTACCCTGCCCACCTCTCCTACTTCCTCCCTCATTTCACCATTCAGCCACGGTAGCTGCCATCATAGCTTGCCCTTTCCTGCCTCAGGGCCTTTGCACAGGCAGTTCCCTCTGCCTGGAACACTCTTCCCTTTCAGCCTTCATTCTTACCTTGTGTCACCACCTCAGAGGGGCCTTACTGACCACTGGAGCTAAAGTAGGTAGCCCTCATTCCACCTCTGGTGCGTTTCCTTGGTGAACAGTGACCTGTCCGAACTTGCAGTCATCTCTGCGGCTTATCTGTTGACATGCCTTCCTGGTCGTCTCCCCGCTGGGCTGGGCTGCATCCCAGAGCCCCACATGAGTAGGCTTTTGGGCTGTTTGCTGAGTGGCTGGAGCAGAGGATAGGCACGGCTGGGGAGGCCCTTCTGGCCCCCCTCTTTCCATCCCTACCATCCCTTCAGTACCCAGTGAGCCCCTGTCTAATGTCCCCCTCTTGTGACTGTCACAGGACCTGGCCCGGCTGCAGGAGGGCCGGCAGCCTGAGCACCGGGACGTGGCCCTGCAGAAGGTGTTGGCCTCGGAGAAGCTGCTGTACGTGCTGGAGGCGGATGCGGCCATTGCCAAGCACATGAAGCACCCGCAGGGGGACATGATCGCCGAGGAGTAGGTCTCTTCCGCTTCAGGTTCTGAGGGAGCCACTCGGGGCCAGGGCAGGAGGCCTCGGCCCACGGAGCATTCAGAACCACTTCGGGGCTTACTGAGGGCTACGTGTGTGCCGGGCACATGCCAAGTACTTTGTTGTTCTCAGGACAACCCATTTTGCCATCGGGGAGACAACTCAGAGCACTGGTATTCCCTGTTCTGGTCTTAGTGTGACCCCAACTTCCTGACCACCATGCTGTCTGACCTCCAGGCTCTGAGCATGCTTTCCCACTGCCTGACTCCCACCTGCCTGCCCAGGCTCGTGGTTCTTGTCTTAGCCCTGATGTGGACAAACCCACACCCAGGGTAGCAGGGGCAGGCGTCTCTCAGTACCCCACAACTCCCTGTGCCTGTCCCTTCGTGACCCACACTCCCCCTGTGGCTCTTGCTAGATGGTGGGCTCCAGAGAGCAATGGACCTGCCTGTTTCTTCCAGAACCTTCTGTGGTTTGGGGCACACAGTAGGCCCTCAGGAAGTGTTGATGGAAGGATGAAGGAAAGTGAACAGGAGGAGGGTGGGAGTGTTTGTCTGAAACCCAAGGCCCCTGTCACCCTGTCCTTCCGCTTGGGCAGTGTCCCTGCCAACTAGCCTGCTAACCAGGGTGGCCCCTCTCCCCACTCAGCATCCGTCAGCTGAAGGAGCGTGTGATGAACCTCCGTGGGAAACACAAGCAGATCTACAACCTGGCGGTGAAGGAGGTGGACCCCCAGGTCAACTGGGCAGCGCTGGTGGAAGAAAAACTGGTACGGCCCAGGCTTCGGCTGGGGAGGGGACCGTGTGTATAGGGGGAAAACCCCACCATTTAACACAGGCATGCCAGGAGAGAGTCGTGTTCCCGATGTTTTCCGATGTTTGTATCGATGAGAAGAGTGAGGCTCAGAGAGGTGCAGCACCTAGTCCAGAGTCACACAGCAGAAGTGATGGAGATTAAGACCCTCCTGGAAATCTCCCTCCAATCCTGGCTTGTTGGGGTCCTGGCAGGCTGGCAGATTTCTGGCCAGCCACTGTTCTTCCTGTGCCCTCGCCAGCCCATCTCCACCGTGGAGAGGCATGACCACTGGAGCCCAGGGTCCTCTCTTAGTGGTGTGACGCTGGGCAAATGACTCCCCCTGGCGGGGCCATCTGTGAAATGGACACATGGGGCCTCTGAGCTTGCCGTGAGACTAAATGAGATGAGATGTGTAGATGAAAGTGACAGCCTCTCCCTGCATCCCCCACGGGGCCACTTGGCTCACTCCCTGACTGGTCCTGGGAGGAGGAGTCCGCGGCCCCGCCCACCCTCATGCACTGTCCCCTCCCCCTCCCCCTCTCAGGACCAGCTGAACAGCCAGAGCTTCGGAACAGACCTGCCGCTAGTGGACCACCAGGTGGAGCAGCACAACATCTTCCACAACGAGGTCAAGGCCATCGGGCCCCACTTGGCCAAGGATGGGGGCAAGGTGGGCGCAGGTAGTGGAGGGGCTTGGGAAGGGAGGGTCTCCCCCTGCACCCCGCCCTAACCCATGTCCTGGGCTCTGTCCTCAGGAGCAGAGCAGCGAACTCCAGGCCAAGTACCAGAAACTGCTGGTGAGAACGGGTGGGGAGCTGCAAACAGAATGGAGGGAGGTGAAGTGGGAAGACGTGGTACCCCAAGCCTTTTCAAAACCTTTAAAGAATGAATTCTTTTAAAAATGCACAAGTGCCCTGGCCGGTGTGGGTCAGTGGTTAGAGCATTGGCCCATGCACCAAAGAGTTGTGGGTTCGATTTCCGGTCAAGGGCACGTACCTGGGTTGCAGATTCGATCCTCAGACCTCGTCAGGGCATGTGCAAGAGGCAACCAATCAATGTGTCTCTCTCACATCAATGTTTCTCCCCCCACCCCACTCCGTCCCTCTCTTCCACTCTCTCTAAATATCAATGGAAAAAAATAACCTGAGGTGAGGATTAACAATGACAAAATAACTGCACAAGGGATGCATAAATGCTTTCCTGTTGCAGATGTTTCAAGCACCCGATGTGAGAATGGGGGGAGGTGGAACACAGCTGTGGGCAGGCTCTGGAGCCAACTGCCTCCACCTTATTGGTGGGGAGACTGTGAATGAGCTACTTAACTTGGGAGCCTCAGTTTCCTCATCTGTTAAGTGGAGTTATTGCAAGTCCCTGTCTCATTGGATGGCTTTGCAGATGGCGTTAGTTAATGTTAGAGGAGACCTCGGCGCAGTTTGGGCTCATGGTAGCCCCATGAATGTGTTAGCTGCTCTTCTTATTTGCAAGGCAAGATGCTGACGTCCCTCCTCCTTCCCCGTCCTCCCTGCCCACCCCTCCTGTTGTTAGATGTAAAGCCCTAGCAGTGTTCTTCTAGCCATCTATACAATGGCCTGACAGAGATAAAAGTGGAAGCTGTAGTTGCTCAGATTTATTGAGCACCGACTACTTGCCAGACTTTGTGCCCTGTGAGATCATGCTGTCATCCTGACTGTGCAGAGGAGTAAACTGTGGCTCCACAAGATGTCAGTGCCATGAGGGTTCTGTTTTGTCCACTACTGTACCTCCCACGCCTAAGTGCAATGCCTGGCACTTAGTAGGTGCTCAGTAAATGTTTTCTGAATGAATGAATGAGTTCTGGAGGGTCAGTGACTTATCCAAGGGGCCACAGCAGGTGTGGCGCGAAGCCTCAGTCCCATCCCCCATCCCGCAGGCGGCGTCGCAGGCCCGGCAGCAGCACCTCAGCTCGCTGCAGGACTACATGCAGCGCTGCACCAATGAGCTGTACTGGCTGGACCAGCAGGCCAAGGGCCGCATGCAGTACGACTGGAGTGACCGCAACCTTGACTACCCCAGCCGCCGGCGTCAGTACGAGGTGGGTGCTGGGGCCTGGGGGCTGAGGGCAGGGGCTCAGGAGGGAGCACAGGTCTGCCAGACTGGGTGCTAATCCCTCTACTTTCCCCCTTTCCCCATGCAGAATTTCATCAACCGGAACCTGGAGGCCAAAGAAGAGAGAATCAATAAGCTGCACAGCGAGGGAGACCAGCTGCTAACTGCTGAGCACCCTGGGAGGAACTCCATTGAGGTGAGTTTGGGGTGGGGGATACCATTCAGCTCCCTACAGTGCCTTCATGACAGTTTTTAAAAAGCACCACTTTGGGGACATACAGCCCCTGTGCAGTGTGCAGACCACGCACCTGTGCACAGCAGCCCTGCTTGGCCCGTGACACGTCCCTTCTCTCTTCTTCCCACCCCTGGGAAGATGCTGGCTGCCTCTGTGGGAGCCACGCCCATGCAGATGCCAGATGCCCCCACCCCACCACCACCATTCTCTGGGCCGGAATCCCACCGTGGTGGCCCAGGCACCTGCTCAGCAGTCACCTCCCCCCTTCTACAGGCTCACATGGAGGCCGTGCACGCAGACTGGAAGGAGTATCTGAACCTGCTCATCTGCGAGGAGAGCCACCTGAAGTACATGGAGGACTACCACCAGGTGCCTGCCAGCCCTGGGCCCGTGGGTGGGAGCCCTCCCTGCGGCTTCCACCAGGAGCCGTGCAGGGCTGCCTTCCTGGGCCTCCCCGTGCCCGAGCTGTGCCTCAAGCTCGCCCAGCCCTGGTCAGTCTTCTTGGGGTCCGGGGCTGGAGAGTGTAAATTCACCAGGTGATTGTGAGGCCCAGGAATGGATGTGTGGGTTTTTTGTTTTGGTAAAATACATATAAAAAAATTGCCATTTTAGCCATTTTTAAACATACAGTTCAGTGGCATTCATTACATTCACAATGTGGTACAACCATCACCACTGTCTTTCCAAACTCATTCATCGCCCCCAACAGGAACTCTGAACCCACTAAACCGCCACTCTTCATCCTCCCCTCAGCCCCTGGTAACCTCTGATCTACTTCTGACTCTTTGGATTTGCCTGTTCTAGGTGTTTCATATAAGTGGAATCCCATGCTATGTGACCTCTTGTGGCTTCGTTCACTGAACATATTTTCAAGGGTCATCCACATTGTAGTATGAATCAGAATGTCATTCCTTTTTATGGCCAAATAATATCCCATCGCACGGGTGGATCTCATTGTGTTTATCCATTCATCTGTTGGTGGATACTGGTTGTTTCATAGGAATGTTTTTGTTTTGGTAATCCTCACCCGAGGATATTTTTTCCATTAATTCTTAGAGAGTGGAGAGAGGTGGGAGTGGGGGGGGAGAGAAAGAGAGAAGCATCAATGTGAGAGACACATATTGATTGGCTGCCTCCCAAACATGGCCCAACCAGGGCTGGGGATTGAACCTACAATCCAGGTATGCGCCCTTGCCTGGGAATTGAACCTGTAACCCTTTGGTCTGCAGGCTGAACTTGTAACCACTAAGCCAAATAAGCCAAGGTGAAAAGTGGTTTTTTTCCCTAATTTTTTTTATTGATATTTTATAGAGAAAGGAAGTGAGAGGGAGAGAAAAATTGATGAGAGAGAAACATCAACATCCATCAGCTGCCTCCTGCACGCCCCCTACCAGGGATCAAGCCCACAACCCTGGCATGTGCCCTGACTGGGGATCCACCAATGACCTCTTGGTACATGGGTTGACACTCAACCAATGAGCCACACCAGCCAGGCCGGAATGTGGTATTTTTTTTTTTTTTTTTGGTACATGCCCTTTGCAGGAACCAAACCCAGGCCTCTCTGGTCCACAGGCCGAAGCTCCAACAGCTGAGCCAAACCGGCCAGGGCCAGAATGTGTTTGGTTGTTTTTGTTATCCTCACCCGAGGACATTTTTGCATTTTTTGTTCAGATAGAGTGGGAGGGAGAGAGAGGGAGAGAGAGAGAGAGACAGAAACATCGACGTGAAAAGGACACATCGAGTGGTTGCCACCCGCACGACCAACCAGGGCCGGGGATAAACTGAAACCGAGGTACATGCCCCCAGTGGGAACCGAACCTGGGTCTCTGTACTGCAGGCCGATGCTCCAACCGCTGAGCCAAACCAGCCAGGGCCAGAATGTGTTTTTTAACAAGAGCTGTGGGTGACTTATGATTGGGTGGTCTGGGGACACTTGAACTCACATGACATGTCTGTAACTCCTGGTTCAGTGTCTGAGCCCTACTGGGCTCTGAGCATCACAGGGCAGAATGATTCCAGAGTTGATGGACTGAAGAATGGGCAAAATAATTTTCTAGAACAAGCGGGGAAGCTTGTTTTCCAAGAATCAAAAATGAAAGTATAGCATTAAGTAAGGGTGTCCCTAGCACAAAGAGGAATGAAATTTGAGAGAACCCAAGCTTACTGGTGTGCACATGAAAGTTAATATGTCAAAGAAGTGGTGTCAAGTGGATGGTGGGAAGGGACCTGGCTTCTTCCCCATGAGATCCTCTCAGAAGCCAGGCTGGGGTGTCCCGAGCAGCAGAGCCTGTGGACTCGGGGCAAGTGGGAGGCTCGGCCCCGACTGGGACTGGACTTGAAGCCACAAACAGGATTAGCCAGGTGTCTTAGTGGTTTCATGTTCATAATTGGGCCACCGGTCTCCTAGTTCCACAAAGACGTGAAGGATGCTCAGGAGTTGTTACGCAAGGTGGATTCAGACCTGAACCAAAAATACAGCCCTGACTTCAAGGACCGATACCAGATTGAGTTGCTGCTGCGGGAGCTGGATGTGAGTGATGGAACCATGAGTGACTGTGTGTGTCCTCTCCCCACCCTCAGCCTTCAGCAGGCCCCTCCACAGCTCCCTCCTGCTGCTTGACCCCCATGCCCCCTCTATTCAGGACCAGGAGAAGGCTCTGGACAAGTATGAGCACGTGGTGCAGGGCCTGCAGAAGCGAGGGCAGCAGGTGGTGCCCCTCAAGTACCGCCGGGAGACGCCACTCAAGCCCATCCCGGTGGAGGCACTCTGTGACTTTGAGGGTGATCAGGTGAGCTGCTGCCCAGGTGCCCCAGGCAGGCCAGGCCCAAATCTGCCTCTTTTTGTGTCACTGAAAGGTCTTAAGAGTGACATGGCAGAATGCAGGGCCACAAATGTTTTCAGGAACCTGTGCCCTGTCTTTGGGCGTCACTCTCTGCCAGCCCTTCAGCTTCCCTGACCTTCTGTGCTGTCAGCTTAGCAACCCCAGTCTTTCCAGCAGGGGTGCTAGAGAAGGTCCTCATTGGCCCAATTTGACTCATGCCAGCCAAACCAAACCAATCACTGATGGTGGAGGTGAGGATAAGGCCATCCTGTCGTTGGCCAGGCCTGAGTCACATGTCTACCCTGAGTAGTAAAGGACTGAGAGAAGGGTGTTCCCCAAAGGGAAATCCAGGTGGGTTTCCCCGGTCCTTCCCAACTATGGCACAACGTCTTGAAAAGGATCTGAGAGATGGGCTAAGACTCTCCAAGTGTCAAAGTTGGGGGGCAGGGGCAAGATGGCTCCTGGGCTCTCAGGCTACTGGCTGAGGCAGGTCTCTCTGTGCCTTCTCACTGTTTGGCCTGCCCATGCCAGGGCCTGATCTCAAGGGGCTATAGCTACACCCTGCAGAGGAACAACGGGGAGAGCTGGGACCTCACTGACAGCGCGGGAAACAAGCTGACCGCTCCAGCCGTCTGCTTCATGATCCCCCCCACCGACCCAGAGGCCCTGGCTCTGGCCGACAGGTACAGGCAGAGGAGGGAACCAGCATGGACTGGCCCCTTAGAACCCTTCACAGCCCTGGGTAACACCCCCATCCGTGCACCCACTTGGAGGCTCAAGTGGGACAGGAAGATCCTGTTGGCTGGGCTGACTTGCCATTGTATGCATGTCCAGCTGTGGGCACAGTTCAGTGAGCAGTTTCTCTGTTAAGTGCCTCCGGGCCTTTACACATGCTGTTCCCTTTACCTGGACACCTACTCACTGGTTAGCTCAAGCCTCTCGGTGTAGGCCTCAACTCCAGGGTCACCTCTTCTGTGAAGCCTTCCCTGACTGCCCCCTGGCCCAACACCCTGGCTCCAGAAGTGCTGCTGCCTGTCAGCTCTCAAGCACCTCCTGCTTCCCACTGCACATGTTCTCTATCAGGGCGCTTTGTGTGTGTGTCGGTCTCATGGGCAGGGGCTCCTGGAGATTTACTGTTTCCAGGGCTTTGTGAAGGACGGACCCACCCATGAACTTGGTTGAATGAGTGATTCTAGGAATGCCTTCACTTATTCATTTAGCAAGTATTTTTTGAGCACCTGACTACTGCTACCTCAGGGGTAACATCTTAGTAGAAGACAAAAGAACAAACAAGATGATTTATTTAAAATGTATTTTTATTGATTTCTTAGAAAGGGAGAGAAATAGCGATGTGAGAGATACATCAATCAGCTGCCTCCTGCATACCCCCCACTGGGAATCAAGCCCACAATCTGGGCATGTGCCCTGACTGGGAATCGAACCGGGACCTCTCAGTCCATGGGAGGATGCTCAATCCACTGAGCCACATCAGCTGGGCAAACAAACAAGATGATTTTAGATAGTAAGACTTGCTGTGAAGGAGAAAGAGAGAGGGGAGGGAGGGAAGGAAGAAAAGGGCCCATATGTACCCACAAGCAAAGACAGACCAGTGTTTCAGGAAATGCTGCGTGTGTGTGTTGTGATTTAACTTTTCAAACCATTTTGATAAGCCGCCTGACTCCTTGCATTGTTGGCCCAGCTCAAGTCCAGGGTCTTGTGTCTGTGGGTGCAGGGGCAGTGGGCTGCCCTGGGTCACCAGCCCGTTTTTGCTCTCACAGCCTGGACAGCCAGTATCGGAGCGTGCGGCAGAAAGCAGCCGGGACCAGGACTGCACTCCAGCAGCGGCACGAGGTGCTGAAGGCAGAGAACCCTGGAGGTGGGTACTGGGGCCACTGCCTAGTCTGTGGGGGATGGAGAGGAGGCGCTGGACCCATGGTCTGTGCTGCAGATGGGACAGTGTGGGTTGGGCATGGCAGGGGTGGGAGAGGCTAGGCCAGCCCTGAGGTCCCAACTGACATCCTAGGACCCCTTCCTGGGACTCATGTCCCCAAACTGCCACCTGACTCTCTGATTTCCCTCTGGCAGATGCATCGGACCTGCAGGGACGGCAGTTGCTTGCTGGCTTGGACAAGGTGGCCAGCGACTTAGACCGGCAGGAGAAGGCCATCACGGGGATCCTGCGGCCACCGCTGGAACAAGGCCGGGCTGTGCAGGACAGTGCCCAGCGGGCCAAAGACCTCAAGGTACCACCAGGCTGGGGGCACAGGCTGGGCCCCCAGGATCTTTGGGGCCCCTGCTCAAGTTTTCATCCCCACAGGGGTCTTTGGTGCTCAACAGGGACCATCTGAGTCATGGGGGGAGAGTGTTGTGCTAGGCTGAGGATCAAGGAGGTGCCTGAGCCCTGATGCCCTGCTTCAAACATGTCCTTAGGAGAGAGGCCTGCTGAGGCTCATCCCACCTCTGCAGTTTGTCACCAAGCAGCTCAGTGCTGAGCCAAGCAGGAGGCCGCAGTGCAAGAGGCTGGATGCAAACAGCATCCACTGTTCCCCCTTTTCACAGTCTCCCTAGTTCTCAGACACCCTCTGCAGCAGGGGTAACCATTCTTGGTTTACAGAGGAGAAATGGCCTCATATCACAGCTGGTAGGGCCAAGTCAAGGCCCAGAGGATGCCTGGTATGGGGTGGGAGCAGAGGCCAGGCCCCACCATGTCCCTTGCTAAGCTGCTTGGAGTTGTAGCGTCCCCAGCTGTGAACAGGCAGAGAAAAAGTACCCTCACAAGGTTGACTCCAAAGATGAATGAAATCATGTGTGGTACATGGACCAGTGAGTGCTGGGAAATGGCCTGTTTATCCCCTTGTGAAGCATAGTCCCCTGCTTCAGAATCCCTGGGATGCTCAGTACAAATGCAGACTCCAGACCCCCAACAGGCTCCCAGGGAGAGCCCAGGCCTCTGTATTTCAATCAGAGCTGCACCCCCCCTACCCCCGGGCAGATTCCCCTGTTCCCAAGCTTGCAGACCAGTAGGGGGAGGAAGCTGCCCAACTGTGGATAACAGGAGGGCCTCTGGTCTCCATAGAACATCACCAATGAGCTTCTGCGGATAGAGCCTGAGAAGGCACACAGCACAGCCGAGTGTGAGGCCTTCATGCAGGCCCTTCCGAGCAGTGGCTGCATACCCTTACTAAGGACCCGGGTGGAGGACACCAACCGCCGATACGAGCGCCTGGTGCAACTGCTGGACTCTGCCCAGGAGAAGTGGGTGTCAAGTTGGCAGCAGGGAGGTCAGGTGGGGTCAAGGGGCCAGGCAGGCACTCCTTCACTCCTGACCTGTGTCCTCAGGGTTGATGTTGCCAACCGCCTGGAGAAGAGCCTGCAGCAGGGCTGGGAGGTACTAGCCACATATGAGAACCAGCTGACCCAGGATGACATGGTACCCGAGAGTGGCCGTGCCCTGGACAACAAGAGGCAGGAGCTGGCGGTGAGTCTAGGGACCCCATGGGCCTGGACAGATGAGATGATCAAGGCCCAAGTGGTCAGGGCAGCAAGTCTCTCCAGGTTCGGATGCCTGCAGTGCGCCACACTGGAAGTTGTAACTAGAGGTGCACGGCACAAACCCCAGCTGCTCAAGGGGTTTGGGTGGCTTGTGGAAATTGGGTACTAGTGTTTTAAAATCAAAGATGTGCATACACCCCCCCCCCCCCAAGATTTCCAATATCTCTGGAGCAGCTTCCCCCAATTCCCAGCACCTGCCTGACCACTATGGGTATTCAAGTTTGTGAGAGCGAGGGAGGCCCTTCACACATCAATTCACAAAATCCTGGCTGTGTGTTGAGACCCTCACCTCAGAGCCAAGGAAATGGGCTCAAAGAGCAAAGCCTTCATCCAAGGCCTGGAGGCTAGAGAGCAGGTGACCATTCCAGTCCTGGGTGCAGCAGCACAGGGCACACAGGCTGCCAGCCACAAGGTTTTTAGTAGTTAGCTTTTCCAGGTTTTGTTCAATGTTAACAGAATGAATCATTGTAGAAATGGTCACCAGATTTGAGGAAAAACACAGAGGCAAGGTCCCAGTCCCTTCCCATGCCCAGGCTTATCATCCTCCAACACCCCCCCAAAACACACACCCACCCCACCCCTCCAGGTGGCCCCAAACACTTGGGGCAGTGCTGCATTGGCCCCTGCAAACTCTACCAGAGCACCCACGGTCTGCCCCTCTGCCCTGCAGGCCATGGCCTCCGAGCTGCAGGCCCAGAAGTCCCTTCTCACTGAGGTGGAGCAGAACCTGCAGGCGGCCAAGCAGTGTTCCAGCTCCCTGGCCAGCCGCTTCCAGGAGCACTGCCCAGACCTGGAGCGCCAGGAGGCCGAGGTGCACAAGCTGGGCCAGCGCTTCTACAATCTCCGCCAGCAGGCTGAGCTCAGGTGAGGGGCCCAGGTTGGCCTTGGCTGAGCTAGTCTGCCTCAAGGCCACAGGGTGGGTTTCTGCTGATACCACAGAAGGCTGTTTTCTAAATAATTTGTTTTTTGAAAAAAGCAATACATACACAAGGTAAAAAACTCAAAGTGAGCCCTGGCCAGTTTGTCTCGGTGGTTAGAGCGTCGGCCCGTGGACCAAAGAGTTGTGGGTTCGATTCCGGTCAAGGGCACGTACCTCGGTTGCAATTCATCCCTAGCCCTGGTCGGATTGTGAGGGAGGCAGCCACTTGGTGTGTCCCTTTCACTTTGATGTTTCTCTCTCTCTTCCTCTCTTTCTCCCTCCCATTCTATCTGAACAAAAGTGGAAAAATGTCCTCAGGTGAGGATTAAAAAAAAAAAAGCTCAGAGTGATTATAATGAACAGCTTCTTTCCCCCAAAGCAAGCACTGCTACCAGTTTCTTATGAATCCCTCCAAAAAGGTGTTCTGTACAAGCTGGGGTAGACAGATAGCACATGAATGACAACCTATCATGTACATGGTATCTTATATTTTTCCTGTCATATATTTGCCAGCCTCATGAGTAAGTATTCCCTTCTCTTCTGTTTTCTGGAAGAGTTTGTATAAAACTGATATTATTTCCTTAAATACTTGGTAGAATTCACCAGTGAGGCTGTCTTGGCTTGCAATTTATTTATTTTTTGTGTGTTTTTTTGGTTTTTATCCTCACCCGAGGACATTTTTGCATTTATCTTCAGATAGAGCAGGAGGGAGAGAGGGAGGAAGAGAGAGAGAGAGACATTGAGTGGCCGCCACCCACACAACCCAACCAGGGCCTGGGACAAACCGCAACCAAGGCACATGCCCTTAGCGGGAACCGAACCTGGGACTCTCCGGTCCACAGGCTGAGGCTCTAACCACTGAACAAAACTGGCCAGGGCAATATTCAGACTCTTTAAATAGGCTACTCTTTGATGCATCTCATTCTTGAGTCAACTTCAGTAGATTGTGTCTTTCAAGGAATTTGTCCATCTCACCAACTTGTAGAATTTATTGGCATAACATTTTTCATAATATTCTTTTATCCTTTTACTGCCTGCCGGTTCTGAGGGGATATCCTCTATAATTCCTGATGTTAAATCTTCCTTCATTGTATTTGTATATTCTCTTCTTTATTCCTGATCATTCTGAGGTTTACTAATTTATTAACCATTTCAAAGAACTAGCTATGGTTTCAATGATATTTCTCCTGTTTTCTTCTTTCCTGTTGCATTGGTATCTGCTTTTTATTATTTCCTTATTGCTGCTTAACTTAGATTTAATTTGCTCTTTTTATTTCTTAAGATGGGTTTGTTTTTTTTTAAATCATCAATTGAGGATATGTTGTTTATTTTCCTTGTTGTTAATCCTCAACTGAGGATATTTTTTTATTGATTTTTTTTAGAGGGAGGGAGAAAGAAACATCAATTGATTGCCTCCCACACGACCCTACCCAGGGCCAGAGATCGAACCTATAACCCAGGTACATGCCCTTGACTGGGAATTGAACCCGCAACCCTTCGGTCTATGGGCAGACCCTCTAACCACTGAGCGAAGCTAGCCAGGGCTGAGAATATATTTTTATTGATTTTGGAGAGAGAGGAAGGAAGAGGGGGAGAGAGAAATATCCATCAGTTGCCTCCCATACATGCTCCAATCAGAAAACGAACCTGCGACGTTTTGTTGCACAGAACAACACTCCAACCGAGCCACACCAGCCAGGGAGAGAGCATTCTTTTCTAATATAAACATTTAATCCCACATATTTCCTTCTCAGCACTGTTTTTTTTTTTTTTTTTTTATCCTCACCCGAGGATATTTTTCCATTTTTTGTACAGATAGAGTGGGAGGGAGAGAGAGAGAGAAACATCGACGTGAAGGGACACATCGAGTGGCTGCCACCCGCACGACCAACCAGGGCCGAGGACAAACTGCAACCGAAGTCCGCGCCCTTAGCGGGAACCGAACCCGGGTCTCTCCGGACCGCAGGCCGACGCTCTAACCGCTGAGCCAAACTGGCCAGGGCCTCAGCACTGTTTTTGCTGTCACACATTTCCATATGTTTTTATTTTTGGTGAGTTCAAAAGATTTCTTAACCTCCCTTGTGATTTCTCCTTACACCTGTGGGTGATTTAGGTCCTAAAATACATAGTAAGTATCTCTGCACGTCAGTACACGTGGACCTACCTACCTGTTCTTCAGAGGTCAGGGAGTACTCTAACTTAACATTCCATAATATACTTATCTCCAGTTAAATTGCATTTGCTGCCCACCCTCCCCCCCCCTTAAGAAAAATGAACTCACACACACACACACACACACACAGAACACAGATGACTCCTGGGGCCCTGGCCAGTCTGGCTCAGCAGTTAGAGCGTCGGCCCTTGGACCAAAGGGTCGTGGGTTCGATTCCTAGTCAAAGACACATACCTAGGTTGCAGGTTTTATCCCTCACCCTGGTCGAGGTCATGTGGGAGGCAACCAACTGATGTATCTCTCTCTCCCCCTCACTTTCACTCTATCTAAAAATCCATGGAAAATATCCCCAGGTGAGGATTAACAATAAAAAAAAAGGGACAGGGGCCTGACTAATGTGGCTTATTGGTTGAGCACTGACTCACGCACCAAGAGGTCGCTGGTTTGATTCCCAGTCAGGGCACATGCCCAGGCTGCTGGCTTGATCCCTGGCAGGGGGCGTGCAGGGGACAGCCGATTGATGTTTCTATCTCTTCTTCTCCCTTCCTCTCTCTAAAAATCAATAAAAACATATTTAAAAAAAAGGGGGGGAGACAGGGGAAGCTTTTATTGAAACACCTGCTCACTGTGCCAGAGGCCTGACCAGCTTTGCTCCCATAGAGCCCAGAGCCTGCGGAGTGCCAAGGCTGCCTATGATGACTATCGCAGTGGCTACGACCATGTGCTCCAGTTCTTGTCCAACATCCCAAGCTATGAGCCGCAGGAGACAGACAGCCTCAGCCAGATGGAGACCAAGCTAAAGAATCAGAAAGTAAGACAACTGCTTCTGCATTCACAGGCATACCGTCACAAGGTGGGATAAGAGGTCAATCAGTCCCTTTTGTGGAAGGGAACCAGGGAATAGCTGCCACTTGCCCTGGCAGAGCTGTGATCTCATGGGACCTCAACCCTGCTTGGCTCCCAGCACCTAACTCTCTGAGAATAAGGATAGTTTTGCTCACTTCTCCCTCCATAGTGCCCAGCATGGGTCCTGGCCCAGAGTGGACACTCAGTGCAGGCTGGCTGAATGAGTGAATGGCTATAGAAATAGAAGAGGTGTCTGCATGGGGAAAATAATCTCATTTCCAAAGTTCAGAGTCCTGGGTCCTTAGAAGGAAGAATGACACAGGGTGAGGGACGAGGAACACAGGAACCCAAGAGGCTAAAATAAAATCCCAGTTCACTATTAGCTGTGTCCCCCTCCGGAAAGTCCACTGAACCTCACTGTGCCTGGCCTTTTTCACTAATAAAAACTGGATAATGATGGTACCTCACAGTATTGTTGGAAGATTAAATGAGATAATCTAAAGTAGAATAGTGCCTGACACTTTGAAGCACACAATAAACATTCTTTTCCTGGCAAAGATAATCATCTTTATCTTTCTTCACAGGGTCTTAGAATTGCCTTTGTGACAAACACATGCATACATGAAAGCCATTCATTGTACTTTGTACTATAGAAGAAGAACTTCAGATTTAAGGAATCCAGCTAATTTACCAAGGGTCAAATTTTTATCTTTAAAGTCTTTGTTGTTTTACAGAACTTGCAGGATGAAATAGCAAGAAGAGAACAGGAAGTACAGAAAGTCTGCACTCATTCCCAGCAGTACCAGCAAGCTGTCAAGGTGAGAAGCAAAATCCCACCCAGAGTGTAAAACACCATCATGGCCTCTGGGAAGTGAAGCACTGGGCCTAGCAGGTCATCCTCAGGCCCTGCCGGCAGCCATGCAAATGGGTACAGTTCTTTGGTAAAATAATATGGTACTAGGCATCAAATACCGGAACAGGGTTTTGTACTGTTTGAAACAGTTAACTGGAGGGAATTTATCCCAATGGAAAAAATACAGAAGAACAATATAGGATAAATAAAATCACTATAACAATACTATTCATAATAGCAAAATAAACAAACTAGAAATAACCTAAATGTCCAATAGCAGAGGAATGGCTAGGTAAATTATCATCTACCCACTTGATGGATTATAAAGTCACCAAACTGATAAATCAGAGGAGTTAAATGGAGAAAGCACAACATCACTCTCTAGGCATGAAGGGAAGGCCTGAAGAGAGCCCTCTGGGGTGGAAGGGGAACTGTGGGCATACTTTTTCTTGTCTCACATGTTGTTCAGTGACATAGCTATGTATATTGATATACTGGGGGTTCTCAAACTCCTGGCAGTCAGTACACGGGACAGCTGAGCAGAAGACCTCTGCAGTCAGCTAGAAGGGCTGGAAGAACACTGCAGTCTCAACTGACCTTGTCTGCCCTCTGCCATGTCTCTCCCCCAGGACTATGAGTTAGAAGCAGAGAAACTAAGGTCCCTTCTTGACTTGGAGAATGGAAGGAGCAGCCATGTGAGCAAGAGAGCCAGGCTCCAGTCCCCTGCTGCCAAAGTGAGGGAAGAGGTGAGCTCTGTGGCTAGGTGTTCTTGTCCAACCTTCCAAGGAACGTGGCATGCAGGCCTCAGAGATGCAGGTACAATAGGGAAACTGGGCTGAAAGCTTTCTTGGGTGCAAACAGGTTTGTGTAAGAAAAAATAACGTTATGGGGCAGCGACATTGATATACCTAGAAAGACAGCCTGCTGGAGTAATCTGGGTCAGAGCCATGGATTAGGGAGGTTCTCACTCTGCTCCCCCCACCCAATACATACACAAAAGGCTGAAGTTATTATTTCCTCTACACACGAGAACATTAACACTCAGTCAAATGGAGATCTGCACAAGGCCACTGAGAATTTAGACTTCTGACTCTAAATCCAGTTTTCTCTCCACCAGAGAGACTGTAGAACTCCCTGTAGGAAGGGGCAAGAAGCTACCCTCTATCCCCAAATGCCAGACTTTTCAAAGCCCATCCTAGCTTCTTCCTGCTTAACCTGTTGACTCCTATTTGCTGAATGCTCTTCTATAGGAAGCGGCTCTTGCTGCCAAATTCACTGAAGTTAATGCCATCAACAGACAGAGGCTGCAGAACCTGGAGTTTGCTCTGAATCTGCTGAGACAGGTAATGAATCTTAGTGTAACACAGTCTACTCAAAACTGTTCCAACAGGTGAGAAACAAGACTTATTCAGCCTCAAAGAAATAGCTTGTAAACTAGGGGGAGTATCCCTTGCAAAGACGGCTGGGTAGCACCAGTGTAAATACTGGCCCAAGCCAATGCCTCCTATTCACATGAGTATAACTTATATATTCCATCCAACAACACTTTGCTGAGTACCTAGTAAGAGGTAACATTTTTAGAAGTCAATAATGTTTACGAAAGCACTGTAATAACCCCCAGGAAGCAGTGGTGAGGGAGCAACTCAACACTCATCAGTGGGTAATTAAATTATGGTCTGTCCACATGTAGCTGTTAAACAATGAAGTAGGGCTCTCTGTAGAGTTCTCTCTGTATGTATATTAAATGCAACAAGCAGAGTTCAGAACTGGGGACTTAGCATTTGTGTAGAGAAACAAACATGTGGCACACACTAAAAGTGTACGACTTGTCATTAAGATGACAGATAACCACCCTTTTAGCAATAGGACAGGACCAGGGGTGGAAGACTGATTTCATTTCACAATCTTCTATGGTTTTAAAATATTTTACCAGATGCAGTTTTTAAAAACCTAAATTAGTTGTTTTACCATTTTTAAAGTAACCCTAGAACTCCTGTGAACCCAGCACTTGGGAGTCCCTAGGGGATCACAGAACAACCAGTCTGACCTATTCAAAGGTGGCCCCAAGCCATGGGCAGAGTCCGGATTTAACCATGCACTGTCTTCTCCTTCCCAGCAGCCAGAGGTCGGAGTGACCCATGAGACCCAGCAGGGGAGCCAGCCAGGCTCCAGAGCAGAGGAGTCGTGGAAGATTCGGAAGGAGCTGGACGAGGAGACTGAGCGGAGGCAGCAGCTGGAGAAGGAGGTCAAGAGTGCCCAGGAGGAAATCCAGATTCTGCAGAATCAGAACCCCCAGGAAGCAGTGGTGAGAAAGGAAGTGCTGAAGAAGGTTCCGGACCCAGTGCTTGAGGAGAGCTTCCAGCAGATGCAGCGGACCCTGACAGAGGAGCAACACAAGAACCAGCTGCTTCAGGAGGAGTTGGAGGCGCTGCAGCTGCGGCTACGTGCCCTGGAGCAAGAGACCAGGAACGGGGGTCAGGAGTACATAGTCAAGGAGGTTCTGCGCATCGAGCCAGACAGAGCCCAGGCCGATGAGGTCTTAAGGCTGAGGGAGGAGCTGGAAGAGCTGAGAAGGCAGAAGGGCACCCGGGAAGCAGAAGCGGTCCTCCTGCAGCAACGCATCGCAGCCCTGGCTGAGGAAAAGAACCGGGCGCGGGAGAAGGTCACTGAGAAGGAGGTGGTGAAACTGCAGAATGACCCCCAGCTGGAGGCAGAGTACAGGCAGCTGCAGGAGGACCAGCAGCGGGAGGGAAAGCGCAGGGAGAAGCAGGAGGAGGAGCTAAGTTTCCTGCAGGACAAGCTAAAAAGACTGGAGAAGGAGAGGGCCATGGCTGAAGGGAAGGTCACCGTCAAGGAGGTGCTCAAAGTGGAAAAGGACATGGCAGCTGAAAGGGAGGCCAGCGATCTGAAACGCCAGTATGAGGATGAGACTGCCAAGGCTCGTGCCCACCAGAGGGAGAAGAGTGAGCTGCTCCGAAAGATTTGGGCCTTGGAAGAGGAAAATGCCAAGGTGGTGGTACAGGAGAAAGTGCGGGAGATCGTCCGGCCAGACCCCAAGGCAGAGAGTGAAGTGGCCAACCTCCGTCTGGAGCTCGTGGAGCAGGAGCGCAAGTACCGGGGTGCTGAGGAACAGCTGAAGAGCTACCAGGGTGAGCTGGAGGCGCTGAGGAGGCGGGGCCCCCAGGTGGAAGTCAGAGAAGTGACAAAGGAAGTCATTAAGTACAAGACTGACCCTGAGATGGAGAAAGAGCTCCAGAGGCTCCGGGAGGAGATTGTGGACAAGACCAGACTCATCGAAAGGTGTGATTTAGAGATCTACCAGCTGAAGCAAGAGATTCAGTCCCTGAAAGACACCAAACCCCAAGTACAGACCAAGGAGGTAGTCCAGGAGATATTTCAGTTCCAGGAAGACCCCCAAACCAAAGAGGAAGTGGAGTCTTTGAGGGCCAAACTCTCTGAGGAACAGAAGAAGCAAGTGGATCTGGAAAGGGAGAGGGCTTCCCAGGAGAAGAAAATCAAACAGAAGGAGGAGGAACTTTCCCAGGTGAAGGAAAAGGTGGTCCAACAGGAGGTAGTCAGATATGAGGAGGAGCCTGGCTTGCGGGCTGAGGTGGATGCCTTCAACCAGAGCATTGATGTGGAGCTCCGGCAGATCGACCACCTCCGCGGGGAGCTGCGGCGGCTACAGCGGAGGCGGGCTGAGCTGGAGCGCCAGCTGGAGGAGCTGGAGCGTGAGCGGCAGGCGCGCAGGGAGGCCGAGCTGGAGGTGCAGCGCCTGAAGCAACGGCTGGCTGACCTGGAGAAGGAGGAGGGGGAAGCCCAAGAGAAGGTGACCGTCAAGCAGAAAGTGGTGCTGCAGCAGGATCCCCAGCAGGCCCGGGAGCACTCCCTGCTCAAACTCCAGTTGGAAGAAGAAAGGCACCGGCGGCAGGTCTTAGAGAGCGAGCTTGAGACCCTGAAGAAGAAACTCATCAACCTGGAGAAGATGGAGGTCAAGGAAAAGGTAGTCTTCTCTGAAAGCATCCAGGTGGAGAAAGGTGACACCGAACAAGAAATTCAGAAGCTCAAGAGCAGCCTGGAGGAGGAGAGCCGGAGCAAGAGGGAACTGGACATGGAGGTGAGCCGGCTGGAAGCCAAGCTGTCAGAGCTGGAGTTCCACAACTCTAAGTCATCCAAGGAGCTTGACTTTCTCAGGGAAGAAAACCACAAATTACAGCTGGAGCGGCAAAACCTGGAGCTGGAGACCCGAAGGCTCCAATCAGAAATTGAAATGGCGGCGACAGAAACACGAGACCTGAGAAACATGACCACAGTGGACTCTGGAATGAACCTTGACTCCAGACTGTGGTCCTTGGAGAGAGAACTGGATGACCTCAAGAGGCTCTCCAAAGACAAAGACCTTGAGATTGATGAACTACAGAAGCGCCTAGGCTCTGTGGCTGTCAAGAGGGAGCAGAGAGAGAACCATCTACGTCGTTCCATCGTGGTCATCGACCCTGACACAGGCAGGGAGCTATCCCCAGAGGAAGCCCATCGGGCTGGCCTCATCGACTGGAACATGTTTGTGAAACTCAGAAGTCAGGAGTGCGATTGGGAGGAAATATCGGTCAAGGGTCCCAACGGGGAGTCCTCTGTGATCCACGACAGGAAGTCTGGCAAAAAATTCTCCATTGATGAGGCTCTACAGAACGGAAGGCTAACCCCTGCTCAGTACGACCGCTATGTTAACAAGGATATGTCCATCCAGGAGCTGGCTGTGCTTGTGTCTGGGCAGAAGTAGGCGCACCCTGTCCTCAGTCTCTTGGAAGCTGACACTGGCTCTCTCCTACCCCATAACCTTCTGGTGTCTTCTCTCTGGCCCTGTGCAGGCTCCTAATCCACGTGGAGCTGAGCATGTCACCCACACCCTCTTGGCCAAGCCACTCAGAGTACAGCTCATGTAAAAGCAGAATGGTCACTGGCTTCCCATCATTTAAACCATGTGAGAGACCTGCTTCGTCCTCCAATGATTCAAAATCACGAAGTCCTTCTTTCCTCTCCCTTTGCCTACACACTCCCATCTAGATACCTTGTGTGAAACCTGGAAGCAATCCGAACACTATTAAAGTACAAGACAACTGAGGCAGACAGGCTACTCCATGCAGCACTGGCCTTCACACACCAGATGGGGAAACTCCAGGGCATAAAGGCCTCCCTTCTACACACCCTTACATTCATCAAAGAACTGGGCCCCTTGGGGGTGCCGACCTGCACTCTCACTCCTCCAAGAGTCTGGCCGAGAGCCGACTTTCCGTCAGACTTCTAATGGTGAGACAGAACTGGGATCTGTGCCAGAAAAAGCACAAAGAAACCAGCACAGGGCCCTCTGTCAGCCAGACTGTCCCAGGAAAACACATAGAGAATTTTCTGGTTCTGAAACGAGTGTTTTCATAGTGGACTGTGTTGCTGTTAGCCTTAGCTTCAGTGCCTTACAAGTCTTGCTTATTCTCTAATTGGTACTTAGGTGTACTACACAGTTGATTTTTCACCAAATGAATTTCAGGCTCTCTGTATTTCCTGTATAACATAAGAAAATGGGAAGAAACAGGGAACTCCACTTATAGCGCAAAAATAAACACCTGGTGGCTTGACTCTAATTTCATGCTAAATGTGTTTTCTTCCTCTTGTGTGGGTGTGGTTTATTGCCCCTATTCCCTCTTGGCTTTCAGCCAAAGTGGATATCCCATATGAATATGCATTTACCAGTTCCTTTGGGGGAGAGAATTATTAGCAAATATGGCAAAAAGAAAAGAATGAGAAACTACGTACTGGAAACCTTGAAACAATTTATTAAGTTGCTTTATACAAGATTAACAATTTCCACACCACCCCCTAACACCACCTAGTGGCTGCACCAAAGCCACAGTCCCTTTCACACCTAAGAAACGGCCGCACCAAGGAAAGCCCTGCAGCACCGCAGCCCCCAGGCCCGGAGCCCACTCTGCCTGTAGATCTGCCTTGCCATGGCTGTTTAAGTCATTCACTCTTTCATTACCACAAATAAAGCATAAACAAGAAAAAGAAATCTCCCCATCAAAGAAACGTTTCCCTGAGGCAAGAGGCATCACTAGATTCCTACAAATGAGGGTATTCTGCTCCAGCTGCACACTCAATGGTATGTGGGGAAGAGGGAGCACTGCAGGGGGAACCAGGTGTCTTGGGCAGAAAAGAAGCTCATGGGCGGTCTCTGCACAGCTCTGAGCTCAGCAATACAAATCTCTTCTTTGGCTCTTTTGCTACTTCCTAAGACTACTCTGTAAACAAACTGGAAATCCAAGTTGCAAAAAATATATATAATAAAGGGATAAGGAATCCATGTAGCCCCATGTGAAATGTGTTGGTTCTTACGAAAAAAGTCAGAGCAGAGCTTGCTCCCTGGACACAAGGCAAACCTCAGCATGAAGTGTGAGTTATTGAGCACTGGACCCTGGGCGTCAGGAACCAAAAGAGCTGCCTGTGTCGCCACACAGCTATACATTCTGAAGAGGCTATTTACTCTCAAAATATTTGAAATCACTTAGCTGGAGCAGTTAGTTCAGACACGCCTTGTGCCACAGAATTCACAGGACAGGCAAGTGCCCTGAAACTCCTTGTAAAGCAGCCAATGGTTTAATTGGAACAGAATAATGACTTGAGAGCTCCAGGGTCAATTGTCTTAGTCTGTCTCTAACACACTCTCCAAATCCAGTGGTGCATCACCCTTAAGTCAGGCATAGCCCCACTGCCTGGAGAGCCCTAGGACATCAAGGCCTATCTCTATAGGCAGACGCTTCACAAAGGCCCATACCTGCAGCTCTGCCTGAGAATGACTTCTAAATAAAATAAACTGGAATGTCTATCTGTAACTTGGAACCCCTCATATCCTTGCCCTCAAAGAGATAAAGAAGGGCCTTTGGGGCTCTGCAGTCCACCTGTATGAACTCTGGGAAAACAAAACGAGCCCTGGCTGAACTGGGACCTGGGATTTGGGGATCCAGATAACCTTTAAGTCAGGATGGCACACATTATGATGTGCAATGATAAAAAACCTCAAATAAAACTGGCTGTCTTAAGTACAGACATCTTTTAAAAAGGTTTTCATCTGAGATCCACTCAGAGGGCCAAAGGGACGTTTGTCTAATTCTGCCCCACCATAAAGGCACTGGAATTATGTCTTCCATATGACGTGTGAAAATATGACGTGTGAAGAACAGTCCCACTCTATCCAATGCATTTAATGGTAATGATGAAAACGGAGCCAAAAATAAGTGTCTTTAAAAACCCTATGACAATTGTTGAATCTACAAAGGTCTTTTCTCTAAAAGAGCTTCATTGTCATGTTTAGAGGATAAACTGGCCCTCATGATGAGCACACACTAGCTGTTCTGAGTATTTTTCAAAGAGACAAGTCTCCCAGCTGTGGCATTAGCCTGGGTTTCTGTCCATTGAGCACACAGCCTGAGGATGGATGGACACCAGGACCATCCAGGGATCCTAGTGTGGCCAAAAGGAGCCCCTGACCGTAGGGCACCATGAGGTACTCTGACCAAATACCAGGGGGTTGGGCAGATTTACAACACAGATGTGCCAACTGCTCAGTCCTGCCACCAGATCTCCGTACATGACCCAGGACGCTCCCCAGCCTAGAGCTGCCCCTCCAACGATTGTCCGCGACAAAGCCACGAGGCCCGGATCATCAGGCCAGTCAGTACCTCTGGAGAAGCACGAGGCTGCTCCCCTAACTGAAGGCACATCACAAGTGCCAAGAGACGTTCCACTTAGCACTCACGCCTTCTCCAGAAGAAAACCCATCAGCAGAAAGAGCATATTGATTATCCAATTTCAGAGACCTACTAGTTCAACTTCCGGCCTTTCCTCTGAAAATTTCACAATTTCCGTGGAACACCGGGCCCTTTCCCATGAAGCTGAGAAGCATCTGGAAAAGAATAAGCAAAAATAACATAAATCTTTCAGGATCTCTGATTCCCTTAAGGCAGCAGTAACCAAATCTCAAGGAGGTCATTTCTTAAATAGCAAAAACCTCTGTATATTGAGTACTCTGAGGCTCAAACAAATCAAAAACACTTGACAGAGGTGATTAGTGTGTTGTTACTTGTTGCAACTTGTAGCAACTTGTAGCAACCTGCAGCATGCCTAAGCACCATGAAGGCAGCTGCTCATTGAGTGCTGTGTTCACAGCAATGTGGACCACTTCTGTTCTTAGCTACAACTACCATCCGGTGGCAACCTAGGGTTTCACGATGAGGTTTGACAGTCATACTGAACTCCAGGAGCAATCAGCATTCTCACCATCAAAAGACACCCCCCCACACACGTTCTATAAAGAGAAGTTTAAAGGTACTAGCATTCTGAGTCCAAATAGGAAATAAAGCAAATCAGAAATAAATCACAATTAAAATGCTCAGGTAGCTTCTCATTTATAACCACTCAATGGAATCCTATAGCCTGAAGGTTGGCTAAAGGAGGAAGAGCCTACTCAGCCTGTTTCAGCATAGATGCTTTTCTGATAGCCTCTTAATACCCAAAGGAAAAACAGAGAAAAAATGGTACAAGAAAGCACTTTTCCCTTTTTTTGCTGAAAATACCACAGACCAACAATCATGTTTCCAAAGGCTCTTCAAGTACTGTCTCTGTTTAAAAGGGTGACATTCCTGAAAGCAAGCAGAGGTAATGCAATCTCTTTTTGAAAAACCACAAGCTCTCACCTAGCTAGCTCTGCAACCCCCACATTAAAATCTCAACTACGGCGGCAGCCACCAGTTTTTGGAGTAAGTCCATCACATTTTACTGCTTCTCCAGGGAAAACAGAGTAACTGCTGATACAGGCTTAGCCCTCAGTTTTTATCCGAGAAGTAACAATTCCATCTTGGAGATTTATAATCCACTCTTGCATCCAGATGGCCTCTGGCATTCACTACAGATGCATCAGCCTAGGAACAGCAGGGCCAGGGACCTACAGCAAATCTGGAGGGGACAGACTGGAGCAGTGTTGGGGCCAGTGCCCTCAGTATAGCAGGTCTTGGGCATGCCCAGCTGGGCAATTCCCCATCTTACTTCCACCAGGTACCAGTCTGCCAGGGTGGCTCTAGGCTCAGCTTCCTGAAGAATGACCCTCCCTGCCCTGGCTCCGTGGTTTTGTCGACCTATGGACTGACGGGTTGCAAGTTTGATTCCCAGTCAAAAGCACATACCTGGGTTGCAGGTTTGAATCCCTGGCCTTGGACAGAGTCATGAGGGAGGCAACCAATGTATCTCACACTGATGTTCTTCCCTCTTTCTCTCTCCCTTTCCCACTTCCACTCTATCTAAAAATCAATGGAAAAATATCCTCAGGTGAGGATTGAAAAAGAAAAAAGAATGGTTCTGCCTGACCAATGAAGACCCCTGGGGCAGGTCTAGAACAGTAAGAACTATAGGCCAAAACCAAGATCCCTGCGGCTCCATACCCGCATTCCAATAGCTGTACCTAGCCCCAGCACAGGGTGAGGCCAATCTCTGATGACCAAGGTGTCAGCGTCTTATAGCTATAAATCTAGGGCTTGTAGAGGGTCCCTTTCTGAAAGCTATTGCTCTCTGGAGAGGAAAAGCAGGAGAAAAAAAGAAGGAATGATGCACCAACTCCTGTTGTGCCCCCAACTCTCTGCTTTTACATCTGAACTGAACTGACAGCTACTCCTCTCTTGGATACACGTGGACATCAGAGGTAAAGGTCCCTCCTGAAGCCTCACCAGTGACCTCTCACTACTACCTGAACTTCCCCTTTCACTTAAACTAAGTTTATAGAGCTTTAAGTTTCTATTAGCTGGTACCACCTGGAAGGAATAGCTGACCCAGTGGCAGGGGACCAGGAGAAATCACAAAATGAAAGAAGCCTGTGTCATTCTGAGTACCCACAGAGCCAGAGCCTTGAAGGACAAATCAAGACAGCACAGTAACAACAAGGGGAAGACACTGAAGTCTTTGACAGCAGAAAGGGCACCTACTGAGTGGAGAGGGGAATGGCGCACAGTGCACATGGCACTCTGACCACCTGGCAGTTAATTACCTGGCAGACTCTGTGGGACGTGGGTAGACACGGCAGCGTGTGGGAGAGGTGCTGCGTGGGGCGGGCTGGAGTGCAAGCCAGCCAGGAGACCTGAGAGAAAACAGGAGGGGAGAAAAGAACAAAACATACACATTGAAGACAGGAACAGAAAAGCATCCTCAGCAGTTCAGAGCCCCAGATGGTCTAATGGCCAGTCCTGGGTGAAAGCCCCTAGGGAGGGGCTCAGCATGATCCCCAAGAACGTAGTCCACAGCCACACACCAGACACACACAGGAACCCAGTACATGACAACAGAACTATCTGGTCACTGCAGAGGTCCCAGGGAACCTTCTGTGCCTTCAGCATGAGGAGAGGAAGGGGAGAAGCACTTACTGTGGCTGAGGCCGTGGTGAAAAGTCCCAGGGGCAGGGCCAGTGACAATGGCATCCTTGGAGACCCCTGCTTTGGCAGAGGAGTCAGCGCTAAAGGAGAGCACACGGAGAGGAAACGGGGAGATGATCCCCAGGGAGTTTGAGTTCACGGCCCCAGGCAGCTTTGGGCTGCCTGTCTTGTAGGATGAGGACAGCAGATTTAAGGGCGATGAGCTGGTCAGCAGCACAGCCCCGCTCGTTCCTTTCTGGGGAGAAATCACACAAAAGGGTCAGAGCTCCAGCCTGTCCATGGCCTGCTCACAAACTGAACCTGTTAACTCACAGGGGGGGGACATGTGCACAAATGTCAGCTGCCCCTAATGCAGGCACCCTAGTTTGCAGCCACAAAGAAGAAAAAGAACAGTCTCTGAACTGGCCTGGAATGCCCCCAGGACACAGAGTTCACTTTAAAAAGCAGGATATTAGCCCTGCTGGTGTGGCTCAGTGGTTGAGCATCGACCCATGCACCAAGAGATCACAGATTCAATTCCCGGTCAGGGCACATGCCCAGGTTGTGTGCCCGATCCCTAGTGGGGGGCATGCAGGAGGAGGCTAATCATGTTTTCTCTCATCAATGTTTCTTTTTTTTTTTTTAATCCTCACCCAAGGATGTTTTCGCATTTATCTTCAGATAGAGCAAGAGGGAGAGAGGGGGGAAGAGAGAGAGAGAGAGAGAAACATCAATGTGAGAGAGACACATCGAGTGGTTGCCACCCACACAACCCCAACCAGGGCAGGAACAAACTGCAAAAAGTATGTGCCCTTAGCAGGAACCGAACCCGGGACTCTCTGGTCCTCAGGCCAATGCTCTAACCGCTGAGCCAAACCGGCCAGGGCTCATCAATGTTTCTCTCTCTCTCTCTCTCGCTCCCTCTCTCTCTCTCTCTCTCCCCCTCTCCCTTCCTCTCTCTCTAAAATCAATAAAGAAAAAAATTAAATAAAAATAGAAAGGATATTAAATATGCCTCCTTTGTGCTAGAAAGAATATCACATATAGACAAATGTAGGTATACACAAATACGTGTATGCTTGTATAACACACACACACACACACACACACACGTATTAACCTTTGTTTTTAGAAGGAAACAGAGAAAAACCCTGGAAACTAAGGAACACCATTACCTTGGTGGGTGACAGAACAGGGCAAAAGCAGATGAGACCTCACTGAACATACCTTTCTACAGTTTTATCTTTGCAGCCACACAGTTATTTTACATAGTGGAAAATAGCAGGTGGGGGTAGTGTGTGTGTGCGCGCGCACGTGTTTTCTCTCTCTTCCCCAACCTACATCCAAACTTCTGTAATTCCTACAGGCAGGCCTCACTAGCTGTTGGATTCCATCAGATCACCTTTGTCTGACCTACAGAGTCCTTCAAAACCCAATCAGGACAATCACTTTTAGAAGGTACTCATCTTCCTACAGCATAAACATCTCTACATAACTAATGATCTGATAGGTAGGATTAATTTCACTGACTTGTTTGGAGAGATGGACAGGTATGAAAGGAAAGTTTTGTGGTTCATTCCACACCTTCTAGGTTTCATAGCCACCCTGAAAACCCAGTGCTGATCAGCACTTTCTTCCACTCATCCTCCTAAGAAGTTTCAGGCTCTCTTGGAATTCCTACCAACAGAAAAGATAAGACAGAAAAACAGGAAGCCTGGTCCTCCTTCTGATTTCTGGGCTCACTGTTCCTACCCGACTTTCAGTGTCAATTCTGTCTAACCAGGGCAAGGCAGGTGGCCTTGTCCACAAGACCCATGAGGGCAGCTATTGTACCAGGATACTCACTGGCAAGGAGGTAGAAGATGTCACGCTGCTAACTGCACTGGGCTTCAGGGAGGAGGTCAGCAACTTTGCCACTCCCTGGGTCCCACCACTAGAATCTCCATTTGGACCACCAGGAGGGGCCACCAGGGTCAGCTTCTGGGAAACAGGTGGTTTTTTCACTGCAGAGCCTGGGATAGGTCGGCTGGCAGGCTGTCCTGTGGAGGCAGACTGTGCACTGGGGAGCAGATTCCCGGAATTGGAGCTCTGGACTGGTGTTCCTCCAGAAGAGCTGCTAGAAGAAATCCCATGTTTGGAAACAGAGCCAGCAAAGGGGCTATTCTTGTAAGATGGCCCTGAAGAGCTGGCTGAGTGCTGTTTTGCTGGATGGCTCAGGGCATTGGAGGACAAGGCTGGGGTCTTATGAGAACTGCTGCTGGAAGCTGGTGTGCCTCCTGAAGAGGCTGGTGTAGAGGGATGGAAGCTCTGGCCTTTGGCTGCTGTCTTCACAAGCTGGAGGAGGGAACGGTGACACTGTGGAGAAGAAGGCTTTGGGCCCTGGAGCTTATTGGGAAATGGAGCTGGAGGAGTGAAACTCTTTTGCTGTTGAGTGCCTGCATGACAGACTTTTACTTGGGGGCCCGGCACGGGAGCTGCTGCCTGGGATGCATGAGACGTCCGTGGCAAACTATGATGTTTTGCTTTGGACTGGTGCCCTTCTGGCAGGCCCTTACTCAGGGAAGCCTGACAGGACAGCTCTTTATAGCCAGAACTCTCTGGTTTTTTCTCCTGAGAGGACTGCCCCAGTGCCAGAGCCTGTTCAGCCAGAAAATTGAGGGGTGACTGCAGAGAGCTAGAGGGTGGTGGGGCAGAAGGGCTAGCCTTTGGAAAGTTCCTTTTTTCTTCTGTACATAAAACACCTGCAACTTTCTCTGCAGGCGCTTTCGAGGGTACAGGCAGTATGAACTCGGAGCTCCCACTTGCTCTGCTGTTCAGTGCAGCCAGTTCCTTGGACACAGCCTCCAACGAGGAGGCTGAATTATGAATCAAGTCTCCATCCAATGAGTTCTCCAGGCTGACAGGAGCAGGATTCACAAGGCTGCCCAATGCTTGGGATGACAGCTCCCTGTTGACAGCTCCAGTGCTCAGGCCTCCTCCCAGGTGTTCTGCAGGCAAAGCCAGGGAGCCACCAATCTGGCCTGATGGAACGGAAACCTTTTTATCAGGCTTAGTAGATGATTCCTAAAGGAAAGCAGAAATGCTGATGTTTAGAAATGCCCAAAGATGCCAATAGTGGACCTGTTGCGAGGACACAAGTGTGAGACCGCCACAAGGTCCCAAGAATCAGACCTTCCTATGTAATCACAAACAAGGGGGAAGAGAGCAGGTGACAGGCCTGTGTGGACTTGAACACGTCCAGCTGGCTGGGGCTGGGCTTACCCAACGTGTTCTGTTGCTAAGTACACATATTGCCAGAGGGAAACCCCTTTTTCTCTGTTTCTGAAAAATACAAGATTTGAGCAAAGAGACATGCTCCCTATTGGCACTCGCACTATCTCAGAATGCTAACTGTAAACAGAAAATGATGCATGGCATGAAAACTGCCTTGAATTAGTTTTCTTTACCTCCTTGGTTTTTCCTAGCACCTGTCTCCTTAAGGGGTTCAAAAGAAAAGTCATTTCATGAGAGTAAAAATGGGGTCTACCTCATCACTCCCGTATCCCAAGTGCTAAATTCAGTGTGTCTTAGGCATTGTAGAAATTCAACAAATACTTAGGAATAAATGATTTACACTGCTTTTTCTCCCAGACTGTTCTGGTATGGTCAAAGGCACTACAAAGCCTTAGGAATTGGTAAAAATTTGGTAAAATAACAATTTCTACTATATTGAGAGGTTTCTGCAATATCTAAGATCATTTTCAGTCTCTATTCTCTAAACACTGTAGTTTCATTTCTGCTAATTAAACTCAACAAAGCCACCTGTCTTTTCCGTTGTAGCTCCAGGCTAACCTGTACTTGGCTAGGAGTGTGTTCTTCCATAAAAAGATCATCATCACAGTATAATACCCTCAAATATGCAGGGTCTTTTCACTCCTCAGAGATCTGTCAGGAAGACCTCATTTAATCCCAGAACCGCCTTGGAAACTGGCCAGGTGGGTGCTGCTTCCTAGAACTAAGGGTGGAGGGTCCTAAGTGCCCCAGCTCAGGTCTCTACCCTACCAACAATCCAAGGCCCCTCTGGTGGGCCTGGCCTGCCTCTTGGCACAACCTCAAGAGTGCCATCCTGGCCAGTTTTGCTCAGCGGTTAGAGCATCAGCCCGTAGATGGAAGGGTCTTGGGTTTGATTCCCAGTCAAGAACATGGCATGTACTTGGGTTTCAGGTTTGATTCCTAATCCCAGTTGGGGTTGTGTAGGAGGCAACAAGTGGATGTGTTTCCCTCACATCAATGTTTCTCTCTTTCTCTCTATCTCCTTTTCCCTTTTTTTTAAAAAAAGAAATCAATGGAAAAATATCCTCTGGTGAAGATTAGCAACAACAACAACAACAAAAAGAGTGCCATCCTGAAGAGTTGTTCCCCAGAGCAGCAAAGCTCATTGAGCTGCCATGATCAAGAGGTTTCATGAGCATGGCTGGAGAGAGATGAGAACAGATGGCACATGACCTAAGCACTCACCTTCACCTTGATTTTGGAAGGAGCCATTACTTTCTTCTTGGCCCTGTACAAAAGAATGAACACAGAAAAGGTTTAGAAAAGATCTACCAAAGAGATAAAAATGACAGTAGTCCTGAGAAATAAAAACACTGACACACTCACAGAATTGATGTCAGGTGCCCATGGCCTCGTCTGCTCTCCTTAAACAGAGTCCTGAAACAGAGAACAGTAGGCAGTTTGTATAAGTTCCCTGAAAGCAGAGACTGTGCTTCTAGAACTTCCTACCATCCCTGGTACTCAGTACCTATTTCTTATTAAATATCAGAGCACTAATGGTTTGGTTGCTGGTGAGAAGATCAAAAATGGCTGTGCTGGCCACCTAAAAGGCCAAGAGTGTAGTATTTACCAAAAAAGCTATGGCTCTACACCCAAACTTCTCATAGTGATTTTCCCCCCTAAAGGCATGAGTGCTTTCCTTACCACCCAGTCTCATCCCTTTCAAAAGTAAAATGTGGACTGACCCAGAGCATCTCTCTTTCCAGAGAAACTCAACAAAATGGTCTTTATGCCCTTCCCTTTATACCTTCAAAAGTCCAATCTGTAAGGAGAGAAGAGCAATTCCATTTACATATGGGATACTGAAACAAGAAAAGGTTCCATGATTTGTTCAACCCACAAAAGAATCAGGCCCAATCAGGAATACTAGCTCCAAGGGAGGATTCTGGGAAGATAGCAGAACAGGAAGCACCAGAATTAATCTTTTCCCCACCTGAACCACAATTACACTGGTAGAATCTCTCTTATAGAACTATTTTGGAACTCTAGAGACTGTTCAAAGCTTGCAACTTCCAGGGGAAGATTTGGATGGGTAAATTTTAATTTCAGGCAATTTCAGCTCTTAACAAAGTAGCAGTTACCCATCCCCTAACCCCATTGCAGGCAGCTGTGCAACTGTTCCCAAAGTGGCTTGCACATAGCTTGCAGGAACTAGGATGGGCAAAAGAACCCTATCCTACAAATATCTGAGATCTGTGGTCTAATTATTGATTGCTGCTTCTGATCACTGAGGACAGCCATTGTTATTTCTCTTCCCACAATTGTTGTGAACCCCTGCCTCTCTGGTTAACGTGACTTCTAGATTTAAAGGGCCAGTGCCCTTTTTTAACTCCATTTTTCAATTTCCCCCTTTTGGAAGCCAAACATTAAAGAGCAGGACATTCAAAACAAATGCATACATCAATAAAATTAGAAAGTGACTATGCATGGCCATGGAAAGGCTCAGAAAAGACTTAAGGAAACATTAAATTTACACCTCATGCTGATCGTCGGCACATAGACAGCCTACAATAACAACAACAACAACAACAGAGTTCAATCAGTAGCAGGAGCAAAGAGCAGACCCTAGAGAGCCCTAAGCAGCCCCACTGTCATTGCCACTGCTGCCGCCAGCCTAGTTACCATCACATCCCAGGAGGAGCCCCAACTGTCACAGCCAGCCCCAGTCACTATCACTGCAACCAGTAGCAGCAAGGCTGAAATCCAGCAGCTGCCCACCCCCACCCTCAGCTCTGCTGACACCAAGCCCAGCACCTCAGGCAGTGGTACAGAGAGTGGCAGCCCAGGTGGCCTCACATCAGTGGCGCCTGCCAGCAGGGACAAGAAGGTCATTTCAATCAAGGTTTTGGGAAGACTAAAATGGTCCAATGTAAGAAACAGATATGACACCAAGGACGATGTATTTGTGCACCAGAATGCCATAAAGAATAACCCGAGGAAGTACCTTCGCAGCATAGAAGATGGAGAGACTAGGGAGGAGTTTGATGTTGCTGAAGGAGAAAAAGGTGCAGAGGCAGCAAATGTTACAGGCCCTAGTGGAGTTCCAGAGTAAGGCAGTCAATACAGCAGACTGTAACCATTGTAGATGCTATCCGTGTCTCATGGGTCCTCCATGCAATTACCAGCAGAGGTACCAGAATAGTGAGAGTGGGGGAAAAAATGAGGTATCAGAAAGTACCCCCGGAGGCCTGCCCCAACAGCGCGGGCTCTGACACAGGCAATGTGCAGTGCCCACCGTACCACATGTGGAGACCCTATGAGCACTGACCACAGTATTCCAATCCTCCTGTGCAGGGAGAAGTGATGGAAGGTGCTGACAACCAGGGTGCAAGACAAGTGAGACAGAATACGTATTGAGGCGATAGATCACGATTCCACAGGGGCCCTACTCGCCAAAGACAGCCTAGAGAGGACGGCAATGAAGAAGTTAAGGAAAATCAAGGTCAATAGTCACCTCAATGTTGGAAATGCCGCAGCAATCACTGAGACAGACCCCTAGAAAACCCTAAACCACAAGATGGTAAAGAGACAAAAGCAGCCGATCCACCAGCTAAGAATTCGACCATTGCCCAGGCTGAACAGGGTGGGGCTGAGTAAATGCCAGCTTACCATCTCTATCATCATCCAGTTTAGTCACCCAACAGAAAGAAAGAAATATGAAATTCTAGCAATAAGAAATGAATAAAACATTTGAACCGAAAATCTTAAGTGGCTGCTTTTTACCCATTTACCAGATAACTAGAACTACCTGCATTATCTATGTAGCACGGGGTTTTTACTATTTTTATCCAGATGTCTCTTTTTGGTAATGACAAATGTGGTTTTTTATTAATCCTCACCAGAGGATATTTTTTCCATTGATTTTTAGAGAAAGTGGAAGAGAGAGATGTGGGGAACAGGAGGAGGAGTAGGGGAGAGGGAGAGGGAGAGAGAGAGAAAGAAACATCATTGTGAAAGAGACACATCGACTGGTTGCCTCCCATACATGCCCCAACAGGGGCTAGAGATAGAACCGGCAACCCAGGCACCTGCGTTTGACCGCATATCAAACCTATGACCCTTCAGTGCACAGGCTGACACTCTAATCACTGGCCACACTGACCATGGCAACAAATGTGTTGTTAAAATAAAAGCCTAGTTTATCTCAATATACTCTTAAAGGTTTTTAAATTGTTTCATATCTGGCCAAGTTGAGATTTTTTTAAGAACCTCATTTTTAATTTGTAATAAAAGTGTACAACTTATTTTAAGTCAACAAACTGTAAGCACCTGTTAATAAAGGTCTTAAATAATTGTAAAAGAAAATTAATATAAGAAAAAAACAAACTCTGGGGACAGAAAAATTTAACTTCCAAAGTTATCACATTATTAGGTTTAAATGTCTAGTGTTCAACAAAAATATCAGAAAGCATACAAAGAAACAAAAGTATAGCAGCCCATTCAAAGAAAAATAACAGAAACTGTCCCTGAAATAAGATCAAATGCAGCTATATTAGACAAAGAATTTATAATAGTTGTCTTAAAAGAGCTCAAAGAACTAAATGAAGATGTGGAGAAAGTCAAGAAAACGATGTGTAAACAAAATAAAAATTATCAATAAAGCCTGGCTGGTCTGGCTCAGGGGACTGAGAGGTCCCCGTTCAATTCCCAGTCAGGGCACATGCCCGGGTTGCAGGCTTAACTCCCAGTAGGGGGCGTGCAGGAGGCAGCCAATGGATGTTTCTCACTTTTCTGCTCTCTCTAAAAAATCAATAGAAACATATTTGGAAAAAAATAAAATTATCAATAAAGAGATAGAAAACCTAAACAGAAACCAAAACTAAATCTGGAGGTGAAAACTTCAATAACTGCAATGAAAAATTCACAAAGAGTTTCAAAGGCAGATCTGAGCAGGCAGAAAAAAGAACCAGTAAACCTGAAGACAGAAGAATGGAAATGATCAAATCTGAGGAAAAGAAAGATTAAAGAAAAGCAAGCAGAGCATAAGCAACCTGTGGGACACCAGCAAGCAGACCAACATACAAACCACACATAATTGAAGTCCCAGAAGGAGGAGAGAGAGAAAGGGGAAGAGAGAAGAGTGGAAGAAAAAATGGCTGAAAACTTCCAAAATATGATGAAAGACATGAATATCAACATCTAATAAGGCTTCCAGTCAAGAAAGCAGAGTAGGAAAAGGCTGTACTTGCCTCTTCCCACAACCACATCAAAATTACAACTAGCACTGGTCAGTTTGCTCTAGCCCAGTGGTTAGAGCGTCGGCCTGCACACCACAGAGGCCCGGGTTCAGTTCCTGCTAAAGACACATACCTCAGTTGCAGTTTGTCCTCGGCCCGGGTTGGGATTGTGTGGGTGGCAACCACTCAATGTGTCTCTCTCACATCGATGTTTCTCTCTCTCTCTTCCTCCCTCTCTTCCCCCGGCTCCATCTGAAGATAAATGCAGAAATGTCCTCGTGTGAGGATAAACAAACAAACAAAAAATTACAACTAAACTACAGAACCACCATCACTGAAAACCATCCAAAGTCTAGCTGAACAGAAGTGCTACAACTAAAAATATAAAAAAGCCACACTGAGAATGGTAGGAGGTGCGCAGATGCAAAATGGGCTGGTTCCACAACCATGTGTGATGTTTAAAAATCAGGAGGAGAGCCCTGGCTGATTTGGCTCAGCAGTTAGAGCGTCGGCCTGCGGTCCAGAGAGACCCAGGTTCGGTTCCCAATAAGGGCATGTAACTCGGTTGCAGTTTGTCTCTGGCCCTGTTTGGGTTATACGGGTGGCAACCAATAGATGTGTCCCTTCACATTGATGTTTCTCTCTCTCTTTCTCCCTCCCACTCTATCTGAACAAAATATGGAAAAAAAAAATCAGGAAGAGAGCCTTGGCTAGTTTGGCTCAGCGGTTTGAGTGTCAGCCCTCGAACCAAAGGGTCACAGGATTGATTCCAGTCAAGGGCACATACCTGGGTTGTAGGTTTGATCCTCAGCCCTGGTTGGGGTTCATGTGGGAGGCAAACAATTGATGTCTCTCTCTATCTCTCTCCCCCTCCCTCCCCACCTTCTACTCTATCTTAAAAAAAATCAATGGCAAATTATTCTCAGGTGAGGATGAAAAGAAAATCAGGAGGGCTATCTTGACTGCAGGGGTCCTCTCTGAAAAGCAAGAAGTCCCAGCTCTGCACTAGGCTCCCCTGCCCCAAGTTACAGTGCCAGGAAGAGAAGTCCCCTAACTTCTAGTTGTGAAAACTAGCATAGATTCTGGTTGAGTGAGACAGAGGGCAGCTGGAGTCCCAGGTGTTCCTTTTAAAGAACCCATGCAGACTCACTCGCCAACAGACTCACTCGCCAACAGACTCACTCGCCAACAGACTCACTCGCCAACAGACTCACTCATTCTGAGCCCCAGCACCAGGGAAGCAGCAACTGGAAAAACGCCAGGAACACATAGGGAGATACACAATTGTCTAGCTTCAAGGATAGAGGGATAGCTTTCTCCCAGACAGGAGTGCTGGCAGAAAGCACTGTACCTTTGCTGAAGCCTCCCTGTGCAGATGGGCAACTTATCTGAGTTTCCATCAATTTAGCTAACACTGTTCGCTAACACCAGGGTTGCCTGGTGATTCTGAGACCCCACCCATCCAAGCTGCTTCCAGTGGCTCTTCCGTACATATGACCTGTCTTGGCTCATGCTATGGACTTTCCTAAAATCTCTCAAAGGTTCACAAACTCGAAAACAGCAGCAGCTGGCTTTGATGTGCCCCACACCTCTTGCTCAGCAGCCCCAAGCCATACACTACCAACAGCTGACCTCAGTTTCACCTTTGCCTCTCCCAGGTATATCCAAAACTAGCACAGTGGCAACCATCTACAGATTACTTTGTAGCTCATACCAGTTGGCCCTGGGCAGGGCACAAGCAGTGACTGACCTCGCCCTGCACTTCCCAAGAGTCCCCAGAACCAACACAGTCAGTGGCCAACATCAGACCACACCAGAGCATCACCCAATCACCCTCAACAATGACACACTCAAAGGGCAATCTCAGCAGGCACCAGGGCCCCACTAAAGTAAATCCTGCTCTATGAAGGTCACTCCTGCACAACAGCTCCTCCACTGGAGTCAGGGCCAGTCCTCACAACCAAATAGCCTGAGGGTCAATTCCTCCCACTGATATGGAACAGCAATCAAGGCTCAACTACAACAAGAGGAAAACACAACCTTCACAATGGACACACCTGGAACACCTGGCTCAGGTGCCCAGAGAGACTGTACCACTGGGCCCCACAAGATACCTACTACATAAGGGCACTTTACCAAGATCGGGAGATGTAACAGTTCTACCTCATACACAGAAACAAACACAAGAAGCCAACCAAAATGAGGAGGAAAAAAACAAACAAATCCTAAATGAAAGAACAGAACACAACTCCAGAAAAAAACACTAAACAAATGGAGACAAGCAATTTACCAGATGCAGAGTTCAAAACACTGGTTATAAAGATATTAAAATGGTCTTAGTGAGAACTTTAACAAAGAGACAGAAAACATAAAAATGGAGATAGAGCTCTAGCTGGTGTAGCTCAGTTGGTTGGAGTGTCATCTTGTGCACTGGAAGGTCATGGGTTCGATTGTTGATAAGGGCACACGCCTAAGTTATGGATTCAATCCCCAGTTGGGGTGTGTATGGGAGGCAACCAATCGATGTGTCTCTCTCACATTGATGTCTCTCTCTCTCATTCATCCTCCCTAAAATCAATATAAAAAAATCCTTTTTAACGGAGATAGAAAATATAAAAAAGAACCAGTCAGAAATGGATACAATAACTGAAATGAAGAATACACCAGAGGAAGAAACAGCAGATTAGATGGAGAGAATCAAACTGGTGCTTTGGAAAATAAGGTAGTAGAAAATACCCAATTAGAACAGCAAAAAGAAAAAAATAAATTAAAAAAATGAGAACAGCTAAGGGACTTCTGGGACAATATCAAGAGTACCAATAGTCACACCATAGGGGTACCAGAAGAAGAGAGACAGCAAGAAATTATAAACCTATTTGAAAAAATAATGAATAAAAACTTCCCTAACTTGGCAAAGGAAATAGACACACAAGCCTAGGAAGCACAGAGAGTCCCAAACAAGATGAACCAAAAAAGGCTCATAGCAAAATAATTAAAATACCAAAGGTTGCCCTGGCTGGTGTGGCTCAGTTGGTTGGAGCGTCCTCCGGTGCACCACAACGTCACAGGTTTGATTTCCAGTCATGGCACATACCAAGGTTGTGGATTCGATTCCAGGTCAGTGTATACACGGAGGCAACTGATTGATGAGAAACACACTGATGTTTCTCTCTCTTCCTCCTTCTCTAAAATCAATTTAAAAAATAAAATAAACACCAAAGGTTAAATACAGAGAATCTCAAAAGTAGCAAGAGAAAACCAGTCACATATAAGGGAGTTCCAATTTATCAACAGAAACTTTGCAGGACAGAAGGGAGTGGCATAAAAGTTTCAAAGTGATTAAAGGACAAAGACCTATAGCCAAGATTACCATACAAGGCTATCATTTAAATGTGAGAAGAGATAATGTATTTCCTAAACAAGAAAAAGCTAAAGGAGTTGTCATCACTAAACCAGTATTATAAGAAATGTTACAGGAATTTAAGTAGAAAAAAATCTGTGTGTAAGAAATATAGGAAAAAAGTGCTCCCCGACAAAGGCAAACAGTGGCTCATCTAAATACACAGTACAATGTTAAGACAAAGATAGGAAGGGTCATGTGTTATTACAATAACTCAAGGGATACACACAAATAGACATACAAAAGAAATGAAAAATGACAAAAACAAACATGGAAGGGGTGAGTAAAAGTTATAGTGATTTTAGAATGTGTTCCAACTTAAGTAACCATTAATTTCATGGTAACCACAAAAGAAAAATCTATGAAATTTACAAGAAATAAAAAGAAAGGAAACCAAACATAACACCATAGAAAGTTACCAACACAGCCCTGGCCAGTTTGGCTCAATGGTTAGAGCGTATGCCCATGGACCAATGAGTCAGGTTTGATTCCGACAAAGGGCACGTACCTCGGTTGTCATTCGTCCCTGGCCCTGGTTGGGGTCGTGTGGGAGGCAGCCACTTGATGTGTCCCTTTCACATCAATGTTTTTCTCTCTCATTCATCTTCTCTCTCCCTCCCACTCTATCTGAACCAAAATGGAAAAAAGTCCTTGAGTAAGGATAAAAAAAAACAAAACAAAAAAGAAAGTTACCAACATACAACAGAAGAGAGCATGAGAACCAAAAAAAAAAACAGAGAACTATAAAAACATCATAAAACAATAGATAAAATGGCAATAACTACATATCTATCAATAATTACTTTCCGCCCTGGCCAGTTTGGCTCAGCAGTTAGAGCGTCGGCCTGCGGTCCGGAGAGACCCGGGTTCAGTTCCCGCTAAGGGCACGTACTTCGGTTGCAGTTTGTCCCTGGCCCTGGTTGGTCGTGCGGGTGGCAGCCACTCGATGTGTCCCTTCACATCGATGTTTCTCTCTCTCTCTCCCTTCCTCTCTCTCCCTCCCACTCTATCTGTACAAAAAATGGAAAAATATCCTCAGGTGAGAATAAAAAAAAAAAAATTACTTTCCAATAAAAAGACACAGGGTGCCCTGGCCAGTTTGGCTCAGCAGTTAGAGCGTCGGCCTGCGGTCTGGAGAGACCCGGGTTTGGTTCCCGCTAAGGGCGCATACCTCGGTTGCAGTTTGTGCCTGGCCCTGGTTGTTCGTGCGGGTGGCAGCCAATCGATGTGTCCCTTTCACGTCGATGTTTCTCTCTCTCTCTCTTCCTCTCTCTCCCTCCCACTCTATCTGAACAAAAAAATGTCCTTGGGTGGACACAGGGTAGCTGAATGAATAAAAAACACAAGACCTGAACATATGCTGCCTCTAAAAGACCCACTTTAGATCAAAAACACATACAGACTGGAAGAAAAAGCTGGGGAAGCAATACTAATATCAGACATAATAGACTTTAAAACAAAGAATGTCACAAGAAACAAATAGGGCATTTCAGAATGATAAAGGGATCAATCCAACAAGAAAATATAACACTGGTAAACATCTATATACCTAACATAAAAGAACCTAAATATATAAAGGAAATATTGACAGACATAAAGAGAGAGATCAACAGTAATACAATAATAATAGGAGACTTTAACACCCCACTGAACATCAATGGATAAACTATACAGAAAGATCAACAAGGAAACAGGGGCCTTAAATGACATATTAGACCAGATGGAATTGATATTTTTAGACTATTTCACCCAAAAGCAGCAGAATATAAATTCTTTTCAAGCCCACATGAAACATTTTTCTAAAACAGAGCACATGTTAGTCCACAAAAATAGTCTCAGTAGCCCTGGCTGGTTTGGCTCAGCGGTAAGAGTAAGAGCATCAGCATGCGGACCAATTGCGGGTTCAATTCTGGTCAAGGGCACGTGCCTCGGTTGTGGTTCAGTCCCTGGCCCTGGTTGGGTCATGCAGAAGGCAGCCTGTCGATGTGCCTCTCTTGCATCGATGATTCTCTCTCTTTCTTTCTCTCTCTCTCCCTTCCACTCTATCTGAAGATAGATGGAGAAATATCCTTGGGTGAGGATTAAAAAAAAAGTTTCAGTAAATTTAGGAACACTAAAATCATATTAAGCATCTTCTCTGATCCAATGGTAAGACACAAGAAATCAATTACAAGAAATCTAAAGAACACACAAACACATGGAAGGTAAGTAACATGCTACTAAACAATGAATGGGTTAACAACGAGATCAAGGAAGATATCCAAAGATACCTTGAGAAAAAATGAGATGAAAACATATGACCCAAAATCAACAGGACATAGCCAAAATAGTTCTAAGAGGGAAATTCATAGAAATACAGGCCTAACTCAAGGGAAATAAAAAAAAATCTCAAACAATCTGATCTTACATTTGAAAGACCTAGACCAAAAAACAAATAAAGCGCAAAGTGAGAAGGAAGAAAATAATAAAGATCAGAATGGAAATCAACAAAATAGAGGTAAAAAGATACAAAAGATGAATGAAGCCCTGGCTGGTTTGGCTCAGCGGGCAGCAGGCAGAGTGCCAACCCACAGACTGAAAGATCATGGGTTCGATTCCTGGTCAAGGGCACATACATGGGTTGCAGGTTCATTCCCTAGCCCCAATCAAGGCTGTGCCGGAGGCAGCCATTGATGTGTCTCTCTCACATCAATGTCTGTCTGTCTGTCTGTCTCTCTCTCTCCTCCCTCCCACTCTATCTGAAGATAAATGGAAAAATATTCTTGGGTGAGCATTTTAAAAATTAATCAATCTATTATATTTTGCTGGGAAACCTAGATACATATAAAAAAATGAAACCAGACCACTTTTTTTACACAATATGCAAGAATTAACTCAAAATGAATTAAGACTTAAACGTAAGACTCAAAACCATAGGAATTCTAAAAGAAAACGGTCAGTACACTCTCTGACACTGCTCTTAGTAATATTTTGGGGGGGGATGTCTCCTCTGGCAAGAGTAACAAAAGAAAAAATAAACAAATGGGACTACATCAAACTAAAAACTTTTTGCACATCAAAGGAAACCATCAACAAAATAAAAATCTATTGAATGGGAGAAAATATTCACAAATGACACATCTGTTAAAGCATTAATATCCAAAATATATAAAGAACTCATACATGGAAAACAATATGGTGTCACCTCAAAAAATTAAAAATTGATCTTCCATTTGACCCAGTGATCCCACTTCTAGGAATATACCCTAAGAAGCATAAAACACCAATAAGAAAGAATATATGTACCCCCATCTTTGTAGCAGCACTATTTACAATCGCTAAGATCTGGAAACAGCCCAAGTGCGCATCAGTAGACGAATGGATCAAAAAGCTGTGGTACATATACACAATGGAGTACTACGCAGCAGTAAGAAAGAAAGATCTCTTATCCTTTGAGACTACATGGAGGGACCTGGAAAGTATCATCCCAAGTGAAACAAGCCAAACAGAGAAAGACAAATTTCATATGACCTCACTGATTTGTGGAATATAATGAACATAACAGTTTGAGGAATGGGGTAGTCCCAGAGACGCGGAAGCGGGGTACAGGCTGACAATCCCCTAAGGAGTGGGGAGGTGTGGGAGGGATGAACCACAGAACTTATACGCATGTATGCATGAACAGTGGACATGGACAACAATCTGGGGAAGGGGCAGGGAGGGGAGGAAAAGGGGCGAATCAGTGGGGGAAAAAAGGAGAATCATCTGAAACAAAAATTAACCAATAAAAAAATAAAAATAAAATAAAAAAGAACTCATACAACTTAACACTAAAAAAAAAACCAAACAAACAAAACCCAAACAATTCAATTTAAAAATGGGCAGAGGAGCCTGGGCAGTGTGGCTAAGTGGTTGAGCGTCGACCCATGCACCAAGAGGATGCTGGTTCGATTCCCAGTCAAGGTACATGCCCAGTTAAGGCACAGGTTGTGGGCCAGATCCCCAGTAGGGGACATGCAAGAGGCGGCCAATCCATGTTCTCTCTCATTGATGATTCTTTCTATCTCTGTCTCCCTCTCCCTTCCTCTCTCTACTCTCTCTAAAAGCAATGGAAAAAATATCCTTGGGTGAGGATTAGCCATAAGTAAATAAATATCAATGGAAAAAGAAAATGAAAAATAAATAAATAAAACCAAAAATTGGTTCTTAAAAAAAAAAAAAAATTTTGACAAACCTTTAGCTAGATGCACTAAAAAACTTGAGTGGTTGGACCTTCAGACAGCAGTTATGGGTGCCTCTGCCCTGCCAGCCCCCAAGTTATTGTGATGGCAGCCCTCCTAGTCAAGCATGGACAAACTGGAGTGCTGAAGACTATGCTTCTAGAAGGACAAGTGTTTTCAGGGACTTGCTCCTACAGCTTCTCAGAATCAGGAAAAAGTGACAAAGGACTGCTACCAAATCCCAAGAAGCAAAGTCCACCAAAAAAGCCCAAGTTGTTTGACATCACCTACAAGGATCTCCAGTATTATGACTACACCATGTATACCTTCTTAGACCTAAACCTGGGCCTTCAACTTACCACCGAGAGCTCAGTTTAATGATTAACCTTATGTCATCTGTTGCATTCTTGCCTGCAAAATAAAGCCCACTCAAGTCATGCAAATAAAGAGAAAAGATTCAAATTACCAAAATCAGAAATTAAAGTGAGGACATTAAAAAACAAACAAACAGCCCTGGCTGGTTTGGCTCAGCGGTTGGAGCGTCAGCCTGCGGTACAGAGAGACCCGGGTTCGGTTCCCGCTAAGGGCACATACCTCAGTTGCAGTTTGTCCCTGGCCCTGGTTGGTCGTGCGGGTGGCAGCCACTGGATGTGTCTCTTCACATCGATGTTTCTCTCTCTCTCTCTCTCTCTCTCTCTTCCTCTCTCTCCCTCCCGCTCTATCTGAACAAAAAATGGAAAAATGTCCTCGGGTGAGGATAAAAAATAATAATAATAATAAATAAAAAAACAACAACAAACAAACAGCTGTGGCAGGTTTGGCTCAGCAGTTATATAGAATGTTGGCCCACAGACCTAAGGGTCGCAGGTTTGATTTCTGGTCAAGGGTACGTATCTGGGTTTCAGGTTCGATCCCCTGCCCTTTCCCGGGTCATGAGGAAGACAACCAATTGATGTCTCGCTCACATTGATGTTTCTTTCCCTCTCTCTTCCCCTCCCTTGCTCCCTTCCACTCTATCTAAAAATCAATGCAAAAATATCCTCAGGTGAGCAGTAACAAAAAGAAGAGAGACAGAGAGAAAGATAAACAAACAAAAGAAAGTGGGGCCTGGCCAGTGTGGCTCAGTGGGTTTGAGTGTCATCCTGTGCACTGGAAGGTCGTGGGTTTGATTCCCAGTCAGGGCACATGCCTGGGTTGCAGGTTCAATTACTAGCCCCAGTCTGGGTCCACGTAGGAGGCAACTGATGTTTCTTTCTCACATCAATGTTTCTCTCTGTCTCTGTCTCTCCTTCCCTTTCTCCCTCTCTTTCACTCTCTTTGAAATAAATAGAAAAAAAAAAAATCATTGCGTAAGGATTGAAAAAGAAAAAGGAAGTGAGGACATTACTATCAATTCTACACAAATAAAATAGATTTTTTTTTTTATTCTCACTGGAGGACATTTTCCCATTTTTTGTTCACAGAGAGAGAGAGAGAGAGAGAGAGAGAGAGAGAGGGAAAGAAACACTGACGTGAAAGGGAAACATAAAGTGGCTGCCACCCGCATGACCAACCAGGGCCAGAGAGAAACTGCAACGGAGGCACGTGCCCCTAGAGGGAACCGAACCCAGGTCTCTCTGGACCACAGGCCGACACTCTAACCGGCCAGGGCTTTTTTTTTTTTAAATAGATTTTAATATGTGAGCACTCAACAACTGTACACCAACAAATTGGATAACCTAAATGAAATGAACAAATTCTTAGAAACAAAATATCTACCAAGATTTCCCAGCAGTGCAGCTCAGTGTTTGAGCGTCAACTCATGCACCAAGAGATTGCTGATTCGATTCCCAGTCAGGGCACATGCCCAGGTTGTGGACCCAATTGTCAGTGGGGGGCACGGAGGAGGCAGCCAATCGATGTTCTCTCTCATCGATGTTTCTCTCTCTCTCTAATATCAATAAAAGAAAAAAATTAAAAAAGAAAAACACTATTTTAAAACAAATTAAAAATCTCCCAACAACAAAGCCCTAGACATGATGACTTCACTGGTGAATTCTACCAAACATTTAAAGAACTAGTAAGAGTCCTTCTCAAACTTTTCAAAAAAAAAAAATGAAGAGCAGGAAACACTTCCAAACTTATTCTATGTGTCCAGCATAACCCTGATTCCAAAGCCATATAACTATACTACAAGTAAAGTATAGACCAAAATCCCTAATGAACACTAATGTAAAAATACTAGCAAACAGACTTCCACAACACATTAAAAGGATTATACAGCATGACTGAGTAGGATTTATTCCTGGAATGCAAGGACAGTTCAATGTACAAAAACTGATCAATGGAAAACACCACATCAACAGAATAAAAACAAAATGACATGATCATCTTAAGTGATGCAGAAAAAAATTGATCAAATTTAATACTCTCTCATGATGAAAACACTTAACAAACTAGGAATAAAAGGAAACTACCTCTCCAATAAAAACCATATGGAAAAACCCATAGTGAACCCTTTTTTTTAAATAATCCTCACCCGAACAAAAATTTTCATTTTTGTTCAGACAGAGTGGGAAGGAGAGAGAGAGAGAAACATCAACGTGAGAGGGACACATTGACTGGTTGCCTCCCGCATGACCCCAACCAGGGCCGGGGACAAACCACAACCGAGGTATGTGCCCTTGACTGAAATCAAACACGAGACTCATTGGTCCGTGGACCGATGCTCTAACCACTGAAAAAAACCAGCCAGGGCACCCATAGTGAACTTTACACTCAATAGTGAAAGATTAAAATGTTTCCTCTAAGCAACAAAGCAAGAATGCCTGCTTTCACTACTTCTATTCAACATGGTACTGAAAGTTCTAGACAGAGCAATTAAGCAATATAAAAGAAAATGAAACAACAGGCATCCAAATTGGAAAGGAATAAGTAAAATGATCTCTGCTTGCAGATGATATAACCTTGTACGGAGAAAACTCTAAAGAGTCCAAAAACAATATTTTAGACTAATAAATGAATTCAGCAAAGTAAGAGGATACAAAGTCAATACATAAAAATCAGCTACATTTCTATACATGAATAATTCTATTTACAATATATATAAAAAAAGAAACTTAAAAATTAAACTTCACCAAGGACATGAAAGACTTATACAATGAAAACTGTAAAACATTGCTGAAAGAAATTAAAGACAACATAAATAAGTGAAAACACATGCCACATTCATGGATTAGAAAGATTTTTATTAAAATCTCAAATTACCCAGTGTTCAGTGTTCTACATATTCAATGCAATCCCTATCAAAATCATAAAGACAAATTTTTGCAGAAATAGGAAACTTATTCTAAAATTCATACAAAATCTCAGAAGACCCTGAATATCCAAAACAATCTTGAAAAATAAGAACAAGCCCAGCTGGTATGGCTCGGTGGTTGAGCGTCAACCTATGCACCAAGAGATCGCTGGTTCGATTTCCGGTCAGGGCACATGCCCAGGTTGTGGGCCAAATCCCCAGTGGGAGGCATGCAGGAAGCAGACAATCGATGTTCTCTCTCACTGATGTTTCTATCTCTCTCTCTCTCCCTCTCCCTTCCTCTCTCTCTAAAAATTAATAAAGAAAAAAAAGAGAACAAAACTGGAAGACTCATACCTTCTGGTTTCAAAACTATTGCAAAGCTAAAGTAATCAAAATAGTGTGGTACTGGCATAAAGACAGACACAGAAACCAATGGAATAGAGAGCTCAGAAATAAACCCTCACATATATGGTCAAATGATTTTGATAAGGGTGCCAAAATCATTCAATAGGAGAAAGAACAGTCTTTCAACAAATGGTGCTAGGGAAGCAATCTCCACATACAAAGAAATGAAGTTAGTCCCTTACGTATATACAAAATATACAAAAATTAACTCAAAATAAATCAAGGACCTTAATGAAAAACCTAAAACAATGTAACTCTGAAGAACACATAGGACTAAAGCTTCATGATATTGGATGTGGCCATTATTTCTTGGATATGACAAAAGAAAATACAGACAAATTGGACTTCATGAATACTTAAAAATTTTGTACATCAAAAGACACCATACACAGAGTAAAAAGGCAACTCACAGAATGGAAGAAAATACTTTGTAAATTATATATCTGATAAGGGATTAACAGCCAGAATATATAGAGAACTCCTAAAATTCAACAACAACAAAACAAGTGAACCAATTTAAAAATGGGCAAGGGACTTGAATAGACATTTCTCCAAAGACATACAAATGGCCAATAAGTACTTAACAAAAATGCTCAACACCCCTAATCCTTAGAGAAATGCAAATCAGAACTACAATGAGATACCAGCTTATACCCATTAGGATTAGAATGGCTACAATAATAAAAAACATAAACAAGTGTTGGTGAGGATGTGGATAAATTGGAACCCTGTGCACTTGGTGGAAATGTAAAATAGCCACTGTGGAAACGCCTCAAAAAATTAAACGTAGAATTACCATATGATCCAGCAATTCCCCTTCTGGGTATATACAAACCCTGAAGAATTGAAAGCAGGGTCTCAATATATTTATACATCCATGTTCATAGCAGCATTATTCACAACAGCTAAAATGTGCAAGCAACATAAGCATCTATTGACAAATGAATGGATAAGCAAAATATATACATACAATGGAATGTTATTCAGCCTTAAAATAGAAGGAAATTCTGTAATATGCTACAACATGGATGAACCCTGAGGACATTATGCTAAGTGAAGTGTCAGTCACAAAAATGACAAGTACTGTAGGACCCTACTTATATGAGCTACTTAGAACAGTCAAATTTGTAGAGGTAGAAACGTGAAATTTTCATTTAATGGGTATAGAGTTTCAGTTTTATAAGATGAAAAGATTTATGAAGATGGATGATGGTGATGGCTCATAACATTGTGAATGTATGTAACACCAATGAACTGTGCACTTAAAAATGGTTAAGATCATAAATGTTAAGTATATTTTACCACAATAAAACTTAAAAAAAAAAAAATAGAACACTATAAAACAACAATGAACACATGGGACTACATCAAACTCAAAAGCTTCTGCACAGCAAAAGATACAATCATCAAAATGGAAAGGCAACCCACTGTATGGGAGAGCATCATTGCCAATGATATATCAGATAATGGGTTAATTTCCAATATATAGAGAGTGCTCATACAACTCAACAAAAGGAAAACAAAGAACCCAATTAAAAAATGGGCAGAGGAACTAAATAGACACCTCTCCAAACAGGACATACCAATGGCTAAGAGACATATGAAGAAATGCTCAACATCACTAATCATCAGAGAGATGCAAATTAAAACAACGAGGTATCACCTCACACCTGTCAGAATGGCCGCCATCAACAATTCATCAAACAACAAGTGTTGGCGAGGATGTGGAGAAAAGGGGACTCTAGTATACTGCTGGTGGGAATGCAAACTGGTGCAGCCACTATGGAAACCAATATGGTGTTACCTCAGAAAATTAAAAATTGAACTGCCATTTGACCCAGTGATCCCACTTCTAGGAATATATCCTAAGAAGCCTGAAACACCAATCAGAAAGAATGTATGTACCCCCATGTTTGTAGCAGCACTATTTACAATAGCTAAGATCTGGAAACAGCCCAAGTGTCCATCAGTAGACGAATGGATAAAAAAAGCTGTGTACATATACACAATGGAGTACTATGCAGCTGTAAGAAAGAAAGATCTCTTATCCTTTGAGATGACATAGAGGGACTTGAAAAGTATTATCCTAAGCGAAACAAGCCAAAGAGAGAAAGACAAGTATCATATGATCTCACTTATTTGTGGAATATAATGAACATAACAGTCTGAGGAATGGGGTAGTCCCAGAGACATGGAAGTGGAGTACAGACTGACAATCCCCAGAAGAGGGGATGGTGGGGGAGAGATAAACCACAGAACTTATATGCATGTATGCATGAACAATGGACATGGACAACAAAGCTGGGGGCAGGGCAGGGAGGGAGGGAGGGGAGAATCAGTGGGGGGGAAAGGAGGAACATCTAGAACAAAAATAAATTAATTACCAAAAAAAAAAGAACACTAGCTCCTGCTAACTTTGTCTGTGTATTGCAGATGTACCCCATCCATGGGAGGCTACATAACACAAAGCAGCCTAGTACTTAAGAAAAGCCTGATACTTAACTCCAATGAGCAGTCGGAACATTAAGATGTTTCCATCTTTCAGCTTTCAGTAGGAGCCATCATCTCAACACAGGAAATGACAGATTAAGGTGGGAAAGGCATGCAGCCAACTTTAAATTGAAATGGGACAAAGAATGACAAAGACAAACCCCACAGAAAACTTCCTTCTGGGGAACACTGAGAAGACCCCTTCATAGAGACCAATACGCCCCCAAATTCCTTATGTGAAAATTAGAGTCAAGTCAACCAGTGATTCCCTGAGGGAAGGAACCATGCTGACCTGGCTCAAAAGAAGCACTTGAAAATTTTTTTACAAGAATGTTCCACCTCATCGTCACACTGACTATAATGGCTATTTATGGACACTCACCTGGCCTGCATCCAGCCTTTGGGCCAGAGAGGTCTGACCTCAGCATCCAGAAACACCTTCACATAATCCTCCCAGGAATGGGCCTTGTTGTTCCTCTCCAGATCATAGCTCTCCAGTTTTATCTTCACCACGTGGCAGAGCAGCTCCCTAAGGAGTAGGCAGAAGTAAAAAACTTCAAAGTACCCCAAATGCTTCTTCAAGGTTTTAATCATGTGCTTTCACCAGCCCTGATTAAAGTAAATGATTCTAACCTTCATTAGAAACACGGGAACATGCTCAGACACTGGCCCCACAAACCCTCCAATGAGGCAAGGACCCAGTTTGGGCACACCTGATTTCATCATTCCACTGAAATTTCTTCCGGGGTCCCATTATCCTCCTGCCCCCCTTTTCTTCATCTTCTTCCTCATCAGAACAAATCCGTTCTCTCTGCTCCTTGTCTTTCTCCTCTTCCAGCATCCTACCGAAAAGAATTAAACAGGACCCTAAAGTCACAAAAGGAGAACTGGTTCCTCCTGTGTTCACTGCCTCCCCCATCTCCCATTCCCAAGACTTCTAAGATAAGGAGATGGAAATGCTGATGAGAACGATGGGACATACTTACTTAGCAACCTTGGCTTGTGTGTGGGCCTGGCATTCATCCTGGTACTTGGCCATCTGCACTGGCATTGCCCTGCCAATGGCTTCCTTAAGCTTCTGGAGAGGCTCCTTCAAACGCCCCCCCTGCAGATTGCAGGACATATCATAAGCTTGTTTTATGCATCTCTTATATTGAGGATAGAAATAATCACACAGAGGCAGTGCAGCAGCACATGTTGCATCTGTGAAGACTCAGTCACTGCCCCCTCCTCTGGGCCCCAAAGCCAACAGGCTCCATTTCACCCACCTGTTCATAGAGGTGAAGTTTTCGAGCACGTTTGACGAGGGTGTCCTTGCTGCAGGGCAGGAATGAAGCAAGATAGGCATACACCCCAGAACGAACCTGGCTACTGAGCTCCCGAGTTTGCACCTCTATGCTGAAGAACAGAACAGTTATCAATGGGCCACAGCTCATGGCATGTTTTCTTGACATTAGATCACCCTACCATGAACAGGAAAGCTAGGAGCCAAGAGCAGGTCAAACCTTATCTCATCAGACACACAATGTAACCTAACTGAGTAGCCAGTGCAACAGATCTCTAACAGTCACCAAACAAAAACTCCCAAACTTGAACTTTGCTGGGTAAATGGATTAAGGCTCTCAAGTCAAAGAAAGGACCAAGTCAGCCCTGGGCCGGTTTTGCTCAGCAGCTAGAGTGGTGGACCACAGACCAAAGGGTCGCAGATGTGATTCCTGATCAAGGGCACATACCTACATCGCAGATCCCCAGCTCAGACTGAGGTCATGTGAAAAGCAACCAATCTATGTGTCTCTCTCACATCGATGCTTGTTTCTCTTTCTCTCTCTCTCCCTCTCTCCCTTCCACTCTATCTAAAAATCAATGGAAAAATATCCTCGGGTGAGGATTAACAACAACAACAAAGACAAGACCAAGTCAAAGGTCATCAGGGCCTGAGAGGACAAACTCTGAAGTACTAAATTTCATAAATAAAGAAGGCATAAAAGCTTTCAAAATGGAAAATAACTAAGTTACTTGGGGATCGATACTATCCAGCAGCACTTCCTTACATTTCCAGTTCCCAGTTCTACTCCTGATCAGGAAGTCAAGGAAATCCTCATCCCTCCAATGTCTCCATGTAGATAAGTAAAATATTATTTCAAACAGTTTTTGATCCTTTGAGCTCTCCCTGTTTGGCTCACTCTAGCAGGCATTGTGGACAGGCTTCCTGACCCAAGTGGTCAATCCCCATCCTGGCCAGGCAAGGTCCTTTGCTAAAATATTCCCAAGTCTTGACAACTACACTTACATGTGCAAAATCCTCAGCTGTTGAGCAACAAGCTTCCTCTGCTACATATGCAAAATGCAACCAGGAGAGAAGTTGGCAAAGCTGGAGAGTCACATACAAAGAACCTGGTTTGGATTTATATGTGTGTGGGATTTTTTTATGGTTGGTTTTTTTGGGTTGTTTTTGCTTTTTAATCCAATTTACACAGTGTGGCATCTCAGAGGTTCGGGCATTTGCGAGATGGGTTATAGGATGGTGCACACTGGCCCTGGGAGCAGAAGTGAGAGCAAGAATGACTAGGTAGACTGAGGAGTACCCAGCAGAGCAGGCCCCTGGCTATACCAAATCATCTTACTTTTCCCAGAGAAAGGCAAGCAACACCTTCTTTCTTATTTAATCTATTTGCCACAAAATCCACTTCCAACAGGCCATGACTATGATACAGTGTTCTAATAACGCCTGCTGCCTAAGATTAGTAAGGTCTATCATTTCCTAGAAACAAATATTTGGTATGTCCCCTACTATAAAGAACACTAAAACAAAAAACAATTTTTAAAAAACCTCATCAGTGGTCATCTTTATGTAATTCAATCATACTCCCAGACATGGTAACAATAAAGAAACAAAAGATACTCACTCTAAGAGGATGCCATTAATATCCTGGGTGAAGAACTTCTGTCTGCTCTCTCCCTCAGCAGCTCTGGCAGCCTGGTTCATAGCAGACAGTAACATCCATTAGTGCACTTTCCCCACAGGGCCCTTATACTCACCCACAGGCACAAGAGCAGTTAGTCCCTACAGAACATCTATCAATAAAATCCTCACCATGTCCTTCCCTACACAGCTCTAATCTCAGATTAAGTTCACCTGCGATTTACTATCTGCTCTAGAAATGATACATCCAGCTCTTTTCAAATGCTGCTGAAGCATCTAAGGGCTGTCTGTTCTGCTCAAGACTTCAAAAAAAAAGTCACATAAAAGAAGATCACAGAGTCAAAGCAATCATTATGCATTTGATTTGGCCAGCTAGCTAACTCTTGTGCCCAGCACTCTACCATCTAAAATGAGAGCTGGGCCCTGGCCGGTTTGGCTCAGCGGTTAGAGCGTCGGCCTGCGGTCCTGAGAGACCCGGGTTCGGTTCCCGCTAAGGGCGCGTACCTCGGTTGCAGTTTGTCCCTGGCCCTGGTCGGTTGTGCGGGTGGCAGCCACTCGATGTGTCCCTTTCACATCGATGTTTCTCTCTCTCTCTCTGTTCCTCTCTCTCCCTCCCACTCTACCTGAGCAAAAAATGGAAAGATGTCCTCCGGTGAGGATAAAAAAAATAAAAAATAAAATAAATAAAATAAAATAAAATGAGAGCTGGAATTTTCATAAATCTACAGTACAAAAACAATCAAGAATTTTTAACAAACCTACAATATTTGAAGGCCTTTATCTACCAAGTTAATAATGTGCTACTTTAGCATTTAAAGACATTATAATTCTTTGAAAATTCATAATCTACTTGCAGTATATCACAAACTCCGGTACCCAAAACACTGGAATTACTAACATACATTACTACTTATTAACATAAAATATAGTAGACTACTATATGGTGTTTTACTCCCTATGAGAACACAATTACACCTGGAAGGCAAGCTTGGAGATCCATGAAGCAACCATAGCAAGCAGCCCTGAAAGCACAAGTGAAGAAAGCAAACTCTGCCAAAGTTTGAACCAGTGGTTCTCATACTGGCTGTACAATTGAATCACATCAGAATCTCTGGGAATGAGGCCCATGAGTCTATATTCTTTTAAAGAGATCCAGGTATCAGTACTCTTTAAAAGTAATTCTGGTGACTCTAAGATACAGAGAGGCTCAAGAGTCACTGATCTAGACCTGGCCAGTTTGGATCAGTGGTTAGAGCATCGGCCCGAGGACCAAAGGATGGCAGGTTTGATTCTGGTCAAGGGCACATACCTGGATTGCAGGTTTGATCCTTGGTCGGGGTCACATGGAAGCCAACCAACTAATGTGTCACTCTCACATCGATGTTTCTCCCTCTCTCTCCCTCCTTTCCTTCCACTCTCTCTAAAAATCAATGGAAAAATATCCTTGATAAAAAAAAAAAAGACTCACTGATCTAAACCCAAGAGTTGCTGCTCAAAAGGCTTTAGAGAAAGTAAAACTTCAGATGTGGTTTACAGTATAATAATGATGGTAAACAGAGGCAGTAAGGTGAATGACTACCTAAAATGAAATGATCAATCCTGATCAAGCTCTCTGAAACAGCAGGCAGAAATAACCATCCTCCACTTTTATCTCACCCCATTTGCCTTCCTCACTGGGTCTTCATCCTACCTCTGACTATTCCATCTGTCTCCTCAACTAGCTCTTTAATTACAGATGGACCCCCAAGGTTCTATCTAGAATACACTTCTCCCAATAACGCCTTCTCCCTCACAGCTTCAAAACAACACAAATGCATATAGGCCTCTCAAATCTATATCTCTAGGCATAAACCCTTTTTTTCTAAGCCCTAATTGGAATTTCCAATGATTTCTAAGTAATTTCCAATTACTTCTATGAATGGATGACCCTCTGGTATGCAAACCCAACTTGCCAAAACCAAACCCACTAGGTTTCTGCTCTCCCTCTTATTTTCCTCACTTCTAATAACAACACTATTTTTCTTAAATTCTTCCACTCTGTTCTTTAGAACTCTTTGTCAGCTCTATCCAAGCCTAGAATCAAATCCAAACTCCTTCATGTGGCATGGAGGGTCCTCTAGGATCTGGCCCCAACCATCCACTCCAGCTCTCATCCCCTACCACAGAGCAGCGTAGCCCCACCATCCAACAACTCACCCATCCTTAGCTCTGTGCGCTGGCTTACTAACACGCCATCTCTTCCATAAGACTGGCAAAGCCTGTTGCCACCAGCCTGAAGCCAATGTATTCCTACAGACCTTCTCTTACATCTCCTTAAGTCTGGCTGAACCCCTGACCATTTGCTTGGCCATCAAAACATCACAGAGCTTATTGCATTCTGTTTTGTCCAACAGCCTGTTGTTTATAATGTCTACTGGTCTATTTATATAACAAACTCAAGAATGGAGAACAAGAATTGAATCTTATTCATCAATATATTTCCCACATCTGCTTATCACATAATAGATGCTTAGTAAATGCAAGCTGAGTGGATGAATGAATGAAATGAACAGATATCACTGAAAGAATGCAAATCAGAGGAAGAAAAGCTTAGCACTGAACAACCAAACATAACATGCATTTTCTGCAAGATCCCTTAGCTAGAGGATAGCACAGAATCCTGAGATGAAAGAGATTCAAATGGATGGATGGAAATGGAATCCATTCATCTACCAATTTCTTACACTTTCAGAAGGATTTGAAATTCTAATTTGGCACTTTTAACGTACTCAAATTATGGTTTTAGTTTGAGAGAAAATAAAACCGAGCCATTCTTTTGCTTAAGCTTATACACTCCTAGTTATAAGATCCATAAGCACCTTCATAAAAATTCAACCTAATTACTTCAACATGTATTTCAAATGCCCCACTGTCAGACCCATAAACAGTTTAGCTTTCCAATCAAATTTTATTTTTAGATATCAATCATTTCTCTAATATTTCAGAAGCTTTGGGGTATATAATTTTAATAAGATACCCCACCCCTCCCCCGATGCCTTTTGGATTGTGTAGGTAGTATCTCTGAGGGTCTGATTTTATATCGAAGATAATTAGTCAAGTGCTGCATTTTTATTTTTTTAAGATTTTTTAAAACTGATTTTTAGAGTGAGAGGAAGAGAGAAGAGAGAGAAACAATGATGTGAGAGTGAAACATCGATCTGTTGCCTCCTGCATGCCCCTGCTGGGGATCAAACCCACAACCTGGGCATATGCCCTGACGGACAATCAAACCAGCAACATTTCAGTGCATAGGACAATGCCCAACCAACTGAGCCACACAGGCCAGCGCAGGTGTTGCATTTTTAAATAAATCTAATTAAAAGAACAACTGGATAGCCATCTGATAGTCTTCCAGAAATAAGTTAGGTTCCTCAACCTTAAGAAGGGACACCCTTGCCCAAGGAGTTGAATGAACTGATCAATCAGAGATTAACTAGGAAGTAAAGTTAAATAAGCCAGATCATGCTGATCTACGATAGTCCAATAGCTTTTTAATATGCTGTTTTGTTTACTGTAAGAAAAGCCACTTATAACCTTTCAGCACCTAGTTCAGAATTTTATATATACTGTACCTGTTTTTGCTGAACTGAATGAAATCTGGCATGATTTTCTTTTTTAAAGAACATTAAACAGGTTAGTGTTTGTTTGTTTTTTGACCTTATTCTCCTTGGATCCATGTCTCCCTGGATTTGCAATGTGGGGGTTCTAACTCAGTAGGACAGTAAGCAGTGAGCAGGTAGAGCAGCAGGGTGGATGACATAGGGTCTGTTTCTTTTCTAGTCTTAGTATTGTTCCCATTTTATACTTGATTGAAAAGGACCAAAACAGACCTGGGTCATCTATATGGATCAGGCTGAGAGGCTGCCAAACTATAAAGATAGTAACCTAAAGGGGCAACACACCTGAGCTTTCCAACAACCAAAACAAAAGACACAATCAACACATATTAAGAGAAGACAGAGTAAGGCCACTGAATCAAATCACTGGATTCCCTGGGGTCCATAAAAACGTACAGTACAAGGAGTATGAAATGAAAAATGGGCTAGTGTGAGAAGAAAACAGTAAACATTGCTTGGGTATTCACCAAGGTCACCCTCTTGGAGGACCTCTTTAACATATTTAAGCTTTCAAATATATTTTTGAAAGTTTTAAGTATCACATCTAGCTAGAAGATAAATTTAATTTTTGCTTCCCACAGAAAGAATTTTTCCCTAAGGGATCGTATCAGATTAAAATCTGCTTATGTTCAGTGGTAGAGTGCAAACAGGACCACAGATTCCTCCCTTCCCAAAACATGCATTCCCGCAGGGAGAGGTGGTCTCTAGTTCCCCAATCCTCCAATCTGGTGTGCTCTTGTGACTTGCTTTACCAATATAGTGTGGCAAAAGTGATGTGGTACATACAACTTTAAAGGTTTAAGGGCCTTATGCCTCCCACTTTCACCCTCTTGAAATATTGCCCTGAGACTGCCATGCACTGAAAAAGACCAGGAAGAAAGACGAGAGGAGAGAGAGGCTCCCTAGTCCCAGCACCCAGCCATCTTGCCAGCTGAATGCAGGTATAAGAGAGCACCCAGGTAGGATAAGAGGAACCACCCAGCCAACCCACAGAGGCAGGAGAAATGAATCACTATTTGAAGCCACTAAGTGTGGGGTAGTTTTTTAGATAACAGTAGAAACTGATACATGTATCATCTGGGGCCAAGATTTAAAATCTAAACAAGTTATTATAAAACTAGAGGCAATAAGAGGAAAAATAGAAAAATGAAGGGAGTGAAAAAGTGAGAAATACATAACATTGCTAATGTTACAGTTATATACATCAAGTTTAATTTAAGCTTTAAAAATGCAATATACAGTTCAAGATCTAGAACAGGGCTCCTTATGTTCCAAATGCCCATGTATAGCTTTTGAAATTATATGCAATTTTTGTGTACATAGGCATTTTTCCCTGGGAAGACTATCTTTACCAGCAGATTCTCAGGAGAGTCTGGGTCTAGAGCACTTATGCACACATGCAGAAGGCTCCAAGTGCCCCAAGTGCAGGACCCTGGTAGGAACAAAGCACCTACCAGGTAACTTTCTAAAATAAGCCTTCTTTTTCATGCAACCATTAAAAGTGATGAGGGCTTTATAATATTTATTAAGTGAAGAAAGCAAGAAACAATTATGCACGACTATAATTACAACTACATAAAAACATATATACACAGAGGTTAGAAAATAATATGTAAATTGAAAAGAGTTTTCAGGCTGTCAGGATGATGGTTAATTCCCACTTTCCACCTCATTTCCCAAAGTTTCTTAATGCTGTTATAGAAGGGTCAGGGGATAACTAAAGTATCAATTTCATATTTGAACATTATATTTTCAAGCCAGTACATCAATCTCTCAGGATCACCATCACCCCACCGGGATCCAAGTCTACTTTATCTATGGAAACCTGAACCCTGTCTCCATTGTGACCAAGAGATAACCAAGACTTGGCAGTCACTAAGGAAGGACAACTTGCTCAATGTCCATCCAGGGCACCCCAGAAAGTGAGGCTTTCTTGAATCATAGCCCAATGCTCTTTCATGTTATGCCACTTTGCTTCCACTAAATTTGTCCATTTTTCCCAAGAAAGGGAAATAATGAGTATAAGTTATTAGGCTAGAACAAAACCTATAGTGGGAGTAGGGGCACATCCAAGAATTGCTTTGACTTTATGTAAAAAAACAACAACTAGCTACTGCCACATATATCTTATTCAAACTTTCAGATGCTACAAAACAATCTGATTACAAACTAGAGGACTGAAAAGAACAAGGAGTAATTGCCCTGGCCGGTTTGGCTCAGCGGTTAGAGCGACGGCCTGCGGTCCAAAGAGACCCGGGTTCGGTTCCCGCTAAGGGCATGTACCTCGGTTGCAGTTTGTCCCCGGCCCTGGTTGGGTCTTGTGGGTGGCAACCCATTGATGTATCCCTTTCATGTCGATGTTTCTCTCTCTCCCCCTCCCACTCTATCTGAACAAAATATCAAAAAAAAAAAAGGTCCTTAGGTAAGGATAAAAAAAAAAAAGGCCCTGGCCAGTTTGGCTCAGCGGTTAGAGCGTCGACCTGCGGTACAGAGAGACCCGGGTTCGGTTCCGACTAAGGGCACGTGCCTCGGTTGCAGTTTGTCCCCGACCCTGGTTGGTCGTGCGGGTGGCAGCCACTCGATGTGTCCCTTCACGTTGATGTTTCTCTCTCTCTCTCTTCCTCTCTCTCCCTCCCGCTCTATCTGAACAAAAAACAGAAAAATGTCCTCGGGTGAGGATGAAAAAAAAAAGAACAAGGAGTAATGGTTCTTTAACATAAATTCTGAGAGCAAATATAGGGCAGTACGCTCAAACATGCCAAGTTCAGATTCAACTACTTCCAACTTAACGTCCTATTAAGATATACTCTGAATTTCCAATGTGGTATAAATCATTTAAAATCATTACATGCAAATAGAACACCCCACGAGCTAATGAGGATGAACTAGAAATCTAAATAGGTTGTTTGATTTACTTCGTATGTTATATTAAAATATTTTTGGAAGTGACAAAATCATTTGTAGCAGTAGTTAACATTTACCCTACAACACAAGGACTATTATACCCAGTGATTCTGGAACATTATGAAAATCACTGGTTTAAAACTTACCATATAAAATTTTTGAAAAATAACAATTTCCAGCTATAGAGCATAAATACCACAGAAGCTCCATGTCAAGCCACAAGGCCCAAGGTGAAAGGTTATCTTAACTAAAATGTAAATGTCATCATGACTAACAACCCATGCTTGGTTTACAGGTAGGAATATGTTAATGAATTGACAGTTCTTAGTACTCTAATGATCAATTCCCCATCACCAGGGGAAAATAGCAATGGCTGCTTGATTCTGGCATTTGTTGCTGTTTTTAATAGAGCATGGACAGCATTCAAGGTTCTACTCCATTTTATTTATAACCATTAGGCATTCCTGTAATCAGTACCAAAGACTAATGACGTGCAAGTCTAGGGAGCAACTAAAACCCAGATGCAACTAAGCACATACTCTTTCGTGTAACGTGTACAGACTTTTGTGAATTTTCAAAACCTTCAACAGATTATTAAAAGATAGATCTTTGCCTCAGCTGCCTGCTGCCAACATTAGTGTCATCTAGCACACAAAAGGAAAGATACTCTGTGGGAAAGGAACCTAACAGCAGAAAATAGAAAATCTTCCCAGAAGAAAGTAAATTTTCTAAGAGTGAAGGAACCACAAAAGGTCTAAAAATGACATCTGACAAGCAGAGCTTACACTGTTTCCTCACTTGAGATGAGAAGAGAGCCTGGAAAAGCTTACACTGAAACTGCCAACTCACTAAGGGTTGTTCTGGGCATGTAGCTTCAATGGGTACAGAACCAGTGTCAATCTGCCCAAACTGCTTCCAGGAAAGCCTGGGCCACTCTGTGTCACCATACCTGAGCCAGCTCCTTAACGCGCTTCTCCAGGGGCGCAGGCAGGCCTTCAGGGAGGGAAGAGGGCTGCCTGAATTCCTGGTCCAGTCCCACCCCAAGGGAATCGCTTTCATCATCCATGTCACGGAAGGGGCTTCCTTCTGGAGACTCACTGAGCAGATGCTCCAAGTCCAAATCAGTCAGTGAGTCCATGGCAGTGGCTGCCTGAAGCAAGTCATTGTCAGAAGTGGAGCCGAAAAGCGACAGCAAGGGGTCAGAGGTGCCCTCCAATTCCCGTGGGCCCTGAGTTTCTGCCGACGAGACCGCTACAGGCTTATGCTCTTCGTCCCTCTTTCTCTGAGCCTCTTTCTCCTTCTGAAATTTCTTTAGCATCTCTTTAACACTCAAAGCCCCAGAATATTTCTTTTTTTTCTTCTCCTTACTGGCATTGAGGGCTGTGAAGCTGCAAGTAAGGGAGAAATTTGTTACTAAGGCTGCAGTACACCTCGAAGGGGAAATTCACAGAGGGATTTCACCCATTCCCAGTGCAGTGGTCTCCAGGAACCTCAATCACAAGTCCACCCTGTTATTCCTCCTCCCTCCTCTTGGCACATGGAGCTCCTTCTTGCTGGGACCAAAGCTTGAGATTTAATACAGGTTAGCAAAACCGTGTCACAGAGTGCTACATATCCGATGGGTTTTTAAAAACCACTGCCAGGCTGAAATAAAAGGTTGCAAAAAGGGGGTGAGCAAGAAAAGCTTTTAAAGGGAGAAAGCAGGAACAGTGGAGAGCAGCAGCAACTTGAAGGGCAGCTGGGGTGAGACTAAGTGAGGCAAAGAAAGCAGGACCAGAGAAGACATAGGGAAACAGCAGAGACAAAAGGAAAACTGGGACAGAGGAGGGGTGCCCAAGAGAACAAGAGACAGCAGCAGTCATACAGTGACAGAAATAGCCGCCAACACTGACGGTGGGACAGAGAGAACTGTGAATGTCTGACACACAGGGATGTGAGAGCACTGACTATGCCCACAATGGCACTGTGGGAGGCATTATGAGGAACGAAAGGCCAGGCCCTGCTGCCTTATCTGAAGCTGAGAGGAGGAGGGCAAGTCAGCTCCTAAGTGTCCTGCCCTAACAGTTCAGATTTTATCCTAGCAAAGAAGCTGCTGCCTCTCACCCGGCTTTGGAAAACTTGGACTTTTTCGATTTCTTCTCCTTGTCATAAGTGTCATCTTTTTTCTTCTTCTTTATCTTCTCACCACCTTCCTTCAACTTCCGCTTCTGAGAATTAAAGACAAGGCACAGTTACACAGCCCCCTCACTCAGGGAGCAAGTGCACGACATAACACTGGCCTTGCTCCGCCCAGGGCACATCCTGAGAGCTGTCCTATTTCCTTCATAAACAAAAGCTTTCAGATCAGTTCCTGGACCACAGACCTGTGGCAGGTCAATACAGCATTCCCACCGACAACATCTCCTAAAAGCACCAGGGGCTGAGACCACAGTGACCACTGTGCAGCCATAAACCTTTCTAGTTTGAAATGAGCTGTATGTGGGCCCTGCCTCTCATTTGAAACACACAGGCAGTGACAGACTTCAAAATAAACTTATCTTAAAGCTAACTTGTTTTCATTGGGATGACACCCCTGGGAACTAAAGATCTCTACATGTCCAAAGAGACACAGCAATACTGGTGCAACCTCCCCTCACTACATACCCTTCACTTTCCTCATCCCCACCCTGAGATGACGTCAAGGAAGGAATCCCTGCCAAGCCTGCTGGGACTCATAGCACCTTGCCACTGCACAGGTGTGAAAGGTGAACTGTCAACCTGGCATAGGCGTAGTTCATGCCTTTCCGCCAATCTCCTAAGCCATCCTAAAACGCACATATTCTGACAAGTCACCCACTGACCTCACAAGGTTTGTAAAAAACAAGAAAAAAAAACACTTCAGAAATCCAAAAGCAAGCAACGTTCTAACCTTTGGAGATTTTTTCTTCTTTTCTTTAATAAAGTCATCCTCAGATTCTGATGCTTGTCTAAACTGCAGGGTTCCCGAGTTAATGTAAAATCCTCCATATTTTGTAGTCAAAGAAGCAGGAACAAGCTCATCATACTGAAAGGGGAAAAACAAACAGTCAGCTCTAAGGGCTGAAGATGCAGAACAGATGTTCCCCTGTCATATTTCAGACCACATGCCTACACATGCCTCTGGCCAATCATGAATGTCTAAGCTAGAAGGTGTTTTGGACAGATCTGGTATCATTTTCAGTAAGGAAACCAAGGCCCAGATCAAGGGTGTCACTTCTTCCCTCATCAGTGCAGCTCCTTCCTCATGCTAAGGGCAGGCCCACTCTGACCCATTCTCCAGCCTCTGGGTCATTACCAGTACGGCGAGAATGTGGTAGTTTCTATGTGGCACTTTCATTAAGTACTTACCGCCTCTGAGTTATCGATGAAGGAATCGGATTCATCATAACCATACCCCATATCAATCAAGTCCTGTATTCGGTCTTTTCTACGTTTCTTTCCACCCTAAAATTTGAAATAAGTCATACACTTTTTTATGCTTGTTTTTCTAATTGTGGTAAGAACACACGAGATCTACCCTCTTAAACTTTCAAGTCTAAGATCACATGGTTTTCTTAATACACAGAATTAATCATTGCCTTGAATTCCATCAGCTGGTGACTAAACGGTGTAAAGCACTGGAACAGTCACACTCACACATACCCCAAAATCTCCTTCCCTAAAGGCCTTTTAAAATAGGACAAATTTGCCCTGGCCGGTTTGGTTCAGTGGTTAGAGCATAGGCCTGCAGTCCCGAGAGACCCGGGTTCGGTTCCCGCTAAGGGCACGTACCTCGGTTGCAGTTTGTCTCTGGCCCTGGTTGGTCGTGCGGGTGGCAGCCACTCGATGTGTCCCTTTCACATCGATGTTTCTCTCTCTCTCTCTCTCTCTGTTCCTCTCTCTCCCTCCCACTCTACCCCTCCCACTCTACCTGAACAAAAAATGGAAAAATGTCCTTGGATGAGGATAAAAAAAATAAAATAGGACAAATTTGCCCGGCTGGTTTGGCTCAGTGGTTGAACATCAACCCATGAACCAAGAGGTCACCAGTTTGATTCCTGGTCAGGGCTCATGCCCAGACTGTGGACCACTCCCCAGTGGGAGGCATGCAGGAGGCAGCCAATCGATGTTCTTTTTCTCTCCCTCCGTCTCCCTTCTTTTTTCTCTAAAATCAATAAAGAAAAAAAAAAATTTTTTTTAATAGGACAAATTTGGCCGGGCTGGTGTGTCTTAGTGGACTAAGCATCATCCCATGGACTGAGAGGTCCCGGCTCGATCCCCAGTAGTGGGCCTGCAGGAGACAGCCAATAGATGTTTTGGCCAACTGATATTTCTATCTCCCACTCCCTTTCTCTCTAAAGTCAATAAAAACAAAAATACAAATAGGAAAAATTTGTATCTGCATAAAATGGCCTAAGACAGAAGGAACTAAAATGTCTTCATATACCTTTTATCAAAACATTTATTCTAAGGATGAATTGCAGGTGTAAAGGGCCCTTCTTGTTCATTCATCCATTTAGCTGCATACACCAGTCCTGCCACATGCGTTTTCTGTACCTTCAGGCAACTGTTTATAACTGCATTCTCTTCTCTCCAAACTCCACATTTGTTTCCACATCAGTGTTGATTAGATGATACTCCACCAAAAGAATGTGGAAATGTCTAGAAAAGCCTCCCACCCAACAAGGTTGTTTTGTTGCCCAAAGAGAAATCTTACATATTTTTCTTCAAATTTCCGGGCAAGGGCCTCCACTTTATGCCTTTCCTTTTCTTCTTCATTAAAAGGATCCGAGAGATCTTTCTTCTGTAAAGAGACCATTACACAAAATAAGAGTTACAAAAATTTTCCACTATGTGTCATAATATATTCACTAACTACTCAACACCTACAGACTACATAAAAACAACTTTTTCAGAAAAAAAATAAGGTAGAATACATGCTATCTTCCCATCAGTGTTTACCTTAGTTGTATAAGAAAGAAAAATTTCCATTCAGGTAATTCATCAAAACTTAATTAAATGCCTACAACTGCCCACCGCAGCACTAGATCCTGTAGAGCTACAAATATGGCAAGGGGCCTTTAGTTGGGGATGCTCAATCTATACAGACAGATGTGTGTTTCAATATAGGTGGTTTCTTTCGTCACCCTAAAAATCATTTTATGTACTTAAAAACATTCTAAGGAGGGATTCACTTCCAAAGCAGTGGCTCATAAAGGTTAAAAACCCATGAAATGTAGCATAAGTTCTTAGGAGTTATTCTGCCTTATTGGTCAGAAAAGCAGTATGAATTTGTTCTTTTCTCAGTTCTACTGAAAATCAAACTCAGTTTCATAGTAGTCCTTTTCTTTGGATACCTATCTTGAAGGGTCCCTAATCTCTTTCTTCCCAATCTTAATACTCACTTCAAACATTTTCATGCAGTTTTCCAAAACTCCATAAACTTGCTCTTGCATTTTTCTCATCAATTTTCCACAGCTGAACCTTTAGTTTCTTTGGCAAGGAATCTTAATTTTAATAAGACTGCTGTACTAAATACCATAAGACTTCAGAGTAGGCCAAACACACTAAAGATTAGATCCCACATCTTATCTCTGCCTATTGAAATTCCACTCACCCTTAAAGAATCAGTTAAATAACTTAAGAGTACATATTTGGAATGAGATATTACAGAACGTACATATAAAATGTACCACAAATGGATAGTCTTTAAATCATGTGCTTATCTATAGCTTCTAATTTTTCTACAATGATCTCATATAACTTAAGTGGTTCAAATAATATTAAGAAATTCCACCCATCTGGCACTGGCCGGTGTTTCCTAGTGGTTAGAGCACTGGCCCAAGCACTGAAGGGTCATTGGTTTGATTCCTGGTCAAGGGCACATCTTGGGTTGCAGGTTTGATCCCCACCCCAGTCAAGGGCAGGTGGAGGAGGCAACCAATCGATGTGTCTCTCACATGATGTTTCTCTCTCTCTCCCTCTTCTTCCCTCCCTTCCATTCTCTCTCTCTCTAAAAAAAAAAAATCAGCCTTGGCTGGTTTAGCTCAGCGGTTAGAGCATGAGCCTGCGGTCCAGAGAGACCCAGGTTTGGTTCCCGCTAAGGGAACATACCTTGGTTGCAGTTTGAACCTCAGCCCTGGTTGGGTAGTACAGGAGGCAGCCACTCGATGTGTCCCTTTCACATTGATGTTTCTCCTTCTCTCTCTCTCTATCTGAACAAGAAATGGAAAAATGTCCTCGGGTGAGGATTTAAAAAAAAAAAAAAAAAATCCTCCAGTAACAACTGAAAAAACTAAATAAATAAAACCAAAAATTATCCTTGGGTGAGGATTAACAAAAATAAAAATGAAAAATATAAAGGAATTCCACCCATCTGAATCAGTGTTGGATTCATTGTGTACTCCTTAAAATGCTTTGCATTGGATAACAGTAGTTATCCAATAATTACTATTTCCTGAACATATAGAGATCCAGCTCTATCCAAACACAGCATCAAGGATATAAGCTCTCCTCAGTCCAAGCCCTCCAGGGTCTGTATTTGTACCAAACTGAAATAATTACCACTCTGACTCCTGTTACCTGTGTTGGTATAATTCTCCTAAAACATCTACAAGATTGCAAGTTCCTTTGAGGCTGGGACAGCGGTTTCTCCACCTGTATATAGACCTCAGTGTTTATCTAGCACAGTGCCTTCACATCATAAGAAATATAGGCTAAATAAATGAATACATGAATGTGTCAGATTACATCGTGCTTTGAACACTGCAGAGCAGACACACGATTCAGTTGTCCAACCTGTAGGCAAGGAGTGAATCCCCAGAAAATGAATACAATGTTCTCTGTGTACGACTCATGCATTTTCCTTCAATGGCGAAGAGCACCTAGAACCCCCCCAAAAAAGATGAAATTGGAGCACGCAAGTTCTAATTCCAGTTCAACCATTAATTTGGTTGGAGCCCATAAATAAATATCTTAATTAATCCCTATTTCCTCTTCCTCTCAAGGCATAGTATCTCTATTTAGAAAAAAGGATTGTGAATGAATTTGAAACTACTTTTCTCAGCTACCCACTGGCCCTCCAACAAGTTGACCCTTGGCACAGACTCAACTGGCTTCCATTCAACCAATTAGATCTTAATCAAGAAAACACATTTTCACCTGAGCAAAGAAAACTCTCTAATCCTTCTAACCAAAGGCACTCACCCCAAACAGCACAACCATGAATTAGACTGAAGGAGCACTGGCCACTAGCACTGCTAGGAACTGCATCAACATAATTTCAGATGTCCTGTGAGTCAGATACTAGCCTAATCCCCACCTGACTAAAAGCCAGTCTAGAGAACAAAACTGCTGCAGTGTGGGACCCAACCAACCTACTCTCAGAGCCTCACATAGTACACAGATGTATAGTAGATGCTTACAAATGCTCTTCACCAAACTCCACGTCTACATACAATATAAAAACAGGCAAAACTAACCTATGCTGTTGGAAATCAGAGTGGTCGTTAAACCTTGAGGGTGGGGTAGCATTTTGGGAAGACAGGAGGAAGGTTTCTGATGTCCTCCTGGAAAATGTTATTTTTTGTGATCTAGGTGCCGTTACATGGATGTGTTAAGTTTGTGGAAATCCATTAAGCTGTGCATTTATCATATGTACACTTTTCTTAGGTGCATAATTCAATTAAAAAGTTCACAAAAATTTTTTTTGTTAATGAATTGCCAAAACATCATTAATAGTTGAAACTGGGTGATGGGTACATGGGGCTTATTATACTATTCTCTCTAATCTATGCATGTTTGTTAAGTTCCATACTAAAAAGTAAAAAACAAATCTGCCAGGAAACAAATAATTTTTTAATACTTTATGACCATCATTTTACTTATTTTTTAAATCCTCACCTGAGGATATTTTTCCATTTATTTTCAGAGTAGATGGGTGGGGGTGGGGGGGAGAGGGAGAGTGAGAGAGAGAGAAACATTGATGTGAGAGAGACACATTGACTGGTTGCCTCCTGCACAACCCCGACCAGGGCTAGGGACTGAACTGCAACCAAGGTATGTGCCCTTGACCAGAATCAAACCTGTGACTCTTTGGTCCGTAGGCTGACACTCTAACTGCTAAGCCAAACTGGCCAGGGCATACATAGATCATTTAAAAAATCACTTGAGCCCTGGCTGGTGTTGCACAGTGGTTAGAGCTTTGACCCATAGACCAAAGGGTCTTGAGTTCGATTCCTGGTCAAGGGCACATACCTGGGTTGCTGGTTCAATCCCCAACCCTGGTCAGGGCATGTGGGGGAGGCAACCAATTGATGTGTCACTCTCACATTGATGTTTCTCCCCAACCCTCCCCATAAAAATCAGTGGAAAAAATATCCTTGGGTGAGAATTTAAAAAAAAAAAAAAAAAAACACTTGTGAAATCAAACTGATTCTCAAAAGCCTGGAAGGTTACAACCCAATTCTGCCCCACCCTCTCCCCAAATATATAAAACAAGAAAAAAATACACACAAAAATAGGTTTCTAGCCCTGGCCGGTTTTGCTCAGCGGTTAGAGCGTCGGCCTGCGGTCTGGAGAGACCCGGGTTCGGTTCCCGCTAAGGGCATGTACCTTGGTTGCAGTTTGTCCCCAGCCCTGGTTGGGTCGTGTGGGTGGCAACCACTCGATGTGTCGCTTTCACGTCGATCTTTCTCTCTCTCTCTCTCTCTCTCTCCCACTCACTCTATCTGAACAAAATATCGAAAAATGTCCTCGGGTAAGGATAAAAAAAAAAAAATAGGTTTCTATCCCTCCAGATAAAGTAACTATTCAGTATATTTTTGTGTAAAGAAGAGATGAGCAGTGTCTATCTTTTGTCATCTGCCCTTACATGAGGCAGAGTTGAGAATCCTTTAGAAAACAATGTCCAGCATGAAATCATCCAGCACTGGAACATCCAGGGACTGGTCACATTTACCTACATACATGTATTATTTACAGCGTTGGCATGAAAAAATTTGTCGATTCTTTCATTTATATTAATTAGCCATAATTAAAATTGGCTTCGGATGTACCTTACATTTTCTCCAGCAAAAATCAGGAGAGCGGTTCTAGAAATAATTCTATCCCTTCGAGCCCAGAGGCAAAACCGGCAAATCTGATGCTTGCTCTGGGATGGGTGCCATGATCCTGGGGCAGTCAAAGCCCACCTACTCTTGCTTCCACCTTCTGAAAGTCCCATTTGCACATGTTGCCCTAAGCATTAGATCTGCAGAGTGAATCTGGGGCCCCTGTGGGGGTACCTTGTCTCCCGTTTGAAGGCCTTTCACCTTCCCTCGTATGTTCTTCACAAGCTCTGGGTAGAAGAATTCTGGGCAGCGTTTGTGATCTGGCTCAAAGAGGGTGAGTGTAATCCGAACAGCTGCTGCAGCCGGCTCAGAGTCTTGATGCTGCTCTGCTCCCCCAACCTCCTCCTTTCGGGACTTCTTCAAAAACACAGGATTCAGAGAACCTGGGAGAGAGGTGAACTGGACCCTGTGGGGCTCCGACATGGCTACCAACAAGTCTTAGCGGATGTCACTGCATGGCTTCTGTTAACATTGAAAAGAAGGGCCAGGTCAAACCAAGATTTTTCAGTTATACAGATATAAGTTTAAAAGAATTTCACTGTCAAGAAGAATCCACTGTTCAATTTATCTTAATTACCATTTATTGCTTTTTTCTGTTTAAATACTATTCATCTTAAACGTAAACATTTTTATATATAAAAAGTATCTAAATTCTATCATTCGCAGATAATCTGTTTAGCATATTTCCTTCCTGTCCTTTTTCTATGCATATTCACTAAATCCTTGACAGTAGAGAACCAATGCTAAAAGAGCCTTAAAGAATCCTCAAAATTGCACAGAACCCTAGAGAATATTGTTGTTTATGTAATTTATGCAACACTTTTTTTCTGGCTAAGAATAACATCTTTTGTAAGACTTCTTTATTTTCATCACCAGCAGTTTACTTTCATTTAGAGCCATTCTTTGCAATGACAGTTTTCATTAGCTCAGAGTAACTCTCAGCCTGAAATAAGTAAAAATCCAGTGTCTCAAGAGTGGTGTGACTATGTTCACTTCCTAAGACACCCAAATTCAGGCACTGACAAAGACCTTCAAACTTATTTGGAAATGGTTAGAGTATACTGTGAACTCCAGCATTCCAAGGGTTAACAGAATATAAATATGCAAATATACTATACACCACCATACACACACACACACACAATTGTGCTTCATGTATAATTTGTGTTCTGCTCTACATTAAAAATTTTTTTTATTGATTTTAGAGAGAGAGGAAGGGAAAAGGAGAGAGGCAGAAACATTGATGAGAACATAGATTGGCGGCCTTCTGCATGTCCCCCACTGGGAATTTGGTCCACAACCTGGGCATGTGCCCTGATTGGGAATCAAACAGGCGACCTCTTAGTGCATGGGTTGACACTCAACCACTGAACCACACCAGCCAGGTGTGTCTTGCTTAAAACTCACATTTAAGTGTGAACTTCTTACCACATCCATATAGATAGTCATTTCAGCGTAGTTTATATAGGAAAAATAATAAAAGCAACCTCAATCTGAATGTCCAGCACTAAGGGAATGGTTTAAAAAAATTGAAGCTTTTTTGTTGATTTGTAAAGGCTTTTGATATATTCTATACTTACGATATGTATTATATATACACATACACACACATATATACATATATGTATATTGTCTGTCATCTCAGACTTTTTTTTCATTGTTATTTTCTATCTAATTTTGCTTAGAGTGAGGTACGATGAAAGATATTTAATGAACTTTTTATGCAGCTAACACTAGGATCTTTTCCCTTATGGCTTCTCTCATTTCTTTTGTGCCTAGAAAGTCCTCCAACCAGGAATTCTTATAAGACTCTACCTATCCAGTCTTTCACAGACATAATTCTCACATTGAACTCTAACCCAAATTGAATTTACTATGCCATAAAGTGAGAAATAAGGCTCTACCTTGGTTTCCTCCCAACATCAATCACTAAATAATCCTCTTTTCCCTGCTGATCTGGCATATATCTTAAACAACAACTCAGATATCTAAAGGTCTATTTTTGAAATCTACCCTGTTACTTTGATCTAGTATCTACAGATATTAACCAGTACCACACTGTTTTAAGAAATTTTATGGTATATTTTTACATTTTCAATTTTACATTCATCTTTACTCTTCTTCTTTTATTTATTTATTTTTTAATCCTCATCCGAGGACATTTTTCCATTTTTTTGCTCAGCTAGAGTGGGAGAGAGAGGGGAAGAGAGAGAGAAACATCGACATGAAAGGGACACATCGAGTGGCCACCTCCTGCATGACTCAACCAGGACCAGGGACAAACTGCAACCGAGGCACGCACCCTTAGCGGGAACCGAACCCAGGTCTCTCCGGACCACAGGCCGACGCTCTAACCGCTGAGCCAAACCGGCCAGGGCTACTCTTCTTTTAAAAGTAATACTTGGCCAGGTAGGTCAGGGAGTTGGAGCATCATCTCAATACACCAAGGTTCGATCCCTGGTCAGGGCACATACAGGAATCAATAAATGGATGTATGAATGGGTGAAACAAGATGATGTTTCTCTCTCTCTCCCCTCATCCCTCCCTTCCTCTCTCTCTCTCTCTGCAATCAAATTTTTTTTTTAATAAAAAAAGAAAAGTAATACTTGACTATTCCAGCCTGGTCATTATTTCAGATCAATTTTAGAATCATTTTGACAAGTTCTCCCAAAAAACTCACAGCATTTTGACTGTAAATGAACTATAAACATGAATTAATTCAGAAGGATTTACATACATTATATATGTGTGTGTATGTGTATATGTGTGTGTGTATATTTACATAGTAAATGCAATATTCACTCTTTCTATTATGACCATATAATTGTGATCTATAAAACCACACAAAGTGAAATATCTAAAAGAGTTAATATAATTCTAATCAGGCAGCAAAGTGATTAGCAACAAAACAGGTTGGTGGTACAAAAGACCATCACGCAGTAAGATGTTGCAATTCCTCTAAAAGAAACTGTCAAAGCCCCCAGAATGTTGTGATGTACTAGGTTGTAAAAATAAATTTCAGCCTAATCCTGGGTTCAATTCCAGTCAAGGGCATGTACCTCGGTTGCAGTTCAGTCCCCAACCCTGGTCAGGGTCGTGTGGAAGGCAATGGTTGATGGGTCTCTCTCACATCGATGTTTCTCTCTCTCTCTCTCTCTCTCTCTCTCTCTCTCTCCTGCTCCTTCCTTTCCACTCTATCTGAAGGTAAATGGAAAAATATCCTCGAGTGAAGATTTAAAATAAATTTCTGCTGAAGGTTGAAGTTTTAATAGTTCCCCCACTGATAAGATCAAGGCAGGTCTCACTGTAAGAAGAGAATTTGTGCTTTGGCCAGTGTGGCTCAGGGATTAGAGTGTAGTCCCCGTGCACCAAAGGGTGGTGGGTTCAACTGCCGGTATAGGGCACATACTTGGGTTGCACATTTGATCCCAGTAAGTGCAAGTGTGGGAGGCAACCAATCAATGTGTCTCTCTCATATCAATGTTTCTCTCTCTCTCCCCCCTCCCTTCCATTCTCTCTAAAAATCAATGGAAAAAATATCTTTGGGCCTGGCTGGTGTGGCTCAGTGGTTGAGCGTTGACCCATGCACCAAGAGGTCGCCGGTTAGATTCCTGGTCAGAGCACAAATTCTGGTTGTGGGCCAAATCCCCAGTGGGGGGGCATGCAGGAGGTGGCCAATTGTGTTTTTATCTCTCCCTCTCTCTCTAAAGTCAATAAAAGCTCTGGCCGGTTTGGCTCAGCAGTTAGAGCGTCGGCCTGCGGTCCTGAGAGACCCGGGTTCGGTTCCCGCTAAGGGCATGTACCTCGGTTGCAGTTTGTCCCCAGCCTTGGTCGGTTGTGTGGGTGGCAGCCACTCGATGTGTTCCTTTCACATCGATGTCTCTCTCTCTCTCTCTCTCTCTCTCTCTGTTCCTCTCTCTCCCTCCCACTCTACCTGAACAAAAAGTGGAAAAATGTCCTCGGGTGAGGATACAAAAAAATAAAAAATAAAGTCAATACAAAATTTTTTAAATTCTTCCATGAGAATTAACAAAAAAAAAATAAGTAAAAATGTAACCTTATCCTGACCCAAATTTTAGACATTGTAATTTCAGTCCACCTAGATGGTAAACCTGCTTCTCTTAGTTGTTTAAGGGACTTTGCAGGCTTGAGAAGTTATAGATATAGTGCAAGAAAATAAAGTAAATCAAATATATAGCATATTAACACAGATTTTGCATTTTTATAATCATGATAACTGCTATTGCTTGTTACTAAGTCATTTGAAACATTTAAAAGAATCAAACATTAGACCTGACCAGTGTGGCTCAGTGGTTAAACATTTACCCAGGCACCAAGAGGTCACTAGTTCGATTCTTGGTCAGGGCACATGCTCAGGTTTTGGGCCTGATCCCCATGGGGGGGATGCAGGAGGCAGCCAGTCGATGTTCTCATCAATATTTCTCTCTCTCTCTCTCCCTTCCTCTCTAAAATAAATAAAATAAATTTTTTAAAAAATCAAACATTAATGAATAACATGAGACTTACATCTACACGTTTATTTGACTTACAAGACTTAAATCCAAGCATATAAAACTTTAAATGCAGTTTAAAACATTTAAGTGCATTGAACTTTGTAAAAAGAGGGAATTTAATCTTTTAAAAGGGTGCCTTAATTGAAACTTTGTAAAGTATTTTCTTTTATATAAACATTCTTAAATCTGTAAATAAAACCAGATTTATCAGTACAACATACAGGCTTAATAAAAGCTAAGTATTTAAATATAGGCATACCTCGGAAATATTTCGGGTTCGGTTCCTGACTACCACAGTAAAGCGAGCCGTAATCCTTTTGCTGGTGGAGGTTGTTGCCTTCAATTTGTAAAAAACGCAACATCTGTGAAGGGCAATAAAGTGAAGCACAATAAAACAAGGCATGCCTGTACTCACCATTAACTGGTTAAACCTTAATCTAAGTAAAAGCACAATATTCTACCAGAAGAAAAAAATCCCTCTTAAAAACCCTCAATTGATGTTATCCAAGAAATGATAGCCTCCTTTTGTTATCTCAGATTATTCTCAAGAATTATGTATTTTTTGCTATACAGTCGTCCCTAGTTTATCTCGGTTAATCCGTTCCAGACTCTAGCGATTGCACCTGGTGTTGAAGGGTTCCTGGAGTGCTCAAATACCTAAGCCTACAGCCCATACGTACAATAATTTTAACTTTAACTGTAATATGGGGGTATATAATTGACTCAGACAACTGAGCGCGCGCTCTATCATTTTCACTGTCTCCATCATTTTTTTTTTTTTTTTCCATTTTTTGTACAGATAGAGTGGGAGGGAGAGAGAGGAAGGGAGAGAGTGAGAAACATCGACGTGAAGGGACACATCGAGTGGCTGCCACCCGCACGACCCAACCAGGGCCGGGGACAAACTGCAACCGAAGTACGTGCCCTTAGCGGGAACCGAACCCGGGTCTCTCCGGACCGCAGGCTGACGCTCTAACCGCAGAGCCAAACTGGCCAGGGCTCCATCAATTTTTTAATGAATATTTTGAAAAAACCACAATAGAGTGAAGCCGTGAAAGTCGAAGTACAAAGAGGCGAGGAACATCTGTACAGCCTTTCAATCATTATATTTTCAAACTGGTTGTTGGTGAAACAGAAAAATTGAATTTTGTGTACTGATTTTGTAGTCAGTCTCTTCATGTTTTCCCCCTTCATTTCCAAATAGTTCCTGTCATTCACAGATGAGAATTTTGTCTCTTCTTTCCAAAAGATTAAGTTTATTTTTGTTTCATGTCTTACTGCATTGGCTAGAACTTCCAAGATAATACTAGACAATATATTCTTTGCCATGTTTATGACTCTAACAGGAATGCCTCTAGGCCCAGTGTAACATTAATTTAAAATTCATATTTCTTATCAAGTCATTAAAATATCTTTCCATTCCTCAAAAATTAAGTTTTAAAATTAAAAACGTGTTGAATTTCATGAAATTATTTCCTGAAATCATAAATATGCTTTAAAAAGTATCAGTTTGTCTTTAAAACAAAACAGTAAATGACAGTTCCTGTAACTGACAGTACTTTTGGGAAATTGAACTCCAACGAAAGACCAGGTTGTGTACAAGTCAGTTCGCTAGCACACACCGCCCCCACCCCCCACCCCCGCTTACACCAGTCTCCTTATAAAATAACTGCCTGCGGCAGACGTGTGTGGACCCGCCATCTTCTCAAGCAGGCGGCAACCCAAGAAAAGTAAGGTTCTAAGTTAAGTCAACCCTTGACTTAGAACCTTTGGAGTCTGCAACTGGGAATGGGACCTTTTGAAAATTTTTATTTTCTATCTGCAATTTGACGTTTGGGCTGTCGCTGTGCTGAACTGTTCCTAGTTCCCATTCAACGGCTTAAGTTTTCACGTATTGAAACTGCGACTGGCATCTGCCTTCCTGTTGTCACAACAAGCTGCTCCTAACTTCTCCAAAAGTGTCAAACTACAACTCAGCGTACGTGACTGCCCGGTCCCGACAAAGACACGCACCTTTGTCCCCGGCGCGACGCAGGATAAGGACCCACGGGCCGCATTCGTCACCCCGCGACCGTCCTCATGCCGGCCCGGGAGCCCGGGTTGCGGCGCTGCTAGCGGCCGGCCCCCGAGCCATGCCTCCCGGCGGGCAACCGACCTGCGCCGCGGCCCATGGCCGGGTCGCCGAGCGCCCGCGGGAGCCTCGCCGGCCGTGCCGCCTACCGGCCCAGGAGGAAGTGAGAGACGCCGGCTCCAAGTCGAACAACTCGGGACGTCGGGGCGGGCTGCACGGGTGCCCTGGGAGAACTTGCGGCGAGGACACGGGCTCGGAGTCGGACCCGCTCCCCGAACGCAGCCGTTAGAAAGCGCTCTCCGAAGAACCCGGCCGCCCCGCAGACCCGGCCACGTAGAGCCCGTCGAGCGCGGGGCCCCGGGCGCGAGCGGAGGCTGGCTTCCAGGCCGCGCCGAGGTCCGTCAGGGCAGCGGCCGGCTCGGCGATGCAGCCGGCTCCGGGGCCCGCGAGGGACTAACGGCCGTAACGGAAACGCTGAGGTGGAGGGGCCAGAGGCCAGGGTCCGGGGGCGGGGCGGGTCTCACGGCCGACTCCCTCCCGCGCTCGATCGGCAGCTCAGTAGTCGCCGTCGCCGCCGCCGCCGCCGCCTCAGACCGCGGGTGCTTCGTTGTCACGAGCCAGAGGGAGGGGAAGGAGCCGGGAGTCTCGAAGCTCCGGCGCGCGGAGACAGCGGCGCCCTGTCACGTGCCTCTCTCCCAGCCAATAAGCCCCGGCGGGCGCGGTGACGTCAGAGCAGCGGCTTGGCCGTTGACAGCCACCCCCGTCACGTGGCGCGGCGCACTCCAATGGGCGGTGCTAGGGCTACCTAAGGTTCCCGGCGACCCGTGCGTCGGTGGTGGTTGGGTGGTAAGATGGCGGCTGTGAGTCTGCGGCTCGGCGATTTGGTGTGGTGAGTCCGGGCGGCCGGGGCCAAGCGAGGTGCGCCGGAGAGCTGCTCCCCTGGGCGCGGAGTTTGCGGCCAGCCCGAGAGCTGCCTTTCTGTGCGCTCCAGGCCGCAGAGAGGGCGAGATGAGGTGCCGGTGCTGGGAACGACGCCGGGCGGAAGGGGCAGCCTGGCCCCGGGGGACTGAGTCCGAGGGTGGCTGTGGTGGGCCCCACTCTGAGCCGCGAGGCCGCCGGGGAGAGAGCTACGCTCCAGACCGGACGCCGGCGGCTACTGTGAAGGGCGTCCCCCGCGTCGGTGGCGGACGCCGGTTCCTCTGGGTCTTGTTGAGGTTCCCGAGAAAGCGGGAGAGCCGGGGAGCCCACGGGACCATCTCGCCCGGGCACGCACGTTAAAACCCGCGTCGCGATGGAACCGACCTGTGCAGGCGGCTCAGCCGGGGGTGTCGAAACTGGACTGATGGTGGTGCCCCGTGAAGAAATGAAGGGGACACTTCTCCTTAGGGCTTGGCAGTGACCAGTGCCGCCTTGTGTGCCTTTCGTGGTCTGCTTCTGTGTACCAGACAACCGCCCGAACCAAGACTGACTGTCGCCGCCTCCCTTGAGCTGCGTAGCTTGTTTCTCGACCCAGAGGAAGGCTTCCATTAGCATTTGGCAAAGCTGGCTGCTCTCGCGGTGAATTAAACCAGACTGTGTAAGGGGAAGTCTGTGTTTACAGAGCAAACTGTCCCCTCCACCCCCATCACGGGGAGGCTCTAGATAAGTGATTCTTGGTGGTTTCGTTATATCCCTTGTTAACAGAAGAATGCACGTACCTTATGCACATATGTATACAATTTTGCATTCCATATCTGAGGGGTTTGGGCTTGTTGGGTCTATCTATGGAAGCCAGATTAAGAAGTCCTGTTTGCCAGCCTTTGTTCTGGCACTTGAGGGTGCAAGGGGAGATTTAGGAAAATAAATGGCATATTGAGTGGGTTGAAGGAGGTGGACAGGCATTTCCAAGGACAAATACTGACTCTCTGTGTTTCCTCTAGGGGGAAACTCGGCCGGTATCCTCCGTGGCCGGGAAAGGTGAGTGTCTTGCCACTGAACTGAAAAGGAAGACCTTTGAAGTTGGGTTTAAAGAGGTGAAGAATGTCAGATGCATTCCCCTCAATTTGTAGCATTAAATTAAACTGCGCCTTTTTAAATAACTCTCACAATTATTTTTCTCTAATATCAGTTTAGAAAGACAATATAATATAAACCAGATTCATTTAATCTGCAGTAATTGCTTCTTGAATCAGAGATGGTTTTGGTAGAGTCTTTTAACCCTGGAAATCAATTCTAATTTGAATTTAGCTTTATACTTAAATCTAACTAAAGGAGAAGAAAATAAATTCTCCAGGAAGAGAGGAATCTAAATGTAGGTTAGTGAAAAGTCAAAGTATTTTTGTCCCAACTCAGTTTAAATCTTTCCACATTACCATATGTGCTGCTCCAGTGCATCTTTGCAGAAGTTGGCATTTCAAATTTTTAATGAGGCGATCTATCATAGCTTTCCAAATGTTCTGTTTACATATTCTTTCTAGTAGCCCAAGAAATGTCTTTAGACTGTCCCCTTGCAGCATGGCATTTTCAGTGCTTCAGTTGTCTTTCATTGTCACTATTACCTGTCTCAACTCTTCCTGCCTGGAAGTATTTTTTCAAGTGTTCCTTACAATTAATTCCTCAGTGATGACAGGATCACTTTGGGGGTGGGGGGATGATTTTGGGCTTAGTTTTCATTGCTTTTAAAACAGGACCGTTTTGGTCAAAGGGAAATTATATTTACTGAACACTGTGCTACATGTTAGATATGGGTAACTTGCATAGAAAAATGCCAAGTCTACACATATACACGTCTACACAAACCCTGGGTTTTTATTAAGACATTCCTTCATTTTTTTTCTTACCAACTTTGAGCAGTGGAAAAAACTTCTTTCACCTTTTATCCCCCCAGATTGTTAATCCACCCAAGGATTTGAAGAAACCGCGTGGAAAGAAATGCTTCTTTGTGAAGTTTTTTGGAACAGAGGATCAGTGAGTAGTGCTCACCAGGAGTTTGACTTTTCCTTTTTTTTATTTGTTGCCCTGGGTCTTTGAGGATATTCTAGGGACCCTAGTTCAGTCTAACTATAGTCTGTAAGGATGGCATATCATTTTGGCCTCATACCTAAATAAAAGGTGCTATTCTTATCTTGCAGAAATTGTCCTGGGCTAATAACAATGTCAGTCCGGTGAGAACTAGGGCTCACCATCTTCTAAATATAATCACATTGAGATTTTGCACATCTCCTTACCCAATTCCACAGGAAGTTCCTCTTATAAAGCCCACATTTGGGCTTACCTTAATAAAAGTAATTATTTAACCTGTTTTCTAAGACAAAATGACTCCCTCTAACATTGTGACAGTAATGCTTTTTAATCAGACCTGTCCTAGAGTTTAAATCAGACCCATTGATTTGAAATTCTTTGATAGGCCATATAAGAAATCATAGTCGCCCTGGCCAGTTTGGCTCAGCAGTTAGAGCTTCGGCCTGCGGACCAGAGTCCCAGGTTCGGTTCTTGCTAAGGGCACATACCTTGGTTGCAGTTTGTCCCCACCCTGGTTGGGGTCGTGTGAGTGGCAACCACTCGATGTGTCTCTTTCACATTGCTGTTTCTCTCTCTCCTCCAGCCCCTCTCTCTCGCTCTATCTAAAGATAAATGCAAAAAAAAAAAAATCACAGTAAGGGGAAGAAGGTATATTTGCTTGAGTGATTTGTTAAGCTTTCTCATCACTACATCAAGTTGATTACCCAGCTCTGGCTAGATGGTTTGATTTCTTTAAGTAGTTATATTTCTGTCTATAATTCTTAAAGAAAAATGTAATTTTGGATTAGGAAATTGTGATTTTTCTGATAATTTAATACTAATGGTTAAAGTACACATTCCTAGAAAGTAATATATAATAATATCCCATAGGAAAATCTCTATAAAAGTGTTGTTCATTTGCTCAGGAGTTTATGTGTCCGAGTGCTTACTCATCCTAGTTTAGCATTTGCCTGGCATCATGCAGATATACTGATATACTTAGTCCTAGTTCTGTGTTACAAACCAACTTAACAGCCTTTGGATGGCAGTATTGCAAAGGGGTCACTGCCCTGGAGCTGTGAGAGCCAGAGACATTCTGGAAGAGAGAATATTTTGGTATGCATTGGATTTCACAAGAGAGGTTGTCCTAATGCATAAAACAAGTGCTGATTGTACAACCACACTTCAAATTGCTTGACACCAAAGAGAACTTCCCAAGTAAGCAAATGTTATGATGCCTATCTTTCAGGAACTCAGGTGACAAAGACATAAACATTTAAGATGGGATTAAGTGCAGAATGAGTGATTTGGGTGATTATTAAAGGGCTCTAGAATATACAGAGGGATCAGTGGAGAACAGCCAGGTCAAAGGCTGATGTAAGAGAGAGAATTTGAATCAAACTCTGGGGATGGATAGAATTTGTATATGCAGGAACAGTAAGGGTATTCCAGGCAGTGGGGATACTATAAATATCTGGGCTTCGAGTTGGATGTGTGGGCAGAAAGAGGCTCCCCGCCTAGGGTAAAGAACTTGTGCTTGGGAATAACAGAAGCAATATGGTTGGCCTGTGTACTTCGTTTAGCTAACCAAATATGAAGGAAAAATAAGAACTCATAGAAAATGGGGATTTAATCAGATTACAGCAAGCCTAAAAGTCACTGTGTTTTTATGATAGTTTTTTTTTTAAGTTCTGGAAGGTTAGAAAAATAAACTGTTCCGTGTGTAAGCAATACTACAGATAAGACACAGAAAATTGGAGTTGAGTGAATTACCATGCCCAACCAGGCAACCAGGTGAAGCCAGTGAAAAGGATGCACTGAATGTAAAATTAACCTAATGATGTCAGTAGTGGTGGTGATACGATTTCTTCTAACGTTTTTTGAGGGGATTCATAAGCAAGTGGGCATGGGAAACTGCTAGATTTATATCGTAAAGCTTTTTAAACTTTCTTGATAGAGTTCCACATAAAAAGCTATTTAAAAGTTAAATCCCACAGGACTAACATGTTATCTTTCTGTGCTAGGCAGTTGACTCTGTGAAAGGAAACAAAGGGTAGGATCTACAGCAGTTCTCTGAAGGGAGGAGGGCTCTTAGTGATCAGTGTTAAAGCAAATTTTATTTAGTACTTTTATATTATCTGAGGGTGAAATCTCCAGATTGTTGGGTAACAATGAATTACTTTGGGGGGAAAGCTCTAAGTTTGTTACTAGCCTAACATGCATTCATATACCAATTTTATCTACTCTGATTTGGGCAAGCTCTTTCACCTTTCTAGGACCCTGTGTCCTTATCCACATGTGGGAATAATACTCCCTACCCAACCTTCTAGTTACAAAGGAGTAGCGTCACATTGGTAGCGTGGTTTGGTATACAGCAGGTGTTCAACAAACATCAGGTTAGAGTATAAATCTTTTATAAGAAAAAAAGTTGGTAAGAAGCAGGTGGCTTTCAGTAGGGAAAATGTGAGAGACAAAGACTCCCATGAGAAAGAGAATCTGTGTTTGAAAAGAAAGGCACCTGAAAGTTGGAGATTCTTAAGGACATCAGCAAGTCTGCTCATTTGACCAAAAAGGCTTTGAACACAATCCGTTGTCCCACCTTTTTTATTTTTTCTAATTTTTACATCTTTACACCTTTATATAAAAACTATACTCCAGCCCTGGCCGGTTTGGCTCAGCGGTTAGAGCGTCCGCCTGCGGGCCGGAGAAGCCTGGGTTCGGTTCCCGCTAAGGGCATGTACCTCGGTTGCAGTTTGTCCCCGGCCCTGGTTGGTGTGCGGGTGGCAGCTACTCGATGTGTCCCTTTCACGTCGATGTTTCCCTCTCTCTCTCTTCCTCTCTCTCCCTCCCACTCTGTCTGTACAAAAAATGGAAAAATGTCCTCGGATGAGGATTAAAAAAAAAAAAAACTATACTCCAGGAGTACTGTGTACAGTCCAGTCCGTGCTCCCAAAGGGATCTGATGGAGGAACTTGTCAAGATGGGGAAAGGAGACCAAATCAGAAGAAAGAGTAGGACTCTTTAATGTGAAAAAGCAAAGATTGAAAACAGCAGAATCCAAATTGATGAAATGATAAATGGCCTTAAGGAGGTAAACACTGACTTGTTCATAAACCCTCAGATGTTTCGACAGGAAGCACCATGAGTAGAGTAACTCTCTACTGTGACTTTTTAGGACATGTATGTGTAAGGAGTACAATATGAAACAAGTGTTTAAGAGGTGGTTTAGACAGGAAATGCAAATGGACTTTTTAGGGATGAGAACTACTTTGAAGGGCAAAGCCATAAGTGGCTATAGAAGTTGGACTCTACCTCACCTTTAATACTAAATGTCAGGGAGAAGGTCATATGTTACCAGCACAATCTGGAGTGGAGGCTGCTCTGGTTACTGGGCACTGACCACAGTGGACAGGATCTTACTCAGTGGGGCTGTTCCTGCACTCCTGTGGAATATAGGATTTAGTCACAGGTATTCAGTTTCAAAACTGACATACTACTTATGGAGAAAATATATAGAGATAGGATTTTTAGCCCTGGTCAGTTTGGCTCAGCAGTCAGCCTGCAGACCAGTGAGTCATGGGTTCAGTTCCAGTCAAGGGCACGTACCTTGGTTGTGGTTCGTCCCCAGCCCTGGTCGGGTCGTGTGGGAGGCAAGCATTCGATGTTGCTCTATCACATCGATGTTTCTCTCTGTCTCTCCCTCCCTCCCACTCTATCTGATGATAGATGGAAAAGTATCCTTGGGTGAGGAATAAAAAAAAGATAGGATTTTATATATTAACAAGAACCTTTATTAAAGAGAGAAAAGAGTAGCTCTTTAAGATGAACAATGATTTCAGTCTCTCAGAAACCTGATTTTTCTCTTTCCTTTCCTCTGCCAAAACATCTAACCAGCCTCCTTTGTGAAGTGAAGGACTTAGTAAGATGGCTGGATTCGACTATCTGAGCTGGATGGCCACAGCTGGAATTGCCCACAGTTGTTTTGTATTTCATGGAAATACAACTTTATCATAACTTTGCCAACTCCTCCAGGTGACCATAACCAAAAATTAAATCTCAGGTGTATGAGGGCTGCCTATCAGAGTAGAAACTGAGCTCAGAATTTAAAAGTTTGGTTAGTGACTATGGATGACAGAATGAAAGGAGTTCATTTAGTTAGTAGGTGCTCAAAATCATAGCAACAAACCAGTTCAGAGAATACCTTGGGCAAACAAAAGTAGATGTAGAAACAGAGGAAGGAGATTTGTGGATGGATTTTAAGTCATAAGATGTCAGCCCTGAGGTACATTTACATCAAGCTAGATAGGAGGTAGGACAAATGATGTGAAATGTCTGAGTGAATACTCAACATTTCTAGAAAAATCGGTGGCTCATAGCATAATAGATTGGAACCAACTGAGCATCCCTTTTTTCTTTCACCTGGCAACTGATTGACCCACTTTTCCCACATCTAACACCGTGTAATAGTTGGAAAACTGAACTAAGTGGATAGTGAGGGCCACTGCTATGGATATTTAGCCTGAGCCAGCAGTGTCCTTCTGCCAGGGCTGGACAATAGCTGTCCCAGTGAATGCCGAGTAAATGATTCTTGCCCAGAGCCTGCAGCAGCTTCCGTCCTATAGGTGGCTGCTACATTGGTAACGACAGCATAGCTTGAACGCCTCATCCAACATTTGGGAATGTTTTCAAGGTTTGAGAACAAAATCCATATCTTATCTGTCAATCTTTGTTGATGTCTCTATGATAATCATTGCTTGAAATTAACTGAGAGCCCAGCCAGTGTGGCTCAGTGGTTGAGCATCATCCCATTCACCAAGAGGTCGCCAGTTCGATTCCCGGTCAGGGCACATGTCCAGGTTGTGGGTCTGATCCCCAGTGGGGGGCATGCAGGAGGTGGCCAATCGATATTCTCTCTCATCAATGTTTCTAACTCTCCCTTCTTCTCTCTTTAACATCAATAAGAAAAAAAAATTTTTTAATGTGTTTAGAAAAAGAAAACGGAGAAATTCTCAATTATTTTTTGTGTGGTTTCTTGGTTTTGTTTTTTGAGTTGTGGTTTTTGGGTGCCATGATTTCTGAATGGCTTGGACTTGAACCTCTAACACCTCAGTAATACTTAGCTTTTTTCAGTGGTTTGGGGGTGGGGGAGCTTAGAAATTATTTACTATGTTCTGCTCACAATTCCAGATGGAAAAGCGAACCCACATCTTCTGACCCTGTCGTGTCCTCACCTTTGGACTGTGCTTGCAAGTGTTCTCTCTCTCTCTAGCCCAGGTCATTGTGTCTGTGCGAAGTCTGAGACACAGATGTGAAGGTGTTTGAGATTGTTCATAGACTGGCATCTTTAATATGATAGCTACATGATATGATTTTAATTTAAGGGGAGAGCACATCAGAATTATGGAAGTTTTTTCAAATGTAATTTTTTGTTGTTTTTAATCCTCATCAAAGGATATGCTTTTTATTGACTTTAGAGAGTGAGAAACATTAACTTGTTTCATTCTGTACGTGCCCTGACTGAGAATCATACCTACAACCTGGGTATGTGCCCTGACCAGGAATCAAACCTGTGACCTTTCGGGTGCACAGGACAACACTCCAACCAACTGAGCCACATCAGCCAGGGCAAATGTGTGATGTTTTTCAATTCATTTTGAGTGGAGTGTGTAATCTGAAGGTGGCTAAGTGGAATGTTTATATTCACAAGGAAAAGGCCTTGTAGGAGGTGTATCAATACCAGGGTAAGTTAGCTGCTCTTGACCATATGACTGTTGCAGATAAACCAGCATCCAAGCAGTTACTACTACCCACCTGAGCAAACCTTACAAACAAGGAAGTACCAGTGATACCTCGGTTCTCGAACATAATTCGTTCCAGGAGGACGGTCGAAAACCAAATTGTTCGAGAACCGAAGCAATGAAACCCAATAGGAAATAATGGAAACTGGATTAATTCGTTCCAAGCCCCAGAAAATGCCTATTTACTGGCCTAATTTGTATATAATATGTAGAAAAACATAAGTCTCAACAAGAAATAAAAGTGTACAGTATGTCTAAGGGTTAAATTCAGGGTGACTCTCCACAAGCGTGACTCTCTCCACAAAGCGTGACTCTCTCTCTGCACTCACACTGATGACGCAAGCAAGGCGCGCTGGGCCGAATGAACGCCATTCGGCTCAACTCGGCTCATCTCGGAAGTTCGAGTTCCAAATATTTGTTCGGATTCCAAGACAAAAGTTTCTCGAATCTCCTGGTCGAATACCGATTTGGTCGAAAGTCAAGGCGTTCGAGAACCGAGGTATCACTGTAATGGGAAAAATCCTCTGGACAGTCAGAATAGCCTTTGTTCTACAGCAGAGGTCTTTATTGATTTAATGGTTTTTTTGTTGTTGTTTTTTTTAAAGATAATACATGTTTGCCCTGTCCTGTTTGACTCAGCAGTTAGAGCGTCGGCCCGCAGACCAGAGAGTCGCGGGTTCGATTTCGGTCAAGGGTACGTACCTTGATTGGGGTTTGGTCCCTGGCCCTGGTTGCGGTCATGCGGGAGGCAATGTGTCTCTCTCACATCAATGTTACTTTCCCCTCCAAACCCCCCCTTCCCGTCTGAAGATAAATGGAAAAATATCCTTGGGTGAGGATTTAAAAAAAAACATGTTTATAGTTTACCCCAAAAAAACTCAAGCTCTAAATGGTGAAAGGGTTCCATTCATCTCTGTCCCTCAGCCACTCAGTTCCCTGCTCAAGTCATCAGTGTTTCTTATGGTATGGTCCTCTAGAGATAGTGTGTGTATAATCAAGAAGTTACATGTTCCTTTTTCCTCATTTTACACAAGTGGTAGCACACTACACACACTGCTCTGCATCTTGCTTTTTTCCATTAGCCAGCTATCTTAAGGGACCTTCCATTTCATACTTTGTAACTGGTTGTTAGCTACTTTGTTTTTAGGAGTTTACCTCTACAAACAGTATGTAGTACATAAAAGCAAAGGCACATGCTTCAGATACAACTTGACCAAGCTTGATTTTTCTGACTTCCCAGTATACAGCAAGTTGGTTGAAAAAAAGGTCCAGTTCCATCTAGGCATTGGGAGGATGACTTAAGGGAAATCACAAGTTACAGCTTATATTAAGGAGAGAAACAGCAGTCACTAAAAATATACACGAACAACAGCAACAACCACAAAAAACCACTAAAGCCTTACAACATTTAACCCAAAATCACCCCAAATATGCCTAGAAGGCATCATTTACCCCATGATTATTTATTGAGCACTAGTTGCATGCCAGGCCTGCCTGATGAGTCTCAGTGGATAGGAGAATGGTGCATTATTGAAGCTCCTGCTGAAAAACATACCCTCTTTAAGGAAACAGAGAGGGTTTTACAATACTGTAGCCTTTAGAGAAAAAATGCTATTCAGACAGCCAAAAGGATTTCAGTTCGGTTTGCTTTCGAGAAGTAATTTTCCTGGGGCTCTGGAGAGCTGGCTTTTTATTGACCGTTTTTCTGATGTGACAGGGTGCTTATCTAACAACAGGTTGGTTTTTTTGTTGTTGTTGTTTTGGGGTTTTTTTGGTACGTGCCCCTAGTGGGAACCGAACCCGGGACTTTCTGGTCTGCAGGCCAATTGGGACTCTCTGGTCCACATGCCGATGCTCTAACCACTGAGCCAAACCGGCCAGGGCCAGGTTGATTTCTTAAGTAGATTAACATTTCCTGCATTTATCCTTCTGAAGTCATATTTATACTGTCAGTTCATTTAGCAAACCATTTTCACTTTTCTAAGATGATCATAGAGGATAATTTCATTTTACTATCTCAAATGCAAGTTGAATGGAAATTGACTGTACTGTCCTGGCAGAAATCAGTAAAATGCTTCAATGAAAACATAGGCATGGATTTATTGGTGCTTCCTCCACAAATACCCTTACCCTTCCACTTACTTTCGATCGGAGGTTAATCGGGGGTAGGGGTAGGAATTCAAATTCTTAAGAGTGTGTTGTCCCATCTCAAGGGCTTCATCAAAACCACCCCATTGGTCTTGTACTGGAACTTGTGTGGGTCTCAGCTTCCGACCTGAAGTTCAGAAAAGGAAGAGGCCTGTATTGAGGGCTGTGGCTGTTAAAGCTTCATTACTGATACTTGTGTCATATTCAAGCCGCCAGTTAGTATGACAGCTTAACTTGCTTCTCAGGGTGTGTCTGTCTTTGTATCTGATTGCTCTGATGGTCTGTACTTCGAAACACTATATATGCAAGGAGAGGCAAGAGGATGGTGTACTTGCCAGACAATGTGGGGGTCGAAATTTAATTCCAGTTTGCCTCCCTATAGATTGGACCCATTAGCCCTATTGTGTCAAATTTCAAACTTTAAAATGAATTGGTCACAAGAAAGGTACCTGCTTACTCCATCCACTGGATGCTCTATGCAGTGAGACCAGTGTCTGAGTCCCCATTCATCATCCATTCTGTCTAGTTTTTTTTACCCAGAGGTAACATATCTAGTCCTGGTTTGCTGTCACATTTGCAGGCTGATGGTCCCAGGGCTGTTGTGTTTGTACGGACCCATCATCACAACCATTAGCATAACGCTCAAAGCTGTTGATAGCACTATTTTTATGTACAGAGGTTAGCACTTCTACTATTAGTGAATATTCTTTAGCTTCTTTTAAAAGAAAGAACCCTAAGTTAGTGTGAAACACAGTTTCTATATCCTTAACCTGACCCACTTTTTCTGAAGGTTGGTTATACTATGAAACCTATGAGTGTTACAGGGTAAAACATATAAATTAACAGTTACCTTGCTAAGCCTATAAAGTTTTCTCCTTTATACTGGGAAACTGAACATCATTTAGGGAAACTACAGAAGGTCAGCTGGGATAGTTTTGTTCAGATAAGTATCATTGGCCGGATATTCCAGAATGGACAAATGAGGGCTTTTTTCACTTTTATGTGTTATGCACTAATGGTAGGGATTAAAAATTAAATATCAGAAGAGTATGTTTTTCTACTTTTTAAATCGCGAGCAGAATCTTGTTTTTAAAGGCCTCCATTTGTGACTGCTGCCCTCATTCCAAGCCATGTATCACATGTTTTGTATGGTCTAGTAGCCATGGATACAATCACTTATAAACAAATATAGGCTCTACAGCTGCAAATATGTATAAGAGCAGAAGATTTTAGATGTTGCCTTTCTTTAGCCCTTAAAGCATCCCTGATTCTGAGTTCATTGACAGGTCATCTGGTTTAAGTTGTTGCTAGGTGGTGATGCTTCTAGATGCCCTGATTTTCTGGGATCCATTTGTGGCCATCTGTATTGTGTGGTGAGAATGGGAGAGCATCTTCGGGTTTCGTCTGCCCTGAGAAAGTGGCATGGTATGTGTGGTTCAGTATGAAAGGCAGGTGAATAGGAGTAGAAATAACAGATGACACAGTGATTTCTTTTGGAAGACATTCTGATTTTTCTTGTTCTGCTTGGCTTTGTCCAAGAAAACTTCTAGACTCATAGGTTTTGGGTGGTCAATAACATGTTCTGAAAAAGTGGCAGGCCTGTTTCAAAGTCCAATTAAAGGAAATGGATATCTGCATTACTTTCTGCTAGGGTGAGGTTTTTGATACTTTCTGGCATAGGCAGTATGGATCATACCCTTTCTATGTGTGTTTTCTGCTAGTGCCTGGATCAAAGTGGAACAGCTAAAGCCATACCATGCTCATAAGGAGGAAATGATAAAGATTAACAAGGGAAAACGATTCCAGCAAGCTGTGGATGCTGTGGAAGAGTTCCTCAGGAGAGCCAAAGGGAAAGACCAGGTGAGAGACTCCGTGATTCTTGATTTATGCCCATGCCAGACCAGTTAATTTTACATAGTAACTAGCAGATTAAATGTCATCCCAACTGGCCTTGGCTGGCTTGCTCAGTGGTTAGAGCATCAGCCCGGAACAAGGGGTTGAAGCTTCAATTCCTGGTCAAGGACATATACCTGGGTTACAGGTTCAATCCCTGGCCCCTCTCAGGGTTGTGCAAGAGGCAACCAATTGATGTGTTTCTCACATTAATGTTTCACTCTCTCTTTTTCTTCCCTTCCACTCTATCTAAAAATTAGCGGGAAAATATCCTCAGGTGAGGAGTAAACAAACAAAAAAAAATAAATGTCACCCAAACTTGAAACTCTTTTCTTAAGAAATGCCAATAGAGAGAGAGCTGCTTCAATTCTGAGGTATCAGCATTTTGGTAATCAACTTGAAACTCCATGCATGCAATTGACCTTTCTGGAATAGATTGTTGCTCTGTGGAAAGTCACCTGGACCCAGGAGAAGTATCTGAGTACAACAGAGGTCGTTTCTCCTTTTATAGCTCAGAGATTAGGAGCACAGGCTCTGGGATGTATCCACTCCCCGCATGTAAATCCCACTTCTTAGCTTTGGGACCATAGGCAAATGACATTTTTTTTTTTTCCTTTTTTCTTTTTTTAATTTGCTTCCCCAAATGAAATTGGAGATGACAGCAGACCTGTTTCACAGGATTGTTGTACAGATAATGCATGTAAAGTGCTTATCACAGGCCATGGCTGGTGTAAATGGTGGTGGTCATGGCAGCGGCTATTGTGGTGATTATCATTATCATTATTATTAAACTTTCAGACATCATCCCACAATTCTGCTGATGACAAGAATCGGCGTAATTCCAGTGAGGAGAGAAGTAGGCCCAACTCAGGTGATGAGAAGCGCAAACTTAGCCTGTCTGAAGGGAAGGTGAAGAAGAGCATGGGAGAAGGAAAGAAGAGGGTGTCTTCAGGCTCTTCAGAGAGAGGCTCCAAGTCCCCTCTGAAAAGAGCTCAAGAGCAGAGTCCCCGGAAGCGGGGTCGGCCCCCAAAGGATGAGAAGGTTTGTTTTATCTCTGCATCTTCTGGGATTAGTGACTTCCTTTTGTATGTGGCAGAGTTGAGCTCTACAGTATGCTTCAGTTCACTGAGTGAACGTAGAGTCCTGTGCTAAGTGCTGTTCTAAAAAATCCTACAGACCAGGGGAGGGACACAGTCTAGATGCACAGGTGTGAAATAAGAACACAAGACAGCAAAAGATCATGCATTCAACTAAATGCTCAAGTCAGGAGAATGGTCCACCTGAGCATCATGCTAGGGCTGCCACTGGAAAGGGCTTAGCAAGAAAGAATGGAAGGTATTCCAGAGGTGGAGGGCACAACTCAAGAGGGGCTTGAGGTAAGTGTGGATAGTCTCAGCACAGGGAGAGGACAGGAAGGAGAGCAGAGAGATAAAAGTAGTGTGTCACTGGATTGTGGAGAACATTAGGTCCACCTAAGCGTTGTTGTATTGTCATAAAGTCAGTAGTGGGCCATGCAGTTGTTTGAGCTGGGTGTGGAGGTGGCAGTGTGCTCCAAGCTGTGCGTTAGTAATCATGGAGAGCAGGGAGGAAAGGCTCAAAGCCAACCAGAAGGCTAAACCCAGTTGTGTATTCATAAGGAGTTGTCCTAAGAGGGTGGTAGCAAATGTTGAAAGAAACTGTGAGAGGCACCTCAGAGAAAGAGTTTATAGGATTTGGCAACTGGTTACATAGGGGATGAATAGATAAAGAGAAAGATTTCAAGTTTGTGCCTGGAGAAATGGTAATGCATTTCTTAAGAGCCAAGGAGTCTGGGGAGGAACTAGCTTATGAGACAAGAGGACCAGTTCTGTTCTGAGTATGATGCATTTAGGATGATCAGCCAGGGAGGCTTGGAGTAGCAGGACAGAAATGTAGACATGGGAAGCAAGTATCTAGGAAGAATGTTGGATCCATGGAACTGGATGGGGTTTGTTTTTGGAAAGTAAAGGAGGGGGAAGAGTGAAGGGCAGGAGTCGGCTTTACAGTGAGTTGGCTTGTAGTTCAGGGTGGGAAGAAGTAGGAAAAGCCAGCAAAATGAAATAAAGCGGAAATAATATACCTCTCTCCTTGTAAAGATTTTTGTCAAGTCTTAAATGCCAAGGGAGGAGAATTTGAGATGAAGTGGGTAGTCTAACACAGTGAAATTGTGAGAGCAGGATCAAGGGGGTAGAAGCCAGATGGCTGGCAGAAACAGTTGGGTGATGAGGCTGTGATGAAATGCTAGACATCAGATCGAGACTTACAAGTGCAGACACCAGCAAGACCAGACAGGTAATGGAAGTGAGTGGAGCCAACTGATAGAAGAAGAAATGGCTCAGCAGGAGGTTCCATGGCCCCGCCTTGCCTCCGTGCTTAGAGCATTAAGTAAGGCAGTGGCTGGTGGTCTGGGGATGTCATCCTCTGCCTATGGAGTTCAGCCAACTTGCCAGATCATCTGGATTGTCTCAAGAGAAGCTGGAAATAGAGATTTTTATGTGAAATGTTCCCATTTTAAATGTTAGTAGCTAACTCAACTTTAAAACACTCCAAAGGAACATCTCTGGGCTAGATTCAGCCTGTGGGCTGCCACTTTGTGACCTCTCTGTTAGAGAAGGTCCTTCATGCTGTCAAATGACCTAAGACTGAGAGTAGATGAGAGTGATTATAGTAGTGGGGACAGCCGTGGGTGACCATGAGCATAGGAAACTGCCAGCCAAAGGCAGAGACTGTTTAGAAAACTGCTGGCTACAGTGTATGATCTAATTTGATCCAGTTGAATTTATTTCCAGGGATCCACAGGAATCTGAGCCATCAGTTTTATACTATTCTCCAATTTCACATTGTCTGATGTCTTAAGCTGTGGATCTCAATGCCAACTCCTCTGCTGGCCCTGGAGAGAAATTATTTCTTTTGGGATAAAGGGAAGGTATAAAGGAGAGGTTAGGAGGAGGACCTTGAATTTGAATCATGACTCCGTGTTTTGCTATACCTGTGTGACTTTCACCAACTACCTTTGCCTCGGTTTCCTCATCTGATCATTGGGAATAATAAAAATACCTGCCTCTTAGGTTTGTTTTGAGAATTAAATGAGTAACATGAGCTAAGCACCTAGGACAGTGCCTACAGCGCATTACGCATGTGATAAATGTACCTTTGAATTTTTCGGCAGTGGCTTGTTGTGCAGTGAGAGCATTAGTTTAGTGCAACTCCAAGACAGTTGCCAGGCTTACTGTGAGGGACTCCTCACAAGTTCTCAGTAAAAAGCAATTTAGCCTTTGGTCTGAATTCTTAATTGAGGGGGATGTAACATTTCTACTGCTGTTTTCAAAGTCAGGTCTCCAGCCAGGAGCTCTACCTGATATTGATCTTTAGGGTTATTTTTCTACAAGGTCTCCATGCTTGGCCTGGCCTCTAATGAAGTAATTGTCAGGAAAGGAAAGAGCTTGGCTGGTGGTATTTGGGATACACGGTGCTTTCAGTTTTGAGCGTTGATCTTAATTTAAGCACCTTCAGGAATGTAGGGAATATGTGTTTGGGTTTAGAATTCTGGTGCATCTTAGAATCTGATATATCCTTTGGTCTAAAAAGAGTATGTGGGTTGCTATAGTAATTGTCATTTGGCTGGCGAGCTCCTCTCTGAAACAGAGAGCAGTAGCCTAGGCTGATAACTGAGCAGAGCCCCAGATGATGGTTGTTCTGGGCCATAATCTCCTGTCCTGTGAGGATTAATGGAAAAGGCTGACCTTGATGGTAGAAGTGTCAATTACATGCAAGCAGGCAGAGGCTGGGTTTGTGTCTAGACATTCGTCCCAAGTCCTGAGCTGAGAACAACTCTGGGCACAAAGCACCCTAACAGAATAGAAGTGTGGCTCTCCTAAAATCCCAGACTAGTGCAGAGAGCACCGATTTGGGAGTCAAGGCCTTCCGTTAGTGCTAGATGGAGAGCTGTGTTCTCTGCTTTACTCTCAGTCTGTCATTTCAGTCTTAGGGAAGTCACTAAAGCTGTACTCTAGTCACAGGTGACCATTCACATTTAAATTAAATACAATTTAAAATTCAGTTTCTCAGTCACAGTAGCCACATATCAGGCGCTTCATGGTGGACTTGTGACTACTGACTGTAGTATTAGTGCACATACAGAGCATGTCCATCATGGCAGAAAATTCTCTTTGACAGTACTGCACTAGGCCTCTTTTCCCCAAACCTCTTTATTTAGCAAGTATCTAGAGATAAAGCATTGTGAAAGATAGGGCCCTATCGTGTTCATTTCTTCAATAAATATTGAACAACAACAGTGTGCCAGGAATGGTTCTGGCGTGGGGTATAAAGTAAACAAAATTGGTGAAGTTCTTACTTTCGTAGAAATTACTTATAACAGATCCTGAGACCAAATTCCCTGGGTTTAAATTTCATCTACCATACTCATTATTAGCTCTGTGACTTTAGGCAAGGCTACGTAAGTTCTCTGTGTCTCAGTTTTCTCCTCTGTAAAATGATAATAGTTCTATTTCATGAGTTTGTGACAATTAGGTGAGGATATACATGTAAAATAGCACACGAGTGTCTGGCACATGGTAAGCCCTGTAAAAGTAATTGCTGTTATAGTCGTCATCAGCATCACGTTCCAATGGAGGAAGATAGAGAGAGGTCAGGGGAAGCAATCCGATAAGGTGACATTTTAGTGGAGACCTAAAGTGAATATATGAACCAAGTTGGAAGAGCGTTCCCAGCGGTGCAAAGGCACTGAGGTATTTGCATATTTGGTGTTTTTGGGGAATGGGGGTAGAGGGCCAAGAGAGTGCTTGTGGACTGGAGAGTTATGAGAAGAGAGAAAATAACAACATTCGGTTGTAAACTAGCACGGAGTGAGGGTTGCAGCACATGTAGCGCCCTGTAGGCCACAATAACAAAGCCTCTAGCTTGACCATGTGAGGCAGGAAGCCAGTTTTAGAGAAGTGGCAGGCTTCACTCTGGCTGCTGTGTACAGACTAGACTGTAGGGGTCCAGAGGAGTAGCAGAGACCTTTGGATGTTAGTAGTGGGGGTGTTCAAAAGAAGGTGTTGCAGATTCCCATTTGTAAAGCTATAATCATTGCCAATGGATTCGAGGAGAGAGGAGAATAGAATCGAGGATTCTAAGGATCTTGGCCTGGTAGTATGGAGTTGTGTTTTCTGAAATTGGGAAGACTGTAGAAAGAACTGTTTGGGCAGGGAACTCAAGAGTTCTGTTTCATATGTCAAGATTCCCATTAGATATTAAAGTAGAAATGTCGGGGAGGCCACTGTAGTTGGAAGATAGCAGATGGAGTAAGGGAGTAGGAGGTAAAGTCAGCGGCGCAGGTAAAGTCAGTGGTGGAGGGGTGGAAGCAGACCAATTGTAAAGCTAGAACAGTGCCTCTTTGCCCAGGACAGGTGAGAGCCAGGCCCTTGATAAAGAGGAGCGGCCTCAGTCTATTGGGTCTTCTCCTTGCATCAATCTGGGGAGAGAACGGGGCTCTTGGCTTCATACTACCCTGAGTTCTAATTCTGGCTTTGTTACTTAGTAGCTTAAAGCCCTGGCCAGTTTGGCTCAGCGGTTAGAGCGTCGGCCTGCGGTCCGGAGAGACCCGGGTTCGGTTCCCGCTAAGGGCACGTACTTCGTTTGCAGTTTGTCCCCGGCCCTGGTTGGTCGTGCGGGTGGCAGCCACTCGATGTGTCCCTTCACGTCGATGTTTCTCTCTCTCTCCCTTCCTCTCTCTCCCTCCCACTCTATCTGTACAAAAAATGGAAAAATATCCTCGGGCGAGGATTAAAAAAAAAAAAAAATGTTGGGCACATTTCCTCATAAGCACCATGTGACTTTCTTATTTTTTCTTGAGATCTCATGGATTTGTTCTGCAGACAGTAATATTTTCTTCAGGTTTCTTATTTGTCATAAGGAATTTTCTCTCTGACCTGCTGACAACACTGCAGACCATAGTTGGGCTTTCCTCCATCACACACAAGCACATATTTTGTTATTTCAAGAACAGAGAAGAAAGGCTTACTCTATGTTGATAAAAACTTGACCTGTTTATCCCAGTGGATGGTCATCAGAACCATGGCTAAGGACTTGGGCTTGAACTGACACTGAGACCATGGAGCTGGCTAGCGGTTTGGGTGGAATGTGACTAAAGGAAGTAGAGCAATGAAGAGATGCTCCCCAATTTGGGGCAGGAAATTTGCTGTTGAGGTCCCCACAGTGTCTTGACAATATGTCTTTTCCTCTGTAGGATCTCACCATTCCTGAGTCTAGTACCATTAAGGGGATGATGGCCGGACCTATGGCTGCATTTAAATGGCAGCCAACTGTGAGTGAGGTAAGGAGCGCTCCCACAGGCCAGGACAAGGCTAGACTCTTAGCTGGTTTCCTGACCTGACCGCGATGTGCTTTTCCTTTTCCTCCTTTTCATGTGTATGAGCCCCCCTCCTTTTTTTTAAATTACTAAACAGTACAAAGGAGGGTGAGGTCAAGAGTGCGAGTCTCCACCCTCAGGAGTGCTCACTGTTAAGTTTGATGTAATTTATTTCAGCCCCTTTGGTACACCCACTTAGCCATCATTTATTAATTATAACCCATGTGTAGTTGGTATTGTTGGGACTAAGGTTATTTTTCACAAAAGTGGGATCATCCGCAGATTTTTTTTTTCACTTGATGCCTTATAAAAACCTTTTTGGTGTCTGTATATAAAACTTTTGATGTTCAGTAACCTTATATTATTCTATCCTTGGTATAAGTGCACTCTTTCACTGTTATTGGGCCTAACTGTGAAAAGCCCTTGAAAGGCCTGCTGTTGTTGCCACTTTATTAATATCAACCCTCAGTAAGACAGAAACACTCAAGGGTCTAGTATCAGACACGAGGAGGCCAAAACCCTAAAATTGGAAAAAAGCTCTTAAAATTGATTTGGCTTTGTCAGCTGTGTTATCCAACATGACTAATGAAGGCTGGACTTTAAAAACTAGTGTGGCCCTGGCCAGTTTGGCTCAGCGGTTAGAGCATCAGCCTGCGGACCAAAGAGTCACGGGTTCGATTTCAGCAAAGGGTACGTATTTCGGTTGCGGTTCACCTCCGGCCCCAGTTGGGGTCGTGCAGATGGCAGCCAGTGGATGTGGATGTGTCTCTCTCTTATTGATGTTTCTCTCTCTCTCTCCCCCCCGTCTGAATATAAATGTAAAAATATCCTTGGGTGAGGATTAAAAAATACTAGTATGCCACCCTGGCCGGTGTGGCTCAGTGGATAGAACATCAGCCCACACACTGAAGGGTCTCAGGTTTGATTCAAGGACAAGTACCTGGGTCGCAGGTCAGATCCCCAGCCCAGGTGCATGCAGGAGGCAACCAATCAATGTGTCTCTCTCACATCGATGTTTTCTCTCTCTCTTTCTCCCCCTCCTCCCTCTCCCTTTCCTTCCACTCTCTAAAAATCAGTGGAAGAAATATCCTCAAGTAAGCATTAACAAACAAAAATACTAGCATGCCTTTTAAATATTTTCCCACACTGTTATTAGAATAATTTGTATACCAACCTGGCAGAAATATCTACTTGAAGCCAGTTTTTCTTAGCTGGAACAGAGGTTGTTTACAAAAGGCTTAGATCAATGATGGGAAAAGAGTTTCCAGGCAGTTACAAAGTTAGGACCAGCTCCCAGGGGTGTTTCAACCAGAGGAGAGCAGGTACCATCAAGGAAGTGACCTTTGGTGAAAGATGATTTGTTTCATTTCATTATTTTCTGGTTTCAGCCTGTTAAAGATGCAGACCCTCATTTCCATCACTTCCTGCTCAGCCAAACCGAGAAGGTGAGTTGTTCTTTGAAGTTCTTCACCCTTGTTCAGGGGCTGGCCTAAGGGAGAGTGTTGCTCCATTGGAAACTCACCTTACTAGTCTGAAAAGTTAGGCTCTGGCTATACCACTGCCCAGAGCAGCTAGTTACAAGTCACATAGGGGCCCACTTGTGAATCAGGTGTTGTTAAGGTTAACCGTCCCCACACCCCCGCAAAAAAAGCTTTTAAAACTCATCAGCAGTATGCTTGAGACATTTGTGGTTACCTTCAGAGACTGGGGCAGAAAGCACGTCTCATGGACTGTCAGCCACCTGTGAGGTAGCCCATGCTGCTGGGTGGGCAGTCTCCGTAGCCCTCCAGGTTTGGAAGGAAAGTTTCCCGAAGTGACTATAAGGCCATGGGTCAGGCTAAGCTCCTTGATAGGATCTGTTGATAGCATGTGGCTTTGGAGCTGGACAGAGCTGGGTTCCAAGCCTAGTTACTGACCAGTTCTGTAATTCTGGGTGCATAACTTAACGCTTCTTATTCTTAATGTCATCGTCAGCAAAAAGACCTTGCAGAGTTGAGTGGAGAATTGAATGAATTGAATGAGTGGTAATTAAATGTTCTGTGTCATCTGGAACATTCAATAAAATTGAACACCAAATAAGATTTTAGCGTTAACATCCCGTGTTAGGCCTAAATTTTTAGGTAAATTATAATGAAGAATATGTTAAATGTGCAGTTTAATAAGTGGTGTTTTTCCTCCCCTTTATTAGCCAGCTGTCTGTTACCAGGCAATCACAAAGAAGTTGAAAATATGTGAAGAGGTATGTAGGATTCCACACCTCCCTGTTTTTGTCTTCCACTGGGGCCTTGCCGTAGGTAGACTGACCTGATGATTTATGCTTCTTTTTCCTAGGAGACTGGGTCTACCTCCATCCAGGCAGCAGACAGCACAGCCGTGAATGGCAGCATCACACCCACAGACAAAAAGTAGGACCTTTGACAAAAAGACTTCCTGTGGCTCTGGTTCTGCTGGGGGGTTTGGGATGACTGCAAGGGGGCTCTTTAAGGGTTATGCCTCAGTCATTGCTGGAACTGAATGTAAAGGAGGAAAGTTGTAATCCTTACTGACCATGATTTGCCTAGGAGTAGATTGACTTGCAGGAGACAGAAGTTGTCTTTAAATGTATGTTGGGGTTGGCTTTCTAAGTCACTGATGAATCTGTGAGCAGGGAACACTTGGTTCTGTGGTTCTCAGGCTTTCCTGTGCCTCAAAATCACCCAGAAGGCTGCTAGTAAAGCACTGACTATTGGGCTCACTCCTGGGGTTGTTCTCAGTAGGTCTGGGATAGAGCCTGAACATTTGGATTTTGGACAAGTTCCCAGATACGCTGCTACTGCTTCTAATTAGGAGACCATACTTTGAGAACTCTAACTTAGTAGAACTGTGATGAAAACCCTGAATTTGACTGTGGGGGAGGAGAGATGAAAATATTTAGAATAAAGCTCATCTTTCTGCCCTCCCTGGCTCTCCCTGCAGTCACCTTCCAGTCCTCATGCATCTTTCTGCTGTTCTCTGTCCTGCTCAGACAGGTAGGAGAGTCTGGACTATGGTCACCAAACCTTAGATTGCACCCACACTCACCTTTGCCCTTACTCTGACCAGTTGTGTTTTCACAGTTGTGATGATGAAAAAGGTTTTTTGCTGAGAATGAGAATTCTGAGTAAAATAGCAAGTCTGAATTTCCTGTCTGTCTTTCAAAAGGTTATTTCTAATTTTTTGTACTATCGAAATCATTGATTTTACCAGTTATTTTGGGTTACTTCCCTTTGTAGAGTGGAGAAGATTGAGTCATGTTATGTACTAATAAAAAGGGAAATGGATGTCACCCATTCATTTAATGAGGGTTGTGATGGTTTTCATTTAAACAAACAAAGTAGGGCGGGTTGAGTACAGTCTCAGTGCTTTCACCCAAGACCTGTATTGTCCCAATAGTCCAATACTACAAAGGTAACCAGCTGTATTGTTCTTAATTCACTTAGTCCAGATTCTTTGTCTTGTCTTATTCTTCATCTTGTCTCAAGGGCACCATGAAGGACTGTCAGTTGCTGTGTTAAAAATCCAGAAGCTTCATCCCCAGGTCTACTGGGTGTCCTAAAACACTAAGAAATGGAAAAAGAATTAGTCCTCATGATTTAGAATTATAGGGAAAACTTGTACTACCCAGATAGCTGTAAATAACAAAAGATCATATTTTTAACCTTTGGCTTGAAACTTAGTGGACATTTGATGAGGAAGGTGGTAGGTTCCATTTTTTTGTATTTAAGTTTTTTTATTGTTGACACTATTGCAGATGTCCCCCATTACCCCCCACCATTTGCCCACCTCCACCGAGCCCCTGTGCACCCCTCATTTGGCCCTCACCACACTATTGTCTGTGTCCATGGGCTATGAATATATGTTCTTTAGCTAATCCTTCACCTTCCTTTATCCAGTTCTCCCCATCTCCCTCCCATCTGACCTTTGTCAGTGTGTTTAATGTATCCATACCTCTGGTTCTGTTTTGTTTGTCAGTTTATTTTATTCATTAGATTTTACATATTAGTGAGATTATATGGTATTTGTCTTTCTATGACTGACTTATTTCGCTTAGCATAATAATCTCCAGGTCCATCCGTGCTGTCACAAAGGGTAAGAGTTCCTTTTTTTTTTGTAGCCACATGGTACATATTCCATTGTGTACCACAGCCTTTTTGTCCACTCATCTACTTATGGGCACTTGGGCTGTTCCCAGATCTTGAATATTGTAAATAGCGCTGCTATGAACATTCAGGTGCATATATTCTTTCTGATTGGCGTTTTTGAATTCTTAGGATATATACCCAGAAGATGTATTGCTGGGTCAAAATGCAGTTCCATTTTTAATTGTTTGAGGATCCTCCTCGCTGTTTTCCATAGTGATTGCACCAGTCTGTATTCCCATTGACAGTGCACAAGGGAGGGTCTTTTCTCCCCATCCTCACCAACACTTGTTGTTTATTAATTTATTGATGATAGCCATTCTGGCAGGTGTAAGGTGATACCTCATTGTAGTTTTAATTTGCATCTCGTTCATGGTTAGTGACTTTGGGCATCTTTTCATATGTTTGTTGGCCATCTATATGTCCTCTTTGGAGAAGTGTCTATTCAGGTCTTATTGCCCAGTAGGTTCCATTTTTCACATTTGTTTCAAGTAACTTAGAGCAGACAGGGACAAAGAGAGTGTGAGAAGTGCATATTCCAGCAGGGATTAGGGGAAGCTCTTGAGTACAAGAGCCAGTTTGCAGAAGTGGCTGCAAATGTGACTCCTGGAGACCAAAAATACTGAAAGGATAACACAGGTCAAAGGGGAGAAGCTACAGAATGTGTCTAGAGCTGAGAGAAAGCACAAGGTGAAAACTACTACATGATGTAATAAGAAATGAATAAAGAGGCATAGTTCAGCCAAGTCACATGCCAGGAGAGATAATAATGAAGTATAGGAACCAAGAAAAGATACTTGGGCAAGGTAGAATCATCTGTAAAAGTAGTAGTAGCTAATAGACCCCAAATTCTTGGGGTTGCAGAAAGGAGCAGGCTGTAGAAAGTGAAGGTAAGCAGAGCATAAAAAGGATCATAATCGGCCCAGCTGGTGTGGCTCAGTGGTTGAGCATTGACCCATGCCCCAGGAGGTTGCTGGTTCAATTTCCCAATCAGGGCACATGCCCAGGTTGTGGGCCAGATCCCCAGTGGGGGGCATGCAGGAGGTGGCCAATCGATGTTCTCTCTCATCTATGTTTCTATCTCTCTCCCTCTTCCTTCTCTCTCTAAAATCAATAAGAAAAATTACTTTTTAAAAAAAAGGATCATAATGGGCCTGCGTGTAGAAGGGCATGGAGAGCAGAGAAGGGAATGGACTGGCAGACAGCAGCAGTGAGGAGAAGTACAGGAGAAGACAGGTAGAGGAAGAACCTCACGCATTGGGGAAAGGTGGCTCCAAAACTCAGGCTAATAGGAAGAATGCCAAGGTGTAGTGTAGGTTTGAAGCTTAGAGAGGGAAGGGAAGACTGAGACCCTGATTTCTGCAGTTGAGGAAGGTGGCCAGCTCTTGACACATCACTTAAGTTACTTGTCATAAATCTAGATGTGCTTTTAAGAGGCATATGAAGACCTAGAATTCAAAACTCTTGCAAAATCAGACACAAAATATCCACTTTATCACTGTCATGGAATTGTAAGCTCAGACCCTCTATCAAAGTAGCAAGGAAACAATTTGGAATACTTGCCGTAAACCATATGTGTCGTACTTCTTTCTGTGGCAGTCAAGAGTTTAGAAGTTCCCATTCAAATTTAGGGACACTTTATTTTTTCATTGATTTTTAGAGAGAGAGGAAGGTAGAGGGAGAGAGAGATAGAAACATCGATGAGAGAGAACATCAACTGACCGCCTACTGCATGCCACCCACTGAGGACTGGGCCCACAACCTGGGCATGTGCCCTGACCGGGAATCGAATCAGCGACCTCTTGGTGCATGGGTCGATGCTTAACCACTGAGCCATACCGGCCAGGCTAGGGACACTTAAACAATGGCATAAGAAAAGGTACAGTCTGCATGCGCCACATCTGGCTCTGTATGCATGGTCAGGACATCACTGAGCAGTTTTTCTGGTGGTCTGAGGTCTACCCCAGGTTTATGAGGAAGCAGAGTCTGTTCTGCCTTCAGAATACCTTCTTACCCTATCCCTTCCACTCCGCCCGAACTAATCAGTCTCTCTCTTTTTTAGGATAGGATTTTTGGGCCTCGGCCTCATGGGAAGTGGCATCGTCTCCAACTTGTTAAAAATGGGTCACACGGTGACTGTCTGGAACCGGACTGCAGAGAAAGTAAGCATTAATGAGTAGTGCTTATCAGGCAGGGTGGGACAGAGCCTTGACCTGTGGAGTTGGGGTAACTAAGGATGGGAATGTCTTCCTGATGTCTTCACTAAGCATTCTGCACATGGTAGAGTAGGAGAAGCCACCTTCTCATTCAGACATGTAGAGCTGTAGATAAATAAGCTTAGAGAATTAGTGTAAAAACTAAACATTCAGCCCTGGCAAGTTTTGCTCAGTGGTTAGAGTGTTGGCCCACAGACCAATGAGTCGCAAGTTCGATTCCAGTCTAGGGCACATACCTCGGTTGCAGTTCATCCCCAGCAACCGAGGTTGTGTTGTGCGGGAGGCAGCCACTCGATGTGTCCCTTTCACGTCGATGTTTCTCTCTCTCTCTTTCCTCCCTCTTTCCCTCAGCTCTATCTGAACAAAAATGGAAAAATGTCCTTGGGTGAGGATAAAAAAAATAATAAACCTTTAAAAATACCCAGGGGTGCCCTGGCAAGTGTGGCTCAGTTGGTAGGCATTGTCCCATGCACCAAAAGGTTGCTGGTTCAATTCCCAGTAAGGACACATGCTCAGGTTGTGGGCTTGCTCCCCGGTAGGGGGCATATCGATCGATATTGCACTCTCACATCAATGTTTCTCTTTCTTCCTGTCCCTTTCTTTTCCTCTCTCTAAAAATCAATAAAAATATATATTTTTTTGTGGCCAATGTGGCTCAGTGGGTTGAACATCATCCCATGAACTGAAGGTTGCCGGTTCAATTTCTGGTCAGAGCACATACTCAGCTGGCAGGTTTGATCCTGGGTCATGGTGCTTGCTGGAGGCAACCAGTCGATGTTTCTCTCTCTCATTGATGTTACTCTCTTTCTGTAAAATTAATTTAAGTCTGGCTGGTGTGGTGTGACTCAGTGGTTGAGTGTCGACCCGTGCACCAAGAGGTCACCAGTTCGATTCTCGGTCGGGACACATGCCCAGGTTTGGGCCCAATCCCCAGTGCAGAGTATGCAGGAGGCGGCCAGTCAGTGTTCTCGCTTGTTGATGTTTCTATCTCTCTCTCTCCCTCTCATTTTCTCTCCAAAATCAATAAAGGAAAAAAATTTTTTAAGTCAGTTTAAAAAAATCATTTAATGCCCTGACCAGTTTGGCTCAGCAGTTAGAGCATCCGCCTGCGGTCCAGAGAGACCCGGGTTCAGTTCCCACTAAGGGCACGTACCTCGGTTGCAGTTTGTCCCCTGCCCTGGTTGGGCCGTGCGGGAGGCAGCTACTCGAAGTGTCCCTTTCACGTCGATGTTTCTCTCTCTCTGTCTCCTCTCTCTCCCTCCCACTCTATCTGAACAAAAAATGGGAAAATGTCCTTGGGTGAGGATAAAAAAAAAAAAATCATTTATCGGAAAAAAAAACTACCCAAGGTATAAAACAAAATGAAAATTCCTTCCTCCCTGCCATCACCTAAGCTAGATCACGTTAGATTATTGCATCCTTTTTTCCTTGCCCACCGAAATACAAATGTGTATATATTATGAATCCATTGATAAGTAATGCATATAGGTAGATCTGCGCCGTGCTTTTCAGTGGCTATACTGTAGTCAGTCATTTGGATTGTGTTAATAGAGCTGTGCAGTACTGCCTTCTACAGTGATGATGTTCTATATCTGTGCTGTCTAGTGTGGTAGCCACCAGCCACATGTGGCTCTTGAACACTTGAATGAAGACTAGTACAATGGAAGAATTGAATTTTTAATTTTATTTCACTTACATTTAAATAGTCCCATTTGGCTAGTAGCTACCATATTGGAAAGAACAGGTTTAGAAGTTCTTAACCTAAAGTGGCGGCCCACAGCATCAAGGGGTCTGCAATGTCCTGCGTGCCCTGCCTTAAAATTCCAAAGCTGTGAATGTGTACCTTTTGTAATGGCGAGGGGCACTGGCTCCCATCAAATTGTCATCCAAGCAAAGGTGAAGAACTGTAGTCTAGGTACCAGAAAACTAAACACTGTATTTGCCAGGGACAAAAGAAAGACTGAGAAAGGACCAGCTTCTTGAGGAACAAGGTGTGGCCGAGCATGTATTTGTGAAATGACTGGGTGCTTGTCTCCTTATGTGCAGTGGTAAGAGCTGAAATGAAGTGTGATTGCTGAAAGAGTTGGCGAAGCTGATGTATTTGAATTAACAAAAACATTCTAGACAAAGTAAAAAAGTCACTTTGCTGAAACAAAGTTGTTTTCAAGAATAACAAAGAATTGGTTGAAGAGTTGAAGGGGTTTTGGGGAAGAGAGCACTGAAGGCCATGCTAAGGGATTACTTCAGGTGCTGTGCACTGCGGGGACCTAAGAAAGGAGTGAGATCGCAGAGACTCCATCGGCAGGATAGTTTGTGATGCAAGGCTAGGTAGTAACAGGGAGTCTAGAGCTGCACGGTGGCAGAGCATCAGGAGCACCAGAGAGTTTGCTTGTAAGTGTACTCTCCTTTGATAGATTTGCCTGTGGTCTTTCTGTTTTCTTTATTAGAATTCCAAAATGTATAAATAAGGTCATTCTTTCCAGATTACTTTACAGGAAGGCAGTAGAGCAAAGCAGGAGGAACTTGGGTTTGGAATAGGGCAGATCTAAATCCAAGCCACACTCTGCTCCCTGTCCTCTTCAGCGAGATAGTTTACCTCCCTAGGCCTGTCAAAGGATGGCACCAAAAGCCCCTACTTAGTGGGGGTATAAAGGTTAAATGAGATTATGTAAAGTACTCAGCACAGTGCCTGGCACAAATTATGTAGTAAATGTCCTGTTATAAAGCCATTTAATCCTTATGACAATCCCCATGGAATTTTTATAAAAGGATCTTAATAAAAATGAGTCTGTGGTTCTTCTGGAAAAAGGAAACATTTTTAAATTTTCAGAAAATGGAGAGTTAATGAGGATGTCTTCTCCCAAGCAAAGGTGAAAACAGTAATATAAATCCACATACTAAGAGGCCAAGATGCACCCTGGCCAGTTTTGCTCAGCGGTTAGAGCATCGACCTGCGGTCCCAAGAGGCCCGAGTTCGGTTCCCGCTAAGGGCATGTACCTCGGTTGCAGTTTGTCCCCGGCCCTGGTTGGTCGTGCGGGTGGCAGCCACTCGATGTGTCCCTTTCACATCGATGTTTCTCTCTCTCTCTCTCTCTCTCTCTCTCTCTCTTCCTGTCTCTCCCTCCCACTCTACCAGAACAAAAAAGGAAAAATGTCCTCAGATGAGGATAAAAAAAAAAAAAAGAGGCCAAGATGCATGTAGTAAATCTTGCATACAGTGCTATAGTAAAGAGAGACCTACCAGGTAGCCCAGAAAGCCTAAGACTCTCTGATAGAGGTGGCTAACTGTGAATCAGTGACATAGAAGAAGGGTTGTTGGTCAGTAAGTTATGTTCAGAACGACTGTTTGGAAATTTGAGGAAATACTAATCTCACTTCCTACCACATAATAAAATATATTCCAGATAAATTATTAATTTTTTTTAGTGGCAAAACCAGAAAAAAACAAAGAAACTAACTAAATAGCCCTGGCCAATGTGACTCATTTGGTTGGAGCATCATCCCATACACCAAAAGGTTTTGGGCTCGATTCCCTGTCAGGGCATACATGGGAGGCAGCCAGTTGATGTTTCTCTCATTAATGTTTCTCACTCTCTCTCCCTTCCTCTCTAATATCAATAAACACATCCTCGGGTGAAGATTAAAAAAAAGAAAACTAATGTCAACATAGATCTTTCTAAGTCTAGATGTAATCGAAATCACTAAAAAAGATGAATTGTCTTTTTTTTCTTGTTCTCAATTATAGTTTACATATATATATATATATATATATTTTTTTTTTTTAATCTTCACCTGAGGATATTTTTCCATTTATCTTCAGATTGAGTGGGAGGTGTAGGGAGGGAGAGAGAGAGAGAGAGAAAACATCCATATGAAAGAGACACATCAATTGGTTGCCTCCTGCACGACCCCAACCAAGACCAGGGACGAACTGCAACCCAGGTACATGCCCCTGACCAGAAAGAAACCTGTGACTCATTGGTCCACGGGTCGATGCTCTAACTGCTGAGCCAGACTGTCCAGGGCTCAATATTTTTATATTAGTTTTAGATATACAACATAGTGGTTAGACAATCATATATGTTACAAAGTGTTCTGCCCCCAATATTTCCAGTACCTACCTGGCACCATACAAAAAATGAACAGTTTTTAACATTACTCCCCACAACACAAAATAAAATTTAAAGGTTACCAACTAAAAGTGCTTATAGCAAATATGATAGAAAATAGTAATATGTTAACTTTATGAAACATGTAGTTTGATAACTCCTAAGATAAAAAGTAGCTCATGGCCTGGCTGGTGTGGCTTAGTAGATTGAGCATCATCCTGTGGACTGAGAGGTCCAGGTTTGATTCCTAGTCAGGGCACATGTGCAGGTTGTGGGCTCGATCCCTGGTGGAGAGTGTGCAGGAGGCAGCCAATCAATGTTTCTCTCTCACATTGATGTTTCTATCTCTCCCTTCCTCTCTCTGAAAAAGTAAATTAAAACATTTTTTAAAAAGTAGCTCACAGAAGAGGAAACAATTAAAAAAACAAAGGTACTTAAAAGGTTTAGTAATCAGGAGTAATCAAAATATATCACAAAAAGAAATTGCTATTTTTAGCTGGTTAAATCAAGCAGGATAAAACTTTAATGTATTTATGGTGCTTGTTTGTTGTTCTTAAATGATGTACTCAGTGCTGGTGATTTGAAACTTTGATGATGATCATTGTACATTGACTCAGCCCTGTTGGAAAACCATTTGTGTACATTTATTAAGAGCATGAAAATCATTTGGAGCCTGTTTTATTTATTCATAGAGACCAATTCAAAAACATAGAGGAGAAGTATACATGAATATATTTGTTGGAGTCATTTATAATTAAAAGCAGTCCAGATATCAAACTGCAGGGGAGTCATTAGGTAAATCCAGATGTCTCTTGATGGAATACTTTGCAGCCATCCATTGTAAGTGATAATTATGAGAGACTACAATATGGATAAATGAAAGTCTTATAAAATAATTCAAGGTTGGACACAAAATAGTAGGTTCAAATTATTCTGATTGCTTTTTTAAATGCCTTTGGAAAAAGGTAATGCACTAAAATGTTAGTGATGTGTTTTGTCATGAGATGTTCTGGGTGATTTTAATTCTCAGAAAAGAAAATTTAGTGTTTTTAGACCCCCAGAAACATCACAATAAGGAACAGCAGAATCCCAGCCCCAACCCTGCTTCCCTAGCATAGTGCCGATAACTCAGGGTACTGCATGGTTTTGCCATAGCCAGGACAGCCTTTCAGGGCTGCAAACAGGCACGGTTAACATCCTGTCTTCAAACAAGAATACTTCAGCAGACACTTGTTTTGTGCTTGCTATGAAGTAGAACATCAGTCTAGGTACCATGTATGCAAAAACACCAGACAGTCCTTAAGAGGACCCATTTACTTCCCTTAAAAAGTCAGACCGCCAGCTCTGGTGTCCTGAGCTCTCAGCCTCAGCTTCAGTCTCCTGCCTTGGGAGGCCAGCCAGGAGGACTGGGCACCGTGTCTCTGGCCTGGCTGTTGTGTTTGTTGTGCACTGCCTGCAGCTCACGTTGGGATCTGTGACTTTTGCAGTGTGATTTGTTCATCCAGGAGGGGGCCCGCCTAGGAAGAACCCCCGCTGAAGTTGTGTCAACTTGTGACATCACCTTTGCCTGTGTGTCGGATCCAAAGGCGGCCAAGGATGTAAGGATCCCCTCCCTCCCCTCAGCGTCTCAGATTGTGGCCAGGAAAGCTGGCTGGCCTCCTCCCCTTCTCCCCTGCACACGGAGTGAGTGTCTGCATGTGGGGGGTTGAATTTCCCATCTGGGGGCCATCTTCCATTGGGAAGGGTGTTTGCATAAATTGAATACAGACTTCCTTTAAATCAGAACAAAGAATGAAAATGAGTAGGATCCCTGAGGTCTGTGCTGAAATGGTCTGTGGTATATTCTTGTTGAGCTGGAAGCTTTGGGGCTGAGTGTGCTTTTGGTCTGTGTGCCAAGTTCCTATGTTTAACTATCGCTGTATTTGTATGTTTTAAGAGTTCAAGTGCAGTAGTCATCTTGTTAAAGTGGTGACTAGTCTAATCCAGGTAAATCCAAAGAAGCCCCAAAAATTAAGGTTTCATCTTTTAAATGGGAAGTTTTTAATAGAAAGGAACATACTCTTTTTAAAGATAAATGGGAACATATTAAAAATACTTTTCTTTCCCTTGCTTATTTACTTGCTCTTCCCTTTTTAGCCTTAATATATCTTAGCTCCTAATCAGGAAATGAGCCAAAAAAGCAAATGGATTCTGACTTTAAGTCTAAGGGCTCCTGGGTGTTGGCTGGGGGCCTGGGCTATTGCTTCTCCCTTGTGTCCCCACAGCTGGTGCTGGGCCCCAGTGGTGTGCTGCAAGGGATCCGCCCCGGGAAGTGCTACGTGGACATGTCAACAGTGGACGCTGACACAGTCACTGAGCTGGCCCAGGTAGCAGCCCTGTTCGGGCTGGCCCTCCAGCATCCTTTTGATTGGATCCCAAGACCCAGGCTGACCATGCCCAAATGTGGGCAACTTGGTTACTTTGCAGGGGTGGGGAACCTTTTTTCTGCCAAGGGCCATTTGAGGGCCATACAAAATTATCAACTTAAAAATTAGCCTGCTAGCCCTGACCGGTTTTGCTCAGAGGTTAGAGTGTCGGCCTGCGGTTCAGAGAGACCCGGGTTCAGTTCCTGCTAAGGGCACGTACCTCGGTTGCAGTTTGTCCCCAGCCCTAGATCGTGCGGGTGGCAGCCACTCAATGAGTCCCTTTCACGTCGATGTTTCTCTCTCTCTCTCCCTTTCACTCTATCTGAACCAAAAATGGAAAAATGTTCTCGGGTAAGGATTTAAAAAAAAAATTAGCCCTGGCCGGTTTGGCTCAGCAGTTGGAGCGTCGACCTGCGGTCTGGAGAGACCCGGGTTCGGTTCCTGCTAAGGGCACGTACCTCAGTTGCAGTTTGTCCCCGGCCCTGGTTGGGTCGTGTGGGTGGCAGCCACTCAATGTGTCCCTTTCATGTCCATGTTTCTTTCTCTCTCTCTCTCTCCCTCCTACTCTATCTGAACAAAATATCGAAAAATGTCCTCGGGTGAGGATAAAAAAAAAAAAATTAGCCTGCTAGCCCTGGCCAGTTTGGCTCAGCGGTTGGAGCGTCGGCCTGTGGACCAGAGAGTCCCAGGTATAGTTCACCGCTAGGGGCACGGACCAAAAAAAAAAAAAAATTAGCCTGCTATATTTGGTCATGCTAATTTGGTGAGGCGTGTAATGTTAGCTGGTATTGATTTTATGGACCTTATAGCCCACTGGCCGGACGTTCCCCACCCCTGCTCTAGAGCCAAAGCCAGAGAGGAGAGGAGAGGCCAATAGCCTTGGAACTAGCCTGTCATCATTCTCTACCTTCAAAGTCACAGCTAGTCTAAGTGGCCATGAGAGGAGAGGTGCTGTCCAGCTGGGATGGGCATCAGATCCTGTACCTGCCAGCCTCACAGTGAGAAGTTATCCAGGCTGTCAGCATAGCCTTTTTGGTTTAAGCATCTATCTGCAGTTGATAACTAGCAGAGTATTCCTCCTGCCTGAGCTGCTGGGCCCAAGTGAGGGAGTGGTGATTTCTGGCCCATGTGTGTTCTGAGAGTGGCTAAAGTCAGGGACCGGCCATGTCCATAGGAGGTGTGGTCAGCCAGGCAGTTGGCAGGGCCATGTTTGGTTATAACCTTTGGTCATTATAAGAAATTCACAGTAAGTAGAAGTTTTTGAGAACCCAGTCTCTATGTGAGTCAGGCATCTTTGGAGGAGTCTGCTGACCCTCCCACAGTGTTAGTCCAGCACCTTTATACAGATGTTGGCTTTGGGGCCTCGGTGTGGAGGTCCAGGTACTCTCACCCTAGGACACTCTTTGCTCCCTGCTTGACACTCCTGGGAGGGACAAGGCCTCCAGACGCTGTGACTTTCCTTTCCAGGTGATTGTGTCCAGGGGGGGCCGTTTTCTGGAAGCCCCAGTCTCAGGGAACCAGCAGCTCTCTAATGATGGAATGTTGGTGATCTTAGCTGCTGGAGACAGGGGTTTATATGAAGACTGCAGCAGCTGCTTCCAGGCAATGGGGAAGACCTCCTTCTTTCTAGGTAACATATCTGCCCACCTGTAGGGCCACATCCCCCTCTAGACTGCACTGATGACAGTGTCAATCCCACACGGCCTCTCAGCCTGGGGCTCCTATTGGAAAGTTTCCTTTGATTTGCACAGTCAGTGCCTGGAAGGAGGAAGAAGGGTCAGAGCCAGTTCTGTCAGGGGCACGTGAATGGGGCCTTCCCTGGGTGTAGAGGTGGGTCTGAGCTGGGGTGAGGGTAGGCAGAAAGTCCCTGCCTGCGGGATTCTTGGGAAGTAACCGTGATTCTTTGCCCTGGGCAGGTGAGGTTGGCAATGCAGCCAAGATGATGCTGATTGTGAACATGGTCCAGGGGAGCTTCATGGCCACCATCGCTGAGGGGCTAACCCTGGCCCAAGTGACAGGCCAGTCCCAGCAGACATTCTTGGACATCCTCAATCAAGGACAATTGGCCAGCATCTTCCTGGATCAGAAGTGCCAAAGTAAGTTGTCTTTGGCCTCTCTTCTTGCATTTTATTTATTTATTTATTTTTTATCCTCACCCAAGGACATTCTTCAATATTTTGTTCAGCTAGAGTGGGAGGGAGAGAGAGAGAGAGAGAAACATCAACGTGAAAGGGAAACATCAAGTGGTTGCCACCCACATGACCCAACCAGGACCGGGGACAAACTGCAACTGACGTATATGCCCTTAATGGGAACCGAACCTGGGTCTCTCTGGACTGCAGGCCAATGCTCTAACCGCTGAGCCAAACCAGCCAGGGCACATTTTATTTTTCATTAGAGCTGAGGAACTGGGTCAGGCAGCTGTCACAACAGTCTCTTCTTCAATGGCTCATTGGGTATGAAAGATGCATCTTCTCCAGTCAGTCCATGCCCCCAAGTAGGGGTCCAGAGACACAGCAGATGGAATTTGGGGGGTATAGGCTGGGAACTTGTCTCTTGGGTGTCTGAGAGGGGTGGAAATGCTAGGTGTTGAGCCCTGATGGTACTGCAGGTGGTTTCTTGTTTAAGGTCCTTCTAATTCTTCAGATAAGTGGCTTTCTCTCCTCAGATATTCTGCAAGGAAACTTTAAACCTGATTTCTACCTGAAATACATTCAGAAGGATCTTCGCTTAGCCATTGCACTAGGTGATGCCGTCAACCATCCAACTCCTATGGCAGCTGCAGCCAATGAGGTAACTAACTGCAAGACCCAGTGCACAAGTCCCAGCAGCCTTCCCTTTTTCTCCTTGTTCTTCCCTTCTACTTATTTTGGCTTTTCTTTGCTCTCAGGTCTAATCTCTCAGGGTGGACTGTTAGGTCATTGATTTTAGACCTGCCTTTTCTAGCAGGACCATTAAAAATTTGTATACTTCTTTTTGAGCCATGCTTACTTCCCTTGTGATTTCTTCTTTGACCTGTGGATCATTTCAAAGTTTATCAGATATTTAGGGTTTTCCTAGATGGCTAATGGTTATTGATTTCTAGTGTATCTCTTTTGTGGCCAAAGAATACACCCTGTATGATTTTTAACTTGTTTACTCAGACTTGTTTTGTGACCCAGGAGATGGTCTATCTTGCTGGGTATGCCATGTGCACTTAAGAAGACTGTTCTTAAGACTGCAGTTGTTGGATGCTGTGTTCTGCAGATACCAGTTAGGTCAAGATGGTTGGTAGTGTTTTTCAGATAATCTTTACTGACCTTTCTTATGGTTCTTTCAGTCACTGAGGGAAGGCTATTAAAATCTCCCAACTATGATCATAGGATTGTTTGTTTCTTTAATTCACCCCATTTCGCTTAATGCCTTTGAAACTCGTTTATTATGTTTTCCTGATGAATTTTTCTTTTCATTATTATTATGAAATGGTTCTCTTGATCTTTGTCTTGAAATCTATTATCTGATTTTTTTTTGTGGGTTTTTTTTTTTAATCCTCACGAGGATATTTTTTTTTTCCATTTATCTTCAGATAGAGTGGGAGGGATAGAGAGAAAGAGAAATATCGATGTGAGAGAGACACATTGACTGGTTGCCTTCTGCACAACCCCGACCAGGGCCGGGGACCAAACTACAACTGAGGTACATGGCCCGTGACCAGAATCGAACCCAGACTCATTGGTCTGAGGGCCAGGGCTCTAACCACTGAGCAAAACTGGCCAGGTCTGTAGCTTGCATTTTTATCTATTCTGACAATGTCTGCCTATTAATTGGAGTGTTTATTTATTTATTTTTTTTAATCCTCATCCGAGGACATTTTTCCATTTTTTTTTGTACAGACAGAGTGGGAGGGAGAGAGAGGAAGAGAGAGAGAGGGAAACATCGATGTGAAAGGGACACATCGAGTGGCTGCCACCCGCACGACCAACCAGGGCCGGGGACAAACTGCAACCGAGGTACATGCCCTTAGCGGGAACCGAACCCGGGTCTCTCCGGACCGCAGGCGGACGCTCTAACCGCTGAGCCAAACCGGCCAGGGCAATTGGAGTGTTTAATCATTAAGTTTTTCAAATGACATTTACTAAGCATCTATACATGCCCTTATTGAAAAGAGTTTTTTAGAAGTTCAGCTTTTTCATCTGTACCTGATAGAAATGTAATCTTAAGAAAAAACAGCCCAGCCAGTGTGTCTGTCTCAGTGGTTGAGCATCAACCCATGCATCAAGAGGTCGCCGGTTCAATTCCTGGTCAGGGCACATGCTCAAGTTGTGGGCCCAATCCCCAGTGGGGAGCATGCAGGGGGTGGCCAGTCATTGTTCTCTCTCATCAATGTTTCTATCTCTCCCTCTCCCTTCCTCTCTAGAATCAATAAAGAAAAAATATTTTAAAAAGAAAAAACAGCTGAGTCTTGTCCCATACACCAAAAGTGATGGATTCGATTCCTAGTCAGGGTGGGTACAGGAGACAACCAAATGATGTTTCTAAAAATAAAAATAAACACAGCTGAGCAATGTTTGTCTTTACCATAAAGTTACAATAAAAGCATTTTATGAAACACACAGATTCATTTATTTTAGAAGCTGTAGCTTTAAGTGTTACAAGCTGATAGACATTTTCATTCAAGTTTAATACTTAACAGGTGTCGAGTAGCTAAATCCAGAAAAACAAAAACAAAAATCTCACCATACTGCTCTTTTCAAACCTGCTTTTTCATCGTTTATTAATTTCTGTCCCTAAATTCTAAATAATTGAGTACTTATTTCACTCTTTTATTTATTTTTAACTTATCTTGATTGTTGAATGGATTACAGATGTCCCCCTTTTTTCCCCCATTGACCCACTTCTCCCCAACCCTGCCCTCCTCCTGCCTTCCCCACACTATGGTCTGTGTCCATTGGTTATGTATATATGCATAGAAGTTCTTTGATTTATCTATTTCCGCCCTCCCTCCACCCTTCCCTTTGAGGTTCATCATTCTAACAACCAATTTGTCCTCCTTAATTCTTTCATCTTTTTCACCCAGTCCCCTAGCCCCCTCCTATTTGTCAAGCAATGAAAACTTCTCTGTATCTATGAGTCTTTTTCTGTTCTGCTTGCTCATTTTGTTTGTAGATTCAGTTGTTGATAGGTATGTATTTATTGCCATTTTATTTATATTTTTGTTCTCCTTCAAGAAGACCTTTTAGCATTTCATATTACTGGTTTGGTGGTGGTGAACTCTTGTGAACTCTTTTAGCTTTTCCTTGTCTGGGAAACTATATGTCCACGTATTCTAAATGATAGCTTTGCAGGATAGAGTAATCTTGATTGTAGGTTGTTGTTTTTCATCACTTTGAATGTCTCTTGCCACTCCTTTCTGGCCTGCAAAGTTTCTTTTGAGAAATTGGCTGAAAGTCTTATGGGAGCTCCTTTGTAGGTAACGAACTGTTTTTCTCTTGCTGCTTTTAAGATTCTCTCTTTGTCTTTAACCTTTGGCATTTTGATGATGATGTGTACAGTATTGGTGTACACCTCTTTGGGTTCACTTTGTTTGGAAAACTCTGTGCTTCCTGGACTTGTATGTCTGTTTCCTTCACGAAGTTAGGGAAGTTTTATGTCATTATTTTTTTAAATAGGTTTTCAATTTCTTTCTCTCTCTTTCTGGCACCTCCATGATGCAAATGTTGGTATGTTTGAAGTTGTCCCAGAGGTTCCTTACACTGTCCTCATTTTTTTGGATTCTTTTCCCTTTTTGCTGTTTTGATTGGTTGTTTTTTGCTTCCTTATATTCCAATTCAATGGTTTGGTTCTTGGCTTCACCTACTCTACTATTGCTTCACTGTAAATTATTCTTTATTTTAGTTAGTGCATCCTTCACTTCCGACTGGTCCTTTTTTATGTTGTTGATGTTCTCACATGGTTCCTTGGAGGTCTCCTTAAGTTCCTTGAAGGACTCACTAAGTTCTTCGAGCATTCTTATAACCAGTGTTTTGAACTCTGCATCTGATGTATTGCTTACCTCCATTTTGTTTAGTTCTTCTCCTGGAATTTTATTCTATTCTTTCACTTGGGACACGTTTTTTTGTCTCCTCATTTTGGCTGTTCCCCTGTGTTTGTTTCTATGTATTAGGTAGAGTTGCTATGTCTCCTAGGCTTCCTAGGGTGGCCTATTGTAGTAGGTGTCCTGTAGGATCCAGTGACACAGCCTCCCTGATCATCTCAGCTGGGCCCTTGAGATGCACCCTTAGTGTGGACTGTATACATTTCTGTTGTAATTGATTCTTGATTGCTGTTGGCACATCAGTGGGAGGGATTTTACTCAGGCTGGTCAGCTGCAAGACCTGACTGTGCCCACTGACCACTGGCCTCTGCCTCCCTTGGAGGATCAGCTGTGTTAAGGCCCACCACACAGAGCAAGGTTTACTTCAGCAGGGCTCTGGTACCCACTGAGTCCACTCAATGAGTGTGTCACTTGTGGAGGTGGTTGGTTGGTGGCACTTCACTGTGGTCTGAATCTGTCCACTGGGTGTGCTGGCACTGTGGCAAGGTCAGCCTCTGCCTGTGTTCTACCCATGGCCACCCGGCACAAGCTACAAAGTGATCTGCAGGTGGCTGCTGCTTGTGCTGGACTTGGAAGTACCTAGGAAAAGCCAAGGTGTGAACCAAGACTAGCTGCTGTTGGTGCCAGGCCTGGGGCCACTTAACCAGAGGTATGGGGCTTGCTGAGACCAGGTGCTGCTTGTTTGAGAGATTTTAGGAAAATCTGAAGCAGGATTTAAGACAGGCCAATCCTATGGTAAAGCCATTGGGAACAGCTTAGGGTGGGCCCGAAGGTTGGGTGGAGCAGGGAATCAGTGGGGGGTGGACCACAGTGTGAGCCAGGTTGCTGGAGTCCCAGATATGGCTATGTCTGCTGCCCCAGGAAAGGGTTCACCAAAGGAGCAATGGCCTCCCACAGCAAGTCTGTCCAGGTGAAAGCTGCCCCTCCAGCTCTTGCCCCAATGCCAAACAACTCAGTTCTTCCCTATATGTTCCTGGAGCCTTTCAAGCTGCCTTTCCAATGCTGGAGCCCAGGAGTGAGTTTGAGTAAGTCCTTGTGCAGGCCCTTTAAGAGGAACTGCCTGGGACTCCAGCAGCCTCAGCCTCAATTCCCATTGGGTTTACAGCCAGAGGTGATGGGGACTTCTCTTCCTGGTACTGGAATCCTGAGCTAGGAGCCTGGTGAGGGACGGGGACCCCTCACTCTTCAGGGAGGACTTTCTCAGCCTTTCTGGGAGGATTTTTATCCTCCACACATGGGTTTAGGACCAGCCCGTCTGTGCCTCTGCCCCTCCCCACCTCTGCCCCTCCTACCAAGCTCAGTGTGGCTGCTGCTTTTATTTCATAGTTGTAGGACTTCCATTCAGTTCGATGTCAGGTGGTTCTGAATGATGGTTCTGTAGTGTAATTTTGATGTGGCTGTGGGAGGCGAGTACCACGTTTACCTACGCCACCATCTTGACTGGAAGTCCTCTTATTTCACTCTTTTAGATTGCAGTACAATTTCACGTTTCTCATGTTTGTTTCACCTGTGGGTTCTCTCTTGGCAGTAGATTCCTCATGTACTTTATCACTTATTTGTTGATGAGTTTATCTTTAACTGTAGTTACTTTTGAAGGGTTCTGTGTGTGGTTTGTGTTGGAAATACTTCTCTATGAGGTGATTTCCAGCTTGCCACCACTCTCTCTCATTCGCTTGGAAATAGACATTTTGGTTAATTTCTCAGTGGAGCATGGCACTTTCTGGCCATTTGTTTGGGTAGTGTGACTTTAGGCTCTCTACTGATTGGATCATAAAGTTAACTAGTCTGTTAACATTTAGTCTGTCTTTAAGTCTGTTGTGTGGTTAGATTCAGAGCTGTTAGTTTATTATTTGATTGCTGTTTCTCCCTTCTGGCTTATGTTTGTCTGTTTCTCCTTTCTTACCTTCTGTTGTGTTGTTTGAATATTTTTTTAGAATTTCATTTTAGATACTTATTGGCCTTTTTTTTCCTTTCTTTTTTTAGAGAGAGAGAGGAAGGGAGAGGGAGGAAGAGATAAAAATACCAATAAGGGAGAGCATTGATTGGCTGCCTCCTGCACATCCCCTACTAGGGATTTGGCCCACAACCTGGGCATCTGCTCTGATCAGGAATTGAACTGGCAGCCTCTTGGTGTATGGGTCAATGTTCAACCACTGAGCCTCACCAGCCAGGCTCTATTGGCTTTTTAATAATGCATTATTTGCCTTGGCCAGTTTGGCTCAGCAGTTAGTGCGTCAACCTGCGGCCCAAGAGACCCGGGTTTGGGTCATGCAGGTGGCAGCCACTCGATGTGTTCCCTTCACATCGATGTTTCTCTCTCTCTCTTTTCCTCGCTCTCCCACTATGTCTGAACAAAAAACGGAAAAATATCCTCAGGTGAGGATAAAAAATAATAATGATGCATTATTTTTTTTCTGTTTTTGCTCTAGGGATTGCAATATGCATTTAAATTTATGGCCTACTTTGAGTTAATAATTACTGAAAACATAGATCCATTTACCTCTCTGAACCTCACCCTTATTATTTTTTTTAATCCTCACCTGAGGAAATTTTTCCATTTTTTGTTCAGACAGGGCAGGAGGCAGAGAGAGAGAAGCATCCAGTGGCTGCCACCCACACGACCCAACCAGGGCCAGGGACAAACTGCAACCGAGGTACATGCCCTTAGCGGAAACCAAACCCGGAACTCTCTGGACCGCAGGCCGACACTCTAACCGCTGAGCCCAACTGGCCAGGGCCTTCACCCTTATTAAGGCAGGTTTCTCAACCTGGGCACCATTGACATTTTGTGTGGGAACTGTCCTGTGCATTGCAGGATGTTAACAGAATTTCTGTCCTGTACCCACTAGATATTAACAACACCTCCACAGAAATTATATCTAGACATTATCCCTTGGGGGGGCAAAACTCCCCAGGTTGAGAACCCCTGCTTTAAGTTACAGCTGTCCTATGTGTTATATCTGCCTTTGTTTTAAACCCACCAGACAATGTTGAAATGTTTTGCTTTAAGTAGTCATATGTATTTTAAATTAAGAGGAGAAATAATTTTATAATTTTCCTAATTTATGATTTGCAGTGCTGTGCATTCCTTCCTGAAGAATTGAATTTCTCTCTGGTGTTATTTCCTTTCAGCTGGGGGAACTTGCTTTAGCATTTCCTGTAATACAGGTCTGCTGGTGACAAGTGTTTTTTTTTTTTAATCTGAAAAGGTCTTTATTTAGCCTTTATTCTGAGTTGACAACTTCACCTGAGCTATAATGGACACTTAATTATGGTGGCTCGAACTGGACTATATTTTTGTTTTGTTTTTTTGTTTTTAATGCAACCAGCCATGTGAGGGAGGTACCTTGTGTCCAACTGCATTTCTTCAGCATGACTGGATGCCATACCACCCTTGTTGAACGAGGGCTTTTTAATTCTTTTCATACTTCTTTATATTCACCTAGTATCTCCAGGGCAGCTGGTAATTACCAAGCACCATACTAGGCTCTGGCAACAGGTTGGTGCACATTCTAATGGAACAAGGCACAAAATAAGCACCTAAGTATTTAAACAAATAATAATTTCAGATGGTCAGAAATATGAATAAAATGTAATAGAGGAATGAGATAGAAGTGACCAGGGTAAAAGGGTACAGTTGCTGCTATAGATGGGGTGGTAGGAAAGAAGGCCTTTGGAAAGGAGCCAGCCATGCTGAGGGAAGGACGTCCTCTGCAGGGGAAAGGGCAAGGGCAGGAGCCCGGAGAATAACATGGGAAGTCCTTGGAGGGTCTTCAGCAGGAAGGGACATTGTTATAATTACTAACAACACTGAGCCCTGCCTCTGTGCTGGCACTCTGAACATTATACATCCTTCACTCCATTTAATCTCCCCATAACCCTATTACCTTGTCCATGATATCAAAAAACAATGGCTGGGGCATTTTATCCAAAGTCAGGCCAGTCAGCGAAGGAGCCAGAGGTCACACCCAGACAGCCTGAACTCCAGAACCTACCTACCTAACCACACCTAAACCACCTCCAGGAAGCAGATCCATGTCTTTAACAGCTGTGTGGTGAGAGACTGAGCCCATCTCATTTTTTTCCAGGTATACAAAAGAGCCAAGGCACTGGACCAGTCTGACAACGACATGTCTGCCGTGTACCGGGCCTACATACACTAAGCTCCCACTCCCCCTATTTTCCCTCTGACCCCCTCATCCTCACATGGGGTTGGGGTCCTGGGACTTGACTCTGGACCAGTCGACCTGTCTCCATCTCCTTTTATACAGACTTTGAGACTTGCCATCAGCACAGCACACAGCATTACTCCTCTCCTGAATGTCCTGGGATGGGGAGGGGTATCAGCAGGATTGGCCTGTAGCAAAGCTCTTGAGCTGGGCACTGGCCCCCAAACCAGGTGGCTGTGTGTTCACACACACACACACACACACACACACACACACATCCACCCACACTGGCTCTTACTCCAGGATAGAAGCTGCCCAGAAACTGCTGCCTGGCTATTTTTCCCCCTTCTTCCAAGCTTGTCTTATCTCAGACCCCTTCCATTTGAGGAACTAGAATCAGCAGTGAGAACTGGAAGCCTCCCCATTGCTTCCCTCAGAGCGAAGATGCTGTGGTCACATCCACATTCCCAGCTGGATTCCTTGCAGAGAGAGGCTCTGGGCCAAGATGAACCAGCACAGACTAAATGGAGGATCCTGTGGGCCCTCCAACCTCAGTTGACCATCTGATGATGATTGTCATGTTTAAGCTACCAACGTGCAGCCAACTCCAGAAATGCCTTTGTGAACTGAAAAGAGATTGGCAAAGTCAAGCGAAGACAGGGCTCTGGCTTTCCAGGGAGAGCGTCAGTCAGCCTGTAGGTTGAGCCTCACAGAAAAGGCTGCCCTCCTCACTGTTCTTCAGCACCCGAAGTCGCCATCACTACAGAGCCCTGGGCTGGGATCAGACTTCCTTGCTTTGGTGTAGGGGGAACCTCACTCCTCAGTAAGCTGTTTTAGTATTTAGATTTGCATTCCAGCCCTTGGGAAGGGAGTCCTGAGGGCCACCAGAGGGAGAGGGATGGGCTTCTTCCTGTTTCCATTATGCCACAGACTTCACATGGTCTTGAAGAGCCACTCTGACCCAGGCGCCCTCATAGTGGTCCCACCTTCTCCAGCCTGCCCCTGCACAAGCCCTCTGCATGCCCACTTTTCTCCATTCTCTTCCCTTTCCTCTTTTCCTCCCATGGAGACAGTATTTCTTCCTGTCTGTCCCTTTGACTCAGACCCAGCCTGACCAACCGACGATGACCATTTCTTAGGCTCAGCTCTTGAAACAGAATGAGTGTCTTCACTTCAGCCAGCAGCTTGGTCTTCGGTGCTTCCAGGGCCCTGAGGTCTGTCAGGAGGGAAAAGGAGAACTGGGCCTGACTGAACCTGAAATAATGGCCCCTCAGAGGTGGATCCAAGACATCCTTGAATACCTAGTATTTCTCCTTGGACAGGGGACCAGAGGGGGTTGGAATGTGGCTAAGAAAAAGGAGAAGTCACCTGAAGGATGTCAGTGTTGTCTCCCTCTGCATGGGTTGGATTTTCCAAAGTCACACTTTGCAGAAGGTCAACATTTATAGTGAATATGTAATTATATATAAGAAAGGTGGCCACACTGATGTGGGTCTCTCCCCCTCACAACCTTGGCCCTTTTCCACTGATCAGAACCCAGGTTTGTGGATATCAGAAGACATGGGGGTGTGGGAGACAGGGATGATGCCTGTGGGATTTTGGCACAGTTTATTTCACTGGGATTTTGAATTCTTTTCTGTCTGAACACAAAGCCTGTTCTAGTCCTAGCTGGACACTGGGGAAGGGGTTGGGGGGAGTGGGGAAAGATGCTGTAATGAAACTGGTTAGTCAATGTTGTCTTAATATTGTTCACAATTCTGTAAAGTTCCTTTTTATGAATATTTCTGTTTAAGCTATTTCACCTTTGTTTTGAAATCCTTCCCTTTTAAGGAGAAAATGTGACACTTGTGAAAAGCTTGTAAGAAAGCCCCTCCTCCTCCTCCACCCATTTTGTTCCCCTTTAAATGACAAATCTGGTAATTAAGGTTGTGAATTTTTATTTTTGCTTTGTTTTTAATGAACATGTCTTTCAGAATAGGATTGTGTGATAATGTCTAAATGGCAAAAACAAAACATGACTTTGTGCAATTAACAAAAGGCTACTGCAAGCAGAATAAAACGTTTCTTGGTAACACAACTGTGACTGATTGCCTTGGCGGTGGCCTGTGCCTAAACACCGACCGCCCAGCGACGGACGGAGGAGGGCAGAGGATAAGTCAATGGGGCAGCGACCTGACCAAGTCTGCCCCGGGCTTTTCCTGGACCAACGGAACCAGAAGGCGGATGGCGAGTCCGAGCCGCACCAAGCTACCCCGTCGGCCAATCGCAGGGCACCGTGAGAGCAAGCCATTCTGCCAGCCAATAGAGCGCAAGTAGGTAAGGGCGACCTATCAGAGCCCGGAAGAGGCGGGACGAGGGTCTCAGCATTCCAGCCAAAGAGCAGTCGTGGATGCTGCGCCCGCAGCGGTGCCGGCGGCGCCCCGGGCAAGCCGGCGGGAGCGGGTTCTTACAGCAGGCAGCCTACTTCCATTCCGCAGTGTCGTGAGCGGGGGGCGGAGCAGGCATCCGCTCAGCCAGTCGGCGGAACAGGGAGGTGGTTTGGGGGCGGAATTTGTTCCCATTTAGCCAATCGGCGACAGAGGTGGGCCCGGGGCTGAGTACTGACCGAGGCGGTTCGCGGATCGCTGGCCTAAGACCGTAGCTGGACAGCAAGCAGCGGCGATGGCGACCGCAATGGCACCGACGGTGGTGGAGCGGATAGTACTGGTGAGTCGCGGACGGTTGGGCGGGGCAGGGTGGGGGCAGCAGGCCCGGCGGCTGATAGCGGCCTGTCCTGCCAGGAGGAGGAATTCCGCTGGCTGCTGCACGACGAGGTGCACGCTGTGCTGAGGCAACTGCAGGACATCCTAAAGGTAACGACTTGCGGGGCGGCCATGGGCCTTTGCACGCGCCCACCCTCCCCAACCTCTCCTGGCGCGGCTCCTCCCCCGGCCGGTCCTGCCTGACACCCGGGTGCTTGCTGTATACGCGTTGTGGGGTGTTCAAACGGGGCTTTGTCCTCAATGGGCTTGGAGTCACATCGGGGGCGCCTACAGATAATTACCCGATTCCACAAGTGGCTGTGTGAGCTCTGTGGGCCTGGATTGAGCCAAAGAAGACGGGGCAGGTCTTCTTTGAAGCAGTGACATTTAATCTGAGATCAAGAAAAAGGAGAGGTAACAGCCCCTGCCTCAAGGGTTGTCGTGACGATAAGCCAGTCAACTCACAAATGTCCAGGCATTGCCTGGCCTGGCCAGAACTGTGGGTTGTCATGACTACTGTGGTTCCTTGGCCCTGTTCCGAGCACCCGAGCACCTTAACCAAGCTGAGAGAGTATTCCTGTTCTGTAGCCCCACGTTGAGCCCAGGCGCCCAGGCGCCCAGGGAGTGTGGAAGGAGCAGGTATTGACTGGGGTAGGACCTAAAACTCTAGCCGCGGGGGAGGAGCGAGAGCAACGGGAAGGTACCCTGGAGGCTTGGGTAGGGTATTCCTGTGAGGCCAGCCCACCTTTCCTCTCCTAGCCAACCTGGGAGTGGGACTTCTGGAAGAAGCACTGGGCTGAATTGGGTGAATTTTGCCCCACTTCCCTCTGTCCCCCAGGAGGCCTCTCTCCGCTTCACTCTGCCAGGCTCAGGCATGGAGGGACCTGCCAAGCAAGAGAACTTCATTCTGGGCAGCTGTGGGTGAGCCCTGGCTTGGCCAGAACCCCTGGGACGGGCCCCTTAGGGAGGGGTGTGACACGTACGTTGGTACATTCTGTGACAGACAGCCAGAAGCAGCCCACTGGGAGGGTTGGGTGGGAGGAGGGATCTGCTGCAGGTTCTGTTCTGACCTACATGTGTTGTAGCACAGACCAGGTGAAGGGCGTGCTGACTCTGCAAGGGGACGCGCTGAGCCAGGCGGTGAGTCCCTGGCCTCTCTCTCCTTTCCAAATGCTGGAGAAGCCAGTGGGGAAGAGTGTGGGGGGCCTTCTGCTTATCTCTGCTCTGCCACTGGCTGACTGTGTGACTGGGCAGGATCCTTGACCATTCTGGACCTCAGTTTCCTCATTTGTAAATGACAACAACCCCCAACCTTCTCGTGAGATTAGTGTGTGGTTTCAGTGAGAAGTACAGGAAGGGGATTTTTTGCACATGGCCCAGCCCAGAGTCTGGGCCCCATGAAGCATAGGCATTGGCAAGATTAGGCTAGCCCCAGATCGAAGTGGAATCAGCTAACATCTGAGCTCCATCTGCACCCGGCCCTGTGCCAAGTGTGCCAAGGTGTGGGAGAAGGTCCCTCTCCTTCACAGTGGGTGTTTAGTCCATTGGCCTCTGCAAATTTCTTTGTCTGCCCACAGTCGCACACCTCCCAGCTGAGGCCACCTTCCCCTTTCTCAGCTTTTCCCTTTCATTACTTTGTGGTTCCTCTTGGGCCTGAGTTCCCGTTTCCTGATCTCCCTGTTCAACCCCCCAATGGCCAAGATGTTGGGAGTCCTTCCCTGCCACAAGTGGCTGGGGGCTAAACCACCACTATTTCTGCCCCTGGCTCAAAGGCTCAGAGTGGCCAAAAGCAGAAGAGCATCCCTTTGCCCAGCTAATCCCACTCTCACCTATCAGGATGTGAACCTGAAGATGCCCCGGAACAACCAACTGCTGCATTTTGCCTTCCGGGAGGACAAGCAGTGGAAGCTGCAGCAGGTAACCAGGCCCTTCCCCAACCAGAACTCAGGCCACAAGGACAGGCAGGGGCAGGCCTGCACAGTGGTGCTAAGGCCTCCAGGGCTGGACACTGGGGATTTGCAGCCACAGCAAGCCTGGTAGGATGCTGCCTAGCAGCAAAGTTGGGGTGGGTGGGGCCTAGGGCTCCAGAGCTTAGTCTTGTGGGAGGTGGAGAACCTGTCTTTAAGTCCCCAGGCCTCAGCCAGAGCCTCAGGGATCCCCCTGAACAAGTCATTCCCTGCCCAAAGCCTCCAGGAGCTTCCCATGGATCTTTCTTTTTTTCTCTGTTACCAGTGTTTTCTATTTCTCCCCGTCCTAGGACTACACCACACTATTGTCTGTGTCCATGGACCATGCATATATGCATATCTATTTTTTTGCCCCATGGCTCTTGAAAACAAAGTCCCTGCTTCCTGTCAACTTCTATGTGACTGGGCCCTAGCCTCTACTCCCCCCACAACTGGCCACCAGCAGTTTCCACCTTCAGTCCTTTGCTCTTGCTTGTCCTTCTACCAGCTTTTCTCATTACAAGAGTGATAAGTCTCAGCTCGAGAGAATCACCTCCCTGGGGCCTCCTCTGACCCCCAGCTAAAGAGGCTCCCCCACCCCCCTCCGTCACCCTGTTTATTTCCTTGTGCAAGTCAAGCAGTCTGTTTCTTGTGCCTTTACTCTGTTACCATCTGTCCTCCTTTAGAAAGTGAGCTACAGGAGGCCAGGGGCCAAGCCTGCCTCAGTCTGTGCCATATGCCAACACCCAGCCAGGACAGGAAGCCAACAGCTGTAGGGGAGGAGTTAGGCAAGCAATACCCACCCACCCCTTCAAGGATGACTGTCCCTTGGAGTGGAGGCCCATGGGCTGGGGCCCCAAGACTGTGGCTGCTCTGACTCTGGCATCTCTCCCAGCTGGGGCTCAGACCACTCCATGGGTACTGTTTTCAGATCCAGGATGCCAGGAACCATGTGAGCCAAGCCATTTACCTCCTCAACAACCGGGATGAGAGCTACCAGTTCAGGACAGGAGCAGAGGTCCTTAAGGTGAGTTTCCTGCAGGGACAGGGGAGCCAGATTTTCCACACTCGGCCCTGACCTCTGGTTCCCTGGAGAACTCTGCCCCCATGTCCTCAGGTAAAGCTGATAGTTAACCCTTCACCTCTCAGTGTACACATGTCTCAGCCACAGTCAAATGGTTCACAACCCAAGCTCCAGAATCAGACCTGGGTTCTGATCCTAGGGCCTCCACTATAAGCTGTGCAACCTCGAGTCATTTACTTAGTCACTATGTGCTTCAATATCCTCCCCTGTAAAAGGGGGACAAGATATAGTGACTACCAATTGTTATAATGCAGGTAAAGTGGCCCCTAATAAGCGCTCAGTAAATAGTAGTTGTTAGGCCCGGCCAGTGTACCTCAGTGGATTGAGCATCATCCCATGGACTGAGAGGTCCTAGTTAGATTCCTGGTCAGGGCACATGCCTAGGTTGCAGGATTGATCCCCAGTAGGGGACATGCAGGAGGCAGCCGATCAATGTTTCTCTCTCTTTCCCTTCTCCTCTCTCTAAAAAAAATCCATAAAAACATGTTTTAAAAAATAGTAGCTGCTAGTAGTAGTACTAGCAATAGAAAAAAACCCATGTAATTAATCAAATTAATTCACAAAGCATGGAGGGAAGAGCTGAGTCTGGATGCCCCGGACTTACTTTGTGTCCTCAGGTGGTTCACCTACCCTCTCTGGACCTCTGATTCTTCATATGAAACTTGGGACTAGATAGACTACGGTCCCTCCCAGAACTGTGACCACCCTCGGGGAGCTAAGCTGCAGCCTCCAAGCTTACTCTAAATAGTTTTGTTTTTCCTGGGAACCAGGTCATGCTAGTACCCACAGCAGCACCTGAAAACAGTGGAAGCTGGGGCTCTGAGGAGTCCAAGCCAGCGCTTTGCTCCATAGTAAAGGAAAGGGATGAGTTCTAGATGGTTCCACTGTTCGCTAGCTATGTGACCTTACCCCTTCAGAGCCTCAGTTTCTTCACCTGTGAAAATGGGGTTGGTGCCTGACTTAAGACATCAACTCAGCTGTCCCCTCACTTCCTCCAGGAAACCCTCCCTTGCCCCTTGCCACTTGCCCCCTCATCCACCAAGCCCTCATGCCCTGGGACTAACTCCTGGCATCTCATTCCCCATTGGACCAATCCCCAGGATCCCATGCAACAGAACTTCCTGGATGGGTCGTACGCAGTACAGACACCCTACCCTCCTCCCCCAGCTGGAGCCCAATTACCTGCATTTTTAACAACACTCCCACTTTGGGGGAGTTCAGTTCCTGAGACCAGGACCACCAGGGCAGGAGCTGGAGCCACCATAACTTTGTCACTCCTTGATGAGTGGGGGACGTGATCAGGACCAGGCCGCGCTGCCCTTGCAGCAGCTATGACCAGCCCCCTCTCCTCCCAGCTGATGGACGCCGTGATGCTGCAACTGACCAGAGCTCGCAACCGGCTCACCACCCCAGCCACCCTCACTCTGCCTGAGATTGCTGCCAGTGGCCTCACGGTCAGTGCCTCGGGCCAGGAGAGCAGGGCCTCTGGAAAGGGACACTGAGGTGCCAAGGGGTCCTAGAAGCCCCAAATTGTCATCAGTAAGAGTTCTGTGTCTATGCACAGTTTGCTGGGATAGGGTCCTCAGCTTCCTTCCTGTGCCCCCCCAACCCCAAACATCACCCCTGGTCTGAGTCAGTGGTTCCCAAGCCTGGCAAAGCAGGAAGTTACCCAGGGCACCTAGGAAGAGTCTGGATGCCCCAGTCCATAGGATGAGGGCTGAGTCCTCCAGGTAGTTCTTGGAAGGCCTCTGCCTGCCCTGTCCTTATCCCACTTGCCTGCCTTCCCCCTCAGCGGATGTTTGCCCCTGCCCTGCCCTCCGACCTGCTGGTCAACGTCTACATCAACCTCAACAAACTCTGTCTCACCGTGTACCAGCTGCACGCCCTGCAGCCCAATTCCACGAAGGTGAGCAGGACCCCACCAACTCCTAACCCCACCTCTGCCCCGCACCAGCCCATGCCCTGCAGCCCTGAGGGCCTGACCTGGGTCTGGTGTGCTCTTCCACCTAGAACTTCCGCCCTGCTGGAGGCTCTGTGCTGCACAGCCCTGGGGCCATGTTGTAAGTACACTGTTGGGAGGGGTGCCCTGGAGTGCCCTCTGCACCTCAGGGGCTGGGGGCTCAGGGACCCAACCCTCTGCCTGCAGTGAGTGGGGCTCTCAGCGTCTGGAGGTGAGCCATGTGCACAAAGTGGAGTCCGTGATCCCATGGCTCAATGATGCCCTCGTCTTCTTCACCGTCTCCCTGCAGCTCTGCCAGCAGCTCAAAGATAAGGTGAGAGCTTGGGAGTGGTGGGGTCTGGGCTGGGCCACAGTCTCAGGCAAAAGAGGCCAGCCAAGCATCAGGCTGCTTAGCCCCTTCGTTTGGGGGGATTCCAAGGGCTGTTGTCTCAGGTCCAAAGCACCCCCATATGCACTCTCCACACAACAGGCTCATGGGCCATGGTGCTGCTGGGCAGCAGTACCCTCTGCCTGACACAGTACCCTGAGATAAGCTTGAAATCTCACCTGAGTCACAGGGTGTATCAGCGGCCAAGGCCTCCAGCACCACCACTTACCATGTCCCCCCACCTTCCTCCCTCCCCAGATCTCGGTGTTCTCCAGCTACTGGAGCTACAGGCCTTTCTAAGCAGAGCCCAAGAGCCTGTCCCCCTGAGAAGTGGCGCCTACCTACAGTGTCCCTGTCCCCACCACACACATCCCCTGGAGTGCCGGCCAGAGCCAGTGCTACAGGCGAATTACTTTCCTCCTTGCCTGTTCTGCCCATCACATTTGCACAGATGGGAGTGAACACAAACCTCTGGAATGAAGGGAAGCTGACTTGATTTTTGTCTTGGGTGGGGGTGGGTCAGGAAGGTGGGGTCAAGAGGTGGCCCACATTCCAAGCCCTGCCCTTTGGACTCAAGGTGGAGCGCAGCCCAGGGCTCTCCTTCCTCCCTGCTTAGCTGTCTGCTTGCTGAGCTGCCCCAGGTGAGAGACAGCGCATTCCTCCTCCCTCCTCCCGCTGGAAGGTGAGGAGTAGGTGGTGACCCTAAGCTGTGAATTGGGAGAGGAGGAGGATGAAAGAGCAGACAGAAGCCACCCACCAGGGCCTCCAAGAAATAAAGATCATCCAACTTTGCCTGGACCTGTCTGTCTGTCTCTGTTTGAGTGGTGTCCAAGCTGGAGGTCCCTGATTTTCAGGGGCTAGGTGGAGTACCCAGTTGCTGAGTGGAATGGTGGACAAGGGTTCTGCCTGGGGGTTTGAGCCCAGCTTTCCCTCCCATGGGTTGCTAGATGGCCTCTAGCGAGTTACTTAAGGTCTCCTGATGACAGCCATGCCGGTTGAAGTATATGAGGGACCAGGTGAGTGCATAGATGGAGTGGTGAGTACCTGCATTGCCCACCCCTTGATGGGAGGTTGGAACACACTTCAGACTCAGGCTCTGGGCAAACAGGCGTTGTTACTGTCGCCCAACAGGACATGTGAGCAGAGGGGTGGGGGACTCGCCTCATTAAGGTTCCAGAGCCAAGTTATTCACTCCCATGGAGTTTTCCTGTAAGAGAGGCAGAGAGTGGGGCCAGTGGGCTTCAGTCCTCATTGCCCTGCTTGCACCCATCTAGAGGAGGCCCAGCAGCCTCTCCTCCACCCCAGTGCAATTCCTGGCCTGCCTGGGCCAGCGGGGCTCACCTGCTTGGCAGTCCCTTGGGGTCCAGAGGAGCGGTGGCGTTGGCAGCGGGAACAGCAGCAGCAGTGGAGACAAGCAAGCAGCAGCAGGAGCGACACAGTGCCTGGGGGCGGGACAGGTGTCCAGACATGGCCCTCCACCTAGGGGTGGTATGGGAGGCTGCTGGGCCAGAGCCAGAGACCATACTCACCCACGAAGATGAGGAAGATAATGAAGGCAGCGGTGTCCCACTTGGACTGGAATAATTGATGGCTCTTCCATTTCCCCAGCACTTCCTCTGCTGTTCTAACCACCTCCTCCAGGTTGTCCATCTCAGCTAGAGGGTTCTGAGTGCCACCTGTCCCAGTCCCCCAGAGGGAGCCCCTTAGAGCCCTGGGCTCCTCGGGCCAGACCACATATAGGCCTCCCACAGTCCAACCCCTGCCCCTTTCACACTCCCTCTGGGCCCCAGTTCTGCCCCAGCCTCTCTTCCACTCCTTACTCAGCCCTTCTCTCGGTCCAGAACCTGACCTGGCCAGCCTCTTCTCCACTACCCATAGCAGCCCCACACCCAGACCTGCCTCCAAGTTCCCCCAGCCAGACAGGTCCTAACTTCTGGGAGCATAGACTACTTCCTGCTTCCGGATCTATTCCACCTGAGGTCTTGGCAACCAGTCCCACTCTCCCCAGGGCCAGCCTGGGGCTCTTAGAACTCCAGAGGGCGGGGCCTGTGTCCCAGCAGGTGTGCTTCCTGCTTCCCAATAGCAGCCGGTACTGCTGGACCCCAGAGAAGGCCACAGGCTTGTCAGTCTCCTCATTCCGGGGCCTTTTCACTTTTCCCTCAGTGGACTGCACAAGCAGGGGCTGGGACAGTGGGCACTCAGCTGCTGTTGACTTCATGAATGAAGGAAAGACAAAAAGAAGGGAGGGAGAGAGGAAGGAAGGAAGATTAAAAGGAGAAAGGATATAGGAAGGGGAGGGAGGGAGAAGCTGTATTCATTCCACCACCCTCCCTTGGGCAGCTGGGATATGCTTGACACCAACCATATTAGAAGTCTTGGATCCTTAGATACTTATTTTCTCTGTTTTAATCCTCACAATAACCCTGTGGTTATCTCTCAAAAGAGCTCTTTCCCCAGAACTTGGGCTCCTGACCCTGTCCAGTGAGGCAGCCTTCATTCCTGCATTCTTGTTTGTTTGTTAATCCTCACCTGAGGATCTTTTTTCATTGCCTTTTAGAGAAAGTGGAAAGGAGGGAGAGAGAGAGAGAAACATCTATGTGAGAGAGACACATTGATTGGTTGCCTCCTACATGACCCCAACCAGGGCCAGGAACTGAACTTGCAACCCAAGTACATGCCCTTGACCAGGAATTGAACCTGCGACCCTTCTGTCCACAGACCAACGCTCTAACCACTGAGCAAACCCGGCTGGGGCTCACTCCTACATTCTTGCAGAGCACAGACGTGCCCAGGCACACTAGGGGCCAGCCACTGCTCAGCACTTGAGTTTGGCTGTAAACCAAGTAGACACAATTTTTTGTTCTTGTGGTGCTTATGATCTAGCTGGAAAGAACATATCAGCTAATGTTAGGCTATATATACATTACCTAATTTATTCCTCATGGCAATCCTACAGTGGGTGTTATTGCTATTCCCACTTTACAGATGTGAAAACTGAGGCCTTGAGAAGCTCAGCAACCAGCTCAAGTCACATCAAAGGGATTAATTTCCTGTTGTAGCTGTAACAGTCTACCACAAGTACAGTATCTTAAAACAGTACAAATATATGACCTCACAACTCTGGAGGTTGGAGTCTAAATGGGTTGTCAGGGCTGTGTTCCTTCTGGAGGCTCCAAGGGAAAACCCATTCCTTGCCTTTTCCAGCTTCTATAGGCCACATTCTTTGCTTCATGCCCCATCCTCATCACTTTAATTTCTGCTTTCATCCTCACATCTTCCCTGACTTTACCTTCCTGCCTTTCTCTTATAAAGAACCTATGATTACATTGGCCTCCAGGATAATCTCCCCAGAAAAATTCTTAATCACATTGACAAGGAACCCTTTTGCTACTTAAGGTGACATATTCACAGGTTCCAGGGATTAGGATGGAAATATCTTTAGGAGCCATGATTCTAAGCCAACCATGCCCAGTGAGCAAAGAAGCTAGAATTGGGACCCTGGCATTCAGATCCCAGAACCCTTGACCATCATGGGGTTTCCCTTGCTGAAATCCCCATCTTACACCCTACCTTCATTCCCTCTGTCCCATTCTGAGATCTCAGATTTCTTTTGCAGAAGGAGGGAGAGTAGTTTTGAAGTGACTGGAATGTTCTCTTGCAAAAACGGGGAGGGGATAGGATGCAGCCACTGTGGAAAACAGTCTGCAGTTCCTCAAAAAATTACATATAGTGTTATCATATGACCTGACAATTCCACTCCTAGGTATACACCCAATAGAATTGGAAACAAGTAGTCAAAGGACTGTACACAACTGTTCACAGCAGCACTAACCACAGTAGTCAAAAAGTGGAAACCCAGTGTCCATCAACTGATGAATGGATAAAACATGGTCTATCCATACATTGAAATATTATTCATAAAAAGGAATGAAGGACTTCCGGTCAAGATGGCGGCGTAGGTAAACGCAGCATCGCATCCTCCCACGACCACATCAAAGTTACAACTAAACTACAGAACAACCATCATTCAAAACCACCTGAAATCAAGCTGAGTGGAAATCCTACAACTACGGAATTAAAGCAGCAGCCACATCGAGACTGGTAGGAGGGGCGGAGGCAGGTGGGCTAGTCCCACACCCACCTGTGGCGGATAAAAATCAGGAGGATATCTCGGCTGGGAAGGTCTTTCCTGAGGACTGAGGGGTCCCCGTCCCACACCAGGCGCCCCGCTCAGGGTTCCAGTGCCAGGAAGAGAATCCCCATAACTTCTGGCTGGAAAAACCAGCGGGAACTGAGGCTCAGAGAAGCTGAAGCGGCTGGAGCCCCAGGAAGCTCCTTAAAGGGCCCGCGCACGGACTTATCGGACTCACTCCCTCTAAGCTTGGAGGGGAGGCAGGTCGAGGGGCGCCAGGGACATACAGGGAAGAACTGAGCTGGTGCGAGGGCTGGAGAGGGGGCTTTCTCCGAGATAAACGTGCTGTCAGAGGCCTTTGTACCTTTGGTGAGCCCTTCCCTGGGGCGGCAGACAGCCGCCATATCTGGGACTCCAGCAACCTGGCTCACACTGGTAGCCCTGCCCTGGTGACTCCCTGAGGCCCCGCCCCACCCAACTTTCAAGCCCATCCAAGCTGTTTCCAGTTGCTTAACCATAGGATTGGCCTGTCTGGGATCCTGCTTCAAGTTTTCCTAAATTCTTTCAAACAAGCAGCATCTGGTCTCCATAGCTCCATACCTCCCATTAAGTAATACATAGAAACAAACAGAGGGAGGCAGCCAAAATGAGGAGACAAAGAAACAGGTCCCAAATGAAAGAACAGAAAAAATCTCCAGGAAAAGAACTAAGCAAAATGGAGATAAGCAACCTAACAGATGCTGAGTTCAAAATACTGCTTATAAAGATGCTCAATGAACTCAGTGAGAACCTCAGCGAACTTAGTGAGGGCCTCAAGAGCATAAAAAAGGACCAGTCAGAAATGAAGGAGGCACTAACTGAAATAAAGAATACTTTACACAGATTCAGTAGTAGAGTACGTAAAGCCAAGAAGCAAACCATCAATTTGGAATATAAGGAAGCAAAAAACACCCAATCAGAACAGCAAAAAGAAAAAAGAATCCAAAAAAATGATGATAGTGTAAGGAGCCTCTGGGACAACTTCAAGCATGCCAACATTCACATCTCGGGGGTGCCAGAAGGAGAAGAGAGAGGACAAGAAATCGAAAACCTGTTTGAAACAATAATGGCAGAAAACTTCCCTAACTTGGTGAAGGAAACAGACATACAAGTCCAGGAAGCACAGAGAGTCCCAAACAAGATGAACCCCAAGAGGCCCACACCAAGACACATTATCATCAAAATGCAAAAGGTTCAAGACAAAGAGAGAATCTTAAAAGCAGCAAGAGAAAAGCAGTTAGTTACCTACAAGGGAGTTCCCATAAGGCTGTCAGCCAATTTCTCAAAAGAAACTTTGCAGGCCAGAAGGGAGTGGCAAGAAATATTCAGAGTGATGAAAAGCAAGAACCTACAACTAGATTACTGTATCCTGCAAAGCTGTCATTTAGAATCAATGGCCATATAAAGAGTTTCCCAGACAAGAAAAAGTTAAAGGAGTTCATCACCACCAAACCGTTATTATATGAAATGATGAAGAAAAAGATAAAATATATGAACAAACAAAATGGCAATGAATATATATGTATCGACAATGGAATCTACAAACAAAATGAACAGGCAGAACAGAAACATTCTCATAGATACAGAGAACATTTTGTTGGTTGCCAGATGGGAGGGGGGTTGGGGGAATAGGTGAAAAAGGTGAAGGGATTAAGAAGTACAAATTCATTGCTAGACTGACAAACCTCAAAGGGAAAGGGTTTGGGAGGTGGGAAGAAATAAACCAAAGAACTTATATGCATAACCAATGGACACAGACAATAGTATGGGAAAAGGTGGGAGGGGGGTGGAAGTGGGGAGGAGGGGGTCAATGGGGGAAAAATGAGGAACATCTGTAATACATTCAACAATAAAGATTTAAAAAGAAGAAGAAGAAGAACAAATGGGTTGCTAGACTGACAAACCTAAAAGGGAAGGGGGGTGGGAAGAAATAAACCAAAGAACTTATATGCATAACCAATGGACACAGACAACAGTGTGCGAAAAGGCAGGAGGGGGGCAGGAGTGGGGAGGAGGTGGTCAATGGGGGGAAAACGAGGAACATCTGTAATACACTCAACAATAAAGATTTAAAAAAAAATTTTTTTTAAAAAAGGAATGAAGCTCCCTGGCCAGTTTGGCTCAGCGGTTAGAGCATCAGCCTGCGGACCAGAGAGTCTGGGTTTCGGTTCCCGCTAAGGGCACGTACCTTGATTGCAGTTTGTCCCCAGCCCCAGTTGGAGTCGTGTGGGTGGCAAACAGTCTATGTATCTCTTGCACATCCATGTTTCTCTCTCTTCCCCCCCTCTCCCTCCTGCGCTTTCTGAAGATAAAAGCAAAAATGTCCTCAGGTAAGGATAAAAAAAAAAAGGAATGAAGCACTGCCCTGGCCGGTTTGGCTCAGCAATTAGAGTGACAGCCCGCAGACCAGAGTCACGGGTTCAATTCCGGTCAAGGGCAGGTACCTCGGTTGTGATTTGATCCCCAGCCCTGGTTGGGGTCATGCGGGAGGCAACCAATCAACCTGTCTTACATCGATGTTTCTCTCTCTCTCCCTCTCTCCTTCCCTCCCTCCCACTTTACCGGAAAATCAATGGAAAAATATCCTCGGGTGAGGATTAAAAGAAGGAATGAAGCACTAATACCTGCTACAACACGTATGAACCTCAAAAACATGATGCTCAATAAAAGGCTAGTCACAAAAGGCCACATTTTATATGATTCCATTTATATGAAATGTCCAGAACAGGCAAACCCATAAAGACACAAAATAGTGATTGCCAGGGGATGGGGGATGGGGGAGTGAATGGTTAGTGGTTATGGGGTTTCCTTTTGGGGTGATGAACATGTCTCGGAACTAGAAAGAGGTAGTTTTGCAACATTGTGAATGTACTAAATGCCACTGATCTGTTCATTTAAAAATTGCTCAGCAGTTAGAGCATCAGCCCATGGACCAAAGGGTCGAGGGTTTGATTCCTGGTCAAGGGCATGTACCTGGGTCGCAGGATCAGGTTGTGCAGAAAGCAACCAATAGATGTGTCTCTCTCACATAAATGTTTCTCTCTCTCTCTCTCTCCCCCCTCCCTTTCTCTCTCCCTTCCACTCTATCTAAAAATCAATGGAAAAATATCCTCCAGTGAGGATTAACAAAAAATAAAAGTAAAATGGCTAATGGTTAATTTTATGTTAAGTGAGCTTTATCTGTTGGGAAAAAAGCAGGGAGGGAAGCCAACAAATTCAGCCCTCACCACCCCCCCCCTCCCCCTTGGCCTGACTGGGTGGTCAAAAGGCCCACGGTTCCCTCTGCACCCCACTGGCCCACAGTCTTACAATCCAGACTCCTAGGGGCCTCGTTTCTTCTTTGTCACACCCATTATGAAAGTAAAACCTTGTTGAAGAAAATCTGGGAGCCCTGGCCAGTTTGGCTCAGTAGTTGAACATTGGCCTGTGGACCAGAGAGTCCCAGGTTCGGTTCCCGCTAGGGGCATGTATCACAAAAAGAAAGGAAGAAAGGAAGAAAGGAAGAAAGGAAGAAAGGAAGAAAGGAAGAAAGGAAGAAAGGAAGAAAGGAAGAAAGGAAGAAAGGAAGAAAGAAAGAAAGAAAGAAAGAAAGAAAGAAAGAAAGAAAGAAAGAAAGAAAGAAAGAAAGAAAGAAAGAAAGAAAATCTGGGAAATTCCATGGTATTAAAAGACAAAACCACTCATACAGGCCTCAGTCCCAAACAGAGCAATGATGGGGTAGGGGGGCTTCAGGCAAATCAGATCCCCAGACTCGGATCCTGGCCCCAGCTCTTAACATCCACCTGTGAGTGACATGACCTCTCTCTGCCTCATTCTACTCTGTGTGTGAGAACAGTATCCCCTTTCCTCAGGGTTGGAGGATTGACTGGAATAATCGAAGTGTTTCTCTCACTCAACGTGTGGCTGTGAATCCCTCCAGTTCTTTGTCCTTAGTATACCTTTGGGGTCCCCGGTCATCCTCACACTGCTCAGACCACTTCTCCCAGCCAACATAGCCAAGAATATCTTGCAAATAACTGCAAGCTTTCTGCAAACCTGACCCACCAGTTCACAGTCCCTGTGGGTACCCCTGAGGCTTTCTTCCCAACATTTTTCAGAATCCAACATCACTCACATGTGATGGTTCTCCTGGAGGAAGTGCTTTCTCTGCAGAGAGGCTTATTTCCTTAGGAGACATTCCCAGAAGCAGAATGTCCTTCCATTCAAGGCCAGACCATGTGTCACGGGCACCCTTTGGTCACCCGCACATAAAATTCTCATTTGCTTTGATGAGGCCAGCCTTGCGAAATCCCTCAAGAGCTGTGGAGTTGTAATCTGATAGATGTTTCTACTGGGACTGGAACCATGTTCGGGGCAGACTCTGTGCCCGTCCTCCTGCCCTGGGCCCTGCCCAGCCCACTCTCAACACCCAAGCCTTAAGAGTAAAGGGTAAGCCTCTTGTCAGAGGTGTAGAAGGTGGGGGAGTAGAAGAGTGTGTGCAGAGAGGGACAGAAGGCTGGTCGGAGCGCAGGACAGCTGAGATAAGTGGACTTGGGCAGAGTTGGTGAGTCCCAGTGGACATAGTGGGTGTCAGTAAATAGTTGTACTGGCACACAGTCACACCCTCCCCTTTACTTTTCTGCTTTCACAGCTGAAGGGTAGTTGCAACAGAGATCTTACAATCTGCAAACCCTGATATCTATATACTGTCTGAGAACTATTTACCGACATCTGAGACAGAGGATTGCTTAGGGCTTGCAAACTCAGGTGCCAGAAAATGGGAGAAATAAGTGAGTAAGCTGGACTTGGTATAAGAAACATCAGGGAGTCCAGCTGGTGTGGCTCAGCGGTTGAGCGTCCACCCATGCACCAAGAGGTTGCCAGTTCGATTCCCGGTCAGGGCACATGCCCAGGTTGTGGGCCTGATCCCCAGTGGGGGGCATGTAGGAGGCGGCCAATTGATGTTTCTCTCTCTCTCCCTCTCCCTTCCTCTCTCTCTAAATCAATAAAGGAAAATAATTTTTTTTTAAAAAGTGCCCTGGCTGGTTTGGCTCAGCTGTTAGAGCATCGGCCTGCGGTCCAGAGAGACCTGGGTTCGGTTCCCGCTAGGGGCATGTACCTCGGTTGCAGTTTGTCCCCAGCCCTGGTTGGTCGTGCGGGTGGCAGCCACTAGATGTGTCCCTTTCACGTCGATGTTTCTCTCTTCCTCTCTCTCCCTCCCACTCTATCTAAACAAAAAATAGAAAAATGTCCTCGGGTGAGGATAAAAAAAATAAATAAATAAAAATAAGTTAAAAATTATATATATAAAAAAAGAAAGAAAGAAAAGAAACATCAGGGAGACATTAGGGAGGAGTGAGGACAGCAGCAAACTGAAGAGCATGTGGCCCAGCTAGAGGGCAGCTCGAGTCAGCTAGGGGCTGGGAGAGTTGCCAGGGCTTACAATCTCTAGGATAACATGGGAAATCTAGATGTTCGTGTGAACAAGAAAAGAAACCGGAGAAGATGAGCACATGGCTTCCGATTCCATCTCTGCCACTTCCTCACTGTGTGACCTTGAACAACCCCCTTGACTCTCTTATCTATAAACTGGGTATAGTAACAGCACTTGTTTCATAGGGCTGTGATGATGATTAAACAAAATACCCCTCCTAGGGCCTCTAGAACAATGCCTTGCTCAGATTAAGTATGGGGTAAATATTTGCTCAATTAATGCTCTGATTTTTTTTGGTGCTGCCAATTTAAAACGCTGTGGTGTCAGCAATACACAGACCAAAGAAAACACATGGATGTTCTGCTTTCCAGCCATAGGTCATAACTTTGCATCCTCTGGCAAAGTGGTTAAGGGGCATGAACTTGGAAGCCAGAGAGACTGGCTGAATGAAGCCCAGCTCTGCCACACATACCATCTTAGGTGACCTCGGCAAGGGGGCTGCCCTGGGCACCTTGGGTTCCTATCTATTGTACTAGATTAAGGTCATTGTGAGGGTTACAGGACAGTGTCTCGAAAGGACCTGGAGGAGCAGCTTACCTGCCCCTCCCTCTGTTCCCTGTTGCAGAGGAGCCCCCAGGTGGGGTCACAGGGAGCAGGTGGGGCTCTGATTCTTCAGTTAACTGTCACCCTCCCCCCTCCCCCTCAAACACCAGGATCTGCCGGGACAGGCAGCTCCTAAAGCTCCTCCAGGTGCCACACGAGGCTGCTTCTGTTTCTCTGTCCCCACAGGTCTGGCCTCTGGGCTTTGCTGGGGGAGTGTCTGAGGAGCGTCTGCCTGGGCCATAGGTGGGTCTGGAGCGGGAGTTAGGGTAGGGGAGGAACAGATCTCTGGGGCTGGAGTTCAGTCTCCCTCCAGAGGCAGCTCCCCTAGGCACCTCTCACCAAACCCCTTGGGCCACGGGGACTTGGAGGATAGGCAGATCAGGGGCATAATGTGTGGGAGTGTCTGGAAGCAGAACTAAGGAGCCAAGGTTCAAAAATGAGAACTCAGGTGGTCCCCCTCTGGAGCCCCAGCAACCCCCTTCTCCCCACCTCACCCAGATGACAGGCATCGTTGTGCCCTTGGAACCATGGACCCCCTGAGGCGATCCCCCTCCCCTTGCTCATCAAGGCCTTCCAGCCCCAGAACCCCACCCTGCGAGATGCTTGGTTACGTGGGCATCGAGGCTGTGCTGGACCAACTGAAGATCAAGGCCATGAAGATGGGTTTTGAGTTCAACATCATGGTGGTGGGTGAGTGAGGGGTAGGGGCTCACAGGAGGACAGACCAATAGACAAGGGCCTGGCGCCTCACCTCCTGGGGACTTGTAGTTGAAAATCTGGGACACACTGAGTCATTAAAGGACAAAAATCACCCATGAAGCCCCAACCAAATCCAAACAGAGCAATAAAAAGGAGGCAGGAAGTGGTGAACACCCTCACTCAGATCCTGGTCCCAGCCCTAAACCCACCATTGTGTGATCTTGAGCACATCCCCTGACCCCTCTTTGCCTCAGTTTCCTCATCTGACTTAACACAGTGCCTGGCGTTTAGTGGGTTCTCCGTGGGTCAGTTTATCTGGAATTGCTTTTTCATATATGCACAACTAATTTTGTAGTGAATACTTTTTAAAAATTTTTTGTTGATTGATTTGAGAGAGAAACATTGATTTGTTGTTCCACTTATTTATACACTCATTGGTTGATTCTGGTATGTGCCCTGACTGGGGATAGAACCCAAAACCTTGGCGTATTGGGATAATGCTCTAACCCACTGAGCTACCCAGCCAGGGCAATACTACACTTTTAACTAAATGAACAAGATACAACAAGACACAAAATATCAGAGTGTGTATCACTGATTAAGGCATTATTCTAAAGCAGCAGTGAATAATAGAACTGTGAGCCACATATGTAATTTTTTTCTTTATTGATTTTTAGAGGGAGAGGGAGAGAAAGAAACAGGGAGATGGAGAGAGAGATAGTAACATCGATGAGCAAGGACACTGCTTGGCTGCCTCCTGTGTGCCCCACACCTGGGACTGGGCCCACAACCTGGGCATGTGCCCTGACCAGGAATCGAAGCGGCGACTTCGTGGTGCATGGGTACGCGCTCAGCCACTGAGCCACACCGGCTGCACCCCATATGTAATTTTTAAATTTCCCAGTAGTCATCTTTAAAAAAGTAAAACAAGAGCCCTGGCTGGTTTGGCTCAGCAGTTAGAGCGTCGGCCTGCAGACCAAAGAGTCATGGGTTTGATTCCGGTCAAAGGCACGTACCTTGGTTGCAGTCTGGTCCCCGGCCCTAGTCAGGGCTGTGTGGGAGGCAGCCAGTCAAAGTGTCTCTCTCACATAGATGTCTCTCTCTCTCTATCACCCCCCCCCCCAAGTCTATCTGAAGATAAAAGGAAAAAATATCCTCAGGTGAGGATTTTTTAAAAATTAAAAAGTAGAACAGGAGAAATTAATTTTAATCATCTATTTGATTTAACCCAATATGTTCCAAAATGCTATTATCTCAACATGTAATCCATATAAAAATTATTCGTGCTCTGGCCGGTTTGGCTCAGCGGTTGGAGCATCGGCCTGTGGACCAGAGAGTCCTGGGTTCAGTTCCCACTGGGCCCTAGCAGCTAGGGGCATGTACCAAAAAAGAAAAAAGAAAAAAGAGTGGTGATACACAACATGGATGGACTTTGAAAACATTAAGCTGAGTGAAAGAGGCCAAACACAAAAGGACAAATATTGCACAATCCCAGTTATATGAAATGTCCAGAACAGGTAAATCCATAGAGACACAGAGTAGATTAGTGGTTGCTGGGGGCTGGCAGAGGGAATGGGAAGTGGGTTTCTTTTGGGGGGTGATGAAAATGTTTGGAGCTAGATAGAGGTGGTGGTTGAACAACACTAAAATGTACTAAACGCTACTTAATTGTTCACTTTCAATGGTTACTGATTAATTCTTTTATTTATATGAACTTTGCCTCAATAAGAAAGGGGGTAAGCATTGAGGTGGACACTTAAGAAAGTGTGCACTTTTCTATATTTATGTTACGTTTGGAAAACAGTTGGCTTTCTAAAAAGATTTAAGAGTTTGAGAAGCAGTGCCTAAAATGTCCACCGTTATTGCCGTCATCTGGTTCCTCCCAGGGCAGAGTGGGCTGGGCAAGTCCACAATGGTGAACACACTGTTCAAGTCCAAGATATGGAATTGCACCCCACTGGACCTGGGGCAGGGGCCGGTGCCCCAGACGCTGCAGCTGCACTCGGTGACCCATGGTGAGTGAGACCCCACCCTCACCCTCACCCCCACCCTACCTCACCTGAGTCCAATCTCTTCCCCACACTCTCCCTCCACAGTCATCGAGGAGAAGGGTGTGAAGCTCAAACTGACTGTGACTGACACGCCTGGCTTTGGGGACCAGATCAACAACGACAAGTGGTGGGTCGTCTGGAGTGGAGCCAAGCTCTGGCCGCCCCTGCCCCTGCCCCTGCCCCTCCAGGCTCTGGGAAACACCCCAGCCCTGGAACAACCTGGCTGTGGTATCCTTGAGCCTCAAGTTTATTCGTCTATTTAATGAGTCTAGGCAACTCTTCCTCCAAGGTTGAAGGGACTCAGTGTGTAAAGGTTTTAGCTGCTGCCTGGCACACAGTGAGCACTCAAGAAAGATTATGATATAGCAGGGTTTGGAAGCTCACACTCCAGAGTCGGGACCCCTGGGTTAGACCACTTTCTAGCTGCATAACCTGGGACTAGTCACGGAAGCTCTCTGAGCCTCGGTTTCCTTTTTTGTAACTTGGGAATGATGACACCCACCTTGAAGAGTTGTTCAAGGCTCTAAATCACACACACACACACACAAATCAAGATTGACTGCATAATTTGTGGGACCCAATGTGATGAAAATGTTGGGTCAAGAATTATAAGACCACAATGGCCAAACGTTCAACCAAGTAGGGTCCTCCTCAGTTGCAAGCACAGAGCCCTGTGCTCCATTCACACGCCTGTGAAGCTGACTCTGCACAGGAGGCTGTGTTGAACATTTGCTACATACAATCTCTGTTCTAGAACTGGGGACACAGTAACAAACTAAACAGATGAACATCCTTGCCTACATGGAATTTACATTGTCACAGGGATGAGGGACAGACATTGAACAGAATAATGTTATACAGTAGGTGAGCCTGAACTCTATCATCCAAACAGGACATTTCTGAGAGTGGAAGAGGTACAGAGCTGTAGGGGGTTGCAATTTTTGAAACTATGTTTTTATTGATTTTTTTTTAGAGAGAGAGAGGAAGGAAGAGATAGAAACATCTAATGTGAGAGAGAACATTGATCAGCCACTTCCTGCACGCCCCCCTCCCACCAGGGATCAAGCCTGAAACCTGGGCATGCGTCCTGACTAGGAATTGAACCAGGACCCCTCAATCCATGGGACTTTGTTTAATCCACTGAGCCACACCGGCTAGGTGGGGTTGCAATTTTAAGCAGAGTGATCAAGAAAGACCTCCTGGTCCAGCTGGCGTGGCTCAGTGCTTGAGCATGGACCCATGCACCCAGAGGTCACCAGTTCGATTCCCGGTCAGGGCACATGCTCAGGGTGTGAGCCCGATCCTCAGTGGGGGGCATGCAGGAGGTGGCCAACCAATGTTCTCTCTCATCGATGTTTCTATCTCTCTCTCCCTCTCATGTCCTCTCTCTCTCTAAAATCAATAAAGGGAAAAAAATTAAAAAAAGAAAAAGAAAGATGTCCCGGAAAAGGTGACATTTGGGTACAGACTTCCAGGAGATGAGAGAATGAGCCATGAGGACATGGGGGACAAGTGATCAAGGCTGAAGTAGACGGGCTGTGTGGCTGGCAGGGCAGGAGCAATAGGGAGAGGAGGAGAGGGCAGGCAGGAAGCAGGAAGCAGGAGTGGGGTGGTATAGAGCCTTGTAGGGCAGTGTAAGGACTTTGGCTTTTGTTCAGTCTCTGGAGGCTGAGCAGAAAAGGGACATGATCTAACTTCTGCTTTTGGAAGGCTCTCCTTAGCTACTGCTAACAACAGCTCACAGAGGGAAGGGGCCCAGGGAGAGGAGTCAGGAAATCCTTCCACAATCGGCAAAAGTCTACCGTGGTTTAAACCAGGCCAGCGGCAATTTCTTTTGTTTAATGCTCATAGCCCCCACCCCAGAGTAGGTGTTCTTATTGTCCCCATTTTATAGACAAGGATGATGAGGCCTCAGCTTGAGAATGGCAGAGGACCTTTCTGATGACGCAGGGGACAGGTGTTAGGGGAGTGGCTGTGGGGAGCGTACTCAGATGCCCAAGCACCTCAAGTTGTGCAAGACCAAAGGTCCTGTGTCCTGGGCACACAGTGAATTGGTCATCTGCAGGGACAGCCACCCAAAGTGCCCAGGGAAACAGGTGGGGCTCCTGGGCACAGTCCTGAGGTCGGGTCCATCACCCACCCCAGCTGGGACCCCATCCTGGGCTACATCAATGGGCAGTACGAGCAGTACCTGCAGGAGGAGATCCTCATCACCCGCCAGCGCCACATCCCCGACACCCGAGTGCACTGCTGTGTGTACTTCGTGCCTCCCACTGGGCACTGGTGAGGCAGCTGGGCTGGCGGCAGCCAGGGTGGAGAAGAGGAGGAGGAGGAGGAGGAGAAGGGGTTCCTGGCCTGGGCTGAGGGCTGGCACCCCCGTCACTCACACACTTGCTGCTGCCACTGCCACACCCTCACTGTCCTGCCCGAGCAGCCTGCGGCCCCTGGACATTGAGTTTCTGCAGCGGCTATGCCGGACTGTGAACGTGGTGCCCGTGATCGCCCGGGCGGACAGCCTGACCATTGAGGAGCGAGAGAACTTCAGGCAAAGGGTGATCTGGGTGCCTGGGCGAGATGGGATTGGTGGGGGTGGGGAGGGGGCAAAGTGCATAGGTTGAGCTGAGGTTACCTGCATGTGGTCCCCAGATCCAGCACAACCTGAAGACTCACTGCATCGATGTGTACCCACAGAAGTGCTTTGATGAGGACATCAATGACAGGATCCTCAACAGCAAGATTCGGGTAGGAGGCCGTGGTGGGCAGGGAGGCTAGCGGGACATAGAGGCACAATGATTTTCTCTCCATTCTTTCCATCTGAAGATTACAACTACGAGAAAGTTCATATGTTTCTAACAGATATGAATCTCTATCCATCCAAAAACTTAAGGTGAGCAAGAAATAGGTCATATCAGTCCTGGCTGATTTGCCCTAGCAGTTGGAGGGTCGACCTGCAGACGAGTCGTGGGTCCGATTCCCGGTCAAGAGCATGTACCTAGGTTGCGGGTTCGATCCCTGGCCCTGGTCGGGTCATGCAGGCCACTGGTTGATGTGTCTCACGCACATCAATGTTTCTCTCTCTCTCTTTCCCTCTCTTCCTCCTACTCTGTCTAAAAAATAAAATTAATGGAAAAATATCCTTGGAGGAGAAAGAAAGAAAGAAAGAAAGAAAGAAAGAAAGAAAGAAAGAAAGAAAGAAAGAAAGAAAGAAAGAAAGAAAGAAAGGAAAGAAAGAGAGAAAGAAGTCTTATCAACAACCCACAGAATAAGAGAAAATGTTTGCAAATGCTATGTTTGATAAGGGACTTGATCCTGATTATGTAAAGATCTCTTACAAATCAACAATAAAAGACAACCCAATTTGCCCTGGCCAGTTTGGCTCAGCCATTAGAGCGTTGGCCTGAGGACCAATGAGTCTCAGGTTCGATTCCAGTCAAGGGCACGTACCTCCGTTGCAGTTCGTCCCCAGTCCTGGTCGGGGTTGTGCGGGAGGCACCCAGTCAATGTGACCCTCTCACAATGATGTTTCTCTCTCTCTCCCTCTCTCTCCCTCCCTCCCATTTTATCTGAAGATAAATAGAAAAATATCCTTGGGTGAAGATTAAAAAAAAAAAAAAGGCAACCCAGTTTAAGAATAGGCAAAGGATCTCGAATAGACATTTCCCCAAGCAATTTACACGAATGGCCAATGAGCATATTAAAAGATGGTCTACATCATCAGTCATAAGGGAAATGCCAATCATTCCACACCCACTAGGATGGCTATTATCAAAATGACAGACAATAACAAGTGTTAGTGAGGACATGGAGAAATGGAAACTTTCACACTGCTGGTGGGAATGTCAATAGGTACAGTCACCTTGGATAACAGTCTGACAGTTCTTCAAAAGGTGTTTCACTAAGTACCATATAACCCAATAATTTCTCTCCCAAAAGAAATAAAAACCTATGTCCACACAAAAACTTGGACACACGTGTTCATAGTAGAATTACTCTTAATAGCCAAAAAGTGGAAACAATCCAAATGTCCATTAACTAGTGAATGGATAAACAAATGTGATCTATCCACACAATGGAACAGTATGGCCGTAAAAAAGAATGAAGAAGCCCTGGCCAGTTTGGCTCAGCGGTTAGAGCGTCGGCCTGCGGTCCGGAGAGACCCGGGTTCGGTTCCCGCTAAGGGCACGTACTTCGGTTGCAGTTTGTCCCCGGTCCTGGTTGGTCGTGCGGGTGGCAGCCACTCGATGTGTCCTTTTCACGTCGATGTTTCTCTCTCTCTCTCCCTTCCTCTCTCTCCCTCCCACTCTATCTGTACAAAAAATGGAAAAATATCCTCGGGTGAGGATAAAAAAAAAAAAAGAATGAAGAAGAAAATAGCTCTTATCTTCGTTTTCTCTGAATTAACTGAGCTCCAACTGTAAGCCCCTCCTGCTATCCTTATGGTGCAGTGAAGGTCAGTCCACCAGAGCCAGCAAAGCACCTGGGCGAGGCCTGGGGTTCAGCATCCCATTCCTCCCTGAGGGAGCATGCTGGCCTACACAGTGCTTTTGCTTGGGTTAGGAAAAAAACAACAGCTTCCTTCACAGTTGGGGGGTTACCCTGGATTTTAGCCCTGCAGAGGCCTTTGTGCACAAACTGCACATTCATATACGGAGGCCCTGCTTCCCATCTGGCACCCGATTTTTCTACACATTCCCTCCCGCCCCTCCCCACTGGAGCAATGAACAGGACCAACTCTGCATTCTGTCCTGAGGTGGGCAAGAACTGCAGCCTGGCCACAGCTGGAACAGAGCGAGAGCACAGAATGCATTGAGCACATTCTCAAATTTGTATCTCAAGAAAGAATCCAACGTAACATTTATTGAGGATTTAGTTACTACCCGCTGGTGCTTAATAGGTGTGTAACAGGGTTATAATGATTAGCATTAATATTATTCCCTCTTACAATTTAATTGTAGAAATAAAAATAAACCATATACAGTCCTTTGGAGATTACGAGTTTGAATCTCCACTTCTAGCCAGGAGCAAGTAAACAGCTAGAATTTTATAGGGTTTAGAAAACATTTTTGTGACAGGCCAGATGATAGTAAATACCGGGTGGGGCAAAGGTAGGTTTACAGTTGTGAGTACACGAAACAGAGTTTATTCTTATATTGTTTTCCATACGAACAACTGAAAACTTACTTTTGCCCCACCCTGTATCATAGACTGTGTGGGCCAAGTGGTCTCGCAATTACTCAACTGCACTGTGGCAGCGTGAAAGCCACGTAGACAAGAGGAACTGAGTGGACAGGGCTGTGTTCAGCTTCACAGAGGAATAACGGGATGTGGACCGGGTTGACTTGTGAGTCATAGGTGGCCAGCCCTGATTTACCGAATTGTCATGGTAACTGCTGAATGTGATTACTGTTCTTGTTTCATCGGTAAGGCAAGAGACTGATGTTAGCAAGATTTCGGTAATGTGGCTGTTAGTCACAACGCGGTTTCCAACAGTTACTCTGCTAACCCTTAATGATGCTAAGCACTTCCCAAACATCCACACAGCTCTACAGATAAGGAAACCGAGGCACTGATTCCACTTTGTATCTTCTAACTCACTAGATATCTCGTGCTCCTCCTACCACTTTCCCCATAAAAGACAGCCCCTGCCCCACCCTGCCCCAGCATCTTTTCTCTCGGCCGCCTGGTGAGGCCAACCTTCTGGTCTTGTCTCCTCCCCAAAGGACCGGATCCCATTTGCTGTGGTCGGGGCTGACCAAGAGCACCTGGTGAATGGGAGGTGTGTGTTGGGCCGGAAGACGAAGTGGGGCATCATTGAAGGTCAGTGCAGGCGTTTGGGGGGACACAGGGGAGAATGGGTTGGAAAGCAGGGCACACCCTACTGCTTTGGGATCCTTAGCACCCATCACAGGGCCCCAGTGATTAAGCCCACAGCCAGGGACACACCTGGGATCAAGCCCCTCTTTGCAGCTGGGAGGCCTCAGGCAAGTTACTGACTCTCTGGACCTGTTTTCTCACAGCACAATGGTCATAATGGTAACATCAATCTCATAGGGTGCCTGGCGCCCAGAAGGCGCCCTGTTTGTGCGCCAGAATTCACTGAAGGCCTACTGTGTGCCGGGCATACTATGTGCTGTTCCTAAGTGGGGGACAGGGAAAAGAGGACCAGCTGGGGCCCTGTCCCCTTACAGCTGACGAGATGATGACAGGTGGAGAAGCACGATGAAGGACATATGTGGGGTGGGAGAGGTGGGGCTACCTCCGGGAGCACTTGAAGGCCTGGCTGAGGGTAAGACTAGCAGTTCAAGGAGCAGCAGCCAAAGCCTGAGCCCTGATTTATCAATATAATTATTAAAAGTAGAATATAATATATATTACTCTTCTTTATATCCTATATTATCTTATGAATATTATACACCATATGTATCCATTATATTATATATACAGTATAATATACATAAAATAATATAGTCATTATTAAATATATAATAATAAATGGTCATTGGATTCATTGACTTAACTATTTGTAGGAGTCACCTGTACCAGGCAGTGAAGACACAGCAATGAATGAATGAATGAATGAATGAATGAATGAACGAACGAACAGGAGATGGGCCCTGGCCAGTTTTGCTCAGTGGTTAGAGTGTCTGCCTGCGGACTGAAGGGTCGTGGATTCGATTCCTGACGCTGGTCGGGGTCATGTGGGAAACAACCAATCAATGTGTCTCTTTCACATCAATTTTCTCTCTCTCTCAGCCTCCCTCCCTCCCTTCCACTCTATCTAAAAATTTAATGAAAAAATATCCTTGTGTGAGGATTAAAAAGAAAAGAACGGGAGTTGGGATAAGACCATGAGAAATGTGGGGAAAAGGTGGTGGTGGGCACCAAGGGTTGTGCAGCATACAGTGGGGCTTACTCAGTGCTCAGTGTCCTATCTTGCAGTGGAGAACATGGCGCACTGTGAGTTCCCCCTCCTGAGAGACCTGCTCATCCGGTGAGGGTCAGGGAGCCCAGGGGCTGCCATGGGTGGGCTTAGAGGTGGGCCTGGGGGTTGCAGGTCTTGGAGGTGGGCCTGGGGGTTGCAGCGGCCAGCTTAGGCTGAACTGCTGTCCATTTTCTAGCTCCCACCTCCAAGACCTGAAGGACATCACACACAATGTCCACTATGAGAACTACCGTGTCTGCAGACTCAACCAAAGCCACATGCTGCCCCGTGGGCCTGGCTGGGTGAACCTGGGCCCAACCTCCGCCAGTCCCCCAGCCACCCATGCGCCCTCAAAAGTTCGCCGACGGACCCACGACAATTCCACAGAAGGGTTCTGAGCACAGGTACACCCTAGGTCGCTGGAGTTCCCCAAGTGCTCAGCAGCCCCCCAATACACACCTGTATACTAGAACATGTATTAAAGGTGGACATTGCTTTTTATGAAGAGCTGTGCTTTGCAAACAAAAGGAGTCCTGGTCAGTTTGGCTCAGCAGTTAGAGAGTCGACCCACAGACCAATGAGTCACAGACCAAGAGCATGTACCTCAGTTATGGTTAGTCCCTGGCCCTGGTCAGTTGTGCAGGAGGCAACCAGTCAATGTGGTTCTATCACATCGATGTTTCTCTCTGTCTCTCTCTCTCCCTCCCTCCCACTCTATCTGATAAGTAGAAAAATATCCTCAGGTGAGGAATAAAAAAAAAAGAGTTTTGGAAATTCTTTGAACTATCCTCAATAAAAGAATAGTTCTTTTTAAAGTAACAGCATGAAACCCCAGGCCCTGGGGAGTCATGAAGACCTGGGAGGGCATGCCTCAATGACCACGCCCTTCTGCCCCAGAACCAGAGTCAAATCAGACTCTGCCCTCTATCCTGACCCTCCCTCCAGCCCAGGGCCAGGCTCATGGTGTCATAAGCCCTCCCATCTTTGACCATCTCTCCTCAACTCTGTGCCCTGCCTCTGTCTTCCTGCCCTGCCCCAGCCAACCAGCACTGTGAGAAACAGCTTCTACTTTGGATTCTGGGAAAGCTGATGCGAAATCCCCACTCTGCCATGTGACCTTCAGCAAGTCATTTACTCTTCCTGGGCTCAGTTTCCTCATCTATACAACAGAATGGTTGGATTGCTCTCATAGTGTTGTGCGAACAAATGGGAGTAATTTGTAGCATGCCTGCTGTGGTCTGGAGAAACAGCTCTCAGACAGAGGTGAAGGGAACAGGAGAGAGCTTGGTTAGGGTGGAGGCTGTGCCTATAGAATGTGGGAGCACTTCCCAGGACTTTCTGGAACCCTTGAAAATAAAGGGACTTCATAGAAGCCCACCTGGCTGGGCCTGAAGTTCAGTTAGTTTGGTTAACAAAAGGATGGGTGACTCCTATAACCCAGGAAGGAAAACCCAAACTCCTGCAGGGAGAGAGTATGTGGTGAGCATCCAGTAAGTGGCTTTGGGTATATTAGGGTCCTCCAGAAAACAGATCCAATAAGACATATATGTTGTGGGAATTGGCTTACACAGTTGTAGAGGCAAAAAGTCTCATGATCTGCCATCTGCAAGCAGGAGACCCAAAAACCAGTGGTGTAATTCAGTCCGAGTCTGAAAGCCTAAGAATCAGGGACCAATGGTGTACGTCCCCGTTGGAATCCAAACACCGGAGACCCAGGCTTTCCGATGTCCAAGGGCAGAAGATGGATGTCTCAGTCAAGCAGAGAGCGCAAATTCCCATGGTTTGTTTCACATGGTTTATATCATACGGTTTGTTTTCTGGGTCAGTGTCCCCCATTACACTGGGAACTCTGTGAGGGCAGAGATATGTCAGCTTCATCCTGTGCCTGACAGGTGCGCAAGACCCAGCTATTGAAATGAATGAACCCTTCAGTGCATGCCCCATAACTATTTACGCAACAAATTCACAAAGCAGCTGACTCCAGGTTTGAGGGGGCCCACACCATCCACACCAATATCTCAGCGTTGGTATGTTGCTACAAAGGGACTGCACACATTCCCAACATTAATATTAGCCCTAGGCAATATGGCAATATCTACATTTGTAAAGCACATGCCCTTTGGCTCAGCAAATGTATTTCTAGGAACAGATCTTATAGACAGACTAGGGTTTCTCAACCTCACTATTAACATTTGGGGCCAGATCATTCTTTGCTGCAAGGACTGTTCTGTGCCTTGTAGGATGTTTAGCAGCATCTCTGGACCTCCATGAGGAGAGTCCAGTAGCACCACCCACCCAGCTGTGATCATCAAAAATGTCTGTAGAGCCCTGGCCAGTTTGGCTCAGCGGTTAGAGTGTTGGCCTGCGGTCCAGAGAGACCCGGGTTCGGTTCCCGCTAAGGGCATGTACCTTGGTTGCAGTTTGTCCCTGGCCCTGGTTGGGTCGTGCGGGTGGCAGCCACTCGATGTGTCCCTTTCACATCGATGTTTCTTTCTCTCTCTCTCCCTCCCCACTCTATCTGAATGAAAAATGTCCTCGGGTGAGGATAAAAAAAATAAATAATAAAAAAAAAAAAATGTCTCTAAACATTATCTGATGTCCCCTGGGGGGCAAAATCTCCTCAGCTGAGAACCACAGATAGCGGTACCCAGCATAGTAAAGATGAGAAATAGCCTACCTGTCTACCAGGAGTGGACAGGAAAGTAAATCATAGGACATCCATACCATGTGTATTATTTTCCTTTGGATGCAGTAACAAATTAGCACAAACTGGCAGGCTTAATAGTACATTTATCTTCTCACAGTTCTAGAGGTCAGAAATCTGAAATTAGAGTCACTGGGTCAATATCAAGGTGTCAGCAGGGTCGTGCTGCCTCTGGAGGCCCTAGGAGAGAATCTGTTCCTTGCGTTTACCATCTTCTAGAAGCAGCCTGCATTCGTTGGCTCATGGCCCCTTTCTCCGTCTTCCTTCAGTTGTCACATTGCCTTCTGCAGTCAATCTCCCTCTGCCTTCCTCTTATAAGGACTCTTGTGATCACATTGGACTCACTGAGATCATCAAGGATGACCTTCCCGTCTCGAAATCCTTAATCACATCTGCAAAGTCTCTTTTGTCATATAAGAACATATTTATAGGTTCTGGAGCAAGAACTGGATATCTTTAGGGGGCCATTCTTCAGCCCACCACACCATGGAATACAACACGGTCCTTAAAAAGAATGAAGCAGGCCTGGCCAGTGTGGCTTAGTGGTTGAGTGTCAACCCATGCACCAAGAGGTCACCAGTTCGATTCCCGGTCAGGACACATGCCCAGGTTGTGGGTCAAGTCTCCAGTGGGGGGCATGCAGAAGGCAGCCAATCAATGTTCTTTCTCATCAATGTTTCTATCTCTCTCTCCCTCTAAAGTCAATAAAGAAAAAAAAAAAAGTTTAATAAAAAAGAATGAAGCAAAACAAACATGGCATGCTCTCACTTACATGTGGAATCAAAGAGCTGAACTTATAGAAACAGAGTAGAATGGTGGTTGCCAGGGGCTGGGGGTGGGGAAAATGGGGAGATGTAGGTCAAAGGGTAAAAACTTTCAGTTATAATATGAATAAAATCTGGAAATCTGATATATAGCATGGTGATTATAGTTAACAATACTAAATATAGTATAATAATATACTTAAAAGTTGTTAAACGAGCCCTGACTGATTTGACTCAGCGGATAGAGTATCAGCTCATGAACCAAAGAGTTGCAGGTTCAATTCAGGTGAAGGGCACGAACCTCAGTCACAGTTTGGTCCCCAGCCCTGGTCAGTCTGGTGCGGGAGGCAACCAATCAATGTGTCTCCCTCACATCGATGTCTCTCTCTCTCTCCCTCCCACTCTGTCTGAAAGAACAAAAAATGTTGCTAAAAGAGTAGATCTTAAGTGTTCTCACCACACACACAAAGGTAACTATGTATTAACTAACCTTACTATGGTAAACTTTTTTTTTCTTAGTCCTCACCGGAGGATATTTTTTCCATTGCTTTTTAGAGAGAGTGAAAGGGAGGGAGGAAGGGAGGGAGGGAGAGAGAGAGAGAGAGAGAGAGAGAGAGAGAGAGAGGTTGGTAGCCTCCCACATGCGCCCCGACCAAGGCCAAGGATCGAACCTGCAACCTAGGGATGTGACCTTGACTGGGAATCGAACCCAAGACTTTCGTCTGCAGGTCAACGCTCTAATCACTGTGCCACACCGGCCAGGGCATATTGTGGTAATCTTTTCACGATATATTCATATATCACCTTAAACTTATACAATGTTACTTGTCAATTACATGTCAATAAATCTGGAGGAGAAAAAGATTTGAGGTAGCTCTATAATCATCCATGCCTTCTTTCTAGGAACAGATCTCTAGGGCCAGGGTTAAGCAAGGAACAAAACCAAGTCACTGCCCTCAGAAGCTTGCACTTGGTTGGGGCAAGATGACAATAAACAAAATAAATAAGTAAAATGCTGAGCATGTTGTACTGTGATGGACACTCTGGCACCAAGTAAGGCATTTAAGGGGTATAGGACTATTTAGGATTGAGGAGGTTTGTAATTGTAAGAAGAGAGCCAGGGAGAGCCACACTAAGAAGGGAATTTTGAGTAAACATGTGAAGGAGTAAAGGAATAAACCATGGGAAAATGTGGGGGCAGAGCATTGCAGACAGAAGGAAAAGAGGGCACTGCAAGTGCAAAGGTCCTGGGGCAGGAGGGTACTGAATGTGTTCAAGGACCAGCAAGGAGGTCTATGTGCCTGGAGCAGCAAGAAACAGGGGAGAGAGTGGAGAGAAATAAGGACAGAGAGGTGAGGGAAGGGCAGGCCCACAGCCTGTCCAATTTGAGTTCCCTATCATGACTCTATTTGTAGAGATATTGATGAGATAAAAACAAGGAACAATAGAGTACATAGCAGATGGCAGCACACAGAGCATAAATGTCTCTGGAAAGACTCAAGACACTGGGGCAAATAGCTGCTTCTGGGGAGGGCAGCTGAATTAGGAAACTTAATTTTCACTCTATCTCCTTTTGAACTGCATGAATGGCAGTTAACCAGGCGCATGTGTTACCTATTCAGAAAACATTAGAACATTTAAAATATTAGCCCTTAGCCCTGCTCTGGATGTTAGAATCTCCTCATACCAGGGTCACCAGTGGGGACTGAGAGCCTAACTCCTCCATCCCCCTTCCTGGCCACCCTGCTGGGCCCTCCCTGCAAATGGCCCTGTTCTAGGTTCCAATAACATCCTCATTGCATTCTCACCCCTGCTGTTCACTTGTGTTCACTGGGCCGATCTTTGGGGGGGAGGGTATTCTAGGGAGTGTTGGTCCTTCTCTCTGCTGATGACTTTACCTCCAGCTCTGGCAGCTGTTGCCACACCCAGGGTGACTCTGAAGCGCATGCTTGGCACAGATGCACAGTTGTGTACTGAATGGGGCCAGGCACAGATTTCTTCTGCATTTCCCACCCTACACAAGGACAAAGGCCTCGTCGGACACATCTTGCGATTCCCTGAGCCTAGTAAATGTGGGTTCAAAGTCCAGCTCTGCCCCTTTTTATTTTTTATTTATTTACTTAAATTTATTTTCTTTATTGATTTTAGAGAGAGAGGAATGGAGAGGGAGGGAGGGAGGGAGAGAGAGAGAGAGAGAGAGAGAGAGAGAGAGAGAGAGAGAGAAACATCGAGGAGAGCCCTGGCCAGTTTGGCTCAGCGGCTGGAGCATCGGCCTGCGGACCAGAGAGTCCCGGGTTCAGTTCCTGCTAGGGGCATGTACAAAAAACAAAAACAAAAATCAGAAACATCGATGAGAGAGAACAGCTGCCTCCTGCATGCTCCCCACTGGAGATCTGGCCCACAATCTAAGCATGTGCCCTGACTGGGAATCAAACCAGTGACCTCTTGGTGCATGGGTTGATGCTCAACCACTGAGCCACACCGGTCGGGCTATGTCCCTTTTAACTCCAATACTTATTGTCTGTTTGTTTTGGTATGTGCCCGTAGTGGGAACCAAACCCGGAACCCTCTGGTCTGCGGGCCAATGCTTCAACCGCTGAGCCAAACCGGCCCGGGCTGAACTCCAATACTTCAGTCAAAGTCACCCTACACCTGGGAATCCACTTCCTCATGTATGAAACGAGGATAACATAAACCTCTTACCTCAGGGTTGGATGATGATAAACCTGTTCACAGATGCCAAGATCCCATAAGGAACAGTTTTTCTGACTGTTTTGTTGTTTTGTGGGTGTGGGGGGGGTTGCATTGTATGGTAAATGAAGCAGGTTCATGTCATAATATTAAATAACAATAAGGAGCACTTAAAAAAAAAACGGGGCGGCAGGGCCTGGCTAGAGTGACTTAGTGGTTGAGCATGGACCCATACACCAAAGGTTCCCAGTTCAGTTCCCTGTCAAGGTACATGCCCAGGGTTGCAGGCTCTATTCCCAGCAGGGGGCGTGCAGGAGGCAGCTGATCCATGTTGATGTGTCTCTCTTATCAATGTTTATCTCTCTCTAAAATCAATAAAAATCATATATATATATATATATTTTATTCCTCACCCGAGGATATTTTTCTATTTTATCATCAGATAGAGTGGGAGGGAGGGAGAGACAGAGAGACAGAGAGAAATATCGAAGTGATAGAGTATCACTGTTTGCCTCCCGCAGGGGACAAACCGCAACCCGATGACATTTGTGCCCTTGACCAGAATTGAACCCACGACTCATTGGTCCAAGGGCCGACGCTCTAACCGCTGAGCAAAAAAAAAAAATTTTTTTTAATGCTATAAAACCTTGGCCGGTTTTGCTCAGTGTTTAGAGCATCGGCTTGTGGACTAATGGGTCGTGGGTTTGATTCCAGTCAAGAGCACGTACCTCGGTTGCGGTTCGTCTCCGGTCCTGATTGGGTTCGTGAGGGAGGCAACCAGTCGATGTGTCCCTCTCATGTTGATGTTTCTCTCTCTTTCTCTCTTCCTTTCTCTCCCTCCCACTCTATCTGAACAGAAATGGAAAAAATATCTAGGTTGAGGATTAAAAAAAAATGCTATAAAAATAGGAAATCACGAAATGAAGTCCCATGAGTCAGATATAATAAAACATCCACCAGGTAACGTGGACAGGAACGTTCATAGCAGCTTCATGCATGATAGCTTCAAACTGGAGACGGCAAACGCTCAGTGAGAGGAGAGTGGATAAATTGTGCTCTAGGCATACAATGAAATGCTTCTTGGCAATAAAAATGAACGAACTATTGATACAAACAACAGCACGGATGAATTTCACAGACATAATGAGTGAAGATGCCAGACAGCAAAGAGAACATACTGTGTGGATGCCATTTATAGAGTTCAAGAACAGGAAAAATCAATCTAAGGTAATAGATACCAGATCAGCGGTTTCTGTGAGGACTGGGGTTATTGATGGTATTGACTGGGCGAGGGGGTGGAGGGGATGAGGCAGCTGAGGGAGCCTTCTAAAGGATTGAAAACGAACTATTTCTTGATCTGGGTGGAGGTTATACAGGTGTACAGATCTGTAAAATTCCTTGAGACATACACTTAAGATTTGTACACTTTAGCCCTGGCCGGTTTGGCTCAGCGGTTAGAGTGTCACTCTGCGGACCAGAGAGTCCCGGGTTTGATTCCCGCTAAGGACACATATCTCGGTTGCAGTTTGTCCCAGGTCCCAGCTGGGGTCATATGGGTGGCAGCCACTCGATGTGTCTCTCTCGCATTGATGTTTCTCTCTCTTTCTTCCTCCCTCTGAAGATAAGTGCAAAAATGTCATCGGATGAGGATAAAAAAAAAAAAAAAAGATTTGTACACTTTATATATATATACCTCTGGTAAACATTTTGTATAGATAAATGTTTAAAAATTAAAATAGAAACAGTATACAGAAATGAGCACTGCAATTATTTAAAATTATTTATGAAAACATTCGCTAAGTTTCAATACTTCAAGAATGCAAATTCTCAAGAATGGCTATTTTTTGTTATTGTTATTTAAAAAGTACATTAAAATTTGCAGTGTTTTTTTTTTTTTTTAATCCTCATCCGAGGATATTTTTCTCTTTATCATCAGGTTGAGTGGGAGGGAGGTAAAGAGAGAGAAACATCTGTGTGAGAGACAAATTGGTTGCCTCCTACACAACCCAACCAGGGCCAGGAACAAACCAAAACCAAAGTACATGGCCTCGAACCGGAATCGAACCTGGGACTCATTTGTCTTCAGGCTGACGCTCTAATTGCTGAGCCAAACCAGCCAGGGCAAAACTTGCAGTGTTTGCTCCCTGCACCCTTCCCCCATTACAGCTTTCTCCAACTCCTGCCCCACCTTCATGATTAATCATCATCCTGAACTGGGTGTTTATCCAAACCCCAAGCATCTTTTTACCCTTTTATTATGCATGTGTAGATCCCTAACTCATATGTAGTACTGTTTTGCAGGTTTTTATAATTTATGGAAATGATATAGTGACACTTGCTTTTTTGTTCAACATAATGTCTGTGGCATTTATCCATCATTCTATTCTGTTAACACCTAGATTGTTTTTAGGTTTTGCCATTATAAACACTGCTCTGAACACAGAGGTAGTCTTTATTATTTACTAAATTAGCGTATATTGTCTTATTACATGTCAGGCATTTGATTTTGCCTCTTTTAAAAAATATTTTAATTCCATTCTGTTTTTATTTTTATTTTAAATATGTTATTACATTTTTTAATCCTTACCTGAGGATATTGTTCTATTTATCTTCAGATAGAATGGGAGGGAGAAAGAAACATCCACGTGAGAGGGACACATCAACTGGTTGCCTCCCGCAAGACCTCGACCAGGACCAGGGATGAACTGCAACCGAGGTATGTGCCCTTGACCAGAATGGAACCCGTGACTCATTGGTCCGTTGGCCGATGTTCTACCACTGTGCCAAACCAGCCAGGGCATTTTTATTGATTTTTTAGAGAAAGAATTAGAAATATCGATGTGAGAGAGAAACATCCAGTGGCTGCCTCCTGCATTCCCCACATCAGGGACTGAGCCTGCAACCTAGGCATGTGCCCTAAGGGGGGATCTAACCAAACCAGGACCTCTCAGTCCATGGGCCAATGCTCAATCCACTGAGCCACACAGGTCAGGCAAAACTTTTCTTTCTTTCTTTTTTTTTTTAATCCTCACCTGAGGACATTTTTCCATTGATTTTCAGATAGAGTAGAAGAGAGGGAGGGAGAGAGAGAGAGAGAGAGAGAGAGAGAGAGAGAAACATTGATGTGAGAGAGATATCAATTGGTTGCCTCTTGTACGACCCCCAACCAGGGCAGGGGATTGAACCTGCAACCCAGGTACGTGCCCTTGACCAGAATTAAACCCGAGATACTTCGATCCTTGAGCTGATGCTCTAACTGCTGAGCCAAACTGGCCAGGGCTAGACACTATCCTATTTAAAACCCCAAATTCTATTGGTTTCCCATTGTTCTTAGGATAAAATCTTCAATTCCCACCGGAATCTCCAAGGCCCTTCTAGTGATTCCACCTCCCTGGTCTTCTCTCACAATCTTCACCTTCTGCACCTAGGCCATGCGGTTCCTTTCTGGCCTTCAAACGCATCTCCAAGACTTGCACACCTGCGGTTCCTTTAGTGTGGAACCCTCTCCCCCAATTCCCCAGGTTAACTCTACGCTGCCTTCATACCTCCCCTCAGTGACCACACTTCCACCCGAAAGGGTCAAGTTCCCTCTTCTATACCTCTTGCGGCATTTACCAAAGAGGTGACTAAATTATTTGTGCAAGTATTGTGTCCAGTGTATGCCTCTCTCGGTAGAACATACATTTCATTAAAGCAAGCACCTGCTCACCACTGCGGTAACCCCAGCACCTAGCAGAGCTGGCACGTGGGAAGACTAAACATGCGGAGGTGGGGGTGCATGCGTGCGTGCGTGTGTGTGAATAGTTTTGAGTTACTATCCCCCATTCACAAGTGTGGAAACTGAAGCTCAGGGCACGCGAGGGGCTGGCTCGCGTCCTAGGCGACAAAGACGCACCGTCCTCAGGGTGAGGACCCTCCCTCCAGTCCCTCGCAGAACCACCTCTGGGGGACCCACAAGGCTGAGCTGAACCCCTCCCACACCCCGGGGCCACGCGGGGCACTCTGGGAAGTGTAGTCCGGCTCCCGGCTCCCCGGTCGCCCGAGGTGGAACTGCGGCCACGGAGCCTTTGAGCAAGGCCTGCGAGAGGGCGGTGGCTAATAACGAAGGCGTGTCCGGGGTGTGTATCCATCATTCAGTCCCCGAGGCTGACCTTAATTGTACGCCTGCATACTTTTTAATTTAATCCTTACCGACAGTATGTTTTTCATATACCTCACCGGACCTTGGGTATGTGCCTGACCGGGTATTGAACCCGAGACCCTTCCCGTGCACAGGACTACGCTCTAACCACTGAACCACACAGGCCAGGCTGTGCTCCTACTTCTTGCGCTGGGCTTCTGCTCCTCTCTGCCACATGCTGGGCTCTTTCCCCAGCTCAGAGGTTGAAGCTCCAGGAGGAGAGGTGTTTCGCACAGCCGCAGCCACCAGAGCAGAAGTGGGACTTGAACCTGGACTGCTAGCCCTTCCTGGCTTCTGTTGGCAGTGGGGTCCCGGGTGCATCCCTGACAGGGAAACTTGGCACAGCGTGTTTGCCAAGGAGGACAAGAGAGAGAATCATGTGTAGCTGAGTCAGGCCTTCCCATACCTGGGATATTATCATGGGCTAAGGAGCATTAACCAGGTACTTAGGAGCTAGGGTTCTGGAATCAAAGATGTGGGTTCCAGCCCTGGCCGGTTTGGCTCAGCAGTTAGAGTGTCGGCCTGTGGACCAGAGTCCTGGGTTTGCTTCCCACAAAGGGCGCATACTTCGGTTGCAGTTTGTCCTCAGCCCAGTTGGGGTGGTGTGGGTGGCAACCAGTCGATGTGTCTCTTTTACATGATGTTTCTCTCTCTCTCTTCATCCCTCTCTCCCTCCTGCTCTATCTGAAGATAAATGCTAAAATGTCATCGGGTGAGGATAAAATAATAAAATTTTTAAAAGATGGGGGTTCCAGTCTCATTTCTGTCACTTTCTAACCATGTGATCCTCCCTGGATTCAGTACTTAAAACTCTAAGAACTGGGTTGGTTTTCTTTTCTTTCTTTTTTTTAAGTAACTGCTGTGCCTATATTATTACTAAATTAAGAACAAACGGAATGCAAATATGTATTGCCTGGTGCTCAGGGATTCGTGGCCATTATTTTCAGAAAGAAGCAGTCAGGACAACAACTGGGTTTGGAAGTGGTTGGAGCTTGAGGAGGGAGGGCTACACCTTGACCCAGGAGGCTTTATCTCCTAGACAGGTGGGCAAAGGCACTTGGCATCTCTAGTAGTCTTATCTTGAACAACTTCCGCTTTAGAAATGAGAACCCCAAAGGGGACTTCCGGCTTCTCAAGAGCAGTCTTCCTTCCTGTCAGGGATAGGGAGCCTGTTTACCCTGGAAGTGGTAGCACAGATTATTTTCTTGACCAAACTCTATATGGTCTCCTCTGAACTCTCTTCTCTACTAGGCCCTGACTTTTGAGCTTACATGTTCATCTTTTCATTGTCCAGTTTTAGCAAGAATCCTGCTAAGTCAGTGTAACCAGAATGCCTCCACCTTGGTATCTGATTGGGCACCTCAACTCCCAGCATCCCTCAGGTGATGTCTAATCACCTTGGCCTGCCTTCACAAAGAATCCCCTCTTGTCTGGCCAGTGTGGCTCAGCGGTTGAGCGTCAACCTATGCACCAACAGGTCGCTGGTTTGATTCCTGGCCAGGACACATGCCCAGGTTGTAGGCCCAATCCCCAGGGAGAGGCATGCAGGAGGCGGCCAATCGATGTTCTCTCTCATCAATGTTTCTATCTCTCTAAAATCAATAAAGGGAAAAAAACTAAAAAAGAAAGAATCCCCTCTTACCACTGATGCTTTTAACACCCCCACCCCCACTCTCTCTTGTTTATCTCTGTCTCACAGGCTGGCTCTCCTGTGGATGGTTGGCTTCAGCCCAGAGTTTTTGGGGGGGAAGCTGGACATTTAACCTCTGACTATTTATCTTCCCTTAGCTCTGGCCTCCTGTCATGTCTAAACACTTTGAAGAAAGCACTGAAGCCAAGGAGATGCTGGCTTCCCTCAAGGTAGAACCCAGGTGAATGAATAGTCCTTTTGTCGAAATATTCTCTACCTAAAAGAGCACCTTCACCACTCTCCCCTTACCCTGCTGTGTTTTTCTTCAGAGCATTATCACAATCCTGCATCATTTTATGTCTGTGCACCAGACACAGCCCAGAAATGTGTTGGTGTGTTTTGTCTATTTGAAACAGGATTTAAAACCTTTTTTATTTTTATTTTTTTAGAGAGAGAGGAAGGGAGTGGGAGAAAGAGATAAACGTTGATGAAAGAGAACGTCCATTGGCCGCCTCCTGCATGCCCCCCTACTGGGGATCTGACGCACAACTTGGGCATGTGCTCTGACCGGGAATTGAACTGGTGACCTCTTGGTTCATGGGTCAATGCTTAACCACTGAACCACAATGGCCAGGCTAAAACCATTATAAGTCTACATTCAGAATTGGGAATTTTCACCTAAACATTGAGATATCAGTTCTGGGGAACAATCAGCCTGGCTGGCAGCATGAGGCCTACATCCCCCACTGCTTCCTGTGTTCCGGACACAGAGGCCTTGTGTCTACAGCCATCTGTCGTCATGCTGGCATGCTGTGTTTTTTGTAGTAGAAGTTCTCCACACTCACTTTGCTTTCATACATGGTCATACAAAAGAAAGACCAAGAGAGAAATGTCTTCAGAAAAACAGGAAGCCCTGGCTGGTTTGGCTCAGCAGTTAGAGCGCTGACCTGTGAATCAAAGGCGTCATGGGTTCGATTTCCAGTCAAGGACACATACCTGGGTTGCAGGTTTGATCCCCAGCCCTGGTTGGGGTTGTGTAGGAGGCAGCCAGTTGACATGTCTCTCTCATATCAGTGTTTCTCTCCCTCCCTCCCTTCCTTCCATTGTATCTAAAAATCAATAGAAAAACATCCTCGGGTGAGAATTAACAAAAAAAGAAAGAAAGAAAAATGGGAAGAGGGTACATGTCTTTGTGGAAAACAACAATATTCCAGAATGTTTGGTGTACAAAAAAAGTGTGTTTCTGTCAAAAACCCAGTTTTGCCTTCTTCCCTGGCCCTTGTGGGTGTTTGAGCAGGTGACCCCAGGTCCAGAGTGGGTAGTGGTCTGAGGAGAATCTTGTGTTGTTCCAGGGACTGGTGGTGTCTGCAGATCTGGCTGTGTGCTATGGACTCAATTGTATCCCCCAAAAAATGCATGTTGAAGCTCTAACTCACAATGTGACTATGTCTAGAGATAGGGTCTAGAGAAGGTAATCAAGGTTAAATGAGGTGATAAAGGTGAGGATACACAGAAGGCAGCCATCTACAAGCCTGGACAACAGCTCTAACCAGGAGGAACCAAACCCACTGGCCTCCAGAACTGTGAGAATTAAGTGTCTTTGGTTAAGCACCCCCCAGTCTGTGGTATTTGGTCATGGCAGCCCAAGCCAACTAAGACACTGTTTTTCCCGAGAAGAATATGAATATTGACCCCATTCTGAGCTATGTCTGGGCTGACATCAAGCAGGAGAGTTTAGCAGACATCATGTCATCCCCATGAGTGAGGATTTCTGAGCGTGCTTGGTGCTCTTTGAATCCCCTTCTTTTCAATATTCCAGCCTTTTTCCGCGATGCCTTCATCCTGGAGACCACTCTCCCTTGGAGGAATCATCATGCTTTGTAAGACTGTTCTTACCCATCTGCTTCTCATTTGACTTGCTGGCTGTAGGGAAAAGACAGATAAAGTTTCAGCCTGGCCGGTTGGGCTCACTGGTTGAGCGTCGATCCATGCACCAAGCGGTTGATGGTCCGATTTCTAGTCAGGACACATGCCCAGGTTGTGGGCCAAATCTCCAGTGGGGACATGCAGGAGGCGGCCAATCAATGTTCTCTCTCATCAATGCTTCTTTCTCCCTCACCCTCTCCCTTCCTCTCTCTGAAATCAAGAAAGAAAAAAGTATTAAAAAAAAAAAAGACAGATAAAGTTTCAAATGCTGTGTGGTTCAAGGTGTAAACAGTGGAGCCCTGGATGGTTTGCTCAGTGGTTAGAGCATTGGCCTGCGGTCCAGAGAGACCTGGGTCTGGTTCCCACTAAGGGCATGTACTTCGGTTGCAGTTTGTCCCCGGCCCTGGTTGGTCATGCGGGTGGCACTCGATGTGCCCCTTTCACGTCGATGTTTCTCTCTCTCTCTCTCTCTCTCTCTCTCTCTCCCCCTCCCACTCTATCTGAACAAAAAAATGAAAAAATGTCCTCGGGTGAGGATAAAAAAAAAAGGTGTAAACAATGGATATATCCTGCTTTCTTGTTAATTTATATATTCTCTCATTTGTCTAAAATCGAATAATGGAACCAAAACACAGCCAGATTCCAAGGAGAGATTTCATAGCATCGCATAACAAACACCCTTATCCTTTTCTGTTAATAGAAATCATAGCAAAAAAAATAATGTTTACTGAGCGCTTCTGTTTCACTCTAGAGCAAAATATTTTAATATACTATATCGTTTAATCTTAATAAGTATCCTGTGGGGCATAGGCACTATTTATTCCCATTTACGTTATTGTCAGAATCAAGTTTGTCATAAGGTCCGGCAGCAGATTTCAGTGTCTAAAACACATCCATTCAGCCCTGGCTGGTTTGGCTTAGCGGTTAGAGTGTTGGCCAGTGGTCCAGAGAGACCTGGGTTCGGTTCCCGCTAAGGGCACGTACCTCGGTTGCAGTTTGTCCCTGGCCCTGGTTGGGTCGTGTGGGTGGCAGCCACTGGGTGTGTGCCTTTCACGTCGATGTTTCTTTTTCTCTCTCTCTCTCTCCCACCTGCTCTATCTGAACAAAAAATGAAAAAATGTCCTTAGGTGAGGATAAAAAAAAAATCCATTCATTTATTCATTCAGCAAATATTGGCTGAGCACCTACTATATGCCAAGCAGATCTGTCCACTGCGTCTAGAAAACCAGAGGGGGCATTATGGCTCTGAGTGGCCACATCAAAGGAGAATCTTGGTACAGGACCCAAGTCTTCTGAGAAAGTTTAAACTTTTTTTTTTCTTCCTTATTGATTTTTGGGGAGAGAGAAAGAGAGAGGGCGAGAGAGATAGAAACATCAATGAAAGAGAACATCGATTGGCTGTCTCCTGCACGCCCCGCACTGGGCATTTGGTCCACAACCTGGGCATGTGTCCTGACCGGGAATCAAACCAACTACCTCTTGGTGCATGGGTCGACACTCATCCACTGAGCCCCACTGGCCGGACAACATAATCTTATCTAATCCTGTATGTCAGCTCTGAAATTGGAGCTATGACAGTACCCACATTACAGATGAGGCAAAGGGAAGGTTTGCCCAGTTAATCAGTGGTGGAGCCAGGATTTGAGATACTGGTTTCAGTGCACGCCTATGGAGACCCAAATTCATCCTGGTTTATATTTGTTATGGACTGAATGTTTTTGTCCCTCCAAAATAGAATTAAGACAGAAATCCTGGGCAAAATAGAAATGTGTCCTTTAAATCTCTGTTGGCTGCAGTCACTGAAAACTGTTTAGATAGGAGAGGACTAAGACTAAATTAGCCAGAGTGCGGTCACTACCTAGACTTGCTAACTTCTGTAACATGCAGCTTTGAGGAGGAGATGACAAGAAATGGAAGGGCTACACAGCGAATCAGGAGGCATTTTGAAATACGAAGGTGTGGAGCAGCTTTCAAAATGCTGGCGTCCCCAGAGCCCAGCGTGTTCTGCATCCAGATCGTGGTTGTCTGGTCCTATGGAACCTGTTGCCCCTCAGACTGTCCATCAACCTCTTCTGTTTTCCTCCCACTTACACTTTTGTCCATTCTCTTCTTCCTTCCCTGCTACATACCCATCTGTGACTTGTTCAAATGATCCCTTTCCGCACCTCCCTGAAGCCAACAGAATGGCAGGCCTCTTGTGCTGGACCTGAGCTCCAGTCCTCTAAAGAGCTCCACACCTTGGTAGTCCCAGCAGCACACTCATACCAGAGGTAGTTCATCCTAAGATCCCAACTTTCCTGACAAGTAGCTTGGTGTTGTAAGGAGAAACTGAGGCACATATGGGCCCTCTTTCTTCAAGTCCCAGTACAAGGCTGTGGGGGCCTGGGGCAGTCTGGAAATCTGGCATCTATCCTTAAAGATGCCTTCCACTCAGGGAAGTGGTGGTCTCCAGAAATCAGTCATAGGCACCCCAGTGTCTTGTTCTGCCTGGTGTCCTCACAATAAAAACTGGATATCAGTGTAGAGGGGACAGGGAATGATAAAAACTGGATATTAGTGTAGAGGGGGGCAGGGAATGAAACATGAGAATGGAGAGTAGGAGTGGAAGAAAATAAAGCAGTCAGTGGGAGGGTGGGGTAAGGGATAAGTCGGGGATGCCAGAGCTGAAACTCAGGACTTGCCTGGTGGTTTTGTCAGGGTTACTTACCATGTGCTAGGCACATAACCCTCAGCAAGATACTTTACCTGCTTGCCCTCCAGGTGCCTAGATCCACCCCATCCCTCTGCCCCCGGGCTCCATCCAGACACCAGGGAACATCTACATCACCTTCTGCTCACATGCTTGTTTGGCACAAACTGGATCCCAATAGATATTCGCTGGTTAACAAATGAAAGAAATAAGCAATTGATAACCAAGATGCCCCAAGCAAGTAATTTTCTGGGATTGTCATTTCCCAATCTCTAAAATTAAGGGTGGGTGTGGTCAGTGTTTAGAGTGTTATCCCGTGCATGGAAGGGTGTGGGTTCGATTCCCAGTCAGGGCACCTACCCAGATTTCGGGCTCCATACCTGGTCGGAAGGTAGGCGATAGATGTTTCTCTCTCACAACCATGTTTCTGGCTCCCTCTCCCTTTCTCTCTCTCATCGAAACAAAACAAAAGATATCCTCGGGTGTGGATTTTTTTTTTTTATCCTCATCCGAGGACACCCCTCCACTCTTTGTACAGACAGAGTGGGAGGGAGAGAGAGGAAGAGAGAGAGAGGGAAACATCGATGCGAAAGGGACACATCGAGTGGCTGCCACCCGCACGACCAACCAGGGCCGGGGACAAACTGCAACCGAGGTACATGCCCCCAGCGGGAACCGAACCCGGGTCTCTCCGGACCGCAGGTGGACGCTCTAACCGCTGAGCCAAACCGGCCAGGGCGGGTGTGGATTTTTTTAAAAATTAAATTAAAGGGTTGAACTAGGATAGACGTCTGGCTTCCAACCTCATTGAACCTCTCTGTGCCTATGTTTTCTCATCTATAAAATAGGGATAACAGTACCCACCTCCTAGGGTTGTTTCAAAGACACACCGCGTTGATAATAGGAAAGCCCTTAGAACAGAGCCTGGTACCGACAAAGTACCATGTAAATAAAAAAGTAACTTTCCAAGGTCCCTTCCAGATGCGGAGCCTCTCTCTGAGGGCCACCCAATAAAGGTGCAGGGCAGTGGGCACTAATTACCCACAATGCTTCCCGCGGGACCACCTATGCGGCCTCGGTCCTATACTCTCAGCGGGTCAACCAGGTGTTCCAAGACTATCCAAAATGCATCTCGCGGGCCCGCCTACGTGGCCTTGTACAGTCTCTCAACCACTGGTGCGAGAACTACGTTACCCAAAGACCCGCCTATCCAGACTTATTACGATTCTTGACAGCCGACTCGACCAATGACGCGAAGACAATGTTACGCCCCGCCCAATGCTTCCAGTAGGTCCGCCCATGCTGTCTCGTTTCCAAGCTGGACAGCTCGTTCAGCCAATGGCCTGCGCGGATCCGTCCTGGCCCTGCGTCCTGCGGTTGGGGTCCTCTACCTCCCCATCCGCGACCCAAGTCAGCCAGCTCGTCGAACCCCCAGCGCACGCGTTCCTGCTCCGGTCCTAGCCCGCCGCCCCCGGCGCGCCCCGAACATTGCAGGGCCCGCAGCGCAGCGGGTGAGTTCGGGGGCGCGGGGTCCCTGCTCTAACTGCCATCCCGCGGTGCGCTCTAGAGCCCTGGCTTGTGCTCCGGCCTCGGCCACCGCTCACTTGCCCAGACCTGAGCAGTCCGCCCGGAGTCACACCCCTCCCAGGACCCTGGAGCGGGTGGGACCGCCATGGTGACTGTCCACTCGGGGGTACCCGGCGGGGCCCATGGAGGGACTTGCTCACCAAGCCCGAAATCGCGATTCAGGTTGAAACAGAACATGCGTCCTCCCGGGCAGAGGCGGCTCTGGTTCCCACCATGTTTCCAAACGGACCCCATCCCCAAATGGCCAACCGTAATGAAAACTCGGCGAGTCTTGCGCTCTGACGGTTCTAGGCACTGGGCTAAACTTTCCAAACATCCCATTTAGTTCTCTCAGCAACCTGCGTGTGGATAATACCACCATCTCTTCTTTTCAAATGAGGAAAGTCGGGCCCAGAGAAGTTAAGTAGTTTACCCGAGAACTAGCAGGGAGTTAGAAGCAGAGATAAATTGATTTATTTCAACCCTTTCCTTTTGCCAATGAAGGTGAGTTAGCCCTGGGTCCAAGGCATGGGCTTATGGGTGCAGGCCTTTATCCAGCCCCAGTGCATCCCCAACGATGTTGTCATCTGTCCACAGAGCCCTGGAAAAACACCTACCCAGTGGCTGGCCAGAGGTATAGGGAGAGACAGCTTTGACTCCTGAGACCTGTGAAGGACAAAGGCCCACCGGGAACATGGCAACTGCCCAGGGCCTCCAGCCCCCACCACCCCTGGGGCAGGATGAGATCCTGATTGTGAAGGTGGAGGAGGACTTCCACTGGGAAGAGGATCCCTCTTTGAAGATGGAAGACCCCAGCCCTGAGACCTTCCGCCAGCTCTTCCGGCTCTTCTGCTACCAGGAGGTGGCCGGCCCCCGGGAGGCCTTGAGCCGTCTCTGGGAGCTCTGCTGCCGCTGGCTGCGGCCAGAGCTGCGCACCAAGGAGCAGATCCTGGAGCTGCTGGTGCTGGAGCAGTTCCTGATGGTGCTGCCGGGGGAGATCCAGGCCTGGGTGCGGGAGCGGCAGCCGGAGAGTGGTGAGGAGGCCGTGGTCCTCGTGGAAGGGCTCCAGCGGGAGCCCAGGAAACAGAGGGTGAGGTGGGGGGCATTCTAGCCTTGAGGTGAGGAAACGGGCTCTGTGCCCTCAGGGCCTTGCTGCTGAGGTCTGTAGATTCCTTGGGTTCTGGAGCAAGTGGCCAGCTGTTGTCAATGGGAGAACCAAATGTTCTGAATGGAAGAAGGCAACTGTAAAGTTTCTCAACCTTGGCCAATGGGTATCCACCTATTGATCAACCACAAGTAGCTCCACTAGCCCTTTCTAAGCTAGTATGGATTGGTTTGTTAATACCGTCACAGCATAGACCAGACACACGTTTTGATGGGAGGAAGGTTGGAGACCTTTCAAGGCGTGGCCTTGGGAGTTGAAGAGATCCCAACAGAGGGAGGAACACTGGAAAGAAAGACCAGGGGCTGGTGGGTGCCCTGATTAACACCCCTAGATGTTCCCCAATCTCTCTAGAGCTGTGTTGTCCAACACAGTGGCTAACAGCCTGGTGTAACTTTAGATTAAATAAAATTAAAAATGCAGTTGTTAAGTCACACCAGCCATATTTCAAGAGCCCAGTTGTCACATGTGGCTATTATACTAGACAGTGTGGCTTATAGGATGCTTCCATCATCATGGAAAGTTCTGTAGACAGTGTTGCTCTAGAGCACACTCCACCTCCTAACCAGATTTGGGGAATGGGACGTCTCTTACAAATTTCTCCTGCTTTTAGTCCCTAAACTCCTCAAGATTAAAAAAAAGTAATTTCACTTGTTTTAGTTTTTTTTTCAGTGCCATGCCCAGATTAGGTATTTGGCAAATGCTGACAGGTCACTTTCTTCCTGTGGCAGTGCCATTGCCTACACATTGCTGTTCCCTTGTGTCCAGCAGGACAGATACATCCCCCAAAAACTTGACCACAGTGTGAGTTGAGTGCACTAAGCAAATCCTACTGCCATGGTGACTAATAAGAACTCAGGATGCCCCCCCAGCCCCTCCAACTTGGTTTTGAAGATTCCTGCATGGCTTCCCTCTATCACTGTGTACCCTGGAACCTCGGGAACTGTCTTTTGTCAGAGATGTGGAACGTTGGGCGAAAGGGAGCCTGAGACGGGTTCCCCAGCTGTTGTAGCCATTCCCTAGGGAATGTCTCTTGTCCCAAGTACTGTTGTAGAGCTCAGTAAACTGTGACTCAAGTTCGTCCAATTTACCTTCTCTGGAATTAGAAGTTAATAATCCCAGAGCACCTGTAGATGATTTCAATAAATGTGGCAAATGCAGTAATGCCAACTTCCAAAATGAGATTGGATTCAGGGCCCTTCTGGTCCAGGGTTTGTTGGGAGCTCCAAGGAATAAGGGTAAGAGTGTGACAGTGACACTAATGCAGTGTGACAACGAGAGACTGGAGTCTCACTCAGGAGCAGACCAGGCCTCCATATGTCCAGGCTGGGAGCCTGACCTCTTCCCAGCTCGCTTTCCTTCTCTCTGGGTGTTGCTGGAGGTATGGCTGTGTGTGGCATGTGAAGAGCCAAGGGTGCGGTGACAAGGCCACCTTGGTGGTAAGGATGGCCAGGGATGCTCGACAAGGGGTTGGGGACCCTGTGGGTCTCCCCCTGGCTTGGGAGGTGGTTAGCAGCTCTCTGTCTGTGCAGGGCCGGGAGCTACTCTCTGACAATGCAGTGCCCCACCACATGGGGGAACAATCTATGAAATGCCAGGCAGAGGCCCAACGAAAGGAATTGTCCCTGGAGGAGGGGGCTCATTACTCCAGCCAGCAGTCCCCAGCCCAGCTGAAGCACAGATCGAAGAGAAGCCCCGAGCTCTGGCCAAAGAGGGGTGAGTAGCCACCCCTCAAGGAGAGCAGCCCTGCTGGAGAGGGAGGCAAAGGGAAAGGAGTGTTGCAGGAGGATGAGGCCTATGTGCATGTGTCGTGGACAGGCTCCCGGTGGGGAGTTGAGCATGGCTGATGGACCTGTCCTGGCTTTCACTGCTATCTGCTCACAGGTGGGCTGTGCAGGCTTCACTGGTGACTCTGCTCTTTCCGCAGGCCCATTCACCTCCCAGCACCAGGAGATATCAGCACCAGCCACGTCCTTCCTTTCAGCCTGGTCCCAGGTGAGCAGGCATTTCTGGTCTGCAGCATCCCCATGGAAACACTTCTATCCCACGGCCAGGTCTGTAGGTTTCAGAGACACTCCCCCCTGGAGTGACCTTTGCCTCCTGGGAGGTTTTGTCCTTTCTCAGCTGCCGTCTAAATATTAGGCCTGTCCTGGAGGAGTCTGGGGCCCAAAGGTAAGCTCTGCCAATTGCTCAAACCCAACTGGGTGTTAGAATCTCTTGGGATTCTAGGTAAAAATACAGGTCCCTCCCCCAGCCCTGGCCTGGAATAGTCTTTTTTGCTTGTTTGTTTAAATAACAGCTTTATTTATTTATTTTTTTATTTTTATTTTATTTTTTTATCCTCACCCGAGGATATTTTTCCATTTTTTGTACAGATAGAGTGGGGGGGGGGAGAGAGGAAGGGAGAGAGAGAGAGAAACATCGACGTGAAGGGACACATCGAGTGGCTGCCACCCGCACGACCAACCAGGGCCGGGGACAAACTGCAACCGAAGTACGTGCCCTTAGCGGGAACCGAACCCGGGTCTCTCCGGACCGCAGGCCTACGCTCTAACCGCTGAGCCAAACTGGCCAGGGCAATAACAGCTTTATTGAAATATAAATCATATACATACAATTCACCCATTTAAATTTTTTTAAACTTTACTTATTGAATTTTAGAGAGAGGAAGGGGGGGGGGAGAGAGAGAGAAACATTGATATGTTGTTCCACTTATTTATGCATTCATTGGTTGATTCTTGAATGTGTCTTGACCAGGGATGAAACCCACAACTTTGGTTTATTGAGATGATGCTCTAACCAGCTGACTTATCTGGCTAGGGCTACAATTCTCCCACTTATTTTTTATTTTACTTATTTATTTTTAAATATGTTTTTATTGATTTTTCAGAGAGAGAGGATGGGAGAGGGAGAGAGAAGCATCAATGTGAGAGGAAAACATCGATCAGATGCCTCCTGCACGCCCCCTACTGGGGATTGAGCCTGAAACCTGGGCATGTGCCCTGACCAAGAATCAAACTGGGACCTCTCTGTCCATGGGATGATGCTCAATCCACTGAGCCACACCAGCCAGGCTACAATTCACTCATTTAAAGTGTACAGTGTTTAGTATACTTGCAGAGTTGTGTGATCATTACAATCAATTTTAGAACATTTTTATTATCTCCCCCAAATATGCCACACTCATTAGCAGTTGCTCCCCATTTCCCCTCTCCCAGCCTCCAGCAACCACCCATCCTCTTTCTGTCTCTGAATTTGTCTCTTCTGGACATTGTAAGTGTGGGTTTTATTCAATTAATTTAATTATTTTAGATTTTTTTTTTCCTTTATTGATCTTAGAGAGGAAGTGAGAGGAAGAGAGAGCTTGAAACATCAATGAGAGGGAACATCGAGCGGCCGCCTCCTGTATGCTCCCCACTGGGGATCAGACCCACAACCTGGGCATGTGCCCCGACCGGGAATCGAACCGGTGACCTCCTGGTACATGGGTCGACACTCAACCACTGAGCCACATCGGCTGGACTATTTAATTTATTTTTTAAGTTATTTATTTACGTTTGCTTGGGTTTTCATTTTAATCATGCTCCCAGGTTAGTCTGGTGCTAGATGTGGGAACTACTGGCTTCGAGACATCCTGAAGTCCTCAGGTTACCCCATTTGGGTCCCAGGGCTGGCTTGAGCTCAGGTAGGGCTTGCTGACCCGTGTCCCCAAGGGGCATGGGCCCCGTGGCTCAGCAAGCAGTGGATCCAGCTGCTCCGCCCAGTGAATCTGTCCATACCACCTATGGCCCTACAGCAACAGGACAGAGCATGGTGGCGATAGTGTCCTCCCAAAGAGCAGGATCCGGTCGTGTCTGTGGGCTGAGCGTGGGAGGAGAAGAGGTGTATGACAGCATGTGGAGAGGGAAAGTATGGGAAGAAAAGAAGTGGTGGGAGGTGAGCAGGACCCACCATTGTGACGTGATTGGAAGGAATAGATCAGCCTACCAGGCTGGCCCAGCCTGAAGGAGCACTGGCATGGGACTGAATGGGCTGTGGCCTTGCAGGTGCCGGTGACCTTGGAGGACATGGCCGTGTACCTTTCCCAGGAGGAGTTGGGGTGCCTGGATCCTGCTCAGCAGGACCACAGTTGGGACATGCTACCAGAGAGTGAAGGTATGTGTGGGGAGACCCTGACTTCTGCCCATCAGAAACCATGATGTCTGGCCCTGGCCAGTGTGGCTCAGTTGTTTGGGTGTCATCATCCCATGCACCAAAGGGTTGCCAGTTCATTTCCCAGTCAGGACACATTCCTAGGTTCTGGGCTCGATCCCTGGTAAGTGGTGTGCAGGAGGCAGTCAATTGATGTTATGCTCTCATATCGATGTTTCTCTTTCTTTCTCTCTCTCCCTGTCCCTTCTTCTCTATAAAAATCAGTTAAAACACTTAAATAAAAAAAAAGAAACCGTGATGTCTGGTGTGGGCTAGTGGCAGGGGGGAGGTGACTCCTGGCCTCCTGTTGGATGTAGCTGGCTTGGCATTTCCCCAGAGGTGTGTGATGCCTCCAGGACCCAAGACCCAGACCACCACCTCGCTCACACCTTCTCTGGTTCCCCACTGCCTATAAGAGCTAGTCTAGCAGTTCTCAAATTGTGGTGGCCTGAGGAATCATGGGAAGTATGTTAGAAATAGGAACTCCCTGGCCCCATGCCTAGTGGTGGACTCAGTAGACCAGGTGTGCTCCCTGGCAATTTCACTTGGTATCCAGCTGCAGACAACCTGCAAAGCCAGGTTTGATGGTTGTCAGTGGCCCAGCTGCAGTGGGGGCAACATGGCTGCTCACCCACATCCCAGGCAGATGCCCAGAGCTATCCCGAATTCCTTTTTTTTTCACTGCTTCACCCATATGGTTGATCCAGTGTCCCTTCAACCTCTGTGCTGCCCTCAGCCCCCGTGGGCAGAGCTGCTTCTGGAAAGGCCTTGGCCATTCATGATCTCTCTTTACCAATGCCTCGGCTTCCCACCCGACTCTCCACTCGGCTCGTCTTGCCACTCCTGTCACCCTCTTATTCCCTGAAATGTTTTTAAAGGAGTCGAGATGCTGCTTTGTATTAGTTGGGGTTTTCTAGAGAAACAGAATTAATAGAATGTGTGTATGTGTGTGTATAAATCAATTTAAGGAATTGGCTCACATGATTTGAGTCTGATAAGTCCAAAATCTGTATAGCAGGCTAGCCGACTGGAAATTCAGGCAAGATTTCTATCTTTTTTTTTTTTTGTTCAGATAGAGTGGGAGGGAGAGAGAGAGAGAGAGAGAGAAAAACATCGACGTGAAAGGGACACATCGAGTGGCTGCCACCCACACAACGCAACCAGGGCCGGGGACAAACTGCAACCGAGGTACATGCCCTTAGCGGGAACCGAACCCGGGTCTCTCCAGACCGCAGACCAACGCTCTAACCGCTGAGCCAAACCAGCCAGGGCTATATTGCAATCTTGAGGCAGAATTCCTTTTCTGGAAAACCTCAGGTTTTGCTCTTAACCCCTTCAGCTGATTAGATGAGGCCCATCTCCAGGGTGGAGGGTGATCTGCTTTACTTAGTCAGTTGATTGTAAACGTTAACCACATCTATGTAATAACTCCACTGCAGCATCTAGATTGGCGTCTGACCAAACAGCAGTAACATAACTTGGCCAAGTTGGCACAGAAAACTAATCATCACATACTTACCTTTACATTCTCTTTTTTTCCAAACTAAGTATCTGTGGAATGAATTAAAATGAACCTTTCCATTGCCTCATATGAGAACACTTAATGTGCTGTGCACTCTATTGCTGAACCATTGTTCCGTGTCTATCTCCCACTGTGATTGTAACTCATGGCCACTTAGTCTCTGTGAAAGCCTTGGGCCCTGTTTCCTCACTTCCTCTCCCTCAAAGAAAACACAGTCTGCACAGTCTGCACCTTCATCCCTGTCTTTCAGAGCATTGCACTTTCCCAGAGATTCTTCTGATGCCCTTTGCCCTCACGAGGAGGAGATTTGCAGTCCCATGGTTCTGATCCAGCCCACACTCACATCCTCTCTTCTCTCTCCTTGTAAGCAGGACTCCCCACCCCAGGGCCCCGTCTGATTGCCCAGTGGGGGCAAGGGGAAGGCCTGCGGGACCCAGCTCATGCTGCCTTTCGACAGAGGGATGTCTCTGGTGGTGCCGGCTCGGGTAAGGGGGTCAGCAAGAAGGAAACGGAAGTCACAGTTTAGATTCTGTCCTCTCCTGGGGTTTAGACCATGGTGATTGTGTTTGTGTACTTCATGCTTAGGGGCTTAGAGGAGGAGGCAGCAGACTTTTTCTGTAAAGAGCCAGAGAGTAAATCATTCTGGTTTGTGGGCCATGTAGTCTGTGCTGTTTTGGTCTGAAAGCAGCCATGAAACAACATAAAACTTTATTTACAGAGGTAGGCACTGCCTATGGGCCTAAGTGTGCTGCCCAAGGGAAAAACAAAGGGAGATAGTGACCTTGAGAAAGGTTTGGGCTCCAGCAGAAACCCCTCAGTGGAGGAGAGTCATACCAGAGCAGTCTGGGATCACGTACTGCCCGTGGGAGCAGACGTGACTCTAGTTCCCAAGGAAGAAATGAGGACGAGGAGCCTAGGCTGAGCATGAGGTGGATCAGAGAGCCCCTGAGGGTCACCCAGTCAGCATGTACTACTCTCTTGGGCCTTAACTGGGGGGTGGAATTGCTGGGTCATGTGATGACTATGTGTAACCTTTTGAGGAACCACCAGACTCAGGTCCTTTTTAAAAATTCTCACAACAGCCCAGCCAGTGTGGCTCAATGGATGGAGTGTCGTCCCATGGACTGAGAGGTCCTGGTTCAATTCCTAGTCAGTGCACATGCCCGGGTTGCAGGCTCAATTCCCAGTAGGGGGCGTGCAGGAGGCAGCCGATTGATGTCTCTCTCTCACATCGATGTTTCTCTCTCTCTCACTTCCTTTCTCTCTAAAATATCAATTAAAAAAAAAACATTAAAAAAAAATTCTCACAACAGGCCATTGAGGTGGTTCCATCTTTAGTTGTATACATGTGAGAATCGAGGCTCAGTAAATGTGAGCCGAAGCCTGTGTTTGGCTTTCTGGAAGAGCGCGTGGAGACAGGAGAGAGCAAAAGAGGCCTGCCTGGGGGGCCTGGTGGTAGACAGGGTCTTAGTGTGGACATATCTCAGGGTGGCAGATGTTGGGTCAGTGTCTGCCCACTGTGAGCTTTTCAGGGGGCTCTGCGAGAGCACATCTACTCCCCAGTCCTCAGTTCCCCGGCATGCCTCATGCCCCAAGGTCCCCAGATGAGGTTTGCCTTATGCCTCAGACGAGGAAGCAGAGTCAAGCATTTGCCTAAAGTTATACAACCTGGAGGGATCGAGCCAAGTCTGTTCAGGGTCCTCTCATTCTGTGCTCGGTGGTCACTCGTATACTTGGATCTGCAAAGGGGCCTTGGGGGCTGCCTCCAAGTACATGAGCGGGAGGCTGAGGATCTAGGACCCCAGGTCTTCTGGTCCTGCTCCAACCAAAACAACCTAGAGCAGGATCTCTTTCCCTGGGCACTGTTGCCACCAGGGTCGGGTGGTTTTCTCTTGTGGGGCCATCTGTGTACCAGAGAATATATAGCAGCATTCCTGGCCTCCACCCACTAAGACGCCAGTTGCAACAACACTCCCACCTCAGGCGTGACGACCAAAAATGTCTCCAGACATTCATTGTCAAGTGTTGGCTAAGGTGCACCACTGCCTCTGGGTTAGGACCCCTGGCCTGGAGGTTACATGCCCAGACTCCAGAGCCAGACTACTGGTGTTCTTAACTTACCAGCTAAGTGACTCTGGGTAAGTTCTCTAAACCTCCTTTTGCCTCAGTTTCCTTGTCCATAAAATGGGACCATAACAGCACCCACCTCACGGGCATTACGAGGATTAAACAAGTTGCCGTGCATTTATGACAGCCTCTGGCCATGGTGTTAGCACCTCACATCAGGGTCTGGCTGACACTCCCTGCTCCATGTTTTTTCTTTTTCTTGTTCCATGTTTTGAGGGGGGATTTGAAGAGCATCTCTCTCCATCATTTTCCTCAGATGGGATGCCCACCCAGCCTTTGTCTTTCTTTAAAAAAAATTTTTTTTTCTTTATTGATTTTTTTTAGAGAGAGGGGGAAGGGGAGGGGGAGAGAGAGAGAGAGAAACATTGATGAGAGAGAACATCGATTGGCTGCCTCCTGCATACCCCCGACTGGGAATCGGGCGCACAACCTGGGCATGTGCCCTGACCAGGAACTGAACCTGCGAGCTCTTAGTGCATGGGTCGACGCTCAACCACTGGGCCACACCGGCCAGACAGCCTTTGTCTTTCTTATTAGGAGCTCCCCTCCTCCTCAGAGACTCTGCTTTCTCTGTCTCAGGCTTTGGAATGAAGTTTAAGGATGGAGAGGACACCAGGGAGGACACATCAAAGAGGATGGAGTGGGACCGAGTGCTGTCGGCTCGGTGCAAGGGGCTCAGCCCCCCGTTCCCAGGTCACGAGCTGACCCCTGTCAGGGGTCTGACCAAATCTGAGCAGCCTCTGGAAAGAGGGGGGCCCCACAGGGTGGCAAAGCCTTACATGTGCCCTGAATGCGGCAAAGGCTTTAGCAAAACATCTCACTTGACCAAGCACCAGCGCACGCACACCGGGGAGCGGCCGTACCAGTGTCCCATGTGCGGGAAGGGCTTCAGCGACCGCTCCAACTTCAGCACCCACCAGCGGGTCCACACGGGCGAGAAGCCCTACCGGTGTGCTGAGTGTGGAAAGCGCTTCAGCCAGAGCTCCAGCCTGGTGATCCACCGCCGGACACACACCGGGGAGCGGCCCTACGTGTGCACTGAGTGTGGGAAGCGCTTCAGCAATAGCTCACACTTCAGCGCCCACCGCAGGACGCACACAGGCGAGAGGCCCTACACATGCCCGGCCTGTGGCCAGGGCTTCCGCCGGGGCACGGACCTTCACAAACACCAGCAGACTCATGGTGAGGAGAAGCACCCCACAGCTACACCGAGGGAGTGCAGCTGCCACCCAGACCCTTGCAGCTCCAGGAGTTCCCAGGGGCCAAAGCCTGACCACCAGGCATGTAAGTCAGTCACAGTACATGAAGCTGCCCGAGCTGTTACCCGGAACCAGAAACGCTGACGTTGAGGTATCTTCATACCAGCTGTGTGCTTCCCTGGGCCCGGCATGAGGACACAGCAGTGGGACATTTTGGGTGGAGTGTTGGGCACAGAGCAGATGTATTAGAGACAGGGTTGCTGTATAAATGACCACAAACTGCCCGGCTTACAACAGGAATTAATTCTGTCAGTTCAGGTGGCCACAAGTCCAAAATCAAGGTGTCTTTAGCACTGGTTCTTTCTGGAGGCTCTGATAGAAAAATCCTGTGCCTCTTCCAGCTGCTGATGTTACCCACAGTCCTCTGTCTGTGGGCTCAGAGCATCACTCCTGTTGCTGCCTCTGTCGCTACGGCCTTCTCCCTGTGTCTGTGTCCTCTCCTCTTCTAAGGATACATTGTATGAAATATATTGTATTTAAGCCCCCCCAATCTTAACTATTTCTGCAATGATCCTATTCCCAAATAAGGGCACATTCTGAGATTCTGATTGGACTAGAATTTGGAGGATACTCTTTAACCACTGCGGGGGAAGCCGTAATGGCTGCAGTTGCTTGTGGCATTATGTACCCCAGCCTTCCCCTCCAACCTTGCCACACTTTCAAAATGTAGGTGATGGGGGCTTTTCCTGCGTTCCAGTGGTGTCAGCAAGGAAATGGGGTGAGTTGGGAGTTAGCTTTGAGGATCCAGTTGTTTCGTAGGATGGATGCCTAGTGTGGGAATACTTCCATCTCCTGACCTCTCCCACCCATGAGGAAGCCTGGGGATCTCACTGGCCTCGCCATCCTCCCAGGGTAAGGGTCTCGCCATCCTCCCAGGGTAAGGGTCTGGGCTGCCTCTGCTCCAGCCCCAAGTGGCCATCTTCCAGGACACAGGCTGGCCTTGGTCACCCCACTTTGTCTTTCTGAGGCAGACGTGCCTCTCTGATTTGTTCATATCCACAGTCTCCTGAGTGGCTGGGGGGAAAAGTAGAGTCTCCTTGTTCAGTTTAGTTATCTCTGGAGTCATGGGGCAGCTGCTGAAACCACTGGGTTCTGGAACATTCCATCCAGAAGTGTGGCTGTTCCTCACTCCTGGGTGGCTTTGGTCCTCATGCCAGTTCTTGATGCTCCCCACTATTTTGTCACTGAATCACTGTATATATTTTCACCTTTCTATACAACCCAGGTTCCAGGGCATGTGACCTGCTCTTCTCTCAATAAAAGATGTCAGTCCTCTTACCATGTGCTCTGTCCTGTGTATGTATCCTCTGGAGAATGGAGCCGCCTGGTTTAAGGACGGTTTTTACCATCTAGGCCAGCTTCCAGGGCCTGACTTACCCAGTGCAGGGCTGGGTAGGAAGAGACCCTTGCCCACCCTCAGTGGACAGCCGTCAGCAGTGACCCCAGCTGAACGCTGGAACATGCACCCAAATGCCAAGGACTCTGCAGCATGGGATTTTTCTGCTCTTCCCATGGGGCAGGCAGGGCAGAAGGGGTCTGAGACTGATCAGCAGAATCCTGGAAACAGGTTGGGGAGGGAACAGTAGTGCCATGGATCAGGGCTTCAACCTGTTGGGCAGCAGGGCTGAGAAAAGAGTTATAAAAGGGCTATGAAAATGGCTGTGGTGGGAGGTAGTGCTTGTAAGGTGACAGAGTGAGAGACAGCAGTGCCGCCTGTGGGCCCCCAGCTCTTGCTGGTTATGCACAAGGATAACCTTGTGAAATCGGGACAGTTTCAGATGTTAGAACATTCAATATTCTCTGCATTTAAAGGTCAATTCCACCTTTAGTTTGGAAGAACCTTAGAATCTCTATGTGTTTTGTGTCTTTTTTTCATTGTTTTTATTTTTATAACAGATGTTTCTCCTTTTCCCCCCATTGACACCCTCCTCCCAATCCTGCCCCCACCCCAGCATGACTTTGTGTTTTTTGTTTGTTTGTTTTGGTTTGTGTGTGTGTGTGTGTGTGTGTGTGTGTGTGTGTGGTACGTGCCCCTAGCGGGAACCAAACCTGGGACTCTCTGGTCCGCAGCCCGATGCTCAACTGCTGAGCCAAACTGGCCAGGGCATGACTTTGTGTTTTAAAGAAAAAAGAGAAATCACATTTCAATCAAAAGTTCATTTGGTGTGTGCGTAGTGTGTTAATTTAAATATACAAAATAGCAAGTATCCAGGGACCCAGAAAATCAGGCTAAGTTCTCTTTCAAGGCCCTTTCTAGCCTGAAATTCTCTAAATATGTTTAACTTACGTTTTGTGGTTTTAAAAACCCTTGTATGATGGAAATAACAGATGCACATTAAAGATAAAAAATGCAGAAATGGACAAAGATGAATAGGCTTGCAGTTCCACAATTGGAACAAAACCATCGTCTTCGTGGGCTTTCCTTCCAGGCCCTTTCGGAAGATTGGGGTCACGTGAGTTGTCATCATGCTGTATGTTCAAGTTTGTGCTGGCATCTTAGCTCCAAATGCATGAAAATGTTCTGACCAAATTGTAACAGAGGACAGATCACAGTCCGAGAGGCTGTGTGCTGCAAAAGCACTGCTAATGGAAACATGGGAGGAGAGCGAAGGGACCATGACGGCCTACAAGAGTTGACAGAGTCAAACATCCCGCTAATCTCCTAAGATCCAGTCCCAGAGGCATCTATAGTTGGCCCAGAGGAGTCACCAGGACCTCCCTGGCAGTCCCTGGCCCAAGAGTGTCCTCCAGGGCCCCGAGATTTCCTACTGAGGGCCTGGCCAGGACACTCTGCCTCAACTCAAGAGCGTTAGGTGTTGCTTCCTTCCAGTCCCAGATCCAGCTGTATCTCCAGGGGCCCGAGCTTTCTGGCTGCTAGGACCCTTGCTGGCAGGCAACTGGGGCTGAGCCATCCCCTTCCGAAAAGCCCTGAGCTGCTGGAGAAGCTGACTTTTCCCAGTACAGTCCCTGTAACACAAGAGAAGCAATCTCAGTCAATGCCTAGTAGAGGCCAAAGCTCCCAAAGCTTCACCGCTGAAACAGGACACACAAAACCCAGTACTTCCAGGAGCATTTTCCCCAGTTCTTGAGATGTAACAAATAATGAAGGCAGCTTTCCACCCTTGCTGTCACAATTTGTGTCAGAAGCACATCTGGGATGAAACCTGTGTGACCTTTGTCAGCCCATATTTTCCTTCCCTCTTTTTTCCTATGATGCCTGATCATGGACCACAGTATGGGAAAAGTTATATTAGACTGACATTCTCTCTCTCTGTTTTTTAAATGCTCACCGGAGGATATTTTTTCCACTGATTTTCAGAGAGAGTGGAAGGGAGGGAGGGAGGGAGAGGCCAGGGCATAAATTGACATTTCAAAGGGTACAATCTGCAAGCTTTTCAATTCCAAAAACGATGGACACTGCCACACCACGTGATTGTAACTCGCCCATGACCAGTGTGGCCTCCCCACGAAGGAGACTTGAGCCTTCTCTGAATTTGACGTTTCACATCTTAATTCACCTAAGCCTTTCTTTTCTGGCTAACAACCATCACTTTACTCCATCCCTATACTTTCTCTCCACTTCCACTGCCATCACCTGTTGGGAACAAAATCAATTTGGGGAGCTGTTTTTCAGAAAGAAAATGTATTAATCCCTTCTCAAGAGCAGGCTAAGGTGTCCTTGGTGATGTCCGGGCACAGCAGGCAGGCTGAGGCAATGCTGGGCTCCAGAGACTACCCTCCACACTTCCCAGACCCCCTTCCCCCATACACCCTCGTGTGCTGGCTATTTGGGTGCAACACACAGAACTGAAAGCATAAATGTTAAATGTGCCAGGGGCTTGTGCGGAAAGCAGACAGGGAGCATCCCCAGGCAAGTGGAGCCCGTGGTGGTTACCGTAGCCGTGCTGGGCCCTGCTGGTCTCTCAGAGCAGCTGTCTCTTCTCCGCCTGCCTCCTCACTGTCGGAGGAGCTGGAGCTGGAGCTGGGGCAGAGGAAACGAGGGTTTGCTGGATGTGCCCCAGTCCACCCAGCCAGACAGGCTCCTACCAAGGACTTGGAGTGCCCAGGCCCCCCTGGTAACCCAAGGCAGAAGGATGGGCAGGCCAGCCAAAGCCCATCCAGCCCAAACCGAAAGGCCACTGGGCTTCCTGCCAGGTGGTGGAGGGAAGTACCCCAGGGTGATGTACCCCACCCTAGACTGTTTGCTTAGACCTCTGCTTGAAAAAGATTGATGACTGCCTCTGCTTTCTCCCTTTCTGCTGGGAGAGCCTGCTGAGGAAGAAGTGGGACTGTTGGCCAGGCTTGGCTCCCAGCTAAGAGCATTTCTCAGCTGTGCGGTGCTCTCAGGACTTGCCCATGGCCAAATCTTCCCATCTGTCTGTCTGTCGAAGTTTCTGTTCCTCCCTAGGCCAATGTGGCATCCACAAAGCAGTGTGTTTGCTGCAGGGCTGTCATCGCTCCTTGTACCTTTTCAATGACCCCTGGTCTGATGGCTCTGTGGGCCTCAGATCGATGAAGGTGGTGGGAGGCTCCGCTGGGCTCCTTAGCCAACACTGACTCAGTTTGGCCTGGACCAGCTCCGGCAAAGCACATCTGAGATGAGAAGAGCAGAGATGCTGAATCATTTCTCAGTGATTACTTGTGTGTGACCTGTGCTGGGCTCATGACTGCCACTGACTGAGTGCCCACTGTGTGTAGGGTACTGAGGTGGGCCTATCTCTTACTCTTCAGAACAACCCTTAAGATTTAGGCCAGTGCCATCTTACAGAACTTTCTGTGATGATTAAAATGTTCTGTCCTGAACAGTGTGTCTAAGTGGTTAGAGCGTCGGCACATGCACAGAAGGGTTGCAGGTTTGAGTCCCAGTCAAGGGCACATACCTGGGTTGCAGGTTTGATCTCCAGGCCTGATCAGGACCCTAGAAGCACGCAATCAATTGATGTGTCTCTCACATCAATGTTTATTCTCCCTCCCTCCCTCCGTTCCACTCTCTCTAAAAATAAAAATAAAAAATATCCTCAGGTGAGGATTAACAACAAAAATGTTCTATATATGCGCTTTCCATCAGGGTATCCACTTGTCACAATTTACATTTAGGCTAACTAAAATTAAATTAATACAATAAATTGAAGAATTCACTTCCTTGGTTGCACTGGCTGTATTTCAAGTGTTCAGTAACCACATGTGGCCAGTGGCTATGATTGCACAGTGCAGGTCTAGACATTTCTAGTGGACACTTTGGGATGCCTGGGACAGAAGTCAGTTCAACTAACTCGAGTGAAAAGGGAATCGCTGGCTCTCGGATTCCTAAGAAGAGTGGAACAACCAAAGTGTAGGAAGGGCATGGATACAGCCGAGCCCTGTTCCCACCTCTGCTCCTCCCCACCCAGCTTTAGTGTTTCTCACCACAGTTGGCCTGTCTCCTCCCTCCTACCTCTACCCAGAGATACCAGGGTGGAAATTCTAGGGAAAGGCTCTGATTGGCCTGCCTGGGGTCAGATGTTCAGGGACAGTGGCCAGAAGACCAGGGCCCTATGTCCTGGGAAGGCCATGTGGATGGTGAAGGGAAGGTTCCCATGGGGTGGGGGAAAGAGCAGGTGCTTTGGGGCTTGAGTCTTAGCTCTGCCACATATGGCCTGGGGAAGTCAACCTTTCTGAACCTCAGTTTCCCCATCTATAAAATGGAGATAATAGTAGCACCCACCTGATCAGATTCTTGAGATGAAATAAATACACATCAAGTGTCCCACCCACAATAGGCTGCAAGGCTGGGGGCCAGTTCTAAAGAGGACAGGGCCATGGCTGGCGAGATGTCCCACCTGCTTCTGGCCTCTAGCTGCTTGTCCTGGGGCATGTCCACAGGAACCTTCCAGGCAGAAGAAGAGGCTCTGGACTGTGTGGCACACAGGAGGGTGAGCTGTTCCATGAGCCTGTCCTGGGTGCTGGGCTCGGCGTGATCTGATGGGTGAGCAATGGAGGCTGCCTAGTGGGGACTGGGTCACTGACTTACAGTGGCCTGACCCCTCATGTGGATGAACCTCCAGGTTGTACATGGAGAAGTGAGGGGGCCTAGGAGGCCCTGCCCCAACCCACCCCTTTGGTACCCCACCTCCTCTCAACAGGGCTGAAGGAGGAGTATCTTTAGAAGCAGGGAGCTGTATTCGAACCCCTCATAGGGGTGACTTATTAACACTTTATCCCACTCCCTCACTCCCTAATCCCACTTGTCAGACGGAACCATATTTAATAGTTCTTTGTGTTCACTTTTTTAAAAAGAAATAATGCCCTGGCCAGTTTGGCTCAGCAGTTAGAGCGTCAGCCTGCGGTCTGGAGAGACCCAGGTTCGGTTCCCGCTAAGGACACGTACCTCGGTTGCAGTTTGTCCTCGGCCCTGGTTGGGTCGTGTGAGTGGCAACCACTCGATGTGTCCCTTTCATGTTGATGTTTCTCTCTCTCTCTCTCTCTCCCTTCCCACTCTATCTGAACAAAATATCGAAAAATGTCCTCAGGTGAGGATTAAAAAAAAAAAAAAATAGGAACAGGATCATTCTCTGTAGATTTTTTTCACTGAATATATTACATCTTTCTGCGTTAGTATATACAGATTCCCTCACTGAGCTGCAGAGTGTTCTGTGCTTCAACAGATTTAGTTAGACTCCTATTGAATATTGTTACTAAATATGAGGAGCCTTCACTCTGGAACTGGAGGCCTAAGTGGAAGTCCTGCTCCTTCACCTCAGTCCTGTCTCCATTCACCTTTGCGAGCCAGGCCTGGAGGGGATGGGGAGCTTCTGTGTTATTCACAAAACTGCCCAGAGCAAGGCCACAAGTGCACAGAGTAAAGACTGTGAAGGAGCATCTAGGAACCACTACAGGGCGCACCCTGAGGGCACACATGGGCCTAAGGTAGCTCTATTTTGTAAACAGGGCGACAGTAGAAGCAGGATTGTGTCTAGAAGCTGGCTGAAGAAGCTAAAAAGGCAGGATTACCTTCCTCCCAGAAGGAAAGAGAGAGAAGCTTCAGGAGGTGGGTAGGAGGAAAAGGTGAGGGTCAAGGGCAGGGACCACATCTGAAGGGCCCCCTCTTGTATCCTCTGGTCCACACCTGGCACATGGCAGGCACTCATACAAGTAACGAATAAATGAATGAGTAAGTGAATGAACAAAGTCTTTCAAGGACTGGCACCTGAACTGTTCAAGATGGTGAGGGCTGAGCAACAGAGAGGACATGGTAGGCTGCAGGGCTGACTGTGCCCAGACCACGAATCTATTTTATAGAGAGGCCCCGGAAGGCGCTGCTTGTGGGGATGCACTTGGGCCCTGGTGTTTAAGGTCAGACCTTGGCCCTGGAGGCGATCAGCTGCCCACCACACCTCTCCAGGTGCACGATCTCCCTGGTCCTTTTCTTGTCCAGCCAGACTCTGAAGGACGTGATCCAAATCCCACTCTTCAAGTTGCTGAAATGATTCAAGTGGTGATTACAAGGCTGCCGCAGGGTGCCGGAGGCAATGGAGGCTGTCATGGGATTCCCCGGGGTAGGAATCAGGGTTTGGAAGCATGCCCTCATTTGCAGATGGGACTCACTCATCTACCCTGCGTGGGTTGCAGAATGAACCACTTGGGGTTCTGTATCTCTTTCCTATGCCTCTTTGGGCAATAATTCTGTGTCTGGCACAAAGGCACATTTTCGCCTGGAGAAACCCAGTGTCTTCTTAAAACTTTTTAGCTTCATACAGATTTAAAACATTGGAAGGTTAAAAAGTTTTGCTTTTAAGAAAAATTACCTCCATGATCACCTTGATGCCAGTTTTCCTTACGTTGTTAAACAGATTATCCAAAATTTATAAATAAGGCAAAAAAGAGAATTGCATACTTTTCTATGTCATGCTGGAGCTTTTCTAAGATGCTCACCTTTCTAGGGGAAGGTTGGTTTGCACAACTGAGCAGGGCCCACCTATTTTATGACTGTAAAACTGAGAAGGTACAATGGTTTTCTTTCCTGTCCAGTAAAGAAGATACCTACATAGATATCAGTTCTATTGCCCTGTAGGATATTGACCAATTTTGTACTTAATGTAGCAATTTTATCTCAGCATTTATTTATTTTTCTCAGTGTCTTACAGAATCCTAGTTAACAGGTATTCATTATTTGTATGAGAATGGGAGTTTGAACGTCTTGAGAATTATGCTTTGACAGAGTCTGTTCTCTATCTTATATGCAGTTGTGCGTCTTTATAAACATGCTGAGGATTAGTTCTCTTTTTTTAAAAAGAAGGAGTCTCCTTGCTCTTCCTTGTTCTTGTTAATTCTACCTGAAGATGGTCTGTCTGCCAGGACCTGACAACCCCTGAGACAGGCATGATAGCCTGCCTACAAGTGGACAGGGGACCATGGGCCTAAGGTAGCTGCTGTAGAGTGAATGTTGGTGCCCCTCCCAAATTCACGTTGGAATCCTAACCCCAAAAGTGATGGAATTTGCAGGTGGTGACTTTGGGAGGTGATTAGATCATGGAACTAGTGTCCTCATAAAAGAGCCTCTAATCCGTTCCACCAAGTGAGGACAAAGGGAGAAGATGGCAGGCCCTCACCAGACACAGTATGCGCCAGTGTCTTGATCTTGGGATTTTGTCATAGCAGCGCCCACAGATTAGGACAGGTGTAGTGGGCCAGCCCTCAAGTTGGCCTATGAAGGAGCAACTAGGGACCACTACAGGACGCACTCTGAGGATGCACAGGGCAGGGGAGCGGCCTACCTGGAGGGAGAGCACTAGCAGTCCTTCCTGGGGCCCCTGTGGTGGCGTTCCTGGTCTTGGATCTGCCACTGCAGCTTCACAGGGCATTTCCTTCCCTTGACTGTGGTCACTGCAGGCGGGGTCCCAGGCACCCCCGGTGACTTTATGAAGTAGGTCTCTCTCAATCATCTTCCTTCTCTCCCTTCGGAGGGCTCTCTGTTTTGCAGAGTCTGAGCCCTCCCAAGCCCAGGAGGCAGCATTTGGGTCCATCCTCAAGTCTCTTTTTGGGAGACAGAGGGTGGCTTCTCCCTGCGGCCCCCAGGGAGGACTCAGGGAGCCTTTGGTGTTCAAGGACATATCCCCAAGGTCACATTCCTGCCACGTGGGGGTCTCCTCAGGCATCCTAAGAAGAGAGCTGCTCTCACCACTGCTCTCCAAGGGCTGGCCAGGGTCCCCTCCTTCCTTCATCCTTGCATTCCGTTCACCCCAGGGCTGTGCAGAGAACTCCACAGGCACCACACATGGCTATTGAGAAAACAGGTGTCCTTGGTTAGCCTCAAAACCATATGTTAAGGAAATTTTTTATTTATTTTTAATTGTAAATGTGTATATAACAAATTTTGTCATGTTAATATTTATAAATGTAAAATTCAGTGGCATTAAGTATATTCATAATGCTGTGCAACCATCGCTACTGTCCATTTTCTAAGCTCTTCCATCACCCAAACAGAAACTTTGTACCTTCCCTTGCCCAGCCCCTGGTAAACGCTAATCTATTTTCTGTCTCTATGAACTTGCCTATTCTAGATATGTCATAGAAGTAGAACCGTACACTATCTATTCTTTTGTGCCCTTTGATTTAACTCAATGTTTCCAAGGTTCATCACATTGTGGCAAGTGTCAGTATTATTCCTTTTTGTGGACTGAATAATATTCCACTGAATGGCTAGACTACATTTTGCTTATCCATTTTATTTGTTGATGAACATGAGGGTTGCTTCCACCTTTGGCCACCGTGACTAGGCCACACAACTATTGAGGGGTGGGCAAAATGAAACTCAGGCCCTTTGGCTCCAGAGCAAGCCCACGGCTCTACCCCCATGAATTGGTACAAACTTTCCCATCTCGTTTTTTTTTTTTTAATCATCCAGAATAACAGCTGAGGTAATCATAGAAATGAAGAAAATAAAATAAAGCCACATTAATCAGGGGTCTTAGCAACCCTGGGAATTTCTCCTGTTTGGGATTCTTTCAAACATACTTCTAGGCATAGCTGAGTGAGTGGATGACTTCTGTCATGGTGGTGAGGGGACATGCCCTGGCTCTGTAAAATGACCGTGTGTCAGTGCTCACACTGATAACTGAGTGTGGCTTGGGGGGTCAACAGGAATAGCAGGGGCAAAATCAGACAGAAAAGAAGTCCCCACCCCTGGTGCTAAGTGTACTGGGCTCCTGAAAAAATACTATGGACAAGGTGGGTAGATGTTTGGTGTCAACTCCTTGGGTTGTATTACCTGGAGAAAAGCCTGGGTGTACAGAAATGCTGGACCAGGTTTTTTTTTTGTTTTTTATTTATTTTTTTAATCCTCACCCGAGGACATTTTTCCACTTTTTTTTGTTCAGATAGAGTGGGAGGGAGAGAGAGGAAGAGAGAGAGAGAGAGAGAGAAACATCGACGTGAAAGGGACACATCGAGTGGCTGCCACCCGCACGACCAACCAGGGCTGGGGACAAACCGCAACCGAGGTACATGCCCCTAGCGGGAACCGAACCCGGGTCTCTCTGGACCTCAGGCTGACGCTCTAACCGCTGAGCCAAACTGGCCAGGGCTGGACCAGGGGTTTTAACCTTTGACCCAAACTGCTGTTAGAGTCCATTGAGAGTCATGGACACTCACTCCCACACCCCAATCTGCCAGCAGGTTCCCAGCTTAGTGGCTCCCTGGAGCCTGCATTCCACAGACCTCAAGAGGAGAACTGTTTGCTGGAGCGACCCAGGCCTCATCAGGGTCTTCAGCCAGCTCCTCTGACAAGTCTGGAATCAGGGTGCTTTGATTTCGCTGGTAGATGAACAGCTCTTCTTCTCCGCACTCTGACTGTGGACAGACAAGAGAGCTCTGGGATTACACGGCAGAGGGCAGAGCCAAGAGGGCCATGCTCCCTTTACCTGGCCCCATCTAAGCCCTGGGCTACTTCCTGCCCAGGAAAAGTAGGCTCAGCAGCACCACCTTGTGGAGGTGAGATCCAGGGCTCTCAGTTGTTTACGTACTAGTCATCCTTAAGATGTTGTATGCAGTCAGGCGGAGCCATCGGTGTGGCTCCGCCGTTGAGTGTTGACCCATGCACTATGAGGTCCCTGATTCGGTTCCCCGGGCAGAGCACATGCCCAGGTTGTGAGTCAAATCCCTAGTGGGGGGCATGTAGGAGGAAGCCGATCAATGTCTCTCTCTTTGATGTATCTCTCTCTCTCTAAAATCAATAAAAGAAAAATTATTACAAAAAAAAAAAAGATGTTGCATACACAGGTACCTGGTTAATGCCTGGTGCCAAATGAATTGGGCATCAAAGTGGTAGCTAAAGAGCAGAGTCCAGCCTTCCCTCTCCTCTATGACTTGAGCCATCATGTAATGACATAGAGCCTTGGTTTGTCACCTCTAAGGTAGGGTGGGGAGGCACTTATAGTCACCAGCCCACCTCACAGGGGTAGTCTGAAGATGAGAGTAACTAAGACCGAAGATGTGAAAAGGCACTGGGGTCACATTATCAACTCCCTATTAGCCTTGCCGTGCACTGGAAGATCCCCGAGGTCCAAGCTGTGTCATGTTCATCTTTGCAGGTGCCACAGGTAGGACCCAAATCTGACTTGTTACTTCTAACACCTTTGCCCTTTCTCTAAATGCCCAGATCCAACTTATGTGTTTAACTCTCACTGCTCAGCTCCTACCAGGTGCATTGCCCACTTTGCTCTATTCATGGGGTCGCTGTCACGTCTTATGTGTGTACATGCCTAATTTCCACTATGTGGAAAAGCTGATATAGCTCATTTAAACCTAAATTCAGAGTCACTTTCGTCACCCAACATTCTCTTAGTTGGTAGAAACTGGAAACACAGTTATCATCATGGTGAAGCATGGCCCACCACAGTGTACAATGTTACAAAGGGCTCCTGCTCCTTGAACAGGCTGAGTAGGCTCTTAAATGTTTGTTGAATGAATGCGTGTGAGCAATAAGAAAATTACTATGTATTATACATTCATCATGTGTCAAGCACTATGCTCTAATGTAGATTATTTAATCCTTACAACGATTTACAATGTGAAGCCTCGGTCCTTAACTCTTATATGATGTACATCTCTGTTTATCATCATCCTCCATAAAGCAAACTGGGGTGTTTGCCAGAATGAGAAAATTACTAGGATAAAGCCCTAGCTGGTTGACTCTGTTGGTTGGAGCACTGTCCCATGCACCAAAAGGTTATGGGTTCGATTCCCAGTCAGGGAACATACCTAGGTTGCAGGTTTGACCCCTGGTCAGGGCACATGCCTGGGTTGTGGCTTGATCCCAGGTAGGGGGCGTGCAGGAGGCAGCTAGTTGATGTTTCTCTCTCATTGATGTTTCTGTCTGTCTTTCCCTCTCATTTCCTCTCTCTCTCTCAAAAAAAAAAAAAAAAATCAATAAAAAATATTATTTTTTCTTTATTGATTTTAGAGAGAGGGAGAGAGAGATAGAAACACTGATGAGAGAGAACATCGATTGGCCGCCTCCTGCATGCTCCCCACTGGGGATCAGGCCCATGACCTGGGCATGTGCTGTGACCGGGAATAAAACCAGTGACCTCTTGGTGCATGGGTCGATGCTCAGCCACTGAGCCACATCAGCCAGGTAATATAAAAAATATTTAAGAAAAATGCTAGGATATAGATGATTTTGTTAACTCTATTAATTGAGCACCCACTCTGAGCCAGGCACTTTACAGAAGCCCAAATTCATACTAACAGTAACTATCTATTTTGCAATAAGGAAACCGAGGCTGACCCAGGTGTGGCAACTGTCCATAGGTTACATGGTAAGTTAGCAACCGAGTGGTGATGGGGACCCAAGTCTGCTTAACACTGCTGCTCCTGCTCTTCTTCCTCTGTTGAGGTGCTGTTCTCGACTCTCTGTTGGGCCAGGACTTGGCCAGAGCCACCACTGAGAGTGACTACCATTTCAGTGCATTATGATAAATCCTCAGAGGAATTCTCTAGTTGTCGTTTGGGGTCAGTGGTAAGGCCCAGGAGGGTGGTGAGCACCAATAAATATATTCAGAGAACAAAAAAGAGATGATGAATGCTGAGCTGATAAGCTCCATAGCTGTCCATGCGTAAGCAACACATTTGTCATGAAAAAGGAAAAGCAGTCAGGGCCTAGGACGATATGGGAAGAAGGCACTTACTTACCAAAGAGGAATCAGAGTCCAGAGATGGAAGCTGCTCCCTGACAGCCTCAAGAATGGCTTCCCAGGGCCCCATCTGGGAGGCCCAGGAAGAGGGCAGTGAGGGACCCACATCTTTGTCTTGGGATGTCATGGGGGCACAGGTTCAGGGGAAGCTTCTCAGTACACCATCGTCCAAGGAACCCTGCAGAGAATGCGGAGGGGGTGGGGTGAGGTGACAATATTCAGGGACCAAGGATCAAGAGCTGCGGCTGCCTTTTTAAAACATCTACCACTTTGTGGGGGATAAAAATGAACTCAAAGACCTTCTACCCCATTTCCCTTCTGGTTCTGCAGGTTCCTATTACTGAATGCCAAGCACTGTGCCCTGCACTGTGTGTGTGTGTGTGTGTGTGTGTGTGTGTGCAGTGTAGTGCAGTACGGAGGCCAAAGATTTTATATATATATATATAAAATGATATATGATAATATATAGATATATGTATTGATATGCAATGATGTATGTATACAGGTATATGATGCATAAAATTACACATGTCTATGATACATAGACATATGTAAACTATATATATCTCATATAACATAAATACTATTATCTACATTTTCTAGACTCAGAGAATTATATTGTTAGTAAATGGCAAAGATAGAATTTGTATCAAAATTAGAGAGGATTTTAGGCCCCACTACTTTTCCTACTCCCTTACAAAGAAAGAGATATTTTGGAATTCCCAGGAGATTTTTTTTTTTTTTTTGAGTCATCACTCAATTTAATCCCTTATACCCAGGCACTGAAACAGCCCTCCTTTTGTATCTCAGTCTAAAAGGAAAAGGCCCAGCCCCTCAAGGGTCAAGGGGACTTAAGGAATGTGGGATGATGGTACTTCTGGAGCCAGAGCCTGGAGATCCCTTGAAACCTGGGAGGCAGCTGTGCCTATAAAATGGGAAGACAACACCTGCTCCAGCCCTAGCCAACTATCATTCTGCAGCAGGGCTCCCGTCACTGTAGTAGCAGAAAACGTGAGTGGAGGCTTCTTGCTTCTTCTGTGCTTACAAGAGCGGAGACAGAAGCTTGGTGCACCCAGAACTGGGAACTGGGTCGCATGTAGTACATATAGCATGGGATGTTTTCTGGATGCAGGGCTGATCAGAGGACAACAGAATCGCGTAGGTGAAGGGGGCTACCGGAGACGGATAAATTCTTTAGGTGGACAAGGCAATGCAGGGAAAGGGAAAGACATTATGGGCTGCGGGAGGAACACGTACAGTGTCTCAGAGGAGTGAAAATTGCCAACAAGCTTGGGGCAGGAAGGTGTCAAATGAAATAAAACGGACCAGATCGTGAAGGGTCCTGGACGTCAAACTGAGGAGCTTGGCTCATTCAGCAGATGAGAGTGAGGCCAAATGATACGCGAACCAGCAGCTCAAGTTTAGTTCCTCCGAATCCCGACTCTTATTAATACATATCCGTTTTTTGGCTGCAGCCCGTTAGCCCCGCCCAAAGTCCCGCCCCCGACCCCAGATCCGAGGCGGGTGGTTGTTATGACAACTAGACGCCAACGGCCTCCGGGGTCAGGTTTTAAATGCTTGATACTCCGAAACCGGAAATCCCAGCGTCTGTCTTTCCACACATTACCAGTCCCTGTCTCCCCCGCATTCCGTCCTACTCTGGACATTTAGCTCTGCAGCTGCGGCAGGCCCGAGGCCCCTCACCTTCGGCCTCCTCTTCCTGCGCGGTCCTGACAGGGCTATAAGCAGTCTTCAGCCCGTCCCTGCGGTCGCGTTCGCTCCATTGGGCCGCGGCGCAAATACTGAGCCTTTTACCGCCTCGGATCCCCTCTCAGCAGTCTTACTTTACTGGACTGCCAACCGCCTCCACCCCCACCCCCGCGCCCCTCTCCTCGCGCCCCACTCCCCGCGCCTCTTTCGGGGCTTGGCCGTCTTGCGTCTCTTGCAATGGGATTTGTTCCTAGGATCAGTGGAGGGGGCGGGGCAGGCGCACTCCCCCTGCTCATTGGCTGAAGCGGGCGTCAAACAGAGAGCCGCGAGCTGACGGGAGGGGCCGGGTGTGGGACCGACGAATTCCACAGCGTCCAGAGCGGCTCCGCGGCTCCGCGAGCGTCCCGGCGTGCTCCGCGCCTCTGCAACCACTTCCGGGGCGGGAGCAGGGCGGTGGGTCCAAGCGCTGAGGTAGCCGGCGTGGAGGGGTCCCAGACGCGTGCGGCGGAGAGCGGGTCCCGTGGGAGGAGCTCAGAAGCAAGCGGACGCAGGGTCGGCGGCAGCAGCTGGCTGAAGTCAGCCCAGGGCTCGAGGCCCAGCGCAGGTAGGGTCCCCGGCGGCTCGGCCACGCTTGGTGCCGGCACCTGCTGCCCACCTGCGCAGCCCGCAGCGGGGCGTCTCAGCCCTGCGCTTGCTCGCGCTGTGAGCTTATGGATCGGAGCTTTTGCTGCTGCAGCTGTGGAGCGGGAAAGATAAAGCCACATTCCGTGTAGGGTTATGGAAGGAGGCGCCAAGGGACGTCTGTGCTGTAGGTGCTCGGGTTCTTCCCTAGGGCCCCTCCCTGGGGCCTGAGAACGAGGCTGGGGTACCCAGGCCCCGCGGAGGGCCCACGAGCCAGGGCGGGAGGGGATGCCCCCGGGCTTTTACAGATCTCTTGGCCGTCGTTGTGAGGGTCGACCACCACCGTCATCCTTTTTTTCTTAAGTTAACGTCTTGCTTATTTTTGAAGTAATGGATACTTAGTATTTTACAAAATGTACAGAACCAAAATGTAGGGTGAAAAAAGGTCCCACCCGTAGTACTACTTCTTTGAGATAAATTCTGCAAGTGATAAGTAAAAGACATTTTCTACCAATGTTCAAATATAATCATGTTATGCATGAATACCCCGTCATTGTAGAGCGTCTGGCATGTGGCAGGGTGCAAAGGAAGTAATAAATAATAGCTTTATGGTCCCTTTGCATCCACATTCTCTCTCCTTAAGCTCCTTGATCAGGGGCTTGGTTCTGATTGTCCCTCAGCACTCTTCAGGGTGTCGGATATATGAGCATCTAATAATAAAAGAGATAACTTGGGCCCCACCTACAGGAGGCATTTGGAGTAGAAGAGATACATCCACAGAAAGCTTGAGAGGTGTATTGAAAGGCGCTCTGAACTGACACTCAGCTTATTTGGCTTCTAACCCAGGCTCTGTGGGTCAGGACTGCTTGGGTTGAGGGTTGTCACCTGCGAAGTGAGAGCTGCTTGAACTCAGGCCTTGCCAGTGTGAAAGGCGGTGGTTCCAGCAGGCAGGGCTTTGCTCCAAATTTTGTTACCTGTAGGCCCCTTTACATGTACACATACTCTTGCAAAGGACCTACAATCATTTGTCCCCCAAATTGGCAGCTTGTTTGTTGTTTGGACACCTTGGCTGTCATTCGGTAGTAGGTACTGAGGTCTGAGTGGCATCTGTGAACTGCTGTGGTACCTTTACCCCATCTGAACTGCATGTAGTCTTTTTTGGTTTTCTCTTTCTCTCCCTTTTCTACACTTGCTTTCTTTTTCTTTCCCACCAGAATAGGAGACAGATGTCACTCCTGGACCTTAGAGTTCTACTAGGAAGCTAATGAATTGGCCTATTTGGGTAGGATTCCCAGAATAAAGAATAAAGGGCTATCATAATCATAGACTCTTCTTTCTGGTTTTGTCCTATCCCACTTTCAGGGGATGCATAGGAAGATTCCTAGTCACTTAACATTTGCTGAACACCAGTCACATCCTAGTTTCTGTGGTAGGGGCTCTCAATTTTTTTCAAAATTTATTTGTTTAAAAATTTTACATACAGTAAAATTCACTCATTTGGTGTTTAGGTCTCTGAGTTTTGATAAATACATAGAGTCACATATCCACCAATTACGATGCAGAACTGGTCCATCACCCCCAAATTCCCTCTTGCTAACCCTTTGTGCACCCTCCTCCCCCAACCCCTGTACTACTAATCTGTTCTCCAACCGTTTTATTTTGTCTTTTCTAGAAAGCCATATAAATGGAATCATACAGTAGGTAGCCTCTGAGTCTGGCTTTTAGCTCAATGTGTTTGAGATTGGTTCATGTGTTATATGGTATGTTGTATGTATTAACTATTGTTCTTTCTGCTTATTGCCAAGTTGCAGCATTCCATCCTATGAATGTGCCATTGTTTGTTTACTTGTTCTTCCATGTGTCTTTAACAGCAGCCCTTTGAGATATTATGTATCCATTAGACAGTGAAGAATTGCAGATGAGAGATGCTAAGTAGCAGAGCTAATTTTTTTAATCCTCACCAGAGGTTGTGTTTCTATTGATATTTTTTTAGGGGGAGAGAAAGGGATGGGGGGGTGGGAGACAAAGAGAAAGAGGAAGAAACATTGATCAGTTGCCTCCCGTTTGTGCCCCGACCAGGGATTGGACCCACAATCTAGGTATGTGCCCTGACTGGAATCAGACCCACAACCTTTTGGTTTACGGGACAATGCTCCAAACAACTGAGCCACCCGGCCAAGGCAGCAGAACTGAATTTTGGTCTAAGCCCAGGGTTCTTTCCCGCCACACCTAAGAGCTGATTTGGTCCACTGACCCAATCAGCATTTCTTTATTGACCATCCAAGAGGTTGTCAGACTTCTTGAGTTCCTGGAAAATACCCTTTCTAGAATGTGGGGCCTGAAGATTAATGAAGGAAAATATACACTGTAGTTTATGACTCACCATATATACTCTTCTGTTTCTGTCTCTTGACAAGCTCACAAAATCATACAACATTTAATGAAAGAAAGTTGTCTAAGTCAGTCCCAGGAAGGAGTTGACTGCATTGGGTAGCAGTCTGCTAAGATAGTGACATAGCTGCCTGCATACTGCAGGTAGGAATATGACCATCCTGTTTAATTGCCTGGAACCACCAGGAAAGAAAGATCTAACCCCTGGGCCTCCCTCCACAGTGATGTCGGAGCTCAGCGATGAAGCCAGTGAGCCAGAACTCCTGACCCGCAGCTTGTCCATGTGGCATGGGCTGGGTGCACAGGTCAGCTGGGAGGAACTGGCTGTGCCCTTGGATCTCCACACAGCTGCTTCCATCGGCCAGTATGAAGTGGTGAAGGAATGTGTGCAGCGGTAAGACATCTTGGGAAATGTTCCTCCTCCTCAGATTTTGAGGACCATCTCAGTGGCTTTAGCTCCCACATAGAAATATTAGTAAGTTAACCAGGCCTTGTAGACATTTAATACATATGATCTAGATTAACCCTGCTTATATAGGGCAGTTGTCAGTGATTTATGCTGGACTCTAATAAGGAAGGCAGTTTTTATTCCCAGGAAGAAAAAGCTTGTTTAAACTTTTTTTATAGGCTTAGTTAGAAACATTTCCAGGTTACTTTAACTAGAGTGACTTTATGGTTTTTACTAACTGCAGAAATGCTCAAAATAATAATAAAGATAGAAAGTAATGCCCTATGACCTACTATGACCTTTTTCCAAGTGGTTCATTTTAATCCTTTGTGCCCTCCTCTTCCCTCCAGCTTCTGCCATAGAAGAGGAGGAGGCAGCAAGGTTTATCTGCCCTTCTGGAGGATTACAACTGATCCAACTGCCCACATACCATTTTTACTAATGTTATACAAATATTAAGTCCCCGTGCAACAGCAGTGGTCTTTGACTGTGTTTTATTTGTAGTACAATGTGATATCTACTGTAATTTTTGGAAAAGAATCTGTCTCCTTGCCTCCACTCCTTGTGCTCATACTTTGTGCTCATATTTCCATTTCTCATTGATAACATAGAGAAACTATCAATGTCCATACTTACATGTGCTTTTTCCAGTTCCTCAGGTGCCAAAGCCAAACCTTATGTTTTTTGTTTGTTTGTTTTTATGTTTTTGTTTTTTTTTAATCCTCACCAGAGGATATTTTTCTGTTTATCTTTAGATAGAATGGGAAGGAAAGAGAGAGAGAGAAACATCAACGTGAAAGGGACACATCGACTGGTTGCCTCCCACACAACCCCAACCAGGGCCGGGGATTAAGCCACAATCGAGGTGCATACCCTTGACTGGAATCGAACCCGTGACTCATTGGTCTGCAGGCTGACGCTCTAATTGCTGAGCCAAACTGGCCAGGGCTGTTTTTATTGATTTTAGAAAGAGGAAGGGAGAGAGAGAAACATTGATTCTATGTAAATTCCGATGGGGATTGAACCCACAACCTGGGCATGTGCCCTGAGTGGGAATCAAACCAGTGACCTTTGGGTGCACAGGATGACACTCAACCAACTGAGCCACACCAGCCAGGGCCCAAACCTTGTTGAAGCCCTAGATTTCTAGTTCCCAACTGATAGCCATCACTTATAAAAATCTGGCCAGTCGAGCGCAAGTGTACTCTGGTAAGGGATAACCCATTGTACTCCTATACCAGGTGGCCTTGGGATTGTGTAGCTGGGTACTCAGGCAGCACATTTTCCCCACAGGGTCACCAAGACCCCAGTTATAACTGCTGCTATGGTATTCTTGGGTTTTTAAGACTTTGGGTGTTCAGGTAAAATGCACAGTCCAGAGTGGCTCCACAAAGGAGAAGAGGGAAGTGTTTATATTCTGATTGGGCTTGGGATGCTAGCCAAACTCACGGCTTACTCACAGTAAGGCAGACTGAGGACCTGAGGAGTTGGAGGCATCAGAATGGGGGATTGGCTGACGGGAGGTGTGAGAGCCTTAGATATGCTCTGCCAAGGGTCAGGCCTTTCTTTTTCCATATGGAATTGAGTGCTCTGTCAATGAAGGTCACATGGTGAGGATGAATTGGTCTTCATGTGGTTTCCCAGACAGTGGCTGTTACTGAATTCCTGGAATCAGGACCTTTCAGAATGACTGTGTGGGCACCCCAGACTCAATAGAAGATGTTAGTGAATGTTATGGCTTATTACGTGCAAACCTATGAGAGGCACAAACTGTGTGGATTGATTGGAAGATTGATTAGCTCCACTGGAGGCAAGGACTGTGGAAGAGGAAAGGCTATGGGGATGAACTTACACAGGATGTTCCTCCAAGTGGATGTTCCTGGAAGCACACATTTTTTTCCTGTGGGAAATGTTTTCCTAAAATATTAATGGAAATTGGTGAGAAAGGTAGGATTATTTGGTCACGGATTTTCTAAAAATGTTTCTGTAGGGTAAGGTGACAAAGGAGAATTCAATTGCAGTGGGACTCCATTGTCTTAAGTCCCTTCCTCTCCCCCCAGCATTGGATAGCAGACTGTGGTCTGTTGTAGGAAAGTATTCAAAGCTCCGGGTCAGGATCTCTTGACCTTGGCACTGCTGACAATTTGGGCCAGGTCATTCTTTGTAGTGGGGGCTGTGCTGTGCACTGTAGGATGTTTAGCAGTATCCCTGGCCTTGACTCCGGCTCTAGTAAACCCCACATGTGAGACGGCTGGGCATGTCTAGCATATCTTGCGTTTGTTTAGGAGAGAGTTAGATTTGAATAAGAAGAATGGTGGTGGCTGGACCCCGCTGATGTATGCCTCCTACATTGGACACGATACCATCGTGCACCTGCTGCTCGAGGCGGGGGTGAGTGTGAATGTGCCGACCCCGGAAGGGCAGACTCCACTGATGCTGGCTTCCAGCTGTGGCAACGAGAGCATCGCCTACTTTCTCCTCCAGGTGAGCTACGAGGGGACTCAGGCCCAGAAACCTGAGGGGCTCCCAGCTGCTGTGGCAGAGACATGAACCACTGTAGGACATGTTGTGCGTGCGCGTGTAATCATTTTTATTCTTTCAGCATGACGACCTGGAGGGCGCCTGCCCCACGTAAAGGAGATGAGATGGTAACGAGCATTCTGTGTTCTCTTGAAGCAAGGTGCTGAGCTAGAAATGAAGGACATTCAAGGCTGGACTGCCCTCTTCCACTGCACCAGTGCAGGGCATCAGCAGATGGTCAAGTTCCTTTTGGACAGTGGAGCAAATGCCAACGTGAGGTGATTACCAGGTCTTAAGGGCCATAGAAGTGGATATAGTCACATCTAACTCTAAGGAGGGCAACTGTAGAGGAAACTACAGGCTAGAGTCAGGGCAGCCCCTCTTCCATATGAAGGGTTCAGACAAAGGGGCAGAAGAGACAATCCTGCCCAGGTGCAGGAGGCCTAGGGATACTTCTTCTCCCCCCTTTCTGAATTCTCATTGCTTTATTTTATTTATTTTTTAAAATCTTTATTGTTGAAAGTATTACAGATGTTCCCCATTTTCTTCTCCCATTAACTCCCTCCTCCCTGCTCCATTTCTGGCCTTTTTGCACACCTGTTAGGTGACATTGCATGCAGCACTTCAAGCTCTCTGAACATCATTTTCTTTTCTTTTTCTTTTTATCATCACCCGAGGACACTTTTCCATATTTTGTTCAGATAGAGTGGGAGGGAGATAGAGAGAGAAACATTGATGTCAAAGAAACTCATCGAGCGGTTGCCACCCACATGACCCAGCCAGGCCAGGGACAAACTGCAACCGAGGTATATGCCCTTATCGGGAACTGAACCTGGATCCCTCTGGACCGCAGGCCGATGCTCTAACTGCTGAGCCAAACCGGCCAGGGCCTGAACATCATTTTCTTTATCTGAATACTGAGGATAGCAATACCTATATCATGGAGTTGTTAAAAGAATTACATATTCTTTTATATGCCAAGGGCCTAACATAGTGAATCTCACTTAAATGACATGCATTAAATGCTAATTTCTTTCTCTTTTTGGCCTTATCAGGTGAGGTGTTTCTTTGAAAATAGTCATGAGTTTTATAAGCTGAAAGGGATATTGTCTAAAGCATGTATGATAATCCCTTTTTTCCCCTTTATTTTTATTGAATTTGTTGGGGCAACATTGGTTAATAAAATTATACAGGTTTCAGGTATACAGTGCTGCAATACATCATCTGTATATTGTATTGTGTGTTTACCACCCTAAGTCACGTCTCCTTTCATCGCCATTTATCCCCCCTTTACCTTCTATCTCCTTCCATACACCACCCCCATAATCCCCTTTCAACACAGCATCTAACTGGCACTGCCCACAGCCCCTGGTTGATATCATCTATTGTGAGGCACACCATAGCTTTACATGCCACCAAAGAAGAAAAAATGCTAATTAAACCGCAGCTCACGTATGGATTTTTTTTTTTTTTTAATCCTCACCCGAGGACATTTTTGCACTCATCTTCAGATAGAGCGGGAGGGAGGGAGGAAGAGAGAGAAAGAAACATCGATGTGAGAGAGACACATCAAGTGGTTACCACCCACACAACCCCAACCAGGCCGGGACAAACTGCAACTGAGGTACATGCCTTTAGTGGGAACTGAACCCGGGCCTCTCTGGTCCGTGGGCCGATGCTCTAACCGCTGAGCCAAACCGGCCAGGGTTTTTTCTTTTTTTTCCTTTATTGATTTTAGGGAGAGAGAGATAGAAACATCGATGAGAGAGAACATTGATTGGCCGCCTCCTGCATGCCCCCCACTGGGGATCGGGCCCACAACCTGGGCATGTGTCCTGACCAGAAGTTGAACCGGCGACCCTTGGTTCACGGGTTGATGCTCAACCACTGAGCCACACCGGCTGGACTCACCTATGGATTTTGAGACACATTCTGACTGTGGAGATGTTAAAATGTAAACATGATGTGTTTTAGAATGGATAAAAACCAGTGTTTAGCTTAGTTTCTGTCTTCCAGACCAGTGTGAAGTGAGGGTTAAGGGGTACTGAAAACAGTGCTGAGTTAACCATAATCAAGCATAAAAAATAAGCATCAGGTACCAGGCATAGTAAGAGCAGGTAGATTATTAGTCCCAGAGCTTTGGGGAGGGTTCCTGGAGGATGTTAAATGGAAAAGATATGGTCTGGATAGGGGGATGGGAAACCTTAACTTTTTGTGAGCAGCTAAAGTTAGCTGCCTTTTGCAGGTGATTCAAGTGGAGACTTAAGAGATAGCAAGGGCGCCCTGGCCGGTTTGGCTCAGCGGTTAGAGCGTCGGTTTGCGGTCCAGAGAGACCCGGGTTTGGTTCCCACTAAGGGCATGTACCTCGGTTGCATTTTTTCCCAGCCCTGGTTGGGTTGTGTGGGTGGCAGCCACTCGATGTGTCCCTTTCACATCGATGTTTCTCTCTCTCTTCCTCCCACTCTTTCTGAACAAAAAATGGGAAAATGTCCTTGGGTGAGGATAAAAAAAAGATAGCAAGGGCAAACAGCTTAGAAGGAGTGGAGTAGGGAGACAGAATGTCTTTGGGACAAAAGATGAGAGCTGGAGTGGAAACCAGAAGAGTTCTTAAGGCTAGTGTGTTGGTAAGAACTTTTTTCATTTCTCGCCATTAATACTTGGGAGAGGGAGACCTCTGTACATAGAGATGGGTGACTGTCTATCAGCTTGGTTTTGTCTGCATCAGGGAAGCATCTCCCCAGCAGAACTTTTTTCTGCTAATCATCCGACTGGCCTCTGTCTTGCAGGGAGCCAATATATGGATTCACTCCTTTGATGGAAGCAGCTGCTGCTGGCCATGAAATAATCGTGCAGTATTTTCTGAATCATGTAAGTGACCCTCTTTATTAGCTTATAATTTAATTACAGCAAGTGGTGAATTATATCACTGAAGCATAAACTATAACAGAATTTCTGATACACAGAAATAACTGCTTTTCATCTAGTTATTTAACACATTTTCTTTTTTTTTTTTTTTTTATCATCCTCACCCGAGGATATTTTTCCATTTTTTGTACAGATAGAGTGGGAGGGAGAGAGAGAGAGAAACATCGACGTGAAGGGACACATCGAGTGGCTGCCACCCGCACGACCATCCAGGGCCGGGGACAAACTGCAACCGAAGTACGTGCCCTTAGCGGGAACCGAACCCGGGTCTCTCCGGACCACAGGCCGGCGCTCTAACCGCTGAGCCAAACTGGCCAGGGCATTTAACACATTTTCATTGAGTATCTATTGATGCCAAGTGTTGAGTGGCACTTAGGCATTAGGGGTATAGTGGTGAGTAAAAACATACCTATTCCTGTAAGGATTTTGGAAATACTATTACTTGAAAAGTATGGAAAGTGTGTGTGTGTGTTTATTTAAAAAAAAATTTTTTTTTCTTTATTGATTTGAGAGAGAGAGAGAGAAATATCAGTGAGAGAGAACATTGATTGGCCGCCTCCTGCAGGCCCCAAACTGGGGATCAGGCCCACAACCTGGGCATGTTTCCTGACCAGGAATTGAACCGGCGACCTCTTGGTGCATGGGTCGACGCTCAACCACTAAGCCACACTGGCCGGGCAATAAAAACATATTTACAAAAAAAAGATAATTAGCCCTGGCCAGTTTTGCTCAGCGTTTAGAGCGTCGGCCTGCAGTCCAGAGAGACCCGTGTTCGGTTTCCCCTAAGGGCACGTACCTTGGTTGCAGTTTGTCCCCGGCCCTGGTTGGTTGTGCAGGAGGCAGTCACTCGATGTGTCCCTTTCACGTCGATGTTTCTCTCTCTCTCCCCCTCTTTTTCCCTCCCACTCTATCTGAACAAAAAATGGGAAAATGTCCTCGGGTGAGGATAAAAAAAAAAAAAAAGATAATTAAAAGGTGGGCAAAGGATCTGAATAGACATTTTGCCAAACAAAATATATAGATGGCCGCCCTGGCCGGTTTGGCTCAGTGGTTAGAGCATTGGCCCACGGACCAGAGAGTCCCAGGTTTGGTTCCTGCTTGGTTGCAGTTTGTTTCTGGCTGGAGTGTGGGTGACAACCATTCGATTTGTCTCTCTTACATCGATGTTTCTCTTCCCCCCTCTCACTCTCCTGCTCTATCTGAAGATAAATGCAAAAATGTCCTTGAGCAAGGATAAAATACACACACACACACATATTTATGCATACACACACACACACACACACACACACACACACACACACACATATATATGGTCAATAAGCACACAAAAAAAGGCTTGACATAATTAGTCATCAGAGAAACGCAAATCAAAACTACTGGGATGTCTCATAAAAAAATAATAATAAAGAGATGGACAAGAGTTAATTAGGATATGGAGAAATTGGAACCCTCCAATCATACACTGCTGATGGGAATGTAAAAGATGCATCCTCTTTGGAAAACAGTCTGACTATTCATTAGTTAAACATAGAGTTATCATGTGACCCAGCAATTCCCACTCCTAGGTATGTACCCAAGAGAATTGAAAACATGTCCACGCAAAAACTCAAACACAAATATCCATAGCAGTGTTTTCATAATAACCAAAAAGTGGAAACAACCCAGATGTTCATCAGCTGCCAAATGGATTATTAATCTGGCATAAAAAAAAGGTGCTACAAGGATGAACCTTGAAAATATTAAGCTAAGTGAAAGAAGCCAGAAGCAAAGGATCACATAGTGTATGATTCTTTTTATGTGAAATGTCCAGGATAAGCAAATCTGTAGAGACAGAAATAGATTAATGGTTGCCTCGGGCTGGAGAGGATGGGAAGATTGGGGAGCAGGCAATGGTTAAAGGGTACAGGATTTCTATTTAGGGTAATGATGATGTCCTGGAATTGGTTGTGGTGATGGTTGCACACCATTGAATTGTATACTGTAAATGGGTGGATTGAATAGTATGTTGATTTTATCTTAATAAAGTTGTTTTAAAAATCCAGTAGGTGAAATATTTAGTTTATATATAAAACCCTAACAAATTCCCACTAAAAAGTTGTTTCTGTTGTCCTTCCCACCAGTAATATACAAAGGTGCCCATTTTCTCATATCCTCACCAACCTTAAGATAGGAGGTTACCTGTCTTAAGTTTTTTCCAATCTGGTGGGAGAAAAGTGACATCTTGTTTTGGTTTGTACTTACTAGTGAGGTTGAACATTTTTTTTTTTTTTTTTAATCCTCATCCGAGGACATTTTTCCATTTTTTTGTACAGACAGAGTGGGAGGGAGAGAGAGGAAGAGAGAGAGAGGGAAACATCGATGTGAAAGGGACACATCGAGTGGCTGCCACCCGCACGACCGACCAGGGCCGGGGACAAACTGCAACCGAGGTTCATGCCCTTAGCGGGAACCGAACCTGGGTCTCTCCGGACCGCAGGCGGACGCTCTAACCGCTGAGCCAAACCGGCCAGGGCGAGGTTGAACATTTTAAAGTCTATTGGCCATTTGTAATTCTTTAATGAATTATCTCTATGTTTTGGGCCCAATTTTTGATTATATAGTTTGTGTGCTTTTTTAAAAACTTAACTACCTTGGAGATTGTTCTATATCAGCATATAATATAGAGCTGTCTTGTGTGTGTGTGTGTGTGTGTGTGTGTGTGTGTGTGTGTGTGTGGTGGCAGCAGCATAGTACTCCCTTATAGGGATGAATCAGAGTTCCTTTAAAGTGGTCTAGATAGATTTAGATTGTTGCCAACCATTCACTATTATGCACAGTGCTGTGGAGAATTTCTGTGCATGTATACCTCTGCATAGGCGTGGGACCCCTTTTGTATAGTTCAGTACTAAAGGTAGAAGGGTGAAGTGTAAGTACAGTCTTAACATGGATGTTGCCAAATTGCCATCTGAAGAGCAGGTTGTATCAACTGACACTCTTTCCACAGCAGCAAGAATTATGAATCTTACATTATAAAGTACATTAAATGTGGCCCTGGCTGGTTTGGCTCAGCGGTTAGAGTGTTGGCCCATAGACCAAAGGGTCACAGGTTCGATTCCAGTCAAGGGAACATACCTGGGTTGCAGGTTTGATTCCCAGCCCCAATTGGGGTTGTGTGGGAGACAAGCAATCAATGTATCTCTCTCATATCGATATTTCTCTCTCTCTCTCTCTCTCTCCCCCTCCCACTCTCTAAAATTCAGTGGAAAAATATCCTCGATTGAGGATTAACAACAACAACAAAAAATACTTTAAATGTGTAAAAAAGTACAGAAGATAATGCAACTAACCCACATGATCCAGAGGCCACCACTATCCAGATGCTGGTCTGTACCTTTCCTGTCTCTGATTTTGGTGCTTTTCATCATATACTGTGTGTCCTTAGCAGTGCATGGACTTGTTTTATGTTTTACAGATTTATATAAATAACGCCAGACTGTATGTGTCATTCAACGGTGTTGGTAAATGTAGACGTCATTCACTCACTTTAACAGCTGTGTACTTATTGATGATGAATGTATTACTTTTTTTTTTTAATACTCACCCGAGGACATTTTTTTGTTTTTTGTTCTGATAGAGTGGGAGGGAGAGAGAGGAAGAGAGAAAGAGAGAAACATCGACACCAAAGGGACACATCGAGTGGTTGCCACCCGCACAACCCAACCAGGGCCTGGGACAAACTGTAACGAAGGTATGTGCCCTTAGTGGGAACCGAACCTGGGTTTCTCTGGACCGCATGCTGACGCTCTAACCGCTGAGCCAAACCGGCCAGGGTGAATGTATTACATTTATCTTTTCCTTTTTTAGTGCACATTTAAGTTGTGTTCACTTTGCTATTTCTCTCCCTCTTTTTTTTTTTTTTATAAAGAGATAATTTTAAAAAATATTTTTTCTTTATTGATTTTAGAGAGAGAGGAAAGGGGAAAGAGAGAGAGAAACATCAATGAGAGAGAACATCGATTGGCTACCTCCACCATGCCCCCCACTGGGGATCAGGCCCACACCCTGGGCATGTACCCTGACTGGGAATTGAACTGGTGACCTCTTGATGCATGGGTGGACGCTCAACCACTGAGCCACACCAGCCAGGCGATATAATCTTTTAAAAATCATTTGAAAATAAGTTGCTGACATAATGACCATTTCCCCCTAACTGCTTTCATGTGCATTTCATAAAAACAAGAATTTTCTCTCTCATAATCACATACAATGATCAAACTCAGGCAATCAACAGAGTTCTTTCTCCAGCTCATTAATGAACAATCAAAAGTGTTGGTCATTTCTAAGCAATTGCCTCTGATTGAGTTAGCCGGTGGGCATCGCTTAGAGCATGTGTAATATGAGCCATGTTGTTTCACTGCTGGGGAGGCTATCTGGCTTGCCCTATGGCTACTCCAAGTTCCTTGCAGATCTCCTCCTGCTAAGTCATGGTTAGCCAGAGAGGTGGGCCACCAGGTCTCTCGGCCTGCCTCTCCAGAGCCAGGCTTCATTCTTGGAGATGGAGAAGTGGACAAGGCCAGGCACCCCCAGCTCTTTGCCAGGGGAGGAAAGAACTGCGGCTGCTTCCCCTGCACCCCATGTTCCTTCCTTCCAGTGGGGCAAGGCTCCAGCAGCTCAGTCTGGGCAGGATGATCTGGTGTGCTTGGGCCTCTCTTAGGCGGGAGCTGAGAGTTTATCCAATGGCCCTCCACCTGATGAGTGCACCCACTGTAATACTGGTCCATGGTCCCTAAACTTTTTTTAATCCTTGCCTGAGGATATCTTTCCTTTGAATTTCAGATAGAATGGGAGGGAAGGAGAGAGGGAGGAGGAGAGAGAGAATTGTGACTGGGGCCAGGGATCAAACCTGCAACCCAAGTAAGTGCCCTTGATTGGAATCGAACCCAAGACTTTTCAGTCCGTGGGCTGATACTCCAACCGCTAAGCCAAACCGGCCAGGGCTCTTCCTCATTTCTTAATTAAGGAATAGTATTGCTTTAGTATAGCCTGAAGTTGTAGTCTTCCAGGCTTAAAAACAGATATTAGTTAAAACTCTACAATGAAGATAGTATTGTTTCTTCTGGTTGAAACCTTTGGGTTTCTTCTATCAAACTGAAACTAGAAATTCAGACTGAAACTAGGAATTCTCTTTCTTTCCCCATCAGCTTTATTGAGATAAGTTGATTTGACATGTATATCATGAAGTGATTACCACAATGAGTTTAGTTAACATCTGTCATCTCATATAGATAATATATATATAGGGTAGGACAAAAATAGGTTTATAGTTGTTCACATGGAAAATAATACAATAGATAAATAATAATACAAGAATAAATTCTAGTTCCTGTACTCACAATTGTAAACCTACTTTTGTCCCACCTTTTTTTTTATTTTTTATGCTCACCTGAGGATATTTTTCCATTTTTGTTCAGATAGAGGTGGAATAGCCAGGTTAAAGGATATGTGCACTTTTAAAGTTTTAACTTTCTCTTGTCCAGCCAGTGTGGCTCAGTGGTTGAGCATCGACCCATGCACCAAGAGGTCACTGGTTCGATTCCCAAGAGGTCACTGGTTCCAAGAGGTCACTGGTTCGATTCCCAGTCAGGGCACATGCCCAGGTTGTGGGCCAAATCCCCAGTGGGGGGCATGCAGGTGGCAGCCAGTCAATGTTCTCTCTCATCGATATTTCTATCTCTCTCACCTTCTCACTTCCTCTCTCTCTAAAAACAAAAAAAAAACCTTTCTCTTGCAGATATGCCCTCCAGAGAACTGAATTTCAGTATTTGATAGTCTTACCTACAGATTGTATTTATTTATTATTATTATTTTTTATCCTCACCCGAGGACATTTTTCCATTTTTTGTTCAGGTAGAGTGGGAGGGATAGAGAGGAACAGAGAGAGAGAGAAACATCGATGTGAAAGGAACACATCGAGTGGTTGCCACCCACACAACCAACCAGGGCTGGGGACAAACTGCAACCGAGGTACGCGCCCTTAGTGGGAACTGAACCCGGGTCTCTCAGGACCGCAGGCCTACGCTCTAACTGCTGAGCCAAACCGGCCAGGGCTTCCCTACAGATTTGTAAACTGCATGGTTGAAGCTTTGAAAACAGAAAGCTTATTGGACTTTTCCAGTTTCAAAAGTAAACATGCTTATAGAAGTAAATTTAGAAAATATAAAAGAAAGATGGGAGAAGTCCTAATTATCTCATTGCTTAAAAATAATATTAACAGTTTGAGCATATTTCCTTCCAGTAGAACTTTCTGTACACTTTTTTGTTTGCTTCGGTTGTAATGTGTATACAGTTTCATCTCATGGTCCTTTTAAAAACTTGGTTATACCAATTATTTGTAAATACCAGCATCTGTGACAGTTACATAGCAAACTCTCCATCCCTGAGTATTTAAGTTGTCTCCAGGGTTTATTATTATTATTATTATTATTATTTTAATCTTCACCCGATTATATTTTTTTCATTTATCTTCAGATAGAGTGGGAAGGAGGGAGGGAGGGAGGAAGAGAGAGAGAGAGAAACATCAACATGAGAGAGACACATCAATTGGCTGCCTCCCGCTCAACCCCGGCCAGGGCCAGGGCCAGGGCCAAACTGCAACCGAGGCATGTGCCCTTGGCTGGAATCGAACCTGTGGCTCATTGGTCTGCAGGCCGATGCTCTACTGCTGACCCATTCCGGCCAGGGCACCTCCAGGTTTTTGTTATTGCAAATATGTTGTGGTAAATGTCTTTGTATGTAATAGCTTTCTCTGTATTTGGGGTTGTTTCCTTAGAAATGGAATTACAGTACTGAAGACTATAAGTACAATTTAGGGCTTAAGATAAAAGTTACCAAATTCTGTTTCCGAAGGATGGGGCTCTTATTCTGATTATGGTTTTTAAAGGCTGCTTCTCTAGCGAATCTGTTGTCTCCAGTTTTCTGTGTGAAGAAAATGAAATGGGGTGGACGCATGCCCAAGTGCCAAGGGTGAAGGCTGGCTCTAACGTGTAGCAGCCTGAGTTTATCCTGCTCACCCAGAGCACCCAATCGTCTCTCTCCTTTAAGTATCTGCCTGCCCCATGGGAGCTGAAAGCCAAAAGGCAGTGAACCTGGAGAGCTGCCTCAGCTGTGAGATGGCTGGATTACTGCCTTATTTGATGAACCAGCAAGCCCCTCCCTACACCCCCACTTTTAGCTTTGAGAGAGAAGCCCACACAGGCCTTTGCCTTTTCTCCCAAAGTTGTGAAGTTTTAGAGGACCCTGGGCGCAGACCTTTCCAAGGTGCTGATAAAAAGCTATTGCACCTCTAGTCCTGGGTCCACAGCCCCAGAAGTGAGGGTGCTTTGCAGGGCAGGTTCCTAACTCTTGTTCTTTTACCAATTTTCACAGGGAGTCAAAGTGGACACAAGAGACCACAGTGGAGCTACAGCCCGAATGCTGGCTAAGCAGTACGGACACATGAAGATAGTGGGGTTGATAGATGCTCACTCGCTTTCTCTGCCCAAGAACCTCTATCGGAGCCCAGGTACCTGTGTCTGTGGCTCTGCTGGAGCCCTTCTCCTTACTCTCACCTGCTTTAAGAGATCTGGCTCCCGCCAAACTTCTGCTTCCCCTAGTGACTCCGTTGCAGTCAGGGTTGAGGCCTGCTTGTCTAATGGGAGAGGACAAGTTAGTTAGGGTGGAGAGTCTTACCTGCCAGGCTGAATTTGGGTACACAGGATGTGGGCATGTGGCACCCATCCAGAGGTAATAGGGCAGCCTCACAAGGGGGCTGACTTCTGGTTTTGTTTCTTTTTTATTTATTTTTATTTTATTATTTTTTTAATATAAAGTGGATATTTATTTTATTTTATTTTATTTTTTTATCCTCACCTGAGGACATTTTTGCATTTATCTTCAATAGAGTGGGAGGCAGAGAGAGAAAAACATCGCTGTGAGAGAGACATATTGACTGGGTGCCACCCACACAACTCCAACTGGGGCCAGTTGCAACCGAGGTACGTACCCTTAACAGGAACTGAACCAGGGACTCTCTGGTCCGCCAGCTGATGCTCTAACTACTGAGCCAAACCGGCCAGGCCTTTTTTTTTAAACTTTTTTTATGGTGTTTGTTGCCGTGCAGAATGTTTTAATTTTGTATAGTCAAATTCATCAATCTTTTATTTCCTTTGGATTTTGAGTCATAAAAAAATCCTTCTCTTGCCCTGGCTGGTTTGGCTTAGTGGTTAGAGCGTCGGCCTGCGGTCCAGAGAGAGCCAGGTTTGGTTCCTGCTAAGGGCGCATACCTTGGTTGCAATTTGTCCCCGGCCCTGGTTGGTCGTGTGGGTGGCAGCCACTGGATGTGTTTCTTTCACATCGATGTTTCTCTCTCTCTTCCTCTCTCTCCCTCCCGCTCTATCTGAACAAAAAATGGAAAAATGTCCTCGGGTGAGGATAAAAAAAAAAATCTCTGTGCCCTGGTTATACAAGAATTCACCCATGTTTTCTTCTAGTACTGACATGGTTTCTTTCTTTCTTTCTTTATTTTTTATCCTCACCTGAGGACATTTTTCTATTTTTTGTTCAGATAGAGCGGGAGGGAGGGAGGGAGGGGGGAGAGAGAGAGAGAGAGAAAATTCGACGTGAAAGGGACACATTGAGTGGCTGTCACCTGCATGACCAACCAGGGCCGGGGACAAACTGCAACTGAGATATGCACCCTTAGCAGGACATGGTTTCATTTTTAACATTGAGATCTCTGACCCATTTACACTTGATTTTTATGTATGGTGTGAGGTATGGTTTTTTCCAAATGGCTATCCAGTTGTCTTAGCATCATTTATTACTATTTTTTTTATCCTTACCTGAGGACATTTTTGTATTTATCTTCAGATAGAGCGGGAGGGAGAGGGGAGAAGAGAGAGAGAGAGAAACATTGAGGGGAGAGAGACACATCGAGTGATTGCCACCCAGACGACCCCAACTGGGGCAGAGACAAACTGCAACTGAGGTATGTGCCCTTAGTGGGAACCGAATCTGGGACTCTTTGGTTCACGGGCCGACGTTCTAACTGCTGAGCCAAACCAGTCAGGGCAGCATCATTTATTTAAAAGTTCGGCTTTGACCACTTAGTGATCTGAGAGGCTGTGTTTGTCACATATACGAAATTTCCATTTGTACTGTGGACTTCCTGTTCTGTCCATTCACTCCAGAGCCACCCTGCTTTAATTCTAGAGGCTTTTGTAATATGTGTTACTATCTAGTAGGGCTGGTCTCCCCTGTAGCTTTCCTTTTTCAGTGTTTCCCTAGCTATAGCTTTTCTGTGTGTGTGTGAACTTGAACATCAGTTTGCCTAGCTCCTTGAAAACAGCATATTGATATTGAGATTGTGGCAAATTTATAAAGTAACTACCCCTTTATGTCCTTGAGCTCTCCCATCTAACAAAAGGAGCATGATTTTGTTCAAGTATACTTTTGTATCTTACAAGAAGGTTTGAAATTTTTTCTCATATATGTTTTGCATATAACTTCAGTGTATTCCTAAGTGCTTGATTTTCTTTGTTGCTATTGTAAATGTGGTTTCACTACCATGATTTCCTCTAACTGATTATTTTCTGTGAATATGAAGGCTATGGATGTTTATATATGAGTTTTGCTCTTTTTAAAAATTTTTTGATTAATTAATTAATTATTTATTTATTTTTATCACTTTTTTTTTTTTTTTTTTTATCCTCACCCGAGGACATTTTTCGATATTTTGTTCAGATAGAGTGAGAGGGAGAGAGAGAGAGAGAAACATCGATGTGAAAGCGACACATCGAATGGTTGCCACCCACACGACCCAACCAGGGCTGGGGACAAACTGCAACCAAGGTACGTGCCCTTAGTGGGAACCGAACCCAGGTCTCTCCAGACCGCAGGCCGACGCTCTAACCGCTGAGCCAAACCGGCCAGGGCTTTGATTAATTTTTTAGAGAGAGAGGAAGGGAGAGATAGAAACATCGATGTGAGAGAGAAACATCAATCGGTTGCCTTCTGCACGCCCCCTTCTGGGGATCGAGCCCGCAACCAGGCATGTGCCCTGACCAGGAATCGAACCAGGATCTCTCAGTCCATGAGACGATGCTCAATCCACTGAGCCACACTGGCTGGGCTATATACCAATTATGGTTTTGTTTTTTTGTTTTTTGGTACGTGCCCCTAGCGGGAACCGAACCTGGGACTCTCTGGTCCACAGGCCAACGCTCCAACCACTGAGCCAAACCGGCCAGGGCCCAATTATGTTTTATTTATTTATTTTTTTAATCCTCACCCAAGGATATTTTTCCATTTTTTGTACAGATAGAGTGGGAGGGAGAGAGAGGAAGGGAGAGAGAGAGAGAAACATTGACATGAAAGGGACACATCGAGTGGCTGCCACCCACACAACCAACAGGGCCGGGGACAAACTGCAACCGAAGCACGTGCCCTTAGCGGGAACCGAACCTGGGTCTCCCCGGACCGCAGGCCGACGCTCTAACCGCTGAGCCAAACTGGCCAGGGCTATTTTTATATTTATATTCAGAGTGGGAGAGAGAGTGAAAGAGAGAGAAACATCGATGTGAGAGAGACAGACAAATCAGTTGGTTGCCACCCACATGATCCCAACTGGGGCTGAGGATGAACCACAGCCAAGGTATCTGCCCTTGGTCGGAATCGAACCCGGGACTCTTTGGTCTGCAGGCTGACGCTCTAACCACTGAGAAAACCAGCCAAGGCTATATACCAATTTTATATTATGCTGCCTTACTCAATTCTTTTATTGTTTGAGTTCGTTGTTTTTTTTTTTTTATCCTCATCTGAGGAGGTTTTTGCATTTATCTTCAGATAGAGCAGGAGGGAGAGAGGGAGGAAGAAAGAGAGAGAAACAGCGACGTGTGAGAGACACGTCGGCTGGTTGCCACCCGCACAACCCTAACTGGGGTCGGAATGAACTGCAACCAAGGTACTTGCCCTTAGCAGGAACCGATCCCAGGACTCTGGTCCGCAGGCCAACACTCTAACTGCTGAGCCAAACCGGCCAGGGTTGAATTAGTTTTATTTACTGATTTTTCAGGGTTTTCCAGGTATACTCCCATATAATCTGCAAATAAATATAGATTTACTACTTCTTTCTGATTTTTATATCTCTGATTTTCCTTTTTTTTGATCCTCACCTGAGGACATTTTTCCACTTTTTGTTCAGATAAAGTGGGAGGGAAAGAAAGGGAGAGAGAGAGAGAGAGAGAGAGAGAAACATCGACATGAAAGGGACACATCCAGTGGCCGCCACCCGCACAACCAACCAGGGCTGGGGACAAACTGCAACCGAGGTACACGCCCTTAGCGGAAACCGAACCCGGGTCTCTCTGGACCGCAGGCCGACGCTCTAACCACCGAGCCAAACCGGCCAGGGCTATATCTCTGATTTCTTTTTAGTTTTATTGGCTAGTACTTCTAGTATGGCGTTGAATATAGTGGAGATACTGGGTTCTGACCTTAGCGGAAGTGCCGCATTAAGTAAGATGCTGACTTAAGAGTAAGGTGTGCATATATATATACTTTTTAGATATGTTTTTATTGGTTTTTAGACAGGAAGGGGGGGAGAAAGAAACATCAGTGAGAGAGAAACATCAGTTGGCTGTCTCCTGCATGCCCCCTATAGATAATTGAGCCTGCAACCCAGGCATATGCTTTGACCTACAATCAAACTGGTGACCCCTTGGTGCATAGCACAACACTCAACCAACTGAGCCACACTGGCCAGGGATAGATACAGATATATAAAGATAGATAGATAGATAGATAGATAGATAGATAGATAGATAGATACAGATATATAAAGATAGATAGATAGATAGATAGATAGATAGATAGATAGATAGATATTTCTAAATTCATTTATTGTTGACAGTAATACAGATGTCCCCTATTTCTCCTCCCCTTTAGGTGTAAATACATTTTAACATATTAAGAAAGTTTCTGGCCTGGCCGGTGTGGCTCAGTGGTTGAGCATAGACCCATGCACCAAGAGATTGCTGGTTTGATTCACAGTCAGGGCACATGCCTAGGTTGTAGGCCCAATTCCCAGTGGGGGGACATGCAGGAAGTGCCCAGTCAATGTTCTCACTCATCAATGTTTTTCTCTCCCTTCCTCTATCTCTCAAAATCAATAAAGGAAAAAAATTAAAAAATAAAAAAGTTTCTGTCATTTCCTATGTTCTTGAGTGTTTTCTGTAGGAATGAGTGTTTAATTTTGTCAAAGGTTTTGCAACATCTATGGACACGTTTGTGGATTTTCTTCTTAGATCTCTTAACATGATATATTTTTTTTAAAAATTTTTTTCTTTATTGATTTTAGAAAGAAAGGAAGGGAGAGGGAGAGAGAGAGAGAGAGAAACATCAATGAGAGAGAACATTGATTGGCTGCCTTCCTCATGCCTCCCACTGAGGATTGGACCCACAACCTGGGCATGTGCCCTGACCAGGAATTGAACCAGCAACCTTTTGGTGCGTGGGTCAACACTCAGTCACTGAGCCATACCAGCCAGGCTCTTAACATGATATATTAATAAATTTCCTAATAATGGACCAACTTCAGCCCTGACCGGTTGCTCAGTGGTTAGAGCATCAGCCCATGGACTGAAGGGTCTCAGGTTCGATTCCCAGTCAAGGGCCTGTACCTGGGTTGTGGGTTTGATTCCCTGCCCTGGTTGGGGTCATGCGGGAGGCAACCAATCCATGTGCCTCTCTCACATTAATGTTTCTTTGTCTCTCCCCTTCCTTCCACTCTATCTAAAAATCAATGGGAGCCCTGGCCGGTTTGGCTCAGCGGTTAGAGCGTCAGCCTGCAGTCCACAGAGACCCGGGTTCGGTTCCCGCTAAGGGCATGTACCTTGGCTACAGTTTGTCCCCGGCCCTGGTTGAGTCGTGTGGGTGGCGGCCACTCGATGTGTCCCTTTCACATCGATGTTTCTCTCTCTTCCTCTCTCTCCTTCCCGCTCTATCTGAGTAAAAAGTGGAAAAAAAAAATGTCCTCGGGTGAGGATAAAAAAAAAAAAAAAATCAATGGGAAAATATTCTCAGCTGAGGATTAACAACAACAAAAATTTAAATAATGAACCAACTTTACATTCTTGGCATAAATCCCACTTGGTGTATTATTTTCCTATTGTGCTGGATTCTGTTTGCTAATGTTTTATCTAGTGTTTTGTATGGCTCTGCATTCATAGATAATATTGGTCTGTGATTTTCTTCGTTTGTTCTTTCTTCACCAGGTATAAGTATCAGTGTTATACTTCATAAAAACAATCTGGAAGTTTTCCTTCCATTTTTGTGCTCCAGAATAATTTTTGTGGCATTGGTGCCCCATGAAGGTTTGGTTGGATTCTCCTGTGAAACCATCTGGGCCTGGTCTTTTTTGTGGGGTGGCTCCTTGATAAGATTTTCTATTTCTTCTATAGAAGTTGATATGCTTAAGCTTTCTAATTTCACTGGGTCAATTTTGGTTAACTGTATTTTCCTAGAAAATTATTTCATCCAGGATTTTAAGCTTATTGACATAGAGGCCTGAAAATAGGTGTGGTTTTTTTTTTTCTCTTTTTCCTTTTAAAAAGTTTCTTCTGTTTCAGTGGTTATTTTCCCTTGTCATTTCATTTTGCTGGCTTCCATCTTCATATTTCTCTGACCCTTTTTTACTTCTTTCACGATCTCATTCATTCTTTGGTGGTTTTCGTACTTTTCTTCAACACTTATGGTTCAGCTTCCATTTCAAATCTGTTCTTCCTTGGGTTTGGGTACCTGGTAAGATAGTCTTTATATTTTAATTTTGACCTTTTTTTTCTATTTTTTCCCCTAAGTTCAACCAGTTTTCTCACCATTCCTATGTGTGTGTATGTGTGTCTTTTCATTCTCTGTTTTGAATTTCTGATTCAGGGTGCTTTTTCCTGTCCTCATGTTGTTGAAGGATCTGTAGTTCAGAGTATTGGATCACATTTTTTTCTGTTTACTCCTCTTGATTGAATTTTGGAGAGAATGAATGTTTTCACTTGCTGGGTGTTTGATTCCCGTTTTTTATGTGCTCCCTGAGGTATTCGTGTGAGGGGAAGATCGCTGGTGCTTCTGCATCTCACAGACAGGGTCTGGTGGCCTGCTAGTGCGAGAGCCCTGGTCCAGGAGCTCCCTTCTCCCAGTGCCAAGGGCAGTCTTCTTACTGGGCGGCCTTTTTTTTTAGAGAGTGATGTAGTTAGGCCAAGCATTGTGTGTCCACTGATATGATTTTGTCTTGCTAGATCTTGAAATTCCCATTTGCTTTTTCTCTTTACTGCCCAGTTTCCAGAAGGTGTCTCTGCCTGGGAGGATTGTTGCTCCTCTGACTGTTCCCTTGGGTCCCATGTGCATTTTTTTGTTATGTTTTTTTTTTGGGGGGGGGGGTTTGTTTGTATTTTTATCCTCACCCGAAGACATTTTTTATTTTTTGTTCAGATAGAGTAGGAGGGAGAGAGAGAGAGAAACATCGACATGAAAGGGACACATCGAGTGGCTGCCACCCGCGTGACCAACAAGGGCCGGGGACAAACTGCAACTGAGGCACGCGCCCTTAGCGGGAACCGAACCCGGGTCTCTCTGGACCGCAGGCCGACGCTCTAACCGCTGAGCCAAACCGGCCAGAGCATTGTTGTTATGTTTTATTGAATTTTTGGAGAAAGAGAGATGGAAACATTGATGTGAGACAGAAACATCGATTGGCTGTCTCCTGCACGCCCCCTACTGGGAATCGAGCGCGCAACTCGGGCTCGATTCCCTGACCGGGAATCTTACTGGGACCACTCAGTCCATGGGACGATGCTCAATCCACTGAGCCACACTGGCCGAGCTCCATGTGCATTCTTAACTCACTTCCCTGTGGTCATGCTCCACTCCACCAGGATTCTTTTTCAGTATTTTTGTCCATAGAATGGACTTTGTCTTTCTGGGAATAACATTAGCACTTCTTTCCCCTCGCCTCTCCTTTGTGTGATTTTTTCCTAGACCTGCTTTGTTTCCCATAGAGAATAGAAGTGAGCAAATCGGCTATTTCTTTGCTGGAGAGGGGCATTTTTATGTTGCTCATAGGAGCAGGAACTTTGAAGTTTGTGGTGCTCTCTGCTATCTAGGTCATGTTGAAGGTGTGGGACTTGTGAGATTCTCTCTGTGGTTCCTGCTGACTTGTGCAGGTTTGAGAGGACATGTTGGGAGGTTCAGATTCACAGAGCTCCCTTTTCCTTGGTTCCTCCCCCTTTTACATTTATTTTTTTATGACTGTCTTCTGCTGGATGGGACCATGGTCTCCTGGTGACATAGATCCTGGAGCTGATGGGAGTGAGTTGAATAGGGAAAGGAGGGAGTGGCTCACTTAGTCACTGGCCCGCATTTGGAACCTGGGTCAATAACTCCCTGACTTGCCAGCCAGTCCCTGAGAGTTGAACTCTCAATTCATATCTGAGTGAGCCTGCTTCCTTTCCAGAGTCTGATTCTGTCCAGCTCCCTTCCTGGCCTCAGGATTGTCTTGTAATAAACACCAGCTCACACAGAGTACAGTGGTAATGAGGGACTTCTCCATGTCTCACCCCAGCTTATCAACTCCAAAATGAGATCATATCAGATGGGAGCCTGATACCAAATATATCTGAAAATTGACTTCTAGATATGGTGAAATATAGGAAACTATGAAAAACCATAAAACACTAATGGCTGTGGGGTACGCTGAGCATTTAAGCTCAGATAGATGGTGATTTGAAATACTTCTTAAAACAGCACACAGAGCCTCATGCGGTACTTGTTTCCCAAGAAGTTATTCAGGTTGAGAATATAAAATTGCTAAGGCCCTGGCCGGTTTGGCTCAGCAGTTAGAGCATCAGCCCATGGACCAAAGGGTCTCTGGTTCGATTCCTGGGTAAGGGCACGTACCTGGGTTGGGTTTGATCCCTGGCCCTGGTCAGGATTGTGTGGGAGGCAAGCAGTCCATGTGTCTCTTTCACATCTATGTTTCTCTTTCCCCCTTCCCTCTCTCTCCCTCCGTCCCTCCCTCCCACTATTTCTAAAAATCAATGAAAAAAATCCTTGAGTGAGGATTAACAAAAAATAAAATTGCTAAGAAGTCTGAATGGTGCTGCCATTTGTTTATGAATAGATATTATTTATCTGTTCAACTTAGAACAGAATTTATTTCCAATTGTAAAAAATACGTTTGCTATAAAAAATTCTTCAAACCCAGACAATGAGAGGAATAAGAAATAAGAATTAGACTTTACCATTTTTTAAACATATGTTTTTTTTTGTTTGTTTTTTTGTTGTTTTTTTTTTAAAGTTATTTATTTATTTTTGCTTTTTTTTTTAAATCCTCATCCGAGGACATTTTTCCATTTTTTGTACAGAGTGGGAGGGAGAGAGAGGAAGAGAGAGAGAGGGAAACATCGATGTGAAAGGGACACATCGAGTGGCTGCCACCTGCACGACCAACCAGGGCCGGGGACAAACTGCAACCGAGGTACATGCCCTTAGCGGGAACCGAACCCGGGTCTCTCCAGACCGCAGGCGGACGCTCTAACCGCTGAGCCAAACCAGCCAGGGCTAAACATATGTTTTTATTGATTTTAGAGAGAGAAGAGAGAGAAACATCAATGAGAGAGAAAGATCAACATCTATTAGGTGCCTCCTGCATGTCCCCTACTGGGGGTTGAGCCCACAACTTGGGCTCTGACTGGAAGGAATCAAACTGGGGACCTCTTGCATGGGTCAACGCTCAACCACTGAACCACATCAGCGGGCTAGACTTCCCCATTGTGACAGACTTTTTCAGTTCAGCTCATACTCAGCAAGCTTGCTATTCCCCCAGATGTCCCCATAGTCTGTTTGAGCCAGTGATCCGGCCCATTAGGGCATTTAAAAAAATTATCTTTTTAAACATTTAAAATTTTTTTTCAATTATAGTTAACATTCAGTATTCTACTCTACCATCTTGACTGTAAATCCCATTATGGCATTTCTTACACACGACGTCCTGGGAAACTTTTCCTCTTGATTTTTGAAAACCAATTATGGTAATTGTCTTTTAGTTTACTATGAGGATTAGTAAGTTAGTCTCTCACTGGACAAATTTTTTAAAAATATATTTTTATTGATTTTAGAGAGAGAGAGAAACATCGATGTGAGAAAGAAACATCCATCACCTGCCTCCTGCATGCACCCCAACCGGGGATCAAATCCACAACTTGGGCATGTGCCCTGACTGGGAATTGAACTGGAAACCTTTCAGTACACTGGACGATGCTCAACCAAGTGAGCCACACAAGCCAGGGCTGGACAAATTGTCTTAATTTTCGTGTTTGACCCACAGAAAAATACGAAGATCTGAGCTCTTCGGATGAATCCTGCCCTGTTCCTCAGAGACAGAGGCCCTGTCGGAAAAAGGGCCTCAGCATCCATGAGGGGCCTCGGGCTTTGGCCAGGATCACAGCTTTTGGACTTGGAGACAAGACCCAGCCATCTTGCTATGGTGAGTATTCCACATTTCCCGATGGCTTTTTAATAGTGTGTTCAAGGATCTGTCTGGATGAGAAGGAACAACTCTCAGGCTCCTGAAATATGGACCACTGGGTGGGAGCAACAGCTCAAAGACTCAAAATTGATGAGAGTAATAGAAATATATTAGTGGCTAGCTCTTGGGTTTGTGTTCATCCTTTGAGTTTTCTTTTCATTGGTTAAAAGTACAAATAACAGCAGCAGAAATGTAGCTATGCTCAGATTTCAATCATCACGTAGTAGGTTAGCTAGTGTAGAAAAATGTGATGTTTGAGCCCCACTTTCTGTCTCTGGCCACATTACCTGGTATGATAATACATTTGCCAGCTTGAGATGGATATGCCTCTGGGACAGGCCAAGGAATGACTTTGCTCTTGTTCTTTTCTCTAAGTGATGGATTTGATGCTCAGACCCTTCTGAAAATTGTCGCATTATGTACTTGGTGGGCTATAATCCTAGATCCCAAGTTTCCAGATCCCCTGAGTTTATTATCAAATTGTCAGCTCCTGAGTGCAATGCTCTTGGGAAGTACAGAAGATGCCAATAATTATTGGGGCAAATTGGGTTTTATGCTCACTGGACTGACCAAGTGATGAGACTTACATACAAGTTACATCTTCCTTTGATGTCTGTCATCCATCAGTGGTCAGGATGAGGTGCTGGTCTAGTGGGCTGGGTAGATAGGTCGTTCTCACAAACACACACCCCTCTGAAGCCTGGGCTTGTAAGACACCAATTTTCCCAGTCAGAGGAGACCATATTTAAGTCAAGAGTATGTGAGAAATTTGATTTTCTTCTAAGACCTGTGGAAGGAGACCTGGTTTGGGAACTGGAGGTCTACTTTCTCCTGTTGTCCTTGAGGGGTGGGTTGACTGGGCCACTGGGAAAGGCCCTCCCCCAGCTGCTGGGAAGCTCCTGCTGCAGGGTGAGGGCAGGGCTCATATCCTTCCTGTCTCAGGTGCTTATAAGCACATAACTCTGGGACATTTGGCAAAATTATTTTAGTTTTGGATGGCAGAGTCTGTTCCTTTCTGAGGAGTCCATACTACCTGTTTCACCCTGAGATATGGTAAGGGCATAGGAAGGATGGGCCTTACCCTAGAGGTGGGGTGTAGCCATTCAACAAATGCTTTTATTAAATGGAATTCCTTCGAGTTACCAAAATAATCTAGGGCTGAAGCCCACTTATATGCTATTCTTTTATGCACCCACAGAGAAGGCTAGAAGAACGTTCACCAAAGTCATAATGGTAGTTGACTCTTGGTTGTGGCATTTCAGGAGAGTTTTTTTGTTTTGTTTTGTTTTTTTTTCTCTCACACCTTGTGATATTTAAATTTTCTATAGGTACATATATTCTTTGCCAACAATTTAAAAACATTTAAAAATGATAAATGTGCAGATTGTGAAAAGCCTTGCTAACTACAGAAAGGTATGAAAAAGAAAATAAGTTAGACATAGCTTTATCAGCCAGTCTGTTTTATGTAAATAAATGTACTTTCTATGGGGAAGAGGCAGGGGTAGAATGGGAATGGATCTCTCTGGTTTGTGGTCTGCCTTTTTTCCTTGTTTTCTTGCAGGCAGATATGTTCAAAGGTTGTATAATTTGGTGTTACCATAGTTAATTTTTAGCCCAGGGCCTCCATCCTTCCTGCTTAGCCAGATCTCTTTTTGCCTGGGGTTGACTGACCCGTAGAAGAAACCTTTCGATGCCTGTGTTGAAAAGTCTCAGGGACCATAAAGGCTGGTGTGTGAGATTAGATGCTTCCAGCTGAAAGGGACACCTAGTGGTACCGTTTTTCCTACTTTCTCTCTCTCTCTCTCTTTTTTTTTATCCTCACCCGAGGACATTTTTCCATATTTTGTTCAGATAGAGTGGGAGGGAGAGAGAGAGAGAGAAACATCGACGTGAAAGGGACACGTTGAGTGGCTGCCACCCACACAACCCAACCAGGGCTGGGGACAAACTACAGCCAAGGTACGTGCCCTTAGCGGGAACTGAACCCAGGTCTCTCTGGACCACAGGCCGACGCTCTAACCGCTGAGCAAAACCAGCCAGGGTTTTTTGATATTTTTTCTTTATTGATTTTAGAGAGAGAGGAAGGGAGGGGGAGAGAGATAGAAACATCAATGAGAGAGAACATCAGTTGGCCGCCTCCTGCATGCTCTCCACTGAGGATCAGGCCCACAATCTGGGCCCTGACCGGGAATCGAACTGGCGACCTCTTGGTGCATGAGTCGACGCTCAACCAGTGAGCCATACCGGCCAGGCCCTACACTCTCTCTCTTTTTTTTTCATGACGAGGTAGGATCTGGGGTTAGATTTTTGTAGCTGCTTCTAGCCCGTCAGTTTCTTTGTGCTTTCAGACTTCTGGCCCTTGATCATACGTAGGGTTTGGTGTGGCTGTGAGGGATTCTGGGGCCTTGCCAAAATGCCTATACACTTCTCAGCCCTTGCAAGGACTAGAAAACAAAAACAGTGCCACAGCCCTTGGGCGAGTCCAGGGCCAGCTGGTCAGAGGTGAGGATCTTGCTCCTGGCCTTGAGAATGCGGCTCCAGGCACTGCTGCTCACACCAAGTTTGTACACCTTCAGTCTAGGCACCTCCTGGACACCCTGTCACTGGTTATAGTTCCTACATCCATAGCACTTTTGCCCTCCTGGCCAGGAAGCTTCATCTTCTGGACCATCTGGGAAAGGGACAGTCAGCTGTTGGTGTGACTCATGAACAACCTCTTCAGCACCACTTGATTGAAGCTGGAGTTGATTCTTCTGGCAGAAACTTGTGGAGCTTGACCAACAGCCTTAGGTAGATGTCCTGGCTCTTGGGCTCCTTGTGCTGAACCTTTCTGTCTTTGTTGTGGTGGATGTCAACCCCCCTGATGGCCATTTACTACTTTTTGCATTTGAAAAAGAAACAGCGTGGTGTGGGAGAGGGCACCTGGCTGCACTAGGTGCTTTGATTCCATGCACTTGCCCTGGGAGACAAGATTGGTCTCTCAGCCCCTCAGAGTCTGTCTCCTTACCTGTAAACTGCACATAACAGTACGTCCAGGTTACTATGGTGAGTGGATGAGATCATGGCTAGGAAGAAACAATTTTCCTTCCTGCCTGCCTAAATTATAGAGTCTTCCCTCACACCAAGGTCCCTCTGAGAAGATGGTCACATTTGAAAGGAGGAACTTGTCTTCCATTTTTGTGTTCATGTGGGTTTATGTGCCCCATTCTGTCCACAGAGCAGGTGCCTCCACGGGGCTATGTCACCTTCAACAGCAGTGATGAAAATCCCCTAGAAGGAGGAGGCCTCTGCTACAGGGATGTCACCTCCCCCATCAATGACCGGGACGTGGAAAGCAGCAGCAGCAGCAGCCGGGGTATGTGTGCCACCACCATCCAACCTGCTAGGGCTTAGGTGCTGTGTTGAGTCTACCCAGTGAACTAGAGGGTGAAAGACATAGAAGGCCCTGGCTCTTTTAAGGAGAGTCAACAAGTCTGGCATGGCACAGGGGAGAAGCAGCTTCCAGCCTATGTCTCCAGGATCTGAGGGAGTTGTTCTAGACAGGTTTAGCTTCTTGATTGGTGAGCCCTTGGGGAAATGGCTTTGCTATAATACATGTATCATTCATTCAGCAGCTGTTCACTGAGTGCCCTGTGTGCCAGGCATTGTTTTAAATGCTTGGATTTACTAGTGAACAGAACAGACAGAAACCCTGCCTGTGTGTGTAGAGGGGAGGGGAGGGCTCAGGCCAGGCAGTCAGCACGAAACAGAACACAGTAAACTATCTGAGGGGTTGATGAGTGCTGTGCATGAAACAGCTCAAGCTCTGGGGAGTCACTGCGCATGAGACCTGTAGTCAGGCATCCTTGTCTTCACCGTTGTCAGAAGAGCAGGCCTTCAGTGCCCACCTTGGGGCTGTGCGGAGCAGCAGCAGCAGCGAGGGCCTGGCAAGAGCCCCAGGAGTTAGCAGTGAGGCCTCTTTGGAGAGCAATGAGGTGAGGCTTCTTATTTCTTCTCTCTCATCTCCCTCCCCTTCCTTGGTGTCATGGGGGACGCTAACAGTTCATTTGAGATGGATGAGTCTCATAACAAGGACTTAATGCATGTCTGTGATGTGCTAGGACATACAAGGTTTGGGGCCACCCTCTAGGAGAATCGCCTGGGTTTAGGTTATCTCGGAAGAAGCCTCTCTGTGGCAGGTGGGGAGTTCAAATCTTACCCACGCTGTGAGGAAAGTGGCACGGATTGAGAGTAGAAGCTGGAGTCATGGGGCAGAGAGGAGTTTGGACACAGCCACGTCAGCTGCAAGACTTTCAGTGTTACTTTATTTTTTGAGCTATTCTGTTGTGGGTGTTTGTTTTTGGTTCTGTTTTTTTGTAAGGGATTTGGCCAAGCTTTCATAACTACTTAGTAAGAGCTGACCCCAAAGCTGATGCACTCTTCCTCTATACTTTTTTTTTTTAATTCTCACTCAAGGAATTTTTTTATTTCAGATAGAGTAGGAGAGAAGGAGAGAGAGAGAGAGAAATATCAATGTAAGAAGGATACATCGACTGGTTGCCTCTCGCACAACCCCGACCAGGGCCGGGGCCGACCCGCAACCGAGGTACGTGCCCTTGACTGGAGTCAAACCGGTGACTCTTTGGTCCACGGGCCAATGCTTTACCACTGAACCAAACTGGCCAGGGCCCTCTAAACTTTCTTTTATTCCTGTTCCTCCACTCCTCTCCCCTTTGGCAATCATTAGCTTGTTCTCTATATCTATAGATCTGTTTCTGTTTTATTTTTTTGGAGTTATATATTAAGTGAAATCATATGGTATTTCTTTGTCTGACTTATTTCACTTAACATAATACCATCTAGGGCCACCCATGTTGTTAAAAATATAAGATTTTATTTTTTTATAGCTGAGAAATATTCCATTATTATGTGTCATATCTTCTTTATCCATTCATCTGTTGAACATAGGGGTGCATATATCTTTTCGAATAAGTGTTTTCTTCTTCAGAATGTGGAATTGCTGGATCATGTGGCAGCGATATTTTTAATTTTACCAGGAATCTCCCTACTGTTTTCCACAGTGGCTGTACCAATTTACAATCCCACTGACAGTGTGTGAGGGTTCCCTTTTGTCCACATCTTCACCAACACTTGTTGCTTGTTAATTTCTGATGATAGCCATCTGACAGGTGTGAGGTGATATCTCATTGTGGTTTTAATTTGTATTTCCCTGATCGTTAGTCTTTCAATGTTACTTTAAACACACACCTCTTGCCACAGGATTCAGATAATGCACGTAAAAGCTCAGTTCGCAAACAAACTAAAAGTTATGTGAAGATCAAGAATCGCTACAGCAATAGTGACAACCAGTGGCCTCCCAGTACCGGGACTTCCGGGGCAGCCTGTTCTCCAGGATCTATCCCCAAGACTGAGAGGTTCCCCTATTCAGGACCCCAGGTAAGACCATCTGTGAAACTGGTGGTTGCACTCTTAGAAAGATGGCGTTCGTTGTGATTGTAAAGCATGTATTGTGTACTTATAATGGGCCAGACACTGTGGAGAGAAGGGGGTGTGGTGGCTTTTCCCCAGATGACCTGTAAAGCTTCTTGGGCTGGGAGGATTCCGAAGGCTGGAGGTGCCGGTTGCAGGGTTTGTGTTAGTCCTTTCCCACAGGAAGGATCTGTCTCTCCCTTTGTTTTTCATACTTGAATAGCCCCCCTGAGCCTGGGGAGGAGAAAAACAGCAAAGTTGCTTTCAGGACTCAAGTGACAAGATGCAGGTGAAGCAGAGATAAAGTGGGACATAGTATGGACATAATGAAAATTGCTGTTTCTGCCTCATTATGGGTCACTCTGGCTAAGCAGTTTCTTAGGGCTTACAGGTGGACATAGCAGCTCAACTGTCTGATGTGTTTATTGAGTTCTCTTGCCCTCAGTGGGCATAGATGGTACAAAGATGAAAGTCAGGTAAGTACTTGCCATTTACTTGTTCAAGTCACAACTCTGCTGTTCAGTAGAAGCCTATGATCTCCCTGGCTTTCCTTGCACTCCCCCCACCACACCCTCTGGGAGCTATCTCCAGGGCCTGTATTCCCAGGTTGTGCAAGCAGCTGCGCCATTCGAGTCTTTCATGAATGTTGATTGGAGAGCTGGTGGGATCTAAAAGCTGTTTCAGAAAGTAGGTTGAGAAAAATGGTGGAATAAAACCTTTGCAATTTTGCTCCTCCATTAAAGGCAACATGAAAACTGGCCAAAGTGGCTATGGCTGGTTTGGCTCAGCAGTTAGAGCATCGGCCTGTAGACCAAAGAGTCGCTGGTTTGATTCCCAGTCAAGGACATGTACCTTGTTGTGGGTTCGCTCCCTGGCCCCAGTCGGGGTCATGCAAGAGGCAAACAATATGTCTCTGACATCAGTGTTTCTCTCTCTCTGTCTCTCTACCTCCCTCCCTCCCACTCTATCTAAAAAAAAAAATCAATGGAAAAATATCCTTAGGTGAAGATAAAAAAAGAATAATAAAATTGGCAAGAGTGGTCAGAATTTATTCAGAATTTTGAATCAACTAAAGGCTTGCAGCAGCCTAGAGAATCTTTATTCAAGAGAAGTGGCTGAATCTGAGAAATATAAACTTTTAGCTTTTTAACTTGCCCTAGTCCCATTCTTTCACTGTCCAATGCCAGGGTAGCTGTGACAGCCACTGGAGGGGGCAGAGCAGAGCTGGAGTGCTCTCAGTTTCATTCTCAAAGAACTGGCATCACTGGACCTGTCTAACAGTTTCCTAGAAGACATGTTTACGAGGCTGTATTTGACTCAACTCAGAGCTTGTCTACTCAACACCAAAAGCGAAGGGATGTGTGTTGAAAATAATTACAGGGAAGTGTTTTAACTTTGCAGCTATCTGAGGTGTTGGATAATATTTGAGGTGTAAAGATTAGCCACAGAGCTTAAAAGGAAAAGCTGGGGAAGGAGATGTCCATGGGAGCTTTGAAAAGCTCTGACTTACTCCTGGCAATCTAAGAGGCCACACACATGGTCCAGACTGTGTATGGTCAGGAAAGACCTGAGAGTACCTCTGATGATCTTGAGGCTTTGAGCAAACAGGAAGCAAAGGCTAGGACAGAACTGTCATCTGCCTAGCTGAGTGGTGATGTACCCCAACAAGCAAAGAGCTATTTGGCAAAGACTGGAGATTTACTGGTTCTGGTGTTTAAGGAGAGCTCTGTCCAGTCCTCAGCTGACCCCCAAGCTGACTGAGCAGAGAATTCAGTGGCCACAAACCAGACGAATACAGACAACAAACCACAGAGGGAGAAGAATTGGATCTCCAGAGTTCCCACATTAAAATGTCCAGTTTTCAACAGAAAAAAAGATATGCAGAGAACAAGAAAGTATGACTCATTATAAGAAAAGGCAGTAGTAGTAGAAGCTGTCCCTGAGGAAGCCCAGACACTGGACTTTAAATAAGCTTTTAGAAATATGTTCAGCCCTGGCTAGTTTGGCTCAGTGGTTGGAGCGTTGGCCTGCGGACCAAAGAGTCCCGGGTTCAGTTCCCACTAGGGGCATGTACCAAAAAAATATATGTATACAGATATATATTTTTTCACAGAACTAAAGGAAACCACATCTAAATAGAGAATATCAAGAAAGTGGTAGAGCCCTGGCCAGTTTGGCTCAAGGGTAGAGCATTGGCCCAAGGACCAGTCTTGAGTTCGATTACAGTCAAGGGCACGTAACTTGGTTGTGGTTTGTTCCCCAGCCCTGGTTGGGGTTGTGCAGAAGGCAACCAATCGATGATGTATCTCTTTCCCCTTCCCATTCCATCTAAAGATAAATGGAAAATATCCTCAGGTGAGAATTTTTTTTTAAAAAAAGGAAGTGATAGAAATAAAAATGAACCAAATAGAAATTCTGGAGTTCAAAGGTGTAATAGATAACATGGAAATTTCACTGAAGGGGCTTAAGAGCAGACTTGAGCATGCAGAAGAATCAGAAAATTTGACATAGACCAGTTGAGATTACACAATTTGAGAAACAAAAAGAATGAAGAAACATGCACAGAATCCTGGGAGACACCACCAGGCATACCAACATGCACATGTAGGTGCTCCAGGAGAGGAGGGAGATGAAAGCAGGGACTATGTTTTAAAAATAGCCACACCGACTTCTGGTGGCGGTGTAGGTAAACGCGGAATCGCATCCTCCCACAACCACATCAAAGTTACAACTAAACTACAGAACAACCATCATTCAAAACCACCTGAAATCAAGCTGAATGGAAATCCTACAACTACAGAATTAAAGAAGCAGCCTCATCGAGACTGGTAGGAGGGGCAGAGGTGGAGGAGCTGGTCCCACACCCGTGTGTGGTGGGTAAAAATCAGGAGGGTACCTCAGCTGGGAAGGTTCTCCCTGAGGACTGAGGGGTCCCTGACCCACACCAGGTGCCCTGCTCAGGGTTTCAGTGCCAGGAAGAGAAGTCCCAATAACTTCTGGCTGGAAAAACCAGTAGGAACTGAGGCTCAGAGACGCTGAGGCGGCTGGAGCCCCAGGCAGCTCCTCTTTTTTTTTTTTTATCCTCACCTGAGGATATTTTTCCATTTTTTGTACAGATAGAGTGGGAGGGAGAGAGAGAGAGAAACATCGATGTGAAGGGACACATCGAGTGGCTGCCACCCGCATGACCAACCAGGGCCGGGGACAAACTGCAACCGAAGTACGTGCCCTTAGCGGGAACCGAACCCGGGTCTCTCCGGACCGCAGGCCGACGCTCTAACCGCTGAGCCAAACTGGCCAGGGCCAGGCAGCTCCTCTTAAAGGGCCCACATGGGGACTTATTGGACTCACTCCCTCTAAGCTTGGAGGGGAGGAAGCTCGAGGGGCACCAGAGACATACAGGGAAGAACTGAACTGTTTGGCATTGGAGAGGAGGCTTCCTCTGGGACAGATGTGCTGTCAGAGGCCTTTGTTCCTTTGGTGAGCCCTTCCCTGGGTGGCAGATGGCTGCCATATCTGGGACTCCAGCAATCTGGCTCACACTGGTTGCCCCACCCTGGTGATTCCCTGAGGCCCCACCCCACCCAACTTTCAGGCCCACCCAAGCTGTTTCCAATGGCTTTACTGTAGGATTGGTCTGTTTTGGATCCTGCTTCAGATTTTCCTAAAATCTCTCAAGCAGCATCTGGTCTCAGCCCCATACTTCTTGTTAAGTAATACACAGAAACAAACACAGGGAGGCAGTAAAAATCAGACAAAGAAACTGGTCACAAATGAAAGAACAGAACAAAACCCCAGGAAATGAACTAAGCAAAATGGAGATGAGCAACCTAACAGATGCTGAGTTCAAAATACTGCTTATAAGGATGATCAATGAACTTAGTGAGAACCTCAGCGAACTTAGTGAAGGCCTCAAGACCATAAAAAAGGACCAGTCAGAAATGAAGGAGGCACAGTCAGAAATGACGGAGGTATTAACTGAAATAAAGAATAATTTACACAGATTCAGTAGTAGAGTAGGTAAAGCCAAGAAGCAAACCATTGATTTGGAATATAAGGAAGCAAAAAACACCCAATCAGAACAGCAAAAAGAAAAAAGAATCCAAAAAAATGAGGATAGTGTAAGGAGCCTCTGGGACAACTTCAAGCGTGCCAACATTCGCATCTTGGGGGTGCCAGAAGGAGAAAAGAGAGAACAAGAAATTGAAAACCTATTTGAAACAATAATGGCAGAAAACGTCCCTAACTTGGTGAAGGAAACAGACATACAAGTCCAGGAAGCAGAGAGTTCCAAACAAGATGAACCCCAAGAGGCCCACACCAAGACACATTATCATCAAAATGCAAAAGGTTCAAGACAAGAGAGAATCTTAAAAGCAGCAAGAGAAAAGCAGTTAGTTACCTACAAGGGGGTTCCCATAAGACTGTCAGCTGATTTCTCAAAAGAAACTGCAGGCCAGAAGGGAGTGGCAAGAAATATTCAGAGTGATGAAAAGCAAGAACCTACAACTAGATTACTCTATCCTGCAAAGCTGTCATTTAGAATCAATGGCCATATAAAGAGTTTCCCAGACAAGAAAAAGTTAAAGGAGTTCATCACCACCAAACCGTTATTATATGAAATGATGAAGAAAAAGATAAAATATATGAACAAACAAAATGGCAATGAATATATATGTATCGACAATGGAATCTACGAACAAAATGAACAGGCAGAACAGAAACATTCTCATAGATACAGAGAACATTTTGTTGGTTGCCAGATGGGAGGGGGGTTGGGGGAATAGGTGAAAAAGGTGAAGGGATTAAGAAGTACAAATTCATTGCTAGACTGACAAACCTCAAAGGGAAAGGGTTTGGGAGGTGGGAAGAAATAAACCAAAGAACTTATATGCATAACCAATGGACACAGACAACAGTGTGGGAAAAAGCAGGAGGGAGATGGGAGTGGGAAGGAGGGGGTCATTGGGGGAAAAATGAGGAACATCTGTAATACATTCAACAATAAAGATAAAAAAAATAATAAAAATAAATAAATAAAAATAGCTACACCTCAGCTGGACCAGTGTGGCTCAGTGGTTGAGTGTTGACCCATGCACCAAGAGGTCGCTGGTTGATTCCGGGTCAGGACACATGCTCAGATTGTGGGCCAATTCCCCAGGGGGAGGCACACAGGAAGCAGCAAATCAATGTTCTCTCTCACTGATGTTTCTACCTCTCTCTCTCTCCCTTCCTCTTTCTGAAATCAATAAAGAAAATTTTTTTTTCAAAAGTGACTTCACAAATACACACTTAGCAGGAGAAAAGTGGCTCCGCCTTGCATCGTGTGCTTTTTTTTTTGTCCCCATGTCTTTGTGCCTTTCCCATCCTCTGACCTGTGCTGGCTGCTCTGCCCTCTAGGACCTTGCCACACTGCTGGAGCAGATTGGATGTCTGAAGTACCTACAGCTGTTCGAGGAACAGGACGTGGACCTTCGAATCTTCCTAACCCTCACTGAGAGCGACCTAAAGGAAATCGGCATCACGTGAGTCCAGAGTGGCCTTCTGTGGCTGCATGCCCTTTGTTTCAGCCAGAGTCCTGGCACCCACTGATGTTGCAGCTTCCCAACATTCAGAGAGAAAGAGCTGACCTCTAGAGGTCTGCTTTCTTCCTGAAGTCAGCTGTCCTTGCTCCATTTCCAGCAGCTGCTCCTAGCTTCCCAAGCAGGCCTGCTCAGTGCTGTGTTCAGGGCACCCAGACGTTTTCTGCCTGTTCACTTTTGAGAGCTTTCCAAGTTGGCAGACAGTCATACAGAGCTGGACCTGGCTGGTTGAGTTCTCTGTGTAGTGAAAGCAGCAGCCTGGCTGGAAAGGGGACCAGGTTGGGGGGGGGGGGCGGATCTCCAGTGAGGTCATCACCTGTTTTTGTTGATTTTTTTTTTATCCTCACCCAAGGACATTTTTCCATTTTTTGTTCAGATAGAGTGGGTGAGAGGAGAGAGAAACATCGTCGTGAAAGGAACACATCCAGTGGTTGCCACCCGCACGACCCAACCAGGGCCGGGGACAAACTGCAACCGAGGTACATGCTCTTAGCGGGATCCGAACCTGGGTCTCTCTGGACCGCAGGCTGACGCTCTGACCACTGAGCCAAACCGGCCAGGGCAATTTTTTTTTAAGAGGAGAGAGAAACATTGACGTGAGAAAAATTAATTGGCTGCTTCCTGCATGTCCCCTCCTGGGGATCAAGTCTGAAACCCAGGCATGTGCCCTGAATGGGAATTGAACCGGGACCTCTGAGTCTACGAGATAATGCTCAATACACTGATCCACACCGGCCAGGCAGGTCACCTTTGTTTCTGTCCTCTGCTGCAGGGTCCCAGGGCCACTCTCCCCTCAAGGCTGAGATCTTTCCTAGGGGAACCATCTTGATGGAAGGATGGTCCGTGGAGCTTCCAGGCACATGACAAATGCTGATCCAAGTCCTTTTCTCATTTCCCCTGCAGGCTGTTTGGACCCAAGAGAAAGATGACTTCTGCCATCGCCCGCTGGCACAGCAGTGCCCGCCCCCCCAGTGATGCCCTGGAGCTGGCCTATGCTGACAGGCTGGAAGCGGAGATGCAGGAGCTTGCCATCCAGCTGCACAAAGTAGGTGGGAAGGGGAAGGGAGGGGACGTGCAGAAATGGCAAGAGAGATGTCTGGAGACACACCTGTAGAAGACACAGTGGGTGAGAGGACAGTGAGGGCAGAAAGCATTACAGCTCCTACCCTGAAGCGGAGATGTGCAGGCAGGCCCACAGGAAGGCTCAGAAAGGTATGGGACATTAGGTGTGAGGTCATGGACACAAGAGAGAAGAGATAAGGTGAGGCCAGAGAACAGGCTGGTGTGGACCCCAGAAGGCTCACAGGAAGGGACCAAAAGCAGGAGAGGTAGAGAAAGACCCTCTCATTCCAGGAGAGGGAGGACAGGGTGGTTCCCAGCCGTGGCCTGGTGGCCTGGTGGCCTGGTCTCCTGCATCTTTGGTCCCCTTGCCTGCCTACCAGCCCCACCTTCCACCTCTCCCTATCCAGCGCTGTGAGGAGGTGGAGGCCATGCGGGGTCAGGTATCCCAGGAGCAGGAGCTGCGAGCGGTGGTGGAGAGTTGCCTCCTGGAGCAGGACAGCACCCGCAAGGACATCCTTGCCCAGCTGCAGGAGACCTGGGCCCTGGCCCGGGATGCTGCTCTCATCCTGGACCAGCTACAGTGAGTAGGCACCTGAACTGGTCTTGAGTTCCCTCTAGATTCTTCAAACCAAGGACTTGCTTTCAGGGCCTCTTGGGGTCATGCCCAACCAACCACCCACTCCTCCACTTCATTCTGGCTGCTTCTCCCTGCAGGGTAGAGTAGGCAGAAGTAGGCCCCTGAAAACATACATACTCAACAGCAGCTCTCTGCCTGGGTCTTGGGCTGAGAGCTTGTCAGTGTGAGTGGGTGCCTGGGGTGCTTGCCAAGTCCAGGAAGGTGGGCTGCGGGGACAGGGCAGAGCTCCACCTTACACTCAGGGAAGTGGGGTACCTGTTGCCCCCTGCACTCTGGGGCCCTGGGAAGCAGTTGCCAGGCTCTCCCCTCACCAGCACTTGGTCTTATGTCCTGCAGAGCCTGTCAGGCTGAGCTGTCGGCCCGAGTGAAGCGAGACGAGTTCCCCCTTGGGGCCACTCTAGGCCCAGCCCTCCCCACAGCAGGTAAGGAGAGCAGTGTCCGGGCCCAGGACTGGGTAGAGATCCTCCTTGGGCTCGGTTTTACCACTTGTGTCAGCAGTTATCACATTTATACTCCTAGGTCCCCTTTGTAAACACAATCCCGGACTCTAGGGTGAGGGCACCCTGTCCTCCCCATCCCATTTCCTTCCTGTCCTTCCTGGTGGTGGCAGGCAAAGCCCTTGGGTCTCGGGCTGAGAGCTTGTGCTGTCCAAGACTTCAAGTGACTTCTATAGCCTCCAATTGGGGCCCAGGCTGGTCCATCCCAGGGCATAGCCTCACAAGAAGCTAATGACACCCACAATTCCATTTCTGGGGCCAGGCTCTGACTAGCAGTTAGTACTTTTGTCAACAAGCAGGAGGACACATTTTGAGGTAACAAGGGGAGTCATGTGGGCAGTGACAGTTGAGTGTTTCCTGGTCACGGCAGCTCAGGACAAAGGCAGGGCCTGTGAGCACACAGGCACCAGGCTTACCCAGCCCTCTGCCCCACAGACTCCAAAGGCTGGCAGGCTTCCTTGCAGGCCCTGAGCCTCCCCGAGCTGTCAGGAACATTGGAGGATCGAGTCCATGAGATGGGTGAGTCTCTGGGAGGGCAGCCAGTGACCCTTGCCCCCACCCAGGGACCAGACTTAGAGTAACAGGAAAAGCCCTGTCAGCTCAGAACTCCCTAGGGCAGCCCCACTACAACCTACTAACCTTCCAGGTCATCCATTCCTAGTGCACCCCTGCTTCCCACCGCTGCCCAGACTTGTAAAGCAGACTCTTCTGTTCCCATCTTCAGGGCAAGTGCTGTGCTCAGTGACCCAGGGTCTGGAGAAGCTGCAGGTGCTGAATGGGAAAGAGAACTGGCGGGAGCCTTAGCAGAGGAACGGTGAGTGTCGGCCAGCTCAGGATCCAAGCTGGGACAGCAGGCTCTGCTGGGACCTGAGTGAATTCCCACTGCAGTCCTCCCTTTTTCTTCTCAGTCTGACGTTGGGTGACTGATCCACCCTGAAGCTGTGTGCCCGGAGGACAGGAGGGCAGTGAACGGGCAGTTGCAGCAGCCCAGGCCCCACCTGGGGCCAGAGGATCGGCCCCCCGGGAGCAGCTGGCAGAGAGACAGGACCGGGCTGTGGCACCAAGGCCCCCATGGAGGCAGGATGAGGGCCTTGCCCTGAACCTGGTGGTAAGGCCCAGAGCAGACAGGGACTTGGGGAGAGTGTGTCCCCAGATACTGCAGGCGCCACATTCAGGTTTGCCCTGATGGATGAGGACGGGGCACCTGGGCAGCGTATGTCATTTGCTGGAAAATAAAATGTAAGATCAGCTCATAAGGGGCTCAGTTCTGGTCACATGACATGCAGTACTGGCTGATGTAGCAAAGCAAGGAGCAAGCCATGCAGGATCCCCAGCCCCAGTGACCTGGTGGGGCCCAGGCCTCCTCTGCCAGGACAGAAAACACTGTGCTCATAGTGGGGCTGACTTAGTGACCTCCTCCTGCCCTACTTTCCCCTGCAGCTAAGGCTACTTTTGCTTAGAGCCCCCATGAGTCAATAGAAGCTACCTGGAGAGCCAAGCATGTCCTCATGCCCTAGGAAATAAGAGAAGAGCAAAGTACAGGTATTTTATTTACAGAGTGAAGTGCCTTTGCCAATAGTGTGGCTGCTACATCGAGGCTGTTAGGTGGACAGATGCCCAGGCTGGGCAGGCATTGTGGAAACTTTCCAGTAGCTTCGCTGAGAAGTTTTGCCAGACATAGGGCCATAGGAGACCCCAGTGGTGACCTTCCTGCCTGTGGTGGCTTTGCTGTTGTCATTCTGCACACTCAGCGGGTATTTCCAGACCATCCTTGGGAGCTGCCTGCAGACCTTAGTGGGAATGGAGAAAAGGAGGCTTTCAAAGCACAGGAAAGAACAGCAGGCTCAGCCTAGGTGTAGCCAAAGCACCAGGACCAGAAAAGGCGCCTCTTGTGGACAGTCTTAGCACAGAAGTCCCAGACCAAGCCATTGGCAGCTTGACTCTGAATGGCACCTAGTGCTTTTGGACCTGGCCCTGTTCTTAAGTATCCAGATAGTAGGAGAAGGGGACACCCTCCTGTGCCCAGCCCTGGGCCTGCAGTCAGGACCAAACAGAGCAGCGGAGGAGCCACTTTACTGTCCTTGGAGACCAAGCACCAGTGGGGTTAAAGTGGTTTTGAAACCTCACCCATAGTTCACACAACACATAAAAAGAAATCTATCCAAGTAAAGCTAACAGCTAAAATTAATAATACAACATCCTACCCAAACTGGCTCTCCTCTAGGCCCTGAGGCTGGCACAGAGGACAGGATGTAAGAATGAGTCAACTGCGACAAAGGCATCCTCCATGAGAACTGACTACTCACTGGTCTAAGTGTCTGTGCACCTACCCACTTGGAAAATCAGGCAGTACCTGAGCCTCCACCACCACCCCATGAAACTCAGAGAGGCAGGTTTGAGCCTCAAGGTGGGTGAGAATGTCCTGAGCCTGGACAGCCAGGTCCAGCACCCCTAAGCCACCCACTGACCAACCTGAGAAGGTCCCACCTGGCCCCATGACTGCTTGAGGCAGTGGAGATGAGGTGCCCACTCACCCCATGCAGTCAGAATAGGTTACAAACACAGATACACACTAGAAGACACACTCTGCCCACAGGATTTCAGGGCCCTCTCTCAGCCCCTGGGCACAGATAGAGAGCCAGGGGAGGATGAAGACACAGTACAGGAGCAACCTCAGGAAGAAGATGGGAGCAGCTTCTCTAGGGCCTTCTTCTGCTTCTCAGTGGCTGCAGCCACAGCCTCAGCCAGCTTCTCCTCGGGCATCATGTTGAGCACCTTGAGGGCGAAGAGGAGCTGGTACTTAGCTGTACTGATGAAGGCATTGCTCAGGAAGTTGGGAAAGCCACCGACTCGGTCCTTCTGGGTATACAGTGGGACCCGCACGAGCCCCAGCACCTGTACCAAAAGGAGACCAGGGTTGGGACCAGGCTTCCACACCAAGAGCACAGCCCTGGTAGGAGGGACCTGTGAGCTGCTAGGCTAGGTGAAGGGAAGCCAGGTTGTCAAGGACAGTGGGAGACTATGGCAGGGTCTGGTGAGGCAGAAGCCAGCCAGCTGCTTTGGAGCAGTGCAGCCCTTTCCTCCCCAAGCAAGATTCAAGGCCACCCCATGCATTTCCCACCCTCTGCATCCTTAAGTTCCAGCCTCCCATCCGCTGGCAGGAAGCCCCCCAGTCCGCATTACATGCTCCCCCTTGCAGCGGGCGAATCCCCAACACACCAAGTGTCACTCCCGGCCTTTCCAGACCATAAAGCCCACAAATGACAAGAACCTTCAACCCTCGCAGCATGAGATCCCTACCTCCCTCATTCCCAGTCCTACAAGTTCCCCCTTCAGCTCAGCAATTTCCCACCTCGAGCGGGTCCCGCCCCAACCCATTCCCCCAACCAGTCCCACTCCCCACCCCCAGGATTGGCAGTGGCAGGCAGCAAGGCAGATGGAACACAGCCCCGAGGGAACCCCAGCCTCCTACCCGCACCTCAGGTCCCTCCCCCACTCCGATGCTGCAGACAGTGACACCCCACCCGGCCCGGCCAGGGGACCCTCAGGAGGACGTGTTACCCATCGGTGCCTTCCGCGGGGCCAGAGCCAAACCCCAGGGTGGGGGGCGGGACCCGGGCGGCGGCCCCACCTCCAGGCCGTGGTCGCGGGAGTGAACCGCGCTAATCTCCACGGCGTGCAGCTGCTCCAGCGTCAGCTGCCGCGCGTACAGGTGCGCCACAACGCGGTGCGGGCCCTCGGTCAGGTGCGAGCTCAGGTAGTCGGCCTCGGTGAGGCGCAGGCAGCCCAGGCCCAGGCCCAGCACCCGGTTCAGTCCGTCCTCCAACGACCAGAAGCGCCGGTCCACGAAGCCCCCGGGGAAGCCCAGCAGCCCATCGAAGCGCATCTGCATCTACAAGGGAGCGCCGGGTCACGGGCGCGGGTCCGAGCGGCGCCCCGGCCCTCGTCCGCCAGCCCGCGTCCTCACCAGCACCGAGAAGCGCATGGGGATGCGGCCGAAAAGCTGCCCAGGGTTGGCGGCGTACAGCATGGCGTGGCAGGAGTGGCTCCAGCCCGGCCCCAGGCGCATCGCCTCCACCCGGCTGATCTGCTTCAGCTCCGGCACCGTAGCCGACATCTTGGCACTGCCCCGCGCTGCGGGCACCTCCCCTAGGTGCGTGCGCTGGCCGCTCCTGCCGCGTCGGGCCAATCCACGGGCGGCCGCGCCCTCTCCGCCAATCGCTGTCGCGCATCGGGACAGGGCCCACGCGCCGACGCTTCGTTGAGAGGCGCAGAGGGAGGGACGCGCGCACCGGCTACACCCAATAGCCGCCAGCCCCGAGCTGGCCCTCGAACCACAGCGCCCGCCCGGGATGTACCGCGCTCGAGTGCTCACCAGTCAAGCCCGACCCGGAACTAGGGACTTCAGGCTTCCCACCGGTTGCCCTCGGAGTCTGTGGGGTGGGTGCAGTGAAAGACTGCTCGTCCGAAGGAGGGCAGCGGGATCCCCAAAGATCATGTCGCCCTTGGCGGGGCCGAGTCGAGTTCCTTCCCCCAGCGCCTCCTTGGGCACGTAGGCACCCCCCGCCTCTCCCAGGAGGGCGCAGCTGAGCCCTGCAAACCAGAGGACACAACCCTCCCCTGCAGGTACACCAGCCCCACAGCCCTGGGCGCCTACAACCTGCTAAGCACTCCAGTCCAAGGTCACTGCTGGTCTGACTCCACAATAGCACGAAAGAAGGGCGTGGTGGAGCTCCGGCTGCCTGTGCTCGGTCTGGACTGAGGGTGAATAGCGAGAAGCCCCGGGGGGCTCCTTACACTCAGTCAGCTAGAGCCAAAGTGACCTAAGTCCCAACGCCCCAAGTATCCTCCAAGTCAGGCACCATATGCCAGGTACAGTGGGAAGAAATAGGATCTCCCCAATTTCCCGAAGAGGACCCTGGGCTCACAGGGGCAGGACGTGCCTAAGGGCACTCCACAGTTGCTGACAGAGCCAGGATCCTACCCTAGATTTCCACCCTGTCTCTTACCCAGCGTCCACGACAGAAAACCTGCCTTCTACCTCAGGTACTTACCCCATATTTGTGCAAAAGGAAGTCGCTGGAGTTCTGGGGCCTGATGCCACTCACTCCACCAGCTGGCCCAACCTCCATTTGCCTCCCCATAATGGGCATGGATTTGCTGAGTGAAGAAACTCGGGCCGGGTGCCACAGGCACATCAGGAGAGCCATACGCTGAGGTCAAGGTCTAGCATGGGGAAGGCTGCCCTGAGCAGAGCTGAGTAGGAGAGGAAAGGGGGCAGGGGGCAGGCCAAGGCTGGTGGGATCCACCAGAAACTCACTCACGTTTGGTCCGTGGTGTGTTCTGTCAGGAGATCTGGGAAATAAGGACCCAGACAGGGAGGCTCTCCCCTGCTGTGGCCCTCTGCCAAAGTCAGGGCTCAGAGGAGTAGCCGCAGCTGACAGGAGGAGGCCAGGTCCCAGGGTGAGTAACTGTGTCTGAAGGGGAGAGGTCAGTGAGGGGAAGGGCCCATACAGAAAGGACCCTCTCTCCAGGCTGCAGGGTGTGGCCCGAGCCCAGGACCAGTGTGCAGCTGGAGTCACATTGGAACGGCACCCTGCACCCAAACCCTCCGACACCAGACATTAGTGAAGGCGGTGGGTCCATTGGGGAAGTGAGGAGGAGATCCAGTGCAGCCCATGCAAGAACACATCTGACACTGAGCACCTTCCTGCCCACACTGGTACCATGCCAGGCCCAGGCACAACCAAGGGTGACAGTACTTCCTTGGGACAGAGACTGGGCAGCCAAGAACACTGGTTCTACTCTTGAGTACCTGAGTTCAAGAAAGAGACCTGTAGCCTTAGCCAGTGTGGCTCAGTTGGTTGGAACTTTGTTCTGTAAACCAAAAAGTTCTGGGTTTGATTTCCGGTCAGGCACATACCCGGGTTGTGGGTTTGAGCCCCGGTTGGGGTGCGTGTGGGAGGTGGCCAGTCATGTTTCTCTCTCACATTGAAGTGTCTCCCCCTTTCTCCCTTCCTCTCTCTGAAATCAATAAACATATCCTTAGGTGAGGATTAAAAAAAAAGAAGGAGCCTGTGGAAACAACTTGGAACTGTGTTGCAAAGGAGCTGGGGGGAGGTGCAAACTGCTTCCTGGGCATGATGGGGCACCAGCTTTTCCCTACTGGGAAGCCACCCACTAAGCAGGGGAACTCAAGCCAAGCAAAGGGCTACCAGCTGGGCTCCAGCATCATAGCAGCCAAACCTGCCCCTCTAATCCATTCTCCACATGACATCTGGAATCATTCCATTGCCTAAAAACCTTGCCTTAGAAGAAAACTCTGACTGCCCCTACAGGGTCTCGCGGAGCACATCCCTCAATTCCGACACTCTGGCCATTCACGCTTCTTTCTATTCAGTGGATACCTTAAGCTCACTCCTGTCTCCGGGCCTTGGCACTTGCTGTGCCAGCTGCCTTGGGTGCTCTTCCAGACTATGGATTAAATTAAGACCCCATGTGACGCCAGCTTGTCACCTGCTCTCTTCCTAAGGGTAACCAAATCTGGAAGATGTGGATTTACTTGTGCAGTCTTACTGACATTGAAATACAAGCTCCCAGGGGCCTGCACCTTGCTCGTCTTGCTTTCCGCTGGCATATAGTAGGTGCTCAGGAAACATCTGGGGGTTGAATCAGCAAAGCAGATGGGGACCGCAGCAGCCTCTCACAATTCTGGGCTCCTTCTCGCTTGCTCAGAAGACAGAGGCGAATCTCCAGGGACCATTTGATCCAACCCAGGAAACAGGAGAACAGCCACAACAGTAACCAGCAGCATCACACATGGCGCCTCATGTAGCCCTCACTCCCTTCTGGAGTCAGACCTCGCTGATGTCTTACACAAGAAGAAACAGGCTGCGGCCACAAGCTGGTGGTCACACTGCTGTGGGTGTCAGAGCCACCACTAGCTACTCCACAGTCCTGCCCTCTGACCAAGAAACAGCCGAGGTCCTACAGTACTACGCATAGAAAAAGGAGTGGACAGGATATTGCTGCATGATTTTATTACTATAAATATACAGTAAAAACGAACAAAAACTAGCCAATCAGAATACATCAAATGATAGCACGTGTTAAGTCCAAGACAGGGCAGTCTGCAACCTGTCCTTCAGAGTACTGGCACCAATACCAACAGTGACAGGCCAGGGTGTTGGCGGGTGATGAGGGTGAAGAGAGGGAGACGGCCAGCCTGTGTGTGTGTGCACGTGTGCACCCATGAGCACACCAGTGGGTGGGAGGGGAGGCAAGACAGGGAGCCAAGTGGCCGGGGAAGTTGGCTTGAGCATGGCCGAGAGCTGTGCATAAGGCAGCCCTCTGCCCACAGGCCCCACCGGAGAGAGAACAAGGACCCCAGTGGACAAAGCCCCCAGCTGTGTGGATCTCTGTGGACAGCTGCTGGCTGCCCCAGAACTATCCTCCTTCCCAGGGCAGCTCCTCAGAAAGTGAGCTCCTCTGCACCCCCCAACCTCAGGCCAAAAAGTGTTGGCCCCATGGGAGCTGCAGAGAGACCCACCCACCCACCAGGCCAAGGTCCCTGCTGCACCAGGACTGGGTACCCCATCAGCCTTTCTGTTGCCCAGGTGGTTTATCTTAAGAAAAAGACGAGGCCACCTCAGATGGGACCCTCCTGCCCCAGGCAGGTGCCACCACAGGAGCCCCAGAGAGAACAAATCAAAGAGAAACGCAAAGTGACATTTAAATGGCACAGGGAGCAGAAGTTGCTCAGATCCCTCCTGGGGCAGGTGGGCTAGTCAAGCGGAAGCCCCTCCATCTAGAGGGGTCTGAGGACGTGAGCAAAGCCACCTCTGAGAACGTACAGGACTTGGAGAGGGGCCTCTAGACCAACTGCTGCCAACAGGCTATGCACCTGCTCCTCTGTCCCTAGGAAGACCCAGACCGCAACCCCGAGTGCAGGAACCTGGGCTTCCTGGAGGGCAGGCTGTAGGGAAGGGCTGCGGCTGTGGGAGCCAGCCCTGCACCGAAGGGCCTGAGTGGGAAAGAAAAGCAACAGAGGGCACAAAGCAGCGGTGCCAGCCAGGCCACGCACATAGGGAGAGGGGACAGGCACTGTTTCCTTCATTGACCATGACCTGGACCCCTTCCTTTCCTTCCCTGACAACAAGCCCCCCTCAGTAATACCTGTGGTTAAGACAGAACTTCACCCATCAATAAATCCTTTCCTGCCAGTTTGCCGAGTTCTCGGTTCCACTGGCTGGGGGGCTGGATAAAGCTAATCTGGGACATATGGGCCAACTCCCAGCCTCCAGCCCCAGCTACTCAGTCAAGAAGGCATTTGGGGGAACCCAGAGCTCAGTGCCTGAGACAGAAAGGGGCTGTCCTTCATCTTGTACCATTCACAAATACAGAGACCACAGACAAAAGGGTTTGTCAGAGGGGACCGACTACTGTGCTCTTCACTGGTGCCGCAGGCCCTCGGAGCCATGGCCATGAAGGGTGTGCAGACAGGAGAGGCCAGGGGTCTCAGTGGAGTCCGGACAGCCCCTCAGCGAAGTCTGGGGAGCTGAGGGCTCCATGCTGCCAGCCAAGCCAGGCTCTCAGAGTGCAGTCAGGTCGGTGGCCTTCCATGTCAGGACTGGGGCCACCAAGCAGAGGCCAGGTGGGGCCAGTGGTGAAGAGGCTTCGGGGTGTCTCCATGGAGGTGGCGCAGCCTGCAGGTGGGAGCAGACGGAGGAGGGTCAAGCTCGGCTGAGTCCCGCCTCACCTGCTGCCTTCACCTTCCAGGCTCCGGGTTCCCACCAACTTTGAAACTTGGAGGGCAGAGTCACCCCGCACTCTCCACGGTGTGTGCATGTCTGTGGTGGACCACACAGGGCGCCAGGGGACTCCAGCTCTAGGTGAGTGAGCAGGGTGCCAGCAGCAGCTGCAGCCCTGGAACAGAACAGGGAGCCTCGGGCTGCTGACCCTGGGGTCTCCTGCCCTCGCATGGTATGTGCTCCTGAAATCAGCAGCCTCTATCCACAGAGCTTCCCCACTAAGTGAGGATGGGATCTGGTCAGCCCCAGGGCCTAGCCGGCCCTCCTCTGAGGCTGGTACCATAGTTGCCTCCCCAATGCTGTGAGGTGCTCTGTCCCTGGACAGGGCCCCCACAACCCCGGCGCTGGTGTGGGGAACCCTGTGGGTTACAGCAGCAAAGGGGCCGGCACACTTCTCAGCGCTGCAGAATGCACGACCACCCACCGTCCACCCCAGAGTGGGCTCCGTGGGTGTCTTCACACAGCACACCAAGCAGTGCACCTGCCCCCCCGTCGCCTGTGGTGCGGACCCTCGGGTAAGGACTGTTGCAGGAGCTGTGACTATGTGCAGGAAGTCAGCTGTGCCTCAGCCCGCAAGTGCAATACATTTCTCTGCAGCTCTGACCTGTGCTTCCTACTTCTGGACGTTTTACCTAAATTGCAACACTCAACCTCCACTGGGGAGCCTGGAACCGACTTTATAAAGTTCTGGGCACTGTTTCAAAGAGGGAAAGATTTGTCTGAAGAAATGTGCAGAAGACAAGAGGTTTGTGCAGGAACGTAAGAGCAGCTGACAAAAACAAGTGGACAGACACCAAAGCCTAGGCTCAGGACAGCTGACCAGGAGGAAGGCCGGACACCAGCTGGGATGTCTCCCAGCTGGGGCTGCTGGGGCTTTGCCACCAGGACAGGCCAGGGGTCCTCTGGAACGTTCCACACCATACACCTTTGCAAAACCCAGGGCCACTGACGGTGCCAGGCTCTCCATCACCAGACTTCCCAGTCATTCAAGTCACATGAAGGAGGGGGACGGAGGCCCCAACACATATGGCCTATTTCTTGGTGGGACCTTGGAACTGCCTTCTGTAAAATATCTGTTTGGGTCACCCAGGTAGAGGGCACCTCCCTGTCAGGTGGGGAGTCAACCTCATGTAACTTCCTCATAGACTGATGAGTGTGCTGAAGGTTCCAAAGGTTCTGGAGGTGGGTGGGGGACAGCCTAGTAGCAGCAATGATGGAGTCTCAGCTAGGGATGGGTCCCCATCCCTAGGACCCTAAAGGCTGAAGAGACTGACTGGGTTGCCTGGTCCCGACGGAAGAATCTCTGCCCCAAAGCCAGCATTAGAGCCCCAGAAACACCTCTTTGGGGCAAAGGTACAGTGGCACTGGGAGAACTCTGGATTTAGAACCAGGACCCAAGGGAAGACATGGATGTAGAGGAAGCTGGAAAACAGGAAAGAACCTCTGGAAGGAGCAGGAGAGGGGGGGGCAGCTGGGGGCTCTCTGTCTAGCCCCTGCCGAGGATGCCCCCCAGAGCCACCCCGCCAGGAGTGTGACGGTGATCACGTACCAGCTTACTCCTCGATCCCAACAGAGCAGGAGTCGGGTGCCCGGGCTGTGCAGAGAAGAGACGGGAGCTTGGTTAGCAAAGGCTCGGACAGACCAGCACACTCCACACAAGGTACTGACTAGGACAGTGGCCCGAGGTGTGGGCTGGAAATGAAAAGCCCACACAAACCGACGTGCTGGAACAAAAGACGGATATAGACTGAAAATGTATTTCCTGAGAAATAGCCACTGGGCCCAGTTCTAATACAGAGGAACTCAGCCAATGGAAGGACTGGGGGGTGGGCAGAACTGAAACCAGCTAGAAGGTGGAGCCCAGGAAGGGGCCCCACCCCACATGGGCATCTGGGGTGTGGCCATTTATGGATTTTCCCCAATGCCACTTTTTCCTACCAACAGGGAACACTAAGGTTCACCAAACTATGCTTCCTCCAGGGAATGGCCGTGCAGTTATAAAGAATGAAGACACCTGTGTGTGCATGTTCCCATTCTTAAACACACACAGATGTGAAAGATGCCCAGGATCCTCCCTAACTGGAAAAAGCCAGCAGCAAAACAGAGGGATACAGGTGCTCCTAAGTTGTGTGCCTCTGTGAGGACCCCTGCCCACCTCCAGCTGCCATCAGCACTGCCTGTGGGGGAGCAGATGCAGGACGTTAACAGCACCCACTTCTGTGCTCCAAGAGGCTCTGAGAACCCAGCTTGCCCTGCAGAATGGGCAGGGCATAGAGCCAGGTGGGGCCCGGGCCCAGGAGCCGGATACTGCCCACCCTGCTGTCCAGGCAGGCCCCAAATTCAGACCCTGGCCTCTCCTCTACCCCCTCCACAGCCAGCGGCTTCCCACCCACATGTGAGCTAAGGCCCAGCAGCTAGGGCCTGTCCTGACTCATGGCTCCAGAAAGCCGAGTCCTAGCCCACCTCCCCTCAAATATGAATCATAGTGAAATACTTGAAGTCCTCTGAAAGAACTTACTGGAACCTGTGTTACTCTAGGGTATGCTTTTGCCTGTGGGTGTCCCTCTGGGCAGGCCCAAATATGCCATCAAACCAACAGCTGCCCTGCTTCCTCACACCTGGTGCCCGTCTGCACAGGCTGCTGCTCGTCCAGAAGCCAGTGTGGGGCAAGGGGCCCTTCCAAACCAAAGCACGTCAGCCCCCCAGTGCCCAGGCTAGGACACCAGGACCAGGCTCCAGGGGCAGGCAGGAGGGGGGGTGCTCCAGGCATGGAGGGGTCCAGGAAGGGGCACAAGGGCTCCCCAGCCATGTGGCAGGAGCCAGGCTCTCTGGAGGCAACGTGGCTATTTATTTTGATTCCAGAACCTCAGATGGCATCCTAGCAGGTGCCAATATGAGCATCTGAGAGCACCCCATTCACATCCCCTGCCTTTAGAGCCCATGACTTGGCCTGGCCAGCGTCGCTCAGTGGATTGAGCGTCGTTCCAAGGGCTGAGAGGTCCCAGTTCGATTCCTGGCCAGGGCACATGCCCGGGGTTGCAGGCTCGATCCCCAGTAAGGGGTATGCAGGAGGCAGCCAATCGATGTTTCTCTATCTTTCTCCCTTCCTCTCTCTCTAAAAAAAAAAAAAAAAAATCAGCCCTGGCTGGTTTGGCTCAGTGGTCGGCCCAGAGAGACCCGGGTTCAGTTCCTGCTAAGGACACATACTTCGGTTGCAGTTTGTCCCCGGCCCTGGTTGGGTTGTGTGGGTGGCAACCACTCAATGTGTCCCTTTCACGTCGATGTTTCCCTCTCTCTCTCTTCCTCTCTCCTTCCCACTCTATCTGAACAAAAAACGAAAAAATGTCCTCGGGTGAGGATTAAAAAAAAAAAAAAGTAGAGCCCGGGACTTGAAGCTGAGGATTTTGGCCCAGAGGAGCAGAAAGCAGAGCAGCTGAGGCCAAAGGGCCCTGGGTGGAGGCCTCGGAAAGGGGAAGACAAGCAAGACCATTCCCAGCTGCCTCGAGCTGGTGGCCCAGCCTGTCCTCCTGCACCCGACGTGGGTGCATGGCTTCACCAGGGCCCTCGGGCAGGCAGTGGAGGGCGGCGGGCCTGTGTCAGGCCTGAGGCAGGCAGGCGGCTCTGTTCGTAGCTCCCTGGGGTAGAGGCTCAGCATGCTAGCACCATGGATAAAGGGAGATCCGGCGATGACAGGAGACGGACGGGGACAGAACGTCCTTAAACACACAGCCCTTCCTGCCTTCCTGGGGTGCAAAGGGGCTTTGGGCACAGGTTCTGCCCCAAAGAGCCAGGGGCTGCAGGAGGGGTGACTGTGGAAATAGCCTGGTGTGCTTTGGGGGTTGATGGAAGGAGCATGGATTCACAGCGAGGGAGAGGGGGGCGGGCTCCTCCCTGAATTAGTCAGAACAGCCCCAGCTCCTCGGGGACAGTCAGGGCACTGCCCAAGGCCCAGTCGGCCCCCAGCTCCTTGGGGACAGCCACAGCACCACCCAGGCCAGGCGGCCCCGAGCCCAGCGCTGTCACCTGGAAGGTAGACGTCGGCAGGCGGGCCAGGCGGGCAGCAGCCGCAGGGCTCGGGGCTGCCGTCCTGTAGGACGTTCTCGATGGAGGGCACACGGCTCCCTGCAGAGGAGAGAGCAGGTCAGGGACCCAGAACGGGGGTGGATCCGGCCATCCCTCTGGCCAAAGGCCCCGGAAGCCCACCTTTCATCCCCAAGGGCACCGCAGCCGCCGGGGGCCTTAGCTCTGGCCCAGACCCCATCCCGACTCCCCTATGCTCTCCCAGGACCCCAGAGGTAGGTGGTTCCTAGTCTTCCTTTCTCCGTCTCTCGCACACCCCAGCACATAGAAAAGTACACGCCCAGGTTTAAAACACAAGATAAAATGGTAGCAGATGTAACTGTGTCCTGTTTCTCTTTCTGGATGAGGAGGCAGGGTGACAGCCTTGGTGCACACCCCACGGCGGGTCCTGCATGGACACCCCAGGGGGGCCTCCGGGTGGGGCCCCCCTCACACACTGGCTCGCAGCCGGACCTGGCGCTGCCACGTGTGCCGTGAGGGAGGCCCTCCTGCAGGGGTCTGGCTCCTATGCCGGCACAGGGGAGGGCTGCCCAGCCCAGCATGTGCTGTGCACAGGCAGGAAAACACCAACCTCGAGGGAGGTGGGGAGCCAAGGCTGAGAGGCAGGGCAGCTTGCTCTGCACCACACCAGGCAGAAAGGGCCAGCGTGCGCTTCCAGGAACAGACACCCCTAAACCTGGGCACCCACACTCACACCCAAGCCCAAGGGCCCCGGCCCACTAGCCTGCAAACAGGCCCCACCTGTGTGTGTGTGTGGGGGGGCTGCTCCTGGGAGGAATGTGGGTCCCCAAAGTGCAACACTAGCCAGGGGACCCCCAGCAAGAAGAGGTCACAACAATGGAACATCCCCAGGTTGTCCTTTGCCAGACTGCAGGCTGGGGAGGCAGCCAGCAAGGGGCACCTCCTGGCTCACCTCTGAGTTAAGTGGCCTTGGCCTTCCCCAACACCAACCCTAAGCCTGTTTCCTCATCTGTCCAACACTGGGGAGAAATGACCAGGACAGCAGACAGATGACATCTCCCAAGCCGGCAGAGGGAGTACCTCATCAGCTCCCACAACCACTGTAAGGACAGGCAGGGTCATCCTGACTGAGAGCCCAGTGCAAGTGATGGGCAGCTGGGTCCTGACCCCCATAGGCTGCTACGTGCTACACCTTTGTCAAGAGAGGCGCAAGCCCCCTCACGCCCACGTGGGAGATCCGGACAAAGCGAGCCCTGTGCCCACACCTCGGCCATCAACTGTGCTGGGCCCAAGGCCCACACCGAGGCCCCGGGCCTCCAGGTGCCAGCAGGACGACCAAGGGATGGGTACAGACCAAGGCCAGGCTGGGAGGCTGTGCAAGGGGACGTGGTGGAGAGCTGACCGCGCCAGAATGATCCGGTGGAAACGGAAGGCAGCGGGCGGGAGGGAAAGCCTGGGCCCCGCAGTCCGGGGTGTGGTTCCCGGGAGGCACCAGAACTGCTCTGAGAAAGCGGAGGGCAGAGCTGGAGGCCACACCCTGCCCTAAGGAAAGAGGGGTTACCTTGCTTTAGCGACGACCTCTCGTCAACCTCCTCCGTGAGGAAACTCTAGGAAACAAGGAAACATGAGCCTGGAGCTGTGGTGCCAGCCGGCGGGGACCAGGCTGCGGAGGCCCGGGGAGGGCGCAGGGCGCACTGCAGCCGCCAGTCCTGGACACGCGTACTGGACGCTTCACACGCAGCCCCTCTGCCAGCGCCCACCCACAGATGAGGAAACTAAGGCCGAGGCAAGTCACAGCCGGGCCGCGGCCACTGAGTGAGGGGGTGGCAGGGCAGGCCAGGTCTGGAGGCCAACAGGCAAGCAGATCCCAGGTGGGCAGGGCTGAGGCGAGTGGGCCAGGGCGGGCCCTCACCTCTGGGGAGCTGCTCAGCACCAGCCCGGCCCCGCTGGGTAGTGGAGGAGCGTCCGAGTTCTGGGAGAGCTTCTCCTCGTCCTCTTCGTGAATGGGGGATGATGGGGACCTCAGGGTGCTAGGGGCAGAGAAAAGGGGGTGAGAGAGAAGTGGGTGAGAAATGCTAAGCCCAGCAAAGCCAGCGCCGTGTGGGAGCGAGTTTGCAGATGTGCGCTGGGGCCGTGGGCGGATGCACGAGGCGGGAGGCACAGCGGAATGCAGCAGGCTGCCCGCCAGCCCCTGCCAGCCCCTCGGAGGCTGTGCGCCTGGGCCCTGGCGGAGGCCTGGGCAGGCTCTTTATCTGCAGGAAAAGACAACTGTGATGGCACATCCCTGGGGTGGGGCGGCTGGGCGTGGGAGCAGCAGGAGATGCCCATGTTTCTTTCTGTATCTTTGAAGTGGTTCTGCCATGTGTCTAGGTCTCAGGGGCCACAGCTGGTTTTATAGAACCTGTGCCTTCTTTACACTTTTCTGTGGAAAATCAGCACATGTGTGAGGAAAGGTTCAGCGAGGCAGGGCTGGCGGCCTGAGTCTAGCAAGTGTCCAGGGAGTCGCAATGTGGACCCTGGGCTGGAAGGTTCCGAGTAAGCGATGACGCTCCTGCTCCTTCCACACAAGCAAGGTGGAGGATGTGCCCCTGCCTCACCGCCCTGGGTTTCTGTCGCCCTCACTGGCCGCACAGCAGGGTGTGCCCATGTGACCAACCCCCCTGAAAGTCCCAGACCCCAAAACTCAAATGGTTCTCCTGGGCCGAGACAGCGCACTTGCCCCTGCGGTGTGCTGCTCCTGCCTGGGGGGGGGGGGGGGGGCACGGGCACCTCCGGCCTCCACAGATGCATTTTCTCCTGCTGCCTCTGCTCCGATCAACCTTCCCCGTGAGCCTGACCCGCCACTGGCCTTGTGAGTCTTTCTAGTGAATCACGAAACGAAACACATTATAAAGTTATTTACAACTACAAATAAACCTGCTCTGTGCTTCTTCTCTACTAGCGTACTTCTCCCTGCCCTGGCCGCGAAGCAGACGTGGCTCCGACACCCCAGAGGGAATGCTGGCTGGACTCACCTGTCAGGGGATCTGCTCCTGGACTTGCCCTTCTGGGGACTGCTTTCCATGACTCGATCCAGCCCCGCGAGTGGACAGCTGGCCTGGGACAGGCTGTCCGAGACACCCGAGTAGGTGATCTCTTCATAGAGGGGAGCCGAGGGAAGGGTCGGGGAGACGGCCCGAAGGCCGTTGAGCGCCTCCAGCAGGGAGATGGGCTCATAGCCGGGCGGGATGCTGTCTGAGCTCTGAGGGGACAAGAGTGGGTGAGGGGTGGGTGGTCAGGCTCCCTGCCCACGGCCCAGGACTTATGCCCCAGGGATGTTCTACTCCCAAGAACCTGCTTTCTGACCATTTCCTGTCCACTCCACCTTCCAGGGACTTAAATCCTCCCTCCTTCAGAGGACACCAAGAACCACGCAGCACCAGACATCCTGCCAGGGCTCCCTTGCCATCAGCAACAGCCTTGAGCATCCAAATGCCCCACTTGAAGCCCAGGACGGAGGTGGAGAGGGCATCTGGAAGAGACACCCCCTCCTGAGTCTCAGACAGCCCTTGCCCAGCTCTGTGCTCCTGCCTGGCGGGGCGGAGTGAGGGTTAGTGAGAGAGGAGCGGGTGGAGCAAAGCCATGCCAGAGTTGAGAGAAACCAGCGGGAACCACGTGTGTTCTAGACCAGAGAGGACCTGGCCCCCAGGGAGCTCTGCCCGACACCACAGACATCTGCCCAGCACGAGATCCTCAGGGGACCTGGGGCAGGCGGGCATCAAAGGGGTGACGTGTGCTCCGGGTGATTCTAATGGGCCCCTGGTTCAGAACCTCTGTTTCCCCTTGCCGGGAGTGAGGCACATCAACAGGCTGAGTCTTGCTTTCAAGTGAAAGGTGAAGGGAGAAGAGAGATGCCCAGGTGCAGGGGCATGTCACTGCTGAGCCCCCGCAGGGCGGGGCAGCCACCTGTCCTCACGCACGTTAGAAAAGGTAAAGGGCAAATGCTCTGAAGTACTCCCTACATGAAATCCCCACCTGCCCATTGGTGGTTGTGTTTTCAAATATGTTTTTTATTTATTTTTTTAGAGAGAGCAGAAGGGAGAGGGAGAGCAAAAAACATCGATGAGAGAGAACCATCGATCGGCTGCCTCCTGCACGCCCCCTACTGGGGATTGAGCCCAACACGTGGGCATGTGCCCTGACCGGGAATTGAACCATCACCATCGATCTCTCAGTGCATGGGACGATGCCCAACTAACTGAGCCACACCGGCCAGGGCACACCTACCCATCTGATCGGCTGGAAGAGAGGCTGCCTTTCAGGGAGGTGGCAAAAAAATTCTGGGAGCACAGGGGAAGCAAGGAGCCAGGGCGGGGACCTCTGCCCTCAGCGAGCACCTCCCAGGTCTCGTCACCTGAGCCAGGGTGCTCTGCATCTGCTCCCAATCTACCTTCAATTTAAAGGTAAATAATTACTCTGAACCCTCTCACCACCCTCAAAAGTGAAAACACCTCTCTGTAGGTTGACTCCCCAGTGACTTCCACCTCTACTTTACCAGAGGCCCAGCCCAGCTGCCACACGCTGTCTGGCCCCAGCCCGCTCCCTGAGATGCAGGGAAAATGCAAGAAGACCAAGTCCTTGGCCCAAAGAGCTAAAACCCAGGGGGCAGAGGGCAGGCGGTGCAGGATGATAAGCAAGCGCCAGGCGTGCTGTTTGCAAAATCTAGCAGCCACATTAGTTCCACCTCCCACATCATTCCACTGCCAGCAAGAAAAAAAAGGGAAACGAGGGCACTGGGGACCACGGGCAGAAGCAGAGCTGGCGGGAAGGGGCGGCCTGAGGCCGGTATGTTGCCCGGCAGCGGGGACCCGAGAGACTGGCTTTTTGCCGACAGACCTTGAGCTTTGCTTGTTCCACAAAACTCTTCTGAGCAGGGAAGCTGGGACTGGGGAGAATGGATTTGACAGATTAAATTAACCGAACACATCAGCCTGGGGTGAAAATGACTTCCCGTACTTATCATTGGCTTAATAATCAGGGTGAGGGGCAGAGACGTGGCCACAGGGCCAAACACACTTACAGTTTCCCTTTTAGGTTTCTTGCTGGCCAGTGAGGCAGGGTGCGACTTTGATTTTTTAAAGGGACACTGTCAAGATAAAAATCATATGTTTTACAACTACCACCCTCCATACTGCCCTGGAGCTGGCTGGCTGGGGTCTGTCTGGCCTGCTGACTTCTAGGAGTGCCATCAGCCATCACGGCGCAGACTTAACGTACACGTGAACTGTGGGGGCCCTGCCAAAGGCAGATGTGGCTGCAGGGGCCTGGCGGGCGGAGCCTGACAACTATGCAGCTTCTAGGAGCTGTGCTTGCAGAGCCCGCCCCCACCCTCAGTGCCCACCCCTTCTGGGTCGCCTGGGTCGCCTGGGTCGCAGGTCCTGGGCAGGGGGTGTGAGAGTGCGTGGGGCCGGATGGGGAAGGGACCTGGGCCCCAGGCACCCATGAGGCTTGGCCAGGCCTCTTAAACTTATCACCAACTTCTGAGTCCTAATGGTGGCTGGGTAGAAAAATCAGCCCCAAATCACCCCACTCTGATGATCTTAACAAACTCACTGGAGAAGATGCCTAGTTTGGGCTCTCTCCGGTACTATGTGGAAGGGGCTCGTACAGGAAACAGGGCAGATGGTCACAGCCCTCTAGAGAGGAAGGCACTAGGGTTGCCATCCAAGCCCAGACTACCCTGCACTGTGGGCAGCATCTCAGCTCTCAGGACAAAAGGGACAAACAGAAACTGGGAGAGGAACACACAAGTGACAATAAAAACCCACCACCTGAGTAGCTGCCCCTCGGTGGAAGAGTCAGAGACCTCCCTTCCCGGGAGCAAATCACACCTAAGGGCTGTTCTCTTCCCCGAAACTCGCTGCTGGAGAAAGTGTGCAGTGTCCGTAACCAAGTCCAACGTCTAACATGTGGTGGGGCTACTTCCGGAGTCATAAGCCCTGGTGCTAACAGGGCCCAGCAGGAGAAACAGACAGTATGGCTGCCCCAGGAGAAATGGGGGTGATGGGAACTCGCCCCAAGACCACACCCTCAGATTCTGAAAGCTAAGTCATAACTCTGAGTTTTAAGGGAAATGTCCAGATTTTTAAACATTAACCCAATTTTCCGAAACATTATGTGGGCCGAACACATCACACCTGCTGGCCCAGCATAGAAGCCCATCTTATGGGTGTGCCAGTCCAGAGAGTGTGGGTCCCAGAGAGATGGGGACCTCTAAGAATCACTGGGTCCTCACCCTGGCCAGTTATGCTCAGTGGTTAGAGTGTCAGCCTTCGGAATGAAGGGTCTCGGGTTCAATTCCTGTCAAGGGCACGTACCTGGTTTGCAGGTTTGATCCCCGGCCAGGGGCATTTGGGAGGTAACCAATGGATATGTCTCTCTCACATTGATGTTTTTTCTCTCTCTCCCTCCCTTCCACTCTGTCTAAAAATCAATGGAAAAATATCCTCAGGTAAGGATTAATGAAAACAAAAAAAGAATCACTGAGTCCAAACAATCTCAGTTGAGAGCCGAGAAAATGGACTCACAGCTGACAACACTCATGGCCAGCAGGGACCTGCGAGTCTGAGACCGGGCCTGCCTAACATCTGCTCCCTGGTCCTCCCCCATCTGTCTTCCAGTCTCTCCTTCCTACCCCACCCCCATCTCTGTCTGTGTCTCTCTCTCTCCACATCTCTTTCTGTCTGTCCATCTCTTAAGCATCTCCCTTTCACTCTTATCCCTACCATGTGTCTGTTTCTGTGTCTCTGCTCCTCCGTAACTGTCTCTTGCCCTGCCTGTGTCTCTCCACACCTCTCCGCATTTGTGTCTCTCCATTTCTCTCTGTCTCTGCCCATCTGTCTCTGTCTCTCCGGCTCTGTTTCTGCCTGTACATATCTGTCTCTCCATCCAAGTCTCTTCATGTCTCTGCTCATCTGTCCCCGAAGCCAGAGTGTAACACCCCTCGTCTGCCTGCAGGAAGGTCCACCTCATCGTTTCTCAGGAGCAAGGGCAGCAGATAGCTGCTGAGGTGCCCTCCTGGTGCCCAGGCTAAAGAGGCAGAGAACGCACAGAGGGCGTGTCCCAGGCACCTCTGAAGGAGAGCGCCCTTCCCAAGCAGAGTGCCCCTGGCTGTCTGGCTCGGTGGGGCGATGGTAACAGCTCTGTGAGGGGCACCTGCCATTGCCGGCCATCCTGGCTGCCTGGACCACCCGCTCCCCTCAGGACCACCTGTGGAGCCACGCTGGGTGGAGGACAGAGGCCCAGAGAGCCGCAGATGGAGGTGCTGGCCAGACAGTCTGGGTCCTGGCTGGGTCCTTAGCTGCTCCAAGGGCAGGGCCCAGGTGTCCCCCTCTAGCCACCTGACCAACCCAACCCCACCGGGAGCCAGACACTGTCTTAATATGAAGGCGGACCCTGGAAGTATCTGGATGCCTGGCGGGCCCTGCACAGTGGGCAGGGGCTTCCTCCAGACCCCTCCTCTCTCCACCCCTACACCCCTAACGCAGGAAGGAGGAGGCTCTTACAGAGTGCTCATCGTGGTCCATGCTCTGGGCCAGAACGGGGCTGAAGGAGACGGGGGACAGGGCTCCTGGCTTCTTCCTCACTGCCCGGATCTGCAAAAGGGCCCGAAAAGCTGTGGCAGAAGAGAGGGGCTGATGTTAGGCAAAGAGCAGCTCGTTCCAACACCACTGAAATCCTCCAAGCTCCAGGGACACTAACCACCCACCCACCCGCAGAGACCCTGGGACAATCCACGTCTCCAATTCAGGCAGAACAGAGTTATAGCAAAATGTCCCCACGAGGAAGACAGAGAGGTCAGGATGGCGCTGCCCCTGCTCGAATGGAGCTTGTAGGGGTGGCAGGCAGGACGCAGCCAGCCTCTCACCTGCCGCACCCCAGACTGCACACCAGATGGTGAACATGGCTGCCGGCTACACCTGCGAGCCCGCTGAGAGCACACGGTGAGCTCTGGCCACCTCTTCCTGGAAGCTACAATGACCAACAGGCAGGCAGACATGTATGTGCACATTTGTGACGGCGCAATGTCTACACTGGTGATCAAGGAGACTTGACTTGGGGCGGTGAACACACAGTGCAGCGAACAGATGATGTGTTGTGCAGCTGCGCACCTGAAACCCCTATAATTTCGTTAACCAGTGTCAGCCCAATAAATTCAATAAAAAGACACAAATGTTTCTGTCCAGTTCTAATGTCACTACAAACACCTGCCCTGGAGCACCCTTCGAGGCCGTTCCGAAAGTCAAGTTTTCCTGGAGGCAGATTTTGAGATGCGACCCTTTCACTCGCCCGCAGAGTGCTGTGGGTGCCACCCCTACGTTAAGCACCGGTTCCGGTTTGCAGCGAACCGGCGGGAGGCCGATGGCCTCTGCCATCATCAGCGTCCCCAGCGGCGCTGCCGCAGGCCCACTCACGCAGCCGGCAGATGGGGCAGTTGCTGGCCTGGTAGCGCAGCGTGTCGGCGCAGGAGTTGCACAGGCACAGGTGGCGGCAGGGCAGGATCAGCGTGTCCCGAAGGTCTGACAGGCACACCACACACTCATTGCTGTTGTCGCTATTCTCCTCGTCCGAAGGCTGCAGGGACAACAAAGGTCTGAGGGTCAGCGGCCTTCCGAGAGCCAGAGTTTGGGGGCCAGCTAAGGGGCAGGGAGGGGCCTTTCTGCTCCTGGCTGCCCCATCAGCCACCCCCTCTCCCCCTGGGGGATGTTGTGGCAAAGGGAAGTCCGAGACAGTGGAGGAAGGTCACCACAGAGTAGACGCCTCAGCAGACCTGCCCGAGTCACGCTCCATGGGCACCAGGCTCAGACCTAGCCAAGCCCACCCCACAGCAAAGAGGAGAATCTGTAACCCTGCCCAACGTACTCCCCAAATCAAGGAACTCAGGCCTATTGCTCAGAAACAAAGAAAAAAATGTGGAAAAGACGTAACACTGTGGAACACATCTTCCAAAAGGTACTCCGTTTATTTGGTTCCAAGAAACAAAAAAATTAGACAAGTCTAATTTGTTTGAAATATTTTCATCAAGTAATGGTAGCTTCTGGGGGAAAAAAGCTGGATCTAGGGGCAGTAACATTCTAGAACAGGGATCAGAAAGCTATGGCCTGCTCTGTTTCTGTAAATAAAATTTTACTGAAATACAGCCTCGCCCCGTGGCTTCCATACCGCCTGTGGCTGCTTTGGAGCTACACGAGCAGTGCTGAATAGATCCAACAGACACACACACAGCCAGTAAAGTCGACCATCGGCCCTCTACTGAGTCAGCCGACCTCTAGTGTGAACTGGGCAGAGCACTCGTCTAAGGCTCGGGCCTGGTCAAGCTGCCCTGTCCTGCTTCTGGCCAGTTCCACTTGGCCTGTGGGACTTCTGGAGACTTATTTTATTTTATTTTTTTATTATTTTATTTTATTTATTTATTTTATTTTATTTGTATTATTATTAATTTTTTAATCCTCACCCAAGGATATTTTTCTATTTATCTTCAGACAGAGTGGGAGGAGGAGAGAGAGACAGAAACGTTAATGTGAGAGAGACACATTGGTTGCCTCCTGCAGGGCCGGGGACCAAACTGCAATCAAGGTACATGCCCTTGACCAGAATCGAACCTGAGACTCTGGTCTGCAGGCCGATGCTCTACCGCTGAGCCAAACCAGCCAGGGCCCAGTGCCAGTGTACTTTTAAAAACAGTGACAGAGCCCTGGCCGGTTTTGCTCAGTGGTTAGAATGTCGGCCCACAGACCAGAGAGTCCGGGTTCAGTTCCTGCTAAGGGCACGTACCTCGGTTGCAGTTTGTCCCCGGCACTGGTTGGGGTCGTGTGGGTGGCAACCAGTCGATGTGTCTCTCTCACATCGATGTTTCTCTCTTCCTCCCTCTCTCTCTCCTGCTCTATCTGAAGATAATTGCAAAAGTGTCCTCAGGCGAAGATTAAAAACAACAACAGTGACAGAGGCACTGGTTGCTTCTCTGCTACTCTTCCCGGCTGCACCAGACACCAGTCTGTCAGCCACCACGCTCCTGTCACAGCTTCCTAATGGAGCACCCCTCTCTCCACGTAACCACAGGAACTCGAGGCTGGGGCAGAGCAGGCTGGCAGGGCGCAGCGAGGCTCAAGAGCTGGGTGTGACAACAGGAAGGCCAACGCAGCACCAGCTAAGCCCAACGGTGGTAACAAGCCAGTGAATTTGCTAGAAAAAGGACAAAATGACTCTGTTAACAGTTGGCTGTTAACTCTTTTTAAAACTTAAGGAAAAATGATGGAATCTGGGGTCCCAGGGCCTCCAGGAGAAGGAGTAGAAGGGGACTGGCTCATCTACCATCAACCTGCGTCGTCCTGGCCAGGGCTGAGGGACCCCAGGCAAGTCACTCCCATGAGCCTGCTTCCATGCAAGTGGAAGGAAAGCCGGGCAGTGGGGCCTGGACTCATGCTCACCACAAGCACATACCTTGGTCTCCTGGTTGTTCTTGTTCTCAATGCCATAGATCTCCTGTAGCAGGTAGCTGACCCGGTCTACCTGGAGAGCAGAGAGACATCTGAGCACTTGCCAGTCCCACTCAAGGGGTCCCCTGCACCCACTGGCCTAATACCACCTCCCAGATGCTGGGCTTGGGTCCTAGGAGCTGGAACAGTCGGGAATTCTGGCCAGCCCCAAACCCAGGGAGTGCGTCCAGTGCCAAGAGAGGGGCAAGGAGAACCTACTACCTGCTCAGCCCAACTAGTAGCATGGGCAGCAAGGCTGGGGCCCAAGTGGTCCTGTCCACCAGAGAGGGCCTGAAGCCAAGCTCCACTCAGGCCTGGCAACTATACCCTCTGCACCCCTTACTGCCCCAACCTGGAAAGAAGAACCTTGGTCCCACAAGCATGACCAGGTTCAGGCCTCACGCTGGCCATGTTCAAATGTGTCTGAGCTCCTGTTTCCTGCAGTTCCATGGGCCACAAACACCCGTCCTGAGAGCCATAGTCCTGCCAGTCAGCTGTCCCGAGACAAGTCCCCTGACCATCACTAGGGTCTCTGGCCCTTCTGCAACCTTCAGGGGCTACATCTGCCAGAGTTCTCCCTCTTTTAAAAAGCCAACCAAGCCCTGGCTGGTTTGGCTCAGCGGTTGGAGCGTCAGCCCGTGGACCAGAGTCCTGGGTTCAGTTCTTGCTGGGGGCGCATACCTTGGCTGCAATTTGTCCCCGGCCCCGGTTGGGATGGTGTGGGTGGCAGCCAGTCGGTGTGTCTCTCTCACATTGATGTTTCTCTCTCTCTCTCTTCCCCCCTCTCTCCCTCCCGCTCTATCTGAAGATAAATGCAAAAAAAACCCAACCAACACCACTCCTGGGTTGTGGCTTACATACTTGAGCAGCTATATACAAGGACAACCAAACCACAGATTTGCAAACAGGCCCCCACCATGGCCATTGTTAAAATCAGTCTCAATATCAAGATCCAACATGGCAGAGTTCAGGACACCTCATTCTCTAAATTTTCACAGTGTGGAGGACACCAGAAATAATTCATCCTGGAATTACTGACTGAAAAGCTGTACTTCTCTACAGCTCCCATTTGTTCCAAACATTCCATCTTTCCTCTCAAATATTAAGTACATTCGTTTTTGCCTGGTATTATCCATAATTTGTAAGGAGTAGAAGGAGGGAAGAATGCAGTCTTAGTTTCCTTCCTTCCTCTGTCCATTCATTCATATTCATTCATTCTTTCGTTCGTTCACTCATATTCATTCACTTGTTCGTTCGTTCATTCATTCGTTCACATTCATTCATTCACATTCATTCATTCATTCATATCCATTCATTCATTCAGCAAACAGTTACTGAAAGCCTACTATGTTCATGCTGGACAAGACTCAAGGCTGTAACAGTCAATGCCGTTGTATGCAGTGGGTATGCAGTACACACACACACCTCATGGCCCCGACCCTGGCTTCCCAGAGCCCAAAGCAATTACACACAAGTCAACAGGTCTGCCACCAGCTACCTCAACAGCCACCATGGTGGCAGGGAGAACAATCCACGGAGATTACTGGATTGGGGGTAGCATGTGTCTTTTAAATCACAAGGGCTCATGACATTTCTTTGACAGACTTACAATTTGCTTCTGCTTTAATGGTTTCACCGAGAAGCTACCGTCGACATGCTGCAGGGACAAAAACACAGAGGTTAACCCGGTACGCTGGCACTGCCCAGCCAGCTGAAGGCCCTTCCTCGATCATTCCACATCCAAGGCTGGTAAAAGGAGGGACCACGTGAAGACTAACGAGCCAGGACAGACTCTCAGATGTGGCCCTGTCCTGGCCGCGACACTACCCAAAGAACCTTCTCCAGACACCACCTCCTAGGCCCACCCGACCTCCACAACCAGACTCTCCCCACGGAGCTCTCAAGCACACTCAAGTTTACTATTAGCCAAGTTCTGATGATGGACAAGAACCTCCCAATTGGCAAGAAGCAGCACCTGGATGGCAAGAACTAGATACCAGTTCTGGCCCTCGAAGGGCTTGATCTAGTCACAGACACAGCACAAGAACATGCACACAGGAAAACCCAAGGGCCTAAAAACTGTGGCAACAAAATAGAGCGAACATGTTCAGTGGTATCTGGGGAGACGTACTACTCAGAGACGACAAGGTTAATTGAGGTATAAGATCTAAGATCTTGCAACACCAAGACTAGCACGTGGCACTTCCTGGTAAGGCTGATGGGTTTCTACGCCAATTTCTAGTATGTTGGACTCCAAAAATAATGCAGTTTCTAACTGGGCCCTAAACTGGAAGCACAGAATGAAATGTTTGCCAGCGATGGCTCAAGTGCTCGGCCGGAGGAGCAGGTGGGTAAACAGTCTCTTCCAACAGGCCGGGCTCAGGGCGCACAACTGACCATCCCAGAACTGGAGAGGCAGAGGGCCCATCACTGCCCGGGGCCCCTGGCATCACCACAGCCCCAGGAGGCCAGGGAGAGCACTGGACAAACAAGCCACAAAGGTCTCGGGCCTGGCTATATTGACTCCTGGGGCTGGGAATGACCCAGATCACAGGAATGGGCCAGGCTCGGCCCTGAGGGCTCTCGGGGCTGCAGACACACACCCGGCTGAAGAAGCTGGGGGTCAGCAGGATGCTCAGGAGTGGTGGGAATTCCAGAACAAGCAGTCAGCCTAGTTTCCTCGTGTGGTCCTCGATCCTCATCCACGTAGGCCACAGGCTGATGCTGAAAACACTATACGACTGCAAAGTGCCAACCCATGTCAGAGAGCACTGGGGGTGGGAGGGCGTCACGTGCAACGTTTTCAAACACAGGACACACCCCACTACCTCCATAAAGGTCTCGGTGAGCAGGGACCCTGTCCCAACACAGCAGGGCACTCGCTTGCTGTGTGGATGGACACACAGAACTGCCTGGCCCCAGGTCCAGTAGTGACAGGCGAGTGGGACTGTCTCTAGACCCAGCAATGTCCTGATGCGAAGACAGTGGTGAGGCAGACCGTCCTCACCACCAAAGCCACACCTGACATAAAATATGAACACCTGGGCAGCCTGGGGACTCAGGTCGATGTGGAAAGAAGGGGAAAACACCTAAGTTCAAATACATATAACACTAGCTAAAGGTACTATTAAATGAACCTTTCTCCATAAATGGCCTCTTTACATGCGGGACATCCCTAGCTGGGCCCCCTGGGTGTTCCACGTCCCCCACCACGCACAGAGGGTCTAGGACGAGGCTGTGCAGGTGGCACCCTCGTCCTCCCCCAGCATTCACTGAGCACCTACTGCGTGCTGAGGATACGACAACCAGGGGCCATTTCACCCTCATGGACACCAAGGAAGTGAGTACAAATGTCTGCCCGGCTGTCAGGAAGGCCCCAGTGGGGAGGGAGGTCCACCCGGCCCCAAGAGTCCAGGGGGGTGCAGCCTTCCGGAGGTGAGGCAGGACCAGCTGCAAACATTCAGGGAGCAGGCGGGGACTGACACTCAGGATCCTGAGTCTGACGGGAAAGGCCTTGGCCCTCGGAGCTAGTGGTCCTGGACGAGCCCTTCAAATCCCTGAGGAAAGCTGGTCTGACCAGACCCCTCCATGTGGGCATCCTGCCACCCTGTGTTGGCAGGTTATAGGAACTTCTAGAGGGCTGGCCTCCCTACAACATGCCCTCACCACACATCACATGCCCTTTGAAAAGCCTCCTGGTGGTGACACTGGACTTCAAGGCCCGGCTTCCGGAGATGCATCATCTCCCTGGAGCCTGGGATGACGGGAACTTCCCACCACCTGCCTGGGCCTCAGGCAGTAGGCCCACTTGGCCTGGCATGACACTGAGTTCAGACGTCTGGTCTGAAAACACCATCTCTCTACCCACAGCTCCCAGGTCAAGGGGCAGGATGACACTTACCTTTTCAAAGGCAGCCAGTAGCACGTGGGCATGGCCGGTCATCTCCACGACTGCCCAGGGCGGGAGGGGGGGGAGTGGGGGAGAGAGAGAGCGCGCACTCAGAGCACTGACCTGCCCCACCCGCCTCTTCCTCCTTCCTCTTAGGTCTTTCCGGGGCTCTCGGCTGCAGGTGCAGAGCCCTGGGCAGGCCTGCCTTCCTCTGCCTGGGGGCCCCTGCCTCCCTCTGGCTCACACCTCACCCCTCCTCCGAAGTGACCACTCTTCCCCGCAGAGGCTGACTCCCCTCACACCCCGCCGTCTCACTGAACAGCAGGGACGGTCCGGGAGGGGCAGACTCGGCAGTGGGCTGGGGGCCGCCGACCTGGCAGAGCTCCAGCACTCACACCCTGGGCTGGGGGCCTGCAGCCCGCAGTGCAAGGAAGACCCGCACGACGGGCTGGATCAGCGGGACCCGAGGGCTTGTCTAGCTCTCTGCCACTCTCAGCCAACGGTCTCCACCATGCCGCTGTGGGGCGGCCACCAGAGTCAGAGGCCAGTCTAGCCGACGTTACCGCAGCGACAGCGAGGCTCTGGCATAGGGCCTTGCCCTGGGGGTGGGGGACAGGCTGGCCAGGAATCCCTGAGCTGCAGTGAGGCCCCACAGCCCCAGGGGGGGAAGCACCAAGGGGGCCCCAGAGAGGAGATGGAGAGCTGGCTGCTTGAGCCCCACAGCCCTGAACCTGCCAAGAAGACTCCCACATCCTTCATCACTTCGGGGTGAACTCCTCCCTGCTGACAGGGCAGGAAGGCCTCGGGAAGAGGCTCTTCCCTCGGGGTCCACGCTCTGGAAGGGAAAACGGAAGAGGAATGGCTTCTCACCATCTCCTTCATCCACCACAGCCTGGATGACCACTGGAAACACTCCCCGGTCCAGGTCAAAGTTCAGCTGAGAATAAAAGGAGGTGAGAACAAAAGGAGGTGAGCCGGTCAGACTGCTCTGGAGGCAGAAGGTGCAGGGAGGACGGGGTGGGAGCGGCGCTCTCGAGGACAGGGCATCGAGGAAGGCAGAGGCCTGGCTGTGCCTTTTTTTTTTTTTTTTGGTGGTAAAACAGATAAAATGATTAAAATGTCAAATCTGTGTTGCATTCAGTGGCATTAGGTACATTAGTGAGGTCATGCAACCATCAGCACCTTCCATGTCCTAGACGCTTTCATCATCCCAAAGAGGAACTCCTGTCCCCATTAAGCAGTTACTCCCATCCCTCCCTCAGCCTGTGACCGCAACGCAATCAGACGCTATTTGTCTTTTGTGTCTGGCTTCTCTCACTCAGCATGTTTTCTAGGTCCACTCATGAGATAGGTTGTCAAGTCTTCCTTCCTTTTCAAGGCTGTTACATTCCACCACATGGCTAGACTGGTGACCTCTCAGTGGACACTTGGGTTGTTACCCCTTTTGGCTGCCAGGCCCAGTGCTGCGCGCTGTTGGACAAGCATCGGTTTGGGCACGTCCTCCATTCTCCCGGGCACACACAAGGCGTGGAAATGCTGGGTCACCTGCGTGTTCAACCTTATGAAGAAAGGTTCCCGGCGTGGCCCCGGCCCAAGATGGAAGGAAAGCAAAGGAGACCATGCGCAGGTCACTTTCCCTTCTCCTCCAGCTGCTCTCAGGCTGAAAGCCGCCTTCCTCTCCACACACGCCCACCTGGGTGTGGCCTCCAGATCTGCTCACCCGGGGGCTGTAGGTCAGGTCACACCAAGCCCACAGGGCAGAGGCAGCCAGCTGAGGACATCCAGACCTCCAGGGGAGGCCTGGAAGGTGCCGGTGGGTCCCAGGGGCCAGTGCTGGGACAAGGTCACTGAGAATTTCCATGCTGGTGTAGCTCCCTGACCCAAGCCCCAGTTTCCCAGCTAAACAAGGGATAAAAGCTGTGTCTAATGCACAGGCTCTGAGCATGGTGCCTGGGAGAGCACACAGTGAGCACCAGCCATTCGAAGCTGTGTTCAGGCAGCGGGAGCCAAGGAGGGCCTCACAGAAAGACACAGGGCTTGGGCCCCAGGAACAAAGGACTTTGTGGGGATGTGTGCAGGGCAGCTACATGCGGGGAGGTGGGGAACGTGTCCAGGCCCACCCAGGACCCAGCCAGGCCTCAGGATCCCCACAGCTTCAGGGTGGAAGGGTTGCACCAAGGAAACCTGGATTTATGGGAAGGATGGGAGGGAAGGAGGGATCCCCTGTCTGTCCTCTCACCTTGCTCTGATATGACCCTGGGGGGAGGTGGTCACCCAACACGAGTTATATGTCCGGGGGACAGGGGTCCTTCTGCAAGCTTGTTCCTGACCTTCCCACCCTGAGTCAGGTCTTGGGAGCAATACTGCCAATAACCATCCCAGTTACCCTGGTGATGATGACACTGGGTATGACACACAGGTGCTGCCCTTTGGGGTCTGTGATCAAGCCCAGGAAGAGGTTGTTCAGGGACAAGCCGGATGGAGGGCAGAGTGCAGCCCACATGCTCCTGGCCAGCTGTGGGAATACAATCCTTGGTGCTGATATGGGCCACTCAGTGCTGTGAGGAGCCACTGAGTGATGTGCATTGTCTTTCTCCCTTGCACACTAGGCTGAGTGCTGCCTCCGTGTACCTGACTGTCCTGTTTGGCTGGTGCCGAACTAACAGTGGCCTGGAGAGGTGTGTGCAGTGGCTATACCACCGCAGGCAGGGACTCAGGCCCTTCTCTCCTCCTGTCTGTCCCCCGGCAGATGAGGCTGATGATGGACAGCCCGAGCTAAGTAAGCACTCTCTACGAACCCCTAATGGACATCCTAGAGAGGAATGCTTCTACCTCCAGGTGGCAGATGAGAAACCCAGGCTTGCAGAGGTAGCATAACTTGCCCAATGCTTCATGGAGAGAGTGACAGAACCAGGCTCACTTCCAGTCACCTCACTCAGTGAACTCTGCCAGCAAAAGACCTACACTGGTGAGCCCAGTGCTGGGCCAGGGGACAGAGATGGAGATGAGGAGGGCACCACGACCTGGGCCCTGCGCTGTTCTTGGGTGTCCTGACAGGATAAGCCCCCACACATGGAGCCGCCACCCCACACTGGCCTGCTGCTTACCTCACTGCATCCGTAGCTGGCACCCTCCCACCCACATCACATGGGAGGCCCCCTGGAGGCCCAGAGGAGGAACCCAAGGAATGTGGGGACCTGGGTAGCAAGGACCGTCTCCCCCCAAATTCCTGCTCCCTTGCCATGGCTGGTTTGGCTCAGTGGTTGGAGCGTCAGCCTGTGGACCAGAGAGTCCTGGGTTCGGTTCCTGCTAGGGGCACGTACCAAAAAAAAAAAAAAAAAATTCCTGCTCCACACAAGTCACGCACCAGAACTAAACAAGCTGGAAAGGACAGAGGCTTCCACCCACCCCAGAGAGGCTGAGGTAGATGTTTATTTTTGCTACAAGGAGAGAAACTTTCTTAGAGAAAAGCAACACCCTAAGTCAGGAAAAAGAGCCAGGCAGCTGATGCCAGCATGAGTCACTACAGGCTTCCCGGCTCACGCTTTGCTCTTTCCCTTCAGGGCCCTGCTGGGGCCCATCGCTCCAGCACCCTCGGGCTCTTCCAGCACAGAGAAGCCCACCAGGCTAGATGGATAGCAGGAAACAGGGAAGAGGCAAAGGGCAGAGGAAGAAAGGGGCAGGGCTGAGACTGAAATAAATGGAACCCCTCGAGGGGGCTGGCAGGGAAACTAGCAAAGAAGCCACTCCAGCTTTGAGACGGTCTGTAAGTTCTGACCTGGAAAGACATCCACAATATGATTCGATAAAAAATTAGAATTAGCCCTGGCCAGTGTAGCTCAGTGGATTGAGGATCATCCCATGGACCGGAAGTCCCGGTTCCATTCCCAGTCAGGGCACATACCTGGGTTGCGGGCTTGATCCCCAGTGGGGAGCGTTCAGGGGGCAGCCAATCGATGTTTCTCTCTTTTATACGATTTTTTTTTTTTTTATCCTCACCCGAGGACATTGTTTTGCATTTATTTTCAGATAGAGCAGGAGGTGGGGGAGAGAAACGTTGATGTGAGAGAGACACATCAACTGGTTGCCACCCACATGACCCCAACCAGGGCCGGGGACAAACTGCAACTGAGGTACGTGCCCTTAACAGGAACCGAACCCGGGACTCTCTGGTCTGCGGGCCGACACTCTAACTGCTGCGCAAAACTGGCCAGGGCTCTCATCAATGTTTCTATCTGTCTCTCCCTAAAAAAATCAATAAAAACATATTTTTAAAAAAATTAAAATTATACATGTGTAAGGGCAGGTGGGGAAATCTCCATACCTTATCTCTTAATTTTGCTGTGAACCTAAAACTACTCGACTGAAAAAAATTAAATTTAAATTAAATTCAAAAGCAAGTTTATAGCTAAGACAAATTCAAACATGCATCCAAAGAAAAACCTGTATACAAAAACCATTATTCATAATAACCAATAACCAAAAGAACACACGATGCTAAGTGAAAGAAGCCAGATACAACATGTCAAATAGTGTACGATTCTGTTTATATAAAATGCCCATTACAGGCAAGTCCAAAGAGACAAAATGTAGATGAGCCCGGCCAGTGTGGCTCAGTGTCACCCCATGGATTGAGAGGTCCCAGTTCAATTCCCTGTCAGGAGGGCACATGCCCAGGTTGCGGGCTTGATCCCCAGTAGGGGGCGTGCAGGAGGCAGCTGATCAATGTTTCTCTCTCAAATCAATGTTTCTATCTCTCTCTCTAAAAAAAAAATCATAAAACCTATATATATTTTTTTTATCCTCACCCGAGGACATTTTTCCATTTTTTGTTCAGACAGAGTGGGAGGGAGAGAGAGGAAGAGAGAGAGAGAGAGAGAGAGAGAAACATCGACGTGAAAGGGACACATCAAGTGGTCGCCACCCGCACGACCAAACAGGGCCGGGAACAAACTGCAACCGAGGTACATGCCCTTAGCGGGAACCGAACCCGGGTCTCTGTGGACCGCAGGCCAACGCTCTAACCACTGAGCCAAACCGGCCAGGGCGAAAATCATAAAACATATTTAAAAAGGAAAGTAGATGAGTGCTTCCAGGGGCGGGGGTGGGGACAGAGGTTCACTGTAAATGGGCACGAGGGACCCTGTAAGGAGGATGGAAACCGAATTCTCCGAAACTGGAACAGTGATGGTTGTGATCATAGATTTACTAAAATCATTGAATTAAACAGTGGATGGGTGAGTTTTATAGTATGTAAATTATACCTTGATAAACTGGTAAAAAAAAAACAATGGAACAAAATAATTCAGAAGTGTATAGAGTGTGAACACTCATGTTTCTCAGTATCTGTGAGGGACTGGGTCCAGGAACCCCGAGGACACCAAATCTTCAGATGCTTAAGTCCCTTTGATAAAATGGGGTAGAATTTGCATATAACCTACATGCATTCTCCCTAATACTTTTAATCATCCCCAGATTACTTTCAATACCTAGTACAATGTAAATGCTATGCAAATAGTTATCCTGTGTTGTTTAGGGAATAATGACAAGAAAATAAAGTCTGTACATTTTCAGACACAACCATCCATCGTTTGTATAACTACACAGTACACATCAGCAACAACATAACATTAAAAAAATTTTTTTCCCATCCGTGTTGAATCTGTGAATGCAGAATCCACAGAAACAGGGCCGACTATACATGTCTAGTGTGTGTATTATATACCTCTCTTCCTTACACCACAACCCTCTGCAGAAATAACCACTGTCTTCAGCTTGATGAGCATCTTTCCTGGTTTTTCCTTAAGGATTATATACACATACATTATACCTGCAGATCTGGTCTTGTGCATTTTCGTGGTTGCCACATACACGAGATTATACTGCATTTGTCTGCAACTTGCTCTTCTCCAAGCCCAGAAGGGGCTTTCCACATCAGCAGGCACAGGATACACAGATCTCTCATGTGCTTTAAGGCTGCATGGCATCCCATAATAGACGTGAACTAGGGTGCCCATATTACACATGTGTGTGGTTCCTGTAACATCAGTGAACTAAGCAATCCCCTGGTGATGGACGTGTAGGTTGTTTCCCACTTTTACTATTACAAACAGAGCTGCAATGAACACCCTTCACATCCTGTGAATTACTGTCCATAGCCGTGGAACCACGAGGTGGGAAGGGTGCAGCCTCATGGCCCCAACAGCCACACCACAGCTAGCTACTACAGCCTCCGCTGCTGCTGTCCTGCCTCCATCGTCCAGTCCAGCCAGCATTTGGACCGCACCACACTCCACAGTCCAGCACATACCCGAATAAGCACACACACCTTGGTCAGCAGCCACTCCTGATGCTTATCAACCATGTGAGGAATCTGAGCAAACAGGCCCGACTGCGCTTACCCCCCAAAGGGGAGGGGATTCGGGCAAGGGGCCAGGAGAAAGGGGGGATCCAGCCACGACGTTACCTCATCATCCTTCCACTCTGAGAAGTCGATCTTGAAGGAGGGCAGGGAGAATTGCTGGCTCACCCCCCTCTTATAGTGGACGGTCTCGGACTGCAGGGCAGGGCTTTTGGGGCTGTACCTGAAGAGGCAGCCAAAAGAAAGGATGGTGAGACTCTGCCAGGAGCAACTGCACTGCTGCATCCCATCCTCGGGGCGATCCTCACCACACAGGACCTCTGAGGCAGGGGCTGCAGCCACTGGTCTTTGGGGACCTAGCAGAAACCCAACTTGCAGGTCCCACCCTGCAAGTCCCAGACCTTCCCTGGTGGGGCAGGAAGCCAGCCTATGTGGCCATGTGGCCCGCACACCCAGAGGGCTTCCTAGGACTTATTGTGCTCACTACCAGCTCTGCCCGGGTCCAGCCTGGTTATTAGTCTTCCAGAGCCCACGCCTACCGGATAACCTGGCTGCCTGTCCAGATACGGCTATGTCTTTCCATTTGGTTTTTACGGTTTGTTGACTTTATTGAACAAACATGGTACAAAAATGTACACAGTACCAAGTGCCCCACCCTGTACCCTTGTGTTTGCTTCCAGCCACCTGCTTCCCTGCCCATCCACAACCAATATCAGTCCTGGGAAAGTCGAGGCGTAGTCACAGCTGTCTCTTCTTTACTATCCCCTACACTCTGCCCTTTACTACTCCTGCACCTCGAGCTGTCCCATGGCCACCATACACAGAGGTGCTATGTAATCTGAACACCACGTTGGTTCCACTGCAGTTTTACTCTGATCCAATCAGGCCCTTACTGGTGGACACCAGATGGTCTCCAGTACCTTGCTTTTCCAAACAATGCTTCTAGGACCCTCTTCTGCCTACATCTTACCCACACATGCAATCACATCCCCAACATAAATTCCCAGAAAAAAATGGCTAGGTCAAAAGAGTAAACATGTTTTCAATTCTGATAAACTCGGGCTTCTCCCCATTCAAGAATCTAACACACACCCTGGCCAGCATGCTTCGTGGTTAGAGCATCAACCTGTGCACCAGAGTCTCAGGTTTGATTCCTGTTCAAGGGCACATACCTGGGTTGCAGGTTTGATCCCCAGCCCTAGTTGGGGCACGTACAGGAGGCAATCAATCAATGTGTCTCTCTCACATCGATGTTTATCTTTCTCCCTCTTTCCCCTTCCCCCTCCCTTCCACTCTCTAAAAATCAATGGAGCCCGCCGGTGTGGCTCAGTGGGTGAGCATCGACCCATGCACCCAGAGGTCACCAGTTGGATTCCCGGTCAGGGCACATGCCCAGGTTGTGGGTCCAATCTCCAGTGGGGTTATGCAGGAGGCGGCAGATTGATGTTCTCTCTCATCAATGTTTCCATCTCTCTCTCCCACTCCCTTCCTCTCTCTCTAAAAATCAATAAAGAAAAAATAAAAAAATAAACATCAATGGAAAAAATACCCAATACACAACCCTTGCCCACCTCCCTCCACCCCACCCCCCACCTGCTTTTCCTTGGGCTTCTCTGTCTGTCTGTCTCTAGGACAAAGGATACTCTCAAAGGCCTTGGCACGTCTGGCCTGAGAAATAGGTTGCTCATGTGCAAAAAGACTCAGAGCCAAGACTCTCAACCACCCCAGATCAAATCTGGCCTCCATGTGGTTTTCTCCCACAGGACAGAGATGGGTGCATTCCTGCCCATTCCATCTGGGTCTGGCCCCACAGACTGGAGGGCAGGCTGGCCGTGGTCATGCTGAAGCTGCAGATTTCAAACTTTTGGGGCCCAAAAGATGCTTATATCAAATAAAACCTCTGAAAGTTCAAATATTTAATTCACACAGACGCAGAACTGCGGGGGCCCTGCCCTGCCACCCCAGGCCCGTCACGGGCCACAGGGACTCACACAGCCATCCCATTCAGAAATTCCTCCACCGCCTGGCAGTAGATGGTGATGGCTACCCGGGCATCGGCATCGAAGGTGAACTCCAGGCTGTAGAGGACTCGGGGCTTCTCGCTGTCCTCAGTGGGGCTGTTGGCACCATCTTTGTACCTGCCAGGCAGGCAGAAGGACAGGCGGTAGGTCAGGGGCATGCTTGCCAGAGCGAGCCCACCCTGCATAGCACACACCATACCTCAAGGGGCCCGAGTTGGCTCCCACCTTTCTAGAAATGCAGAGGGCTGCTCCCTGTTTGGACAAGAGGGCCCAACAACACAGGGTTCTCCCCTTGTCTCCTATCTGCAGAAAGGGAGACAAGTTCTCTTGGTCTAGGGACAGGCCCAAAGCCCTGGTCTAAATCGGTTTCTCAACCCTGACAGCTGGAGCTGTGTCATTCTTGGTTGTGGGGGTATCCTGTGTACTGTGGGGTATTTAACAGTCTCCCTGGTCTCTGCCCACCAGATACCAGGAACACCACCTTCTACAGCTGTAACAACCAAAAATGTCTAGACAGCCCAACGTCACTGGGCTACAGTTACCTGCTGGAGAATCCCTAGTTTAAAGAATCTGGCAAAATCAAGGGTTACCTTACGAGCCGGAGCGAGTCTTTTCGGATGTTCACCAGGCTCCTCAGTGTCTTCACTGGCTCATGCGGAGCAGGGGTGACATAAGGAAACTAGGAGGGAAAAACCCAAAGCAATCCCACATGAGTCCCTAGCCTGGCAGGGGACAGAAAACAGGGATAATCCAAGCACCCACCAGCTGCTCCAGGGCCCTCATGCCAACCACTAGATGACATTATCCTCATTCACATTAAAGTAAACTGCAGGCAACATGGCCGGCACATGGGAGAGCCAGACCAGAGCACCCTGAAGGAGTCTGACCATGTGGCCATGGTCCCCCTATTCCAGGAAGGGGTTTCAGCGAATGTGACCTGGCCTGAGGGATCTGGGGGGGAGCAATTACTGTTGAGGCTCTCAGGCCTCGCTCCCAGAGGTGGGACCCGATGTCCGCCAATGCCCTAAACAAGGCAGGCTTTCCATTCAAGGCTGATGGGCAACCGGGATCCGGTAGGAACGGGTGCACACGTGCACACACACAGCTGTGAAACTGGCGGCATCTGGAAAACGTGGACGCATCAGTGTCAGTCTCTTGCTTGTGAGAGCGCAGTGGAGTTGTACAAGACGCCCTCACCGGGGATAACCGGGTAAAGGGCATATAGGATCTCTTCGCTATTCCCTACACCTGCAGGTGAATCTGGGGGGTCTTGAAGTAAAAGTTAAAAAATAATAACAGATTTACAGGAGGGCTGTTGAGCCAGGCTCTGTGTCGAAGCTAAGGCTTCACAGATGTGGAAGGTAAGGTTCTGTTTTCACTCTCGTGGGCTTGAGAGGGTGGCGGAGGCCAGCACTCTGGGTCCCAGCCCCTGGCCTCCCATCCGTTAAAGGATCCATTGAAGATTTTATGTCAACCAGCTGCCCTGCAGAACCCTGGTCCAGACAATCCCCCCACCCTAGGCAAGGGAGGCCCCGGGACTCAACATCCTCAGGGGATGGAGTCCAGTGTCTCCTGAGAGAGGGGGCCTCCGCCTGGCCCCTCACTTGCACTCGGGACTGAATTCTCACTCAGTGACCCCCTCAAGAGCCCTCTCCTATACCTCTCTATCTTTTTAGTCTCCATTTGTCAACTGTTCTCTTCTTTACTGTCTGCAGCCCCCCCAGGGAACAGAGAAGGATCTGTCCTCGGTTTGGGGTGACTCAGTGCTCGCACGAGGACTTGCAGCTGGGACGCGGATGACTGAAGGCAGGGCCTCGCCCCACCGCCCGCGCCCGGCCGAGACCCACCTGGACTGGGCGATTGCCCAGGAAGTTCAGATCCATATTTTCTCCAAAGAGGTAACCTTCAGGGTGGGGGGTATCGAACTTCTCACCTCCCATGAAAAAGTGTGAAGCAAAGTAGTTTCCTAGTTTAAAAAAAACAAAACAAAAATCAGCTGTAGATTAAGGCTGGACACAATCCAGTGGGAGCACGTGATGGCCAGAGGTTCAGCCTGGAGAAAAGTCCATGAGGAGAGAAGTCATCACGGGCTACCCCTCCCACTCTCACCCAGACTCAGGCCTCAGCCCTCCACCCCGCCCGCCCCACCTCTGCACCCACTCCAACCCTCTTCCCCCTCCAGGACCTCTCCTCCCTGCTCAGGGACTCATCCAGCACCCAGCTCCAACATCACTTCCTTCTCGAGCAGGTTGAGTTGTGTTCCCCACAAGGATATGTTTCAGTCCTAACCCCCGGTACCTGTGCACGTGACCTTATTCAAAAACAGGGTCTTTGCAAACGGAAACAAGTTAAGAGGAGGTCAAATTCAGGGACCAGTCTTCATAAGAGAAAGAGGGAGATCTGGACACACAGACACACACAGAGGGAAGGAGGACATGTGAAGACATAGGCAGAGACTGCGGCGATGTCGTTACAGGCCAAGGAACGACCAGAGCCACCAATAAGGAAAAAGCAAGGAAGGATCCTCCCCTAGAGCCTTCAGAAGGAACCAACCCCGTCGACACCTTGCTCTTGGACTTCTGGCCTCCACAGCTGTAAGAGCACATGAAGTTGTTTTAAGTCACCTGGTTTGTGGTACTTTGTTACAACAGCCCTGGCAACTTAATACACATTCCCCGACACCAGACTAAGTCAGCTCCCCAGCCCCAAATCTAAGCTGAGTCTGAGTTATTTCATCCATCTCTGACTCCTCCCGTGAGTCCTGAGGCTGGAACTCGTCTGGAGGTAAGGCCCAGGAAAAGGCAGAATCAAGCACAGAGCCAGGCTGTCCCTACAAGGCCTTCCAGGTGGGAGACAGGTCCCTGGCCCTGAATCCCCCGCTCCAGCCTCCTCCTGGGACCTTCAAGTCCAACTATGTTATATCCCACTAGTTCCCAGAGTTTCCTCTCCACAGGCAGAAAATGGGTGAGGTAGGCCTCCCCCACGAAGGCCCCCAGGGTTCTCACCATCTGATATTCTCACCTCCTGGGCAGACTCTTCCTACACTGAATAGGGCTGAGCTGTATAACCAGTAGGATACTGTGGAAAGATGGAGCGGGACTGCCCAGGCTCAGGGAAGCAGCCTCCATGTCGTGAAGACTCTACCAACCCTACAGACAGGTCTACACGGTGAGGAACCGAGACCTCCGGCCACCAGCTGTCAACAACTTGCCAGCCCTGTGAGAAAGCCACCTGGGAAGCAGATCCTGCAGCCAGCAGACAGCTTGACTGCAACCTCACGGGAGACTCTGGGCCAAAATCACCAGCTAAGCCGCTCCAAATTTTGAACCCGCAGAAACTATAATAAGCCTCTATTGTTATAAGCGGCTTTCCTCCTTTCTCCTCTCTGAGCTTCTGATTCTAACATGCTCCCGTGGCTGCCAGCCTGGTCAAAGCCACCAGCATCTCCTCCTGGATTACTGTAATCCATTCCACCAGTCTCCCTACTCGCACTTAGCCCTGAAGTCGATTTCCTACATCTCACTGCTCAGAAATTTCTGATGACCACCCAAGCACACTAGAGTAAGTCCCAAACTCCTCCCATGGCCTGCAAGGTCCTATACAATGGCAGACCCTGCCAAACCCATTCACACCCCAGGGCCCTTGCACTTACTGTTTCCTCTGCTTATGAAGTTCTATCTCAAGAGCTCTGTTTGATCCTTTACCTCATGTTTCCTTCTCAGCAAGGCCTTTTCTGATCATTCCTTTTTTAAAAATTTTATTTTTCCTTTATTGATTTTACAGAGAGAGGAACTGAGAGGGAGAGAGAGAGAGAAACATCGATGAGAGAACATCGATTGGCTGCCTCCTGCACGCCCCCCACTGGGGATTGGGCCCACAACCTGGGCATGTGTTCTGACCAGGAATCTAATCAGCGACCTCCTGGTGCGTGGGTCAACACTCAAACACTGAACCACACCAGCCGGACTGATCATTCCTTTTAAATTTACAACCTCTACCCCTCCATCTCGCTTGCTAACCTACCTCCCCCATTCCCATTTTCTGCTTTATTCTCCAGAGCATGTTTCACGACCTGAGGTACTATACACAGGAGGCTCCCACATCTTAGCACCGTTTTAAGTTTTAATAACTTCAGAGATATAAATGCTACAAAATAAAACCTCTAGATTAAGAGGCAATGGACGAGTATTCCTTTTTTTTTACTTCAACTGTATTTTATACATTTTCTTCAATTAATCTGTATTACTTTAAAACAGGAAAAATTATTTTTTTAAAACTGAATACACGAAACAAGGATGTGCATTACAACAGTGGTTGTAATATCACAAAACTGGAACCATGTTCTGGAAAAACATGAATTGTACACTTTAAAAGGATGACTTTAATAGTATGTGAATTTTACCTCAATGAAGCTGTTATTAGGAACTGGAGGAACCTGATCAAGTTGTCACCTTGTAAATCATCCACAATTTTTTTTCGTATTAGATCTTTATGTGATCTTTATATTTGTTGGCAAACAATTTGGAATTAGATGCTATTGCTCTATCAAACCCCTGTTAATTCCTGTCTATTAATTTATGTGGCCCGGCTGGTGTGGCTCAGTGGTTGAGTGTCAACCCATGCACCAAGAGGTCGCCAGTTCGATTCCTGGTCAGGGCACATGCCCAGGTTGTGGGTCCAATCCCCAGTGGGGGGGCATGCAGGAGGCAGGTGCCTCTCAGCACAAAGGAGTTGCAAAGCAAACACAACTCACAAAGAGGAGCTTGGGAACACCTCATAGAGCAGCCCCACGGCTCAGACGTGGAACACATGCACTTGGAGAAGAATGAACCAGATGAGGGAAGGAAGCGCCAGGTCTAAGACGCGGCAGGAGAAGCATGAAAGGACAAGAGTATGGAAAGGCTAACGGTGAATTCTGAATGGAGGGTATTCTATATTTTCCTACATGTGTTTCAGATGCTCATAGATTTCTTAGAGAGGAAGGGAGAAGGAGAGAGAGAGAGAGAGAAACATCAATAGGTTGTCTCCTGCACACCCTACACTGGGGTTCAAGCCCGCAACCCAGGCATGTGCCCTGACTGAGGACCCCTCAGTCCATGGGACAATGCTCAACCACTGAGCCGGGCTGCTCACATTTTTTAAAAAGGAACTTTTAGAGAAGAAATGTATGCATCATTTCTAGTAGCAACTCCCAAGTGTGCGTGTATGTATGCATGTGTGTGCGTGCATGTATAAATGTACCATGCATAGTGTACATACAGGTGTATGTGTGTTGTGCTTGCGGGTGCATGTATGTGTATATGGCATGTGTATGCTGTGTGCACATTGTGTGTCTCTGTGTGTGTACACACTTTTGGACCAAATAGAGCAAGCACAGCTAATAGGAGGGAGAACGGGAAATGAGAAAAGGTGACCGGGGAGAAACAGAAAAAAGGCATAATAAAGGTGAGAAGAGAATAAAGGTGACCAGCTCTTCCTCCATCCCCCGAGGCAGTGCCCTGGCTGGGTTTTCTCCTGGAACCCATCAAAGGGGGACAGATCCTGCCTCCACTTTCTTTTTTTTAATCCTCACCTGAGGACATGCTTAGAGAGAAAGGGAGAAAGAGAGAGAGAGAAACATCGATGTGAGAAAAACACTGGTCAGTTGCCTTCCCTAGGGATCAAACCCGCAATCCAGGTACGTGTCCTGACCAGGAATCTAACCAGCAACCTCTGGTGCAGGGGACTGGTGCTCAACCAACTGAGCCACTCCAGCCAGGCCCTGCCCCCACTTTCTATGTGGGAAACTGTGCTCAGAAGTTACCAAGGTGGTGAGAAACATCTGTAACAAAAATAAATTAATTAAAAAAAAAAAAAGAAGTCACCAAGGTGATGATGGTGGAGCCGGGCTCAAACCTGCTGACTCCAAGGTCACCGAGTCTCAGCCCCACACCGGTGCCTCCCCTCCTACAGGACGAGGATGGCGATGGCGATCATTGGTCAGTGGTGTCATCTCTGGTCACAAAGGGAGGCTGTTCACACACAATGAACCACGTGCAAAGGCCTCCCGGATCAGAAAATCCTTCTGTGGCCACACTCGGAGGGCCTGCCAGAGGCCATGACTTCAGCCGAGAGCCTCAGCAATATGGCGCACTCCAGGACACCATGGCCTGAGCCTCAGTGGGCCACCCTCGAACAGGACAGCTAAACAAAGTCATGCCCCTGGCCCCTCCTTCCTGTCACCAGTAGTGGGGCACTGAAGTTCAGATGGTTCACCTCCTCTCTGACCAGGGGGTTCAGACTCTGCCCCACTTAAGGGTGTCCATTTGGCATGGATAACAAAGGTGAACAGCCACTGACACAAAGACTAAGAGTGCCTCCCCGGGAGGTTACCAGCATTCCCATACATGGCCCCGTTTTCCTTTAGACACCAGGTGCAGAAGGACACACATCTCATCATATTCTAGAGATGACAGAAATCAAAGCCACAAGGCCACCAGTTAGTGGCTGTCTCGGTGACAGCCAGTGGAGGGTGGACAGGGATTGTCCCTTTGGGCCACAGAGCAAGCCAAATAGACTTCTGGATTTCCCTTTTGTTTTTTGTCTTTTTTTTTAATCCTCACCCAAGGATATTTTTCCATTTATCTTCAGATAGAGTGGGAGGGAGAAAGAGAAGAAGAGAAAGAAAGAGAGAGAGAGAGAGAAACATTGAAGTGAGAGAGACACATCGATTGGTTGCCTCCCCCACAACCCCAACCAGGGCTGGGAATGAACCGCAACCGAGGTATGTATGTGCCCTCGGCTGGAATTAAATCCAGGACTCTTTAGTCCATAGGCCGGCGCTCTAACCGCTGAACCAAACTGGCCAGGGCTTCCCTTTTGTTTTGTCAGTTCCACTTTCAAATGTGTGTGTTGTACAAGTGCGCAATGACCGTCATTTACAACAGAAAAAATGAAAACATTCTAAATTACCTAAATGAACCAACCAGCTGAGGGAGGCACCAGAATGTGCAAAGATCTCCAGGGAACCAGTGAAAAGGCAAACCGCAGGTCAGCATGGAGAACACGGCACAGATGGATTCCACTAAATGAAGTGTCTCAAAGGATCCAACCAAATTGTTGGCAGGAACCTCCAAGGAAGTGGGGAGAGGGCTGGGAAGAATAACACGGAGACTTTCACATTCTCCCCAAAAATATCTGAATTGCTTGAATCCTCTGCTACGGAGATTTTTTTTAAAAACCCGAGTTTAGCCCTGGCCAGTTTGGCTCAGCGGTTAGAGCGTCGGCCTGCGGTCCGGAGAGACCGGGGTTCGGTTCCCGCTAAGGGCACGTACTTTGGTTGCAGTTTGTCCCCGGCCCTGGTTGGTCGTGTGGGTGGCAGCCACTCGATGTGTCCCTTCATGTCGATGTTTCTCTCTCTCTCTCCCTCCCACTCTATCTGTACAAAAAATGGAAAAATATCCTCAGGTGAGGATAAAAAAAAACAAAAAAAAAACCCCGAGTTTATCAAGAAACTAGAGTTTGGGACTCAGCTACAGACTGAATGTTTGTGTGTGCCCCCGACCCCCAAATGCACAGGTTAAAACCTAACCCCCAGTGTGATGATACTTGAAAGTAGAGCCTTGAGGGTGGTTAGGTCTGAGGATGGAGCTCTGATGAATGGGATCCTCATTTCACCCCGACTCATGAAGCAGGACTGTGCGCCTTGGGGGTGCCCGCCATCGTCCTGACTCCTGAGGGCCACCTGCTTGGGAAACAGGGCTCCAAGTGCCTGACATGGTGTCCTTTCCGTCAAGGTTCTGGGTAACCGAGCCTCCCACCTCATATTCCTGATGCTGCGGCCTGACGATAAAGCAATTCCCAACAGCAAATGTTACCACACCTCAACCTAAGGGCCAGGTGCCCACTCACCACTCTGCAAACTAGTGATTCTGCTCTGCAGTGCCCACTTCAGTCCCTCTGGCCCACAGAGCTGCTCACATCTTTCAACTCCGAGGTGAGGCCTCCCATGACCTCCCTACAGGCCATCTGCAACTTGCCAGCAAATCCTGTTTTTCCTTGTTTGTTGATTGGTTCACACTCTGTCCTCCCCCTGCCAAGACAGGGGTCATATGTTTGTTCACTGCCCCATGTCCCCAGTGTCCCCCACCATGGCCTGCATATAGTAGGGCTCAATAAAAATTAACCAAATAAGTCTGGCTGGTGTGGCTCGGTCAATTCCTGGTCACGACACATGCCCAGGTTGCGGGACCAATCCCCAGTGGGGGCATGCAGGAGGCGGCCAATCAATGTTCTCTCTCGATGTTTCTATCTCTCTCTCCCTCTCACTTCCTCTCTCTCTAAAATCAATAAAGGAAAAAAAATGTTTTAAAGAAATTAACCAAATAAAAGAAGGTATTACTATTATTATTGCTATTACTATTTGACAGACAAGAAAATAGGAACAGCCCTGGCAGGTTTGGTTCAGCAATTAGAGCGTCAGCCCACGGACCAATGCATCATGAGTTCGATTCTGGTCAAGGGCATGTACCTCGGTTGTGGTTCGTCCCCGGCCCTGGTCGGGTCATGCAGGAGGCAACCAGTTGATGTGGCTCTATCACATCGATGTTTCTCTCCGTCTCTCTCTCTCCCTCCCTCCCACTCTATCTGATAATAAGTAGAAAAATATCCTCAGGTGAAGAATAAAGAAAATAGGAACAGAGAGGTCCAGTAACCAGCTCAAGCCACACATAAGTGAGAGGTGGTGTCCTCACTGAAAACCCATGCTGACCCAAAAGCTCGTACTCTCTACTATGCCAATCCAGTATGTGTGTTTTCAACACCACCAAGAAATTCTCATTCTCAGAAGATGTTGACTGGGTGGCCTATAAATTTTTAGCTCAATTCTGACACTATCTACCTGCAGACAGCAGTGGATCCCACAGGTTAAGGGCTCTGTTCCACATGACTGTCCCCTACTTCAGATGCCAATCACAAGTCCAGGTTGTCACCTATGCTTCTGCCCGATCAACTCTAGATCAGAGGTTCCCACGACTTCCTCCTCGGGTTCATTCATTGCCAGAGTGGCTCACAGATCTCAGGAAAACAGTTCACTTACCAGGTTACCAGTTTAAAAGGACATGACCTGGGAACGGCCAGATGGAAGAGGTGCGCAGGGTGAGCTGTGGGAAGGGATGCGGGGCCTCCATGCTCCCTCTTTGTGCACCTCCCAGCACCAGTGTGCTCACCAACCTTGAAGCCCTCCAAGCCCATCCTTTTGGGTATTTATGGAGGCTTCAGTACACAGGCATGATCAACTAAATCACTGACCTCTGGCGATCATCTCAACCTCCAGCACTCTAACCACACAGTTGGCTCCTCTGGCAGTCGGCCGCCATTCTCAGGTGCTTTCCAGAAATCATGTCATTGACGTAAACTCAGATGTGATCGAAAGGGGTTATTCTCACTTTACCTCTCATCACTTAGGAAATTTCAAGGGTTTTAGAAGCTCTGTGCCAGAAACAGATGAAGACCAAATATATAATTTTTTGTTGTTAATCCTCACCCGAGGATATTTTTCCACTGATTTTTAGAGAGACACAGATTGGTTGCCTCCTGCAAGTGCCCTGATGGGGGTGGGGTGGGGATCCAACCCGAATCCAGGTACATGCCCTTGATCAGGAACTGAACCCTTGACCCTTCAGTGCACAGGCCGGTGCTCTAATCACTTAGCTGCTGGCCAGGGCCCAAATATATACTTTTTATTATAAATCACAATTATCCCTGCCAGGTAAACTATGACATTAATAGACATGCTCTATGTCCGCCTCCTAAGAAACACAACTGGCCCTGGAACCTGGGACACTGGTATGGATGTCACTCAGCGGCCCAGGTCGTCATTCCCACTGCAATGGAGAGGGAGCAGGAGAGGTGAGAAGGCATCTGTGGAGGCTAGGAAAAGCTCATGATTCCACCCTCGGAAATGTGTCTCATTCTGTAACAAGACAGATGTTTCCGGTTCCGGCTTCCTGAAATCCATGAAATCTGCTGCCGCTAGGCCCCAGCTGGTCCTGCCCACCAGGAGATCAGTATATATCACAGCCCCCCTCCCCACCGAGAGTACAGATCTCAGGAAAGCATCTTTAGGCCCTCAAGAAGACCCTGCCAGGAGCACCCCACAGCCTGTGAGCCTGTTCCCAAATGGTCAGAGAGAAGAGACTGACCCCAAGGGGGTCTCAACCACCTCTCATCTCCCTGCGCATGGAGGTCACGCACATGCACTGAACAGCTCGTCTCTGCTTGCCACTCAGGCCATGACGCAGCGCTCATAACCTCTCTGGGCCTGTGCCCATCTGTGACCTGGGAGGCCTCAGTGAAGCACACTGGCTACAGACTGAAAGAGGGCAGCTCGGGATGCCCTAGGATAAAAAGAGCCTTGGAAAGGCGAAAAGACACCTGACGAGCATTTTGCTGCCCAGCCTCCCTCTAGTGTGAAAGTCTTAACACAGTGGGGTGATTTTAGAAGCTCTCATACCCCAGCAAGAAAGGAGCACTAAGCAGAGTCTGGTTCTCTGAGTTCCCATAATTTTTGTAGCCACCTTTTTTCAGGGGAAGGGATCCTCCCTAAGCTTACACGCCTCTTCTGGAAACAGCCTCCACCACCCGCAGGGGTGGGCCCATCCACCACCAGAGGCACAAGGCTCTTGCCCTCCGGATACAGCCAGCTGGCCAAGGTGGACACCTGATTGTGCTGGGCCAATAACCACAGATTCTCTCCCCCGTGGAACTGGGCTATGGAATCGGACTGGGGACCATAGGCTTTGGTCCTTGAGGGCCCCTGGTGGGTGACAGTAGGCTTCACAAATGTCACAGTGGCACGACGCTAAGGCCAGAGTGGAACAGGGGCTCTTCATTCTGAAGGTTTCCACTTCTTGATTACCCACCCTTGGGTTCCAGAGGACACCCCCTTCCTTCCAATGTATTCCATTTCTTGCCTAAGCTAATTTCCATAAACACCATAGCAACAGCCAATTTCCAAAGAATTAAAAAAATATATAATAAAAAACACTTAGGAAAGAACAGCAAATCAGGGAGAAAAGAGAGGCAATCCAATATAAAATATATGGCCATGGTGGAGTGGGTGAGTGGTTGGAGCATCGGCCGGCACATTCAATTCCCCGTCAATGGCACTGACCAGGATTGCAGGTTCCATACAGGCTCCAGTCCAGTCGGGTGCATGTGGGAGGCAACAGATCACTGTGTCTCTCACATTCTGTTTATTTGTTTCTCTCTCTCTCTTTCTCTCCCACCTCCCTTCTTTTCTCCCTCCTCCTTCCCTTGCATTCTCTCCAAAAATCAATGAAAAAAGTATCCTCAGGTGAGGATGAACAAAAACAACAACAAAATATGCAAAAGATGTCACCAGACCCCTCACAAAAGGAGGAAGAGAATAGCAGTTGACATATAAAAAGGTGCCCAACCTCATGAGATAAGCCTGGCTAAAATGAAAAAGCAAAACCACAGCCCTGCCTGTGTGGCTCAGTGACTGGGCACCAGTCCCATGGACTGAGAGGTCCCCGTTTGATTTCCGATCAGGGCACAGTGGGGGGCGTGTAGGAGGCACGCAGGAGGCAGCCAATGGATGTTTCTCTCTCACACTGATGTTTCTACCACTTTCTCCCTTCCTTTTTCTTTCTCTGAAAAATCAATAGAAACTTTTTTTTAATTTAAAAAAAGAAAAGTGCCCTGGCCGGTTTGGCTCAGTGGTTGGAGCGTCGGCCTATGGTCCAGAGACCCGGGTTCGGTTCCCACTGAGGGCACGTACCTCAGTTGCAGTTTGTCCCCGGCCCTGGCTGGGTCGTGTGGGTGGCAGCCACTCGATGTGTCCCTTTCATGTCGATGTTTCTCTCTCTCTCTCTCTCTCCCCCCCTCCCACTCTGTCTGAACAAAAAATGGAACAATGTCCTCGGGTGAGGAAATAAATAAATAAGAAAAAAAGAAAAGCAACAAATAAAACACACCCTGCTACTAGCAGTGTTGGTGAGGACTCAGAGCCAAGAGAACTCTGCCGCTCAGCCCGTGGGGGTGCACATGGGTCAGTCAACTTGTGAAACTGTAAAAACTGCTGATGTCGCACATGTGCACCTGGGACCCCAACACCCACTCCCAGGTAAGAAAGTGGACTGAAAGAGAGGAGTAACTTAGAGTAATCAAAGTCACGGTCAGAAAAAAGAGTGGCAGTTGCCCAGCCAGTGTGGCTCAGTGGACTGAGCATTGTCCCATTGCCTGAAGGTCCCAGTTCAACCCCTGGTCAGGGCACATGCCCTGCTGTGGGCTCGATCCTCAGTGGGAGGGGCGTGCAGGAGGCGGCCGATTGATGTTTCTCTCTCACATCGATGTTTCTATCTCTCTCTCTTTCTCTTTCTTAAAAATAAATAAATAAATAAATAAAATATATTTTTGAAAAAGAGATATAGAGTGGTGGTTGCCAGGGGCTGAGGCAAGGGGAATAGTATTTAGTGCTTTATGGGGACAGAGATTCCATTTCACAAGATGAAATGAGTCATGGGGTGATGGAGATGATGGGGATGATGGCCGCATAACAATGTAAATGTATAAAAATGGTGAAGATAGTAATTGTTGTATGTATTTTACCACAATTAACGAAGCTAAGAAAAAGAAATGGACCCAGACAAATAGATGCATGGGCACCAAAGCCAGCCACAAGTGTCCATGGCAGCACTTTGCCTAAGAGCCCGAAGCAGGAATTCTCCCAATGCCCGTCCACATCAGTGGATGAACACAGGAGCATCAACTGAAGATCACATAGCAAAGAAAGGAAACCAGCTACTGCCCATGAACCGTGTGTCAGGGCCTCTCATCAGCAAACGTGGAGGGAAAGAGTGCCAGTTAAGTTTATATCAAGTCCAAAAGTAGGCAAAACTCGCCTCACCTGGGGGAGATCAGGAGGGCTTTCCCAGAGAGGAAGAAGATTTTGAAGGGGCACCACGGGGCTTCAGGGACGACTACTGTCACAGTTCTTCAACACCTTCTCTCTGTGACCATTCATCAAGCTGCCTGCTTGTGATTTGTACATTTTCTATATGTTACACCTTGATTTTAAATATATATGTGAAGCCCTGGCCAGTCTGGCTCAGCGGTTAGGGCGTCGGCCTGCAGATTATAAGGTCACAGGTTGGATTCCCAGTCAAGGGCATGTACCTAGGTTCCAGGTTCTATCCCTGGCCCTGGTTGTGCAGGTTTGTGCAGGAGGCAACCGATGGGGGGTGGGGGGGTGGGGTGTGTGTGTGTGTGTGTGTGTGTGTGTGTGTGTCTCCCTCCCTCTCTTCTCTATCTAAAAATCAATGGGAAAATATCCTCAGGTGAGGTTTTGTTTGCTTGTTTGAATCCTCGCCCGAGGACATTTTTGCATTTATCTTCAGACAGAGTAGGAGGAAGAGAGGGGGTTAGAGAGAGAGAGAAATATCAATGTGAGAGAGACACATTGCTGGTTGCCACCCACACAACCCCAATCAGGGCCGGGGACAAACTGCAACCCAGGTACGAGCCCTTAGTGGGAACCGAACCTGGAACTCTCTGATCCGCGGGCCAGTGCTCTAACCACTGAGTCAAACCAGCCAGGGCCTCAGGCGAGGTTTAACAAAAATAAAATAAAATAAATATATATGTGAATACATTTTTAATGCACTGAACTGAGTACAAGTCCTTATTTCCATTCCCCCTAAAGGCTCCCAGGGTCTTGTCACTCAGGGATAGTACAAGGACCACGAATTCCATGGGGCAGGAGATCTGAACAGCAGAAAGCTGAAGTTATCAGAAAAGAGGATGCCAGGGCAGACAGGAGGGAGTCAGCATGGTGGTCTGCCCACCTCAGGAGGTCAGCCCAGGGGTGCCCAGGACCGAGGGGGAGGGCCCAAGTCAACAGGATGAAAAGATGTTCTTTCTAATGGGCCTTAGGCCTTCGTTAAGGCACGGGTGGACAGATGTCCCAATGTCGAGTCATTCCTTAATTCTTTTTTTAAAAAAAATGTTTGTACTGATTTTAGAGAGAGGAAGGAAGGGAAAGGGGAAGAGAGAGAGAAAAACATTGATCAGCTACCTCCCACATGCCCCCTACTGGGGATCAGGCCCACAAGCTGGGCATGAGCCCCCACCAGGAATCGAACCAGCAACCTCTCAGTGCATGGGACGACACCCAGCCAAGCCACACCAGCCGGGGCCCTCAAGGCTCTTGCTTCCTCACCTAGTTCTATGAGAAAGTGAGCCAACTGTTTTCTTTTCTTTTTTAAATTGATTTGAGAGAGAGAGAGAGAGAGAGAGAGAGAAGAGAAGAGAAGAGAAGAGAAGAGAAGAGAAGAGAAGAGAAGAGAAGAGAAGAGAAGAGAAGAGAGAAACAATGACTTATTGTTCCACTTATTTATGCATCCATTGCTTGATTCTCATATGTGCCCTGACTGGGGATTGAACCTGCAACCTTGGCGTACGGAGAGGACGCTACATAGCCAGGGTGCCAATTGTTTTCTTTTTTGACAGCAGGTGGCCCCAGTCCCATGTTGGCTTTTCTGCAAACAGCAGAGAGACTGGGCCTCACTCCTCCTCGGATCCTGTGCTGGTGTCATAGACCGGAGCTGAGCCTGGTTCCCCACAACTCTGAGGAGCTGGGCAGATACAGAAACAGTTGGCAGAACTGAACAATTCAATGGTTAGTTACTAAGCTCCTGAGCGAGGTGCTGCAGGGGTGGTGTATATAACACCATCTGCCCTTCATTTTACAGGGCAACACTGAAATGTGAGGTTAGATGATTGTACACGCTCAACAGAAATGCACACGGGAAATGCCAAATGGAACATGGTCCCAATTCGAATGTCTGGCCTGGGCAGCATTGGGTTTGGGAGGTGAGGGAGGTGGCAGTGGTCACCGTCCTCCAGAGTCAGCCAGGAAATGTAGGATATTCTCGAGGAAACTTCTGGGCCCACTGGAAAACACAATCTGGCCAGGCCAAGGCCAGAGCCAGGTCCCACCCTGCTGACTCACATGGACTTGCAGAGTTGGAAATGAAAGAGGCCTGGGGATCCAGAGGTTAACCTGATGAGTCGGGGAGACTGGGGCCCAAGAGTGAGCTCACAGCTGAGGATTTGGAATTCAGTGCTCCTCCTACCAAACAGGGCCATGCCTGTGAGAGGGTGTGTTGTAAACACTATAAAGGTCACCCCAACTCTGAGGAAGAAAACAAACGCAGGCACAAACACGCCCCTTTTATCCTGGGGCAGCCAGGCCCTCAGCACCATGGCCGACTATAGGATGGCAGCAGCTACTTTGTGACATGGGAGGAAAGGCCCTTGGCCCTCTAGCCAGACCACTAACTCAGGCTTCCTTCAGCTGCCAGGCTGTGCAGGCCTTCAGTGAGCACAGTTTCAAAGGGCCAAGAAAGGTCTGTTATATGCCTGCATAAAACACACGGCAGGGTTGATGAGAAAGCTCAACAAAGCCCAGAGAGGGCAAAGCTGGCAGGCACATAGAGCCAGCTTATTTGAGTCAGGTAAGGATTTCTCAACAATTCCCAGAGAAACTATGAAAGGTCCCCCAAAACACACATGGAACTGAGTGAAGAATGTGGGACCTCAGAGACAAACATGCAGAACTCCAGTGTCCTCTCAAACCCCCAAGGTGGTGACACTCCAACATCAAGATCTGCCGAATGTCAGCCCGGGGGCCACAGGGCCCAAGTGCCAATGGCAGGCTTCTGAACCCAAGTCACCCTCTGCTTCGTCTTAGCGAAGCAGGCTCTAAGATGCCTATCCCATGAAACAAGTCCAGAGCTTTTGTTACTGTTGTTTTGTTGTTGTTTTGATCTGAAATATAACAACTGAAGCTTGGAAAATATAACTTATGTATACAGCTCTTATAACAATAAAATCCAAATTAAGATGACATGGGCAGGAGCACAGAACTAGTTCTTAAGTGAATGGCACAGATGACACTTGGGGAAGGTGAATGTCCTGAAGCCAGCGATGATGGTACAAGTCTTTGAGGGGGGAGGTGAAACCCTGGGTGCAAGTGGAGTCCCTCTTCCCATCCCCATCCCACTGTCACCAACGATGGGCCTTAGAGCACAAGTCCACTCCCTCTGGACAGTGACAGCTCACGGAACCAGAATGTCCCCAATGACAAAAGACACCCTTGGTGACAAAGAGCATCCTCCTCCCTCATCTAGTACACCTGCCTCAGTTCTTTCTTTAGGCACCAAATATATCAGAGTCAGCAAGGCCCTGCTCTGGGAAGGGTAAACCAACACCAGCATGGAGTGTGGTCAAACAGATGTTTCTAGACTGCCCTCAACACAAAAGCACACACCCCAAGTCTCCTGACAATCACGCTGGGCCCCTCCATTACGTGGTGGCAAATCCAGAAGTCCTCAGCCCCAGCCTGACCCCACAGGATAAGACACAGCCCAGTCTGAGCAGCCTGCACACTGGGGAGATGGGGCCACTTTCTGCAATAATAAATTTGCACAAGCATTTATTAAATGCCTACTTGGCGCCAGGCCCAGGTACTGTGCAACAAAGGGCTCAATCTGATTTCTAGTTCCTCTACCAAAGAGGACAAAAGTCTGGTGTCACAAGGACATGGCAAAGCTCCGGGAAGATAATGGAGGTGAAGTGGCTCTGAAAGTACACACGCCTGATTACAAAAGGTTAGATCTGGGACACGGCCACTTCCCCCTCCACCCTTCAGGCTCGTGGGCCATAGAGCTGATCACCCCTCCTCTGACACTTCTCTGGGGTGACCTGTGTCAGCATGACGTCCCTTAAACACCAGGGCAGGGCAGCAGGTATAGCTCTGAGACACGATTAACAGTAACAGCAGCAGGAGGAGGAACAGTTGTGACAGCAGCCGCCCAGCCAGGTACTCCAGGAGCATGCTGTGTTCCAGGCTCTCTTCCGCATGGGGACACAGCTCTTTAAGTGCTCTAACGAGGTGTCCTAACTCTGCTTTGACCCTGGCCAGCTCTACAATGGGGCAAGGGAGTGCAGAAATAAATCTCACATTTATGGTCAAATAATTATTGACAAGGTACAAAGGCAATTTGATGGGAAAAGAACTGTTTTGTTTTTTTAAAAAAAAACAAACAGTGTTGAAATAACTGAATATCCACTTGCAAACAAACAAACAAAATGACCTTAGATCTTTACTTCAACCATACATGAAAAATATCAACTCTAAATGGGTCACCAAGCTAAATATATGAGCTGAAACTATAGAACTTCTAGGGGAAAAAAGTAGATCTTTGTGAGATCTCTTAGGTATAACTCCAAAAACATTAAGCATTATTAACAAACAACTTCACTAAGGTTTAAAACTTTTGCTCCTCAGATGCATCATTAAGAAAATTAAAAGACAAGCTACAGAATAGAAAAAAATCTGCAAATCAGAGCTGATAAAGGAATTGTATCATTGATCATTGTATCCAGAATACATAAAGAACTCTTACAACTCAGTAAGACAAACAATACAATTTTTTAAAACTGAAAGAAAAAAAAAGGCCAAAGTAGACATTTCTCACACACATACACAGACACACAGGCTATACAAATGGCCATTAAGCACATGGAAAGATGCTCAATATCATCAGTCACCAGGGAAATGCATATCAAAACCTCAAGGAGATACCACACCACCCATGAGGATGGTTATAATTAAAAAGACAAAAAGCCGCCGGGCTGGTGTGGCTCAGTGGTTGAGCATCAACCCATGCACTAAGAGGTCCCAGTTCAATTCCTGGTCAGGGCACATGCCCAGGTTGTGGGCCAAATCCCCCGGGGAGAGGGGGGCGGCATTCAGGAGGTGGCCAACAGATGTTCTCTCTCATCGATGTTTCTATCTCTCTCTCCCTCTCCTTTCCTTTCTAAAATCAATAAAGAAAAAAATAAAATAAAAAGACAAAAAAGCCCAGCTGGTGTGGCTCAGTGGACTGAGTGTAGTCCCATGGACTGGGAGGTCCCAGTTCAATTCCTGGTCAGGTTACATGCTTGGGTTTTGGACTCGATCCCCAGTAGGGGGCTTACAGGAGGCATCCAATGGATGTTTTTCTCACATTGATGTTTCTATCTCTCTCTCCCTTCCTCTCTCTAAAAAAAAATCAATAAAAAATATATTAAAAAAAAAAAAAAGCCCTGGCCGGTTTGGCTCAGCGGTTACAGCGTCATCCTGCGGTCCAGAGAGACCCGGGTTTGGTTCCCGCTAAGGGCACGTACCTCAGTTGCAGTTTGTCCCCGGCCCTGGTTGGTCGTGCAGGTGGCAGCCACTCGATGCGTCCTTTTCACGTCGATGTTTCTCTCTCTCTTCCTCTCTCTCCCTCCCACTCTATCTGAACAAAAAATGGAAAAATGTCCTCGGGTGAGGATAAAAAAAAAAAAAAAAGACAGCCTTGGCCAGGTAGCTCAGTTGGTTATAGCATCATCCCGATATACCAAGGTTGGGGGCTCGATCCCTGGTCAGAGCACACACAAAAATCAACCAATGAATGCATAAATGAGTGGGACAACAAATTGATGTTTTTTAAATTTTATTTTTATTTTTTTATCCTCACCTGAGGACTTTTTTTTTTTTTTTGCATTTATCTTCAGATAAAGCGGAGGGAGAGAGGGAGGAAGAGAGAAAGAAACATAGACATGAGAGAGACACACATCAAGTGGTTGCCACCCACACGACCCAAACGGGCCAGGGACAAAATGCAACTGAGGTTCGTGCCCTTAGCGGGAACTGAACCTGGGACTTTCTGGTCCACAGGCTGACGCTCTAACTGCTGAGCCAAACTGGCCAGGGTTGTTTTGTTTTAAAAGACAGACAAGGAAATGGAGAAATTAAAACCTTCACACAGTGCTGGTGGGAATAAATGTAAAATGGAGCGGACACTATGGAAAACAGTCTAGCAGTTCCTCAAAAGGTTAAACATGTAGTTGTCCTACAACCCAGCAATTCTACTCCTAGGTATCTACCCAGGAAAAATCCACAGGGCTACACAAATGTTCACCAGTATTCATAGCAGCATTATTCATTAATAGGCCAAAAGTGGAAATAACCCAAACATTCATTAACCGGTAAGTAGATAAAATATACTATATCCATACAATAAAGTACACACACGCTACAATGTGGATTCAGCTAAAAAACATTATGCTAAGTGATAAAAGCCAGACACAAAAAAGACTACATGTTGGGATTCCATTTATGTCAGATGTCCAAAAGGGCAAATTTTAGACAGAAAGCAGATTAGTGATGAGATGGGGGTAGGGACTGACTACACAGAGGCATGAGGAAACTTTGGGGAGTGATGTAAATGTCTAAAACTGTGGTGACGGTTGCACAATTCTATAAATTTACTAAAAAAATCACCAAATCATATGTTTACAATGGATGAGTTCTAAGGCACACAAATTATAGCTTAATAAAGTTGTTAAAAGTAAAATAAATACAATGAAAACAAAGCAAATTTTTATTTTTTTCCTTTATTGGTTTTTGAGAGAGGGGAAGTACGAGGGAGAGAGAGAGAGAAACATCGATAAGAGAGAACATCGACTAGCCACCTCCTGCACACTCCCAACTGGGAATTTGGCCCACAACCTGGGTATGTGCACTGACTGGGAATCGAACTTGCGACCTCCTGGTGCATGGGTTGACGCTAACCACTACGAAACACCGGCCAGGCAAAGCAGATGTTACTAACTTCAAGCTAAGTACTGTTGCAGTGTATGCTTAAAGTCCCAGAAGCAAAAGAAAACTGGACAAGAGATCTTAAAGTTCTCAACACACACACAAAAAGTAACTGAGGTGATGAATTTGTTAACTAACCTATTGTGGTAATCATTTTACAATATATACATATATCAAGTCACCACACTGTATACCTTAAAGTTACATATGTTATATGTCAATTATATATTTTTTTCTTCATTTTTATTTATTGACTTGAGAGAGAGAGGGGGAAGGAAAGAGAGAAACATGAATTTGTTGCTCTACTTATTGATAATTTCATTGGTTGCTTCTTGTATGTACCCTAACCAGAGATCAAACTCGAAACCTTGGCCTATCGGGACAAGGCTCTAACCAACTGAGCTGCCCCACCAGGGCCCAATTATATCTTAATAAAGCTGGGTGAAAAATTGGACAGTGGTAGAGGTATTTAAAAAATATTAGCACCCAAGGATTCTTTCTCCTTGATATAATCAACGAAACTGGCAGGGACCTGTAATACTTTCTCTTAAAAACAACTGAAAAGTCCATGGGGGCACCTGCTAAAATCATCTCAAATACCCCTGTAGTCCCTAGTCCACTGCTGGGGAAACACACTAGAGTACGCTAAGGTCCCTTCTGCCTCAAACTGACCTTCCCTAAGCAAGGGATGAAGAAGCAGAAAGGACAGCCTTTGGACTGGACAGGCCCCAAATACTGCTGTTGCTGGCAGCAAAACCAAGGTGGCTCATGGCATTCACCTGGGTGTCAGCCCCAATCCACTAGTTGCAGCTGACTGGGGGGTTCACTGGTGGATTCTGAAACCAAGTCCTGGCTCAGTGGGAAAGTGTTTCCTGTCTGATAAGCAAGCTCTGCCACTCGGAACCTGAAAATGGTACTGTAAATACCTTGTATCTGTGGTTTTGTACAAAGGTCCAAGTGAAGGGACATCAAGTTTGCTCTGGTCCCAGGTGACAGGAGGTGCCACATTAAACTTTGATATTTTTGCCACACCATTGGTAACTGCTATTAGGGTCTGAGCTGTCATCTGATTTCCTTCTTAAGCCATTATAGCAGCTAATACTTTTCGAAGACCTCTTAGGTGCCAGGCACTGTTCTGAGTACAGTACCAGGGAAAGTCCGTTTTACAGATGAGGAAACTGGGACCCAGGGGGCTAAGCAACTTGCCTAAGGTCACTCAGCTAAAGACAGGCTGGAAAAACATCAGCAATGGAATAGGATAACTTCAAACAACTGCTCTATCAAATCTGGGGAAGTCAGCCCACAGGGTCTCCAGGGGATACCCAAACCAGGCTGGGCTGCCCTGCCCCTGTGCCTGGGACACAAGCAGGCATGGAGATCTCCCCGACTAGTAGGCAACAAGTACCTTCTGCCCAGTTCTGTTTGCCTCCCTTCTGACTGTGCTAAATCCATCTCCACCCCCTTCATTACCAGTAGCCCCGGACACTCCACTTCTTTCACCTTCCAAAATCAGGACAGAGCAGTTCTCAAACTTGAGTAGATATCAGATTCACCTGGAGAATGGGCTTTAAATGCAGGTTCCTTGGCCCCCAGCAGGTCTGAGGCAGGTCCTGGGAAGCTTCACCTCTGATGGAAGCTGGGAGTCCTGAACCACATTCAAAGAAAACCCAGCCTGGTGAATGCCCACAAGCCAACTGTGAGGCCTAGAAGATCATATCGGATCAGATGCTGCAGAAGCCAGGATTAGAGGACCCAATATGAAAATCTGCATGAGGTTCAAACTCCCTATCCTCTTTCTTCTCTCCTTTCCATGACAAATAACCAGATGAGATGGACAGTGAGGAACTGGAAGTCAAGTTCTGGGTCAGGCCACACTCATTGTTAGAGGTAGCAGAACAAAGTGGGAACAACTCGTCTGGGAGTTGGCTTCCTAGTCCCAGATGTGCCTCTGTCTAGCTCTGAGATTCTGGGAAAGTCACACCCTCCCTGGTGGCTTTGGTCTCTCCTCACAGAAAAAGGAGACCAGAGAACCCATAGCCACCACCTCAACCATTCTCCTGTTCTCCTGCAAGACTCCCAGCCTCTTCCCCCTGGATTATAATCATCTCCTTGGGCCCAGCCTCACTCTTCCCACCACACAAAGGCGCCAGGAGGTCACAGGAGAGCTGAACCTCTGTCCATATCGGATGGAAAGTGTCCTGAACCACTGGTTGGGTCCACACCAAGCCACCAAAGAAAGCCCAAACCGGCAGTGATGTGATGTCAATCTTTATGACAATGACCACTTGTGTAAGCACAAGCGAAGTGCCGGGCACCGTGTTAACCCCTGGACAGCGTCGCGCCCGAAACCTCACCCCAGCCCTCCTGCCCTAGGCGCTTCCCGAGGGTCTTCCCAGGGTGCAGACGGGGCGCTGAGGCACGCGGGCGAAGTGACTGACCCAAGGTCACCCATCCTGGACCAGGCGGTCAGCCCAGGGCCCCACACACGCCCCGGGGTTCGGGTCGAGAGCGCGCGGAGCCCCGGGCAAGGAGGCGGCAGGAAGGGCCGGGGACCCAGCAGAGCCCCCACCCCAGCCCTGCGCGGAGGACCCCGCCTGCTGCCAAGCCCGCCGCGGCCGGCCACTCACCGGACTTCGGGGGGTAGCGATAGGCCGAGTTCGCCTGAATGTCGATGTCCTCCACGCCCGCGATGCGTCGGCTCAGGATGGAGCCCATGGTGCGCGGCGCCGGGCCGGGCCGGCGGGGACCGGGCTGGGACGGGGGCGGCGGCGGCGGCGTCTTCACGCAGACATGGCCCGGACCAGGCCGCGCAGACTTGCCCACGGCCACGGAAGCCTGGGCCTCGGAGCCCCCACCCCCGACTCGGCCGGGGGCCGGACGCCACGGCGGCCCTCCCCCCGCCCCCGAGGCACCCCGGGAAATGGAGTCGCCCGGCCTCCGCGGCCCCCCGGCTGCGGAGCGGAAGGCACGGCCATCAACTACACTTCCCAGGACGCTCCTCGCGCGGCCCCTCTGAAGTTGTTGACAAACGCTCCGGGACAAACCAAATGGACCAGAATCCAGAGAGGCAGAACCATCAACCGCACTGCACAGTGTCCCTCCCTCTGCATTCCAAACACAGCATTAACACTGTAACTCTTTAGCCTCCTAATAATCTGTTCACATATAGACCCCTCTATTTATCCCCTTCCATTTACCCCTCTCTGAAATAGCTCCTTGAGCCACCATGGTTTTCCCCACTTCCCAGGGTTTATCTCCTGCCTCGGCCAGCAGAGGGCACACATTTACCTGCCACCCGATAAAAGCTGGGGTGGAACCCAAGCTTACCTGCAGAGGTGCTCAAAGAGGGAGCGAAGGGCTTGCCTTAGCCCTTTCTAGAATGCAAGGCATTTCTCCGGCTCTGGGTTCAGAACAATTACTTTTAAGACATAATTTTATTTTATTTTTTATTTTTTTATCCTCGCCCGAAGACATTTTTCCATTTTTTGTTCAGATAGAGTGGTAGGGAGAGAGAGGAAGAGATAGAGAGAGAAACATCGAGTGGCCGCCACCTGCACGAATAACCAGGGCCGGGGACAAAATGCAACCGAGGTACGCGCCCTTCGCGGGAACCAAATCCAGGTCTCTCTGGACCGCAGGCTGAGGCTGTAACCGCTGAGCCAAACCAGCCAGGGCTTAAGACATAATTTTAAAGCCCCCTGAAGAGGCAGTAGACCTCTCCCCACTTCACAGATGGGGAAACTGTCACAAAGAAGGGAGCTCTGCATATAAGATCAGGATTAAAGCCTTGAAGGTTGCAATGAACTTTCCTGGCTTTTGACTTACACAAAACTCAGCAATAAACATGGGGCTCTGTTTTTACCTACTTTTCAGTTGGGAAACCGGGGTTCCTAGAAGTAAGTGACTTCCCAAGTAAAGCCTGCTGTATCAAGAAAGCAACTAAGTCCCTGGCTGGTTTGGCTCAGTGGTTAAGAGTTTCCACCTGTGGTCCAGAGAGACCCAGGTTCGGTTCCCGTTAAGGGCACGTACCTCGGTTGCAGTTTGTCCCCGGCTCTGGTTGGGTCGTGCGGGTGTCAGCCACTCGATGTGTCCCTTTCACGTTGATGTTTCTCTCTCTCCCTCCCTCCCTCCTACTCTATCTGACCAAAATATGGAAAGGTGTCCTTGGGTGAGGATTTAAAAAAAAAAAAAAAGAAAGCAACTAAGGAGGGCAGCAGCTGGGTAAGTCTCAAATGGTAAATTCATCGCAGTCCACATTAAAACGAGTCCTGTACCTTTCTAGAGGCCAGAATCCAGAATACAACCTTCTATTGTCAGGGGACCAGGAAGGCAAAACTAATAAAGGAAGTGAAAGATTTGAATAATTGTGAGGGAGAAGCTGTGTCTTCAGAGAGCCTGATCAAATCTTGCTAGTCCACAACCAAGATCCCTTTTTACTGAGCACCTACTATGTTCTAGGCATTATGTTGAGGGATTTGCACATATTCTTCTTTAATTCTCTGTCAGTTCTATTTTCATTACCTATTTACAGAAGAGAAAAGTGAGGCTGGGAGAGGTGAAGTACCCCACTCAGGTCACATAATATGTAAGTGGTAAAGCTGGAATTTTAACCAACCCACTCCTTTTACCACCACACTTCCCTGCCATCTCAGACAGGAATGCTCCAATGTGCCAGATTTCATCTCTTGCCCCTACATGGGCCCCACCCCATGTGATCTTTCTTCCCTTATCTTAAATGTCTTTCTGTTCAATCACATAACTTATGTATATATACAGACATAGATATACCAATACTGCATTCATTTTATCAGTCTCCCTCTTTGGGGGGAAGAAGGGAGAATACTGAAGACCTGATGTTCCCACTTAAAAAAATAACCCTAAGAGTATGTCCTCCCTATGGATCCTGGGCCAGGGAGTCATTTCCATGGGCTGGATGTTTGATTAATTAAACATCCCTCTTAACAGAGGTTTGGACTTGTGGTGTATTCTTCTGTGCTCCTCCATGCCCCACTGGGAGACAGGCCCTTTCTGATTTGGTACTAGTTCCACTATCAACATCTTGACTGATTCATTTATTTATTCAACAAATATTTATCATGAAGCTACTGTGTGACAAGCAAAGAGCCAGGCAATAGGTATCAAATGGAGAAACCACCTGATATGGAGTCTGCAGGATAGTTAGGAAACAAACACTAAAAATATTAAAGGTCCTGGCTGGGTAGTTCAGTTGGTTAGAGTGTCCTTCCAATTTGCCAAAGTTTCGGGTTTGATCTCAGGTCAGGGCACATACAAGAATCAACCAGTGAATGCATAAATAAGTAAAACAACAAATTGATGTTTCTCTCTCTAAAATTAATTTTTAAAACTTTATTTTAAAAAGCCCTGGCTGGTTTGGATCAGCGGTTGGAGTGCCGGCCTGCGGACCAGAGAGTTCTGGGTTCGGTTCCTGCTAGGGGCACGTACCAAAAAAAGAAAAAGAAAAAAAAAACTTTATTAAAAAGTTAAAAAGTATGGTGAGTACAAGATGTGGTGGGTACTGTGGGGGAAGGGATTGAAATGCAATGAAATAATAGGAGAGACCTACTATTGATAGGGGAGTCAGGAAAGGCATCTCTGAGGAGGTGACATTTAAGCCAGGACTCAAAATATAAGAGCCAACCAGGCAAGCTCTGAGTGGGTAAGCCAGGTTTCAGGCAGAAGGAACAGCATGTACAAAGACTCTGAGGCAGCACAGAGCTAATTATGATCCAGAAGCTCAAAGGCCAGTTTGGCTAGACTTAAGAGTATGGGAACAGTGATCAGGAGTGAGGCAGTAGCCAGACCTCAAGGCCCACCTGTCAGCCAGCATTGGGTCATCTGAAACATAAAAAGACCTGAAGCACAGTTAATGGCTTCCCGGGGTGAGACCCTCAAGTCTACACTTCTTGTCAAGCTTCTTGAGAGGGCAGGATCCTCACCTATTCATTCTTGTGCTCCCAGAGCCAGGCACCCAGTGTATGCCTAATAAATACATCTGGAGTAATTGAAAGAATGAAGGTATGGAGGAGGCCAGGGGTGCTGAGAAGGGCAGGACCCTGAGCCTCTGTGAACTGGCTATGCCATCTTCGGCAAGGTCCTCACCTCCTTGGACCTCAGAAAAGATGAGTGCACTGCCTGAGATACCTTTTACTTTTCCTCCCCCATCTATTGACCACAGCTTGCAAGCCCTCTGAGCCTGCTAAGAAATCCAAAGTCCACTTTCTAGGTAGGCTAATCCTGGCTGAAAACAAGGTTTTTCACTTCCCTGCTGCTCCTGGAAAAACAAGCCAGCTGGGAAGCTTTGGGGGACAGAGAGGCGACCTTTGCTCTTACCAGCCTCACCCCAATCTGGGCTGGACAAGTCTGTGCAGGTACCTGAGTGGTGCCTGGCTGAGAATGGGGGAAGGTAGTTCCTGCCTCCCTCAGCAAGCCCCCAGTAGGCCCTTCCAGTCTCACCCTCCTTTGTCAGAAACATACCCTGCTGACCCACTGGGTACCTGCTCCTCTCCCTCTCCTGGCTCTGAACACTGGCAAAAGTGTAAAGAGAACTGTCTCACTTTCCTTATCTATAAAATAGGGCTTAGGCTCACTAGTTAGAGGCAAAGCGTTAGTGCTAGAAATGGTTCACTGAATGTGAGGCCCATCTTGAGCACCTGACTGCCAGTAATCCTCCACAGCAGTCCTGGGAGAGTGCCTGGCTCTCACCTGCAGTTCTACAAGTGAGGAAACTGAAGCTCAGAGCTAGAGTAACTTGCCCAACATCGAAGTCATTAGGTGGCAGAGTCAAGACTGGTAGCCAGGTCTGTTTGGCTTTAGAACCTGCTCACCTTCCACCATGCCCTGTTGCTGCCTGCCCTGTGCTGAGCACTTTGCCCACATTAAATTGTGCTTTGTAAAGGTGAGAGGCCATTCTTTTCTTTCTTTTTTATCCTCACCTGAGGACATTTTTGTATTTAGCTTCAGATAGAGCTGGGGGGAAGAGAGAGAAATACAGACACGAGAGAGACACACTGACTGGTTGCCACCCACACGACCCCAACTGGGGCCAGGGACAAACTGCAACCCCAGTATGTGCCCTTAGCGAGAACCGAACCAAGACTCTGGTCCACAGGCCAACGCTCTAACTGCTGAGCCAAACTGGCCAGGGCAAGGGGCCGATTCTTTTTTTTTTTTTTTTTTTATCCTCACCCGAGGACATTTTTCTATTTTTTGTTCAGGTAAAGTGGGAGGGAGAGAGAGGAACAGAGAGAGAGAGAGAAACATCGATGTGAAAGGAACACATCAAGTGGCTGCCACCCGCACAACCGACCAGGGCCGGGGACAAACTGCAACCGAGGTACGCGCCCTTAGCGGGAACCGAACCCGGGTCTCTCAGGACTGCAGGCCGACGCTCTAACCGCTGAGCCAAACCGGCCAGGGCAAGGGGCCAATTCTTAATAAAAGCAGAAATCTCCTGGCACCGGCAGGGTTTGCAAAAAAATGGTGGAGACTGAATGATCCTCACAAGGAAGAAAAGAGGCCCAAACCTTATTTCCCAAGTGGACAGCTGACTTCAGGCAGGGCTGAAGCCCCCATTGGAAGGGGACTCTGAGTTCTCTTTCTGCCAATGGGCCAAGCTCCCCACTCTAGCAGGGCTCCATTCCCTCCTGGACCTACATCAGTGCCCTAGCTTCCCCCACCCTTCACAACTCTGGGATCTTTCGGGCCCTGTCAACATGCCCCCATCCTCCTCCCACTTGCCAAAGTCAGAACCCCTGGAAGGGTTGAGGGACCCAGGAAAAGCTCCCCAGAGAGCACTGCAGGTCCCTATTCCACCCCACCCAGTGTGGGGCAGTCCCCTCCCCCTTCAATCCAATTCAGCAGGCAAGGCCCTGGGGCATTGGTGGGCTCCCCTGGAACTAGACACACCCAGAACATGCCTCAACTGACTGGATCCCTCTGCCACCATCTGGTCCCCACACTGCCACAGCCAGTGAATCTAATGTGGACAACGGATCAGATCTATTAAAACCTCTCAATGGCTTTTTAAAAATTTGTTTTTTGGTAGTGCCCCTAGCACCGAACCTGAGTCTCTCTGGTACGCAGGCCGACACTCCAACCGCTGAGCCAAACCGGCCCGGGCCCCCTCAATGGCTTTTAACCCACCACCCCCAAAGGCTGTGTCTTGCTTTCCGAGGGCACTTTTCACACTTTGAATTCATCTGTCCTTGGGATTTTTGACACATTTCCCACCCCAGCCCTGCCACAAGCCTAAACCTCTTGGGTTAGCTCTCTCGGCTATACCCGGGCCACGTCAGAGTCTAGTACAGAGTAAGGGCCCAATAAGTAGTTGCTCAACAAAAGAAACTGGGGCCCAGGAAGTGTGAGAAATCCAGGCAAGGTCATTCAGAGCAGAGATAACCGAGCCATTCCTCCTCCCGCGGCTTCTTCTCGACTCCCCTTGCCGGTCCCAGTTTCGAGCCGGCCACACCCTGCCTTCCCAATCCCGTACGGGAGACCCGGGATCCAGGAGCCGGGACCCCAGACCCCCGAGGTCAACCGGAAGCGGCGTGTGCCGGGTTGTAAACACAGCTCTCAATGCCCCACCCCAGCGCTCTCCAGTCCCGCCTCCGCCCGCCACGTGATACACACCCCCGTCCGCCCCGACCCAGCGCCCGCCCCACATGCCGCCTCATTGGGCAGCCAGCTTTGTTGACCTTATATGGCCAGGTCTTAACACCCCGCGGTCTCCCATTGGCCAAGACGCAGCCTCACTCACTTGACGTCACTCGGGATCGAAAGATGCAAATAAACTGGGGCATTCTGGGAATAGGAGTTCGGCGCCTTTCCGGGGCTGGCTCCGCGCGGTCCTGGCGCCTGCTCGTGAAAGGCGAGATTTCCGGCAAAGCGCACCAGATTTTGCGTGGTAAAGTGGGAGCGCCGCAGGGAAGGAACCCGAGGCAACAAAGACTGCTGGCCTCGCTTGCACATTCCTGGCGCCATCCCTACCTAACCGCAGAAGTTCCTCGGGCTTACTGTGTATCTGACCGAGCGCCAGGCCAGGGGGGGCCCGCTTTTCGAAATCGCGCGCTGCGCTCAGGGAGTTGGGGAAGACTCGGAGGTCTTCCTGGAGGCGGTGATTTTGAGCAGAGCCCTAGAGGGTAGATTCAATTATTCACTGAACGAATATAGGCGCCTGCTGTGTGCCAGACTTTGGGGCCTTGCAGCCTAATGCTGCCGATTTGTGCCATAATGCTAGGGCCCCTCTCCCCAAGGGTGCGCCCACTCAACACAGAGGAATGCCAACCACAGCCGTGCTCGCCAGGGTCTTGACAAAGACTCCTATGGCCTCCGCCTGCCGACTCCCGGTAGTGCCAGAGCAGGGGCGCGGGTGCCCAGCTTTCATCACAGCCCGCCTCTGTACACAGTAGGTACCTGGCCGGGGAAAGCTCGTTCCGCAGCCCCCGATGGAGCGCAGGCGGGCGCGGTGCGGACTACATCTCCCAGCATGCCCTCCGCAGCCCCGGAGCGAGGCGAGGCTCGGTGAGTCAGAGCCGCACAGTAAATATTTGTATTAGCCGGAGCCGGCTCGCTAATGGTGGACGCGTGAAGCGGAGGAGCGCGCGGCGGCGGGAGGCCGGAGCGGGCAGCGCGGCTGCGGTGGCGCCATGTCCGTGAACATGGATGAGCTTAAGCACCAGATCATGATCAACCAGTTCGTGCTGACGGCAGGCTGTGCGGCCGACCAGGCGAAGCAGCTGCTGCAGGCGGCCCACTGGCAGTTCGAGGTGCGCTGCCGGCTTGGCCAGGGATCCAGGGACCGGGGTTGGGGGCCTATCCCGTGGAGCGTGTGCTGTGTGGACACGGGCGGGTGCGCGCTCCACCGGAGCCGGACAGGGGTGGGGGGCGCTTGCTGGGCCCGGTGTCCGCCGGTCGCGCGCTCTGGCCCGGGCCTGGGCGCGCACACGCGGCGTTCGGGTCGGGCTCAGCGGCGGGCCGCGTCTAAGCGGCCCCCGGAAACGCCGCCCGCGCAGGTTGAGCGGGAGGGGTGGCCCGCCCCCGCCGGGGCCCTGGATCTCGGACCCCAAGTCCTTGGACATTGGGGATGCGGGGGCCCCCACTTTTGTTCCGGCTAAGGCCAGGGCGGGGCGGCGCCGGGGCCCGGACAGACAGTGGGGCGGGTGGCCGGAAGGAGGACGCCCCAGGCCTGGGCCGAGCTGGACACACGCTGTCCCCTTTCCATCCCCCCTCCCAGAGCCACAGGGTTGGGACTGGAGAGCTCCGGGGGCCCATGGGTGTAGTCGCCCCGCATGTGTGGGTCTGCGTGTTTGGTGGACAGCCCAGAGGCGCGTGTGCCAACGTACATGTGCATTTGTATTTACGCACGCACCGCGCTGCGTGTGGGTATGTTGGCATGTGTAAACACGCAATCCACCTGAGGCGCGGGTGCGGGGTGTGTGCTCCGTGCACTTACACGTCGCCGTGTTACAGGTAGTGCCCATGCGTGTACACCCGAGTGTACAGTGCTGTGTTCGTGCCCTCCTCTGTGCTGGCAGGGGATTCTACCTGCACAGAACAGGTGAGGTGTGCGGTTCAGTAGCATTCAGCCAGCTGGGCCGGAAATGGGGCTCCTCCAGTATGGCCCTCATCCCCCAGGCCTCCATGACCCATAGACCACTAATGCTCAGGCTTGTGCTGCCTTCCCGAACTCTGCCGCCCCAGAAATAATCCAAGGTGGTCTCTAGGGATGAGGCCAGAGCTCCTTGAGCTCCATTTCTCACAGGTGTAAGGGCCCAGCTCCAGCCAGTTGTATCTGTGCCCAGCAGGGGCCCAAGGGCCTAGTTTCCTATGGGGAGCCAGCTCAGGGAAGGTGTTTGGGCTTGCAGGAGGGACCAGGAGCCAGGGGAGCTTCCTGGGGGTTGGAGGGGATCAGAATTCCCACCCGAAGGTTGGGACAGCCTTGAGAGACAGTGGCCTATCCATCCAAAGAATCTTTGCTCACCTCCTTCCTACCAGAGATCTGATGACTTTGTGTGGCCCTCATACCAGGAGATGCTCTCTCTCTGGGTAGCTGTCTTCCTCTCTGGCCTCAGGTTTTTCCTTTGTACCTTGGGGGTGCAAGGTGACCTCTAAGGAGCAAATGCCCTCCTACCTCCCCACCCAGGACTGGCAGCCCCACCCTGCAGGAAGCTCCCTGATCAGCCCATTTGTCTCTGGGGCTGGATGTGGCAAAACTTGCAAAACCACATTCATGGCAGTTTGCTTGAGTCCCACATCTGCATACATTGCTCTCTTCCTGCCTGGGTCTGGGCAGGCAGGTGTCCAGTGGGCAGGCACTCTCAGCCCAGCCCACAGAGACTGGCAATAGCTTGGTGGTCACTCAGGCAGTACAGGTTGGTGTTGGTAGTTCACAGGAATTGAAAATGTAGTTTTGAGGATTAAAATGTCTGGGGAAAGACTCTGATCCAAGCAGGGGCAAGAGCAGCTTGCAGGTAGGACCCCTGTGGCCTGGGACCTGTGAGTCTGTTTCACCAGCTATAAAATGGGGATATGGAAATGGGTCATGAGCCCCCAAACCTTAGGTCTTAGTATGGGAATGAGTGAGACATTCCTTATGGCTTAACTCCTTCTGCCTACCACGCCCCAGCTGGCAGCCTACTGGCTGAGGGTCTGACCCAGCCAGCTGGAGGCTATCTTTTTGGGTCATATTTTCTATGATTCAGGTGTTAATAGGGACAAGAGGTGGCAGGGGGAATATTTGTCTGCTTAAAGGGTAGGACAGATGTTTCTCCCTGGAATCCTCACACTTAGTGGCCTTTGGAGCTACTGTTGGGAGAAGAATGGTTAGGGTGTGTCCCTGGGGCTCCAGGGGTGGGGCTGGGGGTCACGAGGAGGAGGTGGTTAGAGATCAGTGCCCCCCCCAGCTCCACTCCTTCCCCTAGCTCCTACACCCCTGTTTGGGGACACGGGTGGGGTGTTTCAGCAGGAAATGCCCAGAATAATTAATTTGATTTTACTTTAAGAAAATTACAAAATCCCTAGGGAAGCCCTGGGAGCCAGGTTGGGTGGGGCAGGGGAGGGGATGTGCAGCACAGGGCTGTGGGGGCCAGTCTGAGGGGATGGTGGTGGTCGGCAGAGTGGCAGGGGCTGCTTAGAGCTGGACCTGGGACTTGGCAGGGCCTGGTGGACCCTTCACACACTTGACGGGTTCCCTCACCCAGCACTTTCGCAAGAGCAGCTGGTTTCCTTATTTTCTTCGACACCCTCCTGCAGGGACTGAGCCAGGACACACCAAATGCCAGCGCCTCCCGGGGGCTTCCAGAGGCCACACTGGAGTTCCCTCACTCCAGTCCCCCAGAGCCTCCAGATGAGCTGGTCTGACCCAGGCCAGCTCTCATACCCCTTTCCTCACAGTCTTGGGTGTAAACCCCACCTCTGCCATCCTCCTGCTCTGTCACCTTGAGAACATTCTGCTGGAGACTCAGGTGAGCGGGGCAGGGAGTGCAAACCCAGACCGTGCTACTTAATTCTGGCTCTCCCAGCTAGAACATGGATCTTAGGAGATCACTGCTGCAAGGGAGGGGAATCTGAAAGCCACCTAGTTCAGTCTCTGTGATGCAGATGGAGAAACAAGGGGCAGAGTCCCTTGGTCAGCCAAGGAGAGGGACAGGTGGGTCACATAGTTGACATGTAGAAGCCTTTGCCATCCCCAGCTCAGAGATGAGGAAACAGGCTGAGCGGAGCTGGGGGCTTAACCCCCCATGGAGTTGGTGATATTGGGCTGAGGTCTCTGGGAGGCCTTTCCCTGTGAGACAGGCGAGGGTGCTGCCTGCCCTCCCAGGTCACAGTGCTGACACCAGGTATGTGCAAACTGGAGGCACTTGGTAAGCAGGTGGCAGACAGTGTCGTGAAGGTCTTCACCACCCACCATACCTGTCAGGGGGTCTGAGACGCCTCCTTGGGAGGAGGTATAAAAGTCACATGGTGACAGGCATGCTGCCTCAACTCACCTCTCCCACTCGGTAGCCAGGCTCAAGGCTGTACCAAGTCCCAGAAAGCCTGGGAAGGAGGGCAGCAGCGGGGTCAGGCAATGTGCTAAGGGTAAGCTTGGACTTTTCTTCCCACAGACAGCCCTCAGCGCTTTTTTCCAGGAGACCAACATCCCCTACAGTCACCACCACCACCAGATGGTAAGTGTCCCCTGTGGCCTCAGGGGCAGCTTTGCGGGGGTCTCCCAGTTCAAGCTGCAGTGGCTCTTGGCTGTGGAGGGGCCTCTGGTACGGGACCTTTTGAGAGCCACCAGCAGGTGTAGCAGGCCAACTCATCTCAGCACCCCACCTTTTTTCTGTGAGCCCCTAGTTGGTGGGAGGGACAGGAGCATCCAAGGGAGGGACACAAAGCCTCCCAACAGAGGCTGGGCGTGTGTCTCCAACTAGGAGCCAGTGGTAGATTGGGGGCCTCCCAAGAAGAGTGCTTACCCCTCCCTCTCTGCTCTCCCCACAGATGTGCACTCCCGCCAACACCCCTGCAACGCCCCCCAACTTCCCTGATGCCCTCACCATGTTCTCCCGTCTCAAGGCTTCTGAGAGCTTCCATGGTGGCAGCAGTGGCAGCCCAATGGCTGCCACAGCCACGTCGCCCCCGCCGCACTTGCCCCACGCGGCCACCGGCAGCTTTGCAGCACCCAACTGGCCAATGGTGGCTTCACCCCCAGGGGGGCCACAGTACCACCAGCCACAGCAGCCACCCCTGTGGACTCCGGCACCCCCTTCCCCGGCATCAGACTGGCCACCCCTGGCCCCCCAACAGGCCACCTCAGAACCAAGGGCCCACCCTGCCATGGAGGCCGAGAGATAAGAGAGGCCCCTCCCCCCTCCCGGAGGCCAGGACCCCGTGGGGCGGGGGAGAAGACATCTCTGCTGGCCCCCTCTACCCTCTTCTGTCTGCACCCCCATTCCCCAAAGCCCTGGAGGGGAGAGACTGGACCCCTGTGCCAGCAGCACACAGGCTGCCCACAAGTATACAGAAGTGCAGGCACACGGCACCCAGCTTGCATGGATTTGGTTCAGAGTCATCTGGGTGCTGGTGGACAGAACTTCAGAGACCAAGCAGCCTTCCCTAGAAGACTCACCCCACCTCCAGAGGCTGCGGAGACTTGCCTGGCTCCTGCCTGGGAGCTCCTTGAGGCCAGCAGGCCTAGATCCCCACCCTCGGGAATGCAGAGCCTTCTCCGCATGTGTGCGTGTGGCAGTGTCTGTGTATTTATACGTACGTCACTCTTCAAGAAGCAACCTAGTTTATGGGGCAGCTGGACTTTGCATGTTAGAGTGAGCCCCTTGCCCGCCACCCCCTTCCCCAGGGCCCTCTCCTCTCCCCACCCCCTCAGCAGCCAGCCTTGCTGTTCCCTGCAGAGAAAAGAATTGTGGGAAACTCCAGGACTCTTCCCACCCATCCCCCAGCGCCTGCCTGCTGGGACTGCCTGCATGCCTTGCCCAGAGCCCGGGGGTACCCCATACCCATTTCCTTTCCCCCTTTTAAGAAAGGAGAAGAAAGAGTTCCAAACCACCACCAGGCTCTGTGGTCTTGCCTCTTATCCTAAGCTTTGCTGCCAGCTGGCTCTGTGGGGAGGGAGGGCACAGACTGAGCCCAGAACAGAGGGCTACCCTCAGCCCCGCCTGGCCTCACACTGCTCCTGTGTGTTGCTGTCTTTTCAACCACAACATGCTCTGGAATCTTCCTGCCTACCCAAGGCTTTTCCCATAAAATTAGTTTCTGGGCCTGTATTCCCAGAATCCCAGCCTCTGTCGGCCCACCCTACCCCCTTGCTGGCTAGAGGGACCCCGACCTCCATGGCTAACAACTGCCTTCCGGTCTGCCTGAGTTTCACATAAGGACCTTTCTTCCTGTCTCAGGGCCCCCAGTGGCTGGCTGAGGGCTGGACCCCCAAGCCCAACCTCCAGCGAATGTGCTGGGTGGGGCAGGGCCCTCCCCTGGGGAGGCACAGGCCACAGTGCCTGTAGCAGGCTTGAATGCAGAGCCTTTGGGGGCTATTGATGGACAGGACCAGGCTGAGGCAGAGTCCAACCAGTGCTCAATCCATTGGTCACTAAGGGGATGGGCTGCTTCCGAACTGGGCTAGGGCAAATACCTGCTGTAGCCCCAAGGAAAAAGCCAGATGCCCCACAGGGGAGAGGGTCCCTGGGGCCTCCTACAGTTCCTCACCAACATACCTCACTCCCTAATCGGGGCGAACCTGCCCGGTGCCCAGCCCTGCCTCAGCACCTCAGCCCTGTGTGGATTGCGCCTAGGTTGGAGAGCTGCTTGTTTCGGAAGGCCTGCCTGACACGTCTCGGCAATCACCACCAACAGTGCTCTTGCTCCCAGGCTGTGCTTTCCGACAAGGATGCCACTGCCCAGCTTTGTCTCCGCCCTGCTGGAACCTGGACAGGCTCTTGATGAAGCCCACCTAGGATGGCTGTTTACTCTCTGGTTGTCACTGAAGACCGACCTGTGGGCCCCCACTTGAGCTGTTGCTTACATCCCAGAAGTGTGTCCTCACCTTGAAACCCACTTTCCAACAGCCTCTTGGAGTCCAGAGAGGACACGGCTCTGCCTAGGGAGCAGCTTCTCCATTTTTTTGGATAGAAGACAATTCTCAGGAAACTGGCACACCCCCTCTTCAAGTGGTAGGAAAGTGCTTTGCAGAGGCAAGCATTTTTGGGTTATCAGCTGTGTGGGGTGAGCATGCCTGGGCTCTCCCAGTGAGCTGATTACTGGGGTGGCTGTATGCTTTGGAACCACGGGAGACAGTGCACTGTCTAGAATTTGCTGTTCTGGAGACAAAGGGAGCTTGACTGCCCCGCCCCCAGGCAGGCTCTGTGTGGTCTGTATGTGTACACCCTTACTGCTCAAGTGGGTCCTCAGACCAGCAGCATCACCTGGGGCTTGTTAGAGATGGAACCTCAGGCTCCAGTTTGAGAAATGTTCCTGGTAAGTGCTTGTCTGTTGGAGGTGAGGCCCATTTCTTTTTTTTTTGAATCCTCACCCGAGGACACTTTTCCATTTATTTTCAGATAGAGTGGGAAGGGGAAGGAGAGAGAAAGAGAGAAACATCGATGTGAGAGAGGCACATTGAGTGGTTGCCTCCCGCATAACCCCAACCAGGGTCAGGACCGAACTGCAACCAAGGTACGTGCCCTTGACCAGAATCGAACCCACGACTCTTTGGTCTGTGGTCTGATGCTCCAACTGCTGAGCCAGATTGGCTAGGGTGGTGAGTGTCATTTCTGTTTCTGGGGGCCGTGTGTGCAGGGCCTGGAGGTCCCAGGGGTCATATAGGCTGGAAGAGCTTGAGGTTCCTATAGATACAGTTTTGCCAACCCGGGCACTGTGGACATTGGTGCTGGATCACTGTCTACCATGGGGGCATCCTGTGCACTGTAGGATGTTGGCCAGCACCCCAGCTCCTACCTATAAGATGGCCAGTAGCACCCCCAGTTGTAACTACCAAAATGTCTATAGACATGGCAAAATGTCCCCTGGGGGCAAAATCGTCCCCCCTTCCCCATGGAGAGCCCCTGCTCAAGACTGGTCCTGTGGCTGGCTGCACAGCAAATCCTAGAGGCTCTGAAAAGACAAGCACCCCAGATCCCTGGGCCCACAGTGTCAGCATCTCTTGTGGAGGGGGGGCCCTGACAGCGTAGTTTTTATAAAACACTCCCAGTATGTTGGTGATTGACTTGTGAACAAATTAAAAACCAATTGCATTCTTTAAAAGGGTGAACATTGTAGCATGTTAATTCTGTCAACGCTGTCATTAAAGGTAAAATAGCTCCCAAGAGCTTCTGACCCCAGCACATGCCTTTCCTTCTCAGCCCCTAAACCTACGAAGCATAAGGGTCCCCTGGCTACCTGAGGCATCTGTTCCTGGAGGAGGGCCCGGTGGCGTGATTTTTAATAAGTGCCCAGGCAAGGTGGGACTCAGAGCAGGCACAAGCAGAGGGCAAGGCTGGAGCTGGACCTGGGGACTCAAATACTTTCCAAGTAATGCAGAGAGAGGCCCCCTGCCAGGTGTGCCTGGAGCCCTGTCTGAGCATCTCAAGGCAAGGGAATGGCTGCAGCAGTGAGCTGGCCAAACTCCAGGGGAGCCAGAGGTGATCCTATGCAGATGCCACAAGCCTTCAAACTTTGTGACATGGAGAATCAGGGACCTTCCTTAACTTCCCCAAGCCTGGAAACTCAGGAGTAAAACTGAGGTGTCAATAACCATCTACTGCATATTCAAGTGTAAACTGGCTAAAAGCGAAGGTGCTGGTGTTCAAGTGGAACAGGTATGTACAGCCAGGTTCAGCTGAATCTCACGACTCTCAGGCACCTCCTGGGAAAACCAGCTTTTTTTTTTTTTCATCCTTACCCGAGAACATTTTTTGATATTTTGTTCAGAGTGGGAGGGAGGGAGGGGAAGAGAGAGAGAGAGAGAGAGAAACATCGACGTGAAAGGGACACATCGAGTGGCTGCCACCTGCACGACCAACCAGGGCCGGGGACAAACTGCAACCGAGGTACGTGCTCTTAGCGGAAACCGAACCCGGGTCTCTCTGGACCACAGGCCGACGCTCTCACCGCTGAGCCAAACCGGCCAGGGCGAAAACCAGCCTTTTACCTCAAAGTCCAGCCTCTTTGGGATTTGGTCACCTCCTACATGACCACCAGAATTGAGCTCCAAATGACTATATTTACAAAATTCCACTCTTTTTCTATTTTTTATTTTTTTATTTTTATTTTTTTCATCCTCACCCGAGGACATTTTTCCATTTTTTGTTCAGATAGAGTGGGAGAGAGAAACATAGTTGTGAAAGGGACACATCAAGGGGTTGCCACCCGTACGACCCAATCAGGGCCAGGGACAAACTGCAACTGAGGTACGTGCCCTTAGCGGGAACCAAACCCAGGTCTCTCTGGACCACAGGCCGACACTCTAACCTCTGAGCCAAACCGGCCAGGGCACAAAATTCCACTCTTAACAAACACCGTTTGCATCCATGAAGTTGCTTAAAAGCATGCAATTTGAGCTCTTCATGTCTCATTTTGGAAGAGGGGACGTGGGAGTACGTGCGAATGAAGACCGGCCTCCCGAGCGGCTGAGCCCCCTGGTCTGCTGGTAAAAGATGGAGGCATGGTTGTCCTAGGGGGTTGCAGATTCAGTCCCCTGGTGTGCTGTTTGGCTTGCATGCTGTTTTGTTTTTATTGCCAACATTTTCGAATCAGGAGAGTACATGAAAAGCCTCACTTCTGGCTTATCTTGGAAATTTGTAATGCCCGAGTTCCCTCAAGGCCACAGCTGGCTGAAGCCGACCATCACAGTGGGGACCCAGCCAGCCAGCCCCCTCCACTGGCCACCAGGATGTGTGTGTGTCCAACTCCTGGCTTGGAATCAGCTGCAATCTCTGAAAGGGATCTTGCTTCCCCAGGAGGAGCTTTGGACACAGAGCCCTGCTCCGACGGGTGGAGAGGCACTCGGCCGATGAGTGGTGACTTGAAAGTGTTTTCTGTGGGCAGGCAGGGCTCCTCCACACAGCTTTGAAGAGAAGGGCTTGTTCCCCTGCAATAGTCTCTGGACAACAGGGACACTCCCAGGGCTCTGGAGGGCCCCTAGGGTCTTTCTAGGGTTCTCTGAGAACACGTTGTACCCCTGAAGAAAACCATGTTGTTCCTGAGGCTGACCCCAAACCTGGGGGTGGGGCCCCTGTGGCCCTGAAGGTCTCTGAGGGGCTTTTATTAGCAGGACTCATCTGAGGACAGACTGGCTCTGACTGGTTACTGCCCAGTGTCAGCGTTGGGGAGGCTTCCTGGGTTGGGCCAAAAGGAGATATTTTGAGGCAAAGCTATTCCTAATTCCTGCATTTGGAAAGGTCTCTAGTTGCTTAGGCACAGCTTATAATGGGGCAATATATGGGAGTTATTTTGCAATTTTTATTTATTCTTGTTATAGATGTTTCTCCCTTTTCCCCCATTGACACCCTCCTCCCAATATATGAATTTCAACTGAGCCTTAAAAGAACACCACTCTTAGGGTGTGGGGTCCTAGGTCCTCCAGGGGAGCGTGAGGGAGGGCCTGCTTCCAGGGTGGCTGAGGCCTTGTTGGCACAGCACCAGGTACTGGGGGCCTGTTGGCAGAGTCCTCTGCTTTCCGGGGCCGTTTCTCATATAGGGAGTCACAGCTGCAAACTGGTGGGGACATTCTCTATGGGTCCTGGTGAAGCCCCGAGCAGGAGAGAGGAGGGAGGAGAGCCCTTCGGCGGTTGTGCAGCGGTTTGGAGGGTCTGCCTAGAGACCCTAAGTCCATACAAAGTCAGGTGTCAAACCAGCCAAGATGGTATTGACAAGGAGACCAGTGTGAACTGATTTCGGAGTCCTGGCACAGAAGGCTGCCTCAGCTGCCACCACCTGGGAGCCTGCCTTTGGGTGCTGGTGGTGCCTTTTCCCAACGCAGATCAATGTTTGGGACACACGTTTTCTGTCTTCAGTTATTTATACCTTAGGGTTAATGAGTTCATGGTCATTGGAAGGGAGAAAATGTTCAGTGACCCTTTGACTTGCATCAGTGAGTTGTGGGAGTGGGTTTGGGGGTACAGGGTGGTCACAACACTGCATCTCCATTCCAGTAGTATCTCAAGGCAGGGCCCTCCCCTTCCTGCCCAGCTCATTCATGCAGCCCCATATACCCCGCCAGCCCACATTACTTCCTCCTCATATGACCAATTTATCTGTCTTAAAACTGTAAGTTCCAGGGACCACCCTCATTCCCAGGCAGACTTGGACAGTTGGGTCACCTTATTCCCTGTCCAGCCTGGCCCTGCTGCTGTGTCCCAGGCTAGGAGCTGTGGTCCCCTTTGCAGAGGAGGCGGCTGGACCTAGGTCTTTCCAAATTCCCCACTCTGACCCCCTCCCTTGTTTTGTCCACTCCCCATGTGCCTTCTCCTGATGAGGTGGGGTGGGCCACCCTCCTGGGGCAGCTGCCCTGGGAGCGGGCACAGCATCTCCCAGGTTCCAAGGCCTTCGGGTCCCACCCTCGGGCTGGGATCAGGGAGGGGGTGTTCTGCCACTGTCCTTGGCAAGGGTTCTGCCTGCAGCTCCACCTGGAACCAGGCCAGAGGCCAGCTTCCCCACCCCCTGGGGGCTAGGATCATTGCCCCTGAGATGCTCCTGGTGGGCGGCTGTGGACTGCAGTTCCCCACCTTCCAGAGCATTGGTCTGTCAGATGCAAACAATTGCAGTGGCCTACGTGGGCCTCACCCCTCACTCCAGCGGCAGGAACCAACTAGGGTGCTGCCTGCTGAAAACCAGGGTCAGTTTTCAGCTGGGAGGGCAGCTTTTTTTTTTTTTTTTTTTTCATCTTCAGATAGAGCAAGAAGGAGAGAGGGAGGAAGAGAGAGAAACATTGATGTGAGAGAGACACATCGAGTGGCTGCCACCCGCACGACCAACCAGGGCCGGAGACAAACTGCAACCAAGGTACGTGCCCTCAGCAGGAACCAAACCCAGGTCTCTCTGAACCACAGGCTGACGCTCTAACCGCTGAGCAAAACAGGCCAGGGTTGGGAGGGCAGTTTTTTGTTTGTTTGTTTGTTTGTTTTTTTATCCTCACCCAAGGACATTTTTCCATTTTTTTGTTCAGACAGAGCGGGAGGGAGAGAGAGGAAGAGAGAGAGAGAAACATCAACGTGAAAGGGACACATCGAGTGGCTGCCACCCGCACGACCAACCAGGGCCGGGGACAAACTGCAACCGAGGTACATGCCCTTAGCGGGAACCGAACCCGGATCTCTCAGGACCGCAGGCCGGCGCTCTAACCGCTGAACCAAACCGGCCAGGGCGGGAGGGCAGTTTTGAAGGGCCGAGTGGGGATTGATATGAGGGGCAGAGTGCCATGCCTAGGTGCCTGTGGTAGCCTCATGTCGGGGCTTCAGGGGACAGGCTGGCATAGGGTGCTTCCCAGGAACCCCCAGCTTCCTGTTTGCCGGAGCCCAGACCATACCTCCCTTTCCTGCCTCGGAGAAGCCCAGGCCTTCATGCCTGTGTACAGCCCCCAAGAAGTATGGCCTCGGGGGTTGGGGGGCGCTGGAGAGCTAAGGCTTCACTGTGTGACCCTGGGCAGTCACACCAATATCCCTGCCCGCAGACCCCTGATCTGCCCACCACATGGGCCTGGAGCAGCTCGGGCCCTTGCCACGGTGGGAGGTATGACGGAGGAGGGATGGTTGGTTGTAGTTCTCTGCTGGGGTCAGCCAAAGTGGTTCTGGGCAGTGGCTCCGGGAGGCTGACCCTGGGGTGGTGGCCCAAGGAGGGACCAGAGGACACTGGGCCAGTCACCCTCATCCAGAGTCAGAAAGTAAAAGATGAAAGATTTTATTATGGGGAAGAGTTACCAAAAATAGTCATCTGTGCGATGGGGATGGGGATGGAGGCTGGGGCTGCGGCGCCAGCGCCCGGCCAAGCGGCACAGTCCTGGGGCAGGAAGCTTGGCCACACTGGGACACAGTCCTTGGAGAGAGAAAACAGAAGGGCTGGGAGTGGTCCCCAGTAAGGAGCAGGGGGAGGGCTGGGGGGCCATTAGGAAGAGGCAGTCACACAGTGTCCCTGGATGCCAATGGCCAGCAGGTCTAGGGGTCCTCTGTGCCAGCTCCCCAGCAGAGCCTTGTGCCCCCAGTCAGACCCCTCCACCCCGAACAGCTCACCCCCACCTCACTCCCTGACTCACTCCATCCCAGGGGCCTCTACTGGGTGTTGGGGGTGGGGATGATGCCCTGATACTGCACAGAAGGAAAACTTTGTAGTCTGTGAAATGTGATAGAAGTGTCAGAAGTACACAAAGGACAGAGAACACAACTGGACAAACTAGGGTGTGGGAAGGGAGAGGGACTGAACCGGAGAGGGAGAAGGAAGGGACAGAGAAGCCGTCCAAGGGGAAGAAATCAAGCCAGGCACGCACTGTGCAGCCGACAGGTGTGCGCTCTGCTCTGCGGCCCAGGGAGGGCCCCTCACTGCCAGGGTGGGATGTTCGGGCCTCCCGTCTGCTCTCTTCCCTCCAGGTGTGCGGGCCATCAGCGGGAACCAGGCTCCTCTCCCAGCCCGCAGGACCCCAGCCCTGGAGGGGACACCGCAGTCCTGGAGTATTCCAGAGGCATCGCTCCAAGTTCCTCAGGGATTAGCCAGAAGTAAATATAAATACTCTCTTTAAACATTTGCTTCATAACAGTAACTACTGGTGGAAATAACACAACTTTTAAAAAATGCACGCAGTAACATTTGGTTCCCACGAGAAAATTGATCCTGGTAGAAATAATCACCCCCAAAGAAAATGGGCAATGGCAGAAGCTGGAACTGGAACTGATCCTGATGAAATCATTTTAGCAAAATAAAAAGGAAAGTGTTTTTAAACCACTTTAACTGTGTTTATTGAAAACTGGTCAGGAGTTAAATTGGCATAGTGGACAATTCGATCCAGAAAGCGGTGTTCCTCATGTAACATGGGGCAAGAAGGACTGTGTTGTGTGTATTTCTACGCAGAGTGAAAACAGCCACTGGGTCACAATGAGTCCCTTATGGAGATCCCTCCCCTACGTTCAGGCCCCTGCGCCTTCCCCAGGCCAGGCTCAGGGGTTGGTCTTGGCCGGTGGTGGGAGTGGAAGGGACACGGCACAGGGCTCACGGGAGGTGTGGCTTCTAGGTGGGCTGCGTGCTGGCTTGGGACTCGGAGCGCTGAGGCCTTGGATGCCTGGTGGACCCTGAGGCCTGCTGGGGGTCCTGCAGCGATGGCATCAGCGGTGGCAGAGGTGGCAGAGAGGGAGGCCGGGCCAGTGTCCCTGAGTGGGGGCCCGAAGTCGCTGAGCGGATGCTGGCATGGGGGCGCAGGGCTGGGAGAGGCAAGAGAGACTGATTTGTCCTAAGAACATTCTGCATGGAGGCTGGCCGGAATGAGCAGAGGAGAAGCCCCAAGATGGAAGTGCTTCACCGAGGCTCACCCAGTCTCAGGCACCCTAAACTTCTTTGGGGGGCCCAAGATAAAGCACACCAGAAGTGGACACCAAAGTGGAGCAGAGCACCCCAAGGAGTCCCACCTCTGGCCTGCCTCAGCCCAAGGTCACTTTGCTTCAGCTCCCGTACCTTTCAAATGGGCTAGCAGTCCCCACCTGCCCCAGCTGGAATAAGGGCAGGTGGGTTAGCAGTCCCCACCTGCCCCAGCTGGGATAAGGGCAGGTGGGCTAGCAGTCCCCACCTGCCCCAGCTGGGATAAGGGCAGGTGGGCTAGCAGTCCCCACCTGCCCCAGCTGGGATAAGGACAGGTGGGCTAGCAGTCCCCACCTGCCCCAGCTGGGATAAGGGCAGGTGGGCTAGCAGTCCCCACCTGCCCCAGCTGGGATAAGGGCAGGTGGGCTAGCAGTCCCCACCTGCCCCAGCTGGGATAAGGGCAGGTGAGATAAGGGAGAGAGCGCTTTGGACACTGGAAAGTGCCCACAAATGCCTGATACAAGGCAATTCGAATCAGGGGGGCTCAGTTCCCCAAGCCTGGCTCACGGGGTCCCAGCAGAGAGGCCCAGGAAAATGAATAGGCTCCCTTATCCCAGCTCTGCAGCTGACTGGACGCTGGGAAGACACCCGGCCCGAGTGCCCAGGCCAAGCAGCCTAGCTGAAGGGAAGAAGGAGCCCAGAATGGCTGGAGGCCTGGCCAGGGAGCTGGATCCTGGGTGGGGCCACTCCAGGGGCCTTCTCGGGCTCTGGCACAGACAGAGCACATGAGAGATGTACAAGGCGGGACAACCCCAACCTGGGACTGAGGAACCTGACCAGAATCTGAGTTGGGGGGCAGGTACTCACGGGGGTAGATGGTGCCAAAGCGCTCACACAGGTTTCGATTCGGGGGACGTGGAAACTTCACGGCTTAGTGGGAGAGAGGGGAAGAGACAGGAATGGTGGCAGCTCTTCCAGAGTTCAGCCCTTCCCTGGGGCCCCCATCCTGCCCTCCAGCTCCTGCAAAGGCCCTTTCGCTCTGATGGGACTGACGTTTTTCAGGCCACCCCCGACCCTCCCCATTTGTGTACGGAAGGACCTTCTCCCCTCCCTGCCTTCTCGAGCTTCTTAAAGCTGACATCAGAAAAAGGCTCTTGGAAAGTAACTCAAGGCCGGGGAGGAGACTTCCCACCCCACTACGGCAGACTGTCCGATTGCCCCCACCCCCACCTTCCCATTCTTCATCTTGTGTGTGTGTGTATTTTTCAGTAAAATTCACATAACATAAAATTAACCATTTCAAGGGAACAATCCAATAGCATTAAGTTCATTCACATAGTTATGCAACCATCACCTCCATCTAGTTCCAGAACAGTGCCCCAGAGGAAAGCCCACACCCACGAGGCAGTCACCCCCCATTCTCCCGTCCCCAGCCCCGAGCCACCGTGGCTCTGCCTTGTGCTGCTGTGACCCGCCAGCGCTGGACGTTTCACAGAACGGGGATCGCACAACATGCGGTCTTTGGGGTTTGCCTCCATCCTCCACTTTTGAACCCAAGGTGTCCCCTTCTCCCTGTCCAGCCAAGAACCACCACGACTGTCCATCCAGAATCCAGACCAAAGGCCACTGCAGGAGAAGAGGTGGGAATGTGCAGGAAAAGAGGCCATGAGAGCGAAGATGGAGGGAGGAGGAAGAAAGGGGAGGTCCCGTAGGCGGCCAACTGGGCACAGGGGTCCAGAGGAGAGGGCCAAGGCTGGTGCCCCGCAGGAGTTACAGGGGCACCAAGCTCCTTCCTCTGTGGGACACCCATGGCTCCTTCTGCCTGAACAGCAGTGTCCTGACAACTTCTGCCTCAAATGTCCCTTCTCAGACAACCTGTTAGACACCCACTCAACAAGGACCTCTCCCTGGTCATTCTTTCCCCCATGTCTGTGTTCCATCTTATTTTCTCACTGACTTACTCATTTACAGTACACCACCCCTCATGGAGCAATAAGTCTAAGGGAGCAGTAGCTTTATCTTGATTACACTGGGTTTCCCCAGCAGTTTCTAAAATACCCCTGACACCAGCAAGGGCTCGGGAATGACCAGGGCCAGGTGGCAGCAGGAGGTGCCACATAGATCTCCCTTTAAAAAAAAAAAAGAGCCCTGGCCAGTGGTTAGAGCCTTGGCCCGCGGACCAGAGAGACCTGGGTTCGGTTCCCGCTAGGTGCACGTACCTCGGTTGCAGTTTGTCCCCGGCCCTGGTTGGTGTGGGTGGCAACCACTTGATGTGTCTCTCTCACATTGATATTTCTCTCTCTCTTCCTCTGTCTCTCCCTCATGCTCTATCTGAAGATAAATGCAAAAAATGTCCTCAGGCCCTGGCTGGTTTGGCTCAGTGGTTGGAGCATCGGCCTGTGGTCCAGAGAGACCCGGGTTCGGTTCCTGCTGAGTGCACGTGCCTCAGTTGCAGTGTGTCCCCTGCCCTGGTTGGGTCATGTGGGTGGCAACCATTCGATGTGTCCCTTTCACATCGATGTTTCTCTCTTTCTCTCCCCCTCCCACTCTGAACAAAATATTGAAGAATGTCCTCAGGTGAGGATTAAAAAAAGAAACAACTCGGGCAACACCCAACCAACTGAGCCACACCACAAGGTTACCAGTTCAATTCCCAGTCAGTGCACATGCAGGCTTGGCTGCCAGAAGGGGGCGTGCAGGAGGCAGCAAATCCATGTTTCACTCTCACGTGGATGTTTCTCTTTTTCCCTCTCCCTTCTTCTCTCTCTAAAAAGCTATTTAAAATCTTATAATAAGAGCCCAGCCAGTGTGGCTCAGTGGTTGAGTGTTGACCCATGCACCAAGAGGTCGCCAGTTCAATTCCCGGTCAGGGCACATGCCCAGGTTGTGGGCCCCATCCCCAGTGGGGGGCATGCAGGAAGTGGCCAGTCAATGTTCTCTTTCATCGATGTTTCTTTCTTTCTCTCTCTCTCTCTCTCTAAAATCAATAAGGAAAAAAAAATTTTAAAAATCTTATAAAAGAAAGAAAGAGACAGAGAGGAGGGGAGGGAGGGAGAGAGGGAAAAAATTTGGTGTTCAGCTGCAGAAAGCACAGGGAACAAACACCTGCTAGTACCTCAGGATCTGTTAGAACTTCGGGGGGTCTGTTAGCACCTCAGGGTCTGTTATCCCTTCCAGGTCTGTTAGCACTTCTAACCAATGACAGGAGAACAGGGCCTGGCCATTTGCTGGGCAGTGTTTTCTCAGAAGCTCCCCACCGGGCTGGCCTGGACCTTATCAGGACTAGTCACTGAGGGTCTCTTCCTGCTCCCTGCCTTTCCTTCCTCCTCTCTGTTAGTGCCCTTCCCTTCCAAACCTCTTGCATTCCTAACTGTTGCAGGGTCTACAATCTCGAGGACCCAACTGGCACCACCTTGATTCCCCATGAGCCTCTGGGATCCAGAGTTTGGGTCATGTCCCTCAAACCCGAGTTAAGAACCACCATCCGTGTGCTTTATGTGTCCTGCACAAGAGCAAATGCCTGGCTGAGGGGTGCTCCCTGGCCCCCACTCATCCCCAGTTGTTCCCTGTATCCCTTGAGTCAGAGGTGGACCTGCCAACCAGCCGACCAGTAAGACTGTCGAATCGCTTCCTTTCAAGGTAAGGGATGTGGGCCCAGGGTACAGGTTAGAAATGGAGACACAGCGAGCCCTGGGAACCCAGCTGCTGACCCAGAATGCTCCTTGATGTCCCCCGCAGCCTTGGACTCTATATGTCCAAACCCGAACTCACTACCTGACCCCAACATCTGCTCCTGCTGGGCTCTCCTCTGAGCTTTCCCACGTCTGCACCAACCAGGAGACTCCCAACGGCAGGGACACCTGACCCTGGCAAATAGGAGGTTCTCCAGGGGTTCCAGGCTGAGCACACAGTGTGGGCAGAGGCCCAAAGGTGAGAAATAGCTTGGCTTCTTGAGAGAGAGCGAGTGAACAGTCCCATTAGGCTGGATGGAGGGGACAGATAAGGCCAGTGGGTCAAGGGGCCCTGGAGGTCAGCCAAGGAGTCTGGAGTCTGAGGGCAATGCCCTCCTAGATGTCCTAACCCTGGAATTTGGGAATATGCCCCCTAATATGGCAAAGGGGACTTTATAGATGTGATCCAATTAAGAACTTTTGAGACAAGGAGGTGGCCCCAGATTATTCAGGTGGACCCAGTGTAATCACGAGGTCCTAATGGGGGAAGCTGGAGGGTCAGCGGCAGGGAAGGAGACGTGAGAATGGAGGAGAAGTCGAGTAATGCCCTTTGAAGAGGGAAGAAGGCGTCACACCACAAGCCAAGGACTGCAGGAGGCCTCTGGAAGGTGGAACCAGCAAGGAAACATTCTGCCCCAGAACCTCAGGAGGAACCAGCCTTGCTGACAGCTCAGTTTTAGCCCAAAGACTCGTTTTGGATTTCTGGCCTCAAGAACTAAGACAAAATAAGTTTGGGTTGTTTTAAGCCACTCAGCACAGGTTCTTCGCTACAATAGCCCCTCTGAACTGAGTAGGGGGTGGCGGCCTGGCCAAGTTCACTCAGAGCTGGTGGGGAAGGTGGAGCCTGAAGAGAAGTCTCCTACTGCCTCAGTTCTACCTTCTGCCTCTCTGCCCTGCCACCGCCTCCCACCTCAGTCCTACCCGTACTGAGCCTTCCATGGAGATTCTCTGCAAGTGCAGCTGCTCTCAGCCTCAGCATGCCTACCCGCCCTCCTGCTGGGGGCATTGCTCACGGGGGTCCGGTGTTCCTCTGCCCCAAGATCCTGACCACAGTGCAGGCATCTGGAGACCCCAGGCTGGCTGGACACCACTCGACGACCCCCATGGAGCTGGCAAAGGGCTGAATGCACAGCAGGATACGGTGGGAACGGTGGGATGAACGGATGAAGGCATCTGGGACCAGGCTGGACCTGGCGCGGCTCACACCAGCTAATTTAGATTTAGATAGTGATGGTTTTGGATTAGGATGTTCTTTGAGTATGTGAGTGTGTGCTGAAAGCATACTGGTCAAAAGATCTGGCCACAGGTAGGCTTCTAATTGATTTTTAATGCTAGATTTTGTTGCCCCCAAGCAGGATAAAGCAGTCGAAGTGTCATGACTCAGTCCTGCTTTGCTGCTTATGGGTGTTGGGAATGAATGAGCCATGGGGAGAAATGCTTTTTCCTCTGGAGGGAGAGGGGTACTGTCCAGTGAATGAGGGGGACGAGGGCCAGGTGTGTGAGGTTATCCTGGCCCCTCCACCAAGTGTGCCCTTACCTGCTCATTTGTGCAATGCCTCCCTGGGTTGTTGCAGGGCCTGTCAAGACGTCAGACTCGCCCTGGCCGGTTTGGCTCAGCGGTTAGAGCGTCGACCCGTGGACCAGAGAGTCCGGGGTTCGGTTCCCGCTAAGGGCACGTACCTTGGTTGCAGTTTGTCCCCGGCCCTGGTTGGGGTCATGTGGGTGGTAACCAGACAATGTGTCTCTCTCACACTGATGTTTCTCTCTCTCTCTCTCCCCCTCCTGCTCTATCTGAAGATAAATGCAAAAAAATCCTCAGGTGAGGATAAAAAAGAAAAAGAAGTCAGACTCATTAAATATTAGTCACCATTGTTATTATCCTGCCTGGTGATCCCTGAAGTCCAGCCTGAGTCCCCTCCCAACAGCATCCACTGTCAGGCCCCTGGAAAAGAGCCATTAATGCTGCAGGCCACATCCTTGCTACAGGGCAGATGTAGGATTTAAGATGATGTCCTGCCTCCTGGACCAGGGGGAGAGCCTGTAGTAGGTTGGATGGTGGCCCCCAAAACACATGTGCCCTGGAACCTGTGTATGTAACCTTATTTGGAGAAAAGGTCTTTACAGATGTAATTAAGTGAAGGATCTTGAGACGAGAGCATCCTGGGTTAAGTTAGGCCTTAATGCCAATGATGCGTGTCCTTAAAAGAAACAGACGAGAATACACAAGGAGGCCATGCAAAGACAGAAGCAGAGACTGGAGTGATGCGGCCACAAGCCCAGCAAGAGAAAGCACCCCTTTTGGTTGCTGGCTCGAAACTGCAGCTGAGTGGTGGGGTCCCCAGTAGAAGCCAACTGAAGCCAAGGGCTCGACACTGCAGCACCCAGACTACTGATTCTACACGTGTGATAGATTCTCCCCACCCAATCCTAGCCTGTTTTGACATTAGGACACAGTTCTCCAGGGTCTGCCCTCATGTCCTCTTCATCACGTCTAACCACACCCCAATCTCTGCAGTTCAGGTGGACTCACCTTTCTGAGTGCCTGATTGTATCTGCCTTCCCCAGGGCCTTTGCACCTGCTATTCCTGCCACCTGGACTTCTCTTCTCCCACCTGACCCTTTCATCCAGAAAAACCTTAGTCCCTCTTCAGAGGCCTCAGGGCAGTATCCAGTCCCTCTCCTTGGACCAGCATCCCTTGTCACAACTCTCCCATCACCAGCCCAGCATCCCATCTTTGGGTGGGCCACCAACACCCCTCCCCAGGCCTGCATACTTTGCCACAAATTGTCCCAGCACCAAGGCCTTCCCTTCAGGTTCCCTGTTCATCCTCACCTTTGGTTACCTGTTTGAGGTCTACTTCTCCTTCTCATGTGGATATTCCAGGGCACAACCATCTTTTTTGCTCCCCTGTGTCTCCCTGGCACCTAGTGTAATGCCTGGCAGTGGCATTTTTGCAAGTGGTTGTGTGAGGACCCCCCCAGTCAGGACTGGCGTCAGCTCTGGGCCCTGCCTGCATCCGCTCATGCTGGCCAGCAAAGCCAGGACACTAGGCAAGGGTGCCCAGAAGGCCTGACGCCCCTCACCAGCCAGGTCCTTCTCCACGCTGGTCAGTGGCCGTGCCCCTTCCTGGCTCTTCATTCTGCCTTTGTACAGGATCCCGTCCACTCCCAGGATGTCCACCTCAGCCTGTGGGAGGGCCCGGGCCCCAGGTAAGGCAGTGTCCTTGAGCCTCTAGTATACAAAGAGGCCCAGCAGACAGAGCACGGCTCCCCCAGGGTCACCCACACCCGGGCTGCAGCCTGACTCACAGTATCATAGTCCAACACCTCGGGGTCCCCATAGGGGTAGAGTGTTGACAAGTTACATGACTTGAGCTTGAGGTTGGCATTCCCAGGGTCGTTGCTCCAGTCCTCCTGGCCTCCAAGGTCCTCGAGCTGCTGCAGCTGCTGTTCCCTGGGGCAGGACAGGAGGGTCAGCAGCAGTACCTGGAGATCCTTCAGCTCGAGGAGCCTAAGGACAGGCCCTGAGGGCCTGACCAATAGCAAGGGAAGACTAGAATTCCTTCCAGCTGATTTTGGGTGGTGTAGCAAAGTGGGCCTGGGGCCCGGTGGGTGGATACAGATGGGCACAGTGAGGACAGAGAAAAAATTGAGGCCTACGTTCCCCAGACCCCAGCCACCCCTGGAGGCCTGACCTGGCCTGCCAAGTTCATGCTCTTAGCCTCTTGAACCCCAGAAGGAATCAGGCAAGGGAAATGAGGGCACGTGGCTGTGGTTACTGTTCAGCTGTTATTCCCCCACCTGGGGGATGGGAAGCACCATGAAGCCTCCGGATGTCCAGAGGGTGAGGGATGGAGCTGGGACCCAGGGAGCCAGCTGGGTCTAGTGGAAACCAGGTTTGGGTGCCAGCTCTGCCACTCACTGTGACCTTGGGCAGGTTGCTTAAGTTCTCTGGGCCTCAATTTCTTCAACTGTGAAATAGGATGATAATAGAATACACCTCAAAGAGCAAGTGTAAGACTTTAATAAGGTCAGGTAAGTCAAAGTGCTTAGCACAGTGTCTGCCCAGCCATAGCAAGCCTTGGTGTCATTATTTACATCCTGGCTGTCATTATTATTATTATCATTGTTAATCCTTACCCAAGGATATTTTTCCATTGATTTTCAGATAGGGAGGGAGGGAGAGAGAAACATCGATGTGAGAGACACACATTGACTGGTTGCCTCCCGCACGACCCCGACCAGGGTTTGGGATCAAACCTGCAACCAAGGTACGTGCCCTTGATGAGGAATCGAACCCGAGACTCTTTGGCCCGTGGGCTGGCGCTCTAACCACTGAGCAACTGGCCAGGGCCTAGCTGTCATTACTTAATCCTCCAGTGGGCATATTAATTCTGGCTCATAAGGGATTATGAGATTTAAATGAGAAGCCCTTCCCTAACGATTCTCGGCTCATAATAGATGCCCAATAAATATGTCCATTTCTTTCCTCTGTGATCAGCTCACGTGCCTGTCTGCTGCCCTAGCTACCTTCCCGAATGTTTCCTTTGCAGATGACTGGCAATGCCCTGGGATAGTCTTTGGATCCTGGGACTACAGTTGAGGTCTCTGTGGGGCTCCTGCGTCCAGAGTCACCTCTGTGGGGCAGACCCCCACTCTGCTCACCTCATCTGTTGCCGCTGCAGGTACTCGTAACTGTTGGCACTGGATGGCCGAAGCCGCGACAGCAGGTGGGTTTTGCGGATGGTGATGAGATGTCTGTTGGAGAACAAGAGCTCAGTGGAAGGCACAGGTGGCCAGCAGAGGGCACTGGGCTCCCAAACACTTGGCCTGAACAGAGGCCGCCCTGGGGAACCCTGGATAATCTTTCTAAGTCATAAAGAAACAATTGTTCCAATTTAAAAGTAAAAACCAGACACAGACTGGAGGTGGCCAGAGCCTGGGGGGACGGAGAGTGGGAGTGAGAGTTAATGGGTAGGAGCGTCCTTCTGGGGCAATGGAAATGCTCTGGAACTAGAGGTGGTGGTTGCATGATATTGTCAACGTTCAAAGTGCCCCTGAACTGTTGGCTCTAAAATGGTTCATTTATGTTGTGTGTATTCTACCTCAATAACAATAAAAAGAAAGTAAAACAGCAGCCTTCTCAGGAGCTAGAACTGTTCTACATCTTGACCTGAGCAGTGTATACACGTGTAAAAACCAAGCATGTTGTAAACACGTACTCTAGAGTATGTATTTAAGCCACAATAAAAATGTAAAGTAACATACATTGATTGTCAGCATTCTAGAAACCATAGGAAAGCACAAGCAAACAAAACAGTACTGTACCATGTGACAAAAATGTTTATGTGTGTCCTTCCAGTATTTTTCCATGTTTATATACTTTCTAAACAAAAAATAGGACCATAACACACCTACTACTTGATTTTCTCAGTTAAGTTATCAACATTGTTCCAAGGCATTAATATTCTTCCACGACTGTGCTATCCAATATGGCAGCCACTGGCCATGTGGCTATTTAAATTTACACTTACGTTAACTAAATTTAAAAAAAATTTCAAATTCAATTTCTCGGTCATATTAGCCATATTTCAAGTGCTCAACAGCCACACGTGGCCAGTGGCTACTGCACTGGACTTCGCAGCTGTAGGTCATGTCCGCATTGCAGAAGTTTCTATTGTATGGTTTCTCCTACCACATAGTCTGCATTGGCTGATAGGAATGTATTGTAACTCATTTACCAGGTCGGGTTATTTCCTTTATCCTTTCTTTTTTTTTTTTTTTTTTTTTTAACTATTATAATAATATTGCAACTAGATATCCTTATTGATTTTTTTAGAGAGAAAGGAAGGGAGAGGGAGAGATAGAAAAATCAATGAGAGAGAACATCGATTGGCTGCCTCCTGCATGCCCCCCACTGGGGATCCCGGCCCACAACCTGGGCACATGCCCTGACCGGGTATTGAACTGGCGACCTCTTGGTGCATGGGTCGAGGCTCAACCACTGAGCCACACCAGCCGGGTGCAACTAGATATCTGTTGCTTGAAAGAAACATTCTGGATCTAGCTCCAAAGCCCCTCCATGAACATGGCTGGCATGGGTGCTGGTGGGTCACCAGGGCCAGACGAGCACTACAGAGGCTGGGCGCACTGCAAGATCCTGGCTCCCAGACCATATTAGAGGGGGTTTGGTGGCTCCTCAAAAAGTTAACCATAGAGCCACCATATGACCCAGCACTTCCACTCCCACATTTACATCCAAAAGAATTGGAAACAGGTGTTCAAACAAGTATACGTACACACATGTTCATAACAGCCCTCTTCATGGAGGCTAAAAGGTGGAAACCGCCCAGCGTCCAGCATTGTATAAATGGATCGACAATACGTGGTCTGTCCACACAATGGGATATTATTCAACCACAAAGAGGAATGAAGTCCTGACATATGCTACAACATGGGTGAACCTCAAAAACATTTTGCTCAGTGGAAGAAGCCAAACACAAGAGACAATGTATCGTTTGATTCCATTTCTATGAAATGTCCAGAACAGGCAAATCCATACACAGAAGTAGATTCAAAGTTGGCAGGGGCTGAGGGGAGGGAGCAATAGGAGCAACTGCTTAATAGGTCTGGGGTTTCCTTTCGGGGCAATAAAAATATTTTGGAATTAAAGGTGGCAGTTGCACATTCCAGTAAATGAACTAAATGCCACTGAATCATTCACTTTAAAATGACTAATCTTATGTGATGTGAATTTCACCTAAGTAAATAAAGTATTAGACCATAAAAAGACATGCAAGAAATTGCCACAAAGTTCTGCTTTTCCTTACAGTTTCCTTCCATGATTTTTCTTTTGGAGTTGACCCAGTCCCTGGGACAGTCTCTGGAAACCAGATAGGGCTGATGAAGGAAGGAAGGGATGAAGGTGGCCCCCCAGGTACAGGAGGCAAATAAAATGACATCTACAGAACGTGTATGTGGATGTGCATATAAAGGATGTTTCTAGAACCCCACAGGCACATAGGGTATGTGTGTGTGTCTCTCCCTGTATTTGTCCAGAAGAGAGAGGGTGGGTGCAGGCGCCACTGGTGGCAGTACTCACGGGCCAGTCATCATCTCCACCTGCCGGTCACAGGAAATGCACTTCACCCGCTCAAACAGTTTCCTGGAAGACACCGGTTCCTCAGCTGTGGCACCCAGGCAGCCCGCAGGGCCAGGGCTTCTCCCTGCATCCTACACCCACTGGCCTGGCCCAGCTCAGCTCACTCCCTGGCCCCGGCTGAGCCCCATTTGCGGCCTACTGGGTGGAGGTGGGGAAATACAACTGTGTGCAGTGTATCTCCCTGCCCTAAACATAATGCAGGTCTTTAAAATCAGGGACCTTCTGGAAAGCTAACCTTCGTTCACAGTAGACACTGGGGCACGAGGGGTGATCTGAGGACGAAGCCCCTCAGAGATCTGTCTGGGGAGTGCTGTCTGGATGGCTGTCTGGATGGCGGGAGGGCATTTAGCTCTGTTCCCAGATCCATCCAGGCCCCACTGGCATGTCTCCTTCCCTCTCTGAACTTCCTCATTTGTGACAAAAGGGTTTGGGAGCAGATGTGCTCCCGGAGCCCCTTTGCCAGCCAAGGGCAGAGCTGCCCACCTCTGAGTGCCTGGCTGATCTCAGCCTCACCCAACCCTTTTGCACACCCAACTGGGAAGCTCCGACCCCCCTCTCCTCGTGTCCACAGGTTTGAAATTCTTGCTCCCAGAATCCTCTGGGATCCCCTCTAGTTTCCTCCCTGGAGAGAGGGTCCCCCAGTCTCCACAAGCTCCACCCCTACCCAGGAGAAGCTCACTTCCTAAAGCCAGCGGCACTGTCGGGGTCGAATCGGAGGCCTTCAATTAGCAGCTTCCTGACTATATGCCAGACCTCATTCACGTCTTTCTTTATATCATCCAAATCTGTGTGGACCAGCTGGAACAACCAAAAGGAAGAAAAGAGTGTTTAGTCAGTGAATTCACACCCTGTCTCACTGCAATAACCTGCAAAGTTACACTGAATGTAACGAGGTTAAACAGAAAAAGCAAGGTGGTTAAGCAAAGGGAACTGACAAAGCTTGGGTTAAGGTTTGCTAATGCTTGAGAGGAGCTGCCAAGTGAACGTCCCAGCAGCCAAGGCAAAGAAACACCATCAGTTACTGCCTCCAAATGATAAAACCAACTCTATGCTCAACTACAGGCCTGCAGGCCCTGGAAACATTTCTCCCAATGGTCCCCACACAACTGACATTCACACATTCAAGACACATTTACTGAGCAAAGTATACATTCAGTAGCTTTTAATATAGTCACAGAGTTGTGCAATCGTCACCACAATCAATTTTAGAACATTTTCATCACTCCCAAAAAAAACCTCATACCCATTAGCAGTCACCCTTCATTTACCCCCAGGTCCCCAGGGATAGGCAAACACTAAACTACTTTCTGTCTCTATAGATTTGCCTATTCTGAACATTTCACATAAATGGAATCGCACAATCTGTAACCTTTTTTATCTGGTTTCTTTCACTGAGCACAATGTTTTCAAGGTCTAGCAGGTTGTAGCATGTGTCAGTACTTCATTTCTTTTTATGGCTGAATAATATTTGACTTTATGGCTACACTATATTTTGTTTATCCATTCATCTGTTGATGGACATTTGGGTTGTTTCCTTCCACTTTTTAGCGATTATGAATAATTCTGCGATGAACATTCTTGTACAAGTTTTTACATAGACACAAGTTTCATTTCTCTTGGGTATATACCTAGGAATGGAAATGCTGAGTGGTATGGTAATTCTATATCTAACTTTTAAAAAATCATGTGAATGACAAAATAGTCACTTAATTCATTGAATGAATTGAATATACAAAAATCTATTATTCATGGTAACACTCACAAAAAAGAAATAAAAAAAGAATAAAAACCCTCATTTGTCACCATGTTTTGGATGTGGCTATTTCTTTTTTTTTTAATTTTTATTTATTGATTTCATTGGTTTGAGAGAGAGAGAAACATTGATTTGTTGTTCTGCTTAGTTATGCATTCGTTGGTTGTTTCTTGCATGTGCCTTGACCGGGGATCGAACCTGCAACTTTGGCGTATTGGGACGACACTCTAACCAAGCAGGGCAGGGCGAGTGGACATGGCTATTTCTATCAGTTTCTTACACTGAAAACTAATCATTAAAGGAAATAATTTATCACTGTTTCTATCTTTCCTGAGAGAACTGTATTTCAGGGTAATTAGCTCAAGCTGACAAAGGACAGCTCTTCACAGATTTCTAGTTGATAATGTAGAAGCTTCATCTGTCTTGCTCTTTGGGTCACTGGTTCTGAGGGAAGTCAGCTGCAATGTTGTGAGGTCACTTGAGCAGCCCTAAAGAGGAGTTCGTGCAACAAGGAAGTGAGGAGTCTTGCCCCCAGCCATGTGAGGGCACCATCTTGGAAGTGGCTTCTCCAGCCCCAGTCAAACCCTCAGATGACTGCAACCTCATGGGAGACCCTGAGCCACCCAGCTAAGCCACTCCCAAATTCTTGACCTTCAGAAACTAAACGTTTGTTGGTTTAAGCTGCTAAATTCCAGGGTAATTTCCTACGCAGCAAATGACAATACAGGGACACTCACCTTGGTGCCCAGGTCCTTGCTGAGCTGCTCCACAGCCTTCCTCCAATCATTCTCATGCGACACGACCCTGAGTAGCACGCCCTGAATCATCTCGTTCAGCTCCTCTGCCACCGTCTCCAGGTCAACCCGGCTTGCCTTGCCTGCCAGGTTGCTCTTGTCAGCTTTCTAGAGAGAAAAGGGATTCAGAGAGGCAGAGCTGTTGTGGTGGGAGCAAGGGGAAGCTGGGAGAGATCAGATCACTGTGGTCAACTTTTTCAAGTTTGAAACCCTGGACATCTAGCCTTGGCCTAATTCAGACCTGGGGTCGATGCTGGCTCAAAGACAACCGCCAATCTGAGCCAAGGTTTCCTACGACAGAGAAGTTGGCACATGAGTTTTAAGTTCACATAACAAATTGCCACTAACCCTGAGGCACTGAAAATAGGAGTTGATGGAACAACTTTCGAGAAGCTTCCCCAGCCTTTCCAAATAAACAGACGTGGAGAGAGACTTTGGAGTCTCTCTACCAGGTTTTGTCTTGGCAGGAGGATTCCGTTTCCCTGGGTGGGAGAGCCAAGGCTCAGGATGGGGGGCAGGAGCAGGAGAGGAATCTGCTCACTCACCTCTTTCAACTCCTGCTCCATCACACTTTTGTCTGCCTTGTGTGCTTCTAGGTTTTTAATTTGAGCCTGGAGAATCTAAGATCAAAAGCAAAGGGCATGTTAGCCATCCTTGGAAGCATTGAGGATAATATCCACCTTTCACCTCCACCTTTGCTGTATGCTAGGAAGGGACAATGAGGCCAGGTGGACAGCAGGCAGGGTGGTCACAGGGTGCCCAGATAAGAAGGAAAGACAGGTGGGGCTTGGGAAAAGTACCCCATTGTCAAAGGAAAACCCTTGTTTCCCATCCCCGTGACTCCACAAGGAACCATCTCCTCCATTACTTCTGCCCTCTCTCCACTTACTGAATGCTCCCTATGAGGCAGCAGCAGCTAACCTGGTTGGGAAGAGCCTCACACCCACTGGGCCATGTCCCCAGAAGGTGAGGTCACTTTTCCTCCACGATGGAAAACAGGCTTCTACGTCTCCCTTCATAAATGGCCTTCCTCTCACCCTTAGCAACAGAACCTCCAACTTTTAGCTGGCATCCGACCTCCCAGAATCATGACTACATTTCACAGCCTCCCTTATAATTTGGTGTGATCACTGGGGTAAAAATGGAAGTGGGTAGGTGTCTTCTACGCTGCTGGCTTAAATGCAGAGTTCATGTCTAGAGCACCAGCAGCCACCTTGGAGCTTCAAGCGACCGTGTGAATGGAAGTCGCACCATGGAATTCTAGACCAGCTCTAGACCAATCCTTTCTGACTTTGTTGTTTTTCTGAGTAACCTTGTTTCAGTCAGTTATTTGGGGGTTTAAGTTATTTGCAGTTGAACCTAATTCTAATTAATGCAAAGCTCTATCACATTCACTTGCAAAGGGCAAGTAATGTTTCCCATAGAGTCAGAAAGAAAGAGTTCTGTTCCCACTTACTTTCCTGTTGTATTCTTAGTGTGACACACTCCAAGAGACAAACTCTAAGGTGATGGATATGTTTCCATCTTGATTGGGTCGTGGTGACATGGGTGTGTAAATAGGCAAAAATTAATCCACCTCTTATACTTATACTGTGCATAAATTATACTTTGATTAAAAACACAAATACCACCCTGGCCAATTTGGCTCAGTGGTTAGAGTGTCGGCCTGTGGACCGAAGAGTTGCGGGTTTGATTCTGGCCAAGGGCATGTACCTTGGTTGCAGTTTGATCCCTGGCCCTGGTTGGAGTCATGCGGGAGGCAATCAGTTGATGTGTTGCTCTTACATTGATGTTTCTTTCTTTCTCTCCCTCTCTCCCTCCCACTCTATCTTAAAAAAATCAATGGAAAAATATCCTTGGGTGAGGATTAAAAAACAAACACACACCCACAAATACCATTGCTTACTCCCAAACACCGAAGAGCCTAGATGGTGTTTGCCACGTCTGTTGTATGTTGGGCCCTAGAAGGGTGCCTGCTACAGCGTGAAGGCTCAGTAACATTGGATGAATGACTCAATGAATGAATAAGAGGATTAAAAAAAATGTTTTTATTGATTTTTTTAGAAAGACAAGGAGAGAGATAGAAACATTGATGTGAGGAAGAAACATTGATCGACTGCCTCCTGCATGCCCCCTACTAGGGATCAAGCCTGCAACCCGAGCACATACCCTGACTGGGAATTAAACCAGGACCTCTCAGTCCATGGGATGCTGCTTAATCCACTGAGCCACACCGGCTGGGCAAATAAGAGGACATTTTGCATCTCCTGCTCATAACATTTTCTTGCAGACTTCCAGGTAAAGCAGTAATACCTATTCCAGATGTGTCTGCATATCCTCAGTTCTCTGCTAGAAGGGCTCAGCAGGGGCTGCTGATCTGTTGTAAATGTTCACTTAAGACATGTTTAATGAAACATGTTGTATACAAAGCCCTGTTCTTCCAGGGTTAACTTTTAGAAGCAATTAATTCTTTCTTGTTGACACAAAAGACAGGAAGGAAGTCAAGACAAAGGCTGCCTTGCTTCATTTAGTTGGGCCTCATCCTCTCAAGTTTCTCTTGAGTGATGACTACTTGGAGACAGATACTGTGACCCTTTCTCCCCCCATGCAGGGTAGGGCACATTGCTGGGTATACAGCAGACATGTTGAATGAATTGGCTTATCTCCATTGAGGAAGGACACCAGTATACCCCTAGGATGTGGCAACCTGGTCTCTTGGAAGCAATGACAAAAAGAGGGCCCAGAGTTGTCAGGAGATGATGTTGTTCCTGATCTTGGTATTCATAATGTCTGATCCTATTACCGTAGTCTCCTCCATCCACACACAGTCCAGGCTCTCCCTCCCACCTGCACTCAGGCTGGGAACTGGCTCTTCGTGCATGAGTTCTTGTTCTGTCTGAGTTGCCCTGTGTGGGTCCTCCCCCTTTTGCCCCTTGCGTCCTAACACATCCCACCAACAGCCACCTGACTAGTAATTAGAAACCCCCACGGAAACCACTTCACTTGATTCTATTTGGAATTTCTTTTCTTTATACCCTAAGAATAACCTTGATCCCTTCTCCAAATGTCTAGAACATGTCACAGACTGGACTGGTCCTGAGGTCCAGCTTGGCAAGTCAGAACCTGCCAGGTTCATGGAGAAGGTGTCTGGTGGAGTGAACCCCTGGGAAGGGTTCTGTATCGTCTCACTTCTCATGTCGCAACTCTGCTGTTCTGGAAGGCCTTTCAGCGCTGATGGGTCAGAAATGAGGGGGTGTAGGGGAAAAGTTATGAATGTGATTGTTGGTGCAAGAAATCCTCTGATTCATTCGATTCTTTCAGCACATTTGGAGTCTCCACCCTGCGCCAGGCACCCGTTAGGAGTGGGTGATGCAGTGGTCAACAAGACAGACACTGTCTGGGGGGCAGGATTTGTTTGTTTCTAATTAGAGTATAATTTATGCACAAGAAAATACCAGTAAAATGTTCACCGGTTCCCCTGCCTTCAATGCACCTGTGAAACCTTGGAGAGGGGTCTCAATATCCCAATGAAGAATCATCCCCTCAGCTGCCTGTCTTGGGACCACCCAGACCTCCAAACCTTTATTTTTTTATTGTTGTTTTTTTTTTGAGAGAGAGGGAGAAAGAGACAGAAACATTGAAGTAAGAAGGAAACATCAATTGGCTGCCTCCTGCACACCCCCTTCTGGGGAATCGAGCCTGTAACCAGGCACGTGCCCTGACCAGGAAGCCAGCCGGGACCTCTCAGTCCATGGGATGATCCACTGAGCCATACCGGCCGGGCATGACCTCCGAACCTTTAAATCATCCAGGCGAATATGGATCTTTTCCACTGCCCTGTCCAGCACGATGTAATGATCCTTCATCGTCGCTACTTGGTGGCCCCAAATTCTCTGGAGCTCCTCCTCCTAAAAGGGGAAGACACAGATATCCAAGCCTTCTGCGTCTGAGGTCACCATGGGTGAGATGGGGCTTAAAGAGTGAACCATACCAATGTGTCTCCAACCTGCCATCTCCCCCCACCCCACCTGCCATCTTAACCACCACCTAGGACACTTACCCACACACTGGGAACCCTGCACCCGCTGGAGCAGTACGTGGGGCTGCAGGTGCCTTCTCAGACCCTTGCTGCCCCAGGCCCTTTCAGCTACAGGACAAATGCTCCACCTGGTCTGGGTCACAGACTCTGGTGTCAGCTTGCCTCACACCATCTTCTTAAAAGCTCTTTCTGCCCAGGACACTGACCTGCATCCTGGATTTCTGGAGCTTGCCAATCTTTTCTTGCAGTTTGTCTACTGTTACCCCAAGCTTGGAAGAGGATCCCATATGAGCTGAAAGCAAAGGAGGGGTGACTGTTGGGGGCAGAGATGAAGGAAGATGTTTTGTTTAGATCTCCACCTGCTTCTGTTATGAGATATCTGAGGCGGTGCTGTCCAGTGGAGAGAGATACTGTCCTGTGAGGTTGGGGGCCTTTGAGGTCGCTTAAATGTTTTTAGTAGTCACATTAAAAAAATCTAAAAAGCCCTGGCCGGTTTGGCTCAGCGGTTAGAGCTTCGGCCCACGGACCTGAGAGTCCCGGGTTCGGTTCCCGCTAAGGGCATGTACCTTGGTTGCAGTTTGTCCCAGGCCCCAGTTGGGGTCGTATGGATGGCAACCACTCGATGTGTCTCTTTCACACCGATGTTTCTCTCTCTCTTCCTCCCTCTCTATCTGAAGATAAATGCAAAAATGTCCTCGGTGAGAATAAAAAATAAAAAAAAATCTAAAAAGACGCAGGTGACATTAATTTTAATAAAATATTTTATTTAACCTAATATATCTAAAATAGTATCATTTAAATATGTAATCAAAATATTATTAATGAGCCCTGGCCGGTTTGGCTCAGCGGTTAGAGCATCAGCCCATGGACCAGAGAGTCCCGGGTTCAGTTCCTGCTAAGGCCTCGTACCTCGGTTGCAGTTTGTGCCTAGCCCTGGTTAGGGTAGTGCGGGTGGCAACCAGTCGATGTGTCTCTCTCACGCTGATGTTTTTCGCTCTCTCTTCCTCCCTCTCTCCCTCCCACTCTGAGAATAAATGCAAAAATGTCCTCAGGTGAGGATTTTTTTTGTGTGTTTTTTTTTTTTTTTTTTTAATCCTCATCCGAGGATATTTTTCCATTTTTTGTACAGATAGAGTGGGAGGGAGGGAGAGGAAGGGAGAGACAGACAGAAACATCGACGTGAAGGGACACATCGAGTGGCTGCCACCCGCACGACCAACCAGGGCCGGGGACAAACTGCAACCGAAGTACGTGCCCTTAGCGGGAACCGAACCCGGGTCTCTCCGGACCGCAGGCCGACGCTCTAACCGCTGAGCCAAACTGGCCAGGGCTCAGGTGAGGATTTTTAAAAAAATTATTAATGAGATAGTTTGTATTCTTGTTTCTGTACTAAGCCTTCAATGTCCACTATGCACTTCCCACTTAGAGCACATGTGAATTTGAACTCACCCCATTTCAAGTGCTCTACAGCTATGAGAGTCTCTAGTTGATCATATTAGACAGAATAGGCCCAGGGAAAACTCTCCAGAATTTACTCCCCTCCCCAAAATGACCTTGAGCAAAACTATGAAGTACCTTATTTATAAGTATGTTATTCATCACAAAATAAAAAGGAAGCTTTAACAAAAGAGGAGAGAGGTAAGAAAAAAAAAAAAAGTACGCTATATTCAGTTCCAGATGAGAGGCCAAGAACTAATGTACAGTACTGAACTAGGAATGCATGGAAAGTCGCAGCTGAAATATGTTTAGAACCTAACTATAGTTTTCTTAACAAAAATAACAGCTGGTCAGAGGTAGAATTTGGGCCATTTTGGCTTTACATTTTAAATTTAAATTCATCACTACCAGAATTTTAGCCATGCCCCAGTGTTCACTGATATCAGTGTGGTTCTTTGTAACTATGTGAAGTTCTACATTTTCTTTTCAACATTTGTGGAATAGCACTGCCCATCAGGAATGGTACTGCGCATGGGTTGAACTTCGGTTAATTCAACTATTGTACTTGGCAGAGAACAAAACAGCAAGATAATGATTTAAAGAGGGTAGAACCCTGGCCCATTTGGCTCAGTGGTTAGAGCGTCAGCCCATGGAGCAAAGAGTCACAGGTTTGATTCCTAGTCAAGGGCACGTATCTGGGTTGCAGGTGTGATCCCTGGCTCCATTCAGCATTGTGCAGAGGCAACCAACTGATGTGTCTCTCTCACATCAATGTTTCTCTCTCTCCCTCCCTCCCCTCCACTGTAAATATCAATGGAAAAAATATCCTTGGGTGAGGATTAAAATAGTAAGAAGAATAAGAATAAGAATAAGAATAAGAATAAGAATAAGAATAAGAATAAGAATAAGAATAAGAATAAGAATAAGAATAAGAATAAAGAGGGCAATGGCTCTCAGAGTGGATTCCCAGGCCAGCAGCATCAGCAGCATTTCCCCAGGAAGGGTTAGAAATGCACATTCGTTGTCCCCACCCCCACCCCCTTATTTATTATATATAGAGAGGAAGTGACAGGGAGAGAGAGATAGAAACATCGATGAGAGAGAACATCAACTGGCCGCTGCTTGCATCCCCCCACTGGGGACTGGGCCCACAACCTGGGCATGTGCCCTGACCGGGAATCGAACCAGTGACCTCTTGGTGCATGGGTCGATGTTCAACTACTGAGCCACACCAGCTGGACAGAAATGCACATTCTTATGCCCCAACCCATTCACTTGAGTCAGAAACTCTGGGGAGTGGGCCCCACAGCCTGTGCATCACCAAGCCCCCCTGGGGGTGCTGAGGTGAGCTCAAGGTTGTGAACTGCTAGAGTGGGCCACTGTGCCCCTTCATATGCCTCAGTGACCATATGCCCACTGTGGGTACGAAATGGGAGCATAAATCTACTGGTCCTACTACACCTCGAATGTTACTGAGATCTTTAAGGATCCGTATGTGTGCCAGGTAGTTGTTCCTAATCCCAAATGGACTGCTTCATCTGGGGGCTGTTCAGTGCTGTTGGACACTCTTCAGAATCTGGATTTATCAAAACATAGTACAGTAGTACAGTTTCTTATGGGCTGTTGAAGGGAGGTTTTCAAGAGTAATTCTGACATGCAATTTTCCTCTTGAAGCACCAACTGTAGGCTCTCCCTGCCCCTCTCTCCTAAGATAAGCCCTCACTGTACATGCATTGTAAAGAATAGACTAGACTAGTAAGAGGTTAATGCTTACACAAAAATAACGAATGGCGAATGGGTGAATGTAGATTTTGTTGGGACAGTTAAACAAAGGAGAGGAGGTACTTCTCGAAGTCCATGAAGTCCAAGAGCCCTTACCACGGTTCCCAGAGCCAGTCTAGGCCTACCTAGATAACTCATGCGCTGTTGCAGATTGGTTGACAGCTGGACAAACTCTTCTTTCAGGGAGTCGTGTCTAATGGGTATCTGGGCTATGTGGCCCATGGAATACTTGACGGCCTTCTTCTTGTCTTCAGGGGTCACAGCCTGTTTGGCAGCCAGCATGGCCTGGGACTGGACAGTGTCAGGAGGGATGAGGGTATACGGAGAAGAGAACAAGTCCTCGTAGTCCACCTCCGACAAGTCGTCCACCTCGTCCACCTCGGCCTCAGTGGTGGAGGAAAAGGAGGCTCTGGCCCCACGAGAAGACCCAGCACCCAAAGTGTCTGCAAAGACCCCTAAGGGCCCAGCTGCAGCCAAGGTCGATGCCACAGTAGCCAGTTTAGTGGCAGGGGCGTCCTTAACGGCCAAGGCTGCGGTCTCGGCTGCCTGGGCCGCTGAGGTGGCAGCAGCTGCGTAGGCGGCGGCGGCAGCAGCTGCAATGGCAGCAGTGGTTTTGATCCTCTGAAGGGCAGACCGGGGACCCTTAGGTGGTACTTCCTTTGGGGCCTCAGCCCTGAGGGGTCTATCCCGAGAGACTTTCTTGTAACGTAAATAATCTTCTGCCTGTTCTGAGACAGTTGGGAGCGGGTACATATCTTTCTGCTGAGAATGTGGCTGCAGTGCACGAGGCCAAGCCGAGCCGAATTCTGTGGCCGGCGGTGGGGCCCTGAAGGTCTGGGTGTGAGTGGACACGAAGCGTGATGGGTCTAAGCCAGGCTGGGAGTAACCTAAGCCGAAGAAAGGCCAAGCGCCAGGTACAGGAAAGCCTCTGAAAGGAGGCCAGATTCCTGGCAGCCCAGGCCAGAATTGTGGTGGTATGAACTGAGGGCCTGTGGCAGGCCCAGGCCCAGCAGCAGGCCCAGGTCCGGCAGCAGGCCCAGGCCCGGAGGAAGGTCCAGGTCCAGCGGCAGGCCCAGGTCCGGGGGCAGGTCCAGGTCCGGGGACAGGCCCAAGTCTGGGGGCAGACCCAGATCTGAACACAGGCCAAGGTGCTAGTGTGAATCCAGGTGTCAGACTGGGCCCCGGTGTAGGCCCAAGTGCAGTCATGGTCTCAGGCTCCGGCCCCGGCACAGAATCAGGCCCAGGTCCAGGTGCAGGACCAGGCTTGGGTTCTGGCTCAGGCTTGAGCACCTGAAGCTGACCCAAATCCTGGGCCCCTGTGAGTGGAACTGGCTCAGCAAACTCCTCCTCCTGTAGTTCCCTCGGGGCCTCATAACGCCAAACAGTCTCCAGAAACCTGGGGAGCTGGATGGCCTCTGAGACCTGGCTTTGACCAACACTTTCATATATATTGGTGGTCTGGGGACGTTCGGTCTCTGGGAACTGCTCTGCAACCTTCCACAGATCAGAATCGTCCAGCTGTTGTGAAGCAGCAGCTCCCTGTGGGAAAGTTCCCTGTGGAAAAGAGAGCCAGGCTGGCCAGGGTTGCACCAGTGCAGCTCAGAGGTCACCCTTCCTGCTCCCTCACACCTACTTCCCCCTCCTCTATCCTCCACTTACCGGAGTGAACAAGGCCTCATGGAGGCCACTCCAAAGTACCATGTCCTCAGTTTTGGGGAAAGTACGAATCTTGTTCTGGAGAATAGTCTGGGAGGTAAAGGACGGAGTTGAGAATGAGGGACGCGAACCTGGAGGGTGTGATACCCTTGGTTGGCTCCCTCGTCTACAATGCCCTCCACACTTCCAAATGAATGGGCCTTTTCAGATTGTGTTCCCCTTCTTACCCCTCCCTGTCCCCAGGAGGTCAGGGGGCCAGGAAGGGATGATAAGGCTGAGGCCCTCACCATGTCCCGTTGCAGCGCATTCATCTTCCGGGTCTGTCCTTTCATATCATCAAAGAAAGTGTCTACTTTTTCCTGGCGTATCTGTCAAATGAGCCAAACCCATGGGTCAGGAGTGTACGTTCTGGTCCCAGCCCTGCTTCTCCCACTGCTCAACTACAAGAGCATAGCACTAGATGACTAAGCACTGGAGAAGGAAGAAAAAGTGTTTCCCAGGGAGTGAAAAGGGGTAGAAAAGGGTTCCCTGGGCAAATAAGTTTGGGAAATGTTGGGCTTAAAAAGCATTCAATGGGTTTTTTGTGTTGCAGGACTTCTCAGAGCCTTTAATGGGCAAAAGTACATTAAGAATCTCCAAGGGGTGGGCTGAGGAGGCATTGTTTCTCTCTTTTTTTTTTTGGTACATGCCCCTAGGAAACCAAACCAGGGACTCTCAGGTCCGCAGGCCTATGCTCCAACCGTTGAGCCAAACTGGCCAGGGCTTTTTGTTTTTTGGCATTGTTTCTCAAATAGATTTGTCCAAGGGGCCCTTTAGTATTTTATGACAGTTTCCCAACAATGCTCTTTCTACTCAGATGGCATCTACCTAGCCCAAGACTGAAGTTCTCACAGTTGCCATGACAATAAAATGCATACACTGACCTGTGCATTGGGGATGATAACTAAATCATGCTATTTTGAGGCAAGTTGTAAAACCTCAGCCACAATACCAGTCTAGGGGTATGGAGACCTGGCTTCTGAGCCCAGCTCTGACTCCCCAGCTACAAACTGACACTTTAGAAATTCTGTCCTTCCACTTCATGGTAAAGAGTTAGAACATCCTGGATTGATGTCATTGTGGCCACAGAGGGAGCTAGTATGTAAGCCTATACTATGTTTATTCTACTTCTCAGTGTAAACAGAGCTTTCTAGAAGAAGAGGTGTTTTCTTTCTCCTAAAATGATGGAATGTAAGCCTGGAGTAGCCAAGACTTAGGGAGTACCTACCTACATGAATATGAAGCCAACCCAGAGGAAAATCATCACTCAGACAGAGGTATTGATATGGTATGAATACCTAGATCTAGCTGTACCTGAAGGCATTCCTGGACATTTTAGTGAATGAGGCAATAAATTATCTGATTTTACCAATCCAGAATGAACTAAGTTTCTGTCACAATGGTGTCCTAACACAGCAGGGTGAAGAGAATAGCATGGTGGAAGCCATGGAGAGTTCAGTGGGATGGGCCATGTGGCTGGGCCACGTCAGTCCACATCTCCTGACCACATGGCTATGTCCTTTGACTAAGAATGGGCTTTCTATATTTATTCTGTCACCCAGTCACCAGTGGTCTGAGCAGTATGGCTAGCTTGGAGGATGTTGGGGAGGGTCTACCTTTTCAAACATGTCCTTCAGCATGTCCACATCCTTCCTGAGGGTTTCAATGGTGACCTTGACTGCATAAATGTCTGTGAGCAAATCCTGCAGGGTGTTCATGGACTGAAGAGGGAGAGAGGAGAAAAAAAACACAAAGTTAGATGTGGCTTGGGGAGAAGGCAAGTAAAGTGAGGAAGCTCTCTGATGACTGCCGTGGTCCAAGAAGTCCTCTTGGCTTTCCGAAGGCCTAGGCTGGAACATATTAAGAGGCCAGCAAATAAAAGTTAAGTCAACAGTGCTCTGAGCTCTCAAATAGCCTAGGTGGGAAAGAGACAACCCTTTGTTTGAATGTATTCAGTAACCAGGAGTCACTCATTATGAAGCATCTCAAGCCCTTTGGTGGGAGCCACCAGAAATCAGCAAAGGAGTTATGATTAGATCTACATATTTTTTTAAACCCTCACCCAAGGATATATTTTTTAACTGATTTTAGGGAGAGAGAGAGAGAGAAATATCGATTTAAGAGAAACATCAATTTGTTGCCTCCCATATGCACCCAACTGGGGATCAAACCTGCAAACCAGGCATGTGCTCTGACCAGGCATTGAACTCTCAACCTTTTGGTGCAATGGATGATGCTCCAATGGACTGAGCCACTTGGCCAGGGTTTGATCTATCATTTATTTTTTGGTTAATCCTCACTCAAGGATATTTTTCCATTGATTTTTAGATAGAGTGGGAGGAGGAGGAGAGAGAGAGAAATATCGATGTGAGAGAGACACATCAATTGGCTGCCTCCCACATGACCCCAAATGGGAACAGAGAACAAACCTAAAACCCAGGTATGTGCCCTTGACTGGGAATCAAACCTACAACCCTTTGGTGCACAGGCCAACATTCTAACTATTGAGCAAACGGGCCAAGGCTGGATGTACATTTTTAAGGGGTCCTTCTGTCTGCAGTATAGATTGGTCCTGGGAGGACAACAGGGGAAGCTGGAAGACCAGTGAGGAAACTTCCAGGCAAGAGCTGATGAATGAAATGCTGGGCTCATAGCTCAGTTTCACCACTGACTGGAGCTGTTACTACATCTTTCTAAGTTTTTTATTTCTCAATCATAAAATAAATGTAGAAATGTGCTAACATAGCCCTGGCCGGTTTGGCTCCGCAGTTAGAGTGTCGGCCCATGGACCAGAGAGACCTGGGTTCAGTTACTGCTAAGGGCACATACCTCAGTTGCAGTTTTTACCTCTGACCCCAGTTTGGGTCATGTGGATGGCAACTATTTGATATGTCTCTCTCACATCAATATTTCTCTCTCTCTCTCCCTCCCTCCTGCTTTATCTGAAGATGAATGCAAAAATATCCTCAGGTGAGGATAAAAATAAATAAATAAAAAATAAAAAATGTGCTAATAGATATAAATGGTCTGGTGCATAGTCATTCAACTAATAAATAGCAAGATGGCAGAATTCCTTTTTTTTTCCCTCACTCAAGGACATTTTTCCATTTTTTGTTCAGTTAGAGTGGGAAGGAGAGAGTAAGAGAGAGAGAGAGAGAAACATTGACGTGAAAGGGACACATCGAGTGGCTGCCACCCACACGACCAACCAGGGCCGGGGACAAACCGCAACTGAGGTACGTGCCCTTAGCGGGAACCGAACCCGGGTCTCCCTGGACTGTAGGGGGACGCTCTAACTGCTGAGCCAAACCGGCCAGGGCTCCTTTTAAAAAATATTTTTTAAATTTAATCCTCACCTGAGAATATGTTTATTGATTTTTTAGAGAGAGGGGAAAGGGTAGAGAAAGAAAGAGAGAATAACATAGATCAGCCACTCCTCCCCACACACGACCACCCTGACTGGAAATCGAACCCACAACCTAGGCATGTGCCCTGACCAGGAATCAAACCTTTCAGTGCACAGGATGATGTTCCAACTAACTAAGCTACACTGGCCAGAGCCAGAAATCCTCCTTATTTGTAATTATATTAAATGCAAATGGATTAAGTTTTTCATTAAGTGGAAGGGATTGGTGGAATGAATAAGAAAACATGATCTAAACTCATGGTGTCTATAAGAGACATTCAAAGATGCAAACGGATTGAAAATAAAAGGATATGAAAAAATATACCATGCAGCCCTGGTGAGTAAGAATCACAGGTTTGATTCCCAGTCAAGGGCATTTACCTTGGTTGTGAGTTCAATCCCCAGCCCTGGTTGGGGTCATGTGAAAGGCAACCAACCAATGTATCTCTCTCATTCTCTCCCTCCCTCACTCCCACTCTATCTGGAAAAAAAAAAAAAAAAAAGGAAAAATATCCTCAGGTGAGTATTTAAAAAAAAGATATACCATGCAGTCCAGCTGGTGTGGCTCAGTGGTTGAGCGTCAACCCATGCACCAAGAGGTCGCCAGTTTTGATTCCTAGTCAGGGCACATGCCCAGGTTGTGGGTCCGATCCCCAGTGAGGGGCATGCAGGAGGTAGTCAACTGATGTTCTCGTTCATCCATGTTTCTCTCTCCCTCTCCCTCTCACTTCTTCTCTCTCTAAAAAGAATCAACTAAGGGGGAGGGGAGCATATGTGTGTGTGTGTGTGTGTGTGTGTGTGTGTGTGTATATATATATAATGTAAGCAGTATCCAAAAGAGAACTGGAGTGGCTATACAAAAGTCAAACAAAACAAACTTTAAGACAATAATTGTTACTAAAGAGAGGGACACTTCTAATGACAAGAGGGTCAATCCATCAGGAATACATAATTAGTAAAACATACATGCACCTAACAATGAAGCCCCAAAACACATGAAGCAAAAACTGACAGAACTGAAAAAAGTAGACAATTCAACAAGAATAGTTGGAGACTTCAATAGCTCATTTCCAATAATGGATAAAACAACTAGGCAGATCAGCAAGGAAATAGAAGATGTGAACAACACTGTAAACCAAGCAGACATAACAAACATCTATAGAAAACTCCACCCAACAATGGCAGAATACACATTCTTCTCAAGCACATGTAGAACATTCTGTAGGATAGACCATATGGTAGGCCATAAAAAAGCCTCAAGTTTAAAAAGGACTGAAATAATACAAAACATGTTCTCTGACCACAGTGGAAATAAATTAGAAATCAATAACAGAAGAAACTATTCGCAATTCACAAATATATGAAAATCAACATTCTCCTAAATAACTGATGGGTCAAAGAAAAAATCACAAAGGGAATTAGAAAACGCTTTGAGATGAATTAAAATTAAAATACATTACAAAAATTTATGGGATGCAGCTAAGAGAGATGTGACTTAGAGAAATGTGATTACATTAACAAAGAAAAAAGATATCATATCTATAGCCAAACTTTCCACCTTAAGACATTGGAAAAAGCAGAGCAAACTAAACCTAAAGCAAGCAAAAAATGATTTAATAAAGATTAGAGTGAAAACTAGTGAAATAGAGAATAGAAAAACCATAGAGGAAATCAATGAAACTAAAAACCTGTCCTTTTGGAAAGATCAACAAAATGAGCAAACCTTTAGCCTTACTGACCAAGAAAAAAAGAGAATACTCAAATTACTAGAATCAGAAATGAAAGAGGGAACATTACTATTGACCCTATGGAAATAAAAACAATCATAGCCCTGGCCGGTATGGCTCATTTGGTTGAAGTATCATCCCATTCAACGAAGGGTCATGGGTTTGATTCCTGGTCAGGGAACATATCCAGGTGACAAGTTGGATCCCTGGTTGGAACACTTATGTGAGGCAACTGATGGATGTTTCTCTCTTACATCAATGCTTCTCTCTCTCTCTCTCTTTCTCCCTTTCTCAAAAAACCAATAAAAACATACCCTCAGGTGAGGATTTAAAAAAATTAAAACAGCCCAGCCAGTGTGGCTCAGTGGTTGAGCATCGACTCATGCACCAAGAGGTAGCCCATTTGATTCCCGGTCAGGGCACATGCCCAAGTTGTGAGCCAAATCCCCGATGGGGGGCATGCAGGAGTCAGCCAATTGATGTTCTCTCTCATCAATATTTCTCTCCCTCTCTCCTTCTCCCTTCCTCTCTCTCTCAAATCAATAAAGAAAAAAAATTATAAAGGAATACTGTGAACAATTGTATGGCAACAAATTAGATAAGATAAGTTGGATGAAATAGACAAATTCCTAAAAAGACAAACTACCAAACCTGACTCAAAAAGAAATAAATAAGCTGGGGTGAGGGGGAGTGGGGAGGAGGGGGGTCAATGGGAGAAAAAAGGGGGGACATCTGTAATACTTCCAACAATAAAAATAAATAAACAAATAATCTGAAAAAACATAAAACGAGCCCTGGCTGGTTTGGTTCATTGGTTAGAGTATTGGCCCTTGGACCAGAGAGTCCCGGGTTCAGTTCCGATTAAGGGCATGTACCTCGGTTGCAGTTTGTCCCCAGACCCAGTTGGGGTTGTGTGGGTGGCAGCCACTCGATGTGTCTCTCTCACATCAATGCTTCTCTCTCTCTCTCTTCCTCTCTCCCTCCTGCTCTATCTGAGGATAAATGCAAAATGTCCTCGGGTAAGGATAAAAAAACAACAACAACAACCATAAAACATGTGACAAATTTGAAATAGTAGCACAGGCCCAGATAACTTCACCACTTAGTTCTGTCAAATAGTTGAAGAAGAATTAATACAAATTCTTCCAAAAATTAGAAAAATTTCAAGCTCATTTTATGAGGCTAAAATCAGACAAGGACATAACAAGAAAACTAGAATATGGATGCAAAAATCCTCAACAAAATACTAACAAACTGGATCCAGCAACATATAAGACAAATAACCCAATTGAAAATAAGCAAAGATCCAAATAGACATTTCTCCAAAGAAGACATACAAATGGCCAGTAAGCACATGAAAAGATGCTCAACATCATTAGCCATCAGGGAACTGCAACTCAAAATCACAATGAGATACCACTCTACACCCCCTAAGATGGTTAGAGTTAAAAGTCAGATGATAGTAAGTGTTGGTAAGGATGTGGAGAAACTGGAATCTTTACACATCGATGGTGGGAATATAAAATGATGTAGTCATTCTAGAAAACAGTGTGGCAGTTCTTCATAAGATTAAACAGTTAGCATATGACCCAGTAAGTCCACTCCTAGTGATATACCCAAGAGAAATAAAAACATAGGTCTATAAACTTGTACATGAATGTTTATAGCAGCTTCATTTATAGTAGCCCAAAAGAGGTAACAATCTAAATGTCAATCAACTGACGGATGCACAAAATATGACATACTCACAATATGGAATATTATTGTGAATGAAGTATTGATGCTACAAGGATGAATTATAGGAACATTATGCTAAGTGAAAGAAGGCAACTCTATAGAGACGGAAAGTAGATTAATGGTTGTTTATGGTTGGAGTGGAGTGAAGACTGAGGGAACAGAGTGGTGATAACTAAAGGGTATAGGGCAGTGGTGATAACCTCATGTTGTGGTGACCCCCAACCATAAAATTATTTTTGTTGCTACTTCATAATTGTAATTTTGCTACTGTTATGAATCGCCATTGGAAATATGTGTTTTCTGATGGTCTTAGGCGACCCCTGTGAAAGGGTCGTTCAACCCCCAAAGGGGTCACGACCCACAAGTTGAGAACCACTGGTATAGGTTGAGGTGATGAAAATATTTAAATTCTAAAATTGACTGGGGTGATGATTGTATATATTGAATTCTTTATTATCTTTGAATATAATAAAAACCATTGAATTGTATACTCTTTACATGAGTGAATTGTATGGTATATCAGTTCTCTCTCAATAAAGCTGATTGATAAGTAAATAAACAAATAGCACCCCATGTTCTTGGATTGGAAGACTTCCCAAATTGATCTACAAATTTAGCTCAATCCCTATGCCAGCTGGTTTTTTGGTGGTTTTTTTGTTGTTGCAGAAATTGACAACCTGATCCTAAATTCATATGAAAATGAAGGGACTCAGAATCATCAAAGCATCTTGAAAAAGAATAAAGTTGGAGGATACTCACTTTCTGACATCAAAACTCTACAAAGTCATAGTAAGAGCACTAGCCAGTTTAGCTCAGCAATTAGAGCATTGGCCCACGGGCCAAAGAGTCTTGGGTTCGATTCTGGTCAAGGGCATGTACCTCAGTTGCGGTTCCTCCTCAGCCCTGGTCAGGGTCCTGTGGGAGGCAGCCAATTGATGTGTCTCTCTCATGTTGATGTCTCTCTGTCTCTCTCCCTCCCACTCTATCGGAAGATAAATGGAAAAATATCCTCAAGTGAGGATAAAAAAATCATATATATATATATATATATATATATATATATATATATATACACACACACACACACACACACATCCATCCATCCTCGAATGAGGATCTTATTTTTTATTTTTATTTATTTTTTCTATTAATTTATTTTTGTTACAGATGTTTCTCCTTTTTTTCCCCATTGATACCCTCCTCCCCATCCCTTCCTCCCTGTCCCCAGCTTTGTTGTCCGTGTCCATTGGTTATGCATACATGCATATAAGTTCTCTGGTTTATCTCTTCCCTCCCCCCCAAACCCCTCTTCTGAGGGTTGTCAGTCTGTAGCCTACTTCCACGTTTCTGGGTCTACCGTATTCCTCAGACTGTTATGTTCATTATATTCCGTATATAAGTGAGATCATGTGGTATTTGTCTTTTTCTGCTTGGCTTATTTCACTTAGGATAATACTTTCCAGGTCCCTCCATGTCATCTCAAAGGATAAGAGATCTTTCTTTCTTACAGCTGCATAGTACTCCATTGTGTATATGTACCACTGCTTTTTTATCCATTCGTCTACTGATGGACACTTGGGCTGTTTCCAGATCTTAGCTACTGTAAATAGTGCTGCTATGAACATGGGGGTACATATATTCTTTCTGATTGGTGTTTCAGGCTTCTTAGGATATATTCCTAGAAGTGGGATCACTGGGTCAAATGGCAATTCAATTTTTAATTTTTTGAGGTAACACCATAGTGTTTTCCATAGTGGCTGCACCAGTCTGCATTCCCATCAGCAGTGTACTAGAGTTCTCTTTTCTCCACACCCTTGCCAACACTTGTTGTTTGATAATTCGCTGATGGTGGCCATTCTGACAGGTGTGAGGTGATACCTCATTGTTGTTTTAATTTGCATCTCTCTGATGATTAGTGATGTTGAGCATTTCTTCATATGTCTCTTGGCCATTTGTATGTCCTGTTTGGAGAGGTGTCTACTTAGCTCCTCCCCCCTTTTTTTTTTTTTTTTTTTATCCTCACCCGAGGACATTTTTCCATTTTTTGTACAGACAGAGTGGGAGGGAGAGAGAGGAAGAGAGAGAGAGTGAACCAAGGTACATGCCCTTAGCGGGAACCGAACCCGGGTCTCTTCGGACCGCAGGTGGACGCTCCAACCGCTGAGCCAAACCGGCCAGGGCTCCTCCCATTTTTTAATTGGGTTCTTTGTCTTCCTTTTGTGGAGTTGTATGAGTACTCTATATATTTTGAAAATTAACCCCTTATCTGATGTATCATTGGCAATGATGCTCTCCCATACAGAGGGTTGCCTTTCTATTTTGATGGTTGTTTCTTTTGCTGTGCAGAAGCTTTTTAGTTTGATGTAGTCCCATTTGTTCATTTTCTCCTTTGTTTCTGTTGCCTTAGGTGATGTATCAGTGAAAATTCTGCTGCGTATGATGTCCGAAATTTTGTTGCCTACATTTTCTTCTAGGATTTTTATGGATTCACAGGTCACATTTAAGTCTTTTATCCATTTTGAGTTTATTTTTGTGTGAGGTGTAAGTTGATGGTCTAGTTTCATTTTTTTGCATGTAGTTGTCCAATTTTCCCAACAACATTTATTAAAAAGGCTGTCTTTGCTACATTGTATGCTGTTGCCTCCTTTGTCAAATATTAATTGAGCATAATGTCTTGGGTCCATTTCTGGGTTCTCTGTTCTGTTCCACTGGTCTATATGCCTGTTCTTGTGCCAGTACCAGGCTGTTTTGATTACAGTAGCTTTGTAGTATAACCTGATATCAGGTATTGTGATCCCACCTACTTTGTCCTTCTTTTTCAAGATTGCTGTGGCTATTTGGGGTCTTTTTTGGTTCCATATGAACTTTTGAAGTATTTGTTCTAGTTCTGTGAAATATGTTGCTGGTATTTTGATGGGGATTGCATTGAATCTATAGATTGTTTTGGGTAATACGGACATTTTCATGATGTTAATTCTTCCAATCCATGAACAAGGTATGTGCTTGCACTTTTTTATATCTTCCTCTATTTCTTTTTTTCAATGTCTTGTAATTGTTTGCAAATAGGTCTTTTACTTATTTGGTTAAATTCATTCCTAGGTATCTTAATTTTTTTTGCTGCAATGGTAAATGGGATTATTTTTTGGTTTCTCTTTCTGTGGCTTCATCATTGGTGTATAAGAACGCCGTAGACTTCTTGATATTAATTTTGTATCCTGCTACATTGCCAAATTCATTTATTAAGTCTAGTAGACTTTTAATGGACTCTTTAGGGTTTTCTATGTATAATATTATGTCATGTGCAAATAATGACAGTTTCACTTCCTCCTTTCCGATTAGCATCCCTTTTATTTTGTCTTCCTGTCTGATTGTTGTGGCTAAGACTTACAGTACTATGTTAAATAAGAGTGGCAAAAGTGGGCATCCCTGTCTTGTTCCTGTTCTTAAGGGAAATGCTTTTAGTTTTTGCCCATTGAGTATAATATTGGCTGTAGGTCTTTCATATATGGCCTTTATTATGTCGAGATATGATCCCTCTATTTCAACACTGCTGAGTGTTTTTATCAGAAATGGGCGCTGGATTTTGTTGAGTGCTTTTTCAGCGTCTATTGACATGATCACGTGGTTTTTATTCTTCATTTTGTTTATGTGGTGTATCACATTTATTGATTTGCGAATATTGTACCAGCCTTGCATCCCTGGGATGAATCCCACTTGGACATGATGAATAATTTTTTGATGAATTGCTGGATCTGATTTGCTAGTATTTTGTTCAGGATTTTGGCGTCTATGTTCATCAGGGATATTGGCCTGTAGTTTTCTTTCTTTGTAGTGTCTTTTTCTGGTTTTGGAATTAGAATTATGCTGGCCTCATAAAATGAGTTTGGAAGTCTTCCTTCTTCTTGAATTTTTTGAAATAGTTTGAGGAGAATGGGTATTAGTTCTTTTTTGAATGTTTGTTAAAACTTCCCTGAAGCCATAGAGCCTGGGCTTTTGTTTGCAGGGAGAGTCTTGATTACCTCTTCAATTTCTTCTGTTGTTATTGGTCTGTTCAAGTTTTCCATCTCTTCCTGGTCCAGTTTTGGGAGACTATGTGTTTCTAGAAATTTGTCCATTTCGCTTAGATTGTTGAATTTGTTACCATATAATTGTTCATAGTATTTGTTAACGATCCTTTGTATTTCTGTGGTGTCAGTTGTTACTTCTCCTCTTTCATTTCTGATTTTGTGTATTTGGGTTCTCTCTCTTTGTTTCTTGGTGAGTCTAGCTAAGGGTCCATCAATCTTGTTTATCTTTTCAAAAAACCAGCTCTTTGTTTCATTGATCCCTTGAATTGTTTTGTTTTGTTTTGTTTTTGTCTCTATGTCATTTATTTCTGCTCTGATCCTTACTATTTTCTTCCTTCTACTTGCTCTGGGGTTTTCTTTTTGTTTGCCTTCTAGTTAAGTTGTGAGGTTAGATAGTCTATTAGAAAATTTTCTTTCTTTCTTTCTTTTTTTGGTACATGCCCCTAGCAGGAACCAAACCCCGGACTGTCTGGTCCATAGGTTGATGCTCCAACCACTGAGCCAAACCAGCCTGGGCTAGAAATTTTTCTTGTTTCTTGAGGTAGGCCTGTAGTGCTATGAACTTCCTTCTCAGAACTGCTTTCGCTGCATCCCATAGATTTTGTGTTGTTGTGTGTTCATTTTCATTGGTTCCAGGAAGTTTTTAATTTCTTCCTTGATCTCCTTGATAACCCATTCCTTATTTAATAACATGCTATTTTGCTTCCATGTGTTCAAATGTCTTTGCATTTTCTTGTTGCAATTGATTTCTAGTTTCATGCCATTGTGATCTGAGAAGATGCTTGATATGATTTCAATCTTCTTGAACTTGTAGAGAGTTAGTTTGTGTTCTAACATGTGGTTTATCTTTGAGAATGTCCCATGTGCACTTGAGAAGAATGTGAATTTTGTAGTTTTGGGGTGTAATTCTTTGTAGATATCTATTAAATTCATTTGGTCTAGCACTTCATTTAGAGTCTCTGTGTCCTTGCTAATATTTTGTCTAGATCTATCCAGTGATGTCAGCAGGGTGTTGAAGTCCCCTGCTATGATTGTATTGCTGTTGATTTCTTTTTTAAAGTCCTCCAGAAGATTTTTAATATATTTTGGTGTTCCTCTATTGGGTGCTTATATGTTTACCAAGTTTATATCTTCCTGTTACAGATCCTTTCAATATTATGTAGTGGCTTTCTTTTTTTTTTTTTAAATCCTCACCTGAGGACACTTTTCCATTTTTGGTTCAGGTAGAGTGGGAGAGAGAGAGGAACAGAGAGAGAAGGAGAGAAACATCGACGTGAAAGGGACACATCGAGTGGCTGCCACCCGCATGACCAACCAGGGCCAGGGACAAACTGCAACCGAGGTACATGCCTTTAGCGGGAACCGAACCCGGGTCTCTCCGGACCACAGGCCAACGCTCCAACCGCTGAGCCAAACCGACTAGGGCTGTAGTGGCTTTCTTTATCTCTAGTTATGACCTTCATTTTGAAATCTATTTTATCAGATATGAGTATTGCTACTCCAGCTTTTTTTCCCTTTCCATTTGCTTGAAAGATTTTTTTCCATCCCTTCACTTTCAACCTATGTGAGTCTTTTGTTGTGAGGTGTGTCTCTTGTAAACAACATATGTATGAGTCATGCTTTCTTAACCAATCAGCTACCCTGTGTCTTTTTATTGGAGCATTCAACCCATTTACATTTAAGGTGATTATTGATATGTACTTATTTATTGCCATTTTTGTTTAGTGTGGTTCTATTTTTCTTCCTATTTTTTCTACTAATTACAGCAGTCCTTTTAACATTCTTGCAGTGATGGTTTGGTGCTAATGTATTCCCTTAGCCTTTTTTTTTTTTGTCTGGGAAGCTCTTTTTTGACCTTCTATTTTGAATGATAGCCTTGCTGGGTAGAACAGTCTTGGATTCAGATCCTTGTTTTTCATGACCTTGGTTACTTCATGCCATTCCGTTCTGGCCTATAGTGTTTCTGTTCAGAAGTCAGCTTATAGCCTTATGGGGTTTCCTTTGTAGGTAACCTGTTGCTTATCTCTTGCTGCCTTTAGGATTCTCTCTTTGTCTTTCATTTTTGGCATTGTATTTTATTTTTATTTTTTTAATCCTCACCCGAGGACATTTTTCCATTTTTGTTCAGATAGAGTGGGAGGGAGAGAGAGGGAGAGAGAGAGAGAGAGAGAGAGAGAGAGAGAGAGAGAGAGAAACATTGATGTGAAAGGGATACATCGAGTGGCTGCCATCCGCACTACCTACCAGGACTGGGGACAAACTGCAACCAAGGTACGCGCTCTTAGCAGGAATTGAACCTGGGTCTCTCTGGACTGCAGGCTGATGCTCTAACAGCTGAGCCAAATCGGCCAGGGATAATTTTTGGCATTTTAATTACTACATGTCTTGGCGTGGGCCTGTTTGGGTTCTTCTTAGTTGGGGCTCTCTGTGCTTCTTAAACTTGAATGCCTTCTTCCTTCACCAAATTAGGGAAGTTTTCTGTCACTATTTCTTCAAATATATTCTCTAACCCTTGCTCATTTTCTTCTTCTTCAGGGACTCCTATGATGCAAATATTATTACGTTTCCAGTTACCCCACAGTTCTCTTAAACTGTCTTCCTGTTTTTTAATTGTTTTTTCCTTTTGGTTTTCTGATTGGTTGATTTGTTTACCCTGTTTTCTAATTCACTGATCCAGTCTTCAGCTTCCTCTATTCTGCTGTTTAATTCTTCCAATGTGTTCTTTATTTCTGCTATGTCATTCTTCATTTCTTCTTGGTTGTTTTTAATTTTCAGTTGGTTGATTTTCAATGTTTCTATGTCTTTACTTACGATGTTGATGTCCTTACTCATGCTGTTGAGCTTCCTCAAGATCATGGCTCTGATTCTAGCTCTGTTAACTTGCTTAACTGCATTTTTTGTTGTTGTTCAGATAGAGTGGGAGGGAGAGAGAGGAAGAGAGAGAGAGAGGGAAACATCGATGTGAAAGGGACACATCGAGTGGCCGCCACCAGCACAACCAACCAGGGCCAGGGACAAGCTGCAACCGAGGTACATGCCTCTAGTGGGAACCGAACCTGGGTCTCTCCGGACCGCAGACCAAAGCTCCAACCACTGAGCCAAGCCAGCCAGGGTGCTTAACTGCATTTCATTTATCTCATCTTTGGTAGAGGTCTCTTGTTCTTTCATTTGGGATTTGTTATTTTGTTTCACCATTTTGGCTATCTCAGTGGGTTTTGGAGCCTGGCAAATTTTCCCTGTGGGTGTTGGTGTTTTGCTGTTTTTGGCTCCCTCTACTGGGTTTGGATGAGCGTGGGAGGACCCACGTTAAACACCACTGTCAAGTCTCACTTTCCTGGGTAGAGTTGCAAGCCCAGGAATGGTTTAGTTATCCTCTAGCTTTTTGCTTGGAGGCTATTAGTTGTGGTTTATTGAAGAGCCTTGGGTTCTCAGTTGAATGGAAAACTCCCTCGGGTGTTCAGCATAAGAGGATTTCCCAAGGGTGGGGCAGATGCTGATTGTTAGTGAGCCTCAATTTGCATTTCAATGGCCCACAAGGTGGGGTTGAATCACAGAGGGTAGGGCCACTGCCTCTTCCCAGAGCCCTGGGAAGGAGTAAGATGACCACCGTCCTGCGTGGCCGAAACTCAGCAAAAGCTCTGAGTGCCCTCCGAATCCCAAGTGTCCCCACACAGTTCCAGTCCAGTCACCCTCCCTCTGCCGGAGCCCAAGGTGAGTGGCTGTGGCTGTTTTAGCCTCCATCCCGGCTCTGCACTGCTGAGCTGCCGACCATGAGCTCCCAGCCCCCTCTCGCACCTCCGTGGTCCTACCAGGACTCGTCAGTGTCCCTGGTTATATGGTCCTCCAAGCTGCTTTTCTGTTGCTTTTTTCTGACGATTTGTTTTTATTTTAGTTGTAATTCCACTTTGTCCTGGGAGACGGTCTGTGTAGCTTCCTTCCGTTCACTCCGCTGCCATTTTGGAATCTTCTCGAGTGAGGATTTAAAAAAATATATTCCTTTTCTGGCTATGAAAATATCCTAAATTTGACTGTGATAGTTGCAAAACTCCTTGAATATACTGAAACCACTGAACTTTATACTTAAGTTTTTTATTGAGGTATAGTTGACATACATTATATGACTGTACATGTTAAATAGATGCATTTTTTGGTATGTGGAATATATCTCAATAAAGCTGTCAAATATAGCATTTTTGTTTTAAAAACAACTGGGGGAAATCTCAACCTGTGGATCACGACCCCTTTGGGGGTCGAAAGACCCTTTCACAGGGGTCGCCTAAGACATAACAGTAGCAAAATTATAGTTATGAAGTAGCAAGGAAAATAATTTTATGGTTGGGGGTCACCACAACATGAGGAACTGTATTAAAGGGTCGCAGCATTAGGAAGGTTGAGAACGACTGGATTGGATAGTATTCAGGAGTTATTGTTAATTTTGTTGGGAGTGATAATGAAATGATAATTTTGTTAGGAGTGATCATGGGATGGGTTTTATAAATCCTTATCTGCTATAGACGGAAAATGCTCTGCAGTGAACTCTGTAAGGTCCAGACCCCTCACCAATGCATGGATGCTTCCTTCTCCCCATCTCTCCAGGGGTAAACAGAGGACCAAATTAGCCCTGGCGGTTTGGCTCAGCGGTTAGAGCGTCGGCCTGCGGTCTGGAGAGACCCGGGTTCGGTTCCCGCTAAGGGCGCGTACCTCGGTTGCAGTTTGTCCCCGGCCCTGGTCGGTTGTGTGGGTGGCAGCCACTCGATGTGTCCCTTTCACGTCGATGTTTCTCTCTCTGTTCCTCTCTCTCCCTCCCACTCTACCTGAACAAAAAAATGGAAAAATGTCCTCGGATGAGGATAAAAAAAAAAAAAAAACTCACTGCCTGGCCCTGGCCAGTTATCTCAGTGGTTAGAGCATTGGCCCTTGGAACAGAGTCCCAGGCACATACCTCAGTTGCAGTTTGTCCCTGATCCTGGTTGGAATCGTGTGGGTGGCATCCACTTGATGTGTCTCTCTCACATCGATATTTCTCTCTCTCTTCCCCCCCCCCCCCTCCTGCTCTGTCTGAAGATAAATGCAAAAATGTTCTCGGGTGAGGATTAAATACATACATACATACATACATAAAATCACTGCCTGGAAGATTCAGGTGGAGTCTGGGAACCTGCAATTCTGGTAAAGGCCCCCAGGCCCAGTCTGCTTCTCACAAGCCTGGGGACATGGCCTGAACTCAGTGCGGGTGTGGTAGGCAGTTAGACAGATAAGATCAGAGCAAGGACAATAGGCCAGGTACAGAAGGTCACCAGGGTAGAAAGCCTTGGATGCCTAACAACAGGCAAAACTGGGAAAACAAGGACCTCGCCCCCAGGGTGACCTTTCCTCCCTTAGCTTATGGCTGGTCAGTGCAGTTTAGACCCCTGACCTTCTGTATCACTAGTCATGCATTTTGGACCCTCCCCTGAACTTTCCTCCCTGGGCATGTCTTCCAGGTTAGACCCCCTTAGAGGAGAAACAAACAAGGGGACTGGAGAATAGTCCTTAAACATTAGCCCCCAAGACAATGAGGTTCTGACTCATATCAAATACATCTAGGCCTCAGTTGTGTTTCATCCCCAGGGCCAGAAAAGCAGCAAAACCAGACGTGCCACCCATGGCTGACTTCAGGACCAACCGCATTTATTAATGACCCCCAGCCCTGGCAGTGACCAATCAATCAGTGGAGACCACAACCCTGAAAGGGCACACCTGAAAGCTGATAGGCTATTGAGACCCTCCCCTGGGATTTCCACTAAAATCTCCACCCTTAAAAGCCCTTAGGATGGAGGACCCTGCACTCTATCCTAGCATGCCCTCCCTTCCCCCCTCCTTCTCCCCACTCCAGGTGAATTTTCCTTGCCTCTCCCTTTCTTCTAAGCTGCAAGGGCCCCTCTTCTTTTGCCTCTGTAATTTATTTCCTAAAGCCCACTTCTACCTTTATGACTTTCTAAATAAAGTGTCTCTTACATTTTGAGTCTTGACTCTGAATTCTTTCCTATCCAGAATGCAAGTACAGAGGCTGCTGAACTGAGGTCCAGTCTGACCCAACCGGTCTAACACCTGGTGCCAGTTCTAGCCACAGCCGACAGAAGGACACTGGGGAAAGGTCAAAGTCTAGACTGTTGCTGTGACAATAAGCTGGAAGGGTCCACATGGCCCCTCAGACCACAGTTAGGGTTTGGATTGAGCCATATTCAGGGGAAGTGAGCCCAGAAAGCCGCTCACTCTGGAGGTGGACCCCAAGATGTGTGGGACCCCTGCAGGCACTCACGGCTGGATTTTCAGACTTGCACCCCCTCTGTCTCTCACTCTCTGTTTCTCTGAAGAGGGCTCTCAGAATGTAGATTCAGGTTGGGGGCCCAGGACTCATATGAGGCCTGGAAGAGACCAAAAAAGGGGTTCAAGGCAAACACCCACTCAGACAACCAGCTTGACTGATCTACGTGGCCACAGTGGCCAGAGCTGTGGGAAACGGGAATGCTAACGCCGCTTCTCTTCCAGGCAGACCTAGGAATGCAACAGCTCTTCCTGGGACTCTGGGAAGGGTGCTGCCGACCTACAAAATTCATTACCATTATTGCAGCAACCCTGATTTTCTAGATCCCCACAGTGTCTTCTATACCCTTAAACTTTGTTATGAAACTCTCAAAAACCAATAAAAATTTAAAATCATTTTAATTGTGAGATATATAGTAGGAGTTTGGGGTTGGGGGAGTGTGTGGTAAATAGAAACATGGGCCCCTTCCCATGCTCCAGCTCCCCCTCTCACCCTGGGGGAACATGGGGAAGGCCATCTGTAAGCAGACTGTGAGACCATGGGAACCAGGCCAGCAAAAAAGGCCAAAGAGAAACTGCTTCTGGATGTGCACCTGGATTGTAAACAGCTAGCATTTTGATCTCACATCACTTGCTCACGGACACATCCACCTCCCCCGCAATGCCCTGTTTTTCTCTGTGCTCTGTACTCTATAAAACCCTGTGTTGGAAAAGTCTGGGTGGTGGCAAAGCAGTAGCACCGGCCAGCAACCCCCCGTTCAGCTGGTCTAAAGGCTGGATGGGACTTAGCGGGACTTCACCACCACTGGCAGCCGGTGTGACAGTGAACTTCACCAGGTGGCCGCCATCAGTGTGCACATAAATCCTAATAAACCCATGTCTTTCACAGCCAGTCCTCCAGGTTATATCTTTGGAATCCACAAACAATATGCCGAGGTTTTCTGGGACCTCGGCACTTTGCATAATAGGGAGTAAAATGAGGAAGGAGTTTTGAAATTAAAAAAAGCAACGGCAGGTTGTTGCAATGCCCTAATGGGACCCACGAGTTTACTTATGGAAACAGGGTTAGCTAGATAATCTTAATAACAAATATCCAATGTGGTCCCCCATTTTCTTCTGAGGCCAGCGGCCGGGGTTTATCATTATAGATGAGGTAACTCAGGCCTCAAGGAGACAGACAGGGACTTATAAATGCCGCTTTCTAAAACCTACTGTCTGGGCCCAGGGTCATCCCATGGACTGAGAGGTCCCAGTTTGATTTCTGGTCATAGCACATGCCAGACGCAATCCCCAGTAGGGGGCGTGCAGGAGGGAGCCAATAGGTTTCTCTCACTTTGATGTATCTACCTCTCTCTCCAAAAGAAAAAAAATCAATAAAGACATATTCTAAAACACACTGCCTAGGAGATGCAGGTGGGACCTGGGAACCCGCAGTTCCGGGAAACGTCCCAGGTCGGGATGGCTAATCAGCAGGTCAGGGAGGTTATAGATAGACAAGCACACAGACAGCAGGAGAGCCCAGGTTTTCCAATTCAGCAGTTCTCAACAGTGGTGATTTGGCCCCAGTGGGCTTTTGGCAACATCTGGAGACATTCTGGGTTGTCACAACTATGGGGAGCTCCTGGCATCTGGTGGGTGGAGGCCAGCAAAGCTTCTTAACATCCCACGGTGCATAGGATAGTCTTCAACGCAAAGAATTATCTAGCCCAAATTTCAGTATTGCTGAGGACAAGAAATCTGACAATCTGGCTGCTTAATAATGACTTGCTTCAGTGCCCGAGCCCCCAAATCTTGCGGTGGCCTGACCAAGGGCACCAGCCCACGGGCCATGCCTGGGGCCCCTCCCAAATCTTCTCTTGAGAAGCTTCCTTGGTGCTGCCCTAGTTTCCCAGGCACCATTAAGCTTGTCTGGGGTGAATGTGAGGGCCTGTGCAGAATGACAGGTGCCCATAAGGGTGGCAGAGGACACTAACCCAGCCAGCCCAGAGAAAGGAAGTGGGAGGGGCAGGTGAGGTGACCTCTGCTATAAACATGGCATTTTGACTGCCAACCTGACTGGTAGGTGGGTGCAGACACCTAGCTAAGTAGCTTGCACCATCATAGAACCATCTACCAAGGCAACCGCCTACAATGGGTCATTGTGGCAACCCCAGCAACCTCAGCAAGGCGGCATTCTCTAAAGACAGGGATATTCCTAAGGGCACATAGTCCTCTGAGGACTGCACAACCAGGTCTGAACCTGTCCATCTTCCCCTTTCCTGAGCCTGTTGGGCCACTCTGGCTACTCATACATTCTAGAAGCCTTCATCCATTAAGGTAGGCAAGGGGCAGGCTGCTCTGCGGGGGCTGGCACCTTAGACACTTGTGTCCACCTCTTTGGCCTCCAAGGCCCTCCATAACCTGCCCTCAGCCACCCGTGTGGCCTTCTTTGTCTTTAGTAACAATTTTTGTCTTCAAGACTATCTTGTTGATAGCATAGTCACTCCAGCTCTCCTCTGGTTACTGCTTACATGGAATATCTTTTTTCTTTTTTTTTATTCCCACCCGAGAACATTTTTCCTTTTTTTTTACAGATAGAGTGGGAGGAAGAGAGAGAGAGAAACATCTACGTGAAAGGGACACACCCAGTGGCTGCCACCTGCCACCAGGGCCGGGGACAAACTGCAACCGAGATACGTGCCCTTAGCGGGAACCGAACCCGGGTCTCTCTAGACCGCAGGCCAACGCTCTAACCGCTGAGCCAAACCGACAAGGGCTACATGGAATATCTTTATCCATCCTTTTACTTTCAACCCACTTATGCCCTTGAATCTAAAATGTATCTCGCAGACAGCATATAGGTAGAATTTTTTTTTTTAAAGATTGATTCTGCCAATCTCTGTTTTGTGTGTGTGTGTGGTAAAATACACATAACAATATTAAAGTGAACAATTCAGTGGCATTTAGTACCTTCACGAGGCTTGCAACCATCACCTCTAAGTAGATTTTTTTTTTTTTTTTTTGGTACGTGCCCCTCGCGGGAACCAAATCCAGGATTCTCTGGTCCACAGGCTGACGCTCCAACCGCTGAGCCAAACCAGCCAGGGCTAAGTAGAATATTTTCATTACCCCCAAAGAAACCCTAGGTCCATCAGCAGTCACTCCCATTGCCCCCAGCCCCCAGTCACTAATCCACTTTCTATCTCTAAGTCCAGACTTTATATATAAACAGAACCATACAGTATGTGGTCTTTGTGTCTGTCTGCTCCTACTTAGCACAATGACTTACAGCTCATCCATGTTGTCAACTTGCCTCTGTCGCCTGGCATCAGCCTACCTTGGCCAGACTGAACTCTCTCTTCTCCCCCAGACACCAGGCGTGTTCTCACAGGGCTCTGGGTGCGGGACTTTGCTAAGGTCCCATCCATCTCAGTTTCCCTGCTCAGTTCAAATCTCTGAATAATAATAGTGATCACTGATTGGGCACCTAGAATATGTGGAGCTCTGTGCTAAGCACTTCCCATGCATTACCTCGTTTAGTTTTCATTCTTGCAGCAATCTTGGGAGGAGGAAATCATCACCATTTCCCCACCCTTTCCAGTTGGAAGTGGCAGCATGCTCAGCGCCCCACAGACCTATGCCTTTCACTGACCCACTCGGCCCAAGACTGGCCAAGTCTCCATTTTCTAACACTGTGACACCGAGTGGGTTCCTCGACCTCTCTGTGCCTCAATTTCCTTACCTGTAAATTTGGGATAATAATAGCACCTGCCTCACAGAGTTGCTATGAAGATTAAAAGAGCTTCTGGGGCCCGGCCAGTGTGGTTCAGTGGTTGAGCATCTACCCATGCACCAAGAGGTTGCCGGTTCGATTCCTGGTCAGGGCACATGCCCAGGTTGTGGGCCCGATCCCCAGTGGGGGGCATGCAGGAGGCTGCTGGTCGATGTTCTCTCTCATCGATGTTTCTATCTCTCTCTCCCTCTCCCTTCCTCTCTCTCTAAAATCAATAAAGAAAAAAAAAAAGAGCTGCTGGGCTAGCGTGGCTCCTTGGTTGAGCGTCGACTTATGCACCAACGGGTCACTGGTTCGATTCCGGTTGGGGCACATGCCAAGTTGCAGGCTTGATCCCCAGTAGGGGGCATGCAGGATCGATGTTGACACTTCTCTCTCATATATGTTTCTATTTCTCCCTCTCACTTCCTCTATCTCTAAAAAACCAATTAAAATATTGTTTTGAAAAAGATTAAAGGCGCTAACAGACATAAGTATCTAGCTTACCTGGCAAATGATGGGCCTTTACAATCTGTGCCCACCATATATGACGTGCTGGCTTACTCTCTGACTGAGTGGTCTTGGCTTGTGGCCTCCCTACCACTCGTCCTGCCTCCCTGGCTGACCCCTGTCCCCTGAGGTCAGACCAGCCTACTCTAGGGTGGCTTAGCTCATATCCAGGCCCTCTCATGGTCTACCTTCTGAATAAGAACAAATGCTTCTCCCTAGTACCTGATATACCCAAGGTAGAACGCTAGACCACTTTCCAGCTCATTGTCCACGACAGCCAATATGACTGTCCCTTATGCCCCAAGTGGGCCCTGTACTGGCTCCTGCCACTTGCTCCTCTAGAAAGGGCCCCTTCCAATCTTTGTCTGCTGAACTTCAATCCAGCCTCAGCGCTCTGACTCCTCAGACCTGACTCCTTCCCCTAAAGCTCTGCTCTCAGTTCTCTTTACGTCATGTGCCTCGGAACGGCTGATAGAGAAGGGATGCTCTCTATCAGCCTCTGTACATCCATCCTCCATGCCCACCATGCCCTTGGTGCCTTGGAGGTTGACCCACGGGTGCTGAGCTCACCATACCTCTGGCCCTCCCGTTTAGCCAATGGGAAAATGACAGGAGAGAGGGCAGAGTATTTATTGCCCAAGATGAAAAGTCTTCCCCAAGACTATAGGCCCTGATGGCTAAGCATGTGCTGCGCAGGGAGGCAGGAGACTGCATGGTCCAGGCGGGCCCAGGGTCAGAGGCCTCAGCTCCTCTCCTGCTCTGCTGTCACTGGCTGCAGCGCCATCAGCAAATCACTGAACATTTGTGAGTGTCAATTTCTCACCTATTAAGTAGGGATCATCCTCTTCCCTGTTGTTTGCATGGCTTGTTCCTATAGATTTTTCTCACTTGCTTTCTGTCTGTCACCCTTGCTAAAACATGAACTCCTATTCCCCATGACTCCCATGGTGCCTCCCTCATAGGAGGTCCTCAATTATTACCATTTTTTATTGAGGTGAGGTTCACATAACACACAATGAACTATTTTAAAGAGAATAATTCGGTGGCATTTAGTGCATTCACAATCAACCACTGCCTCCATCTAGTGCCAAAACATTTCCATCAGCCTAAAAGGAGATCCTACAACCGGTAAGCAGTCACTCCCCATCCCCCTCTGTACAGCCTGGCAACCACCAATCTGCTTTCTGTCTCTATGGGTGTGCCCATTCTGGACTTCTCATATAAATGGAATCACACAATATGTGGTCTTTGTGTCTGGCTTCTTTCCTCGACACTTGATGATGAATGCAAGCTTGGAGCTTTGGTTCGGCCTCACTCCTGAATGGGAAGGGCCCATCACCAGGGGACACGGGGAATAGTGAGTGTGATACCTGGGAGGAGAGCAAGGGGTCAAGAAGCGTCTAAAGGCCAGGGGGGTTACCTTTTCTATGGCTTCTTCATTGCCCTCTGCCATCTTCCGGAGCTTTATCAGCTGCCACAGGTCCTGGGCAGGCCGGCCAGTCCCTTGGCTGGCCTCCAGCAGCATAGAGGTAGAGGGCAGTGCCTGCATCGTGACCAGCTGGCTCTCTATTTTGTCGATGCGGGTCACTACATGGTCGAAGATGTTATTCAGCCTCTTCATGGGGTTGAGGATGGGCTGAGCGTCTCCCTCCCGGGGCATGAACACAACCTGCGAGGACTGGAGGAAGTCCTCGTCCCCCGAGAGGACCTTCTTGAGCTCAGCCATGTGGATGTGCTCCAGGATGCCTTGGAGCAGAAGGTGCAGGGCCTGGAAGTTCAACACACCGCACTGCGGGACGGCAATGTTGACCAGCTCAGAGAATGTGACCGAGAAGCTCATTCTGCCAGGGCAGTTGGCCGGGATGGGGTTCCGAGTGTCCCTGGGGAAGGTGGTGGCTTTCGGTGGACTCACGAGCTGCACAGAAAATGCTCAGAAGTCCAGGGAGGCTGTAAGTCACAGCAGTCAGAGAGAAAATGGCCTCTGTCTTGGCCAGAGCTCAGATGAGAGTTGCTAGGCTACCAAAGAACATGGCAGTGGGCATGCTTCCGAGGGTCTGGAGTGGGGCAGAGCGGGTGCTCAGTTAATAGCTGATGAATGTTTGAACAAAAGCTGGCCTTTTCATTCAAGCCATTTGATTACGCAAGACCCAGTGACCCTTTCCAGGAAGAATAACGGGAAGGTGATGGAGGGCAGCTGGCTCCTTGGAAGTCTCTAGAATCAGAACAGGAGACAGAATTCTTGGAGTTAGGAAAGCCCGGGTTTCAGGAACAGAATCTGAAGAGTTAAGCTGATTGCCGGACAATGGCCAAAGGCCAGCAGGTGTTCCAGTTTCCGGAGGAGGAAGGTGAAAAGTGCGTGAGGCAGCACTTTTGTCAGGTCTGATCCTGCATGTCCCTGCCCTCCTGGGGACATGAATGACCTCCCGAACTGTGCTGTGCTCCCTCCTTGAGCTGGGGCTCACCAAGACCCAGTGCTCTAAGAGCCTTAAGGACATGGCCGTGAGCCAGCTGCCACAGAACTTGAAGGCTGCCTGGTCCCCTATGTTCAGGCCCTGCCATTGTCAGTTCTCATGCAAGAAAATGGCAGCTTGCTGGTCCTGGTCTCCTGGAGAAGTCTGCAGGGAAGCCCCAATTCAACCCCTGGAGCCCCGACTCCTGGTCCACCCCAAAATTCCTTGTGGATAGTATACACTGCTTATACACAGCACACAGCATGAGCCCCGCTCAGGGGTTGAGTTGGCGTCCCCGTAGAAGATACAGCGATGTCTCTCCACTTTGGGTTCATGTGCATTACTCTTTCTCAGCAGTTGTGTGACCTTGTATAAATGACTTAACCTCTCTGAATCTCAGCTTCCCTTCCTGCAAGATGGGAAATAAAACCTTCTATGTGGAGTTGCCATGCAGGGGTGGGGGCAGTATGCAGGACTGTAAAAATAACACAAGTAGCCCAACTGGTGTGGTTCAATGGTTGAGCGTTGACCCACGCACCAAGAGGTCACTAGGTCGACTCCCAGTCAGGGCACATACCCAGTTTATGAGCCGGGAACTGAACCGTGACGGAGGTACATGCCCTTGACTGGAATCGAACCCGAGACTGTTCAGGCCGTGGGCCAATGCTCCAATCGCTGAGCCAAACCGGCCAGGGCTAATCACAGGTTCTTGACCTCATGTCAACAAATGCTTCTGCTGAGGCCATTACTACTCTATCAGCAAAACCTAGCTCTTAAGGAATAACAGAAGCTGATGCTGGGACTCTCAGTGCTGCAGTACTCTGTTCTCTTCAGACACTCTCCAGAACTGCTCAGTTCCGCTGAAGAATTCACCCACCTTGAGAGGCAAAAAAAAGGCTCACATTGTAATAAAGGTATACATCCCCAGTTCTGTCTGGGCTCTACTTAGATACTATTTACTTATTTATTTGTAACAACTTTACCTATAACTCTCATACCATACAATTCACCCATGTAAAGTATACAATTCAATAACTTTTATTATATTCACAGAGCTGTGCAACCATTACTACAATCAACTTACAAACATTTTCATCCTCCTAAAAAGAAATACTGCCCCCGTTCCCAGTCACTCTCTAGTTCCTCAACCCCCAGTCCCCAGCAATCACTCATCTGCTTTCTGTTTCTATGGATTTGTCTATTCTGGACATTTCACATGACTGAATATGTGCCCTTCTGTAACGGATTTCTTTTATTTAGCACAATGTTTTCCAGGTTCATCCAGATTGTAGCATATGTCAGCACTTCATTCCTTTTTATGGCTGAATAATATTCCATTTATAGATAGACTAGTTTGCTTATCCATTCATCCACTGATGGATATTTGGGCTGTTTCTACATTTTAACTATTGTGAATGATGCTGCTATGAACAGTTGTGTACAAGTTTTTGTTTGAATACAAGTTTTCAGTGATTTTAGGTCTCTACCTAGGAGTGAAATTGCTGGGTCATATAGTAACTAACTCTATGTTAACCCTCCGAGGAACTGCCAAACTGTTTTCCACAGCAATGCATTATTTTACATTCCCACCCACAGCAAATGAAGGCTCTAATTTCTCCCCATCGTCACCAACACTTGTTATTGTCTGACTTTTTTTTTTTTTTATCCTCACCCGAGGACATTTTTCCATTTTTTGTTCAGGTAGAGTGGGAGGGAGAGAGAGGAACAGAGAGAGAGAGAAACATCGACGTGAAAGGGACACATCGAGTGGTTGCCACCCTCACAACCCAACCAGGGCCGGGGACAAACTGCAACCGAGGTACGTGCCCTTAGCGGGAACCGAACCCGGGTCTCTCTGGACCGCAGGCCGACGCTCTAACCGCTGAGCCAAACCGGCCAGGGCTTGTCTGACTTTTTTTATTACAGCCATCCTGGGGATGGACAATGTGTTCTGTCCAGTCTTAAGTAGCAGCTACTATTCTGTGAGACTTGACAACTCATCCGGCAAGACACCAGAGGGTCTAACCAAAGCCCAGCTAGGACATCGTTCTCTGAACACCCTCCTGACCAGCAACAACAGGCAAAGCTCTGGATATAGTAGATGAGTGTTCTGAGGACTGACTTTGTCCGTCTTCAGCTATGGGGAGGTGGGGACGGGGAGCAGCTCCTGACAATGGGAACTGGCCTAGCACCATAGGCCCTGTAGTTGACTGGGAGGGCCCTGGTACACTCCAGTGGTTACAAACAACTTTACAGAACACCAGACCCATAGGGCCACTCTGCTCCCATGAAAGGCCAAGACAAACCAGACCAGTTGTAATTAGGTCTGGACTTGGACAAAAATAAAAATACTGTCCAAATCACAAACATGACCAGATAGCCCCTTATCCTGGCTAACATGAGTGACCACTTCTTCTTGACCAACTAAAATTTTGGCTGTTTCATTCCTTGTGCCTTCTTGATAAGGTTGATTAAAATATCCAGTCACAGAAGTAGCCCTGCTTCCTGGCAGTACCCAATCCAGAACACTCCCCCCAGTCACATGGGCCCAAGTCCTATCATAAATCCCTCTCACTTAACCCTCTTACGAGATGCCCCTGGATTCCCCACTGTGTCATATAACTTAACAATTTAAGGGCTGCCTTGACCTCTGTGAGCTTCACAGAGCCTTTGGGTTCCCTTGTTCCTCTTAAACATTCCCTCACCTCCACCCAACAAGAAAGGCTCTTCACCCAGCTGTTTCCCCAACCAGCCCAGCCAACTGCACTCTACTCTGGCCTCATCCGAGGGGCTTCAGTTCCCTGCCACCTTCTGAAACTATTCAAACAAGTCAATCACCTCCTCCTGCAGGAACAGGTGGGTGCCCCACCCCTGTTACTACAAAGGCTGCAGCCCACAGTCCCAGCTGGTTTGGTCTGTCCCTGAGTGCCGCCCTGAGCAGCCCAGCCCTGCATGTGGTGTCCTCTCCCCGCCTCTCTGAGTGCACGTGGCTGATAACTGCTGATGATCTCAGCTGTCCAGTGCTGGGTGTCGTACTGCTAAGGCAGGGGCCCTCCCACACCAGTGGGGTGAAAGGGGTGTTTCAGAATACGCATGGCGTGCATTCTCCCTTGTGGCACCAAGTCAGTAAACCCAACTTTGCTCAACTACAGACTAAGGATTGTGGAGCTGTAGTATTATGGAACCATAAGCAAGACTTTCCTACTTCCGAATGGGAAGATCAGGGAAATGGGTAGTTTAGTACTGTCACACAGCCGAGAAGGGGGCCTGAAGCCAGATCAAGGGGCTCCCCATGGGCCTTACAAAGAAATGTGAGCAACGGAATGTAAAGTAATTCTTGGTCACGGGGGACTAGGCTGGGTACGTGGAAGTAATGGCTCTGTCTTTCTGGAGGGACGGCCAGTATCTAAAACCATTTCGGGAGTCCTGTGGGAGGTGGAGTGTCAGTTACTAGTTGCCTTTGGGAAAGTTGTATACATTGCAGGTGATTTGATGCTTACTCTGAAGCTAGAGCACCAGCATTTAAAAAAATGCCCCAGTTGGTGCTGACAGCTCCCGGGGCCCAAGGACAGTGTTCCTCCAAAATCTAAGAAAGGGAAGCTACCACCCTGTCCGGTTTGGCTCAGAGGTTAGAGTGTCGGTCCTCAGACCTAAGGTTGCAGGTTTGATTCCAGTCAAGGGCATGTACCTAGGTTGCAGGTTCGATCCCTGGCCCAGTCGGGGTCATGTGGGAGGCAACCAATTGATGTGTCTCTCTCACATCGATATTTCTCTCTCTGTCTCTCCCTCCCTCCTTCCCACTCTCTCTAAAAATCAATGGAAAAATATCCTTGGGTGAGGATTAACAAAAAAAAGAAAGGGAAGCTACTAAGTCAGACTAGGTTGCAACAATTCAGAGGGGTGAAAATTCAGCTCAAAAAGCCCAATCTGGTCTTAGGCCTTCAAGGCAAGGGCTACAAGCCAACAAGATACTGATATGTTTCCTGGCACCGGGCACCTGGCACTGGGCCTCTGGCACTGGGCCTGACACTGACTCTTCAGTCTTTCCTTCAACCAATGTTTACTGAGCACCTACTAGGTGCTGTTCGTAAGCACAGAGGAAACCATAGCGAGCAGGTCAGAGATGGTCTCTGATCTCACAGAACGTGCAGGCTAGTAGGGAAGATGGACACTTATTTTACAACCAAGAAACAAAATAGCTTCAGGCAGTGCTAGGAATCAGAAAGATATAAAACAGGACAAAATGAGAATGGGGGATGGGCACTAATTTAATAGGTTTGTTGGAGTAGCCAGCCTCCAAGTGGCTCCCAAAGGTACCCCTGGGACTCACACCCTTGTGGTCTGCTCCCATCCTATCCTGGCTGGTTGTGTACCTTATTCCACCAATGCATCTATGTACTCCTTCACTTCACATTACAGAATGGCAAGATTTGGGAAAGTTGTATATGTTGCAGGTGATTGGATGTTGCTAAATTGGAACATGCATGATAAAAATGAAAAGAAAAAAAAAAGCCAATGTGTTAGACTTGAAAGAATCCATAAACTTTAAAAATTATGTCATTTTAGGTCCAGCCTGTGTGGCTCAGTGGTTAAGCATTGACCTATGCACCAAGAGGTCGCCGGTTCGATTCCCGGTCAGGACACATGCCCAGGTTATGGGCCCGATCCCCAGTGGGGGGCATGCAGGTGGTGGCCAATTAATGTTCTCTCATCGATGTTTCTATCTCTCTCCCTCTCCCTTCCTTTCTCTCTAAAATCAATAAAGGGGAAAAAAATTATGTCATTTTAGGTTTGGAAATAATTCTTACAAAAATGAAAGACCTAAAGACCTGGCTGCTTGAGTGGAAGCAGCCACCAGCCATGCTACAGGATATTCTCCGCTTCCTGGAGAATTTGCCGGCCCCAGGGAGGACCCATCCTAAGGCCGACAGACAGCAGCTGTGACCTGGCACTGCTCACTTCTGATGGTGGGACCCTAATTCAGACAATTTCAGGATGAACTTGTTACTGGGATAGTCTTTGAATGGCTGCTTGGGGCAAGAAGCCAATAACATGATTGGAAACAAGTAGTGTTTTTTCCTCCCAAATAAATTGAGGTAAAAGATTATCACTTCTATAAAGTGCCATTTATCTGCTTTGCTGGGACAAGCCTTTTTATTGTTGTTAATCATCACCCAACGATGTTTTTATTTAAAAAAAAATTGTTTTCTTTATTGGTTTTTTAGAGAGAGGAAGGGAGAAGGAGAGAGAGATAGAAACATCCATAAGAGAGAACATCGACTGGCTGCTTCCTGCATATCCCCCATTGGGGATCGGGCCCACAACCTGGGCATGTGTCCTGACCAGGAATCAAACCGGCAACCTCTCGGTGCATAGGTCGACGCTCATCCACTGAGCCATACCGGCTGGACGATATATATATATATATTTTTAGATAGAGAGAGAGTAGGAGGGAGGGAGAGAGAGAACAAAAAAGAGAGTGAGAGAGACACATTGATTGGTTTGCCTTCTACAGGACCCCGACTGGGGCCAGGGATCAAACTGCAGCTGAGGTATGTGCCCTTGACCAGACTCCAACCTGTGACTCTGTTGTGGCGCGAGAGAACCGAGAGACCACCAGAGCCAAATTAAAGCCAAATAGAGAGCAAAGCCGGCCAGCGATTGATCCCCAGTTCTCGGAGATCAGCCCCGACTTTCAGCTGATTTTTTATTTTTATTTATTTTTATTTTTTATTTTTTGGTATGTGCCCCCTAGCATGAACTGAACCCGGGACTCTCTGGTGTGCAGGCCAATGCTCCAACCACTGAGCCAAACCAGCCAGGGCTGATTTTTTATTTTATAGGGGGTTTGTTACAAACTTCTGCAGCTGGAATTTCTTGTTGGCCTTGGGCAGAGCAAACAAGCAAGTACAGAAGCGGAGGCAGTTAGCGATAAGCAGGAGGGAACGGAGGTGGGAGGGAGCTGAGGCGAAAGGGACTGGGTGAACTGGGTCAGCACATACCTATCCTACTATTCATTTTATTTTCTAAGTTCTCAAAACTAACAAATTCGCTTAGAGGACAAATTCATTTAGGGGTACCAGGCCAGCTGGTACTTCCTCAGGTTGCCTCTGAAAGCTTCATAGTTGGCCTTTTGTTTATTTAATCAGGACAAAGTGATAGGAGCAGGCCAGAACATTCATTCCCTGCTGGGTTTTTTTATCCTCACCCGAGGACATTTTTCCTTTTTTGTTGTGATTGTTCAGATAGAGTGGGAAGAAGAGAGGAAGAGAGAGAGAGAGAGAAACATCAACGTGAAAGGGACACATCAAGTGCCTGCCACCCACACGACCCAACCAGGGCCAAGGACAAACTGCAACCGCGGTAGGTGCCCTTAGCAGGAACCGAAACCAGGTCTCTCTGGACCGCAGGCCGATGCTCTAACCGCTGAGCCAAACTGGCCAGGGCCCCACTGGTTTTATGTACAAGTCAAATCATTGACCTTTTTTATTTTTCTTATTAAGGATACCAACTCTGTCCCTGTATTATTGCCGAATTATTGGCATAGAAATAGCAGGTTTCGCCTAGTGCCACACAGAGTCCTCCCTGCTTGAGGAAAGGGAGATCTAAACCTCATCTGTTTTGTATTGTTCGAGGTTATACTTAGGTGGGAGTATGCAAGTCCCTTGCCCCTGGATATCCCCTAAAGTTAACTTGGGCTGGTCCCATGTACAGTTGTCAGCATCTGGGGGCTGGGAAATTGGTTCAGAGGCCTAGCCCTATATAATAAGGTGGCCTCAAATTTAGGCATAACCAGCAGTCAGCCCCTATGACCTTCCTGTGGCCTAATAAAGTCTGGCTGACTAATGACAGTAATCTGAATGGGGTCAGATTTTCCTATAGGGAAACCTTGGTCTTGGTTAACCTTCTAAAACTTGAATGAGGGTTCCTGCTTCTCAGATAGTCCTTAGCAGTAAATGTGGTTTCATAATCCCAAGATGGACAAAAGTATTCGTTTGTATTCAAGCAACTTGTGGTGACTGTACCGCTCCCTGGGCATATATAGATTCCTACCTGTTGTAGTCCCCATTCCCCCATAGATGTCCCATAAGCCCAAGGTAGGGGCCCTTCTATATGACGTTAATCTTCAGTAATACTATCTGTGCCTAGGGTGCTTCTCATGAGGTCACATAGGTTGAGACTAAAAATAGGTTTTTCTCTCCCCTTTGTGGTAACATTTCTTAAGACCTTCCCCAACATCCCATTTCTAAGTTCCCAGTTCCACTGGGGCCCAGATCTATAAAGATTCCCCTGTACAGTCATAATCAGAAAAAATTAGAGTCCCGATAAATGCAAGAGTCTTATTTTTAAGGGATCTGGAGAGGCCTGGACCATCCATTCTGCTTTTTTCGTCTTCAGCCAGGAATGGTGCAGTCAGATGGGGATGCTGTTGACCTTGACAGCTGGTGCAGGCAGGATGACAGTATATGGTCTCTTCCAGGCCGGAGTTAGTCCCTGGGTGGTGAATTTCTTTATTTACGCCAAGTCCCTGGGCTGGAAAGGGTGCACAGAGTCCGAGGTGGGCACGGGCAGAGCATCACGGATGTGTTTATGGACAGCCTTCTGGGCAGACTGCAGGGCCTGCACGAACTGTAAGAGGGCGAGGGGGAGCAGAGTGGTCCAGTTTTCACCGGTTTCTAAAGTAAATTTGGTTAAGGTTTCCTTTAAGGTTCTGTTCATGCGCTCTACCTGCCCAGGACTCTGTGGGCGGTAAGCTCAATGGAGCTTCTAATTTATATTTAACCCCTTAGAGATACCCTGTGATATCTTTGCTATCAAGGCCGAGCCGTTGTCTGATCTAAGGGTCAGGAGTAGCCTAAACCTATTACTCCCTTTATTACATCCTAGACTGTTATTCTATCACTAGGGGCAGGCTCTCCCTCTCTGTGTCCTGTTCCTTTCCTTCTTGAGTGTTCCTCCAACGTCCTGTCTTCCTATAATATGTATGTTCCTTTCTTTTACCTTTTCTTATTTCCTCTGCATAATCCTTCTCTTCTTATTTCTGCCCTCTCCACAATCCTTCTTCAGCTTGCTGATAGACCCTCTATGACTTTTCTAGTCCCTCCCCTGACATGAACCTGAGAGCTTGCTCAATCTATCTGCTGTGTGCACATCCCCCAGCTTTTCTCCTCCTCCTCCCTACTTAGACCTACACATTCCTGCTTCCCTCCGCCTTCTCCTTTGCCCTGTGACCTTACTGGACATTGCCTGCCTCTCAGGAGTTCAGTGAGCTTGGTGTAACCTAAGTGGGTGGGCTGGTGCAGCTGGTTGACTAAAGTCCGACCCAGAGCTTCTGGGACTAACAACCTCCCATCAGGCCGTGTCCATCATCCATTGATTTCCTTTATGACTTGTTTCTGCTTGGCTAAGTCATTTTCCAACCCAGTATAAGTAAGAGTCAGGCAAACTTGGGTTTGGCCTGGTGACTGATATCTGGAGAGGTCCCCACTGGTTTTAGGGCCACCTGTCGAGCTTCCTTATCTGCAGCATCGTTTCCCCTTGCCGCTGTGGAGTTCCCTTTTTGATGTCCTTTACAGTGAACAATGGCAACCCTTTGAGGTAGCCAGATGGCCTCTAACAGGGCTAGGATTTCAGCTTTATTTTTAATTTTCTTTCCCTCTAAGGTGAGAAATCGCCGCTCCTGATAGAGGGCCCCATGTACTTGAGCAGTAGTGAATGCGTATCTACTGTCAGTATAAATGTTTATAGTCTTCTTTTCCCCAATGTAGGGCTTGTATTAAGGCTATAAGTTCAACCCTCTGTGCAGAAGTCCCATGTTCCAATGCCTGTGCCCAGAGTACCTTATCTTGTGTTACCATAGCAGCTCCTGCATATTTGGTGTCGTTTTACATAAAGCTGTTCCCATCTGTGTAGAGATCAGCATCTGGGTCTGGCTAGGGTGTGTCTCTGAGGTCCCTTCAAAGACTAGTCAAGGAGTCTAGGACCTCGAGGCAGTTATGAACAGGTTCTGCTGGATCATCATCACGCAGAAAGGTCGCAGGGTTTAGGGCAGTAGTCTTTAGGAATTTAATCCTTGGGGGTTTAACAAGAGCACTTGATATTGGACCATTCTGGCATGGGACATCCATCATTCACGGGGTGCTATAATTTGTAAATCTTGTCTCAGGGTCAGCTTAGAGGCTTCCTTAGTGAGCAGGGCTATAGCCGTTATGGCCTTTAAGCAGTGTGGCCACCCAGAGGCTACTGGGTCTAGTCTCTTAGGCAGGTCACTGGACGTTTCCAGGGACCGAGGGCCTGTGTGAGTACTCCTTTAGCAATCCCCTGGTTCTCAGAGACGAATACTGAAAAGGCTTATTAAGGTCAGGTAGGGTCAGGGCCGGGGTGCTGATGAGAGCCTCTTTTAGTTCTTGGAAAGCCTTTTCCTCAGTTTCAGGCCAAGTTAAACCGTCTGTCTTTCCCCCTGTACTGGTGTATAGGGGCTTTGCGATTTCCGCAAGTTGGGGTATCCAGAGGTGGCAGTACCCAATTGCTCCTAGAAATTCCTGGACCTGTTTCTGTGTTTGTGGTTGGGTATTTTCAGAATGGCCTCAGTGTGGTTTGTGGAGAGGGACCGTTTTCCTCCTCTCAGTTCATAGCGTAGATAGGGGGCATTCTCAGTGCATAACTGAGCTTTCCCTCAAAACCCTCTAACTTCTGTCATTTCCGCCTAGTCTCTGGAGCTGGCTGGGTAACAAAAGCAATATTAGTAGCTCTCCTATATCAGGGACTTCCGGCTCTATGGGTGTAGACAGCCAGTTAGCTTCCATCAGACGCTCCAAGAAAGTGGCTGGTGGCTCTCCTGGCTTCCGAATAGTCTGGCTTACCTTAGATAGATTAGCTGGTTTCTTAGTCGTTACCCAGATGTCCTGTAATAGAGTCAGGCGACATTGTTCGAGAGCCTCCTTACTTTGGAGATGTGGGTAGCCGGTGACGAAGAAGGTCGGGATCAGAGGTGGGTTCTCCGTCTGGCCTGAGAACAGCCTTAGCTGCTTCTCAATAGATTCTATCCCTTTCTTCAGAGGTGAAAAGGACCGGCAGAAGCTGCTGACAATTATCCCAAGTGGGCTGGGGGTGAGGAACAGTTTCTAACAGAGAGATTAATCCCTGGGGTTTGTCAGAGAAAGAGGGGTTTTGTTGTTTCCAATTATATAGGTCACTAGTGGCGAAGGGAACACGTACCATAAAAGGCCGGCAGACGACAGAGTAATGAGTGATTCAGGGGCTGGCACATCAACAGTTAAATAGCTTGCCTGTGAGAATGTTAATCAGCCTTGCAGAGAGGCATTGAGCCCTCACCATAAAGAAGCCAATACATCCAATCATCATCTTTTTTATTCTTTCATGTCAATTTCCTATCTTCTATCATTTATAAATCTTAAATCCTTATTTATTTATTTATCCTCACCCAAAGACATTTTTCCATTTTTTGTTCAGATAGAGTGGGAGAGGGAGAGAGGAAGAGAGAGAGAGAGAGAGAGAGAGAGAGAGAGAGAGAACATCAACGTGAAAGGCACACATCGAGTGGCTGCCATCCGCACGACCAACCAGGGCCGGGGACAAACTGCAACTGAGGTACGTGCCCTTAGTGGGAACCGAACCCGGGTCTCTCTGGACCACAGGCCGACGCTCTAACTGCTGAGCCAAACCGGCCAGGGCAATCCTTATTATTTTTATAATTTCCTTTCATAAAGCCCTTCTCAGGTGGAGACCCAAAGTACATCAGAGGTATCATTTTATCCATGCTAAGTAACCATTGCTCAGATCCATTTTTCCCTTTTTTACATGTGAGTAAATTGTAGCACTACGAAAGAAAAAAACTTTCTCAGTTAAGCCAAAAGAGCTTGATCCTCAGGCCTCTAGGGCTTAATCACATTCTTTCTTTGAATAATCCAAGCATGTCTTTACCAAATATCTTATATGCCCCTTGAGAGTGAAAACTGTGTTAAGTCATCTGCATTGATTTGGTTTTCTTTCAGAAGGAGAGAAAAAAAATCCTTGAGGAATTCCATGTTCTATTGGAATGACCCAAAGCTAATTCCAGGTCAAGAAAAAGTTTCTTAAAATTTAATTCCTGGGAAGGTGGTCAAATATATTTGACCAAAAGATTATATATTATTATTATTAAACAGTATTTAATTATTAATTTAAAGTGACAATAACAGATGTTAAACATAAACATAAGTCAGCGAAACTTCAGTTCTTATAATTAAGAAAATAGGTCTTTAAGGAATCAAGTACCTGATTAACATAACATAAAACCATTTTAATAATATATATAACTTTCACTTCTCAGGCAAATACTGGGGAAAAAACCTTTTTCCCTTTGGCTGAAAAAGAACCAAATAAATTTTATATTAATTTACTTTAGATTCATGTATCTTATTAAATTCATTACTTATCTTATTTATGATTTCTTTCTAAGATTTCTCTTAACAAATCTTTTAATTTTCATAACCCTTTTTTTTTATCCTCACCTGAGGACATTTTTCCATTTCCTATTCAGATAGAGTGGGAGGGGGAGAGAGAGAGAGAGAGAAACATCTATGTGAAAGGGACACATTGAGTGGCTGCCGCCTGCACAACCCAACCAGGGCCGGGGACAAACTGCAACTGAAGCACATGCCTTTAGCGGGAACCAAACCCGGGTCTCTCTGGACCGCAGGCCAATGCTCTAACTGCTGAGCCAAATGGGCCAGGGCAATTTTCATAAACCTTTTTATCCATCCAGAAATAACCAGTTTTAGAACAATTTCCTTTCAAAGAATATATACATGTCTCCATAGCTTATATCTTCTTTCATCAAAACCATATAATTTCTTTCTAACTTAATCTGAACTTTTAACTCTTAGAAATGTTGATTTTTTTTTCTTTTGACAAGTACAAGTAATTACCATTCCTCAGATTGGCAAATATATTCATATTTTCAAGACATTTTTCAAATCAACAGATCATTAACAGATCCAAATTCATCCTCTAGCTTTTCTGTAATAAGAACTCAAAGTAGGCAAACTCAGGTTAATTAACATGTTAGTGTATCCTCAGGGTGTTCCTGAAGGACTGGATAGAATTTCCTTGGGAGCTGGGAGGAGTTACTGTCCTTCAGGGCAGGCTGAGGCATTGTTAACAAAACTGTTTTTCCTTTCATTTGAACCTCTGGACACTGACATTTTTAATATAATTGGGTTTGTCAGTAGTTATATCAATCCAAATATCAATATACTTTTGATCCAGGTGGCCAGGGCTCCTTATATTTTCTGATGGACCATAAAAGCCAATTGCAAATTGAAACTACCTTCGGGTGGCCAATTAACCCCGTAGGCAGGCCATTCAAGTTCACATAGGGTCCGTAAGGTCCCAGAGCTTACTGGGACATGATAGCTTTTTGTCCGAGTTTTGAAATTTTAAAAATTATCCAATAGGCACTGTAATGGAGTTTTTGTACCAGATTGGCTTTGGCCCATGACAACAAAGGAAATTGAAATCAGACAACAACAGACAATCCAGAGAGCCAATAAGCAAACAGAAAAATAATACAGACAGGGCTGAAACTGAAGGTCAACCAAAAAGCACAGACTGAACCGACTGAAACTGAAGTTACTGAAACCAAAACAGAACTGACAATTGACTGCAGTTCCGGAACCGACTGAAGACTGAAGTTAACTCACTAAAGTTAACCAACTGAAGTTAACCAAAATTAACCAACTGAAGTTCCTTGCGACGTCTCGCCAAGGAACCTGGCTGGGGAAGTGTTGCCGCGTCCAGCCTTCCCCCTTGCCACCAAAAGGCGCCCAACAGAACAGAAAACAGTACTCACCAGTGAGATTCCAGATGACTCAAGATGAGTCCAGCCGTTCTCTCAGAATTCAATTTAGAGCAGGATGTGAGACCGGGCTAGGGAAACTGGGAGGGCAGGCTTAGTCTCCAGGCAGAGGAAACATCCCTCCGAGGCCTTCTCCAGACCAGCCCCCCTTGCAGTTTGGATAGCCGGTCTAGTGGTCTGGTCCGAGGCTTCCCTGTAAGGGAAGGATCTCGGTGGGACCTCCAAATGTTGTGGCGCAAGAGAACCAAGAGACCACCAGAGCCAAATTAAAGCCAAATAGAGAGCAAAGCCGGCCGGCGACTGATCCCCAGTTCTTGGAGATCAGCCCCAACTTTCAGCTGATTTTTTATTTTATAGGGGGTTTGTTACAAACTTCTGCAGCTGTCCTTTCTTGTTGGCCTTGGGGGAGAGCAAGCAAGCAAGCAAGTACAGAAGTGGAGGCAGTTAGCGATAAGCAGGAGGGAACGGAGGTGGAAGGGAGCTGAGGCAGAAGGGAACTGGGTGAACTGGGTCAGCACATATCTATCCTGCTATTCATTTTATTTTCTAAGTTCTCAAAACTAACAAATTTGCTTAGAGGACAAATTCATTTAGAGGAGTACCAGGCCAGCTGGTACTTCCTCAGATTGCCTCTGAAAGCTTCATAGTTGGCCTTTTGTTTATTTAATCAGGACAAAGTGATAGAAGCAGGCCAGTACAACTCTTCGGTCCACTGGCCAATGTTCCAACCACTAAGCCAAACGGGCCAGGGCCAATTTTTTTTTTATCCTCACTCGAGGACATTTTTGCATTTATCTTCAGATAGAGTGGGAAGGAGAGAGTGGTGAAGAGAGAAAGAGAAACATTTATGTGAGAGAGACACATCAACTGGTTGCCACCCACACGACTCCAACTGGGGCCGGGAACAAACTGCAACTGAGGTACATGCCCTTAGCGGGAACCGCACCCGGGACTCTCTGGTCCACATGCCGATGCTCTAACTGCTTTAACTCCCATCAATAGTGTGTGTGTGTGTGTGTGGGGGGGGGGGGGGTTGGCTCTAGACTAACCTGCTGGAGGCTCTGGGGCCATGGAGTAAGCATCAGTCTGGGGGTGTATGGGTGGAACTACAGTAACTCAGCCACTTGCCATGTTAGGGAAGATTCCTGATCCTAGGCAAGCCACTCACCTCCCTGAGCCTCAGCTCTCTCAGCTCTAAAAGAGGGTTAACAGCCCTTATCTCACAGGATGAAGGGCAGATGGAAAGGCAAGGTCAATTTCCAGGATGCCCACAGTGGAGCTGAGGGTCCAGTGGCTGGGTCACTGGGAGGTGGCACACTAAACTTCCCAAGCAGGCTGTGTTTCACTCCAGGCCCCGGCCTAGCTTCCTGGTTCCCACCTGAGCTGGGTTCCTTAACTAGGGAACATAAATCTGTGAGCAACCATGACCTTCAAATCAAGTCCTTTTCTGCTCAGTTAACCAGAGTAAGTTTCTGTTGCTTGCAACCAAGAACTGCCAACTGGTTCAAAGTGCTCATGTATAAGGCTGGCTAAATGTCACAGTCGGGAAAAGCAAATGGAATTCAGTGGTGAAGGACAGTGTGCATAGGTTATAGTTGATCAGAGCCTGACCTTCCTGTGCCCCCTGTTATCCACCCACCCAGGAGGGTGTGTCCAGGTGGGAGGAAGGGCTGCAGGTGCCCACATTTCTTCTCGTGGAGGGTGAATAAAATATGAGTTTACATTTACACTGAGACCCAGATGAGGCAGTGTCCAGCTTCCTTAACAAGACCTCAGACAAGAGGTTTCCAGGGCCTCTTAAAGATGCCCAAGGATCTGGGGCAATCTTCCCCCCGCCCCCGCAATCACTCACCTCATGTCCTTCATTAGGCCCTATTGACTTTTCCCCCTAAGTATCTCCCAGTTCCACCCACACCCTCCTTGTGCCCTGCCAGCCCTGACATCCCTTGCGTAGGACAAAGACAAACCACTGGACGTGGTCTGTAGGCTTCATGGCTCAGTCCACGTCTCACCTCTTTATTCCCAACTCATAGCAGCTCTTTCAACTGTCTGACCAACTCCCCAATCCTCCTCCTGCCCCTGCAATCACCATTCTACTTTCTGTCTTCATGACTTTGACTACTTAGGTACCTCATATAAGTGGAATCATACAGTACTTCTCTTTTTATGACTGGCTTACCTCACTTAGCAGAATGTCCTCAAGGTCCATCCTCGTTGTAGCATCTGTCAGAATTTCCTTCCTTTTTAAGGCTGAGTAATATTCCATTGAATGTATATACTACATTTTGCTTATCCATTCACGTGTCAATGGATGATGGGCTCTTTGGTTGCATCCATATTTTGGCTATTACAAATAATGTTGCTATGAACACAGGAGTACAAATACCTATTCAAGTCCTTGCTTTCAATTCTCTAACCCAGAAGTGGAGTTGCTGAATCATATGGTAATTCTATGATTAATTTTTTTGTTGTTGTTAATCCTCAATTTTTTCCATTGATTTTTAGAGAGAATGGAGGGGAGGGGAGAGAGAGGCAAAGAGAGAGAGAGAGAAAGAGAACCATCAATATGAGAGAGACACATCGATCGGCTGCCTCCTGCACGCACTGTGACCAGGACCAGGGATCGAACCTGCAACCTAGGTATATGCCCTTGATTGGGAATCAAACCCACGACCCTTTGATGGTCAGGCTGCAGCTCTAACCACTGAGCAACACAGGCCAGGGCTCTATGGTTAATTTTTTTAGGAACTGCCATACTGTTTCCAGGTGGCTGAATCAGTTTACATTCTCACAAGCAATGTACAAGGGTTCCAATTCCTCCACATCCTCACCAGAACTTCCTATTTTCTGTTTTTCTGATAATAGCCACCCTAACGGGTGTGAGTTGATATGTCATGGTTGCTTTGACTTGTATTTCCCTAATGATTAGTGATGTTGAGTATCTTTTCATGTGCTTATTGGCCATTTATATACCTTCTGCAGAGAAATGTTTGTCTTTTGCTCATTTTTAAATCAGTTTGTTTTTGTTGTTGTTGTTATTGAGTTGCAGGATTTCTTTATATATTCTAGATATTAAGCACTTACCAGGCATATAATGTTCAAATTAACTTTCTTTTAGTCCCCTTGTCCTTCCTGCCACAGGCCCTTGGCACATGTAGTCTCTCTGGCTGAAACATTTTTTCTTCCCACATTATCTGGGAAAGAAAACTCCAACTCATCATTCAGATCCCAGCTTAGCCATCACTTTCCAAGGAAAGCCTTCCCCACATCTTTGATTAGGGTAAATGCCACCTACTCTGGGATCTTAGTATTTCTCATGCCTTTCCTTTATATGCTTATCATGGTCATTTGTATGGCTATTTGATTAATGCCATTATTCCAATTACTCTGTGAGTTCCTGGAGGTAGATTATATTTTCTCTCTACCAGACAATGACTCCTAGCAAGCATATATTAGATGCTCAATAAATACTAAATGACTGAATGAATAAAACAGTCACTTGCAGAGAGCCTTGTTCCTAGGAAGGACCACATATAGAGATATATGCTTCTTTTGGCTAAACCTCTGGATGAGTATAGGAAGGCTGATTTTTACCTTCTGCTGTAACAACATTGAGCTGCCCCTGTAGACTCACATAGGGTGGATTTAATAATACAAAAGAATTTGAAGATAATCTGAAGTTACACATATGATCCTTAATAATGTATTCAAGGAAACACTGTGGTCAGACACTACATTTAATTCAAACAATAATATACAAGGCAGAGATTACCCTGGTTTTTCTTTTAGCTATTTGAATATATTATTCTACTACCTTTTAGCCACCATTGTTTCTGATGATAATTAGCTATAAATCTTACTTGGGTTCCCTTGTAGTGATAAGTCATTTTTCTCTTGCTCTTTTCAAGATTTTTTTGTCTTGTCTTTTAACTATGATGTGTCTGGGTTTGGATCTCTGCATTTTTTCTACATGGAATTTGTTGAGATTCTCAGATGTGTTAATTAATGGGTTTTTTGAAAGTACATTTGGGGATTTTTCAGGCATTATTTCTTTGAATATTTCTTCTGTTCTTTTCTCTTTCTCCTCTCCTTTTGATACTCCTATTATACATATGTTGATGTACTTAAAGGTGTCTCACATTTCTCTGAGGCTCTGTTTATTTTTCTTCATTCCACTTTCTTTGTTTTTGTTAATTCTTATTGGAGGATATATTTTCCACTGGTTTTTAGAGAGAGAGGGAGGAAGGGAGGTGGAGGGAGAGAGAGAGAGAGAGAGAGAGAGAGAGAGAGAGAGAGAGAGAAACATCGATGTGAGAGAGACACATCAATTGGTTGCCTCCCACATGACCCCAACCGGGGCCAGGGATTAAACCTGCAACCCAGGTACATGCCCTTCAACAAGAATCAAACCTGCGGCTTTTTGGTCTGCAGGCTGACGTTCTAACCACTGAGCAAAGCTGGCCAGGACTATGACTATTTTCTCTTCATGTAATGGATAATCTCTATCAATCTAGCTTCAAGCTCACAAGTTCCTTTTTCTGCTAGTTCAAGCACTATTAGTATTGTTTTACAGATGAGAAAATAGGGATCAGAAAACAAGTAATTTACTGACGGTCACACATACCTAATAAGTGGCATGGCCATGACTTGAATCTAAGATCGCAGCTGTCTTCCTGCCCATTACTTATTCAATCATTTGTTCACTCAACAAGAATTCACTAAATGTTGTCTATGTACAGAAACTGTTCTAGGGGTTTGAGAACACCAGACAGACAAGTGTCCTGCCCTCATGAAGACATCAAACAGTTAAACAAATACACATAAAGTACTTTATTTTATTTTATTTATTTTTATTTTTTTTATCATCCTCACCTGAGGACATTTTTCCATTTTTTGTTCAGATAGAGTGGGAGGAAGAGAGAGAGAGAAACATCGAAGTGAAAGGGATACATCGGTGACTGCACGACCAACCAGGGCCGGGGACAAACTGCAACCGAGGTACGTGCCCTTAGCGGAAACTGAACCCGGATTTCTCTGGACCGCAGGCTGACGCTCTAACCGCTGAGCCAAACCAGCCAGGGCCATGAAGTACTTTAAATGATGGTAAGTGCTATGAAGAAAACAAAGCAGGCAAAAAGATAATGGTGGCAGGTGCTCAGGTGTCTGTGGAGGTGACATCGGACCTGTGACCTGAAGAGAGGACATTCCTGGAGCTCCTTCAGGACCGAGATCTTTCGTCGTCTTCTCTGTCTCTTTAGCACCAGTACACAGAGCCCAATACATAGTAGGAGCTCAGTAAATGTTAGCTAAATGGATAATAGGTGCAAAGGAGCTGTCAATTCTCACAAGCCATATTAATGATAGAAACATTACAAAATAGACATTAACACTGAAATCATTCATGTTTCTGTTTAGAATCACTTAACATTAAAATTTGAATGAGTGGCAATACAAAGTATTGGTTAGGATATGACCAACAGCATGTTCAAATGCTCTGGTGGAGTGTAAACTGGTAGAAGCTCTTTGGGGAAATGACGTGGCAGGGTCTGCAAACTGAACACATGCACATAACCCAGCCATTCCACCCCTCGATGGGCATTCAGCAGAAATATACTCATCCCATGCCTATGACAGCAATATCACAATAGCCAACAGTTCCCATTAGGGAACTACCCAGATGCCCAGGAACAGCAAAACAAACTGTGGTATGTTAACATAATGGATTATCATACTGCAATGAGAATGAATATTGACAACTATGTGTAACCATATGGATGACTTTCATAGATATAAAATTGAGCAAAAGAAGCCATGTACAAAAGACCTCCTCCTATATAAATCCATTTCTATGAAAAGTACAAAATGGAGAAACCTAATCTTTGTTGTTAGAAGTCAGGAGCGTGGTGACTCTGGGGGTGACCTCATGCTTGGAAGACAGCATGAGGCAGAGTTGTTGGGACTGGGTACGTCAGTATGTTCAGTTAGTGAAACGCATCACATTGTATGTTTCTGATAAGAGTGCTTTTCTGTATCAAAGGTTTGGGAATCTGCAATGATTCAAACAAATCAATGACCCAATAATGTGGATTCCACGGGGGTGGCAGGTTCCTTCCTGTCCTGTGCTGGGTGTAAAGACAAATTTTTTGCACAGAACAGCCTGCGTACGACAGCTTCCTATCTTACCTCACATGTGCTGGCTCACACCAGCTTCGGAGAGCAGCTTGAGTAGTGAGGAGCCCATCAGTCTAGGATCACAAGAGCTCGGGTCTGCCAGCCACTGGCTCTACAAATCTAAGCATGCCTCATCTTCCAGTCAGCTTTAGGTAAAAGTGCACAGTCTCCTGGTGGGAATGAAGAGAGGTATGTGTATAAAGTGCTTATCCTGGTGCCTGGCACAAAGTTAGTGCTCAGGGATGTTAACGGCAGCTCCCAAAAATGATCACATGATTTTGTTTGAGGCTTTCAAGACAATGATGAATCAGCTTGATGGAAGGAAGGGACTAAGGAGGAAGCAGAAGATTGTGGGAGTAGAGCGGTACTTCATGATGCTCAAACTCTGCTCCAGTGGACAGAACACCTTTAGTCACCTGGAATGTTGCATTACAAAAGCTGCACAAGAAGATGCTTAACCAGGTGGAACGAATCTATTCTCAGGAGTCCGTCTAGTGACTCATGGAAGGACAGTGTTTGGAAAGGGGCACAGAGGAGACTGATGAAAGAATGGCCACATTCTGTGTCTTAACCTGGTGCTGGTTGCACCAACAAGTGAGGTTCGTGAAAATACATCAAACACAATACTTAAATTACGTGCCTTTTCCTTATAGGCCTCAGTGTAAGCATTAGGCCTAATTTTTTTTCTTTATTGATTTTAGAGAGAAAGGAAGTGGGAGGGAGAGATAGAAACATCGATGAGAGAGAACATCGATTGGCCGTCTCCTGCATGCCCCCCCCGGGGATTGGGCCCACAACCTGGGCATGTGCCTTGACCAGGAATTGAAAGGGTGACCTCTTGGTGCATGGCTCAACGCTCAACCACTGAGCCACACTGGCCAGGCAGAATCAGGCCTAATTTTAACTGTGGCCTAAGAGAACTAAACTAGAGGGATGAACTTTATCCCCAGTGCTCTATAATGCAGGCTCCAAGTCAGGAAGGCAAAAAGAATTCGCCATTTCCCACTGAGCCACTGTTTTGACAGCAGATGGCATTGGTTGTAGAGAGGATGGAGGACAGCCCTCTTCTCCCACCTTTGGGCTGTTTTCTGTACAACCCTGGAGGCAAACAGCTCTCAGGAACCCCCAGTGCTGGTCCAATTGAAGGCAGAAGGTGTTTCGTCCTGCAGCAGGTGCCATCAGGTACAAAGAAACCTGTCACTGAAGGCATGCTGAAACCAAGGCGCTCCAGCTGCCCCAGTTATGTTAACGTCTGGACTAAAAATAAAGAGCAGCTGGCTTTGTAGTACAGCTGTGAGTCTTGAAGGCCAGGGAGGAGACAGGTGACATGGAAAGTCACGTGTGTGCATGTGTGTGGAGGAGAGGTGTCTGTAGAAAGTGAACATTCTCCAGGAAATGGTGACACAAGCAGTTGCACTGCAAGACTACCAAAGACACCTCCTGGGACAGTCGTGGGCTCTTGGTCTCAGATGTGCCCCATGAGGCTTTACAGCAAACAACACGGGTAAGACCAGCCATCTCTGCAGAGGTGCTTGCCTTGGCTCCGTTGTTTCATCACGTGTCGGAATTCCTCCGAGCTGCGTTGGGTACAGTCTCCCTGTTTTTTATTTTTGGTAACTGCTTAAGATATAATTCACATTCACCTATTTAAGTGTACAATTCAAGGCTTTAACTATATTCATAGAGTTGTGCAAACATTACGACAATCAATTTTAGAACATTTTCATCACCCGAAAAAGAAAAACCCTCACCTGTTAGCAGTCATCCCCTTCCATTTCCCCCAGTTTCCCCCCCAGTCCTAGGCAGCAACTAATCTTTCTGTCTCTATGGATCTACAATATGTGGTCTTCTGTGCCTGGCTTCTTTCACCAAGCATCACGTTTCCAAGGTTCATTCTTGTAGCGAGTGTCAGAGCTTCATTCCTTTTTATGGCCAAATAATATGCTGATGTATGGATAGACCACAGTTGATGGGTGTTTTGACTTTTTTGGCATTAGTGAATGTGAACATTCATGCTGTGAATATGAACAAATGCTGCAGACACTTGTGAACAGGTTTCATGTGTACATGTTTCCATTCTCTTGGGCATATTCCCAGGAGTAGAAGTCATGGTGAATCATGTTTAATCTTTGGGGGAACATTTGCCTTCAGCTTTAAGTGCAAACACAATTCAATCATTTCATTTATTCTTTGATTCCTATTAACAGCAAGCAGGAGATGACAGCTCTTTTTGTGAGAGAGGGAATTGAGGCCCAGAGCACTCAAAAGATAGCAAATCATAATAAAGCTACCATTTGTACTGAGTGCCAGCACTTGTCAAGCGTCGTGTAAAGTGACCTAACTTCAGTAAGCCATGCCATCCTTGAAACAGCCCTATGAAGCTGGCACTATTCCCATTTTGTGGTTAGAAAATGTAAGTATTTTTGAACAAGGCCATACAGTGATGTGGCCCAAGACTTGAACCTAGTTCTATCTCAATAAATTTTTAGCTCCCACTAGCTCCCAAACCCTTTGCTGTTCCGTGAATTCTGGAGGGCCAGCAAATTTTTACCCAGCCTTTGGGATGGATGGTAAGGTTTGCATGTCCTGTTCTACCTGACCTCTACTGCATGGGACACTGTGAACTGCCCTTTGCCCTCCTTTTTCTCTGACCCTCTTCTCAGTCTTTATGGGTCTTTCCTGGATCTATCCTAGAGTCCCTTCCCTTCCTTAATGGGTCTTCCTACCTATTTCTACTCTTTTCATACTACTTGAATGATCTGCTTAAAACACAGATCTAGTCATAACACGCAGCTTAAAAGTCTCAATACTCCCCATCACTAATAAACGGGACAAATGCTACAAATCCATAGACTGGTCTATAAGACCCTTGTCTTTCCCCACCCTCTACCCTCCCATTTCATACCCTACAATCCAGCCATTAAAGAATGGCCTGGCCGGTGTTGCTCAGTGGTTGAGCATTGACCCATGCACCAAGAGGTCGCCCGTTCAATTCCCGGCGAGGGCACAGGCCCAGGTTGTGGGCTAAATCCCTAGTGGGGAGCATGGAGGAAGCGGCCAATCGATGTCCTGTCTCATCGGTGTTTCTATCTCTCTCTCCCTCTCCCTTCCTTTCTCTCTAAAATCAATAAAGAAAGAAATTTAAAAAAAAAGAATGGTTATATCTCCCCAGACACTCTGCATGTCATTTCTCTGGAACTTTGCATAAGCAGTTCTCACTGCTTGGAGTGCTCTTCCCCACAGAATTCTCACACATACTTAAAATCCCAACTTCTATGTCCCTCCTCTCTGAAGCCTCCCTCCTCTGGATACTCCCAACTCAACCTCTTAAAGCACTTTGTTTTGCAATCTTCAGCACAAGCTATTATATTAGTCTCCCTAACTGACCTGTGTTCACTTTCAGAACAGAGATTGGGCTTTATTCCATTCTGTATATTTCCGGAACAAGACCTTGCTTGGTTGAATGAGTAAAGGAATATATGTTTGTTTGTTTGTTTTTTTAATTTTTTTTTTTTTCTGTTTATCTTCAGATAGAGAGAGAGGGAGAGAGAGGGAGAGAAAGGAAGACAGAGAAACATCGATGTGAGAGGGACACATCGACTGGTTGCCTCCTGCACGACCTCAGCCAGGGCTGGAGATGAACCACAACCGAGATACATGCCCTTGGCCAGAATCGAACCTGCAACTCATTGGTCTGAGGGCCGACGCTCTACCGCTGAGCCAAACCAGCCAGTGAAGGAATATATGTTTTATATCTGCACTGTCCAATATGGTCCCCATGAGCCACATGTGGCTAATGAGCTATATAAAAACACACTGAGCCCTGGCCGGTTTGGCTCAGCGGTTAGAGTGTCGGCCTGCAGTCTGGAGAGACCGGGGTTTGGTTCCCACTAAGGGCACGTACCTCGGTTGTAGTTTGTCCCCAGCCCAGGCAACTACCCAATGTGTCCCTTTCACGTCACGTGGATGTTTCTCTCTCCCTCCCCCTCTATCTGAATAAAATATCAAAAAATGTCCTCGGTGAGGATAAAAAATAAAAAAAACACACACTGGACTTCAAAGAGTTAGCATTAGCATGGGAAAAGAATGTAAAATATCTCTAGTTGTTTTGTTTGTTTTTTATTCTCATCTGAGGACATTTTTGCATTTACCTTCAGATAGAGCGGGAGGGAGAGAGGGAGGAAGAGAGAGAGAAAAAGAAACATCCATGTGAGAGAGACACACCGACTGGCCACCATCCACACAACCCCACCGGGGCCGGGGACAAACTGCAACAGAGGTATGCGCCCTTAGCGGGAACCGAACCCGGGTCTCTTCGATCTGTGGGCCAACACTCTAACTGCTGAGCCAAACCGGCCAGGGCTCTAATTGTTTTTTATATTGATTGAATATTAAAACAGTACTTTGCATATATTGGGTTAAATTAAATATATTACTTAAACTCACCTGTTTCTTTTTACTTTTTAAAACATGGTTAGTAGAAAAAATCAAATTACATGTGTGCTGGTCTCCCAGCTTCCTAATTGCTTCTCTTGGTCTAAACCATTCTCAACACTGCAACCAGAAAGATTCTTTAAAACACCAATAGAATAAAATACAGTTGAGTCTCATTATTAGTGGTTATGGCCCATACGTGTACCACAAACACTGAATTAGTGAATATTGAACCACTGCTCCTGGGGAAATACAGGGTAAGGTTCTTGCCTGACTCTGGTCACACTTGCATATGGATCAATGCATAACTATGTTTTATGAGGGTTTCTACTTAGACACCAGTTTAATATCTATTGCTGATTCAGTAACAATGAACTCAATATAACTCGAGCCAGCAGGAAGCTTATCTAACACACCCATTTAATCTGTAAAGCACATCACAGCCTTCTTGCACTTAGGAACACTGGGCAGTGCTTTAGCATTATGCTTGAGAGCCCTTTTTTTTTTTTAATCCTCACCCCAGGATATGTTTTTATTTATTTTTAGAGAGAGAGGAAGGGGGAGAGAGGGAGAGAAACATTAATGGGTCACCTCCCACATAGTGCCAGGCCCAGGGATGGAACCCACAACCTAGATATGTGCCCTGACTGGGATTGAGCCCACAACCTTTTTGGTGTAGGGGAGGACGCTCCAACCAACTGAGCCATCCAGCGAGGGCGGGAGCCATTTTAAACAGCAAAATCACCAACCAAAAAGCCTATGAGAAAAACATGGCATTAAACATACACAAAAAGGTCACCTGTTTCCAGTATTAGAGCTTAAACAATAAGTGTTGCCTTACTAATCTCATCTGGAAAAGTGCACAGCAGGCAACAAAAATCTTTCCCATTCTATGTATTTCTACAGAATGTAGAGCGCCAAGACTCAACTACAACCAGGAGAAAGGAAGGTGCGCTTCCTCTGATGGAGGCCCTGGTGCTGGCGTGGACGAGAGGGGACGCTAATAGGGTGCTTCCCCTACGTTGGAGTCATTCTCCCGCTGGAGTAGAGGGCCCCTAGGCACCCCCCAAGTGCCTCTTGCGCGCCAAGCGTTTCCACTCGACTTGACATCACCAGGGCTTGGCACGTGTCGTCCCCGGCCCGCCCACACAGTGACCTCACGGTGCCGCCCCTCCCGTGAAGCCACAAGCCTGGGCCCTGCTCCAAACCCTGCCTGCTTTTTAGGGACGCGCGCACGCCTACGAGCTGTGCAGGTGGTCTTTCTGCTGCTGCGGCCGCCACAGTGCCAGGGAAACGGTGAGTCGCCTCGGCCACTCTGATCAGCTTCCCCCAGAGCCCTAGCAAGCAGAGCTGGGCGCTCATGACCCTGGGGGAAGGGATGACCTCGGGCCGCAGAGCCCCTTGCTGCCCGTGCCCGCTGCGTTCATGCATTGCATGGTGGACACTGTAGTCCCCCCTGTGCGCCGGTTGCGCCTCGGGCGCACGGATGGACTACGTCTCCCAGAGACCTTTGGGCGGGCGGGGGGCGGTGTGCGCAAGAGCCCCGTGGGGCTGAGGGTCTGGGCCTCGGAACGTTGGACTCGACCAGTCTCAGCGTGTCTCGACCTTGGGCGCCCGGCCTCTCGAGGTAAAGAAACCCCGGGGTCGGCGGAGCGGGTCCATCGCCTGCTCCCAGGACGCTGATGCGATCCAGAGCGGTTCTCGGGATTTTGACGTCGTACTGTCCCTGGGTTGGCCGGCCACCCGCGGGGCTGCAGTGACAGCTTAGCCAGGCCGGGGCGGGCGCAGGGACTCGTTATCTCCCGGACTGCCGACTGTTTCTCCGTGTCCGCTTATCACAGCTCCCACATCCTGTGTAGGGACGGTGGGGGAAATACCATGACCGGTTTTCTGCCGTGCTGTTTTCTCAAGGAAAGGGGATTGTGAGGAAGGAGGGTCCCGGCGACGAAGAAGTCCCAGCTGAGCGCCTTTGTGACCTTGCTCTCCCTCCCTGCCCGCTGAGGCGCACTAACATCAGTAAACCCCTGCGCCCACCCTTGGCCTGGGCCAGGTTGGGAGGCAGTGACCTGGCCTGGCTTTGGGCCCACCTTCATGCTATCCAGGATCTTGGTACAGTTGAACTCACGCGTCATGCGAGCCCGGGTTTGGGCACTTGACTTGTCTACGGGTGTGTGTGTGTGTTTCTGTTTTCCTCTAAATGTGCCCAGGAGGCCTCACAACAGGTGACGGGTAAGGAGCAAGCAGCTGTAAGTTTCTCCGAGTGTGGACTTAAGATCCTCTGCATCAGAATCCCCCGGGCCCATGTTAGAAGAGAGAGTCCCGGGGCCCACTACTAGAGGTTCTCATTCAGCAGTTATGGGATGTGGTCCAGGATTCTCTGTTTAACAAGCTCCCCAGATAATCTTCAGGCCCACTTGAGGCTGAGAACCTCTGTCCTAGAGTGAGGAAGATGGAGAGCCTGCGGCATAGCATTTATACCAATTTTGTATGTATTTGGGGCCTGCTGTTGGGCAGTGCATAAGTAAGTGTGTATTGGTGCTTTATTTCTTTTCTCAGGCCTGACCTAAGAGTTGGGTGGGGAGAGGTATACCAGCTCTGCCTTGCTCTCTGCCCCACATTTAATTGTGAAAAATTTCAAACGTAGAAAAGTTGAAGAAATTTTACAGTTAATACTCATAGAACACCATCTAGAATATATAACATTTTACCATATTTTATCACAAATCAAACCATCCAAAGTCCATCTTTTTTTTTTTTTTTTTATGTGTGTGTCAAAGTTGCAAATATCAGTCTAGTGTCCTGTCAAATAGTTAATCATGTTTATAATTAAGCAGTCTTGGAATTCTTCTTGCTTATTGTTTTTTAACTAACATAAGCCCTGGGTATTTGAAAGTCTGTCTGTCTCCCATCCTAGAGGAGCTGGAGGTTTTTCCGTGAATAGGCCTCTGGAACCGGGAAAGAGTTTTACGTGGACTCTTACAAAGATTTTAAAACAGCAGGTTCTTTTGTTTTTTTATCCTCAGCGGAGGACATTTTTGCATTTATCTTCAGATAGAGCTGGAGGGAGAGAGGGAGGAAGAGAGAGAGAAATGTGGACTGGTTGCCACCCACATGACCCCAACCGGGGCTGGGCCGGGGCCAAACCACAACCAAGGTATGCGCCCTTAGCGGGAACCGAACCTGGGACTCTCCAGTCTGCGGGCCAATGCTCTAAGCGCTGAGCCAAACCGGCCAGGGCTAGAACAGCAGTTTTAAATTATTCGAAGAGCAGAAACATGGATTGTGTGACATAGAATAATACTTCAGGGACCAAAACTGTTTTGAGGGGGAGCTAATGGTATGTGCCCTGATGGCCAGGTTGCCCCAGCAGATCACGTTGGCAGTAATTGATTTATGTCGTCAGCTTGCATGCTGTTTCTACTCTTTACATTATAAGCTTGCCCAATGGGGAACCTTCTGGTTTGGTATGTTTTCTTTTCTTTTTGTTTTTGTTTTTAATCTTCACATGAGGATATTTTTCTGTTTATCCTCAGATAGAGTGGGAGGGAGGGGGAGAGAGAGAGAAAGAAACATCGTCGTGAGAGAGACACATCGACTAGCTGCCTCCCACACGACCCCGGGAACCACAACTGAAGTACATGTCCTTGACCGGAATCTAACGCGAGACTCTTTGGCTCTGGGCCAACGCTCTAACTGCTGAGACAAACTGGACAGGGCTGCTTTGGTATATTTTCTAAAGCTCTAGGGGGAACAGGGCTGCACAGCCCAGTTGATGAGCTTTGAGTCCCTTGGGCCCAGGTACTTTGTTCTATAGCCACAGGCACCAACCCCTAATCCTCTTCAAGAGACAGGTCCTGTGAAAATTCATCTCCACTTTCAGAAACATATTTTTACTCATAGATGACACAGAAGTATGGCTCTTAAAGTTATGGCATCTTATATTGATGTTTCCCTTACATGGAGGAAGGAAGTCTTGCAGGTAGTAAGAGATGGGAACTCCTACGGAAAATACTGGTCCTTAGTGGGAGGAGAGAGGAGAGCCAGGCCAGCAGTGGTGGCGTGAGGTTTATTGTGCCCCCATGAGGGGACTCTGAAATGGAATTCACAGAATGGAAATTGCTGGTTTCACCCAGCTGATGTGGCTCAGTGGTTGAGCGTCCACCCATGCACCAAGAGGTTGCCAGTTTGATTCCCAGTCAGGGCACATGCCCAGGTTATGGGCCCGATCCCCAGTGGGGAGCATGCAGGAGGCGGCCAATCGATGTTCTCCCTCATCGATGTTTCTATCTCCCTTCCTTTCTCTCTAACATCAATAAAGAAAAAGAAGAAAAGAAAAGAAAGAAATGTGCTGGTTTCTAGGACCCCACAAAGGGCTTCTGTCTCCTCTACACAATCAGGACTCTCCCAGAGAATTCTTGGGAAGACAACTTCCTGTATTGTAATTTAGTGCTGCAGAGGAGAGGGTGCTGGGCCTATGTCAGAACCCCTCCCCCTGAGAGGGCCATGCACCTAGGTATATGCAGATATGGTCACTCCTGAGCCTGCAGACCTGCCCCCTTGCTGATACTCTGTGAGTCACAGGCTCTGGTGATAATGGTGGAGTCCTGGGACCAGAACTGCCCAGATTAGGCAGACTGTTCTGGAGAGAGCCTTCTGTTATTTCCGAGCTGTGTGACAGGCGTGTTTCCTCCCAGAGCCTCATTTGCTATGTCTGTGATAGGTGAAAAGCAACACCCAGGCCTGATGAAGGCCTGTATCCTCTGTATGTGCTGCAAAGACTAGGGTCCCCTAATATTAGACAAAGTTCAAAACCATGCAGTGTAGGGTAAGGACGTCAGTAACATTCTGATTCTTTCTAGGAAAGCAGTTACGATGTGTTTCTGGTCACACAATTTTTCCAGAAGACAGTTCTCATCACCTTTTTTGTGCTCCTGATCTGTGGGTGCTATGAGCTACTGCGTGTCTGTCTACTGGGTGATCCACAACCATCTATTTTTACCACAAGGAGGTGTCATGAGGGTCCAGTAGAAACTGAACATGCTAGATACATAATGTGTTCAATACGTGTTGGTTCATTATGAATTCAGATCTATTCCAGTGTCTGCGTTTTTCCTTTAAGGAGAGCTAGAGGCCATGGAAGGTGGTAGAGAAGCATGGATGCGTTTCCCCTGGCAAGGTCTAAGGGGAATCCTAACCCCTTATTAATTCAGGAAGAAGTGAAATATGATTGTCCAGTTTTAATTGGCATTAAGTAGCCTTACACAATTTACAAGCTGGGGAAATGGCAGGGAATGAAATTTTGTTTGCGGTATGCCCTCTTTGTTTTTGTTTTGTTTTTTAATTTATTTTTTTATTCTCACCCGAGGACATTTTTCCACTTTTTTTTTTTTCAGATAGATTGGGAGGGGTAGAGAGAAAGAGAGACACATCGACATGAAAGGGACACATCAAGTGGCTGCCTCCTGTATGACCCCCTACCAGGGCCAGGGACAAATCACAGCTGAGGTACATGCCCTTGACCGGAATCGAACCCGCGACTCATTGGTCCACGGGCCAGCGCTCTAACCACTGAGCCAAACCAGCCAGGTCTGCAGTGTGCCCTCTTTGTATGTGCTTTGTACCCACTTGGCAGTGCTGTCCCCTGGGTTGTCATCACAGGGGCCCAGGAGAGAGCACAGGCAGGGAGCAGTCAGCTGCTGAGTGACTTGCCCAAGGCTGCTGAATAGTGGAGAGCAGGGCTCCAGACCCAGCCCTTCTGAAACAGTAGGGGCTGAGGGAAATGTGAAAACTGCTCCATGGAGTTGACCGTGACTCAAGAAAGGTTTTTTTTTGTTTATTTTTTTCCTGTCTGGATTTTTGGCCATAAAAGCACTTTAATCAGGAAGCATGGACTGCACTCAGCTGAGGCTGTGTTCTGGCCCTGTGGCTGTAGGGGGGAGGGGTGGGCATTTGGGTTAGGAATAATTGCATGGGAAGCCTAGTTAATTTAAATTAACCCCAAACCTCACAGATTTGCTTATTTAACAACCCTGTGCCATGTGCTGATACAAGTGGGAGAGTCCCAGTGTTCTCTGGTGGGACAAAACACTCCCTGGCTGAGAGTTATGGGGAAGGATCAGGTTTGCTGGATAGCAGGTGGGAGGGTGTTTGGCGGCTCAGAATGATCTGTGGAGGGGTCCATTGGTGGGGGCAGGGCGGGGTTTGGTTTGGAGAAGGGCAAATTACAGTCTGAGGAGGCTAGAGACTACAACGTGGTAGAGAGATCTGGAACACAGGGCCAAGTCCAGACTTTTCTCTTAAACCTGGCCAGTAGATGAGATAGTGGGTCTGAGAGCTTTTTTGAGCCATGGCATTAGCAATACTTGCTGACAGGTCAAGGATTAAGGTGCAGAGAAAAGTCTGGAAGGCCACTCAGACATTGTCTTGGTGACTGGAGTGCTGCTAACTGAAATGGGGTACCCGAGATGGGGAGGCGAGCTCCTGCCCAGAGCACCAGCGAGGCTGTGTTCCTTGTGATGTGCTACCTGGGGCTGTGGAGGGGTGGCCCCAAGCACTGCCCCTGCCCTGCAGGAGCTGCCGATCTGGCTGGGGAGGCTGGGCCCCTCACCACAGCTTTCTCTACCCCCCCCCCATTCTTAGTCATTCTGTTGGCCCAGGCGTGGAGGCTAACTAGCACCCCTTGTCTCACCTGGAGCACCTGCTGTCACAGATTCTCATTGGAGTTTTGCTGAGTATCTTTTGTATATTTTCAAGTGTGGGCTGGCTTTCCACTGGATGCGGCCTGAGAGCTGGGACCACAGGTGAGTGACCTCCATGGAATGTTGTTGAATTAAGGAGTCAGGAATCATGAGTCTTTTCAAGTAGATGGTCAGTCACTTAAAAGAAAGAAAAAACAAATGGGTAGTGGGCGCTCTGCTGAATAAAAGTGGTTTATCTCAGAACGAGGATTCTGTGCTTCTCCAGGCAGAAGGCCTCCCGTGATTATGTGACCATGTGACCACCTCTCAGCGCTCAGACCCTCGCTCCCTCTTCCATACGCCAGCCTGCCTGAAGCTCAGGCCGCAGTGTCTGTCCCATGTAGACAGGTAAGGTTACATGTATGTGTACCTGCTTTGCCTGGGGAGCACGCTGTGACCCATTCGCCCCAAGTGTAGCCCCAGTCAAACTGGCCTAAAAGAAGCTGTGCCTGCTGTGGGTGGGGGCCAAGCACGGCAGGCTTCTCCACCTCCAGCAGTCACCTATTGGGATCAGGACTTATGGAGACCCATGTTCACACACCAGGCATAGTGCAGGATGTGGAGCAACGAGGATCAACCTGATTCTCAGGCCCTCACTCGGTGTAAAGGTGGATGTCTTCAGTCACTGAGGACCTGGCGCACTCCTCACTCTCCTGGCAGCCACTCTGTTGGCCCAGGCATGGAGGCTGAGTGGGGCCCACCAGTCCCTGAGGCCTCCTCAGTGCCCCACACAGGCCTCTGCACTTAGCCTCTCTTTGCCTGGACCTTTCCACAGCTGTGCACATGGCTTGCTTCTCACCTCTGCCTCATCTTCGCCTGAGCGTTCCCTGCTTAGAGAACCCCCCCCACTTAAACAGCAGCCGCTGCACCCCTTTTCCTGTTCTTTGTTCCTCCGCTCGAGCATCACTACCTGATGTACTCTAGTTGACCTATTGCTATGTTTTAAAAGCCCCCACCCCCTGTGTAAGGTCTGTTAAGGCAGATGTTAGTGAAGTCCCGAGGTGTGGGGAGCACAGTCTGTTTGTGCTTCATCTCTCCAAGTGTGGGAAATACAGTTTGGAATGGAGTTGAATTCCCAAATGAACATTTAGGTTCTAAAGGCAGTTGGTTCTACCCAGTAAAGTCTGAGTGGCCCGCGAGCTCAGCGGCGCTGCTGTTTGCCTTGAGGAGATAGCTGCGCACTCCTGAGTTCATTCCCTTCTTAGCCCGCGCTCACCGAGGTCAAAGTGGCGACTGGTCAGATCATTTCAGGGCTGCTTTCTCCTTTTGTTCTGGGTGCATGAAATCCATGTAAACTCACATGATAGAATTCCACTGTGCAAAGCACTTTGTTGGGAGTGTAAAATCCTGCTCAAGCATATTTTGAAAAACACTTTGGTGAATGTGTGAAAAAAGAGACAAGGCGGATAGAGATAGGTGCAGTGGGAGGGGCACTGGGTGTGACTGCGGACAGCTCTTTTAGCCAGGGAGCAGCGGGAGGGTGCTTGCCTTGCCCACTGTTATCCCAGCACTGCACCTGGTCTTGCCTTTGGAGGGTGCTTAGTAAATGTTTCAAAACTAATGTCAGCTGAGACTTTGGACCTTGTGATTTCTAATGACTGTTTCCGGCCTGAAAGGTGGTCTCCTGATGTCATAGAACAGTATACACATGGCTAAAAATAAGGCAGTCCCAGATACAACATTAGCTCCAGTTTTTCCAAGGAGAAGATCCAAAATAGCTCTTCTATCCCAGCTGACAGGAGTAAACTCTTCAGGTCAGATGTCCATTTAGAGTGATGTGAATTTAGTTCAACTTCCATATGCTATTTCATGTAACATAATTAAAAATGCTAATTAGATTTGTTCCCACTCTTCCCTCTCACCTTTGTGGACTTCATGTCCTTGTCACAGACGCCAGTCCCATGTGATTGGCAGTGCAAGTCGGCTGAGCACCCCCTACTACTGGGGCTCATCCACTGGGCTGTTCTGTTCTCCTCGGGTGTTTTTCATCAGTCCTGTCACACACCTTACTATGTGCCCTTGGAAAAAGGGTGTCTGTGGCAACATCCAACCATTGCAATTAGGGGTCTCATGCCAGGAATAATATTACTTCTCTGCTACATGTTTGCTGGTTTTTGGCTTTTTTTTTTTTTTGGTACTGATTCCATCCAGGTGAGCTCTAGAAGCATGCCGCACCGCCACTAAGGTTACAACTGCTGTTCTTCACCCATCTGTACTTTGTTCCAAAGAATTGAGATTGCCCTGTAAAATTAGGAATTGAAATGATGTGGAGACCGGGCCCTCACTGTTCTGAGGGGAAATGAGAGAGGCTCTAGCATATATTCAGGTGTGTACAGGAGCTCTGAGCACGTGAAGGCAGAAAGGCAAAGCCGTGCTCTTGGGAGTATACAGGACTCGGGGACTCGGGCAAGGCCTGGGCAGGCTGAGCTCCTCCCCTGGGCCAGCGAGGCCAGCAGGCATTTGTGTCTGAAATGAGACTCTTCCAACTGGGCAGCAGGGACTGTGTAATGGCCATGTGGCTTGGCTGCACTTAAAGGCCTTGCACTTTTTCCTGGATCAGGAGACTCTGTCTTCATCTCAGATAACTGATTAAAATAGAGTCAGTCCGAAGACTGTCCATTTTGTGTCAGCTTCACAGAGGCAGAGGTAAGGATCTCTTCTTTTCAGGACTCCGTTTTGGTTGTCTGTGTGATGGTTGTTTAGACTCACTGCATTTCTAAAATTAGCCTGCCTTTTAGTTACCAAGGCCTGCCTGTCTAGCAGGTGCAGATGACTTGTTTATTCACTGGTGGGTGCAGCTGTATCTGCTTTTCCATCCCTCACTCCTCATTCTGTCCTGTCTGTGCTTCCTCCTTCTGTGCCAACAGAACACAGAACCAAGCTCCTGAGTCCTGTCCTGCCTGGGAGGCAGCCCTGAGGGCTGGAGGAGATGGCTAGGTGACAAGTTGGTGGCCTGGGCTGTACTTCTGGTGCTGGCTCTGGCTAACGGTCTTGAGCAAGCCCTGTAACCTCATCAGTCTCAGGTTTATTGTGTGTCTCTTGGGATTTTCTTACCTGTCCTCATCTGCCAGGTGACCTATTGGCTCTCCAGGTAGGGTTTCCAAGGCTAGAACTACCTTGGATGGCCTTTATGTTCCAGCGACAGGTCTAGACCCTCAGTTTTACTAGAACACTGGGAAGTGACCTGGTACAGAGAACCAACTCATGCTACCAAACTCATACGAGAGTGATGGAAAGACCATAACACCATCTTATGAGAGGAAAACAAGTAAACAGCCCAGTGCTCCTTGGAGCATTTCTTTTCCTGTGGGCAAAGCTAGATTACAGTCAGTATCACCCTTCTGGACCAGGGAGGAGTACTTATAAACTTAGTACAATTATAGTGATCATTTTGAGGAAGGAATGTCAAAGGAGCCGCCCATACTAGAAAAATTAGAAACTGCACATAAATAAAAATTTCTCTATGTGTGTTTATATATAAACAAATCATCCAAAATCCCATTACCCAGAGAAAACCACTCTTAACATTTGGTGTATAATACACAGTTGACCCTTGAACAATGCAGGGGTTAGGGGCATCGACCCTCCCGCATGCAGTCATAAATTCATGTATAACTTTTAACTCCCTCAAAACTTAACTTCTAATAGCCTACTGTTGACCTGAAGCTTTACTGCTAACATGGACAGTCAATTAATGTATTTTGGTTTTATATACTATATTTTTTAAAGAATAATTTATTGATTTTTAGAGAGGGGGGAGGGGAGAGAAACATTGATATGAGAGCGCAACATTGATTGGCTGCCTCCTGCATGCTCCAGTTGGGGATTGAGCCCACAACCTGGGCAGGTACCCTGACTAGGAATCAAACCCACAACCCTTTGGGCACAGGACAGTGCCCAACCAATTGAGCCACACTAGCCAGAACATATATATACTATATTCTTACAATAAAGTAATCTAGAGAAAAACTGTTAAGAAAATCATAAGGGAGAAAAAAATAAATGTATAGTACGTAATTGAAAAAAAAATGTGTGTATTAGTGGGCCATCACAGTTCAAGGGTCAGCTGTATATGTAAATACACACTTTTAAAGTAGAATCACACTACACATACTGCTTTTACATTCCTTCTTTACTCAGTACTATATCAAAACCATCTTTCTCTCAGTAGAAATCTGTATTATTTTTTTGCAGGGGTGAATACAGTTATGTTGTATGGGTAAACCAGATCGGTAACCTGTCCCTTTGGTTAAACATCAAAACATCGATACTGCCCTGACCGGTTTGGCTCAGCGGTTAGAGTATCGGCCTGTGGTCCAGAGAGACCCGGGTTCGGTTCCTGTTAAGGGCACGTACCTTGGTTGCAGTTTGTCCCCGGCCCTGGTTGGTCGTGCGGGAGGCAGCCACTCGATGTGTCCCTTTCACATCGATGTTTCTCTCTTCCTCTCTCTCCCTCCCACTCTATCTGAACAAAAAATGAAAAAATGTCCTTGGGTGAGGATAAAAAACAAAAAGCATTGATACTTAAAAACATTTTTTCATGTGAATCTTTGCTCACGTATTCATCTATCTCTAGGACAAATGCCTGGAAGTGGAAGGTAGTAAAACTGTCCTCTAGACCAGTTGGACTAACCTGCTCTGCTGTGGCCCATATGCTGTTGATGCTCTGTCAGGGGGAGTCAGTGGTTTACCGAGGCTCTGACAAGAATTCAGCATGATGTAAATCGTACAATTATTATTCTCATCATCATCGTCACAGTTTCTAAAAATCTTGCTGCTTTCGCCCTGGCCGGTTTGGCTCCCGGGTTCGGTTCCCGCTACGGGCACATGCCTCGGTTGCGGTTTGTCCCCGGCCCTGGTTGGGTCGTGTGGGTGGCAGCTGCTCGATGTGTGTGTCTCTCTCTCTCTCTTCCCCTCTCTCTCCTTCCTGCTCTATCTGAAGATAAATGCCAAAAAAGTGACCTCAGGTGAGGATTAAATAAATAAATAAATAAAATCTTGCTGCTTTTTAGTTTAGAACCATTCTTTGAGTCCTATTTGCCTTTTGATTTTGCTTCTTATTAAGTGCAACCTATGTAGTCAAGTCTCTCTCTGTTCTTTTTCTCTTGTGTACTGACTTTCTCATGCTCTGCTTGTGTCTTCATAAATACAAGTAATGCGAACAAGTCTTCATGTTTATCGAGCAGTAACAGGCTCTGAGCTACATGCTCTTCACACGTGACCTCATTTAGGCCTGGGCACCACTCTGTGGGTCAGAGGCAGCTGCTGCCATTTCACAGGTAAGAAAACAGATTCTAGAAAGTTAGGTGGCCTGCTGGCTGGCGTGGGCCTTAGTTCTAGTGGGGAGGATTCAGCCCTTCCAGCCTGGCCTGTGACATCAGGGCTCGAGCCTCTCTGGAAGGGCACAGGTGATGGTCGCATTTGGGGCCATTGGCTTAGGCTGACGCTTTAGCTCCGCTGAGTTGTGATACTGATCAGGGAGGAATGTGCAGGGCTGGGTGGGAGGAGACAGATGGGAAAATGAGCTGCTTTCTGGTCCTTTCCATGTCTTGTTTTAAAATATTTAGAATTTCCAAGGCCTCAGATACACCATGTTCAAGTATAGAAACAAATGGTTCACAGCCACAAGTGATGCTAAGAGGGGAATCGTCTCACGTCCTGCTTCCCTCAGGCAGGACGATGGAAAGGGCTGCACTCAGGATTTCCCAGTCCCGCCAGTGCTGGAACTCGGCAGCGGAGGGCGTGCTCGCTCAGGGGCCGCGAACGGTGGAGGGCGGGGTGTGCCAGAGAAAGCCGTTGTTGGGAGTCCATAATGGGAGCTTTTCAGTTATGAACCACTTGTTTATGTATCACCACTGTTTCTGGTCCCCCCCTTTGCCTGCTGGTCTCATTGACTCCACCTCCTCCTCCCAGCTTGGGCGGAGAGACGTTCCCTGACTCCTGCATTGGGTCTGATCTTTTTGTACTTCCACAGCTCCCTAGACTTTTTTTTTAATAAGCCTCACCTGAGGATATTTTTCCATTTATTTTCAGTTAGAGTTGGGGGGGAGAAACATCAACATGAGAGGGACACATTGACTGGTTGCCTCCTGCAGGTCCCCGACCAGGGCTGGGGACGAACCGCAACCGAGGTATTTATTTGCCCTTGACCGGAATAGAACCCGCGACTCATTGGTCTGCGGGCTGACGCTCTAACTGTTGAGCCAAACCAGCCAGGGCTCTCCTAGACTTTTTAATACTCCACTGGTCACACTTTGTAATTAGGTTTTGGGTTTTGATGTGATTATAACACCTGTCTCTCCCACCTGAAGACAGGGACTGCACCTCTCACTGCCTCTTCCCTGGTCTGTATGCTGCACAGAGTCATTGCTACAAACTGTTATCACAGACAGACTGCTGGTTATTCCCAAAGAAAGCACCATCCCCCCCTCCAAGGGCCTCCAAGTGGCCACCACACAGACTGTTTTTATGCCCAGACTGAGAGAGTTGAAGGAACAGGATGGTATGTGGCATTGCCCAGGGAGTCAGCAGCCATTCTTGGCAAATAAGTTGTAAGGATGCCTCACACTGCGTGGTCCTTCCTGGCTGATCCACATCCATGTCTCAATTCTCACGTAGCCTCCAAGGTGGGGTGTGTATGATGAAGTCACATGTGGGCCAGGCCTCCTGGGAAGGGATGAGTCTCTCTTGGGCCTGCACACTTGGCAGAGGCAGCGTGTGCTCTCCTTACCCCACCCTCTCAGTGGCCCTGGAGACCCAGGGGACCTAGCAGAGTGTTTGGTTTCCCTCTGGGCCTCTGCTCCTCCTGGAGCAGTAGGTGCCTCCTTTGTTCAGCAGTTTTCCCAGCAAAGCCCAAAGCCTTGTTCCTGGCCAGATGCCTGGAACCTGCCTCCTGGGGACAGAGGAGCCCCTCTGAGGCCAGCTGGCATCCTGGTGCCATGGCTTCAGAGAGGGTGAGCCCCTCTGGGAGAGGCAGGGGCCGGCAATCCAGCCCTGGGAAATGCCCTGCAGCTGCTGCCACCAGCATCTCAGGAGGATGCCCAGGATCTGTGGGCAAAGTGCCCTCCCCAGGGCATCACTGGCCGTGGGCTCCAAGGCAGCGGCCTGAAAGAGCGACGGCCCTGTAGGGCTACCGCGTCTCTTTCCCAAGAGTTGGCTCAGGAGCCCCGCAGAGCACGTGGCCTCCGTTTGGCTGTGCTGCAGATGAGTTCTGCTGGGCTAGCCGAGCGGGCTGGGTTTGATTACAAGTCCCCTCGGCTCCTGTGGGGAGCACACACCAGGATCCCCACTGTGTAGGAACAGAAGCTGCCCTGGCAAGAGGCTCCAGTGCCTGTTTTGTTTTCCTTCCTGTTGGAAGTCATTCACCGTGCATGATGATGAAAGCAGGTGCTGTTTGTTTAGTGTTCTGGTATGCTAGGTCTTGAGCCTCTCTGGGCATTTTGTGGACACTGTTTATGGTAAACTTTGCTCTAATCCTGAGAGGTAAGCGTGATTACCCCATTTGCAACTGAGGAAACTGAGGCTTAGTGAGGTCATACAGCTGGAAGGTGGTGGACTGGGTCTGAACTAGTCTAATGCTTCCTTGCAAGCCTTGCACATTTTGGCAAGCCTCCCTGGGGTGGAGCCTCGGTGCCTCAGCAGCAAGCGCGGGGCTCCCCAGGGCTCTCGTTCCTCTGCCTGCAGGCACCCCCTTACATTCTGTGGGGGTTCCTCTTGCACAGCAGTCCTTTAAAGGTGAGGTGCAGTCTGCAGGAGGCTTCCTGAGACCTTTCCGGTGCTGAAGGTCAGAACTAGAGAAACACTAAGACGTTATTAGTTCTATTGCCCTTTTATATTGCGTTGGCATTCACATTGGTGTACAAAAGTGGGGAGTAAAACTACCGCCAGGATGAACTCCACCAAAGGCAGTGGCACCAAACCCTGCTAGTCATTGCTGTAATTGCACTCACCACACACATACACACACGCATGCAATGTCATTTAAGAAAAAGCAGTAAAAATCTTATTAAATCTTAGCTCCCAAGTACACAACTTTTTAATATTGTGTGATGAAGTATGAGGCACACAGAAAGCACACAGGTGAAGTATGGTGACTGCCTCGAGGGAAAGCACAGGTTCAGTTTGAGTTGTGAGGAACTGGCTGTTTCGTTGTGCTCCGAATGGACTTAAGAGAACAGCTGACACCTCTGTGATGATTCAGACTTAAGGATTTAGCAGACATTTTCTTGCAAATGAACAAAGTGAGCCTGCTTCTTCAAGGAAGACAACTCATCTTTGTTTTTGTAGATGTTGCCAATGATAGATTTGTTACTCTGTTTGTTGCCAGTGATAAAATTTGAGCTTTCAAATAAAAATTAATAAAAATTAGAATTTTGGAAAACGTGTATGTACCACTGTGAGCCTGACAGCTTCCTGATAGACTCTTCTGACGCAATTGGTGGTGATACTAACAATGTGAGTTTTTTGAGGGGCGTATTACATAATGAGATGTGTCAGCATTGCTAAATCTACATAATCAGGGCTCATACTTTTTTTTTTTTTTTTTAGGGCTTATACTTTTGAACTAATATTTTCCAAAGACCCATGCATGCTGTTACAAAACCATGCATGTGTAAAATATCCATTACAATGCAAGGTAGACCAATGCATTTTAATGTAACAGAATAGGAAAAGTTTATTGCTAAGGATTCAGGTTCCATATTGCATCCTTTAAGAAACTACCACTTGAAAAAAAAAAAAAAGAAAGAAACTACCACTTGATGCTCAGCCAGTGTAGCTCAGTGGCTTGAGCATCATCCTATGGACTGAGAGGTTGAGGTTCAATTCCTGGTCAGGGCATATACCTGAGTTATGGGTTTGATCCCCAGTAGCGGGGGTGTGCAGGAGGCAGCCAATCAATGTTTCTCTCACATTGATGTTTCTACCTCTCCCTTTCTCTCTCTAAAAAATTAATCAAAATAAAAACATTAAAAAAAAAAAAAAGAAGCCCTGGCTGATTTGGCCCAGTGGTTGGAGTGTTGGCCTGCGGACCAGTGAGTCATGGGTTCAGTTCCGGTCAAGGGCACGTACCTTGGTTGTGGTTCATCCCTGGCTCTGGTCGGGGTCCTGTGGGAGGCAACCAATGTGTCTCTTTCACATCAATGTTTCCCTCCCTCCCTCCCTCCCTCCCTCCCTCTCTCTCCCCCCCTCCCTCCCACTCAATCTGAAGATAAATGGAAAAATATCCTCAGGTGAGGATTTAAAAGAAAGAAAAAGAGCCCTGGTCGGTGTGGCTCAGCTGTTAGAACATCAGCCCAGAGACCAAAGAGTCGCAGGTTCAGTTCTGGTCAAGGACATGTACCTCAGTTGCGGTTTGGTCCCTGGCTTTGGTCGGGTCATGCTGGAGGCAACCGGTAGATGTGTCTCTCTCATGTCGATGTTTCTCTCTCTCTCTCTCCCCCTTTTCCCCCTCCTCCTTTTCCTTTCCTCTCTCTAAAAAACAAAAAAAAAACAAACTTTTTTTTTAAAGAAACTACCACTTGTTTGGGTATAGTATTGAAAAATATCTACAGTTATCTGAAAAGACTGTTCAGATGCACCTCCCATTTCTAACTAGTCTGTAGAAGGCTGGATTTTTCTTGAGTAACTACAGTGAAAACCACATATTATAACAGATTGAATAGAGAAGCAAATAGAGTCCTGCTGTCTTCTTTTAAGCCAGATTTATTGATTTAAAAGGTTTGCAAAAATAAAACAAGGTCAAGTCTTCTCATTGAATTTGTTTCAGAAAGTAGAAAGTCATTATGTCATGAGTTTGTTTTTAATGAATTAATAAATATTTATAAAAATTCCTCATTTTTGATTTCTAATATGGTAAGCACTGATAGATATAACCCACAAAACAAATCCTTTTCGAAGTCCTCAGTAATTGAGTGTCAAGTGGCTCCTGTGACCAAAAGGTTTCAAAACCACTTCTCTAGCAGACCTTGGGGGAAACCGATGTTAGAAAGCCCTCCTTCTGCTTGGCCGTCCCCAGCCCTCCAGGAGTGCCCACTCCTGTGCAGATGGGTCTCAGCTTCAAACTGCCCCTCCCGACCCTGTCAGACGGGGCCTTCCTCCAGAAGGGGGTATTGGTGTATTTCCATGATAGGCCGTGTCTGGGGTGAAAGGGAGGGTGGGGGACTGGCGGGGTCGGCACCCCATGGCAGTGTGCAGGACGATGTTCACCGCAGAATCAAGCGTGCAGCAGTGGCTGCAGCAGACTCCCACTGGCCTGGCTTGGCCTGGACCACCAGCTTCTCTGCGGTGAGTGGCGAGTAGTTGGCAGCAGAGCAGAATGCCAGAGGTGTTTCCCAGGGCCCAGAGGTCTTGTGCTTTGAACTCCTCTCTGGGAACTGGGGAGACCCAGAGGAGAGAGCAGCTGAAATTGGGCACCGGGAGGTGGAGACCCTCTCCCTTTCCCTTGTGTCACCAGAAATCAAAGCTACCCCTCACTGACTTATCCTACAATTGTATTCTTTTCAAAATTTTGTTTTTAATTACGCAAATAATTCACAAATACCTTCTTTTAAAAAAAAAGAATAAAATGGCCTGGCCGGTGCGGCTCAGTGGATTGAGTGTTGTCCCATGGACTGAGGGTCCCAGTTTGATTCCTGGTCAAGGCACAGGCCCCGGTTTCGGGCTCGACTCCCCGTAGGAGGCGTGCAGGAGGTAGCTGGTGGATATTTCTCTCTCACATTGATGTTTCTCTCTCTCTAAAAGTCAATAAAAACATATTTTTAAAATAAGTAAAATAGAAGTCTAACAAAGGAAAGCCTTGCCTCTTGCTTTAATCCCAGAGGCGAGGATTTCCGTCGGGGTGTTCCTTCACCATCCCTTTCGTTTGTACTCCTGCACACACAAAGGAACTATCTGGACCCGAGTGGGCTGTTCCTTCACCATCCCTTTCGTTTGTACTCCTGCACACACAAAGGAACTATCTGGACCCGAGTGGGCTGTTTCTTCTTTTGAGATATAATTCACAAACCATACAATTCACCCTAAGTGCACACACAGTTCAGTGGTTTCAATGTCACAGAGTTGTGCAACCGTTACCACTGTCTGATTCAAGAGCATTTTTTACACCCCAGTAAGTCGTGTGTTTTCACCCTAAAGTTTTCTTCTCCCCTGCACAGCAAGTCTGCGAGGTACTAGGCATGTGTCATCACTGCTCAGCACGCAGCCAGCCAGAAAGCACGGGTTCTAGTCCCAGGTCCCCAGGAAGACTGAGGCGCAGGGAGGGTCCATGATTCGCCCAGTTCAAGGCCAGAGCAGTCTGACTTCAGAGCTCCCCACTCTTTCCATGCTCTCCCTGTTTCCCGGTAACTGGTAGACTGACAAATCCCTGCTCCTCTGCTAATTGGGGGTGGGGGGCTTGGGTTCTTGCCATCCTGGCCCCACATTGGAAGACTTTCCCTGGCGCTGTCACATTCGTCAGTGGCTGCTTAGAGGTTGTTTGAGATGAAGGCAGGGTCTGGGGTTGGCGTTGAGGTGGCAGGTAACAAAGCAGGTTTGCTTGGTTTCATGGCCCCAAACCCTAAAACCCACAACGGGGGCCTCAGAACATCATTTCCATCCTCACACCTGGGAAAGCCCACACCAGGTCCTTTCCAGCTCACCTGGAAGAAACGCAAGAACTGCTCTGTGTGTATGAGGCCTGATTAGTCTCTGTGACATGGTGGGTGGCAGAGCTGGATGAGGGCTCCAGAGAGGAAGGAGCTGAAGTTGGGCTTCCAGTATTGGGGTGCAGAGCAGACGTTTCCACTCTGGAACAGACCGGCACTGAGCAGGCCCAGGTTCTGCAGTGGCTGCTGGGCCGAGGAGGGAAGGCGGGGAGGCTGTGGCTTTGCAGAAAGTGCCTGGCCCTGTGCCTGGCAGAACTGCCCTGCCCTGCCCCCACCCCAGAAGCCTGTGCCCTTGGGAAGGTGAGATGAGGTTGCAGCAGGAAATGGGCAGGCAGTGGGTCCACAGTGCGGAGACAGTCTTCATCTCATTTTGGGGTGACTGGAATAATTCCCTCGTACGTAAAAGCATGGTGGGTACTAGGCTGTGCTTGCTTGTGAGGGCAGGGAACGGACTGGGCCTCAGGTGGACCAAGGGGCACATGAAAACCCACCCCCTTCTCCCTCTCCTATAAGGGTCCCAGAGACCACTCATGGCCTCCCTCTCCTAGACACAGTACCCCCTTGCCCCTTGGTGCTCACCTAAATCTGTCCTCAGTTCCCCTGGGTCTCACCCTGTGGCCCTCTTCACCCTAAGAGTTATCTTGCTGACCCCTCAAGAACGGAGGCCTGGGATGTGAAGTGCAGCGAACAGCATGCACTCGAGCCCCCACAGTGCCTTCTCAAGAGTCTGAGCCTTCTAACTCCTCAGCCACCCATCCCATGCTGCCTCCGCCCTGGACGGTTCCTTCCTCGTAGGGTCTAACCCTGAAAATGCAGTTGAGAGGACACTGATCTTTGTCAGTGAGATCCTCAAAGCCCCACTTTCCCAGCCTCTGCCCTACACCCATTTCTGGAGCAGCTGTTTCCCAGGGGCCAGTGGCTTCTAAAGGAGGAGCCAGCGGGGTAGGGGCAGCAGCACATCGCTTTCTTCAGTGCTGAGGGGGGAGTTTCCAGCACTCCCAGAACTGCCTCAAAACAGGTGCCTAGGAATTGAAGGCTCAGAGGAATTCCTTGAAAACATCTAAAATTTTGACTTGCAAGGCTACGTGACCCTGGGCATGTAACTGAGCTGGGTTGACTTTCTCTAAAATGGAGATGCTGCCAAAAAGCTGCCCATAGGCTGGTCTGAGGTCTGCGTTCATTCTTGTTCAGTGTCACACCCATAGCTAGCGCCCAGGGGATGTCACTGATTCTGACTGCGGTGTAAGGATTACTCTTCAGGTACTTCCTCAGGGATATCTCTTGGACTTCTGCAATCCCACAAGTCTTGGAAGAGAAATATGTTCCTAGAACACACTACCCTCTCAGCCTGTATCAAGTGTGATTGTTGCTGCACTTTGGTGGGCCTCAGGTGTGCCAGTGCTGTTACACAAGGACTTGTTTAAAACTTTTCTTTCTCATTTTATTTTTTTCTTTATTGATTTTTTTTTAGACAGAGAGGAAGGGAGAGAGGCAGACAGACAGAAACATTGATGAGAGAGAACATCAATTGGCCGCCTCCTGCATGCTCCCCACTGGGGACCTGGCCCACAGCCTGGGCGTGTGCCCTGACCAGGAATCGAACCGGTGACCTCTTGGTGCATGGGTCAACGCTCAACCACTGAGCCACACCAGCCGGACAAAACTTTTATTTTTCATTTAATGTGCACACTGAGAACGCCTCAGCCTCTCCACTCCTGGGTGAGTCAGGAAGAGCTCACGACGCCCGAGGCGAGGTGGAGTCTGAGCCCGTCTGTCTCTGTCCTCACACCTGTGCGCCGCTGGGGGTCAGCGCTCGCTGATCAGCTGCTGAGCCGTCAGCTTCATCTCTAGCTCTGTTCTGAGAGAATTTTTTGCATTTGACTATTACTTTGACTGGGTAATACTTTTACATCCACAAAATCCAGAGTGTATAAAGGGGTGTACTGTGTGAAGTCCTTTCAGCCCCCAGAGGAGCTCCTGTTCTGTTTAATGATAAACATGTGAAGGTTTCCAGAGAGTTACCTATTTCTTCACAGCTCATAGCTATGAAATCTAAATGGGAGGCTGAGTGGCCTGTCTTAAGTTTCCAGGGCTGCAGGTTGGCTTCGTTGACCTTCCAGAACCCCAGGCCGTGCTCTCTGCTGGGAACTGCAAACCCATGGGTCTCACAGCCCCCTAGCATCTCGTAACCCACACTCTGGCACCTGCCCAATAGCAGTTGCAGGGGCTGAGATTTTGATGCCACATTTGTGTTTGCAGCTTTATTTGTACAGTATACATTTTTATTGGAAAACCGTTGGGCTTTTAGACATGTGACTTTTAAAAAATACTGCATCCTGTAGTTTTTATTGCACCTTAGACAATGGAATTTGTGGAAATGCACAAGGAGGCAAGGGGTAGGGGAACTGGGGCTTGAATTCTGGAAATCTTCACAAGCCATTTTCAGAAACCTCTCTCCTTCATATGGAAAGCCCCCCGCCCCCAGTCTGCGCCACAGTTCAGGAAGGAAGCTAGAGGATGAGTGTGGATGTGAAGGAGAGGGGAGGAGACAGAGGAGCATCAGGGCCCTGCTCCCCAAGGGAGGGGGCAGGAGAAGGGGTTCTGGTGCGGTGTTCAGTGCCTGGAGTGGAAGGGTCCCTGTGCATGTTCCGAGCATCTGTGTGGCCTACAGCAGTGCTGCTGTAGGTGCAGAGGACAGCTCAGGTTGGTGGACACCAAGGGAGGCCTTCGCCCTGTGCGTACCATCATTATGATGGTAGAATTCCAGAAGTAGAATTCTTGTGCTCTGGGAGACAACAGAATTTGACCTAGTGATTTGGATGAAAAGGCAGGCCATCCCTGCATCCTCAGAGGTGATGCCTGGTGTGTGTGTGTGCACATGTGTGCGTGCTCCCTGGATGTGGAGGGGCTTGGAAGACCAGGCTACTACTACTCTCCTAGAACCCTAAAGGTCTCAGTGACTCACCTAGCACAGTGCAGATCTTTCTGGCCTGCTCAGAGCATCCCAGAGCCTGGCCAATTCCCTGGTGAGCCAGGGCTGCATGGTGGACAGTGTTGGCAACCCAGAGGATCCCAGATAGACATAGGATGGGAGTTTGTGAAAGATGCTGGCCCTTGTTCCAACAGACTTGGCGTATTCCAGTTTTCTACAGAGTCAAGCCTCTTAAGGAAGGTTCCTTTTCCTTCCATTAGGAGGATGCCTGATGGGCTGGCAGTGACTCTTGCCTGGAAGGGGGGACCTTTTGTGATGTTCTTGGAGGTTCTGCTGCTCCTTGTTCTTGACCCTGTGCTTTGAAATTCACCTGCATTCACCTGCCCTGGGCATAGGGAATAGGAGAGGCACTCAGGGTCCTAGACTCGTTCTGCCTCTAATATAAATATGCCATGTGACCTCAGACAGGTCCTGTCTTTCCTTGGCCTCCATGTCTCAAAGGGTAATTATAACTAACAGTTCACAAGAGTAGGCGTATACTTTGTAAACACTTAGGACATGTTCTGCCTCATGGTAGTCAAAGAAATAAAAGTAACCAAATGTCATCTTAACATTACAAATTGTGATAGCAGTATCCAAAGTTTGCACTGTCATTTGGCATCATCCTTCACTAAAGGCATAAAATGTTGATACCCTTTGACCTAGTAATCTCATTTCTGGCAAGTGTAGCCCAAGGAAATTAATTCAAGAAAGGGAAAGAACATTAGCCAAAGGTGTTCCCTGTTTCTTTTCCTTCCTTCTCTCCTTCCTTCCTTTCCCTACTCCTCCCTTCTCCCTTCTTCAAAAGTAACAAGTAGCATTCTAAATGCCTTAGGAGTCAGTCAGGTACGGTCGGCCCTCATTTATCAGGTTAATCAGTTCCAGACTCTACCGCAATAAATGAATTTCCGCAGAATAGGATTCTTTATTTATAAATAGAATATATTCACAGTTAGAGCATAGAAAACCTGTTTATGACCTTCTAAATATGTTTATTAACATTATTAGAGCCCTTTAGACATAAATAACACCCTTTAGTCATCATTACACTCGTATTACCCAATATATTAGACAAAATAAGAGAAAAGACATATTAGATGTTACAAATATATTATTATTATTGTACGTTTAATTACACACACACACACAGTTCTTACACACAGCTACTAACCTATGAAAATAATGCTACTTGTTTGATGAAGAGATGTACTCCACAGCAAAGAAGAGCAAGGTTACTGCTCCTCTGCAAGCATGACCTCAGTAGGAGAGTCTTCAGGTGGTGCAGTATCTTCAGCAGGAGCGTCGTCGTTATCTTCCGCTGAAGGAGCACTAGGAGTAGGCAGTGAGTGTCTGGGTGCACGGCTGAAGAACATCGTGATAGGCAGTTGCTGGCGCTGTCTTTTCATATGCGTGAGGAGCTTTTGTAGGGTTCTATCGCTCCATCAAGTGCATTCAGAACTGCAGTGCACGCATCATTTGTGGCTCCCATTCGCCAACCATGTTCATTCGCCAACCATGTTCTGTACCACCTTAATAGTTCTCATGACTTGTGAGAGACACTCAAGTGTGAGGCCAACTTCCTCATCCTGACCCCCAGGAACGTCTGGCTACTCTTCCTCCTCCTCACTCGCAGACTTAGTCATCTCCACCAGATCCTTCTGGAACGTGTTATTCATGTAGTCCTCTGCTGCATGCTGGTCAGCAGAGGCAGCTTCTCCGTGGAGAATGACACTCTTCAGATGATACCTCTTCTGGAACTTCTCGAACCAACCCTTGCTCACTGTGAAATCCATGAACGTTGCAGAAGAGGGTCCTGGTTGAGGTTTGTCCGCCGTAAAGCGCTGATAGAGCTGCCTGCCTTCTCCCGGACGACCAGCAAATCCAACGGAATGTTTTTCTTGTGGCTGTCACTGATCCAAAGGGCTAGGGCAGACTCCGTTTTCACTATGAACTTATTACGACTTGTCATGACGTGCTTTGCTTCCTTGTTGAAAAAGACAGTAGCCTTTGCACAGATGTTCTTTTCATCTTTACAGATGAAGTGAACGGTAGACTCATTCAAGTTGTAATGGTGGGCAACCTCCATGATTTTCTTGCCATTTTTGATCATATCCAAGAGTTTCACCTTCTCCTGGATGGTAAGCATCTTCCTCCGGTGCTTAGTTTCATCATCAGAAGGCTTAAAAGAAGCAGCACATTTAGGAACCATCGTGGGGCTTAGATAAAAGTTCTCAGGACAGCTACAAGAACGTGATGACGAAAGACGCTTCCTCTTCGCCGCATTTACTGCGAGGATGAAGACCATTCTCAGCAATCAGACTGTTGACATCCCAGAAAATGTCGACATCACTCTGAAGGGACGCACAGTTATTGTGAAGGGCCCCAGAGGCACCCTGCGGAGGGACTTCAACCACATCAATATAGAACTCAGTCTCCTTGGAAAGAAAAAGAAGAGGCTCCGGGTTGACAAATGGTGGGGAAATAGAAAGGAACTGGCCACCGTTCGCACTATCTGCAGTCATGTGCAGAACATGATCAAGGGTGTTACACTGGGCTTCCGTTACAAGATGAGGTCTGTGTACGCTCACTTCCCCATCAACGTCGTTATTCAGGAGAATGGTTCTCTTGTTGAAATCAGGAATTTCTTGGGCGAAAAATACATCCGCAGAGTTCGGATGAGGTCAGGTGTTGCTTGTTCAGTATCTCAAGCCCAGAAAGATGAGTTGATTCTTGAAGGAAATGACATTGAACTTGTATCAAATTCAGCTGCTTTGATTCAGCAAGCCACGACAGTTAAAAACAAGGATATCAGAAAATTTTTGGATGGTATCTATGTTTCTGAAAAAGGAACAGTTCAGCAGGCTGATGAATAAGATCTAAGTTGTCCAGCTATAGAAACACCAAGATGCCGAATGATTTTCACACTTATTTGCGATATTTTAAAGATGCAATAAAAGCCTCGTATTGAAAAAAAAAAAAAAGTTCTCAGAAATCACAAACACTTACGAGAGCAAAGATGCTTCCGATGCATAGTGATGTAGAAGCATGTATGAGAGAAAGAACTTGCATGAGGCTGAGCCAATCAGTGGCCAGGATAGGAAGAGGATAGGATAGCCAATCAGTGAACAGCACGCTCTGATTGGCTTGGTTTAACCACACCCGATTTTTTTGAAAAATGTTATTGCCCACACACAAGGAAGGAGTGGTGGAGCGATTGCATCTGGCGGTGAAGGATTCCTGGGGTGCTCGAATACATAGGCCTGCAGTCCATATGTACAGTAATTTTAATTTTAATTGTAATATAGGAGTGTATAATTGACTCAGACAACCGAGTGCATGCTGTATCATTTTCACTGCCTTGATCAACTTTTTAATGAATATATTTGAAAAAATTCTATAGAGTGAAGCTGCAAAAGTCGAAGCGCAAAGTAATGAGGAAGGACTGTAAACAGTGATGGGCCCATTTTAATGAATATTAAAATTGATGGCTATGGGGTCATGCAAGATGGAGGAAATATATAATATTAAAAGAGTTTTAAAGCTTGGCCTCTGTGGCTCAGTGGTTGAGCATCGACCCATGTACCAAGAGGTCACTGATTCGATTCCCGGTCAGGGCACATGCCCAGGTTGTAGGCTCGATCCCCAGCAGGGAGTGTGCCAGTTGATGTTTCTATCTCTTCCTTCCTCTCTCTCTAAAAATCAATAAAAACATATTTGAAGGGGAGGGTAAAACTGTCATGACAGCCACTATATAAAAATATAGGTTCCTGTGCATGAAGACTGGCAGGACGCGCAGAGAGACTGGCCGCATTAGGATGATAAAATTGGGCAGTTTTGTTTTCCTTCCGTTTTTAAATGTTTTATTGACATACACTCACATACTGTATAGTTTCCCCAGTTAAAGTATGTACATAATTCAGTGGCTTTAGTATATTAACAGAATTGTGCAACCATCATTAGTTATAGAACATTTTCATCACCCCAAAAGGAAACTCCACACTCACCATGTTCTCTGCCCATCTGCCCCCCCAGCCCCTGGCAACCATTTGCCAGTTCTGTGTGTTTTATATAAGGAATCATAACATATGTGGGCCTTTGTGTCTGACTTCTTTCACAGAGCATGTTTTCAAGGTTCATCCATGTAGTGTGTGTCAATATGTCATTCCTTTTCATGACCAAATAATATTCCACTATATGGATATATCTGGTTTGTTTATCCATTTATCAGTTCATGAACATGAGTCATTTGTACTTTTCAGCTATTATGAATAATGCTGCTATGAACATTTGTGGGCAAATTTTTGTGTGGACACTATTTTTCCTTTCTCTTGAGTATATACCTAGAGGTGGAATTACTGGGTCACGTGGTAACTCTTTTCAGTTACCAGACATTTTCCACAGCAGGTGCACCACTTTCACAGCCCCTTCCAGCAGTGTGTGAGGTCCCGGTTTCTCTACATGATACTTGTTATTGCCTTTTCATTTGGCCTAGTGGATATGAAATGGTGCTTAATTGTGATAGTGATTTACCTTTCCCTTTGGCCAACCTTGTTCAACCTTTTTTTTTTTAAATCCTCATCCGAGGACATTTTTTCCATTTTTTGTTCAGATAGAGTGGGAAGGAGAGAGGAAGAGAAACAGCGACGTGAAAGGGACACATCGAGTTGCTGCCTCCCGCACAACCCAACCAGGGCTGGGGACAAACTGCAACCGAAGTATGTGCCCTTAGCGGGAACTGAACCCGGGTCTCTCTGGACCACAGGCTGACACTCTAACCGCTGAGCCAAACTGGCCAGGGCTCAACCTCTTTTTTAAAAAAATATTTTTTAATATGTTTTTATTGATTTTTTTAGAGTAAGAGGAATGGAGAGAGAGATGGAAACATCAATGTGAGAGAGAAACATCAATCGTCTGCCTCCTGCACGCCCCCTACTGGGGATCAAGCCCGCAACCTGGGCATGTGCCCTGACTTGGAATCGAACTGGGACCTCTCAGTCCTTGAGATGATGCTCAATCCACTGAGCCACACTGGCCGGTCTGTTCAGCTTCTTTTCATGTGCTTATTGGGCATTTACTTATCTTTGGAGAAATGTCTACTCAGATCCTTTGCCTATTTTTTAATTGGGTTGTCTTTTTGTTAATAAGTTAGAAGAGTTCTTTATATAGTCTAAATATAAGTCCCTTAAGAGACATGATTTGTAAACATTTTCCTCCATTCTCTAAGTTGTCTTTATATTTCTTTGATGGGTGTCCTTTGAAAGAGTTTTTCATTTTAATGAAATTTATCTTTGTCTTTTGTTGCTTGTACTTGGTCCCTCTGGCCCTGACACAGATTCATTAAATTTAATATTTAAACGTAGTGACTCCAGGCTCCCTCTCCCCTGGCTGGATTATTTGGGGCCCTCCATCACTGTATGGTTCTGAACTGAACACTGGTGGGCTCTCGAGGGGAGCTACATAACTAGGGGAGTTGCTTTCACTGGCTCTTTTGTACCTTTCAGAATCTAAACAGGTACTCATTGAACCTTGTGAAGGAAATGAGGAAAAGTGTTTTACTTAACTGACACCATCTTACTTCTCATGTTATTTATCTAACAAAACAGAAGGGCAGAGACACCACTGTGCATAACTTGCTCTGAGAGCTGCTGCTGGGGGCGCTGGTCTGGGCCTGGTGGGGAGAGGATGCAGAGGACCAGCCATGGCCCGGGAGAGAGCAGCTCTGAGAAGGGGAAGGGGGGCCCGAGGAGTGGGTAGGTACAAGGGAAGGTACTGTGCTGGGGAGCAGGGGGTAGGGGAGACCAGATGAATGAGGGAGGGAGCGTGGCTTTGAGGAGGTCAAGTGTCCAGGTCCAGCCCAGGTGCTGAGGGAGCTGCTTGTTCTCCCCCGAAACAGCTCCCCAGAGCCCTTCGTGTCCACCCAGGCCAGCACTGGAAGGAGCCTCACCCATCTGCCAACTCTGAGTACCTGGGATTTGAGGTAAAAAGTTTCCCAGATCCCTTCCAATAAGGAGGCCCCAACGCCCTGGCATGGAGGCTTGTACCGCACTCCCTGAATGTTAGGGGAGCGGACCAGTCCCAGGCTGCACTAGGGAGCCCTAGATTAGGTTCCCAATGGGAGTAGGTTCCCAAAAGCTCACCTCACCAGCTTTTGTCCTCCTTACTGACCCCGGTTCTGTCCTCCTCGCCTGGCTGCCCTTACCCTCTGGCTTTCACACAGGAAGTGCAGGTGACTGCTGAGGCTAGTCGCTTCTTTTCTTTCTTTCTTTCTTTCTTTCTTTCTTTCTTTCTTTCTTTCTTTCTTTCTTTCTTTCTTCTTTCTTTCTCTTTCTTTCTTTCTTTCTTTCTTTCTTTCTTTCTTTTTCTTTCTCTCTCTCTCTCTCTCTTTCTTTTTAGAGAGAGAGGAAGGGAGAAGGAGAGAAACGATGAGAAAGAAACATCCATGAGAGAACATTGATTGGCCACCTCCTGCATGCTCCCCACTGGGGATCAGGTCCACAACCCGGGCATGTGCCCTGACCAGGAATTGAACCGTCAACCTCTTAGTGCATGGGTCAACGCTCAACCACTGAGCCACACTGGCCAGGTGAAGCTAGTAGCTTTTTTTCTTTTTTACTCCTCACCCGAGGATATTTTTTCCATTTATCTTTAGATTGAGTAGAGGGAAGGGGGGTGGGGAAGGGAGAGAGAGGTGGGGAGAGAGAGATATCGACTGGTCACCTCCCTCGCAACCCGACTAGGGCCAGGGACAAACCGCAACCAAGGTACGTGCCCTTGGCCAGAATCGAACCTGTGACTCATTGGTCTATGCGCCAACACTCTAACAGGTCAGGGTGCTAGTAGCTTCTTGAGATGTGAAGGATGGTAGCTCTGAGCTGGTCGCCCCTGGCGATGTGGGGCATTTCCAGGATCTAGAGGGAGCCTGGTGACCTCTCTCCTGAAGGAAATTAGTCCCAGCCCACCAGCCTGCTGTGCCCAGTGTGGAGATATACATGGAAGAGAGTAAAAGGTGACCTGAGCCCCGAAGCAGGGGACATCTGCAGTAGGCACCACAGGAGACGCTGTGCTTGGGCTTAGTGAGGGTGGCTCTCTGAGGATGTCACACACCTGTGACAGTCTTGACTGGCAGTAGGGGAGCTGGGAGCACAGTTCACTTCCAGGTTTTTTCCTTCCAGGTTCAGGAGAAGCCTCAAAGATGTCTAATGACCCACCCCCTCCTTATCCTGGAGGCGCCACAGCCCCCCTTCTGGAGGAGAAGAGTGGAGGCCCACCCACCCCAGGTAGGGTTCCATGTCCTGAGGGCCCTCTTTCCCTTACCCATCCCAGCTGCTGTAGTTGTGCCTGGAGCAGCCCTCCCACTGACAGTGCGGGTGGGGCCCGAGCTTCCTCTCCTTGCTTCTCTCTGTCTAGGCCGAACCTCCCCTGCTGTGATGCAGCCCCCACCAGGCATGTCGCTGCCTCCTGCAGACATTGGCCCCCCACCCTATGAGCCGCCAGGTCACCCAGTGCCCCAACCCAGCTTCATCCCCCCACATATGAATGCAGATGGCACCTACATGCCTCCAGGTAAGTTGGGAAGAGATCTGGGAGCACAGGGGTCTGCCTGGCCCAGCAGGGCTGCTATCCAACCTTTGCTACTGGCAAGCTGGTGTTCTGTCTGTGAGGCTGTTTACTCTTGGTTGGGGCAGGGGGGCTGATTGTAGGCATGGAGGGTGGACATGGAAAGGTGTCATAGAGCCAGGCCCTGCTGTGAAGACACTGGACGAGCCAGAGGAGCCCAGGGCCCTGCCAGAAGGGTTACTTGTGGGAAGGCTGCTTAGGCACAGTGGCAGGTGCTGTGGACCCATGGGTGCTACAGGGGCCACTCCCTGCCAGACACTTGAGTCCATGGTGGAGATCTGGTTTCCTGCTCATCCAGCAGCTCTTCAGAGGGACTGCTGAGGCCAGAGAAGGGCCGGGGTTCCTGCACAGGTGTCCCCAGGTCAAGTGGGCCAGGTGGCACTCCAGTGCAGGACCTAACGCTGGTGGGGAAGAGAGCCCTGTGTGCGCGAGGGGGCTGGTGAGCGGTGAGGCTTTCCTTCCTGCGGTTGAGGTCCTTGAGCTTAGCACCCAGTCCCGTTTCACAGTCCCCTGGGTGTCAGAGGCAAGGGAGCAAATGCATCAAGCTGAGACCGAGGGGAAGAGTAGGCCTTGTTCAGCTCTGTCACGTCTGGTGGGGCAAGTTATAGTCTCTGTTTTGGTCCCCATGGGGCAGGGGTCAGTAAGGGCTAGGAGAATGTGGTCCCTTAACTGTGTCCTGGGTACTGAGGGCCTTGGGGCTTTGTACTCACCTCTCACATGAGCATCAGTGACAAGCCAGTGACCTGTTGCTCTGTCTTGTGCCATTCTAGGTTTCTACCCTTCTCCAGGCCCCCATCCACCCATGGGCTACTACCCGCCGGGGCCCTATCCACCAGGGCCCTACCCTGGCCCTGGAGGTCACACAGCCACAGTTCTGGTCCCGTCAGGGACTGCCACCACGGTGACAGTGCTGCAGGGAGAGATCTTTGAGGGTGCACCTGTGCAGACAGTGTGTCCTCACTGCCAGCAGGCCATCACCACCAAGATCTCCTATGAGATTGGCCTGATGAACTTCGTGCTGGGCTTCTTTTGCTGCTTCATGGGGTAGGTGGTATTGGTGCTTGCGGGGTGGGGACTGCACCTGCCCACCACCCAGCTGGAGTAGGCCCAGTGCCCTCGGCACCTTCTCTTCAGACCTCCCCATCTCTGATTCAGGTGTGATCTGGGCTGCTGCTTGATCCCCTGCCTCATCAACGACTTCAAGGATGTGACGCACACGTGCCCCAGTTGCAAAGCCTACATCTACACGTACAAGCGCCTGTGTTAACGAAGCCTGGACTGGACTCCCTGCTGTCAGTCTGGATCCCTGTGCTTTGCTCCCCACACTCTGGCTCGCACCCCCATTCCCACTTGGGGGTGGAAGCTGTTCCACTGGTCCCCTGGAAGTCTTTTCTTCTTTGCCTTGCCCTTCCCTGAGCATCTGACTCTTCTGGCAAAAATCCTGTTGGACTTCAGGCCAAGGGTCAGCAAGTGGCAGGGAGCTGGCACTGAGCAAGTATGTTGTTGGTTTGCTTGGTGTTTGATCAGGAAGATAAGCTGGGATGAGTCTTCCTGCTGGGGTCTTACTCCTCCATTTTTGTATGAGGTATAAGTTTGGTCCTGATTCTCCCTGGGACCAAACACAGCCAGAGCAATGGCTTATTTTCCAGACCTGGGCCTACAGTGAAGCTGTGCCTGTAGCCACAGTTTCTCTGATCTGGTCATAAGGCCAAGGTTTGTTTTTGGGGTGCTAGAGGTAGACATGATGGTCAGAAGGAATGACTCTGGCCCTCAGAACTCTCAGGAACTCAACACCTTGTCCAAGTGCCCAGGAGCCACCTGGAATAAGAGAGAGGTCAGCACAACTGCAGTTCATGGGATAAGTGATTGGGCCCTGGCTCACCAAGGGACTTGCCTCTGGCCCCTGCCTACTTCACTTTCTGGCAATGCCTCTGCGAACATGTCTTTGTTGCAGGCAGAAGGAATGCCTAGGAACCCAGCCCCTCTGTCCATACCATGTCCTTGCTGCGTGTGGGCTTGACCTCTGCCTGGTGGCTGGTATATCCCAGCTCAGACCAGAGATGACAGATAGGGCCTCTCCCTGCGGGCACAATCAACATTTCCAGGGCTCTCTCTGTGGATCCTCTTTCTAGTGAACACTGGGCCCTTCACCCAGGCTGACTCACTGTTGCTATGCTTACTCCAGGCACTACAGCAGGAGCAACTGTAGCACTGGATTGGGGACCAGGAACGAGCAACCACAAGTGGCAGAAGTACCTTGGTGGATGCTAGCTCTGCCTGGGCCTGAGGCCATGCTGTCTTTATTTCGGAATGGTTTGTCTATGAACTTGCTCCTGTGGACTGCTGTACCCTGCTGCCTCCCCTCTCCTGGTCTCATACTGCCACTGCATGGCCTTCTTTTCACTGTGAATTGTGGCTGATCTGTTTGTAGTTTCTCATTAAATTGGTCCTTTCACTCCCTTTCCCCAGGCCTCAGCTCTCTTGCCTGGCTTCCTTCTTTTGCAAGGGAAAGTTGGTGTAGTCCAAAGGCAGGGAATTGAGTCTTCAGGGTCTCAGTACTGACTGCCTGGGGATGACACTAACACTTAAGTACCTAATTAAACCAAGGCAGAGTGAGTGTGGAAGAGCTCTGACATTCCAGCTATGACTGGGCCAGGGCATATGCTGACTACCTTACCATCTCCGATACTGCTTTTACCCACCTCCACACCACAGCCTCCACCCATGGGATCTGTAGGCTGGACCGCCCCCCCAAGCTCAAGCTCAAGGTCATCCTACCCTAGAAGCAGGTAGCTTCGCTCCGTTGGGCAATACAGAGCCACTGGGACTAAGGCTTTTGCAGGGGGCAGACAGTCTAGGCCCCCAGGTTCTGGGCCAGCTCTGCCCCTACCCTCATCTAATTTGCTGAGGTAGGTAAGCTTGGTCAGTAGTTTACAAAGTTTCCCCACCACTTAACCCTTTTGTGAATAAGATGTTCACAGATCCTCAATATATAAAACAAGTAATAGATTCCTATTGATAAAAATATTTAAGTTCACATTTCTATTTTAGACAATCGTTATATAATACAAGTACATAAGTTTTGTTTTGTTTTTTTATCCTCACCCAAGGACATTTTTCCTTTTTTTGTTCAGATATAGTGGGAGGGAGGGAGAGAGAAACGTCGATGTGAAAGGGACACATCGAGTGGCTGCCACCCACACAACCCAACCAGGGCCGGGGACAAACTGCTACTGAGGTATGTGCCCTTAGCGGGAACTGAACCCAGGTCTCTCTGGACCACAGGCCAACGCTCTAACCGCTGAGCCAAACTAGCCAGGGCCAAGTACATGTTTTTCATTATGCTTATTTATAAGATAACTAGCAGTCTTGGGAGCACAGGAGGGGACGGTCAGGGACCAGCCTGACATCTTGTGCCAGGAAGGAGGAGGCAGCTGTCAAGAGTCCACTTTATTGAGTGCTGTAGCATAATACAAGCAGAGGAGGAGACAGGCCATAGCTGGACACACCCCTCTTGGGGGTTTCTGCTAGAGACAGATGAGGACTGGCTGCCCAGGGCCTTGGAGGCAAGGTGTCAGCCTGGCTTCTGTCCCCTCACTACAACCCCAGGCGACCCCCAGGAGCATTTGGGGGCCCCCTCCCTCTTACACAGCTATAGCAGCCTAGCCGTGGCCTGGCTGGCTGTCCACTCCCAGTAGGGCGAAGATACCCACCTAAATGCTGACACAAGAAGAATGGAGGGAGTGAACCTCAGGGTGAGAGTTGTGGGTGCCTAGGAGCAGAGCTGGTTCCAGAAGCCCAGGCCAGTCCGCTCAGTTGCACTGGCTGTTTCCAGTGCCACAGCCTGGATGGCTGCAGGAACAGTAGGTCTGTACCCAGTTCAGCATCTGGCCCACAGAGGACAATAATAGGCAGAGGCTTTCATGTCTGGCTTTTATTGGTTGCTTTTCTCAAACCCAGCATTTTTTAAAAAGTCACCTGGGGTGGTGGTTTTGTCACAGGTGGAGGTGGGAGCCGGCCAGCAGTCACTCAGGAAGAGGGCGCCAACATGATGTGATGGGTCTTTCACATGTAGTACCAGGCCAAGAGGCCAGCAACCAGGGCCACACTAGTCGCCAGAATGAACTGCAGGCCGGGCTTGCTCAGCACAGCCAGGGCTGTTTGGAAGGGACAGCTTCCACCCTCCAGGGCACCTGCGTGGCAGCACCAACAGGGAACATGGCATTAGTGGGAACGCTGACACACCCATCCTGGGAGGGAAGCTTGGGACATTCAAGACCTACCTTTGACTTGTTTATCAGCATAATAGGGGCATTTACGCACATCTCCTTTCCCGTTGTGCATGGGGAGCTCATCCTCCAGAGTCTCTTTGGCCAGCATGGAGCCAGCCTGGTCCAGTTCATTGAATATCTGCAGGAGCACAGGATCAACACCATCAATGGACTGCACATACTCTGCTTCCAGAGAAAAACCTCTCCTGTGCAGAGGGAGCTAGAACAGATAAGGCTTGCTCAGGACTGCAGACCAGCAAAGCAGCAGCTCCACTAGGGGACGGCCACACTGACCTGGCACTCCTCCCTAGCACGAGCTCTGGGACATATGGCTGTACTTGTGCTGTCCGGCACCCCATGGCTGCTGACCATGGTGGATCCCCCCTGGGCACTGACCACATACACAGCCATGACAGACATGAGAGCAAAAGCACTGCCCAGAAACACTCTGAGCACTGGCACTTCCCCACTTCTAGTCGCTGGGTATTTTTAGCAAGAAACAATAGAAAAAGGAATGTGGAAGAATGAGGCCCCAGCAGGGCTGACCCATCCTGAGTGGACCCTGGAGGCCTGCTGATGTTAGAGGGTGATGGGCCTGTTGTCAGGCCGCAGCTTCATTCTCTGTAAGGGCCACTTGACCGGTGCTGAGGATTGGCCTGGGTTCTGGGGGGGGGGGGGGGGGGGGGACCAGAATCAGCCTCGGCCCCATGGAAAGGGTACTTGTAAACTGAGTTATGCTCCTCATTCTCCTTGGCTCTCTCCCTGAACTTATCAAGCAAGACTTTTCATAGCAACCCATGCTAAAAAGGAAGAACAATTCCTCAAAACCAAAATCCTGTGGTGAGAGGGAGGGAGACGACTCCTTTCTCCCCAAGCCCACTTCATTGTGAGGCCTCACCCTTCCCAAAAACATGACACAGAGGCGGTCTATCAGATAAGGTGGAGCCATCACTAGGCCAATCTCGTGCACTCTATGGCCTATTGCGTCCCTCAGCTTTCCCTCAGGCTGGCTGCAGCGCATCCTAATGCACCAATGCCCATTTGGGCAGCTCTGATCAGCTCACACTGTCAGAAGCCCATTTCTGCCCACCCCCAGCAGTACCTCCATGTTGTACTCGAAGGCCTTGTTGGCCTCCTCCACGATCTTCTCCTTGGTTTTCAGGTTCAGGTCCAGGGCGTTCATCCTGGCCCGGTAGAACTGCTTGAACTGCTGCGCGTTTTCCACATTCTTAAACAGGTAGAACTGGGTCCCCTCCCCTGTGCTGGGGAGTTTCAGGGCCCGCTGGGCCACCTTCTTAAGCACCTGTCCCCCTGAGAGGTCCCCCATGTAGCGGGTATAGGCATGGGCCACCAGCAGCTCCGGCTCATTCTGCCCCACATAGTGGATCCGCTCCACATACTTTCGAGTGGCCTCAGAACACTGCACCTGCTCCTCCCAGTCCTCACCAAAGAAATACTCCATGTCCTTGGTCAGTGCCTCCTTCCGGTGCAGCTCCATGGGGAAATACAAAGGGGTGAAGGCTGGATGGTCCTTGTTTCGGTCCATTTCCTCCTCAAGGGCTGAGTATGTGAAGTAAAGTGCAGTAGTGGCCAGCTGTTGAGGTGATGGGGAGAGACCATGTAGGTCTTGGCTGGCAGCTCCTGAGCCCACCGCCCACCATGTCTGAGCAGCTGGAGAAAAAGGCTCAAGAAGCCAACCCCCCTTCCAATCCCCAAAGGCCCATTTTTATACAATGTATTCTTTCACACACCCAGGAAACATGTTTCTTAAAGGAATGACATGGTAAATTCTTTGGAACATGGATACTTTTGCTTTCTTGACATCACTGTTACTCCACTTAAGCCATGAAAACCATAGCCTCACATAAGAAAAGAGTAGAGTGTAAGAAAGGCCTTTGTTTCCCCCCTGAAGCAACTCCAGGAGGACCTTTCTCATGGGGCTAAGGCCCTGAATGCGACCCCATCTATGACTGAGCCACAAACCTTAAATAGCTCCTTTCTGATTTTGCCTTTCAAGAAGTCCTTGACAAACTGGGTGTTTTCTGCCCGGTCATGTGCTTCCTTGGTCCCTTCCTTCAGGAGCTCAGAGAGGTCGACCATCCTGTAGAGCAGCGATTTTTCAACCTTTTTCATCTCATAGCACACATAAACTAATTACTAAAATTCTGCAGCACACCAAAAAATATATTTTTTGCTGATCTGACAAAAAAAATAGGTATAATTTTGATTGATTTACAAAAATAATAATAATTACCTACTCTTTTTGCTCCAGAGTGACTTTTTAAAAAATCAGGTGCCTATACTTGTATATAAGGATTTCTGGTACCAAGAATTAACCAATCAAGCACAACCTCATTATGCGACATGACCAATAAAATGCAACTCTATTATATGACCTATATATTTATGGTTCAAGATGGGAATCACATTGGACAGCTATTGTGTAGGCTCTTGTCATTTTTTTATTTGACAATTAGGAAAAAGAGGACAGTGACCCTAACTAGTCAGGTACTGCACGTTTCAAAAATTCTTACAGTGCCCTGGTCGTTTGGCTTAGTGGTTAGAGTGTAGGCCTGCAGACCAAAAGGTCTCGGGTTCAATTCCTGATCAAGGGCACGCACACTGGGTTGCAGGTTTGAACCCCAGCCCTGGTTTGGGTCATGCAGGAGGCAACCAATCAATGTATATCTCTCACATCAGTGTTTCTATCCCCCTCCCCCCCGGTCTGGAAATTAATGAAAAATATCCTCGGGTAAGGATTAACAAATAAATAAATAAATGAAAAGTCTTGCGGCACACAGGTCAAAAATCGCAGTTATAGAGACTGGGTGCGTGCGTGTGTATGTGTACATGTGCATGTATGCGTGTGTGAATTAGCCCTTCCCAGCTCTAGCATGTCTGCTTGCTAAGCTGGTAGGCAGGGGCTGCTCAGAAACTCAACTCCAGCATAGACGCAGGATCTTGCCAGGAAGCACAGGGTAGACAGATATAAGTCTGCTTTCAAGGATGTGGGTGTCACACGGGATGAATGTAACCTGCCTCTCAACAGTGTCCCTGTCTCTCTGAACTACCAAATGAATGATGCTTTGCTTCTGTGGCTACCTAGTACCCAAAGAAACACACTCTTATCCTAGCGCAGCATTTGCTGACTTCTCCAGGGAAGAGCCAGCCTTTGCGAATGGGTCTCCCAGAAAGCACTTTTTTGTGACTGACGATGAATCTCCTAGTGTAGCCTGGCTGCCTTCCTCCCACCTTAGACCCACAGCCTCTTCAGGACTGCAGGTGGCTGAGAATGAGACAAACACTGGGAAGGCTGGAGCCGAGGAGCCCTATGTGTGTGCTGCTTAACAAAATTACACAGGATGGAGTTATGCTGATCAATGCCGGTACTAGACAAGGTAGAGAATGCATGACCCTAAAGATGGTGGCACTGGGCAAGGGCTTGTGTGTACACACAATCTGTCTGCTAGAGTGAGAAAAACTTGGCCTCTCATGGCCCAGTCCCTGCTGGCTCCTTTAGCAGATTAGCTTGTATCACCCACATTCTGACATTCACTTAATATCAGCAATTATTTCAAGGTATATATATTTTTTTAAAAAAGAACTTTGCCAATAACAGGCTATAACGAGAAGATAAGAATACTGAAGAATAGGCCCCAGTAACTTGAGGCTTAGAGGAACTGGTCCTACCCAGTAAGAGAAACCTCTGGAGTTGGAGTTGCTCCCACGTGCTAAGGGTCTGTGGAAGATACTAGAAAACATGCCAGCTTTGCCTCTAATTACTGTTTCTCACCCCAGATGACAAAACAGGATTTTAGAAGAAAAAGGACCAGGAACATCATCAAGTTCTGTTTCTCAGCACCCCTAGCCGTGCCTGTCTCCTTGGGGACACACAGGGAGAGTGCTGAGCAGCCCAAGGTACTGTCTGCTGTCTCAACCAGGCATTTCGAGGGCCACGGCAGCACAGCTCCTGACCATACATACCCTGGTCCCTCCAGCATACACAGCCAAGTGTGCTGGGCATGGCAGTCCTTGACTCAACAGGCCAGTCCTCATCACTCACCTGGTGTGGTTTTCTCTTTCTGGGGCCCGGGAGCTGTTTTTCTCCGACTCTTCTACCCCCTCTGAGGTCTCCAGTTCCACTGACATTGTTGCCAAGTGTGGTTTTTGCTGCTCTTACTCCTCTGGCCCTATAGAGACACAAGGACCAGGTGATGTGCCACCCACAGCAGTCATTTCCCCAAATAACCTGCTGTCTCTGCTTTCCCTGGAGCCACCTAACTGAGGAGTCACCCACACAACCTCAGGGGTGTTTTCTTTCTTTTTATTAATTTATTTTTGTTACAGATATTTCTCCTCTTTCCCCTCATTGACACCCTCCTCTCGAACCCCCCCACCCCATCCCACCCCCACCCCCACCCCACCTCCACCCCCACCCCACCCCCACCCCTCACAGCAGTGTTGTCTATGTCCATTGGTTATGCATTAGGGGTGTTTTCTGTTAAATTAAGCTCTGTCATTGCTGAGACTATATATATAGGTACAGAATTTGATTATGGATGGTGGATTAGGTAATAGCACTGTATCAATGTTGAACTTTTTTTATTTTGTACTGATTATGTACGAAAATGTCCTTGGTTTTTTAGGAAGTACATACTGAGGTATTCAAAAGTATAGGGGTAAGCCATCTGCAACTTATTGTCCAATAGTTCAGAAAATGTATGTGTGTACATATGTATATGTGTGTGTACATTTATATACATACAAGGGGAGAGGGAGGGAAGGAGAACAAGCCAGTAAAATAATGAGGCAAATTACTAATGGTGAATCTGACTAAAAGTTACACAGGAGTTCTTTGTACTGTTCTTACAACTTTTCTGTATGTTTGAAATTGTATCAAAATTAAAAATTACCTAAACCATAAAAGAAAAATAATCATAGACAGAGCTTTTTTTTTTTTTTTTTTTTTTTTTTTTTGTACAGATAGATTGGGAGGGAGAGAAAGGAAGAGAGAGAGAGAGAGAGAGAGAGAGAGAGAAGCATCGATGTGAAAGGGACACATCGAGTGGCTGCCACCAGCATGACCAACCAGGGCTGGGGACAACTGCAACCGAGGTACATGCCCTTAGCGGGAACCGAACCCGGGTCTCTCCGGACCGCAGGCCGACGCTCTAACCGCTGAACCAAACCGGCCAGGGCCAGAGCTTTTTAAAAAAAAAAAAACGAGCCCTGGCTGGTTTTGCTCAGTGGTTAGAGCGTCGGCCTGCGGTCTGGAGAGACCCGGGTTCGGTTCCCGCTAAGGGCATGTACCTCGGTTGCAGTTTGTCCCCGGCCCTGGTTGGTCGTGCGGGTGACAGCCACTCGATGTATCCCTTCACATCGATGTTTCCCTCTCTCTCTCTCTCTTCCTCTCTCTCCCTCCCACTCTATCTGTACAAAAAATGGAAAAATGTCCTCGGGTGAGGATAAAAAAAAACAACAAAAAAAATGAAAGCTCTGATTTGGCAGCAAGCACATTTGCAGTCAGGCCATCCTACCTGTTAAAGGTGGGATGACCTTGTGCAGAGGGCAGCAAAGCAGGGCACTAACCAGACAGTTAAGCCAGGCTGTTCGGAGCAGCTCCACTTTAAAGTGGAGTCACCAAGCAAGCAGACTCTCCCCAGCCTACTCCAGACTCTGCTGGGCTAAAGGAAATAATACACGTTGCATAACCAGTTCCTGCTGTTTGCTGCTAGGACTAGGCCTCCATCAACCAGGGAAACAGTCCTGCAACACGACAAGCCCATGCTCCACCCTGGAGGCCTCCACTCTTCCAATGCACAGGGGCAGCCCCTCTGGGGACTTGCCAGATGAACAGCAGCACAGTTGCACAGAACTATCAACACTGGGGCCAAATCAAGCCAAGGAAAGAACAGACTTTCATTTTCTACCTCCGCCAGTATCTTATTTACTGAGCATTTTATCTTTTTTTTTCTTCCATTTTTTATTCAGGTAGAGTGGGAGGGAGGGAGAGAGAGAGAGAAACATTGAGTGGCCACCACCCGCACGACCAACCAGGGCCAGGAACAAACTGTAACCAAGGTACGCGCCCTTAGCAGGAACTGAACCGGGGTCTCTCTGGACCGCAGGCCAATGCTCTAACTGCTAAGCCAAACAGGCCAGGGCACTGAGCATTTTCTATCTCTTTCACCCAAAAACAGGTGTCAAGGGGGACAAAGAAGTGTAAAAAATGGTCCTTTTCAAAGGTTATAAAGAAGAAAATAAAAATCAACCTCTGTGTTACCCTACAGACATAATCACTGTTAATGTGTTGGTACATATCCTTGCTGAGTTTTCTCTAGGCATATAATTAACATCTTTGTTATCTTTTGAGATATTACAGTAGTTTGTTCAGCATGGTATTTCTGAACCTTCTCTATCCTTTAGATTTAGCATTTATACAATGGAATTAATGATAGGAAGAATTAAATGAGAACATGGAAGGTAAGGTTTTTAGCACAGCATTCAGTAAATATTAGATAAGATTGTTTGTACTTGTATTTTTTGTTTTTTGCTAATCCTCACCCAAGGATATTTTTCCATTGATTTTTTTAGATAGAGTGGAAGGGAGTGAGGGAGAGAGAAAAAAAGAAACATCGAGGTGAGAGAGACACATTGATTGGCTGCCTTCCGCACGAACACCGGACCTGGGGATCAAACCTGCAACCCAGGTACATGCCCTTGACCAGAAATCAACCTAAGACCCTTCAGTCTATGGGCTGATGCTCTAACCCCTGAGCCAAACCTGCCAGGACTGTACTTGTATTTGATTGAGGCTTACTGATGTTCTCCAAGAATGCTGAGAAAATAAATCAAAAAAAGTGAAATAAGTAGACAGAGAAAGACATGCATGGTCACTTACATGGGGAATCTAAAAAAAAAGAAGGGTTGAAATAGAAACAGCCCTGGCCGGTTTGGCTCAGCAGTTAGAGCGTCGGCCTGCGGTCCAGAGAAACCCGGGTTTGGTTCCCGCTAAGGGCACATACCTCAGTTGCAGTTTGTCCCTGGCCCTAGTTGGGGTTGTGCGGGAGGCAGCCACTCGATGTGTCCCTGTTTCTCTCTCTTCCTCTCTCTCCTTCCCACTATATCTGAACAAAAATGGAAAAATGTCCTCGAGTGAGGATAAAAAAAAAGAAATCATAGAAACAGACAGCAGACTGGTGCTTGGACAGGGGCCAGGGTCAGGGCAATGGGGAGAGGTTGGTAAAAGGGTACAAATTTTCAATTATAAGATATATAAGGTCTGAGGATCTAATGAATAGCATGGTGACTATAGTTGATAATACTGTATCGCATAATTGAAATTTGCTAAGAGAACAGATCTTAAGCATTCTTACCAAAAAAATAAAAGGTAAATTTGTGAGGTGTTAGAGATGTTAATTAACTCAACTGTGAGAATCCTCTCACAATATCTGCATATATCAAATTATCACATTGTATACTTTCAATATATTGTAATTTTATTTGTGCCCTGGACAGTTTGTTCAGTGGTTAGAGCATCAGACCACCGACAGAGAGTCACAGGTTCAATTCCAGTCAAGGGCACGTACCTCGGTTGCGGTTCAGTCCCGGGCTCTGGTTGTGTGGGAGGCAACCAATAGATGTGATTCTCTCTCATCAATATCTCTCTCTCTCTTCTTTCCTCCTTCCCTCCCTCCCTCCCACTCTATCTGAAGATAAATGGAAAAATATCCTTGAGTGAGGATTTAAAATATATATATTTTATTTGTCAATTATACCTCAATAAAGCTGAAAAATAAGAAAAATAATATATAGAAAATGGGACTTTTTCTTGACTCCAAATCAGATATACTCCCTTCTCCAATAATGCCAATTGACTGTAGGGTGCATTAAGTCTAGAAAAGGCAGTCATCACATGGAGAGAATACTTAAGAGTCTCTCTGGAGAAGTGAGGGCTTGCCCAGGATTCTCAATGACAAACAGGATTTGGGGTTGGGGAGAGGAAGGGTCTCTAGATCAAGAAACAATATGAACAAAGTAGGAATAGTTCAGACAATAGATATGGCTTAAGGCTGCTCAGCTATGTGCATCCTTTCACTGAGGAACCAAGGTAGACCTTGCCAGCTGCAGAATAAGCCCCTCCACCCCACTGGTTTTTCCACAATGACCTTGTCTGACAGACTTTAAGAAAGAACATCTGAGTTCCACTCCTTTGGGCACCCCGAGAGCCAAAATGTGTCCCATCGCTCAGCAGTCAGGCTGCAGAGAGAAGAGAGTACTGGAATGGGAGCTCCGGGCTGCCTAGAGGAGAGAAGGGTGCAGTAAAAGGTCCTAGAGCCTCTAGACAGGTGGCAGGTACACCTGGCCACACTGAGGACATGCCCCAGGCACCCAAGGACTGCAGCCCCTATGCTGTTTACAGGTGAAACTAAAAATAGGCAAACACAAGAGCAAGTGCACTCTGGCCGACTAGGTTATCAATAGTAATGAATTAAGTAAATTTGCCACACCTAATTATCAGGTTGCATAATAATGATTCAATCTGATAATTAACTATTTTATAATAACTGCACATTCTAGGAGGGTGTAATCTTGCTCGAGCAACAAGGACTTTTACTTCTCTTAAAAATACAAGGGAGCCCAAATGGACACAGACAACAATGCTGGGGTGGGGGGCGTGAGATCGCGAGGAGGGTATCTAGGGGGATAAAAGGAGAAACATCTGTTACAAAAATAAATAAATTAATAATAATAATAATAAAAAATACAGAGGATCCCGGCCAGTGTGGCTCAGTGGTTGAGCGTTGATCCATGGACCAAGAGATCACTAGTTCGATTCCCAGTCAGGGCACATGCCTGGGTTGCAGGCTCAATCCCCAATAGGGGGTGTGCAGGAGGCAGCCGATCAATGTTTCTCATCAATGTTTCTGTTTCTCTCTTCCTCTCTTTCTAAAAAAACAATACAAATGTATTTTTAAAAAAATACAACGTGGGAAAGGTAAAATGGCTTTCACATGTGCCACCTTAGCATTTTCTTTTTCTCAGCAGCACTTTGTGCAAGTGTCTCCTCAGGCATTTCCTCCAACCACCCTCTTTTTTTTCAATCTTTGCCCAGGGATATTTTTCCATTGATTTTTAGAGTGGAAAGGAGGGAGGGAGGGAGGGAGAAAGGGAGGGAGGAAGGGAAGGAGAGAGAGAGAGAGAGAGAGAGAGAGAGAGAGAGAGAGAGAGAGAAATATAAATATGTCAGAGAGACATATCGATTGGTTGCCTCCCATACAACTCTGACCGGGGCCAGGGATTGAACCTGCAACCCAGGTATGTGCCTTTGGCTGGTCATTGATCCCATGACCCTCTGGTCCTAGGGCCTAAGCTCTAACCACTGAGAAAAACTGACCAGAGCTACACCCACCCTCTTTAACATCAGTCCTGACTGAAAGCCCCTAATTCCATCCTCCCAGGTTGCAGGGGGCCCAACTCTAGCCTCAGAGGCAGAGTCACAGCTGTCTGTTTCACTGATATAGCTCCAGGACCCCAAAAATAATAGGTTTTCAACAAATACTTGGTGAGTAAAAATTCCAAAGGCACCCTAGCCAGTTTGGCTCAGTGGTTGGAACATTGGCCCATGGACCAAAGAGTTGCCAGTTCTATTCTGGTCAAGAGCACGTCCCTCAGTTATAGTTCGTCCCCAGCCCTGGTTGTGTGGGAGGCAACCAGTCGATGTGTCTCTCTCACATCGATGTTTCTTTTTCTTCCTCTCTCTCCCTTGCTCCCACTCTGATGATCGAAAAATATCCTCGGGTAAGGATTAAAAAAAAAATCCAAAGGCAAGAGGCAGGCAGGCATGGGACTGCTCATGCATACTGCTAACAATATGCAGTTTTTAAAAACCACACTGAGGAGGAAAGGGTCAATAGGGGAAAAAGGAGGAACATCTGTAATACATTCAACAATAAAAATAAGTTAAATAAATAAAAACCACACTGAAAAATAATCTATTCAACAGTTTTCTAAACTCAAAACATGATTTAACGATTTTGCTTTGAAGGAAAGATACCAGTTTATCCCCACCCCAGCAGCAAGAATACTGAGTCCTTGCCCTGGCCAGTATGGCTCAGTTGGTTTGGCATCATCCCCATGCACCAAAAGGTTGCCAGTTCAATTCCCAGCCCCGGTTGGGGCACATGTGGGAGGCAACCAATCGATGTGTCTCTTTCACATCAATGTTTCTCTCTCTCTCTCTTCCCTTCCCTCCCTCCCTTCCACACGCTCTAAGAAAAAAATTAAGGGAAAAAATATCCTCAGGTGAGGATTAAACCAAAAAAAAATGGCCACATAGTGTGGCATTCAGAAGCCACCTTGCAACATCAGAAACAATTCACTTCATTCTCTGAAAAGCTACGTGTCCTCACTTAGTCCACACTTGAATCTTTTTTCTGCCCCCTCTCCTACTTCTCAAAAACTGTGACCCTTTGTTTATAAAATCTACCTCCACAACTCCATAATTCCTGTAGTCCTTAGCTGTTCACCTGATCACTATTGGTTTTCACTCCCACACCTGATCTGATAGAAACAGCAGCAGCATCCCTATCACCAATGTTCCTTCCAGCAGATCCAGGACACTCATTTCAAAGCCTTTGCCTCTGATAAATTGCAGGACCAAGGCACAAGGGCTTCTGAAACAGACATGTTCAAAGATGTTCAATCCTCCTCCATGCAGACTCACATCCAGAAAATCTCTGAAGGTCAGTTAACTTAAAACAATGTTGCTAGGGGAAACAATCTAAGGACTACATTATCCCTCATTCCCCATTTGGTGATCCTAAAAGGCACAACAGCCCTGGCTGGTTTGACTTAGCAGTTAAAGAGTGTAGGCCCACAGACCTAAGTGTCAAGGGTTCAATTCCCAGTCAAGGACACTATCAGGGTTCCAAATTCGATCCCCAGCCCTGGTTGGGGGGGTGTTCAGGAGGCAATCAATTGATGTGTCTCTCTCACATCGGTGTTAACAGGAAGAAGCCCTGTTCTTTGGTGCAATGTGGAGATGAGCTTGTTCTCCTTAGCACTGTTTAAAATCCAGCACTTTTTACTCTAGCCAGTTTGGCTTAATGGTTAGAATGTCAGCCCACGGACCACAGAGTCACAGGTTCAATTATGGCCAAGGGCACGTACCTCGGTTGCTAGTTCATCCCCGGCCCTGGGTGGGTTCATGTGGGAGGCAACCAGTCAACGTGTCTCTCTCACATGGATGTTTCTCTCTCCTCCCACTCCACTCTATCTGAAGATGAATGGAAAGAATATCCTTGGGCCCTGGCCAGTTTGGCTCAGCGGTTGGAGCATCGGCCTATGGTACAGAGAGACCCGGGTTCGGTTTCCGCTAAGGGCACGTACCTCGGTTGCAGTTTGTCCCCGGCCCTGGTTGGTCGTGCGGGTGGTAGCCACTCGATGTGTCCCTTCACATCGATGTTTCTCTCTCTCTCTCTTCCTCTCTCTCCCTCCCGCTCTATCTGAACAAAAAATGGAAAAATGTCCTCGGATGAGGATAAAAAAAAAAAAAAAAAAGAATATCCTTGGGTGAGGATTAAAAAATACATAAAATCCAGCACTTTTAAGGGTATACCCCACACCAAGGATCAGTTTTGCATCCTTTCAGCAAACAGATGTGCTTAGGAGGTACAACCTGTTTTCTGCCTTAGGTAAACAGGCAGACCTCATGGAGGCTAGAATGTGGGGGTAGAAGAGGACCTATCAGTTTACTAGGGCCACTCCTGGGCTTTAGCTTACTGTTGATTATTTCTACAGACCCAGCTCACCTTTGGGAATGGAAGGGTAGCTGGGTCCTGCACAAAGGGAATGATCTATAGCTAGAAAGATTTTGTTTGAGATTTGGATTCCCAATGTTTAGTAGCTCCATGGCTGGAGGTAAATCATAACCTCTGAAAGGCTGTGTTTCCTCATCCATAAAACAGGGTAACAAAGCTCTCTTTGCTCCACATTCTCAAGTGTGCTGTGGAGATTAAATGAACCAACATGTGTAGTAAGTGTCTCATAAAATGTAATGCTGCTTCAATTGCTGATAATCTCTTATTGAGGAAGGTGTTGGCTGGGTGATTATGAAACATTGATGAAGAATGTGAAATCCAGTGACTCCACAGATAATTCTGCACAGGTCACACCTTAGGACTTCTGCCCAGCACTCATCCTCTGGCAGTGTCAGGACATGGGAATAGGTGTTCTTTCCAAGGCAAGACATGTGACCACTGCAGCTAGAAAATCCCCATTGCAGATGCTGCTTGATGCTGGCTGAGCTGGATGTTGGGAGCAGTGGATAGAGTGAAATCAGCTCTAACCCAACAAGGTACTTGATAAGAGAGACCTTGCAAAACACTGAGGAAACCACAGCATCTAAGGTCAACAGCCTCTGACTTTATAGAATAAGTGGCCTGAGGTCACTAAATTCTGGTGCTGCCACTCCTCAGGAAATCTTACACACAAGCTTCACCCCTTTCATTTTAATCACTGGGTGAATTCAATCCCACAGTTCACTGAACGGATGACTATTAATCTCTTGATAAAGAGCAAGTTCAGACAAGGAGTCCTGGAAACATGGGGACTTTAGGGACACACAGCTCTTGCATGAGATTTACTAAACACACACTTGCACATTTGGGCAACAAGTGACCCGCAAGCAAAACAACTGCTAACTAGTCTAAAAGCACCAGCTTCTTAGTAACCTCAAAAACTGACACTGCTCAGGAAGTTCAAGACTTCTCTGACAGGCTTTTCTTAATGGGGAGGTGGTGTGCTCATCTCTAGCATGCTCAAATATAATTGAGCATTCAAAGCAGACACCAGGACAAAATCTGAAACATGGAAAAGAGCTCACAAAAGGGGCCAGGAGTCTATTGTTGCTGGTACCAAAGACAAGTCCTAGTAAAGAGTACTTCCTGCTACAAATTAAATAAATATAAGACCCTCCCTGTTCCCTGAGTGCCACCCCACCTTATATGAGAGGACTAGGTCTCCAGGCTGAGAAAATGAAGACACTTTAGTCCCATGAGAAGTAACTGGGGTGTAGGGGCTAAAGCCTTGACTGAATTCTAAAATGGTCAGGCCAGTATTTACAAGAGCAAAGCCTAGGCACCACACATCCCACAAGGCTGGCTGTAATAGAGGAAATGCTTATGAGACTATGGGTCACTCTGAGGTACCGACAAGCAAAGATTATTCCAACTTTGGAACAATCTTAAAAGCATGCATTCTATGAACTAAGTAGAGTCAGTCATATTTCCTTTCACTCAGGTGCAACAATTGTCATCTGTGGTTTCACTTTCTTTCACAAAAGACGAGTACGAATAGCATTTGGGGGTAGAGGGAGAGTGAGTGATTAGACACTTCTGCTAAATTTCCATTTTGGAAAACACAGAAGTGCTATCAGCTCCCAGGTGCTTTGCTCTCTACAAATAGGCTTAAACAGGCTTGATGGAATCTTAGCAATATCCCTAAAGAGGCGGAAGGGCCTCAGGTTCACCCAGGAGAGGGTGATGCAGAGGAAGAGAACCAGACTAAAGTCTAACAGACCGGGGCACACCAGGCTAAGTCACTTTTGAGCAGGAACCCATGGACTATGAAGAAACTAAGATCAAGAGAATTAAGTAATATGACCAAGGTCATTCAGAGAGTTAACAGTCAAGTTGGGACCAAACCTGAATCCTCATGAATGCAAGGTGGTGCCTCCTGTGTCCCCAGCTAACATGTATGAGGGATGAGTATGATGTCACCACCAACTACTAGCAACATGGAAAGCAAGGCTACATATACCACACTGCATTTACTCATTCAGTGGACAGGTTTTCTAAACCACTGAGTGTCATTTGTATTTTTAGTATGAAAAGTGAGCTCAACTGTATGATTTCTGAGAAGTAAATTCTTAGCCTCCCATTTGAAGATTCAGAAGTTGCTGCTGCCTGTCCCCACAACACTCACCTTGGCTCACTCAGATTATAGGACAACCAGAGATTACTCCCTGGGGAGCCGTGCTTTTGTTCACTATCAGGGAAGCAAAGCTGGAGATGGTTGGTCCCAAAGTGGGGGATGGTTAGTCCCACCACCACTGATGGGTGAATGGAAGTAGCCAGACCTGCCAGACCTTGGTGGACAATAAAACCAGAGGCTCAGGGCATCCCTATACAAGGAGAGGTCACAATTGGGACTGCACATCTCTATAGCACCCATTTCCATAGTAACTACAGAGAAACAGAAGATCTGGTTTCAAGAATCTGAAAGTGTGTCCTCCACATGTTGAGTGTTTAAAATCTCTTTGGTCCTAGCTTTCTGATTTTTAAAAAAAAAAATTTTCTTTTAATCCTCATCCAAGGATATGTTGTGTTTTGTTTTTGTTTTTTGACTTTTAGAGAGAGAGGAAGAAGGAGAGAAACATTGTTGTGAGACACATCCATTGGTTGCCTCCCGACACGCCTTGATGGGCATTGGAACCGGAAACCTGGGCATGTGCCCTGACTAGGAATCAAACCCATGACCCTTCAGTGTACCAGATGACATTCCAACCAACTGAGCCACATGGGCCAGAGCCTATCTTTCTGTTTATTAAAAATATATATTCTGTCTTAGAAAGAGTAATGTGATGAATAAGAAGTATGTCAACACAAACTTCTTTATTTTGTTTGTTAATCCTCACTCAAGGATATTTTATTCTATTGATTTTTAGAGAAAGTGGAAGGGAGCGGGAGGAGAGAGAAATATCTGTGTTTACATTGACTGGTTGCCTCCCACATATGTCCCAACTGGGGCTGGGGACCGGACCTGCAACCCAGGTATGTGCCCTTAACCAGGAAACAATCAGAAACCCTCTGGTGTGCCAGCCAACGCTCTAACCACTTAGCACACCGGCCAAGGCAACACAAACTTCTTCTTAAAAAAAAAAATTAAGCAAATACAAATAGGAGAAACACAGGTTAAAATCCTTTGACAGCCCTGGTAAGTGTGGCTCAGTGGTTACAGCATCAGCCCATGCACCCAAGGGTCGTAGGTTCGATTCCTGGTCAACAGCACATACCTGGGTTATGGATTCGATCCCCAGCTCCAGTCAGGGCACATGCAGGAGGCAACCAATCAATGTGGCAACCAATCAATGTCTCTCTCCCCCATCAATGTTTCTCTCTCTCTCTCCCCCAACTTCGTTCCACTCTCTCTAAAAAATCAATGGAAAAAATATCCTCGGGTGAGGATTAACAATAACCAAAAAAGGCAGAAAAATAAAAGTAGCACGTGATTACTTAACAAAATGCCTTTAAACTCTCTTTCCAGCTCTTCAACAAAGCCTTCTAAGATTGAAGAGAAGAAATATTAGATCATGTGTGACACTGCCTGGTCTATGAAATTTCCACAGCCACGCATTTTCTTCACCAGTATGAAATTCCCAGGACACAGCTTCCCCATGCAACAGTTGCTGATAGTAACTCAGTGTCTGTGTAAGTGCCATATGTGGCCATTAATTTAAATACAAATGTAAGACTTTGCATTTCAGTATACATCCATCTGAAAGTCTCTAGAAGATGGGTTCAATAAGTCTAATGGTCGGCACATGCACAGAAGTTCTTTCTGCACAGCACAATGCCAGTGTGCTGATGTGACAAAGAAGGAGTTGAGGCAATGACTGAATTATATGGTGATCTCTAGAGCCAACCTGTGGTAGGTACCCAACAAATGTTACCTGAACTGAGCCCAGCCAAGAGAGAATCCACTGGCCACGCAAAGGCTGGGAGACAGCACAGGAATGTGGTCAAAGCACAGGTTTTTGTCAGGCACAACCCTGGTTCTCCCACATATGAAATGGGTGTCCTTGGACCAACTACTTATCCTCTCAGTCTCAGTTTCTTCATCTGTAGGTATGGTAATAACAACTCTGCAAGGTAGGTATGAGAATTAAATGAGATAAATTACTTATGAAACTGACATGTCATACGATCCTGATTAATACACTAAAGAAAGTATCACTTAAAGTTTAAAGTTAACAAATGTTCCCATATACTTTTAGACAAGAAATGGAAATACCCTTGTCTCTATGAAAAGCCGTATTGGCAATCAAATCTACACTGGGGTCACAGACTGTGAGTTGAAGGCTCACTAGGAAGAACCTCTGTTTTCATTCTGATAAAAAAAAAAAAAAAGAACAGAAAAACATTGGAATTTCTAGTGAAATCAATTTTGCAAAAGATCTAAAAGATGATCTCTGAACATGAGCTAGGTGAAGGTCTCTTTATGCTACACAGGGTCAGGATGGAGAATAGAGGCACATAAATGTTTCATTTCTTTACAGCAGTTCATCACTATAAATAAAGGTTTAGATAAGTGAAAATTTTACTGTGATAAACATGATTTGCATTTGTACCTCATGATGATCAATCCCCAACCAAGTGGTTCTCAGCTGGGGCCATTTTGCCCTCCAGGGGACATTTGGCAATGTCTGAAGATATGTGTGGTTGTCACAACTAGGTGGTGGGCTGTGCTACTGGCATCTAGTGTGGGTAGAGGGCAGGGATACTGCTCAACATCCCATAATGCACAGAAAGCACAAGTACATGCACCCATCACCACCAACAATTACCCAGCCCAAAATGTCAATACCACCAAGGCTGAGAAACCCTGCTGGAACTTCAGAAGCAGTGCTAAAGTGGTTCAAAAAAGAACGTAAGTCTAATACTCTTCTCATCCCTTCATCAGTTTACAGAGAGACAAGGTGAGATTTGTTTGGGCACTACGCTTCACACCATCTGTCACACTTTATTGAATGTCCCTTATAGAGATTTTGGGGGAAACTGAATTTCCACCAGAAAACAGAAGCTGTTAGTAGGTGGGGCAAGTTGGCACTGTCCACAGATGACAATGAAAAAGTCACAGTACATTCCTGGGAGTAGGACTGATTTGCATTTGAGTCACTAGAAGGCAAAACCTTTAAAGCAAGCTCAGTGATGAAGCCAGGCAGAGGTAAAGCTGAGATAGGCTGAACCTCTCTTAAATGGATGGGGATGCTCTTCAGTTATTTTTCAAGCCTCTCCTGGACAAATTTCAAGTTTCTCTTCAGGTACTCGCCAAAGAGCTCTGCTCTGCACCTGTGCCAGTGGATACCAGCCTACAGTGAGAACCTGGAAAGCAAAGAAATCTACTCTGTGCCTGTGTGAGAACCCAGCCCTATATAAACCAGACCCTGGCAGCAGTTCGAGGAGCCACGCTGTCATTAGTGTGTGCTCCCTTGGTGCATCAAGCTTCCTCCCTTTCTCCTTTCCCTCATTTCCTCTTTTGAATCCGTTTTGCCTCCTCTGTTTAATTCTACCTTGAGGAGGGGCGAGAACCCCTTCACAGGGACACTCTTCAGTGACTCAGATGGGATGGACTCATCTTGATTCCTGATAAGGACTGGAATTCTGCCTGCCAGATGAGCTGTGGCTCCTCTATCTCCTTTGGCCTTTGCTGGGATGGTGGGTGAGACTTTTCCACATCTGTCTGTCTGGTCTTCTGTTCTGTTTATGCACAAGGTCCTGATTATCCCATTCCCTTTTCCCCTGACTTCACAGGTCTGGTTTCTGTCAGTGGTGCACCTTGTGAGTAATTAAAGAGTGCCCCTCTAAAGTCCCACTTCTGTTCTGAGGGTGGATGGGACCTCTCTGTCTCTATCCCTCCAGTCTCAACCTGACACTGTTCTGGCTTTTTACTCTGCCATTAATTGGCACTTTCCTATTTCCTATCCATCTTCCAGCCCCTTTTTGTGGGTCAGGTTTTCAAATCTTCTTGGAGTTATCCCACTGACACTGTGGATGGGATCGTCTTGTTGCCCCAAACCTTGTCTGTCCAGGACTGCTTGATCCCTTCCCTGTGTTTCTCCCTGCTTCCCAGTTTCTGACCTTGGACAGGGAAGTCCCCTTTGTCTGGCTCACTTGGCATTCCTATTCTTCTTCCCCTAACTCACCTCCCTCCAGATGGGTCACCCCTTTATGTTCTACAAGGGGATACAATTTCTATGTTTTAAGGGACTTGTCAGCTCTGAGCCAGCTTTTTGCCCATGGTTCTGGGACCGACCCCTGGCCTGTGGTAGTCTCTTCAGGTCCTGTCCAAGCAGCTGCCTGGAATGATTATTCCAAGGGCAGATCTGCAATGCTCACCACTGACCAGGCATAGCTGACCAACAGTGTTTTCATTGTACAATGAAAAAGTTAGGTAATTGATTACTGGAATTGTATCTGTTATTTGTTGAGTTCATCTCAATTGGGCCATGGAATTTTGTTTTTAAACTGAAACTGGTTTTGAACTTGGTCTAAAGCCGGCAAATTAAATTAGAAAGTATTGTGTGTTTAGAATACAAGAATGTGTAAGATATGCTGTTTGATTATGTTATTTGATAAATATTTAAATGATAAATAGCCAGAGTTCAATTCCTAGTCAGAGTTTGTCCCATAACATGTTCGCTGAGGCCACCTTGAAGGGGGAAAAGCCCTCTCCTTTTAGCAGTTTGCCTCCTTTTTTGGGTAAAACAGTATCTGAGGTTTCTTTCTTTCCCCCATTTTGTTCATCTCTAGACATGTTGTTCTCATGCTCCACCTCAGTGCCATTCTCCTCTAGAAAAATCTGCCATCTTAAATTCAGGAATTCTGAAACCACTCTTTTTGTCCTCTGAGCTTTTCAATTCTATTGTTTACACTTGCTTTCCACATTTTGTGTTTGTGTTTATCAGGCCTCTCAAAGACAATGGAATGCATTCTATGATTTGTTATAATTTTATTTATTTATTTATTTATTATTTTTTTATTTTTATTTTATTTATTTATTTTTTAATCCTCACCTGAGAACATTTTTCCATTTTTTGTTCAGATAGAGTGGGAGGGAGAAAGTGAGAGAAAGAGATCAATGTGAAAGGGACACATGGACCCCGGCTGGTGTGGCTCAGCGTCAACCCATGCACCAAGAGGTCGCTGGTTCTATTCCCAGTCAGGGCACATGCCCAGGTTGTGGGCCAAATCCCCACTTGGGGGGCATGCTGGAGGCAACGAATCGATGTTCTCCCTCTCATCGATGTTTCTCTCTCTGTTCCTCTTCATTTCTCTATCTCTAAAAAATCAATAAAGAATAAAAAAGAAAGAAAAAAAGGGACACACCGAGTGGCTGCCTCCCACACGATCCCAACCAGGGCCAGGGATGAATCGCAACTGAGGTATGTGCCCTTGACAGGAATTGAACCAGCAACTCACTGGTCTGAGGGCCGACGCTCTAACCACTGAGCCAAACTGGCCAGGGCTGATTGTAATTTTAAAGTGATTTTAAAGAAATTATTATAGCATACAAACTTTTAGTCACCTGAGCAAAATCTTAAATTAGTAAACAAGTTAACTCAAATACTTTTCGGAATTAACATGATTTGGGCTGGGGTTTGGGTTTGGTTTGGTTAAACAGGCATATCTTTAAAATCATCAGCATTAAATAATACTTTTATTCTACCTGGGGTTTATCAGTTAAGTAAGTTCATATTATCTCGGTTACAAAATTAGTTACCAAGAAAAATAACTCAGTATGATAAAATTTTCGTAAGTAATCTAAACTTAATTGTTAGGAGCAAGTAAATTAAGTAAATGTAAGTGGGATAAAAAGTTTCTTTCAGGTTAACTTTTTTTTTCATCCTTATCTGAGGACATTTTTTTTTTTTTTGCTTTTATCTTCAGATAGAGCTGGAGGGAGAGAGGGAGGGAGAGAGAGAGAGAGAAACATCAATGTGAGAGAGACACATCAACTGGCTGTCACCCACACGACCCCAACCAGGGCCAGGGACAAACTGCAACCAAGGTACATGCCCTTAGTGGAAACAGAACCCAGGATTCTCTGGTCTACAGGCCGACGCTCTAACCACTGAGACAAACTGGCCAGGGATCAGGTTAACTTTTTAGCAATAATTATAGTGCAAATAGTTTTATAAATCTCTTTGGTAACTTGAAACTTGAAAGCTTTGCAGACTGCCCAGCTGATGTGGCTCAGTGGTTGAGCATCGACCCATGCACCAAGAGGTCACTGGTTTGATTCCCAGTCAGGGCACATGCCCAGGTTGTGGGCCCGATCCCCAGTGAGGGGCATGCAGGAGGCGGCCAATCGATGTTCTTTCTCATGGATGTTTCTATCTCTCTCCCTCTCCCTTCCTCTCTCTCTAAAATCAATAAAGAAAAAAAAATTTTTTTGATTGTGCTATAAGGAAATATATTTTTAGAAATTATTCAAGCCCTGGCCGGTGTGGCTCAGCAGTTAGAGCGTCGGCCTGTGGTTCAGAGAGACCAGGGTTCGGTTCCCGCTAAGGGCATGTACCTCGGGTACAGTTTGTCCCCGGCCCTGATTGGGTCGTGCAGGTGGCAGCCACTCGATGTGTCCCTTTCACGTCGATGGTTCTCTCTCTCTCCTTTCCTTCCACTCTATCTGAACAAAAAATAAAAAAAAATGTCCTTGGGTGAGGATAAAAAAACAACAACACAAAAAACCAAATTATTCAATGTGTTCATAAAGGTATTAATCTAAAGAATACTAATTGCTTACCTTCTGGTTGTCACTAGAAATTGAGGTTCCTAAGAGTTAAGTTTTGTTTTGTTTTTTATCCTCACTCGAGGACATTTTTTGATATTTTGTTCAGATAGAATGGGAGGGGGAGAGAGAGAAACATCAACGTGAACGGGACACATCGAGTGGCTGCCACCCACACAACCCAATCAGGGCCGGGGACAAACTGCAACCAAGGTACGTGCCCTTAGCGGGAACTGAACCCGGGTCTCTCCAGACCGCAGGCCAAGGCTCTAACCGCTGAGCCAAACTGGCCAGGGCTTAAGAGTTAAGATTTCTAACTAAGATGTTTTTAGTAATAGAAGGTATAAGGTATGGAAATACATTTTTTAAAAGGAATTAAAAGAAGAGGTTTGTCCTAAAATAAGATCGGTTATTTCCGAATGAATTAAAAAGAGACAAACTCAGAGGGACTAAGAAAGTTATAGAAGGTGTGTGAAAAAAGATCTTGAGAAGATTTTCTATATGGTTAAGCTGAATTAAGACTGAAATTTAAACCCTGGCCGGTTTTGCTCAGTGGTCAGAGCGTTAGCCCTTGGACCAAAGAGTCACGGGTTTGATTCCGGTCAAGGGCACATACCTTGGTTGCAGTTTGTCCCCAGCCCTGGTCGGGTGGTGCGAGAGGCAACCAGTCAATGTGTCCTTCTCATATCCATGTTTCTTTCTCTCTCTCTCTCTCTCTCTCCCTTCCCTCTCCCTCTCCCTCTCTCTCTCTCTCTCCCCCTCCTACTCTATCTGAAGATAAATGGAAAAATATCCTTGGGTGAGGATTAAAAAAAAAAGATGGAAATTTAATTAAGTAAATGAATTTAAGTATCAAAAATAATCTAACGTAGCCCTGGCCGGTTTGGCTCAGTGGTTAGAGTGTCGGCCTGCGGTCCAGAGAGACCCTGGTTCAGTTCCCGCTAAGGGCATGTACCTCGGTTGTAGTTTGTCCCCGGCCCTGGTTGGTCGTGCGAGTTGCAGCCACTCGATGTGTCCCTTTCACATCAATGTTTCTCTCTCTCTCTTCCTCTCTCTCCCTCCCACTCTGTCTGAACAAAATATGGAAAAATGTCCTCGGGTGAGGATAAAAAAAAAGTAATCTAATGTAGAAGAAGAGTTTGGTTCTTATTCACTCAGTTAAAAAAAGTGTGGGGGGGTTGTATTTAGTCTACTCCAGATAAGATATTACAGAAGGGCCCTGGCCGAGTAGCTAGTTGATTAGAAAGTTGTCGGGATATGCCAAAGCTGATGGTTCAATTTCTGGTCAGGGCACATACAAGAAGCAACCAGTGAATGTATAAATAAGTGGAACAACAAATTGATGTTCCTCTCCCTCTCTCTTTTCCCCTTTTGCGCTCTCTCTCTAAAATCAATAAAACAAAATTTTTAAGATATTATAGAAGGTTTTCTACCTGGCCTGGCCGGTGTGGCTCAGGGGTTGAGCATCGACTCATGCACCAAGAGGTCGTCGGTTCAATTCCAGGTCAGGGCACGTGTCCAGGTTGTGGGCCAAATCCCCAGATGGGGGCATGCAGGAGGTGGCAGATTTTCTCTCTCATTAACGTTTCTATATCTCTCTCCCTCTACCTTCCTCTGTCTCTAAAATCAATAAAGGAAAAAAAGAGATGGTTTTCTACCTAGAAAGCAGAGATTCTATGTATTATTAAAAATTGTTTTGATCAGGTCCTTGATTAATTAGGAAAACAATCTCCTGAATCCTAAGAACTAAAGTTTTGTTAACCTGTATTTTTTTCCCATTTATCTTCAGATAGAGTGGGAGGGAGGGAGAGAGGGAGGGGGACGGAGGGGGGGGAGAGAGAGAGAGAGAGAGAGAGAGAGAGGTCGATGTGAGAAAGACACATCGACTGGTTGCCTCCTGCACGATCCAACCAGGACCAGGGACAAACTGCAACCGAGGTACATGCCCTTGACCGGAATTGAACCCATGACTCTTTGGTCCACAGCCTGACATTCTTAACTGCTGAGCCAAACCGTCCAGGGCAACCTGTATTTTTTTATTTGATACCTTTTTATTTTCACTTTAGGTATATGAGTAATTTAATATTGTTTCATAATGATATATGATCCTATTTAGTCAAATGTCCAAAATTCTTGATATATTTTGACAAACTTTCCAAAATTTAAGTTACAGAGGAATAACTTTTAGGTGTTTCAGAAGGGCCCCTGGAATAACTCAAAATATTGGTTTTTCTCTCCTTACAAAAGAGAAATATTAAACTAATTAGAATTATTTTGTGTGTTGAAATTACAAGAGAGGCATTGTTAAGCAGGTGTGGCTCAGTAGACTGAGCATCATCCCATGCACCAAGGGATCACTGGTTCAATTTCCAGTCAGGGCATATGTCTGGGTTGCAGGCTCAATCCCTGGTGAGGGTCTTGCAGGGGGCAGCTGATCGATGTTTCTCTCTCATCAATGTTTCTATCTCTCTCCCTTCCTCTCTCTGAAATCAATAAAAAACATATTAAAAAATAATAACACTTGCCCTGGCCGGTTTGGCTCAGCGGTTAGAGCGTCGGCCTGTGGTCCTGAGATACCCGGGTTCGGTTCCCGCTAAGGGCGCGTACCTCGGTTGCAGTTTGTCCCCGGCCCTGGTCGGTTGTGCGGGTGGCAGCCACTCGATGTGTTCCTTTCACATCGATGTTTCTCTCTCTCTCTCTGTTCCTCTCTCTCCCTCCCACTCTACCTGAACAAAAAAATAATAATAATACTTTATGTTTTATTTATATGTTATAAATGTTCCAGAAATATATGCAAAATTATGGAAATCTGAGATGTCCTGACATAAGATGTCTATCATCAAAATTGAGGGACACACTTAATACAAATGACACTATTGTGACACTAGTAGATGAAGTTCATTGTGTTTTTGTAACGACCCCTCATTGCAGACTTTTGCTATCCTGATGTCCTTGTAACAAGGCAACAATCTACTCCTAAATCAGAGAGATTAAGATGAGTGAATAATGGCTGTAAATTAAATGAATAGTGGGGGCTATGGGAAACCCAAGATGGCCACTTGGTTCTTTTCGGCTCCCAGGCATTTTTTGGCTTTTGCATTCCTTCATCCACCATAGTACATCCAAGCTGGACTTCATTCAACTGCCACTTAGTATGGGTTGTCGATGTCTTCTTATTGTATGTTTTTCTGGATGAGCTAAAGCATTCCTCTGCCACAGGCTGATGCACTCACAACAACAAAGAAATTGTTAGAAAATATATTTCCCACTTAGGGTATGCCTTCCAAAATCTCTAGTGATTGGGGCGCCCGGTTCACTGAGCAAATCATATGAAACTTAATGGACAGCCTTGAAAACTTCATGGGATTATGACTGAGCCTCTCACTCTCTGTTATCAGGCAAGGTCAAGAGAACTAATAGAAAAACTAGATTCAAGCAGAACAAGCTGAATTACACAGGACTGAATAAACTGATAAGGAGAGTTATAATTTTATGACTTTTTATTTGAAATATTGCTGATTTTTAAAATCTTTTGCTTTCCGGATATCAAGAATTTTCTTTATTTACACCTCTGTAGCAATATTGAGGTGTTTATTTTTCTGTAACTGATCCCTCTAGACTTTGGAAACTCTTAACGCGTATTATTATTTTCATGGCAATATGTTTGTTTGCACATATTCAAGACGAATATGTTCTTTTAATAACAGGACACAATCGAAAACTCTTAATGAGGCTTTGACTGGAATACCATATTTGAAAGAGACATGCATAGACTAGATGTTATCAGAAGACTCTGAGGAATTAAAATTGACTTTGGAGGCCAATAAAAGCCCTACGTTAAAACAGCCTGGTAGCTTACATGGTTCTCAGCAGTCTTTCCAGGTAAGGAACAAAGGTTGCTTTCCTGGGAGATGGAAAAGGAAGAACCTCAAGACATTTTGGAGAACCTCGAGAACGAAAGGAATTCACCCAAATTGATAGGTATTGCAGGCACATGCTGATGGCAAGTATGTGGCTTGGCTACTTAGCTCTGAGAGGCTAATTAGAGTTCAATCTAAGCAAGATGATCTGTTATAGCACTTGTGTCCTGTTATTTATTTGTTTACATGTCTGTGTTCCAGATTACAGCTGATTTATCTTTGTCTCCTACTGCCCAACACAGGGCACCCAACTAATGCTGAGTGACTGAATGATTTCCAAAATGCAAGGTATTCTCAAAATCAAGGTATTTTCAAAGAGCAGATAACAAAGAAGACAGTTAAAGGTGAATTCCAGAAATAAGAAAAATGTCTGGCTAGTGCATAAGCATTTTTGAGCAGCATTTTCACTACAAAAATTGCTGCTGATAGGGGTTGGGGGATGAGACTGTCCTTGTAGGGGGCCAAGCATGCAATACTTTGTAACCAAATAACTCACAAATGTTGCATTACATTGTTTTATTTTTTTATTATTATTATTATTATTTAATCCTCACCCGAGGACATTTTTCCATTTTTTGTTCAGGTAGAGTGGGAGGGAGAGAGAGGAACAGAGAGAGAGAGAAACATCGATGTGAAAGGGACACATCGAGTAGCTGCCACCCGCACAGCGACCAGGGCCTGGGACAAACTGCAAGTGAGGTACGCGCCCTTAGCGGGAACCGAACCCGGGTCTCTCAGGACCGCAGGCCGACGCTCTAACCGCTGAACCAAACCGGCCAGGGCGCATTACATTGTTTTAAAACTAGTTTCCTTACATCCCACAGATACAGCTACTGAGAACACACGTTTGTTTAGTTATTTTAAGGACTTTGAAAGCCTGATTAGGAGCAGAAAACTCCTTTACCCAACCCCCCCCACTCCTCCCCCTTTTTTAATCCTCACCTGAGGACACCTTTCCATATTTTGCTCAGACAGAATGGGAGGGGGAGAGAGAGAGAGAGAAACATGGACGTGAAAGAGACACATCGAGTGGCTGCCACCCGCACGACCCAACCAGGGCCGGGGACAAATTGCAACGGAGGTACGTGCCCTTAGCGAGAAATGAATCCGGGTCTCTCTGGACCACAGGCTTACGCTCTAACCACTGAGAAAACTGGCCAGGGCTCCACCCCCTTTTTCTTAAAAGAAATGAATAGGCAAAACTTTAAAGAACAAACGCTTGCCAACACCCTTTCACCCCATACATGCACAGGCCACCTGATACTTCCAGATGTCTGCCTCTGAAAATCTTTATTCCCCCAGTTAGCTTTAGAGAAGGAATTTACAGTGGCTTCTCTTCTTGTTTGTTACTACTCTAGGGAAGGGGTCAACTGGAAGAAGGCAAGAGCTGTACAATCTCATAACAAGCCCACATCCTGTCTCTAAGCACATTTTGGCAGAAATACACCAAAGCATTAAGTTATCATTATCTCCAGAGGAAAAAGCAAAATGCTACAGTGATCACAATTTACTAAACAGGAAAAAAAAAAAAACACAGCAGTTTGACACTGTAAAATTGAGTAATGTCCTATTCCTTGAGTCAGGCCCCAACAAACTACATGAATTAAAGATACATGAAGAGGCCCTGGCCGGTTTGGCTCAGCGGTTAGAGCGTCGGCCTGCGGTCCAGAGAGACTTGGGTTTGGTTCCCGCTAAGGGCACATACCTCGGTTGCAGTTTGTCCCCAGCCCTGGTTGGGTCGTGTGGGTAGCAACCACTCGATGTGTCCCTTTCACGTCTATGTTTCTCTCCCCACGCCCCTCTATCTGAACAAAATATCAAAAAATGTCCTCGAATGAGGATAAAAAATAAAATAAAAAAATAAAAAAAAGATACATGAAGTGGCCCTGGCCGGTTTGACTCAGCGGTTAGAGTGTCGGTCGGCCTGCGGTCCAGAGAGTCCTGGGTTCAATTGCCACTAAGGGCACGTACCTAAGTTGCGGTTTGTCCCCCGCCCTGGTTAGGGTCGGTGTGGGTGGCGACCACTAGATGTGTCTCTCTCACATCGATGTTTCTCTGTCTCTCTTCCTCCCTCTCTCCCTCCCGCTCTATCTGAAGATAAATGCAAAAATGTCCTTGGGTGAGGATTAAAAAAAAAAAAAAAAAGATACATGAAGTGGGTGCTTATTAATTCCCAAGACATCAACAGAACTGGTCAAACATTATTGTTTCCATTAATCATTATCGAGAAGAAATTCAAATAGCCCAGAATTTCTATGTCAACTAAGAACATGATTAGGCAGTAATGAATTAATAACATTAGAGAAAAAAAGGTAGACAAGATGGGGAGGGGAACAGCTGAATAGTGTATAGGCCAAGAAAGGCAGAGAATCATGTACTTCAGAGCTCTGAGAGGTACCAAACCCTACAGAGAGGACCAACCCTATAGCAAGTGCAGTGAGTGAAGTGTCCATAGTTCAAGCGGTGGAGCAGGGCTGGGGACTCAGGAGCTCAGCTCCTCCAGCACCCTAAGTAATTCTGAGCTATGCCTAGTTTGATGGCTGTGGTCTAAGGGAGCAAGGACACTAGATTTTTAAACAGCTTCCATTTCCTGTGCATGTGTTAAGTGACCACAGCTCTACGACAGTCTATTAGGCTTCTATGTCCAAAGCAACAGAGGGAAGCTGGTCCTGGAATTAGCCACTGTTCCCAGACCTCCCAGGATTTTCTGGCTGCTGGGCCAGGGCTCCATATACTCTTTCATACCTTGTTTCCAATATTCCAGCACCTTCTTGAAACACATCCTGACTTTCCAGAAAGCCTGTGGTTTTCGTTTCTTCAACAAACCCCACCCCCAACACTACTTAGGTCTAACTCTGTATCAGCCATAATTGATTATAAGATCTCTGAGGACATACCTGGAGCCTCACCCACACTAGTCAGTGAGGGTATTTAGTTGCCCTGTTCCTGGGAACGAGATTAGAACACCATGTGTATGTGGGAACATGCTGTCCTTTGCATAAGCACTCATGCATGTCCCATGACAGTTGGTGTTCGGTGAAAGGCTGTTTGTTTACAAAAGAATCCTAGGGTTTCTGTCTCTCATCTTCCACCCAAATACCTCCTCATCTGAAAATACAAATTCAGAGAAGTGTTGTTTCTGAAGATGAGTAAGAAAGGTATTCGCCAGAACAGAATAATCATTAACCTGTTTTTTGTTTTGTTTTTGTTGTTTTTTTATCCTCACCCAAGGACATTTTTCCATTTTTTGTTCAGATAGAGTAGGAGGGAGAGAGAAGAAGAGAGAGAGAAAAACATCGATGTGAAAGGGACACATTGAGTGGCTGCCACCCACACAACCAACCAGGGCCAGGGACAAACTGCAACCAAGGTACGTGCCCTTAGCGGGAACCGAACCCAGGTCTCTCTGGACCGCAGGCCAACGCTCTAATTGCTGAGCCAAACCAGCCAGGGCCATTAACCTTTTTTTGATTGCAGTTCCCTCTAAGATCAGATGAAGTCTTCGGACTCTCTCCAGGACAATCACATATTTAAAAAATGTTGCCTATGCCATCCCAGAGCAACTACAGGCAATTCACTCGTGGACCCAGAATTGAGGTTAAGAACCCTTCTAAAAGTCTCTTTATAAGAGACATTCTCTTTGTGGGTAATAGGTTTTTAGTAAGACCTCTGAGTACTTGCTAAAGAGAGGTATCCCCTTTCTTTGGCCTCTTTCCGGCCTCTTTCCTTTCCTCTTCCTATTCTTTTACTAACCCCAGTGGGTTCAGTTCAAGTTCTCCTATCTTTTCTGTTTCTCAGCTCTTCACTTTCCTGATAAACCTTACAAAGTGAATGCCAACTCCTAGTGAACAAGGACTATGCTGGGTTTCTTGTTGTTTCTGCACACCCCCTGAGTGCCAATACTTTGCACACCATAGAGGCACTACATGCTAGCCAAGTGGGTAGATATCACTGCTTCTTTGTCCCTCTACTTTCTTTTTTTTTTTTTTTTTTGTACAGATAGAGTGGGAGGGAGAGAGAAGAAGAGAGAGAGAGGGAAACATCGATGTGAAGGGACACATCGAGTGGCTGCCACCCGCACGACCAACCAGGGCCGGGGACAAACTGCAACCGAGGTACATGCCCTTAGCGGGAACCGAACCCGGGTCTCTCCGGACCGCAGGCGGACGCTCTAACCGCTGAGCCAAACCGGCCAGGGCTGTCCCTCTACTTTCAAGCATTTGCACTTAAAAATTAACTGCTTTGATGCCCTGGCCGGTTTGGCTCAGTAGTAGAGAGTCGGCCCACAGACCAATGAGTCATGGGTTCGATTCCAGCCAAGGGCACATAACTCGGTTGCAGTTCGTCCCCGGCCCTGGTCGGGCTCATGCAGGAGGCAAGCAATCGATGTGTCTCTCTCACATCGATGTTCCTCTGTCTCTCTCCCTCTCTTTCCCTCCCATTCTGTCTGAAGATAAATTGAAAAATATCCTCGAGTGAGGATTAAAAAAAAAGATTTAAAAAAATTTAACTTCTTTGAAATCTGGATATATGCCCTGGAAAAGCCAAATGCAAAGGGCAAGAAAATATAATCTGCAGCAGCTTGTCACCCCACTTTTTAAAAAATCTTCACCCAGATATATGTTTTATTGATTTTTTTTTTTTAGAGACAGAGGAAGGGATAGAGAGAGAAAGAGAGATAGAGGGACATTAACATGAGAGACAAACAGTGATATGAGAACGAAACTTCGATCGATTGCCTCCTGTAGGCACCCAAACCAGGGATGAAACCCATAACCTAGGTATGTGCCCTGACCAGGAATTGAACCTACAACCTTTTGGTGTATGGGATGATGCTCCAACCAACTGAGCCACTGAGCCACCCGGTCAGGGAAGTCATCCCACTTTTGACTTTGCAAACACAAAAAGTCTCACAAAAAGCAAGACAAACATGACATTGACCAAAGACACTTGGAAACTTTGCTGAGGGTGACAGAAATCCAAGTGTATAGTAGAGGAATTAAGTGTTTTAAGTTATTTTCTAATTAGAGGGATACCTGCTATTACTAAGCAAAAAGAAGGCCTGACTCTCCCCTTGCCTTCCTCTAGGAAAAAACCCAAGGGAGTGAAGGGTTGTTTTCTTTTTGAATGCATTTGAAATTAATCCCCCCCTTTGTTTTTTTAGAGGAAGGGAAAGGGAAAGAGAATGAGAGAGAAACCCCTACTGGGGATTGAGCCTGCAACCTGGGAATCAAACCGGTGAACTCTCAGCACATGGGACAACTCTCAACTAACTGAGCCTAACAAACCAGGAAGGGAGTAAAGGTTTAACACTGCTTCACTACATCTGCTTTTTTCTCATCTGCCTTCAAACACTACCCAGAGCTCTCTCCTAACCCACACTCAATTTTGCTTACTGATTCTTTCTCTTCACCTACCTGCCTGCCCTCCTCCAGATTATGCTGGAATAGTTCTAGGTGATAACAGATCCTCTGCAGCAGCCTGAAATAGTCTTGCCAGAGAGAACAGCAGATCCAGCATCCAAGGAAGGGGATGGCTACACTTGGGCATGTGACATGCCATATTATCATCAAAAAACATTTATATTGTTCATGGGCTCTGTGAATACAATAAGGCCTAAGACCTTATAGCTTCAAGTAGCTTTCAGAGAGAGAGAACACAAGGTGTAGCATAGTAGAAATACTAATTGTGCAATACAGACAACAGTGCTAAAGATACAGCCTTATGTTCCAGATTAACCAGGACAGTTCTGATTCAAATATCCCATCACATCAATCAATTCCTTCAGTACACCTGTATGCGCAAACTATGGGTCCCACTGTTTGACATAAAAAATATGATCATGAACCCTGGCCGATTTTGCTCAGCGGTTAGAGCGTCGGCCTGCGGTCCGGAGAGACCCGGGTTCGGTTCCTGCTAAGGGCATGTACCTCAGTTGCAGTTTGTCCCCAGCCCTGGTTGGGTCGTGTGGGTGGCAACCACCCAATGTGTCCTTTTCACGTCGATGTTTCTCTCTCTCTCTTCCTCTCTCTCCCTCCCACCCTCCTGCTCTATCTGAACAAAGAATGGAAAAATGTCCTCTGGTGAGGATGAAAAAAATAAAATGATCATGCCCTGGTCAGTTTTGCTCAGTGGTTAGAGCATTGGCCTGCAGACCAGAGTCATGGATTCAATTCCAGTCAACGGCACGGCACGTACCTTGGTTGTGGTTCGGTCCCAGGCCCTACTCAGGGTGGGAGGCAACCAACTGATGTGTCTCTCTCACATCAATGTTTCTCTCTATATCTCTTTCTCCCTCTCCCTCTCCCACTCTATCTGAAGATAAATGGAAAAATAATCTTTGGGTGAGGATTTTAAAAAAAGATCATCACAGTGACTGATGAGGCAGGCCAGCCAACTAGGTTAGCTGAAAGCATGAAGGCAGATTGTTTAATCATGCTAGCGCCTTCCCACAGCCCTCAAATAATTGTAGGATTGAAAACAAGACAATGAAACTTGAGTTTTCTGAGACTGAGAGACAGCTCATAGGGAGAAAGGCAGGAAGCTAGGAGTATTTACAAAAAGTCAGGCAGGCAGAGTGCAAGACACCTGTTTCTGTTATGCCATTCTTCCCCAAAGCCTTTTCAAAGTTACTAAGAAAGAACTATGACAATAATTAAGCCTATGATACTCTTGGGAAGGAAGTAAATCTATTCATGTAACAAAAATTATTTTTCCCCCTAAGCAGAAGAGAATATCCACTTGCTTGGCCTCTTACACACAAACTGACAGCAGTTATTACCATGCAACAATCACCCCTTTCTTTCCTCTTCTGATGTCCCCTTCCTCATGTATCCTCCTCATTTACTTCTCTATCCTCCTGCCAGTCCATTCCCTCTTCTGTCCAGCCTGTACTTTAGACAAGGGGGCCCCAAACAAGAATGACATGGGAAATTAAAAACGCAGACTCCCAGGCCCAAACTTATCAAAACAGAAAGGTTTGGAAACCCATCTTAAATCAACAAGCAGCTTTCATGGTACCAAAAATCTTAAGACTCATCAAGTATTAACCTCATTTTTCAGATACAAGAACTACAGCTCAAAGGGTTTAAATGTTTTTTTCATGGTCAAAAATATACTACCAAAACTTTCTTTCTTGGAAGAAACAAACCATTTACTTTTCATTCTTTCTAATTGCATGTATTTGGATACATATGCATACATGTGAAATAAAATTATCTAGTATTGAATAGCTGTTTGCATAAAAATGATTACAAATTGCCCCGGCCAGTTTGGTTTAGTGGTTGGAACACAAACCCATGGACCAAAGGGTCATGGGTTTGATTCCCAGTCAAGGGCATGTACCTGGATTTCTGGTTCGATCCCCGGCTCTGGTCGGGGTCATGCAGGAGGCAACCAATTGATGTGTCTCTCTCACATCAATGTTTTTTTCTCTCTTTCTATCTCCCTCCCTCCCACTCTGTCTGAAAATAAATGGAAAAATATCCTTGGGTGAGGATTTAAAACAATAATGATGATGATGATGGCACTGCTTTTGAGCAGTGCAAAAATATCAAAAAATTATTCAGATTACAAGACAGAGCTTTTATCCTATGTTTTTGCACAAACCTAACAAGATATAACTTAAAAGCAGACAACATTCACTGTGTTGAACACAAAAGATGTAACCCAGATTTTTTCATTCTCCCACTGAACACTATCAGAAAAAAAGACTGCATTAAATCAGCAATGTTCAATCTTCTTCAGCTCATAACACACAAAATAAATTACTAAAATTCTGCAGCACACCAAAAAATATATATTTTTTTGCCGATATGACCCTCCCCCCCAAAAAAACAGGTATAATTTTGATTTATTTATTTTTATTTTTTTGTTAATCCTCACTCAAGAATATTCTTCCATTGATTTATTTTTTAGATAGAATGGAAGGGAGAGAGGAAGAGAGGAAAAGAGAGAGAGAGAGAGAGAGAGAGAGAGAAACATCAATGTGAGGGAGACACATCAATTGATTGCCTCCCTCATGACCCCAACCAGGGCCAAGGATCAAATCTGCAATCCAAGTACATATTCTTTTTTTTTTTAATCCTCACCCGAGGACATTTCTCCAAATTTGTTCAGATAGAATGGGAGGGAGAGAGAGAGAGAGAAACATCAACGTGAAAGGGACACATCGAGTGGTTGCCACCTGCACAACCCAACCAGGGCCGGGACAAACTGCAACCGAAGTATGTGCCCTTAGCAGGAACAGAACCTGGGTCTCTCTGGACTGCAGCCGACGCTCTAACAGTTGAGCCAAACTGGCCAGGGCCAGGTACATATTCTTGACCAGGAATTGAACCCATGACCTTCAGTCCACAGGCCAATGCTTTAACCACTGAGCAAAAATAGCCAGGACTAATTTTGATTCATTTACACTGGACAGCTATTATGTTGGCTATTGTCATTTTTCTTTACTTTCTTTTTTTTTTTTAATTAATCCTCACCTGAGGATTTTTTCCATTGATTTTTAGATAGACTAGAAGGGAAGAAGGGAGAAAGGGAGAGAGACAGAGAGAGAAATAGCAATGTGAGAGACACATCGATTGGTTGCCTCATGCACGACCCCGACCGGGGCCAGGGATTAAACCTACAACCCAGATATGTGACTTGGACTGGGAATCAAACCTGAGACCCTTCGGTCTGCAGGTCAATGATCTAACCACTGAGCCAAACTGGCCAGGAAGTTGTCATTTTTTTATTTGACAATCTATGGGAAAGAGGTCAGTGCCTCTGACTAAATAGTCCAGTATTGCATGTTTTTTTAAATCCTCACCTGAGGATATTTTTCTATTTATCTCCAGAAAGAGTGGGAGGGGGGACGGAAGGAAGGAGGGGGGGGGGGGGAGAGAAACACTGATGTGAGATACATTGATTGGTTGCCTCCCACACAACCTGACCAGGGCCAGGGATGAACCGCAACCAAGGTATGTGCCCTTGACCAAAACTGAACCCGAGACTCATTGGTCTGTTGGCTGACGCTCTAACCGCTGAGCCAAACCGGCCAGGGCAGGTATTGTGTTTTTTTTGTTTTTTGTTTTTAATTTATTTTTTTTATCCTCACACGAGGACATTTTTCCATTTTTTATTGAGATAGAGTGGGAAAGAGAGAGAGAGAGAGAGAGAGAAACATTGACGTGAAAGGGACACATTGAGTGGTTGCCACCCACACAACCCAACCAGGACCGGGGACAAACTGCAACCGAGGTACGCGCCCTTAGCGGGAACCGAACCCAGGTCTCTCTGGACCGCAGGCCGATGCTCTAACCACTGAGCCAAACCGGCCAGGGCTGTTTTAAAAATTCTTGTGGCACACCAGTGTGTCTCTTGCAGCACACCAGTTGAAAATCGCTCTATTAAATGTCTATTTATAACTTTTTGGTTAACTATGGCTAATAATGTACCAGGAGGTAATTTATAGTTTTTCATTTTTTTTCTCTCCAAGGAGTTCCAAGTTAAATTTTAAAGTTTTACACTGAAATATACAATTCCAATTTTCCTCCTGGAGGAGTGATGATATTCCAGTTTTTGGTATAATCCTGATCAGAGCTCAACTGAACTCTGGAAAGAGACAGTTTTTATTTATTTTTATTTATTTTTTAATCCTCACCTGAGGATATTTTTCCATTTATAATCAGATAGAGTGGAAGGGAAGGGGAGAGAGGGAGAGAGAGAAACATCCATCAACGTGAGAGAGACACATCGACTAGTTGCCTCCTGGGTGACTGGATCAGGGCCTGGGACAAACTGCAACCAAGGTATGTGCCATTGACTGGAACTGAACCCGACACTCTAACTGCTGAGCCAAAGTGGCCAGGGCAAGAGTCAGCTTTTAAAAGAACACTAAAAAAAAAAAAAAATCAATGTAGCCTAAAAGCCCTAGCTGTCCAGGTTTGCTTTTCAATAGTCTTGATGAGCAGTGAGCTGAATGCAATGAATACTTTACTTTCTGTAACTCATCTTTTCATTGGCATCGGCATTTCTAGAGTAGCTCAAACTCCCAACTCTAGGATTCACAGCATCTCACTTTATTGATCCACACAAAAGGAAAAAAACACACAAATTAAGTCAGAAAATGGGGGAATCACAGAGATTCCTCTTCGAATCCCCAGTTAGATAAGGTCACTCAATGAGAAGGTGTGATTGCAAGGCCCCTCAAATTCCTACACCTTCACCAGTGTTCTGGCTTAGGCACTGTATTTGAAAACTTTCCAGTTTCACCAAGGAAATTTGCAAATGCCCAATTGAACTGTGAGCTCCTGGTAAGCTCTGTCATGTTTCTTAGAAAAAAAAACAAACTAGAGGACAAAGCATAGATTTACTAATGTGTATTCCTTTTCCCCCGCCTCACAGAAGAAAAACTAAAAACTAAATCTGGGAGTTAAATCAAACACACTGATTAATGCCATACCAGAAATTCAAATACATAAAATCAGTAAGCTCCACAGTTTAGGGGATGGGGAAGACAGTTTAAATAACCCATTTCCAATCTCTAAAACTCTGTTTAGGAAAGAGCATGGGATCTGGAGGCAGTCGACCACGTGACATCTTGGTTGTGGGATGCAGGTCAATTCCTTATTCCCAATCTCATCACTAACCCCATTTACAAGTGGGAAAACGATCAATGCATAGGGTTTTGTAAATGGCTGAGAATGAGAGAGCTTCCTGAACTACACGATGTTTATTTCCTGGTTCACAGAGCCATAAACATGACACAACAAGGATGCCGGCCACAGGCCACAACAACCGGTTCATCAGACCAATTTAAAAGGCATGACAGACAGGCCTTGTGCAAAGACTGTGCAAGGCGGTCCAGGCAGCTCTTAAGAGGCAATTAATACACCTACAGCACTGTGCTTATGAGGTGACAGGTAAACTGCCCACCCCAATTAACCGCTGCCCCTGGCGCTGACTTCTCCCAACGTGGCGCTCTGCACCAAGGCATCCGCAGGTCACTCATGAAGTCATCACCGTGACTCAAAGGGCCCTGCGGTCTAAGGTGAGTCAGACAGAGGAAGGGCAGAGCCACGGCCTAAGACAAGCGGCCACGCTGAAGGAGGTCCTAGTGCTCACGGGCCCAAGGTGGACGGACGTGCGGCTGGGAGGTCAGTTGCTGCAACCTCCGCCGGAAACTCCAAGTCCACCTGCAGCGACTCGCGGGTCACCTCACCCAGCGCACTCACGACGCCGGAGGACGCAATGGGGCCCAACGCGAACAGGGCTTGCCCGGCCCTCGGAAATGTAGTCTATGAAGCGGGGTCCCCACGCCCAGCCACTTCCCGCTCGCCCCCCTACCGCCGTCCACACCGGGTCTTGCTCAGGCTGGCGCTGGGGACGCAGCGGGCCGCGGCCGGCGGAACCCAACTCCCGAAGACCGTGGCCCGTCAAAGGCCCGCCGAGGAGCCCGGAGAAAGTCTGGGAGGGCGCGGGCCACTCACCAGCCGTGGATCCACTTGGCCGTCCGTCGGTTTGTCAGTCCGTCTATCTGTAGCAGTCCCTGGGCTTTCGTCAGGAACTACCTTAGGCGCCGCCACCGCTACCGTAATCAAGCTGGAGAGCGCGGGGACGACCCTACGTGCGCACGCAGCGGGAGGCGGGGCCTGCGGAGGACACGCCTCTGCGGCGGGCACGTGGCTAGTCTTGGTACCCAGATCTGTCCGGGAAGTTGGGGTGCTTGTACATGAATGCTAGCACTGATAAGAACAGGTGTTTATGAGATCGCCTCTGGGCTACGCGCTTTTCTTGCCCGATGTTACTACCTCTTCAGGCTCATCTCGCGCTAGGCTCCACCTGTCGTTTCTCTTCCAGCCACATTGACTTCCAGTCATTTCCTTAATCATCAGGCTGGCTGCAGAGTAAATGACTGGCTGGTAATGTCCAGAGTAGGCAAAGGTGTGGGAAGTTGGCAAGTGTTTGTTGGAGTTTTGGGGTGTCCACGAAAGAAATTCCAAACCTAAAGAAAAGTTTAAAGAGTTGAGCCCTGGCCGGTTTGGCTCAGCGGTTGGAGCGTCGGCCTGCGGTACAGAGAGACCCGGGTTCGGTTCCCGCTAAGGGCACTACCTCGGTTGCAGTTTGTCCCCGGCCCTGGTTGGTCGTGCGGGTGGCAGCCCCTCGATGTGTCCCTTCACATCGATGTTTCTCTCTCTCTCTCTTCCTCTCTCTCCCTCCCGCTCTATCTGAACAAAAAATGGAAAAATGTCCTCGGGTGAGGATAAAAAAAAAAAAAAAGAGTTGACTAGAGCCAAGGATTGGGCGCTAGGCCGGGAAGCAAAATCTTAAAGGCTAGAGATAATTCTCCTGGGAATAGCAATTTTGCAGTTAATTTATACATTGGAATCAAAGGAGAAGACCTAAGAAAGGTTACATGAAATCCATTGATGGACGATTAGAGCAGCGGGAAAAAGTAAAGCGGGAAAATCTCTAGGATTAGATGTTTCTTTTTCTTTTCTTTTTTTTTTTTTTCTTTTTTTTTTTTTACAGATAGAGTGGGAGGGAGAGAGAGGAAGGGAGAGAGAGAGAGAAACATCGACGTTAAGGGACACATCGAGTGGCTGCCACCCGCACGACCAACCAGGGCCGGGGACAAACTGCAACCGAAGTACGTGCCCTTAGCGGGAACCGAACCCGGGCCTCTCCGGACCGCAGGCCGACGCTCTAACCGCTGAGCCAAACTGGCCAGGGCAGATGTTTCTTTTTCAATGGTGGGTGCAGCATAGTTAACATTTAACATAGTTTACAGAAGTATGCAGGTCAAAGATAACAATGAGGAATTTTGGGGTTGTCTTCCCCATGCTGCACTGGGATGTTTATCTTTGCCAGTCTGGAGAAGAGATCATTCTGACATTTTAAATATATTATTTATTCTAGATGTACATAAGCAATAGATAGGGCTTGTTCAAGGTAGAGATTAATCTATCCTATAGGTCTTACGACATGACTTCCCACCATAACCCGCTCAGTTGGGAATGTTTTAATGAACAAAACAACCTGTGTGGTTACTTTCAGTTATTGAGCTTATCAGGCTTGCTAAGGTAGCCTCTTTTTTTGTTCACATGGGGAAGGAGGGACAATTTGACAAGATCTGTTAAAATTTAGAATGAGCCCAGCTGCTGTGGCTCAGTGGTTGAGCATCGACCCATGCACCAGGAGGTCACGGGTTCGATTCCCAGTCAGGACACATGCCCAGGTTGTGGGCCAAATCCCCAGTGGGAGGGCATGCAGGAGGTGGCCAATTGATGTTCTCTCTCTTCGATGTTTCTATCTCTCTCTCCCTCTCCCATCCTCTCTCTCTAAAATCAGTAAAGAAAAAGAAATTTTTTAAAAATTTAGAATGGGGCCCTGGCCAGTTTAGCTTAGCAGTTAGAGTGTGGGCCTGCGGTCCAGAGAGACCCGGGTTTAGTTCCTGCTAAGGGCATGTACCTCGGTTGCAGTTTGTCCCCAGCCCCGGTTGGGTCATGCAGGAGGCAGCCACTCGATGTGTCCCTTTTACATCGATGTTTCTCTCTGTCTCTTCCTCTCTCTCCCTCCTACTCTATCTGAAGGAAAGAAGAAAAATGTCCTCGGGTGAGGATAAAAAAATAAATAAAAATTTAGAATGGGTTCTCTTTGATCCAATAATTCCACTTCTGGGTACCTATTCTAGAGAAATACTTTTGTTACCGAACTCAAGGTGTACACTACTTGAGTTGCTCTATTAAAAAATGCGATGTGGCTGTTGCAAGGAGTTTTATTTACTTGCAGCAAGTAAGGGAGACAGGGAATTTGTCACCGACAAAGAGGTTCTTGCCCTTCCCCTATCCCCCCCACCTGCCCCGCCCAAGATAGAAATCAAGAGAGGAGGCAAAACAGATTCAAAATTAGAGATTTATGCCTGGCTAGTGTGGCTCAGTGGACTGAGCACTGGGGGGTGCCCCTTGGACTGAGAGGTCCTGGTTTAATTCCTAGTCAGGGCACATGCCTGGGTTGTGGGTTCGAACCCAGTAGGGGACATGCAGGAGGCAGCCAATAGATGTTTCTCTTTCACATCAATGTTTCTGTCTCTCTCTCCCTTCCTCTCTCTCAAAAATCAATAAAAATTGGTGTGTTTTCGTTTTGTTTTGTTTTGTTTTTTAATTAGAGGTTTAGTCTTGGCTGGTATGGTCCAATTGATTGGGAATTGTCCCAACCGAAAAGGTCACCAGTTTGATTCCTGGTCAGGGCACATGCTCATGTTGTAGGTGGGTTCAGACCCTGGTCAGAGTGCATGTGGAAGACAACCAATTAATGTTTCTCAGATAGATGTTCTTCTTTCTCCTTAAGAAATAAAACATAAAAACATATTAAAAAAAAACAATTTAAAAATAAAAGAAGCAACCAATGAATTCATAAATAAGTGGAACAACAAATAGATTTTTTTTCTCTCTCTCTTAAAAAAAAAAAAATAGCAAGAAATAACATTTAGGAGTGCCCATACCTTGAAACCTTTGTCCTATCTAACACTGGCAAGAATTAAAAAGGGCCCTGGCCGGTTTGGCTCAGCGGTTGGAGCGTTGGCCTGCGGTACAGAGAGACCCGGGTTCGGTTCCCGCTAAGGGCCTCGGTTGCGGTTTGTCCCCAGCCCTGGTTGGTCATGTGGGTGGCAGCCACTCGATGTGTCCCTTCACATCGATGTTTCTCTCTCTCTCTTCCTCTCTCTCCCTCCCGCTCTATCCAAACAAAAAATGGAAAAATGTCCTCAGGTGAGGATAAAAAAAAGAATTAAAAAGGGCACAAACAAGGAATGTCATTACAACACATACCAGAATAGTCCATTTTGGTGAAAACCTTGAAAAATCCTTTTTAGGTCCACCAAAAGAAGATGGATCCCGGCCAGTGGCTCAGTGGTTGAGCACTGACCAATGCACCAAGAGGTCGCCGGTTCCATTCCCAGTCAGGGCACATACCCAGGTAGTGGGCCCAATTCCCAGTGGGGGGCATGCAGAAGGCAGCCAATTGATGTTCTCTGTCATCGATCTTTCTGTCTCTCCCTTTCCCTTCCCTATAAGAAAAAAACCTCCCCTCCCTATCCCTATAAGAACCACAGGCTCAAGCAGCAAGGGGGTATGGTCTTTGAGATGGGAGTCCACCATCCTCCTACGTCACATGGACCCTAAATAAACCTCTTTGCTTTTGCACCAACACCTATCTTATGAGTTTGGCTTTTGTTGCAGCAAGTAGCCAAACCTGCATTTTCAGTTACACCTTGGCACCAGCACCACTGACCAGAAGCCCAGGGACAGAGATGCTATGCCCTGCCACTTATTGCCTGTACTGGTTTCTGAAGCTTCAGGTTCAGCAAGGCCAAAAGGCACTGGAATTGTTTGGGATGCTACTCTCTCTTTTATTTTTTTATTTTCAGTTATTTCTTTTTAATCCTCACCCAAGGATATTTTTCTATTCATCTTCATGTAGAGAGAAAGAGAGAGAAACATCAATGTGAGAGGGACACCTCGACTGGTTGCCTCCTGCATGACCCCGATTGGGGCTGGGATGGACCACAACCGAGGTACATGCCCTTGGCTGGAATCAAACCCGGGACTCATTGGTCTGCAGGCCAATGCTCTACCACTGAGCCAAACCGGCCAGGGCTCTCTTTTATTTTTTTAAATTGATTTGAGTCCTGGACAGTTTTGCTCAGCGGTTAGAGCGTCAGCCCACGGCCCAGAGAGTCCCCGGTTCGGTTCTCACTAAGGACATGTACCTCGGTTGCAGTTTGTCCCCAGCCCCATGGGGCCGTGTAGGTGACAGCCAGTGGATGTGTCTCTCTCACATTAACGTCTCTCTCTCCCTCCTCTCTCCCTCCCACTCTATCTGAAGATAAATGCAAGAATGTCCTCGAGTGAGGATAAAAAAATAAATAAATAAAATAAAATAAATAAAATTGATTTGAGAGCCCTGGCCAGTTTGGATCAGTGGTTAGAGTATCTGATGATAAATGGATAAATGGGGGAGGGGGAGTCCTCAGGTGAGGATTAAAAAAATTGATTTGAGAGAGGGAGGAAGGGAGAGAGAGAGAAACATCAATTTGTTGTTCCACTTACTCATGCATCATTGATTGATTCTTTTTTTTTTAATTTATTTTTTCTTTATTGATTTTAGAGAGAAGGAGAGAGAGAGAGAGAGAGAGAGAAACATCGATGAGAGAGAACATTGATTGGCCACCTCCTGCATGCCCCTCACTGGGGATTTGGCCTAAAATCTGGGCATGTGCCCTGACAGGGAATCGAACCAGTGACCTCTGGGTGCATGGGTTGACACTCAACCACGGAGCCACACCTGCTGGGCCATTGGTTGATTCTTGTAAGTGCCCTGACAGGAGATCGAACCCACAACCTTGGCATGTCAGGATGATGATCTAACCAACTCAGCTACCCAGCCAGGGCTGGGATGCTACTTTCAATGAAACCTGTTTCATAGGCTTGTGACCCAAGCAGTTACATGGAGTCCCATGCGCAAAAAGTCCCGACACTTGGTTTAATGTTTAGCTGTCACTGTCTTGAAATATTTGATAATTTTTTAACTAGGAGACCCACATTTTTCTTTTGTACCAGGCCTTGCAAATTATGCAGCTGGTCCCACTGGGAACCTTCTTGTTTGGATTTATTTCCTTAAAGTGGAGATCTCAGAACATCGGTTTTTGTGGTTTAACCCCATGCAATTAAAGAAAATCCTTGCCCTGGCTGGTTTGGCTCAACAGAGTATCAGCCCGCAGACCAAAGAGTTGCAGGTTTGATTTTGATCAGGGGCATTTACCTCTGTTGCAGTTCGGTCCTGGCCCTCGTTGGGGTCATGCAGGAGGCAGCCAGTCAATGTGTCTCTCTCACATCAATGTTTCTCTCTCTCTCCTCCCTCCCACTCTATCTGAAGATAAATTAAAAAATATCCTCAGGTGAGGATTTAAAAAAAAAAGAAAGAAAATCTTCAACTTTTATTTTATTTTTATCCTCACCCAAGGATATTTTCCCATTTTTTGTTCAGATAGAGTGGGAGGGAGAAAGAGAGAAACATCGATATCGACCGGGGACAAACTGAAACCGAGGTACCTGCTCTTGATGGGAATTGAACCCGGGTCTCTCTGAACCACAGGCTGTTGCTCTAACTGCTGAGCCAAACCGGCCAGAGTGAAAAAGCCTCAACTTTTATCAGAGTAATATGCACCTGGGTTTCATTTACTAGGTATTTATTTATTTATTTATTTTTACATTTTTATTTATTGATTTTAGAAACAGGAAGGGAGACAGACATTTTATTGTTCCACTTTTTTATGCATCCATGTGTCTCTCTCACGTGGATATTTCTCTCTCTCTCCTTCCCACTCTATATGACAGTGGTTCTCAATCTTCCTAATGCTGTGACGCTTTCATACAGTTCCTCATGTTGTGGTGACCCCCAACCATACAATTATTTTTGTTGCTACTTCATAACTGTAATTTTGCTACTGTTATGTCTTAGGTGACCCCAAAGGGGTCACGGCCCACAGGTTGAGAGCCCCTGCTATGAAGATAAATAGAAAAAAAATACTCTTGGGTGAGGATTAAAAAAATAAAAATAAAAGGTGACAGCCTTCCTCTACAAGTTCATCTAAAAGTCCATCTATAAATTCAGAAGATAGAGAGATGATGAGGGGGCGGGGCCGAACGTCAGCCTGAGCCCCGCCCCAACTGGGACGAACTATCTGTGTCTGCGGCGGGGGTGGCGGGTTAGCTCCAAATGGAGTCCGCCCGCCCTGGCAGCGGGTGTTCAGAAGCGGCACAGCCTGGGGTCCCTTCATGCAGGGCGGCAGGGAAGAAGTGGCTTTCTCACGGTAGGAATAAACCTGCAGGCGGGGATCGGCGCCCCTCAGAGGAATCTATCCCTCCTCCGCGGTGGACTGGGCTGCAAAATAGGTGTTTCCATTATCCGTTGCGTTTTCCACCCACGCTATGGTGCAGTCTGTCCAATCCGGTGCACTCGAGGGGGGCGGGGGCGGGGGCCGGGACCCCTGGCCCTTCGTCTACACCGCGCCTCCCTCTCCACCCAGGCTTTTCGGACCGCATTTCCCGCCTCCTCTCTCATGGCGGATAAGAAACTAGTGGTGGTCTTTGGAGCCACAGGTGAGTGGAACCCCACCCAATTGGAAGTCTCGGAGGTCCCGGAGCGCGGGACCTCTCACTAATCCAGGGCGCCCCCCAGCTCAGGGAGACGTCCCCGGGGTGTCGGGAGAAAGGTTGAGGTAAATCGGGCCCCCAATCCCAGGTGCAGCCGTGGGGACAGGACCTGAGCACAGATGTCCCTTGAATCTTTAAAAAACTACCTTAACTTCTTTTATTTTTAAAAATAATTTATCTTTATTGATTTTAGGTAGAGAAAGAGACATCCATGAGAGAGAACGTTGATTGGCCTCCTCCTGCATGCCCCCCACTGGGGATCTGGCCCACAACCTGGGCATGTGCCTTGACCCAGGAATCAAACTGGGGACCTCTTCATGCATGGGTCCATACACAACCAGTGAGCCATACTGCCTGACTACTTTAACTTACTTTATTTTATTTTACTTTATTTTATTTTATTTTTATTTATTGATTTTAGAGAGAGAGGAAAGGAGAACGAGAGAGAGCAAGAAACATCGATGAGAGAGAAGGTTGATTGGCTGCTTCCTGCATGCCCCCGCTGGGGATCTGGCCCACAACCTGGGCATGTGCTCTGACTGGGAATCAAACTGGCCACTTCTTGGTGCATGGGTCGGTGCTCAACTACTGAACCACACCAGCTGGGCTACTTTAACTTATTTTAATAAGTGATTGCACATCATACTGAAATTAAATCTCCCATTTACCTTTGTACTCCCGGTTCCATCCATCACTGTTACCATTTCTTGAGTATCCTACCAAATGACAAATATCTAAATAGATATTATTTTTAAACAGTAGTGTTTTATTTTGCCCCCACCTCCTGTTCTCTCTCTCTCTTACTCTCTCTCTCTATATATATATATTTAAAAATGTATGACAGCTTGATTGAGGTATAATTCACATAACATTTACTCATTTAAAATGTGCAATTCACTGGATTCTAGTTTATTTGCAGAGTTCTGTGACCATCACCACAGATTGGTTTTAGAAGATCTCATCACCTCAAAAAGAAACCCCATACCTATATCAATGAAGAGAGGCCTCTGCATAGTGCCTTTAGGAACTCAAAGACCAAAAATAACCACACAGGATGGTCTGATACACAAATTCCTAATAGTGGGTTACGTCAGGCTGTCACTTCCTAGGACTGTAGCTTCCTTGACATATTACCTTAAGTGAGCCTATTATCTTCTTGCATCTAAAGTAACACTTTAAAAATATATATGTATTGATTTTTTTAGAACGAGAGGAAGGGAGAGGGAGAGAGAAACTTTGATGAGAGAGAAACACTGATCGGCTGCCTTCTACACAACCAACCCCCACTGGGGATGGAGCCTGCAACACTGGCATGTGCCCTGACTGGGAATTGAACCAGTGACCTCGTGGTGCATAGCACAATGCTCAGTCTAGAGTAATCTTCTTTTCCAGACCCCTCAAGGCACAATCACTGGCACCAGAGCACAAGACCACAAAACTATTGTTTCTTGTTGCCCACATACCACCTCTACATACTGTAAATGTTAGCTACCCTGTACCCACCAATTTAAAATAAGTAATGTGCCCTGGCCAGTTTGGCTTAGCAGTTAGAGCATCAGCCTTCAGACCGAAGGGTCACAGGTTTGATTCCCAGTCAACAGCATGTACCTGGGTTGCAGGTTCGATTCCTGGCCTTGGTCAGGGTCATGTGGGAGGCAGCCAATCGATGTATCTCTCACACATCGATGTTTGATGTTTCTGTCTCTCTCTCCCTCCCTCCCTTCCACTCTTATCTGAAAATCAGTGGAAAGATATCCTCAGGTGAGGATTAACAACAACAGAAAAATGAAATACGTGTCTCTGGTTTTTTTGGTTTTTTTTTCCCTCACCCGAGGACATTTTTCCATTTTTTGTTCAGGTAGAGTGGGAGGGAGAGAGAGGAACAGAGAGAGAGAGAGAGAAACATCGATGTGAAAGGAACAAATCGAGTGGCTGCCACCCTCACAACCAACCAGGGCCGGGGACAAACTGCAACCGAGGTACGTGCCCTTAGCGGAAACCGAATCCGGGTCTCTCAGGACCGCAGGCCGACACTCTAACCGCTGAGCCAAACCGGCCAGGGCTGTTTTTTATTTTTTAAATAATGCAAAAACAGGTAAATTTGTATACACACTAATGAAGGAAAGCAGTCTTCTGTCACATGGAGACAATTAAGATTTTTTTTTAATTTTTAATTTTTTATCTTTATTGTTGAATGTATTACAGATGTTCCTTATTTTCCCCCATTGACCCCTTTCTTCCCATTCCCACCTTTTCCCACCTTTTCCCACACTGTTGTCTGTGTCCATTGGTTATGCATATAAGTTCTTTGGTTTATTTCTTCCCACCTCCCACCCCCCTTCTCTTTGAGGTTTGTCATTGTAGCCAATTTGTTCTTCTTAATCCCTTCACCTTTTTCGCCCATTCCCTCAACCCCCCTCTTATCTGGTAACCAACAAAATGTTCTCTGTATCTATGAGAATTTCTGTTCTGCCTGTTCATTTTGTTTGTAGATTCCATTATCGATAGATATGTATTCATTGCCATTTCGTTTGTTCATATATTTTATCATTTTCTTCAAAAAGACCTTTCAAAATTTCATATAATAACAGTTTGGTGGCGATGAACTCCTTTAACTTTTTCTTGTCTGGGAAACTCTTTATATGGCTGTCGATTCTAAATGACAGCTTTGCAGGATAGAGTAATCTTGGTTGTAGGTTCTTGCTTTTCATCACTCTGAATATTTCTTGCCACTCCCTTCTGGCCTACAAAGTTTCTTTTGAGAAATCAGCTGACAGTCTTATGAGAGCTCCTTTGTAGGTAATGAACTGCTTTTCTCTTGCTGCTTTTAAGATTCTCTCTTTGTCTTGAACCTTTTGCATTTTGATGATGATGTGTCTTGGTGTGGGCCTCTTGGGGTTCATCTTGTTTGGGACTCTATGTGCTTCCTGGACTTGTATGTCTGTTTCCTTCACCAAGTTAGGAAAGTTTTCTGCTATTATTGTTTCAAATAGGTTATCGATTTCTTGTTCTCCCTCTCCTCCTTCTGGCACTTCCAAGATGCGAATGTTGGCACGCTTGAAGTTGTCCCAGAGGCTCCTTACACTATACTCATTTTTTTGGATTCTTTTTTCTTTTCACTGTTCTGATTGGGTGTTTTTTGCTTCCTTGTATTCTAAATTGATGGTTTGCTTCTTGGCTTTACCTACTCTGCTATTGAATCTGTGTAAATTATTCTTTATTTCAGTTAGTGCCTCCTTTATTTCTGACTGTGCATCCTTCATTTCTGACTGGTCCTTTTTTGTTTTGTTTTTTATCCTCACCCGAGGACATTTTTCCATTTTTTGTTCAAATAGAGTGGAAGAGAGAGAGAGAGAAACATCGACGTGAAAGGGACATATCGAGTGGCTGCCACCCGCATGACCAACCAGAGCCGGGGAAAAACTGCAACGGAGGTACATGCCCTTAGCGGAAACCGAGCCCAGGTCTCCCTGGACCGCAGGCTGACGCTCTAACCGCTGAGCCAAATTGGCCAGGGTCTGGTTGGTCCTTTTTAATGCTCTTGAGGCCCTCACTAAGTTCATTGAGCATTCTTATAAGAAGTATTTTGAACTCAGCATCTGTTAGGTTGCTTATCTCCATTTCACTTAGTTCTTTTCCAGGAGTTTTGTTCTGTTCTTTCATTTGGGACCTGTTTCTTTGTCTCATTTTGGCTGCCTCTCTGTGTTTGTTTCTGTGTATTACTTAATGAGAGGTATGGGGCTATCTGAGACCAGATGCTGCTTGTTTGAAAGAATTTAGGAAAACCTGAAGCAAGATCCAAGACAGGCCAATCCTGTGGTTAAGCAACTGGCGAGAGCTTGGGTGGGGCCTGAAAGTTGGGTGAGCCTGAAAGTTGGGTGGGCCTGAAAGTTGGGTGGGGTAGGGTGGGGAGGGGCGGGGCCTCAGGGAATCACCAGGGCTGGGCAACCAGCGTGAGCCGGGTTGCTGGAGTCCCAGATATGGCGGCTGTCTGCCGCCCCAGGGAAGGGCTCACCAAAGGAACAAAGACCTCCGACAGCACATTTGTCCTGGAGAAAGCCCCCTCTCCAGCCCTCGCTCCAGTGCCAAACAGCTCAGTTCTTCCCTTTACGTCTCTGGCACCCTTCTAGCTGCCTCCCCTCCAAGCTTAGAGGGAGCAAGTTTGATAAGTCTGTGGGCCCTTTAAGAGGAGCTGCCCAGGGCTCCAGCCGCCTCAGCCTCGCTGAGCCTCAGTTTTTTCAGCCAAAAACTATGGGGACTTCTCTTCCTGGCACCGGAACCCTGAACGGGGCACCTGGTGTGGGATGGGGACCCCTCAGTCCTCAGGGAGAACCTTCCCAGCCGAGGTGTCCTGATTTTTATTCGCCACACGTGGGTGTGGGACCAGCCCGTCCGCCTCCGCCCCTCCTACCAGTCTCTATGCAGTTGCTTGTTTAATTCCGTAGTTGTAGGACTTCCATTCAGCTTGATTTCAGGCGGTTTTGAATGATGATTGTTCTGTAGTTTAGTTGTAACTTTGATGTGGTTGTGGAAAGAAGCGATACCGCGTTTACCTACCCGCCATCTTGGCCAGAAGTTGACAATTAAGATTCTTAAGTAGCTGATTTTGGGACCTACTACAATGGGAAGACTTGCTTTGTTGCCTTCAGATGTTGTCTCTTTACCTGACACTTGAGCAGGCTTTTTAAATGGGTCTTCCGCCTGGACTGCTTTTCTAATCCCTTATGATATACAAGCTGGTGTTCCAGGTTTTTTGTGTTCCTCTTCTGTTTTTCCAGGTACTTTCCCATGAAGTGTAGGAGATCAGTTTCCTCGTTGGCAGAAGCCATGGTCTTCAGGTTTAGCAGGAGGTTGGTTAACTTGTTCTCTAACCCTAGAGCAGACTCTAGAGCTTGTACTCCAGTTCCCCAGTTATCTATGTCAGGCCTCTTTATCACCGGAAGGCAGATTTTACTCTCACGTCTTCTTAAATATCTTAGTAATTGCTTTGCATGTTCCCTCTTCACCTTAGCTTGGTCTTCAAAGAATGTACAAAAAGAGGTGGTTCCATGTCTTCGTTGTAATAACAGGCCATAGATAAATAAGCATCACTCATGTGCCACTCATAAGATGCCACATGATTAATAGCAACCCTACGATCTTCAGAGAGGAGGTTGTGGCCTGGCGATGCCATCTCAGCATTAGAGAAAACCAGGCATAAACAGTGCTCTCTCTGTTTTGCTTTTTATACAATCCCAGAGATTTTACCCACTTTGCTTTCTCTCCCCACCTTAATCTACCACTAGTGGATTTTATAATACCTCCCTTGATTTTTATTTTTATCCTCATCCAAGGATATATTTATTGATTTGAGAAAGACAGGAAAGGAAAGAGAGAGGGAGAGAGCGAGAGAGGGAGAGAGAGAGCAAGATCCATCAATGGGAGAAACAGCGATCAGTTTCCTCTCCTATGAGCCCTAACCAGGAATCAAACCCACAAGCTTTTGGTGTATAGGGACAATGCTTCAACCAACTGAGCCACCCAGCCAGGGCTCCTCCTTTGATTTTAATGTATAAAATAAGCTGCAGGCCCTGATGGAATAGCTGTTGGTTAGAGCGTTATCCGGATACACCAAAGTTTCAGGTTCGATGCCCTGTCATAGCACATACATGAATCAACCAATGAATACTTAAATAAGTGGAATAACAATTCAATGTCTCTCTCTCTCTCTCTCTCTCTCTCTCTCTCTCTCTCTCTATATATATATATATATATATATATATATATATATATATAAAGCTGCAAAACTATCATGCTCCAGAGCATTTTCTCAGTCTGTTGAGATTTTGCTTTGTGGTGATATGTCATTAGTTTGGCTCAGATAAACATAAAAATTCTCTACAGGTTTGGATGATTCTTATGGCAACACCTACTAGCAGTCATTTCCCATTTCTCCCAATTTTCCTCAGCTCTTGGCAGCCACAAATTTTTTGGTGTATAGATTTCATTCTGGACATTTGATTTGTTTCCACCTTTTTGGCTATTGTCAGTAATAGTACTGTTAACATTCATATACAAGTTTTTGCGTGGACGTATATTTTTAGTTTTCTTGGGTATGTACCACCGACTAGAATTGCTGGATCATATGGTAACTCTGTGTTTAGAACTTTGAGGAACTGCCAGACTGTTTACACAGCAACTGTGCCATTTTACATTCCCATCTGAACCGTATGAGCATAGTTGCAATTCTGCAATTTGCCATTTTTACTCCAGGACACATCATGGTCACCTATCCAACTCATACGTACAGATCTACCACATTACTTTGTATCATTTATCACTTAGTTAACCAGATTCCTACCAAAGGACATGCAGATTGTCTGTAAATATCTATCACTGCAAATAGTGCTGCAACCAGTGTTCTTGTACAAAGGTATTTATGGATGATTTTTCTTTTCTTTTTTTTAAATGTTTTTTATTGATTTTTTTAGAGAGAGACAAAGGGAGAGGGAGAGAGAGATAGAAACATCGATGAGAGAGAAAAGCATCAACATTGATTGGCTGCCTCCTACATGCCTGCAACCTGGGCACTGACTGGGAATCGAACCAGTGACAGTGTGGTGCATAGGTTGATGTTCAACCACTGAGCAACACTAGCTGGGTTGGATGATTTTCTTTTATTCCTTTTGATTATTTTAATTTTTATGTTTTTCTCAATCTTTTTTTGGAAAAGGTATAGGTAATATTTTATTTCTTAAGCTAAGGGGTGGGCACATGAGTGTTGCAGTTTCTTTTTATATTTGCTAAATATTTCATAATACATTTTCAAAATTTTATAAAAGGTATAAGTGTGATGCCTGCTAAAACATGGGTGAACCTTGAAAACACACTGAGTGAAAGAAGCTGGAAACAAAAAGGCACATATTGAAGGATTCCATGTGAATCTATAGAGAATAAAGCTGATTAATTGTTGCCAGGAACTAGAGGGAGGAGAGAATGGGGAGTGACTGCTAATAGATATGATTCTCTCTTTTTTTTTTAAGTAACCACTTATTTATTAATTTGTTTTTGTTACAGATGTTTCTCATTTTTTCCCCATTGACACCCTCCTCCCCTCCCCCCACCCCATCCCCAGCTTTGTTGTCTATGTTCATTGGTCATTCATATATGCATGTAAGTTCTTTGGTTTATCTCTTTCCCCCCAAACCCCCTCCTCTGAGGCTTGTCAGTCTTTACCCTACCTCTGTGTCTGGGTTAATTTTGTTCATCAGTTTGTTTAGTTCATTATATTCCACAAATAAGTAAGATCATGTGATAGTTGTCTTTCTCTGCTTGGATTGTTTCGCTTAGCATAATACTCTCCAGGTCCCTCCATGTCATCTCCAAGAATACGAGATCTTTCTTTATTACAGCTGCATAGTATTTCATTGTGTACATGTACCACAGCTTTTTTATCCACTCATCTACTGATGGACACTTGGGTTGTTTCCAGATCTTAGCTATTGTACATAGAGCAGCTATGAACTTAGGGGTACATATATTCTTTCTGATTGGTGTTTCAGGTGATATGATTCTCTTTTAGGGGAGATGAAAATGTTCTAAAATTGACTGTGATAATGGTTGCACAACTCTGAATATACTAAAAACCACTACACTATATACTTTTATTATTTATTGATTTTTAGAGAGAGAGAAAAAAACATCTATTTGTTGTTCCACTTATTTATGCACTCATTGGTTGAATTCTGTATGTGCCTTGACTGGGGATTGAACCCACAACCTTGGTGTATCGGGACAGTGCTCTAACCAACTCAGTTACCCGGTCAGGGGTCAGGGCTACACTACCCACTTTTAATTAAGGTAAGTGAATTCTATCTCAATAAAGCTGTTATTTAAAATTGGTGTAAGGCAGTTTCATAAGAATGATGATGACAAGTGTCTTGGGTGTCTTGCTGTGGTGGAGTATTCCCTTTGGTATTTCAACCTTAGCAGGACTCCCAGGCATATTAGACTGTTTAGGTCTTTTTGACTCTTTGCAGGTGCCCAGGGGGGGCTCAGTGGCCCGGACGCTCATTGAAGATGGGACATTTAGGGTTCGGGCTGTGACCCGGGACCCTGGGCAGAAGGCAGCAAAGGAACTGAGGCTGAAAGGTGCAGAAATAGTGCAAGGAGACCAGGATGATGAGGCCAGCATGGAATTGGCCCTGACTGGGGCTCATGCCACCTTCATTGTGACCAACTACTGGGAGAACTGCAGCCGGGAGCAGGAGGTCAAGCAGGTGAGGGCAGACAGGAGGGTGTAGGGAGGCCAGGGCTAGTTGTAGAACATCTTAAAAGGAGCTCCCAGGTCCCTGTTGGTTCCTTGGAGGCAGCTCTAACTTGCCAATGGGGCCTACCCTGCCCAGGACCAGTGACCATTGCAGACCTGCAGACCTTTTCCTCCTCTTCCATGCAACCCTCCTAGATTTTGACGAGGGTAGGAGGAGGCTGCTTTCTCATCCAGTGACTTTCTTTTTTAATATTCATGTACAATATAATTCACCTTTTTTTTTTTTTTAATCCTCACCCAAGGACATTTTTTGATATTTTGTTCAGATAGAGTGGGAGGGGGAGAGAGAGAGAGAGAGAGAGAGAGAGAGAGAGAGAGAGAGAGAAACATCAACGCGAAAGGGACACATCGAGTGGCTGCCACCCACACGACCCAACCAGGGCCGTGGACAAACTGCAACCGAGGTATGTGCCCTTAGCAGGAACCGAACCTGGGTCTCTCTGGACCGCAGGCCAACACTCTAACCGCTGAGGCAAACCGGCCAGGGCCAATTCACCTTTTTAAAGTGTACAATTGATTGATTTTTAATATATTCACAAAGTTGTGCAGCTATCACCACTACCTAATTCGAGAACATTTCATCACCCCAAAAGAAACCCTATACCTGTTAGCAGTCACTCCCCGCTCCCTGCAACCCTAGGCGATAAGTGGTTACTTATCTCCTTCGTCATGCAATGACTTTTTATGCTTTCTAAAAATCTAACTCTGTTAACCCATGCTTTCTCATAATAAAATGCACACATTTTAATTGTACAGTTTGATAAAATTTGAAAATAAATGCATATAACTGCCTTCTGATCAAAATATATTTCCGCCCTGGCCGGTTTGGCTCAGCGGTTAGAGCGTCGGCCTGCGGTCCGGAGAGACCCGGGTTCGGTTCCCGCTAAGGGCACGTACTTCGGTTGCAGTTTGTCCCCGGCCCTGGTTGGTCATGCGGGTGGCAGCCACTCGATGTGTCCCTTTCACGTCGATGTTTCTCTCCCTCCCACTCTATCTGTACAAAAAAAAAAAAAAATTGGAAAAATGTCCTAGGGTGAGGGAAAAAAAATATATATATATATATATTTCCATCAATCCAGAAAGTCCCCTGTGTCTCTTTTTACATGTTTTAGTTCCTTTTTATTCTGTTTTCCACCCAGATTCTCTCTAGGTAGGTGGTTAGTGAGCCTAAGTGATGGAAGGAGGAATATGAGAGCAACCGTGAGACATCGTCCTCTTTTTGTCTCATTGAAGATCGAGACACTTACTTGCACAGTGCCTGACACATAGAAGGCACTCAGGTTTTTGTGGAAAGTATAGTTGGTGCCAGAGGAAAGGCACTAGGCTGAGAATTATGCACTTCAATGTTCAGTCCTGCCTTATCCACAACTAGCCACAGGTATGACTTTGGACATGTAACTTCCCATCTCTGGTCTTTGTTTTCGTCCTCTGTAAGGTAAAGGGAGATTGGACTGGATCACTGGTCTCTAAACTTATTTTTAGCCTTGACCCTTTCTTTGATTACATCTTACATGAAAGCCCATTCCATAGAGAGGACAAGACAGCTTCTCTGGTTGAAGCAGATCTCATCTCATCCTGACAACCTGTATTAGTGCCCCTTGGCTGCTGTAACAAATGACCACAAGCCAGGTGGCTCAAAACAACAGGAATTTATTCTCTCTTGGTTCTGGAGGCCAAAAGTCCAAATTCAAGGTGTTGGCAGGGCCATGCTGCCTCCGAAGGCTCTAAGGGAGATTTCACTCCTTGCCTCTTCCAGCTTCTGATGGCTGCCACTTCTTGTGGCAACGTCACTTCAGTCTCTGCCTCTGTCTTCACATGGACTTCTCTGTGTCTTCTCTCCTGTCTCTTACAAGGATACTTTTTATTGATTAAATGGGTAATCCAGGATAATCTCATCTCAAGTTCCTTAAATTAATTACACCTGCAGAGACTTTTTCCAAATGTCACATTCACAGGTTTTGGGGGTTAGGATGTGGACACATCTTTTTGGAGGCCACCACCAACCCCCTATACAGCAGGTAGTATTGTGGTCCCCATTTCACTGATGAGTCCCAAATGGTTAGATCACTTGTCCAGCACCACAGTGCGTTACAAAACCAGGACCAGAACCCACGTGGCCTGTGTGCTTGACCACTGAGCTGCAGTACCTCCCTTTTGGAATCCTGGGCTCTCCAAGGAAGACAATGTAGCAGCAGATTGCACATAGGTGGTTTGCAGTAAAGCACATCAAATAGTAGAACAAAGCAGATTACCTAGAGAAGTGATGCGAAGGTTCTGTGGGCGGTATAGGTTTACAGTCCCACGTTAAAGGGTATGATACCAGCCCTGGTCAGTTTGGCTCAGCGGTTGGAGCGTCGGCCTGCGGTACAGAGAGACCCGGGTTCGGTTCCCGTTAAGGGCACGTACTTCGGTTGCAGTTTGTCCCCGGCCCTGGTTGGTCGTGCGGGTGGTAGCCACTCGATGTGTCCCATCGCATCGATGTTTCTCTCTCTCTTTCTTCCTCTCTCTCCCTCCAACTCTATCTGAACAAAAAATGGAAAAATGTCCTCGGGTGAGGATTAAAAAAAAAAAGGGTATGATACCGTATGTGAGCATCATTCTGGAAGAGGGTCCTTATCTGAGGGATAAGTGGTGTTGGGCTCTTAGCATCAGGCAAAGTGGCAACTTGGGTTGGAGAGCTGGGCTATTATTTGGGACACACGTCCTCCATCCTAGCTTTGTGGTTTCTCCCTTCCTGCCCACCAGGGAAAGCTGCTGGCCAATTTGGCCAAACGCCTGGGCCTGCGCTATGTGGTCTACAGCGGCCTGGAGAATATCAAGAAGCTGACGGCGGGGAGATTGGCAGTAGGCCACTTTGATGGCAAAGGGGAAGTGGAGGAATATTTCCGGGACATAGGCATTCCCATGACCAGTGTGCGGCTGCCCTGCTATTTCGAGAACTTCCTTTCTTACTTCCTACCCCAGAAAGCCCCGGATGGAAAGAGCTACTTGCTGAGTGAGTGCCCTTCCTCCTTGAGCATCTGCTCTCACTTTGGAGCTATACCTGTCACAGAAAGCTATGGGCTTGTCCTCAAGATGGTTCTGGGTCTGAGTCCTGGCACTCACCTTAGGCCTGTGACTGTGTGCAAGGCATGAAGCCTTGCTGGGCCTCTGCTTCCTGCTCTGTGAAATGGGCATAACATTGAATTTCACAGGGGCAATGAAAAAATCTACCTAGATGTGGCAATATGATCTTTGTCTGGTGGAAAGCTTTACAGAGACAAGTACAGTTAATGTTACTTCTTCAAAATTAAGGAGAGGATTTGGAAGACGAGACCCAGTTGTAGAAAGTGGAAAGCTGCCCTGGCCAGTTTGGCTCAGCGGTTAGAGCAACGGCCTGCGGTCCAGAGCGACTCGGGTTTGGTTCCTGCTAAGGGCATGTACCTCAGTTGCAGTTTGTCCCCGGCCCTGGTAGGGTTGTGTGGGTGGCAGCCACTCGATGTGTCCCTTTCACGTCGATGTTTCTCTCTCTCTTCCTCCTGCTCTATCTGAACAAAAAATGGGAAAATGTCCTCGGGTGACGATTAAAAAAAAAAAAACTAAGAAAGTGGAAAGCACTTTCTTCTCAGTGCACATTTGCACATCTCTAAATGGCTACATATACTGGACCCTGGCTTGGAGGGAACTTTATACAACTTGTGTCTTGTCAGTTAGCCAATGGATTAGAGCAGGATGCTCAGGAGGCCAGAGTGGGAGGGGTGAGTGCCACCATTCCCTCTCCCCCCATCATGTGTAAACACTGGCTCACCCTCGCTCAAGTCCTGTTCACCGGTGAGCTGTCTGGTGTTAGACCAGGAGGTGTCTAAGTCATGCTACGTACTGATCTGTGCAGATGCTGGTTGGTTGGCTGGTGGGACCACCAGTCTCTACCCCTTGGCAAAGGGCCCACTGTCCACTCCAGGACATGTCACGTGCCAGCATGTCTCTCTTCCCCTTTCCCCCAGGCTTGCCCATGGGTGATGTACCCATGGATGGCATGTCCGTCACCGACTTGGGCCCTGTGGTACTCAGTCTGCTGAAGAAGCCAGAAGAATACATCGGCCAGAACCTTGGGCTCAGTACCTGCAGGCACACAGCAGAGGAGTATGCTGCCCTGCTCTCCAAGCACACTGGAAAGGCCGTGCACAATGCCAAGGTGGGCCCCTCCGCTCCTGCTAGTCATTTCAACCCCCCAGGAGGGCTTTGTGGGTAGTAGGAAGGGAGATCAAGGCCAAAGGAAGTCTGAATTCAGCACAACTGTGAACATTCATGTTGTGCTGTTCTTGGGAGCCGAGTATGGCTGCTGAGTGAAATTTCTGGCTTAGGTGGTTGATCAAGTAGAGACAAGGTTTCCAGGAAGAGAGGAGCCGAGACCAGGAGTGAAAATGCAGGGCTGCTGGGCTCCTCTGGGATGTGACCTGAGGGAAGGGAAGAAAGAAGAGGCCAGAGAGAGAGTCCCCGACACACATGGCTTCAGTGGGCAGGAGGCACTCAGTACCCTCCTTTCCCCTCTGACCCTCAGTCTTCCAGTCCAGACCCCAGAGTTTCTTGTTTCTTGTCATTCCCATTATGAAAATAAGACCTTCGCTCTGGACCGCAGGCCGTTGCTCTAACCGCTGAGCCAAACTAGCCAGGGCAGCTTTCCACTTTCTACAACTGGGTCTCGTCTTCCAAATCCTCTCCTTAATTTTGAAGAAGTAACATTAACTGTACTTGTCTCTGTAAAGCTTTCCACCAGACAAAGATCATATTGCCACATAAAATAAAATATGGGAAACTCCTAGGTGTTAAAAGACAAAAACTACTCGCATAACCCCCAGACCCAAACAGAGTAATCATTGGACTTTGGGGCCAGACAGACACCCCATACTTGGATCCTGGTCCCTGGCTCTTAACACTCAGCAGTGTGTGGGTGACCTGGGGCATGGTCCCTGACCTCTCTTTACTTGTTCCTTTAATTCATGAAATGAGTGTATGAATAGTGTCCCCTGCTCAAGTTGTGAGGATTGAGTGGAATAGACCGGAAGCTTAGTACAGTGAAGTGCACTAGAAGACAGGCACTAAGTGTCTGTGTGTCACTAGTTAAACAAAGAAAAGCCTGAGGCAGGTCATGGAGGATTTGAGAAGATGAGTTCAGATCCAGTTCAGTTGGGAAAAGGGAACAGCTTTGGTTTTTTTAGCAAGAAAGTGATGTAAGCAGAGTTCTGATTTGGAAGGAACTGAGTTTTCATCTCAAGATCTTAAATTGACCTAGAACAGTAGTTTACAAACTTTGATCTTTTAGAATGGTTTCAGATGGACTTAGCAAGGATCTTAGTAGGCACTGAAGTGTCCCCCAGCTCTCACCACCTCAGCAGGGTGCTGAGATGTTGATGGATCCTTACAGACCACCCCCCACTTTGGCTTCCAGACAACCCCCGAGGACTATGAGAAGCTTGGCTTCCCTGGCGCCCAGGACCTGGCCAACATGTTCCGTTTCTATGCCATGAAACCCAACCGCGACATTGAGCTGACCCTGAAGCTCAACCCCAAGGCCAAGACACTGGATCAGTGGCTGGAGCAGCACAAAGGGGACTTTTCCATGGTGTGACCCTACCCACCTCTCAGCGACATCTAGGGAGAGGAGAGGCACAATCATAGTGATCCTTTCTTGTGTTACAAAAAAAAAATTATTTTAAAAATAAAGGCTATTGTTCTTACAGATGGCTTCCAGAAGAAAGGGGCTTTGTTTGTGGGACCTGGGCTGGGGTGGCAGCTGCTAGGCACTGATTCCAACAGGAGGCACCAGTGGTGGGGGGCCCAGCGCCCTCCCCCTGCAGTGAGGGGGTGTGATGGTGGAAGAGGCATTTGTTAACCCGCAGACTTAAATGCAGTTTTATTTATTTTTATCCTCACCCGAGGACTTTTTTCCATTTTTTGTTAGATAGAGCAGGAGGGAGAGAGAGGAAGAGAGAGACAGAGAGAAACATCGACGTGAAAGGGACACATTGAGTGGCTGCCACCCACACCACCCAACCAGGGCCGGGGACAAACCGCAACCAAGGTATATGCCCTTAGCGGGAACCGAACCCGGGTCTCTCCGGACCGCAGGCCGACGCTATAACTGCTGAGCCAAACTGGCCAGGGCTTAAATGCAGTTTTAAGTTTAGTTCAATAGGTATGAAAAGGCACTGTCACCACAGCCAGGGAGTAGCTCTGACCACCCTGTTCCACACTGGAAATCCCCTCAAAGCATGGACAGAGTCCAGAACACAGAAGACTCCCCATGCCAGCTAGGAGTCACACCCTTCGATCCCTGCACACACACCCTTCCTCTCCAGAAAGCTAGCGAGGTCAATGATGGCGGCTTATTCCTTCTTTGAATTGAGGGTGGGAAGACTAACCCCGCTCTCCCTTTCTCCTTACCCGCCTCCTGGGTGGGGCCTACTCTGTGTGTAGCCTCAAAAATGTGTTTGATCTTCAAAACAGGCTGGAAAAAAAAAAACAAGTGGAATGTGATAGATCTGTGGCCACAGGTCACCATATTGGAACTGCTGAGAAAAGGTGACGCTGCTTGCAGCAAGGGCTAGGAGTAAACCCTAAGGTAACAACCCTGCCTTGTTTGTAGTGTCCACCAGGCATCTGGATGGCAGAGTGGTTCAACCTTCCATCTCCTCCTTCAGAAAAGGAACCAAGGCCCAGAGAACACAGGCCACTCAACCAAGGTTCAGTGGCCCATGGTTCTGTGGCAGGCTTATTTTCTATGGATTTGTGCAACCTCCGTCACGGCCCTTTTTACTACCCTTGATACCTGCAGACTCATGGAAAGGGGTGGCAGTTCTACCAAATTCATATCATCTGTTTATTAATTTTAAAAGCATTTTTTTTTGACAACTTACTAGTGTGCTGAGTCCTAATTACAGTGTTAACCAAAAAAGTTAATGCTCCCTGCCTTGAGATTAGTAAGAGAGCCAGATACAAATGTGCAGTGAATCATTACAGGCTGACATAGAGCTGCAGAGAACAAGAAGGATAACAATTGGAGGGACCTACTTTAACAGGGATGGGGACAGCCTCTGAGGTCTGAGGGGAGGACAGCAAGCCTCTGAAGCAAGTAGGTAGGAGGGAAAAGACCACAATAGCTTGGGATTCCAAGCCACCTAGGCCAGCAAGAGAACGTGAGAGGTTATTTGCATCCAGCCCTATGTGATGCCCAAGTCCCCCCAGCCCCAGGGTGGGAAACTGACCTGTCCAGGGCTGTGACTCTGTGCTGAGATCCTAGAGTGGCAGCAGTTAGTACAGAGCCTGGGAAGAGCCGCCATGCCCAAGTTCAGAGTGAACCAGAAGCGAACTTGGGTGAGCTGACATCGGACGCCAGGCACTCTTCACCCACAAGTGGCAGGGTCTAGGAGCATTGCTGAGCCCCTCTGGTCTGTTTGCTCATCTGGTGCTGCCTGGCTCGGTTGTTGGGAGGGCACCGTGAGGTCATTTGTGCAAAACAATGTCTGACACCCCCAGTCACCTTCTCCCTCCTATCTAACACATGTGGTCAAACCCTGCTAGCCTCTAGTGCCCTTCAGCTTGTTCCTGTCCCTCTAATAGCGGGCACCCACCAGTCCCCACCCCAGGTGTGGCCAAAGCAGCCAACTGAGGTGTGAACAGCCCATGTTCCAAATCCAGTGAAGCGAATAGAACCATGCACAATTCAGGATGCCCATGTGCTATGAACTATCCATACCACACAAAAAAAACAAATCTTCCCAGCCAGTGTGGCTCAATGGTTGAGCGTCAACCCATGCACCAAGAGGTCACTGATTCAATTCCCAGTCAGGGCACATGCCCAGGTTGTGGGCCCAATCCCCAGTGGGGGGCGTGCAGGAGGCGGCCAGTCGACGTTCTCTTTCATCGATATTTCTATCTCTCTTCCTCTCCCTTCCTCTCTCTCTAAAATCAATAAAGAAAAAATATATTCTTATTTATTTGTTACTCTTAGAAGAGCTCATTTTTGACTGGACTCAGACTTAGAGGTAGAAGCTCTCAGAGAGGACAGCCTACGCCTCTTGGCGATCTGTTCCTGGCGTTTTTCTTTTGCCTCCTTCATTCTCTTAGCCAAAAGGTTAGCATGTTCTGCACTCTCGTCCTTATTTTTCTTAGTACGTTGTTTCTTCAGAGCAATATGCCGACGTTTGTGTTGCAGGACACGTAGAGTAACAAGGTGCTGAATCTCGGGTGCTTTAGTCCTAGGTTTCTTACCTTTTTGTTTAGGGGCTTTCTCACAACATATTGGTGGACATTATCTTCTTTAGAGAGATTGAAAAGTTTTCGGATTCTGCTAGCTCTTGGGACCCAGGTGACGAAGCACAGTAGTATCAGTGAAACCAGGAATATTTTTCTCCCCTTTTTTTACGATGACCAAATTGAGAACACTGAGATTGGCATCCACAATGCAACCCGGAACAGATTTGCACTCTCTCTCCAGTCCTCCTTGGTCTATAGTAGGAATGCCCCTTACTCAGGAGCAGGCGGACATGGCCATAGGTCAAGACGCCCTGCTGCATGGGGAAACCTTGTCTGTTGTTCCCACCACTGATTCAAACCACATGGCCTTTCTATTCTTCACCCAGGCATCAGCAGCAACTTCTGTGGCCATACGCTTCTCAAAAGGTTTGAAGTTTGCGTTCATTGTCCACTTCAATGAGTTTCTGGCAGCCAGCGGCTGGGAAAGAGATGTTCAGTTTCATCCCGAAGCAGCTGACCACCTCCGAGGCGACACAAAAAAGCATGAAAAAATATTTAAAAAACAAAACCCAAATCCGCCCTGGCTGGTTTGGCTCAGCAGTTAGAGCGTCAGCCTGCGGTCCAGAGAGACCCGGGTTCAGTTCCTGCTAAGGGCACATACCTCCGTTGCAGTTTGTCCCCGGCCCTGGTTGGGTTGTGCGGGTGGCAGCCACTCAATGTGTCCCTTTCGCACTGATGTTTCTCTCTCTTTCTCTCCCTCCCACTCTATCTGAACAAAACATGGAAAAATGTACTCGGGTAAGGATTAAAAAAAACAAACCCTCCCCTCAAATCCTAGGCAGTGAAACTACTCTGTGTGATATTACAGTGGTAGATTCATGTCATTATACATTTATCCAAACCCACAGAATGTACAACACCAAGAGTGAACCCTAATGTAAACCATGGACCCAGGTGATTATAATGTATCAATGTAGTTTCAATATTTATAACATATACAATTGTGTTGATAATAGGGGGAGGTTTCCTGTATGTGTGTGGGGGCAGGGGGCATAAAGTCTATTAAAAAACAAAAACCCGCCCTGGCCGGTTTGGCTCAGCGGTTAGAGCGTCGGCCTGCGGTCCAGAGAGACCCGGGTTCGGTTCCTGCTAAGGGCACGTACCTCGGTTGCAGTTTGTCCCCGGCCCTGGTTGGGTCGCGACCACTCGATGTGTCCCTTCGCATCGATGTTTCTCTCTCTCTCTCTCCCTCCCACTCTATCTGAACAAAATGTCGAAAAATGTCCTCGGGTGAGGATAAAAAAAAAAAACAAAAAAACCCTAATATTTTCAACCATTTGACCTATAATAGACATTTGTGTCCACCTGATTACCTTGTCTCTTGGCAATAACTAAATGTGGCTGGAAATAAGGACCCTTTGCCTATCCTGGATGTTGAATCAGGTGCCCTGCCTAGACCAGTATGGCCCTGTCCCAACTTCGAATCACTCCAGTAAAAAAGTACATGAGGGTCACACCACATGAGGGGATGACTCCCAGTGCCACCACATCGTCCTACTGGTTGAGGTGTGCCCAGCACAAGTCCTAATCAGGGGGACTGCCATGTGTGTCTGGTCTGAAGTTTGGTCCCTGAAATAGATCAGTTAGCTGCCATCATTTGTTTTTTATTTTCTTAGTTGTGGTAAAATAAACATAACATAAAACTTACTATTTTAGTCATTTAAAAAATACTTTTATTGATTTGTAGAGAGAGAGGAAGAAGAAAGAGAAAGAGAAACATCGATGTGAGAGCGCAACATCAATAGGCTGCCTCCTGCACACCCCATACTGGGGATTTAGCCAGAAACCCGGGCATGTGTCCTGACCAAGAATCAAACCAGCAACCTTTTGGTACATGGGACAATGCCCAACCAAGCCACACTGGTCAGGGTTATTTTAATCATTTTTAAATGTACAGTTCAAGGGCATTAAATACATTAATTAAAATAAAACACACACACACACACACGTTTTTATTGTTTTTTTAGAGAGAAACAAAACAATTTGTCCCAGGGACTGAGAGGTCCTGATTTGATTCCCGGTCAGGGCACATGCCCAGGTTGCGGTCTCAATCTCTGGGGGGGGGGGGGGGGGTGCGGGGGGCAGCTGATTGATGTTTATCTCTCAAGTCGATGTTTCTGTCTCTCCCTTCCTCTCTTTCTCTAAAAAGTCAATAAAAACATTTAAAATGAGACATTCATAGCAGTATTATTGATAATAGCAAAAAAATGGAAATAACCCAAATGTCTATCAGTGAATGAATGGGAAAGAAATGTGGTCTGTTCATACAATGGAATATTCTTCAGCCATAAAAAGAAATGAAGTATTGATTCATGCTACAACATGGATAAACCTTGAAACATTATGCTAAATGAAATGAGAAAAGAACCACAAAAGGTCACATATTATATGACCCCATTTAGATGAAATGCATTGAACAGGCAAAGCCACAGAAACAGGAAGTAGATTTGTGGTTGCCAGAGATTGAAGGACTTGGGAGAAAATGGAGTAACTGCTAATGGACATGGAATTTCTCTTTGAGGTAATCAAAATTTTCTAGAATTGAGTGGTAATAGTTGTGCAACCTTGAACTAAAACCCACAAAACTGTACATTTTAAAGATGAATTGAGCCCAGCTGGTGTGGCTCAGTGGTTGAGCATCGACCCATGCACCAAGAGGTCGTTAGTTTGATTCCTGGTCAGGGCACATGCCTAGGTTGTGGGTCCAATCCCCAGTGGGGAGCATGCAGCAGGTGGCCAGTGTTCTCTTTCATTGACGTTTCTATCTCTCTCTCCATCTCCCTTCCTGTCTCTCTAAAAAGCAAAAAAGAAAAAAAAATTAAAAATAAAATAAAGATGAATTGAATAGTATGTAAATTATATCTCAATAAAGCTGTTACCTCAAAAATCTGGATGCCACCCTGGTTGGTCTGCTTCATTTGGTTGGAGTGTCATCCATACGCCAAAAGGTGGCGGATTTGATTCCCAGTCAGGGCATATACCCTGGTTGCAGGTTTGATCCCCGGTTGGGGTGTATGCAGGAAGCAACCGATTGATGTTTCTCTCTCTCTCCTCCCCCTTCCTCTCTCTAAAATTCAATCTTTAAAAAAAGTCTATTAAAAAACATCTGGATGCCCAGCTTCTCTTCAAAAACACCAGAATATATGGCAGCACTGGGTCTCAATTCATGCATAGCCAGCCCCCTGCCCTGCCTTGGATGGAGCTGAAGAGTGGCTGTCCCCTTTAAACACGGCAGCCACAGTCTTCACCTCTCCTTGCTGTCTCCCAGGCACTGCAGCTGCAGGTCAGAGCCCACTTTGTTTTTTTTTTAATCGTCACTGGAGGATATTTTTCCATTGATTTTTATAGAGTGGAAGGGAGACAGGGGAGTAGAGGGAGAGAGTGAAACATTGATACAAAAGAGACATGTAGATGGCTGCCTCCTGCACATGCCTGGACCAGGGTGCCGATCAAACCCGCAACCCAGGTATGTGCCCTTTACTGGGAATTGAACCCACAATCCTTTGGTATGTGGGCTGATGCTCTGATGAGTGAGCCACACTGGCTAGGGCCCACTTTATGTAAAGTTCCTTGACTGGCCCATGTGTGACCCTTCACAACGATCATGCCAAATAAGCAGAACTTCTGGTTAAAAGATTAAAGTTCAAGTTGCACAGTATTTATTAACAAGAGTGCTATATACCTCCTGAAAAAGCCATGACAGCAGATATAATTCAGTTCAGTGATGGGCTCCAGTATTACAGAACAGAGGAAAGGGCAGGGCAGTCCCGGGATGTCAGAGCAGCTGACAGGCTTGTGGGACTAGAGAGATTCTTGTGCATTGAGAGGGGGAGTTTCATGACAGGGAAGTAACATTGCATTCAAGTCCACCAGAACTCAAAGGCTTCAGGAGGAGGAGGATGGCTCAGGTGGGAAAAAAATCACAACAGGCCTGCAGGTGGGGATGGAGACAAGGGCCAGTGCCCAAGTCTGCCTCATCCCCATGTGCCTTCCCTAATCCATACTCCTAATATTTCAGCAAATGCTCAACGCCCATCTATCTTTCCCCATCCTCTCAATCCCCAAAGGCTCAGGGGCCTAGAGATACTTTTTTTTTTTTTTGCATTTTTTTTTTTCTAATCCTCACCTGAGGATATTTTTCCATTGATTTTCAGATAGAGTGAGAAGGAGGGAGAGAGGGAGAAACATCGATGTGAGACACATTGATTGGTTGCCTCCCACATGACAACCAGGGTCGGGGACCAAACCGCAACTGAGGTACATGCCCTTGACTGGAATCAAATCTGCGACTCTTTGGTCCATGGGCCCATGCTCTAACCACTAAGCAAAAACAGCCAGGGTTTTTTTTGTTTTGTTTTGTTGTTTTTTTTTTTTTGTATTTTTAAATGCCTCATTTCACACTCCAGCCTCAACTCAGGCTGCAAATTGTCTGGTGACAAATGCCAGCTGTGGGATTAAACCTAATCCAAGCTTTGAGTGGGACTTGATGCTAGATTTACACTGCCACCTTCCTACATCGGTGGGGAGAACCCCGAGTACAGCAATAATGGTATTGCTAGCAAGAAAATTTACTTTTCTCTTTCCAAATCTTCCTCTAGACCTCTGCTTTCAAAAGATAGAACGTGAGTGGGACTCAGCTGACTTCTCCAGGAGGAAAACTAAGCTGTCACAAGATGCTCATCTAGCTTCCTGCTGCTGTACCTGGGTCCAGGCCTGTGAAGGGGCCCATGCTGAGTCCACATCAGGTACTCAATAAATATCTGCTGAGTAAAGGACACATATCTGAAACTGGCAGGTCACTGCTGAGCCCCTTTCTTGCCCATGAGGTCTTTCCCACCCTCTTCATCCAAACCAGCAAGTGTGCTCACACCTCCAGTTGCTTAGCTTAGAACCCAGGGGCTGGTCTGAGAGATGTGCCTGGAGACCACTCAAACTGTGCCAGCACTGGGGCGCCACAGTCTCTGCTGGGAGCCCAGACTAGTCAAGCTACATGAGCAGAAATTTTAACACAAAAAAATATGTTAAGCCCTGGCCGGTTTGGCTCAGTGGTTATAGCATTGGCCGCAGACCAAGGGTTTGATTTCTGGTCAAGAGCACATACCTGGATTGATCCCCGGCCCGTCAGGGTCGTGCAGGAGGCAACCGATCAATGTGCTTCTCTCACATCGATGTTTCTCTCTTTTTCTCCCTCCCTCCCTTCTACTCTCTCTAAAAAATCAATGGAAAAATGTCTCAGGTGAGGATTAACAACAAAAAATGAATATTCCTCTGAAAATAATGGAAGGAAAAATAGTCTAGCAAGGAGTCAATGATGTAGGAGGCCACACTGTACATCTCTTATGGCACAGGCTCCCAAAGAAACTACCCACCAAATTCTAGAACATTCATTCAAATCAGCACATTGTCCCATGACAAGCTCCCTGTTCTGGGATCTGGGCTTGAGAGGGTCAGCGCTGGTCAAAACACCACCCCTCCATCAGTGTGAGTGTGCTCTTAGGCAGGCATGACTCTGTGGACAAGGCCAGGCACCTCTAGGAAGGCCAGCAGAAACTTGGGCAACCTGATCTGCAGATGTACACCATATAAGACCCCGCTAAGCCACCTGTAGAAAGCTGCTTGAACTCTTTCAAAGAAGAAGTGAACACAACGTAGGTTTTAAATATATTTTTGCAGTAGATCATCTTTTACATTGATACAGAACCTTTTTACATTCGTAGATCAGACACTAATAGATGCTTTATTTAAGTAAATTATAAGGAAAACAAAAAGGAAACTATTCAGAAGTGTTCTCCATTAGCCTGTCTTACCACAATCGGATGGCCTGAAAACATGTGGAATCTACACATTCTAGAAGCTGACATGGGGAAAACTGTTTTGCTCTGGCTGGATGGTAGAGAGCCTTCAACTGCTTAGACTGTGCTTTCTTTTTCTGAACAAACATTTATACAGGAAAAGACGACGATCCTTAGTATTAAATAATTTAAACACACTTTTGAAAACAGGTGTCAACAGTGTAAGTGGTGAGAGCCAAGCTGTGGCAGGCAGTGGGGGTAAGGCTCTGGGATAAGGAGGCTGGTAGCCAGGCTGTGGCCAGGGATGGCTGTGGTCCAGCAGAAGGGCAGGAGTCCCACTCATAAGTGGCTTCCAAAAACAGAACTCAACAGTCATAGACAAGAGGCCACCCCAGTGGAGTGGGAGGGAGAACTGTCCGTCCTGACAAAGATCACGGCCCACCTCAGGAGCAGCATCTCCAGGGACTCTCTGTGTGTGCCTCCCCAGGTCCCCATGTTCCAGTTGCTTGGTACCCTTGGGAATTAAAATAAACTCTAAGAAGAGCAAGGAACACCTTACTGAGGGGTACACAATACTGGGATCAGGGGGCTTGCAGGCCCCAAGTTCCTGGAAAAAAACAACCTGCCAGGAAAGCCTCATTCCAGAACCTCCCAGAGGTTTGATGAGAGGGAAAGTAATCACTTCACAACTTGGTGCAGCTTCAGGCTTCATTTTTAAGCTGTAAGCATGGCCTTTCATTTTTTACTAAGATTTCCACCACATTTGATTCCAAATTAGAGTATTGGCTCTACAAGAAGTGTCGAGATGTCCTACTCTGTCTGAGCCATAAGAGGCTGAGTTACACCTGTGGACAAGAAACTTCTACCAGCCCTTAGGCATGCCACCCCTTACTTCCCAGGGGCTGTCCACCATGACCATTCTGTGGAGAGGTGTGTTGTCACATGATTTTGCTATTGCCAAGGCAGTCCATCCAGAGGGCCTGTGCAGGCAGGGCTCGATGCTGCTGTTCTGGAATCCTCCTGTCTCCAAGTTGCCCTGGCCACAAGGAGGGGCCGCTGCTCCTGGCTTAGTTTCCAGTGGACCGTTTTCCTGAGCCAAGACACAAATGGTTATAGTTTACTGGCATTGCAAGAACAGCATACTCCAATGAGTGGGCTTCTATCATCCCTGGGAAGGAGCTATGCCAGGAGCCCCAGCCACCAGGAACCCGCACAAGTAAAAAGTCGGCCCCAAGAACCCAATTACCAAGCACAACTCCTGGCAGCCCCCGGAGGTTACATGGCCCTACATCCCCAGGCAAGACAGGTGCTATGAAACAGGTGGGGAGTTGGGGAGATCTGAGTTCTAAGTCTGGCTCTGCTATGACTTGCCCTCTATGACTGTGGGCAACCTGATTCCCACCACTGTGGGATGCAGTGCCGTTGGGAGCTGGTGGAGGGATGGCTGGGAGACAGCTCCCAGTGCAGTCTCTCCCTGTAGCCTAGCTCAGCCCTGCACTGCCACTGACTGCCATGTCACCTAACGCAGGTATTTCCATGGGCCAAGAGGCCTGGCTTCAAGGGGAGCCAGATACACCATGCCTGAGACTGGTACCTCTTCCAACTCCGGGGGCACAAGGGCATAAAATTGGTTAAAGTAAGGGAAAACATGGATTAGTTTACAGAGGGAAACAAAGGGGAGAAACCTCAAGGGTTTTCCTACCTCGGCTGGGTATCAGGAGGTAAACATTTTCTTAAGTTTGGAAAGGAATCCCTCCTTGTCCTCCCCAGCCTCAGGCCTAGCCTTGCCTCCTGCGGAGCTATCCATGGTGCTGCCACCTGGGCACAAACAGCAGAAAAAACTGGGGTCAAGGGCCCACACCTCCAGGTGTTCCATCCCAGGCCCCGCCTACCCCCACCTGGCCCACCCAAGAACTCCACACTCAAGAAGCCACCAAGTGCCATCCGAAAGGAGAGAGGACAGCTCCCCAGGTGACCAAGGCTGCCTCGCCTTTTCAGATGATTGAAGCAAACAGGCCACTCAGCACTTTAGTATCCCAACTGCCCCTGGAGTCACTAACCCACTGAGGGAAATAAGAAACAGAGCCAGACAATCACCAGCTGTCTTCATTTCAATAACTGTAACAAAAATATAGCCCGACAGATGCCTTCCTGGCCAGGCCACAAAGCTTCAACATGAGCTCATTTAATCCTTAGAATGACCTTATAGGTAAATTTCAGATGGACAAAACAAAGAAATAGGAGTCACAGAAAGGTTAGGTGGTTTGCCCAAGGTCACAGAGTAAATGGGAGGAAGAACCCAAGAGGTCGAACTCCAAAGCCCAGGCTTTTAACCACCATGCCACCAGCTCTAAGAAGGTGAAGAACAATGACAAGACCAACCAGCCACCTTCCACACTCCACACATGTGCACGTCTTTGGGATACTTGGGTAAGGATTCACTGCCTCTCAGAATCCCAGACATATTTCTTATCTGTAACAACAGTAGCAAAGGACCGGGTATGTCACTGGGCAAGATCTCCCCATCTGGGGGCATCTAACTCCAAATGCTCCTGAAAAAGGGAAGCTGCTCCCTATTTCTTTAGGGCCCAAGCTAAGACTAACAAGAGTAATTCTGCTATACAAATACATCATTTTAAAGATCTACCAAACACTAGGCAGGGAAGGCAAGCTTTTGTTATGAGTTAGATTATTAGACCTGCACTCAACATTTTTTTCTTAAAATCCTCACCTGAGGATATTTTTCCACTTATTTTCGGATAGAGCGGGAGGGAGAGAGAGAAAGAGAGAGGGAAACATCAATGTGAGAGAGACACATCGATAGGCTGCCTCCCACACGACCTCAACCAGGGCCAGGTACCGAACCAAAACTGAGGTGCATACTCCTGACCAGAATCAAACCCTTGACTCTTCGGTCCATGGGCCGACCTCCAACCACTGAGCCAAACCAGCCAGGGCTGTACTCACCATTTTTAATTTTAAGCTATGTTTTTAACATGCTAGGAGATGTAAGTCAAGCACAGTGTATAGGAGAGGAAAGAATGGTCACGGACTAAGACACCTTCCTTAATGAGAAGCCCCGGGCAACAGGCCTCCAGCAGAGGTGGAACAAGGTTGTCCTACATACAGCCCTCCAGGTAGTCCTCTGAACTCCTTGTTCTCACAGCTCAGGAATGTCCTCAGAGGGGCAGTGGTGGCCCTGAACAAGGATGTCCTCACAGAGGTCTGAGCAATCACCAAAGTCAAGGTACTGGGGTGACACCTGATTCCCAGGGCTCCCCAGCTGAGGACCTGGGCACTGCACAGTTGACACAGCAAGCCCCTATAAGAGGCACCCACTGCCATGTGTGCCCTCCCTCAGTCTTTCATATCCCCTTTTCTTACATAAAGACGTAAGTAACAAAAAGGATTCTCCTAACACAAAGGAATCCACAAACCAGACATTGCCTATTATTCCTGGACCTCCTTGAACAAGGAGAGCAATAGTATTGGATGTCATTATGCCCATAGTAAGGAGATGGCAAATCTGTGTGTGAGTGCTTGTGAGCGTACAAGAGTCTGCATGTGTCACAGCAGTTACCACTGTTCAAGGAGGTTTTAACATGGACAGTGCTAAATACTTTACCTATGTGACCAACCTAATTTAATCATGTGAACACTATGAAGTAAGTGCTATTATTATCCTCAATTTACAGATGAAGAAACTGAGGCTCAGAGAGGTGAAGTAATTTGCCTAAAGCTTCACTGCTAATAATAGCAGAGCCGGGTCATGAATCTTCTGATATCAGACCCAAGTTCTTAACTACTAGTCACAATGGGGCACAAAACATTCAGTGACTACTGACATCTCCTCCCCCAACTCTGCTGTCCTCATCACCCCAAGGAAGGGTATGAAGTAGTTGTGCCTCATGGTGGCCAGTCAGGGAGAGCCAGAACAAGCACCTGGTTAGGTGGTTAATAACTCACAACAAAAAAACAATAAAACAGACATGCACTCAGAGATTCTCCTTATTCCATACTACCAGGAACAGTCTTGCCTCTCTCTTTCTATTTTAAATCTGGCTAAAATGGGTATGGTTTCCTTCAGGAGTTTTTACTGGCCAGGACATCAAAAGGATATGAGCACTGAACTTAAAATTCTAAACCAAACGTTGGGAATAAACTGTGAGCCTCTGTACATAGATGACAAAATCTATAAATACATGGCTCTTCTCTCTCTCTCTCAGTCCTGATTTCTCTGAAGACTAGCCTGGGGTAGGAAAAGCGATGTGTCCTTACAGGATGTCCTTCTGGTGCCTTCTGGTCTCATTGCAAGATACAAATAGGAGCTCTATACTTCCAAAGCTGCTTTCAATAAAGCTGGTACACTTTAGAATAAATAGGAAATGCCCCATGGTGGATGTCCACCCCAGCCAAACAGGCATTTCTTACCTGCACTTTCAGAAGGTGGAGCTGCTCAGCTAACCACGGAGGTCAAACCCAAGGCCAAAGGATTCCTCTATCAGACCACACATGGCTTTCCTAAGAAGGGTTATGTTTCTGTCTCTCCCTCAGAGCGTTTCTCAGCCGATGGTTAGGAAAATAAACTGAAAACAACTCAGCCACCATTTATCATAAACCAGCATTAGGCCAGGAGTTGTGCAAGGTGCTGGGTACTCAAAGATGAAACACTGTAGTTACTACAGAGAGGAATTCCAGGTCAGAACTGTCTAATGGCTGTCCACAAGGTGATACAAGGAAAGAATAACCAGATAACATTCATTCTGTGAATCTGTGCCACCTTTCCGGGTCAGACTCCTAGTGTTATAAGAAAGGTCTAGCATTTATTTGGGGATTCTATGCTTGTCCTGTCTTCCCCCGTTATACTGTAGCTGGATGAGGGCAGAAATCTTCTCTTTCTGTGCATCACTTCTTAGCCCACAGTAAATCTAAATGAACATCTGTTTGAAAAAACAGAGGCTGCCCGGCTATGTGGCTCAGTGGACTGAGCACCTATCATTCCATGGACTTGAGAGGTCCTGGCTGGACTCCTGGTCAGGGCACATGCTCCAGTTTCGGACTCCATCCCCAGTAGAGGGTGTGTAGGAGGCAGCTGATGGATGTATCTCTCTCTCATTGCTGTTTCTTTCTATCTCTCCCTCCCTTCCCCACTCTCTAAAATAAAAAATAAAGCCCTGGCCAGTTTGCCTTAGCAGTTAGAGTGTCAGCCTGCAGTCCAGAGAGACCTGGGTTCGGTTCCCGCTAAAGGCAAGTACCTCAGTTGCAGTTTGTCCCCAGCCTTGGTTGGGTCGTGCAGGTGGCAACCACTTGATGTGTCCCTTTCACATCAATGTTTCTCTCTCCCTCCCTCCCATTCTGTCTGAACAAAAAATGGAAAAATGTCCTTGGGTGAGGATAAAAAATAATAATTAAATAAAATTAAAAATAAAAACAACAATGACAAAAAAAAAAAAAAAAACAAAAACCAGAGGCCAACAGTACTCCAAGATGTGACTTCTGAGAATGGGACACCCCACAGGTGGAAGTGTAGGTCTACACACTCACAGCCTGACTCCCTGAGCCATGTACACATACCCTGAACCAGCAGAGTGCCTCTCATTCTCCTAACATGTCTTTTCCTTCAACTTTCTCTTGCCTCCACCCTGTATAGAAGGGATCTATGGTCAACACTGTCAGCCATATCAGAAAAGAGAGAGAGCAGGTGGAATTCCCAAAAATGAGCTCAGGAATGGGTTTTTACAGTTACAGCTAAATGTAAATGTGTGTGTTGTCACAAGAATTAATGATGATCCAGAAACAAACAATGAGCCACACCATTTCTGTAACTCAAAAAGTCATGCAGTGATATCAGAGTGCCCCGATACCCTGTGTGCTTAAGCACTAAGAGTCCCTAAGCACACTACAGTCTTTGTGGTTCAGACTGGGGAAGAAGCTAGGGTCAGCCATTAAGGTTTTCAGCAGCTGCATTAGGGAACAAAAATAAACAGAGGATACTAAACCCACCAAAAACTTTAGGTCAGTTTCCTATGTAATTGTGTCTATTCCAAATGTTTTCCAGGTATTCTTTACCATAATGAAAGTAAAGACACTCAGGAATCAATCTGTATCTACAATGACTTTCCTGAGTCTCTAATGACTCTCCAACTCACATGTACTTAGAGATTATTGTGGGGAAAAAAAGACACTTTAACCCAAGAACCACTGATAACTGAACACAACTGCTTCTATATGACTTGAATACTTTTTGTTAAATGCTTGAAATAAAGGAGATTGAGATGCTACTGAAATAAACAGGACCCACTGTTAATGAAGTTATCAGGAAATGGGAATTACATATACTGTCTTATTTTCCTATGGGGACTGCAGTGTAAATGGAGGCTTAACTAGACCCAGCTGCAGACTGACAGTGCATTCTTTGAAGTCAATTCTAAGATTCCTAAATGCCATTTATGCCCTGGCTGGGTATTTCACCTGGTTAGAGTGTTGTCCTGAATAGGCCAAGGTTAAGGGTTTGATCCCGAGTCAGGGTACATACAAGAATCAACCAATGAATGCATAAATAAGTGGAACAACAAACTGATATTTCTCTTTCTCTCCCTCCCTCCTTCTCTCTCTAAAACAAATCAATAAATAATAAGTAAATAAATAAAAATAAAAATTAAGCCTGGGAGCCAAATTTCCCATTGGAATACAACTCTGAAATGACAATGGGAATAAAAAAGATATAATTTGGCATACCCATTTTACTTTATAAACAACTTTCCAGAAATACACCCAATACATATATTAAAGTTAAGCTAGACTCAGTAAAATTATGTCAACAACAAAAAAATTTTTTAAATCCACACCCAAGGATGTTTTTCATTGATTCAAGAGAGAGAAGAAGGGAGAAGGAGAGAGAGAAATATCAATGGGAGACAGAAACATCGATTGGTTGTCTAACACATGCATACCAACAGGATTGAACCCGCAACCTGGGTATGTACCCTGATTGGGAATCTAACCCTTTGGTGCACAGAATGACGCTCTAACCACTGAGAAAAACTGGCCAGAGCAATATAAATTTTAAAGGACGAACTGCCTAAGTGTCAGGCACATAGGAAGCTTCCAATAAATCCTGGCTGAATGAGGAAAGAGTGAATTAGCTATCAAGACAAGGAACCATGAAAATAATGAGGGTTCGCCCTGGCAGGTTTGGCTCAGCAGTTAGAGTGTCGGCCTGCGGTCCAGAGAGACCTGGGTTCGGTTCCCACTAAGGGCGCATACCTCAGTTGCAGTTTGTCCCTGGTTGGGTCGTGTGGGTGGTAACCACTCGATATATCCCTTTCACATCGATGTCTCTCTCTCTCTCTTCCTCCCACTGTATCTGAACAAAAAATGGAAAAAATGTCCTCAGGTGAGGATAACAACAAAATTTAATTAAAAAAAAAATGATAATAATGAGGGTTCTAAGGACCCTCAGAAGCTGACTATATGATCAACTGTAAAGTTAAATTTAAAAAATTAAAAAAAATGACTGATGCCCAGCCAGTGTGGCTCAGTAGTTGAGCAATGACCCACAGACCAAGAGGTCACCAGTTCGATTCCTGGTCAGGGCACATGCCTAGGTTTTGGGCTCAATCCCCAGTGAAGGGCGTGCAGGAGGCAGCCAATCAATGTTTCTCCCTCATTGATGCTTCTATCTCTCTCTCCCTTTTCCTTCCTCTCTCTCTCTAAAAATCAATAAAAACATTTAAAAAGCCACAACTGGTGACTACTAATATCCAGCATTCTAATACAGTGAACAAGGCCCATGTCCTTGAGATCTCAAGTCCTGATGGGTGGGGAGAGGAGGAATACAGCTGAGAGCTATCTGCCTAACAAATCTCACATGCTACATGACTGTGGTAACATCTGGGATTCAGAAAGAGAAGCTGGAAGTACACATTGTTGTGTGAAATAACTATTCTCACTACTCCCATTTCTTTGTTGCTCAAGGATATAACAAGAAAATAAGAGAAAAGTATATGTACCAAACCATTTAAAACAATTACCTAGCCCTGGCCAGTTTGGCTTAGCAGTTAGAGCGTTGGCCTGCGGTCCTGAGAGACCCGGGTTCAGTTCCCACTAAGGGCATGTACCTTGGTTGCAGTTTGTCCCCGGCCCTGGTTGGTCGTACGGGTGGCAGCCATTCGATGTGTCCTTTTCACTTTGATGTTTCTCTCTCTCCCTCCCACGCTATCTGAACAAAACATGGAAAAATGTCCTCAGGTGAGGATAAAAAAAATTAAAACAATTACCTAGCCCCGGCTGGTTTTGCTCAGTAGTTAGAGCATCCGCCCAAGGACCAAAGAGTCACAGGTTCAATTTCAGTCAAGGACACGTACCTCGGTTGCGGTTCAATCCCTGACCCTGGTTCGGGTCCTCTAGGAGGTAGCCAATCAATGTGTTGCTCTCACATTGATGTTTCTCCCTCCCTCCCTTCCACTCTATCTGAAAATCAATGGAAAAATATCCCTGGGTGAGGATTAAAAAACAACAACAAAAATACAAGTCCCTAATCCATGTTTGGTGAGGCCACAGACAGGATTTGTGGTGGCTACTTTTTCACACAAAACTTCGTACCCTGGACTCAACAGTTCAACAAATTCCATGCAAAGGCTACTGCTGCTGAAACACCCTCCTTGCCAGATGGGGTGAGGAGTGAGAAACCAACAGCAAGCCCCCCACTATACTGAGAATCTACCCCCTGCTTTGAACACCTGCTCTGAATGACCATATATAAACCTATTCAAGTTCTGAACACAAGAGGAGCATCTAGGACCCAGATTAAAAAAAAAAAATGATACAACAATGAGGAAACATGTTGTGCAGCTGAAGCCAATTACATTCTCAACAAAGCCTGTACTGACCCAGCAGTCATCCACCAACAGTGAACCAGCATCTCCACAGCAGAGCAACCTCCTTCCTCCCATGGGAACAGGACTGTGGCTGAGGTTTCCCATGACCAAAGCTTCTGCCCACAAGCATTTTGGTATCAAATATCACTAATATTTAACTACACTCTGTACACAGAGCATGACATTTGAGCTCAGGTTAAGTAAGGCACCTGTTCATTGCCAGAGGAATTCAAAGTTAGACCTGTTGGAAATAGGCAGATTTGGAGTCATGTGACCGTGGTTTTTATTGCTGTGGAAGATGCTGTTTACTAAACACTGCAATTTTGGTGAAGCATTCTGGGTCAGGAATGAGTAAAGCCTTCCAATCCACCTTCTTAAGCTGTTACAAGGAACTTTCATGTGGTGATGTGCCCAAGATCACAAGACAAGTGGCAGAACCAAGGATAGAACTCAGAAGAGCAGTTCTCTGAAACAGGGCTGCTATCTGGCAGGAAGCAATCCAGTATTCTCTAACAGAGGAATGAGGAGCAGCTGTGCTCTGGACTGCAGTTACACTTGGCTGTTTCAAACCCTCAGCTCCCCTCTTTCTACTGTGTTCTCGGGATGTTCCATGAAGATCCCCAAGTGGAAACCACAACATGCTTCTATGGGACTGAGAGGATGCCCATGTGCCGTCATGCCACCTTACCAGTGCTTGTGTTGGTGACGCCATTCACTGTCCCCTCCACATCGGTCTCATCCTCAGCGTAGCTCAGGATCAGGCTGTGCTGCCGACTTGTCAGTCTCCTGTGGAGCAAGCACAGCCAGTGCAAAGTGTTTCCTCTGGGCAGCTCTTTAAAGGATGAGGCCTGGACCAACGTGGGAAATGTAAGACCCCTGACCCAGGCATAGCCTACAACCTGATGCGAAGAGCCATGACCTCAAAGCTTCTGTAAAAAAAAAATCCCCTAGGCCCTGACTGGTTTGGCTCAAAGGTTATAGCGTAGGCCCATGGACTGATGGGTCGTGGGTTTGATTCCAGTCAAGGGCATGTACCTCGGTTGCTGTTTGTCCCCAGCCCTGGTCAGGGTTGTGTAGGAGGCAACAAGTCGATGTGTCCCTCTCGCATCAATGTTTCTCTCTCCCTCACTCCCTCCCTTTTTCCCACTCTATCTGAAGAGAAATGGGAAAAAAATGTCCTTGGGTGAGGATTAAAAAACAAAATCTTCTAAAATACCCTAAGTTTTAAACAACTGCCACTGTGGCTGTGCTAAATAGTTTATTGGGAGAGAAAAACAAGCTTTTATAAGTAAGTGTGTGTGTAGGAAATTAGAAAATTAAAAGGAATGCTGGAAATCCAGTTCTCCCAAACCAAGTCGGCATGCCTGTTCTGGATGCCCATAGCACTCTGGTCGGACCTTTCTCCCAGGGGACACAGACATCCTGTGACATGATCTGGTTATAGATCTGTCTCTCCCACCAGACTGTGAGCACCCTGAGAGCAATAATAAAAAATCAACAGCAGCAATAGCTAAGCATTCCCTATGTATTATTTATTTAATACTCCAAATCAAGGAGATCAACCTTATTTTAAAATGCTTTTATTGGCCCAGCCAGTGTAGCTCAGTGGTTGAGCATCGACCCACGAACCAAGAGGCCCTGGTTCAACTCCCAGTCAGGTCACATGCCCAGGTTGCGGGCTCGATTCCTAGTAGGGGGTGTGCAAGAGGCAGTCAATCAACATTTCTCTCTCATATCAATGTTTCTCTCTCTCAAAAAAAAAATCAATAAAACATATTAAATAAAATAAAAAGCTTTATTGCTTTTTAGAGAGGGAGGGAGGAAGGAGGAGAGAGAGATGAAACATCAATGAAAGAGAAATATTGATCAGCTGCCTCCTGCACCCCCCCGTACTGGGGATCAAGCCTGCAAGCTGGGCATGCAGTCTGGAAATTGAACCAGGACCTCTTGGTTCATGGGTTGATGCTCAACCACTGAACTACACTAGCCAGGCAAAGTCAACCTTTTAAATTATATCCACCTTGCAGATGGAAAAGTTGGGCAGGACACACTGACTTAAGGAAGTAACCTGCCACCCTGGCCGGTTTGGCTCAGTGATTAAAGCATTGGCCTGCAGACCTGAGAGTCCCAGGTTCGGTCCCGCTAAGGGCACGTACCTCAGTTGCAGTTTATACCCGGCCCTGGTTGGGGTTGTGTAGGTGGCAACCACTCTATGTCTCTCTCTCTCACAGCGATGTTTCTCTCTCTCTCTTCCTCCCTCTTTCCCTCCAGCTCTATCTGAAGATAAATGCAAAAATGTCCTCGGGTGAGGATTAAAAAAAAAAAAAAGTAACTTGCCTGGCCTGGCCCGGTGTGGTTCTATTGTTGAGCATTGATTGACCCATGCACCAAGAGGTTGCCAGTTCAATTCCCAAACAAGGCACATACCTAGGTTGTGGACCAAATCCCCGGTTGGAGGGCATGCTGGAGGCGACCAATCAATGTTCTCTCTCATTGATGTTTCTATCTCTCTCTCACTCTCCGTTTTTAAAGAAAAAAAAGTAGCCCTGGCTGGTTTGGCTCAGCGGTTAGAGTGTCAGCCTACAGTCCAGAGACCCGGGTTCGGTTCCCGCTAAGGGCACGTACCTCAGTTGTAGTATGTCCCCGGCCCTGGTTGGGTAGTGCGGGTGGCAACCACTCGATATGTCCCTTTCACATCGATGTTTCTCTCTCCCTCCCACTCTATGTGAACAAAAAATGGAAAAAATGTCCTCAGGTGAGGATTAAAAAAAAAAAAGTAACCTGTCTGCCCTTGAACCAATGAGTCTCGGGTTCGATTCTGGTCAAGGGCACATACCTCAGTTGTGGTTCATCCCCAGCCCTGGTTGGGTTGTGCAGGAGGCAACCAGTCAATGTGTCTATCACATGGATGTTTCTCGCTCTTGTTCTTCCTCTCCCTCTACCTCCCCCTCCCTCTCTCCTACTCTATCTGATGATAAATAGAAAAATATCCTCAGGTGAGGATTTAAAAAAAACCAAAGAAGTAACCTGCCTAAGCCCCAGCACTTCCAGTGGCAGAGCCACAATGGGGCCAGGTGGTCTGGTGGTGCTAAACCACCACACTGCCACACTCAGCATAGGACCTGGAAGGTAAAAAGCCCTCTGCTGGCCCCTACTTGATGGTGTAAATGTGCAGGGATTCCAAGGGTCTCGCCGTGGCTAAGTGGGCACTTACTTTGGAACTCTTATCTTGACATGAATGTAGTGATCTCCGTAGCCATAACTGTTAATCCGGGGGATGCCTTTCCCACTCATCCGTATCTTCTGGTCTGTCTGGATCCCAGGGGGGATCTATAAGGAAAGGAAAACTGTGGTTTTCCTTAGTCTCCAGTTGCCCATTTGGGTTTCTAGACAGAGTCCACCAACAACTACATGAAAACTGGCTAAGCTGGGGTCCACCCTGTGCAGAGCCAGTAATAAGGATGCAGGGGCAGGTGGTTTGGACAGGTGAGCCAAGGGAGGGAGCATGGAGAGCCAGACCTGAAGAGAGGCAAAACCAACACGGGCATGATGCTGAGGCTGCTTCATGGCCCAGCAAAGGAGGGAATGTGACTCAGGAATTACTGTCCCTGGTGATGACACACTCAAGCCTACAGTTTGTGACTGAAACTCAAGGAATGGCCAGACATTCCTCCTTTCTCCCTTACACCTCATCTCGCCTGAATCCCCAACATGTTGGTTGTTTACAGATTCGAGCCACTTGTCAGCCATTCTCCATTTCATGGAAAACAAACAAAAAAAGCAATAAAGCAGGAGGGTGGCAAAGATAATCTTGCCCTCTTACCGTCACATTGATTGTCTCATATAGGCCATGGGCTCTGGCTGTCCCACCGAGAATAGCCTGAGCTATAGAAATAAAGAGGTCAGAGTGGATGTCTGCACCGTCCCTCCGGAACACTGGGCTTTTCTGTACCTAGGGCCAAACACAAGAGATGGGCATTATACACAGAGAGATCTTCTGGAGGCTGGACATCAGCCTGTCTCAGCAGCCCAAGCTCAGGACCTAACAATGTTACACTGTGTAAGCTTGGAGCGTAGCACTGAGGAAAAGAACTTACTTTCACCAAAGTGAAACACTATACCCAAGTTACACATCAGACACATTTCTACACTGCAATGCAAGAGTGCCTAGATTTCCTCAGGCTCCGATCAAGCTGTTCAATTGTGAACAGAAATAAAGTAAAATTGGCTTTTTGAACATTAAAAAAAAAAATCTTACTTTACTAGAAAATAAAGAGGAACACAGACTAATATATCTACAAAGGCAAAACTCGTTTTCCAAATAGTCATTTGTCACAAGCTACCTTCAAGATAGATGGATAACACTAGATTTTGATTTTATAAGCACTGTTTGTTGTATCTCAGAGATATTCCTTGCCTTCAGGTGATTTCTTCTCTCTCTCTCTCTCAATTTTTTCTTCTCTATTATTAGATAGGAACAGAATCTGAATTCTCTACCAAATTTTCTTATCAACTGGCTTCCAACTTGCTGTCTTTGTCTTTGATTTCTCAGTCTAGAATATTCACCCTTTAAATTATTTTTGTCTGTTTTAAATTATGAGATATTTCACATGCATATAAACTGCAAAGTAAATAAAATAATACTACAAATAAGATGTTATGAATGCAGGTGAAGTCTCCTTGCTTTCTCCTCACTCCTCCAGAGTTAACATCGCTGAATTTAGTATTTATCATTCGTACAAGTATCCTTTTTCTGTTGATATTAATCCTCATCTGAGGATATATTTTCCATTGAATTTTTTTTTTTTTTTAGAGAGTGGAGGGGGGGGAGAGAGAGAGAAAAACATCAATGTGAGAGAGACACAATGATTGGTTGCCTTCCGCATGCACCCTGACCGGGGCCAGGGATCGCACCTGAAACCCAGGTATATGCACATGCTCTGGACTGGGAATTGAACCTTTGGCATGTAGGCCAATGCTCCAACCACTGAGCCATACCAGCCAGGGCCATCTTTTAACTTTCACTACATACTTACATGTCCTTAATATAAAACATCATCTCAAGTGGTTTAAATTTTATTTTCCTTTATTTATTTTAGAGAGAGAGGAAGAGAGAGAGAGAGAGAGAGAGAGAACACTGACTGGCCGACTACTGCATGCCCTACACTGGGGATTGGGCCCACAACCTGGGCACATGTCCTGACCAGGAATCGAATCGGCGACCTCTTCGTGCATGAGTCAATGCTCAACCACTGAGTCACACTGGCAGGACCATCTCAAGTGGTTTAAAAGATTATATAAATGATATTTCCTGCATCCAATTGCAACCTTTCTTTCCCTCCTCTCTGTAACTGAGGAGTCTCTTACACATGTGGTCCAGTTTCTTCCCTCTGCTCAGCAGTCCTCTGTGACCACAGCATGGTTCACCTGCCATTCTCTTCTCCAAGGACAGCAGGTTGTTGTCAGTGGCTTGCTACTACGAATGAGGCTGTCACACACACCTGTGTCTCTGCCTGCTGCACCTGTGTGGGCTTTTCTCAGGTATGTATCTGGTGGAATTGCCAGTAGAAGCCGTTATCTCCTTTAAGGTTTCAATTATCTCAGAAAACCAGGTTTGCCCCTTGTATATAGTACGTAAAACTGTTCCTTTGGCACAGTTTTTGTCCCTACCAACAATTTAATACATAAATAAAAACACAGGAAGATGTTTTCTGTAATTCTGTTTTTGGTTTCCAACTTGTAAACATTTTGAAGCAATTCTGTTCTCTCCACACCTAGCACAAAAGCTTGATGGTAACATATTTAAAAAAATTTTTTTTTCCTTCATTGATTTTACAGTGAGAGGGAGAGAGAGATAGAAACATCAATGAGAGAGAACATCAACCGGCCGCCTCCTGCATGCTCCCCCCAGGGACTGGGCCCACAACCCAGGCATGTGTCCTGACTGGGAATCAAACCAGCAGCCTCTTGGTGCATGGGCTGACGCCCAATCACTGACCCACACCAGCTGGACGATGGTAACATATTTAATAACCCCACCAAGGTGGCAACTGTTCCCCTTAGAAACGTGGATGGCAGGACATGCCCCATCAAGCTCCCACCTCTCTCCACCAGAAGCCTTGGCTGCATATTCTCGAAGACAGCAAGGCCCCAACAGAGGCTTTGGCAGCAGAGCACCTACCCTGAATGTGATGAAAATTTCTCTTTTTCCTACAGGCATCCTCACAGTCTGGCCATCCTCGACTCCTATGAATGAGAAAAGTTCATAAAATGACTATTTGCAGATTTCCCAACACATTTTCTACTCCGAATTCAAGTCACCAAGTTCCTTGCTCATTCTTGTTTTTTATTAATAAAGAATACCACAGTTATTCAATATGGCAACAAGTATGACTTTTTTTTTTTATCCTCACCCTAGGACACTTTTCCATTTTTTGTACAGACAGAGTGGGAGGGAGAGAGAGGAAGAGAGAGAGAGGGAAACATCGACGTGAAAGGGACACACCGAGTGGCTGCCACCCGCACGACCAACCAGGGCCGGGGACAAACCGCAACCGAGGTACATGCCCTTAGCGGGAACCGAACCCGGGTCTCTCCGGACCGCAGGTGGACGCTCTAACCGCTGAGCCAAACTGGCCAGGGCACAAGTATGACTTTTCAAAGGTGCACCATTCAATAACTCATAACCGAATAAAGGCACCTTCTATTTAATTCAAATTGCTGAACACCTGACTCTTACCAGACCCACGTAGTACCTTGGGGAATGTCCAGTCCAGTAGCAGAGGCGAATAGTAGTCAAACAACAATACTAAAAATGTGTCATTACAAACAGAGCCATGTTCTCAGAAGGAAAAAGTCACAAGTCCAGACTAACGTACATCTAAGGAACAGAAAGGGTTTCAGGTGGCTTCCCTGGAAAAGCCCATAAGACGGCTGAAAGAATGGTAGAAGACAAGTTTCAGACACGGGGAACAGTATATGCAAAGACTCTGTTCTGGGTGGCATTATGTCCCATTCAAGGAACTATTAGGAAGTCGGTAAGGCTAATAAGAAGGGAGACTAGAGAGGCTAAGACAGGAAACCTTTTCTTGTCTCCTGAGAGATACCGCTGGGTCTCCAACGGGGCGAGTAGCTTGATCAGACTGCCCTGCACAAAGAGCACCCTGGGAACAAGAGCCGTTAGGGAGAGCAGTCACAGGCTGCACTGGCGTACAGGTGGAGGGGTGGTGGTGCAAACTGGGCTATCAGTGCAAACAACGCTGGCCTTATGGACCAAAAACAGAGATGATGAAGGAGCTCCATCACCGTGCATGGGGAAGAGTGAACATGTCAGGTACTTTCTCCCCAAAGCAACACGTAAGTGTAGGTTTTTTTTCATGATCCTCACTGGAGGACATTTCCACTGATTTTAGATAGAGTGGAAGGGAGAGAGGAAGAGAGAGAGAAAAACATTGATGTGAGAGAGACACATTTACTGGTTGCATCCTGCGTGACCCCAACCAGGGCTCCAGATTGAACCTGCAACCCAGGTATACAACCTTGATCAGAATCGAACCTGCAACCCTTTGGACCATGGGCTGGCTGATGCTCTAACTGCTGAGCCAAACCAATCAGGGTATAAGTGTAGATTTTAAGGATAACTAGTGCAAAGAGAAAAATGCAAGGAGATTCTGGCTCCTCCTCCAGCCCAGGGCTTCAGGGCCTTAATATTGGCTCTTACAACAGCCAAATCACAAGGAAATGACTCAGCTCTCAGTCCCATGTGTGTGGAGAAGCCCAGAACACACCTGCAGGCACAGGGACAACCACTTTCTTCTTCTGCTTGGCTTGTCCTGATCCTCTGCATACCACACAGGGAGAAGTGATGATGGTGCCTCGGCCACCACATCTCCGACACGTGGAGCGCATCACAAAAGGGCCTGTATTTATGGTTTCCTGATAAAAAGGAGAAGAAAAATGGAACCCCTAAGTACAAAGGTAAACTCTGACAGCCAAGACTTTGGGACCACAATATGCACATATGTTTCATTAAAGATTCTTGTTCTATTCTGGCCAGGTAGCTCAGTTGGTTAGAGCATTGTCCCAATATACCAAGGCTGCAGGTTTGATCCCCAGTCAGGACACATACAAGAGTCAACCAATGAATACATAAGTAAGTGGAACAGCCCAGCTGGTGTGGCTCAGTGGCTGAGTGTCAATCCATGCACCAAGAGGTCGCTGGTTCGATTCCCAGTCAGGGCACATGCTGAGGTTGTGGGCTCGATCCCCAGTGAGGGGTGTGCAGGAGGCAGCCAATTGATGTTTCTATCTCTCCCTCTCTCTTCCTATCTAAAAATCTATTTTAAAAAATACAATAAACAAAAATAAGTAGAAGATGATTTTCTCTCTCTAAAACAGAGACATGTTCTGCGTGCATATGCACTAAAACATACTGCCTGAGAACACAGGTGCAGGTGCACGGGCTCAAGCTATTAATCTGAGCTTCTAGAACCCACTGACTTCTGAATTCCTAATCACCAAATTGATTACAAGAGACTGAAAAGTGAAATACTGTCTCTTTCTATAAAAGGTCCTAAAACCCCTGGGAACTAAGCAAATACATTTTAATGTTTTGTTTTGTTTCTTATTCACTTTGTTATAGAGAGAGGGAGAGAGAGAGATAGAAATATCAATGTGAAAGAGAAACATCGATCAGCTGCCTCCTGCACACCCCGCTACTGGAGATCAAGCCCACAACCCGGGCACGTGCCCTGACTGGGAATCAAATGGGGACCTCTCAATCCCAAGCAAATACATTTTAAAAAGAGTACTCCACCTCTAATTACAAAACTGATAGCTGGGAAAAACAAGAAAATAAAGAAAAAATGATAACTGAATGCAATCTCACACCCAGAGCTGTCAGTCTGGTCAGCAAGCCTGCTATTTTGCCCAGTCCAAGGGAGGAGTAGCACAGGCCTCTCTGTCCCCTTAAGGCCATACAGGAAGAACTGGGATGATTTTATAAACTCCCCTGAACACAGGGTGCCATCCCACTGTTCCCACCCCCTAGCATGGGTACCCAGGAGCTATGAGGCCAGCAGCTCCTCTTGTAGGCACTAGTGCTCCTCAGGCTCCTCCTCCTGGAATGTCTTTTCCCTTATTCCCCCTTATGCAATCCCCCAATTCTTCAGGAGCCTCCCCAGCTCCACCAAGGGCTGGTGAAGACTTATGATTTGTGGCCACTCCCATTAGTTCCTCACTTGGCATTTTATTTAACCTAATATCTCCGGATTTTTTTAAATCCTCACCTGAAGATACTTTTTCTCCCCTTTTATCTTCAGATAAAGTGGAGAGAGAGAGAAGGAGAGAAACAATGACTGGTTGCCTTCCGCACAACCCCAACCAGGGCCGGGGACCAAACTGCAACCAATTTATGTGCTCCTGACTAGAATCAAACCCACAACTCTTCAGTCCGATGGCCAACGCTCTAACTGCTGAGGCAAACTAACCAGGGTAATCTTTGGATTTTTTTAAAATTACCAAATAGGCCCTGGTCGGTTTGGCTCAGCGGTTAGAGCGTCGGCCTGTGGTCCAGAGAGACCCGGGTTCAGTTCCCACTAAGGGCACGTACCTCGGTTGCAGTTTGTCCCCGGCCCTGGTTGGGTCATGCGGGAGGCAGCCACTTGATGTGTTCCTTTCATGTCGATGTTTCTCTCTCTCTCTCTCTCTTTCTCTCTCTCTCTCCCCCCCTTCCACTCTATTTGAACAAAAAATGAAAAAATGTCCTCAAATGGGGATAAACAAAACAAAACAAAAAATTATTAAATAGCCCAGCTGGTGTGGCTCAGTGGTTGAGTGTCCACCCGTGCACCAAGAGGTTGCCGGTTCGATTCCCAGTCAGGACACATGCCTAGATTGTGGGCCAAATTTCCGTGGGGGGCATGCAGGAGGAGGCCAATCGATGTTCTCTCACACTGATGTTTCTGTCTCTCTCTCCTTCTCCCTTCATCTCTAAAAATCAATAAAGAAAATAAATAAATAAAATACATTGCAGGTTCGATTCCCGGTCAGGGCACATGCCTGGGTTGTAGGCTTGATCCCAGTAGGGGGTGTGCAGGAGGCAGCCAATCAATGTCTCTCTTATCAATGCTTCCATCTCTCTCTCCCTCCTTTCCTCACTCTCTAAAAATTAATAAAAATGTATTTAAAAAATAAATAAATAAAATTCATACCCTGGCCAGTTTGGCTCAGCACTTAGAGCATCGGCCCATGGACCAAAGAGTCACAGGTTCAATTCTGGTCAAGGGCATGTACCCTGCTTGCAGTTTAATCCCCCGCCCTGGTCAGGGCCTTATGGGAGGCAACCAGTCAATGTGTCTCTCTCATATCATGTTTTTCTCTCTCTCTCTCCCTCCCTCCCTCTGTCCTTCCACTCTATCTGAAGATAAATAGAGAAATATCCTCAGGTGAGAATTAAAAAAAAAAGTTAGAGACAAAAAATAAGACAAGCAAGTGCTATGCAAGATCCCAGATGGATCCTGAACCAAGGTAAAAAAGGATACTGTAAGGACAATTGAATTAAAGAACAGATAATAGTATTGTATCAACATTAAATTTCTTGATTTTGACAACTGTACTGTGGTTATGTAAAGAATGTTCTTGTTCTTAGAAAACATGTACATACTGAAGTATGCAGGAATAAAGAAATAGAATGTTTGCAACTTACTCTCATTCGAATGGTTGGAGGAATGTGTGTGCATGCATGGGTGTGTGCATGGGCAAACAAACAGAATTACATACCCAGGGAAGAGAAGAGGGAGGGAATGAGCACACCAAGAATGACAAATAAATAGGACAAAATATTAACAATTGGTGAAGCCAGGTAAATGGATTAAAGGAGTAGTTCTTTTTTTTATTTTTTATCCTCACCTGAGGACATTTTTCCATTTTTTGTTCAGGTAGAGTGGGAGGGAGAGAGAGGAACAGAGAGAGAGAGAGAAACATCGACGTTTCAGGAACACATCGAGTGGCTGCCACCTGCACAACTGACCAGGGCCGGGGACAAACTGCAACCGAGGTACGTGCCCTTAGCGGGAACCGAACCCGGGTCTCTCAGGACCGCAGGCCGACGCTCTAACCACTGAGCCAAACCGGCCAGGGCAAGGAGTAGTTCTTTATACTGTTCTAAAAGTTTGAATTACATCAACAAGTTATCAAAAAGAAAAAATGATTACCCTTCAAGCAGTGTCCCCTGACAACCCCCAGTTGGTTTCAAATTACCAAAATATCCCAAAGTGTATTTTTTGAGAACGCAGCTAAGTTTCTTTGCTCTGTCTGTATTGTTGACCGAGACAGAACACACCTGGAAAAATACAAAAGGTTCTAGATAAAATAGCCCCATCTAGTTATGAATTCTCAAAGCCCTACGTACTGCTACAAAAATATTCACAGAAGCATAGAGAAAAGAAGCGGTGGAAGTGTGGGTGGGCATGAGGTGGGAGTCCCTGGGAAGGTGGGGGGGCAGGAAGGGGTGACTCGAATTCGTTCTTACCATGCCAGAGCCACCGCAGTAGTGGCAGTGCTGCACCTTGGTGCCAGGCTCATTCCCCTTACCATCGCACCGCTCACAGGTATCGGTGATGTTCACAGTGAACTCCTTGTTGACACCCTTGGCAGCTTGATTGAATGTCAAATCCATGATGTACTAAAGAAATCAAGGAATGGCCTGTCATCTTTCTTAAAGTAGGGGATGGTGCAAGCCACCACTTTGCAGTTCCTTTACTTTTAAAGACTTTTTTAGAGCAGTTTTGGTTTACAATAAAATTGAGAGGAAGGTACAGAAATTTGCCACATACTTCCTGTCCTCACCCACGTACAGTCTCTCCCATCATCATTCACCAGAGTGGTACATTTTTTTATCACGGATAAACCTACATTGACACTTTATCACCCAAAGCCCACAGTTTACGTTAGTGTTCACTCTTGGTGTTGTATAGTCTATGGATCTAGACAAATGCATAATGACATGCATATATCATTATAAAACCACACAGTATTTTCACTGCCCTAAAAATCCTCTGTGCTCTGCCTATTCATCTCTTCCCTCCCTACTTTACTTTGTAACTGCAATACTCACCTATACTATGTCAAGTAAGAATAGATGGGACTCCCCTGTTTATGTCCTACTCCTTAGGATTTTTAAGAGGTAATGTTTGTTTTAAGTAAAAATGTACTTTTCAACCAACTGTTCACAGATAATACTTGTATACAGCCCTTATAGCTCAATGATCCACAATCATAGCTTAAATCATAAACATTCTCCCTCTCTCTTCCACTCTGATAATGTCTTATTTGGACATAAATATAGAAGAAGTAGGATTGGGAGTGTCTCCCTACTGGATTGAGCTCTCCTGGAATAATGTAGCAGCTGTAGACAAAATGCACCCTAATAATGGACTCTGAGACCCTTAGGTGCTGCCTAGTTAAGCAACTGCAAGACTCAAGTCAAAACAGATGCACACATTATTACCTATATAATTTTTCAAATTTTGGAATTATTTCTTACCAAAATGGCTGCCTTCAGATCATTCCATTTAAGCTGCTCTGCCTTTTTCTTTGAGAAACAGAAATTGATAAAATCTGTTTGCATCATGCATTTAGCAGCTAAAATTGAGCTTACCTCCTGAGGCTGACTGAATACACTCTGGAAATCTCCAAAAGAAGATGACGAGAACTCCCCAAAGATCTTCCTAAAGAGCTCCTCTGGGTCGACAGTGGGGCCTCCTTTCCAGTAGCTCTGCCCAGAGCCACCAGCCCCAGGATCAAAGCCAGTGGAGCCATAGGCATCATACTGCTTCCTCTTCATTTCATCACTCAGCACCTTCCACAAAAGGCACAGTAGTTAAGTGTCCCTAGTTCTCCCAAGACCCAGGGACATAGACACCAAATATAAACAATGATCAACAGTAAATGTTCTGATTTTGACAATTGTTCTGTAGTTGTGAGAAAGAATATTCTTATTCTTAGAAAATATAGAAATACTTAGGAATAAAAAGATACAAAGTCTGTGACTTACTCTCAAAAGTTTTGGGGGAAATCTACACACACAGAGTAGGTATTTGATATCCTACATATCCTGAATTCCTTCGGCATGGTCACTCTGGGAAGAAGGTCCACTTTTAAATAACTCTAGAATTCTTCAGTAGTTTCCTGCATGTTCTGTCCCTCTGATTACATTTTAAATTCCTCCAGGGCAGTGGTGGTCTTCTACTTTTACAGGATCCACCATCCCTACCAGAAAGCAATGCCCTAAGTAGGAAGGGTGATGAAATAGGTGTGGAATTAATTCAACAAGGTGTTCCCCAACCTAGCTAGAAATCCAAGCTTTGTTAATACAAATTGGATCCTGTTTTTCATTGAGATTCCAAGTAACATCTAGTATGAGACCTGGCGATCTCTTTTTCCTTTACTGAGATGATCTGGTACAGGGACACAGCCTTTATACTGGACCTTATGACACATCAGGCTGCCCTTTGCAGCATACTCTGATGCATGAGTGCAGCTGAATGACAGTGACTGCACACACACCAGGAGGTTATGTTACCTCATAGGCTTCTGCCAGCTGGGAGAACTTCTCCTTGGCTTTGGGATCATCCTTATTTGTGTCTGGGTGATATTTCTTGGCAAGCTATGGGAGGAAATGATAAATTACCATGGACACAAAATGATTACTAAAATTGAACCCCAAATACCAGTCACAATTTTGCCTCCTTTATAGCAGTTTTCTAAGATTTTACAAACAATAGCAATAAAACAAGGCTTAAGATATCAAAATAAACCATCTCTTCAAATCTGAGGTATGTACATGTTTTTCAACCACAACAAATTTCTATCAAAAATAACAACTAATTCTTTAGAACCTGGGCACCTTTGTGAAAGATGCAAAATAGTGTATCTGGTACTCTTTCATCTATGTAAAAAGAGAGAAAAATACTGGATGAATATAAATTATTTTTGGAAGAACATACAATAAACTGATTACACTGCTATAGGAGAGATATGGATGAATAGAAAAGAGGAAGACTCTTCATTGTATACTACCTTGTACTTTCTGAATTCCGAACAAGGGGAATATACTACTATTCAAAACACAGATTTAAATATTAAAAACAAAACTAAATCTCACTTGGCTGTCCAGAGAACACGGTGTGCTGAGCAGCTGTAAAACAAAAGCTACCTTCTAGCTGCACTGAGTAGTGCTACGTGCTTTGTAGGTGTTCACCATTGTTTGCTGGATTACCACAGGTCCCTTACATGAGGGCAAGGAGGTGCACAGAAACAGAATCCTAGAGCTGACAGTGACTTGGGAGGCTCTCTGGCTCCATCATTGCCAGCAGCTGGCTACTTAATCTGCTTCTGGAATTGCTGGTCCTCACACCAGTATATGGAAGCATGTCAGAGGCTGTGAGCTAAGTTCTCAAGGGAGGGGGATTGTCTCAAGCACTGCCAGTAGATTACAGTGGGCAAGTCTGGTTCCAATGCCAACGCAAGATATGTCTGTCCATTGGCTGGTCCCAAACTCCAAGACAAGATATGCTGAAACATGAAATCAGCACAAGAAGAAGATAGGCCTTTTACAGTCAGAAAGATCTGTCGCATATTAGCTGTGTGGCCTTGGATGCATGTCATAACCTCACCAAGCCTCTTGCTATGAAGATTAAATGATGTAACATATACAAAGCTTTATCAAGGTCTGAGTCCAGTAACTGCTCCATAAAGGCAACTTTAAAAATTTTTAAATTTCTACCCTGGCCGGTTTGGCTCAGTGGTTGGAGTGTCGGCCTACGGTCCAGAGAGACCCGGGTTCGGTTCCCACTAAGGGCATGTACCACGGTTGCAGTTTGTCCCAGGCCCTAGTTGGGTTGTGTGGGTGGCAGCCGCTCGATGTGTCCCTTTCACATCGATGTTTCTCTCTCTCTCTCTCCCTCCTACTCCATCTGAGAAAAAAAAAATTTTTTTAAATTTCCAGTTTTAGCCCTGGCTGTTTTGGCTCAGCGGTTAGACCATCGATCTGTGGCCCAAAGGGTCACAGGTTCAATTCCCAGTCAAGGGCATATACCTAGGTTACAGGTTCGATCCCTAGCCCCGGAAGGGGTCGTGCAGAAGGCATCCAATCAATGTGTCTCTCTCACATTGATATTTCTCTCTCTCTCTTTCCCTCCCTCCCTTCCACTCTATCTAAAAATCAACGGAGACAGCCCTGGCCAGTTTGGCTCAGCGGTTAGAGTGTCGGCCTGCGGTCCGGAGAGACCCGGGTTCGGTTCCCGCTAAGGGCACGTACTTCGGTTGCAGTTTGTCCCTGGCCCTGGTTGGTCGTGCGGGTGGCAGCCACTCGATGTGTCCCTTCACGTCGATGTTTCTCTCTCTCTCTCCCTCCCACTCTATCTGTACAAAAAATGGAAAAATATCCTCGGGTGAGGATAAAAAAAAATAAAAAAATAAAAATCAACGAAAACATATGCTTGGGTGAGGATTAACAAAACAAAAAAAAAATTTCCAGTTTTAAATAGCACACCTTTACATAATCTTTTTATTTCCACAACTAAAACCTTAAATGGTTCCCTACTCTCTTTTAAATTAAGTCTCTAGCCCTGGCCGTTTAGACTCAGCAGCTAGAGCGTCAGCCAGCAAACCAAAGGGTCACAGGTTCAATTTCCAGTCAAGGGCACATACTCAATGTGTCTCTCCCTCCCTTCCACCCTTACCTAAAAATCAACGGAAAAATATCCTCAGGTGAAGATTAACAAAAAATAAAATAAAATAAGTCTCTAGCACTTGCTAAGGGCCTCAAATGCCCATTAATTTGACTGTAGCCTCCATCTTGTCCAGCTTCTCCAAACCTTGCATCAGGTACCTTACCTTCCAGGTCAAAAGAGATATACTGTTCAACTCTTCCCAAGCCAGTATCTCTGCTTTCTTCCCTAGTGCCTTTGCTCATTCCATTACAACACAGTAATAAAAAGATTAACTCAGAAAAATGTACAAAGGGCCCTGGCTGGTTTGGCTCAGCGGTTAGAGCATCGGCCTGCGAACTACAGAGTACCAGGCTTGGTTCGTGCTAAGGGCACGACCTTGGTTGCAGTTTGACCCCAGCCCCAGTTGGGGTCATGTGGGTGGCAACCACTCAATGTGTCTCTCTCACATTGATGTTTCGCTCTCTCTCTCTTCCTCCCTCTCTCCCTCCTGCTCTATCTGAAGATAAAAGTAAAAAATGTCCTCGGGTGAGGATTAAAAACCAAAAATGCAAATGTGTACAAAGCCTTGAGGTGGCTAGGATAAAATAATTTTTTTAAAAAAAGAGAAAAATGTGCAAAGAGTCTGAAAAACATTTACAACAAATGGCTGATAATCACATGAAAGATGATCAACATCATTAGCCACCAGGGAAAAGCAGATCAAAAACCACAGAGATACCACTTCATACCCACTAGGGTGTCTAGAGTGAAAAAGACAATGTTGGCCAGGATGTGGAGAGATTAGAAACCTATACACTGCTGGTGAGAATGTAAAATGGTGCAGCTGCTTTGAAAACGTCTAGCAGTTCCACCCTGGCCGGTTTGGCTCAGGAGTTAGAGCGTCGGCCTGAGGTCTGGAGAGACCCAGGTTCGATTCCCGCTAAGGGCATGTACCTCGGTTGCAGTTTGTCCCCGGCCCTGGTTGGGTCTTGTGGCTGGCAACCACTCGATGTATCCCTTTCACGTCGATGTTTCTCTCTCTGTCTCTTCCTCTCTCACCCTCCCACTCTATCTGAACAAAAAACAAAAAAATGTCCTCAGGTGAGGATTAAAAAAAGAAAACATCTAGCAGTTCCTCAAAAGGTTAAGCACAGTTATCATTTGACCCAACAATTCTATTCCTATGTATATGTACATACCCAAGAGAAATGAAAACATAAGTCTACACAAAAATTATACATGGATGTTCACAGCACTACTACTCATAATAGCAAAAAGTGAAAACAATCCAAATATCCATCAACTGATAAATGGATAAATAAAATGCAGTATATCCATGTAATGGACTATTATTTGACCATTAAAAGGAATGAAGTACTGATACATGCTACAACATGGATGAACCTTGAAAAGGTGCTAAGGTGAAAAAAGACAGTAATTAAAGGCCATATGTTGTATGATTTCATTTCTAAGAAATATCTAGACTAGGCAAATCCATAGAGATAGAAAGCAGGTTAGCAATTGCAAGGGCAGAGGAGAAAGAATGAGGTGTAAGTGCTAATGGTATGGGGTCTCTCTCTGAGTTGTTGAAAATGTTCTACAACTGACTGTGATGATTATACAATTCTAAATATACTAAAAACCAATGAACTGTACATTTTTTAAAAAGTAAGAGGAGGAAGTAGTCATCCAAGCCTTAAGCTGATTTAGGTCTGGTCTTAATCAGTACTTGGTTCTGGCCTTGGACAAAGTTTTTGCTCACACACACACAAATAAATTTTTTTCTAATTTCTCACCTGAAGATATTTTTCTATTTATTATCAGACAGAGTGGGAGGGAGAGAGAGAGAAAGACAGAGAGAAACATCGATGTGATAGACCACATTGACTGTTGCCTCCTGCATGACCAGACCAGGGCCGGGGACTAACCACGACCGAGGTACGTGCCCGATTGGAATTGAACCTGCGACTCATTGGTCCATGGGCCAACGCTCTAAACGCTGAGCCAAACCGGTCAGGGCACGAAAAACTTTTTTTTTTTTTTTTTTTTTATCCTCACCTGAGGATATTTTTGCATTTATCTTCAGATAGAGCAGGGGGAAGAGAGAGCGAGAAACATCAACGTGAGAGAGATAAAATGACTGGTTGCCACCTACATGACCCCAACCGGGGCGGGGACAAACTGCAACTGAGGTACATGCCCTTAGCGGGAACGAACCCGGGACTCTCTGGTTCGCTGCCCAACGCTTTAACCACTGAGCCAAACTGGCCAGGGCAAAATTTTTTTTAATTTAAACAATCCTGTAGTAAATTTTTCATAAAGGTAATATATTTTTGTATTTACATTGCATTTAATTTAAAGATCTCTTCTTTATTCTGATATTATGACTTTCCTATTTTTATGGTATTTAGATGCTCTTTCTTTTTACCAATGACTTGTTATTTTTAATATCTATGTTAGGCAAAATACAAAAGCTGACAATTCTACACTGGTGCCCCCTTTTAACTTTAATTTTAATTTTGATCAGAGCAAAAATCTGGGAACCACTGACCTAGATAACACACATGCCACTATACCAATCAGCACTAATAAATTCTGGGATACAATGATAGGAATTTCACATTTTCTGAGTTAAGAAACAAAATAATTCTGAGTACATAAACTTTTATCTAAATGCAAAGAATAACTACCTAAAACTTAAACAAGCATGCCTACTGATTCAGATGGTGCAGAATAAATTTAAGTATAAAGCCCAGCTGGTGTGGCTCAGTGGTTTAGTGCCAACCCATGCACCAAGAGGTCGCCGGTATGATTCCCAGTCAGGGCACATGTCCAGGTTGTGGGCCAGATCCCCAGTGTGGGGCATGCAGGAGGCAGCCAATCAATGTTCTCTCTCATCGATGTTTCTATCCCTCTCTCCCTCTCCCTTACTCTCTCGCTCTCTCTAAAATCAATAAAGAAAATATAAATTTAAGTATAAAAACAGTTATGGAAAAAGATTTTTTAAATCTCTGGTTCTGACTCCTCTTTTCTGAAGCATTAATGGGTATAGATAGCATCATACACTGAAAAACAGTCCAACAAAGCCCATCTTACAATATAATTCTATCCTGTCAGCCGCCTATGTCCTATACATATGGGCATATACACCGCACTGATCAGTAGCAGACTAGATTAATATTCCTTCTAGAATTTTGTCTCTAAAATCTGACTTCCACACATACCTGATAATAGGCCTTCTTGATCTCTTTCTGGCTGGCATTTCGGGGCACTCCTAATATCTGGTAATAATCCTCTTTGGCCAAAGGGGTGCTCGTGTGGAAAGAGGCAGTACAAACAAAAGGGTAACTTTTTATTCCTAAAAAAGAAAAAAGGAAAGAAAATCAGTCTGAGAATATGCTCAACAAAAGGAAATTGTGAGTAAACTAGCCAGGTTATACCTGTGAAGTAGCAAACAGATCACAACTTTAGGGTCTGTTCTCCTCCAAGCCCAATGAAGACCAAACTGGCTAAGGGCCACTGTATACAAAGAATATAAAACATGTCAATATAAAATTAAGTGGGGCTGATCCTGCTGGATTAAACTACGGATGTATCCCCATTTATTCACCAAACAAACTGAACCCCAGATGGGGGATTTTACCTGGAGATAATTAAAAAGGGACTTAGCACCCGGATGGCCTGGTTCAGTTGGTTGAGCATCATCCCATGCACTGAAAGGTCACTGGTTTGATTCCTGGTCAGGGCACATGCCAGAGTTTTGGCCCGACCACCATGGGGGACATGCAGGAGGCTGCTGATCACTATTTCTCTCTCATCAATGTTTCTCTCTCTCTCTCCCCCTCTTCCTTTCTCTCTCTCTAAAATCAATAAAAACAAATTTTTAAAAAAGGGACTTAGTGCCCTGGCCGGTTTGGCTCAGCGGTTAGAGTGTCGGCCTGCGGTCCAGAGAGATCCGGGTTTGGTTCCCGCTAAGGGCATGTACCTTGGTTGCAGTTTGTCCCCGGCCCTGGTTGGGTCGTGCGGGTGGCAACCACTCGATGTGTCCCTTTCACGTCGATGTTTTTTTCTCTCTCTCTCTCCCCTTTCCACTCTATCTGAACAAAAAATGGAAAAATGTCCTTGGGTGAGGATTAAAAAAAAAAAAGGGGGACTTAGCTCCCATTCACTGCTTGAGAACCAACCACATGCCAGATATTTTCATACACTTTGTCTCCATGCTTAACAACTCCCCAGGTTCTTTCCTTCTACCAATCAACCTTGGATATCTGCTTACAGGGTAGGGTGGCACTCAGAGTATAGTCCCAAGACCAGCAGCATCAGCCTGTTAGAAATGTACATTTTCAGGCCCCACCCCACACCTCAATCAGAAATTCTGGAGGTGGGTCCTAGTAGGACTTGTTTAACAATCCTCCAAGTGAAGATCCTGTTGAATGCTCAAGTTTGGGAACCACTATGTTAACAAAATGGTTCTCAGTCTTTAGAGTCACACATTCCTCAGAGAATCTGATAGAAAAGCATTGAAAACCCCTCCCCTAAAAACAATACACATATACAAACACACAAGATTTAAAGGCCCTGAGCCAGAACCTGTTTAGCAGAGGAGACAACCTGAAAGGAATCAAAGCAAAGAAAGGCAGCCATATGCCCTGCCTTTCAGGTCTCTTGCATCAGCAGCTAGGAGGAAAGGCCAACAGACACATCTACTCAACTGCCCTTTGTGCATGAAGAAGAGAGCTAACTTCACTGTCACAAAGTGAAGCTGGAGGAGCTGCTCTACAATCTCCAGTGCTGCCTCCTAACCCTCAACCCATCCTGTGACAAATGGAAGAAAGGGGAGTAAAGTTGTGGGGAGGAGTTAAGGCACAAGGGAGAGGAGGGTCAAGAATGAGATCATGAGGTAGCTACAGGTTTTTAAGTTAAATGTTTGTCTGTAGAGAAGCTTCTGTATTCACTATTCATTCATTCATTCATTCATTCATTCATTCAGCACATACTTACAAATATTTACCATTTATTCATTCAGCAAATACTGAGCACCAATCAGGCACTAGGCTTCACGTTGGGGATATGACAGCAAGCCATTTAAAGGCACTATCTTCCTGGAGCTTACATTTATTCAAGATCTTAACACTATACTAGGCACTGAGGATACAAGATGTATAAGAGTCAAAGCCAATGCCTTCAAGGAGTTCAGCAGTCCCATAGGGGAGTCTGGAAGGCAATGTGTGAAGATATATAAGCATACACACGTAGTGAAAGTGCACAAAAGGGTCACCTAACCAGGGATTCTCAGTCCTCACAGTGGAGGATGGAATCAGTTTCCAAAGGGCAGGAAAGTAGGAGCGGTCCTATTATTATGGGCCAAAATGTGAGCCCCATCTCCAAACCCGTAAGTTGAAGTCCCAACGTCCAGCACCTCTGAAGGTGATTGTATTTGGTGATAGGAGCTTTGAAACAATCCTGACAAAACACTGACCTTGGACTTCTAGCCTCCATAACTAGAATAAAAAGAAAATAAGTTTCTGTTGTTTAAGCCATCAAGTTTATGGTACTTTGTTATGGCGGTCTTAGCATATACACCTAGTATGTATTGTAGGATGTATTGCAGCACCCCTGGCCAACTAGTTACCAGTAGTACCACCCATCCCTTCTCCCACCCCCAAGCTGGCAAGTAAAAACATCTCCAGACATTACTAAACACCACTTGAAGGGTAAAAATCACCCCACTGGCAACCCGATTTAAGAATTTAGGGAAAAGCCCTGGCCGTTTGGCTCAGCGGTAGAGCATCAGCCCTCAGACCAAAGTCTCAGATTCGACTCCAGTCAAGGGAACATACTTCAGTTGCAGATCTTTCTGCAGCTCTGGTCTGGTCGGGTCATACAGGAAGCAACCAAATCTTTTTCTTTCTTTCTTTCTTTCTTTCTTTCTTTCTTTCTTTCTTTCTTTCTTTCTTTCTTTCTTTCTTTCTTTTTTAATCCTCAACCTAGGATATTTTTGCATTCATCTTCAGATAGAGCAGGAGGGAGAGAGGAAGGAACAGAGAGAGAGAAACATCAATGTGAGAGAGACACATTGAGTGGCTGCCACCCACACAACCCCAACTAGGGCCGGGGACAAACTGCCACCAAGGTACGTGCCCTTAGCGGGAAAAGAACCCGGGTCTCTCCGATCTGCGGGGCCAACGCTCTAACCACTGAGCAAAACAGGCGAGGGCTCGATGTTTCTTTCTCACATTGATGTTTCTTTCTTTCTCTCTGTCCCTCTCAATCTGAAGATAAATGGAAAAAAATATCCTCGGATGAGGATTAAAAAAAAAAAATTAGGGAAGGTCTTCTAAGGCTCCTGCTGTTAAACTGTAGACTAAGGAGGGATTTAAATCCTCCCAGATTTACGTGGGTCTTCCTGGCATTATTTACAACAGCATCCCCTTTCACTTTCAAAAGTGCCTTGTTTGGTAACTAAGTCTTATGATCACTTTTGGTTTAGAGGGAGTAGTTCATTCCTGTGCATTTAGGAATTGCAGGTACTAGACTGGAGACTGTGCACGTACACGCACACACCCACCCACACCGGCATCTACATCAGCCTGTGTATGGTGGTGTGGTAATGGCAGAGGGGTGGTTAGAAATGATTATTAATGGGGCCTAGAAATAAACAGAAGGGCCTTTGAGCTATGCTAAGAGTTTGGATTTTATCCTGAGGGCAATAGGAAGCCACTGCAAGTGTTAAATAGGGAAGTAATCAGGTTTGCATGAGGAAGAGCTCTCAAAAAAAAAACCCAAAAACAAACTAGCAAACAAACAAAATAAACAAGGCCCCGCCAATGTGGCTCTGTAGCTGAGCATCTTCCCATGAGGTCATGGGTTTGATTCCCAGTCAAGACACATGACCAGGTTGCAGGCCCAATCCCCAGTAGGGGATACATGGGAGGCAGCTGTTCGATGTTTCTCACTCACAAATGTTTCTCTCCTCTCCCTTCCTCTCTCTAAAAATCAATAAAAACATATTAAAAACAAAAAACAAACAAACAAGGAGGATTGAGACACTACTTAAAAAATTAATCTGAGGCCCTGGCTGGTCTGGCTCAGTGGTTAGTGTGTCAGCTCATGGACCAAGGGATCAGAAGTTTGATTCCAGTCAAAGGCTTACAAATCTGGGTTGCAGGTTTGATCCCCGGCCCCAGTCAACCTCCTGCGAGAGGCAACCAATCGATATGCCTCTCTCTCATGGATGTATCTATATGTGTATCTCTCTCCCCCTCCCTCCCTTCCACTCTCTAATAAAAGATCAATGGAAAAGTATCCTTAGGTGAGGATTAACAAAAGAAATAAAAATAAAATTAATCTGAGCACAAAAGACAACCAGGGTGTTCAGCATATGGAAGAAAGGGTCAAGATAAGGGATAGCCTTGGTTGGATGGCTCATTGGTTGTCCAGTATACCAAAAGGCTGCAGGTTCAATCCTGACCAAGGCATATACCTAGGTTTTGGGTTCGATCCCCAGTAGGGATGTGTACCAGAGGCAACTGATCAATGTTTTTCTCTCACATTGATGTTTCTTTCTCTCTCTCTAAAATTAATTTTTTAAAAATCAGAACCAGGAAGAAAATCTACAGTCTGTTTCCCCAATACTTGTTTCTGTAACTGCACCCTAGACTTCCTGGAATATGAAAAGCAGACAGTGTGGAAGCAGTAGGAGACCACTGTTGTCTTTCTTCAGTCAGATTTGAGAAAAACACTAGAGCTAGTTTCCTAGTGCTCCTGTACTCAACCCCCTCTTCACTCAGAAATGAGCTGTTACCCTTCCCCATTCCAAACTCTCCTGCCTACTCCCTCCAATCCATGAGGAGGCTGGCAGTAGCAAAGGTTCAACATCACAAGCAGAGAATTTGTACTTGGGTTAGAATGGTCATGTGGGTGGCAACCACTCGATGTGTCCCTTTCACGTCGACGTTTCTCTCTCTCTCTCCTTCCCACTCTAGCTGAACAAAAAATGGAAAAATGTCCTCGGGTAAGAATAAAAAAAAAAATGCTTCCCAAACGTGTACAAATGTTATATGAACAAATTTAGCTACACATAAGAAAATGTTGGCAAAATCTAAAAATGACCACTTTTGCTTAATCTGAGATATACAAAATGACACCACTCCAAATAATCCCAAGGAAATGGGCAGACTACTGCTCCACCCATGAGGAAATACAGGTGGCAGGAACAAAATTAAAAATTGGGATCACCTGATCAAAATCAAAGCCAATCTTATATCCCCAGTACCTAGAACAGTGGCTGGCATTTGACAGGCTCTCAGTACATATCTGTGAATGAATAATTTTCACAATTAAGGAAATTGGCTCAAAGGGATGAAATAATTCACACACACACACATACACACACACTGGTGAAGGTGAGTTTGCTTATTGTACAAAGTAGTCACAATTATTAATATTTTAATGACATCATTACAAAACTGGAGCCCAATAGGAAATTATCTTGTCAGGGCCCTTTAACCAATCATCTTTGTAAGGTTACAGATAGCTTAAATATCATTTGCACAAATTCTAGGGGACACAAACAACCAGCACAATTCAGGCACATGTTGCTCAATGTTTCCTCCTTCCTTGTGTCACAAGAATGGAAACTACAACACACAACATGAAAAACTATCATGGCTAAGCACCTAAAGGCAGCAGATTTTGAATCAAGGCTTTAACACTTTATAGCTTTGTGACATTCTACAAGTTGTTTAACATCTAAGCCTCAGTTTTTTTAATCTACAAAATGGAATAACAGTGTCTATCAAATGAAAATGTCCATGTCTGTTACATAGTAAGTGCTCAATAAATGTTTGCATTTTTATTACAGTAACCAACTTAAGGACTTCTAAAAGAGACTAACTGTAACCTTCAACTTACACTATGTGGTGGAAAGCGTGAAAGTTATGAAAGCACAGCTCTGGTTTGGGGCAACTCTTATTAATCTAACTTTATGACCTTACGCAGGTCGGTTCCTCTGCTGGAACCTCAATTTACCATTCTTTAAAATAGAGATGATAATTCCCACTTTGCAGGGTTGTTTTTACCGTGAAGTGAGATGAGGCACAAAGTGCCTGGCACAAGAGCAGATGCTCACCCAATGGCAGTGACCTCTTCCCTTCCGCTACAGGCTAGAAAGTGTAGGAAAGAGAAAGGAATAGGGATAGGGGGCAGCCGCAGGCCGGAAAAGGCCTTCAGAAATGTTGACAGAGGTGAAGGTCCACAGCCTACGGGACGTTTCACCCCCGCCGCCGGGGCTCCATGCAGCAATTCCTCGTTCACCTCTTCTGAGTAGTCACTGAGGAATCTGTGCCTCCTGCTTGCCCGTCTCCCCAACCAATTCCGCATACACATCGGAAAACACCCGTCACCCCGCTACTCCCGTAACTGGAGCGAGGTGAATCACTCCCTTCTAGGCCCTGGAGCCCCGACTCGGCGCCGGAGCCTGCCCTCACCTGTGAGGCTGACACCGGGTCTCAATGTCAGTAGCGCCCCTGGGCCGCGAGCTCCTAGGGAAGGCACGAGGGCAGTAACGCTCAGCTTGCGGCCCAGCGACGCCCCCACCACGCCCCACCTGGGCGGCCGGGCCCCTGTCCCCGCTGCAGCCGGCGGTCGAGGGGTCCCCACAGCCACCAGCAACCAGCGTGTGGAGCACCGCGCCGCCATCTTGGCCCGGGGACACTGCGCTTGCGCCACCCGGCTCAAGGAGGCCTCGCGAGGACAACTCGCGCGCACGCAGCGCCGGCGCATCAGAAAAGGGGTGGAGACGGGGGCTCGCTGCGCGCGTACGCAGGAACACAAGCGTAGCGCAAGCCTAGTCGTACCTAACTCGCCTTGCTGGTTACCCCAAAATGAGATTTGCTCTGAAGACTACTACCAGATATAGTCGCCCTAGAGACCCTCGTAATTATGTGCTGGACGATCACGACTGCACCTTACCTGTGTAAGGACGTGGTTGAATGTAGCTGGATGTAACTGGTTTCGGGTGCCCAGCAAGGGACCGGACTACAAATCCTGGCGTGCTTTGGGGCGTCTGTCGCGCAGATCCTAGCATGCAGTGCGCGGCTTCCTTCCTGACCCTGACAGCTTGCGTGAGCGTTCCTCTCCCGGCGTCAGCTCCAGCGGCTGGAGTCTCTTCTGTTCTCCCAAAGCCTGTCCTCAAGCTCACTTTCTCTGGCTGATTTCCCACGCAGCGGACTTTGGTCGCTCAGGTTTCTCCTAAGCATATTAGTCTCCAAACCTGCAGTGAACTTGCGGGTCACAGAGTAAGAGCCTAGTTCCGCCAAACGAATTTAATAAACGTTGTCACGCACGTTCTAGAATATTGGGAATTCAATGATCAATGACATACCATCCCTGCTTCGGAGAAGCACAACGATAAATCGAGAGAGACAGGCTCCTCAGCAACTAACATAACGTGATCATGGCTATGTAATAAGTATCTAATAGATTGCAGGCCCACATGTGAAGGGGTTTCTCTGAGGTTGGGGGGTTGGGGTGTCAGGGAAGGCACCTGAGAAGTAACATTCCAGTAATGAACAGTGAGTAAGGTAGGCGTGAAGGAAGAGTATTCCAAGTAGCAAGAAGTTCAAAAGCAGATACCTAAAGATGGAAAGTGCTTACCTTGATTGCATAAACCCTAAACTTAAGGTGTATGACTGGATATGAGGCCAGAAAGGCAAACCTTGCCTGGTAAGTCTCTTAAAGGAGTTTCAACTTTCACACTCCCACCACCACCAACACAAATAATAGAAAGGGAACCTGAGGATTTATGGGTGGTTTTGAGATGATTTGTGCTTTTTGTCTCTCCCCCTCGTACACTAAAATTGTGTGTATGTTAATCTGTAGCTTTCATCAATATAATTCTCTATAGGCTCTGAGACTCAAAGAATTTTAACAACCACTGGCCCAGGCCCTGGCAGGTAGCTCAGTTGGTTAGAGCATCCTCTGGATATGCCAAGGTTGCAGGTTCAATCCCCACTCAGGGTACACATAAGAATCAAGCGATGAATGCATAGATAAGTGTAACAACAAATTGATGGTTCTCTCTCTCTCTAAAACCAATCAATAAGCAAGAAATAGAAATAAACACACACACACAGCAAGATAACGATTTAAAGAGGTTAGGACCCCGGCTGGTTTGGCTCAGCAGTTAGAGCTTCGGCCTGCAGACCAAAGAGTCTCACTCAGGTTTGATTCTGGTCAAGGGCACGAACCTCGGTTTGGTCCCTGGCCCTGGTTGGGGTTGTGTGGGAAGAAACCAATTGATGTGTCTCTCACGTCAATGTCTCTCTCTCTCTCTCCCTCCCACTCTATCTGCAGATAAATGGAAAACTATCTTGGGGTGAGGATTAAAATACACACACACACACACACACACACAGTGGCCCAATGAAAACAGTTACCAAACTATTGTAAAATGCGAGGAATAGTTGAAAGTTTGGGCTAGGGAACATAGAGCACTTAGGTGAACAAGGGACATTTTAGAGAAAAAAGGAAAAGGGTGTCGTGGGGTCAGAAATGGGTAAAAGAGGTCTTTTAACATATTCAACCAATATTTCAATGTTTTTAGCATAGTGGTTAAGAGTATGGGCTCTGGCCCGACTGGTGTGACTCAGTGGTTGAGCATTGACCCATGTACCAATAGGTCACCAGTTCAATTCCCAGTCGGGGCACATGCCCAGGTTGTGGGCCCAAGTCTTGGTAGGCGGCATGCAGGAGGCAGCCAGTCAATGTTCTCTCATGTTGATGCTTCTGTCTCTCTTTCCCTCTCACTCTAAAATCAATAAAGAAAAAAAAATTTTTTTAAGGATAAAGAAGAGTATGGGCTCTGGAGTCAGACTGCCTGGGACTGAATCCCAGCTCTGCCACTTACCAGCCGTGTGTCCATGAATCACTTATTTTACCTCTGTGCCTCAGTTTCCTTTCTCTAAAAAAGGGAAATAACAGTAAGTACCTCAAAGGATCATCCGAAGAGTGAGATAACCATGTAAAAGCATCATGTATTACTTGGCACATAGGAAATGATAAATATATGTTAGTCCTGTGTGCCATGCTCTGTGCTAAGCACTGAGAATACCGAGTAGAGCTCAGACAGTTACTTCCCACAGGGAGCCCAAAACATAGAGGGAAAGAGTGGCGGAAGGTAGAGTTTGAGAAATACAAATTACAGGAATAAAAGCTGAGAACAAGAGACAAGGGGACTTGCATTTACTACCTCAGAGTGGGTTAGGAACTAGAGGAGGGCTCAGTAATATAAAAACTTTGTCAGTTGTGTAACTTCTTCATTTTTCAGTATGTTAGTTTCCCCCTCCCCCACTATTTCTCCATGGTGATTTTTAAAATTATTTTAAAAAATTTATCTTTTACAGCCCTGGCCAGTTTCACTCAGCGGTTAGAGCGTCGGCCTGCAGTCCAGAGAGACCCGGGTTCGGTTCCCGCTAAGGGCATGTACCTCGGTTGCAGTTTGTCCCCGTCCCTGGTTGGGTCATGCAGGTGGCAGCCACTCATTGTGTCCCTTTCACGTTGATGTTTCTCTCCCTCTCTCCCTTTCTCTCCCTCCCACTCTGTCTGAACGAAATACCGAAAAATGTCCTCGGGTGAGGATAAAAAAAAAATTATCAATTACAGCCCTGGCCGGTTTGGCTCAGCGGTTAGAGCGTCGGCCTGTGGTCCAGAGAGAACCAGGTTCGGTTCCCGCTAAGGGCAGGTACCTCAGTTGCATTTGTCCCTGGCCCTGGTTGGGTCGTGCGGGTGGCAACCACTTGATGTGTCCCTTTCACGTCGATGTTTCTCTCTCATTCTTTCTCCCTCCCACTCCATCTGAACGAAATACCAAAAAATGACCTCGGGTGAGGATAAAAAAAAATGTTTATCAATTACAGTTTATAGTCAATATTATATTCATTTCTGATATACAGTCCCCATAGTTATTAACAATAAAAACCCTTCACATTGAAAGGAGAGGTGTGTTCATGTTTTAGGGTATAGCAGAAAGGCTTATTATCCTTTGCATTTAGGAAGGAAAAGAACCCCAAGGGAATGGAGTGGGTGATAGTGGATACTAATGGATGCATCTCAGTCTTGCCAATCTTGTTGGCAAAAACTGGAATGAGCACACAGGCCACACCTACTCACACTCCCAGACAGACTATATCATGTATCTCTTTCCTTCCCCAACTCCCTTCTCCAGTCTAAAGCCAAAAACTTAAGCCTCAAGGAGGAACAAATGTTATTTTGCAAAAGGCACACAGGTTTCTCAAGCATCTCCCCCTTTGCGCTTTTCATTTTAATGTTCCACTGGACCCTTGCTGCTCTCCTGATATAGTGAGTTCTGTGAGAGCTAGTAGGAAATTTTAAGTATGCTCTACTCTGTAATATCCTGCAGATACTGACCATCCAAGGTATGGTGGGACTGGCCAAGTCCATGGCTAATCCGTGGGAAGGATGCTCCCCTCCCCACGTGAGGAGCCCTTCTAGGGAGGACAGAAAGTCCTCAGCAGAAGCAATAAAAGTTAGCTCACGATTTCTCTAGTTGTAGCATTTTCTTTCCTCCCCAAGAAAATAATGAGACAATTCCAAGGGGGTGTGAAAGGGGTAACTCAGATGTTCCCAGACATGACATCTGCAGTGTCTGCAGTTCCCTGCAAAAAAAAAAGAGATGAACTGTGCCCTCCCCTCAGTTTCCTGGGTTTTCTGTGCTAATGATGTCCTAAAAGGTCCTATAACTAAACAACGGGTAGCTCCAGCTCAAAGCAAAATATTCTTCTGCCAAAACTAGTATTAAACTTAATATTTTGCAAACGAAGTGAAAGGTACTTTTTTCAAGGAAAAAAAAAAGATCTCAGATGCTGACAATAAAGCTCTGGATCCTCTGGCAATCAGTAGACTCCAATGTGAAATACACCACTTTAGAAAAGGACAGTCTTTTCTATGAAATTGTGCTTTAGTTGTAAATTATCATTTTGTGTTTCTGTTAAAATACTTTCAAAATTACTGCAAAAAAATCAAAACATGCCTAGGCCCAGCCAGTGTGGCTCAGTGGATTGAGCGTCATCCCATGGACTAAGAGGTCCCAGTTTGATTCCTGGTTAGGGCACCTGCCCAGGTTTCAGGCTTGATCCCCAGTAGAGGGCATGCAAAAGACAGTTGATGAATTTATCTTTCTGACATCAATGTTTCTATCTCTCATTTCCTCTCTCTAAAAAATCAATAAAAACAGCCCAACCGGTGTGGCTCAGTGGTTGAGTGATGACCCATGGACTAAGAGGCCACCAGTTTGATTCCTAGTCAGGGCACATGCCCGGGTTGTGGGCTCATCCCCACTGGGGGTGTGCAGAAGGCAGTCAATTGATGTGTCTCTCTCATCGATGTTTCTATCTCTCTCTCTCCCTCACCTATCTTCTCTCTGTAAAAATCAATAAAAACATATTTAAAAAAAAATCAAAACAGCCCTGGCCGGTTTGGCTCAGCGGTTAGAGCGTTGGCCTGTGGACCAGAGAGACCTGAGTTCAGTTCCCGCTAAGGGCATGTACCTCGGTTGTAGTTTGTCCCCGGCCCTGGTTGGGTTGTGCGGGTGGCAGTCACTCGATGTGTCCCTTTCACGTTGATGTTTCTCTCTCTCCCTCCCGCTCTATCTGAACAAGAAATGGAAAGGTGTCCTCCGGTGAGGATAAAAAAAAAAAAAAAAAAAAATCCAAACATGCCTGGCTGTAGTAGCTTGGTTGAGTGTTGTTCTGTGCATCTAAAGAAAGGTTGGCGGTTCAATTCCCAGTCAGGGCACATACCTGGGTTGCAAGTTTCATTCCCCGATGGGGCTCCTGCAGAGGAAGGCAACAGATTGATGTTTCTCTCTCTCTCTCTCACTCTCCCTTCCTCTCTCTAAGCATATCCTGAGGTGAGGATTAAAAAAAAACAAAAAACAGCCCTGGCCAGTTTGGCTCAGCGGTTACAGCGTCGGCCTGCGGTCCGGAGAGATCCGGGTTCAGTTCCCGCTAGGGGCGTGTGCTTCGGTTGCAGTTTGTCCCCGGCCCTGGTTGGTCGTGCGGTTGGCGGCCACTCGATGTGTCCCTTCACGTCGATGTTTCTCTCTCTCCCTCTCCCTTCCTCTCTTTTTCTCCCACTCTATCTGTACAAGAAATGGAAAGATATCCTCGGGTGAGGATAAAAAAAAACAAAAAAACAAACAAATCCAAAAACAGACCAGCCAGTGTGGCACAGACTGGCCAGTGTGGCACAGACTGGCCGGTGTGGCTTGGTGCATTGACCCATGCACTAGGAGGTTGCTAGTTTGATTCCTGGTTGGGGCACATGCCCAGGTTGTGGGCCAGATCCCCATTGGGGGGCATGCAGGAGGCGGCCAGTTGATATGCTCTCTTATTGATGTTTCTATCTCTCTCTCCCTCTCCCTTCCTCTCTAAGATCAATAAAGGAGAAAAAAAAAAATCAATCAAAAACAAAAATGCAAAATAAATCAAAACAGCCCTGGCAGGGTGGCTAAGTTGGTTGAAGCATTGTCCCATACACCCAAAAAATTCTGGATTCAATTCCTGGTTGGGGTGCATACGGGGCAACTGATCCATGTTTATCACTTCTCACATAGATGTTTCTCTTTCTCTCTCTGTCTCTCTCCCCATTCCTCTCTCTCTAAAATCAATAAAATAATATCCTTGGGTGAGGATTAAACTAGCCCTGGCTGGTTTGGCTTAGTGGTTACAGCATCGGCCTGTGGACCAGAGAGTCCCAGGTTTGGTTCCCCCTAAGGGCACGTACTTCGGTGGCAGTTTGTCCCCAGCCCCAGTTGGGGTCATGTGAATGGCAACCACTCGATGAGTCTCTCTCGCATGGATGTTTCTCTCTCTCTCTTCCTCCTGCTCTATCTGAAAATAAATGCAAAAATGTCCTTGGGTGATGATAAAAACAAACAAACAAACAAACAAACAAAACCAAATCACTAGGCTCTGGCCAGTTTGGCTCAGCAGTTAGTGTTGGCCCTTGGACCAATGAGTTGTGGGTTCAATTCCAGTCAAAGGCACGTATCTCAGTTGTGGTTCATCCCTGGCCCTGGTCAGAGTCATGTGGGAAGTGACCAGTCAATGGGTCCCTCTCACATCGATATTTCTCTCTCTCTTTCCTTCTCCCTCCCTCCCACTCTGTCTGAAGATAAGTAGAAAAAAATATATATCCTCAGGTGAGGGTTAAAAAAAATATATCACTAGGTATGGTAAAACTTCAGAGCCCCAAGAACACATAGGTACACCTCCATTTGAGAAACAACAAAGTCATGCTGGCCAGGGAGAATTATGAGTGTTTTTCCCATTTTTGAAATGTATTTTGTTGCATAATTATTTGTTTCCTGTGCTGAGATAACTGCACATGCCTTTCTGCTCCAACTCCTGAAATGAACAAGGCAGGGCTTATCTATAAAAATATTTTCAATGTATATCTTAATGAACAGCCATTTCAGGGGCAGAAAACTAAATCTAAGGAATTTGTTGTTGGCACTGAAGCTGGCTTCATCTATCCTTCTCTTGCAAAAACTCTGATCTGTGGACACCACTGACTTTAGAGAAAGGCTAAAGGAACATCCTCCAAAAAATGTCTTTTCTTTGGTGTCATAGCTTTTATTTTTTTATCCTCACCCGAAGATATGCTTTTTTTTAAATTGATTTTTAGAGAGAGAGGAAGGGAGAGAGGGAGAGATGGAGACAGAGAGAAAGAGAAACATCAATGTGAGAAAGGAACATTGATAGGTTGCCTCCCGTATGCACCCCTAAAAGCTATATGCCCTGACTGGGAATTGAACCGGTGACTTCTTGGTGCATGGGTCGATGCTCAACCACTGAGCCATACTGGCCGGGCAATAAAAACACATTTAAAAATAAAAAAATAGGGACTACATCAAACTCAAAAGCTTCTGAATAGCAAAATGGAAGGGGAACCCATTATATGGGAGGGGAACCCATTATATAGGAAAGCATAATTGCCAACGATACATCAGATAAGAGGTTAATTTCCAAAATATATAGAGTACTCATACAACTCAACAAATGGAAGACAAAGAACCCAATTAAAAAATGGGCAGAGGGCCCTGGCCGGTTTGGCTCAACGGTTAAAGTGTCAGCCTGCGGTCCAGAGAGACCTGGGTTCGGTTCCCCCTAGGGGCGCGTACCTCTGTTGCAGTTTGTCCTGGGCCCTGGTTGGCCCGTGCCGGTGGCAGCCACTCGATGTGTCACTTTCACGTTGATGTCTCTCTCTCTCTCTCTTCCTCTCTCCTTCCCACTCTATCTGAACAAAAAATGGAAAAATGTCTTCAGGTGAGGATAAAAATAAATAAATAAATAAACAAACAAACAAATAAATAAAGTTCAGGTGAGGATAAAAATAAATAAATAAATAAAAAATGGGCAGAGGACCTAAAGAGACACCTCTCCAAGCAGGACATACAAATGGCCAAGACACACATGCAAAAATGCTCAACGTCACTAATCATCAGAGAGATGCAAATTAAAACAACAATGAGGTATCACCTCACACCTGTCAGAATAGCCGCCATCAACAAATCATCAAACAACAAGTGTTGGCGAGGGTGTGGAGAAAAGGGGATTCTAGTGCACTGCTGGTGGGAATGCAGACTGGTGCAGCCACTGTGGAAAACAATATGGTGTTACCTCAAAAGTTAAAAATTGAACTGCCATTTGACCCAGTGATCCCACTTCTAGGAATATACCCTAAGAAGCCTGAAACACCAATCAGAAAGAATATATGTACCCCCATGTTCATAGCAGCACTATTTACAATAGCTAAGATCTGGAAACAGCCCAAGTGTCCATCAATAAATAGATGAGTAGATAAAACATCTGTGGTACATATACACAATGAAATACTATGCAGCTGTATGCAAGAAAGATCTCTTATCCTTTGAAACGACATGGAGGAACCTGGAGAGTATTATCCTAAGTGAAACAAGCCAATCAGAGAAAGACAAATATCACATGGTCTCACTTATGTGTGTGGAACATAATGAAGAAAACAAACTGATGAACACAATAGACCCAGAGACATAGAAGTAGGGTACAGACTGATAAACCTCAGAAGAGGGGGTGGGAGGAGGGAAGAGATAAACCACAGAATGTATATGCATGTATGACTAACCAGTAGACAGAGGCAACAAAGCTGGGGATGGGGCGGGGGATTGGGAGGAGTGTGTCAATGGGGAAAAAAGGAGAAATATCTGTAACAAAAATAAATCAATAAAAATAAATAAATAGTCCAGCCAGTGTGGTTCAGTGGTTGAGTGTTGATCCATGCACCAAGAGGTCACTGGTTTGATTCCCGGTCAGGACAAATGCCCAGGATTGTAGGCCCAATCCCCTGTGGGGGGCATGCAGGAGGTGGCCAATCGATGTTCTCTCTCATCGATGTTTCTGTCTCTCTCCCTCTCACTTCCTCTCTCTCTAAAAAAAAAAAAAAATCAACAAAGGAAAAAAAATTTTTTTAATAAAATAAAATAAGAATACATCTTAAGGGTCTTTGATGCTTTTGTGTGGGTTTTTGCCTTCTTCTTCCATGGTGCTGGTCTTTTTTTTTCTGCTACTGTTTCTTCCTTCAGTTACATAAAGTGCTTTGAATATTTTAGAATGAGGACTTCAGTTCAATGGTATCCTAAATTTTTTTTTTCTTTATTGATTTTAGAGAGAGGGGAAGAGAGAAGGAGAGAGAGAAAGAAACATCAGTGAGAGAGAACACCGACTGACCGCCTCCTGCATGTGCTCCACTGGGGATTTGGCCCACAACTGGGCATGTGCCGTGACCAGGAATTGAACCAGTGACCTCCTGGTGCGTGGGTTGATGCTCAACCACTGAGCCACACCAGCCAGGCCTTTTTTTGTTGTTGTTGCTGAAACTATTACATATGTCCCTCTTTGCATCCTAAATTCTTGTTTGTTATTAATCATTCTGGGAAACAGGCCCTGTGAAATCTAAATCATCCTGACATGCATCAAGCTAACCAGACATCTTCATATTACTGGCATTTGACCCACCTATTGATAGACTGTCTTTTAGGGTTGAGAAGTGTCTTCCAGGGTTCTTAATGACAGTAAAATAGAATTACTGGGCGAAAATTACATTTTAGCCATGTGGGGCTGTGGAGCATAAAAGAACAAAGCTGGTAATTCATTGGCTTATGGGACTGGAAGGAATTTTAGAGGATGTCAGTTCAACTTTGCAATTCATGAAGTAATTTATTCTGCTCAGGTTTGCTGCAGCCTTAGAGTTCTGAACTTTCTACTAGAAATAATCACTCTTTCCAGCCAGAAAGGATCTGAGAACATGTGAGATGGTCACTCTCTGGTCTCCAAGTCCTTTTGGCCCTTCCTTCTCCCCTGTTGTGGAGCTCAGGTTGTCACTATGGGAATGGGGAAGATGACGCTCTTCAAATCTGCTTTTACCAGCCCCCAGTTTGTAGAAACACGGTTACAGGATCCAGCACAGCCAGGTCATGGCTTCTCTCTCTATCCTGGGAAAGAAGGGTTCACAAACTCAGGTGCCAAGGCCAGGCAGCTTAAGTGTAAGGGTGGAGTGACCATGTATAAGAAAACAGGGATCAGTGAGACTGTAGTAAATGGGAAAGCATGCTTTAAAGGTGATGGGTGCTCCTATGTTCATAGCAGCACTATTTATAGTTGCTAAGATCTGGAAACAGCCCAAGTGTCCATCAATAGATGAGTGGATAAAAGGAAGACAAAGAACCCAATTAAAAAATGGGCAGAGGAGCTGAATAGACACCTCTCCAAACAGGACATACAAATGGCCAAGAGACATATGAAGAAATGCTCAACATCACTAATCATCAGAGAGATGCAAATTAAAACAACAATGAGATATCACCTCACACCTGTCAGAATGGCCGCCATCAACAAATCATCAAACAACAAGTGTTGGCGAGGGTGTGGAGAAAAGGGGACTCTAGTACACTGCTGGTGGGAATGCAGACTGGTGCAGCCGCTATGGAAAACAATATGGTGCTACCTCAAAAAATTAAAAATTGAACTTCCATTTGACCCAGTGATCCCACTCCTGGGAATATACCCTAAGAAGCCTGAAACACCAATCAGGAAGAATATATGTACCCCCATGTTCATAGCAGCACTATTTACAATAGCTAAGATCTGGAAACAGCCCAAGTGTCCACCAGTAGACGAATGGATAAAAAAGCAGTGGTACATATACACCATGGAGTACTATGCAGCGGTAAGAAAGAAAGATCTCTTATCCTTTGAGACGACATGGAGGGACCTGGAAAGTATTATCCTAAGTGAAAGAAGCCAAGCAGAAAAAGACAAATACCACATGATCTCACTTATATACGAAATATAATGAACATAACAGTCTGAGGAATACAGTAGACCCAGACACATGGAAGTAGGGCACAGACTGACATCCCTCAGAAGAGGGGATGGGGGGTGGGGGGGTGGGAAGAGATAAACCACAGAACTTATATGCATGTATGCATGACCAATGGACATGGACAACTAAGCCGGGAACAGGGTGGAGGGGGGGTGGGGTGGGGGGTGCCAATGGGGTAAAAAGGTAAAATATCTGTAACAAAAAAATAAATAAAAATTCATTAAAAAATAAAAATAGATGAGTGGATAAAAAAGCTGTGGTACAGCCCGGCTGGTGTGGCTAGTGGATGAGCGTCGACCCATGCACCAAGAGGTCACTGGTTCGATTTCTGGTCAGGGTACATACCCAGGTTATGGGCCCAATCCCAGGTAGGGGGCATGTAGGAGGCGGCCAATTGATGTTCTCTTTCATCGATGTTTCTCTCTCTCCCTCTCCCTAAAATCAATAAAGAAAAGTTAAAAAAAAAAAAAAGCTGTGGTACATATACTCAATGGAATACTATGCAGCTATAAGAAAGACACATCTCTTATCCTTTGAGACAACGTGGAGGGACCTGGAGAGAAACATGCTAAGCGAAATAAGCCAATCAGAGAAACACAAATATCACATGATCTCACTTATATGTGAAATATAATGAACAAAATAAGCTGATGAACAAAATAGACCCGAAGACATAGAAGTCAGGATTAGCCTGACAAACCTCAGAGGTGGGTGGGAGGAAGAGATAAACCAAATAACCTATATGCATATATACATAACCAGTGGACAATACTGTGAAGGGTGTCGAGAGAGAGGGAAGCATGGAGGAGGTGTCAATAGGGGAAAAGGAGAAACATCTGTCACAAAAATAAATAATAAAAAAAAATTCCTAGGAAATTTTAAATAATTTTGTCATTTTTGAATAGTATGCAATAAAAATTTTGATTAAAAATAAATAAATGTGATGGGTGATTTTCAGCTCTAGCCCATTTTAGCCATGCAGGGCTGTGGACCACCATTGCCAAATCTTTGTTTTTCAAAAAAGGCTAAAATCTAAACTTTTGGGAACTGTCCCAATTTTTCTTTCTTTCTTTTTTAAAATTTTTTTATTGATTTCTTTTTCTTTCTTTTTTTTATCCTCACCTGAGGACATTTTTGCATCTATCTTCAGATAGAGCGGGAGGGAGAGAGAGGAAGAGAGAGAGAGAGAAACATTGACACGAGAGAGACACATCGAGTGGTCACCACCCACATGACCCCAAAAGAGCCGGGGACAAACTTCAACTGAGGTACGTGCCCTTAGCGGGACCCAAACCCAGGACTCTCTGATCTACAGGCCAATGCTGTAACCGCTGAGCCCAACTGGCCAGGGCTATTGATTTATTTTTTAGAGAGAGAGGAAGGGAGAGGGAGAAAGAGATAGAAACATCGATGAAAGAGAACGTCAATTGGCCACCTGCTGCATGCACCCCACTGGGGATTTGGCCCACAATCTGGGCATGTGCCCTGACCAGGAATCAAACCGGTCGCCTCTTGGTCCATGGGCTAACACTGTAACCACTGAGCTTGCAAACTGGCCAGGGCAGAAATGTCCCTATTTTTATTTATTTATTTATTTTCAAATAGATTTTTATGGATTTTTTTAGAGAGAGAGAAATATCTATCAGCTGCCTCCTGCATATCCCCTACTGGGGATCAAGCCCACAACCCGGGCATGTGCCCTGACTGGGAACTGGCACCTCTCAGTCCATGGGACAACACTCAATCCACTGCGCCACACCAGCCCAGCCCAATTTTTAAAACACTATGTGGCCCTGTCCAGTTTTGCTCAGTGGTTAGAGTGTCAGCCTATAGACCAGAGAGGCCTGGGTTCGGTTCCCACTAAGGGCACCTATCTCTGTTGCATTTTTTCCCTGGCTCTGTCGTGTGGGTGGTGACCACTCAATGTGTCTCTCTCACATTGATGTTTCTCTCTCTCTCTTCCTTCCTCTGTCCCTCCCCCTCTATCTCAAGATAAATGCAAAAATGTCCTCGGGTGAGGATTAAAACAAACAAACAAACAAACAAACAAACAAACAAACAAAAAACACTATGTGAACCAACTAAAACATGTTTGTGGACCAGATTTGGCCCATGGCATGTCCCTTTGGTACCTCTGGGGGTTAAAGACTTTCTCACTTGCTGACTATTACCATTGAAGTCTATCTGACATAACAGTAGACTAAAAAACAATAAGGAATTTAAGGATAACAATGAAGACATAAAGCAAATTTGGGAGGGTTACATGAACTTTGTAATAGCTGTATAGTTGATTTATATTAAAAAAATTTTTATTGTGAGAAAATACACATAAAAGTTACCATTTTAAGATTATCTATCTGTTGCAGCCCTGGCCAGTTTGGCTCAGCGGTTCTAGAGTGTCAGCCTGCAGTCCAGAGAGACCCGGGTTCGGTTCCCGCTAAGGGCACGTATCTCAGTTGCAGTTTGTCCCTGGCCCTGGTTGGGTTGTGCAGGTGGCAGCCACTTGATGTGTCTCTTTCACTTTGATGTTTCTCTCTCTCTCTCTTCCTCTATCTGAATAAAAATGGGGAAAAAAATGTCCTTAGGTGACGATCAAGAAAAAAAAAAAAGACTGAACTGATGGTGCCTTTTCCAAAGCTGCTGTAATTGAAGTCTGAAAAGTATGTGCCATGAGAAAGCTTCCAGACTGCTTAGTTCCAAATCCTAGGCTTCTGTCAACAATACTGACCTCTTATTTTTAGTTTATAGAGAACAAAGTTACTCTTTTTTAAAATTTATTTTATTAAAAAAAATTTGTTTTACTGATTTTTAGAGAGAGAGAGAGATAGAAACATTGATGAGAGAGAACATCGATTGGCCACCTCTTGCATGCCCCCCACTGGGGACTGGGCCCACAACCTGGGCATGTGTCCTGACCAGGAATCGAACTGGCAACCTCTTAGTGCATGGGTGGACACTCAACCACTGAGCCACACTGGCCGGCCTACTCTTCTAATTCTTGTTCTTTTTAAAAAAAAATTTTTTTTCTTTATTGATTTTAGAGAGAAAGGGAGAGGGAGAGCGGGAGATAGAAACACTGATGAGAGAGAACATCGATTGGTTACCTCCTGCATGCCCCCCACTGGGGATTGGGCCCACAACCCAGGCATGTGCCCTGACTGGGAATCATACCGTCGACCTTTTGGTGCATGGGTCGACACTCAACCACTGAGCCACATCGGCCAGGCTCTTCTTTTTTTAAAAAAATATGTTCTTAGTGGTATTTTAAAGAGAAAGGATGGAAGAGGGAGAGAAACATCTATGAGAGAGAAACATATCTTGATTGGCTGCTTGCTACATGCCTCCTACTGGGGATTGAGCCTGCAACCTGAACACTGATGAGAAACATTTCTTTTTTTAATTTATTTTTTAAATTTTATTTTGTTACAGATGTTTCTACTTTTTTACCCCATTGGCACCCCTCTCCCCATCATCCCCCACCCCGTCCCCAGCTTTGTTGTCCTTGTCCACTGGTTATGCATACATAATATAAGTTCTGTGGTTTATCTCTTCCCACCCCACCACCCCCTCTTCTGAGGGTTGTCAGTCTGTACCCTACTTCCATGTTTCTGGGTCTACCGTATTACTCAGACTGTTATGTTCATTATATTCCGTATATAAGTGAGATCATGTGGTATTTGTCTTTTTCTGCTTGGCTTGTTTCACTTAGGATAATACTTTCCAGGTCCCTCCACGTCGTCTCAAAGGATAAAAGATCTTTCTTTCTGCCCTGGCCGGTTTGGCTCAGCGGTTAGAGCGTCGGCCTGCGGTCCTGAGAGACCCGGGTTCGATTCCCGCTAAGGGCGCGTGCCTCGGTTGCAGTTTGTCCCTGGCCCTGGTCGGTTGTGTGGGTGGCAGCCACTCGATGTGTTCCTTTCACGTCGATGTTTCTCTCTCTCTCTGTTCCTCTCTCTCTCTCTCTCTCTGTTCCTCTCTCTCCCTCCCACTCTACCTGAACAAAAGATGGAAAAATGTCCTCGGGTGAGGATAAAAAGAAAAAAAAAAAAAAAGATCTTTCTTTCTTACAGCTGCATAGTACTCCATTGTGTATATGTACCACTGCTTTTTTATCCATTCGTCTACTGATGGACACTTGGGCTGTTTCCAGATCTTAGCTATTGTAAATAGTGCTGCAATGAACATGGGGGTACATATATTCTTCCTGATTGGTGTTTCAGGCTTCTTAGGATATATTCCTAGAAGCGGGATCACTGGGTCAAATGGAAATTCAATTTTTAATTTTTTGAGGTAACACCATATTGTTTTCCATAGTGGCTGCACCAGTCTGCATTCCCACCAGCAGTGTACTAGAGTCCTCTTTTCTCCACACCCTCGCCAACACTTGTTGTTTGATGATTTGTTGATGGCCGCCATTCTGACAGGTGTGAGGTGATAGCTCATTGTTGTTTTAATTTGCATCTCTCTGATGATTAGTGATGTTGAGCATTGCTTCATATGTCTCTTGGCCATTTATATGTCCTGTTTGGAGAGGTGTCTATTCAGCTCCTCTGCCCATTTTTTAATTGGGTTCTTTGTCTTCCTTTTGTTGAGTTGTATGAGTACTCTATATATTTTGGAAATTAACCCCTTATCTGATGTATCATTGGCAATGATGTTCTCCCATACAGTGGGTTGCCTTTCCATTTTCATGATTGTTTCTTTTGCTGTGAAGAAGCTTTTTGGTTTGATGTAGTCCCATGTGTACATTTTTTCCTTTAAAGAAACATTTCTTTTTTGTTTGTTTGTTTTTTGTTTTTGTTTTTTGGTGGTACATGCCCCTAGCGGGAACGGAACCCGGGACTCTCTGGTCCGCAGGCTGATGCTCAACTGCTGAGCCAATTGGCCAGGGTGAGAAACATATCTTGATTGGCTGCTTGCCACATGTCTCCTACTGGGGATCGAGCCTGCAACCTGGGCATGTGCCCTGGTTGGGGAATCCAACCGCTACCTCTTGGTTCATGGAACCATGCTCAATCCACAGAACCACACCGGGCAGCAAAGTTACTCTTAACTCACTTAGTAGGATACTGGTAAGTTGCCTTTTTTTTCCTCACTGAACTGAAAAGAAAACTTGCATTTTGGTATCCATCTGTGCCCATCGCCAGACCAAGCATTCAGAATCATCCTGTACACATTCTACCTCGGTGAGGCTCTGCAGCAGGCTATGCAAAGGCAATTTTCACAGCAGTTGGCATTTCCAATCAATTATTCTCATTCCTCAGATCAAAGTCCGTTTTCCAGACACGCCTGAGCAGGTAGGTGTTCTGTCCTAAAACAGAAGGCATATAATGAAATCACGGAGCTAATTTTTAAAGAAATAGAAATGCTTGTGCAACAAACGGCCTCATGTGAGTTGCCCCTGGACTAAGCAAACAGTGCCAGTTGGTCACGTTTACTATTTAATGGATTCTCCACTGCCCTTATCTTTCGCCCTTTCAGCTCATCTGTAAATGATACATTGATTTCCTTAGAGGAGTCCTGCCTCACAGCGCCCAAGTCCTGCAGCCAAGACATGCCCTAATAAGGGGATGCTTAAGGCCCCATCCCTTCCGCAGAGATCACCTGGCCTAAGCAGAGTGGGTGGGATGAAAAGGCTTTAGGGTAAACCCCACGGACAAGGATTTGAGTCACACCTGGGCTCGCGTTTCCCCACTGCCATTATCTGTGCGGCCGGAATCAGTGGCTCCTATATGACAGCGTTCGGGTCCCTGAAAAGGAGCTTGTTCATTCCTGCCTTCTCTCCTCTCCAGGGAGGGAGCGCCCCGCCCCGCCCCCTGGAAAGCCTCTGGGGCAAATCTCTGCACACAAAATTGCGGCCGTTGCCCTTAGTCCCCTGGAATCCACTGCTCGGCCGGGGGTAGTCACCATACTGCTCATGATCTCCCCACTTGTGCTGTCGGTCTCAGCCATCCGGGCCAGGCTTCGCGGAAAGATCGACCAGAGATTGGTCGGGGGCTGGGACGAACGGCGCGCGCGCCGAGGAAAAGGAACCGGGGGCGGGGCCCAACGGGCCGGAGCGGGCTACGATTGGCTAGGATGTGTCGGGGCGTGTCCGAGGGCGGTGGGCCGCGGGTGGAGCGGCAAGCTGCGGAGTTGCGGCTGCTCGCGGTGCACCTGAGAGCCGACGCCCTGGTCGTCGAAGCTGGGCTAGCCACCGTTCCTGTCGCCATGAGCCGCTTCAAGGTGTCCAAGTTCCGGCATACGGAGGCCCGGCTGCCCCGTCGTGAGGTGAGCCCGGCCCGCGGGTCCCACTCCTCCTTCCCCTCCCCGGACCCCGCGCGGGGACCCCCGGGCCGGTTTGTCCTGAGGCGCCCTCTTCAGGCCCGGTACCAGTGTCCCGGGCCGTCCCGTCGTCACCCGGCAGGCAGTGTCCGCAGCTCCCGGAATGCTCTCTGGCCGCTTGGTAAGCCCAGCGGTCAGTCGGCCTGCCTGCCTGGCCCCGGGACCCCCAAGGCGGCGTAGCCCGTCAGGCCAGACCGAGGCCTGAGGCCCGCGAGGCTGCCTGCATTCCTGGCTTCCGGTCGGCTTCCCCCGGGAGCCGCGACTCGGCCGCTTCTGGCGCGCCGGCTCCTCCTCTTTGCCGCCCCAATTGCTCCTGCCTGGGGCTGGGGTATGGGAGAGATGCCCCTTTCTGCCCTGGCCTTGGCGAGTTCGGCTATGTCAGCGGGACGCGGGGAGTTGCGGGTCCGGAGGCGCGCCTCCCTCTCGAGTTTCCGCCGGTGCTTCCGCCGGCGCTTCCTCTTCTTGCAGCTGGCTCTTCCCTTACTCAGGGTGATGGTGCCAGGGGGCTGGGTGGGGCTTCGAGAAGCCCGAGGAGGTGGAGCCCAAGGTACTGGAGGGCTCTTCGCGCCCCTGAAGAGCAGCGGGCCTGATGAGGATTACGCTTCCGAGATGATGCCACCCCTCGTTAGCTGCTTCCTCTGTTATTTGGAAGGCCTGAGAGTGTCCTCCAAAAAGTGGGACTAAGAACTGACCGTCTAGCGACTCTATCAGGGGCTGACGCATATAAGGATAGCTTGGGGCAGAAGCCCGGTTTTCATCCTGTGGACAGTATTTCCTCTTCACCTCCCATGTATTGTGCCCAGCTGCTGGAGCCACAACAGTAAATAGGACAACACTTTCCATTCTCTGTGTTTCATACAGAGGGAGACAGCCAGTAAGCAGACAGGCATGCAAGGGCATTGAAAGTTTTAGTAAATACCCTGAATAATCCAGGCGGGGTGCAGGGATCGAGATGGACAGTGAGGTGGGGATTAATCTCGCCAGGGTGATCAGGACAGGCTGCTGGGAGGAAGTGGCATTTAAGCTGAGGCCAGAAGGGTGAGAAGCAGCCAGCTAGAGGAAGAGTGGGGTGGGAAAGTGCCTGGTGGAGGAATGGAAATTGGGCCATGGTGGATGATGGAAGGCAATGATGGGGAAGCCGGGTGCCCAATGAGTCCAGAATCCAAAGGTCACAGGAAGAAGTTGGCTTTTATTCTGAATGCAATGGGGAGTGAGGAAAGGAGATGGGGTGAGGGTGGCGGAAGAGGTGCACAGATCTGCATTGAGATCATACTTCTGCGTGCAGTAAGAACTGCTTGGAGGGGTCTGGAGTGTCCTTGAGGGTCCCTGGGGCTTGTTCCCAGATGACCCTCAGTCCAGCAAGGTAAATAGATAGGCATGGAAACATGGATTATGGAGGGAATTTAAAACAGTTTATGTTAAGGAGATGAAGGAACAGGTGATCTGTTCTTGTTTTCAAAGATATTTCCCGTCATTGTATTTGTACCATAAACATGAGTCAGGAGGGAAAAATAATGCGAAATGATAATGTTGTATATGAGGCAGGTGAACATTGAAAATGAAACTTGGGTGTTGGAGGTGGTTTTTGGGACTCTGTGGGTGGATGGGCTGGGAAATGTGAGTGCTTGATTGTTGGGTGGCAGAAAGGAATGTTGAATGAAGCTTTGATACCAACAGAGAAAACATGTGGACCTCACAGATCTTAATTTCAGAAAAAGTACTTCTCTCCCTCTTCATGTGTGGTGGTGTTAACATTATTGCCTTTTCATGGCAGTGTGTCATTCACTCATCTATGAGATTTTGTGGTGAGGCCTTGATTTTACCCTTCTCTGGGCTTGAGTGTTTTCTCCTGGTGTTTGGAGGAGCCCACCCCCAGGACTCAGGTGGAGATTGTCAGCAATACAGTGGAAGAAGTTGATTCTGTCTTCTGTCTGGGTGCTCACTTCTCTGTTCTCTGCTTCTGTCTATGCCCCCCCCCTTATTAAAATATATTTTTATTTTATTTTATTTTTTTTAAGAGAGAGAGAGGAAAGGAGAGATAGAAACATTGATCAGCTGCCTCCTGTACACCCCATACTGGGGACTGAACCCACAATGCGGGCATGTGCTCTGACCGGGAATCAAACCAGGACCACTCAGTCCATGGGACGACCCTCAATCCACTGAGCCACACTGGCCGGGCTCTCTATCCCTTTTAACAGAAACAACACACAAATGTGAGTGAACACTGCCTAGTTAGCCCCTTGACTTCATTTAGCCTGAGCTTCCTTTTGATAGCCTCCTCTCCCTTATTAGAGAACTGATTTAATAAGCAACTCCAGCCCCTTTAAGCCTTAAGTTATCACCCTGGCCAGTTTGGGTCAGTCGTTAGAGCGTTGGCCTGCGGTCCAGAGAGACCCGGGTTCGGTTCCTACTAAAGGCATGTACCTCGGTTGCAGTTTGTCCCCGGCCCTGGTTGGGTCGTGTGGGTGGCAGCTACTCGATGTGTCCCTTTCACGTCCACGTCGATGTTTCTCTCTCTCTCTCTCTCTCTCTCTCTCTCTCTCTCTCTCCCCCCCCCCCTCCCGCCCTATCTGAACAAAAAATGGGAGAATGTCCTCGGTTGAGGATAAAAAAATAAAAAAAAGACTTAAGTTATCATTTCAAGAACACTTTGCATTTCTAAGGGACTGAGCGAGGGAGGACAGGGTTTGATCCAAAGGAATGCATCTGTAATGGTGCAGCTTTAAGGTTCCCTGAGTCATGCCTCACTCCTTGTTTTAAGCACTTGCAGAGCCCTGGCCTTCAGAGTTCTTATTCTTTATTTCCAGGCCTGGATCAGTGACATTCGAGCAGGAACTACTCCCTCTTGTGGGAACCATATCAAATCCAGCTGCAGCTTGATCGCCTTCAATTCTGACCGTGCAGGTAGGGAGGTGGACATGGGTGTGGAGATTCAGACATTGTCACCCAAATAGAGTGAGGCAGAAGGCCAGACTCATTGCAGGTTGGAGGGCCTCTTGGGGCTCAAGTCAGCACCATGTAGGGCCTTAGACCCCTACAAACTGGTCAGTGTGCACTAATCATATTGGTTTTAGTTAGAACGTGTGTATACGTTGGCTGTGGTCTTCAAGAGCATGGCCGGGGGGGGGAGGGGGATGTTGTCTTTGTTTTCAATTGTCCCCATATGCTACCCACTCCTTGTCTGGGAGTCTAGGGGTGGCTGGGATCAATAGGAATATAAAGATTTGTAAAGTTCTTTGTGTTAGTTGGGACTCTTTTGGTTACCAGTGATAACTCACGCTTCAAACTGACTTAAGCAAAAATAATACCTTTTTGACTTGTATATCTAAGAAGTCCAGGGACTTCAGGCAGAGCTGTATCCAGAGGCTCACACGTGCCATTAGCCCTGGCTTCTCTCTTGTTCCTCAGCTCTGTTGTCCTCAGGTGATGGCTTCTGGGAAAAATGGCAGCGCCTGGCACCTTATCTCTTATGACCCACAGTGTCAGAAAGAGCCTCTTTCCCCAGTATCTTCTTTCTATACCTCCAGTGTCACTGAAGGTTCTTGTATGGGGCAAGCACCTAATTCTGGACTAATCACTGTGTCCAGAGGTATGTGGAGGCTCTAGGAATGTCCAAGGCTGAGCTTTTGGGTCTTGGGTCCCCTGGGAGTCCTAGGCTGGGAGGTAGATGGTCCCCCTTAGGCTGTAAGTTAGAACCCTTGTGTTTATTTGGCAGGTGTGCTGGGCATTGTGCCTCTGAAAGGCCAGGGAGAGGACAAGAGACATGTCATCTACCTAGGCTGCCATTCTGGTGAGTGGGGGCTAGATCCAGGAAGTCTGGAACTTGCCCTTTTCTGGGGCCAGGGATTCATACTCACCTGGTTTCATAGTCCCGTGGTTTGCCAGGTCCCTCCTGTCATTTTCACTGTTCCTTCTGACAGGTGGGATGCAGAATGGAAGGCTAGGTCCTGGTAGAGAATTCAGGCGTGGGCAAAGAGGAAAGAGGCTGGGTGCTCCAGGTGGTCAAGCTGGGAAGAAGGGAGATAAGCACCAACCTGCACCAGGCTCCAGGATGCTGCTGCCTCCCTGTTACTGTGGAAGACTCATCCCTGTGTGTTTCTTAGCCCTGTGTCCTTTCCTGGAGTCTAGAAGACCACTCCTCGCCACCAGGCCTTCTCCCCAGCCAGGCTCCTCAGAGCCCTCCAAGGCGGGTGTGGACTGGACTGCAGAACCAGAGATGGACCCTTACAAAGAGCTTTTGTCTGCCGCAGCTATTTCTGGGAGCTTCCAGCAACCTGCCTGGCAACCTGCTGGCTTTCAGGAAACAGTTAGCTCTCCTAGGGCAGTGCCCAGCTGCTGCTTCTCGGTTCAGCTTTGGCAGCTGTGGGCTCAGCCCCCTCTGGCCTGCATTCCTGGATGTCTGTTGGGTGGCCTTAGGTGAGAGAAGGAGGTTAATCTTTGGTCCCTGTTCTGTATGTGCAACTTAGTGTAGGAATCCTGATGATGATGATGGTAGTTTTTAAAATAACAGTAATGAAGGTTGATGGAGACTTCTCTCTGTCCTTTTTTTATCTCTTTCATTTTCTCATCTAATCCTTTAAAACATATTTTTACAACTTTATCAAGGTATCATTTACACGCCCTGGCCGGTTACTCAGTGGTTAGAACGTCAGCCCTTGAACCAATGACTTGCGGGTTCAATTCCGGTCAAGGGCACATACTTCGTTGCAGTTTGTCCCCGGCCCTGGTCAGGTCATGCAGGAGGCAACCAGTTGATGTGTCTCTCTCACATTGATCTCTTTCTCTCTCTCTCTCTCTCTCTCTCTCTCTCTCTCTCTCTCTCTTCTCCCTCCCTCTCCCTCCCTCTCTCCCACTCTATCTGAAGATAAATAGAAGAAAAAAAAAAAAGATATAATTTACACATCATTAAGATGACCTGTTTTAAGTAAAAAATTTGATGACTTTTATTAAAGTTACAGGGCTATGTATACCACCATGCTGTTTTAGAAGATTTCTCCAGAAGATCCCTCATACCCCTTTGTGCTTAAATCATTTTCACCTCAGGCACTACAGCCTCAGGCAACCGTTGATCTACTTTCTGCCTCTGCTGCTGGGGTCTGCAAGCTACTGGTGTGACCAAATCTGGCCTGCTGCCTGTCTTTGTAAACTGTTGTTTTGGAATGCTGCCAGGTCTCTTCATTGATGGCCAGTCTATAGTCACTTTCCAACTGCAGTGTTGAGCAGAGACCATGAGGCCCTCAAAGCCTGAAATATTTACTACCTCACCCTTTCCAGAAAATATTTGCCAGCTTCTGCTCTATAGACTGGCCTTTTCTGAACATTTCACATAAATGAAAAATACCATACATGGTCTTTCTAATCTAGCTTCTTTCATTTAACATAATGCTTTGAGATCGACCTGTGTTGCAGTATGTGTAAGAAGGCTGCTTTCGCCCTGGCCAGTTTGCCTCAGTGGTTAGAGCATCGGCCTGTGGTCCAGAGAGACCCGGGTTCAGTTCCCGCTAAGGGCACGTACCTCGGTTGAAGTTTGTCCCTGGCCCTGGTTGGTCATGCAGGTGGCAGCCACTCGATGTGTCCCTTTCACGTTGATGTTTCTCTCTCTCTGTTCCTCTCTCTCCTTCCCACTCTACCTGAACAAACAAACAAAATGGAAAAATGTCCTCGGGTGAGGATAAAAAAAAAAAGAAGGCTGCTTTCTCATCTACTCTCACCTTTTTGAAGTTTATTTTATTCATTTATTTTTTTATCTTCACCCAAGGACATTTTTGCATTTATCTTCAGATAGAGCAGGAGAGAGGAAGAGAGAGAGAGAAACATCTATGTGAGAGAGACACATCGACTGGTTGCCACCCACACGACCCCAATCGGGGCCAGGGACAAATTGCAACCAAGGTACGTGCCCTTAGTGGGAACTGAACCCAGGACTCTCTGGTCCGCAGGCTGACGCTCTAACTGCTGAGCCCAACCAGCCAGGCCATGAAGTATATTTTAAAATAAACCCTTTTCAGCTTGGAAAACTGAGGCTCAGATAGGTAGGAACTTGCCAATGTTAGTACTGCTGCTGGCAGAGTCAGAATTGGAACTCAGGTCTATCTGACCCTGTGTTCTTAGGCACTGTGCTGCTTGTATCTAGATGCTTTTTACTCATTGGGGAGTTACCCCAAATTGGTGATGTTTGTGAGGTGGTGAGTGCCCTGTGACTTGGAGGCTTCAGATAGAAGCTAGACCAGGCTTCTGTGACAGGTTGTAGCCTCACCGTGGCGCCAACCATTCAGAGCCTGTCCCTACAGGAGCAGCCTTGCTGGGAAGCTGATATGGTAGTATCTGAGCTCCAGCTCCCTCAGAACCTGCCCTTAAGGCACCAGGTACTGTTTGCCCTCTTAGGTGCCAGTGGTGTTAGGGAGACTGTGGTGGGCTGGGCTCTGGCTCTTGCCCAGTCTTTGGGATGCCCAGCCTTTGGGATGCTTTCTATGTCTTGCCTCAGGGCCAAGCTGTCCTTCAACCCAGCTTCCCAGGGGAGCAGAGGGTAGGGAGGCATCTGGAGGGCCTTTCTGCATGTCTAGGCTTTCAGGTGGGCCAGAGGTCTGCTCCTATTTGGGAAAGGCAGTGTGATGATGTGCTGAGGATGTAGTTTCTGAAGCCATACTGCCTGGCCTGACCCTCAGCTTTGCCCTTTCTTAGCTGTGTAACTCTGGGCAAGTTACTTAACCTCTCTGTCCTTTTGTCCTTGTCCTCCACTTGAGTGATGATGCCACAGTGCCATCCTGGTGGGTCACTGAGGATTTGGTGAGATAAATGCACATGAAGGACTCAGGCTTCCAGCACAGCCAGGCACTCAGATCAGCCATATTAGTACTTCTCATTCCCTCAGTGTGCAGGCTGCCTACATTGGCTGCTGCTTTGAACCTGGGTCCTGATCTGTCCAGTGCGGAGCCTGCAGGGTGGGACAACAGGGGTTTGTGGCCAGAGTCTAGGCTGAGGCTGTCCCAAGGGGATACCCCCTTCTCTTCCTTGACTCTGGCCAGGAAGAAAATGTAGTACTTGGTCCTGTGGTGAGGCAGGCAATAGGGTAGTTGCTCTGCTTTTTGCTCTGGTGATGCAGGCCTGGCTGTCCTACTTATGTCCCCCCTAACACCCAAGCCCTGGCCTCCTCTTTGCCCCCCAGCCTCTTTTCTCCTCTGGTTCACTCTGTATCCTCCCCTCCCCTCCTGACCCCCCAGCCCTCCCCAACCCCCGCTAGAGTTGGGCAGTTCAGGTTCTTTGGTTGCAAAGAACAGAAACCAATTCCAGCTTGCTTAAGCCAAAAATAAATTTATTGGGAGGTTCCTGAGGAATTTCCAGAGCCAAAGGAGCAGCTGGATGCACAGGTTTTAGGAGGGAACTGGCAACCCTCCACCCAGGCCAGTCCCTAAAGCACCCTCTCACTAGGCCTTCCCATTCCAGGTTTAATTTTCCTAGTAGAGAAGCTGGCTGCTGGGGTGCATATCAGGTGCACTCCCATACTTGGACTGGTCAGTGCTGGCTTGGGAGTAGTAATGGGGCAGAGAATTCCTATGTCAGGAGTATGACGTTGACTTCCTCCCTCTCCCTCCTCCAGGGCCCATCATGTCCCTCATCAAAGCCTTTCCTGCCTCTGATCTTGGGGTCACTGCTGTAGCCACTCATTGCATCTGCCCCTCATTGCATCTGCATAAATGTGTGTGTCTCCCTAAGGAAGTGCTGAGGGCCAGTTAGGCTGAGTGGTTTGTGAATCCCTTGTGCCTGGAGTGGGGCCAGCACTGTGTTTATTCACATATTCTCGGACCAGACCTTGAACTCAGCTCTGGATTTTAGGTGACTGCAGGTTCCTAGTAATCCGAGGAGCTTTTTTTTTTTTTAAAAAACAGAAATGCCTTTTCTTTCTTTTCAAAACAAATATGTTTTTATTGATTTGCGAGAGAGAGAAAGGAGAGGGGGAAAGAAAGAGAAACACTGACGTGAGAGAGAAACAGATCAGTTGCCTCCTGTACGTACCTTGACTGCACCCTGACAGGGAATTGAACCTGCAACCTGGGTTTGAGCCCTGACCAGGAATCACACCAGCGATCTTTTGGTGCATGGGACGACACTTGATCAACTGAGCCACACCGGCCAGTGCAATTTAAAGAGCTTTTTGCCCATTGTCCTGCCGACCTCTCCATGCCAGGTCCTCGGCCACCCTGGGTCCATAGGGCTCTCGGGGAAACGTGTTGCAGGCAGGCCTATGGCATTTGCCCATAGTTTGCAGAGATGCCCTTCTTCTGGGACTTTGAGCCTGCTGCCGTGTATGCAGAAGTATCACCTCTAAGCCATGGGCTTTGATTCCTGGCCTTGGGAAAAGAGCACATTGGGCTGGAAACAGGACGTTCTGGCAGGTTCTTGTCGGGCCTGAGTTCAGCCATTCCTCTTCCACAGACCTGGTAACAGACTTGGACTTCTCTCCCTTTGATGACTTCCTCCTGGCCACTGGCTCAGCTGATAGGACGGTGAGTGGAGCCACTGGAAGACCTGCTCAATGCCTCACCCACTCCTAGTTGGGGCTTTCTGGGACCCTGTTCCCTCTCAGTCCAGTCTCTCCCACCACCCCTTTAGCTCTTCTACATACTTGCAGGGCTGAGCTAGCCTAGACTTTCTTAATTTCTTAACCCACACCAGCTCCCGCGCACTCCTGTGCACTTGCTAGAGCCCAGCCTCTGACCTGCTGTCCTGTTCTTTGACTGCATAAGGATAGCAGGGCTGGGGTGATGTGGGAGGCCCAGAGGAGATGGATCAGAGCCCCTGGCTCCCCTACTCCCATTTTCCCCCAGCCTTCAACCACACTCATGATCCTGAGCCAGGTCTCCTTTCCCCAATACGGACACTTAGTCTCTTGCTCAAGCATGACTCCCGCAGTTGGGGGCAGCCCCAGGCAAGGCAGGCTGGAGGCAGTGAGGCCCTTCTCTCTCCTGGACTCACAGACTTGCTCTTTCCCATAGATGAAACTATGGCGACTGCCAGCTGCTGGCCAGGTGCTGCCCTCGGGGCCTGGGCTGCTGTTGGGTCCTGAGGACACCCAGGTGGAGGTGCTGCAGTTCCACCCCACTGTGGATGGCATCCTGCTGAGCACGGCAGGCACAGCCGTGAAGGTCTGGGATGTGGCCAAGCAACGGCCCCTAACAGGTACGGGTCACACTAGCTGTGTTGTTGTCTGGGCAGCCCTCTCCTGGACAGTGTTCCATTTGTTTATGTGTTTGATATCATGAGTTGTAAAGTAAGTATCAAAAACTCACATGTACATAGTATAAAGTCAAGTCTTTTTTTTTTTTTTTTTTTTTTGTACAGACAGAGTGGGAGGGAGAGAGAGGAAGAGAGAGAGAGGGAAACATCGATGTGAAAGGGACACATCGAGTGGCTGCCACCCGCACGACCAACCAGGGCCGGGGACAAACTGCAACCGAGGTACATGCCCTTAGCGGGAACCGAACCCGGGTCTCTCTGGACCGCAGGCCGACGCTCTAACCGCTGAGCCAAACTGGCCAGGGCTAAAGTCAAGTCTTAATTATAACACTCCACCCCCTCCATTTCCCATAACATCTATTTTCATTTCACGTAGCTGTTTTTCCTGCTTTTTCCTCCATATGTCTAAATAACTTTCTTATACTGTTATTCTCTGAGTTGTGTGTTGTTTCAGCTTTGAAAACAAAACATTGACTTCTACCTAGGAGATGAGGATTTGCCCTCTTATAGCCCAAACTCATTCCTGCCTCACCCTGCTGCTTCTCATTTCCCCAGTATAGATTGTCCTAGTCTGTATGGGTTGCTATAACAAAATCCCATAGATTGGGTGGTTTATAAACAATAGAAATTTATTTCTCACAGTTCTGGAGGCTGGAAGTCCAAGATCAAGGTGCTAGCTGATTTGGTGTCTGGTGAGAAACTGCTTTCTGATTCATAGCCAGCCATCTTATTCTCTGTATCTTTACCTGGTGGAAGAGGCGAGGGATCTCTCTGGGGCCTCTTTTATAAGAGTACTGGTCCCATTTATGGGTGCTCCCTCCTCATGAGCTAATCATCTCACAAAGGCCCCACCTCCAAATTCCATGACAGTAGGGGGACACAGCCATCCAGAGCATGCATAGATGATGACAACTTTGGGTCATACTCCTCAGTATTTGACTGGTTTTGACCCTGCAGTGTGAACCACAGCTGAGCACAGGTGTATGTTGTGGTAATGTCACTGAGTCCTTTTTTACAGAGTCCTCCCTGATATGCTCATTCCCTTTTTAGGGTAAAGATACAAGGCTCAACTCTGTCCAGATCAATCAGTTGGTTAGAGTATTGTCCCAATATACCAAGGTTGTGGGTTTGATCCCCTGTCAGGGCACATACAAGAATCAACCAATAAATACAAATAAGAGGAACAACAAATTGATGTTTCTTTCTCTCTCTCCCTTCCTCTCTAAAATCAATAAATTAAACAGACACATGGCTCAGAGAGTTGAATGACAGGCTGTTACCCCAGGGCTATGCAGTGTTCAGGGTGGGCCGAGCTCACAGTGGGGCTGAGGCCAAGGGCCGTTAGTAGCATAACTGAGTGTCTCAGGGGTCCTCTCCTGACAGCACTAGCCAGTATTCACCATGGAGTCATCTTGTGCCACAAGGGATGGAAAGTACAAGGTGCAGGGCTTGCTCCCAAAGAGTTCCTGGCACAGTCAAGAAGACCAGCCTGACCCTTGAAGTAGAGGTAAAGGTCACCAGGCAGATGTCATTAGGGAGTCACCCCAGCTGTAACTATCATCTCAAGCCCTTATTATATGCCCAGTACTGTGCTGAGGGCTTCATAACTCCTTAGCACAGCACAGCAGTTCCACGGGGGAGAGGAGCAGGGAGCCTTGGAAGGCTTTAGAGTAGGAGCATGGCCTGACAATGGTAGGGCTCAGGAAGGAGCCCTGAGATATAGTATAGCATATTTGGAGGAGCTGCCCTTGCTCCTTCCACCTGAGAAGGGACCTTGGCAGCTGCTACTTCTGCCCCAGGGAGTTATCTGCAACCAGGCCCACCTGCTTCCCTGTGTTCTCATTGCCCAGGGTAGGATATGCGGACCCTGGTGCCCCTCTTGACCTTGGCTGCTTTTCTGCAGAGTTGGCAGCCCATAGGGACCTGGTGCAGGGTGCTGTTTGGAGCCGGGACGGAGCCCTTGTGAGCACAACATGCAAGGTAAGCAAGTGGGCAGTGAGGCTCAAGTAAGTGCCTGTGGGGTCCTGAGGCATGCCCTACTCTTCTCAGGGCCATGGTGTCATGGAGCACACATTCTAGGCTATAACTGTCGAGCTGGATATTATTTATGGGGCAGAAGAACACCAAGGACGGGCATTCTTGAGCCCTTCCCCCACCTCGGCTGGCCTCCCACCTTCTGGCTTACACCTCTATCTGCAAACCCCTACCCTACCTTGGTACCAGGGCCTGGGATTCCTAGCAGATCAAGTCCCAAGTAAAGCCCCATACTGACCCTGCTGGGCTCTGGTTTGTGCCATTTGGCTCCCATCACCAACTTCAGGCAGCCTCACCTACCTTCTTATCTACTTTGTCCAAACTTTTAGGAGGATCCAGAGTCAGGATACTGTATCAACCCCCATAATCAGTCAGCAGACCTCATGGTCCTCTCTGACACCAGGCCCTGTGCTCACCCTGTTCCGGTGGGGTGGAGGTGACCAATGTGGATCAGGGGATCATACAGGTGAAGCAATAATTGACCTGTGAAATGGGATCCAAGAGAGAGATGTGAAGTGCTTTGAGCTGTCAGAGGAGCCCGGGTAGGTGCTCTGAAAGAAGGGTTAATGGCATGGGGCAGAGAGGTGCTGGGAGCTGCAGGTTTGGGTGCAGGAGCCAGGGCAGGGCTGGGTGCAGAGAGCAGAATCAAGTGCACAAGGGTTGTGCTTGTTACTATAGAGGCAAACAAAAAGCACTGGAGTGTTTAAAACCAGAGAGGGGCGGGCTGTGTTGTGAAGTGAGCAGATTTGCATTTTGAAAGTTCCCCAGCTGTCTTGTGGACATAGCATTGCAGGGGACCCATATCTAAAGGTGAAGGTGGAACAACTGGGAGAGGAGAGGAGTGTCCTCAGCCAGGGGTGGTGCAGAGGGGCACATTTGGGGATGAAAGCTGTGGGATGGTGGTGGGCTGGATGTGAGGAGTAGGGGGTTGTGAGGCTGGCTCCAGGGTTATAGGCTGGAGGAGAAGCCTGCCACCGAGATGGGGCACTCCCAGGTATTAGCTGTAGGCCTGTTGTGTTGGAGGTACCTGGGACATCCTAGCAGAGGTATCATTTGAGTCCATGGACTGAAGCTCTGGGCTGCAGAATAAGCTGAAGATTGAAGGGTGAACACTATCTGTATTTATGTGGTAGAGTCTATAAAGAGGCGAAGGACACACACCTACTGGATTTGGGGATGTGGGTAACCTTAATGACCTTTGGGATATACTGTGATCTGAAGCCTCAGGGGAAGAGTGGGGAAAGCAAGGAAAAGCCTGCAAGGGCTCTTCTGGGAAGTGTGATCGAGAGAGGGAATGTGGGGGAGCTTGTTGGGAGGGTGTGAGGACACCTCTGAAGGAGAAAATGTGGTGTCTACAAACTTGGTGGGGTCCTAGTTCCAACTACTTTTTTCCCCACCTTCTTGGAAGACCCATTTCTTAGTCTTTTTATTTTATTTAATTAATTAATTTATTTTTTATCCTCACCCGAGGACATTTTTCCATTTTTTGTACAGATAGAGTGGGAGGGAGAGAGAGGAAGAGAGAGAGAGAGATAAACATCGATGTGAAAGGGACACATCGAGTGGCTGCCACCCGCACGACCAACCAGGGCCGGGGACAAACTGCAACCAAGGTACATGCCCTTAGTGGGAACCGAACCCGGGTCTCTCCGGACCGCAGGCCAACGCTCCAACCGCTGAGCCGAACTGGCCAGGGCCGTTTCCTAGTCTTTATCAACTATTTTCCCCCTTGGGTTCATTATACAGTCAGTTCCGGACATTGACCTGATGTGGGTTGAGAGGTGAATAAGACTGGGCTACTGGCCCCCAAGAAGCTGTTGCTTGAGGACAAGGTGGTCATGTGGCCATTGCTCAGGCTAAAGGCTGGTGAGCATGACTTCCAAGGGACAGTGAGGTCAGGGCTTGCCTTCAGGTATGAGACCTCGCTGAGGAGGAGGGGACAGGCATCTCCAGCACGGGGACCAACCTGTCAGAGTCCTGTGTTTAGGCTGTGAACTCCACCTCCAATGAGAAACCCTCTCTACCTTGGCATGTGTGAGACAGACAGGCATAGAATACTAGAGAGGAGGGGAGGAAGGAAGCTGGAAGATGCTTCCTGTCAAAGCCTCCCCCATCTTAGCACCATCTCCCTGCTGGTGAGGAAACCTTCTTGGTGCCTGGCCTGAATCCCATCCTGCCTTGGAGCAGCTCTTCTTCCCAGGGCCCCTGATTCTCCTGCAAGGCCTGGACCCAACCCCACCAAAGCCCTTCCTGCTACCCTCCCAGCTTTTCCTGGCAGCCACTAGAGGGTGCACCAGCCTCACCTATAGTCAGGATCCTGTTAAGGTCCCACTTGGTGGGTGCCTGTGAGCCCAACTGGGACATGCTTTCCCCTGTAGCCTTTGCCACCCCCTCTGTCCTGTCACATAGATCCCCACCAGCACCAGACCAGCCTCCAGTGCCCAGTCTAAATCCTGGTTAGATGGCCCAGCTGCCTTTAGGGACTGTTCATGTGCCGAGACTGTTATTGGCTTGTGAGAGGTACTGCCATCATCCTTAGCCATCATCCTGGGCTCTGGGTTTGCCCAGGTCACAGAGCACCTGAGTTGTGGAGTTGGTGTTTGAATCAAGGCCACTGGCTCTCCATGGTGGCTCTGCTACTCATGTGTCAGTTGCCCTTGCTGCCAGGAGAGGGTCTCTCGTCTAGCATCTCTGTCTGTCTGTCCCTATCCTCTGTCTATCTCTCACTTCATTGTCTCTGTCCCTTGTTGTCTTTCTTCATTCTATAGTTGTCACCTCTCTGTTTCTCTCTGTCTGTCCCCTCTGTGTTTCTCTCTGTTCCCTCTCTGTCCTTGTTTTCTCTCTCTGTCCCCTTACTGTCTCTCTCTTTGTCTCTTGTCTCTCTGCCTAGCTCTCTCTTTCTTCTTTCTGCCTCTCTCTCTCCCTCGCTGTCCTTGCTGTCTGATCTCTCTCTAAATGGCATCCTGAACCTGAAGCTGTCGAGTGGAGTGGTGCCTTAGAACTAATCATGGACTGTGCCTGATGTCTGCGTGACACATAGCAAGTACTCATTAAACTGTAGCAGGGAAAGCTTTGCCAGGAGTGACCCAAGAATCCTGGGATCTTGCTGAGGTGTGTCAGGAAAGCCTGGGACGGGTCCACCAAGGGAGGTCTGGCTTTTAAGGCCTTCTCTGGGCTGGATCCACCCTCATTCAGCTGTGTACTCCTCCACTGACCCTCTGTTCCTGCTACCCACTTTCCTGCTGTCTCTTCCCCTCCACATCATATGTCATCAAGCTCATGTCTCCACATCTTTGCTCATGTTTTTGTACTTGCTCACATGCCTTTCCCTTCCCAGCGCAAGCTCTACTTGTCCTTTGAGATTCAACTTAGATACAAGTTTCTCCATGAAGTTTCCCATGACCACCTGAGGTACCTTAGAGTCCAGCACTCGGTGAGGACAGTTTGCTCTCTCTGCATCCCAGGCACCCAGGTGGCAGCTACACAGAAACATTGAAAAGATAGTACTGAGGGTTCTATGTCCCCTTCTCCCCTTTCCTGTCTTTTACTGATGTGGTACGTTTATTAGAGTTAAACCAATATTGTTACATTATTATTAACTAAAGCCCATAGGGCTCATTCTTGATGTACATTCTATTGGTTTTGACAAATGTATGTCATGTACTCACGGTTACATCATACAAAGTCATTTACCACCCTAAAAATGCCCTGCGCTTCACCTATTTATCCCTCCCTCCCTGTCCCAAACCACTGGCAACCATTAATCTTTTTGCTGTCTCTCTAAGATTTTTTTCCCAAATGCCATATAGTTGGAATCATACAACATGTAGCCTTTCCACAGTGGCTTCTTTCACTTACTAATCTGAATTTTTGGTTCCCTTGTGTCTTTTTCTGGACTGATAGCAATTTTTTAAAATTATAGTAAGAACATATCATAAAAGTTACCATCTTAACCATTTTTAAGTGTACAGTTCAGTAATGTTATATTTACATTGTTGTGAAACAGGTCTCCAGAACTTTTTCAACTGTAGAACTGAAACTGTAAAGCCATGAAACAACTTTCCTTTGCCCCCTCCCCCAGTCCCTGGCAACCACCATTCTACTTAATGTCTGTGTGAATTTGACTACTTTAGAATCTGCATCTGAGAGGAATTGTACTGTATTTGTCTTTTTGAGACTGGCTTATTGCACTTATCATAATGTCCTCAAGGTTTATCCATGTACCATGTGACAGGATTTCTTTCCTTTTTGAGTCAATAATATTCCAGTGTATGTATCTCCCACATTTTACTTATCTATCCATCCACAATGGACACTTGGGTTGCTTCGATATTTTAACTACTGTGAATAATGCTGCTTTGAACATGGGTGTGCAGATATCCCTTTGTGACCTTGTTTTCAATTATTTTTGGTATATACTCTGAAGTGGAATTACTAGATCATATGGTAATTCTATTTTTAATTTCTTTCTTTTTTTTTTTTTATCCTCACCCAAGGACATTTTTCCATTTTTTGTTCAGATAGAGTAGGAGGAAGAGAGAGAGAGAAACATCGATGTGAAAGGGACACATCAAGTGGTTGCCACCCGCATGACCCAACCAGGGCCGGGGACAAACTGCAACTGAGGTACGCACCCTTAGTGGGAACCGAACCTGGGTCTCTCTGGACCACAGGCCGATGCTCTAACCACTGAGCCAAACCGGCCAGGGCTATTTTTAATTCCTTGAGTAACTACCACACTGTTTTCTTTTCTTTTTTTTTTTTTATCCTCACCCAAGGACATTTTTCCATTTTTTGTACAGATAGAGTGGGAGGGAGAGAGAAGAAGAGAGAGAGAGAAACATCGATGTGAAAGGGACGCATCGAGTGGCTGCCACCCGCACGACCATCCAGGGCCGGGGACAAACTGCAACCGAGGTACATGCCCTTAGCGGGAACCGAACCCAGGTCTCTCCGGACCGCAGGCCAATGCTCTAACCGCTGAGCCAAACCGGCCAGGGCCCACATTGTTTTCTTAGTGACTTTACCATTTTACATTCCTACCAGTAGTGCACAATGGTTACAATTTATACACATTCCCACTAACACTTGTTTTTTCTGGATTTTTGGTAGTAGTCACCCTAATGGGTATGAGATGATGTCTCATTGTGGTGTTTCTCTGAAGATTAGTGATGTTGAATATCTTTTCATATGCTTCTCGGCCATTTGTATATATTTGGAGAAATGTCTACTTAAATAATTAGCTCATTTTAATCAGATTTTTTTTGTTGTGGAATTGTATGAGTTCTTTATATATTCTGGATGTTAACCCTTTATCAGGTATATGATTTGCAAATGTTTTCTTTGCTTGTCTTTCCATAGCTTGTGTTTTTAACTGTTGATTTGGTTTTTAAAAAAATATTTTTTCTTTATTGATTTTAGAGAGGAAGGGAGAGAGAGAGAGAAACAGCGATGAGAGAGAACATCAATTGGCTGCCTCCTGCACGCCCCCCACTGGAGATTGGGCCCACAACTTAGGCATGTGCCCTGACTGAAAATCATACCGGCGACCTCTTGGTGCATGGGTTGATGCTCAACCACTGAGCCATACCTGTAGGATTTGACTGTGTTCTTTGATTAATAAAAGTTAACCTTGATATTGTCTATTTTTGCTTTTGTTGCCTGTGCTTTGGTGTTATATCTATATAACATATATCCTTATGTTTTCTTCTAGGAGTTTTATAGTTTGGGGTCTTAGCTATTTCTTTTTATCACTAAATAATATCCCACTGTGTGAATGTACCAGTGTATTTATTCACCAACTGGGGGACATGTTGGTTGCTTTCATTTTTTTTTTTTTCAGTTATGAATAAATTGCTATAAATATTTATATGGACTTAAGTTTTAACTCTTCTGGGTAAATACTTTAAGAGCAAAATTTCTGGCTCTGGCCAGTTTGGCTCAGCAGTTAGAGCGTTGGCCTGTGGTCCAGAGAGACCTGGGTTCAGTTTCCACTAAGGGTACGTACCTCAGTAGCAGTTTGTCCCTGGCCCTGGTTGGTCATGCACTCGATGTGTCTCTTTCACATCGTTGTCTCTCTCTCTCTCTCTCTCTCTCTCTCTCTCTCTTCCCCTCTCCAGTTTGGCTCAGCAGTTAGAGCGTTGGCCTGTGGTCCAGAGAGACCCGGGTTCAGTTTCCACTAAGGGTGCGTACCTCAGTAGCAGTTTGTCCCTGGCCCTGGTTGGTCATGCACTCGATGTGTCTCTTTCACATCGTTGTCTCTCTCTCTCTCTCTTCCCCTCTCTCCCTCCCACTCTATCTGAACAAAAAATGGAAAAATGTTCTCGGATGAGATAAAAAAATAAATATAAAATAAAGAAAGAAAAAAATTTTTTTAAAAAAGAGCACAATTGCTGGATCATATGGTAAAAGTATTTTTTTGCTTTGTAAGAAACTACCAAACTCTTCCAAAGTGTCTGTACGATTTTGCATTCTCTGATCTGCAGCAAATGAAAGTTCCTGTTGCTCCATGTCCTCATTAGCATTTGGTGTCTTCATTTTTTTTTGCTTTAGCCATTCTAGAAGGTGTGTAGTGATAGGTCATTGTTGTTTAAATTTACAGTTCTTGCTGGACCAGTGTGGCTCAGTGGATTGAGAGGTCATCCCATGGACTGAGAGATCTGGTTCCATTTCTGGTCAGGGTACATGCCTGGCTTGCGGGCTCAATTCCCAGTAGGGGTTGTGGAAGAGGCAGCTGATCGATGTATCTCTCTCACATCGATGTTTCTATCTCTCCCTTCCTCTCTCTCTAAATCATTAAAAATAAATAAATTTACAGTTCTCTGATGAGATGTGTTAAGCATTTTATATGTTTATTTCTCATCTGTATATCTTTTTTAATGAGGTATCTGTTTAAATCTTTGCACTTTTTTTAACTGGGTTGTTTGTTTTCTTATTTTTGAGTTTTAAGTGTATAGTTTGGATACAAGTCCTTTCTCAGATATGTGCTTTGCAAATATTGTCTCCCAGTCTGTGGCTTGTCTTTTCATTTTCTTAACAATATCTTTTATAGAGCAGTAGTTTATTTTATTTATTTATTTAATTTGAATTTTAAGAGAGAGAGAAACATCTATTGGTTGCCTCCCTGTATGCATACTGACTGGGGAATCAAACCTGCAACCCAGGTGTATGCCCTGACCAGGAATCGAACCAGCAACCTTTGGGTGCACAGGACGATGCTCAACTAACTGAACCACTCCATCTTGGCAAAGTTTAATTTTAATCAAGTCCAATTTATTAATTTTTTCATAGTTATACTTTTGATGTTGTGTGTAAATAGTCATTGCCAAATACAAGGTCACCTAGATTTCCTCTTGTGTTATCTTCTAGAGATTTTATAGGTTTGCTTACATTTAGGTCTGTGATTCATTTGAGTTAATTTTTGTGAAAGGTGTAAAGTCTAGGTCTAGATTTATTTTTTTACATGTGGATGTCCAGTTGTTCTAGTACCATTTGTTGAAAAGACTACCTTTTCTTCATTGTATTGCCTTTGCTCTTTTGTCAAAGTTACCAGTTGACTATATGGGGGTCTATTTCATGGCTTTCTATTCTGGTCCTTTAATCTGTTTATGTATTCTTATGCTAGTACCGTATTCTCTTGATTACTATTGCTTTAGAGTAAATCCGAGTAGCATCAATTCTCTAACTTAGTTCTTTTCCTTTAATATTGATTTGACTACTGTGAGTCTTTTGCCTGTCCATATAAACTTTAGAATCAGTTTGTCAATATTCACAAAATAACTTGCTGGAATTTTCATTGAGAATGCATTGAATCTATAGTTTAAATTAGGAGTGATATCTTGATAATATCGAGTCTTCCTATCTGTGAACATGGGCTCTCTCTCCATGTATTTAGTTCTTTTATTTCTTTCATGAGAGTTTTATTGTATTCCTCATGTAGATCCTGTACATATTTTGTTAGATTGATAGCTAAGTATTTCAGTATTTTTGGTGCTATTGTAAATGGTATTATGCTTTTAATTTCTAATTTTAGTTGTTCATTGCGAGTTCATTGTTCTTCAAAATGTGAAAGTATGAATCCATGCTGATTGAAACAAAGTGGAGCCATTCTAAGATATAAAAAGGAAAAGCTGCCCTGGCCAGTTTGGCTCAGCGGTTAGAGCGTCGGCCTGCGGTCCGGAGAGACCCGGGTTCGGTTCCCGCTAAGGGCACGTACTTCGGTTGCAGTTTGTCCCCAGCCCTGGTTGGTCATGTGGGTGGCAGCCACTCGATGTGTCCCTTCACATCGATGTTTCTCTCTCTCTCCCCCTCCCACTCTATCTGTACAAAAAAAAAGGAAAAGCTAATCAGCCCCCATGTCTCCCAGCCCTGGTACCCAGCTTTAACACATGGCTTATACTGGTCAACATCTTTCTTCTTGCTCAGCAAACTTGCAAAACCTATAAAAACATGGTTGGACAAATAGGGATTTTTGTTTACTTTTACCACAGTGGGATCATACCACGCTGTGTTATTCTGCATTTTCCTTGTAGAACTTAAGAATTTATCATGGCCCCTGGCCGGTTTGGTTCAGTGGTTAGGGCGTCAGCCCAAGGACCAAAGAGTCCCTGGTTTGATTCTGACCAAGGGTATGTACCTTGGTTGAGGTTCCTCCCCAGCCCCAGCTGGGGTCGTGTGGGAGGCAGCCAATCGATGTATCTCTCTCACATTGATGTTTCTCTCTCTCTTTCTCTTCCTCCCTCTTTCCCTCCTGTTGTATCTGAAGATAAATAGAAAAATATCTTCAAGTGAGGATTTAAAAATAAGAATTTGTCATGGCTTTTCTGGTTGGGTGGCTCAGTTGGTTGGAACATCGTCCTGTTCACCAAAGGTTGTGGGATTACCAGTCAGGCAGGGCATGTATGAGAGGAAGCCGATTGATGTTTCTCACTCACATTGATGTTTCTCTCTCTTTCTCTTCCTCTAGCTCTAAAATCAATTAAAAAAAAAAAGAATTTATCATGGCCAATCCTGTAAATAGTGGATGCAGAGTCTACCCCCTCTCACTCCCAGTTCTTTATGCACATATGTTTATGTGTGTGTCCATGCACACACACACACAGATTGCTGAGTGATAATTAAGATATGTAAGCTCAGTTGATAGCATTTTTATACACCATTAGTGAACACACAGAAAGAGAAACTAAAAAAAAATCCTATTTACCATTGCAACAAAAATATTAAGATACCTAGGAATGCCCTGGCCGGTTTGGTTCAGCGGTTAGAGCGTCGGCCTGCGGTCCTGAGAGACCCGGGTTCGGTTCCCGCTGAGGGCGCGTACCTCGGTTGCAGTTTGTCCCCGGCCCTGGTTGGTCGTGCGGGTGGCAGCCACTCGATGTGTCCCTTCACATCGATGTTTCTCTCTCTCTCTCTGTTCCTCTCTCTCCCTCCCACTCTACCTGAACAAAAAATGGAAAAATGTCCTCGGGTGATAAAAAAAAAAAAAAGAAAGAAAAATGTCCTCGGGTGAGGATTAAAAAAAAAAAAAAAAAAAAAGATACCTAGGAATAGCCTGGCCAGTTCGACTCACTGGTTATCAACCCATGCACCAAGAGGTGGCTGGTTTGATTCCTGATCAGGGCACATGCCCAGGTTGTGGGCCCGATCCCCAGTGGGGGTCGTGCAGGAGGCTGCCAATCTATGTTCTCACTCATCAATGTTTTGTCTCTCTCTCCCTCTCCCTTTCTCTCTCTCTAAAATCAATAAAGAAAAAATATTTTAAAAAAGAAAGGATACCTAGGAATAAACTTAACCAAGGAGATAAAGACCTATTCTCAGAAAAATACAGGACATTGAAAAAAGAAATAAAAGATATTTAAAAAAATGGAAGTATATACCATGTTCATGAATTAGAAGAATTAACATCATTAAAATGTTCATACTACCCAAAACAATCTACAGATTCAGTGCAATCCCCATTAAAATACCAATTGCATATTTCACAGATCTAGAACAAATACCTCAAAGGTTTATATGGAACCAAAAAAGACCTCGAATAGCCACAGCAATCTTAAAAAAGAACAAAGTTGGAGGGATCATAATTCCAGATATCAGATTATACTACAAAGCCATTATAATCAAACTAGCCTGGTCCAGGTGGTGTGGCTCAGTGGATTGAGAGTTGTCCCATAGACTGAGAGGTCCATGTTGGATTTGCTGTGAGGGCGCATGCCTGGGTTGCAGGCTGGATTCCCAGTAGGGGGCGTGCTGGAGGCAGCTGATCCATGCTTCTCTCTTACATTGATATTTCTCTCTCTCTCTCTCCTTTCCTCTCTCTCTAAAAAAATGAATGAAAACATATTTAATGAAAAAACAAATAAAAATTCAGCCTGGTTCTGGCACAAGAACAGGCATATAGATCAGTGGAACAGAACAGAACCCAGAAATTGACTGAAGGTATTGTGCTCAGTTAATATTTGACAAAGGTGGCAAGAGCACCTTTGAAATAAAGACAGCCTCTTCCCCTAGTCGATGTAGCTCAGTGGTTGAGCATCGACCCATGTACCAAGAGGTCGCTAGTTCAATTCCTGGTCAGGACACATGCCCAGGTTGTGGGCCCAATCCCTAGTGGGGGGCATGCAGGAGGCAGCCAGTTGATGTTCTCTTTCATCGATGTTTTTCTCTCTCTCCCACTCCCTTCCTGTGTCTCTAAAAATCAATAAAGAAAGAAAAAATTAAAAAGATAGCGCCCTGGCCGGTTTGGCTCAGCGGTTAGAGCGTCGGCCTGTGGTCCTGAGAGACCCAGGTTCGGTTCCCGCTAAGGGCGCGTACCTTGGTTGCAGTTTGTCCCCGGCCCTGGTCGGTCGTGTGGGTGGCAGCCACTCGATGTGTCCCTTCACATCGATGTTTCTCTCTCTCTCTCTCTGTTCCTCTCTCTCCCTCCCTCTCTACCTGAACAAAAAACAGAAAAATGTCCTCGGGTGAGGATAAAAAAAAAAAAAAAAAGATAGCCTCTTCAATAAATGGTGGTGTGAAAATTGGACAGGTACATGCAAAAAAAATGAAATTAGACCAACTTACACCATGCACAAGAATAAACTCAAGATGGATAAAGGACTTAAATGTAACTCATAAAACCATAAAAATCTTAGAAGAAAATGTAGGCTGCAAAGTCTCAGACATCACATGTAGCAGAATTTTCACCTATATATCACCTACGGCAAGAGAAACAAAAGAAAAAATATACAAATGGGACTACTTCAAACTAAAAAGCTTCTGCACAGCACAAGAAACCAGCATCAACATGAAAAGGAAACCCACTGTATGCAAGAACATATTTGCCAATGATACATTGGATAAGGAGTTAATTTCCAAATCTATAGAATACTCATACAATTCAACAAAAGGAAGACAAACAATCCAATTAAAAATGGGCAGAGGAGCTAACTAGACACCTCTCCAAATAGGACATACAAATGGCCAAGACACATATGAAAAAATGCTCAGTGTCCCTAATCATCAGAGAGATGCAAATTAAAATGACTATGAGGTATCACCTCACACCTGCCAGAATGGCTGCCATCAACAAATCATCAAACAAGTGCTGGCGAGGATGTGGAGAAAAGGGTACTCTAGTACATTGCTGGTGGGCATGCAGACTGGTACAGTCACTATGGAAAACAATATGGTGTTTTCCTCAGAAAATTAATAAAGTGTCATTTGACCCAGTGATTCCACTTCTAGGAATATATCCTAAGATGAAACACCAATCAGGGAGAATATATGCACCCCTATGTTCATAGCAGCACTATTTATAATTGTTAAGATCTGAAAACAGCCAAGTGCCCATCAGTAGATGAGTGGATAAAAAAGCTGTGGTACATTTACACAATGGAATACTATGCAGCTGTAAGAAAGAACTCTTACTCCTTGAGATGACATGGAGGGACTTGGAGAGTATTATGTTAAGCGAAATAAGCCAATCAGGGAAAGACAAGTATCACATGATCCACTTATTTGTGGAATATAATGAACTAAATAGACTATTGAACAAAATAGGTCCAGAGACATGGAAGTAGGGAACAAACTGAAAAACCTCAGAGGGAAGCGTGTGGGGTGCAGTAAGAGATAAACCAAAGAAATTATATGCATGCCTAACCAATGGACATAGACAACAGCATGGTGAAGGGGGGTGTCAATGAGGGAAAAAGGAGGGACAGCTGTAAAAAAAAAATTAATAAAAAGAAAATGTGTAAGTTCATTGTCCTGGTTAGACAACAAATTTTTTAAGTGTAGAAATGGCATCATCCTGTGGGCCCCTCTGGGCTGGGTCAAGCACAGGGCTGGACACACATATAGCAGCTGGTAGTCTAGAGTTTGGTTCTAGGTTTCAGTTTCTCTATCTGTGAAGGGGTCATGGTGGTAGCACTGCCTCATAAGGTTGGAAAGATGGAGAGAAGATCCTGCATGTAACATGCCTGGTACTTAGAAAATGTGAACTCTTGTCAGTGAGTTCTCTATTGTGAGTGACTGGGGCAGGGAAAGGGGCCTGCCCTCTGTGATGAGAAGGGGGAACCAGTCTGGGAATGGGGTCTCCTGGTACTGGATAACAGCTCTATATACTAGGGGGTGGGACCATCAGAGCCTGGGATCAGGAGACAGGCTGGCCCCCAGAGACCCAGCCCACCCTAATTACATTCTTGTTGCCACCTCTTTGCTTTTCCAGGACAAGCACCTGAGGATCTTTGACCCCAGAGCAAAGCCTGAGGCTTCCCAGGTGAGTTGTGTGGGTAGTGGGGCTCAGTTGAGGACCCAATGGCTCCAACAGGTGCAGACAGAGGCAGGCCCAGCCTCCTGGCAGATGGATTGTGCCACATCCTGTGCTTCTGGCCAAAGACCAGTGGGTGTGTAGGGGTCACCTAAGAGGTGGGCTCTAGCTCTTTCTGAGAAGCATATTCTGAGTCCTGGGAGGGTCTGGCTTTGACCTCAGGGTGGGGCACAGCCAGGCTGCCCACAGGCCTTCACTGGAGGCGTTCAGTGGCTTCAGGAAGCTAATTTGAGATTCCAACTTCCTTTCCTCTTTAAGACCCTCATCCCCACCCACCCTTCCTGGCATGATCAGCAGAGGCTAGCCACAGAGGAACCAAAAGACATAGTCCTGCCTTTTGTACCCCTCCATTCTCATAGCCAGCATACCCTTAGTCTTTGCCCAGGGACTGTGGGCTGTGCCGAGGGCCTGCCAGATCTGTGGGACACAGCAGTGAGCATGTTTGGTTTTGTGTGGTTGTGAATGGGGTGTGTGTGGCCCTGAGTTCCTAGTGGGAAGGCCACTATGGAGTCATTCCTTCATTTGACAGCAGCTTGGTGCCAGGCATGGAATGTTCTGTGGTGAACAAGACAGACACACGGGGTACTTGCTGAGGGGCTTCACTTGCTGAGGCAGTTTAGTGCTTTCCTGAGGAAATGACTTGGAGCTGAGGCCTGAGTGGTACAAAAGGGACACACAGACAGCCATGGGTGGGACGAACTTGTTCCAGGTGAAGGGCCACAGAGGAGAGGCAGGGCCCATGGTGAAGGGTCTGTCATGTGTGCTGTGGGAAGCCATTAGAGAGTTTTAAGCAGAAATGAACAGATTTTCATTTTTAAAAGAGTTTTTAAAGAGAAATAAATGGATTTACATTTTAAAAAAAGATTTTTTTCTAGAAGCTGAGGAGCCTTCTTCCCTGAGGAAGGTGAAGGTCAAGGCTCTGTGTCCAACTCAGGGAAGGAGCTCCCCAGTGAAACCCCAGTCCCATCACAAATGCTCTGGTTTCCATTTCTACAATTTGTTTCCCTACTTGGGGTCAAGGGTAATCTACCAGCTTAAACCCAACTAGCAGTAATTAGGGGCCTTGTTGTACCACCCCCCACCCCCCACATACATGTGCCCACATAATCCCCTTCCTGTAGCCAGTTTTTGCCCAGACAAATGGAGACCCTTTGCTGAAGACCAACAAATGGAGGCCGGGTCCTCACAGGTGAATCAAGCTGGGCAGAAGTGGTTTTAGCTCTCCCCTCCACCAGGCCATGCTTCCTGTGGCTGGCTGATGGGGATAGCTAAGTCCGAGACTTAGGGCAGTGTGTGTATGAGCAGTGAACTTCACTGTAGTTTTCTGTGTCTAGTCTCCAGACCTTTGCCTGGAAAGGGGGTCCCAGGCTTAGCTTGAAGGAGGGAGACTGAAGCTTTCTCAGGTCACCCTCTCCTACCCTAGGTCTTGGGGCACAGTGCTTGACTCCCTCATTCCTGCCCTGACTGGGAATTGCCAGCTCCCCTGGCCTGAACATTTTCTTCCTTTCCCTGCTTTTCCTCCTCTTCCTCATCCTTCTCCAGCAAGGAGGGGATGGTAATGGTGCTGAGGTAGAGATACAGTGGCTGTTGTTCAAGGGGCTCCAAGTTCCTAGAAGAGGGAGGGAGAAGATCTGGTTTTGGAGGGAGCCCTCATAAAGGGGCTTCTGGGTAAGGAGACCTGGGAAGAGCGTGGGTGGCTCCCACCCCCTCCCTGCTGCTGGGACAGTGCCTGTTCTGGTGTGGGGGCAGTGGGCCTGGAATGCTGCCTGTGCGTGGCCCTGCCTCCCCCACTTCCGCCCAGGGCATCTGGCCCACACCTGGCTTCTATTAGGAAAACTGCTGCTGGCGGCCAAGGGTTGGTGTGAGCTGAGGGGCCAGCTCCAGGAATAGGCCTTCTGGGAGTACCTTCTCCTGAGATTCTCCTTTCCCACTAGAGGGGAGCGTTGTTGGGGGGTAGTGTCAAGGAAGGAAGTGTTGCCCTCAGTCCAACCTCTGCCCTCCCTGCTCCTGTGGCTGTCCCCCATAGCCTGGAGGCTGGGTGGGGAGGCCTGGGGAGTCCTTCCTCCACTGCCTTTTTTGGACCCTGTCTCTGGTGACCTGAGCTTGGAAGAAGGGATGCTTAGGCAGTTCTCTCCTATTCACACTCCCTAGTTTGTTTTTAGATTGCATTTGTGATCATTTATTATGTCTCAGGACCTTGGCAGGCACCACCTCATTCCACCCACTACCTCCTTACCCTCATGACTGGCCTATAAATTCTGCCCTTTGATCATTTCTGCCCCAGGGTTATACAGCTGAGTAGCAGAGATAGGCTTAGTCTGGGAGAACCTGGGCCCCTCTGCCGTCCCTTTCCTGTGCCAGAGCCCAAGTGGTGGGGGGGGGAGGTGTTCGAGTCCCTGAAACCAAGGTTGTGCCATGGGAAGTATCGGCCCACAGCTGAGGGGTTCCAGGGAGTAGTGAGGCTTTAGTACCCTGCCAGGGGCAGGAGGGGGACTGGGATAAGCCCTCTGACCTCTGGTGTAGGCAGGTGGACCTATCCCTTCTGAGTACCCCTGAGTATCCCTTCTGTTAGGCCTGGGTTGGGGCATCTGGAGCCCAGCACTGAGCCTAGCCAAGGAGGAGCATGTGTGGATGGGGTAGATGCCTTACCACTGGAGAAGGTCCCCTCACCCAAGAGGGAGCCCAGGTCAGTTCTTCCAGCTGCCCTGCCCCATACAGGAAGTTTTGCTGTGTCAACAGAGAAGGGGGGATTTGGCTGCACTGCAGCTGGAATGTTATGTGCCTGCTCCTGTACTGGGAAGGTACTGCCTGATCTCAGCACCTCCTGTTCTCGTATGGAGCCAGGTGTTGGGGAGACATGGGGAAACTGGGATGCTTCTTCGTGAGCAGGATTCCCTGCTAACTGTTGGGACAAAGGCTGTCTATCCCTCGTGAGAAGGAAACCCCCAAGACCTGGCCTGCAGGCTTGGGATTACCACCAGTGGCTTCCCCCTGGGCCTCCTTTGACAGAGCTGGGGCTTGGGTTAGCAGGATGCCTGGGTTCTAACTGCAGCCTCCCTGCTGCCCCAGGAAAATGAGAATCTGGGGATCTGGAAAAGAGGGCTCCTGTTTCCTGAGTCCCTGGAGGTCAGTGAAGAAGAACTTGCCATTTTTGAAATGAAAGTCATACTTGTGATCTAGAGATAGAGGAGAGGGGAGGGGTTCAGTGGCCATCCCTTCCCCATCTATGGGGCTTCCCATGGCCCCTGGGAAGACTGACCTGGGAAGACTGACCTGGGTGTGCCCACAGCTCAAACACTGAGTTTAACCTAAGCTCTTACCTTGTCTTTGCTTCTTGGTTTGGAGACCAGAAGGTGCAGACGGAAAGCTGCAGGGCAAATGGGACTTGCCAGCTCACACCATCCACCCCTGCCCCAACTGCCTGCGCCCAAGGGCCTGCCCTCCCCTCCCCACTGTGAGTTTGTTCAAGGACATTTGTTGGGAATCCAAGGTAGCCAGGGCATAGCCGGGACTCTGGGCTTTTTTGTGGCCCAGGCTCTGCTGTCTTCTAGCTGTGACTTGGTCTCCTTGCCTGTCCTCACTTTAGGTTCTTCTTGCACAGATAGAAAACAATAACCATGCCCACTGCAGGCAGGAGGCTCAAATAGCCAACAGCTGTCTTGCTGGGTGACTTGGGGCAGATATCTTCCTCTCTCTGGACTTCTGGTTTCTCCGTGTGTAAAATAGGAAGGTGGGAGATACAGGCCAAGGTATGTTGCAACCCCAACCTGTGCCTCTGAATGAAAAACCGCTCCATTGCTGCCTGCGGGCCCTGCAGGCTGGGTGTCACCTCCTCTCCCTTACCCCCACCTACCCTCTGCACTGGGCCCTTTGCTCTCCCAGGCCCCCTGCACTCCTGCCCTGGCACACACTTCCTGATCCTTCACATCTTAACTCAAATGTTACCTTAAATCGACTTTTCTCAATTATACTCTTTTTTTTTTTTTTTTTATCCTCACCCGAGGACATTTTTTGATATTTTGTTCAGATAGAGTGGGGGGGAGAGAGAGAAACATCGATGTGAAAGGGACACATCGAGTGGTTGCCACCCACACGACCCAACCAGGGCCGGGGACAAACTGCAACTGAGGTACATGCCCTTAGCGGGAACTGAACCCCAGGTCTCTGCAGACCACAGGCCAATGCTCTAACCACTGAGCAAAACTGGCCAGGGCTTAATTACACTCTTACTATACTCTGCTATCATGCTTTCAAATAATGCACATTAGATCCTGAGTACACTTCACCACTTTTTTTTTATTTTGGTACGCGTCCCTAGCGGGAACCGAACCTGGGACTCTCTGGTCCGCAGGCCGACGCTCCAACTTCTGAGCCAAACTGGCCAGGGCTACTTCAGCACTTTCAACACTTCTCGAAACTGCCCTCCAGAGTAGGTCCCACTATGGTACTCTGTATAGATAAGGAAACTGAGGCACAGAGATCTTGAGTACCTCATAATGGGACGAGGCCCTCAGTGGCAGGGCAGGGTTTTCACCCAGGCAGTCTGACTCCAAAGCTTGCGCCCTTAAGCTCCACTTTACTTTTTCATAGCATTTTTATAACATGTGGTGACGTAGTTATTTTTATTTGGTTCACATCTGCCTCCTGACTTGTATATTCTAAGAGATCTTTTCTGTTCACTGTGTCCCCAGCACCTAGTATAATGTGCAGCTCAAGTGCTTGTATTGAGAAAACAAATGAACAGCCCTGCTTCACCAAAGTATATGACCCTTCATCTGAGATCTGTGTGGCCCCACCACCAGCTCCTAGCACAGTGCCTGTCCTTCGGGAGGCCTCATATGTCTGTTGAGTGAATGAATGGTATTCAGATGTGTTGTGAGCCATCTGGCTTACATATGGGGTATTTGCACACTGTTGAGAGCCCATGTGACACTTCTGACCTACTCTAGGGTGTTGGGGATGGGGCTGACCCTCACCCTGACCCCACAGCCCCTCTTGCGTGGAGAGAGGGGTGTGGGTTCCTGGTTCTCAGGCTCTAGCCCTAACTTCTCTGTGCCGGTTGTGGCTGGGTGGGAAGTAAGCAGTGAGAAAAGCCCCTTGAATGACGCTGAGCTGTTTCCGATGGTCTCCCACGCTGGGGTCTGCCTCTGTGGGCTGGGGAGGGGGCGCTGGGCCAGCTCCTAACAGGCTGCCTCCCTCCCTCATTCATTCCCAAGGATATCGTGGGAAGCTTGGAGGAAGCTGGCCACAGTTTGGGGTGAGCTATTTTTGGTAACAGGGTCTTTTGTCTCAGGCTCTAGAGGCCAGGGTGACTGGGAGGGAGCTGTTTGTATTTCCTCTGGCCGCCTGGACTCTCCCCTGCCTGGGCCCAGGGGACAGGGTCGCCTGTGGTATGAACTCAAGTCTCTCCTCCCTGCATCCCAGGAAGCCTTCCAGCTGGCAGCTGCAGCACCACGGCAGGGCGAAGAGGGGCACTGCTTTGCCCTCTCCAAGGACGTTCAGCAGAACTTGGCATCAGGCCCTCTTCTCAGCCCCCTGGCAGTGTCAGGAGGCAGCAGTAATTCTAGTAATCCCTTGATTTGCACAGCGCTTTGCAACAGGCCTGTTTCTCGCACATAAAGTCTCAGTTGATCCTCTCAACAGCCCTGGGAAGTAGGCAGTTTGGGCAATATGAGCCCCAGTGCACAAGTGAGAAAACTGAAATTCTGAGAGAGCACACAGGTTCCCCAGAGTCTGGGGATGGTGACCAGCAGCTGAGTGCTGCCTCCAGGACACTTGTAGGGCCAATGACATGCTACTGCCCTGATTTGCTGTAGCAAGAGGGCCTGGTAGTGAGCAAAACAGCCTGATAGTTCCCTTATGGGGAGGGTCTGCCTTCTAGCTGCACCAGTGCATTCAGCCGAGGTCCATCCTATAGTGACATGAGACCTCCCCCATCTCTATTCAGCCCCCAGGGGGCCCCGACCTGGCCTTCCTGTGCTCTCAGTCAAGTTGCCTTGGGGTGGCTCAGCTCTTGTCTCCTGCCTCCTACAGAGCACACAGGCCCATGAAAACAGCAGGGATGGCCGGCTAGCGTGGACAAGCACCCGGGAGCACCTTGTATCCACCGGATTCAACCAGGTAGGGCTCCTTAAAGGTGAGCAGGGACTCATACCAAGAGAGCAGAGATGAGGCCCACTGGGAGGCAGGGGCCGCAGGCTAGCTCCAGGCCTGTCCATATACGGCCATTAGTGTAGCCTAGTCTCAGAGCCCCAGGGGACCAATTGCTGCTGAAAACTGGCAGATTCCATTTGCAATAGCTAAGCCTGACCCTGGGAACTGTGGCAACCCCCCCAGGGACAGAGTCCATGAAGGGAAACGCCCCTTGTCCCTTGTCACCTAAGGGTTCTTAAAGGTACAGGACATGAAAACCCAAGATCTTCCTTCCTGGCATGCTTCCCCAACATCACCACAGCCTTCCTAGCTCTGTTCTCAGGCAAGTGCCTCTGTGCCAGGCTGTGTCCCTAGGCACTAGGTCCTGGAGAGCCCCAGGGTCTGACAGACAGGCCCTCTGAGCTGCTCTGAGCCTCTCTCTGCCCCCTCCCTACAGATGCGTGAACATGAAGTGAAGCTGTGGGACACCCGGCACTTTTCCAGCGCCCTCACCTCCCTCACCCTGGACACCTCACCTGGGTAGGAGGAGCCAGCATGTTGGGATAGGCGGCTGGGGGTGGGGTGGGGCAAGGGCCCAGATGATATCTTGATTCAGACCCATGAACAGGCATCACTGCTAAGGGCTCCTGATGCACCGTGGCAGGGCCATCTGCAGAGTAGAGGGGCCTGATCCAGGCAGAAGGGCTTTACCTGGCTCACATCCCATCAGGCAGATGGCTTATTACTGGAGCAGTCAGGTGCCTGAGCTGGGGTGACTGAGTCCTGATTGAGGAGCCCCCTGGAGCTTCACCAGCAGAGGGTGATAATGCAGCGCAGAGTAGGTGGATTAGCTCAACTGACCCATCCTGTGTGGCCACTTAGTCATGGGGAAGGCTTCTGGCCCGGGGACTCAGGTTGGTATATTTTGGTATTTGGGGAGGGGACTGTCACCTGGCAGGCGTATGTGTGGCCAGCTCAAGAATGCACTTGATTTTGCTGTGGGCATTTTGGTGGTGCTGAGGAGACCTGAGGCTACGATAGCAAGGTAGACTTGGGGTGGATGTGGGGTGACATGAGGACAGATGGGCCGGCAGGTTTGGAAACACAAGTAGCAGAGGGAGGCCGGCCTTGAACTTGTGGGCTCTATGAGGCCTCCTCAGCCCTGGCTACATGCCCATCTCTTCTTGTCCTTGGTGAGGGGTTCCTGGTATGCAAATGCACCTCATCCTTCCATCCTCCCCAGAAGTGTGCAGGAGGATTGTGGTGGTGCCCGTGGGGCTCAGGGCTGAGCTGGCTCTCTGCAGAGATGGCCCAGGATCACTGCGGCACAGTAAGTGTTGAGGAGTGACCTGTCCCTTCAGTCCATGTGGACTCCATGTCACGACTGAGGAGAAAGGCTTGGGAGAGTGGGGGACCAGCTTAGCTAGTATGGGAGGAGATGGGGGACTTGGCCCCTGTCCCAAAGCCTTAGCCTTGCTCAGCTATGACTCTTAGAGGTACTTGCTGGGACCCTCAGGCAGGTACATGCAAAGGTCAGAGCAAAGAGAGCACCTTGGTCCTTGGACAGCCTATCAGCCGCTTCCTCTTCTGTTTCACAACGGGGGAAACTGAGTCACAGAGGGTGCTATGACCTCTCCAAGTTCCAGGAGCAGCAGGGGCTGTGTCTGGGGGTGGGGAAAGCTAAGTGCCATAAGAACTGTTAGGAGAAGGGGTAAAGGTCAGGGTAGCATTGATCCTTCACTCCCATCCTCCCTCACAGCCCCTACAGAGGCTGGGGAGCTGGTGAATTCCATTTTGCAAATGAGGAAGGTAAGGCTGAGCAAGTTCCAGGGCCTTCCTCAGAATTACAGTTGGGTGTGAGGCTTTTGCTCATTCTGGGCCCTGGGGATTCAGGGGAGTCACTAGGACCCACATGTGTTGGAGGAAGTGGAACTCCCTGCGGTCTTGGCTCCATATCCAGCACCCCCTCCCTTGGTGCAGATGTGCTGGTATCTTGTCCTCTATGCCTCCCCTGGCCAGACAGTCCCTTCCTTACAGGGCCCTCTAACAGAGGGAGCGAGTTGGTCAACCTGGAAAAGGGACCCAGAAGTAGCCATCAAATACTCCCCACCCACCACTTCCTGCCTTTCAGGTTCCACCACTGGCCTATGAGGGGTCCTGCTCCCCTTGAAGAGCAGCCCCAGCATGGCCCCTGGAGGAGTTAACTGATGCCCAGACCCCACAGTTTCACTGGCCAAGGCTGACCCTGTAATTACAGCAGTTAAGAATAGCCTTGTAGGGCCAGTGAGGCCTGGAATTTCTCAAATCACTCCCAGATGGGCTAGCCACGCCAGTGTCCTGCCCCTTCCATCCCCCAGTCCTGGCCCCTGCCTGGACACCAGGCCCACACCCTTAGCAGAGGAATGGAGACTCTCCAGCCTTCTACAAAGCTGATGGGTGACAGGGATGCATGCCAACCTCCAGGCTGGCCTGAGAGGTAGCAGGTCCCCTGCCCCCCAGGTTCCCTGGAAGCCAGAACCCTATACTGGCCCCCTGGTGTGTGGGAGCTGCTGAAAGAACTGGACTGAAGATGAAAAGTGTATGGGTGGGCATGGCCATGGGCCTCCACTGCACCCCCTCGATTTCTTCTCTGTTTTCCATCTTAATTTAGGCAGAACACTGTGTGTTCTTATGAGAGCTAGAAGGGGCCAGGGGTCAGGCACATAGCCCTCCCAGTCTCCCAGGGAGAACCCAGGGCCCTACCCTCCCAGGGACCTCTGTCTCAGCCCCCACCTATGCCTACCTCTTTGTCATCTCTGTCATTTGTGGAGTTCACCTCATTAAGAGGAGATGCATCATGGTGGGAAGAGCAGGACACTGGGGTCCTATCTGCAAAGCCAGACTCAGACAGCAGGTCCATAGATGGCTGCCCTGTACTTCCTGTGTGTCAGGCCCCATGCTTGGTGTAGGATGCGGGGGTGGGGGTGGACGGTGGCCCAGTCGGGTCTGGTGATGTAGGAGCAGCTTGTGCTCCATCCAAGAGAAACAAAAACACAACCTGTCTCAGGTTTGGTGCTTCTGAGCTGGGCAAATGGTCAGGTGCCAGGGCCATAGGCAGGTAGGGATTCCCCCACCCCATGTTACTGAAGAGACATCTGAGGCCAGAGAAGAGAGTCCTCTGTTGAGATCACCCCAGCAGCAGTGAGAGAGGTTCTGGGATCTCTGCTCTGGTGCCATGGGTGTGCCCTGAGGGATCTGGAAAAGGAGGTTACTCTGACATTCCAAAGGTGTTATCTTAGATGCAAAGACAGGGCATGACTACCCGCTATGATTCGCTTTTAGCTAGGAATTTTTATGGTCAGACCATCCTGTGTGGCTACTTTTAGTATTTGAGTTTATAAGGCCCACAATGCAGGCCTTTTCTGAGCTTGTCAGGTTTAGTATGTGGCCCCTTTTTTGTCCACAGATCCCATACCCAGCATGTTCCTTAGAGATTGTGTGCCCCCTCCCCGCCTGAGTAGCTTTTGTTCACAGTGGCGCCTATCCCTCTCCTGGAGACCCAAGCCCTCCCCCATGGCTCACAGTGCCCTCCTGGGCCAAGGGAGTGGGTGTTGGGTGTTGGGACCTGTCCCTGCCTGCTGTAAGCAAGCTGCTGTTTCTTCTCTCCCAGCTGTTTCCCTATAGACAGGTTGTTGGACATGAAATGGGAATGTGTATAAGCCCATGTGGCACAGGGCCTGTGGCAGCAAGGACCCAACAAGGGGGGTGCTGGCATTTCTCCACATCCACCCCTGGTCCTGACCTGGAGCTGTTGGGATCGCCTTGAGTAGATGCTGCATCTTGGCTTGGCCCCACCCACTCAACCCCTGGCCCTCTCTTCATTCATCCCCCAGCCCCTGATCTGATGGGACACCCCAAGAGCTTTTTCTGGAAAGGCTCACATAAGCCCCCTTTCTTTAGGTCCCACGCACCCCCTGCTGGCTCATGAGGCCAGGTTTGGCTTTGCAGGGAAAACATTTATTCAGCAGCCACCGTGTTCAGCGGCAGCCCATGGGCCCACAATAGCCCCTTTGACAGGGCTGCCGAGGTGGAGGGACAGGCCTCAATGTAGCCGTTTCAGTAATGAGACCCAGGCCCACAGGAAATCCACCTGGGCTGCTAGCTCAGGAAGATGGAGCCCCACCCAGGCCCACTGCCACCACCCTCTGCCCTCATGACCCATTGCTCACCTCCTCCCTTCTCATACCAGAACTCTCAGCAGCCGTTAATTGAATCCAGATCCTCGTGTGGCTGGGCCTGACTCAGTGCTGACATCAATGCCCCAAGTCGCAGGGCCTATTCCCCAGGCCTGACTGAGCTGCCTCCTTTTTGCCAGGGGGTGGTAACCCACAGAAGGACATAGGCATGGGGCCTCGGGGAGGTTTGCTCCAGAATCTGCAGGGCCTCCCTGCCGCCCCAGGGTCCACCATCTGAAAGGTACTAGGAAAAGGTGCTCTGTATCCATTACTGTCCCCAAGCTCCCAACACCACCCCTGGCCATGCCCCTGCCTGTGGTCTTCCTGGAAAACACTCCCACTTCTGGGGTTTTGGAAAGGCAGGCATATCCCAACTGCAGAGAGTAAAGGAGCATCACAGGGCCACTGGGTCTCCACAGGCCAGACTCAGATCTCTGATCCTGTTCCTGAGCCCTAACAGTCTTTTGCAGCCTCCTACCCACAGGGCTCCTGCCATTTAGGATCTGTGCTGCCCTTGACTAAGGCCCCTTCTCTGCAGCTGGAGTAGGAGCCCATGCAGAGGTGCAAAGGGGACTGCAGGGAGGGTGGGCTGTGTGTGCAACCTGGCCCTACACCATCCATGAAGGCCTGGCAGGACATAGCTTGAGGCACCCCCTCCACATAGGAAGGCAGGCATCCTTCCTGTCAGACCCATCCCTGAGAAGGGACCTTTGGGGACCCTCTTGGCATGTATTTGCCATAAGCCTCTTATAGGAGCAGTATACCTCCTGAGCCTGGGTAGGTTAAGGCTGCCGTAACTATTACTCTTTGCTGAGCTTGGAAGCTGCCCAGCTTCTGTCCCTGCACTGGAAGGCTGGACTGGGCACCTCAGTGGAGGCTGGGTGGACATAGCCAGGACAGGACTCGTGGGAATGCCACCTTTCCCACCATGGCCCTCAGCAGAAACCCTCCCAAGCCCAGGGGATGCTGGCGAGGGCTTGGTGTCCACTGGGGAGAGGGGTTCTGGTCCCCAGTTCCCCACAGAGAAGGCTGTCTCTTTATACCCACCCAGCCCAGGAGCCCTTGGGGCCTTGCTAGAAAAACACTCATTTTATTTTATCTTTTATTTTTCTTATAAAAGGCCTTCATATCATCGTTTGTCTTACAAAAACCAAAGTCCTTGTCTCTGAGTTTGAAAAACATTTTCCCAGAATAAATGGGAAAGGATCTCTCATAAATATATTTAAAAAAACAAAAGCAAAACTTGTTCCTAAAGGGTCTTTCTTTCCAGTTTCATTTGTTGGTTCTCTCACTGGGGCCAAAGCTGGGCTACACACCCATCCTTATCCCCTGCTCTCCCTCTGCTTTTTCTGGGGGCTTCCTTCACTGGCCCCCAGTCTCCTTGGATTTGGGGGCCTGGCAGCCCTGGGTCTGTGTTACCAGCACACAGCACAACCTGCCTGCCTGCCCTGCCCCACCCCAGAGGATGCACACTGCAGAGGACAGGGCAGATACCCCATCCTCAGAGGCACTTGGGCTCTGGGGGGTCCTTAGAGGTCTTCACCTGGGTCCCAGCATCTTAGATGAGGAGACCAAGGTCCAGAGAGGGGCAGGGACTTGCTGCAGTCACACACCCCCTGCCCTGATGTGTCCTCTTTGTCATATGGATCTGAGAACTTCTTGGTCTGGCAGCAGGAAGGTGATGGCCAGTCCCAGCAGGGCTGAGAGCCCAGCCCAGTAGTCCATCACTCCCAGTTTAGATGTAGGGCTTAGTGGGAAGGGGCCCTTGGAGCGCAGGCCCTGGGTAGCCCATGAGTGGTACCTCACACTCGGGCCCACCAGGTGGGGCCTCCCCGCCACCCTCACTTGCCATGGGGCCTGGCTCTAAGGGGGCCTTCACCCCCTCCAGCTCTAGGGGCCCTGACCCTACTTGCCCTTTGCCCTGAGCTGCAGCAGCTGTGGCCCGCCCCCGCCGCACAAAGTAGGCTGCCCCTACAGCAGCTAGTGCAGCCAGGAGCACGGCAGCCAGGGCAGGTGCAATGAGAAGTGGCAGATTGCCCTCTCGGGCCTGTGTGACGGGGGCATGGTTGGAGCGCACAGCTGGGGGAGTGTGGGCCTCTCCACAAGCCTCCTCACCCTCAGGTACCCGCCCCACCCCCAGGGGCCTGACACAGATGGAGTAGGTGGCATTGGGCTGAAGCTGCGTGACGGTGTACTCAGCAAGTGAGGCAGGCAGCCGCAGTGTTACCGGCCGCTTGTCGGGGCCTGACAGGTTGCGATAGGTGAGGCGGAGGCTCCTGAGCTGCACAGTGCTGCCCTGCAGGTAGCGCTGCAGCCCTACCCTCAGGGAGGTGGGGCTTACTGGCTCAATCCCAAGGGGCAGGGGTCCAGGAGGCCTCAGCGTGGCTGGAGTGGGGGAGGGCCGCAGCCCCTGTCTCATCAGGCTCTCACAGTACAGGCCAGTGAAACCTTCAGGGCACTGGCAGGCTAGGTAGCCCCGAGCCCCTAGATGACAGGTGCCCCCGTTGAGGCACATGGACGCCGGGCAGTCCTGGGGCTGGGGGTCGGGTCCCATAGTGGGTGGTGTGGCAGGTGGCAGGCTTGGGGCTTTGGCAGCAGGGTCCGTGGGGTTTTGCCAGGTGGGAGCTGGGTTGGAAGATGAAGGTGTGGGTTCCCATGCCAAGGACCTTGTGGTTGGCACTGTAGCTGTGGTGGTGGTGGCTGGGCAGCCAAAGTCAGCGTAGTCAAGGTCCAGGAGCATCTGGCCAGCATTCTTGGGTGGGAAGTGGCAGCGCGTCTCCTCCGGGCTGGCCAGTGCCACGCGGTTCTCCCGCACCCAAGAGCTGAACCAGCTCAGGGGGCACACGCAGTTGAAAGGGTTTCGGGCAGCTGCCAGGAGCCGTAGGCGGGGGAAGAGGCCTGAAAGTTCATGTGGCAAGGCCTGCAGGCTCAAGTTGCTCAGGTCCAGCTCCTGCAGGGCTGCCAGGCCTGCCAGGTCCTCAGGCCGCAGCTGGGCGATGCGGGTGTTGCCAGCCAGCCGCAGGCGTGTCAGTCCCTGTAGGCCCCGGATGGCAGGTGGCACATACTCCAGCTGGTTGTCTGACACATCCAGGTCATGTAGGTTGCGCAGGCGGCCAAAGAGCCCCTCATCCAGTTGCCGTAGCCCCAGGCCAGCCAGCCGTAGCGCCTCCACATTGGCGGTGTCCAGGGCGCCAGGTTCTAGGGCCAGGAGGCTATTGTGGCTGAGGTCCAGCAGCAGCAGGCTCGGCAGGCGCAGCGGGGGCAGTGCCCGAAGCTCATTATCTTGTAGTTTGAGCTCCAAGAGGCGGTCAAGTGCATCAAAGGCGCCAGGCTGGATGTGGTGGATTCGGTTCTTGCCCAGGTAGAGGCGCTCCAGACGCCACAGGCCGCGGAAGGTCTCATTGGTGATCTCACGCAGCCTGTTGGCAGTTAGGTCTAGGTTGCTGAGGTTGGCAAGTGGCCGGAAGACCCCACTGGGCAGGCTGGTGATTTGATTCTGTGACAGGTCAAGGAGCTGCAGGCCCGGCAAGTTGGCAAAAGTGCCTGCATCGAGCGTGGTGATGCCGTTGTCGAAGACGTACAGGCCTGCCGTGTCGGGCGGCACGTCTCTGGGCACCATGGTCCCCTGGCGGGCAGCGCAGAAGACTGTCTGTGGCTGGTTGCACTGGCAGCCAGATGGGCAGCCCTGCACCCCAGGCCCTGGGGCTAGCAGCAGCAGCAGCAACAGGGACAGGGGGACCCTGGAGTGCATCTTTTGGTCCCTGGGTGCAGAGAGGAAAGACAGGAGACTGTGAGTCAGGGGCCCAGGAGACAGCCATGCCAGGAAGGACTGAGAAGGGAATTCAGGGGCCCAGGAGACAGCCATGCCAGGAAGGACTGAGAAGGGAATTCCAAGCCCCCTTCACCACTCCCTGCCCCCAAATCCAATAGCACACTGTAGTTATGAGTCAGCTATACATTGCCTGTCCCATCCCCATCATTCTCTTGCTATGTGACTTTGTACAGTCACATAACCTCATTATGCTATCAGTTGATACTTCCTGCACTGTCACCAGGGTTCAGTGGGTTGATGCACACAGAATGGGGCCCAGCCCCTAAACACTCAAGGACCACAAAAGACACCTATACCTTAACCCCAGCCCTCCCACTTTTCTGCGGCTCAGAGAGAACATGTGATCAAAAAGCATTAGGCTCTGGCCCTTCCTCCAACCCTCCATCCCCAAATCTCTGCTGAGATGGACAGGGAAGCAGAGAGAATGGTGGCTCCCTCCCCACAGCTTCTGGGAGAGAGTGGTGGGCAATGAGCCCAGTGCGTAAGCAGAGAAGCTGGCTGCCCCAGGCCACCGGCCCCTGCCGCCACGCTCTGCATCCTCCAAGTGAGGAGAGACCGCAGTGGGAAGACTTCACATGGAAACTATGGGATCGGTGTTTTTCCACTTGTGAAGTCAGACCTGCCCAGGACGGGAGCAGTGGGATAGCCAGGATGTGGCCAGTGGGGAAGTTCCTAGGGAAGGGTGCAGAGGTGCTGGAGCAGTTGGCAGGTGTCCCCCTGGGGAGGGGTGTAGGGAGGGAACCCTGGTTCATATCCTTCATCCCCCTGCAGGCACAATGATAGAACTAGAGGTGAGGGGGGACACTGGTTGCATGGTGGCCCCAGAGGCAATGCCAAACCTGGAAACACTCCCCAGATTCCTATATCTACCATTTCTTGGGTTCTACTATAGACTGGGCACTGAAGCAGAGCTTCAGCCCTTCCCATGTGCCAGTGCCACTGAGCATTCACAGCCACCTCTTGTAGTCCTGCCAGCAGCTATTCCGAGTGGGAATTATTCTCATCACTCCAGGGGACAGAAAAGGTGGGGCTCCTGGAGGTGCAGTGCTTGCTGTCGTTGCACTACTGAGAAATCTGAGCCAGAGCCCGGGTCCTTAAGTAGGTCCATGTGTAGCTAGACCTGCTGCGGGGGCCCAGTCCTCCTGGGGTGGGGGGCAGATCCCCCAGCCACTCCAGGCTCTAGCTTGTAGCTTGACCTGCCCAAGGCAGGACGGGGCCACACAGCATGGGCCCCCCTTCATTCAGGCTCCTGGGGAAAACCTGGGGGCCATGCCGGCAACAGTCCTTACAATCTGAACTGGTATACAGTCCCAGGGAGGCCAGCACCCCTCCCTTCCAGGCACCTCTGCTTACACAAGGGCCTTTTGTGCTAGGGCTCAGCCTCCCCTTCCCCCACACTGGCCAGCTGTCAGGCCAAGACAGGTAACATGGCCCCCCATCCAGGGTGCCTTATGCCCCACTGCTATCCATTGGGCTGTCCCTCCTCCAGGGAAGTGGACTCCTGGAATATAAGGTGGAGGACAGACAGGTGGTCCTGGGTTGGATTAGACAAGTCACTGGGGAGGCTACTGTGGTCTTAGGCCAGTTCTAGGTAAAGGCCTGTCACCCAGTTTGGGTACCCTGCTCCCCGTAGGGTCCTCTCTGCTTGGGAAGTGGGACCATCAGCCTCTGTACCTTACTAGTTAACAGTGATAACTGGCCTTCAGAAGCTAGCCAGGGATGCCTTCCCTGACCCCTAGCCAGTGCCTCCTTCTTGCTGTCTAGACTCCTGGCTGTCTCATACACCCTTGGCCCTGCCAGTGCCATCTCAAGGGGGCTCTGTGTACCCCACCCGGCCTCCTCCCCTATGAGGACCTGCTCCACCCTCACTGACTCAGAGTTCAGCCTGGTCTCCAGATGTGGGCTATAAGTGTCCCCCCCCCCAATATTCATGGGGGGTGGGGTGAGCCACCTCTCCCTGAATCAGCTCTTCTGGTGGAACAGGCTGGGGTCAGGAAGGGAGCAGCCAGACTTGGTGTGGGAGGGGACCCTACATGTGGCCAGCCTGACCACCCCTGTGATGTTGGCTTCCCAAAGGACTTGGATAAGGTCATGATTTAGAACTCATGCTCCAGTCTGGCAATCCTGGGCCAGGGGTGTCAGAGCTGAGCTGTAAGGTGTAGATAGTGGTCTCTCTCGGCCCCTAGATTTCTTTATCTTTCTCCCAGGACATTTCAGAGTATACACCTCCCAAGACTGGGGCACTGCTGGGGGTGTTCCCCATTCTGCATTGAGGAGGGGGACCAGCATGGGCTCTGGGCTTTGCTCCCTTTAATCACAATAAAGTCATCATGGAGCAGGGAGGCAGGAACTGCTATGGCCCTGTCTGGACCCAGAGTGGCAATCTGGCTGAGTAGCTAGGAGAACCCAGCAGGCAGCTAACCTGTTTCCCACTCCCTAGGAGGCAGGGGTGAGCACCTAGGCCTGAGCCCAGAATCATCACCCAACAAGGAGTTAGCACTGGGGCTTTGGAAAACAGCAAGTGGGGGCTGGTGGTTCCAGGGGCGCTGTCACAGGGTGCCTCGCACCAAGGGCAGATCAGACATCAGACAACCCCTCAGAGGGCCAAGACTGACTGTGGAGGGGCAGGCAACAGGTGTCAGATGGTAGGAGACAGAGGCCTGAATTTGGGCCCAAGTTCTGCCCCTAAATAGCTTCCCAAGTCCCTTCCCACCTGTGGGCCTCAGTTTCTCAGCAGTCTTGCCTCACCCTTCCAGAGTTGTTCTGAGCACCCAGTGTTCTGTTTGTTTTCAAATGGGAAAGTTCTTCTAACAAGTTCTGGAAGCGATTCTGCTTGTTTGGGCTCATGCTGGTGTGTGTGTGCATTGGGGGTGGGGGTGTCTTGTGGCAGGGGTTGGGTCATGGCTGCCTTGCCTAGCCAGTTACAATTTCAGCAAGTCTGAAGAACCAGGGCCCTGGGCTTTGATATCTGATCCACTGACCTGAGGGAGGGAGGTGGGACCTTTCTCTCTGCTAAGGGTGTGGGGAGAGTTCTGGAGGCAGCCCTGGCATTTGGGGGTGTGGGGGGATGGAGGGAAGAAGGTAACATGGTCCAAGACATCTCTCCACCTGGATTCAATACAGCTTTGCCTTGGCCTGGCTCTGCCATGGTTGGGTGGAAAGAGGCAGCAGACAAAGAGGCCTGGGCTCTGCTGCTGGCCTTGCCAAACTCCAAGGAAGTTTTTGGGATTGTGCTTTAGGGTCCGACTGCCTGTGTTTGCAGCCTGGCTCTGTGCTAGCCTGGCCATGGGCCTTCATCTCTGTTCCCATCTGAGAAGTTAGGGGGCTGGAAATAGTGCCTAGTTTTCAGGGCCGTTTAGTTTGTACTTGGAGCACATCTGAGTGGTCAGTCAACATTAGCTACTGAGGGTGTTATCCATAATACCCGAGTCTGCTCAGAGGCAGATGCCATAGTGTTAGAGGGGCTTTGGGTCCCTTTCAGCACAGCTAGGAGGCCCCCTGGACTGAGGGTGAGACCTCCATGTAGAGGCTGCCCCCCAACCTCCACCCATAGGTGTGGGAGAGCAGCCTGATGGGGGGCTGGCCTTTAGTTTTGCAGGGGGTAGAGGGGTGAGCAATCCTCTGGCCAGCCTCCTTCAGCATATGACCTCAGTGGCGGGGGGGGGGGGAGCAGAGTGAGGGCTCTATGAGTAAGGACATCTATCATCAAAGCTCTCAGGGGGATCCAGAGTGCCCACACCCACACCCACACCCAAGTGTGGGACACACATAGGGGTACCCGCTCACACAAAGGCCCTGAGTCAGGCAGCAACTGGCAAGTGGGTGAAACCTGGACATTTGGGTGACTGCATCAGATCTGAGGTTGAAGTATCTTACTGATCCTGGGGAAGGACAGGCCAGCACAACCCCTCTTGTGCCCGATGCTACAGAGTGAATGTAGGGGTCGGGTACTTTAGGCCTGACCCTGGGCCTCTGGGCCTCTGGCTCCCAGTGTTGGCCTGCCTGGGCTAAGTAAGCACTGCCGGCCAGGCCTGGCAGCAGCCCAGCCCAGGAGTCTGCCAACCCCCCAGGCAGGCGGGACTGTGCCGGCGGCCAGGACAGCTGGCTCCAGTTTCGCTGACGTGTCTGAAGAGGTTCAGGGCCCAAGTCAGGCCCACCCATCTCCCCATCACTGGGACAAAGCAGTCTCTGGCCCAGCAGGGCAAAGAGGTTGGGGACCCTGACACTCAATTTGTGACCTCATCCAGTTCCCTTCTTTTCTGGGCTTCCATCTCCCACCTTGAACCCACAGGACTTCTCAACCCCAACTACACATCATAATCACCCTGGCAGCTTTGGAAAGTTCCTGATGCCTGGGCCCCACCCCCGGGCTAACTAAATAAGAATGTCTGGGGTGAGGCCTGGCAGAGCTGTGTTTTGGAAAATCTCTTCGGGTGAGTCTCCCCTCCAGCCAGGGCTCAGACCCTGGGACAGGAGGCAGCAAAGAGGGGGGACAGTCTGGACATCAGTTTGTTTCTCCCAGTCAGGGCAAGATCCCTGAGCTGGTGTGGGAGAAGAGCAGAAGGCTGCCAAGCCCCAGGTGGGGACCTTCTGTGGCACTGTGGGTGACTTGGTAGCCACCAGACCTGTCAGCCCAGGGCAGGAAGATAAGTGACTAAGGCCAATCCACATTTCAAGTGAGCCCTTGGGGCTGTGGGGCGTGTGCCATCTTAGTCAGGAGAGGTGCCACTCTGTTGGGAGAAGACACCTGCTGACCCGGGAGCTATGTGGTGGCTACAGCCCAACTAGAAATGGGCCAGTCCAGATACCACAGCTGGCACGTGCGGGTGTGATGCCACCAGGGCTGGGTTCAGACACAGGGCCTCCTCACTGCCCTGTCCCCACCCAGGGCCAAGCACCCATCAAGTAAGGTCCTAACCCTGCAATTAACCCTGGCTTTGCCAGAGGAAGCCCTTAGTCACCAAAGGAGGCCACCAGCCCCAAGCCAACTGGGCCCAGGCTGTCTGGGGCTTAGACAGGGTCTGAGAAGGAAGTGGCCCCAAAGGAGGTCTTGCCCTTATGCTCACCATACCCAGGAATGTAGGTAACCCTGTGGCAGAAGTGGCCCTTCTTGTCAGCTGATGTGCAAGCAGGTGAGATTGATATGGGGAGCCCCCACCCTGCCCCCACCCTTACTTCTCAGTGCTGCATATCCAGGCCCCAGTGACTGCCCCAGCCCCTTCTCAATGCTAGCCAGCTCTCTCCCTCCTTAATTAAATCTCTCAGGCAGCCTCAGAGGAATGTCAGAGCCTTATTGCATTTCCCTGGAGGAGACTGGTGTGGGGGGGTCCTTCCCCAACTGTGGAGAAGAACTGGCTCCTCGCCTGTCCCCAACCCCTTAAACCGAGGTGGTCTAAGGGAGCCTGCTTCAGCCTTTCCTCATACCCAGGAAGCTGGAATGAGGAAAAGCGGGGGAGGCCTGCAGGCCTGGCCGGCCAGGCGGCCCAGCCAGCTAAGAGAAAGCAATCCGGCTGACTCTGGAATGTGGAAACCGATAAAAGGAAGGCTGAGCCTGCGCCCGCCCGTGGTGCATGCAGACTCCCGCAGCACCCCTGCCCACCCCCAAACATAGCCCTACTCCAGTCACGCGCACACAGACACACGCCCACACCCAAAACACACCCAATGGACTGTGTTCACACACACACACACACACACACACACACACACACTCCCCCGCCCCCTTCTCCAAGAACTCTCACAAATTCCACAGCAGTGAGGGGAGCTGGTTTTCTTGGCAGTGCAGACAGAACCTTGGGCTCCCCAGCCCAGGGCGGAGACTAAGGAGAGCTAAGGGGGGCTCCAGAAGGGGTCACTAACCCATTTAGGTGGCATTGCTGCCCTTCCCATGAGCTGAGGGTTTGCCAGTGGTCAGGGATGTTTCTCTGGTCACCAGGGGGTACTGTCTGGCTGGCCTGCTGAGGTGAAAGCTGCCTCCTGGGCCGAGCTGGAACCCCACTTCCCTGTTCCCAGGAACTGCCTAGCCCAAGGGTAGGATCCATTTATAAGCCCCCATGAAGACTCAACTCTCTTTACCTGGGGCTTGTCCCAACCACCTCAGGGCTATAGTGGGGGGTGTCAGGAATGGGAGCCAGAAACTGGACTCATCTCCTGCCCAGGGTATCTCCTTGGCCCTGGCGCTGCCTGCCAGAAGGGCCTTCCTGGGGAAAGTAGAGGTATGAGCAATGTCTAAGGTCTTCTTGTATTGAAATCACTCTCCCATTTCCAGTTTAGAGAGAGGCCATCCCAGCAAATGTCCTGGAACACCAGCCCACACTAGTCCCATCTGCGACTCTGGACCCCACAGGTCCCAGGGTGGCTGTTTCTGTTTACAGCAGCCCAAAGCCAGGGTGGTGGGGACAGGCCATGCCCAGGCCCCCAGCCTGGCATGAGTATACTCGTCCCTCCCTAGGCCCAGGAGAGGCCAAATAATGGTCTGGAGGGGATCCAGCTGGGCTGCTCATTACCAGAGCCCTCTTCCTGCCTCTGACACTCTGTTTACAGAAGCTCTGGGGCCTGATTCCCCTGGGAGAAGACAGCAAACTCAGGGGACTACTCTCCCATCCCCCCCACCCACTTGCACTGTTGGGCCTTGCTAACAGCTGGACCCTAAGTGGACTTCACTACCTGCTGGATCAGTTTGAATGGACCCTACTAGGAGGTTACCCGCCTAGCCATCCCTTTATGCCTTCAACACCCAAAAGTCCAGCCTACTGGGAAGGGTCCTTTGAGATACAGTCCAGTCCCCCAGAAGCTCTTGGCCTGGAGAGGGGGCAGTGGGCCCTGATACCTTGCTCCAGAGCCTCACCTGCCCTTAGTGCAAAAGACAAGCAGGGGGACACTGGGACTGTCAGGGTTTCTTTTCCTCCTTCCCACCTTTCGGACTCCATCCCTAGGTCCCAGGGGGAGAAGTGGTCAGGGACCCTGGTTACAGAATGGTTGGCACCAATCAGTTGATCTGCCAGTGACCACAGGGGGAACCCAGCAGCCTTCAGGCCCTAGCGCTGCCAGCCCTGGGGCACAAAGGACTAGGCTGGCTCCAGGCCATTGGGTTCAAAGCCCAAGCAAAGCCCCTTCTCTGGAAGAGGCAGAGATGATAATACCTGTACCCCAGGCACTCAAGGTCTGCAGTGGGGTGGAGTGGAGACCAGGGGTGGGGGTTGGGAGTGGGGGGATGGAATGGTGCATTAATACCTGCCAGCCACCCGCTTACACCTCCCTAGGGCTGCATACCTGTGCCTCACTCCACCCCACCTCTGTCCTGAGTGACAGGGGCACCAGGGGCCCAGAACCAGACTGTCCCACTTTAAGAGGTAAAAGTAACCCAAGACTATGGCGTGGCCAGCCCCTCAGAGGGACTTGATTCATAAAACTGGTCATCCTGGAGAGCCCAGCCGTGGGAGGAGGAAGCGAGGGAGGGGGGTGTTTATTTTGTCTGCTCACAGACCCGCCGAATGGCCGGTGAGCCGTGTACACACATCCGCGCGCGCACCCAGACACGGGACTGTCCGCGCCCGGGTCGGCCCAGGTGATGGTGTGGGGCTGAAGGCGCAGGCCCGCCCTGAGTGCGGGTGCGCGCGGTGGATCAGCGCATGTGCATAACCCACCACGGTGGCGCCCCCCCTCCCCCCCCCCGGCCGCAGCCCCCCCTGCGCGGCAGACACTCACCAGACAGAAGCAGCGGGAGCCGGGCGGGGCGGGCCGCGGCCTCAGTCCTTCCCCGCCGGCCAGAGCGGAGGGTTCCTGGGTCCCGAGGCAGCGTCCGCGTACCCCCGCCGCGGGCTCAGGCTGCGGTGTCAGCTCGCGGGAGGCGGATCACGCCTTTAAGGCTGGGGGGAGGGGCTGTCGCTGGCTGGGGGCGGGGTCGCTCCCCATTGGCCGGGCCGCACCGGGGCCAAGGGAGACCCACCGCCCCCTCAACTAGGGTCTTTTGGCTGGGTGTCTTGGCCTTCACCCTGCCACCCCCTGACCTAGGGGGCCGGAGAGATCTTGTCTCACCCCGTCTGGAATCAGGACTGCAACCCTCCAGGCGGTTCTACCGCTTGTTTGCCTTACGACCCTGGGCAGGTCCCTGTTTTTCGTGTACAAACAAGCGGATTTCAGTGAGACAGAGTCTCAAACCCTGATGCTGTGACACATCAGACAGGTGGCATAAAATTGAGTAGCAGACCCCAGAGCCTGTGCAGACCTGGAAAGGCAGGGGAGGAAGAGAAGTTGTAAGAACTCAGCCTCCACAACCTGCCTTAGCCTGCCAGAGCTTTGGATTTTTCAAGAGAAACTGGAAATCTGGATTTTATTTTTTTGAGGTGAAATCTCTCAATGTGCTATTGTTGGTAGCTAATCCCAATTTCAAAAACTCCTGGGCAGGCCCTATAGAGCCCTTTTGAGGGCCTCCTAGGTACAAAATCTAACACCAAATCTGAGTTCTGTGGTCCTTTAGCCATGAGAGCTTTCAGGGCTGTGAGCATCCCTGGACCACCTTTCACACATTTTAGATGAAGGGACTGAGACACAGGAAGGGGAAATGACCATCTGCCCAAGGCCTCACAGTTACAGGCAGCTCCAAAGCCAGAGTGTGTATGTGGGGGTGGGGGACTGGGATGGAGTGGGAGGTTGGGCCTCACCGTCAGTGGGTGGGGCCTGGGTGAATCTGACAGTGGCCCTTGATAGGGCAGGAAGGACCGGTGCCAGGGGCTGGACTAGTTTAGAAAAATCCCCTTCCTTGGAGTATTCCAGGAAAAGGTTCTTCCCTCCTCCCCATACATGTTTGTGGTCAGAGGCATGCCTCAGAGCTTTGGGACCCAGCTCAGCTCCTGAGCTCCAGAGGGCCCTGGGACACCCGCCTCCTCTTCTGGCCCAGCCTGCAGCCAGAGCCTTTGCCTGTGCCAGATGGAATTTCAGGGCCCACTGGAGGGCTTGTCCCATGAGGCTGGGCCACACCAAGGGGAGCTGGAAGGGGGTGCAGGTGGTCTTTGCAGGACTTGATCACCCCCAAAAGGCAGGATAGTCTCCATGTCCATTTGCTAATGAGCTAAGCAGGGTTCAGCTGCTACACTCACTTCCCAGACTTCTCCTCTCAACTCCTAGCCTCCTTAGGGCCTCTTCCCCACAGGGCCCCTTTTCAGGACAGGCAGGGGTCTGGACACCACACCTGCATCCTTTGCTTATCTTGATACTTGTGGATGTGTAGCATAACTTGTGGACCTCTGTTCCTGGACCACAGTTGGCCCTTGGGTGTGTTTCATTTGGCTTGTATGGGACTTTTTAAAACTTTGATGCAATTGCAAACATTAAAATCCGGTGGTTTCACATTAAAACGGGACTTCCCAGCTTGCCTTGAACAGGAACTCTCAGCTGAGGCCAAGTGGCAGCTGCCCCCTCTGACCAAGCCTCAGGCTCAGTTCACCCCAGTCCCCACCACTCCCAGTTGTCTCACATGAGGCTGCTTCACTCATTCAGTTTCCTCAAGCATTTGAGTTTGCAGTCAGTACCATTGGGTCTGTTTAGACTGTCTCTATGCCTCTGCCTTTGGGTCCTGTGTCCCTTAACACCCTCAGGCGTATCCACAGATACTGTAGGAAGGAGGGTTGCTCTGAGAACCTTTAGCCTGACTTTCCCCAGAGAACAGGTCTTCCAGACAGGCCCCGAAGCCTCTTACCTCTACAGCCAGTTCTCTTTTTTTAAAAATATGTTTTTATTGATTTTTTTAGAGAGAGAGAGAAAAACATCGATTGGCTGCCTCCTGCACACCTCCTACTGGGGATCGAGCCCACAACCCGGGTATGTGCCCTGACTGGGAATTGAACGGGGACTTCTCAGTCCATGGGATGATGCTCAATCCACTGAACCACACTGGCCGGGCAATAGCCAGTTCTTGATGATGGAGAGACCCCACCTGCCTAAATGGTCCATCTCCTGCCCTGATCTTGCACCCTGGACTCAGACAGGCCATGCTCTTATCCACCCAGAGGTTCAAGGGCAGCTTCCAAGAGACCACTCCCCAGTTTGTCCATCCTTTCCTTATATGGCTTCAAGACACCACCTCCCTTTAATTTTTATTTGCATTTATATTTTTAATCCTCACCTGAGGATACTTTTCCATTGGTTTTTATTTTATTATTTTTTTTATCTTCACCTGAGGACATTTTTGCATTTATCTCCAGATAGAGCGGGAGAGAGTGAAGAAGAGAGAGAAACATCAATGTGAGAGAGACACATCAAGTGGTCACCACCCACACGACCCCTACCAAGGCCAGAAACCAACTGCAACCGAGGCACATGCCTCAGGTGGGAACCAAACCCGGGACTCTGGTCCACGGGCCGATGCTCCAACCGCTGAGCCAAACTGGCCAGGGCTCCATTGGTTTTTATTTTATTATTTTTTAATTAATTTATTTTTGTTACAGATGTTTCTCCTTTTCCCCCCACTGATAGCCTCCTCCCCTTCCCTCCCTGCCCTGTCCCCAGCTTTGTTGTCCATGTCCATTGTTCATGCATCCATTGGTTTTTAGATAGAGTAGAAGGGAGGGGACAGGGGGAGAGAGAGAGACATCAATTGGTTGCCTCCTGCCTGGCCAGTGTAGCGCAGTGGTTGAACATTGACCCATGCACCAGGAGGTCACCAGTTCGATTCCTGGTCAGGGCACATGCCCAGGTTGTGGGCCTGATCCCCAGTGGGGGGACATGCAGGAGGCAGCCAGTCAATGTTCTCTCTCATTGATGTTTCTCTCTCTCCTGCTCCCTTCCTCTTTCTCTCTAATGTCAATTAAGAGGAAAAAAAAATTAACAATAGTGGTTGCTTCCCACATGACCCTGACCAGGGCAGGGGATCAAACCTGCAACCCAGGTATGTGTCCTTGACCAGCAATCAAACCCGCAACCCTTTGGTTCATGGGCTGATACTCTAATTGCTGGGCCAAAACAGCCAGGGCCATCACCTCCCTTTAGAAGCTGGTTACCTGAAGCTTCTTTAAGGGAGGGAGCTAAGGAGTATGAGGCAGAGCTTGGTCCATGGGGGTCCCCACTGTCCAGCCTGGGTGACAGAGACAGATCCAAGGAACCTGGACTGCTTTGGATTAGTGGCAATGCCAGGATATCTACATTGGTGAGCTGGTGGGGAGAACCAGAGAACACCTAATGAAGCTGCTTTTCCTACCAGACACACTCCCCAGTAATTCCTATGCTAATTGTAGGAATATTGGGAGAGCTGATGGAATTATCAGGGACTGACCCTTCCCCCACATGACCCACTCTGTACCACCATCATTGTGCATCTTCTGGGACCTGGGCTAGGGCTAGGGGGCAGATCTGAGCTCTAAACTGGACCTCGGTCAGAGTCCTTTCCAGTGGCAGGCCCAGATGTCAGTCCTCCCCCTGTGCCATGGCAGTGGGAGAGGTAATTGTGCCAGTACCTCTGGCCTTCTGCCAGGCAGGGGCTCTGTTCTGCATTCTGGACCCAGAACTGGCTTGGCTCTCTTTATAAGGCCTGGGATCAGGCCCCAGCTAGCTGTTGGCCAGCCCTTGGGGCTGGTGCCATGACCCCATTTCCTAGCCAGTGCTTTGGCAGGCAGGTGCTCCTGCCTGACTGAGCTGCCCAGATAGCTCTGCTTGAGGCGAGGAAGACTGGCTTGACCTGTTGGAGGAGCCAGCCCTGCCCTCTGTGACTTCCTGCCCCCACACCCCCAGCACCTGAGTCAGTAGGCTGGCCAGCTGGGACTGATTGGGTGGGGGTGCAGGGAGGCCAGGTCAAACCTCTTAGGGAGGTTGGTTTAGAGCACTGGTGAGCCATCAAAGCTGTAGTGGAACCCACAGTCCCACCAGTTTTCTCCAAGGCAGCAGGAGTGTCCCAGCCCTCTTGCCCTCAGACTCTGCCCTGAACCCACCACCTCTTGTTTCTACTCCTCCTACTCATGTCCACGTGGTACTCTCTGCTCAGTGCACATCTGCTCCTACTTAAGATGTGCCATCAACTTTTCGTTGTTTGTCTGATGGGGGCAGAACATTCCTCCTGGTGCACCCAGACCCTAACCTGTCTTGCCTCTAACCTCCCCATTCCAGGCCTCATACTTTCACCCTCATTGCTTATGCCACCAGCCACATTGTCCTCCTTATTCCTCAAACAGGCCATGCACCCACCTGCCATAGGCCCTTTTCTCATGCTGTTCTTTCTCCCTGAACTCTCTCCCCTGGATGTGGGAATATCTCCTCTGTTTTCTGCCATGTGTCCTCAAGGACTTTTCCTTCACGTGTTTATCTGTGGACTGTGTCTGCCTCTCTAGGTTGGGAGCTCCTTGAGGTCAGAGGTGAGGTCTTTTGTATACCTCCAGTCATATCTATAGGTATTGTCAAGGGCTAAGCACAGACCAGCTTGCCTAAGGAATGAATGATTGAGAATGAATTTAGTGAAAGCCTTGTTAGAGCTGTTATAGGGACCTGCATCTAACACCCCTGGAGCCAGCATCAGTGATGGGGCACCCCAGACCACACATCTACTTTGTCCCTCCTGCCTGCCCCCTCCCCTAAGGCAGGCAGTAGTCAGATCAGGTCAAGAAGGACAGTTCTGAGTCCAACCCTGCTGGACCCGAGGTAATTAAAGGTTGTGTTACTCACAGGTGACCAGCCCAGTGTCCTCCAGGAAGCTGTGGAAACACCCAGGGCCCCACCCATCTTCTTAGCTCACTCTGTAGCGCCCAGCAGGGTGTGTGTGGTGGGGGTGGGGGTGGGGGTGGTGGGAGGTGGGCAGCAGGCAAGCTTTGGGAAGCTGGCTGGGAGGGTAGACAGGCAGGGGAGGAGAGGGCTGGGCCCTTTGTTGCCCGGGTGAGGGATGAAGGCAGCTGTCACAGCTGGGTGACCTCTGACCACTAGGACCACAGTGAAGACAGGGTTCTGTGTGAGAATAAGTGAGGTGGGGACCCAAGCCCCCAGGTCCCCAGGGACATAAGACCAAGACTAAATGGATGAAGACACCTGCCAGAGTTCTTCTGGCCCCCCCCCCCCCCCCCCCCCGAGACCCTGGACTAGAAAGCATCCACAGGGTTGGGAGTTGCAAAGGGGCCTCTGCAGGGCCTGTAGAGGGGCATCGTAAATCCCTGGGCAGCAATAGGCCCTTGATCAAGACCAGATGAGCACAGAGCAGCAGGGGTGCTGGGGGCCTCCAGCCTGCCCTCCATGTTCCCAGCCACCGCCCCTCCCAGGCCTGCCTTGGGAACAGGGGGGATGAAGAATGGGGAGGCAAGGAAGTGTGACAGCAGAGGAGGCCCTGCTCTGGCCTATGGCTCAGGCTTGGGCATAGGGGTTCAAGGTCAGTGCTGAGGTGGGTCTGAGTCTCTAAGACGTCATCAAGACCCCAGGAAGCTGGGATGACTGAGGAGATGGCCCCCAAACTTTAGTGCAGACCTGGAGTACCCACCTGGCTACACTGGATGGGGATGGAGGGAATCCCCCAGTTCCAGCACCTTTTCACCTGCCCCAGGAATGCTGGCCTAATGTCTAGGCTGGCTAAGGTGGGATCAGGGGCAAAATGTTTGTGGGGTCTGCCTGGGGTAAGGTTGGGGCTGAGGTGTAGAAAGAGGGGATGGTTCTCCTGTGCCCAGGGCCCAGCACAAGTCCTGAATGAAGTAGGTAGGCATATGGAAGACTCGGGAAGAGAAAGTCTAGAATGTAGGGACATGCTTGGTGTGTTGGTAGCACAGGGAGATGAGACAGAGGGTCCTGGGAGACCAGCTGGTTACAGCTGGAGGGGCCACATCACTCGCAGCCCCTGTGGTGCTTGGCCTGAGCTCTTATCTGGGGTCACAAAGCTCATAGACCTCTTACTGCCCCTGGCCCATGAGTAGCCAGCTCCACCCACCGACCAGTTCTCTTTCCCCCAGGTCTCTGATGCCCCTGCTGGACCCAGACTCCGGGCTCCTGGTCCTGGCAGGAAAGGTGAGGGAGAAGCTGGAACCACACTCCCACTCTCACCCCTACCCATGTTCACCCATATCTGGCTGGTGCCTTCACTTGCCAGGCCTGTCCCTGACCTTTGACCTAAGCAGACAGCTGGGAGAGTGGAGAGTACAGGATGCTACGACCACCCCCAGAAAGGAGTAACTAGAACAGTGTCCCCCAAGCTCCACCAGTGCCAGGCTGAGCAGCTTCCTATTAGTGTCTGGGCCTCCAAGTCTCCATCCATGAATGTCAGCTTCATGAGGACAGGCTGAAAATGGGGCAGTGTTAGCATACAGTAGGCATTTTGTAAATACTGAACATATGCTCTCAGTGCTTACTCCGTGTGTGCTGTTGAACAGGTGAGAAGGTCCACTAAGGGCTCACTTCATTGTCTAGCGCAGATTGGTGCCTAGTTGATATCTGTCATGCTTCTGTAGTTCAGGTTCTTGGAGTGGTGTGGGAGAGCTGGTATTGGACCTGGGGCTGCCTCAGATCACCAGGGTCCTCAGACTAGGCTCGTTTCAGGGTGAGAGTCAGTTGTACTGTTACGAGGTGGTCCCCCAGCAGATGGCATTGAGCCCAGGTAAGCCCTGCCCTTCACCCGCCCCTCCCCTCCCCTCCCCTTTCTGTTACTTTGAGGGGGGGCTGTTTTTCTTCTTCCTTTCTCTTTTTCCTCCTGCTCTTTTCTCTTTCCTTCCTCTTTCTTCCCTTCCCCTCCCATCCCCTGACCTATAGTTTCCCCAATAGTGACACAGTGCCTCCTGGAGAGTGTGCTTCGGGGGGCTGCACTTGTGCCCCGGAGGGCGCTGGCTGTCATGGGCTGTGAGGTGCTCCGAGTCCTTCAGCTGAGTGACACAGCCATCATGCCCATCAGCTACCACGTGCCCCGCAAGGTGAGGGGGGCCTGGGTGAGGGTCTGGAAGGGTCTGGGGGATTCGTGCTTCACTGGCCACATATCTGTTGCCACTAGGCTGTGGAGTTCCATGAGGACCTGTTCCCTGATACTGCAGGCTGTATGCCCTCCTCTGAACCCCATGCCTGGTGGGCTGGGAGCAACCAGCAGGTAGGGCCAAGGCCTGGCTGGCCACTCCTGGTCTCCACCAGCCCCTGGAAGCACTCCATACAGCAACCCCATGCGTGGCCCCACAGTCCAGCCATGCACTAACGCAGCTGCCCTGTGTTCCCCATCCCTTCCCACCCCTCAACTGCTTCCTCTCCCCATAGGTGCAGAGGGTCAGTCTCAACCCAGCCTGTCAGCCCCACTGCAGCTTCACTTCCCACCTGGTGCCCCCTGCAGAGCCCTCCCCTGGTGCAGTCCAGCCTGCAGAGCTGTCCACAGGCGACAAGGATCCCAGTGTGAGTGCCAGGGCTGCCTGCTTCTCAACACCACAGTGGGAGCCCCCATGGTCTTTTTAACCTTTTGTAACTGTCAAACATAACAGACAAAGAAACTCACAGTATTCTCTAAATTGAACATTTAGTAGAGAGACTGTTACATAAAATCTAGATTTCTGGCTTCTCTTGAAATATTGGCAGATCTTAACCACCCTGGGCCCACCTTCTCACAAATGCTGGGAGCCAGCAGCTGCCACCTGCTGTCCCCATGGTTTGAAGTTCACTTAACCCCCATGTTACCCCCACATGAGCATCTGCGATTATGCCCCTTCCCCACGTCCTAGATCAGGGCTTCATGCCCAGCTCAGTGTCCTACAGTCCAGGAGGAGGAGCCCAGAGTGATGATCCCAGCATCCTATCTCTTTGGCCAACATGCCAAGGGGCCTGTGACTGACCCCAGGTGCTTTGCCCCCAGGAGGGCTTCTCTTCCCCTTCTAGCTCTCTGATCTCACCCTCCACGCCATCTAGCCTGGGGCCCTCATTCTCCAGCACCAGTGGCATCGGCACCAGCCCCAGCCAGAGGTCACTGCAGAGCCTTCTGGGTAAGGGGGGGGGGGCTGCCCCTTCTACCCCCAGTCCAGTCATCCTCCTCTGTGCCCAGTCCTGTCTCTCTTCCTGGTGGAGTCACATGTCCTGTGATATGAAGTCAGTCTCATCTAGAAGTGAGTGGCCTGGACATTCCCTGGACCCCTTAGCTTCCACGGAGATACCTTGAATTTCATTCTCAGGCGCCATTTGGGCCAGTTATGTTGGTTGGCTGGACCAGCAGAGGTCTGGGCTTGGGCACATGCCCTGCATGATGCTGCAGGGAGGGGAACAAGCAGCCAGAACATAGGGCTGGCCTGGGGTTCTCCCACAGGGCAGCACAGGGCATCCTCATAAGGCTCTGTGTCATTGCCACCCACTAGGCCCCAGTTCCAAGTTCCGCCATGCTCACGGCACTGTCCTACACCGAGACAGCCATATCACCAACCTCAAGGGGCTCAACCTCACCACTCCTGGTGAGAGCGATGGCTTCTGTGCCAACCAGCTACGTGTGGCTGTGCCCCTGCTCGGCAGCGGTGGGCAGGTGGCTGTGCTTGAGGTGAGAGCTCCACCGTACTACTGCTGCCCCCAAGTCCCTGCAGGACACTAAAGGTATTGGGTACCCACACCAGCCCACATTCTCTGAGCACAAACCATGTCCTAGGCACCCACCCAGTGTGCCCTTTAATTCTCCCAGCTGCCTCATGTGGGGGTGCCACTCTTATCCCCATTTTATAGATGAGAATGGTGAGGCACAGAGAAGTTAATGACCTGCTGGGTCATACAGCTGTGTAAGTGGTGGAGCTGGGGATATGAACCCAGGCCACCTGAGCCCCAAACTGGAGCTCTTTCTACCACTCCATGCTTCCCCCCACCTCACTTTCTGGGGCCTCACGGTTGGCACTTAAGGCTCAGAGTGTGAGGTAGCTGAGGCTGAGAGCTTGGGCCACCCAGCAATGGGGCATCGGCTACAGAGGATGGGGACCCAGACATGCTGCTTGCCTTGCAGCCCTGCCTATTATTAACGGGACTCGGGGTGGGGGCACCTCCCACAGCTGCGGAAGCCAGGCCGCCTGCCTGATACAGCACTGCCCACGCTTCAGAATGGGACAGCCGTGACCGATCTGGCTTGGGACCCCTTTGACCCCCACCGCCTTGCTGTGGGTAAGGAGGCTGGGTGCTGGGTTTGAGGGGTGTCCCAGGGTCTTAAATGGGAGCAGGGGGAGCACAAGTGTCTTGGGTCCAGCAGTGTTGAGCCTTTGCTCTCTGCAGCCGGGGAAGATGCCAGGATTCGTCTGTGGCGGGTGCCCCCAGAGGGCCTGGAAGAAGTGCTTACCACCCCTGAGGCTGTGCTCACAGGTCAGGTGGGCCCTAGTAGGGGCAGGGAGGTTGAGGGCAAGCAGTGACTCCTGAGGAGCTCAGTGTCACCCCATGCTTTGTCTCCAGGTCACACAGAGAAAATCTACTCTCTACGCTTCCACCCCCTGGCGGCTGACCTGCTGGCCTCTTCTTCCTATGACCTTACCATTAGAATCTGGGACCTTCAGGCTAGAGTCGAGCGGTTGAGGCTACAGGGCCACCAGGACCAGGTAGGACAGCTGTGGGTACAAGCGCCCATATACAGGGTGAGAGGCCGCTTCTCACCTCCTCATCTGCCCCCAGATATTTGGCCTGGCCTGGAGTCCCAATGGGCAGCAGCTGGCCACTGTCTGCAAGGATGGATGCTTGCGGATCTATGAGCCCCGGAGTGGCCCTGAACCCCTGCAAGTAAGCAAGATGGAATAGTGGGCAGTCCTCAGGCCCAGCGGGGGGCCTGGCTGGGCCTCATGTGCTGTATTCCAACAGGAAGGTCCAGGGCCTGAGGGGGCCCGTGGAGCCCGCATCGTCTGGGTGTGTGATGGTCAATGTTTGCTGGTATCTGGCTTTGATAGGTGAGGACTCAGGAACTACCATCCCTATTTGCAAACTTCAGAAGCCCCTTGTGTCCCTCTCTCCTTGACACACTTACAACTGTCTGGCATGCAGAAGCTGTCTTTACCCATCATTTATTGGATGGATGGATGGATGGATGGATGGATGGATGGATAGGGAGATAGGTAGATGGGAAGGAAGGGAACAATGAGTCAAATGGGGGCACAGAGGGATAAAAGCTGGGTCTGTTGCAAGGAGACCATGCTTGGTAGGGACCAGTTGAAGCACACGAAACACAGAAGCAAGCCTACTGGAGAGGGCCACGGACTGGGCATTTTTCACTTTGGAGGAGGATCAGGGAGGGCCTCCTAAGGGATGTGTCATTTGAACTGCGTCACAAAGGGGCTAATAACCAGAGGATATCAAATGTGGGTGGAAAGACCAGAAAGCTGACCAACCTAGCTAGAGCAGAGGGTGGGAAATACCTTGGGGAGAAAAGTCCAGACTTAGTGGGCCACATCGGCCATAGGACAGGTGCCAGGGCCAGGACTGTGTGTGCTGGGGAGAAGTTGGAGGATGGCAAAGGGGGACAGTAGTTAGGGAGAAGAGGTTGAGGCAGGCGACAGGTTAGGACACTGTTGCATTAGGCCAGGCCAGTAATTCTAAGGGCTGGATCACAAGAAGATGGACAGAGGCCTTTCCTCTGGTCCTGAGGCCCTGAGGCCCCCAGCTTGACAAGACCGGGGTCCTTGCTGGAGTCTTTGTCCTGCCTCATGCCCCTCCATCGACCTGTTTCGGCATCCTTCCCCCACCCCCTTCTGCAGCCGAAGTGAACGCCAGCTACTCCTGTACTCAGCCAAGGCCCTGGCTAGTGGCCCCTTGGCAGTGCTGGGGCTGGACGTAGCTCCTTCCACCCTGTTGCCCAGCTATGACCCAGACACCGGCCTGGTGCTACTCACAGGCAAGGTAGGCTGGGGTGCAAAGGTGGGGGTGGTGGGCAAGTTAGAGGAGGTCAGGCTAAGGCAGCTTTAGCTCACCACTTCACTGTCCCATCTACCCATCCCTGCCAGGGCGACACCCGCGTGTTCCTGTATGAACTGCTCCCAGAGGCCCCTTTCTTCCTGGAGTGCAACAGCTTCACTTCACCTGACCCCCACAAGGTGAGCCCTGAAGTGCCATCCCTGCCATCCCCGCCATCCTCCTTCCCTGGGTGGCACTACATGGCTCCCCTGCCCTCTACTGGCCATTTGGGGAAGTGCAGGAGCATGTGGGGTGTGCTCAGCAGCTCCCTGGAGCTGGTGGTTAAATTTAACCATTATTAAAAGTTAAACTATATAAGGTTAGGTTATACAAACCTGCAAATAAGTTACAGTCGGCCCTCGTTTATCGCAGTTAATCAGTTCCAGACTCTACCACTATAAATGAATTTCTGCGAAGTAGACTTCTTTATTTATACAGTCGTCCCTCACCCCTTCCCACTTCAACATTCGTGGCTTAACCGCGATAGAGTGAAGCTGTGCACGTCGAAGCACGAAGTGGCCAGGGACCACAGTATACTAAAAATGAAGGCAAGCCCTGGCTGGTGTGTCTCGGTTGGAGTGTTGTCCCAAATACCAAAAGGTCGTGGGTGCAATTTCTTGTCAGGTCACATACCTAGATTGTGGGGCCAATCCCTGGTCAGGGCATGTATGAAAGGCAAGCACTGGATGTTTCTCTTTCTCTCTCTCTCCTTCTCTCTCTCTTCCCCTCTCTCTCTTCACTTTGCTCTAAGATCCATAAGCATAACCTCAGGTGAGGATTTTTTTTAAATGAAGGCGCCCTAGACTGTGTTGCTAAGTGGTTAGAGCATCGGCCTGTACAACAAATGGTCACGTGTTTGATTCCTGGTCAAGAGCATGTACCTGGTTTGCAGGTTCAGTCTCCAGCTTTGGTCGGGGCACATTCTGGAGGCAGTCAGTCAATGTGTCTCTCACATGATGTTTCTCTCTTTTTCTCCCCCTCCCTCTCACTCTTCTACCTCCCTCCCTTCCACTCTCACTAAAAATCAGTGGAAAAAATATCCTCAGGTGAGGATTAACAAAAAAAAAAAAAAAAAAAAAATGAAGGCAGTAAATACTCAATTTATCATTTCCTATTATTTTACCCAATTTTATTATTTTTTATGCCATTGAGGTTATTTACATCTGTCAGATCTGTCCAATGGAAAATACAATATGATAGCATGCTACTGCACATCCCTTTCTCCATCTGTATGCAACAAGTCAGTTAAATCAGCTATGGCAGTAGTTTTCAAACCATGGAAATCAGCAAATATTACATATCAGAGTGTTTTTCCTCCAGAGAGCCTGTTGTTAAACATGTATCAGCCATGACCGATCTTCCAGTGATGGGCCTTGGTCCTGGTGGTCCTAAGTGAGGGGTGCTGGCACCCTGAGGGTCCAGGTGCCCAGCTGTGAGCTTTGGGCTCCAGCTCCAGCATGACTCCCCTACCCTCTTAGGGCTTTGTTCTCCTGCCCAAGACAGAGTGTGATGTGCGTGAAGTAGAGTTTGCCCGATGCCTACGGCTTCGCCAGACCTCCTTGGAGCCTGTCGCCTTCCGGTTGCCCAGAGTCAGGGTAAGGATGGGGCCTAGTATGACAATACCCAGCTCCTGTCAGGGGTTTTGGGGCCTGACTGGCCCTGTCCCAAAACTTCCCTCCTCACTGCTTTTTGGGGCACCTATTCCCCTACCCTGCTAAGATTTGGAAACTCCAGACTGGTGTCCAGGTCTTGCCAAGCCCTGCTCCCAATGCATGCTAGTGTGCCCTGGGCCTCTGGTCAGTGCCTCAGGGCAGTCCCTTCCTCCCTCCCTGCAGAAAGAGTTCTTCCAGGATGATGTGTTCCCAGACACGGCCGTGAGCTGGGAGCCGGTGCTCAGTGCCAAAGACTGGCTGGGAGGCGCTAACAGACAGCCCCGGCTTCTCAGCCTGCAGCCCTCTGGCATGACCCCAGGTCAGAAGAGGGACTAGGGTGGGTAGGTAGGATGCAGGGAGTGGGTGGGGGTTAGAGAAAGGGGCAGAAGGCAGATACTCTATCCCTACTGGCATGCAAAAACCTCTGTACTTCTAAGGATGGGATGGGATGGCTTTATCTCCAGACTCAGTCTCTAAGCCACTAGGGGGCAGGGCCCAGGGTCTGTGTTGCCATTACAAGTCCCTTCCCCCAGTACACACACACTCACATACTCACACATACACACAGCCTTGTGAACAGAGGGTTGAGTAACAGTTAATGCTACCTCTGGAGGTTTCTGCAACAGAATCCCCTAGGTGGCTGGTTCCAAAGGGTTGGGCAAAGATCCCCCACTGAATGGACTCTTGTGCCTGATACTTGTCCTTGCTCCACCCCAGTGAGCCAGGCCCCCCGTGAAGCCCCTGCCCGTCGGGCTCCATCCTCAGCACTCTACCTGGAAGAGAAGTCAGATCAGCAAAAGAAGGAAGAGGTAGGCACAGGAGAGGGCTGACTGTGGAGAGTACAGGGTTCCCTCTGTTGCCCCTCAGTTCTCTATCCTGACCCACACTGGGACAGGAGCCAGTGTCACACCCCTTTCAGTTGGAGAGCTTGATGAGGAAACCTTCCAGAGCCCTGAAGTTGACTGTTTTCACCTATGGGACACAGCTTGAGAAGCCAGGGAATGGCAGAGAGAGGCCCTGGCCTGGCCTGTCCCAACCTAACCAGAACCAGAGGTTTTGGACCTAAGTGCATTTGGGACTATGGTGCACACTTGAGCCTCTGAGGCAATGTGCAGGCAGCTGCCCTGTGATGCTGGTGCAGCACGTCACAGTATGTCTGCCTCTGGCTCTTCCATCTTTGTAGAACTGTTTTCTTCAGTGAAAACCATCAACTTTGTTGGGGCACTAATGAAAATGGCTCTTTCACAACCTTGATGGGGTTCAAAGTGGAGTCTGACATTGTCGGGGTCAGAGGTCCTTTTCCCTTCCCACCTCTTTGTCCACTCTCCCAGCTGCTGAATGCCATGGTGGCAAAGCTGGGGAATCGGGAAGACCCACTCCCCCAGGATTCATTTGAAGGTGTGGACGAGGATGAATGGGTGAGTGAATGAGTGGGCCTGGCATCCCATCCCTCCCCTACTCATCCCTGCAGCATGTGCTACCTCCCTTCCCCACATCCTCTCAATTCCACCCACTTCTTGGTTTATCTCCCCAGGACTAGTTTGCCCCGAGCCACCTCTGGCCTCACCTGCCGTTGCCACCTCCTAGAACCACCTAGTGCCCCTGCACACCTCATATCTTACCCTCAAATTGGAAGGCATCTCTCGGCTTTGGCACAACTCATCCCAGAAACCCTGGCTTTCTTTGGGCCTTGAGCACTTCCATGCCCTCTGGGTCCTGCTAAAACACCCATGGATTGCCTGCATCTCTGCTTTCTCTGGTACTGCCCACTTCTCAGCTGCCTGCTAGCATGTGGAGCCAGTGGCATGGGGGTGGGATGAGGTGGGGGGGGGGCAGGAGGGGTCAATAGCATGTCTCTGGGCAGGCCCTGGGCTCCCTGTTTCCCTACTCTGGCCTGGGCTGTCTTCACTGAGCATCTTCAGTTATTACATGCTGCCTCATCTTGCCTGCTTTCCCAATTTTGGTCAGTGGCCTCAGGGGCTGGCCCCCTGCCAAGCTGTTTGGAGCAGCACCAGCCTCAGGGGTCTGAGACCAGTCACTCTGCTTCCCAGGCTTGAAGCCAGGAGAAGGGGGCAACAGGCTGGTGGCCTGATTAAGGGAGTGTGAGCCCCACAGGGGCTGGCCTACACATGCCTGGGATATTTTCAGCAATTAAACTTTTCTAAGCCTGCCACTTCTTGTGCTGCTGTGGTCTCTGGGTTGGCTGGGAGAGGAAGGGGACAGGAAATATGAGTGAGGGTTTCCCCTGGTCCCAGGATCCACTTTGCTCCTGAGGCCATTTCAGCTGCATGCTTCTGGGAGTTCATTCATTCATACAGCAGAGGTATCCATCCAGCAGTGCTCTGGATGATAGATACTGTAAATCAGAAGTGACATGAGCCTCTCAAGGTACTTATTATAGTCTTATTATGCAGGGGAGCCATATTGTGTGCAAGTAAGCAAATAGAGAGCTGTGAAGGAGATAAATTACGTGGAAGAGTGATTGGGATGCAGGGGGGAACAGGGTGTTCAGGGTCTGAGAAGGTAACATTTAAGAAGAGGGCTAAGGTCCAAAATCCAAGAAGCCAAAGAGAGAGCTGTGAGAACATTTCAGACAGGGAAGGATGGCCTGGGTGCTGAGGGAAGAAAGAATTTGGAGAGTTGGAGGGCAGGAAAGAAGGGCAGTGGTCTGTGACATAGCACAAAACAGCCTGACTCATTTCATTCAACAAACATTGGGTGCCTTTCCTGTATCAGCCACTCTTCCAGGTGCTGACCTCCAAGAGTGGAGAAAAGAGATAAAAGGTAGCCACCAGGAATCCACATTCTAGTGGCAGGGAAGAGATTATAAACAATAAAAATAAATGAATAACATAATATGGTAAGAGATGATAATATAAATGGAACCCAAGTTCGGCTGCCTGCCACCACAAAAGACAAACTCATTAGACAGATGCTGGTGAGAAGGGAAAGTTTTATTCAAGTGCTGGTCACCTGAGGAGATGGGGGACTCAACATCTCTGTGCAGACAGAGGTTTTTAGAAGGAGGGAGAGGGAAAGAACAAAGAAATCAAGGGAAGGGGTTTGTAAAGTTCTCTATGTGTAGTGTAGTACAGTCCATTCTACTAAGGACCTTGAAACTCGTCAAGTGATGGTCTAATGTGTACCATCCTGGTTCTACACTTGAAGGTTAGCAAATCTCCCAAAACTGTGATGACTGAAGGTTGGAGTCTGTATCTTCTGAAGTTAGTTCCTAGGATTCTTTTTTTTAATGTGTTTATTGATATTTATGTATTTATTAATCCTCACCCAAGAATATTTTTCTATTTATCTTCAGATAGAGTGGGAGGGAGAGAAAGGGAGAGAAAGAAAAACATCTGTGTGAGAGGGATGTTTGCCTCCTGCACGACCCCGACTAGGGCCGGGGATGCACTGCAACTGAGGTACCTGCCAACCTTGACCAGAATCGAACCTGTGACTCTTTGATCCGCGGGCCAGTGCTCTAAAGCTGAGCCAAACTGGCCAGGGCTGTTGATTGATTTTGAGAGAGAGAAGAAGAGGACAGAGATAGAAACATCAATGAGAGAGAAACATTGATTGGCTGCCTCCTGCATGCCCCCTACTGGGGATCAAGCAGCAACCCAGGCATGTGCCCTGACCGGTAATCAAACCAGCAACCTCTGTATGCATGAGTTGCAGCTCAACCACTGAGCCATACCAGTAGGCCAGTTCCTAGGATTCTTATACAAACATGCTTTTTATCTACAAACTACATATTCATCAGGGTCAGCATTTACAGAAGCAATATCAAAAGAATAGTGGGGTTGGTTACAATTTTCCACTGTTACAATAATAGCTTTGGGAAAAGGGAAGATTAAGAATGGAGGTTTAAGCCAGACACAAAAGGCCACATATAGTATGATTCCATTTACATGAAACTTCCAGACAGAATAGATTTGTGGTGGCAGAGGGGAGGGGGAAATTGGCAGTGACTGCTAATGGTAGTGAGTTTTGGGGGGGGGGGGTTATGAAAATGTTCTGGAACTAGTAACTATGAAGATACTAAAAAGCATTTAATTGTACACTTAAAAAGATGAATTGTATGGTGTGTGAAATTATATCTCAATAATTATAAGTGTTGGTAGGGGTAAGGGTGGGACCTCATTGAGAAGGTGACATTCTAGCAAAGAATTGAAGGAGGAAGGAATGAGCCGTTCTTTCCAGGCAGAAGGAACCTGGAATGAAGCCTATTTTGAAGTTTTCTCCTTTTTAAAATACTTGTGAGAACTTGGTATCATGCTCATTATTTTCATGTGACGTTGTGTGTTTATTGCATATCTTTTAGTCCCACATATTTTGGCAAAAGCAAAGGAAGATATTGGTCCACTTCGGACCGATGTATTCTACGGTTCCTAGGGCATCAGGTTAAGCAACAGGGCCAGAAAGGGACCTAGGACTGTCCCTGATTACCTTCAGAGCCCGAGGTGGGGCCCGCCCCGCCCCCAACTTTGCCTACGTCTTATGCGCAACCACCGACACTCCGCTCCCCCTGGATCAAGGCTATGCGCATGCTCAGTGCGGCGTCGCGCACGCGCTCTCCGTAGCTTCCCTTGACCTTTGACCCGCCTGCCGCCCTTGAGCCGCGGCCGCAGAGCTTGGAAGACGGATCCCGCGCTCCCGAGGCAGAGCGGCGGTCATGGTGAGGCCTGAGTCGGGGGCTCTCTGGAAGAAGAGACGCTATTTCGGGGGCGGGGTGGGGGCGGCGAGTTCCGGCTGGGCTCCGGCAGGGCTCCGGCTGGGCAGCGGGCGCGCCGTTCCTCTTACGTGCCCCGCGGGAAGCGAGGCCGAAGGCGTCGCACCTGGGGCTACCTAGGCGAGCGCTGGAGGCTTGGAAGCCGGGGAGAGCGACTGGCTGGAAGGCAGGGCGGACCTGGCCGGCCGAAAAATGCCCAGCAGATGTGACCGCCATGTCCGCCAGCCCATGTGCGAGCAGAGATGGAATCTAGCCCGGCCCCGGAGCCTCCGCTCCGTCCCGGGGCTAGCTAGATGTTGGTGTCGTCCTATTATTGTGCCCATTTGAAAGCTGGCAAAACGGGCACTGAGACTTACCCAGTAAAGTGGCAGAACTGGCCGGGGCTGGAATCAGGCCCTGCGACACTGAAAACTGAGCGTTTCTGCAGTACCACTGGCACAGCCAGTCCACCGACCTGGGCCACACTGGCTGTGTCAGGTCACTTGGGACCCCTTTAAAAATGCAGGGACCGGCCCCGGTCGGGGTCGTGGGGGAGGCCACCAATCGATGTGTCTCTCTGACATCTATGTTTCTCTCTCTCCCCCTCCCTCCCTCCCACTCTTATCTAAAAAAAAAAAAAAAAGGTCAGTGGAAAAATTGGTGAGGATTAAAAAAAATCAACCGGTGAATGCATAAGTAAGTGGAATAACAAATCTGTCTCTCTTCCACCCCCCCCCTTTTTCTCTTTCTCAAATCACTACATATATATATATATATATATATATATTCCCTCCCTCCTTTCTGTTTACCTTCAGGGAGAGAGAGAGAGAGAGAGAGAGAGAGAGAGAGGGAAACAGCAACGTGAGAGGGACATAGGGACTGGTTGCCTCCCGCACAACCCCCACCAGGGCCGGGGGCAAACCACAACCGAGATACGCGTGCCCTTGGCTGGGATCAAATCCGAGACTAATTGGTCCGAGGTCTGATGCTCTACCACTGAGCCAAACCAGCCAGGGCGGAAATCAGTATATTTTTTTAAATGCAGAGTCCTGAGCTCTACCCCCTGTTCTCAAAGTGATTGATGGAAAAAGGTTTGGGGAGCTGATTCTTTTTGTTGTTATTTTAATCCTCACCGGAGGATATTTTTTCATTGATTTTTAGAGAGACTGGAAGGGAGGGTGGGAAGGTCAGGGAAAGGGAGAGAGATCCTCCGGCCAGGGCTGGGGAACCACTTCTTAATTGAAAGTGATAGGGATAACAAGCACTTACAAGTGCCAGTCCCGAGCTGATGCTTTATGTAATTTTCATTTAATTTTTATGAAGTCAGTTCTCTGTGTCCCCTTTTCAGAGAAGGAACCTGGATCTCCAATAGTTTGACTTCTCCAGGATCACTCATCCCACAAGTGTCAGAGACACCTTGAGCCTAGCTCCTTTTGTGTCCTGAGACTCACATTGTTCTTGCCTTATAATAGTCATTGCCATTTGTTGAGGTCTCCTGATGAACCCTTGCTGAACTAGGTCCTTCACACCCACTCCCACATGTAACTCTGAGCCACCCGTGGGGCTGAGTAAAATATGGCTCTGGAGGAGTTTGTATCCTGTAGGAGAAGGTAGACCAGTCCATAAATAAAGACAATATAATATATGTATGCCCTGGCCAGTTTGGCTCAGCGGTTAGAGCGTCGGCCTGCGGTCCGGAGAGACCCGGGTTCGGTTCCCGCTAAGGGCACGTACTTCGGTTGCAGTTTGTCCCCGGCCCTGGTTGGTCGTGCGGGTGGCAGCCACTCGATGTGTCCCTTCACGTCGATGTTTCTCTCTCTCTCTCCCTTCCTCTCTCTCCCTCCCACTCTATCTGTACAAAAAATGGAAAAATATCCTCGGGTGAGGATAAAAAAAAAAAAAATTAAAAAAAAAAAATATATATATGTATAGGAGAAGAATGAGTGCTGTGGGGAGGTAGAAATGGGAGGAGTCTGGGAAGGTTTCACTTGGGTAAGGGGGGTGACATGACTAAGTCTTGAAGGATATTGGATTTTAACCGTATTGGAGTAGAAGGGAGGATATTCAAGGTTAATGGGTATGGATTTTTTTGAGGGGGTGTGATGAAAATGTTCTGGAACTAGTGATGGTGGTCACACAGCTTTGTTAATACGCTAGAAAGTACTGAATTACGCACTTTAGAAGAGTGACTTGTATAATATGTGAATTCAGAGCTGCAAGATTTCGGTAAAGAAGTAGAGGAGCTGATCTAGGAGTGGGTGGTGGAGAGGTGAGGGGAGAAGAAACCAGAGGTCATTTGTAGCTGGGCAGAGCTGGGGAGTGGGCTGAATTTGCAGACAGTGTTGGTGGAGAATTGTGTGTATTGTGGGCCCTCGTTCAGCAGAGGATGTGGGAGACATTTGGAAATTCTGTCTGGGGGCTTAGAGATTACGAGACTTGAGTTTGGCCACAGCGTAACTGATGGCAACTTGGTTAAGTGCCACATTCATTCAAATACATATCAGGCACCTGCTGTGCCAGTCATAGGCGGGGCCTGCACATACCGTGGCAAATGTGACATTTGTGGTCCTGACCTCCCTCCTGCCTAGTTGTGATACTAACAGCTGTTTGCAGGGGCCCTGTGTGAACAGAGCCCCCTTCTTATCTCTGTGTCATTGAGAGAAAGGGGTGAATTTCAGTGGCTGTCTCTGCCTAACAGCCTGAGGGCCTACAGCCATTCCTTAAAGGCGTTGAACATCGGTCTGTCTGAAAGCCAGGCTCCCTTCTTGATGCACTTGATGTGGATAAACCACAATCCTGAGTGCTACCTGACCCCCACACTACTGTCCTCCTTTGCCCCAGCTTTGGGACTTCATTAGGCCACCATGCTTTCCGAATGAGAAAGCATGTGTGCTGTCCACAGTGGGTCCCAGGCTCAGAATCCTGTGGCTCTAACCTCTGCTCCTTGACAGCTTTGCTTGAAGTTGGATGCTGTGTCAGCCAGTTGTTCTGGCCTAGGATCTTCAGGCCCAGGTGTCCGTGGATTATGGGCTTTCTGGGAGAGGCCTCAGCCAGTGGTTATCTTCACCTGTGGTAGCAATAGCTGGCAGAACTCTGTTCCCCATCAATCCTCAGTTCTGAGCATAGTTGACCCACAGCTGTTGCTCAGCAGGTGTCTGGGCATTGAATAGGTAGATGAGAGGCTTGGCTACACACCTGATCTCTAGACCATTCAACACCAAGTAGGATCTAGTCCAGAAGCAAAGGAAACTGTTGGGTTGCTCTGGATATGCCTCTGTCTGTCTGTCCTCTTAGTCTTATGTACATTGCCTCCTGAGAGTCTTACAGGTCTCTTGTGAGGAAGGTATTATTCTCCCCATTTTGTAGATAAGAAAACTGAAATTCAGAGAGGTTGAGTAATTTGCCCAGGGCCACACAGCTAACAAGTAAAGCTGGGATTCCAGGTTATGTCTGCCCAGTTCTAAAGCAGCATTCTCACTCTTCTTTCACAATGCTTCTGAGGTCCCTGGGAATGTGGCCTGGCTTTTTGCAGTAATTAGAGAACCTATCAAATGAGGTGCTTTATTGGGAGAAGCATTGTTATTCCATAGTTACTAGCCATTGTCAAATTTTGGGAAACAGAGAATTAAATGAAAACCAACATTTATTGAGCAACTACTATGTCATCAGGCTCTATGCCAGGCATTTTATGAACATTACCTCATTTAATCCCTATGGCAGCCCCATTGTTGGTGAGGAACTTGAGGCTCAGGGAGGTCAAGAACTTGTCCAGGGCATTCAGCTAGAATTTGCACACAGGTGATCCCAAAGCTTGCTTGTGTAACCACAATACCACACTGCCTTCCCTGGGAGATGACTCTCGCAGGAACCTTGGTAGCCTCAATAAGCCAACCAGGCAGCTCCCTTGGCCACTGGGGTGACCTCTGAAACTTTGCAGACCAACGCAGCCTTTCCTGCAGCCATGGAGCTCTGGCAACTGGAACCATGGGGACACCATGCCACTTTGGTTTGAAGCCTGCAGGGGATGGTTGGGACAGTTGCCCAGTTGCAGCCTTGTTCTTAACATTCATTGTTTAGCAACAGTTACTGCCTTGAGCAGAGAAGTAAACCAGTTAGTACACGGTGGAACAGTGGGGTTGCATTTGGGTATGTGGCAGTAGAGGAAGATGTATTCTGAGTGTTGAGGGTGTACCAGGCTGAGGGAGCCCTCTGGAGTCACCTAGTGGCCTATCAGTCAGTCTCTCTGTCACTCAGACCAGCAGTTCATCTCAGAGCCTTCTGTCCCACTTGAGAGTGGCTTTAGGTGGGGTTGGGGGTTCAGGTGAGGCTTCCCAATCAGCAGTATGTCCATTGTTTGTCTTTATACCAGCAGGCAGCTGGCTGCAACCCTGCCCCTTCCTTTGATCACAGGAGTCTTCACTGAACTTTGGTTTCTGGTGTGAAATATGGGGCTTATAAAATTTCCATGTACTTGTGAAATCCAAACCTCCATTTATTCATGCCTGACAATGGCCCAAAATCATGCCCTGCCCCATCCATTAGGGAAAGGCAGGTTTGATGAAGGCCAAACAAAGCCAGTTCTGGAGCCCAGATTCCATTGAAATCTGACAAGACCCTCTGGCCTCTGGATTGGGTCTTTGCTCCTTGTCAGATTGCTTTGTTGCCCTGCCTGCAGACTCTAAGACCCTGTGTGAGGTGGGCAGCCTAGGGATGCCATGGCTGATAGCACTGGCTTTGGGATCCCTGCCCACCTTCCCCTGAGTACTAACTAGCTGTGTGTCCTAAATACTTCTGTGCCTGTGTCTTTTTTTTTTCTTTTGATTTTGTTGTTTTTTTGTGCCTGTGTCTTGAGTTGTTGGGATTAAATGGCTTAGTCAGTACTTGTTGATAGGAAATCCAATGACAGAAAAGTACAAAGAACAAGGGAAACCACTTGGATGTACCCCATGAACAGTGTTGACTTGTAGTGAGCATTATCCCAGGCGTCCTCTATGTATCCATGTTTGTACCATCACACATGGTCATTTTCACATATGCTGGTTATACTTAATCTCTGTTCACAGTAAGATGCCCATCTCAGCCATCTTCCTAGCTGACTGCTACCTGGACATTTCTTATGCTTTCTCCCAGTTTTGGTTCTCCCGTCCCTCTGCCTAAGTAACCCCAGTATTCCTGTCATAATTCTACCTGCCCTTCAAAACCCATCCCAGTAGAAATTCCATTGTCTTCCATCTATCTATCTCTATCGCATTCCTGTGTATTAGTCCATCACCTCTCCATGCCTCTGGTCACATGCTTAATGAGGCTCCCTGCTTGCCTCTGTGGCATATGGAACCACATGATCTTAGGGTAGAACACTGCCATGTGGCACTGCCGTGGAAGATTTCCCTGCAAGGCCAAGTGGGTGTGGGAGCTCCAAGAGTACCAAGGGTGGCCTGTGTATCTTTGTTGTCTGAATGTTGCCTCTCAGTGAGTGAGTGAATGAATGAGTTGAACCAGTGGAGAAACAGGTGACATCCCTGCTCTCCCTCATTACTTGGTCCTTGATGTGTTTGTTTAAATGCCCGCCTCTGGGCCTTTCGTTCCTGGCAGGTATAAAGTTTTTGCTCTGTTGTTGTGTTGAAAAGAATACCCTTGAATAGTGTTGGGAGAATTAGAATAGCTCTGAATTTCCCCCACAGTAGAATGAAGGTTGGACCAGCTAGTACCAGAAGCACAGAAAGTGCCCTTGTTGGCCTGGATGGCAAAGTGAGTTAGTGGTGAGTCTGGGACCCACCCCCATTTCTGGCTCAGGCCACAGTATTATTCCTGAAGCCAGTGGCTTCTGTGCCCTGCAGCCAGTTTGCCTTGGTTCCTGTCTGCCTCTTCCAGAGGCCAAAGGAGAGCCCCATCTGCCTCTGGGGACTCAGTCAGGTTTACTCCCTTGCCTGCTATCTCATGAATACCTGAAGCCACCCAAAGCAGCTTTACATGAGAAAACAAAGCCTGTGGCTGCTGTTATGTGCTTTATTACCTCAACTCTCTGGAGCCCTTACCACTCAGCAGCCATTTCCAGGGTACTACTATCTCTGGCCTGCTAACCAGATGCCTGCTTTGCCCACAGGCCAAGTACCTGGCCCAGATCATTGTGATGGGGGCACAGGTGGTGGGCAGGGCCTTTGCCCGGGCCCTGCGGCAGGAATTTGCAGGTAAGCTTGACCACTCTCTCCCCCTGGGGTGGGAGCTCCTGTCCAAGTCAGATTTCCCCATAGCAGTGGGACTCTAATGCTGGGCCAGTTGTGAATGCAGGAACTCTCTGTGGGCAGGAGTCTGGCAGGTTGGGTGGCCTGGAGCACTTCCCATGGTGGGGGGCAGTGCTGGACTTTGGGGCATTCTCATAAAAGAGAGACCTGGTTGACATGAGCATCCAGGCAGGAGTTGGCAAACCGGCTTACCTGGCCATCTGTTTTTATAAAGTTTTATTGGAACACAGCCACACCCTCTGGCTGCTTTTAAGGCAGAGTCCAACATGGACTAATTGGCCTGCAAAGCCTAAAATACTTTTTGATCCCCTAAGAAAAATTATACAGGCTTCTGAATCTAGGGTCATTGAAAAGGAAGTAGTCAGTCACCTGAGCAGCCTGCTTTGGTGGCCTAGGTAACCAATGGGCAGCTAATCTTGACAGAGCTATTGCTGCCTCCTCCTGCCTACAACTTCACTTTGCTCCCCTTAGTGGCCTGAAGATCCCAAACTTTCTATGTGACTGGATAAGGGAGTAGTGAAGAGGGACAGGGTAGTCTTGTGGTCTAGGCTTGCTACTAGGCTTGGTGACCAGACCCTGCCCCTAGTGGAGCAAATCTGACCTTACTTCACTATTCCTCCATTCCCCCCCCCCACCCCAAAACACTCCCAGAGACGTGCCCTCTGACTGCTTCTGCCCCTGTGTATCACTATATCTCCTCCCATGCCACTTGGCAGGGATGAGTCACCCAGATGGAAGGCAGGGGGAGCTCTGGGCTGCTGAGGGCCGAGCACTAACCTGCATGTTCATACAGCCAGCAGGGCAGCAGCTGATGCCCGGGGACGTGCCGGACATCAGTCTGCAGCTGCCTCTAACCTGTCTGGCCTCAGCCTTCAGGAGGCACAACAGATTCTCAATGTCTCCAAGTTGAACCCTGAGGAGATCCAGAAGGTGAGGCCACTGGGCTGGCTCAAGTAGCGGGGCGGGCCAGCATTGTGGGGCAGAGTAAGGGAGGCCTGGCGGAAAGGGGTGGGTGGGGACTTTGGCTGCAGCCAGCTGGGTCTCCGACTTGTGGGAGTCAATGTCCCTTGTTAGTTTTTAGGCCCAAGGTAGGCAGTAGCAGAGGCATAGAGCAGTTGGTGGTAGTAGCTGAATCCTTCCCTCCGTGGGTACCTGTCCTCCTTTCTGCCCCTTAGTGGTTGCTGCGGCTTATATGGAGTTTCAGGCACACAGGGTGGAGGGGTCGAGCCCTTTTGCTTTCCTTCTTTGTCATCTAGCTTCCCCCGCCTCTGTAATCCAGAGACTGCACACCTCTCACCGTCTCCCCTCCTCTGCAGAACTACGAACACCTATTCAAAGTGAACGATAAATCTGTGGGCGGCTCCTTCTACCTGCAGTCAAAGGTGAGTGGTCTTTGCTGCTGGGAGGAGGGCAAGGCATGTTCCAGACATTTCAGAGCTTGGCAGGTAGAAAGGTGTGCAGACCTTTCCCTGGTGTCACTCCTGGCTGCCTCAGCTGTTGGGCTCTGTCAGCCTGAGTCCTGTGTCAGCCTGGACAGTGGCCCTCCCAACAGCGATGGCTTTGAGGGAAGAGGACCATTAGCTGGTGGATTGCTAGAAGCAGCTCTCAGGTCCCACGTGACAGTCCATATGTGCCCTGGGCTCTGTCTCCTTTTGAGGGGAAGCTCCCGGGCCACCCTTCCCACCCTGGTCACTTTACCTGCCCACTGCTGTCCAGGACTTACAACTGGGACTGGACCATCTTGTGCAGGCCACCCTATCTAGCTGTTTGTAACGCCTTCTCCAGGTGGTCCGAGCCAAGGAGCGCCTGGAGGAGGAGCTCCGAATCCAGGCCCAGGAGGACAGAGACAAAGAGCAGAGGCCCCAAACGTGACCACTTGGCTCTTCCCACCCACCCCACCCTCTACCTCTAATTTATAGCTCGGTAATAAATGTCTTTTCTGCATTTCTCAAGTGCTCACATTCAAATTCCAGGAGGCAGACTATTCTTCCTGCCAGTCATGGGTGGGGGAGGGAGGGAGGGAACAAGGGGCTGGGGTGGGTAAGTTTCACAAGAAGCCAGCCAGCCTGTCTGCCTGTGGAGAGCCAGCTGAGTTCTGTCAAGTACTGGACACAGCCACTCCTGCTATTACAGTGCTAGCACTAGGTCCCTCCTATAGTATCATTATTTTGGGGTCTGCTCCTGCTCTCCCCACTGGGGGACGGAGCCCTGGACACCCAAACTTCATCATAGGTTGCCTCTCCACATCTGGGTTTGACTCTAGCATCTCAGTAATTTGGGCAGAACACTCCATGAAGCCTCTCATTGCACTGAGGTTCAGGAGCTGGGTCTTCCCAAGAGCTAAGCCACTCACCAAAGCCACAGGAAAAGGCCCTGAGCCTGTTTGGCTTTGTCTAGAATCCTGCATTTCAGCTCCTAGTACTCCTGCTCCCTCAGCACCTGCCCCCTCCCACCCTTCCCTTCCAGCAGCAGATTGAGAGGTGATGGTCTCAGAACAGGGCCTCTGGGTGCTGCAGTCTGGGGAAGTTGGAAGCCCCAGAGCCAGACACAGGGCAGTTAGAAGTGGTTTCTTGTTGGGGAGCCCAGCTTCTGGCACATCTGAGACAGAAACCATCTTTGCAACTCACTTTTATTGTTTCTTTATAAACTTCCTCTCACATGGAGAAATATATTGTTATAGTCATTAGCTTATCTTTTTTTTTTTTTTTTTTTACTCTATGCTAACAGCAGTGGAGCCAAGAGGAGGAAAAACATAAGCTACGATAGAAAGGCACTTAGAACCTGTTAAAATACTGATATCCTGGAATGTGCAACAACAAACCAACAACAACACGTACACCAGCCCTCTTGAGCCTGGTCTATCACTGAGTCACATGCTGAGCTAATGTCACCTTCCAGTGCCCTGTTCCTCTGCTCCCTGGGTTTGAATCTCAAACCCTTCATCCCTCAACTGGGGACTTAAAGGCCTGGGTCCTAGATAGGGCCCGAAGAAAGGAGACCAGCTCCTTCTTGTTTTGCTCACAGCCCCTTCGAGAGGCAGAGCCAGCACTGCCAGGCCCTGTAAGGGTGGGCTGGGTCAGGGTGACCCCTCTGGGACAGAAGGGCAGTCCAGAAAAGGGTAGGGGTCAGCAGAGCTGCTGAGGAACAGCAGGGTACTGTGGAGCCACAGGGCTACTAAGGACCCCACTGCTGTCCTGCAGCTCCCTTGTTCTACCGCTAGGGGAAGGGAAGGATTGCTCACTGAAGCCAAGGGCAGGGCAGGCCTAGGAGCCAAAGCTCCTGCCAGTTAGACCAGTGCCTCCTCGGGGCACATGAAGGGCTCAGGGTGGGGGAAGCACATGCTGCATTTTCAGGGCCTGGTGGGAGAGCCCACTCCACAGGGTTGGGCAGTGGGCACCTGGAACACCAGAATCCTTGGCTTAGTCTGGCCCCGGGATTAAAAAGAACCTCTAGGATTGGGGAACAGCATGTTGCAAATCCAGGCTCCTTTTACCAACTTCCCCTTCCCAGGTGGAGGGGCTGGGCCTCCTATGGCCATTCTTGACTACTTCACCATTTCCCCAGCCCAGGGCCTCAGTCCATGGCCTCTGGAAAGCTCCCATGCCCAGTACTGGCCTGTAGCCCTCCCTCACCTGTGTGCTGGCTGTAACTTTGTACCCCCAGAATGAGAGCTGTGTCCCAACCTGGGGTCACCCCCAGCCAGCTTCTTGCCTCCTACCAGACTGCAGGCTTCTACAGCCCCTAATGCAAGAGGGACATTATCCTTGGCCAGGCCCAACCAGTTCCCTGAACCAGGCAGTCCCGAGGGCCCAGCACCTCCCTTCCCCACACTCCAGGGCTCCCTAAAAGGTAGAGGAAAGAGGCCAGTGGTAAAGGGGCAGCTGAGTGGTCAGCTGTCCCCTCACTTTGGAGAGCATCATTCAGCCCAGAGAGGGGTTCATCCTTGGGCAGAGCTGGCTTCTTCAGACAGGTAGGTGGTGAAGGGCAGTGGGCAGAGCAGGCCTCCCTCTCTAAGCAGGAGGCACCTTGTCATAAGGATAAGGTGGCTCTTCCTGTGGCTTTGCAGGGGCCTGCGTCTGTCTTGCTCTCCCTCTGGAGGGTGGGCCAGAGGGAAAGGGGTCTAAGGAGCCCCTAGAGCAGGGCCTGGTAAAGCTAGGCAAGAGGGGAGGGGGCCTCAATCCTGGGGCTCCTTGTCACAGTTCACCACATGAAGGGGTACAGAAGGAGCCCTGGACCAGCAGATACCCCCACCTGCTCCCACTGTTGGGACGTGGCTGACAAGTGGACAAGGCAGGGAGGGAGGGTGACCTGCCCAGGTTGGCCACTGGGTGAAGGGAGGTACCAGGGTAGAGGACAGGGCAGGGAGACTGAGGGCCAGAGGTGAGCAAGGCCTCAGCACTCAGGAGCTCAGGTCTCTGGCCACCAGGCAGTTCCTCCCTTGGGATCCTGAGACACCAGCAATGACCTAGCACCATCCTTACCACCCAGCTTATCTGGGGCTGCCGGGGGACACAGCCCTGGGGGCAGGAGGACATTATTGCTATTTCGCAGAAGAGTTTCCGTTCGTCGGGGCAGGGCCTGGAGCTTCGGGGTGGCTGTCCCTGGGGCGAGTTCAGTTCACCACAGCTGGTTTGAGCAGCACAGAACCCGGCGGGATGACCACCCAGCCAGGGGCCAGGGCCTCTGGGCTGCTGGCTGCCGAACTGACACCTGTGGACAGGTCCAGCACCGTGCCCGGCAGCATGGGGAGTCCTTCAGGGCTGGGCCGGGAACGGCTACTCTCAGTCCTCTCCAGGGGGGTCTTTCGGCCCTCCAGGCCCAGGGCCCTGGCTGGCACTGCCCCACGCCCCTTCTCCCCCTCAGCCTTGCCACCTGTGGAGCCAGCCAGGAGAGAGACCACAGGCAGGCCCAGTCCACCAGCCCCGAAGGGTGAGGGCAGTAGTGGGTTCTTAGCTAGATTGAGGGGTAGGACAGGGCCTGGCAGTCCATGGCCCATGCCTGCTCCACTCCCACCACCCCCACCATTGCCACAGGCCAGGGCACTGAGGTCAAGAGGGCTGGGGGCCAGGGGCAGGGGCAGGCCAGGCAGGCCAGGGCCTCCAAAGAGGGCAGCTGGATTGGGGATGATGATCTGGGCCCCACTGACATAGGGGCTGCCGTCAGGGGCAGGCAGTGGTGGTTTAGGGGGTGGGCGCAGTTGTAGGAGCTCCTGCTGCTCGTGGGATACAAAATGGCCGTGGGCCTTGATGTGTTTGCGCAGTGAGCTAGGGTCTGTATAGCGTTTGTGGCAGCCGGGCATCTTGCAGTAGTAGGGCTTGTCCACGTAGTGGGTTCGAGTGTGCTTGAATCGGTCACTTGAGTTGGAGTAACGCTTGTTGCAGCCCTCATATGGACAGACGTAGGGCTTCTCACCTGTGGGCAAGGCTGGTGTGAGGGGTCTCCCAGCCCAGTGTCCTCCCCCCACCTACTTCCTACTTGGCAGCCCCCAGACCCCTCACCCCAGACCAAGATCTCCTTGAAAATATAGACTGTCCCATTTGAGGGGTGGTGTCCTTAGCACCTGGCAGCAGAGCACAGCCCCTGAGAAGCCAGCCTGGTTACCCCCAGAACCCCTGTGCCCTGACTGTATGCCCTTGGCCTTAGTGCTATGCTTCAAATTGCAGATGACAGCAGCCGCTTAACAGGTGAACTGATGAACCTGATTATAGACTTCCATAAAGCACCTACTAGGGACAAGCTGAGCACTGCCCTTTATGCAGCCCTTACTTGGCAAAATGGCTCCTGATTTACTAAACGTCTGCTCCTTCGCTGACCAGGATGGGGCTTTGAAGTGTGGCCACTCCAAATTGAGATGTGCTGAGTGTAAAATACATACCAGATTCTGCAGACTTTATACGAAATGAAGATTCTCAGTGTCTCATTGATATCTTTTTAACTTTTTTAAAAAAATTCCTCACCCAAGGATAATTTTCTATTTATCATCAGATAGAGTGGGAGGGAGGGAGACAGAGACAGAGAGATACATCCATGTGATAGAGCGACATCAACTGGTTGCCTCCCACACGACCCGACCAGGGCTGGGGACTTACCACAACCAAGGTATGTGCCCTTGACCAGAATTGAACCCATGACTTATTGGTCCATGGGCTGACTCTCTAACCACTCAGCAAAACCGGCCAGGGCAGTATCTTTTTAATTTTGAAATGATAACATTTTGGACATATTGGGTTCAATATATGATTATAGTTCATTTCACCTATTTTTTTTATCCTCATCGAGGACATTTTTCCATTTTTTATTCAGACAGAGTGAGAGGGAGAGAGAGAAACATCGATGTGAAAGGGACACATCGACTGGCTGCCACCCACACAACCCAACCAGGGCCGGGGACAAACTGCAACCAAAGTACATGCCCTTAGCGGGAACCGAACCCGGGTCTCTCTGGATCACAGGCCGACGCTCTAACAGCTGAGCAAAACTGGCCAGGGCATCACCTATTTCTTTTTTAATGTGGCAGTTAGGGAATTTAAAATCAGGTGTGCGGCTCTTTTGGCTAATGCTGGCCCTACTGTATGCTGGGGGTATGGTGAGGAGCAAAGCAGACACACTGGCTGCAGTCACAGGTGGCATGAATCAGAATCTTACAAACATGACAATGCTGAGTGTGGCAGGAAGACCTATCTGAGCTCCCATTTACTGAGTGACCCACAGGAGAGGTTTCCCCCAGCAAGTGGCACTCGAAAAGGGACCAGTCAACAAGGGGATGCATCCTTCATCTCTTGGATGCTCAGGGATGGCTGGGCACTCCACCATGGCCAACCTGTTCAGCTGCTGCCCTCCAGCCCCACCTCTCACCTGTGTGTGACCGGTTGTGGATCTTCAGGTTCTCCAGGCGGGAGAAGCTCTTGCTACAGGTGGGACAGCGGTGTGGCTTCTCATTGGTGTGTGTGCGGATGTGGATGAGCATCTTGTACCTGCTCCAGGGAGGGCATGGAGCACGGCTCAGCTCGCTGGACACCTGAGCCTCTATGCCCCCTCCCTCCTGCCAGCTCTCGCCCTCCCTCACCTGGCATTGAAACCTCGACCGTGACGGGCGCAGCCTTCCCAGTGGCAGCAATACCCCGCATCCTTCTCTGGCTTGACATGGTAGTCGTTGACGTGATCCACCAAATCTTGCAGGAGCTCGAAGAGCTGGTTACACTGTGGGGCAGGGGAGGGTTCTGAACCTATGTGGGGCCACCCACCCTGGGCCCTGCCCCACTCTCCCTGACCCCCACTCACCTTGGCCCAGCGACAAACCAGTTGTTTGGGCAGGGGTAGCTCTGGCGAGAGGCACTTGTCCTTGGGGGGGGTGAGGAAGGAAGAAGCAGGCAGATGCAGGGCTCCCCCAGAGCCCAGAGGCAAGAAGAACTGGAAGGAGCTGGGGACACTGTCCAGATAGCGCAGCGGCTGAAAATCCTGGCAGGAGAGGGTGAGGGGCAGGGCTGTCAGTGCTCCTGGGGCCAGCAGGCCCAGACCCCTCTGTTTCCCTCTGTAGCAAGTTTAGTTGTCCCCACAATGACATGTCCTAGTCCTAACCCCCAGTATCTGTTCTTGTGACCTCATAAGAAAATAAGGCCTTTGAAAAAAAAAAAGAAAATAAGGCCTTTGTAGATGTGATCAAGTTAGGAGGGTGGCTCTAAATCCAGTGACCAGTCTTCATAAGAGAAAGGAGGAATGGACACAGAGACACACACAGAGGGAAGGAGGCCATGTGACAAGTAGAGGTTGGAGTGACGCAGTTACAAGGTAAGGACTGCCTGGAGCCATCAGAAGCTGTTAAGAGGCAAGGAAGCCTTCATCTCTAGAGCCTTCAGAAGGAACCAACCCTGCTGACACCTTGATTTTGGATTTCAGCTTCCAGAACAGTGAGAGAATACGTTTCTACTGTTTTAAGCCACCCAATTGTGGTCCTTTGTTACAGAAGCCCCAGGAAACTAATAAACCATCTCTCTCCAGAACCTACACCCCTTCCTTACCGGGGCGGTGGGGACTGTGGACAGGTCACCGTTGCCCTGGCGCTCAGGGGACAGCGAACTGCTGCCATTGGGGGAGTCCAGTCCTGATGACGGCGACAAGCTGAGGTCTACCAGGGGGGCTGCTGAAAAGCGTCCCTCCACCTTCTCAGGGAACTTGGGGTTTAGTAGGAAGCCTAAAAGAGAGGCACAATTCAGGGGTGCTGGAGCCAGGAGTCCTGGTGGGCCAGGCCCTCCCACCTCTGAATCCTAAGCCATGACCCTGGAAGCAGACCCCAGCCATGCCACACCCCTTGACCATCCTGAGACCCCAGGTATCTGAGCAACAGCTTGTACAAATGACAAATGTGACCTCTGCCATCATGAGAGCTCAGCCATCAGTTGACACGAAAAGTGAGAAGTCCCCTTTGACAGACAGAATGACCTGGTACATAGGGTGAACAACTGAGTAGGAACTTGAAGCCAGGGCCCCTACTTCCCATCACATTGGTGACCTTTTTTAACTTTCCTCAGGCCTCTCTGCCTCAGTGCTACCTTCTGTAAAATGAGAAGTTTGGGCTGGGCTACTTCTAAAGCCTTCGAGCTCAGAAATGTTAGATGTGATTTTCAGGTGTACAGGAGGCAAAGCAGAGGGCCTAAGCCCTAACCATCCTAAGAAACACTTGCTGGGCTAAGTCCCCAATCTCTACTGACCCGGCCAGCTGCCCACTTTGCCTCAAAGCCCAAGAGTTGGGTCTCAAGGCCTGTTGTTACTATACAGAAACCCCGATGCCCCTTATTAGCCACTCCAGCTCCTCCCAGAGGCCTCAATTTGAATCCTAGCTCTGCTGTTCCTGGCTCCGCTTTATAAACTGGGCAGGTAATTTCCCTCCTCTTGGGGACAATGTAACCTCCAAAGATAAACTTCTGGGAGGATGAGTGGCCAGAGTGTGGGGAGTACTCTAAGCTGGAAGCCGCGAGGGTCTGTGGTCATTATATTCTGGTGGACACAACTCGGACGTTCTTTTCTTCGTTAATCCTCACCTAAGGATGTTTTTCCATTGATTTTTAGAAAGTGGAAGGAAGGGAGGGAAGGGGGAGGGAGAGGGAGAGGGAGAGAGACATTGATTGGTTGCCTACCACAAGACCCTGACCAGGGCTGGAGATTGAACCCACAACCCAGGTATGTGCTCTTGACCAGGAATCGAACGCTCGACCCTTTGACCTCTCGGTCTATGTGCAGACACTCTAACCACAGGGCCAAACTGGCCAAGGAAACCTTGTATATTCTGTCTATTGCCATGGCTCCATCAGGGCCCAGGGACTGTTGCCCTGCTCCAGTGCAGTACCTGAGGGTGGGGAGCCCGGGGAGCAAGGGGTGGGGCTATCATCCACCAGGCCAAGTTCCCTGTGCAGAGCTCGGTGACGGACCACACTCAGCGTCCTCTCCCGCTTTTCTCTCGCCGCCCGGAGCTTGGTGATGCTCAGCTTCAGGTCAAGCGGCTCGTCCAAGGAGTGCATAGTGATGGGGGGCTGGGGTTGGAGGTGGCAGCAGGCAGTGGGGAGCTCCCAAGCTGGTATTCAGGCAAGAACCTAGGGGAGGACAGGAGCTTGCTGTGTCACTGTGACCCCAAGCCCTCCTGGGGCTGCATTCGTTAAAGGGAGAGGGAGGCAGTGAGTGTACAGCAGCGTGAAGGCCGTCTCCCCAGGTAGGAAACCCTCGGAATGGCCTGGCCAGCAGCTGTCATGAAGAGAGGCAACCACCTACTCAGAGCTTCCATGTCTACTTCCTACACATCTTTTCTGGGAGGCGAAGCTCAAAGGGTCCATTTTGCCATAAAACTGAATTTTAGAGACCCTGCCTCAGGTCACAGACCTAGGAAGTGGTAGAGCTACCCGATTCAAGGCCAGATCTCCCTGGAAATAACCAGTCAAGTCCCAAAGGTTATTTCTGACTGAGTGGCAAGTCATGCCTAGAGCACACGCCTGGTTTGATCTGGAAGACCCAAAATCAGGCCAGAGGAGCAATAAGTGTTCTTCAAGGTGGCCACGAGATGTCCTCAGCTACTGACTGCTGAGCACTGGTTGTGCCGGGCCCCATAGGGATCTGTGGTCACCTCTGAGGGAACAAAGCTGAGAGGTTGATGGGAAAAGCTGAGCAAAACTTGGCCTTATGGGATGGGACTGCAGACAGGTGGCCTTGCCTCACAGATGAGGTCAGAAGAGGTGCTTAGAGAAACTGGGAGCCAGAAGGCTCTGGGCCACCACCAGGGGGCAGCTGGGGGCTGTAGCCCAGTCAGGCTAGCCAGGGGCAGGGTGGGAAGTGGACCAGCTCTGTCTGGTGGTTAGTAAAATATAAATATAAATATAAATATAAATATATATATATATATATTTATTTATTTTAAATCCTCACCCAAGGACATTTTTTCCATTTATCTTCAGATAGAGTGGGAGTGGGAGAGAGAGAGACGCATTGATTGGTTGCCTCCCACATGACCCTGACCCCAACCAGGGCCAGGGACCAAACTAAGTTCCCTTGACCTGAATCGAACCTGTGACTCTTTGGTCCGCGGGCCGACACTCTAACCACTGAGCCAAACCGGCCAGGGCTGCATATATCATTTTTTACTGGTGATGACATTCTTTTATTATGAGGTCTCATGCTGGAATTTTTACCATTTTCTTAAAATGTCTCAATGGTGTGATTTTCTTCACATAAAAATGACCCAAGAGCAAGGTCAGCTCTTCATTCCAAATTCAAACTTTTCTTATAGGGGCAATATTTTCATATGTGGGGAAACAGTTATGGTGTTTCCTTGCATTTGTTAACTGAGATCATTACACCCTGAAAATCTATTTGCTAAATAAGCCAAAACTGAGATACTCCCTGCCCTTCATTGAATCCAGGTTTTTACAATTTAACACAGAATATCCCCATAACCAACACATGGTATATTTCATTGGTGTGTCTCCTTGGGGGCCAGTGTTGCCCAGACTTGTACAGATCTGCATGAATCTTTCTCCATGGAATAGGACAGGGAATGACATCCCCCATATCCCCACTCATTTTCTCCAGGTCAAGCCCCTAAGCAACTTTAAAGTTTTCACCCACTTCCAAGTCCTGGCTCATCTGTCTCCCAGGACAAGCTCCACTTTTGCTAAGACTCTCCAATCACACAGGGTCCCCTCCCTCACTTAGGACCCTCAGCTTCTGGGGATATATCCCAAGACCCCACCAGCACATGGCTAATATGAGTCTATGAGCCTAGAGAGGGGAACTGCATTATCAGAGCACAGTTTGCTGCACTTGGCCATGGGACCCAGATCTGTGATTTGACCTGTCCCTGTTAAACTCCATCAGGTGAGAGCCAGCAGATCTATTTGGATTTGTCCCCCAGGCCATGCATGAGCCAGGAGCTCCCAGCAATGCAAGGGGGCTGGGACCAGACAGCCAGCCTGTCCTTCAGGAGCTCAGGATCCAGGCAGGCAGGTGAATGAATGACAATAATGGATAGACAATGGGCCCCTCCACTCTCCTTCTGACTAGGGGAGGAGCTGCCCTCTGCCTAACCCCCCCCCCCCCAGTCATGTCTGTCTGTCTATGTCTGCCTGTCCCTCCACCTGTTTATTTTTAGACACAGGCCCCTTCCAACCTCCCTGAAGCTCCTCTGTGCTAGGAGCCTGGAAGGAGAGGAAGGAAGTAAATATTTATGCTGATTAAGAATTCAGGAGCCAGGAAGGGCTGGTGGCCTGGTCCTTGGCTGGCCTAGGGCCGCTGGCCTCCCCACAGACTCCACCTCCCACCCCTAATCCCCAACCCAACCTTCCAGAGAAGGGGACCATGAGGGGAGAATAGTTTGAAACAGAATTCAAAGTGACACTGACTCTCATTGGTATCGTTGCCCAAGCAACATCCCTTGGCACCTGCCCCACTGCCCTCCCCCTAGACCTGAGGGGGACCAGAGAGGAGCCCTGAGCCCTGGGTCACCTTGTTCTGAAGACCCGAAGGAGATACATCCTCAATCCAGAACCAGGGAGTCCCAAGAAGAACCAGTCTCCCAGGTGGGGCCCAAGGTGGGAGGGAGCACTCCAGCACCCCACCTCCTAGAGACCCCTGCCCCCAACTCTTGCCCTTGGGTTCTGCCCAGGGGTCATTCTGATGGGAGCCAGAGCACAGCCTCCCCAGTCGTGGAAAAGGAGGAAGAAGCCATCCCCAAAGCTCCCAGCTCCCAGCACCTTCATCCCCAGGCTGGACTCACCCCGATTTCCCTCCCAATGGTGGCCCCACTCCAAGGGGAAAACTGTGACCGAACTCTTTGGCCAACCTCAGTGTCCTCTTTCACCCCAGCCAGGGGCCAGTTCTGGGCTTGAGCTCTGCTCTTTGTTCCTGGGCTGGGGGAAGAGGGGTGGGTGAGAGCCCGAGTTATGCTCTAGGGAGGCTGAGGGGACAACCAGGCTTGGAACCCTGGGACTAGTGCTGTGATAACCCGAAGAGGCCAGCCCACCATCACCAGATTTAACGCTTATGACAGCCAGGGAGGTGGGGAGGACAGAGACGCTAAGAAGGGTGACTGTCTTGCTCTGAGGGTACAGGCAATTTTCTTTAACCAGTAGCAGGCGTGCAACAGGCAGGGCCATGAGTCTCCTACACCCCAGTGCAGAAACTCAGCAGGCACCCCCAGGGTGCAGCATGGAGTCCTGTGTCCTTGACACCCCCCCAACCTGGCTGGGGAATCCCAGGCTCAGTTTCCCAGCTGGCTGGCTCTGAGATGATGCGACTCGGCCCTGCTGGTGTGGGCTGTAGGGCTCCATGTGGGCGGGATGCAGGGCAGGGAGGCAACCCTGAGGTGTTCATGCTGCTGGGTGCCCCACAGTGACTCCAGCAAAAGGAACTAATTAGAGTGGAGGGAGCTGAGGGAGCACAGGGCTATGCGAGACCACCAAGGTGGTGGGGGCGGGGCGGGGGTCATCCGGGGGTGGACCACGCTGGCCCTCAGGCCCGCGCCCCCACCCCAGCCCACTGCACCCTCCCTGCCGGCTGGGCCTAGACAATGGCTGCTATTGTGAGCTGCCTGAGACCCAGCAACCGGCCCCAGCTGCTGGGCCCACCAAGCCACCCCACCACCCCACCCCTGCCTGACCTACCTGGTCGGCCCCCCTAGGTCGCCATCCCCCCACCCCCACCCCGATGCTGCAGGCAGGTCAAGTACCACCAATACCCGGGGAAACTGAGACTCCAAGACTTGGGTGGATGTCACATAGAAAAGAGTCGGCATCCGTTAAACACCTACTGTTCATGCGCTATTTGTCCGTGAATTCTCTCCCTACTGTGAGCAGATGCAGTCATTTTCCCTGTCATACAGATGGGGAAACTGAGGCTTGAGGTCACTAGATGAATAAGAGCAGGCTGGAATCTGCTCTCTATAAAGCCCCTCCTTCCCTGCTTGGGAGAGGGCAGTGGGCTGGCCCTAAGCCTGGAGGAGTGCCTGTGTAAGTGGAGGGGGGCTCCCCACAGCCACCTTGAGAAGCACCCAGGATCTCCTTGGCAGAAGCAGAGAGGGAGGGGTCCTCTGTAAGATGGGGGTTTTCCCTGTCCACCCCACAGCAGCATAGAGCCAGCTGCCTGACCACCAGTGTACCAGTGTTGTCAAGGGCAACATGAGGGACACCCCTTATTCCCAGAGTAGCCCTGAAACTGCCCTTTGGTCAGCCATGGCTCATCTAGCTTAGGACTTAGGGACAAGGGCCCAAGATGCAACTCTCAAAAGTCCATGTGGCTTTCTTGATTATAGACTGGAAAGAGGAAGCAAGTCCCTGGCCTCCCCTGTGCCCCCGTGTGTGGTGACTAAGACCATCACTGTCAACACTCTGGTCTTACAAATAGGGAAACTGAGGCCTAGAGAGGGAGAGCACTGCTCCAGATTGACAGTGGATGGAAGCCATGGGTGAATGTTACAGGGCAACAGTACCAACGGCCAGCTGTTGATAGTTGGGGAAGGTGCTAGCACCTGTTAAGGCAGGTGCTCTTTCACCCCCATTTTACAGATGCAAAAACTGAAGCTCAGGCCCTGGCCGGTTTGGCTCAGCGGTTGGAGCATGGGCCTGCGGACTAGAGTCCCAGGTTGGGTTCCCACTAGGGGCATGTACAAAAAAACAAACTGAGGCTCAGGAAGATTAAATGACTTGTCCAGGGTCACACAGCTTATCTGTGGCAGATCTGGGTTTCAAGCCCAGGTGAGTCCAGAAGCTGTGTTCACCATTAGCCCCTCCTGTGCCAGTGGATGTAGGGAGGAGCAGGCAAAAGGGCTCCATCTTGTCACCCTCTCCCTGCCCAGAGGTTTGCTGGAGCTAGGTACAGAGCCTAGAAGAGGCAGCAGGCAGTGGGTGGGCGCTGGAGAGGCCAGCTGGGGGGTGGCCACAGGGAAGCTTGGAAAGCTGTAGGCAGATATGCTGCCAAAGCAAAGGGCCCACAGCCCTGCATTCCTGGGAACCACTGCGGCTCCACCCAGCTCTGGCTAAGAGCTCCACCCTCCATGGCAGCCAAGCAGCAGGGGCTAGGGGCAGGGGTAGGCCTCATCCTCTCCTGGTCCCACTTCCTGAGGCAGCAGAACATACTTAAGTTAGGGCTCTAAGCATGTGGCTCTGGCACTTCCTGCCCATGTGACTTAAGGCAAGTTACCTCAGGGTCCTCATCTCTAAAATGAGATGATAATAATAGTAATAAGCCACTCCCATTGGGTTTGGGGAAGAAATCAATGCAATGATGCACATCCAATGATTACTTAGTGTTTCCCAGTGGTATGTGATATTCAGCACGTTGAACAGTACTTAGGGTGCATAGTAGGTACTTAATCAGACTTGTTGAATAAATTGTCACCATTGCTGAGCTCTCCAGCCCTTGGCCAGTCTAGAGCTGTGAGGGCAGAGGAGTAGGGGATTGGCCCTCCCCAATGTTCCCACAGACACTGCAGTCTCACACTCATCTGGTAGCACATGGGCTTCAGTTTAGGGTGTAACCAAACAAGTGTGTGCCCCTCCGAGGGTCTCAGGCCTCTGCTGTCCTGTGGAATGGCCACAGCTGACCCTAGTCACCTTCCCGAGCTCAACTGCATCAAAGAAAGAAGTGGAGGCCCTGGAGAAGCTCTGAGCAGCCCTGAGAGGAGCAGGCCTCCTCCCAGTACAAAGGGGAGGGGCTTATCCTGAGGCCTCTGCCCAGCAGGTCCCAGGAGAGGGGCCAGAGCAAGCAGCACTTCCTGGAAAAGCATGGGGTTCGCCTTCCCTGGGAACCTCTTGCTCCAAAGACAGGCCCCTCCCCCATCACCAGATGGGTGCTCAGCCAGCACCCTGGGCTTTCCTAGATCACTGGGAGGGCAGACCTCACACTGGTGGAAGTGCAAGCCCCCCCAGGTGACCCAGCCAGGGCTGAGCTCTCTGCTCTTGTCTATGGAGGCCTTGGGAAAGGCTCCAGCTACCCAGAGCCAGGCTACCTGGTTCCAGTCCTCTGTACCCCGACCCCTGGCTGTGGGGCATCGATGGGTCCCTGTCGCCCCCTCTGAGCCTTGGTTTCCTCCATTGTCACAGACACTACAATAAGATGCCAGTTCACCAGGCACAGTAGGGATTCAGGGCATCCTGCAGGACTTGTCTGGCTAAGTGCCTGGCACACAGGAGGTGCCAGCAACTGGTAGCCCTAGGGATTCTTGTTACTGGCCCCAGGCTGGGAGTGCCCATGCAGTAACTTGGCCTGCCAAAGTCACCCAGATAGTTCAGGCAGCACTGAAGCTAGAAGGCATGCAACCGGCTCCCCCAATACTCTTCACCAGCCCAGGCTCCCCCAGATGTACTTCCTTCCCCAACACCAGCAGGGTGACAAGGCTGGGGGTAGCAGCTCACACACAGGCCCTAGCCTGAAGATGAACACTCACACAGATGTGTGTGCCCATCCAGCTGCAGGGTTCAGCCTGCACAGAGGTCTCCCCTAGACCTGAGGGCTCCCACCCCTTGCTGCCTGCCTGCCTGCCTGCAGCCACCTTTGCACAACTATGTCTGGTATTTTCCTGTCTGCCCAGCTTGGGGGGAGGTGGTATGTGGGGCTATGAGCACTGACTGCACCTGGGCCTCAGCCAGAGGGGAACTGCCAAGCAGCCCCCACACCAGCCCGCCCACGCACCCACCGGCCATTGGGATGGGAGGGAAGGGCTGGGCTCAGGCTGCCCAAATCCCTGGGAGGGGCCAGCACTGGGGAGCCAGACAGGACACACACCCAACAAGGCCTAGACATCGGCAGCCCAGGCCTGCCAGTCAGCACTGCCATTCTCGGGGGGCAGCAGGGCTGAGCACTCCTCCAGAGCTCTCTGGGGCCAGCAAAGGCATTGGTCAGTGTCTCACAGAACATGGATGGGCACCCATAGCACCCCCAGACATACAGGCACATGCATATGTGTCATACCTGTGCACATACATAGGACACACAGGACATGGCAGGTAGCCAGCATCAGAGCTGGGAACCTTGGACCCAGGAGTCTTAGCTTATGGTGGGGAGCAGGGATGAGGCCTGTGGCCTACCCCTCCCATCAATGAAAGACAGGCACCAGGCCCACTGAACAGCACCCTGCCAAGTCCCAGTGGGAGCGGAGGCAGGCAAGACAGGCTCTGGACTTTAACCTTTCCCTCCCAGCCTCATTTAACCCATCACTCAGTTATGCATTTCAACACCAGGCCCTCCACTCAGTTCTGGGGGGCCTGCAGATGAGAGAATGAAGGGCGTCCAGACTGCAGTAAGGAACCACTGGCAACAGAGAAACAGTATTAGGGGTGAGCTGCTCCTGCCAAGTGTGAGGGGCAGATCTGAGTTGGCCACATGGACATGGGGTGAAGCAAGAGAGAGCATTGGGTCCTAACAAGTTCTGCAGGCTACGCTGGCCAGCTTGCCTCCCGCACACCATCTCCATTCATCCTCACCACCCTGCCAAATAGGTGCTGTTCTCCTCATCTTCCAGATGAGGACACACTGAGGCTCAGGGCAGTTCAGTCACCTGCCAAGGTCACAGAGCTACGAAGTAGCACCGTTGGGATTCACCTCCAGTTCTGCACACTCTTTCTAGGCCCAATGCTGCAGAGGCCAAGGATGTGGCCCCAGCTAACCCACAGTGAAGCTGTCTGTCATTCAGCAGAGGAGGAGGCCCAAGGAGGAGGGAGGCTAGGCCAGGACCTGGGGGCACTGGAGAGCCATGGAGTGTTCTGCACAGAAAGTGCCATCATCCTTTCCAGCCCAGAATCTCCTGTCCCCATACTCTCCTCTGCAGCAACCCCTTTCTCAAGATTCCCCATCTGCCATGAGCGTGGGGCCCACCTCTTAGGTGCCAGTTCCTGCTTTACAACCTTCCAGGCCCCCATAATCTCCTCCAGTTGCCAATCCCCTCCTACCCACTATTTTAGCAAGTCTTCCCTGATTCAGCCTCTTATAGCTGTACATGAGCTGTTCTTCCAGGTGCCTGAGAGCTGAGCAGAGGACCTGGCTCTGTCCCCACACTGCTGAAGGCAGCATCCCTAGCCCTGCAACGGCCCTGTGCTGCCTGTCACACTCACCCTGGGTCCAGGTCCACACTAATATATCACAATGTCACCAGTGCTTGAACATGCCCTGGGTGCCAGCCCTGCACACAGTGTTATATTCATTGCCCCAACCTTTAGCTCCAGGTACTCACCCACCCTGAAGCTGGAATTCATAGCCTATTTCCAAGAAGGGAGGCCTAGGGTAGGCAGGGATACCTCTGGGGCTCCAGGTAGCTCTGAGCCTTCTGGGGGTATTGAAAGCAGAAGGCCTCATGGAGCAGACCACTCCTTCCACCAGCACAGACTGGGCATTGATGTAAAGTGCTGGGATTCAGAGCCAGAAACCAGACCTGCCCCAGTGTGATGTGGGCCAGGCTCTGGCCTCGGTTTCCCCATCTATGAAAGAGGGCTGGCCTAGAATAGGGCTGGAGCTCAAGTATCCTGACCATGCCCCTAACAGCACCACTGCCCTTCACTTTTCCCTGGCACTTGGTCCTGAGTGAATGAATCTATCTGTGGTGCCACCAGCCAGGTCGGGTGACCAGGTATGAAGGGGCTTACAGCCCAAAGAAGGAAGTGGTTTGTCCAAGGTCAAGGTGAGAGGCCAGACTTGAGCCCTGACACAGATTCTTCCTCCTCCCCATCCAGGGCAAGGGACCTAGCAGCAGGACTAGGGTGGGACAGCCAGAATCGCTTGGTCAGTTGGGATAGCCAGAAGGACCCAGTTCCCCCAGCTTCATCTCCTGCCACTCCCACCCAGCAATGGCACAAAGCCTACCCTAGAACAGCTGGATAAGACTAGGCCTAGCAGGGGCTCTGGCACAAACTCTGGCTCCACCCCACTCTCCCCTGCCTGTTCACTGCAGGCAGCAAAGCAAGTCCCGAAGCCAGGGGGCAGCTTCCAAACCCAGAAGGAAACATCATGCCAGGTCTGGCCTACTTCAGGCTCTTGGGGCCCAGGGTTCAAAAGACCATGCAGGGTGACCACTAGGTGTCCTGAGGTGGTGCTGGGGGCTGGGCCTGGAGGAGGGTGGGGCTGGCAGGCAGACTGCCAGCAGTACTGGGGTGGGGGTACTTCAGAACAGGCAGAACTGTGGAGGGCCCCATAGCTTTGGAGGAGGAGGACATCACAGCTGGGGTCAGTCAGCCTGAAAGGGTAGGGGTGGAACTGGGGGCTCTGGACACCGGAGGAAATGGCCCAGAGAAATGGCTCAGGGAGGCTGGGTCTTCCCACACAAACCCAGGTAGACATAGGGGTAAGGGAGGGAGGCTTTCTCCAGACACAGTTGTTCCCCATATCATGCCCATGCAGTAGACGGGAGGACAGTGGAGCTGGAGGCGTTTCCAGGCTGAACTGACACTTCAGAAGCCAGAGCCAGACAGCCCTAGGCTCTAATCCCCCTCTGTCCCTCCCTGACCCTGAGTGACCCCAGATAAACCCCTCAAATCTCTGAGCCTCAGTTTCCCCCCACCAGTGCCCACAGGCAGCCTCCTTACGCCCAGGGTCCCAGTGGGGCATTGGCCTATGAGCAAACAGTGGAGACCCTCTGTTAGCCGGCAGGATTGTTATTCCGGAGGCACCCAGTGCTGACAGGCAGCTAGCAATCTCCTAGGGCCTCCGCTGGCTCCCCACCCGCCCATGGCCATGACTGTGAGAGGGGGCCAGAGGCTGGGTGTGAGTCCCCTCCCCAGGCAGCCATCTGCCAAGGTGGCAGTACATGTGCACACATAACACAGTAGAACGTCAGGCCCTCCCTGTGGCAGCTACTACCTGGCTTCTTTGGCAGTACAAGGGCCTGAGGAGACCCCAGCCAACCTCCAGTCATGCCTGGAATATTCTCAGCCCCTTACCATCTCCCACTAGAGGCTTCTGAACAATAGGAAGCCACACCACACCCCCTATTAAAATCACTTCCCATCTCTGTGCTCAGGCCCCTCCCAGCCTGGCCACCAGTTAACCAGAATCCTCCAGCCCATCTTGGAGGGGGCATAGAAGGCCAGAGCTCCTCCACTAAAGATGCCCAGAGCCAGGGCCTCTACGCTGACCAGCCTGAGGATGCTGGGAGAAACATCGCAGTCAGGATGATCAGACAATTGGGCTCCATGGGGACCAGCTGTGTGGAAGCTCCCACAGCTCTCCGGGAAGGGTACCAGAGCTAGAAGGGGAAAAAAGGGCCAGGGACCTCCCTGGCAGACCTGGGCCGGGCCTTGCCTCCCCCATGGACAGGTCTGGAGTGGAGGCCAGGAGGATCAGCACAAGGAAAGGATGGATGCTTGGGGCCTGGTGTGCACAGCTGCTGGGGCCAGCTCAGGCTCCCCTCAGGAGCAGAGTCCCTTTTCATCCCAGGCTGGGATACAGGCCATCAGACACCACCATCTTAGCCATAGCAGAGCCCCAGGAACTTGGACCCCTGATGCCCACTGGCCCTTTCCCATCCTGAGCTCAGTTTCCTCATTTGTCTAACAGGGATCAATGGATCTCTCACAAGGCTAAGGTAGCAGTTTCACGTGACATATGTCAATGCCTGCAAAGTTCATGGGGCCACTGGAAGGCAGCATTGATTTTTTTAGGGAGTTGTTACCAGGCATTCCCCCCATGCTGCTCTATCCCTGACCAACCTCACTCCCCACCCCCTCCCTGGGGAACCTAAGATGGCATTTTTATTAGTTGCAGAAACAGAAGAGGTTTACAGGGTTACCTGGAAGCCAGGAGAGAAACCTGGGTCTACTCCAGGCTGTGCCCCTGCACGAGACCCCCCACTCCTCCAGCAAGCCCTTCTTTGTCCCAGCATCAAAGCACCAGAGGTCCAGGTTGACAACGGGAATCCCTGCCTGGCCACACCTGATTTAGAATTTTCCAAGGTGAGGCTGAGGCATCCACCTGGGAATACCTGGGCAGATGTGTCCCAAGGACCTCGAAGGAGCTGTGGTCCTCCACACCTAGGCTGGCAGCAGGTTGGGGCAAGGTTGAATATCCTGGCATTCTCAGAAAGTTGAACCCTCAGACACACGTCTGGGCCTCAGCCTCTCTCAATGGCCCTTTCACAGGCCCTGGAAGGGGAAGCAACTCCGGTGGGGTGGGGTGGGGTGGGGTGGGGTGGGGTGGAGGGGTAGATCCACATCTTTCTGGCTGGCCCCAGGAGCCCCTCACCAGCTAGCAGTGCTCTCCACCTCTGAGGACACTTGTCTGGGTGAAGGGATCATCCAGTACCTTCCAGGGGCCACCCCTCTGGCTTTAGTCATCTGTGTGAAATACATAATGACAATAACCCTGAATAAAGGAAGGATTCTTGCAGCCTCAGAAAAGGTAGCCCCGACCCCCCATCCTTCCATTCCACCTAGCTCAGGCCTCTCCACTACAACCTGAATTTCCCACTTGGGTAAGGGGCCTCTTCAGCTTGCCTCCCCTGGGACCCAGGAACCTGAGAGGCACACTTCATTATAGGGGAGAAGTGGGAGCAGGAGTCTTCCCCGTCCCCCTTTCAGGCATCAGGAGCCCACCTCAAACACCTCCCAAAGAGCTCAATTGCAGTCCCCACTCCCCACATCTGGTCACCGGGCCACAGCTTTTACCACCCTCCTTTATCCTGGGATTGCCTCAAACTCTGTCTAGCACCCGTCCCCGCCCCCTTGCCCAAGTGGGAAATTGGATGGAAAACCCACAAGGGAAAATATCAGGAAAACACATTCTTCCTTCTACACCGCAGCTCAGACCCTGGGAGGATTAGGTGGCAGAAGACACTCCCACAGCTCAAGGCCAAGGCCAGGCCAGGGAAGGAGGAGAAAGGTGGGGGCCCCACGGTAGGCCTGAGAGGGGTCCAGGCCTCCAAACAAGCACTAGGAGGGGCCCTGGAGAGCTTTGTCTCCTTTGGGTCAGTTCTCCCTCTCACCCTCCATGGGCACTCCCAGTGAGGCAGCCAGGGGAGCCCAGGCAGAAGACATGGCTGTGGCTACCCATTTACAGCTGGGCTTTTTAGAAACAACAAAAGCTTTGGAGGGGGAACGCGGTTCACACAATTGTTTAAAATGAGGTTTTTGGATGTCTGTGGCATCCAGTTATTCATACTGGCTCCACCCACAGACAATTGAGAGTTGGCTTTTGTTGGCCTTACCCCCTCTCAACACTCCCCCAAGTCTTCTCATGGACTCTGGAGCTCAGGAAATTCACCTTGTCTGACCCCTTGGTTTGACAGATGAGGAAAATGAGACCCAAAAAGGGGAGAAGCCTGGGTCAGGGACCCCTGGGAGTTGGTGGCCCAGCCAGGACTCAATTCCAGGAGGTCAGACTCCTAGGTGGGGGCTTTTCCTACTCACCCACTCACCCTCCAGGATGTGGCACCACTCCAGCGTGTCCCCTAAAGCCACTAACCCCAAAAGCAGTGGTGCCTAGAAGTGGGGTGAGTCACTCTCTGGCTTCCTGGGGCACCCCCTCCCTATCAGTGAGGGAGAGACTGGCAGGTGTCCCTATGTAGAGAGCCAGGAGCAGGGAGAGGCCCCCCTCAGGGAACCTGCACCAGGGTCACTCAGAGGCCGAAGAGCCCCAGCTGGAGGGATTTAACACCAAAGGTTAAAGGTCACAGACAGGGAATGGTGGGCAGGCATGGGGGGGTCAGAGGGTCAGCACTAATGGCAGCTCCGGAAAGGAGGGGGAGGGGAAGGGGCTGAGAAAAATAGGACTACTTCCAACGGGTCCTCACGCCTCATAAATGGTGTCCCAAATCCCTGACACTGCCTCCTGCTTGGTGGGCTACAGACAGGGTCAAGCAGAGCTGTGAAATGGGCTGGGCTGAGGCTCTGATAGGGGTGTACTGGAAGGGGCCCCTAGGTGCAGCCCCTCCCCCAATACCGGCCAGGACCAGCTGGGAGGCCCAGCTGTGGCCCAGAGGGAAGAAGGAGGAGCGGAGAGGGGGAAGGCTTGGAGGTCATGGGGAGAGATGTATGGGCTGGGTTGGAACAGCTGTGGCACTGTGGCACCGGTGTGGGGCTGGGGTAGGGCTGGGCGGGTGGGCAGACTGAAGGAGCCAGTTTCCTCTTCCCTGAGCCCGAGGGCTGAGGAAAACCCTGGAGGAGACACTGGGGAGCAGAGTGTCTTCCCTAGCTGCTTGCTAAGCCCCACCTTCCCTCCAGGATGTCAGGACCAGGCATGTAGGACCCTGGGGATGGCTGCCTCCCATGACCACAGCTCCGGCCCCGGTCCCGGTCCCTGGCCCAGACCAATAACCACGGGAGCCCAAGCCTTGGCCAGGTTCAGGGCTGGCCTGGCTGCCCCTTCAGTGTCAAGCATTCCCTTCAGAGCCAAGATCCTGGGCTGAGATGGCTGGGGGCCCAGGGCTCCTCCCAGGATCCCTTCCCGCTTCCCAGGCCCCAAGGCAGGGCCGGGTAGCTCCCTGCAACCATAGCTGCCCTGGTGTGTGTTGGGGGTGGGGGGAGAATGGCCAAGCCAGGCAGGCCCTCCTGGAAAGGCGAAAGGCGGCATGCTACCCTGCTGTGGCCTGAGTACCCGGCTGGGCAGGGCAGTGTGCCAAGGCCTCCAGGTGCCAGCCTGGATTCCAGCCCCATCCCAGGGGGGCAGGGGGGAAGCAGGGCACAGGCATTTCCCTCCCTCCAGATGCACCTGCCTCACCCCCTCCAGACCTTTCCTCAGGCAGCTTGGGTACCCCTGCCCTCTCCACTCTGCCAGGCCTTCTGCTTGCACCCAGACAAGAGGGGAGGAACAAGTGCTGGACAGGACTCTAGCTCCCAGTCCAAACGCGGCAGCACCTCCGTCCTGAACCTCAGGGACGGCTCCCTCCCCTGCCCAGGAAGGGCCCGGTCTAACCAGGGGCAGCAGCGGGGGGAGACTTAGGGAACAAGAGAGGAGACACCTTTCAAACCCCGTTTTAGAAAGCCCCGACGCAGCCGTGGGAAGGGGAGGCTGCTCGGCAGCCCCCAATAACTTCTTGCCCAGGCTCCAGGGGGGCCCCCTTTCACCCCGCAGCGCGCCCCAACCGCGGCCGCCCAACTTCCCCGCCGAAGTTTGCTCCCGCCCCGGGTTCGGCCCCGGCTCGGCCCGGCCGCGGGACGGAGGGAGGGCAGAAGGGAGGAGAAAGAGAGACGGAGGGACGGAGTCGGGGAGCCGGCGAGGGAGGGAGCGCGCAAGCCCACGAGCGAGGGAGCGAGCGCAGGGGCCCCGGCGAGGGCTCACAATGGCCCGGGGCGAGGCGCGGAAGCGGCAGGGGGAGGCGACCCTCAAGCCCCGCAACGCCCGCACGACAAGCCGGCCCCCCCCGCCCGGTCCCAGTCCGCACGACGCGACGCCAGGGGGGCTTCCTACCTCGGCGGCGGGGGCAGTCGGGCTCCCGGCTCCCGGCTCCGGGCTCCGGCGGTCAGGGGGCGGCGGGGAATGAGCGGGGGAGGGGCCGGGGCGGGCGGGGGCCGGGGCGCGAGGCTCACGGGGCGCGGGCTCCCCTGGCACGGCCGCCCGGCTCCCGGCCGCTCCGCCACATCTGCAGCTCCGGCGGAGAAGGTGGCCGCGGCGGCCGGGCCGGGCCGGGATGTCTTACAGAGGGAGGGAGGAGGGCGGAGGGAAGCGGCGGGAGGAGGGACCGGCGGGCTGCGGAGGAGGGGGAGGAGGAGGGGCGCGGGGGGCGGCCGCCCTCCCTCGTCCCTCCTCCCTTCCCCGCTGCTTCCCTCCAGCCCTCCCAGCAAACCCCTCTCGCCGCCGCGGCCCCAGGCCCAGGGCGCCAGCTGCCAGGCGGGGAGTGAGCGTCGGGGGGAGGGGGCAGCCGCGCGCCGGCGCTGGGTCGGGGGAGGGGAGGACAGAGGGCAGCGAGGCGGCGGGGAGCCGGCACCCGGAGGGAGGGAGGGGGCGCGAGGCAACGAGCGTCCTCCCGGTCCCCATCCTTTGGTTCACCCCCCCTGCGGCCCCGCCCCCAGCCCGAGGGCAGCGCTAGGACACGGCCTGGAGGTGGCCCGGGGGCGGCGCGGGGTGGGGGGGGGACGTCCCGCCCTCGGGGAAGCCCGGGGAGGGGGCGGGCTTGCAGTGGACCGAGGGAGGGCGTGCGGGCCCAAAGGAAAAGCCCGAAAACCGGGAAGATGAAGGAGGGGGCGGGGCCCATCGCCTCCCTTTCGCGGGGTCACCTTGGCCAGGCCCCCCGCAGCCCCGGGCGGCGGGGAGGGCAGCAAGAATGCCTCTCCGCCAGCCCAGATTTCTCCGCCCAGCCCAGTTCCAGGAACGCGCGGGCAGCACCCGGCTAGCAGAGGCCCCAGCTCCCGATTTGGGGCGGCTTACTCCGGGGTTCGAGGCTAGGCTCAACGCTTCCCTCCCGTCCGACGCCGCGGTGCCCCCCCCGCCGGTCCCCCGCCCCTCCCCGCCTTTCCCTGAGCCACAGTTTCCCTCACAGTGGTATGAGGACCAGATCTGGCCCGGTGGAGTCTGGGCTTTCGTTTGACCCCAGCCTTGGTTCCAGCCGTTGGAGCAACCTGCGTCCTCAAGCTGGAACGTCGCGGGGTCTTTGATTGAGCCTGGCCCCTCAGTGCCCAGCGCAGTGCAGGTTAGAAAGTGGAATGAGTGGATGGACGCGAGTGAGAAAGCCCCAAACCTAAATTCTCTTTACCTCCTGATGTTGAAACCCGACTGGCGTTCTTGAGTATGTTTTGTTTGAGCCAATCTGGAGCTGCCGCCCAGTTATCTTCTTGCTGTTCTGCTGTTTGGTGGCAAACCTTGGTTTAAAAAGAGCTCTGCTGCTGTTGGCCAACCCTGCCACTATGCAGTTGGCCTTGAGTCCAGCAGACAAAAAGCATCCTTCATAGGTGAGACATCTACCTCCCGGTGTAATTCCGCCTTCAATCACGTAATTGATGGCCAGACCTCGCTGGAGCATGCAGCATCCCAAGGATCTAGCACAGTGCTTGGCACATAGTAGATGCTCATGAATTGTTACTCGGACACACAATAGATATTCATTATATTTTGAATAAATGGATACATAGTAGGTGCTCATGACTGTTGCGGGAATGGACACAGAATGTGTTCATTCCATTTTAAGAGAAGGAACACATAGTAGGTGCTTGTGGCCTGTTGCATGAATGGACACATAATAGGTCTAATGACTGCTGTGTGGATAGACACAGAGTAGGTGCTCATGAGCTGTTGGGTGATACATGAAAGGCCAGCAGAACAGGAAAGTAGTGATTTGGAAGTGACCCCACCCCCACTCGGGTTTCCCTCTTGTGGATATTGTGGAGTGAGGTCAGGTTAAACATTAGCCGGCAGATGGGCCCGGTGGGAAGTCCAGCTTCGCGACCTAGCGCCTTCCAGGAGGGGGCTGTTAAGGGCCGAATTGTCCGGTCTACTGATCAGCGGGTGCGTGGGGAGGGGTTGAGGCTGAAGAACACAGCGCCCCCTTCCGGCGTCCGGGATGGTGGTGATTTGAGCCCACTGTGCAGCCCTGCATCCTGGGATGTCACAAAGTCCGATCCTGCCAGGCCAGGCTCCAAGCCCCGGGGGGAATCCAGGTGTATGGAAAAGGTAGCGAAGAGGCTAATTTTATATCAGCTAAAATGCTTACTGAGTGTTTGTAGGATGCCAGGCACTGTGCAACAGTGTAACAAAAAGTGACAACCTCAGTTGCCCTTGCTCTCATGGACTTTATAGTCCAACAGGAATTGAATCCAGTGACTAGGGAAAGCCACTTATCTCTGAGCCATAAAGCAGGTTTGACCATAAGGAACCTTCACCCTTGAGGGCCTTTCTTTCTTTTTTTTTTAAGTGTATGTGCCCTTCGCAAATACAGGACTCTCTGGTCTGCCAGCCGATGCTCTATCTGCTGAGTCAAACCAGCCAGGGCTTGAGGGCCTTTCTCATAGTTTTCTACACACACTTATTTTCATGGACAAGCAAGTTGCTTGCAGTAGGAAATCTGACTTGGCATTCCTATGTCAGTGAATAATAGTATCTTCTTTCTGATGTTGTGAAGATTAAATGAGTGCATTCTCAGTACACACAGTAGTAGAAATCAGTACCAGGTGTCAAGCCTAATCCAAGATTTGTCAATTCCAGGACCCAGTTAGTGTCCCCATAGCTTCAAATACGCCCCTAAATTGGCTCCTGCAAATCCAACAAAAGTCAAGTACACTATAATTTTGGTGGAGTTGACCCAACCAGAAACCTCCAATTCTCAGCCAGACCAGTTCTTTCTCTGCACCAGGTGCTTTACTCTCTATATCTACAACAATCCTGAGGGTGGGTTCTATTATTACTACTGTTTTACAGAGGAGGGCACAGAGGGGTTAAGTAACTTGGTCAAGTTCTTAGAAGATGGTAGGAGGCATAGTCCAGATTGCAATCTCAGTCAGTCTGATTCCAAAGCTTGTGTTATAATCTACTATGTCCCTGGGGCATCAGATAACTGTCAGGGTGGGGTTTTGAGACATCTGAGAGGGCCAGGTTCTGAGGGGGTTTCAGGGGGGTTGGCTTTTCCAGGAGGCAACTCCTACTATAGCAGTCAGTCCAGGCCTGGCTTCCTCCTCATAGTGAAAGGTGAGTGGGGAGAGATGTCCTCCTTCCCCACCATCATCCTGAGTTTCCTCTCTTCAGAGTCCTTACTCTGAGCACTCATTCTTTGCTACCTGCTCCCTCCTATGTGTTATGGATTATCTTCCCTTTTAGGCACTAAATTCCCCAAGGAGTAGGATACAAAGGTATTATCTGCTTTGTCACTCCACCTGCAGAGTTCTGCCCAAGATCTGGAATATACTATATGCTTCATAAATATTGTTGTTATGAACAGAATGTTTGTGTCCTCCCCAAATTCATAAGTTGAAACCCTAATCCCCAATGTAACTGTATTTGCATGTGGAGCCTTTAGAAGGTAATTAATTTTTTTTTTTTTTAATCCTCACCTGAGGACATTTTTCTATTTTTTGTTCAGGTAGAGTGGGAGGAGGAGAGAGGAAGAGAGAGAGAAACATTGATGTGAAAGGGACACATCGAGTGGCTGCCACCCGCATGAACAACCAGGGCTGGAGACAAACTGCAACCGAGGTACATGCCCTTAGCGGGAACCGAACCCGGGTCTCTCGGGACCGCAGGCCACGCTCTAACCGCTGAGCCAAACCGGCCAGGGCAGAAGGTAATTAATTTTAAATGAGGACATAAAGGTGGGGTCCCCATGACGGGATCAGCACCCAATAGATCTCTCCTCTCCTCTCCTCTCCTCTCCTCTCCTCTCCTCTCCTCTCCTCTCCTCCCCTCCCCTCCCCTCCCCTCCCCTCCCCTCCCCTCCCCTCCCCTCCCTTCTCTTTCCTTCTGCCATGTAAGGACACAGCAAGGTGGCCATCTGCAAGCAAGGAAGAGATCCTTCACTAGGAAGGGAATCTGCCAGTACTTTAATCTTGGACTTCCCAGCCTCCAGAACTGTGAGAAGTAAATGTGTCTTGGTTAAGCCCCCCAGTCTATGGTATTCTGTTATAGCAGCCTGCGCTGACAAAGAAAATTGCTGATAGATATATTTTGGGGACTGAATCTTGTCCTCTAATCTTTCATTAATAAACATTTATTGAACATATCCTAGGTTCTCATTCATTCAACAGATGCTTATTAAGCTGTTATTATGTGTCCACTCAATATTTACTGAAGATCTACTGTGTGCCCAGGGTTAGGCAACCCCATTCATGACTTCAAAGAGATCTCTCAGTCTAGTTGGGGACCCCCTTCCTGTCAGTACTCAGAGGGGAAGCGGCTTACTTATTCACACACATGGCTCTTTAATGTACAGTGCTAGCTCCAGCAGGAAACTCAGCAATATAAGCACAGTTTCTGTCTTTCCAGAACCTTTATCTGAGGAGCTGAGAGTGAACATAAAGAAGTAAGCCTTAAAACCTACATTGCAGACATAGGAGAGATAACAGGAACCAGGATAGATGAATGGCAGCAGACCATGAACTCTGGCCCTTGAACTTAGCCCAGCCATCGGATCTCTTTGAACCTTAGGTTTCTATCTGTAAAGTGATTCTCATGCCTGTTATGGGGCTATGTCAGGCTTAGTGGAGAGGGTACACAAAGGATTTCCCGGAGGATTTCCACCAGCGCCTGGTGGGGAGAAGGAGCAGTGCAACAAATGGCAGCTATTATTAAGGAAGCCTGCAACCTACTGTGAGTGGGACCAGGCACAAGGATGGAGTGATGGAGGGAGTGAGATCAGAATGACTTATTAACCTTGAGCTGGCAGCCTGATGAGCGGCTCTCCAGTTGGCGCTGTCTTGCTGTGCCTGCAGGGCTGGGGCAGACTATGGGGTGGGGTGTTTATTCTGGGAAGCAGCCCTGGCTGCTCTTCACACCCTGCACCCTCCTGGTCAGAACTGAGGCTCTTTCTGGGCCCGGCCTGGCTCTTGAGATCCTGCCCACCTGCCTGAAGGGCCCAGGGCTAAAAATGTTCAGGAGGCACAGCCCCAAGGGTCAGCTAAATCGGTCAGGTTTGGGATACACTCTTCCTGTGGGACTCACCTGATACTCAGGAAACTGGTCCTTCGGATGTCAGCATGGAGGTGAGGATCCTGGGCTGAGGGTGGGGGTGGGTGACACTGGAGGTAGGGTTGTGACTTCTCTGGCCCTAGAAGAGCCCCCCGAGTGCTTTAATCAGGATCAGCTTCATGATATTCACCTGTGCAGTCCCACAAGCCTGGCACTTAAAAGGGCTCATGCTTTGGGGCTCAATGTTCTTCCAACACCATCTTGAAATTCTTTTTTTTTGTTTTGTTTTGTGTTTTTTTTTTGGTATGTGCCCCTAGCGGGAACTGAACTCGGGACTCTCTGGTCCGCAGGCCGAGGCTCCTGAGCCAAACAAGCCAGGGCCGTCTTGAAATTCTTAATCATTGTTTAACCTAGGGCCCCGCTGTTTTATTTTGCTGTTACACAGTATGTAATTTCTCCTTCCAATGGGGCATTCAGACCCATCCCTCAGCCACACACACCTAGCCATCCAGGAGTGCCCAGGTAAGCCCATTTCGGAAAAGATGGTGTGTGTGTTGGGGAGAGGATGGAGGTCGGGGGGTGGGGGGGTGGGTAGCAAGCACCTCCGGAAATGCCCAAGGCCTGCTGTGTAAATGATGGGTATGTCACTGAACTTTTCTGAGCTTCTGGATGACAATGTTGTACTTACCTCGGTTGGACTATTGGGAGGGTTAAGAGAAAAGTTCATATAAAGGGCACGGTGCCTGGTACAGAATATGCGCTTAATAAATTACAACTATTATGATTTAAACATGAGGATTATTACAGACACTATCTTGGAGGGAGGGAAAGAGGGAGCGGTCAGCCCAGGATCCCCAAGGACCTGCCCCAGGAAGGAGGAGCCGCCCCTCCTGCCTTCCCAGGGAAGAGACCCCCCCCCCCCCCACCGCCCAGGGTAGGGACGAGGGGGTGGAGGAGCGGGAGCGACACATTTTTGAGTCGTGACCAAGTGGAAACTCCCTCCCCGAGGCGGAAGCCGGGGGCGCCCCACTGGGGCTGGAGCCTCCGCCGGGGCGGGACAAGCGGTCCGGGGGCGGGGCGCCGCAGGGGGCGGGGGACCCGGGTCCCGCCCTTCACTCTTCTCATGAATATGAATGAGCCGGCCGGGGCCAGCGGAAGTGTGAGGCGGGCCGGGCCCGGCTGGCTCCGCCTCCGCCGTGGGCCCGCGGTCGAAGAGGCGTGGCATGGAGGCGAACGTCCCGCCCCTCCCGCCCCGCGAGAGGCCTTTTTCCGGCTGGCACGCCCCGGACGTGACCGCGCGGGTGCGCGCCGGAGCCGCCCGCGGGGAGGTGCCTACGCCCCCAGCACAGGTAGGGCAGTCCTTTGTCCCCGGCGCCGCCCTGCGAAACCCGGGTCTTGCTGCCAGCCTGGGTGGGCGGCCCCTGCGCGCGGCCCCTCTTGCTGCGGCCCAGGGCGGGGTCCGTTACCTGGGCTCGGCTCCTAGGCGCGCTCGCAGCTCTGGAGACGAGACAGGAACCCTTCGCTCCGGCGGGCGCGGGCACAGGGTAGAGGCTGTAGCAGAAGCCCTGCCTTCAGAGGGCTTACGGGCCGGGGCGAGGGAGGCCCGTGAGGTGCATCAGTAGAATGTTCAGTTTGTCAGATGGGTGTCAGGGTGAGGACCACAGTGGGGAAGGGCATCAGCCATGCGGCTACAGAAGGCTCTCTGGATGCTGACTTTTGTTGAGTCAAGACCCGGAGGAAGCCTGGCAACCAGCCGACGCCTGGGGTGCTTGAGGAGCAGCTGGGCCGTGCCCGTGTACCTGGAGTGGAAAGGGGAGAATGAAAAGGATGGAAAATTGATAATGGATCACGTGTTGGGCAGGTGATCATAAAGCACGTGCTAGGTGCTTTATGCATATTACTTCCTTTAATCATCAGGACTATCCTGGACCTGGGCACTACTGTTAGCTGAGAGGAAATCGGGTTCAGGGAGCCCAAGGAGACTGAAGTCATTGCCTGAAGCACACTCAGGAGATCCAGGGTCGGGTGACCTTGACCCAGATAGGTTCTCCACTCTAACCCTTAGTTTCCTCCCAAAGTACTAGAGGGAGGGGGCAGTGAGTGACCTGAAGGGAAGGATGAGCTGTCCGGGCCCTTTTTTGCTGACAATCTGCCCAAAAGTTTTCTGCAATGCACACCCAGCAGCTGGGGCCCTGAAACTCAGCCTAAAACTAGTGAACAGAACAAGGGTGTAGCAGGAGTCTTCTTGGATGGAAGTCTCTTCAGTCTGTTCTCCTGGGAGAGGTTTTGTTGTCTGGGAAGCACTAGTCACTCCTGCTCTGGGGCAGGTACTAGTGGTTTGGGGAAGGTAGGGCAGAAGACCTGGAACTGGGAAGAGGCTGCTGCTGGGAGCGGGTTTGCAGTGGGGGAGCCTGGTATGGCTGATGGTGTCAGCCAGGCAGGTTATGTGTACCCACCAGCAACTGCACAACAAACAGAATCACCCAACATCCCTGTGAGCCTGGAGAGATTAAAGCACATCCACAAAAACCCCCAAAGTCTGTGCCAGCAAACAGGTTCTCTTACCACTGACCAGATGTGGTGGAAAGGGCCTCGGGGTTGCTGATCTGGGCACTGCTGGCTGTGCCCATCGCTTCTCTGCTCTGGAAGGGGGGAGATATTTTTATGCTCCTGTGAAGATCTGCCTGTGATCTGGTCCCAAGGCACTGAAGGCTGGTGGGTTTCTCACGAGACTTTTTTCAGCCTGGCACAGCTTTTGGTATTGGCCTTTGGGTTGTGGTGTGAAATGTGGCCCCGAGAGAATTAGGAGTGGGACCCAGCCCTCTGTGTTTGAGCATCAGGACACTAGTGAGTCTGAGGTCCTGGTGGTACAGGACCACAGGGGAACTGACTGTTAGGCTATTTGGTAGACAAGAGGGAGGCTCAGAGAAGTTAAGTGATTCACCTGAGAGCCCACAGCTATGAAGTAGTAGAGATGGGATCCAAGTGCAAACTGTTGGGAGTCCAGAGCCAGAGCCTTGCCTCTCAGGGAGTGGGTGTTTGCTATAGTGGGTGTCTTGGAGACCTAACACACACACACACACACACACACTGTGGGGGCATAGGAATGGGGAGGTGATGACCAATGGTGACAGAGACACTTTCTATTCTCAGCTGTGCAGTCCCTAGGCCTCATTCCCAGGCCTTTGCATCTGGGCTGAACCAGTCAGTCCCTTCTCAGGGTGGAACTGGTGTAGAAGGGGCCAGAGGCACCATAGGGGACACTTGCCAGTGTCTTCAGCCAGGGGCTTCCTCCTCATGAAGTCTCAGGCTTTGGTCTTGGGCCTAGGCCCAAGGGCTGAATGATTTCCACTTGGGCACCCAGAGCCTACCTGCACCACCAGGGCCTTGAACTAAGGGCACAGCTGAAGCTATGGCCACTGACTGGGTGGCCCCGAGTATGAGGATGCCAGGATGGAGGGAGAGAGGTCTCAGGTGGCACATGTGAGTCATGAGACTCCAGTGAATAGAATGCCAGAAAGAGATGGGAGCTGGTCCCCTCAAATGACCTCTGTGGGCAAGAGCTGTGAACAGTCACTCTGCACATTGCTTCCCATTGATCTGGTCCCTCATTCCTTCTTTGCCTCCCTGGAGATATTCTGAGTCATGGAGCACCAATGGGTTCTCAAACTCAACATACTGAACAGTAAGCCTGGGGCAAGGCCCAGGGATCTGTATTTTTAACAAGCTCGTTACTTATGATGCATGTGGTCCACTGACTAGACCTGGAAAACTGTCCCAGGCCTCCTAGCCAGGCAGCTCTGAGGAACCCCTTCCAAGCCTTCTGGTGAATAAGAGACTGGTGTGCCTAATAGTTTTCCACAACTGAATTTAAACACATTCTCAGTTGGAGTGCTGTCATCACCTGAGCTTCTCCCATTTTAAAATGAATGATGGAGCCTGGCCGGTGTGACTCAGTTGGTTGAGCATTATTTTGTGCACTGAAAGGTTGCCAGTTTGATTTCCAGTCAGGGCATATACCTGGGTTTCAGGTTCGATTTTCAGCCTGGGTGCGTAAGGGGGGCAACTTCACATCTATGTGTCTCACTCACATTGATGTTTCTCTCTCTCTGTTTCTCCCTCCCTCCCTTCCTCTCTCTCTAAACATGTCCTCGGGTAAGGATTAAATAATAACAAATAAATAAATAAATACAATTATGATGGAGTCTCAAGCAACAGCCCTGTCTCCAACCCTCCCCTGCCAAGTATCCCCAAAGATCAGGGTGCCCTAGATCACCCACTCACTTCTGAGCTCCTTGCTCTGTCCTGAGCTCTCCCCTCACAGGCTTCTCACCAGGTTCCGCTTATGTCCTAAAGCCCCCAGTGTCTACCCATGGCCCCTGAAACAGTGTTCCTAAGGTCCCATCTTTAGACCTCTTGTGTTTGATGGGTTTCCTCAATTGAAGAGCAAAAGTGAGAGGAAACCCCATCTCTACTCAAGGGAGCTCCCAGTATTTAAACCCAGTCTCTGGGAGGAACCAGCCCCACTTTTTTAGGGGCTAGCTTGATGTCTCCCCTAGGACAGCCCACTGGAGCTCTTCCAAATACTCTCTTTGATTTGAGGGGAATCTGGTCACACCTATCACTTAGGGTGGTCCAGCTGGGTGGGTGCTGGGTGGCTACTCCCCGAAGCTTCTCACCCTGAGAGAGAAAAGATCACCTGCCATCTTTTTGTTGTTAATCTGAGGATGTTTTTCATTTATTTTTTATTTTTATATTTTATCCTCACCCGAGGACATTTTTTCACTTTTTGTTCAGATAGAGTGGGAGGAAGAGAGAGAGAGAAACATCGATGTGAAAGGGACACATTGAGTGGCTGCCACCCGCACCACCAGCCAGAGCCGGGGACAAACTGCAACCAAGGTACGCGCCCTTAGCGGGAACCGAACCCAGGTCTCTGGACTGTAGGCCGATGCTCTAACTGCTGAGCCAAACTAGCCAGGGCTCATTTTTTTTTTTTTTTTATCCTCACCCGAGGACATTTTTCCATTTTTTGTTCAGGTAGAGTGGGAGGGAGAGAGAGGAACAGAGAGAGAGAGAAACATCGATGTGAAAGGAACACATCGAGTGGCTGCTACCCGCACAACCGACCAAGGCCGGGGACAAACTGCAACCGAGGTACGCGCCCTTAGCAGGAACCGAACCCGGGTGTCTCAGGACCGCAGGCCGACGCTCTAACCGCTGAGCCAAACCAGCCAGGGCCAGGGCTCACTGTTTTTTTATTTTTTTATTTTATTTTATTTTATTTTATTTTATTTATTTATTTATTTATTTATTTATTTATTTATTTATTTTTAATCCTCACCCGAGGACATTTTTCCATTTTTTGTTCAGAGAGAGCGGGAGGGAGAGAGAGGAAGAGAGAGAGAGAGAAACATCGATGTGAAAGGGACACATCGAGTGCCTGCCACCCGCACGACCTACCAGGGCCGGGGACAAACTGCAACCGAGGCACATGCCCTTAGCGGGAACCGAACCCGAGTCTCTCTGTACCGCAGGCTGACGCTCTAACCGCTGAGCCAAACCGGCCAGGGCCTCACTGTTTTTTTAAAAATAGAATAGAAGGAGGGAGGGAGAGAGAGAAACATCGACATGTTCACATCGATTGGTTGCTTCCCTCACAGCCCTGGGGCAGGGGATCAAATCTGCAACCCAGGTACATGCCCTTGACTGATAATTGAACCCATGACCCTTGGGTCTGCAGCCACCTGCCATCTTTTCTTTAGTTTTTTTTTTTATTAATCTTTTTAGAGAGAGAGGAAGGGAGAGAGATAGAAACATTGATGTGAGAGAGAAACATTGATGGGGTGCCTTTTGCATGCCCCCTACTGGGAATTGAGCCCACAATCCCGGCATGTGCCCTGTCCAGGAATCGAACTGGGACCATTTGGTCCATGGAACAACGCGCAACCTACTGAGCAACACCACCTGGCCTGGCTGTACCTACCATCTTTTTTTTTTTTTCTTTATTGATTTGAGAGAGAGATGAAGGAAGAGAGAGAGAGATAGAAACATCGATGAGAGACACATTGACTGGTCGCCACCCACATGACCCCAACTGGGGCCGGGGACAAACTGCAACATAGGTATGTGTCCTTTTGGGAATCGAACTTGGGTCTTTCCAGTCCACAGGCCGATGCTTTAACTGCTGAGCCAAACTGGCCAGGGCTGCACCTGCCATCTTTAAGGGAGCCCCTCGTAGTAGCCAGGCTTCCCTGCTGGAAACTTCCGACTTTTTTTTTTGCTTTCCCTGATAAAACTACCATCTTATCTTCCTGACCCCTGATCCTCCCACCCCCATTGGTGTTTGTTCTAGTGCCCCAGGCTTGCAGCTCCAGGATCTCTTTGTATGCTGCCCCTACCCCCAACCCCTGCCGCCAAGGCACTACAGTCCCATGTTTGGGGTCTTGTTGTATTTTTATTTTTTTATCCTTACCCAAGGACATTTTTCTATCTTTTGTTCAGACAGAGTGAGAGGGAGAGAGAGACAGAGAAACATAGACGTGAAAGGGACACATCGAGTGGTTGCCACCCGCACAACCCAACCAGGGCCGGGGACAAACTGCAACCGAGGTACGTGCCCTTAGTGGGAACTGAACCCGGGTCTCTCTGGACCTCAGGTCGACGCTCTAACCGCTGAGCCAAACCAGCCAGGGCACATGTTTGGGGTCTTTGAAACTTACCAGTGGCCTGCTCACTCTGCTCAGAGCCAGACACTGAGCCCAGCGGTATATGATGAGCACTTTGGACTAGTTTGTCTGTTGCCTACTCAGACACTGCCCAGCTCTCCTCCATCTGTGTTAGGGGCCACATGACATTAGGCCACACTGCCTCTACCTGGAGTTAGGGGTCTTGGTTCAGATCCTGTTTTATCTTTTTTTTTTTTTTTCCTCACCCGAGGACATTTTTCCATTTTTTGTTCAGGTAGAGTGGGAGGGAGAGAGAGGAACACAGAGAGAGAGAGAAACATCGCCGTGAAAGGAACACATCGAGTGGCTGCCACCTGCACGACCGACCAGGGCCGGGGACAAACTGCAACCGAGGTACGCGCCCTTAGCGGGAACCGAACCTGGGTCTCTCAGGACCGCAGGCCAACGTTCTAACCGCTGAGCCAAACCGGCCAGGGCAGATCCTGTTTTATCTTAACCAGCCTCATGACCCAACAGATTTGCTGTTTCCTCCTTTATAACATGGAAGCTGGTAATGATAGCCTGTCTTACAAGTCTCTTCTAAGGATTAATATTATGTGACCTCATCTCTAAGGGTCCTTAGCACATAATATTGTCTGATCTGTATTGTTATTTAATCTTCAAAACTACCCTGTCAGGTCCATTTTGTTTCTTCTCTGTCTCTTCCTTTTTTTCTTCTTCTGTTTTTTTTTTTTTTAATCCTTACCCAAGGATATTTTTCTATTTATCCTCAGATAGAGTGGGAGAGAGAGAGAGAAGCATTGACTGGTTGCCTCCCGCATCACTCCGACTAGGGCCGGGCAAACCGCATCCAAGGTACGTGCCCTTGATGGAATCAAACCCATGACCCTTTGGTCTGCAAGCTGACTCAGGTCCATTTTGTAGATGATGAAAGGGAGACTTAGAGAAGCCAAGTGATTCGCCCAAGAGCACACAGCTATGAAGTAGCAGAGGTGGGATTATTCTAGTGCAAATCATTTTACTCCAGAGCCTAAGCTTCTACCCACTAACAACGCCCCCCCCCCCCCCCCAGCACTGGGTTCTCGTTCTTCATCTTCAGTTCATTCATTCAACAAATCTTTATGGCGTACCTACTATCTATGAATATAGCAGTGAATGAACAGAGGAAACTCTGCCCTTATATTTTGGTGGGGACACAGATAGGAAGAGATGTATAGGAACTCCTGCGGGTATTTGCCCCAGGCCCTTCTTCCTCACTGTCTGTCCTGGGGCACAGACCTGGACCCCATATCTCACCTCTCTACGATTTCTTATATCAGAAGGCCTCAGGCAGTAGGCATTGGCTGAATTTAATTGGTTGTGGGTTTGATCCTTATGAAGGAGGAAGTGGATCACAGCAGGACCTGGTGTAGGGTTTGAAGGCAGTGGAGTCCTCAGCAGATGGGGCAGTGGCGGGGCTGGCATGGAAGGAATGGGAGGACAGTTGGGCACTACCACCCAAGGCCAGGCTGAGGAGAGGCTTTATTAGGGAACTACAAATCAAAACCACATTGAGGTACTGTTGTACACCCACCAGATGACTATAACAAAAGAAGAGAGACAATAATTAGTATTTGGAGGATAGGGAGGAATTGGAACCCTTATATGCTGCTGGTGGCAATGTCAAATGGTGCAGCCATTTTGAAATAGTCTGTCAGTTCCTCAACATAGAATCACCATTTGACCCAGCATTTCCACTCCTAGGTATATACCCAAGAGAACTGAAAAAAATAAGTCCAGGCAAACACTTGTGTATGGGTGTTCATAGCAGCATTATTTATAATAGCCAAAAGGAGGAAATAACTCAAATGTTAATCAACTGATGAGTGGGTAAATAAATTGTGATCTAGCCATACAATGGAATATTATTCAGCCATAAAAAAGAATGAAGTTCTGCCGTGGCCGGTTTGGCTCAGCAGTTAGAGAATCGGCCTACGGTCCAGAGAGACCCGGGTTTGGTTCCCGCTAAGGGCATGTACCTCGGTTACAGTTTGTCCCTGGCCCTGGTTGGGTTGTGTGGGTGGCAACCACTTGATGTGTCCCTTTCACGTCGATGTTTCTCTCTCTCTCTCTCTCTTCCTCTCTCCCCGTCCCATTCTTCCTCTCTCCCCCTCCCATTCTATCTGAACAAAAAATGAAAAAAAAAAAAAAAATGTCCTCAGGTGAGGATAAAAAAAAAAAAGAATGACGTTATGATACATGTTACAACATCGATGAAGCCAGACACAAAAGGCCACATACTGTATGGTTCCATTTATATGAAAGGTCCCGGCCCTGGCTGGTTTGGCTCAGTGGTTAGAGCGTCTGCCTGCGGTACAGAGAGACCGGGTTTGGTTCCCGCTAAGGGCATGTACCTAGGTTGCAGTTTGTCCCTGGCCCTGGTTGGGTCGTGTGGGTGGCAACCACTCAATGTGTCCCTTTCATGTCGATGTTTCTCTCTCTCCCTCCCACTCAATCTGAACAAAATATTTAAAAAATGTTCTCAAGTGAGAAAGGTCCCGAATAAGCAGATCAATAGAGATGGAAAATAGACTACTGGCTGCCCGGGGCAGTAGGCACAGGGATTAGAGAATAACTGTTAATGGCTGCAGGGTTTCTTTTGGGGGTGATGAAAATGTTCTAAAATTGTGGTGATGGTTGCACAACATAGATGAATACACTGAAAACATTGAATAGTATACTTTAAAGTGGTAAATGGTGTGATATGTGAATTATATCTCAATAAAGCTCTTACTAAAAAAAATATTAGCCAGACTTTCCTGCTTTAGTGCTGCCAGAAGGCACCAGGAAGTGGACTCAAGAACTTACTGAGTTATTGGGGGAGATTCTTTGCAGTTATGTTGCTGTAGTTCCCATGCAATGATTGCGGAGAAGTGATTCTGTAGAGGAGGCTTTGATTCATCCTTCAGGCCTCAGTTTATGTGTTATCCCTGAGCTTGCTCCCCCCCACCCCATCACTTGCTATCAGTTTCAGCCCCTTCTTCATTCTTTCTTTCCTCTTTAGCACTTTCCACACCTGGAATTATTTTCTGTGGACCTGATTTTGTCTGACTCTTGTTGGGCTGAGTTCCATGAGGTCAGGGGCTTGACTATATCTGGTTTGCCCCACAATAGGTACTCAATATCTGTTGAGTGAATGAACCCATACAGGTAGGGAAAAAGTTGTTTATAGTTGTCAGTATGTGAAACAGAGTTTATTCTTTTTTTAAAAAAATATTTTCTTTATTGATTTGAGAGAGAGAGGAAGAGGGAGAGAGAAATAGAAACATTGATGAGAGAGAACATTGATTGGCCACCTCCTGCATGCCCCCCACTGGGGATCGGGCCCACAGCCTGGGCATGTGCCCTGACCAGGAATCGAACTGGTGACCTCTTGGTGCATGGGTTGATGCTCAACCACTGAGCCACACTAGTTGGGCCAGAGTTTATTCTTGTATTATTATATATTAATTATTGTATTATTTTCCATACAAACAATTATAAACCCACTTTTGCTCCACCCTGTGTATACTGATAACTGGGGGAGGTCTGGGCTAGGGTCTGTGCTTGCTGCAGGGGAGGGAGTGAGCAGAGTGGATCAGGGTGTCTCCTGGCCCCAGTGGCTTTCTTTTTCTCTGTTTCAGTTCCAGGAGAATGTCTCTGGAAAGGAAGCCCAAAGCCTGGTCTGGCTGGGAAGAGGGGAGAGGGGAGGGGAGTAGGAATGGGGGCTGGGCGGGCCTGGGGAGGAAGTCTGCAGCCCCAGGCTGCCGAGGGCGTGGTGTCTGTGTTTGCACCTTTGGAATGTGGCTGATTCACTCTGGGGAGAGCCATGTGCAGCCACCGCTGCTGCCTTGGATCTGACATCTGGAGGCTGAATTCCCAGAGGAGACAGATTCTTACAAGCAGATGCCAACTTTGAAGGTCAAACTGAGTGATGAAGCTGCTTTAGGAGGAGGCCCAAAGCCCCCCCCCACCCACCCCCCCACGATTCTAGGAGAGAGGTGAGGCCCCATCGCCAGCCTTGTTCCAGCCCCTAAGCTACCAGAGCTTTGTAGTCAGACCGGTGTTCAAAGACCAGTTACTTAACAACTCATATGACTGCAAAGGCCGAAGGCCTGGCTGGTCAAGTGCTCAGCAATGGTGCTGGGACACTTGCTTGCATCTCAATCCAGTATGCTCTGTGTTGCTCAGCTTGGCTCTCCTGGGGCTCCAGCAAGACCCCAGGCTTGCCTCTTGTTGGGTCCTAGCTCATCCCTGTCATTGATTGAACAGGTCTGAGTCAGGAGCTTGCCCCAGCCCAGGGCAGATACCCCTAGAGCCACACAGAGAAAGTGTAAGTGAGGGGTCCCCCAAAGGAGCCAATGCCAGGGGGTGGGCAGAAACAGCATACAACCCCACGCTGCTCAGCTGCCTCCATAGGATTGGCTTCTGGGGCTCGTGCCAGGCACTGTGCTCGGCTGCATGGCTCCTACTCTGTGTCCCACTGTCTAAGTTCTTTAAGCTCTAGGAAGCTAATTTTGTTCGTCTATGAAATCCCATAAGATTTTTTTAAGGATTGAATTAGACAATGCATGCAAATCACTTGGTACCTGCCTGGCTCAGAGGAGGCAAGATGCTAACATGTCTAGTTCCCTTTCTTTTCCCTGTATCTAGGTATTATATGATCTGTTCTGTGACAGTGCAGGCATGTGTGTGCACACGTGTGTATGTACACATGTGTGTGAATGCACTCAACAGGCCCCCTTCTTTTCTTTAGGGAGTTCTATATTGTTTGGCTTTTCCCCAGAGCGTTAGGGACTATACAGGACCGAGAGTAGAGGCAGGAGGGAGAGGGTAGGGGTTGAGGGAGAAGAGTATGAGCCTCACTTGCTGGTCTGCAGGATCAGGCCTGCCTCTGGGTGTCCCCTCCCTGTTCCCTCAGTTCCACCTGGGGCTGGAGGAAGGGCCCAGGCTCTGAGGAACAGCTGCCTCTGTTCCTCCCATGCCACATTAAAAGCTGTGTCTGGTCCTTTGACATTGGGGGACAGCCCTGAACCAGGCTTGCTGATCATATATATTCTCTCCTTTGGAACCCTGGAACCTGGGGTAGGTCTGAGAGGAACCTAGGCCTGGGGCTCCTCAGAAGAAGAAACTGGTGCCCAGAGTAGACTGAGCCTCTTGGACACCTTGAGAAACCAGAGGCTCTGGGAGGGCAGAGGGCAGGCCTGCTATATGCTTTTTCCAGCTATTTGTCAACCGAGGTACAGCGCCTCTCAGAGACTCTGCTTGGGGCCACGGAGTGCTAGGACTACTGTTCCAACCCCTGGGCTCAGTGTCCTCTCCTGCCAGCCCTGCTTGGTGCCACAACTCTGAGCTGCACAGGTCTGTGGGTACCAGCTCATCCCCATCCAACCACCAAGTTCTCCGACTCTCATCCCAAATGACACCACACACACCTGTGGTTATTGTCATCTCCATGGCCATGGGTTCAGTACTTGTGCAGAGCTTAATTGGGACAGTCCATCAGTCAACATAGCAGGCAGCGGCTCCTGCATGTCAGTCACTTGTTCAAATCTGCTGCACTGAGCATGACTGATAGTCATTCCAGGATGACCATGCTGCTTGTCTCTTGTCTGTGTGTCCAGCATTTTATTTTTTTTTCAATTTTTATTAATCTATTTTTGTTACAGATGTCCCCCCCCCGCAGACACCCTCCTCCCGATCCCCCCCCCCCCCGCATTGTTGTCTATGTCCATTGGTTGCACATACATGCATGTAAGTTCTTTGGTTTATCTCATCCCTCCCTACCCCTGACCCCCTCCTCTGAGGTTTGTCAGTCTGAACTATAGTCCTTTCTATGTCTCTGGGTCTATTTTGTTCATCAGCTTATTTTGTTCATATTCCACGTGGTATTTGTCTTTCTCTGGTTGACTTATTTCGTTTAGCATAATACTCTCCAGGTCCCTCCATGTCATCTCAAAGGATAAGAGATCTTTTTTTTTTTTTTTTGCATTTATCTTCAGATAGAGCAGGAAGGAGAGAGGAAGGGGAAGAGAGAGAAACAATGATGTGAGAGAGACTGGTTGCCACCCATACAATCCCAGCTGGGGCCGGGGATAAACTGCAACCAAGGTATGTGCCCTTAGTGGGAACCAAACCCTGGACTATCTGGTCCGCAGGCTGATGCTCTAACTTCTGAGCCAAACTGGCCAGGGCAAGATCTTTCTTTCTTTTTTTTTTATCCTCACCCGTGGACATTTTCCCATTTTTTCGTTCAGGTAGAGTGGGAGGGAGAGAGAGGAACAGAGAGAGAGAGAAACATCGACGTGAAAGGAACACATCGAGTGGCTGCCACCCACATGACCGACCAGGGCCTGGGACAAACTGCAACCGAGGTACACGCCCTTAGCGGGAACCGAACCCGGGTCTCTCAGGACCGCAGGTCGACACTCTAACCGCTGAGCCAAACCGGCCAGGGCAAGATCTTTCTTTCTTATAGGTGCATAGTGTTCCATTGTGTATATGTACCACAGCTTTTTTTTTTTTTTTTTTTTATCCTCACCTGAGGACATTTTTTTATTTTTTGTTCAGATAGAGTGGGAGGGAGAAAGAGGAAAAGAGAGAGAGAGAAACATCAACACGAAAGAAACACATTGAGTGGCTGCCTTCCGCAGGACCCAACCAGGGCCAGGGACAAACTGCAACTGAAGTACGTGCCCTTAGTGGGAACCGAACCCAGGTCTCTCTGGACCGCAGGTCAACACTCTAACCGCTGAGCCAAACCAGCCATAGTGTGTACCACAGCTTTTTTATCCACTCATCTACTGATGGACATTTGGGCTGTTTCCAAATCTTAGCTATTGTAAATAGTGCTTCTATGAACATAGGGGTACGTACATATATTCTTCCTGATTGGTGTTTCATGCTTTTTAGGGTATATTCCTAGAAGTGGGATCACTGGGTCAAATGACAGTTCAATTTTTAAATTTTTGAGGATTTTCCATAGTGGCCGCACCCGTCTGCATGCCCACCAGCAGTGTGCTGGAGTACCCTTTTCTCCTGTGTGTTGAGCATTTTGAATGTGTTCACATGGTCTCTTCCATTCTATGACAGACTCTGTGAAGTTGAAGGACATAGTAATGAGAGCTACATTTTCTGAGCTCCTACTAAGTGCTTTTAAAAAGCTGAGATATAGCCCCCCCGGCTGGTTTGGCTCAGCGGATCAGCTTCGGCATGCGGACCAAAGAGTCATGGGTTCGAGTCCAGTTGTGGTTTGGTCCCTGGCCCTGGTCAAGGTCGTGGGGGAGGCAGCCAATCTCTCACATGGCTATTTCTCTCTCTCTCTCCCTCCCACTCTATCTGAAGATAAATGGAAAAATATCCTAGGAGGGTGGGGGGCAGGGTGAGGAGGAGGAGGTCTAGGGGGGAAAAAGGAGAAACATATGTAACAAAAATAAATTAATAAAAAAATTGGAGAAAATATGCTTTGGCTAGTTTGGGTCAGCGGTTAGATCATCGGCCTGCGGTCCAGAGAGACCCGTGTTTGGTTCCTGCTAAGGGCACATACCTTGGTTGCAGTTTGTCCCCGGCCCTGGTTGGGTCATGCAAGTGGCAACCACTTGATGTGTCCCTTTCACGTCGATGTTTCTCTCTCTCTCTCTTCCTCCCACTCTATCTGAACCAAAAATGAAAAAACGTCCTTGGGTGAGGAGAAAGGAAAAAAAATTGGAGAAAATAAAAAAAAAGTAAAAAAAATATCCTCAGGTGAGGATTAAAAAAATAAAATAAAATAAAATAAAAATAAAAACATATAATTCACATACCATAAAATTCATCCTTCTGAAGTATGCATTCAGTGGCTTTTAGTGTATTCATAGAGTTGTGTATCCATCACATCTAATTCCAGAACATTTCATCATGCTGAAAAGAAACCCCAGTAGGTTTTTTAATTGTAACAAAATGTACTACTCACATGCGGGGTGTTGATAATGGGGAAGGTTGTGCTGTATATGTGTGGGGTCGGGGAGTGAATGGGAATCTCTGTACCTTCTGCCCAATTTTGCTGTGAACTTAAAACTGCTCTAAAAATAAATTGATTAAGAACAAAATCAAAACAGGAAAGAAACCCTGAACCCCTCCGCATTCCTCCATTTCCCCAGCTCCTCACCAGTCTGTTTTCTGTCTCTGTGGATTTGTCCATTCTGTACATTTCATGTAATGGAATCATGCAATATGTGACCTTTTGTGTCTGACTTCTCTCACCGAGTATCATGTTTTCAAGGTCCATCCATGTTGTAACATCTGTCAGTACTTCATTCCTTTTAATGGTCAAATAATATCCATTGTGTGGATAGATCAGAATTTGTGTATCCATTCATCTGTTAATGGGTGTTGGTGTTGTTTCTGCCTTTTGTGAATAATGCCACTATATGTGTACAGTTCTTTTGTTTTTTGTGAAGATGAAGGTTTTAAAAAAGAAATCCTTGCCCTGGCCGGTTTGGCTCAGCGGTTGGAGCCTCGGCCTGCGGTCCGGAGAGACCCGGGTTCGGTTCCCACTAAGGGCATGTACCTCGGTTGCAGTTTGTCCCCGGCCCTGGTTGGTTGTGCGGGTGGCGACCACTCGATGTGTCCCTTTCACATCGATGTTTCTCTCTCTCTCTGTTCCTCTCTCTCCCTCCCACTCTATCTGAACAAAGAATGGAAAAATGTCCTCGGGTGAGGATGATTAAAAAAAAAAAAAAAGAAATCCTCACTCGCCCTGGCCATTTTTGCTCATTGGTTAGAGCATTGGCCCGCGGACTGAACTCCCACGCGACCCCAATCGGGGCTGGGGATGAACCACAACCGAGATCCGTGTCCTTGATTGGAATCAAACCCATGGCTCTTTGGTCCACGAGCTGACACTCTAACCACTGAGCCAAACTGGCCAGGGCTCCATGTGTCTCTCTTGCATGGATGTTTCTCTCTCTCTCTCTCCTCACTTCCCTCCCACTCTATCTGAAGATAAACAGAAAAAAAATATCCTCAGGTGAAGATTAAAAGAAATCTTCACTCAAGGACATGCTTAGAGAGAGGAATGGGGGCGGGGGGGGGGGGAGAGAGAGATAGAGATAAACATCTATGTGAGAGGAACACTGATGGGCTGCCTTCAGTATGTGCCCTGACAGGGTCCTGACTGTGCCCTGATGATGCCCTAACTGGGAATCGAACCTGTAACCTTTCAATGCATGGGACAATGCTCCAACCAACGGAGCCATTCCAGCCAGGCTCAATATAAGTGCTTTTTGACAGACATTTCATTTAATCCTCACAGCAGCCCTGTGTATCAATTCTGGCATGCACCCCCTCCTGCTAATGAAGAAACTGAGGCTCAGAGGTGAGTCAAGGTCACACAGCTGGAAGCACTGGGTTCTCTTGCTCCTGGCCACCAGGCCCCATGATGCCTACTGAAGTGTTTCCATTCATTTTTAGCAGAGCCTTGCCAAGTGCTGCCTCTCAGTGAATGTTGCTGATTCTTTTTTTTTTTTTTTTTGTACATGCCCCTAGTGGGAACTGAACCTAGGACTCTGGTCCGCAGGCCGCCGCTCCAACTGCTGAGCCAAACTGGCCAGGGCAGTGTTGCTGATTCTTGCATCAGGGGCCATGAAGACCTCAAGCCCCAGATGTGCTCCATGTTCCTTTGAGGTGAGTGCCAGTCACTTGCTCAGTGGTAATCTTGTGGCCCCAGGGAAACAGCTCGGGGTTAGAGGAAGTCTACTGCTGCAGATTCGCACACAGATCTGGGGCCAGGCATGTAACTGCTGCCTCTGAATACATTCTCAGCCTGTACTACCTTGCTTTCCTGGGGGTCCTCAGGCTGCCTTTGATCTCTTGCCTTGAATTTGGCATACAGACCCATGTTTACCTGCTGGTGAACTTTGCTCCTTCCACCTTCCTTCCCCTGTGGCATGGGGGTTAGGTGTGCTAGTACTGCTGTCAGACAAGCCCTGGTTCAAGTTGGCACTGCCACTCTGGCTGTGTGGCTTCAGGTAAGTTTCTGAACCAGTTTGAGCCTCTATTTGCTCATATGTGTTGGTGGGGGGATTCATAATAATACTACCTATTAATACACTGATTAGGTGGTTGTGGAACTGACTAAGAAAAGGGCTATGTGCTCACTCAGTACCCAGCACCTCGCACACATTTGGGAACCACCTGTCTATGGTCAGTCCTCACTGCAAATGCAGGCTTGCACCTGGCCTGGGGACGGGGCAGGAGCTTTGTGTGTCTCCCTGCCCCTGCAGTAGTGGGAGGCTCCCATGACTCAGTTCTGCCCAAGGAGGGGGATGTCAAGACTAAGTCTCTGAGGCAGGGAACCCAGGGGACCTCCCTGTCCTCCTTCCCATCTCTCTGCCCATCTCCCCATCCAGTGCTTCTGGCAAAGCTGGGCAAGGCCCAATACATTCTCTACTGGTTGCTTTGGCCTGGTTCTCTACCCCGTCCCCATATTTGCAGCACAGACCTGCTGCCCTATGGACCACCTGCGAGGGTGCCACAGCCCATAGCCTGAGGCTGGAGGGGCAGTCGTTGGGAGGGGATGTGGGTCAAGGATGGGAGGACCTCCTCTGGCCGCCAGAGTGGAGCCTCCAGCTCTTGCCAGGGAAACCCTCTCTGCTGTTGCTGCTTAGCCTTTCCCAGCCCTGCCCCTCTCCTTCTGCTTCTCACATTTCAGCTTCTGAGTTACTGGCACCACCTTGTGCTGCTGCTGCTGCTGTGCTGCTGAGGCCGCTGCACCAGACAGACGTTAACCCCCTGTGTACTGGCTGGCAGGGGCTCACTGCTGGAAATAGCAGCAGGGACTTGGGGTCCACAGGCGCTGAGGGAGGAGAAAACCATCTGAAACCTGTCCCTTTGCTCTAGCTTGGCTCCCCTCCTGGGCTTTATCTTTCCTCCTTCCTCCCCATCTGTCCAAACTAGAAGCCAAAGCCTCCCTGACCCCTAGGAGTTATTCCTTCATTTGGCTGCCTGGACACTGACAGTCGACCATAGAACGTGGCATTTCTGTCACTGAGTACTTGACCTGTCCTTTCACATAAACTGTGTTTTTCTCCCTCCATGTTCCTCACTGCACCCAGCGGGGCTCCCCTCTGGCACCTGGCTTATCTGGTCAGGCCTGGCACTCCTTCCAGATGAGTCCCGAGGCCACAGGAGGTTGTGAGGAGCCTGCAGGGAGCCAGGTGCTGGCACCAGCATCTGGGACAATCTCGGGCTGTTCCCTGGGTTATAATAACAGATTTGGGTGCTGTAGTGAGGATGAAATAGGGAATTTGAGTAAAACTACCAGAGCATCAGTTGGCACTTGGCCTCTTGTGCCCACATACACATGTGCCTCCCCCCACACTCATGATGGAGCTTTGAGTCCTCCCCAGGGAGAGCTACTCCCGTTTCCTGGCTGCCTCACCCTCACAGCCACTCAGGTCTGCTTTCTCCTTAGAGCAGACCTCTGTTTCTCCCCTGGCCTGGCCATTCCCAGCCCCATCCTTTTCCATCCTCAGGTGGGACTGGACATCCTGCCTTCTCCCCCTCACCTCTCTCCATTCCTCTGAGTAGCTTCAGCTGCTCAGAAGACAATGGATACCTTTTCTGAGCTCAGCAGCAACCTCGGTGGTTCTCTTCCTCCATCCCTCTGATTCCAACCTTTCTCCTGAACCCCAAATGCTCCCTCCTGGTTGCTTGTGGCACCTTTGCTAATCCTTCACCTTCCCTGCCACACCTCCTTGGTCCCTAGGCTGATGTACTCTTTTATATGGCCCCAAGGCCCCGAGCTCTGTCCTCCCCTTCCTAGCACTCTCCTGTGGGAAGGGCCCAGGTCCCAGCTTTCCAGCTATGCCATGCCTCAGGCTCCTGGTCTGCTGGGTGGAGTTGTCACAGCCGATCCGAACCATATTCTTACAGAGATCAACTGAGGAAGTGGTCAGCCATTTAAAACTGAAATAGTCCAGCCAGATGGCCACAGGTTGAGTTTTTATAAAGGGAATGCATCTAACTGAAGCAGGGCATACCTGACTCACCCTTGCTGACACCATGAAAAGCAGAGAGACATTTCCCTGGGGGAAAGTCTCTCACAGAGGGAGGTGAAACTACCTTGGAGTATGAGGGGAGGTACTGAGTACTGACTTGGAGGGGAGAGAAGAGGGATGAGGGCAGGAGCCCCCCCTAGTGGCTGTAGTAACAGGCCTAGAAGCAGGGAGCGGAACCAGAGAAGGGGGATAGGAGATACACCACAGGTGGGCTCCAGTCCCCCTTTTTTATCCTCACCTGAGTATGTTTATTTTAGAGAGAAAGGAAGGGAGAGAGAGAGAGAAACACACACACACACACACACACACACACACACACACACACACCCCTCTGATGTGGGAGAGAAATATTGATCCTTTGCCTCCCAACCAGGGACCAGACCCACAACCGAGTATGTGCCCTGACGGGAATCGAACCCGAAACCTTTCTGGTGTATGGGATGACACTCCAACCAACTGAGCCCCCAGCCAGGGCTCCAGCCTCCTTTTCAAGAGCTTGCTTATGAGCAAAGTGAGTCAGATTGGGCTGGACAAAGGCAGCTGGTATCTGTAGATCAAGGCCTTTTGGGGCTTCTGGATAAGTCCAATGTCCCCAGGATCTGCAAGGCCTTGGGGGTGCCGGAGGCCAGAGTTCGGCCACTCCACCCCAATTCCTGTCTTGGGTTCTTCAAATGTGTTCACTGTGCTTGCCCTCCAAAGCATTGTTTGTGCCCGGCGCCCTCTAGTGGTTGGGGAACCTCAGCCTTGTTGGCCCAGAGATCTCTGTATCTAGGGTAGGAAAGGAGACCATGGCACTGGGCGATATTGGGGTTTGTTCTAAATCCCTGCATGAGTGTCTGACCCCCATTTTGTCTTCCTGGAAGTATTCAGGATACTCTCCCAAGCAGGGGATTTTTGCTTCCATTTCTGATCCAAGAACTTGTATCCACACTCCGCCCAATACCCCCATATCCTAAATAGACTGGGGTTCCCCACATGTACCAGAGCATGCTGGGACCTGAAAAGCCATCTATCCAACACCCCCTCTCTTTTCCTCCCCCCACTTATGGCGTATTTGCTTAGAGGAAAAGCCTCAAATTAGGATTGGGGCCCTAGATTCCTGTACAGGTTCCATCTCCAATTCCCTATATGTCCTCAGGGAAGTTCCTTAACTTTTTCTGTACCTCCTTCATGTTCCCCTCATCTGTGGTAGCAGAATTCTCCTAAGGTCCTCAATGACCTTTGCCCTCTTACACTCCCCTCCCATTGAGTGTGTACAGAACCTGTGAATAGGGTATCACTCCCATGATTAGGTTATGCTATATATGCACAGTTGACCTTCAGATAGAGACATCATTCTGATAATGTCAGGCTAACAGTATCCATTAGCCTGACCTAATCACATGAGCTCTTCTGGAAGAATAAATTAGAGAGATTTGAATCATGAGAGGGATCCACATGTGGGACATTCGCTTGCTCAGATGGAAGGGGCTGAGGCACAAGGACTTGAGAATGGCTTCTAGGAGCAGAGAGTGGACCCCAGCCAGTAGCCAGTAGCCAGCAAGCAATAGCACCTCAGTTTTACAGCTGAAAAGAACTGAATTCTGCCGAAACCCAGTGAGCTTGGAAGAGGATCAGATGAAATGGAAGCCACAGCTGATACCTCGATTTCAGCTAGTGAGACCCTGAGCAGACCCCAGCCATGCCATGTCTGGCCTTCAGACCTCCTGAACTGTGGGATGATAAACAGGTACTGTTTTAAGCCAACAAATGTGTGGAAATTTATTACATGGCAACAGGAAATGAATACATCATTTGTCCAAAGAGAAGAATAGTACTCTAGACACATGCAGGATAAAAATTAGAAAAATATATATCCCCCCACAATAGGTGCTGTGTAGCTGCCGTGTTTACAGTTCCCCCTTCTGGCTGCAGTTAAACCCACATTCTTAGGGTTCATATCTCTCATCTGAGCTTCAGCCATTCTGGGATGAGGGCTGGTTTATTGTCAGAAGGACTGTGATAATGGCACCGTCAGAGTAGCCAAATCCCACTTTGGCTATAGAAAGGAGCTCTAGAACCTCTGCTGTAGGGAATCCCTGGACTTTTGGCCATCTTTAGGGTCAATAAAACCATTTTTAAAATAATAGTTTTATTAGATATATCTCACCTATTCGAAGTGTAGAATTGAATGATTTTAGGATATTCAGAATTTTGTAACCATCACCACAATCAATTTTAGAACATTTTCATTACCTCAAAGGAACCCCCAACACCTATTAGTGATCACCCCTCATTTTCTCCTAACTCCCCCTCATTCCCTGGCAACCAAATCTTTCTATTTCTATAGATTTGCTTATTCTTGGCATTTCATGTAGATAGAATCACACAGTATGTGACCTGTGTCTGGCTTCTTCTACTAAGTATCATGTTTTCAAGGTTCATCCATGTTGTGACAGGTATAACTGAATAATCTGTTGTGTAGAAGGACCACATTTTGTGTATCCATTCATCATTTAAGCCTGTTGATGCCTCTCTTTCACTCCTCCTGCATGGGATTTGGGGGTGGGGCTTTGGGAAGGGGAGAAAAGGGGAGGGAAGGGTGCTGAGCACCAGCTCACTAGCCTATCTGCATTTCTAACAGGGAGCATCCATGGGCAGTTATTTGATTACATTCTTTATAGAGACCTAACTTTTAAAGAGCAAGCGGTGTGCAGGCTGATTTTGGGGAGGGAGGGGATCAGTTTTTCTTTTTTCATTGATTTGAAAGAGAGAGGAAGGGAAAGAGATAGAAACATCGATGAGAGAGAACATCGATTGGCTATCTCCTTGCATGCCTGCCACTGGGGATCGGACCCACAACCTGGACATGTGTCCTGACCGGGAATCGAACCAGTGACCTCTTGGTGCATGGGGTCGATGCTCAACCACTGAGCCACAGTGGCTGGGCTGCAGGCTGGTTTTCTTTTTCTTTTTTTTAAATCCTCACCCGAGGACATTTTTCCATATTTTGTTCAGATAGAGTGGGAGGGAGAGAGAGAGAGAGAAACATTAACGTGAAAGGGACACATCGAGTGGTTGCCACCTGCACCACCCAACCAGGGCCGGGGACAAACTGCAACGGAAGTACGTGCCCTTAGTGGGAACCGAACCCGGGTCTCTCAGGACCGCAGGCCGACGCCCTAACCGCTGAGCCAAACCTGCCAGGGCTAGGCTGGTTTTCACACCACCCTATCCTATGTGCAGTTGTCTCTACTGTGAAGGAGGTGAGCCTCATATTCAATGTCAACCTTACAACACATCTGTTCCCTTTCACTTGCAGCAAGTTTTTTTTTTTTTTTTTCCATTAAAAAAAAATTTCTTTTCCTTTATTGATTTTACAGAGAGAGGAAATGAGAGGGAGAGAGATAGAAACATCGATGAGAGAGAACATCAATTGGTTGCCGCCTATATGTCCCCCACTGGGGATCGGGCCCACAACCTAGGCATGTGTCCTGACTGGGAATCAAACCGGCGACCTCTTGGTGCAAGGGTTGATGCTCAACCACTGAGCCACACTGGCCGAACTGCAGCAAGTTTTAACAGGGAAGTGGAGGCAGGAGTTGGCCTATCCTCTCTTTCTCCCTGCACATCACCACACTGTCATTCTCCCTGGGCCAACTCAGATACCTCTGGCCACCACCACCCACGGCAACTTGGTACTGGTGATATATCAACTACTACTTACTGATGCCAGGCATGCCACTAACTTCTCATGACAGCCAGCTAGTTAGGTGCTGTACTGCCTCTTTTGTGTTTGGTTAATCCTCACCAAGGATACTTTTTCCATTGATTGTTTTTAGAGAGAATGGAATGGAGGGAGGGGGGGAGAGAGAGAAAAACATCAATGTGGGAGAGACACATCAACTGGTTGCCTCCTGCATGCACCCCAACCGGGGCCAGGGATCAAACCTACAACTCAGGTATGTGCCCTTGACCAGGAATAAAACCTGAGACCCTTCGGTGCTCAGGTGGACACTCTAACCACTGAGCTACACTGGCCAGGGTGGTACGACCTCTGTTTTACAGATGAGGAAACTGAGTAAGGTTGAGGAACTTGCCTGGGGTCACCCTGGAGCTGGGGTTCAGGCAGAGTCTGGATTCTGAACCACACTACACAGTTTCTAGTCCTTTCTGCAACTGTTGTCCAAAGAGCAGGAAGTGTGTGTAGACTGACAAGTTCTGAAGACTGTGGCCCTAATGCCCAGAAAAAATTTCAAGAAGATCAGATGCTTGGCTGGTGTGGCTCAGCGGTTGAGCATCGACCTGCGGCACAGAGAGACCCGGGTTAGGTTCCCGCTAAGGGCATGTGCCTCGGTTGCAGTTTGTCGCCCGCCCTGGTTGGTTGTGCGGGAGGCAGCCACTCGATGTGTCCCTTTCACGTCGATGTTTCTCTCTCTCCTTCTCTCTCTCTTTCCCCCTCCCACTCTATCTGAACAAAAAATGGAAAAATGTCCTCGGGTGAGGATAAAAAAATAATAATAATAATAATAAAAAATGAGCATCGATCTCTACACCAAGAGGTCACCGGTTTGATTCCCGGTCAGGGCGCATGCCCAGGTTGTGGGCCCGATCCCCAGTGGGGGACATGCAGGAGACAGTCAATCGATGTTTTCTGTCATCGATGTTTCTATCTGTCTCTCCCTCTCCCTCTCTACTATCATTAAAAAAAAAAAGTTCAGATATGGTGAAGACAGAAAACAGAGCCCTTTGGAGGTCACCAGTAACTTTAGTAAGAGCAGGTTTTTCTTATATCCTCACCTGAGGACATTTTTGCATTCATCTTCAGATAGAGAAGGAGGAAGAGAGAGAGAGAGAAACATCAATGTGAGAGAGACACATCGTCTGGCTGTCACCCACACGACCCCTGGGGCCAGAGACAAACTGCAGCTGAGGTGCGTGCCCTTAGCGGGAACCAAATCCGGGTTTCTCTGGACTGCGGCTGACACTCTGACTGCTGAGCCAAACCAGCCAGGACAGCAAGAGCAGTTTTTCTGGAATCATAGGGATGGGTGGAGTGAGCAGGAGAGAAGGGGGGAGGGGGCATAAGCACCCAGGGCAGGGGGTTTGTGGTAAGGGAAACTGGGAAGAGAGTGGTAGCTCGAAGAGGATGTAGGGTCATGTTTTTGTTGTTGTTGTTTTTCTTTATTAAAATTTTTTTTTCTTTATTGATTTTAGAGAGAGAGGAAGGGAGAGGGAGAGAGAGACAGAAACATCGATGAGAGAGAACATCGATTGGCCGCCTCCTGCATGCCCCACACTGGGGATCTGGCCCACAACCTGGGCATGTGCCCTGACTGGGAATCAAACCAGCGACCTTTTGGTGCATGGCTCGATGTTCAACCACTGATCCACCAGCCGGGCTATTAATTTTTTTTATTTTTTATCCTCACCCGAGGACATTTTTCCATTCTTTGTTCAGGTAGAGTGGGAGGGAGAGAGAAGAACAGAGAGAGAGAGAAACATCGACGTGAAGGGACACATTGAGTGGCTGCCACCCGCACGACCAACCAGGGCCGGAGACAAACTGCAACTGAGGTACGTGCCTTTAGCGGGAACCGAACTCGGGTCTCTCCAGACCGCAGGCCGACGCTCTAACCGCTGAGCCAAACCGGCCAGGGGAGGCTATTAGTTTTTTTAAATGGAAATAAGAACAGCTTGTTCTTGATGGTGGAACCCTCCAATAGAGGCATACACTGGGGATATAGGAGAGTGGACAGCTATTGGAGAGACATCTTTGAATAGTACACAGGTGGGTTCTCTATACACAGACATTCATCCAGACACATTATAGGTACAGGTAAGGAAGGCAGAGGTGTTGATGGAGTATGTGGGATTTCTTTCTCTCTTTTTAAATCCTCACCCAAGGGCATTTTTGCACTTATCTTCAGATAGAGCGGGAGGAAGAGAGGGGGGAAGAAAGAGAAAGAAACATCAACATGAGAGAGACACATCGACTGATTGCCACCCACACGACCTCAAACGGGGCTGGGACAAACTGCAACTGAGGTACGTGCCCTCAGTGGGACCCGAACCCTGGACTCTCCTATCCAGGGGCTAATGTTCTAACCGCTGAGCCAAACTGGCCAGGGCTCTCTTTCTCTCTCTCTCTTTTTTTTAAAGTATTTATTTTATTTGTGTACTACATTTACATGGTCTAGAATTCAAAACACTATCCCTGGCTGGTTTGGCTCAGCGGTTAGAGAGTTGGCCTATGGACCAGAGAGTCTGTAGCTCAGTTGCAGTTTGTCCCCGGGCCCGGTTGGGGTCGTGTGGGTGGCAACCAGTTGATGTGTCTCTCTCACGTCGATGTTTCTCTCCCTCTCCCTCCCGCTCTATCTGAAGATAAGTGCAAAAATGCCCTCGGGTGAGGTTAAAAAAATAAGTAAAATAAAATTCAACACACTAAAAAACTGATATGCCCAGAGAAGTCTGGCACCCACCCCTGCATTCCTCCTCAGTCCTCTAATGATAAGCACTCCCTTCTAGGGTTTTTAAGGCAAATGCAAGCATATGCAAATGTATCTCCCACCTTACTACACACAAGGTAACCTACCATATACACTGTTCTTTTTTTAAAATTAAATTTATTGGGGTGACATTGGTTAATACGATCATATAGGTTTCAGGTGTGGGTTTCTATGTTACAAGATCTGTATATTGCACTGTGTGACCACCATCCAAAGTCAAATCATCGTTGTCACCACATATTAGGCCCCTTCAACCTCCCCCAATTCCCTTCCCTCTGGCAGCAACCACACTGCTGTTTGTGTCCACGAGTTTCAGTTTTATATTCCACATATGAGTGAAATCATACGGTTCTTAGCTTTTTTGGACATTTCACTTTGGCATAATATTCTTAAGGTCCATCCATGTTGTCACAAATGGGAGTATTTCATCTTTTCCTATGGCTGAGTAGTATTCCATATTGTATATGTACCACATCTTCTTTATCTAATCTCTATTACAGGACACTGGTTGTCTCCATGTCTTGGCCATTGTGAATAATGTTGCAATGAGCCTAGGGGTGCATATATCTTTGCAAATACATGTTTTCGAGTATATACCCAGGAGAGGGACTTTTGGGTTATATGATAACTCTATTCTTAATTTTTTTTTATCCTCATCCAAGGACATTTTTCCATTTTTTGTTCAGATAGAGTGGGAGGGAGAGAGAGGAAGAGAGAGAAAGAGAAACATTGATGTGAAAGGGACACATCGAGTGGCTGCCTCCCGCACGACCCAACCAGGGCCAGGGACAAACTGCAACCGAGGTACGTGCCCTTAGCGGAAACCGAATCCAGGTCTTTCTAGGCCGCAGGCCGATGCTCTAACTGCTGAGCCAAACCAGCCAGGGCTCTATTCAATCTTTGTCAGAGCTATTGTTTGCTAATATCATCTCCCATTCAGTTGGCTGCCTCTTTGTTTTGTTATCAGTTTCTTTTCCTGTGCAGAAGCTTTTTAGTTTGATATAGTCCCATTCATTTATTTTGCCTTTATTTCCCTTGCCTTTGGGGTCAAGTTCATAAAATGTTCTCTGTGACCTAGGTTCATAAGTTTAGTACCTATGTTTCCTTCTATGTAATTTATTGTTTCAGATCTTATATTTAGGTCTTTGATCCATTTTGAATTAATTTTTGTACACATGGCGACAAACTGTAATCTAATTTCATTCCTTTGCATGTGGCTTTCCAATTTCCCCAGCACAATTTATTGAAGAGGATATCTTTACTCCATTATGTGTTTCTGGCTCCTTTGTTAAAAACTATCTGCCCATATACAAGTTGTTTTATATCTGGCACTCAATTCTGTTCCATTGATCTGTGTGTCTGTTTTTCTGCCAATACCATGCTGTTTTTTTTGTGTTTTTTTTTTTTTTAATTTTCTTTATTGATTTTTTAGAGAGAGGAAAGGAGAAGAAGAGAGAGATAGAAACATCGATGAGAAAGAATATCGATTGGCTGCCTCCTGCATGCCCCTCACTGGGGATTTGGTCCACAACAATCGAACCAGCAACCTCTTGGTGCATGGGTTGATGCTCAGCCATGGAGCCACACTGGCCAGGCCGAATACCATGCTGTTTTGATAATTGTAGCTCTGTAGTATAATTTAAAGTCAGGTAGTGTGATGCCTCTGGCTTTGTTCTTTTTTCTCAGGATTACTTTTTTTTCTTTTTTATCCTCACCTGAGGACACTTTTCCATTCATGTTCAGATAGAGCAGAAGAGAGGGAGGGAGGAAGAGAGAGAGAGAAACATTGATGTGAGAAAGACACATCAACTTGTTGCCACTCACACGACCTTAACCGGGACCGGGGACAAACTGCAACCAAGGTATATGCCCTTAATGGGAACCAAACCTGGCACTCTCTGGTCCACGGGCTGATGCTAACTGCTGAGCCAAACTGGCCAGGGTGGATTACTTTGGTTATTAAGAGTCTTTTGTGGTTCCATACAAATCTGATGATTTTTTGTTTTATTTCTTGAAAAAATGACATTGAAACATCAAAATGGGAAGGGAACTCACTGCATGGGAGAGCATAATTGCCAATAATGGATTGATTTATGAAAAATATAGAGTACTCATACAACTCAACAAAAGGAAGACAAAGAACCCAATTAAAAAATGGGCAGAGGAACTAAATAGATACCTTTCCAAACAGGACATACAAATGGCCAAAAGACATGTGAAAAAATGCTCAGCTTCACTAATCATCAGAGAGATGCAAATTAAAACGACACCTGCCAGAATGACTGACATCAACAAATCAAACAACAAGTGCTGGTGAGGGTGTGGAGAAAAGTGGACTCTAGTACACTGCTGGTGGGAATGCAGACTGGTGCAGCCGCTATGGAAAACAATATGGCGTTACCTCAAAAAATTAACAATTGAACTTCCATTTGACCCAGTGATCCCACTTCTAGGAATATATGCTAAGAAGCATGAAACACCAATCAGAAAGAATATATGTACCCGTATGTTTGTTTTTTTGCATTTATTTTCAGATAGAGCGGGAGGGAGAGAAGAAGAGAGAGGGATAGAAACATCGACATGAGAGAGACACATCGAGTAGCTGCCACCCACACAACCCCAACCAGGGCCGGGGACAAACTGCAACTGAGGTACGTGCCCCTAGCGGGAACCGAACCCGGGCCTCTCTGGTCTGTGGGATGACGCTCTAACCGCTGAGCCAAACTGGCTAGGGATGTACCCCTATGTTCATAGCAGCACTGTGTACAATAGCTAAGATCTGGAAACAGCCCAAGTGTCCATCAGTAGATGAGTGGATAAAAAAGCTGTGGTACATATACAAAATGCAATACTATGCAGCTGTAAGAAAGATCTCGTATGCTTTGAGATGACATGGAGGGACCTGGAGATTATTATGCTAAGTGAAATAAGCCAATCAGAGAAAGATAAATATCACATGATCTCACTTACTTGTGGAATATAATGAACAAAATAAGCTGATGAACAAAATAGACCCAGAGACATAGAAGTAGGGATCAGGCTGACAAACCTCAGAGGAGGGGGGCAGGGCAGGGAGGGAAGCGATAAGCCAAAGAACTTTTAGGCCTATATGCAAAACCAATGGACATAGACAACAATACGGGGGGCAGGGTGGGATTGGGAGGAGGGTGTCAATGGGGGGGGGGGAAAAGAGAAACATCTCTAACAAAAATAAATGAATTAATAAAAGAAAGGTAAGATAAATAAAAAAATGGCATTGGGTCTGGCCATTGTGGCTCAGTGCATTGAGTGTCATCCCATGGATTGAGAGTTCCTGGTTCAATTCCCAGTTAGGGCACATGCCCTGGTTGTGGGCTCCATCCCCAGTGGGGGTGTGCAGGAGGCAGCTGATCCATGTATCTCTCACATCAATGTTTCTGTCTCTCCCTTCTTCTCTCTCTAAAAATCAATAAAAAAATTTTAAAAAATGACATTGGGATTTTTTTTTTATCCTCACCGGAGGACATTTTTCAATATTTTGTTCAGATAGAGTGGGAGGGAGACAGAGAGAGAAAAACAATGACGTGAAAGGGACATATCGGTGGTGGCCACCCACATGACCCAACCAGGGCCGGGGACAAACTGCAACTGAGGTATGTGCCCTTAGCGGGAACTGAGCCAAGGTCTCTCCAGCCCGCAGGCTGACGCTCTAACCGCTGAGGCAAACCGGCCAGGGCGACATTGGGATTTTGATTGGGATTGCATTAAATCTGTATATTGCTTTGGGTAATATGGCCAATCCATTAACATGGGATATTTTTCCATTTTATTTTGTCCTTTTCAATCTCTTTTATTTTATCTTTAAATTTCAGGGAATTTTCTAGTTCAACCCCATAAACCAGCTTGGGATAAATAGAAACACTGAAGACTTTTGGTTTTAGCCACAGTCCCAAAATACTATTACAGATAGTTCTTTTTTTTATCCTCACACCTGAATATTTTTCTGTTTATCTTCAGATAGAGTGGGAAGGAGAGAGAGGGAGAGAGAGAGAGAGAGAAACATCGACACGAGAGGGTTGCATCTACTGGTTGCCAGGGCTGGGAATGAACCACAACCGAGGTTTGTGCCCTTGGCCAGAATCGAACCTGCAACTCATTGGTCCGCAGGCTGACACTCTACCACTGAGCCAAACCGGCCAGGGCTACAAATAGTTTTTCAATCTCTCTTTTTTAAAAAAAATTTTTTTTATTGATGTTAGAGAAGGAGAGGGAGAGAGAGATAGAAACATTGATGAGAGAGAACATAGATTGGCCACCTCCTGCATGCCCCCTACTGGGGATTGGGCCCACAACCTAGGCATATGTCCTGATGGGGAATTGAACTGGTGACCTCTTGGTGCATGGATCGATGCTCAACCAGTGAGCCACACCACCCGAGCTCAATCTTTTTAAATAATGCTTTGTAGTTTTCAGTGTATAGGTCTTTTACATCCTTTGTTAAATTTATTCCTTAGTATTTTATTATTTTGGTTACAATTGCAAAAGGAGTTTTTTTAAATTTCTTTTTCTAAAGTTTTGTTGTTAGTATATAGGAAGGTAATGGGTTTTTGTACATTGATTTTGTATCTGCAACTTTGCTGTAATTGTTTACTGTTTCTAATCATTTTTTGGTGGAGTCTTTAGGATTTTCTATGTACAGAATCATGTCATCTGCAAAAAGTGACACTTTTACTTCTTCCTTCCCAATTTGGATGCCTTTTATTTCTTTTTCTTAGCTTATTGCTCTGGTTAGGACTTCCAGAACTATGTTGAATAAGAGTGGTGAGAAGGGCATCCTGTCTTGTTACTGATTTTAGAGGAAAAGTTTTCTGTTTTTTCGCTATTGAGTATAATATTGGCTGAGGGATTGTCATATTTGACCTTTATTATGTTGAGATACTTTCCTTCTATTCCTATTTTATTGAATGTTTTAATCATAAATGGATGTTGTATCTTATCAAATGCTTTTCTGCATCTATTGACAAGGTATGATTTTTATCCTTTTGTTAATGAGTATATTACATTGATTGATTTGTGTATGTTGAAACATCCTTGTATCCCCGGAATGAAGTCCCCTTGAGTGTGATGTATTATTACTATTTTTTTTAATGTGTTGTTGTATTCGATTTGCTAATATTTTGTTTTGGATTTCTGCATCTGTATTCATCAGAGATATTGGTCTGTAGTTTTCTTTCTTTGTGTTATCCTTGACAGGTTTTGGTATCAGGGTAATGTTGGCCTCATAAAACGTGTTAGGAAGTATTGCTTCTTCTTCAATTTTTTTGCAAGAGTTTGAGAAGGATAGGTTTTATTTGTGTTTTGTTGTTAATCCTCACTCAAGGCTATTTTTTCCATTGCTTTTCAGAGAGAGTAGAGGTGAGAGTGGTGGTGGTGGGGGAACATCTAAGTGAGAGAGACACATAGATTGATTTCCTCCCACATGTGCCCCGGACTGGGATTGAATCTGAAACCCAGGTATGTGACCTTTACCAGAAATCGAACCCATGATCCTTCAGTGCGTGGCTGATGCTCTAACCACTGAGCACACTGGCCAGGATGAGGATAGGTTTTATTTTATTTATTTATTTATTTTTTTTATCCTCACCCGAGGATATTTTTCCATTTTTTGTACAGATAGAATGGGAGGGAGAGAGAGGAAGGGAGAGAGAGTGAGAAACATCGACGTGAAGGGACACATCGAGTGGGAGGATAGGTTTTAAATCTTCTTTGAATATTTGGTAGAATTCACTGGTAAATCTGGTCCTGGACTTTTATTTTTGGGGAAGTTTTTGATGATTGTTTCAATTTCCTCACTGCTGATTTGTCTATTTAGATTTTTCAGTTCCTCATGATTTATTCTAGGAAGGCTATATATTTCTAGGGATAAGTTCTCTCTCTCTCTTTTTAAAATAAACCTCATTTTATTTATTTTTTATTTTTTGTATGTGCCGCTGGTGGGAACTGAACCCAGGACTCTCTGGTCCGCAGGCCGATGCTCCAACCGCTGAGCCAAACTGGCCAGGGCATTAATAAACCTCATTTTAAAAAATGATCTTCAAATTGACTTTTAGAGAGAGAGGAAGGGAGAGGGGGAGAGAGAAACACTGATGTGAGAGCAAAACATCTATCAACTGCTTCCTGTGTGCCCCCTACCAAGGATCGAGCCCACAACACAGGCATGTGCCCTGACCAGGAATCAAACTGGCACCCTTTCAGTACATGGGACAAAGCTCAACCAACTGAGCCACACTGGCCAGGGCAAGTTCTGTTCTAATTGCTCCCATTTTCTCAGAGAAACAGGACATGAGGTTATGATCTGAGAGTGAGGAGCATGAGGAACTGATGGAGGTCTTACAGAGAGAACGTGGGAGAGAGAATGGACTGGGCAATGTGAAGCGATGGCCAGCTGCCCAATGATCCACTCCAGGATCTTGGTTTGGCATTTAAAAATAAGATCAGCCCATCTGGTGTTGCTTAGTGGATTGAGCGTTGTCCCATGCACCAAGAGGTCATGGGTTCAATTCCTATCAGGGCACATGCCCAGATTGTGGGCTCGACCCCCAGCAGGGAGCGTGCAGGAGACAGCCGATCGATGTTTCTATCTCTTCCTCTCTCTCTGAAATCAGTAAAAACATATTAAAAAAATAAAAATAAGATCAGTCAGCAAGGTTGTGGGATTTCCTTTTTCCAACCCTGTTCAGCGTGGAGGGGTAGGGGCAGGGCAGGTGGGGTTGGATGAAAGGGAAAGTGTGTGCAAGATGATTATATGATGGGCTGTGAATTCTGAGCCGGATACGGAGGGAAGTGAGAGAATAAGGAGAGAAAGTTGGTAGGGCAAACCCTGTCCATAGGCCAAAGCCAGCCCGCTGACCTGTTTTTTGTTTGTTTATTTATTTTTTTGTTACAGATGTTTCTCCTTTTCCACTGACCTGTTTTTGTTCAACTTTTTAAAAAAATCCTTACCCAAGGGTAGGTATTTTTTATTTTTTTTATTATTCACCAGAGGATATTTTTCTGTTTATCATCAGATAGAGTGGGAGGGAGGGAGAGAGAGAAAGAGAGAAATATCGATGTGATTGAGCCACATTGACTGGTTGCCTCCCAAAGGACCAGACCAGGGCTGGGGAAGAACTGCAACCAAGGTGCATGCCCTTGATCAGAACTGAACCTGTGACTCATTGGTCTGTGGGCTGATGCTCTAATTGCTGAGCCAAACCAGCCAGAGCCCAAGGATATGTTTTTTTTCCAATTTATTTGAGAGAGAGAGAGAGAGATTGAGAGGGAAACATTGACACGAGAGAAACTCATGTGAGTTTTAGTTGCCTCCCATACGTGCCCTAATGAGGGATCAAACTCATAACCTAGATATGTGCCCTGACCAGGAATTGAACCCGAAACCCTTTGGTGAACAGGATGACACTCCAACCAACTGCGCCACCTGGTCAGAGCTATTTAACTTTTAAAAAAAATTGTGGTAAATATATATAATATTAAATTTACCGTTTAATTAATTTATTTAAAGAAATATTTTTATTGATTTTTTAGAGAGAGAGGATGGGAGTTAGAAACATAGATGTGAGAGAGAACCATCAGTTGGCTGCCTCCTGCATGCCCCCTACTGGGGATTGAGCCCACATCCCTGGCATGTGCCCTGAAATGGAACCAGGACCTTTCAGTCCAGTCCACTGAGCCACACCAGCTGGGCTAAATTTGCCATTTTATTTTATTATTATTTTTATCCTCACCAGAGGACATTTTTCCATTTTTTATTTAGATAGAGCGGGAGGGAGAGAGAGGAAGAGAGAGAGAGAGAGAGAAAAAAAAAACATCGATGTGAAAGGGAAACATCGAGTGGCTGCCACCCACACGACCCAACCAGGGCTGGGGACAAAATGCAACTGAAGTACATGCCCTTAGCGGGAACCGAACCTGGGTCTCTCTGGACCACAGGCTGATGCTCTAACCGCTGAGCCAAACTGGCCAGGGCTATTATTATTATTTTTAATCATCACCTGAGGATATTTTTCTATTTATTTTCAGATAGATTGGGAGGGAGGGGGAGAGAGAGAGAAAAACATCAATGTGAAAGAGACACATTGACTGGTTGCCTCCCGCAGGCCCCTGACCAGGGCTGGGGACCAACCGCAACTGAGGTACATGCCCTTGACTGTAATCAAACCCTCAACTCATTGGTCTGCGGGATGATACTCTAAGCACTGAGCCAAGCTGGCCAGGGCTAAATTTGCCATTTTAAAGTGTATGATTCAGTGGCATTAATTGCATTCACAATGTTGTACAATCATCATTACTATCTATTTCTAAAATTTTTCATCATCCCATATAGAAACTCCATACTCATTAAGTAATAACTTTCCATTCATCCATCCCCTCAACCCTTGGTAACGTCTATTATACTTTATTTTTCAATGAATTTGCCTATTCTAGATATTTTACATGAGTGGAATCATACAATATGTGATCTTTTGTATCTCTGGCTTATTTCACTTAGCATTATGTTTTCAAAATTCATCCATGTTGTATGTATCAGAACTTCATTCCTTTTTATTGCTGAACAATTTCCCATTGTATGGATAGGCCACATTTTGTTTATCCACTCATCAGTTGATGAACAGTGGGTGGTTTGCACCTTTTGGCTCTTGTGAATAATGCTGCTGTAAACACTGCTATACAATGATATGTTTGAGTCACTGTATTCATTCTTTGGATACTTAGGAATGAAATTACTGTGGCATATTGTAACCTCTGCCTCATTTTGTAGGGCTCATATACTAAGAGGGGTATCATAGACAAAATAATGCCCCCTCTCAAAGATATTTAGATCCTAATCTTTAGTACCTGTGAATGTTACCTTATAAATAGAACCTTGAACATGTGACTAAATTAAGGATTTTGAGATTGGGAAATTATTCTGGATTATCTGGGTGGGTCCAAGGTCATCATAGAAGAGAGGCAAGAGAGTCACAGATGTGATGAAGTTGGAGTGACACACTTTGAAGAAGGAAGAAGGGGCCATGAGCCAAGAAATCCCAGCCACTTCCAGAAGCTGGAAAAGGCAAGGAAATATAGTCCCCCATTGAGCTTTCAGAAGGAACACAGCCCTGTTGACACCTTGATTTTAGCCAAATATAACCCATTTGGACTTCTTACCTCCAGAGAATAAATTTGTGTTTTGTTAAGCTACTAAGTTTATAGTAATTTGTTACAGTAGCAATAGGAAACTAATACAAATACCTTCCTCTGTCCTTTACAGAGAAAGTCTGCTGACTCCTAATTTAGAGCAAGAAGGTGACAGGTAGAGTCAGGTGTCAAAGACCTAAGGGATTTTGCTGAACACCTGAGTGCTCCAGAAGTCACAGTGAACTTGAGTTTAGGAGTTGGAAAGGGGAGGGAAATGGGGTCAGATTAAGGGATGTACAGAATCTCCTGGGAATGGCCTGGATTTTGAGGACTTATTGTGCTACTGCCGTAGTGATGGGAGAGAGTTGGAGTGTAGGTCTGGGGCAGCAATGATATTTCAGGCCTTAGGACAGGAGCTGCTGATCCAGCTCAAAGGACTTTGGGTTTGTGCATCTGAGACAACTGATGGCTCTATGTGAGAAGGTGCCTTTGGCAGAAATAGAGAGGTCAGTCTTAGTAACAGAGCTCATGGGACCAGGCTCGGTCAAGGCAGTTCTGTAGGAAAAGAAAGAAGCTATACTCCTTCATTCATCCAGGCACTGTACACCTTGTTCAGTGTATAGTTTTAGGGCTCTGTGTCCTGTTGTCCCCCAGATGTCATCGTTTCGTGAGCACATTCCCTGTCCCCACAGTGGAGACCTTCCAGGGACTGCGATGTTAAGTGGCTTGGGTTCTGTCCTTAGAGAAACTGCCCAACAAGTTTCTTTAGGGATTGGAAAACATGCATGCAAAACTACATCTACAAGGTGCTTTCATGATCTAATAACAATAATATTTCTTAATTATAACAGTAATCTTTGTTATTAGGAGTAGTTCAATTAGGAGGTGTGATGTGGGAGGAACCTTTAAGGCGAAAGGAACTGAGAAAGGTGGACGGCAGGAGGCAGGACATTCCAAGGCAGGCGTGGTCTTCCTGAGCCAAGGGCCAATCCTCCAGGAGCCAGGGGAGGGCCCGGGGAAGGAAGGTGGGGACCTAGTGAGGGTGGTGGCGGGGGACGGAAGTTCATCGTTAGCCAGGGTCCCTCCCCCGCCCCAGGCTATCACCCTTGGTAGAAAGCGCACCCTGGTGGAGGAGCAAGTCTCGCATTGGACTCGCCGTGTATGAGAAGCTGCAGCCTTACGTCCGCCCAGGCCGACTCCCGCGGTCCTGCCTCCCGGCAGAGGGGGAATGTGTGTATGTCGAAGGTTAGGACGGGACCCGGCAGCAGCCACCAGACCTCCCAGCCGCGCTGGCAGCCTGCCCCCGGACCGCTGCCGTCTTGGCCTCCCTCCACCTTTCCCTCCCCGCCGGGGCCCCGCTTCCTAGGGCAGCCCCAGGATCCGAGGCGCCCGACGCGCCCCCTTTGCATTCCTCTCCCCGGCTCCGGGATTCCCAGGCTTTGGAACCAGGGCCGAGCGGCCAGTGGCGGGCAGCTGGGCAGAGAGGGAGGGTGGGAGGCAATAGGCTGGCTGGCCTCTGAAGTCGGCCCCAAGTTGCGTGTGGGAAGCGGTGGCTGTGACGCAAGTTTCCAGGGGGCTCTGAGCTCGGAGGGAGCGCGCCAGAGCGGCTCCACTCTGTGCAGTTACAATCGTGAAAAAGAAGCCCCGAACAGCACCCCAGGCCGCCTTCACCCGGCCCAGATGCGCGTCCCCCGCCCCCGAGCGAAGTAGAGCGCACAGACCCTGCACTGGGCAGTCCCCGCTGGACCCCAGCCGCACCGGCTGGGCTCCCCCGCGGTGGCTGGCTTTTTTTTCCAACGCTTGCCAACCTGTCAGCTGATGGACCTCATCACCCATAGTGGCGCATGTAGCTCAGCCGCAGCTCGCTCCATTCACGCCGCGCCCTCCAAGTCAGCCTGTGGCCCCCGGCTCCCCGCGCCGGGGGCGGGGGGGGGAGTCCCGCAGACCCCCGCTGTCCCTCGCCCCCGGGGGCCCAAGCCCCTAGCGTCATGGCCTCGCATCGCCCGGGGGGCGCTGCAAATAGTCCTTTGTTTACATGCAATTCCTTACTCCGCGGAAGGAGGCCGGGGGAGTGCTGAGTTTTCACCAGCTGTTTCCCGCCTTGAAACAGACATCTGATCAGCTGCAAACACACACACACATACACGCGCCCGGGGAGGCAGGCCGGAGAGACCTCCCTCCCGCCCCTCCCGCCCGCCTCCCTCCCCTTGCCGCCGCCGCCGCCGCCAGCATCTGGGACCGACTGATTCTGCACCTCCGTCCGGCGCTGCCCTTTGATTCGGATTTCCATCTTGCATTCTCCGGCGGACCGCGGGATCCAGCTCGTGCAGAGGAGGGGGGCCGATCGCTATGGAGTATTTTATGGTGCCCACTCAGAAGGTGCCCTCTTTGCAACATTTCAGGAAAACAGAGAAAGAAGTGATAGGAGGGCTCTGTAGGTGTGTACTCCTCCCCCCCTCCCACCCCATCCCCTTCCTACAATTGCAGCCCGGGGCTAGCCAGCCCGAGCGGGCGCGCGTGTGCGCACGCATGGCCCGCGCCGCGGACCCCGCTCGCCTTTCTTAGTCGCCGGGGCGGTTGCATCCCCGCACGCTGGTTTTGCGCCGTCCGGGGACCCTCCTCCCTCGGAACGTGAGGGCCCTGAGCGGCCCCGGTCACTTTTGTCCGCTGCAGGCGGGCGAGTCGCGACGTTTGTAATTGCAAACAGACCCACGTGGTTCTGCAGCAGTCCCGGCCATGCTTGGTGCTGGTGGCTTTCCACCCCCACACCGCGCGTCCTCCTCCCCCGTCCCGCGTTGGCTTCCTTCCTTTCCCTTCTTCCTCGCTGTCTCTGGGTGCTCCCCTCCAAGGGGGTCTGGAGACCCCGGGGCGCGCGGGGGGCCGCGGGCGGCTGCTACAATGCAGCCACGCCGCGGCTCCGAGCGTGGGGGGGGCGGGGAGCCGGGAGGTGTGCGTGTTTGCTCGGCTGCAGCGGGGTCGGGGGCGGGCTCCGTGGGCATGTAGGGGTGGGCGGGACCCTAGGGGCACGCGCGGCGGGCCGGGAGCGCCGCGGACCCGGGCACTTTGCGGCCGTCGCTTGCTCGCTTGCCGCCAGCGCCCGGGCGCTGTTTACTAGAGAGGCCTGGACGTGACTCTGCAGCCCTCTTGGAGTAGGCGGACCTCAGCGCGCCGCCTCGCGGGAGCTGTAGTTCTCCGCGACCCTCGGGTGCGGCATTGTGGGAGTTGTAGGCGCGCCCAGGCCACGCTTTCCCGGCACAAAGCTCAGCCCCCGCAGGCGGGATGGGCGAGGCAGGCCAGGTGGGGGAGCTTTGGGGGCAATGGGTACCAGAAGCCGCGTCTAGTCTCACCAGACGCCGCAAGTGGGTCTTTACTGCAAACTTTCCCATCCCACGCCCCTACCCCAGCCACAAACCGAAAGCGTCAGGTCTCCTAGAGGGGTGGGGGTGGGGGTGGGGGTGGGGGGTAGGTGATCGAGGTCCGCATCTCTACCCAGGAGCCACTTTACAAATTTGACCCGGGTTGCTACAGGAGCCACTTTACAAGTTTGACCTGGGTTGCTCCAGATCCACCCTTTTCCAAAGTGATGAGCTCGCGCACCACTCCCACCAGAATCGCCCTGGACACTTGTTAAAATGCCGGTGCCCGAAAAATAAAATAATGCCGGTGCCCGAAACTCAGATTGCTAGAAGGGAGAGCCTAGTCATCTGTATACGAAACACCACCCGCGAGACGGCAGTGCTTCCTGACGGATTCTCCTGCGTGCCCAACCAAGTTCGGGACCTGCAGTCCCTTTCCCGAGGCACTGCTCTAGGAGTGAAATGGCTCCCCAGGGTTGAGGCCACGTGCTCTGCCGCCAGGGAAGGCAAGGTGCAGATATTGTGGGGGGTGGAGCCCCAGGTGGTGTGGCCCAGGCCAGTGAATAGCAGGGGCTGCAGAAACCGGTTTGAGGGAAGGTTGCACACTATTAAACCCCCTCCCCAACTTCGCTCCCACCTCAACTGCTCTCAAGTACAGGGAGGATGGGCCAGTTGGTGGGTTGCAGCTAGCAGCCTCCCCCCCCCCCACCCCCAGTGCTGGCCCTTCTGAAGGGCCACCTGGGGGCCATAGCTATAAAACATAAAAAAATAAAAATTCTGGAGCTCTTAATATATTCTAGGGATTTGTTTTATTAGATTTTCTCAGTGAGTTGTCAGTCTTTCTGAGTTAAGTGGTCTTATGATTCTTGTGTGGGACGAGGGCACAGTCTTGGAAACGGATCAGTTATAAGTGGTGGGCTGGGATTTTAACCCTAATCCCAGGGCCCTGCTCTTAGCCCCTCCTGAGAAACGCTGCTGGTTGCTCAGGAGGGCTGGGCACTGAGGAGGAAGGGTGCTCCAGATGCTAGAGAAGACATTGCTAGCCCTGATCCTGGGCAGGTTTGATGCAGTGGATCCTGGCTTCACACTGTCCCTAGTCCCCTTTTAGAGGAGTCCATCTGTCCCCCAGGGGCCAAGTGCTCAAGGTGGCAGGACCCTTGAAAGCTGGGCACGGGGGCATCCTCAGCCTGCCTTGCTGGGAGACACTCGTCAGCATATGCACTGCTGTGAAGTTGGGGCCTCAAGGTTCTCTTTTTTCAAAATTTGTTGTTTTTTTAGAGAGAGATAAACATCGATTTGCTGTTCCACTTATTTATGCATTCATTGTATGTGCCCTGACCGAGGATTGAACCCACAACATTGGCCTATTGGGACAACACTCTAACCAACCTTGAGTTACCTGGCCAGGGCTGGGTTTGTTCATTTTTGGAAGGGGACATGGGGTGAGGTTGAAGACCTGTCGAAGATCAAGGTTGTGGGTTGCACAGGACCTTCTGGCCAGGTGGACTCACTTTTCAGGCTGGTGGACTTTGTTCTATCCTTCAGACTAGTAGGGCTTCCTTCCTCTCCAGAGGGGCCTGACACTGCACAGCAGGGCCCTCGCAAGCTTATTGTTTGGGACCTTTCACCTAACTGCTCTTAGCCTCTGTAAAATGGAGCACCTGTGAAATGTGGCTGCATGTTTGGAAAGTGCCTGGAAGTTGTTAAAATGGCTCTGAGCCCTGGCTTGGTAGCTCAGTGGGTTAGAGGGTTGTCTCTGTATACCAAGGTTTCAAGTTGATCCCTGGTCAGGGCACATACAAGAATTAACAAATGCCCTGGCCAGTTTTGCTCAGTGGTTGGAACGTCAGCCTGCGGACCAACGAGTCAGGGGTTTGATTCTCGTTAGGGACATGTACCTCAGTTGCGGGTCATGCGGGAGGCAACCAGTGGATGTGTCTCTCTCACATTGATGTTTCTCTCCCTTTCTCTCTCCCTCCCATTCTGTCTGGAAAAAAAAAAAAGAATCAACAAATGAATTCATAAATACAGTCGGCCCTCATTTATCGCGGTTAATCATTTCAGACTCTACTGCGATAAATGAATTTCTACGAAGTAGGATTCTTTATTTATATACAGTTGGCCCTCGCCACTTCCCACTTCGACTTTTCGCAGCTTCACTCTATCGCGGTTTAGTATTTGAAAAACCGGGATAGAGTGAAGCCGCGGAGGTCTAAACAGGAAGTGGCGAGGGACGACTGTAGGTGGAACAACACATCTAATTTTCTTTCTTTCCCTTTCTCTCTAAAAAATCAATAAAATCAATAAATTAAAAAAAAAAAAAAAAAAGGCTCTCAAACTCTGAGAAGCACGAGTTTAGGCACTGCCCTCAGCGGGGAAGGAGACAAGCTGTTCTTAGGAGTTAGGAAACACTTAGGGCCTTTTAAATGTGTGTTGGATCCCTGACCAGATATTTACAAGGCACCTACTTTCCTACTTTGAGCCAGGATTGAGGCTATCATAGTGAACCAGAACTGGCCCCTGGCCCCTGCCCGAAGAGTTGGCAGCCTTGTGGTACTATAGGGTCTTGTCAGCCCTTTAAGAGAGGTCCATGGGTTCTCCTGGAATTCTGGATACAAACCCTGGAAAATAAAGCATCCTGTTAGCCTCAATCTCTCGTTCTCTTTTTAACATTAAAAAAAAAAATGTTTTTATTGATTTCAGAGAGGAAAGGAGAGGGAGAGAAACATTGATGAGAGAGACATTGATGAGAGAAACATTGATCAGCTGCCTCCTACATGCCCCCTACAGGGAATTGAGCCTGTAACCCAGGCATACGACTTGACCAGGAATTGAACCAGTGACCTCCTGCCTGGTGTATGGGACAATGCTCAACCAATTGAGCCACACCGGCCCAGCTTCTCCTTTTTTTTTATCCTCATCCGAGGACATTTTTTTTTTTCAGATAGAGTAGAAGGGAGAGAGAGAAACATCGATGTGAAAGGGACACATCGAATGGCTGCCACCCGCACAACCCAACCAGGGCCGGGGACAAACTGCAACCGAGGTACGTGCCCTTAGCAGGAACCAAACCCGGGTCTCTCCGGACCGCAGGCCAACGCTCTAACCGCTGAGCCAAACCGGCCAGGGTTTCTCCTTCTCTTTTAAACTTCACCATGGCCCTGTGAAGTGAGACCATTTTACTGATGGGGAGACAGGCTTTGAGAGATGAAGTGGCTAAGCTTGGGGTTCTACAGCTAGTAAGTGGCAGAGCTGGAGTTTGTACTTGAACCCACGGAGTGCAGGGCTCCCGCTGAGGGGCTGGAAAAGCTGTGGGGAGGAGGCATTTCTGATGAGAACAGCCTAGACATGGTGTGTTCTGGGACTGAGGGCAGGGGTGGTAGGCTGGTCAGAATGGGGTCTATGGATTGAAGCTAGGTGGTCAGAACGGGGTCTATGGATAGAAGCAACGGGGATGGGTGAGGCCCCAGGCTGCGTCAGTACCTGCTACAGAGGGAAGGATGAGCACCCTGGGCACTCCTGTTGAGGGTTGTCTTCCTCCTGTCCTTTGGATTATGGGAGAAATCCAGTGTGGCTCTCCCACCTCTGACTGTATAGCTGTTGAGTGGCAGATGTGTGATTGACTTTGGGGCAGTGTGAAATAAGAGTTGTCAGTGGCTAATTTGAGGCTGGAGCTAGATAGGGGATGTGTAAGGGGGGGTGGAGGATGGGCTGGGTGTGAGAGACAGGTGCAGGTCCGGATCTAGACGAAGAGTGTGCCCCCTGCTCTGAGGCTGTGGTGGGGATACTGGTGTTCCCAGGGGCTTTTGGGAGGTACTCTGGTAGTGGGGTAGCAGTTCTGATCTTGGCACCAGAGGCTGGTATCCAAACTGTTCCTTGACAGGTGCCCTCCCTTATTCCTGAGCAAGGCAGTCCCTGGCCAGCCCCAGGAGACTGTTGGAGGGCAGTTGGGGAGGGAGAGAAGCAAGAGATACTTGGTGTCAGTGGACCCAGGCCACTTTGTTGCTCGCCTGGGGGTCTAAAGTTGATGTGGAGGGGTGTGTGTAGGACTTTTACAGTAACTGTAAATCATGTTTACTTCTGCAAAACTCAGAAAGAAATGCAAAAATACTTTAAGGCATTTGTAGTATCAGCTGGTAGTTCCAATTAGTCATTCTTTATGCAGTGGCTTTCAACCTTCCTAATGCTGCGACCCTTTAATACAGTTCCTCATGTTGTGGTGACCCCCAACCATAAAATTATTTTCGTTGCTACTTCATAACTGTAATTTTGTTACTGTTATGTCTTAGGCGACCCCTGTGAAAGGGTCATTCGACCCCCAAAGGGGTCGTGACCCACAGGTTGAGAACTGCTGCTTTATAGGAACCCCTGGTTGGCCAGCACTCCACCACTCAGAATCCTGGTTAGGCAGCATTCCACCATCAGAACTTCTGGTTGGGCAGCACTCCAGCAGTCAGAACCCCTGGTTACTTGCATCTATTAAAGAAACTGTCAGCTGGTACTTCCAGGGCTATTTAGATGAGTGAGAATGGACAGTTTTGGTGGTGGCAGTCCAGGTCCCCATGAAGAACTGTACCTTTGGAGAGGTCTTTTCTAGGACTTAAGTCTGCGTTAGGTTAACCAGCAGCCTGTTCCTGAGCAAGGAGGCTGGGCTGATGGATTTGGTGTTGAAGAGGAGGGGGTGGAATATTTGGAAGATCCAGGTTTCCAACAAGCAGAAGACAACATAGGCCCCTGCACACTGCCCACCTCTGCCCTCTGGGAACTTCCATCTGAGACTTTCAGGCCTGGGGTCCTGCAGTCTTCTTTGGTATCCTCAGTTTGTGGGCATTCTGGGGAGAGGGGAGAGGCAGAGGGTTGGTTCCCCAGAGCTGAGATTTCATGAGCAGATAAGTTGGCTTGGGAGGCAGGAGTCAGAGAGATTTGGGCTGCTGCCTCTTGCAGCCATACATACACAGGACTCTCATAAACAGTGGGCCGTCAGTAGAGGGCGCCATCAGCTGGTGGAGAAAGGGCAGTGTGAACTTTGGCTCCCTGACCTTGGGCATGTCACTTGCCCTCACAGGGCCCTGGGATTCCTCTTTACAATAGGATAATGCAGCCACCTTGCTGGGTTTCCATGAGTCAGACAGGGAAACATGTAAAAGAGTTCTGTGAATGCCCTGGCTGGTTTGGCTCAGCGGTTAGAGCGTCGGCCTGCGGTCCAGAGAGACCCGGTTCGGTTCCCGCTAAGGGCATGTACCTCAGTTGCAATTTGTCCCCGGCCCTAGTTGGGTCGTGTGGGTGGCAACTACTCGATGTGTCCCTTTCATGTCGATGTTTCTCTCTCTCTCCCTCCCACTCTGTCTGAACAAAATATGGGAAAAATGTCCTCCTCGGGTGAGGATAAAAAAAAAAAGAGTTCTATGAATGATAATAGGTAGGAATTAACATGATGGCAGGGCATACCTATGCTTAGTCCTTTCTATAGGGTTAAAGGTCACCTGTCTGTGGGGATGTTCTGTTCTGAGACAGTGCAGAGCCCACTCTGCTCTGTGACGAGACCTCTTAGGGCTAATTAATAGCAGGGTTCTGGGATCCAGGTTCAAGTCCCAGCCCCAACACTTGCTGAGCTATTTTTTTCCCAATCCTCTGTGTCCTCATCCCACACAGGAATCAAGGCCACGTAACTCAGAGGAAGATGGACACTTAAATGAGAAAATTCTATTTATAGTAAAAACTTAAAAAATATTAAAAAGAAAAACACTTATTACTCTGTTGCTAGGCCCTCCACGTTGGCCTTCTGTAAGGACTAGCACTCAGGGTGGCCCAAGGGTGGATATGGGGCTCCTTTTTAAAAAAAATCCTTGCCCGAGGATATTTTCCCATTTATTTTTAGATCGAGTTGGGGAAGAAAGAGAGAGAGAGAGAGAAAAACATCAATGTGAGAGAGATACATCAGTTGGTTGTCCCTTGGGTGACCTTGACCAGGGCTGGGGATCGTACTGCGACCGAGGTACATGCCCTTGACCGGAATTGAGCCCGTGACTCTTTGGTCTGTGGGTTGACGCTCTAACTGCTGAGCCAAACCGGCCAGGGCTATGGGGCTAACCCCCCCCCCTTTTTTTTAATTTTTTTTTTCTTTTTTAAAATAATATTTTAATCCAGCCCATTTTTTTTTCCTTTTTAAACTTATCTGTCTTGTTGAATGTATTACAGCTGTCCCTCCTTTTTTCTCCCCTTGACATTTTTTTGAATTGATTTTTTTTTTAGAGAGAGAAGAAGGGAGAGAGAGATAGAAACAATGATATGAGAGAGATACATCAATTGGCTGCCTCCTGCACACCCCCCTACTGGGGACTGAGCCCACAACCCGGGCATGTGCCCTGACGGAATCGAACCTGGACCTCTCAGTCTGTGGGACGACGCTCAGTCCACTGAGCCACACCAGCCAGGCTATGGGGCTCCTGTTTGACCTTTTACTACTTTGATCTACTCTGGCCTTTGGGCATCATCAGGAGGGACCCAGGGATTGGGTGAGTGGTGTTCTCTCCCTGCATCTCTCCTGAGGCGGGGAGGTTGATGGCTGCCTGACAGAGGTACCCAGTGGCTTGGCTTCCTATGGATGTTTCCATCTTTTCTTGCCCCAAAGATTCCCAACTTTAATCCACCCACCATAGAGCTTCTGGGGGGCACTGCCAGGCCCAGGAGCCTAGGTTCCGTTCTAATCCACCCTCCCCTCTGTGTACCAGGTCTCTGACCTGCATCTGCTCCTGCCGCTCCAGTCACCTCCACTGTAGGGGCAGGGAAACTGGGAGAAGCGAGGTGCCCCTGGCCCCGAAGTGAGGGAACCAGATACCTGGCTCTCTGACCGTAAAACTGTTCCTCTCCTCTATGAGCCCTAAGCCCTATCTGTAAAGTAAGGATCATGGACCCCCTTTACAGCGCTGACATTCGGAGGGACCCCTGTGGGAGGGGGCCCAGGAGGCCCTGGGGGAGCTGGTGGAAGAGAGGTCTTGTCTCTGGACTCTCAGCAGCAGCTGATGTGGAGCTGGCTCCTGGCTCATCCCTAGCTGACTACCCTCTTTCAGGAGAGGAGGCTGAGGTACAGGAAGGGGCAAGGACAAATCCAGGGTCCTGCAGGGAGCTGAGATGGGGTAATAGGGTGGGTTAGGGGGCCAGGAAAGTCCTCGGCTGTCTCCAGCTGTTGCAGATGTGTTCCCCTCCTAGTTTTCATGCAGATTCCTGTCTGCCTGGGGCTGGGCATGGGGGCCTGGCATAGTAGGAGACCTGAACCAGGAACCTCAGGCTCCCCCACCTATGGAAACATGGCTGCCTGGAGTCCTGTCCCCATTACCTCAGACCCAAGGGTGTGAGCCCAGGCCTGGACCAGTCACCCTGGGGGGCCCTTCAGGAAGAAGCCAGGGCTGTGGCTTTGGGTGGGGCCAGTTGCCTCTTCTGGGAGCCTAGCATCTGGAAGCCATCAGGCCAGGGGTGGGGGGTGTTGCAAGAGAGGGCCGGGAAGGGGGACATGCCTTCCTGAGGCCACACACAGGCCCACCCCTTGGGAGCAGTGGCTTTGGGCCTACAGGCCCTGTTGCCGTCTCTGCCTCCCGCCAGTGCCTCTCAGCCCGCAGCCTCGCCCCTTCCACTGGCCGCCTTCTCTCTCACCCCACAGGCTGCTGCTCCTGCAGGATGCAATCACATAATATGCAGTAACAGTGCCCACTGCATGCTGGGGGCCTTGTTTCTCTGGCACAGGGTGGTCTGCCTCTTGGAGTAGGTGTACATGGGGGAGAACTGTCTCTAGGGGTGGTTGGCTTGACATGCTCTCCCTGGAGTGAGTACTACCTGTCTTGTCTTTGAAGTCTTAATGCAGCGTGGCTGGACTGGGCTGTGGGCTTTCATAGGAGCTTGTGGCTGGAGACAAGGCTGTGGGGATTTGAAGGGAGTAAGGATATCTTCTTCAGGCCTCAAGCCTGTACTCTGAAGGAGGTGGTCCAGGTGCATAGCAAGGAGCTCAGAGGAGTCCCAAGAGTATGTGTCTCCCATGATCACCTGGACCCACCTGCATCAGAATCACAGGGATTCTTGCTAGCCGTGTAGGTCTTGGGCTCCACTCAGACCTGTTGGCCAGACACTGGAGCCGACACTGGGGTATGCACGGTGACTTTGATACCCAAGCATCACAGAGCACGCTACTCCATCACCCTCCTGATCTGCTGGAGTGTAGGCATCTGGCATCCTCTGCAGGGGGAGAGGTAGAAATGCAAGTTACACCTAGGATCTTCTGGAGATAAACTGTAAAGACGGGCCTTTTGGGGGTAGGGCATGGAGGACACCTAACCTGAGCATGTCCCTGCTCTCCCTGGCAGTCTTGCCAACATTCCACTGACCCCTGAGACTCAGCGGGACCAGGAGCGGCGGATTCGGAGGGAGATTGCCAACAGCAACGAGCGGAGGCGCATGCAGAGCATCAATGCGGGCTTCCAGTCCCTAAAGACCCTCATTCCTCACACAGATGGAGAGAAGCTCAGCAAGGTGGGTGAGGGCAGGGAGGGCTTCCTGGAGGACTTTCTGGAGGACTTCCTGGAAGAAGTGGTGGGCTTAAGCAGGGAAATAGAAATAAGCTTTAGTAGAGGCTGCCAGCTGGGGCCCCTGACTTGTCCCTCCCACCCTTAGGCAGCCATTCTCCAGCAGACGGCGGAGTACATCTTCTCCTTGGAGCAGGAGAAGACCAGGCTCCTGCAGCAGAACACACAGCTCAAGCGCTTCATCCAGGTAGCACCTGCAGAGGCCTCTTGTCACCTCAACTCCTGTCCTCTTGGCTCCCTCTCCCTGGCATGGGCATGTCTGGGCTCAACCACTGGCCTGGGACTCTGATGAGGCTACAGGTCCCATGGCTTCCCCACTGACACACCTACTTCAGGCACTCGCCTTCCTGCCTGGGCCTCAGTTTACCCATCCATGAAGTGCAATTGAGCGGCTCTGAGAGGAACTGGGTGATTTTTGGCAAGCAGATCCATTCTGCCTCTGTTTCTGGCCTGTGGCCATTGTTGGATTTGCAGAATGGGGCTCCCAGTGCCAGAGCACCTGTGTTGATAGTTTTGGGGGGGCTGCAATGGAGCCCTCCAACTTCCCTGTTGGTGGTGGTGATACAAGGGTGTCAAGGCACACTCACCAACCCCTTGGGGTTCCCAGGAGCTGAGCGGCTCATCCCCTAAGCGGCGGCGGGCAGAGGACAAGGACGAGGGCATTGGCTCACCGGACATCTGGGAGGATGAGAAGGCAGAAGACCTACGGCGGGAGATGATTGAGCTGCGGCAGCAGCTGGACAAGGAGCGTTCAGTGCGCATGATGCTGGAGGAGCAGGTGAGGCAGGCAGGCAGGTGGGGGGTTCCAGTCCCTCTCCCTTTCCTCCTATTTCTGCTTCCTTTGAGCAGTTAGTTATTTACAGGAGTGCCTGCTTTGTGCCAGGTCTAGGAATGGAGAGTCCAGTGGGGAGTAAACCAGACAGGTACCTGCTCCTAGAGGTCACCTTCTATGTTGGTAGGAGGATTAGTCAGAGGATCTTGCACTGTAAAAGTGCAGCTGTGATACAGTTCCTGCAGGAATCATGGGCATTAGGAGGGGGATTTTGGTGGGTTCTGGAGGGGCTGCCCCACAGCTACTCTGTCAGTGTGACTTGAGCCAAAGTTGGGAGGTAGGCTGGGGGTTAAATCTCATGGTTAATCAGGCAGAGAGGGGAGAAGGGTGCTCCAGGCAGAGGGGACAGCATGGGCAAAGGCCCTGAGGCTGGAGGGAGGGAGCAAAGGAGTGAGGGAGTGTGGCATGAAGGAGATCATAGTAGGAGAGGAGATGAGTCAGAGAGAACCTGGCAGGGTATGGTAGGACTTTGGTCTGTACCCCAAGTCTCTTCCCCGGGTTGGCAGGCACTTGCTGGGGTTTGCAGCAGGAGTGAATGGCCTGCTTTGCAAAGGGCAGAGCATTGGAAGGCTGACCTCAACAGCCCTGAGAGCCTCACCCTGGAGGAGGTGCCAGGGTGTGGTCTGAGCCCTGTCCCTGAGCCTGCCTCTCCGCCTCTAGGTGCGCTCGCTGGAGGCCCACATGTACCCGGAAAAGCTCAAGGTGATTGCACAGCAGGTGCAGCTGCAGCAACAGCAGGAGCAGGTGCGACTGCTGCACCAGGAGAAGCTGGAGCGAGAACAGCAGCACCTTCGGACCCAGGTGAGCAGGAGGCACCTGGGAGGGGCTGTGAGGGCTGCAGCTGGGGCTCTCCTACTCGGCATTGGTGCCTCGGTCCTCAGGGCAGACCCAGGGCCTCAACTGTAATAACGCAGACATTCCTGGTTTCCAGGTGTCTTACATACATTATTCCATGAATCCTTGTAGCAGCCCTTTGAGGCTGTTCTACTGATAAGGAAAGTGAGGCACAGAATGGCTGACTAACTTGCCCAAGATCCTCAGTGATTGGGGCAGGGATTTGAACTCTGGCTGTCTAAATCCAAAATCTGCACTCCTGACCACCACGGCATTAGATGGAGTGCTTGCTTGTCGCTAGACAGTGAAGGGGCCATGGGTTCTTAGACGTCCAGGAGCCCCTCTCTAGGCTGCCTTTTCTTTGCTGCTTAAAATAAGAGGGGATGGGAGGCCCCAAACTGGCTGGCCTTTCATTAGTGTTGGTAGAGGCTGTCTCGAGGCAATGGGCAGAGGGCGGTGGTTTTAGAGAGTATCCTACACTCTCTGTGACCACCAGAAGGGAAGGGGAAGCTCCCTGAACCTTTGGAAAAAGACTGAGGGCCTCTATCTCACAGCTCCTGCCCCCTCCGGCCCCCACCCACCACCCCACGGTGATCGTGCCTGCACCACCACCCCCTCCCTCCCACCACATCAACGTCGTCACCATGGGTCCCTCCTCGGTCATCAACTCTGTTTCCACGTCCCGGCAAAATCTGGACACCATCGTGCAGGTACCTGGGCTCAGGGAGGAGCAGCAGGTGGGGGTTGACTTAGAAACAGGACCTTTGAGAGAGATTAGAAAGCAGGGACTGAAGGGGCGTGAGTCAGGGCTTGAGTGTGGGCAAAAGTTCGGAATTGGGTGTATGTGTCTCTGACTCTATCCCTGAGTTTCCCTCTCTGTTTGCAGGGGGTGGGGCAGGGGGTTTCTGTGGACAAGGTGGGGAGTAGAGATAGGGGACAGGATGCCCTGGAAAACCTTGTTTCTTCCCTCCACATGGGGGTTGTTGAGAGAGTCTTTTGCTCACGGAGCCCCCGACTTCTGGAGTTCCTACATCCAGCTCTTGGTTTGGTCCAGAACTTCCTCTCACCTCATCTCCTAGGACCTGAGATGGGGATGGAGGTGGCAGTGGCTGGGAGCCTCCCACAGAGGATGAAGAAACGAGATGATAACTCTGTGGGTCAGGCCCAAAGTCACTGCTATACCCAGCCTGGGGCGGACACCCCTGGGGAGTTCTGGCAACACCACAATAAATAAACAACTAAACCAAAAAAAGCCCAAACAGAAAAAAAGCCCATCAACTCCTGGACCTTTAGTTGCACATAGTTGCAGCAAATTGGACCGTAAAATTAATAACAGAGACCTCTTATCAGTGAACAGGCCAACTTTGAAATATGTAAATACATGAAAGACACTGGTGACCTCCACGCAGCCCTGCACTGTCTGCAAGGGGTTCTTCAGCTCAGCAGAGGGGTTTGCTACCCCTGACTCTGGCAGGCCACCTGCTGCTCTGCCAGGCTTACTTCTGGACTTTCTGGTGTGTGTGAGGGGAGATGGTGGCTGTCCTCATGCCTCCAGCCATACTCACAGCAGCCTGTCCCCCCAGGCGATCCAGCACATCGAGGGCACCCAGGAAAGGCAGGAGCAGGAGGAGGAGCAGCGGCGGGCCGTCATTGTGAAGCCCGTCCGAAGCTGCCCAGAGGCGCAGGCCTCTGACACTGCCTCCGATTCGGAGGCCTCAGACAGCGACACCATGGACCAGAGCCGGGAGGAGCCTGCTGGGACTGGGGGGCTTCCCTGACCACCCCCCAGCCCTCCTCTCCCTTCTGGGGGCTGGAGGGGGCCGGGGCATCAACAGGGAATACATGCGGGCCAGCGAGTGAGGAATTTTTACAAAATTATGACGTCATTTGGGTCTCTTTTATGACCTCTTTTTCAATACTGTAAATCGACCTCTGAGCAAAGGCCACCCAACCTGAGGTCCTGGGGGCTGGGATGGTGGGAGTGTGTGGGAGCACCGGGACACCTGGGGCTGGGCCTCACCCCGGGGGCTGGGGAAGCTGACACTTGAGGTGCCTGGCCTCTCTCTGCCAAAAAGCATTTTTTTTTCATTTGAACATGTTTCTAAGAACAGGGAAAATCAAACAAAACCCCAACGTATTTCTGCCCTCCCCAGAGCCAGCCCTACGACTATCAGTTTTTAACTCCCCCTTCCCTCTTTGGTTTTCTTCTTTCTCTAAGCACTTAATGGGTTGGGGGTCTGGCTGGGTCAGGACTCTCTGGGGGTCCGGGGTAGAAGTTGCTTCTCCTGTTGGGGTTTGCTGCTACCCTTTTGCCCTGCCTTCCCTTCCCTGCCCCACCTCAGCACTAGGATTTGCCACTCTCCACCACCAGCTGGCCTCCACCTCTCCCTCCAGGTTTCCCATCTTCAACCCCAAAAAATGTCTGTCTTTCTCTGTTTTGTTTGTTGGGTTTTTCCTTTTTGTTTGTTTGTTTTTGTTTATTTTTTGGGTTTTTTTGTTTTTGTTTTTTTTTTTAAACAATTTTGAGGTCTTTGTGTTCAAGGAGAGCTATTATATTTTGTTAAGAAAGTGGGGGGGAAAACAAGAGGCCACCATGCCTTTATAAAGAAACAAAATAAAGTTTGTACTTTGTTTTTTAGATTGTGTCTCCTGGGTGCGTGCTGTCTGAGTTGCTGGGGAAGGCCTCCTGGACTAGATAGAGTATGGGATGCTATTTGGGCCCACCAGAGGGGATTGGATGTGGGTGAGCTCATGATGACTCCCCCGACTTGTGTGTGGTGTGTTGCAATGAGAAATCAGGGTCCTCACATTTGCTGGGATTACTCTTACTTTGGGTATTCGGCAAAGATGGGAAATGGGGAGGGGGGAACAAGGAGAGAATGAACTACCGAGCCACAGGTTCCTATCTCCTAGACGAAAGAAACAGGCTATTCAGGGCTCCAGGTTGATCTCTAGGCTTTGCTACCTTTTTTATTTTTTTTATCCTCACCCGAGGACATTTTTCCATTTTTTGTACAGATAGAGTGGGAGGGCGAGAGAGGAAGAGAGAGAGAGGGAAACATTGATGTGAAAGGGACACATCGAGTGGCTGCCACCCACACAACCAACCAGGGCCGGGGACAAACTGCAACCGAGGTACGTGCCCTTAGCGGGAACCGACCCCAGGTCTCTCAGGACCGTAGGCGGACGCTCCAACCGCTGAGCCAAACCGGCCAGGGCGCTACCTTTTTAACTTTACTCCCTCATGGTGTGTTTTCGTCTGCAGTTCCACCTTGGATGAGCCATATACAAAAGATGTTTTATTTATTTTATTTATTTATATATTTTTAGAGAGAGAATGGGAAGAGGGAGAGTGAAAGAGAAAAAACGATGTAAGAGCCAGACAGATCTGCCTGCATGCCCCCTGTCAGAGATTGAGCCAGCAACTCAGGCATGTGCCCTGACTGGGAATTGAACCAGTAACCTTTTGGTGCACAGGGTGATGCCCATCCAAATGAGCCACACTGGCAAGGGCACCACTTACATTTTAGCCTCAGTTTCCTTTTTTTTTTTTGTTAATTCTCACCAGAGGATATTTTTCCATTGATTTTTAGAGAGAGTAGAAAGGAGGGGGGTGGGGAGGAGGAGGAGGAGAGAGAAGTGGGGGGGAGATCGATTGGTTGCCTCCCAAAAGACCCTGTCCAGGTCTGGGGATGGAACCTGCAACCCAGGTACACATACCCTTGACCAGAATTGAACTTGTGAACCTTCAGTCTACTGGCAGATGCTCTAACTGCTGAGCCAAACCGGCCAGGGCCTCAGTTTCTATTTTTGAAAGTTGGGAATAATAAAAAATAAATAAGGAAATAATAATGGTGGAAGAACAGTGCATGTTATGCGAGGTGGGACTGGTCCTTTTGAATTCTTAATCTTCTGTGACCAGAGAGCTCTCTCTCTTTTTTTTATCCTCACCTGAGGACATTTTTCCATTTTTTGTTCAGATAGAGTGGGAGGGAGACAGAGGAAGAGAAAGAGAGAGAAACATCGACGTGAAAGGGACACATTGAGTGGCTGCCAACCAGGGCCGGGGACAAACTGCAACTGAGGTATGCGCCCTTAGTGGGAACTGAACCCAGGTCTCTCTGAACCTCAGGCTGATGCTCTAACCACTGGCCAGGGCTCTTTTTTAAAATTCTCACCCAAGGATATTTTTCTGTTTATCTTCAGATAGAGTGGGAGGGAAAGAAGGAGAGAGAAGGGGAGAGAAACATTGACGTGAGAGAGACACATTGACTGGTTCCCTCCTGCACGTTGGGCCAGGGATGAACCACAACCAAAGTACATGCCCTTGGCCGGAATCAAACCTGAGACTCATTGGTCTGCAGGCCAATGCTCTAACTGCTGAGCCACACCAGCCAGGACACAGAGAGCTCTTTACAGTGTATTCTTCTTGGCCTGATTTTCCTTATGTTACACTGTGCCAGATACATGGGGACTGAGGCCAGAGTGGAATAACCAATTCACTTCTCAGCCCACAATGAATGCCTCCAGACATGAACTCATTGAATAGAAAGGCAGACAGGAGCCTGCATTTAGAAAAGGAAAAAAAAAAAAAAAAATTATTGATTTTTTTTTTTTTTAGAGAGAGGAAGGGAGAGATAGAAACACTGATGTGAGAGGGAAACATCAATTGGCTGACTCTTGTGCGCCCCCTACTGGGGATGAGCCCGCAACCTGGGCACGTGCCCTGACCAGGAATCAACTCCGGGGAGGGGGCGGCTTTCAGTCCATGGGAAGACTCAATCCACTGAACCACACACTGGGCAGAAGCCTGCATTTTTAAAAGAACTTTTACACCTTTTAAAGGTGAAATTCACAACAAAACCAACTATTTTAAAGGGAATGATTCAATGCCATTTAGTACATTCACAATGTTGTGCAACCATCATCTCCGTCTAGTTCCAAAACATTTCCATTACTCCCAAGATGAACCACTTACTCATTAACTAGTCTCCCCAGTCCTCCTAGCCCTTGGCAACCACCAATCTGCTTTGGTTTTTTTTTTTTTTAGTATTTGTAAAAATTAAAACTAATTTACATTCAGTAAAATTCACACCTTTTAGTTTTTGGTTGTGTGAGTTTTCACAAATGCATACAGTTGTGTAACCACCACCACAATCATGATATAAATTAGTTCCCTCATTCCAAGAGTCCCCCATGTTCCTCTGTGGTCCATCCAGCTCCTTGCAAACACTGATCTATCTATTCCTATAGGTTTGCCTTTTCCAAAATGTAGATGGAATCACAATGTTTACCCTTTTGAATCTGGAGTTTTTTTTGCTTAGCTCTGTAACTAATTTTATCTCTTTTTGGGTATATCTAAGTAAATTTACAACAGTAGAATATGTGTCTGAGGGGAGGGCCTTAGCTAGAATCTGGTTAGGAATACCCCTTACCAAGGCCAGCCCGGAGCTCTTTCCGCCAGGTGCGAGGCGCGCCCCGCAGGCTCCATGCAGTTCCTGAGAGGACCAACAGACGGCGCTGCAGGCCCAGTACACCCGGTCCAGCAATTGAAGAGGTCCCACCTCCTTCCGGTGCCCCCCCCCCGCCCCGACTGTTCAGTTTCCATAGGCCAGAGGCGGGGCTTAGGGTGGGGCCAGGGAAATTCCCACACCCCCGACTTGCGGTGGCGCATCGTGAAGCCCTATGCTGGCTCCCTAGTAGGCAGCGGAAGTCGGGGGTGCCGCCCCTGGCCCCGCCTTTTCCCGGATTTGCCTTGCTCAGCCACTTGGGTGCGCATGCTCCGTGGCACTCCAGGCCGTCGGGCGCGCGCTCGTGCGGTCCCGGCCCCAGCCCCGCCCCCGCCCCCTGCGGGGTGGCGCGCGGTTCTGCACTCCGCGCGCAAAGCGCCGCACAGAGGAGGACTGCGGCGTTCTGGTGTGTCTTCCGCGTGGAGGCGCTCGCCGACTTCCTTCCGCAGCTGCCAGCCCACCCGGAGCACGCGCTGTGTGGCACTGGTGGTGGAGCCCGCGCTGTCCGGGCGGAAGTTGGGTGCGCCGCACACGTGACTTAGGGCGGTCCACAGGCCGCGGTATAAAATGGGACATTAATTTTAACCCTCAGTATCTGAAACATTGTTTCAGCGCACATGAGGAATGTAAGAAACTACGCAGGAAATACTTTTTTCTTGCCGTGTGCTCTGTGTGCGTCTTGCCCTGACCGCACCTCCGCCATGGGTCCACTGCAAGGAGCCTGGGCTGGCGATGGCCTCGGTGCAGTGGCGAAGGTCCGTCCCCGGGAGCACATGGTCAGAAAGTGCACAGTGCCCTGCAGTAGTGTAGACACTGACCTGGGAGGAGGAAGAAATGGAGAAGATGTGGGAATGTTACCAAACAAGGGGTTTGCTGCTTAGGGTGTTATAGTAAAAAAGGAGAGGTGGTTAGTTTGCAAGGTAGTTTTATTTACTTGAAGCAAGTAAAGGAGATAGGGAATTCATATTCAAAGCTTTATCTCCTTCAAGGGAGGCTTAGCCATTGCTTACATATACTCTAGTCAATTACATGTTGATTTCTTCTTTGTAGTTGTGACACCTTTGTAATTAACCTAGTTATTAATAACAGGAAAGGAGCAAAAGGGAAGGCCAAATATTATTGGCATGCCATTTATGCAGCTTTGCCAGGAAGCTGCAAGTTAACACTCCCTAAGGGGCCATTGGGTCTGTTCCTGGCAGATCGCTGGGGGAAGGGACTGGACAGGGGGAGAACGGAGCATGCCTAGTAAAGTGTAGGTGAAATAGGGAAGGTACTTGTCTGTCAGTCACACCTGGGACCAGGTCCTTGGCCAGAGTAGGCGTGGCCACTGCAAGCATGGGAATATTTGAGATATTTAATTCTTAAACAAAGAAGTTTACCTCTCTTGGTTCCTGGTTCTCTTGGTTGCGCTTGTGTTTTCAAGACTGTTAGGACTTTTGTTGCAGAGGGTGCACTCTTCTGGCTCCCCTGTACTTGCCCACATGGCCCACAGCCATGTGGACCCCATACAATGAACTAATAGACTGCAACTGGCCTAATGCTGTCCTGGACCCAATTCGCATAGTTGTTTCTCTCTCTCTCTCTCTCTCTTTTTTTTTATCCTCACTCGAGGACATTTTTCCATTTTTTGTTCAGGTAGAGTGGGAGGGAGAGAGAGGAACAGAGAGAGAGAGAGAAACATCGATGTGAAAGGAACACATCGAGTGGCTGCCACCCGCACAACCGACCAGGGCCAGGGACAAACTGCAACCGAGGCACATGCCCTTAGCGGAAACCGAACCCGGGTCTCTCAGGACCGCAGGCCGACGCTCTAACCGCTGAGCCAAACTGGCCAGGGCTCGTTGTTTCTTTCTTTCTCCCCTCCCTTCCTCCCTTCCCCTGTCTCTAAAATCAATGGAAAAAATATCCTCGGGTGAGGATAAAAAAACAATAAAACTTTTTGAAAATGTTGGGACTAATAATAGAAATGTTCTGGGAGGTCCTGTGCACCCTTCACCCAACGTCCCCCAAAGCCAACATTTTGCACAACTGAAGGATGTCATGGGAAACAGGTAATTGCTGTTAGTGCAGTCCATGAGACTTATTTAAAATTTTACCAGTTTTGCATGATCTCATTTATGTATGTGTGTACATAGTTCCAGACCATACAGTGCACCAACAGTGTATGAGAATTTCAGTTGCTCTGCATCCTCACCAACACTTGATATTATCAGATTATTTTAAAAATAGTCATTCTGATAGGTGTACAGTGGTTTTAATTTTTATCATCATAGATTAGTTTTGTCTCTTATTTTTTATTTAATTTTTTTAATCCTCACCTGAGGATATTTTTCTGTTAATCTTCAGATAGAGTGGGAGGGAGGGAGAGAGAGGGAGAGAAGGGAAGAGAGAGAGAAACATCGATTTGAGAGGGACACTTTGACTGGTTACCTTCCACCCGACCCTGACCAGGGCTGGGGACTGTAACCGAGGTACGTGCCCTTGACTGGAATCAAACCCACAACTCATTGGTCCTCAGGCCAACGCTCTACCACTGAGCCAAACTGGCCAGCATAGTTTTGTCTCTTTTAGAGGTTTATACAATTCATACAGTACGTAGTTGACCCTTTAACAACATGAGGGGTTAGTCGCACTGAACCTCCATGCAGTCAAAATCTGTGTAAACCTTTGACTCCCCCAAAACTTAACTACAGTCATCCTTTGATAACCATGGGGGATTGATTTTAGGAACTACACCCCCTTCTATGGATACCAAAATCTGAGGATACTCAAGGCCCTTATATAAAATGGTATAGAACAATGCATATAGGCAGCCTGCTTCATCTATGGATTCCCATCCTTGGATCGAATACTGTTTTTGGATTGAATATGGTTGGTTGAATCCAAGGATATGGAAGGCCAATGGTATTCATTGAAAAAAATCCTTGTATAAGTGGACTGCACAGTTCAAACCCATGTTGTTCAAGGGTCAACTCTATATATTCTTTTTATTTATTTATTTATTTATTTATTTATTTATTTATTTATTTATTTATTTACTTTTAGTCCTCACCTGAGGATATTTTTACATTTATCCTCAGACAGAGTGGGAGGAAGGGAGGGAGAGAGAGAGAGAGATGTGAGAGAGACACATCGATTGGTTCCCACCTGCACAACCCCAACTGAGGCCGGGGAATAACTGCAACTGAGGTACGTGCCCTTGGCCAGAATCGAACCTGGGACTCTCTGGTCCACAGGCCGACACTCCAGCCTCTGAGCCAAACTGGCCAGGGCTATATACTCTTTTTGTCTGGCTTCTTTTGCTGAGATTCATTTATATTTTTGTGTATATCAGCAGTTTGTTCATGTTTATTGCTAAATGTATTCTGCTTTATGAATATGCCACTATTTGTTTAGCCATTCACCTAGTGATGGAATTATTTTTTTTCCAACATATGGCTACTGTGAATATATTTTAGTGGACATTATCCCCCAAATTGATTGTGGCAATTTCCCCTCTGCCACCAGTGTGTGAGGTAGTAACCTGGCAATGGAGGATAAGATACATCTAAGAGTGTGCCTTTGACTGTCTTTGGTAATGGTTTCTTTGGGAGGGAGCTGGGTATTCTTGGTACCTGGTGGCCTCCTTGCACTATTTGAAGGGTCTCTGTTAGAGATAAAACTCATGGGAAATGTCTGTCTTCTTCCATGTTCTCAAGGATGATTACATTACACTGTGTCCTCTTTAAGAGGAGTCTCAGAAGAAATTCCTATAGTTTCGGTAGCAGAAATTATTTCACTTCTTCCAAGCAGTTGGTTTGTTCTTATTTTAAGGATATTGAATTGGCAAGTGATCAAGTTACACACTTGCGAGGGACTTCTGTATGTAGTGCTGTTTGCTTTTGTATCAGCCTTGTGAATGGCTCCATTTTGTGTGCCTGTTTTGGTGCAGTTTTCTTGTTACTTCCAATTTTTGCCTTTTTTGCTGTACTTTATGAGTACTTGGAGGACACCTTTATGTTTTTGTGGCATGGGGGTAGGTTACAATAAAAAATGTTGCTTGTATCATGATGTGGGGGCATCTTTGGCAGTAGAGTAATGGCCCTAGGCTCTGAGATGTTTGAAGAGCCATCTAGTGAAATGAAGAGCCTTTCTGTGACATTGGCCTCCTTAGGGTTGATGAACTGGCCTCAGGCCAGTATGTAAAGCACATGCAAATCCTCCAGCTGCTTCTTGGAGCTGGCTGGCCACACAGTTCTTAGCCTCATATTTTTGTTGGCTCTGGCTCCACCCTGTCCCATTCGAGTTCATTCCACTGACCCTTCTTTATCCAGCTGCCTCTCTGTGCTTTCCTGGATGCTACTATCCCTGTGGCATTTGTCTTTTTCACTCTTGAGTTCTGTATGCCCTCCTGTGCCCTACAAGTCCTGGGCTGAGGTGGGGTTAGCACCATTCCCTGCCTTGGTTCCCTCTCTTCTACTGCCCTGCTAAGTTGCAAGTTTCTTCTGTTGATTGACAAGAGTGCGTGCTGACCTGGAGGAGGGGTAGGATGGGGGCTGCAGGGCAGGACCAGCCCTGAATCTCATAGCTGTATGAAGGAATGAGCTCCCAGACCTGCTGTCCCCTCCACGCCCTTGGTGTTGAAAAGGAGCTAAGAGTTACAGCTGCAGAGTTTCTTGACTTAAGGGGCCCCAGTCACAGGTCCCACCGGGTGTGGCCTGTCTTGGTAGACAGCCTGAGAATCAAATTAAAGAGGAAACAGGAAAGTGATTTGAGAAGGCTACAGATAACTGCACACATACCAGAGAGTAGTTTGTTGATACTTGTGTCTCTAGCATTGCCTCTTGCCCTGTGAGAGATACAGAAGATGCTCTGAAAATTCCGGTTGCAAAGAGAATTGATGGAAATCTTTTGTCCTTTGTAGGTAGACAGAAATGTCAATGGGTCTGGCCAGGCACAGAGGGTCAGTGAGTGAGTGCGTATTTGACATTAAGGGAGAGATGGTCTCCATTTCCCACGGGATCCTCATGGTGCATGTCCCTGGCTGTGGAAGGAAAGTTGAGGGGGTAGGGGGGTGGGGGGGGGGGTAGATCTGGAGCTCTGTGGCTTGTTTGAGACTTCACATTACATTCAAAACAGTGGAGTTGGTGTTCTCTGGTAGTGAGTTCCCTGTCACTGAAGATATTCAAACAGAGGCTGAGTACTTATCTGTCAGGGATATCATGGAGGAGATTCCTGCCGAGGGTGGGAATTTGGGTCCTTCTAAGGTAGGTGACCTATAATTGCCAAGGTAAATGGGAAAATACTTTCCAAAGAGCTACTTGTAGCACTGCGTTAGAGTCAAGCGTAGAGAAGATCCAGACAGAGGCCTGCGTCGTCAGGGCCCCACTTGATTTCCCCAGCCACTTGGAGAACTGTTTCAGGCATGGATTAATCTAGCAAGTCAGTTGCCAAAAGAGGGACCGAACTATAGGAACTATGTGAGGGTGAGGGCCCTTAGGCTGAGGACTCTGGCAGCTTCTGTTTGTTTGTTTATTTATTTATTTAAGCATGCATGCAGTCCCCCACTACCACAAAGTATGCAGTCATGTTTCCCACATTTGGGGAAATCGAAGAGGTCAGCATATCCGGAGTGCAGTGGATAAGCCTCGCCCTGGGAAAACCTCCTTCGCGATCATGGTTTCTCTCTTGCCAGGTAAGTATGGCAGCTTCTGTTTGTGGGAAAGAGGAGGTCTTTGCCCTGGGAAGTTGGCATGGTGGTGTGGGGGATGTGGGATGAAACCAGTGTGGAGCTTTCATAGGCTAAGTGAGGTCTGTTTAAGAATTTATGACCTCAGAGTTCATCTTCATTTGAGTCTACCCTCATTTTTAGTCTCTCTTATTTTCCAAAGAGTCTTTGTTTATTCCTTTTTATTTAAAATTGTTTTTATTTTATTGCTGACAGAATTACAAATGTCTTTCATTTTCTCCCTTTTGTTTATTTTATTTTTTTGTTAATCCTCACCTGAGGATATTTTTTCATTGACTTTTTAAAAATTTTTAATCCTCACCTCACCCGAGGACATTTTTCTATTTATCTTCAGAAGAGAGAGGGAAAGGGAGAGAAAGAGAGAAACATTGACGTGAGAGAGACACATTGACTGGTTGCCTCCCACACGACCCAACCAGGGCCAGGGCCAGGTCCAGGTCCAAACTGCCCTTGACCGGAATTGAACCCATGACTCTTTGGTGCGTGGGCCGACACACTAACCAATGAGCCAAACTGGCCAGGGCCATTGACTTTTTTAGAGAGAGTGCAAAGGGGGGAGGGAGAGAGAGGGAGAGAAAGAGAGACGGAGAGGAACATCAATGTGAAAGAGACACATTGATTGGTTGCCTCTTGCATGACCCTGGCTGGGGCTGGGGATTGAACCTGCAATTCAGGTATGTGCCCTTGACTGGGAATTGAACCTGTGACCCTTCAGTCCACAGGCCGGCTCTCTGACCGATGAGCCAAACTGGCCAGAGCTTGTTTATTCATTTTTAAAAATTATGGTTAAAAAAAAAAAAAATATATATATATATATATAAAACATAAAATTCACGATTTTAACCATTTTTTTAATGTACAATTCAGTGTCATTAAGTATATTTACAGTGTTGTGCAACCATCACCACTTACATTCATCTCCAGAACTGTTTCATCATTCTGCATCAAAACTCTGTATCCATTAAATAATAACTCCTGTGCCCCTTCCCCTAGGCCCTGGCAACCACCATTCTACTTTCTGTTTCTAAGAATTTGCCTATTCTAGGTACCTCCTATAAATCAAATCATATCATACTTGTCTGTTATAGGCTGAATTGTGTCACCTGCCCCCAATCTATATGTTGAAGTCCTAACCCCCAGAACCTCAGAATGTGACTGTGTTGGGAGATAGCGGCTTCACAGAGGGAATTAAGGTGAAATGAGGTCATATAGGTGGGTCCTAATCTGATATGACTGGTGTCCATAAAAGAAGAGAAGTTTAGCCCTGGCCAGTTTGGATTAGCGGTTAGAGCATTGGCCTGTGTTCCAGAGAGACCCGGGTTCGGTTCCTGCTAAGGGCATGTACCTCGGTTGCAGTTTGTCCCCGGCCCTGGTTGGGTCATGCGGCTGGCAACCACTCGATGTGCCCCTTTTGCATCAATGTTTCTCTCTCTCCCTCCCACTCTATTTGAACAAAAAATAGAAAAATGTCCTCGGGTGAGGATAAAAAACAAAAAAAGGAGCCCTGGCTAGTTTGGCTCAGCGGTTGGAGCATCGGCCTGTGGATCAGATAGTCCTGGGTTTAGTTCCCCCTAGGGGCATGTACAAAAAAAGAAAAAAAAAAGTTCATCCAGCCTGGCTCTTGTGGCTCAGTGGTTGAGCGTTGACCCATGCACCAAGTGGTCGCTGGTTCGATTCCCAGTCAGGGCACATGCCCAGGTTGTGGGCCAAATCCCCAGTGGGGGGCATGAAGGAGGTGGCCAATCGATGTTCTCTCTCATCAATGTTTCTATCTCTCCCTCTCCTTTTCTGCCTTTCTAAAATCAATACAGAAAATTTTTTTTAAAAAAAGGAAGTTTAGGACATGTAATACAGACCGGGAGGTGAACATGTCAGGACACAGTGAGAAGGTGGGCCTCTGCAAGCCAAGGAGAGCAGCCTCAGAAAAAAACAAACCTACCCACACCTTGGTCTTCGACTTTCAGCCTTCAGAACTGTGAGAAGATAAATGTCTGTTGTTTAAGTCCTCCAATCTGTGGTATTTTGTTATGACAGCTTCAGCCAGCTAATACCTTATCCTTTTATATCTGGCTGTTTTTCACTTAGTATAACATTCTCAAGGCTCATCCACATAGCATGGATTAGAATTTTATATTTTTATTAAAAAGAAATTTTTTTCTTGATTAATTTTAGAGAGAGAGGAAGGGAGAGGGAGAGAGAGAAATAGAAATATCGATCAGAGCCCTGCCGGTATGGCTCAGTGGGTTGAGCATCATCCCCTGGACTGAGAGGTCCCAGTTCAATTCCTGGTCTGGGCACATGCCCGGGTTGCAGGCTCAATTCCCAGCGGGGGGCGTGCAGGAGGTGACCGATCCATGTTTCTCTCTCACTTCGATGTTTCCGTCTTTCTCTCTAAAATATCAATAAAAACATATTTAAAATAAAAAAAAAAAGGAAATATCAATGAGAGAGAACATCAATTGGCCACCTTCTGCATGCCCCTCACTGGGGATTTGGCCCACAACCTGGGCACGTGCCCTGACCTGGAATCGAACTGGTGACCTCTTGGTGCGTGGGTCAACACTCAACCACTGAGCCATACCAGCTGGGCTAGAGGTCTATTTTTTAAAAAATTGGGCAACCAATGCAATGAACCTAGGCTTGTTGAAAATGAAATCAGTAACTAAGGCTCTGCAGGCCCCATCCCCAGCCAGCACCAAGACCTCTGCTTTCCTGACCCCAGTTCCTTAAGCCCCAGAAAGGACAAGCATTTGAAGAACACAGGGTCAACTTAGGCCACTTTCCTACATTGTAACTCCCTCTGTCCCATCCTCAATTGACACTCCCCCCCACCCCCGCCAGATCAGCAGGTTAGGTTTAGGCCAAGGAGGGAACAGTGAGGTTCTCAGGGTGGCAGGGAATCACAGCTACACCCCAACCTGCTCTAAATCCCAGGTTAGTAAAGGAAGAAAATGAGAAAACTGGCTTGCCCACCCACTCTCCTCCCCTCAGCCACCCCAGACAACAGCCTCACATCCCTGATCGCTGAGATTCTGAGGTGCCCGTGGGGCTCCCAGTAACTTCAACAGCCCCTAGGAGATTACTGCAGAGGCCAGAGCCCAGGAGAGGTGGCAGGCATTGGCCCCACCACCTGCTCTGTGTTAGCCAGCCGAGCTGCTCCCCTCAGCTTGTCCCTGGGGTGCGTGTGACCCCTCTCCTTTCCAGATCATTCGTGGCTGGGAACCAGTCCTCCTGCCAGAGAGGAATCCATTCCAGGAGGCTCCTTCTCCCCCATTCTGGGAGGAAGGATGCCTACACCAGCTTCTTGCCTTCAAAGAAGCTCTTGAGATGTCACAAGTGCCAGACACTGATGGCTACGAGGATGAGGGTCTGCAGAATGGACCACGAGAGCACCTGCTGGTTGTGCTCTGGCTGGTCTGCCGGAAGCGCTCCTCTCACCTCCGCTGGTAGTTTTGCTCTTTCTAGATCTGCTCCACTTGCTCCACCAGCTGTTGCACTGATAGCTGCAACTCACTCAACTTGTCTTTGGCAGAAATTTCTGCATAGTCATTGCAGTGTTCACCCACCTGAATGTCAGATGAACTCTCAACATGCCTCCAGCAAAAAGGGAGAACTTGGTGGAATTCGAGTGACGGTAGATCTGATGCTCCTCAGGGGTGTGGGATGTGAAAGTGAACCTGCTTTCAGAGCCATACTACCAGGCCAGAGTGACCTTGTCTTCTGGGTCTTTCACCTCTACGAACATGCCAAGCCCAGGGGTGGCCGGCTGGTACTCCTCCTCCTACTTGTCATAAAGCTATGTCCAGTGATTTCCTATAACCATGGTCTTGTCTGGAACCTCCTCAATAAAACACCTCTTCCCTTCTCCCTGATATGGAAGTAGAGTGCGCCTCAGTGGGAACCAAACAAGGTATCTTTAAATCAAATGCGTTTAACCCTTTAAGCAGTGTTGGGCTCACCAGGGTTCTGTGGCTTTCTCTGACCTTTCAGCCTGTGCTGTTTCTCTGTCTCTATGCCTCCGCACAGTCCTTCATCCCTTTGCCTGAAATGCTGCTGCTTATTTTTGCCTGATAGTGTTCACTTGGACTGCTGGGAAAAGTCATGGGTTTGTGAGTCAGGCAGATCTGGATTCCAGTGAAGGCGATTCCATTTCTTGTCAGTGATGTCGAAGTGGTCCCTTCAGCTCTCTGAGCCTCGGTCTTCTCTTTGTGAAATGGTGACGTGTCTTTCAAAGAGCAAAAATTCTTGATTTTTATCACATCCCATGTATCAGTTTGTTCTTCTTTTTTTTTTTTAATCCTCACCCGAGGATATTTTTCTGTTTATCATCAGATAGAGTGGGAGGGAGAAAGAGAAACATCGACATGAGAGAGACACATCGATTGGTTGCCTCCCACACGACCCCGACCAGGGCCGGGGACAAACTGCAACTGAGGTAAGTGTCCTTGGCCAGAATCGAACCTGTGACTCATTGGTCCACAGGCCGACGCGCTACTGCTGAGCCAAACCGGCCAGGGCTGTTTGTTCTTTTATGAATTATGCTTCTGGTGTCATACCTAAGAATTCCTTTTCTAATCCAAGGTCACAAGATTTCTTCCTGTTTTCTTCTAAAAGTATAATAGTTTTAGGTTTTACATTTAGACCCATTTTGTGCTATTTAAAAAAATATGTTGCAAAATATGGAACAAATGTAGATGTTTACATGTGGATGTCCAGCTGTTCCAGCACCATTTGTTGAAAAGACTGTTCTTTCTCCGCTGAATTGCCTTTGCTCCTTTTTCTGAAAATCAATTGACCAATGTGTGTGAATTGATTTCTAGACTAAGTTCTGTTCCATTTGGTAACTGGTCAGTGCTCTTCAAATTGATCTATAGGTTGCCCTGGCTGATTTGGCTCAGCAGTTAGAGTATCAGCCTGCAGTCCAGAGACCCGGGTTCGGTTCCCACTAAGGGCGCGTACCTCGGATGCAGTTTGTCCCCGGCCCTGGTTGGTTGTGCGGGTGGCAGACACTCAATGTGTCCCTTTCACGTCGATGTTCTCTCTCTCTCTCTTCCTTTCTCTCCTTCCCACTCTATCTGAACAAAAAATGGAAAAATGTCCTCGTGTGAGGATAGAAATAAATAAATTGATCTATAAGTTAGTTGTAATGCCAGTTAAAACCCAAAGAGGCTTTTTATGGAAGTGCAAAGTAACTAGAATAGTTAAAATAAGTTCGAAAAAGAAGATCAAAGTCGAAGGATTCACACTACCTGATTTCAAGACGTAGTAGGAAGCCATGGTGATCAAGACAGTGTGGTTTTAGTGAAAGGACAGACACACAGATCAATGGAACAGAACGTAGTCTAGAAATCAATTCACACACATTGGTCAATTGATTTTCAGAAAAAGGAGCAAAGGCAATTCAGCGGAGAAAGAACAGTCTTTTCAACAAATGGTGCTGGAACAGCTGGACATCCACATATAAACATCTACATTTGTTCCATATTTTGCAACATATTTTTTTAAATAGCACAAAATGGGTCTAAATGTAAAACCTAAAACTATTATACTTTTAGAAGAAAACAGGAAGAAATCTTGTGACCTTGGATTAGAAAAGGAATTCTTAGGTATGACACCAGAAGCATAATTCATAAAAGAACAAACAGCCCTGGCCAGTTTGGCTCAGCGGTAGCGCATCGGCCTGTGGACCAATGAGTCACAGGTTCGATTCTGGCCAAGGACACTTACCTCAGTTGCAGTTTGTCCCCAGCCCTGGTCGGGGTCATGTGGGAGGCAACCAATCGATGTGTCTCTCTCATGTTGATGTTTCTCTTACTCCCTGCCACTCTATCTGATGATAAACAGAAAAATATCCTCGGGTGAGGATGAAAAAAAAAAAGGAACCAAGTGATACATGGGATGTGATAAAAATTAAGAATTTTTGCTCTTTGAAAGACACTTAAGTGGATAAAAAGACAAGTGACAAACTGGGAGAAAATATTTACAAAGATATGGCTGAAAAAAGGCTGTACCAGCATATATAAGAATTCTCTAAACTCAGTAAAAGAAAACCCATAAAAAATGGACAAAAGCTTTCCACAGGAATGTTAGCAAAGATGAGGATGACACGAACATGGAAACAGTAATAGGAAGACACCAGTTAAAACCATAATGAGACGTCACTACACACCTATAAGAATGACCAAAATTTAAAAGAAAGATTGACCATACCAAGTGCAGGCAAGGATGTGGAGGAACTGGTGGTGGGAACATAAAATGATACAATCATCTTCAAAAAAAGTTAAAGAGACACCCACGATGTGACCCAACTGTTCCACTCCAAGGTATTTACCCCAGAGAAATGAAAGCATATGTTCATACATTTAATTGTACATGAATGTTTATAGCAGCTAATTGGTAATAGCCAAAATTTGGAAACAACTTAAATGTCTCTCAATATGTGAATTGATAGCAGATTGTGGTACAGTAAGTCCTTACTTATCAATAGTTTCTGTGACTTTAAGCGAAATGACATAATGAAACCAGTTTTACCATAGGCTGTGTGTGTGTGTGTATGTGTGTGTGAGTGTGTGTGTGTGAGAGAGACAGAGAGAGAGAGAGAGAGAAAGAGAGAGAGAGAGAGAGAGAGAGAGAGAACACTGACTGGATATTTTATTACATAAAGAAATTAATTAGAGGCCCCGGCCATGGTGGGGAGCTGGCTAGAAACGATGGGGTGTATTTTCTCGCAGACTGGGGACCTGATTCGGACTGGGGTATTGAAGGAGAAGCCCCTCTGGTTTATATATAATGACTTTAGGGTGCCAGTCTTCCGAAGGCCCTGCTTGTGAAACGGCAGAGCCAAAGGACATCTTCTATCACGTGGATCGGATTCCAGTACCATAAGCTAATTGATATAAACAAGAGTTAAGTTCCTGTGGCATCTCTCATCAACGTTATAAGGAAATGACGTTGAATGAAACAACATTATTCGAGGATGTGCTGTATATCCACACAATGGAATACTAAGAATAACGGTATTGATACATGCTACAACATGAATAAAGCTCAAAATAATTGTGCTGAGTGAAAGAAGCCAGATAAAAAGGAATCATACAGGCAAGATTCCATTTATATAAAAAATTTAGGAAATGCAAACTAGTAGCAGTGACCAAAGATCAGTGGTTGCCTGGTTAGGGATAAAGGGAAGGGACGAAAGGAAACTTTGAGAGTGAGGAAACTGTTATTTTGATTGTATCTGATTAGACGTCAATAAAGCTGTTTTAGAGTAAAGCACCCAGAAGATACCTAATTGATTCTTGTTCCTTTCCAAGGTGCTGACTGCTATCCTCACAATGACACCCTCCCGCAGACGAGACAAGCCAGTGTCTGCTTTCCCTGGGCTTTATAGAACTGGCTCTTTGGCTGTCACATGCCCTTAGGAAAATTGCATCAAATAGCACATCGAGGAGGTGACAGAAGGTTTTGGAACCCCTGCGCCACTGGAAATGGATCTCTGTCTCTCCACCCTCTGACTTACATCACATCGTCAGAGGCATCTCTTAGCTCCCCACCCCCCATCTACATTCTGTCTCTTCCAGAGGTCTGGGAAGGCTAAGCTCCTAGCCACTGACCTCAAAGGTCAGACATTGAGGGTTTTCCTTAACCACTTAGGGCTTTCTTTACTCTCCTGACCTTAGGGGAGAGGCTGAAATATATGTCTGTGGTTCTCAGATAGGGCCCTTGTTGCTTGGCCCTACAAACTCCCTTGTTCAGAAAACTGAGACATGTCAAGGTCATTGACTTGCTGCAGACTTTGGATCAGGTTAGTGCAAATACTGGGAAGACTCAGGTCCCAGACCTAACTCAAGGGACTTCCCACTTTCCCCCCTGCTACCCCGCCTGTGACCCACATCATGTGACCCCAGGGCTACTCGGGGAGAGATGGGCCCCGCCTTCTAGGGCCTGGCAGCTGGCATAGCAGGGGCAGAGCAAGCCTCTCAGCTCGCAGGGTCGGGTCGGCGCTGCTTCCCCATCACGCCCGCCCAGTTGCCCTAGTGACTGTGTGACCCTTCTCCCCGCCCGCGCTGCCACCAGCCCTATAAATAGAGGCGAGGAGCAGCTGGGCTCTCTTGGCAGTCACCATGAGGGCGCTGGTTCTGCTCTGCTGCTTTGTGGCGTCGCTCCTGCTCCCAGGACAAGCAGGTATGACCCCACCCCTGTGGGCCAAGCCAGACTTTGCTTCTGTCTGTGGTGTGGGGGGCTCGGGTAGTGGTTGGAGAATGAGGCCTCTGTGATTCCTGGGGCTGATGGCTGGTGTCATCCTGTACCCATTCTTTCTCCCCTGGGGTCCAGGAGAAAGAACTGGGTGTGGAGAGAACCTGAGAGCATTCAGGGGCTTCTCGGGGAGGCCAGAGGAAGCAGAAGGAGTAAACCGAGAGGTACAGGAGGGAGTGAGGCCTGAGCTAGGGGCCAGAGAGAAGGTCTGGCCAGTAGGTGCTGGGGAAGAGGACCTCAAAAGTCAAGACTAGAGGAGCCTCTTAGACAAACAAGAGAACCCTATCTTGGAGCAGGAGGGGCTCCTGGATATCACTGAGTTGACCCTTTTCCCTGCTGGAGATCTGGCAGGGGGCCTGGCTTTGCATGATCGAGGACAGAGGACCACAGCAGGCAGAGTTGGGGGCCATCTGGGGAGCAGCGGAATGAAGTGGGGGTCAGTTTGGGTTGGGATTGGACATAGAGTTGAGAATTAGGTTGGAGACTGAATCGGACTGTGTTCAGAAAAGGAACAGGAGTGTTCTGGAGTAGGACTGGGCTTGGCTGAGGCTTTGTTAGGAGTGGCTGGGGGCCTATGTGCCGTGGTTTTTCTTTGACATCTCAGCACTGTGTGGCATAAGGGCTCTGGTTACAGCATGGGGGTTATTTATAGGCGTGGAGGGGATACCAGAGCATTTTGCCTCCTCTCTGTTCCCAAGATTCCTGGGGCTGGGTTTCCCTTGGGGATATTTTGGGGTGCTCTGGGGACCCCCCCATGTATCCAGGACTCTGCTTTGTCTTTTTATGACTCTGCAGTCTTCTTCTGCACAGGGAACCATGGGGGCCAGAGCCCTAGCCTTTCTGATCTTTGAGGTTCTGCTTTTTGAGGCCCCAGTCCCAGCCAGGGGAGCAGATGGCAGCGGCAGCAGAAGCCATTACCTCGGGAGTTAGAGACCAGGTGGGGGGCTCCAGCTTCGCATGTGCTGCTGGGCCCTGCCCTTGTCTGCCCTTGAGTTAATTTGGGCTCCATGGGGCTGCAGTGGCCGGAGTGTCGAGGATTCCAAGCGGCTGTCAGGTGGCTAAGTATGGAAACAGCCGTGTAATTGGATCCTGAGGCCCCAGCCACTGCCACCCTCTCCCCTTTGCAGCCCCTCCCCTGCTCCGCCCAGCCCAGCTGCCACCTCCCTCTGCTTCCACACATCAGGCCCAGGAGCTTGTAGCCTTTTAGGGACATCCTTTATCATCTTTCCTCCCAACATCCTTTATCTTTCCTCCCAACGAGGGGAACTGGACATCTGGAATGTTCCACAGGCCTTGCGGGGAATCTTGCTGGGGGAAAGGAGGCAGTCAGGTGCTTTGTGCAAAGATCCTCTCTGCATTCTCCTTCCTTCCTGGACTCTGAGGTGTGCCCTGGCCTGGCTTCCAGGGAGGGTTGTCTACCAGCGAGCAAGGTTCCCTCCCTCCTCTCCCTGCTCACACTTGGGCTGTGGTTCTTACCCATGTGGATTTGACCACTACATCAGTTGTAGGTTGTATACCCCAAAAGATGGCTTCCTTCTGCACCCACTGGGAGGTTCCAACCATAAGGGTGGCTTCCCCCCACCCCCATGATGACAGTCTTTCCGACTGGTTGATTTTCTCCCAGAATCATGCCACCTGCCCACAGGCAGCAGCTTTACTGTTGGACTTCTCACCTCACCATGGGGTCCTCATTTCCAGGTCCACGTGCTTGCTCCTTTCTGGGTGGCAGGTGTTCTCTTCACCCTCCCGTTCCTGCCTCCCGAGGGGAACCCTACAGAGTTGTTCTTCCTTCTTTTGTCCTCACATTGCTCCCATGGCCCCCGGTACTGGGACGATGGGCTCCACAGCTTCCTCTTCTCATTCCCAAGCAGGGAATCAAGCACCCCTCCAGATGCCAGGACATAGATGGAGCCACCAGACCCCCTGACCCCAGTCCTTTGTAACTACAAGGATCCTCCTCTTTGTCTCGGCGACAGGCTTGCTCAGCGACAGGGGAAAGCAACCTTGAATTGATTTACTCGTCTCCTCATTTTCTGGGTAAGGGAGCAAAAGCCAGAGGAATGAAGGGACGTGTGAGTTAGTGACAGGCACACCCAGGCTAGGGCGTCTTGCCCTACCTGGGAGCGTCCATCTTCCCTTGCTCTTCCTGAACTCTGCCTGTTAGAGGTGGTGGGGAAGCTGCCCGAGGGTAGCTTCTCCCCTCAGGATGCAGGACTAGAATGATGCTGTCAGTTCTTTGACTTCTTGGCGGGTAAGGTCGGATGGGGGTGCTGAGAAAACATTTCTTTGGGTTTAAGCCATTGGCATTTGTTAGGCTGAATTTAGGACATCTTTGCTTCTTGCCTACAGGATGCGGAGACAGATTGGGGACAGACGGGTGTGTGTTCTGAGTTTGTGCATCCCTGTCCTCTGGCCTCGCCCCGGTTGCAGATGTGCAAGTCTGCTCTGGCCCTCACTCTAAAGTCCCGATGGTGAGAGGCTGGTGCATGCTGGGTGGACCCACCCCTCCCCGAGAGCCGAGGGTGCATGGTGACCACCAGGAAGCATGCCCTCCCTAGACCTCTTCGTCACCCACCTCAGGCTGGTGATTTCTGGAAAGAAGTCATTTCCTCAACAAGGCTGTGTGCCACAGCAGCTGTGACCCACCATGGGGAGGGCTGCTGCAGCAAATGAGCTTGGAGTCCTGGGGAAAGAACAGACCCCAAAGACTTGCCAGGCCCTGCAATCTGTGTCCCCAGCAGGCTCCCGATCCTAGCTCAGTGCACCTGAGTAAGCCTCTAGGGAGCATCCAGTCCACCAGCTCCCTTGCTGAGTCTGCGAGGTTTCGGTCCGGGATCTGCTAATGCATGCATCCTCCTAGATGTGGATGCCTTGCTTGGGGACCTGTGAAATGGCATTTTGGAAATGCTGATTTTGCCCCTTGTCTGAATGTGACAGTGAAGGTCACACAGCTAGTTCATAGCAGGGCCAGGGCTGGAATTTAGGTTCCCTCACTTGTCGTCCAGTGCTTTTGGCCACTTATACCCTCAGAAGGAGGTCCCCATGAGGCCATTTGCATCCACCTGGCTATTTGGTGCTCGCTTAGGTGTGGTGGGCTGGGATGGAGCCCAGTCCCTATGGACACAGGAGGGAAGACAGCTGCTCCTCCTCTGACCCAGTCTGAGGGGCTGAGGGCAGGGTCTAGGTGCTGTGCCTCCAGGCCTGGGACAAGGGTGGTGGCTGGGGGCATGGGAGGGGGTGGGGTCTGCTACTCTGGGATGCTGGCCTTAGCCTTATGTCTTGAGCACCTTCCCTGCTCCAAATCCAAATCCAGACCCACTGATGGCACAGCACCTTCATTTCAATATTGCTGGAGTACATGAAGCCATCCATTCAAACACCTTGCCACCCTTCACCATTCATTCAGTTATCCCAGATTTACTACATACCTACTATTTTTTAGGCGTGGTCCTGGGAGAATTCAGAAGGGCCTCTTGTCCTTGGCAAGCTTACAGTTCAGTAGGGGAAACAGGGCGTCTTCTACCTTGGGGACTGTACATGCGAAAATCAGACCCACGGAGGTGTCGCAGAGAGGAGCAGGCGAATAGAAGTGGGATGCCGGGGACTGGGGAGGTTATTTTTAACCAAGTGGGTCAGGAAATGTGTTACAGAGGAGGGGACGTTTGAACTGGGTCTTGAAGAAAGTAGATTCAGACATGAAAAGATGGAAGAAAGAGAATTCCATGTCAGGGAACAGGGTGCGCAAACTCCTGGAGTCAGGAACGGATGGAGCTCTGGGGAGAATCAGGGAAGGACACGTGGTTCTGCCTGGGATTAGGGAAGGCAGAGAGGAGTCTGGGTCGCGGGACTCTCTCTGGAAGGCTAGGGTGGGGCCAAAGTGTGAAGGGCCTTGAGTACTGGGCTGAGGACAGGGGTTTTGCTCTGTGAGTGGTGGGTTACCACTGAGGGCTTTGGAAGGACCCATCTGGCAGTTGTTTGTAGGGGGGAGTAGAATGAGGGGAGACTGATTAGACAACCATGTCAGACATGCAAGTGTGAGGGTGTGAGCTCGGGCGGGCGAGAGAGCGGGAATGGAGCGGAGGGAAGATCCAACAGAGCTGGGTCAGAGTCACTGCTCAGCTTGGGACCTGGGTGGGAAGGAGTCCTCGTGGATTTAGTATAGATCACGTGATCTCACCAGAAAAGCAAATCTGGAACATAAGAGAAAAGAACAGATTTTAAAAGTTTAGTTTGAGTCGTTTTATTTATTTATTTATTTTGTTAGTCCTCACCCGAGGACATTTTTCCATTAACTGTTTATTTTAAAAAAATTGTTTTTTCTTTATTGATTTTAGAAAGAGAGGAATGGAGAGGGAGAGAGAGATAGAAACATCAATGAGAGAACTTCGATTGGCCGCCTCCTGCATACCCCCCACTGGGGATCTGGCCCACAACCTGGGCATGTGCCCTGACTGGGAATCGAACCAGCAACCTCTTGGTGCATGGGTCGATGCTCAACCACTGAGCCACACCGGCCGGGCTCCATTGACTTTTTATTTTATTTATTTATTTATTTATCCTCACTTGAGGGCATTTTTCAATTTTTTGTTCAGGTAGAGTGGGAGGGAGAGAGAGGAAGAGAGAGAGAGAAACATCGACGCGAAAAGGACACATCGAGTGGCTGCCACCCACACGACCCAACCAGGGCCGGGGACAAACTGCAACCGAGGTACGTGCCCTTAGCGGGAACCGAACCTGGGTCTCTCTGGACCGCAGGCCAGTGCTCTAGCCACTGAGCACCGGCCAGGGCTCCATTAACTTTTTGGATAGAGAGGAAGGGAGGGAGGGAGAGAGAGAAAGAGAGAGAGATTTGAGAGAGACACATTGACTGATTGTCTCCCGCATGACCCCAACCGGGTCAGGGATCGAACCTGCAGCCCAGGTACATGCCCTTGACCAGGATACGAACCCGAGACCCTTTGGTCCAAGGGCCGATGCTCTAACCACTGAGCAAAACTGGTCAGGGCAGTTTGGGTCATTTTTTAAAAAATTATTTTTATTAATTTATTTTTGTTACAGATGTTTCTCCTTTTTCCCTCATTGACACCCTCCTCCCAATTTCCCTCCCCACCTCCCTGTCCCCAGCTTTGTTGTCCATGTCCGTTGGTTACGCATACGTGCATATACGTTCTGTGGTTTATCTCTTCTCTCCCCCTCATCCCCTCTTCTGAGGGTTGTCGCAGTTTGGGTCAGTTTGAATTTCAGGTGCCAGCTGGAGATGTTTAGTTAGAAAGCTGGGATTGGAGCTGAGGAGGGAAATCAGGCCCAGGGATCCAGAATGAGATTCGTTTAGGTAAGGGGGTGCGGCTGTGAGACTGCCGAGGGGGCTGTGGATTTGGGGAGCGGGGAAGGAAGAAGAGAAACAGACTTCAGGGACAGACAGTGACCTGGAAGCCAAGGGAAAGGATGCTTCCTAGATGCTGAGGAAGGGGAGTGGATGCCTTTGACATACAGGCGGTCACTGACAGGTTATGAGAGGCCATGCGAGTTTGGTGAGGATGTGGAGGGGGCAGCAGATTCTGAAGGTGAGACTTGTTTTTAATCCTCACCGGAGGGCATTTTTCCATTGATTTTTAGATAGAGTAGAAGGGAAGGAGAGGAAGGGAAGGAGAGGGAGTGAGGGAGAGGGGGAGAGAGAGAAAGAGAGAGAGAGAGAGAGAGAAGAGAGAGAGAGAAACATCGATGTGAGAGACACATTGATTGGTTGCCTCTTGCACGACCCGGATCAGGGCCAGGGATCAAACCTGCAACCGAGGTATGTGCCCTTGACCAGGAATTAAACCCATGACTCTTTGGTCTGTGGGCCGTCTTTCTAACCACTAAGCCAAACCATCCAAAGCAGAAGGTGAGACTTTTAACATTGAATTTGGGAGAAATAGAGGGCAGTAAAAATGAATGGGGGTGGGTGAGTCTGTGGAGGTGGAGAATTTGCTTTTTAACACTAGAGAAGACCAAGTGTGTCTGTGGGCCAACGGGGACGGGTGAGGAAGTGACTGAGACACCAGATATGTGAGGAGGACGAACGAGGTCAGAGGTAGCTCTTCGGGACATGTGCCACAGCACTGGGGAGACCTCAGAGGGATGCCACAAACTCGAGGTAAACTCAGTAGCCCTGGTACCAGCCAGGGAGCCAAACCAGTAGGCTCCTGGTCTACCCTGGGGACTGCTAGAGAGGGTCTGGAGGGCCACAGAGGGGAGGGGACCGGACTGATCCTTCCAAGAACCCTGTAGAGTGAAAAGGGAGCCGGTTGCTCTGAGTTGTCAGGTATTGAACGCAGGGCCAAGATCAGAGCCTGGTTCCCAGTGCTGGAGAAACACTGGGCAGAGCCCAAAAGACCTGAGGTCTGGAGATGAAGTCGGTGAGTCAGCAGTTTAGTCACAGTGAATGTTGTCTTGCTGGTGGTGAGCCTGGCCCTCGAGCTGGGTGCTGCAGAGAAGAGGACAAAGGCATCTCAGGCATTCATTCAGCAAACGTCCACTGGGCCTGCGGTGGGTAAAGCACTGGGTTTGGGCTTCATCCGATTGGTAACTTCAGTGGAAGGTGGCGTAGAGGCACCTGGCCCTGGTTTCCTGGGTGACGACCTCGGTTCTCCTTCCTTGTGGAATGGAAACTGCCCAGACTCAGGTTCCCTCCTAGGTCTTTTCTTGGCTGTAAGCCTCCGCTCTCCAGCCCCCCCACCGCCCCCCATGGCCCATTGACATGGCTCATTTTGGGATGAGAGGACTGAACGAGAAGAGCAAGTTGAGTCGATGGGATGGCTTGTGTTCTCGTACCACCTGCTCTGGGGGTTCAGGCCCCTCAAAGACTGCTTACCCGCCTTCTCATGGGCCTTCCAAGGCTTGAAAGCTAGAAGTCTGTCTTCAGATTCCCACATCAGCCCTGTTGGGTCCTTTTTTCCCTCTTGGTGGTTCCCTTCCCTTCCTCCACACTGGCCCCACTTTGTCCCTCCTCCTAAGACATGCCATGAGCAAAGACCCTGAACTCATTCTAATGAGGGCCAATGGCTCAACTCGTAGATTGTCACTTTTCCAAATTACTCTTTGTTTTAAAGGAGTCAGAAGATTTTAGCTCAAGGAATGCATATCTAACGTGGAATTTCTCATTGCTTTGGTGGGCAAGGTCTTACCCAAAGTCCCTAATGACAGCACTGAGGCAGTAAATAGTCCACTCCACCGGAGCACAGAGGGGCTGAGCTATGCAGTGGGGCTTTCTCTACCTGGTTCTTAAAGAGTGAGTGAAGGAGTGAATGAATGAACTGGAGCCATGGTGGGCACAGCTGTAGGCCTGCCAAACTGGACTTGCCCAGTGCTCTGGAGGCCACAAGCTTCTCTGCTCACCCCCCACCCTGGTCTGCTCAGCAGGAGGCAAAGGGGACAGCATAATTTGACAAATAGGATGGGTCAGATTTAGCTGAGTTTTTGGAGGGATTTTCCTGGTCTGTGTCGCCTGTACTATTGTTTTTCTCTGGGATCAGGAAGTTCTTTCCCATTACTGTTTCAACTCATACCTCTCTACCCCCAAAGGTGGTTTTTTTGCTCAGAAGCAAGGTCCCAAGCACCCCTTTGCCCAAGAGACTTGCCTGGGCTTGTCACTGTCTCGTCCTCCCTCACAGAGGTCTCCGGAGAAGGAGCAGCCCAGCCTCAGGGTGGGGGGCTTGGGCGGCAGAATCAGCTCCTGCCTTCTCAATTCCCCAGCTGCTCGGAGTTCAGCCATTCACACCCTCATGGGGCCGATAGCAACCTCCTCTCCCCCGACCTCCAGCTCTTCCCTAGCTGCTGTAACAGGCAGGTGGCCCCACGCTGCCCAGGTGGTGCATGTGCTCAGAAGCCTGATTCTGAGGATCATGAGACTGTTGTCATCCTGCCTGGCCGTCCCAGGAGCCTGTTTCCCCTGTGATCGTGTCATTGGGACCACAGGAAAGTATAGTCGCCATGGCTCCATCCAGCTTCAAATCCTGGGGCCCAGAAGGATTTCAGGTGGGACGTTGGCCCAGGTGGGGCAGGGTTCCCAGGCTCATTGCAAAGGGTGTTAAGAGATGACAAGAGGCTTTTTCCTCTGACTCTTGGGTAGACCCCTCTCAAGGTCTTTGTCCTTCCTAATCCTGAGAGTACTTGGTCCTCTAGTCCTCTGTCGACTCAGAGTGCCAAAGGGCACAGAATGAATGTGGGCTGGGAGGGCTCAGGGCAGAGTCCTGGAGACGTGGGAGATGTGGCCGTCCCTCAGGAGCCCAGCCTGGGTTGGGGAACCAGGACGGAGTCAGGACTGGGGTGAGGGGCAGCACATGATCAGCAGGAGGCAGCACAGATTGGGATGCTGCAGGATCTTAGAAGGAAAAGAGTCAGGCTAGTGGATCACACAAGGTAGGTGCTTGAAAGAGAGACAGGAAAGATGAGGAGATGAAGGCCCAGCTCTTCAGCCCGAGGCCACACTGTGCTCCCTGTGAGGTCCTGGCCAGCCACACTGTGCAGGTAGGACCGGGCTATGTTTTTGCCCCAGGAGCTGGCCTTCTATTTGGGGAGATGACACGCACTAAAAAAAATGTAACTAACACCCCAGCAGCTCTGGTTGGAATTCAGAGGAGGGCTGGAAGGTCAGCCTCGTGGAGGGGCAGGGTTCCCACTGGACTGGGTGGAAGGGGACGATCACTGGACTGTCAGCTCCAAGAGGACAGGGGCTGTGTGTTTGTTTAATTTACTCACTGCTGCGTCACCAATATTTAGCACAGGCTTGGCTCGTTGAAGGCTCTTAACAATGTAGATGAATGAATAGATGATTTGTGCAGGCAGAGCTGGAAGAGCATCTGAAATGGGGATCAAAGCCAGGAGTGGGGAAGCTTGGAGCATTGTGCTGGCAGGGACAGGATGAGACCAGCTCTGGCTAGAATGTGGGGCTCCTGTTCGGGGCAGATCAAACTACCCTGATGGGCTGGGGCCCTTTGCAAAGGGCCTTGAATGTCGAGCCAAGTGGCTCTCTTCCTAGGACCTCAGCATACCTAGCCTGTTCCCCTTGTGGCTAGCCCCTCCCCCTTCTCCTCCCTCCTAGATATTTTTGGATCCTTCTAGAGCAGAGACTATATTCTGATCTCAAACAGGTGCAAGCAAAGTCTGGCCTGGAGTTCTGGGCCTGAAGGAAGTGGTTGTACTGAGAGCTCAGCCCAGAACCATGCCAGGGGACAGCCCTGGGGTTTGGGAGCCCCCTCCCCACTGCCACCTGGTTGCTGCCAAAACTGCAGCCCCTGGTCCTCCTCCAAGTGGCCATTCTGTTAGAACCTCAGCCAGCTGTGTTGTCTCCCATAGAATTTTCCCTAGATGGCAATAGGTAAAGACTTGACGAAGCTGTTGCCTTGGAAACTGTCTCTGGTGTGCATCTGATTCCACAGCTGCCTTCCCTGGGCACCTGTATCCACCAGAGAGGCTTCAGGCCACTTTGGCGGTTACTTATTTATTTTTTTCTTGCATTTCTTCCTACCCTTTATTCCAAGCGTTAGGTTTTAGAAGATCACTCATTTCTCTAGCTTATCCCAGGAGGTCAAGACACCAGGAGTACTCCCTGGGATCTGGGGAGGCATCTGGAAAAATTGGAGAAGGGTCACAGTGCTCACTGTGGCCCGGGGGAGCCCATCTGGCCTCAGGTGCCCAGCAGAGTGAGCTTGGATACAAACTGTGACAGGTGGTGAATCCACCTCTTCCTCCTGTCTTTTCCAGCCTTCGTTTCATTTCGGAGCTGGTGGTTAGGCTGGAGGCCTCTCCACTCAGACCCCCTCACCTGAGGTTGCCCAAAGGGAGCAGCCAGCCAGCCGGGGGTGGGTTGGCAGGCATACTGGGACTCAAGAACAGCAAGTGCTGGCTTTGCCACACACTCGCCACGAAGCCCCTTACCCTCTTTGCACCTGTTTGCTCGCCTGTAAAACGGGATAATAATACTTTGCTCTATTTACAGCATGAGGTTGTTATGTGACTAAGATAAGCAAATGGCTATGGGATGCTTAAAATGTTTTTTGATATCAGATACTTTTTAAGGTTAAAAGGACTGTGACTGTAATTACAGGCTATCACTGCTGTCAGTAGTGCTGCAGCTTGACATCTGCCACCAGTTTCCTCAAATATCATGAAATATGAACAACTGGGGGAATCCATCTACATAGCTGCCCCTTCTCAGGACTGTTAAATCCTCGGGTTTCTCTGTCCTCAAGGAGCTTACAAACCAGGAGGGGAGACAGTCCTCGCTCACGGTATGAGGAGGGAGCCATATAAGGCAGGTGTAATCAGGGGCTAAAAATAAAGAGCCTAAGAGTGCAGAGAAATGGGGAGCAGGTGGGACAGGATGGGGCCTCGGCTGGTGAAGCACCACCTGCTTAGTGTGAGTTGGGTTGAAGATTTTGTAGGGCCAGGCTTAGGTGTTAGTTCCTATATTATTTTCTTGGGTCTGCCTTAATAAATGACCATAAGCCAGGGGACTTAAAAGAACAGAAATTTATTCTCTCGCAGTCTGGAGGCTGGAATTCTGAAATTAAGGTATTGAAGGGTCACGTTCCCTCTGAAGGTTCTAGGGCAGGAGGACACTTCTAGCCTCTTCTAGTTTCTGATAGATCCTGGCAGTCCTTGGCTTGTAGATGTGTCTCTACAGTCTCTGTCCTCATGTGGCCTCTTCTCTGTGTGTCTCTGTGTCCTCTCCTCTTCTTTTTCTCTTTTTAAATCTTTTCATTTTTAAAAAATACGTTTTTATTGATTTTTTTTTTTAGCGAGAAAGGAAGGGAGATAGATACATCGATGTGAGAAACATCAATCGGCTGCCTCTTGCACACTCCCTACTGGGGATTGAACCTGCAACCCAGACGTGTGCCTTGACCCGAAATGGAACCGGAACCTCTCAGTCCATAAGACAATGCTCAATCCACTGAGCCACACTGCCCGGGCCTCTCTTCTTTTTATAAGGACACCAGTCATTGGACTTAGGGCCCACCCTCACCCAGTATGACTTCATTTTAACTAATTACATCTGCACAGAACCCATTTCCAAATAAGGCCACATTCTGAGGTTCTGGATGTCTATGAACCAAATATCATATAAAAAAATTGGGGAGGGGGGAGACATTCTTCATCCATGATGGTTCCTTAGCCTTGCACCCAGACTGTTGAGCATTTGCTGACTCTGAATATATAGCTCTCACCTCTCTCCTGTGTGGTAGTCTTCTACTGGGCATAGATGGCACCTGTTTCCGTGGTCAGCTCTGGTCCCACGTCTGTGCGAATGCCCCAGCAGCTAATTTGGAGCTTTGCTGATACACCCAGGCAAGTGTGTAGAACGAATGGATGGACAGCTGGCTGGGGGCAGAGAATTCCAGGAGCAGCCATCTGCCTAGTGGTGAAGTTGGGGAGGACAGTGGGGAGAAATTGCCAGCTCCCTGTTGGGTGTGCTCAGGTGCAGATCGGGTTGGGGTGGTATGTCCTGAGGGCAGGGTGTTTGGTTCCCCGCTGGTTGTGTGATGGGGAGAGCAGTGGGCTGAGAAACCAGAAACTGAGGCCTGGTGTGCTGTGTGATCTTCGGCCCCGGTCTCTCATGTGCGGCCACCCACCCAGCCCCTCACAGCCTTCTGCTCAGGCACAGTGCACAGTGGGAGGGTCAGCAGAACACAGGTACTTCCTAATGCTCTGCAGAAGCTGGTTGGAAAAAGAACTTCCAAGTGAATCCTCTGTCGAGTCCATGAGAGGTTTGTTATCTTGGCATCGCCGACTTTCTGTGCTCTCCTCTCCTGCAGCAGGAACCCCCAACTGGAAGGGCAGGTCTCTAGGTCTCCTCATGGTGGAATTGGAGGTTCCCGGCCTGGGGTCTGGGTGCTGGGGCAGCTGTGGAAGCTGGGTCTAGAGGAGAACAGGCGTGAGGGGACAGGTGTCAGGGGCTTTCGGCCTTTCTGGAAATGCTCATCAGTGAGTCCACTCTGTGCTCCTTAGCCTGGTGTACCACTCACTCTCCTCTGGCATGTCCTGCCTCCTGACCACGGCCACTGTCCCCTGCACACACTTGGCTTGGCACCTGCAGTCTGCGACCCCAACTGTTCTACCATCTACCCACCCCCAGGAGTGCCTACAATGAGACCTTGGATCCACATCCTTGAGACTGCTCTCTGCTGCCAGGAGTTCTGTCTTCATGCTGCGCCCTTCCCCCTCCAAGTAGATGCTAATATCTTTAAGAGGAGGGTCTTAAATGCAGGAATCCAGTTCATGGTTATGGCAGCAACCTTCTGAGCTGGTGAGGCAGCTACTTCTAACCCTTAGGTCACATCACAGAGAAATAGGCCTGAGCAGGTTAAGTAACTCCGCACCTGGGTACTTCTCTGATTCTGAATCTTGGTCCTGAGTCTCCTCTCTCCTGGGAGGAACTCTTTGCCAGTAAGTTGAGAGAAGGCCTCATATTTTACCATCATCATCCATCTATCCAGTCCAATGGTTGTTCTAGATGCTGAGATACAAAGTCCTCGATAGACAGGAAACCAAATAAGTTGTTTAATGTATTAAATATTTATGGGTGCAGTGGAGAAAAAAAGACTAGGGAAGGGAGATGGGGAAGGTTGGTTGAAAGACAGCATCACCAGGTGGCTGGGGAAGGCCTGGCAGAGGTTTTGGAGAAAGAAAAGAATTAAAGACACGCCAGTGTTGTTGTTTTTAACAGCTTTATTGAGATATAATTCACATACCATATAATTTACCCTTTTAAATTTAATAATATTTAGAATATTATACAATTCAATAGTTTTTATTATATTCACAAATATATACAACCATCAACAAAGTAAATTTTAGAACATTTTCATCATCTCAAAAAGCAACCCTGTACCCACTATAAATCACTTCCTATTTCCCCCTCCCGCCCTCTAGCCCCTGGCAACCACTAATCTCTATAGATTTGCCTATTCTGGGCATTTCATACCAATGGAATCATCAGTATGTGGCTTTGTGACTAGCTTCTTTCACTTAGCACGTCTTCTAGGTTCATCCATGTTGTAGTATGTATCAGAACTTCATTCCTTTTTTATGGCTGAATAATATTCTATTGTATGTATAGACCATGTTTTGTTTATCCATTCATCCTTTTTTTAAAAATATGTTTTTATTGCCTGGCCAGTGTGGCTTGGTGGTTGAGTGTTAACCCATGCACCAAGAGGTTGCTGGTTCAATTTCTGGTCAGGGCACGTCTGGCCAGGTTGTGGGCCCGATCCCCAGTGGGGGGCATGTAGGACGCGACCAATCATTGTTCTCTCTCATTGATGTTTCCATCTCTCTCTCCCTCTCCCTTCCTTTCTCTCTAAAAATCAATAAAGAAAAAAATTTTTTTAAATATGTTTTTATTTCTTAGAGAGAAGAAGGGAGAGAGAGAGATAGAAACATCCACATGAGAGAGAAACATCGATTGGCTGCCTCCTACTGGGGATTGCGCCTGCAACCCAGACATGTGTCCTGACCTGGAATGGAACCAGGACCTCTCAGTCCATGAGATGATGCTCAGTCCACTGAGTCACACCAGCCAGGCATTCATCCTTTGATGGACATGTTTCCATTTTGGCTGTATGAGTGGTGCTGCTGTGAACCTCGGTGTACATGTTCTGATGTGCAGATATGTTTTGGGGAGATTTTATCTTAACATTAGAAATACCTTATACTTTTGTAGGACTCTATGCTTTCACAATTCCAGCACGTCATCTGAACCTCCCACTATCTAGCACGTAGTAGGTACTCCATCAATAGCAGTGAAGGTACAACAGACTTGGAGGTGGGTAGGGAGGGTATTTTTCTTTTCTGTTTTATTACTGATGAAACAGGCATAGAAATGCTCAAGGTCCCGCTGCTGGTTAGGGGAGTAAACTCAGACTCCCAACTCTGTTCTCTTCCTTCCCCAGAGTCAAGGTCCCCAGGGCTGCCCCCCACAGTGCTCCACAGGGCAGCTCTGCCTGACCACCAGGGTTCCATTCCACAGGCAGGTTCTGCGAGGGCCTTCCACCGCTGTCCACTCTTGTCTCTTTGTAATTCCTTCTGGAATATCCCCTTGCAGGGTAGCAAGGTGAGCTAGTCTCCAGACCTGTGATGTCCCTAGAGCTGATGGGCACTAGCCCCTGTTGGCTGCTTTTAGCTTTGGAGATGGACCATAGCCTGGGCCAGGGGGCTGGCGCAGGCCTGGTTCAGCCTCCTATAGGTGGGTTCCACCCTTTGCAACAAGTAGGCCTTTGGGGATGGGTACAGTTTGACTCCTCTGCTCAAGGCCCAAGGACAGTGTTTCCCAGATAATAGCATGTGTGAGAATCACCTGAGTGCTTTTAAAAGGGCAGACCCTGAGTGTGATTATGAGGGCCTGTGGAAGGGACCCAGGAATGGAACGTTTTGAACTAAGCTCCTCTGTAATCTTTTTGCAAATGGCTTTGAGCTATGTCTCGAGAAGGGACAACCCAGGGCAGGAGGCTCATTACTGTCAAGTGCTCTCAGGGCATCCAGCAGATAGTCCTTGTACAGGGACATTTGCCAGGCACATGCTGGACATCCACGATTCCACTGGGGACAAGCCATAGGCACTAGCCTCAGAGACCTTATAATTCATGGGGACACAGGTTAAAAGAAAGGCTGTCATATAGGGTGACAGATGCTGTGAGAACACAGAGCAGAAGCACCTCAGAACTGAGGGGTCAGGGATGCCTCGTAGGGGATGGGCCTCAAAGCTGAGATCTGCTTTGTTACAGCAGCCACAGGAAACTAATACACGGCCAGGTTCAGGCTTCTGTGCAGGGATTTGGGGCTCTTGTCCAGCTTGGCAGTGGGGGACTTTTGCATGTGGCCTGCTGGAGGTCCTCAGATACAGCCTGGCAGTGGCCTCATAGGGCCCTCGGCACTGACCAGGGGATAGCGTCACCCTGGGGATAGCAAGTGCAGAATGTGTACCTGCTCTGGCCCCACCCGCTACCCTGCCCTGGGCTCTAACCTTCCTCTCCCCAGGGAAGCCCCATGGGAACCAATGAGCAGATGCCTGCCCTGGCCTCCTGGCCACCAGGCTGCCAAAGGAAAAAGAAGGTCCCAGGTATTATGAGCCTCACCTGGTTTACTATTGAAGAGACAAGGCCCTAAGTGACTCCAAATCTACCCAGAAGGAAGCTACTCTCAGTTTAATTTCTTGTAATCATTCTCCCTGGGGCTGGGGATGTCCAGAGGGACATGGCCTGTCTTTCACCTGGGAAGGGGTTGATCACAGGCCAGAGGATCAAGGGTCTAGGCCACTTGGAAATACAAACTGGGATCACGTCTGCTTGTAAGGGAGACATGAGATTTTAGAATGTTTCACTATAGAGTGGCCTTTGCCTTTGGCATTTCCCAAGCTCTGGAGTGATAACTGAGGGTAATGGATGGATTTGTTGGAAGGCTCTGAGAGTCTGTCCCATTCACGGAGCAGCAGCCAGGGAGGTGGTCTTCTTTCCTCTTTCTCATGATCCAGACTCTGGAAGGCTCTTCTGGTCCAGCCTTGTGGCCTCTGCTACCCTCAATTCAGATAGCTAAGAGCTGATCTCACGCAGTGCTTAGGAACCACTGATCCTTTGTCTCTTGGTGATAGAGCCTCTCCTTGCATTCTTCCCCAGGTGACACCAGGAGTCCCAAAGACTAATGGAGAATACGGGCTGGCTCAGTGTTGGTGACCTCTGGGAACTTAAACCCATCAGTCCTTCCCTAGGTCTCTGCACAGAAGTCTGTTCAGGGACCCAGCCTGATGACAGAGCTCTCAGCAGGCACTTATGAAGACCATACTTTATAGGGACAACTAGGGGAATGGACAGGTGGTCCCGGGAGTGCTGGGTTCCAGGGACAGGGCAAGGTGTGTGTATAAAGGATTAGGAATGTCAGGAAGAAAAGGAAGCCATGGCTGTTTGGAACCCTGTGTAAAAGACCAGGGTGAGGGTTCTGGAGCCCTTGTGTTTTTGTCTGGTTTTGCCCCCAACTTGCTAGGTGGCTTCCAGCAGGTTCTTTTCCCTCTCTGGGCCTTGGTCTTATCTTTGAAATGAAAAGTTGGGCTAGTTAATTTCTACGTTTTTTTCCCCCCAATTCTAGAAGTCTCTACCAGAAAAATAACTATAGGACTGAATCACAAGCAAGGTTTGGGGTCAGAATGTCTGGACCCAGTGGTTGAGAATGTGGTGAAGCCCTCTGGGAGAGAAGGTGGGAAGACCTGGTGTCTTGGTGCCTGGACAGCAGTTTTTCTGGAAGGGTCGGGGGGTGGGACCACACAGGGTGGAACATTTGCTGTTGCTCCCCAGCCTCTGCCCTTGGCTTGACCTTCTCTGAGCAGACTTGGGGATGGGCAGCCTCTCTGATCTTTTTAGCAGTTGGGTGAGATTTGCTAAGGACGCCACACTGCTGAGTGGGTGTGGGGGAGGCTTGTGCTGCTCACAGGGGTGAAGAGGCGCCCGTGGTTATACAGGCCTGTGTGTTGGGCCTTCTAAGCCATGAGGACCTTCGCTCTGATTTCAGCTGAGCAGGACAAGCAGAGCTCCACGCGGATGTCAGCCGGAGCCACTCTCGCCCTGTCTTCGTGGCGCGGTCAAAGCTCATTCTTGAGGCCCAAGTCAGTTCTGAAGGGTGTATTGTTTTGCTCCCTGTGCTCACTTATCATAAGTACATGAGGCCACACTGGCACCGAGAGTGGCCTCTCTCCTGCTGTGTTGCATTTCTGAGAGTCGTGAAGGGCTCTCAGTTGCTCTGCCTCCAGCCAGGGCCTCTCATCCATTCTCATAGATGTGCCCTGACAAGTGGGTCTGTTTAGATGTCCCCCTGAGTGTGTGTTTGCATTTGGGTGAAGTGCAGGGTCACCTTGCTTCAGTGGCCAGATGGAAGGGGTCTAGGATGTAGAGGGGATAGGGGAACCCCTGTGAGGCTTTAGCAGTCTCTGGGTGAGTCAGAGCTGACTGAAACTGGGAGTCAGTGACTGCAGGAGTTAACTTGGGGCTCAGCAGAACAAGATCTGAGCCTGGGAGTGTTGACAGCTAAGGTCCATTTCTGTCCCAGGACAGCTGGAACCTCATGCAGAGAGCAGGGCTACCCCCAAGGTGCCCACAGCTACTTGTCTGAGCTGCTTCTGGCTGGGAGAAGGGGAGACAGAGCCCCAGACAGAAAGACCTCTCTTGGCCTACTAACTGACCCTTCAGAAGTAGGGGGTCAAAGGAGTAGAGAGGTGAGCCAGCTCGGCTTCTGTCCAAAGCTGGTTCTGTTTTGGCCCACTCAGTGAACTTGGGATTTCGCCTGGCATCTTTGCTCTTCTAGGAAATAATTATTATTGTGCCCGACATTTGTAGAATGCTTTTAAACATCACTTGCTGTTTAAAACACTCTAAAGGGATTGGCGAAGCAGGTGCTATTATTTGCATTTTGTATGGATAAGTGGAATTGGGTGTAGGAAGAGTGAGGAGCAATTCAAGGTCACATTGCTGGTTTGCAAGACAGTAAATGAGCAGGTCCCAGCTCTGCTGACTTTCTACTTACTGCCCCCAGAGAGACCAGTTTGGCTCTGGAAAAGGAAAGCCCTGAGATGTGTTCCTGGGCCAGGCTGGGAAGGTGTCACATCCATTTCTAAGCTTCAGAATCAAGCAGACTACCTCCAGCTTTCCTGGGTTGGGGATGAGGTAGGTCTGAACTCATTGTTCCCTCCACCTGCTAAGCCCATGACAGCTCTGATCTGAACCCAGGGTTGACTGGGACATTAGAGACCAGACTTCTTTGGCTCCCAGTTGGGTCTCTGCTTGCCTGGTGCCCCAAAGTTAAATCATCAACTTCCCAAAGGTCATCCTCACAGATCCCAGAGATCTGTTTCTTTGGGTTGGAGGTCGGAGCAAGTCAGCCACCTGCCTCAGTTTGTCTCAGAATCTAGCCTGAATCTCTCCCTCCTTCCTTTCTTCTCCTGCCCAGCTCAGCTTCTCTGAATGTAGAAAGTATTGCCCAACGATTCCTGCAAGGATTTCTGTTCACTTCAGGCTGATCTCTGGGAATATTGGGTGCTCCAGAGGATGTGCCTTTAATAATTGAGTCACACCTAGTGGTTAGGACTTCACGTTTTGCTTCTTCCAAAGGTATTTGCTTTTTTCCCAATGTTCACTTGCTGTCATGAATCCCCTGGGCGTCAGTGACAAGCCTGTGTATACACAACAGTGGTGGGATTGTAGGCGCTTTCTCTGTATCTCCCAAACCAAGAATACCCAGGAATTAGGGGTGGGACAGGAAGTGATCTGTCAATTCTTTGGGTTTTGTGAGTTGCAATTGTCTTGAAGTCTTAAGTAATCCTTTTAAAGGAAGGTAGGAGAGGGTAGACTGAGAAGTCGCTGTCCTTCTGAGGCTGATGCACCCCCTCTTGTTTTTGGGGGGCAGTGTCCCATTGCCAGAAAAGCTCACAGGACTTGGAGTTGGTGATGAGCTAGATTTAGAACCAGCCTGCTGGTAACTAACCTAACTAGCCCCGTGGCTTTGGGACAATCACTTAGCAGGGTCCTAGGATTCTTATCAGTGAAATCAAACTAGTTGGTCTGTAAGGTGGTCCGTTTTGACCCCAAATTCCACGATCTCTCTGATTGATGCTTTTGTCATTGTACCCTATTTTCTGGGTGAATCATTTTTGAGCTCGAGTCCAGCCAGGGACAAGCTGTCCTGGTGGTATTAGCCTTGACTCTAGGAGCTTAGCCAGGAGGTCAAAGAACCTTCTGAGAGTGACGGCTTTGTTCACTGTACCTTTGTCCTCTTGTCTGGAGGAGAAGAGGTAGAGGCTAGCAGAATGGTGAGAGGGAAGGTTTTGGGGTCCTGGGAGGATGTGGGCAACCCTTGCCTCTTGAAAGTGCTTCCCTTCTAAGGTCCTTTTGGCATTGACATTCGCGAAGCTGTCTGAAGGCTCATCCAAGAAGTGAAAGAACAAGAGACCCTGAGTGGTGAGCATTTACTTTGTAACTAAGGTCAAGAAACAATATGATGCCAGCAGAAGCCACTGACCATTGGCTAGTCCAGGAGTGTTCCGAGATAAGATCTGGAACATGCAAGGGTTGGCCTGCTCGCTCCGGCTCTGTGAACACTGTTTCTGAAGTGCTATCAGCTGCACTTGAGGCACAGCTGATGAGATGTCCAAGTGTGGGCAGAGGACAGCCTGGTGACAGATGTGGGGCTCCCTGGACACCAAACCTGACTCACTGGAACAGATATATTTCCAGGTAGAATTGAAAACTGATCATCCCCCTGGGACTTTATTACTGATGACTCATTTGCATAATTGTGTATGACTACTGGTCAAAGGCATTTTACTTGTGTTTGACTTTGGACTTGATAGTTTCAGTTACATGGATGAAAAGAATAACTTCAGTTGATCCTTAGAAGTATACACTAAGGAGATTCGGACAGGTTGGAATTGAGTTTATATTCTGTTCCACCCAGGTGGAATAAATTCAGTGCCCAGAGGTGGACTCAAAACAGGTCAACAAAGCTCTATTCTGAGTAGACCTCTCTTCTCCTGATCTCAAGACAAACTCGCTGATACTGGTACTGAGGGTGGCTCAGAGTCGTGGTTCTCAAATGTTGGTGTTCGTTAGAATCACCTTGTGAAACACCAGATTCACACTGACCCACCCTGGAGACAGCATCTGTGCTTGGAGAGCTCTCAGGTCTCCGATGCCACCTCCATGTGGGCCAGGGAGCTTTGTTTTGTTTCTTGACCTGTGTTCTCGCCTATTCCTGGAAGGGCTTGTTGAACTAACAACTTGACTCTCCTGTGTCTGCTACCTCATTTCAAGAGAGGTTATAATCTTTGCTTTCTCTGCCTCAGAAGACTGCTAGGAAGATGAAAGAAGAAGAACATGAAATAATTTTGGAAAGTATAAAGTTCTATGTGAAGGCAAGACATCATCTAGCGCAGTGCCTGGCATGTGGTGATTAAAGTGAAAAGATGCTATAAGAGGGGTGCTCCTTGGTATGTTGCAGAAAATGATCAAGAGGAGGCTAGATTTTCTTAACCCTTATTTTCATTGTCTTGATTAGCACTGTCCAATATAAATATAATACAAGCTATATGTGATTTTGTAGTAGCCATTGGTAATCAGTGAGATTTTATATAGCTGCCTTAGCCCTCCGGAGTCTCACAAATGTCCTCTTTCTAGCTAATCCTTCTAGGTGGCTAGTGACCAGATAGTTTGTGATCACATGATCATCTCTATTCCTGGTGTATAGACTGACTGCAATGACAACTGGATTGAGCAAAAAAAAAAAAAAAAGGGATTAAGAGTCAAACTCGGGAGAAACTAAGGCAGTGTGTGGAAGGACTCAACATGTGAAATTCCTTAAATAAAAATGTATTAACTTTAAATAATTGTACCTATGTTACAAATAATAAAAACCCTTTATACTTTTTGTAAAAAAAAAGAGGAAGCTAGAGGAATGTTTAGGGAGTAAGTGGAGGAGACAGGAGCAGTGGTTGTCAACCACCTACCCCTTCCTTAAGCGGTGAGGCAGCCAGTACAGAGTGGGTGACTGAACCAGCCCCTTCATTGTGCTTCACCCCCTAGTAATTTCCATGGGCACCTCTCCATTCATGGGACATGGTTTGCAAACTACTTGGGAGCAGAAAGAACTCTAGACTGAGAGCCATGAATTTGGGCTCGGTCTCAACCCTAACCCTGACCTTGGGCAGGTCTCTAAAGCTCCCTGGCCACATTTGGACCCATGAAGGCCTTTGGCAACTCCAAAGTTATCTACGTCAATGTGAAAAGTGTTTTGGAAGGAGTTAGAAGCTGAGAAAATAATCAGGTGTTTGGTTAGTAGAGGAGAAAGGAACTGAGCCTGTGGCTACTGCTGAGGTTGACCCCCAAAGAAAGGCTGATGGTAGAGGAGGTGTCGGGAGAGAAAGCAGAACTGGTGTGTGCTGTGCTATGTCTGGGGCACCAGCTTCAGGCACACGGGTCTTCCCGTGGTCTCCAGGGCTGAGCTGGGGGCTTGCTATGCATGTACCCTGATGTAAGCATCCAGGCCTGTGTGGGGCTGGGGTGGTGGCCTTGGCAGCAGCACATACAGTACAGTACTACATGTCCTGGGGTAGACCAAGACTCCTCTTATCAGGCTCTTAACCCATCCAGGGTGTCCTGAGTCTTCTGTGCCCTCCCCCACCACCTCCTCCAGAAGCCAATGGGAGGCTTCAGTGTGATGCTCGTGAGATCAGGGAGGGAGGGAGGGAAGATACTGTGTTTGATTTAACAGAATTGAACTGAGTTCACTCAGAGACTCTCGAAGCCTCTGACTATGCCTCCCAGAGGAGAGATCGGACCCAATGGCACAGCTGCTTCCTGGGGATCAAGCTCTGGGGCCCAATGGCACAGCTTGTTTCATTGAGAGACTTTGTATCAGAGAAATTATTTTTAGTCCAGGAAGGAAGGTCACTGGGCATAAAGCCATCACCCTTGGTCTTTTTCATTCCAAATTGCTTAGCAGAAGGTCAGGGGCAGCTTGGCACCAAGTCCTAAAAACCAGGGAAGAGTATGTAAATATATATTCATACATGCACACACTTGACTTCTGTTCTTGCCTAGGAATGGAAATATACAATAATGTGAAGGTCATGGTAAACCCCCAAAATGGCATCCTCATCTCTCTTGCGACTATGCAGCCCTCTCACCCTCATCAGGATCAGAGGATGTTTTGAGAATATTAGAAATGCCACAGGTGGTTAGACCCAGTCTGTTCTGCCCAATGTCATCACGATCACCATCACTATCACCCTTACCATCATCACCACCATCATCATCACCACCACCACCACCATTATCATCATTATCACCATCATCATCATCATCATCATCACCATCACCATCACCATCATCATCACTACTCCTACCACATCATTGTCTTCATCATCACTGGTAGGGGACAAAAAGGACCTGTAGAAAGGGCTGTATTCTCCAGTGGAAAAGCCTTGACTACTGCTGTTGGTTACACGCCAAGCCCCAGGTGACCCACCCAACTTGGGAGCCCCCAGTGAGAATGAGTGGGGAGAGGGTGGGGGCAGAAGTTTCATGGTCAGGATTATTCAGCTGAGCAGCGGTTTGCAGCTTTGGCTGCACTAGAATTACCCAAGAATTTTTTTGTTAAAGTGCTGATGATGGGGTATACCCTAATTCAATCAGAACCTTTGAGGATGGGGAGAGGAATGGGACCAAGAACCTGAGAATTTCAGTGCTGAGAACATTGGCTTAGAGGCAGTTTTATCAGGTGGTATAGACTAGAGCTTCTCAAACTGCAATGTGAAAATGGATGGTTAAAATGCACATTCTGGTTTAGTGGGTTTGAGCTGGGGCCTGAGAGTCAGCATCTCTACCAGGGTCCCTGGCTGGTGCTGATGCTTCAAGGGCTACCCTCTGAGCGGGTGGGTAGCACCCCCTCCAGGGTTAGGCAATCTCTGCAACTCTGGAGTACAACGGCCTCAGCCAGTTGCTAGCTGTGTTATGTCGGGCAAGGCATTCAGTGTCTCTGATTCTAGTCTGGAAAATGGGGATAAGAGTAAGAGTTGTTTCATGGAAGCAACTAAAATCTAATAAGTTGAGTAAGACCAAGTAAATTAATGTTTTATATACAAAGTGCTTAAGCATTGCCCCGCACACTGAATAGTTGTACAAAATGTATCTCATTTGATATCGTGCTCCTCAGAGGACTTGCAGTCTCCTTGGGTTAAACCAAGTTCCTGACATAGATTTTTTTCCAGAGAGTGGTGGTGGGTTTAATCCGCAGGTAAAGGAATCAGGACGAATAGGTAGGTGTTCAGGTGGTAATAAAAGAAAATTTTAATGAGTAACCTTCAGCTTTCTCGCTAAAGGACTACAAATCCTTATTGTACCTTTTCATAGCATTTTCTGTGGGTCAGGCAGAGTCCCAGCCCTGGGAACACAGGGAGGATTTAGACCTTTGTTCCTGTAATCAGGAGCCAGGACGGGTCTGGAGTGTGAGCCTGGAGAGAAGGTACATGCAGAGAGGGGCGAGATACCCATGGGAAGGGGTATCCCGTCTTCCCTACATACCCCGTGGCAGGGAAGGCCTGGGCAAGGAGTGGGCAGTTCTGGGTTTCATCACCTAGTGCCAGACACTTGGTGTCTTGGGCAAGTCAAAGACTTTCTCTGGATCTTCATCTCTGAAAAGTGGCTGGCAGTAATGAGGGAGATTTGGATGCGGTCACATATGTGAAAGTGCTTGGGGAAGGGTTATATCACTATACGGGGCTCTTTTATAATAAAAGGTGCTTCAACGTCCCACTCTTCTGAATCTGATACGTTGCACCGGTGGGACTAATGAGAAAATATTTGTTTCTTGTTCCTGGAGGCTACCCCAGCTTTCAGGGCACAAGGTGTGTGGGTATCCCAAGGCAGAAGGGGTACCCCAAGAGTGGCTTTTCTTTATCGAGGCAGAGATAGGAAGACCAGGCTGTGGCCCGAGAGAGGGGGTGTATGTACTCAGCAGAAAGGAGGGAGGCTGCTTCCTCAGAAAGAATCCTTGTGAGTCAAGGGAGCCTGGGGCTATGCCAGCTGTCCCAGGGCAGGGCCCTGTGGTTCCTCATCCCCATGAGTCAGCAGCTGGTCCCCCACCACAGGCCTCCTTAAACAGGTCCCAGTCTGGTTGGGAGGGGGCAAAAGGGATAGGTTCAACCCTCACTTCTGACCCCATTTTCCAAATAAATTAAACTTGTCCCACCCTGGCTGGTTTTGTTCAGTGGTTAGAGCATCGGCCCGTAGTCCAGAGAGACCCAGGTTCAGCTCCTGCTAAGGGCACGTACCTCGACTGCAGTTTGTCCCCGGCTCCAGTTGGGGTCTTGTGGGTGGCAGCCAGTCGATGTGTCTCTCTCACATCGATGTTTCTCTTTCTCTCTTCTTCCCTCTCTCCCTCTTGCTCTATCTGAAGATGAATGCAAAAATGTTCTGGGGTAAGGATAAAAAAAAAAATTAAACTTGTCCCTTGACAGAGGGCTCGACACAGACTAGGCCCTATTTTGTTCTCTCCTGCTTGGTTCTCTCTGTGCCCTCAGCTTGCCGGTAAAGCCGTCAGCCTTTAGAAGGGGATACCCTCAGAAGAGGTTGGCTAAGGCCACTGGGAAGCCCTGGCCCTTCTAGTTTTGGATATCTTTTTCTCCTCAGGCCATGTCCCCTCTAATCTAAGGTAGCAAGGCCAGCAAATGCCTGCCCTTAAGGGGACAGAGTTGGATGTGTGACTTAATAAGGCTGAGAGCCACAAGTAATCCCCTAAGTACTCTGCCGTGTAACCTAAGATTATCTGGCCTGCATACACCTGTTTGCACTCCTTTGCTGATAGCAGTATAAAAAGCACGCTGGTTAATGACTCTAGGAACTGACAGGGCATCCGTCCTATCTTGGAAAGATCTCCTGGTAAGCCAGGCTGCACGTGCCTGCGTGCCTGCGGCAAGGTTGAGGAAGGACTGGAAGGGCTCACCCAGTTTCCATCCCTGCGCAGTCATCAGGGCCCATCGGGAGGCTCAGTCAGGGTCAGGGGAGGAACTGGGGGGGGGGGGTGCCAGCTGCTGGATACTGCAGTGACAGACGGTGGGCCTGTAACTCCCCCAGCCAGGGCCTCTATGTCTTGGGAGTGGGGCAGAGTAACACCCGCCCTGCTGGCTGCACTGCAGTTACCAAGGCCAGGGCGGGAGGTGCCACTGTGCCAGGCCCGCACCTCGCTCCGGAAGACAGGAGCTAGGTCGAGTTAGACTCTTTTGAGAAGCAAAGCGAGTGCCAACCCTGTGAAACTGACCAATCGTGTTCTAATCATTTAGAACTGCAAGTTTCTGCTTCGGGTGGCACAGAAGATGTTGGCAATTTGTTGGAGAATCATTTCTCTGCTGGAGATGCAAGTCTAGAGGAGAAGGAAAGGGCGCTTTATGCAGAGGCGGCCCCTCGAGAGAAGAACCTGCTCCTTCACTCCCCAGATGGCAGGGAGGCTGAGAGCTCGGAGAAGACTACTGCAGGGGCCTCCACCGCTGCCCCCAGCCCAGGCTCTGACCCTGAAGCCAGCCTTTCCAATACCTCAGCCTCAGCTCCCCCCGGGGACCCTGTGGAGCAACCAGGAGCAAGCACCCTCCCTCCAGAAGGGGAGGAGGGAACGGGGAAAGAGGGGAGGCCAGAGCTCAGTGTGAGAGAGGGCCCAGCAGAGGAGGCAGAAGGACAGGCTGGGAATGGCGTGGTCACTGAGGAAGCCAAGGAGGTCCTAGGGGACAACCCTACGCAGGGAGCAGCTGCGGGCACTGCAGAGCCTGAAGGCACAGGGGCCTTTCCTGTGGTGGTAGAGACAGCAGGCGAGGGCATCCCAGGATCTGATCAGGGGCCAGACGGGCCAGACGGAGTCATGGACGTGAACACAAAAGCCAGGGAGGGGCCTGAGGACCAGGGCGAGCCCAGCCCAGCTGTAGAGACAGGGGGCGCCCAGGAGGACCGCCCCCTGGAGGGCCAGGCACCAGGGATGTTGAAGGAGGATCTGGAAGCTGCGTCCTCTGAGGAAGAGGGTGGTGACCTCAGCAGAGGCGAGGAAGGAGGCGTTCCACCCCAAGAAGAATCAGAAGAGGACAGCGGCCATGGGGCTAGTTCAGAGGAAGCAGGGGGCTCCTCCGAGGAAGTGGGGGAACCCCAGGAAGCAGCAGGAAACCCAAGCCATGGGGACGAGGGGGCTCAGCTGAGCTCGGAGGAACCGAATCCAGGGCCCGAGGGGGACGAGGTCCCGGAGGCCGAGGCAGAGGAGCCCGTGGAGGGGCCTCAGGGTAGGGGACCACAGATTGCTCCGGCACTCGGGCAGCTGCGTTCTTCCTGGAAGTCTTGTATGTAGTGGGACAGGCAGGGACAGGGTGGGTCGGGAGAGCCCCAGCCAGCCCGGGTTTTCGGGGTAGAGGCCCGGTCCAGGGTACCCGGCCCAGGGGGTGTCTTCGGGCTGCTCATGAACCACTTCTTCCCAGTTTGGAGGAACTCAGTGAGGAGCCCTGCCATGGAGGGCCCAGAGGAACCTGGTCACTTCTGAGTTAGGTCCTCAGGTGTCTGCTCTTTAGGATCCCTGATATAGTTTAACACCAATGAGTGCCTTAGCCTGGAGGACAAGGGGCATAGTGAAAGGGTCTGAGGCCCTGTGCAGGCTGGTGGGGAGATGTATGGGTAGTGGGTATAGGTCGGGAGCCCCACCCCCCGAGGACCACATCAGTGGACTAACACATGGGGCCTCCCCTTGAAGGCTAGGCCATGTTAGATGGGGTGAACTGGGCCTGGGGTCAGGATTGGAATAAGAAATCTTAGGCTGGCTGTGACACTGATGTCCTGCAGATGTCCACCTGGGGCAGCAGCAGCTGCTGTCTCAGGCCTGGGGGATGGGCAAGGAGGAGGGCAGGGCCAAAGCCATTGGGTGACGTTGGGATGTATGGAACCCTAGGCATGGCCAGGATGCCCATGGCCACATCCACTGAGGGTGCTGGCCTGGACCAAGAGCTAGTCTTTAGGATGGAGGAGCTGGGGCCAATCTGTACCCTCCAATGTGACTTCCCATGGTTTCCCTGCAGAACCCAGTTTCCATACCTCTCATCAGCTACTTGTACCCTCTAGGGCCCTGGCAGTCAGCCAGTACCTTCCCTCTCCCTGTCGTCCCTGTCCTGGGTCTGGGGTGGACTGCCTGAGTCCCGAGATGCTCCACAAGACACATGGATTCTTCTCTGCTTCCATCCCTGGTGGAAACAGTCTCCCTCTGCCCCACAGGCCTAAGGCCATCCTACTTTTGATTACTTAAAAATCCTTTGTGTAGCCTGTTGGGTAGAAATGATCTCCCTGGGGACCTGCAGGCAGTCATGGGCATCTCCTCCTTGGTCAGAAGCAACAGTTGAACCCTTCTTCACCCAGTGGCTCCTCTTATGCATGCTTCATGGCAGCCTTGTAAATCTGATCACATGCTCATTTGGTCAGGTCAGTTCGCTTAGAACCCCTCCCTGGCTACCAGTACCCCTGGGACGAAATGCAGACTCCTATGGTCCTCTAAGACCTTGTATGGTTAGCTCCTGCCCCACAGTACACACCCCTCACTCACTGAGGCCCAGCCATCCTTCCTGCTAATCCACTTCTGTCTCCTGTCCCTATCCTCACCTAGTTAATTCTTCACACAACGGATCTCAGCTCATAGGTGGCCACTCTGGGAAGTTTTCTGTTTTCTTTCTTTTTTCTTTTTTTGGTACGTGCCCCTAGCGGGAACCGAACCTGGGACTCTCTGGTTCGCAAGCCGCCGCTCCAACCACTGAGCCAAACCGGCCAGGACCTGACCCCCTGCTAAGACTTCCTAGGCACACTTCTTAGGTCCTCATAGCTTCTGGAATCTTCCCTTCCATGGCCACATTACCGTTTATAATTATTACATTACTGTTGAGGACCTCCCCTCCTGCTCCACTAGACTGTAGGAATATGCCACAAAGTCAGGAGCTGTGTCTGTTTGGACACTTTGTATCCCCAGCACGACGCTCGGTGCTTGGCACATCACAAGTGCTCAGTCAATATTTGTTGACTACATAAAATGGATTGTGGAGCTTCAGAGAAGTTGAATTGGGATTTTCAAAGTCCCTCCTAGAGTTGTATTTGGCAAACCCTCTGTCAGCACTTCCTCAAGGCTCCGCCCTTTTCCATGTCTAGGGCCTTAGAGTCCAGCTGACTCTTCGCTTTGCTCTAACCCTGCTCTCTGCTTCCCTCCCCAGAAGAGGCGGAGGATGTGAGCGAAGAAGCCCCACTCAGGGACCGCTCCCACATCGAGAAAACTCTGATGCTGAACGAGGACAAGCCAGCTGATGATTACTCTGGTAACCAGAGGAAGAAGGAGCCGGGCCTGGGGCTGAGGCTGGGAGGGGGCTGGGGCTCTGAGGCCAGTGAACACCTCAGGGAGGAAAGCCTGGAGGTAGGGGCCTTCTTGGAGGAGGCTCTGCAAGCGCTGTCCACGGCCCCAGGCCTCTGGATTGGCAGCGAGGAGGTCAGGCAATCCAGGCAGAGGGGCCAGTGGAAGGGTGGAGGACAAATCCCAGGGCTGTGTCTGGGGATGCTGCCAGCTTCCACCCAGTAGCTGGGGAGGAGCGTTGATTAAGTTAATCACATTTGCTTTGATTTTTTACAGTTTATAAAGCTTTTGCATGCCCAATATTTCATTTTACCCTCATAATCCAAGGCTTTCAGTGGAGTTTACTGTCTCCTCGTAGCTGAGTTAGAGAAGCTCACGGCAAGGCCGAACTTTGCTCTGGCGCACAGCTAGAGAGGGGCCGTGCAGGGTGTGGGCTCTGAGCCTCAGGCCCTCTCCCCCACTTTGGGCCTCACACCCTGCTCCCAGCCTCCCCTCTGCGAGTCACTTCTCCCTGGAGTCATGCTTTCCCCAAGAAGATACTTGGGATGTCTGCATCCTCCTGGGGCCCCAGGGAGTGTGGCTAGAGGCCAAGGTGGCCATTCTGCAGGCCTGCTTAGCCCACACCTCCTTGTCCTCTGAGCCTAAGGCAAACACAAGTAGCGGTGGGGGCAGAGAGAAGGAGATGGGGTTCTTCCCTGCCATGGAAAGGGCTTTCAGAAGGCTGAGGTGGTGCTTCAGGGTACACTAGAAGAGGGAGGGAGGAGGTGGTTAGATTAAAAAGAAATAGCCCAGGAGGCTTTAGCGGATGGGGAGGGAATACCTTGGGTTTAAAGATTTCTGAGGGTTGGGATGTGGACCAGCTCCCTCGAACGCTAACATAAGGACAGTTGCTGGGCTGCAGATGTTCTCGGCTCCCCACTAGGCAGGGCTGGAGCTGCCCTGGGAAGTGACCTGGTCCACAGCAGTCAGCAGTCTGGAGTGCACCCTGCCTGATGCCCCCACCCCCATCCTCTCTGTCCCCAGCGGTACTGCAGCGGCTTCGAAAGATCTACCATTCGTCCATCAAACCCCTGGAGCAGTCTTACAAATACAATGAGCTTCGGCAGCACGAGATCACAGGTATGGCTGGCTCGCGTCCCAGGGTCGGGCTGGTACCTCCAACCCGTCCACACTCCCCCATGCGCAGGAGGTTCCTGAGCTCTGTGTGTGGTGGGCTTGAGGACCCTGCAGCTGAGCTCTCCTAAGTTCTTGGAGACCTCAGTCACAGAAACCATCCTTTCACTGCAAGAGTACCCCATCGTTTGCACAGGGTTTTCTGGAGAGCATTTCACTTGTAAGCACAGTACAGTTTTGGTTTCCAAGGGCAGTGATGCCAGCTTCTACCCCTTGCGTGCTCACGGGCCCACCAAGCTTCCTATTCATTTACTGATCATGTCTTAAGTCCCCTGATTGGCCTGGAATCCTTCCCTCTTCTTGTTTACTCCACTGGTCAGCTGGTCGGCTTCCCTCGGGTCGAGAGTATTTTATTTTATTTTATTTTATTTCTCTGGACCATAGGCCAATGCTCTAACCACTGAGTAAAACCAGCCAGGGCTATTTTATTTTATTTCTTTATTGATTTTTAGAGCGAGAGAGGAACAGAGAGGGAGAGAGAGATAGAAACATCGATGAGAGAGAACATTGATTGGCCGCCTCCTGCATGCCCCCCATTGGACATCAGGCCCACAACCTGGGCATGTGCTCTGACCCGGAATCAAACCGGCGACCTGTTGGTGCGTGGGCTGACGCTCAACCACTGAGCCACACCGGCCAGACTTGTCCGGAGTCTTTTAAAAACTAATTTTCAAAATAATAAAATATGCTATACTTTTTGCCAAAAATAACCCCCCAAATTCAAATAGTGTAAAATAGTATACATTGTAAAATGAAAACCCCTTTCTTGATTTCTCACTTCTCTAAGTCCACTCCCCGACTCCCACTGTTATCGTTTCTCATGAACAGAGTCCCTCTGCATACGTGAGCATCTACACGCATGTCTTTTCATGTTTCCTTTACAAAGTTGGGATCATGTCACAAAACTGTGTGTGTAGCTCCTCTTGCCCTTTCTGATCCTTGCATGGATGCACTGAAAACCTCCACCTACTGATGAGAACTGGGGTCTTTGCCATTATCCACTTTTTAAAAATATTAAAGCACTATTATAATTGTTACATATTTCATGCAAGTATATGTGTACAATAAACTTGTAGAAGTGGAACACTGGAAATGAAACATTTTGATAGTTGTTCCCAAATTGTTTTAGGTTGTACCAATTTGTACCCACAATGACAGGATATGAGAGCTTTTGTTTCCACGCAGTGATAGGTTTTTAAGTATTATTCATCTTTGAAAACTTGTTGTTTGAATGGTGAGTGGTATTACACATCTTTCTGTGTTAATTGGCTACTTCTGTATTATCTCATGGGATGCTCTTGATGGTTACGAAGTGGATAGGATATGACAGGGTATACCCTACCTTATTCCTGCTTTCCGGAAGAGGGACTGGACATCCAGAGAAATGCTGGGCTACCCAGGATCACACAGCTGGAACTAGGGCTATAACTCTCCTTCTCCGAGAGAAGGCCCTGTTTCACAATTATCTCTATTGTTTCTTGCAAGCCTAAGAGCAAAGAGCAGGTGTTGGTGTGAGGTCCCAGTCTCCCATTTGCTTTCCTGCCCTCCACTCTTGCCTTCCCCTGAGCTAGCAGATTGGCCTCGAGGCCCTGGGCAGCCCCAGGAATAGCACTCTGCAGGGAGGGCATCCTGACTCCTGAGCTCACTTTCCAGACTTGGTCTCTCTCTCCTCCTCTCCCACCAGTGCTGGGGCTCGGCTGTGCCCTTGGGCAGTCTCATGCATAACCTCCGCTCCAGTGTCTCACCTGTGGCCTCCTGCCTGTGTCAGTAACGCCCCCTGCTGCGGAGGGCTGAGAGAGCAGCCGGGGAAAGGCCTGGTAATGATTGGTCTCAGCTGCCAGCTGAAGCTCCAGTTCCCCTTGTTGTCCCCAGCCTGCGCCAGGGTAAAATAGACTTTTTGTAGGATCTCAGTGTCACTGGGGATTCCTGCCACCCTCTCAGCCTTTCTCTTCCTGTCCCTGAGCCAGGGGTTGATACCCACAGAGATGCCAGTGACTAATTGGGCAGGGCCACGGTGTTGTTTTCAGGCAATATACATGCGCCTGCCACTTACTAGATACCATCTTGGTCTTCTAGGACTTGGTTTCACCTTAGAGAAAAAAAACTGGTGCATCAAGAAGCAAGGTGCAGCCCTAGCTGAGTGGCTCAGTTGGTTGGAGCATCGTCCCATGCACCAAAAGGTTGTGGGTTTGATTCTGGTTAGGGCACATGCCTCGGTCATGGGTTCGATCCCCAGTAGGGGCGTGTATGGGAAGTGACTGATTGATGTTTCTCTCTCACATCGATGTTTTCTCCCTCTCTCTCTCTAAAAATCAATGGAAATATATCCTTGGGTGAGGATTTAAAAAAAAAAAAGAAGCAAGGTGGAGAAAAAGAATATCATACTCTTTTTTCTATAAAAAAAAAAGATGGGGGGGGCCTGGTCAGTTTGGCTCCGCGGTGGAGCACTGGCAGGCAGACCAATGAGTCATGGGTTCGATTCCAGCCAAGGGCATGTACCTCGGTTGCAGTTCCTCCCCGGCCCTAGTCGGGGTCATGAGGGAGGCGACCAGTCGATGTGTCCCTCTTATGTCAATGTTTCTCTCTCTCCCTGTCTCTCTACCTGAAGATAAATAGAAAAATGTCCTCGGGTGAGGATTAAAAAAAAAAGATGGGGAATACGTTCTCTGCTAGTGTTGCTTATATATGCATGGAAAGATCTGAAAGAATATGTAGGGGGTGTTATGGTCTAGGCAGATTGGGGACAGGGATGTGAGACCTCTCACTTGTGTAACTTTTTTTTTTTTTTTTGGTACGTGCCCCAGCGGGAACCAAACCCGGGACTCTCTGGTCCACAGGTCGATGCTCCAACCGCTGAGCCAAACCGGCCAGGGCTTGTGTACCTTTTTATAGTTTGATTTTAAAACAAAAAATCCTCACCCAAGGACATGCTTAGAGAGAGTAAAGGAGAGAGAGAGAAACATCAGCGTGAGAGAGAAACATCAATCAGTTGCCTTCCACATGTGCCCTGACAGGGATCAGATAGCAACCCAGGTATGTGCCCTGATTGGAATCAAACTGGCAACCTTTCGGTGAACAGGACGATGCTCAATGAACTGAGCTACTCCAGCTGGGCTTTTACATTTTGATTTTTGAACCAAGAAATTAAATAAATTAAAACAGAAAAAATAAATGGAATTCCTGCTCTTTTGAGGCCTATCTATCTGCCAGGTTCAGGGAGACAAAGAAGTCCAGAGAATTTTAGGCACTAAATTATGCAGAGCTGACCCTATGTGGTTCAGACAAGGGTTGAAAGAGCTGGGGCCTGAAAACCAGCATAAGGGTGGCTGCGTCCCATGTCAAAAGCCTCTCTTCCTCCCCCTGCCGCCCCCTGGTTCTGAAAGCACTGGAGAATTCTTTTTCTTCTAGGGATACCAAGTGAAGTGGTCCATGCAGAGTGTTCTCTCCAATATCAGACACAGGGCCCATGAACCCCAAAATTGCCTAGTCAGTGCTTGGTCTTGGGACCTGGCAAATATGTCATGGACTTTGGATAATATTTGAGACTGGCCCCAGAGCCCAGGGTTGGGCTGAGCCTGAGATGGGATTTCAAGAGGCACAGCTAAGGGGAGGGAGGCTGGGGACAGGTAACATCAGAGTACAGGCTGCCTAAGATTGTACAAGCCTCTCTCATACCCTTTCTTCTGTTACCAATCCAGACAGAGTTTTCACCGCTCCCCATGTGGCAGCTCTCTGCTCTCCTTTTATGAACCCTTCTCTCCCAGATCTGAACTGGGAGGCCTCATTCAGAGTAAGCTCTGTGTCAGTGTCTGTTGACTTGACTTAGTGCCTCTTTCTGGTGCTAGTGTGCCAAGCATCTGGCAAGGTCCAAATGGTGTCTTCTGGTGTTTTTTAACTGGGTGATTGTACTTACGTAGCACGAGATGTGCCACTGATTGCTACATGCTGTCTGGTCCAACATAGAATTCCACAACCTAATTAGAGGGACTGTCTGGGAGTCAGTGTGAAGGGCTGTGTTGCTCCTGTAGTGAGAAACTTGTTAGCTCACGTCCACCTCACTCCTGCTGCTTACAGATGGGGAAATCACTTCCAAGCCAATGGTGCTGTTCCTGGGACCGTGGAGCGTTGGCAAATCCACCATGATAAACTACCTCCTTGGGTTAGAAGATACTCGTTACCAGCTTTATACAGGTAAGAGTGAGATTTTCTTGTGTGACTCTTGGTATTTCAATGTCATATGTAGAATCGCTATAAAAAATTAAAACATTTATATGTGTCTTCAATATAATACGGAAAAGCACATATAAGTCACCAGCAGCTACACTCATGTTGGTAACAGCATTATTCATAATACACAAGAGGTGGACACAACCCAAATATCCATCGATATATGAATGCATAAAGAAAATGTGGTCCATCCATATCGCCAAATATTATTCAACCTTCATAAGTAATAAAGTTCTTTTACTTATTTTTTATTTTTATCCTCACCTGAGGACATTTTTGCATGTATCTTCAGATAGAGCAGGAGGGAGAGAGAGAGAAACATCAACGTGAGAGAGACACATCAACTGGTTGCCACCCACACGACCCCAGTTGGGGCCAGGGACAAACTGTAACCCACGTACGAACCCTTAGCGGGAACCAAACCCAGGACTCTCTGGTCCATGGACCGACACTCTAACCACTGAGCAAAACCGGCCAGGGCTCTAATAAAGTTCTGATATATACTACAACATGGATGAACTTAGGGGATTTTACGCTAACTGAAATAAACCATTTTTATTAATATATTTTTATTGATTTTAGAGAGAGAAGGGAGAGCGTGCGTGAGAGAGAAACATCAATGTGAGAGAGAAACATGGATTGGTTGCCTCCTGTAGGAGCCCTGACCTGGGATTAAACTCAAAACCTGGATATATGCCCTGACCAGGAATCAAACCCGTGGCCCTTTGGTACCGGACAGGACAAAATTAACCGATTTGTCACATGATTCCACTTATATGAGGTCTTTAGAGTCATCAAATTCATAGAGACAGAGAGTAGAATGATGGTTGTTGCCAGGTGCTGGGGAAGGTAAAATGGAGAGTTAGTGTTTAATGGATACTGTTCAGTTTGGAGTGATGAAACGTTCTGGAGATGCATGGTGGTCATAGGTGAAGGTGAATATACTTAATGCTGCTGAACTGTACACGTGAAATGGTTAAAGTGGTAAATTTCATGTTATATATATTATCACAATTTAAAAAAAAGAAATCAGCCCTGGCCGGTTTGGCTCAGCGGTTAGAGCTTCGGCCTGTGGTCCAGAGAGACCCGGGTTCGGTTCCCGCTAAGGGCGCATACCTCGGTTGCAGTTTGCCCCTGGCCCTGGTTGGTTGTGCGGGTGGCAGTCACTCGATGTGTTCCTTTCACATCGATGTTTCTCTCTCTCTCTCTCTGTTCCTCTCTCTCCCTCCCACTCTACCTGAACAAAAAATGGAAAAATGTCCTCGGGTGAGGATGAAAAAAAAAAAGAAATCACACCCTGGCCGGTTTGGCTCAGTGGTTAGAGTGTTGGCCCATGGACCAAAGAGTTGCGGGTTTCATCTGGCATGTATCTCGGTTGCAGTTCAATCCCCAGCCCTGGTCGGAATCACATGGGAGGCAACCAATCTATATGTCTCTCTCACATTGATATTTATCTCTCTCTCTTTCCCCCTCCCTCCCTTCCTCTCTATCTGAAAATCAATGGAAAAATATCCTTGGGTGAGGATTTAAAAAAAAAGTCACTAGTTTTGCAAACATAGTATCAAATTCTTGTGGCAAACCCTCCCTGAAATGCCTTGGTCACCCACCTACTTTGCAATAGGTCTCTTCCCCAGAGATGACTGTTCCTACTAACCTTGTGCTTATCTGTGCAGGCGCTGAGCCCACCACCTCTGAGTTCACGGTCCTCATGCACGGGCCCAAGCTCAAAACCATCGAGGGTATTGTCATGGCTGCTGACAGTACCCGGTCCTTCTCACCCCTCGAGAAGTTTGGCCAGAATTTCCTGGAAAAGCTGATTGGCATTGAGGTTCCCCACAAACTTCTAGAGCGGGTCACTTTTGTGGATACACCAGGCATCATTGAGAACCGAAAGCAGCAAGAAAGAGGTAATTTGGCACTCATTTCTGACGCAGGGTGAGCTTTGTCTTAGAAAACTCTTTTCGAGCCCTGGCCAGTTTGGCTCAGCGGTTGGAGCGTCCACCTGCGGTACAGAGAGACCCGGGTTCGGTTCCCGCTAAGGGCATGTACCTCGGTTGCAGTTTGTCCCCGGCCCTGGTTGGTCGTGAGGGTGGCAGCCACTCGATGTGTCCCTGTCACATCGATGTCTCTCTCTCTCTCTCTTCCTCTCTCTCCCTCCCGCTCTGTCTGAACAAAAAAAAATGGAAAAATGTCCTCGGGTGAGGATAAAAAAAAAAAAAAAAGAAAACTCTTTTCGACAGTGGGTGGTAGGCAGGCAGGGAAGAGGAAATGTGGCCAGCATTGTCCAATACCAGAGGACGTGTTCTCTGCTTCCAGCCCCTTCTTGTTGTCACTGGGGTGCCACTTAGGTGTTGGGTACCTTGTCCTTTTACCTCCCCAAGGACCGATCTGGTTTGGAGGTGATCATTATTTTCCCAAGAGGAAGCTGATCTTCTCTGTAAGGAGCTCCTCAAGGTCCACACTGGGGCTGAGCAGTCTTTAGGAGGCCCAGGCTGTCCTGGCTGATCAAGGGCCTGGGTTAATTGGATCTCAGTCCAGGTGTACTTGACCTCTGGCTGACCTGGGGCTGGGTTGAACCTGACCGTTAATTCTTCCTGCTTTACCAGGCCTACTTCACCATAAGCCTGTATCAAAAGCCCTGCTTGCCTTAGGTGACAGAGGAGAGCCACTTTGGGCCCGGCAGACACTGGTCTGTACATAGGCCGCTGAGTATCGCCATGACTCAGGGTTATCTGCAGAGATGAGTCATTACAGGGCATTTGTAGGGTATATGACCAGATAATAGACCTCAGTTTATGGCTATCACTCCCATTTTAGTTATAATCAGACCCTGTTTCATAATTAGTAATAATATTATCACTAATCATTATAATAGTAAATTGACCTTTATTATAGTCCTTGTATATATCAGATAATTTTATGCATTCTTGGTTGATCGTTGAAAAAATTCCCAAGACGGGTATTTCTAGTCTCCTCATTTTTTTTTTTTTTTTTGGTATATGCCCCTAGCTGGAACCGAACCCGGGACTTTCTGGTCCGCAGGCCGATGCTCCAACCGCTGAGCCAAACCGGCTAGGGCTAGTCTCCTCATTTTGAAAATAAGAAATTGAAGGAATAAAAATATATTGAGCACCTGCCATGTGACTGGCAGTTTTAGTTAGGTGCTTTCCTATATTTGTAGCAACACAGTACTCTTTATATCAACTTAGGTTTCATAGTTCTTGTCATTTTGTAGCCAAAATGCTAAAACTTAGAATCATTTAATATTCAGCTGGCCAGTGACAAAACTCTGATTCTAGCCCAGGTCGTATGCTACATTTGCATTTCTTTCCCCTAAATGATGGATCTTCTCATTTCAATGACAGTTGATACACAATATTATACTAGTTTCAGGTATACAACATAGTGATTAGACACTCATAAAGCTTACAAAATGATCACCCCAATAAGTCTAGTACTAATGGATCCTCTCTTTCACATCTTTCTTTTTTTTTTATCCCCACCCTAGGACATTTTTTTTTTTTTTCATTTATCTTCAGATAGAGTGGGGGGGGGGGGAGAGAGAGAAACATTGATGTGATTGCCACCCACATGACCCCAACCGGGGCCGGGGACAAACTGCAAGTGAGGTATGTGCCCTTAGCAGGAACGGAACTCAGGACTCTCTAGTCTGCGGGCCAATGCTTTAACCACTAAGCCAAACCAGCCAGGGCTCTTTCACATCTTTCTAATTCCCTGACTTCTTTCCTTCGCCACTGCCCCAGATCTTTTTATTTTATTTTATTTTATTTTTGTTACAGATGTTTCTCCTTTTTTACCCCATTGAGACCCCCCTCCCGTCCGGGTTTTGTTGTCCATGTCCATCGGTTATGCGTACATGCGTATAAGTTCTATGGTTTTTCTTTTCCCTCCCCCACACCCCCTCTTCTGAGGGTTGTCAGTCTGTACCCTACTTCTATGTCTCTGGGTCTACCCTATTCCTTAGACTGTTATGTTCATTATATTTCACAAATAAGTGAGATCATGTGGTATTTGTCTTTTTCTGCTTGGCTTGTTTCACTTAGGATAGTACTTTCCAGGTCCCTCCATGTGCCCCAGATCTTTTTAGACAGTAGGAAAATCTCCACCTCACAAAAAGCATTTTGCTTCCCTGGAGCCTTGGATTCCACTTAGATTAAAGCAAGGATCAGGGTCTTTTTGGTTGAAGGTTGACAACAGGCAGGAGATATGCAACTAATTCTTTAAGTCTTCAGAAGGTCAGAAAATCCTTAACACTGTTCGTTACACTCAAACTTCGGTTCGTGAACGTTTCCCATCTAAAACAATTTGGTTCTCGACCAAGTTGTTCACGGAAAAATGTCTCGATTGTGGAACAAAACTTCGCTTGTCAACCTGACAACCCTTTCATGCTGATACGTGAGCAGACAAAAAGCATCTCTCAGGTCAAACTAAGGAGAGAATGCCCCAGTATGAGTCAGTTTACAGCTACACCTCATCTTGTTAACATCTCAGGAAATCTATATATTGCTTTTGTTGCTGGAGAAATGGACAATTAGCACAATTTTAAAACATAAAGAGGCCATCAAGAGTGTTAATGTTGCCAAAGATGTGAAAGAAACAATGATCACAGGCAATTAAAGAGGTAAAAAAACTTGTTGATTTCGATAAATGAAGAGCAGTTAGCCAGTGACGGCATTTTGGAGGCAATGGTATGAGAAAAAGTGAAGCTACTACAGACCGACCTCCTGAAAGACACCCCTGGAAAGAGAGCTGAAAGTGATTTGTTTAAGGCCAGTAAGGGGTAGTTTGATAAATTTAAGAAAATAAGTGTTGCCCTGGCCAGTTTTGTTTAGCGGTTAGAGCGTCAGCCTACGGTCCAGAGAGACCCGGGTTCGGTTCCTGCTAAGGGCACGTACCTCAGTTGCAGTTTGTCCCCGGCCCTGGTTGGTCGTGCGGGTGGCAGACACTCGATGTGTCCCTTTCACATTGATGTTTCTCTCTCTCTTCTTCTCTCTCCCTCTCACTCTATCTGAACAAAAAATGGAAAAATGTCCTCGGGTGAGGATAAAAAAAGAAAATAAGTGTTTGTTTATAGATTAAACAGTACATTAGACATGTACTGTATATAAGAAAGGTTAAAATGGAATCATTTCGGGGTCTGAAACAAATGAATTCAATTTACATTATTATTTAAAATAAATATATATTTGTATTGATTTTTAGAGAGAGAGGAAGGGAGAAGGAGAAAGAGATAGAAACATCAATGTGAGAGAGAACCTACTGGGGATCAAGCCCGCAACCTGGGCATGTGCCCTGACTGGGAATCGAACCAGTGACCTCTTGGTGCATGGGTCAGTGCTCAACCACTGAGCCACATTGGCCGGGCCATATTATTTCTAATGGGAAAAAGTGATTTAGTTTTTGAACAAATCACTTCTTGAGCAGCCTTCTGGAACGAATTAAGTTCGAGAACCGAGGTTCCATTGTGGAATGGTTCGTTCTGGCGAGAGGTGCGAGGGGCTTATGCTAATGCTTGCTCAGCCTGACTTCTCACTCCCTCTTCCAAAGGCTACCCCTTCAACGATGTGTGCCAGTGGTTCATTGACAGAGCTGACCTCATCTTTGTCGTCTTTGATCCAACCAAGCTGGACGTGGGTCTGGAGCTGGAGATGCTGTTCCGCCAGCTGAAGGGGCGTGAATCCCAGATAAGGATCATCCTGAACAAGGCTGACAACCTGGCCACACAGATGCTTATGCGGGTCTATGGGGCTCTCTTCTGGAGCTTGGCCCCGCTCATCAATGTCACTGAGCCCCCAAGGGTCTATGTTAGCTCCTTCTGGCCACAAGACTACAAACCCGATACTCATCGGGACCTGTTTCTCAAGGAAGAGATCTCTCTCCTGGAAGACCTGAACCAGGTGATCGAGAACAGGTTGGAGAACAAGATTGCCTTCATCCGACAGCATGCCATCCGGGTTCGCATCCATGCCCTCTTGGTCGACCGCTATCTGCAGACGTACAAGGACAAAATGACCTTCTTCAGTGACGGAGAGCTGGTCTTTAAGGACATTGTGGAAGATCCTGATAAATTCTATATCTTCAAGACCATCCTGGCAAAGACCAATGTCAGCAAATTTGACCTTCCCAACCGCGAGGCTTACAAGGACTTCTTTGGGATCAACCCCATTTCCAGTTTTAAGCTCCTGTCCCAGCAGTGCTCCTACATGGGGGGCTGCTTTCTGGAGAAGATTGAGCGGGCCATCACCCATGAGCTCCCTGGCCTCCTGGGAAGCCTGGGGCTGGGGAAGAATCCAGGTGCTCTCAACTGTGACAAAACAGGGTGTGGTGAAACCCCAAAGAATCGCTATAAGAAACACTAGGTTGTTGTGTGGCCATTCTCGGGTTCCTGTTGGTGAATGAGCTTGTGTCCTAACTGTCTGAGAAGTCCTGGTTTATTAGCCCTTTGAGCCACGCTGGCAAGAACCATTACACATTGGAGATTTGGGAGTTAATTGAGGCCAGTGGTGGGGGAAGGTGTGGGTCGAGGGAGGAGAGTGGAAACTGTGAATTATAGTGTGCTTGTCTCATTGCTTCAATTAGGAGGCCTGATTGAGGCAAGTCAGGCCACACCTGCTTTTCCTGGGTCCTATCTTGAAGGGACAGAGAGCAGCTAAATTCTAGTGTGTACTGAATTAATGAGCATTAAATAAGCTAAAAGCAGCTGAAGTCCCCTTTCCCCCATAAGCTAGGAAAAGAGAAGACTTGAGTCTGTAGGGCTGCCCAGGTCCATTGTGGCTGCCTTCCACACAGTCTTCTGTTTGTCCCCAGCCCTGAGCTATCTCCTACACTTGGGGTGACGTCAACGGAGGACAATCTCTAGGGCCTGAATCAACTTTGGTTTCAAGCCTACCCCCAGTCTCTCTTCCCTGTTTTCTCAAGGGGTGGGAGGGATGGTTTTGGATACCCAAACACAAAGAGAGAATGAGAGTTCCCAGGCCAAGAGAAGGATATGCCTCCCCCATGCCATTTCTCTGATGTGGTGTTCTAAGCCGCTGGGAAGCTGAGTCCCTTTATTGGCCCCAAGAGGAGGGTCCGTGTTCTGTGTATTCAGGTAGTTCACTGGAAGTCACTTCAGTGAAAGTACTGGAAGGGCTCAGAGGGTTAATTGGTTTGCAGTGTGTCTTTGTTTATTGCATGTCTTGGAAAACCTGGACCCCAAAGTCATTGGGTTTCAGAGGGGACAATGGAGACCTTGCTCCTTTTCGTTGGGGACTTCTCTGGGCAGCCCACCTTTTCCAAATTTAAGAGGAGGCTGTGTCCACAACTTCTCTGTGGAGACACTCAGCAGAAGAGTTGTTCCTTCCTGGTTTTCATCACCATGGCTTTCTCTTTCCCTTCTTCTCCATTCCCTGATGTGCCAACACTCAAAACTCACAGGAGTCAGAACCAGCACCAGCCACTCAGTGTCAGTGACAACTAAGGCTTAACCTTCAGTTTCCCACTTGAACTTGATGCTGATACCCACTGGACACGCTGCAGGAAAGCCTGGGCCTTCAAATACCGATAAGTGTGGATATTTGTGCATTATGTTGTCCAAGAGAGATTAGGGAGGTAACAGGTGCCAGCAGGCAAAAGAACTTGTTGTGAGAGTCCTGCCTAGCAGGTGTGCCACCCAGGAGGGCAGCGAGGGACAGAGTATGGGGGAAGGACCCTGGAAGGAAGAGGCCATTTGACAAAAAGTGGGTGAGTGAAGAGTCTGTGCAAATCCTGGAGACCTGGCCCAGGGCTGCCCCGAGGGGCTCCTGCCTAGTGAGCCAGCCTTTCTTGGGAGTTTTACCAGGAGGCATGGGTCAGGACCTGCCAGCACCAGGAGGTCATCCTGGTGCAGAAGGAAAGTGACGATGGAGCCAGAGGGAGAGGCACTGAGGATTAGGCAGTGGAAGTAAACTGGCGATCAGATTAGGTCCATGCAGAGAACTGCAACTTCGGAATTCCTGTTTCTCAGAATTAGTAGCACTCTGGTACAGCTGCAACAGGGGCTGCTGCTTTTGGCTTTGTGGAGGACCCGGAACCTCCCACGAGAAAGCCAGAGGCTCCTCAGCCTCCAGGACATTGTTTCTAAGTACAGAACCAACAGAGAAGAAAAAGGGTCTGCTAGGGGTGTCCAAGGAACCTGGTGACAGGGCCCGAGGAGCTACTTTTCTTCTCGCCAAGAACCAACCCTCTCTGTTATTTGCCCTCTCAAGAGTCTGCTCTCCCACCTTGCTCCTTAATGCCCCTCAATGCACTTGAGCTCCTCTCGGCATATCCGTGTTTCTCAGTGCAGTAGGGGAAATAAAATGTGCAGAACTGTATGGGCATTGTCATAGCTGCTGTCACCGTTGCTTTGGGGGAAGAAGGTGAAATGAAGCTAATACATTCATATATTTATGTTTTCAGGGGGGTGACATTGTCGGTGTGATTTCCCCCCCTTTTCTTTTCTCCATCCATTTCCCTTTTCTTACTCCTGATCCTGGGCTCACTCCTTGATTTACCTTTTCTCTAACTGTCCCCAGGCTTGCCTGTCAGAGAGCTTGGACTTGAAGAGCTGTTTTGTGCCCCATTCTGTGGAGGTGGATTTTAAACAGAATTCTGACTTTTTTTGGGGGTGGGTGGGTGGGTGGGATGAGAGTTGGGGGAAATTTAGGCTCCAGAGATCCCTCAAGAGGAGTATCTATAAGTATTTGTGCCTGAACAGTTGCTGTTTCTCCCAAAGTGGAACCTTTCCAGTGTTCTTTCCATTCTGAGTTCATCAGGTAGAAAGTCTCAATAAAGTTCCAATCTCTCTTTAACACCTTGTACTTTGATTGTATCCAATCAGTTCAATGTCTTTATCTTCCCTTTTTTAAAAAAAAAAAAATGTTTTTATTGATTGAGAGAGAAAAAGAGAGGGAGAGAGAAACTTTGAGGTGAGAGAGATACATCTATCAGCTGCCTCCTGCATGTCCCCCACTGGGGATCCAGCCTACAACCCAGGCATGTGCCCTGACCAGGAATGGAACCAGGACCCCTCAGTCCATGGGACAGTGCTCAGTCCACTGAGCCACACCGGCTGAGTTATCTTCCTTTATATCTAGTAGAGTATACTGATTTTTTTTAAATCCTCACCTGAGGATATTTTTCCATTTATCTTCAGATAGAGCAGGAAGAAGAGATGGTAGGGGAGAGAGAGAGAGAGAGAGACATCGATGTGAGAGAGACACATCGATTGGTTGCCTCCCACATGACCCCAACTGGGCGGGGGCCAAACCAAAACTGAGGTATGTGCCCCTAGCCAGAACTGAACCTGGGACTCTTTGGTCCATGGGCCAAAGCTCCAGCCACTGAGCCAAACCAGCCAGGGTGTAGAGTATACTGATTTTTTTTTTTTTTTTTAATCCTCACCCAAGGATATTTTTCCATTTTTTTGTACAGATAGAGTGGGAGGGAGAGAGAGGAAGAGAGAGAGAGAGAGAAACATCGATGTGAAAGGGACACATCGAGTGGCTGCCACCCGCACGACCTACCAGGGCTGGGGACAAACTGCAACCGAAGTACATGCCCTTAGCGGGAACCGAACCTGGGTCTCTCCAGACCGCAGGCCGACGCTCTAACTGCTGAGCCAAACCGGCCAGGGCGAGTATACTGATTTTTATTAAGACTTTTTTAGAGGAGTTTTAGGATCACAGCAAAACTGAGAGGAAGGCAGAGATTTTCTGTATACCCCTCCCCCAGTATCAACACCCCCACAGAGTAGTACATTTGTTACAACTGATGAATCTGCCTTGACCTGTCATAGTCACTCAAAGGCCATAGTTTACATCAGGGTTCACTCTTGGTGCTATATATTCTATGGGTTTGGACAAATGTATAATGACATGTATCCACCATTACAGTGTCATACAGAATAGCTTCGCTGTCCTGAAAATCCATTGTACTCCACTTATTCATTCCTCTTGGCTGCTCTCACCTCCATATACTAATTTTTTTTTGTGTGGTACGTGCCCCTAGCGGGAACCGAATCTGGGACTCTCTGGTCCGCAGGCCAACGCTCCAACTGCTGAGCCAAACTGACCAGGGCCCATACAGTAATTTTCAAGTTTCTTGGGGGTAGATTGAAAATTTATAATTGCCTCCCCATCCCCCTCCCTGCCTTCTTTTCAAGCTTCCTCCTTCTAGCCTCCCAGTGTCAAAGATGACTGGTTCCTTCAGTTGGCTAGGAAACTAAGTCCTGCTATTGTATGGCAGTGAACTTGAAGAAACACTCTCCTTAAATTGTCATTCTCCCTGGCCTCTGTGGCAGTAGCTCAATAATAGGAGTTATTGAAATCTATCCCAAATTTCTCACAGAGGCAGCTCAGGCTGTCACAACATTTGGTCCATGCCCTCAGTCACACAGCTGCCCACTTGGTACCTGAAGGCTGTGGTGGAGGGAGCCCAAAGGTCTGCCCTGAAGGTAAGGATGGTGCCTCCCCTTGGCTTCTACAGGGCCTCCTGCCTGTCTTGTCTTTAAAGAAACCTGAACCTGTCCTTATTTTCCCAAACCTGTGCCTTTCAGAGCAGAGATCCTCCCTTCCCCCACACACGTGAGAGCACGTTTCTGAAAAGCAAAGGAACTGGGCCCTGCGAGCTGGTGGGAGGTTGGACCACCATGCCGGAGAAGGTGCCAGATTCAGCGGCAGGGCCACGAGCTCTGGGTTTTCCTGTCTGAAGGGGCTGATCTTAGGGCCTGATGAGTAGGGCAATGCAGTTCCTTTCCTCCCTCTCCCTTCTCTCCCCTCTTGATTAGTGGTCCACGGCCCACCATCTGAGCAACCAAGCAAGCTGGCCTAAGACCACTTCTGCCCACTCACCCCTGCCCCACGTCACCTCTCCCCCCCATGACTGCTGTCAGTATTTTCCCACGACTGGGAGAAATATGGAGCTTTTCCCTGAAAAAGGGATGGTAGGTGAGATCTGTTTTGAAGATAAATATAACATGCCAGAACAGATTGGAGTGATCAAAATTGGGCTATTTCACAAGCCTCATACCCTACCACCTCTAGGTTAAATCTGCCATTATGGCGATAGGGAAACAGAAACACAAAATGAAGGAAGAAAAGTCGAAGACCATTCTAAACATAGGCGATGGCATGTGGGGCTGAATGGAGAGTGTCTCTGTGGGTATGTGTATGTACTCTCTGGATATATGGGGGTTACATGTGGTTATATGTATAAAGGGTGTGCAGACACCTTCATGTAACATCTGTGCATGGGGAAACATGCATATGTGAGTTTTTGTGGCCAAATGATGCCCAGGTACCTAGCACAGTGCCTGGCATGTAAGACTCATCACCTATGTGGAAACAGAATGAAAGAAAGAGTAAGTAGGTTTGGGGAACTAAAGATGTGGTCTGTGCATTGTATGTTGTGTGGAGGGGGTCCAGAGGAACAGGTATGTCTGGGGTGGGTGGGTAGGCATAGCTGTGAAGAAGCAATTGTACGAATGACGTGGGAACAGATTAGGGGAGCATGTGTGTAGGCAGATGCATGAGTGGAGTGAACCCGAAGCCCCAGCCAGTGTGGAGACCCAGGAAGATTTCAGCCATAGGAGGACATACGTCCAGACCCTGGGCTTTGCAGGAGTTGGATCCTACCCCAGTAACTGAGGTGAAAGAGCCTTCAGAAGCTCACAAGTTCTGGCAACATTTCATGCCAATTCCACTTTCTGTGACATTAGTCTGAGGCTTTTCCCAATCCAGGGAAATCTTAATTTTTCTTTAGAAGAACATAGAGGCAATAAAAAAAGAAGTATAAAGAAAAAAGTAAATGAGAGTAGAGACACAAGTTTCCTGTAGCAAAGTTGTATTCAAAGATTCTGAGGATTTCTCTGTATTCACCTCTCAATCTGAAGGATAAAATAACATGCATAAATGAGCATTTTTTTAATGTCTGCTTACACTGTAGAATATGTTCTCTGCTTTTGCATAATGTCAGTGAGAAAGGGAACCAGCTTCTAGAGTACTCCTTTATGCCAGGAACTGGGCTGTAGACCTGTAGCCATTACCACACTTATACCTTAAGATAATGGGATAATTTTAATAGCTGTGCCTCAGACCACAAGCTGAGTTCTTTATGTGCATTATTTCATTTAATCCTCCCAAGAACCCTAAAGGGAGGGATCTGTCCAGTCTAGCACTGACAAGAGCAGACCTGAAGTCACACTGCTTGGGATTCATCCTGGGCTCCACCACTTACTAGCTGGGCAGCCTTAGACAAAAGGCTTAATTTCTCTGTGCTTCAGTTTCCTCATCCATAAAATGGAGATATTAATAGTCCTCTCATGGGGTTGTTGTCAGGATTAAATGACTTAATATATGCAATATGCTTGAAATAGTACACAGCCCACAGAAAGCATTCAGTAAATGTTATTACTATTATTCATATTTTACTGATGAGGAGACAGATGGTCAGAGTGGTTGAGATGATATGTGTTAAGTGGGAGGGTCAAAATTCTAGCTGCTACCTGACTCACCCTATAGGTCATGCTAGGTTATTCACCTAGGGTCACAGTAGATGACACTGTTCTTCCTGATCCCAAAGTCTTTCCTTCCTCTTCACAAATTGGCAAAAATTCAGAACTGTCTTGACTTTTTAAATAGTCACTCAGCACCTTGAATCTTGTTAGTAACAAAATTTAAACTATTTAGAAGTAATTTTCTTTAGAAATGTTGAGGGTTCTTTCCTAAACAACAACAACAAAAAACTTAAAAAAAACCCCACTTAACTCCATTTCACATTTGATTTTTCACCACAATCATCTTATAAAATAGATAGGTATATATATTATTCCAAAATCCAAAAATCCATATCGAACAGGAGGCAAGTAGATCTCCAGAAAAATTGTTCAAGTTCATTCAGCTGGTACATGACAAATCAAACTAAAAGGCCAATTTTCCACCCATCTTACTATTTCTGCTATATTCAATTGCATTGATTTATGTTCATCTGGGGCCTGGACCAGTACATTTTTCTGACACACTAAAAAGAGTGATTTTCGTATTTGTGAAAAGTGCAAAAATATATTTTGTATATACTTCCATTTTCTCCAAACTTCTAGATTTTCTCCCACTACAACTTAAAAAGATTTGGAATTTTTACATATTTATTCAGGCATATTCTCTACCCTAAGGGAGCTAACCATCAAGTTAGGGATACAAGGCATGGAACAGTAGTGATCAGGGAAGTCCTCAGGGATAAAGTGACCACATTTTCCAAATCATAAATCAGGATACATGATCTGGCAGGGGAATTTCTTTCTCATTTGCAAATGTAATTATCTGAAAAGTATGACCAATGCATATGGGCTATTAAATCTTTTAAAACATGTAATAGATTCTCTTTGTCAAAGAGAATCCACTTACATAATATCAGGACTCTCCGGAGAATACTGAGACACGGGGGGTGGGGGTGTGGGTACCAAGCTTGGGAAGAGTGGAATTCTAGTTACACTTTGAAGGATGGGCAGGTTTGGAAGGTCAGGGACCAGGGGGATGGATCCTGGGGGAAGATCAAGGGTCCAGACTCAGAGAAAGGAAGACATCTGTGTATGGCGGTTGAGTTATCAAGGTGAGATGAGCTAAGTTGGAGGAAACCAGCCTTTAAATGGGAGCCCAAGAAGTCTGGTATCCAGGCCACTGTGAATTCCTGAAAGGAGGGTGCCATGAAGAAGCAGGAAAGATCAGGCAGTCCTGGGTCCGACTGGAGAGGTGAGGGCTTGACACCAAAGAGACTATTTTGGCAACGTTGATAGTGTCTCTTGGGCGGTGCCCCTCAGATCCATGATCCAGGTCTTCTGGGCAGGGAGGCACTGGGTTTCTGTCCTGCCCACCCCTAGAAGCTGGAAACTAACTGCTGGAGCTCCGTAAGGAGGCGGCAGGTAGAAGCCCACCCTATTAGTCAGGCCCTACTGTTGGGCCCTGGACACCAGCCCTGGGCAGACCCAAATCTGTGACTCTTCTATGGACTCCTGTGACGTTTTGGTCACTCCACCCCAGATGACCAGGGACAACGGACACGAAGACCCGCAGGCCTTTGTGCTCAGGGCCCCGGGTCTGTAAAAGTCCGGTGGGCGCGGGCTCCCGGCGCGGGCCGGGGCGGCACCCTGCACTGGACAGGTCCTCCCGGCTCGCGTCCTCACTGCGTCCTCAGCCTTCCCCACGAACCCTCACGCCCTCGAGGGGAAACTGAGGCTCTGTGCAGGGCAGCTCTCTGCCAGAGTCGTGAGGGTGGCAGAATCGGGAGCCTGGCCGAATTTAGACTCGTCTCTCGGCTCCGCCTCCTCAAGCACAAATGGCTTGTTCTGAGAGGGGCTCATCAGCGCGACCCGCAGATCCATCAAGCGGTGGCAGCAGCGCAGAATCCCCGCGGCGTCTGGCCCGCGGGATCCCACTGCGCGCATGCGCCTCCGCCGGCTGCCGCTGGCCCGGCCGGGCCATCCCCTCCGGGGCCGCGCGCTCCGTCCCCTCGGCCTGCACCCGGCCCCGGGGGCCCAGGCCGGCTGCGCTGTGGACTCGCCGCTCCGGCCCCGCTCGGTGCGCTGTTCGCTACTGGCCGCCCGAGGGTGTCGGAGGTTCTGATTTGGGACAGGGCGACGCCTTGAACTTGTTCACTGCTGTTGTGGTGTGAGGTCACAGGTTTCCGGAGGCATTTGAGGAACGTGAAGAATGCCAAAGATAAATAGGGGTTGGCGGTTATTATGTTGTGGTTTTCTCCTGCCACCAGCCGTCAGGTAAAACAGGAACCGAGAATTTTAAAAGGTTACCCCATCATCTCCCTTAACCCTTCAGAAACTCAAAGCTGGAATCCAAACTGCCCTTCTCTCCTGCTCTTCAGGACAGAAACCCAGCCCTACCTTGCCCTCTTCCCCCACTTCTGGGTGCCAGTAGGTGGGAAAGCACGTAGGGCAGCTGAAACTGCCCTAAGATGAAGTGGACAGGAAAGGTGATAGTCTCATTAGAATGTCTTCCCTGTGGCTCCTGGAGTTCCGTGAGTCACTAATTTCAGGAGCTAAAATGAACTTCAGAGATTCTGTAATATCAAGTGGTTCCTAGTCTCCATTTGAAACATATCCAGTGACAGTCCAGGGGTTTGGTGTCTTCTGACTGGATGCTAGTTTCAGTGGCTCCGTTTGCCCTCCTGACCACCTGTGAGATGGCATCATTTCCCTTTGCAGCCCTGTGGAGGAAGCACTGGCATCAAGTACTTTTGTATCTGTTTCCCTGCTTGTTCCCCCCAACCCCCCACCCCAGAACCCAGGAAGGGGCTTCTGGCTAAACCAGGGTTGGGTTGACCAATTGGTTACTGAAAGTAACTAGGAATTTACTTTTATTCTCCTGGGTTTTCTTGCCTGTTGCATTGGAGTAGAGTTCATTTGGGCATTTGGTACCCTGGTGGCCCCAGGAAAAGGCAAGTCCTTGGAAAGGAGTTAGGTGATTCCTGGGAAAGAATAAGCTGATGTAGGGCTTGGGAAAAGCTGCTTAGCTGGCTAACCTGCTCTCTGCACTAGTAAGCTTTATTTCCTTATTATAAGCACCCCTTTCCTGGGTTTCACTTCACAAGCATGTCCAATAACGGCAAGGGAATTGTAGCACAAAAGAGCCATGTGGTTCAACTCATTCCTTCTTACACAAGAGGAAGCCGAGGCTTAGAAAAGGAAAGAGATTAGCTCCGGGTCACAGAGCCAGCTAGTGGCAGAGATGGGACTTGAACTCAGGTCTTCTGATTCCCAGGCTTGTTGTTTTTCTCCTACACCATGTATATTAGGGGCCAGCAAAAAACAGATGGCACATTTCAGCTGGGTAATTTGAGGCAGGGTGTAGGGAAGCAATATGGATAGTGAAATATTCTGGCACCAGTAACAGTGGGATCTTACCATCTCTGTGCCTGGAGGCAGAGACTATGTGGAAGGCCATCTTCCTAGGGCTGGAACTTTGGGTCAAAGGGCTTAGGAATGCAGTTGAGGGTCTAAAAACCTCTTCACTTTCTCCCTTCTGATCTGTCAAGGCTCCCAGGGACCAAACCCAATGGGAAGTCAGAAGGCAAGAGAGTCTTGATTAGTCCACATAGGTCAATTCTAGAGCATGGCACAGGGTAGAAAAGGAAGAATGTACTTGGTGGGGGGGAGCAAATGAAAGATAGCCAGCATAACATGTAATCTAGTATAATAACAGTTTACACCTCTTTCTTTTTTTAAAAAAAATTTTTTTCTTTATTGATTTTAGAGAAGAAGGGAAGGGGAGAGAGAGATAGAAACATCCATGAGAGAGAACATTGATTAGCCACCTCCTGCGTGTCCCCCACTGGGGATCGGGCCCACAACCTGGGCATGTGCCCTGACTGGGAATTGAACTGGCGACCTCTTGGTGCATGGGTCGATGCTCAACCACTGAGCCACGCAAGCCAGGCAGGGTTTACATTTCTTGAGTAGTTAATATGTGTCAGGTATGTCCATTATCTCAATGCATCTTCCCATAAATGGGTTTTCTCCATTTAACAGATAAAGAAATGGTCTAGTCAAACCACTTGAGAATGGAGGTGTGAACAATTAAGCTGCTACCTACCTCTCTGGGATCTTATTTTGGGTATAGTTGTTCCTTTGTGGATGTTTGTGGAATGAATAAATGAATGGATGAGGAACAAACAAATAGAATTCGATGTTAAATCTACCTGAAAATCCTTAGCTGAGAGGTTCAGCTGTAGAGTCTGGAGACTCTCTGCAGAGGTGAGTCCCATGCTTTTTGGTATCTCTCCTGCTCATCTGTAATAAGCCAAGTTATTCAAGTTAAAAGAGCAGTTATATAGATGTGATTTTATTTTAATCCTTACCCAAGGACATTTTTACATATTTTGTTCAGATAGAGTGGGAGAGAGAGAGAGAGAGAGAAACATCGATATGAAAGGGACACATCGAGTGGTTGCCACCTGCACGACCCAACCAGGGCTGGGGACAAACTGCAACCGAGGTATGTGCCCTTAGTGGGAGCCAGACCCAGGTCTCTCTGGACCGCAGGTTGATGCTCTAACCGCTGAGCCAAACCGGCCAGGGCTATAGATGTGATTTTTAAAAAACCTTGGACTTCTTGGTTTTCCTAGTGAAGGGTATCTTTTAGAATTAAAAAATTTTCTCTCTGAAGCCACCCCCTGATTTCTGATGCCCCCGCAATCTGGGTAGGGGCCCGGAGTGCTGCCTCTCTTCCCTGCTCAACTCCTCACTGCTCCACCCACAAGCTCAGTTCTGCTAATTGCATCACTGGTGCGGCTCCTGGAACACACTGTTCTTCAGGGCTGAACCAATGACTGGTGTGGTGGAGAGTTTTACCAGTTCTCCTTAAATGGCCTTCTGTGCAGCAGAAGCCTCAATTTAAAGGCACTGGGCTCTTTTCTCCATGCTTCTTCTTTCTTCACCTTCTCCTCTTCAGAATCCCCTTTTATTGGCCTCTTCCTTCCTAGAAGGTCCCACAAAATCTTTCATTTGTTGTTTATTGCTCAAGACCCTCAAGCATGGAAAGGGAACCTAATGATCACATGCTACGGTCCCAACACTGTGCTAGATGCTTCATATCTGTTATTTCATTTCATAGTGATCTACTAGGTAGGGACCCTGCAGATGAAAAAACCAAGACTTCTGGTTAGGTAACTTGTTCACTATTACACATTGCATTATTAAGGTGAGAGCTGCTATTTGAACTCTGATCTACCTCCAACACCCATCCTGGCACACTTCTCACCTAGAATAAGCCCTGCTGTTTTAGTCTTTGCATTCTTCTTGTCCTTTTGCTATTCAGAGCCTTTTCCTGGTGCAATTGCCTATGTCCCTGGAGTTTGGGCATGTCAAATATGATTGTTTCAGCCCACCCTTGTGGATCTGCCTAACATTTGATTCTATCCATAGTCTGTGTATCCTCCTTCAGTCCTTTGCTGCTGATGTCTCCTCCATTGGGAAGGCCATTTGTCTGTTTCTGAATGGCCACATCCAACCCATTCTCTAAAGCCCAGCTCACATTCCACCTCCCCCATGATGTCGCTCTCAACTCGTCTACCTCCAGATTCTCAGACTCACCTTTGTGGGCCTCCCCTAAAGGATTTATTACATTATTTCCTGTATTTACAGTAATTTAGAAATGCAACTTATTTTCTTTGTTGAGGCAGGGATTATACTGTAATAGTGTTTGTATCTCTTCAACCCTAACAGAGGACCTTACACACTGTAAGCCACCCGTGAATGAATGCATCAGGGGAGTTCTTTATGGTGAAAAGAGTTTGTAAAGTGAGGAGTTGAGAAACTTCACATGTTGACTTTGCTTAAAACAAGACTCAGCTGTGAGATAAATGTCCTGGTTAAGTCTGGGGGATGGGTGGTGGAGGGCATTTTGTGGTTTTCTTGAGGTGCTTTAAATTTGGGGAAATGAAGAGACACCAATGAGGGCAGGCAGTGGAGAACAGGTTGCTTAGGTGGAAGGCCCTACACATCTGTCTGTCCATATGGGGCCCAAAGAGTGGTGGGCTGTGTCCCTTGACCTTTATCATGGGCTGCAGCTTTGTTGAGGCCATCTCCTGTGCTTCCTGAGTCCCTTTATGTTTGCTCCGATAGACAAAGACCATCACTCCTGCTTTCACCACTGGTGGTAGGGGAGACTTTGGCCACAATGGCAGCCCTCCCTCCCTGGGACCTCAGTCAGCTCAGAGCACATTTCCTATATCACTCAAGACAGACAGATGCTGGGGCCCTTCGGCAGAGAACGGGTGTGGGCTGGGATGATGACTCACCTGCTCTGTTGCAGCCTACAGCTTGCTTCAAAGCCCTTTGGAATCAAAACAGTTCCCTAGGAGAGGCACAGAAGGCTGTCCTTACAAATAGCAACTTAGGTTCCTGCTTCTGCAAGAGTCTGTCTCTGTTCCAATATTTCAAAGTCTAGGTCAGTGAGCAGCCATCCAACTGCATGGTCATGGAAAACAGGTAGAAGAAGCCACCCAGAAAGAAATGCCCTGATATGGGCATCAGAAAATTAGACTTTAATTGGGCTCTACCAGGAGCTCCTTGTGTGTCTATAATGGTAAGGAGTTCATTCTTTAAGTAAACTGACTCCTACTATGCTAACTAACATAAAGGAGTGCTATGAGAAATCAAAACCTACTCCTACCCCGGGTAGTGTCTCAGTCTCTGTAAATCAATGCAAGTCATGATAATAAATGCTATACAGAGGTGTTTTTGAAGTATGGAAGAGAAACTAACTCATCTTTCTGGGGAAAATGAATGAGCAAGAGGAAATTTAACTGAAGAGTTAACACGTGCTAGACCTTGAAATTGGAATTCTCCTGGCAAATGAGAGTAAGTCTATTGCATTTTTGGAGAATATCATGTATTATCAGTGGAATAAAGTCAATGGAATACAGAGTAGGGGTGAAGAAAGGGGATTAGACTTGAAGGTCAATCTGGTTCTAGCAGGAGGGGCCTTCATAGGTCATTTGAACTTTGAACCTTATCCTGAAGGTATAGGGGAGACTGAACCAACCTCTGTTGTAGAAAGATCACTCTGGCAGCAACATAGAGGATGAACTGGAAGGGTCAAAGATGAAGAGACACTGGGTAGTAGAGGGTTAGACTATAGCAGGCAAAGATGTTTGAGGACTTCAACTATAGGGTTAGAGAAGGTTAGGCTAGATAATCCCTCAAACTAAAGTTCTCTGCCCCTGAACCCACCAGGGCCTTTGGTTCTTTTTGTACCTGCCCCCTCCCACTCTACTCCTAGTTTATTACCTGTATTGCTTGCTCATGCTCCATTTTCCCTGTTTGTCAGTACTGTTCACCCAGTACTTCAGATGAGACCTCAGCTCCCTGGAGACCAGTTGGTAGGAAGCTATACTCTCCCCTCTGGCCCTGACTTTGCTCTCTCCTCTGGCATTGGAACTTGGGTCTCCAAATTGGCAATGGCAAGTATGCCATCCTTCTTGTTACTCTTTCCAAGAGAAAAGATAAGATACTATGTTTATTGGAAAATGTTGACAAGCAGGAACTAGAAAAATGGATTAAAGGGAACTTGGTATAAGAGAGGCAAAGGTGAAATACAGGGCAGTCCCACAGAGGAACGCAAGTCTGAGCCTCGATTTAAATTTAGATAAGTTCTATAAAATGTAATCCTGAAACCAGAAGTATGTGTCTCTTGCTGATCCCTTCACTGTTATCCCAGATTAGAGTTACAGGCACTGCCCCTTCTTGCTATACTTGTTTGTAAAACTGTCATCTTATGCCCGGCCAGTGTGGCTCAGTGGTTGAGCTCTACCCATGCACCAAAAGGTCGCTTGGTTTGAATCCCGGTCAGGGCACAAATCCCCAGTGGGGGGCATGCAGGAGGTGGCCAATCAATGTTTTCGCTCATCGATGTTTCTATCTCTCTCTGTCTCTCTCCCTTCCTCTCTCTCTCAAATCAATAAAGAAAAAAAAACACTGTCATTTTATGATTCTTGGGCCTATAGACTTTAGCAACCAGTCAACAAGTGGATTGTTGGTACCTGAAGTGTGCCCAGCCTCATGCTGGCTGGAATAGAATATAGATACCACCTGGCTATGTTCTCAAGGAATCAGGAGCTGGCATTGTAGTTTAGTTGGGAAAGCAAAACACTTGTGAGAACCAACTAGAGAACAGAAAATATGAGTAGCTAAGAGGGCTGTTAAGATTTGGTGTGGGTCATGCTGCAAGTACCATAGAACCTGAGAAAAAAGGTCTAGGTCTCTTGAGCTCCCTTGTGTTGGCCTAGATCTAGCTGCAGGTCCCAGCTGGATCCCACTCAGCCTCAATATGAGAATGGGGGCAAAGCCCTCATGTTGCCCTCATGTTAGGCTGTGTCCCTATTTCCCAGATGCTCATGCTGTCGTCTCAGTCTGCATCTCCCCATTTGTCAAGATTCTCCATTCATTCTTCAATGTCCAGTCCAAATGCCCTCCCCCCGACGAAGACTCTTCCTTTCCACCAGTCAGAAATGTCACAGATCCTTTATAGCCCTTTGCTTATAACTCTGTTATAACATTTATTCCACCCTGTTATCTATTTGTGAATAACATAGATCTTGTTATGTATTTGTGTTTCCATCAGTTCCACTACATTGTGAGCTTCTTGTTAACAGGGAATGTCTGATTCATTTCTCTAACTCCCAGTGACTAGCCTAGAGTGCTACCCTGCTCAGAAAATGCCTGTTAAATGGGTGAAAAATGGTTTAACAGGTTCTGTTCTCCCTGGTATATCAGTTCTATAAATCCAGTTTTATAAAAATAACCTTAAAACAGAAGGGGAGCCCTGGCTGGTTTTGCTCAGCAGTTAGAGCGTTGGCCTGCAGTCCAGAGAGACCCGGGTTCGGGTCCCGCAAAGGGCATGTACCTCGGTTGCAGTTTGTCCCCGGCCCTGGTTGGGTTGTGCGGGTGGCAGCCACTCGATGTGTCCCTTTCACGTCGGTGTTTTTTTCTCTCTCTCTCCCTCCCACTCTATATGAACAAAAAAACGAAAAAATGTCCTATGGTGAGGATTAAAAAAAAACCAGAAGGGGGGGTGCCTGTTTTCTGGGGCCAATATCTGGCAGGGGAAACCACGGTTGGATGAAAGGTCATTATATGCTAGACTTGTGTGGACACACAAGACAAGGGGATCAAATCATCTCTTGGTCTTGACTTTCAGGATCAAAGGTAAAAACATAGCCCTGACCAGTTTGGCTCAGTGGTTGGAGTGTCGGCCTGCGGACCAGAGAGTCCCGGGTTCGGTTCCCACTAGGGGCACGTACAAAAAAAAAAAAAAAAAAAAAGAAAAGAAAAGAAAAAAGAAAATCAAAGGTAAAAACATAGAGCACAAGTGGCAAAGTTGCTCTTCCCTAGCTTATGAAAAGAATCCTGGAATCAAAAGAATTGGGGATCAGTTCTAATCCAGTCTCTGGTGACAATATACTTACTTGCCTTATTAGCTTTATTCTTCTGTGAACCAAATGAGGTAAGAAATATTGAGTTCTTGGAAAAGTATATAGCATGACCAGGATATTAAGCATCCTTGCATTTTCTTCTTATTCCTAATGTCTACTTTTTCTTTCTTTTTAAAAATAATTTTTTCTTTCTTTATTGATTTTAGAGAGAGAGGAAGGGAGAAAGAGAGAGAGAGATAGAAACATCAATGAGAGAGATCATCGATTGGCTACGTCCTGCATGCCCCCCAATGGAAATCAGGCCCACAACTTCTGCATGTGTCCTGACCTGGAATTGAACTGGCAACCTCTTGGTACATGGGTCAATGCTCAACCAGTGAGCCACACCGGCCAGGCATCTCTACTTTTTTATTTTTTCTATGAAGAAACTCTTAAATCACCAGCCACTAAGGCCAACTTGGAAGAACTTAGCCAGTCTTGGTTTAAGTTCACATTTAGCCCAAAGACTAGATCCAAGGTGGCAGAGAGGGAAGAATATGGTTTTTGGGTTTCCAAGCCAGGTGACTCTGGGTAAATAACTTCAACTCTCAGAGCCTCAGTTTTCCCATCTGTAAAATGGAGACAATAATCTTCACCCAATCTACCTTGTGGGGCTCTTGGGAGGATCAAATGAGACAATGAAGATGACAGTGCCTTGTAAACTGTAAAAGTCTATTCAAATGCTATGGATTTAGATTTTAATCTGTGTTTGAGGACCCTGGATGGAAGGAATTTGCGAAGACTGTTGCATATCTAGACAGTGACATCATGTACATGTTATTGGAGTCTAGGGTAGGGCAGAGGCAACAGGCCCCGAGTCACAGGGGCAAGGTGGAATTTAGAAGGAACCTCACCCACTGCCTGCTTGTAGAGACCTGATTCTGTTGTCACTCACTTTTCTGATCTGAAGAAATTCAATCTTCTCATTTTCAAACTGTCCAAGACTCTGCCATGACCTCTGTGCTCAGGGTCGGGACCTCTCTTAGTTAGTTCTCTGACTCCAGGGTCTCTTAGCCTGGACATGGTAGGCATTCAGAATTAGTTTGTTGTTGAACAAAACATAGGTAGTACATTTTGTGAGATCTCTCATCATCATTATTTTCACTTCTTTTGTGTTTGCAAATTCCAGTTGTAGATAAACATTAAAAAGAAACACCAGACTATGATTCAGAGAAATGGTAACCCGACTCATGCTTAAAAACGTGACTAGCGAGTGTTACTCAAAGGTCAAGCTTCAGAAATGGGTATCCCCACCTGGGTGCTTTATAAATGCCAGGAGGCCGTGAAGCCAGTCAAATGGGAAAGGCTCTCTGTGTGCCTGTGGCCAGATGGATTTTGGATCCCTTCATTGGCCCTGCAGGGCCCTGAGCTGAAAGGAAATGGCTTAACCCACAAACACTTATGAGTATTAATTGTGTGCTTGGCCCTGTCCTGGCTGTGGGGGAATATGAAAAAGGTCATGCCCTGGCCTATTTTGCTCAGTGGTTAGAGCATTGGCCCGCGGATCAATGAGACCCGGGTTCGATTCCAGCCTAGGGCATGTACCTCAGTTACAGTTTGTCCCCGGCCCTGGTTGGAGTCGCGCAGGAGGCAACCAGTTGATGAGTCTCTCACATCGATGTTTCTCTCTCTTTCTCTGTGTGTCTCTCTCTCTCCCTCCCTCCTACTCTGAGGATAAATGGAAAAATATCCTTGGGTGAGGATAAAAAAACGAAAAGAAAGACAAAGGCCAGATTGTGATGCTGTGTTGGAAGTACTTAGACCAGAGTTGAGAAGACAAGCTGACTGTGGAGGAGCAGAGGATCCCACTGTGTGCAGGGCCAAAGGAGAAGACACTGGCATAGGAAGGCAGAGGCAGAGAATGCTCAGAAGCTCAAGAGAGTGGATACAGCTTTCTATAGGAGGTGGAAATATGTGAAGACAAAGTTAATTGTTTTTTATTTATTTATTTTTTTCTTTTATTGATTTTAGAGAGAGAAGAAGTGAAAGAGAGAGAGAGATAGAAGCATCGATGAGAGATAACATCGATAGGTTGCCTCCCGCATGACCCCCACTGGGGATCAGGCCCACAACCTGGGCACGTGTCCTGGCTGGAAATCAAACCGGAGACTTCTTGGTGCATGGGTTGATGCTCAACCACTGAGCCACACCGGTGGGAGGACAAAGTTAATCTTTGAGGCTCATCTCTGTATCTCTATCTTCAAAATAACTTCTTTCCTTTTCTGGCCCCAATTAAGAGATTGTATTAATTTTCTATTGCTGCCTAACAAATTACCAAAAATTCAGCACCTTAAAACATTAATTAATTAATTAATTAATTACTTCCTACACTGTTCTGTAGGTCATATATCCAGGCAGGACATGCTGGCTGTCAGCTGGGGGTTGCTCTCAGCTCCAAGAGGCCACCCCCTCACTTTTCCATGTAACCCTGTCCATCTTCAATCCAGCAACTGCCTCAAACACCTCTCGTGTTTTGAATCTCTGACTTTCTCCTCTGTTATCAGCTGGAGAAAAACTCTGCTTTTAAGGGACTCTTGTGATTAGGTCAGGTCCATCCAGTTAATCTTCTGTTGATTAGCTTAAAATAAACTGATTAGTAACCTTAATTGCATCTGCAAAATCCCCTTTGCCATGTGCTAACATAATCACAGTCTTGGGGATTCAGGTGGTAATGGGGGGGTGTTTAGGATTCTGCCTACCATTGGTATATTAATAGAAGGGCAGTAATGAAGGGCTAACCTCAGGCATTGGCAGGAGGGATGGAAGAGAGAAAGGAAGCTAAGTGTGGCAAGGACTTGTTACATGGTAAGCACTGTACCAGGCATTTTCACAAATGTCATCTCCATCCTCACATCAAAGCTATAAAGTAGGTATTGTTATCATTATCCTCATTTTATTAGTGGGAACACTGAGTCTAAAGAGAGAGAGAGAGAGAGAGAGAGAGAGAGAGAGAAAGAGAGAAAAGGCACAGCTACTGAATGGCAGCTCTAATTCCAAAGCTTCCTCTTTCTACTCCACCATCCTGGGAAAGAGGAGGAAGGTGATACGACAGATATTGGGGAGATAGAGTGCACAGCTCTTGGCAATTGATTTGCTGTGGGGACAGGAAAGAGAGGAATCTAAGGTGATCTAAAGCTCTGAGTCTAGAGGAGAGGGAGGATGCTGGTGTCATGAACAGACATAAACCGAAGGGCTAATTCAGCCGTGCATATGGGAAGGACACTGGGTTTCTGTGTGGATTTCAAATATTTGGTATCCCCATGCTCTGTTAATTTATTCATTTATCTTCAGAGAATCTGGTTCTCTCAGCAAGGAGAGGCCAGGGCCCCCAGTCTTGGTGCCTGGTGACTGTTTTAAGGCCTAGGCGTAGCTGAGAACCCTGCAGGTGCTATGTTCAAGCAGAGGGAGGGTGAGGAGGTTGGGCTCATCACTAGTCATTGGCAGTATCAGAGCTGAATACAGAAACCCCTCTTTGCCAAGTGTCTGGGCAGCACTTGGTGTTCAGGCTGCCTTGACATTTTTGGACTCTGATGCCAGAGCGCACAGATGGGTCCTACTGTGACGTTGGTGTGAGGACAGGGAAGTTATGGCGCCTGCCCCTGGTACTCCTCTGAACCACCATTTCTGGTAAAGCAGATCACAGGCAACTCGTATTTCACTGTCCCTGTTCCTCTCCTCATCCTGTTTCCCATGACTACAAAGATGCTTGATGGACAATATGGGATCTCTGTAAGGTCAGACCCCTTTCTGCAGGAGGCTTGGCGGATTAGGTGACGTACGTGTCAGTGTGCGTCAGAGTTGCTTCTTGACCTCAGTTTCTCCGCACTATGGGACTTCACCACTCACAGGAGGAGGGAACTTGTCCGTGGCCTCGTCCTTGCCCTGTTTTCGAAGACTTAATCTCAACGATACTAATACACTCATAGAAATTGTTGTAATTAAGAGTTTCAAAGGAGATATGATTAAATTGGATGTTTTCTCTAAGGGCTATTCCAACTACAATTTTCTGTGCTTTGGGAATTTAGTTGAGAGGGGAGGTAGCACTGACAAGGCTGATGACAGGGAGGAGGGCCTCCTTCCTGGGGCATTAAAGGATGACAGGGTTGAGTTGGTTGACAGGGGAAAGGCAGGCCTTCCGAGCTGTGGGGAGAGCTGAACAGAGTTTTTTTTTTTTTTTTTACCCTCACCCGAGGGCATTTTTCCATTTTTTGTTCTGATAGAGTGGGAGGGAGAGAGGAAGAGAGAGAGAGAAACACTGACGTGAAAGGGATACATCAAGTGGCTGCCACCCGCATGACCAACCAGGGCCGGGGCAAACTGCAACCAACCGAGGTACGTGCCCTTAGAGGGAACCAAACCTGGGTCTCTCTGGACCATAGGCCGATGCTCTAACCGCTGAGCCAAACTGGCCAGGGCAAGACCTGCAGGTTTGAACGCATGTGAACCTAGTGGTCTGAACTGAGGGAGGTAGTGCTACCTTAATCTGAGGAAATGACTCTCTGCCCTCTTCCTTCCCCCTTTAACTAAGAACACTTGGGACTTTTTAGCTTCCGCCTCTGTCCTAGGTGTACAGATGGGTTGATAGGGAGCGCTTCTTTCTGCCCAGTCTCAGGGGCACATCTGTAGAATACTGTTTTCTCTTCAGGTTCACTCCTGCCTCCCAGTCGATATCCTTCCCTTGTCCTACTCTGTTTTCTTTAGAAAGTCCTATTTTAACCAAGGAATTTGTCTCATTTTCATTTTCATTTTTTTCAGACAATTGCATTGAAGTCGAATGCATTTAAATGTCATTATATAGTTTATCTAACATTAGTTTACCTCTCTATGGCAACCACGACTCTATTTCATGTTTTATCATTGTACATTCTAGAGGCACATAGGAAGATGGGGCCGGTTTTTGGTCCTAATGGTGTGGAGATCTTTCCTCTTCAGGCAGGTGGGTAACACTGGACAGGAGATCCCTTTCTGTTCTTTGAATCTGACTACAACAGAAATAAGTAACTCCAGTGATCATATAAATCATGAGGAAATGAGTTTACTCCATTATTAGTTAGGGTTCTGTTATTACACACACAGAAATCAACTGGAGTTAGTTTAAGCCAAAGAGTAGACTTTATTTATTTAAAAAATGTTTTCCTTTATTGATTTTAGAGAGAGAGGGAGAGAGATATAGAAACATCGATGAGAAAGAACATCAATTGGCTGCCTCCTGCATGCCCCCCACTGGGGATTTGGCCCACAACCCGGGCATGTGTCCTGACTGGGAATTGAACCGGTGACCTCTTGGTGCATGGGTCGACGCTCAACCACTGAGCCACACTGATCAGACGAGTAGACTCTATTTAAAAGACTCAGAGATATATCATGAGATCAAAGGACAGGAAAACCTGTGGGACTCAGGAAGGGACATGAATGAGGAGCTGGGTAGCCATGAAGAAGCAGTGTGTAGGCACTGTGCAGGTGTGCTGTGGCAGGTGGGCTGTCCTGCCTCCCGTCCACATGTGAGGCAGAAAAGGCCTATCCCTTTCTAAGGGATTCCGTCCATCTAAGAGACTAGCCAAGACTAAATGAAGATCTGTTATTTCAGATTCCAAATGTGTTCTGGAGAATTGCCTTTAGTCCTATCAACAGAGACCAATGTGGGGTCACAGAACACAAAGCCTGGCTGTTGGAGGCCTGGCCTGAGGGTAGGCTTACTTCATCAGAAGGGGCTTACTCCAGGTGTCCATTTGCTAAAACAGACAGATGGTCAACAACTCATTGTTATTGGGATGATTGTCATGTTTCACAATGAACAAGAGACAGTGGTGGCAATGGAGATTGAGTGATGGGAGGAACTACATAAAAGATCCAAATCTGGCTTGTTTCTGGTCCTCGGTTCTTTTTTTTTTTTTTATCCTCACCCGAGGACATTTTTTGTTCAGATAGAGAGGGAGGGAGAGAGAGAGAGAAACATCGACGTGAAGGGACACATCGAGTGGCTGCCACCCACACGACCAACCAGGGCCGGGGACAAACTGCAACCGAGGTACGTGCCCTTAGCGGGAACCGAACCCGGGTGTCTCGGGACCGCAGGCCGACGCTCTAACCGCTGAGCCAAACCGGCCAGGGCTGGTCCTCGGTTCTTTATGGTTTGTCCAATTTTTCAGTAGAAGCCTTGAAAGATATAGAACTTGGTTAAGAAATCAACTTGGTTAGTGTTGCTCCCTAACCACGTTCTTTTTTTTTTTTTTAATCCTCACCCGAGGATATTTTTCTGTTTATCATCAGATAGAGTGGGAGGGAGGGAGAAGGAAGGAGAGAGAGAGAAACATCGATGTGAGAGAGACACGTCAACAGGTTGCCTCCCGCACGACCCCGACCAAGGCCGAAGATGAACTGCAACCGAGGTACGTGCCCTTGACCGGAATCAAACCTGCAACTCATTGGTCCGAGGGTCGACACTCTAACCGCTGAACCAAACAGGCCAGGGCCACATTCTTTTTTTAAAAAAGTGCTTAACTGAATCATTTGAAAGTTTTTGTTGTAAGGGATGCAGGCTTAAAAAAAAAAAAATTGATTCTTTCAAGGCAATTGGTGAGCTATTGGTAGAGAACTGCTAAGAAATTTTTTTTTTTTCATGGATTTGTTGGAACAGGCTTCTACCTGATGGACTAATACATTTTCATGTTTCTTAAGAACTACTGTGTGTGTGTGTTTGTTTATATATGCATTTTTTGTTGTTGTTGTTAATCTTCAGCCGAGGATATTTTTCCATTGATTTTTAGAAGGGGGGGGAGAGAGAGAGAGAGAGAGAGAGAGAGAGAAAGAGAGATCCATTGGTTACCATTGGTTACCTACCACAGGATCCTGACCAGGGCCAGGGATCCAACCTGCAACTAAGGCTCATGCCCTTGACTGGGAATCGAACCCAGGGCCCTTCAGTCTGTGGGCTGAAACTCCAACTGCTAAGCCAAACCGGCCAGGGTGAGAACTTTTTTTTTTTGTAATAGAAATAGTACTTAATACTGGTCTTAGGGACAGAAGACTGGTTTGGGTGGCTGGGCAAATAATTTAGTATCTCTGAGCCTCAGTTCTGTTTCTGTGAAATGGGATCAGTAACAGGATCTACTTCTTTTTTTTTTTAATCCTCACTCGAGGACACTTTTCCATTTTTTGTTCAGATAGATTGGGAGGGAGAGAGAGGGAGAGAGAGAGAGAGAGAGAGAGAGAGAGAGAGAGAGAGAGAGAGAGAGAAACATCGACATGGAAGGGACACATCGAGTGGTTGCCACCCCCACGACCCATCCAGGGCCAGGGAGATACTGCAACCAAGGTACGTACCCTTAGTGGGAACCGATCCCGGGTCTCTCTGGACCGCAGGTCAACGCTCTAACTGCTGAACCAAACTGGCCAGTGCCAGGATCTACTTCTTAGTATCACTAAGATTACATGAATTAATGCATGTTTTGTGCTTGGTATCTTTCTTTGCATATAAGCATCCAGTAAATGCAATCTTACAAAAATAATTGACTAAGCCTGTTTGCTAATAGTTAAGGTTAATAAGAAAAGAACATATTGTGCTTGTTTATTTTTTTTTAAACATACTTTGTGAATAACACTTTAAAAATATTTGCTAAGTAGCCTATGTTTAGCCTATATTTTATTTATTTATTTATTTATTTATTTATTTATTTATTGTTAATACTCACCCGAGGATATATTTCCATTTATTTTTAAAATTTATTTATTTTTTAAATATGTTTCTATTGATTTTTTACAGAGAGAGAGGAAGGGAGAGAGATAGAAACATTGATGTGGGAAATAAATATCGATTGGCTGCCTCCTGCATGCCTCCTACTGGGGACTGAGCCCACAAGCTGGGCATGTGTCCTGACTGGGAATTGAACCGGGACCTCTCAGTGCATGGGATGATGCTTAATCCACTGAGCCACACTGGCAGGGCTCCACTGATTATTAGATAGGATGAAAGAGAGGGAGGGGGAGGAGAACAAGAGAGATACATCGATGTGAGAGAAACATCAATTGGTTGCCTCCCACATGACCCTGACTGGGGTCGGAGATGGAACCTGCAACTCAGGTACATGCCCTTGACTGGGAATCAAACCCATGACCCTTCAGTCTGAAGGCTGACACTCTATCCACTGAACCACATGGCCAGGGCTATATTTTATTTTTAAAAGTAAGAAAAGTGGGCTTTTTGTATGTCATAAGAAAGGCACCCTTTGCTTAAGGCTTTTGGCATGAGATCTTGTTTTTTTAATTGTAAAATGCATATAACATAAAATTTACCATCTTAAACTTTTTTTTTTTTTGTTAATCCTCACCTGAGAATATTTTTCCATTGATTTTTAGATAGAGTGGAAGGGAGAAAAACATTGATGTCAGAGAGATGCATTAATTGATTGTCTCCTGCACAACCTTGACCGGGGCTGGGGATAGAACCTACAACCCAGGTATGTGCTCTTGACTGGGAATTGAGCCCGAGACCCTTCAGTCCGTGGGCCGAAGCTCTAACCACTGAGCAAACCAGCCAGAGCCCATCTTAAACATATTGAAGTGTGCAGTTCAGTGGTAGAAAATACATTCATAAAATATATTTATCTTTTTGTGACTGGCTTATTTCACTTAGCATAATATCATCAAGGTTCATCCATGTTGTAGCATGTATCAGAATTTCTTTCATTTTTAAGGCTGTATATTACCTGGTATGGATAGACCTTTTTTTTTTTTTTCATTCTGGAATGTAAAGCTCTTTTTTTTTTTTCTTTATTGATTTTAGAGAGAGAAGAAAAGAGAGAGAGAGAGCTGGAAACATTGATGAGAGAGAACATCGATTGGCCATCTCCTGCATGCCCCCAACCAGGGATTAGGCCCACAACCTGGACATGTGCCCTGACCGGGAATTGAACCGGTGACCTCCATGTGGGTCAATGCTCAAACCAGTGAGCTACATGGGCCAGGCTAAAGCTCTTTTTAATTAAAGCATAATTGACATACAATATTATATTGGTTTCAGGTGTATAACAGTGATTTGACATTTATATACCTTACAAAGTAATCACCATAAGAAATCTAGTAACCATCTTGTGATATAACTGATTGTATTCCCTATGCTGTACTTCTCATTCCTGCGTCTTATCTATTTTATAACTGGAAATTTGTACCTCTTAATTCCCTTCACCTTTATGTCCATGCCCCCACCACCCAACCCTCTGGCAACTGTGATTTTGTTTTCTGTATCTATGAGTCTGCTTGTTCATTTGTTTAGTTCTTTGGATTCCACACATAAGTGAAACAATACAGTATTTTCTTTCTCTGACATATTTTATTTACCATAATATCCTCTAGGTCTTGGGCAGACTACCTTTTGTTTATCCATTCATCAGTTAGTGGACACTTGGGTTGCTTTCATCTTTTGGCTGTTGAGAATAATTGTGCTATGAACATAGGTGTGTAAATATCTTTCTGAGACCTGCTTTCAATTCTTTTTTTTTTTTTTTTAATCTTTATTGTTGGATGTAAAATGTATTACAGATGTTCCACATTTTTCCCCCATTGACCCCCTCCTCCCCATCCCGCCCCGCTCCTGCCTTTTCCCACACTATTGTCTGTGTCCATTGGTTATGCATATAAGTTCTTTGGTTTATTTCCCCTCCCCCCCAACCCCTTTCCCTTTGAGGGTTGTCAGTCTAGCAATGAATTTGTACTTCTTAATCTCTTCACCTTTTTCACCCATTCCCCCAACCCCCCTTCCAACTGGCAACCAACAAAATGTTCTCTGTATCTATGAGAATGTTTCTGTTCTACCTGTTCATTTTGTTTGTAGATTCCATTGTCGATAGATATGTATTCATTGCCATTTTGTTTGTTCATATATTTTATCTTTTTCTTCAAAAAGACCCTTCATCATTTCATATAATAACAGTTTGGTGGTGATGAACTCCTTTAACTTTTTCTTGTCTGGGAAAGTCTTTATATGTCCATCGATTCTAAATGACAGCTTTGCAGGATAGAGTAACCTTGGTTGTAGGTTCTTGCTTTTCATCACTCTGAATATTTCTTGCCACTCCCTTCTGGCCTGAAAAGTTTCTTTTGAGAAATGAGCTGACAGCCTTATGGGAACTCCCTTGTAGGTAACTATCTGCCTTTCTCTTGCTGCTTTTAAGATTCTCTCTTTGTCTTGAACCTTTTGCATTTTGATGATGATGTATCTTGGGGTTCATCTTGTTTGGGAGTCTCTGTGCTTCCTGGACTTGTATGTCTGTTTCCTTCACCAAGTTAGGAAAGTTTCCTGCCATTATTGTTTCAAACAGGTTTTCGATTTCTTGTTCTCGCTCTTCTCCTTCTGGCACCCCCAAGATGCGAATGTTGGCACATTGAAGTTGTCCCAGAGGCTCCTTACACTATGCTCATTTTTTTGAATTCTTTTTTCTTTTTTCTGTTCTGATTGGGCATTTTTTGCTTCCTTAGATTCTAAATCGATGATTTGCCCCTTGGATTTACGTACTCTATTATTGAAGCTGTGTAAATTATTCTTTATTTCAGTTAATGCCTCCTTCAATTCTAACTGTGCATCCATGATTTCTGACTGGTCCTTTTTTAAGCTCTTGAGGCCCTCGCTAAGTTCACCGAGGTTCTCACTAAGTTCATTGAGCATCCTTTTTTTTTTTTATCCTCACTCAAGGACATTTTTTTTTTTTTTTTTTTTTTGATATTTTGTTCAGATAGAGTGGAAGGGAGAGAGAGAGAGAGAAACATCGATGTGACAGGGACACATCGAGTGGTTGCCACCCACACAACCCAACCAGGGCCAGGGACAAACTGCAACCGAGGTACATGCCCTTAGCGGGAACCGAACCCGGGTCTCTCAGGACCACAGGCCGATGCTCTAACCGCTGAGCCAAACCGGCCAGGGCTCATTGAGCATCCTTATAAGCAGTATTTTGAACTCAACATCTGTTAGGTTGCTTATCTCCATTTTGCTTAGTTCTTTTCTTGGGGTTTTGTTCTGTTCTTTCATTTGGGACCTGTTTCTTTGTCTCCTCATTTTGGCTGCCTCCCTGTGTTTGTTTCAGTGTATTACTTAAGGAGAGGTATGGGGCTAGCTGAGACCAGATGCTGCTCGTTTGAAAGAATTTAGGAAAAACCTGAAGCAGGATCCAAGACAGGCCAATCCTATGGTTAAGCAAGTGGCAACAGCTTGGGTGGACCTGAAAGTTGGGTGGGGCGGGGTGGGGCCTCAGGGAGTCACCAGGGCGGGGCTACCAGTGTGAGCCAGGTTGCTGGAGTCCCAGATATGGTGGCTGTCTGCCACCCCAGGGAAGGGCTCACCAAAGGAACAAAGGCCTCTTACAGCACGTTTGTCCCAGAGAAAGCCCCCTCTCCAACGCCAAACAGCTCAGTTCTTCCCTGTATGTCTCTGGTGCCCCTCGAGCTGCCTCCCCTCCAAGCTTAGAGGGAGAGTCCGATAAGTTCGCGTGGGCCCTTTAAGGAGCTGCCTGGGGCTCCAGCCGCTTCAGCCTCCCTGAGCCTCAGTTCCTGCTGGTTTTTCCAGCCAGAAGTTATGGGGACTTCTCTTCCTGGCACTGGAACCCTGAGTGGGGCACCTGGTGTGGGACGGGGACCCCTCAGTCCTTAATAAGGACCTTCCCAGCTGAGGTATCCTCCTGATTTTTATCTGCCACACTTGGGTGTGGGACCAACCCGCCCCGATGTGGCTGCTGCTTTAATTCCGTAGTTGTAGGACTTCCATTCAGCTTGATTTCAGTCAGTTTTGAATGATGGTTGTTCTGTAGTTTAGTTGTAACTTTGATGTGGTTGTGGGAGGACGCGATACCGCGTTTACCTATACCGCCATCTCGACCGGAAGTCCTCCTGCTTTCAATTCTTTTGAGTTTATATCCATAAGTGAAATGGCTGATAATTCTATTTTTAAATTTTTGAGGAAGTGCCATACCGTTTTCTGCAATGGCCGCACCATTTTCATTCTTATTAACAATGTACAAGGGCTCCAAGTTCTTCACATCCTCGCCAACACTTTGTTATTTATTTATTTTATAGTAGCCAACCTAACGAGTGTGAGATGATAGCTCATTGTAGTTTTGACTTTCCTTTCCTTGATGATCAGGGACGTTGAACATCTTTTCTTGTGCTTGCTGGCCATTTGTATACGGGTCGTGAGATCCTGATGAAGATATCAATGCCATCTGATGCATGCCATGTACTAGTTGTAGGAAAAGTACCTAAAGGGCTAAACTACAATCTTTTTTTTTTTTTTTAATCCTTACCCAAGACATTTTCCCCATTGATTTCTAGAGAGAGAGTGAAAGGGAAGTAGAGGAGCAGAGAGAAAGAAACATCAATGCAAGAGAGACACATGGATTGGTTGCCTCCCTCACGAACCCTGACTGGGGTTAGGATCAAACTTGCAACCCAGATACGTGCTCTTGCCTGAGAATCAAACCTTCGACCCTTTGGTGCTCAGGTTGACGCTCTACTCACTGAGCCACACAGGCCAGGGCCTATGGAGACAGAAGGTAGATTAGTGGTTGTCTAGGAAAAGAAGGGGGAGGGGGAGGAAGGCGGAGGGGTAGAATGGGGAGTGACTGCTAATGGGTATGGGATTTATTTTTGGGTGTAATGAAATATTCTAAAATTAGATAATGGTGATGGTTTCACAACTCTGAACATACTAGAAACGACTGAATTGTGCAATTGGATGAATCTTATGTTTGTGAAGTATATCTCAATAAAACTGGTTCAAAATTCTGCCTTTTTAAAGAAGAACTAAAATAGTAATAGTGATAATAGCAAATGTTACTACTTACTGGCCAACTCTATTGAGTAGGAGTGAATGTTACAAATTTTTGGTGAATTTACATTTCTGCTCAGAATTTCGGTCACTCTCTCTCTCTCCCTCTGCTTTCCCAAATCAGTTCTTATTCCTCAGTCTGATTCTGTCTCATGTAAGTATATCTTAGGTTCTTCTAACCCAGGAAACCTTTTCATTTCATCTGAAGGGGCAAACGAACCTCCTTTGGCAGAAAAACCATTAGACAGGCCCTGGGTGTCTCTGGGCCTCACCTCCTCTGGATTTGCAGAGGCTGACTGGAGAGAGAATATTATGATTGATGGGTCTCCTCAGGAAGGGTAAGCAACTGCCAAAGCTGTGTTACACAGGGCTTTAAAAGGTGCCCTCCCAATTCCCACACCTAAGTTACTCCCCTTCATTTGATGGCCTGAAGTCACACCATTAGTTCCATAGCCCTGGATGTGTTATCATGGCATGAGGCCAGCCCCTAGATAGCCAGGAAATCCCACCCAGACCAGAGCTTTCTCAGGCTGAGAGCCTTTGAGCGTAAATCACAGATGTGCATGTGTATGAGGAACCTTTCTAAGACTTCGCTCTGCATGTATCCAACTTAGCAGGTTTCTCCTTAGTGAATCTGGAGGGGTGCCCCCTTGCAAGCTTATTGGTCTGGTGAGAAAGGTTAGTGGCTAAGTAAGCTAGAGGAAAGATGGCAAATAGTTTAAGGTTGGAGGTGCTAGAAACATATTTGGATAGAATTTGGTAGAGGGTGGTCAAGCCCTTCTCTTCCAACAATGATACTTCTATAGGCTTTAGATATTACTAAAAAAGAGGGTTACCCCTTCACCCACCTTCTTTTTCAAGATGAGGAAACAGAGCCAGAGAGAGGAAATGACTGGCTCAGGGCTGCATGGCCAATTAGTAGTAGAGCAGAGCTCCCAGTTCTCCAGCTGTGCACATTCCACTCCAGCTTCATACATCCGATCTAGCCAAGCCAACTGCCTCTGGCTGCAGAGCCCCCGATGCAGAGGAGCCAGTACAACGGGAGGACACTGATGCAGCCCTCTCCAGAGGGCTTTCTGAGCTACAAATGTCCACATGTTTCTCCTGTGGCTTTCTGTGGAGTGGACTTCTCTCCTGGTTTGCCTTCTACCTTCTCTGCTGTAGCCCCCTCAGTCTTCAGGCCAGTACCATCTGGAATTGGAATTCTGCTAAGGATCTCCGTAACTCTGCCCACCCCCTCCGCCATGTTCTGCCATGTGGGCCTACACCAATGCAGAATTACCAAGTACAGAGCACTCTTCTTTTATTTATTTCTGATTGCTAGGGAGAAAAATGTTACTTCGCAGACTTTAGGGCCTTAGCACGTTAGTGACAATGAAAAAAAAAAAAAAGATTTGTAAAATCTTCTATTTACTATATTCTCTCATGCTCTTCTTTTCTGATTTGCACCATGGTAATGGTCTGTGGCTTAAATAGGTGAAACATCCAAGCCAGGAGGGGCTATTTCTTTTTTATTAAAAAATTTTTTTTTCTTTATTGATTTTAGAGAGAGAGGAAGGGAGAAGGAGAGATAGAAACATCCATGAGAGAGAACATGGATTGGCCGCCTCCTGTATGACCCCCACTGGGGATCAGGCCCACAATTGGGCAAGTGCCCTGAACGGGAATCCACCTAGTGACCTCTTGGTGCATGGGTCGCTGCTCAACCACTGAGCCACACCAGCCGGGCAGGAGGGGCTATTTCATCCCCTGGCCTTACAGCCTGCTCCTCTGTTGCGACGCACATTTTATTCTCTGAGGTCAGGAGTCCTAGAAAGCTCTCTATGTCTTGGAAAGTCTGGCCTGCACTCCTTGTACAAAGGAAGATGCCTCTTCCTCCTTCTCTCCAACTCTTTCTTCCTTTCCTCTCTTTTACGTCCTTTATCCTGCTTCTTTTCTTTGCCCTCTTCATTTCCAGATTTTCTTGCCCTTGTGACCAAAAGTCAACTAGTTACTACCCATCTCATGCTGTATCAGCAATGTGGATATTTTTAGTGTGCAGATTATGATGATACAGTTGGCTCATTCATTGTTGTTTGTGATCTCAACCATCTGCGAATGAGTCAGGTCAGAACCTAGCTTGAGAGGCCAGGCTGTTTCCAGGGTGGGAATCTCTTCTTCATTATTTAACTCAAGAAGTTAGCCAATTGGAAGGTCTTGTTGCCTCTCGATGCAGGGTGTAGCAGGGAAGCCATGCACCCTGAGGTCTGTGCTTGTTTCCATCTTTGCACCTTGCCCCCAATCCACTCTCAGGCAGAAGTCCTAGATTGGCAGAACTCAGATGCCCCTCTATTGTAATGACTCCCACGATGCATTCTGATTTTTTGTTTGCAAGTTAGTCTATACCCCTAGATTCGAGGGAGCATTTGGAGCATGTGGCTGACTGATCATTGCATCCACTGTGCCATCGCACTGGCGCATAGCATGTGCAAGGTGTAAAGCGGCCTCTGCTATTTGAGCTTTCATGGCATTTATTATGTGTAGCCTGCACAGTATAGCACTTGACGCCTCTCGCCTCCTATTATTAGTTTTTTTTTTTTTCTGCAGGTGCCCTACTATGCCCTGCCCCCCAAATACAACTAAGAAAGAGATCTCCAGCCCTCACACAGGGTCTTACAATCACTGGGTCAGTGGTTCTCAACCTTCCTAATGCCGTGACCCTTTAATACAGTTCCTCATGTTGTATGTGGGCGTATCTGCATGTGGGCGGACTTGCCTGGAGACGGACAGAGGAGCGGTGTCTCGGTTCCTAAGACCATTGGAAATATGTGTTTTCCGATGGTCTTAGGTGACCCCTGTGAAGGGGTCATTCGACCCCCAAAGGGATCGCGACCCGCAGGTTAAGAACTGCTGCACTAGCTGGTCAATAGTGCTGAGCCAAATGAAAACGCTGCCATTTGACTGTTTTAAACCTGCAGAATACTATGTGTCTTTTGACAAAGAGACAACGTATTCATTTCTCAGGTAAGTACTGATGCAATTGATGGCAGAGTCCTCAGGCCTCCTTCCAGTGTGGGAGGTTCTTCCCTTCTCTCTCCCAATATGGTCTCCCTTCAGGTGTAAAAAAACTCCAAACTTAAAAAATCTCAAATCCCATGTCAGTTTATTGATTTTCATCAAAAGATAGCCCTGGCCGGTTTTCGGCTCAGCGGTTAGAGCGTCGGTCTGTGGTTCAGAGACACCCGAGTTCGGTTTCTGCTAAGGGTACGTACCTCGGTTGCAGTTTGTCCCTGGCCCTGGTTGGGGTCATGTGGGTGGCAGCCAGTAGATGTGTCGCTCTCACATCAATGTTTCTTTCTCTCTCTTCCTCCCTCTCTCCCTCTCGCTCTATCTGAAGATGAATGCAAAAATGTCCTCAAGTGAGGACAAAAAAAAAAAAAAAAAAGATAAAACTGTCACCCTGGCCAATTTGGCTCAGCGGTTAGAGTATCAGCCTATGGACTGGAGAGTCCAGGGTTTGGTTCCCACTAAGGGCACGTACCTCGGTTTCAGTTTGTCCCTGGCCCCGGTTGGGGTTGCGTGGGTGGCAACCACTCGATGTCTCTCTCTCACATCGATGTTTCTCTCTCTCTCTTTCTCCCTCTCTCCCTCCTGCTCTATATGAAGATACAAGCAAAAATGTCCTCGGGTGAGGATAAAAAAAAAAAGATAGAACTGTCACACTAACCAGCTATCACCTTCTCTTGCAGCAGGAAGATATCCCCATAAGGACAACTTGGCACCCCAAAGTTGCTTGGTGGGCAGTGGCCTCAGATGATCTCTAGACCGCAGGCCGACGCTCTAACCGCTGAGCCAAACCGGCCAGGGCAACCTCAGATGATCTCAAAGGGAGTGTGCTCAGGGCCTGTGCGGGGATGGCTGGCCTGAAGTAGATGATCCCAGCCCAGCTGAGTGCCATCTCCAGCAAGCCCACTGCAGAAAAGGCAGGTTTTCTCTGCAGGACAGAATGTGCCCTGCGAAGGCAGTGAGAACTGGTCAGAGACCATGCTCAGATAATCATGGGGTCCTGGGGTGATCCTGAGCACAGTTTGATCCCCCTGGGGGAAGACAGTGGGGTTGATTTGGATGATTTCCCACTCCTCAAACAACCCATGATGGCCGTGGCTAAAACAAGGAGGAATCATCTCCCAGAATATAGTTTTTCCTCCCTCCTCCCTTGTCTCCTTCCTTTTCCCTCTTCCGTCCTTCCTAAATTCTTTATATCTTTCTTTATTCTTTTTTTCCTGGGGTCTTTTAAAAATTTATAAATTCTTTTTAATGAAGCGCACATATTTTAAATGTACAGTTCAATAAGATTTGACAAATACGTACATTCATATAACTACCATGTTGATCTCCCCAGAAAGTTCTCTTGTGCCTTTTTCATTTAAGTCCCTCCACAAATGTCCATCAGCTGAAATAATAAATGAATAGATAAACAAAATTTGGTCTATCCATACAACAGAATGTTATCCAGCCACAAAAAGGAATGAAGTACGGACACATGTTACAACATGGATTAAGCTTGAAAACATTATGCTGAGTCAAAGAAGCTGAGCACAAAAGACCACATGTTGTATGGTTCCATTTATATGAAATGTCCAGAACAGGCAAATCTATAGAGACAGAAAACAGGTTAGTGGTTGCCAGGGGCTGGATGGGGACTGAGTGCTAATGGGTATCAAGTTTCTTCGGGAATTAAATAGTGGTGATAGTAGCATAACTCCAAACATACTAAAAATGACCACATTGTACACTTTAAAAAGGTGAACTTTATGGCACATAAAATATATCTCAATAAAGCTGTTATTTACTTTGTAAAGTATATGATTGTCAAACCACTACGCTGTACACCTGAAACTAATACAAAATGATATTGAATGTAAACTCTAATTGAAAAATAAAATAAATAAAAATAAAAAGGCAAAAAAATTAGGAGACTGGCCCACAATAAGAGTTATCAATAGAAATGACTTCTTACCTAACTATATGGCAGGGCAAACTAATAATTATTGAACATGTGCTCTCCTCAAAATTACCTTCTGAATCCCTAAGGTGCATTACCTCATCCCTAGCTCAGAATGTCTTACGTACCTCAGTTTCCCTTTCTGTCTCTGAACCTCTCATGTATGTGACTCTCTGACTCTCTCATGTACCCAGGGTTCCCATACATATGTATGTAATTAAATTCTATCATTTTCTCTTGTTAAAAAACAATCTATTATTAAAAAGAAAAAGTGTTTCACATCTACACAATATTACCTTTTAAAAATTATTTATGTTCTTTTCTCTTTTGCTTTTCTGTTTGCAAAAACTTTTCTCTTTTGCAAGCAAAAGATGGGATGACGATGGTATTGGTAATGGAGATGTGTGGTTGTAAAATAGGATTTATCTTAGAGGAATCATCAAAGAGCTATGCCTAAGTAACAGCCAGCTTCTGGAATATAACAATGTGATTTTTACAGTAGGAAAATAACCTTGAAACTCAGTCTCATGTATTAAAAAGGGAAGCCTAAAATTAGTTTTGTTTAGTTTTTATTCCATCTTTTAATTTATTTTTATTTTTTATCTTTTGTTTTTTAAATTAATTAATTAATTTATTTTTGTTACAGATGTTTCTCCTTTTTCCCCCACTGATACCCCCCTCCTCCACCCTCCCCACCCTGTCCCCAGCTTTGTTGTCCATGTCCATTGTTCATGCATATAAGTTCTGTGGTTTATCTCTCCCCCCACCCCCTCTTCTGGGGATTGTCAGTCTGTACCCCACTTCCACGTCTCTGGGACTAACCCATTCCTCAGACTGTTATGTTCATTATATTCCATAAAAAAGTAAGATCATGTGATATTTGTCTTTCTCTGCTTGGCTTGTTTTGCTTAGGAATACTCTCCAGGTCTCTCCATGTCGTCTCAAAGGATAAGAGATCTTTCTTTCTTACAGCTGCATAGTACTCCATTGTGTATATGTACCACAGCTTTTCTGTCCATTCGTCTCCTGATGGACACTTGGGCTGTTTCCAGATCTTAGCTATTGTAAATAGTGCTGCTATGAACATGGGGGTACATATATTCTTTCTGACTGGTGTTTCAGGCTTCTTAAGGTCTATTCCTAGAAGTGGGATCACTGGGTCAAATGGAAGTTCAATTTTTAACCTTTTGAGGTAACACCATATTGTTTTCCGTAGTGGCTGTACCAGTCTGCATTCCCGCCAGCAGTGTACTAGAATCCCCTTTTCTCCACACCCTCAGCAACACTTGTTTGATGATTTGTTGATGGTGGCCATTCTGACAGGTGTGAGGTGGTAATACCTCATTGTTGTTTTAATTAGCATCCCTCTGATGATTAGTGATGATGAGCATTTCTTCATATGTCTCTTAGCCATTTGTATGTCCTGTTTGGAGAGGTGTCTATTTAGTTCCTCTTCCCATTTTTGTTTGTTTATTTATTTATTTTTTGTATATGCCCCTAGCGGGAACCAAACTCAGGACTCTCTGGTCCGCAGGCTGATGTTTCAACCGCTGAGCCAAACTGGCCAGGGCTAGTTCCTCTGCCCATTTTTTAATCGGGTTCTTTGTTTTCCTTTTGTTGAGTTGTATGAGCACTCTATATATATCGGAAATTAACCCCTTATCTGATGTATCATTGGCAATTATGCTCTCCCATAGAGTGGGTTGCCTTTCCATTTTGGTGGTTGTTTCTTTTGCTGTGCAGAAGCTTTTGAGTTTGATGTAGTCCCATGTGTTCATTTTGTCCTTTGTTTCTGTTGCCTTAGGTGTTGTATCAGTGATAGTTCTGCTGCATATGATGTCTGAGATTTTGTTGCTACATTTTCTTCTAGAATTTTTATGGACTCATGAGTCACATTTAAGTCTTTTATCCATTTTTTTTTTTTTTTTATCATCCTCACCCGAGGACATTTTTCCATTTTTTGTTCAGGTAGAGTGGGAGGGAGAGAGAGGAACAGAGAGAGAGAAACATCGATGTGAAAGGGACACATCGAGTGGTTGCCACCCGCACAACCAACCAGGGCCGGGGACAAACTGCAACCGAGGTACATGCCCTTAGCGGGAACTGAACCCAGGTCTCTCTGGACCGCAGGCTGATGCTCTAACCACTGAGCCAAACCGGCCAGGGCCTTTTATCCATTTTGAGTTTATTCTTGTGTATGGTGTAAGTTGATGGTCTAGTTTCATTTTTGTGCATGTAGCTGTCCAATTTTCACAACACCATTTATTAAAGAGGCTGTCTTTACTCCACTGTATATACTCTTGCCCCCTTTGTCAAATATTAATTGAACATATTGTCTTGGGTCCATTTCTGGGTTCTCTATTCTGTTCCATTGATCTATCTGCCTGTTCTTGTGCCAGTACCAGGCATTTTTTTTATTACAGTGGCTTTGTAGTATAACCTGAAATCTGGTAATGTGATTCCTCCAACTTTGTTCTTCCTTTTCAAGATTGCTGTGGCTATTCGGGGTCTTATAAAATTAGTTTTTAATAATCCACTTTAACATGTCATAGGTCAATCCTGGAGTAATTAGTGCACAGATTTTTCTATAATATACAGAAGATAATGATTGTGCCTATTTACTAATAAATAATTTATTTTGTTATTAAGAGAGAGAGAGAGAGGGAGATAGAGAGAGAGAGAGAGAGAGAGAGAAAGAGAGAGAGAGAGGGAGATAGAGAGAGAGAGAGAGAGAGAGAAAGAGAGAGAGAGAGAGAAGGTAATGGAGCATTCCCATCACCCCAGAAAGTGCCTTCACACCATTTCCCAGTCAATTCCCATCCTACTTACCCTAAAGACAACCACAGTTCTGTTTTTTTCCAACATAGATTATTTGTGCTATCTGTTCTAGAACTTCATATAATTAGAATCATATATTTGATACTCATTTGTGTAAGGCTTCTTTCATTCACTCAGCATAATGTTTTTGAGATTTTTCCATGTTGTGACAGTAGTTTGTGCCTTTTTTTTTTTTTTCTTAAATTTTTGCTGAGTAGAATGACATTTACTACAGTTTCTTTATTTTCTTAAAGATGGCTTTTGGTTATTATGAATAAAACTATGGATTTTTTTCTTTGGATATTCTATACAAGGCTTTTTGTGTACATATGTTTACCTTTCTCTTTGGTAAATACCTAGAAATAGAATTGCTGGGCCATACAGTTTTATTTTTAGTTTTATAAGAAACCGACAGACCTTTCTCCAAAGTGGTTTTACCATTTTACACTCATCAACAATGTATGGAGTTTTGATTGTTCCACATCCTCACCAACATCTAGTGTTTGTCAGTCTTTTTTTTTTTTTTAATCCTCACCCGAGGACATTTTTCCATTTTTTGTTTAGATAGAGTGGGAGGGAGAGAGAGAGAGAGAGAGTGAGAAACATCGACGTAAAAGGGACACATAGAGTGGCTGCCACCTGCACGACCAACTAGGGCTGGGGACAAACTGCAACCGAGGCATGTGCCCTTAGCGGGAACTGAACCTCGGTCTCTCCAGACCGCAGGCCGACGCTCTAACCGCTGAGCCAAACCGGCCAGGGCTTGTCAGTCTTTTTTATTGTAGCCATTCGGATTGGAATGTTGGAAATTTTTAATTTTGATGAATTTCAGTTTATTAATTTTGTTAATGGTTACTGCTTTTTGTATTTTTAAGAAATATTTGCCACCTCAAGGACACAAAGATATTGTCCTATGCTTTCTTTTAGATACTATATGGTTTTAATTTTTCTTTTCTTTTTAAAAAATTTTTCTTTATTGATTTTAGAAAGAGAGAAAAGGAGAGGGAGAGAGACATAGAAACATCGATGAGAGAGAACATCGATTGGCTGCCTCCTGCATGCCCCCGACTAGGGATTTGGCCCACAATCTGGTCATGTGCCCTGACTGGGAATCGAACCTCTTCGTGCATGGGTTGACGCTCAATTACTGAGCCACACTGGCCGGGCTGATTTTAATTTTTCATTTAGGTCTAGGATCTATTTCAATTTAAAAAAATACTTTTTACTTCTATTTTTAATATTGATTATAGTGAGAGGGGAAGAAAGAGGGAGAGAGAAAGAGAAACATTGATGTAGAGAGAACTATTAACCTGTTGCCTCCTGCATGCACCCTGTTTGGGGATCGAACCTGCAACTTGGGAATGTGCCCTGACCAGGAATCCTACCGGCAACCTTTCAGTGCATGGGACAATGCTCAACCAACTGAGAAACATAAACCAGGGCAGATCCCTTTTGATTTATTTTGTTATGATATAAGGAATTGTGGTTCAATTTTTCCTTTTGCATAGACAATTATTCCAGCTCATTTGTTGAAAATAATTTTACCCCATTGAATTATCTTGGTATCTTTGTTGAAAATCAATTGACCATATATATGTAGGTCTATTTGTGGACTCTGTTTTCTATTCCACTGATCTGTTTATGTATGCTAGTGCTAATACCAAACTGTCTTGATTACTGTGGTTTATAGTAAGTCTTAAACAGCTAGGCTAAGTATTCCAACTTTGTTCTTTATTAAGATTATTTTGGGTATTCTAGGTCTTTTCATTTCCACTTAAATTTTAGACCGTGCTTGACAATTAAAAAAAAAAATAATGTCTTCTAGAATTTTTATCGGATTACATTGAATCTATAGATTAATTTGGGGAGAACTGGCATCTTAACAATATTGAGTCTTCCAATCCATGAATATGGCACTTCTCTTCATTTATTTAGGTTTCCTTTAATTTATCTCAATAATGTTTGGTAGTCTTCAGTGTAGAAGTCTTAAATTTATTCCTAAGTAGCATTTTTATTTTAATAGAGGAACTGGGAAGTCACAGAGGGGTGAAGGTAAAGTGGTGGATACTCACATGATGGGCTGACATTTGGGGTTGGGGCCCTATTCGGCACCCCAAATAACCACCAGCAAGAAGCAGCTGGGCATGCAGAAGATTCTCACGGAGTCCTCTCCATGTGGATGTCAGAATCAAGACAGTTCTCTGCCTGGGGACATGATAGCCGAGAAGTCTGTGTTTGATTATTTCCTTCATGCACTGAAATGAACACCCTCTTGGTTCTTCTTCTGGACACTGGGGATACTATGCTGGTCAAGCTCAGGCTGGTCCTGCTTCCTATCCCCTCTTGAGAGAAACTGCAATGCCTTCAACTCTGGATGAGTCTCCTCAAGCTGTTCCCTGCAGCAGTGGCCAGTGACCTTGGCAAGGGCCTGGCTTGAAGAACTGTGCTTTGGTGAGCTGGGAAATGTAGCAGAATCAATCACACACTTGGTAGAGCAAGATTAAAAAAGAGATGAGAAGAGACAGAGTACGAGAGAGGAGCTGAATGACTTCAGTGGCAGAGCACTAATGTAGGGGCCATGAATGCTTGAGGGTTGATCAGATAGCCTGCTTTCCCATGATGCTTTGGATTTCCAGTGGCTTTCTGGTTCCAGTGCCTGGGAGGCATTGCTCTCCTGGGATTTCTGCTCTTTCCACAAGGCTCAGATATTTGACTTTTCAGGGGTCTTTGAGGGCTGGCTCTGTGACTAAGTTTCCTCTGTTTCTTATTTCCACAAGTATCCTAACCGTATTGCCTACCATTTGCATGAATTAATGCCATAAATTGCTGCTTCCTACATCCAGGAGTGCCCAACACATATCTGAGAATCCCTTTGGGTCTATTGTGTTACCTCAGTTTGGAGCCTTTTGTTTTCCCCTTGGTTATGAGGTTATGTAAGTGTGTGCATGTGAACACAAATACCTAGGGCTCTACACTTTATCTTTGCCGTTTTGTCACAGGCAGAGGTCTTATTGATAATCTGGAGTGAGCCCATTGAAGGCATCCTGGATGGGTGGGTAGTCAGAAAGGCATATCACAGGGAAGATTTGAAAGAACTAGTGTTCTCAGGAGATGCTTGGGGACTTGCAAGACTGCCTGGGAGGAGCACATTTGTTCCTCATGCTATGGGCAGGAGAAGAAGCTATAGGGAAAACATTTTGGTTTAATGTAAAGAACTTTATAGGAGCTGTACAACCATGGAACAAGATTCTTTACCTGACTGTGATCCCAATATCCCTGGAATAAACTAGTACATGCTGTCAGAGACTCTTGAGCTGGACAGGATAATGTGACCGTCAAGATCCATTTGGTTCTGTGTCTAACACTTTACCAGGAATTGATTGCTGTTCTCATACCAAGAAGATGTCTCCTGGGAAGAGGAGTCCAAAGAGACATTTTGGAAGGTGAAATCTCGGGGAAGACATCAATGTGGAGAGGTGGTTTTGGCCAGGGACTTGCCATTGCCCCTCATATTAGACTGTAGCTGGTAAACAAGACTAGCCATGATCCATTTCACCACGTGGAAATGCCTTCCCTATCAACATTCTCACCAATTGTTTGTTTGTTGAAAGCCAGCTCTCCCAAACCAGATGGGCTAAGCTTCCAGCTTCCTTGCAGCCTCTATCTGTGAAAAAGTGTGGCACAAGGCTGGAGAAGAGAGTGGAAGATGCTGCTGCAGGAGACACCTAACTCAGGCACTTTAGGGAAGGCACCCTTCTCTCAGCATCAGCTTAGAGCTAACTTTTTTTTCTTTTTATGACTCAGTCATCAATAATTAGAAAAGCGTGCCGAGTTTTCTTCATTTCAGTCAGAAGTCCTGCACATGCTTAAGCTGTTGGTACCCTAGGAATTTACTTCTTTCTCATTTAAGGTCTTATAGGAGACTGTCCTTTCCAGTTGGTCCTCTTTGGAGGGACCCCAACCCCTTTATGGTTTCTTTGAGTGGAGGATAACACCCTTTCCTTCTGCTTTAGGTTCATCCCACCACTGATTTATCTTCTCATGTCTGGAGTCTTAAGTGGGGAAGCAGTGTCAGGACTAGAGATGTGGAATGCATCACTCCCTATCATGGAATGAGAAGCATCACGGGCTAAAAGAGCCTTGAAGTTGGACAAGCCTGAATTTGTTCCCACACTAATTAGCTATGTGGACTTGGGTAGTTTATTACCTCATCTAAGCTACAGTTTCTGCATCTATAAACATGAGGTGATGGCATCTCTAATACTTGATTGTTGTGTGGAAGCACCTAGTGTGGTACTTGGAGTTGAGTAGGAGCTCAATGAATGCAACCTCCCTTTCTCTACTTTTCATCACTCTCTGGATCTCTGATCTTTATTCCATCCAACACCTTCTGAGCAGCCATCCAACAGGCACACTGGTGGTCCCGGGTGCCAAAGAAGCAGTTTTATTGGATGAAAAGTATTGGTGCCTTTTAGAACTTGCAGAGAGATTCATAGACAGAGTAAGTGGCCACTTTATACTATTTCGAGCATGACCTGAGGAGTTGATACCTGACTCCATCTGTTACTTGTTTACTTACTCCCTGAGGCGGCCTGAAATTCCTCTCATTAGTCATTTCCATTTTAAAATTGTTTTCTGGAATCAATAGATTCACATGGAGATATAGTCTATAGACTGGAGTATAGAAAGCCATTTTCAAGGGTGGGAAGGAAGGCCAGGTTTGTTGTCTGTCTCTCATCCAGTAGCACATTGGATCCTTTAAAAATAAATTTAGTTGGCTCACACCTTGAAGTGGAGACTCTGTCATTTACCTTTTAAAAAAATCTGGAGCCTTGAGTGCAGGTCTTATCTACAACAGGAGGTCATCAACATTTTTTGATGATCCAGTGAATGTCTTTTTAAAATTATATGATTCTGACACATGCTACACATGGTTTGACCGTGAGAACATTATAGTAAGTGAAATAAGCCCGTCCCAAAAAGATAAATACTGTATTTTCTGCTTATATGAGGTACCTAGAGTCATCAAGGTCAGAGAGACAGAAAGTAGAAGAGTGGGTGCCAGGTGGTGTGGGAAGGGGAAATAGGAATTTGTTTAATGGGGACAGAGCCTCACTTTGGGAAGATGAAAAAGTTCTGGAGATGGAAGGTGGTGATGGTTGCACAACAATACAAGGGATCTTAACGCCATTGCTCTATATGCATAACATGGCTAAAATGGTAAATTTTGGTTATATATTTTTTAACACATTAAAAAATTATGTGGTCCCAGCTGGTGTGGCTCAGTTAGTTGGAGTATCATCCTGTATACCAAAAAATGGTGGGTTTGATTCCTGGTAATAGCACACACCTAGGTTTCAGGTTCGATCCCTGGTCAGGTACATATGGGAAGCAACTGGTCAATGTTTCTCTCTCACACTGATGTTTCTCTCTCTCTCCTCTCCCTTCCTCTTTCTAAAATCAATTCAAAAAATTGTATGTCTGTGTAATCTAATTGGTGTCCTAAATTTTTATTTTATTTTATTTTTTTGTTTTTATATGAATTTTTATTTATTTTTTTGTTACAGATATTTTAACTTTTTACCCCATTGGCACTCCCCCCCACCCCCACCTCCGCCCCATCCCCGGCTTAGTTGTCCATGTCCATTGGTCATGCATACATGCATATAAGTTCTGTGGTTTATCTTCCCACCCCCCCACCCCCCATCCCCTCTTTTTTTTTTTTTTTTTTTTTTTTATCCTCACCCGAGGATATTTTTTCATTTCTTATACAGATAGAGTGGGAGGGAAAGAGAGGAAGGGAGAGAGAGAGAGAGAAACATCGACGTGAAGGGACACATCGAGTGGCCGCCACCCGCACGACCAACCAGGGCCGGGGACAAACTGCAACCGAAGTACGTGCCCTTAGCGGGAACCGAACCCGGGTCTCTCCGGACCACAGGCCGACGCTCTAACTGCTGAGCCAAACTGGCCAGGGCCCCATCCCCTCTTCTGAGGGATGTCAGTCTGTGCCCTACTTCCATGTGTCTGGGTCTACTGTATTCCTCAGACTGTTATGTTCATTATATTCCGTATATAAGTGAGATCATGTGGTATTTGTCTTTTTCTGCTTGGCTTCTTTCACTTAGGATAATACTTTCCAGGTCCCTCCATGTCGTCTCAAAGGATAAGAGATCTTTCTTTCTTACTGCTGCATAGTACTCCATTGTGTAGATGTACCACAGCTTTTTTATCCATTCGTCTACTGGTGGTGTCCTAAATTTTAAAAATTATTTCTCTCTCTTTTTGTTTTTATGCCCACCCAAGGATATTTTTCCATTTATCTTCAGATAGAGTGGGAGGGAGAGAGAGAGAGAGAAAGAGGGAAAGAAATATCGATGTGAGAGAGACACATTGACTGGTTGCCTCCTGCACGACCCAACCCGGGCTGGGCACGAACTGCAACCGAGGTATGTGCCCTTGACCAGAATTGAACCCAAGATTTATTGGTCAATGGGCTGATGCTCTAACAGAGAGCCAAACCGGCCAGGGCTAATCAATTATTTCTCAAAGATAATGCAATGATTTAGCATTTGTGGGTTATAAAAATATTGCTGAATTTGCTCGCTTATTCAACCAACACTCCTCAGCATCCAGCTTATCCAGGTTCTTGAGTTCAGTGTGAGGATCAAAGACTCAGTCCCAGGCTTGCTCTTCCAGACCTAAGTTTTCAGGGTAAAGCTGAACACCTGGCCCATGAACCCCTAATTCAGCGAGCGAACATTGCACTCTGTCAGAGGAGACTGAGGAAGAACTGATTCATTTACCCGGGTGTTGAATGCAGGTTTGGAGGCTGGGGTGGCAGTGGTTTAGCTGGCGCCTGTTGTGTAAGGAGGGTCTCAGAAAGACGGAAGGGCCCTGTGCTGGTAGGGCACAGACAGAGTTGTGATGTTGCCCGGTGAGCCTGAGAGGTGGCAGGAAGTCCGGTGGGGCTCAAGTGGGGGCCTCAGTGTTTGGTGGAAATGAGATGGAAGGAGCACATCACAGTGATTACAGAGTCCTTAAATCTGGTGCCAGCCTCACTCCAGTCTCCTGTCAGCTGGCGACTTTGGCTGAGATTAAAAAGTCTGTAAATCTCAGTTTTCTCATCAATAAAGTACTACTTCCCAAGTTGACAGAAATGAGAAAAATGTGTGGAGTGTTAACTGAGATATATCTATACCATCTATATCTACATTTATATCTGTATATATCATCTATATATCTGTTTCATCTATGTCTATCACACATACACAAATATAGGTCAGGGTGGGAGGACTCTGAAGGTCTGGACACAAGCCTTGATTATTTATAGGCTTCGCGTCTGCATTTTCAACCAGGGTGTCTCAGCTCTGGGGAGTAATGAGGACATCCTTGGTGTGTCTGGTGCCCTCGGTCTCCCCAGCCCAGTCTCTTTGCCAGAGTATGGCTGAGAGTGTGGGACCCAGGTTGGAAGATCTTGGTGGCGCCTGAGGGTGTCAGCAAGAGTGGTTGTTGAAGTTGTGGGACCCTAAGGCTGGTTATTTTGTTGGCTGCTGCATTGATCAGAAGTCCAGTCCCTTGGTGACCAGTTTGATTTGTTGTAATGGAGACCACACTGTCTTGGCTCAGACCCATCCCTCCTACTCTCTTTTTTTTTTTTTATCCTCACCTGAGGACATTTTTCTATTTTTTGTTTAGGTAGAGTGGGAGGGGGACGGGGGAAGAGAGAGAGAAACATTGATGTGAAAGGGACACATCAAGTGGCTGCCACCCGCACGACCAACCAGGGCTGGGGACAAACTGCAACCGAGGTACATGCCCTTAGCGGGAACTGAACCTGGGTCTCTTGGGACTGCAGGCCGATGCTCTAACCACTGAGCCAAACCGGCCAGGGCATCCCTCCTACTTTCTAAAGAAATAGTTTGTGAGGCAATAAGGTCATTTTCATCAATGAAAAATGATGTCTTCACACACCCACGTGGGAGGCAAGTATGGATGACTTAGTTGTGATACAGCCCTCCAAAATGATTTGTTTAAGAGCAGTGAAGGGAACGGAAAGGAAGGAGCAATATGAGGCTCCATTAGCCATTGATAACTCAGTTTGAGTCAGTTTATCAGATGTTACATAGTCATCTCTTAGGACCATAGAAGGTTAACTAGGGGAAGCCAAATATTGGGACCTTGAGAGGTGGGAGAGGAAGCTAACACAGAGGGCCCGAGAATTCCATACACATTTACTGGCAGTGCAGTAATAATTATAGCTAACATTTATTGAGCACCTACTATATGCCCAAAACTGCACAAAGTATATCCATTTTTATGGGCTTTTCGTTTGATGGGAAAAATTATGTTTTTATTTTTAGTCATTCCTCATAGATATTTAGCATTTCCTTCAGTTGTGAGTCTAGGCAACAGACCACAATATTATTATCAAGACTGTGCCTTTGTTACCTTGGAAATCACAGTATTAAATCAAAGAGGACTGACACTGCAAATCGATGAAAGGATCTAGGCTATTTTCTGGAACCTGGGGGTGTCTCAAGCTATGTGTATGCAGATGGCGCTTCCCTGCCATTGCTTTATGAGCCATGTCAGGATAACCATGTAGGGAAGATAGCTGGAATGCTGCCAAAGAGGAGGCACTATGAGCAAAGTGTTCAGATTGTCATTGGTGGAAGTTTTACCATGTGTCTTCAGGCTAAGAGGTCAGGGTAGGAGGTCAATTTACTGGACTCACATGGAAGACCCTAAGGGCTCTGATTAACTAGTCAGTCTTATTTACTTTTTTGTTTGCTGGTTTAGTCTTTCTCCTCTTCATTCACTCTTGTTTCTGAGATATAATTCACATTTCATGAAATTCACCCTTGTAAAGTGTACAATTCAGTGGTGGTTGGTATATTCACAAGTTATACAATCATCACTACTACCTAATTCCAGAACATTTTCATCACCCCCAAAAGAAACTTCCATCCCCTAGCATTAACTCTCCTACCCCAGTCCCTGGCCTGGTAACCGCTAATCTAATTTCTTGTTTATGATGTTTTGTAATTTTCATGGTAAAAAGCTTACTTCTTTTGTTGTATTCACTTAACAAAAGAAGTATTTGTCAAAGGACCTTTTCAGCGAGGGACATTTAGGCTGACAACCGTCTTTATTTTAATAATAACACTGTGATTTTCATCACTTATGAAATGTATGAAGATTCTCAAATTACTCATAGTTCCCATGATTAACATTTTTCATCCAATTCTCAAACTTCAATTACACTTCAGCAATCTTGTCCAATGCAGCAAAAGCCACATGCCAGGGCCATATCCCATAGCTGTACTCTTTAGGGACCAGAGAGAAGGTAAATTAAGACAGGGTATCAGTCTGGAATGCATAAGGATGCAAGTAATAGAAAGTCGTAATTTAGAGGTTGATGCCAATAAAGAATTTTTCCCCCCATGTAGCAGAAAATCGACAGGTAGACACTCTAGGGCTAGATCATCAGGAACCCAGGCTCTTCCCACTTTTCTGTTCTGTTGTTAGCACAGACCTTCATTCTCAAGCCTCTTGTTTCATGGTTGTAAGATGACTGCTGTACCTCCAGGCCTCACATTTATGTTCCTGGCAGGAAGACAGAAGAAGGGTGAGAGAATGAAGGACTTTCTTCTAGAAATTTTATACCTTCTTATTTAGGAGGAGGAGCCCTCCCCAGGGCTTGGGAAAGCCAACCAACAGTGTCTACTTTATAGTAACTATTTTACTTAATTCTTATTTTAATTGTCCAAGGTAGGTAATCTTTCTGTTTCACAGATGTGGAAACTTAGACTTAAAGACATTATGTAATTTATCCAAGGTCACACTGTCAGTGGCAGAGCTAAGATGAACAATAATAACATATTACATTTTCTTTTTTTTATATTTTATTTTTGTTACAGATGTTTCTCCTTTTTTACCCCATTGACACCCTCCTCCCCACGCCCCCTCCCTGTCCCCAGCTTTGTTATCCATGTCCATTGGTTATGCATACATGCATATAAGTTCTGTGGTTTATCTCTTCCCTTCCCCCTCCACCCCTTCTTCTGGGGATTGTCAGTCTGTACCCGACTTCCAGGTTTCTGGGTCTACCCTATTCCTCAGACTGTTATGTTCATTATATTCCATAAAAAAGTGAGATTATGTGGTATTTGTCTTTTTCTGCTTGGCTTGTTTCACTTAGGATAATACTTTCCAGGTCCCTCCAAGTCGTCTCAAAGGATAAGAGATCTTTCTTTCTTGCAGCTGCATACTACTCCATTGTGTATATGTACCACTGCTTTTTTAGCCATTCGTCTACGGATGGACACTTGGGCTGTTTCCAGATCTTAGCTATTGTAAATAGTGTTGCTATGAACATGGGGGTACATATATTCTTTCTGATTGGTGTTTCAGGCTTCTTGGGGTATGTTCCTAGAAGCGGGATCACTGGGTCAAATGGAAGTTCAATTTTTAATTTTTTGAGGTGACACCATAATGTTTTCCATAGTGGCTGCACCAGTCTGCATTCCCACCAGCAGTGCACTAGAATCCCCTTTTTTCCACACCCTCGCCAACACTTGTTGTTTGATGATTTGTTGATGGTGGCCATTCTGACAGGTGTGAGGTGATACCTCATTGTTGTTTTAATTTGCATCTCTCTGATGATTAGTGATGATGAGCATTTCTTCATATGTCTCTTAGCCATTTGTATGTCCTGTTTGGAGAGGTGTCTATTTAGTTCCTCTGCCCATTTTTAAATTGGGTTCTTTGTCTTCCTTTTGTGGAGTTGTATGAGCACTCTATATATATTGGAAATTAACCCCTTATCTGATATATCATTGGCAATTATGCTGTCCCATACAGTGGGTAGCCTTTCCATTTTGATGGTTGTTTCTTTTGCTGTGTAGAAGCTTTTGAGTTTGATGTAGTCCCATGTGTTCATTTTCTCCTATGTTTCTATTGCCTTAGGTGATATATCAGTGAAAATTCTGCTGCGTATGATGTCTGAAATTTTGTTGTCTACAGTTTCTTCTAGGATTTTTATGGATTCATGAATCACATTTAAGTCTTTTATCCATTTTGAGTTTATTCTTGTGTATTGTGTAAGTTGATGGTCTAGTTTCATTTTTGTGCATGTAGCTGTCCAATTTTCCCAACACCATTTATTAAAGAGGCTGTCTTTACTCCACTGTATGCTCTTGTCACCTTTGTCAAATATTAATTGGGCATATTACCTTGGGTTTGTTTCTGGGTTCTCTATTCTGTTCCACTGGTCTATATGCCTATTCTTGTGCCAGTACCAGGCTGTTTTGATTACAGTCACTTTGTAGTATAACCTGATATCTGGTATTGTGATCCCACCTGCTATTCGGGGTCTTTTTTGGTTCCATATGAACTTTTGAAGTATTTGTTCTAGTTCTGTGAAATATGTCATTGGTATTTTGATGGGGATTGCATTGAATCTATAGATTGCTTTGGTTAATATGGCTATTTTAATGATGTTAATTCTTCCAATCCATGAACAAGGTATGTGCTTCAACTTTTTTATATCTTCCTAAATTTCTTTTTTTCAATGTCCTGTAGTTTTCTGCAAATAGGTCCTTTACTTCTTTGGTTAAGTTTATTCCTAGATATTTTAATTTTTTTGCTTCAATGGTAATGAGAATGTTTTTTCAGTTTCTCTTTCTGTGAGTTCATCATTGGTGTATACGAATGCCGTCGATTTCTTGACGTTAATTTTGTATCCTGCTACTTTGCCAAATTCATTTATTAAGTCTAGTAAATTTGATGGAGTCTTTGGGGTTTTCTATGTATAGTGTCATGTCATCTGCAAATAATGACAGTTTCGCCCTGGCCGGTTAGGCTCAGCGGTTGGAGTGTCAGCCTGCGGTACAAAGAGACCCGGGTTCGGTTCCCGCTAAGGGCACGCACCTCGGTTGCAGTTTGTCCCCGGCCCTGGTTGGTCGTGTGGGTGGCAGCCACTCGATGTGTCCCTTCCACGTCGATGTTTCTCTCTCTCTCTCTTCCTCTCTCTCCCTCCCTCTCTATCTGAACAAAAAATGGAAAAAATGTCCTCAGGTGAGGATAAAAAAAAAAAATAATAATAATAATGACAGTTTCACTTCCTCCTTTCCAATTTGGATCCCTTTTATTTTTTCTTCATGTGTGATTGCTGTGGCTAAGACTTCCAGTATTATGTTAATTAAGAGTGGTGAAAGTGGGCATCCTTGTCTTGTTCCTGTTCTTAAGGGAAATGTTTTTAGTTTCTGCACATTGAGCATGATGTTGGCTGTAGGTCTTTCATATATGGCCTTTATTATGTCGAGATATGATCTCTCTATTCTTACATTGCTCAGTGTTTTAATCAGAAATGGATGCTGTGTTTTGTCGAATGCTTTTTAAGCATCTATTGATGTAATCATGTGGTTTTTATTCTTTATTTTGTTTTTGTGGTGTATCACATTTATTGATTTGCGAATACTGTACCAGCCTTGCGTCCCTGGGATGAATCCCACTTGGTCATGGTGAATAATTTTTTTGATGTATTGCTGGATCTGATTTGCTAGTATTTTGTTCAGGATTTTGGCATCTATGTTCATCAGGGATATTGGCCTGTAGTTTTCTTTCTTTGTAGTGTCTTTTTCTGGTTTTGGAATTAGAATTATGCTGGCCTCATAAAACAAGTTTGGAAGTCTTCTTTCTTCTTGAATTCTTTGAAATAGTTTGAGGAGAATGGGTGTTAGTTCTTTGAATGTTTGGTAAAATTCCCACGTGAAGCCATCTGGGCCTGGGCTTTTGTTTGCTGGGAGAGTCTTGATTACCTCTTCAATTTCCTCAGTTGTTATTCATCTGTTCAAGTTTTCTATCTCTTCCCGGTTCAGTTTTGGGAGACTATGTGTTTCTAGAAATTTGTCCATTTCGCTTACATTGTCGAATTTGTTGTCATATAATTGTTCATAGTAGTTGTTAATGATCTTTTGTGTTTCTGTGGTGTCAGTTATTACTTCTCCTCTTTCATTTCTGATTTTGTGTATTTGGGTTCTCTCTCTTTGTTTCTTGGTGAGTCTAGCTAAGGGTCCATCAATCTTGTTTATCTTTTCAAAAAACCAGCTCTTTGTTTCATTGATCCTTTGAATTGTTGTTTTGGCCTCTATGTCATTTATTTCTGCTCTGATCTTTATTATTTCCTTCCTTCTACTTGCCCTGGGGTTTTCTTTTTGTTTGCTTTCTAATGTTTTAAGTTTGTAGGTTAGATAGTCTATTAGAAATTTTTCTTGTTTCTTGAGGTAGGCCTGTAGTGCTAAGAACTTCCCTCTCAGAACTGCTTTTGCTGCATCTCATAGATTTTGTGTTGTTGTGAGTTCACTTTCATTGGTTTCCAGGAAGTTTTTAATTTCTTCCTTGATCTCCTCGGTAACCCATTCATTGCTTAATAACATGCTATTTAGCCTCCATGTGTTCAAATGTCTTTGCATGTTTTTGTTGCAATTGATTTCTAGTTTCATGCCATTGTGATGTAAGAAGATGCTTGATATGATTTCAATCTTCTTGAACTTGTAGAGATCTAATTTGTGTCCTATCATGTGGTCTATCTTTGAGAATATCCCATGTGCACTTGAGACGAATGTGAATTCTGTAGTTTTGGGGTGTAATTCTCTGTAGATATCTATTAAATCCATTTGGTCTAGTACTTCATTTAGAATCTCTGTTTTCTTGCTAATTTTTTGTCTAGAGGATCTATCCAGTGGTGTCAACAGGGTGTTGAAGTCCCCTGCTATGATTGTATTGCTGTCGATTTCTCCTTGGAAGTCCTCCAGAAGATTTTAAATATATTTTGGTGCTCCTCTATTGGGTGCATATATGTTTATCAAGGTTATATCTTCTTGTTGGATAGATCCTTTCAATATTATGTAGTGGCCTTCTTTGTCTCTAGTTATGGCCTTCATTTTGAAATCTGCTTCATCAGATATGACTATTGCTACCCCAGCTTTTTTTTTGCTTTCTGTTTTTTTCCATCCCTTCACTTTCAACCTATGTGAGTCTTTTGTTGTGAGGTAGGTCTCTTGTAAACAACATATAGATGAGTCATGCTTTCTTATCCAATCAGCTACTCTGTATCTCTTTATCGGAACATTCATTCCATTTACATTTAAGGTGATTATTGATATGTACTTATTTATTGCCATTTTTGTTTAGATTGGTTATATTTTTCTTCCTATTTCTTCTACTAATTACAGCAGTCCTTTTAACATTCTTGCAGTGATGGTTTGGTGCTAATGTATTCCCTTAACCTTTTTATGTCTGGGAAGCTCTTTATTTGACCTTCTATTTTGAATGACAGCCTTGCTGGGTAGAGTAGTCTTGGATTCAGATCCTTGTTCTTCATGACCTTGATTACTTCATGCCATTCCCTTCTGGCCTGTAGTGTTTCTTGTGAGAAGTCAGCTGATAGCCTTATGGGGGTTCCTTTGTAGGTAACCTGTTGCTTATCTCTTGCTTCTTTTAGGATTCAGTCTTTGTCTTTAATTTTTGGCATTTTGATACTATGTGTCTTGGTGTGGGCCTGTTTGGGTTCTTCTTACTTGGGGCTCTCTGTGCTTCTTGAACTTGAATGCCTTCTTCCCTCACCAAATTAGGAAAGTTTTCTGTCACTATTTTTTCGAATATATTCTCTAACCCTTACTCATTTTCTTCTTCTTTGGGGACTCCTATGATGCGAATATTATTACGTTTCCAGTTGTCCCACAGTCCTCTTAAGCTGTCTTCCTGTTTTTTAATCGTTTTTTTCCTTTTGGTTTTCTGATTGGTTGATTTTTTTCTACTGTGTCTTCTAATTCACTGATCTGGTCCTCAGCTTCCTCTACTCTGCTGTTTAGACCTCCCAATGTGTTCTTTATTTCTGATATGTCATTCTTAATTTCTTCTTGGTGGTTTTAAATTTCCAATTGGTTGATTTTCAGCATTTCTATGTCCTTACTCATGGTGTTGAGCTTCCTCAAGATCATGGCTCTGAATTCTAGCTTTGTTAACTTGCCTAACTGCTCCATATTTATCTCATCTTTGGTAGAGGTCTCTTGTTCTTTCATTTGGCTTTTGTTTCTGTGTTTCACCATTTTGGCTATCATAGTGGGCTTTGGAGCCTGCCAAGTTTTTTCTGTGGGTTTTGGTGTTCTTCTGTTTGTAGCTCCCTCTTCTGGGTTTGGATGAGTGAGGGAGGACCCACATTAAACACCACTGTTAAGTCTTACTTTCCTGGTTAGAGTTACTAACCCAGGAATGGTACAGTTATCCTCTAGCTTTTTGCCTGGAGGGTATCAGTAGATTACTTGAAGAGTTTTGGGTTGTTAGTTGATTGAAAAACTCCCTCAGGTGCTCAGTGTAAGGGGATTTCCCGAGGGTGGGGCAGATGCTGGTTGTTAGTGAGCCTCAATTTGCATTTCAATGGCCCTCAGGGTGGGGTTGAATCTCCGAGGGAGGGGCCGCTGCCTCTCCCAGAGCCCTGGGAAGGAACAAGATGGCCACTGTCCTCTGTGGCTGCAACTTAGCAAAAGCTCCCTCCAAATCCCTAGTGTCCCCACACAGTTCCAGTTCAGTCTGCCCTCCCTGTGCCGGAGCCCAAGGTGAGTGGCTGTGGCTATTTTAGCGTCTGTCCTGGCTCTGTGCTGTGGAGCTGTTTGGGAGTTTAACCTGAGGGCGCTGCTCACAGCTAAGGCCGCTGCTGTCTGTGGGCTTTCAATCCCCCTCTCACGCCTCCGCAATCCTACCAGGATTGAGTCAGTGTCCCTGGCTATATGATCCTCGCAAGCTGCTTTTCTATTGCTTTTTCCTGTCGATTTGTCTGTGTTTTAGTTGTAATTCCAGTTTGGTCCTGGGAGATGGTGTGTGTAGTTTCTATTCACTCTGCCGCCATTTTGGAATCAACATATTACATTTTCCTAGCCTATGTTTTATCCTTGTATATGAAGCACCTTCTCATTCTTTTTGTTCTTGTTGTTAATCATCACCGAAGGATATTTTTTCCATTGACTTTTAGAGAGAGTGGAAGGGAGGAAGAGAGGGGGAGAAAGAGAGAGAGAGAGAGAAACATTGATGTGAGAGAGACACATCGATTGGTTGCCTCCACACATGCTCCAACCAGGGCTGGGGATTCAACCTGCAACTTAGGCAGGTGTTGTTGACCAGGAATCATATCCACAACCCTTTGGTGGGTGGGCCCATGCTCTAAACATTGAGCCATACAGGTCAAGGCTTATTCATTTTTTTTTCATTTGGGTTTCTCCAAACTCTTTGAAATGGGCAAGGCAGGTATTAGAATATCCTCATTTTATAGAAGAGGAATTTGATACCCAGAGAGGTAAATAATGACTTACTCAAGGCAACCAATCAACAACTTGCAGAGCTGGGGTTTAATCTCCAGTCTGATGTCCTGTACCCTGGACACACTGGCTGGGTGCAACTGAAAAGGTACAAATTGACTTCATATGCTTCAGTTCTGCTTTGGCCCAGCGTTTTGTGGCTTTTCTGGCCTTTCCCTTGCAGGGGGAGGGTGTGTCTGGGACTGTGAAGTGATGAGCCCACACTTTGTCTTTGAATAAACCACACATTACCTTTCTCTACCAACTGGTTTCACTCCTTTGGTGTATTTCCAGCCTTGCTCCAGACATGTATCTGCTGCCTAAAGTAGAGTTTTCTGGACTTAAAAGTTAGACTTTACCTCAAGTATTATCTTCCTCTCCTTGAACACAGGTAACACACAGGAGTGGATGTTTCTTGACAGCCTAATCTCATTACATGGTAAAGGGAAGAAAAGAAAACCAAGTCCAAGTAAATTTTCTGTTGGCCTTGACAGAATTAAATATAGTTAAAAAACAAAACAAAAACCCCCAGTTCATCCATTTTGTTAAAGCTTGTGTGTATGATGACGAATGTGGCTCTGAGCCCCAACCTCGGTGCCTGGGTCGTGGGTCTTTGAGAAAAATCTGTAAGTGATTTATAGCAGAGCAGACATGAAGCTCTAGCTCTGGCAAATAGATGAGCACAATGGATTTCACGCAGCATTTGGAGATAAGTATGCCCATTTAAAAATGAAATTATGCGCCCTGGCCGGTTTGGCTCAGCGGTTAGAGCGTTGGCCTGCGGTCCAGAGAGACCCGGTTTGGTTTCCGCTAAGGGCGTGTACCTCAGTTGCAGTTTGTCCCCAACCCTGGTCAGTCGTGCGGGTGGCAGCCACTCGATGTGTTCCTTTCACATCGATGTTTCTCTCTCTCTCTCTGTTCCTCTCTCTCCCTCCCACTCTACCTGAACAGGGAATGGAAAAATGTCCTCGGGTGAGGATAAAAAAAAAAAAAGAAAGTATGCTATATTGATGTTGTATTAATAACGTGTTGCTAATCACACAGTAAGCAGATTGGTATCATGATAAGGCCTTAATTTGGTCACAATATCGAGACCCATAGTAGGTATTCAATAAAATAGTCATTGAATAACTCTAGGAGTCAAGTGGACTGAATGAATTAATCACTGGACTTTGACACTACAATCAGATAAACAATTTTTTAAAATTTACTGATTTGAGAGAGAGAGAGAGAGAGAGAGAGAAACATCGATTTGTTGTTCCACTTATTTATGCATTCATTGATTTATTCTTGTTTGTGCCCTGGCAGGGATTGAACCCAAAACCCCTGTGGGTTGGGACGACGTTCTAAACAATCTTAGCTACCTGGCCAGGGCCAGATAAACAATTTAAAAGTGCATATATTCTGCCCTGGCCAGTTTAGCTCAGTGGTTAGCATGTTGGCCCGAGGACCAATGAGTTGTGGATTCGATTCCAATCAAGGCCACATGCCTCGGTTGCAGTTCATCTCCCAGCCCTGGTCGGGTCATGTGGGAGGCAATTGATGTTTCTCTCTCTCTCTCCCTCCCTCTCACTCTATCTGATGATAAAGAGAAAAATATCCTCAGGTGAGGATTAAAAAAAAAAACTGCCTATATTCCGTGGTTATTCCATGACTCAAAATGACCTTTTAAAATCAATCGTTGTCCACTAGTATTGCAAATTAGGGGAGAAAAGCCTGAATTTAAATCTGCTTTCATCAAGGAAACCTATGTAGTAATCATTTCTTTCCCACTTTCCCAAGTGGTGTGAAATGTGAACAGCATTTGCTGCTGACATAAGCAAGCAGGCTGCCTGCTGTGCCCCACTCAGCTTTTGATCAAGGCAAACCAATGGGCTGTCCTGGGAGTTAATTGCACAGACACTCGATGTGGTGTGGCCCGCAGAGCACTGCTGGATGTGAATGGAGAGGGAGAGTTTTTAAGTGTTCCTAGCCACTCACTTTCATGGGTGCAGTGGAAGCAACCAAGATAGACTCCCCCTTTTAGGAATACCTTCTCCACCTTCCCGCATGCCAGTTGGCAGGCCAATAATAACCTTGGAGTCATCTTGACTCCTCTTTTTTTTTTTTATATATTCCTTATTGGATCTATGAGTAAAACCTGTTGGCTCTACTTTGAGCATATATGTATAATCTCACCACTTTGAACTACCTCCACTGGTACTATGCTAGACCAAGCTGCCATCATTTCACACCTGGGCCATTGAAATAGCCTCCTAGCTGGGTGTCCTGCTTTTGCCCTTCCCTTCTTATAAGCTATGCTCAACACAGTAAGCAGAGGGATTCTTTTTGAAAAGTTAACACAAATCATGTAACTCATCTCAAAATTTTCCAGATTCTCATCATGCTTATAGTAAATCCTCAAGTCCTTACAGGGACATATGCCCTCATGGCCTCTCTGAGTTCCTTTGACACTCTCTCCCTGGGTCACTCCACTTCAGTCATACTGGCTTTCTCTGTTCCTGGACCACACCAGGCAGCCTCCCCTCTCCATGGCGGTCCTACTCTGATTCTTTGCTCTGCCTAGAACATTGTTTTCCAGATATCCACATGGTTCTCTCTCTCACATCCTTCGAATCTTTGCCCAAATGTTTCCTTCTCAGTGAGAACTGTCCTGGTAACCCTCTTAAAAACTGTAGCAATTCTCTCATCCCACGATCAGCACTCCTGCTGTACAATTTCAGGGCTGCTATTCCCACAGATTAGGGTGTTAATGGTGTTCCCTGAGTTTGTCCAATTCATGGCCCTATTATTGGTTTTATTTTTCTCCATAGAAGACTACACATTTTTCTTTCTTATTTATTTTGTTTATTGTTTGACTTTTCCCCACCTGTGACATGAATGTAAGTAAGTTCCATAATGGTAAGAATTTTGTCTTTTTTTCCACTACTATGTCACCAGTGTTTAGAACACATAGTAGGTGCTGAATACAGATTTGTGAAAGAATAACTGATAAAGTTGTTTCCACCTTTTCAATCTTGTACCATTTATTTATTTATTTCTTTTTATCCTCACCCGAGGACACTTTTTTTTTGCATTTTTATCTTCAGATAGAGTAGGAGGGAAAGACAGAGGAAGAGAGAAAGAGAAACATCGATGTGAGAGACACATTGAGTGGCTGCCACCTGCGCGACCCAACGGGGGCCGGGGACAAACCGCAACCGAGGTACATGCCCTTAGTGGCAACCGAACCTGGGACTCTCTGGTCCGTGGGCCGACGCTCTAACCACTGAGCAAAACTGACCAGGGCTGTACCTTTTATTTTTATAATTGTATTATTACACTGACTGGGACATCCTGAATAACGTTGACCAGAAGCAGTGAAAGCCATTATCTTTGTCTTTCCTGATTTTCAAGAGACTGTTTTTAACATTTTAGCATTATGTATTAGGTTTGCTATAGGTATTTTTTTTTTTTTTTTTGTACAGATAGAGTGGGAGGGAGAGAGAGGAAGAGAGAGAGAGGGAAACATCGATGTGGAAGGGATACATTGAGTGGCTGCCACCCGCACAACCAACCAGGGCCGGGGACAAACTGCAACCGAGGTACATGCCCTTAGCGGGAACCGAACCCGGGTCTCTCCGGACCGTAGGCGGACGCTCTAACCGCTGAGCCAAACCAGCCAGGGCTGCTATAGGTATTTTTGTGTGTACTTTGTTTGTTAATCCTCACCTGAGTATATTTTTCTACTGATTTTTAGAAAGAGTGGAAGAGGGAGGGAGGGGGAGAGAGAGAGAGAAACATCGATGAGAGAGACACATCGATTGGTTGCTTCCTGCATGCATCCCAACTGGGGCCGGGGATGGAACATGCAACTCAGGTACATGCCCTTGCCTGGGAGTCAAACCCATGACCCTTTGGTGTGCAGGCTGACGATCTAACCACTGAGCCACACTGGCCAGGGCTGTATGTACTTTTTATTAAGTTAAGAAAATTTCTTTCTATTCCTAATTTGCTGAAAGTTTAAAAAATTATTGATATTGGACAGCTACTTGCAAAAAAAAATATAACTAGACCACCAACTTATACCATACACAAGAATAAACTCAAAATGGAAAAAAAGACATCAATGTAACTTGTGAATCCATAAAAATTCTAAAAGAAAATGTGAGCAACAAAATTTCAGATATCATACGCAGCCGAATTTTCACTGATACAACACCTAAGGCAAGAGAAACAAAGGAAAAAATAAACACATAGGACTACATCAAACTAAAATGCTTCTGCACAGCAAAAGAAACAATCATCAAAATGGAAAGGGAACCCACTATATGGGAGACCATACTTGCTAATGATGCATCAGATAAGGGATTAATTTCCAAAATATATAGAATACTCATACAACTCCACAAAAGGAAGACAAAGAACCCAATTAAAAAATGGGCAGAGGAACTAAATAGACACCTCACCAAAAAGGACATACAAATGGCCAAGAGACATATGAAAAAATGCTCAATGTCACTAATCATCAGAGAGATGCAAATTAAAACAACTATGAGGTATCACCTCACACCTGTCAGAATGGCCTCCATCAACAAATCATCAAACAACAAGTGTTGGCGAGGGTGTGGAGAAAAGGGGACTCTGGAACACTGCTGGTGGGAATGCAGACTGGTGCAGCCACTATGGAAAACACTGTGGTGTTACCTCAAAAGGTTAAAAATTGAACTTCCATTTGACCCAGTGATCGCACTTCTAGGAATATACCCTAAGAAGCCTGAAACACCAGTCAGAAAGAATATATGTACCCCCATGTTCATAGCAGCACTATTTACAACAGCTAAGATCTGGAAACAGCCCAAGTGTCCATCAGTAGATGAGTGGATAAAAAAGCAGTGGTACATATACGCAATGGAGTACTATGCAGCTGTAAGAAAGAAAGATCTCGTACTCTTTGAGTTGGCATGGAAGGACCTGGAGAGTATTATGCTAAATGAAACAAGCCAAGCAGAGAAAGACAAATATCACTTATTTGTGGAATAAGTGATATAAGGAACTTAAACTGATGAACAAAATTGACCCAGAGACACAGAGGTAGGGTACAGACTGACAAACCTCAGAAGAGGGGATGTTGGAGGGGAAGAGACAAACCACAGAACTAATATGCATGTATGCATAACCAACGGACATAGACAACAAAGCTGGGGACAGGGAGGGAGGGATGGGGAGGAGGGTGTCAATGGGGGCAAAAGGAGAAACATCTGTAACGAAAACAAATTTAAAAAATAAAAAAATAAAAATTATCAATATTTGTTGAATTTGATTGAATGATTTTTCTGCAACTGTCTACTGAGATTATCATGTGTCTCCTTAATATGTTAATGTGGTTAATCACATTAATAGATTTTCTGATATCAAACCAACCTTACATTTCTAAAGTACCCAAACTGGCCATTGTGGGGAATACAAGCACAGGACGGCAATCTCTCCAAGCTTTGAAAACAAACATAGGCATAGGGAAAGGCTAAAACAATTTGAATTTGCATAGCAGAGACCCAGAGTGTATGATTCTATGTAGAGAAAGAGTTCCAGAAATCTGTTTCCAGAGTTCCAGGGACTGTTACTGAATACTAAACCACAGAAACATAGGGTGAACCTCCACGAGGCTAGTCAAAGGACAACTGGAGAACTATACACTGAACAATTCCTAGAGTTCATATCGATCTGGGAAATATTCGAGTTTCAACCAGCTACAGGAGAGAGTCCTCACTGAATTCATTGAATACAGAGGGCGTTCCATAGAGATGCCAGAAGGATCAGCCTTAGTAGTCAGGCTTAACTATTTCTAGAGTAAAGGCTTTAAAGATCAGTCGAAACAAAATTCAAGAACATACCTTGAGCTTTTTCATCCTCTTCGCTTCTTACCTCTTGCTCTGCCGGCTGCACGCTCTCCACACCTTGTAGCCATGCCTCGCAAAATTGAGGAAATCAAGGACTTTCTGCTTATAGCCAGGCGGAAGGGTGCCAAGTCTGTCAAGATCAAGAAAAATAAGGATAATGTTAAGTTTCAAGTCCGATGCAGCAGATAACTCTATACCTTGGTCATCACAGACAAAGAAAAGGCCGAGAAACGGAAGCAGTCCCTGCACCCAGGTTTGGCCGTGAAGGAGCTGAAATGAACCAGACACACTGATCTGTGTTAAAATGTTAAAAATTAAAAAAACAGCCCTGGCCGGTTTGGCTCAGTGGTTAGAGCATCGGCCTGCAGTCCTGAGAGACCCGGGTTCGGTTCCCGCTAAGGGCGCATACCTCAGTTGCAGTTTGTCCCCGGCCCTGGTCGGTTGTGTGGATGGCAGCTACTCGATGTGTTCCTTTCGCATCGATGTTTCTCTCTCTCTCTCTGTTCCTCTCTCTCCCTCCCATTCTACCTGAACAAAAAATGGAAAAATGTCCTCGGGTGAGGATAAAAAAAAAAAAAAATTAAAATTAAAAAAGCAAAAACAAAAACAAAAAAACACCATACCTTGAAAGAGTTAACTTAATATTAACAAAAACAAATTAAGAACAGGCACTAAAATGTGATCCATAATCTGGAGCAAAATCTGTCAATAAAAACAAACTCAGAAATGACGCAGATAATATGATGAAAAGACAAGGGCTTTAAAACACCTATTGTAAATATGCTCACTGATTTATAAGAAATTGCTTGAGTAATGAGAAGTGGAAGAAAAAAAACCAAATGGGACATCTGTAATACTCTCAACAGTAAAAGTTAAAAAAACAAAAACCAGCCCTGGCCGGTTTGGATTAGTGGTTAGATCGTCATCCCTCAGACCAATGAGTCCTGGTTCAATTCTGGTCAAGAGCACGTACCTCAGTTGTGGTTTGGCCCTGGCCCTGGCCCTGGCCCTGGTCAGGGTCGTGCAGGAGGCAACCAGTGATGTGTCCCTCTCATATCAATGTTTTTCTTTCTCTCCCTCCCCCCCACTCTATCTGAAGATAAACAGAAAAACATCCTCAGGTGAGGATTAGAAATACAAAACAAAAACAAAAACAAAAAAACAAATGGATCTGTAGAGCTGAAAAATTTAATACGTGAAATGAAAATTTTATCAGATGAGATTAATAGCAGATTAGACTTCACAGAAGAACAGGTCAATAAACTTGCAAGCATATTAATGGATACTATCCACACTAAATCACAGAAAGAAAGAAGAAAAAACCCCACAAGATCCTCTCAGACCTGTGGGACAATATTAAGCAGTATGTGTAACTATGTGTATGTATAATAGTATGACTGAAGTCTCAGAAGGGGTAGGGTCAGGAAAGAAATATATTTGAGGAGACACTGGCCAAAGTGCTTTCAAATTTGATGAAAACTATAAACCAAAGATCCAAGATACTCAAAGAATCACAAGCAGAATAAACATGAAGAAAACAAAACCCAGACACATCATCATCAAATTTCTGAAAACCAGTGATAATGAAAAAATTGTTTAAAATTTCAGAAGGCTTGGTGATGCTCCATTTTGCAAGAACCAGTGTGTTATTTACTCACTGACAGGGACATTTGGGTTATTTTCACTGTTTGGCAATTATTGATAAAGCTGCTATAAACATTCTCATACAGGTGAAAAAATTCAGAGAAAAAAGATACATTAAATATAACAGAACAACGATTACTATTACCATAGATTCCTTATCAAAAACAAAATAAGGTAGAAGATATCAGAACATCTTTAAAGACTAAAGAAAAAAAATGCCATCAGTCTACACTTCTGTATCTAGTGAAAATACTCTTTAAAAAAACCAAGCATTTTCAAATACACTTAAGCTGAGAGAATTTGTTTCCTACAGATATGCATCATAAGAAATATTAGAGAATGTTCTTCAGGCAGAAGGAAAATGATACCAGATGGAAACTTGGATGTACACATAGGAATGAAGAACAGTGGAAAGGGGAAACAGAAAATAATTTTTCTTATTTAAAGAATTTTTTAAAAAAGGTAATTGACTAAAAGCAAAATAAACCTTCCTGGCCGGTGTGGTTCAGTGGATTGAGCGTGGTCCCATGGACTGAGAGGTCCCAGTCCAATTCCCGGTCAGGGCATGTGCCTGGGGTTTCCAGCTTGATCCCTTGTCGGGGGCGTGCAGGAGGCAGCTGGTGGATGTTTCTCACATCGATGTTTCTCTCTCTCTCTCTCTCCCTTTCTTTCTTCTAAAAATATCAATAAGAACATATTAAAAAAATAAAAGCAAAATAAACCTTGTATTATGGAGCTTGCAACATATCTAGATGTAAGAAGTAGGACAGCAATAGCATGAACGTTTGGAGAGGAGAAAAAAAAAAACCAACATTTCCTTGACACTTTTTCAGATTGATTGGCTATATGACTGTGTTCCGGGAAAATGTGATTTGAACAGAAGTGGTGTATGCAATTCTCAGGAGACAGAAAGAGAGAAGGCATGTCTTTTTATTTTCTCCTCCCCCCCCCCCCCCCCCCGCCCGCTTCCTGCCTGCAATTCTGGCTGGCGCTCCAGAAACTATCTTGAACCAAAAGGGTGACCTTTGGATATTGGACAGTGATTTTTCCTTACTTGGATAATGAAAGAGCAACAAGATCTAAGGAGCCTGGTTGTCCGACACCATGAATTGCCAGATAAAACCTGGATTGAGCCTTTTGGATATTTTTCAATGAAAAAAATAACTTATCTTGTTAAACTACTATTATTTGGAGGTTTTCTCCAACCCAGAGCTGAAATGTAATTCTAACTAATATGGCTAGTTATTTGAAAAAGTAATGCAGTTGGTAAATCTCTGACAAGATTATCTTTTTTAAAAAAAGAGAAGGTCCTGGCCATGTAGCTCAGTTGGTTAGAGTATCATCCTGATATGCCAAGGTTGCGGGTCAGGGCACATACATGAATCAACCAATGAATGCATAAATAAAGGGAACAACAAATCATTCTCTCTCTCTCTCTCTCTCTCTCTCTCTCTCTCTCTCTCTCTCTCCCTCTCCCTCCCTTCCTCCCTCTAGAATAAAAAAATAAAGCCCTGGTTGGTTTGGCTCAAAGGTTAGAGTGTTGGCCTGAGGACTGAAGGGTCACAAGTTTGATTCCTGGTCAAGGTCACATACTTGGGCTGCAGGTTTGATCCCCAGCCCTGATTGAGGTCTTGTGGGAGGCAACCAATCTATGTTTCTCTCTCTTCCTTCCTCCCTTCCACTCTCTCTAAAAAAAAAAAAAAAAAAAAATCAATGGAAAAATATCTTTGGGTTAGGATTAACAAAACAAAAGAAAATTTAAAAAATTAAGCAAAAAGAAGAGAAGACACATAAATAATATGCAGATTTTAAAAGGGGACATAACCATAAATACAGCAAAAGTTACAAAGATAATAAGAGACTTTGAGAAACCTTATAGCAATAATTTTCACATGCAGAAAAAAAATAAATTCTAGAAAAAAATCACCAAAACTAAGTAAAAAAAAAAAAGCAGGCTCAAGACAAATACTTGTACACAAATGTTCATAATGGCTTTATTCACAATAGTCAAAAAGTTAAAACAATCAGAATGTCCACTGACAAATGAATGTGGTCTATCCATACAATGAAATATTATTCAGCCTTAAAAAGAAATGAAATTCTGACACATGCTAAAACATAGATGTACCTTGAAGGCATTATGCTAAGTGAAATAAGCCAGGCAGAAGGATAAATATTGTATGGTTCCTCTTATATAAGGTACCAAGAATGGTCAAAGTCACAGAGACAGAAAGCAGAATAGAGATAACCAAGGACTGGAGGCAAGGAGGAAACTGGGCATTATTGTTTAATGGACAGTTTCTGTTCGGGAAGATGAAAAAGTTCTAGAGATGGATGGTGATATTGCACAACAGTGTGAATGTATTTAATACCACTGAACTATACACTTAAAAATGGTTACAATGGTAAATTTTGTTATATATATTTTACCAGAATAAAAAAATTTTTTTTTCTTTTTAGGTGTTTTGGAGAAGGAGAAATTTTCATAGTATAGCTAGGCTTCCATGTTGCTGGAAATGGAATGCTGGCTCTGACATTCTTTTTTTAAAATTGATTTTTAGAGAGAAAGGACGAGAGAGAGAGAGAGAGAGAGAGAGAGAGAGAGAGAGAGAGAGAGAGAGAGAAGGGGAGAGGGAGAGAGAGGAAACATTGATGTAAGATCAGCATCCTGCATGGCCCTGTGAGGGATCGGGGATCCACAACCTGGGCATGTGCCCTGACCGGGAATTGAACCGGTGATCTCTCCATGCACGGGACTTCGCCCAACCAACTGAGTCACAGTGGCCAGGGCTGGCTCTGACATTCTAGAACATCTAGGTTGATGATTTCTGCTCTGTTCTTGTTCTATCTTGGCATTTATGTCATGGGAAGAAAGAAAGGCTGCACATATATAATTTTATAACGATCAGCCATTAGGAAGGGCAGGCATAACTTCTGTTCCCAGTAGGAAGCCTGTTAATAAAGAAGAGAGGAGCCCCTGGAACTAAATGACTACACTTTGCCACCAGAAGCAAGCCCTAGCCACTTTCTCACGTGAACTGGCAAGTGTAGTCTGCTCAGGCTTACCAACCAAGTTCAGCTTTCAGAGCTTCTGGTGAGGATGACATTCATTTGGCACCAGGCTGTGAGCAGGGCTCCTGGATGAAACCAGCTCCCACTGTTTGCCTTTCAGAGCCTCTGTCTGCAGAATGCTGTTCTTTCCTGATGGCCCCTGCCTTCAGAATCACCTGAGCCTCAGCAATGCACCAGGAATCCACTTTGCAGCACCGCACATTCCAGATCCCTGTGTAGGGCGGCCGCACCCAGATTCCACACAAAAGCCTCAGCGGACCCAGCTCTTTCCCTACACCCTCCCCACCTTTTTGAGTGTTTGTGTCTCATGACTGAGCCATGTGTCTGCATATGTGTGTGATATCATTGTCCCATATGAGAGGTAGGTTTCTTCTTCTTATTAAAATATTTTTACTTATTGATTTTTAGAGAGAGGGAAAGGGGAAGGAGAGAGGGAGAGAGAGAGAGAAATATCAATTTGTTGTTCCACTCATTTATGCATTCATTGCTTGATTCTTGTTTGTGCCCTGACCAGGGATACAACCCACAATCTTGGGGGTATTGGGACGATACTCTAATCAACTGAGCTACTCTGCCAGGGCTGAAGTAGGTTTCTTCATCCCAAGAACATTTCTGCAACCAGCCTGGTGCCACCTTTGGAAGTAGATACAATGATGGGAGTCTGCCAGTGTGCTCTGTGCACTGTTTCTTCTACAAGAGCAGCTCCAGGCACTCACACTTGACCTCAGGAATCTTCCAAAGGCTTTTGAGCCTCCTCTCCATATGACCCAACCTGCCTGACCTGCTTAATTGCCTCACATTCCCACTGCACTGCAGCCCAGCTGGACTGCTTAACCTCCCCAGCACAGCCCACCTCCTAGGGCCTCTATCTGGGACATTTGTTTTTGTGGGTCCTAGCCACAGCATAATGCCCATCTGTGTTAGAGTTATCCAGAGAAACAGAACTGATAGGATGTGTATATAGCAGATAGTTGGATAGATGGACCTAGATCTATCAATCAATCTATCTATATTTGTCCATCTACAGAGAGATTTATTTTAAAGAATTGGCCCACATTGGGGCTGGTGAGTCTAAAATCTGTAGGACAGGTAGCAGGGTGGAGATCCAGGGAAGAACTGATGTTGAGTTCAAAAGATACCTTTAAATCAAATACAGTTAACTCTTGTTTTTTTAATCCTTACCCGAGGATATTTTTACATTTATCTTCAGAGAGAGTGGGAAGGAGAAAGAGAGAAACATTAATGTGAGAGAGACACATTGATTGGTTGTCACCCGCAGGACTCCAACTGGGGCTGGAGACGAACTGCAACCCAGGTACATGCCCTTGGCCAGAATCGAACCCAGGACTCTTTGGTCCGCAGGCCGACGCTCTAACCACTGAGAAAAACTAGCAAGGGCAATTCTTTTCATTTCTTTATTGATTTTAGAGAGAGAGAAAGGGAGAGGGAGAGAGAGATAGAAACATCAATGAGAGAGAACATGGATTGGCTGCCTCCTGCATGCCCCCTGCTGGGGATTTGGCCCACAACCTGGGCATGTGCCCTGACCGGGAATTGAACCAGCAACCTCTTGGTGCATAAGTTGAGGCTCAACCAGTGAGCCACACCAGCCGGGCTACATTAACTCTTTAAACAGTGCTGGACTCACCCTTTCCTGTCCTTCTTGGGTTGAGGTTCTGTGGCTTTCTCTGACTCTTAAGCCTGTGCCCTTTCTTTGTCCCCATGACTCCCACACAGCCCTCCAGCCCTTTTCTGGACATGCTGATTATTTTTTTCCCCTGATGGCATTCACTTGGACTGATGGGAAAAGTCATGGTTTTGTGAGTCAGGTCCAAGTTCTAATGTAGACTGCTCCTTTCCTTGTTGGTGATATTGAAAAGGTCACTTCAGCTCTCTGAGAATGTCTTCTTGTGAAACGGTGATGTGTGCCCACCTATTTTTTACATTTTTGTTAAATTTATTGGGGTGACATTGGTTAGTAAAATTATATAGATTTCAAGTATATAATTCTATAATGCATCATCTGCATATTGTATTGTATGTTCACCACCCAAAATCAAGTCTCCTTCTGTCATCATTTATTCTCCCTTTACCCTCTTCTAAAAAGTATGAAATGCTTCATGAATTTGCATGTCATCCTTGTGCAGAGGCCATGCTAATCTCTGTATTGTTCTAATTTTAGTGTATGTGCTTTACATGTGCCCCTCTTGTCACATGTCAAGTGCCCAGCACAGATTGGACGCTTCATTTACTTGACTTACTTTTCTCTCCATGACCAGGTGGTACCTCCTCCCCTCACATTGTGAACTTGGATTGGAAGACTCAGTATTGGTGTGTTAATCAGGATTCTCCCGAGAAACAGAACCAATATGATGTGTGCTTATAGAGATGTGTGGGGCCTGGAAAGTCTGAAGTCCACAAGGGAAGCCAGTAGACTGGCAATTCCGGCAAGAGTTGATGCTGCAGTCTGAGGCAGTCTGCGGGAGAGTTCCTTCCTCCTCATGGAACCTCAGTTTTTTCTCTTTGACTTTTTGGATGAGACTCACCGCATTATGGAGGGTGATCTGTTTTACTCAAGTCTACTGACTTAAATATTAACCACATCTAAAAATACCTTCACAGCAACTTCCAGATAGATGCTTGACCAAACAACTGAGTACCATAGCTGGCCAAACTGACATGTAAAATGGAACTTCACACTGTCTTCAAGGTTCACCTTTGATGTTGATGGTGTATAATGGTTGGCATTAGTGAGTATTCACTGCAGACCAGCTATACTGTGCTTAGCACTTTCTTTGGCTTGTTTGATTTAATCCTCATAATAGCCACATAAAGCAGGTTCTATTCTGACTCTCAGTTTATAGAAAAGAGAGCTTAGGTTGAGAGAAGTTAAGTAACTAGCCCAAGGTCGCACAGCAAACTGTGGAGCTCGGGTTTGAAGCCAGGTAGTCCCACTGCAGAGCCTGTTAATTTAGCTTCATACAATCCTGCTGCCTCTTCTAGAATCCTCAAGAGACTCTGCCCCTCCCCTGCACCCTACTGGGACTTGTAGGTCTCTGAGACATTTTCTCTCTTCTGCCCATGTCTTATCCTCATCCCTGCGTGTTGAGAGCAGGTAGAGGGTTTGCTGACTAACTGAAGTCCAGAATTGCATGTGGCCCTGCATCTCTGACTTCCACCTTGAGCCAGTGAGGAAGGAGACTGGCCAGCTCCCTGCCATGTTCTTATCCCACCAGCCAGGGCACTCCTGCCTACATGGATGGCCACCTTTCCTGGCTGGGCACCTCCTGCAAATGGCCCTGTGACCAGAGGCTCAGCTGATAAGGAGCCAGGAGGAAGCCCAACTCTGGGCTCTGGAGTCAAATGAGGTTAGTCCCTTATAGGGCACAATGGCTTGGCTGCAGCAGAGGTGCTTAACACAACTTCCGCCTTCTTGGGATACTTGAGTGGCCCAGGAATGCGATTTTAGGCTGTCCTGGCAACACTGCCTTGGCCCTTTAGGATTAGTGTTCTTTTCCAACCTCCCTGAATCTCAGGAGCCATTGATTTTGTGAGCCTGGCTCAGTGCTGTACTCGCTTGCTGCCTTGGGAACAAGCAGGCTGGGCCCTGATTCCTGGATGACAGGCTGCCCAGCTTTGGCCCCGCCTCCATGCCTGCTCAAGGCCTATCCTGTCCTAAGGTTGTTGCAGGAGCAGCAACCACTGCACCCCTGTCCTCGCTGAAGAACAGGATGATACTGTAGGCCTAAATCTGCCTCCTTCCTATAGTGGGTTGAATAGTGTCCCCTCAAAAGATATTCCAACTCCTGATCCCTAATCTCTGATACCTGTGAATGTGACCTTATGTGGAAAAAGGTCTTTGTAGACATCATTAGCCTAAGGATTTTGAGATGAGATTATTCCGGATTGACTGGGTGGGCCCTAAGTCCAATGGCAGCTGTCCTTATAAGAATTAGGCAGAGGGAGATTAGAGATCCTGAGACAGAGGAGGCCATGTGAGGATGGAGGCAGAAATTGGAGCCATGCAGCTCCCTAGCCAAGGACTGCCAGGAGCCTCCAGAAGCTGGAATAAACAAGGAAAGAGCCTCCCCTAGAGCCTTCAGAGGAAACATGGCCCTGCTGACACCTTGATCTTGGACTTCTGGTCTCCAGAACTGTGAGACAATAAATTTCTGTTGTCTTAAGCCACCAAATTTATAATGATTTTTATAGCAGCAACAGCAAACTAAAACATCCCCTAATTATGGGTGTAGGATCCAGGAAGCAAGACTGGCCCTACCCTGGATTGAGAGCCTGATCCTGGCCAGCCTATGGCCTGGCTGTACAGCCCCTCGTATGTACCAGGAACCCAATGCCACTGAGGGAGGGACTGGGTGGAACAGGAGTAAACTGAATGCAGTTGACTTAAAAGGTGGCATTCAGGGACCCACCATTCAAATCCTCCCTAAAGTATTTGTTAGCTAAACCTTAGTTTCCTCAAGAGACAGAGACCACAGTGGTAGTTATTAGGATCTCGGTAAGAGAATAGCATGCTGGGAAGCCGGAGATTCTGGAGCCCTTCTGCCACAGACTGGCTCTGTGACCTCCAATGCCTGCCTCTATGTGAGGGGGCCAATGTGTCCTGTCCCTGTACTTCACAGCACTGTTGTGAGAATCAGAGGGAGGAGTATAGGTGTAAGCCTCTTGCAAACTGTAAAGTAGTTCATAAACCCCAGATATTTGTATTATGATTTACACAGTGATTATCTGTGTCCCAATGAATTTATATTCTAGGCCATTTGAATGTGCCTTTGTGTAACTCAGCAGGGGGTGGCGGTGGGGAGGTGGTTTCCAAGTTACTTATCTCAAAGGGAGTCATGGTTGTCACCTCCGGTGACTTCTGATAGCCCAGATCCTCACCAATTGATTGATTGATGGTGTGTACCTTCATGTGAGAGAGGGCAAGAAAGAGATGATGAAAACTTTCGAGAGCTTTTGCTGAGTTTGTATGGATACATTCTGACTTGTGCTGTGTCTAGTGGAAGTTCTGCACACATCGCAGATGGAGAAGAAACCCTGTAGATATGGCAGCAGCCTGGGTTGGATGGTTGGAGAAAGTCGTTACATCTGTCTGTATCTGGCACCTTTATGCTTCCTGGGGTGGAGGAGGAGAAGAGACCCAGGATTCTCCAGTGACTCTCCTCCAGGTCTTGGCATTGTGAGAACATAGTTATCTTCCTTTGTAAGACAGTCACCAAGCCCAATTGATTCCATTTCCTCTATCCATCCCTTTCCCATGTCATCTTTCCCAGCTACTATACTCCCTTTAAAGACAGATATGGTGAATGATTGTGCACCCACAGCCTAATGCACAGTGCTAGGAACACTGTCCCTAATCTCAGGAAGTATGGAATGACTCATGCTTTATCCTGGAGATGAAGAAGCCCAACTGCTTCCAGAAAACATAAAGGAGAGAAGGGGGTGTGGTGTATCACTACCTGTGTCTAAAAATCTGGTGACTAATTAATATATAAATGCTAAGTCACCACAAATGACAGGTGGACTGAAATGATTTGGGGAGGGGAAGAAAATCACAGACAGTCCATCTCTCAGATTATTGAGGGAAACCAAAAAGTGGAGTATGCAGGGTTGCATTAAATGGGGGAATATAACCAGTGGGAGCTGTCTCGAAGGTCTTCCTGTCTAGTTCGGTCAGGAAGTAGAAGACTGTGGGTGGGATACATGAAGGACCGCCATGGGGCGTTGAGAGTGTTGTCGCTGGAGCCATCAGATGCGATTTTGAATCTAAACTCCGTTGCTAGCCTTTATGTGACTGGGTATGTCACTCTTCAACCTCCAGTTTCACATCTCTAAAATAGAGACAATAATATCTACCTCAGAGGGTTGTGGTAAGAACCAACTAGATCACAAGTGAAAGTATCTAGTGGTTTCTCGCACTTATAACACATTCAGTCAGTGTAAGCTTACTATATTATCTCACTTACTGGGTTGGGCAATGCACTCTTCTGAACCTCAGTTTCTTCATCAGTAAAGATGGAATACCTGAGGGTGTCTGGCACCCAGCTGATGCTCAATAAAGGTTTGTTTTTATTTTTAACTTTTTAAAACTTTTGAAACAATTTTAGACTTAAAATTGCATAAACAGCCCTGGCCAATTTGGCTCAGTGGTTAAGATAGTCAGCCTGTGGTCCACAGAGACCTCGGTTCGGTTCCTGATAAGGGCACGTACCTCGGTTGCGGTTTGTCCCCAGCCCTGTTTGGGTTGTGTGGGAGGCAGCCACTTGATGTGTCCCTTTCACGTCGATGTTTCTCTCTCTCTTTTCCTCTCTCTCCCTCCTACTCTGTCTGAACAAAAAATGGAAAAACGTCATCATGTGAGGATAAAAAAATTGCATAAACACTGGAGAGTCCTCCTTATACCTTATACCCAAACTTCCCCTAATATTAACATCATACATAATCATAGCACAATGATCAAAATCAGGAAATTAACATTGGCACATATAATGCTGATAACTAAACTGTACATCTTATTCCTTTGTCCTTTTCTGTTCCAGGTTCTAAATCAGGATTCTGTGTTCCATTTAGTTGTATCCCTTAATTTTCTCCAATTTGTGACAGTTCCTCAGTCTTTGTCTTTCATGACCTTGACATTCTTGATGAATACTGGTCAATTACTTGGAAGAAATATTTCTCAATTTTGGTTCACCTGATGTTCTCTTATGATTAGATTGAGGTTATGCACTTTAGGCAGAAATACCACAGCAATGATGTAGTGTTATTTTTTTGTTTTGTTTTTCTCCTTTATTGTGACTAAATAACAAAACTTACCATTTAGACATTTTTATTTTTATTTTATTTAAAAAAAATCCTCACCCAAAGATATTTTTCTATTTATCTTCAGACAGAGTGGGAGAAAGGGAGGGAGAGAGAGAGAGAGAAAACTATGTGAGAGAGACACATTGACTGGTTGCCTCCTGCAGGACTCCTGCCAGGGCAGGGACCAAACTGCAACAGAGGTACATGACCTTGACCAGAATCTAACTGACAACTCTTTGGTCCGCTGGGCCAACGCTGGGCCAACGCTGGGCCGATGCTCTAACCGCTGAGCCAAACCAGCCAGGGCTATTTAGACCATTTAAAAGTGGCAGTTAGTACACTCACTGTATTGTACATCTACCACTTCCATCTAGTTCCAGAACATTTCCATCACCTGCCCCACCCCCCAAAAAAACCCTTACCCATTAGCCATACTCCCATGTCTACCTCCCAGCCCCTGACAATCACTAATCTGCTTTCTGTCTCCAAGGATTTGCCTATTCTGGACATTTCATAGAAATGGAATTATACAATATGTGGTCTTTCCTGACTGGCTGTTTTCACTAAGCATCATGTTTTCAAGGTTCATACGGGTTGCAGCATGAATCAGTACTTTATTCATTTCTATGTATGAATAATATTCTATTATGTGGACAGACCACATTTTACTTTATTTTCTAATTCAACAGTGAAACCTGGGATGGGCTCCGCCTGCGGGGTGAGGGAGAGTGAGGAGACGCCTGCGACTGGTGGGAGTACTGTGAGGTATGGGGAGAAGGGCACACTGGGGAGTACAGGACTGTATTTACACGGTGCAGACAATGCTTATGGAGGCCACTGTAGCGCTGTGGACTGTCGATTGCTTTGAAAGTTTCATTTGTGGAAAAGGACAAACAGTTATTCATGAGGAAGTGGAGATGACCCAAGGATGGGAAGGGAAACTCTCTCTGGGAGTAGAAGAGCTAGTTCTCAGCGGCAACCACGGCCCCGGGAGGCCTGCCCAGAGGCTGGGGCTCAGACTGCGGTGGTCTCCCGGGGAGCATGCTCAGGAAAGGGCTAGTGCTCCGGGGGTCATGTGCTCATTGCTTAAAGAGAAAGGGGCGCCTCCCGTTAGGTAAATATAGTAGTTGCAAACTTCTATTTATAAAAAAGGTGTGCCGAGGGGGAGGGCAAACATTTTCATTTCCTCAACTCCGTACCCCAGCTGTTCCTTAACTAGCAGGCCTCCTAGGTTTCCCCGAGCGGATGTGGGGACCGAACCGCGGGAAGAGGTCATCTCCCAGCCAGCCCCCGCGGCCCGGGACAGCCCCTGCAGCCCCTCAGTGTTCACTGGGGCAGCCGGGGCGCGGCGCTGACCCGGAGGAGGGCGGAGCCGCAGCGTGCGCACGCCCCCGCCCGTAGCCCTGCCAGCCCCGTCCACCCAGCAGCGCGCGCACCGTGCGCGTATTCGAGACTGGCGGTGGCGGCGTGCGCGGGCCGCGCGTGCGCGCTGCGGTGGGGCGAGGGGCGGCGCAGGCGGGAGTCTGTCAGTGACAGCAGGAGGGGGTGGGGGCTGGAGAAGGTGGTGGCGGCGGCTCTTCCGACATGAGGCAGTGGCTCCGTGGGGCTTGGCGGTGGCCGCAGCCAGGGCGGCATCTCTAGCTTGGGAAGCTGCCCGGGGCGGGCGTCCCGAACCGGCATCGCGGGAGCGGGCTCTGCGGCAGTGCTGCGCACGGGCCGCCGGCTGAGGGGCCCGCGCCCTGCCCTCGGTGCCGGGCGTCTCCAGGGCCCTGGGCATCCCCAACCGTTGGGTCGCCCCGGCGGCCAGGAGCCGGTGAGCGGGCGGGCGGGCGGGGCTGGGAGCAGCCCCCTCTACACGGGTCGCGCAGAAGAGGGTGGCTGCAGCGCCCCAGGCTCCACAAACTCGCTGCCCGCCTCCCGTGGGGCCGCCGAGCGCGCGGCGGGACGGAGGGGTCCGGCCGGCGGCCTGACGCAGTGGAGGCGCCGCGCGCAGCGCAGCATGAGGGGCCCGCCGCCGCCACTGGGAGAGCCGCGTTTGCCAGAGCGGCTGGCGGCGTGAGAGTGCTTCGAGCCGGACTCCCCTCCGCCGCTGCGGCGGGCGCAGCAGGCGAGTGTGCGCTAGGGGACACGCCGCGGGCTCGGGCGGCGCCGCGGGCTCGGTGACCACCGACTCGCGGACCCTGGGCACTTTGGGCCCGTCCCGGGTGGCTGGGGTCGGCCTCTAGGTGGGACGGTGGAAGCGCTGATTAGAGATTACCGCAGTTTTATGAGCATATGGTGCTTTTGCAAGCAAACCGCTGGGGCCGCCACTTAGGAATGGATAGAGCTCGTGGCCTTCAGGTGCATGTATCTGGATGGGAATAAACACCAGCCTAACTCTGCTTGTCTCGCTGACAGGTAGCGGTGACCCCAGCCCAGGGTGGCTACGAGCGCGCGGCAACATGGCTTCCCCGCCCCACCAGCAGCTGCTGCAGCACCATAGCACCGAGGTGAGTTGTGACTCCAGCGGAGACAGCAACAGCGTGAGGGTCAAAATCAACCCCAAGCAGCTGTCGTCCAACAATCACCCCAAACACTGCAAGTACAGCATCTCCTCCAGTTGTAGCAGCTCCGGGGACTCAGGCGGCGTCCCACGGAGAGTGGGCGTCGGAGGCCGCCTGCGCAGGCAGAAGAAACTGCCCCAGCTGTTCGAGAGGGCCTCCAGCCGGTGGTGGGACCCCAAGTTCGACTCCGTGAACCTGGAGGAGGCTTGCCTGGAGCGCTGCTTCCCACAAACCCAGCGCCGCTTCCGGTACGCACTCTTCTACATCGGCTTCGCCTGCCTGCTCTGGAGCATCTATTTTGGGGTCCACATGAGATCCAAACTGATTGCCATGGCAGCCCCTGCTCTGTGCTTCCTCGTGGTGTGTTTGGGCTTTTTCCTGTTTACCTTCACCAAGCTGTATGCCCGACATTATGTGTGGACCTCGCTGGTTTTCACCCTCCTGGTTTTCACCCTGACCCTGGCTGCCCAGGTTCAGGTTCTGACGCCCCTCTCAGGACGTGTTGACAGCTCCAATCATACTCCCGCAGCTAAGTCCACAGACATTTGCTTATCTCAAGTGGGGAGCTTTTCCATGTGCATTGAAGTGCTGTTTTTGCTCTACACAGTCATGCACTTACCTTTGTACTTGAGCTTGTTTTTGGGAGTGGCATATTCTGTTCTTTTTGAGACCTTTGGCTATCATTTCCAAGATGAAGACTGCTTCCCCTCACCTGGAGCAGGGCCCCCGCACTGGGAGCTGCTGAGCCGAGCCCTGCTCCATGTCTGCATTCACGCCATTGGGATCCACCTATTCATCATGTCCCAGGTGAGATCCAGGAGTACTTTCCTCAAGGTGGGACAGTCCATTATGCACGGGAAGGATCTGGAAGTGGAAAAAGCTCTGAAAGAGAGGATGATTCATTCTGTGATGCCAAGAATCATAGCTGATGACTTGATGAAACAGGGGGATGAAGAGAGTGAGAATTCTGTGAAAAGGCATGCCACCTCCAGCCCCAAGAACAGGAAGAAAAAGTCTTCCATACAGAAAGCCCCTATAGCATTCCGCCCATTTAAGATGCAGCAGATTGAAGAGGTCAGTATTTTATTTGCAGACATTGTGGGCTTCACCAAGATGAGTGCCAACAAATCTGCTCACGCCCTGGTAGGTCTCCTCAATGATTTATTTGGTCGCTTCGACCGCTTGTGTGAAGAGACTAAGTGTGAGAAAATCAGCACCCTGGGAGACTGCTACTACTGTGTGGCAGGGTGCCCTGAGCCCCGGGCTGACCATGCCTACTGCTGCATCGAAATGGGCTTGGGCATGATACGAGCCATCGAGCACTTTTGCCAGGAGAAGAAAGAAATGGTGAACATGCGTGTTGGAGTTCACACGGGGACTGTCTTGTGTGGTATCTTGGGCATGAGGAGGTTTAAATTCGACGTGTGGTCCAATGACGTGAACTTGGCCAATCTCATGGAGCAGCTGGGAGTGGCTGGCAAGGTTCACATTTCTGAGGCCACTGCAAAATACCTAGATGATCGGTATGAAATGGAGGATGGGAGAGTTACTGAACGCCTTGGCCAGAGCGTTGTTGTTGACCAGTTGAAAGGTATGTGTATTTCTTTGCCTAGTCATCTCACTCCCCACTCCTGTTTGTGTTGAAAAAACAAAACAATCTCTTTCCAGTGACAGTATCTGGACTTGTTGTCTGGGGATACCTTACTGTGGGGACATCTCAGAGCCTGAGGACTTTTTCTCCAATGAGTCAAATATCACAGATCTTTTCACACTGTGACAGTGCTGACCTATATGAGACCTTTAGGAGGAAGGAGAACTTTGAAAATGTATGTCCTTGCCAGTTGGCTGTTAATATTTCTGAAATTCTGGGGGCAGGTCTGATGAATGTCAGGGTACGGAAGCCCTGCAGTCAGAACTTTGAAGCACTTTAAGAAGTTGCCTTTCCATTTCATTTGGTTGCCCTTAAGCCCCATTAAAACGTTTCCCTATGCTCCTTTCCAACAATGTGAAGAAGAAAACCTTTCTCCTCTTTAGGCCTCCCTTTGCTGGGACAAGGAAGTCAGCTCAGCCCTGTAGGACTCTGAGAATTAGATGGAATCATATACCCCGAAGTGCACACTCTTTGCCTAGGTCTCTTTTTTAAAAAAAAAATGTTTACAGTTTCAGCTTTCAACTTCATTTAACGATGCTTTCTTATCATGCTATTTGTAGTATTCATATAGCCTGCAGCATTTTAGAAGGTTGAACTTCTCAGGCTGCCAGGTGATTTGAAAGTGATCAATGCTCACAAAGCAGTGTTTAGACCTCCAGCCCCTCAGATTAGTATCTGGTCCTTGGTCCCAGTCTTAAGCTCCTTACTGCTATTCTTGATGTTTTCACTGGGCTTCTTTAATTTTATTTTCATATAGGACAAAAATCTTTGAGGTGTAGGAAGCGATATTTAAATAAGTGGGGCCAAAAGTAAAGATTCTAAATAACACTTTTTAAAAACAGTCCTTATGTTTTGCTAAAATCTTCCAGATTGAGGGGAACATCTATTTAGGAACTATGTAGAGAAAATCACATTGGTTTTTAAAAGCCTAAATTTGCAAAGCTATATTATATGTTTTATGGTGCCCACATGTTGCATAATCACACAGTGAAAAGCTCTAGGAAAGGGAATCCTCAGAAGGAGAAGTAACAGCTTAAATCAGAGATGGGAGAAGTAATAGTGTAAATCAGACAGTATGTGGTTGAGTTTGAGGGCCTGAATAAGTTCTCAGCCTTGTCACAGTCTTATATGCTCAACTGACATTTTCTTTCTCTGCTTCTGATCAGAGTTCCCCATGTCATTTACTTATTGGTTATCTGGTGAGGGTGCTTTATCCTTCTCCTGATTTTTCTTTATTATATTAATTTTGCTAGTAATTGAATAATATGGATGTAGTTGAAAAATATTTTCACCTGATAATTACCTCTACCTAGAGAGTTTTAAATGCTATATTGATGAGGTCAGAAACTATTCTTTGCAGTTCACTTGAGAGATTCTGCTGTGACAAGTGTCTTTCCCTGTAGGAGAATGGCTCTTGCTCTTGACTCTGAAAGTGCCACTGGAGTGGAGTGCAGATGTAATTACTGCTAAACGTTTTGACATCTTTAGGGTCCAAGTGTTGCAGGCTCTGTTCTCAGAGATAATGGGACAGATTCCAGAGAATGGAGCTGTGCTGTAGTATATAAAATTAAGTATGACAATGATAACAGTTCTGTAAATGGTACTTTGAACAGGGTATTACTTGAATTTAAAAAATAAAAACAGATGTAATCATTAAGTATGTCTGAAAATTGCCAAGTCTTTGACTCTTTGGCAATACCCATCTTTGTTAATTTGTGGGTAATTTTATTTTTGGTTTTCAGATCAAGGGTCTAAAGACACAGGCAAAAAACATGCTAGAATGGCTTGTTGATTTTTTTAACCTCAAATAGTCTAAAATTGGTAAATTCACTTTTTCTCTAAATTGTGTACACTCTATATTTGTAAGGAAAGGTTTTACTACTGGATAAAGGTAGGGAAAGACAAGGCTTAGCTAAACCAGTGACTTCTTTATATGGTATTCCCTCCTTTAACTGTTTCCCTGAGACCATGATTTTTGCCGTATTCAGCTTATTTTGAAAGCCTTTGTGGACAGGACTCTACTAATCGAGGATGTCTACACAACTTCCTGTCCCTTTTTGAAATTGCACAGTTCAATTCTCCAGACATTGTACAAATTTGCTAAATTGAGATGATCACATGGTGTATAGAAGACCCTTTCATACATGGTGTTAAAGTTAAATATGTAAGATTTCTTCATCCTGTCTTTGGGTTTGTGGTAGATATTTTCTCTCTGCAATGTTGGGCATTAGCCTTTCTCTCTCATCCCCTTTTCTGATGATGGGGTTAAAAATACCCAGTAGAGGGCTCTGTAGAAATGAACATGGGTAAACTGGGGATTCCAGAACTAGCCTGGCAGTGTGAAAGGATGCTACTCCTCTAATTTATCCGAATAGGCTTTGTGAAAGGGCAGACTTTCATTATTTATGCACATTCACTCACTCTTTGGAAATCTTTATTGTGCTCTTGCAACATGCCTGCCACCAAGAATGCGCAAATGGAGTCATGACAGTTCCTGACCTCCATGAGCTCACGGTTATAAATGAGCACTTTAGAGAGGTGCATGTACTTGGTTGGAGTGGGTGTTAAGATTAAGTAATGGCTCTCCAGGTAAATGGAAGTAGAACAGTTGGTGCAGTGGGAATAGCATGGGCAAAGGCTTGGGATTGTGTTTCTTGGTGGTTTGGGCAATTATAAGTAGTTCATTAGGATAAGGAATGTTGTGGGTCACATGGGAAGGAATTTGGATTCAATCCTGTAGGTAATGGGGAGCCACTGATAGGCTTTTATGCAGAAGGCTTAAGTGATCTGATTTGAGAAAGTTTACTCTTTCAGTTTTAGGGACTGTGTTAGAAGGGTGTGAGACTGGAAATTAGTGAGCTGTTTCAGTGAATCCCAGGAAGGATTGATGGTAGCCTGAACCAAGGTAGTAACAGTGGCGATGGAGATCATGGGACAGATATGAGAGTAGTAAGATCAACTTGACAGGACTTAGAGCCATATTTAAATAGTCAACTGGGGAGGCAAGGGGCTTGCTGGTTTGAAAGGCAAATGGCATTTCAAGTTTCTAGAATTTACCTGGGGACAATTTAGAATCAGGAGTGGGAGAGAGGCCTTTGAAGCTTCTATGGTATGGATGGAGAATGCAGGATCTACTTGCAGAACATGAGAGGCCAGAAACCCCTGGCTTGTTCACTCATTCATTCAACAAATAATTTATTTTGTGCTGGGCACAGTTCTAGGTTCTGGGGATACAGCAGTGAACAAAACAGACAAATATTCCTGCCTTTTGGTGCTTCCATTCTAATACCATAGTCAGACAGTAAACGAATAAGTAAAATATAAAGTTTGTTTTGTGTTAAGTTCTAAGGAGAAAATATAAATCAGGAAGAAGGATAGGGAATGTGTGTGTGTGTGTGTGTGTGTGTGTGTGTGTGTGTGAAATTTTAGATTGGGTGACCAATCACTGAGAGAGAAAGTAGAAAGAATTTTCAGCATAAGACTAGGATTTTGGAAATGATCCAAAAAGTGAGGGGCAATTATTATTAAACTTATTTTTTTTAATCATCACCCGAGGGTATTTTTCCATTTATTTTCAGATAGAGTGGGAGGGGGGAAGAGAGAGAGAGGGATAAACAGTGATGTGAGAGAGACACATTGACTGGTTGCCTCCCACACGACCCAGACCAGGGCTGGAACCAAACCACAACTGAGGTACGTGCCTTTGACCGGAATCAAACTCAAAACTCTTTGGTCCACAGGCCGACGCTCTAACCGCTGAACCAAACTGGCCAGGGCGAGGGGCAATTATTATTAAAAATAGGGAGAAATAATCTGATTTGAGTGATGGGAAGAAGGGTCCCTCCAGACCATTTGGGATGAATCACTGGACCCTGTTCTCTTCTGCCTTGGGTCACAAGCAAAAAAATGAAGCATTTTGTCTAGAACTGTTGGTTTTTCCTATTATAGGTAGAGAGTCGCAAAGAATGTGAAACTGTCAGAGAATACCTACAGACATCTTATTTTCCTTCTCTTAAATATTACCAGGATAAAACAAAGGTGCTCAGTCACTCCACCCACAATCATGTTTTTATAGAAGAGGTGAGCTCTGCTGAGGTAAGAGAGGCTCATTCCCTTGTAATAGGCTGGAAGGTCAAGCCTCCCTCCCCCAAAAGCTGATGGTGGTGGCAGCAATAGCAAACCAGAGGGTGGAAACTGGGACAGGACAGATTTGAGAAGGTGTTGGAAATCTGGGACTGGGATGATAAGGAATGGCCCTGACCGGCTTATGAGCCTTTTTCCACAAGCCAGTGGTTCTCAAACCTTCTGGTCTCAGAATCCCTTTTTATACTTCTAAAAATTATTATGGAAGCTAAAAAAAACTTGTGTTTATGTAAGTTATCTATTGATATTTACCTTATTAGAAACTGAAACAGACTGAGTTTCAAAAATCTTTCCTTGACTCTTTTAGAAATAATAAGCCCATTGTACCCACTGCATGTTAATATAAGTAACATAATATATGTATAATTTTAATCCTTAACTGAGGATATATATTTATTTTTAATCCTCATCTGAGGATTTTTTTTCCCATTGATTTCTTTTTAAAGATAGAGTAGAAGGAAGGAGGGAGAGAGAGAGAGACATTGATGTGAGAGAGACATGTCGATGGGTTACCTCCTTCATGACCCCGAATGGACCCTGCAACCAAGTACGTGCCCTTCACTAGGAATCGAACCTGCGACTCTTTGGTCCACAGGCCAATGCTCTAACTGGTGAGCCAAATCAGCCAGGGCTTGAGGATATTTTTTCATTGATTTCTTTTTAGAGAGAGTATAAGGGAGGGAGGGGGGGAGTGAGGGAGGATGGCGGAGGGATGGAAGAGGGTGGAGGGAAAGAAGAGGGAGAGAGAGAGAGATCTATTGGTTACCTCCTGTATGCGCCCCGACTGGGGCTGGAAATGGAACCTGCAACCCGTTGGTGCATGGGTTGATGCTCTAACCACTGAGTCATACCGGCCAGGGCTAAATAAGATTTTTATACAAGTAACCACTTAAAAAATATTTTCGTGCCCTGGCCAGTTTGGCTCAGCGGTTAGAACATCGGCCTGCGGTACGGAGAGACCCGGGTTCGGTTCCGCCAAGGGCACGTACTTCGGTTGCAGTTTGTACCCGGCCCTGGTTGGTCGTGCGGGTGGCAGCCACTCGATGTGTCCCTTTCACGTCGATGTTTCTCTCTCTCTCTCTCTCTCCCTCCCACTCTATCTGTACAAAAGGTGGAAAAATGTCCTCAGGTGAGGATAAAAAAAAAAAAAAAAAAATATTTTCGTAAACAAAGAAATTTGGTGAGGAAAGTTGCACTATTTTACTTTTTTTTTTTTTTTAATCCTCACCCGAGGACATTTTTTGACATTTTGTTCAGATAGAGTAGGAGGGAGAGAGAGAGAGAGAAACATCGACGTGAAAGGGACACATCGAGTGGTTGCCACCCACACGACCCAACCAGGGCTGGGGACAAACTGCAACCGAGGTACACGCCCCTAGCGGGAACTGAACCCGGGTCTTTCCAGACCGCAGGCCAATGCTCCAACCGCTGAGCCAAACCGGCCAGGGCCTATTTTACATTTTTGCAAATCTCTTTAATGTCTGGATTAACCAAAGACTGGATTTAAAAAATTGTGGTAAAATACATGTAAAAATTTATCTATCATTTTAGCCATTTTAAAGTGTGTCAACTAGATTTCTTAACTGCTTTGACCTTGTTGCGGGATGTTGAAGAATGTGTAGAAAATTTGGCTTTACTTTGATGTAGAGGTAGTTGGAAAATGGAGGAGCATTTCAATAGCCTTTTTAGATCATTGTGAGTATTTGATACCCAACTAACACTCAACAGACAAGTGATAGTTTTTTAAGCATTACTTGCAGTATGAATCTGAAATCCTATTAATCCGTTTCTGTATATGCTATTAAAAAGTCCATTGAGCCCTGGCCGGTTTGGCTCAGTGGTTAGAGTGTTGGCCTGTGGACCAGAGAGTTCTGGGTTTGGTTCCAGCTAAGGGCATGTACCTCGTTTGCAGTTTGTCCCCGCCCCAGTTGGGGTCATGTGGGTGGCAACCAGTCAATGTGTCTGTCTCACATCGATGTTTCTCTTTTTCCCCCTCTCTCCCTCCTGCTCTATCTGAAGATGAATGCAAAAACTGTCCTCAGGTGAGGATAAAAAACAAGCCAACCATTGGATTATTGCATGCATCTTTACCCAGGTGTGATTTTGTAATGTTATGCATTGGTCATTTGAAAAATGTTGGTGTTTTGAATTATAAGGATGTTCCAAATATTGCCAAAGCAAAGTCTTTAATATTGGGAAGATGTCAACTTCACAGTGGCAGATAAGAATTTTCAAAAATTCTGGTTTTCATTTGAAGTTTGAATTTTATCATCATCAACAAATGCTGTCAGTTGTTTTTCTTGAAGTGGCAGACTCATTTTGTTCATTTTTCAGGAACATTCTGCCAAATACTCAAGTCTAAATAAGTAGAGTTTGTCTGTAGGTCAATAATAAATGCTATTCTATAAAAAAAGCAGCTAATTCAGCTTGTAACCCAAACAATTGCATGGATGCTTTTCTTGACAATCATGATACTTCAGAGTGCAATGAAAGTGCTGTAGGCACATTTTCCCTTTAGTTACATAGAACATGAAAAAGACATGCCCTCAAGGTTGAAATTTAACTATTATTCATTTTTACTGTTTCCTCAAAGGACATTCTTAAATGAAACTGACTTTTTTACCTTCTGCAAGTATGTGGTGGTAAAGAACTTGTTGATGACTAGTACAGTTTGGTGCTACAGCTTTGATTCAGGCATCAACAGTTTTACCCATGATTACTTTTGCACCATCAATGCTGAGTCAACACTGCAAAAGGCAAATAACACCATAGCATTATTATGGAAAAATTTTCGTGCAGACATCTCAGGGATCCCTACTGGTCTGCAGACCACACCTTGAGAACTGCTACCCAAACACATTCTCATGTAGATGAAACAACTCAAACTAGAATTATGACAGACATCACATTTATTGTGAAAGTAACAAGTGACTTTTAGTTCATACATTTACTTTTTCTCAAAAAAGTCCTTTGTGATTCTGTCAAATCTTTGTTACTGCTGTTTAGGGGTCATGATGAAGACCATCAACTTTGTTCTTTTATTTTTGCAAGGCTCACCCTTTGGCAGTATAGTTTGGTGGTTGGGTGTATGGAATTTGGTTTCTGATACATTAGGATTTAATTGTGAATTCTGTGATTTCTGAGCCGTGGAACTTTGGAGCAACTACATAGGGACTCTTCAATTTATAGGAATGACAGAACCTCTGTCAGAGGGTTATTGGGAGAATCAAATAAGATGATGATTCAAGTAAAGTGCTTATTAGCATAGTGACTCGATCACTACAGTTGTTCAGTAAATAATAACCAACTCTTCTAGCTGGTGAATCACATTTTGTACTGCACTCAAGGGTGTTTCTTTTTTCCTACACTCTATTTGTTGCACATCTTGTATAATTTGAGACTGAAACTCAGAACACACCAGGGACTGTGATTGTGTCAGTTTCTCGAATTAAAAAGGGCAAGTGCCCAAAATACAAAACACAGATAGCTTGCCCTGGATAAACTATAGTTGCCAAGTTTGGCAGCTTCTTTATTGAAAATCCCAGGGAGTTCAGGCAGTATTGTTCTTGGGCTATTTCTGGTCCCCAGGGCTTAGAGGTACCTAACATGATGTGGCCCCGGTGATAGTTGAGGAATTATAGGGAAATCTTCAATTTTGAAATTCTAGAAATATTGGCTGAGTTTTTAACTAGAGCAGTTACTCAGCTCTACTGTATTTTACTGTAAATTCATTTATTTATTCAACAAATATCAAAGGAGTTTCTACTATTTGAAAGGCCTGGACTAGGTTGTGCAGATAGAGCCCTCTGGCCTCTTGGAGTTTACAGCCTAGAAGGGGTAAGTAGGCATTAATCAAATAATCACCTAAGAAGAGATTAAGAAGTGCAAATTCATTGCTAGACTGACAAACCTCAAAGGGAAAGGGGTTGGGCGGGGAGAAATAAACCAAAGAACTTATATGCATAACCAATAGACACAGACAACAGTGTGGGAAAAGGCGGGAGGTGGGCGGGAGTGGGAAGGAGGGGGTCAATGGAGGAAAAATGTGGAACATCTGTAATACATTTTACATTCAACAATAAAGATTAAAAAAAAAATCACCTAAACAAATATGTACTAGACTTGCTTATCGTATTACAAATAGGGCTGGGAGTTAAGGATACTTATCTCCATTTTATACACTAGGGAACTGAAGCACAGAGAAATTAAGTAATTTGGGATGGTCACACAGCTAGAAAGAGCTGCTAAGTGGTGGAGCCAGTACAGTAGCCCCCCATTATCTGTGGTTTCGCCTTCCGCGGTTTTAGTTATCTATGGTCAACTGCGGTCCAAAAATATTAAATTGAAAATTTCAGAAATAAACAATCGGTAAGTTTTAAATTGTGCCCTTTTCTGAGTATCGTGTTGAAATCTCGAACCATCCACACCATCCCACTCCATCCCACTGGGGATGTGAATCATCCCTTTGTCCAGCATATTCATGCTATGTAACTATGACCTGTTAGTCACTAAGTAGCTGTATTGGTTAGCAGATTAATTGTTATCGTATTACAGTACTTGTGCTCAAGTAACCCTATTTACTTAATATGGCCCCCAAACTAGTCACATAATTTTTATTACAGTGTATTGTTATAATTATTTATTTTATTATTAGTTATTGTTAATTTTTTACTGTGCCTAATTTATAAATTAAACTTTATCATAGTTTATCATAGAAATTAATGATAAATTCCTTTATCATTAATGTATAGGAATAAACCATATAGTATAGCAGGTCCTCGAGTAATGTATTTTGTTCATTGCCTTTTATGCTGTAGGAACTTAACTTGTTTATATCAGTTAACCTATGGTGAAATTTGTTTCTAAATATGTCATTTCACCAAAATCCCAGAATTTATCTGTGATATTAAGTGAGGACTTACTATATATAGTTGGTCCTTGAATAACTTGGGGATTAGAGGCCTCCCTGCAGTCAAAAATCTGTGAATAGCTACAGTTGGCCTTCTGCTTACTTGGATTCCCAACTGTAAAGCTGACCTTTGGACATGGGTTTGAACTTCAAGGATCAATTGGAAAAAAAAAAAAATCAGCATATAAGTGAACCCATTCAGTACAAACCCTCGTTGTTCAAGGATCAACTGAAGTTTTAGGCATCCTCTGGGGTCTGGAATATACTTTCTGAGGATAAGGGGTGACTACTATATTTAAACCCAGAAGTCTATATTAGAAAACACTATTTCCCACTCATAGAATTGTTGTAAGGATTAAAGGAGAAAATGATGTTAAGTACTTAGAAAAGTACTTGGCACAGAGTCACTCTTGAGATAAGATTCATAAACTAGTGTTATTGAAAGTGGGGACAGTTTTCTTAGCAGCAGCAACAGCAGAAACAAATATCCCTTTGTTTAGCTCTTTCCAGTTCAAAGTGTTTTCATGCACATTGTAATCTCAGCCATTGTGAAATCTTAGAATCATGGGAACTGTGTAGGTTCAAAAGTTTATATTTTATTTGCTTGGTTCTTTCCTTTTATATACCAGTTGTCAGGCTGAGTTGGTTTCTTAACATCCTCTGAAGGGGACCAGTGACTTTTTTCAAGACTCAATATAAACACTTGGATTTTAGTTTTTTGATATATTTCACGCCATTACAGATATCTTTTTTTTTTTTTTTTTTATGATCCAGTTGTTCCATCTTGGGCCTGTGGGAACCCCTGAGTCCTTTTCATACAGCCTAGTAGTCTTTGATAGCTTTCTTACTCATTTAGTGACATTTTTAAGGAGTTAAGAAATTACAGGTGTTAGAATTTTATTAAATCTGTTTGATATATTTATTCAGAGACTGAGCTAAAGTTTACCTTTTCCTTCTTTTGAAAAGAAAATTAATAGTCTATGCATGTTTATATGAAGAATTAGTACCACAGAAGAAGCAGTTTGTGCTTCTTAAGCTCTTTGGCAGGTTTAATTTTTATTCTTAAAATCGATAGTTATAGAACAATGCAGCATTTTCTTCTATGAAATCTTCCCACCAATACTTGTTGAGTGACAAGTACCTCTGAATGTTGGTAACCAGGGATAAAGAATAATAAAATGAAAAAAATCCTAAACCAAAATGTAGTTTACCTGTTTGGAGACTCAGGCCAGCAAGCCCCATCTCCTAGGACAGCTGTGGAAGGTTCCAGAAGGCCTAACTCCAGGAATTTCCTTCATAGGAACCTTTCTCTGAATAAGCTTCCTGGAATGATTGCTCTGCAACTCTTTTTCCTATCTTGCATAACGTGTGTTTGACTTATTGACTCCTCTAGAATGTGTCCTGAGAGCAGGAATTTTTGCACGTTTTGTTTATGGCTGTGTTTCTAGCATGAGGTACATGGCCTAGCATATAGTAGATGTTCCACAATATTTGTGGGATGAATCAATGAATGAATGAATATTATAACTACTTGAGCTCCACATATGGGCACTCCATTGTGTGTGAAACCACACTCTACACAGAACAAACCAGAAGGTAGAGAACAGACAACTGGTTTTCTAGGAATGGTTCAGTGGTTTATTAAATACAGGCTATGGGATGGGCATGAAAGGATCTAGGGAAGGAGACAGAGCTGCAAATGCAGTGTGTAGAAATGTGAAATATAGGCCCATGGGTGAGGGAGAGTGGATAGCCTCAGAACCAAGGGTCCCAAGGGTGCTGCAGTGAAGGCTGTGGGGCAGGGCTGGAACTCAGGTGATTGAAAACCCAAGTGTTTGTTTAGGGCCTAGGAAATACAGTTTGAATGGCTTAGTTTAGGCAATCATTTTTAAGTTTTTTAAAATGGAGATTTTAAGAAGTATATTTATCTTTAATAACACAGTAGAGCCTTATAATTCTTACTTGATTTTCACTTATGCACATGAAAAACCAGCATACCTTTTTTTTTTTTTTTTGTTTTGTGTTTTTTTGGCAAAGCTCCTGGATAGTCCTTGTGCATAATTTCCAGGATTTTAATATAATGCTATTAAATTCTGTTAATTTTTTCCTTCCAAAGAAAAATGTGCTAATGAAAGTAGCTTTTGAATCATTTATATTTGTGTTTGAATTGTTTGGGAAATATTAAATTAATTTGGTTACCATGTAGTTTGTAGAGAGGAATAAAACCCACATGCATGTGATTTATTTTCTTTTATATGGATATTAAATATACCATTAAGGCTTTGACATTTTAAGTAGAAGTCTTGCACATTGATTCAGTTAGTTTTGACCTCTTATGTGGTTAATATTCAAAGTGTGGATTACATTGCATTCTGTAACTTCATAAATGAGTTCTTTTTTCCTTAAGAAAATGATTCTTATGGTTATTAATGTTAATTTTTGTTTTGTGAATGAACTGTCTAAAAACCGGATGGTGTGGTAGTTAGGGGATGTTTCTGAAAGGAAAGCACTTTTATAGAATTATCTTATTATTTGTATAAATGAATTTGTTCAGTAAATTAGCTTTTCATCTAAAGATGTTTTCTTTACTAACTAGTTAAGCACTTTTGGGAAAATAATTTAATTTTTCTGGTTCTCAGTTTCCTCATTTGTAAAATATAAAGTTTGAATTAAATGTGCTTTAAATTCCTCATCATTCTCTAAGAATAACTGAGCTCAGATGATTGGGAAATAGTACACATTCTTAATATGAAGAAGTGGTTTTTTTCTTTGTCCATGTGTTTAAACTATGAACCCTCATTTAGTTAAATTTAGTATGTGGAAACTCAGATTTATAGAACCACTATTGCAGGGTATGTGTGAGATTCTTAACTTGCCTAAGGATTTTTACTTCCTTTAAATATAAATAAATAAAGTGAGTTAAAGAAGTATAATTTACACATGATTTTTGGGGTGATTGCATTTGTTGTATAAAGCAGGGTATCATTAGAGGAACCCCATTTGATTTGGAAAGTTTGAGAAATACTTCTGAAATGGCTTGGAGAAAATGCAAAGTGATTAAATTAAAAAAGGGGGGCCCTCAATTCTTGTTTGAACATTATTTTGGAGAGAGATTGGAAGGTTACTTGCCAACAAAACGAATTTTACTGTGTTGGCAAGTTTTTCAGTAGTAGAACAGAGCAAATATTAGATTAATATGTTCTTACTGATTATTCCATTAATAAAAGACTCACTTGCTCCTGATGGTGCATGGTTGGATCTGCTATTTATTTAGTGTGCCAGGGTCCTATATATATTTACTATATATTTAGTGTGATTCTAGTAGTTCAAAAATTAATGCAGCTGGAAAGTATCTACCTTAGACCTTGTAATTAGACATTAGAGGTCACCAATGATAAACAGAGACCCGTGGATTTAATTATAAAGGATTTATGAAAGATTTGAATGGTTTTCTTATCCTTTCTTACGAATAGCAAAGCAGCTCATGGAAAGTAATATAACATTTGCTGTGATTTGCATGGCTGGTGAAACAAAGTAGAAAAGGAAAAACACTCTACTTTGTCCTGAAAGACAGTGTTGTCATTGGGTACATATGTCATCCAACCCGAGAGAGAATTTCACCTCAACAAAGACCCAACTTGTGAAACTGTAGCTTCCCTTAGAGAAACTGTTATTCACAGTCTGTTGGAGTCATATGTTTTCTAAGGACTAAAGTGCCTGACTCAGTGTGTAAGTAATTGCAGAAGGTTAAAAACTTTTAGAACTACCATGCAAACAAAAAAATTTCAAAGGATGCTTCTTGTCTCTCACACACATTTTAAAGAGAATTTCTCAGATGTAATAAATTAATTCTGTTCTTTCTGGCTCCTGAAAGAAATTGTGATAATGAACACTTTCAGAGCTGGTGATTCTAAGATATCAACTTTGTCCCTCTGCCATTTGAAGTTCAGATGGAAATGTTTGCTTTCATAGCTCTAGTCATGATGTTACTTTATTTAGTAGCTATTAAATTACCAATTCCATATACTCCTCTGGAGGTGTTCCAGTTTGCACTAAGGTTTCTGTTCCTTTCAGCAGCATTGCTTATGGTGTGTGAAACTGTCCTGAACAAGGAATATGAACAAGGTTCTTAGAGTGAATGATTTTAAGCATTTCTTTTATATTTTAATAACAGCTCTTTTTAGATATAATCCACATACCACACAATTCAATCATTCCAAGTCTGCAATTCAGTGATTTTTAGTATATTCGCAGGTATGTGCAACCATCACCAAAATCAATGTTAGAACATTTTTAATCACTCAAAAAAGAATCCTATACTCATTAAGAGTCACTCCCCATTTCTCTCTCCCAGCCCCTGGCAACCAATAATCTACTTTTCCATCTCTATAGATTTGCCTATTCTGTACATTTATTATAAATGGAATCATACAATATGCAGCCTGTTATGACTGGCTTCTTTCACTTAGCATATTGTTTTCAAGATTCATCCACATTGTAGCATGTGTTAGTACCTCATCGCTTTTTATGGTTGCAAAATATCCCATTGTGTGGATAGACCATATTTTATTTATTCACTTATCAATTGATGGAAAAGCAATTCTTTTTCAAATTAACAATCAAGCTGGCTGGTTGAAGATAAGTTGAAGATGGAAAGTCCTCTATTGTTAAATAATATACCTTGACTAAAATTTAGTATTTCATTTTCACCAATGTTTAGAAGTTTTCCTGAAAGTCATGATTAAATGTGATTTAATTCTGACTTGTAATTTAATTCACATAATCAGTTTAGTTATTTTTAAAACAGTTGTCGTTTTTTTCTGAGCTTGGTCCAGGTTGATTAAATATTAAATTCTCTGATCCTTTCTCATTCTCTTAGACAGTACCTTAATAGACAGCTTTAGGGGCAGCATATGGGTGAATATGAAACCAGCCTCATTTGATATGTTGTTAGATATAAATATCAATTATAGTAAGTCTTTCTGGATGGTTAAGTTTTCTGAAAAGGTGAGGATTTTCCTTTTTAGTCAGTCAAGCATTTTCCTGTTTTAACCAGCTTAAACATTTGGTTTTACATTTCTGAAATGTACAAAACACTTTCTTACCTTCATAAAAATGAAATATGCTAAATACAATTTAATTTTCTTGATGACTCATTTATCTTGCCTGTTACTTGGCTTTTACTCAGATAGCAACTACACTGTAAAGAAAGGAATTTTTGCTTTATTTTAAATAAACTGAGACTGCTCTGTTTTTCCAGTACTTATGTTTTAAAAACATTTTTTAAATTTTTGCTTGCTCTCTTGTTATCAGCTTATGTAGCTATTAGTATGCTTTCCTGTAATAACTTTGTTCCTGGTTTTCAATTTATTCCAAAGCAAAACAAACATAAATTAGTTAACTCTGTGAAGGTAATTTGATTAAAAGAACTAAGAATTTGGTCTTTGTGCAGTTTTTGGTTGACAAATATATTCTGAATAAGTGAAGTTGCTTGGCAGTGAGTTCAGGGATGAGTAAGATGTTATTACAGTTACTTTTAGTATATTTTTAAAGGGGAGGAGAAAGGGAAATCTGAATCAAATTTGTGTCTTAGTAAATGGAGCATGTTTTCCAAAAGATCAAAGTAGATTTCTTTTGGTATGTAGAAATAGAAAGTGGGAATTATAGATTAGATTTTATAACTAATGAAGAATTAATTAGAATTAATAATTCTATAACTAGTTATATTATAAAGCTACAGTGTTAATGATAAATTGGGGAAATACTGATTGTTGTTGAAATTTACCAGAATTTTGGGAAAGAACTTTGTAGACTTTCCCAAGAAACATCTGGTAGGAGTAATTGTGTAGAAAGTTTGTGTGTTGTGTGTTCTCTAATATACTGCCAAGGCAGAACCGGCCACATTTCTTCCTCTTTGTAAGTTTAAACTGAAGATGTGAGTGAATTTTCATCTTAGAAATTTGTTAGTTTGGCATTTGGTAGCACTGAAACAGTGCAAGTTGGTGGTGGTGGTGGTGTTTTTTTTTTTGGAAGGTTTATTCTTTCTGGAGGGCCTGGCCAGATGCCAGACTGCCTAGTACATGCTGGGCAGGTTTGCAAGTTACATGATCTTCCCACTGCCCCTCACTCCACAGGTTATGTCTGTATGTCTGCCAATCTACCAAGACATCAGCCTTCCTCTTTGTGAGATTGTTCTCTTCAACTTAAAATTAAAATAGATTCAATTCTTAGGAGTTTGGGTTGTCAGTGTCTTTTTTTTTTTTTTAAATATGTTTTTATTGATTTTTTTTTTTTAGAAAGAGGAAGGGAGAGAGAGAGAGAGAAACATCCATGTGAGAGAGAAACATCAATCAGCTGCCTCCTACTGGGGATCGGAGCCCCAAACCCGGGCGTATGCCTTGACCTGGAATGGAACTGGGACCTCTCAGTTCATGGGAGGATGCTCAATCCACTGAGCCACAACGGCTGGGCTGTCAGTGTCTAAGTCAATGTCTTAATTATCAAAGTGGTCAAAACTGGGGGTCTGAGAATTGGTTTCTCTTTGAGGAAGTGAGTTGCCTAGCCTGAAAGGTTTGGGTTAGAATTAAATGAGATAATGCACAGAAGAACACCTGGCACATGGTGGGTATTTAGAAATATTTTGGTTTTTATCCTACTCCCCTGCCCTCAAAACCTGTTTTCATCAATGTTGAAATCTATGTAATTGATGGTACCGTAGCAGCAACTATAAGGAAAGGGAAGCACAAAGGGAACAGGGAACATGAATTCTATAATGCTGAAACCTTATGCCAGGCACAAGCTAGCAGCAGGGAGCTCAGAAGACCCACACTTAGATTTAAGGAAGGAGTCCGATGCAGGCTTCCCTAATATCCAGACAGAACTTGCCTTTTTGTCATTATTGCTTGCCTGCCCTCTGCACATGCTTCCTCCGGCCCTGATCTCAACCTCTTGGGGCTGTGAGCACCAGGCACCACATGATTGCTGTATGGGAGACCATGAAAAACAGATACACAGAAGATGGACACAGTGTCCTGCAGCCATGGGGCTGTACAGAAAAATAAAGCAGGGTGAGAACACAGATACTGATATCAATGACTTTATATCTGATGGGCGAAAGGTGCATTAATATCTCAGAATAATTGTTGATTAATATTATGGCTGATTTAAGACCATGAATACAGCACTTGAATTCCCACTTCTCCCCTTTTACAGAGAAAGAAAAATATATTTTTGCACATCAAGTGCTCAGTTCATACTTCTCTACAGGGAATCACAGGCCACCCACCAGTGCCTGAACTCAGGGGGTTGACATTTCTTATGATAGTTTTTATAAGACTGTCATGAAAAATCCTTGGATAAGGTCTTAGGATTTATCTAAACCTAACTTGACTTCCAGTCTAACCTCTAGGCCTGGTGGTACTATCCTGATTTCTTTCATAAGCTTTCTCTGAAACTGACCTACCCACTGATGTCAGGTTTCTTGAACCATATCTGTAACTTGTAAGGATTCATATTCTGCCACTTTCCCCCACTTATTGTTATCCTACAGTTTCTTTATTTCTTTTATTAATCTTTATTGTTGAATGTAAAATGTATTACAGATGTTCCACATTTTTCCCCCATTGACCCCCTCCTCCCCACTCCCGCCCCCCTCCCGCCTTTTCCCACACTACTGTCTGTGTCCACTGGTTATGCATATAAGTTCTGTGGTTTATTTCTACCCCCCCCCCCCACCAGCCCCTTTCCCTTTGAAGTTTGTCAGTCTAGCAATGAATTTATACTTCTTAATCTCTTCACCTTTTTCACCTATTCCCCCAACCCCCCTCCCAACTGGCAACCAACAAAATGTTGTCTGTATCCATGAGAATGTTTCTGTTCTGCCTGGTCATTTTGTTTGTAGATTCCATTGTCAATAGATATGTATTCATTGCCATTTTGTTTGTTCATATATTTTATCTTTTTCTTCAAAAAGACCCTTCATCATTTCATATAATAACAGTTTGGTGGTGATGAACTCCTTTAACTTTTTCTTGTCTGGGAAAGTCTTTATATGGCCATCGATTCTAAATGACAGCTTTGCAGGATAGAGTAACCTTGGTTGTAGGTTCTTGCTTTTCATCACTCTGAATATTTCTTGCCACTCCCTTCTGGCCTGCAAAGTTTCTTTTGAGAAATCAGCTGACAGCCTTATGGGAACTCCCTTGTAGGTAACTAACTGTCTTTCTCTTGCTGCTTTTAAGATTCTCTCTTTGTCTTGAACCTTTTGCATTTTGATGATGATGTGTCTTGGTGTGGGCCTCTTGGGGTTCATCTTGTTTGGGACTCTCTGTGCTTCCTGGATTTGTATGTCTGTTTCCTTCACCAAGTTAGGAAAGTTTTCTGCCATTATTGTTTCAAACAGGTTTTCGATTTCTTGTTCTCGCTCTTCTCCTTCTGGCACCCCCAAGATGCGAATGTTGGCACGCTTGAAGTTGTCCCAGAGGCTCCTTACACTATCCTCATTTTTTTGGATTCTTTTTTCTTTTTGCTGTTCTGATTGGGCATTTTTTGCTTCCTTAGATTCCAAATCGATGGTTTGCTCCTTGGATTTACGTTCTCTATTATTGAAGCTGTGTACATTATTCTTTATTTCAGTTAATGCCTCCTTCAATTCTAACTGTGCATCCATGATTTCTGACTGGTCCTTTTTTATGCTCTTGAGGCCCTCACTAAGTTCACCGAGGTTCTCACTAAGTTCATTGAGCATCCTTATAAGCAGTATTTTGAACTCAGCATCTGTTAGGTTGCTTATCTCCATTTCGCTTAGTTCTTTTCCTAGGGTTTTGTTCTGTTCTTTCATTTGGGACCTGTTTCTTTGTCTCCTCATTTTGGCTGCCTCCCTGTGTTTGTTTCAGTGTATTACTTAAGGAGAGGTATGGGGCTAGCTGAGACCAGATGCTGCTCGTTTGAAAGAATTTAGGGAAAACCTGAAGCAGGATCCAAGACAGGCCAATCCTATGGTTAAGCAAGTGGCAACAGCTTGGGTGGGCCTGAAAGTTGGGCGGGGCGGGGCCTCAGGGAGTCACCAGGGCGGGGCTACCAGTGTGAGCCAGGTTGCTGGAGTCCCAGATATGGCTTCTGTCTGCAGCCCCAGGGAAGGGCTCACCAAAGGAACAAAGGCCTCTGACAGCACGTTTGTCCCGCAGAAAGCCCCCTCTCCAGCCCTCGCTCCAGTGCCAAACAGCTCAGTTCTTCCCTGTGTGTCTCTGGTGCCCCTTGAGCTGCCTCCCCTCCAAGCTTAGAGGGAGAGTCCAATAAGTTCGTGCGCGGGCCCTTTAAGGAGCTGCTTGGGGCTCCAGCCGCGTCAGCGTCTCTGAGCCTCAGTTCACGCTGGTTTTTCCAGCCAGAAGTTATGGGGATTCTCTTCCTGGCACTGGGACCCTGAGCGGGGCACCCGGCGTGGGTCGGGGACCCCTCAGTCCTCAGGAAGGACCTTCCCAGCCGAGGTATCCTCCTGATTTTTATCCGCCACACTTGGGTGTGGGACTATCCCGTTGCGCTGCCGCCGCCGCCGCCCCTCCTACCAGTCTGGATGTGGCTGCTGCTTTAATTCCGTAGTTGTAGAACTTCCATTCAGCTTGATTTCAGGCGGTTTTGAGTGATGGTTGTTCTGTAGTTTAGTTGTAACTTTGATGTTGTTGTGGGAGGAAGCGATACCACGTTTACCTACTCGCCATCTTGACCGGAAGTCATCCTACAGTGTCTTGATCCTCTGTTCACTTTTTAAAAGTTACATGAAATTCACATAACAGAATATTAGCCATTTTAAAGTTAATTCAGTGGCATTTAGTTCATTTACAGTGTTGTACAATTGTCACTTCTAACTCTAAAACATTTTTATCACTTCAAAAGAAAACCTCCTACCTATTAGCAGTCACTCACCGTTCCTTCCTCTTCCTAGCTCCTGAAAACCACTAATCTACTTGGTCTCTATGCATTTGCCTATGTTGGATATTTCAGATGAATAAATCAGTATGTGGCCTTTTGTGTCTGTTTTCTCCCACTGAGCATCATGTTTTCAAGGTTCATCCAGGTTGTAGCAGGTGTCAGTGCTTCATTCCTTGTTGTAGCCAAATAACATTTCATTGTTTATTCATCTGTTGAAGGAACCCAAATGTGACTATTGTGAATAATGCTCTTGTGAACATTTGTGTACAAGTTTTTGTTTGAGCACAAGTTTTCAGTCATTTTGGGTATATGCCTGGGATTGGAATTGCTGGGTCATATGCTAACTATGTTTAACTCTTTGATATACCTATGCCACTTTTTAAAATGAGAGACTTGTAAAATGTCACAGCTGGCAGTTAGGTATTTCAGAAAACACCCTGCAAGTTGAGAGTCAAGTTGGTAATAGGTAATGTTATGAATTACATGTCTATGATTAGGAAAAAATTATAATATAGATATGATATGTCTAGAGACCTTTTCTTTTTGATAAACATATGGGTTTTGGCTGTCTCCTCCAGGCTGGCATTGGATTTGGCAACTCTGGAATCGTGTGTTAGATAGTCACTATCTAGGGCAAGCTTTAAAAAAGTACTATTTAAATATTGACAAGGAAAAAAAAAAAACCAAAACAACTCTAGGAACTTTCTTGTTCAAATGAATTCATACTATCTAAATACAGCGGGGTAAAATTAGGCTTTCCCTTAGGTTTCCATGGGGCTTCATGAGCCTATGGGCCTCTTGTGCCTGTCTGGGACACTCTCCTCTTGTTAGCTATCCTTAGAGTGCGGGAATGTGGGATACTGTCCACAGAGAGCAGTGTTCCCACAGTGCTGCCTTAATATAGAATGTTTGTCTAAAAAAACGTTGGCTACTGAAAGAGTTCCACTCCCAAACATGGTCATTGGTTCAGAGTTCATTTTTATTTGTTTTTATGTAGTTAAAGCAAGAAAAAGTATGTAAACTTTCAGTGTTACCAAGTATCAGTATTGCTTAGGGTAGAGGAGCAGAAAACTGAGTTTTCAATTTAAAAAACACTGTTCCTCCTTCAGGGCAAAGGAAGACAGTGGTCCCTCTGTGGCCACATGGGGAAGGTTGGAGGTTGGCCAGGCTCAGGCTGCTGTTTCCTGAGAAGGTGAGTGGGTGGGAAATGTTCACAGGTATGAGGGCCATGCTCCAGGGCCAACCTCAATGCTTCCCTCTGATGAGTGATGACTCCCCAACTTTTCTTTCAATTAAATTTATTGGGGTGACATTGGTTAATAGGATCAACCTAACTTTATTAATCCCCCTGAAAAGTTGCCCTCGTGGGGGAGCTTGGAACGCCACATAGGGCAGCTGGATTACAATGGCCACAAGTGGATGGTCAAAAACTGTTAGGCAGCTCTTGGGCCCATGGAATCCTAGCAGATGTTAGCCTTTTGTTAGGATGTTTTTCAAGCCTGTAGGTTGGTAGGTAAAACTATTCAGGATGAGTGTGGTAGTTTCTCCGGACACGAAAGGAGATATTGTTTATGTTAGGATTCCATCAGGGAGGAAACTGTTCCTTGAAAGTACCCTGTTACTCAGCTGTTGCGCTACATTTTTTTTTAAGTCACCTTTGTTGGCATCCATTTGTTGAACAAAGTTTTTAAGTATATGAAGACATATAAACCATAGTCCTTGTCTCAAAAATCTCCCAGATTACTACCCCATCATGCTGGTGGGAATGTGAACTGGAGCCTTCTCGGGCTGTGGGAAACAGCCTGACCACTTCTCAAAAGGTTAAACACAGCATTACCATATGACCCACCAGTTCCAGTCCTAAATGTATACCCAAAACAATGGAAAACATATATTCACACAAAAACGTGTAGGTGAATGTTCACATCAGTATTATTTGTAATAGTCAAAAAGTGGAAACAGCATTGGCCAGTTTGGCTCAGTGGTTGGAGTATAGGCCCGAGAATCAGAGTCATGGGTTCCATTTTGGTCAAGGGCACATACTTCAGTTGCAGTTCTGTCCCGGGCCTAGGTCGGGATCATGTGGGAGGCAACCAACCGATGTGTCTCTCTCACATCCATGTTTCTCTCTCTCTCTCTCCCTCCTCCTTCCCTTCCTCCCTCTCTCTGAAGATAAAGGGAAGAATGTCCTTGGGTGAGGATTAAAAAAAAAAGTGGAAACAACCCAAATGTTCATCTAATGTGGAACAGATAAAATGTGGTCCATCCATATGATGGAATATATTCGCCATAAAAAGGAATGAAGTACTGATACATGCTACAACTTGGATGAACCTTGAAAACATGCTCAGTGAAAGAAGCTAGTCACAAAGGACCGCATATTAAATGATTACATTTCAAGTGTCCAGAAAAGTTAAATCCATTGAAACAGAAAGTAAATTAGTGGTTGCCTAGGGCTGGGGGAAGTGAAGGGAAATGGAGAGTAACTGCTAATGGGAACGGGGTTTCATTTTGAGGCGATAAAAATGTTCTGAAATTGATTGTGGTGATGGTTGCGCAACTTTGTGAATATACTAAAAATCACTGAATTGTATGGTATGTGAGTTATATCTCAATAACGCTGTTAGAGAAAACAAGTCTCCTAGGTTAACATTAACTAACATTGACAATGAGAGTATATTGTAATAAAAAGTAATAAGATTGGAGATAGAGATTTTGTAGTTCATCTGTATAGAGCAGAGGGCAATGAGATGGACATGTTGTTGTGGCCTCTTGGGAGAGCTAGAAGTCATTGGGTAATCAGTTAGGCTTGGGGATCTTGTTCACAATTTTGGAGATTCAGAATCTTCATTTCCATCATTGTTCAGAATTGTACAAATTTAGGAGGACTGATTCATGCCAACCATGAGACTGATGTATAAACTAGGTGCCAGTGTATTAGTTTACATTGGGGAATATGGTGTGCTTTTCCAGTGGCTAGAGTATTCATATCTACTGCCCAGGATACTTCCTCTGTGATATCAAGATATCTGGGAGGCCTCATTAATAGTGATAAGATTGCTTAAGGACGGTAGTAGTCAAGCAAAGGATCTTAAAGCACATGATGTATTTAACTATGGGGAAATCACAGTGAGTATATCTTACCAGGAAATGGAGTACAGATTGAGCATCTTCCCTGAACTGTGTAAATACCACTGGAGGTTTCCTTCATGGTGTTACAAAACAATCAACTATACAAAATAAAATTTTATCATAAAATAGAAAATTTCCTACTTCATAGGAGATGCAAACATATGTAGAAATGCTTACAGATAAAACCAAGTAATTTCAAATTAATAGTGTGTAAGTTAATGAAGACCTAACTAAAAGTTGCTTTAAAAAAGTAATTTATGCCCTGGCCGGTTTGGCTCAGCAGTTAGAGAGTTGGCCTGCAGTCCAGAGAGACCCAGGTTCAGTTCCTGCTAAGGGCATGTACCTCGGTTACAGTTTGTCCCTGGTCCTGGTTGGTCATGTGGGTGGCAGCCACTCAATGTGTCCCTTTCACGTCGATGTTTCTCTCTCTCTTCTCTCTCCCTCCCACTCTATCTGAACAAAAAAATGGAAAAATGTCCTCTGGTGAGGATAAAAAAAAAAGTAATTTATTACCACACATAACAAGAAGTATGGCATTTCCAGGGTTAAGTCAGAGGTTTGATGACATTTCAAAGGACCCACATGTTTTCTATCTTTGCTTTCTGTCATCCTTGCTCTGTGGGAGATGTCTGTCCTTGTGGCACAAGGTGGCTGCAGCCATTTCAGAAACACGATGACATCCAGTGAAGAAGAGGACCTTTTCCTCTGTGCATATCTTATTTTATTAGCAAGGAAACTTTTCCTAGACAGTTTCTTACACACCTCCCTCAGGTCCCTTTAGCCAGGGTAGGACCATGTGCCATGCCCTCACCAGTCACCGGCAATGGGAGGGAGGCCCCCTTGGCCTAGACTTACTTTGCTTTATCCATTGGGGCAAGGTGGGGTGGGGTGGGGTGGGGGTCTCCTTCCTGAGCAGGTGGAAGGGAGATGCCCCAAAGAGAGGCTTCTGCTATTGAGGTAGATTGGAGGCAGGGACATGAAGAGAGAAAATGGCCCTGAGGGATACAAAGCATTAAGGCTGTGACTTTAGTTAAAACATGCAGTGTTTTTCTTTCTTTTTTTTTTTTTTTTAATCTTCACCCCAGGACATTTTTCCATTGATTTTTAGATAGAGTGGAAGGGAGGAATGGAGGGATGGAGAGAGGGACAAAGGGAGACAAGGAGGGAGGAAGGGAGGGAGAGAGAGACATTGATGTGAGAGATATCGATTGGTTGCCTCCCACATGACACAACCCAAACAAGGCTGGGAATCAAACCTGAAACCCAGGTATGTGCCCTTGATTGAGAATTGAACCCAAGACCTTGCGGTCTGCAGGCCAACCCTCTAACCGCTAAACCAAACTGGCTAGGACTCTTTATTTCTTTATTCTTACCCAAAGATATATTTATTGATTTTTTTCCTTTTTTTTTTTTTTTTTTTTGTAGAGAGAAAGGTAGGGGCGAGGGGAGAGAAACATTGATTGATTGTCTTCCATATGTGCCCTGACCTCAGATCCAACCCGTAACCGAGGTATGTGCTCTGACTGGGCATCGAACCTTCAACCCTTTGGTATATGGCCATTGCTCCAACCAACTGATCCACCTGGCCAGGGCAAAACATGCAGTGTTTTTATTTTATTTTTTTTTTTATTTTTTTTTTTTTATTTTTTTATCCTCACCTGAGGATACTTTTCCATTTTTTGTTCAGGTAGAGTGGGAGGGGGAGAGAGGAAGAGAGAGAGAAACATCGATATGAAAGGGACACATCGAGTGGCTGCCACCCGCACGACCAACCAGGGCCGGGGACACACTGCAACCGAGGTACATGCCCTTAGCGGGAACCGAACCCGGGTCTCTCGGGACCGCAGGCCAACGCTCTAACCGCTGAGCCAAACCGGCCAGGGCTGCAGTGTTTTTAAAATGAAAATTTAGGTACTTGTTCTTAGGAGAAATTTGTGAACTTAGATCATGCAACCAACCCACCCTTTGCATTTCTCTTCTCCATTTCTCCAAGATGGTGGTAGCTTCTTACACCTTTCATAGCTGCTCTTTACACCTAGAACTCACATGCCCACCAGCTGAGTTTGGTCAAAGAGCAATGCCTCTCTGGAGCCCTCTCCTCTCCTTACCCTCCAGAGTGGACAGATTTGCATCTTACCCCTATCCTCCTAGTCCCTTTCATCAGCTGTAGCCCTCCTCCCCCACATCCACTGGACGGGGGCTTACTGCATATGCTCTGATGGTGACTGCGTGGGTGTGTACGCATGAAAGGAAGGCATTTAGACTTAATGTGGGAGGTAAAGCACTCTTAAAGGTTTTTGATTGATGCTATGAATGTCAAGATGAATGTGATTATAATGTGTTTAAGAGATTTATTTCTCAGTAATCACCTGTTAAGTGTCTTAGATTTCACTGCTGTGCATTAAAAAAACTTATTAACAGTTATATTTCTTACAGTTTCATCTGAAGCTCTGAGAAGTATTGGTTGTCTTTCAGGGATGATGAAGTGTCTAGAACATAGCCAGTTCTTCTAGAGTTGGGGAGCACTCCATTCCTAAGGCAGGCAATAGAAGGAGGTGGAGATGGTCTCATGGTCTGGTGTGAGCTATTTATAGCATTTTCTTTAATGTTAAGTGAATAGAGTTCTCAAATACCCGATAATTATTGGTTCTCATTTGTTTTTCATGAGAGAAAATATGTGAAGTGCCAGTGGTTCCTGAAATATAAACATGCGGTGAAAGTATTTTCTCTCCCTAGCTCTCCTGTCCCTGCCCCAGGCAGTTCTATCGACATACATTAGCATGTCTGTCTTCCTTTTCCATAAAGCACAGGCCTATAAATATTTCTCCTTAAAAATAGTGTTTTCTCTACCGCGAGTCAAGGTTCAGTTCTCGTCTATCTAATTTTAGTTCCTTGTTTTTATGAACTTGAAAATGTTTTCCTTAACCAGAAAATAGAAAAAAAGTGCACCCAGACACAGAGGAAACTTCTTGCTATGTTTCCCTGTAGCGTAGACATTTCTTTTTTGTCAAACAGATTATTGAAAAACAAAATTATGAAGATAGGAGTTTAGAGAAGGTACAAGCAGAACAGAGTTCTATCTATTGGCTATTTGTTGCTCTGTGGAATGTTTATGGAGAGTAGTGTTAGATACCCTATAGAATGCTCTAATTTTGAAAGTGTATGTGTGTGTGTGTTTACTGTCTCTATTAAACTAATTTTATATGAAAAATTAATTAAACACTAGAAACAAATAATTATATGAAATCTATTACCATAAATGACCCCTATTTATGATAGACTTGTAACTTTATATTCTTAAATACAAATGGTACTTTTTCTTGGTTAAAATTAATGTCAACCAATTTGTATTTTCATTTTCTGATGCTATTTTATGTAGATTTTCTTTGCATCACATATTTTTATTTGTAAGAAGAATATAATATTCTTTTGCATTAATATCATACAGTTTGTTTAACAGCTTCCTGTCTGAGCTTTTAGATTGCTTCAAGTTTTTTGATATAAGGCTTTTAGGCTTTTTCAATGTAGATATAGTTATCTTTTAACAAAAGTGGTGTCATGTTAAACATACTGTTTTAGAACCTCCTTTTTCACCTAATAGATCATGAACATCCTTCCACTGTTCATCTATATATACATCTATATCATCATTTTAAATGACTATAATATTTTATTACAGGGATGTAGTATAATTTATTTGGGAAATATCCCTTGTTGGAAATTGAGATAGTTTCCAGTTTTGTATGACTATATATCATGATACTAAGATGTACATTTTCCAGACATCCATCTCTTAAATTAGGATACATCATACAATATAATGTATGCCATAGTTTTGTTGCAGCACTTTCTTTCATTTCAGTGATACATCTTAAAATCACTGACATCTTGGTTCTTTTATAATGATGTGGCAAACATACTTACTGGTAGTTGTCTTTGTCCCCATGAATTACTAGTGAGTTCTAACCCTTTTTTTTCATATATGTATTGATTACTCTCTTGTATTTCTTCTTATATGAGTTGCCTGTGAATTGAGATGTTTGCATTTTCCTTATTAACTTGTAAACTCTATTTACACAAGTATTTTGATCTTTGTCTTCCATGTATATTGTAAAATTTTCCCCAGTGTATAATTTGCCTTTTAATCATATTTTTTGACAGGTGGAAATCTAAAATTTATATTGAGCATATCTGTCACAGTTTTCTTTTATAGTGTCTAACTTTGGTGACATGGTTAGAAAAATCTTCCCCACTACATGATTATGTAAAATATAAATTCTCTAATGCTTTTATATTTTTGTTCTTTTCTTTTTTAAAAAATTGATTTTAGCCCTGGCTGGTTTGGCTCAGCAGTTAGAGCATCGGCCCGAGGTCCAGAGAGTCCCGGATTTGGTTCCCGCTAAGGGCACGTACCTCGGTTGCAGTCCCCGGCCCCTGTTGGGATCATGTGGGTGGCAGCCACACGATGTGTCTCTCTCATGTTGATGTTTCTCTCTCTCTCTTCCTCCCTCTCTCCCTCCTGCTCTATCTGAAGATAAATGCAAAAATGTCCTTGGGTGAGGATTAAAAAAAATTGATTTTAGAGAGGGAGGAAGGGGGAGAGAGAGAGAAAGAAACATCAGTGTGAGAGAGATACATCAATTAGTGGCCTTCCATACATGCCCTGACTGGGGATTGAATCCACAACCTAGGTATGTGCCCTGACCAGGACTTGAACCCTCGACCTTCATGTTCATGGAATGATGCTCCAGCCAACCAAGCCACATCAGCCAGGGCTATTTTTCTTTTTTTTATACTGATATCTTTACTCCATCTAACATTTATTTCAGTGTGGGGTATGGGTGGTCCAAGTGATTAGGCAATTATTTTACACCATTTATTGATATATACAGTTTATATATAACATATTGATATATACCATTTATGAATAATATATAGAATTCTGATTTGTATGTGAGTGTGTTCTTGCAAGTCTTTTTGTTTTTCTCTTTTTATACATTTATTCTTCCAGATCAAAGTTAGACTTGTTTCCTTATAAATTCCCTTTGGCATTTTTTGTTGTTGTTAATCCTTACCCAAGGATATTGCTTCATTGATTTTTTTTTTTTTTAGAGAAAATAGAAAAGAGCAAGGGAGGGAGGGAGAGAGAAACATTGATGTGAGAGAGCCACATTGATTGGTTGCCTCCTGAACAACGCCAGCCGGGCCAGTGATTGAACCTGAACCAGGAATTGAACCTGAAACCCATTGGACCAAAGAAAGGGTCTATGCTCTAACTGCTGAGCCAAACCTGCCAGGGCTTCTTTGGCATTTTGATTCAAGCTTTTTCAGGTTACCGATTAATTTGAGGTTTACTATTTTGAGCCTTCTCAACGAGCAAACTGATATATATATATATATATCAGCATGTAAAATCTCTTTATATAAGTGTCTTTAATGTCGCTTAGTACAGTTTTTAGTTTTTTCATTAGGTTGTACATATTTTTAAAATTTACTCTTAAGTTTTACTCTTTTTCATTGCTACTACGAATAGGATCTTTTTTGTTTATATTTTCTAGCTAGTTACTCTGTTGGTATGTAGGAAAGCTGCCAATTTTTATAATTCATCTAACAGTAAAACCCACCCATTTTAAGTGTACAGTTCAGTGAGTTTTAACAAATGTTTGCAGTTGTATAACCATTACCACACTTGATATAGTGCATTTCCATCACCCCTAAAAATTCCCTTGAGCCCCACTGCAGTTAATCCCTCTCCTGTCCCAGTTCATGGTAACCAGTAATATGCTTTCTGTCAGTATAGTTTTGCCTTCTGTTCACACAGTATGTAATCTTTGATGACTAATTTCTTTCAATTAAAATAATGCTTTTGAGATTTATCCATGTTGTTGCATGTGTTAGTAGTTTATTTCTTTTTATTGCTAAATAGTATTCCTTTGTAGGTAGAAGAGGTTAAAGGGGAGATAAATGGTAACAGAAGGATACTTGACTTGGGGTGGTAAACACACAATACAATATACAGATGATGTATTGTAAAATTATATATCTGAAGCCTATATAATTGTATTAACCAATCTCATCCCAACGAATTCCACTAAAAAATAAATATTATTGCCCTGGCTGGTTTGGCTCAGCAGTTGGAGCATTGGCCTGTGGACCAGAGAGTCCTGGGTTCGGTTCCCGCTAGGGGCACGTACCAAAAAAAAAAAAAATATATATATATATATATTTTTTTTTCTTTGTATAGATATACCACAATTTTTACAAATCTACTTTCAGCTGATTGATATTTGGGTTGTTTCCAGTTCTTGTCTATGATGAATAAAGCTGCTATGAACATTCACAAGTTTTTATGGACACGTTTTAATTTCTCTTGGTTAAATACATAGGAGTAGAATTACTGTGTTGTATGTAACTATAAAGCTAAAAATGTTATTTTTCTGTGCAACTAGATAATTAATTGAATGCTTATTTTAAAAAATTAGATAGTCTTAGATTTTCTTGGTAGAAAATCATATCCATTTAAAATCCCTTCCTTTTCAGTCTCTTTTTTTAATCCTCACCCAAGGATATTTTCATCTTTATCCTCAGATAGAGTGGAAGATAGGGGGAGAGAGAGAGAAAGAGGGAGCAAGAGAGAGAGGAACATCGATGTGAGAGAGATATATTGACTGGTCATCACCTACACGACCCTGACCAGGGCCACGGACAAACCTCAACCAAGTTATGTGCCCTTGACAGGAATCAGACCTGTGATTCTTTGGTCCACGGGCCGACGCTCTAACCACTGAGCAAAACCAGCTAGGGTCCTTTTCAATCTTTAAATCTCTTATTTCTTTTTATTGAGCTGAACAGAAGGTAAAGGTCAAAATTTTTCTCTGCTTAGAATTACAGCAACAAATGACTATAGTTTGTGTTTTCACTCCTTAAGAAAAGAAAGGGTGATGTAAAGTACAGGAAATGATCATTTTATAAAGGAAATGCTGGCCTATTTCTTAAGTGCTCATTGTCACTAAAATAGTCATTTAATTCCTGAAGGACTTTGGTAAAGGCTGTTCGATGTCTCTCCACAGCCAAAAAGACCTCATAAGCAGGCCAGAAATAAAAACTGTCCTTCTGGCCCTGGCCAGTTTGGCTCAGCAGTTGGAGTGTTGGCCTCCGGACCAGAGAGTCCCAGGTTTGGTTGCAGTTTGTCCCCAGCCCTAGTTGGGTCGTGTGGGTGACAGCCACTCGATGTGTCCCTTTCACATCGATATTTCTCTCTCTCTCTTTCTCTTTCCCTTCCACTCTATCTGAACAAAAAAATGGAAAAATGTCCTCGGGTGAGGATAAAAAAACAAAACAAAACTGTCCTTCTGAATGTTCTCCCTTGTACTCAGGTGGCACTAGGAATTGGACTCGGTGTAGTTTTTGTACATCAGGATGAGGTTCTGCTACTCCATTTAGTTGTGATCTTGGGCTCTTTCCTGTGTGAATTTTAAACAAAACTATAACTCCCTTGAACAAGTTCCTGGATTTTTGGCCCTATTTTATACCCTATAACCCAATCAATTGAGATAGCTTGTCCACATGTTAGCCATGGAAAGTCTATTAGAAAGGATAGTGATTCTTTTTTATTTTTTATTTTTTTTATTTTATTTTTATCCTCACCCGAGGACATTTTTCCATTTTTTGTACAGATAGAGCGGGAGGGAGAGAGAGGAAGAGAGAGAGAGAAACATCGATGAGAAAGGGACACATCAAGTGGCTGCCACCCGCACGACCATCCAGGGCCGGGGACAAACCGCAACCGAGGTACATGCCCTTAGCGGGAACCGAACCCAGGTCTCTCTGGACCGCAGGTGGACGCTCTAACCGCTGAGCCAAACCGACCAGGGCAGGATAGTGATTCTTAATTATCTCTGTTATTTAGAGCTCTTCAGGATGTTACTAATCGATATTTCCTTAATTTGTCAATGTGCCTTAGATGAAATGCACTGAGGGCCCATGGTACCTGTAGCTGCTGATTGGATGCCCTTCTCATTTTCTTGTAACCATTTCAGGTATATTTTTCTCAAATCCTCAGTGTGCTGTACCTTTTGGCAATGTTCACTAGACCACAGAGGTGAAGCTTGAATATTTCTCATCTGCACAAGTGGATTACTCATCCCTCTGTGTGACTTGACAGATAATATAAACCAGCGATTTTCAACCCGTGTTCCGTGGCATACTGGTGTACCACAAGTTTTTTTTTTTTTATCCTTACCTGAGGACATTTTTTTTTTTTTGCATTTATCTTCAGAAAGAGCAAGAGGGAGAGAGGGTATAGAGAGAGAGAGAGAAACATCGACGTGAGAGAGACACATTGAGTGGTTGCCACCCACACGACCCCAACCAGGGCCGGGGACAAACTGCAATCGAGGTACATGCCCTTAGCGGGCCAATGCTCTAAACACTGAACCAAACTGGCCAGGGCTGTACCACAAGTATTTTTAAAACATGCAATGCCTGACAATTTAGTCAGGGGCAAAATCTTTCCCCTTAGATTGTCAAATAAAAAAAGTGACAGTAGTCAACACAATAGCCGTTTGGTGTGAATGAGTCAAAATTATACCTATATTTTTGTCAGATCAGCAAAAATATATTTTTTGGTGTGCTGCAGAATTTTAGTAATTAATTTATGTGTTCCATGAGATGAAAGAGGTTGAAAATCACTGATATAAACCAATGAAATGGGAGATAGAAAAGTTGGAACTCTTGTCATTTGGACAGAAAAGATGCAAAATCTAAATATTTTGTTCTGTCAAATTTTTTAATGGAAAAGTTTATAGACTTACCACCTTAAATCCTAGATTTGACGTTTGCATTTTTCTTTTTAGCTCTGATTAGCTTTTCCAGAAGAGATGTCATAGATGTACAACTAAACATAAACTCAAGAGACTGGGCTCTAATTCTGTTTTGCTTTAGATTTGTCATCACTTTTCTCTTCTCCTAAAGCAGTGGTTCTCAACCTGTGGGTCGTGACCTCTTTGGGGGTCGAATGACCCTTTCACAGGGGTCGCCTAAGACATAACAGTAGCAAAATTACAATTATGAAGTAGCAATGAAAATAATTTTATGGTTGGGGGTCACCACAACATGAGGAGCTGTATTAAAGGGTTGCGGCATTAGGAATGTTGACAACCACTGTTTAAAGAAATACCAGCAGGGTAAGTTTCTTGTAAATACATCCAGTTTCCCTTCATCACTTTGACGATAAATTAATACTCCTTTGGGGCATAAAGTGTTAATTTAGGCATAAAACAAGGGATTAAAATCAAACATTAACTGTACTCAAAATCTCATTTTTGTTTTCTTTAAATTGCATAAATAATTTAAAAAAAAAGTGACTGTGTTGCATGCTTCTCAACATTGAAGGTGCAAACTTTTGGCTCACTTTGTCAATAGTCTACAAAATGGTTCTTCAAAGTTTAACGGTTTTACTAGGTTTTTGTTACTTTTAAAATAATCTTTTACAAAGAAATATTTAACTTCTCTTTTTTCTCTGTCATTTTTTAGGCTTCCTCTTTGTAGACAGTCTGCTAGTACATTTTCTTCTCATGTCCTTGGGCAAGAGGGAGGGTACAACCACTCCTGGTGGGGAGGGTGCTTCCCTCTGTGTCTGGGAGTTGAGTCCTCCAGCAACTAGGGAACGTCTGATAGCGATCACCCACGTGTGCCTGTGTTAACTGGTCTGTTCCCAATCTCACATCTTATTTGTTCAACTGACAGCTGGGTACCTCATTAGGATGACTGGTATACCAGAGTGTTTGGCAAAGTGCTAATCACACAGACATTTCCAATGCCAGTATCAGGGCAAAGAATTATATAAGACCCCTGCCCTGTTTTAGCAAGAGCTAGCTCTTAAATGCATTTGTGACTCAATTCATAAACTCTTGAAATTCAGAACTGTGTTCTATTTAGTGTAGTGACTAAAAGGATTAACTTTAGGGTTAGATGAATCTGGACTTAAATTGCATCCTAGCTTTACTGCTTATAAACTTTGTGGTCACCAGCAAGGGATACCTGTATTTGTATACATCATGGTCATTTTGCAGTGAGTGAGCAGCCCAGCAGTTTTCAAACATAAAATGATTCTGTATGTATAGTGAAATAAGTATTGGATCTTATACCTCTGTTGTGGGGCCAAAATTAATTTATCAAGATAAAGACTCCTTGGTTACTTTTTCTGTCATTAAAAATAAAAAAAGTCAGAGTCCGCTGGATGGCTCAGTTGGTTGAGCATCATCCTGTACACCAAAGGGTTGTGCGTTTGATTCCCAGTCAGGTCTCATGCCTGGGTTTTGGGTTCAGTCCCTGATTTGGGCATGTATGGAGTCAACTGACCCATGTTTCTCTCTAGAATCCATGTTTCTATCTCTCTCTTTCTCTAAAATCAATTTTTAAAAAAAATTAAAAAAATAGCCCTGGCTGGTTTGGCTCAGCAGTTAGAGAGTTGGCCCATGGACCCAAGAGTCTGGGGTTCGGTTCCTGCTAAGGGCACGTAACCTCGGTTGCAGTTTGTTCCTGGCCCTGGTTGGGGTTGTGTGGGTGGCAACCACTTGATGTGTCTCTTGCACATCGATGTTTCTCTCTCTCTCTTCCTCCCTCTTTCCCTCCCTCTCTATCTGAAGATAAATGCAAACATGTCCTTGGGTAAGGATAAAAATAAATAAAAATAAATAAAAAAGTCAGGTTTAGTGAGGCATAATTTACATACACTAAAACTCAGCCTTTTTAGGTGTATAGTCTGGCTGTTAATAACAGGTATTAAGCCTGACTCTGTGAGTTCTTTGTCCTTTTTTTTTTCTTTTTCTCTCTCATTTTGAATTGAGTATTTTTTATGACTTCATTTTTGTTTCCTCTATTAACCTATTGGTTGCATCTCTTTTTCTAATCTATTTTAATGATTTCCCAAAATTTACAATATAAATCTTTAATGTATGATAGTCTACCTTCTAATATTATACTACTTGATCCATTGTTTAAGAATGTTGTAAGAGCCCTGGCCAGTTTTGCTTAGTGGTTAGAACATCAGCCTTTGGACCAAAGGGTCATGGTCTGGTCAAGGTCATGTACCTGGGTTTCAGGTTCAGTCCCCAGCCCTGGTCTGGGTCGTGCAGGAGGCAGCCAATCCATGTGCCTCTCTTGCGTTGATGTCTCTCTCTCTCTCTCTCTCTCTCTCTCTCTCTCTCTCTCTCTCTCTCTCTTCTCGCCCCCATCCCCTTCCCTCTCTCCCTTCCCCCTTTCCACTCTCTGAAAGAGTCAGTGGAAAAATATCCTTCGGTGAGGATTAACAACAACAACAAAAGGTTGTAAGAATACTTAATGCTATTAGTGTCATAATACTATATTTTACTTATGTTATAAACTCTAAAATACATTGTTGTTATTTTTGTTCTATTTTTTACTTTAAACAAATTTTTTATTGCAGTTGACATACAATATTATATTAGTTTCAGGTGTACAACTGAGTGACTAGACATTATATAACTTAAGTGATCATCTGATTAATCTCATACCCATCTGACACCATACATGGTCACTACATATTATTGACTACATTCCCTATGCTATACTTTGTATCTCCATGACTATTCTATAACTATCAATTTGTACTTCTTAACCCTTTACCTTTTTTCACCCATCCCCGCAACCCTCTCCCATCTGGCGACCATCAAAATGTTCTTTGTATCTATGTGTCTATTTCTGTTCTGCTTGTTTGTTTTTTAGATTCAATTGTTGATAGATAGGTATTTATTGCCATTTTTTCCATATTTTTAATCTTTCTTCTTCTTTCTTCTCACGTTAACATTTCATGTAATATTGGTTTGGTGGTGATGAACTCCTTCAGCTTTTCTTGTCTGGGAAGCTCTTTATATGTCCTTTGATTCTAAATGATAGCTTTGCTGGGTAGAGTTATCTTGGTTGTAGGTCCTAGCTTTTCATCACTTTGAATATTTCGTGCCAGACCCTTCTGGTTGAGAAATCAGCTGACAATCTTATGAGAGCTCCTTTGTAGGTAACTAACTGCCTTTCTCTTGCTGTTTTAAGATTCTGTCTTTGGCCCTGGCCAGTATGGCTCAACAGTTAGAGCGTCGGCCTGCAGACCAATGAGTTGCAGGTTCGATTCTGGTTAAGGGCACATACCTCGGTTGTGGTTCGTCCCTGGTCCTAGAGTTATGCGGGAGGTAACCAGTCTATGTGTGCATTTTAATTATGATGTGCCTTGGTGTGGTCCTCTTTGGGTTCATCTTGTTTGGGACTCTGCTCTTCCTGGACTATTTCCTTCACCAGGTTAGGGAAGTTTTCCATTATTTTTTCACATAGGTTTTCAATTCTTTGCTCTCCCACTTCTTTTTCTGCTACCCCATGATATGAATGTTGGTACACTTGAAGTTGTCCCAGAGGCTCCTGCTACTATCCTTACTTTTTAAAATTATTTTTTCTTTTTGCTGTTCTGATTGGGTGTTTTGTGCTTCCTTCTTTTGCAAATACTGATTTGATTCTCTGCTTCATCTACTCTACTCTTGATTCTCTCTAATGTATTCTTCATTTCAGTTATTGATTTTTAAAAATGTTTTCTATCTCTGTTTTTATGTTTCCTATCTCTTTGTTGAAGTTTTTTCCAAGTTCATCTACTCTTCCCCTAAGTTCATTGAGTATCCTTTTAACCAGTGTTTTGAACTCTGCATCTGGTAGCTTTCTTGTGTCCATTTTATTTACTTCCTTTTTGGAGTTTTGTTCTGTTCTTTCATTTGGGGCACTTTTTTTTTTTGTCTCCTCATTTTGGCTGTCTCCTTGTGTTTGTTTCTGTGTATTAGGTGGAGATTCTGTATATCCTGGACTTAGTAGAGTGGCCTTATATAGTAGGTGCCTGTAGGATCCAGTAGTGCAGCCTCCCCACTCACCCACTTTGGGTGCTTCAGGTATGCCCCTCTACCCCCTGTGTGGGCTGTGTGCACCCTCCTATTGTAGTTGAGCCTTGATTGCTGTTGGCACATCAATGGGAGGTATTTACCTCCAGGTTGATTGTCCTCTGAGTCAGCCCCTTGAGTGTGTTGCATGTGGATAATTGTGTGATGTTCCAGCATGGTCTGAAGCTGTCCATTGGGTGCTCTGACCCTGGAGGTACGGGCCAAGATCAGCAGCCATTGTGCCCTGCTCAGGACACCCAGCATGAGTTACAGAGTGATCTGCAGATCGCTGCTATTTGTGCTGGGCTTGAAGGTGCCTGGGAGAGGCCACATTGTGAACCAAGGTCAGCTGCTACTAGTGCTGGGCCTGGGGTCACTTAGTCATGGGGTACGCCAAAGCCGGATGCTGCTTGTTTGGGGTTTGTGAACCTTTGAGAGATTTTAGGAAAGTTTGCAGCATAAGCCAAGACAGGTCTTTTATATGGAAAAGCCACTGGAAATGGCTTGGGTGGACTTGAAAGTTGAGTGGGGCTCAGGGTCTCAGGGAATCATCATCAGGGTGTGGTTAACAGTGTTAGCTAGGTTGGTGGAAACTCAGATATGGTGCCCACCTACCAGCTCTGAGGAAAGGGCTCAGCAAAGGAACAGTGGCCTCTGCCAGCACATTTGTCCAGGAGAAGCTGACCCTCCAACCCTCTCTCCAAAGTCAGACAATTCAGTTCCTCTTGTATGACCCTAGTGCCTTTTGAGCTGCCACCCCAGCGCTGGAGCTCTTAGTGAGTAAGTTCAAGTAAGCCTTTTAAGAGGAATGCTTGGGCCCTATCCGGTTTGGCTTAGCGGTTAGAGCATTGGCCCACGGACCAGAGTTGCAGGTTCGATTCCAGCCAAGGGCACATACCTCAGTTGCGGTTTGTGCAACTGAGGTAGGGGTCGGCCCTGGTAGGGGTCGTGTGGGAATCAACTGGTGGATGTGTCTCTCTCACATGATGTTTCTCTCTCTGTGTCTCCCCCCCACCCCCCACTCTCTCTGGAGATAAATGGAAAAAATACCCTCAGGTGAGGATTAAAAAAAGAAGAGGAATGCTTGGGATTCCAGTGGCCCTCCATCTTCCTCCGTCATAATCCCTGCTGGTTTTCACAGCCAGAAGTTATGGGGACTTCTCTTCCTGCCACTGGAGCCCTGGCCTGGGGGACCTGTTGTGGGGCTGAGACTCTTTGCTTCTTAGAGGGGACCTCTTTATCTGAGATATCCCTCCCGATTTTTAATCACCACAGGTGGGTGTGGGACCAGCCTGTTCTGCATCTCTGCCCCTTCTTCCAGTCTCAAGGTGGCTTCTTCTTTATATCCTTAGTTATATGACTTATGTTCAGCTAGATTTCAGGTGGTTCTGAATATGGTTGTTCTGTAGTTTAGTTGTAATTTTGATGTGGTTGTGGGAGGATGCCAGTACCTGCATTTACCTAGGCTGCCATCTTAACCGGAAGCTTCTGATAGCTCTTATTTTCCAAATGACAAATAGTAAAAAATATGGGAAATGTATATCCTTATTAGCAGTTTATTTATTTATTTAAAAAAATTTTTTTTTCTTTATTGCTTTTAGAGAGAGGAAGGGAGTAGGAGAGAGAGAGATAGAAACATCAATGAGAGAGACCACTGGTTGGCCACCTCCTGCATGCCCCCTCTGGGGATCAGGCCCGCAACCTGGGCATGTGCCCTGACCAGAAATTGAACTGGTGACCTCTTGGTGCATGGGTTGATGCTCAACCACTGAGCCACACTGGCTGAGCTCCTTATTAGTGTTTTAAAAAGTACAAATGAGAATGCTTTCAAGTATTATTATTTGCTTCTTAACTTAAAAAAAAAAATCATTAAGTTTGATGGATGGGGCATATTGTTGCTAGTATACTTTTTCTTTATTTCCTTTTTTTAATCCTCACTCAAGGATATTCTTCCATTTATCTTCAGACAGAGTAAGTGAGAGAGAGAGAAAAAATTGATGTGAGATAGGCACATTGATTGGTTGCCTCCCACATGACCCACTAACCACAACTGAGGTACGTGCCCTTGAGTGGAATCGAACCTGCAACTCTTTGGTCTGAGGGCTGATGCTCCAACCTCTGAGCCAAACTGGCCAGGGCTAGTTCATGTTTTCTAAATAATAGCCATAGATGATTGTCCTAAAGAAACAAAAGAGCAATTTATTCAAAGATAGTAGTACAATTGATAATAGCAAAAATTGATCAGCGCTCACATTCCCAGCAACAGTGATTGCTGCTGTAACTCTGGTGAGCATACCCAGTAGGTTTTTTCAAATTCACAAACCCTTGTTGAATTTCTACTGTGTGCCAGGTTCTGTGCTAAATGTCCTAGGTGCCTTACCTCATTAGATCTTCACAATTTCCCCTGGAGGTAGATATCACTGTTATCCTCATATCACAAACAAGGAACCAATGTCATGGAGAGATTAATTGCCTTCTCGGTGTCACATAGCTGGTAACATGGAGGGCTAAATGTACAACCTCCCTGATAATCAAAAGAACAGATTAAAATGAGAATGATAAAAAGCGTTTGGTTATAGTTGTTGAGTGGGCAGAGAAATCAGGCACTCTGAAATACTATTGGTATTTTGGAATACAAATTGAGAAAACCTTTTTGGAGGGTTTTTGGCAATATCTGTCCAAAATTTTACATATTGTACCATTTGACCTAGCCATTCTATTCTTAGGAATTTATGTTATGGAAATACTTGCCTAAGTGTGCAAAGATGTATTTAGGAGGCTCATGGTAATCAATTTACTTATAATAAAAGAAAACTGGAAATTGCTTGAATATCTATCAAGTGTAAATTACAGTCGGTCTATCCAAATAGTGAAATACTTGTCAATATTTGAATGAAAGAAGTAGATCCATGTGTACCAACATGGGTAAAATAGCCATCATTTTATTGTTAATTGAACAAAGCAAGTGACTGACTATACCACATATGAAACATGATTTCATTTCCCAGATGTATTTGAGAGTATGTGTATATAGAGATGGTGGTATATGCATTAAAGGATATATACAAATCTTTAAATAGTGGTTGTCATTAGAGTAGGATTAGAGGAAGTTCTTATTTTATATTTAATACTTTTTGTTTCAGTTTTTTCTACAACAGACATGTATTACTCTTTTTAACAACAACAACAAAAAAACTGTTAAAATACTTTAAAAGCCATTATATGAGTTATCCTAATCAGAAATGCATGTTGAAGTCATTGAAATGAGTGAATGCAGAACAAATCCTCGCTGTACACTGGGTACAGGTTGGATGTGGACTTGTCTTGCTGTGAGAGTATCACATTCTATACAGGTTTCATTAATTAAGCTTAAATTATAAATTATAATATTAAGACACGTTGTTTTCCCCACGAATAGAAAAACTCTTATTAAAGACCTTCAAATCCCCAAAGTAAGAGGAAAACAGTATTTCTGCTACTTTTTTCCTTCTAGCCTATTTAAAGAAGGAACCAATTTTTCACCAAAATGCATCTATAGAATTAGTTCAATGGTAGAAAAATGGTTCAGAGTATGATTCTGCTGACCTAGTGAAGATATACAAATTCATAAAGTAAATGTTTGAATATAGTAGCTCACAGTGAGAGAGTATGTCTAGGGAGAGGACATTGTACCTACTGGTGATGGAGAGCCCATCATCTTGGTCAACTCAAGCCCTGACTTAACCTCCTCTGGAGGATCACTTGGAGGCAATGTTGGTCTTGGAACTCCTCAGGGGGTCCATTTCAGTTTAAGACAGACTGTAAAAATACAACTGTCTGGGATGTGCAGGGTTACTCCAGAGCAGGCATTTAGCCTTGAAATTGACTCAGCCGCCGTTGCAGATGACTCAGTTGAGCCAGAACTATCTTAATTTGATAACTATCCTAATTTGAACCAGAACTTGTGGGTTTGACCCAGAACCATCTTGGTCTGCAGTGGAATTGTGGTGTGTATAATGCTGTCAGATTATGTTCATTGTTAGAAGCCTGGGGAAAGGAAGTAACTTTACTTGGCCAACACAAAAATAGCTATAGAACAAGAGGAAGGATTTAAAAATTAGCCTTTTACCATGCTTGTGAAGTAGTGTTGGTTATAAATATTATTTCAATCTGTTTCATAAATCCATTTCTTAAAAAACCTGCACTTTGAGCAGGAATTCATGTTTCTAACTTGGGATTTTTTTTCTTCTTCTCATACTCCCCTGCATCAGTTTATTCTAATGGTTTTTTACAAGTTGTTATTTCAGTTCTTAAAACTCTTTCATAAGAGCTGGGCATCAGCAACAGTTTTCTCTAGTACTGTCTTAGATGATGATTTTCCAGTTTAATTGTATAAATGACAAGGAAATTGCATAGTAAAGTTGCATTTGCTTTGTTGTAATAAAGAATCTTTCCAAAAGTACATCTTTTCTTTGAACTGTATGGAAATAAGAAAGTTGGGATGAACAATTTATGTTTGTTCCTACAAGTGGGAATCATTTAAAGCTAAGTGTTTTGATATGAATTATTTATTTTTCTAAAAAGTATTATTTAGCCCTGGCAGGTTTGACTCAGCAGTTAGAACATTGGCCTGCAGTCCAGAGAGACCCGGGTTCGGTTCCGCCAAGGGCACTTACCTCGGTTGCAGTTTGTCCCCAGCCCTGGTTGGGTCATGTGGGTGGCAACCACTCGATGTGTCCCTTTCACGTTGATGTTTCTCTTTCTCTCTCCTCCCTCCCACTCTATCTGAACAAAATATGGAAAAAAAAGAGTATTATTCAGCTTTTTCATGAGTGTTATGGAAATAGTATTGGACATTTGATCTGTCTCATTAAAAAGTAAAATTACTGCTCTAGACCAGGTAGAGAAGAGAGCACATGAAATAATAGTGAAGGAGTAGAAGGGAGTTTGTAGTAGTAGGTCAAAATGAGAAAACCATGTGTGTTTTTTTCTAGACAAAAGATTTATGGGATATTATGTGTTAGAACTGTTTTAAAAAAACATAAAACCCTGAAGTTTTAAGAAGTATTGACTTTTTTTTTCTTTATTGATTTTAGAGAGAGAGGAAGGGAGAGAGAGGGAGAGAAATAGGAAATATCGATGAGAGAGAACATTGGCTGGCTGCCTCCTACATGCCCCCCACTGGGTATTTGGTCCACAACCTGGGCATGTGCTGTGACCAGGAATTGAACCTCTTGGTGCATGGGTCGATACTCAACCACTAAGCTACACTAGCTGGGCCAAGATTATATGTTTTTATTATATATTTTGGGGGGATTCCATGATGATATGTAGAAGGAACTTCCCAATTGCCCATCACAGACATTTCAGGCAAAGTCTTACCCATTCCTAGAATAGGATCTCTTATCTGTTGCTGGAAGTGTCTCTGTGCCTTGAGAGGCAGTGACAGGAAATGGAAGATACATCCCACTTAAAGTCATGGGCCTGGATGGGAGGCTGCATGTTGCTATGTGACTTTTGACTTCTACCATTATTTCAGATTGAACACCTGTCATACTTATGTCTTGGTGGTGATATAAGGCTCTTAAGAGGAGGTGAATGATGCTTTAAAAATGTAAAGTATTATTCCATTAGGGAGGAAAGGAATAAAACTGGAAAGTACCAAATATTTGGAAGGAAACTAACGTAGGGTTTACTTTTCTTTCCGCCAGGGCTTTATAGTGTGCATTTAGGAATAGAAAGTGAAAGGAATTTGCAGGTGTTCCAGTCTGGATGGGAAGGGGTTGATCAGTGAAGATGGCAACTTTAAAGACCTGTATGATTTGATCTTAGAGTACCACTAATTTGTAATTAGCTCACATCCAAGTAAATTACTATGCACTTGACAGAACAATATAGAGGTGTTTTCTAACAGTACTCTGGTAGCTTCCAGTATGGCAGTGGTTCATTAGAGATTGACATGTGTAGTTGTGGAGTCTGTAAACTGCCAAAATTTTAAGCCTAGTGGTGGATTAGACTACAAGAAAGACTGTGGCTAGTGCTTATGATCTTTCATTTATTCTTCCTTTGTCACCTGTTCAGTAGCTGTGTACACAAGAGTGGACTCTGAGCAAGGATCAATTTATAGGTGAATGATGTAAGTAGAGAAGGAAGAGTGAGGAGTATTAAGGCAGCCCTTGAAATAGTAGCTAATTTTTTTCTTTCATCCTGTTCTTAAAAAAAAAAACAACCTCACTACCCCCCTTACCCCCCAAAACCCTCACTTTATTCTGAATAATTTCAAACATGCAAAAGTGAGGAGAATAATAGAATGAACTTTTGGGTGCCCATAACCCAGCTTCAAATATTTATCTACTCATAGCCATTCTTACCAATTTCTATTACAAAAAAACTTACTGGATTGTGTTGATTCTATAGCTCTATTTGGGGAGAAATACTATCTTAACAATATTGAGTCCTCTAATTCAAGAACATAGTATCTATCGCCTTTTAGTTATTTAGATATTTAATATCTCAACAAGGTTATATATATTTTTGGTACAACCATTTTGTACTTCTTTTGTTAAATTTATTCCTAGTTATTAATTTTGATGCTATGTAAATGGAATTGTTTCTTAGTTTTATTTTTGGATTGTTCATTGCTGATATATAGAAATAAAGTTGATATTCTTTTTTTCTTTACTCCTTATCTGAGGATATTTTTCTACTGATATTCAGACAGAGTGGGAGGGAGGGAGGGAGACAGAGAGGAAGAGAGAGAAACATCGATTGGTTGCCTCCTGAACTACCAAGGCTGGAGATCAAACCGCAACCAAGGTATGTGCCCTTAACCAGAATTGAACCCAAGGTTCTTTGGTCCAAGGGCCGATGCTCTAACCGCTGAGCCAAACCTGCGAGGGCTAAAGTTGATTTTTTGATATTGATCTTTTGTCTTGTGAACTTGACAAACTTGACTAGTTTTTTTTTTTTTTTTTTGTAGACTCAGGATTTTTCTGTATACAGGATCATGTCTTCTGGGAGTAAGGAACGTTTTACTTCTTCATTCCAATCTGTATATTTAAAATTTTCATTTCTTGCCACACTGCACTGACTAGAACTTGCAGTACAGTGTTGACTAGAAGTGGTGTTCAACACACAGACCCAGGGAAAGGCCCTGAGATTGAAGCTACCTCTGTAAGTGAAGGGCATGGAAGGACAGAAGAAAGTGGCTGGCCATTCCAGTTTGGTAATCAATAGAGTTTATTAAAGGAAACTCATATATTTCATGTCTTGGGTGGCTGTAAAACAAAGTGGACATTCTCCGCCCTCCTTGGCAGGCACCAAAGAATTATATAGGGTGAAAGGGAGTTGGGATAGTCACAGGCACTAGTATGTGAATGCTATCAGATACAATAAATTACTTTACATGCTTGACCAGGTCAGGACAATGACCTGTTCCAGGAACCAGCGGGGGGCCGGGAGTTAGAGGAGGGGTGCTGATTTATGTCAGAATGACCATCAGTTAACTATCAGACAGTTTCTAAGTGAGGTTTGTGGGAAGCAATCTCCCCTTTCTGGCCCAGGTTCAGCTCATGGGTCAGATAGCAGTCATATCATGGAACAGTCTTTCCTCCACAGTGGTGAGAATGAACATCTTTGCTTTGATTCTGATCAGAGAATGAATTTTTGGTTTTATTTACTTCCTCTGTTTTTTTCCAATTCATTGATTTCTACTCTGGTATTTATTATTGCCTGCCTTCTGTTTGTTTTGGGTTTTGTTTACTTTTATTTTTCTAGTTTCTTAAGGTAGAAGTTGAGGTTATTATTGACTTGAGACTTTTTTCCCTACAGACTTTTTTAAGTTATAAATTTTCCTCTAAGTACTTTCTATAGCTATATCTCATAATTTTGATCTGCTATGTTTATTTTCATTCAGTTTGAAGTATTTTTTCAACTTCCCTTGTGATATTTACTTTGACTCTTGAATTATTTAGACATGTTTTATAATTACCAAACACTTGGGGATTCCCAAATTATTTACTGTTCTTGATTTTCAATTTAATATCATTGTGGTCGAGAACATACTTTATATGATTTTAATCCTTTAAAATTTATTACACTTGTTTTTGTCTTAGCCTATTGTCTATCCTGGAGAATGTTACACGTGTGTTCACAAAGACTGTGTAGTTGGCTGTTGTTGGCTGGAAGTGTTTTGTAGATGTCAGTTAGTTCAGGTTGGTTGACAGTGTTGTTCAAACCTTGTGTACATTGCTGATTTTCTGTTTAGTTATATTAATTAATGAAAGTGAGATAGTAAATTCTCCAAATATTATTATTATTATTTAAATATGTTTTTATTTACTTATTTATTTTAGATAAAGAGGAAGGGAGAGAGATAGAAACATTGATGTGAGAGACAAACTGATTGGCTGCCTCCCGCATGCCCCCTACTGGGGATTGAACCCACAACCCAGTCATGTGCCCTCACTGGGAATTGAACCAGGACCTCTCAGTCCATGGCACGACACTCAGTCCACTGAGCCATACTGGCTGTGCTTCAAATATTATTTTGAATTATCTGTGTCCCCCTTCAGTTCTGTCAGTTTTTGCTTCATATATTTTGGCGTTCTGTTGTTAAGTACTTATATGTTTAGGTTATATTATTGTTATATCTTCCTGATGAATTGACCCATTTATCATTATAAAAATGTTCTCTTTTTCACAGTAATAATTTTTGTCTTAAAATCTATTTTGCTTGATATTAATATAACTACTGCAGTTTTCTTATGGTTTTGTTTGCACAGTATATATATTTTTCCATCTTTTTACTTTTTTAGTATTTCTAATGAGGCAGATTTGCTAGCAACACATTCTCAGTCTCTGTTTATCTAGGGATGTCTTTATTTTAACTTCATATTTAACATACAGTTTTGTGGGATATAGGGTTCTTGGTTAACAGTTTTTTTTTTTAAGCACTTTGAACATGTCATGTCACTGCCTTCTGGTTTCCATCATTTCTAATGTGAAGTTAGCTGTTAATCTTATTTTGGTTTCCTTTATATGATGAGACAGTTTTCTCTTGATGCAGTCAAGATTTTCTCTTTGTGTTTGGCTTTAAACATTTTGACTATGCTGTGTCATAGTGGCTCTCTTTGTGTTTATCTTTTTTTTTTTATCCTCACCCGAGGATATTTTTCCATTTTTTGTACAGATAGAGTGGGAGGGAGAGAGAGGAAGGGAGAGAGAGTGAGAAACATCGACGTGAAGGGACACATTGAGTGGCTGCCACCCGCACGACCAACCAGGGCCGGGGACAAACTGCAACCGAAGTACGTGCCCTTAGCGGGAACCGAACCCGGGTCTCTCCGGACCGCAGGCCCACGCTCTAACCGCTGAGCCAAACCGGCCAGGGCTCTTTGTGTTTATCTTATTTAGATTTTGTTAAATTTACTTTGAGTTTGTTGAATGTGAAGATTAATTTTTTAAAATCCAATTTGGGAAGTTTGGGCCATAGTTTTTGAAATACTTTTTATGTTCCCTTTTCTCTTTCTTTTCCCTTGGGACTTCCTTTACATGTATGTTAGTATTTTGGTTTTTGTTTTTGCATTTATCTTCAGATAGAGGGGGAGGGAAAGAGGGAGGAAGAGAGAGAGAGAAACATTGATGTGAGAGAGACACATCAAGTGGCTGCCACCCACACAACCCTACCAGGGCTGGGGACAAACTGCAACAGTGGTATGTGCCGTTAGCAGGAACTGAACCCGGAACTCTCTGGTCTTCAGGCCAAAGCTCTAACCGCTGAGCCAAACCGGCTAGGGCTATGTTGGTATTCTTGATGGTATGCTTTGTGTCTCTGAGACTCTGTGCCTTGTTATTCTCATTATTTTTTTTTATTTCTTTATCAGATTGGATAATTTTCAGTTTGCTAATTTTTTCTTCTGCCATCTCAGATCTGCTGTCAAGTTCATCTAATGACTTTTCATTATAGTTATTGTATTTTTGAACTCCAGAATTTCCATTTTTTAATAATTTCTCTCTTTTAATTGACATTTTTCTGATGACTCATTATCACCATACTTTCATTTTATTCTATAAATATGAACATCATCAGTTCTTTAACAATATTTAAAATACCTACCTTGAATCCTTGTTAAATCCAATATCTGGACCCCCCCCTCTTTAGAGTTTTTATTGATGGCTCTCTTTCCTGAGTATAGTTTTGTGGGGATGATTCGCAACACTTTTATTTCTTTCATGTCTCATACTTTATTTTTTAAACTGGATATTTTAGCTCATATATTGTAGCAATTCTGGATTCTGGTTGCTCTTGGCAAAATCCAGTTTTTTTGTTGTTGCTTTTTGTTTATGACTTGCCTGGATTAGTTTTTAGAGTCTGTCTCCTTACCAGTGTGCAGCTGCTGCTGATCCTGCTTTTTTTTTTTCCCTTTTATATTTAAGCCTGGTGTCCCCTGGGTCAGCATAGCTTAGTGGTTAGTGATTGTTTAGAGGTGTGCTTAAACACCTTAACTCTTCATCTTTTTGCAATGGATCTGTGTGTGCGTTGAGAAACACATTAAAGTTGAGGCTATTTACAGGTCTAGCTTGAATTTTACTTTCTGCCAGGCCTTCTTTCTTCTGCTGCCTCTGATAATTTTCTAGGCCTCACTTCAGACAGGAATGAGTAGATAATTTGGGCCTTCTCCAGTCTGTCCTGCATGTGTGCACCCTTCAGGACATCAGGGACATGTAGGAGCTTATCACTATGGCTTTCTTATTCTTTGCATCTGCCTGTCGAATTTTCGACTAGTCTGCTGCTGTGTTGCTTGCCCTAATTAGTATTGCAACCTAAGGCTATCTAAGATGTTGGCCATCTATAATTTTTTATTTGCATTGTTATATATAACAACATTCTTGGAAATGTGCTCTACTACACATCAAGTTAACCCCTCCAGCAGCGGAGCCACCGGTTTCATAGCTTGTCACTGTTGGATCTACCACCATGATTGAGCTGGGGTGAGGGGTGAGAGGACCCCAGGTAAAGTGCTGCAGACTGCCACTGTTCTAACTCGAGGTTTGGTAGTTCTCTTGAATAAATACTTCTCAATTTGTCATATGCCTTTGGTTGATTTCCAGTCCTGAAATGGTTGTTTTTGACAATTTTGTCCCATTTTACCATTGTTTTTTGAGAATTATCTTTGCATTTTTTCACATTCTAAGTAGTATAAGCTTGTTGTAAAAAATTTAGCAGTATGGAAATGTATAAAATGGAAATGAAAAGTACTTATTACTCCCATGCCTTAAAGATAGCCAAGCTAAAAAGTGTTTTCCAGTCTAAAGCCTTACTTTAATTGTTGTACTTTTGGTTGTATCTCCTCACCACACAATTTCTTCACCCTTTACCTAACAATTTCTAATTCAGAGACAACTTTTAGCTCCTTGATTAAAGGAGATAAACACAATTAGCACTAATTAGTTTGACTGACAGGAGACAAGGATAAAATATTAAGACTGGTATGATTTAATATACTTTAAGTAGACTTGGTTCTGCCCAAACCTTTTACAGCATCACTCTTGTCTAGTCTCCTCTACAGTTTTCTTGTTTCCCTGCCCTTTATGCCACTGAAAACTCAACCCTTCCAGCTTCTCTAGGAAAGTGCCTGCTCAGTCATTTCCCTTGTGATGTCATTCTGGCATGGCTGCATTTTAGAGAGTTCTCTGAAGGGAGAGGCATTGTAGTGTAGGGTTAATGGCCTGAGCTTTGATGTCACATTGCTTGGGGTTCAAATTTCAGCTTTACTCCTACACCTTTGTGGCCTTAGTTTCTTAGGGCCTTGGTTTTCTCATCTCTACAGCGGAGCCAATAATAGTCCTTGCTGTATTGGATTGTGATAATGATGTAACGAGACACTCTATGTAGTGTGCATTAGAACAGTGCTTAGTGCATTGGGAGCACACAATAAATACTTTCTCTGTTCCTCCTCCTGTCATCATAGTCATCATCATAATTATTATTATTATTATTATTATTTTATCCTTACCTGAGGACATTTTTGCATTTTATCTTCAGATAGAGTGGGAAGGAGAGAGGGAGGAAGAGAGAGAGAGAAACATCGATGTGGGAAAGTCACATCAACTGGTTGCCACCCACAAGACCCCAACCGGGGCCAAGGACAAACTACAACTGAGGTACGTGCCCTTGGTGGGAACCAAACCCAGATCTCTCTGGTCCATAGGCCGATGCTCTAACCTCTGAGCCAAACTGGCCAGGGCCATCATAATAATTATTAACAAGGATTAATCCCTTAATAATGATGTTTCAGGTAGGAGAGAAAATTTGGAGTGGCACCTCCTCTGCTAACAGAAGCTTTGGTATTAGTTAAACCACCGAGCAGAGTCAAGACTCCCACAGGGTGCGGGTAGTGGTGCTAGCTGGGAGATGGTAGGTTGAGAAGAGAAGCTGATGTTGGGAAGAAAACAGAACAGTACAATGACTGCACAGGCACAGAAGAATACAAGCTGAGATGATAGAGTGATTACTAATGAGTGTGGAGTTTCTTTTCAGGGTGATGAAATGTTCTAAATTGTGCTGATAGTGGCACAACTCTGTGAATATACTAAAAACCACTGAACTGTACATTTTAAATGGTTAAATAGTATAGTATGTGAATTATATCTCAATAAAGCCATTATTAAAAAATGGTGGAAAGGAAATAAATTCAAGAGTAGTCAATCTCTCTTGTTGGAGTTATTGCTCATTTTTATTTTTTCATTACATTATACTTTTGGCTCTTTTAGATATTTCCAGCAAAAAAATATTTGCTGCTTTTAAGATGAGAAAACAAACATAAGTTTTTAAAAAAGGATGTTGTTCTACTTGCCAAAACCCATTATAGATATAAAACAGTAGCTGAATAAGATCGAGGTTGGTTCTGTCAGTGCCGATTGCCTGAAAGAACTGGTTTTAGGCAGACCTCTGTTGGGACCAGCCATGTGTCAGCACCAGCTTGGCCCTTGGAGGAGAGTTTCAGTGATCTGCACTCACCAGATCCCAGGGCCTGCAGTGGGTGGTGTTGCTGTGGAGAAGCAGCTTCAGAAATCACAGCTGTAGAGGATAGGCACGCTGGGTGTGGCCAGCTTGTCAGTGGGAGCTGATAATAAAAATGCACATATAAAACAGCGTATCTCTGGCCTTCGTCATGCTCGACTATAACAACAAAGCATATTTCTTGAGGGCCTAACCTGTGCCAGGCATGATGCTGTGTGCTGTTGATGCAGAGGTGAGTTGGAATATCTGCTGGTCAGCCCCTAAAGGTCCTATGTTGCCTTGCTGGGTTTTTCAGGAGACCGATCTTGAGGTCAGAATTCTGCATTTTGACAGTGAGGGCTGGTTTTGACTCCTGGGAGAATTAATACCACTTTTACATTTGCTTTGAAGCCACAGAATTTTTGTACAGGTATGAAAAATCTGCATGAGTCAGATGTCTCCAAATGTTTGAGTTCTGATAATAAGGAAATTATTATTATTTTTTTCTTAATATATTTTTATTGATTTTTAGAGAGAGAGGAAGGGAGAGGGAGAAAGAGAGCTGGAAACATTGATGAGAGAGACACATCGATCTGCTGCCTCCTGCATGCCCCCAACTGGGGGTCGAGCCCGCAACCCAGGCATGTGCCCTGACCAGGAATCAAACCAGGACCTCTCAGTCCATGGGATAACACTCAGTCCACTGAGCCACCAGCCAGGCAATTATTATTATTTTTTTAATACTCACCCGAGGACATGCTTAGAGAGAGGAAGGGGACAGAAAGAGAGATAGAAACATTGATTGGTTGCCTTCTGTATGTGCCCTGACTAGGAATCTAATTGGCACCCTTGTGGTGCACAGGGTGACACTCAGCCAGCTGAGCCACTCCAGCTGGGCAGGAAATTATTCAAGAATCTAGGATGTCACATATTTTTCTGAAGAATGTCTGAGGGGGGAAAAGAGTCAATAGAGGAACTTAACCTACTCCCTCTTAGTTGCAGACTTTCATATTCTGAATCCCTGGCTGAGAGATCCCAACCTTATGTGTTTCAAATACTGCTTGCCAGTAGGGGTTAAGAAAGTGGCTTCTAAACCATTTCTCAGAGATCCTCAGTAAACCAGTCATCCAGTTATTGTACCTACATGGACTTTATTGCTCACTCAGGCATTTCTTTTCTTTTCTTTTTTGTTACTCTTCATCTGAGGATATTTTTTTCATTGATTTTTTATTTTTTATTTCTTATTTTTAGAGAGAAAGAGTGGGAAGGAGGGAGAGAGAGAGAAATAAAGAGAAAGAGAGCCCTGGCCGGTTTTGCTCAGTGGTTAGAGCATTGGCCTGTGGTCCAGAGAGACCCAGGTTCATTTCCCGCTAAGGGCATGTACCTCAGTTGCAGTTTGTCCCCGGCCCTGGTTGGGTTGTGCGGGTGGCAACCACTTGATGTGTCCCTTTCACATTGATGTTTCTCTCTCTCTCTCTTCCTCTCACTCCCTACCACTCTATCTGAACAAAAAATGAAAAAATGTCCTCGAGTGAGGATAAAAAAAAAAGGGGGTGGGGGGAGGGAAACATCAATGTGAGAGAGAGACATCAATTGGTTATCTCCTGCGTGTGCCCTGACTGGGGCCAGGGATCGAACCAGCAACCCAGATATATGTCTTTTACTGGGAATTGAACCCTCGACCCTGTTCTTGGGCTGACGCTGTAACCCCTGAACCACACTGGCCAGGGCCCAGGCATATTTGATAAGGAGTTACTCACATTTAGGAAGCAACACCTTTATTCTGTCAGTGAATTGTTCCATAAAAGCATTTCTAAGGCTTCTTCACTTGTGAATTCTGCTGAATAGACCCAGCTTTCTGAGCCTGGTTGTCCCTTTGCTGTGTGTAAGAAAGGCTTTGCAGAGTTTACCCAGACAGCCCCTAACCCCATCCCAGCTTGCTCTCCTGCCTCTTGCTGCTCTGTGCCTCCTTCCCTTTTATTGGGGTCCGGCTCTCTGCCACTTTCTGACCTTTCATAATTTCTAAGTGGTGAGAGTATCACTGAATTTTATTTACCTAAAATAATTAGTTAGGTTTTTATGATATACTGATGTAAAACCCTGAAAAAAACACACAAACTAAAATCTCAAGAATTTTTGTACATGTCCAGTATGTTTTTTAGTAACTTGATGATTTTTCATTAGCATAGGTGTTTCCCCCATCTAATCTCCAGCAAGGTTTGTTGGCTAGACAAACAGTGACCAGAAGGGTTTTAGAGATATACTTTGAATTAATATTATTTCAGAATTGAGTCCAGTGAGATCTTAGTCCTTTTATTCTACCACAGTTTGAAAAAGTCAGGTATTTTATTAAGCCCATTTCTATTTTTACATGCCATAAATATGTGAATAAAAGTCAAATCTTTGTGTGTGATGGGGGAACGAGTGACATAATTCTGGAATCTGATACTGGTCATCAGTATTCTCATGTGTTTCCTGAAACCATTGTCTCTGCTGTTTAAATAAAGTAATTCCACAAGCATGTGCTCAGTAAATTCTTTGTGCCAGGCACGAGTCTTGGTTCTGTGATACATCAGTGAACGAAACAGACATAAAGCCTTACTTTTGTGGACCATATATAATAAAGAGGGGGAGTAAAAAATTGACATGTAAATTAGAAAACTATATAGTAAGTATATCCATGGTAAGTGCTTTGAGAAAATTCAACATGAAAGGGTAGAGGTTTGGGGGTGCTGTGGGATGAAGGCAGTGGAGAGGCCTGGTGATGGTGCTTATAATTGCAAATAAGATGGTCAGGGAAATTTTTGTTTTCTTGGATATTCCCTATGTGGGAGACCCTCTGCCAATTTATAAAACATGGTTCTATTACCAGGAAGGAATAGTTTGTGAGCTCTCTGAAGCAAATAACTTTTGAAGTTGGCATTGGCAGGATGTTGTGCAATCAGGCTTGTTGGCTGAGTTTCAGACCCCCACATCTGAAGTGAACCACAAGTTTGCAATCATTCCCCGTGTCATCCAAAAATATTTTGTGACCTTGCTGGTTGGCAGTTTTTTAAATGTTATTTTAAATCTCTCCAAAAGAGAAACATCAAAGTGCAGCCTGTCCATGGCTACTCTTCTCGATACACACAAACAGCTGCACAATACAATCAGCCATTGTAGTGACATGTGCCTAACCATTATAAATAGACACAGGCTTGAACGTGAAATGCTCCAGAGGAAGGGCAAGTGTCTTCTTGATGAATGAGCTCTGCTGTTCCCATTGAAAGCCCTTCTCAGACATCAACATTATTTTATGTTTCACTGACTAAATTAAAAAACAACTGTGCTTTCTGCAGAGGCACTGCATAATTTAACTGTTTCCAATATTCTAATCCAGAAGTATATTCTCTTTTTGCTATTAATCGTATATATATTTCTTGTGCTTATTTATTAATGATTGCCTGATGGCCTACTTCAGTGCATTTAAAAAGTTTATATGGCCCAATTTTAAGTGATAGATTTATATATAACTGTGCTGTGAATGTGGTATGATTTATGGCTAGAAAGGCATGCCTCTTTAATATCATACTCATTTCCATATTTTTAGTCCCTATTCCAATACATTTTTTTTAATCCTTACCTGAGGACATTTTTCCATTTTTTGTTCAGATAGAGTGGGAGGGAGAGAGAGGAAGAGAGAGATAGAGAGGAAAACATCAACATGAAAGGGACATATCAAGTGGCTGCCTCCCGCACGACCCAATCAGGACCAGGGACAAACTGCAACCAAGGTACGTACCCTTAGCGGGAACCAAACCCAGGTCTCTCTGGACCCCAGGCCAACGCTCCAACTGCTAAGCCAAACCGACCAAGGTGCTATTCCAATACATTTTTATTGTAGTTTACTTGTGACATGTCAGAACATCTAAAACTGTCCCATTTATATAGTAGGTTGTCAGTAATTTAAAAATCAGTTTCTCGCCCTGGCTAGTTTGAAATATGAATTTATTTAGCTGAAATATGAATACATTAAAGTGATTTTCCTTAACATGTTAAGTGAGGTTTTCAAGTAATTTTAAATATTCTTTGAGTAGTACATTAATTTCTGGGTCTACTGTAATAAAGCACCACAAACTAGGTGACTTCAAACAATAGGAATTAATTAACTCATAGTTCTGGAGACCGTAAGTCCAAAATCAAGGTGTGGGTAGGGTTGAGTCCTTCTGGGAGCTCTGATTGAGAATCCATCTCGTGCCTCTCTCCCAGCTTCTTGTGGCTGGCTATCACGTTAAGTTTCTGTCTCCATCTTTTACACTGCCTTCTCTGTGTCTCCGTATGTCTTTCTCTGTCTCTTATAAGGACACTGTCATTGGAATTAGGGCCCACCCTAATCCAGTGTGATCTCATCTCTATTCTTAACTAATTACATCTGCAAAGACCCTGTTTCCAAATAAGACCCCATTCTGAGGTTCTGGTGCACATGAATTTTGGGGGGACACTATTCAACCCACTACAAGTGGTTTGCATTCAACATGTATTTATTGAGTACCCTATTTGAGCACTTATAAAGCACTAAATGTGGCGTGGAAGTAGGGATCCAGAGATAAATGACATAGCCTTTCCCTCAAGGAGTTTATGGTATCCTATTCTTCACTTGGCATTGATGATCAAATACCATTTAGTATTTGAAGTAAGAGAGGCACCACCAACATGCCTTTCTGTCTAGTTATCTAGACCAAGCAGATTGTTTTAAGAGCTGTCCCCGGTGGGTGTGATCAGAACTGTGTAGTTGAGGTGTCTGGGGTACCCACTAATCCTGTGCTAACCCTTCACCCAGATTCCCTAAATTGTTAACATTCTACCACATTTGTCTCTGCAATGCACACACACACACACACAAATACACTCTTACATTTTTTTTGAACCATTCGAGAATAGATTATAGACAGCGTCCCTGAATACTTCTGTGTATATTTCTTAAAAACAAGGATATGTTCCTGTGTAGACACCATATACCCACCCAAATCAGAATATTAACACTGTCACCACACATCTAATTCATAGGCCACCTTTACATTTTGCCAGTTGTTCCAGTAATGTCCTTTACAGGCCCAGGATCATACTTTGCATTGATCATCATTGGCTGTTTAGTCTCCTTCAGTCTGTAACAGTTCCTTAGTCTTTGTGTTTCATGACCTTCACATTTTGAAGGTCAGTTACTTTGTAGAATGCCCAGCAGTTTTGGTTTGTCTAATTGTCGTTCCCTCACAATTAGATTTAGGTTATACATTTTTGGCAGGAGGACTGAAGAAGGGGGGCTGTGCCCTTCCAGGTGCACCATAACAGGAAGGCACACAATTTTAATTTGTCCCATTTCCAGAGATGTTAACTTTTATCATTGGTTGAGAAAGTGTCTCTCAGGTCTCTTCCCTATATAGTTAGTTAGCATTTTCTAATTATTAAGTATTTTGACACTGTAAATATCCTGCTTCTCGTTAAACTTTCACCTACTAGTTTTGGCATCCTTTGATGATTTTTACCTGAATTAACTCATAGGATGGTTGCCAGATAGTGGTTTTCTATTGCATCATTTAGTTTACATTTATTAGTTGGTATCCCACTGTAAGGTAGCACTTTCTCTTCCCCCTCTTTCTTCTCTTCCTAGCAATAGACACATAGTTTCCTATTTTATTCATTGGGTTATAATCCATTGCTATCATTCTCTATTTTAATGTTCAGATTATCCCAGATTTGGCCATCAGGAGCCATTTCAAGCTGGTTCTTAATGTCCTTTTGACATGTCTCCGTCATTCTTGGAGCAGTTCCTTACTTTTTGCCATGACATATCCAGGAGTATCTTAAACTTTCCTTGCTCCAGCCCTGGAATCAGTCATTTCTCCAATACGTCCTGGTTCCTTTTAGTGGAGAATGGTTTTTAGAAACCAAAATCTGAGTGCTAAGGTGTGTCCATTATTATTGGGACATCTTGGCTACTAAGCATTCTCAGTGGACATAAATGTATGTATGTATTCTCCTACACACATGTGCACACACACACAAGTATATATGTGTACATATATGCAGGTGTGTACACATGCAATTATATTCTCTATTCACCCAGCGCACTATAAAAGCTGTGATGTGTCCAGTTATAGTCAGATCACATGATTCATCCTAGCTTTCCCCTTTCCCTGATCGTATGTCTCTTCTTCAACAATAAGATTATCACATGGCTCCATCATCTGTGATATTTATTTTGTCAGTTCCCTTGTATATAACCAATCTTCCCACCCACGGGCCCCTCTAGGCCTTGGTACTTTCCCCAGCCTCAGGAGTATTCCCTACCCCTAGTGGTGGGCAGACTCCTATCAGCCTGTGCCAGCGAGCAGTACATATACTTCTGAATCTATACTTTTGTCTTAGAAAGGCATTTAGTTAGTCTATGGATAGTTCTTTATAGCAACAGCCTGAATAGAACAGCATATCCAGGTAGAAAGTGTTCAGTGTTCTGTTAGTGGATAACCTTTGTCTTGGCTTGGGTCTGATGGGGTCTAAGAACGCTGAGGGTGGTGGTGAAAAGGGTTGTGTTCAGCATCAGCAGGGCAGATGTGCCTGGTTGTAGGGGCCAGCTAGACCTTGTCTTCTTTGGACTGTCCTTTCATCACAGGTAAAGCCTGCAACTGTATTTCCCTAGCTTTTCCTATGGCCTCAGGTTAGGTTCTGCTCAGCTGTAGAAGGCAGGGAGAAGTTGCTGTGTTGTCCATGGCATTTGAGGCAAACACATTACAAGTACTCTGCTGTGGCTCTCCTGGAAGTTCCTCTTGTAACACCTTCAGTTGAATGTTCTGAGTTACTTGCTTCAGTCATGGTCTCCTGACCTCTGCTTCCCCAGTTCTTTGCTTCCTTATTTTTAAAACCTTTCTGATCTGGGATTACTATTTCCTTATTAGAGTTATGACTGATACAGGACTCATGGTCATTGCAAGTCTAGATGACCCCAGAAAGTTTCTGGTCACTTGCTTGGGCTTTGAGTCATGATCTGGAGACTAGGGATTTCATTTGATGAGGACATTATCCATTTTTCTTCAGTAAATAGCTAGAGGCCCTGCCTGGGTGACTCCTTGAGAGCCCCAGTTCCTAGTGTTAACTGGAGTGGTCCTGCTAGAGGGTCATCAGTGAGAACACTCAGTAATGTTGACATTACTGAACACCAACTCTGTGCAAGACACTAAGTCAGGCTCTGTGGAAGAGAGAGAGGTGAATAATGACACACGTTCCTAACTTCAACAAACTGCACTTAATTTATAAAGAGCAGAAATGAGCAACCCTTAGGAAAGTAGAGAATTGGAGGTGGTTGTGCTCTCTGTTGTTGCCACTTTGATCTTCCTCTAGAAATGGACTGAGACACCAATCTGAGAGGTTCCTGAGGGTGTACTGATTTTTCTTTTCACCTGACCCATGCCCTTTTCAAATAGCGGAGTTATAGACTCTTGTTATTTTTAGGCAGGCTTTAATGGATCCATTTTCATAATAAACTCCATCTTGACATTGTACTGCCATTTGTTGAACAAAGAAAAGTTATATAAACTGCAGAAGAGAAAACACATGACAAAGCGATGAACTGCTGTGTTTCACAGTAAGTGTGTAACTAATTGAGGATGACTTTTCATTGTCGAACAAAGAAGTAATAAAAATTTGAGCAATATGTAGTCACTTTCTTTTAACTGAGACGTCATCTTAATGTTATTAGTGTTATCCACTTTCAAAATGGCTGTGAAAATACAACTTCAAAATAGTATTTATGGTTAATTAAATCTCGTTTCCATTTGCCTGACAATTTCAGATTATTGGGTGTTTCCTTTTCCCCACAAAATGACAGGGAACAGAAACCAATGAAAAGATCTTTCTTGGCGCCTTTCCCAGCCTAAAACCTGTTTCTGCCTAGGACGAGAGCAGTGGAGAACTGGGTCCTCTCCTGGGACTGAAGGGAGGATGGCATTACAAGTCCAAGTGGTCAGGGTGGGGCCCCAGTGAGAACAGAAGTGCAGCTTGAAAGTCACTACCATCCAGAGGCCTTGTTGCTCCCTGGGTAAGTCAGGTTCAGGGGAGAGCTAGGGGATATCTGCAATTTAAACAATATTAGATACGTCAGGGGATGCGAGGTCATCCAAAAGCAAAGATCATTCCTCTTGTGTTCTTAGAATACACTGCGGTTTTCAGGCACTGTCAGCGAGGTCTGTGGGTAACCTTGGACCGGTCCTACAGCTTACTGTTCAGGAAAACATGCTGTCTGCCTGTCCTTGGACCGGCGGTGTGTGCAGTGTTGGAAGCAAAGAATGAAAGATATCCAAAATTCTATTTATTTAAAAAAGGAGTGTGTGTTGGAGTGGGTAGCACTGTGATCATTTAGCTACCATCACAGTGAAACACTTAAATCAGAAGCAGCTTCCTGGTGGCACATAGGCAGAGTTGGGGTTTTTGGTTGTTGTTTTTTTTTCTTGAAAATTTTATTTATTTGTTTGTTTGTTTATTTATTTATTTATTATTGTTGAGAGTATTACAGATGTTCCCTCCTTTTCCCCATTGACACCCCTCCTTCCCACTCCCTCCCCCCCCCCCCGCCTTCCCCAGCCTAGTGTCTGTGTCGATTGGTTGTGCATATAAGTTCTTTGGTTTATCTCTTCCCTCCCCTCCCACCTCCCATCCCTCTGAGGTTTGTTAGTCTGTTCTCTACTCCCATGATTCTGGATCTCTTTTAGTTGACAGCTTATTTTGTTCATTATGTTCCACAAATAAGTGAGATCATGTGGTACTTGTCTTTCTCTGACTGGCTTATTTTGTTTAGCATAATAGTTTCCAGGTCACTCCATGTTGTCTCAAAGGTTAAGAGACCTATTTTTCTTAACAGCTGCATAGCATTCCATTATGTAAATATACCACAGCTTTTTTATCCACTCATCTACTGATGGGCACTCGGGCTGTTTCCATATCTTAGCTATTGTAAATAGCGCTGCTATGAACATAGGGGTGCATATATTCTTTCTGATTGGTGTATCAGGCTTCTTAGGATATATTCCTAGCAGAGTTTTAAAGACTGTCTTTGTAGGCATCCATGTCTTGTTGCTTTCCATCTAGAGTGAACACCAGCATGTGTCTTAGGGCCTATATATAAGTGAATTGGTTGCAAAGGAAGCCTGTTTGTCAATTCAATAGCCCCCACCCAAAAGAACTGAAGTTTTTTTTTTTAACATAATGACTTTGTAACAAATATATAAATCTCCAGTCATTAACTGGAGAGAAATGTTACCTTGATAAGGGAGAAAGTGTTGATTTAAGATTATCTATATTGAGGTTTCTCTCAAGATGGTGCTGTAAGTAAATGCAGTACTTGGAACCTCCCATAACCTCATCAAAATTACAACTAAAGTCCTGGCTGGCGTGGCTCAGGGGTTAGAGTGTTAGCCATGCACCAGAGGTTCATGGGTTTGTTTCATGGTCAAGGGCATGTACCTGGGTTTTAGGTTTGATCCCCAGCTGGGTGTGGGTGTGTGCAGGAAGCCGCTGATATGTGTCTCTCACATGGATGTCTACCCCACCCCACTTCCACTCTCTCTAAAAAGTCAATAGAAAAAATATTCTTGGGTGACGATTAACAGGAAAAATAATCACAGAACAATCATCATTCACAACCACCTGAAATCTAGCTGAACAGAAGTCCTACAACTAAGGATGTAAAGAAGAATCCAAATTGAGACTGGTAGGAGGGGCAGAATGAATAATGGACTGGTCCCACACCCACATGGGGCAGTTAAAAATTGGGAGGGATATCTCAGCTGTGGAGGTACCCCCTAAAGAATGAGAGGTCCTTGCCCTGGCCGGTTTTGCTCAGTGGTTAGAGCGTCGGCCTGCGGTCCAAAGAAACCCGGGTTTGGTTCCCGCGGGGGCACATACCTTGGTTGCAGTTTGTCCCCAGCCCTGGTTGGGTCATGTGGGTGCCAACCACTTGATGTGTCCCTTTCACATCGATGTTTCTCTCTCTCTCTCTCTCTCCCACTCTATCTGAACAAAATATCAAAAAATGTCCTCAGGAGAGGATTAAAAAAAAAAGAATGAGAGGTTCAAGCCCCATATCAGAAGTCCCAGCCCAGGGTTCCAGTGCCAGGAAGAGAAGTCCCCATAACTTCTGACAGTGAAAACCAATGTGGATTGTGGCTGAGTGAGATGGCGCACTTCTGGAATCCCAAGCATTCTTCTTAAAGAATCATGCACCAGTTTACTCAGATTTACTCGCTCGGAGTTTCAGCACTGGGGTAGCAGATCAAAAGGTGTCAGGGACATAAGGGAAGGGACTGAATTGTCTAGCTTCAGAGCGAAGACTTGAGGGGCAGCTTTCTCTCAGATAGAAGTGTTGGTAGAGGCCATTGTTTCTTTGCTGAGCCCTTCCCCACAGAGCCAGCAGGCAGGAGCCATATCTTTGTCTCCATCAACTTTGCTAACCTGGTGGTTCCCTGAGACCCTGCCCCATTCAATTTGTGGGCCCACCTAAGCTGTTTTCAGTGGCTTTTCCATATAAATGGCCTATCTTTCCTCAGGCTTCAGACTTTCCTAAAATCTCTCAAACAAGCAGAATCTGCCTCTCCATATCTCAGTACTCTGTACCTCTAGCTAATTGGCCCCACGCTCAGCATTTGTGGCAGCTGGCCTTGATTGGCAGCTTGGCCTCTCCTGGCCACCTCCGAGCCCAGCACAAGTAGCAGCCATCTGCAGATTGTTCTGTAGCTCATACTGGGTGGCCCCAGGCAGGGCACAGGCTGTGACTGAACTTGTACCTCATAGGAGGCCCCAGAGTCAGTACATCCAATAGACAGTTGTAGACCATGCTACATTACCACCCTACAGCCTTCATGAGCTACACACTCAAGAGGAAGACTCAACAGGCACCAAAGCCCCACTGAAGCAGGTCCTGTTCTGTAGGGTTGGCCCTGGCACAGCAGCTCCTCCTCTGTAGTTGTAGCCAGTCATCATAGCCAATTGGCCTGGGGGTCAGTCTTTCCCAGTGATGTGCCAACAGCAGTCAAGGCTCAACTACAACAGGAGGGTGTACACAACCCATGCAGGGGATGCACCTGAGTGCCCAGCTCAGGTGACTGGGGAGGCTGTGCCACTGGGCCCTACAGGACACCTATTACCTAAGGCCACTCTACCAAGTCCGGGAGACAAAGCACTCTACCTCATACATAGAAACAAACACAGAGAATCAGCCAAAATGAGATAAAGAAATAGGTCCTAAATGAAAGAACAAGAGAAATCTCAAAAAAAAAAAAAAAAAAAAAGAACTAAATGAAATGGAGGCAAACTACCAGATAGAGTTGAAAACAGTGTTTATATGGATGCTCAAAGAGCTTAGTGAGAACTTCAACAGCATAGAAAAAGGACATGGAAACCATAAAAAAGAACCAGTGAGAAATGAAGGATACACTAACTGAAATGAAGAATAAATTATAGGAACCAACAGTAAAGTAGATGAAGCAGAAAATCAGTGATTTGGAATATAAGGAAGCAGAAAATGCCTCCATTAGAACAGCAAAAAGAAAAAAGAATTTAAAAACATGAGGGTAGATGAAGGAGCTCTGGGACGATTTCAAGTGTACCAACCTTTACATCATGGGGGTGCCAGAAGGAGAAGAGAGAGAGCAAGAACTTGAAAACCTGTGCAAAAAAATAATGACAGAAAACTTCCCTAACCTGGTGAAGGAAATAGACATACAAGCCCAGTAAGTGCAGAGGGTCCCAAACAAGATGAACCCAAAGAGACCCACACCAAGGCACATTATAATTAAAATGCTAGAGGTTAAAGACAAAGAGAGATTTTTAAAATCAGCAAGAGAAAAGTAGTTAGTTACCTACAATGGAGCTCCCATAAGACTGTCAGCTGATTTATCAACAGAAACTTTGCAGGCCAGAAGGAATTGGCAAGTAATATTCAAAGTGATGAAAAACAAGGCCCTACAACCAAGATTACCCAGAAAAGCTATCATTTAGAATTAAAGGACATATAAAAGGTTTCCCAGACAAGAAAAAGCTAAAGGAGTTCATCACCAGCAAACTAGTATTAAAAGAAATGTTAAAGGGTCTTTTTTAAGAGGAAGAAAAAAATGTTTAAAAAAATATGAATAGCCCAGATTGAACATTGCCCCATGGACTGAGAGGTCCCAGTTTGATTCCTGTTCAGGGCATATGCTGGGGTTGCAGGCTCGATCCCCAGTAGGAGGTGTGCAGGAGGCAGCCGATCAACGTTTCTCTCTCACATTGCTGCTTCTCTCTCTCTCTCTCTCCTCCTTTCCCTTCTCTCTCTAAAAAATAATCAATAAAAACATTTTTAAAATATGAATAATAAACAGCCTTAAAAAAACACACAAAATCTTACCTTTTGTAACAGCAGGGATGGACCTAAAGGGTATTATGCTAAGTGAAATGTCAGTCAAAGAAAGAGAAATACCATAGGATTTCACTTGTCTGTGGAATCTAAAGAATTATACAAAGGAACAAACAAAACAGAAACAGACTCATGGATACAGAAACGGACTGATAGTTGGCAGATGGGAGGGGGTTTGGGGGAGAGGTGAAAAGGTGAACAGACTGAGAAGTACAGATTGGTAGTTACAGAACAGTCATGGGATGTAAAGTGCAGCATAGGAAATATAGTCAATAATATTGTAATAACTATGTATGATGTCAGTTGGGTATTGGAAATATCAGGGGGTGAAACACTTTATATGATTGTCTAACCACTGTGCTATACACCTGAAACTAATAAAAATAATATTGAATGTAAACTGTAATTTAAAAAAATTTTAAATAAATAGAGAACCCAGAAATTGACCCAAGACAATATGCTCAATATTTGACAAAGGTGGCAAGAGCATACAGTGGAGTCAAGACAGTCTCTTCAATAAATGGTGTTGGGAAAATTGGACAGCTACTTGCAAAAAAAATGAAGCTAGAACACCAGCTTACACCATACATGAGAATAAACTCAAAATGGATAAAAGACTTAAATGTAACTCGTGAATCCATAAAAATTCTAGAAGAAAATGTAGGCAACAAAATCTCAGACATCATATGCAGCAGAATTTTCACTGATACAGCACCTAAGGCAAGAGAAACAAAGGAAAAAAATGAACACATGGGACTACATCAAACTAAAAAGCATCTGCACAGCAAAAGAAACAACCATCAAAACAGAAAGGGATCCCACTATATGGGAGACCATAATCGCCAATGATATATCAGATAAGGGGTTAATTTCCAAAATATATAGAGTGCTCCTACAACTCAACAAAAGGAAAACAAAGAACCCAATTAAAAAATGGGCAGAGGACTTAATAAATACCTCTCCAAAAAGGACATACAGATGGCCAAGAGACATATGAAGAAATGCTCAACATCACAAATCATCAGAGAGATGCAAATTAAAACAAGTATGAGGTATCACCTCACACCTGTCAGAATGGCCACCATCAACAATCATCAAACAACAAGTGTTGGCGAGGGTGTGGAGAAAAGGGACTCTGGAACACTGCTGCTGGGAATGCAGACTGATGCAGCCACTATGGAAAACACTATGGTGTTACCTCAAAAAGTTAAAAATTGAACTGCCATTTGACCCAGTGATCGCACTTCTAGGAATATACCCTAAGAAACCTGAAATACCAATCAGAAAGAATATATGTACCCCTATGTTCATAGCAGCACCATTTATAATAACTAAGATCTGGAAACAACCCAAGTGCCCATCAGTAGATGAGTGGATAAAAAAGCTATGGTACATGTACACAATGGAATACTATGCAGCTGTAAGAAAGAAAGATCTTTTATCCTTTGAGATGGCATGGAAGGACCTGGAGAGTATTATGCTAAGCAAAACAAGCCAAGCAGAGAAAGACAAATATCACATGATCTCACTTATTTGTGGAATATAATGAACTAAACAAACTGTTGAACAAAATTAACCCAGAGACATAGAGGTGGGGTACAGACTGACAAGCCTCAGAGGAGGAGGAGCTTGGGGGGGGGGTGGATAAACCACAGAAGTTACATGCATGTATGAACATAGGCAACAAAGCTGTGGATGGGGCGGGAGGGAAGGGAGGAGGGTGTCAATGGGGGAAAAATGAGAAACATCTGTAGCAAAAACAAATTAATAAATAAAAAATTAAAAAATTTTAAGTAAAAAAAAAGATAAATTTATTAGCATAGATTTACATCACATTTATATATCTAAATAAAAAATTTACATCTTAAAAAAAAGGTTATCTACATTGATGACAAGCTTAGAATTTAAAAAAAAATTCTCACCCGAGGATATGTTTTTATTGATTTTAGAGAGAGAGAAACATTGATGTGAGAGAGAAACATCAACCATTTCCTTCCCATACACCCCTCAACCGAAGATTGAACCCGCAACCTAGGTATGTGCCCTGACCAGGAGTTGAACCTGCAACCTTTTGATGCATGAGATGACACTCCAGCCAACTGAGCCACCCTGTCAGGGTGATGCCGAGAATTTTTAGAGAATCTTATTTTCTTTAGAACTCTCCTAGAGAGGCACACTTACTAGTTTTAAATGAAAGAACAGTAAAAGAGTTAACCTCAATACTTTTCCTTAAAGTATATGCATTTAACACTGTCTTGAAATATAACTAGTCGCTTACCCATTTAGAATTTATGATTTCTTCCAGGTGAGTGGAAATGTTGGTTTCTCCATCTATATCCTTAGTGCTTAAACACAAATATACGTGCACACAAAAGCAACAAATTTTTCTAGCTGATATACTTTTTTTTTATTTTCAAAGCTAATATTAGAATTGTAGCTGTGCTCACACGTGAATCTGTACAAAATATATTGATTAATATAAATTTGGGGAATGTGGGAAAATGCATGTGCTATGGTTCTAGCTAAGCCCTGCCACTTAATACTGTGGGACTTTGGACAGTTACTTAAAGCTTAGCCCCAGGTTCATCATTAAAATGAATTGCAAATTCATAAGGATTTTTAAGACTATTTATTATCTGAGATCTTTTCTCCCTCATGGATGAAACAAGAACATTGGGAAGCAATGTTTAGCTTCTCCCAATTAAAAGAGATCAAGCTGCTTTTTAAAAAAAATCCTCACCTGAGGATATTTTTCCATTTTTGTTCAGATAGAGTGAAAGAGAGAGAGAAACATCGATGTGAGGGAGACACAGGGATGAACTGCAATTGAGGTACGTGCCCTTGACTGGAATCGAACCCGTGACTCATTGGTCTGTGGGCCGACTCTCTAACCACTGAGCCAAACCGGCCAGAGCCAAACTCCTTTTTTTCTTTTTTTTAACCTGGGCTTTAATTTTTTTCTCTGTAGCTACTTATTTCCATCCTCAGCTTCCCCTCAAACAGGGTCAAAGGCTCTGAATATGTAACCAAGCTCTTCAATTCAGGACTTTATCCAGAATCACTTACAATGCTTTTGTCATTTGTAGTTATGTCCATAAATTAATAAGATTTTATTAATTTATATGAGTTTATTTTAGCAAATATTTATTGCATGCTTGCTTTATGAACAATGCAGAGCCAGCACAGTGTCAGAGAATTTACAGTCAGTTAGGGAAGCTGGGATCTAATCACTGTAATGCCAAGAAGTAGAATGTTTGTCTGGGGAAAGATTTATTGTCCTAGGGGGGCAGTGACAGAAGTGGGATGAAGAGAGTTCATCTGCCTGTCCAGAGTGCTGGAGTGGCCTCTGAGCTGCGTCCTGGAAAATTGGTAGGATTTAGATGCTGGCTCTCAACCTAGAGGCATAATTTATATGCATTAAGGTTCAAAAGTGATAGTCTCTTGCTGTGTTTCTCTTAAAATAGATTATTCTTCTAAATTGGGGTTTATAAATATCCGGAGACAAAACCAATTTACATGAAAAGCAGCTGTACACCTCTATTTTCAAGATTAAATGCAGTATGTTTGTTGATGTTAACCTGTGCTGTCACTCGTGACTAGATTTTGTTGTTGTTGTTGTTGGCCTCTCCTCTTTTGGTGACTATATATTTTTTTGGGGGGGTGGGGTGGATTATAACAAACCTTTTATTCATTTACTTTCGGCTATTTCATAAATACCAGAAGAGAAACTGATCAGTTTGTGATGAAACTTAGAAACATTTCTTTTCCATAAAGCAAACTTATAAATCTTTCCCTTTGGCTTATTTTTCTAATCCTCCTTCACTGTTCAGAAGAGATACTGTGTTCTTCCAGATTTTTGATTAGATGGGTGGTTTCCAAACTAACAGGACTCTCCAAGTAGGTAGTTCCTGCACAGGGTTTTCCGGTCACCGGATCTATGACTTGCCCAACTTTGAAAATGATCTCAGCCAGCTCATGCTTCACATGTTTCGTCCGTGGAACAGGTAAAGCTTTGAGGAGCATAATATCCCCAACTGTGCACTGCTGAAAAGCATCATGATCAAAGTAGGTTTTTTGTTTATTAAAATGCTTTAGTAAATAGGGATCCAGAACAAGCCTGGTTACTCTCACTTTAGCAGTTTTTTGCATTGCTGTTCCAATCACTTTCCCCACGATCCATTTGGCATGGACAGATGAATGAGCTATTGACATTTCAGGTGGCTTTGATCACCTCCCAACTCTCAAGTCCTAGCGCGTGGCCTGCTGGTGACTAGATTTTAAACTATTTGATTGCATAGATTTATGACTAAGAAGTCTAAGTCTCTAAAATATGTCATACTGTCCAGCCAGTGTGGCTCAGTAGATTGAACATCCTCGCATGGACTGAGAGGTCCTAGTTCAATTCTGGTCAGGTCATATGCACAGATTGGGGGCTTGATCCCCAGTAGGGAGCATGCAGGAGGCAGCTGACCGATGTTTCTTTCACACACCAATGTTTCTATCTGTCCCTCTCCCTTCTTCTCTCTCTGAAAAATCAATTAAAAAATATATTTAAATAAATAAATAAATAAAATATACTATTCAGGAACCCCTTTTTAGATTTCCTTTGCCAGGCATTGCTAAACATCTTGGGCAAAATGGATCCATCAAATCACAGAATTTTACTTATTTTATAAATCCTATATTTTAGAATTAATAAAAGGCACTTTGTTATTTAGATGATTTCTAGTTAAATGATCTCATTTTTAAATTTATTGATTTTAGAAAGAAAGGAAGGGAGAGAGAGAAACACTGATTTGTTGTTCCACTTACTTATGCATTTATTGGTTGATTCTTAAATGTGCCCTGACTGGGGATTGAGCCCACAACCTTGGTCTGTCAGGACGTATGTTCTAACCAACTGAGCTACCCAGCCAGGACCCAATCTCATTTTTTAAAACAGAAGAAACTGAGGTATAGGGAACTTGTGTGCCCTACCCAAGGTCACAAAGATATTTAGTGACTTTGTTATTTGAACTCATTAATGTGCTCATAGAAAATTCTAGGCAAAGAATAAAAAACTACACATTATTAGAAAATGAGGGACTTTTCTTTTGATTTTGTTCATCTTAAAATGAAGCTTTATGTTTATATATAAGAAATCAGCCCATAGACCAATGCAGATTCAATTCCAGTCAAGGGCATGTACCTTGGTTGCGGTTTGTCCCCAGTCCTGGTCGGGTCATGCAGGAGACAACCAGTTGATGTGTCTCTCTCTTACGTCAATGTTTCTCTTGCTCTCCATCTATCTGATGATAAATAGAAAAATATCCTCAAGTGATGATTAAAAAAAAAGATAGTATGTCAAGGTGGAATTTATCAATACTTTGTAATTTCAGAGTTATATGCTATTGCAGCAACTTTCAACCTGTGTGCTGCAAGAATTTTTGAAACATTCAGTACCTGATTATTTAGCCAGGAGCACTTACCTCTTTTACCTTAGATTGTAAAAAAAAAAAAAAAAAAAAATGATGATAGCCAACACTACAATAGCTGTCCAGTGTGAATAAATCAAAATTATACCTATTTTTTGTCAGATTGGCCAAATAAACAACATTTTTCGTGTGCTGCAGAATTTTAGTAATTAGTTGATGTGTGCTATGAGATGAATAAGGTTAAAAATCGCTGTGCTATTGCAATCAAATGTTCCTTGAGTTTGGCAATAAATCTAAAAATTTAGAAAGGAGCCTAGCTTTTTAGAGGAAAAAGGCAAGGGTAGAAACACAGAGAATCATGAGTGGGGGGGCAGCTCCTCTACTGAGAGTAAGCTTCTGCCCCAGTATAACTTTGTCTTATGACACTGCTCGTCTTTCATGTTCCATATATGATTTTCCTTTCCGAGCTTTGATTTTTCTGCCTTATCTTGTGTGATCATTTTTATCCTTAAGTTTGGGATGGATATTTACCTCCAACTTAAAACTGAACCTTAAGGTTAAGTGTTGCCCATGCCACTTCCCAGCAACCATCTCTGTTGGAGGCAGAATTATTTCACCTATCTCATTGGAAAATCAAATGAGGTAATGGAAAAGAAAAGTACTATACAAGTACAATTATTAAAGACAGTTCAATTGGTAGGTAAAAAAGACTTGCTTTAATACTTTAACCTGGAATCAATACCTTATTCTCAGTAGACACTCCTTAAATGTTTGTTTAATTGAATGCCATTTTAATGAGCAATTCCTTTTTGAAATAAAGAAGAAATCAGGATATATGATAGTGTTCAACAACTTCACCAAGTGTTTGTCTTAAAGGCAGCAATGTTCAGAACCAAAGAGTTCCAGAGAATATTACTTTGCAACGTCCTTGCTTCTCCAGAAGCTTTCTTAAGTAAAAATGAAAAAGAAAGAGCAAAAGCCTCAACAACACACAACAAACCACCATTGCTTGAGTTAATTGCATAGCTTAAAGTCCTAAAACCCAGATTTTTTGTTCATTTGTTTAAATCCAGATTTTTTTCAAACACTTTCAGTTTCAGGAGCTCTGACTATCTGCCCTGGAGCATAAAAGACCATTTAATTATTAGTAAAATGCTGTGTTCACACAAAGCAAAATTTTAGATGAGCTTAAAGTTGTAATTGGAGTTAATGTATGACAGAACATATTAAGTTCAGTTTCATTTAGTAAAAGTTAAGTTTTAATTTTCAGGCATGAAATTCTGCTCTCAAATTATTTTCAGGTGTAATTGGAACACTTAAAAAGACAAGAATTGGAACATTAGTGAAACACCTAACAAGGCAAGAAGACAGCACAAGGGCATTTAAATGTGAAAATGTGTGGGATGTTTGGGAAGTTGCGCTGAAAGTACATGGAGAAGAGGTGAAGATGGTGGACATGGGAGTTGGGGTTGGAACGGCAATCTGTGTTACGTTGAAGTGTATACTTTATTGTTACCAGTAATTTTTAATAGTACCAATTTCATAGGACTGGTGTGGGTTACAAGTGATAATGTATGTAAAGTGCTTAGTGCAGTATTTTTTTTTTTTTTAATCCTCACCCGAGGACATTTTTCCATTTTTTGTTCAGATAGAGTGGGAGGGAGAGAGAGGAAGAGAGAGAGAGAGAAACATCGACGTGAAAGGGACACATTGAGTGGCTGCCACCCGCACGACCAACCAGGGCCGGGGACAAACTGCAACTGAGGTACGCGCCCTTAGTGGGAACCAAACCTGGGTCTCTCTGGACCACAGGCCAACGCTCTAACTGCTGAACCAAACTGGCCAGGGCTGCTTAGTGCAGTATTGGACACACAATGTGTTCTCTAAATGTTAGGTGTAGTTGTTATTGTTATCATTGTTTTTATAAGAGGACAACTATGAAGGGTTTTAGAACACAATATGTTGGATGACAGTCTAGGGGATGATTTGGAAGAAGAGAGACTGGAAAGCAGTAGGACTGGTTAGGAAGCTATTTGCTAGTATCCAAGAGATATGAAGATTCAGGCAGTGGATGTAGCTAAGGTGATAGATTCAACAAGGAGACTTGATAGGGCTTGATGGTAAGGGAGAAGAAAGAACAAAGTTACATGGGGTCCTCTGGTTTGGATAATTGAGGAATGTCCTAGAGAAAAGCAGCTTTGTGGATAAGACCTAATTATTCTGTTCATGCTTTCCAAAATGATGCAATGGAGACTTCATACTGTAAAAATTGTATAATTACATAGGTTTTTTAAATGAGGAAAAACCTCACACTGATTGTTTCCTTTCCAGTGCCAATTGATAGTCTTGATGTCTATTCTCTTGCATTTTAATACATACCTCTCTTTAATGTTGTGCGATCCCCTGTAGTACAGGTCTCTACTTGAAGACAATTGATAGATGTGGCCTAGGTTAGTTAAAAGCATTATGCACAAAACTTGCAAGGACGTGTGGCATGTTTGTGAGTTCTCAGAGAAGTTGGAGAGGACCAGAGTTTACAACATGATCATGAGAAATATTATCTCCTGGATTGTACTCCAAGGTTGTTTATTCATCAAAGGATGAAAACCAACCTACTGGGAGATGTGGAAGAGACAGGATGCTCATCCTATGTACTGAGAGGAGGTCAAAGCTCTAATCCTGACATCACAGATTATGAGGAGCTAGCTTATATTTGGTGAAGGCAAAGGGGGCTGGAATCCCTTGGGATCTTTCAGGCAAAGACCTGGGAAGTTGGCAATCTAGTGAGGCAATCATGAAATGAAGTAAGAAGAAAGCCAGGAGAAGTGAATCTCCTTAAGAAGGAAGGAAGAAATGAGGATTTCATGAGAGAATGAAGCTGCTTAGTGTTTCTTTTCTTATGCATGTGACTGGCTTCTCATGCACACAGGCTTCGCAGGCTAATACGAGAATGTATGTATGTGTGTTATGTGTTTTTGTGTGTAATGAATGAGTATGGCCAATTTTTGAGCAAGCATGCATAATCAGTTATTATTCAGTATTACACTCATGTCAATTTACTGTTATCAATTTCAGAATAATTACTAATGTATATTTTTAATACCCATACATTATTATATATTAAGTAATTATTAAGACATTATCACCTAACCTGTGGTTCTTTCCCAAGTTCTAGAATACATTACTGAAATATACATACTCAGCAACTGGCAGGATTCTGACATTGGTTCCCTGGAGTGATGGCTGTTATGGTGTGAAAGGCCAAGTGGAAGCTACTAGAACTGCCTCTCCGGAGCTATCAAGATAGCACACCAAAAGCAATATCATATTCCTGGAAGGATGGCAGAGATTAGTGCCACCATCTAGGACTTGAAAGATGCAAGGGTGGTGATTCCTACCACATTCTCATTTAACCCACCTACTAGGCCTGTGTAGAAGATGGATGAATCTTAGAGAATGACAGTGGGTTATCATAAACTTACTTAGGTGATGGCTCCTGCTGCAGCTGCTGTGCCAAATGTGATTTTGTTGCTGGAACAAATCAACATACTTCCTGGCACTTGGTATACTGGGGAATGATTTTGTCTTCTGTGCCTGGCAGGGTCTGCATTATACCTTCACAGTTTCTACCTTTAGGGTCCTTATGGCAGGACACTGATCATACTCTTCATTCCACAGGATAACAAAGCTAGAACAGAAAGGAGCATATAGGGACTTTGGATCCTCTTTTGGTGAGAGGGTTAATATGTTTTTGTTTGTAAGAGGGATAGCTGCATTATATTAGGCAGGAGCCTGATTTATGATTGACTTTGGAAATTAAGGATGGCTAAAAAGAGGTGTATAAATGTGCCGAGTGGACAGGAGTGGACTGTGGCAGATTCATATTGTGTCAGCTTGGCTAAATGGGAACTCTGTCGTTTGAGCCCCAGGAGACAATTGATATAAGATATAGGAGGCAGAAGTGAAGTAGCAACCACATTCTTTTCACACTCACAAAGTCAGTGCAGGGGCATCAGGAACTACTATAGCTTGAGCACATTGTCTCTGGCTTACCTTGTTGGCACGGGGAAGCTGTCAGGCCTGCAGCTTTCCTACACCTTTGCTGCATATGTGACAAACAACTTTTTTATGTCTTCATCTAAATTATTGACCAAATGATGATATTATATTTGAACAGGCCAGAATCATTTATTGAGTGCTTCCTATGTGCCAGGCATTTTTCTTGTATTATTTAATTCTCACAACAATCCTGTAAACTAAGAATTTTCATGCTCCAATTTTACAAATGAATAAACTGAGGTGAAGAGAGTGTTAAATAGTAGCTAGTTTTAAGGTGGTACCTAAAGCCAGACAGCCTGACACTAGAGTCTGTGTTCTTAAGTTCTAGAGTAGTTTGTTTTTCTCTAGAGCTCATTCCTCTCAAGTAGTCTTTGATCCTCGCAACCACATTCTCTGAGTGTGGTTGTTTAGCCAGGTTATTTCCATGTACCACCACTTCCCTCATTTATTTGAATATTGACTTGTAAGAAATACTTATATAATGCTTATATGTGTCCAGCACAGTTCCAAGCACTTTATGAATATTAACTCATGTAATCCTGATAACCCTATAAGTTAGGTGATGTTAGTCATGTCCTTTCAGATTAAGAAACTGAGCCACAAATAGGGTAAGTACTTTTCTTAACGTTACACAGGCTACATGTAGAAGAATTGGTGTCTGAATGCAGGCAATTTGTCTGGAGTCCATGAGCTGACTGTTGTCAGCTTGTCAAGAATGACTTCAGTGAGAGGCTGTCAAGGGTTCATCCATCCTGTATATGCAGAGAATTTGTCCTCAACTTGGAATCTTGCATATTTGGCTCTTCAATAAATGGGACTACTGACCAAGTCCTTTGCAATTAAATTCCAAGCAGCTATAAACAATAAATATTTTGTTTCCATCATCTTTGTAGCAATAGCAAGAGAAAAGAATTAAGGACCAAAACCTATGGGAGTTTTAAATATTTTTTTGGTGAGTGTTTATATGTGACTTATGGGAAAATAACTTCCTGGAAAACAACTTTGTTTCATTAAAAAAAAAACAACAACAATCTTGCAGTGCCTTTAATAAATCAGTCTGCAGTTTAAGTTAGGTGTGTTTTTGTTGCAACCAAATTGTGAGAACATTTGGCAACTAAAAGGCAGCAGCCCTGTCATGATTGTGTAACCACTCCAGGAGCTACGCACTGGGGCTGGCAGAGTGTGGTGGCAAACCTGTGGCAGCCTGGAGCTCAGTGGCTGGGCTGCTTTCTTCCTCCGGCAACACTGCACACGCAACTGTACTTTGCACAGTCTGTTCTTTTGTAAAAATTTTGTAAAAATTGTGAAATATGATACAGATACAGAAGGCCACATAAACAACCTCATAATTGTACAACCTGATAATTCTAAAGTGTACATCCCTGTATCTGCCAGCTAGGTTGAAAAAGAGGACACTGCCAGCCACTCAGATGCCCCCCTTCCTTGGTCTTGCCTTGACCTGGGGTCACATCCTTCTCTTCCATTTTCTTACCCAAGTGTGTTTCTTTAAACACTTGGCTTAGAGATGGTTTGGTATTGCCAGATTTTTGGTTTGCTTTTGCTTTCTTTCCCAACTTTCGATTTTGAAAAATTTCAGACCTATAGAAAAGTTGGAAGCATAGTGTAATAAACACTAATGTGTGTGTGTGTGTGTGTGTGTGTGTGTGTATCTCCTCTTTTTTCTTTCCTGAGCCATTGAACCAGGCATCATGGCCTTGCACCCTTAAATTCTTCGGCATGTTTCTCCTAAGAACAAGGACAGTGTCCTGAATAGACACAATAAATAATCACACTCTAGAAATTTAATGTTAACAAAATACTCTTATCAAATAAATAGTTAATATTCAAATTTTCCCCATTGTTCAATAATATCCTTTAGAGTTTTTCAGGGTTTTTTTTTAAATCCTCACTCAAGGATATTTTTCCATTTATTTTCAGAGTGGGAGAGAGGAAGAGAAACACTGATGTGAGAGAGACACACTGATTGGTTGCCTCCTACACAACCCCCACCTGGGCCAGGGACAAACCACAACCAAGGGTACATGACCGGAATCAAACCTGTGACTCCTTGGTCCGTGGCCGACTCTCTTAACTACTGAGCCAAACTGGCCAGGGCTAGAGCTATTCTTCTTTACATCTAGGCTCTAATCAGGGATTGTTTATTGCATTTAGTTACCACATTTGTGTCGCATTCTTTGATCTAGAACTATTCCCCAGCCTTTTTTATCTTTAATGATGTTGGCAGTTTTAAAGAATTTGGATGCCTGTTTTTAAAAATAAACTTTTTCATTGATATATAATAGACATAAACAAAAATGGATAAATTATAAGTGTATATTTGAAAAATTGTCACAAAATGAACACATCTACACAACCAGGACCCAGATGAAATAGAACATTGCCAGAATTCCAGAAGTTCCCCCTTGTGCACCTCTCAATACTACCCACTGACTCCCTCTCCTACAGGTAGCCACATCCCAACTTCTGGCCCCATCAATGAGTTTTACCTATGTTAGGATTTCATATCAATGGACTCTGCAGTATGTATTTATTTGGGGCTGCTTCTGTTACTCGGTATTGTGCTTGTGAGATTCATCCCTGTTGCTTATAGTTGGAGTTTGTTCATTTTCATTGATGTAACATATTCTCTGTATGACTGTAACAAAATCTGTTTACCCAGCCTGCTGTTGATGGACATGTGGATTGTTCCCATCTTGGCTTCAACAGAATTCTTATGAATATGTATGTACTGTATCCTGGTGCATACTTGCATGCAGTTCTGTTGGGTAAATAAATGGTTAGAGTGGGGATTGTTGGGTCATAGGGTGTATGTATCTTCAACATTAATAGATGATACTCAGCTATTTACCAGTGGCTTTACTAGTTTTTCCTTTTACCAGCAGTGTATGAGTAAGAGTTCTTGTTGCAGTACATCCTCACTAGCACTTGTCAGTCTATCTGATTTTAGCCACTCTGGTGGGTGTGTGGAGATTCTTTTGGTAGCTTTAATTTTTGATTCCCTAGTTTTATTTGCATTTCCCTGGTTGAATGCCTTTTCTTAGTCTATTGGGCTATCTGGATTTGTTCTTTTGTGAAGTGCCTGTTCAAGTTCTTGCACATTTTTCTACTCAGTGGTCTTTTTTTGTCTTGTTTTACTTTCTTACTGATTTTTAGGAGCTCTTTATAATCAGGCTACCATTCCTGTCAGTTATGTGTGAGGCAAATACTTTTTCTGTCTGCTCTTGCCTTTTAACTATGAAATGGCCATATTTGTAGATCAGAATGGGCAAATATTGTCAATTTCATATAGTTCAACCTATTAGCAATAGTCTTTGTTAGGTTAATGTTTTTTTGTATCCTATTGTATCGGCAGTGTATAAATGTTCCCATTGTTCTTCATCCTCATCAGCACTTGATAGTGTGTGTATTTTTTCATTTTAGTCATACTTCTAGGTGTGTAGTGACATCTTGTGGTTTTAATTTGCATTTTATAAATAGCTAATGATGTTGAATATTTTCTCATGTGCATATTTACCAGTCTAGGACCCTTGAGGGTGTCTGTAGCAGAAGCATCAGCTATCCACCCTGACCTGAACACTATTTTTTAAAAGGCCTTCTTTTTCTTATGCTCTGTAGTGTTGCTTTAGTCATAAATTGTGTCCATATGTGTCAGTCTGTTTCTGAACTCTTACTCTTTATTTGTCTGCCCTTTCTTATATCAGTACTCCATTGTACGAGTATTGGAATCTTGTAACACAAGTCTTCCTGCTTATTTTTCTTCAGGATAGTTCATAGAAATGGAATTACACACTATGTGATCTTTTGTGACTGTTTTTCTTTTCATTTAGCTTAAAGGTCAAGGTTTATCCATGTTTTAGAATGAATCAAGACTTCATTTGTTTCCATAGAAACCCCCTTTATTAAATGCCTGATTGCTCACACCATTGTTAAAAAAGAAACAGGTCCCCAATGGAGTCACTTGTGCTAAGCCCACATCACCAAACCAAGACTTAATACCTAACCTAACAGTAGTTTCAACCTCTCCCAGGAATGTAATCTTAACCAGCCTGGAATTATCTGGTCAGCACTAATGAGATAATCTACTTGATAGACAACCCAGCCTTCCTCCAAAGGAAAGTGACCTTGCCTGAAACAATTTACTGTTTGCTAGAATAACTTCCTTGCGCTACCTCATTCTGCCTATAAAAGTCTTTTTATTTTGTACAGCTCTTCAGAGTTCCTTTCTATTTGCTAGATGGGATGCTGCCCAATTAATGAATCACTGAATAAATCTAAATAGGCCTTCAAAAACAACATTTTTAAAAATATATTTTTTATTGATTTTTAAAGAGAGAGGACAGGAGAGAGAGAAATATTGATGTGAGAGCAAAACATCAATCTTTGCCTCCTGCATGTCCCCCACCAGGGATTGAGCCTGCAACCCTGGGCAGGAATTGAACTGGCAACCTTTTGATGAACAGGAAAACACCCAAACAACTGAGCCACACTGACCAGGGCACTTCACTTGTTTTCATGGCTGAATAATATTTCATTGTATGGATAGTCCATCAGTTGATGGACCTTTGGGGTGTTTCCACTTTTTCGTTGTTAAGAATAATGCTGTTAAGAATATCAGTGTAGAAATTTTTGTGTGGACATATGTTTTCATTTCTCTTTGGTATATACCTAGGAATAGAATCATTGGTAACTCATATTGTAACTCTATTCAACATTTTGAAGAATTGCCAGAGTGTTTTCTGCAGTGGCTGCACCATTTTAATTCCCACCAGCAGTGTATGAAGATTACATTTCTCTACATCACTGCTCACACTTGTTATTTTCTGTCTTTTTAATTATAGCCATCTTAGTGGGTGTGAAGTGGTATCTCATTGTGGGTTTGATTTGCATTTCCCTGATGGCTAAGGATGTTAACTATTTTTTTATGTGCTTTATTGCCGTGTGTACATCTCCTTTGGAGAAATGTATACTCACACCCTTTGCCTCTTTAAAAATTGGGTTACTTGATGTTTTATTTTCAACATAAGAGTTCTCTATATACTTCATCTCCAGGCATTCACAGCATATCACATTATTCCACTCTCCTGTCTCCTCTTGCTTTACCTTCGTAATAGGCTTTAATTTGTGAGTTGATAAATTGGTGTGTCAACTCATTTATTCATTTATTCATTCATTCATTCACATATATTTATTCAACAGCTATTTGATTGCCTTAGTTGTATCTTTGCCATTTCTTTGCCTTCTTAGTGCTACTCTGGAAGAGCTAGATCCTGCTGTCATTTGTTTGGCTGGTAGCACCATCCTCTTGAAGACTCTTGATGCTTTCCCTTGAGAGCATCTATACCAGTCTGAACCTCACATCACCTGATATGACACCCTCTCAGTGACAGCCATACCTTAAGAGTCCCATTTTCCTGCCCTCACTCCCACCAAATCAAATGGACTCCCTCCCCCCAAAGTCTACAAATAAGTGTGTCTATTTTTGCTTCTTTACAGAAGTTTGCCTCCTTCTGGTAATGTCCAGTCCTTTTGCTTGAATTACGGGTTTTCTCTTCTCTCTCAAGCAACTTGACTCCTTCAGCTACCTTCCTTTTCCCTCATCTCTTTTATTTTTAATCCTCACCTGAGAATATGTTTTTATTGATTTTAGAGAGAGATGAAGGGAGAGAAGGAGAAACATCAATGTGAGAGAGAAATATCAATAAGTTACCTCCTGTAGGAGCCATGCTGGGGATTAAATTTGAAACCTGGGTATGTGCTCTGACCACGAATAGAACCTGCAACCTTTTGGTGTACGGGATGATGCTCCAACCAACTGAGTCACCCAACCAGGACTTCCTGCATCTTTAATCCCTCACTTATCCTGGACCATTCTGTCACCCCACAACATTCTCTAGCATCTCTGCCCTGCAGAAATCCTCCCAAGTGCCACATTACCCCGTTTCTCTGCCATACTTCATGTCTAGACTTCTCTAAAGGATTGACCACATGTGCTTTCTCGACTTCACTCACATGTCAGCCTGCCCAGGCTGGCCTGTGCCACCACTACCCCAGTGCATCAGTACTTGGCATTGTACTGACAGTCTTCATCCTGTTTGTATGACTGTCATCCAACTCCTCTTGTCCTCGGACTTTTCTGCTGGATCCCCTCCCCCACTGTTTCTTTTTTTTTTTTCCTTTATAAATGTTATTTATTATAATTTTTTGAAAATCTTTATTGTTAAATGTATTACAGATGTTCCTCATTTTCCCCCCATTGACCCCCTCCTCCCTACACCCACCCCCCTCCCACCTTTCCCACACTATTGTCTGTGTCCATTGGTTATGCATATAAGTTCTTTGGTTTATTTCTTCCCACCCCCCCAACCCCTTTCCCTTTGAGGTTTGTCAGTCTAGCAATGAATTTGTACTTCTTAATCCCTTCACCTTTTTCACCCATTCTCTCAAGCCCCCTCCCATCTGGCAACCAACAAAATGTTGTCTGTATCTATGAGAATGTTTCTGTTCTGCCTGTTCATTTTGTTTGTAGATTCTATTGTCAATAGATATGTATTCATTGCCATTTTGTTTGTTCATATATTTTATCTTTTTCTTCAAAAAGACTCTTCATCATTTCATATAATAACGGTTTGGTGGTGATGAACTCCTTTAACTTTTTCTTGTCTGGGAAAGTCTTTATATGGCCATTGATTCTAAATGACAGCTTTGCAGGATAGAGTAATCTTGGTTGTAGGTTCTTGCTTTTCATCACTCTGAATATTTCTTGCCATTCCCTTCTGGCCTGCAAAGTTTCTTTTGAGAAATCAGCTGACAGCGTTATGGGACCTTCCTTGTAGGTAACTAACTGCTTTTCTTTTGCTGCTTTTAAGATTCTCTCTTTGTCTTGAACCTTTTGCATTTTGATGATGATGTGTCTTGGTGTGGACCTCTTGGGGTTCATCTTGTTTGGGAGTCTCTGTGCATCCGGGACTTGTATGTCTGTTTCCTTCACCAAGTTAGGAAAGTTTTCTGCCATTATTGTTTCAAACAGGTTTTCGATTTCTTGTTCTATCTCTTCCCCTTCTGGCACCCCCAAGATGCGAATGTTGGCACGCTTGAAGTTGTCCCAGAGGCTCCTTACACTATGCTCATTTTTTTGGATTCTTTTTTCTTTTTGTTGTTCTGATTGGTTGTTTTTTGCTTCCTTATATTCCAAATCAATGGTTTGCCTCTTGGATTTACGTACTCTATTATTGAATCTGTGTAAATGATTCTTATTTCAGTTAATGCCTCCTTCATTTCTGACCGTGCATCCATCATTTCTGACTGGTCCCTTTTTATGCTCTTGAGGCCCTCACTCAGTTCACTGAGGTTCTCACTAAGTTCATTGAGCATCCTTATAAGCAGTATTTTGAACTCAGCATCTGTGAGGTTGCTTATCTTCATTTTGCTTAGTTCTTTTCTTGGGGTTTTGTTCTGTTCTCTCATTTGGGACCTGTTTCTTTGTCTCCTCATTTTGGCTGCCTCCCTGTGTTTGTTTCTGTGTATTACTTAAGGAGAGGTATGGGGCTATCTGAGACCAGATGCTGCTTGCTTGAAGGAATTTAGGGATCTAAGACAGGCCAATCCTACAGTTAAGCAAGTGGCATCAGCTTGGGTGGGCCTGAAAGTTGGGTGGTGTGGGGCCTCAGGGAATCACCAGGGCAGGGCTACCAGTGTGAGCCAGGTTGCTGGAGTCCCAGATATGGTGGCTGTCTGCCGCCCCAGGGAAGGGCTCACCAAAGGAACAAAGGCCTCTGACAGCACGTTTGTCCTGGGGAATGCCCCCTCTCCAGCCCTCGCTCCAGTGCCAAACAGCTCAGTTCTTCTCTGTATGTCTCTGGTGCCCCTCGAGCTGCCTCCCCTCCAAGCTTAGAGGGAGCAAGTCCATAAGTCTGTGTGGGGGCCCTTTAAGAGGCTCTGATGGGGGCTCCAGCCGCCTCAGCCTCCCTGAGCCTCAGTTCCTGCTGGTTTTTCCAGCCAGAAGTTATAGGGACTTCTCTTTCTGGCACTGGAACCCTGAGTGGGGCGTCTGGTGTGGGACAGGGACCCCTCAGTCCTCAGGGAGGACCTTCCCAGCCGAGGTGTCCTCCTGATTTTTATCCGCCACACGTAGGTGTGGGACCAGCCCGTCTGCCTCTGCCCCTCCTACCAGTCTCAATGCAGCTTCTTCTTTACTTCCGTAGTTGTAGGACTTCCATTCAGCTTGATTTCAGGCGGTTTTGAATGATGGTTGTTCTGTAGTTTAGTTGTAACTTTGATGTGATTGTGGGAGGATGCGATACCGTGTTTACCTACGCCACCATCTTGACCAGAAGTCTATCCCCACTGTTTCTTCAGTTGCTATGGTTTCCGTTTTTTTTCTGTGGTTCGTGCCCCTAGTGGGACCGAACCCAGGACTCTCTGGTCCACAGGTTGACGCTCAACCACTGAGCCAAACTGGCCAGGGCTCCCCACTGTTTCTTGATAGTGAAGGTCCTCAGGCTCTCTTCCATTTTGTCATCCTTTCCATGGGTAGTGGCAGTGACATCCCATCTCTAGCCTAGATCTCTCAGACTGGGATGATGTGGTTGCCTCACTGACATTTTCACTTAAGAATTTCACAGGCATCTCAACTTAAAGGGTCAAAAACTGAGCTTCCCATATTGACCCAAAACCTTTAGCTCCCCCAGTTTTACTCACCCAGTAAATGTATCATCATCCATTCGTTTACTGAATGCAGAATCCTGGGAGTTATCCTTGTTTCCTTGTCTCACCCACACATCCGGTCTCTCAGCATGTCCTGTTAGTTCTGCCCGGATGTTATATCCTGAATCTGTCTGCTTTTATCCCACTGACACCGTAGACAGGGCCACTCTTACCCTTGGCCTGGACTACAACAACAGCCTTGGAATGAGTCCCTGCTACTACTCTTGAAGCCTCCCAAGCCATTTACCACCTACAGCTGAGTGGGTTTAAAAAAAAAAGCCAGCCAGCTATGTGGGACCCTGGGTAGGATCCTAGAACCAAAATCAGACCAAAAAAAAAAAAGATGAAATAAAGCCTATAGTCGAGTTAATAATATTGTACTGGTGCGAATTTCCTGTTCTTGATTTTTTTTTTTTTTGCTTGACATAGTACAGTAAGACATTAACATTGGGGCACATAAGGTAAGGAATATAAAGGAATTCCTTGCACAATACTTGCAAGTTTTCTGTATGTCTAAAATTAGTTCAAATTTAAAAATTCTTAAAACTTAAAATGCAAAAACAGAAAAAGAAAACAGGATTGTGTGTGCTCCCATGCTTAAAACTCTGCTGAGGCCTTCCCAGGCCTAGTACATAACTCAGAATGTTCTTGATGTCGGAACCCTCACTTGGCTTCAGCCAGGTGAAGACATGATGCTCTTTTCCACACACACCAATCCCTCCATCCAGTATTATCCTCTTCAGGCCCACAACCACGATCAGCTCCTTCTCACCACTGAGGTCCCCACTTCAACACCACTTCTTCTTTGAGGCCTTCCCTGGCTCCTGTATCTAAACTAGCCCTCCACTGACTACTGTTCTGTTGCAGAAACCTTTAAATTTCCTTTTCTTTTGTTAACCCTCATCTGAGGATATTTTGTTGTTGTTGTTGATTTTTAGAGAGAGTGGAAGGAAGGGGTTGGGGGAGAGAGAAAAACATGGATGTGAGAGAGACACATCGATTGGTTGCCTCCTGTATCAAACCTGCAACCCAGATATGTGCCCTTGACTGGGAATCAACCCTTCGGTGAGCAGGCCAGCGTTTCATCCACTGAGCCACACCAGCTAGAGTGAAACCTTTAGTTTTCTGTTTTTTTTTTTATCCTCACCCAAGGACATTTTCCCATTTTTTGCCCAGGTAGAGTGGGAGGGAGAGAGAGGAACAGAGAGAGAGAGAGAGAGAGAGAAACATCGATGTGAAAGGAACACATCGAGTGGCTGCCACCTGCACGACCGACCAGGGCCGGGGACAAACTGCAACCGAGGCACATGCCCTTAGCGGGAACTGAACCCGGGTGTCTCTGGACCGCAGGACTACGCTCCAACCGCTGAGCCAAACCGGCCAGGGCGACTTTTAGTTTTCTTTATGGTCCTTATCATAGCTGGTGTTTAGTACAGTTGTTTGTTAGTTTCATGGAGTCAGGGCATGGAATATCATGTTCATAGTTTTATCTTAGAGTCTAGCATGGCATATAGCTGGTGCTCAGATAGAATCAATAAACAGTTCCTTTTTCCTTATTGTATAAGGAAAGTTTACTATATAATTCAGTCTCCAGAGAAGTTCCATTACTTGGAGTGCTTCATTCTGCCCTTCCTTGATTATCAAGCTGTTTGCAAATGTACCACTGCTGCAGAGATGTGACACATGTACTATTCTTTTTTTAAATCCTCACCCCAGGATATTTTCCCATTTATCTTCAGACAAAGTTGGGGTGGGGGGAGACATCAGTGTGAGAGAGACACATTGACTGGTTGCCTCATGCACATCCCCGACCAGGACCACCAAGCCACAACCGAGATATGTGCCCTTGACTGAAATTGAACCCAAGACTCTGGTCCACAGGCTGACGCTCTAACTGTTGAGCAAAACTGTCCAGGGCTACACACATATTTTAATGCCCTTTGTGCTAGGTCTTCATCAGGTACTAGAGGTACTAAGATTAGTAAGACATAGCCAAATATAAGGTATTATTAGCATTTATAATAGGCTTATCCTCAATCTAGGCAGATTTCAGGAGCTCATCTGTTGAAAGAATGAATAGAATAAGTTAAGAAATCTTTTTCTTTTAAATTGCTTCAGATTGCCCTGGCCGGTTGATCGGCCTGAGGACGGAAGAGTATTGGGTTCATTTCCAGTCAAGGAAGGGCACGTGCCTCGGTTGCTCTTGGGTCCCTGGGCCCCTGTCAGGGTGATGTGGGAGGCAACCAATCGATGTGTCTCTCTCACATTGATGTCTCTCTCTCTCCCCCTTACTCTTTCCCACTCTATCTAAAATGTAATGGGCCCTGGCTGGTTTGGCTCAGCGGTTAGAGTGTCGGCCTGCGGTCCGGAGAGACCCGGGTTCGGTTCCCGCTAAGGGCATGTACCTTGGTTGCAGTTTGTCCCCGGCCCTGGTTGGTCGTGCGGGTGGCAGCCACTCGATGTGTCCCTTTCACATCGATGTTTCCCTCTCTCTCTCTTCCTCTCTCTCCCTCCCACTCTGTCTGTACAAAAAATGGAAAAATGTCCTCGGGTGAGGATAAAAAAATAAATAAATAAATAAAATGTAATGGAAAAATATCCTCAGGTGAGGATTTAAAAATAAATAAAAATAAATTGCTGAGATATATACTCACATATTCATATGTTATATATACCATTACATCATAGTCACACACATACAGCATTGTGGAATCTTTAGTCTTTCAGATATCCTTCAAACTGTTTCTCTCTTGGGAAGGAAAAGGATAGGCAGAGGACTGTGGAACTTATGGCTGCTCTTAGAACACGGGGCTCTGCCGCTGCCCCGTCTGTGCCAGGCACCCACGAGAGTATCCTAAGGCAGCTTGATGTAAGGCTACGCAGAGGAGTGGGGAAAGTTTTAGAAGTGTTTTTGATGGTCTCAGTGATTAAAGGTTATACATTTGTCCATGAATTTAATTTTATTCAGATGGTAAAGAGGATATTACAAATTAAGTATGTAAGAAAAATGCAATAAAAAGGAACCACTGGGTCTGATCAGGTTGAGAACTCGTGGTTCACTCTCTGGTTTCCAGAAGGTGTTATTATGGGTCCTCAGGGGACTTAAAGGAATTAAAAAGAACCAACAGGAATGCCTTGATTCATGATGATTCCCCAGGTGAGGCAAAGCTTGCCACTGGGACCTGCCACTTTAGCATGGAGGCAACATCATGCAGTGCCTTGCAGAAACTTTGGGTGTTGGTGATACAAGAATTTCTGGGATATGAGTAGGGGATCAGGTGTTGTTACCTGTATTTATATTAGAAAGGCACAATATGCAAATAAGTCAGCTGCAGGGGTGAATTTCTTGACCACAGGTAGCTTGTAGAGCAGTGGGCAGGGTGTGATTTCACAGTACTCACAAGACTCGAGATCACATGGACTGCTGTGGATATTTAGACAGTAAGTTGGTGGGAGAGAGGGGACCCTGGAGGCAGTGGGATTCTTGAGTGGCAGGCAGAAGGAGAGAAAAGTTGGCCGAAATGACTAGACTGAGTTTACCTGCTTCTCAGATTTGCCGCCTGAGGCTAGCAGAAGGGGCAGTACAGTGAAATTGCTCCTGAAACACCTTCTCCTGCCCTGGTCTCTTCGGTTGGTGCCAAATCCTATTAGCATTGTGGCTGTGAGCCTAATTAAACATTCAAGCCCCAAGGAGTCAGAACCACCCCCCCTCCCCCCGAAATAGTAATTTGTTCAGTCGTGTGTTTTACTGCATGTGTTGCTTTTAATGGGTGTGAAAGATCATAGAGTTTGGTGTTTGGTTTACAAACTGCTTTTAAGTATCATGTAGTAAAATTTAAAGGGTATTAAAAAGTGGAAAATATGGCATATTTTATAAAAATTCATATTAAAAACATTTTTAGGAATAATATATGTCAAGCAAGGTTGATCTTTGTACAGATGGGCTCTGAATTAGATTTTTTGAACCAATTTTTTAAACCCATTTTAAGTATTTTTTGAAAATATTCAATGAGCCCTGGCTAGTTTGGCTCAGCAGTTAGAGTTTTGGCCTGTGGACCAGAGAGACCAGGTTCGGTTCCTGCTAAGGGCATATACCTTGGTTGCAGTTTGTCACTGGCCCCAGTTGGGGTTGTGTGGGTGGCAACCAGTCGATGTCTCTCTCTCTCTCTCTCTCTTCCTCCTTCTCTCCCTCCCTCTCTATCTGAAGATAAATGCAAAAATGTCCTCGGGTGAGGATTAAAAAAAACCCCTCAATGTTTCCAAGCTTTGCTGTTTTTATTTTTCTACCGTAATTAGTAATCTTTTTTTTTTTTTTTAATTACAGTTCACTTTTAATATTATTTTGTATTGGTTTCAGATTACAGCATAATGGTTAAGCAATCAGATGCTTTACAGAGTGTTCCACCTGATATTTTCAGTACTCACCTGACACCATACATAATTGCAATATCGTTGCCTATATTCTCTATGCTATTTTTAATTTCCAATTTGTACTTCTTAATCCCTTCACCTTTTTCACCCAGTCCCCTGGTCCCCCTTCCGTCTGGCAACCACCAGTCTGCTCTCTGTGTCTATGAGTCTGTTTCAGTTTTGTTTGTTGGTTTATTTTGTTCTTTAGATTCCATGTATAAGTGAAATTATATGGTATTTGCCTTTCTCTGACTGACTTATTACCCTCTAGATCCATCCATGCTTTTGCAAATGATAAGATTTCATTCTTTTTTATGGCTTAGTAGTGTTTCATTGTATATATGTACCACAGATTTTTTTTTATCCACTATTGATGGGCATGTGGGTTGCTTCCATATTTTGGCTATTATAAATAACACTGCAATGAACATAGGAGTGCATATGTTCTTTTGAATTCATGTTAGGGTTTCTTTGGATAAATCCCCAGAGGTGGAATCACTGGGTCAAGAGGTAGTTCCATTTTTAACTTTTTTTTTTTTTTTCATTTATCTTCAGATAGAGCAGAAGAGAGAGGGAGGAAGAGAGAGAAACATCGATGTGAGAGAGACAAATTGAATGGTTGCCACCCACAAAACTCCAGCCAGGGCAGGGGACAAACTGCAACTGAGGTACGTGCCTTTAGCGGCAACCAAACCCGGGACTCTCCAGTCCACAGGCCAACGCTCTAGCTGCTGAGCCAAACTGTCCAGGGCTCCATTTTTAACTTTTTGAGGAAAGTCCATCATGTTTTCCACAGTGACTGCACCAATCTGCATTCCTACCAACAGTGCTTTCAGGGGTTTGATGAAAGCCTGTCAGACTTCTCTAAGCCCAGCTGTATATGACTGAAATACTAGGTCTGAGCCATATTGCTGAGTGGGCCGATATCTGCTCCTCACCTGGCCGTGAGTCAGCCTGGTACTGATCTGTTCCTTGGGACCCCTGTCCATATTTTAATTGCATGAAGTGTCAGGCATGTTGGCCTAAACCAACAGCAGTCCTGAGGATTTTCTTAACCAGGGATAATGGAGTTGTCATCTCTCAGCCTTGTTAACTTCTCATTTGAAGATCTCGTTTTATTTTATCCCTTTAATAAAAGGGATATATTTTTTAATATCTTACAATTCTATTTGTCAGTTATACCTCAATAAAGTTGAAAACATTAATTTAAAAAGAAACATATAGAAATACACACACCCATATTGATACATCAAAACCTTAGGACAATAGGATATGGAAAACATTCACTTTTTTTTCTTTTATATTTTTTTTAATATTCTTCTTTATTGATTTTAGAAAGAGAGAGAGAAATAGAAACATCGATGAGAGAAAACATCAATTGGCCGCCTCCTGCATGCCCCCTACTGGGGATTTGGCCCACAACCTAGGCATGTGTCCTGACTGGGAATTGAACCAGTGACCTCTTGGAGCATGGGTCTCGGTACTCAACCACTGAGCCACACCGGCCCGGCAACATTCACTTTCTATACTTCTGCCAAGGACTCGTCCTGGGAAAAGTATGCCTTTTATTTTATTTCTCTATTTTGGTTTTTCTGTTTTAAGGTGATTTTGTGATGCCTGGCTGGCCACCTTCCCTGAGTTTGATTTCTTTGACTTTTTTTTTCAGCAACTTTTCTTTCATCCTTGAGCTCCTTTCCTTATTTTTTTATTTTTATTTATTTATTTTTTTACTGGTTTCTACAAATTCCATTTCTTTCTTAAATTTATATTTATGACATAGTCTTTGAATCAGTGGTATTTTCTGTTAATTATATATTTACCCTATTTATCATATTTCTTTCTTATTTTTAATAGCACACAGAGTTCATAGTTGGTGTTAATTAACCTAATACTTACAGTTTTTCTTTTTTGAATTGTGGTATAATTGTGGAAAACTTAATAGTTTTTAAAATAAATGACTGAATATCATACATATGGATGAATATGGATTAATCTCAAACATATTGCTAGACCAAAAAAAGCAACTTTCAGAAGGATACTTGTAAAATGATGTCATGTATGTAAATTTTAAAAGGCATATTAGTGCTGTATATTGCTTGGCATTATATATATGTAGTGAAAACCTAAAGCAGTGCATGGGGAGGAGCAAAGTGGCAGTGGCATTCAGGATAGTCACCCACTCTGTGGGGGAGAAAGGTTTGCAGTGGGGGAAGGCCCACAGGGAACCTGACCACAGCAGGTAATGTTTTATTTCTTAGGTGGGACCATGGTCTTCAGCCTATTATTTCTTACATGTTTCTATGTCTAACATATTTTGTCATCAATTCAAAAAGTCATGCTTGCCCTGGCCAGTTTGGCTCAGCGGTTAGAGCGTCGGCCTGCGGTCCGGAGAGACCCAGGTTCGGTTTCCGCTAAGGGCACGTACTTCGGTTGCAGTTTGTCCCCAGCCCTGGTTGGTCGTGCGGGTGGCAGCCACTCGATGTGTCCCTTCACGTCGATGTTTCTCTCTCTCCTTCCTCTCTCTCCCTCCCACTCTATCTGTACAAAAAAATGGAAAAATATCCTCGGGTGAGGATAAAAAAAAAATTAAAAAAAAAAAAGTCATGCTTATTTTAAACATAAAGTAAATAAGAATATGTGATATAGAAAATGAAAATAAGTGAGAAAAATTTTCAATATAGAAAGTGAATGTTTTCATAATCCTGTTATCCTGTTAATATTTTAGTGTATTTATTTATTTTAAGTTAATAGTCTTTATTGGGAAAAAAATAAATGAAAAGACTAGTATTTACTACTAGGAATGGACATAAATTGTAATTTCTTGAATAGCAATGTTGATGGTTGTGCTGAAGTCCATAGCCACAGCCTACCTCTGTGGCTCCAAGTCATGGTTCAGAAGGTTTTAAAAACAGAGTCCAAAGATGCTCCCATGGTAAAAATTTCCTTTTAAAAATTTGTGTGAATGGTGACAGCCTGACACCCATTTCGCTCTAGTACAATGCAGACAACAGTAAACCAACACATGTGGCCATACCACCAGGATGTGTCACCACGGGTTGGAGCACTTGGAAGTGCAAGAGGACCATCCTCCTAGTGGGTCTACATCTAGACAGTTTTTCCTTCACCCATTTTTCTGTACATATCCTGAGCTAAACCAATTTTAAATGTGTTTGCTTTCAGGAAACCAATTATGACACTTTATGCTAACAAACTAAACTAGAACCTATTTGAATAGGTTTTTAATTTGGTTTTTCAGTTTTTGTTTTTAATACAAATGTCTGACTGTGCTCAATTGTCAAGCTGCATACATGAAAACCTGGTCAGCCCAAACAGTGTATTAATCATTAGCAAATGGAACTACAAAGAGTCCACTAAGTGCTTCCTTATCATTAAGGTATTGCAAGGATTTATATTGTAAAACTGTTGTGTAGCTTGATCTTTAGGGGACATAACCACCAACCAATCCATGAAGATATTTTTGTATGTGTGGACAGATTGTACTTTTGACATTCAATTTTGCTATATAGAAACAGAATGAGTAAATTTCTTTTTCTTTTTTTTTTTTGCAAGAGATAAGTAAAATATTTGATTCTTCTTCTGAGGAGGAGTTGAAAGTAGGTCTTCATTTTGTGGTCATTATCTGTATGAATATTTCATAGTTGATTTGTCCATCTCCATCAGTATCTCCTTCTCTGATCATTTAATCTACTTCTTCATCTGTTAGTTTTTCTCCTAAGTTTCTCATAACATGACGTAGTTCTGCTGCACTGATGTAACCATTGCCATCCTTATCAAGTTCTCAGAATGCCTCATGGATTTTTTTCTTCACTGTCTGTGTCTTTCCTTTTTCTTGCCGTCATAGTCAAAAATTCTGGGAAGCCAATGACGCCATTACTGTCAGCATCTACTTCATTGATCATATCCTGCAATTTGGCTTCTGTTGGGTTCTGACCCAGTGACCTCATGACAGTGCCAACTTCCTTTGTTTTGATGGTACCATCACCATCCTTGTCAAATAGAGAGAAAGCTTCCTTGAATTCAGCAATCTGTTCTTTGGTCAGCTGACCGGCCATGGTGCCAGGGAAGGAAGAGCAGAGGGATCCAAGATGGCTGCACCAGTGCAGGGACTGGACGGTGGGGGTGCCTCTGCTGCTGCTGCTGCTGCTAAAGCATGGTGTGTGGGGTGCTGAGCACAGTGCCACTGCTACCGCCACCACTGCCTGCGCCTCTGTCCAGCACAGTCGGTGAGATTCCCAGCACAAATGCCCTGGTGTATTTCTGTATGTTCTTTTTTTAATTATTTTTTTCAACTTTATTGAGGTATAATCGACAAAGTGTAACATATTTAAAGTGTACATTGTGATTTGATATACATATCATTATGGAAGGATTCTCCCATCTAATTAGTACTTATGCAAAACAGTCATCAAAAGAGAAAACCTTGATGTGAGTTGAAAACTGATTGCTTGAAAAGTGAGGAAATTCACATCCATCACCTCACATCACACTTCTTTTCTTGTGTGTGAGCACACTTAAGTTCTATTCTCCTAGCAGATTTCAATTATATAATACAGTGTTCAACTATAATCATCATGTTTTACATTAGATCCTCATACCACGTATTTCTGTGTTCTTAATATAGTCTAGTGTTGTTCAGAATAACACTTTATTTCTTTCCCATATGTTAGCTGCTCTTCGTGTCTTCTTTTCTTCAAGTACTCATCTGCCTGGTTTGGGACCAGCACCTCTACTGAGCAGGGATCTGCTTGCTTGAGGGTTTGGAACCTTCCTTCCCAGGGAGTCTGAATGCATGGGGCTTCTGCCCACTTCCATCTGTCCTTAAAGGTCTGTAGCAGAGCCCTACTTTCCAGTCTTAAGACAAGGGAGCTTCTGAGGACTCATCCCCCTTTTTGTGAGAGGCTGTAGACTGCAGCTCCAGGTCACATTTTCGTACAAGTCACACATCTGCATGTTGATGGGAGAGTGAATCACCCAGCCAGGATATTTTTCTGTTTATCTTCAGATAGAGTGGGAAAGAGGGAGAGAGAGAGAGAGGAAGAGAGAGAGAAACATCGATGTGAGAGAGAAACATCAACCAGTTGCCTCCTACATGACCCCGACCAGGGCCAGGGATGAATTGCAACTGAGGTACATGCCCTTGACTGGAATCAAACTGGAATCTCATTGGTCTGCAGGCCAGTGCTCTAATCGCTGAGCCAAACTGGCCAGGGCTTTTTTCACTGATTTTATTAGTGAGTGGAAGTGAGGGAGGGAAGGAGGGGGAGAGATAGAGAAACATTAATGTGGGGGAGACACATTGATTGGCTCCCTCCCCCACATGCCTGACTGGGGCCAGGGATCAAACCTACAACCCAGGTATGTGCCCTTGACTGGAATCAAACCTGTGACCCTGTGGTGCTTGGCTGATGCTCTAACCACTGGGAAACACTGGCCAGGGACCTAGCAACATTTTTAATAAAAACATACCACACAGCCCTGGCCATTTTTGCTCAGTGGTTAGAGTGTTGGCCCGGGGACCAATGAGTTGCAGGTTTGATTCCAGTCAAGGGCATGTACCTCGATTGTGGTTCGTCCCCAGCCCTGATTGGGTCATACAGGAGGCAACTGATCATTGTGTCTCTCTCACATCCGTGTCTCTCTCTCTCTCTTTCTCACTCTCCCTCCCTCTCTCCCACTCTATCTAAAGATAAATAGAAAAATATCCTCAGGTGAGGATTAAAAAAAAGTACCACACAAACAAAACTTTGATTCATCTGAGGAAGGTCTAAAATAGAAAGAATACTTCCAGTGCTGAAGTGAAATTAGAGAAATTGAAGCTATCTAAGAAGATAACTTTCTTTCTTTCTTTCTTTCTTTTTTAAATCCTTACCCAAGGATATCTTTATTGATTTTAGAGAGAGGAAGGAAGAGAGACAGAGAGAAAGATTGATGAGAGAGAAACATCAATCAGTTGCTTCCTGTACATGTCCTGACCAGGTATGGAACCTGTAACCTAAATATGTGCCCTGACTGGGAATCAAATCCCAATGTTTTGGTGTATGGGACGCTGCTTCAACCAACTGAGCCACCTGGCCAGGGCAGAAGATACTGTCTCTTGATCAGAAAATAGAGGTTTCTCAGTTACTTGGCTTGAACAAGTCTGCCATGTGCTCTTTGGGAACAAGAAAATGCAGTTTGGTGAAGTGTTCTGGTCAGTGCTCCAGCCAGTGTGAAAACACTCATCAGAAAAGAGAAGGCCTTAATGTGAATTGAAAATTGGTTGACTTGAAAAGTGAAATTCACAGCAACCATTTGACTGTGCTGCAAATGTGATTTGGGAGCAAGCCAGAAGCCAGGATAAACATTTCCACCAAGTAAGAGGTGGTGAAGGTGCTGATGTGGCTACTCCTAGGGAAAGCCAGTCAGGAATTATAAGAATTGTATATTTTGCTTTGCATAATAAGAAGTTCCCAGGTGAGGGAGGGTGAGGTTGGCTGTTTTGCCTTTCTTTGCAGCTGAAGATGCTCACAGAAAGTGTCAATGTGGTTAGCACTGCCCCTGCAGCAGAAGAAGATGCCTTTGCAAATAAATGTCCTCGTGGATGAAAAGGAAACAGCAGTGTTCAAGGCAGCCAGGGAAAGCCTGGGCCTTCTGCTTTGTGGAAGTAAAGAGGCAGGCGTGGCACCTTGTTATGCTGTGTGGTGAACTCTTGCCATCATGGGGAATCAGGTTGGCAATCTAAGAAGACAGCTTGGGTGTCAGCCCAGCTCTTTTGGACTAGACTGCAGCAGTGAGAGTTGCAAATTTGATGATTCTTGGAGATATCTTGAGAAGGTCAAACTTTTGTTTTGTTTAATTTCTCCAAGACTTCTGAACTCTGGTCGTGTTTAATTTTTAGTTCTTCAAGGTTATTTAGCCTTATTTATTTGTTTTTCCATCCTAGCTCTACCATGTTATCTATTTCCAAGCCTTTATTTTTAATATTTTCTTTTACCTGCCACTGCCCACTCATTTTCCTTGAATTCCCAAGGATAGTGTGTTTCTTACTGGCTTTATATTGTTTCTTCTACTAATCTGAGAACTGTTGTTGCATCTTGTTGAAGTTCTCACATAGCTTTATTCCCCCCCCCCTTTTTTAAAAGAGCAGCTTGATTGAGGTCTAATTCACATATTATATAATTCATCCATTTAAAATATACAATTCAGTGGTTTTTAGTATATTCACACAGTTGTGCAACTATCACCACAATCTAATTTCAGAACATTTTATCACCCCAAAAAGAAACCCTGTACCCATTAACAGTTGCTTCTCATCCCCCTACCTTCCAAACCTCTGGCAACTACTACTCTACTTTCTGTCTCTATGGATTTGCCTTTTCTGGACATTTCATATAAAAAGAATCATATAGTGCCTGGCTGGTGTGGCTCAGTGGTTGAGTGTCAACCCATGCACCAAGAGGTCGCCGGTTTGATTCCCGGTCAGGGCACATGGCCAGGTTTCGGGCCAGTCCTCAGTGGGGGGCATGCAGGAGGCAGCCAGTCAATGTTCTTTCTCATCAATGTTCTTTCTCATCAATGTTTCTATCCCTCCCTTTCCTTTCCTCTCTCTCTCAAATTAATAAAGAAAAATATTTTTTTTTTAAAAAAAGGAATCATATAGTATGTGGCCTTTTGTGACTGACTTTTTTGTGACTTGGCATCATATAACTTTATTGTTTTTATTTTCTTTTTATCCTCACCTGAGGACATTTTTGCATTTATCTTCAGATAGAGCAGGAGGGAGAGAAAGGAAATGAGAGAGAGAGAGAGAGAGAGAGAGAGAGAGAGAGAGAAAAATTATCGATGTGAGAGAGACACATCGAGTGGTTGCCACCCACATGACCCCAACCGGGGCAGGGGTCGAACCACAACTAAGGTACATGCCCTTATGGGAACTGAACCTGGGACTCTCTGGTCCACAGGCCGACGTTCTGACCGCTGAGCCAACTGGCCAGGGCTATTTCTATTTTCAATGTATTCCCTTTGTTGGCTTTATTTCTCAATTATTTAGCTGCCACCTTTCCTCAAATTTTAAATTGAGTCTTTCATTTATCTTTTTTCTAGAATCTATTTTCCATTGTCTGTGTTTTGTACTTAAATCTTTGACTCCTAAAATTAGCTATTATCTCTCAGTTCTCTAGGGAAAAAAATATAGTCTTTGACTCTTGTTGTACCTGCTTCAGATGTAACTTGACATACTCTCTTCTGTCTGATGGCATTCCATGTTACCATTTGATGAATAACAATTTATTCGTTGTTAGTCTGTTTTTGTTCTTAACAGCTTTCCTTCTTGCTCTCTTGTTTTATAGCCTCTTCTGATTATTTAAACTGTTACATTACACTGTTCCAAGAGTTTTCATAGACCTTCACTTTTCTTTTCTAAAACTCACTGTAAAATGCCTTCTGTCACTTTCGAACATCCTGTCAGCACATAGAGTTGAATTCATGTAATTCTCTATTCTTGTAGATGTGTGTCATTACCTACTAATTGTCCTCACATTCACTGCCATCTTCCACTCTCTAATTTAATTTTATGAGCATTACATCATGTCCTTTCTTCATTTACATTGAGTTACTCCTGAGTATTTGAAGATTCTCTAAGGAAAAGCACTGTCTTTCCCTTTTGCATTTCCCTTTTTATGTGCATTAACTCATGCAGTCCTCACAATATCCCTACGAGATGATATTGTTGTTACTAATATTTTCATTTTATAGACGAGGGAACTGAAATCTCTTGTTTAAGTCACAGTTTTCATCTGTACTCAGTTTCTGAAATTAGAGTACTCTTTTTTTGTTTGTTTCTTTCAACACTTAGCCTAGGTTCTAATCCTCAGTAAATACTCAATAAATATTTAATTTGTTGGATAGGTAAATGAGTGAATGAGCAAATGAATAAATGATATACTACTTGGTAGGCTGTTAATGGGTATGCCAAATGTTATCTTTCAAAGATTTTGTTTCTGTAGCCTCTGCGAAGGCCCATGATATTAAATCATAATTCAGGAGTTTTTTAGAGGTGGGAGGAATGGGTCTGTGAAGTTTGTTACCACTGAACTCACAGTGTTACTACTCAGCAACGTAGCATTTAGCAGAGTAGCTTTTATTAATGCTAAGTCTGGAAGGTAAGAAGAAGGCAGTGCACGGGAATATGATCACAGAGTGGTGTCCAGCTACTCATATTTGTCCATGGTGGCAGCATATCTATCCATTACTAAAGAGAGGGAGCCAAGTACAGAAAGCACCTGTTTCAATAGCAGGGTGGAGAGGGAGGGAGTATGTTCTTCTAAAATTTTGTTTTGTGGCCCATTTGGTGTGGCTCAGTGGTTGAGCATCGACCTGTGCACCAAGACGTCGCTGGTTTGATTCCCAGTCAGGGCACATGCCCAGGTGTGGTCCAGATCCCCAGTGGGGGGCATGCAGGAGGTGGCCAACCGATGTTCTCTCTCATCAATGTTTCTCTCTCTCTCTCTCCCTCTCCCTTCCTCTCTCTGTAAAATCAATAAAGGGAAAAAAAGTTTTTTAAAGTTTGTTTTGTGCCCTGGCCAGGTGACTCAGTTGGTTGAACATCATCCCATACACAAAAAAGGTTATGGCCCTGGCCGCTTTGGCTCAGCGGTTAGAGCGTCGGCCTGCAGTCCAGAGAGACCTGGGTTCGGTTCCCACTAAGGGCACTTGCCTCAGTTGCAGTTTGTCCCCGGCCCCGGTTGCGGTTGTGCGGGAGGTGGCCACTTGATGTGTCTCTCTCACATTGATGTTTCTCTCTCTTTTCCTCTTTCTCCCTCCCACTCTATCAGAACAAAAATGGAAGAATGTCCTCGGGTGAGGATAAAAAAAAAAGGTTGTGGGTTTGATTCTGGTCAGGGTACATACCTAGGTTGCGGGTTCAATCCCTGGTGGGGGCACGTATGAGAGGAGGAGGGTAACAGGTAGATGTTTCTCTCTCATATCTATGTTTCTCTCTCCCCCTTCCTCTCTCTAAGAATCAAAAGTTTGTTTTGTTCAGCTAAAGTTTGAGTCAGGATCAGGTTAAATAGGCATGGTACCCACCTTTGTTTCTTTTACCTGTTTCTGTGAATCTCTGTCATATTTTATTGGTTGGGACTTCATTTTTTAGAAAGAGGTTAAGTTTCACCACCAGCCATTTACTGTATAAACTTGTGATTTTTCATCAAGTGTTGGGACAACCAGAATGAATCAGTTCTTGTGATTAGTTGTTTTACATCAGAGTAGAAAGGACTTAGCCCCATCCAGGGAGTTTTAATGTCAGCAAGGTGAGAAAATTTTTTTTTCACCAAAACTTTAGGTCTTCTTAAGCAGGAGCAATAGATAATTATGAAATACTCTATAATTTTATAGGCCTGGGTTATTTGGTAGATTAATATTAAGAGCACTTTTAATCTTTATTTTTCTTCACCTCCTCCATTTATCTTCAGATAGAATTCGGGGGGGGGGGTGGCATGTAGCCCTGGCCGGTTTGGCTCAGCAGTTAGAGCGTCGGCCCATGTACCAGAGAGAGAGAGATGTGAGAGAGACACACCGATTGGTTGCCTCCCACTCAACCCTAACTAGGGCCAGGGACCAAACTGCAACCGAGACACATGCCCCTGACCTGAATTGAACCCATGACTCTGGTCCATGGGCCAACGCTCTAACCACTGAGCCAAACTGACCAGGGCTAATCTTTATTTTTCTCATTGGCTGACTAGATGTTAGTTTATATAATCCTCATGCTACTCAGCCATTACAGACCTAGTATGAGGAAGACTGCAATACAAAATGAAATAATATTTTAGAATGTGTATGATCTAGCCCAATCTGATTGTCTCTCTTTTATGTTTATTGTTGCAAATCACTAGTGAAGCAAGCTTCTAGGCGTTTGCTATGTTATGCTGCTGGTTCTCAAGGCTGTGTCTCCAAACATTATTTTCTTTCTGATTATTTTCCTCTTTATGTTAGCTGACAGTCAGATCCTTGATTCTGTGACTGAGAACATCTCACTCCAAAGTAAGCATCTCACAGAAAAAGCCTATGATACAGAAAGGAGACCAGAGTAGTTTTTCTTTTCCAAACTGGACTATGGCATTCACTCAGATTACATTCAGTTCATCAAAACTAAGCACTAGTTGTGTGTGCAACTAGTCCTGAAAGAATTGATAATATAGTTAAGAAGGCTTAAGAATGTTAACCACGTCACTCTCCTCAAAACAAGCAGGCAGAGACAAGCTCCTCCATCAGACAGGAGCCCAGTAGGAATGGTGCAACCCCACCCCTCAGCCTCTGTAAAATTAAGCAGATAAAATGCATAAATACTGGTGAGGTTTAAAATCAATTACCAGAAGGAATATAAGAAATTTTGTTAAGTATTCTCCTGTTTACATTATACTTAACAAAAATCATTTAACTGCCTTATTTTGAACTTCTCCTAAAGAACCTTCTAATGAACTTGGACCCCAGGATCAACATGTATGGTTACTCATTAAATCCTTATCTCTTATAAGCTCTCTTGACTTAGACTTGACAAAGCTGGAACTCAGTCACTCAGACCTAATACATTTCCTGGGTATTTTACATTGGGCAGCTAAGCTCTGCCTTACTTTATCATGCTATGTCCCTCCAGTTTTGGCAGAAGGTTTCACTTTAAATTGAGCTTTATATCAAAGCATAAATAAAAAGATATTTACTTTGTTCACTAATTTAAAAACATTTTTTTTCTTTATTGATTTTTAGAGAGAAAGAGGAAGGGAGAGGGAGAGAGAGATAGAAACATCAATGAGAGAGAACTGGCAATGTGTCATCACTATGAGTTGGCCATTGGCGGCTTCCTAAAGGAAAATTAAAGTTAGAAACAGATTCAGAGCAATTATTGATTAAGCATTTTGCATGTGTTTTTGTATATAGAAGGAACATGAAAAAGACTCCAGTGATAAGCAGGTCAAACATTCACATTGATAATAATAGCTAATGTCACTGAGTTCTTATTATGTGCCAGACACTCTTGTAAAGCATCCACATGTGTTAATTGCTTAATTCTCACATGAACCGTGTGGGTGAGTCCTGTTCTTAGCCTCGACCTCACAATGAGGAAACCAAGATGCAGAGCGCTAGGGTATCTTCCGGCAGGTCATGCAATGAGGAGGCTGCTCTTACCCCTCTCCAGGGCCTGGTGCAGAAGCATTGTACTGTCACCACCACATTTGGGGGGAGTACATTCCTATTCCCATCATTAACTTCCTGACTCCCATATTCCCTAACTCCTTCTCACCCACCGTGGCTGGCAATTCCACAGCTCCCTGGCTTTTCCTAAGCTTTGTGTCTGCTCTTTCCACCCTCCTCATTGCCCCCAGCATGGAAACTCTTGGAGCTGGTCTACATGGCACCTGCATGGCCCAGGTCATCTGTGGCCATTCCCCCACACTCAGGCTCTGTTCCAGTTACACTAAATTTACTTCCATCCCTCGACTCTGCCTGCCAAAAGCTTCTTTTCTGGAGGGCCTGTTCATAGACTGTTGTAGTAGCACCCACGGCTTGATGACGGCTGCCTCAGACCTTGGCCCTGCTGGCTTTCATTGGGCTGACCTCTCTTAGTCTTTCAGTTCTTAGCTTGGAGGGCACTTCATCCAGAAGGTCTTCCCTAACCTCATAGTCTTTGCAAGGTGCTGCCCTCCTGTGCTTTCCAGAGCACCATCACTTTCTCATCTTGCCTGCTATCTAGATCCCTCTTTAGGTGAGAGCCCCACACAGGTAGGGGTCATGACTGATGTGTTCTAGCTTATTGGTTTTTTGTTTTGTTTTGTTTTTTATCCTCACCCGAGAACATTTTTGCATTTATCTTCAGATAGAGCTGGAGGGAGGGAGAGAGAGAAACATCAACATGAGAGAGACACATCAAGTGGTTGCCACCCACATGACCCAACTGGGGCCGGGGACACACTGCAGCAATCGAGGTATGGGAACCAAACCTGGGACTCTCTGGTCCACAGGACAACACTCTAACCGCTGAGCCAAACCGGCCAGAGCTGTTCTAGCTTGTTTGCTCAGCACTCCTCACAGTGCATGGTAAACAGGAGGTGCTTAATGAGCAATGAATGAGTAGCAACTTGATAGTCACAACTCATAGTAGTAACAACAAACCCCAGGGATGTACACCCCAAGGCAGCATCAGAGCTTACGACTGCAGAGCTGGGTACTATTGCTGTACCCTCCCTGGTGGTGAGCACACTCCTGCTTTGAAGTGCTGGCTTCAGCAACATCAATGTCTTGGTGGGACTCAGGCTGCTGGCCTTCCGTTCGGCTGGCTCAGCCTTTTCTCTTCTTAAGCTGTTACACCTCCAGGAAAGACCTCCTTCACTGGCTCTTGCAGGTCCAGAGCTGCAAAGGAAGGTAATAGGCAGTTACCTGACCAAGGACCCTTTCTGGGTTTGAGGGCTGAGAGCAGGGCCTCTCTGGCTTCCCTCTTGATGACAATCCTTACCCACAGGGAGCAGCAGCTTTGACCAGGGGAGCCCTGAGCCAGCTGCATCTCACAGGGAATACTCTTCTGGAGTCAGGACCAACTATAGACATAATGGAAAACCTTTCCCTTCAGTGGCAGCTTCTCACCCCTTGCAATAAAAAGAGACCTCCTCCTGGTCTCCCAGGTGGCCCTTTGCAGTGGTAGCATGTGCTCCCTTGGGAGTTAGGGGAAAGACCATTAGAGCAGCTCCGGGGACCAGCCCTTTCATACCCTCCTGTGGTGAACTAGGAATAAGCCCTGCCAACCTAGAGACTCTAAGACAGGCCAGAAATAGGACTTTTCTCTGACTAGCCTACAAAGGTTGTGTTTTTCAACACTCCCAAGGTGAAACGACAAAATCAATTTAGTGTTGTCAGTGAAAAGAGCCTGAGAAATTCATATAAAGTTGCTTTTACTCTTGCATTGTTTTCTGGTTCACATTTCTAATTCAAGATTATGCAGGTAATTAGTTACAACTGTGATTGAGCCTATACATAAATGGGGATGTATATTTTTGTTGGAGAAATAAAAAGGAAGTGCAGGACCTTAGTTAATAGTGAGCAATCATGTATCTCCTTTGGGGTCAATTAGCATGTAAATTGTTTATCTAAGTCTTCTGATTCCCACCTGGGATTTGGCTATACTCAAGGATCCGACAGAAAATAGATACTCAATAAATTTGAATCAAGGGAGGTTTTAATTACCCCTGTTGGTCTCATATTATGGTCTCACGTTTCATGGTAGTTTTGCAGTCCCTGACATAGGTAAAATGGTTCGTACTCTAGATCACCCTTACAACTAACTAGACCTACCATTATATGTCAGTGACTGGTATTGAGAGATGAAAGTAAACTCAAGAAATATAGAGCGTCCACTATCAGTTGGCTCTGCTGCTGTTACAGAGAGGTCATGTGACCCTTTCAAGGAGGAATTTTTTTAATGCTCATTTCTGCCCCAAAGGTAAAATGTGCAGCCATCATTTAGGGAAAACATAATGTGAATAAATGGTGTGTCTTAAAGGCAAATGTTCCCCTGAGGCTGCGCATCTCTGAAAAGATAGAAGTCAGTAGTAAAATATGACATATTCACATTTTTACTTTCAACTTTTCAGGAGCAGGTGCTGCAGAGAGCAAGATGGAGCTGCATTTCAACCAATGGTGGTTTCAACCTGTGCTGACTGTAATTTTTATTCATAGGTTTGAAGACATACCTGATAGCGGGTCAGAGAGCGAAGGAGTCTCGTTGCAGCTGTACAGAGGCCTTGCTTTCTGGCTTTGAGGTCATTGACGGCTCACAGGTGTCCTCAGGTCCTAGGGGACAGGGGACAGCATCACCAGGGAGTGTCAGTGACTTGGCGCAGACTGTCAAAACCTTTGATAACCTTAAGGTTAGTTTTTTTTTCCTACTTCTAAAATTGTATGTTAATCTACAGTGCAACAAGTGAAATAATAAACAGCTTTTGGGTCAGTTGCAGATGACTTGGAATGCCGTTCAGTTTGGTTTTGTGATTTTCTCATGTAGTATAAAAGAAGCAGTATTTTGCATTTAAAAAAAAAACACTCAGTTTTTAATTTTTTTTTTCTTTATTGATTTTAGAGAGAGAGGAAGTGAGAGGGAGAGAGAAATAGAAACATCGATGAGAGAGGACATTGATTGGCCGCCTCCTGCATGCCCCTCACTGGGGATTTGGCCCACAACCTGGGCATGTGCCCTGACCGGGAATCGAACCTCTTGGTGCATGGGTTGACGCTCAACCACTGAGCCATCATTTTTATATTCTACACCTCCATTTTCTTTCTACACTGCATAAAAATGCTTGTCACCTTATTTTCTTTTTTGCTGCTATGATACCTTTTGCGATTTCTAAAAGCTAATGATAAATGATAGTAAAGGTAATTCTCCTCACGTTTGCTGGAGAGCTAGTTGGTCTCTTATTTCAGAGACCACTTTCTCAAGTATGTCTATGTCTCCTGAAACACAGTGTTTTATAATTATTTTAAATTGCGTTGGTGTGGGTGAACCTCATAACGTAGCTCAGTGAAGGAGTGCAGGCTTGCCAACATTATAGTATTTCATTATCAGAACAGAGATGTCCTGGTGGCTGTCGAGAGTATCCATTTCTGTCTTCTGTCATAGTGAACTACTAGGAAATTAATGTGATGGACCTGGGCACATGAAATCAGTCTAATTTATGAGCTGGTCCTCAGTTTTCACATTTGATTTATTAGTTCCCTCACTTGTACCTCTTGTGTATTATTACAGTTTAAATATTTGCCATTTCCATTTTTTTTTTTTAAAGAGAGAGATAGTTAAAACATAATATCTATTTCACCGTTTTGTATTCTCAAATATTTACCTCAAAGATGTACTGGTCAGGGTGATGGCCTGTTGTTATAGCTTTAATTCAGTTTATTCCTTCTTATCATTCATTAACAGATTTAAAAACTAGCTATGTTGGTGTTTAAGATTCACAGGTATCATAATGTGACAGTCAGCTGGGGTATCCAGATTATTTCACTGTGTCAGAATCCATAGGACCTAGCACCAGTTACTTTGTGTAATTATTGCATTCAGGTTTATTGACATGTATCATTTCATTGTGTGCTTTGTTAACTTAGTGCAGGGTTACTCAGCCTCGACACTATCAACATTTTGGGCCAGATAATTGTGATGTCCTGTGCACTGTGAGATGTTGAACAGCATCCCTGGTTTCTACCCACTAGAGGCCAGGAGCTTCCCGTCCTCCCATTGTGACAACCAAGACTGTCTCTAGCCATTTCCCAATGTCCCCTGAGGGAGTGGAGGGTAAAATCACCCCAGGTTTAGAACCAGCGAGGTAGGTATTAGATCTTCTCTTCCCCATACTCTCTGGCACATGCATGACATGACAGCTAATGTATCTGAAACTTCCTTGATGCCTGTGCACTTTTGAGACAGCCTCTTTGCCGGGCTGATGTTTTACAGTAGTCAGAAAGGAGCTCTCAGTGCATTGACTGTCACTGAGCATGGCAGGAAAGAATCATGTCAGGGAGGAACACAAAAATGTGGCTTTCCAAGTGTGGTTTCATTATCTGGGGAGAAACCATTTCCTCCAGGCTTCAAACTGAGCTGTATTTAAGTAGAAAAATAGAGCTCAAAGCCAAAAATAAATGATTTGTCGGTTTGCTGCTATTCTAGATTTTGGGTATGTGAGTATCCATTAGGGAGTGCAGTTGCTGACTTCACTTTTTTTTAAAAAATCTGGATGGACAGAAACTATTCAGCATATTCTGTTACCTTGTATAAATTTTCCAAATAATCATTGAAAGTTTTCTGAAAATCTTGTGATCTATTAAGTTGACTGTGTTTACCAAAATGAATTTGAGCAAAAAGATCTTTGTGCCCCTTCCAGAGAGGATAGATGAATTGAATCTTGAAGTATAATTTCTGGGATATTGTGATGGTGTTGGAGGGGCTCTTAGGACGTCTGAGACTAGGGCTGTTCCAGAAAGTTAGAATGACAGTTGGAGTGGAAGGTGCAGGAAGAGATAGAAGACTTGGTCTCCTCTCCAGGCTTCACTTTGGAAAGTCCTTGCCACACTCTTGCCTTCTCTGCTTCTGGTGCCTGTGGTGAGAATCAGGTGAGAGCAGACATCTGTGAGCATTTTATAAATTATAAGCACCAGGTAACTGAGTGAATCGTCATGAGCTATCAGCCTAAACTTGAAAGGCAGAAAACTGAGGTCTGCTTTATAGATTATAATCTAGCATATGAGGTCTTCCCTCAAGTAATAGTTTTTGAACAATGGAAATGTAAAATACCAGTTGCTTGCTCATCCATTTTGGGGGAAGGTTTCCCTCTAAACTTGTCAGTGCCTCATATGTGTGTCATTGCTTGTTGCCTTATGTTGTGTGCACTACAGTTAGCTTTTCTCATTATCTGGAATCAGAAACTAGCTCCTCCTAATCCTTTACCAGGGTCTTGACTCTTCCTATCAACAGGCTTTAATCTCCTTTGTTGCTGCTTTCACCTCATCCAGCCAGAGTTAGCTCCCATGTAGATTGTTACAGACCCCATATTTCTCTCCTACCCTGGTGTAAGGCAGTGTTTCTCACTGTGTTCTCTTGAGCACTACTTCTTTGGATGGAAATAGGTTTCAAGTATAGAAAAGGGATTCTGTGGTCAGGTAAATTTGGGAAGTTCTAGGACAAACAACACAGCAAAGGTTGTATGTGGTTTGCAGCATTCTCAGGACTCTTTGACCACATATTTCTTTTTTCAAGCTGGACTTTTGGGGGGAATTCTTGTCTAGTGGAAGGAGTTTTATGCAAGAACCAAGAAATTAGAGAAAAGGTGTTCAGTAGATATTCATCAAATGAATACATGCATATTTTGGCCTTGCTGCTCCTCTTGCCTGCAGTACTCATTGCTTCCCTTTTCCCTAAACACTCCACTTTTCATCTCACAGTTCACCTTTATTACAATTTCCTATGACTCCTCTACCTAATAATGCTATGACATTATAGCTATAACATATACAATGTTCAATATTTGCCTTATGTTTCTTATTTACCTTCCTGTGAGCTCTTTGAATGCAGGCTTGTTTTTCCCCGTGTCCAGCATAGTGCCTGGCATATAGTAGATATAACTTTCTGTTGCCTTAAATTTTTAATTCTTAAATGACACACAGGAAGATAGAACTCTGCAGAGGTAGCCTAAAAAGGACTGAACTGACAAGCCTGAGCAGCATTAAATAGAACCAAGGTGTGATGTCTAGGAAGCATTTGTTTTCCCTCCTGGCACACGTGTCCTATGTGTCTGTAAGTTGTTTCTCAATTCATAGCTGGAGAATTCTTACCTAATATTTCATAAAATAGTCTGACTGCTATGATGACCTACCAAGAAACTGTAGTTATGTCAAATGACAAAGGCTTTTGTCCTGAGGTCATAGTTCAAAGAGAACCCTCCTACACTCAAGCATTGGCTTCTTGAGTGACTGACAGTGAAAGTTTTTCATCATTTATGACATTGCACAATGGGGAGCTGTGGGGTACACTGCTATCACCATGGCACTCAGCCCTCTGAGCCTGAGCTTCCAAAGATAGTCCTTGGGTTTGGGATAGGGTAAGGAGGAGTCAAGAAGGGAGCCCAGGCCCTGGTCGGAGTGGCTCACTTGGTTGGGCATCATCCCGTGCACTGAAATGTTGCTGGCTCAATTCCTGGTCAGAGTATATGCCCAGGTTACCAGCTCAATTCTCAATGGGGGAGGAGGTGTAGGAGGCAGCCAACTGATATTCACCCTCACATCAGTGTTTCCCTCTCTTTTTTTCTCTCCCCTCTCCCTCTCTGCTCATCTCTCTAAAAAATAAATCAATAAGAATATTAAAAAAAAAAAAAAAAGGGGGAACCCAGGAAGGAGACAAGAGTTCTTCATGTCGCAGTCACAGAAGGTAGCGTTAGTACCATGGGAAGGGCCAGAACTCAAAATTGAGGATTGTCCTCAAAACCTTGACTTTGGGACTGCAAGCAGGTCATTTACCTTCTCTAAATCATAGTGAAATGGTGATGACAAGGCAGTCTCTCAGGGTTGTTGTGAAGATTAACTTAAGTAATGCTCATGAATACTAGGTCTGTAGTAGATAGTCAGTTAACACCAGGACATGCCGTTCATTCACTCTGGGTGGAGATGTGACGACAGTAGGAGTAAAGAAGTATAGGAGGAGATGTAGGTACTGTGTTGCTTTGCCCACAATGAGTCATTGACTTCTTGGGAAGATCTTGCTTTCTCGGCTTGTTCTGACTCAAGGAAGGTTTTTCTGTTATTGCCCTTGGTCATTGCTGTAGGGGATGTAACCACATGACAAATGTATAATTGGAGTATGGGCACATGGTCTGTTTAATGTGACCTCAGCTCTGCAGTAGAGGCTTGCTTCTCACCAGTCATGAAGCTGTGGGTGATAGATGGAAACTATACACGCCAATAACAATAGCTGCTCTAATGTCTTCCTAAAGAACCAAAAAGTGAAAACCAAAGATGTGGGCAGTTTCTTTTTTATCACATCAGTCCTAATCGGTAAACCATGTGAGCTGTGACAGCATCTTAATTCATCTCTGAAAGACCTCACTGGAAATGCACTTGCTTGGCATCATTGTGAGTTTACCTTAATCTAGTATTCAGAACCCCAGGGCTGTGTGCTGATGAGGTGAATGTTTCTACATGTTTACAGTCAATAATGAGGCTGATGGTGTGGATTTGTCCACATAGGGTAATTCAGAGAGGACCTGTCCTATTTTCAAAAGGGTTGTACTTTTCCCAGGGACCATCCTTATGTGACAGTCGCCATGATTTTGTTAATGACTCTAAGTAAATGATCACTTCTTTTATCTCCTTTTTACTTGTCTTATTGTATGTAAAATCATTATGAATAGGCTCAGCTAGCCCAGAATGAATAAGCAGAGGCTTCTACTTTTCATTTTAATTGATTATAGTAGTAGATCTTTCTCTGTACACACACACACACACACACACACACACACACACACAATTTAGAAATTAAATACTTATAAATGGTGATCTGAATTGACAGTGGTGATGACTGGACAATTCTGTGAATATACTTAAAACCATTGAATTATACACTTTAGGTAGGTGAATTGTGTGGAATGTTAACTATATCTCAATAAGGCTGTTATAAAAGTGATTAGTGGTTAGACTGCTGGCTTTGAAGTATGGATGTAAAGTAAGTTTTTTAAAAAAGGACTTTTCAAGTTGTATCTATATTTTTACTTGTTTGTGTGTGTTTCCTTCAATTAGGAGAAAGCACATCACATATAAATTGACAGCTCTTCCTTACAGAAGCACTTTATCTAATATATATAGAAGGAATGAGTGAAAGAGGATTTCCCATTAGAATATCACAGTAATAATTGCTGCAGGCAAGATCCATCAATGAAGTCTAAAATTAGTGAGTATAAGTTTAAGGAGAAATGGGGTATTTGCATAGCTTTGAAGCATCTCTCCCTTCCCTGATATTTATTCATCATAAAGGGAAGAATGGTAACCTGCTGTGGAAAACCTGGGAGGCCTCCACCTGCACCCGATGATGAAGGTAGCATCATGGTTAGTAAGACTAGTGGTATCTTGTATGCCCTGATGTGAGGTGCTGAGAAGGGCACGTGGTCTTTGGGGAGTTCTTCCTCAAATTCTAAACCTCAGTCAACTCTTGTGAAATCATCAGACAAATCCAAATTCAAGGGCAGTCTACAAAATACTTGACCAGAACACTTCAAAAGTGACAAGGTCCATCAATGACAAGGAAAGACTGAGGACCTGCCACAGACCAGAGGAGACTAAGGAGAAAGAAGAAATAAATGCATCATGGGATCCCGGTCAGAAATAGGACATAGGGGGTAGAAACTAAGAACTCTGGATAAAGTCTGTAGTTATTAAATGAAATGGGAAGATAGGTAGTGAGGCATTGGACATAAATGAAATTTCTTAAAATGTGAAATACTTTCTTTTGCTGATGGAATATTTCCACAACATGGTAGCAATATTCTTGCCTCATCAGCCTCAGTTATTAAATGCAGTAGCCACTTAGGACTCAGGAATCTGAGCAGAGTTCTTTGATTCTTCACTCCATGACATTGGGATTCTGTGCCTGATTTGCACCGGTTTTTGTTTTGCTTGTGTTTTTGCCTCCAATATTCTCAGGCTGTATGCTTCTTGTTCTTAAAGGTTCTGGGTTCCCTTTCTTTTTCCGGAACGATCACTGCTTCTATTTTCCTCTGATACTTTGCTTTTATTATTTTTTTTTCTGGTATTTTTTTAGCAGAAATCATCTATGTGCTAGCCACCAGTGGCATGTAGTAGCCAGGGTGACTTCTTTCTACTCACACTGCAGATGGTTCCCATTCACTTGGAGATGTCATATATGCACAGTTGGGGTTGAGGGTGCTGCTACCTGGCCTTAAACTCCTGCTATCATTTTCTAACTGTGTGACTTTGGGCAAGTCCCTTCTCTGCCTCAGTTCCTCCTGTATAAAATGGGGCTAATCATACTATTGACTTAATTGGTGCTCATGAGGACTAAATAAAGTGATACGGGCCTCAGTAAGCTGTATTTGCTATTGTTGTTCCGTGTTCCTGTCTGTCATGTTCAACATAAATTTTGAGGAGAATTGGGGAGAAAGGAGTGCTTTTGGTCACAGGACAACTTGCCAAATAGTCTCATATTCAGCAGACTAAACAGGCAGAGCCAGGGCTTTTCTGATGTTTCTTCCTTGTTTCTCAGAAAAAAAGGCTTCTCTGCTCCCTCTCTTGACAGTTATGAAAAAGGACAGCTGTTAGCTTAAAAATGATTTATCTTGTGAAGAGAAATAGCCTTGAAGAAAAACTATTTTATAGCTCTGTGCCATATACTCTGAACAGAATGTAGGGTGCATGTATAAAAATGTGTTAAAAACAAATGCAAATGCACCCAAGTGTGTTAGAGAAATAGTTATAATCTTTCCTCTGAGCCCACGTCCACATTGGGGGAAGGAACACAGATAATCTGGGAAAATGCAGAGCTTGTTCTTGGCTGTTCTCCAAAGGGATCTTGGGTTTCCCAGGCAATAGCCAGCACACTCTTTGGCCCATGAAGTATACTGGGGACCTTAGCTGCTCTTGAGGAAGCTTTCCTTGGTGCCATTGTACCAATACTGCCACTTAAAATAACCAGGACATGGTTCTAACTGCCTTGGTCACTTCAGGGAATGAGGCAGAGGAGATCAGCGTGCCAGGATTATTCCTGGGTCCTCCTTGTGCCAGGAAAGGAGGCCAAAGAGGCTGCATGGTGGTCAGGGTCCAGAAGTGCTGCAGTCTGGCCCCCGCTGTTGATAAGCCTTTGTGTCCTCAGAGCAATCGCTTTTGCCTCACAGCATTATAAGGATTAATTGAGATCAAGTACACGGGACTGTGGACATCGCCTGGATTAAGGGCCTAATGATCATTCATTGGTGTGCCCTCTGCACATTGGTGTTTCTAAATCATAGCAGCTGCCATCATTACAACAGTGATCTTTATCTAATGTGCTTGCCACCATTGCTTCCCTGTGAGTCAGTTGCTCAGGCATGCCTCTCAAGGCAGCAGGATAAACCAGGTTGTTAGTTCCCTAAGTCTGAAATGCTTCCCAGTGACTGCTTCTGAGGGATGGAGTTACTGGCAGCTGCACAGGAGGAGAGATGGACATTTAATGGGTTGGCAAACATTTCACAGAGGTGTCTATGTGCTTAGCAAAGAGCAGTTTGTGAGATGTTTTAACCCAATTAAAATGAAGCTGTAATATACTTATAGGAAAATGGCATCTTGGGTGGAGAAGGGAAACAAACCCACCTAACCTTTGCATGTTGAGGCCCTCCTCATGCAGAGGGGACTCTTACAACAGAGCAGAAGGGAATGTAAGATATGAGAATGTCTCCATCAGGGCAGATGGATTTCTTGAAGATTTTTTTGTTTCATTTATTTTGAAGTTTTATTTAAAAAATCCACCACCACCCCACAAAGCAAAGTAGCTGAAAAAGAAAGAACAGCATTTTCAAAGCAAGTCCACAACTGGTTCTCCTGCCCCACCCCATGTGCCCACTTTGTGGACAAAGCTGTTGTGGGGATTCAGAGTGAGCAGAGAGCACTGTTCAGGCATTAGCAGTCCCAGTCGCAAGTTACTCTCCACTGCTTCACATGTGACCTCCACAGGCCCCAAACCTCTCTGAGTGTAGAATTCTAAATCATTTATGAAAACTTTGGCTCTGACAGAGTATGTCTGTGCCTTTGCTCCCTGAGGTTCTTTTGTGGGCAGCTGTACGAGACCTTGCCTCTGCATTAGAGCATTTTATCATAGAAGGGTACTGACAGCATAGTTTCTCTTTGTCAAAAGGATGTAATTTTGACTTGCCTATCCATGAAGGCCTGTGTCCCAGGCTCCCCAGAAATTAGATGGTCCCTTTGGGCACTCCCAGTCTCCACTAGCCTTTCAACCTCTTCCCAGCTGAGACCTTCATAGATAGAGGGTAGAATCTGAATGGTGTGGCCTTGGTTCCTATCAAGGAGATCCTTTGTGGAGAATGTGTGCCCTCTGCTGTCCAATAGGTTTGATAGTCACTGTTGTATAAGTGCATAAAACATCTTATATACGTAAAACCAGTGTGTGATGGGAATTCCTAAGAAGCAGATGGCCTGTTTTAAAGTGCATCAGGTGTATTTGAGGAGAGAAAAATACTTAGAAACAACTGATGCCAAGAAATAACTAAAAAAAAAAAAAAAAAAAGCTACACAAGAGCAGTTACCAAGGGTAGCTGTCTTGTCTGTGATCAAGAACATTAAATTATCAGATGAATTATTATTTTTTTAATCCTCACTTGAGGACACTTTTCCATTTTTTGTTCAGATAGAGTGGGAGGGAGAGAGAGGTAGAGAGAGAGGGAGAGAAACATTGATGTGAAAGGGACACATCAAGTGGCTGCCACCTGCACAACCCAGCAAGGGCCGGGGACAAACTGCAACCAAGGTATGCACCCCCAGCGGGAACCGAACCCAGGTCTCTCTGGACTGCAGGCCGATGCTCTAACTGCTGAGCATAATTGTCCAGGGCTCAGATGAACTATTTTTATAACCAGAGAAAATAGTGACCAGAAGTTTTAACATTAAGTGCCAACATTTATTGAATACTTATTAACACTTCAAGCACTGTGCAGAGCCAAGCTGTGATAAATGTGTGTATATCTCCTCTTGTCCATCCCTCACCTGTGGCACACATCACCAGTCAATCACAGTTCTCCTCCTGTTGGGCCAGCATGTGGCCTCATCATCCTCAGTTCACTATTCCAGGAAGTTAGTATCATGGGATTAGCATTGGTGTACAAAACGAAGCTGATTTAAAATACCTCTGACATGCTTTACTTGTATTAACTCATTTGCCCTTACAATAATTCTTCAAGGTAGATACAGTTCCTTTTATTTTTTTTATCCTCACCTGAGGACATTTTTCTATTTTTTGTCCAGGTAGAGTGGGAGGGGGAGAGAGGAAGAGAGAGAGAAACATCAATGTGAAAGGGACACATCGAGTGGCCGCCACCCGCACGACCAACCAGGGCCGGGGACAAACTGCAACCGAGGTACATGCCCTTAGCGGGAACCGAACCCGGGTCTCTCGGGACCGCAGGCCAACGCTCTAACCGCTGAGCCAAACCGGCCAGGGCCAGTTCCTTTTTACTAAGGAGGAAAATGAGACTCAGAGAGTGTCCCTTTTAAGTTGTAGAACCAGGATTCAGTCCATGGCAGTTTGATTTCAAATCCAGTGCCTTTAATCACTGTTACTCTACTTCTCTAGTCTTAGTATTTAAAAAGCTGTCAGAGGAAAGTGTTATCCTAAGTGAAACAAGGCAAACAGAGAAAGACAAATATCATATGATCCCACTTATTTGTGGAATATAATGAACATAACAGTCTGAAGAACAGGGTAGTCCCAGAGACGTGGAAGTAGGGTACAGACTGACAATCCCCAGAAGGAGGGGTGGGGGAGGGAGATAAACCACAGAACTTATATGCATGTATGCATAACCAATGGACATGGACAACAAAGCTGGGGATGGTGGGAAGGGAGGTGGAGGAGGGTGTCAATGGGGGAAAAAGGAGAAACATCTGTAACAAAAATAAATAAATAAATAAATTTTTTTAAAAAAGAATACATAATAAGCACCCCCCCCCCCCCCAAAAAAAAGCTGTCAGAGAAATGCCTGTTTACTCTTTCATCGTGTCTTTATGAGATTGGTGAAAGTCCCTGGACCTTAAGGGTTTGTCTCAGAGTCTCTCAACCTGTTCCCACACTCCAGGCTGTATCACTCCATCCCCAGGCCACTACTTGGTCCCTGAAAAGGCTGGCGGGCCAGTACATCCCTAGAGAAGCAAGCCTACCACCACAGCCATCACCAAATTCATTTTCTTCCATCCCCACTAGGGGGCACCCATAGGACCATGCTGTGCATGTCTTGGGCATATATACTTTATTCCTCCCATGGGGGTTGGGAGGGTCACTCTGTGTGTGTGTGTGTGTGTGAGAAAGAGGGAGAGAGAGAGAGTGGATTTTTTTTTTTAGATTAGTGGCCCCATTGGTAAAATGTTTTGAAGTTTAACTCAATCAATACCAAGACATGCTTTAAAATAATTTTATTGTATGTATTGACATTTTACCCCTGTTAATAATGTCAATTTTTAAAGAGCTATAAGCAGATTTTATCTAGGTGCTACTGTTTGCTCAGGTATGCTAGTTAATGGTTTGGCCAGCTCTCTTGGCATGTATATTTTCATTTTTCGATGAATACGACTGTTCAGACTTAGCTTGTGCATTATATCAGATTCCCAAATTATACACCTCTTTAGAGTCTTCATTTCTTTTATTTAATACAGTGTTGGGCTGAAATCTGACTTGGGATGTGATCTGGGTCATATCCTTGCCTTTAGGTACTAAATTACACTTATTTTAAATTTCTAAAATAATATAGCCCTGGTCAGTATGGCTCAGGGGTTAGAGCGTCGGCCTTCAGTCTGAAGAGAGAGACCCAGGTTCGGTTCCCACTAAGGGCATGTACCTCGGTTGCAGTTTGTCCCCGGCCCTGGTTGGTCGTGTGGGTGGCGGCCACTCGATGTGTCCCTTTCACGTCGATGTTTCTCTCTCTCTCTCTCTTCCTCTCTCTCCCTCCCACTCTATCTGAACAGAAAATGGAAAAATGTCCTCGGGTGAGGATAAAAAATAAAAATAAAAAATAATATCTAGCCTCCTATACTATATTCCAATGTTTAACAATGCTATGCAAGGAGATATATTTTTTGAGCCCTAATAAATCTTTGCTGCTACAGTTTGTCTTCTCCACTGGAAGCAGGTAGTTGCTATCTCAATGACAATTCCTAGTTTAATGAGTCACGTTAATAATAATAGTACAGCCCATGCACTAATAGGTTGCTGGTTTGATTCCTGGTTAGGGCACATGCCCAGATTGTGGGCCCAATCCTACATGCCGCCCTTTCTACTCTACCTTTAAGTCTTGCCTTTTCTTTTCTAGATCAGTATTAAGTCTTGCCTTTTCTTTTCTAGGTCAACTGATTTCTGTAAGCTTCTAAGAATTCCTAGGTCTATAAACAGGTCCCTCTGATTATTCAGCCTGTTTTATAGGAACAGCTCACATAGAGCTGGTAGACCTTGGCTCAGGCCTCTCATGTAGGGAAACAGTGGATTGTTTGTTCAATAGCAGCTTTATTGAGATGTGATTCACATACCAAGAAACTTACCCTTATGAAGTGTACAATTTGGTACTTTTCAATATATTTGCAAAATTGTACAACTATTACTACAGTCAAGTTTAGCACATTTTCATCATCCCCCAAAATAAACCCCATGTCCATTAGGTCACTCCCCATTCCCTAATCCCTCTCCTCCTTGTCAGTACTCAGTCCCTTTTCCATTTCAATGGATTTGCCTTTTCTGGACATTTTATATGGATAGAATCATGCAGTGTGTATCTTTTTGTGTCTGGCTTCTTTCACTGAGTGTAATATTTTCAAGGTTTATCATGTTGTAGCCTGAATCAATACTTCATTCCTTTTGATGGCTGAATAACATTCCATTGTATGGGTAGACCACATTTTATTGATCCATTAATCCGTTAATGGACATTTGAGTTTTTTTATTTTTTTGGCTGTTACGGAACATTCACATACAGGTCTTTGTGTGGACGTGTTTCCATTTTCTCTTTGCCAGTTTGTCTTTAACTCATCCTGGAGTGGTTCAGTAAGCCTTCTGTTTGGTTACACCATACTACATGACAGCAAATTGCAACAATGAGAACCTGTTTGAATTACATATGGTGGTCGTGTTTTCTGGGTGAGTTCCTATGGCCTGTGTTTTTCTCGTAGACCTGCCCTTCGTGCAGAATCACGTTTGCTCCCAACTCGGAAGCTGGCGCAGAAGGAGGAGCAGTGCAAAATGGCTGTCAGGAGGAGCATAAAAACACCACCAAGGTAACGAGCTCCTGGCTGTCATTCCAGTCAGTTCTTCTCCCTGTGTATCCACCTGAGGCGACACTCCTGTCTTGTCACCTTCTCACTTCTAAGAATAACTCCTCTTAGGTGACACCATTCCATACCTTCTAGTCCTTGGGTTTGTTGAGCAGACCTGTAAAGAACAAGATGGAAAGTCAGAACTAATCCCTGAGAAGTAATCACATGCTGAACTAGATGGGATCCCTAAAGGGCAATAAGGGTTTAAGGATGTGGATTAGAGAGTTAGGGAAAGTTTGTGGAGCTGGAAATTGGACTCAACATATGGTGGAATGCGGGTTAGCCAAGTGAAGAGGGGCTTGGGGTTAGGGGCAGCAACAAGAAAGCTGCCAGAGAAACCTCCCCTGGAACCAGAGCCAGGACTGGAGTGGAAAGCAGAATAAAGAGCAAACTTGAGAGCCTTTTAAGAAGCCATGAAGGTTGACCTTCCAAGAAGCCTACATCTGTCACCCTCCACCCTCATGCTGTCTGCCCATGGACTTGTGTGGCACTGGGTCAGTCTGTGCTGCAGGCAGGCAGTGATCCATCCTTAAACTACAGCCCATATGGGTTTTCTTTCTCTGGATCCACCCTTGCACTTCTTCCAAGTCCCCCAAACATCCCCCACCACCACCCGGTTCTGTGGTCAGCAAACTCTGAGAGCCTCAACCTCTCTTGTTGCCTGAATGCCTGGAGGTGCAATTTGACAAACTAGGGGGATGGGGAGAAGCAGACGGGTGGAGAGGTTGAGAGTTTGGATTGGAACAGAGATTTGAAGATACAGCGTACAGTCCAGTGGGACCCCAGCGTAGCAGAGGGGTTTCATGAAATAGCACACTGCACACCCATGGGTCACCTCTATCTGCTTCTCTCTGTCTTGAGGCAGGCTTCTGGAGGACATAATTCCAAAACGCAGAATGGACTGCTGAGCCCTCCCCAAGAGGAGAAGCTCACTAACAGCCAGACCTCCCTATGTGAGATCTTACAGGAAAAGGGAAAGTGGGCAGGAGTCAGTTTGGACCAGTCTGCTCTCCTTCCACTGAGATTCAAGAATATCCGGGAGAAAACAGATGCCCACTTCGTTGATGTTATCAAAGAAGACAGGTAAGAGTGGAGCCATAGGCATTGAAGAAAAGTTTGCAGGTAGAAACCTCTCTCTTTTTCTGAATTACCTTATCAGTCATGTGTTGACAATATATCACTTTACTTTGGAGTAATTGAAACTTACAGAAATATTGCATGAAAAATACAAAGAATTCCCTTTATACTCTTTGCCTGTTATTATTATTATTTTTTTTTATCCTCACCCAAGGACACCTTTCCATTTTTTGTTCAGATAGAGCGGGAGGGAGAGAGAGGAAGAGAACCCGGGTCTCTCTGGACCGCAGACCGACGCTCCTACCGCTGAGCCAAACCGGCCAGGGCTGCCTGTTATTCTTTTATGTGTACTTTTTTGCTCTCTATCTCTCCTCCTTTCTTTCTTTCTCTATGAAATTTTTTTTTTATCCTCTCCCAAGGACATTTTTCCATTTTTGTTCAGATAGAGTGGGAGGGAGAGAGAGGAAGAGAGAGGGAGAGAGAAACATCGACGTGAAAGGGACACATCAAGTGGTGCCACCCACACAACCCAACCAGGGCCGGAGACAAACTGCAACCGAAGTACGTGCCCTTAGCGGGAACCGAACCCGGGTCTCTCTGGACCGCAGGCCGAGACTCTAACTGCTGAGCCAAACTGGCCAGGGCATCTATGAAATTTTTTTTTTTCTAAACCATTTGACAGTAAATTGAATACATCATTCTCTTTACTCCTAAATACTGTATTTTCTAAAAATAAAGATGTTCTTTCACATAATTGTAGTTATTAAATTCAGGAAATTTGCCATTGATGTGATATTTTATCTAATCTGCAGTCCATATTTGAGGTTTTTTGTGTTTTTTTTGGTATGTGTCCCTAGTGGGAACCGAACCCGGGACTCACTAGTCCGCAGGCCAATGCTCCAACCGCTGAGCCAAACCAGCCAGGGCTCCAGGTGTTGTTTTTTTTTGTTTTTTGTTTTTTTTTAATCCTCACCCAAGGATATTTTTTCCATTTTTTTGTACAGATAGAGTGGGAGGGAGAGAGAGGAAGGGAGAGAGAGAGAGGAACATCGACGTGAAGGGACACATCGAGTGGCTGCCTCCCGCACGACCAACCAGGGCCGGGGACAAACTGCAACCGAAGTATGTGCCCTTAGTGGGAACCGAACCCGGGTCTCTCCGGACCGCAGGCTGACGCTCTAACCGCTGAGCCAAACTGGCCAGGGCTCCAGGTGTTGTTTTTAATTCTCACCCAATGATATGTATTTATTGATTTTTTTAGAGAGAGAGGAAAGAGGAGAGAGAGGGGAAAAAAACATCAATGTGAGAGAGAAACATCAATTAGTTGCCTTCTGTACATGCCCCGACCAGGAATGGAACCTGAAACCTAGGTACGGGCCCTGACTGGTAATCAAACCCAGAACCTTTTGATGTATGGGACGACACTCCAACCAACTGAACCACCCAGTCAGGGCTCCAGTTTTGTCAGGTGGTAGAACTTCCTTTCCCTCTCATATAGGATCTAGTCCAGGATCATTGCCTGCATTATGTAGTGTCATGCCTCTTTTGTCTTTTTAAATCTCAGGCAGTTCCTCAGCCATTCTGTGTCTTTTATGATGTTTACTTTTTTGAAAAATACAGGTCTGGTTCTTTTATAAAATATTCCTGAAGTTGGATTTATATGATGTTTCCTCGTGATTACATTCAGGCTGGACAGATACTGTAGAAGGGGTGTGTCTTTCTTAGGTATCCTGTCTAGAGGCTCTCAGTGCCCATTTGTCCTTCATCTGCATAGTAATTTTGATCAACCAGGCAAGTGTGTTGCAGTCTTCTCCAATATATAGTTAAGATTTTTTTCTTGTGACTAATAAGCAGTCTGTGGGAAGATACTTTATGATAATGTAAATATCCCATTCCTCATCAAACTCCCCTAGATTTAATCTCCACAGATGGTTCTTGCCTATAACAACCTTTACTGTGATGGTTTAGAATTGTGATTTTCTTGCTGCAGCACCAACTGCACAGTTATCATTTGGTGTCCAGCATTCCACTGTGAAGGATAGCCCCTCCCCACTTATTCCTTTATCTACCCATATATTACCAATCTGGACACATAGGGTTCTGTTCTACTTAACGGGATATAGTCCATTACTGTCCTTACTCTAGTTTGATGCTGTAGTTATACCAAATCTGTCCCCCTTAGGACTAACTCCTGTATTGTTTTAATATGACTCCATCATTTATTTTGAGCGATTTCTTTTTTTTTCTCCTTTATTGATTTTATTTATTTTTTTTTACTCTCACTCGAGGACATTTTTCCATTTTTTGTTCAGATAGAGTAGGAGGGAGAGAGAGGAAGAGAGAGAGAGAGAAACGTCGACATGAAAGAAACACATCGAGTGGCTGCCACCCACACAACCCAACCAGGGTGGAGGACAAACTGCAACTGAGGTACGTGCCCTTAGCAGGAACTGAACCTGGGTCTTTCTGGACCGCAGGCTGATGCTCTAACCACTTAGCAAAACTGGCCAGGGCTCCTTTATTGATTTTAGAGAGAGGAAGTGAGAGGGAGAGAGAGATAGAAAGATTGATGAGAGAGAACATCGATTGGCCGCCTCCTACATGCCCCCCATTGGGGATCGGGCCCACAACCTGGGCATGTGCCCTGACTGGGAATCAAACCGGCGACCTCTTAGTGCATGGGTCGACACTCAACCACTGAGCCACACTGGTTGGACTTGAGCAATTTCTTTTTTTTTTTTTAATTTCTTTATTAATTTTTTTTTTTTTAATCCTCACCCGAGGATATTTTTCCATTTTTTGCACAGATGGAGGGGGAGGGAGAGAGAGAAACATCGATGTGAAAGGACACATCGAGTGGCTGCCACCCGCACGACCAACCAGGGCCGGGGACAAACTGCAACCGAGGTACGTGCCCTTAGCGGGAACCGAACCCGGGTCTCTCCGGACCGCAGGCCGACGCTCTAACCGCTGAGCCAAACTGGCCAGGGCGGACTTGAGCAATTTCTTGAATTCTATTTAGCACAGCAATTTTCAACCGATGTGCTGTAAGAATTTTTAAAACATGCAATACCTGGCTATTTAGTCAGGGCACTGACCATTTTTGCCCTTAGGTTGTCAAATAAAAAAAGTGGCAACAGCCAACACAACAATAGCCATCTGGTGTGAATGAATCAAAATTATATCTTTTCTTTATTTTTAATCAGATCAGCAAAAAATATATTTTTTGATGTACCGTAGAATTTTAGTAATTAATTTACGTGTGCCATCAGATGAGAACGGTTGAGAATCGATGGTCTAGCACAAGATATTCCAGCCTCATTTTGTATCTTCCCTGCCCCAGCTCAGGAATCATGTGTTTCTCACCAGAGCCCTCACTCCTTTTTGTGAAGAATAGTATTTAGATATGTTAGTTATCAATGCCTAACTTAATGTCATCATGGCCAGAGACATACTCTATGTGATTTTAGTCCTTTTACATTTATTGACACTTATTTTATGGCCTCACTTGTGTCTTTTTTGGTGAACATACCTTTGCACTTGAAAAAAATTATATTCAGCATTTGTAGGATGTGGTGATGGTGGGTCCACATAGGGGATAGAATTTTCTCCTCTTCTGAGCTGAGATTGTAGTCAGGTATTGCATACTTAACACAAAAAGAGAGGGAAAGGAGGAGGCATGTGTATAGTGAACCCTACTGTGTGACAGGCACGTGCTAGGCACTTTACCTATTCCATCCAATTTAATTAGTAGTTATTGTATGAAGAAGAGAGACTACATCCCATGGCTATATTTGCCTTCTGAAACCATGTTAACATTCACTTAAATTGATAGCAATTTTCTTCAGTAGAAAAAGAATATTAATTATTTGTTGGCAATCCATAACAGAATGAGTCATGTACAGCAGGTTTGATTTCTCTGCTATTAAAGTCATTGAGCATTATCATTTTTCAGGCTTCACACACAATCTGCATTTGTAACAGTAGCACCAAAACTACACTAACTGTAAACACAATTTTGTGGTAACAATCTGTTAGCTTTCTTTGATGGTGGTGATTACTGTCAGTACTCTGAATGACAAGAGAGCCGGCTGAATTATGTTTTCATTGGAAGCCTTCAAATCTGCATAAGTGCTCTCAGTACAGGGATCTGCTAGTTCATAGAACAAAAAAGCTGCCTTCTTCTAACTCTGGATATCAGGAAGATGCTTTCAAAAGCGGAGTTCTAATGATGTGTGTTATAATTATGTTGAATGGTCATTCTTTAGTGGAGGGGAAACATAAAATGGGATTATGCTTGGAAACACTTTCCAGAGATATATTCTAAAAGGGGTGGTGGAGCCATGTCTATAACATGGTGACTTTTAGACACAGCTTTTGTGACATGCTTTATGAATGGCATTTTGGTAGCTAATTACGATCCTCTGGTAAAATAAATATGATCATTCTCATGTTGATCGATTGTATTTTTCATCTCTTCTAGCCTGATGAAAGATTACTTTTTTAAGCCACCCATTAATCAGTTCAGCTTGAACTTCCTGGATCAGGAGCTAGAGCAAGCCTATAGGACCAGCTATCAGGAAGAGGTGCGTGGCAAAAAAAAGGGGGGGGGGGCTTCTGTAATACTTTCAACAATAAATAAATACATTTTTAAAAAAGAATAAGAAGAGGTATAGGTTCCTTATAATTTTACTTAAGAAATGTGTTGTTTTTACTGGATAGTTACCAATTAGTTTTGTGCTCTGGAAACCTCTTTTGTTTTCCTGAGTGACAGGAAAATGAAGGCTAATATTGATTTCCCACAATCTGTAAGCCCTAAATTGCATCTTTATGTGAATTTATCTACATGAGGGAGAAAACTCCAAATTTTTCTGCACTCTTGAGTCTAACAACCCAGGTTTCTCATTTCCCAGCTCTTTCCTCTGCAGCTGGTGCATCCTCCATTAGGCTGTGAACTCCCCTCGGGCATTGTTTCATATCTACCCCCAGCACCCTACACAGAGCCAGCCAAGAGCAGGCTCCTGAGTGAAGGCATGATGATCTCTTACTGTCAGTTGACATGCCTGTATATAAAATGGTCATCTGCTGCTGCTTCAGTCTGCTTCTGTCATGAAGCCAGCTTTCACACCCTGAACCTGGGACCCAGCCATTCAGTGGAAGCTTCCAGCAAATGACTTTCATGCTACTGACTTTATAGATGTAGGGTCATTGACTTTGCTAGCCACTAACTCATCTTTCAGGCCCAGAATGTAATACACCTTTGAGAGCTTATTGGTGTGTAATCAGTTGCTTTTTGGGGGGCACATCACCCTGTACAAGGTCGGGGGTAGGCAAGTGCTCAACAAATGTTTGGGTTTTTCCACCTAAACTATGCTCCATGACAACCTGTTGCAGCATCTATTCATGTGCCTCCACCTTTCTTCTACTCCAAACAGGTTATGAAGAATTCTCCCGTGAAGACCTTTGCCAGTGCCACCTTCAGCTCCCTCCTGGATGTATTTCTGTCAACAACAGTGTTTTTGATTCTCTCCATCACCTGCTTCCTGAAGTATGGGGCTGCCACCACACCTCCCCCGCCAGCCACCCTGGTGGTCTTCGGGGTGGCCCTGCTACTGGAGGTGCTGTCTCTCGTGGTCTCTGTCAGGTAAAGGCTCACCTGCAGGGCAGTTCTCCAGTTTTTAGCCTCTGGCTCCCTCTGCTGGCTCAACAGTTTATGACTGAACTGTCTGCGGTACAACTGACCAGCGGTCTGAAGCGGGCTGTCTCTGCAAGCTCATTTCAGGTGATGGGTCCTCTTTCCTTCCCTCCTCCAGCCCTACCTCACAGGTTTCTCCCTTGAAGACCCTGGCCCTCGGCACAGGTGGGCACCCTCTTTACCAGAGGGTCAGTGTCCTCTGCAGCCCCAATGCCGCCAGCTAGTCCCTGGATCTCCTAAATCAGAGACTTTAAAAAAAGAAAAGGTGGGAAGACAGGGAATAAGAAAAGAGAGAGAAAAAGAAAAGAAGTTTACTGGGTGCAAATGATAGGGGACTGCCAGCAGATAAGCAGGTGCCTCTCCTAAATGTAAGAGCAAAACTATAAAACCCTTAGGAGAAATTATAGGTGTAAATCTCTCTGAGCTTGAATCAAGCAGTGGATTCTTAGATATAACACAAAAAGCACAAGCAATCAAAGAAAAAATAGATAGTTGGACTTCATCAAAATTTGTTTTGTTTAATTTTTTGAAATTGATTTTAGAGAAAGAGAGAGGGAGAGAGAGATGGAAACATCGATGAGCGAGAACATTGATTGGCTGCCTCTTGCATGCCCCTCACTGGGGATCTGGCCCACAATCTGGGCATGTGCCCTGACCAGGAATCAAACTGGCGATGTGTTGGTGCATGGATCAGTGTTCAACCACTGAGCCACACTGGCCGGGCTAAAATTAAAAATTTTTAAGTTGAAAGAGCACCATCAAGAAAGTTAAAGAGCCCTGGCCAGTGTGGTTCAGTAGTTAGAGTGCCAGCCCACTCACCGAAGGGTCGCAGGTTTGATTCCCAGTCAATGGGATGTACCTGGGTTGCAGTCAATGGGATGTCCCTGGCCCCAGTCAGGGCATGTGCAGGAGGCAATCAATTGATGTGTCTCCCACATCAATGTTTCTCTCTCTTTCTCTCTCTCCTCCCCCTCCTCCCTCCCACTCTCTAAAAATCAGTGGAAAAAATATCCTTGGGTGAGGATTAGCAAGAAAAAAAGTTAAAGAGAACCTGCAGAATGGGAGAGAATATTTGCAGATCATATCTGTTACCAGGGTCTAATATCTAGAATGTAAGTATGATAATAAAAACATAATCTGTTTAAAAATGGACAGAAGATCTGAATAGACAATAGTGGCCCCTCGGGAAGCTAGGCCCTCACGTCCTGCCCACCTTGACAGCAGGGTTCAGTCTAGCACTGAGGAAGCTCACAGCTGCTGTGTACATTTCTGACTGGATGTGAATGCACAGGGCACTCTGTTCACAAGCACACAAACCACCTGCACCGTCTGCCTCCTGGGCACTCTGACACTGGGTCCTTGCAGCACAACCACCTCCTTTGTTCAGCCTTGTCACTCCCAGTAGGGCAGCCTGTCAACCTAGTAGGGTCCCACTAATAATTGCCCCTCAAAGCTGGGGGTAAAACAGAAACAGGGAGAAGGGCCCGGACCATAAGTTTCTGCTCCTCTTCCCCAACTTCCCAGGACAGGAAGCAATAGCTTCAGGTCTGGCCCTGAGGCTGGATGCCTGTCCCCCTTCCTTCTACACTCACTGTCCCCCAGCTACCTCCTGAGGCCCCTGTGAGGGGGCTCTTTGCTGAGGCTGCCAGAGGCCACACCCTCACCTCCTGTGTCTGGTTGAGATAACTCTGAGGTGCCTCCTTGCTCTCTCTCCAAATTCCCCTCTAGCTGGTAGCTCCTCCATAACACAGCCCTCCCTGTGGGCCTGCCCCTCTGTGTCCTGGTTCTGTACCCCTCATTGAACTGCCTGGAACCCACTTGCAACTCAGCTCTGCTTCTGGGGAACCCAAACTAAGTCATCCTCAGGCCTTAGTTTTTTTTAAATTAGTTTTTTTGTATATAATTCACATGTAATAAATTCAGTCATTTCAGTCTATAACTCAATTATCTTTAGTAAACTTAAAGAGTTGTGCAAACATCACCATATAATTTCAGAACATTTCTATCGCCCCAAAGAAAACACAGTACCCTTTTGCAATTACTCAGCTCTCTTCCCTGCCCCAACTCCAGGTTTCCAGCTGGCAAGGGGCCTACAGCTACATAAGCCTCTTGATCTTTCTGAGGCTAGCATTGTCTCCATACTTAAAAAACAAATACTTTGCCCTGGCTGGTTTGGCTCAGCGGTTAGAGCGTCGACCCACGGACCAGAGAGTCCCGGGTTCAGTTCCCACTAAGGACACCTACCTCGGTTGCAGTTTGTCCCTGGCCCCGGTTGGGGTTGTGTGGGTGCCAACCAGTTGATGTGTCTCTCTCATGTTGATGTTTCTCTCTCTCTCTCTTCCTCCCCCTCTATCTGAAGATAAATGCAAAAATATCCTCGGTGAGGATAAAAAAAAACCCAAAAAACTTTTATACCATTATTCCCTGTTCCTTGGACCCAATTCTACAGAATCTGGGCTAACCGACATTTAGAGACTACAGAGGGCTGGAGGCCAGACAAGACACCAGGCCTGGCTGTGCCTGGATGCTGAGGTGCTGGGCTGGGCAAATGCAGTAGCCACTGTGCTCCTGAAAGACCGCTGGTGTGACTTTAAAAGTTCACTTTACCTGGATAGTCAATGCCTGGGAGAGATTGAGACCCTGAAGGAGTTCCTCTCAGCCCACTGAGGACATATTTGTATTTAGGATCCCAGACTAACAAGGACTTACACTGAGAAATACGTAGGTGCCCCAGGGAAGCTGGTTCTATGGCTGCTTCAGTGGCCGGCCCTGGACCTTGACACCTCATCCAGAGGGCTACCCAATCTCAGCTTGGGCTCTTGTCCTTCCACTCCAGCTATTTGTGCTATGCACTAGACAGGCTGAGAACAGGGGTTGGAATTCTGCAGTCCTGGGGACCTTTGTGGAAGGCCTTCTCCTGGCTGGGACTCAGCTCCCTCTGTCTCCTTGTAGGGCTTATGTGTTCTGCCTTTGAGCATTATTTGTGGTTATTCTTGGAAATATTCCAAGGACTCCATTATCCTTTAAGTATCTGGAGGCCAAAATAGTCCAGGACTTAAAAGGGTCCAATGGGGCCTGGCTCCACCTGGTAAATAGCTGAGATTTGGAGTTTCCTCAAGGAGGCTGAACACAGCTAGAGCAGTCGCTGCATTGCAGATGTTCAGACCTAAGGCTCGGGTGCCTGTGTGTGAGAAACCCTGATGGGGCTCTGTGCCCTGGAAGTTCAGCAGTGACTCCTGGCCCCTTCAGAAGCGAGGGCAGTGGGCTGGTCCCCTTCCACCTGGGCTTCAGAGAGGGACTGTGTGTGTGTGCCTCCCTCCTGAGGCAGACCCTTGATGCCCTCTCTTCCACTTCCCACTGCTGGAGTCCAGGCTGCTCCTGACTCTGGGATCCCTCACTTAGCCAAGTGTAAAGGAGGTTCTTCCTTTAGGACCACAGTTCTCAGCTCCCTTCTTTATGAAAAATATTTTATGATGTTCATGTCACCATCCTGAAATATAGCCCACCTATACACACAGCTTCTAAAAGAATCAGTGAAATGTCATCACTCCAATACAAAGGAGAAAAAACAAGAAAGCCATTTAAAATAAAATATGTGGTGCTTCACTTAGAATATTCTAGGGCACTGCCATCTGGGGTTATAGCGAAGCCATCAGCTGTCTGCCCTCTGCGTACGATTGCTGTAAATGTGACAGCTCCACGCCGTCAGGTGTGCAGGTTGGGTGCACAGGCGCCACGGGCTGAGTTGCAGCTTGTGATTTCTGAAATGCTGAACAACTCTTGGTGATGTCCCAAACAAAACAAAGGGTAATCTTGCTAGGTCCAGAATAAATAGAATTTTATTCCTCGAAAAGTGTATGTTAACAACACACAGAAACTACTTTCTGTTTATAAACAAAATGCAACTGGGCTCTAGGCTGAGGTCATTGTCAGCAGGCTTTTCACGTCCCTGTGTGTCCAGGGGGCATGTAGCAGTCTTGTGGGGCAGGGCAGAGCTTTACTGTAGATTGCAGAGTGCCTCTCTAGATGTCAGTAGCACCTCTCGATCATTGTGGCAACCTAAAAGGCCCCCCAAAATTCCAAAACAGCCCCTGAACCACCCACTAGAGATCTCCTGCCCTAGGAGCAGATGACAGTAAGGTGGCCACCTTTCACAGGGCCTGTTAGTATCTCTACCCAGTTCTTATCTGCTCTGTTACACCCACTGAGGCTTATGCTTGGCTTTTTATAAGCACATCTTATCCGAATGCAGTAAGTGAACTTAAGGTGTGATGAGCTGAGTAAGTCCAGTGTACTTGCCATCTACCAAAAGGGAGGAATGTGGGGGCTGTGCTTGTTCACACCAGTGGCAGCAGCACGGGTGAGAGTGGGGAGTGGCACTGGCTGTGGATTCTCCTTCCATCTTCCCTGGCTGGCTGACCCACCCATAGACATCGCGTTTCTCCTTTCCCTCCGGTACAGGATGGTGTTTTTCCTGGAGGATGTGATGGCTTGTACTAAGCGCCTGCTAGAGTGGATAGCTGGCTGGCTCCCACGCCATTTCATTGGGGCCATCCTGGTGTCACTTCCTGCTCTCGCAGTCTATTCACACATCACTTCTGAATTTGAGACAAACATACACGTAAGTAAAGGCTTAGCGATTTTATTTCTGTGCTCTCTGGATTCCCTCATCACTTTAAAAAAAAATAATAATAAGCCTAATGACTTGGGACACTAATTAATATAGGCCCTTAAAGAAGTACAATCTCTTTGTTTTTCCATGAGCTTGTCTTTTTAAAAGAGGAGCAGGCAGGAAGGTCACTGTGAAGCCTGTCCAGAAGCTCAAGCCTGTCACTGGCCACACTCATGGATGCTGGAGAAGATGCTGCCCTGCCCTGGGGAGAGTCCCCAAAAGACATGTGTTCTGTCCACCAAGGTCCAAATCAGTTTGTTTGGTTTTTTTACCTGTTTTACCACATAAAGAAACGTTGTGAGGAATACAAGATTATGTGCTGATCTGCAGGATTGGCACAGGTAATTGACTCACACCTGAATCGGCTGCTGGTGCTCAGGGAAGGAGCTTCAGAGTTAAACCCCGTCAAGAATGAATTAATGCTGTTGTGGAAAGTTATATTTTGGGTGAAAGTGTCTGTAACATGAACTACCAGGGCAGGCTGACTGCGTTTGATGCTTGAACACCAAATTACATTTCTGTTGACAGGCAGCAGGTACCTGAAGGAAAGGCTTTTTGAAGGTAACTGATTACACCATGCTAGTTCTCAGGTGGTGTGGCCTACCTTCCCTTTCCTCCAAAATGTGATCTTCACACATCTGGAGATTTTTAGGGTTTCTGCGAACTTGTACCCCAAAGCTCTATGTAATTAACCTAATGATTCATGACCTGTCCTTGAAATTGCTGGATATATTATGGTATCTGTGATATTTTTATATGATGCAGAAACACAGATAAATAAGCAAATTATTTGATATGGTGCTCAGGTGGCAGGTGGTGAGTGGGCCCACAAGTTGAGGAGATGGGATGGGTTCCTAACTGAGCTCCTGCCCCTCATTGCAGTTCACCGTGTTCATGGCCTCGGCCGTTCTCATCGCTGTCGTGCACTACTGTAACTTCTGCCAGCTCAGCTCCTGGATGCGGTCCTCCCTGGCCACCGTCGTCGGGGCTGGGCCCCTGCTTCTGCTCTACATCTCCCTGTGCCCAGACAGGTACTGTGCCACCTTTCCCAACATCACGTAGGTCTTTCTCACCTCAGTTTCACATCAGCACTAACACCATCTGCTCTAACAGATAGTCGCTGTCACAACGTAAGATGGCTTTCAGCACACAAATGTCAACAATGTGGTGAAATGCCGAAAGAGTAGTGTGTAAAAGAAAGAACAAGAAAATTTTTAATAACATAACAAGTATTTGCATTTAGACTCTCTTGGGTGACTACCCCCGGGAGACACAATGCAGTAGTCACATACTTGAACTTATATATAATGAAGAAGTTTGAGTTTAGGAAGGTAGGAGCAGAGCTGTTTCATATAAGACGGTCAAGAAAATGAAGGAATAAAGGTATAGGTGGACACAAAAATGAAAAGAAAGAAGCAGGTTCTGACCTTATTGAAGTAGGGCTAATGTGCCAAGACATTGCAGACTGTGGAAGTAGAGGAAATGAAGAAGTATGACCATCTTGCAAGTGACCTGGGCATTATTCATAAATATTGTGTCAGAAGAGCTCCCCATGTTATAACATGAAACATCAGAGTAATAATGGATCAGTGAAAATATATTCTTGATATCTCTCCACATATTGAAGAATACATTCAGTCCCTGGTACTCAAATGACCTTCAAAACCATATCACTGATAAGTGCTAAGGATAGAGTGGGTGGGGTGGGAAAAGAAACAGGTGCTGTGTGAGAGATCCCTGGGGACAGGATCAGTTCGTACAGTAAGGTCCCTTTCATGTGTTCTAGTAATTGAATAATGTTTGGTTCTTAATTTGTTGAAATGAGTCTCAAATTACCTGTTGCATATATGCAACTGGTTTTGTGGCTTTTAATCTTTTTCAACTGGAAATGCAGTGATGCTTTGGCTAGCAGGATGCACGCAGTGAGGTATTTATTCAAAAGTTTCATGAGAAGATCTTCAACCTATTAAGCTTCCGTTTCTTTAACACACTGCTAAAGATTGGATTTTTTGCGTAACTACTTATAAAAACATTTTACTATCAGCATGTACTGAAGAACCACTTATTTATAATTGCACTGGGTTTAGGCTAGAGGTATATTTCAGAGTTACAGGGGACATTTCTTCATTGTGCTTTGTATGTTATCTAACATTCATGGCTCCCTAGATTATTATGATAACCAGAGGGACCCCCCCCCCCAACTTTTCCAAAAACGCCCCCTAGGGATGGTATTACCATTGTGGAGCATTGCTTTAGTAAATTCAAAAGTAGGAAATCCAGTTTGTCGCAATTTCAAATAAAATTGCCATAGTATATCTTTGGGTATAACCAAAATAGTGATTAGTAATGGGCAAAGTAAGTACCCTTCCTTAATTTATTTAATAAAATAATAATAAAGACATGAAGGATATTCAAGTTCTATGCAAACTAAGATTGATAGGGGAATATAAAGTAGAACTGTCATTCAGTATTTGAAAAGAAACTATAATGAGTAGTTAAATTACTTTAAGCAAAACAAAGCCTAATTTTTCTTTTCTGAAGTTGCAGCCATCTAGAATAATGATCATTGTAAAGCTCTTTCTCAAGAGCCTGAAATTCAGCAATCTGCCTTTTAATTTTTTAGATCCATCACAAATACCTCATCAGACATTCACAGTGTCATTCAGTCACTGGCATGCGGCTTTTCCACTTGGGTCTAGAGAGCCATTGTAATGGGGAACCCCTGGTCACCTCTTTGCCCAGAATTCGAATAGTAGGTCCTGGGGTAGGGCTGACAGTTGACTCTCCCCTTGACCCTTTACTCCTCCATACACACAAGATCCTTTGAACCCATTTAGCCCATCACTACTATGTGTATCCAGGGTAGAAAATATATGGGGTGGTGAACAAAAACATAAACTCACCTCCTATAAAGGGGAAGGGACTCAGAACTGTGGCCAGCTCTTCAGGGACACAGACACGTGGATTACAGTGATGTCACAATCATGTCTGTACAGGGTGAGATGAGGACATGAAGTCTTGTAATTCACATCTTGTGATGTAGCTCTTGCTTTTATTCCTCTTCTTTCAAGTCATTTAACACCTTATGTGGTTATGAAAGCCACTCTGGGCCCTCACCTGGCCTTTGCTACCCAGGAGAACTCACAGATGCTCTCCACATCCTCCTTCGCAATGAGCGAGGCTTCCTGGACGGGGAAGTTTGTAGTTGATTGCGGGACTGGCTGGGTTCTGGGTGTAATGCCACTCCAGAAGAAGCTGCCAAGAATGTGGAGAGAATAGGGGCTGCATGCACATACCTTCCCTAACACCAGGAGAGAGTTCTTTAATTATGAATGGTTTCAGTGCCTTAAAATTGGGATGTGATGACCTTGGGCACCACCAGTAGCAAAGCCTGGCTTCTCTGCTAAAATGTAATCTGCAAACACCTCTAGCAGTTCATTGCTGATTAAACATGACTGAAGTTTCTTTTCTATAGGACACCATGATTAAGTCCGAACAGTAAGACATATGCCTTTGAGAGTTTTCCTGTTTTGTTCTTTAGTGATTTGCCTACTTTTCATAGCCAATGTAAAGGCTTTTTAGCTATATCATTGTCTTTACCTTGTGTTATTCTTAATCAATATACAGTATTAAATTATAATAAAAAATTTACTGTTTAACTTAATCTCCACATAAAAAAGAAAAATTGTGTATTTGAGCTCTTCTCAGATTACTTTATACAATGCCTTTTTTGCCTTTTATAATAATATTTTTCTTTATTTTAATTTCAGTTCCATAGTAATTTCACACTTTGGTGCAGTACAGAATTTCAGGTAAGCTTTTAATATGGTGTTTAAATCTGAATCAATGAGAGTAACTATATTATTACTGCATATTCCTAAACGTCCTAAAAAATAATTGTATCTTACATAAAAAGAACCATATCTATATCTATATCTATATGCTTAAAAGATTAAATGGTCCTGGCCAGTGTGGGTCAATGGTTAGAGCATCATCTGGCAACTGAAGGGGCCGTGTGTTCAATTTCTGGTCAAGGGCATGTACCTCGGTTGCAGGTTCGATACCCAGCCCTGGTCTGGTCAAGTGCAGGAGACAACTAATCAACGTGTCTCTCTCACATCAATGTTTTTTTTCTCTCTCTCTGTCCCCCTTTCTCCCTTCCTTCCACTCTCTCTAAAAATCAGTGGAAAATATCTACTCATTGAAATATCAGATTATAGTTGTAATATCGGGAAAGTGAAATGATAATTAAAACATATGTTAGCCCTGGCTGGCTTGGTCAGTTGGTTAGAACATTGTCCTGAGACCCCCAGGTTGTGGGTTCAATCCCCAGTCAGTGCACATACAAGAATCAACCAATGACTACATAAATAAGTGGAACAACAAATTGATGTTTCTCTCTCTCTTTCTCTCTCCCTCTTCCCCCCCCCCCTTTCTTCCTCTCTCTGAAATAAAAAAAAAATTTAAAGACACGTTAGATTTGGTTTAATTTTATGTAAGACTTTAGGTGATTTCACCAATTAAAGAAAAGTACTTACTTTAGTCTCTAAAATATGTTTAAATAACTGACTAGAAATTTGAAATAATAAATGTTAGACCCTTTTTTTACTATACACATCAAACTAAATTCTAAATAAATTGAAGAGTCAATAAAATTATATAAAACTATATAAAAATCTAAGAAAATAAATTAAGTAATTTTCAAGCCTCTAAGACAAGACATAACTTTCCAATCTTACAAATGATAATGGAACCATGTGCAAAAAAAAAAAAAAGACTTATTGACAGATTGTTTGGGGAAGGGCATCAAAACAGACTGGAAAAAAAGTATTTGTGGGAGTATTGTTTTTTAAAAGGAGCTAATTAAGACCTGTTTAGATAAAAGACAGAAAAAACCCAAAACATTCACAAGAGAAAATGTAGGTAGTAGATAAATATGTTACTGCTAAAGTCATTGCACATTTAAATAACTACAGAATTCCTTTCGGTCTTTTAAATTGGACCTTTTAAATTTTACAATAAAAAAAAACCCAGTGCAGGCAAGGGTGTGGCACATTTATAAATTGCTAGTGGTGTTTAATTTTGTGTAGCTACTGGACACTTATAAAATATAAGTTTATTTAATAACCTGACATAGTAGGTGACTTTGTCCCCATTTTCTAGATGAGGAAACTGAAGATCAGAGAAGTTAAAAACCTGTCTGTGGTCACACAGCTGGTCATTGGCAGTGTTTAAACCCTGGCCTCTCTTACAACCAGGCCACGCTCTTTCTGCCGCGCTTCATTACTCCTCAGAATGATACAGTTGTTTTAGAAAGTATTTTAACAATCTATAAAATGTTCATAGCCTTTAAGTACATAATTCTATTTTTTGTTCATTTGCTGAGGACATAATTCAGCATATGGTAAAGTCTACATGCCCCGAAATATCAATCACAATGATTGATAATATTGAAAGTTCATCAGCAACCTCAGTTGTCAATAAAAAGTAAATTAATTAATTATGATACACATACTTAAATTTTGCAACTGTTAACATGCAGCAACATGGAAAACATTTATGATTTTTATTTTCATTTACTTATTTATTTTGTTTCATTAATATCTGTCACTTTATTTAGTGAAGAAAAAAAATCCTCCTGATAAGGAGGGCAGAAAAAAAATCTGTCATTTTCATCTATTATATGAAATTACATATGTTCTGTAGCTACAGTTAGATATTTCATTGTAAATGAAAAATGTAAGATGTAATATTTATGATCTAGTAATGAGTTATGAATGACAATGTTTTTCTGTTTCTGCAATTAAAAAATTAAATATCTGTGCTATTTAGACCATGGAAAGAGAATTAACCATAGAACAAAGGCAGAATGCAAATGTGTTTCTGTGTATGATTACAACTATAGTATTTAAAAGCAAAACACTTACCCAGCCGGTATGGCTCAGTAGTTGAGTGTCAACCCATGTACCAAGAGGTCACTGGTTTGATTCCTGGTCAGGGCACCAGGTTGTGGGCTGGATCCCTGATGGGGGCATGCCGGAGGCCGATGGATGTTCTTTGTCATCGATGTTTCCACCTCTCTTTCCCCCTCTCCCTTCCTCTCTCTCTAAAATCAATAAAGAAAAAAAATTTAAAGCAAAACACTTAGCAGATTTTTTTAAGTTAAATTTTTATTGATGTATAACATATACAAAGAAAAGTACCCAGATCATAAGAATACAGCTCAATGAATTTTTACAAATGAGCATACCCACTTAACTACCACTCAGACCAAGGAAAAGAACATTACCAGGACCCCAGAAACCTGCCTTTTGTCCCCTCCTGGTGACCCCTCCAACCCTGCATCCTAGGCATAGATTTTAAAGGGCACTGAAATACATTGAAATGTTAACAAATCCTGTGTTTAGCTGGTTAAAACCACAAGTGACCATTGTTTTCTATTTTTTAATCCTCCTTCTCCATAATGAATTATACTATATTTTACTTTTTCATTTATGATTTAATGTCCAACTGTTAAGTCATATGTTGACTCTTGCATTTAGTCACATAAAATTCCTTCTTTTGGAACTGGCCTTTGCTACTTGAATTTAGGAATAGGGCCATCACCTTTGTTCAGTCTGTAGTAGAATAAGAAATACGGGTTATAGATCAGAAGTAATTCTCCGTCTGTGTCACAGATCTCTTCTGTTGCAGGGAAGCCCCTTGGGTACTAACTATAAATCTGTGTATTAGGACTCTTCCTTTTAAGCAAAGGAAAAGCAAACGTTGCAGTCTATTCCTCTTTCCCTCCCATGCTGGCCCATGCTTCACTGCTCCCCTTCTCCGTCCAAAGGGAACTGGCCTGTGCCCATCACCAGAGTTAGGCCACACTGCTGGCTTTGGCCACAGCACAGCAAGAAAAGCAACAAAACCAGTAAAACAATTGAGGAAACCTAGACACATCACCCATTTCTACCACAGGGATTTACATGCCTGGTTGTGCTGTTAAAATGACATTAAGCCTTGGTGATATCTACTCATAAAGAGGGCTATTCTTCTGTGTCACCACTTTGGAGAAACAGAAAGAAAGGTCCTAACCTAATTAGATGGGGCTCACACACACACAGAGGTTTACTTTCTCCTCTTTCTACCCTAAAGCCAACCAGAGGTTTGAGGGGCTAGACATAAATCTGTTTTAGTCATCTAAAATAAAGAGTTATTTGGCCCAGCCAGTGTGGCTCAGTGGTTGAGCGTTGACCCATGCACCAAGAGGTCGCAGGTTTGATTTCCAGTCAGGGCACACGCCCAGGTTGTGGGCCCGATCCCCAGTGGGGGACATGCAGGAGGCGGCCAATCGATGTTCTCTCATTGATGTTTCTATCTCTCTCCCTTCCTCTCTCTCTAAAATCAATAAGAAAAAAAAAATTTTTTAAATAAATAAAATAAAATAGTTATTTGCTTAGTACTTGAGATTTATAATATGTATTGCCATTAGTTTAAATGACCATTAGCAAAATAAATAAGTGAAGTGTGGTATGTCTTACCATAGAGGCCCTTTTCGGTTCCTGGTTTACAGGCATTGAATCTGTATCAGGGATCCCCTAAACTACCCAGGCCTGATAATTCACTAGAACAACTCAGGACTCAGCACAAAGTCATACTCATGACTGTGGTTTATTAAAGTGAAAGGACACAAAGCAAAATCAACAGAGAGAAAAGGCACATGAGATAGAGTGGGAGGAAACCAGGCGCCAGCTTTAAAGAGTCCTCTCCCAGTGGAGGTGTACAGGACACGCTTAATTCCTCCAGCAATGAGCTATGACAGTGCACATGAAATGTTGTCCACCAGGGAAGCCTTTTAGAGACTCAATGCCCAGGCTTTCTTTGGAGGCTGGTCACATAGGCACCCTCTGCCTGTCACATACCAAAAGTGCAGGCTTTCTGAAGGAAGGCAGGTGTTTAGCTTAAAGTGAGTTATTTGTACAATCTAGGCCTGGTGACCCCCTCTTATCAAGAAGAGGTGGGCACCTCACCATACCCAAGTTTTCTGATGTCAGCCTCAGACACCTTTGCCAAAAGACCTTTCTGCAGATAGCAGCCTCTGATCTGCTGTGTTCACTTCTTTCTGTACAGAGCCTTAGGCCAGCAGTGACTTAACAATACCCTATCCTTTCTTCAGTTTACACATGAGGAAATTGAGACCTGGAAAGATAGCATGACTTGTCCAAGGGTCTAGGACCCTGCAGAGGTCCTAGTGTCATCATTCTAAAGCCAGGGCTTTTGTGACTATGCTTCAAAGAGGACCGCAGTGTCCATTTTGGTCAGTTTTATTATTTTTTAATATCCTTAAGTTACAGGTAACAGTAAAACGTATTAAACACTTTGAGTAAGGAATTCAGTTTTCTGTGCCATGGAGCTATCTAAACTGAGGACCCATCTGTTTTATATATAATTATATTTATATGGTGACCCAGCCCATTGTTTATAAAATCTAGTAGCCTATTCGATGTACTTTAGAAATACATCAGGTTACAAAATTTATGTGAACAGAACAATCACAGTATTGTAAATAAATAGAAGAAAGATTAGAAGGAATTTCAACAAATGTTAACAGTGATTGCCTCTGGGTGGTACGATGACAGATGAATCTTTTTTTTTTCTTCTTTTTTTATCCTCACCCGAGGACATTTTTCCTTTTTTTTTTTGTTCAGGTAGAGTGGGAGGGAGACAGAGGAACAGAGAGAGAGAGAGAAACATCGATGTGAAAGGAACACATCGAGTGGCTGCCACCCGCACAACTGACCAGAGCCAGGGACAAACTGCAACCGAGGTACGCGCCCTTAGCGGGAACCAAACCCAGGTCTCTCAGGACCACAGGCCGACGCTCTAACCGCTGAGCCAAACCAGCCATGGCTCTTTTTTTTTTTTTTTTTCTTAAATTTATATGATGAGTAGGTAGTATTTTTAAATGGAAAAATATATTTATTTTAAAAATAAACTTCATGCCCTGGCTGGTTTGGCTCAGTGGTTAGAGCGTCAGCCTGTGGTCCAGAGAGACCTGGGTTGGGTTCCCACTAAGGTCGCATACCTCGGTTGCAGTTTGTCCCTGGCCCTGGTTGGTCGTGTGGGTGGCAGCCACTCAATGTGTCCCTTTCACGTCAATGTTTCTCTCTCTCTCTCTTCCTCTCTCTCCCTCCCGCTCTATCTGAACAAAAAATGGAAATATGTCCTCAGGTGAGGATAAAAAAAACAATAAATTAAAAAAAAAAACAAAAAAACTTTATGCCCAGCCGGTGTGGCTCAGTGGATTGAGCATCATTCCATGGACTGAGGGATCCTGGTTCAATTGCCAGTCAGGACACATGCCCAGGTTGCGGGCTCAATCCCCAGTGGGGGGCGTGCAGGAGGCAGCTGATAGATATAGCTCTCTCACATCAATGTTTCTATTTCTCTCTTCCTTCCTCTGTCTCTAAAAAACATGAATAAAGTACATTAAAAAAAATAAAAATAAACTTCACAAGAGGGTGTGCTGGTTGTGTTAATCTTCAGTCCTCCAGTCACAGTTGTCACCCTTCACACTGTGGAACCAGAGAACAGCCCCTGAAAGCAGGGTCAGTTATTGGAGGGAATAGAAATTAGAATAGCAAGTTGGAGATTTTCAGTGGAATTGTAAATGTGTAGTATTTTAAATGACTCAGCAATTTCACTTCCAGGAGTTTATCCCACAGACAGACTAATTCTTATACACAACGATACTGTGCAGGAATATCACTGCAACATTGTTCTCAGTAGTAAAAGAAAGACACACCCTAATGTCCGCAGGAGGGAGTCTGGTTATTTATTGTACATCCATGTATTAGAATAGTGCATTACCTCAAGAAAATGACACTGTTGGTTACCTTGGAGGAAAGACACATATTTTTAATTGTTTGAGATTTCCATAGTGTATTATGTACTCTTAAAAGTACATATTTTATATATATATTTTAATGTTAAAATTGTCTTAAATGACTACCATACAGAACTAACTCAGAGTGGGGGGAATGGTATTTTGCCAAACATTTATACAGAGAGTAGAGAATTTAGAAAAATTCTTTGTAAAATTACAAGTCTTTCAAAACTAGAGTTGGATTAGAAAACTAAAAAGTGACTATATCAGAGAATATTAACTTTCTTGGGTATGATAATGGTGTGGTTACATAGGGCGATGTTCTTATTCGTAGGAGATATATACTGAAATATTCAGGACTGAAGTGTTAATGACTTTATCTTTCAGAATGGTCAGCAACAAGTGTGTGAGTGTGTGTGCATGTGTGTGTGCGTGTTTACAGAGTATAAAAGAAAGTGGTAAAATGTCAACAGCTGTTGAATCCAGAAGAAGGATGTATGAAGTTATGCTAGTCTCTTAACCTTTCTATAAGGTTGACATTTTTGACATTTTTCAAAATAAAAAATTGGGGGAAAAGAAAAGATTTTTTAAAACTAAAGATCTGAAAAACAAAGCAATTACAAAGCACTTATTAAAGAAATCAGTTACAGAAGTCAGTATTTATCCCTGCACATCTTTAGCCATCCAACTAAACAGAAAAGGGTTGCTTTGCAACTGCAGGTTGTCGAAGGTTTGAGCTCCACAAAATTTTATGCAGGATGCTGGTTAGCTGGGCTGTTTCAGAACCTGGAATTGCTGAGAGTAATTTTCTTTAAAAGATGCATTTAAGAAGGGACATCTTTCTCTCCTCTTTCCTCTCCAGTTCTGAGAGGAATCCGTGCAATAGTTCATTGCTGCATGACAGCAGGAGACCAGCCAGCCTGATTGGCCAGGAGGTGATTCTCGTCTCCTTTCTCCTGATCTTGTTGGTCTGGTTCCTGAATCGAGAATTCGAAGTCAGCTACCGCCTTCACTACCACGGGGACGTGGAGGCAGACCTTCACCGCACCAAGATCCAGAGCATGAGGGACCAAGCTGACTGGCTGCTTAGGAACATCATCCCCTACCATGTGGCTGAGCAGCTGAAGGTTTCCCAGACCTACTCCAAGAACCATGACAACGGGGGAGTCATCTTTGCCAGCATTGTCAACTTTAGTGAGTTCTATGAGGAGAACTATGAGGGAGGCAAGGAGTGCTATCGGGTCCTCAACGAGCTGATTGGGGACTTCGACGAACTTCTGAGCAAGCCAGACTACAGCAGCATTGAGAAGATTAAGACCATTGGGGCCACGTACATGGCTGCATCGGGGCTGAATGCTACACAGTGCCAGGATGGCAGCCACCCGCAGGAACACCTGCAGATTCTGTTTGAGTTTGCCAAGGAGATGATGCGTGTGGTGGATGACTTCAACAACAACATGCTGTGGTTCAACTTTAAGCTCAGAGTCGGCTTCAACCACGGACCCCTGACAGCAGGGGTCATTGGCACTACCAAGCTGCTGTATGACATCTGGGGAGACACTGTCAACATTGCCAGCAGGATGGACACCACAGGAGTGGAGTGCCGCATACAGGTGAGTGAAGAAAGCTACCGTGTCCTCAGCAAGATGGGCTATGACTTTGACTACAGGGGCACGGTGAATGTCAAGGGTAAAGGTCAGATGAAGACCTACCTTTACCCAAAGTGCACAGACAATGGGGTAGTGCCGCAGCACCAGCTGTCCATCTCCCCAGACATCCGAGTCCAGGTGGACGGCAGCATCGGACGGTCTCCCACAGACGAGATTGCCAACCTGGTGCCTTCTGTACAGAACATGGACAAGACATCTCTGGGTTCTGAGAACAACACACAGGCCAAGGACCCTCACATGTCTTCTAAGAGACCCTGGAAAGAGCCTGTCAAAGCCGAAGAAAGGTGTCGATTTGGCAAAGCCATAGATAAAAGTGACTGTGAAGATATGGGGATGGAAGAAGCCAATGAACTCACCAAGCTCAATGTCTCAAAGAGGGTGTGACGCAGCACCTGAACGCTGCCCACGGTGCTCTGTTCATCAAAACACAATAACATTTATATTTGGCTGTTGTGCGTTCCAAGCGCCACAGTTTCCATCCCCAGATGTAGTGTCATGTGGTCATTGCAGCCCTAACTTCTGTGTAGATCACAGTTATTCAGGGTTCGTTTTCATCCATTTCTTTCCTTTTCTCCCACTGGAACCCTCTCCCCTTGGTGTAACCATTCGGCAGCGTGGAGAACAAGTGCCTTCAGAGGCTGGCTGTGGCTTTGGAGTCTGGGGAAAGAGGCCACAGGATGGAGGTCATGGCATTAGGTATTGATGGACTTTTGAGTCATGGCATTAGAGATTGTCGGACTTTTAAGACAAAAGCTGTGGTTAAGATATCATTTTTATTGCTTTTTCTCATGAGACACTTTTTTTTTTTTTTTTTTTTTGCTAATACAATGTTTTTGAGGTTTGTTTTTTCTATATACATAATAGTGTTTTCCAGTGACCTGACCTTTCTATGTAAACACATAACACGCACACACACTTGTATTTATGAATCTGAGATCAAGTGCCAGTAACTCACTGAGAGGGGATGTCAAAGGGGGTGGCGTGGGCTGAGAACAGCAGTCAGCCGAATGGCCTGGCGCCCCTCCCTCCCTGCGCCTTCCAGAACACCAGGCCCTGTGGGCTGTGGGTGCCCCATCGCCCACACCTCCACATGCAGGTTGGGATTCCAAATGCTAACCCGTAACAAAGCTTGGGGACCCAGGCCTCAGGTATTTAAAAGCTGTTTTTATTCTTCCCTCGTGCGGAGGGGGTCTTCCAGCTGGGAATGAAGGGGCTTGTCTTTGCAGCTGACTCATTTGAGAGGGAAATGAAAATAAATGTCTGAGGGTTGCATTTATTTATTTATTTATTTATCTATCAGGAAACGTGTTTTCAGGGAGGGGATGCTGGGTCATTCTGCTGAAAGGAAATAGACTCCGGGGATCTGCTGAAGGCATAAAGCAGAGGATGAGAAGTTGTCTGTTAGTATTTTAGCCACTTTGGGCCACCTGCCCCGAGAGTGGGCCAAGCAGGACCCCCGTGGGCATGGCCAGCACTCTAGGTCAGAGAAGCTCTCCATCACTGTTTTTTAAACCAAATACTGCTACTTCTGCCCCGTGTGATGCTGCAGGGATGGAATCAGAACCCGGCTGGGTATGATGCAGGAGTTCTGGGCAGAGTGCAAGGGCGGCAGCATTGCCGGGCACTGTCTTGGCCTTCGGCATTCACACATTCAAGCAGTTTCTCTATTCTTACCATTCTCAGCCTGCGAAGGGCCTGTGGCAGGATTGGGCCTGGTGGATGAAAGCCAGCCCCTTCTAGACGGACTTCTTACACTGTGTGTTGGGACAGAATCGTCTGAATGCAAATGAGGTATTAAACTGGGGACAGTGTGGAAAACCTAGGAAACAATTCTGTGCTTTTTGTTGCCAATCCTCCTCATAATTACATGATGCCACATGGAGTCTCAACTGTTGAACTGAACTCAGGCTATAGTTGCCTTATTTTCAAGGTGACACTGGCATGCAGCTCCTGGGATGATTTGAGGCTAGCTCTTTCTCTGTCTTTTCTGACATGCCCTATGCATTTGCTTTTCACTGGTAAATCTGTGTGTAACTTTCACATCTGCGTTAAGTCCCATTATCACTCCTCCTCCCCACATTCATACAGAATCTGCCATTTCTAGCATCACAAAATATTGATTCTGATCAGCCATCTCCCCAGAGGACATGCGTGGGATGACCACCGGCTGCACAGCCATAGCCAGGGCCGCGATGTCCTGGGGAACTCAAAGCATTCTCAGTAACTAAGGTTTTTCTTCAGGTCTTACTGTCACTTTGTTGTTCTTCCAATGCCGGAGAAAGGATGGTTGTGACAATACCTCTTGCTTCTAAAGAATGTATTCTTATAAAATATTGCAGAATTTTTATTTTTATTTAAAAAAAAAAAAAAAAAAAAAACACTACCTGATGCTCTCCATGTCTGTAAGCATTGTGGCGTGTTCTGGGTTTCTTCCATCAGTATTAAGGCGTGTGTTTGAGTGTGGCTCTGTTCCTTTGCCTTTTCACTCCAGGCTCTGTAGCTTTGGCAGCACCTAAGGGGCTAGGCGGTTGCCTATGAGTTACCAGTGTCTCTGCTGTTCTGCTCAAAACATGCTCTACAAAGTTCATCTCTGCACATACTTCTTCCCTATTAAACTTTTTTTTTCTTCCCCTCCTACAAAGGTGTTTACGATTCCTAACCCTGGGAATTTGAGAGAATGCAAACTGCAGGAAAAGAATCAGACCATCTGGTGGTCTGATTCAGCATTGTGCAAAGTGGAACCTTTGATGGATGGCTTACCCAAAGTTTAAAATTGTCTTTAAAAAACACCCTTAGCCTTCCTAAATAACCAGTTTAGATGTGCTCTCTGGTTCTTCCCAGTTCTTCGCTCTGATGCATACCTCATCGCAGAACCACAGAATCTCTGCAACGGAAATGCCATGCGTCTCACCCAGTTGGCATTGAACAGATAGTTGCTGCAGACAGATGGGTTTCTAAGCAGCAGGTTCAAGCGCTACCGATACGATGGATGCATTCTTCAGAGTGGCAATACCTCTTCTAAACTTAGGGCAGGAAGCAATACTTCAGAATTGAATGTGTGTAAATAGCTGCTTTGAGTTGCAATTGCTATTTTCTTCTTGGCCCCAGGTCAGATCAAATTATATATATGTATAAACAAGCACATAATTTTATCCAATGTAAACAAATGTAGAGTATCAGTTATTAAACCCTTAAGTAGCTTGAAGAGTCGCACAGATTATGCAACACCTGCACACGACTCTATTAACACTGACTTCAATCGTGGAGACACCTGCACATTTGCACATGACATTGAGAGCCAAAGGGCCACGTGCTTCCCATTACGTGGGCTGTAATAATTTGTAGTTTCCAAAGATCCGTCTATGTTTGCACTTCTAGATTTTTGAGGTAAGCATTTTTTGGTTGGTTGTTTTCGAAAATCACATCATGCCTAGAATCTGAAATTAAATTAGCAAGAATCAACTGTTTGCATTTCCATCTTTCCTTTGCTCTACTCTTGGTAAATTGTTAATTTTAATAATTTCAAAATGCATCCACTGAAGAAATGGACATTAAAATATTCTAAAATCTAAATATTTGATGCCTGGTATTTCCTCATTGAAAAGATCAGTATCACTTCAGAGACTGGGGCACCCCTTGTTTCCTGCAATTTGTGGCTGAAATAGGAAGATTTGCTTTTGTTTTGCATTATGACTCTGAAAACAAGGCAACTAAAAAAAAAAAAAAAAAAAGTATGTGTCCTGTGGGTTCTTTTATGGACATATTTAACATAGTTAACATTGGTTGAGAAGTACTTATTTTTACATGGAACTTTAAAAAAATAAAAAGCAGATTGCAGGACTAGTTTTGCTTGTGACAACACCCCTATTTTATTAGGCCTTCTAAATAGTTTTTCCTGAATATATCTAAAGAGAAGGAATTGACTAAGAAAATAAAGTAGGATTTCTGAAAAGATGTGCCCCATAGCCTCTCCCTTGCAGAGTTCCTGGGGATGCCCGTATCACAGGGAAGTCACAAACCCATTTCAGAATCTGTTTGAAATCACAGAGCCTTTTCCCAGAAAAACATACATGCCATTTATACATATCTTGGGGGTTCACAGCACCTCCAAATCTGGAGCTAACTGTGAATCTGCTGAGGTTTAGAGCCTTTTCTCATAAAGGGTTTTTCCTGGTGGGTCCAGTATTTCTGAGCAATCCACACACACGATCTTGTAGACTCAGTGAAGGGAGGTGAAGACACGGGCCTGTTTGTCCTTACTTGTCAGCTGGCAGGGATCAAGCTTCTCTGCTGGGACCTAGTGCCAGTGATGAGGGCATTCTTTCCTCCTCAGACTGTGCTGCAGGCATTCCTAGGAACCTCTCCAGAAGTTGGGGAGTAACGGTCTTGGCTGCATGGAAGGTCTTAGGAGAATGTGGGTCTCTCTACTAGAAAGAGCACCCAGGAACTTAGAGGATTTCTCAAACAGTCCAGAAAGGCAGCCTCTAATTTTTGCATGAAGTCTCAGAACGTAATATATGTGGTTTCTCTTTTGTCTAAAGTCTTTTTCACAAGTGGTTGCTTTGTTCTGCTGTGGAAAGCTGTCATTGTGGCCACCTGGAATAGATCCCAAGTTCCAGGAAAAGGAAGCTAACTGGGGAAAGAGATAAATGAGAGGAAGTGATTAAGAAAAAGTACACACTTGCACACCATATACATGTAGATTTAAAATCTCCCCAAGTGTCTATTTTTATACAGTTCCTTTGTAAAAATTGTTCTGTGTTTTTTTTTTTTTTTAAATAACATGACTCCAAAAAGTTTTTACTGTATATAAGAACTTAAGCTTGGGGAATTCTCATATTCCTGCTGGGACTGAAATTCGGAGGGAGAAGTGAATTAAGCAATCATGTATTGAGCAATCTGAGTGCCTCCTGAAATCTGACATCAACAGCATCTATTCTTAACTTTTTTCTGGCTCACAAAGCCTTTGATAATTTGATGAAAATTGTGGCTCCTTTCTCCAGAAAAGAAAAAAGTGCACATAAAAATAAACCCACTTAATGTTGCATACAATCTCAAGAGTTCCTGGATCCAAATAAAATATCCCTGATTTGCAATAACTAGAAGAATGATGATTTTTAATTATAACTATCTGTGGATCTGGTTTCTCAGCGTTTCTGCACTCTCCATTGGGAACTTGATTCAAAGTGTTAATGCTGCTTATTTATGTATGTTTCCAATCACAATTATATTTTAACATTTTATGTCTGAGTTACCTAAATCTATTTGAAGAGTCACTCAAAGAGCTTTTCAGTTTATAGATATAAAGTTAGTCAAATTCTTTCCAGTAGATAAGTAACATTCAGCCAGTATTTACTGACAGTTTACTATGTGCCAAATAATGCCAAAGCTCCCTTTATGTAGGTTAAGTTTGCTGCAATACTTGAGAATATTTAAGGAACAGCTGTGATTACAAACTGCTTTTCACAATGGCTCTGTCATCATTAATTCCACCAGTAAACTGAAGCGAAGTTCAAGATACCTGGGGTCGCATAGTGACATCCCTTTCCAAATTGACATTTTAAAACAGTGGCTCCTTAGTATCTTCTATAACCTATTAGAGATTTTTGTGTATGGTCTTATGGATTAAACATTTAGTCTCTCTAGAAGGAGCAACAGCCCTGGCCGGTCTTGCTCAGTGGTTAGAGTGTTGGCATGTGGACCAATGAGTCTCAGGTTCTATTCCGGTCAAGGGCACGTACCTCGGTTTCTGTTCATCCCCAGCCCTGGTCGGGCATGCGGAGGCAACCAGTTCATGTGGCTCTATCACACTGATGCTTCTCTCAGTCTCTCTCTCCCTCCCTCCCACTCTATCTAATGATAAATGGAAAAATATCCTTGGGTGAGGAATTTAAAAAAAGGAGCAACAGATGAGAAACATTCAGAAAACAACTACACCAACATTGTGTCAGCCCCTCAACGAGAGAGCGGCCTCTCCATGTGCTACTTGTAAGATCATACATTTTATTTTTATTTTTATTTTTTTTAATTTATTTTTTATTTTTTTATCCTCACCCGAGGATATTTTTCCATTTTTTTGTACAGATAGAGTGGGAGGGAGAGAGAGAGAGAAACATCGACGTGAAGGGACACATCGAGTGGTTGCCACCCGCATGACCAACTAGGGCCGCGGAAAAACTGCAACCGAAGTACGTGCCCTTAGCAGGAACTGAACCCGGATCTCTCCGGACCGCAGGCCGACACTCTAACCACTGAGCCAAACTGGCCAGGGCTATTTTTATTTTTTTTATCCTCACCGAGGACATTTTTTGTTCAGGTAGAGTGGGAGGGAGAGAGAGGAAGAGAGAGAGAGAGAGAGAGAGAGAGAGAGAGAGAGAGAGAGAGAGAGAGAAACATCGATGTGAAAGGGACACATCTAGTGGCCGCCACCCGCACGACCGACCAGGGCCGGGGACAAACTGCAACCAAGGTACATGCCCTTAGCGGGAACCGAACCCAGGTCTCTTGGGACCGCAGGCCGATGTTCCAACCGCTGAGCCAAACTGGCCAGGGCAGATCATACATTTTATTTTTAAAACAATCCTCTCCTGATGACAGTTTGAGTCCCAGCACAGGCTCAGAGCTGGATGGGACAAGGCACTGGCTTTGACTGATTCGGCTGGTGGCAGCCTTTCAGAAATAACCACCCAGTGAAGGGTGTTCCTGCTCTCTGAGTGTGGTGGTTGGGCATCTCTGCCAATCCCATCTTCACCCTGTGCCCAGTGGTGAGACGAGGCAGCCCAGCTTCCAGCATTCTTCTGAAAGGGTTGCTCTTTCTTCTGTCTTCCTCTGACCTTCTTCATCTTCCCAGAAAACAAAAGTGCTGCCTTCTAGGTTGGAAGGGTGAGGAATGGTAACAGAAAAGAGGAGTTATTTGGAAACTTGTCCATGTGATTCTGGGAAAAGGAAGCAGGCTGGGAAAGGAGAGTGCTGTAGACTTGTGTACTGTGCTTGGACTCCCCTAGGCATAGACATCCTGTGCCCAAGGCAAACCCAAGTGGCTCACCATGCCCTTCCTCCTTAGGACCACCATTTCTCATTCTCCCTTTCCAGCTTCCCAGTCTCTGAGGTTTCCAGAACTGGCCTCTGGAAGTCTTCTAACTAGGGACATCATGGATGGCCATTCTCCAAGGACACATGTATCCCCACCCTCATCCCACCATCATCTTTGACCTCACAAGTAGGTTTCAGTGCCATGCCACCCTCATTCCCTAACTTCAGGAATATAGATAAAATCACAGCAACATGATTAGCAGACACTTTATTTATCTAAAGAAAGTAACTGTTTTGCCACTCAATTCAGTTCCCACATATGCAAATAAGCCTCTGTATGTAAAGTAGTCTCTCATTATATGATACATTTTCAACCAAGGAATTCAAAACACCTGGCACCCCTTTGTCCTCATGATGCCTCATCCAAGTAGGTAGGCAGGGGTGTTTTTTCTGTACAAGCAATTGGAAAGCTCAGGTTCATAGCTGCTGAGTGGCTTGCCCAGGTTCAGCTCGTTCTTGTCCATGGTTTCCACCTACACAGCCAAGAAACAAAGCATGCCGCAAATCCAGTGGTCTAACTTCTTGGCCTCCCCTTCCTTTGCCAGGAAAAAACAAAGAATCCAGGCAGTGGAATGGGACATTGTGCATTTAAAGGTGAGTGGGCAGTAGTCAGCAAGGGACCGACGAAGTGCAATACATCTTCCCTTCTCTCCCTCTCCCCTTCTTTTTGTAAGACTAGCTACTTGAATTGTGTGTTGGATATTTAAGTTATTATCTAGTGTATGCTTAGAATAGAGTTTTTAAATTATTCAAGTGTCCATATGAACTTGTGTTCATGTGCTAACAAAGACCATCAGGGAAGAGAAGCCAAGTTTGCAACATGTTGGTGCCTTCAGAAAGCTTAGTGTAAAATACAGATTATGTTGGTGTCCTGTACTACCTTCCAGTGTAACAGCAATAGATCATGCACCTTTAACACCATACTGGTTCTTTTCTGATTATTACACAGTAAATTTTTGTTATATATAATGTTAGGTCATTTAAAAAACGCCCTTATCATATATGTACATCTCCAGTATTTTAGGGATGTATTAGAGAGAGGGAAAGAAAAAACTATCACCTGGCCATTCAACTTGAAATAGCATAAAACATAATTTTCAATTTTCACAGCAATTTGGGGATCTTGGGTTAAAAACGGGCTGTTGACTACTTACAGAGGACTGAGAAAGCCAAGAGTTTACTTTTTAGAAGCAAGTTTTATAATATGGTGCATTGGTAGAACTTTTCTTTGGTAATTTTGGTTTGCCAGAATGGTCTCTATTCTTCCTCAAGAATAAAGACTTCCAATGGTATCACAGCCACGTTTAGAATATTCATTTAGCACAGAAGGATATGGCTGGATATTTCCTTGGTCTCCCGTTTATATTAATTGTATGACAAGTTGTACTTTACAAAAAATCCAGTCAAGGACTTCCATAGACTTCTCAAGATCCTACTCTACCATGACACTGGGAGAAAGTTCAGATTTGTTTGTATGATTTTTAATATTGAAGAATTATTTATATGAACTTTCAGGAAATTAATAAAGCCTAAGAAGATAAGGTAAAACTATTTTTAAAAAGATATTTGAAGCAGTTATCCAGATAATTTAGGGTAAAAGCATCTTTTTTCCTAAAATATTTCAAAGGGGACAGAATTTATTGAATGAATTTATTGCACGAATCACATGGATAGTGATTCAGATTCTTCGGTTCCTTTTTCTTATGTAGCCAATACAGTGGGCTGCTTCAGTCCTTTCAAAATCTTATTTCCAAATGTCCTCATCTCCTCCAACTGTCCATTTTGTTGGCAGAATTGCACTAGGCTCAGACCTGCGTGCTTTGAGAGAAAACTTGGTGTGATCTAGTGAACTAGCCATTCAGTAGTTTCCAGAACTCCCAGAGTTTGTCTGTGATCCTGACAAGTGGTTTCTGTCACCACCACAAACACAGGACCTCCAGCATCTGTGCCCATAGCAACAGCCCCGGGGATGACTTGGAACAGGAGCTCTGCCAGTGCCAAGTGAGTGTCCAGTGTGCGCGGAGACTGTCTGGCAGTGCGGAGGAGACTGGCTCTTCCTCCAGCTCCTCTGAAGGGCGAGAAAGCAGCCTCTGAGCCCCAACAAGGCGCCAACCCTCCTGCTGCCACTCTGGCCTCTTGGTGAACAGTGGTGACCTCAAATACTGGCCCTGCTTAAGATGCTCTAAGCTCCTCATCATAAATTGCCACCAGGTCCTGGGCACCCACCGCCCTTCAGAAAATTGTCTTCGAGCCCCTTCTGGTTTCAGCCCAAACACTGCCAGAGTGGTGAGCGGGGTGTTCTGGGCCTGATTAGGGTTAGAAAGAGGATCTTCGTCCCTCTGTTCCTGGATCAGCAGCAGTGATCCAGACTCTCAGGCGAGCAGGGAACCCATAGAGACCCCAGCCAATCTCACCAATGGTCCTGGGGTCCCCAAGTTGTCTTTGGACTTGGGGGAGGGCAGGAACAGAGCAGAGGACCAGATGGGAATGCCCAGAAAAGTGGGTGTCAAGGAAGTGCGGTTCACCAACATTCAGTGCAGCAGGGCTCGGCTCCCAAGCAGCCCTTAGCCACCTCTGTGCCCCTCAAGTGCCACAACTGCAGGCACACCATAAGCCATCGGATGGGGCCTCTGGGTGCCCCCTCTTCATGCTACAGCATTAAACCGAAGCACCAATAACAACATACAAGATGAGCATCAAGTGAAAAACCCAAAGCCTTAACATCCTTTTGGACATCCTGTGTCAGTTGCATGATTTGTAACAGACGGCATTCTAGGATTTAACTGTCCTTGAGATGATCCAGTTACTAAAAGCGACTTCCACTGTGTCAATCCATGCGGTCATCCTCATACCAAAACTGACTCAGCGAGGCACGCGAGCCGCGGTGTAACATGACACGGCCCCAGCCAGCTTTGTCCTGACAGGTTACCAGAGCAAGTTTTCATTGTTTATGGTGTTGAGTCACTGTGAAGGGGTAATGTGGTTTGTTCAAGCAGCCTTTTGACTTGTGAATGGTTGTATGTTCTAGCCTAAAACTGACATTCTTTCACACACACGGACAGGCTTCCTTTGCATGGGCATTGCACCCTGCTTATCATGAAATGTGGAAAGAAATCACAGAACATTTTAATAATCTCTCCGTTCCAAAGCATGGATAGTTTTCTTTTTTCTTAGGCACTGCTTGTAGTTCTTTCCTCCCCTCCAAACTTCAACTCAACTACACTTTCCCGTCTTCTCTTTTCCGGAAGGTAAACACACTGCTGAGAGAGGAACTTGAAGTTTCTTTTCAGTTAAAGGGAAGGAGCCTCATTGTAAATAAAAAAATAAGAAACTGCTTATGCTCTGTCAACAACCAAACCCAGGAAGAACTGTATCTGTGAAATATATATATTTGTGTATAGATAAAAGCACATTATCTTTCATGACTACCGACATGTAATCTATTGTATATTAAAATGTTTTACTGTATCAGAGAAAACTTTACACTATAGACCGAGCAAAGCTGGGAAATAATTCAAAATACAGTATAATAATTAACTCAAATGTTGTTGTTTATTTATTCTGGGGTTGGCACAATTTCACATAAAAATTGTGCTCAATATAAATTATCAACCAAAACATTAATTTATCTGCAAGACTCCGGAAATCTCATTTTAACACAACACCGATTCATAGAGCCTCCCCGTGTTGTGTGCACTGTGCAGTCCAAGGCGGCCGCAAGCTGGTCGCTGCGTTTTCATCCAGATGCAGGCCCTGCAGCCCTGGATCTCGCCCACCTTCCACTGGGCCACCGTCAGCTCCCCTTAGCTTGCGTAGAAGTGTCCAGAACACACAGTGTAGCTGCAAGTTTTCAGGGCCTTGAATGCCACTATTTGGGATTGGAAGGTTCAGTGGCCTGTTGCCTCAAGCAGGAAAGTATGCAGACGGAAAACTACAGAGAGCAAAGAAGCACCCTCTCCCTGGGGGTCTCTGTCCCAGGGCAGAAAGAGAAAATGAAGCCTCTACGTGAAGGAATGTGGATGGATGCACCACTATATACCAGGTCTCATGCCAGCTTTCACTGTGATTTCACTGGAGTTGGTTCAACACTGAGCTGAGCTCACAGACAGGAGTGAACCAAAACTTGTTTTCTTTGGACTGCTTTGAGCAAAAATAGAAGAAAAGGGGCTCATTTTTTCCGAAGATTTTTTTGAGGGGGATCCAATAGTACAGATCCAAAGTAAGTATTTATTCACTGGCCCAGCTTCCCAATCTTTTAAGATAGAAGTGTGACTGCCAGTTCCCTGGGTTGTGAGAATATGCTGAAACAGAGCCGAAACGCGTAGGCACCAGGAGTCAGAGAACACTCTTCCCACGTGGTGGGTGACATTTCCTGTGTGGACTGTTCCCGGTGTAGCTCTTCACTCTGAGTTTGATGTTTTTAGCTGGTGTTAGGTAAACAGGTGTGCAAAGCTGGTTAGCAAATGATTTGAAGAGAAGCTCTGCTCCTCTTTGGGGGAGATTGGGCTTTTTGGTTTTTAAATTCAGCTCAACTGTCTAGAAAGAAGACATTTTTGCTTTCCTAGCCACTGAGCGATGTGCATGGATGGTGAGGGAAAAGGGCCTTAGAGCAAATGCCCTGATGGCCACGATTCTTTTTTTTTAATCCATGAAGGAAAGCTTGTTCACCATCTTTTCCCAGTTATCAAGCTCATGTGAAAATAAGAAAGCATCTTTTTAAATAGAATCACACCCTGGAAGGGACCCCTTTGTAGCCTGATGGATCTCTTGAGATTGAATAGTCATCCCAGGTGGCTTCTGGACCTACCCTGTGTGGCTGGAGACAAGGCAGTCCTTGTTCATTACCTTCTGGGGAGACTTCCATTGACACAGCCAATTATCACGTTATTTTGAAAAACAAGAGCATATCTTCTGTAACAAACTCTTATAATCAAAGGGATATGTGAGCAAACGTTAAAACTTGGGGATATCATTCTCCATTTTTAAAAGGGTAGTAGTTTTAGTTTTGATTTATCAATTGGTTTTTCTGGAGGGCTTTTTTTTTTTCTCTCAGTTAAATTAGTCACTCTGGTACTGTTGTGAGGCAGTCATTTAATTTCATGGTTTTTCTAAGTGTACAGGAACATAAAAATTTGATGCTAATAAAATTCATTACAATTTTCCATTATCTTGTGGATTTAGTGCCCATCTGTCTTGCATATGTTTCCAGTGGCGGCGTACAATGGTCCTTGCCATCCTTGGCCATATGCCTGTTGGCTGTGCACGGGTAGAAACACGCCTGCATCTAGACCAGCGATTCTCAACCTTTTTCATCTGACGGCACACATAGGCTAATTACTAAAATTCTGCGGCACACCAAAAAATGTGTTTTTTTCTGATCTGACAAAAAGAATAGGTATAATTTTGATTCATTCACACCAATGGCTGCTGTTGTGTTGGCTGTTGTCATTTTTTTTTTTTTTTTAACTTAACAATCTAAGAGAAAAGACGTCCGCCATGGCACACTGCTTGAAAGTCGCTGATCTAGACCCAAGACAGGTGGTGAACTAAGGCCTCTCTGACTTGGATTCTAAACCCCAATGAAGGAAAGTCCCCCAGAAAAGCACAAACATTGGTGTACTCTTGAGAATACATTTAGAAACAGTCCTTCCAGCCTGGCTAATGTCATTTTGTTTCTGTCTGCTCACTCTTTCATTTGCAATAAACCCAACAAAAACTTCCAGAATGAAAATGAGAATGTGCATATTTGAAGGAAATGTTGGCAGGCAGCCACAGACTCAAAGGACGCAAACTAATTTTGCTCTTGCTTTTTTGCCAGTAACTCCTTGGCCGCCTGCACTCCAGAGCCCCAGGGGGGATTCTGGTGGGTCAGCTGCACACAGGCCACTGACAACCCTCAATCCACGGAGAAGGTGATAGGTCATAGCAAAGTGAACTTCTCTGCTCCTGAACACTCTTTAGCCCTATTGTCCCACCTCTCAACCCATAGAGATGAGGCAGGCACACCATCCCGGGGGCAATCAACTCATTCAGCTTGTCTGTTACACAGAGAAAGCGGACCTTATGCATTACACCAATGCAATGAAATCCATTTAAACCTGCTTAACCTGACTTTCCTTCCCAGTTAGAGGGGTCTTTCACTTTACCAAGGAAGGAAGGAAGAGAGAAAGGAAAGGAGAGAGGGAGGGAGGGAAAAAGAAAGGAAAAAGCAAACAGGTAGGCGAAGCCGTTATTTCTTTTTAAAAAAATATGTTTTTATTGATTTTTTTTTTAGAGAGAGAGAGACATCAATGTGAGAGAGTAGCATCTATTGACTGCCTCCTGCATGCTCCCTACTGGGGATCGAGCCCGAAACCTGAGCATGTGCCCTGACTGGGAATTGAACCGGGAACTCTCAGTCCATGGAACAATGCTCAGTCCACTGAGCCACACCGCTGGGCAAGCCTTTACTACTTTTAAAATAGATTTTATGCCCTGGCCTGTTCGGCCTGCAGATCGAAGAGTTGCGGGTTTGATTCTGGTCAAGGGCACATCTTGGTTGTGGTTCAGTCCCCAGCCCTGGTCAGGGTCATTCAGGAGGCAGCCAATCAATGTGTCTTTCTCACATCAGTGTTTCTCATTCTCTCTCTTTCTCTCTCTCTCTCTCTCCCTCCCTCCCTCCCTCCCACTCTATCTGAAGATACAGGGGAAAAAAAATATCCTCGGATGAGGATTTTTTAAAAAAGGATTTCATTTCATTATTTATTGTTAATCCTCACCCAAGGATCTTTTTCCATTGATTTTTAGAGAGAGTGGAAGGGAGAGAGAGAGAAACATTGACGTGAGAGAGACACATCAACTAGTTGCCTCCCGCATGACCCCAACTGGGGCTGGGGCTCAAACCTACAACCCAGGTATGAGTCCTTGACCAGGAGTCAAATCCACAACCCTTTGGTCCAAGGGCTGATGCTCTAACCACTGAGAAAACTGGCCAGGGCTGCATTTTATTTTGTATTTTTATTTTATTTTATTTTCAAACTAATGTTTTTATTGATTTTTTTAGAGAGAGAGACAGGGAGAAGGAGAGCTGGAAACATCGATGTGAGAGAGAAACATCCATTGGCCACCTCCCACATACCCCCTACCAGGGATGGAGCCCAAAACCCAGGCAGGCATGTGCCCTGACCGGGAATCAAACCGGGACCTCTCAGTCCATGGGATGATGTTCAGTCCACTGAGCCACACTGACCAGGCTGCATTTTATTTTTAAATCCATTTCTAGGTTATATTTTCAGAACATGTCTCCTGCAATAAGTACCCTTCCTCTGGCAACACAGAGGAGCGTCCAGTCTCTGGGAGGCCTGCACCAGGCAAAGGAGAAGTGTGATGGACAGAGTCTGACTGGAGGAGAAGGTCCAGAAGATCCTGAGGAGGAGAGGCCAGGGCCACTCTCATGCTTCCCAGGAAGGGACTGAACCCTCCTCCTGAGCCTCTGAGTGGGTGTTACTTCACCCGGGGAGATGGCATGGCAGCTGAGTGCCCAAGACCCTGGGGCCTGGCCTGAGTCTGGTGAGCAATTAGTTCTTTCATCTTGTCCAAAGCCCTTCAGAGCACTGAGGTCACTTCAAGGAGAGTCCTGCAGATGAGCCCCCAGGAATCAGCTCTGCAGGGCAGGCCCCTCATCACAGAAACACATAGCCTAGCAGTGGGACCTGGAATGTTCCAGAAACATAAAAGCTTGTGGTGGGTGGGGAGGAAGGGCTGAGGAGCAGGGTCAATGGCAGGAGGAAAGAGCCGCTGAAGGAGGCACCTTTCATGCCGAGCCCCAAGGCTATAAATAACCAGGCAGCTGCTCAACAGCTGGTTCAGAGAAAGGTCTGGGCTGGGGCCAGCGTTGGGGAAGAGTACCACAAGAGAGCCCCCAACTGGGTGCACCTTTGAGTGCCCAGGAGGAACCCTAGCTGGCCCTGGAGGGAGCTGCAGGCCGCCTCCTTACAGCTGGAGCCCGCAGCTGGTTTGTGACTGGACAAGAGAGACACAGGGTCTGCTGTGACCCTTTGCAGCTATGGAGACTGTCTGATGCCCTGACCGTGTTGTTAGCACATCAGCATTTGCTTTTAAAGAAAACAAAAAAACCTTTTTTTTTTTTTTAAATTGAGTCATAACTTACATCAGTGAAGCACACATAGCTCAATGAGTATTTACCCATTGATACACCTACAAAATTATCATCCAGATCAAGGTATAGGGCACTTTGAGAACCTCAGGGGACTCTCTTGTGCCCATGTAGTCAATACCCCCACCATCCATGGTTAACCATTTTGTCTCTGTCACCATAGATGTCCTCTTCCTTGTAACTTCATAAATGATTCTGGAATCTCACGGTAAGTCCTGTTTTGTGTCTGGCTTCTTTCACTCATTCACATGCCAGGGAGGTTCCTCCACACTGTGGGTAGCAGAACTTTGTTCTTTGTTATTACTGTTTAGTACTGCATTGTGTGAGGAGACCACGATTTATTTTTTTATTAATTTTTATTATCGAAAGTATTACAGATGTCCCCCCTTCTTGCCCCCATTGACCCCCCTCCTCTCTGCTTCTGTCTCCTCCCTGCCTTCACCACACTGATGACTGTGTCCACTGGTTGTACATATATGCATAAAAGTTCTTTGGTTTATCTCTTCCTGCCCACCCCGACCCCCTTCCTTCTGAGGTTTGTCAGTCTGTTCCCTACTTCTGTGTCTCTGGATCTATTTTGTTTATTATATTCCACAAATAAGTGAAATCAGGTGATACTTGTCTTTCTCTAATTGGCTTATTTTGCTAAGCATGATACTCTCCAGTTCCCACCATGTTGTCTCTTACATGCTGCTTAGTACTCCATTGTGTAAATGTACCACAGCTTTTTAATCCACTCTTCTACTGATGGGCACTCGGGCTGTTTCCAGATCTTAGCTATTGTAAATAGTGCTGCTATGAACATAGGGGTGCATATATTCTTCCTGATTATTGTTTCAGGCGTCTTAGGATATATTCCTAGAAGTGGGATCACTGGGTCAAATGGCAGTTCCATTTTTAATTTTTTTAGGGAAAAACCATATTGTTTTCCACAGTGGCTGCACCAGTCTGCATTCCCAGCAGTGTACTAGAGTCCCCTTTTCTCCACACCCTCACCAACACTTGTTTGATGTTTGTTGATGGCAGGTGTGAGGTGATGCTTCATAGTCATTTTAATTGGCATCTCTCTGATGATTTAGTAATATTGAGTGCATTTTCATATGTGTCTTGGCCACTTACATGTCTTTTTTGGAGAGATGTTGTTCAGGTCCTTTGCCCATTTTTTAACTGAATTGTTTTTGTCTTCCTTTTGTTGAGTTGTATGAGTACTTTACAAATTTTGGAAATTACCCCTTATCCAATGTGTCATTGGCAAATATGTTCTCCCATACAGTGTGTTTCCTTTTCATCTTGATGCTGGTTTCTTTTGCTGTGCAGAAGTTTTTTAGTTTTATGTAATCCCATTTATTAATTTTTTTCCACTGTTTCTCCTTCCCTAGGTGATTAATTGGTGAAAATTCTGCTACATATGATGTCTGAGATTTTGCTGCCTTCATTTTCTTCTAGGATTTTTACGGGTTCACGACTTACATTTAAGTCTTTTATCCATTTTGAGTTTATTCTTGTGTATGGTGTAAGTTGGTGGGAGACCATGATTTATTTATCCATTCTGTTGAGTATCCTTGGGCTGTTTCTAGTTTGGAGCAATTATGAATAATGCTGCAATGAGCAGTGTAGTCATTGTTGGCATATTTCAGAGTAAGTTTGGAAATAAATCCTGGAAGGAATCTAAACTGGTACACCCTCAATGGAGGGCAGTTTGACAATAGCTGTCAAAATTAGACAAGTATGTACCCTTCTGAGAATTTATTCTACAGATCTGCTCAAGCATGCAAAATACCTTCTGCACAGGGTTCTTCATTAGAGCATTTATTTGTAAAAGCTAAAGTTTTGCTGTTTCGTTGTTGTCAGTGTTCTTTATATATTCTGGATACTAGATGCTTATCAGATACATAATTTGCAAATATTTTTCCCATTCTATAGGCTGTGTTTCACTTTCTTGATAGTACCCTCTCATAACAGAAGTTTATCATTTTTATGAAGTCCAGTTCATTTATTTTTTTCTTTTGTTGCTGTGCTTTTAGTGTCATATCTAAGATTCTATTGCCAAAATTAAGGTCATGACGATTTACCCTATATTTCTTCTATGAGTTTTGTGGAACATAATCCCTTCTCATTAAGTGTGAGCTGCACATCATGATTTCTCTCCAAAGAGCACAGTGTGGAAAAAGGAATAAAGGAGTAACTTTACAGTGGAGAAGCCAGGTGATCGAGGTCAACATCAATAGTGATAAATTATATTGATAGCATGGACCCTTGATATGATGAGAATGGCACTCTCATGGGCTGAATCGTGTCCCCCTCCCCCAATTTATATGTTGAGTCCTAACTCCCATCACCTCAGAATGTGACTGTATTTGAAGACAGGATCTTTAAAGAGGTAATTGAGGTTAAATGAGGTCATAGGGATGAGCCCTGATCCAATATGACTGGTGTTCTTATATAAGAGGAGAGTAGCACACAGGCAGGCCCAGGGAAAACCATGTGAGGACACAGGGAGAAGACAGCCATCTGCAAACCAAGGAGAGAGGCCTTAGAAGAAACTGACCCCACTGACACCTTGATCTTGGACTTCCAGCCTCCAGATTGTGAGAGAATATTTTGTTGTTTAGGCCGGTCTGTGGTGTTTGCTATGGCAGCCCTAAGCAGACTAATACAGGCACTTTATCTCTGAGGTCTTCCTCTCAAAAACCCATAACCCCATTCCAATCATGAGAAGAACATACGACAAATCCCAATTAAAAGACAATCTACAAAATACCTGACAAATCCCCCTCAAAGCTGCTAAGGTTATCAAAGGTCACAGTTAAAAAAAAAAAGTCTGAGAAATTCTCGCAGGCAAGAGGAGCCTAAGGAGACTTGACAACTCTCTGTAATGTGGTGTCCTGGATGGGATCCTGGAACAGAAAAGGGTCCTAGGTGAAAACTAAGGAAATCTGAACAAAGTATGGATTTGAGTTAATTGTGACAAATGTACCACACTCTTGTGAGATACTAATAATAAGGGAAACTGAATGTGAGGGATGTGGAGAGTCTGTATTCTCTCTACAATTTTTCTGAAAATCTAAAACTAAAATAAAATTAAAAGTTTAGTTTTAAAATGAACAAAGGTTTGAATGGAAATTTCAACAAAGATGTACAAGTGGCCAATAAGCACATGAATAGATACTCAACATTATCATTCATTAGGGATATGTAAATTAAAACTACAATTAGATGCCACTTCATACCAATTAGAATGGCTATAATAAAAGAGAAATAAGTGTTGGCAGGGATGTGGAGAAATTAGAGTCCTTTTCCTGAGGGAAATTTAAAATGAAACAGCTACTTTGATGGAAAAAATGGACAGTTTCTTAAAATGTTAAGTATAAACTTATCATAAATATCCAGTAATTTCACTCTGATATACCTTCCAAGGAGAAATGAAAGTGAATATTCATAGACATGTTATTCATAATAACCAAAAAGTGGAAATAACCCAAATGTGTCATCAACTAATAACATAAATAGAAATGTGATATATTTATACAATGGAATATTATTCAGCAATAAAAAGGAACAAAGTTCTGATACATGTTACAATATGAATGAACCTTGAAAACCTGCTCAATGAAAGAAGCCAGATTATTAATTTCCATTAATATGAAATGTTCAGAAAAGGCAAATCTATAGAGACAGAAAAAAGATCAATGGTTGTGTAGAGTTAGGGATGAGAATGAGGATTGAGTTCAAATGGTCATGGGCAAAATTTGGGGAATAGTAGAAATGTTCAAGAATTGGATTGTGATGATTGTACAACTATAAACTCACTAAATATCATTGAGTTAGCCCTGGCCTGTTTGGCTCAGCGGTTAGAGTGTCGGCCTGCAGCCCAGAGAGACCCGGGTTTGGTTCCCGCTAAGGGCATGTACCTAGATTGCAGTTTGTCCCCGGCCCTGGTTGGTCATGTGGGTGGCAGCCACTCGATGTGTCCCTTTCACGTTGATGTTTCTCTCTCTCTCTCTCTGTCTCTATCTGAACAAAAAATGGAAAAAAATGTCCTCGGGTGAGGATAAAGAAAAAAAAACAAAAATCATTGAGTTATACATTTATAGTGGGTGCATTTTATGGCATGTAATTATACTTTAGTAACACTATAAAAAAAGAAATAGCAAATTGGTGAGGCATAGATGAAACAAGACTGGCAAAATGTTGATAATTTTGTAAGCTGAGTCACAAGCAGAGCGGATTCATTATATTATTCCTTTTTCTTTATTTATATTTGAAATTTTCATAATACAAAGTTAAAAAAATTAATGAATCATTCCTTTTGCTTCCCCTGAACATGTAGTGTTCCCTGAGCACGTAGTGTTGGTATTATGTACATACCTTCCTTTCTCCCCAATGGATGGTGAGTTTTCTAAGGATAGGGACAGTTTCCTATTTTATTATTATCATTATTATTATTATCATAATAATTATTATTATATTTCCAGGGTCTGACTCAGAGACTGGCAAATAAATATTAGTTGACAAAATTTTTCAAATAAAATGGGGAGGGAGAAAAGAAATAATTGGTAACAAAGGGAAAGACCCCTTTGCAAAAGCTAACTCAATTTTCTCAAAAGGAAATATTTTAAGTACTCAGGACTGCAAGATGACACTTTCAAAATGTGTTTAGCTGTTGGGCTTTCTGTGACATTCTGTGCATTAAGGAGGGCCAACATTAGTATAAACCCATCAGCGATAGGTCCATGGTTCTAAAATTGTTATAAAATATTTAAAACACTCTACATGAAATAACACTGAACAAAACTGGATCCTTTCCAAGTTGGGATTTTATAGTGACTCTGATTTCATTGTGACTTTCCTCACCCATCACGTGAGAGTAGAAAATATGTTCTTTGACCTTATTCTGATAAATTTCCTGTTTTTTAAAAAAATGTGATTTTCTTGCCAATCGACTGTCCTCTGAGACACGCACTGAGCAAGAAAACTTAAAGAATCTTCCAGATTTGCTAACAAAGAAGTGCAACTCGCTTGAAAAAAACAGGCCTACCTAGTGAGAGAAGGCAAGAAGAAAGGTAAGTGCCTTTGATTACATACTCTCTAGGGGCCAAGCAAGAGCTAGGTCTTGAGAAGTTATTGCACTAACCTGCCCTACAGTCCTGTGAAATAGGCGAGGAAACAGGGCCACACAAGGGGCCCAGAGCAGTAGGACCCCCAGGACTCCCCAGCGTCCCCAGCGCTCCTTCAGCCCCCGTGGCTCCGGCTCTCAGGTCCGGCTCTCAGGCGCCACCTAGCGTTGGCCGCGCCCGGAGTCGGCCCCTCCCGGCGGGGCTCAGCCCCACCGTCAGCAGTCTGGAGCACCAATGTCCTGGGTCCCGGCAAAAAGGAAAGCAGGAGGAACACCTGGATTTCGCAGCCAGCCCTGGCCTTAGCGCCCCTGTGTGCGGAGTCCTGCAGGCATTGCGGCACGCTCCCTCTGGGGTTTCTGGCGTCACGGTGCCTGGGGCGGGAAGAGCTGGACTGGGACGGGGGACAGGGTCCTAGTCCCGCCTCTATCTTCCCCGCCTCCGTTTTTTCTTGCGCAGCAGCAGGCGAGAACGGCCCTGAGCACAAGGGTGGCGGGGGTGGGAGGGACTTCAGCTGAAAGTCCGAGTCCAAGTGCAGAGAGTACCTGCAGCCCCAAATCCATCCTGCAGTCCCTTAACCTTGGTGGGTGATTAGAATCACAGGGAAACTTTTTAAAGAAAAATAATCTCCGTTGCACCTTAGACCAATTGAACGGGGGTGGGGAGCATCAGCATTTGCCACTTATGATGCTTCTATAAATAGAACAGTACTTCTACAGGCGAAGAACAGTCTTAACTTCGAGTAAGCCCCAGTTCCTGTTTGCACCGGCGTCACTCTCAATTGCTTCTTGTGTCACACCTATCCACCGCCTTCCTCCAAAACGTCAGCTCTTTGAACTAACTTACCCTGAAAAACACTTGGTGTCCAACTCTGGTGGTGTCCCCTCCTGTACTTTTCTGTCACCCTGGACACTGGTAGCACAAGAAGGAGGACAGAGAAGCATTTACCTGCCTTTGCACGGACTGAACACTGACAGAATCAGGAGAGGGTGAAGAGCAGAGAACAGCGTGGCCTGGGGCAGGGGCAGGGGCAGCCAGGGCACCAGCGAGTAGGGCCCTGGCTGTAGAGACCGGGTTTCAGAGATGCAGAGCGGTGGTGACGTGAGACCACAGGTATGCTGAGCCTCTGAGCCCCAAGTACACATCACAGTGTCCCATCAGATACAAAACATGAATTCAAAGATGAAGTTATGAAGAATTTCAACGTGTTGACAGCAGAACTTTGAACCAAGCTCTGGTTTTGACAGCAGAACTTTGAACCAAGCTCTGGTTCTACATGGCTACAGAAGACCCATGCCCATGTCTGGGAGCCTGGCTAAACATATGGATTCCTGTGTCCTGCCCCAGACCCAGGAATCAGAATCAGAATCTCCAGGTAAGATATTCAGGAATCTGTACATTTAAAGAGTTTCCTGGGAGGTTTTTATCAGGTAGCTTGGAACAGTGGTTCTAGATTTCCAAACCTGGCTAATCACTGAATTTCTGGCCCCCTCCCCCACCGACTAAAATAGAAAATTCCTAAATGCTACTCTTCTCCTTTCCATACCCCATAGAATTCTACTAGATTTTTGGGACCACTCTGAGTTCAGATCCCACCTCCATCATTCATTAGCTGTGTGAATATGAACACGTTTTTTAACCTCTCTGTGACACTTTTCTCATCTGTAAAATGGGATGGTTGTGAGGATTCAGTAAATTAATATACACAAAATGCTTAGAATAGTCGGCTACAGTAAGGACAAAATAATTAACCCTCATTATTAACAGTTGTTCTTAGCCCTGGGCTGCGGATGAGAAAAACATTTATTTTTAAATACCAGTGCCGAAATCTCTCTCCAGAACAATTCGGTTAGAATCCACAGTGATTCTGAGGCCCACTGATACTGTATTGAAATTTGCTATGCTAGTTCAGTTATGTGTGTTGGAGCTTCTTCATATGCAGACAGACAGGTCTACTATATTTGGTAGCAGATATACAGGTCTACTATCATTCTTTTAAACTCTATTTTGAGATAATTACCCCATCATTTCTAAAGCTGTGTTATTTCATGGCACAGACATGGCCTAATCTAGTTAATCCCATGTTAATAGTGTCCATCCATATATACAGGCCATGTTCTTAGACATTCCTATCCAAGATGGATCAAATCTGGATTCATCCTGTTATGGGCCAAATTGTGTGTCACAGCCCACCCCCCTGACCTCAAATACATATGTTGAAGTCTTAACCCCCAGGACCTCAGAATGTGGCTTCATTTAAAGATAGGGTCTTTAAATAAATGACTACTTTTAAATGAGGTCATTAGGGTGGGCCCTCATCCAATCTGACTTCGATCCTTAGAAGAGAGAGGTTCGAACAGAAGGAAGAGCATGTGAGGACACGGCAAGAAAGGGCCATCTATAAGCCCAGGGAAAAGGCCTTGGGAAAAACTAAATCTACCGGCATCTTCATCTTGAACTTCCAGCCTCCAGAACTGTGAGAAGATAAACTTCTATTGTTTAAGGAACCCAGTCTGCAGTAATTTGTTTTGGCAGCCCTAGCAAACAAATACATTCCCCACCCACCCCAACTCCTGGTGGTCAAGGATGAAAAGAAGCCCAGGAGCCCACTATGCACATCTTTTCTTTCCATCCAGTTGGTTGCCCTTTTGTGCAAACTCACCACAGCACCTGGCACATAGTCAGCACAGAGCCATTTTTAATACACACACAGTACCTGGATACAACAAGTGTATTCCCTCTCTCAAATCTGAGTGGCATCCCCATTCTTCAGATCAGGAAACTGAGGATTAAAAAGGATATGTAACTTGTCCAAGGTCACACAGCGTTTAAACTTTGGAGCCAGGATGAATGACTCAACCCCAAGTAGTTTGTTTCCAGATTTCATGCTCTTTTAAATTTGTTTAATTAAGTTTGCTGAGGTATAATTGATACATATTAAAATGCATAGATTTTATTTTTATCCTCACCCAAGGACATTTTTTGTTCAGATAGAGTGGGAGGGAGAGGGGGGGGAGAGAGAGAGAGAGAGAGACATCGACGTGAAAGGGACACATCAAGTGGCTGCCACCTGCACTACCAACCAGGGCCAGGGACAACTTGCAACCGAGGTACGTGCCCTCAGCAGGAACCGAACCCAGGTCTTTCTGGACTTCAGGCCAATGCTCTAACCGCTGAGCCAAACCGGCCAGGGCAAAATGCATAGATTTTAAGTCTATAGTCTGATGAGTTTTGACAAATGTGTGCCCCTACAGAACCACCATTTCAATCAGGCTATAAAACATCATCTCTCCAGAAAGTTCCCTCATCTCTTTTATAGTCAATTCCTCAACCCTTACCCCTGCTCCAAGCAACTACTGATCTAATTTCTAGTGCCTGTTCTAGAACTTTGTGTAACTGGAATCATTCATTATGTACGCTTTTGGGTCTCGCTTCTTTTGCTCAACATAATCTCTGAGATCCAATAATGTTTTTCGGTGTACAAACCGTTCTTTCTTTTTTATTGCTGAGTAGAATTCTGTCATATGGATGCATCACAATTTGTTTATCCATTCTTCAGCGGGTGAACTTTTGGGCTGTTTCTACTTTTTACCTATTATAAATAGTTTCTGCTATGAACATTTATGTACAAAGCTCTTTGTAGAACATATTTTCATTTCTCTTGGTAACTACCTAGTAGTGGAATTGCTGGTCATTGATAGGTGTGTTTAATATTATAAGAAACTGTCAAACCATTAAAGTGGTTGTACCATTTTACATTCCTACTAGCAGTATTGGAGAGTTCCAGTTGCTACACAACATCATCAACCACTTGGTATTGTAAATTAAAAAAAATTTTTTTTGACTGGCTGGTGTGGCTCAGTGGACTGAGTGTCATCCCATGGTTTGAGAAGCCCTAGTTCAATTCCCAGTCAAGGCACATGCCCAGATTGTGGGATCGATCCCCAATAGGGGGCATGCAGGAGGCAGCTGATGGATGTTTCTCTCACGTCGATGTTTCTATCTCTCTCTCCCTCTCTGTCTAAAAAAGCAATAAAAAAAAACAACACACACACACTTTAAAATTTTTAGTCATTCTAGTGGGCGTGAAGAGGTACGCATTGTGGTTTTAATTTGCATTTTCCTAACTCTAATGACTAATGATCTTAAACATCTTTTCATATGCATATTGGCTATTTATATTTCTTCTTTTGTGGATTGTCTGTTCAAGTCTCTTCCCCATTTTTAGAGTACTTTTTAAAAATTGAGATATACTTCACATAACAAAATTCACCATTTTACAGTGTACTCTTCAGTGGTTTTTAGCATATTCACTATGTTGTGCAACCATTACTGCTAATTTCAGAACATTTCCATCACTCCAAAGTGAAACCCCATACCTATTAACTTGTATTCATTTCTAACTGGGTTGTTTATACTGTGTTATTGGGTTACAAAGGATTTTATATATTCTGGATACTATTCCTCTGTCAGATATACATGTTGGAAATATTTTCTCCCAGTTCATGGCTTGCCTTTTCATTTTCATTTTCTTAATGGTGTCTTTTGAAAAGCAGGAGATTAAAATTTCAATTCTATTTTATCATTTTTTTCTGTTATGGTATCCTAAGAAATCTTTATTAACCCCAAGGTCATGAAGATTTTCTCCTATAAGTTGTATAGCTTTAGCTTTTATGTTCATGTCTATAATCCATTTTGAGTTGATCTTTGTATAAACTTTATTCTTTCCATTCTGATATCCAGTTATTTGTTGAAAGGACAAGTGAATTGCTCCATTAAATTGCCTTGGTACGTTTGTCAAAAATCAGTTTGCCAACATTAGACCAGTATCAGTTTCCTAGTTTTTATGTTATATAAGATATTACCATTGGGGGAAACTAGGTAAAAGTTACACAGGACCTCTCTCTATTAGCTTTGCAAATTCCTTACCAATTTGGATTCATATTATTTATTTTTTTTATTTATTTTTTTACCCTCACCCGAGGACATTTTTCCATTCTTTGTTCAGGTAGAGTGGGAGGGAGAGAGAGGAACAGAGAGAGAGAGAGAAACATCGATGTGAAAGGGACACATCGAGTGGCTGCCACCCACACGACCAACCAGGGCCGGGGACAAACTGCAACTGAGGTACGTGCCCTTAGCGGGAACTGAACCCGGGTCTCTCAGGACCGCAGGTCGATGCTCTAACCACTGAGCAAAACCGGCCAGGGCCATATTATTTATTTTTTTATAACCTATTGTAATGGCTAGGACTTCTAGTGAAACATTGACAAGAAGTAGTTAAAGTGAACATCCTCACCCTGAACCGAATTGTAGGAAGAAAAGATTCAGTCTTTCACCATTAAATTTGATGTCCACTGTAGGTTTATCATTTTGAGAAAGTTCCCTTTTATTCTTAGTTTGCTGAGAATTTTTTTCTCATGAATGGATGTTGAATTTTGTCAAATGCATTCTCTGCATCTACAGTATTGAGATGATCATATGACTTTTCTCTTTAATTCTATTGTGATGGATTACATTAATTGCTTTTCAAATGTTGAATTAGCCTTATATTCCTGGGATAAACCTCACATGGTCTTGTTTCTTTGAATATATTACAAGATTTTATTTGCTATCATTCTCTTGAGGATTTTTGTATTAGTGTTCATGAGGGATATTAGTCTGTAGGTTTTTTTTATATAATGTCTTTATCACAGAACCCTACTTCCTCCTTAAATAAAATGTGAGGGTTAGGGAAGTCCTCCCCACAGAGACTATTTCCAAGTCTAAAATTCTCCCCAGGTAGGGTCCTGCTCCCAGACAGGCCCTTTGTAATAACCAGCCAGTATTGATGAGATGAAATAAGCTGGCTAAGAGTCCCCTCTGAGTCTCTTAGTATGTATATTTGATGGGTTAAAATGGAACTAAGGTTTGAGCTTCTACTATACAGGCTCAAGAACTCAATTTTATCAGATCACCCAGAGGTGATAATTTTTAGGGAATTGCATCATACTGTACAAGCCTGTAGAGACTAAACAATTAGTTAAGAGTGTAATTTTATTAATATATAATGGAAGTATACCTCTCTTGAAATCTGAATATCCATGCCTTTTATTCAAGAAATCCACTCCCTGTCTTGATCTCTAAATACTCAAGAAACCAAACTCGGCCGGTGCGGCTCAGTGGTTGAGCGTCGACCCATGCACAAAGAGGTCACGGGTTCGATTCCCGGTCAGGGCACATGCCCAGGTTGTGGGCCTGATCCCCAGTGGGGGGCATGCAGGAGGCGGCCAGTCGATGTTCTCTCTCATTGATGTTTCTGTCTCTCTCTCCCTCTCCCTTCCTCTCTTTATAAAATCAATAAAGAAAAAAAATTCTTTTTTTAATTCTAGAAACCAGATTAGTCATGTGAAGACTTCTTAGCATGCCCAGAGGCAGAGCACAGGGAGCTGGGTATTCTCTGTTTGTTTTGTCCAGTTTGAGGTGGAACAAGGAGTCATCCCTGTTCCTGGCTGGTGATCCTCCAGTCACAGTGCCCCTCTGCCACTGTTAGTGCTGAATAAACAACAGCAAATTCTTAGTCTTTGGCAATCGTTTTCCCAGACTCAGTCCAGGTCACTCCCTTCCCTTCCCTTCCCTTCCCTTCCCCTCCCCTCCCTTCTCTTCCCTTCCCCTCCCCTCCCCTCCCTCCCCTCCCTCCCCTCCCTCCCTCCCCTCCCTCCCCTCCCTCCCCTCCCCTCCCCTCCCTCCCCTCCCCTTCCCTTCTCTTCCCTTCCCTTCCCTTCCCTTCCCTTCCCTTCCCCTCCCCTCCCCTCCCTCCCCTCCCCTCCCCTCCCCTCCCCTCCCTCCCTCCCCTCCCCTCCCCTCCCCTCCCCTCCCCTCCCTCCCTCCCTCCCCTCCCCTCCCTCCCTTCCCTCCCCTCCCCTCCCCTTCCCTTCTCTTCTTCCCTTCCCTTCCCTTCCTTTCCCTTCCTTTCCCTTCCTTTCCCTTCCCTTCCCTTCCCTTCCCTTCCTTTCCTTTCCCTTCCCTTCCCTTATGGCCTTTGTCATGTTACAGTTCATTAAACAACTGCTTATTTTACATTCTATTTCTTATTGTCTCTCTCATGAAGACTTAAGACACCCTGATTCTAAGTGTGGAAAACAAATATTCTTTATCTTTCAAAAACCATTGTGAAATATGACACCCATACAGAAAAGTGCACAAAACAAAGAAGTACTACCCAATGGTTATCATAAAGCAAACACCTGTACAACCACTACCCAAGTCAAGAAATAGAACATGCCAGCACCCCAGAACCCACTGCATGCCCTTTCCTGTTGCATTTGTTCTCTACTCCCATCCACCTTTCTAATCATTTCCTTGTGTTTACCTATAATTTCTCACCAAAATATGCACTTCTTTTTTTTAATCCTCCCCCGAGAATACTTTTCTATTTATCTTCAAATAGAGTGGGAGAGTGAGAGAGGGAAAGAAAGGGAGAGAGAGAGAAACATCAACGTGAGAGGGACACATTGACTGGTTACCTCCCACATGACCCCAACCAGGGCCAGGGATGAACCGCAACTGAGGTACATGCTCTTGGCCAGAATCGAACCCTCAACTCATTGGTCTGCAGGCCGACACTCTACCGCTGAGCTAAATCAGCCAGGGCCAAAATATGGATTTCTAAACCCTATGGCTGGGTGTGTGTATGTGTGCATGTGCGCAAACATCTGACCTCTTCTCGAGTCATTCATATGGTTGCACATTGCTAACTTATTTTCATTCCATCCTCTGGATATAACACAATTTATTTATCCATTCTATTGTTGGTAGACTTTCTAATCATTTCCATTTTCTGTTATCAATTTGTCAAGTTCTGTATTTGAAAAACTTTTGAGATTTTGGTTAGAATTGTATTAAATCTACAGGTCAGTTTTTTGAATTGATGCACTTATAGTATTAAGCCTTCTCATCCATGGATAAATATCACCATTTACTTAGGTCTTTTTAAAATTTCTTGCAGTAACTAGAACAAATATTTCAAAAGTTCATATGGAATCAAAAAAGACCCCAAATAGCCACAGCAATCTTGAAAAAGAAGGACAAAGTAGGACAAAGCTACTGTAATCAAAACAGCCTGGAGATGGCGGTGGGCAGGACCAGAGGGAGGGTGAGTGTGTGAGAGATTGAGCTAGTGCGTGAGAGTGTGAGTGGATGCAAAGGTGGACGACCAGACCCCTGCAGTGCAGAGACGTGGAGCAGAAGGTTCCTGTGCTGTGGACCGAGCAGCCGGCTACCGAGGTAAGAAGCCCTTCAGGGCGCTTCTCCCTGCGCCACAGGGAGGTCCCACCATTTTGGAAGATCCCGGGTATTCCCTGGGAGGAGACAGTGGGAGCAGCTAGAGCCCAGCAACCTGAGCCACCAGCACACCTGGCACCAGTGGACACTCTGTGTCAACACAGACCTGTGTACAGTGAGGGAGCTCCCAAGGTGCTGGTCATGGAAGCAGGGGACAGCCCTGAGCTCAGCATCATCCCACATAGTAGCAGCCCGATCAGAGTCTGGATATACCTCCAGCAACAGAGGCTGGGGAGCAGACATCCATCCCCAGACAACAGAAGCACAGACCAGCAGATGAGACCCATCCCCAAAATCTACAGTGAAAGCTGAGCAGGAGTTGAGCCCCACGGGGCAGCAGCACTCCCCAGCAGCGGGACCTGGGGCTCCACAGAGCCCTGTGCGGTCCAGTAGCTCACAAGTGCAGTGGGAAGCCAGAGCCCCAGAGAGACTGGTGTGATCCAGCTGCCTGCCCGTGGGAACTGCAGGGTACAGGGGCACCAGAGAGGCCTGTGAGACGCAGCAGGGACTGTGTGATCCAGTTTCCCACAGGACCTGTGGGGTGCTGAAGCACCAGGGAGGACTGTGCCATCCAGTTACCCGCGGGATCTGCAGGGTGTGGGGGCAACAGAAAGGCCTGTGCAACCCAGCTGCACACAAGATAGGCTTAGAGGATGTGAAAAAGGAGGCGGAGTGAATAGAAGCCATGCAGATGATTTCCCAGGACCAAAGGGGAATTACAACTAAAATAAAGACAAATCCTCAGAAAAAAAGCAACAGAAAAGCAGCAGATCAGGACCATATAACCAGGGACACTGGTAGGATCTGCAGAGGTGCGAGAGGGTGGTGGGCTGGGAGCCCACGGACAGCAGCAGTCTTAGCTGTGAGCAGTGCCCTTGGAGAATAAAGACCAAGCCTGCTCCACAGCCCAAAGAGCAAGAACAGAGTACTAAAATAGCCACAGCCACTCACCTAGGGGCTACGACAGAGGGAGGGCACACTGGGCTGAAATTCAGTGGGGACACCCGGGATTTGGAGGGCACTCAGAGTTTTTGCTGAGTTGCGGCCACAAAGGACGATGGCCAGTGTGCTCCTTCCCCGAGCTGTGGGGAAAAGCAGCAGCTCCCCCCGCCCCCTCAGAGATTCAGCCTTTCCCAGGTGAGGCAAAGAAATAAAAATTGAGGCTTATTAACAACCAGCATCTATCCCACTCTCTGGAAATCCCCTTAGGCAGAACACCAGGGCTACGTTCCAAGGCACTGAGTAACTGAGACTACTAGCCACCAGGAAAAAGCTAGAGGATAACTGAACCTTTCCTGGGCTTGCAAATCTACCCAGGAAAGTAAGACTTGACAGTGGTGTTTAACGTGGGCCCACCCAGGCTCATCCAAACCCAGTACAGGGAGCCACAAACAACAGAACACCAACACCTACAGGGAAAATTTGGCAGGCTCCAAAACCCACTGAGATAGCCAAAATGGTGAAACAAAGAAACAAATCCCAAATGAAAGAACAAGCGAACTCTATCAAAGATGAGATCAATGAAATGCAGCTAAGCAAATTATCAGAGGTAGCGTTCAGAGCCATGATCTTGAGGAAGCTCAATAGCATGAGTAAGGACATAAGCACCATGAGTAAAGATATAGAAACATTGAAAACCAACCAAGTGGAAATGAAGAATGACATAGCAGTAATTAAAACACATTGGAAGGACTAAACAGCAGAGTAGAGGAAGCTGAGGACCGAATCAGTGAATTAGAAGACAGGGTAGAAAAAATCAACCAATCAGAAAACCAAAAAAAAAAAAAAGATTAAAAAACAGGAAGATAGCTTAAGAGAACTGTGGGACAATTGAAAACATAATAACATTCGCATCATAGGAGTACCCGAAGAGGAAGAAAATGGGCAAGGGTTAGAGAATATATTTGAAGAAATAATGACAGAAAACTTTCCTAACTTGGTGAAGGAAGAAGGCATTCAAGTTCAAGAAGCACAGAGAGCCCCAAGTAAGAAGAACCCAAACAGCCCCACACCAAGACACATAGTAATCAAAATGCCAAAAATTAAAGACAAAGAGAGAATCCTAAAGGTAGCAAGGGATAAGCAACAGGTTGCCTATAAAGGAAACCCTATAAGGCTCTCAGCTGACTTCTCAACACAAACACTACAGGCCATGAAAAACAAAGATCTGAATCCAAGACTACTCTATCCAGAAAGGGTATCATTCAAAATAGAAGGTCAAATAAAGAGCTTTCCAGACAAAAAAAAAAAAAGGCTAAAGGAATATATTAACACAAATCAGCACTGCAAGATTGCTAAAAAAACAACAACAAAACAACCTGCTGTAATTAGTAGCAGAAATAGGAAGAAAAATGGAACCACAGTAAACAAAAATGGCAATAAATAAGTACATATCAATTATCACCTTAAATGTGAATGGTTTGAATGCTCCCATAAAAAGACACAGAGTAGCTGACTCTGTGTCCTCACCTGAGGACATTTTTCCATTCTTTATTCAGACAGAACAGGAGAGAGAGAGAGGAGAGAGAGAGAGAGAGAGAGAGAGAGAGAGAGAGAGAGAGAGAGAGAGAGAGATGAGTGGCTGCCACCCGCACACCCCAACCAGGGCCAGGGACAAACTGCAACCAAAGTAGATGCCCTTAGCGGTAACTGAACCCCGGTCTCTCTGGACCACAGACCAATGCTCTAACCGCTGAGCCAAACCAGCCAGGGCATTGACATCTTTTATTAGCTTCAGAAAGTTATTTATTCTTTCCTATGAGTTATTGTATAGGCATGTCCAGTTTCATCAAACACATTTTTTGCAAGACTTGAGATGATCATGAATTTTCTTTTAATTTATCAATGTGATGAATTCTATTATTGATTTTCTAATGTTAAATCAATGTGCATTCTTAGGATAAATTCAATTTGATCATAGTATATTGCTTAATTCAGCTTGTTTTATTTTAAGATTATTGCACCTATATTCGTTAATGAAATTGGCCTGTCTTCTCTTTCTAGTACTACTTTTTCATTTTTATCCTTACCCAAAGATATGTTTACTAATTTTTTTAGAGAGAGAGGAAGGAAGGGAGAGAAAAGAGAGAGAGAGAGAGACAGAGTCAGAGAGAGAACAAGAACATCGATGTAAGAAAGAAACATTGATCAGTTCCTTTTCATACACTCCCTGACAAGGGATTAAACATGCAACCTAGGTATGTGCCCTGACTGAAAATAGAATGTACAACTTTTTTAGTGTATGGAAGGATGCTCTGACCAACTGACCCATCCAGCCAAGGCTCTAGTACTATTTTTGTTGGGTGTTAGTATAAAAGTTATGCTAGCCTTCCAAAATTAATGGGAATTTTTTTCTGTTTTCTGGAAGATCTATATAAGAAGCCATCTTTCCTTTCTTCAAGCCATTTGGGTCTTGAATTTTGACCATCAGACATTTTTAAATTGCAGCTTTAATTTCTTTAATAGTGATAGGACTAAGATTTTTTGTTTCTTTTTTTGCTGGTTAGGTTGTATTCTTCTATTAATCTTTCCATTTTACCTACATTTTCAACTTTATTGGCATAAAGTTGTTAATAATATCCTCTTATTTTTGTGGTGAAGTTTCTTTTCATTTCTTATGATTGCTTTTTTGTGCCTTTTTCTTTTCATTTTATTTACTTTTTAAATTGTTGTTGTTGTTGTTACAGATGTTTCTCCTTTTTTACCCCATTGGCACCCCTCTCCCCATCTCCCCCACCCCCACGCCCTGTCCCTGGCTTTGTTGTCCATGTCCATTGGTTATAAGTTCTGTAGTTTATCTCTTCCCATCCCCCTCACCCCCTCTTCTGAGGGATGTCAGCTGTGCCCTTCTTCCATGTTTCTGGGTCTACCATATTCCTCAGACTGTTATGTTCATTATATTCCATATATAAGTGAGATCATGTGGTATTTGTCTTTTTCTGCTTGGCTTGTTTCACTTAGGATACTACTTTCCAGGTCCCTCCATGTCGTCTCAAAGGATAAGAGATCTTCCTTTCTTACAGCTGCATAGTATTCCATTGTGTATATGTACCACTGCTTTTTTATGCATTCGTCTACTGATGGACACTTGGGCTGTTTCCAGATCTTAGCTATTGTAAATAGTGCTGCTATGAACATGGGGGTACATATATTCTTTCTGACTGGTGTTTCAGGCTTCTTAGAATATATTCCTAGAATTGGGATCACTAGGTCAAATGGCAGTTCAATTTTTAATTTTTTGAGGTAACACCATAGTGCTTTCCACAGTGGCTGCACCAGTCTCCATTCCCACCAGCAGTGTACTAGAGTCCCCTTTTCTCCACACCCTCACCAACACTTGTTGTTTGATGATTTGTTGATGGCGGCTATTCTGACAGGTGTGAGGTGATACCTCATTGTTGTTTTAATTTGCATCTCTCTGATGATTAGTGACACTGAGCATTTCTTCATATGTCTCTTGGCCATTTGTATGTCCTGTTTGGAGAGGTGTCTAGTCAGCTCCTCTGCCCATTTTTTAATTGGGTTCTTTGTCTTCCTTTTGTTGAGTTGTATGAGCACTCTACATATATTGGACATTAACCCCTTATCTGATGTATCATTGGCAATGATGTTCTCCCATACAGTGGGTTGCCTTTCCATTTTGGTGGTCATTTTTTTTTTGCTGTGCAGAAGCTTTTTAGTTTGATGTAGTCCCATGTGTTCATTTTTTCCTTTGTTTCTGTTGCCTTAGGTGATGCAGCAGTGAAAATTCTGCTGCGTATGATGTCCAAAATTTTGTTGCCTACATTTTCTTCTAGGATTTTTATGGATTCACGGGTCACATTTAAGTCTTTTATCCATTTTGAGTTTATTTTTTGTGTATGGTATAAGTTGATGCTCTAGTTTCATTTTTTTTTTTTTTTCGCATGTAGCTGTCCAATTTTCCCAACACCATTTATTAAAGAGGCTGTCTTTACTCCACTGTATGCTCTTGCCTCCTTTGTCAAATATTAATTGAGCATATTGCCTTGGGTCCATTTCTGGTGTCTCTATTCTGTTCCACTGGTCTATATGCCTGTTCTTGTGCCAGTAGCAGGCTGTTTGGATTACAGTCGCTTTGTAATATAACGATATCTGGTATTGTGATCCCACCTACTTTGTCCTTCTTTTTCAAAATTGCTGTGGCTATTCGGGGACTTTTTTGGTTCTATATGAACTTTTGAAGAATTTGTTCTAGTTTTGTGAAATATGTCGTTGGTATTTTGATGGGGATTGCATTGAATCTATAGATTGCTTTGGGTAGTATGGATATTTTAATGATGTTAATTCTTCCAATCCATGAACAAGGTATGGGCTTCCACTTTTTTTATATCTTCCTCTATTTCTTTTTTCAATGTCCTGTAGTTTTCTGCAAGTAGGTCCTTTACTTCTTTGGTTAAGTTTATTCCTAGGTATCTTAATTTTTTTGCCGATGGTAAATGAGATTGTTTTTCAGTTTCTCTTTCTGTGAGTTCATCATTGGTATATACAAATGCTGTCGATTTCTTGAAGTTAATTTTGTATCCTGCTACTTTGCCAAATTTATTTATTAAGTCTAGTAGATTTTTGATGGAGTCTTTAGGGTTTTCTTTGTATAATATCATGTCATCTGCAAATAATGACAGTTTCACTTCCTGCTTTCCAATTTGGATCCCTTTTATTTTTTCCCCATGTCTGATTGCTGTGGCTAAGACTTCCAGTACTATATTAAATAAGAGTGGCGAAAGTGGACATCCCTGTCTTGTTCTTGTTCTTAATGGAAATGTTTTTAGTTTCTGCCCATTGAGTATGATGTTGGTTGTAGGTCTTTCATATATCGCCTTTATTATATCAGGATATGATCCCTCTATTCCCACATTGCTGAGCGTTTTTATCAGAAATGGATGCTGGATTTTGTTGAATGCTTTTTCAGCATCTATTGATATGATAATGTGGTTTTTATTCTTCATTTTGTTTATGTGGTGTATCACATTTATTGATTTGCGAATATTGTACCAGCTTGCATCCCTAGAATGAATCCCACTTGGTCATGGTGAATAATTTTTTTGATGTATTGCTGGATCCAATTTGCTAGTATTTTGTTCAGGATTTTGGCGTCTATGTTCATCAAGGATATTGGCCTGTAGTTTTCTTTCTTTGTAATGTCTTTTTCTGGCTTTGGAATTCGAATTATGCTGGCCTCATAGAACAAGTTTGGAAGTCTTCCTTCTTCTTGAATTTTTTGAAATAGTTTGAGGAGAATGGATGTTAGTTCTTTTTTGAATGTTCGGTAAAACTCCCCGGTGAAGCCATCTGGGCCTGGGCTTTTGTTTGCTGGGAGAGTCTTGATTACCTCTTCAATTTCCTTAGTTGTTATTGGTCTGTTCAAGTTTTCTGTCTCTTCCCAGTCCAGTTTTGGGATACTGTGTGTTTCTAGAAATTTGTCCATTTCACTTAGATTGTCAAATTTGTAGCCATATAGTTGTTCATAGTAGCTGTTAACGATCCTTTGTTATTTCTGTGGTGTCGCTTGTTACTTCTCCGCTTTCATTTCTGATTTTGTGTATTTGGGTTATCTCTCTTTGTTTCTTGGTGAGTCTAGCTAAGGGTCCATTAATCTTGTTTATCTTTTTGAAATACCATCTCTTTGTTTCATTGATCCTTTGAATTGTCTTTTTGGTGTCTATGTCATTTATTTCTGCTCTGATCTTTATTATTTCCTTCCTTCTACTTGGTTTGGGGTTTTCTTTTTGTTTGCTTTCTAATTCTTTAAGTTGTGAGGTTAGACAGTCGATTAGAAATTTTTCTTGCTTCTTGAGGGAGGCCTGTAGTGCTATGAACTTCCCTCTCAGAACGGCTTTTGCTGCATCCCATAGATTTTGTGTTGTTGTGTGTTCATTTTCATTGGTTTCCAGGATGTTTTTAATTTCTTCCTTGATTTACTCAGTAACCCATTCATTGTTTAATAACATGCTATTTAGCCTCCATGTGTTCAAATGTCTTTGCATGTTCTTGTTGCAATTGATTTCTAGTTTCATGCCATTGTGATCTGAGAAGATGCTTGATATGATTTCAATCTTCTTGATCTTGTAGAGATTTAGTTTGTGTTCTAACATGTGGTCTATCTTTGAGAATGTCCCATGTGCACTTGAGAAGAATGTGAATTCTGCAGTTTTGGGGTGTAATTCTCTGTAGATATCTATTAAATCCATTCGGTCTAGTGCTTCATTTAGAGTCTCTGTTTCCTTGCTAATTTTTTGTCTAGAGGATCTATCCAGTGGTGTTAACGGGGTGTTGAAGTCCCCTGCTATGATTGTATTGCTGTCGATTTCTCCTTGGAAGTCCTCCAGAAGATTTTTAATAGATTTTGGTGCTCCTATATTGGGTGCATATATCTTTATCAAGGTTATATCTTCCTGTTGGATAGATCCTTTCAATATTATGTAGTGGCCTTCTTTGTCTCTAGTTATGGCCTTCATTTTGAAATCTATTTGATCAGATATGAGTATTGCTACCCCAGCTTTTTTTTGCTTTCCATTTCCTTGTAAAATTTTTTGCCATCCCTTCACTTTCAACCTAGGTGAGTCTTTTGTTGTGAGGTGGGTCTTTTTAATCATTCTCACTGGGGGTTTTATCAATTTTATTAGTCTTTTCAATTTTGGCTTTGTTGATTCTCTCAGTTGTGTATTTTCTTCTATGTTTATGCTTTCAAATTATTTCTTCCCATCTACTTTTTAAAAAAAATCCTCACCCAAGGATATGTTTGCTGATTTTAGAGAGAGAAAGTGAGAGTGAGATTGAGAGAGAGGGAGACATTGATGTGAAAGAGAAACATTGATTGCTTGTCTCCCATATGCACCCAACTGGAGATTGAACCCACAACCTAAGTATGTACCCTGACCAGGAATCAAACCCACAACCTTTTGGTTGGACTACGCTGCAACCAACAGAGCCATCCAACCAAGGCTCTTCTTAAAGAAGAAACTTTAACATTTCTTGCAATACTGATTTGTTGGTAATGAACTTCTTTAGCTTTTCCTTGTCTGGAAAGCTCTTTATATATCCTTTGATTCTAAATGATAGCTTTGCTAGGTAGAGTAATCTTAGTCGTAGGTCCTTGCTTTTCATCACTTTGAATATTTCTTGCCAATCTCTTCTGACCTGCAAAGTTTCTGTTGAGAAGTCAGCTGACCATCTTATAGGAGTTCCCTTGTATATAACTATATAACTGCTTTTCTCTTGATCCCTTTAAGATTCTCTCTTTGTCTTTAATCATTTTCATTTTAATTATGATGTGTCTTGGTGTAGGCCTCTTTGAATCCATCTTATTTCCCGAACTTGTATATCTATTTCCTTCACCAGGTTAGGGAAGTTTTCTGTCATTATTTTTTCAGATTGGTTTTCAGTTTCTTGCTCTCTTTTCCTTCTAGCACCTTCATGATGCAAAGGTTGATATGCTTGAAGTTGTCCCAGAGGCTCTTAACACTATGCTCATTTTTTTTTATTACTATTGTTTTTTCTCTTTGTTGATCTGAGTGGTGTTTTCTGCTTCCTTCTCTTCCAAATCATTGATTTGATCCTCTGCTTCATCTACTCCACTTTTGATTCCCTATAATGTATTCTATATTTCTGACTATTTTTTTTTATGTTTTCTATCTCCATATTTGTGTTTTCTATCTCTTTGTTGAAGTTCTCACTGAAAGCATTGAGCATCCTTATAACTAATGTTTTGAACTCTACATTTGTTAGATTGCTTGTCTCTGTTTTATTTAGTTCTTCTTCTGGAGCGTTGGTCTATTCTTTCATTTGGGACATGTTTCTTTATCTCCTTATTTTGGCTGCCTCCCAGTGTTTATTTCCATGTTTTAGATAAATCTTCTATGTCTACTGGTCTTGGTAAAGTGGCCTTATGCAGTAGATGTCCTAAAGAGTCCAGTGGCACAGCTCCTGGTCACCCATGCTGGGTGCTCCAGTTGTACCCCCTCACCCCCATGTGGGCTGTGTGCACCCTCCTATTGTAGTTGAGCCTGAGTGCTATTGACACATCAATGGAAGGAATTTACCTCCTGGCCGATTGGCTGAAAAGACTGGCTGTGAGCAGTATAGAAGATCTTCTGTACAAGGGCCAACCCCACAGAACAGGACTCACTTCGGCAGGGCTCTGGTGCCCACTGAGTCTGCCCCTTGAGTGTGTCACTTGTGAAAGTGGTTGGGCGGTTCTTTTTTTTTTTATGCTCACCTGATGACATTTTTCCATTTTTTGTTCAGATAGAGTGGGAGGGAGAGAGAGAAAGAGAAACATTGACATGAAAGGGACACATTGAGTGGCTGCCACCCACACGACCCAACCAGGGCTGAGGACAAACTGCAACCGAGGTACATGCCCTTAGCGGGAACCGAACCCAACTCTCTTCGGACCACACGCTGACGCTCTAACCGCTGAGCCAAACCGGCCAGGGCAGGGTTGTTCTTCAGTGTGGTCTGAAGCTGTCCACCTGGGGCTCTGTCTCTGGGACCTCCTGAGAGGTACAGGCCAAGGACAGCTGGCACTTGTGCCCTGCCCAGGGCTACTGCCCTGTCCTGCCCTGTCATGAGTTAAAGAACAGTCTGAAGCCCTGGCCGGTTGGACTCAGGGGTTAGAGCATTGGCCTGTGGTCCTGAGAGACCTGGGTTTGGTCCTGCTGAGGGCTCATACCTCGGTTACAGTTTGTCCCCGGCCCTGGTTGGGTCATGCGGGTGGCAGCCACTCGATGTGTCCCTCTCACATCGATGTTTCTCTCTCTCTCTCTCTTCCTCTCTCTCCTTCCCACTCTATCTGTACCAAAAAAAAAAAAAAGGGAAAATGTTCTCAGGTGAGGATAAAAAAAAAAAAAGAAAGAACAATCTGCAGATGGCTGCTACTTATGCTGGGCTTGGAGGTGCCCAAGAGAGGCCAAGCTGGGAACCTTGGCCGGCCGCCTCTGGTGCCAGGCCTGGGGCCCTGGGTACACAGAAGCCAGATGTTGACTCTCTGAGAGATTTTAGGAAAGTTTGCAGCATGAGCCAAGTCAGGCCATTTTTATGGGAAAGCCACTGGAAATGGCCTTGGTGGGCTAGAAAATTGGATGGGGTGGGGTCTCAGGGAATCACCAGGGTGGGGTGAATAGTGTTAACCAGGTTGATAGAGACTCAGATACAGGGTCTGCCTGCTGGCTCTGTGGGAGGAGGACTCAGAAAAGGAACAATGGACTCTGTCAGCACTTCTGTCTTGGAGAAAGCACCCCCCATCCCAGCTCTTGCCCTGATACCAAACAATTCAGTTCCTTCCCATATGTCTCTGGCATCTTTCAAGATGCTTACCAGCGCTAGAGCTCAGAACTAGTGAGTCTGAATAAGTCTATGTGCAGGCCCTTTAAGAGGAATGCCTGGGCCCAGCTGGTGTGGCTCGGGGGTTGAGCATTGACCCATGCACCAAGAGGTCACTGGTTCGATTCCCGGTCAAGGCACATGCCCGGGTTGTGGGTCTGATCCCCAGTGGGGGGCATGCAGGAGATGGCCAATCAACGTTTTCTCTCATCAATGTTTCTGTCTCTCTCTCTCCCTCTCCCTTCCTCTTTAAAATCAATAAAGAGAAAACAATTTTTTAAAAAAGAGCAATGCCTGGGACCTCAGAGGCCTTCCATCTCACTCAGCTGCAATTTCCACTGGTTTTTATAGCCAGAAGTTTTGGGGATTTCTCTCCTCAGCACTGGAACCCTGGGCTGGGGAGCCAGGTGTGGGGCTAGGATCTCTGGCTCCTCAGGGAGAACCTCTGCAGCTAAGATATCCATCCCAACTTTTAACTGTCACACATGGGTGTGGGACAAGCCTGTTTCATGTCTCTGCCCCTCTTACCGCTCTCAACATGTGGCTTCTTCTTTATATCCTTAGCTATAGGACTTCTGTTCAGCTAGACTTCAGGCAGTTGTAAATAATGATTATTCTCTAGCTTAATTGTAATTTTGATGTGGTTGTGAGAGGTTCCAAGCAAGTATCATGTTTACCTATGCCATCATTTTGACCAGAAGTCTGACCATGTATTATTTTAAAGTGCATTTTGGAACATATTACTCAGAAGTGTAGTTTTGAAAGATATAGAGATATTCCAATTCTTAAATTCTTAGCCTATTTACAGTGTGGTTAGAGAACATATCTGTTATATATCAATCCTTTGAAGTTTGTTGGGACTAGTATTTTGGCCCAGCATATAGTCAAATTTGATAGTCAAATTTTAAAATGGACTGTATCGCCCTGGCCAGTTTGGCTCAGCGGTTAGAGCGTCGGCCTGGGGTCCGGAGAGACCCGGGTTCGGTTCCCGCTAAGGGCACATACTTCGGTTGCAGTTTGTCCCCGGCCCTGGTTGGTCATGCGGGTGGCAGCCACTTGATGTGTCCCTTCACGTCGATGTTTCTCTCTCTCTCTCCGTTCCTCTCTCTCCCTCCCAATCTATCTGTACAAAAAAATGGAAAAATATCCTCGGGTGAGGATAAAAAAAATAAAATAAAATAAAATAAAATAAAATAAAATAAAATAAAATAAAATAAAATAAAATAAAATAAAATGGACTGTATCTGTCCAGCCGGTGCAACTCAGGGGTTGAGCGTAAATCCATGCACCAAGAGGTCGCCAGTTTGGTTCCCGGTCAGGGCACATGCCCAGGTTGTGGGTCAGATCCCCAGGAGGGGGTGTGCAGGAGGTGGCCAGTCGATGTTCTCTCTCATCAATGTTTCTAGCTCTCTCTCCCTCTCCCTTCCTCTCTCTCTCTCACATCAATAAAGAAAAATAATTTAAAATAATAAATAAAATGGATTGTATCTTCAAGCCCTGGCTAGGTAGCTCAGTTGGTTAGAGTGTCATGCCTGTATGCCAAGGTTGCAGGTTCAATCCCCAGTCAGGGCACAACCAATGAGTGCATGAATGTGTGGAGCAACAAATCAATCTCTCTCTTTCTTCTTCCTCTTTTTCTCTAAAAATCAACAAATTAAAAAATAAAAATAGTCCTGACTGGTTTGGTTCAGCAGTTAGAGTGTCAGCCTGCGGTCTAGAGACACCCAGGGCACGTACCTCGGTTACAGTTTGTCCCCGGCCCTGGTTGGGTTGTGCGGGTGGCAGCCACTCAATGTGTCCCTTTCACATCAATGTTTCTCTCTCTCTCTCTTTCTTCCTCTCTCTCCCTCCCACTCTATCTGAACAAAAAAATGGAAAAATGTCCTCGGGTGAGGATAAAAAATAAATAAATAAAATAAAATAAAAATTAAAAATAAAGTGGATATATCTTCTTGAAAATAATGTATTCTGCAGTTGTTGGGTACATTGTTCTACATGTATCCATAAATTTGTTAATTACAATGTTTCAACTCTTCTACAGTATTTTTGATGTCTTGTCTACTTGTTGCACTAATTACTGAAAAAAGTGCATCATAATTTCCCACTACAAATATGGACTTGTCTATTCTTCATATAATTCTTTCTATGTATGCTCTATCATGTTACTATGTTCATATAAATTTAGAATAATATTTCATTATTGAGAATGACCCTCTTTATTCTAGTGATGTTTTGTATTTTAAAGTATGTTTGCTATTAGGATTGCTACACTAGTTGTTCTAATAGTATCATAATGGTACATAATTTTTTATAATTTTCCTTTCACTCTTTATCCCTATATTTTAGACATGTCTCTTGTCCTTAGCCTGTATCAGATTTTGTTTCTATTCAGTGTGATAATCTTTATCTTGTAGCTGGAGCAGTTGACCTTCTTACCTTTAATGTAATGATTGATCTTACTGTCTTTACCGTGATGGGCTTTCTGTGCATCTCCCCTGTTCTTTGTTCCTTTATTTCTTTATTGCCTTGGTTTAGTTTGGTTGAGTTTCTTTTTCTTTTCAACAAAAGACGAATATTTATAGAGCGCCTTTTATGTGCCAGGCACTGTTAGAGAACACCCCTAAAGAAAAAAGAGAGGCAGAAGATGCAGATTCTGAGGGAGAGGAAAGGGGCAGTTGAGGGAGAGAAGCCCTCAGGGGCGAGGCCTCAGGCCTCCTCTTCAGCCTCCTCACCAGAATCCTCCTCCTTTACTGGGGTGGCATCCTGGTACTGCTGACACTCAGAGACGAGGTCATTCATGTTGCTCTCAGCCTCAGGGAACTCCATCTTGTCCATGCCCTCACGTGTGTTACCCATGGAGGAAGGCCTTCTGGCAGAACATGGCAGTGCACGGCTCTGAGAAGCACCTGGACAGCTCTTCGTAGGCGGTGCTGTTGCCAGTGAAGGTGACCGCCTGGAGCGGAATGTCACAGACAGCTGTCTTGACATTGTTGGGGATCCATTCCACGAAGTAGAAATAATAATTTCCCTAATCTTCTCATTCCCCAATCCCTATGGTAGGTAATCTAGGTAACCACTCATCTACTTTCTGTCTCTATGAATTTGCCAGTTCTGGACATTTTGTGTAAATAGAAACATAGAAACATACAATATCTGTCCTTTTGTGTCTGGCTTCTTTCACTGCGCATCATATGTTCAAGGTCTATGCATGCTGTAGCGTTTGTCAGAATTTCATCCCTTTTAATGACTGACAGATATTCCCTTGTATGGATAGACCACATTTTGTTTATCCATTCACCAGCCTATGGACATTTGAGTTGTTTCCACTTTGGGCTATGATGAATAATACTACTGTGAACATTTGTGTACATGTTTTTGTGTGGATACAAGTTTTCATTTCTCTTTACCCAGGAGTGGAATTGTTGGGTCATATGATAACTGTATGTTTAACCTTTTGAGGAACTGCCATTTTGGCTTTCAAAGCAGCTGCACCACTTTACATTCCCACCAGCAGTGTATGAGGCTTCCAATTCCTCCACATCCTCACCAACACTGCTATTGCCTTGTTATTATTTTTTGTTGTTTTTTTATTGTGGCCATCCTAGTGGGTATGAAGGGGTATGTCAGTGTGGCTTTGATTACAATTCCCTGGTGATGAGTAATGCCCCCATATCCTGACCCGCCTGAAAGAGCAATACTGCCTTTGGTTGTTACTTCTGGTTCTGCGTCCAGCTTCCCTGCATCACCTTCATCCACCTGATGGAGGTGAACTGGCTGAACTTCTTCTGCAGGAAGAAAGAAGGACATTTCCAAATCTTTGTCAGCAAGACTAGCAAACGCTTAATCCCATCTTTGTTAGAATTTTCCCTCTATTTCAGCTTTCCCATTAGGGACAGGTTTCACAATGTTCTTTAATGCTCAGAGTCACTCACCTCCTTTCTTCCCCCCGCCTTCCCCATTAAACAAGGGCAACTTACCCAATTTATATATGATTTTTTTAAAAACCTCCCTGCCAGGGACCCACTGAAGATTAGCAAACACCATGTAGGCCCTCCGCTGAAGTCTCCTGTGGGCTCACCTCCTTGTGCCCCTCCCACACCAGGACAGGTTTTCCTAGTTCTATGAGCTGGCTTCCTCCCTGCCCTCTCCTGAGGTCTGGACTCTGGCCAGCAAGTTGACTTCCTGTATGCTGATTGATAGCATGTGGGCTTGGTGACTGTGCCCAGGGTTGTGCATGGCAGGGCCCCCATCACAAGCAGGTGAGGGTTGGCCCACTGCCAACAGCTCAGGGGAGGGAACACTCAAACATGTGCATTGTACCCCCAACAGAATTGCTTTCAGCTCCTCAGAAATATCTGGCTGAAACCTTCCCAGTTTAGGCAACCTTACAATTGAGTAGGAGAAGACCTCTCTTCTTTCTCTCCTACCTTTAGTGTGGTGCTAAGGAAAGGATAAAATGTCACAGCATTTTCATTTAGCACCATGCCCTTGGATTAAATCCCCTTTCCCTACTCTTTGTCCTACCACCTTTACAGCCAGTCAAGAAAGATTAAATATAGGGTATCCCCCAAAAACGTATACACAAAAAAGTGTAATTATAAAACCAGTGTTTATTAAAATACATTTCATTTTCAAAATGTAATAGAATCTACAGACACCCTGTATACATTCTGGGGGGACAAACACCCTGTATTTCTGGAAGGGAGGGGAATATCCCAGTAGAAGAGTCAAATAGAATGGCTAGAAAAATCTAACAGTGGTTTGTTTTTGGTCCGTGGCAATGCCAGCTGGCCAGGCAAACCCCACATGAAAACCCAGCCAAGGGGAAGCCATCAATGTGTTGTAGTTCATGTGTCACCTAGAACCAAATCAGAACAAGATTTCCTCCCCTCAGGACACTGGTGTTTCAAAATCTCTAACAAGAACCTTCCTGGATTATAATGATTATAATGCAGGTATGAACCGCTGTTAGAAAATTTGAAGGTGATTTGTTCCCTTTATAGAATGATTTGCCAGAGCATTCCTCATGAAGAAAGCTGCCCCCAGAGATTTCAAAAGGGCATCGGATTGATATTCAAAAAGCCATTTGGCTGACAAACGTTCATCTGAGTGTCTCTTGGGTGCTAGGCACCATTCTAGCTCTCAGAGTAAGCACGGCAGAGCTCTCCTCTTCAGGAGTGTCCATGCCAGTGTGGGCTTCAGTCAACAAAAAAGCCAATGGGTTATTTTAGCTGGTGATAAAAGGATAAAATAAGATAATGTGGTAGAGAGGACCTGGGGTGAGGCTGGGGTCCCAAGGAGGTGACACTGAGTCACACTCAAAGTAATGGAAAGGAGGCAACCTTGTGATGGTCTGGCAGGAGACTGTTCTGTGTGGAAGAAACAAAGTGGTTTTGCATGTTTGAGGGGCATGAGGAAGACAGGAGCTTGTAGCATAATAAATGGTTATGCAATGGAGGTGGGGTATATCACGAGTCTTATAGCTGGTAATGGGTTGGAATCCTTACTCTAAGGATAAAGGGAAGCTGCTGGGGGGGGGGGGGTTAAGTGAGAAGTGGTATGTACTGATTTACAGTTTGGGGATCCCAATTGTGTTTGTGTGCTGAGACCTTGGTATACAATATTGCCACATGATTTGGATGAAACTGGATGTCAACCAATTTCTTTGATCCTTGTATAAAAGAGAGAACAGGCCTTCCCCAGTGTGACAGCCAGCATCTCTGGTGGACAAGCCCTGGAGGCACATGGGGGGAAAAGAAGAGGAAGCTGGGGAACCTGGCAGGAGGGCTGGCCCCTGAATGAGTATAACCCACAGTCCAAACCTCAGTCCCCTGAGGAGAGGCTTGTTGAGAACTCAGAGTGGAAAGGAGATAATCAGACTGAGTGTCTGTCAGGCTTCTGGCCGTTCATGTATGTTATGTCTGTGAATCCTAACAAATACCTTGAAATGTGTGTTTCAGTTATCCATTGCTGTATAACAGATTACCCCCAAAATGTGATGACTTAAAGAACAAACATTTATTATGTCACAATTTCCACTGGTCAGAAATTTAGGAGCAACTTAATTAAGTGATTCTTGTCCAGGGTCTCTCATGAGTTGCAGTTGAGATGCTGGCCAGAGCTGCCATCATGTAAAGGCTCGACTGGGGCTGGAGGACCCACTTCCAAGATGGTGCCCTCACATGGCTGTTGGCTGGAGGCCTCAATTCTTCAGTGGGCCTCTCTTCATAACACGGCAGCTGGCTTTCCCCAGAGTAAGTGATCAAGAGCAAGAGAGGGAGCAGGCAGGAAGCCACAGCACCTTTTAGAACCAGTTCTCCAAGGTCACACACTATCCCTTCTGTTTTATTCTATCAGAAGTGACTTACTAAGTTTGGCCCACTCAAGGGAAGAGGAACTAGTCTCCACCTCGTGAAGGGAGGAGTATCAAAGAATTTGTAGACATACTTTAAAACCATTACAATAGCCCTGGCTGGTTTGGCTCAGTGGTTAGAGCGTCAGCCTGCAGACCAAAGAGTTGTGGGTTCAATTCCCGTCAAGAGCACATACCTCGGTTGTGGTTCATCCCCAGCCCTGGGGGGTTCGTGGGGGAGGCAACTGGTCAATGTGTCTCTTTCACATCGATGTTTCTCTCTTTCCCTCTCCCTCCCTTCCTCCTACTCTTTCTGAAGATAATTAGGAAAAATAAATAAATAAATAAATAAATAAAACCACTACAATAGGCAGCATCATTCCCATCCCAGGTTGAGAGTTTTGAATTAACTTGCACCAGGTCACACTGCAAGGAAGTGTCAGGAGTGGGACTGAACCCAGGTCTCCAGAGCCTGATGCCATGCTGCCCGGGGAGGTAGCCACAGCCCAGGTAGCTGCTGCACTAGTAGAGTCCACAGGCCTCACCAGTGCTCTCGAGGAGAAGTCCGTGTCTGCGAGAGTGCTCAAACAATTGGCCGCCGCTGTTCGCCAGGCCTTGTCTGTTCTCTCCAGGCATGGCAGCTGCTCTAATGGCCAGAGCAGTGGCTGTGCCATTTTATAGGATCAGCCAGCCACACATTTGTTTTATTTACGGTACATGTACCCCTCTTTCCCCCAGTTCTCTGGGTACCCCACACAAGTGCTGGGTGCCAGGCCATTTGACAAAGCCACCTGTTACAGGGTGGGCTTGCTGGGCCTGGTTCCTCCCTTCCTCGGGTGACTATTTTCCAGACCCACCAGCTCAACTTGCATTTCCAAAAATGTCAGAGTTCAGCCATGGGTCCAGTCTAAGACCAAATCTGGGCCCCAAACTTGGGTTTCCCTATGGGAAAATCAAGACAGTACAGTAAGGGCCAAAGGGAGTGTGTGCCCAGGGTGCCCACTGAGCTCAAACACAAACTCAAATCCAGATGCTACATATAGCATGGTGCCTGGGTGAGGGCTGGCTCAAGGCCTGAAGGGGCCAACCCACCAGGTAGATCTTAGGGCTCTCAGTGGAGTGAGGCTGGGAAGGTGGGACCGGCGGCCTCCTTTCTCTGCCCTTGGTCCATCCCGGGAGGTGCTTTGGAGTCTTGCAAGAGCCGAAGGGGATGTGGTGATGGTATGTGATAGAACTTGTTTGATCACTTCCAGCTATGCAATTAAGAACAGACTGATGCTGTGGGGAATCCGCGGCCAGCTGCCTCTCCACAGTACAGGAAAAAATGCTCTGACTTCTGAGCTTTAGATGATCCATTTATAAAATGGGAATAATAAGAACAGCATCTACTTCCCAGGGCTGTTGAGAGGATTAAACAAGATAATGTGTGGAAAGCTCTTAGCTTATCCTTGGCACATAGTAAGTGCTCAGAGGACAACAGCTGTCCGAGTTCATCGCGACCATTCAGCGGGGTGGCCTAGTTTCATACGCTTGTGTTGATGCTGGTCTAGGAATGTTTTTATGGGGCTGGCCTGCTCTCCATTAGTACTGTGCCTCATCAAGGAATGCCATGATCCCATCAATATCGACTCTTACTCTAATGGCCTTCAATTTGCCCTCTGCAAGTCAGACTCCTGAAGAGTCTGGAAGCAGAGGGAGGGAAGGAGTCAAGGCCCTGGTAGGAAGCAGAACAGGAGAGAGTGGGGCCCACCTGCATCAGACCTACCAACATCCAATGGCCGCTCGCGTCTACTTGCCCTGGAACCATTTTACACTTCAAGATGTGTCTATGTAAGTAGGTAAATATTGTTAGTGTGGGAGATTGTATATGTCACCATTTACCTGTGGGCTGGTTGGAAGTATTGAGTAGCAAAGGGAGGACAAAAGCACCCATCAAAGTTCATGACTGGATGCATGCTGGCATACATGGAGAGACAGAGGGAAGTGGGAAGAGGAACAGAAGTTGGTAAAGAGAAAGAAGAGGACACCAATTATCAGGACAGGGTGACCAAGGAAGCAGAAATTCTGGACCGTGGTCCTAGCTCCACCTCCTAAGAAGAAGTCAAGCCCCGGCACCTATAACTCTCAGCAGCTTTTCTACAAAGTAGCTCTGTTCTACCTGACCTCTTGAACAAATCAGCCTGCCAGCCTATATTTGGGGTGCCGAGGCTTATTGTGCACTTCATGGAATAAGATGTCAGCATTCCTATTAATCTGCTATTTGCCAACAAGCCTTTATTATTTACCTCAGAGATAGAACAGAGAGGCCATCACCTGTACAGGGATATATAAATGTACACAACCACATATGTGGCATTTAAAGGCTTCTATGTTTCATGAGTCATGTGGACCAAACATGATTCTGTCCCTTATTTAGAACCCTGCAATAGACAGGACTCCACAGTTTTTGCTGGGGCTAGCCTTAGGCACATCACTAAACATCCGTATGCCTCAAAGTGAGGAAAAGCCATAAGTACACAGTGAGGTAATGATCAAGGCATCCCTCACAGATTCCCAGCTCCACTCGGGCATCCTGAAGCCACCTTATGGCCACTCACACCAGGACACAAAGGCAGGAGTCCCTACTCTCATGAAATCCTACATAGAGTTCCAACTGTGTGCCAGGCTTTCTCAGTGGCTGCAATTTGGGGGAGGCTGACATGGGTGATGGGGTCTGTGTTTCCTCCCGCACACCCTGTGTTGCAATCAGCACCAGCTCTGTAAGCTAGTGGCAGGTGGGGCTATTCATGCCATCTCTGCTTCTGAGGGGCCCTTAGAAGCCCAGACACAATGCAGTAGAGATCCCTGTCCTCCGAGAGCTCACAGTTTGTTCTTACTATTGCCATAGAAATGGAAGCCTAGGCTGCTGCAGGGGTTCAGTTGGAGACTCCAAAAATATGTCCAGCCCTGGCCAGTTTGGCTCAGCGGTTAGAGCGTCCACCTGCGGTCCGGAGAGACCCGGGTTCGGTTCCCGCTAAGGGCACGTACTTCGGTTGCAGTTTGTCCCCGGCCCTGGTTGGTCATGTGGGTGGCAGCCACTCGATGTGTCCCTTCACGTCGATGTTTCTCTCTCTCTCTCTCCCTCCCACTCTATCTGTACAAAAAATGGAAAAATATCCTCGGGTGAGGATTAAAAAAAATATATATATGTCCACCTGGAATCTCAAAATGTGACCTTATTTGGAATAAAGATCTTTTCAGAAGTCATTAGAGTAAGGACCTCAAGATGAGATCATCCTGGATTATCTGTGAGGGCCCTGATTCCAATGACAAGTGTCCTGACAAGAAAAAAAGAGATATTTGAGACACACAGGGGAGATGGCCGTGTGAAGACCTGAAGACAGAGGCACGGATTGGAGTGATGTGGCTGCAAGCCAAGGGATGCCAGAGCCAACAGAAGGTGTAAGAGACAGGAAGGATCCTCTCCTAGAGCCTCTGGAGGGAGCATGGCTTTGCAACACTCTGATTTCAGATTTCTGGTTTCCAGAATTGCAAGACTGTAAATATTTGTTGAGTTAAGCCCAAAATTTCTGTTGTTTTAACCAAGTTGGTAAATTGTCTTGGCAGCCCCAGAAAACTAATGCAGGTGCTGTTATGGAAGGCTGGAGTCTCAGGGAGGCAGACTCTGAGATGGAGATGAGCATGCAGGAGGTATATTAGGAGTGCTCTTGTGGGGAAAGTAAGGAGGCAGGACTGGGCAGAGGGAGAAGTTCAGCTGGATGTCAGAATGGCACTTGAGTAGGGTTGGGGTGACCAGCTAAGCCTTCTACACCTGCATCTATTACCTAGGACACAAACTCCCTAGGAAGGGGATATGACCTTGGATGAGGCAAGTGTCCTCAGTCAAGGGAAATTCCCAGAGCATTCACACAGTTGAGGGACTAGATCCTTTAGGCCTGAAAAGGATAAGAGGTGTGTAGTCATGGAAGTGTCCCTGTAGCCCTGATCTCTTTTTGGCCAACAATGGGCAAAGGGCTCTCCCACTTCAGCAGAAAGAGGGCTGCCTCACTCTGATCTAACGCAACCTAGAATGCAGCATCAACTTTGTGACAGTCCCAGCCCAACTGTCAGTGTGAGGCTCCAGGATCACCTGGTTTATGGACATCCCCTATGAGGGAACCTGCCTGAATAACAGTGAGTTATAGTCACAGGGACACAAGAGGAGCCTCAGCACATATTCCTGATTCCCTGGCCTGATCCCTCTCCATAGTTGACTATGTAAACTCTTGGCCAACCTAGCAGTAATGTCACTAATTACATATGCTTGTCATGGATGCTGATGGTGCGTTACACAGTGAGGATTACTCATGGCACCAAGTACATGTCAGGAGAATCTTGTTAAAAATGTGTTTGCTCAGCCCTGGCTGGTTTGGCTTAGCAGAGAGCGTCGGCCCGAGGACCAAAGAGTCTGGGGTTTGATTCCGGTCAAGGGCACGGACCTCAGTTACAGTTTGGTCCCTGACCCTTGTTGGGGTCGTGTGAGAAGCAACCAATGGATGTGTCACTCTCACATCCATGTATCTCTCTCTCTCTTACTCTCTCTTTCCCTCCCTTCCTCCCACTTTATCTGAAGATAATGAAAAAATATCCTCTGATAAGGATTAAAAAAAAGTGTTTACTCACAACTTAACTTCCATCCACACTTGTTCTCCATCCACACTTGGTCTTTGTCGTGTGTTGTATGGTCATCTGTTCTTAACATCAGATGAAATTCCTGCTGATGGCTCCATGGGATCAGGTGGAGTCCCAGTGGTGGCTGAGCATCTTGACTCAACCCACTGCAGGCCTTGCCTGCACACAAGTCATCAGTAGGTGTCTAGGCGACTCCTTTGGCCTTTTCTTAAAGCTGATGATGTTCTTCAGTAGTTTGCTTGTTTTTTTAATGGGGTGGACCACAATTGAGGTATGTGTCCTTGACCAAACTGAACCCACGACTCATTGGTCCACAGGCCAATGCTCTAACTGCTGGGCCAAACTGGCCAGGGCTCTTCAATAGGTTTTAATCCTTCATTTAACGATGCTTCCTTTGGTCACTGGGTTTTTCTCATGAGTTTTAAAACCAAATCTTCTTAAATTGCTCAAGTGATACATGAATTTGTGTTTAGTCTTTTCCCCTTCTAGTTTTCTTTTTAATTTGTTCTTTCTTTATTGATTTGAGAGAGAGAGGAAGGGAGAGGGAGAAAGAGAGAAACATTGATGAGTGAGAACATCCATCAGCTGCCTCCTGCATGCCCCCCACTGGGGTTTGGGCCCACAACCTGGGCATGTGCCCTGATCAGAACCGAACTGGCAACCTCTTGGTGCCTGGGTTGACACTCAACCACTGAGCCACACCTGCAGGGCTCCCCTCTAGTTTTTGACCCAGACGCAGAGGACTAAGTGACTCGTGGTCTTCGGTTCTGGCTCCATCTCAGCAATGGTGTGTGCAAGGCCTCTCTTTCATGTTATAAAGACGTGGCCAGCATGCCCACGGCAGACTGCAAGGCCACCCGCCTGCGATGTGACCATTTCCGCTTTCCCCAGACAGAAAACGGGATGTGGGTGGCGGTCAAGATGGCGGCACCCGCCCCGCGGGCAGCCATGACCCGGAGCTTCTGGGGCAGGGGCCAAGCATGGAGGCCTGTTGCTAGGAAACAGAAATTCCCAGGCTGCCTTTCCTATGCAGACTCTGACTTGACAGATCTCTGGCTTCAGTTACTCCAGCCTGTGGAAGTGGCAGGCAGCAAGTAGATAGAACGCGGAGCCAGGCCAAAAATCCCAAATCTGGCAGACAAAAGTGGATGATTACTCATAGTCTACACTCTCTCTCATGCCAATAAGAAGCGGCCTGTTGAAGATGTGCAGCCTCCAGAAGGGCTATTCTCCCCAATACTCAACTCAGATGTTTCCTCAATGGACCACACAACCAGGGCTCTGAGAGAACAAGGGCTCTGGGACGTTCTTGCAGAGAGCAGAACCGGGGTAGGGGGGTGGACGTCGGAATGTACCTATGGTGGACTGGTGACCACTCTTTCCCAATCTCCCCTCTCCCAGTGAGAGTTATTTGGGGTGGTTTTCCTGACCCCCTTCTAGAATACCCTATTCATGTGCTGGGGTTGGTTGAATTCATCATTCAGCAATAGGTGGCCAGATCATGACGACTGGGATCCCAGACCTAGCAGAAAGGAGAGAAAATCACCCAGACATTACAGCCTTCGAGTAGGATACTGTGACTGGATAAAACTTTGACTTGTCTGCTCTGGGGGAGAGAATAACACATTTTATGTATATAAATGCATTTTTGGCCCTGGCCTGTTCGGCTCAGCGGTTAGAGCATTGCAGGCGGACCAGAGAGTCCCGAGTTCGGTTCCTGCAAGGGCCCGTACCTCAGTTGCAGTTCTCCCTGCCCCAGTTGGGGTCGTGTGGGTGGCAACCAGTCGATGTGTCTCTTTTGCATGGATGTTTCTCTCTCTCTCCCTCCCACTCTTCCTCCTGCTCTATCTGAAGATAAATGCAAAAATTCCCCTTGGTGAGGATTAAATAAATAAATAAATAAATGCATTTTTGTAGCTGTAAGGAAGGAGGGTGTGTAAAGAGAGAAGGTGTGTGTGGCTGCTAGGCATTCTGAAAGGGGTAGGGGAGAGCTGTGTTCCCAGACTTGGATCCCTTTGCTCATCTCTGGTTACTGATCTCTGATTTTCTTTTGCAGACCCACCCATCCTCCATTCCCAGCTCAGATGAGGCTGAGTAAGTGAATCAGGATGAAACCCATCTGGGTATTACACTCTCCCGGCAGGAATGATGGGTTCAGGAAAACACAAGGCCCATCAAAATTCAAGGAGGCTTTTGCTGGGACTTATGGGAAAGAGTCTTCAGCTACTAATGTTGCAGCTACCACCTCTGTCCTACCACCACATGAGACCTGAGACTGAAGTCAGCACAAGGAGGGCCAGAGAGGAGCCAAGCTTTGATTGTATTATTTGAAACCCTGAAGCCAAAGGCATCTGAAGCCAGATCTACTTACAGATTCAGGCCTGGCTGTATCATTTGCAGGGTCTGATGCAAAACAATAATATAGACCCCTTGTTCCAAAATCAGGAGCAAAGTGCCATTAAATGTACTGAAATATGAAGCTCTTGTCTCTCTCCCAGGGTTTCTCCCTCTCAACTTCTTGTGATATTATTATTACTAATATTTGCTATTGAATGTCATTCTAAATCAAAAGAAATTACAGTTGTAAATTATCAGCATGAATTTTGCCCTCATCTTTACATTGTACAAGACCAGTTTTAAATGCAGATATGAGCATTTAACTCATATGTGAAATTACTAAAATTGCATAATTTGTATTACATTGCACAGCACATGCATGCATTTTGTTCTTGCTAGAACAGTAGAAATACTGCTCAAAAGCTAACTCAACTGTTTTGTTTCACTTCTTGATTGGAGCACCCTCTATTCACACTCTCAACCTCCAGCTTACGGATTCATAAAGGAAGGATGGAAAGGAGGAGAAACCACAGCTGTACCTTTCCTTCTACATCCTCGTTTTCAGTGTAATTGGTTGGCAGGTGCAAGGATATGACATGCAATTATGGAAGGTAGGAGACAGTTCTTTGAGCATTCTGTTTCTTAGAATACCATTGCCTTCTTTCTGCATTTGAAGCAAATTCTGATTCAGAAGGTGTGGCCTCTTGGGGGTGTCAGTGCCACCGAATTACTCAGTCACGGATGTAAAATACCTTCTGCTCACTTTTAATCTTGCACCGTCCAGTACACCAGAAGTTTGAGGTTTCGATTCTAGGTCAGGGCACATACCCAGGTTTCATGTTGGATCCCTGGCTGGAGTGCAAACAGGAGGCAACTGATTGATGTTTATCTCTCACATCAATGTTTCTCTCTCTCGCTATCTCTATCTCTCTCTCTCTCTTTCTCTCCCCATTCCCCTCTCTCTCTCAAATCAATAAAAACATATCCTCAAGTGAGGATTTTAAAAAAGAAAGAATTGCCAGTGACAGCAGACCATTGCCCCAAGCACAGAGCCCTCTGACCCTCTGAGTGCAGGCTGCAGGCCTCTGAAGCCAGCCCCAGACTTTGCAGCTTATGTGAGACCATAACTTCTCTTTGGTTAAGACAGATGTGCTTTTAGTTACCTACAACTAAAAGAATCCTAATGGATAAGGATCTCTCAAACATAGCTTCTGTTTAACATTCATTCATTCAGCAAGCATTTTCTAACTGTCAGGCTTCACAATGAGGGCAGTCAGTGTGATGGTTGCAGTGAACTGGGGCAGCAGACTCCGGGCGGGATGCAGAGGCTTGGCCGCCTGGCTCTCCCTGAAGGATTTGCCTCACATGGAAGCAGATGCCACCTTAAACCTTTTTAAACCTGGGAGGTGGGGGAGGTGGGTAGGACTTTGTTGGGCAGGTGGAAAGGGGTAAGGGGGTGGGGGTGGGAGGAAGAGCAGCAGATGAACCTGGAGGAGGGAATGTGTGGTTTGGGGGAAACTGCAAATGGGGGCTGTAGCAGATGGTACAATTGCCACACAGCTTACTCGTAGGACAATGATTGTCAAGAACATCCGAAGACAGGTATTTAGGGCCTTATGTTCTGAACTTAAGATTTTCTTTTCTTCTGTTTTTTTTTGTTTTGTTTTGTTGTTGTTTTTTAGAGAAGAAGGAAGGAGAGGGAGAGAAACATCGATGAGTGAGAACATCAATTGGTCGCCTCTTGCATGCCCCCCACTAGGAATCGGACCCACAACCTGGGCATGTGCCCTGATCAGGAATCGAACTGGCGACCTCTTGGTGCATGGGTCGACACTCAATCAGTGAGCCACACCAGCTGGGCTGAACTTAAGATTTTATTCTATTTATTTTTTTATTAATTTATTTTTGTTACAGATGTTTCTCCTTTTGCTCCCCATACACCTTCCTGCCCCCTGCCCCCCCACCCCCTGCATTGTTGTCTATGTCCATTGGTTATGCATACATGCATATAAGTTCTTTGTTTCATCTCCTCCATCCCCCCTACCTCCCTACCCTGAGGTTTGTCAGCCTGAACCATACTCCTTTCTATGTCTCTGGGTCTATTTTGTTCATCAGCCCACCTTGTTCATTATATTCCAAAAATAAGGGAAATCATGTGGTATTTCTCTTTCTCTGATTGGCTTATTTCGCTTAGCATGATACTCTTAAGGTACATATATACAATGAAATACTATGCAGCTGAAAGAAAGAAAGATCTCTTATCCTTTGAACTTAAGATTTTAGGTGTTATCCTGCAGGCAACTAGAATAGCCTGAAAGGGCTTTTAAGCCATTTTTACTTGTTTGTTTATTTGAAGGATCTTTTTGGAAGTGGTGCATAGAATAGATTGGAGCAAATAAGAAATAAGATGAGGACACTATTATAAGAGTCCAGATTAGATATGGGATCCTCAATAGTAGCAATAGGGCTGGAAATAAAATTGATTCAATGTCGGGTGAGGGGGCAGGGTTGTTTAGGACCCTCCTGTGTCTCTGATTTAACACCTGGGCAGATGCACTGAGCCAAGGAATACAGGTGCAGGTCTGGGGTCAGGTTGCGAGCTAGGGAAAATGGACAGGTTGGACAAGCTGGGTTAGAGGTGTTGTGGGTCAGCCAGGTAGAGATGCCTAGTAAGAATTTGATTGCACAGGTATAGGCCTTGGGAGGAAGATGAGAATTTGGGAGTCTCCAGAAAATAAGCGGGAGTTGAAGCCATAGGTGGTTGAGATGATCTAGATAATAAGAAGAGAGAAGAGCTGAATTTGGAGGCCTGGGTATGTCAGTTTTTTAAAATTTTCCCCTCTTTAAATTTTTATTTTTATCTAAGATATACATCAACATAAAGAGTAAAGGAATTTTACAAGATTCATTACAAAAAAGATTATTCTCTGCCCACACACCTAACTTTTAACTCTTTTAGCTGATTTCTCCCGTTATTTACCTCCCTATCACTATATGTAATATATTTATATTCCTTCTTCTTAGCTTTTAAATTAGAGACACTTTCTATTGTAGAAGACCAGCATTTCACTTTCACGCACCTCCTCCAATACACGCTCTCACTCACACACACATCCCCTGCCCTTATCATCCAAAATTAAATATATAGGTTTTTTTCTTTCTTTTTTGTTAGATCAGTGTTTGGGTTTTATATTATTATATAGCACACTATTCTAACCTCTGAGCCACATGAATGCTACGATTACTTTTTCTTTCCTGAGCAACATTTTTTCCTGTTTTTTATTAATTTTGGGTTTTGGTTTGGTTTTTGGCTTAGTTTTTTTGTGTGTGTTGTTTTTAATTTACTGATTTGAGAGAGAGATTTATTGTCTCGCTTCTCTATGCATTCATTGGTTGATTCTTGTATGTGCCCTGACTGTGGATTGAACCCACAACCTTGGCATATTGGGACAATGCTCTAACCAATAACCTACCCGACCAAGGCAGTTTTCCTTTTTTTTAAATTCTCACCTGAGGATATTTTTCCATTGATTTTTAGATAGAGTAGTTGGGAGGGAGAGAGAAACATCGATGTGAGAGAGATATATCAATTGGTTGCCTCCTTCACGGCCATAACCAGGGCCAGGGATGGAACTGAGGTATGTGCCCTTGACCAGAATCAAACCCGCAACTCTTTGGTCCAAGGGCTGACACTCTAACCGCTGAGCCAAACTGGCCAGGGCAGTTTTCTATGTCTTTTGCTGTTGTATTTGTTTATTATTATTATTATTTTTAAAATCAGTAATACAACTACAGACTCTCTCCCAAGTAGGTAAAAATCTCTCAATATGTTCAAACACATTTTCTTGTACATTCTCACCTGAGGTTATTTTTTCATTTATTTTTAAATAGAGTAGAAGGGAGGTAGGGAGACAGAGGGAGAGAGAGAAACATGGATGTGAGAAGACAGATCGATTGGTTGCCTCCTGAACAACCCAGATGGCCCAGGGATCAAACCTGCAACCAGGCACGTGCCCTTGACCAGGAATCAAACCCAAGACCCTTCAGTCCACAGTCTGATGCTGTAATTGCTGAACCAAACTGGCCAAGGCCAAACATATTTTTAAAGTCAATTTTGTCTCGAAGAAATCTACCCCAGAGTTTGCTGGCTTCTTCAGCAGGACTGACTGTATAGCAGTCACCCTGGGACCTCCTTTCACCCTCACTGAAGCAGCAAAATTCTAGAAATGACCCCAGTGAACCTGGCCCTTGATACTTTACACATCAAAAGGGATGTTACAGGTGTGATTCAGGTTCCTAGTAGGGGAGAGTTTCCAAGTGGGCCTGACCTAATCACATTACTCTTTCCAAGCAAAGTTTTCTTTTGGCATGTGGTAGAGGAGGAAGTCGGAGAGACTCCAAGAGGGACTCAATGTGCTGGACTGTGACATTGCAATAAAAGACTTATACATTTGGCCTTCTTCCTAGTTTCTGGCACAGGGCTCCTAAAACTCTTGTAGTTTCCTGAGTGATAGGGATGAGAGGATCATCTGTTGGTATTCATAATAAGCCTCCTTCAACCATACCTGAGTTTATGCTAATGAGATGACCCTAGGTGGGCCCCTAGATAAGTTTCAGGATCAGGGCATGTTGCAGGAGAAACCAACCCTGTGGTCAGAGTTGGAACTTTCAGTCCCACCCCCCAAACTTCTGGGAAGGAAAGAGGGATGGAGTTCATCACCAATAGCCAATGATTTAATCAATCATGCTGATGGGTTGGTAACACATCATGTACCTCTTTAACTGGCTGTTTTATTTGTGTCATTTATAATATTCTTTATAATAAACTAGTAATAGTAAGTAAAGTGTTCCCCTGAGTACTGTGAGCCATTATAGCAAATTATCCAACCCAAAAAGAGGGTCATGGGAACCCTCGATATGTAGCCAATCAGATGAAAGTGTGGGTAACCTGGGAACCTACTACTTGCAATTGGCATCTGAAGAGGGAGGCAGTCTTCTGGGACTGAGCCCTCAACCTGTGGGATCTGTACTAACTCTGGGTACTGTCAGAATTAAATCATAGGATACCCAGTTTGTGTCCATAGAGAACTGGAGAATTGTTTGGTGTGGAAAACATACACATTTGGTGTCAGAAGCATTGTGAGTAGAGAGATTTTCCCTTTCCTGATGTTTTCTGTTGATGAGATGGAGAGGGCAAGGACCTAACGGTGGTTAAGAGCTGACAAGATACCCCCATGTTCATAGCAGCACTATTTACAATAGCTAAGACCTGGAAACAGCCCAGATGTCCATCAGTAGACGAATGGATAAAAAAGCAGTGGTACATATACACAACGGAGTACTATGCAGCTGTAAGAAAGAAAGATCTCTTATCCTTTGAGACAACATGGAGGGACCTGGAAAGTATTATCCTAAGCGAAACAAGCCAAACAGAGAAAGACAAGTATCATATGATCTCACTTATTTGTGGAATATAATGAACATAACAGTCTGAGGAATGGGGTAGTCCCAGAGACGTGGAAGTGGGGTACAGACTGACAATCCCCAGAAGAAGGGGGGTGGGGGAGAGATAAACCACAGAACTTACATGCATGTATGCATGACCAATGGACATGGACAACAAAGCTGGGGATAGGGCAGGGAGGGGAGGGAAGGGGGGAATTAGTGGGGGGAAAAGGAGAAACATCTGTAACAAAAATAAATTAATTAATTTAAAAAAAAAAAGACAATGGGGCCTTTAGTCCTACAACTACAAGGGACCAGATTCTGCCAATAACTGAGTGATCTTGGAAGTGGATTCCTCCTCAGATCCTCCAGGCAAAAATGTGGCTCAGCTAACACCTTGAATTCAGCTTTGAAAGACCCCAGACAGAAAACCTAGCCAAGCCCTCGCCCTGATAACCTCTGACCTATGGAAATGGGAGGTCAATGGGCATTGTTTTAAACTGCTAAATTTGTGGTAATTGTCACACAACAACAGAGAACAAATACACCTGTCCTGGGGGGGGGGGGGCATCACTTCTCTCCTGAATAGCCTCTCATTTTACTGTGTCTCATTTCTTGTTTACTCCCTGGTTTAAGTTTGGCACGTCTACCAGTAACTTCCAAAGAAAAGTGCTTCAGGAGCAAATTTGCATGCCTAAAATTGCCTTTATTCTTTACTCACACTTAATAGAAAGTTTGGCTGGGTATACACTTCTAGGTTGGAAACCATTTTCTTCCAAAATTCTGAAATTATTGCTTGTCTTCTAGTTTCTAGTGTTGCTGTTGAGAAGTCTATTGTTATTCTGATAGTTGGCTCTGTCCCCCTAAATTTTAGAATTTTCTCTCTGCCACAGTATTCTGAAATTATACGATGATGTGCCTTATGTGTATCTCTTTTCATCTAACCAGCTGGGAAGAGTCACCCTGAGACATGGGCAAGAGAGTGTCCTCTGTCCTAGGCCCTATACTTCAGAGAGACCCTCTCTGGTTGTGCTTCAGCCATGTTTCTTTCCATAGGACAAAGAATCTACTGGGCAGCTCAGATCCCACACTCTGACAGTAACCTAGGTACATACTTGGAAACCAGGAATTCCTTGTCCAAAGTGTCCAAAGCCCATTTTCAGGAACCATTTGGTCATCTTCCCTAGATCTGATCCAGGTACAGACCATAACACTCTTATTTGCTTATGCTCTGGAGTGACCAAGAAACAGCTCTTTGTGGAGATAGCAATGGAGCTTGGAATGTCCACATGCATGCAGCTGAGGCCTCTTATGGTGTGGGACACCTCTAGGAGTTGGAAGAAAAGGAGAGCAGGTGAAGGAATGTCAGCAGGAGCCAGCAATCTCCACCCTTCCATCTTCTGGGGCAGAACTCCAAATAGCCTGAGTATTCTATATTAGAACCTGGCCTTCCAGGTAGTTCTGAAAGTATATTTGTCAAGGTAGGAGGATAGAACATATTTTACTTATTAGTTTGTTAGCTTTGTTTATAACTTAAAAAATTTAGACATATACCATATTGGCCTTCATTTATACTCCTATCCCATACCCTACAAGTGTTAGGAGTAGGCTTAGAATTGGGCATTGGTGGGTATTCATTCATCTGGAAATTTGTGTCTATTCATTCTGGGAAATTTTCTAGAGTTATTTCTTAGATGATTTCCTCTCTGCCACTTTCTCTATTTTTCCCTTCTGAAGCTCTGATTATTTGTATGTTGGACTGTCTATGTAAGTTTTCTAATGTTCTTAGCTTTTTTTTTTTTTTATTTCCTTTTCTTTCTGTTTCTTTCCTTCTCTCTCTCTCTGATATTTTTTCCTCCTCCAACCTTTCCATTTAAAATTGTTCATTTCTGCTATCATATTTTTAGTTTCCAAAAGTTTTTTAAAGTCCTTTGAGCCATGGCTGGGGAGCTCAGTTGATTGGAGCATCGTCCCATACAACAAAAAGGTTGTAGGTTAGATTCCCAGTCAAGGCACATACCTAGGCTGTGCATTTGATCCCTGGTCAGGATGAGTAGGGGAGGTAACCAATCGATGTTTCTCTCTTTCTCTGTCTCTCCCCCATTCTCTCTCTCTCTCTCAGATCAATAAAAAAAATCCTCTGATAAGGATTAAGAATGATAATAATTATTATAATAACATAATAAAGTCCTTTGAATGTTCCTTTTAAAAATGCAATCTCTTCTTTTTGTTTAATGCGTTATTTTATTTTCTCCCTGCATGGTGTATATTCCCTCCAGACTGTTCTTTTTTATTTTTTGTTTGTTTGCTTGCTTGGTTTTCTTTTAGAGGTGGTGCAATTATAAGATGTGTTTCTCAAATGTCTGATTATCCTTGATCACCTACTCTTATTTGAGAATAGGCTGCTGAAAGGCAGACTGGAAGCTCTGTGCATGTGGAAGGGCCTTGTCACATTCACGGCTGTCCAGCTGGCTGAACCCCAGCTGTGAACACCTTTAGTTCTGTTATCTTGGTCTGGTCAGAATCCTCAGAGAAGACCTTCCCATCTCCTGCCTGGATAGTCTGGGCCTGAATGCCACTTCACAGGATCTGAGTCAGGGAAGAGCTGCTGGGATTCTCTGCATTCATTTGTAAAATTGCATTTACTATTTCTGTTTTCAGTATCTGACCTTTGCTTTTATAGCATCCAGTGTTCCCCAGTCCAGACAGCCTCCCTTTGACCCCATCCAGCATCTGTCTTCTTTAACTTAGTCATGATACTTTTTAGTTTCATTCAGGTCATAGCATGTATCAATAGTTATTCCCTTTCATTGCTGAATAGTATTCCATTGCATAGATATACCCCATTTTATCCAGTCCTTTACACTGTTTCCAATTTTGAACTATTGTGAATAATGCTGCTAAGCATCTCTGTGCAAGTCTGTACATAGATACATATTTTCATTTCACCACTATTCATCTCCAGAGCTTTTTCATCACCCCATCCTGAAAATCTGTACCCATTATACACCAATTCTCCATTCTTCCCTCTGCCCAGCTCCTGGTTACACTATTCTACTTTCTGTCTCCATGAATTTGATATTCTAGCTACCTCATGTAAGTGGATTCATATATTAGTCCTTTTGAATCTGACTTATCTCACCTGGCATAATGTTTTCAAGGTTCATTCATGTTGTATCATGGGTCAGAATTTTCTTCCTTTTTATTATTATTTTTTTTTATCCTCACCCGAGGACATTTTTCCATTTTTTACTCAGATAGAGCAGGAAGGAGAGAGAGGAAGAGAGAGAAACATCGATGTGAAAGGGACACATCGAGTGGCCGCCACCCACATGACCCAACCAGGGCCGGGGACAAACTGCAGCCAAGGTACGTGCCCTTAGCGGGAACCGAACCCAGGTCTCTGTGGACCACAGGCTGACACTCTAACCGCTGAGCCAAACCGGCCAGGGCAGAATTTTCTTCCTTTTTAAATAATATTCCACTGAATACATATACCACATTTTCTAAAACTTATACTACATTTAAAAATGTCTAGTCACTTTATTAGTACACCTGAAACCAATATAATATTGTATGTCAACTTTAACTGAAAAATAATTTTTTTGTTTTGTTAGTCCTCACCCAAGGATATTTTTCCATTGAGCTTTAGATAGAGTGGAAGAGAGGGAGGGTGTGAGGGAAGGAGGGAGGGAGGGAGGAAGGGGGAGAGAGAGAGAGAGATTGGTTGCCACCTGACCTGCAATTGAACTCATGACCCTTTGGTCCTTGGGCTGACACTCTAACCACCAAACCAAACTGGGCAGGGCTAAAAGAGAAATTAAAAAAAAAAATAACATACACCCTGGCCGGATTGGCTCAGCAGTTAGAGCATCGGCCTGTGGACCAAAGAGACCCGGGTTCGGTTCCCGCTAAGGGCATGTACCTCGGTTGCAGTTTGTCCTCGACCTGGATGGAGTTGTGTGGGTGGCAACCAGTCGATGTGTCTCTCTCTCATCGATGTTTCTCTCTCTCTCTTCCTCCCTCTCTCCCTCTCGCTCTATCTGAAGATAAATGCAAAGGTGTCCATGGGTGAGGATAAAATAAATGAATAAATAAAATTAAAAAATAAAAAATAATATACACTACAATTTGTGTTTCCATTTGTGTTTCAATAGCCCTTTGGGTTGTTTTCATATTTTGGCTATTGTGAATAATGCTGCTATGAAAGTGGGTGTACAAATATCTGTTTGAGTCTCTGCTTTGACTTCTTTGGGGTATATACACAGAAGTGGAATTGCTGGATCATAGCGTAATTCTATATTTAATTTTTTGAAATAACATCATATTGTTTTCCACAGCAGCTGCATCATTTTACGTTCACATAAGCAAGGTGGCATAAGAATTCCAATTTCTCCACATCCTCACCAACACTTACTATTTTCTGTTTTTGTTTTGTCTTTTGGATATATATGTATGCCATCCTAGTGAGTGTGAACTGGTGTCTCACTGTGGGTTTGACTTGTATTTCCCTAGTTCTTGGTGATGTAGTAGCTTTTCATGTGTTTATTGGCTGTATGTATATCTTCTTTGGAAAAATATCTACTCAAGTCCTTTGACCATTTCTTAATCAGGTTGTTTGCTTTGTTGTTGCTGAGTTTCAGGATTTCTTTATATATTCTAGATATTAATCATTTACAGATAAATGATTTGCAAATATTTTTTCCCATTCTGTGGGTTGCCTTTTACTCTAATGATAGTGTTCTTTATGCATAAAAATTTTCAGTTTTGATGAAGTTCAATGTATCTGCTTTTTTTTTTTTTTCACTTGTCTTTTGATGTCATATCTAAGAAGATGTTTAACTTTTCATGCATTGTCCAACTGTTTTTCCAAAGTGGCTGCACCATTTTATAATCCTACCAGCAGCAATACATGAGCCCTGTTTCTCTATATCCTTGCCAACATTTGTTATTGACAAGGTTTTTTGTTTTGTTTTTTCCTCACCCGAGGACATTTTTGCATTTATCTTCAGATAGAGCGGGAGGGAGAGAGGAAGAGAGCGAGAGAAACATCGATGTGAGAGAGACACATCGACTGGTTGCCACCCACACAACCCCAGCCGGGGCCAGAGATAAACCAACCGAGGTACATGCCCTTAGCCAGAACCGAACCCAGGTCTCTCTGATCCGCAGGCCAAAACTCTAACTGCTGAGCCAAACTGGCCAGGGCTGGTTTTTGTTTTTTATTGTAGCCATTCTAGTGGGTATGAATTATTTCTCATTGTGGCTTTAATTTGCATTTCCCTAATGATTAATGATTTTAAGCATCTTTTCATGTACTCATTTGCCATTTATATATTTTCTTTGGTGAGGGTCTAATCAAATCTTTTTCCCATTTTTTTATTTGACTATTTGTCTTCTTACATAGTTGCAAGAATTCTTTGTATATCCTGGATACAAGTCCTTTAGCAGATATGTGTTTGGAAAAGATTTTCTCCCAGTGTGTTACTTGCCTTTCCATCTTCTTAATGGTGTCTTTTGAAGAATAAAAGATTTACCTTTTGATGAGGTCTAATCAATTACTTTCTTTTATGTACAATGCTTTTGTTATCATGTATAAGAACTCTTTGACTAATGGGCAAAGGTCACAGATTTATCCCATTTTTCTTCTAAATGTTTTATTGAATTTATGCCTTTTTATTTATTTATTTATTTTGAGATTTGATGTTTGTTCTTATTTATTTGTTACTCTTAGAAAACTCTTGGGGTTTTTGTTTTTTATTTTTAAAATTTTATTTTTCAGTTACAGTTTACATTCAATATAATTTGTATTAGTTTCAGGTATACTGCATCAAAGTGTTCCCCCAATATGTTTAGTATCCCTAGCACCATACAGAGTAATTACAATATTATTAGCTATGCTGGATTTTACATCCCCATGACTATTTTGTAACTACGAATTTGTACTTCTTAATCCCTTCATTTTTCCCACCTAGTTCCCCAAACCCCCACCCCTCTGACTACCATCAGTCTGTTCTATGATTCTTTTATGATTCAACCATTTCTGTGGTGTAGGATTCTCCACTGCGTTCTCCTCTTTTAGGCTTAACTGGAACAGGGTCAATGTGTCCACCTCTACTTTGGCTCAGAGGAATATTCCCACACAATTCTCTTCTGTTCTGTTGCCACCTTGGCCAGGGCGCAAGTTTTCCCTTGTCATCCTCAGCCACATCCTTGTTGTCCACATTCCCCACCTTCAATTCTAGAGGAATAAAAATGCCCAGGACTCTCGCATGATTATCCTCGATTACTGGGTCAGCTCATCTTGACAACATTTCCACTCCTCTTTTTAGTACTTAAGACAGAATGCCCTTTTTGTCTTTTCCATTTTGAAGACTTCTTGGAGTTCTTCTTTTCTTTTCTTTATTATTTTTTAAATTTATTTTATTTTTGTTACAGATGTTTCTCCTTTTTTACCCTATTGACACCTTCTTCCCCATCCCCCCCGCCCCGTCCCCAGCTTTGTTGTCCATGTCCATTGGTCATGCATACATGCATATACGTTCTGTGGTTTATCTCTTCCCACCCTCACCACCCCCTCTTCTGAGGGTTATCAGTCTGTACCCTACTTCCATGTTTCAGGGTCTACCGTATTCCTCAGACTGTTATGTTCATTATATTCCACAAATAAGTGAGATCATGTGGTATTTGTCTTTTTCTGCTTGGCTTCTTTCACTTAGGATAATACTTTCCAGGTCCCTCCATGTCGTCTCAAAGGATAAGAGCTCTTTCTTTCTTACACCTGCATAGTACTCCATTGTGTATATGTACCACTGCGTTTTTATCCATTTGTCTACTGATGGACACTTGGGCTGTTTCCAGGTCTTAGCTATTGTAAATACTGCTGCTACAAACATGGGGGTACATATATTCTTTCTGATTGGTGTTTCAGGCTTCATGGGGTATGTTCCTAGAAGCGGGATCACTGGGTCAAATGGCAGTTCAATTTTTAATTTTTTGAGGTAACACCATATTGTTTTCCATAGTGGCTGCACCAGTCTGCATTCCCACCAGCAGTGTACTAGAGTCCCCTTTTCTCCACACCCTCGCCAACACTTGTTGTTTGATGATTTGTTGATGGCAGCCATTCTGACAGGTGTGAGGTGATACCTCATTGTTGTTTTAATTTGCATCTCTCTGATGATTACTGATGTTGAGCATTTCTTCATATGTCTCTTGGCCATTTGTATGTCCTGTTTGGAGAGGTGTCTATTCAGCTCCTCTGCCCATTTTTTAATTGGGTTCTTTGTCTTCCTTTTGTTGAGTTGTATGAGCACTCTATATATTTTGGAAATTAACCCCTTAACTGGTGTATCATTGGCAATGATGTTCTCCCATACAGTGGGTTGCCTTTCCATTTTGATGGTTGTTTCTTTTGCTGTGCAGAAGCTTTTAAGTTTGATGTAGTCCCATGTGTTCATTTTTTCCTTTGCTTCTGTTGCCTTAGGTGATGTATCAGTGAAAATTCTGCTGCGTATGATGACTGAAATTTTGTTGCCTACATTTTCTTCCAGAATTTTTATGGATTCACGGATCACATTTAAGTCTTTTATCCATTTTGAGTTTATTTTTGTGTATGGTGTAAGTTGATGGTCTAGTTTCATTTATTTGCATGTATCTGTCCAATTTTCCCAACACCCTTTATTAAAGAGGCTGTCTTTACTCCACTGTATGCTCTTGCCACCTTTGTCAAATATTAATTGAGCATATTGCCTTGGGTCCATTTCTGGTGTCTCTATTCTGTTCCACTGGTCTATCAACCTGTTCTTGTGCCAGTACCAGGCTGTTTTGATTACATTGTTGTTAATTCTCACCCAAGGATCTTTTTCCATTGATTTTCAGATAGAGTAGAAGGGAGGGAGGGAAGGAGGGAGTGGGAGGGAGGGAGTGAGGGAGGGAGAGAGGGAGGGAGGGAGGGAGAGAGAGAGAGAGAGAGAGAGAGAGAGAGAGAGAGAGAGAGAGAGAGAGAGAGAGAGAGAAGAGAGACACATTAATTGGCTGCCTCCTGCACGACCCCGACTGGGACTGGGCATTGAAACTGCAACACAGGTACATGCCCTTGACTAGGAATCAAATCTGTAACCTTTCAGTCCATGAGCCAATGCTCCAACCACTGAGCAAAACTAGCCAGGGTGAAAATCTCATTTTTGACTGGACTCAGACTTAGAGGTAGAAGCTCTCAGAGAGGACAGCCTACGTCTCTTGGCGATCTGTTCCTGGCGTTTTTCTTTGGCCTCCTTCATTCTCTTAGCTAAAAGTTTAGCATATTCTGCACTCTCGTCCTTATTTTTCTTAGTACCTCGTTTCTTCATAGTAATGTGCCGATGTTCGTGTTGCAGGACACATGGAGTAACAAGGCGCTGAATCTTGGGTGCTTTAGTCCTAGGTTTCTTACCTTCTTTGTTTAGGGGCTTTCTCACAACATATGAGTGGACATAATCTTTTTTAGAGAGATTGGGAAGTTTGCAGATTCTGCTGGTTCTTTTGGGACCCAGGCAACAAGGCACAGTGGTATCAGTGAGACCAGGAATATCTTTCTCCCCCCTCTTTTTTTTTTACAATGACCAAGTTGAGAACACTGAGATTGGCATCCGCAATGCAACCCTGAACAGATTTGCACTCTCTCTCCAGTTCTACTTGGTCTATAGCAGGAATGCCCCTTACTCAGGAGCAGGTGGACACGGCCATGGATCAAGATGCCCTGCTTCATGGGGAAAACTTGTTTCGAACCACATGGTCCATCCATTCTTCACCCAGAGCATCAGCAGCAACTTCTGTGGCCATACACTTCTCATAAAAGGTATGAAGTTTACGTTCAGCATCCATTTAAGTGAGTTTCTGGCAGCCAGTGGCTGAGGAAAAAATGTTCAGTTTCATCCTGAAGCAACTGACCACCTGGAAGGCACCACAAAAAAGAGCTATGCTTTTTTAATTTTTAAAAAAACTTCTTTATCAGGTGAAATGCCACCATTTAATTTTTTTTAATTACATTAATTAATTTATTTTGGTCCTCACTCAAGGATATGTTGGTTGCTTTTTTAATTGATATAGAGACAAAAAGAGAGAGGGAAACATTGACATGAGAGAGAAACATCGACTGGTTTTGCCTCCCGCATGACCCTGACTGGGGATCAAACCTGCAACCTAGGTACGTGCCCTGACTGGGAATTGAACCTGCAGCCTTGTTGTTGTACGGGACAAAGCTCCAACAAACTGAGCAACCCAGCCAGGGAAAAAATTAAGTTTATTTTAAGATACTTTGCCCTGGCCTGTTTGCCCTCAGCAGTTACAGCATCGGCCCACAGACCAGAGAGTCCTGGGTTCGGTTCCCACTAAGGGCATGTAACTCAGTTGCAGTTTGTCCCCGGCTGCGGTTGGGGTAGTGTGGGTGGCAACCAGTCAATGTGTCTCTCTCACATCGATGTTTCTCTTTCTCTTCCTCCCTCTCTCCCTCCCACTCTATCTGAAGATAAATGTAAAAATGTCCTTGGGTGAGGATAAAAAAAAAAAAAAAGATACTTCAAGGAGGAAAGGAGAAACAAATATAGCATGATGTGAATAAGTGTTAAATCAAGGTAACAGGTGAATGGGAATTCATTACACTTTTTGTAGGTTTGGAACTTTTTATAATAAATATATATTTTCAGTATCATTTCAGTAGGGTACTTTGAGGGAGTAGAACTAAATGCATATGTTTGATTGGTCACCTTCAAGAAGGAGTCTTTTTTTTTATCCTCACCCAAGGCCTTTTTTTTTTTTTTTTTTGCATTTATCTTCAGACAGAATAGGAGGGAGAGAAGGGGGAAGAGAGGGAGAGAAACATAGATGTGAGAGAGACGCATTGAGTGGTTGCCACCCACACGACCCCAACCGGGGCTGGGGACAAACTGCAACCGAGGTACATGCCCTTAGTGGGAACCGAACCCGGGACTCTCTGGTCCACGGGCCAAAGCTCTAACCACTGACCAAAACCGGCCAGGGCTCAAGTAGGACATGCACATATTAATGATCATTATATTTTTCTAATGAGTTGAACCTTTAATCATTACAAAATGTCCCTCTTTTTATCTGGTAATAATTTGTGTCTTGAAGTGTATTTTATCTAACATTAATATAACCCCTGCAGCCCATAACTATTGCTTGTATGATATATCTGTTTCCATCCATTTACCTTTTTTCTGCTTTACATTTTTATTTCTTAAAAAATCTAAAAATGACATGTCTGTTGTAAGAATACTTTATTACATATGTATACATTTTAATTGAAAATATTACTGTAATTCATGAGCATACAAAAGGAAATATAAGAAGTACCTTTTCGAAATACAAATAGAAGAAAAATTTCTCAGAGTATATTTGAAAAATACCTGTACCTAACATCATATTTAGTGATAAAAGACTGAATGCTCTCCTCCTAATATCAGAATAAGAAAGAATGCTTGCTCTCAGTTCTTCTGTTCCACATTGTACTAGAAGTTCTCACCAGTATAATAAAATAATTTTTAAAAAGAAAAACTTATACAAATTGAAAAGGAGTGATGAACTCCTTTAGCTTTTCCTTGTCTGGAAAACTCTTTATATATCCTGCAGTTCTAAATGACAGCTTGCTGGGTAGAGTAACCTTGGTTGTGGGTCCTTACTTTCATCACTTTGAATATTTTTTGCCAATCCCTTCTGGCCTGCAAGGTTTCTGTTGAGAAATCAGCTGACAGTATGATTTAGCTTTTCTCTTGCAGCTTTTTAAATTCTATCTTTTTAAATTTCATTTATTTTATTTTTCTTTGTTGATTTTACAGAGAGAGAGAGAGAGAGAGAGAGAGAGAAGAACGAAGAGGGAGAGAGAGAGATAGAAACATGGATGAGAGAGAACATCAATTGGCTGCCTCCTGCATGCCCCCCACTGGTATCAGGCCCACAACCCAGGCATTTGCCCAGACCAGAAATCAAACCAGCGACCTTGGTGCATGGGTCAACACTCAACCACTGAGCCACACCAGCCAGACTAAATTCTCTTTGTCTTTAACAGTTTTAATTTGATTTGATTTTTTAAATTTTCACTGTTGAAAGTATTACAGATGTCACCCCTTTCCCCCCACTGACCCCCCTCCTCCCCACTCCCACCCCCTCCTACTTTTCTTAAACTATTGTCTGTGTCCATCGGTTATGCATATATGCATATAAGTTCTTTGATTGATTTCTTGTCAACCCCCCCAACCCCCTTACCTCTGAGGTTTGTCAGTCTGTTACAGTTTTAATTTTAAATATAATATGTCTTGGTATGGGCCTCTTTGGGTTCATCTTGTTTCCAGGACTTGAATGTCTATTTCCTTCAACAGGTTAGGGATGTTTTCTGTCATTTTTTCAAATAGGTTTTCAATTTCTTGCTCTCTCTCTTCTCCTTCCAGGACCACCATCATGCAAAAGTTGGTATGCTTGAAGTTCTACCAGAGGTTCTTTACACTATCTTCAATTTTCTGGGATTATTTTTGCTGTTCTGATTGGGTATTTTTTGCTTCTTTATATTCCAAGTCATTGATTTGATTCTCAGCTTCATCTACTTCACTGTTGATTCCCTGTAAATTATTCCTCATTTTGGTTAGTGTATCCTTCATTTCTGACTGGTTCTTTTTTATGGTTTTCATGTCCTTTTTATGGTTTCCATGTCCTTTCATTATGCTGTTGAACTTCTCTCTAAGTTCAACTACTCTTTCCCTAAGTTCATTGAGCATCCTTATAACTAGTGTTTTTAACTCTGCATCTAGTAGATTGCTTTTCTCCATTTTGTTTAGCTCTTTTTCTAGAGTTTTGTTTTGTTCTTTCATTTCTTTGTCTCCTCTTTTTGGCAACCTCCCCGTGGTTCTTTCTGTGTATGAAGTAGAACTGTCATGTCCTCTGGGCTTGGTAGAGTAGCCTAATGTAGTAGGTGTCCTGCAGGGTCCAGTGGCACAGCCTCCCTGTTCACCCAAGCTGGACACTCCAGGTATGCCCCTCCCACCCCTGTGTGGGCCGTGTACACCCTGCTGTTGTAGTTGAACCTTGATTGCTGTTGGCATGTCAATGGGAGGAATTTACCCCCAAGCTGATCAGCTGCAAGAACTGGCTGTGACCACCAGTCACCATGGAGGATCAGCTATTCAGGGACCCACCCCACAGAGTAGGACTTACTTCAGTGGGGCTCTGGTGCCCGCTGAGTCCGACCTTTGAGTGTGTCACTGTGGAGGTGGTTAGGTGCTTCCACATCGTCTTAGAGTGCACTGGCTCTGGGGCCTCCTGGGAGATGTACCCCAATGTCAGCTGCCACCTGTATTCTGCTCAGAACCACCTGGCTTGAGCTACAAAGCAATCTGAAGATGGCTGCTATTTGTGCTGGGCTTGAAGGTACCCAGGAGAGGCCAAGCTGCAAACCACGGCCTGCTGCTGTTAGTGCCAGGCCTGGGACCACATAGCGTATGGGGCATGCTAACGACAGATGCTGCTTGTTTGAGAGATTTTAAGAAAATTTAAAGCAAGAGCCAAGACAGGCCATTCATATGGAAAAGCCACTGAAAACAGTTTGGGTGGGTCTGCAAATTGGGTTGGGCGGAGCCTCAGGAAATCACCTGGGTTGGGCATAAAGGTTGATGAAGACTCAGATATTGTGCCTGCCTGCCAGCTCTGTGGGGGGTGGGAGAGGGCTCATCAAAGGAACAGTGGCCTCTGCCAGCACTTTTGTCTAGTAGAAAGCTGCCCTCTCAGCTCTCGCCCTGATGCCAGACAATTTAGTTTCTCCTCATATGTCCCTTTTGAGCTGTATCTCAGAGCTGGAGCTCAGAGGGAGTGAGTCAGAGTAAGTCTGTTTGTGAGCCCTTTAAGAGGAACTGTGTGGGACCCCAGAAACACTCCGTCTCATTGAGCCTCAATTCATACTGGTTTTTACGGGCAGAACTTTTGGGGACTTCTATTTCTGGCACTGGAACCCTGGGCTGGGAGGCAGGGTGTGGGGCTGGGACCTCTGGCTCCTCAAGGGTCCTCCATAGCCAAGATATACCTCCCAATTCTGGGGGAGTGTTTAATCCTCACCCAAGGATATTTTTCCATTGATTTTTAGATAGAGTGGAAGGGAGGGAGGGAAAGATAGAGAGAAACATCAATGTGAGAGAGACCATCAACTGGCTGCCTCTTGCACGACCCTGACCAGGGCTGGGGATTGAACCCGCAACCCAGACATGCGCCTCTGACCAGGTATCAAACTTGCAACCATTCTGTCCTCAGGTTGAGGCTCTAACTATTGAGCCAAACTGGCTAGGGCATACCTCCCAATTTTTTTAAAAATAAATTTTCTTTATTGATTTTAAAGAGAGAGGAAGGGAGAGGGAGAGAGAGATAGAAACATCGATGAGAGAGAACATCGGTTGGCCACCTCCTGCATGCCCCCGACAGGGGATCAGGCCCACAACCTGGGCATGTGCCCTGACCAGGAATCGAAGTGGCAACCTCTAGTGCATGGGTTGATTTTCAACCATTGAGCCCCACCAACCAGGCAACCTCCCAATTTTTATTTACTACACATGGGTGTGGGACCAGTTTGTGCTGAGTCTCCATCCCTCCTACTAGTCTGGATGTGGCTTCTTTAAATCCCCAGTTGTAGGACTTCTAGTCAGCTAGATTTCAGGAGTTTCTGAATGATGGTTGTTCTGTAGTTTAGTTGTAATTTTGATGTGGTTGTGGGAGGATGTAAGTACCATGCTTACCTATGCCACCATTTGACTGGAAGTCCTCCATCCATTTACTTTTATCCTGTATGTTTTTATTTAAAGTCAATTGTTCTTAGACTGCAATGAGTTTTGCTTTAAAAATTTTTTATTCTAATAATGTTTGCCTTTTAATCAGAGAGCTGAGCTTATTGATATATCATGTAATTATTTCTGTGGTTGGATTTAGGTTTACCATCTTACCAATTGTTTGCTGTTTGCCCTCTCTAATTTCTAGTGTTCCTCCTTTCCTACCTTCTTTTGCATTAATTGAATATTTTTAGCAATGCCCCTATGCAATACTTCTTTAGTATTTGCTCTAGAGATTGCAAAGTACATCCTTAATTCTTCCCAGTGTATTTAGGGTCAGTGTTATACTGCTGCACCAGAAATGTAGGAACTGTTAACTGTACAGATCCATTTACTCCTACCCCATCCTTTATGCTATAGTTGTCATATATATTATATCTACGTCCATTGTAAACGTTATAATCCAATTCTTTAATGTTTGCTTTAAATAGTTATATGTATTTTAACAAAATTAACAATGAAAAATATTATTTTATATTTACCCTCATATTTACCATTTTCAACATTCTTTCTTTCTTAAAAGTTTAATTTCCAGGTATTATAATTTCTCTTCAGTCTTTACAGAAAGAACTTTCTTTTGCATTTTTATAGCAAAGGTTTGCTGGCAATAGATTCTCTTAATTTTATTTGAAAATATCTTTACCTTAAATATTAAAGGTTTTTACTGGTTACAAATTTGGGGTTAATAAATTTTTTTCCCTCTTAAAATTGTAAAGGTGTTATTCCGTTGCACTCTGGACTTCATTGTTTCTCATGAGAAGTAAGTATAATCCAGATCCTTTTTTCTCTGTTTCTGTAGTGTCACTTTTCTTTTGTCTGCTTTCAAGATTGTCTTTTTATCTTTGGTTTTCAGCAGTTTGATTATGAAATGTATAGATGTTGTTTTGTTTGTGTTTATCCAGCTTGGATTTTTCTGAGTTTCTTGAATCTGTTAAGTGTGTGTCACCAAACATGGTGAAATTATATCCATTATTTCTTCCATATTTTTTTTCTGTCATTCTCTCTCTCCTCTCCTTCTAGGACTCCAGTTACTCATGTGCTAGACCATTGGATCTTATCCCACAAGTTACTGAATCTATTCTTTTCTTTATGCTTTTTTTCCCTCTCTAAGCTTCAATATACATAGTTTTATTTCTCTGTCTTCTAGTTTGTTGATCTTTCCTTCTAAAATGTCTAATCTGCCATTAAGCTCATCCAATGAATTTTTTTTTATTAAATATATATTTTTCTAGAATTTCCATTTAATATTTTTCATTGGTTTCTATTCCTGTCCTCTTTCCTGAGATAGTCTATATCCTAAATATTTGTATGTGTGTGTATCTATATCAATATATCTATATAAATATATAAAATATACACACACACATATATATATTCTTAAGAACAGTTATATTATGGACTGAATTGTGCCCCCCCATATTATATGTTAAAGCTCTAACCTCCAATATGACTGTGTTTAGATATGGGGCCTTCAAACAGGTAATTAAGGTTGAATGAAATCATAACAGTCGGGCCCTAGTTCACATGACTAATGTCCTTATATAAAGAGAAAAGGAGCCCCGGCCGGTTTGGCTCAGCAGTTAGAGCGTTGGCCTGTGGTCTAGAGAGACCTGGGTTCAGTTCCTGCTTAAGGGCACATACCTCAGTTGCAATTTGTCCCCGGCCCTGGCGTTGGCCTGTGGTCTAGAGAGACCTGGGTTCAGTTCCTGCTTAAGGGCACATACCTCAGTTGCAATTTGTCCCCGGCCCTGGTTGGGTCGTGTGGGTGGCAGCCACTCGATGTGTCCCTTTCACGTCAATGTTTCTCTCTCTTTCTCTTCCCCTCTCTCCCTCCCGCTCTATCTGAACAAAAAATGGAAAAATAAAAATAAAAAGAGAAAAAGACTCCAGGAATGTGCATTTGCATAAAGGAAAGGCCATGTGAGGATATGGAGAGAAGGAGGCCATCTGCATACAAATAGAGACACCTTGGGAGAAACCAACCCTGTTGGCACATTGTTTTTTTGTTTGTTTGTTTTTTAGAGAGAGGAAGGGAGAAGGAGAGAGAGAAACATTGATGAGAGAGAACATCGATTGGCCACCTCCTGCCTGCCCCCCACTGGGGATTTGGCCCACAACCTGGGCATGTGCCCTAACTGGGAATTGAACCTCTTGGTGCATGGGTCGATGCTCAACCACTGAGCCACATTGGCCGGGTCCTGCTTGCACCTTGATTATGGACTTCCAACCTCCAGAACTGTGAGAAAATTAATTAATCTCTGTAGTTCAAGCCATCCAGTCTGTGGTATTTTGTTATGGCAGCTCTGGGACACCAATACAAATGATAATAACTCCTGTAAAATCCAAGACATTAACTCCTGTAATGTCTTGTTTATCATAGGATTAGTCTCCATTGATTGTCTTTTCTCTTGAGAGTAGGACACATTTTCATAAGTCCTTGCATGTCAAGTAAAATTGAATTGTGAATGATATGTCTCAGAGACGCTGAATCTGTTATTCTCCCCCTACGCCAAGAGTGTTGATTATTTTTATTTTTATTTTTTAGCAGGCATTTAACTTGATTGGACTCAGTTTGGAAGTTCTGTCTTTGCCAAAACGGCAGTGGTTGAAACCTCAGGTCAGTTCTTTGAGCCTTAGCTTGGAACCCTGTGCATGCTTTCATTGCTCATGAGTCAACCAGAGATTTGGGCAAAATTTATATGCAGAATTTGGAACACTCCATCTCTGTTTCTGTTCTGTCCAGGTTGTTCCTCCTTCCTTTCCAGCAGTTATACCTGTCACAAGTTGTTCTCTGGTTCTTCAAACCAATAAAGCTATGTTTTCTACTGGAGTTTTAGCCATCTGGAGTGGCAGTTTCTGTAGCCTTCCCTCAGGCTAAAAAACCATGAAAAATGTGAAACATCTAAAGCAGTTTCATTCTTTCAAGTGTTAATGTCCCTCCAGTACTGCTTTTGTTTTCTCTCAGGGGCTTTTAGGTAGTTGTTTTTTAATGTTTGGTCCAAAATTTGTAGTTGCAAGCAATGGAAGCTTTGGTCCAGTTGAAGCTCCTTCCCATACCTGCATAGAAGTCACTGGAATCAATCCAAGTGTTTCTACTTTCACTTCCTCTGCCTTGGTGTAAACCACCACAGCAGCAACAAAACTAAAGCAGTAACTTCCAAACCAGTTTTTCCTAATACTCTTATCCCCATCCAGCTCATTCTCCACATCCTTAGAACACTTCAGTAGGTTGACCTTAGATCCCCTGTTCTTACTCTACACACCGCCTGGGATATTTCATCCACTTCTGTTTTCAGTTGCCATCTCTTTGCTGATAACTCCTAAATGTGCACCTCCAATCCAGAGCAATTCTTATAAATGCAGCTGCCTGCTGGACATGTCCTTTCGCCTCTGTCAAAGGATCTTTTAACATCATGTCCTAAGTGAATATTATCATTTCTCCTCTCACAGTTAGTTTTCTTGTGTCTTCTATCACAATGAATACCCCCATGACCCACCCAGTTTCCCCTACCAGAAATCTGGGAGTTATTCTTGATCCCTCCACTTCAACACTTAATCTCCAAACCCTCTTGGTCTTTGTTTCTTTCATCTCTCTCAAACCTACCCATTTTTCTCCATCTTCATTGCCACTGTTGCCACAATCACAAGCCTGGGTAATTAGGCAATAAACTGGCCTTCCTATTTCTGGTCTTGTTCCTTTAATCCCTTCTACAATAGACAGAATGACCTTGGTGCTTCTAAGTCCCTGATTTTTCCATATACATTGTTTATTCAACTTGTGAGTTTCTTTTTTAAATGCCTTATGGGATTTTGATTGGGATTGCATTGAATCCATAGATCAACTTTGGAGAAATTGACATGTAAATATTGAGTCTTCCAATTCTTTCTTTCTTTCTTTCTTTCTTTCTTTCTTTCTTTCTTTCTTTCTTTCTCTCTTTCTCTCTTTCTCTCTTTCTCTCTTTCTTTCTTTCTTTCTTTCTTTCTTTCTTTCTTTCTTTCTTTCTTATTATTTTTTTTATCCTCACTCAAGGACTTTTTTGCATTTATCTTCAGATAGAGTGGGAGGGAGGGGGGAGAGAGAGAAAAACATTGATTTGAGAGAGACACACCGAGTGGTTGCCACCCACATGACCCCAACCAGGGCCAAGAACAAACTGCAATCGAGGTACATGCCCTTAGCGGGAACCGAACCTGGGACTCTCCAGTCCGCAGGCCAACGCTCTAACCACTGAGCAAAAACAGCCAGGGCGAGTCTTCTAATTCTTGAATATGGTATCTGTCTTAGTTTATCCATGCTACTATAATAAAATACCACAAGCCAAGTGACTTACACACAACAGCAATTTATTTCTCAGTACTGGAGAATGGAAGTTGAAGTTCAGGGTGCCAGCATGGTCATACAAGGGCCCTCTTCCAGTTCAAAGACTTACACAGTATCCCCACTCAGAGGAAGGGCCCCCCCAACAGTCCCCACCTTCCAATACATTAAATTGGGCACTAGGATTTCAAAATATGACTTTGGGGGAGACACATTTGGAACACAACAGTAACTCTCTTCATTTATTGGGTCTTTAATTTTTCAGAAATATTTTGCCATTTATAGGGTACATGTCCTGCTCATCTTTTTGTTAAATTAACTAAATATTTCATATTTTATACTACTTTAGATGTTATCGTTAATTAACATAAATTTCCAATTTGTTGTTACTAGTGTATAGAAATGCTATTGATTTTTATAGTGTATTGACCTTGTATCCTATAACCTTAATAAACTCACATGTTAATTCTAGAATGTTTTTTCTAGATTCCTTAGGATTTTGTAGAGACAATTAATTATGTTACCTATGAATAAAGATACTTTTATTTAGGCCTTGGTTGGGTAGCTCAGTTGGTTAGAGCGTCATCCCAGTATGCCAAGGTTGCAGGTTAGATCCCTTGGCTGGAAACATACAAAAATCAGCCAACGAATGCATGAATAAGTGGAACAACAAATTGACCTCTCTCTCTCTCTCTTCTTCCCCTCTCTGAAAATCAACAGAAACAAAAAAGATACTTTTACTTCTTTCTTTACTATCTGTATCCATTTTATTTCCTGTCCATGTTTTGTTGCACTGGATAGGAGCTCCATTGCAATGTTAAATAAAATGTGTGAGACTGGATATCTTTGCCTTGTTTCTAATCTTAGGAGAAATAATTGAATCTTTCTCCACTGAATGTTAGTTTACCTGTAGGTTTTATGTAGATGCTTCTTATCAAGGTTAAGTAGTTCCCTTCTATTTCTATTCTATTTGCTGACAGGTTTTTTTTTCTTCTTCTTTTTAAAAAAAAAAAATCATGAATAAGTTTTTCATTTTGTCAAATTTGGAGGGGCTTGCATCAGAAGAGATGACCACAGGTTGTGTGTGTGTGTGTGTGTGTGTGTGTGTGTGTGTGTGTGCTTAGTCAGTGTATTAGTGTTCTGAGGCTACCATAACAAATTACCACACACTAGGTGACTTAAAACAATAGAAATTTATTTTCTTATAGTTCTGGAGGCTAGAAGTCTGAAACCAAGGTACTGTGGTAGTTTGTGTCAAGAAATTCATCCATTTCATCTAAATTTTTGGATTTTTTGCCAAGAAGTTATTCATAATATTTTCTTATTATCCCTCCCACCAGGGTAGGTATGGTTTCTCCTCTTTAATTCCTGATATTGGAAATTTTCCTTTTTTTCCCCTAAAATTTTATTAAGTTTATTGATATTTTCAAAGAACCAGCTTCTGATGCCAATTTTCTGTTTTCTTTCACTGATTTCCACTCTTATCTTTTTTTTTTAATCTTCACCTGAGGATATTTTTCCATTTATCTTCAGATAGAGTGTGTGTGTGGGGGGGGGGGGGAGAGAGAGAGAGGGAGAGAGGGAGGGAGAGAGAGAGAGAGAGAGAGAGAGAGAGAGAGAGAGAGAGAGAGAGAGAGAGAGAGATTGGTTAGCTCCTGCACAACCCTGACTAGGTCTGGGGACCAAACCGCAACTGAGGTATGTGCCCTTGACCAGATCAAACCCACAACTCATTGGTCCACCGGCTGATGCTCTAACTGCTGAGCCAAACCAGCCAGGGCTCCACTCTTATCTTTTCTTTTTTCCTTCTTTCTTTATTTTATTTCCTTTTTTCTGCTTATTTTGGTATTAACTTTCCTTTTGTTTCTAGTTACTAAACATGAAAACTTAGATTATTGAGACCATTATCCTCTTTTTAATATAAGCACTTAATACTAAAAATCTCCTTCTAAGCACTACTTTAGGTATATCTCACACACTTTGATGTGCCATAGTTTTGTTTTTATTCAGTGCAAAATATTTTCTAATGTCACTGTTATTTCTTCTTTGAACAATGGTTGTTTAGAACCATGTTATTTAATTTCCAAGTATTTGGTTATTCTTCAAATAGCTTTCTTTTTTAATTTTCAGTTTTCATTATGGTAAGGAGATGTATTTTATATGATTTAAATCCTCTGACATTTATTCAAACTTATTTTGTGACCCAAAATATGGCTTATCTTGGTAAGTATTTCATGGGTGTTTTAAAACAATGTGTATTCTATGGTTGTTAGGTGTGAGACTCTAAAAATGTCAGTTTAGTCAAATTGGTTGACAATACTATTCAAGATATCCATATTGAGTCTATCTACTTGTTCTATCAATGATTGAGAAAGGAATGTTGAAATCTCCAAGTCTACTTGTGGATTTTTCTTTTTATTTATCTTTTCAGTTCTATCAGTTTTTGCTTCATATGTTTTGAAGCTCTGCTATTAGGTGTTTATACTTTTAGTTTAATTATGTACTTTAATTAATTACTTCTTTAATATCAGTATAAATTATTCCTCTTTATCTCTTTTAATATTCCTGCTTCTGAAACTTACCTTGTCTGATATTAATATAGTCACTCTAGCTTCCCTTTGATTAATGTTTGCATGATCTGTTTCTTTTATTTTTAATGATCTGTGTGTTTATAACTAACATGTAATTAGAAACTAGAAATTAAGCCCTGGCCAGTGTGGCTCAGTTGGTTGGGTGTTGTCCCATGCACCAAAAGGTTGCTGGTTCAATGCCCGGGTTGTAGGCTTGATCTTTGGTAGGGTATGCAGGAGGCAACTGATGGATGTTTCACTCTCACATCAATGTTTCTCTCTCCCTCTCCCTTCCCATCTCTCTAAGAATCAATACACACACACACACACACATAAATATATATAATAAATTATAAATTAAAATTTCTTGTAGATAGCATATAGGGTATCATGATTTTTCATTCAATATGTCCATTTCTTCCTTTTAATTGGGGTATTCAGGCCATTTACATTGATAAAGCTATAATATTGAGCAGAAATTGATAAAATAGAAAACAAAGAACCAGCCTGGCTGGTGTGGCTCAGTGGTTGAACATCAACCCATGCACCAGGAGATCGCTGGTTCAATTCCTGGTCAAGGTACATGCCCCAGTTGTGGGCCAAATTCCCAGTGGGGGACATGCAGGAGGCAGCCAATTGATGTTCTCTCACATTGATGTTTCTATCTCTCTCTCTAAAATCAATAAAGAAAAAAATTTTATTGAAAAAAAGATCCAATAAAGTAGATCAACAAAAACACAAGTTAGTTTTTTTTTCTCTTTATTAATTTTAAAGAGAAAGGAAGGGAGAAGGGGGGAGAGATAGAAACATCAATGAGAGAGAACATCAACTGGCTGCCTCCTGCATGCCCCCCACTGGGGATCTGGCCCACAACCTGGGCATGTGCCCTGAACGGGAATCGAACTGGCGACTTCTTAGTGCATGGGTCCATGCTCAACCACTGGGCCACACAGGCTGGGCATTAGTTGTTTTGTTTTTAATCCTCACCCGAGGATATTTTTCCATTGATTTTCAGATAGAGTGGGAGGGAGGGAGGGAGAGAGAAACATCATGTGAGAGAGACACATCGATTGGTTGCCTCCCACATGATCCCAACCAGGGCCAGGAATCAAACTGCAACAGAGGTACATGTCCTTGACCATAATTGGACTGGAGACTCATAATCAAAACTCTAGTGAGACACAAAAAGATAGAGAAAGTGTAAATACAAAGATAGCTGCAGATATAGCAGATGTTTTAAAAATAAGAGATTTCTGTGAACAATTTACCAATACTTTTAAAAGCAGATAAAATAAGCATTTTTAAAATCTTTATTGTTGAATGTATTACAGATGTTCCTCATTTTTCCCCCATTGACCCCCTCCTCCCCACTTTTGCCCCCCTCCTGCCTTTTCCCACACTGTTGTCTATGTCCAATGGTTATACATATATGCATATAAGTTCTTTGGTTTATTTCTTCCCACCCCCGAAGCCCTCCTTCCCTTTGAGGTTTGCCAGTCTAGCAACCAATTTGTTCTTCTTAATCCCTTCATCTTTTTCACCCATTCCTCCAACCCCCCTTCCATCTGGCAACCAACAAAATGTTCTCTGTATCTATGAGAATGTTTCTGTTCTGCCTGTTCATTTTGTTTCTAGATTCCATTGTCAGTAGATATGTATTCATTGCCATTTTGTTTGTTCATATATTTTATCTTTTTCTTCAAAAATACCCTTCAATATTTCATACAATAACGGTTTGGTAGTGACGAACTCCTTTAACATTTACTTGTCTGGGAAACTCTTTATATGGCCATCGATTCTAAATGACAGCTTTGCAGGATAGAGTAATCTTGGTTGTAGGTTCTTGCTTTTCATCACTCTGAATATTTCTTGCCATTCCCTTCTGGCTTGCAAAGTTTCTTTTGAGAAATCAGCTGACAGCCTTATGGAAACTCCCTTGTAGGTAACTAACTTATTTTCTCTTGTTGCTTTTAAGATTCTCTCTTTGTCTTGAAACTTTTGCATTTTGATGATGGTGTGTCTTGGTGTGGTGTGGGCCTCTTGGGATTCATTTTGTTTGGGACTCTCTGTGCTTCCTGGACTTATATGTCTATTTCCTTCACCAAGTTAGGGAAGTTTTCTGCCATTATTGTTTCAAATAGGTTTTCGATTTCTTGTTCTCTCTCTTCTCCTTCTGGCACCCCCAAGATGCAAATGTTGGCATGCTTGAAGTTGTCCCAGAGGCTCCTTACACTATCCTCATTTTTTTGTTGTTTTTTTTTTTTTTTTTATCCTCACCTGAGGACATTTTTGCAATTTTTGTACAGATAGAGTGGGAGGGAGAGAGAGAGAGAAAGAAACATCGATGTGAAAGGGACACATCGAGTGGCTGCCACCCACACGACCGACCAGTGCCGGGGACAAACTGCAACCGAAGTACGTGCCCTTAGCGGGAACCGAACCCGGGTCTCTCCAGACCGCAGGCCAATGCTCTAACCGCTGAGCCAAACCGGCCAGGGCATATCCTCATTTTTTTGGATTCTTTTTTCTTTTTGCTGTTCTGATTGGGTGTTTTTTGCTTCCTTATATTCCAAATCAATGGTTTGCTTCTTGGCTTTACCTACTCTACTATTGAATCTGTGTAAATTATTCTTTATTTCAGTTAGTGCCTCCTTCATTTCTGATTGGTCCTTTTTTTTATACTCTTGAGGCCCTCACTAAGTTTGCTGAGGTTCTCACTAAGTTCAATGAGCATCTTTCTAAGCAGTATTTTGAACTCAGCACCTGTTAGGTTGCTTATCTCCATTTCACTTAGTTCTTTTCCTGGAGATTTTTTCTGTTCTTTCATTTGGGACCTGTTTCTTTGTCTCCTCATTTTGGCTTCCTCCCTGTGTTTGTTTCTATGTATTTCTTAAAGGGAGGTATGGGGCTAGCTGAGACCAGATGCTGCTTGTTTGAAAGAATTTAGGAAAACCTGAAGCAGGATCCGAGACAGGCCAATCCTATGGTAAAGCAACTGACAACAGTTGGGTGGGCCTGAAATTTGGGTGGGGCGGGGCCTCGGGGAATCACCAGGGCAGGGCAACCAGTGTGAGCCAGGTTGCTGGAGTCCCAGATATGGTGGCTGTCTGCCGCCCCAGGGAAGGGCTCACCAAAGGAACAAAGGCCTCTGACAGCATATTTGTCCCGGAGAAAGCCCCCTCTCCAGCCCTTGCTCCAATGCCAAACAGCTCAGTTCTTCCCTGTATGTCTCTGGCGCCCCTTGAGCTGCCTCCCCTCCAAGATTAGAGGGAGTGAGTCCAATAAGTCCATGCTCGGGCCCTTTAAGAGGAGCTGCCTGGGGCTCCAGCCCCCTCAGCCTCCCTGAGCCTCAGTTCCCACTGGTTTTTCCAGCCAGAAGTTATGGGGATTCTCTTCCTGGCACTGCAACCCTGAGCGGGGTGCCTGGTGTGGGACGGGACCTCTCAGTCCTCAGGGAGGACTTTCCCAGCCGAGGTGTCCTCCTGATTTTTATTCGCCACATGTGGGTGTGGGACCAGCCCCTCCTACCAGTCTCAATGTGGCGTCTTCTTTAATTCCGTAGTTGTAGGACTTCCATTCAGCTTGATTTCAGGCGGTTTTGAATAACAGTTGTTCTGTAGTTTAGCTGTAACTTTGATGTGGTTATGGGAGGATGAGATACTGCGTTTACCTACACCGCCGTCTCGACTGGAAGTCCCTAAAAATAAGCATTTTGGAAAATGACTTAATGCATGTATTATAACCATAAACATTTTATGATGATTATTATTTTTAATCTTCACCCAAGGATATTTTTCTATTTATCTTCAGATAGAGTGGGAGGGAGAGAGAGGGAGAGAATGAGAAACACTGATGTGAGAGGGACACATAGATTGGTTGCCTCCCACACGACTCCAGCCAGGGCCAGGGATGAACCATAACCAAGGTACATGCCCTTGGCAGGAATTGAACCCGAGACTCATTGGTCCGTGGGCCAACACTCTAACCGCTGAGCCAAATCAGCCAGGGCATAACCATAAAATATTTAACTAAGTAGTTAAAATCCTACCCACGAGAGGAAAAAATATCAAAAACAACCACACACACAGTTTGTCTTATAGATGAGTTCTACTGAACATTCAAGGAATGAATAATTATATCCACTCCCATACAAACTATTCCAGAGCCCTGGCCGGTTTGGCTCAGTGGTAGAGCATCGGCCTGCGGTCCAGAGAGACCCGGGTTCAGTTCCCGCTAAGGGCATGTACCTCAGTTGCAGTTTGTCCCCGGCTCTGGTTGGGTCGTGTGGGTGGCAACCACTCAATGTGTCCCTTTCACGTCGATGTTTCTCTCTCTCTTTCTCTCCCTCCCCACTCTATCTGAATAAAAAGTGGAAAAATGTCCTCAGGTTAGGATTAAATAAATAAATAAATACAAAGGAAAGCTATTCACCTAAATAAATAAATAAATAAATAAATACAAAGGAAAGCTATTAAACTAAAAGGACAATTTGAATAAGGATATTACAAGCCAATCTCATTTATGAAATGATGCAAAAATCCTAAATAAATATTAACAAACCAAATTCAGCAATATATTTACAATGATAACAACAGGAAAACAAACAAACTCACAATCAAATTACTATATTGTAAGTTTTATTCCAGGAATAGAATGGAGGTTTAACATTAGAAAACCTACTACTGTTATTTCATAGCATTAATACATTAAAGGAGAAAATACATAGATTCATCTTATCCTGAAAAACTATGTAATAAATGCCAACACTCTTTTTAATAACTCCCAGTAAACAAAGATGAGAAGGGCCACCTCCTTAAACCATCTCCAGTGTTAGCACTAATCTAAGCCACTACCACCTACCTTAATGTACTAATCTCCTTCCTAGAATTCTTGCTTCCAACTCTGCCCACCTCTACCCCATCCCTGACCATATTTACGCTCAATGAAACATACAAAGAAATCTTTTAAAAATATATATATATATCTTCGTTGAGATATAATTCCCTTATAATAAAATTTACCTACTTAATTTTTATAATTCAATGTCCTTTAGGATATATACAGAGTTGTGTGCATCTGTTATCACAATCAATTAAATTTTTTATTTTTATTTATTTATTTATTTGTTTGTTTGTTTGTTTATTTATTTTTTATCCTCACCTGAGGACATTTTTCCACTTTTTATTCGAATAGAGTGGGAGGGAGAGAGAGGAAGAGAGAGAGAGAGAAACATCAACATGAAAGGGACACACTGAGTGGCTGCTACCCGCACGACCAACCAGGGCCAGGACAAACCGCAACCGAGGTACATGCCCTTAGCAGGAACCGAACCCAGGTCTCTCTGGACCGCAGGCCGATGCTGAGCCAAACCAGCCAGGGCATCACAATCAATTTTAGAACATTTTCATTACCCGAAAATAAATCACACACCTCTAAGTCAATAACCACCAGTTTCCCATTCTCCTGCAACCCTGGATAAGTACACTTTCTGTCTCTATAGGTTTGCCTACTCTGGACATTTAATATAAATAAAATCATACAATGTGTGGCCCCATGTGACTGGCTTCTTTTGATTTGCACATTGTTTTCAAGGTTGATCCATACTGTAGCATGTATCTGCTTCATTCCTTTTATTGCTGAATAATATTACATTGTATGACTATACCATGTTTTATTTATCCATTCTCAGTTTGTGGACATTTTTGGCCATTGTTTGGAATAATGCTACCATGAACACTCATGTACAAGTTTTTGTGTGGATACATACTTTCATTTCTCTTGGAGGTAAACTTAGAAGTGGAATTAGTGGGTCAAATGGTAACTCTATGTTTAATCTTCTGAAGAACTGCCAGACTGTTCCAAAGTGGCTGCACAATTTTACACTTTAAATTTCTGCACATCTTGCCAACACTTGTATGTTCTGTCGTTTTGATTATAGCCATCCTTGTGGGTATGGACTGGTATTTCACTGTAGTTTGATATGTATTTCCCTGATAGCTAATAATGCTGAGCATCTTTTCATGTGCTTATTGGCCATTTGTACATGCTCTTTGAAGAACTGTTTATTTAAATCCTTCACCCATTTTAAAATTGTGTTATTTATACTTTAATATGGAGTTGTAATAGTTCATTATATATTCCAGATACAAGTTACTTATCTGATACATGATTTGCAACTAAAGGGGTCTTTTTAAAACTTAATTCAGATTACATCATTCCTCAGCTTTGGCATTTCCCAGTGGTTCCCATCTCACTCAGAGCAGAAGCCAAAGTCCTCAAAATGCCCTACAAGACACTACAAGGTCCACCATTATGTCTCCGACCTCTTCTACCACTCTCTCTCACTCACTCCTTCCCAGCCATTTGTCCCCTTGCTGTTTCTAGAACATGTCTGGTCTGCCGTTGCCTTTGACTTTTGTTCATCTGTATCCTCTGCCTGGAGGACCGTTCCTCTAGGAGCCCTCAGAGCTGACCTCTTCCTAGACTCTGCTCAAATACCACTTTCTCAATAGCAATCTTATATTAAAATTTCCCTTGCCTCACATTCTCAATCTTGTTTTCACCATGCTTTATATCTTTTCTCAGAAGCCACTTATCCTTTTCTAATACACTATAGAATTTATTTGTTACATTTATTATTTATTAGCTGTCTCCCTATACTAGAATCTCTCTATAAGGATAGGAACTTTTTACTGTTTTGTTCACTGTATTGTAAGTTTCTAGAATAGTGCCTGACCTATAGATGGCTCATAATAAATATTTTTAAAATAAACAAGTGAATTATTGTAATAATGGGAGAGCCACAGATAATTTTGAAAGAGTCATGGTCTGATTTATATTTTTTAAAAAATCATTGTGAACATTGTGTTGATTATAGACTGTAGAAGGGCAAGGCAGAAGCAAGAAGACCAGTTAGGAGAGTATTGCAGTGATCTAGGCAAGGGATGGTGCTGACTTGAACTAGAGAGGTAGCAGCAAAGTGATGGAGAAGGATTGACTTTTGGATATGTTTCTGAGGTAGGGCCTAGAGAATTTTCTTTTTTTTTTTTTTTCCTCACCCGAGGACATTTTTCCATTTTTTGTTCAGGTAGAGTGGGAGGGAGAGAGAGGAACAGAGAGAGAGAGAGAAACATCGATGTGAAAAGATCACATCAAGTGGCTGCCACCCTCACGACCGACCAGGGCCGGGGACAAACTGCAACCGAGGTACGTGCCCTTAGTGGGAACCGAACCCGGGTCTCTCTGGACTGCAGGCCGACGCTCTAACCGCTGAGCCAAACTGGCCAGGGCGGGCCTAGAGAATTTTCATCTTTATTTATTTATTTTTTAATATTTTCATCCTCACCTGAGGACATTTTTGCATTCATCTTCAGATAGAGCGAGAGGGAGAGAGGGAGGAAGAGAGAGTGCGAAACATCGATGTGAGAAAGACACATTGACTAGCTGCCACCTACACGACCCCAACCAGGGCCGGGGACAAACTGCAACCGAGGCACGTGCCCTTAGTGGGAACTGAACCCGGGTTTCTCTGGACTGCGGGCCGACGCTCTAACTGCTGAGCCAAACTGGCCAGGGCTGGGCCTAGAGAATTTTTTAAAAAAATGGTTGGATGTGGGGTGAGAGAACAAGAAGTATCAAGAATGACTCCACAGTTTTTTGCCTAAGTAACTGGAAAAACTGAATTGCAATCAACCAAGAACGAAAAGACATTGGGTAGAACAAGTATTGTGGAGGGAATATCAGGAGGTTAATTTGGAATTTGTTGATTTTGAGGTATCTATTTTATCTCTGTCTGAAGTTCAGGAGAGAAGTTAATTTGGAAGTCATGGGCATTTAGATGTATTTACAGCCATGAGATTAAATAAAACTACCAAGACTAGGTGAAGACAGAGAAAATATCTAAGGAAAAGGACTGAGCCCTGTGGCATTCCATTGAGAACTCAGATGAGGAGGAACCAGCAAAGTAGACTAAGAAAGAGAGACCAAGTAAAGCTAGGAAGAAAAGTAAAAGAGTGTGGTGTTCTAAGGGCCAAGTGAAGAAAGTAGATCAAGAAAGAGGGTGTCATTGGCTGTGTCTGATGCTGTTAATAGGCCAAGAAAGATGAGAACTGAGGATTAGCTATTGCATTTGGCAACTTTGAGGTCACTGATGTCCTTGACAAATACAGTTTTCAGTGGAATGGTGAATGTAAAAGCCTATCTGGAATAGATTTTTTTTTAAATGTGGACTTTCTTCTTCCTGCCATGATGAAATAGTGTTTATTGGACTAGCCCTGCAAACATAACTGACTGTAAAACTGGAGAAATATTTGAGGCAACTGTTTTCAGGTATTATACATCAGGCAGTGCAAGACTATGATCTCTAATTGAAGGGAAATTCATGAGTGAACCCCACAACTGCCAGGCTCTCTGCCTCAGGACCATTTCTCAAATTCGGTCAAAGAGCTGGATTCTGAAAAAGCATAGTGGCCACACTAAAATGAGGAAACAGGCCGTGGCCAGTTTGGCTCAGTGGTTGGAAAGTCACCCCGTGGACCAAAGATTTCAGTCAAGGGCACGTACCTCGGTTGCAATTCAGCCTTGGGCCCTGGTCAGTGTTGTGTGGGAAGCAACCAATCGATGTGTCTCCCTTACATCAATGTCTGTCTGTCTGTCTGTCTGTCTGTCTGTCTGTCTGTCTCTCCTCCCCTTTCCCTCCCTCCCTCTCACTCTATCTGAAGATAAATGGAAAAATATCCTCAGATGAGGATTAAAAATAATAATAATAAAATAAAATGAGGAAACAGAAATTAGGGCTAAGCAGATCTAAAGTAGCTAAAATCTATGGAGTGAGGCATTAGAGAGGAGGAAGCTCTGGAGAGAGGGGACCTCATAAGTCTTGGGGGGAGGGTGTTCCCAAAGAGTCCATGACTGGGGGCTGGGCTGTACATGAGCAGGATTAAATTACCCACAGGCTTACCAGAGGGTGGCTGTTCCAAACTGAAGGATCAAGAAGTGCTAGAGGAAGAACAGTGCTGGCAGTAATGGAGCTCTGGTCCTGCTAGAGTAGAGAGATCACATTAATATCTCATCAAGACCCTGGGCATCCAACTGAGACATAGGACCTTAGCAGTAAGAACCATGCCCTGGCCTAGAGCAGGTATCAGCAAACTTCTGAAAAGGGGAAGATGTTAAACATTTTAAGCTTTGTGGGCTATCTGATCTCTGCTCAACTCCTCAACTCTGCTGTTGTAGTGTGAAAGCAGCCATAGACATTGCAATGAATGGATATGATTGTGTTCCAATAAAACTTAATTTACAAACAGGTGAAGATGGGAGAATTTGGCCCACAGGTTTTAGTTGGCCAAACTCTGCCTGAGAATAAGATGGTATTCTATACTCATTATAACAAAGTCCAACACCAAACCACAGAAAGGTTCATAGCACAGGCAGAGTTTCAAGTTGAGTCCTGCCAAGTCAGAGGGGCTAGAGAAAACCTTGAGTTTCTACAGATCTACAATAACGTGTGAAAACAAGCCTTTGACATTCAAAGTGATCAGCCAGTGGTAGAACTGTCTGCTAGAATAAGAATCAATACTTTTCAGAGGAAAATAATAGAATCCATTATCTCAACAATGTGTTAATAACAATATCTATTCTTCAATAAAAAAAATCACTAAACACACACACACACACAGGTGAGGGGAGAGAAAAAAAATGATCTAAAGTCTAGAAAAAAAGTAGTCAAAGAAATTGAACAAAAGATGGTCCAGATATTGGACTTAGCAGATAAATTAAAGCAGCTTTTATGCATATATTTTTAAAGAAAAATTAGTGTGATAAATGAAAAGAAAATGTGAACTTTAAAAGTGAACCAATAGAGAATTTCGGCAGAGAAATTGAAAATATAATACAGAACTAAATGGAAGTTATAGAACTAAAAAAAATAAAAATAAATGAAGAAAATCACTGGAAGGTCTTAACAGTAGATTGGATATGGCAGAAGAGTCAGTAAACTTGAAGATACATCACAGAAATTATTCACTCTGGAGAACAGAGAGAAAAAGATTGGAGAAAAATGAACAAAGCTTCAGGAACAATATCAAGCAATTGGACATCTATATAAATGGAATCCCAGAAAAAGAACAGAATCATATGGAGGCAGAAAAAATAAAGAAAACAAAAGCTGAGAGAATGTGTTGCCAGTAGACTTGAAATGTTAAGAAATACTAAAGGAGCCCTGTCCGGTTTGGCTCAGCAGTTAGAGTGTTGGCCTGCGGACCAAAGAGTCCCAGGTTCAGTTCCCGCTAAGGGCACGTAACTCAGTTGCAGTTTGTCCCTGGCCCCGGTTGGGGTCGTGTGGGTGGCAAGCATTCGCTGTGTCTCTCTCACATCAATGTTTCTCTTTCTCTCGTCCTCCCTCTCTCCCTTCTGCTCTAAGATAAGTATAAAAATGTCTGGGTGAGGATAAAAAGAAAAAAGAAAAAGAAAGAAATGCTAAATGATATCCTTCAGGCTAAGAGAAAATGATTCTCAATGAGAGCCCAAATCAACAGGACAAAATGAAGAGCACTGGAAACATAAATAAGGGGGCAAACAAAAGATATTGTTTCTTGAATTCCAAAATGGCAGCGGAGTGAATGGAAGGTATACAGACCATCTCCCAGGACCAAACTGGAATTACAACGAAAATAAAGACAAATCAATGAGAAAAGGCAACAGAAAAGCAGCTTGCGAAGACCATATAACCAGGGACACTGGACTAGATCCTGGTAGGATTGCGGAGGCACGAGAAGGGGGCTGGGAGCCCACAGACAATAACGACCTTAGCTGTGAGCAGCGTCCTCGGGTTAAACTCCTAAGCGGCTCCACAGTGCAAAGCCAGGACAGATGCTAAAATAGCCACAGCCACTCACCTTGGGCTCCGGCAGAGGGAGGGCGGACTGGACTGGAATTGGGTGGGGACACTTGGGGTTTGGAGGGGGCTCAGAGGTTTTGCTGAGTTACAGCCACTCAGGACGGTGACCATCTTACTCCTTCCCAAGCCTCTGGGGAGAGGCAGCGGCCCCTCCCTCGGAGATTCAACCCCACCCAAGTGGGCCATTGAAATGCAAATTGAGGTTCATTAACAACCAGCATCTGCCCCACCCTCAGGAAATCCCCTTACACTGAACACCTGAGGGACTTTTTCATTCAACTGAGAACCCAAAGCTCTTCAAGTAACCGCTACTCATAGCCTCCAGGCAAACAGCTAGAGGATAACTGTACAATTCCTGGGCTAGCAACTCTAACCAGGAAAGTAAGACTCGACAGTGGTGTTTAACGTGGGTCCTCGCTCGCTCATCCAAAACCAGGAGAGGGAGCCACAAACAGCAGAACACCAACACCCACAGGGAAAATTTAGCAGGCTTCAAAGCCCACTGTCATAGCCAAAATGGTAAAACACAGAAACAAAAGTCAAATGAAAGAACAAGAAACCTCTACCAAAGATGAGACAAATGTGGAGCAATTAAGCAAGTTAACATAGGTAGAAGTCAGAGCCATGATCTTGAGGAAGCTCAACAGCATGAGTAAGGACATAGAGATGTTGAAAATCAACCAATTGGAAATTAAAAACCACCAAGAAGAAATCAAGAATGACATATCAGAAATAAAGAACACATTGGAATGTCTAAACAGCAGAGTAGAGGAAGCTGAGGACCGGATCAGTGAATTAAAAGACAGAGTACAAAAAATAAACCAATCAGAAAAACCAAAAGGGAAAAACTATTAAAAAACAGCTTAAGAGAATTGTGGGACAACTAGAAACGTAATAATATTTGCATCATAGGAGTCCCCAAAGAAGAAGAAAATGAGCAAGGGTTAGAGAATATATTTGAAGAAATAGTGACAGAAAACTTCCCTAATTGGTGAAGGAAGAAGGCATTCAAGTTCAAGAAGCACAGAGACCCCAAGTAAGAAGAACCCAAACAGGCCCACACCAAGACACATAGTAATTAAAATGCCAAAAATTAAAGACAAAGAGAGAATCCTAAAAGCAGCAAGACATAAGCAACAGGTTACCTACAAAGGAAACCCCATAAGGCTCTCAGCTGACTTCTTACAAGAAGCACTACAGGCTAGAAGGGAATGGCATGAAGTAATCAAGGTCATGAAAAACAAGGACCTGAATCCAAGACTACTCTACCCAGCAAGGCTATCATTCAAAGTAGAAGGTCAAATAAAGAGCTTCCCAGACAAAAATGGCTAAGGGAATACATTAGCACCAAACCAGCAATGCAAGAAATGTTAAACAGACTGCTGTAATTAGTAGAAGAAATAGGAAGAAAAATATAACCACACTAAACAAAAATGGCAATTAATAAGTACATATCAATAATCACCTTAAATGTAAATGGACTGAATGCTCCCATAAAAAGACACAGAGTAGCTGATTGAATAAGACAGCATGACTCATCTATATGTTGTTTACAAGAGGCCCACCTCACAACAAAAGACTCACATAGGATGAAAGTGAAGGGATGGAAAAAAATCTTCCAAGCAAACGGAAAGCAAAAAAAAGCTGTGGTAGCAATACTCATATCTGATAAAATAGATTTCAAAATGAAGGCCATAACTAGAGACAAAGAAGGCCACTACATAATATTGAAAGGATCTATCCAACAGGAAGATATAACCTTGATAAACATATATGCACCCAATAGAGGAGCACCAAAATATATTAAAAATCTTTTGGAGGACTTCAAAGGAGAAATCAACAGCAATACAATCATAGCAGGGGACTTCAACACCCCGTTGACACCACTGGATAGATCCTCTAGACAAAAAAATGAGCAAGGAAACAGAGACTCTAAATGAAGCACTAGACTGAATGGATTTAATAGATATCTACAGAGAATTACACCCCAAAACTACAGAATTCACATTCTTCTCAAGTGCACATGGGACATTCTCAAAGACTGACCACATGATAGGACACAAACTAAAACTCTACAAGTTCAAGAAGATTGAAATCATATCAAGCATCTTCTCAGATCACAATGGCATGAAACTAGAAATCAATTGCAACAAAAACATAGAAAGACATTTGAACACATGGAGGCTAACTAGCATGTTATTAAACAATGAATGGGTTACTGAGGCAATCAAGGAAGAAATTAAAAACATCTTGGAAAACAATGAAAATGAACACAAGACAACACAAATTCTATGGGATGCAGCGAAAGCAGTTCTAAGAGGGAAGTTCATAGCACTACAGGCCTACCTCAAGAAACAAGAAAATTTTCTTTTTCTTTTTCTTTTTTTTTTATGAATTTTTTAATTTATTTTTTTGTTACAGATATTTTAACTTTTTACCCCATTGGAACCCCCCACCCCACCCCACCTCCGCCCCGTCCCCGGCTTAGTTGTCCATGTCCATTGGTCATGCATACATGCATATAAGTTCTGTGGTTTATCTCTTCCCACCCCCCCACCCCCTCTTCTGAGGGATGTCAGTCTGTGCCCTACTTCCATGTTTCTGGGTCTACTGTATTCCTCAGACTGTTATGTTCATTATATTCCGTATATAAGTGAGATCATGTGGTATTTGTCTTTTTCTGCTTGGCTTTTTTCACTTAGGATACTACTTTCCAGGTCCCTCCATGTCGTCTCAAAGGATAAGAGATCTTTCTTTCTTACCGCTGCATAGTACTCCATTGTGTATATGTACCACAGCTGTTTTATCCATTCATCTACTGGTGGACACTTGGGCTGTTTCCAGATCTTAGCTATTGTAAATAGTGCTGCTATGAACATGGGGATACATATATTCTTCCTGATTGGTGTTTCAGGCTTCTTAGGGTATATTCCCAGAAGTGGGATCACTGGGTCAAATGGAAGTTCAATTTTTAATTTTTTGAGGTAGCACCATATTGTTCTCCATAGCGGGTGCACCAGTCTGCATTCCCACCAGCAGTGTATTAGAGTCCCCTTTTCTCCACACCCTCGCCAACACTTGTTGTTTGATGATTTGTTGATGGCGGCCATTCTGACAGGTGTGAGGTGATACCTCATTGTTGTTTTAATTTGCATCTCTCTGATGATTAGTAATGTTGAGCATTTCTTCATATGTCTTTTGGCCATTTGTATGTCCTGTTTGGAGAGGTGTCCATTCAGCTCCTCTGCCCATTTTTTAATTGGGTTCTTTGTCTTCCTTTTGTTGAGTTGTATGAGCACTCTATATATATTGGAAATTAACCCCTTATCTGTTACATCATTGGCAATGATGTTCTCCCATACAGTGGGTTGCCTTTCCATTTTGATGATTGTTTCTTTTGCTGTGCAGAAGTTTTTTAGTTTTATGTGGTCCCATGTGTTCATTTTCTCCTTTATTTCTGTTGCCTTAGGTGATGTATCAGTGAAAATTCTGCTCCGTATGATGTCCGAAATTTTGTTGCCTACATTTTCTTCTAGAATTTTTATGGATTCACGGGTCAACAAGAAAATTTTCTAATTGACTGTCTAACCTCACAACTTAAAGAATTAGAAAGCAAACAAAAAGAGAACCCCAGTGTAAGTAGAAGGAAGGAAATAGTAAAGATCAGAGCAGAAATAAATGACATAGAGACCAAAAAAAAAAAAAAAAAAAATTCAAAGGATCAATGAAACAAAGAGCTGGTTTTTCGAAAACATAAACAAGATTAATGGACCCTTAGCTAGACTCGCTGAGAAACAAAGAGAGAGAACCCAAATACACAAACTCAGAAATGAAAGGACAAGTAACAACTGACACCACAGAAATACAAAAGATTGTTAACAACTACTATGAACAATTATATGGCAACAAATTTGACAATCTAAGCAAAATGGACAAATTTCTAAAACACACAGTCTCTCAAAACTGGGCCCGGAAGAGAGAGAAAACTTGAACAGACCAATAACAACTAAGGAAATTGAAGAGGTAATCAAGACTCTCCCAGCAAACAAAAGCCCAGACCTCGCTTCACAGGGGAGTTTTACCAAACATTCAAAAAAGAACCAACATCCATTCTTCTCAAACTATTTCAAAAAATTCAAGAAGAAGGAAGACTTGCAAACTCTTTTTACGAAGCCAACATAATTCTAATTCCAAAACCAGAAAAATACAGTACAAAGAAAGAAAACTACAGGCCAATATCCCTGATGAACATGGATGCCAAAATCCTGAACAAAATACTAGCAAATCAGATCCAGCAATACATCAAAAAAATTATTCACCATGACCACGTGGGATTCATCCCAGGGATGCAAGACTGGTACAATATTCACAAATCAATAAATATGATACACCACATAAACAAAATGAAGAATAAAAACCACATGATCATATCAACAGATGCTGAAAAAGCATTCTACAAAATCCAGCACCTATTTCTGATAAAAACAATCAGCAATGTGGGAATACAGGGATCGTATCTCGACATAATAAAATCCATATATGAAAGACCTATAGCCAATATCATACTCAAAGAGAAGAAACTATAAGCATTTCCCTTAAGAACAGGAACAAGACAGGGATGCCCACTTTTGCCACTCTTATTTAACATAGTACTGGAAGTCTTAGCCACAGCAATCAGACATGAAGAAAAAATAAAAGGGATCCAAATTGGAAAGGAGGAAGTGAACTGTCATTATTTGCAGATGACATGATATTATGCATAGGAAACCCTAAAGAGTCCATCAAAAATCTTCTAGACTTAATAAATGAATTTGGCAAAGTAGCAGGATACAAAATTAATGTCAAGAAATCGACAGCATTCTTATACACTAATGATGAACTCACAGAAAGAGAAACTGAAAAAACAATCCCATTTACCATCGGCAAAAAAATTAAGATACCTAGGAATAAACTTAACCAAAGAAGTAAAGGACCTATTTGCAGAAAACTACAGGACATTGAAAAAAGAAATAGAGGAAGATATAAAAAAGTGGAAGCACATACCCTGTTCATGGATTGAATTAACATCATTAAAATGTCCATATTACCCAAAGCAATCTATAGATTCAATGCAATCCCCATCAAAATACCAACGATATATTTCACAGAACTAGAACAAATACTTCAAAAGTTCATATGGAACCAAAAAAGACCCCCAATAGCAACAGCAATCTTGAAAAAGAAGGACTAAGTAGGTGAGATCACAAAACCAGATATCAGGTTATACTACAAAGCGACTGTAATCAAAACAGTCTGGTACTGGCACAAGAACAGGCATATGGACCAGTGGAACAGAACAGAGAACCCAGAAATGGACCCAAGACACTATGCTCAATTAATATTTGACAAAGGAGGCAAGAGCATACAATGGAGTAAAGACAGCCTCTTTAATAAAGGGTGTTGGGAAAATTGGACAGCTACATACAAAAAAAATGAAACTACACCATCAACTTACACCATACACAAAAATAAACTCAAAATGGATAAAAGACTTAAATGTGACCCATGAATCCATAAAAATCCTAGAAGAAAATGTAGGCAACAAAATTTCGGACATCATACACGGAGCATTTTCTCTGCTTGTCACCTAAGGCAACAGAAACAAAGAAAAAGATGAACACATGGGACTACATCAAACTTAAAAACTTCTGCACAGCAAAAGAAAGAACCATCAAAATGGAAAGGCAACCCACTGTATGGGAGAGCATCTTTGCCAATGATACATCAGATAAGGGGTTAATTTCCAAAATATATTGAGTGCTCATACAACTCAACAAAAGGAAGACAAAGAACCCAATTAAAAAATGGGCAGAGGAACTGAATGGACACCTCTCCAAACAGGACATACAAATGGCCAAGAGACATATGAAGAAATGCTCAACATCACTAATCATCAGAGAGATGCACATTAAAACCACAATAAGGTATCACCTCACACCTGTCAGAATAGCCGCCATCAACAAATCATCAAACAACAAGTGTTGGCGAGGGTTTGCAGAAAAGGGGGCTCTAGCACAACTGCTGGTGGGAATGCAGACTGGTGCAGCCACTATGGAAAACAATATGGTGTTGCCTCAAAAAATTAAAAATTGAATTGCCATTTGATTCAGTGATCCCACTTCTAGGAATATACCCTAAGAAGTCTGAAACACCAATCAGAAAGAATATATGTACCCCCATGTTCATAGCAGCACTATTTACAATAGCTAAGATCTGGAAACAGCCCAAGTGTCCACCAGTAGATGAATGGATAAAAAAGCAGTGGTACATATACACAATGGAGTACTATGCAGCTGTAAGAAAGGAAGATCTCTTATCCTTTGAGACGACATGGAGGGACCTGGAAAGTAGTATCCTAAGTGAAAGAAGCCAAGCAGAAAAAGACAAATACCACATGATCTCACTTATATATGGAATATAATGAACATAACAGTCTGAGGAATAGGGTAGTCCCAGAAACATGGAAATAGGGTACAGACTGACAACTCTCAGAAGAGGGGGTGGTGGGGGTGGGAAGAGATAAACCACAGAACTTATATGCATGTATACATAACCAATGGACATGGATAACAAAGCCGGGGATGGGGCAGGGGGGATGGGGAGGAGGGTGTCAATAGGGTAAAAAAGGATAAACATCTGTAACAAAAATAAAATTTTAAAAAAATCAATGGAAAAGTATCCTCAGTTGAGGATTAAAAATAATAGTAATAATAATAATTTTCACTAGTTTCACAGGGAAGCAGGTCAATTGAGCCTCCTACACTGTCCATGGGAGAAGTCAATCTCTGCCTTCATTATTTTGGCTTTAAAATAACATGTTGATATTTAGAAGAACAAGTCCCTCTCTTATTCTTCTTCAAAGTGCCTTTGTTATTCTTGGTTCTTTGTTCTTCCATATACATTTTGGGACAAGCTTGTTAAAGTCCACAAAAAGCCTGCTGGGATTCTTATAGAATTCTGAATTTATAGTTCAGTTTGGGGAGAATCCATCATTATAATATTGAGTTTTCTCATTCATTAACATGGACTGTTTCTCCTATTGATGTCTTTTTAAAAAGTGTTCAAAAAGAGAGGTACATCTGTAACAAAAATAAATTAATAAAAATTGGGGGAAAAATATATTGTTTCTTCCAATAATTCCTATAATTCATTATAGAAACAGTTGACTATTTAAATAACAATAACATTGTTAGATGAGGTCTATTCATGTCTGTTGAAGTAAAAGACAAGACAAATCACATAGGAATAAGGGGTGAGTATATAGATTTAAAAAAAAGAAAATTGGAGGAAAGAAGTAGGAGACTCCATGTATGAATGATTCTTAAAAGCAGTTTTGCAACAAACTGGAGCTGAGACATGAGTGGTAACTGATGGAAAATGGAATCACAAGAAGGGTCTTTTTTCCCCTCTTTTTGAAATGAGAGAAATAAGAGCATATTTATATGTAGAAGAAAATGATCTAGTAGAGAGGGGGAAATTGATGACATAGGTCAAAGAGAGTTCTTGGACATATGAGCCTGAGTAAGCAGAAAGAAAGATGAATCTCGAGAGGTAGAGGGATTGACTTTAGGTATCAGCACCAGCAAGAAGGCTAATAGGTAGGTATATGGGCACCAATGCAAGCTTATGGGTGAATGTGTCTCAGGAAGTATGTAGAAGTTTTATTGTGATGGGCTAAATTTTCTCAGCAAAGTAGTAAGAAGTCATCAGCTGAGAATGAGGATGGGGAAGGAAGTGTTGGAGTTGAGGGGAAGACAGTGGGAGAGTGAACAACTATGGAATTACAGTATGACTGCCTAGTGGCAGTAAGCACTCATTCAAGACTGTGATAATTAATGAAAGCAACTCTTGGGTGCAAATGAAGAGTGGGCAGGAAGCTGGAGTTACCCCAGGTAGTGGTTTTGCCGAACAAGTACAATAATGTGAGAGAGGAAAAGAGAGAGTGTGTGTGTAGGGCAGTGTTTGTGACAGTTCATGGAACTCAAGCAGGGTAAGAAAAGGAAAGGGGAGTCTAAGGGGGTAAGGAATAATGGAAAGGGGCAGTATTCATGGATTGAAGGTCTTCATAAGCTCTAAGTATTGTTCAAGTCAGGATGCTATAGAAAATTAGATTTTTTTAAATAACATTTTTTTAAATTTTATTATTTTTTATTAATTAATTTTTGTTACAGGTGTTTCTCCTCCCCCCCGCCCCACTGATTCTCCTCTCCTCCTCCCTCCCCACCCTGTCCCCAGTTTGTTGTCCATGTCCACTGTTCATGCATACATGCATATAAGTTCTGTGGTTTATCTCTCCCCCACCATTCCCTCTTCTGGGGATTGTCAGTATGTACCCCACCTCCACGTCTCTGGGACTACCCCATTCCTCAGACTGTAAATAACATTTTTTAAAAATGGGAGGAGATCCAAGAATGGAGTCATCATCATCAGCTTCATTATCAACTCCCACCCTCAGCCATTTTCTCTATAATCTCACCCCCTTCTCCCTCAGCCTGCTCAGCCACTCCATCCTCACTTGCCTCCTTTCTCGTGTTCAAACAGCCAAGGACATTAGTGCTGCAGGGCCATAAGCTGACTGAACCCTGTGCCTGGAGAGCTCTTCTCTGGAAACTCACACAACTCCTTTCCACCTTCAAGTCTCTACTCCAATATTATGTTCTCAGCAAGTCTTGACTAACTCCATCCCCTTATTTAAAATTGCAACTATCTCCACATTGACACTGAATCCTCTTTAACCTACTGTATTTTTTTCTGCATAGTACTAATCACTTTTTCACATATACTGAAAATTGACTCATTGATTATGTTCATGTTCTCTCTCTGCGTACTAGAATATAAGGTTGTGAGGGCAGGGACCTTTGTTTTGTTCACTGTAGTATCCTAAGTGCTTAGTATGGTGCCTGGCACATCATAGGTGCTCAATGAATATTTGAGGAATGAGTGAATAAAGCTACAAAAACCATCATTCTTACTCAAGTCAGTAACAAAATGTAGATGCATCCATCACCATTTGTATTTAATATTATTGTGGAGGTTCTAGCCAGCAGTGTATAACAAGATGAAATGAAAATTATGAGTATTGAACAAGTGAAAAAAAACTTCATTCTTTTATTTTTTAACACATGAGCTGATGGCCTACATAGAAAATCCAAGAGATTCTTGAGAAAAAGTATTAGTGTTGTTAGAACTAATAAGAGAGTTTTAGCAAATTTGTTGAATCAGCCAAAGGATGTGCAGGACCTTATGAAAAAAATTATGAAACTTTATTACAAGACATAAAAAAATTTAAATAAATAACAGCTATATCATGTTTGTGGATGGAAAGACTCAATATTTCAATAGTTTAAAAACTTTTTACTATGGGAAGTTTAAAAATACACAAAGTATGCCCAATCATATAATGAATCCTTGTGTGCCATCACTCGGCTTCCATAACTATCAACTCCTGGCCAATCTTGTTTCATCTGTTTCCCCACCTACTCCTCCCAAGCATCATATTATCCCATCTACAAATACCTCAGTCTGCGCCTGTAAAATATAAGGGCTATTCAAAAATAGATGACAAATCATTATCACACCTAATCAAATTAACAATTTCTTAGTATCATTTCATACTAATCAATGTTTCAATTTCCAATTGTCTCATTATTTTAATTTGTTGAAATCAGGGTTCATACAACATCCACATACAATGGTTGTTATGTTGAACGGGATCAAAAACAGTCAAGTATAGGCAGTTTCATATAGTTTGACTTAACAAGAATCCACATCTTACATGGTAATGATATACACCAACTTCGTGAAAGTGGCAACTTTGTGGGAGGGAGGCAGGAAATGAGGGTGCAGTGGCTTCAGCTCTGTCTCTGATGTTATTTCTTTTATTTTGAACATTCTTTTTTTTTTTTTTTAATTTATTGGTTTGAGAGAGAGAGAAACATCGACTTGTTGTCCCACTTATTTGTGCATTTATTGGTTGCTTTTTGAATGTGGTCTGACCTGGGATTGAACCCACAACCTTGGCATATCAGGAGGAATCTCTAACCAACTGAGCTACTTGGTCAGTGCACCATGTTATTTCTTTTTTTTATCCTCACCCGAGGACATTTTTGCATTTTTTTGTTCAGACAGAGAGGGAGGGAGAGAGAGGAAAAGAGAGAGAGAGAAACATCGATGTGAAGGGACACATCGAGTGGTTGCCACCCGCACGACCAACCAGGGCCGGGGACAAACTGCAACCGAGGTACGTACGTGCTCCTAGCAGGAACTGAACCCAGATCTCTCTGGACTGCAGGCCGATGCTTCAATCGCTGAGCCAAACCAGCCAGGGCTCTTGCTCTCTCTCTCTTCCTCCCTCTTCCTCCTACTCTATCTGAACAAAAAATGGAAAAATGTCCTCGGGTGAGGATAAAAAAACCCCACAAAACTAAAATAAAGATTTGAAGCTGATGTGGCAAAAATATTAACATTGCCTAGCTTAATAATGTAGACACAACTTGTTTGAAAATTTCATTAGTGAAAATAAAAACCATGAATGGGAGAAGAGGAAGTGTGTTGTCAGTGTAGGCAACTTGGTCAAGCAATTTGACTGGGAATAGAAAAGATGGGGTCGTGCCAGGGTTAACTGTGGAGATTGTGTTTATTGAGGAGAAGTTATTGGGGGGAGGGGGTAAGAGATTAAAGGTTCAGGAGAGGGGTGGTGAGAAGCTAGGCCACAGAAGAGAGAAGAGGGTGTGTGTGGGATGGGGATCCCCTGTGGGTGAGGAGGACCTGGTGTGGGGAGAGGGTTGTGGCCTCTGTTTGGGGCCCCCTGAGTATGAGGTGTCCCCTGGGGTCTGAGGCAGCAGGCATCTGGTTATGCAATTGGAGATTTTGGGAAAAGTCTCTCCCTTCTCAATTTTCGTTCTTTCCAGTTCAGCCTGTGAATCTCAGTCTCTGTTTTCTGCCTGCCAGTTCATCCCTCAGCCCTCAGTTGGGAAATTCCAGTCACATCAAATCCACCCCTCCTGGACCCTTCCTCTTTGTGCCACCAAGCAGATCCCTTTGTGCTTTCCCAGCCAGACCCCTAACTTGTTTCCTTCTGCTGGGAAGCAGGGGCTCCCTTCATCATTCCTGGTCTCTCTTCCTTCTTTCTAAATCAACATGTTAAAAACAAGCTTTATTGAGATATAATTTACAAACCATACTATTCACCCATTCAAAGTGTACATTTCAATGGTTTTTAGTATATTCAGAGTTGTGCAACTAATGTCACCATTAATTTTCTAACATTTCATCACCCCAAAGGGAAACCATATCCTTTAGCTACCATCCACTATCTCGTCTCTCTCCCCAGCCTACTCCACCCACCATCCACCCTATCCTACAACTACTACTCTACTTTCTGTCTCTAAGGATTTGCCTATTTTGGGCATTTCATACAAATGGAATCATACAATACATGGTCTTTGGTGAGTGGCTTCTTTCAAGGTTCATCAATGTCATAGCATGTATTAGTATTCCACTCCTTGTATGGCTGAATAACATTTCACCGTGTGGATAAAACACATTATATTTAGCCATTCATCAGCTGATGGATTCAAATGAACTTTTCTAAGGAAATGATACCTGATTTATTTCTACCTCTTGTTCTTCTCCATGTCATTCTCTCAGCCCCTAAACAGTCTGTAAGTGGGGATTCCTTGGTCCTACAGCCTCTTAGACTGGAGAAGGTGAGGTCTGTGAAAAGAGCAAGCAGCCTTAGGTTTGCAACCAGTCGAGCCCCTTACTGACTGACTTGACCTCCTCAGGGCCTTATTTCCTCATCTATAAAATGAGGACAGTGATATTTCCTTCCAGGATTGTGGGAAGTGCTGATCCAAGTGCAGCATGTGGCAGAGTGGCCTGGCATACAGAAGGTACTCAACAGTGTTGAATCCCTTTCATGTGTCAACCTTGATCCCCAGCTAAGAGTATGCAGGCAGGAAACATACTTCCTTCCTTGACATTCCCCCATCAAATTCTGAGCGCAGTGTTCTTGGATGAGAGTCAGACTAAGGGGAGAATAAATAGAAAAAAAAGAAAAAGCAGATATCAGGAAATACCAGAGGAATTGATAAAAATTATACAAATGTGATAGAAAAAGGGACTGCAGAGAAAGTATGTTTTAGTGTTGAGAATGTTTAGGCAGGAGGAACATGAGTTTGGAGTTTGAAGACCTGTGCTTCTGGCCTGGCCCTGACATGTCCAGGTTATTTACCTCTGAGTCATTGGGAGTGGGTCCCCTCAGTTTCCCACTCTGTAAAATGGGACATGACCAATGCCATAGCTGCCCACTGATGGGGAGGCAGGGGGAGCTCATGTGCACACAGGTGTGCAAACTATTTATTAAGGGACCCCGAGGGCCAGATAGTGACCCTAGTGAACCAAGGCAGGCCCTGGCTGAGGTTCCTCAGTGACCTGACATGTTGTCCCCTTTGGCTGCCTTGGGCTGGAACCCACCCTAGAGGCTGGAGTCCTCTAGGATTCAAGGGGACCTGACAGTGTTCGTTCGTTCATTCATTCATTCATTCATCAAATTTTACAAACCTACTTCTTGGAAGGCATTGTACTATAATTAAGACATAGCTTTTGGCCTCAAGAAGCCCAAAGATTCATAGTGAAAGGAACACATATGGCAATTCTGATACAGGGTGCTGCCAGTCCTATGTTACTCTGACTCCATACACTTCCTACCTTGCTGTCTATGTATTCCTACCTTGATGTCTTGCACACTTCTGTTTATGGTTTCCAGGGCTTGCTATTTGGTCTCCTTGAATATATAGGGGTTTCTTTTTTTCTTTTTTTCCCCAAATGATGAGCAAAATGGCAATGACCTCAGGAGATTCTCAAGAAATATTTGATGGATAAATAAAAATATGAATGGATTTAAAAAATGACACAAAGGTATGCCCAGAGAGCTGTTGGAGTCTTCAAGTAGGCTAGAAGGGCTTCCTAGAGTAGGTGACATTTGAATTGGGTCTTGGAGTTTGCCAGGCATATATATTCTCAGCATAGGAACAGCATTTATAAGAGTATATAAAGGCCTGAATGATGAGAACTTCCTAATGGCTCAGTGGGTGTGGGGAGGTGATGGGAATGAGGTATGGGAAGTGGAAGGGACAGATGCAAGGAAGGGGTGGGGAGCACAGTACAAGATTTTGAGCAAAATAAATAGAAGAAAGTAGAAAGATCACAGTCTTGACACTCGGCAATCTCTTTTGACACACACACACACGTGTGTGTGTATGTATAGTATTTTAGACAGACTGTATGTGTCTTTTAAAGGAGAATATATATTCTACGTGTAGGAGCTTTAAACAGACTTTCCCTCTTTTCCAGAAAGTTAACTGTGGTGCTCCGTGGGGAGAAACGTGGAGCGCAAAAGACATTTAAGTGCTAAGCTGCCACCGTACCACCGGGTGATGCTGGACGACTCTGGGGCAGTGGGATGGGGAGGCAGAGCCATTTCCCCAGGTAAAGGGCGCAGGGAGACTGGGTTCGAGGTGGGTGGAGGGAGGAGTCTGCGCTGACTCACAGGTTTCTGGCTTAAGAAACCCAGTTGCTGGTGATACCTTTCAGATAAGGGTGAGGCACCAGCAACGTTTTGAAGAGGAGATAAAACTGAGAAGTGAACACTTCAGATTTTTTTTTTTGTGGAACTGTCCCACAGGGAGTGGTCACACGAGCCGGGCTTCCTGGGACCCCATGCCTGTCTGGAGCACCTGCGAATTCCCAAGTAGTGGTCGGGGTCCCTAAGTTCCGATGAAAGGGGCCTTCTGGGCCTGACGCAGGCTGGCCGCGCCCCAGCCTAGGGTGGGGCAGCGCTCACCACCTCCCCTTATAGGTGAGGGTGTCGACCCTGTGGACCCCGTCTCCATAGACTGGGGAACAGGGGCTCAGGAGTCTTGCGTTCCGCTCACTTCACTTTTGGGGAGGGGGTTGTTCGAATCTCGGTCCGGCCACTGCTGCCTCAGTTTCCCATATGCACAAGCTCGCAGGCGGACCTGAGGGCGGTCTGTAACCTGCAGAGGCCACGACACATCGCTGGTATCCGGCAAGGGAAAGTGACTAGGCCTGGTTCGGGTCGCCCCGGACGTTGCGGGCAGGGAAGTGAGTTGCCCGGACCCGGCAGTCTCCCCAGAGGCACCGAAAGGCCCGGCCGGCGCCGACTCCGCGCCTGGGGGTTTGGTCCGCGGCCAGGCAGCCGCCAACGGCCCGTGACAGGCCCCGCAGCCCAGTCGCGGTCGGAACAAAAGTGGCGGCTGGGCCGGGAGGCGGGGGTCCCGCAGGCCCGGCCACCGCCCGGCCGCTTGACACACCGCGGCAGCCCTTCGGCCCTTCCGCCCGAGCGCGCTCGGCTCTTTCCGCCACGGCCGGCGCAGGTGGAGGGGGCGGAGCGGGGGCCGTGCGTGGTGACGCCGCGGGGGGGTGACGCACCGGCGTGCCCCGCCCCCTCCCCCTCCCCGTTCAGGCTCTGGAAAGAGAAGAAAAAAAACTTTCTTTTTTTTTTAATTGAGGAATCAACAGCCGCCATCTTGTCGCGGACCCGACCGGGGCTTCGAGCGCGATCTACTCGGCCCCGCCGGTCCCGGGCCCCACAACCGCCCGCGCACCCCGCTCCGCCCGGCCGTCCCGCTCCGCCCGGCCCTCGGCGCCCGCTCCGGCGGCCCCGCTCCCCTCTCGGCTCGGCCTCCCGGAGCCGCGGCGTCGGCGGCGGCGGCAGCGGCGGCGGCGGCGGCGGAACGGGGGGTGGGGGGGGCGCGGCGGCGGCAGCGGCGGCTCCGCTTCGCGCATTGTTTTTCCTTACGGCGGCGGGCTGCGGGCGGGGAGCGGAGCTCGGAGCCCCCCGGTCGACCGGCCGCGAGCGAATTAATTAAGTGGGGCGCGGGGGGGGGGTAGCGAGGCGGCGGCGCGGCGGCGGCGGCACCATGTTCCTGGGGACTGCCTAAGCCGGCCGGCCGGGCGCCGTCGCTGCCAGCCGGGCCCGGGGGGGCGGCCGGGCCGCCGGGGCGCCCCCGCCGCGGAGTGTCGCGCTCGGGAGGCGGGCAGGGGATGAGGGGGCCGCGGCCGGCGGCGGCGGCGGCGGCGGCAGCGGCCGGGGGCGGGCGGTGAGCGCTGCGGGGCGCTGTTGCTGTGGCTGAGATTTGGCCGCCGCCTCCCCCACCCGGCCCTGCGCCCTCCCTCTCCCTCGGCGCTCGCTCGTGGCTCGCGGCTCGCGCTCGCTCCTCTCCCCTCGCAGCCGGCCGGGGCCGGCGCCGACCCCCGACCCGGAGCCCTCGCCGGCCCCGCCGTCCGCTTTCGGGGCAGTTTTTGCGAGCAGGTGAAAATGGCCGAGAACTTGCTGGACGGACCGCCCAACAAACGAGCCAAACTCAGCTCGCCCGGCTTTTCGGCGAATGACAGCACAGGTGAGGAGGGGGCCGGGCGGGGGGCAGGGGCCTCGGGGGTCCCTGTCAGACCCCCCGAAGGTGAGTGTCCCTGGATAGCAGAACGTGGCGGCCGGCCTGCGGAGCCCCCCCACAGCCCGAACTGGAGACCGGCGAGCCCCTTCTCCGGAGCCCCGCCGAAGAGGGGAAGTTTGTGGGGAGACTGTCGTGGGGCCCGAGTGGTGGGGGCAGATGCTGGGGTGCACTCGGATTTCCCGGAGTTGGTGAGCCCTCCTCGCGTGGAAACCGAGTGTTAGTTCCAGAGAGAAAAAGTAAAGTGGAGCGTGTTTATTTTGCGTAGTGATTCCATACGCCTTCCTCTGCTGCCGTGTGTCAACACACGCGTGGCTGTCCGGAGGGGGGTGACAGCGGAGGGTAAGTTTGATGGCTAGAGAAGGAAATAGTACAGCGGAAAGGAGACCCCGAGTGTTTTCTGAATTGGTGACACATTCACAAGGCTGCGACCAGAAGACAGAGCAGCGGCAGCCTGTGAGTTACAACTTAGAAGTTTCTTGGAGTATTTTGAAAACTCTTTGTTCTTTGGTCACCTAAATTATTCCATTTTTCACAACCCCAAACTTCGGTAGCAAAATGCCCTAAAAAAGTTGCTGTAGTGTGTTTAATTTCATAGAAGTGTAACTTTAAAAGAAAGTTACATAGCAGATTCATTTGCGCAGCATTCGCCATTTGAATTCATGTTGCTTTTACAGTGTAGGTATATAAAAATTATGTTAAGGAATGCAGAAAGTATGATTTTTAAAAATTTCTTTTAGCAGGATATTGAATAAATCATCTTTTTCTCATTAAACAGCTTCCTTGAAAACTTTCGTAGGTAATCATATCATTTGCCTAAAAGTATTTTAGTTTTCTATCCATTTAATAATTCTGGCTTCTTCTGGGCTGATTCATAGCATTATGAACTAGTTGTATTTCCTCTTTTAGAGCTCTCCTTTGCAGTAAAAACTTGTAGCCACTTGGGAACAGTTCTGTCTGCAGCGCGGCTTGCATTTCTCCAGTATAGTTTTGCCGTAGCAGCATCTGAAAATCAGTTTATAATGAATGGGTCCAAATTGAATTACATTGCTGCAGCAATCCCTTCAGATTTGCAGTAGACACAGCTGTTCAGCTTCTACAAATATTTCTATGATTGACCACTAGCATATTTCTACTAATGGTCTGAAAATCTATTTCTACTGTTGAAACAAAATTTGAATTTTATGGCTTTGGTTTTAATACAATTCCTAGAATATCAGTTAACATAGAAGTGAGAGAAACAACTTTTAAAAAAACTGTCATGAGAGTCTTGTCTAATTAAAATGAAATTTGTTGAACAGTGGGGAGGAGTAAATAAGTCTCATGGAATATAAAAGTATCTAATACTCTTTTAAAAACTGATAGAGAGTTGAGTTTCATGTTAATTTTGTAAAATCGACTAATCTGAAGTGAGAAATTTGGAAACAGCTGTGATTTAAATGCTCTTTTACTGCAGAACAGATCTCCTTTGCTTCATTTATCTTGCCATTTTTGAGTGAAAAGCCCTTAATCATATGAATCATAGATCATACCAGGCAAGTTCAGCTTTGAAGCTTGTTCTCTGACACTGTTAAGGTTGCTATTGTTGAGTGAGGTTATTGCAGACTTTGTATTATACAGAGGAAGAAATTAGTAACACAAGACTTAACAAAGAAGCTTGTCCTGCTATATACATCTAGTTGTTCCCAAGATAGAGTTCAAAGGATGGCCTTTTGGGTAGTTCGATACTTGGACAGTCAGATTATTTAGTGTGCTGCTAGTCACAACAAAATTTATCAAAGGATTTTCCATTCTTGCCCACTTTTCCCCCTTTTTCAGTTTTGATCCTTGTAAGGTATGGGGGCCTCTTTTACTTTACCAAACATAGGACAAAAAAGTCAGTGTTTAATATCTCTAATTTAAATAATCCAAAGAATAAAATTTATACATTAATTACATCAAGCTATACATTGGTCACATCATTTTATCGTGAAAGGATATATTAGTGTGGGGGGCCAAGGAAGGGATCAGCAAGCATATTAAGCAAGATACAACCTTGTCTTCTGTAACTAGTAGTCTAAGACAGATGTTAAGGCCATAGATTAAGCAAATAAAGGGCTAATGGAATTACGTTACATACAAAGGAGTGAAGGCATTTGGTTAGATGAGAAAGTGGGGAGAGACGCGGGAATAACATGTTTGAGATACTAAACCTTAGTTTAGTGAGAGAATGTGTGTTTGAATCTTCTAGGAGAAAACTGGGCCAGTTGGAGCAAGGTGTGATAAAATTTGAGGCAGTGGGGAGCTCTGTGCATGGGAAGAGCTGAAGGGGTTGGGATTGGGAGGAGGCCTTGGTGGCCTGAGAAATGAGAGCTGCTTGGACTGCCACGATGCAATGCATGTCTGTAGGGACTGGCTTGTGGAATCATTGGTATCTGTTAGATGAGTCTGTAGGCTGGCATTGGCCAAGAGAACAGAACTCCTGCTGTTGGGGAGCTACCAGCCAGAGTGCTTGCAGTCTACCAGGAGGAGCATGGATGTGCATAAAACATTCCACAATGAAGTAAGGCAGCATCTCTTGATGAAAATGCTATTGCCTCTGATGGCAGGCAGGAGAGGTCAGGAAAGGCTTCTGAGGAGAGCATGCAGAGGTGATGCAGAAATAAGGAAATGTGTCCCAAAGGAAAGCGGCAAGAGGAAGAAGGAAAACGTAATTTTCACACCATCCAAACCTCAGCTCTGGAGTGCCACAGAATTTGATGGTATTAGATGTTGTTAAAGTAGCATTTTCTTTACATTGAGGGCTTCAGCGGTTCTCAACCTGTGGCTTCTAGGACCCCCCCCCCCCTTTGGGGGTCAAACGACCCTTTCACAGGGGTCGCCTAAGACATAACAGTAGCAAAATTACAATTATGAAGTAGCAATGAAAATAATTTTATGGTTGGGGTCACCACAACATGAGGAACTGTATTAAACAGTTGCAGCATTAGGAATGTTGAGAACCACTGGCTTAAACACTTTCTCGCAACTGTAGTCTTCCTTTACTTGGCACCTTTTATAAGAAGTAGGACTTTGTGTTACCAGTATATAGTTAGTTGTGTGTTTTGGAAACTTCTTTATTTAATATGTCCAAATTATAACAGCATATTAGTCTTTCAGCAGCAGGGATTCATGATTTAACAGTGTAGGAGAAATAAATATGCAGGCAGGCAGTAGACTTTTTTCCTCAGCTTAATTGAGGCCAAATTTACATACAACTAATAGATTTTATTAAAAAGTTTAATAAAACTGCCTTCTAAAAATTTAAGATAGGTATATTTCATCTGTATAAGTGTCCCTAAGCAGCTGTGATTACATTTATAATGTGAATCCCTGTAAATGCAATAGAAAACCATATTTAAAGAAAGCTTGTGGTAAATATGCTTATCAACCAAAATACCTTTTACAACAAAATGATGATCTTTTTTGTATGTGCAGTGCTTTATGTGTCAGAGCGGTTTTCTCTCCATCGCCTCACTTTGGTCCTCACAGCATCTTATGAGGTAGGAAGGGGAGATACTGTTCCTGTTGTTTCTAGGTGAGGAACCATACTTGAGAGAGATAATCAGCCTAAAGTAACATAGAGAGAGACATCGATTAGTTGACTCCTGCACAACCCCTAGCCAGGGTCTGGGATTGAACTGTAACCGAGGTACGTGCCCTTAACCGGAATTGAACCTGAGACTCTCTGGTCCACAGGCTGACGCTTTAACTGCTGAGCCAAACCAGCCAGGGCAAGTTATTTTATTATTTTTTTTGGTGGTACGTGCCCCTATCGGGAACCCAACCCGGGACTCTCTGGTCCACAGGCTCAACCGCTGAGCCAAACTGGCCAGGGCAAATTATTTTATCTTTTAACTAAATTCTGGTTAAATAGGAAATGTAAGTTTCGTAGAGACTTCTAGGGCTAGGACTTGTCATGTCTTTGCTTTGCTTTTACTTGATAGAAAAATAGGGGCTTTTGAATAACTGAGAGGGATGAGAACAATGGTTTCATTTGGATTTCCTCAGGGGTGATACAGTAGATGAGTATGAATTCCATAAAGGTGCTTTAGCAATTGATCAAAGCACCTGTTTAACGTTCGAATTTGATTCTGTAATTCTTAAACGTAACTGAAATTGAGTTATAAAGGGACTGAGGCTTAATCCTACAGTCAGAAGTTGATGCTTAGATTGTTAGCCAGTGTTTTTACAACTTCTGACTTGTGTGGTTGTGGTTGTGTAACAAAGTATGCTATTACTTGGGGCTACATAAATGCCAATTTTAGCATGTTTGAAAACAAAATAGTTAAAAATGATTTTGCCAAAGTTTTGTTAAGATGAAATGTATCTGTTGTGTAAAGCAAGATTAGTAAAGCTTGCTTTATAAGCCAGTTCAGTTCTTGGGGTAACATTAGTCAGGACACCACCTCTTTTTTTAAAATTGATTTTAGAAAGAGGGGATGGGGAAGTTGTTCCACTTGTTTATTCATTCATTGGTTGATTCTTGTATATGCCCTGACCAGGGATCAAAACCACAACCTTGGCAAATCAAGTCAGCGCTCTAACCAACTGAGCTACCCCTCCAGGACAAGATACCCCCTCTTTATCTTATTCAAACCAGCACTTCAGTATATTCCAAGGAACTAGAGGGCATGTGAAGAGGTGTTTCTCGGATGACGTTGGGAATAGCCAAGGAATTTAAGTGCAGTTCTTCCAGAACCATTGTGTACTAATGGGTGATGAGTCTTAAAGAAAGGGGCTGTAGTTTGCACCATTTCCAAACCTTTTTTATGTAATACATGGGTGAACAAACTTTCTTTCAAGGGCCAAAGGATTTCATTTTTGGTTTTTAAGGGCCCAATGGTCTCTGTTTCTCAGTGCCACCATTTTAGCATGAAAGTAGTCCTGGGCAGTACTACAGGAAGGGTGTGGCTGTGTGCCACTAAAACTACAGTTTGGTTCTCGGGCCACAGTGTGGGACCCTGATGTAATGTGGGACTGGTGCTCTGAGGATCCATTGGGGGGCATTGGACTGCCAGAGTTGCCCTAATTTTAGCTGTCTCTGAAGAGGACTTCAAGGACAAGATCAGTTGAACAGCAGCAGCACAGGTTTTTTGAGCATCTACTATGTGCTCATCTGACTGCTGACGCTCAAGTACAGGGAGCAGGGGTGATAAGTTCTTGAGTTGCAGTGAGCCACATAGGGAGCCACAGACAGAGCCCCTCTGTCTTCTAAACATAGGTACGTACCGCATAATTTAAAATCAGATAAGCTGAACAAAAACGGTTACCTTAATTAAGGTGATTTTGTTCCTTTGCTGGCACATGCTAGGCTCTCCAGAAATAGTTGAAGGAGTGAGTGAATGAAAGTGCAGTATTTATCTTTCAAAGTTCTCATACTTTTTTCTCATAAGATTTTGCTTTTAAGCTAATTGCTACATATCTTAAGATCTGTTTGTCCTAATCCCAATTTCTGTGCATTTTCAACTGTGGACCATCCTGGCTGGTTTTAGGAGTGCTCGGGCTAGAGCCTATTTGGGGCTCTCTCAGGTTGCTCAGGTGGCCCTTGGTAGTGGCAGCACAGGCCATGGTGTTGACTGGGACAGCATGGGGTGCGAAAGCACTGGCTTTGGAGCCAGGCCAAGTGGGTGCAGTTTTCCTCCCCCACCCCCGTTGCTAGCATCATGACCCTGGTCAAGTTAGATCAGCTCTCTGAACCTCAGTTTTCTTATCTGTAAAATAGATATAATAACCATTTCCATCTCAAAGGCTGGTTATGAGGGTAGTATGAGATGATGTGTGAAAAGTACCTAAATGCTCAGTGCATGGTGGTTGGTACTGTCGTTACTAGGGAAGGTGGTGTGTCCTGTAGTCCATACTCACTGGGAGTGCTCATCTGATTGGAATAGAGATTTGTTTGTTGATGGTTCTGGAACAAACAGCAGCCTTGTACGCATATCTACACAGTCCCATGAGCAGGCAGATCTATTGTAACGTAGCCTACTCAGTGAGTATATAGCCAAGAATTATATAATAAATACTATTGATTTTTTTGTCTCCACTTTTCTTTTTTTTTTAGTTCCCACCTGAGGATATTTTTTTGACTTATCTTCATACAGAGTGGGAGGGAGAGGGAGAGAAAGGGATGAGAGAGAGGAACATTGATGTGAGAGGGACACATCGACTGGTTGCCTTCTGCATGACCCCGACCAGGGCCAGGGATGAACCACAACCAAGGTACAAACCTGTGACTCATTGGTCCACGGGCCAGCACTCTGCTGCTGAGCCAAACAGGCCAGGGCTTTGTCTCCATTTTCAAACTTTTTTTTTTTTTTTTAATCCTCACCCGTGGACATTTTTTCCATATTTTGTTCAGATAGAGCGGGGGTGGGGTGGGAGAGAGAAACATCGATGTGAAAGGAACACATCGAGTGGTTGCCACCCACCTGACCCAACCAGGGCCGGGAACAAACTGCAACCGAGGGATGTGCCCTTAGCGGGAACCAAACCTGGGTCTCTCTGGACTGCAGGCCTACGCTCTAAGCGCTGAGCCATACTGGCCAGGGCGCAATTTTATTATTTTAAAATAGGAATACAGTGGCTATGAAATTCTAAAATTGAAAAACTTGTGTGGTATGCTCTGAAAATTCCTACTAATTTTGAAGCATACTTTGTGGGCTGTTTAAGTATCAAATGAGGATGTGATTCTTTTTCTTTACTGGGTATATTGCATTTCAGTCTGAGGTGCCTGTTAGGCAGTAGCAGTGTACAAAGGATTCTGATCAATGCCTTTGAATAGCTTAGAACTGTGTTGACAAGATAAGACTTAGTGGCAAAACTTGAAAAAGAATACATAATACAATCAAATGCTAAAATGTATGAGTCAGAAAGGGAACCCCGAAGAGGGCTTAATGTATACACCCACTATTTACTGAATCCCTGTGTGTGCAGAAGCCCAGGACTAGGTATCTGAGTGAGGGATAGCACATTAGACTTTGGGGATGGACGAGGGGCCTTGGCTCAGAAAAGCATCCACCAGGGGTAGCCTGGTGGGCCCTCTGCTCCTGGATTCTGATGCCAGCTGGGCCAGAGCAAGGAGCCAGATAATTGGGAAGCCTGCTGGTTTTCCGTGCCTACTTACTGATGGGAAAGACACTTTGGCCACCCACAACAGCTTTGTCTCTGTGAGTGTGATTATCCAGTGTCTCTTACCAATGTCCATCCCCTGGTTTTCAACACATGTGCCTGATGTTCCTTCAGCTTACTCTGAGGCCTTTTCCTGCTGGTGCCTCCCTCCTCAGAATTCCATTCCATGGCTAATGGGCTTCTTAGGTCTGGTGTGCTTGTCCATAGCTCCTGCATGAACTGGGGTAAGGGATTCCACATTTTGCCAATTCAGTCTTAGGCTTAACTTTTCAGAAACAGGCTTGCATGGCAGCATATCACTGGTGCCAAAGTGTAAGCTCTCTGTCAGTGCTTATTGGGGGGCTTTTGCATATTCAACTTTGCATGGAGGCCCTGATCCTTTGACAGGAGGGCTGGGATAGTCATGCACACGGTCCAGTGGGAGCAGAGCAGAACTTTGACTGGAAAAGAAGTGACTCACTCAGATTTGATGGAAGAACTCTTTGGACATGGAAAAGGGTGCAGGAAAGGCATGGAAGTAAGCAACAGTGTTTTGTTTTTGTTTTTTTCCAAGTTCTTAGACAATTTTAAGAATGACTTGCTGTCTTTGAAAAACTGCCTTTAAGGTGTTTTCTGGTTCTAAATTTGGGAAGCAAGGCTATTTTTTAACTCTATGTCTAAAAGTCTAATTCCTTTCTTTTTAAACATTACCCTTAGAAAGACTTGGATAGCATCCCATGTGACGTTTTCCCCCGTGTTTCATTTCCATTAATCAAATGAATATTTAGTTGAACCATAGCTAAGAATAGTAATATCTAATGGTGACAAAATGTTTCACTTTATTAAATCTGACTTTCCTATTTCTAGGTGTCCCATCTGTTACAATGTGAAGATCTCTTAATTTACCAGTCTTTCTAATAACACCTGTGCCTTACTGTATACAGTAGGTGTTTCTTTTTTAAAAATTCTCATCTTGAGGATATGCTTGTTGATTTTAGAGAGGAAGGGGGAGAGAGAGAAAGAGAAAGAAAGAACATTGATCAGTATGTGCCCCAGCCAGGGATTGATCCAGTAACCTACGTATATGCCCTGACTGGGAATTGAACCTGCGACCTTTTGGTATAAGGGATGATGATGTTCCATCCAACTGAGCCACACCAGCCAGCCCAGGGCTGCAGTAGGTGTTTCTTTTTTTTGTTTTTTAAATCCTCACCCTGGGGGTATTCCCCCCATCAATCTTCAGATTAAAGGGGGTGGGAGGGAGAGAGAGAGAGAGAACACTGATGCAAGAGAGATGCATTGATTGGTTGCCCCAAATCGCAACTGAGGTACATACCCTTGACCGGAATTGAACCCGCAACTCTTCGGCCCGTAGGCTGATGCTCTAACTGCTGAGCCAAACCGACCAAGGCAATAGGTGTTTCTTAACAGTTGTAGCTGTTTAACAGGGTTGTACAATTCTGTTGTAAAGCAGATTTTCTTTTATAATTTTAAAGCTTCCCTTTGCACTACCCCCCAAATATTTTGTTTTTCTTATCAGACCTATATTACCTGTACATGTTTTAACTATGTAGTTAGTATAACCAATGAAATAGCAAGAAAAATAGGTGACTATCAATAGTCAGTAGAGAGAGAATTGTGTAATGTTTAAAGTGGATTTGGTTATTTGATTACAAACTGAATAATGACACTCAGAAACTATAGAAACCTATCAAATTAGAGTTTGCTTTGACAGTTATGGAATATAAGCGCTTGACCCAATGCCTTTGGATTAAAATATTTTGAGTATTTGTCACCTGATTAAAAGTAGAACCTTTTAACCATGACTCAGAGTTGAAGGAAACGTCAGAACTTTTTATATGGGATGTGAGCGGTGTGGTCACAGGGAGGGAGCCCTGGCCTCTGCTCAGAGTGAACACTGAATCTTGACTCCCAGCTCATCAGCTCTGTGACTTGAGGCCCATGACTTTACACTGGGGCTTTGGCCTGGGTTGGGGGAGGGTGTCTCATCTCTATAATGAGTTTTTTTTCTTCTAGAATTTTCCATTTCTCTTTGACTAGCTTTGTATATTGGGGCTACTTTGGTTCCTGGCATATAGCAGGTTATGACAGCTATTATTAATGTTTAATTGTGTGGGTAATTACATATGTCGCTTAACCTCTTGGGCTGGTGAAGGTTGGGATTATGTAGGCTAGGGGTCTAACCCAGAACCAGATGCTTGGAAGTTTCTTGCTGAGTAAACGAGAAGATACCTCCCCTGCCTGTTTTGCTTCTAGCACCAGGGCTAGTATAGTCTCAGTACCAGCTTGCAAAAGAATGAATTGAAAGCTGAGATTCAGGAATCCTACAAAACTGGTAATAAATAGTTTGACACCCTTTACTCAGCCTGTATTTGAAGTTAAAAGCTGTTCTTTATTGGAAAATTGAAGTTTAAATGGAACTGTTTTTCCTAGTATTTCAGAACAAGGACTTGATTTAGGTTAGGATTTAAAAAGGAAAAGTGAGTATGGCGAAATGACAAAAATAGTCTTTCTTTTTAGAAAACAGAGTTAGGGGAGAAAATGGCCTTGGGATCACTATGCAGTTTAGTAAGGGTGATTGGTGGAAAGAAATATCAGTGAAATTTAATTTCCTCTTTGGTTCAGTTACCACTGGTCTTGAAAAGAAGAGATTCAGCCTGCTGTATTGTGGGAATTTTCTCTTCTTGAAAGTAACAAAAAGGCATAAAGTACTGATAGATTTTCTGTGTCGTTTTAGTTGTGCCTCTACTACTATTGGGATTGTTTTTTGTTTGAAGAGCACAGCCTGCCCAGAGTTGAGCTTCTCTTAAAAAAAAAGAAAAAAGATCTCTGAGGAAATGATTTGAATTATCAAGAGATAATTCAGTGTTTTAGCGCACAGTGGTGACTTTTCAGTCTAAAAGTTTAAGGAAAAACTGATTCTTTTCCAACAGTAAGAGAGTGAATTTAATTTTCTTTGTTTAAAATGCCTGTAGTCTTGCCCAGCTGATGTGGCTCAGTAGTTGAGTGTCGACCTGTGTGCCAAGATGACACCAGTTCGATTCTTGGTCAGGGCACATGCCCAAGTTGTGGGCCCAATCCCTAGTGAGGGGCATGCAGGAGGTGGCCAATCGATGTTCTTGCTCATCGATGGTTCTATATCTCTCTCCCTCTCCCTTCCTCTCTCTAAAATCAATAAAGATAAAATAAAATGCCTATAGTCCCGTGATCATCTCTAAGTCAGCACTGTCTGGTAGAACTTTCTGTGTTCTATATCTGCACTGTCCAATACTGGAACCACTAGCTACTTGTGGCTATTGAGCACTTGAACCATGACTCAGAATTAGAATTTAATTTTTTTTTTTTTTTTATCCTCACCCGAGGACATTTTTCCATTTTTTTGTTCAGGTAGAGTGGGAGGGAAAGAAAGGAAGAGAGAGAAACATTGATGTGAAAGGGACACATAGAGTGGCTGCCACCCCCACGACCCGCCACCCGCACAACCCAACCAGAGCCAGGGACAAACTGCAACCGAGGTACATGCCCTTAGCGGGAACCAGACCTGACTCTCTCTCGGGACTGCAGGCCGACGCTCTAACCTCTGAGCCAAACCTGCCAGGGCTAAAATTTAAATTTTATTTAAACATAAATAGCAACTTGCTTCTGTATTGTACAACACATCCCTAAATACATTTACTTAAAATATTTGTGATCTAAAAGATAAAGTTCTTTAAAGGAACTGTCTTTTAAAGATAGAAGGTGCTTTCAGAAATACTCAGGGCTGCCCTGGCCGGTTTGGCTCGGCGGTTAGAGCGTCGGCCTGCAGTCCCGAGAGACCCGGGTTCGGTTCCCACTAAGGGTATGTACCTCGGTTGCAGTTTGTCCCCGGCCCTGGTTGGTCGTGCGGGTGGCAGCCACTCGATGTGTCCCTTTCGCATCGATCTTTCTCTCTCTCTCTCTCTCTCTCTCCCGCTCTACCTGAACCAAAAAAAAAGAAATACTCAGGGCTTTAAATTTAGGATTATTCACTTATTTAGAAAATATGTTACACTGTGGTATCAGCCTTGGAGACCTATTAGGGACACAACAGATCCAGTGTCTGCCTTCATGGGAGGCATCTGTAGTCAGGTGAGACTTAGTACCTAGTACCTCGGTTCATGCATGATCAGGGTGTAGGATCAAGTCTGTTCTGAGTGTTGGAAGGCCTTCTTGGGGAAGTGTCATTAGCACTGAGACCTGAGGATGAATAGGAGATTGGAAGGAGGGGATACTATTCTAGACTTGGAAACAGCATAAATAGCAAGTGTGAAGTGAAGGTTTGGAGGTATAAACTCTTGAGTATGTAACAGTTTTTGCAAACCCAGTTTTGTTTTTGGTTTACATTCAATGGGCTAACATTTAGAAGCAGTGTTGGTCTTGCTTCTGAGAAGTGGAGACTGCTGGTGTGGACCTGCTCTGGGCATTTGGGTGGGCCTGGGCTCCAGCCTCAGTTTTACCATTTAATTCCTTTATTCAACAAATATTTAAATACTTATAAAATTCAAATTAGTTATATGCTCTTATGTGTGGGATACTACTAGGCTGTGGTGATAACTGGTGGCTCTGTCCACTTGGAACTCAGAACATAGGGGTGTAGGCAGGCATTCCAGCAGCCCCACCAAATGCCTATCTAATTGCAAATCAGAGTTGTGACAAGAAGGAACTGAATGCTTCAGGTGGGACGGTTAGGAAAACTTCTTAGTGGAAAGCACACTGGAGCTCTTGCAGGATGAACTATGAGGAGGTCAGGCTGGGCATCTGAAGACAAGGTAAAGTTGTGGAGAGCCTCCAAGTGTCAGACCAGGGAGTCCAGGTCATTCTTTTTTTTTTTTTTCTTAATCCTCACCCAAGGACATTTTTGCATTTACCTTCAGATAGAATGGGAGGGAGAGAAGGAGGAAGAGAGAGAAACATAGCTGTGAGAGAGACACATCGATTGGTTGCCACCTGCACGACCCCAAATGGGGCTGGGGATGAACTGCAACCGAGGTGTGTGCCCTTACTGGGAACTGAACCCAGGACTCTGGTCTGCAGGCCGTTGCTTTAACCGCTGAGCCAAACTGACCAGGGCCAGGTCATTCTTTTAGGGCTTTAAAAACAATACACGTTTTTAGAATGTGTAATTGGAGGGCAATTGGAGAAGTCTAGATAAACTTTTTCAAGATATGTGTTTTTATCTTAGTTCCTATCTGCAAGGAGAGTTGAAAACCCTCTCTCTTCTCCCACAACCCATTGTGGGAGGAAAAAGGCACCATGAAAAACAGTTTAAGAAAGTTGTTTAAATTTTGTTTTGAGTGATTAAAATACTCGTAGGGTTCAAAATTCCAAAAAGCACGAAAGAATGTTTAGTGAAACGCCTCCCTCTCCTGTCTGTTTCTGGACTCACCCAGATCTATTCCCCACAGGCAACCATTATAGATTATTCTAGAGACATGCTGTGCATATATAAGCATATGCTCTCTCTACTTTTTCTTCCCAAAGTGACTCGTTATACATGTTGTTCCACTATAAGTACATTTTGGACTGATTAAAATCTCAGAGCTTTTGGAAATAACTAATATACAAAGAGCAGTCTTCATTCTAAAAATCCTTTTTTTAATGGTAAAATATTTTGGTGCCATACTTAATTAAGTAACACAAAATTATTTTAGTATTTTCACTATCCTATAAATCAGAAGAAGTGAAAAAAATTTAATTCCATGTCATCTCGAAGAATATTAGAAGTTTTGTTACTGTCATCATGTTACACATCATGCAACTAGTTTACACCAGAGTTCTGTTTAGTTTCCCAGCTTTTCTGGAAAAGATTCTTAAAACCTGTAGTTTTTATTACCCACCTTATTAGTTGATATAAAATATCTGGTCCAGTCGGGGTGGCTCAGTGGTTGAGTGTCGACCCATGCACCAAGAGGTCGCTGGTTCGATTCCTGGTCAGGACACATGCCCAGGTTGTGGGCCTGATCCCCAGTGGGGAGCATGCAGGAGGCAGCCAGTCATTGTTCTCTCTCATCCATATCTCTATCTCTCTTTTCCTCTCCCTTCCTCTCTCTCTAAAATCAATAAAGAAAAAAATTTAAAAAAAGAAAGAAATATCTGTAACTTCTACATCAAGCAGATAAAGTAGAAATCAGTCTTTTGCTTGGAAGGACTACTAATATTCATATTAACTCCAGACCTTTTCATTAATTTAGTTAATTAATCTAGAGATTGCAAAACATTAAGGTGACCCAAAAGTCCTTAAGAGCTGAATCCTCTGCTATTGCAGATGTGGAGGAGGAAGAGTGATGGGTGTTTAAGAGAGAAGATAAATTTGAGAATCATTGCATAAAAGAGATGAGGGGAAAAGAGATGGAGAACAAAAATTATAATTAGATTTTTAAAAAATCCTCATCCAAGGATATTTTTCCATTTATCTTCAGATAGAGTGGGAGGGAAAGAAAGGGTGAGAGAGAGAAATACATCGATATGAGAGAGACACATTGATTGGTTGCCTCCCCCATTACTCAGCCAGGGCTGGGGACGAACCACAACTGAGGTACATGCCCTTGACTGGAATTGAACCCATGACTTATTGGTCCACGGGCCGATGCTCTAACCACTGAGCAGAACTAGCCAGGGCATTAGATCTTTTTTTTTTTTTAGGTATAAGAAGATATTTACTAATGTGTGCATAGATTTCCAAAAGGAAATCTCTAGAAATTGTTTTTCTTGGATGTGAGAGACGGGATGGTTTGGGAGGGCTCTCTACTTTCCACTTTATATTCCTCTGAATGCTTTGGGGAAAAAAAAACTATAGTCCAGCCGGTGTGGCTCAGTGGTTGAGTGTGACCCACGCACCAAGAGGTCGCCATTTCGATTCCTCATCAGGGTACGTGCCCAGGTTGTGGGCCCAGTCCCCAGTGGAGGGCACGCAGGAGGCGGTCAATCGATGTTTTCTCTCATTGATGTTTCTCTCTCTCTCCCTCTCCCTTTCTTTGTCTCTAAAGTCAATAAAGAAAACATGTTTAAAAACCATTAAGCATAATTTTTGTCATGAAAAAACTAGTTAAAAAGTAAATCAAACCCAAAGAAAACATCTTTAGTATTTGTGGTTAGAAGAATCTGTGTAATGGGGAGATGTGGCGTTTTGGTTAGTTCCTGTTGCAAAACCTTTAGACCTTTAGCAAGAATGATTTGAACAAAGTGTAAATTAACTTAGAGGTGCCATCCAAAGATTTGAAAATGTGATTGTGTTTTAGTGTGATGTCCAATCATCACTTCTTTGCACAAGCTCTGTTTTTAACAGAATCCTTTTATTAGCGGTTTCTTCATTGATGTGCTGCTGGAAGCTATAAGACCTGATAGCCAACTAGTATTTACTTGAGTATTTTGAAATAATGTCAACTTTTCTGATGTGAGCAACTTTTATCTTACTACTTTGTTGGGCTTAAAATGTAGCTTGTCACATTCCTTTAAGAAAAAAATAGTACTTTTGAAAAGTCCTTCTTTAAAATACTTTATATTCTTGCTTTTTCTGCTCATTTAAACACATAATATTTGAAACTAATATTAAGCCCATTTCAGATTTCATCCTCAGTCAGTAAATGCTCCAGCTGGAACCAGGAACTCCTAGAAGTGTTCCAGGTGTTGTCGCCTGGACCTGGACACACCAGGGGTTGCCTTTAAAAATTCAGTTTTTTAAATTACCTAAATGGGTAGTTCATGGTTCAAAAATCAGAGAACACAGATTTGTAGAGTGAGAGCCTTCCTCCATCTACCTCGTCCCTGGATGTGAGTAGATTGTGCTCTTCTCTAGGGTTTGTCTCTTCAAACAGACACTGTCTATTCTTAGCTTTCTTGCCCCCTTCCTGCCCTTTCCTTCTTAGCCAGGGTAACACACTATACACATTGTGGCATACCTGTGCATAGCAGCACTCAGAGAGCTTCTTCATTATCTCTTTCTGTAGTTGCTAATGTTCTGTTACACGAGATCGGCCAGAATTCATGCAATCTGTTCCCCACTTTTAGACATTAGGTTATGTCCAGTCTAATCTTCTCAAAATAGTGTTTCGTTGAATACCTCTGCACAATTATGTGTATATCTATATAACAGATTCCTAAAAATGGAATTAATGGTTAAAAGGAATATACATTTGTAATTTCGATCACATCATCAAATTGTTCTCTAAGAGCTTGTATGTTGGTGGATTCTTAAAGCTTTAAAAGCAACACACATATCCAGCACAGACATCACTAGATATTTTGTGTATATTATTTATAGTTGATGATACATTATTCTTCAGCTTGTGATCTCTATCATTTTGTGTGTCTCAGTTGCTTGTGATTTATCTATAATTTTAGTGTGTACTATATTTTTCCTTTAAGACTTTTTTTTTTTTAGAACAGTTTCAGGTTCACAGAAAAATTGAGAGGAAGGTGCAGAGGTTTCCCACATGCCCCCTGTTTCCACTGTGCACAACCTCCCCCATTATTAACATCTGCCACCAGAGTGGTACATCTGTTACAACTAATGAACCTATGTTGATAATCACCCCAAATCCTTAGTTTGCATTAGGGTTCATTCTTGGTGGTGTACATTCTGTGTTTGGACAGACATATAATGATATATAGCCATCGTTATAGTATCATAAAGAACATTTTCACTGCCCTAAAAATACCCTGTGCTCCACCTGTTCATTCCCCACACTCCCTAACTCCTGACAATCACTGATTTTTTTTTTTACTGTCTTCATAGTTTTGCCTTTTCCAGAATGTCATGTAGTTAGAATAGTATACTACAGTGTTTTCAGATTGGCTTCTTTCACTTAGTGATATGCATTTAAGTTTCTTCCATGTCTATTCATGGCCTGGTAGCTCACTTTTTTTTTTTTTTTTTTCTTTTTTTTATCCTCACCTGAGGACATTTTTTGTTCAGGTAGAGTGGGAGGGAGAGCGAGGAAGAGAGAGAGAGAGAGAGAGAGAGAAACATTGATGTGAAAGGGACACATCGAGTGGCTGCCACCCGCACGACCGACCAGGGCCGGGGACAAACTTGCAACCAAGGTACATGCCCTTAGCGAGAACCAAACCCGGGTCTCTTGGGACCGCAGGCTGATGCTCTAACCGCTGAGCCAAACCGGCCAGGGCGCTCATTTCTTTTTAGTACTGAGTAATAATTCCATTCTTTGGATGTTGGTATACTTTTTGGACTTAATGCATTCGTTTCTTGTTATGGGCTCTCGTATATCCACACATTTTCATATGTTGTACACTGACAGAATACAGTCTTTCCCCTTCTGACTTGGTGTTGCTGCTTGCCAGCTATAGATACCAGCATTTATGCCAGAAGACCTAGTCTCTGGACATCTACTTGCTTTTACTTACCTGAGGTGGTCCAGAACCTGGGGTGCGGGTTACTTCTGCAGAGGTTGAATCCTAGCTTAGCCCCCACATTCCTCTTCCAGGACCTATAATTGGATTGCAGTGTAGAGATAGGCAGCTGATGACAGCACCTCACCCAGGCCCCTCTCAACTGTGGTGGTGGAGAATAGTGAACCCTTTTTTGCTCCCTCTGCTCCAGAACATCTGGTTACTGTTTAGGGGCTGCTGGGTGATAACGTGGTCAGTCTGTTGGTGGTTTACTGCTGTGACAGCACCTCCTGTTTGTTCCACCTTTGTCCCATGAAGTGTTTTCTCTACGTTTCAGGGCTGAGGGAGACAGCACGTAAAATTGTCCTCGCTGTCTGGGAATAGCACTTTCCTAGATCTTCTAGGTGCAAATGAAGATAGGAGACTGGCTGCAGTTCCAGGACTGATGATTTTAGGGTCCAGTGTGACAAAGAACTTTCAGTCAGGACTGTCATGGGTTCTTTAATTGGAAGGTAAATAGCAAATATTTAGTGAGCAAGATTTCTTGATACCTGATGCAGAATAACCATGATGTGCATTTACTCCCACTGTAGGAAGACCTGGGAGAAGGCAGATTGCCCAGCCAAGCCCACTTTGGCTCTTGAGCTTATAGTGATTCCAAGAAGGTCAAGATTTTGTGATCAATAAAAGTTTACTGTTCAGAATGGAGTAAAACCTCATTATTCTGTACTAATTAGGGTGTGATGTAGGGTGTAGAAAGAATTTTTGCTTTCATTTTATTTATTTATTTATTTATTTATTTATTTATTTATTTTTGTTACAGATGTTTCTCCTTTTTTTCCCCATTGACACCCTCCTCCACCTTCCTCCCCGCCCTGTCCCCAGCTTTGTTGTCCATGTCCATTGGTCATGCACACATACATGTAAGTTCTGTGGTTTATCTCTCCCCCCAACCCCCTCTTCTGGGGATTGTCAGTCTGGACCCTACTTCCACGTCTCTGGGTCTACCCTGTTCTTCGGACTGTTATGTTCATTATATTCCACAAATAAGTGAGATCATATGATACTTGTCTTTCTCTGTTTGGCTTATTTCACTTAGGATAATACTTTCCAGGTTCCTCCATGTCGTCTCAAAGGATAAGAGCTCTTTCTTTCTTACAGCTGCGTAGTACTCCATTGTGTGTATATACCACAGCTTTTATTATCTATTCATCTACTGATGGACATTTGGGCTGCTTCCAGATCTTAGCTATTGTAAATAGTGCTGCTATGAACATGGGGGTACATATATTCTTTCTGGTTGGTCTTTCAGGCTTCTTAGGGTATATTCCTAGAAGTGGGATCACTGGGTCAAAATGGCAGTTCTATTTTTAATTTTTCGAGGTGACACCATAATGTTTTCCATAGTGGCTGCACCAGTCTGCATTCCCACCAGCAGTGTACTAGAGTCCCCTTTTCTCCACACCCTCACCAACACTTGTTGTTTGATGATTTGTTGATGGCCGCCATTCTGACAGGTGTGAGGTGGTGATACCTCATTGTTGTTTTAATTTGCATCTCTCTGATAATTAGTGATGTTGAGCATTTCTTCATATGTCTCTTAGCTGTTTGTATGTCCTGTTTGGAGAGGTGTCTATTTAGTTACTCTGCCAATTTTTTAGTTGGGTTCTTTGTCTTCCTTTTGTTGAGCTGTATGAGCAATCTATATATTTTGGAAATTAACCCCTTATCTGATGTATCATTGGCTCTCCCATAGAGTGGGTTGGTTGCCTTTTCATTTGGGTGGTGGTTTCTTTTGCTGTGCAGAAGGCTTTTATTATTTTCTAATAGTCGTAAAAAGAAATGAAGGTTAGGTGTCTTGGGAACTTGTTTATTTTATTATTATTGTTGTTGTTATTTTTAATCCTCACCCAAGGATATTTTTTCTGTTTATCTTCAGATAGAGTGGGAGGGAGGGAGGGAGGAAGGGAGGGAGGGGGAGAGGGAGAGGGGGAGAGAGAGAGAGAGAGAGAAACATTGATGTGAGAGAGACACATCGACTGGGCCTCCCGCATGACCCAACCAGTGCCGGGGATGAACTGCAACTGAGGTACGTGCCCCTGGCAGGAATTGAACACATGACTCATTGGTCCATGGTCTGATGCTCTACCGCTGAACCAAACTGGCTAGGGCAGGAATTTGTTTAAATGCCTAGATAAAAATTATAATGGCTAAAATGCTAACAAAACAGTGTTGTTTGTCTTTTCCTTTTCATTATTATTTGTATTTTAATTCTCTGTTGGAGAATTGTTTCAGTATTTATTTGCACAATCTCCAAGCGTTTTCCAAAGTTTTATCCTGTAATAGTCGGAGATTATTAGGGCTTTACCATAGAGAAATGACAGTCATTGGCCGTGAACAGTGTACCAGGCATGAGCTGCCAGGTCAATAATGTGTAACCTTGGAAGATGGGGCTGTGATAGTGATAATAATGCCTAATGTTTATTGAGTCATCACTTATGCCAGGCTGAGTGTTGTATACACATTGTATGATTTCATTTTTTCATCAGTGATTCTAGAAGCAGGCACTAATATTTCCATTTTAGAGCTGAGGACGAACACATTAGGGAGGTAGTAGTAGTAAGTGACAGAGACAGCTGATTCAAGACCTGGCTTGGTACTTTTCTCACTACCCTAGACTATGCTTCAAGTACTGTCAGTATCTAACTGGTACTATATTAATAAATGCACCGTGGAGGTCCAGAATGGTCTTCCGAGTCATCTAAGAATAATAACCCTGTGAAAAGTGTCTATCATTCTGTGGATTCCGCATCTTTAGCCGTGAGCCTTTCCAGGATGCATTGGTCCTTGCTGGATCAATTTTTTGTATCCAGTGTTGACTTAGGAGTTAAAAATTCTTTGTAAAATTTTTCAGTGTGGATGAATAAAAGTCTTTTAGCTTTTGGAAGATTTAAAGAAGCATTTTGAATAGTCAGAGTACAAGCAGTATTGAAGAAAATCTAAAGAAATTATGGGAAAAGCCCTGGCTGGCTTGGCTCAGTGGTTAGAGCATCGGCTTGAGGACCAAAGAATCTCGGGTTTGAGTTCAGTCAAGGGCGTGTACCTGGTTGCAGTTCGGGGTCGTGTGGGAGGTAACCAATCAATGTGTGTGTCTCATGTTGATGTTTCTTTTTCTCTCTCCCCCTCCCACTCTATCTGAAGATAAATGGAAAAATATCCTTGGGTGAGGACTTAAAAAAAAAGAAATGATGGGAAAAAATCAAAAAAAGACTTTTTAAAAAACGAAATAAGGACTGTGGAAATAAGGGGTCCATGTGAGGGGAGTTTTCATACTCTGAAGTAGAGAAACATGAATACAAAACAGCAAATAAACTCTTACATAGTTTGTTTCTCACATTACCATTTCTCATTCTACATTATGCCATTTAATCTTTGCATCAACCATGGGATAGAGAGTCACTGATGCTGAGGTATAGCTGGAGAGTAAAATAAACCTAATTGGTCCCCTAGAAGATAAATAGGTATAAAGAAAAAAAAGTAGAACAGTGTAACATTTCAGGATAATTCATTATTGAAATTTATTTTCTTTGTTTCTGTTTTAAGTAAGTAGTAATAAATGTTAATCTTACCACCTTACCTCTTTGGCTAGACAAGTAGCTTGTTAAAGTTGATAGTGTACATCCTTTGTAACTCTGGCACTCTTCTCTGAAATTCACTCACTCATTCAGCATGTGAATGTTTGTTGAGGGCTTAATATATGCCAGGCATTTTATGCTAGTCACTGAGTGGTCAGGATCACTACTTTGGTGGTGCTTTACAACCTCATGAGTTATAACAGGAAGTTGATAGTATGATTTTAAGACTCATTCATTATGTCCATAGACTATAGAAGAATCCATACTTCTGGCTAATAGAAGGTGTGATAAACTGGTCTGTATGTGCTTTAAAAGAAAAATTTTTATTTTTACCAATACAGATAATATGGGGCTCCAAATGCAATTCAAAGAAAAAATACAAGGTATTATGACAGAAGAGATATTAGAAAACCTGAAGAAAGGTGTGTTTTGTGGATGATTTGTTTAGTTGACACATTTAAAAGTTTTTTCAAATAAAACTTATCAAATGTTATTGGCTGGACAGATTGATTCAGCCACTTACCTGTAAATTTTGATTCTGTAAAATGAAAAAAAAATTTTTTTTTTCCAGAATACCTGAGAGTAGTTCATTCCTTATTTTAAGGTGATATGCTGATTTCTGATGATGATTAATAGAATGGATTTAGAACGTGTGGAATACCTCTTGTCTTTCAGTGTTCAGAAGCGATGGTTACCTGGAAATAAATTTCTGGGTCCAGCCTAGAAGTGAAATGTACCTTGTGATCATGTATGATGAAGACCTGTTTTCCAAGGCCAGCTGAGTTTGATTGTGACTTTCTTCTTCCCAAGCCACTGTTGTAGGCACCCCAGTCTTGTATGAGTGCTATAGAGATTGAGAAGCTAATAGTGTCTTTTCTCTCAAGTCAACTTAATGAAAGGGGCCAACTCTGGGGTTGGCAGCTGGGAAGCTCCAAAAGAGAAAATTCCTGTCTCTAGCTGTGAAAGTGTGTCAGACTTTTTTGCTGTTTGCTGTGTGACAATCTCCCACTAAGGATGAACCCCTAGACAGCAGGATGCCCACGAATCTTGTTCAGCCTCAGCTTTGTGCTCTCCGGTCTCCTGGGCCCCCTGGTGACTTGGCAGGGAGAATCTACCTAGGATTGGAAATGATAGTGCTCAATCTTGAATCGCAGGAATTTCCCGTGATTCAGATTGCTATTGCCCAACCTGGGTGTTGGGACACTTTGGTGTGTAGAAAGCATAGCTGTGTTATGTTGCAACATCCTGGCTTTCCTTCTTCAGTCTCCTTTGTCAATTTTTTAAACTAGAGAATAGGGAAAAGTGGTTACAGTACAATGGTGAAAAGAAGGGTGATGGTGTGGGTATGGATGTGCCTTCCACAAACCCTAGCCAACTTATCTTGTCTTTCTAAAAGCCACACCTGGTATATTTGGTTGTATACATGTTCATATGTGCTTGGACTGGTAGATGAGGACATAAGATAAATTAAAGTTTTTGTGCAAGATAGAAAAAGCTAACCTGTATCTGTGGCACAAAGTGTCCAGCTTTCATTGTGTAACTCTAGGTTACTGTTGTCCCTGTCTCACAGATGAAGGAATTAAGACTCAGAGATTAAATAATTTGTCCAAGGACATGGGGTTTGTTAATTCGGCCGGAATTGGGTTTGAACACGTGTTCTAATTCCAGGTGTTCTTTTCCAATTTCTACACCGGACTAGGGACCCTAATGCGAACACTGCCGTATTTATCTAACTGTTGTTTTGGGTTTACCTAAGTAAAAATGTGTGTGCATGTAGACAAAATCTGGAAGGCAACAAACAAAAATGTTAGTTATGTTCGAGGCTTGTTTGTTTTTACTTATTTCATGTCCTTTTTGTATCTGGAGACTTGTGAATCTTCACATTCAGGACAATACAGTAGCGTAAAAGCTATGGAATGGAAGCTGCAAAACCATGTTGAGACCTTGCCAGCAGCAAGGTCTTTCTCAGAGCTTTCTGGTATATTCAGGAGTCAACTCCTATTGTCCTGTAACTATGAGAAAGCAACTCCAAATTGAGGGACATTCTACAAAACAGCTGGTCTGTACTCTTTAAAAATGTCAGAGCTATGAAAGACAAAATCTGAGAAACCTTTCTATATGAAAGGAGAAAGCAGAAACATGATAACTAAGTGTGCCGCAATCCTGAATTGGGTCTTGGATCAGGAAAATAAATGCGGTAAAGGGCATTATTGGGACAACTGGCTAAATCTGAGTAAGGGCAGTCAATACAGTAAGTATTGTATCAATGTTAAATTTCCTAAAGTTGATAAATGTACTGTACTGTGCTTATGTAAAAGGGTGTTTTTAGGAGATGCAGAGTGAAGTACTTGGGCGGAAAGGATCATACTGTCTGCAGCTTACTCTCACAGGTTCTGCAAAAACAAAGAGTGTGTTTGTGTCTTTGTGTGTATGTGTGTGTGTGTACACCATTCCAGGTCTAATTCCTTATAATCAGGCAGGAAGAAGTACGTATGTGTTAGAAGTAGGTTATTACTAGGCATGTATGTACAGAGAACTTTGGAGCCTGAAAAGAGGGATTGGTCAGTTCTGCCAGGGTAGCCTGAAAAATGTCTTCATAGTTGCTGTGTCTAATCCTAGTGAGGGCTGGGGCTGGGGTTTTCTAGTGAGAGAGTGCATCCAGAAGAAAGATTGCTAATGCATGTGAGAGCTCATTGTTTTTGGCTGGCAGGTAGGGTGCATCAGGAGGTGCTGGAGGAGAGAAGGGCTGAGAAGTAGACAGGGGCCACATCGTGATGGTCTTGTATGTCTTACGAAGGAGTTTGAACTGTGTCCATAGACATGATGTAGATAATCTAGATGCCTTCAGCTGCAAGGTAACATCAAACTCCAGCTAGAATGACTTAAATGATAGGAAATGTATTTTCTCATGTACAAGAAGTCTAACTCTTTCTGGAACTGGTGGAGCAGAAGGCACCATCATGGGAGTTGACATCTGCCACAACAAAAACCAAAACGTTTGGTGCAAGGAGTGTAAGAGCCAGGACATCTACCTAAGGCTGTTGGTCAAGCTATGTAAGTTTCTGGCCAGAAGAACCAACTCTAGCTTCAACCAGGTGGTGGTGAAGAGGTTGTTCATGAGTCATACCAACCAGCTGCCTATCCTTTTCCCAGATGGTCCAGAAGATGAAATTTCCTGGCCAGGAGGGCAAAACCTCTATGGTTGTAGGAACTATAACCAATTATGTGGGTGTCTAGGAGGTGCCCAGGCTGAAGGTGTATGAACTTGGTGTGAGCAGCAGTGCCTGGAGCCGCATTCTCAAGGCCAGGAGCAAGATCCTCACCTTTGACCAGCTGGCCCTGGACTTGCCCAAGGGCTGTGGCATAGTCTTGCTTTCTGCTCCTTGCAAGGACTGAGAAGCATGCAGGTATTTCAGTAAGGTCCCAGGAATCCCTCACAGTCACACCAAACCCTACGTATGATCCAAGGGCCAGAAATTTGAACGCATAAGAGGCTGACAGGCTAGCTGCAGCTACAAAAACTAACCCCAGATCCTCCCTTGTCATTAAAAAGATTTTGGGTGCTAGGGAAAAAAAGTCTGAAGATAGGGAGATTTCAGGGTTGGATAATTCAGCTCAGAGATGGCTTCATGAACCCAGGTGTTTGCTTTTTTTTTTTTTTTTTTTTTGCTGCATTCATCTTTAGTGTGTGAGTGATGTCTCCTAGTTGAAGAGGGTGGCAACAGTTCTGTGATGAAATATAGTGAGAGGGGAATCTCTTTCTTAGCATCCCTTATTAGGAAGGAAAACCTTTTCCAGAATTGTCTTGACCAACTTGCCTTTAATGCCCTTAGCTAGAATTGTGTCACCTGCAAGGGGAAGATGATTGTGGTGGTTGGCTTCTCCAGTTGCACTCCCTCCTGTGGCTAGAAAGGTATTACCCTTCCTGAGAAGAAACTCTGACAGTTAGCAAAAGGGGGTTGTTGTATAAGCAGGTATCAGGGTCTGTCACCATAGAGAAAAAGAATTAATCTGCTATAAGTGAGTGGTGGAAAGAGGAGTGGCTTTGTTAAATTTTTTAAAAAGTCACATGCACACATATCCCCTTCACTACTTCACCAGGACAACTCTTTATTTTTGGCATATTACTTTCCAGCCCCTGCCCATATGCACATACTTTAGTTCTAATCTTACTCTAAGTGCCATTTTGCATACAGTTTTCATTGGCATGTTTTACACACCATATAAACATTTTCCCAGTCTTCATAATGATTCTAATGTATAATGTTTTATTGTATTTTATAGCAATTTATGAAACTTATTATTAGACAATAATAATAAAGGCTAATACTACTACCCACCGTTTAAGTGCTTTCCATTTGTTCATTTAATCCTCACAACAATTCTATTGGGATGTGATGGCTATTGTCACTCCAGTTTCCAGGTAAGAAAGGCACAGAAGGTCTAAGTAATTTACCCAAGGTCACACAGCTGACTAGTGGGGAGCTAGCAGCAGAGCTAAAGTTCTGATAGCTAGAGTCTATAACCATCAGGATAAACTGCCTCTGGATATTGTTATCCCCTTTTTTGATGTTACAGATAATATGGTGATGAACATATTTCTACATATCCTGTCCTTGCACGTGCATGCATAGCCAGGTTGTTGTGGGTTGAAGAATGCATGGTCAGTGAGGGACTACAGACGACATATATAGACCACATGTTAGGGAAATGTTACTTTGAAAGGGCCAGAAAAAAGGAGTTGCTTTAATTTTTTATGTTTGATTACCAGGAAGGATGATCTGTTTTGTTTATTGTTTAATCTTTCTTTGTGATGCTTACCTGCTTTTGTTCTTTGTGCATTTATACTTGGGAGTCAGGGTGCTTCTCATACTTATGTATGATTGACATTAACCCCTTTCATATGATACAAGTATTAAGCTGTTTTATTTTCTTTAAACTATTTTTTGTTTCTATGTATGTCTTTATTATTTTCTACAGCTTCAGCATTTTGAGAAATTTCATTCTGTTAAAGGCTAATTTTTGTTAATTTACCTTTTAAATATGTAATTACTTGGGGTTAGGCTTTACTTTTTTTTTTTATCCTCACCTGAGGACATTTTTCCATTTTTTTGTTCAGATAGAGAGAGAGGGAGAGGGTGAGAGAGAGAGAAAGAGAGAGAGAGAAACATCAACGTGAAAGGGATACATCGAGTGGCTGCCACCCGCACCACCCAACCAGGGCCAGGGGCAAACTGCAACCGAGGTACATGCCCTTAGCAGGAACCGAACTCGGGTCTCTCCAGACCGCAGGCCAACGCTCTAACCGCTGGGCCAAACTGGCCAGGGCTAATTTTTAAAATTGCTATTTATCTAACCTGATGCACAGTTGCTTTTTACACAATACATTTTTAAAAGCTTTTTTACCTTATAATTGTGTGTGTGTGTGTGTGTGTGTGTGTGTGTTTAACTCCCCATTGTTTTCCTTTAATTTGTGTATCTGTGTTTGTCCCCATACCACACAATTTGAATGTTCTTTGAAAATATATAATCATCCCTGGCCAGTTTGGCTCAGCAGTTGAGCGTCGGCCTGCGGACCAGAGAGTCCTGGGTTTGGTTCTCGCTAGGGGCACGTGCTACCAAAAAAGAAAAAAGGAAGAAAGAAAATACGTGATTGAATCAAACAGGGCTGGCCCTTTTCTCATCCGTTTAACTTCTTCTTTTTCAGATTTTGAAAAGTATTTTTTCATGTTTTATTTTCCCAATGAACTTTCAAATCATTTTGACATTACTCTTTAAGACGTACTAGTGTTCTGTGTTACATATGCCTCTTTAGGTTAAGATTGTAGTAGTATATGACAGTTGGAGAGCTATTATGGTTACTTAGTTTCTCATTTCCATTTCTGTTTAATTTCTAGATTTTGGACCATTGTTTGACTTGGAAAATGATCTTCCCGATGAGCTGATCCCCAATGGAGAATTAGGCCTTTTAAACAGTGGGAACCTTGTTCCAGATGCTGCTTCCAAACATAAACAATTGTCAGAGCTTCTGCGCGGAGGCAGCGGCTCTAGTATCAACCCAGGAATAGGAAATGTGAGCGCCAGCAGCCCTGTGCAGCAAGGCCTCGGTGGCCAGGCTCAAGGGCAGCCGAACAATGCGAATATGGCCAATCTGGGTACCATGGGCAAGAGTCCTCTGAACCAGGGAGATTCTTCAGCCCCCAGCCTGCCAAAGCAGGCAGCCAGCACCTCTGGGCCCACTCCCCCTGCTTCCCAACCACTGAATCCGCAAGCACAAAAGCAGGTGGGGCTGGTAACCAGCAGCCCTGCTACATCGCAGACAGGACCTGGGATCTGCATGAATGCTAACTTTAACCAGGCCCACCCAGGCCTCCTCAATAGTAACTCTGGTCATAGTTTATTGAACCAGGCCCAGCAGGGGCAGGCGCAAGTCATGAATGGATCTCTTGGGGCTGCTGGCAGAGGAAGGGGAGCTGGAATACCGTACCCTGCTCCAGCCATGCAGGGGGCCACAAGCAGTGTGCTGGCTGAGACGTTAACACAGGTTTCGCCACAAATTCCCAGTCACGCGGGACTGAACACAGCACAGTCAGGAGGCATGACCAAGGTAAGTGAGCATCAATGCTTTGAATGCTTCCTACTAACTGGGGGCTTCTCCCTCCAAGTAACATGGTAAAATGGGGTGACGTGCACCTTCCTGTCCTCCTTCAGGCTTTCTTTTCTTGCCCATCCCACTTGGAAGAGACAGATTTGGTATCTGGAGTCATTCTTTACAGGATAAAGATCTCTGCCCCATGTATTTAAAATGGGAATTCTTAAAGAAAACAAACGTAGAATAGCATGCACACCAGGCAGTTGAAAACATAGGGAATGTGTTTGGACTGATTGCTAGTTTTCAACCTCTGAGGAAAATGTGTGGAAATAGGACCACATGGTTGAAAGAGGCAGCTTCTGTTGAGAATCAGTTTGTTGGATCAGTGAATCTTGTAAAGGCTGCTTTACCCAGCTGGCCTACTTCTTACTTTTATATACCCTTTCCTTTTTACAGCCACCCTTAGGTAAAGTGTCTGTGGCCACAGTGTCCATTTTACCAACGAAAAAGTTGTATTCTAAGCTGGTCAGTTACTTGCCATGGTTAACAGAGAAGAGGTGCCAGAGTCATTGGGCAGTGTAGGTCCTTGGGTCCCAGAGGAAACTTAGAGCAGTGCTTCTCAAAGTGGGGTCCTCATCAACATCACCCAAGAGCCTGTTAGAAGTATAGAGCTGCTGACTCAGAAACTGAAGGTGGACCCAGCACTCCAGGTGGTTGTGAAGCCTGAGCAAGGTTGAGAGCTCTGCTGTAGGGAAAGGGCTAGGCTGGAGTTTATAGCCACCAGCCTTGTAATTGGTGTGGAAAGTAGGAACCACACTTGGAGAACAGGGAAGCAAATGCTCAGGTAGTTATGAGACAACTGGAAAAGATTGGAGTTGACAAGGGAAGAAGAGTGCAGTCCTGCATTCCACTGAAGAACAAATGCTGACAGAAGCTCTTAGACAAAGGCTTCTAAACTACAGCCACCAGGGCATCTACTTCAAGCAGTATTTGGTGCAGCAAATTTCAGAATAGAAAAATGGTTTGGGCTGTTCTTTGGATTTCATTTGTCCCATATAAGGAAGAGAGAGAAATTAGAATAGAACATAATTTCCCCCCAAGGTTTGATTTTGAGCATTAGGTGACAGATATGACTGTCTTAGGTATGGAGCAGATTTTTTTTTAAACTTAAGAAACAAAAATGAAGTACTTCCCTATACTGAAATTGCATTTATCTCTTTTGAAACATGCAAAGAAGAATGTGAACTTAAATTTTAGTTGTCCCTGGCATTTGAAGAGTAGGGGTTCATGTATGCACATGTCTTTTAGAGTTGGATTGACAGGATTTCTGATGGTTTTAAGATTCTTGGCTAGATTGGTGTTTGTTCCTTCTTCATTCACTAATCATTCCAATTCATACTACCCAGTTATAAAAAACTTTTTATTTTGGAGAATTTAAATCTTATACAAAAGTAAACATAATAGCATGATGCAAAACTTCTCGATCTTTTTGGTCTTAGGATTCCTGGATAATCTTTAAAATTATTGTGGGCCCAAATGAGATTTTTTAAAAATGTGGATTATTTCTATCAATATTTGCCACACTGGATACTAAAACAAACTTTTAAAACACAAGTACACATTACATTAGCCATTAAGCACAGTGACACCACATGTCACAGAGCCTCTGGGAGACAACTCTGTGTTCTTATGAGAGAAGGCAGGTGAAAAAGCAAAGACTGTCTTAGTATTTCATGAAAATAGTTTTGGCCCTTGATCATACTTGGAGAGCCATTGATAATATGTATTCCTAAAAGTTAGACTTGCCATACCCAAACATTAGTGCCATTCTCACATGTAAATGCATGAACAATTTTTTCACGTTGTCAAATGTCCACTAAATATTCAAATTCCCAGTGGTCTCCTTTGTTATAATTATTTTTTTCAGATTATTTTTCAAGATCTGAAAAACCCATATTTCAGATAGGGCTCTTAAAAATCTGTTAATCTCTAAGATCCTTAAAGTTTATTTGTTGAAGCATCTGGTGATTTTGCTTGCTATTTGTTTTTTGTTCTGGGGAGTTTCCTGTAGTCTGGGTTTTGCTGATTTCACCTCTATCACTTAATGTTCTTCTGTCTACCCAGGATTTTTATTCTGTCCAGGGGTTCTTTTCCTTGTACAGAGTGACCTTTCTTTCAAACAACTGTTTGTAAGTATTTACTATGTGGAAAGTAAACTACATTAGTGTTGTGAGGGTAGTCATCTCTATTGCCTATAGGTGCCCCAAGAGGCCCATGGTGAAGGAGAGGCAGGGACTGGCATTTGGAAAGATTGTCATGGCCTTTGAGTGGTGGGCAAATGGTAAGAGCAAGAGGCAAGTTCATTTTCAGCCATTCTTCTCTCTAACAGAATGGTATCAGAACCAAGATTTTAAAATGCACACAGAAAAAAAAAAACATTTTTAAAAGATAATTTTGTTTTAAAGATTTATTACACAGGAATTTCATATTTTCTATAAAATAATTCAAATAATAAAAGGAGCAGCCCCTCACACCTTATAGATAACTACTTCTATATAGATACATTTATTAACACACACCCCTTTTGAATACCAAATGAAACCCAACTATATAAGGATCTTGCTGTTTTGCCTAACAGCATACATATAACATACATACACATAACCACTTGTCAGTGTACACAAATTTTTGTTTCCTACTGATAGCAAAGTATTTCATTATATGATGCACCATAATTTGTTTATCTACTCGTCTGTGGACTCTTTTCAACTTTTCATTAGTTCAAACGATGCTACAATGAATGTATCCTTGTCTAGCCATATCCACATGCATCATGGGGTAGATAAATTTGAAAAGCAAGGTGAACTAACCTAGTTAGATATCTCTCCTAAACATAAAGAGTAGTATAGTATAACCAGTCTCCCCCTTTTTCCTTTTCTACCTCCCCCCTTTCTTTCTTTGTCTTTGTGTGTGTATACATGTACCTCCTTCCTACCATTTAACGATGTAAGGTGGAAGTTACTCCATGTTAGATGGAGCTTTCAGTTCTTCTTACTAGATAATAATCCAGTAGTAGTTTCTGTTTTGAGTATATCATAATTTATAGGACTAGTGCCCCATTGGCTAGACATTTCGGTTGTTTCCAGTGTTTTGCTGTTTTGACAGTTTTGATCTGTATTTACATATTTGTACATCAGAGTGACTCTAACTGCTGGATAAATTCTTCCGAATAAAATTTCTGGATTAAAGGATATTGACATTTTTAACATTATTATCATTATTATTATTATCATCGTCATCCTTATCCGAGGACATTTTTGCATTTATCTTCAGATAGAGTGGGAGGGAGAGAGGGAGGAAGAGAGAGAGAGAAACATCGATGTGAGAGAGACACATCGAGTGGTTGCCACCCACATGACCCTAACCGGGGCCAGGGACAAACAGAAACCGAGTACATGCCCTGAGCGGGGACCAAACCTGAGACTCTCTGGTCCGCGGTCTGATGCTCTAACCGCTGAGCCAAACCAGCCAGGGTGGATATTGACATTTTTAATAAGCATAGATATTGCCAGATACTCCAAAAACATTGCAAATTATACCCTCACCAGCACCAAATGAATCCCTGTCCCCCCAATTCTCACCAACACTGATGTCACTCTTTATTGATTTGCCATTCTGCTAGGCATATAGTCTAAGTAAAATATCTCTTTGTAAATTCATGGGCATTTGTAGTTTGCTGTTGATTACATTGTTTTTCTGATACATTGTTTCCCTTTTTTGTTGGTTTAGATTCTTAATTTTTTTTTTCTTTTTTTTTAATCCTCACCCGAGGACATTTTCCCATTTTTTGTTCAGATGGAGTGGGAGGGAGAGAGAGAGGAAGAGAAGGAGAGAGAAACATCGACGTGAAAGGGACACATCAAGTGGCTGCCACCCACACGACCAACCAGGACCGGGGACAAACTGCAACCGAGGTACACGCCCTGGTCTCTCTGGACCGCAGGTCAGCACTCTAACCGCTGAGCCAAACTGGCCAGGGCTCTTAATATTTTTTGTATAGTAAATGTTTATTTCTTTTAATAAATGCAAATTCTCCCTCCTTTTTTTATTTGCTAAAGTCTGTTTTACTAGGAATATGGCCACACAACTTTATAAGGGGATATTTTGTGATAGATGTATTTTTACCAAATAGATGTTTTCAGTTTTTATAAAATAAATATATCCATTTTTTTCTTTAGTGGCTTTTAAGTTTTATGTCATGTTTTAAAATGTTTTCTCTATTATAGAATTAAGAAATATTATTGTGTATTTTTTCCCTTATATGTTGGATCTTTAACTGAGAATTTACTTTGGCTTGAGTTATAAAGGTCTAGCTATATAATTTTTTTCTAAATTATAGTCATCCCAGTATTATTTATTTAGATATTGCTAATCCAGCTTTTTTCCTACTAATATGATGCACCATTTTTGGTGTGTTTTATTTAGTTTTTACATAAGGTTTGAGTCGAATTCTGGACTCTTTCTTTGTTTCATTAATCTTTGCTTATTCTGTGCCAGAAATTTATTATCATACCTGTGTAATGAGTTTAATATATAATGGAGCTAGTTGCTCTTTATTCTTTTTCAAGAATTCAATATTTTCTTTACTATTTATGTATAGTTCTCAACCCTGTCTATATATCAGAATTACTTGCACATCAAAATGCGATGGCCTGAACCACTGCAGACCAATTAAGTTAGAATCTCTGAGGTATGGCATGGACATTAATATAGTTCGTAGTTCCTCATGATTTTTATGGCAGCCATGGCTGAGAACTGCTGTTTCAGATAAACTTTAAGACTGTTTTTCAAATCCTTAAAAACAAACAAATAAATAAAATTCATAGGATTTGATTGGGATTGTATTGAACTTTATAAATTACTTAAGGAGGAATTTGACATTTTAGCAATTTTATGGCTTCCTGAGTTGTCGTGTCGTATATATGCAAGTTGTCTTTCATTGGAGTCTTAAGTTGCTTAGAAGTATAATAGTTTTCTTTACATAGGTAATACACCTTTTTTTTTTTTAATTTTTTTATTCTTTATTGAATTTTAGAGAGGAAGGGTGAGGGAGAGAGAGATAGAAATAACGATGAGAGAGAATATCTATTAGCCATCTTCCATCAGGGATTTGGCCCACAACCTGGGCACCTGCCTCGACTGGGAATTGAACTGGCGACCTCTTGGTGCATGGGTCGATGCTCAACCAATGAGCCACACCCGGCTGGGCAATACATCTTTCTTATTAAGCTTATTTCTAGATGTATTAATGAATTTATTGTTACTATTGGTAATGAGTTGTTCTGTTTCATCACCTAACTTAATATTGTTTTAATACAGAAAAAATAATGTATATATGTTGTTTGTATATATGTCACTTTGATAATTTGTCCACTTTATGGAATTCTCTTATTCTAACACTTTTTCAGGTGATTCTGTTGGATTTTTCTAGTAGACAGTAATCTTTTGTATTATTGATAATTTTGTTTTTTCCTTGCCAATATTTCTACCAGTGTTTATGCTCTTAGGCCCCTGTCTTAGATCTGACTTAAATAGAGATGTATATCTAGTGTTATTAAGTGTAATGTGAGGGTTGGTCTGCAGTCATTTAAATTTGGGGAATAATCTATTCCTTATTTATAATAAGGATTTTTGTTGCTGCTATTAATCCTCATCCAAGGATATTTTTTCCATTGGTTTTTAGAGAGAGTGGAAGAGTGGGGGAGAGACATCAATGTGAGAGAGACACATTGATTGGTTGCCTCCCACATGTACCCCAACCAGGGATGGGGATCCAACCTGGAACCCAGGTACTGCGACCCAGATATGTGTCCATGACTGCGATCAAACCCGCGGCCCTTTGGTATGTAGGCTGACACTCTAAATACAGCTACACCGGCCTGGGCTATTAAATGGATTTTATCAAATTCCCTGTTGACATCTGTGGTGATTACCCTGTGATTTCTCTCTCTCTCTCTTTTTTTTTTTTTTGGTTAATCTTCACCTGAGGATAATTTTCCATTGATTTTTAGGTAGAGTAGAAGGGAGGGAGGGAGGGAAGGGGAGGGAGTCAGAGAGAGAAAGAGAGAGAGAGGGGTGAGAGAGACATATCGATTGGTTGCCTCCTGCATGACCCTGACCAGGACTGGGGATTGAACCTGCAACCCAGGTACGTGCTCTTAACCAGGAATTGAACCCACATCCCTTCAGTCCATGGGCTAATGCTCTAACCATGGAGCAAACCAGCCGGGGCTGATTTCTCTCTTTTGCTTTATTTATGTGACAGATATCTCAGTAGGTTTTCTAACATCAAATTGAACCATCTCTGTAATTGTGAAATTAAAAGTTAATATATTGCCCTGGCCTGTTTGGCTCAGCGATTAGAGCATTGGCCTGCGGTCCAGAGAAACCCGGGTTCGGTTCCTGCTAAGGGCACGTACCTTGCTTGCAGTTTGTCCCTGGCCCTGGTTGGGTCGTGTCAGTGGCAACCACTCGATGTGTCCCTTTCACATCGATGTTTCTTTTTTTTTAATCCTCACCTGAGGACATTTTTCCATTTTTTGTTCAGGTAGAGTGGGAGGGAGAGAGAGGAACAGAGAGAGAGAGAAACATTGATGTGAAAGGAACACATCGAGTGGCTGCCACCCGCACAACCAACCAGGGCCGGGAACAAACTGCAACCGAGGTACACGCCCTTAGCGGGAACTGAACCCGGGTCTCTCAGGACCGCAGGCCGACGCTCTAACCGCTGAGCCAAACCGGCCAGGGCTCACATCGATGTTTCTCTCTCCCTCCCACTCTGTCTGAACAAAAAATGGAACAAATGCCCTCGGGTGAGGATAATAAAAAAAAATTAATGCTGAATTTTATTTGCTAGCCTTTCATTTAGAAGTTTTGCTTCTCAATAACCAATAATGAGGTTTTGATATCAGTGTTATGTTAACTTGATCAAAAAGAGTTTGGAAGCCTTTCACACCTGTACGTTCTCTGGAATGGTTTAGCATTTGAATGATCTTTTCCTGTACAATTGTATGGGCTTGAAGCTGTTTTTCCTAGGGAGTGACTTAAGATTATCTTTGACAACACTCTTGTTCTGGTTTCTGTAAATATGACCCTTTTAGACTTTATGTCTTTTGGGTTTATATATTTTTCTTTTAGAAAAGTCTAAATTTACTTCCAGAGAAAAGCTAAAAATATTTCTCTTTTACTTATAAAAAATATGAAGTGGGTACTATGTACTACTTTTCACATGTTGCAGATTAAAAAATGGAAGCACATAGAACAGGAAAGTTGAATAACCTTTCCATGATCACACAGCCAGTAAGTATCAGAACCAGGATTGGCTCTCAAACAGTCTGGTTAAGGGTCTCTTTTGGACTTTCTGGACGTTTGTGATTATTTCCCTTTTCTCATTCCTGATTTTGTGTGATTCTTAAAGAAAATATTTAAAATAGAAAACATAAGCCATTCAGCAACATGACAATAATGTTAACAAGACATGATATGATTAAAAAAATAAAACAAAATGATTTCTCTATTTCAGCAGTAGCAAAATTTGATACGTTATTCTTTTTTTGGTAGCATATTTTAGTTTTCTACTGAAAATAACTCACATGCTTGTGTTTTAGAAGGAAAGCAGAAAAGATACATTTAAGTGGGATTTACTAGCCATACAAACACTCAAGTTATTCTCCTGGCTTCAGGTGCAGAGAAATGTTGCTCTGCACAGAGAACATGGCAGAGGGAAGCCAGAAGCTGGTAGAAAGAGGAAGATGTGTGATATCTAGCTGAGTTCAGAAATCTAAGGTTGATAAAAAATGTGCTTTTGCAGCCTTAGAAATGCTTTTAGTTTTTTCTTATAAGTAACACAACTGAAAAGGGACCAAAATAGTTTGTACAGTAAACCTTCTTCACATAGAGTTAGATAAGTGCTTATTTTGTGATAAGGGTTTTTTTTTAGAAATGGTCAGAAAATGTAGAGCTTGTTTTTGCCTGGAGCTCTCCCTAAGGAGTAAGGTTTTTTTTAATTTAGATTCAGACCCGCTGGACCCAATCAACCAACATTTTGGTCAGATAGGGTAAAGCAGTGGTTCTGAGATTTGAGTCTACAGAAGAATCACTGCAGGCTTATTAACTCAGAATCCTGGGCTCCTCCCCAGAGTTGCTGATTCAGCGGGTTTGGGATGGGGCCTGAGAATTTATATTTCTTGCCAGCTCTCTGGTGACTCTAGTTGTGCTGGCCATGGACCATGCTCTGAAAACCTGTATACTGGTGGAATAGATTAACCAGAATATAGTCAGTAAAGAATTAGTAGAGCCAAGTCAGCTATTAAAGGAATGCATGACTCATCCACGTTCTCAATTTTGGAATGATAATTGGACATTTTTAATATTTAATAGCAAAGAGAAATAATACTATACGTTTGTTTGATACTTTTCTCTTTTTCATGTATTGCCATCTTATATAATCCTTAAACTAATGCAAAGAAAACAAAGGAATGTTACATTAAGTAAATACTAATTTGGACTTTTAAAAAAGATCACAATGGAAATAAATGGTTTGTCTATAGACTGAAAAGACTAAAAGTGCTCATCAGTAGATGAGTGGAAAGAAAAGCTGTGGTACATTTACACAATAGGATATTATGCAGCTGGAGGAAAGAAAGATTTCTTACTCTTTGAGATGGCATGGAGACCTGGAAAACATGCTAAGTGAAATGAATCAGTCAGAGAAAGACAAGTATCACATGATCTCACTTATTTGTGGAATATAATGAACAAAATAAGTTGATCAAAATAGATGCAGAGACATGGAAGTAGGGGACAGACTGACAAACTTCAGAGGGAAGGGTGATAGGGCAAGAAGAGATAAAGCAAAGAATTTATATGCATATATGGATAACCAAAGGTCATAGACAACAGTGTGGTAAAGACAGGAGGGGACTAGAGAGAGGAGGAAGGGTCAATGGGGGAGGGGAGAGGAAATCTGGAATACTTACAAGAATAAAGATTTAAAAGAAAAGATCACAATGGGAACAAATGGTTTGTCTATAGAATGAAAAAATTGAAAGCTTTGAATTAATACAGTGTGCTGTGAGATTTACAGAGCTCCTGTAGGCACACGTTTTTGGTAGAAATATTAAGCAGTCTTGTACTGGTTCATTACTGTGACTTTAATGTAAGGTGATCATAGTTGTCCTTTAGAATGTGATTTAGGGTGTGCCTGACTTCACCTGATAGTTATCCATGAATTTATTTCATTTTAAACCATTTTAATTAGTGAGGTTATGTGAGATATAATGAGATAATATATAACTGGATATTATTGTAGTTAGTAGTAGTAGAAGTAGCAGCACTGACTGCTTTACCCAGATGCAGTATAGCTCAGTACTTAAAAGCAGAGCTTGGGCTCTAAAGTAAGCTGCCTCAGTTCAAATCCAGACACTACTAATTATTATCCTGGGAAAATTGCATAATCATTCTGGATCTTGGATTTTTTTTCTCTTTTTAATGAGGATGATGGTAGTGCCTGCCTTTGAAAATTGTGTGGGTTGAAAGGGGATCATATCTTTCTCATAGAATTGTGTTGATTAAATGAGATAGTGTATGTAAAGATTTTTTTTAAAATTAAAAACAATACTTTCATTAACAAGTTTGGGACACAATGGGCAACTTCACAGACCAACAGAAATAAGATAGTCCCAAGACACTGAAATGTAACATTGCAGCAGACAGGTTAATGCCTTTTTTTTTTCCCCCATTTATCTTCAGATAGAGGGAGGGAAAGAGAGAGAAACATCGATGTGAGAGAGAGGGAATCGAACTTGGGACTCTCTGATTCTCAGGTTGACACTCCAACTGCTAAGCCAAACTGGCCAGGGCGACAGGTTAATACTCTTTACTCTCATCCTGTCCCTCAGCACTGTCTTCTGCAACTTTCTCATAATCCTCAAGGACAGCCATGTCCTCATGGACCACTCCATTCTTCATGCCCTGACCCATGTACCAGTGAACAAATACGCACTTGGTATACATCAGATCAGACTTGTAGTCCAGGTGAGCCCAGCTGTGATGTTCAGCATGCATACAGCTTTCTGTACTTCATCCAGGTCTCCACCAGTTACCACTGAGGGAAGCTGATAATTAATGCCAGCTTTGAAGCCAGTGGGGCACTAGTCCACAGTTGGATGGTATGCTAGGACTTAATGGTGGCAGTGGCAGCATTAACATCTTTGGGAACCACGTCGCCACAGTACAGCAGGCAGCAAGCCGTGTATTTACCATGGCAAGGGTCACATTCCACCATCTGGTTGGCTGTCTCAAAACATGCATTGATGATCTCTGTTATAGTAAGTTGTTCATGGTAGGCTATCTCAGCAGAGATGACAGAGGCATACTGTGGCCAGAGGGAAGTAGAGGTGGGGATAGGGTACCAGGTTGGTGTGAAATTTAGTCAAAATATTATTCAGGGCTTTATCAAACCTTACGGGGAGCAGTGATGGAGAACACAATATGGCTAATAAAGTAGTATTTAGGTTGGGTGTTTAGTATCAAGGTTTTTATGACAGATGTCGTAGATGGCGTCATTGTCGACCATGAGGGCACGGAGTGCTCCAGGGTGATGTGGGTGGTGAGGATGAAGTTGTAGAGCTGTGGAAACCTGGGAGGCTGGGTAGATGGAGAACTCTAGCTTGAACTTCTTCCCATAATCATCAGAGCTGGTAAACCCAGAACCAGTTCCCCCACCAAATCTAGAAAACCAAGAAGCCCTGAAGACCTGTGCACTGGTAAGCCAGTTTCCAAATTTGGTCTAAGACAAGGTCAGTGATCTTGCCAATGGTAAAGTGCTCATGGGCATAGTTACTGGGAGCATCTTCTTTGATTATGATGAGCTGCTCAGTGAAAGAGCTGTTGGTACGTACCAGTGTGAACTTCATAAATGACCATGGGTTCCAGGTCTGTAAATAGCACCAGTGAACAAATGCACACTTGGTATACATCAGCCCTGACAGCACCTGTTTCACTGAAGAATGTGTTGAAGGAGTCATCTTCTCCAATGGTCTTGTCACTTGGCATGCTATGTTCTAGGCATTGCTGATCTGGACACCAGCCTGGCCAACATGAATGGAGATGCAATCACACATAACTGAGACCTGTAGGGCTCTGTTGGTTTGGAGTTGGTGAGGGGTGGGAACAAGGACCTCCCACTGACAGACTACCAAGGAGTCTGAGGGAGAAATCCGTAAAGTTCTTAGCACAGTGCCTGGGTTTACTGAAAAACTTTTAGAGAAAATTGGTTAGTTGGCTAGGTACTTTCTTACATAAAGGATTAAGATAACCACAAAATATTTTACGTGATAATGAGACTGCTTTCTGATGTTTTCAATGAATATTTTCTAATAAAAATAGTTTATGCTTATTAGACAAAATTTGAAATTCTAGAGAACACATTGCCCATAATTCTATCATCCAGCAGCGTTAACTTTTTGATGCTTTTCCTACCAGTCTTTTATCTATAATTATCTCTTTATAAAGTCAAAGTTGGAGTCGTGTTTTTTTTTTCTAGTTCTTTTTAACTGATTATTTTCTGTAACAAACTGAACGTATGTTTTGCATAATAGCAACATTGAATACTTTGATTTAATAAGCTCCCTGGTGACTACTTTGAAGAGTATTATGTACTTGTAAGAAAAACCAGTCAACCTGTTATTTCCAACTAAAGGTCAACAATTGGGATATGGAGTTAAAGACCTACATGTATTAATTTTTTAAATATTTTATTTTAATTTTATTACTGGAGGTATAATTTACATAGAAATACACATGTTTTTTCTTACATGTTACAGTTTGATGTATTTATCAAAACTCTTGCCTGTATAACCCACAACCTTACCAAGATACAGGTCATTTCATTACCGCAGAAAGTTTCTTTATATTTCTCCCTTTTTCTGTCCTTTCTACCCCTACCCCAATAATCACTACTGATTTCCTTCACCATAGGTGATTTTTACCCATTCTCAAGCTTTGTATAAATGGAATCATACAGTATGTACTTTTTTTGCAAGGCTGCTTTTGCTTACAGAATGTTTTGAGATTTATTCATGTTGTTGCCTGAATCAGTAGTCTTTTGTTTTTGTAATCTTCACCCAAGGATATATTTTTATTTCTTTTAGAAAGGGACAGAGAGAGAGAAAAACATCGATTGGTTGCCTCCCTTATGCACCCTGACTGGGGATCAAACCCACAATCTAGGTATGTGCCCTCACCGGGAATCAAACCCACAACCTTTAGGTGTATGAGACGATGCACCAACCAGCTGAGCCACCTGACCAGGGCATTAGTTCTTTTTATTGCTAAATAGTGTTGTTGCTTTTTAATTTATTTTTTTCTTTATTGATTTTAGAGAGAGTGGAAGTGAGAGAGAGAAACATCCTTGAGAGATAACATCGATTGGCTGCCTCCTGCATGCTCCTCACTGGGGATCATGCTCACAACCTGGGCATGCATCCTGACCAAGAATCAAACCAGCAACCTCTTGGTGCATGGGTTGATGCTCAATCACCGAGCCACACCAGCCAGATGCTAAATAATATTTTATTGTGTGAATATGCCATGATTTGTTCATTCAGTCTCCTATTCATGGACATTGTGGTGATTTCTAGTTTGGAGCTATTAAGAATAAAGTTTCTGTGAACATTTTATACAAGTCTTTGTGTGGACATACAAATTTTCATTTCATAACTAGGAATACATAACTAGTAATGGATTTGACCAGATAAGGAGAAGTCTGTTTCTGGACTCTAATGTAGGAATCAGCAAGCTGTGTAGCCCATTGATCAGATTTGGCTTGTTGACTATTTTTTATGGCCCATAAACCTAAGAATGGTTTTTATAGTATTTTTAAATTTTTTTAAATTGATTTTTAGAGAAGGAGGGAGGGAGGGAGAGAGAGAGAGAGAGAGAGAGACTTGTTGTTCCACTTATTTATCTGTTCATCGGCTGATTCTTATACATGCCCTGACTGGGGGATTGAACCCGCAACCTTAACATATTGGGACAACGCTCCAACCAACTGAGCTATTCGGCCAGGTGCTTTTTATAGTTTTAAAGGGTTGGTTTAAAATAAACTAACAGATAAAAGAATGAGGGATGGGAAACAGGTTGCCTGCTAAGACTAAAATATTTACTAACTGGCCTTTTATAGAAAAAAAAGTTTGTCACCCCTCTTCTAGTCTATTCAGTTCTGTTCATGTTTTGTTGTTGTTGTTAATCTTCACCCAAGGATATTTTTCTATTGATTTTTAGAGAGAGTAGAAAGGAGGGGGGGAGGGGAGAGAATACCATGGATGTGAGAGAGACATCAATTGGTTGCCTCTCACATGACCCTGATCATGTTGGGGATAGAACTGGGAATCGAACAAGTAACCCTTTGGTCCTCGGGCTGACTCTCTAACTGCTGAGCCAAAGTGGCCAGGGCTATCTATATCTGTCCATTTCTTTAGTGTTATATAGTAAGCATTAAAATCAGGTTTCTTGGTTTCTCATTTTCATTTCTGTTTAATTTCTAGATTTTGTATCATTGTTTGACTTGTTTTTTGCTAATAAGGAGAAACAATTTATTTTTTTGTATTAACATTATATCCTATGATATAGTTCTGTTAGTCATTTGGTAGATGCCTTAGAATTTCCCAGGTCATGTTGTCTTTTTATTTTATTTTATTGATTTTGGAGGGAGGAGGAGGGAGACAGAGACAGAGAGAGAAAGAAACATCTTTTTGAGAGAGAAACCATTGATCGGTTGCCTCCTGTATGTACCCTGATGGGAATTGAACCTGCCACCTTTTGGTGTACAGATGATATCCAGTGAACTGAGCCACCAGGCCAGGGTCAGTCATGTCGTCTTTGAATAGAGATAGTTTTACTTCTCCTTTTCTAATCTGCATGCCTTTAATTTTTCTGGCTTAACTGCTCTGTCTAAGATCTCTAGTACAATATTTAATAAGAGTAGTGAGCCCTGGCCAGTGGCTCCGTGGTTAGAGCATTGGCCCGCACACCGAAGGGTTGGGGTTTGATTCGATTAAAGGCATGTACCTAGGTTGCAGGTTTGATCCCTGACCCCAATCAGGGCATGTGTGGGAGGCAACTAATACATGTGTCTCTCTCATATCCATGTTTCTCTCTCTCCCCCCCCCTCCTCTTCCTCCCTTCTACTCTCTCTAAAAATCAATGGAAAAATATCCTCAGGGAAGATTGACAAAAAAATAATAATAAAAATAAATAAAAATCATGAGAGCATACATCCCTTATCTCATTCTTGATCTGTGGAAGAATGTATTCAGTTGTTATTATTATGTATGGTGTTAGTTATAGGATTTTAAAGATATTCTTCATCAGGTTGAGGAAAGCCCATACTGTTCCTAGTTTGCTGAGTCTTTTGATTATAAATGCTTGCTAAATTTTGTCAAATACTTTTTCTGCATCTAATGAGATGATCTTAGGGATTTTCTTTATTCTCGTAATGTGAAGTACATTTTTCTGAAGGTTGACCACTTTATATCCCGGGGTTAACCCCTCTTGATCATAATGTATTACCCTTTTTATATATTACTGGATTTGATTTATTAAAATATTGTTCATGATGTATTCATCTGTATTCATGAGGGATTTGGGTCTGTATTTTTTTTTCTTGCAGTGTCATTTAGTTTTGGTATCAAGAATATACTGACTTCATAAAATAATTTGGGAATTATTCCCTCTTCCCTTCTTTTCTGAGAGAGTTTGTCTAAAGTTAGTAGTATTTATGCCTTAAATGTTTGATAAAATTTACTAGTGAAACCTGGGTCTGGAATTTTCCTTGTGGGAAGGTTTTAATAATGATTCAATTTGTTTAATAGATATAGGCAATTTAAATATTTTATTTCTTATGTTAATTTTGGTAATTTGTGTTTATCTGGCATAAAGATGTTCTTAATACAATAGCTCCCTAACTTCCTTTTTTTTTTAATCCTCACCAGAGGACATTTTTGCATTTATCTTCTGATAGAGCAGAAGAGAGAGAGAAACATCGATGTGAGAGAGACACATCGAGTGGTTGCCACCCACACAACCCCAGCCGGGGCCAGGGACAAACTGCAACCGAGGTATGTGCCCTTAGCGGGAACCTAACCTGGGACTCTCCGGTCCACAGGCCAATGTTCTAAATGCTGAACCAAACCGGTCAGGGCTCTTTTCTTTTTAATGCCTGTAGAGTCTGTAATAATGTAATGCCCCCCCCCCCCCATTTCAGTTTGATATTGATGGTTTGTGTTTATCTTTATTGTTTTTCCCTGATCAACCTAGGTAGGGCTTTGTCAACTTTATTGATATTTTCAAACAACCATCTTTTTTTTTTTTTTTAATTGGTTTTTTAGAGAGAGGGAAAGGGAGAGAGAGAAACATGGATGTGAGAAAGAAACTTTCATCAGCAGCCTCCTGCACACCCCCTACTAGGGATTGAGCCCACAACCCAGGCATGTGTCCTGACCAGGAATTGAATTGGGACCTCTCACTCCATGGGACTGTGCTCAATCCACTGAGTCACACTGGCTGGGCTCAAACAACAATTTTTAGATTTGCCAATTTTCTCTTGTGTTATATTTCATCTATTCTGTTTTTATTTTCTTCTATTTACTTTGGGTTTTCTTTGCTCTTCCTAGCCTCTTGGGGTAGGCACTTTTAATCAATTGATTTTAGACTTCACCAGTATTAACATTTGAGCAATAAATTTCACACTAAATATTGTTCTGTACTGTATCACATAAATGTTGATGTGTTTTGGTTTCATTATTTAGTTCAGAATATTTTTATATATTATGATTTCTTTGATTTGTGTTTTTCTATAGAAGTATGTTGCTTAATTTTCAAATATTTGAGAATTTTGCAAATATTTTATTATGGATTTCTAATTCCATTGTGATCAGAGAACATGCTCAGTATGATTTTTATGCTTTGAAGTTTATTGAAACTTGTTTTATGGCCCAGCACATGGTCTGTCTTGATGACTATTTTACATATGCTAAACAAGAATGTGCCTCCTCCAGTTGTAGGGTATATTTTGTGAATGTCAGAGTAAGTTGGTTGATTGTGTTCAAATCAGTTATGTCCTTCCTTACTTTGTCTCTTTTATCAGTCAGTTACTGAGAGAGGAGTATTAAAATATCCAACTATAATTATAGATTTCTTGATTTTTCCTTTAGTCAGAATGAAATCTGACTACTTATTTCATATGGCTTGAAGACCCTTTCATTAGGTGAATATACATTTTGGGTTAAGTCTTCCTGATGATTTGAACCTTTTTTTCATTTTACGTGTTCCTCTTTGTTTCTATCAATATTCTTTGTCTTGAAACCTACTTTGTCTCATTAGCCTAGCCACTTCTTTTTAATGATTAATATTTGCAAATATATCTTTTGTATCCTCTTGTCTGTGTCTTTTTATATTTTAATTAATTAATTTTTTTGTTGTTAATCTTCACCCAAGGATATATTTTTATTGATTTTTTTTTTTTTTTTTAAGAGAGAGTGGAAGGGAGGGAAGGGGAGAGAGTGAGTGATGTGAGAGAGACACATTGATTGGTTGCCTCCTGCAAGGCCCTGGACCCCAAGCATCTAACTTACAACCCAGGTAGGCTGGGCATCTAACCTGCAACCCAGGTATGTGCCCTTGATCAGTAATTGAACCTGTGATACTTTGGTCCGTAGGCCATTGCTCTTCCCACTGAGCCAAACTGGCCAGGGCTCTTGTCTGTGTATTTAAAGTGTCTCTTTTGTAAAGAGCATATAATTGGAACTGACTTAATTCTGACAATTTTAACTTTTTCTTTAATTCTGTTTTTCAATTATAGTCTGTATTAAAAATTTTGTATTAGTTTCAGGTGTGTGCTGCATAGTGGTTAGACAATCATGTCCTTTACACAATGATCCCCTGATACAATCTTAGTCTTTTAATTTATTTACATTGAATGTTGGTATAGTTGGATTTAGATCTTCCATCTTGCTACTTGTTTTCTATTTGTCCCTTCTATGTTTTGTTTCTTTCCTGGCCTCCTTTTGAAGGCTAATTCTTAACATCTCTGTCATCTCAGTGTTTGTTTCATTTGGTTGGTCATTTGTTTAAATATATAATTCCTAGTTATAGGTCACATTTTCCCTCCTCTTGTATGTTCAGCAATTTTTGACTGTGTAGTGAACATTGTGGGTATGTTGTTGAATATGAGTTTTGTTTGTCTCCCTTTACAGAGTTGTTTTTGTTTTGTTTTTTTATCCTTACCTGAGGACATTTTTGCATTTATCCTCAGATAGAGCAGGAGGGAGAGAGGGGGGAAGAGAGAGAGAGAAACATCGATGTGAGAGAGAGACATTGAGTGGCCACCACCCGCGCAACCCCAACCAGGGCCGGGGACAAACTGCAACGCAGGTATGTGCCCTTAGTGGGAACCAAACCCAGGACTCTCCTGTCCGCAGGCCAACACTCTACCGCTGAGCCAAACTGGCCAGGGCTTTTACAGAGTTTTGGGTGTTTTTTTTTCTGGCAGACTTTTAACTCAGATCAGTTTGATCCTTTCAAGGTTTGTTTTTAAACATACTTAAGGCATGTCTTGAGGAGCCTTGCTTCTTAGACATGGTCTTTTTGGGGGTCTCAATTCAGTTCCTGGGATGTTCAGGAAGATCTTGAACCTCTGACTGGTCAGAACTTCTATGTTTCCAGCACTGTGCCTTCTCTGAAATCTGTTCAGTGCACAATTCCACAGGTTCTCGTAAGCCGATTTTCAAACTCTTCCCTGGGACTATTCTCTGTTGCCTGTGGATCTCTGCATTTTGTTATTTGTTGCCTGTGGTTTCCTTGGTGGGTAAACTTGTCTGATCTGAACAAATAAATATAATTTCCAGGGGTAGGGAGTCTGAACCTGAGAGTTGGATCCTCAGGCCAGCTCCCACCATGGCAAACATGCCAGCCTCAGAGGTGGGCAGAAGGAACAGGCTTCCCCTTGAGTGTCAGGGGACAGCCCAGATAACGAGGAAATTTGGAAACATCGTTCATTGTACCTAAACTTTAAAGTCATCCTGTAGGTGACTTTTCACTCGATCAGTGAAAAGTTTGGTGCTCAGAAATCGAATAGTTTGTGTAGGGTCACATTGGGAGATAACTGCCCAGTATTTACAACCCAGGGTCAGTCTGAAGTCTCTGCTGTTTATATTCCTCTTGTGTGCTTTTCCTTCAGTACAAACATTTTAGGAATCATTTTGAAACCCAGCCATTAACCTATCTTTCAGACTAGCATAGATTAAGGCAGTGCCTCCTAAACTTGAATAACTCACCTAGTGTTCTTTTTAAGATGCAAATTATGATTTGGGGTGGGGCGATGTGTATGCTTTTCTAACAGCTCTGGGAGGAGCTGGTTCTGTGGCTGTGCTCTTCAGGCTCTGGAAGATGTCTGTCTGTCTTGATGGTGTCCTTTGGGTTAGATATGTCACACTTTAAAAGTTATCTCTGTTACTTCCTTTATTCAGTGTACAAAGTTGGGAAGTGCTAAACCTAACATTCTTTTTTATTAAATATGTTTTTGTTGATTTTTTTTAGGGAGAGAGAGAAACATCGGTGTGAGAGAGAAGCATCAGTTGGCTGCCGCCTGCACGCCCCCTACTGGGAATCAAGTCTGCAACCTGGGCATGTGCCCTGACTGAGAATAGAACTGGGACCTCTCAGTCCATGGGACGACACTCAATCCACTGACCCACATTGGCTGGGCTGGTTTTTTCCCATTTTAAAAGTAGGCTTTTATTTATTTATTTAATCCTCACCTGAGGATATTTTTCTGTTTATCATCAGATAGAGTGGGGTGGGGGTGAGAGAGACACCTTGACTGATTGCTTCCTGCATGACCTAACCAGGGCTGGGGACAAACCGCAACTGAGGTACGTGCCCTTGACTGAAATTTAACTTGAGGCTCATTGGTCCGTGGGCCAATGCTCTAATCACTGAGCCAAAACGGCCAGGGCGGACTTTTATTTTTTAAAACCATCTTAGATTTACAGAAAAATTGAAAGATATTACAGAGGGTCCTCACATAGTTATCTCTATTATTACATTTGTCACAATTAATCCTTTATTATTAACTGAAATCCATATAGATTTCCTTAATTTTCTCCTAATGTCCACTCTGTTTTTTTGTTGTTGTTTTTTTTGTTTGTTTGTTTGTTTTTATCCTCACCTGAGGATATTTTTCCATTTTTTGTACAGATAGAGTGGGAGGGAGAGAGAGGAAGGGAGAGAGAGTGAGAAACATCGACGTGAAGGGACACATCGAGTGGCTGCCACCCGCACGACCAACCAGGGCCGGGGACAAACTGCAACCGAAGTATGTGCCCTTAGCGGGAACCGAACCCGGGTCTCTCCGGACCGCAGGCCGTCGCTCTAACCGCTGAGCCAAACTGGCCAGGGCGTCCACTCTATTTTAGAATCCCATCCAGGATACCACATTATGTTTGATTGTTATGTTGCCTTAGGTTCTTCTTGTCTACGATGTTTTCTCAGACTTTGCTTGTTTTTACTGACCTTGACAGTTTTGAGGAGTACTGGTCAGGTATCATTAGGATGCCCCTCTATTGGTATCTATCTGATGTTTTTCACATGATAAGACTGAGGCTAATGAAGATATGGAAGGAAGATCATGAAATGTAATTTTTATTGTATCATATTAAGGGTGCATACTACCAGCATGACTTATCACTGTAGTTGATGTTGCCCTTGATCACCTGGCTGAGGTAGTGTCTGTCTGGTGTCTCCACTGTAACATTCCTCTTTCTTCCACCTTCTGTCCTGTCCTCTTTGGAAGGAAGTCGCTATGCATAGCCCACACTTAGAGGATGGGGATTGTGCTCTACTTCCTGTAGTGAAGTGGCTACATAATTCATTTGGTGTGCTTCTGCATGGGAGATTTGTCTCTTCATAGTTTTTTTTAAATGAATGAAATTAAATTTAATAGATTAAAAATCTGTCTTATACATGATAACATCTATCTTGCTTTTTTTAAATGTGGTATTAAAATAAATACATATAGACTTGATTCATTTATTTATAATTTCTATTCATATGACTTTATGTTTTTAATGATTTGAGAGAGAGAGAGAAATATCAATTAATTGCCTCCCATATGTGCCCCATCTGGGGATGAAACCCACAACCTGACCAAGAATGTGCCTTGACCAGGAAGTGAACCTGCAACCCTTTGGTGTACAGGACGACACTCCAGCTAACTGAGCCACCCAGCCAGGGCTATTCATATGACTTCTTAAATCCCTATATGTTTTTTCTATTACAGTTGTTCTCTATCGTTTGTGCATACTTTTTTTTTTTTTTTTTTAGTTAATCCTTACCCGAGGATATTTTTCCTTTGATTTTTCTAGATGGAGTGGAAGGGAGGGAAGGGGAGAAGGAGAGAGAGATAGAGAGAGAGAAAGACATCGATTGGCTGCCTCCCGCACGACCCCAACCGGGGCTGGGAATCGAACCCGCAACCCAGGTACATGCCCTTGACCGGGAATCAAATCCATGATGCTTTGGTCAGTAGGCCGACACTAACCGCTGAGCCAAACCGGCCAGGGCTGTGCATACTTTTGAAGATACACATGAACTCTGAAAAGTTTGCATCTTACAAGAGGTTCAAATAGTGAGTGTGACTGAATCTCAGAAACAGTTATATCTTAGTTAATTTTAAAAATAAAGATGTACTGCCCTGGCCAGTTTGGCTCAGAGGTTAGAGCGTCGGCCCACAGACCAGAGTCCCGGATTCAGTTCCCACTAAGGGCATGTACCTCACTTGCAGTTTGTCCCTGGCCCCAGTTGGGGTCGTGTGGGTGGCAACCACTTGGTGTGTCTCTCTCACATAGATGTTTCTCTCTCTCTCTTCTTCCCTCTCTCCCTCCTGCTCTATCTAAAGATGAATGCAAAAAAAACAAGTCCTCGGGTGAGGATAAAAAATAATAAAAATAAAGATGTACTGACTCACAAATGGAGTTTTTCCTAAGCATCTTTGATCATCTTTGATTTTCGGTAAAATTCCTTCTCCAAAAATCCCCCTCCCTTTTTATGTTGTCTGCTGAGGAATTAAGCACCTTTCCTGAATGTTATAATGAGGCAGGTGTCCAGACTGCTCTAAATAGTACCTGATCAGAGCTATAAATTCAACGTTGTTGACATTTTCTACTCAGGAGGTGCAGTGGATTGTATAGTTATCAGTGGATGATAATTCAAGGCAGTAGTTCTGTATATCTACACCTGTGCATATTATTATATATTTTAGGGTAAGCATATGGTACTTTGGTTTGTGGCCTTTGGAAATAGTGCCACATGGTCTGAAATAACATTATTGCAGTGGTTGCTTTGTTATTTACCAAGTGGAAACTTCGTGTCCTCAGTGAGCCATATTATTCATTTTGTTTCTTTGCTAAATGTATGAGGAATGAACTGGAAAACAAGTAATCTTAAATCCGTTCTAGCCCTAGCTTGGCAGTTCAGTTGGTTAGAGCATCTGCCCGATATGCCAAGGTTTCAGGTTTGATCCCTGGTCAGGGCACATACAAGAATCAACCAATGAATTCATAACTAAGTGCAACAACAAATTGATGTTTCTCTGTCTCCCACTCTCTCTCTAAAATCAATAAATTAAAAATAATTTCTTTTGCCCTGGCCGGTTTGGCTCAGCGGTTAGAGCGTCCACCTGCGGTCCGGAGAGACCTGGGTTCGGTTCCCGCTAAGGGCATGTACCTCGGTTGCAGTTTGTCCCTGGCCCTGGTTGGTCGTGCGGGTGGCAGCCACTCGATGTGTCCCTTTCACGTCGATGTTTCCCTCTATCTCTCTTCCTCTCTCTCCCTCCCACTCTATCTGTACAAAAAAATGGAAAAATGTCCTCGGGTGAGGATAAAAAAAAATAATAATAATTTCTTTTAAAAACTCCTTTGTAGCCCTGGCCAGTTTGGCTTAGCGGTTAGAGCGTCAGCCTGCGGTCCAGAGAGACCCGGGTTCGGTTCCCGCTAAGGGCACGTACTTCGGTTGCAGTTTGTTCTCGGCCCTGGTTGGTCGTGCGGGTGGCAGCCACTCGATGTGTCCCTTCACGTCGATGTTTCTCTCTCTCTCCCTTCCTCTCTCTCCCTCCCACTCTATCTGTACAAAAAATGGAAAAATATCCTCGGGTGAGGATTAAAAAAAACTCCTTTGTAGAACAAGGCAAGAAATAGATAATACTGGGAAATACCAGCTTCAAATATTGTCTTAGAATTGACTTTGTAAATTGTTACAGTAAGGATGCATGCCTGTCTTTTTTCAGTATTGTAGAAAATCTATTCACTTTAGAGAATCCTGTCTGATGATAGAGGTTTTTTTGTGCTTTATTTTTAGAAAGAGATCTCAAAGCCACCTCAAGATTGCACAGTGCTTTGTGGTTTTTAAAGTGTTTTCCTTTGTGCTATTCCATTTCAGTCAGAAACAGGAAGTCCGAGCAGCCCTGTGTGCAGGCTTTCTAGGGTGTGTGATCTCAGTGGTGAGCAACCGTATTGATAGGGGAACAGAATGGGGGGGGGGGGATGACACTGGGGCATAGAGATAGGGACAGACCAAGGGGAGGGTAAAGAGCATGTTTTCTCCATTGTAAACAACCTTGCACATTTTGCTTGGAGATTTACTATGGAATAGGAGGTGCTGGTCTGCTTGGCAGTTACAGTTGTCGGTGTGGCTGCATCTAGGTATGCTGCTGCTACATGTGGGTTCATTGAAGGAAAGGTGTGCAGTGGTGGGAACGGCTGAAAGATGCTGTGACTCTCAGATCAAGTTTATCAGGATCTGATTGGAGAGATCATAACAGCTTTCCTTCCTGTCTGTTGATGTTGTGAATGATGCTCTTCTGAGACAGTGCTTACCTTTTATGAGTGATCAGCAGCATTAATAATCAGTCTACTCCTGCTCTCTCCAGTCTCAATGTTCATTTTAAGTAGTACTTTAGAGTTATCAGTGAACTCTAAGCCAGATTTCTGGCCATCAAGTCCTATTGTTGCAGATATCTGAGTAGAGATAGACTTTAAAACTGCAAGAATAACTTCTCTAGGCCTAATAGATACCCAGGTCCCTTCCTAAGATGTTTTTATCATGTTCTCATTCATAGAAAACAGAACAGCAGCCACCACCATGAATGTTACTATTAGTGTTTAGCCTGCCTCTCAGGGCCCAGCTGAGGTTTGACCTCTTGAGCTGTCCTTTGGGCCAGGACCCCTGTCTCCCTTTTTCAGACTGCATTTAGCAGTTGGTATCAGTGCCACCTGCTGACAGCTCGCATCTGGTTTCTTTGTAATGTGTGTCTCTTACCTTGGACTAGGGAGGACTTGGCCCTGCATACTTTGAGCCTCCACCACCCCATAGTATCTCCCTGCTGGAAAATGCTTAATAAACAGCACCCTCATGGTTGATAGCGCAACTATTTTCACAGCCTTTTCAACTTCCACTATCCCGAAGATGTGAGCATCATTGCTAAAAGCTGAGAGAAAGCTAGGAGGCAGGTAGGCTTTAGTGAGAGTTGGACAAATGTCAGAGCTGCTGGATTGTCTCCTTGCAGGGGAAGGTCTGTGCTTACATAGGTACTTTCCAATTATAAATGCAACTTGTTATCTGGAAACTAAACACATTCTGGTAAACCCTCATGATCTGATCTCCTGCTCTCTAAGTTTAGGTGCCAGATAAATTTGGATGAAATGGTATCCCTTGCCTGAACTGTGAGCCAGAATACAGAGTCTTTATTGTACCAAGTCAGCCATGTAATTTCCAAGTTGATAAATATAAGCTGTTAGAGATATATACACCTTTTTATATCCTGATTGGCGATTGACTATGTTTGCTTCATGTTTCCCTCCTTCCAGCCTTCTTTGCAAATAGTGGTGGTAGATGTCTGAGTGGCTGAGCCTCGTTCAGGCTTTTTTCTGGTCATGTATATAATATGTTAAAGCTAAGCGTGACAACTTATAGCCGTGTTATAACCAGGGTGACTTTGATTTAAATTACCACCCAGGAGTAATCTCTAACAGTCATAATCAGTTTGATCGACCTAGTTTTATTCACAGACGGCTTAAATTAGTATTTTAAATACAGCTGTGCAGTCAAACAGTGGGCTGTCTTGTCATTACGAGCAATCAGAATGTTTGAATAGAGAATGACTTTTAAAAACAACCTTTTCTCCTTATGATAAAATAATGCATTATATAGAGAATTGAATAATATAGAAAATATTGAAAAGTAAAAATAATTTCTAGAGCGTTAACTCTGTCAAATACTTTGGTGCTTGCTCTTCCTTGTTGTGTGTGTGAGTGTGTGTGTGTGTGTGTGTGTGAGAGAGAGAGAGAGAAATGGGGATTATACTTTTTGTATCCTTTTTTAAAAATGTACAAGGAAAATTTTTTCCCTTGTTAGTAATGAGTGTCTTTTATAGTAAAATAACTTTTACTTTTGATATCGCCACCACTGCCTTACTTCGGTGTCATACTTTCCTGTTCCAGGTGTTTTAAGTTTTATCTTTTGGAATGAGCTACAGAATGTATAGAGTATTAAGATAGCTCTGGGTGTCCACAAAGTCTTACCTGTGTTCCATCTTCTCACCAATGGGGATGACCAATACTGCACTAAGTGTATTTGTTAGGACTTTTTTGGTTAGAAGTAGAGCTACATGTGTTCTAAACACTGATATGTCTTTGAATAAGTGTTATGGTTTGTGATTTATGGCATTAAATAAGGCAGGTGGGACCTTACTTTATTCCCTTTGGTCCTCTTCTTGAAGCCCAAGAGGTTGGCTAGGAGGAGGCCACAGGAAGCCCTGAGTTTGTATCCTCACACTTGCCTCCTGGGGCTCATCTCCATATGCTGTTCCTCCTGCCCTGGCAGTGAAGCTGACAGTCTAGTCTGTCTGTTTCAAGAACTGGTTCAGTTTTCCTGCTCTCTTGTAGAGGAGAAACAAAATTCTCTGAAATGTCACCTTTCTTTCTCCTTTAAATTTTACTAGAAATAATTGTGGACTCTCTTTTCTAAAGCTTTCTTTGCATGTTCAGTCCCATCTTTACCTCTCCTTTCCCTGAATTCCTGCATTACCTGTATAGACATTACCTTGTTCCTCCATTGCTTCCTCTGTTTCATCACTTTTCTAGTGGATGAAATCCATATAGGAGGAACAGGAGAGCTCTCGCTGCAGAGGGTTTGGGGTAAAGGCTTAGTTCATTTAGTGACTTATTTTTAAAGCTTAGATACCTATTCTGTATTCTGTGCTATAGCTGAGCTTCATTGTAAATTAAAATTCATCTTTGTAAGATTTTTTTCTCATTTTGTCCCTTTTTTCTTGTCTTTTTCCCTTTCCTCTTCTATTCTCTCTTTTTTTTTTATCCTCACCCAAGGACATTTTTCCATTTTTTATTCAGATAGAGTGGAAGGGAGAGAGAGGAAGAGAGAGAGAGAGCAAAACATCGACGTGAAAGGGACACATTGAGTGGCTGCCACCCGCATGACCAACCTAGGTCGGGGACAAACTGCAACCTAGGTACGCTCCCTTAGTGGGAACCGAACCCGGTTGGACACGCAGGCCGACGCTCTAACCGCTGAGTCAAACCGGTCAGGGCTCCTCTTCTATTCTTTTATCTTTTCATCTTTCCTCTTCTTTCTCCATGGCCACTGTGGCTTGCTTTGGCTTTGCATCACTTGAAAGGAGTACTCAATCCTTTTCTACCTTAAAAGATATTAATACTTGAAAGAATTAGAAGTAATCAATGTAAATTTAACCACCATCACCTTGGATTATTTTGCCTTTGCTTAGCAGTAATATCTGTAACATACTCTGGAAAATTGTGTGAAGGGTGGAAAGCCTGGGCCCTGTGCCTTTTGTAGTACCCTCCAAGATCCTCAGTCTTCTAAACAGGCCCCTGGCCACCCCACAGGCTCCCTGCAGGGCTGGCTCTCTTGGTTTGAGCAGGCTCTGAGTCCTCAATTGTTCCTCACTGCAAAAAGCTGGACCTTCCAGGAGTGTAGACTTCATGTAATTCAAGCACCGATTGTTTAAAATAAAATTCATCAGATTTTTGGGTTAGAAGGAAATTTAAAAATCACCTAGTGGTTATCTGAATGCTTCATGTTTTACAGCTGAGGGGAATTAAGACTTAGAAGGAATTTGACAGCCTCACATCTGATTAACAGCAGAACCAGGATTACAAATGTTTTCCCTATTGACCTTAGTCCAGTGGTTTTACTTGTACATTAATGCAGACTGCACCCTGGAGGCTTGATGTATCTAACTGTTGTGACTGCCAAAGTATGCCAACAGCATTAGGGAACCAGCTTTGTTGCTAGAAGTTTCTAGAGCAATTGGGTGAATACAGATGAGTGATCCCCTTTCCTGTCACCTTCCCTTTAGGAGTTTCCACCCTATTTTCTAAGTCCCATTCTGATCACATATCCAAATGAAAATACCATAAGAGTTCCTAGGTACTTTTACCCATCTCCCACTTGTGATTTATCAGTCTAAGGAAAATGTTCAGACTTTGGGGCTGTTTATTTTCCTGAACTCTTTCAAAGTTGGCATTGTAAGAGTTGAGTCCAGTTAGAGATGGACTGCTCATGTGCCTGGGATCTTCAGCCCAGTTCTCTTATTCCAGGTGACTGTGGATGGCCGGGCAATGTCTTTGGCATCGCAGTCTGTTATGTATTTTACTTACTCTTTATTTGCCAAGTTGAGGTACTGGAAGGATTCCAAGAGCATGTGGGTGATAGCAGACAACTGAATACAGCCATGTGTCTTTCCATGAAAACTGCTTTTCTTGGCTTTCTCCCAACAATAGTAGGTTGCCAAGAGAAAATGCTTTTGGCTTTATGAATGATATGGCCATACTCCGGGTTAGTTCTGGTTCTTTATGTTATTGGAAAGAATGAACGCTTCTAGCTCTTTAATTATTTAGCAATTTTTTCTCCTGATGTACTAAATTGTATTGTTTTACACACCTTATGTGAATTTGTGGTTTTACATGTACTACCAATGTGTGAAGAAAGATGCTAAAAACTTCAGGTTAATAAACTTGTTTAGTTAGGTTGAAGCTATATCTCAAATGAAACATTTGCTGCTATGTCATGGCTCATTTCCAAGTGGGAGTTGCATCCATTTCTTTTTGTGGGAATGTTCTTTCTTTGAATCCTCTATGTTTTGTTTTCTTTTCTTTTTAATATTTATTTATTTATTTTTAATTCTCATTTGAGGACTTTTTTTTTTTCCGATATTTTGTTCAGGTAGAGTGGGAGGGAGAGAGAGAGAGAGAGAGAAACATCGATGTGAAAGGGACACATCGAGTGGCCGCCACCCACACGGCCCAAACAGGGCCGGGAACAAACCGCAACCGAGGCACAAGCCCCCAGTGGGAACCGAACCCTGGTCTCTCTGGACCACAAGCCAACGCGCCAACCGCTGAGCAAACCTGGCCAGGGCTCATTCGTTGATTCTTATATGTGCCCTGACTGGGGATTGAACCTGAAACCTTGGTGTATGGGGACGACACTAACCAACTGAACTATCTGACCAGGGCCCATGAAGTGATGTGCTTTAACCAGATATTCTTTCAGGTCCTTCCCACTGAAAATTCTGTCTTGTCCAGTGGTCTCTACTAAGCTTATTGCTGAAGATCATATTTTGTTTGTTTTCTGACCAGCCTCAGTAGCCCCCCCACCCCCCACTCCCCATACTTCCTCTGATTGCTGTGCTGTGTGGTGTGGTTTTAAGCGTCTATCAAGGTGTGAGGAAAACTGAAGAACTCAGCTTTAAAAAAATATATGTGTGTAGTGGTCTCATCAAAACCACATCAAACTCGGCACTTGTTACCTCTTAAAGCATTTTGAAGGCCTGCCGACTCGAGTAAAATTGTGAAGTAGAAGCGTGTTTCTGCTTTTCCGCCTCCAGTGCTTTATATCCTCCCTGTATCCTCCTGTTCCACATACTCTCCTCTGGTCACATCATGTGTCCCCATCAGGCTTTTAGCTCATACATGATTATGATCTTATCTTTCTCATGAATGTGTGTTTCAAGAGACATTTGGAGATAATATTGGGTAGAGTTCATTTGTGAAGGTAGTTGTTTCATTGAGTGGTTGATGTCTTTGGAAAGAAAGCTGTTTACTGGAAAGGGCCCATTTATAGGAGTGTGTGAGGTCTGAGGAGAGCTTGCCCTTCCCTAAGAGCTGTGAGGGGGGCAGGGGTGGTCCTTATGTAGGGGCAGGTGCTCTTAATCTCTAGGGGATCTTAGGATCCCCCTTGGAAATGTAATAATGAACCTTTTCTTTTAAAAAATGCACCTACCACAAAATTTGGACAGGTGTAACCACCTAATTTACCCTCCACACACACACCCTCCCACACCATGGAATTCTCAGACAGTCCCTGGCCCACACCTCATCCCATGGGTGTTTGGATTACTACTGATAATGGGAGAGTAGTTATCACCTGTGGCGGCCCTAACCACAGAGAAAGCATTTCTCTGTCCCCCTTTCCTACAAAAGAGCAAGAAAATATATACTTGTTTCTATTGTAGAAACCTTTTCTGGGGAGAAATTTTCATTTTGATGATCTGTTCTATACCTTTTCAGTTTGGTCTAAACTTTCCAATATCAGTATTCCATCTCCTTAAACTCTAGTTAGTTCTTTGGTTTTCAGTTTACTGCCTCGTTTTTAAAATTACATTTTATTTTATTTTATATTTTTACACACCCTTTATAAAAAGGAATTTAGCCAGCCCTGGCCAGTTTGGCTCAGTGGTTAGAGTGTTGACCCATGGACCAGAGTCGCGGGTTTGATTCCAGTAGAGTGCATATGCCTTGGTTGCAGTTTGGTCCCCAGCCTTGGTCAGGGTTGTGCAGGAGGCAACCAATCAATCTGTCTCTCTCACATTGATCTCTCCCCCCTCCTCCCACCTCTGTCTGAATATAAATGGAAAAATACCCTCTGTGAGGACTTAAAAAAAAAAAAGGTAATTAGTCAGTAGCACAGGTATATTGTAAGATTTCAGCAACTTTCCATTCATATTTGCAAATTGACATGTTAGTTTTTTTCTAAGACTTTTGTTTTTATTTAATTATCAAGCTTACTGCCTTAATTGATGAGATTAGTGGTAGAGATATTTTCTGGGTTAGTGGAGAGACTCTTCCTGTTCTTTGGGAGCCCAGAGCTTGTTTTCTTATTAATATATTAATAGTTATCATGTCATGGCACAAGTAGAAAACTAAAATATTTGTCCCACACACTGAGGTCAGCAGAGGGAGCTGTTTGCAGTGAGAGGTGACTACTGAGGTTGATGAATCAGTATTTTAGCACACCAATTGAGAAGCTCTGAGTTGGGGTTTGGCTGGGACCTTGCACCAAAGCCAAGGGTTTGGTGGCCTACCAGTGATGTAGCACAGAGGACCTGTTTTACAATCAGACAGGGCTCCCATATATGCTGTGATGATACGCAAAGCTATCATCATCCTGTGAAACCAACTCCAAGGGTATATTATGTTCAACCTTTTAGCATGAGCAGTTCACTTGCATGCCTGTTCATTCCAACTAGTAGCTGAAATTCTTATGGTAGACATTGAGAAGATAGAAAGGAGACTGTTACTCCTACCTCTCTGAGTCCCCCTCCAACCGATGGTGACCCTCATTTGAGCCTGGCTTAGGTGTCTGGCCCACAGTTCTTTAATTGCGTCTGTCCTCAGGGCCAGTATAAGGGTTTCTGTTCCCAGGTACTACTGATATGTGGTCTCTTAAGAGTGTTCATCTATTTGGTTTCTTCTCCAACTACTAATTAAGCACCCACTATGTGTTGGTTGGGGCCCAGGAATACAGAGACATATGTTCCAGGAAGGTAAGTTTTGTCCTGATTTTGTGTCCATGACAGATTCAGGATGGATTGTCATAGTATTATTATGGCAGATAATGCCATAGAGTCATGTAGTGTGTTATACTTTCCATAGCATACCTGTGGTATATGTCTTCACCAGAGTGGAAAAAGAACCAACGTGTACCCCTCTTCTGTGGATAGCTGTCACTCACCTACTTGCCAGACAGCTCAGGACTTTAGCAGTTTTTAATGATAGGCCAAATATTGCTAGAATTTACTCCAGATGCTATCTTTGCTTTGATAATAAAGGCTAATATAGGCCTTGTTTAGTTTTTTTTTTTCCCCCAACTAATATGAAGAGGTTTTTTGATCAGATCTCATGCTTTTTGAGTCCCCATCCTTCGAGAGAAGGCAGGCAGGCAGGCCTCCAGATCTGATGATAGTAGTTTTTTCCTTCTTACCTAGTTTGTCCTTTCCATGTACCAGGGAGTAGTGTGGCTCACTTGGTTGGACCATCATCCAGTACACCAAGAGGTGGCAGGTTCGATTCCCGGTCATGGCACATACCTGGGTTGCAGCCCAATCTGTAGGTTCTCAAATGATTGATACACTTGGTTACAAGAGTGCTTTCTCATGGGAGAATGTGGTAGAACTATAAGGCATTCTTTAATTTAGATTTCATATAGGAGAGCTTGTCTTTTTAGGTACTTAATATAGTTAGCTTTTTCTCTTTTTCTGTTGGGTTGTGTGCAGGAGGCAGCTGATTGGTGTTTCTTTCTCTCTCTCTCTCTCTCTCTCTCTCTCTCTCTCTCTCTCTCTCTCTCCCTTCATCCCTCCCACTTCCTTTCCCTTCCTCTTAAAAAAAATGTTTTTATTCTCTTGTTGAAATGGCAGGCACAGACAGCAGACAAAGTAGGTTCTCAAACGATTGATACACTTGGTTACAAGAGTGCTTTCTCATGGGAGAATGTGGTGGACCTATAAGGCATTCTTTAATTTAGATTTCATATAGGAGAGCTTGTCTTTTTAGGTACTTAATATAGTTAGCTTTTTCTGTTTTCTCAGGTTGAACTTGAATTAATGCTGAAAGGGGCTCTGGAAGAAAAATAAGAGTAAAAGGAAATTTTAACATGTATGGGTTGCTGCTGAATAAGGCAGAATATAAATATTCCATAGGCTTTCATTTGTTCATACTTTATATAAGTTTTACTATCAACTTAACAGTTTGCTTCTGCTGTTCTGCTTTTTGAATTCTATTGAAAAGATTATATGGTGGTTCTCAAGCAGCCTTAAACCAAATCCTGATAAACTTCAGTTGAAAATAAAGCCAGGTTTACTAAATTGTTATCAAATAACTCAGGAAATTAGGATAAATATTTTTACATCTTGATTTAACTATTTTGTTATGAGTATGATGCTTAAAATATATGTGTTAGCCTAGACTTGGGAATGTTTAATCTGATCAAAGGACAACAGATGTGGAACAGGAATTCAGAAATCTAGAAGACTCTAAAAGCAAGCTAATGGCTTTTACCAAACTGCACACTAGGACTAGAGAACACCCTTCTAGTTCTACTAGGCTCTGCCAGGAGATGATTTGGGACCTGGGCGAGGGCCTACTTAGGAGCTGGGCAGCAGTGGTCTGTTGGTGGACTGTCCTTTGGCCTCCTCCCTGTTAGCTCTAACTGGTTACAGAGAGGCTAGCATTGTCCTTGACTAAGAGACCCGAGCCATGACCTTAGCGTCTGAGCTCATGCAGGTAGCCTAGACTTGCTTTGGTTCTTCTGTGGAATGCGTTTGTTGTTCTAGGCTGAGGAAGGGTAATATTTCGTATTTTTTAAATGTATAGTTAGTCCCCTGTGAGCTGGATGTTCCTAACTGTGCCATCTGTGATCTTTGACTTTGATTATACGAATCGAGACCATGTTGAGATAGTTTTCTGCACTACTGGATGACCAAAAGGAAAAGATGGAAAGAATTCCTGATGAAATGTATCAGTGTTCTGCCCTGGCCAGTTTGGCTCAGCGGTTAGAGCGTTGGCCTGCCGTCCGGAGAGACCCGGGTTCGGTTCCCGCTAAGGGCATGTACCTCGGTTGCAGTTTGTCCCCGGCCCTGGTTGGTCGTGCGGGTGGCAGCCACTCGATGTGTCCCTTTCACATCAATGTTTCTCTCTCTCTCTCTCTTCCTCTCTCTCCCTCCCACTCTATCTGTACAAAAAATGGAAAAATGTCCTCGGGTGAGGATAAAAAAAAAAAAAGAAATGTATTAGTGTTCCAAAATACCCTAAAAACTTTGGCTCAGACAGTTAGAAAGTGCTTTGTCCCAGAAGTTCACCAAGCAAGTAGTATTCAAGGGACAAGACAGACCACACACACCCCCATTTTCACCCTGGCAAGGTGATCATATGAATGTTGTCAAAAATACTTACTGCCCTGGCCGGTTTGGCTCAGCGGTTAGAGTGTTGGCCCACAGACCAATGAGACGGGTTTGATTCCGGTCAAGTGGCATGTACCTCAGTTGCGGTTCGCCCCCGGGCATGGTTGGGTTGTGTGGGAGGCAGCCAGTTGATATATCTCTCTCATATCGATGTTTCTCTCTCTCTCTCTCTCTTTCTCTCTCTCTCCCCTCTCCCATTCTGTCTGATAAATAGAGAAAATATCCTCTGGTGAGAATAAAAAAATTTTACAATGTTTTAGAAACAGATTTTTCAAAACATGTTGGGTGAACTTTGAGACTACAGGAGCCCTTTGGGAGCTTTTTGGTCTTTTGGTATTTATTTTCCTTTCTACACCGAAGGGGTGGCTACCTTGGATGGTTGGTGTGACTGGAAGAACAGGTTGTCTGTCCTTCCTGCACGCCCCCTACTGGAGACGGAGCCTGCAACCTGGGAATGTGCCCTGACCAGGAATCGAAACAGCAACTTTTGGTGCACAGGATGACACCCAGCCAACTGAGCCACACCAGCCAGAGCTAATTAAGCAAGTCAGTTGTGGTGAAATCATCACATTGTGTGTGTGTGCCTTGAACTTGCCTGTGGCTACCATTGGTACTATTTAGGCAGAGAGCTGCCTAAATTATTGGTTCTGCTAGTAGCAAAAAAAGTGGTCTCTTTTAGTTGACATCCAGTAATGGATAAATTGGAAAGCCTGTTGCTTGAGTGGATTGGTGGGTGGTGCAAGGTGTGGTGTGTATTTATCATATCATTTCTGCTTTTACTATATGTTAGTGTTATTTTAGGTTTTATTTGGTATGTTTTTTTAGTTTGGGAACACTAAAATTTTTTTCTGTATAAATTAATGGTGATTTCTTCTTCGCTTTAAAGCAATTTGTCTTACAAAATGTTTCATATGAACTCTCTACTTTCACATAGTGGGGGAAACCTGAACTGGCTAACTGCAAGGCTGGATTCAAGGAGGGGTGAATGAATGCATGTGTCTTCTGAATATGTGGTCCTAGTAAAGATATTTTAAATGAAATTTAAGAAATAGCCGTGGCTGGTTTTGCTCAGCAGTTAGAGCGTTGGCCTGCGGTCCAGAGAGACCCAGGTTCAGTTCCTGCTAAGGGCATGTACCTCGGTTGCAGTTTGTCCCCGGCCCTGGTTGGGTCGTGTGTGTGGCAGCCACTCGATGTGTCCCTTTCACATCGATGTTTCTCTCTCTCTCCCTCCCACTCTATCTGAACAAAAAATGGAAAAATGTCCTCGGGTAAGGATAAAAAAAAATAGAAGTTATAACTGTGGTGGTTTTTTTCCCCAAAATTCTTGGGCCTCTAAGAAAAGTGTTTCAGCAGTTTAATTTTATGCAGTAAAACAAAAATTCTGAGAGAAGTCATTGTTGCATAGAATTTATTTAGTGTAAGTAGTACTTTCTAAAAATACAAATTCTTGCTTCAGATCTGAGTTTCAGATAACAACTGCAAAAACCTAGTTGAAAATCAGAAATGCCCTTTATATTAACAGTTTACTGAGCTACCATCTCACCTTGATTAAGTCAGGAGAACTCAAAGTTGAGCCTAATTAGTAGGCATTTTGAATAATTTTTTTGTTTATTTTATTCAAGTTGAATTTGAGTTTCAGTGGAATTTAAATTTGTTTCTGTTTACTGAAGTAAAGCAAATAGGTCCAAAATGGCAGGGTAGAGTATGTTCACTTTTAAAAAGGTGAGAAATGTCAGCTGTAAGGGCTTCATGTGGAAATCACCTGTGCATATGAAATTGCACAGAACAAGATCATTTTTGTACACTAGTTTTATTTGTGTTTTTATATGGTTATTTCAGAAGAAAAGGGCCAGTTGTGCAAAACATTGCTTTGTTTGCAACCTAGAGTTTAGAGTTGAAAAAAATAATGCAATCCATCTTGTTCAAGACACTCGTCTTACAGGTGAGGATCCAAACTTATAGAAAGGGATTGTAAGTTACCCAGCATGAATGGGCTAGAGCAAGCTAGATAGAGCGGCAGTCACCATGTGAGGATGGTGGAGAGAACTGAGCTGGGATTTCTTGAAAGAGTACACCCTCCTCTAGGAGGTCTTCCCTGGGGGTCCCCTTTCTCCCAGTTTCAAACACCAAGACACTTGAAAAATAGAGTGAGCAGTACACAGCAGGTGGAATGTTGTTACATCTTTGTGAAAGAGCAAAGGAAGGCAATGAGAAGAGCTATTCTTTTAATGATTGATTTCTGTTTATCCAGAGGAATTAGGTGAGCATCAGAATATCAGTGTGAGGTTTCCTAAATTCACCTCTGTGGAAATTGTTGCTTAGGTGTTCATAGGGAATTTAGTCTGGCTCTGTTGACTGGAATGGATGGAATCCTGATATGTGTTGGTTGCAGGCCCTTACAGAGGCATAGATGGGGATTCCTTCTTCCTGTTCTTGCCTTAATGTACTATACACTTTATATTATTTCACTAATTTAAAATAAACTTTATTATGGAGAATTTCAAACTTGTTTAATATTAGAGAAGATAATATAACAATCCCTCACGTGCATACCTGTCACCTGTTTGGGAGTTACCAATATATAGACAGTGGTTGGTCATCTGGGCTTCTTTCCTGTCAGTACCTCTTGCCTCATTAAGTTATTTATTTATTTATTTATTTTTAATAATTTTTCTTTATTGATTTTAGAGAGAGAGAAAGGGAGAGGGAGAGAGATAGAGACATCAATGAGAGAGAACACTGATTAGCCACCCCCTGAACAGCCCCCACTGGGGATTGGGCCCGCAACCCAGGCATATGCCCTAACTGGGACTCAAACCAGGGACTTCCCAGTGCATGGGATGACACTCAACCAGGGAGCCACACCAGCGGGGCTCACTAGGTTATTTTAAAGCAAATCCCAGACATTATATCATTTCTTTGTCAGTTCTTCTACTATGTGTTTTGAACTTATGGAAATTTAGCTTTTAATCTGATGGGGAAACTTGAAAGAAACTTTTAGAGAGTAATTAAGATTAAGCTGAAGGAGCTCCCCTTTGTTAGTGATTCTGCAGTGTTTTGTTTTCCAAATGATTTTCTTAATGTGTTAGTACCACTGTTGTGGTGGGGGAATCGGGTGGCATGTATGGTTAAGGTTAAGGATGAAAACTGCTGGCTCTTTGGGTGGTGTTTAGGAGGAGGAGACTGATGTAGCTGTTGAGAGCATCTTGGTTAGTCTTCTGTCTTAGTGTATAGCTGTTTGAACAAGTTCCTCTGTTCATAATTCTGACTGTGAACTCTGAGAATAAGCCTTTAATTTGTAATTGATATGAAACTTTCATAGGAAATAACAGCTTTTGCTTCCCTGGGTCAAAGTGAGCAGTTTGGAGGTCCTTTCTTTATATATGTGATTGCCCCAACACCTGATGTTGCCTCTTTTTTGTTTCAGATGGGAATGACTGGTAACACAAGTCCATTTGGACAACCCTTTAGTCAAACTGGAGGGCAGCCAATGGGAGCCCCTGGAGTGAACCCCCAGTTACCCAACAAACAGAATGTGGTCACTAGTTTGCCTCCCTTCCCTGCAGACATCAAGAATGCTTCAGTCACCAATGTGCCAAACATGGTAAGTTGCCCTTGGCTCTCAGGGCTGTGGGTACTTTGCTGTATGGATTTTATTGTGCTCACAGTAAAGATCTGCAACTAAAAATGTACCGTAGGTGATAGGAAAATAATCCATATTTCTTATGAGTAGCTCTCTCCCAGTGAGTTTACATTTTCTATGATGAGCTGGCAATCAGAGGGCTAGGTTGAGGTTATTCAGCCAGTGCTCCCAGGCTCCCTTTGTGGAGGGAGAGGGTTCATGACTGTGAATTGCTGTACCTTTCTCTTCAGAGTCACCCTCTTGGTTTTAGTAGTGTAGCCAAAAGAATCCAAGAGGCAGGCTTTTCTCATACTGTCTGTTAGTGGTTGAGGTTGTCACTAAAAGCCTATCAGTTTCTGTTACAAAAGATGTTCATCTTCCAAAGACTGTATTTTGTCTATGAGACATGGTTGTTGTGTCTGACTTGATAGGTGGTTTCACGTGTCTTCATTCTCCCCGAGATTTCCCACCTATAAAATAGGGGTTATCCTTGTAACCTCTTGGCCTAACAACCAAGATATAACGGGAAAATAGCTCCTTTTGCATTGCGAAATAGAATCTCTCTTAATTCCAAAGACTAAGGGTGTGTGTGTGTGTGTGTGTGTGTGTGTGTGTGTGTTTGTCAGACCTCACTGTGCACACATAGCTGCTAAATATCTGATATGCCTTTGGTGGCTGATTGAGGCCAGAAACAGCCAACTCTGTTATTCCCTGGGCCTGTTGCTGGAAACCTGCCCTTTTAGGATTGTCCAGTTCTAGCCTTACACATCCAAAACATAAAACAACGCTCACTGCTCCCCTTCTGAGCTCTGGAGGTAGCAGTCTGCATCTGGCACCCACATTCTCCCTAAATCTCACTTGCCTTGCCTTTTCCATTCCTCACTAAGAGAATAGTAGCATGGACTCCAGTGCTGGTGGTCATCACCTGAGCTTGCTCAGTGACCTAAAGCACATTTTGGCTTTAGAGAAAGAGCATTTACGCCCTGGCCGGTTTGGCTCAGCGGTTAGAGCATCGGCCTGCGGTCCTGAGAGACCCGGGTTCGGTTCCCGCTAAGGGCACGTACCTCGGTTGCAGTTTGTCCCCGGCCCTGGTTGGGTCGTGTGGGTGGCAACCACTCGACGTGTCCCTTTCACGTCGATGTTTCTCTCTCTCTCTCTCTCCCTCCCACACTCTGTCTGAACAAAAAATAGAAAAAATGTCCTCGGGTGAGGATAAAAAAAAAAAAAGAGCATTTACTTTTTCTCAGCCATTTGTATTTTATAGTCTGGTAAACTCTGACCTAATATTTTCCTCCTTTTCTCTTTTCAAATCTTCTCCAGCTCTTCTTCCCTATCCTCTCTCCTTTACCCACAATTTGGTGGCAAAATCCTTTTACTCCACATTCACTGCCTTCCTGTGCTGATCCAGAGGACTGAACTTCCAAAAGTGCTACATTTGTCAGGGTTAAATTCAGACTTAACTGGAAAGAGGTTTCTGGTTCCTTTTACCTGTGCCAGGGTTGGTGGAGACAGTGGGGATGGCCCCTTGGTCTGGAGCAGGGATTCTCTCTCCCTCAGCACTGTTGACATGCAGGGCTTGATCATTCTCTGTGGTGGGGGCTGTCCTATGTATTGTGGGATGTTCAGCAACATCCCTGGCCTCTACCCACTAGATGCTCATAGCACTCTCTCCTTCCCCCTTTCTTCCTCCCCACAATGGCCCCAGGTGAGAACCCCTGCTCCGGGGAATACTGGTTAGCAACAGCATCTCATCTTTCTGTCTTCGTGACATCTAACAGAAATAAAACCAGTTTTTTTTTTCTCCTTAACTCTTTTTTTGTCTCACCCTTCTCCCTTTTTCCACCCATTCCCTTGGCATCTTTACTGCTTTCCTAGCTGCCACTTTCCCACCAGGGCACTTGTGGACTTTGAGAGATTCACAGCAGGTACCTTTGGAGGGCAGACTTTGGGTGAGCTACTCAGACCTTTAAGAGGGTGGGAGTGCTTTACCAGCATGTATGTCGGTAAGGCAGAGTAACCCAGGCACAGCCTTCGTGCTGTAGGTTCAGAAACGAGAGGTGTCTGGGCAGAGAATTGGGGCAGCCAGCACACATAGTTTACCTGACATCTTTCTGAGTGCCATCATGTCCTGTGTTTTACCTTGTTCTTAAAACAGGCTCTTTGAAAGACATCATTACCTGTCCCATTTTACAGATGAGGAAGTTGAGGGTCTGAGGGGTTTTGGTTTGTTTAAGGCTCTGTGTGCAAAGCCCAGAGCTCTTTTTTTTTAATCCTCACCTGAGGACCTTTTTTTGCATTTATCTTCAGATAGAGCAGGAGGGAGTGAGGGAGGAAGAGAGAGAGAAACATTGATATGAGAGAGAGAGACATTGAGTGGCTGCCACCCACACAACCCCAACCGGGGCTAGGGATAAAACTGCAACCGAGGTACACGCATTTAGAGGGAACCAAACCCCGGTCTCTCTGGTCCGCGAGCCAACACTCTAACCACTGAGCCAAATCGGCCAGGGCAGAGCTCTTTTGTTTTTCTTTTTTTTTTAATTTCTCTTTTTCTTTATTGATTTTTAGAGAGAGAGGAAGTGAGAGGGAGTTAAAGATAGAAACATCGTTGAGAGAGAACATTGGCCGCTTCCTGCATACCCGCACTGGGGATCGGGCCTACAACCTGGGCATGTGTCCTGAACAAGAATCGAACCAGCAATCTCTTGGTGCATGGGTTGATGCCCAACCACTGAGCCACACCAGCTGGACCAGAGCTCTTTTTAATTATGTCTGATGTCATTTTTAGCAGCTCCGAGTCCACTGGGAGTGCTTCACTAGCCTGTACTTACATCATTTGTTTGCAGTTCCTCGATCATGTTATGTGATCTTCCTTGAATTTTCTAAATTGCATCTGGCCCTTTGGAATCATAGATCTGGCACAGTGAGGGAAAGCAGCTACTAAAAATCTAAGTCTTGTTAATGAAAAAAAGAAATACAAAGCCTTGAATTTATTTGTGAGTTTTGGGGAGTAATTTTTTGAAGCCCAACTGAATTCAGTGTACCCAAACAGTTAGGGTCAGGATTCTGATGCTGTGTTTGAGCTCTTCACTGAATGATTTAAGCCAGTTGGTCATTAGCCACTGAGCCAAATCGAAGAAAAGGAGCTCTTTTCTTTTTCTTCTCATTTCTAGAGGATTCCAGTATCATTGGGCCGTGTTAGGAAAGGGGGGATGTGGACATTCCTTTAATTTGCCACATTTGTTGAATGTCCTCTCTGGGCCCACTGGAATATAGATGTGTGTGATACAGACTTTGCCTTCTTTCATGAAATTTGGGGGAGGTGGTAATGGAGAAAAAATAATTACAAAACATAAACTGCCTCAACAGATCTAAGTAGCATGGAGTGGTTGAGGTTGATACAGGAACCTCCTTAGATAGAGCCATCAGAGAAGGCTGCACTACAGAAGGAGATTTTGAGGGCAAGATCAGAAGGAGAACAGAAGCCACGAAGACCCTAGCTCACTAGGAGTGCATTGGTTTGTATAGGAACTGGCAGAAGTCCAGTGGGAAAGATGACTCTCATGTGAAGGGAGAGCAGTGTTAGTGGATGTTGGGGACCAAGCAGGAGACAGCTCAGGGAGGGTTATAGGTGGCAACAACCACTGCAGTAGTCTGGGCTAGAGGAGATGGTGGCCTGGAGGTGTTTGATCACAGTAGGGTCAGGAGTCTAGATGAGGTTTGCCACTAGAGCGGGTGTGTGGGGTCACCATGTGAGACAACTGGTGGGTGATGGTACCATTTACAGAGTTGAGGAGGAACAGACTTGGAGGGGAGTGACCAAGGGGGAGGCATCAGTAATTCCATTTCAGATGTGTTCCTTTTGAGTTGCTTGTGAGATGTCCAGGTGGGGGTGTCAGGCAGACTGGTGAGCATACAAGTAGAGTGGCTGCTGTCCACATGGGAACTCTGATAACCATATTGCAGCAAGGGCTGTGAAGTGAACAAGCTCATGCAGGGGGCAGAGAACCAGGAGAGAGAGGAGGTCAAGGAGGAGCCACAAAGGGGACAGCAAGGGAACGATGTTCCTGCAGTCAAAAGAGGAAGATGTTTGAACAGAAGGAAATGATGCAGTGGAGATCATTAAGATGAGGGCAGAAGAGCATCACTGAAATGTGCAGGCAAATCTTTGTCTACTGAGAGTTTAACCTGTAGTCATGGAGAACCTGCAGATGAGGGTACTCTGTTGTCATCTTCTGAACCTTTCAGAGCTCCTGTAGTATATGGTGTCATTGTTGAGGGCATACATATTCTCAGTACAGTGTTCAAAAGCAACTAGCACATTTTCCTAAATTTTCAGATATATCTCATTGCACCTCTGTATTTGGCCATTTTATTTGTGATTTCTTACCTTTCTATGGACTTTGGAAGTTTGTTAGAAATTTCACCGTATTTCGTGATTCTAAGATGCACATTTTTTTTTTCACATTGTAGCATATATGAAATTAGGATGTTTTAGAAACAAGTTTTAGATCTTATAAAATAGTATGTATGCTCTTTTAATTGCTCATAATTTGAATTGAATGACACAACTATTAAACGTATATTCACCCAACCTGTGTGGCTTAGTGGTTGAGCATCGACTCATACACCAAGAGGTCGCCAGTGCGATTCCCAATCAGGACACATGCCCAGGTTGTGGGCCAAATCCCCAGTGGGGGGCATGCAGGAGGCAGCCAGTCAGTGTTCTCTCTCATTGATGTTTCTTTCTCTCTCCCTTTCCCTTTTTCTTTCTCTAAAATCAATAAAGAAAAAACAAATTTTAAAAACAAAAACATATATTCACTGTCTCTGGCCAGTTTGACTCAGCGTTTAGAGCGTCCATAGAGTTTTGGGTTCAATTCCTGGTCAAGGTCATGTACCTGGGTTGCAGGTTCGTCCTGGTCGGAGTTGTGTGGGAGACAAGAATTGATGTGTCTCTCTTCACATCAATGTTTTTCTCTCCCTTTCCCTCTCACTCTCTCTCTCTCTTCCTCCTTTTCTTCCACTCTATTTAAAAAATCAATGAAAAAATATCCTCAGGTGAGAATTGACAACAACAAAAAAAACATATATTTACTGTACGGTTTTCCAGGACAGCATACATGGATAGAAGAATTTTTGAGGTATTTAAATTTTATTGATAAAAACTGGAGCAAGTTTGGGGGGGGATGGAGATTATGTCCTCTTTCTGTGGACTGGGGTTGAGGTCTGATTGGCTGTCTCAATGGAGGCGTGTGCCCCAGAATGTGGGAGGAAAAGTAATTCCAAGGCAGTTCTCTGGAAGATGAGGACACCTGATTCCTAATGATGTTGGCCTTCTATTTTTATCAGAAAAAGTCTTAACACAGAGTGAGAGAGAGTTTGCAGGAGGGAGGAAAACTCAGGCTCCAGGTGGGACTGGAGTTGTCAGGTCATTGCTGACCTTCATGACAGTTTGGTCTGGGTTGCTTTCAAAGGAGCATTGTTTAGAAGTGGGACACATCTTGGGTTTATCTAATCCGAGAAAGTTTGGTGCCCAAAGGAGCCTCATGATCAGGTTCTTCCAAGGAGTCTCCTGTTGGGCCCTAGATGTGGTCTCCTACAAGGGTTAATTCTCATAGGAAGTTCTTGTGTGTGACTTTTGTTTTTTGTTTGTTAGAGAAATTAAGAACTACATTTTGGAGACTTTACCATTCTTAAAGTTGTAACACAGATTTATCAGGAGTGCTGCTTATTTAAAACTGCTCGTGAGAGTGGTGTTAGGATTTGTTTTAGTCGTTGTGAAACATTTGGAAAAGGCTCCCAGGCAGTTACTGGTTCAGATCTCTAAATGGAAGGAAAGTGTGACTGGTGGAAGTCTGTTCCTGCAGGGGAGGGTTGTAGAATTGTCTTTTGTGTCCCGCCTGAATTAACATAGTTGGGACAGTGCCACTGGCAGCATGTGGGTGGCAAGTCATCAGCCATGGTGGCCCTTGCAGAGGTAACTGTGCATCTCAGAATTAATTCTGTCTGTGTTTCTCAGAACATACATGTCTGTGGGCCCACACTGCATCAGAGTGACTGGTTTCTGGGCCCCACCCAGTCCTCCTGGTTCAGAAGCTCTCAGAACAGCGATTTTCAGCCTTTTTCATCTGATGGCACACATAAACTAATTACTGGAATTCTGCAGTATACAAAAAAATATATTCTGTGTTTTTGCCAATATAACAAAAAACAATTAGGTATAATTTGATTAATTCACATAGAACAGCTATTGTGTAGGCACTTGTCATTGTTTTATTTGACAGTCTAAGGGAAAAGAGGTCCGTGCCCCTGACTATAAATAGTCAGGTATTACATGTTTAAAAATTTCTTGGGGAACACCAGTTGAAAATCGCTGTCTTAGAGGAAGGGTGAGGACTCTCTGTTTTCGTGGTTACTATTATTTGTGAAACTTAATTTTTTTTTTTTCTCAGTTTCCCAATTTATATCATCTAATTCCCTCTATGGCAATTCAGAATAATTGCCAAATAGATGGGCTTGTTCTTTTTCTTACACTGGAATCTGCAGTTTTAAACAAGCTCCTCCAGTGACTTTGATGTAGAACAGTGATTTTCAACCAGTGTGCACATGAATTTTTAAAACTTGTAATACCTATTTAGTCAGGGGCACTGACCTCTTTTCCCTTAGATTGTCAAATTTAAAAAATGACAACAGCCAACACAACAGTAGCTGTCTCGTGTGAATAAATCAAAATTATACCTATATTTTTTTGTCAGATCAGTATACAAAGTTTTTTTGGTGTGCTGCAGTTTTAGTTATTACTTTATGTGTGCCATGAGATGAAAAAGGTTGAAAATTGCTAATGTAGAATGTTTTCAGAGCCATTGTTCACTGCTGTTTGAGTGACCTGATGCCCAGCCATCCTTCTTTGGAGTGGGCTTACTTTATTGGTCGTTATGTCCACTGCAGTACTTCAGAAAGCTTCCCTTTCTGCCCCCTCACCATTATTTGTCTTGTTCTCTCATAATTTTCTGTCTCTTGCATCCAGTCTCTGATCACTGAGGGATCAAGGTGTGAATTGACCAAACAGAGTTAAACCTCAGGTACCCAAGGGCTTCCCTGCAGAAAAGCTCATATTTCCGTAACATTGCACACTAGCCCCTTGTTCTTCACAAGCGGAGATTTAAACTCACTGGTGGTCTCATATTTCCCTGTGTTCTATTCCTTCTTGTGGAAACGATGAGTGAGCAGTTATGTCAGCTCTTCACCACAAGAGCAGATTCTGTAGAAATTCACTCTATGACTATGAATTGTGCCTTAATAATTGAATTGGAAAACATGGGGAATAAGCATTTGCCCACAATTATTAGTAATCTAAGTGTTTGTATACCTTTAGGAATTTATTTCTGTTACTCTCATCTTAATTTGCCTTCACCTGAGAAAATGTGTTTAAGGGACCTTTGAAGAATAACTTTTAGTCTAAATTCTTATCAGTAGCTATATAAATCCTTTCTACTGCTTAAATTCATCTCCTTTTGGCTGGAAACACAGCCTAAACACAAAATATGATTTGTTACAAATATCAGGAAACTATAAATTGAGAAAATTTAATGAAGTTCTTTGGTGTCAGGCACAACCATAGGTATTTTAAGTATTCAATTAAGGTCATTTAACTTTGTTTCCAATATGGGTTTCCATTAACCAACCATGTCTTTATTAGAGTGTGATTAGTGTTGCCCTTTCTTCAGTGAAACCTTCTAGGTGGAAGTATAAATTATCTCCAGAGACATTCAGCTCTTTCACTTCACATAGAGACCCAATAGGAAGGTTCCTCTTGTCTAAACAAGCTGTACTGCATACCTTCAAGCAACCAGCGTCAGAACTTCTGCCTGCCTATTAGAAGCACCTACTGGGATATTTACCAGGCATTTCTGAGAAATGAAGGGACTGTTGGACGAACTTGGTAGATAGTACATTTTATGGGTCTGGATGGGGACAGTCATAGCTACCAACAGTATAAATATAGTGCTTTATCATATCTGAAGAGTCATGAGCCATGGCAGTCTTTTCACTGTCCTAATCACTCTAATTTCTTTTTACCTTTTCCATAATCATCTGACATGGCCCTAAGGCTCAATTCATTAAAACCAATTTGTTAGTCAAATGATTAATTTACCAAATTATCAAATGCTTAACTGTAGCCCTGGCTGGTGTGGCTCAGTTGGTTGGGCATTATCCTGTGCACTAAGAAGTTATTGCTTCAATTCTTGGTCAGGGCACATGCCCAAGTTGCTGACTCCATCCCCAGTAGGGGACGTGCAGAAGGCAGCTGATCGATATTTTGCTCCCACTTTGATGTTTCTTTCTCCCTCCCTCTCCCTTCCTCTGTCTCTAAAAATCAATAAAAATATTTTTTTAAAACTTAACTGTAATATTTTTGAAGAATCTGTCTTTATATATTGATAGTATGCAAGAAGAGTATTTCTTAAAGGTTTTTAGTAAGTTGGTAATTCTTCTGAACTGGGCATTTGGTCAGTGGGCCTGATGTCTTTTAAGACCCTTTAATTCAGTTGAGATCTGCTTGTCTGGTTGGCCCGTCATCCATTGGAACTGATCCAGCAACTTCTACCTTGTAGGGGGTTTTTGTTCAGTAGCAGGTAACCATTCACTCCACCTTGGCAAACGAAATCTCCAGTTCACAAGGCATGATCTTGGGACATGGTAGAGAGGTGGTGTGGGGGGGTGCCTGTCCACTTATCAGTGCTGCTGCTACCTTTGCCCTTTATCTCACCCATCGAGTTTTCTTTCTTTTTTTTTTTCTTTACTTATTTTTTATCCTCACCCGAGGACATTTTTCCATTCTTTGTTCAGGTAGAGTGGGAGGGAGAGAGAGAAACAGAGAGAGAGAGAGAAACATCGATGCGAAAGGAACACCTCGGGTGGCTGCCACCCGCACAACCGACCAGGGCCGGGGACAAACTGCAACCGAGGTACGCGCCCTTAGCGGGAACTGAACCCGGGTCTCTCAGGACCGCAGGCCGACGCTCTAACCGCTGAACCAAACCGGCCAGGGCTGAGTTTTCTTTCTTGACTTAGTCATTTGTTTTCCACTGTAAGATCACACTGTTCAGATTGGGAAGGTTATTTAAAAATCATTTTGTTCCAACTTAAGATAATTTAAAATTATTTTCCTATTGAGTTTAAAGCTTAAATTGTAAGGTAATCTCTTTTTTTTTCTTTAATCAGTAAACACCAAGCAAAAAGAAGAAAGCACAAGAAACATTATTCTGTCCATCTAAAATAAACTCTGTTTTTTACCAGTTGATCTTTATCATCTCAGAGGTGATTTTCACTTCTTCCCAGTTTGATAGCTGTGAGCATTTAATGAGTATTTCCTTTATTTTATGACTCCAAAGCTTTGCATACCCAGCTGTTCTAGGGCCCTTCTGGAGGAATCAGAACAAGCAGACGTTGCAAAGCAATCCCTTGTCACACCTGGTGTTCGCTTTGGTGTCATTTTCTGACTTTAGCTGGAGGTTGGGGAGAAGTAAAGTTTCCGGTGGGCCAGAGGAAGGCTGTCAGAGTAGTGTGGGTCTGTACCCAATCAGTGATACAGAATTTTGGGCCAGGTTGTTCTGAAGGGCCATCTGTAGGGATCCCAGCCTGATGTGGATTTGGGGTAGTGGTTTGTGAGGCGGGAGGAAGTACTTTCATTCTCCATTCTGTCTTGGTCAGGTTCTGCTTCCTATTGTTTGCACTGGAGTCCCTTGCAGACATAATCTGTTCTGAGATACTTAATGGAAAATAACTTATTTTCCTAGAAAGAATGCCAGGATAAGCTGTTGTACAGTATGTACTCCTGTGCACATCTGTGATTATATCCTTAGGATGGAATACAAGGCATATAGAAAAATGGGGTTGGGCCCAGCTGGTGTGTCTCAGTGAATTGAGCATCACCCCATGGACTGTGAGATCCCGGTTCAATTCCTGGTCAGGGCACATGCCCAGATTTCAGGCTCGATCCTCAATAAGGGACATGCAAGAGTTAGCCCGTCAGTGTTTCTCTCTCATCACATCAATGTTTCTGTCTCTCTCTCCCTAAAAAATCAATTAAAAACATATATTTTTAAAAATGAGATTGGTGTTGATTATACAAATCTATATAACAATAGCAATCCAAATAAAAGTACATGTTAGATTCCTTCAAAAAATTACAGAATATCACAGAAATAGAAAAGATTTGCCTTTCAAGATCATTTGATGGACATGGGTAAATGATTGTTTTAACTATGGCAACAAAGATACATGCAAAGAGCATGTGGCTGAATCTAGGAAAGATGGGAGTGGGGTGAGTGAGCTGTACCCCCGCAGCCACTAGGCCAGTGTGCTTTGTGTTCACCTGCTGTTACTTGTGGCTCAAAATGCTAACTTGCAGGGGGAATCACAGTTGAACCAGTGTGACTCCCACACCATGCTAGCCTTCTCCTTCTAGAATTAGGATTTACATGTGAGCTGATTTGAGTTCCAGAAATGCATATTGCATATATTTTAAGGCTTTTGATGGATTCTATTACATTGCCTTCCAACACGTACTAGATCACCAGTATTACAAGATGCTCCCAAGGCTGGGAGTTTGTCACTCAGCTTTGATAGCAGATGATGGTGTCTTATTAAAGTACTGTAAGTTTAGAGATACACATTTTTTTTGTTTGTTTGTTTTTATCCTCACCTGAGGACATTTTTGCATTTACCTTAAGATAGAGCAGGAGGGAGAGAGGGGGTAAGAGAGAGAGAGAGAGAGAGAGAAGCTTCAATGTGAGAGAGACACATGGAGTGGTTGCCACCCACATGACCCTAACCAAGCCGGGGACAAACTGCATCCGAGGTATGTGCCCTTAGCAGGAACCAAATCCTGGACTCTGGTTCGTGGGTAGATGCTCTAACCACTGAACCAAACTGGCCAGGGCTACATTTCTTTTTTGATTTGCTTAGTTCCTGTCCTTTGCCAGTTTTTCTGTTAGAGTCTCTTAGAACACTTTATAAAGCAAGGTGATCCAAACCTTTATCAAGGTGGGTGGCAGAAATGTTACCCACCTACTGCTAGACTGCCTGTTCTACCACTGAGTGTACCACATGGGCAAAGAACACACCTTTGGGCCTCAGTTACTTCTCCTGTAAGGTGGTGCTGGCCCTGAGTTAGTTTCTCCCTTGGGGGTTGGGTATTAAATGAGCACTGATCATAGAGCTTAGTGTGAAGTACTTGAGAAATAAAGACTGGCCAAGAGGAAGAGAAGACATAATACCTGTATTATTATTTGCTTTGTCTTGTGTGTTCAGTATTTTTTCCTAGTTTATTGATTTTCTTTACATTTGTTCTCATGGCTTTGGTCCTGGAGGGGAGTGTAAATTCTCCTGTAGTTTGTCCTCTTGCACGTCCTTCTTTGGCATGGCCCACCACTACATCAGAATCACCTATGGGCCTTTTCCTTTAAAAGTTTTGTTTTATTGCCTTGGCCGGTTTGGCTCAGCGGTTAGAGCATCGGCCTGTGGTCCAGAGAGACCTGGGTTCGGTTCTGCTAAGGGCGCGTACCTCAGTTGCAGTTTGTCCCCGGCTCTGGTTGATCATGCAGGTGGCAGCTGCTCATTGTGTCCCTTTCATGTCTATGTTTCTCTCTCTCTCTCCCTCTCTCTTCCCCCAACTCTGTTGAACAAAAAATGGAAAAATGTCCTCGGGTGAGGATAAAAACAGTTTTTATTTTCACTGTAAAAGTACATACATGTTCATTTTGGAAAATCTGGGAAAAGTATAAAGCTAAAATTAGTACTGCATCCCCTATGGAACTTTAACAAGTAGAACTGCTTCTGGCTCCACCCTAGATTTTCCAATTATAGTTTCTGGGAGGAAAGAATGGGCAATCTGTATTTGAGAAGGTTTTTACTGGGGATTGGTTAGGAACCATTGCCACACACACTTTTTTTTTTAAATCCTTACTCGAGGACATTTTTGCATTTATCTTCAGATAGGATGGGAAAGAGAGAGGGAGGAAAAGAGAGAGAAAGAAACATTGATATGAGAGAGACACATCGACCGGCTGCCACCCGCACAACCCCAACTGGGGCCGGAGACAAACTGCAACTGAGGTATGTGCCCTTAGTGGGAACTGAACACAGGACTCTCTGGTCTGCAGGCCGACGCTTTAACCTCTGAGCCAAACCAGCCAGGGCTACATAAATATTTTTTGATGACAGTCTTTACCACCTTTGTATTACAAAATACTCATCTTAATTACCTTCTACTACCTTTACAATTTTATTTTTTATCTTGCGTCTTCATCATTTTCTACTGATTGTTCTGAATTATTTTTTCCCCCAAAGTAGAATTTTTTTTTGTTTTAAAAATAGTAGATGCTTGTTGTAAAACATTCAAACAATGCATGCTCCCATCCCTGTCCTGATATAACCACCAGATAATATTAGGGTTTTTTCTAAGAACAGATACAAACATATAAAGTTAATAAAGAAAAAAACGAATGACTATAGTACTATTCTATAGCTTTTTTTTTTTTTAGCTTATTATGTTAGAAACAGCTTTTCATGAAAGTATAATGGTCTAATGTAGTATTATTATTATTATAATCACTTTTTTATATCTCACAATTTTTTATAGGTCAGGATTTGGGCAGACCTCAGCTGTGCCATTCTTTTGCTCCACATGGCTTTGACTGGGGTCTTTAGAGGTGGTTCTTATTTTTCATGACTGAATATTATTTCATTACGTCTGTTGCCATAATTTGTTTAATTAGTCTGCATTTGAAAGGCATTTATAAGTTTTCCAATTCTTAATTTAATCAAAGTGTGATGCCTATTTTTGCCCATAAGAAGTGGAACTACTGGATCAAAAGAAATGCACATTTTTCTTTTTGATACATGCTACTTTCCAAGCCATACTAAATTGCTTCATCACCAAAGCAATTTAAAGAAATTGTCTGAGAATTGCTGTTTCTTTATATCCTCATCAATACCACTTATATCTTTGTCATATTGACAGGTGAAAAATGCCTTTTTAAAATTTCATTTCTTGCCCTGGCCTGTTTGTTAAGTGGTTAGAGTTTTGGCCCACAGACCAGATAGACGTGGGTTCGGTTCCCGCTAAGGGCATCTACCTCGGTTGCAGTGTGTCCCTGGCCTTGGTTGGGGTCTTGTGGGTGGCAGCCACTTGGTGTGTCTCTCTTTTTTTTTTTTTTCCTCACCCGAGGACATTTTTCCATTTTTTGTTCAGGTAGAGGGGGGGGGGGAGAGAGGAACAGAGAGAGAGAGAGAAACATCGATGTGAAAGGGACACATCGAGTGGCTGCCACCCGCACAACCGACCAGGGCCGGGGACAAACTGCAACCGAGGCACGCGCCCTCAGCGGGAACCGAACCGGGTCTCTCAGGACCGCAGGCCGACGCTCCAACCGCTGAACCAAACCGGCCAGGGCTGGTGTGTCTCTCTTACATCAATGTTTCTCTCTCTCTTCCTCCCTCTCTCTCTCTCCCGCTTTATCTAAAAATAAATGCAAAAATGTCCTCGGGTGAGGATTAAAGAAAAAAAATTTTTTTCATTTCTTTAATGATTAGTTAGATAGAACTTTTTTAACAGCTCTTTTGAGATATATTCATATACAATTTAAATCCCCCTCTTTAAAGTATACAGTTTAATAGTATTTAGTATACTGTGCAACCACCATCACAATTTTAGAACAGTTTTATCACTCTAAAAACGAAACCCTCTACTATTAACTCCCCATTTCTTCTGATCCCTCAGCATTTTCTGCCTCTATGCATTTATCTACTTTGGGCATTTTATAGAAATGGAATTATACAATATGTGCTCTTTTGTGGCTGGCTGTTGTCACTTAGCACAGTGATTTTCAACCTTTTTCATCTCATAGCACACCAAAAAAATATTTTTTTTTTGCTGATCTGACAAAAGAATAGGTATAAATTTGATTCATTCACATTAGGCAACTATTGTGTTGGCTGTTGTAATTTTTTTTGTTTTTTTGGACAGTCTAAGGAAAAACAGGTCAGTGCCCCTGACCAAATAGTCAGGTATTATTGCATGTTTTAAATTTTTTTGAGGCATACCAGTGTGCCTGCCGCAGCACACCGGTTGAAAATTGCTGACTTAGCAAAATGTTTTTAAAGTTTATCAGTTGATGGCCATTTGAGTTGTTTTCTGCTTTTTGGCTATCATGAATAATGCTGTTACAAACATTTGTGTACACGTTTTTTATGTAAACATATGTTTCAGTTTTCTTTGGTATATTATTAGGGTAATTGCTGGATCACATGACATTCCAGTAGTGTACGAAGGTTTCTGTTTTTTTCACATGCTCACCAAACTTGTTACTCTCTTTTTTTTTTTATTGTAGCCATCCTGGTGGGTGCAAAATGGTATCTCATTGTAGTTCTGGTTTGCATTTCTTTAATGGCTAATGTTGTTAAGCATCTTTTTGTCCACTTTGAAATTAGGTTATTTTTTTTGTAATTGAGCTAGAAGAGTTCTTTGTATGTTTTAGATATAAGTCCCTTATTACATCTATGATTTGCAAATATTTTCTCTAATTCTTTGGATTTTCTTGCACTTTCTCCATAGTGTCCTTTGAAGCATAACCATTTTTAAAAAATTTTAAAGATGTTTAAATTGATTTTTAGAGAGAGACAAAAGGAGATGGGGAGAGAGAGAGAGAGAAACATTCATGTGAGAGGGAAACATCAATTGACTACCGCCTGCACGCACCCCCCCTGACTGGGCATCAAGCCCAAAACCCAGTTATGTGCCCTAACTGAGAATTGAACCAGCAATGTTTCAGTGCACTGGATGACACCCAGCCAACTGAGCCTTACCAGCCAGGGCACAATTTTAAATTTTAATGAGGTTCAATTTATTTTTTGTTGTTTTTTTGTGCTTTTGATGACATATCTGAGAATCCATTGCCTAATCCGAGGTCATGATTATTTACTCCTATGATCTTTTTCTAAATGTTTTTTATAGTTTCAGCTCTCACATTTAGGTCTTTTATTCATTTTGAATTACTTTTTGAGTTTAAGGTGAAGAAGGGGTTCACCTTCATTTTTTTTTACATGTGGATATCTAGTTGATCTGTCCATTTCATCACCGTTAAGTGAAAAAGCTATTTTTTTCTTCATTGAGTTTTCTTGACACTGAGGTGTAGAACATTTTATATAATAAGTGCTACAACCTTTCCGGAAAACAATTTGGCAACATACAGGGTGGGGCAAAAATAGGTTTATACTTGTTCCTATGAAAACTAATACAATGAATAATAATGCAAGAATAAACTGCCCTGCTTAGGTGGCTCAGTTGGTTGGAGCATCTTCCCAAACACCAAGAAGGGTTTCGGATTCAGTTCCTGGTGAGGGCACATATCTAGGTTTTGGGTTTGTTCCCCTGTCTGGCGAGTACTGGAGGCAACAGGTCAATGTTTCGCTCTCACATTAATGTTCTCTCTTTCTCTCTTCCTCCCTCTCTAAAATCAATAAAAACATCCTCAGATGAGGATTTTCAAAAAGAAGAGAAAACTAATAAACTGTTTTGTGTACTCTAAACTGTACATCTACTTTTGCCTCACCTGTATATCAGGAGCTTCTATTTTCACTTTTCAAAAATAACCAATTTTTCCTTTTTTAAACCTTAATCTTATGTCTTTATGTTAAGTTTTTTTATTCTAAAAATATTCTTTATTTTTCTAATACTTTTATTCATTTTAAACTATTTTTATGCATTCTAATTTATCTGAAATTTATTTTTGTATTTTAAAGTTATATAGGAATCAATGAACATGTTTCTTTTTCTAGACGTATGTAAAGAAATCTGTAGCTTTATAATTTTGGTATCTGGTAAGAGAGATTTCTCTTTTATTCTTACTATTTTTCAAACAAAATTGCATAAAATATATGCTCTGTGCCAGTTTTGGTTCTGTAGTTTTAAAGGGAGGTTCCTGTCTAAGCACTTTTCTTTCATTCTCAGTGCCCGCCTGGGCAGTGGGGACTAAGCAGGGAAGTTTATAGAGTCTGAGGATGCTTCTGACATAGATTTCAGTCCACTTAAAGTTCATACAACCCTTTCATCTCATTGAGCAACAATCTGAGAGAGGAGAAAGTTAAACACACCCCATGTTGGTAAGCACTTTGCAAACTGGATTAATGCTGTACAAGTATACAGATTTATATGGGGAGGGTGCCATGAGACATATCTTCTTTTCCATTTTGCTCTTGCTTCAGCTTCATCCTCCAGTTTGCTTTTGAGATACATGCACATCTATAGATAGATAATAGACCACATTTTGAATATGCTGTATAGTTTCCAACCATGCTAGTTCTATATGTTGAGGTTTAACATATCATCAGGTATAATTCAAAAGACACTGTTGCCCTGGCCAGTTTTGCTCAGCGGTTAGTGTCAGGACCAGAGAGACCCAGGTTTGGTTCCTGCTAAGGGCATGTACTTTGGTTGCAGTTTGTCCCCGCCCCTGGTTGGGGTTGTATGGGTACCAACTAGTCGATGTGTCTCTCTCACATCAATGTTTTTCTCTCTTTCTCTCTCTCTCCCTCCTGCTCTACCTGAAGATAAATACAAAAATGTCTTCGGGTGAAGATTAAAAAAAAAAAAAAGACACTATTAAAGACATCCCTGCCCTGGCTGGTGTGGCTCAGTGGAGTGGTGAGAGCATTGGCCCGAGCCCCAAAGGGTCTTGGGTTCAATTACTAGTCAAGGGCATATACATGGGTTGCAAGTTGGATCCCTGGCCCTGGTTAGCACACATACGGGAGACAGTTAGTGGATGTGTCTCTCTCACATCGATGTGCCCACCCCACCACTTCCTCTCTCTCTCAAGTCAATAGGGAAAAAAAAAATTGTAGATGAGGATTTAAAAAAAAAAATAGGCCCTGGCCGGTTTGGTTCAGCAGTTAGAGCATCGGCCAGCAGACCAATGAGTCGCGGGTTCGATTCCAATCAAGAGGACGTACCTTGGTTGCAGTTCATCCCCAGCCCTGGTTCGGCATAGTGCTGGAGGCAGCCAGTCGATGTGTCTCTCTCTCTTTCCCTCCCTCTGTCTCTATCTTAAGATAAATGAAAAAATATCCTTGGGTGAGGACTAAAAAAAGAAAGAAAGAAATAGCCCAGCCAGTGTGGCTCAAGGATTGAGCGGCATCCCATGCACCAAGAGGTCGCCAGTTCAATTCCTGGTCAGGGCACACGCCCGGGTTTTAGGCTTGATCCCCCGTAGGGGGCATGCAGGAGGCAGCCAATTGGTGTTTCTCTCATCAATGCAACTATCTCTCCCTCTCCCTTCCTCTCTCAAAAATCAATAAAAACATATTTAAAAAAGAAATAGCAGGCTTGGTCTCTTCAAGTCAGTGTCATAAAATAGAGAGGAATCATGATAAAATTGAGGGTGTGGGCCTCAATTGGGTCCTGATTAGTGCAAACCAGGTATAAAAGTCTTTTCTTTTTTTTTTTAATAACTAGAGAATTCATGTATGGATTTAGGTATTCGCAGATATTAAAGAATTATCAGTCATTTTATTAGGTGTTCGTTTCCCTCTGCTTTTCTATGTTTGAAATTTTTGTAGATGCAAAAGAAAGAGACCTAAACAAGGATCACCTTATATTTCTCACATTCTGTATATCATTCCTGTTCATTTCTGGTTGGACATTTTTTTTTTCCAGAATAAACTGATGGAGGAGGAGACTTTTTTTTTTTAGGAAGGAATTTTTTTTTATTTTTTAACTATGTTTTTTATTGATTTTTAGAGAGAGAGGAAGGGAGAGGGAGATAGAAACATCAGTCCATGGGACGATGCTCAGTCCACTGAGCCATACTGGCTGGGCAAGGAATATGTATTTTTGATACATCTTTATTGTTGAAAGTATTAAAAATGTCCCTCCTTCCCCCCATTGACATCCCCCTCCCCACTCTTGCCCCTGCCCCACCTCTGCCTTCACTGCATTGTTGCCTGTGTCTGTTGGTTATGCATACAAGTTCTTTGGTTTATCTCTTCCTGCCCTGCAGTGTACTAGAGTTCCCTTTTCTCCACACCCTCTCCAGCACTTTTTGTTTGATGATTTGTTGATGGCAGCCATTCTGGCAGGTGTGAGGTGATGTCTCATAGTCATTTTAATTTGCATCTCTCTGGTGAACATTTTTTTTATATGTCTCTTGGCCATTTTATAGTTTTTTTTCTCTTAATTCCAAGTGCATGGTTTTGATTCGTAATTTGAAGAGTCACAGTGGTGGTTTACTTTAGGGAAGGCAGAGAGGGTTGTTAAGAACACTAGAGTTCATCTGAAGAATGTTGGTAGTTTGTAAAGAATAAGAAGACTCCATAGATCACGTTTTCTATTTTCTTTGCAGTTAAGAGGTACAACCAGTCTGGCTTGTTATTTTATGTTTTTGTTAATCCTTACCCAAGGATATTTTTCCATTGATTTTTTTTTTTTTTTTAGATGAGGGAGGGAGGAGGGAGAGAGAGAGAGAGAAACAGACAAACATTGATTGAGTGTCTCCCACATGATTCTGACCAGGGCGAGATATCGAACCTGCAACCCAGGTACATACCCTTGACCAGGCATCAGACCCATGACCCCTCGGTTTGACACTCTAACCGCTGAGCCAAACCTGCCAGGGCTGGCGTGTTGTTTTTAAAGGATGAAAGCAGCTAAACTCTATTTCCGTATCTTTATCAGATCAGCAAATACTTTTTGAAAATATTGTCAGCTGTCTGAGTAGAAATTATAATGGAAGGAAAAGCATTTTATAAGCATTAGCAATTGTACTGGATGGTTGTATTAAGGATAAGTATCAGTCAGCTTCCGGTCAAGACGATGGCACAGGTAAACATGGTACTCGCCTCCTCTCACAACCACATCAAAATTACAACTAAAGTACAGAACAGCCATCCTTCAGAACCACCTGAAATCAAGCTGAATGGAAGTCCTACAACTACAAAATTAAAGAAGCAGCCACATCGAGACTGGTAGGAGGGGCGGAGGTAGACGGGCTGGTCCCACACCCACGTGTGGTGGATAAAAATCAGGAGAGAGACCTCAGTTGTGAAGGTCCTCCTTGAGGAGTGACAGGTCCCGGTCCCACACCAGGCACCCAGCTCAGGGTTCCAGTGCCAGTCAGGGAAGTCTGTAAAAACCAGTGGGAACTGAGGCTGAGGGAGGTAAGGCTGCTGGAGCCCCAGGCAGCTCCTCTTCAAGGGCCTGTGCACAGACTTACTCGGACCAGCTCTCTCTGAGCTCCAGCATGGAGAGGGGAGGCAGCTTGAAAGGCAGCAGACACATATGGGGAAGAACTGAATTGTTTGGCATCGGGGTAAGGACTGGAGCGGCAGCTTTCTCCTAGGCAGACATTCTGGTGGAGGCCTTGTTTCTTCGGTGAGCCCTTCCCCCACAGGGCAGGCAGACGGCTGCCATTTCTGGCACTCCAACAGCCTGGCTCACACTGTGTGCCCCGCCCTGGTGATTCCCTGAGGCCCTGCCCCACTCAACTTTCTGGCCCACCCAAATTGTTACCAGTGGCTTTACCATAGGATTGGCCTGTTTGGGCTCTTGCTTCATATTTTCATAAATTCTCTCAAGCAGCATCTGGCCACAGTGAGTCCCATACCTCTTGCTAAGGTGTCCCAGGTCAGGCACTAGAAGCAGCCAGCCTTGGTTCACAGCTTGGCTTCACCTGGAAGTGTCTCCCACATGATTCTGACCAGGGCGAGATATCGAACCTGCAACCCAGGTACATACCCTTGACCAGGCACAAGAAACAGCCATCTGCAGATCGCTTTGTAGCTTATGCCTGGTGGCCCTGGGTAGGACACAGGCAGTGGCTACCTTGCCCCAGAGCCAGCACACCCAGTAGACAGCTTCAAACCACATCAAAGCACCACCACCGAACCACCTCCACAAGTGACACACTTGAGGAACGGACTTGGGGCACCAGAGCACTGCTGAAGTAAGTCTTGCTCTGTGTGGTGAGCCCTTGCACAGCCAGTCATCCAAGGTAGAGGTTGGTGGTTAGTGGGCACAGCCAGTCCTTGCAGCTGACCAGCCTGAGTAAACCTTCCCACTGATGTGCCACCACCAATCAAGACTCAATTACAACAGAAGGATATAAAAGTCCACACAAGAAGTGTACCTTGAGGGCCCAGCTGGGTGATCAGGGAGGCTGTGCCACTGGACCTACAGGACACCTACTACAACAGGCCATCCTAGGAAGTCTTGGTGACATAGAAACTCTACCTAATACATAGAAACAAACACAGGGAGACAGCCAAAATGAGGAGACAAAGAAACATGTCCCAAATGAAAGAACAGAACAAAACTCCAGGAAAAGAACTGAATGAAATGGAGATAAGCAATCTAACAGATGCAGAATTCAAAACATTGCTTATAAGGACACTCGGTGAACTTAGCGAGGGCCTCAAGAGCATAATAAAGGACTAGTCAGAAAAAAAAAATGTCCAACCAGAAATGAACAGGAATGATATACAGAATGTGAGAAATATAAGGTGATCCTTGTTTAGGTCTCTTTCTTTTGCATCTACAAAAATTTCAAACATAGAAAGCAGAGGGAAACGAACACCTAATAAAATGACTGATAATTCTTTAATATCTGTGAATACCTAAATCCATACACGAATTCTCTAGTTATTAAAAAAAAAAAAAAGACTTTTATACCTGGTTTGCACTAATCAGGACCCAATTGAGGCCCCACCCTCAATTTTATCATGATTCCTCTCTATTTTATGACACTGACTTGAAGAGACCAAGCCTGCACTAACTGAAATAAAGAATACAGAGAATCAGTAGTAGAGTAGGTGAAGCCAAGAAGCAAACCATCGATTTGGAATGTAAGGAAGCAAAAAACACCCAATCAGAACAGCAAAAAGAACAAACAATCCAAAAAAAATGAGGATAGTATAAGGAGCCTGTGGGACAACTTCAAGTGTGCCAACATTCCCGTCATGGGAGTGCCAGAAGGAGAAGAGAGGGCAAGAAATTGAAAACCTTTTTGTAAAAATAATGACTGAAAACTTTCCTAACTTGGTGAAGGAAAGAGACATACAAGTCTAGGAAGCACAGAGTGTTCCAAACAAGATGAACCCAAAGAGGTCCACATCAAGGCACATTATCATCAAAATGCCAAAGGTTAAAGACAGAGAATCTTGAAGAAGAAGATTAAAAAATATGAACAATAAAATGGCAATAAATACATATCTATCAGCAATTGAATCTGCAAACAAAATGAGCAAGCAGATCAGAAACAGACTCATAGATACAGAGAATTTTTTTGGTTGCCAAATGGAAGGGGAGTTGGGTGAAAAAGATGGAAGGATTAAGAAGTACAAATTGGTTGTTAGACTGATGAACCTCAAAGTGAAGGAGGGAGGTGGGGTGGGAAGAGAGAAACCAGAGAACTTATATGCATTTTTCATAACCAATAGACACAGACAGTAGTGTGGGGAAAGCAGGAGGGAGTTTGGGGGGGTGGTGAAGAGGGACATCTGTAATACATTCAACAATAAAGATAAGTTTAAGCCCTGGCCGGTTTAGCTCAGCGGTTAGAGCGTCGGCCTGCGGTCCCGAGAGACCCAGGTTCAGTTCCCACTGAGGGCATGTACTTCGGTTGCAGTTTGTCCCCGGCCCTGGTTGGTCGTGCGGGTGGCAGCCACTCAGTGTGTCCCTTTCACATCGATGTTTCTCTCTCTCTCTCTTTTCCTCTCTCTTCCTCCCACTCTATCTGTACAAAAAATGGAAAAATGTCCTTGGGTGAGGATAAAAAAAAAAAAGATAAGTTTAAAAAAAATCACTACCATCAAAAAAAAATTAGGTGTCACCCAAGCGGTGTGGCTTAGTGGATTCAGCATCGATCCATGGACTGAGAGGTCCCGGTTTGATTCTTGGTCAGGGCACATGCCTGGGTTGTAGGCTGGATCCCTGTGCAGGAGGCAGCCAGTTGATGTTAGCGGTCTCACACTGATGTTTCTCTCTCTCTCTCGCTCTCTCTCTCTCCCCCCCCTTCCTCTCTCTTAAAAAAAAAATCAATAAAAACATTTTTTAAAAATAAGTGTTGTATTAATTTTTAGGACAGGTAATGAATACTATAAGTATTGTCCTTCTGGTCACAAGATCATGAAATTCAGAGGGTGACTCTCATTATTCTTCTGCACCAGATATTTTTCAGTTATGTGAACCATATGAAATTGACAATGTTTGGCCATTTAGACCTACAGAAACAATAGCTTCATATGGTTTAACCTAATATAATACATAGCTTTTTCTATATTTTTATATATTGTAGAATGAGTTGGGTTTGGGTTACTACAGTTAAGATTAAGCATCATTTTCTTGCTGTGAGACAATCATACACAAGCGAACTTGAATCAGCCTTGCTTCTCAGTTGGTTTATTTCTTTGCTTCTTTATCTTTCTTAAAAGTCTCTGATAAATTAAAGAGAACCACACCAGCTGCCTTCTCTCTGTGGCTGATACTATCCATCAACTTTAACATTAGTTTGAAAAATAATTAATGAACATGAATTGGAACTCTAAAAGCTTATTAAAATGTTTATTAATTTGTTTTATTTTAGTCTCAGATGCAAACATCAGTGGGAATTGTACCCACACAAGCAATTGCAACGGGCCCCACTGCAGATCCTGAAAAACGCAAACTGATACAGCAGCAGCTGGTTCTACTGCTTCACGCTCATAAATGTCAGAGACGAGAACAAGCAAACGGAGAGGTTCGGGCCTGCTCTCTCCCACATTGTCGAACTATGAAAAATGTTTTGAATCACATGACACACTGTCAGGCTGGGAAAGCCTGTCAAGGTAAGTGCCATTTTCTGAATTCCTACTGGCAACGCTTTGGATGAAATTTGTCCTTGTTATTAGGCAGCTCTCTTGTTATAAGGTTCTTGCAATCTCTATCTTCACACACCATCCAGTCAGATGCCACTGGAACACTTAACTGCTGAAGAGAAAGGCGATTTGGTTTTATAATAATATTCTGTGACTTTATACTAGATGAGGCTGTGCATTGCATTTGTTCTTTTCCTCCTTCCTCTGTCACAGAAGACACGTGTCACTTCTTAAGCACAGTCTTCATTATAAATGTCTATAGCATGGTTCTCTTTTGGGCAGGGTAGCGCACACATGCATGCACACACCCTTTTCGCACCAAGAGCATCTCTCTTGCAGCTGTGTCGTGTTCAGACTGCCAGGGCCCACTGCCTTGCTCTTCCACACTTGCGTCTTGAAGCTAATCAGGATACCAGGGAAGTTGTCCTGGGAACTGTGTGCACCGTATCATCTCTGCCACCTCCCTCCCCTCAAGGAGGTGGTGACTCCGGCACATCATGTGCCCCCCTTCCCCCTCTTCTATGGCAGACCCCTTGATTCTACCAAAGAAAGTGTTTCTTACTAACTACTATACTTTCCGCTAATCTTGACCCTCTTTCTTTTTCTTTCTTGTGCTCCTAAACCTTGGGGAGAATCTCTCCCTGATCTCCCTCTCTCCCTTTGTGACATTTGTGAGTCCCCAGCATAACCCTTACCCTGATGGAGAAGCCGAAAAGGGTTATGTCACCTTTAGAAAGAAATCGCAATGCCTTCGTATGGAAGCGAAGATAAAGACTGAGAATAATCAGGTTTAATTACCCTCTCAAGTACTTTGAAGGAGGCCAGGCCTCCTTCAGAATCTCCACAGACTTCTCATTTGCTTCTCTATCTGTATTTCTTCAATAAGAGTATTTAGATGGTTTCATCCTTAAACATAATGTAACATTTTTATTTTATATAGTGATAGTACAGAATTATTCTACCTTTCCTTCCAGTTGTTTGGTACTTCAGGTCAAAAAGCTTTTGTTTTGTTTTTGTTTTGTGAGCTGAACCTTAATCACCATCATTCATAACATTGCTTCTATGGGAAGTTTTTGTTTGGAATTCTCAACAGTCGACTTACAAACCTTTTGGAAAACTGCCTGTTTGTAAGTTGAGGACTGCCTGTACTGTGTAATGGTTACCCTTGTTACCATTTTCTTATGGAACCTGGCATTATAATTTAGGTGTAATTGAAAGTGTGACGATTTGGATAGAAAAATAACATCTCGTTGTTTTTCTGGTCATAGTTGCCCATTGTGCATCTTCACGACAAATCATCTCTCATTGGAAGAACTGCACACGACATGACTGCCCTGTTTGCCTCCCTTTGAAAAATGCCAGTGACAAGCGAAACCAACAAAGTAAGTGAGCATTGGGGGTAGAGAAGCTTGGAGATGAGAAAATAAGCTATTTCTGAAGAGAATACAGAAGCATAGGTAGGAAGCAGGGCAGAAATTATGAACCACAAAGTATAGTAGCAAGTAAAGACATACAGTGACAAAGGATGAAGCAAAGCTTAGTGAGTGGACAGATTCTCATTGTGCTCAGTGGGCGTGGTCATTTTGGAATTTCATTCCCTGCCACCACCACCCCTTTGTGTTAGAATTGGCAGCAGTGGAGCAGTGGAAGAGAGGATCATCACCAACTGGACCACTCTTCCTATTTCTTGACAGATACTCAGTATCTGAGGATTTGAATGTTGCGTCATTATAATTGCAGTGACTTTGGGGGTGGGGCAGGGGAAATAGAGGGATGCTTCTTTTGGAATCGGAATCCTCTTATCCTAAAGTAAATTTGGGGTCTGTGTCATAGACGAGTCAGTCAGGCCGGGTCAGTATAGAATCCCACATGTAGACATTTGGGAAGTTTCCATCCTCCATGGAGCTGCAATTCCCAGTCCTATTTACATAACCAATAATTTATTCAGTACAGATTGAGAGTCTGCCCCAGACTGGCCGCATTCTGATCATTCCCATTGTTTTGCCTTCTTTGGCTTCATCTGTGTAGCCTTTAGCTGATTGATCCATTAAGCAGTGATCCCTGTTCAGGAGGCTTGTGTGTGGCTCCCAGGGGTTCCCTGTAGCCATCAGAGCAGTGAAAAGATGAGCATCTCTTCCCAATTTCAAGTCATTTCCTGTCATTTTAGAGGTAAAATTGTGGTCTTGGGTGTGTCCCTGAGTTTGGACAGATAGAATGTGCTCTTTGATATCATGTCTGACTGGAGCTGCTCCCTGTGACTTTGAGCACAGCATAGTCTTTCTAGTCTTTCTCCATCTTGTCAATGCCATCTTGCCACCCTCCCCTGTTTGTGGTTACGTGTTCATTACTCTCATTCTTCGTGATCATCTTCATGACCCCATTGCTACCTGGAGAATGTTTGCTGCTTTTCTTTCTGGTTGTTTGCGAGTGGCACAAGGAAAGATGGAAAAGCACATTGTTCCTATGTGTCAGGGAGTGGAGCACCGGTGATACCCATGTGCTTTTCCTTTAAGTCCAACTCGCCTCCATCCTGAGAGGATGCCTAGTGTGCTGACTCTGCTCAACAGTGTCCATGTCACATAGGAGAGACATTCTGGGGTCATGGGCCTGTTAGTGGCCTTTCCTCTCCACAGGAGTCATACTTAAGTTTCCTTTCAAAGTCACTTTCCAAAATAAGTTAAATTATGTTTTGATGACCAAAGTTTGAATTAATAACAATTTTTCTGGATATATCTTATATAAAGTGAAAGTCTAGGAATCTGGGTCTTCTAGAACACAAGATATTTGGGACAGGATGTGAGGGCGATCTGGCTGCGACATCTGTCACCCCATTGATCGCCAGGGTTGATTCGGCTGATCTGGCTGGCTAGGCGGGTGTCCCCCTCCTCCCTCAACCGATCCATGTTCGTCCCTCCCGAAGCTGCACGCTCGGTCGAAGAGGTCGACCTTCCCCCCAGAGGAGAGGACCGGTCTTCGGTCAAGGGTATATGAGTAGCTGCGCTCCCCTGCTAGAACCTCCAAACAAGCTCTCAAGATATTTGGGACAGTAGTTCTAAAAGAATATAGTCTGTTTTTCCTCCAAGTTAGTATAAAGCCATTTTTTAAACTATTATATTGTGATGGTTATAATTTCTTGTGTTTTAGGAAGCATTTCAGTAATAGGTTTTTTAAGGGCTAAAATTCATTGTCAGGTTTGTAGTTGTACAGTATTAATTCTGTGAATATTGAGCTAAAGACTTCATTCTGAACTTTTAATTTAGAGGTATGGCTTTTCTGGGACCTTTTTGTTTTTAGTATATATCACCATGACGATTGTAAACTTTTAGGATTTCTCTTTTTAAGAAACACTTATGTGGTTTTCGTTTTTAAAAAACTGTATGTGGTTTTGTGTGTGTGTATGTTAAACATCCTTGTAACTGCCTGGCTGTTGTGACAATTAATCCGGTGCGTGCTCTCTGAAGTGGTAAACCACAGTGTTTCTACTAGTCATAATGTAAGGTGTTACCAGGACGATTTTATAATGTAAAGTCATGGAGCATATTTAGATTAACTTTGTGCAAAATTTTAGTAATTTTCATGAAAGAAATAAAAGCTTCTATTTAGAAAATTATTGAATGCTTCTCAGATTAAGTTTCAACTTTGAGTGTGTTCCTTTGGCTGTAACAGTAGTTTTGTGAGTATAGAAGAGTTTGATGTAAGTGAGAAAGTTTCAGTGATATCTTTCCTGTAAATGTTTGTTGGTGTTTTTCGACTCTCTTAAAACAAATTGTGCTTACCATGTGTGTAATAGAGAAGAAATGTGTATTCGACCTTCTAGTACCTTAAAGTCGGGTTCCAGAGTCAGAATATCTACATTAAAATGATGTGATGATGATATCACTCGCAGGTACCAAGGCAGAAAGAAGTCACTAGTATTAGCAATCCTGGAGGAGAGGATCAGAGTTTGCTGGGAGAGTAAGGCTTGATGGAACCCAATTTCAGTAAAGTAACAATAGAAGAACATTCTAGATAGCACAGTGTTAGCACAGCTGACATGCCTGTAAGGGCAGGATCTGACAGGACTCAGAGGTTCCTGTGCAAACGAGGTAATTCAGGGAGAGAGGGACTATTTGTACCTAGGTGGTGAGGCCCCCTGGGGGACTGTCTCAGACCCAACTCTGCCCACTTGTGGAGCATGTGCCCTGTGACACCAAGGCTATGTGCTTTCTAGGCAGGGTTTCCCACAGATGCTTACCTTACCCTGATGCACACATTTTACTATCTGACTTCTCTCATTGATGTTTCTAGGAACCTGCTAGAATCACCTATAGAGCTAGTCTGATGTTATTTGGAATGAAACTCAGACCATTGGTTACCTATTTAGCCTTGTAGTTGAGATTTTGATTTTTCTGTTTTCTAGAGATTCTGTAATCACTAATCTCAGGCTATTCATCCCTTACAGAGATAATCTGATTTTATTGAATAATTAGGCCTTCTTAAGGAGTATATCTAATGTCAGTCCTGGCATCTGACTCCCAGTAGATTCTAGCTCATAGGGTGGCATGGAGGACTAGAGCTGTGTGTGTGTGACCAAATTTCCTGTTAGAACTCATGCTGCATCATCAGTGAGGTTTTTTTCCTACTCCGGGTGTAGTCCTCAGACCAGGGGCACAGACACCCCCACCCCAGGCTCTATATTAGAATCAGCATTTTAACAAATTTCCAGGTGATTGGCACATGAACAGCTGAGATGCCCCTCTTTGAATGCCTTGAAGGAGCTGGGTGTTTGTCCTGGAGTTGCTGAGGAGATTTTAGTCATTCTCTGGGGGAAACCATGGGTTTTACAACTCAGAAATCCACAAGTCTGTCAAGGGATACTACAGGGTCAGTTCCAGAGCTGAACTGAATCCATTTACTCATTCAGCATGAGCCCATTGACAGTGTGTCAGTCAGCAGTCTTCCAGCCTATTGCTTTGAATACCTCCACTGGCTCGCTACCTAGCCTGGTCGTTTGTTCTAATTTTAGGCACCTCTGGTTGTTTTAAATACCTTTCTACGTGATATTGAGTCCAACTCTACCTCCTTAAAACTTTCATTCTTAAAGAGGTGCTTACTCAGTAAGTGTTTGTTGAACAGGCTCTTGTTCCACCTGAGAGCTCTTCAGAGATTCTCACACACCTCTTTTGACAGACTGTGATTGTGGGGAGCAGAGGAGGCAGTGGAACCTAAATGTCTGTAGGGACAGAGCAATGGGCTTGTTTGTCCCTGATTTATGTACCAAATAATCATTGGTTATATATTTGATCCGAATAGTGTTGTCCTTGCTCTTCTGGGTAACATAGTGTTGCCCCCTCCTGAGTCATTTAGCTTCTAAAGAAAACCTGTTGGAGGGTTTGTCATTCTTACTCAGTGATGGCTTGATGGGAGGCCTAGCAACTGGGACCAGGGTGTTCTCTTTTATCCTGTCCTGTACTATGCACAAGAATATGGTGGAAAGGAAGGCAGGCCTGACACGCACGGCACCTTCAAGGCATCGTGTGGGAGCAACTCTGCAGAAATGTGTGCAGGCTGGAGTAACTTCCAGCACAACTTTTTCAATAGAAATCTTAATAATGATTAGATAGTAGTTGCTTTGCCTGCTTTGTGGTATGTCTCCCACTACCCTGACAAAGCTTTGGAATTTAATATGTCAGTTTTTACTGGATTTCCAGTTGAGTTCAGTTTTCTTGAGAATGATTGTGGACTGAAGTTCCTGGCTAACTGAATTTGCAAGTTGGTAGGGTATATTATGCATGGAACCTACAGTAGAACAATCTTTGTGCTCACTAGGGAAGGATTGCCTTGGATCTACATGAAAAGGGACAGTGAGTCCTGGAAATAGACTATTATGAAACATAGCCTTTTATTTAATAGGTCATGGGCTCCTGATGAAGCTGTAACAAAAGGGCAGTGGAGTTGTCGGGAGTGATTTGAAGATGTGCTGGTAGCAGGAATGCCACTAATACAATACTGTGTGACATGACAGTTGATTGTGTATGAACTGTATAGCAATAGCTCTAAGAAAAGAAAAAAGATGTAAAAGTGGTATAAAGAACAAGAGGTTTTGACATTTAAGGGAGTAAACGTCAATTGACTAATTAGTCAATTGATTAATGTGGAAAGCCTCGTTCTCGAAAAGGCCAGATGAAGCATTGCTGTTCTTAGCACTTCTTTAATTTTTGTTCAACCTGAAGAACTCAGGGCTGGGGAGAGGAGGCTGTCTGAGGAAAGCCAGTCACTCTGCTAGACTGGTACAGCTCACTTGAACTCTGAAGGGGAGTTTACAAGGCCCTGTGCTAGCACCTCGACATACAGAGTCCAGATGAATCAAATGTTGGTCCCACCTTCAGGGAATATACAGGGAAGATGAGATGAGCATGATCATCACTGTCCAGAGCTGCTATTTTACATTTGTTAGGTGATTAGTCTTTTGTCTCTCCCAACTGACTCTGTGATTCATGAGTGCAGGCTTTGTGCTCATGCTATATCCTGAAGCCTAGCACGGTGCCTGACATATAGTCTGTACTCATTTAATTGGTGGAGTGGGCAAGTGAACATGTGAAGTGTAGATGTCCAAAGAGAAGTAGAGATCCAGTAGGTGATGTGAGAATTCAGGGAAGATGACTGCTGCCTGAGAAAGATCAGGAAAATGTGAATGGAGGAGTGGTAACATCTTGAGCCCCCAAAACAGAGTTTATGGTTGCTTTTACCTGGTAGCTCACCTTTCTGTCAACCATCACCTCTATTGTAAATGTCCGTGTTCTCTTACCCTGAAGTAGTATGTCATCTATTAGCATTTGGACTCAAAGTGAACCATGCTTAAATGTCAGACATTTTTGTTTGTACTTTGTTTTCCTTGCCTCTGGTTGTTAGAAATGTCAAGTTCCAAATGTCTTCTGATGGGTATATGTTTTTTTTTTTAAATATAGTAATGTTTTTATATTTAGGAAATAAATGCTTTTTAGTACAAACACAAACTTCCATGGGAGGCTCTGGCTGTCTTGGAAGTGACCTTGGACTTAGGAATGGCATTCATTCTAAGGTGGGGCATTTTGGCTAAAAGGATGGCATTTGGGGAAGTGTGGACGAAAGTAGAATATAATAGAACTTTTCACTAAAGCACAACTATTTCATCTTCACCCAGAAATGGAAGGCCATATACATACCTTGTGTTTTTCTTAATTTCTCTCCACAATTGATCATTATGTGTAACAAATGTAGTCTGGGTATCTTCTTTCTTATATCACAAGGTGATAGAAAAATAAATCATCTTACCAGTATTACTTTCCTTTTTACATCATAGTACTTTTAGAAAATATAGCACATTGATTTTAAGAGTACAATGGGCACATCTTTAAAATTTTGGGACATACTATTAGAAAAATTAAGATATTGTATATGATTTATTTTACACACTTGTCATAAAGTACACCTTGGAATAGCTTTTCATTTATAATAAACGGTTGGTGTGTGTAATTGTGACTAATGAGTGTTAATGAGTTTGAGATCTGAATATATTTATTAGAAAAGTTAATAGTATGAAATGTGTAATTACCAAGTTGTTTTACACATTTTGGTTTAATTAAGTTACTCTAATAAATATTTGAGTTGTTAATGTTATAGTTGCACTGATGCTTGAATGTGAGAATATAACTCTTACACATCATGGTCTGATTTTGAAAGAAGGCCTTAATGTGTAGTGTCTTATGTATTAAAGATCATATGTTATAGTATCAATTTTAGCAGCTGCTATTTATAATATGGCTCTAAAGTTTGGGGAATTTGGACAGAAAGGAACTCTTAAGAATAGGAATAAATAGTAAGTGTTCACCAAATAAGAACATTTGAATAGGTGAATGGACAGATGGACTGATGAATTGAACTTGAATGATCAAGGATTTGCAAGTTTGGTGTCATCTGTCAGTTAACTTTGAAGCTCTTGGGATGAGGTTTTTTATGTTGCCACAGATTTTCCTTTAGAGAAGCTAAGGGTGGCTGTGGGAGGCAGATCCAGTTCCTGAATATTGGTGGCGCTGCGGTGACACCTGGGTAAATTAAAATCCTTGTAGAATCACCAAACCTTTTTTTATCTATTAATTTCAACTAGATCAGTCAGTCAGTCAGTCAAGGACATTCCTTCTTGACCAGCTTTACATACTCAGAAAGCTTAGCATGGTGCCTTCCTGCATAGGAAACTCTTAGGAAAGAAAGGTGTGGTGGTAATGCAGTCATTGTACATATAAGTTTCAAGGAATTATGATTTTTGATATTTAGAACATCATATCACATTTATTTATAAGTGATTGAGTATCACCTCTGCTCCTTCTAGTAATCCTTCTGTACCTTTACAGGTGAGCAGTGAAGGACCCAGGGGGCGTGGCAGCAGCAGTGTAATGCCTGCCTCTTAGTTCATCTCAGTGGTGGCTGATGACCAAACACACATATTAATTTTTATTAAGTGATCTCTGTTATTATGGTCTGTTACTTTCTAAGAGAGAAGCTTGGATTTTTTTTTTTTTTAAGTGTTTTTGCTCCTCAACTACTGGCGTGCAGAATAGATGAATAGAATAGGATCCTTCTCTCTTTACACCTCCTTGTTTGGTAGTCTTGTCCTAATGTTTCATGACATACGTAGTCTTCTGATAAATTTTTACTTCTCAATAGTTTTAAAATAATTTACAGACTTCTCCCTTTTACTTACCTTTTTTGTTTGTCTGTTTGTTTGTTGTTATAGCTATCCTGGGGTCTCCAGCTAGTGGAATTCAGAACACAATTGGTTCTGTTGGTACAGGCCAGCAGAATGCTACTTCTTTAAGTAACCCAAATCCTATAGACCCCAGCTCCATGCAGCGAGCATATGCTGCTCTTGGACTTCCCTACCTGAACCAGCCCCAGACGCAGCTGCAGCCTCAGGTTCCTGGCCAGCAACCAGCACAGCCTCAAACTCACCAGCAGATGAGGACTCTCAACCCCCTAGGTACGTGAAGGAACTCTTGAGAACTTCTTTGTGCTAATGCAGCAGTGGGAATGACAAGTCTTCCTGGAACCAGAAGCTGTTTTCAGTTATTGTTTTTACTTTAAATTCAAATTAATATATGTATATATTATGGTGATGGTATTATCTAAATAATTGGGGGGAAAATTTCCAAGAAAAGGCAACCGTGTCAATGCATGGTATGTGTTACAGGCTTATAAAAAGAAAAGCATTGCCCGGCCAGTGTGGCTCAGTGGTTGAGCATCAACCCATGCACCAAGAGGTCACCAGTTTGATTTCCGGTCAGGGCACATGCCCAGGTTGTGGGCCTGATCCCCAGTGGGGGGCATGCAGGAGGTGGCCAGTCGATGTTCTCTCTCATCGATGTTACTATTTCTCTCTCTCTCTTTAACATCAATAAAGAAAAGGTATTTTTTAAAAAAAGAAGAAGAGCATTTGCAAGTGAACCAACATTTTCTTGTGCCACTTCTGTCTGGAATTTTCATAAAGGGCATTTCATATGGCTCATAATGCCAAGTCTCACAAGTTAGAATTATAGTTACACCACTTGAATTAACTCCCAGTAGACCATTTATTTGATGGAGAACTTGTAGATGGTCTACTATTTCTATCAAGTCTTAATTATGGGTTATCTCACAGTTGGAAGTGACCAGCTTGGACATGGACAGGTTAACAAGAGTCTCAGAAAATCTCTTCTGTTTCAGCCTTCTCCGTGTATTAGTATTGCCTAGTATAATCTTAACCCATTATTTGCCAGTTTGGTCTTTTGTTTTTACACATCTCCACAATTTTGGCCACCTCTGCATATTGTTTGCTTAATACTTTTCTTTAAATTGACTGTCCTTTCAAACTTAGGCTTAAGCCAAGCAGTTATGTCATTCATGTTAAATCAAGGTTATTGTAAATGACAGTTGAAAACATCTCATTTGTTGCTTTTTGGAAAACAATTGACCTAATGCATATCTAATGTCTACTGGCCAGGAGACTGGTTTAGAGTCATAAGACCTGAGTTCTAATCTAATTCCACTCCTGTTGATGATTTAATTTGGGATAAAACTATTAACTTCCCTTATACTGTAAAATGAATACTATAGACAAATTGACCTTTTATGTTTTTAACTTACACTAAATATTTATGGTTTTGTTTTCTGATATGCAAACAAAATTGATGGCACATATATGTGACAAGTTAGCTTAGTTGTTTAGGTCATGATATTAATGAAACCAGAATCAAAATCTGAATCTAAAATGAATCATTTCTAGTTGTCTTCATAGCCTTAGAGTACACTTATGATGCCATCCAGCCTCCATAAAAATGTCTTATTTTAGTTTTACAGCACAGTGGGAAGGAGTCTGCAACTGAACTTGTACAAGTCAATCACCATTATTGAAAATATAACTCCCGCCGTGGCTGGTTTGGTTTAGCAATTAGAGCATCAGCCTGTGGACCAGAGAGTCTTGGGTTCAATTCTGGTCAAGGGCACGTACCTCGGTTTCTCTCTCTCTCTCTCTCTCCCCCCCCCCCCCCCTCCCTCCCTCCCTCCCTCCCTCCCCCCTCCCCCTCTCTCCCACTCTATCTGAAGTTAAATGGAAAAATGTCCTCAGGTGAGGATTAAATATATATATCTCCTAGAGTTCCTGCTGTAGTGTTTATTATTATAACTCACTAAGAATTGCTTATTCTTTTTTTTTTTTTATCCTCACCCGAGGAAATTTTTCCATTTTTTGTTCAGATAGAGTGGGAGGGAAAGAGGAAGAGAGAGAGAGAAAGAACCATCCACATGAAAGGGACACCTTGAGTGGCTGCTTCCCACACAACCCAACCAGGGCCAGGGACAAACTGCAACTGAGGTATATACCCTTAGCCGGACCGAACCCAGGTCTCTCCAGATCGCAGGCCGATGCTCCAACCGCTGAGCCAAACTGGCCAGGGCAGAATTGCTTATTCTTTTAAAGAATTTTTTTTTTTTTTTTTATCCTCACCCAAGGACATTTTTCCATTTTTTGTTCAGGTAGAGTGGGAGGGAGAGAGAGGAACAAAGAGAGAGAGAGAAACATCGACGTGCAAGGAACACATCGAGTGGCTGCCACCCGCACGACCAACCAGGGCCGGGGACAAACTGCAACCGAGGTACGTGCCCTTAGCGGGAACCGAACCCGGGTCCCTCTGGACCGCAGGCCGACGCTCTAACCGCTGAGCCAAACCGGCCAGGGCGAATTGCTTATTCTTAATGGTGACTTATTGTTTATCTGTTATCAGAACTCTTAAGTGTATATTATAATTTAGGAATTGATTTTTTTCTGTCTTTAAAGGAAATAACCCAATGAACATTCCAGCAGGAGGAATAACAACAGATCAGCAGCCACCGAACTTGATTTCAGAATCAGCTCTTCCAACTTCCCTTGGGGCCACAAAGTAAGACCCATGTTTCAGTTGACTCCTCTGTGAGTGGCAGTGACACATGAAAGTGGGCTGGTAATCACAGCAAACTCGGTGATTCTTTCTGAATGTGCAGTAGAGAAAATAGTTGGGGTGGGGGCTTGCTATTTTTCTTTTAATTATAAATGTAGGACAGATAAGAGAACATAGTTTCTGTTTATATCACTTGGGTCTCCTAACTTAAAAGTCTTGTATGGTTGAAGGCCTTACTTAAATGATGTGCATTTGAGTCACTTCAGTAAGTGGATAAAGTGTTCTTGTTCTTCCCTTAGCCCACTGATGAATGATGGCTCAAACTCTGGAAACATTGGAACCCTCAGCACTATACCAACAGCAGCAGCACCTCCTTCCAGTACTGGTGTTAGGAAAGGCTGGCATGAACATGTCACCCAGGACCTGCGGAGCCATCTAGTGCATAAACTGTACGTTCTCACCTCATCCATTATTCACGTGATGGAAGTATTTTGTGGCTGATGGCATTGTGACAGTTTTGCAATTTCATTGATATCTGATTTAATTCCTGAGTGGTCCTAAGTGATAATACTTTAGCATCTGAAGGGAGTCACATCCTTGTTTAGGAAGCCATAGCCACTGTTGGCAGGCCAGAGAATCCCAGACTCTGCATCCCCAGAGGGGGGCATCAGAGCATTCATGGCTCTACCCTGCAGAGGAGCATGAACTATGACCCTTGTCACAGAGGCCACTCCCAACACAGCCAGATATGTCCTCTGAACTCTGGGATTAGCTCAGAAGCTTTGCCTTATTTTATGGCTCAAAGTTATAGTTGTGGAGACCCCTGAGAATTTGGGCCTAGTGGATACAGATGGCATGATAGTACCATCGTATAGTCAGCGAACATACAGAAAGTTAATAGTTAACTTTCTTGAGCTGGTTAAATTACATTGAAGGCAAAGTTAACCAACAGTTCCCTTGGAGTTTTCTTTTTTCTTTATTATTTTAACCAAAAATTTTTGTAGTAAGTAGTTTAAAAAGTAAGAATTCAAAGTCATATTATTCTTGCCTGGCTGGTGTGGCCCAGTTGGTTGAGCATTGACCCACTCACCGAGAGGTGGCTGGTTCGATTCCTGATCAGAGCACATGCCCAGGTTGTGGGCCAAATCCCCAGTGGGGGGCATGCAGGAGGCGGCCAGTCAGTGATCTCTCTCATCGATGTTTCCTTCTCTCTCTAAAATCAATAAAGAAAAAAAAATTAAATATAAAAAAAATTATATTATTCTTGAGATGACCCAGCATTTATTGTTAATAGCAAAATATTGTGTTGGGCTTGTAGATAAATCAATAGGTTAGTATAGTCTCTAGAGAATGACTTTATTTGTGTACTCATATCTTAGGCAGGAGATATTTGGGATTTCTCTCAATAGTGTATCACCCACATAGGTAAATGAGTTTTTCTTTCCAGGTCACATATAAAATGGCAAGATACTGATATTATATTGAGAGTGGGTTGATAGACTATGTTGTTCTTTTAGTGTCCAAGCCATCTTCCCAACACCTGACCCTGCAGCCCTGAAGGATCGCCGCATGGAGAACCTAGTGGCCTATGCTAAGAAAGTGGAAGGGGACATGTATGAATCTGCCAACAGCCGGGTAGGTTGCCATACATGTTCCAGCCTGCATAACACCTACAGTAGATATAACTACATCAGTCTGGCTTACTTGTCTGGAAATGGGGAATATGTTAGTTGGGTACACCCATCACCTTGAGGAGGCTAACCAGAGAGCATTAGCAGATAAGACATGATGTCTCTACACAACTCTCCTAGTTTACTACAAATCACCACTACAGTGGTACATGAGGTGTACAAAATTGAATTTTATCTATGTATGTCATGTCTACGTCCATGTGGATGTTGTTTATAATTCTTGTACTATGTTACTGCCACCACCAGTGAATATCCAAGAAGAGATTCAGCTGTGGAATGAAATGAAATGTGCCTTTATTACCTACTGTCTATTAAGTCCTGTAATGTAACTAGGAGTTCAACAAGAATTTGGGCCTTTGGTTTATGAGTTAGAAGTGTTGAATACTTACCTTTGCCAGTGTACTTAATAATAAAAAATTTATTAGTTTGTTAGAACATACAAATTCATTTTTTACAGTTTTAACTGTCTAATAGTAAATGTTACTGCTTTTCAGGATGAATACTATCACTTATTAGCTGAGAAAATTTACAAGATACAAAAAGAGCTAGAAGAAAAACGGAGGTCACGATTACACAAACAAGGCATCTTGGGTAACCAGCCAGCCTTACCAGCTCCTGGGACACAGCCCCCTGGGATTCCCCAGTCACAACCAGTGAGACCTCCAAGTAAGGACTTCATGTCTTTCTGCCAGCCCTTAGTCTGTTTGCTTGATTTTTCTTATGTGTTTAGTGTGTGTTTCAAGTATATGAAATTGTGTTCTCTGAAAACCCACATTTTGGAGACTGATACATTGGAGACTGTGCATTGGCCTGTGTTTGGACATTGAGTCTCTCTCATGGAGAGACCCTTTAAAGGGTTTGCTGGCATCAGAATGCACAGTGCTTTGGGACCTGTTGACTGGTTTTTCTTTATGTTTGAAGTACTTAAGATAAAATTCCTTATTCCTAAATCAAGAATTATTTTAAATAACTTTTTTTTTTTCTGCCATTATAGATGGACCCATGCCCCTGCCAGTGAATCGCATGCAGGTTTCTCAAGGTATTTAACTATTGCCGTGAATCATATTTTGGTTTACCATTCAACAGCCACAAAGTGTATTGGTTTTTTTCCTCTTTTTCTCTGTATTTCATTGTAGCTCTTCTTTTCCATTCCTTTTTGCTGATGAGCAGAACTCATTTCCGCAGACAGTATGAATATTAAGAGATCGTAGGAAAGATCTCCAAGGAGGTCAAAAGCAGAATTTAGCCCCTTTTTTTTTCGTGGACAAGAGAGGTTATTACTTTTTAGGAAGAGTCTCATTAAAAAAAGCATTGTAGGTGAGGGAAGGAAACACTTTTGATTGTGTGAAAGGAGAACATCAGGCCTGTCCTGGGGCAGTGAGCAGTACTGGGGGTGAGGTGGGGAAAGTGCAGTGGCTGCTTTGGGCTCTGTGAGTGCAGGTAGTCAAGACCAGCCAAGAAGGTTTGTACTCACAAGAGTCTGCATCAGGCTGGGGTACTGGCAGCTGATCTGAACAACTTTTAAAGATTGTTCTCAGGTTGAAATTCTATGGTTTTTGCTTGATTGAAGCTATCGTAGTTTGGGGACAAGATGCATTTCAAAACTTTCACAGTTTTTGTCTAATTGATACTTGAACAGTAAGGTGTTTTTTGCAGGTTGTGAAATAAGGTGGTGACATTATCCAGAAGATTCTAAAGCATGGCTTGGTTGTGTTATTAGAGTAATTTGGGAGGGGAGAAGAGGTCATTTTTAAAGTTGCAGTAATCTTACTGAATACTGAAAAAGACATGGTAGATAAACTGATATTAAAGAGGAACCAGTTTACTGAGGATTGTGGAAAATTACAAAGAATGAGAGGCCGTGGTCTAGAAATGCTTAGCGGCTAGTGAGGTGCCTTTCATGGTGTGACATTCCTGCGGACGGTGGGCAGCCCAGGGGCAGCAAAGGTACTGCGAAAATGAGATTTTTCTAGTCTGTAGAGAGAAGGCTGAGGTTGAGAACTGGCCACCTTTGGATGCTTTCTGAACATTTAACTTGCTTGCAAAATTAAAACCATATTTTGAGTTTTATCCCAGATTCTAACAATAAATATAAACCCAGCTGAAGAGCTAGGAGGCCTGGATGGGGGTGGGGGGGATGAGAACGGGCTTCCTGCAGAAGAGAAGATGGAAGCCAGATGCTCCAGAAGGCGTTAGTGAGAGGTTGGCTCAGACTGATGCCCTAGCCTTAGTTAACACCTCTTCCGTGGTTGGTGAGAACACCTTCCGGATGTAGTTTTGTCTCCTTAGTTGCTTTGATGCTTTTCCTTCAGTGTGCTGACATGCTGATCAATGCTTCCTCAGCTGTGTTTTTTTGTGGTTTACCTGACTTTCTACCCTCATCTCCTAATTCTGCTCTACCTCCCACTCCCACGCCCACCATACCACCCTCACCACATTTTTCCTAGGTATGAAAATTCTGTTACTTAACCATCTTATCTGATTAGCTGGGTGATTTCATTTGTATGTGTTGTGTATGTGTTCCATCTTATTTTGCTTTGAGTTTATTGGGTAAGTTGTAATTCTGTTTTCCTGTAGATGCTTTTCCTAATGAACCATTGTGGATACATTTACAGGGATGAATTCATTTAACCCGATGTCCTTGGGGAATGTACAGTTGCCACCAGCTCCAATGGGACCTCGCGCAGCATCCCCCATGAACCATTCTGTCCCAATGAACAGCATGGGCTCCGTTCCAGGGGTAAGTCCTGCTTGCCTTAGCTGTGCTCAGAAGGCCTTGCCCAAATAAGAAAAATTCTATAAGCAGTGCAATTGTAGACTTTCTAGAATCCTATAGTACCTGTTCCTTTGGATTTGGGTTATGCTTTATTTCCTTCTTCTTCCCCCTGCCTCTCTCTCGGTCTTCATTATTATAGTGAAATAAAATTTTTTTCTCCTCACTCGAGGACATTTTTGCATTTATCTTCAGATAGAGCGGGAGGGAGGGAGGGGGACAGAGAGAGAGAAACATAGCTGTGAGAGAGACACATTGACTGGTTCCCACCCACAGGGCCCCAACCAGGACCGGGGACAAACTGCAACTGAGGTACATGCCCTTAGCGGAAACTGAAACCAGGACTCTCGGGTTCGTGGGCCGGCACTCTAACTGCTGGGCCAAATTGGCCAGGGCTATAGTGAAAATTTTTTGACCATTATTTATTTTTATTGGAATGTCAAATTCATAGGGGCTTACGACTCGTTGAGAAGATGGAGTTCTATAGATGTAATAGGCAGCCTCAGATTTGTGCCGAGAGGGACTTGTCAGAGTCTGTTGACTCCTAGAGCTTACTCTCCTGTGGCTGCTTTCTAAATGCTTCAAAGAACTTATAAAGGCATATTTTGAACTTTAAATTGTAGTACGCTATTGATTTCTATCCAAAGGACAATCTGAAGCCGACTCATTAGAGACTTTGCATGAGAAAGCTGGCAAAGTGCCTGGGAGCTATAAGATCTTAGTGAGTGGTGTTTCTCTTCCTGAGAGGGAGGAAGGATTTGAAGAATTCTAGCTCTTTTAGTTTATCTGGAATACTTTGGCCTTTGTCCTCTAAACTTTCAATGATGCTTGTTGTCTTTTAGATGGCCATTTCTCCTTCCCGAATGCCTCAGCCTCCAAACATGATGAGTGCACATGCAAACAACATGATGGCCCAGACGCCTGCGCAGAACCAGTTTCTGCCGCAGAACCAGTTCCCTTCATCCAGTGGGACAATGAGTGTGAACAGTGTAGGCTTGGGGCAACCAGCAGCCCAGACAGGCGTGTCACAGGTACCGTTTGCCTTTGGGCCACCTACATTGATATTGCCCCAGGTTCCTACTAACCTGAAAATGTCTTACTTATTTCATGGAAATTAGAACTCTACACATTTCATTTTGATCTTTTCATCTTTTAGCATCTCTTGAATTTTTCCTCATTTTATCCTGTAATTTTTACCTTATTTAGAAAGACTTTTATCATTTTGGGGTGAACTTCATGTAAAAGTGGAATGGTTTGTAGGTTTTTTGGTTGTGTACTTTTACATTTTGATTTTTGGGTTTCTTGTCTTTTTCTTGGTTTTTTATTTGTGTCTTTTAAATTCTAAGTTTCATATGCAATCCTGAGAGACATTGAATTTTATTTTATTTTATTTTTTTATTTATTTTATTTTATTTTATTTTTTTTATCCTCACCCAAGGACATTTTTCCATTTTTTGTTCAGACAGAGCAGGAGGGAGAGAGAGGAAGAGAGAGAGAGAGAAACATCGATGTGAAGGGACACATCAAGTGGTTGCCACCCGCACGACCAACCGGGGCCGGGGACAAACTGCAACCGAGGTACATGCCCTTAGCGGGAACCGAACCCGGGTCTCTCCGGACCGCAGGCCGATGCTCTAACCGCTGAGCCAAACCGGCCAGGGCGAGACATTGAATTTTAAAGAGTAAGGAAGGAAGGGATCCCATGAGTTCATTGCTAATGTTTTGATTTGTGTATCCTATTGCCTGTCTCTGAACTGCCCAAGTGAAGTCAGGCCAACTAGATCGGTTGAGTAGTTGTCCTCTTATTCAGTGTGATTTTACTCAGTCAGTCTAAAGCTGAAGAGAACTATTTTCAATTCATTTTACTGCCTTATACTTCTTTTTGTTAATTGTTATATTAGAATGTTGTGCTTATATATGTACACGTATTTAAAATGGGCTGAATCTTCCCCCAAAAGATGAAGTTCTTGTTTTTAATTTTTTAACATAAAGGAATATTGAATAAAAGTAATTGACTACACTAGATGTACTAATAGTAAATGCCTATTCACTAATTCTTAATTTCCATAACATGTCATTGCTCTAGAGCAGGAATCAGCAAATTTGTCCTGAAAATACTTTTGACTTTGTGGGCCATACATAAACTCTGTCTTAACTGCTCAACTCCAGCGTTGTGGGGCAAAAGTAGCCCAGCCATATTCATTCCTACGTAAATGAATGGGTGTGCTATGTTCTAATAAAACTTGAGTACACAAACAGGCAGCTTAGCTGTGTTTGGCCATGGGCAGTAGTTTTCAGACCTTCATTCTAGACCAGTGGTTTGGAATCACTTTTTCAAAGGTCTACAAGTATTCTGAAGCATGTTCTCAGTTGAGACCATTGCACTGAAACATTTCAATATTTCAACAACTTATTTTTTAAACAAAGATAAATACCTTTTCTGTTTGTCTAAGCTGTGAGTGGATATTATGGAACAAGAAGCTAGTAAGTTGAGTGGATATGTTTGTTTAAACCAGAAGTTTCAACAGTTATATAAATCAAAGTAAAAGAAACAATCATAGCATTAACTTTATTGGAAAGTGCACATTATAATAAGTGTACAACTGGATGAATTTTTGCAAATGGAACATGGCCCTGAAACCAGCAGACCTCTTCAAGAAACCATGATTAGATTTTCATGCATTTAATTCTTTAAATCTGTTGCTACATTTTCAAATGGGGGAAGTAATTTTAACATACTCTGTTCCCTCTGTTAGGGACAGGTTCCTGGTGCTGCTCTTCCTAACCCTCTGAACATGCTTGGGTCCCAGCTGCCTTGCCCACCAGTGACACAGTCACCATTGCACCAAACGCCACCTCCTGCTTCCACAGCTGCTGGCATGCCATCTCTCCAGCATCCAACAGCACCTGTGATGACTCCTCCCCAGCCAGCAGCTCCCACCCAGCCATCAACTCCTGTGTCATCTTCCGGTCAGACTCCTACCCCGACTCCTGGTTCAGTGCCCAGTGCTAGTCAAGCCCAGAGCACCCCTACAGTCCAGGCAGCATCCCAGGTGACCCCACAGCCTCAGACCCCAGTTCAGCCTCCATCTGTGGCCACCCCTCAGTCATCGCAGCAACAGCCAACGCCTGTGCATGCCCAGCCTCCTGGCACGCCGGTGAGTCTCTCTGTTGTCTTCTTTCGTCTGAGACTCTTATGAGAACTTTCCCATAAAAAAATCTGTCATGATGGCCCTGGCCAGGCAGATCAATTGGTTAGAACATCATCCCCATATGCCAAGGTTGCAGGTTCATTTCCTAGTCAGAGTACATACAAGAAACAACCAATGAATGCATAAATAAGTGGAACAACAAATCTCTCTCTCTTCAGTCCTCTCTTTCTCTCTCTAAAATCAGTAAAGATTTTTTTTTAAATTCTGTCATAAAGTTGGTATAACCCCAAAAAGTAACTGCACTCTAATAGAACCATAATCAGCTGTGTTTTGTTTCCAACATTGGCTTCAAAGGTTGTTTGGCAGAACATGACTTATAATTATCTTCCCTAATTAAATGAATTTGCAAAAATCAGCAATTATAGAGAAATAATATATGAGTCTTCTGTAGAATTTTAAAACTACCTATAAATAAGAGAAGTCTGTTTCCCATTATCTGTCCCAGATTGATGTCTTCTGAGTTTTGGTAGTTTTTCTCCTAACATCATAAGGATGTGGTCACGTTCCTGATTGTGTATGCTTTGACCTTGCCTATCAGCCTTGTTTTCAGACTAGAAGCCTTTTCTTTTTTATGACAATATGGCATACCCAAGTTAGTGTTTCCTGTGACTCAGATCTGCCCAGTCTTCCAAGGACCTGCCGGGAGTGTCCAATCTGTGTGCTTTTCTAGGCTGGGCTGACCCAGGGACCTGAGGCTACTCTCTTGTCACCTCTACTTCCCTCCCCCAGTTATGAAAATCTTAGTACCCATTTTTTTACCAGTCTAACTTAGAAAACCCTCTCCCCTGAAATACATTAACTTTATTCTTGGGGACTGAAGGTATTTACTTCTAAAATAATCAAAATTAATCCCAACAATTTCAAGATAACATTACCATTTGTATTTCTCCAAAGCCTTTCTAATTTTGTATTATCTTTTGTTTGTTTACTTTAAACTGCATTGGGTAAGACTTTGAAATTTTAGAATTCTTTTAGTGGTTCTTTCTCTTAATGTTTGTCTATTCCTTTGCCACTATTGCCACCACTGTTCTTACAGTTAGCAAGTTAATTATATATTCTTGTTTCATATAGGCACTTTATTTCCCTTCCTACATATATACTTATATATTGATAATTCAGCCTTTAGCCATAAACATTAATGATCTTACTGGAAGGAATTAATTTTAAAATAGGAGATTCTGTGGCTTAGGTAGAAAACTTGCAGAAAACAATTTTATATCCACATGTAAAAAGCTCTGCTTTTCCATCTCTGTATTCTTGGCAAGAAGTCAGTTGTGTTTCTGCCTAATGTTGTCTTCCTTTAGAACTCCTCTTTGAACTTTTTTTCTTTCATTCTCTCAAATGGGGGTGCTTATTAGGTTAGTATTGAGAAATGTTAACACAAAACTGTATATTGGGTGAGCAGCAACAGAGTTTAAGATCATTATATTGTTTTGTTAACAGAGATAAATGATTGTTTTTTTCTACAGCTTTCCCAGGCAGCAGCCAGCATTGAGAACAGGGTACCCACTCCATCCTCAGTAACCAGTGCTGAAACCAACTCTCAGCAGCCAGGACCCGAAATACCAATGCTGGAAATGAAGAGTGAGGTCAAGACTGAGGACACCGAGCCTGATACCAGTGAAGCCAAGGGAGAGCCTGGGTCTACGGTAGGTGCCAGGGGTCCATCATAGATATCCCTGCTTTTTGTTTTAACATCCTCTTTAATCTGTTTGCTACTCAAACCCACAATCAAAAACAGATTGGTTATTTATTTTTAGAAATAGGTATGGGTTTTGTTTTGTTTTTGACAGAAATAAAGAACACTGGCTTATATTTTATTTTTTTAAATGCAGGGCTTGGGAGAACATTGTTTCGAAAACTAAAATTGTAATGATAACCTTTTAAAGATTTACTTTTTTTTATTTGTTAACCCTTACCTGAGGATGTTTTTCTGATAGAATGGAAAGGGGAGGGAGGGAGGGAGACACATCAGTGTGAGAAAGAGACATCAGTTGGTTGCCTCCTGCACAACCCCAACAGTGCTGGAGATTGAACCTGCAACCCAAGTACATGCCCTTGACTGGGAATTGAACCCGTGACTTTTTCATCCGTGGGCTGATGCTCTAACCACTGACCTAAACCAACCAGGGCGTAAAGGTTTTCTTTTAAAGATATCTGTGTTTTATTTTTTCCCTTATCTGCCCATGCGCCACACACACACACACACACACACACACACACACACACACTACCCCAATCCCCATTGGCAACCATCAACTCATTCTCTATATCTGTGGGTCTGTTTCTGTTTTATTTTTTCATTTATTTTGCTTTTTTATAAGTGAGATCATACAGTATTTGTCTTTGACTTTTCTCACTTAGCATAATACCCTCTAGGTCCATCTATATTGTCAAAAATGGCAAGATATCTTTTTGTTTTATTATTGCTGAATGGTATTCGTGTGTGTGTGTGTGTGTGTGTGTGAGAGAGAGAGAGAGAGAGAGAGAGATCATCTGTTGATGGACATCTGGGTTACTTCCATATCTTAGTTATTGCAATGAATTCTGCACTGAACATACAGGGACATATGTTTTTTTTCAAATTAAGATTCATGTTTTTTTCAGATAAATACCCAGAAATGGAATTGCTGGATCATATGGCAGCTCTATTTTTAATTTTTTTGAGGAATCTCCATACTGTTGCCTGCACTAATTTAAGTCCCACCAATAGTATACAAGGGTTCCCTTTTCTCCACATCTTCACCAACACTTATTTGTTGATTAATTATTGAAAGCCATCTGACAGATGTGAGGTGATAGCTCATTATGGTTTTAGTTTACATGTCCCTGACAGTTAGTGATGTTGAGCATCTTTTTATATGTCTATTGGCCATCATATGTCCTCTTGAGAGAAATGTCTACTCAGGTCCTCTACTCATTTTTAAATTGGATTATTTGGGGTGGGTTTTGTTTGTTTGTTTTTTGAGCTTTATGAGTTTTTTATATATTTTGAATATTAACCTATCAATGTATCATTTGTAAATATCTTATATCATTCAGTAGGTTTTTTTGTTTGTTTGTTTGTTTTTATCCTCACCAGAGGACATTTTTTCGTCTTTTGTTCAGATAGAGTGGGAGGGAGAGAGAGGAAGAGAGAGAGAGAGAGAGAGAGAGAGAGAAACATCGACATGAAAGGGACACATTGAGTGGCTGCCACCTGCATGACCCAACCAAGGCCAGGGACAAACCGCTACTGAGGTACATGCCCTTAGCAGAAACCGAACCTGGGTCTCTCTGGACCGCAGGCTGACGCTCTAACCACTGAGCCAAACTGGCCAGGGCAGTAGATTATTTTTTGTTTTGTTTTGTTGATGGTTCCTTTCACTGTGCAAAAACTCTTTATTTGATGTTGTTCTGTTTCTTTTTCTTTTGTATCCCTCTGTCGAGAAGATAGATCCCAAAAGATACTGCTAAGAGCTGTGGCAAAGAGTTTACTGCCTGTGTTTTCTTCTAGGAATTTTATGGTTTCAGGTCTAACTTTTAAGTCTTTAATTCGTTTTGAGTTTATTTTTGTACATGATATAAGAAAGTAGTCCAGTTTCACACTTTGTATTTATCTGTACAGTTTTGCCAATGCCACTTATTGAAGAGACTGTCTTTACCCCATTTTGTATCCTTGCCTCCTTTGTCATAGATTAATTGACGATATAAATGAAGAATTCTTGATTCTCTATTGTTTCAGAATCTACATATCTGTTTTTATGTCAGTACCATACTGTTTTCATTATTGTAGCTTTATAGTATAATTTGATATTAGTAAACGTAATACCTCATTTTATTCTTTCTCAAGATTTCTTTGGCTATTACGGGTCTTTTGTAGTTCCATATAAAATTCAGGATTAGTTTTGTTTGTTGTTTTCTTTTCTTTATTGATTTTAGAGAGAGAGGAAAGGAGAGGGAGAGAGAGATAGAAACATCGATGAGAGAGAACATCGATTGGCCACCTCCTGCATACCCCCCACTGGGGAATTTGGCCTGCAACCTGGGCATGTGCCCTGACCAGGAATCGAGCCAGCGACCTCTTGGTGCATGGGCCAATGCTCAACCACTGAGCACACTGGCCAGGCTAGGATTAGTTCTAATCCTAAGAAGAATGTCATCGGTATTTTGATAGAGATTGTATTGAATCTGTATATTACTTTAGTTGGTAAGGACATTTTAACAATATTATTATTATTATTTTTTTTTTATCCTCACCTGAGGGCATTTTTCCATATTTTGTTCAGATAGAGTGGGAGGGGGAGAGAGAGAGAAACATCGACGTGAAAGGGACACATCGACTGGCTGCCTCCCACACGACCCAACCTGGGCCGGGGACAAACTGCAACCGAGGTACACACCCTTAGTGGGAACCGAACCCAGGTCTCTCTGGACCGCAGGCTGACGCTCTAACCGCTGAGCCAAACCGGCCAGGGCAACAATATTAATTTTTTCAATCCTGAGTAAGGTATATTCTTCCATTTATTTATATCTTGTTTAATTTCTTTCTTTGGTATTTTACAGTTTTCAGGTCTTTCACCTCTTTTGTTAAATTTATTACTAGGTATTTTATACTTTTTTTTTTTTACTGATTTTTAAAGGGTGAGAAAGAACCCTGGCTGGTTTGGCTCAGCAGTTACAGCGTCGGCCTGCGGTCCAGAGAGACCCAGGTTCAGTTCCCACTAAGGGCACGTACCTTGGTTGCGGTTTGTCCCTGGCCCTGGTTGGGTCATGCGGGTGGCCACCACTCTGTGTGTCCCTTTTATGTCAGTGTTTCTCTGTTTCTGTTTCTCTCTCTCTCTCCCTCCCACTCTGTCTGAACAAAATATGGAAAAAATGGCCTCGGGTGAGGATTCAAAAAAAAAAAGAGTGAGAAAGAGACAGAGACATAGATTTGTTGCTCCGCTTATCTATGCATTCATTGATTGCTTCTTGTATGTGCCCTGACCAGGGAACGAACCCCCACAACCTTAGCATATCAGGAGGATGCTCTAATCAACTGAGCTACCTAGCCATTGTAATATTTTATACTTTTTGATACAGTTGTAAATGGGATAGTTTTCTTAGTTTCTTCTTCTGATCATTTGTTATTAGTATATAGAAACAACAGATTTCTGTATATGATTCTGTTGATTCTGTGTCCTGCAACTTTACTGAAGTCATTCATTAGTTCTAATAGTTGAGTTTTACTTCTTTCTTTCTAATTTGGATATCTTTTACTTCTTTATCTTGTATGATTGCTGTGGCTAGGACTTCCCATATTTTGTTGAATAGAAGTAGTGGTAGTAGACATCCTTGTCTTGTTCCTGATCTTAGATAAAAGTCTAGGACCAGATGGCATCTACTAAGATTCAAATAATTATATCTATCTTTCTTAAACTAATTTTTTAAAAATTGAAGAGGAAGGAATGCTTCCAAACTCATTTTATGAAGCCAGCATTACCCTGATACCAAAACCAGATAAAAATATAATAAAGGGAATTACAGGCCGTTATCCTTGAACATAGATGCAAAAATTCTCAACAAAATATTAGCAATCCAGATTCAACAATACAGTAAAAAGACTATATATACCATGACCAAGTGGGATTTATCCCAAGAATGGAAGGATGCTTCAGCATTCGTAAATCAATTAATGTGATACATCACATTAACAAAATAAAAGGATTAAAGCCATATGATCATTTCAGTAGATGCAGATGACAAAGGCATTTGACAAAATTCAATGCCCTTTTATGATAAAAACTCTCAACAAACTAAACTTAGACAGAATATCAACATAATAAAGGCCATATATGACAAACCCACAGCTAATATACTTATTAATGTACTCAATGGTAAAAGGTTATATTTTAAATGTTTGAGTCATTCAGCAACTTCTTTGTTGCCATTCTTTATTCATTTATAGTTCTGTAGGGTTAAATTGCACAAGGGTTTTATTTGTTTAGTAGTCAGCCTGTGGCAGAAGTTAAAATCTAGCAGACTGTGGTTGAATCCAGTCTATAAATGTGTTTTATTGCCCTGGCCAGTTTGGCTCAGCAGTTAGAACGTCAGCCTGCGGTCCAGAGAGACCCAGGTTCGGTTCCCACTAGGGGCATGTGCCTTGGTTGCAGTTTGTCCCCGGACCTGGTTGGGACGTGTGGGAGGCAGCCACTCGATGTGTCCCTTTCACATAGATGGTTCCCACACACACACACTCTCTATCTGAACAAAAAATGGAAAAATATCCTCGGGTGAGGATTTTTTAAAAAATGCATTTTGTTTGACTCACAATGTTTTTTTAAAATGAGAAATTATAAATTAAACTCTAGTTTTTTGGATTTTCTTGAAAATGGTAGGTTCTGTCAGCATTGTTTTTGCAGTCCTCTGTGGCAGCAGTCTGGGTGGGAGCACCAGCATGACCTTTAGATGGGCCACGGGCTCTCCAGTTTGCCAGTTTCCACTACTTCCTGTCTATACCTCACCTCCTGCTGCATTCATTTACTTTATCTGCCAGGCCCTCTGAGCAATTTGGTTTTTATCCCTGTCCCAGTTTTCCAGGAGATTTTTGTTCTAAACAAGAAATACCTATATGTAAAACTACTGAGCAGATGATGGTAGGTATTTATCTATGCAATATTTTAAGCACTCCAGCATGTAAAATTTAAAATTAAGACTATAATTGTATTGGTACTGTATTAAAGCAACTCAACTGCTCTATTCCTTCTTGTGGGAGAGAAAAGGAATGATAAATGCAGCTGTGAGTAGGAGAAGGTTTTAACAAGCCTGTAGATTTCTTTTTTCTAATTTTTTTTCTCTTTATTGATTTTAGAGAGAGGAGTGGAGGGAGAGGGAGAGATAGAAAGATCAATGAGAGAGAACATCAATTGGCCACCTCCTGCTTGCACCTCACTGGGGATTTGGCCCACAACCTGGGCATGTGCCCTGACTGGGAATCGAACCGTTGACCTCTTGGTGCATGGATTGGTGGTCAACCACTGAACCCCACGAGCTGGGCAAGCCCATAGATTTTTAAGAGCCTTCCTATAACTCTTGGGTTAGAATAAAGGTTTTTTTATTTTTTATTTTTTTATTTTTTTATCCTCACCCGAGGACATTTTTCCATTTTTTTGTACAGATAGAGTGGGAGGGGGAGAGAGGAAGGGAGAGAGAGAGGGAAACATCGACGTGAAGGGACACATCGAGTGGCTGCCACCTGCACGACCAACCAGGGCCGGGGACAAACTGCAACCGAAGTACGTGCCCTTAGCGGGAACCGAACCCAGGTCTCTCCAGACCGCAGACGGACGCTCTAACCGCTGAGCCAAACCGGCCAAGGCTAGAATAAAGGTTTTTTTATATCTATGTATCATTATCTCTAATTTTGTTTTTCTTTTTTAAGATGATGGAGGAGGATCTACATGGATCTTCTCAAGTTAAAGAAGAATCAGACACAACAGAGCAGAAATCAGAACCAATGGAAGTGGATGAAAAGAAGCCAGAAGTAAAAGTAGAAGCTAAAGAGGAAGAAGAGAGCAGTGCTAATGGTGCGGCCTCCCAGTCAGCATCTCCTTCGCAGCCACGCAAAAAAAGTAGGTTGTGTTTTCTTGAACTTACTGAACTGTGCTGCTTTGCCACTGTGTTGTGATTCCACACTGTGGATTAAAAGCTAAAGCAGAAAAGGAATTTCATCTCCTCTTTTATTTTTTTCCCTTCCACTCCCCAAGTAGAAATGGTAACACCAAGCTGGACTCCTGCCTGAGAACCTACAGGTTCATGGCAGGAATGAAAAACAAGCCTTGTGCCCTGGCTGGTTTGGTTCAGCAGTTAGAGCATGGGCCTGCTGTCCAGAGAGACCCGGGTTTAGTTCCTGCTAAGGGCACGTACCTCAGTTGCGGTTTGTCTCCGGCTCTGGTTGGGTCATGCAGGTGGCAGCCACTCGATGTGTACCTTTCATCCTTTCATGTCAATGTTTCTCTCTCTCCCTCCCTCTCTCCCCCTCCCTCCCTCCCTCCCTCCCTCCCCCTCCCTCCCTCTCTCCATCTCTGTCTGAACAAAAAATGGGAAAATGTCCTTGGGTGAGGATTTAAAAAAAACAAAAACGAGCCTTAGCTCTACCTTGACTCTAGGGGGCAGCCCAGGGGCACAGCTGTTTTCTGAGATATCATGGCTGTGGGATTGTTCAAATTACATCTGAGTCCTTGAGCAGGCCAAGGATCTTGGGTTTTACTCAGCAAGGCGTGAACAACTACTGACACAGTTGAGCAGGAAAATGACCAAAAGGTATGGTGTCTGGGAAATTATCATCATGCCAGCAAATGTGTAGGAGTTTGTAGGTTTCTGCTGCTACAGATAGGAAACGAAGTGCCCAAAGTAACGGGGTAGTTGAGTAGTGGGGCCTAGTGACCTAGTGCAGCAGGATGGCATGGGGGCAGGTAAATGAAGATGCTTTCGGTTGCGAGCTGTGTGGGGTGAGCCAGCCTCGCAATGGATATGATTTTTTTTTAAAATTGTATTTTAGAGGTGTCTAAAAAGTAGAGAAAGTAGCTGGGTGTTAAAAAATTGTCACATGGCCCTTGGAAATGTGAGAATGGTACTCAGGAAGTTTTGGCCTGCAGGTGTTGCATTTGAGAAAGATAGCAGAGAAATGGTGGAGTCTTTTGTATAGTTTTTACACTGGAAGACACCCTGGGGATTATGGAGTAGAGCAGTTCTTAAATTTTTGCTCTCTTTAAAAAATATATGTGTTTTCATTGATTTCTTTAGAAAGAGAGAAACATTGATGTGAGGTAGAACTGGGGATCAAGCCTACAACCCGGGCATGTGCCCTGATCAGGAATCGAACTGGGACCTCTCAGTCCATGAGACGATACTCAATCCACTGAGTCACACCAGCCGAGTTCCGATCTTTTTATACTTTTTAAAAATTGAGGACCCAAGCCCTGGCCAGTTTGGCTCAGCGATTAGAGCGTTGGCCTGCGGTCCGGAGAAACCCGGGTTCAGTTCCCGCTAAGGGCACTTACCTCGGTTGCAGTTTGTCCCCCACCCTGGTTGGTCGTGTGGGTGGCAGCCACTCGATGTGTCCCTTTCACATCGATGTTTCTCTCTCTCTCTCTCTTTTCCTCTCTCTCCCTCCCACTCTATCTGTACAAAAAGAAAATGGAAAAATGTCCTCGGGTGAGGATAAAAAAAAAAAAAATTGAGGACCCCAGCCCTGGCTGGTTTGGCTCAGCAGTTAGCATGTCGGCCCATGAACCAAAGAGTCGCAGGTTCGATTCCAGTCAAGGGTACGTACCTTGGTTGCAATTCAGTCCCCAACCAAGGTCATGGGAGAGGCAACCGATTGATATGTCTCTCAAATCGATGTCCCCCTCCCTCCCACCTGAAAATAAATGGAAAAATGGTGAGGATTTAAAAAATTTTTTTGAAGACCCTGGAGAGTTTTTGTTTGTGTGGATTATCTATTGCCATCTACTCTGTTAGAAATTAACACTTTTAGTTGATTAGGGATTTTTTGTTGTTGTTGTTCATTCTCACCTGAGGATATTTTTTCCATTGATTTTTTTTTTTTTTTTTTTTTTTTTTAAATCCTCACCCGAGGACATTTTTCCATGTTTTGTTCGGATAGAGTGAGAGAAAGAGAGAGAAACATCGACGTGAAAGGGACAATTGAGTGGTTGCCACCCACATGACGCAACCAGGACCAGGGACAAACTGCAACCGAGGTACGTGCCCTTAGCAGGAACCGAACCCAGGTCTCTCTGGACTGCAGGCCAACGCTCTAACCGCTGAGCCAAACCGGCCAGGGCTTTTCCATTGACTTTTAGAGAGAGTGGAAGGGAGCAGAAGAGGAGGGGGGGAGAGAAAGAGAGAGAGAGACATCAGAGAAACCTCAGTGTGAGAGAGACATTGATTGGCTGCCTCCCACATGCTCCACAGATGGGAAGCTCCCCGGCTGGGACCAGGAATCGAGCCTGTGAACTTTTGGTGCTCAGGCTGACTCTAATCACTGAGCAACACCAGCCAGGGCTTGGTTAGGAATTTTTTAAGTATTTAATTCATTTAAAAATAGAACCTATTACATAACACCCATAAATAACACATTTTATGAAAAATAACTTTTTCAAAAACAATTAGTACTTAGTGAGTATAAATGGCATTGTCGTTTTACTCTTTTTTTTTTTTTTTGTGACTCAAAGAAATAAGTGAACACATACAGCTAGATTCTTATTTCTGTTCCTGCCTTTACTCTGTTATATTACATTGTTTGATTGAAGTACATGAAGAGAATCCAGTTCCACTCCTGATAGGTAGTTGATAAAGGGAAGAAAAACAGCCTTGTCAAGTAATTGTGAAGTTCTTTTTGATATTATGCCAAAACTTAGCAAGTGAAAGTTTCTTAAAGATTAGTTGTGTGAAATATGAATACTTAGCACTGAAATGTGCATACTCTGACATTAGAATCAATTTGTCTGTTTTGTACTTTGAATGGATCTTTACCCTTGAATGATTTTCTTTATAACACGATCCTTTGGTCATCTGGATATTTGGCTCAGTAACTTATGCAGATCTTCCGAATGTTGGCATACTTCAGTATACAATAATATTTAAAATCACATTCTTTAACATCACTATGAATTTCTTCAAAAAAGTTTTGTAAATGTTGAGATGTTAAGCTCGTGTGGTAGATAAAAGTTTTTTCAGAATTCTAATTTTTTATGAGAGTCCAGTTTTTTTTTTAATGTGTTTATTGATTTTTTTTAGAGAGAGAGGAGGGGGTGGGGAGAGAGAGATAGAAGCATCTATGAGAGAGAAGCATCAACATAGATCAGTTACCTCCTGTACACCCCCTACTGGCAATCAAGCCTGCAACCCAGGCATGTGCCCTGAATGGGAATTGAACCAGTGACCTCTTGGTGCATAGGTCAGTGCCCAGCAACTGAGCCACACTGGCTGGGCAGAGTCCACATTTTATCTTTGGTAACAAATACTGTCATTTGTCCTTGAAGTAACTGGCCCACTTTATTCATTTTTGAGAAAATGCCTGCCACATACCCAGATCTGAATAATTATGACTTGTCTGTCAGTCTTTCCAGTTTTATATATTTCATTTAAAAAAAGAAAACAACAGTGACTTCAGCTCTCAACAAGTGCTTTATTGCAAGACAAGCATTGCATACAGCAGCAGAAGTGCTTTATACCAACTTCCCATTTTGTCATGCAGGATAAAAAACATGTAGCCAAGGGTTGAGGTTTAATAAAAGTAATAACTTTCACTACTTCATCAAGAATACTCATTTTTTTGTTAATCTTCACCTGAGAATATTTTTCCATTGAAATCGAGAGAGAATGGGGGTGGAGAGGAGAAAGAAACAAACATTGATGTGAGAGAGATGCATCGACTGGTTGGTTGTCTCCTCCACAACCCTGCCCAGGGCCAGGGATTGAACCTACACCCAAGTATGTGCCCTTGACCAGGAATCGAACCCACAACTCTTTGGTTCTCAGGCTGATGCTCAAACCAGTAAGCCAAACTGGCCAGGGCTGAAGAAGCAAACTTTGTGGCATTTTGCCTCATAATATGTATACAGTTTTTAGAAATGCCAATATTACTATGTTTTCATAAACCCTAGATTTGTAGCTTTAGACTATCCATGGAATCTGCTGAATGAGAACCCTTGGAACCTTTAAGGCTGGGAGGGAGATGATTCAGTCCCTCTCAGAAATGGCCCAGGCTTTCGTTTTTGAAGTGTCATTAAGCGGGGGGTGGTCTGGGTGCCTTATAAACAGTGTTGTTTTCTCATGCCTTCTAACTGTAGTCTTTAAGCCGGAAGAATTGCGGCAAGCCCTTATGCCAACCCTAGAAGCGCTGTATCGACAGGATCCAGAGTCCTTACCTTTTCGCCAGCCTGTAGATCCCCAGCTCCTAGGAATTCCAGTAAGTTCATATAGTAAAAATATATTATAACTTTACCAGTCTAACTCATGCGTGTCCATGTTGTTTCTTAAAATTGGGTAAAATAACTTAGTTTTGAAGGTTTTTCTATAAGTATTTTTAAAAAGTTTGCTACCAAAACAGTAATACACCTCTGTCTTACTGAAATGGGTGTTTTCCACCTGTTTTGTGAAGCCATAGGGTCTATGGAGGGGTTAGGGTGAGTCAGAAGGGAGCATGCCCTGGGTGCACCACCCACTTGCTCTGGCATACAGTCTCTGGCAACTTACTTTATATGTAGTGTTTTATGTAAGACTTTGTCTAAAAAATGAATTTAAAGAATTGGTGAACATCAGTTATAAAACACATGGGCCTTCTCTCACTTTGCTATTTCTGGGTAATCTTGCAAAGGCCATGGTGACCCAACAGATTCTATTAAGCTGTTTTTGTGTTTATCTTGGAATTTCATTTTGCTTAGTTGGACCAAGAGTGAATCTCTGGAAAAACATATTGTTTGATAAATTTGCTTACCATTGTAATTCAGTGCATGAAAATTCTTATTTTTAAAATCTTATATTAGCCCTGGCCGGTTTGGCTCAGCGGTTAGAGCGTCGGCCTGCGGTCCTGAGAGACCCGGTTCGGTTCCCGCCAAGGGCGCGTACCTCGGTTGCAGTTTGTCCCCGGCCCTGGTCGGTCGTGCGGGTGGCAGCCACTCGATGTGTTCCTTTCACGTCGATGTTTCTCTCTCTCTCTCTGTTCCTCTCTCTCCCTCCCACTCTACCTGAACAAAAAAATGGGAAAATGTCCTCGGGTGAGGATAAAAAAAAATAATAAATAAATAAATAAAATCTTATACTAAATAGTGCATTTTTTTGTCTTCTTTTTGTTTTTTTTAATCTTAAACCTGAGGACATGTTTTTATTGATTCTTAGGGAGAGAGAAACATTGATGTGAGAGAAACATTGATCAGTTGCCTCTCGTATGCACCCTAACTGGGGATTGAACCTGCAACCTTCTGGTGTATGGGATGGTGCTCCAATCAATTGAGCCTGAGCCACCCAGCCAGAACTAAACAGTGTCTTTTTTTTTTTTCTTTTTAATCCTCACCTGAGGACATTTTCACATTTATCTTCAGATAGAGCAGGAAGGGAGAGACGGGGGGGGAGAGAGAGAGAGAGAGAGAGAGAGAGAGAGAGAGAGAGAAACAGAGAAACATCGGCATGAGAGAGAGACACTGAGTGGCTGCCACCCACACGACCCCAACCAGGCCGGGGACAAACTGCAACCGAGGCACATGCCCTCAGGAGGGAACCGAACCCGGGTCTCTCTGGACCACGGGCCGACGCTCCAACTGCTGAGCCAAACCGGCCAGGGCAACAGCGTCTTTTATTAAACAAGTCTTTTAATTTTTTTTTTCTTTAACTTTGCCTGTGAAGGAATTTGATCACATTTGAAAATGTTAATTATAATTTTAGATAGTAAAATCAGAGGAAGATCAGAAGTTATTTTGTTTTCAATTCTCATTTCTTACTGTTGGAAACAGAAGTTGTTCTGGTACTTTCTATTTTATTTTAAGATAAGGCTGACATTTGGAATTTGAGGTACCCACTAGATTGAGACCATTTTGTCTTTAAGGATTATTTTGACATTGTGAAGAACCCTATGGACCTTTCTACCATCAAGCGAAAATTGGACACAGGGCAGTACCAAGAACCCTGGCAGTACGTGGATGATGTCTGGCTGATGTTCAACAATGCCTGGCTCTATAATCGCAAGACATCCCGGGTCTATAAGTTTTGCAGTAAATTGGCAGAGGTCTTTGAACAAGAAATTGACCCTGTTATGCAGTCTCTTGGATATTGCTGTGGACGCAAGGTACAGTTTAAACTTTTTCTGGACACTGAACTTTCCTGGTTAGTCCAGCAGTTTGATGGTATGATAGACTCAACAATTTGGCCACACGTGTGTGTTGGGAAGTGCCCAAATGGAATAAAAGAGTTGATTGCTTGAAACTATATAATGGATGATCAAAGCTGGAAGTGCTTTAGGGGGAAGGCCTTGGGTTAAGCATTTCTGGCCGCTCTTGTGTACATTCACTATCAGTAATACGTGTCTGTTAGACACTAATTCTTTCATGTTGAATCCAAAAGTGTCTTTAAATAGCTGTGAAAGTTGTTAGAAAACTGTCCAGTGAACCAACAAGTAATTTACTAGCTGAATCTAACCCTCCATAGTAGACTAAAATGTTACCTGACAATAAATGGGATATATTTTTAGTTTAGTATTTTCTCCTTTGCTTTCGCAGTATGAGTTTTCCCCACAGACTTTGTGCTGCTACGGGAAGCAGCTGTGTACAATTCCTCGAGATGCAGCCTACTACAGCTATCAGAATAGGTAAGCATTGGGCAGCTTCCTGAATTACAGGACAAAAGTCTTATGGCAAGGCATGTTTGTCTGCTTATAGCCCAGGTACATTATTTCGTTTCCTGACATTCCAATGAAAGGGGCTACAATTTCAGTGTTTTTTGGTCACTCAGATAGGTTCACAGTCTCTTAATTTTAAGGAATGCGTTTATGGTATAAAAATTTAAGCTCACAACTGCTTGCTGTACTACTTGAATACATTCTTTCTTAAGCCATGATCTAGATTCTAAAAGGTAATTGGAGTTGAGAGTAACTCTTAATAAAGATTGACCTCCCTTTTTCAAGATACTAACAAAGTTGAAATATTGTATTTACTAGTCCCCATGTAAATATTTGCTTAATTTGGTCTGGACAGTCTGATGGAAAGACTTGCATTAGTGTTAATTCATTAAATAAAACTATATAGACTTTTTGTTTTTAATTAGTAGTACAGTACAGAATGAGATTTGGTGTTTTTAAGGAGTTCAAGAAAAACTTTTCTATCTGAAGATGGCCATTTCAGGGTTTTGTGAGTGGTAGGTATGCTTGAGAAATGTTTGCCATTCTCTTCAAATGTTGATGGATTATAAAGAATGTTATCTCCTATCTTAAGTAGAGAGAGAATGAAAATATTTTTTGTTGTTGGTTCCCCACACAAATAAGGCTTTCATATTTTGGGGATTATTTTGAAAATTGTTTTAAGTAGCCACATATTGCCATAGAATGAGGCAGTATGCCTTGAAGCACAGGTTGTAAATCTTTGTCAAATTTAGTTACATTGCCTCCGTTTTATGAATCGACAACTAGATTCTTTATGCGACCACAAAAAAGCTTCATGCCTAAGTTCAAATATTAAATGTCAACATTAGAGTTTGTGATGTTTTGATTATTTTTATCTTGTTTGCTTAGTAATTACTTTATGTTCTGATACTTTGAAGAAGATAAGTAGAGGGCTTTTTATTATTGTTTGTTTAGAGGTCCATGCACAGGCTTGAATAATTTGGAATTTTGAAATTATTTTTCTTCCAATTATGTTTTTAAAGAATTTTAATTTTTTTAAAAAGTATATAACCATATTCAATGTTATTAATAACTTAAATCAAATTTCTACTTAAAAAAAAAACAAAAAAAAACTTCTTGACCTAAAAATTTTTAAGAAAACGTTTCTAAGCCTTGTCCGGCTCACTTACCTGAGTACTGTTTGGTGTAGTGAAATGCTGATGTGAGAGAAAAGATGGATGTCCCCAGAAAGGAACCTCTACTGGAATTGCAGCCTGTACAACTGTCATGCTGAAAATATTTCATATTTGGAATTTAATTTCTGTCTTAGGTTGTCCTCCTATCAATGGAAACGTTTTAAGACAAAGTTTGAAATTATACCACAGCCCCTTTGTAATGGAATCTCTCCCATAGTGACAAGTGTTCTGAAAGTTCTGGTCCATCCATTATAGTTTTAGCTTCGTAACCTTCAGCACATCCCACAGTGTATCAAGCTTAACCTTCTTGTTTGTGATATGGGCACAGTAACCCTTCCGTGACAGTCTCAGTTGTCAGTCTTTAATGAAATAATAAATAGTGTTTGGAAACTGTTATGTGCCAAGGAAAATATAATCATGAAATTTTAAGAGAATAGGTTAAAATACTCTAATAAAACGTCCCTGCTACTAGGTGGCCAAAACAGTTTGGGTATAGAAGGAAGAACAGGCAGCACATTGCTTACCACTATCTCTTAAAGTTTTGAGGCCTTTTCATTGTTGGTTTCATTCCGAGTCTTTTGGGACCCTGCCTTTGCTAATTTGCACAGATTCTGGTCATATTTAAGTTGAGAGCAATTAAAGTTCAATAAATTGATAGCATCATGGTACATTACTTACCCCTGGAGAAGGTTACTGATGGAGTGTAAACAGGATTGTTTTGAAAGTTCTGAAATATTCAATTTTAATTCTATATAGAGCTTCATTTTTACTGAACAAAGTAATGTATTTTTCTTAAGAATAGAAACAAATAAAAGTTGAATTTTTTAAGAATAACATTTTGTAAGTGTAGGCATATTACCTTAATCTCACTAAATGTGCTTTCTAGAATATTGAACTTGAAGAGATTAACATGTAATTATAAGAAAGCAATGGCCTAATTCTGTGTTGGACGTTTTAACTGCTTATATTTTTATTCTCAACTTTGACTATTTATGAACACTGTGCTGTTCTTATGAATCATTATTTTGGCACTTGTAGCCCTAAACTGTTTGGGCACTAAAACAATAGAAAATCCTAGAGACCATTTAAACAAGTGAAACCAATGTATAAAATAAATCTATGGTTATATTTTCACTTGTTTCCATACTTGAAAACTTGAAAGAAACTCATGTTGGGAAAACTGTTCTATAAATTTTCTAATTATTATCTATAGGTAAGATAGATGTTATCTATAGGTACCCCAGTTATTTGTATATACTGATATGGGACTTAAAACAATCTGCATTTGAAAATTACTCCATACATTAAATTATCCTTACAAATAAACTATGCAGTTACATTGTGTTAACTTTAGGTACCCAGATGTACATCATCATCAGATTATGTGAAGTATTTCTCCTTTATAATTCCATGTTCATCAAACTGCCTCCTTCACACAAGGCAGAATGTCAACTAGGCTTTTACAGTGAAAAGTGAATTTCTGAATCGATTTGTATTTCCAGGGTGAATAAAGTTTGGACTAAGTAATAAGATATGGGCCGTATGATGTTAACATTGTCACCCACTGATTGCCAGGGTTGTTGCAGCTTATTTGACCAGATGGGTGACCATGCTCCCTTCTGTCAACTGTGGTCATTTCTAGGAAGGTTATTAGAGTGAGTCCCTGGGCCCCCTCTTCCTCCCCTCAAAAATCTCAACAGGTTTGATTCTCCCATGTCTCTGGCATTGCTTTGGGACAGGCACTAGTGTGTGTTAATTCTCTGTCCCTCTCAGTTACTGATCCTGAGGTTTTTCAGGGATAGGAGTTAGTTACACACAGAGCATAGGTTTCTGCAGCCACTTCATGGGCAGCCACTCTGCCATCAATGATTTGTCCCAGGCTCGTTCACTCCATTGGAAAATAATGGGTTTATGATTCTTGTTTCCTAGATATTGCTGGACTTGATGTCCTGCTTGAACAAAAGCTAAGAATTTGTTCAAGATTTTAAAACCATTTAGAGGCTCGTATGTAATTATTGTGGCAGTTTTATTTCAAAATGTGTTCAGTGGTGCTTTTCTGGCTAGTCCACAGTGGCTGTGTCTTTAAACATAAAATGAATGGGAACACTCAATTCCTAGTTTTATTTTTTAAAAGGGAACTATTTTGCATGGACGGGATATCTTTTTTGCCTGTTGTTCTGGTTGCCACTGAATTGATTTATAGTTTCTGTACTTTCATTCTTTCTTGCCAAGAGATGATCATGTCCTCCTGCACATGAAAATTCTTTCACTACATGATTTTAAGTCTTCATAGGAATATTTACAAAGTAGTGAATAGCCAGAATATTGCTATGGTTCATTCAGGAGGAAAAAAAAGATAATATACAGGGGTGGGCAAAATAGGTTAAATTACGAACCATCATTACCTAAAACATAAATCATAAGTACTAGGATACAAAATAGTAATAAGAACACAAAGACAAATAATACAAATAAATAATACAATAATTAATAAGTACATAATAAATAAGCTTTGTTTCACATATTCACAACTATAAACCTACTTTTGCCCACCCCTGTATATATTCTGAAACAATGTAATCTGTTTGTTTCTGGTCAGGGTTTTTAATCTTGGCAGAATTCATTGATTTACTTAGTCCTAAATAAACAGGTCCCAACAAGAAACTTTCATTAATCCAATTGTTATCCACAGGAAATTTGTCATGTTCTTCATCAACAAAATGAAAAACTGTATAATCTTGGGGTGTGTGCATGCTCTAAAGTTTTATGCCTTTAATTTACTATATGCATTTAGCCAGTGAAACATAGCAAACAGAATGCTCAATGTGTTCAATTAAGATTAGAATTAGAACTTGTGGAGGACCTATTTTAGTAATGAAGAACAACTAGCCAGGTGGTGCTGACTCAATCATTTGTAGTGTGTGTGTGTGTGTACGCGCGCGTGTGCGTTGTGTGAGTGAAGCTGTAAGCTGCTGCATCTCCTTCTGTACTCTTGGTTCAGTGTGGCACTCCAAGTCTTGTCATAGTGTCTTTAACACTAATCCTCTTGGCATCTTGTAGACATAGTTTTGAGCACTAAAATTGCATTTTATTGTGCTGCCGTCACTACCTTATACTCATCCTTTTTGCTTGTATAAGTCACCTCCATTCTATTTTTACAGTATTGTGTGCCCATCTTGTTTTATGCAGCATCAGCGTGCACTTTTGTTGTTCTCATTCGTGTCCTTTCCAAACATTTAATAGTTTTTATTTTAATTGTTCTTATTTGATAGCTTGAGCCGAGGCTCTGTATTATCTTACAAGAAATTGGGGTTATGGATAATTTCTCAAATGCAGATTGTGCTTTAAAGATTAACTCTCTAAATTTGCTTAACTTGGATTGTCACCAAGTCAGAGCATCTCAGATTGATGAATGATCGGTCCCAGTACCAAAAAGTTTAAATCAAAGCTTAGAGTTGAATTTTAAGTCTTTAATATTGTTTGTGGATTTACATATATTGTATTGTTTATACAATATATCACAGTTTTTTCTTTGTATATTCTTATTGATAAATGGCTGGAAAGTCTTTGACCCCGATTGCATTTCTGTTAAATGTTTGTCTAGAATATGGATTTGGTTTCATTTGTATTGTAACCCAATTAAGTGATTAACATGAGAAAAAAGATGGGAAAAAAATTAAAACCAGTTTTGGGTGCTGAACATTTTTTATACCTTTAAAGATCTGGCTGAAATACCAGAAATAAAATCTCTGAATTGCTGTCAAGCATAAATTTTCCATTTTGAAAAATAAGCTTTTTCTGTTTAAATTGTTTTTTTAAGGCCTTTTGTCAGACTGTTTTGTTCAATGTAAATTTTTTCCATTTCAAACCCTGAAATTATATTTGATTTTCTCTAAGTAATAACAAAATCCAAACGTCTAAATTTAAGCTCCTTATAATTCTAGTATTAACAACTCTTTGCAAACATTTGCATCTTGGAGCTGAACTGAGCCCTGTCGTTGTTAGTGATGATGGCCTGTGATGTGTGCAATGAGACCGAATGCTAATCAATGCTTTGCCTTGGCTTTCTGCTCTGTGTTGTCTTGGTGTTTGCGTCTTACCTCTATGTCTGTGCTATTTGTTCCCTTCCCTGTTCTCTAATCCTGCCCTTCCCCACCTGCCCCTGTTCCTCTCATTGTTCTCACTGACCCATCAATCAACCAACAACGCCCCCCCTTCGTCGTGGTGATCTGCCCTGCTCTGATTGGTGGCTTCGTTGCTTGGGTGGCTGTGTGTTATGATGGACCAGTTCACCCAAGTATGGCCTTCTTGCTGACAGGTATCATTTTTGTGAGAAGTGTTTCACAGAGATCCAGGGGGAGAATGTTACCCTGGGTGACGACCCTTCACAACCCCAAACGTAAGTACCATCCTGTCATTTTTCTTGGGGGTTACTCTTTAATTATTTTTGTTTCTTGTTCATAAGTAAAAGGGAAGTACCACTGCTGTTTTGACTTGTTTGTAGTATATTATATCATATTAACTATTCTCACATTCATACTTTACATGTAGCTGTTTTAGCTGAACACCAGTGCCACTTCCGTGTTCTTCCCTGCACTCAAGACTGTGATGCCATGCAGTTCACTGGTCTCTCTTGACCGTGTTGTGACCCTTCTTTTATTTATTTTTTTTCTTTATTGATTTTTAGAGAGAGGGAGAGGAGGAAGAGGGAGAGAAAGATAGAAACATCGATGAGAAAGAATATTGATTGGCTGCCTCCTGCATGCCCCCCAATGGGGATTTGGCCTACAACCTGGGCATATGCCCTGACCAGGAATCAAACTGGCGACCTCTAGGTGCATGGGTCAACGCTCAACCATTGAGCCACACCGGCCAGGCTGACCTTTCTTTTAAAACACTTGGCTTTTCCTAGTGGCTGTCATCCTCCATTTTGGGAAATTGTGGATTTTCTGTTACACCTAAGAAACCAGGTAACCCTATTCACAGAACTGGCAGTAGCAAAAAAAAAAATGGGTCTTGTATACCTACCTTCATCTTGATCTTTTAAGTTGTGAAGCAAATAGAACACAGATAATGAGCTCCCAGAGTGTGAATGTATCTCCTTCCTTGCTGGAGACTTGACTCTTGCTCACTAGGTCCAATGCAGACAGGCCTGAGTTGGCTCATTCATTCCTTCACTGAGTCTACCTTTTCGTCCCGTTGCCTGCCTTCTGTGGTCAGCTCATTTATATGCTTGAGATGCCTGAAAACCTGGCAGCCACCATGTCTGCCCAGGACTACTAGTGTTCTGGATTCTCTCTTTTCTCTGGACTCTGCCATGATTCCTACCACACTGGCTAGACTGCTAGTGCAATGTCCCCCCACAGGCAACAGGGCCTCCCACTAAAGCAGTTTCCAGCAATGTAGGACACTTACTCTATGACACATGGTTCCTTTATTCTAATGCAAAACAAACCATAGCCACTTACATGACATACAAACCAAAATGACAGATAGTTTACCTATTCAATTTATTTTTCTATTCCTTGTCATCTTAATCTTTTGGTCCTATTGTATGATTAATAATTGGATTGTATAATTCTGTAAATCAGAAGTAATTCACATATACACTGATCATAACAAAAGGACAGTAGAAACCAAATACTCAGCCTTTTAAGAGTAAAATAGCCTCACCCTGGCCAGTTTGGCTCAGCGGTTAGAGCGTCGGCCTGCGGTCCAGAGAGACCCGGGTTTGGTTTCCACTAAGGGCACGTACCTCGGTTGCAGTTTGTCCCCGGCCCTGGTTGGTCATGCGGGTGGCAGCCACTCGATGTGTCCCTTTCACGTCAATGTTTCTCTCTCTCCCTCCCACTCTGTTTGAACAAAAAATAGAAAAAGGTCCTCTGGTGAGGATTTAAAAAAAAAAAAAAAAGGTAAAATATCCTCAGGTAGATGCTGACCTTGTATCATTGAGGGAATATTATAATTAAAAGAACTGGTTATGTCCTGGCTGGGTGACTCGATTGGAGCATTGTCCTATACACCAAAAAGGTTTTAGGTTCAATTCCCGGTCAGGGCGCCTATGTGGGGTGGGGGGCAACCGATTGATGTTTCTCTCTCCCTCCCTATTTCTCTCTCTAAAAATCAATTTTAGCCCTGGCCGGTTTGGCTCAGCGGTTAGAGCGTCGGCCTGTGGTCCCGAGAGACCCGGGTTCGGTTCCCGCTAAGGGCATGTACCTCGGTTGCAGTTTGTCCCTGGCCCTGGTTGGTCGTGCTGGTGGCAGCCACTCGATATGTCCCTTCACGTCGATGTTTCTCTCTCTCTCTCTTCCTCTCTCTCCCTCCCACTCTATCTGAACAAAAAATGTCCTCGGGTGAGGATAAAAAAAAAAAAAAAAAAAAAATCAGTAAAAATCAATTTTAAAAAAACTGCTTACACCAGTTATCAGTTAAATCCAGTAGCCACTCACTATGTAGATTTGATTGAAAATTAACAGGTTTTAATTTCAACACAATCTTGCCGTCATATTTTGACTAGTCCTAATTAAATCTTGTAATAAGTGTTGGTGATAGTGAGGAGGAAATATTCTGAGAAAGAGAAAAATAAATGGTAATGCTTTCTGTAGAATTGAATTTTATATGTCCATGCCATCATTGCATTTACTTGAGATTTTAGCCGACCATTACTTTCATTTGAAGAACTAGTAATAAAATAATATCCCAGAAACTGTAGTTTATACTCAACAGATAATTCAGTTAATTAACATTTTTTTATTTTTTTTAAACAAGGACAATTTCGAAGGATCAGTTTGAAAAGAAGAAAAATGATACCTTAGATCCTGAACCGTGAGTATATAGCTATTTCTTTCTGTCTTTTAGATTTTAGTTTCGGGTCAGGGAATTTTCTCCTTATGATTGAGTTGTGGGAGCAGACATGATAATACTTTGCCTTTGGTGGAATTTTATTGTGTGAAGTTATTTTAGATATGAATTATTCTTTAACTCACACAAAATATGTATGTCTCTGTGACATGTTCTTCAATTACTGAATTTTAACAGTGATAAGATTTAGATGGATGTTTGGTTCTATTAGAACCTCTCTAGTAAGTTGGTCATTGGTGTTTTTAAGAAGCCATTTAGTGTGAATCTTTAGAAACCAAAGGTAGGAATATTTGGTGGAGTATTGCTAGGGAAATTAAAAAACAAAAACCGCCCTGGCCAGTTTGGCTCAGAGGTTGGAGCATCAGCCTGTGGACCAGAGGAGAGTCCCGGGTTTGGTTCTCACTAGGGGCACATACCAAAAAACAAAACAAACAAACAGAATACTCTTAGAAACCACTTTGTGAAAATAAATAATGGGAAGCCTGATGTATGTTTTTGCCACTGTTTTTGGTATGGTGTATTTTCAAAGGGCATTGTCAGATATTTGAATTTCCTTCAGTGCTCTGTGAGAATGCTGTGTTTGCAAAGTTTGCTTTGTGATAGTCCCTAACAAGGCTTCAGAGCTCCTTCAATATGGCATCCCCTTTCAGGTTCCCAAAACCAAGTCCTGAGAGCATCTCAGTGTGTGGAGAGGCCCCTTGTGTTCTATCCCTATGGTGAATGCCCTTTCAGAGCTGCTTGGTGAACACAGGCTCCAGCACCATTGGGTATTTGGGAAGTGTGGCTGTGGTGCGTCCAGAACTGAGAAACAGGTCCTCCCCTCTCTTGGCCCAACCCTCCAGCTTTAAGAAAGCCTATTGCTGCAGTGGAACACACAGACTTTCCACCCAGGCTTCATTTTGAAACCTGACTTTATTTTGGGGAGCTTACTTGTCTCCTACTAGCAGTGCCCAGACTGGGTACACATTGACTGCCAGAGCTCCAGCCTGAGCAAAATGCCTAGTGCATGAGGGAGTACCTCCCCAGGGCTTTAATGACCAGTGGATTGTTTATCCTGGTTGTCTAGTTCCCTATTCATATATGTTCTCCCCTGTTGTTTTTCAGTTTCACGATGATTTATATTCATCTTTCAATTTCAAAATAGATTATACTGGAATATTCATTGCTAGGCAGTGGGCAACACAGGTGAATCAAGGCAGGGGGCTTTGTCCTGCAGTACAAGAGACAGATGGATTGTGGCACAGACAGCAGGAGGCAGTAAGATGGTCCAGAGTTGAGGGGTCCTGTTCTAAGGCATAATGGTATTCCAGAAAAGGTGACACATCTGGGAGCAGGTGTTGGGAAGAGTAAGAGTATTCTAGACACAAAGGAGTGAAGGAACATAAGATACTCAACAGCACCACAGGTAAGCTCAAGTGGTTGAGAGGTAGGGGAAGTGGATGGAGCCCCATGAGATGTGGAGGAAAGGCACTAGGTGCAGAGCCCCTTACACTGCTCTTTGACTTGTAGATTTTCTCCTGGGTGTGCTGGGAGGTTTGGGGGGATATCATTGGCTTCTGTTACGAAAAGATCACCCTGGATCTATGAGGTGGATTCACCAAAGAGGGAGACTTTGCTCCCTAGTAGAGAAGGTAGTTTGCTCTCTAGTAGGGAAGCAGCTTAGGCAGGAAGTGGAAAGCCAACCTGAATAGCTTTCTGGTGGAAAAGACTACATTGGGAGGTGAGGAAAGGGCCAATCCAGATGGTAGCTAGCGGGTGAGGAAAGGGCCAGTCTAGGTGGCAGTTTAGGTAACCGCATGAATAAAAACACAAGAAGGAGAGTCAACCAATTGGTTAGTAATAGAAGGGGAGAGAGGTCGAAATTCAAAATTGATAGACGGGTCTAGAACCATATATCCTTTTTTTTTTTTAAATTCCTCTTCCTTGACATTGAAGGGAAGGACTTAAGAATGTGAATGTCTTTGGAGCAGGCACAGAAACTGAGGAAGTTATTGCCTACTGACCTTTTAAATTCTTAACCGAGCTCAACTGCTGAAATTTCAGAGAAGGAGCTGGTTGGCAGTGATGGAGTCCTTGGGGAGGGAGTGAAGGTTCAGCATGGGGTTGCCAGAGTATACTCAAGACAGCCAGTTAATGGTGGTGGTGATTTGCACAGTTTTGCATGTGTGTCCTCCAGCAGAGCAGGAACAGAGAAGCTGGGTTAGACTCGATTTGTGGTTGAAGCCTTGCTCAGCAAGGACAGTGGAAAGATTGGGGGCTTGATAGACAATAGTGAATGCTTGTGTCAGGGAACAGGCTCAGTATCCAGGCTTATTGGAAGAGCCTGAACTCGAGAATTTGGGGGAAATGTACTTTTAATAGGTTTTGACCTTTAATTAAGTATGTTCGCAATTAAGCTTTCCAGGTGAGCTTGGATGGGGACTGCAGCAGAGTGGGCAAGTGCTCAGTATCCCCTTGCTCTCCAGTGTTTACTTGAATAAGGACTGCCATTTACCAGTCAGCTTGGGACTTCCCACCTTTGTGACTAAGAACAGACATTTCTTGTGCTTAGGCATAAGAATAAGTGTTTATGCCCTGGCCGGTTTGGCTCAACGGTTAGAGCCATCGGCCCGCGGACTAGAGAATCCTGGGTTCAGTTCCCGCTCAGGGCACGTACCTCCATTGTAGTTTGTCCCCGGCCATGGTTGGGATCGTGTGGGTGGCAACCACTCGATGTGTCTCTTTCACATCAATGTTTCTCTCTCTCTCTTTCTCCTTCTCTCCTTCCTGCTCTATCTGAAGATAAATGCGCAAAAAAAAAAAAAAGTCAAGTGAGGATAAAAATAAATAAATGTTTATAACACTGAAAGTAATTGTTCTCTGTTACTAAAGTCAGTTTAGGCATGTGCAGTTTCTTAGGGCAAGTGTTGGTCTTCAAGATGTGTAGTACTGTCAGAAATACTGGCCCATAAAATGTACCTTTATTATAGCACTTTTTAAAAGTAGGGTTCGTGCCCTGGCCAGTATGGTTCAGCGGTTAGAGCGTCGGCCTGCAGTCTGGAGAGACCTGGGTTTGGTTCCCGCTAAGGGCGTGAACCTTGGTTGCAGTTTGCCCCTGACCCTGGTTGGTCGTGCGGGCGGCAGCCACTTGATGTGTCCCTTTCACGTTGATGTTTCTCTCTCTTCCTCTCTCTCTCTCTCCTACTCTATCTGAACAAAAAATGGGAAAATGTCCTCAGATGAGGATAAAAAAATAAAAAATAAATAAAAGTAGGGTTTGTTCCTGATTACAAAGGAGATTGGGAGAAGAGGAATGAGGCATGTTCAAAGAAGGGGAAAAAGTCAGCTTTTTCTACAGAAAATATACTGGTGCATTTTTAAAGTACAACTGAATCAGTCAACAGATGCATTAATGCCAGATGCTCGAAGTAATCAAGAGGAAAAGGTGTGAACAGACCACTCTGTTGTGTGGTTCTGTGTGCATTTCAGTGTGCTTTCTTTGTCTTCTAGTTTTGTTGATTGCAAGGAGTGTGGCCGGAAGATGCATCAGATTTGTGTTTTACACTATGATATCATTTGGCCGTCAGGGTGAGTAATTTCCTGTGTTCTTGGGAAAAGTAAAGCAGTTTTGCAGATTGGAGGGGAGGGTGCCTGCTGCTGCTGCTGCTTCTGCTGCTGCATTTCATTCATTGTTGTCAGCAAGAATTCAGCAATTAAGATAGATGGCAGTTGGTTCTAAATTTTAAGTCTTAACTGTGTTTGCCTGCTTTAGGAATTGTAGAATCAAAGCAGTCTGCCTCTTCACTTTTGTATAATGATGTGATTTAAACTGCCAATGAAGTATTTTAATGCTGCATTTCCCTAGTTTGGCAACGTATACTGTTTTATATAATCTGATCACGCCCATTATGTTTTTACAGCTTTGTGTGTGACAACTGCTTAAAGAAAACTGGCAGGACTCGAAAAGAAAACAAATTCAGTGCTAAGAGTAAGTTGTGAAAGGATTTCTGTCTCCTGGTCTGTATATTGTAGAAGTTTGTATAATTATCCAGTTTTCCTTTGGTTCCTCAACACGTGGCTCTAAAGCTAATTTATCTGTGAGTTTGTATTTTTCTTGTCTTCCCCTAAAGAGAACCATTTGACCTGATCATTATGTCAGAATCAGCTTTATGATCAATCTATGTTTGAGATGAAAGTTTAGAAAGCTTAGATATATAGGAAACTGTAAATTCTGAGAGAGCAAGTTTGTCAGCAGATCCTTCTCAAGGAGCTTAGACCTCCTCCAAAACACACACGCTCGTGTGCACACACACGCTCGTGTGCGTGCGCATGCGCGCGCGCTCTCTCTCTCTCTCTCTCTCTGTATCTCTATCTCTACCTCTATCTCTATCTCTCTGATGTTCTGTCTGGGACCTTGTATGGGGAGCTGCTTGCCCATTACTAGCTATGGACCCTGCTGTTGTGAGGGGTGACCCTCTTGGGTTCCCCGGGAATTGGCCACCATCCACCCAGGATTGGTAGGAGCCTAGTCTGCACAAAGACTTGTTGGGAATGTCACTGCTGCATTTAGAGTGGCTGTTACTATCTGTTTATGATAGCAGTCCATTGCTACTAAAAGTAACTTTTCATAAGTAGTTCTGATTTTTTTTTTTAACAGCTGTCATTCTTTTCAAAAGCGTATGATATGTAACCTTTTTCACTTGGTTCTCAAGTAGTGGGGCCACCTTCCACAGCATGGCCTTCCCAGGCTGTCCTTTTACTGAGTTAAATTTTTTTTCTCTATTGATTTTTAGAGAGGAAGAGAGGGGAGAGACAGATAGAAACATCGATGAGAGAGAACATCAAGGGGCCGCCTCCTGCATGCCCGGCACTGGGGGTTGGGCCAGCGACCTCTTGGTACATGAGTTGACGCTCACCCACTGAGCTACACCAGCCAGGCCCTTTGGCTGAGTTGATAACGAACCTGGATAGGAAAGCTACCTGCAGCAGAGCCTTAAAGCATACCTACCCAGTACTCCCTGCAGCTCTCACCTTTTTCCAGCAGAACAAGTGACTGGCACTCTGCTCAGGATGTCCACAGCAAGCCTGAGGCCATCTGAAGTGCTGGGAACAGAAGAGAGGGAGAATGGAGGGAGAGAACACATGCAGGGTGAAGAAGGGGAAGTGAAGCAGGCAAGGAGGAAACCACTCCATAGGCTTCCAAGTCATTGTCAATTCAAGTTTAAACTCTGTAGTTACTAAAATCTATAGTTATCCTATATCTTAAACTCATTTTTGTAAAACATTTTGAAATGCTGAGGAACTCTTTGCCTATTGTAATATTTCTCTTTAGATTCGAGTTTCTCAGCTGAGCCACTGTTGACAGTCGGGACCAGATAATTCTTTGTTATGATAGCTGTCCCGTGCTTTGTAGAATTTTAGCAGCGTCCCTGGCCTTGGTCCACTAGATCAGTGACACTACCCCTACCCTCACCCTCATGAGTGGTGACCATCAGAAATATCTCCAGACCTTTCCAGATGTGCCCTGAAGGGGCACATTTGCCCCCAGGTGAAAAGCCCTACTTTAGAGGATCCATTCTGAGTAAGGTCACTAAAGTAGGTCAGCAACTTAGAAACACTTGCCTAGGCCATAGCTGTGGTGATCAAATGAAATTACCAGGAGAGTTAGGCCTCACTAGAAGAGTAGCTTCAGCTGGAAGGCAAAAGGGTAGAGATGGGGGTATGGGGGTCACAGAAGAGTTCAAGAGCTGGCCCAGCTCCCACACCACCCCAGTGTCCAGAGAATAGTAGAGAAAGACACATGGACCTTTGATAGATGATCTTTAGGGTTTAAGATCGAGGATATTTGCTTACAGAAAAGGACCTCAGAAGTCTAGTGTCAGTGACCCCTTATATTTTGGTTTGAATAGTCTTTGCGAGTTTTGTAGATCACAAAGAAAAGTTGGCCTCATTCATATTTACACTGAGTACTAGAAATGTCTTTCAGCTGCTAATCAGTGAATGATAGTCACAACTGACCATCCACCCAAAGCCACCTCCCTACCTTACACCACACATGTAACTCAACTTCGGGTGGTTAAAGGGAACACCTGCAAATGCACTCAAGGTCACAGTAAGAGTGTTTTTACTATGTTGGGTTATTAAAAACCTTCCTAAAAAAAAAAGAAGAAGAAGAATGAGAAAGCAATAGGCTAAAGGATTTGATCACAGAAAGAGAAATAAAAATACATGCCACCCCACCCCCATCCCCCACCAAGGCTGGAGGAAGGGCCTGCTGCATAAATACCGGGAGACCTGAAATACCTTCATGTGTGCATCACATGGATGAGAATCGCTCTGCTTTCCTCCAGGAGAAATTGCATCCCCAGTTATTTGTATCTCTGAGCTTGTGCTGGCTGCTTTCTGTTTTCATTGTACCTTCCTATATGTAATACCTGTGCTCTTCTCATGGGGAGCAGCTCTCCAGCCCTCTTTACATTTCACAGTACTCAGTTTGGTGCTTATTGTCACAGATTGTCTTAAGTATCTCGTTTTTTAGTGCAGGTAACTCAGGTGATTTGAAGAAAAAAGTAAAGGCCTAGTTTTATTTTATTTATTAGTTCCGTTTATTGATTTTTAGAGAGAGAGGGAAAGAGAAACACTGATGTGAGAGCAAGCGTAACATAAATTGGCTTCCTCCCAAAAACCTCCACACCAGGGATTGAGCCCAAAACCCAGTCATTCCCTTGACCAGGAATCAAACCGGCAACCTCCTGGTGGTGTACAGAACAACGCCCAGCCTACTTAGCCACACTGGCCAAGGCAAAAGACCTAATTTTAAAGGTCCTTCCATTTGCTTTTTGAAAATCATAGTATGTGGGTCATATTTTCATAAGGAAAGGGGGATTCCCTCACTACAGTGGCCCGTGTTAGCTGTGTCCTCCCTTCTGAATTGGAAACTGCCTCATGAGGGAACAAAACGTACTCAGCAGCAGCATGGAGAGGGAATGGGGGAACACAGACAACAACATGAAACTTTTCTTCAGGGACTTCACAAAGACAAGACAAGTTGGCCTGTGGGTCCCTTGCAGCTAATGTTGCATTTCTCAGGATAGCTGTCTCAGGTATGGGGTATGCATAATATAAGAGGTCCAGAGTGTACAGGGTACATCTTCATCAGCATGTACTATAGATCACAAATCCACTCCCACTCATTTTTATAGCTTTTCAAGTTTTTATTTTCCTGTGAGGTTTTTATTTTATTGCCATTGTATTTTTTTTCCTTTTTAAATCATTTTTCTTGAGGTGTAACGTACATCAAAAAAACTCTACCACTGGTATGTTTATTGTAGAAAAGTGGAATTAGTCTAAATGTTCCATATATTTCTTAACCTCAGTTAAGAATCTTCTGAAATGCTAAATAGCTTTTAAGAAACATTTCTGCCCTGGCCGGTTTGGCTCAGCGGTTAGAGCGTCGACCTGCGGTCCGGAGAGACCCGGGTTCGGTTCCCGCTAAGGGCACGTACTTCGGTTGCAGTTTGTCCCCGGCCCTGGTTGGTCGTGCAGATGGCAGCCACTCGATGTGTCCCTTCACGTCGATGTTTCTCTCACTCTCTCTCTCTTCCTCTCTCTCCCTCCCACTCTATCTGTACAAAAAATGGAAAAATATCTTCGGGTGAGGATAAAAAAAAAAAAAAGAAACATTTCTTACTTGGCTGGTGTGGCTCAGTTGAGTGCCATCCCATGCACCAAGAGAGGTCATAGGTACCCATCAGGGCACATGTAGTTGGGTTTGATCCCCATAGGGGGTGTGCAGGAGGCAGTCGATTGATGTTTCTCTCTCACCAATGTTTTTATCTGTCTCCTTCTCCCTTCCTCTCTCTCTAAAAAATCAATTAAAAAAATAAAACAGCCCTGGCCAGTTTGGCTCAGCGATTAGAGCATTGGCCTGCAGACCAAGAAGTCTCGGGTTCAGTTTCCGCTAAGGGCACATACCTCGGTTGTGGTTTGTCCCCAGCCTCAGTTGGGGTCATGTGTGTGGCAGCCAGTGGCTGTGTCTTCCTCACATTGATGTTTCTCTCTCTCTCTCTCACCCCCTCTCTCCCTCCCGCTCTATCTGAAGATAAATGCAAAAAAAAAATGTCCTTGGGTGAGGACATTTTTTTTCTCATTAGTGTTGTAAATATTTTTATTTATCCTCACTCAAGGATATTTTTCCATTGATTTTCAGATAGAGAGGGAGGGAGGGAGGGAGGGAGAGAAACATTGATTGGTTGCCTCCTACACGACCCCAACCAGGGCCAGGGATCGAACTGCAACCGAGGTATGTGCCCTTGACCAGAATGGAACTTGTGACTCTTTAGTCTGAGGGTTGATGCTCTAACTGTGGACCCAAACTGACCAGGGCTTGTAAATAGTTAAAAATCAATAAATATAAAGAAAAAGCTTTAAAATCTCATTATATATAAATAATCGTTATGAACCTTGTGTTACTCTCACTGTTAGTCTTTTTCCTGTGTGCAAGGAGTTTTTTAATGCTGTGACTAATGTTATGCCTCTGGGTAGCTTGCTCTATATCCCCTGTCACAGTGGGCCATGCCTGGGCAGTCCCTCGGAGAAAGGGTTGTGGAAGGGAGGAGGAGCCTACCCTGGAATGGAGCTGGGGCAGGTCTGGGTACCAAGACAGTGTCCGTGTGCTTGCCCTGATAGGAACACACAGAATCAGTTGGCCTTGGGATGTTCTGACCATGCGCTCTGTCTTAACTCTGTAGTGGGGACTCTCTCAAAGCTGGGCAGAAAGGGAAGAATGAGTCAAGGAATTCATGTTCACCAACCCTGCCCTCTTCCAGGAAAAACAGTGGCAGGCTCCTTGCTTCCATTAGAGTTGTGGTGTTGCACAGCTGTGAACCTGAACAGCCATGTGTGGGAGTACCCAGGACCAGCTCTCTGCCTCACTAGGGCCTTGGAGGGGGCGAGCAAAAGGCTGATGGGCACGGCATGGCTCTCCTCATGACTGCCTCTCCCACTTTACTCCACAGCCCATCTTCTTTCAGATTCAGGTCCACCTTCATGGCTCTTCTGCCACTTATAATTCAAAAAAGACAGAACTATCTGGGCCCTTGATGGCAACTTTTCAGGTGTAGAATGCTTGTGATCCCAGAGTACCCCTTTCCTTCATAAAACACTCACCTCATAGGACAGACTGGAGCCCTTCTAGATTTAGAGAACATTCTTTTATTTTTATCTTCGCCCAATGATGTTTGTATTGATTTTGAGAAGGGGGGGGTGGCGGCGTCAAGAGAGAAACAGCAATTGGTTGCCTCTCCTATGCACCCCAACCGGGCATTGAACCTGCAACTTAGGTATGTGCCCTGACCGGAAATCGAACCCACAATCTTATGGTGTATGGGATGACGGTCCAACCAAATGAGCCATCCTGCCAGGGCAGAATGTTAATTTTTTTTAAATATATCAGACTGCCCTGAAGGAAAAAGGTGCATTCTTTGGCCTCGGTTGCCTTCTCCATAGTCCTTCTGAAGCCCTCTCACCTGCTCGTACTAAACTTTTCAGGACTGCAGACCACACGGTTGGGAAACCACTTAGAAGACCGAGTCAACAAGTTTTTGCGGCGACAGAATCATCCTGAAGCCGGGGAAGTCTTTGTTCGAGTGGTGGCCAGCTCAGACAAGACTGTGGAGGTCAAGCCTGGGATGAAATCACGGTTTGTGTGCAGACATTGTGCCATTTTCTAAAACAGCACTGTTCCAGTATTTACCCCACCTCGCTAACAAAAGCCCTGCTTTCTGGCAAGGCTTTTGCATAATTTAAAGGCTTTTCAGTGGTTAGTATGTAGCAGATCTTTCTCTCCATCCCAAATTCATTAGAGAAGGTAAAACTCCCAGTCGCGGGAAAGTGTCACAAGGAATGGGATCACAAATCCAAGCTGCTTGGGCCAGTGGGAAGGGAAGAGTTCTGGGCTGGTAGTCAGAAGAAGTGACAGGCCTTTATGTCCTCTGTCCTAAGCGGGTTTAGAGCAGTACATCTAGATTGGAAAGTACCTTATAAACAATGATGCGTGCAAATATTATATTCTGACTTTTGTTTCAGGTTTGTGGACTCTGGGGAAATGTCTGAATCTTTCCCATATCGAACCAAAGCTCTCTTTGCTTTTGAGGAAATTGATGGAGTGGATGTATGCTTCTTTGGGATGCATGTCCAAGAATATGGCTCTGATTGCCCCCCTCCAAACACAAGGTAGTCCTCTATCTCTTTTTAGGGGGCGTTATTCTGTTATAACAGACTGAGGCTCTGTGTGTCTTAGAGAACCTATGTACTTTAGAGCTGGGTTTAAATGAAATAATCCAGGCTTGATTAACCAAACTAATTAGTTTAGGTTTCCTCTAAGCCAGTGAAAAGTCAAGGGTTTTTAACAACTATTTCAAGTCTGTTTTGTGTTTTGAGTTCTTGTGGGTACTGGTTCCGGTCTTGCTGTTGTCCCTGTCTTAACTTGGGGCAGGTAGACCCACAGAGAATGGGTTGGGGACCACTCCATGAGCCTGGACATTCTCTGATACACCTAGAAAAATGAAGCACCTCTGTGAAGAGTTCTTTCATGTTCATTCTAGAATCTGGGTGAGAGGGAATTGAAGAAAAGGCTTTTCTTAGTTTGCCCTGATCTTTCCATGGTTCTCCATGGTGAATGATGCCAGTGCTTCGCAGTTTGGTGATAGAATTGGAGTTCATTTTATTGATTGGCAGTGGCAGTTGGCAGTGGAAGTTTTCTTATGTTTGTGGCCAGTGTAAATGCTATCAAAACAAAATTTATTTCTGTAGCTTCTTTTAAATGGTGTTTGCTTTCAAGTTTGGGGGGGGTACCCTGAACTTTCAATTAATTTCTCTCCCCTACCCCACTCCCAGGCGTGTATATATATCTTATCTGGACAGTATTCATTTCTTCCGGCCCCGATGCCTTCGGACTGCCGTTTACCATGAGATCCTTATTGGATATTTAGAATATGTGAAGAAATTGGGGTGAGTTGCATTCAAATTTTCTAGAACTAATAAAAGCTGTTTTTCATTTCCACCATATGTTTAATTTGTGAAATAATGAGAGTGTTTCTATTTTAACATCCTTTGCTGGATTCTGAAGTCTCCAGAGCTCCTCTAGGTGCTCTCAGGACTTCTCAGCACAGTGCATGTGCTTTTCCTGCCTTCTGCATTCTTTCAGTTATTTTTCCATTCTCGTTTCTTTTTAAAACAAATTTTATTGAAGTATATTTTATACATTATAAATTCACCTATTTCAGGTGTACACTTCACTGACTTTTAGCAACTTTATGGAGTGGTGTAACCAGCACCAGTAATCAGTCTCAGAACATTGTCATCCCCCAGTAAGATCCCCATGCCCATTTGCTGTTAATCCCTGTTCCACACTGCCCCCATCGACCACTAATCTACTTTCTGTCCCCATAAATTTGCCTTTTCTGGGTGTTACATATGAATGGAAACCTCCAAGCTGTAGTCTCTTGCATATGACTTTTTTCTCTTACCACTGTTGTTGTGTTCTAGATCTGTCATATTCCTTTCCCAATTTTGAAAAAATTGGAGGTTTGATTTAAGTGTCTTAAACAGAATAAGATTTATTTTAACTTTAACCCTTAACAGGAAATACCCTTTTCTATGTGCAGAAGAAAATAGATAAGAAATTCAGTGCAGCACTGGCCAGTTTGGCTCAGCAGTTAGAGTGTCGGCCCATGGTTAGTGTCAGCCCACGGACCAGAGAGTCCCAGGTTTGGTTAAGGCAGTGATTCTCAACCTTCCTAATGTTACGACCCTTTAATACAGTTTCTCGTGTTGTGGTGACCCCCAACCATAAAATTATTGTCATTGCTACTTCATAACTGTAATTTTGCTGTTGTTATGTCTTAGGCGACCCCTGTGAAAGGGTCATTCGACCCCCAAAGGGGTCACAACCCACAGGTTGAGACCGCTGCAAGGGCACGTACCTCGGTTGCAGTTTGTCCCCGGCCCCGTGTTGGGGTTGTGTGGGTTGCAGCCAGTCGATATGTCTCTCTCACATTGATGTTTCTCTCTCTCCCTCCCCCTCCTCTATCTTAAGATAAATGCAAAAATATCCTCAGGTGAGGATAAAGAAAGAAAGAAAGAAAAAAAGAAAAAAGAAATCCAGTGCGTCCCTAGGTAGAAGCCATCTGATACACCTGATGAGTCTGTCTCCCCAGGCTTTCTCCTGTGCTCACAGGTTCCTGCACAGCCTAGGCCCCTGCCCAATGTACACACTTTGAGAAGGAAGCATCTTAGGGCTGACTTCCAGGCGTGCATTTGTGCAATCTAGAGAGTTTTGGCCTTAGCCACACATCCCCCACTCCCAGCACACTGGTTTGGAACCTCTCAAAGCGACTTATACATTCTGCCACAAGCACTGTGGTCATTTCTTTGCTTTCTCTTTTCTTTATGGTTATTTCTGTTCTTGCTTTGGTCCCTGTTCCTCACCTGTTACTCCTTGAAAGCAGGGACATTTTGCTCAACACTTTCATCTGAATTATGTGTGTGTGTCCTGCAGGTATGTGACAGGACACATCTGGGCCTGTCCCCCAAGTGAAGGAGACGACTACATCTTCCATTGCCACCCCCCTGATCAAAAAATCCCAAAACCGAAGCGCCTGCAAGAGTGGTACAAAAAGATGCTGGACAAAGCTTTTGCAGAGCGGATCATCCATGACTACAAGGTACCCGTGCTTGCTGAAGGAGGGCGTGCAGTGGCTTTGTCACCACTAATTTACGTGTGTCTTCCTCTCACACTCACATATGCTAGAATTATATTCACCTATGAGGATTATAAAGCAAAAAAAGGGGGGGTATGAGATGAAAATGTAGAATTATCTTCTCTGTAGTCTATCAAGATTTTTAGTTGACAGTCTGAAAGCAGTGCTTTTGTGTTACTTGTGTAAATTGGCTGACTGTGGCCATTGTACACCAAGGCTGCACCGAGATCCTCTTCAGTGTCATGGTCCCGCTCTGCACCCTCCTCAGGAGCTTCACTTGAGTCCCCTGTATCACTGCTATGCTTTCTTCACTCTCCAGGACATTTTCAAACAAGCAACTGAAGACAGGCTTACCAGTGCCAAGGAACTGCCCTATTTTGAGGGTGACTTCTGGCCCAATGTGTTGGAGGAGAGCATTAAGGAGCTAGAACAAGAAGAAGAAGAGAGGAAGAAGGAAGAGAGCACTGCGGCCAGTGAAACCACAGAGGTAAAGGCCCCATGTCCCCACTCCCACCCCTCACGGAATGTCTGGTGGCCCCAGATATGTGCGCTGAAGGACGAGTTATGACAGGTTGGAGAGTGAACTTGTGCTGTTGAGTTCATTGGATATGGCCTTCATTTTTGTGGTGAGGTAGCATAACCCCACCTTGTCACCATGTCTGACAGGTTTGGGGCCTAGGAGCACAGTCCACATTGGTTACTGAATGGGTTGAAATGTGGGCACTGGAAACCCATCACCTAATAGAACGGGACAGGAGGTGCTTGCTCCAGCATCTCTGGGCAGAACAGAAATGGCCAAGACACAGAAAGATGAGAGAGGTGGGCATCCTGCCAGGGAGCCCAGGACAGAGACAGAGACACAGATGCATCACAGCCAGGGGCCAATTTAAAAAGTACTTTACGCTCTGGCCAGTTTGGCTCAGCGAGTCCTGGGTTCGGTTTCCGCTAAGGGCACGTACCTCGGTTGCAGTTTGTCCTCAGCCCCAGTTGGGGTCATGTGGGTGGCAACCAGTCAATGTGTCTCTCTCACACTGATGTTTCTCTCTCTCACTCTTCCTCCCTCTCTCCCTGGGATCCACTGTATCTGAAGATAAATGCAAAAATGTCCTTGAGTGAGGATTTTTTTAAAAAGTACTTTACACACACACCCACTGCTCTCCTGTGGTGTTCACACTCGTGCATTCACTCTGTTTCCTAAGTCCCTGCTGTGCACAGGTATGGGCCTGAGCAGTACAGTGAGAACTAAGGAAACACCATCCCAGCCCTTGAGGGGTATACAGTCGTCCCTCGTTTATCGTAGTTAATTCGTTCCAGACTCTAGCAGTTGCACCTGGGGTTGAAGGATTCCTGGGGTGCTCGAATACACAGGCCTACGGTCCATATGTACAGTAATTTTAATTATAATACAGGGGTGTATAATTGACTCAGACAACTGAGCGCACGCCCTATCATTTTCACTGTCTCAATCAACTTTTTAATGAATATATTTGAAAAAAACGTGATAGAGTGAAGCCATGAAAGTTGAAGCACGAAGTGGCAAGGGCGACTATATGTTCTAGTAGGAGAAACAGAAACGCATGCCCAGCACACTCTGAGGTAGTGGTGAAAGCTGTGGAGAAAAGGAAGCACAGGGAAGAGGAGGGATGGGGGCACTTCCGGGAAGGGCAGAGAGAAGGGGTTTGTTGGGGCAGAGGCATCTGAGCAGAGACTAACCTGATGAGAAGGAACCCACAGGATCCTGGAGAGAAAGAGCTTCAAGCAGGAAGAGGAGAGACATAGGCATCAAAGTTGTGAGCAAGTGTGCCATGCTTTGGGGTGTCAAGTAAGACATGGTGGTTTCAGTTTGGCTTGTAGCTGTACAGGCTGTGAGAGAGATGCTGTGTATTTTGAGAGTCGCAACCCCAGAATTTGGGGTGGATTTTTGTGGCATGTAAGGAAAATCCTGGGTCAAGGCTGCCTGCTATCTGTTGCTGCCTCTACCTGACAGATGAGAAGAGGGAGAGCATATTTGGGGGAAGAAGTCAAGAATTGGCTGCAGACATGTTCATGTCGAAATGTCTATAAACATCCAAGGGGAGCCCTGGCTGGTTTGCCTCACCGGTTAGAGTGTCACCTGCAGACCAAAGGGTAGTGGGTTCGATTCCCAGTCCAGGACATGTACCTGGGTTGCAGGTGCTATCCCTGGCCCTAGTTGGAGTCGTGCAGGAGGAACCAATTGATGTGTGTCTCTCACATCGATGTTTTTCCCTTCCTCTGCCTCTCCCTCCCAGTCTAAAAATCAATGGGAAAACATCCTTGGCTGAGGATTAACAACAACAACAACAAAAATCCAAGGGGAGCTATGCAAGCCTGGGGCCCTCACAGGTGCACTTTGGGGGCTATGTGGGGCTGGCATTTAAAACCAGGGGTTGCTTAGTGGCTGCTATGTACCAGGAAAGGTGTGCTTCACCAGTAGGTCTCACACTCAACTAACCTTAGAAGAGTGTGCCTGACTTTAGCAGAAATTCAGAGTCAGTGGGAGAAGGACCAGAGCTGATCTGTGAACTCGAGGTCCTCCTATGTGTCCTCCACTGCCAAACACCTCTGGATGGGAGGTGGTCTAAGTCAGAATGTGCATCCCAAGTTGTAGAGGACTGTGGGAGGGTTATGGCAGGGGGAGGAGAGTCTGCCTTGACGTTGGAGATCCCATTAGAGAGGAACTTTATGCAGGGGAGCAATGCAGGCCCCAATCAATAGGTCCTGTCCAAGCCCTGGCCTGTTTGGCTCAGAGGTTAGAGCGGTCCAGGGACCACATGCCTGCCTCTGGCCTGGTGGTGGTGGGGTTTTCTGGGAGATAGAAATAGTCAAGGGCTGGCACCTGAGCTGGCAATTGCTAACCATGGACTCGCATGTGGTGGAGAGCACAGGACGTGAAGGTGAGGGATGGAGACGCCATTCTGTGTGTCTAGTTTACATAACTAAGGATTGGCTTAGGTATGGACAAAACTTGTGATGGAATACTGCTTTGCCATTAAGTGGTCTTTGCCCTGCCAGTGTAGATCAGTGGTTACATCATTAACCCAAGGACTGAAGGATGTCGGGTTCAGTTCCTGATCAAAGGCATGTACCTGGGTTGCAGGTTTGATCCCCAGCTCCTGGTCAGGGTGTGCATGGGAAGCAACTAATCAATGTGTCTCTCACATCAATGTCACCTCATCCACGTAGTCTCCTTCTGTTCTCTCTAAAAATCAATGGAAAAAATATCCTCAGGTGAGGCTTAACCAAAAAAAAAAAAATGGTCTTCAGTGAGAGAAATGGGAAGATGCTTGCCATAGTGGGGAAGAAACAGGATGCAACCTCAACTCACGTGTGTAACCCCAACTTTGTAAAGAAAAATACACAAAGTAAATATGCATAGCTGCTATTGCTTTGGTGGCATATTATTTGTTATTTGGCTACATTTTCTAAACTGTACAGTGAATTTATTTCATAACTTTTAACATATAGGCTTTATGTGTTAGAATAAAGGCTTACAGAAAACTTGAGAGGATGGTACAGAGTTGTGTGTATTTTAGTACCAGTTTCTCCTGCTGGCATCTTACATTGATGTGTTGCATTTGTTACAGTTGCTGAACCAATATTGATACATCATTGTTAACCAGAGTCCAAAGTTCATTCAGTGTCCTTTTCTGATCTGGGTTTACATTACATCCCACTGTCAAGACCCCTTGGTCCCCTCCTGGCTCTTTCTCAGATGTGCCTCGGAGGTGGTGGTAGAGGTAGAGGTTTGTAACTTACTTCCCCTAGAGTGACACTCCTTTCAGCTGTGTGTGTGTCTGCCTCCCCCCAGCCCCTCTTCCTCTCCCTCCCTCTTTCTCCTTCTCTCGCCCTCTCTCCCCTTGTTAGAAACTAGGTCCTTCGAACCAGACCAAGTGAGTGTTCCTGCCTTGAAACCTAAATGACTAAGAGCCTGAGTTCTTCCCAGAGTAGGAGTATTTTAACTGATCAGCAGAACCCCTTACACTTAAGCCAAGTGCAGCACTAATGGTAGTTTGAGGCTTAGAGAATGGGAACAGGATATCAAGGAGATGTCCTACGTTCTTGCGGCCTTGCTTGGGATCTGGAGAGGCTACTTTCAAAACCCTGCTTTTGTCCTTGCAGCAGCTTCTTTTTTAGCACCTTTCCCGTTTCTCTCACACGTGGTGAATGGTTGGAGCCTTTCACAAGGCAAAGAATAAGCCAGTGGGCATGCAGGATATGCCATGGAGCTGCAGGTATCTAGTGGAATGATGTGGAACAATGTAAAATTGCTTCCTCTCCCTCATTCATTATATTTTAAATTAGCATCCCAGGTGTGTTCTTCCCTCAAGACGTAACGTGATCTGTGGCCTTCTTGGCACAGGCCATACTTGCTCTATATTTATCTATCACCACTGTGCCCATTGGGATTTTGGCTGAGTGCATAGGCCCTGCTTCTCCATCCTCATCATTTTTCCCCCAGCAGTTTCTCTGAAGGCAGCAATGTGTTTATAGCCCATACCGGTAGGGGTCTGCCCGGTGGTGCTTCCTAGAGTCCCCAGGGCTTGGAGCTGGGAGTCCTGACTGGATACTGGACCTGGAGGAGGAGGCTGGGCTTGTCTGACAACTCTGCATGTTGTTGCAGGGCAGCCAGGGTGACAGCAAGAATGCCAAGAAAAAGAACAACAAGAAAACCAACAAGAATAAAAGCAGTATCAGCCGGGCCAACAAGAAGAAACCCAGTATGCCCAACGTGTCCAACGACTTGTCCCAGAAGCTCTATGCCACCATGGAGAAACACAAAGAGGTGAAATGCAGGGCAGGCTGCAGAGCCCAGCACTTGTGCTCCTCTGGGCCAAGATGAAGGAGGGTGGGGGTTGCTGACGAAGCCACAACCCTGCCCCTGGCCAAGAGAAGGGAGAAGGCATGGTGGCATTCATCTGGTGCTTCCCACTATATGGGAAGACCAGCCCCTAGACAGCAAAGTTGGCTAGTTGGGTAACATCACCAAGTCATTTTATCCCGAGGGAGTTGGGCCTTTGACATACACCTCAGTTCTGCAGGCTGGGGTAGCCTGGGACCCTCCAGAGGCAGTTCTTCTCAGTACCTCTCTCTGTGGGCTGACATACTCCTTCTGTTCTTCCTGCAGGTCTTCTTTGTGATCCACCTCCATGCTGGGCCTGTCATCAATACGCTGCCCCCTATTGTTGACCCAGACCCCCTGCTCAGCTGCGACCTCATGGATGGGCGCGATGCTTTCCTCACCCTTGCCAGGGATAAGCACTGGGAGTTCTCCTCCCTAAGGCGGTCCAAGTGGTCCACGCTGTGCATGCTAGTGGAGTTGCACACCCAGGGCCAGGACCGCTTTGTCTACACCTGCAATGAGTGCAAACACCACGTGGAGACACGCTGGCATTGCACCGTGTGCGAGGTAAGCCCGTACCTCCCTCCCTGTGTGTGTGCTCTGACAGAACTTCTGGCAGAGTTGGTGTGGTCCACAAGTCTAGGGTCCCCTTGGCTGCTCCCCAGTCCTTTTCGGTCTATGCGTTTGCGTTTTAGGTTGAACTAATATATTAGTTGGCATTTCCTGGGGCGGGGGGAGGGGGAAGACCATTGGTTCTTCACAGTCTCCCTTCACAGACCATGATCTAGTCCTGACCAAACTGAACATGACAGTGAGACCATTGACCTGTGTACAGGGCCCACTTGACCCTTGGCAGGACAGGCTGGCCTTCCTGGAATTCAGCGAGCACTGACTTGTCCAGATGAGGAGACGATCACAGGCACTTGTTATTTTATTTCCTGTGTTTCATTAACCCTGGCTCTGTGTCAGCCATGTCTATAGTCCTGTGGTGCCAGAGCAGGAGTATGGAGAAAGTGGGAGAGATGCTGGCAGTGTTTTGGTCCCGCCAGGGCTCTGTCTGGTTTCCCATCCCTGTTATCAGCTTGGGTCCCTATGGTTGGAGGTCTGGTAACCCTTGTTTCTTGTCCTGGTCGGAACCTCTTGGCCACACCACACTGGCTCCTTCTTGCAGAGGTCTTGGCCCATGTGTGAAGGGCAGGGTCTGTCTCTTGCACAGACAAGTCCCTCACATGGAGTGAGTTAGGCTATTGTGGGTCCTCCATCTTCCCCCTGCAGTCATAGACTCCCTCCCAGTCCTCGCCTTGCCTGCCAGTCTTGGTCTCCAGGATGGTCCCCACAGTCATGGGCCCTACAGGACTCACTCTGTAATCTCTGAGGGGAAGAGCGGGGCCTTTGTAATGCCCTTGTCTTTACTTCCTGCTTTTTCCAGCCTCCTCTTGTTCTCCCTCTCATTTCCTACAGCCAGGATTTTCATATCCTTTCTATGAAAAGGTTATCAGTCCTGGCCATAGGCTCCATTCTCCACTCTAGCACCTATGTCTCAGTCTCTAGATGTAGGTGGCTTTTAGAAATCTGGGGAGGGATATACAGGGCCTTCTTCCTGGTGAAGGCCTCTCAGCCCCAGTGCCCTGCTGGACCACCCTGCAGAGCTCTGGGGATGCGCTAAGGGCACCCAGTAACAGCCCTGGACAATGGAAGGCCAGTCTCTAGGAATTCAGGTCTGTGATACTTCAGACACTCACTCAGGTGGCACTTGGGAGGAAATGGGCACAGTGCCAGTCATTCCTTCACTGTCAGGCTTCCCAGGCTGGTGGGATGGCTAAGTGTGATTCCCGGGGTGCAGAGGAAGGAAGGAAAGGGGGACCAGTGTCCACCAATGTACTCGAAAGCCTTGGGTGGACATGAAGCCACACATCATATGCATGGGTTGGGAAGGTCCAGGGGGCCCCTGGAAGAGAGCTGGGTGAGGGATGGTAGATTGATTTTATGGTCTCTGGAGCCTTTTGGGCCATGAGGGAGTTCCCAGAAGTGGGTTCCTGGGGGTAGGTGGGATATCTGGTAATGCTGGGCTACATGCTGATGCTGGCCTGTCCCCTTTCCGTGTCTGCAGGACTATGACCTTTGCATCAACTGCTACAACACAAAGAGCCACACCCACAAGATGGTGAAGTGGGGGCTGGGCCTAGACGACGAGGGCGGCAGCCAGGGTGAGCCTCAGTCCAAGAGCCCCCAGGAGTCGCGGCGCCTGAGCATCCAGCGCTGCATCCAGTCCCTGGTGCACGCCTGCCAGTGCCGCAACGCCAACTGCTCGCTGCCGTCCTGCCAGAAGATGAAGCGGGTTGTGCAGCACACCAAGGGCTGCAAGCGCAAGACCAATGGAGGCTGCCCCGTGTGCAAGCAGCTCATCGCCCTTTGCTGCTACCATGCCAAACACTGCCAAGAAAACAAATGCCCTGTGCCCTTCTGCCTCAACATCAAACACAAGCTCCGCCAGCAGCAGATCCAGCACCGTCTGCAGCAAGCACAGCTCATGCGCAGGCGGATGGCTACCATGAACACCCGCAACGTGCCTCAACAGAGTCTGCCTTCCCCTACCTCAGCACCACCTGGGACCCCCACACAGCAGCCCAGCACACCCCAGACACCACAGCCCCCTACCCAGCCACAGCCCTCACCTGTGAGCATGTCACCAGCCAGCTTCTCCAGCGTGGCCCGAACTCAGCCCCCCACCACAGTGTCCACTGGGAAGCCTACCAACCAGGTGCCAGCCCCACCACCCCCTGCCCAGCCCCCACCTGCAGCGGTGGAGGCAGCCCGCCAGATTGAACGTGAGGCCCAGCAGCAGCAGCACCTGTACCGGGTGAACATCAACAACGGCATGCCCCCAGGGCGCACAGGCATGGTGACCCCTGTGAGCCAGATGGCCCCAGTGGGCTTAAATGTGCCCCGACCCAACCAGGTCAGTGGGCCTGTCATGCCCAACCTGCCCCCTGGGCAGTGGCAGCAGGCACCCATCCCCCAGCAACAGCCGATGCCTGGCATGCCCAGGCCCGTGATGTCTATGCAGGCTCAGCCAACTGTGGCCGGACCACGGATGCCCAATGTGCAGCCACCTCGGAGCATCTCACCTGGCGCCCTGCAGGACCTGCTGCGGACCCTGAAGTCTCCCAGCTCCCCGCAGCAGCAGCAGCAGGTGCTCAACATCCTCAAGTCAAACCCTCAGCTGATGGCAGCTTTCATCAAACAGCGCACGGCCAAGTACGTGGCCAGTCAGCCCGGTCTGCAACCCCAGCCCAGCCTCCAGGCCCAGCCTGGCCTACAGCCCCAGCCTGGCCTACACCAGCAGCCCAGCCTGCAGAACCTGAATGCCATGCAAACCAGTGGGCCACGGCCTGGTGTGCCTCCACAGCAGCAAGCGATGGGAGGCCTGAACCCCCAGGGCCAGGCCCTGAACATCATGAACCCAGGGCACAACCCTAGCATGGCAAGCATGAACCCGCAGTACAGAGAGATGTTGCGAAGGCAGCTGCTGCAGCAACAGCAGCAGCAGCAACAACAGCAACAGCAACAACAGCAGGGCAGTGCCGGCATGGCCGCAGGCATGGCAGGACATGGCCAGTTCCAGCAGCCTCAAGGACCTGGAGGCTATCCCCCGGCCATGCAGCAGCAGCGGATGCAGCAGCACCTGCCCATGCAGGGCAATTCTATGGGCCAGATGGCAGCTCAGATGGGACAGCTCGGCCAAATGGGGCAGCCCGGGCTGGGCGCAGACAGCACCCCCAATATCCAGCAAGCCCTGCAGCAGCGGATTCTGCAGCAGCAGCAGATGAAGCAGCAGATTGGGTCCCCAGGCCAGCCAAACCCCATGAGCCCCCAGCAGCACATGCTCTCAGGACAGCCACAGGCCTCGCACCTCCCTGGCCAGCAGATGGCCACATCCCTTAGTAGCCAGGTGCGATCTCCGGCCCCTGTCCAGTCTCCTCGGCCCCAGTCCCAGCCTCCACATTCCAGCCCATCACCACGGATACAGCCCCAGCCTTCACCACACCACGTCTCGCCCCAGACTGGTTCTCCCCACCCAGGACTTGCAGTCACCATGGCCAGCTCCATAGATCAGGGACACTTGGGGAACCCCGAACAGAGTGCAATGCTACCACAGCTGAATACCCCCAACAGGAGTGCGTTGTCCAGTGAGCTGTCCCTGGTCGGCGACACCACAGGAGACACCCTAGAAAAATTTGTGGAGGGTTTGTAGCATTGTGAGAGCATCATTTTTTCCCCTTTCATGTTCTTGGACCTTTTGTACTGAAATCCAGGCATCTAGGCTCTTTTTATTCCTAGATGGAACTGCTACTTCCAAGCCACGGAAGGGTAGATTGCTGTTTAAAGAAACAATACAAAGAATATATTTTTTTGTTAAAAACCAGTTGATTTAAATATCTGGTCTCTTTCTCTCTCTCTCTCTCTCTCTCTCTCTTTCTCTCTCTTTCTCTCTCTCTCTCTTTGTTTTAATTTTTTGTTTTTGTTTTTTTGTTTTGGGGGGAGGGGGGTTTTGTTTGGATTTTTTGTCATTGCTGGTGACTCATTGCCTTTTTTTAACGGGAAAAACAAGTTCATTATATCCATATTTTTTATTTGTATTTTCAAGACTTTAAACATTTATGTTTAAAAGTGAGAAGAAAAATAATATTCAGAAACTGATTCCTGAAATAATGCAAGCTTATAATGTATCCCGACAACTCTGATGTTGCGGGAAGATTTTTTCTATTGTGAACTCTGTGGGCGTTCTCCAAGTATTACCCCTGGACGATAGGAATTGGCTCCTGCGTGCACACATGTACACACCCACACACATCTATCTATACATACTGGCTTAAGCCAAACTCTTGTCTTGCAGATGTAGAAATTGTTGCTTTGTTTCTCTGATAAAACTGGTTTTAGACAAAAAATAGGGATGATCACTCTCTTAGACCATGCTAATGTTAATAGAGAAGAGCATTCTTTCTTCTATGTGAAACTTGAAATGAGGAAAAGCAATTCTAGTGTAAATCATGCAAGCGCTATAATTACTATAAATAAGAAAATTCAAGAAGATTCAATCACTGTATAGGATGGTAAAGTACCAACTCATTTCTTATATCATATTGTTAAATAAACTGTGTGCAACAGACAAAAAGGGTGGTCCTTCTTGAATTCATGTATATGGTATTAACACTTAGTGTTTGGGGTTTTTGTTAATGAAAATGCTGTTTTCAACATTGTATTTGGACTATGCATGTGTTTTTTTCCCCATTGTATATAAAGTACCGCTTAAAATTGATATAAATTACTGAAGTTTTTAACATGTATTCTGTTCTTTAAGATCCCTGTAAGAATGTTTAAGGTTTTTATTTATTTATATATATTTTTGGAGTCTGTTCTTTGTAAGACATGGTTCTGGTTGTTTGCCCTTAGAGGAGAGACAGGGGCCGAGGTCCTGGTAGTCATACAGGTGGCAGCCGGGCTCAGCCAAGACCTGGAAGGTTCTCTTTCCAGTGACCGAGACGTTCAGCTCAGTGATGGCTGTACACATTCAGTGTTTATGGGGGAACTTCACCCACAGAGTTAGGAACACAAATGGGTCAGAAAAAGTACTTTGCCTCCTGTCCATTGCCCTTGTCTTAGCTACCCCATCCCCAGCAACCAGAATAGGGAGGGTTCCTACATTTGTTTTCAGTCCGCTATTGATGCAACGGGTGCTCCAGGGACTAGAAGTGGTTTTTGGCCTCCCCCTGAAATTTTTTGTTTGATAGAGGAGGATGCCACCATGCAATATGTCCTTCCACAGTGTCCGGCATTGGGCTGGACAGACAGAGATTTCACATTTCATTTCCCACTCTAGAAACAGTGAGGTGCTGCCCCGGAGGCTGCTGAGGTGCAACAACTGTGGAGCCCTGGCCACTAGCCTATCTGTGCTATGGTGAGAATAGGCCTCCAGCTTCCAGGGACACTTGCACTCAGGCACCTGGTCCCACCCCTCCCCTCTGCATCCAGTTTCAGGTGACCTCATTGAGAGGCTGACAACTTGAGTTCCTGAGTGCTGTAAAATCACATCTGAGAGGCCCACTAGCACCAGGAGAATTGAAGCTAGTCCTCTAGACTACCCCCTTCCAGGGCACTGGTTAGCTGAGTTCTCTCTCTTTTATCCTTAATCTCTCAACCAGGAGTGGTCTAGATCAGGAGTTTTGGTGTTAAGTTTTGAAATCATGGCCCAGATAGCTTCCCCTTTAGCCCTGTATTTACAGAAATATTTTCAAAATACATGATTTAGGAATCTAAATTTGAGGAAACTTTCCAAGAAATTTGTTTTAGCACAAGAGCTTGCTTAGAGTGTTGGGTCTTACTTAGAATCTTGTAGATTAAGCTAGGTAAGAATAAGACCATCTAGCACCACCAACCAACCCCTGTCTTCACCCTTTCCAAAAGAGAATGTAAGGACATGGCCCTCCAGTGGCCATCTGGCCATCCCTGGTCAGCTTGCCCACTTCTCAACCCATGACCCTCTTTCTCCCCCAATGGGAAAGCCCTGACCCCATGTTCAGACAAGAAACAAGAAGGGGTGAACCATCTGGGGCCCTAGAGGAGCCGCTCCAGGCCCAAACTCTGGATGTGCAGCCCTTTAACAGTGGGAGGCATCTTTTTCAGGTGATCCTGGAATCCAAACCTACCGACCTCATCTTGGAATCCACGTCCCTGCAGTCCAGATGTCAAAGGATGCAGCTGAGGGTGTGGTCTGTGGGTGCCCATCCTGCGCTTGGCAAACGGAAATTTCTGGAAGCTGGAAATCCCAGATGCTGTGTCTCAATGCTGTATACTGAGGAAGAGAAGAAAACAGTCCTATATTTGTGATCAAAAAGAGGAAACTTGAAATGTGCTGGTGTTTATAATAAAAGCTGGTAAAACTGCTTGGATTCAAAGATGGTTCCAGTTGGCTAATGACCCTTAGAATTAGCTTAGCAGCCAGTCAGGGTAAGACTGAAAGGGCTTGGTTGAGTTTTTCTAGTGCGTGTGTTTGATTATGTTTTTGAGAATTTAGCACATTAAAAGGAATTGAATGCAACCTCTAGAAAACCTGAGGTGGAGAGGCTTGTATTTGTAAGATCTCAGGCTGAAGACACACAACTTTCTTTTTGATTACTGTAAAATGAAACCAAAGATTTTATTTAGGCCAAAAAGAGCTTTTAGCACTGCACGAGAAAATGGGCTACTCTGAAAAAGGAAAGTCCGTTGATGAAGGAGCTGAGTTCTAGAAGGTAGCCTTTGTGCCAACAGGAAGTTCTTCACTCAAGAACAGTGCTGGAAGTAGACACTGCAGCCATGTCACCTTAGCAAATGGATGTGCAGAAGAAGCATGTAGGAATGGCAACAAAGCCCACTTGGGATGGTAAAGCCATACTGTACCTTCCCAGGATGTCCCATGTTGATTCCACTGCATGACTTGGGTACATTCATTGTGCAAAGTCAAGAATAGGGAAGGATCAGTTATACCAAATTGGAGTGAATGTAGCACCCAGGCTAACAGGCTAGACTGAGGACATTTGGATGAGAAGGCAAATGGTGCTTTCAGTGTGCTCGCACCTAGGATTTACTAAGATCTACTGACCACAATATCACTGGAATTACTTTACGAAACTGAAAAATTCAAAGGATGCTGACAGCTTAGAACACCTTGGCTAAGAAAATGGTGGAGATATGTTTGAGGGGATTCAGAGGAGATTGGAGTAAGAGATCTCATCATAGGAAGCATGGGCCTGAGGCCATTCTGTGAGGCTGAGAGGTTGAGAAACAGTACTGACAGCGTGGTGGTAATTGGGCACCAGAGCCTTGGCCTTAAGTGAGCTCCCTAAATTCTGCTTTCTTGTCTGAATAGAAGATAATTATTCTGGGTAACAAGTGCCGTTGAGGTGCATTATCGGCCCTGGCCGGTTTGGCTCAGGGACGATTAGCGTGTCAGCCCGCGGATCGAAGGGTTGTGGGTTTGATTCCCGGTCAAGGGCACCAGCCCCTGTCCGGGTGATGCAGGAGGCAACCAATCGATGTGTGTGTCTCTCCTTCCCTCCCTTTCACTCTATCTAAAAATCAATGGAAAAATATCCTCAGGTGAGGATTAACAAAAATAAAAATACATAAAAATTTAAAAAGTGCATTATCAATTCTTTTGCCCTGGCCATGAGGTAAGAGAATGGAGGCAGTACCTTGCCTGAGGTCATGAGCAGTGAGGACAGTTGGCGCGAGCCATGTTCCTGTGCCCAAAAGGAGCTTTTCCTCCTGGCCTTGAAAACTGTCCTACATGCCTGCCTCCCCTTCCTTATTACACCATGAACCCATTTTGGGGGTACCTTGGGGACATGGGAACATTACATTATAACCCCTTAAAAATCACAGACAGTAAATGGTAACTAAGTCTTTACAAAGGACTCTGTGTCTAGTGCCACTGGTTCACATTGGCATCACAGAAAAAGAAATGTTTGGCAGTGCTTGTCAGCCCTAGTGTACACAGCTTTAAACTCCCAGTGTAGATGACTTAACCCACCTCCCATCCAACGCCTGGAGAGGGCTGTGGCTAAAATGGACTTTATCATCTGATCCTGGGTCTCTAGGGCTCTGGCCAGCAACAAGGAAGCCTCTTTCAAATTGATTTAAAATAATAACTACTTAAGCGTATCGATGAAGTTCAAACTAAAAGATCCTCAAGGGAGGTAGTGGTGTTTACAGAATATTCTAAGTGAGGGTCCAGTAAAATGCCCAGAGAGGACAGTTTTGGAAAGAACAGTGAGCTATGTGCCCAGACTCATGTACCTGGCATGTTCCCCTCTTCTGTCAGAATGAGCAAGACTGCCAGGCTCCCTGAACCAGGACCCTTCCTTGTCCTCTCTGACCTCACCCAGAACCCCTCACATCTGGGCACAAGTTGGGGGCCCACAGAAGAGCGAAGGTTATTTCATGTGCTGCTGCACAAGGAGTGGCAGGAGATCTGATGAAGGGAGTCTTGGGGACCATAGATAAGAAATGTAGAGAAAGGGCAGGGAAGCAAAATAGGTCGGGGGCCATACAGGAAGCATTCAGAGTCAACAGGTTCAGCAGCCAGAAAACTGGTTGAGTGCAGGCAGAAGTGCGGAGAACTCTCTGGGTTTTGAGGGAGGCCCATCCTCACTGTTGCTGACCCTCTAGACCAGCGGTTCTCAACCTGTGGGTCACGACCCCTTTGGGGGTCGAACAGCCCTTTCACAGAGGTCACCTAAGACCATCGGAAAACATATTTCTGATGGTCTTAGGAACAAAGACACCACTTCTCTATCCATCTCCAGGCAGGTCCGCCCACATGCAGATACGCCCACATACGAGTACCCAGCGTGATGGCATACATCATGGCGCCAACCCCATCACATACACCCTGTACAAATACAGGTGTGTGTGACGGGATTGGCACCATAATGTACTTATGCAGACCAGTCACACGTGTAGAGAGCAGCTACTGTGTAGAAAGCAGCTACTCTGTTAAAAGCAGCTACTGTGTTGAAAGCAGCAGTATTGGAGGTAAAACGACACTTCATGAATTGTAATTACTGGGTAAATGTAAAATCATGTACTGTGAAATCATCAACTACTGCAAAAAATATATATATATCTGTATCATGGGAACTTAATCTGGATGCTGATTGGTCTTTTTATATTCAGCTGTCGTTGATGTGAATACTGCCCCCTTGTGATAGTAACAGGTATATATATATATATATATATATATATACACACACACACACACACACACACACACACAGAATGATAAATCACAGGAAACTTTAATGAACTGTATTGACTAAACTATGCCATGTATCATCTTTTGTGTTATTAAAGCTATTGTTATATATTAGTTTCATTGGCAAACCATCCCATGACAATGGCTCATGTAGAGAAGAATGTTAAGAAAAGAAAATATAATGAGGATTTCTTGCAGTATGGTTTTACATCAATAATTACAGCAGGAATTGAGAAACTGCAATGTGTTATTTGTTGTGAAGTTCTATCAGCCGAATCTATGAAGTCGAACAAACTAAAATGCCATTTTGATAGCAAGCATCCAAGCTTTGCCAGCTAGGATACCAACTATTTTAGAAGCAATGCTGATGGACTCAAGAAAGCCAGACTTGACACTGGTGGCAAGTACCACACACAAAATGTAGCAGCCACTGAAGCTTCATATTTGGTGGCACTCAGAATCACCAGAGCTATAAAACCTCAAACCATTGCTGAGGATTTACTATTGCCAGCGTCTAAAGACATTGTTCAAGTTATGATCGGAGACAAATTTGTTACGAAATTTAGTGCAATTTTCTTATCTAATGACACTGTCCACAGAAGAATAGATGACATGTCTGCTGATATTCTTGATCAGGTAATCCAGGAAATTAAATCTCCACTTCCAATATTTAGCATCCAGCTTGATGAATCTACAGACATTTGCAAACTGTTCACAGTTACTGGTTTACATGAGGTATATTAATGATGGCGACTTTAAAGATGAGTTTCTTTTTTGCAAACCTCTTGAAACGACAGCTACTGCACATGATGTATTTGACACAGTTGGTTCATTTCTGAAAGAGCATAAGATCTCTTGGGAAAAGGTTTGTGGTGTTTGCACAGATGGTGCTCCAGCTATGCTAGGATGTTGATCTGGATTTCAATGTTTGGTACTGAATAAGTCACCAAAAGTCGTCGGAACTCACTGTATGATTCATCAGCAAATATTAGCAACAAAGACGCTGCCACAAGAGTTATAAGAAGTAATGAAAAGCGTCATAAGTTCTGTCAATTTTGTAAAGGTGAGCACTTTAGACAGTTGACTGTTTTCACAACTGTGCAATGAGTTGGATGCGCCGAACAATGCTCTGCTGTTTCACACTGAAGCGAGATGGTTGTCAACAGGAAAAGTTTTAAAACATGTTTTTGAGCATCATGATGAACTTAAAACATTTTTTAATCAGAAAGCAAGACCGCAGTTTGAACCACTTTTCAGCGATAAAAGTAAACCACAGAAAATAGCTTACTTGGTTGACATCTTTGCCATCTCGAATGAGTTAAATTTATCAATGCAAGGACCAAATGCAACATGCCTCGATTTGTCTGAAAAGATCTGATCATTCCAAATAAAACTTCAGCTTTGGCAAAAAAAAAAAAAAGAATAAAAATAAAATTTACATGTTGCCTACCTATCTGCTTTCTTTGAGGAACATGACATTGAACCAGACAAAAGGATTACGATGATAATTTCTGTGAAAGAACACTTGCACATGCTTGCAGACGAAATTTCATCGTACTTTCCAAATCTACCTGACACCCCATTTGCACTTGCCAGAAGCCCATTCACAGTCAAAGTTAAAGATGTTCCTGAGACAGCACAAGAGGACTTCATTGAACTTATTAACAGCAATGCAGCGAGAACTGATATCTCTACGATTCTGGATCAAGTGTTTGCAGTCATATCCTGTTCTGTCTGAGACTGTGTTGCACCTGCTTCTTCCATTTCCAACAACGTATCTTTGCGAAACAGGGTTTTCCAGCTTGTTGGTAATCAAGTCTAAATACAGAAGTAGACTTGTTGTGGAAGATGATCTTCGTGGTGCTCTCGCAAAGACTGCCCCGAGAATTTCTGACCTTCGCACTGACGTTGGCTTTTTACACATACTGTCACAAAATGTAGCAATGTAGTTTACTGTTGTTATATTAAGACTGTTACCCATGCTACACCATGCTTCAAGACAAAATTTCACTTATTTGTACATAGAAATAAATATTTCACAATATAATATTACATATTGTTTCTGTGATTAATCACTATGCTTTAATTCTGTTCAATTTGTAACAATGAAAATACATCCTGCATATCAGATATTTACATTATGATTCATAACAGTAGCAAAATTACAGTTATGAAGTAGCAACAAAAATAATTTTATGGTTGGGGGTCATCACAACATGAGGAACTGTATTAAAGGCCTTAGGAAGGTTGAGAACCGCTGCTCTAGACAGTTGAGTTCAAGTAAGCAAGCTTTCTCGAAACACCGAGTTTGTTCACTCGGCAAGCATCTATTGAGCAGATCCTAGGCTCTGAGATACAACCTTTGAGAACTCAATCAAGAGACAGACAACTGCTGGAGCAAGGTGCTAGGGCTCAAAGCCAGGGCATGGAACCCAGTTTGTGCTGGAAACCAGGAACAGGTGTCTTAGGGCCAGTAATTTGCAAAGTGCTCCACAGTTTGGGAAGCACACACATTCATCTCCTCGGCACTGCCATGTGTTCCTTAGGACAGTGCTTCTCCAGCTCTAATGTGCATATGGATTATCTCGGATCTTGCTAACATCCTGATTCAGTAGGTACGGGGGTGAGGAGGTTGTTTCTGAGTCTAACATGCTCCCCTCTGAATGAAGCCTCTGCCACTGGCCCTCAGTTTATACACTGAGGAGTAAAGCTGTAGGGTACCATGAAAATACAAAACATCTTGATTTTGAAACTGCCTTAATCTCAATGTTCACAATAAATGTGGGTTTAGGGAGAGGGGGTTTGGTAAGGTGGTTCTTCAGACTCCTTCACAGCATTTCTGAGCTGGAACCTCCTGCCCCTTTTGTCTTCATGAGCCTTCCTCAGATCCCAGAATGAGAATGTGGCAGGACCATGGGCAGCCTGAGGTCCTTTCGATGGGTTAGGAATCACTGGGCAGAACCCAGACTGCAAATAGCCCCACAGGGCTTAAAATCCTGAGTTACCTGGAAAAGGTGCACGACCATTTTGTTGGCCCCAGGGATAGAGGTGCAGGGAGCCATCCCGTGACGTGCATTTGTAAAAATACAGATCATAAGGAAAATAAAAAAGGAAGTCATGCCTTGCTTGCTTTTCCAAAGAAACAGGAGGGGAGCCTTGCCCTGGCCAGTCTCCAGGGTGAGGTGACTCCATGAGGCAAGTTTTGGGTCAGTCCCATTCTTCTGTTTCCTGAACTGCAGGCACAACACCCACCGAGAAGAGACCTGCCTGATGCTGATGGACCACGGCACACTCTGCCCCAGGCCCAGGGGACATTGGCATCTTCAGGGAAAACATCAACAGCCTGCACTTCCACCCTGTCCTCTGATACTCCTCTGGACCAGAGAATCCTAATGGAGGGAACCATCTTCACACCCGAGGAGGAACGGTCTTGGCAAGGGGAACTCTGAGAACACTGCTCACCTGCTGGGGCCACTCAGGCAACTGCTCGAGATGCCACCTGGGTAGAGCCTCTGGCTGGAGTAGAGGCCCATGGCACCCAGGCAAAGGGTCAGTCTTTGAGGGAGGCAGGGCCTCACCAGCACAGACATTGACAGAGGAGCCCTGAAGCCACCAGGAGGCCATGTTGAGCAGGGAAAGGAGCCCATAGGCCAGGTCTTCCCAGAGAGCCTCTCTGCTTCCTCCAAGTGTCTGGGTAAGAATGTGGCTGTAGGAGTTACAGGGCCATTGGCTTGGGCCAAACACCCATATGCACATGCATGCAAGCACACATAGGATGGAATTGCTCTTTTACGCTGTAGAGTCTCTCAGACTAAACCAATTCTCACTTGTCTTCTCATAATAATAGATGAGAGAGGCTTAAAATTAGATAGACATTTTTTCTTCCAATGCTTAATCCACAAGCTGGGGGGAAATTGTGGTCTCAGCTCTTTGCCAGAACAGAAGACATCTTTCTTTTTGTTTTTATTGATTTTTGAGAGAGAGAGAGAGAGAGAGGAGGGAGAGAGAGAAACATCAATGTGAGAGAGAAACATCGATCAGCTGCCTCCTGCATGCCCCCCGTTGGGGATTGAGCCTCCAACCTGGGCATGTGCCCTAACCAGGAATCGAACCAGGGCCTCTCAGTCCATAGAACTGATGCTCAATCCACTGAGCCACACCAGCCAGGCCAGAAGGCATCTTTCATAACATGCCATCAAGGCCAGTTCACTGAGTGGTATCCCCCAGCAGACACTTCCAGAAATAAATGCAGGGAAGAGGTTGCTGCCTCTTCCACCCTGCCTTCCCCAGAGCCAGAGTTGCTCAGAAAAGGCCCCGCTAGTGATATTCCATGGTTGTCTGGACTCAACCCTGTCTTCCATTTATCATGCTGGACAAGGAGGCTGGGAGCCCACCAGATGGCCCATCCAGCCCCTCCTGTAGGGAGCACTAATGTTCACAGTGGAAGGGCCCTGAGAGAAGGGGTTGCCAAGGGTCACCTGGCTAGTGGATGGCCAAGGGAGTCCCCTAGAGGGGCCTGGATTGACTTCCAATGCTGTAAAGGATAAAAAGAGAGAAAGGGCCCTGGCCAATTTAGCTCAGCAGTTAGAGCGTCGGCCTGCGGTCCAGAGAGACCTGGGTTCGATTCCCGCTAGGGGCGCGTACCTCGGTTGCAGTTTGTCCCCGGCCCTGATTGGTTGTGCGGGTGGCAGCCACTCGATGTGTCCCTTTCAGGTCAATGTTTCTCTCTCTCCCTTCCTCTCTCCCTCCCACTCTACCTGAACAAAAAATGGAAAATGTCCTGGGGTGAGGATTAAAAAAAAAGAGAGAGAGAGAGAAAGGCCTTGGGTCCATTCACCCCTGAACCCGTGGGGGTCTGCGCAATCAACTAGCGACATTTCCCAGTGTCCCTGATGGTGGAATTAAAAGTGGTCACTAGCAAAGCAGAATGAGTAGTTTGGAAGATAAAGTTTGGAGTCATCCAATGAAATTAGAAATGTTCTAGTAAGTTCCAGGCCAGGTCCTGCTAAGTGGTTGCACCTGCTTCTGCCAAGGGCCACAGGTCTTGCTTCTGGCTGAATCTCACCATTGGCAGGTGTGCAAGTAGGGGGTCAAGGCTTGGGTTCCCACCAGATGTAGCCATGCTGCTGTGGGAGATCTCTGAAGTTGACAAGGGACTGACATTCATCTAACATAATGAGATAGTTGTTAAGTGAATCAGCAAAATAATAGGTTTCTGAGTTCCAACCAATTCTGAGTTGGCATCAAAGTCCTGCAGAGGATGAAAAGTACTTTAAAGAACGTGCAAAACCCTGCAGGTGCCACCTGGCCATTAGCTGCTTATCTGGATTTGAAGGTTCTGATGCTTCAGAAATCTAGGGACAGTTAACTACCTCTGAAGCTGTGGCCAAAGGCCTCCAAACTGCAGCTGCCCTTCTTCCAGACCAGGTCTGTACAGGTCTGCATCTGCTGGGGAAACCCTTGCACCTGAGGCCTGGGCACTAAGATAATTATAGAATATCTTTCAGATGACACCCAGAACTTGCAGAACTGTCTGGGAGTTTCTCTCCTTAATACAACTACATTTTAGCTTCAAAAAGGAACATGCCTAATAAGAGAATCCATGAAATTGGGGGTGTGTGTGTGCAGGGAATTGCATCATTCCTGGGTCCTTTCCAGGCCAAGAAGTATCCTTCAGCTACGAGCCGTTCTTCCTCTAGGAAAACACAGGGCATTGCCTCCTGAGGGAAGAAGTTTGTCTAGGAGTTGGTGCCTTGAACATATAAATGAAAAGGGAAGGAACTGAATTTGTTCTTTGCAGTGAGTATTTTTTAAAAATTGTGGTAAAATCCCTTCGCGTCGGTGTTTCTCTCTCTCTCTCCCTCCCACTCTATCTGTACAAAAAATGGAAAAGTATCCTCGGGTGAGGATAAAAAATAAATAAATAAATAAATAAAAAAAAATAAAAATTGTGGTAAAATATACATAACATAAAATTTGCCTTCTTAATCATTTTTTTTTAATCCTCACCCGAGGACATTTTTTTCATTTTTTGTTCAGATAGAGTGGGAGGGAGAGAGAGGAAGAGAGAGAGAGAGAGAGAGAGAGAGAGAGAGAGAGAAACATTGACGTGAAAGAGACATATCGAGTGGTTGCCACCCGCACGACCCAACCAGGGCCAGGGACAAACTGCAACCAAGGTACATGCCCTTACTGGGAACAGAACCCTGGTTTCTCTGGACCGCAGGCCGACGCTCCAACCGCTGAGCCAAACCGGCTAGGGCTACCATCTTAATCATTTTTAAGTGTACAGTTCAGTGGTATAAAATACATTCATAATGTTGTGCAACCATCACCACCATCCTCTCTAGAACTCTATTCATCTTGCAAAACTGAAACTTTGTCCCCATTAAACACTAAATACCTCTTCCCCCTCTCCCAGCCCCTGGCACCCACTTTTCTACTTTCTGTCTTGATGAATTTGATGACTACTTACTTCATGTTAATAGAATCATACAGTACTGTGTTTTTGTGACTGGCTTATTTCACTGATCATAATGTTCTCAAGGTTTATTCATGTTGAAGCATGTGTCAGAATTCCTAAGTCTGAATAATATTCCATTGTATGTATAGACCATATTGTGTTTATCCATTCAACCAACGATGGACACTTGGTTTGCTTCTACTTTCTGGATACTGCAAATAATGCAGTTAGCATTTTTTTTTTTTTTTTATGACCTCAGCTCACCCCAGCAGCAGGCTATGACTTTTAGAGAAGAGATGAACAGCTTTATCGTGGCCACAGTGATGGTGAAGAGACCCAGGGAGGCTCTCTCCCTTCTTCCCTTCTCTTCTGCTTCTCTCTCTGCTCTCCCTAAGCCAGGCTCCAGTCTCCATCCATTCAAATATATCTGCATCTAATTATTTTTCCCTTCTTCCATTTCCCTTGTGTGCATAGGGGCTGAAATCTGTCCATGACTCCATCAAGACTTAACTTGGATCCCTGTTCACCTTAAAAAGCCACTGATCCCCGGTCTCCGAGAGGACAGTATCACAAAGATCTGTTGCTTAGGGTATGCTTCTGAAGGTCACAGGTCAAGAGATGACAGAAGGTTCTGGTGTGTCTGGAACCTGGTAGGTTTGCCCTCCACAGACCCTGGGTCTTGCCTGTCAGGGCACAAAATCCCCTCATCCTTAACTGAAGCCTGGGCTTCCTTCATCCCTTTGCTAAATACCACATCCCCTTCCTGAAACAAAAGGGCTCCCCAATCTAGATCTGTTATCCCATAGACCAATGTGTCATCTCTTACAAAAGATTATTTCCTGCCCTGGCTGGTTTGCTATGCGGTACAGCATTGGCCCATGGACCAATGAGTCTTGGGTCTGATTCCAGTCAAGGGCATGTACCTCTGTAGCAGTTTGTTCCCAGCCCTGGTCGGGGTCATGTGGGAGGCAGCCCGGCAATGTGTCTCTCTCACACCGATGTTTCTCTCTCTCTTTCTCTCCCTCCCTCCCCCCCGCCCACTTATCTGAAGATAAACAGATAAATATACTCAGGTGAGGATTAAAAAAAAAAGATTATTTACTGAGTGGAGTAAACAATGAATGAAATGTGAGGCTGAGACCCCTTAATTCCCCTAGAGTACCGGCAGTTAACATCCTGAGAATGGCTATGTCTGGGACTGGCTTGGTATGTCTGCAGTGTGGTGAAGGAAGAAGAGAGGCAAGCGGCAGTTTATGCAGGGACTGGAACTGATTATAAGTGTTTGGAATTGATTATAAGTGTAAAGAGAAACCACTGGAGGACCCTAACTGAGGAGTGTATGATCCAGCTGGGTGCAGAGAATGGAGACTGGAGGGTGGGGGTTGTTAGAAGACTATTGGAGTCTTCAGGTGAAAGAACTTTCTGGTCTTCCATTCAAATCTGTCCACCTCTTATACCTTCTCAGTTGTTTAAGCCTGTTAGTTGGGGGTTATCCTTGACTTCTTCCACCTGGAAGCATTCCCTGACACCTCCCCTCCCAAGACCCAACTATGTCTAACCCCACACAGGACACTACTTTGCTGCTCCTGTTACAATCCTGCAACCCCCTTTTTGAACACTTATTTGATTGTGGCAATGAGTCTATTTTTTTTTTTTTAAGGAGAAAGGCAATTTTACTCTTCCACGAGAAATCAATTTTTTTTGGCAGTGAGTCTTTAGAGTGCCTCAGGCCCAGCCGGTGTGGCTCAGTAGTTGAGCGATGACCCGTGCACCCAGAGGTTACTGGTTGGATTCTCAGTCAGGGCACATGCCCAGGTTGTGGGCCAAATCCCCAGGGGGGACGTGCAGGAGGCGGCCAATTGATGTTCTCTCTCATCAATATTTCGATCTCTCTCGCCCTCTCCTTCCTCTCTCTCTAAATTCAATTAAAAAAAACAAAAATTAAAAATAAAATCAGTAGCCCTGGCCGGTTTGGCTCAGCGGTTAGAGCGTCGGCCTGCGGTCCCGAGAGACCCGGGTTCGGTTTCCGCTAAGGGCATGTACCTCGGTTGCAGTTTGTCCCCGGCTCTGGTCAGTCGTGCGGGTGGCAGCCACTCGATGTGTCCCTTTCACGTCGATGTTTCTCTCTCTCTGTTCCTCTCTCCCCCTCCTACTCTACCTGAACAAAAAATGGAAAAATGTCCTCGGGTGAGGATAAAACAACAACAACAAAAAAAACAACAAAAAATAAAATCAGTAAAGGAAAAAATGTAGAGTGCTTCAGAATCATTTGGGGAGCCGCCTGGGCCCCACTCAGGCAGTGCAGGAGGGTCCGTCTTTTACCTGGCTTGGAAGGCGGTGAGAAAGGGAGTTGGTTTGAATCCCCAACTAGACTCTTACCTCCGGCAAGGTGAGAGAAATGGAAAGAAAGAATAGCCCAATTTTGCTGGTGGGGGTTGGCTCCTGAGTTCACATCTTGGTGTAGACAAATCAAGTCTACAATTCTCCCTTTCTCCCCTTTCAGGTATGTGACCGGCCTTGTTTTGAAGAGACCGACTTCATAAGTCGCCGGGCACTGACAGCCTCCAGAGACGTTAACTGTTTGTGCCCGGGTGCCGTCCTTTCAAACCCTCCCGGGTGGGTGCGAACATCTGCCCCATTTAGGGATGCACAAACTGAGGGCCAGCTGGCTGGGAAGTGCCGGAGACGGCTCGGTGCTGGGCCCGTCGCCCTTGACCACACCACACAAGGTCATGGAGGTCCCGCCCCCAGGCCGGATCGCCCAGCGAGTGCCACAGAAGCCCCGGCCCGCCCTCCGGCGCAGGTAGGGGGCTGGGCCGCGGCCTGGGCAGCCCGGCGCGGACAGTGACGTCATCCCGCCGCGCCCGAGGAAGGACTGGGCCCTGGTGCGCGCGGTTGCACGGGGCGCTCGGGAGGACGGACATGGCGCGTGAGCTGCGGACTCTGCTGCTGTGGGGACGTCGCCTGCGTCCCTCGGCGCTGGCGGCTGCCCCGGGAGGTGAGGGCCGCCGGCCCGGCGGGCGGGAGCGGGGATGCAGGGGCATCCCGAATCCCCGAGCCCGCTTCTCCCCCCGTGGGAGGCGCGAGGACGGCATCCCTCGCGCGGCGTTGGCGACTGAGATTTGTACGCCCAGCGCTTCGTGCGTCTTAGTTCCACCCGGCTCGGCCCCGCTCCAGGCTGTGCGGTGTCCCCAGGCGGTAATTCCTTTGAGTCCCTGCTTGTGTGACTAGAGCAGGGGCTTTTCCTCGAGCCGGGGTGAGGTGGAGGGGCCCTTAGGCTCCTCGCTCCTGGAGCCGAGGGCAGTTTCGGGGAGTGAAATCCGAGGGGGAGTGTGTGCTGGGAACGGACTTCACCAGCGTGGTCACCTAAGTCTCTTAGTTGCGGTTTTCTTTCTCCCCGCGTCGAAGTTGTTTCATACACGAGTATTGCATTAGCCATTTGCTCCCTGGTTCGATGGATACAAACCTGAGTGCCACCATGAATTTTTGTAATAGCATGCACTAGCAGATAAGACAACTAACTTATCACTGTCGCTTGCATCCAGCCTTTTTCTTTTTTGGATTTATTTTCTGTTTCATCAGAGTGTATCCTTGTGTAAGTTTTGCAGAAAAAAGTCTGTAGGTTGTAAATTTTCTAAGCCCCACCATGTCTAAAAAGATTTGTAATTTGCCCTCACACTTGGATATTGGTTTGTCTGGGTATTCATTCCAGGTCAAAATAATTTTCCTGCACAGTGATACTGAGCACCCTTGTTACAGATGAGCAGTCATATCAATTTGATTTTTGTTTGTTTAGTAGCTGACGTTTTTTTTGTGTGTGTGTGTTTTTTTTCCCCTGACTTTTTTTTCTTTCCTTTCTCTGGAAGTTAAGATCCCTTAAGTTAAGTTTTTTTCTCTCTTTATTGTTCATGTTTTAAGATGTTCCAGTTGTGTTTTTGTAATTCATTTATTTATCATGTACTGTCACTTCTATTGTGAAGATGTCAGTTTTCAGTGTGGCCAAATTTTGTTCTGTGTTTTTTAATCTTTTAATAATTTGACCTCTCCTGCAACTTCTATTGCAATGGTTCAAGCATTCTTTTGCTTGAATCTAAGATACAGACTTTGTTCTTGGAAGCCTTCTGTATTGCAGATGCCCTTGACATTGTTACCTGTGTGGGTGTGATGGTGTATAATGGTGTATTGTGATGGTGTTGGATGGATTGAGTAATGAGTGAATCTAGCCAAGAAGGTCTCTTATACAATGAGAGAGAAAGAATATGGTTATGAGACTTTACCTATATAGAAAATTTAGAATTCTCCTGTATTTTTTTTTTTTCTCTTTTCCCTGGAAAGTGTTGCCAGATTTTAGTATGCGTTAGGCTTCACACCTGCCCTCATGTCACCAGCATCCTAAGTCCTTCTCACCCTTAGACTGTCTCTGAGGTGTGGCATAGTGTCTCTGCTTGTGTACTTTTTGTTTTTCATTTTTGCTCTTTACGTAGTTTATCAACAGATATATTTGAATACTTTCTGGGACTTCAAAGATGTTAGCCAGCTGACAAGGTCATAAGTTAGTGGGAGCATGTGGCTTCCAGGCAGTGTACTGGGCTGTGGTGGAGGCATGTGGGGCCATGGTTGATAGGGTAAGTTTCACTGAAGAGAAGACATATGGGCCAAGTCTTGAATATATCAGGTGCAGGGAAAGAAGGTGCTTCTGAATAATTTGGTTTGACGAGAAGCTAGGAATATGTGGAAGTGAGGATGAATAAGGCCAAAAATTATGTTCTTTCTTGTTTATTAGATGTAAACTTGTGGGAAGGGATCACATCCTCCTATTATCATCATAATAGTCACAGTGCCAGACTTGGGCCAGTGTTTGGAGAACCCAGCTGAAGTCACTGAAGTCCACACACACGTGACTCACTACATGCCCTCAGGACCATAGCTGATTATAGATAATGTCCTTCTCCTATGAATCTTTAAAAAAATTTTTTTTTCCTTTATTGGTTTTAGAGAGAGAGGAAAGGAGAGGGAGAGAGAGATAGAAACTTCAATGAGCCCTGGCCGGTTTGGCTCAGCTGTTAGAGCGTGGCCTGAGGTCCAGAGAGACCCGGGTTCGGTTCCCGCTAAGGGCATGTACCTCGGTTGCAGTTTGTCCCCGGCCCTGGTTGGGTTGTGCGGGTGGCAGCCACTTGATGTGTCCCTTTCACGTCGATGTTTTTCTCTCTCTCTCTCTCTCCCACTTTGTCTGAATAAAAAATGGAAAAATGTCCTCGGGTGAGGATAAAAAAACAAAAACAAAAAACTTCAATGAGAGAGAACATCGATTGGCTGCCTCCTGCATGCCCCCCACTGGGAATTGGGCCCACAACCTGGGCATGTGCCCTGACCAGGAATTGAACTGGCGACCTCTTGGTGCATGGGTTGATGCTCAAGCACTGAGCCACACCGACTGGGCCCTCTGTGAATACTATTGGTAGTTGGGAACTAACAATAATATAACTAACAAGTAATTCCTTCCCGTGAATTGTACATTCATTATAGGGAGTAGGGATATCAAAATCTGGGTTATCTGGAAAATGAAATTTAGTACTAAAAATATAAACTGCTGTCAAACCTTTTATCGGAGTTCCAGCAAGTATCAGAAGTAACTGATCTGTGGGTGGATGAATGAGAAAGCTCCCTCTTAGAGAAGAGCTAGGACTCTGAGAAACCAACAACAGATTCATTCTCCAAAAGTGAATATAATTGTGTTGTAAAGCAGATAGGCTAGTAAGTTGGTCATTTCATGGCTAGCTAACTACCATGACCACTACAGCCCCTGGGCCTTGATTCCTAATCTCATGGGATGCTCTTGTTCTCAAGGTTTCACATTGCCAGAATGAGAACATAAGGTAGCTATGGTGGAACTGGTTGGTGCTCGAGTTGACGTCTTAAAGCTTTTTCCAATCTGTGTAGCCTGGAGCCTTTGCTCACATTTTCTGCCTTGGAAACGAGAATTGTAAGGGTGAGGAGTTCCTCCAAGCACCAGAAAGGTCAGAAGAGTGAGGTTTCCCCCTTCATTTAGAGGGCTCAAGCATTGCAAATTTGTTTATTTCCCAAAATGAACCCCACCTGGACCCTTTCAGGCTGAAACCTCCCACTTAGAACTTTTATTTTATTTTTTATTTATTTTTTTTAATCCTCACCTGAGGATATTTTTAAATTATCCTTAGATAGAGTGGGAGGAACGGGGGGCGGGGGGGGGGGGAGAGAAAAACATGGACGCGAGAGGGATACATTGACTGGTTGCCTCCCGCACAACTCTGACCAGGGCCAGGGATTAAACACAACTAAGGTACATGCCCTTGATCAGAATTGAACTCGGGACTCATTGGTCCATGGGCTGATGCTCTAACCACTGAGAACGCGGCCAGGGCGGTACTTGTATTTTTTAAATTTTTTTTAAAATATTTTTTTCTTTCTTGATTTTAGAGAGAGAGGGAGTGAGAGGGAGAGAAAGAAACATTAAAGAGAGAACATCAGTTGGACGCCTACTGCATGCCCCCCACTAGGGATCGGGCCCATAATCTGGACATGTGCCCTGACCGGGAATCGAACTGGCGACCTCTTGGTGCATGGGTCGACGCTCAACCATGGAGCCACACCGGCTGGGCAGTATACTTGTATTTTTTTGTTAATTTTTATTTTTGCTTATTTCCTCTGCTCTCACTTTGTTTGGGACACATGCTGTTTAATTTCTACCCTTACACCTCCTGTGCTCAGCTTCACATGAATTCAGGCAAATTTCTGGTGTTCCCAGGCTATTCTTTTTGGGATGAAAGATTAGCATTTGCTGGTCAGATTTCACATTCTCAGTGAGACAGCTATTTATGCTGCTAATAAGACGTGATAGTATAGGTTTTGATCCTTAACTGCTTAGACTTTGATGGCATTGCCATCTGTATAATCCATGATGCTGGGGCTTAGGACCAGCACCAGTGAAGCACATATGACTTGGCTGCCCAAGAGGCACCAAGTGGGTCTTTAGCAGGAGGGCATGAGATGCTTGGTAGTGTTTTGGAGGGTGAGGGCTGAATTATCTCATCCATCTGCAAAAGATCAAACCAACCCAAATGTAATAGATTAGCAAAGGCCTTATTAGTTAACAGCTGAGTGGTTGGCCAGAACTAAAACAAAAGAAAATCTCCACGTGTTTTGCTACCCCTGGGCAAGAAGAAAGGAAATTCAGCTTGAAGGAAGAGGGGGAAAGTCAGGTTGAGAAAACTAGGAAAATGTTTCTCACTCCAAATGTCAAGTACCAGATCATAAACATGGCAAAGGTGATTTTCATAAATGACTGTTACTAAGGTCAGCAGTTTCAGACCACAGCAATGGTTCAGGATCAATGAAATGTATTCAATTCACACTCAAAAGTGAAATGCTTTAGGTTCAAAGTCAGACTTTGTTGTTGTTAATCCTTACCTGAGGATATTTTTACTATTGATTTTTAGAGATAGTGGGAGGGAGGGAGGGAGGGGGAGAAAGAGAGAGAGAAACATTGATGTGAGAGGGACACATTAATTGGTTCCCTCCTCCACGACCTTGACCAGGGCCAGGGATTGAACCTGCAACCTAGGCACAAGCCCTTGACTGGGAGTCAAACCCAAGACCCTTTGGTCTGAGGGCCGACATTTAACCACTGAACCAAACCGGCTAGGACAAGTTGGTGATTCTTGATAGTGCGTAAGTGTAAGTACAGCTTCGTAGAAAGTTACTAGAACAATCCCTGAAACAATACAGTTTAAGAAACAGTGAATGTCTGGCTGGTATGGCTCAGTGGTTGAGCATTGACCCATGCACCAAGAGGTCTCTGGTTCTATTCCCGGTCAGGGCACATGCCCAGGTTGTGGTCCTGATCCCCAGTAGGGGGCTGCGCAGGAGGTGGCCAATCGATGTTCTCTCTCATTGATGTTTCTGTCTCTCCCTCTCCCTCTCTAAAATCAATAAAGAAAAAACAAAAACAAAACTAAAATAAAAAAAAGAAAGAAAATGTTTGAGCGTACCAGTGGTAAGAACTTAGACATTTTTGAGAGAATGCAAATCTTTATTTGATACATAAGTGGAAATTGAATATCTTTCTGTCTAGCGTATTGATATCAAAGCAAATCTTTCTGAAGTAATTACTGAACTCAAGAAGCAAAATGTTTGGAGAAATTTCAGATGCGAATGAATAGCTAACCTGTGGTATCCAGTGCAGAGTGAGAGAATAATGAAGCTATTAAGTTGACTTACTGTAGAGAATTTCATGCTTACGAGCATAAAACTATGGGAAAATAATTGGAGGTGTTCTGCGGGAAAACGATAGAGGCTACATTCCAAAGAACTACAGTTTTATAATATAGTATTTATACCTTGTGGGAGAGTATTAGTTCTGCTTATCACTGTATCTGGAGGTACCTTTAGTTTGCAGAATTTTAAATTCACAAAGTAGACTTATTTTTTAAATGTATTTAAAAAAATTTTTTCGAGAGAGAGTAAGGGAGAAAGAGTTAAAAACATTGATGTGGGAGCGAGACATTGATTGGCTGCTTCCTGCACGCCCCTACTGGGGATCAAGCTCACAACTGGAACGGAGACCTCTCAGTCCCTGGGATGATGCTCAATCCACTGAGCCACACTGGCCGGACCAAAGTAAATTTATTTTAAAAATATATTTTACAGCCCTGGCTGGTTTGGCTCAGCAGTTAGAGCATCGGCCTGCAGTCCAGAGAGACCCAGGTTCAATTCCTGCTAAGGACACATACCTCGGTTGCAGTTTGTCCCCGGCCCTGGTTGGGTTATGCAGGTGGCAACCACTCGATGTGCCCTTTTCACATCGATATTTCTCTCTCTCTCTTCCTCCCACTCTATCTGAACAAAAAATGGAAAAGTTTCCTCGGATGAGGATTAAAAAATATATATATATTTTACAGAGCCTGAAGCTTTAAACTTAGGAATATTTAGGCTGAAATTAAATTAGTGAATTTCAAACTTTTGGTCATGAACTCCCTGTAAGAAATGCATTCACAACATGACCTGCTATACAAAGTAAATGTATGCTATACAAATATGCATACATACTTAGCTGAAAGAATTATATAAATACCCTTACTATGCATTCTTATACTACTATCATTCCATTTAAAAAATTCTGGTTTAACCCACTCAATTGATTTCATATGGAGTAGGTTACCGATTTTAACCTGTGGTCTGTGAAATACTTGATGTGGCCATACCTTCTGAGGAAATAACCATATGTTTATCAAGGGCCTGCTCTGACTCTAGCATTATCCTTGGGAAAAATGCATGAGACAAAGATTTAGCCCACTGGAACATCTCCTACATAGTGTAGCATTACCAGTTTATTAAATAAACATCTATAGTGCCTACTGTGTGCCTGACACTGCTCTGGTGGGTGCTGTAGGATGTCCAGAAAAACAGAAAAATCCTGACCCTCAGTGGTACTGGGATGGAATGGAATCAGCCGCAGACAAGTAAATGCTATGCGAATGTTAATTTGAAGTGTTATGAAGAAACCAAAACAGGAAGGGGATCCCAATAGAAATAGGGTGGTCAGGGAAGGCCTCCATGGAAGGTGGCATTTAAGCAAAGCCTAGAAGGAGGTGAAGGTGTCTGAGGAGCATTTGAAGCAGGCGGGGCAGCCCGTGTTAGGGTCCCAGCTGACATAGTGCAGGGACAACAAGGAGGCTGGGGCCAGTGATGGCCAGTGATGGGAGGACTCTTGAGAGGAGTGAACTTAGGGTAATGTGCCACATTCATTTAAGTGTCTTTGATTTCATAGATTGTGATTTGGGCATGGGTAAGACTAGATACTTTTATTTATTTATTTGCTTTTTAATTTTTTTTTTTTTTTTTTAGAGAGAGAGAGAAAAAAAAACATCGAATGGTTGCCTTCTGCATGCACCTTAACTAAGGATCCAGCCCGCAACCTGGGCATGTGCCCTGTCCAGGAATCAGACTGGCAACCTCTCGGTGCATGGAATGACGCTCAACAAACTAGTCACACCAGCCAGGACTTCTTATGCTTTCATGTAATATATCTTGGGATTTGTTTCACACTGAGGCACACACAGAGCACTAGTATTCCACTGTGTGGGCACACTTCCTTATTTAACCTTCTCCGGATGGATATTTAGGTTTCCAGGCGTTTTTGTTTGTCTGTTTGTTTGTTTGTTTATCACAGTACTACCAACAGGTTTTTATATGTTTACCAGTGCTAGCTTAAACAATATTTAAAAATTTTGTCAGTCCGATAGTGAACGTGCTATCTCCCCCGCCCCCCAAAGAATATTTTTCCATTGCTTCTTGGAGAGAGACACAGTGATTGTTTGCCTCCTGCAGGACCCCAACCAGGGCCAGGTATTGAACCTGCAAGCCCTTGAACAGGAATTGACCCTCAGCCCTTCAGTCCACAGGCTTGACACTCTAACCACTGAGCCAAACCTGCCGGGGCACTATCTTACTTTATTTTTTTCATATGTGGATGTTCTTGCCTTGAAAAAGTTTGATACTAAGTTAATTTGGTAACATAAGTTATACATTAACAAAAAGTTAGTAGAAGAAATACCACAAGCTGGCTTATAGCAGAAGTTTTGAATAGGCAACACAGAAAATAAGTGCTCTGAATTTATGGTAGGGAGAGATTATTGTGGACTCAGGGAAACGGGAGACTTGATGGAAGGGAGGGCCTCACACTAGACCCTGAAGCAGTTCAGGTGGAAAGTTGGGATATAGTTGCAGGTAGAGGAAAGAGCAGGAGTGCTATCAGGTGCATGTGTGCATGCGTTTTGTGAGATTCAAATTATTGGTGCTTCCCATTTTGTTCGACCCCAAACCACCTAATAGATTAACATTGTGACATTGTAGCCTGACACTGAGGTTTGTGGTTTTCCCATGGGGTGTAGAGGAAACATGAAGACAGATAGATATTGTACAGAGTGTTTATATATGGTTTGGACAGATTTATTGCGTTATTGGTTTATTCTTTTTTTTTTAAAGCCATTTTATTTAATTTTTTGCATTTATCTTCAGATAGAGCAGGAGGGAAAAAGGGAGGAAGAAAGAGAGAAACATCGATGTGAGAGAGACGCATCGACTGCTTGCCATCCACACGACCCCAACCGGGGCAGGGGATGAACTGCAACCGAGGTACATGCCCTTAGCGGAAACCGAACCCGGGACTCTCTGGTCCACGGGCTGACACTCTAATCGCTATTGGTTTATTCTTAAACTCATTGTAGAAAGTTCAGTTAACCTGAAATCAAACCATGTTCTTAATAGTGCTCTTGGCTAATGTAGTCTTGGAATTATGTTGTAAAGTCTTAAGTCCTGGTTGGAAATACAGATTGCTTATTTTCCTTTTCAAACTATGAGGACTTATATTACTCTCATTATAGACAACATACTAAATCCTTTGTAAAGTATTTTGATTACCAAGCAGGGGGAAAAAAACAACAAAAGATATAGGAAAAATAGAACATGGAAAAAATGTTTGATCTTAGAATGACAGAGGCCTTTACAAATAAGACTAATTTCCTTACTATATAAAGAGCTCTTACAAGTCAATAAGAAAAAGATAGAAAATGTGGTAGAAAAGTGATCAGAGGATATTAACAGTCCATTAACAAAAAAAGGAAAAAATATTTTAATATATGGATAGATGTTCAATATTGCTCATAATAAGAGAAATGTATATGAAAACTACAGTGAAATTTTTACCTGACTGATAGGCAAAGGTCTAAAAGTTTCATAACAACACTGTGTTGGAGGGGTGATACACATTCTCATATTTTGAATGGGAATGTAAACTGATACAACCTCTCTGGAGGGTGACTTGGCACCATTGACCATAATTTAAACTGGACATAACCTTGGACCTGGTGATTTCACTTCTCATGCATAAATGAAATGACACATGAACAAGAATATTTCTTAAAGCAATCTTTTTTTTATTTTGAAACATTTTATTTTGAAATAATCTCGTACTACAGAGATGTTACAAAACTAGTACTCAGGATTCCCTTTTCCTTCACGTAGTTTCCCCTAACATTAATATCTTACATAACTATGGTACAACTGTTGACAACTGAAATAACATTGACACGATAGTATTAAGTTATCTGCCGATCCTATTTTAATTGAGCCAGTATTCCCACTGATGTCCTTTTTCTGGTCCAGGATCCTACATTGCACTTTAGTTATGTTTCTTCAGTCTTCTCCACTCTGTGATGGTTCCTCTGTCTGTGTTTGTCCTTCAGGACCTCGATGCCTTTGACCAATTATTTTATAAGCAGTCCCTCAATTTGGGTTTGTCTGATGTTTTCTTATGATTAGATTGAGATGCATTTTTGGCAAGAACATGACAGAAGGGAGGCTGTGCCCTCTCACCATACCAGGAGTTGCAGGTTGTTGACTCATCTCATTCCTGATGTGATTGTGGTCACTTGGTTAAGGAGTATTTGCCACTTTCTCCATGGTAAACTATTTAAAGATATTTTTCTCTTTAAAATCAATAAGTATCTTGTGAGGGATACTTTGAGATTATGCAAATATTCTGTTTATGATGGACCTTTAACTCTCCATCAACAATTTATACCTGTCACAACCATTACTGTGCTTGCTTGATGGTGATCGTCTATTCCATTTACTAATTGCAGTTCTACCATAAGGAATAAAGTTCCATTTATTATTTATTTAAGTATGGACTAATAGATAGCTTTTTTATTTGTGAGTTTGCAGTCCATTACTTTCATTATTTTATTGCTCAGATTGTCCTAGATTTTGCTGTTGGGAGTGCCTTCCTATTGGAGCCTGTGTCCTCTTGGCATGCCTCATTATTTCTGAGACCTTCATCACTTTCTGGCACCACAAGGCTTTCCAGGCTTATCTTGTGTGTTTTGTAATGGTCCTGGTTTCTTTCAATGGAGAGTGGTATTTACAAACCAAGATCTGGTGCCAGGGAGGGTGACTACCCCCACTGGTTTGCCTAGGATGAAGGTGTTTCCTGGGAAATGTGATTTTCAAGTGGGAAGTTCCAGGATGGTTGCGTCTTGTGGTGTCAGGTGTGTCCATTGCTAGTAGTGTGTTGTTGCCTCTAAGCCTGTCAGTGGAGAAAGCTAGGAAATGCATGTATGTATACTCATGCACACATACACGCACCTCAGTATCTACATTGGTTCTGTATGTATCTGAGATTTCTTTTTTTATCCTCACCCGAGGACATTTTTCCATTTTTTGTACAGACAGAGTGGGAGGGAGAGAGAGGAAGAGAGAGAGTGAGAAACATCGATGTGAAAGGGACACATCGAGTGGCTGCCACCCGCATGACCAACCAGGGCCGGGGACAAACTGCAACCAAGGTACATGCCCTTAGCGGGAACCGAACCCGGGTCTCTCCGGACCGCAGGCGGGCGCTCTAACCGCTGAGCCAAACCGGCTAGGGCGGTTCTGTATGTATCTGAAAAATCACAAGTTCGTACTGATGCTTCCAGCTCCAGTGTAGCACCTCAGAGTTTCTTCTGGCCTCCCCTCTCCTTATTTGAACTCTTTTCTCGTGACCCAAGGTCCACCATGTTCTTACTTGCTTGATCTTAGGTTATACTAAAGCAGTTCTATGATTGCTAACAATTCTGCTCAATAAATGTATGCAGTCGCTTTGGAGGTTAGCTTTACAATGTTCAGTCAAAAGACCATGTTTTGAAGTTCCTTAAGTTAATTCTTGTCTTCTTCCTATGTGGTTAGGTTGTTTCTGATGTAGCTTTTTTTTTTTAATCCTCACCCAAGGACATTTTTTCCATTTTTTGTTCAGATAGAGTAGGAGGAAGAGAGAGAGAAACATCAACGTGAAAGGGACACATCCAGTGGCTGCCACCTGCACGACCAACCAGGGCCGGGGACAAACTGCAACCAAGGTACACACCCTTAGTGGGAACTGAACCCAGGTCTCTCTGGACCACAGGCTGACGCTCTAACCGCTGAGCCAAACCCGCCAGGGCGTGATGTAGCTTTTAACATTTGTTACTGTTTGTGTTTAATTTGCTCTTCCCCACAAACCCTGGTTGCTCTTAATTATTTACTTTTTGGGTATGTGAAATATTACCATGGTTCTAAGAGTCAGAGATCCTCAGAAAGGTACCCTCAGAAATGCCACATTCCTCTCAGCTCTGCTGGTTTGTTCTCAATCCCTTATTCTTTCCATTCTGTCCCACACACCCATTATGAATTCATTTGTGTCCCTCTCCAAAAAAAAAAAAAGATATTGAAATCATAATCCCCAACACCTGTAAATATGACCTTATTTGGAAATAGGGTCTTTGCATATGATCAAGTTAAGATGAGGTCATTAGGGTAGACCTTAATCCAGTGTGGCTGTGTCCTTATAAAAGGGGGGGAATTTGGATACAGACATAAACAGAGGGAAAACGGTGTGAAGAAACAGAGAGAAGATGACCATCCACAAACCAAGGGACACCTGAGACTGTAGAAGCAGGAAGAGTGTCCTGGAACAGATTCTCTCTCCAGCCTCAGGAGGAACCAGCCCTGCTGACACTTTGATTTAGACTTCTAGCCTCCAGAACTCTGAGATGAAACGTTTCTATTTAAGCTGCCCAGGCTGCGGTGCTTTGCTGTGGCAGCCCTAAGAAACGAACACACACACCCTTGTAGGCAACCAGTTTCTTATTATTTGAATTGTGTGCCCCGGAAAGGTATGTCTAAGTCCTAACTCCCAGAACCTGTGGATGTAACCTTATTTGGATAGAGGGTCTCTGCAGATGTTGTAAGTTAAAATGACTGTTAGAGTGAACCCCAAATCCAATATAACTGATGTTCTTATAAGGAGAAGTAACATTTGGACACAGAGGATATGCACACAGGGAAGAGAGGCTGTGTGATGACAGAGGGCAGAAATTGGAGTGAGGCACAAGTCAGGAGCACCAAGGATTGGGGACAACACCAGAAGCTCGGGGGAGAGGTGTGGACAAACTCCCTCAGAGCCTCCAGAAGGAATCAGCCCTGCCAACACCTTTATTTTGGCTTTCAGGCCCCTACAACTGTGAGAGAGTACATTGCTGCTGTTTTCATCCACCCGGTTTGTAGGATTTGGGTTCAGTAGTCCTAGGATATGAATACACATGATCTCATTAGTTTGTAGTTTATCCTTCCTTAGTTTGTAGTTTATCCTTCCTGTGTTTCTTTTGCACAGATGAATGCAAGCATAGATATTTTCCCATCTTTCTTCCATGAAAGATAGCATGCAGTAGATAACACTTTAGCACTTTGGAGCATTATTTATTTTTTTAATCCTTATCCGAGGATATTTTCCCATTTATCTTCAGATAGAGTGGGAGGGACAGAGAGAAACATCGATGTGAGAGAGACACATCAACTGGCTGCCTCCCGCACAACTCCAACCAGGGCTGCAACCGAGGTATGTGCCCTTGACCGAAATCAAACCCATGACTCATTGGTCCACGGGCCGACGCTCTAACCCCTGAGCAAAATCAACCAGGGCTCTAAGATGTGTTCTTGATTAAAATATTTATACATGCAAAAATGGAAATTTTTTAAAAAGTATGCCAGCCATAAATTGAACAGCTATACCTCCTGCCAACACACACACAAACACACGCTAATCTGGGGTGGGTTTAGAACAGGTAGTTTATGGAGCTCTCAAAATACTAAGAGCCATTAGCCTCTGAATTTTTCGATTTCCTATGATTTCTGGTTTCCTTTGGGGTAGGGAAGGTTTTCACTGAGAGGCAATGGGGGAATGCACACTGTTCTTTTCTGAGGACCAAAAGGTAGATGGCAAGGAAAGGACTCTGTTAGTAGAGCAAGGTGGGACGGAAGTAAGGATAAATGATTTAGCCAGGCTGGAGTGGCTCAGTTGGTTGAGTGTCATCCTGTGCACTGAAAGGTTGCAGTTGAGTTCCCAGTCAGGGCATGTGCCTGGGTTTGTTATGGAAGGCAACCGATCTCTCTCTCTGTCTCGCTCTCTCACTCCCCCCCCACCTTCTCTCTAGGCATGTCCTCTGGTGAGGATTGAAAAAAAAAAGTTTAATTAAGCAAATTCTACTTTTATGCAAGTGGAATGGATCAAGAATACTTGACCTCAAATAAAATTCACCAATGAGGAAAACCAGCATCTATTCTTTTTTTAAAATTTATTCCTCACCTGAGGTTATTTTTCTACTTATCAGATAGAGTGGGAGGGAGGGAGGGAGAGAGCACATCGACTGGCTGCTTCCCGCATGACCCAACCACGGCCGGGGACAAACTACAACTGACGTATGTGCCCTTGACTGGAATTGAACCTGCAACTCATTGGTCTGTGGGCCGACACTCTAACCGCTTAGCCAAAGCGGCCAGGGCCAGCATCTGTTCTTGAGAGTGATGTCTTATCTGATGTTTTGGGGGCATGTGAACAGGAACTTATGAAGTGCTCCCTATGTGCCAAGACTCGGCTTGATGGTATAGGGAGAGAAGCTCCCAGTGTTGGTTACCATATAGGTAGGAGCACAAAAGACATGAAGGATGTCAGCAAGCCTGCTGGGCTGGAGCTTCCAGAAGGTAGGATTCTGTTGGTTTGTGGGTGGTTCGGTGGAAGGCCTGGAATACCAGATTGAAGCATTTAGAGTTGACGAGGTTGCATTCAGGAATAAATCCTCCAAAATTGGGGAAATGAGATGGAATTGGTGTCAGAAGATGAATGTATAGAAATTTAAGAGATGGATTGGAGAGAACATTGCTGTAGGAGACCAGCTTTAAGGTATGCAGGGACAAGTGGCTGAACAGGGCAGGCCTGTGTGCCTGGAGGTGGGGCAGGAACCATGGTACATGCTACCTGCATGTCACCGCTGGAAGACTCCAGAAGATTGTACCTCTGCTATTCCCTGTGGCCAGGTAGAAGGGAGTAGTCACCAGGTAGAACATGGAATGAAAGGACAACTTTCAGCGTGCGGTCCTGCATTGGAGGTCCTTTCCTAATTATAGGTAGAAGAGATCCAGAGATCCCACTACCTTTCAGTTCTTTTTGTTTTTTTTTAAAATATTTTTTCTTTATTGATTTCAGAGAGGGAAGAAGGGACAGGGAAACAGAAACATTGATGAGGGAGAACATCGATTGGCCATCTCTCGCATTTGGCCCACAACCTGGGCATGTACCCTGACCGGGAACTGAACCAGCGACCTCTTGGTGCATGGGTTGACGCACAGCCACTGATCCACACCCACCAGACTACTTTTCAGTTCTTTTTTTTTACACAAAAGCAAACCATTTACTACCTACTATGCAACTTACTTTTTATTGAAAGTATTTTGCATTCATGATGGATGCTTTCTGGGTCTTGCCACACATTTTAATGGTAAAGGTTAAAACTGTTTTACATGCAAGTAGTGTAAATAGTCTTCCTCATATGGGATCACTGATTATAAAAGGATGACATACCACAAGGGCTGTCATTTTTTCACTGAAAAGCTAACTAACTGTCTAGTTATATTTCCCCCAAAACCACAAACTGAGTAGTAACTGAGTCTCTTACCCAATATAGAAAATATTAAAAATGCAAAAACAAGTCCTCAGATCCAATTAAGAAAGCCCTGCTACATATGGGCTAATCAATACCAGTGGTACTCCTTGACTCCAGGAAGCTGAAAGACAGCCTAATAACCCTGCACTCAGAACATTTACCTCAAGTAGCTTTTTTCCAGCTTTCAACTCATGAATAAAGATAATATGCTGTTAATTCTATTTCAGAAAACTTTTTCAGGTTGTTTTATTTACAATGCCAACTTTTAAAAGGTCACTAAAGTTAGCCCTGGCCAGTTTGGCTCAGTGATTAGAGCGTCGGCCTGCGGTCTGGAGAGACCCGGGTTCGGTTCCCGCTAAGGGCACGTACTTTGGTTGCAGTTTGTCCCCGGCCCTGGTTGGTCGTGCGGGTGGCAGCCACTCGATGTGTCCCTTCACGTCGATGTTTCTGTCTGTCTCTCCCTTCCTCTCTCTCCCTCCCACTCTATCTGTACAAAAAATGGAAAAATATCCTCGGGTGAGGATAAAAAAAAAAAAAGGTCACTAAAATTAAATGAACAATAAACTAGGAAGAAATCGCTTTACAATAAGAGGGAAAGCCCAAAATGCCACTTTCTATAGAGAACCCACAATTCAGTTTTATTCAGAGCAAAGAAAAAAGAAACTTGATCTATTGGAAGAAACTCAGCCATAGGTTTGGAACCTATACCCAAACTACACATGCAATGAGGACAATATTCTGCTAATACAATTGATTTGCTGCTGCATTTGTCTACTGTTTGTCTAATATTAACAATTATAAACAGAGCAGTGCAACTAGTATTTGGAACAATCCTTACAGTGTTTCAGTGTCAGGCACAACTTTTCACTTCTCTTCACACCACTGGTTCTCTTTGCGAACCTGGGCTTCCTCTTCTTCAATAAAGTCGTTTTTGATATTGAATGTCTTGCGAATCTCTTCAGGAGTTTTCCGCTTGGCAACAGTCTTGCATGTAACATCAAGCAAACCTTTGATGTCTAAATAGTTTGCAGCCAGAATAAGTTCAAAAAGTGTTCCTTGGTCAACTTTGAGGAATTCTTGGTCCCATACAGGGATATCATCTGTTCGCTTTTTTTTGTTCTCATCATCCTCAGGAGGAGGAGGGTCATCCTTGTGGTGGGTGCACCACTGAATGACCTTTTTTAATATTGCTGCATTAACATTTGATAGAGGAACTGGGTCATCATCGCCTTCATCGTCCATTCCCAAATTTTCTAACATGGTCTTGATATAGTAACAGATTGTTTGGCAATTTTAACATCAACTTCAAATATCTCTCCATCAGAACTCTGCAACTTAATTGAAGGCATGGTGCTCAGTCTCCAGGAGGGAGTGGGCCGGAGACTGACGAGAGCTGGTAGTACCAGCAGACTCAAGGGAAAGGCGGAGAACAAGGCCACTTGCCTACTTTTCAGTTCTTAAATACAGTGTTTTTCTTTTCCTAATCCTCACCCAGGGGGGATATTTTTCCCATTGACTTTTTTTTTTTTAGAGAGAGAACCGTCTATTTGAGAGGGACACATCAATTGGTTGCCTCCTGCACGCCCCTGGTCAGGGCCAGAGATCAAACCCACAACCTAGTTACATGCCCTTGACTGGGAATCAAACCTGTTACCCTTTGGTTTGAGGGCTGAGGCTTTAAGGAGTCTTACCAGCTAGGGCTACACTAATTTTTAGAAACCGACAGTTTTGGACAAAAAAAGAAAAAAGAATCAAAGATTTTTTAGAAGATGAGACTATTTCAGAATATTAACATTTAATATTTTGGATTCCTCTTAAGGGGACATTTTTTCATTGCAGTTACAAAGTAAGGAAGGCTGGCCTGTCATTATTCAGGCTCCTGTGAGGCTGTGAGCATTGAGGGATGAGGGATGTTTGAGTTTGGGGGATTTATACAAGATCTCATTGAGGGACATGTCTGGGAAGTGGCGCCAAATGGCCCCTGCTTGCCTCCAGAACTCTGCCCCTGAGTTGTAATACTTACTGGTATTTGACATGTATGAGGATATGTTACCAAATATGTTTGTGAACACATTAGGTTATCTGTTCTTGGAAGTTGATTTCCTCTCCTCCTTTGTGTGTGTGTATCTTTTCAGGAAAACCAATTCTGTGTCCTTGGAAGGTGGTCCAGTCCAGTTGCCCCAGGCGAAACCTGGCTCTGAGCTTCCACATTGGGCGTCCATTCAGCTCGCAAGCTGCTGAGGACCAGAAGGAGGAGCCCCTACATTCCATCATCAGCAGCACAGAGACTGTGCAGGGTACTGTCTTCAACCAAGTTGGGGTCTGGGAATGCTTAGTTCCTGGCTGGCTCTCAAGGGGAGGTTTTTGAGGTAGAAGTAATGATTGGTGGAGTCACCCACTGCCTCAGACACAGGAAGTTCTTGGTAGGAGGAAGGGTTCCCCAAAACAATGAATGCGTCCTCCATAGGAATTTCTGACTTTCATTCTGGTGTGTTGCGCCCTCTGGTGGTCACCCATGGCATTGTGACAGAGCACCTTCTGAGGAGTGATTCATAGCACATCTGCTAATAATCATGGAAGCAGGAAGGAAACTCAGTATTGGCCCTGCCAATGCAGGACTGTACGCTGAAGTTGTCCTTTCATTAGTAAGAAGTGTAGAGAAGCAGTCTCTCGAGCCAGTCCCAAAGTGGGTCCATTTCTGGCTTTCAAATGAGACAACAGAATCTGATGTTTAGGTTAAGAAGAGAGTGAGTTTTCTTGTTATTTTGCTAAGTAGTTAATTTGGAAATCAGTGTTTTGAAGAATAGAATCCATGGTCTGGTTGTTGGATACAGCCCTATTCTCATGACTGGACACTTTGGGAAGTGCCGGCCTCTGTAGTCCTTCGAGGTAGCCTAGACCCCAGGTGTGCAGCCTCAGTGGTGGGAGGTGGGTGAGAGTTGTACTCCCCCCTTGCCCCTTTCTGTGGAGAAAGAAGGGAGCCACTGGGTTTCGTTGCTTCTGAGATCTTGCCATATGGCCCCAGAGAGTTGGTTTCTTTCTTCTTTACTTACTCTTTTGCAAAATATTTAAACGTTCTTTTGAATGTTGCATAGCATATTCTTCCACGAAAGTAGAAATTAAACTTTATTGGTTGTATCTGTGATTCATTACTAGGTTCCATTTCCAAACATGAGTTCCAGGCTGAGACAAAGAAGCTTCTGGACATTGTTGCTCGTTCCTTGTACTCAGAGAAAGAGGTGCGGTACCTGTTAATCACTCTCAGCACTAGCATGGTTTCTTTGGCAAAACTGTGTTTATACTATTCTGGGGAAATGCCAGATAGTATATTAACTAGGAGAATGCATTAAATTTTGACATGTCCTGATATTAGCTGCCAGCAAGAGTGTTTTTACCAAAATCTGTTTGAGTAAATATATCCAGATGATTCTTTGGGCCAGATTGACTCTGGAAATTAATGAATTTTGCTGATAATTTAAAAATCTCTTCTCTCGTCAACTGGTATACCACCCTCAGAGGGGTATCAGGCTGGAGGAAGAAGGTGCCTGGACCTCTGTGGAGTAGAGCAGGGAGGGGCTACTAAGGACCTTTTTGAAGAGATTAAAACTCATCTAGAGATGGCAGGTCATGAAAAAGTTGTAGAACAAACAGGCCATTATTGTTTCCCATGCTCATTATTACTAGATTGCAAAGAATAATTTTGAAGAAGGCTAAAGAACCAAATTACAAAGTTAAAAGGGACTTTTCAGGAAATATTCCCAGGTCTTATGCTGTTAAATATTATACTCATGTATCTTTGTGATGTCCAGCCTCTGCTCCCTTGGGGGTCAGATCAGTTCACTTCCTCCCCTCTGGCCCCGACCTGTGTGCTGGTCTCACTGTGAGTGGAAGGTCTGTTTGAGGTAAAGGTGCTTTTCAGACACTGGTTAGTAAGTGGGACTTGGCATTTTTTTATTCTGAACATGATAGGTCTAGTTTTTGATGATCCCACATTAGATGAAGCTGGAGAGTCTTTTTTCAGTGAGTAGGAGAAAGAGATGTTTGGGAAATATTTTTCCACCCCTGGGCAAGAGATGGGAAAGAAGTAGTTTTTCAGAGGGCTGTTCTTAAATTTTTAGTTAACAGATTGAAACCTAACTTCAGGCTTGATTTTCAGGAAGGAATAGTAGAGTTAGAGGTTACTATACAAAGCTGTGTCCAGGAGAAGCAGTTGCCTTTAACCATTTTTATTTACTGCCCTGGAGAAACCGCCTTTGAGTAAAGCGGAAAGTCTTTATAGTTAAAAGCTGAACATTCTGTGGCAATTTTCCTCTGCCTTTTAAGCAGTTGCTGCAAATGGTGGTAACCAAATAGATCCTGTAGTATTCGCATCTTATTTTCATTCCTGTAGGTGTTTATACGGGAACTGATCTCCAATGCTAGCGATGCCTTGGAAAAACTGCGTCACAAGCTGGTGTCTGAAGGCCAAACGCTGCCAGAAATGGAGATTCACTTGCAGACTGACACTGAGAAAGGCACCATCACAATCCAGGTACCTCTTAATCCAGGTACCTATGTCCTGGCAGGTGGCACACCTCCCTGCCTCTTGTGCTGAGGTGACTGGGAAGTGGCCCTCTTTGCACATGGGATAGAGATAGACCTGACTTTTTGTTATGTCTCTGGGCCTCAAGCATTGTGCTGACCATCTTTACATTTAAAACAACTTGTTTTAACATGCGATAAAATAACACTCAATGTAAAAAATTTGGAAAACACAAGTAGAAAAGAAGAAAATTTAAAATCATCTATTATTCAAAGATAACTACTATTAACATTTTAGCATTTGTCTGTGTAGGTGTTTGGTGTCTATGCATTAATTTACATATCTAAACATTTTTATCCTCACCCGAGGACTTTTTTTTTTTGCATTTATCTTCAGATAGAGCAGGAGGGAGAGAGGGGAGAAGAGAGAGAGAAACATCAACGTTAGAGAGACACATCGACTGGTTGCCACCCACACAACCCCAACCGGGTGGGGACAAACTATACTTCTATTCATATATATATATATATATATATATATATTTTTTTTTTTTTTTTTCTTTTATTAATCCTCACCCAAGGATATTGTTTCCATTGATTTTTAGAGAGAGTTGAATGGAGGGGGGGAAGGGGGAGAGAGAGAGAGAAAGAAACATTAATGTGAGAGAGACACATCGGCCAGTTGCCTCTGGCACAACCCCAACAGGGGCTGGGGATTGAACATACAACCCAGGCATGTGCCCTTGACCAGTAATTGACCTTTCAGTCCGTGGGCCGATGTTCCAACCACTGAGCCAAACTGGCCAGGGCTATACATTATTTTTTAAGGCATTCTTCATATTTTTATTTTTATTTATTTATTTTTTATCCTCACCTGAGGACATTTTTCCATTTTTAGTTCAGATAGAGTGGGAGGGAAGGAGGGAGGGAGGGAGAGAGAGAGAGAAACATCGACATGAAAGGGACACATCAAGTGGCTGCCACCCGCATGACTCAACCAGGGCCAGGGACAAACCGCAACCAAGGTATGCACCCTTAGTGGGAACCGAACCCAGGTCTCTGGCCTACAGGCTGACACTCTAACTGCTGAGCCAAACCGGCCAGGGCAATATATTTAATACTTTCATTGATTTTATTGGGGTTACATTGGTTAATAAAATTATGTAGGCTTTATTTTATTTTTTTTCTTTATTGATTTTTAGAGAGAAAGGAAGGGAGAAGGAGAGAGATAGAAACATCGATGTGAGAAAGAAACACTGATTGGCTGCCTCCTGCACGCCCCCTACTGGGGATGGAGCCTGCAACCCAGGCATGTATTCTGACCAGGAATTGAACTGGGAACTCTCAGTCCATGAGACAGTGTTCAGTCCACTGAGTCACACTGGCTAGAGTACATACGTATTTTTTTAATCCTCACCCGAGTATATGTTTTTCATCAATTCCAGAAAGAGAGAAATATTGATCCATTGCCTTCCAGATGTACCCTGACTCAAAATCTGGGTATGTGCCCTGACCAGAAATCGAACCCATGACTGGTGCACAGGAGGACACTCTAACCAACTGAGCCACACCTGTCAGGGCCTTTTCATATTTTTAACTGTACTTTTTCATTTGTAATGCATATTTTCCCATGATTAAATATTCTGTAGCACAATCTTTCTTTTGGCAGAGCAATACTTTTAGTTGTTGTAACCTTTGGAAAATTTTAAGGTCAGAAAGTTAGAAAGGCAAAGGAGTTTCATCAGGTATTGACCATGAAGGGGGCATTATGTTCCTGAGACAGCTGCTTCAGGACCATTGTTCCAGAGTCATGGTAGAATTGTGGGGTGTGCATCTCTGTGGGGGTGGCAGGATACACGGCAGTTGGACTAAGTGGGCATTTTTCATTTGAGCTCCCTGCCTTTACCAACTACACTGGTTTACCTGCTCAGGACTTTGCTATAAGACATCTTTTATGCTCTTTTAATTACTTATTCTCTCTGGTCTGTATGTGTGTGCCTTTCTTTGTTGTTGTTTTAATAAGCTTTATTGTGGTATGATTTGCATACAATAAAATTCACCAAGTTCAAGTGTACAAATCATTGATTTTTAACCAGTATACACTTTCTTTTTTAAAAAATATTTGGAAGAAACAATACCAATTTTTAAAAATTGATTATAGAGAGAGAGAAGGGAAGGGGGGGAGGGAGATGTAGATTTGTTGTTCCACTTAGTTGTGCATTCATTGGTTGGTTGCTTGTATGTGCCCTGACTGGAGATCGAACTCCCAACCTTGGCATATGGGGGAATGCTCTAACCTACTGAGCCACCCAACCTGGGCAACCAGTGTATAGTTTTGTGAAACCACTCGTACCATCATGATGTCAACACCCAATATTCTTTTCTCTCTCCCTGCCCCTAGCAACGACTGATCTGCTTTCTGTCAATATGATTTTGTATTTTCTAGGCTTTCATAGAAATAGAGTTACACAGTAGGTAGTCTTTTGAGTGACTTCTTTCACTTAGCATAGTGCTTTTGAGGTTTATTCTTGTCATTGCATGTATCAGTAGTTTGTTCCTTTTTATCACCGTATGGATATAGTATCACAATTTGTCCACTTTACCAGTTGATGAGCATTTGTTCCCAGTTTGGGATGTTAGGAATAGAGCTGCTGTGAACATTAGAGTTTAAGTCTTTGTGTGTACTTAGGAGTACAGTTGCTGGGTCATAAGGTGAGTGTCTGTTTAACTTTATAAGAAACCGCCAGCCCAGCCAATGTGGCTCAGTGGATTGAGCATCATCCCATGGACTGAGAGGTCCTGGTTTGATTCCCGGTCAGGGTACATGCCCCAGTTTCAGGCTTGATCCCCAGTAGGGGGCACACAGGAGGTGGCTGATTGATGTTTCTCTCTCTCCCCTTCCTCTCTCTAAAAAATCAATAAAAACATATTAAAAAAAGAAACTGACAAACTTTTCCAAATTGGATATCCAATTTTACATTTCCTCTAGTGCCATATGAGAATTCCAGCTGTTTCACGTCCTTGTTAACACTTGTTATTGTCAGTCTAATTTTAGCCACCCTAGTGGCTATCTTGTTATGGTTTTTAATTTGTATTTCTCTAATGATTAATGCTATTGAGTGTCTTTTCATGTGTTTGTCACTTGTATATCTTTGTGAAATGTCTATTCAGATACTTTTGCTCATTTTTAATCAGGTTATTTGTCTTCATTGAGTTGTAAGAATTCTTTTTTCTTTTATATATATTTTCATTGATTTTTTAGAGAGAGAGGAAGGGAGAAAGAGATAGAACATCGATGTGAGAGTGATACATCGATCGGCTATCTCCAGCACACCCCACACTGTGGGATCCAGCCCACAAGCTGGGCATGTGCCTTGACCAAGAATCGAACCAGGACCCTTCAGTCCATGGGATGATGCTCAATCCACTGAGCCACTCTGGCTGGGCGAGTTGTAAGAATTGTGTAATATTCTTGATAAGTCCTATTCAGATATATATTTTACAGATATCTTCTCTCAGTCTGTGGATTGCCTTTTTATTTTCTTAGGGGTGGCTTTTTAAAAGCAAACATTTTTGCCCAGCTGGTGTGGCTCAGAGGTTGAGCGTGGACCCATGCACCAAGAAGTCGCCTGTTTGATTCCCAGTCAGAGCATATGTCCAGGTTGTGGGCCCGGTCCTCAGTGAGGGCATGAAGGAGGCGGCCAATTGATCTCTCTCATTGATGTTTCTATCTCTCTCTCTTCTCCCTCAAAAAATCAATAAAGAAAAATAAAATAAAATAAAAACAAACATTTTATATTTCAATGAAGTCCAGTTATTCACTTTTTTCTTGTATGTGTCAACTTTTAGTGACCTAAGAAATGTCTGCTTATGCCAAAGTTATAAAAATATTCTTCTACATTTTCTTCTAGAAGTCTTTCTTCTATATAGTCTTAGCTCTTACATTTGAGTCTATGATCTATTTTTGTGTATGTGTAAGGTTAGGGTTGAGATTAATTTTTTTGCATGTGGCTATCAGTATTTCAGCACCATTTGGTTGTCAGTTTTCCATCAAATTACCTTGGAAACTTTGTTGAAAATCAAGTGACACTCTGTGCAGTTCTATTTTGGGATCGTTTTTTTTCTCTTTGATTTTTGTGTCGATTTTCTAGTGAGGTTTTCTTGTGAGGTGTGGCTGATATGACTAGAATTTGTCTTTTCTGATGACTGTGTGGCATTACTTTGCTGGGCCCTTCATGGCAAGTGTAATTGATGCCACTTGTGCCCCAGGGCTGTCCATGCACCTCATCCCACCTCCCCAGGTGCCAACACTTTAGTGCTTAGCATGTCTCTCTCCTTAGGATACTGGCATTGGGATGACACAGGAAGAGTTGGTATCCAACCTGGGAACAATCGCTAAGTCAGGTTCAAAGGTAAGCACCCCCATTTTTCCTTCCTTCCTCTCCTTGAAAGGTGACTCCCCCTGGAGAGGATAGGCCAGCTCGCTTTGAATGCCAGCTTCAATAGGAATGTGCTCTGGGGGAGCTCTGTGTCGGTGCTGTGGAAACACCATGTGACACGATTTCACTGTATTGTCATGGGGGCATCTCAGGAAGTTGCTATTATTTTATAGATGAAAAGGCTGGAATCAGTTCTTTATGCATAGGTGGAAATTGACTGGCTCTAGGTTCAAAGCCTGTTGGTCTGAGTCTAGAGCAGCGGTTCTCAACCTGTGGGTCATGACCCCTTTGGGGGTCGAACGACCCTTTCACAGGGGTTGCCTAAGACCATCGGAAAACACATATTTTCAGTGGTGATGCATAACAGTAGCAAAATTATAAAGTAGCAACGAAAATAATTTTATGGTTGGGGGTCACCACAACATGAGGAGCTGTGTTAAAGGGTCATGGCATTAGGAAGGTGGAGAACCACTGGTCTAGAGTGTGCCATTCTGCCTCCTGAAGCTTCTCTTCAAGTCGTGTCTCAGCGATTACCCGAGCTGCATAGGCTTGAGGCAAAGAGGGTGGCAGAAAGAAACGTTTTTCCTCTCTCACAACATGGTTCATAAGAATAAATTTGGCCTGCAGTGTCTGTGGGCAGGACGGTTTTTCAGAACCCTCTGTGGAAACCCAGTGACCACTGGGGGTGGTTGGTTGCTGGTGTGACTTGAAGCCTCTGGGGGGAGGCAAGTGTTAGTGGTCAAGGTGTCCTCCTCCAGCGGCTTTTGTGCCAGCCCAAGACTAAGGCTGGTGGCCCTCAGTTGCCTTTGTGCCTCTCCTTGGTGACCACATTCTTTTTGTTTGTTTTGTGGCCCAGGTGGTGCCTAAAATGGCACTTAGTGCCAAGTACTTGAAAATAGTCTAATTATTGGTCCAAAGTGATACACAGAAATTTCCATCTTTATTTTATTTTTTTTAGACCCCGCCTGAAATTACCACTTTTAAAAAACTTCTTTATCATAACTTATTCCCCCCATTACATTTATTGTTGTATTTCTATCGAGGAAAGTCTGTGCTATCTCATGCAGTAGCCACTAGCTGCATGTGGCTGTTTGAATTTAAATTAAAGTTAAATACAACTTAAAATTTGGCTCCTCAGTTGCACTAGCTACTTTAAAAAAAAAATCTTCACCCTAGGATATTTTTTCATTGATTTTCAGATAGAATGGAAGGGAGGGAGGCAGGGAGGGAGAGAGAAAGAAAGAGAGAAACATACATTGATGTGCGATATATTGATTGGTTGCTTCCCGTACGACCCTGATCAGGGCCAGGGATTGAACCATAAACAATGCCCTTGACTGGAATTGAACCCATGACTCTGTTCTGTGGGTCGACGCTCTAACTGCTGAGCCAAACCGGCCAGGACAATACTAGCTACTTTTAAAGTGCTCAGTAGCCATATGAGGTCAGCAGCCACCATACTGGACCATATAGGACATTTTTATCATCGCGGAGCATTCTGTTGGACAGTATTCATTCACAGATCTGAGTGTGTTCATTTTACTTAATTTTTAATCTTAGGACATTTGATAACATGAGTTATAATAGTTAAGTGCCTGGTGGTACCATACAAAGCATGCACTTGGTATGTATCCTTTCCCCACGAAGTTTAGATTCTAGGAGACATGCAGAAGAAACACCTGGGCATGTGTGTCACACTCCCTTCACCTGCTGAACCTCGGGCTACCCTAGCCAGGAAGCTGCTGCTCCTCTTTCCTGTAGGGCGGATGCGTGCACTCACTCACGCTGCCCGTCCTCACACCCGGGGGTGTGACCTGCAGGCCTGCAGCCACCAGGCAAAGTTACGGGCCCTGCGGCTCAAATATAGAACCCTCTGCTGCTTAGCTGGGGGTCTTTGGGCGAGTTACTTTACCACTCTATGCCATTGTTCTCCGTGTGTAAAATAGGTGAAAAAGTATTCAGTGTGGTTGTCTTAAGGACTAAGTGCGATCTTAGCCCTTGTTAGAGGAGCACACACACAGAGCCACAAATGTCAGTTCTCTCTGACCAGCCTTTGCTACCACAGGCCTTTCTGGATGCGCTGCAGAACCAGGCAGAGGCCAGCAGCAAGATCATCGGCCAGTTTGGAGTGGGTTTCTACTCAGCTTTCATGGTGGCTGACCGAGTTGAGGTCTATTCCCGCTCGGCTGGCTCGGGCAGCCCTGGTTACCAGTGGCTTTCAGATGGGTGAGTAAGTGACAGTGGCTTCCCCAAGTCACACACGAGGAGTGTCCCCTGCCCTGGGACCACCACAGCTAAGTGTCACCTGACATGAAGAGTGGGATTCAGCTGAAGTGTTGCCACTTCATTTGGAAAGTTAGACCCTTCTCAGAAAATGCCAGTAGGCCTTCTTGGGCCTTTTATAGGAAGCCTGAACCTCATACTTCGGAGCCATTTACTTTCTGATCCCAGTGGCCAGTGGGGTCTCTTGGGCTTCATGACTGCTCTGGAGTGTGTACCATCCCAGGTGATGTTCCTTGGTTCATGGTTTAGCCATTTTCCTGTTGCCCCCTTTCTCTGGGTGGCCTCTGTGGACTTTGTCCTGTGGGAGCTCATTCTTGATTCCTCCCAACCCTGGAATTTCTGGGTTTGACCCACTGGCCTGGCCCCACTTTCCCGTCAGCTCAGGCCTCAGGAGTTTCCCATCAAAGATGCTTGTTTTGCTCTCCAGCGTGCACTGGGGCCGTGTCTTACGGGTCGGTTAGGTGCATGTTCTGTGATCTCGAGACTGTATTTGAGGAGAATGGTACCTTAGCCAACTGTAAGCATTTCTTTCAGCATATCCCAAACTTTCTTCTTGAATCCTGCTCTCCTGACCTAGTCTTCTGTCTTCCATTGTGGCTTTATTTTTTTTTAATCCTCACCGGAGGACATTTTTCCATTTTTTGTTCAGGTAGAGTGGGAGGGAGAGAGAGGAACAGAGGGAGAGAGAGAAACATCGATGCGAAAGGAACACATCGAGTGGCTGCCACCTACACGACCAACCAGGGCCGGGGACAAATTGCAACCGAGGTACGCGCCCTTAGCGGAAACCGAACCCGGGTCTCTCAGGACCGCAGGCCGACGCTCTAACCGCTGAGCCAAACCGGCCAGGGCCATTGTGGCTTTAGTAGCACGTGCAAGAGCAGGCCCGGCCAGAGCACAGCTCATCTCCCTCAATCAGAATTAAGATTTTGTTTTATTGCCCTGGCCAGTTTGGCTCAGTGGTTGGAACATCGGCCTGAGGACCAGAAAGTCCCAGGCTCAGTTTTCGCTAGGGGGCACGTACCAAAAAAAAAAAAAAAAGATTTTGTTTTATGAAATGAAAGCAGTACTCAGATTAAACTTGGGCCAAGGTAACAACGAGGTATCAACTTGTTAGAGGTTCATCCCTTCCTCTTTTACTCCTGAAACAGTTTCTCTGCTCTTAAGGAGACACCTGGCTTCTGCCAGAGGCTCAGAAATGCACCGAGTTAACATGGGAGTCAGGGGCAGTCTCCAGGCTCTGGCTGTTTGCTCCCAGTGTCTGGCACAGTGCCCAGGCCCACTAACGTGAACATAAAGTTCAAGAGGTTGTGCTCCTGAGAGCCCTGCATCCCACACCGCAACAGCCACTGTCCCTGACAGAAAGTTGTTGACCTAGGGGTGTGGCTGGGTTCAGAAAAGGTGGCACTGTGGCTTCCTTTCTGTGTGTCAGCTTGGGCTCTGCTTGTGAAAACCAGGGAAGAGTTATTGGACCTGCTGTATGGGATTTGCAGTAGTAATGTGTGGAACTGGCTTTCCACTCTCTTGTGTGTCTTAGCTCTGGGGTATTTGAAATCGCTGAAGCCTCAGGAGTTAGAACCGGGACCAAAATCATCATCCATCTCAAGTCAGATTGCAGAGAGTTTGCCAGCGAGGCCCGGGTTCGAGGTGAGTGGGAGCCTGGGCCTTTGGACATGTGGGCGGCAGCACCAGGTCAGTGAGCCACCTGGTGGGAGATTCTGTCTGGGTGGGAGTGTTCAAGGACCACAGGAGCAGCGCTGCTGGGCGTGTTCCTGGGGCTGACTGCCTAGGCTCCGAGGACAGACTGGGCTGACTCCATGTGGGACCAGGAGGCAAGACTTAGCCTCCTGACTGTTGGCAAAGTCAGGTTCCATTCTTTCTTCCTCCCTTTGGGCAGCACTTTGTCTTTAGTCACTTGGAGGTCTCGCACAGTCCTTTCAACATTCTGCCTGTGTTGTCAGATATTTTTGGGTCACTCACCTGGCCGGCCTGAGCCCAGGCTTCACTGAGAACCAGAGCAGGTGCTTCTTTGTGGTGTTTTTCTCTGTCTGTGTCTTACTGAATACCTATTGAAGGTGCTGAGTGCTCTCCAGGGTTCACTGTCAGCTTATAAAACCATATTTATGTCCCCAAGAAGACTGCTTGTTTTCATGGGGGCCTGGGCTTGGAGACATCTGGCTCTGGTATGAGTTCTGCTCAGCATATGCAGGTGGGATGTATTCTTGCTGCGCTGTCTTCCCACCTGTGACACGGGCATGGCACTGATGAGTCCTCCTCAGCCTGCTGAGAACCCTACAGCAACTCTCCCCATGCCCTGGCCGTTTTTGCTCAGTGGTTAGAGCGTCGACCTGCGGTCCAGAGAGCAACTCTCCCAGTTTTTATTTCTAGCAGCTTCCTATAGTTATTGTTTCTCTTTTGTCTCTTCCAGATGTGGTGACAAAGTACAGTAATTTTGTCAGCTTCCCCTTGTACCTTAATGGAAAGCGCATTAATACTTTGCAGGTGAGACCCTCAGCTGCTTGAAGGGCTCAGGCAGCTATGGAGGCCAGTTGGTACATTTAGGGGCTGGATGGGAAGAAATGGGTCTGGATGAGGATGTCAAAATCCAGGATGAGGTGTTCTTTGTGGAGAGGTGAGATCCATGATGCAGATGAGGTCCCACCCCCTGCACACTATATCCCCGTACACCAACTGTAATGCACACACCACACATTTTACCCTTTTACAGTATACAGGTCAGTGGTCCTTAGTGTGTTCATAGTCATGCAACCATCAGTAAAAAAAAACCTATATCCAGTCTCTGGCAACCAGTCTACTTTCTGTCTCTGTGGATTTGCCTGTTCTGGACATTACATATAAACAGAATCAAGCATAATGTGGCCTTTTATGTTTGGCCTCTTATAACGTTTTCAAGGTTCCTCTGTGTTTTCCTTTCTGGGACTGATAGTACTCCATTGTACGGCTGGTCCGTTTCCTTGTTCATTTGCCCGTTGATGGCGAGTGTTCATGATGTGCGGGCACGTCCAGATCCTGCTTCTCGGTGGACCATTCTGGACACGTTGTACTGGGGAGGGGGAATTGTTCTCAGAGCCTTTTGTTCCCTTCATTTGTTCTGGAACACTCCTTCCCCCAGTGTTAGAATGGGTGGGGCTGGAGGCAGAGGGAGGGGCTTGTACGTGAGGCCACCATGCTGGTGTGCCCCAGGAGGCTGGTCCTCGGCTCATCCTGAGGGAGCGCTCACTAGCACCCTGGTGTGCCCCAGGAGGCCGGTCCTCGGCTCATCCTGAGGGAGCGCTCACTAGCACCCTGGTGTGCCCCAGGAGGCCGGTCCTCGGCTCATCCTGAGGGAGCGCTCACTAGCACCCTGGTGTGCCCCAGGAGGCCGGTCCTTGGCTCATCCTGAGGGAGCGCTCACTAGCACCCTGGTGTGCCCCAGGAGGCCGGTCCTCGGCTCATCCTGAGGGAGCGCTCACTAGCACCCTGGTGTGCCCCAGGAGGCCGGTCCTCGGCTCATCCTGAGGGAGCGCTCACTAGCACCCTGGTGTGCCCCAGGAGACTGGTCCTCGGCTCATCCTGAGGGAGCGCTCACTAGCACCCTGGTGTGCCCCAGGAGGCCGGTCCTCGGCTCATCCTGAGGGAGCGCTCACTAGCACCCTGGTGTGCCCCAGGAGGCTGGTCCTCGGCTCATCCTGAGGGAGTGCTCACTAGCACCCTGGTGCCACAAGCTCTGCTAGCTCAGCTGCACGTGGTTGTTGTGAGGAAGCGTCTTAAACATAACATACCCTGTTAATGTCCATTTCCAGGCCATCTGGATGATGGACCCCAAGGACGTGGGCCAGGGGCAGCATGAGGAATTCTACCGCTACATCGCACAGGCCTACGACAAGCCCCGCTACACTCTGCACTACAAGACAGACGCCCCTCTCAATATCCGCAGCATCTTCTACGTGCCGGAAACGGTGAGCACAGGCCTGACCAGCTGCCCTCAGCGTGCTGGGCCCCATGTGGCTTGTCTGCAGCTCCCTGAATGGGGGCATCACCCATGGTGACAGCGTTTTTCCATCATCAGTAGAACTTCCTGAATGATGACAGTTCAGCACAAACATATCACAAAAATTAACTTGGCAGCATCAGAGTTAAAGGAAAACCTATGGCTCTGGGTGGCCGAGCACAGAGTTATAAAGTGGGGGAGTATTTTATGTGGCGTTCGGGCAGCGAGAACCTCGGCTTTTGTAAGCAGGGCGCTGGCTCAGGGTGCCTGCAGGCTTTCTCTCTCTCTGGGCAGCGCATTCCCAGCTCTGCGTGGGGTGGATTCTGTGGTGTTCAGATAAGTTGCGCTTTATCCATACTTCCGTGTTCCCCTGAAGACGTCCTGGCTTACAGTACCATGACGAAGTCTCTGACAAAGCCTGCAGCAGAGAAACCTTCCTAGGTGCTGGACCCAGTCTCTCTTGGCTTCATTGGACTGGAGCCCTCTTAACACCCCACACCTATTACTCACTTTGGACAGAGCTGTTCTCGACCCTCATTGCTGAGTGTCCTTCTCAGACCAGCAGTCCCATCATTTCCTGAGAGTTGTCAGTAATGCAGAATCTTGGCCCCTCCCAGGACTTCCAGAATGAGTCTCCATGTTAATAAGATCCCAAAGTGAAGTGTGTGCAGACTGCAGGTTTTGAAGCCCTGGGTTAGAGCAGGGATTGGCAGTTATTTCTGTGGAGGGCTGGACAGTGACTGGCTTGGGCTTCGCAGGTTATGCGCAGCCACAGAGCTCTGCCCCTGGCGCGAAGGCGCCATCTGCCGCATCTGAACCAGCAAGCAGAGCTGTGGTCCAGGAAATACAGTCATTGGAATTATATTGTACATGTTTTTCACATATCATGAGATGTCCTTTGTTTCCCTTTTTTTCAACCATTTAAAATGAAAAAGCTGCTCTGGCCAGTTTAGAGTGTCAGCCCTCAGACCGAAGAGTCTCAGGTTCAATTCCTGGCCCCATTTGGTGTGTGGGAGGCAACCAGTCGGTGTGTCTCTCTCGAGTTGATGTTTCTTTCCCTGCCCCACTCCCTCCCTTCCACTCTATCTAAAAATTAATGGAGAAATATCCGAGGGTGAGAATTAACAATAAATAAGTAACTAAGGCGGGGGCAGAGAAGGAAGGAAGGCTATTCTAGGCTACACACAAACCAGGTGATGAGCCCCTGGCAGGTTTGGTTCTGTTCACGGGGTTATTCGAGCCTTCCTTTTGTATATCCTTCCAGGAAGTGGATTGGGGAAGGCAGCAGCTGCCCAGAAAAGGCTCCTGAGAGCTGTTGTGTGGGGGTCCTCCCTGGACACTGGAATTCTGAACAGACAGACGTGGGTGGTCTTCTGGTCTCCTTCTGGGTCACTGCATGTCCACCCCATGACTCCCAGTTCAGGGCCAGCATTGGGAAGGGTGGTTCACAGAGTCATCAGCAGGGCTCCCCCATGACCGTGTAGGTTCTGCCCCCCTGTGTGCTGCTGACACTGCCCTTTCCTCGCCCACAGAAACCGTCCATGTTTGATGTGAGCCGGGAGCTGGGCTCCAGCGTCTCTTTGTACAGCCGCAAAGTCCTCATCCAGACCAAAGCCTCTGATATCTTGCCCAAGTGGCTACGCTTCATTCGAGGTATGGGGCCAATGCCCTGGGCCAGGAGTGGCTCCCTGCCTGTGGCCCGGGGTGCTGACTGCGTTAGAAGAAACTCATCTTTAATGAGTGTGGGGTCAGGGAAGGAGCTTCAGAGCTGGCTGGGCAAACCAGGCGGGTGTGCTCACAGAGCCTCCCAGGAAGCTGAGCGCCCCCAGATACTGCTCTTGATTGATTCGGGGGAATGGGGTGGATGGACATGTTTAAATTGAGTTAGTATTTAAAGATATTACACGAGTTTTAGATTTAGACATGAACTACCCTTACATTTGACTGAGATGATAGTTTAATAAAACACTCAGCATGCAAACCTTTTTATTTATCATAGCATAAAAAGGTGCAAAATACCCACAACGTATCAATGGCTTTAAACATAAAATCCAGGAAGTAGTTTTCAGAGTGTCAAGGTGATGCTGAAATGTTAGAAATTTCGCTGGCAAAGCTTGCAGCCTTGCCTGCTTTCCTTCTGATCACTTCGTCCTGACCTAGGCTCTCTGCCAATTCCAGGATGTCAGGACTTGCAGGGGCTGGGGTGGTGTTGCCCCTACTGGATGTCCTCCCTTGGTCCTTCCTGCCTTCGCCTTACCTTCTTGTGGTCTGATGTCATGTGGGCTCTGAGGGAGAATGTGGAGGCCTGGTGGGAGGCCAATGGCCCTTCAGGAGGGTCCTGATGCCCCTGTCTCTCTAAGGTGTGGTGGATAGTGAGGACATCCCCCTGAACCTCAGCCGGGAGCTCCTCCAGGAAAGTGCTTTAATCAGGTAAGCCTCCAGGTGGGTACCCGCTGAGATGAGGCCTTCACTGTCTTGCCTTTGCCACCAGAGGGCCAGAGTGGCTGGAGGGAGCTAAGAGCTGAGCGAGGAGCTGCAGTGAGACTGTGCCTGAGGAGCCGTTGCCTGGAGAATGTGTGCAGATCACGTGTGCCTGGTGCTTTTGCTTTACATTTTTATACAAGGGTTTGGGGACTGACCCATTAAGGAGAATTGTGGCTGTACTGGGATATTCCCTCTTTAGTCAGCCTCCATTACCCAAACCCAGGGTGGCCACAGCTGGGGAGAGTCCAGGCAGGCTGTCTTTGGCGTGTATATGGCAGAGGACAGCCGCAGAGCTAGGAGGATATCTGGCCATGGTCCCAGAAGGTCATTGATGATGTGAAGGAGGCAAGGTTCAGACCCAGACCAGACTCCTTTGGCGATGTTGCCCTTGTAATCCCTGTGGGCTGAGATGGCCATGGTCCCCATGTCCCCCTCCTGTCTGTAGCAGTAGCTACTGTTACTGAGTGTCCATTCTCCCCCAGAACTTGACTGTGCCCTTTCTATACAGCCCATGGAATGCTGAGGAGGGAACTGCTAGGTGCCCATTCATGGCTGCAGAAACTGAGTGACCAAGAAGCCCCACCAATCACTGAGAGAACCTGTATTTGAACCATTTTCTGACCATAAGCATATGCTCTGTCCCCAACAGTGGAGCTGGTCTGACCCGAGGCTGCAGGCAGGGTGTGTGCAGCCACTTTGTTGCTGCTTATGGTTCTCAAGGGCTACATTGTCAGTCTGAGACTCTTCTTGATAAGAAAAGAGTCAGCCTTAAATGAAGTGTTTGAAAGAACCATGAACTTACAGAAAATGTGGGAAACATGATACAGAGGACATTTTTTCCCTGTATCCTTTGAGAGTAAGGTGTCCGCCCAATGCCCCATCTTCCCCAAATATCTTAAGGTGTATTTCCGACAAATAAGGACATTCTCCCGTAGCTGTAGTGCAGCCTCCAGCGAGGGGGTTGACTGACGCGGTACCACTGCCAGCTCACCTGTGGACCCATTCATGTCCCACCACTTGTGCCGTCCTGTTCTTTGGAGCAAGAAGGTGCAGTTCATAGTCACATGTGCCTTTAGTTGTCTCTTTAGCTTCCTTCACACTGGCCAAGCTCACAGTCTTTCCCTGACTTTTGTGACCTGGATGCTTTTGAAGATTTCAGGCCAGTGACTGGACTGTCCCTTGGGGTGGGTTGTCTGATGCAGGAGTAGCACAGAGTGACCACATCCTATCAGGTGGAGCCTGACTTTGACTTGTCCCATTACTGGTGATTTATATGTTGACACTTGATGAAGGGGTGTGTGCCAGCGTTCTTTGTGAAGGTTCTCTGTTTTGCCTTTGTAATTAATACAACATTGTGGGTAGTATTTTGCAGCTATGTGAAGAGCATGTTGCTTCATCAAATTTTCTATGTATTTATGTGCTTTTTAATATCCATAATTTATTTGTGTGAACTGGTTTCTTGTTATATTTAGTGGATTATGATCTGTTAGTGTCATTATTTATTTTGATTCCCAAATAGTCCTTGATTTAGCCAGCGGGAGCTACTCAGGCTGACTCCTGAGCCCTTTGACGTGTCCCCATCATCCTTTGAGCACCTCCTCACTTCTGGCACAAGGTGTTGCAAGCTCACCTTGTGTTTGCCTACATTGCCTAGCCCTGGAGTTGCTAATTCCTCCCAGGAGCTGGGACTCATTTGAATAGAGAGTGGTATTAAGAAGCCAAGATCTGTGCCCTGGCCAGTTTGGCTCAGCGGTTAGAGCGTCGGCCTGTGGTCCGGAGAGACCCAGGTTCGGTTCCTGCTAAGGGCACGTACTTCGGTTGCAGTTTGTCCTCGGCCCTGGTTGGTCATACGGGTGGCAGCCACTCGATGTGTCCCTTCACATCGATGTTTCTCTCTCTCTCTCCTATCTCTCTCTCCCTCCCACTCTATCTGTACAAAAAATGGAAAAATATCCTATGGTGAGGATAAAAAAAAAACACAAAAAACATGATTAGCCCTGGCCAGTTTGGTTCAGCGGTTAGAGCGTCGGCCTGCAGTCTGGAGAGACCCGGGTTCAGTTCCCGCTAAGGGCACGTACTTCGGTTGCAGTTTGTCCCTGGCCCTGGTTGGTCGTGCGGGTGGCAGCCACTCGATGTGTCCCTTCACGTTGATGTTTCTGTCTGTCTCTCCCTTCCTCTTCCTCTCTCTCCCTCCCACTCTTATCTGTACAAAAAATGGAAAAATATCCTCGGGTGAGGATAAAAAAAAAAATGGAGGGGTGTCCTCGGGTGAGGATAAAAATAAATAAATAAATAAATAAATAAATAAAATAAAATAAAATAAAGAAAAGAAGAGGCCAAGATCTGGCCACTAGGGATACCATTGCTACTGGGCTGTCACTTCTCCCAGGCCCTCGTAGTAAGCAGAGCTGAGGAATGTGAATTGGTGTGTGTTTATGTGCGTGTACATCTGCATCGGTACTTGTTTCTGTATATACTGAGTTCATTTAGCACCACTGGGACTTCCTAGTCTTGCCCCTTCCTGTTGATGATAAGTCTGCCTCTTGTTATCCTTCCCGTGTTACTTTTGACCAGCCCCACCATATAATCAGTCTGCCATCACCACTGTCCTCCCCTGACATGGGCACCCCCTTCACCTACTTGGGCTCTTACTCTACACAGGGGGCTGCCCACTACCCCCAGCCTGGATACCTGTGCCCTCTGGGGTCCTTGGGCCTGGGCACTCCATGCCAGGTTCCCCCTACTCTTACCCTGTGGGGACACCTTTCTGGGGCTCTACACCCTGTCCTACCTACTGTGGCTCCCCTGCCACAGGTTCGGGTGCTGCCCTGTCTCATGTCACCCTGTGGCTGAAGAATTGAGTCATTCAGGACGTGAGTGGAAGAGGAAAAGTTTAAATGAATGTTAAACATTACTGCTCCCCTACCCTGGATTATTAAAGGAATACATGGTAGCCCTGGCCGGTTTGGCTCAGCGGTTAGAGCGTCCGCCTGCGGTCCGGAGAGACCCGGGTTCGGTTCCCACTAAGGACGTGTACTTCGGTTGCAGTTTGTCCCCAGCCCTGGTTGGTCGTGCGGGTGGCAGCCACTCGATGTGTCCCTTTCACATCGATGTTTCCCTCTCTCTCTCTTCCTCTCTCTCCCTCCTACTCTGTCTGTACAAAAAATGGAAAAATGTCCTCGGATGAGGATTAAAGGAATACGTGGTAATTTTAGTGTTTTTATTTTAGTTTAATTTTTAAGTATGTTTTTATTGATTTTTTTAGAGAGAAATGGAAACATCATCGTGAGAGAGAAACATCAATCAGCTGCCTCCTGCACGCCACCTACTGGGTATCTAACCCACAACCCAGGCATGTGCCCTGACTGGGAATCGAACCAGGACCTCTCAGTCCATGGGACAATGCTCAGTCCTTTGAGCCACGCTGCCCAGGCTAATTTATTTTAAAGGAAAGGCAAAATATTAAGAAGGAAGTAAAACTACCCTAATTCCTAATAATAAAGTAGCACATAATTTAAACATTTTTTAGCCCAGTCGGTGTGGTTCAGTGGTTGAGCGTCAACCCATGCACCAAGAGGTTGCCGGTTCGATTCCCAGTCAGGGCACATTCCCGGGTTGTGGGCCCAATCCCCAATGAGGGGCATGCGGGAGGCAGCCAGTCGATGCTCTTTCTCATTGATGTTTCTACCTCTCTCTCTCTTTCTCTTTCTCCCTCTCTAAAATCAATAAAGAAAAAAAACAAAACATTTTTTAAATGGTTCTTTATTTTTACTTTTTACATTGAACATAATTGTTTACTAACAATTTAAAATTTCAACTTTATGAGAGGTATAATTGACATAAATTGTAAGTAATTTAAAGTGTACATCATGGTGATTTGATGTATGTATACTTTGTGAAAGGATTCTAAGTTGCTTATAAATTTATGCTATTAAATACTGCCATAATTAACACTCGGACCCACACAATCTCAATTTTGTAAAATTGTGGTGTGCATATAGTATATCCAGTCATATAATCCAAGCTGTAGTGTGTATATTATATGTGTTGATCCTAATTATGCAAAACTGTAATGTACAGAAAGTAGTAGTCTTTTTAAAAAAAAAAATTTTTTAAGTTTTTTAGAGAGAGAAGGGAAAGAGAGAGAGAAGCAATGGTGTGAGAGAGAAACATTGATGGGCTGCATCTGGCACACCCCCTACTGGGGATCGAGCCCACAACCCGTGCATGTGTCCTGACCGAGAATTGAACTGGAACCTCTCAATCCATGTGACAGTGCTCAAGCCACTGAGCCACACTGGCCTGGTGAAAGTAGTGTAGTTTTGCATATATACATACATACATATGTGTGTGTGTGTGTGTACTGTAATATATCCATATTGGATTTTTCTGGTTTTTTAACACAAGTAATTTTTCATGTTATTAAGCATCATTAGAGGATGTGATTTTTAAAAAATATGTTTATTAATTTTTTTTTTTTTTTTTTTTTTTTAGGGAGAGAGAGACACACACACACATTGAACATCCCTCGATTGGCTGCCTCCTACATGCCCCCTACTGGGGGTCGAGCCTACAACCTTTCAGTGCACAGGACAACCCCAACTATTGAGCAACACCAGTCAGGGCTAGAATGTGATTTTTAATGACTGTACTTTTCCATCTTTCCTTTCAGTCCTGTTGACCATTTAGGTTGTTCATAGTTGTTTTCTCTTTTATGGCCACAATGAAGTTTCTGCTCTGTAACTCTTGGTGACTGATATTTCCCAGGGCGTAATCTCTACGGTTGGAACCTTCAAGGCTAGACTGTTTGTTGCCCTCCACAAAGGGCTGTCAGACACATTCCTGCCTCTAGGGGGCATGTGTCTTCCTACCTGGTGTTTGCCAACTGTCACCCTTTCTTTTGTGTTTTTTTAAATTTGACCAGAATGGTATGTTGTTTTCACTTTGTTTATTAGTGTAGCAGAACGTTTTTTCATAACCTCTGGATGTTAGTATTTCATAGAAGTTGCTTGTTTATGGTTAATGCATTTCTGTGCTGTAGGAAACTCCGAGATGTTCTACAACAGAGGCTAATAAAATTCTTTATGGACCAGAGTAAAAAAGACACTGAGACATACGCCAAGTTTTTTGAAGATTATGGCTTGTTCATGAGAGAAGGCATTGTGACCACTACTGAACAGGAGGTCAAGGTAAGGTCTAGGTTTCTGGGCCTTGCCTTGGGCTGTGGAGGAAGCTGGTGGAGGCCAGAAACCTGAGCTTCCCAGGATATGACAGTGGCATATCCAGGCACCCCAGCTGCTGCTGCCCTGGGGCCAGTAAACGCAACGTGTGCTTCTGGACCTCTGCTGGTAGCCGCAGTAGGCCCAGCACCATGTTCAGGAGAGGACTTGCCCTTTGTACTTTGGGACAAGACTCATCGCTCTCAGTCCCCTCACCAGAGGCTAGAAGGAAATAGGTATGTACTCTGTCTTCTCCTATAGGAGTTCAGGGGCTCAAGAGATCACAAAGGCAGGGCCAGGGCCAGGTACTAGTTCACCAGAGCGGGGAACGTCAGGGACAGTGTGTGTAGTGATTGGCAGAGCTCCTTTAACATGGTGCCACTGGGCGCAGTTCTGTTCATCATGCAGCATTACTTAAAAATGGTATGATCAGCCCTGGCCGGTTTGGCTCAGCGGTTAGAACGTCGGCCCCCGGACCAATGAGTCGCGGGTTCGATTCCAGTCAAGGGCATGTATCTTGGTTGGGTTAGTCCCCGGCGGGGTCATGTGGTTGGCAACCAGTCGATGTGGCTCTATCACTGTCTGTCTGTCTCTCCCTTCCTCCTTCTAATTCTATCTGATAATAAGTAGAAAAATAACCTTGGGTGAGGAATAAAAAAAAAAAAAGATCGTTCAATAAACATTTTTTGGCTTTTTTGTTTGTTTGTTTTATCTTCCCCCAAGGATATGTTTTTATTGATTTGAGAAAGGAAGGGAGAGAGAGAAACATTGATGTAAGAGAGAAATATCAATCAGTTGCCTCCTGTACACACCACGACCAGAGATTGAACCTGAAACCTGGGTATGTGCCCTGACTGGGAATCAAACCCTGCCACCTTTTGGTGTATAGGAAGATGCTCTAACCAACTAAGTCATACCAGCTGGGGCCAGGGTTGGCCCTTTTTAAAAACAAATTTTTGCTTATTTATTTTTAAAATCTTCACCCAAGGATATTTTTCCATTTATTTTCAGACAGAGTGGGAGGGAGGGAAGAAGGGGGAGAGAGATGTGAAAGAGACATGACTGGTTGCCTCCCACACTACCCCGACCAGGACCAGGGACCGAACTGCAACTGAGGTACGTGTCCTTGACCGGAATCGACCCTGCGACTTTTTGATCCACGGGTCGATGCTCTAACCACTGAGCAAAACTGGCCAGGGCTAGGGTGGCCATTTTTAAATTGCGATATAATTCACATAATAAAATTCACCCTTTTATTTTATTTTATTTTTTTATCCTCACCAGAGGACATTTTTCCATTTTTTGTTCAGGTAGAGTGGGAGGGAGAGAGAGGAACAGAGAGAGAGAGAGAGAAACATCGATGTGAAAGGAACACATCGAGTGGTTGCCACCCGCACAACCGACTAGGGCCGGGGACAAACTGCAGCCGAGGTACGCGCCCTTAGCGGGAACCGAACCCGGGTCTCTCAGGACCGCAGGCCGACGCTCTAACCACTGAGCCAAACCGGCCAGGGCTAAAATTCACCCTTTTAAAGTGAATAATTCAGGGACACTTGATACATTCACAAAGTTTTATAAACGTCACTGATACATCATTCCAGAACATTTTTATCACCCCAAAAAGACACCCATCCCCATTAAGCAATCAGTTCCAATGCCAAGGTTTCATCTTTTGCTCCAGAACAGCAGTGAGGATGGAGGATTCACTTCTGGTGGTTGGAAAACTCACACCACTCTGAGCATGGTCCTGTTTAAACTCTCCCTTTATTCTCATCGTGTTTTTGATTAACACCAGCTAGGTGGTCACTACATGCTGGGGGCTTTTTTAAGGGCTTGATATTAACTCAGTGTATTCATGTTTGTTTCTTTTATTTTTAAAATTTTTTAAAGTTTTTTCTTTATTTTAGATAGGAAGGGAGAAGGAGAGAGAGAGAGAGAGAGAAACATTGATGAGAACATCGATTGGCCACTCCCTACATGCCCCCTACTGGGGATCAGGTCCACAATTTGGGCATGTGCCCTGACCGGGAATCAAATTGGTGACCTCTTGGTGCATGGGTCAACGCTCAACCAGTGAGCCACATCGGCCGGCCTCGTGTTTGTTAATGGGGACCCATAACGTGTACCCAAGCACGAGCTTGGTGTGTGGATTAGAGCATGACTCTCTAGGTGGGTTTCCACATCCTTTTTTTAAAATATGTTTTTTTTATTTTTTAGAGAGAGAGAGATAGGAACGTCAGTGTGAGAAACATCTATCAGCTGCTTCCTGCATGCCCCCAACCAGGAATTGAGCCTGCAACTCTGGCATGTTCCCTGACCGGGAATTGAACTAAAACCTCTTAGTCCATGGGATGATGCTCAGTCTGATGCTCGGTTCACTGAGCCACACTGGCCGGGCTCCATATCCTTGTTTGACCTCTGTTTTTCTGCTTTCTGTCTACCTTCACCTCCATCATGTCACTCTTTCATTTGGGCCCAGCCTTTTTTGTGCTCTTCCCAGCTCTTCCCAGTGTCCCCAACACTTGTCTGTGATGTGCTCCTCGATGCATCAATGGTGTAGAGGCAGAGTTATGTCTTGGCTCACATCCAAGCTGAGGCGTTAGGGATCCAGGCCCCCCTGCTTGTTGCTGCTCCTCTGTTCTTACCTGGCAGCTCCCACCCAGGAACCAAGATGTCTCCAGCAATCAGTGCATTTCAGCTGACAGGAAGAAGGACAAGCCCCTCTTTAAGGGCCCATTTTCCATTTTCATTTGTACCCCATTGGCCAGGGTTAGTCACCTGGTTGAAGGAGCACCGGGAAATAGGACTTTACACCCATGTCCATGTGCCTGATGTGATTAGGGACGGGGAGAGAATGTTGGGTTCAGGCGCAGTGTCTGTGGTAGGGACAGTCTGGCCACTCCTACGGTGTGTGCAGCTGGCCCAGAAAGTCCCTCTCTGTGAGGCCCTGGGCCACCTGGGGTGGAAGGTGCTCTCTGAGGTTCCCTGAACTTTTGATGTGGGGCCTACCACATCTGACTAGAGCCCATCATGGCCCCCAGGGATTGAGCAACTCTGAAGCCGTCCCTGGGCCAGACCTCTCTGGGGGAGCTGCCCCAGCTGCAGAACATGGTGGGCCCACCAGCGAGGTGAGGCCAGCAGAGTCTCTCTTTATTTATTTTTTTATCCTCACCCGAGGACACTTTTGCATTTATCTTCAGATAGAACGGGAGGGAGAGAGGAAGAAGAGAGAGAGAAACATTGACATGAGAGAGACACATCGACTGGTTCCCACCCACACTACCCCAACTGGGGCTGGGGACAAACTGCAACCGAGGTATGCGCCCTTAGCGGGAACCAAACCTGGGACTCTGTGGTCCGTGGGCTGATGTTCCAAACATTGTGCCAAACTGGCCAGGGCCAGCAGAGTCTCCTTTTAGTCATAGGCTTCCCAAGTCTGTGCCCAGCTGCCCTGGAGGCTTTCCCAGTGATGGCCTAGCATTAGCAGTGATCTGCCCTTTGTTTTCAGGAGGATATTGCAAAGCTGTTGCGATATGAGTCCTCGGCACTGCCCCCTGGGCAGCTGACCAGTCTCATGGACTATGCCAGCCGCATGCAGGCCGGCACCCGCAACATCTACTACCTGTGCACCCCCAACCGGCACCTGGCTGAGCACTCACCCTACTATGAAGCCATGAAGCAGAAGAACATGGAGGTGGGTGAGCGATGGGGCAGGCTGTGCCCCTATAGGCTGCTGGGGCCAGGTCAGAGGACAAGGTGGGGTCTGAGCACCCAAGGTGGGGGAGCAGGGATGTCTCTCTGCTTAGCTGGAAAATGGATGAATGTGCCCAGGACCCAGAAAAGCCAAGTGGTGTGATTTAGCCTCCAGGGACACAGAGGTCCAGGCTGAAGTCTGCTATCTAATTTGTATGTCTCTATAGGACGTGACACAGGGATTTCTCTAAGTAGAGTCACTGTTTCTACTACTAAGACATAGCAGAGCCTCCCTTCCCACCCTCTGGTAATCTGCATCATCTACAAAGGCCCAGGAAGTCCAGCACCCGGGCCCAGCCTGCAGCCCTCACTCCCATGGCCCTCTCTGTCTTGGGTGGAATCTTCTCAAAGCCTGATGGAGATGTTCTTGGACCCTTATAGGTTCTCTTCTGCTATGAGCAGTTTGATGAGCTCACCTTGCTTCACCTTCGTGAATTTGACAAGAAGAAGCTGATCTCTGTGGAAACGGACATTGTCGTCGATCACTACAAGGAGGAGAAATTTGAGGACAGCTCCCCAGGTTGGTTCCATCCCTTTTCTCTGGACACAGGCCTGGGGGTGCTGGTGAGGCTGGGACAGCCCAGGGCCTGACACTGTTTTCTGCAAGCCTTTTCTGTCCTGCAACATTAGTTTATAGGGATTTTCTTTCCTCATTCCTATCTGGGGTCACTAACCTGCATGAATGCAGCTGTTTGGGACCTTAATGATTGACAGAAAATGTTTCCGTTTAGATCCCTGGTCTCTCCAGTGCTTCTTCCAAGTTGGCTTCCTAAGAGAATCTGAAATGTATTTATTTTTTTAAATTTATTTTTTATCCTCACTCGAAGACATTTTTTCATTTTTGTTCAGATAGAGTGGGAGGGGGAGAGAGAAGAGAGAGAGAAAAACATTGATGTGAAAGGGACACATCAAGTGGCTGCCTCCCACATGACCCCAACCAGGGCCGGGGATGAATCGCAACTGAGGTACGTGTCCTTTACTGGAATCAAACCTGCAACTTTTTGGTTTGTGGGCCGACACTCTAACTGCTGAGTCAAACTGGCCAGGGCTGAAATGTCTTTTTAAAAATTAATGTATTGGCCCTGGCCAGTTTTGCTCAGTGGTTAGAGCATCAGCCCATGGACCAGAGAGTCCCGGGTTCGGTTCCCACTAAGGGCACGTACCTTGGTTGTCGTTTGTCCCCGGTCCCAGCGGGGGTCATGTGGGTGGCAGCCAGTCGATGTGTCTCTCTCATATCGATGTTTCTCTCTCTCTCTTCCCCTCCTTCTCCCTCGTGCTCTATCTGAAGATAAATGCAAAAATGTCCTCGGGTGAGGGAAAAAAAATTTATTGCCCGGCTGATGTGGCTCAGTGGTTGAGCATCGACCCATGTACCAAGAGGTCGCCAGTTTGAATCCCAATCAGGGCACATGCCCAGGTTTTCAGCGAGATCCCCAGTGGGAGGCATGCAGGAGACAGCCAGTCTATGTTCTCTCTCATTGATGTCTTTCTCTCTAAAATCAATAAAGAAAAATTATTTTAAAAAATAAAAAAAATTTTATTAATTAATTTTTGTTAATCTTCTCTCGAGGCTATTTTTTCCTTTGGTTTTTAGAGAGTGGAAGAGGGAGAGAGGAAGGGGAGAGGGAGCAAGAGAGAGAGAAACATCAGTCTGAAAGAGACACATTGACTGGTTGCCTCCCATGCACACCCAGACTAGTGTCAGGGATCAAGCCTGCAACGCAGGTACATGCCCTTGATCAGGAATCAAACCTGTGACCCTTTGGCATGTCGGCCGATTTAACCCCGAGCCACATCGGCCAGGGCAGAAAGTGTCTTTTAAAACAAATTTTTTTTTAAAATCCTCACTCGAGGACATTTTTGCATTTATCTTCAGATAGAGCGGGAGGGAGACAGGGGAAAGAGAGAGAGAGAAACATCAACGTGAGAGAGAGACACCGAGTGGCTGCCACCCACACAACTGGGGCCCAGGACAAACTGCAACTGAAGTACGTGCCCTTAGCAGAAACCGAACCCAAGTCTCTCTGGTCCGTGGGCTGATGCTCTAATCGCTGAGCAAAACCAGCCGTGGTGAAAGTGTCTTTTTTTTTTGAAAGTGTCTTTTTAAAGCCATAACAAAACCATATGGGCCTCAAGGCAACCAAAAAATGTCATCCTGAGGTTCGATTTTATCTGCTGAATTTCAGATGAAAGTATCTCTGGTGGTTTTTTGTGCCAGTGGCTGGGAGTGGAGCTGTTAGACACTTGGTGTTGGGATGTTGACATTTCAGGCTCCCGGTGGGAATGAGGTGGGAACTGTGGAGAATGGCCTCTGAGCTCACTCATTTCTCTCCCCAAGCTGAAGACCGCCTGTCAGAGAAGGAGATGGAAGACCTGCTGGCTTGGATGAGAAATGTGCTGGGATCGCGTGTCACCAATGTGAAGGTGAGGTCTTCTGGAGTCAGGCCACCATTTTGCTCCATGGCTCCAATGACCACCCAGCTGGCTAGCCTGCTGTCTCTGAGTTGCTGGCCTGGTGGAAGGTCTTCCAGTGGCAGTTGAAGCTTTGGTATGTGGGCGAGACTAGGAGTGTCACTGCCACTTCTGCATATGAGCTTACATGTGTGTAACCTCATGTACCCAGGGATGTTGCTGGAGCAGAACAGGCAAGCTGGGATGATTTGTTTCCTCCATTTTATAGAGCCAGGTAGAGCCATTTTCACTGAGAAAGGGAAAGCTGAGCAGCCAGTGGCCTGGTGGGCAAGTAGACGCAGAGAAGAGGGGTCCCCAAATGGCCACCCCAAAGCCATTCTGGTCCAGGCAGCAGAAAGCTGTGGTGGCATAGGCCATAAGGGGTTCCACCCCAGCCCTTGGGGAGCTTACAGCTGGGGTTCTTTTTGGGGAAGGGGCTTCAGAGAGGTAGAAACAGGTCCAGCTCAGAGCTACAGAGAAAGCCAGCCACTAGAGAACAGGTACACAGTGCAGGGTCACTGGCTCAGGAACAATCCAAGAGTTACTCCAAGGGACAGGCAGGTGTGCAGCATGGGGATGGCCAAGAGCAAAGGCGGGTGGGTTGGGGTGGCTTTGTAGGAGTTAGCGCAGGACTCTGAGGAGGAGGGATGGGCTCAGGTAGAAAGAGGAGACTCCTGGTAGGAGCATGGAGAATCAACGCAAGCAGCCGGGATTTCTGTATGTAACACGTTCACTGTGTCCACTCTTTACGATAGAGACTCATTTAAGCCTCAGATGACTGTGAGGGAGGTAGAATTATCATCCACCTCCTGTGAAGGAGGCGGAGTACATCCCCAGGTCATACAGCTAGGACCTCTTGGAGCTGGATTTGAGTTGGAGCTCAGGTTCTACTCAGTACCATGCTGCCAGGAAGGGCGGGCCCAGAAGGCTTAGTAGAGTCTCTGGTGTGAGTTAGGCCAGAAACCTGTGGGGTGGGCGAGGGGGAAGACTTGGTCAGGGAGAGGGGTTGTGACTGCCTGCTGGGGAAAGATGTATTCATGATGAAGTCAGATTATAGGGAGCCACAGAAAGGGGGTGAGTGAGAGTGATGTCTGCAGGAAGGAGGCTCCAGCCATCTGAAAGGATGGGATTGTGGGGAGGGACTGCAGAGAGATTGGGGAGAGGCTAGGCCTGGGGAAATGGAACAGTCGGGCCTAGATGGTCTTAGACAGTTGGTGTTGGACTTGGCATTGGCCCCTGTGGAGGAGAGAGGTGCAGATGACACCAGGTGAGATGGACCTTGGACAGTAATTGACACATTAGAAACTGTTGGCTTTGGGGGACAGAAGGGGGAGGCCCCATGCAGGATGCTGTTCCAGGAACTTGATGCGGGGCAGCAGTCAGGCTCTCTTCTTGTTAGTGGATAATTGGGAGGGAGGGCTGAGGGTTCATCCCTGGAGACCTGTTCTCCCTTGTCTTCTGGGGAAGCTTCACACCTGGTCAATTGCCAGCCCAGGATCCCTCACTCCAGGGTCCCTCTCACCCCTGGCCTTGCTTACAGGTGACTCTTCGACTGGACACCCACCCTGCCATGATCACTGTGCTGGAGATGGGGGCTGCCCGGCACTTCCTGCGCATGCAGCAGCTGGCCAAGACCCAAGAGGAGCGCGCTCAGCTCTTGCAGCCCACCCTAGAGGTCAACCCCAGGTAAGGCTGCCGGACCTGTGGGCCCTCGATGCCCAGGAACAGCATGCTTGTTTCTGACCTGCCAGGTACTCCTTTAAAATTGTGTTTTTATTCATAACACATAGGAAAAGCACATAAAGCTTATACATACAGGACTCGAGTAATTAAACTATTCATTTTAACTTTAAACTATACTCATGTAAAGTTTAAAAAAACCAACCCTAAACCTTGTTGGCCCTCTGATGCTCCCAATTTTCTCGCCATTAGAATTTTGTCAGTCTTAGGTAACCATAGTCCTGACTTGTGATGATCATTGCTTTATGGTCAATTTGTGCATCCTTCATATGCTTGGTTTTGCCTGTTTATGTAAAGTCTTATTTTCTTCACATAGTGTGTGAGAGGCCTCTGTTCCTATGGAGGGTGGCTGTGCCTTTTCATGGCTGAGTAATATTCATGGGTTGAATCTGCCTCAGCAAATTAGACTGACATTCAGGTAGTTTCTGTTTGGGGCTGTTGGGAACAGGTTACTCTGAACATGCATTTATCCTCAGAGGGAGAGGGAGAGGGGAAGAGAGACACATCAATGGGAGAGAGACACATTGAGTGGTTGCCACCCACATGACCCCTATTGGGGCTGGGGACAAACTACAACCGAGGTACGCGCTCTTAGCGGGACCCGAATTTGGGACTCTGGTCCGCGGGCCGACGCTCTAGCCGCTGAGCCAAACAGGTCAGGGCGCACCGAACATTCTTGTCCCTGTCTCACGTGCATATGTGAGTCTCTCTGTGTTGTGTGCCCAGGCATGAAGCTGCCATATGCTTAGCTGGGCTGGGTCATGCCAAGCTGCTTCCAGAGTGCTGGTGCCAGCTCCCCCCAGAAGAACGTGAGAACTCAGAGGTCCCTGTGGCTTTCTCATGACACATCTTCTAAGACTTTATTCTTTTTCCTGTTGGGTTATTTTTTAAAAAATTGATTTATAGTTTATTATATACTTTATCAGTTACAGATCTCTATCTTTTCGCATACATTAAGATGTCTCATGATGAGAAGTTCTCAATATTATCAGATTCATACATTTTTGTTAGGTGCTCTTTTGGGTCTTAAGAAATCTTATCACCAGAATCATGAATTTATTTTGTCTCTCTCTCCAGCGATCCAAATTGCCTTCTCCGTCATAGAGTATCAATTGTCTATATACAGTGTCTGGTCTGTAGGTCTGTCTTTAGCAGTACTGCACTGTTTTAACCACTCAGCTTTCCCTGCAAAGCCTTCACATTCAAAAGTGACTGCTCCCCTTAATTTCCTACAAGGATGTCTTGGCTACTCTAGGTCTGGGATTTGTTCCATACTTACTTTTATTTATGAATTTTATGTTAGATTTAAAGTATAAAATTAAACTTTTATTGTAAAATATATATATATATATATTAATTTAGGAAAAGTTTCACTTTTAATTAACGGTCTCTTTATCCAAGCACCAACATAAATGCCTTTTTAGATATTAAATTCTTTCTTTCCTTTCATTGTTCAGTTATTTTAATTTTGGTACTTACTGCATTTTCTAATAACACGAGTTTTGCTTTCTTTGGGTATACAATGAAGCATATGGCAGTGATTATTTACATCTAATTTTTATGTGCCTTTTTTATACTAGACTGCCCTATTGCACATTTTTGAATGTTCTGATAACTCCAGCATCTCAGAAGTTAGAGGCTCTTGTGCTGGGTGCACAGCCCTGAGCTCCCTTCTGGGGGTTTCTGTTGCAGGCACACGCTGATCAAGAAGCTCAGCCAGCTGAGAGAGAGTGAGCCTGATCTGGCCCAGCTGCTTGTCGATCAGGTGAGTCTCCTGGAAACTGGCTGAGAGTACGAGGAGGGGGCTGCCAGTTCTGCGAGCCTGTATCTCCAAAGTTGGACAGCTCAGTTTCCTCTAGAACCCGGCTCCCATCAACAAGGTTACCACCCTGCCTTTCAGATCTATGAGAACGCCATGATTGCAGCAGGGCTTATTGATGACCCCCGATCCATGGTGGACCGCCTGAACAACCTGCTCGTCAAGGCCCTGGAGCGACACTGATGGTGAAGGCTGGACTCTGTTGCCAGGGCTGCAGTGTAGCCGTTGTGAGAGCCCCACACCTTCTGTGCACTGTTAGGGTCTCAGCGGAGGGGACAGTGGAACTGTGTTCCTCTGTCATGGGAAGGAATGACTAGATGCCACCAAAGAGAATAGCCCTCTTTGAGCTTTATTTACTTAAATTAAAAGGTGTTTAATCTAAGTATTGGACTCTGTGTGCATACTGACAGGGTAAGTTACTCTGGTAACACAACCTCATGCTTACCAGTGAGAAAAGGCCAACTTTCCATCCCCTTCCTCAAGCTGTACAGGGGGAGAGTGGGGCACTGATCCTGTGCTCAGGGAACTTGCACTGGTTTCCTAAACTCCACCCCCAGAACAGGATCAGCCGTCGTCTTCAGTGTCACCTCCACCGGGTAATGGTCACTGATGGCTTGGGCCTAGGGAGAAACATGCAGTCAACTCAGGGATGCCCATGTGACAGTACTCCCTGAGGGCCAGGACTTGTACCCAGATACTGGACTCTGTCACATCTGCCTGCGAAGAGGTTCCCAGGGCTGTGAACAAGTGGTTCGTTGAAGTCCTGTGGGTCCAGATCTCACTCCACCCCTGTGTCCTAAGCCCCCATTAGAGCTACAGCCTGTAAAGAATGGTCACATACAGTGTGGTTGTCCAGTCCATACGCAGCTTGGAAGTCAAAGGGACCAGCTGAGTCAGGAACAATGGCATGTTGGAGCAGAGTTCCGGCAACCACAATCCTGCAGTGCCAGACACAAGAAAACCCACTTTAGGCCACTGTTTGGCTCCATGCATTTAAACCTCAGATCCCAGCAAGTCTTCTCCCTACAAGCTGAGGGACCTGAGCACCTCATCAGCCCAGGTACCTGGCCTTCACTGCCTCGCCTCCAAATGAGGAACCTGCAGGAGCCAGCGCCCATCTGGTCTATATGGCCCTTAGGTGAAGTCCCCCCCCAAAGGCCAGGACCAGACTTGTACTTGGCCAGAGTCAGGTCTGGGTGTGCCAAAAGTGGGCACCACAGGCTGACTTATATACCTGAGACTACTCGGAGGAAAAAACTAGTATTGTATTATCCCTACATTCCTAAAATTAAGGAATGCTGTTTTTTATCCTACTTTCTTATGTGGTTCAAAGCTCAGGAGGGTGACTGTCTCCTCAAAGGTCTTGGGAACCATTTCTGAAGCTGGACCAAGATGAAAATCACAGCTGCGTATGGAGGTGTCCCCATCCCTACCTTGGGCCTGCAGAACCCACTGTGGGTACAGACCCTGCTCACCTGTCATAGGCGCAGTGCGTGGACGTAACAGTAGTGTCGGCGGTGTCAGGAATCAGCCACTGGAAGCCTGGGGTTGTGCGCAGGCGGATGGATGACCAATGTGAAGGGGTTACGTAGCTGCAGCCAGCGTTGAAATCACCCATCAACATGATGTCCTATTGGGAGACACCAGCTGATTGGCCCAGGGATAGAACAGGGCCCTCAGGAGCTCAATCCAATGTGTGAGGCCTCACCTCCATGTCCCACTTCTGCCGGACATCCAGGTAGACATCGTAGAGAGAGTCGATCTCAGATACTGCATCCAAAGGGGCTGCATGCAGGGGGATGATGGCAAACTCCTTGACCTCTATGGAGAAGGTGATTGTGCTAAGCAAGGAGGTGGGGGGATGGTTTGGGGGGTAGTACTGGTCCAAGGGTACATTGGCCTGGCTCAGTCATATGTTTAGGACTGGGATGGAGGACACATGAGACAGTCCTTGGGGGAAGGGTGGGCATTTCCCTAAGTAACTTAAAAATAAGACCAAAGCACTAGGGATGGGGAGGGCACCAAGCTCCCCAAAGGGGTGCATGGTGGGAGCATAATGTGATGTGGGTCTTCAGAGTGTCTGGGAAGGGTCAGGTAGGTCTCCCTTGGCCAGGCAAGGCAGAGGAGCCTATGGCAGCAGCACTCACGGGTGAATGGGGAGGAGAACTTGACAACAGCTGGCTCTCGGCTGAAGGTATCGTTCCCACAGGGCTCGCAGCCATCGTCATACTGGTAGCTGTCCAGCACTGACACCTGGTCAGGTCTGCAGAAGGCCAGGCCAGAGGGTACTTAACCTGGGGCTAGGGCACTGCCTTATCTCGCTAAACCCACCTGTTGCTGCAGGCAGAGGGCCCAGTCTAAGTTCAGATATCACACAGACCCATCAGCCCAGAGCTCCTGCCCGTGCATGTCCTCTTGCCCAGATGGTGAGGACTTGGAGCATAGCAAGCACCTGAGAGGGTGGGCAGCCCAATTTGGACCCTGCTCTGTGGCCTCCAGTTCTTGCCTCAACACCTGGAGGAGAGGCTCACAGGCTTTCTAGCCACATCCCCACCCCCGCTTCTGTCAGCAACCTTGGAAGAGGCGACCTCATCTCGGCACCTGTTTTTTTACCTGAACACGAAGAGGTAGCGCTCCTTATAGCTGCTGCGCCCCAGTGGCTCACTGACTACGTAGTGATAGGTGTTGGGGTCATCCCTAGATTGAGGAAACAAATGTACCAGTCAGGGGACATCCTGCCACCTACAGCAGGGTTCCTACCCACATCAGTGGCATCATGCCCCTGAAGGGATGGTCACTGTCCCCATGTGCTTCCCCAGGACCCTGCCACCTTCACGCACTGATTGAGTCTGTCCAGCAGCTTCCCCACCGCCGTCAACTGGCTGTCTCTGACCTCCTGGACCAGGGCAATGTCATAGCGACTCAGGATCTAGGGACAGGGCCATAGTGGTATTGAGCAGGGACAAGCAGGGACAAGCTGCCCACTCCAGGTCCCCACAGGAGCCAAGCTGCTATTCCCAGGGTGCTTTCACATCAGTTTGGCCCGCATCCTGATGTCAGCCATGGCAGTGACAAGGGCCCCATCCCCACAGCTGACGGGGCTGAGCGCCCTCAGGACTGACCAGTGTTCCCAGGGCCAGGCCAGCCTGTCCCTACCTGCACAATGTAGTTGGCGAGGGTGGCATTGGACATCTTGGTTTCCCCGAAGGTCCGGATGTTGAAGGCTGCTATTCTCAGGGGCAGGGCCATGTGTAGCACACCAGCCAGGGTGAGCAACACCCCCATCAGCCTGGCACCCTTCATTCTGTAGGAGGAGGGACATTTTCCTGTGGGTCTGGGTTAGCAGAGACAGTGCCCTATCTTCCCTCAGAGTCCAGCTGTGTGGAGCAAGGGGAGTCCAAGGCTGAGCAACTGTCTTCATGGGCAGTGCTGAGCAGTCAAGTGAGTCTCAACCCTCTCGCCAGTGTCCATAAAGCCAGACAGCAGTGCCAAGGAAAGGACCCTCGGGGCTTCTTACCCCTCCACCCACCAGAAGACAAGCCCCTGTAAGGGTCACCAGGCTGAGGAGGCACTCTAGTGGTGGGACTGGCTCACTGCCCTCCCTGCTCCAGGCATCCGCCTGTCTAGGGCTCTTCTCAGGCTTGGTGCTGACCCTCCAACTGGCCACAAGTCACACAGCTCTTGGGGCACTAGACACACTCACCTGAAACGCGACTTTCTCCAAAGATGATGGGAATTCTGCCAAGAACCAGGAATTGCTATTCTCTGATACCAATGTTCTTTTGTTGCTTTTAAGAAAAAATTTACAAAGGGAAGTCTATTAAGAAACACAGCTGAGAGGTCCACGCAGAGCTGTTACAGTTCTGAATCCCCACACGGAATGCTCATTCCACCTGGGGTTTTAAAGGTTTGGGCAGTTGTGACCTTTCCGGAGGCATCACCCGAAGGACACAGAACAGTGGCACTGCTTGTGTGGCTCTCCTGTGCAGGTGAGTGGTTGGCATGTGTTTATTTTAACAGAAACAGGTTCTTGGTGCTGTAAAAACAGCACCTGATGATATTTGCACTTAGTTTTAAAAAGTCTTATAATTGGGCCAAAGGCTTGTGTGTCCTTCACACATGCTGCTCTCCCAGGGATGGGGAGCAGGTGTGCTCTGGAGGGAGGAGTCCTGGCTGCATTCCGATATGCAGGACTTGAGATGACCTTGGAGCCAGTGGTCAAGGCCAGACACCCCAAATTGCATGTTGCAAATAGAGCCCATAGTGGCTACTCTCTGGCTCGGGCACACCAGGTCTACCAATCCCAACCCCTGCTTTTTCTTTTTTACTCCTCACCCGAGGACATTTTTCCATTTTTTGTTCAGATAGAGTGGGAGGGAGAGAGAGAGAGAGAGAGAAACATCGACGTGAAAGGGACACATCGAGTGGTTGCCACCCACACGACCCAACCAGGGCCGGGGATAAACTGCAACCGAGGTACATGCCCTTAGCAGGAACCAAACCCAGGTCTTGCTGGACCACAGGCCGACACTCTAACCGCTGAGCCAAACTGGCCAGGACCCAACCCCTGCTTCTTAATCCACTAGCTGTGAGGGCTGCAGGCAACTTGGCTAGAAGCTGGGGCTCTATGGGGTACATATGCGATGCAGCATTGGGAGCTGCAGATCTTTGGTGCCAGGAAGGGGCAAGGACTGCCCACCTCAGTTGCCGGCAGGAAAAGAACCTGTGCATTCCATGCTCAGGTGACCCGAGTCACAAGGACACTGTTAGGCAGCAACTGAGGGTTCATGACAGGTCCTGAGTCTAGTCATTTCTTTTTGGAATCCTTTCCTTTCCCATTTATATTCATTTCTTGTGGCTGCTGTAACAAGCCATCACAAACTTGGTGGCTTAAAATAATAAATTTGTTCTCTAACAATTTTAGAGAGCAGAGTCCAAAATCCATTTCATTGAGCTGAAATCAAGGTGTTGCAGGGTTTGCACTCCCTCCAGAGGCTCTATAGGAGGGTCCTTTCTGCCTCTTCAGCTTCTGGGGGCTCCTGGTAGTCTTAGCTTGTGGCCATCTCTCTCCAGTCTCTGCCTCCATCTTCATGCTGCCTTCTCTGTGTCAATTTTCCCTCTGCCCCCTCTCAGAAAGATACAGGTGATTGAATTTAAGGTCCTCCCTGATAATCCAGGACCATCTTCCCATCTGAAGATCCCTTAATCACATCTTCAAAGTCCTTTTTTGCCATGTAAATTTCAGATTCCAGGTTTCAGGAATTAGGACATGTATGCCTTTTAGGGTGCCATTACACAGCCCACCACCCCATCCAAGGGGGCCCTGACCATGTGGGGAGGGCCGGGTCCCTCCCTGGGATGGAAGGGTCTCCCTATGTGAAGGTAGGTGCAGGGCTGCGGGGGACTAGAGGTTCGGAGCAAGGGTGGCTTGAGGGCAGCAGTCAGTAGGGACCAAGGTCTATGTCAAAAGTGCCACAGATCAGGCCAGCTGGTCATGAAGCAGGAGGATGCAGAGGGGATTAAAAACAGTGAAGTTAAGTAAATCAACTTCACAAGACCAGAACCTCCTGAAGTAATGAAAACATGCTGACAGATGGCTCTGGCTGTCAGCACAAATGCTAATCAGCTCATGTGTCCCTTGATAAGACATCTGTAAGATGAAATCAGGTGGCCTGGTCCTCCGGTTTCCAGGATCCCCATTGCAGCCTTTTGCAAAGGTTTGATTGCTGATTCTCCATTTTCCAATCCCCAAGGCTGGGATAGCTTGCCTTCTTTTTCTGTTTTAAAATCCTCACTCAAGGATATGCTTATTGAGAGAGAGAAGGACACAGAATAGGGGCACTGCCTGTGTGGCTCTGCATCCTCCTGCTTCATGACTTTGGAGAGAGAGGAAGGGAGAGAGAAACACTGATGTGAGTAGAACTGATCAGCTGCCTACTGTACACACACCCCAACTGGGGACTGAACCCGCAACCTAGGTATGTGCCCTGACCAGGAATCAAACCCACAACTCTTTGGTGTACAGGACGGTGCTCCCACCAACTAAGCCATCCAGCCAGGGCTGGGATAGTTTTGAGCCTGTCAGTATCCATATGCCAACCACAAAGCAACACATTGACCTAGATCCCTTTCTTTCATGATTTTCTTTCCTGGGCACACTTGCCAGACCTTTTGAAGGGAGTAAGTAAGCAAACCTAGAGGTGGGTCCTGGTCCAGTGTTTGAACAGACATGGAACACTGACCACAGGTGGTACAGTCATGGCTCACACTGTGGGTACCTGGTCCCTCCAGTTCTCAGCACATGGGACACAGGCACCTCTCAGCACCCCTGCCCTCCTTTAAACCAAATGCTGCCCCTTTTGCTCTGGGGAGCTTCCAGCCGCAGTCCCTGCCCTCTTCCCAACACACCAGAAGAAAAGTTCCAATCTTGGCCCCACTGGCACAGAATGCCAAGTTTTGTTGCCATGTTGGCTGCCCTCAGAGATGGGTCCACACGAGAGGCAGCACAGCCCGGGGAAGAGCCTAGCCCAGGAGTCAGGGATTTGGGACCTGGAACAGGTTCACCCACTGCACCTCCAACTACTTTGAGCCCCAGTATCTTCATCTATAAAAAGCGGAATAAAACCGCCCTGGCCGGTTTGGCTCAGAGGTTAGAGTGTCCAGAGAGACCCGGGTTTGGTTCCTGCTAAGGTCATGTACCTTGGTTGTAGTTTGTCCCTGGCCCTGGTTGGGTCTTGCGGGTGGCAACCACTCGATGTGTCCCTTTCATGTCAATGTTTCTCTCTCTCTCTCCCTCCCTCCCACTCTATCTGAACAAAAAATGGGAAAATATCCTCGGGTGAGAATTAAAAAAAGGGAAATAAAACCATCACTGCTTTCAATGGATATAACATTATTCTACAGAAGAATCATTTCACATCTCATTAAAAATCCGTCTATCCCTAAGAACAATAACCCTCTCAGATGGTGTCTTTCCATCACGCTTTTAACTTTCTCTCGTGGACCTCTTTTCTATTTCTATTTCAGCTGTTGCTATGTAACAAGCAACCCCAAAATTCAATGTGTACAATATGCTTTTCTTCCTCACTCATAGGCCCACAGATCAGCTGGGAGAGCTCTGTTCCCTGGACCCCTTCTGGGGCCAGGCTAAAGGGGCTGCAGCTACCCAGGGCATGCTCATCTAACGGGAAATTTCCATAGGGGTAAACAAATACATGATCTTTCATCTTGGTATTTGCATGTTTCTTCCCACCTTCTCGGTTTTTGCCAGCCACAGGGCCAAGTCCAACACCAATGGTGGGAGTCAGGGGTATACTCCACCTGTACTGGGTCCCACACTGGAGATGCAGAAGGGGTGCCAGGGGAGGAAAGGGGTGCTTCTGGCATTTTTCAAAGTCACATCAGTAAGAAAATGGGCACTGATAGCAGACCACTTTCTCTGGTTATGGTGAGCTATTTTTTTATGTGTTTTTTTTATCCTCACCCCAGGACATTTTTCCATTTTTTTGTTCAGATAGAGTGGGAGGGAGAGAGAGAAAGAGAAACATTGACGTGAAAGGGACACATCGAGTGGCTGCCACCCACACGACCCAACCAGGGCCGGGGACAAACTGCAACCGAGGTATGTGCCCTTAGCGGAAACAACCCAGGTCTCTCCAGACCACAGGCCGATGCTCTAACTGCTGAGCCAAACCAGCCAGGGCTTTATATGTCTTTTAAAAATTGATTTTTTAGAGAGAGAGGAGTGGAGAGAGAGCTAGAAACATGGATGTGAGGAAGAAACATTGATCGGCTGCCTCCTGCATGCCCCCTACTGGGGATCGAGCCTGCAACCCAGGCATGTGCCCTGACTGGGAATTGAACTGGGACCTTTAGTCAAGGGATGATGCTTAATCCACTGAGCGATACCAGCTGGGCTGGTGGTGAGCTATTTTTACATTAACCCTGAGAGTCTGCTATGTTCTTTGGTTAAACACGTTCCAGATACTGGTAGGGGAAACAGTACATCACAACAAAGTTAGAGCCAGTCTTGAACTCTGATGTGGCTGACATCAAAGGATAAAGAAAAAATCCTCTAAGCACTGAGGCTGGGAACAAATGGCTTCAAGGACACCTGACACGTGCTGGCTGTGGGGCTCTAAGCGATAAGAGTGCCATGAGAACTTGTGACCTGTCCCTTAGAGCTGTGGGCACCCGTGTGTGGCCCAGGGGAGAGGGATGTCCACAGATGCAGAGAAAAAAGGGTGGGGCACAGAGTTCTGGTTCCCAAAAGTGTGCTGAGGCACCCTGGCCCCACATGAACTCGGGCACCATAGGATACCTTTTACTTTGAGGGGAACAGTGATTCTCAACATTTTTGGACACCTCATTGTTTCAACATATCTTGCTACATCCCTTTCCATGACTTCATGTCTCTGCAAAGCTAGGTTTCTGGCAGTTATTGAAAAAGCAAATACTATGTGAAATCAGTGTGGAACAGGCAACAAGAGTGACAGCATTCTATCTGATTCCAAGACTTAAAAACCCAACAGGTACACATCCAGTTGTAATTGTGGTTACTTAAAAATGAAATGAAGCCCTGGCTGCTTTGGCTCAGTGATTAGAGCGTCGGCCTGTGGTCCAGAGAGACCCGGGTTTGGTTCCTGCTAAGGGCATGAACCTCGGTTGCAGTTTGTCCCGGCTCTGGTTGGGTCGTGCGGGTGGCAGCCACTCGATGTGTCCCTTTCACATCGATGTTTCTCTCTCTCTCTAACTCCCACTCTATCTGAACAAAAAATGGAAAAATGTCCTCAGGTGAGGATTTAAAAAAAAAAAAAAGAAAGAAATGAAATAAAGGAAATTTCTCTTTAAATATATATGTATTACTTTTCCAAATGTCTACTGTAAGTAGCTAGGACATAAATACTTACTAAATCGTTTGGACTCATCTAATAAATGAAACTTTAGGTATTTCTTTTGGCCTACGGGTCCCTTAAAATACTGAACCTTAAGCAAGGGTGCTCTGAACTGAGAATGTTTGGGATTTAACAAACAGAGGGGTATACCTGCATTACTAGATCATATATCTTACTATACTGATATACCTTCTTTTCTGGCCTTCATCATTTATAACTTACTAAATATCTTGTCACAAAGAAGTTTTCAAATCTACAAGCTGCTAATGAGATGAATAATTTCAGCCGTGGCCAGTTTGTCTCAGCGGTTGGAGCATCGGCCTGCAGTCCAGAGATGAATACTTTCAAGTCTAACACTTTAATAGATTAAACATCTCAATTGTGTTTAAATGCATGAGAGTTCATACTGATGTAAAAAATTCAACAGTCACCTTTGGGAGATAGATTGCAAGGGAACCAACTTGTTATTCTGAAAACTGGCAAACAAAGTCAAAGAATTAAGAACCTACTCTGCCTTTCCTACATATATGGCACCACCAAGACAAATTTCTTTTTATGGAGGAGTTTCCAGCTAAACAATGAGGAATAACTGGGAGAATTTGAGATTCTGCAATTTGCAACCCTTAACCTAGGCACAGATTATCAATGACTACAACCAGCCTCCGGATCAGAGAACACAAGAGCACTTAGGAATAAGCTTGCCAAGACCATCCTGTATCTGATCAAACCTCTAGGGGCAGAAGCTCATGGTCACAAGCATTATGGGGACACAGCACAACCCAGACTTTGGGAAACTACAGGACCAGGGTGGTCTCACCAATAAATTTAAAGGGGGGGAAAAAAAAAAGAGTGAGAATAAGAGAAGAGGAACTAACAGATTAAAAAAAACTTGAGCCCTGGCCTGTTTGGCTCAGCGTTTAGAGCATCGGCCTGCAGACCAAAGAGTCACGGGTTTGATTCCGGTCAAGGGCACATGCCTCAGTTGCGGTTTGATCCTTGGCCCTGGTCGGGGTTGTACGGGAGGCAACCAGTCAATGTGTCTCTCTCACATTGATGTTTCTCTCTCTCCCTCTGTCTCTCTGCCCCCACGACCACCCATCTGAAGATAAAGGGAAAAAAATGTCCTCAGGTGAGGATTAAAAACAAAACAAAATTGTTGCTTAACAAATCATTTAAGATGCACTCAGGGAAATTCAAACACTGATCTGGTAAATAATGAAATTATTAGATTTTTAGATTTTGGTAATGTCATTATGGTTACACTTTCAATGACCCTTTGATTTCAATGTCACACTGAAATATTTAAGAATTAAATGATACAATGCCTGGGATTTGCTTCAAAATGTTGGCCCTGAAGTTGGGTAGTGAGTACATGAAGGTTCATTATACTAGTCTCTATTTTTGAGTATTTTGAAAATTTTAATTAAAAATTTTTTATAAATAAAACATTTTACAAATCATGCAACTGAATACAATGCATCATTCAAAAATGAGGTAAAAAGTTAATATTAAAAAATAAAGTCAGCCTGGCTGGTATGGCTCAGTGGTTGAGTGTTGACCAAGAGGTTGCTGGTTCTATTCCCAGTCAGGGCACATGCCCAGGTTGTGGGCCCAATCCCCAGTGGGGGCATGTAGGAGGCGGCCAATCAATGTTCTCTCTCATTGATGTTTCTATTTCTCCATCTCCCTTCCTCTCTCTCTAAAAATCAATGAAGAAAAAAAAATGAAGTCACTCAAAATGCTTTAAATGCCCCGTTTTGCACATCTCACTGTGAGGAGCAGGGCTAGGCTTTAGGAAAGGCCAGCCAGTTGGCTTGGGGTGAGGGACAAGGGAGGCCAAAGCAGAAGGGATGGTGGGGTGGGGAGAGCTGCAGCCTTAGGACAGGAATTCGTGGCAAAATGGCTGTGATAAGAAAGGATTTCAAATTGGCAGAAATTGTGGGTTGACAGACAATGATCAGCTGTCAAGTTCTAAGGGTCAGTGGTTTTCCATCTGCTCAGGAAATACTCCCGACTCTCCTTTGAGGTGAGGCAGGACATCTCCACTCAACTTCAATAGGCTTCGTAAACTTGTACAGCAGAATCAAACTTCAGACTGAGTTCCTAGTTGCACCCCCACTATGGCCCAGCCTCCATCCAGATGCTCAGATACCCAATACTATTCTGGGTCCCTGTCCCAAATGCACACCGAGTCTGTACTCCTCCGGGTTCTGCAGCCACCAATTGGTTCTTCCCTGAATATATGCAAAGCCTCCCAGTGATCACCCAACACATCTTGTGAACATGAAATCAGATCATGTTATTCCCCTGCTTAAAATCTGTCATTGGTTTCTCACTGTCCTTAAGATGAAAGCTGGTGCCTACTAAGACCTGAGCAATTCTAGTGCAGGGCATCCACTCTGCCTGGAGGGCCAGGGAGACCTTGTCATTCCCATTTCAGCTCAAATGTCACTTCTTCAGGGAGGTTGTTCTCTCCACATCTACATGGTCCCAGTGTCATTTTTTTCATGACCCTTATCACTTTTATTTATCTTAATATGTTTGCTCTTACTTGTTTATACTCATTTAAGGCCTGCCTCTGGACTAGACAGAACACAAGCCCCATGGGAGAAGAGACCTTGTCCATCTTGTCCATGAAACTGCCCCATACCTAAAAGAGTGCCTGAAACAGAGGAGGTGCTCCACAGACAAAAGCTGAATGCAGCAGGATCATGCGCGCGCTTACTTCCTCCTTCCCGCCTTCCTGGGCAGCCCTCCTGGCTACATAGAGAGAATGTCCCTTCCTACTGAAGAATGTCCTTGGACCATCCTGAAGGAACACAGCACAGCCTCCTGTCCTGAAGCACGAGGCACACTGCAGGGCATCCACGTGGCCCCTGGGCACCTGGCTTGAGCTGACCAGAAGCTCCCTGGAACTGATGGCTATTATGGCCCCACACATGCCTCCTATCAGCCAGGCTCCACCCATTATTTCTCCTTTCCCCTCAGGAGTTTGCTAACCCCACAGAGAACAGAGGGCAAAGGAGCTTCTATCCTTTACTACAGATCAAGTTGATGTCTTTGCTCTGACATTGCTTTAATGCATGTCAATCAACCTGTTTGGGTCAGCAGTCATCTCTCAACTCAGCACACTGGCCTTGGTCCAGCCACAAATTACTAGCCCTCATGAATTTATTTCTGTTCATTATAAAGAAACCATTAACCCAGGATGGAAAATTTCTCAGAGCAGACGTCTGAACTGCTACAATCCAAAACGGCTTCACAGTCACGGCTTCAGCAGTCCCTGCTTCCTCACCCCTCGCCATGCCTGTGCCCAGCACGTCAGTGGAACAGGTGGCACTTGAGTTCCACAGTGCATGAGGCCTGAGCAACAATGTATGCGCCCCCTTTGTAAATCACAGACAAGCTTCTATTCATTCCCCAATCACCCTGCCCCTCAATGCTACTTTTCTGCACTCTACATTCAGGCAAAGCAAAGGCATTTTCTTTTTTTTAAAAAGATTATTTTTCTTTATTGATTTGAGAGAGAGAAGAAGGGAGAGGGAGAGAGAGAGAGAGAAACACCAATGAGACAGAACATTGATTGGTTGCCTCCTGCATTCCCCCACTGGGGATATAGCCCACAACCTGGGCATGTGCCCTGACCGGGAATCAAACCGGCGACCTCTTGGTGCATGGGTCGACACTCAGCCACTGAGCCACACCAGGTGGGCACAAAGGCATTTTCTAAGGTATATTTTTATTTATTTATATATATATTTTTATTTTTTTTATCCTCACCCAAGGACATTTTTCCATTTTTTGTTCAGATAGAGTGGGAGGGAGAGAGAGGAAGGGAGAGGGAGAGGGAGAAAGAGAGAGAGAGAGAGAGAGAGAGAGAGAGAGAGAACCATCGACGTGAAAGTGACACATCGAGTGGCTGCCTCCCGTACGACCCAACCAGGGCCGGGGACAAACTACAATCGAGGTACATGCCCCTACTGGGAACTGAACCTGAGTCTCTCTGGACCGCAGGCTGACGCTGTAACTGCTAAGCAAAACCGGCCAGGGCTCTAAAGTATATTTTGAAGTTAGCAGCACATCATTAGCTTTAGCTCATGAGTACAAACACTCTCGTGTGCCTGATAATAAACTCAAGGCCCTCCTTTAAAGATTTCATTCATCACAGAACTCTACTGACTGGACTCCCAATGTGCTAGTAATGTTTCCAACAAGGCTGGAAAATTTTCCCCAAATTTCCAACCTCTTCTGTCTCACCCAAGTACAAAAAGCCTTTTCACCAGCATCCCCTCTCCACCCAAGGCTGAGATTCTACAGAAGGGGTGAGCAGGACCCTGAAGGGCCAGGACAAGGAAGCTCACTTGATAGTGCCAGCTGGTCGTAGAGTCTGCAGGAATGTTTACTATTTATCTGTCTTTTAGTTCACTAATCCCCACTTCAGTTGACTCTAAGTGCTGTTAAATCCACCTACTGAGTTTTTTTTTTTTATTTACTTATTTATTTATTTAATCCTCACTCGAGGACATTTTTTCATTTTTTGTTCAGATAGAGTGGGAGGGAGAGAGGAGAGAGAGAGAAAGAAACATCGATGTGAAAGGGATACATTGAGTGGCTGCCACCCACACGACCCAACCATGGCCGGGGACAAACTGCAACGGAGGTACATGCCCTTAGCGGGAACCGAACCCAGGTTTCTCTGGACCGCAGGCCGACGCTCTAACCGCTGAGCCAAACTGGCCAGGCCAGTTTTATTTATTTTTTTGATCTATAAACTGATTTCAATTTTGTATGCAAAAGGTGTTTTCAAAAGAATCTACAATTAAATAACAGCTATGTTTCACTCATTTCATGATTACAGTAGTCCCCTTTTTGGAGGTGAGGTCAAACCTCTTTTTTCCTTTTATGTCCATATTTTAAACCAGAATCCTATACAAACTCTCAACCAAAGTTTACACCAAAATCCCAAATATATCATACATTTCTTCAGCTGTGATTTTTGTAAGACAAATTTCTTATATACAAAATCTGATTTACTTCAAATAAAAGTCAAATGTTCACCCTCTTGGCCACTTGCATTGCCATCTGGCTAGGCTGATGTGCTTACTGCAGCAAACACTGGAATTCCTCCTTATTCCTTACTCCTCTGGAGCTTGCTCAGCTTTGAGCTCAACACAGTGTTATCATACTTTTGTTAATTTTTTTTTTGTTTGTTTGTTCAGGTAGAGTGGGAGGGAGAGAGAGGAACAGAGAGAGAGAGAGAAACATCGATGTGAAAGGAACACATCGAGTGGCTGCCACCTGCACGACCGACCAGGGCCGGGGACAAACTGCAACCGAGGTACGCGCCCTTAGCGGGAACCGAACCTGGGTCTCTCAGGACCGCAGGCCAACGCTCTAACCGCTGAGCCAAACCGGCCAGGGCCTTTTGTTAATTTTTTATAAAATCCAATTCTCTGTGAAACTCTTCATCATATTTACTTTATTGTGCTAATCGGTTATTTTGAAGTCCATGTCTGACAGTTCCAATACCTTAATCTCTAGTGGGTGTATCACCTCTTCCCACCCCCAGTCAGTCCTGTTTCTCAGTACGCCTAGTAACTTGACTGTCAGGCATTATGTATGACAGAATGGTGGAGAGTCAGGATGATGTCTCCCTCCAGGGTGGGCAGCAGAGGGGGGCAGGCCACCACAGGCCAGTTGGTGGCTCAGCTGAAACTGAGCTCATCTGCAGTCCTTATGAAGTCCAATCTACCTGTGGCTTGCCTCTACTTCCAGAGTGCCACCCCCAAGATCCCAGCTGAGAGTCTGGCATATTTCTTAGGGTCATTCCTCCTTGACAGTCCTTGCACCATGAAACTGCCAAAAATCCTGTTGTGCTTTTTAGCCACTTTCTGCTTCTCTTGCCTAAGCAATGTCATCGGCAAATGCCTCGAGAGAAACTGCTGTCAACTTCACTTTTTTGGTCCCCTTCTTTGCAGGAATCTTAGTCCTCAGGTTCTGATTCCTCAGCAGGCCCAAACCCCCAGCTTAGTCTTCCCAGCCCTGCAAAATTGTGTGGAGACCCTCTAGCTTCTCTGTCTCTTAGCAGCCATCTGTGCCCAGCCCTGAGGGGAAAAGCTAGTGCAGGCAGTAAGGCTTACCTCCTTGAGCTCCCCTCTGAATCATGGCTGCTGGAGTGACTCTTCAGACCTTCAAGCTAATGCCTTCTGAATTATGGCCAGTTCTTTGAGTCTTCAGCAGGCAGTGGTCTACTGCAAGCTACTCCATGGTCAGAAGCAGTTTGTTTTCATTACCTGGAATGAGTAAGTAAAATGGAGAGTTGGAAAGGACGTGGGTTGATGTCCAACTAGCCTAGGCCATATGGACATCTCTGAGCTACAAATGTCCCATGCAGAGGTGGGCAGCCAATGAGAAAGCCAGAAGGGACACAGACCATTCCCCTCTGCCCGACCAACAGCCTCCAGGACTGAAGGCCTCTGTATGCTCATCTGAACATTTGTCCTCATCAGTCCAGTCCTAAAAGTGAAGATGGCACAGTGCTAAAACATGAAAATTCTACATGTCAGAAGCTCATCCTACAACTCCTTAGAGAACAAGAGCATCTGTCCTCAGCTCAGGTCTATTACCTCACTCCTGGAGAAGATGTGAGCCCTGTGGACTGCCAGCACCAGGGCTACATCCTTTTTTGGGACTCTGCCCCCTTGGCCAAATGGGCAATGATGGTTTCAGACGGATAGTGCTGGTCTCTGAGAACTGCACCTTGTTCAGCTACATTGGTTGTCCCATTTAAGTGTGAGCATCTCACACAAGGGGAGTTGACTTGGTCCTCTCTGATGAATGAGTGAAGGGACAGGCTTCTGTCACTGGGCCAGTCTCTTCTCCCTCCATGTCCCAAATCCTGGTGGGATAGAGGCATGTAACCAAGGGAGATAAGGGAGCACCAAAGTTACAGTTCCTAACAGGAGGGGAGGAAGGCTCTCCATGGACTAAGGAGCCTTCAAAGCTATATTCAAGTAAGGCCTGCCCAGAAAGCAGAGCTCAGACACTCTGCTCTGTCATGGAGGTCCCAGGGGACCCCAGAGTGGAGTGGCATGGGCTTATCACTATGGAAAGAAAGGGAGTGCTCATGCCCAAGCACAGCAGAACCTTCATATGGGCAAACGGCTCTAGGAACTGATACAGTGCCACCCCACAACACAGTAGCCACCACAGCTCTCACCACAGAGCCTTGTGCCTGAGTCCCAAAAGTGGGCATTTTTCCAACTCTGCCCACTCCTTTCTGGATGAATCAGCTGGGGAGGGCTGGTCCCACTGTATTCCCCACATCCCTTGGTCACCATGTGCACTATTCCCCACTGTCTGCTCACTTTCCATGCTCTGAGTATCCTTGTACCTCTGCAGGACAGAGGTGATGTGACCTAGCAGTGGGGAGGGCATTACAATACTCAAGCTCTCCTGAATGCTTCTCCCTGAACCACCATGGGAAGCCATGAGCTGTAATATTCCTATAGCTAAATTCTTCTCTTGGGAGAAGGGACATGTGTAGTGAGAGTCTGTGGGAGGCTCGGGTATGTGAAGGGAAAGGCTCCTACTGAACCATCTCCCAGTGCCTCAGCCTTCCCCTTAACCGCCCTCAAGAACAGTCGCCTTGTCAGGCCTGCCATCAGCAAAGGATGTTGTCCTTGTCCTGCCCCAGCTGAGGGGGCTCCCCACAGTGTCTGCCTATGCTGGGCCCTTGGTGGGCAGACACAGGGCCCTGCTTCCAACCTCTACTCAGAGGTCTGGGCACTGCCCCAGGGAGGGGGCGTCGCAGCTGTGGAAACAAGAAAATGCCCCCAGGAGGAGACCAGGAAAGGCAGTTACAGACTTTGGCCTCCTTGGGAATTGTAGGCTCTGGGGAGCAGTATTGGTTCTCACCCCACCTCAACACTCTACTCACCTTGTAAGACTGACTTTCCAGATTCCAGGAAGCCCACATGGAAGCACAGCTGCCAGTCAGGGATCAGTGCCCCTCCCCAGGTGTGCAGGTATAGCAGGGCAGCACTGGCCACTACCAGCCGCTTCAACGCAGCTGCAGCTGTGGACAGAGCCTCAGACAGAAGCAGCAATGACCACAGGAGGCCAGGGATGAGTCCAGCACAGTGCCTTCCAACCTGGTCCTCTGGCCAAGGCCAGAATGGCTAGAGATAGGGGGCCTTGTTGGTCCAGCTCCCCATCATCCAAAGACTGCTGGAGTCATGGTGGGCCATGGAGGCAGGGGTGGGGGGTTCTGCCTGTGCCAGTTCATGGGTGACTGCTCCTTTCCTCATTTGGGCTCCTCACAGGTGCCTCCGCCCACTGATGATAGCCATCGAAGCTGGTAAAACATGAGCTTGCTGTGGGGTCCAACACCAAGCTGCCACCAAAGCTTTTGCCATCTTGCTGTCCCATTCATACGGTGACTGGTTAATAAAACAAAAAAGGGAGTGTTCATAATGTCAGTCATCTTAGCCAGAAGGCAATACCTGTTCTGAAACATCATCAAACTCCTGACAGACTGTTCTGTTTTTTTGGTCATTTGTTCATGAACTCATTTTAGAGAAAAAGGAGCCCATGGACAATGAGAAAACTGGACAATAAGTGGTGTGGTGGTTTTTAGTCCCTGGACACTAGTGCAGAACAGTGATTCACCAAGAAGGGATACCGAGAGACTGAGCCCTGAGACTGTATCAGCTGAGGTGGTTTCCAGGCTAGGGTGCAAGAAGGGGAAACTCAGAGAGACCCAGCCAACTCCTGGAAAGAGACAGAGTTAGGAGATCAGGGAGGCCTAGGCAGCTAGACTATATGGGTCAGAGTTTTGGGGGATAGGGCTGCACAGACAGCAGAGCTCCAGGATCTGCAGAGGATCCCTTGTCTTCAGCTGAGGACAGGTCTGTACCTGTGTGACAGAAACTATGTGAGGAGGCCAGGGCATGATCTCTAAATAATCTTGAGAGCTCACACAGGGATGGGACTACATCAAACTTAAAAGCTTCTGCACAGCAAAAGAAACAACCATCAAAATGGAAAGGCAACCCACTGTATGGGACAGTATCATTGCCAATCATACATCAGATAAGGGGTTAATTTACAAAATATATAGAGTACTCATACAACTCAACAAAAGGAAGGCAAAGAACCCAATTAAAAAATGGGCAGAGGAGCTGAATAGACACCTCTCCAAACAGGACATACAAATGGCCAAGAGACATATGAAGAAATGCTCAACATCACTAATCATCAGAAAGATGCAAATTAAAACAATTATGAGGTATCACCTCACACCTGTGAGAATGGCCGCCATCAACAAATCATCAAACAAGTGTTGGCGAGGGTGTGGAGAAAAGGGGACTCTAGTGCACTGCTGGTGGGAATGCAGACTGGTGCAGCCACTATGGAAAACACTATGGTGTTACCTCAAAAAATTAAAAATTGAATTGCCATTTGACCCAGTGATCCCACTTCTAGGAATATACCCTAAGAAGCCTGAAACACCAATCAGAAAGAATATATATACCCCCATGTTCGTAGCAGCACTATTTACAATAGCTAAGATCTGGAAACAGCCCAAGTGTCCATCAGCAGACGAATGGATAAAAAAGCAGTGGTACAGCCCTGGCCAGTTTGGCTCAGCGGTTAGAGCATCGGCCTGCGGTCCTGAATGGAGTACTATGCAGCTGTAAGAAAGAAAGATCTCTTATCCTTTGAGGCGACATGGAGGGACCTAGAAAGTATTATCCTAAGTGAAACAAGCCAAGCAGAAAAAGACAAATACCACATGATCTCACTTATATACAGAATATAATGAATGTAACAGTCTGAGGAATATGGTAGATCCAAAGACGTGGAAGTAGGGTACACACTGATAACCCTCAGAAGAGGGGGTGGTGGGGGTGGGAAGAGATAAACCACAGAACTTATATGCATGTACGCATAACCAATGGACATGGACAACAAAGCCGGGGACAGGGCGGGGGGTATGGGGAGGAGGGTGCCAATGGGGTAAAAAAAAGAGAAACATCTGTAACAAAAATAAAATTAAAAACAAACAAACAAACAAAAACAAAACAAAAACAAAACTCAACTGGGAAGAGTCAGAAAACCTGAACAGATCAATAACAACTAAGGAAATTGAAGCAGTAATCAAACTCCCAGTAAACAAATGCTTGGGTCCGGATGGCTTTATGGAATATTTTTAGGGAACACTCAAAGAACTAACACCTATTCTCCTCACATTATTCCAAAAAATACAAGAGGAAGGAAAATTTCCAAGCTCTTTTTATGAGGCCAGTATAATCCTAATTCCAAAACCAGATAAAGAAGAAAATTATAGGCCAATTCCCTGAGGAACATAGACGCCAAAATCCTCAACAAAATATTACCAAACCAGATCCAGCAATATATTAACAAAATTATTCACCACAACCAAGCAGGATTTATCCCAGAGATGCAAGGCTGGTACAATATTTACAAATCAATAAATGTGATACACCACGTAAACAAAATGAAAGATAAAAGTATGATCATATCCGTGTCTCTCTCATGTGGATGTTTCTGTCTTTATCTCTCTCTCTTCCTCCCTCTCTCCTTCCTGCTCTATGTGAAGATGGGTGCAAAAATGACCTTGGGTAAGGATATATATATATATTCCTATCAATAGATGCTGAAAAAGCATTTGACAAAATCCAGCACCTATTTCTGATAAAAACACTCAGCAGCCCTGGCCGGTTTGGCTCAGTGGTTAGAGCATCGGCCTGTGGTCCAGAGAGTCCCGGGTTCGGTTTCCGCTAAGGGCATGTACCTCGGTTGCAGTTTGTCCCCGGCCCTGGTTGGTCATGCGAGTGACAGCTACTCGATGTGTCCCTTTTGTGTTGATGTTTCTCTCTCTCTCTTCCTTTCTCTCTCCATCCCACTCTACATGGAAAAAAAAAAAACAAAAAACAGAAAAATGTCCTTGGGTGAGGATAAAAAAAAAAAACAAAACACTCAGCAAAGCGGGAATACAGGGATCATATTTCAACATAATAAAGGGCATATATGAAATACATACAGCCACCTGGTTGATGTGGCTCAGTGGTTGAGCATCAACCCATGCACCAAGAGGTTGCTGGTTCGATTCCTGTTCACAGCATATGCCCAGGTTGTAGGCCCATCCCCTGTGGGGGCATGCAGGAGGCAGCCAACTGATGTTCTCTCTCATTGATGTTTCTATCTTTCTCCCCCTCTCCTTTCCTCTCCCTCTAAAACCAATAAAGAAAAAATATTTTAAAAAAAAGAAAAACAACAACATACAGCCAATATCATACTCAATAGGCAAAAACTAAAAGCATTTCCCTTAACAACAGGAAAAAGACAGGCATGTTCACTTTCATCACTCTTATTCAACACAATAGTGGAAGTCTTAGCCACAGCTATCAGATGAGAGGAGAAAATAAAAGGCGTCCAGACTGGAAAGGAGGAAGTGAAACTGTCATTATTCACAGATGACTTGATATTATACATAGAAAACCCTAAAGACTCCATCAAAAACTACTAGATTTAATAAATGAAGTTGGCAAAATAGCAGGATACAAAATTAACATCCAGAAATCAATGGCATTCTTATACACCAATAACGAACACTAAGAGAAAACTAAAAAAAAAAAAAATCCCATTTACCATTGCAGCAAAAAAAAATTAAGATATCTAGGAATAAACTTAACCAAGGAAGTAAAAGAGCTGTACTCAGAAAATTACAGGACATTGAAAAAAAGAAATAGAACATAAAAAAGTGAAAACGAATACCATGTTCATGGATTGGAAGAATCAACATCATTAAAATGTCCATACTACTCAAAGCAAGCTATAGATTCAATATAATCCCTATTAAAGTACCAATGGCATATTTCTCAGATTTAGAATACTCCAAAAGTTTATATGGAACATCCCAAATAGCCACAGGAATTTTGAAAAAGAAGAACAGAGGATTCCAAAATGGCAGCAGAGTGAATGGAAGCTACACAGACCATCTCCCAGGACCAAACTGGAATTACAACTAAAATAAAGACAAATAGTCCGGGAAAAGCAACAGAAAAGCAGTTTGGAGGACCATCTAACCAGAAACACTGACTCGATCCCAGTAGGATTGTGGAGGCACAAGAGGTGTGCTGGAAGCCCATAGACAGCAGCGGTCTTATTGTGAGCAGCGCCCTCAGGTTAAACTCCCAAGCGGCTCTACAGCACAGAGGGCCAGGACAGAGTGCTGAAATAGCCACAGCCACTCACCTGGGGTCTGGCAGAGGAAGGGCAGACTGAACTGGAACTGTGTGAGGACACTTGGGATTTGGAGGGAGCGCAGAGCTTTTGCTGAGTTGCGGCCACAAAGGACGGTGGTCATCTTACTCCTTCCCAGGGCTCTGGGGAGAGGTGGTGGCCCTCCATCGGAGATTCAACTCTACCCCGTGGGCCACTGAAATGCAAATTGAGGTTCATTAACAACCAGCATCTGCCCCACCCTTGGGAAATCCCTTTATGCAGAACACCTGAGGGAGTTTTTCATTGAACTGAGAAACCAAGGTTCTTCAAGTAACCTCGACTTAATAGCCTGTAGGCAAAAAGCTAGAGAATAACTGAACCATTCCTGGGCTTGCAACTCTACCCAGGAAAGTAAGACTTGACAGTGGTGTTTAACGTGGGTCCTCCCACGCTCATCCAAACCCAGTAGAGGGAGCCACAAACAGCAGAACACCAACACCCACAGGGAAAATTTGGCAGGCTCCAAAGCCCACTGAGATAGCCAAAATGGTGAAACAAAGAAACAAATGCCAAATGAAAGAACAAGAGACCTCTACCGAAGAGGAGATAAATGAGGTGCAGTTAAGCAAGTTAACAGAGCTAGAATTCAGAGCCATGATCCTGAGGAAGCTCAACAGCATGAGTAAGGACACCAACACCATGAGTAAAGACATAGAAACATTGAAAATCAACCAATTGGAAATTAAAAACCACCAAGAAGTAATCAAGAATGACATAGCAGAAATGAAGAACACACTGGAAAGACTAAACATCAGAGTAGAGGAAGCTGAGGACCAGATCGGTGAATTAGAAGACAGAGTAGAAAAAATCAACCAATCAGAAAACCAAAAGAAAAAAACAATTAAAAAACAGGAAGACAGCTTAAGAGAACTGTGGGACAACTTGAAACATAATAACATTCGCATCATAGGAGTCCCCGAAGAGGAAGAAAATGGGCAAGGGTTAGAGAATATATTTGAAGAAATAGTGACAGAAAACTTTCCTAACTTGGTGAAGGAAGAAGGCATTCAAGTTCAAGAAGCACAGAGAGAACTTCTGGTCAAGATGGTGCCATAGGTAAATGCGGTATCAGGTCCTCCCACAACCACATCAAAGTTACAACTAAACTACAGAACAACCATCATTCAAAACAGCCTGAAATCAAGCTGAATGGAAGTCCTACAACTACGGAATTAAAGCAGCAGCCACATCCAGACTGGTAGGAAGGGCAGGGGCAGGGGCAGAGGCAGCGGCGAGATGGGCTAGTCCCACACCCCCGTGTGGCGGATAAAAATCAGGAGGATACCTCGGCTGGGAAGATCCTTCCTGAGGACTGAGGGGTCCCCGTCCCACACCAGGTGCCCGACTCAGGGTTCCAGTGCCAGGAAGAGAAGTCTCCATAACTTCAGGCTGGAAAAACCAGCAGGAACTGAGGCTCAGGGAAGCTGAAGCGGCTGGAGCCCCAGGCAGCTCCTTAAAGGGCCTGCGCATGAATTTATCGGACTCTCTCCCTCTAACCTTGGAGGGGAGGCAGCTCGAGGGGCACCAGAGACATACAGGGAAGAAGTGAGCTGTTTGGCACTGGAGCAAGGGCTGGAGAGGGGGCTTTCTCCAGGACAAACGTGCTGTCAGAGGCCTTTGTTCCTTTGGTGAGCCCTTCCCTGGGGCGGCAGACAGCTGCCATATCTGGGACTCCAGCAACCTGGCTCACACTGGTAACCCCGCCCCGGTGACTCCCTAAGGCCCCGCCCTGCCCCATCCAACTTTCAGGCCCACCCAAGCTGTTGCCACTTGCTTAACCATAGGATTGGCCTGTCTTGGATCCTGCCTCAGGTTTTTCCTAAATTCTTTCAAACAAGCAGCATCTGGTCTCAGCTAGCCCCATACTGCTCGTTAAGTAATACACAAAAACAAACACAGGGAGGCAGCCAAAAAGAGGAGACAAAGAAAGGTCCCAAATGAAAGAACAGAACAAAACCCCAAGAAAAGAACTAAGTGAAATGGAGATAAGCAACCTAACAGATGCTGAGTTCAAAATACTGCTTATAAGGATGCTCAATGAACTCAGTGAGAACCTCAGTGAACTTAGTGAGGGCCTCAAGAGCATAAAAAAGGACCAGTCAGAAATGATGGATGCACAGTCAGAATTGAAGGAGGCATTAACTGAAATAAAGAATAATTTACACAGATTCAATAGTAGAGTACGTAAATCCAAGAAGCAAACCATCGATTTGGAATATAAGGAAGCAAAAAACACCCAATCACAACAGCAAAAAGAGAAAAGAATCCAAAAAAATGAGGATAGTGTAAGGAGCCTCTGGGACAACTTCAAGAGTGCCAACATTTGCATCTTGGGGGTGACAGAAGGAGAAGAGCGAGAACAAGAAATCGAAAACCTGTTTGAAACAATAATGGCAGAAAACTTTCCTAACTTGGTGAAGGAAATAGACATACAAGTCCAGGAAGCACAGAGAGTCCCAAACAAGATGAACTCCAAGAGGCCCACACCAAGACACACCATCATCAAAATTCAAATGGTTCAAGACAAAGAGAGAATCTTAAAAGCAGCAAGAGAAAGGCAGCTAGTTACCTACAAGGGAGTTCCCATAAGGCTGTCAGCTGATTTCTTTTTTTTTTTTTTTTTAATCCTCACCCGAGGACATTTCTCCATTTTTTGTACAGATAGAGTGGGAGGGAGAGAGAGGAACAGAGAGAGAGAGAATCATCGATGTGAAAGGGACACATCGAGTGGCTGCCACCCGCACAACCAAACAGGGCCGGGGACAAACTGCAACCGAAGTACGTGCCCTTAGCGGGAACCGAACCCGGGTCTCTCCGGACCGCAGGCCGATGCTCTAACCGCTGAGCCAAACCGGCCAGGGCATGTCAGCTGATTTCTCAAAAGAAACTTTGCAGGCCAGAAGGGAGTGGCAAGAAATATTCAGAGTGATGAAAAGCAAGAACCTACAACCAAGATTACTGTTTCCTGCAAAGCTGCCATTTAGAATTGATGGCCATATAAAGAGTTTCCAAGACAAGAAAAAGTTAAAGAAGTTCATCACCACCAAACCGTTATTATATGAAATGATGAAGGGTCTTTCTGAAGAAAAAGATAAAATATATGAACAAACAAAATGGCAATGAATAAATATCTATCGAAAATGGAATCTGCAAATGAATAGGCAGAACAGAAACATTCTCATAGATACAGAGAACATTTTGTTGGTTGCCAGATGGGAGGGGCATTGAGGGAAGGGGTAAAAAAGGTGAAGGGATTAAGAAGTACAAATTCATTGCTAGACTGACAAACCTCAAAGGGAAAGGAGTTGGCGGGGTGGGGGGTGAGAAATAAACGAAAGAACTTATATACATAACCAATGGGCACAGACAATAGTGTGGGAAAAGGCAGGAGGGGGTCACGAGTGGGGAGGAGGGGGTCAATGGGGAAAAAATGTGGAACATCTGTAATACATTCTACATTCAACAATAAAGATTAAAAAAAAAAAAAAAAAGCAGCACAGAGAGCCCCAAGTAAGAAGAACCCAAACAGGCCCACACCAAGACACACAGTAATTAAAATATCAAAAATTAAAGACAGAGAATCCTAAAGGAATCAAGAGATAAGCAACAGGTTACCTACAAAGGCAAACCCATAAGGCTCTCAGCTGACTTCTCAACAGAAACACTATAGGCCAGAAGAGAAAGCATGAAGTAATCAAGGTCATGAAAAACAAAGATCTGAATCCAAGACTACTCTACCCAGCAAGCTTATCATTCAAAATAGAAGGTCAAATAAAGAGCTTCCCAGACAAAAAAAAAAAAGGCTAAGGGAATAAATTAGCACCAAACCAGCACTGCAAGAAATGTTAAAAGGACTGCTGTAATTAGAAGAAGCAGGAAGAAAAATATAACCACACTAAACAAAAATGGAAATAAATAAGTACATAACAATAATCACTTTAAATGTAAATGGACTGAATGCTCCGATAAAAAGACACAGAGTCACTAATTGGATAAGAAAGCATGACTCATTCATATGTTGCTTACAAGAGACCCACCTCAGAACAAAAGACTCACATAGGTTGAAAGTAAAGGGATTAAAAAAAAATCTTCCAAGCAAAAGGAAAAAAAAAAAAAGCTGGGGTACTAATACTCATATCTGATAAAATAGATTTCAAAATGAAGGCCATAACTAGAGACAAAGACGGCCACTACATAATATTTAAAGGATCTATCCAACAGGAAGATATAACCTTGATAAACATATATGCACCCAATATAGGAGCAGCAAAATATATTAAAAATCTTCTGGAGGACTTCCAAGGAGAAATCGACAGCAATACAATCATAGCAGGGGACTTCAACACCCCGCTGACATCACTGGATAGATCCTCTAGACAAAGATTTAGCAAGGAAACTGACTCTAAATGAAGCACTAGACCAAATGGATTTAATAGATATCTACAGAGAATCACACCACAAAACTACAGAATTCACATTCTTCTCAAGTGTACATGGAACATTTTCAAAGACAGACCACATGTTAGGACACAAACTAAGTCTCAACAAGTTCAAGAAGATTGAAATCCTATCAAGCAATTCTCAGATCACAATAGCATGAAACTAGAAATCAATTGCAACAAGAACATGCAAAAACATTTGAACACGTGGAGGCTTAATAGCATGTTATTAAACAATGAATGGGTTAACTGAGGAAATCAAGGAAGAGATTAAAAACTTCCTGGAAAGCAATGAAAATAAATACACAACAATACAAAATCTATGGGATGCAGTGAAAGCAGTTCTCAGAGGGAAATTCATAGCACTACAGGCCTACCTCAGGAAACAAGAAAAATTTCTAATAGACTATCTAACCTCACAACTTAAACTAGAAAGCAAACGAAAAGAAAATCCCAGAGCAAGTAGAAGGAAGGAAATAGTAAAGATCAGAGCATATATAAATGACATAGAGACCAAAAAAACAATTCAAAGGATCAAGGAAACAAAGAGCTGTTTTTTTGAAAAGATAAACAAGATTGATGGACACTTAGCTAGACCCACCAAGAAACAGAGAGAACCCAAATACACAAAATCAGAAATGAAAAAAGAGAAGTAACAACTGACAACACAGAAATACAGAAGATCGTTAACAACTACTATGAACAATTATATGGCAACAACTCTGACAATCTAAGCAAAATGGACAAATTTCTAGAAACACATAGTCTCCCAAAACTGGACTGGGAAAAGATAGGAAACTTGAACAGACCAATAACAACTAAGGAAATTAAAGAGGTAATCAAGACTCTCCTAGCAAACAAAAGCCCAGGCCCGGATGGCTTCACGGGGGAGTTTTACCGAACATTCAAAGAAGAACTAACACCCACTGTCCTCAAACTATTTCAAAACATTCAAGAACAAGGAAGACTTCCAAACTCATTTTATGAGGCCAGCATAATTCTAATTCCAAAACCAGAAAAAGACACTACAAAGAAAGAAAACTACAGGCCAATATCCCTGATGAACATAGATGCCAAAATCCTGAACAAAATACTAGCAAATCGGATCCAGCAATACATAAAAGAAATTATTCACCATGACCAAGTGGCATTCATCCCAGGGATGCAAGGCTGGTACAATATTCACAAATCATAAATGTGATACACCACATAAACAAAATAAAGAATAAAAACCACATATCATATCAATAGACGCTGAAAAAGCATTCAACAAAATCCAGCTCCCATTTCTGATAAAAACGCTCACCAATGTGGGAATAGAGGGATCATATCTCGACATAATAAAGGCCATATTTGATACAGCCAACATCATACTCAATGGGCAAAAACTAAAAGCATTTCCCTTAAGAACGGGAACAAGACAGGGATGCCCACTTTCGCCACTCTTATTTAACATAGTACTGGAAGTCTTAGCCACAGCAATCAGACATGAAGTAAAAATAAAAGCGATCAAAATTGGAAAGGAGCAAGTGAAACTGTCATTATCTGCAGATGACATGATATTATACATAGAAAACCCTAAAGACTCCATCAAAAATCTACTAGACTTAATAAATGAATTTGGCAAAGTAGCAGGATACAAAATTAACATCAAGAAATTAATGGCATTCCTATACACCAATGATGAACTCACAGAAAGAGAAACTGAAAAAACAATCCCATTTACCATCACCGCAAAAAAAATTAAGATACCTAGGAATAAACTTAACCAAAGAAGTAAAGGACCTATTTGCAGAAAACTACAGGACATTGAAAAAAGAAATAGAGGAAGATATAAAAAGTGGAAGCACATACCTTGTTCATGGATTGGAAAAATTAACATCATTAATATGTCCATATTACCCAAAGCAATCTATAGATTCAATGTAATCCCCATCAAAATACCAATGACATATTTCACATAACTAGAACAAATACTTCAAAAGTTGAAGTGGGACCGAAAAAGACCCGGAATAGTCACAGCAATCCTGAAAAAGAAGGACAAAGTAGGTGGGATCACAATACCAGATATCAGGTTAAAGCGACTGTAATGAAAACAGCCTGGTACTGGCACAAGAACAGGCATATAGACCAGTGGAACAGAATAGAGAACTCAGAAATGGACCCAAGACATTATGCTCTATTAATATTTGACAAAGGAGGCAAGAGCATACAATGGAGCAAAGACAGTCTCTTGAATAAAGGGTGTTGAGAAAATTAGAGAGCTACATGCAAAAAAATTTAAACTAGACCACCAACTTACACCATCCACAAGAATAAACTCAAAATGGACAAAAGACTTAAATGTGACCCATGAATCCATTAAAATCCTAGAAGAAAATGTAGGCAACAAAATTTCGGACATCGTACGTAGCAGAATTTTCACTGATACATCACCTAAGGCTACAGAAACAAAGGAAAAAATGAACACATGGGACTACATCAAACTAAAAACTTCTGCACAGCAAAGAAACAACCATCACAATAGAAAGGGAACCCACTGTATGGGAGAGCATCATTGCCAATGATACATTAGATAAGGGGCTAATTTCCAATATATATAGAGTGCTCATACAACTCAAGATAAGGAAGACAAAGAACCCAATTGAAAAATGGGCAGAGGGCCCTGGCCAGTTTGGCTCAGCAGTTAGAGCGTTGGCCTGCGGTCCCGAGAGACCCGGGTTCAGTTCCCGCTAAGGGCATGTACCTCGGTTGCAGTTTGTCCCCGGCCCTGGTTGGTCGTGCGGGTGGCAGCCACTCGATGTGTCCCTTTCACATCGTTGTTTCTCTCTCTCTTTCTCTCTCTTCTTCTCTCTCCCTCCCACTCTATCTGTACAAAAAAATGGAAAAATGTCCTCGGGTGAGGATAAAAAAAAAAAAATTAAAAAATGGGCAGAGGAACTAAATAGACACCTCTCCCAACAGGACATACAAATGGCCAAGAGACATATGAAGAAATGCTCAACATCACTAATCATCAGAGAGATGCAAATTAAAACAACTATGAGGTATCACCTCATACCTGTCAGAATGGCCGGCATCAACAAATCATCAAACAAGTGCTAGTGAGGGTGTGGAGAAAAGGTGACTCTAGTACACTGCTGGTGGGAATGTGGAATGCATACTGATGCAGCCACTATGGAAAACACTATGGTGTTACCTCAAAAAATTAAAAATTGAATTTCCATTTGACCCAGTGATCCCACTTCTAGGAATATACCCTAAGAAGCCTGAAACACCAATCAGAAAGAATATATGTACCCCCATGTTCATAGAAGCACTATTTACAATAGCTAAGATCTGGAAACAGCCCAAGTGTCCATCAGCAGACGAATGGATAAAAAAGCAGTGGTACATATACACAACGGAGTACTATGCAGCTGTAAGAAAGAAAGACCTCTTATCCTTTGAGACAACATGGAGGGATCTGGAAAGTATTATCCTAAGCGAAACAAGCCAAGCAGAAAAAGACAAATACCACATGAACTCACTTATTTGTGGAATATAATGAACATAACAGTCTGAGGAATAGGATAGACCCAGAGACGTGGAAGTAGGGTACAGACTGACAACCCTCAGAAGAGGAGGTGGTGGGGGGAGGGAAGAGATAAACCACAGAACTTATATGCATGTACGCATAACCAATGGACACGGACAACAAAGCTGGGGACGGGGTGGGGGGATGGGGAGGAGGGTGTCAATGGGGAAAAAAAGGAGAAACATCTGTAACAAAAATAATAAAAAATAATAAAAAGAAAAAGAAGAACAAAGGCCCTGGCTGGTTTTGCTCTGTGGTTAGAGCATAGGCCTGCAGACCAATGAGTCACGGGTTCAATTCTAGTCAAGGTCACGTACCTTGGTTGCGGTTTGTCCCTAGCCCTGGTCAGGGTCGTGTGGGAGGCAACCAGTCAATGTGTCTCTCTCACATCAATCTCTCTCTCTCTCTCCCCCTTCCTCTCACTCTATCTGAAGATATATAGAACAAAAAATATATCCTCAGGCGAGGATTTTAAAAAAAAGAAGCAGTCCTTGCCCATTTGGCTCAGCAGTTGGAGTTTGGCCCGTGGAACACATGGTCTTGGGTTTGATTCCAGTCAAGGGCACATACCTCAGTTGCAGTTTGTCCCCAGCCCTGGTCAGGGTCGTGCAGGAGGCAGCCAGTTGATGTGTCCATCTCACATCGATGTTTCTCTCTCTGTTCCCCTCTCCCTCCCTCCCTCACACTCTATGTGAAGATAAATAGACAAATACACTCACGTGAGGATTAAAAAAAAAAGTTGTGGTACACTTACAGAATGGAATACTATGCAGCTGTAAGAAAGATTTCTTACTCTTTGAGATGGCATGGAGGGACCTGGAGAGTATTATGCTAAGCGAAATAAGCCAGTCAGGGAAAGACAAGTACCACATGATCTCTTTTTTATGGAATATAATGAACAAAAATAAAGTTACGATCATAATAGATCCAGAGACATGGAAATAGGGAACATACTAACAAACCTCAGAGAGAAGGGGAATTGGGGAGTGGGGAAGAGATAAACCAAAGAACTTACATGCATATATGCGTAACCAATGGACACAGACAATAGTGTGGGGAAGGCACAAGGGGGATGGGAGAAGAGAGGAGGGGGTCAATGGGGAGAAAATGGGGGAACATCTTTAATACTTTCAATAAAGATAAAAAAATAAACAAACAAAATAAAATTGTTTTTATTGATGTAAATAAAAAAGAAAGACACATCACTGTGAGAGAGAAAAATCAATCGGCTGCCTCCTGCACACTTCCTACTGGGGATCAAGCCCACAGCCTGGGTATGTGCCCTTACTGAGAATTGAACCAGTGACCTTATGGTGCATGGGATGATGCACAACCAACTGAGCCACACCAGCCAGAGCAAATAAAGACTTTCTTAGACAAACAAAAATTAAGACAATTTGTCACTAGTAGACTTGCCTTGTAAAAAATGTTAAAAGCTCTTCAGAAAAAAGGAAAATATTATAGGTCAGAAACATAGACCTATACAAAGAAGAGTGTTGGAGAAGGAATAAATGAAGTAAAATATTTTTAAATACTTACTTGACCTAATAAGTTTGTTCAAAACAATAAGGGCAATGTGGGGCTGGGTGCAAAAGGTGAGGAGATTAAGCAAAAACAAACAAACAAAAAACAAAACAAAAAAACAATAATGGCAACAAAGTATGTGGTGACTGTAGCTTCTGTATAAGTGACATGAAGGACCGCAATGTTATAAGGGATGGGAAGGAAGAACTGGGAAGACTGTCATAAGGTACCTGCACCACCCATAAAGTGGTATAGTGTTCGTTGAAAGTGGACTTGGGAGTGAATTTTGGATAAGAATCAGAAAGAAAAAGGAACAAAAAGAACTAAACAGAGCCTAAGAGATTTGTGAGACACAATTAAGTACACCAATGTACAGCTTATGAAGTAAATGTAGATTGCAAATTCAAAGGCAAAACTTTCTAAGATTTTATTTTTGGGGGGTACGTGCCCCTAGTGGGAACCGAACCTGGGACTCTCTGGTACGCAGGCCAACACTCCAACCGCTGAGTCAAACCAGCCAGGGCTACGATTTTTTTTTTATAAGTATAATGATATGCTAAGAAAGTAGAAAAATGTTGTTATGAAAATGTTCAATTAAAGCCAAAAAAAGAGTGAAGGACAAGGCATGGACGATTTAGCTCAGTGGTTAGAACATCAGCCCACGGACCAAAGGGTCTCTGGTTCAATTCCCAGTCAAGGGCATGTACCTGGGTTGCAGGTTTGATCCGGCCTGGTCAGGGCATATGCGGTAGGTATCCAATCAATGTGTCTCTCTCACATCAATGTTCCTTTCACTATTTCTCTCTCTCTCTATCCCTCTCTCTCCCCCTCACTCCCTCCTTCCACTCATACAAGCAGAAACAGATCATCTGAGTAGGTCTTATCTACTGAAGAAACTGAATCAACTATAACCTTTCAACACAGAAAGCACTATGACCAGATGGGTTCACTGGTGAATTCTACCAAAAAAAACCCTTTTTCTTTTAATTTTTGTTTTTTCTTTATTGATTTTAGAGAGAGGGGGAGAGGAAGAGAGAGAGAGAGTGAAACATCAATGAGAGCCCAGCCAGTGCGGCTCAGTGGTTGAGCATTGACCCATGCACCAAGAGATTGCCAGTTCGATTCCTGGTCAGGGCACATGCCCAGGTTGTGGGCCAAACCTCCAAAGGTGGCCAAGGGGAAGGCGGCCAATCGATGTTCTCTCTCATCGATGTTTCTCTCTCTCTCTCTCTCCCTCTCTCTTCCTCTCTCTCTAAAAATCAATAAAAAAAACATTGATGAGAGAGAACATCAACTGGCTGCCTCCTGCATGCCCCCCACTGGGGATTGGGCCCACAAATTGGGCATGTGCCCTGACCGGGAACCAAACCAGTCACCTCTTTGTGCATGGGTCGATGCTCAACCACTGAGCCATACCAGCCAGGCTCTATCAAAAATTTAAGATGATGTTATACCAATTCTCTACATTCTCTTTCAGAAGAGAGAAGCAGAGAGAATACTTCCTAACTCATTCTGGTCTGCATTACCTTAATACCCAAACCAAACAAAGACATTACAAAAAGGAAAACAGATTAGTATCTTCCATTAGTATATATACAAAAATCTTCAACAAAATATAAACAATTTGAATCCAAACAATGTATAAAAAATAATAATATATCATGACCAAGTGGAATTTATCCCAGGCTGGTTCAAAATTAAAAAATCATAAAACAATTCACTACATTAACAAGCCAGAGAAGAAAAACCATATTATTTTAATAGATTACAGAAAAAGCACTTCACAAAATTTAACACCCATTTAATATTTTTTTAAAACATCAACTCAGTATACTAGGAATAGGGAGGAACTTCCTCAACATGATAATAGACCATCTACAGAAAACCTACAGTAAAGGAGTGACATCAGCAAACTGGATGACTAGGAGACAACAATAACAAGTAACCCAAACCAGCTGAATTAACCTTTCAGGAGATCTGAAAAACAGTCAAATGTCTATAGCAGCCAAGTGAATGCACAGTTAATGCCAACCTCCCTGGCATGGTACTGTCTTGGTCTAGAGAAGGCAGTAGCCTAGTTCCTTCCCTCAAACAAGAAGGAGTAGAGCAGACCTTATTCGCAATGTTCTAACCCATCTTGGGCTGTCTGAAGGACTGACCTCTGTCTTGCCTAACTTGGATCTCAGTCAGAGAAATGCAGCAGGCATTAATCATGAAAGCTATGGTAGAACAAAGACTCTCAGCCACCTGGAACAAAGTTTATAAGTGGAAACATATAATAGACAATGTAAGGCCATAAAAAGAAGCTGGAGAAGAGATTCTTTGGGAAGTTAAGACTTTCAAAAACAGCCATTGTAAAAGTCACATGTAGACCCAGGCAAACATATCCTCAGAAAAGACCAGAGAAGACCTTAACCTTTCTCCTAACACTAGTTTGTAGGCTCAGAGCACGTCCAGCAAATCAGTGACGGACTTTTCAGGCACAGCATCAGTTTGCAAGGACATGGAGAAGTAGCTGTATTTTCAAATACCTAATTTTCAACAACAACAAAAGAAATATAAAGAAACAAGAAAACATGACCCACTCAAAGGAACAATATAAATTGGCAAAAACCATCCCTGAGGAAGCACAAACATTGACAAAGCCTGATTACTAAACAAAGACTTTAAAACAGCTGTCTTAAATATGCTCAAAGAGCTAAAGAAAAACACGGACAAAGAATAAAAACAAATCAGGAAAATGACATATGAACAAAATGAGAATATTAACAAAAAGAAAAATTATAAAGAGGAACCAAACAGAACTCTTAAGCTAAAAAATACAATGATTGAATTGGAAAATTCATCAGAGAGGTTCAACAGCAGATTTGAGCAGGCAGAAGAAAAATATCAGGTAACTTGAAGACATCTGAAATCACCAAGTCTAAGGATCAGAAAGGAAAAGGAACAAAGAAAAGTGAACAGAGCCTAAGAGATTTGTGGGAGACCATTAAGTAAATCAAATGTATAGCTTATGATAGTCACAAAAAGAGAGAAAAAAATAGAGGAGAGTATTTGAAGAAATAATTGCTGAAATCTTCCCAAATATGAAAGACACAAATCTACAAATCCAAGAAGCTCAATAAACCATTAGTAGGATAAACTGAGACCCACACTAAGACAAAATGTTGAAAGATAAGGACAGAATCTTGAAAGCAACAATAGAGAAGTGACTCATCACATACAAGGGATCCTCAGCAAGATAATCAACAGAAAACCTCTGAGGCCAGAAGAGAGTGATGATAGATTTAAAGTGCTGAAAGAAAGAAAAAAGCCTGACAACTTAGAATTCTATATCAGGCAAAACTGTCCTTCAAAAATGAGGAAGAAATTAAGACATTCCCAAATAAGCAAAAGTTGAAAGAATCTGTTACACTAGACCTACCTTGAAAGAAATACCAAAGGAAGTCCTTCAGGTTGAAAGTACGTTAGACAATAACTTGCAGCTATATGAAGATAAAAGATAAAAGGCAACAGGAAAAGAGGAAGAACAAATATGAAATGGATTTCCTCCATAAAAGAAGTCATAGGCATAAGTCTACAGGAGCTGAGCAGGATTGCTGAGGAAAGGACATTGTGGACATCACTCATTCCTAGGGTCACCAGGAGTCAGAGCCAACTCAATGGCATTTTACACACACATATAAAGATACAGCTAAAAGTAAAGATAAATACATGGACAAACATAAACACCAATATTATTGCAGTTTTGGTTTGTAACTTGACTTCTTTTTTTCTACAGGATTTAATAGACAAATGCATAAAATAATTATAAATCTATGCTAATGGGTACACAATGTGTAAGTATGTAATTTTTGACATCAATAACATAAAGTGGGGAGGAGGACAGAGCTATATAGAAGCAGAATTTTTGCAGGCTATTGAAGTTGAGTTGATATCAATACAGTTTAGATTGTTAAGCTTTGGAAAGTTATCTGTAATTTCCCTGGTAACCACAAAGAAAGTATAGAGAATATACACAAAAGGAAGTGAGAAAGTAATCAGAATGTCACCACCAAAAATCAACTAGATACAAAAAAGGTAGTAATGGAGGAATTAAGAAACAAAAAAGTTATAAGACATCCAGAAAACAAATAACAAAATGAAAAAGTAAGTCCTTATTGATAATTATGTTAAATATAAGTATATTAATTTCCTCACTCAAAAGGCACAGACTGACAGAATGGATTAAAACCATATTCCAAGTATATGCTGTTAACAACAAACATACTTTATTTGTTTATTTTTTGTTAATCCTCACCTAAGGATATTTTTCCATTGATTTTTTTTAAGATAGACTGGAAGGGAAGGAGAGTAGGGGAGAGAGAAAGAAAGATCAATGTGAGAGAGACACAATGATTGGCTGCCTTCCCATGACCCTGACCAGAGCCAGGGATCGAACCTGCAGCCCAGGTATGTGCCCTTGACCAGGAATTGAACTCATTGGTCCAAGAGCCAATGCTCTAACCTCTGAGCCAAACCAGTCAGGGCAACAAACACACTTTAGATCTAAAGTCACAAATAGGTTGAAAGTGAAATGACAGAAAAAGATATTCCATGCAAAGAGTAACTAAAAAAGAGCTGGAGTGTTATATACTAGTATCAGACAGAATGGCTTTAAATAAAAAACTGTTACGAGTCTGGCTCAGTAGTTGAGTGTCGACCCATGTACCAAGAGGTTGCCAGTTAGATTCCCAGTCAGGACACAAGCCCAGGTTGTGGGCCCAATCCCCAGTGGGTCCACAGGAGGCGGCCAATCGATGTTCTCGCTCATTGATGTTTCTATCTCTTTCTCCCTCTCCCTTCCTAAAATCAATGAAGGAAGAAAAAAAAAAAAACTGTTACAAGACATGAAGAAGGACATGAAAAAAAGTGATGATAAATGGGGTCACTTTATCAAGAAGATATAACAATATTATAAATGTATATGTAGCAAATATCAGAGCTCCTAAATATATGAAGCCAACATTGAGAAAACTGAAAGCAAAACCACCCAGCTCTAGAATAATAGTAAAAGATTACCCTGCTTTTAATAATGGCCAGAACAACCAGAAAGAAGCTCAATAAGGAAACAGAGTACTAGAACTGGACCTAACAGGCATATACAGAACACTCCACCCAATGACAGTAGAATACACATTTTTCTCAAGTGCACATGGAACATTCTCCAGGACATACGGTATGTTTAGAACAGAGAAATCTTAATAAATATAAAAAAGATTGAAATACAGCTATGTGCTGTATAACAACATTTTGGTCAACAATAGTGGTCCCATGAGATTATAATGAAACTAAAAAATTCCTATTTCTTAGTGGCATCGTAGGCATCATAAGGTTGTAATGCAAGAGTATTCACCTATTTGTGGTGATGCTGATGTAAAACAAACCCACTGCACTGACAGTTGTATAAAAGTATAGCACATACAATTATGTACAGTACATAATACTTGATAATAAGTGACTATGTTATTGGTTTATGTATTTAATATACTGTACTTTTCATCATTATTTTAGAGTGTACTCTTTCTACTTATTTAAAAAAAAGTTCTGCAAAACAGCATGCCATGTTACGCCAGCAATGGCCTCATACATCTCAGTCTTACCATGTCTCTATCTTGCATCATTTTCTCTTGTGCTTGATTTAATCTCATACTGTTTTGTAACATGCTATACAGGTTTATAGCCAAGAAGGAATAGACTATATCACTAGATAGCCTAGGTGTGCAGCAGGCTACACCATCTAGGTTTGGGTAAGTACACTCTTTGAGGTTCACACTATGTTGAAATTGCCTAATGACACATTTCTCATAACACATCCCCACTGTTAAGTGGCAAATGACTAAAATAGAAAGTATCTTTTCTGATAACAATGGAATGAAACTAGAAATCAAAGACAGAAGAAAACTGGAAAACCCACAAATATAAAATTAAACAGCATGCACTCAAATAACCAATGGGTCAATGAAGAAATCAGGAAAGTAAGAAAATACCTTGAGGTAAATAAAAATGAAAACACAACATACCAAAACTTTGGAATGCAGCAAAAACAATGCTGAGAGAAATTTATAGCTGTAAATGTTTACATTAAAAAAGAAGAAAAAGCCTGGCCGGTGTGGTTCAGTGGTTGAGCATCAACCCATGTACCAAGAGGTCGCCGGTTCGATTCCCGGTTAGGGCACACGCCCAAGTTGTGGGCCAAATCCCTAGTGGGGGGCATGCAGGAGGTGGCCAATCGGTGTTCTCTCTCATTGATGTTTCTATCTTTCTCTCCCTCTCCTGTCCTCTCCCTCTAAAATCAATTTTTAAAAATTAAAAAAAAAAAAAAGATCTCAAATTGGTAGCCTAACTTTACACCTTAAGGGAAAAAAGGAAGAAAAGCAAACTAAACTAAAGCTAGCAGGGAAAAGGAAATAATAAAGAGTACAGATAAATAGAGGATAGAAAAACAATAGAGGACCAGTTGCCTTTCTATATACTAACAATGAATCCTAAAAGAAAATGAAAACCATTTCATTTACAACATCAGAAAGATTAAAATACTTGGGAATAAACTTAACCAAGAAGGTGAAAGACAAACACCGAACAGTATAAATCATTGCTGAAAGGTATTAAAGACATAAATAAACTGTAACACATCCTACATTCACTGGAAGAATATTATTAAAATGTTACTATTACCCAAAGCTATCTACAATTCATGTAATTCCTACCAAAATCTCAATAATCTTTTTACAGAAATAGAAAAACTTATCTTAAAATTCTTATGAAATCTCAAGGGAACCCCAAGTATCAAAAACAATCTTGAGCCCTGGCCGGTTTGGCTCAGCGGTTGGAGCGTCAGCCTGCGGTACAGAGAGACCCGGGTTCGGTTCCCGCTAAGGGCATGTACCTCGGTTGCAGTTTGTCCCCGGCCCTGGTTGGTCGTGCGGGAGGCAGCCACTCGATGTGTCCCTTCACATCGATGTTTCTTTCTCTCTCTCTTCCTCCCACTCTATCCGAACAAAAAATGGAAAAATGTCCTCGGGTGAGCATTAAAAAAAAAACAATCTTGAAAAAGGAGCACAAAGTTGGAGGTCTCACACTTCTTGATTTCAAAATGTAATACAGGCCTGGCTGGTTTGGCTCAGCAGTTAGAGCGTCAGCCTGCAGTCCAGAGAGACCTGGGTTCGGTTCCCGCTAAGGGCATGTATCTCAGTTGCAGTTTGTCCCTGGCCCTGGTTGGGTCGTGAGGGTGGCAGCCACTTGGTGTGTACCTTTCACGTTGATGTTTCTCTCTCTCTCTTCCTTTCTCTCCCTCCTACTCTATCTGAACAAAACATAAAAAAATGTCCTTGGGTGAGGATAAAAAAAAAGTAATACAAAGCTAGAGTAATCAAAACAGTGTGATACATAAAGACAGATATATAAATACAGTAAAAAATAATGTGATAACTTTGCTCGATAACAGATGGTTAATAGACTTAGTTTACTGACCACATCGTAAGATATATAAATGCTGAATCACTATATTGTACATCTGAAACTAATATTATATTGTATGCTAACTATACTTTAATAAAAATTAAAGAAAAACTGAGTTACTTAGATCATAAAATTTAAACTCTGGAAAGTACCCCAGAGCCTATTATCCAAATTTTATGAAAAAGATTATCACAAGCATTTTTATTACAAAAATAATACAATCATTGCATAAAACTGAAAAAACAAAACAGAGAAACAAGCAGACAACAACAAAAAAATCCTCATATTCCCAATTCCACAACTACTGAATGATAGCTATTGATTAACATGTTGCTGTGTATCTATTTCTTTTTCTTTTCTTCCTCCCTCTCTCCCTTTTCTCATATCTTTATGTGATTGTACATATATGTACATACATGTGAACTAGCCTTTTTTATTTTTTTATTTTTTGTTCAGGTAGAGTGGGAGGGAGGGAGAGGAACAGAGAGAGAGAGAGAAACATCGATGTGAAAGGAACACATCGAGTGGCTGCCACCCGCACAACCGACCAGAGCCGGGGACAAACTGCAACCGAGGTACATGCCCTTAGTGGGAACCGAACCCGGGTCTCTCAGGACCACAGGCCGACGCTCTAACCGCTGAGCCAAACCGGCCAGGGCTGAACTAGCCTTTTTTAAAAATAAAAATAACATAATACAATTCTGCAACCTCTCCCCCCCACAGATATATAGACCAATGGAATATGAACCCAGAAATAAACTCTTGCATATATGGTCAAATGATTTTCAACAATAGTGCCAAGGCTATCCAATGGGGAAAATACAGTCTTTTCAACAAATGGTATTGAGAAAACTAGATATCCACACGCAAAAGAATAAAGTTAAACCCTTGCCACGTTCTATAAAACTGAACATAAAAGATGAACTATAAAACTCTTAGAATCAAATATAGGGTAAAAGCTGCACAACATTGGATTTGTCAATGATTTCTGGGATATGAAATAAAAATAATAGAAAAAGAAAATATAGATAAATTGGACTTCAAAATGAAAAACTCTTGTGTATCAAAGAATACTGTCAAGAAAGTGAAAAGGAAACCCATACAGTGAGAGAAAATATTTGAAAATCATTTATCTGATTAGGGTCTGGTATTCAGAATATATAAAGAACTCCTACAACTCAACAACAACAAAAACAAACAGCCCAATTTAAAAACAGGGTTTAACTCTCAGGTGGAGTCTTCCACAGCTGGTGCTGCAGTCCTCAGGACCATTCTCCTGTCCTCAGTCATGGCTTATGGTCTGGTTGCCAGCAACCTGAATCTCAAACCTGGGGAGTGCCTCTAAGTGCAGGGCAAGTTAGCCCCCGACACCAAAAGCTTCACGCTGAACCTGGGCAAAGAGGACAACAATGTGTGCTTGCACTTCAACCCTCACTTCGATATACATGGAGACATCAACACCACTGTGTGTAACAGCAAGGATGGCGGGGTCTGGGGGGCCGAGCAGTGGGAGTCTGCCTTCACCTCCCAGCCTGGAAGTGTCACAGAGGTGTGCATATCCTTCGACCAGGCAGACCTGACCATCAAGCTGCCAGATGGATACACATTCAAGTTCCCCAACTGCCTTAACCCGGAGGCCGTCAACTACCTGTCAGCAGAAGGTGACTTCAAGATCAAGTGTATGGCCTTTGAGTGAAGCCAGCCAACCCATGGCCCCCAATGAAGGCAGCTGCCTCTGTTCTCATTTAAAAACAAACAAACAAAAAGGGTTTAAAAACAAAGAAAAACACCTTTTCTTTAAATTATTTGTTACAAAAAATGTCCTCAATGAACGAACAACTAAACACAACTGGCAAATACTCTAAATATTTTGATTGTTCAGTTACCCTCTGCCCTAATGGACAGCTTGAGACTACAAGCACAATTGGGATCCTTAGCCAAACCAAAGTGACAGCTCTGGTGAAAGAGCCTTCTTTGATCTACGAGCACTGTAATTAGCTTGCTGACAACTTCTCACCTGGTATATTCAGTTAAAGGGCATGTTTATCCTTATTGCCATTTAATGGAGCAAATGCATAGGTGTTTCAGATGAAGAGTAGCACATCCGGAATTGCTTTTTGTGACTCAGGTACCACCAAGGGATAGACAAAGCCACACTGATGGTGGCACTCAACTACTCCTAAATCACACCTCTTTGGGGGACTCCTTTGTTCCCTTCTCATCTGCTCTTTCCCTCTTTCTGTCTTCTGTATTTCACTTAATAGGGGCCCAATTTACCTAACTGGTGTCATAAAAATAACCACTACCACCTGCTGTACAGTCTTATAGGGGACACATAGCCATAGCCCCCAATGACAGATGACTCTATTCTATGACCACAGCTCCAGGCACCTTTGGGAGAATGTTGCACAAGACATCAGTGGTAAAAATCCAGAATACTGGGATACAGGGAGACACATTTCTTCTCGGCAGGACCAATTAACCAGGTGCTGGGGAGAAGGATGACAGAGGAGATTCTTGATCTCTACCTCTGGGTATCAGAAGGTATGAGGAGTTGACAACACTAAAATCTCTCCAAATTCAAGTAAACTGCATTGATAGGCCCTGACTTAGTTGTCACTAGGCTATCAGAGATAACCAATGCCTCAGAGGCAGGACAGTGCTCACATTCACACTTCCACATTTTTTTTTAATCAATATTTTTTATCAATGTTTTGGAGAGAAAGGAAAAAGAGAGAGATAGAAACATTGATGTGAGAGAGAAACATCGATCGGATGCCTACTGCATGCCCCCTACTGGGGATTGAGCCTGAAACCGGGCATGTGACCTGACTGGGAATCAAACAGGGACTTCTCAGTCCACGGGACAACACTCAGTCCACTGAGTCACACTGGCCGAGCTCACGCTTCCACTTTTGAATATATATCACTCACCACCAGGTCCCTTTCAAGAAGCAAGAAGAGAAGCCTCCTGAGTTCTCCAACTCTGCTCTCTGAGCAAGGGGTAATAGTGCATGCAGGGGTAACAATTCCACTGGCCCACATGAGCAAGGAGGCAGATGTAAGGATGTTCACTGTAGTGTTGTTCATAATTAAAGGAAAAATACATACTTAAGTGCACCTACACAGACTGAGTGTAGATCTGAGGCCTGGAACTACCTTGGGCCCATATCCAGGCAGCCCAGGCACACAGCTACTCATCACAATCACAGAGTGGTGCAGCAGGAGGCTCTGCTTGATGACTACAGTGCAGGTCGGTAGGTAACTATTCCCTCACCTGCTGCCACCCTCCCTCCCATCACTCCATATCATCACCCTGAGATATTTATGAAACAATAAACTGTGGATAATGCTACGCTCTGTACAAAGCAAGTTCTCTCCCACCAGACATAGTTAGGAAAATAAAAGCATTAAAAAGTAATTTCTATTACATAAGTCAAAGCTAAAATTATTTGGTGGTAAGGCAAAAACAGTTAAATGTGGTGAATGCAAAGGGAACTAATGATGAGAATCCTATGAGAAGATTGCATAGAGTAAAGAGAACCAGATTTCATTATGGAGGATGAGGGAGCATTATTAGAGAATCTGAATGTGGAGAGGGAGTCCAATTATTGGCAGGTGGAGGTGAATGCCAAATGCCTCAAGAAGATTTAGAAAGGCTAAACAGACCAATTACTATAAATGAAATGAAAAAAGTAGTTAAATATCTACCCTAAAGAGGCATCAAACTGGGATGGTTTTAATGAGAGAGTTCTATGAAATCTTCAAGGAACAAATACTTCTCACATTATATAATGACAATCCAGAGTATAGAAATGATAAAAAACATACAAATAATTCTACAAAGTTACTATAACACTGATATCAACTGTTAACAGCACAAAATAAAAAGTGATAGACCAAACTCAGTGAACATAATGCAAAACATATTTTAAACATAACCTGTGCAACTTGAATCAGCAGGGTATTTAAAGATCAATACATGGGCCTTGGCTACTGTGGCTCAGTTGATTGTCATTCTATGCACTGAAAGGTTGCCAGCTGAATTCCTGGTCAGGACACATACCCAGGTTGTGGATTTGATCCCCGTCGGGGTGAGCACAGGAAGCAACTGACTGATGTTTCTCTCTCACACCAATGTTTCTCTCTCTCCCTAAAATCAATAAAAACATATTTTAAAAAATAATTCAGCCCTGGCTGGTTTGGCTCAGTGGTTAGAGCGTCGGCCTGCGGTCCAGAGAAATCCGGGTTTGGTTCCCGCTAAGGGCACATACCTTGGTTGCGGTTTGTCCTTGGCCCTGGTTGGTCGTGCGGGTGGCAACCACCCGATGTGTCCCTTTCACATCGATGTTTCTCTCTCTCTCTTCCTCTCTCTCTCTCCCACTCTGTCTAAACAAAAAATGGAAAAATGTCCTCAGGTGAGGATAAAAAAAAAATTCAATATATGGGCTTTGAAGATGGTTGTAGTGGAAGCATAAATCTGGATCTCCCCAAATCCTCACATAAGAGCAACTAGATTTAAAAAAACAAATGCTCATGAAATAACATTTATAAAACTAGATGACAAAATATCTGTAAGACCCCAAAAGACCCAAGAATACAGGTACATTTATTTTGTATACCTACAATATGTGGACAATGTAGATTAAGTATATACCCATAACACTGGTGTGTTATCAGTGCCTATGTGAGAGAATGTAGAGGAAAGAACAGGGTGTCTTGATAACCTTCAGATGAAAATCTTAAATAATCAATGGGTATTCATTTGAAAGCACTTGAGCCATTTTTAGGACAGCTGCTGAAACTGAGAAGGGTTCTGTCTACCCCAATAGCAAGTATGTACAAGGGGCCAGGTGAAAGACCTAGAGGGATCTAGCCTCTATGGAACATCAAATTTGACCCAACAGAGCATCTGTACAAAAAGGGCCCACCACTGAGAAGAAACTGCTGGTAATAGAATAAAATTGAGCAGGAAACAACAAAGATGAAGAAAAAAGAGAGTCTAGATAAAAGTAGAAGAGGAAGAGCCAGAAAATTTCAGGAAGCAAGTCATCACATTTTTATAGTTTTCGTTTCAGGTGTACACTCCAGTGATTAGACATTATAAAACTTATTAAATGGTCATCACCCCAAAAATCTTATACCCATCTGACACCAAAACTAGTTATTAGAATATTATTGACTATATTTCCTATGCTGTGCTTTACACTTCCATGACTATACTCTAACTTCTAATTTATACTTCTAAATTCCTTCACCTTTTTCACCCATTCCCCAATTCCCTACCCATCTAGCAACCATTAAAATGTCCCCTGTATCTATGAGTCTGTTTTTGTTCTGCTTGTTCATTTTGATTTTTATATTCAATTGTTGACAGATATGTATTTATTGCCACTTTATTGTTCATGCTTTTTATCTTTTTCTTCAAGACTCTTTAACATTTTTTTTTTTAATACCGGTTTGGTAGTGATGAACTCAAGCTTTTTCTTGACCTGGAAACTCTTTCTATGTCCATAGATTCTAAATGATAGCTTTATTGGGTAAAGTAATCTTGATTGTAGGTCCCTGCTTTTCATCACTTTAAATATTTCTTACCATTCACTTCTGGCCTGCAAAGTTTCTGTTGAGAAATCAGCTGACAGTCATATGGGAGCTCCCCTGTAGGTGTCTGTTTTTCTCTTGCTGCTTTTAAGATTCTTTTTGTCTTATAACCTTTGTAATTTTAATTATGATGTGTCTTGGTGTGGGCCTCTTTGAATTCATCTTGTTTGAGACTCTATGCTTCCTGGACTTGTAGGTCTATTTCTTTAATCAGGTAAGGAAACTTTTCTGTCATTTTTTCAAATAGGTTTTCAATTCCTTGCTCCCTCTTTTCTCTTCTGGCACCCCCATGATGCAAATGTTGGTACACTTGAAATTGTCCCAAAGGCTTCTTATACTATCGTCATATTTCTGGATTCTTTGTTCTTTTTGCTGTTCTGATTATTATTTTTCTGCTTCCTCATATTCCAAATTGCTGATTTGATTCTCGGTGACCTCAACTCTACTGTTGATTCCCTGTAAGTTACTCTTTATTTTAATTAGTGTATCCTTCAATTCTGGTAGGTTCTTTTTTATGGTTCCTATGTCCTTTTTCATGCTGTTGAAGCTCTAAGTTTCTTGAAATTCTCATTAAGTTTCTTGAGCATCCTTATAACCATTGTTTTTGAATTCTGTTTCTGGTAATTTGCTTGCTTCCATTTCATTTAGTTCTTTTTCTGGAGATTTCTCCTGTTCCTTCATTTGCAACATGTTTTGTCTGCATTTTGGCTGCTTCTCTGTGGTTATTTCTATATACTGGGTAGAGATGCTATGTCTCCTGGACTTGGTAGAATGACCTTGTGTAGATATCCTGTAAGGCCCACTTGTGCAGCCTCCCAGTCATCTGAGCTGGGTGCTCCAGGTATGCCTATGTGGGTTGTATGCACTGTCCTGTTGTAATTGAGCCTTGATTGCTGTTGGTGTCACTGGGAAGGATTGATCTCAAGGCCAATCAGTTGTGAGGACCAGCTGAGACTACAGCAAAAGAGCTGCTGTGCAAGTGTCAACCCTACAGAGCAGGACTTGCTTCAGTGGGGGTTTTGGTGCTCACCAAGTCTGCCCCTTGAGTGTGTCACTCATGGAGGTGGTAGGGTTGTAATTTAGCATGGTCTGAAGCTGTCCACTGGGTGCACTGCTTCTAGGGCCTCCTCAGAGATGCAAATTCAGTCACTGCCCTGCCTGGGGCCTTCTGGCAGGAGCTACTGAGCAATCTGTCGACGACTGCTACTTGAGATGGGCTTGGAGGTGCCCAGGAGAAACCAAGCTGTGAACCAAGGCAGGCTGCTGCTAGTGCAGGTCTAGGGCCACTTAACGAGAGATACAGAGCAAACTAAGGTGAGCTGCCTCCTGTTTTGAGAGATTCTTGGAAAGTCCAAAGCATAAGGCAAGAGGCGAGCTCTATGGAAAAGCCACTGGAAACTGCTTGGATGAGCCCACAAGTTGGGTGCGGTGGGGTCTCAGGGAATCACCAGGGCAGGGCGAACAATGTGAGGCAGGTTGGTAGAGGCTCAGATATGGCACCCACCTGTCGGTGCTGTGGTGGGGAGGGCTCAGCAAAAACAATGGCCTCTGCCAGCACTTCTGTCTGGGAGAAAGCTGCCCTCCCCCCCACCCTCCAGCTCTTGCCCTGATGCCAGAGAAATTCTTACCCGTATGTCCCTGGTTCCTTGCAAGCTTCTGCCTCAACAATGGAGCTCAGAGAGAGCGAGTCCAAGTAAGTCTGTGCACAGGCCCTTCAGAAGGAACTGACTGGCACTCCAGTAGCCTCCATCTTTTTCATCCTCAATCTCCTAGTTTTTAGAGCCCAAAGTTATGGGGACTTCTCTTCTCACCATTGGTACCCTGGGCTGAATGGTGTGGTGTGGTGGTGGGACCCCTTGCTTCTCAGAGGGGAATTCCACAGCCTAGATATCCTTCCTGATTCAAAAACACCACACATGGGTGTGGGAACAGCCTGTCTGCACCTCCGCCCCTCCTACCAGTCTCGATGTGGCTTCTTCTTTAATTTCCTAGTTGTAGGACTTCCATTCAGCTAGATTTCAGGTCATTCTGAATGATTGTTGTTCTGAAGATTAGTTGTATTTCTGATGTGGTTGTGGGAGGATGAGAGTACCACATTTACCAATGCTGCCATCTAGACTGGAAGCCTCAGTCACCATATTTTTTTTTAACACTACATGAACACAAGAGGGAGCTCTGAAAAGAGAGGAAAGCTATCCGAACCAAGCTTCCTTCTAAGAGTTCAGGAAAACTAAATTTACATTAAAAAACGAGCAACAGAAATGTATCATTAGGTGAAATATCATATAATATTACTAAGAAAATAAAGAGCAAAATAACACTCCTACAAACAAAAGCACCCCAGGAAGACATGCTCAAAAAATAGATCAAAACTGCCTAGTCAGAAGAATTTCCCAAATGGTGGCAGAGTGAATGGAAGCTACACAGACCGTCTCCTAGGACCAAACTGGAATTACAACTAAAACACAGACAAATCAATGGGGAAAAGCAACAGAAAAGCAGCTTGCGAGGACCATAACCAGCGACACTGACTCGATCCTGGTAGGCTTGCAAAGGCGCAAGATGGGGGCTGGGAGCCCATGGTCGGCAGCGCAGCAGTGGCCTTAGCTGTGAGCAGCGCCCTCGGGTTACACTCCCAAGCGGCTCCGCTGTGCAGAGCCAGGACAGAGGCTAAAATAGCCACAGCCACTCACCTTGGGCTCCGGCACAGGGAGGGCAGACTGGACTGGAACTGTGTGGGGACACTCGGGATTTGGAGGGCACTCAGAGGTTTTGCTGAGTTGCAGTCACTCAGGACGGAGGCCATATTGCTCCTTCCCAGGGCTCTGGGGAGAGGCAAAAGCCCCTCCCTCGGAGATTCAACCCCACTCAGTGGGCCATTGAAATGCAAATTGAGACTCATTAACAACCAGCATCTGCCCCACTCTCGGGAAAACCCCTTATGCTGAGCACCTGAAGGAGTTTTTCAATCGACTCACAGCCTAAAACCTTTCAAGTAACCTGGACTGCTAGCCTCCAGGCAAAAAGCTAGAGGATAACAGTACCATTCCTGGGCGAGCAACTCTAACCAGGGAAGTAAGACTGGACAGTGGTGTTTAACGTGCGTCCTCCCTCGCTCATCTAAACCCAGGAGAGGGAGCCACAAACAGGAGAACACCAATATCCACAGGGAAAACTTAGCAGGCTCCAAAGCCCACTGTGATAGCCAAAATGGTGAAACACAGAAACAAAAGCCAAATAAAAGAACAAGAGACCTCCACCGAAGATGATATCAATGTGCAGCAGTTAGGCATGTTAACAGAGCTAGAATTCAGAGCCATGATCTTGAATCAACAGCATGAGTAAGGACATAGAGATGCTAAAAATAAACCAATTAGAAATTAAAAACCACCAGGAAGAGATCAAGAGTGACATATCACAAATAAAGAACACATTGGAAGGTCTAAACAGCAGAGTAGAGGAAGCTGAGGACCGGATCAGCGAATTAGTGGACAGGGTAAAAAAAAATCAACCAATCAGAAAATCAAAAGGAGAAAAACGATTAAAAAACAAGAAGACAGCTTAAGAGAACTGTGGGACAACTGGAAACGTAGTAATATTCACATCATAGGAGTCCCCGAAGAAGAAGAAAATGAGCAAGGGTTAGAGAATATATTCAAAGAAATAGTGAGAGAAAACTTCCCTAATTTGGTGAAGGAAGAAGTCATTCAAGTTCAAGAAACACAGAGAGCCCAAGTAAGAAGAACCTAAACAGGCCCACACCAAGACACACAGTAATTAAAAAGCCAAAAATTAAAGACAAAGAGAGAATCCTAAAAGCGGCAAGAGATAAGCAACAGGTAACCTACAAAGGAAACCCCATAAGGCTCTCAGCTGACTTCTCACAAGAAATACGATAGGCCAGAAGGGAAGGGCATGAAGTAATCAAGGTCATGAAAAACAAGGATCTGAATCCAGGACTACTCTACCCAGCAAGGCTGTCATTCCAAATAGAAGGTCAAATAAAGAGCTTCCCAGACAAAAAAAGGCTAGGGGAATACATTAGCACCAAACCAGCACTACAAGAAATGTTAAAAGGACTGCTGTAATTAGTAGAAGAAATAGGCAAAAAAATATAACCACACTAAACAAAAATGGCAATAAATAAGTACATATCAATAATCACCTTAAATGTAAATGGACTGAATGCTCCGATAAAAAGACACAGAGTAGCTGATTGGATAAGAAAGCATGACTCATCCATATGTTGCTTACAAGAGACCCACCTCACAACAAAAGACACATAGGTTGAAAGTAAAGGGATGGAAAAAAATTTTCCAAGCAAAAACAAACTGGGGTAGCAATACTTATATCTGATAAAATAGATTTCAAAATGGAGACCATAACTAGAGACAAAGTAGGCCACTACATAATATTTAAGGGATCTATCCAACAGGAAGATATAACCTTGATAAACATATATGCACCCATTAGAGGAGCACCAATATATATTAAAAATCTTTTGGAGGACTTCAAAGAAGAAATCGACAACAATACAATCATAGCAGGGGACTTCAACACCCGTTGACACCACTGGATAGATCCTCTAGACAAAAAATTAGCAAGGAAACAGAGACTCTAAATGAAGCACTAGACCAAATGGATTTAATAGATATCTACAGAGAATTGCACCCCAAAACTAAAGAATTCACATTCTTCTCAATTGCACATGGGACATTCTCAAAGATAGATCACAAGATAGGCCACAAACTAAATCTCTACAAGTTCAGGAAGACTGAAATCATATCAAGCATCTTCTCAGATCACAATGGTATGAAACTAGAAATCAATTGCAACAAAAACATGCGAAGACATTTCAACACATGGAGGCTAAATAGCATGTGATTAAACAATGAATGGGTTACCAAGGAGATCAAGGAAGAAATTAAAAACTTCCTGGAAACCAATGAAAATGAACACACAACAACACAAAATCTGTGGGATGCAGCAAAAGCAGTTCTGAGAGGGAAGTTCTTAGCACTACAGGCCTACCCCAGGAAACAAGAAAAATTTCTAATAGACTGTCTAACCTCACAACTTAAAGAATTAGAAAGCAAACAAAAAGAAAACCCCAGAAGAAGTAGAAGGAAGGAAATAGTAAAGATCAGAGCAGAAATAAATGACATAGAAATCAAAAAAACAATGCAAAGGATCAATGAAACAAAGAGCTGGTTTTTCGAAAAGATAAACAAGATTGATGGACCCTTAGCTAGACTCACCAAGAAACAAAGAGAGAGAACCCAAATGCACAAAATCAGAAATGAAAGAGGAGAAGTAACAACTGACACCACAGAAATACAAAAGATCGTTAACAGCTACTATGAACAATTATATGGCAACAAATTCCACAAATTTCTAGAAACACACAGTCTCCCAAAACTGGACCGGGAAGAGATAGAAAACTTGAACAGACCAATAACAACTAAGGAAATTGAAGAGGTAATCAAGATCCTCCCAGCAAACAAAAGCCCAGTCCCAGATGACTTCACGGGGGAGTTTTACCGAACATTCAAAGAAGAACTAACACCATTCTCCTCAAAATATTTCAAAAAATTCAAGAAGAAGGAAGACTTCCAAACTCGTTTTATGAGGCCAGCATAATTCTAATTCCAAACCCAGAAAAAGACACTACAAAGAAAGAAAACTACAGGCCAATATCCCTGATAAACATAGACACCAAAATTCTGAAGAAAATACTAGCAAATCGGATCCAGCAATACATCAAAAAAATTATTCACCATGACCAAGTGAAATTCATTCCAGGGATGCATGGCTGGTACAATATTTGCAAATCAATAAATGTGATACACCACATAAACAAAATGAAGAATAGAAACCACATGATCATATCAATAGACGCTGAAAAAGCATTCGACGAAATCCAGCATCCATTTCTGATAAAAATGCTCAGCAATGTGGGAATAGAGGGATTATATCTCGACATAATAAAGGCCATATATGAAAGACCTACAGCTAACATCATACTCAATGGGCAGAAACTATAAGCATTTCCCTTAAGAACAGGAACAAGATAGTGATGTCCACTTTCACCACTCTTATTTAACATTGTACTGGAAGTCTTAGCCACAGCAATCAGACAGGAAGAAAAAATAAAAGGGATCCAAATTGGAAAGGAGGAAGTGAAACTGTTATTATTTGCAGATGACATGATATTATATATAAAAACCCTAAAGACTCCATCAAAAATCTACTAGACTTAATAAATGAATTTGGCAAAGTCAAGAAATCGACGGCATTCTTTTTTTTTTTTTTTTTTTTTTTTTTTAATCCTCACCCGAGGATATTTTTCCATTTTTTGTACAGATAGAGTGGGAGGGAGGGAGAGGAAGGGAGGGACAGACAGAAACATCGACGTGAAGGGACACATCGAGTGGCTGCCACCCGCACGACCAACCAGGGCCGGGGACAAACTGCAACCGAAGTACGTGCCCTTAGCGGGAACCAAACCCGGGTCTCTCCAGACCGCAGGCCGACGCTCTAACCGCTGAGCCAAACTGGCCAGGGCTCGACGGCATTCTTATACACCAATAATGAACTCACAAAAAGAGAAACTGAAAAAACAATCCCATTTACCATCACGGCAAAAAATTAAGATACCTAGGAATAAAAGTAAAGAACCTATTTGCAGAAAACTACAGGACATTGAAAAAAGAAATAGAGGAAGATATAAAAAGTGAAAGCACAGCCCTGGCTGGTTTGGCTCAGCGGTTAAAGAGTCAGCCTTCGGTCCAGAGAGACCAGGGTTCGGTTCCCGCTAAGGGCATGTATCTCGGTTGCAGTTTGTCCCCGGCCCTGGTTGGTCGTGCGGGTGGCAGCCACTCGATGTGTTCCTTTCACGTTGATGTCTCTCTCTCTCTCTCTCTCCCTCTCCCTCTCTCCCGCTCTCCCTCCCACTCTATCTGAGCAAAAAATGAAAAAATGTCCTCGGTTGAGGATTAAAAAAAAAAAAAGTGGAAGCACATACCTTGTTCATGGACTGGAAAAGTTAACATCATTACAATGTCCATATTACCCATAGCAATCCATAGATTCAATGCAATCCCCATCAAAATACCAACAACATATTTCACAGAACTAGAATAAATATTTCAAAAGTTCATATGGAACCAAAAAAGACCCCGAATAGCCACAGCAATTTTGAAAAAGGACAAAGTAGGTGGGATCACAATACCAGATATCAGGTTATACTACAAATCGACTGTAATGAAAACAGCCTGGTACTGGCACAAGAACAGGCATATAGACCAGTGGAACAGAATAGAGAACCCAGAAATGGACCCAAGGCAATATGCTCAATTAATATTTGACAAAGGTGGCAAGAGCATACAGTGGAGTAAAGACAGCCTCTTTAATATGTGGCGTTGGGAAAATTGGACAGGTACATGCAAAAAAATGAAGCTAGACCATCAACTTACACCATATACAAAAATACACTCAAAATGGATAAAAGACTTAAATGTGACCCATGAATCCATAAAAATTCTAGAATAAAATGTAGGCAACAAAATATCGGACATCACACACAGCAGAATTTTCACTGCTGCGTCACCTAAGGCAACAGAAACAAAGGAAAAAATGAACACATGGGACCACATCAAACTAAAAAGCTTCTGCACAGCAAAAGAAACAACCATCAAAATGAAAAGACAACCCACTGTATGGGAGAACATCATTGCCAATGATACATCAGATAAGGGGCTAATTTCCAATATATATAGAGTACTCATACAACTCAACAAAAGGAAGACAAAGAACCCAATTAAAAAATGGGCAGAGGAGCTGAACAGACACCTCTCCAAACAAGACATACAAATGGCCAAGAGACATATGAAGAAATGCTCAACATCACTAATCATCAGAGAGATGCAAATTAAAACAACAATGAGGTATCACCTCACACCTGTCAGAATGGTCGCCATCAACAAATCATCAAACAAGTGTTGGCGAGGGTGTGGAGAAAAGGGGACTCTAGTGCACTGCTGGTGGGAATGCAGACTGGTGCAGCCACTATGGAAAACAATATGGTGTTACCTCAAAAAATTAAAAATTAAACTTCCATTTGACCCAGTGATCCCACTTCTAGGAATATACCCTAAGAAGCCTGAAACACCAATCAGAAAGAATATATGTACCCCCATGTTCATAGAAGCACTATTTACAATAGCTAAGATCTGGAAACAGCCCAAGTGTCCATCAGTAGACGAATGGATAAAAAAGCAGTGGTACATATACACAATGGAGTACTATGCAGCTCTAAGAAAGAAAGATCTCTTATCCTTTGAGACAACATGGAGGGACCTGGAAAGTATTATCCTAAGTGAAACAAGCCAAGCAGAAAAAGACAAATACCACATGATCTCACTTATAATGGAATATAATGAATATAACAGTATGAGGAATAGGGTAGACCCAGAAACACGGAAGTAGGGTACAGACTGACAACCCTCAGAACAGTGGGTGGTGGGGGGTGGGAAGAGATAAAGCACAGAACTTACATGCATGTATGCATAACCAATGGACATGGACAAGAAAGCTGGGGATGGGGTGAGGGTACATGGGGAGGAGAGTGTCAATGGCGTAAAAAAAGAGAAACATCTGTTAGAAAAATAAAATTAAATAAATAAATAAAAACAAACAAAAAAACTGCCTAGTTAGGTGGCTTGATTGGTTAGAGCATTATCCCATACACCAAAAAGGGCTGAGATTTCAATTCTCAGTTAGGACACATGCCTGGGTTGAGGTTTGATTCCCCAAACAAGGCACAAAGGGGAGGCAGCCGATCAATGTTTCTCTCTCATATGAATGCCGCCCCCCTTCCTCTCTCTCTAAAATCAATAAATATATCCGTGGGTAAGGATTTTTTTAAATTACAAAAAGTATCAAAACTGTAATGCACTATTTTAAAACAACTTTAAAAACATTCGGAACTATACAAGACATGAAAGAACATTGTAACTTAGAATTTTAAAAATGCAGAAATTTAACAATTAGAAATAAAACATTTCAGAAATGAACACTAAAGTAGAAGAACCACAAGAGCAAATAAATATTTAATAGTATAAGAGAACTATCAGGTAAAAATAGACTTTAATGAGCCGGGCTGGTGTGGCTCAGTTGGTTGAGCGTCCTTCTATGGACTAGAAGGATGTAGGTTTAATTCCTGGTCAGGGCACATACCCAGGTTGCGGCTCAATTCCCAGTGCGGGTATGCAGGAAGCAGCTGATCAATGTTTCTCTCTCATTGATGTTTCTACCTCTCTCTTCCTCTCCCTTCCTCTCTGAAATCAATAAAGATATTTTAAAAAACAGACTTTAATGAGAAGCAAAAATAATAAAGATGAAAGTGACCAATAATGAAGATAGACAAAAAAAATACAACATCAGAGATAATGGAGTACCTGGAGAAGAAAACCAAAGCTAGAACTAGAATAAATGCTAAAAAGTAAAAATGAGTATGTGATTCAAAAGGAAAAGAAAATTATATATGTATGTATATTTTTTTAAGTAATTAATTTTCAATACTTTTTTTTTTTTTTATCCTCACCCGAGGACATTTTTCCATTTTTTGTACAGATAGAGTGGGAGGGAGAGAGAGGAAGGGAGAGAGAGACAGAAACATCAATGTGAAGGGACACATCGAGTGGCTGCCACCCGCATGACCAACCAGGGCCGGGGACAAACTGCAACCGAGGTACGTGCCCTTAGCGGGAACCGAACCCGGGTCTCTCTGTACCACAGGCCGACGCTCTAACCGCTGAGCCAAACCGGCCAGGGCAATTTTCAATACTTTTTTTTTTAATCCTCACCCGAGGATATTTTCCCATTTATCTTTAGACAGATTAGGAGGGAGGGAGAGAGAGAAACATTGATGTGAGAGAGACAGTGACTGGTTGCCTCCCACGCGACCATAACCAGGGCCAGGGACGAACCACAACCAAGGTACATGCCCTTGGCCGGAATTGAACCCGGGTCTCACTGGTCAGGCTGATGCTCTAACCGCTGAGCCAAACCATCCAGGTCTCAACAGACTTTTTGACAGTGACACTTGTGCCAGAAGAAAATGGGAGTCATAGATTTAAAATATTCAAGAAAAAAATGTATTTCAAGAATTTTCTATCCAGCAATACTGATGACCTTCACGTATATATGGCACCAACTGTTACCAACATGCAAGAACTCAGGGAATATTGTTTTCATGAGTGCTAAATAATGTACTAGTCCTGGCCGGTTTCTCAGTGGTTAGAGCATCGGCCTGCAGTGCAGAGAGACCCGGATTCGGTTCCCACTAAGGGCACGTACCTCGGTTGCAGTTTGTCCCCAGCCCTGGTTGGGTTGTTCGGGTGGCAACCACTCTATGTGTCTCTTTCATGTCGATGTTTATCTCTCTCTCTTTCCCTCCCACTCTATCCGAACAAAAATGCAAGAATGTCTTCGGGTGAGGATAAAAAAAAAGAATGTACTAGAGAATGACCTAGAGTGACTAGAAGACATCAACATAAGAAACTGATGATGAGTTAAATATAGTTACTTGTAGAACTAAGACTAGATGAGGTTTAAAAGAGATATTATGTCATTGCTACATGATCTGACAATGTAGACACAGTACATTGTAAAAAAAAAGTGAAATTAGAAATAGCATATGCAAAAATTTTTTTTAATGTTTTTAATAACCATAACCAGTTGTGACAGCATTTTATATATAGACTGCTGTATGTAATATGGGATAAAATAAATGAGTAATTCTGGAATATTTTCTTTTATTTCTGTCCTCTTGTGTCCTTGAAAATCAGGATTCTTAATATGGAATAAAGGAGATACATATATCATATAAAAGTCATTAAGTAAAAACCCTGAACTTAAATAGAAACAGTATGAACTCACAAGGATATATATATATATATATATATATATATATATATATATAAGCTCTGATCACTGAAAAGGCCTGGAAACAATGTACAAACTGGTACCAATGAGTATTCCTAGCACCAAAATTGTGGTTTTTGTTCAAATCCTCACTCAAGGATATTTTTCCATTTTTCTTCAGCTAGAGTGGGAGGGAGGGAGGGAGAGGGAGAGGGAGAGGGAGAGGGAGAGAGAGAGAGAGAGAGAGAGAGAGAGAGAGAGAGAGAGAAACATTGACGTGACAGAGACACATCAACCAGTTGCCTCCCGCATGACCCCGACCAGGGCTGGGGACGAACAACAACCGAGGTATGTGCCTTCGACTGGAATTGAACCTGCAACTCTTTGGTCTGTGGGCCAATGCTCTGTTGAGCCAAATGGCCAGGGCTCCTGTTGATCTGGTCTTTCATCAATTTAATTCGCAGGCCCAGACAAAAATAACCCCAAGTGGGTAAAGGTAAAAAGTATGCCTCCTCTACTCCAGATATCAGGGAAGCAATCAATGACTATTAGGACTGTGTCAAAAAGACTCAGGAGTCAAGTTAAAGAGGCTCCTGCTGGCCAAAGATGGGGCAATGTGAGCTTCAATAATGATAGTAACTTCAATGAAATGAAATGACCAATTTAAACCCATGAATTGATAATGATGTGGGTTTTTTTTTTCCAATTATAAGAGGAAGTTTATTTAGAAAGTTACAGAGGTAGTGGAAGTGAGCCAGCTGGGCTGCGCAGGCACAGAAAACAAGTTACATAAGCAGAAGAAAGGCTTGTTGGAGCTTAGGAGAAAGGCAAAGGTAATGGGTCTGGAGGGAAGAAGGGGAAGAGAAACGTGCAGGCATGCTCCTGAGAAAGAGAGCATGACAATAATGACATTTTTTTTTTCTTTATTGATTTTAGAGGGAGAGAGACAGAAACATCGATGAGAGAGAACATTGATTGGCCGCCTCCTGCATGCCTCCTACTGGGGATCAGGCCCACAAGCTGGGTATGTACCAACCGGAAATCGAGCCAGTGAGTGACCTCTTGGTGCATAGGTCAACGCTCAACTACAAAGTTACATCGGCCGGGCGATAATGACATTTTAAGAAGAAAACTAACTGATCACCTGAGGATGGCAGAGAACCAATTCATTATTTTGAAAACTGGACAAAGGAGCCTTAGCCAATGTGGATCAGTGGTTGGAGCATCAGCACAGGTTTCATTGATTCCCAATCAAGGGCACCTACCTGGGTTGTAGGTTCGATCTTAGGCCTCAGTTGGGGCGCGTGCAGGAGGCAACCAATTGATATGCCTCTCTCACACTGATGTCTCTCGTTCTCTCTCTCCCCCTTCCCTTCCACTCTCTCTAAAAATCAACGGAAAAATGTCCTCAAGTGAGGATTAACAAAACAAAAACAAAAAAAGAACACTGGACAAAGGAAAGAATAAAAGATTTATCCGGCCTCTCCTATATGAACTATACAACAGAGTAACTTAATAGTAGATAAGGGGAAGATTGGCCTTATAAAATTATTCCAGCTAATATTTGGAAACAAAATTATAATTAGAATCTCACTATCATGCAATCTCCAATGAAGTAATTGATCTAGGCACTGAGTATCAATAATCAATGGCTATTATATAAAAAAAAAAGATTAAAAAAACAGATATCAGCCCTGGCCGGTTTGGCTTAGCATTTAGAGCATCGGCATGCAGACCAGAGAGTCCTGGGTTCAATTCCCACTAAGGGCACATACCTCAGTTGCAGTTTGTCCCCACCCTGGTTGGGGTTGTGTGGGTGGCAACCAGTCGATGTGTCTCTCTCACATCACTGTTTCTCTCTCTCTCTCTCCCCCTCTCTCCCTCCCGCTCTATCTGAAGATAAATGCAAAAATGTCCTTAGGTGAGGATTAAAAAAAACAAACAAAAAAAACCCAGACATCATATGCCTCCTGATAAATAAATACACCATTATCTATATAGTCTTGCCAAAGGAATTAAATCCTGGTCTGATAAATCCTCTGGGTTCAGCTGTAAATTTGCAGGAATTATAGAGGACAGAAGAACACATCAAATTGTACTACAAATATGGTAATGAACAAAATCCAAACTATGGAAAACTCTACAAATTAACCTGCTAATGTCCTTCAGCAGATACATTATAAGAAAAATAAAGAGATTGAGGGGAAGCATGTAGATTAAAAGACTTAAAAAAGGGCCCCAGTGCCCTGGCCGGTTTGGCTCAGCGGTTAGAGCGTCAGCCTGCGGTCCACAGAGACCCGGGTTCGGTTCCCGCTAAGGACATGTACCTTGGCTGCAGTTTGTCCCTGGCCCTGGTTGGGTCGTGTGGGTGGCGGCCACTCGATGTGTCCCTTTCACATCGATGTTTCTTTCTCTTCCTCTCTCTCCTTCCCGCTCTATCTGAGTAAAAAATGGAAAAATGTCCTCTGGTGAGGATTAAAAAAAAGGGCCCCAACTGATTTTTCTCAGTGGTTAGAGCATCGGCTCGTGGACCAGAGTCCTGGGTTCGATTCCCGCTAAGGGCACATACCTCAGTTGCAGTTTGTCCCTGGCCCCATGGTGTTGTATGGGTGGCAACTAGTCGATGTGTCTCTCTCACATCAATGTTTCTCTCTCTCTTCCTCCCTTTGTCCCTCCTGCTCTATCTGAAGATAAATGCAAAAATGTCCTCAGGTGAGGATAAAAATAAAAAAAGACTTAAAAAGGCATATTAATTTTTTTAATGGACAAGACTAAACATAGAAGGCTAAGATAGGGTACTGGTAAGAATATTACAGGCATGATGGCCCACAAGCTGCATAAGGATGTGGAGAAGAGAAGGCTAAAAGGTCAATAGACTAGAAGTGCCTATTAAGGTTAAAAAAAAGATGTAGTAGTAACCAATCCCCAAAATGTAAATGCCCGATTCCCTGGGATTTGGGGAAGGAAGATAATTTGGTGAGGCAATCAATTTGTATTTAGAGAGATCAGGGCTCTGCTTTATTAGTTTTGTGACCTTGCCAAATATTTACCCTGAGCCAATTTCCTCATTTATAAATGAGTACAATAATATTTATCTCATAAGGCTTTTCAGAGGATTAAAGGAGATAATGGATGGAAAAGGCCAAAGAAAGTGCCTAGGACACAACTCATAAATGTCCTTTTCTTTCTAGAGGTAAAAATCAGTATTTGGGGCCAGTTCAGTTTCAAAACTAAAATGTTCTTTTACTATCTATATGGAGCTTTTCAATCTCTGGAAATGTTTGTTACACAATCAAATGAATGTGACTAAATGATGTGATAAAAGATATGACTAAATGAATGTGACCTAAGTATGAAATGTGAAATTTTTGAAAGGAAAGCCATCACCATAAATTTTCCTTATATCACTCTGCTGACCCAATGAAATACTTAGGGAGACAGTAAATGGAACCTGGCAAACTTTAAAAAATAAAAGACCCATTAGTATAATCATTAAAAATAAGCAAACATATATTGCAACATGTTTTCCATTGTATATACCACGTTCTGTTTATCCATTCATCCACTGATAGGCATTTGGAATATTTTTCCTTCTGGCTATTGTGAGCAGGAGTACAAGTTTTTTTTGAACTCCTTTTTTTCCCCCAATTATTTTGGGCAAATACCTAGGAATAGAATTACTGCGTCATATAGTAATTCTATGTTGAAGAACCACCAAACTGTTTTCCATAGCCGCTACACTATTATGAACCTCTAGCAATGTATGAGGGTTCCAATTTTTCCACATCCTTGCCAACACTTATTTTCCGTTTCGTTTTTTTGTTTGTTTCTAATATATATATATATACACTAATATATATATATATATATATATATATATATATACTAATATATATATATATTTTTTTAAATCCTCACCCGAGGACATTTTTTCCATTTTTTATTCAGATAGAGTGGGAAGGAGGGAGAGAGAGAAAGAGAGAAAGATCAATGTGAAAGGGACACATCAAGTAGCTGCCACCCGCACGACCAACCAGGGCCAGGGACAAACTGCAACCGAGGTACGTGCCCTTAGCGGGAACCAAACCCGGGTCTCTCTGGACCACAGGCTGATGCTCTAACCGCTGAGCCAAACTGGCCAGGGCTCTAATATGTTTTTATTGATTTTTTTAGAGAGAGAAGAAGGGAGAGATAGAAACATGGATGTGAAAGAGAAACATCAAATGGCTGCCTTCTGCACAACCCCTACTGGGGATCCAGCCCACATGTGCCCTAACTGGGAATGGAACCTGGACCTCTCAGTCCATAGAAAGCAGCTCAATCCACCAAGCCACACCAGCCTGTGGATTTTTATATTTTATATTTTTATTTTTTGGTACGTGCTTCTAGTGGAAATCGAACCCAGGACTCTCTGGTCCTCAGGCCGACGTTCCAACTGCTGAGCCAAACTGGCCAGGGCTGGATTTTTATTTATTTATTTTTATTTTTTTAAAAGGCTGTCCTAGTGGGTGTGAAGTGGTATCTCATTGTGGTTTTGATTTGCATTTTTCTAATGACTAAAGATGTTGAGCATCTCTTTGGGGTCTTGTAAGCATTTGTGTACATTCTTTGGAGAAATGTCTTCAAGTACTTTGCCCATTTTCTAACTGGGTTGTTTGTCTTTTTGTTGTTGAATTGTAAGAGTTCTTTGTATGCTGTACATGCTAGCCCCTTATTAGATATATGACTTTCAAATATTTTCTCCCATCTTGTGGACTGTCTTTCCCCTCTTTTTTTTTTTTTAATCCTCACCTGAGGACACTTTTGCATTTATCTTCAGATAAAGCAGTAGGGAGAGAGGGAGGAAGAGAGAGAGAGAGAAACATTGACATGAGAGAGATACATCGAGTGACTGCCACTCACACAACCCCAACCCGGGCCGGGACAAACTGCAACTGAGGTACGTGCCTTAGGGGAACCGAACCCAGGACTCTCTGGTCCATGGGCCAACAATCTAACCTCTGAGCCAAACTGGCCTGAGCTCCTTCTCTTTCTTGATAGTATCCTTTGATGTACAAAAGTTTTAAATTCTGATGAAGTCCAATTTATCTATTTTGTTGTTGTTATTTTTCTGTGCTTTTGGTGTCACACCTAGAGTCCATTATCAAATCTAAGGTCACCCCAGCCCCATTCATTCAAAAGATTATTCTTTCCCCATTAAATGGTCTTGGCATTCTTGTCAAAAATCAATTGTCCATGAACGTATGGGTTTATTTCTGGACTCTGAATTCTATTCCATATCTATATGTCTAGTTTTATGTCAGTAACACAGTCTTAACTACTGTGGCTTTGTAGTAAGTTTTCAAATCAGAAGTGTGCATCCTCCAACCTTGTTCTTTTCTAAGACTGTTCTGGCTATTTACGGTACCTTGCAATTCCATATGAATTTTAAAATCAGTTTTTCCATTTCTGTAAAAAAAAAAAAAAAGGCTATTGGAATTTTGACAGGGATACTCAATCTAGAGATCACTTAGGGGAGTACTGCCATCTTAACAATATTAAGTGCAAGATGACTTAATTTTAACATCAAAATTATAAGCACCATTATTAACTTTATTAGGGAAAATGTTGCTTTGAAGTTGAGGCCAACATATCTGCATAGACTCTCCTCTTAAACATATCTAGCAATATTAACAGAATTATGTGACACAAAAGGTAGCAGTGGTAGACAGAGAAATGCGGCATAACCTAGAATGACTTCTGTCCACTTTGATATATAAAACAGTTATCTCTTCTCCTGATTTTAACAATTTTGCCAGTCTAGGGAACAGGATTATACAACAGTAAATTAAAGTTTATATGACCAAAACACTGGGAAGACAGACAACTCTTCCCTTGTTCAATCTGCCCTCTCCCCAACACTTGCCAAAATAAATGAGAGGAAGCTGGGCAGGTTTTGGTTTTGTGATTTATAACCAAACCACAGAACTGGGACAAGGGACTTTCACTTCTTCCACAGAACTGTTTAAAACATTAACTCAGTGGAAGGTGCCAAAAAGTTTCCAAAAAGGAAATATTCCAGGAGGGTAAGGAAGTGATAATCATAGAATATTCAACCTTTGCCTATTTCCACTGTACCCAAAAATAATCTACTCCTATTGGCTTGGAAAATAGAGCCTCTACTTAGAATACATGGTATCTTAATTTTTCCACACACTTTTGCACCCATTTTCTCTTTCTGATAAATCTTGAAAGGTTAATCAAACATAAAGGCAATCCTGACCTTTTAATATATTAAATATTCCTTCATGTTCCTGGCTTATGTGTTTTGGCAGTGCAGTTCTGCCACAAATGCTGGCAGGGAACATGTAGTATTCTCATTGAAATAATATGGACCTACTAACATTGTTTCTGGACACTGTCCTTCAACACAGTCACATTAGGTGACTTCTTCCTAATTCTAGTGGAAGAGTGTGAACCTCAGAGCTTAGGCTGGAGATAAATCACAATAGGATCCAGGTCAAGGGGGCCCTCATGATTCATCTTGGACAAAAGAGAAAGCTGCCCGAGAACCTTATTCCTTGAAGGGAGGAATCATGTATAACTCTAAATCACAATTACCCCTCACCCAGTTTTTTGGCATCTCCTTTACACTTAGCCTACTGAATTTGCTCAGTAGGTATTGGTTAAATGTAATGACCAATTGGTCTCTAATCTAGAGGCCATCAAAATCATCTGTAAAACTTTCAAAAGACACTGATTAGAAACTCTGCCCAAGATTTATTCAGCATGTATAAGGATGGTGTCCAAGCATTTCCAGTTTAAAATATTCCATAGGTGCCCTGGCCGGTTTGGCTCAGTGGTTAGAGCATTGGCCTGTGGTCTGGAGAGACCCGGGTTTGGTTCCCACTAGGGGCGTGTGCCTCGGTTGCGGTTTGTCCCAGGGCCTGGTTGCGTCATGTGGGTGGCAACCACTCGATGTGTCCCTTTCCCGTCGACGTTTCTCTCTCTCTCTCTCTTCCTCCCACTCTATCTGAACAAAAAATGGAAAAATGTCCTTGTGTGAGGATTAAAAAAAAAAGAAAAAACAAAATAAAATAAAATATTCCATAGGTAATTCAGTTGAGAATTTAAAGTTTAAGTAACACTCCCTTCTCTACACTTTAGCTAACTCATTTTGCTTAAAAGAATAATACTGTATGGCCAGATTGGGGGAGGGGAGAAGGTTTTCTTCCCTGGGTCTTTAAGAGATTTAAGTCCTAAATTAAACTCAGGCCCTTCATTTACAATTTGACTAGAAAAAAATAAGTGCCACCTTTACAACTGTTCTTCACACCAACCCAGGCATGTCCCTGTGCATTAATCATATTTAAATATTTTTTCTGTATCTTATGTTTTGTTATTTTAAAAATCTTGTTGGTGGGGAGACTGCCCCTTCCAGGGCTAGCTAATTCCTCAAGACATTAATCAACTTACTTGGCAGCAGCCTCTTATGTGCAAGGCAATCAACTCCTTTAACTCTCACAGACAAAACCAACATTGCCCCTGCCCTAAATCATCCCAGGGCTAGGTACCAAGCAACTAGAGGCCATTGCTACTGCCCAAAGCCTACCAAAATTATTCAAACTAGCCAGTCATTAAAGGCTTACCCTGTCCTGCCTTGCCTTTCTCATGGTACAAAGGTTCTGACCTAAGCTTTCCCTTCACTCCTGCTTCTGCCTCCAGGCCAAAATCTTCCTGCAGTGAGGCAATGCCTCTTCTCTCCAGAAATCTAATACATTTCTTCTTTCAACGGCGTTGGCCTCTCCATATTGTCACCCAATCACCTCTATAAATTAAAATCCCACCAGTACAAATGAGACACACCACCTCACCCATTCCTCTGTGCTGTCTACCACTCTTGTGCTGTCTGCTTAACTGATCCAATTGGAAATCATACTACAGACTAACATAGATTTCTAAAACCAAGTAACTCCTAAATTCCTTCATACAGAAAAGCTCTTGGAATTTCTATTAGCATTTGACACTCAGCACTCAGAACCAAAATGTAGTATGACCCAGCAGTTACTCTCCTAGATATATTTACAGCAGCATTATTTATAATAGCCAAAAAGCAGAAACAGCCCAAATGTCCATCAACTGGTAATAAACAAAATTTGATATATCCATACAAGGGAATATTATCCAGCCATTAAAAGAAATGAATCGATTCATGCTACAACATAAACCTTAAAAACAGTATGTTAAGTAAAAGCCAGAGAAAAGGCCACATGTTGTATGAATCCATTTGTATAAAATGTACAGAACAGGCAAATCCATAGAAACAGAAAGTACACAAGTGATTGCCAGGGGATGGAGAAAGGGGGAATGAGGAATGACTGCTAATGGTACAAAGATTTCTATTTGGGATTATAAAATGCTCTGGAATTAGACAGTGATGACAGTTGCAAAACCTCATGAATGTTCTAAAAACACTTTAAAGGGGTGAATTTAATATGTGATATATATATACACACACACATTTTAAACTTCTGTGTGTTATTCTCTTCCCTCCAAACCTACTCTTCCCTGTAGTCCATTATTTCAGTGCTCGAGCCAGAAACCTACAAATTGTTACAAAGAATCAGCTCATGACAATTCAAACGCCTCCATTCTCTCCACTCCAAATGCGAATTCAGGCAACCCTCATTTCTCATCTAGATTAGCAGCTTTCTAATGGGCCTCCAGTCTTGCCATTCCAAATCCATCTTTATGCTGCAACTAGAACGTCCGTTCAAAACAAAATCTTCAATGGCTTCCAATAACCCCAGGTTAAAGTTCAAACCCTTAATGTGATTTATAAACTCCCTCAAATTTCGGCCCGTGACAAACCGCTCCTGCCTGGCTGGGTGTGTCACCTCAGCCTCAGTTCGCACGGCGTGTCTCTCCAGCTAACGCCTCGCGACCTCCAGGCCTCCACCTGTTCGCTACCATCTCTGGGGAGGAAGCTCTCCCGCCCCATTAGGCCGCATTTAGCACGTCTCCAAATTCCCCGTCCTCCGTTTAATCGTTGGCTCCTCTGGCAGGTGCGCTCCGAGGGCCGCCATTCAATGGGCAAATAGTTCCTGTGTGAACAGTGGTAGGCCCAAACTTCAATTTAAAACTGCGGCGGTGTTCTAAACTCACCCCGACTTTTCCTCAACATTTAATAGACCTTGCCGGGTACCAATGTACCGGCAGCTACTGCCACCGTCCAGCCCTGCGGCGACAGGGCCCTGGGACACCACGCCCCACCGTGCGCCGCCGCGCCCTGCCTCACTACGCCTCACGCCCTCCGGAACCGCTCTTTGCTGCGCGCTCAGGCCGCAGAGGAAGATGGGAAGCAAGCCTCCCGGACCGCTCTGCGCCTGCGCATACGCAATTCTCCGCGGGGGAGGCGGGTGGCGCATGTGCAGGCTCCAGGCTTTACGTTGAGAGGTTGCCGCCGCGGCGCCGGAGGTAGGAGGGGCTGGGCTTTGGGGTTACGAGTCTGCACCGGGAGAAGGAGGTCCAGCTATCTCGGGCCTTTTTCGCTCTTCGGAGGGAGAAGACCCTTTCTCGCCCTCTTCCAGCCGCGGTGTAGAGGCAGGAGCCGCGCTTGGGTGGAGGAGGCCGGGCCTGCCAGAAGGGAGGAGGGGGGGGGATCTGGATACCCACGGAGTCACTGCCCGGGGGTCAGCCTGGCGATCATAATTTGCCGTCAGGGTCCGTGGCAGCACTTACCCAGGTTGAGTCCCCATTGCGTTTCCAGTGTGTTACCGGGTTGAAGGGAACGGGGTGGGGTAGGGGGTTCCGCCCCTCACCTGTCCATTCATTCCGTCCGCATCTGCTGTGAGTCCAGGCGCCGGCGCCGTGGTATGTACAACGCTGAGTAAGCAGCACAAGTTGCCGGCCCTCTGGAAACTTGTGGTCTAGGAACCGCTACTTCCTTCAGCATATACTGATTGAGTATATAGGAGATGGACAGTTTTAATAACAGACATGTGTACACAGAGCAGTGTGGAGGGTGGCATTTACTTTAGCTCTCCACATCTAACAGGATAAAATTCAATTTGGTTAGCCTGACGTTCCAAGCGCTAGGACACTGATCTCTGCTTCTCACTGAAGCCTTCTGTCCCACCCCACTATCTCTTCGCTCCAATTGTACCAAACTCTCTGCATTTAATTAATTCAACAAATAATTGTCGATCACTTTTTCCAAGTCAGGTGCCTATCAGCCAAAGAGAATACGAAGTGAAGTAGATGAATCTGTGCCCTCCTCAAGTTTTGAGCTTAGTGAGATGAAGATAATAATGAATAAAAATATAAGAGCTGATGCCTTGGACCCACTGCTTGGATTTGATCCCAGTCCTGCCACTTCAAAAGCTGTGTAAACTTGAGCCAGTTCGTCATTATTGTGCTTTGATTCCTTGCTGTAAAGAAGGGATGACAGCAGATTCTACCGAATAGGACTGTTGTAAGGATTAAATGAATTAGACTTGTAAAGCAATTGTACTGTTGCTTGGCATACAGTAAGCATTCAATAAATGTTATCTATTGCATGTGATTATAATTTGTGATAAATGCTATTGTGAAAATTGTGACAAAAGAAAATAATAGGAGTGGAGAGGGTATACTTAGATAAAGGATGAGGGGAAGCTTCTCTGAGGAGGTGTCATGGAAGATGTGAATGAACCAGCTATGCTAAATAGATTCTAGGTCTGTGTGTCTGCCCACCCCTGGAAAACTAGATGATTAGTCTTATTACTTGTACAATGGAGATTGATTGTATTATTGAATTTGAAATTAACTTTCTGCCACTGAGTCATTCAGTTTTGATTTTCGAACCCTACTAAACTGTGCTGATGTAAATAATCATGCCCATAAGGCCCAACCTGTGCATGCGGGCTGTATTCCAGTCATCTGAGTTGGGAGAGCTTTGCTAGGGTGAAAGGATGGAGAAAGTGGCCTTTTTTTTTTTTAACTTGAAAATTGGTTTTATCAATGAAGGATGAGTCTCCTGTGTTCCTGTCTCCTGAGTTTTCAAGAGCACATGTGCGCGCTCTCGTGTGCGCACGCGCGCTCTCTCTCTCTCTCTCTCTCTCCCTCTCCCTCTCCATCTCTCCATTGCCTGCTGATAGAGTCTCTGATAGCTGGAGGCCTTGGACCAGCATCAAACTAAGAGAATTTTTCTGGATTTGGGAATCATCATGTTTTGTGGTGACTGCCCTTCATGAAATTCCCTAGATTTCAACAAAAACAATACTCTTCTAAGATGCCCAAGTTTTTCTGTCTGTGAAAGAATAAGCTTTGGTAAATTTCTAGACACACACCCCTCCACCCTGGTTGTGCTGTGATGTCCTATAGGATGATGGTTCTTTGTTAAATAGGCTGTACCTGAGTATTGACAGGGGCATTGTTACTCCTGTACTCCACATGCTCTTATACTTTCTTGGAAGAAATGGCATAAAATTACATTATCTGTCTAATTACACTTAAATGCTTTTGGTTTTCCACAGATGTGATATTAAGTGAACCAAATGTGTTTTATCACCATGGAGATCTTGAAGAATCACCTGAGCACCAAGTTCATATGCATTCTATCTTAGGGGCATCTATTGGACAACAAAACCTCTCACATGTGGGCTCTAACAGAGGGAAGCTTTAAATATGCCATTTAACACAGGCTCAATTTGAAGAAAGACTTTTAAAATCATGGAGAGAAAAATAGTACTTTTTGCTCAATTGTGCAAACTCTTCAAGTATCTCTGAGAATTAGAGAGGAACCCTAATGAAGCCGTGATTCTGAATGAGGCCCAGCTAGGTTCATTCTTGGGCCCTCAGATTGACCCTCACATCTCTGAAAACAAGCTCGAAAGCCTTAAAACTGGTCAGATGATGGATGAGTCAGATGATGACTTTAAGGAACTCTGTGCCAGTTTTTTCCAAAGGGTGAAAAAGAATGGCACCAAGGAAGTGTCAGGGGAAAGGAAGACAAAAAAGGTCTCAAATATCACTCAGATAACAAGCAAACTGGAAAGGACCAAACCAACTGCTACCAAGAGCAAAACTTGTCAAGGCCCCAGGGAGAGAAAAACTCGATCTGGTAGCAAGGCCACAAGGACGAAAAAGCAAGGGGTACCCAAGTGGCAGAAGAGTGAACCAGCTCTCTCTGAGAATGGGGAGGGAAGTGTGCTTGCTTCTGCTGTGCTCATGGAGGATGCATGGCGCACCCAGACAGGTAACCTAGCCAGAAACATTGCCAGAACTTCCAGAGAGGAAACCAGAGGCGATTTGTACTATTTTAAACCAGGAGTCGGAAATTTTTCTGTAAAGAGCCACGTAGTAAATTTTTGGGGGCTTTGCAGGTCATACAGTCTCTGTTACAACTCTTCAACTCCTTAGACAATATGTAAGTGAATGAGCTATGTTCCAACAAAACTTTTTACTAAAACAGCCAGCCAGCCTGAGAACCATAGTTTGCCGACTCCTGTTTTAAATAATAGTCATAAAAAATATAACCCCTTTGTGAATTTTCCACATGATTATGTTTGGGGCCCTCTTTCAGTTTCCTATTAATGTTTACATTTAATAGTTGACATGAGTTACATGAACATGAAAATAATGCTGCTTCTCCCATTTTCTTGAATTCATTTCATAGTGGGTACCATATGGGTTTAAGTTCCAGGAGGATCTTCAAGTCCTTCCTTTCTCCTCCAAATAACTGCCCCCCCCTTTTTTGGGGGGGGGGTTGTTTGTTTAAAGCAGCTATCTTACTCTGCTGTCCTTGATGTACTAAACCATATTCTTAGCATATATTCTTCATGCAGAGCTGAAAACCAGCCTTGCATATATAATACAGCACAAGATCTTTGGGCACCTGAATAGTGTTTCTAAATTTTTTTCACCTTCACTTCCTGATCTTAATGTGTTTTTACCCACTGTGGTCAGCATAACCTCTCAGTGGAGTGGTGGTAAAGATTTAGCTCAAAGAGACTCTTGTAAGGCTTCAGTAATGTTGTTGAAATGTTGTTGGCACTTCATGCTCCCTTTGAGAGTCTAGTGAAAAGTATACATGATTTCCCCCAGAAAACTGCACCACCCCATACCTGCAAAATTGACATATAACTTCAGGGGCTTCATGAATTCCCACTGGAGGCCTCTGCAAATACCAAGTTAAAGAACAACTTCTGACCTAGAAAGGTATAAATGTTTGTCATTAATGTTTCTTTAATAATAGCTTTATAGAGATACTCATATTCTGTAAAATTCACTCTTTTAAAGTGTACAGTTCAATGGTTTTAGTATATTATAGAGTTTTGCAACCATCACTACCTAATTTTAGAACATTTTCATCACCCCAAAATAAACCCTGTGCTCATTAACAGTCATTCTCCATTCCCTCTCCTGTCATAGATCTTTATGACAGGTACATTTATATTACCACAATGAGGTTACCAAAAAACAATCAGTCCTAGTGACACTTGTTAGACCTAAACTAGTTGGTAAAGGACCCCTTTGAAACTTCGGTCTAACTTGTATTTGGAGGAAGTTTTTTTTCTCCAGCTGGAACAGACATGTGAATATTTTTCTCCTCAGAGGCTGCTCCTAATGGCGACTCCCAGGGCCCTTCCTCTCTGACTTTGAAGGCGCCAAGTCCCTCCAAACCCCGGGCAGCCGAGGTGGTCCTACAGCGAATGCAGCAGTTCAAGAGAGCAGACCCCAAGCGTTTGAATCATGCTTCAGAAGGGTGCTCCCTCCAGGATACACTTGAAGAAAATGTTCCAAAGGGCCCTCAAGAGGCGATGATGGCGGGTAATGGTATGACAGGAGTTTTCTATCTTCCCAGTAGGAATAAGTTCTAACTCTGGAGGAAGGGGAGCAGGAAGGAACCAACCTTCATTGTGCTTCTGCTGAGGGTGGGCTCTGCCTGGTATTCTACCTTTGCCACTTCATATGGTCTAGCCAGAGAATGAAGGGTTCCTTGGGTCAATTCTCACTTAGTTTCTTTGACAAGATCTCTTCCTCTTGTTTTAATTTTGAATTTTTATTTTGAATTTTTTTCCCATACAGAAAAGTAAAAAAATATATTACAACAAACCCTTTATACCCTTAGCCTAAATTTAACATTTGTTAACATTTTGTCGTATATTTTTTGTCTCTATAAATATACATGCTTCTGTTCTATATGAAAGTAAGTTAAAGACATCATGATGCTTTACCCCTCGATTCTCCTTCATAATCATAATACCGTTGTCACACCTAATTCCATAATATTGCCTGGTATCCAGTTCACATTCAGATTTCCCAAGTTGTCCCAAGGATAGCTTTTGTAGCTGGTTTCCGAGGATTTGTCAGAACTAGAAGCGCACACTACATATGGCTGTAGCCAGTAGTCCCTTAAGGTCTGAACAGTCCCTTTGTCTTGTTTGTTTTCTTTATTGCTTTTTATTTAATGATACATTTTTAAAAGTCCAGGATAATTGTCTTTTAAAATTTATCACTTTCTTGATTGTTTCTTCGTGATGTCATTTAACCCCTTCCTGCAGTCCCTGTGTTACATTACACTCAGTAAGCTTGAGGTATTAGCTCCAGGTTAAATAGTTTGGCAACAGTGCTGTGCAGGTGCTGTGCAATGCATATTACACCACCCCAAGAAGCACATAATGTTCAGTGGTTCCATTCTTTTTTTTTTTTTTCTTTCTTGATTTGACAGAGAGAGAGATAGAAACATCGATGAGAGAGAACATCAATTAGCCGCCTCCTGCATGCCCCCCACTGGGGATTGGGCCCACAGCCTGGGCATTCTGATCAAGAATCGAACCAGCGACCTCTTGGTGCATGGGTCGATGCTCAACCGAGCCACACTGGCCGGGCAGTGGTTCGATTCTTTATCACCTAAACAACATGAATCCTCATCTCTGATGAAAATATGCAAAAGGAAAGGAAATAGAAAGAAACTGTATTGACATACCTACTGCTAATGAGCATGTAGTCTCTTGGTATTGCATTTGTAGATTTCACCTTAGGAGCACTGAGGATTCTCAGGCTATCCCAAAGGTCCACACAGATAGCAAGGTGACATCTGCCATGGCATCAGTCCTCGAGCACCTATAGGGTGCAGAAGAGTTGCCCAGCCAGTGTGTGAGCCTAGTACCTCCCCTACATGTGACTCAGCTGCTTCCATATATCTTCACATCATACCCAATAATGCTCAGGAGAGAGAAACCACTGCTTTGCTTTTAAAAAAGGCACCAAAATAAACCATAATGCATTTCTGGCTTTGGTGAAAGGAGTGATAAGCCATTAGTAGTATTCAACAATTGTAGGTTTATGAAGTTTTCAGGGCATATCCCTCATGAACACCAAAGGTCTGCTTTGGCAATATCACATGTGACAGAGGACTGCAGAGGTGGGCACAGCTACCTTGGGAGCCATCTCTAGGCATTTCATTCAGACCTGGTTCTTCCAGGATGTGCAAGAAAGGTTATAGCAATAGGAAAGGTTGAAATTTGAAGAGAAAACTTAGATTTGTTGGAATAGGAGCCTTATAAAGCTGGCATGTTCAAAGCAGCTAATTTTAGCAGAAAAGGGAAAAATGAAAGGAAAGTTCTCCAGGACCTGATACTGAAAGAGTGGTCATAGACCACCTATATCAGTCTTGCCTGGAAGTTGTTAAAAATGCAAGACCTCAGGCTTCACCTAGACCTTTCATACTGTGAACCTTCAATTTAGCAAGGTCCCCAGGTGATTTTTATACACTTTAAAGTTTGAAAAGTACTGTTTTCGGAGCCCCATTTGTGCCGTTTCACTGGATGGTGCCTGGCATGAGGCAGAGTAGTGCAGGGTCTAGTTTCTACACCCAGTGTCCATGCTCTGCGAGATCTGACAGATGTGCAGAGGTCTGAGGATGAGCTCATCATCATGGATCTTTGTGCCTCTCCACAGAGCCTGGGCCCTGGCTCCCTGCCACAGAAAGCGACACTGCAGTGGCCTTGGCGCTGCAGCAGGAGTTTGGGCAGGAACAAGCTTCGGCACGTGACAATAGCCTGGAGGAGAAGGGGTTATTCTTCTGCCAGATCTGTCAAAAGAACCTCTCAGCTATGAATGTGACACGAAGGGAGCAGCATGTGAACCGGTAGGAGCAGCTCAGCTATCACCTTTCCTGTGTGTGTGACCAGTCAGGAGTCCCTGTGGCTGTAGTGGGAATCAGATGGTTTACTGTGACAATAGCCCCTCAGTGTTGGTGTCAACCTGCTCTTGCTTTTTATTTTTTAACAGCTTTATTGAGATAATTCACATACCATACAATTCACCCATTTAGAGTGAATAATTCAATGGCTTTTATTTAGTAATATTAACAGAGTTATGTAATCATCACCAAATCAATTTTAGAATATTTTCATCACCCCAAAAAGAAAACCTGTACCCGTTAGCACTTGCTCCCCATTCCTCCTCCCCCCAACCCCTGGCAACCACTAATCTGCTCTCTGTCTCTGTCAATTTGCCTATCCTGGACATAAGTGGAATCAAACACTTTGTGGCCTTCTGTGTCTGCCTTTCTTCACTCAGCATAGTGTTTTCAAGGTTCACCCATGTTAGAGCATGTATCAGCGCTTTATTCTTTTTTTTTTTTATAGCTGAATAACATTCCATTGTATGGATACACTACATCTTGTTTATCTACTCATTCATTGATGGACATTTGGGTTGTTTCCACCATTTGAGTATTGTGAATAGAGCTGCTATGAACATGCATTTCATGTGTTTGTTTAAGTATCTGTTTTCAGTTCTTTTGGGTATATGCTTAGGAGAGGAATTGCTGGATCGTATGGTGACTCTATGTTTATGTTTTATCTGTCCTTTCTTCGGTCACCTTTGTGAACAGATGCCTAAATTCTGTGTCTGGAAGCTGACTACAGACTGTGTGGAGGCACTGACTTTGGGGGAACAAGGTTTGGCCCACAGCATGTCCATGTGGATGTGGATCCATGTTTGCTTCGATCCACGTTACCAGGGGATGTTGTTCTCCTGTGTTTACTGTCTTCCTTCAGGTGCTTGGATGAGGCTGAAAAGGCACTGAGACCTTCCACACCTCAGATCCCTGAATGCCCAATTTGTGGCAAGCCATTTCTCACCCCAAAGAGCAGAATCAGTCACTTGAAACAGTGTGCAGTGAAGATGGAGGTTGGCCCCCAGCTCCTGCTCCAGGCTGTGCGGATGCAGACAACTCTGCCTGAGGGGACCTGCAGCACACTGGCACAGGCATCAAGGTGAGTCAAATGAAAAGGAAGAAAATCAAAGAAGTACTCTGATTTGTTTTAAAAATAAAATAAGGCCTTATACCAGTGGTTCTCAACCTTCCTAATGCCACAACCCTTTAATACAGTTCCTCATGTGGTGACCCCCAACCATAAAATTATTTTCGTTACTACTTCATAACTGTAATATTGCTATTGTTATGAATCGCCATCGTGTTTTCTAATGGTCTTAGGTGACCCCTGTGAAAGGGTTGTTCGACCCCCAAAGGGGTTATGACCCACAGGTTGAGAACCGCTGCCTTATATAGTGTTATAGGACAATAGAGCTGTCTTTGATTCTGGAAAGGAAACATAAGAGGAAGAAATCAGTCACGGTCTCCACGGGAATTGAGTAGGGGACAAATTCTGCATCCCGATGGCTTTTAAATGGTCTGTGTGGGTGTGAGTGTGGAATGTTCTGTGGAAATGACTGGTTGGACTGGTTTCCTTGAGGTCCTTTCTCCCGAGTTTTCCATTTCCAGGACCCTGCCATCAGTGCCCTCTGGAGCAGCTAAGAATTCGGTAATTCACATCTATTTCATGTGTGGTACAACCTTGCTTCTATCTCAATGTAGCCTGATTTTCATACTATTAATATAAGATTATTATATTATAAGATTACTCAGCATAGTTTAAAGAGTTAGTGAGAGAACCATAGGCCTTTTAAAAGTAATTGCATGGCCCTGGCCGGTTTGGCTCAGCGGTTAGAGTGTCGGCCTGCGGTCCTGAGAGACCCGGGTTCGGTTCCCGCTAAGGGCGCGTACCTCGGTTGCAGTTTGTCCCCGGCCCTGGTCGGTTGTGCGGGTGGCAGCCACTCGATGTGTTCCTTTCACATCAATGTTTCTCTCTCTCTCTCTGTTCCTCCCCCCCCCCCCCCACTCTACCTGAACAAAAAATGGAAAAATGTCCTCGGGTGAGGATAAAAAAAAAAAAAAAAGTAATTGCATGAATTAAATGCTTATGTGTTAAAATAGGAGTCCCTGCTGATGACACAAGTCTTCAGCGTGCAAACCACAGGCACACAAGTGGTGGATAGTCACCTTTGTGCTGCATTGCCTCTGCGGCGATGGATGCCAGAGTAGACCCTAATGTTATAGGGGACACAGTCAGCGTCGGCCCTGGACTGCTGTAGATTTAGGACTTCTTTCCTTGGACAGCTGTCAAGAGCAAAGGGAATGGCAAGGGCGGTTTGTTTGTCCTGGTCACCGCCTTGCACACAGGTTCTGGCCATGTGAGCTGGGTCAGTGCAGAGATAGGGAGGGCAGAGGCTGAGTGTTCGCTGATGAGTCTGTCTGCATTTGAGCACATCAGCACTAGCATCGTAGACTCAAAAGGCTCAAGACTGAGAATAGACACAACCTAAGCCATTGCTTGCCTTTTGTCAGGTCCACACTGAAACTACCTACTCAGATAAAATATATCTGCTTTTAAAATACCTCTGAGAAGCAACACAAGATGTGTAAGGGTCCTTCTAGAAGGTTGTTGGAGTAGAAAGCCACAAATGGACCCCCCTCACTGAGACTGTGAGCCTCCCCTGCCCTAAGACCAAGCCTGGGATGTTTGGAACTCTAGGGTAATCAGCATTCCCTGGCCCAGGGAACATATGCTGGTCAGAGAACTCCTCACCTGTTTTCATCCAGGCCCAGGCCATACCTGTTGGGTCCAGAGGTACAGCCTACATGGTGGCAGAGTCCTGGGATGTTAGAGTGACTCCTTTCCCTCTTGGAGGCTGTGGTTATTGTGCAGGGTTCCCAGGGAATTAGGACTGAATTAGGGCTCCTTTAGATCTTCTGAGATGATACCTGAGATTCTGTGGCGAGCACGAGTTTTTGTGAAAGCCAGAGGTGCTTCCAGAATGCTCTACAGCTGCAGGGAAGGTGACCTTGGGGTTGCCCTTAGTTTCTTTCTCACCTTTCCCTTTCTACTTCTTGCCCAGCCTGTTGAGAGGCAGCGGGCAGTCTAGATTCTCTCCAGCCAGAAAGTCTTTCAGTAAATCTCCTCTGAGCCAAATGAGTTACTGCACATTGGCCTCTGAGCCTGCTAACCACGTTGGTGGCCCAAACTGAGAGGCCTTTCCTTTAGACTTTGGGCAGAGGCACTGCCCTGCAGCCCCTGTGGGAGGGAAGGGATCCTTTCATGGCCTATGTATCCAGGACCCCCTAAGGGGCATCCGAAGTATCGATGGGCAGAGGTTAGTAGAATCCAGGATGCTGACTTGGAGCCAGCAAGTGCTGACTGCACCGGAAGGGTATGGCCACATCTAGGGTATGCAGGTACCGCTGCTGGCATATGTGTACCAAGAACCTGGTTAGGATCACACAGAAGGACCCAGATGTTCCTATCTGGACTGCACTGAACTTTTGGCCTAGGATTGTGTGAGCTTATGTGAGGCACAGAATGAGCACAATGAACTCCCAGAGCACTTGATGCTTCTGCCTGATGGGTCCACATTTTTCCTTTTTCTCTTCCCACTACAGAGGAGGTCCACCCCTCTTTGGTCCAGTGGGGACCACCTCAGAACAGGAAGTGCTCACAACCTCTGGCTATCACTAACCTTTCTGTTTGGCTGTCTTTTAAGTTTCAGCAATCACTTTGGAGGTCTGAAGCGGAAGGGAGCCCCCAGCAAGAAGGAGCCACAGAAGAGGCAGAAGGTCAATGAGCCTGAGGTGCTGTCTGAGGACCTCCTAGTGGCCATGGCTCTATCCCGGTCCGAGATGGAACAGAAGGCTGTGCCTGCGATGCTCACACTGGGAACTGCTTTTTCTGAGAGGACAAGACTGTCAACAGGTATGTGTGACCATGAGTGGTGGCTCCAGGGTGAGCCTCGCTGTCTTGCCTCTGCCTGAAGGTTACCACTGGGCCTAAGGCTGTATGGATGACTCTTAACTTCTGTTGACTGTTACTTCTGTTTCTCTCTAGAGAAGAAGAGTCGCAAGAAGAAAGCACCCCTTTCCCCACCCCAGTTATTAGTCCAGGACTCAGAGACCACAGGGAGACAGATTGAGGATCGCGTGGCCCAGCTCTTTGCAGAGGAGGAAGTAGAATTGTCCAGCACGCCACCACTTCCTGCAAGTAGACTTTTAAAGGAAGAGCTGGAAAAGGCCAGCAGGAGTCTGCAACCACCTGAAGGGAAGCAGAACTTTCTGTGGGAGGGCAGTTCCTTGACCAGGGCCTGGACTCTGGAGTCTTTCTATACAGCAAGCCTGGTGCCTCCCATGGTGCCCCAGCGGTCCACCAAGGTGCGCCCTCCCCTCCAAACACATGTGGGTGGGCTCTGGAGAGGGATTGGCATTTCCAGGATTATGGCACTGGGAATCAACAGCTAGGGGGCAGAAAGTTATAGAAGGAGCGGGGAGAGGAAGAGAAGGAGCCTAGAGGTGTCAGCCATAGCGTGTTTGCAGCAACTAGATGGCTCTCCTGGTAAGGACCACTGGTTCCCAAATGTATTGTGTTCCTGGAGAGTTTGTTTAAAATGCAGAGTCCTAGGCCCCGCCCTCAGGGGGCTGACAAAATCTGCCTGTGATGGGGCCCAGGAACCAGACAAGTCTAATGCAGGTGGTCCTAGAGTCAGCACTCACTCGCTTGAGGCCATTTAGATTACTTTAGGAAGATGGGGGTCCCCAGGGATCTTTCTGTAGATGTGGATGCCACAGCCATGGCCTTTGTTGTGCCAGAGAGACCTGCTGACAGATGGTATTGAAGAAAAGCTGCCCAAGGTTGCATTGGGCTGTGGCTGGCACCTGCAGGGACCTTCTGAGTGATCAGTAGCCACCTGATCACTCTGGCTTCCAACTTCTTTCATGTTCTCACACAGGAGCCTCCGTTGCCACCAGTGTTGCTTGACCAGCCACAGCAGGGTGTGTGCTTGCCACCTGCCCTCCACAGTGCCTGTCCCAGGAATCAGTCACCCTCTGCCAGCCAAAGGGAGTACCAGGCCCTGCAGGACCTCATGGACCTGGCAAGAGAGGGGCTGTGTGCTAGTCCATTGCCCTGCAGTGAGGCCCCTGCTGACTCAGGGGGGACCGCAGGTGAGACACAGGATGGGACACCTGGGCCAACCCCGTCCTCTGGGCCCTCGTCTCCCTGAGACCAAGACCATGAAAGCAGCTGAGATTTGATGTTCCCTGGCTCGTCCCTCTACAATGAGGAGAAAGGGCAGTCTCTGTAGGTGCTTTCATTTTTTTCTCAAAGGTGGTGACACAGGTAAGTCTATCACCATATCCTTAAACTTTAACCAAGGACAGAGCTGTTTGTCCAATGCGAGTAATCGGTGAACTAATTCTATTTCACTGCTCGTGTCTCTCTCTGTTGGAAGGGGGTAGTAGTAAAAGTGGTTTGTGGGCATCACTTTCACTGAAGAAGTCCCAGATAATAACTTTCAAGGCGCCTCTTGGGTTGGCTCAATCCACAGTTGATTCTCTTTCCCTGGAGGCTGACATTGCCAGGAGGTGATGTTCTTTTAACCTGCAAATCCTTCTCTCAGGGATGGATCTATGGCCCGGTGGCCTTCCACTGACTGGGTTTGTCCTGCCACCTGAGGAGCAGAACTTGGAAGTGGGCAGTCAGGCTTCGGTAAGGACCTCTCCATGGGGCCTGGCCCTGCTCTGGCTCTGTAGTCTTGGCTGCTGGTGCTCGTTACATGTTCAATATGATCAGCTCAGTGCCAGCCTTCAGACCCTTGCACAAGTCCCCTGGTCCCCTTGACAGTATTTGAGCTGAGCTAGGCAAAAGACCACAGGAGCCTCCTGCCCCTGTGTTGGGGCTCTGCCATGAGGCTTTGTCCCTTTTGCCACTGAACTACCAGGAGCAGTTCATTTGCCAAGCCCTGGGAGCCTGCTCTGACTGGGAGCCCCGAGGGACCATCATTACTCTGTGAGATCACCTCATTCAGCCGACTGCTCTGTGCACTCCTTTCTCAATGTTTCATTCATTCATTCATTCATTCAGGACTCACCATGTCCCTCTGATGTGCTGGTCTTGGGCTGGCCTCCCCCTAACAGTTCATGTTCTGTGTTGGTGATGAATTGGGTGAGAAGTTAGTTTCCCTTAGAGTGGATGTCACACCATTAGTATATCAGTATCACACCAAGTTCTCTTGGTGACCATGGAGCTCCTCTCAGCCAGGACCCTGAACCGTGTGGACTGCGGTCCTCATGTGTTACACTAGGCTGGTAAATTTCTTTTTTTCCTCACCTGAGGACATTTTTGCACTTGTCTTCAGATAGAGCCGGAGGGGGAGAGAGAGAAAACATTGATGTGAGAGAGACACATCGAGTGGTTGCCACCCACATGACCCCAACCAGGGCCAGGAACAAACTGCAACCGAGGTCCATGCCCTTACTGGGAACTGAACCCCGGTCTCTCTGGTCCATGGGCTAATGCTCTAACTGCTGAGCCAAACCGGCCAGGGCTGGGCTGGTAAATTTCTTTACAGGGCCACACAGCAGTGTTTGTGAAGCACTAGGTCTGCACACAGTGCTCAGCAGCTGCCACTGCTGCAGCTCCGTCTTGATTAGAACAGCCACGCTCTCCACTTGCTGGTTCCTCCCATTTTAGGCCAGGGAACTCAGTGTAATAGAGAATTTGAGGAAGAAATTAGTGTTTTGCTGTTCCACGTCACTGAGTGACTTAAGGTACTTTAAAGGTGGAACCCTATTGAGAGGAGTGCAAGGGTCCCGCCTGGCCACCCTACATCATCTCAGTTGGGGACCTTGCACAATTAGAGAGGCATGTGACAGCTCTCCTCCTGTTTCAGCTCTCCCTCGGTTTGCTGGTTGCTGACTTTAGTGCCATGGTAAATAACCCACACCTGAGTGATGTCCAGTTTCAGATGGACAGCGGGGAAGTGCTATATGCCCACAAGTTTGTGCTTTATGCCAGATGCCCACTTCTCATTCAGTATGTAAGTACGGGGTGAACAAGCTATTTCTCTGTGCAGCCCCCTCCATCCTGCTCAAACTTCTGTCTTTCTCTCCCTCCCTCTCCCTCTGCCTCTCCTCGCTCTCTGCCTCTCTGCTCCTTGTCCCTGTTTGCTCTGGCTCTCTCCATCTTCCTATCCCCCTACCTCCCCGCTGCTGAGCCACTTCCCTTCAGCTCCCTCCATGCTCTCCCCACCTCCCTGCTCTCCCCATACTATCCTAAACATTCTTTCCCTTTTTGTTGCCATAAGGTTACAGTTCTGTGGAGAAGACGTTTGAGGTTGGGAAGTGGTATGGGGAAATTACCTCAGGATTGGCAAAAATCAGATTTCTTGTCCCATTTAATAAAAATCCTTTCTCGCCCTGGCTGGTTTGGCTCAGCAGTTAGAGCATTGGCCCGTGGACCAGAGAGTCCTGGGTTTGGTTCCCACTATGGGCACATGCCTTGGTTGCAGTTTGTCCCCAGCCCTGGTTGGGGTTGTGTGGGCGGCAACCACTTGATGTCTCTCTCTCATGTTGATGTTTTCCTTTTCCTCTTCTTCCCTCTCTCCCTCCCGCTCTATCTGAAGATGAATGCAAAAATGTCCTCGGGTGAGGATTAAAAAAAAAATCCTTTCCCCTTCACCCAGAATTGTTTCTTTAGTCTCTATTTGCATAATTGTGAAGACTTATACTTGACCTCTTTAAAGATGAGCTGCTGACACATTTCTATGTTGACGTATTTGACTTGAATATTGTGTTGTTGGAATCCAAGAAACCGCTGTCAGTCACTCAGAAAGTTCTAGTGCCTTTGATATGTCTGTCAAGAGGGAACCAACTGGATTCTTGAGCATCTATCCCTGATTTGATTTTGAAAACAGAGAATTTTTTTTGTTTTTCTTTCTTTTTTTAATGATCTACTACCTTTCTTTTTTTTCTTTTAATGTTTTTATTGATTTTTTAGAGAGAGAGGAAGGGAAAAATAGAAACATCAATGTGAGAGAAAAACATCCATCAGCTGCCTCCTGCACAATTCCACTGGGAATCAAGCACCAGGCATGTGCCCTGACCGGGAATTGAACTGGAACCTCTCAGTCCAAGGAAGGACACTCAATCCACTGAGCCATACCAGCCGGGTGAAAACAGAAGTTTTATGGCTTAAACTGCAGAATTTCTGGTTAACAAAATGGAGCGACACTGGCTAACGTTTGTCCCCAGGCTGAGGCTGTAAAATTAGAGACTCACAGGATCCCCACAGACCATCTGCTTCGTCCCAAGTCATGACCGTCCAGTCAGTAAACCTTTATACTTTATTTCACCATCAGGTAAACAGAGAAGGATTCTTTGCTGTAGAAGATGGCGACCTAAGAACCCAGCGCGTCCTTCTGAGTGACGTGAGCACTGAGGCTACCCATGCATTCCTGCATTATCTCTATACTGCGGACACTAGCCTGCCTCCCCAGCTGGCCCCTGACCTGAGTTCTCTGGCCTGCAGGTCCGCATTGTTCTTTCCGTTTGCTTCATGGCTTTTGACATTAACTGACTAGGATTAGCAGGTTGATGGCTCATGGGAGGATCAGAGCTGAGTCCTTTCTATACTTTTTTATCCCAAGTTTATGCCTATTGGTGACCTTGAACAAGGTATATTGATTGGAAGTCTGGCCAGAAATGGTCTCTTGCAGGAGAGCCAAGGCTGCCTGAAGAGTCCTCTGCCTAGTCATGTGGCTTTTAGCTCCCTGGTGTGATGAGAGGGTGGTCCTCAGCCTTAGTTCTCCCCAAACACTGCCGTTCCTTGATTATTCTACCTCTAAGGTCGAACAACAGCAGTCCTTTTCCAAGTCCCAGAAAATAGAAACTGGATGGAAAGTTTAGTCCAGCTCTCATGAATTTGCATCTACCCAGTTTGTCCACACTGGTGTCTCAAGAGAGGTGGCAGGTAGCTCAGCAAAACAAGGTTTTCTACCTCCTGACAAGGTTGAGAGTGTCTGTGATAAAAAAATCTTGTTCGTCCAGGGCTATGTGATTCCCTCAGACGCATTCTTAGGAAAGGATTAGCTCAGCATCTAGGGTTTTAAATGTACTGATTAGACCACAGAACTTTCAAGCAGGTGGCAGGCTGATGCATATATTGGCCTGGGCTGACCCATGACAGGTTTAGTTTGCTTTGGTTTGCATCAGTCACAGTGCTCTGAGTGCCTTTCAAGGCAGCGCGTGCTCCCCAGTTTTGCAGCACCACCAATTGCTGTTATCTTCAGCTCAGCCTGATGTACTGCTTCATGTTTGTGTAGTAGAGTAGTGAGCTCTGCCTTGAAGTCTCATGAATCTCTGTTTCTAGAACTGAGTGGCCTGGGGTGTTGCACATGCCCCCTAGTCACAGAGCAGGGAGAAGGCCAGGACTTCACCTCTAATCCTTGCTTGTGCCGTGGCACCCAGCTGCAGCCTCTGTGCATGATGGTGATGATGCATGGCATTTCCTATTGCAGGTTTGGTGTTAGTGAACTTGTTCACCTGTGCAAACAAGCATCTGTTGTGATGGATGCGGAGGGCAGACAATGGAAGGAGAAGGAAGATGAGGATTGTGAAAGCAGAGCAGAGAATTTCCAAGAACTCTTGAGGTCAATGTGGGCAGGTGAAGAGGAGGAAGCAGAAGCCTTGTTGAAATCCGAGGGCCTTGAAGAAGACAGAGAAAAGGTCAATGAAGCAGAAATGGAAGAAATTTATGAATTTGCAGCTACTCAGCGAAAGCTACTCCAGGGGGAAGGAGCTCCAGAGATCAAGGAGGAAACTAACCAGCTTGGGGAGGATGGTCCAGGTTCTGGGCAAATCCTAGCAAGCATCCAGGTTAAAGAACAGTCAGAAAATGCAGAACAGATGGAGTCATCTGGGCAGGGAAGAGATGAAGCCCCAGCCAAAAGGAAAGATGTGAGTCAGTCCATGTTCCTGCCACTCGAGGGCCAGTGTTCAGATGGGAAGGAGGAAGCAGGGGCCCCAAAGGAAGCGCTGGATCATACCAGCTCCTCTAGCCCCTCTCCAGGCTGCTGGGCAAAGAAAAAGGAAGGACCTTTTTTGTACTCAGTTGATGATGATGACAATGAACAGCCCTTTCCATCAACTCCAGGAGGATACCCTGAACCATCCCAAATAACAAGTGGTCACGAGACAGGCAACGGCATTATCAGAGAAAGGGAAGGGCAGAGCTCCCATCCCTCCACTCCAAGGCAGGCACCTCCATCGCACCCATGTTTCTTCTCATCGCAGCCCCCTCTGGGCAGGAGTCCCCAACAATCACAGCCTCACCCTCATCTCACAAGTGACTCATCCCCACCAACGCCCCAATCGCAGGGCAGAGTTTCCAGGGTATCCTCCCAGGACCCACCATCAAAGCAGAAGAGGGGCCGGAGCCTTCTCACACTACTTAACCATTCAGACTGCCAGAAAGGTGAAGAACATGGTTCTGCGTTGGAATGCAGAAATAAAGGGATCCTGACCTCATCAGAAAAGTCTCCATCCATTGACCTAACTCAGGCAAAACCTGGCCATGGGAGCTCCAGATCTCAGAATTTTCCATCCAGCATGAACAGAGAAGATGAGATTATCCTTTTATTGGATTCAGATGAAGAGCTAGAGCTAGAACAAACAAAATTAAAGTCAGTTTTTAATGGTTCCCTGGAAGAAGGGAAAGTTCTAGAAGTTAGCCCCAAGTTGTCTGACCTGTTCTCCATAATTGATGTTGATGCAGATCAGGAAGCTTCGCAAAGCCCACCAAGGAGAGAGGCCACAGTGCAGCAGGAGGAGGGGCAGCCATCAAAGAACCATGGCAGTGTGAGTGGCAGAGGGACGCCCCAGCTGTTCTGTAACCCCGAGAGCAGCCCTGATGAGGACAGCACCACAGACACCTCGTGGCTGGTGCCTGCCACCCCACTTGGCAATAGAAGCCATGACTGCTCATCACAGACGCGAGTCATGGGCCTCAGGTCCAGGACTTCAGCATATGAAATGGCTCAGCTCAAGCCCAGGACCCCATTAGAAAGCAGGGATGGACCCAAAGCCTCTAGTAAGTTTTCAGTAATTGTGCCCCAGACATCATCATCCTGCCTGGTCCCTGTCAATCCTAGAAGCCCTTCCAGTCCCCATCCCAGGCGCCACAGGGACTTTTCTCTGCTGGCTCCCTGTCCACCCTCAGGAAGCATCACTGATTTCAGTGGGCAGTTCCAGAAGCGCTCACTGCCTAGGCCAAGCCTGCCGAATCAGACCACAGCGAGTGAAGTGGTTGAGGTGGAAGACAGTGAAGATGAACAGGAGGTAGCCCCCCATCAGTCGAGTAGCAGCCCCCTGCTGAACAGCGCCCCCCCCATTCCAACTGATGACTGCTGTTGGCATGTTGAGCCCCTCTCACCAATTCCGATTGATAATTTGAACCTTGAGCGGACTGGCCCCCTGAGCACCAGTAGCCCAGGCTGTAGGGCTGGGGAGGCCCCAAACAGTGGTGACTGCCACTCCCCTGCACCCCTGGGTATCACCCCTATTCGAGGAAGCTGCACTGGCCAAAGGAAGTCTCGAGAGAAATCCCCTCTGGCCAGCTCCCCTGGGAGCAGCAGGCTGAGCTTCTTGAATTCAGCTCTGTGGGACGATTGGAATGGAGAAGAACAGAAGTCTCCAGAGGATCTTTCTCTGGTCCAGACACCGAGTGCTGATCAAGCTCAAAAATCAGAAGGGTTAGAGAAGCCAAGTGAGTAGTGGAGAGAGTTGTTTATCTTTAACATTCTTTTACACTAAGGGCCCAGGAGGAAATCAGTAATGACAACATGGGTGGCAATACTGAAGGGCCTGCTGACCTGAGACAAGTCTCTTCCTTGCCTTCCACACCCCTGTCCACACTTGAGGGAGAATAGGCTTGCTATCAAACATACTTCTTAGCTACTAAGTCAGGGCTTTCTAAACGTGCCTGGACCCTACAGCTCACCTGGGCACTTGTGAAAAATCTCTGCCTGTGGACCCCAGTCCAGAATACTGAACCAGCACCTCTGAGAGTCCAAGGTGCTCGTGTCAGGTGTGCCTGGAAATTGGGCAAGTGCAGTTCCTCAAAACATTAAACATAGAATTGCCATTGTGATCCAGCAATTCCACTCCTACGAGTACATTCAGAAGAATTAAAATCAAGACTCAAACAGATCCATGTACACAAATGTTCACAGCAGCTGTATTCACATTAGCTAAAAGGTAGAAACAACCCAAAGTCCCTCAACTGATTGAGTAAGTATATAAAATATTGTCTACAAAAAATAAAATATTCATCCATAAAAAGGAATGAAGCACTGACACATGCCACAACACAGGTGAACCTTGAAAACATTGTTATGTAAAAGAAGCTAGTCACAAAAGACCACATATTGTATGATTCCATTTATATGAAATATCCAGAACAGTCAAATCCATAAAGAAAGAAAGCAGATTAGTGGTTGCCAAAAACAGAGGGGAGAATGGGTGACTGTTAGGTATGGAATTTTCTCTGGGGAGATTAAGACGTTTAGCAACTAGACAGAAGTGGTCATTGCACAATGCTGTGAACATACCAAATGCCTCTGAATTACTTAATTTTATTATGTGAATTTTATCTCAAAAACAACAGGTGGGGCTGTGAAAGAGGCCTGATATGGGGCCTCAGTGGAGAATGCCACTTCCCAGCTCTTTTCAGTCATAGAGGAGAATCAAAGCACCTAGTGTAGGCCTATCACGGTGCTGCCCCCTTTCCCAGCTGGGCACATCCAGGGAGAGTCAGGAAGGGCAGGGTGGCACTGAGCAGTGACTGGTAACAGGAAAGCAGAGCTTATGGACAGAGCATCTACCTGGAACCTGGTGTTTCATTTCCTCTTAAAATCCTAGACCAGCTGGGCATCATTGACCAGCACTTTCAGCCTTGAGTGGGCATCAGAATTGCCTGGAGAACTTAAAACACATGTGGCCAGGCCCCACCCCAGAGTTTCTGCTTCAAGAGATCTGGAGTGTGACCCAGAATTTGCATTTCTAACCAGTTCCCAGGTGATGCCATGAGAACCACTGCAGGAGATTTTAGACCAGGATCCTTAATCTGAATTGTGTGTGTGTGTGACTACTTTCCCAGGGACATTTTTCTATTGAATTTTAGAGAGAGGAAGAGAGGGAGGGAGGGAGGGAGAGAGACATTGATGTGAGAGAGAAAACATCGACCAGTTGCCTCTCACAGGATCCCGACCAGGGCCAGGGATTGAACCTGCAACCCAGGTACGTGCCCTTGACCTGAATTGAACCTGAGACCCTTCCATCAGAGGGCCAATGCTCTAACCGCTGAGCCAAAATGGCCAGGGCTAGTCTGAATTTGAGGTGGGCTTTAAGAGGTGACAAACTCTGAAGTTTATATATAAAGAATGTGCAGTTTTCAGTCTGTTTTCACTGGAGTCTCAAAGGCCCCATGCTTATAAAAAGGATAAAAGCCAAGTCCATCTTTTTCTAATTGTCCCATTTATCTTTAAAATACCCATTTCTTTTTTTAAATAACAGCTTTATTGAGACATTTCCACATACTCATTGTTCTGCAACCATCACCACTAATTTCAGAACATTTTTATCACCCCAGAAATAAATCCTGTACTTATTAGTAGTCACTGCCATTGCCCTGTCACTTCTGCCCCATTCACACAGCATCAGCATTGCCCAAGGCCACCGTGGCCCTCAGTGGGTGATGCTTTCTAATAGGAAGATGATGCTAGAGTCAGACAGTCAAGGGGTGGACATAACTGCTCTCCTGGAACAAACGGGACTGGGCTTCCTTCAAGTGCATTTTTCTCTTGGTTACACCAAACAGGGTCAGAAAAGGTAAACCCAGGTTCCTCTTACTGAAACATGTTTCTTTTGTTCTACCTGGAAGGTACTAATCGGAGGAAGAACTTGCCCCCAAAAGTGCCCATAACACCAATGCCACGGTATTCCATCATGGAGACCCCGGTACTAAAGAAGGAACTGGATAGGTTGGTGGTGTTCTTGAAAGCTTGCTTATTAGTGGTCCCCTCCCTCCTGTGAGTGACCAGGCTTAGTGAGGCTGGGAGGTAAAGGACCTGCCACCAGATCCACCCTGGGCTCTGGTGTGAGGTTGCTGTGGGGAGGGGACACGTGTGCCTGCCAGCTCTCCACATGCTGTTCCCCAAATTTCCCAGGCCCCAAGAAGCTAAGAAATGAGACTCCTCCAGGTTACCCATCAGGTGACAGGTCTCCATATGTCATGTGGGTGGAGATGGGACCCTGGCCTTAACACTGAGTAAGGAGATGTGATTTTGTAAAAGAACATCAAAATGACCATATCCTGAATGCTACTCTTCACATTGGGTCAGGGGATGTCATTGCCACCACCATTGCTCAGAACATGGGGAACAGCCCTTCTGGAATAGTCTTCAGAGTAAGCTCACCTGGCACACAGGGTAGACACTAACCTCTGAATGCTCATAAAAGTCAGACTTTTGAGATTTGAGTTACACAAAGCCATTAATTTGTTGATAATTGTTTGGTCTTTGCTGAAGTTCACCTGCTTCCCCATTCAGGTTTGGGGTACGCCCTCTGCCCAAACGCCAGATGGTCCTGAAACTGAAGGAGATATTCCAGTACACTCACCAGACGCTGGAGTCAGACTCCGAGGATGAGAACCAGTCCTCACAGGTGACCCTGAAGGCTCCTTGCAGCCAGACCCATTCCACCAAGACCTCCAAGGCTTCAAGGGCAGCTGGCTGTGTCAGGTTGGAGGCCACTTCTGACCCTGTTCCCCGAAGGTTCAAGGGACCTGCTAAGACCAAGGGTACCCGACATCGAAAGCAGCAGCCTGGTGGAAGCATCCCTCGCATGTCATCAGCCGAAGAGGTGCCTCTAGGCCCTGATGGTGATGCCCAGCTTCCGGCCTCCCAGGAATCGACGGCCACCTCTGTGGATGGCAGTGACAGCTCATTAAGCTCACAGAGGTAATCAGATTGAAGGACAGGGCCAGTTGTTTCACAGGTCCTCTGCCCAGTTGGTCTGAGAGTTGGCATAAGCGAAACCTAATGGCCAAGTTCAGAAGCCCCAGTTGCCTTCTGGATTTGAACCACAGGAAATCCAGGTGGGGCTCAAGGGCAGTCCCTGTGGACCTCCTGAACAATCCTTTGGAGCGCCCACATCCTCAACCCACAGGATGCTCCCTTGAGTGGGCCAGCCCAGTGTGCCTTCTTGGTGGGGGGCCTACCACTGTTGATGGAAGTTTCTGGTTAAGGACAAGATCCTACTCAGACCAGCAACTAGAGTGCCAGGGACACAGCACTGGGGAGTCATCCGTGCCATGTGCCAGGCTCCACAGGGCACATAGAAACACTCCTTTCTCAAATAGGCTCCTGGTCTTGGGGGGCTGGAGGGAAGGAGTACCACAAAATATTAATACCTGGTTCTTTTCAGTTCTTCCTGTGAGTTTGGAGCGGCCTTTGAGTCTGCAGGAGAAGATGAGGATGAGGAGGGGGTCAGTGCTTCGCAGGCGGCTGTGCAGGCAGTGGCCACAGAGGAGGCAGTGAGGCGCTACATCCGCTCCACACCGGCACTCTACCGCAAGGTCCTGCTGTACCAGCCCTTTGAGCTGGTGGAGCTGCAGGCTGAGCTGAAGCAGCAGGGCATCCGCATGGCCACAAGGAAGCTGCTGGATTTCCTGGATGCCCACTGTATCACCTTCACCACTGCCGCGGCCCGGAAGGAAAAGTTTGAGAGGAAGAGGCGGCAGCCCATGGGCAAGAAGAAAAGGGTCAGAACTGACCGGCCCGCCCCCCACTCTCCACCCATGGCCATCAGCAGCCTGTGATGTGACCTGTAGCCCCTTCAGCAAGCTAGGCCTCTACAAGCATTTCTGGGCCTTGGGACCATATCTGCTCCCCCTGTGAAAATGATGGTGGCACTGATGTGGATCAGCTTCCTTTCCACTCCCTTTCCTGGAGTGGTATTCAGAGCATGTCACCCACTGGATTTAGGGCTCCTGGCCTCCTCCCTCTATTGGTGCCCACTGTTTGTTTCCCTTTAACCCTGTTGGGCCAGTGTGTGTTTCTGAAGGGCAGAGGGCCTCCACCAGCTGGCAAGCGTGAGGCCTGACTTGACACATCTTTTGCTCTCTATATCCATCAGTTGCAGTATGTCCATTCTTGATGTGGATGCCCAGGTCCAGTCTGCCCTGTCCGTCTCCCTTTTCAGTACTTGTGCTGTAATCCTAGCCTCTACCAGCAGACCAGGCATCCACAGACCTTCCACACTGCCATGCCCCAGGTACTCTGCTGGCCCAACCATCCTGCCCAGACACCTTTCATTGTCACCAGCAGTCTCCAAACTGGCCAGTGCAGAAGAGCCCAGCATAGCTCTCCAGTCCCCGGAACAAGCATGCTCATTGTGACCTGGTTTGGTTGATGTGTGTTAAAGCTGCCTCCAGCCTCAGGAACAGTGTGGAACACAGGTAAGGCCTGGAAAAGAAGGAGAGTTTGAGTCTGCATCTTTGTGAATGTCTTGTCTGTTTTAAATACAGTGTAGTACATTTTATATGATATGCAATAAAAAGAAAAATGCTTTATGAAACACTTCTAAATTTTCGACTCTAAAAAAATACCAAGGGAAACTGGCTATGAGCTTCACCCACAGCTCCCTGCTGTCCTCAGAGTGTGTTTGCAGAAGGCCTTTGTGCCTGTTCTTTATCTCAAGGGGTAACCCAGGCCTGCTGGCCCCTCATTTCACTTCAGTTCTGAGATAATAGATGTTCGTTCCTCCACAGAAACACTTCTAAATTTTCGACTCTAAAAAAATACCAAGGGAAACTGGCTATGAGCTTCACCCACAGCTCCCTGCTGTCCTCAGAGTGTGTTTGCAGAAGGCCTTTGTGCCTGTTCTTTATCTCAAGGGGTAACCCAGGCCTGCTGGCCCCTCATTTCACTTCAGTTCTGAGATAATAGATGTTCGTTCCTCCACACGTTTGTCTGTTCATTTACCCACATTGAGTGAGCCCTTACTAGGTAATGAGCTCTAGCCCTTGATGCTCAAAGAAGGCCCAAGGCTCCACAGCCTTACCTGGACTTTGTTACAGATGCAGGCTCAGGCCGTCAGACCCACTGAATTAGAATCTGCATCTTTTTTTTTTGGTACATGCCTCTAGCGGGAACCGAACCTGGGACTTTCTGGTTTGCAGGCCGATGCTCCAACCGCTGAGCCAAATTGACTAGGGCAGAATCTGCATCTTAATAGGACGAGTTTGTGAGGCCTGCTCTGGCCTGGGTGCAGGATCCTGGGAGGGAGGGAAACAGGTGGAGAAGACAGACAGTGGCCTGTCCTGTGCCCAGCTTGAGGGTCAGTGCTCAGGTGGCCTGAAGGGACACCTTCCTGGAGAGGGGCTTTGTGAACACATTTCAGGGAGGTGTATGGGGTTCCTTGAACATGTGTCCTGGCGTGTGACCAGGTAGAGAGGACCTGGTCCTCCCTGTACATGCTGCCCAGGGGCAAATGATCAGAGGAACACCAGGGCTCAGATCATACAGCTAATGGCAGATGCTGCTTTGATCAGACTCAAGATGGAGTCTGGCCTGTTTCAGAAGATGCCACGTGTTTCTTAGAGAAAGGGCTTGGTCTCTAGTATGGACTGTTTTAGAGAAGTGAGATGGAGTCAGGAAGGTAGGAGGCAACGGAGTCTTTGCTCAGCTTCACTGCCCCATGGTGGAGACCATGGACCCAGATGCAGTGGAGACTGCAGACTCAGACGTGGTTGATACATGCAGCTTTGGATGTGGTCCCCTGAGAGAAGCCTAGAAGCCCTCACTCCTGGGAAGTGATTCCAGACTACAGAACATTACCAACTCCAGGTTGTTAAGGAGATGTTGGGGGAGAAGTTAAAAGAGGTAAAAAGCTTAAGGCCAGGAACAAAGGGAAGGCAAAGCCTTATGGCCCAATACGCTGGCTGGTCAGGTTTGCAATGGTGTGCCCTCCAGAAGCCATCAGGGAGTCAGCAGTGGGCCTGGCCAGGGCTCCAGTCCCAGGCTTGAACCCATGTGCAAAGCAGGAAATTGGGTTAAAAACCAGCCACTGCAGTCCCGCCAGTGTGGCTCAGTGGTTGAGCATCGACCCATGCACCAAGAGGTCGCCGGTTTAATTCCCTGTCAGGGCACATGTCCAGGTTGTGGGCCCGATCCCCAGTGGGGGGCATGCCGGAGGCGGCCAGTTGATGTTCTCTCTCATTGATGTTTCTCTCTCTCTCTCTCTCTGTCTCCTTTCCTCTCTAAAATCAATAAAGGAAAAAACACACAACACAAATGAAACCAAAAAAGACCTCGAATAGCCACAGCAATCTTGAAAAGGAAGAACAAAGTTGGAGGGATCACATTACCAGATTTCAGGTTATACTACAAAGCCACTGTAATCAAAACAGCCTGGTACTGGCACAAGAACAGGCATATAGACCAGTGGAACAGAACAGAGAACCCAGAAATGGACCCAAGGCAATACGCTCAATTAATATTTGACAAAGGTGACAAGAGCATACAGTGGAGTAAGGACAGCCTCTTTAATAAATGGTGCTGGGAAAATTGGACAGCTACATTCAGAAAAATGAAACTAGACCATCAACTTACACCCTACACAAGAATAAACTCAAAATGGATAAAAGACTTAAATGTGACTCATGAATCCATAAAAATCCTAGAAGAAACTGTAGGCAACAAAATTTCAGACATCATACGCAGCAGAATTTTCACTGACACATCACCTAAGGCAATAGAAACAAAGGAGAAAATGAACACATGGGACTACATCAAACTCAAAAGCTTCTGCACAGCGAAAGATACAATCATCAAAACAGAAAGGCTACCCACTGTATGGGAGATCATAATTGCCAATGATACATCAGATAAGGGGTTAATTTCCAATATATATATATAGAGTGCTCATACAACTCCACAAGAGGAAGACAAAGAACCCAATTAAAAAATGGGCAGAGGAACTAAATAGACACCTCTCCAAACAGGACATACAAATGGCTAAGAGACATATGAAGAAATGCTCATCATCACTAATCATCAGAGAGATGCAAATTAAAACAACAATGAGGTATCACCTCACACCTGTCAGAATGGTCGCCATCAACAAATCATCAAACAAGTGTTGGCGAGGGTGTGGAGAAAAGGGGACTCTAGTGCACTGCTGGTGGGAATGCAGACTGGTGCAGCCACTATGGAAAACAATATGGTGTTACCTCAAAAAATTAAAAATTGAACTTCCATTTGACCCAGTGCTCCCACTTCTAGGAATATACCCTAAGAAGCCTGAAACACCAATCAGAAAGAATATATGTACCCCCATGTTTGTAGCAGCACTATTTACAATAGCTAAGATCTGGAAACAGCCCAAGTGTCCATCAGTAGACGAATGGATAAAAAAGCAGTGGTACATATACACAATGGAGTACTACGCAGCTGTAAGAAAGAACATGGAGGGACCTGGAAAGTATCATCTTAAGTGAAACAAGCCAAACAGAGAAAAACAAGTTTCATATGATCTCACTTATTTGTGGAATATAATGAACATAACAGTCTGAGGAATGGGGTAGTCCCAGAGACGCGGAAGTGGGGTACAGACTGACAATCCCCAGAAGAGGGGGTGGTGGGGAGAGATAAACCACAGAACTTATATGCATGTATGCATGAACAGTGGACATGGACAACAAAATGGGGACAGGGCAGGGTGGTAGGGGGAGGGGGGAATCAGTGGGGGAAAAGGAGAAACATCTGTAACAAAAATTAATAAAAACAAAAACAAAAAACCAACTACTGCAATATAGAAACCTCCACAAGCAGAGTATCAGCAGTAACCAGGGAAAGAACCTTGACCCTTCCATAGAAATTAGACCTGACTCGGGCACTGGGAACTTAAGGCCAGTTGATGGTTGAAAAGAAAAGCAGTAGAGCTGCCCTCTCTCAGTGCTTGCAGCAAGGCTGGAGGAGCCAGACCTGCGATGGGCCTCGTGGTGGATAGTGGGTGCAGGAGTTCCCTTCCAGAAGCTCTGACCTGCCATGAAGGGGACATAGTACAAGAAGAAAGCAGACTGAGTCTGAAAGAGTGAAACATTCACTACTCAGCAAAACTGTGACACCCACACTTTGCTGTGATGTGACGATCTTCTGGGCCTGTCCCACTTCCTGTGGCCCAGACACCACATGGGCATCATCACTCAAGGCTATTAAAAGAGAACCACCACCCAGCTCTAGCAGGGCCCAAGCAAGGGAGTTCCAGGGGCCTGCACAACTCGGGCAAGGCCCCGCCCCTACAGGCAGGAAGCCTCAAGCTGTCGCTGAGTTGGCAAGGGCCCAGGCTACTGCCTGTCGTTGGGCTGACCACAGCTCTGGGTGGACAGAAAGCTCCAGAGTGAGAACAACCAGGGAGACACTGCCTCACACCTACAAACACCGTCAGGAGAGTCAGGAGAAAGACCCCTAACTTCTCACAGAGGAGCCAGCAGAGGGAGCCCATGGAAGTTGGGGAGGAAAGGTGTTGGCCTGGAAGCACTGACTCTTGAATGTTCCCTGAGTTCCCCATGGAGGAGGCTGTCTCCTCGTGTACTCAGGATCCATCCACTCTGAGTTGTGAAAGGAGGAACGGAGGGGGCCTCCTGGCCTCTTTCAGGTGACAGATACCCCAGGCCCCTGCGGTTTCCAACATCCTGTGGGTGGCCTGGTTTCTGCTGCCTTCGCTGCACCTCAAGACTGAGGCTGCAGCCACCGGTCTGTGTTCTGCCTTCCTGGAGCTTCAACAGGCATCCCCAGGGCAGCCACTGTGTGTCCCCCAGCACCTGGCAAGTTTCTGGGTGTTCAGAAATCACTGATGGGAGGGAAGGGAACATAGAGTATGCCATCATAAAGAGCACTTCTTATCTGCTGCCTCAGTGTCCTCCCCTGTCCTCTATCACCCCCACACAGCTTTTGAGAAACGGCCAATACAAGCTCATACCTCCTCCCACGTCCCCTTACACACGGGTTGCTGCATGCAGCCCAAAACACTACTCTCTTGCTCTACAATCATCACTGACTCCCACTTGCTTGCTGAGAAAGACTGTCACTTGGCTCCCACCTTGTCACCTGCTTCTCTCAGTGGCTTGCTCCCTGTCACTGGAGGATGTCTGGATGTCCTGTACTTTTCCTCTATTGTAACTTTTCTCATGTTTTTCACTCTGGGCCAATTCCTCCCCCTCACACCTACCAATCAATCGTACAGCCCACGTGCTAAGGTCCAGCTCTAGGAGCCTGAGTGAACTGCCACATTCTGCTGTTTCAGGGTGCAGGTGACCTGCCTTAATCACAGGAAGACATTGTGGGGTATAGGTGGGTTGAAGGAAAGCAAGGGGATTAGAAAGGGAGATGAGAGCCACAGCGTATCAGAGCATGCTGGCCTGGAAGTGAGGGGACACAGGTCTAGCCCCAGAGAGGTCAGCTTCCCTCTGCATGGTCTTGAGCAAGTCACTGAATATCCTCACCACTCACCTGCTTTCCCTACAAACCCCCCAAAAGCAAAGGTCTGCTGATAGTGAGTCTGTTTTCCTTTGTGGCTTTGACTGGACCACTGTCTCCTGTGCATCAAGTCTGAAGGGGTGCTGGGTCCTCAAATCAAGACCCTGGTGGCACCCTCTGCCTCTCTGACTTGTGGAGCAGTCAGTAACAAAGCTAGAGAACCAGCAAGGCAGCCGTGGTTCATTGATTTGTCTGAGAGGCTGTTGGCTTTTGAAATCAGACAGGAAGGAGGGTTGAGGTGGAGCCAACACAGGAAGAGGTGAAGAGTCTAGCTGCTGTGACAACCAGTTGGCTCAGGGACTGCAGGAGCTGGTGGGCTGTATCCCTGCTACCCTGAGTGGGCTTTATTCCTGCCCTGGACGGGTCCTGAGAGCTCAGGCACCAGCCAACTGGCCACAGAGAGAACCAGAACATCCCCACCACTGCCCAGCTGTCTCCACTGGAGCAGGGATAAGCCTGGGAGCACTGGGATGGAGCACCCTCTGGCCCCTTAGTATTGGCATCCCTGAGGCAACAAAACCCAGAAGGTAAGTAGAATCCAGGCTGCTTCAGTGCAAGATGATGGAGGAAGAGGAGGCAGCTAGCAGGAAGGACCGTGACTTTTGAGGCTGAGTTGTTCTGGGGAGGGGTGGCTGGGGAAACTCCAGAAAAGTGTCCCCATGGGTGCCAGGAGCTGCTGAACAGGACTAGTTTATGGTGTGGAATAAACAAATGTGCCCAAAGACAGCAAAAGGGACAAAACCTAGCTCCCCAGGTACCAATGATGGCACAGGAGGAGCAGGAAGTAGCTGGAAAGTGCTGCAGGCAGGCAAAAGGGATGCTGAGCAATGCAGCCCACTAGTTAAACTTGGAACCAGCAGACCTGGGTACCATTCCTGCACCGCCTTCCGCTGTAACATGGAGGTGACAGTATCAGACCTACCCCAGGGTCCTGAAGGCCCAGGGAGGCAGTGAGGGTGGGGTGGGGTCTGGTACTCAGTGCCTGCTCCATAAATGCTGCCCTCCTGCTGAGTGAGCAACCCCAGGGGTCTCTCCCAGCCCCACTCTTGGTGCAGATGAGGTTCATCATGCTGAGAGGAACAGTAACCATGGAGGCCTTCTCGGAAGAGGCACTGCTGAGCCAAGCCAGGGGTGGCTGTTTGTTGTGGGGTCCTCCCCTAAGGCCAGGCTAGTGGAGCCCCAGGGTTCCTCCCACTTCCCTCAGCGGAGGCACGTTTTCCCCAAGCCCAAGGGCTCACTCTTGACCTTCAGATTCCAGGTGGGGGTACACATTGGGTATCCCCTCCTCTGTCCCAGAGGCTCTGGGCTGCCCAGCATTGAGCCTGTCCCATCTTCCTACTGGGACTACTGGGACACCTAACCATGCCATTCCCTCCTCTGGGATAGGTTGTTTGGTCTCAAGTCCGGAGAGAGGAACATCCAAGAAACTGTGGCCTGAGATATGGGCACCCCAGGTAGGAGGTCATCGCCGCGGGCTCCCAACAGTCACCCAGTGCAGGTGGGCAAAGTGGAGGCCACAGTTCATACACAGGCCAAGCAGACAGCTAGGACTGAGGCCCCGGAGAGGGAAGCATAGGACAAGATGAGACATTGTCAGAGTCAAGGAGTAAATTGGGACCTGGGTCTTCTCAGGGGTGAAGCAGAAGCCCAAGGGACAGGGTCTAAGCAACATCAACAATAGGAACACAGGTCTTTAGCTCTGCCCTGCCCCACAGATGAAGCTCTGGGGAACTGTGTGGGAATTAGGGCGCCTGGCTCCATGGAAGCGGCACTGGTCCCGCAATTATCCATCTAGCCTTGCCCTTCACCCTCCAGCTCACCCTCTTGAGACTGAAAGCCTCCGGCATTTAAATCCCCAAAGGTGACCTGAGGCCCACTCGTCCTTAGTCCTCCTCTCTTGAAGCTGCTGCTCTCACTGGAAGCTGTGTGCACTGGACAGGGTCTACCTGTTGTCCCTGGTGACGAGTGTGGCCACTGGACCTCACCCACTCAAGGGCCTGTGGTAGGTTCTACCCTGCAGGAGTGGCATCTGGAGCCAGGTAGCCGCCCCATTGAGGGAGACCCCTTGTTAGCCCCTGATGCTGGCCTTTGGAGGTCTTGGGAGTGAAGTGCTTCCTGACCCACCTGCTGGAGTCTCCTCCTGTCCTCATTGAGACAAGGTGTCCAAAGGTAAAGGCTCAGTTGGGAAGAAGGGGTCTTATCTGATTGGGGGCCTAAGTAGGAGTGCCAGGTAAAACAATGAGGTTTTAAAAAAGCGTATAAGTGTATCCCAAGTATTAAATAGGATATACTTATACTAAAAGAATTATTTGTTGTTTATCTGAAATTCAAATTTCACTAGGTGTCTTGTATCTTTGCCAAATCTGGCAACGCTAAGCCCGAGGTCAGTGGGGTAAGAAAGATGGATGTCTGCTAAAGAGGGAGTGTTGAACCCCAACACTGGGAGGCTAATGGGACCACAGAAGAAGGAGAGCTTACTCCTCCCACCCTCCCAGGCACAGACCCTGTCTTTTCCTCATCCTTCACTCCTGCCTGCTGTTGTCCCTCCTTTGTCACTTTCCCAGACTCTCTGGTACAGTGGTTTGCAACTCGGGCTGCTTATTAGAATCACCTGGGTAGCTTTAAAATATATCCACAGACCAGTTAAATCTCTGGGTGGTTGGGCAATTAAAAGCAGTGGCGTTTAAAATAGCACTCTGGCCCTGGCCGGTTTGGCTCAGCAGTTAGAGCGTCGGCCTTCGGTCCAGAGAGACCCGGGTTCAGTTCCTGCTAAGGACATGTACCTCGGTTGCAGTTTGTCCCCGGCTCTGATTGGGTCATGTGGGTCTCTCTCCCTCCCACTCTATCTGAACAAAAAATAAAAAAATGTCCTCGGGTGAGGAAAGAAAGAAAGAGAGAGAGAAAGAGAGAAAGAGAGAGAAAGAAAGAAAAAGAAAGAAAGAAAGGAAGGAAGGAAGGAAGGAAGGAAGGAAGGAAGGAAGGAAGGAAGGAAGGAAGGAAGGAGGGAAGAAAGAAAGGAAGGAAGAAAGGAAGGAAGAAAGGAAGGAAGGAAGGGCACTCTGGCCCGGCCCATGTGGCTCAGTGGTTGAGCATCAACCCATGCACCAAGCTGGGTTGCCGGTTCAATTCCTGGTCAGGGCAGATGCCCAGGTTATGGGCAAAATCCCCAATGGGGGGCATGCAGGAGGCAGCCAGTCAATGTTCTCTCTCAGAGATGCTTCTATCTCTCTCTCCCTCTCCCTTTCTCTCTCTCTAAAATCAATAAAGAAAAAAAAATTTTAAAAAATGAAATAAAATAAAAATAGTACTCCAGCTTTGGCCAGTTTGGCTCAGTGGTTAGAGCACTGGCCTGCAGACTGAAGGGTTGTGGGTTCGATTCCCAGTCAAGGGCGTGAGCCTGGATTGAAGGTTCAATCCGCAGGCCTAGTCAGGGTCATGTGGAAGGCAACCGATCGATGTGTCTCTCTCACATCAATGTTTCTTTCTCTTTCTCTCCCCTTCCCTCCCTTCCACTCTGTCTAAAAATCAATGGAAAAATATCCTTGGGTGAGGATTAAAAAAAATAGCACTCCATTTTTAACAAACTATAGAAATGATCCCTGAAAGTATAGTCTCAGCACTCCATTTTTTAAAAAGAAGGCTCGCCCTGGCCGGTTTGGCTCAGTGGTTGGAGCATCGGTCTGTGGTCCAGAGAGACCCGGGTTCGGTTCCCGCTAAGGGCGCATACCTCTGTTGCAGTTTGTCCCTGGCCCTGGATGGGTCGTGTGGGTGGCAACCACTCCATGTGGCCCTTTCACGTCGATATTTCTCTCTCTCTCTCTCCCTCCCATTCTATCTGAACAAAAATGGAAAAATGTCCTCGGGTGAGGATAAAAAAAATTTTTTTTAGAGAAAAAAAAAAAAAAAGAAGGCTCATATTATCTAGCAAGTCCATTTCTGGGTATATTAATTAATAATAATTAAAAGAAGGGTCTTAAGCCTGGCCAGTGTGTCTCAGTGGTTGATCATTGACCCATGCACCAAGAGGTCGCCAGTATGATTCCCAGTCAGGGCACATGCCCAGGTTCTGGGCCCGATCCTCAGTGGGGGGCATGCAGGAAGCGGCCAATCGATGTTCTCTCTCATCAGTGTTTCTGTCTCTCTCTTCCTCTCTCTCTAAAGTCAACAAAGAAAAATAAATTTAAAAAAAAGAAGGGTCTTATACAGATATTTGTACACCCATGTTTCTAGCTGCATCATTCACAAAAGTAAAAAAAGTGGAAACAAAACAAGTATCCATAGACAGATGAATGAATAAACAAAATGTGGTCTTTCAGTAAATAGAATATTATTTAGCCGCAAAAAGGAATGAAATTCTGAAAGTGTTACAACACAGGCGAACCTGAAAAACATCAGGCTCAGTGAAAGAGGTCAGAAGCAAAAGGACAAATACTATATGATTTCAATTATATGAGGTACCTAGAGTTGTCAAATTCATGTTGAAAGTAGAATGGTGAACCATACACGTTTTCCTTCAGTTCAGGAGTCTCAGATTCACCGAAGTCCACCCAAATGTCCCCTCTATTGTTCTCAGGGTCCCACTTCTTCCAAATCAACACCTTAAATTTTATACGAAGGCGTGTTACTGCAGCCTGCAGGATCAAATTCTGGGTTATGTTTTCAGTTTCATTCTTATGGCTACAGGATATTAAAGATATCATTTCTGGCCATCAGAAAATAAAAATTATAATAATTTTTTAAAAAAGAAAGTAGAATGGTGGGTGCCAGGGTCTGGGAAAGGGGAAATGAATGGGGAGTTCGTGTTTAATGAGCACAGATTTTATATTTGGGAACATGAAAAACTTCTAGAGGTACATGTTGGTGATGGTTACACAACACTGCAAATGTAGTTAATACCACTGAATTGTACACTTAAAAAAGGTTAAAATGGCCCTGGCCGGTTTGGCTCAGTGGTTGGAGCTTCGGCCCGCGGACCAGAGAGTCCCAGGTTCGGTTCCCGCTAAGGGCACGTACCTCGGTTGCAGTTTGTCCTCGGCCCCGGTTGGGGTCATGTGGGTGGCAGCCACTCGATGTGTCTCTCTCACATCAATGTTTCTCTCTCTCTTCCTCCCTGTCTCCCTCCTTCTCTATCTGAAGATAAATGCAAAAATGTCCTCTGGTGAGGATAAAAAAAAAAAAAAAAAGGTTAAAATGATAAATTTTATGTTATACATATTTTACTATAATAAAAAATTAAATTAAACATATAGTTGTCCAGAAAATGTCCTGCCACAACTGAGAACCACTGAGCCTGGCCCTTCTTTAACATGATCCCCTCTTCCTTCTGGCCACTGCCTTGCCCTCAGCAGTAGCATAGTTTGTCACCTGATGGGTGTACCTGGCCATGGTCCACCTCTGGGCTATCCCTGATACCACCCAGTCCAACAGCAGGACAGAGATCCTAGTTGTGCTAAGAGACTGCAATAGCATTGCTTCACTTTGGTTTATATACATTTAAATTTTTAGGTACCTGCTAGCATAACTTTTTAAAAATTGAGGTATAACTTACAGAGAGTAAAGTGAGGTCAATGGATTTTTATATGTGTATACATCTGTGTCTACACCATCCAGATCAAAATTCAGAAGTTACCAACACTCTAGAAGGCTCCCTCATGCCCCTGTCCATTCAGAATCACCCCCAAGAGTAACCCCTAGCTTGGCTTCTGTTATGTCAGATTGGTTGGGCCTTACTTTAAACTCCCCGTAAACGGGATCACAGGGTGTGTTCTCTTTAGTGTCAGCCTTCTTTCACTCAACATGTCTGCGAGAATCAGCCATATTGTTGAGTGTGTCAGTAGTTTATTCTTTTTCATTACCATGTTGAATTTGATTGTATGAACATACTAAAAAAAAATCCCATTCTATTGTTGCTGGACATTGGTTGTTTCTACTTTTTTGGACATTATGAGTAAAGTTACTATGAACATTCTAGCACTGTGTTTGGTGGACACTCATTTCTGTTGGGTGTATATATATATACCCAGAAGGGGAATTGCTGGGTCATGGAAATATGCTTATTTATCTTTATTTCTACCTAACATTTTTCTAAAGTAATTTTTATTTGCATTTCTCTGGTGACTAGTGATATTCTCTTTTTTCTGTGTCTTCAATTTTTTGGCTCTTTTTTTTTTTAAATCCTCACCCAAAAATACTTTTTCCATTGAGTTTTAGAGAGAGTGGAAAGGAGGGAAGAAGAGGAGAGAAAGAGAGAAACATTGATGTGAGAGAGACACATCGATTGGCTACCTCCCACATGTGCCCTGACCAGGACTGGGGGCGCCCTTTACTGGGAATTGAACCCGAGACCCTTTGGTCCAAGGGCTGACACTCTAACCACTGAGCCACACTGGCCAGGGCTTGGCTCCTTTTTTAATTGCGTGGTCTGTTTCTTACTAATTTTCTGAAGGTGTTTGGGACATCTCCTAATCAGTGATTTGCTTTTTCATCCTATAAACACTTTCTTTCTTTCTTCTTTTAATCTTTACTGTTGAGAGTATTACAGATGTCCCCCCTTTTTTCCTCCATTGCCCCCCTCTTCCCAGTTTCCATTCCAACCCAGGCCTTCACCACCCTGTATTCAGGGTAATACCCATGTGTTCATGGGTAATACACATATGCATGTAAGTTAAAGGCTGTCTTCTAATGACAGATATTACCAATTTTAATGAATACCAATGTATCATTCTTTCCTTTCATAGTTATTACTTTTTGTATTCCATTTAGTCTTTACCTAGCCCAACTTTATACAGATATTCTCTTGTATTTTTTCTAAAGTCTTGATTGTATTAGTATTTACATTTAGATCTATGATCTAGCTTAAGTTAATGTTTGTGTATGGTGTGAGGTATGGATCAAAGTTTACTTTTCCAATATGAATATTTCAATAGCCAGCACAATTTAATGCAAAACCATCTCTCCACTGAATTGCACTGGTGCCTTGTTATAAATCAGGTGACCATATATGTGTGGGTCTATTTCTGGATCCTCTGTTTCATTGCAATGTCCTATCTTGATATTGTTTAGTGTAAGTTCTCCAGCTTTGTTCCTTTTCAAAATTATTTTGGCTATTCCAGGGTCTTTTGCATTTACTTATATGTTTTAGAATCAGCTTGCCAATTTCCCCTCTTCCCTTCAATCAAAAACAGCCTGCCTGGATTTTTATTGGGATGTCATTCAACCTCTAGGTCAATTTGGGAAGAATTAACATCTTAATAATATGGAGTTGTCCAATCCATGAACATGGTAAATCCCACCTTTAGCTCTTCTTTAATTTCTCTTAGTATTGTTTTATAGTTTTCAGTGTAGAAGTCATGCAAACTTTTTTGCTAATTTATTCCTATATATTTGATTTTTTTTTTTTATTCTCACCCGAGGATATTTTTCCATTTTTTGTACAGATAGAGTGGGAGGGAGAGAGAGGAAGGGAGAGAGAGAGAAACATCGACGTGAAGGGACACATTGAGTGGCTGCCACCCGCACGACCAACCAGGGCCGGGGACAAACTGCAACCGAGGTACGCGCCCTTAGCGGGAACCGAACCCGGGTCTCTCCGGACCGCAGGCCGATGCTCTAACCACTGAGCCAAACTGGCCAGGGCCCTATATATTTGATTTTTAAATAGTATTTAAAATGTTTACTTTCAATTTTATTATTGCTAGTAAGAAGAAGTATAACTGACATTTGTGTTCAGAAACCTTGCTATCTACAAGAGACTAGCTTGAGATTCAAAGACACAAATAAGTTGAAAGTAAAAGGATGGAAAAAGACATTCCATGAAAAGAGTAACCAAAAGAGAACAAGGGTGGCTACACTGACACCAGAAAAAATAGACTTTAAATCAAAAGAGAGACAAATAAGGACATTATATATTAATGAAAGGTACATAATGATGAACCATCAAAACTTATGAAGCAAAAACTGACATAATGGACAGTACAATAATAGTCAGTGATTTCAATACTTCACTTACAATAATAGAAAGAACAATCAGACAAGAGACAAATAAGAAAATAGAAGATAACACAATAAGCCAACTAGATCTAACAGACACATGCAGATCACTCTACCTAACAACAATAGAATACGCATTCTTCTCAAGTGCACATGGGACATTTTCTAAGTTAGAACATATATTAGGCCACAAATTAAGTCTTAACAAATTTTAAAAGATATATATATATATATATATATATATATATATATATATATATATATCAAGTATCCTCTCCAACCACACGTGATGAAGTTAGAAATCAATAACAAAAGGAAACCTGGAAAATTAGCGAAATTTGTGGAAACTAAACAACATACTTTAAAATAACTAATGTAGCCCTGGCCGGTTTGGCTCAGCTGTTGGAGCGTCGGCCTGTGGTCCAGAGAGACCCAGGTTCAGTTCCCGCTAAGGGCATGTACCTTGGTTGCAGTTTGTCCCCAGCCCTGGTTGGGTCGTGTGGGTGGCAGCCACTTGATGTGTCCCTTTCACGTCAATGTTTCTCTCTCTCTCTCTCTCTCTCTCTCTCTCTCCCCCCCCCCTCCCTCCCTCCCACTGTATCTGAACAAAGAATGGAAAAATGTCCTCGGGTGAGGATAAAAAAAAATAAATAATAAAATAAAATAACTAATGTATTAAAGAAGAAACCACAGAGGAAATTAGAAAATACTCAGAGATTAATGAAAATGAAAACACAACATACCAAACTTATGGGACACAGTGAAAGTGGTGCTAAGGGGGAAATCAATAGCTATAAACACTTATATTAAGAAACAATAGCCCTAGCCGGTTTGGCTCAGCGGTTGGAGCGTTGGCCTGTGGACCAGAGAGTCCCGGGTTCGGTTCCCACTAGGGGCATGTACCAAAAAAAAAAAAAACAGAAAAGAAAGAAACAATTAAGATCTCAAATTAACAACCTAACTTTACAACTTAAGAAACTAGAAAAATAAGAACAAACTAAACACAAAACTAGCAATAAAAGAGGAGACAGTAAAGATTAGAGTAGATGTAAATGACATATAGAATACATAAACAATAGAGAAAAGTCAATGACACCAAAAGCTGGTTCTTCAAAAAAATCAACAAATATGACGAACTTTACGCTAGATGAACTAAGAAAAAACAGAAAATACTCAAATTACTAAAATTAGAAACAAAAGCTAAAATTAGAAACGAAAGTGGGGAAATTACTACCCATTTAACAGAAATAAAAAAGATTATAAGACTTCCGGTCAAGATGGCAGCATAGGTAAACGAAGTAGGTATCACGTCCTCCCACAACCACATCAAAGTTACAACTAAACTACAGAACAACTATTATTCAAAACCACCTGAAATCGAGCTGAATGGAAGTCCTACAACTACGGAATTAATGCAGCAGCCACATCGAGACTGGTAGGAGGGGTGGAGGCGGACAGGCTGGTCCCACACCAGGATAAAAATCAGGAGGAGCCCTGGCCAGTTTGGCTCAGCGGTTAGAGCGTCAGCCTGCGGTCCGGAGAGACCCGGGTTCGGTTCCCGCTAAGGGCATGTACCTCGGTTGCAGTTTGTCCCCGGCCCTGGTTGGTCGTGCGGGTGGCAGCCACTCGATGTGTCCCTTCACGTCGATGTTTCTCGCTCTCTCTCCCTTCCTCTCTCTCCCTCCCACTCTATCTGTACAAAAAATGGAAAAATTTCCTCGGTTGAGGATTAAAAAAAAAAAAAAAAATCAGGAGGATACCTGGCTGGGAAGGTCCTCCCTGAGGACTAAGGGGTCCCCGTCCCACACCAGGCACCCCGCTCAGGGTTCCAGTGCCAGGAAGAGAAGTCCCCATAACTTCTGGCTGGAAAAATCAGTGGGAACTGAGGCTCAGGGAGGCTGAGGTGGCTGGAGCCCCAGGCAGCTCCTTAAAGAGCTTGTGCACGAACTTATCAGACTCACTCCCTCTATGCTTGGAGGGGAGGCTGCTTGAGGGGCGCCAGAGACATACAGGGAAGAACGGAGCTGTTTGGCTTTGGAGCGAGGGCTGGAGAGGGGGCTTTCTCTGGGACAAACGTGCTGTCAGAGGCCTTTGTTCCTTTGGTGAGCCCTTCCCTGGGGCGGCAGAGAGTCTCCATATCTGAGACTCCAGCAACCTGGCTCACACTGGTAGCCCCGCCCTGGTGATTTTCTGAGGCCCCACCCCATTCAACTTTCAGGCCTACCCAAGCTCTTGCCAGTTGCTTCACCATAGGATTGGCCTGTCTTGGATCCTGCTTCAGGTTTTACTAAATTCTTTCAAACAAGCAGCATCTGGTCTCAAATAATCCCATACCGCCCTGGCCGGTTTGGCTCAGCGGTTAGAGCGTCGGCCTGCGGTCCTGAGAGACCCGGGTTCGGTTCCCGCTAAGGGCACGTACCTCGGTTGCAGTTTGTCCCCGGCCCTGGTCGGTTGTGCGGGTGGCAGCCACTCGATGTGTCCCTTTCACATCGATGTTTCTCTCTCTCTCTCCCTTCCTCTCTCTCCCTCCCACTCTACCTGAACAAAAAATGGAAAAATGTCCTCAGGTGAGGATAAAAAAAAAAAAAAAAAAAAAAAAAAAAAAAAATCAAATAATCCCATACCTCTCGTTAATACACAGAAACAAACACAGGGAGGCAGCCAAAATGAGGAGACAAAGAAACAGGTCCCAAATGAAAGAACAGAACAAAACCTCAAGAAAAGAACTAAGCGAAATGGAGATAAGCAACCTAACAGATGCTGAGTTCAAAATACTGCTTATAAAGATGCTCAGTGAACTTAGTGAGGGCCTCAAGAGCATAAAAAAGGACCAGTTAGAAATGATAGCCCTGGCCGGTTTGGCTCAGCAGTTAGAGCATCGGCCTGCGGTCTGGAGGGACCCGGGTTCGGTTCCCGCTAAGGGCATGTACCTCGGTTGCAGTTTGTCCCTGGTCCTGGTTGGTCGTGCGGGTGGCAGCCACTCGATGTGTCCCTTTCACGTCGATGTTTCTCTCTCTCTCTCTTCCTCTCCCTCCCACTCTATCTGTACAAAAAATGGAAAAGTGTCCTCGGGTGAGGATAAAAAAAAGAAAAGAAATGATGGAGGCACAGATAGAAACAAAGGAGGCTTTAACTGAAATAAAGAATAATTTACACAGATACAATAGTAGAGTATGTAAATCCAAGAAGCAAACCATTGATTTGGAATATAAGAAAGCAAAAAAACACCCAATCAGAACAGCAAAAATAGAAAAGAATCCAAAAAATTGAGGATAGTGTAAGGAGCCTCTGGGACAACTTCAAGTGTGCCAACATTCACATCTTGGGGGTGCCGGAAGGAGAAGAGAGAGAACAAGAAATTGAAAACCTGTTTGAGCCCCGGCCAGTTTGGCTCAGCGGTTAGAGTGTCGGCCTGCTGTCCTGAGAGACCCGGGTTCGGTTCCCGCTAAGGGTGCGTACCTCGGTTGCAGTTTGTCCCCGGCCCTGGTCGGTTGTGCCGGTGGCAGCCACTCGATGTGTTCCTTTCACATCGATGTTTCTCTCTCTCTCTCTGTTCCTCTCTCTCCCTCCCACTCTACCTGAACAAAAAAATGGAAAAATGTCCTCGGGTGATGATAAAAAAACAGAAAACAAAAAACAAAAAAACCTGTTTGAAACAATAATGGCAGAAAACTTTCCTAACTTGGTGAAGAAAACAGACATACAAATCCAGTAAGCACAGAGAGTCCCAAACAAGATGAATCCCAAGAGGTCCACACCAAGACACATCATCATCAAAATGCAAAAGGTTCGAGACAGAGTATCTTAAAAGCAGCAAGAGAAAAGAAGTTAGTTACCTACAAGAGAGTTCCCATAAGGCTGTCAGCTGATTTCTCAAAAGAAACTTTGCAGGCCAGAAGGGAGTGGCAAGAAATATTCAGAGTGATGAAAAGCAAGAAACTACGACCAAGATTACTCTATCCTGCAAAGCTATCATTTAGAATCGATGGCCATATAAAGAGTTTCCCAGACAAGAAAAAGTTAGAGTTCATCACCACCAAACCGTTATTATATGAAATGATGAAGAGTCTTTTTGAAGAAAAAGATAAAATATATGAACAAACAAAATGGCAATGAATACATATCTATCGACAATGGAATCTACAAACAAAATGAAGAGTCAGAACAGAAACATTCTTATAGATACAGAGAACATTTTGTTGGTTGCCAGATGGGAGGGGCATTGGGGGAATGGGTGAAACAGGTGAAAGGATTAAGAAGTACAAATTTATTGCTAGACTGACAAACCTCAAAGGCAAAGGGGTTGGGGGGTGGAAAGAAATAAAGCAAAGAACTTATATGCATAACCAATGGATACAGACAATAGTATGGGAAAAGGTGGGAGGGGGGCGGGACAGGGGAGGAGGGGGTCAATGGGGGAAAAATGAGTAACATCTGTAATACATACAACGATAAAGATTTAAAATAAAACAAACAAAAAAAGGATTATAAGAGAATATGCCAACAAACTAGATAACCCTGTTAAAATAGACAAATCCTAGGAGGTGGGTCAAGATGGCGGGAAGGTAAACACAGTATTGCCTCCTTCCACAACCACATCAAAATTACAACTAAACTACAACACAACCATCATTCAGAACCGCCTGAAATCGAGCTGAATGGAAGTCCTACAACTACGAAATTAAAGAAGCCGCCACATGGAGACTGGAAGGAGGGGCGGAGGTGGATGCGCTGGTCCCACACCCACGTGTGGTGGATAAAAATCAGGGGGACACCTCAGCTGGGAAAGTCCTCCCTGAGGAGTGAGGGGTCCCTGTCCCACACCAGGTGCCCAGCTCAGGGTCCCAGTGCCAGGAAGAGAATCCCCATAACTTCTGGCTGTAAAACCAGTGGGAACTGAGGCAGAGGGAGGCTGTGGCTGTGGAAGCCCCAGCAGTTCCTGTTAAAGGACCAGCGCACAGACTTACTCAGACCCGCTCCCTCTGAGCTCTGAGGGGAGGCAGCTTGAGGGGCACCAGAGAACAGGGAGGAACTGAACTGTTTGGCCTCCAGACGAGGGCTGGAGAGGCAGCTTTCTCCTGGACAGACGTGCTGGTGGAGGCAGTTGTCCCTTTGGTGAGCCCTTCCCCCACAGAGCAGGCAGACAGCCGCCATATCTGGGACTCCAGCAACCTGGCTCACAGTTGGCCCTGCCCTGGTGATTCCCTGAGGCCCTGTTCCACCCAACTTTCAGGCCCACTCAAGTTGTTTCCAAAGGCTTTACCATAGGATTGGCCTATCTTGGATCCTGCTTCAGAGTTTCCTAAAATCTCTCAAACAAGCAGCATCTGGTACCTGAGCCTACCAGTGCACCTGGCACCTTGTGTCAACACAGACTAGTGACAGTAGTGGAGCTAACAGCCGGGAGCCCAGCACCATCCCCTGCAGTAGCAGCCCGATCAGAGTCAAGATATATCCCCAGCAACAGAGGCTGGGGAGCAGACATCCATCCCCAGGCAATAGAAGCACAGACCAGCAGCAGAGAACCATCCCCAAAAACTACAGCAAAGGCTGAGCAGGAGCTGAGCCCCACTGGGCAGCAGCACTCCACAGCCTCTAGGGGCAGGACCTGGGGCTCCATAGGGTCCTGTTCAACACAGCTGCCGACAAGAGCAGTGAGAAGCCAGGGATCCACAGGGGCCTGTGCGATCCAGCAGCCCACAAGAGCAGTGGGAAGCCGGGAATCCAGAGGGACAAGTGCGACCCAGCAGCCCACAAGAGTGGTGCGGAGCCAGGGCTCGAGAGGGTCCAGTCTCAGCGAGCCCTATATCTCTCGTTAAGTGGCCCTAGGCCTGGCAGCTAGCCTTGTACACAAGTTGGCTTTTCCTGTAAACCTCCAAGCCCAGCACGAGAAGCAGCCATCTGCAGTTCACTTTGTAGCTTATGCCGGGTGGCCCTGGATAGAGCATAGGCAATGGCTGACCTTGCTCCAAAGCCAGTACACCTGGTGGACAGCTTCAGACCACATCAAAACACCACTACCCAACCACCTTCACAAGTGACACGCTCAATGAGTGGACTTGGTGGGTACCAGAGCCCTGCTGAAGTAATTCTTGCTCTGTGTGGTGGGCCCATACACAGCTGATCCTCCAAGGTAGTGGCTAGCGAGCACAACCAGTCCTTGCAGCTGATCAGCCCGAGTAAACCCCTCCCATTGATGTGCCAACAGCAATCAAGACTCAATTAAAAGAGAAGGGTGTACAGTCCACACTAGGGGTGCACTGTGAGGGCCCGGTTGGGGTGATGAGGGAGACTGTGCCACTGGATCCTACAGGACACCTACAACAGTAGGCCACCCTACAAAACCTAGGAGGCATAGCAACTCTGCCTAATACATAGAAACAATCACAAGGAAGCAAAGTGAGGAGACAAAGAAACATGTCCCAAATGAAAGAAAAAAACAAAACTCCAGGAAAAGGACTAAACAAAATGGAGATAAGCAATAAGCAATCTAACTGATGCAGAGTTCAGAAATAGGTTACAAGGTTGCTCAGGGAACTTGGTGACACATCCAAGGGACTTAGTGAGACCTTCAAGGAACTTAAGGAGACCTCCGAGGAACTTAGTGAGAATATCAACAACATAAAAAAGGACCAGTCAGAAATTAAGGATGCACTAACTGAAATAAAGAATAAATTACAGGGAATCAATAGTAGAGTAGGTAAAGCCAAGAAGCAAACCATTGATTTGGAAGATAAAGAAGCAGAAAACACCCAACCAGAGCAACAAAAAGAAAAAAGAATCCAAAAAAATGAGGATAGTATAAGGAGCCTCTGGGACAACTTCAAGCATGCCAACATTCACATCATAGGGGTTCCTGAAGGGGAAGAGAGAGAGCAAGAAATTGAAAAACTATTTAAAACAATAATGACAGAAAACTTCCCTAACTTGGTGAAGGAAACAAACATACAAGTCCAGGAAGCACAGAGAGTCCCAAACAAGTTGAATCCAAAGAGGTCCACACCAAGACACATCATCATCAAAATGCCAAAGGTTCAAGACAAAGAGAGAATCTTAAAAGCAGTGAGAGAAGAGCAGTCCGTGACCTACAAAGGAGCTCCCATCAGACTGTCAGCTGATTTCTCAAAAGAAATTTTGCAGGCCAGAAAGGAGTGGCAAGAGATATTCAAGGTGATGAAAAGCAATGACCTACAACCAAGATTACTCTATTCTGCAAAGCTATCACTTAGAATCGATGGACATAACAAGAGTTTCCCAGACAAGAAAAAACTAAAGGAATTCATCACCACCAAACCAGTATTATATGAAATGTTGAAGGGTCTTCTTGAAGGTGAAGAACAAAAATATGAACAATAAAATGGCAATTAATACATATCCATCAACAATTGAATCCACAAACAAAATGAGCAAGCAGACTCATAGATACAGAGAACTTTTTGTTGCTTGCCAGATGGGTGGTGCTGGGGGGATGGGTGAAAAAGATGAAGGAATTAAGAAGTACAAATTGGTTGTTAGACTAATGAACCTCAAAAGGAAAGGGGGAGGGAGGGCAGGATAAGATAAACCAAAGAAATTCTATGCATATATGCATAACCAATGGACACCGACAATAGTGTGGGGAAGGCAGGAGGGGGCAGGAATAGGGAGGAGAGGATCAATGGGGAAAAAAGGGAGAAATATCTGTAATACATTCAACAATAAAGACGAGTTTAAAAAAAATAGACAAATCCTTAGAAACACAAAGCTATCAAAACTAAATTACAAAGAAATTGAAAGTCTGAATAGACCTATTATTAGTAAGGAGACCTATAAGTAAGGAGTAACCAGTAATCAAAAAAATGTCCCAACAAAGAAAAGCCCTGGACCTGATGGCTTTACTTGTGAATTCTACTAAACATTTAAGAATAAATAAATCCAATTGTTCTCAAACTTTTCAAAATAAGTGAAGAGGAGAGAATGCTTTCTAACTTATTCTACGAGGTCAGTTTTACCCTGATAGCAAAGCCAAACAGACACTACAAAAAAAGAAAGCTACAGTCCAATATCCCTTATAAACACTGATGCAAGCCTGGCCAGTGTGGCTCAGTGGATTGAGTTGTCATCCCATGGACTGAGAGGTCCTGGTTCTATTCCTGGTCAGAGCACATGCCCAGGTTGCAGGCTCAACCCCCAGTAGGGGGCATACAGGAGGCAGCCAATCAATGTTTTTCTTTCATATTAATGTTTCTATTTCTCCCTTCCTCTCTCTAAATATAATTAATTAATTAATTATTTAAAAAGACACATGCAAACATCCTCAACAAAAAAACAAGTGGAATTTATTCCTGGAATGCAAGGATACTTCAACAGGAACATCAATCAATGTAATGTATCCCATTAATGTAACTTAAATCAAAACCTCATCTCTTTTTTTCCCTTTTAGTTCTGACATTTAGAAGAATAGCCAGAAGGATTCTGAAGAAGTTTGATTGGCCTTGCCCTGGCCTATTTCTAATGTTCCCAGATTAGTTCATTTATCTGCCTCAAATTTGTTATACTCAACTCTTCAATACCATATGAACTAAATGGCTGGAAAATGTTAATTTACTTGTTGCTAAGATTCTTTTAGCATTTCCAAGTTTAAAGGTTCATCCTGAGTTAAAATACCTGCAACCCCAATGCAAATTCAAAGTCAGGGAGTGTGTTGAGTCCTTGGGGGTATAGCCAGCAAATCCTCCTTTTAAGTGAATAACACTGAGACCCAGACAACACAGGGCTGAAAGGCATAGTTGGACCTGGTTCAACGAGCTGCCACACCCAAAGAAGTAGGTGTGACTTCTGCCCAGGCCTAAGTTCCGTTTTCTCTTCTAGACCCATGAAGAGGGATGGCTGACTCCCACCCTCTGAGTTCCTAAGTCCCTGCTGGAGGAGCTGCCATGGGCTGGACATCCTGCCTGCTGCAGGTGAGAAGAAGGGCGAGGTGGAGGTGGTTCGGGATCCTCAAGTGTTTACCTTAGCTGAGGAAGGGATACAGAGAGGGGTGGTATACACAGAGGAAAAGGAATATAAGTGGGTGGGACTCAGATATGGCTTTGTCTCTTAGCACCTCTGCATCATTGTCCCCAGCAGAAAACAGTGCTGCCCATGAGTCAGGCGCCTCTGCTCTTCCAGGAGACTCCAGGAAACAGAGTAAGAAAAGTAGCTATGCACCTGCTCTGAGAACCAACTTTCCCCGCTCTTTCAACTGCTCCATTCTTTGTTTCTTTTTTAATCACTAGATTTTAGTTATTAGGGCAGTTTTAGCTTTGGATAAAATTAAGAAAAATTGAGTACAGAGATTCCCATATACCCCCTGCCCCATACATGAACCCGCGCCCACTATGGACATCCCCCCCAGAGTGACACATTTGTTACAACTTATGAACCTACACTGACGCATCATTATCACCTTGAGTCCATAGTTTACATTAGGGTTCACCCTTGCTGGTGGATACTCTGTGTACTTGGACAAACATATAATGACATGAATCCACCACGGTAGTATATCACACAGAGTAATTTCATGCCCTAAAATTCCTCTTTGCTCCACCAATTCATCCCTTCCTCCTCACCCCGATACCCTGGCAACCACTGATCTTTTTATTGTCTCCATAATTTTGCCTTTTCCAGAATAAGATAGAGTTGAAATCATACAGTGTGTAGCCTTCCCAGATTGGCTTCTTTTAGTCTTCCCTTCTTGTGAGTGGACCTGCTCGTAACCGCATCACCATTTCCAGGTTACAAATGACACCACGGCACAAAGATCTCAGGCAGCCTGCCCAGTGTCACACAACCAGTAAGTGGCAGAGCTCAGATTTGAGCTTGGGCCTGGGTTCTTATTCATTTGGCCTCCTGCATTTGAGCAATGCTTGTGGCATCAGAACTATTCTTGGCATCCAGGAACAAACAGCCCTTCCAACCCCTTCCTGGAATCAGACTGTGGGCCACTAGCTGGGGGAGGAGAAAGTGTGGGTCCCCAAAGGGTGAGTCCCCACACATCCCTGGAGGCTCCTTACCTGTCCCAGGCCACTTGGCAGGGAGACAGCAGGCAGCAGGTTCAGGCTCTCTCTTCACAGCTCCTGGCAGAAATCCTGGACTCCATGAGGAAGCAGGAGATGCGGATGGGTGGGGAGGCTGGCCAGGGCCACGGAGCTGGCTCCCCAGCCGAGCAGGTGAAAGCCCTCATGGACCTGCTGGCCGGGAAAGGCTGTCAGAGTTCCCAGGCCCCACAGCCCTCTGACAGGACACCCGACACTCCACAGGGGCCTCATGGGAATGGTAGGCAGATGGAGGGGTGTCCCCAGGCCCTCTCCCTTCTCCTTTCACACCCCCTCCCAAATTCTATTTCCTTCCCTTCCTTTTACCTGCCTCCACAGTCCTCCCCCTTTCCCTTCTTTTCACCTGCCCTACCCAACCCTCCCCTCTGTCCTCCATTCCACAGACTCAAGGCTTCAGAGACACCGAGAGGCCCTTCTGAGCAGGGCAGGAGGCAGCCTGGAGCTGGGTGGCCCTTCGCCCAGGCTAACCAACCTCCTGCTGGTGGAGGGCCTGATGGACTTGCAGCTGAGGGAACATGATTTCACCCAGGTGGAGGCCACACGTGGGGGCTGGCGCTCTGCCAGGACCATTGCCCTGAATAAGCTCTTCCTGCCTCTGTCTCGGGTGTCCATCCCACCCCGCATCTCCATCACCATTGGGGTGGCTGGTGTGGGCAAGACCACCCTGGTGAGGGACTTTGTCTGCCTCTGGGCCCGGGGTCAGGTGGGCAAGGACTTCTCACTGGTGCTGCCTTTGACATTCCGGGACCTCAACACCCATGAAAAGCTGTCTGCAGACAGACTCATTCGATCGGTCTTTCCACATGTTGGGGAGTCTGGCCTGGAAGTGGCAGCCCTGACCAAAGTTCTCCTTATCTTGGACGGCTTGGATGAGTGTAAGACTCCTCTGGACTTCTCCAACACCGTGGCCTGCACTGACCCCAAGAAGGAGATGCAGGTGGACCACTTAATCACCAACATCATCCGGGGCAACCTCTTCCCAGAAGTTTCTGTCTGGGTCACTTCCCGACCCAGCGCAGCTGGCCAGATCCCAGGGGGCCTGGTGGACCGGATGACTGAGATCCGGGGCTTTAATGAAGAGGAGATCAAAGCATGTTTGGAGCAGATGTTCCCTGAGGACCAGGTCCTCTTGGACTGGGTCCTGAGCCAGGTGCAGGCCAACAGGTCCCTGTACCTGATGTGCACCATCCCAGCCTTCTGCCAGCTTGCAGGGTTAGCACTGGGCCACTTGTGCCGCCATAGACGAGGGCCCCAGGATGCAGAGCTGTGGCCTCCAAGGACCCTGTGTGAGCTCTACTCTTGGTACTTCAGGATGGCTCTCAGTGGGGAGGGGCAAGAGAAAGGCAAGGCGAGCCCTCGCATTGAGCAGCTAGCCCACAGTGGCCGCAAGATGGTGGGGACACTGGGCCGACTGGCCTTCCATGGGCTAGTCAAGAAGAAGTATGTGTTCTATGAGCCAGACTTGAAGGCATTTGGTGTGGACCTTGTTCTGCTGCAGAGCACTCTGTGCAGCTACTTCCTGCAGCGGGAGGAGACCCTGGCCTCCTCGGCAGCCTACTTCTTCACCCACTTGTCCCTGCAGGAGTTCATGGGGGCTGCGTACTACTGCAGTGCATCCAAGAGAGCCATCTTCGACCTCTTCACTGAGGGTGGTGTGTCCTGGCCTCGGCTGGGCTTCCTCACGCATTTCAGGAGTGCGGCCCAGCGGGCCATGCAGTCTGAGGACGGACGACTGGATGTGTTCCTTCGCTTCCTCTCTGGCCTCTTGTCTCCAAGGGTCAATGCCCTGTTGGCTGGCTCCCTGCTAGCCCAGGGCGAGCACCAGGGCTCCCGGGTGCAGGTGGCCCAGCTCCTGCTGGGCTGCCTACACCCCGACACGGTGGTCTGTGCCCGGGCAGTCAACATTCTGTACTGCCTGCATGAGCTGCAGCAGACAGAGCTGGCCTGCAGTGTGGAGGAGGCCATGGAGAGTGGGGGCCTGGCCAGGCTGACCGGCCCCCCCCACCGAGCTGCCCTGGCCTACCTTCTGCAGGTGTCAGATGCCTGTACCCAGGAGGCCAACCTGTCCCTGTGCCTCAGTCAGGGCGTCCTACAGAGCCTGTTGCCCCAGCTGCTCTACTGCCGGAGTCTGAGGTGGGCACCAGATGGGTGTGCAGGATGTGCTGGCAGAGGAGAGAGTAGAGGACCTGGAAAATGCTTCCTCTCCACCTTGACTCTCTGTATCAGGGTCCTGGGCTGCTGTAACAAAGGACCAGAAACTGGGTGGCTTAAAACAATAGAAACATATTCTCTCACAGTTCTGGAGGCCGAAGTCTAAAATCAAGGTGTTGGCAGGGCTGTGCACCCTTTGACACTTTTAGGGCAGGATCTTTCCTGCTTCTCTAGATTGTGGTGTTGCTGGCATTCTTTGGCTTATAAATACATCACTTGAACCTCTGCCTCCGTGGTCACATGGCCACCTTCCCGGTGTCTCTGTCTTCACATAGACCTTTCCTGGCTTGCAAGAACACCAGTCATATGGGATGACAGGCCCACCTCAGTCCAGTATGACCTCATCTTACCTAATTACATCAGCAATAACCCAATTTCTAAATTAGGTCACATTCTTGAGGCACCAGGAGGTTAGAATACCAACAAATCTTTGGGGGGGGGGGCACAATTCAACCTATAGCACCCTGTGAACCGTCCCAGAGCTAACAGAAGCCACACCTACTCACTCCAACCTTGGCCCATCCTTTGTCCACTGCTCTGGACCTTAGTAGAGGTTGGGGGGAAGGCACCAGGGCCAAGGCCATTCAGGACCTGAGAGCATCTTCCATGTCCTCAGAAGGAGGAGAACTAGCAGCAAGTATCCCACAGATGCACATGGTCTGTGGGGCTGCTGGGAAGACAGCCCTCTGGACAGGAACCCCAGGGCTCATGCCTCTGAGCCTCCCAGTTCACCTTTGTAGGAAAGCTGAGCATGGTGGGTGTGCTGTCCTAACTCTCTGGGCCATAGGGTGGGGGCTACACTGGAATGGAGAGAGGGAGAAGGAGAGGATTCCAGCCTGGGTGTCTGAGCTTAGTGCCCCCTCTTGTTGCCCGATGCCAGCCAGGGACTTCATCCAACCTGCCTGTGGGTGGTGGTACCACTCACTCTTGCTGTTCCTCCCGACCAGGTTAGACACCAACCAGTTCCAGGACCCCGTGATGGAGCTGCTGGGCAGTGTGCTGAGTGGAAAGGACTGTCGTATTCAGAGAATCAGGTACCGCTGACCCAGGAGACTCCATCCAGGGTACCCACCTGTCTCTCAGGGTCTGAGGGCTACTTTCCCATCCTCCTCTCTGCTAAATTGGCTAGTGGTGCTTTCAAGGAGAGGTGTCTTTGAAGCATATGTCTCAGGATGCAGCCGCTTGTTTCTGCCCATTCTAGAAAGTTCCAGAGGCTCAGGCACTCATCTGTAAGAAGAGAGAAAGGATATGGTGAGGACCAGAGGCTACTGTGGACATGGAAGCATTTCTCCAAACACTACATGTGCTGACATAGTACCAGGCCCAATTTTCTCAAAGTTTGTCCTCAAATAGTAGTCTGGGCACAGGATTATATCTTTATTCTTTTTAAAAAAAATTTATTCCTCACCTGAGGATACTTTTCTATTTATCATCAGATAGAGTGGGAGGGAAGGAGAGAGAGAGAGACAGAGGGAAACATCAATGTGATAGAGCCACACTGACTGGTTGCTTCCTGCATGACCAGACCAGGGCCAGGGACAAACCATAACCAAGGTACGTGCCCTTGACCAGACTCGAACCCATGACTCATTGGTCTACGGGCCAATGCTCTAACTGCTGAGCCAAACCGGCCAGGGCCAGGATTATATCTTAAAATAAAGTTTAAATTTTCTTTAAAATTTTAAATTAAAAAAATTTAGGCCCTAGATGAGTAGCTCAGTTGGTTAGAACATCGTCCTGATGTGCCAAGGTTGTGGGTTCGATCCCCAATCAGGGCACATACAAAAATGAACCAATGAATGCATAGAGAAATGAAACAACAACTCTATGTCTCTCTCTCTCTCCCCACTTTTTCTCTATCTCTGAAATCAATAAAACATTTTTAAACATTGCATCCTTATGTAATTAAAGTTTATATGCTGACTATAGAACAGATCTATATGCTTATAAAATCTCTCCTGTAATAATTTCCAAGTTTGAGTAACACCCTTGTTTGTAGTTGAAAGATGCCATGTCCTGAGGGTGGCTTTTGGAGAATTAGGGGGGTGAGTTTGGAGAACGGGACCCAGAGCATAATTTTTCATTCTCATACAAGGCTTTGGGTACTGAAATAATCTTTATTTGAGAAAACAAAAGTATGGAACGAGTCAGAAGCAAAACAGTCATTGAAAACAGTGGTTAGAGTGGTAGGCTCCATGTGGTCTTTGTACAGACACCTCTGTGCCGAAGGAGGGTAAAAATGGGGTTACAACAGTATCTACCTGTGAGTTCTGGGGTCCCCATGACCACCCTCAGGTTCAGTGATTCACTAGAAAGACTCACAGGACTCAGAAAAGCTGTCATATTCACAGTTATGATTCATTATACAGAAATGATACAGATTAAAATGTGCAAAGGGGCCCACGACGGTTTTGCTCAGCAGTTAGAGTGCTGGCCCGTGGACCAGAGTCGAGTGTTTGATTCCAGTCAAGGGCATGTACCTCAGTTGCAGTTCTGTCTCTGGCCCTGGTCAGGGTAGTGTGGGAGGCAGCCAGTTGATGTATCTCTCTCGCATCAATGTTTCTCTCTCTCTCTCCCTCACACTCTATCTGAAGATAAATGAAAAAATATCCTCAGGTGAGGATTTAAAAAAAAAAAATCTGCAAAGGGAAATGGTGAATGGGGCAGGATCCCAGAGAGACCAGGCATAACTTCCAGTTGTCCCCTCCCATTGGAGTCCTAGCAATGACATATGACAACACACATGAAGCATTCAAGCTCACCCAAGCCTTGGTGTCCAGAGTTTTTATTGGGGGTCAGTCATGAAGACATAGCTGGCCACCATATGCTGACCTTATCCTCCAGCTCCTCCAGAGTTCAACTTGACACTGCATGGCCCGGGTCCCCAACATAAATTGTGAGATAAACTATTCAGCAAAACCTAAGACCCCCAGGTAAGCAGATCATTCTTATCAGGCAGGATATTCCAAGGGCTTAGAGGCCACCTCTCAGGAACCAGGAGCAAGGTTAGTCCTTTGCCAAACACACCTCCTAAAGTGGTCATGAAGCTCAAAGGAGTTAATTCAAGGCAAGTGCTTAGGACAGGACAAGTACTATATAAGGACCAGCTATTATTAGCAGGACTATCTTTGTCTTGTTAGCCAGAGATATAAATGCAATTCCTTTGAAAGAAACATAATGACTACTTCTCACTATTAATATTTTTTCCTTCATTAAAATAGTCAACTTTCAGTGTTTGGCTTAAAGGAGTCTAGAGAGTGCTCAGAAATTTTTCTGAACAACATCAAACATTTCCTCTACGGCCACATGCTCTTCTTTATCTCTCTGTGGTTGGTCCTCAGTGACACATCCCTGTTTGAAATGCCCAAGGGATCTTTCACAAAACACACATGGCTCATGAAATATTACTTATAAAATATCATAAAAATCTTGGGATGAGGAGGTACACAGAGGCTCTGTAGAACCTGAGAACATTTATATAGAAGATAATCTGGATGGTCTTCAAATGTTTTTAAAGCAGAAGAGCCCCTTTAAAAAAAAAAAAAGTGGCATATCAAGCAGAATCCTAATAAGTCAAACAGACAAAAGGGGAAGCTGCTGGGATTGAAAGAAGAGGGGATAGGAGTGCAGGCACTTGGCTCCTTGTCAGACTCCTGGTGGCTCCTGAAGCTTTTCTGTGGGAACCTTGGGGATCCTTCAAACATAACTTGAAAAGCACTGGGAAATCTAGTTGTATTCCATAGGGCTTCCCCACAGTTTTAAATGTCTAAGAAACATTAAACTTCTTCAGCTACCATTTCTGAAATTGGGTACATGAAGCAACATTAGACTGATCCACTAGCATATTCCTGGAATCGTCCTTTCAAGGCAGATACAGATGTACTTTTTTTCTTTTTATCCTCACCCGAGGACATTTTTCCATTTTTGTTGAGATAGAGTGGGAGGGAGAGAGAGGAAGGGAGAGAGAATCATCGACGTGAAAGGGACGCATCGAGTGGCTGCCTCCCGCATGACCCCAACCAGGACTGGGGACAAACTGCAACCAAACCCTTAGTGGGAACTGAACCCTGGTCTCTCTGGATCGCAGGCCGATGCTCTAACCGCTGAGCCAAACCAGCCAGGGCTGTATTATTTTTCTTTAAAGTTAGTTCTGTAATAACTCTACCATTTTCCTTTCTTGCATTACAGAAAGGGCTGGGACCAGTGGTGTGCTGGAACTATGAGTTCATGAGAGCTGATTGTTACATTTTCAAAAATTTTTGCAAGCTTCGAGTACTTGAAATTGACCATGGTGGGAGTATTTACACCATAGAAATTGGCCAATGATACAAATCAGGGTTTTTGTATTTTGGTTTTTCCCGAGAGCCCGTTTTCTAGCACAACTGGCTGGGGTGGACTTGTGTGACTTCCCGCCCTCTTTCCTGTATTGTATAGTAGCCGTTGTGCTTACTTCTGGCCAAACTTCCCTGGGACCCTTTGCCAGCATGCAGGTCTGTCTGCCCACTCTAGTCCTACCTTGCTCAGTTCAGAGGCTTTCCTGGGCCTCGCATTCTGTTCCAGGGCTCACTTGATCTCTGCCTGTGTCCAGGCCTTGATGATGCTGGTGAAGCTGAGGGACTTGGATCACGAACCTGGAGTTGAGGAAGAGGTGATGACATTTATAGACTTGCCATAACTAATCCTCTCCTTCTTCTTGGGCAGCTTGGCTGAGAACCAGATCAGTAACAAAGGGGCCAAAGCTCTGGCCAGATCCCTCCTTGTCAATAGAAGTCTGACTACTCTAGAGTAAGTACATCACCAAAGGCCAATCTTTCACCATTGGGGCAGGGAGCACTTGTGACACACCATCTTGTGACGTCCCCTTGACCACACTCTCCCATGGTGGATTGAAAGAATATTCTCCTCTCTATTTTTGGCCAAGCCTACTAGTGCATCAGATCCTATTTTCTTCTTCGCATCACATGGGGCATCTTCAGAAACTCTTTCCTTGCTTGCCTACATAAAAATCTCTGTCCTACTTGCACCAAACATGAAATACTAAACCCTGGTACATTCAGTTCAAGAAGATTTGAAGGTCAGTGTAATTTCTGTCTCTCCTTCCCTCCCTGGGAACTGGATGAAAGAGAGTGGTTCTTTCTCTCTTCCTTCCACCAGCCTCCGCAGTAACTCAATTGGACCTCAAGGGGCCAAGGCACTGGCAGATGCTCTGAAGATTAACCGCACTCTGACCTTTCTGAGGTATGTGTCACCTGCTTCCCCCTGGAGAGGGACCATAAAACCTCCTCAGGTGCCACTCATGGAGTGGGAGGTGATTCCAATGTGGCCATGAGATACCAGCTCCCACCCAGTGGATACCATAGGATATTGTATCCTAAACAAGTTTCCAGGTTCCAGCTCCTCCCTGGTTATTGTGCTTGTGTTTACAGCCTGAGCAGGGGATAGAGGAGAAGAGGTTAGAGCTATGCAGAGGTGGAGGGGCAAAATAATCTATGAGGAAAACCTCTTGTCCTCCACTGAGTGAGAAATCTCCAAGACCATGGTGTCAGAATGTTCCCCCGAGGAGTTTTCCAAGACATTGAAAGCCCATCCTCCAGGAGAGTCCTGTGGTTTGCTGTGTTGAATGTGTACCACGATTTTGTTTTGTTTTATGTGTATGTATGTCTGTATGTATTTACTTTCCTGCGATTATATATTTTAAAATTAAAAATGACAAAAACTTGATTTTATCATAGAAAACATTGCTTCTAAGTTGGTGCATCACAATATGGCACATTTTCTATAAGCAGGTCTTTCCTGGAGACCAATTTCAGTGTATTTTGGTCTGTGCGAATACCTGGTATAACAGATGTTCTGAGTAACAGTTCCACATCAGAACCTATTTTTATTAGCTTAAGTGAAGATAGCATTTTGGTGGGTGTCTGGGTTGATTCAGCTGCTCTTGTTTTGACCATGGCTACATCCATGTTCTTTTCACCAGGCAACTTGATGTCTATTAGGAGAAGCTTCATTTTTATAACTTTTGAATTCTTCATTTATCTTTATTCTGGCTGCTTGACCACCTGACCCAAGTCTCTTCTCACTGTAGCGGCTACTTCTCCCTGTTTTCATTTATTTATATTGAGGTGGAATTCACACAAAATTCACTGTTTTGAAGTGTGCAGTTCAGTGCAACTATCACCTCTATCTAGTTCCAAAATATTTTCAGCACCCTCAAAGGAGACCCTGTACCCACTGGCAGTCACTTCCCATTCACCCCTCCCTTCAGCAACCACCAATCTTCTTTCTGCTCAGTGGATTTGCCTATCCTGGATATTTCATATAAAAGCAAGTATACAGTAAGACCTGTTATGTCTCTTCTTTCACTTGACATGTTTTCAAGGTTCACCCACATTTTAGCATGTATCAGTAGTTCATTCTGTTTTATGGCCGAATAATATTCCATTCATCTGTTAATGGACATTTGGGATGTTTTCACCTTTTCGCAATGTGAATAATGTTGCTGTATACATTTGTGTCCAGTATTTGAGTACCTGGTTTTAATTCTTTTTGTTAGCTGCCTTAGAGTGGAATTTGCTTGTCACATGGTAACTCTCCATTTAACCTTTTGAGGAACCACCAGTTTGTTTTCTACAGTGGCCACACTAGTTTACATTCCCACCGGCAGTAGATGAGAGTTCCAATTTCTCTACATCCTCGCCAACACTTGGGTGCTGTGACTTTTAGCTATAATTAGGATTATGGATGACCTAGCTATTGTCATCCAGATACCATGGACACCTGTCCCCAGTCAGCAGGCAAGTCCTTAGAGACCCAGAGGGAAACGTAAGGTCAGAGCAGTGGAGGGAAGGGCCAGTTCCTGTGTGGTATGTATTGAGGGCATATACTCACTGAGATCAACTGTGCCCTCCCTTGCGCACTGGGGACACTGTGGTGGGGGTTCAGGCCACCATTGGGTGCCCTTGTGTGATCCACAGTGATGTGCCTCTTCCTTACCTTCACAGCCTCCAGAGCAACAGGATCAGGGATGATGGTGCCAAGTCCATGGCTGAGGCCTTGGCAGCCAACCGGACCCTCTCGGTGATTCAGTGAGTAGATATGTTGACCATCAGAGGGCCTCCTCTGTACTCTCTCATCTCCTCCTCCAAGGGCCTCTTTGGATGGGACAAGGTCCTGAGGCTTTCTGACCTGTCTGGATGGCCCCTGCAAAATTTGATGTCCATTGTTTTTCCAGAGAACAGGTGTTGGGGGAAAAAATTAAAGCCTCCTGCCAATCCAGAAAATCCTTTCCACAAATGTGAGAAAGAACATAACAGCTTTATTATTTGAATAAATATTCAACTAGACTCTAATGCGCATCATAGACAATCCACTGATGAGATTGCAAAGACAGAGGAAATCACACTCTTTTCCATAGCCAACAGATACAACCCATTACACACATTTCCAAGAAAAACAACAACTTGTCTTCAAGTAAGAGGACTGGACAGCACTGTTTGTCACACATAGTTTATCCTAAATTAGCCTGGTAGTTGGGTAGCCACCTGTGTTTGTTAATTGCCTTTAGCCAAAGAAAAGTTAAAATCTCTATCTTCATGACAAGGAGGCATTGACAACTTGAAGCCTGTGCTATCTTCTTTAATGTGTACAAAGACATGGCTCCAAGGTCCTTACAAAAGACATTCCAAGGCTGTAAACCTGGCAAAAAGTTTGTTTATTCCTCACCAGAGGATATTTTTCTATTTATCATCAGATAGAGTGGGAGGGAGGGAGAGAGAGAGAGAGACAGAGAGAAACATCTATGTGATAGAGCCACATCGACTGGTTGCCTCCTGCACTATCTGACCAGGGCCTGGGATGAACCTCAACTGAGGTACGTGCCCTTGACCGGAATTGAGCCGAGGACTCATCGGTCGGTGGGGCCGAAGCTCTAACTGCTGAGCCAAACGGACCAGGGCTGTTTGTTTGTTTGTTTTGTTAATCCTCACCCCAGGATATTTTTTCCATCGATTTTTAGAGAGTGTGGAAAGGAGTGAGGAGGAGGAGGAAAGAGAGAGAGAAAGATCCATGTGAGAGCCCAGCTGGTGTGGCTCAGTGGTTGAGCGTCGACCCACGCACCAAGAGGTCACCGGTTTGATTCCTGGTCAGGGCACATGCCCACATTGTGGGCCAACCCTCCAGTGGGGGGCATGCAGGTGGCGGCCAACTGATGTACTCTCTCATCGATGTTTCTGTCTCTCTCTCCCTCTCCCTTCCTTTCTCTCTAAAAATAAATAAATGGAAAAATTTTTTTTTTAAGATCCATATGAGAAAGACACATGGATTGGTTGCCCCTGTATGACCCTGACAGTGGCTGGGAATCAAACCTGCAACCCAGGTACATGCCCTTGACCAGAAATTGAACCTGCAACCCTTTGGTGCAATGGTCGACCCTCTAACCACTGAGCCACATTGGCCAGGGCTAGCAAGAAGTTTTTATTTAGCTTTTTAAGATTTATATACTTTTCAAAGGGACAGGGAAAGGATTTGCAATTGCCACAAGGAAATATACTAAGAAAAGGGAGGGAAGTGTCTCTTTACCTTTGGAACCAGGGGAAATTGCCTTTTGTTTAGATTGTATTCAGCCTTACACAGAAGAGGTCCTGCCCTGCCTGTCCTTCTGGCATGACTACATGGTTTGCCTGTACCATCCCCTCCTCCAGGTTTAATATAGGAGGAAGCAGCTTTTGGAGAAGAACTTAAGTGGAAGAGGGTCTGCCCCAGGGAAGACTATAGGGTTGGGAAGCAGGCTGCTGGTTGGTCTACATGGAGGTAGACTGCTGAGTGTTGAGAGGGTTGGACAGGTAAGGGGCCAGTGGGTTCTTGTATGCAGAAGCCCCCACTGAAGAGGTTGCTGGATAGTATCAGTGTCTACTGGTCACTGCTTTTCAGTTTCTGACAAGGGCGGGCCTGGCTGCCCTTGTCTCTTAGTCTCCACGTAATAATGTCAGTCTCTTGGTATCACTTTGGCAACAATGGCAAGACCTTTCTTGGAGACCCTTCCCCCCAGGCTTTGATACATGGCGATGGCACTCAGCATGGTAATCTCTGACCTCTCACCTTGGATCAGAGTATCCTTGGCCTGGAATGGCTGTGACCAGCAAAGACCAGCTTTGCTGAAGGAACCCTCTCCTCTCCCACAGCCTGCAGAAGAACACCATTGGGCCCCCGGGAGCCCAGCAGATGGCGGATGCACTGAAGCAGAACAGGAGTCTAAAGGAGCTCATGTGAGAAACAAGAAGGGCCAAGTTGGTGACTAACACAATGCCAGTACACCATAAATATTTGTGAGCATGGGGACAGACGGACGGACGGACGGACGGATGGATGGATGGACGGACGGACCGATGGATGGGTGTGAGAGTGTATGGCTGGATGAACATGTAGGTTCAGGATAGCTGACTTTGAACTCCAAAGCACTGAACCAGGAGAATGGAGACCCAGATTCCCAGGACCAAGTGAGCCACAACTGTCTCAGGCTCACATTTACTGCCTCCTCAACTGGTAGAAGAAAACAGTATTTCCTAACCACCTTCACATAAAGTATCACAAATGTCTATCCCTAAAGAGTTGGTCCTACCTCCTGGCCCCTATCCCCTTCCAGGGAGCCAAGACAGACTTTGCTACCTTGATCTTCTACAGGAAGCAGGAAGTCACTTACAGAGACCATTAGCCAACCAGCCTCAAGCAGGAGAAACTGTGTACTAGCACCTTGAGACAACAGAGACAGTCCTTCCCTAGACCCTGATCTCTGGGCCCTACCCTGTGGAGCTGTTCCAGGAGGCTGGCTCACCCGTGTTCCAACTCTTGCAGGTTGTCCAGTAATAGCATTGGTGATGGAGGTGCCAAGGCCCTGTCTGAGGCCCTGAAGGTGAACCAGGGCCTGGAGAGCCTGGAGTGAGTCTGCCTGACTATCTTCCAGGGGTGGCTGTGGACAGAGGGTGATGCCCCCCAACCTCCTGTCCCCCTCAGTTTCCCCATTCAGTAGGTGGGTGGATCTTGGAGGAAGGCTTTCAGTCAGGGCCCCACTTCCCTACCAGAACCCTACCAACCACCAACTCTGGGCATACTATGATCTCAGTGTCTCTCCCTCAATGCCCACCCCACCTGTTCCATCCTACCACACCAACTCCATTTCCCTGGACAGTAGTGGTTGGTGCTGGTTCTGGAGTTTTCAAAGTGACAATAAGCACTGAGAGCCCTTTAGAAGTTAGTGCAGGTAGCTGAAGAGGGGTCAGCTGCAGTGGCCTTGGTGCAGGGTTGGGGAGCTCGGTACTGTCACCACACTGGGGAGACTCAACTGCGCCACTTTCTCTGGGGGCTGCAGACACAGCACATGCCTTCCCCCCCCCCCCCCCGAGGCCATTCGGAGCCACCCAAACCAAGGCAGAGTCTAAACTCTGGGGTTGGTTGTGCTATACCCACCTGTCCTGACCTAGCAGGGGCTGGAATGTGGGGAAGGGAGAGGAAAGGGGGATTATGAAAAGAACAATGTGGTGTGGCACCTGCCTCAGGGATCCCCCAACTCCCTGTTGAACTCAGTGCTTCAGCTGGACTGATGGCTCCCTCCGGGTCCTGAGACAGCCACGCCAAATGTGCCCTCTCTTCTGTCTGCAGCCTGCAGAGCAATTCCATCAGTGACGCGGGAGTGGCAGCGCTGATGGGGGCCCTCTGCACCAACCAAACCCTCCTCAGCCTCAAGTAAGTCCCGGCCTCCCTCTCCAAACAGCTATCCCTTTGGTCAGGGGGGTCTGAAGGGACTTTGGGACTTGGAAGGAAAGGCTGGCACTGGGAAGCCCACACTACCCCTGTGGGCGGGTTATGGTGAAACCTAAGGTTGGGCAGCTGGGTTCTGGAGCTGGCACCCTGCACTCTTCCTGCTCTCGGGAGGGCAGGGGTAGCTATGGTCCTCGGCTGGCCAGTTCTACTGCTCCCTGCCCATTCTTTTTTTTTTTTTTTATTTTTTTTTATTTTTTTTATCCTCACCCGAGGACATTTTTTTTTCCATTTTTTGTACAGATAGAGTGGGAGGGAGAAAGGGGAAGAGAGAGAGAGAGAGAAACATCGACGTGAAAGGGACACATCGAGTGGCTGCCACCCGCACGACCAACCTCCCTGCCCATTCTTTAGGCACCCAAGCAGGCATGCCTGTCCCATTGTCATCCTCTTCCTCCTAGACTTCCTACTGTTAAATCCTAAAGGGGAGCACTTGGCTGCCTAGCCACCAGAACCTGGGCTCACTGGAGGCTCACACCGCATCCAGATCGCTCAGGAAGGCAGGTCCCAGCTGAGGTTCCTCTGGTTCTAAAAGCCTGAACGCCTGGGCTCGTCTCCCCCAGAGGCCTCATCTGCCCAGTCAGCAGCTCAGGGTCTTCTCTTTCCTCAGCCTGCGAGAAAACTCCATCAGCCCAGAGGGAGCCCAGGATCTGGCTCAAGCTCTCTGCACCAACAGCACCCTGAAGAACCTGGAGTATGTGGGGGTGGAGGGGTGGGCAGGCTGTGCTTTCTAAGGCTCCTTTATGCCAGGGCCTCACCCATGCAGAACACAGGGGCTGATGGGCCAGGCCCTTGTCACCTTTGCTGCTATATTATTTTTTAATAAATCCTCACCCGAGGATATTTTTCCACTTATCTTCAGAGAGAGTGGGAGGGGGAGAGAGAAACATCGATGTGAAAGAGACACATTGATTGGTTGCCTCCTGCATGACCCCCGACCAGGGCTGGGGACCAAACTGCAACCAAGGTACATGCCCTTAACCGGAATTGAACCCACGACTCTATGATCTGCGGGCCGATGGCTCCAAACCAGCCCGGGCACCTTTGCCATTATAAAAGGCTGAAGAAGGACCTGGCTGGGAGGAGGTAGCTAGGAGACCTGGTCCCTGGTGGCAACCCTAACACAAGTACCCCATTCTCATGTCATAAATTACATGAGAATGAAGTTAGCGACAACTCTCTGCCTGCCCCCTTGTTCCCTATCCTCTTGATATGGACGAGCATGTGGAAGGGGCCACATCATGAGGGACAGTACAGTACATGAATCAGGAGTGAGTCCCTGGGCACCTCTGCCACCTCCTGGTGGGTGACCTGTCATGGAACCTCACTGAGCTGAGCCTGGGCCCACTTGCCATGGGGTTGTCAGAAGTCGTCAGAACAGTCCAGGACACGTGCCTGGCTCATGCAAGTGCTCCATAAGCATGAATTAGGCTACCCTAGTGGGCCCCATGCAGTCCTTGGGTTGGAGAAGAGCAGTCTGGATTCCCTGGGGAGCAGGACAGGGAACATCATGGCCGGCTTCTACTCACTTGCCCCATTCCTCCCCTCCCAGCCTTACAGCCAACCTCCTCCACGACCAAGGTGCCCAGGCCATCGCAGTGGCAGTGAGAGAAAACCACACCCTCACGTCCCTCCAGTGAGTCCTTGGGGCCCCAACCCATCCCATCCCCTGCACAGAACTGTAGGACCACAGCCAAGCCAGCTACGCAGGAGACCAAGTCTAGCTTTGGGCATCCCCCACATGGTCTCTGAGGCCTCCAGCAGGCTGCCGGTGGTCATTTGCAGAGGCCATAATCCGTCCCCTGCTCTACTTCCTGAGGTTGATTCACGGAGAGGCCAACAGATGGGAGGTGGGTAGCTATGGCTGTGCCTCCGTGTCATGTGCTCTATGCAGGGGCCACCTGGAGTCTTTTTTTAAAATATGTTTTTATTGTATTGATTTTTTTAGAGAGAGAGAGAGAGAAACATCAATCGCTGCCTTCCGCACATCCCCCAGTGGGGATCGAGCCTGCAAGCTGGGCATGTGCCCTGACCGGGAATTGAACCCGGGACCTCTCAGTCCATGATGCTCAGTCCACTGAGCTACACTGTCTGGGCAGGGGCCATCTAGAATCTTTATTTGAGCCTGTCCCTATGCCCACCCCTAACCAGAGAGTACACGCTGACTACTTGGGACTAAGGCTGGGAGGGCTGTAGGAGTTCTGCCCATCAGCGATCCTTCTAGAACCCATCCTGCAGAACTTCATCCCCTGCTGTCAGAATCTCCTGGGAGAAGCCCCCTCTTTCTGGAACCCAGGACCTCCTGGACTCTGCATTGGGCCATGCAGTCATGTGATCCGTGCATGTTTAGCTTGCAGTGGAATTTCATCCAGGCTGGCGCCGCCAAGGCCCTAGGACAAGCACTACAGTTCAACAGGAGCCTGATCAGCCTCGAGTAAGTGGGGCCTCCCTGGGGACTGCGGGGGCAGGGGAATCTGAAACCTCAGTGCCCACCAGGCACAGGGCTCATGCCTTCAGCACACAGCCGCCTCTGCCCTAAGGCCAGCAGGCATGTTTCCATCCTCATCTGCTTTAAAAAATATGTAACAGCTTTATTAAGAAATAATCTACCCATTTAAGGTGTGCAATTCACTGGTTTCCAATATATTCACAGTTGTGCAACCATCACCACAATAAAATGTAGACCATTTCTACCACCCTTAAAGAAAACCCATCAGTCACTCACTCCCCATTCTCCCCTGTCCTGGGCAACCACTATTTTACTCTCTATGGATTTACCTATTCTTGACATTTCCTATAAATGAAATCATACAATATGTGGCCTTTTGTAACTGGCAACTTTCACTTAATATAATGTTTTCAAGGTTTATCTACATTGTACCATGTGTCAGTACTTTGTTTCTTTTTATGATTGAATAATATACCACTGTATGGATAAGACCACATTCTGTTTATCATTTCATCTGTTGTTGAACATTTGGGTTGTTTCCACTTTTTGGTTATTATGAATAATGCCGCTATTAATATCCATGTACAAGTTTGTGTGTGGACGTATGCTTTCAGTTCTCTTGTGTATACACCTGGGAATGGAATTGCTGAGTCAAATGGTAACTGTTTAACCTTTTAAGTTTCATCTACTTTTGACACTGACTACTTCTCTCAGCTTCCAGGATATCCCATCTCTGGCTAGTTCTGTTTGACTCTGAACTACTGGTGTTCCTCAGGGTTCTGTTCCAGGCCATCTTCTCCTGAATGACATCTCTTCTGGAAGCTCTCCTCCTCTCCCAGCCTTTCAAGTCCTGATTGCCCCACATCTGTATCCCAAATCTCTCTCCTGAGCTCCAGACCCATGTGTCCACTCCCCCTTCCATACCTCCCCTTGGGTGTCTCACCGGGACTTCAAATTGCCCGAATGATCTCCCTCAGAAGCCTGCTTCTGGGTTCCCCATCATATGAATAGAACCAGCCAACCAACCGTGAAAAGTAGAAACATCTTCGCTCCTTTCCAAGTCCTGTTGATTCTCTTTCCAATGTCCCATCTCCATGGCCACGGTCCAGGCCACCAGCATCACTCACCTGCGTCACTGCAGCAGCTTCCACATCCAGTCAATCCTTTGCAGGTCAAGATCTTTCCAAAACGCAAATCTGTCCCTGTCCTGGTGAGATGTTTCAATGGCTGCCCAGTGCCTGCCGAGTGAAGTCCAACCTTTAGCATGGCTTCTAGGGCCCCCAAACATCTGCTTCCTTTATGCCTCCTCAGCTTCGTCTCACACTCAAGACACTTGACTCAATTTCTTTGGGTTCCTTAGATGTGCTAGGCTCTCCCCCACCTCTTATCCTTTGGATTTTGGTTTAGACCTATTTCTCTGGGAAGCCTCTGGAACCACACTGCAGTCTGCACTTAGCCTATACTGGCTGTTCATTTATTTACATTTCCTCACCCGGGTTCCAAAAAGGCGGAATTGGCCTTGCTAGTACACAATACACACTCAACTGTCTGTTAATTATTATTGTTCCACTGGTTGCCTCCCGCATGACCCTGACCAAGGCCAGGGACGAACCGCAACTGAGGTACATGCTCTCTCAATGGTCCGCGGGCTGACGCTCTAACTGGAGCCAACCCGGCCAGAGCATCCGTTAAATTATTACTGCACATGAACAAAAATGGCCCAGACACAGAGGGCTTTCAATTTTCTAGTTGGTTTGAAAAGCATATCTTTTTTGTCCCATGCCTTTGTTGACAGTACTTCCATGTGTCCCCTTTCTTGTTTGTTTCTGATGGTCTAGACTTGTGCAGACCCCAGACCCCTCTGCATGTTAATTAGGAGGCCATGGGGCTACAGTGGCCACACAGGATGACTCTGGGAGTATAATCTATGGTATGTGTGGTCTGAATTAAATAGAAGGTCCAAGCTCAGCATGTCATGCTAGAGAGCTGGCCCTGTGCTCTGTGTGCCCAGGGTCACTCTCTGTGTTCAGTTTACAGGAGAACGCCATTGGGGACGAAGGTGCCTGTGCAGTGGCCAGTGCGCTGAAGGCAAACACAGCCCTTACTGCTCTCTAGTAAGTCCTGATGTGTGCTGCAGCCTTCACCATCCTTTCATATGAAAAACCACTTGTTTCCCAGTCAAGGAAGCTGTGTTTGATTTTCCTAATAGCAACCAGACAGAAAAAGGGATATCCAGCTCATCCCTGCTCCTGCAGTTCTAACAAGATTTAGGGGTACAGGAAGTGTTCTCCTCCAAACTCTCCAGACTACCTCTACTTCCTGTATCCCTAGTATCTATATATGTCCCAGGCAGCAGACAGTGAAGGTAAAATATGAAGCATCCTTTGGACAGATCACAGCCAACAATTTTTAGTGCTATTTCACCACTTTCAGCCCTAAGTCAAGGGTGGAGAAAACAAAGGGCGACTATGAATGGAAGCTGGGCCCAGGGCAGGTATGAGGGCTGGAGAGGCCTGGCCTGTCGAGCCTGTCTGTGTTGACAGCATCTCCTCTTACAGTCTCCAGGTGGCTTCCATTGGTGCATCGGGGGCCCAGGCACTGGGGGAGGCCCTGGCTGTGAATAGAACCTTGGAGATTCTCGAGTAAGTATTCCAGCCTCCAGCTAAAGGCTCTTGCTCAAAGAAACCAAGCTGTTGATTCGAGATGAATAGATACAGAGGAGAAAAAAAAAGTCAATTCATATAAAACTCAAAAATCAATTAAATATATTCACTTAGATCAAGCATGCCCCAGCTTCCCCATTCCTACTTAACCCCTTTCCCCTGAAGTCACTGTTGGCCCTCCTTTTCTTGAGTACCTGCTCTTCTTGGTCTTGCCCAGGCTGAACATGTCCCTCGGGGTGGTCTGTGTCCACTATCTGTCTTTGGGATCCAGGAGTTTAGGGCCTCAAGCTCTGGGGGGCTTCCAGGCATGTCCAGGTCACCCCTGCTCCTGTGGTTCTGTGATGCCAAGCATACAGGGACCACTGGATGGAGTGCCTCTCCTGTCTCAGCCCAGCTCTTTCTTTGGAATGTAAACAGAGAATGAAGTCTCCAACAAACCACCTAGGTTGGGTTGGCTCACCCCATCCTGTATCCTCCTTGCTCCCCAGGGTGGAACTCCATTCTGTGCCTGGGAGTAAGGAAAGAGCAACCTAACCCCCCACGGTGGCTGAGTCCATGCTGCCTCTAACCAGTAGCCCACACTCACCTGAAGAGGTATCATTTTCAACTCTCATTGTGCCTTACATTTCCTGTCTTTTCTTACAGTTTAAGAGGAAACACCATTGGGATGGCTGGAGCCAAAGCCCTGGCAAATGCTCTGAAGGTCAACTCAAGCCTCCGAAGACTAAAGTGAGTCGTTGTAGAGCCTTATCTGCACCCTAAAGCAGATGACTTCTCTGCTGGAACCACCCCCATGGGATAAGATGCTCTTGATTTTCTCTGTAGATGTTTCCTTCTAAATAGAAATAGTTCGGACTGTTCTGGTTATTGTAGTCTATATTGTGGATGAATTTGTGCATTTTGCCTAGCTTAAGTCAGAGGTAAATCACTCAACATCAGCATTTTTGGTCTTATAATCTTCATTGCACTTGGATGGTACAACCTGGCTCCTTGTAGACTCCAGTCTCAGGAGCCATCTCGCTGTTGCTATGGCACCTGTGGACACATAAGTTCCAGAAATGACCCCCAAGATAATGCAGTGCTGCTTCCTGGGTATGTTCTTCTGCCTTAAATGGCTCACTGTGGTGTCTCCATCTTTTCTGTGCCTAGTCTTCAAGAAAATTCCTTGGGGATGGATGGGGTGATATGCATTGCCACTGCGCTGTCTGGAAACCATGGGATCCAGCATATCAAGTGAGTGGGGTTCGGCAGGCTCTCCCCTTTCCTGCCATTCTTTAGAACTGCTCCCAGGTCAGGCCCTACCATCTGCCTGATTTTCAGAGCCAGTCGACTCCCAGGCCCCTCAGCAGCTTTGGAGAAAAACTCAGTTTAAGAGAAAGCCATTCAGAGCCGTGTCCGTGGGAGGGATCCTGGAAGCACAGCCACCCAGAGTTCTGCATTTTATGTAGTGACCAGCTGTTCTCCACTAAAGAGATCCTGTAGGCCTCTAGCCTTCAGCCAATTTCTCAATTTGTCCTAATCCTTCTCTTCTAGTCTCCAGGGAAATCATATTGGGGAATCTGGTGCCAGGATGATCTCAGAGACCATCAAGACAAATGCTCCCTCGTGTACTGTTGAAATGTGAGCAAAAAGTTCCTGGTGGACCGGGCAAAAGGATGGGCAGAGACACAGCTGGAAGCCTTCAAACAAAAAGACCATTTTCCAGGGTGACTTCCTGTGATCTGGGAATGCTGCTGACCCACACTCAAGCTGGTATCCTGCAAAGAGGAGGAAAGGTGCTGCCAAACGAGGTCACAAGTTCCTCCTAGACTGACAGGGTCAGTCTAGGCAGGGGTGAGATGGACACTCTGGTATGGCACACAGAGGAAAGGGTCTTCCACTGAGGGACCCAGGACTTAGGCCTTAAAACTCGGCAAGTAAGAAGCTGGCCTGATCTTATTCATATGACCCCCAATTTTTTATTACTGCCTTTTTTCTACTTACCTGGTTAAAATCATCCCTCTCCCTCTGAAAGGAGTAACCATATTCCAGCCCACTATCAACTAAGCAATGGTGACAGAGAGGACCTTTCTTTTCTCAAGAAGAAAAAATTTTAGGAATATGATCCTTAGAGATACATGGGGAAAAAAAGGGGGATTTTAAAAAGAGAAATAAAGGCTTTAATAATAGAATTCTGTAAATAGAGCAAAAATAATTTCCCCAAGGTTTTGGCCATTTTTTATACATTACAAAATCTCTCGCATGCATGGATTACATATGACATATGTTATTTGGAGCCTGGCACACTAGTTGTCAATAGCATGTTAAATGCTGATGCCTTAATAATAGTGTTCTGTATTGGGCTTCCAAAACCACTACTCACTACAGCCTCCCTCTGAAGGCAAGGCAAGCTGAGCTTCCATGTGGCACAAATCCCCTTAGATATCTCTCTGTGTTGAAAGGGAAAAGATCCCAAATGGACACCATAGCACTCATCAACTAAATAACCAAGGAAGATGCTTATAAAGGTTATAAAGTAATTAACATCTAAAAATTTGAACATGAAGCACTGTTGTTCCAAAAGTTCCTTTAAAAATGAGTATTCGGGCAAGAATCATCAATGGATACAAAACCACGAATGAAAGCCAATTGAGGAAGAAGATACCCACGTAGTCTCAAAACATCACCCCACAAAGATACCTCACAGAAATTTTACAAATGCTGCCTCAACAAAGTGATAAATTTAATGTCACCAACAATGGGACAAGTGGACATCAGGAGCCCTGATGTTATGTGCTGAGGGGGACATATCACTGATGTAGTATTTTTGCCAAAAAGGTTGATCTGAATCTAATCATGAAGGAACAATCTGACAAAATCAGAATTGAGGAGCATTCTGCAAAAAAAAAAAAACCAACAAAAAAACATAAAATAAAAACCACAAACTTAGCCTGACCTCTTCAAAAATGTCTATGTCATGAAAAATAAGAAAGACTGGGGACTGTTTTAAATCGAAGGAGATTAAAGAGACATAATGACCTAATGCAAGATCTTCAATTGCATCCTAGACTAGAGGGAAAACAATCAGCCATAAAGAACGTTATTTGGAAATTGGGTACATTTAAACATGGGTCATGTGTAGTATTTATTGGATTACTTTTAAAAAAATATATTTCTGCCTGGCCAGTGTGGCTCAGTGGTTAAGCAATGACCCATGCATCAAGAGGTCACCGATTCGATTCCCAGTCAGGGCACATGCCCAGGTTGTGGGCCCAATCCCCAGTGGGGGGGGGGGGGGGCATGCAGGAAACAGCCAACTGATGTTCTCTCTCATCAATGTTTCTATCTCTGCTCCTTCTTCCTTCCTTTCTAAAATCAATAAAGGGAAAAAAATTTTTTTTTAATAAATAAATAAGGCATTTCTGCTGGGTATTGACAGTTTTTCCTTTCAGTACTTTCAAGATGTTGATACATATACTGTCTTCTGGTTTGCACTGTTTCTGGCTGAATTGAGAGCTCAACAGAATAAGAGTTGCATAGCTAAATGTTGAAGAAAACTGTGCCGTGCAGGAACTTAGCCCTGGAGAAAACTCAGGGGCCAAAGCAGTGGAGAAAAAGTGTGCTCTTCAGGACTTCAACAGCAAGTCACACTAGCATGGAAGGAAAACCCAAACTTTCTCCAAAATCTCTCAAGCACCCTCTACTGACAAGGCATAACCTCTTGCTGGCTGATAAAGGACAGATACTACAAATGGTGAATTTGGAGCTCAGGCAATAAACTCATAAACCAGCACAGTGGGATTAGTCTTTTTTTTTTTCATTTTGGACAGATTTTATTGCTGTGTCTTCAGGATCAGTAATATTTTCTTCTGCAGTGTGATTGCTCTTAATCCCAGTTTGCATTTTTTTTACTCTCTAGATGTTTTGTTTGAGGCTTTCTTTATATTGTCCATGTCTCTCTTCAATATGCTCATGCCTTCCTCTACCATCCGAATATTTGAAATATAGTTATAACTGTCAGAATGTCCTTTTCTACTAATTTTATCACCTATCATTTCTGGGTAATTTCTTTTTTCATTGTTGTTGTTAATCCTCACCTGAGGATATTTTTTCCTTTGATTTTCAGATAGAGTGGAAGGAAGGGAGGAAAGGAGAGAGGGAGGGAGGGAGGGAGGGAGGGAGGGAAGGAGGGAGGGAGGGAGGGAGGGAGAGAGGAAAGGAGGGAGGGAGGGAGGGAGGAAATGGAAGAGAAACATTGATGCGAGAAAGATACATCGACTGGTTACCTCCCGCACAACCTGACCAGGCCGGGGATTGAACCTGCCACCCAGGTACATGCCTTTGACCAGGAATTGAACCCGTGGCCCTTTGGTCTGTGGGCCAATGCTCTAACTGCTGACCCTAATTGGCTAGGACTCTGGATTATTTCTTGATTTTTCTCATTATGCCTGATAGTTTTTTTTTAAAGTGAAAACTTTTTATATTTAGAATTAGCCAGCTGGACTCAGTTTACATGATCTCAGTTTTGTTGGCAACATCCAAAGCATCATAACCAGCATCCAGTCAAACACATGCCATCTTCTCTCCATCAGGCCCAATCAGGTGTTGACCTTGGCCTTGTCAATGTCACAGAACTTCTTCATAGCTTGTTGGATCTGGTGCTTGCTGGCCTTGATGTCTACAACAAATATAAGTGTACTTTTGTCTTCCATCTTCTTCATGACAGACTCAGTAGTCAGGGGGATCTTGAGGATGGCATAGTGGTCAAGCTTGTTTCTCCATGGGGCGCTCTTTTGAGATTTGGGCTGCTGTCAGAGCCACAATGTCTTCATGCCCGGTAATTTTTTTTTTAAATGTGTTTTTATTGATTTTTTAGAGATAAAGGGAGAGAGAGAGAGAAACATTGATTAGTAGCCTCTTGTACACCTCTAACTGGGGATTCAGCCTAAAACCCAGGCATGTGCCCTGACCAGAAATCGAACCAGGACCTCTCAGTCCATGGGACGATGCTCAGTCCACTGAGCCATACCGGCCAAGCATGAGGTAATGTTTTTTAAAACTTCTATTTAAAAAAAACACTTTTTTTCTTTATTGAGTTTTAGAGAGAAAGGGAGAGGGAGAGAGAGAGAGAAACATGGATGAGAGAGAACATCAATTGGCAGCCTCCTGCATGCCCCCCACTGGGGATTTGGCCCACAACCTGGGCATGTGCCCTGAATGGGAATCGAACCGGCAACCTTTTGGTGCATGGGTCGATGCTCAACCACTGAGGCACACCAGCCGGGCCATGATGTAATTTTTTATTGGACACCAGACACTGGGAATTTTATCTTTCTGGTGTTATTATTATTATTATTGCTGCATTTATCTTCAGATAGAGCAGGAGAGAGGGAAGAAAACAGAGAGAGAAACATCGATGTGAGAGACACATTGACTGGTTGCCACACACATGACCCCAACTGGGGCCAGGGACAAACTGCAACTGAGGTACGTGCCCTTAGCGGGAACCAAACCTGGGTCTCTCTGGTCCGTGGGCCGATGCTCTAACCGCTGAGCCAAACGGGCCAGGGACTTTCTGGTGTTATTTTTATAGTCCTTAAAATATTTTTGTGCTTTATTCTGGTACATAATTACTTAGAAACACTTGGATTCTTTCAAAACTTGCTTTTAAGCTTTGTTAGCCAGGATCAACCATCCTTTCCTCTAGGGCTACTTTGGCCCATCTTCTGAGGAAATGTCTCAATATTCTGGGTATTCCACCTGATGCCCAAGTCAAGAAAACTATTTTTGGCCTATCTACAATTGAAACTATAAAACCCCAGGTGTAAAAAATTGTGAAATCAACCTTAGCCCTTCTTACCCCAAGTAGTACCCAACTGGTTATCTGCTATGTATGTTTTCAATATAAAGTATGAATTTAAGCTGAATGGCTCCTAATGCAGATTTTGCTGCATCAATTCTCTCACTCATTCAACCCCTCCCATTCCAGTTCCTTTTATCTACAAAACATACATACATACATACATACATACATACATACATACAATAAAAAGCCCTCTGCCCCTCCAAAATGATCTCTGACCTTGCTTTTCCCAGTTCTGTCCTGTCTTTTCACTTGTGATCATCCCCTTTCAGAACAGTCATCAATACTCTCTGTGTTGGCTTCAAATTCCAACCCCTCTTCCACTCATCACTTGCTATCTCACTTCTCCTGGCTAACGTTCTCGATTTCCTAATTGCCAAAGTGCACGACCTCTCTGACTCAACCTTATTTACAATGAGGAGCTAGCACCTGTTCACCTCTCCTTTCTTTGGAAATTCTGCCCTGCTTTCGCTTCCATAACATTACAACCTTACAATCCTCCTTTCTTCTTACCACCCTTCTTCAACATTTTGAAAAATTAAGTATCTTTCCTAATTATTAAAGTAAAATATAGTCACTCTGGACGGCTAGGGCACGTGCAGGAGGCAACCGATCAATGTGTCCTTTCTCACACTGATGCTTCTCTTTCCCCTTCCCTCCTCCCTCTTACTCTCTCTTACAAAAAAGTCAATGAACGGAAAAAATATCCTTGGGTGAGGATTTAAAAAAAAGTAAAATGTAGTCACTTTGGAAAATACTTCCCCAGGCTTTTCTAGATCGGGTCCCCTTACACACACAGGTGTTTCTCAGAATTCCCCTTAGCTCTAGTCTCATCCCACATGTTCTCCCCTGAGGAATATGCAAATGATTCTCAAACTTAAAATTCTAACATTACCCTTTTCCTGTCTGTATCTTTTTATAAATTCTCTTTCAGCACCTGGCCAGTGTGGCTCAGTGGTTGAGCGTTGTCCCATGCACCAAGAGGTCACCAGTTCAATTGTTGGTAGGGGGTGTGCAGGAGGCAGCTGATAAATGTTTCTCTCTCTCCCTCTCCCTTCCTCTCTCTCCAAAAAAATCAATAAAAATATTTTTTTAAAGAACAATTCATTTTCATCAAAGTAATATACATAGTTTTAAAAGCCAAAGAATATTACTAGGCTTATAGTGGAAAACAAGAGTTTCCTGTCCAGTTCCTCACCTTTCTGAATACCCCTAATTCCCAAAACTAAATATGCTACATACACTGTTTATTGCTTTACCATTTAGAGAGTATCTATCAACTTTCTATTATGGGAAATGTTACCTGTATATACATCACCTTATGCTCCCATTTTTTGTTTCTCCCTCCTTCCAACATAGTTAAAGTATAAGTTTGGGTTGAATCATTATTTGGTGTTTATCTTATGACTTCATTAGTAGAGATCACTGCTGAACCATTTTCTTCCTATATAATTGTTCTTTATAGAATTAATGGTTATATTATTTTTAAAACGTAGTTTTCTATGTTACTATTTCTTAATTCTTTTCTAAACTGTCCAAGAGTATAAAATCTGAATACTACTGCTCACAGACACACTGGTAATTATATCAGTTCCATTTTTCCCTGACACACCTACTTGAACCCTTTGTTTTCCTGCTCCAGTCACATCCTTATTCAAAGGACTTCTGTTCTGGGTAGGAGGTAGAACCTTTAGGTCTCTTCCAATATACCCAGTCTTGAATTCCAGCACTCAAGAGTTCCCCTGGGCCAATATGACAGCTGTGATATTTATGTCGTCAAGTTGCTAATCTATATATTTATTTATTAATTTTTATCCTCACTCGAGGACATTCTTCCATTTTTTGTTCAGACAGAGAGGGAGGGTAAGAGGAAGAGAGAGAGAGAAAAACATCGATGTGAAAGGGACACATCGAGTAGCTGCTGCCCGCACGACCAACCAGGGCCGGGGACAAACTGCAACCAAAGTACGAGCCCTTAGCGGGAACCGAACCCAGGTCTCTCTGGACTGCAGGCTGACCGCTGAGCCAAACCAGCCAGGGCATAATGTTGCTAATCTAAAGAGACACATCTTCCCTTCAGATGTTTGACACTGATATTATAGTTTAAAATTCTAATAAAAGATATCTTGCATTTATTTCTTCTTCCTGTCCCCAGCTAAAAAGGAAACAGTTCTTGCCCTGGCCAGTTTGGCTCAGTGGTTAGAATGACGGCCCATGGACTGAAGGGTCACAGGTTTGATTCTAGTCAGGGGCACGTACCTCGTTTGGGATTTGATCCCCGGCCCTGGTTGGGGTCATTTGGGAGGCAGCCAATTGATGTGTCTCTCTCATATCCATGTTTCTCTCTCTCCCCCCCTCTCCACCCCCCACCCCCTCCTACTCTGTCTGAAAATCAATGGAAAAATATCCTTGGGTGAAGATTAAAATAAATAAATAAATTAATTAAATAAAAAAGGAAAACAGTTCTTCAGATTTCCTATAAGAAGTCATAGATTTTGTTCTTAATGGCTACCACCAATAAAAATTGAAGACTTAAAAAATTCCTTTATAGCCTAGCTAGTGTGGTTCAGTGGACTGAGCGTCGTCCCATGAACTGAGACGTCCCAGTGCAATTCCCGGTCAGGGCACATGCCTGGGTTGTGGGCTCGATCCCCAGTCGGGGGACATGCAAGAGGCAGCCAACTGATGTTTCTCTCTCACATCAATGTTCCCCCTTTTTTTTTAAATCCTCACCTGAGCATATGTTTCCATTTATTTTCAGACAGAGTTGAAGGAAGAGAGAGAGAGAAACATCAATGTGAGAGAGACACATCGATTGGTTGCCTCCTGCACAACCCCAACCAAGGCTGGGAACTGAACCGCAACTGAGGTATGTACCCTTGACCAGAATTGAACCTACAACTCTTTGGTCCACAGACTGATGCTCTAACTGCTGAACCAAACAGACCAGGCTCTCACATTGATGTTTCTATTTCTCTCTCCCTTCCTCTCTCTCTAAAAAATAAAAATTCAATAAAACATATTTTTTAAAATTTCTTTATATTTTCTGTCAATACACATATTTTAAAGCATTTTAAGAGATCCTTTAATTACACAGTAGAAAACACTGTCAGCAATGACCTAAATGCTAATTCTTAATAGACCTAATCACTCAATCTTTGGGGCCTGAGTCTGCTCTGCTGCTTGGCTAAAACCAAATGATACCAGGTCATAAGGCACTTGCACATATCTGACTCCTGGATCCATCACATTGACAGGAATACATTAATAACTATGATCTAGTACTTGCAGCTCCTTTGTTGACAGAAGCTACTAAAGTAAGAAAGTGCCATACCATGGTGAGACTCTACAAAGTCAGTTAACCAAGTGATGAAGGATGACCAAGAAGCAGGTGAAAGAATGAATCATCCATTACAGCTGTTGCCTCTGTGGACATTTATCTGTAGCTTGGGTTGGACTCCCATGCTAATGCCTATTAGAAGAAAGCATTACATACAAAACACAGAAACACATTTTTATTTTTTTTTATTTTTTCCAAAATATAAGTCAGGTCAGACTCAGGGGAACCAAAGCTATAACATCCAAGAAGATGCAGTGCCTCTTTTGCACCTTAGAAGCCATGGCATCTGAGGGGGTTAGCATGGCTCCCAAAACACCTATTTCCCATTTAGCTTATTGTTTCAAAGATGGCACATCTCAATTTACTGATGAATTAACTGGTTCCTGAATGTTTAAAAGAAGGGGTAATCTTATACATAAAATTTAGGAAAAGACAGGTAAAAAATCAAAGGTGATAGCAATAATTGTCACATAGTCTCCTAAAGTTTGTATATGCCATATTAAAATGTGAATTTTTGTTGAGTATTTGTTATCGGTGCAAATAAACAAAATACTTATACTTTCAAGTAAAACTTATTTAATAATATAAAAATATGATATTAAAAACATTAAGAGAAGTAACTTCAGAAGTTTTCTGCACTTATAACTGAGAAACAAATGAAAACTGTTCTGTGCTTTCCTAAAAACAAAACAAAACAAAAAATGCTGCCCTTTTCACAACAGGGAAAAATACTTCTCTTTTCACAATTAGGAAATTCTAGTGTTACTCTACCTATATCAATTCTGTTTTTTGTGTGTTTTTTTTTATACTCACTCGAGGACTTTTTCCATTTTTTGTTCAGATAGAGTGGGAGGGAGAGAGAGGAAGAGAGAGAGAGAGAGAGAAACATTGACAGGAAAGGGACACATCAAGTGGCTGCCACCCGCACGACCAACCAGGGCCGGGAACAAACTGCAACTGAGGTACGCACCCTTAGCGGGAACCAAACCCAGGTCTCTCTGGACTGCAGGCCAATGCTCTAACCGCTGAGCCAAACCGGCCAGGGCAATTCTGGTTTATTTTTTAAGTCAGAAACACAAATGTGTACTAACAGTTTTTCCTTAATTTGCTTTCCTAAGAAGGAATGCTGCTGGCCTTCTGAGAGAAAATGGAGTATTTATAATCTGGAGCATCTCCTGTTGTCTGATTTTCAAAGAAGGTTGGTTTTCATCTTACTTAGCTAACTTTCATTCAGAAAATTTTAGTAAAATACATTTAAAGCTTGGTATTGTGAATATGCCGAAGAAAAAAAACAAGACTACAAAATGAAATAAAGGCTAGAATTAAAAACCTCTAAATTGTACAAGTGACTCAATAGTCCAACACTGATTCCTAAAATGAGTCCTTGTGCACAGTCCCAGCCTCAGGTCTGCCCCACTGACTCTTCGAGGATATATGTGACAACAACAATAATCAAAACTTACAGAAAGCCCTGGCCAGTGTGGCTCAGCAGTTAGAGCATCAGCCCACAAACCAAAGGGTTTCATGTTTGATCCCCAGCCCCAGCCGGGTCACATGCAGAAGACAACCAATCTATGTGTCTCTCTCACATCGATGTGTCTTTCTGTCTCTCTCCTCCTCCCTCCTTCCCTTCCACTCTCTAAAAATATCAATGGAAAGAATACCCTGAGGTGAGGATTAACAACAACAAAACTTACATAGAAACTTATTTCTCCTAAAGTTTTTTTCCTGTGGATGTGAATCACTAAGCACACAAGTATTTCCCACTTTTTAGGAGCTAAGGCAAAAAAATCATCTTTGGGGTTTGCTCTGGTTCTTATTTAAGCTTCATGGAGTAACCATAGGAGGCTAAAGCAAAAACAGGTAATAATTAACAATGAGTCCAACTGGCTTAGTGAACAAAATGTTTCCTTCCTAACCTTCTAAATTCCCATTTACCTACAAATCTGAGGGTTTTAATCTGCACAGGTCCCTTGGCAAGAAAGTCAGAAGTCATTGTCACTCTCTTCCAGGGGCTCTGGTTTCCGGACCCTTCGACTGGGTTTAGCTGGAGACAGAGCAATGCTCTCATCTTCCAAATCGTCATCTTCTTCGTCATCTTCCATGTCAATTTCACTGTCCTCTGAGTCTTCCTATAAGAAAAATACAGTAAATACAAGTGAGGGTCCCACCTCATCCCTAACACCTTGTCAGTAAGACCCTACCTCGTTTTTTTACTTGCAGCTCAATAACTAGCAACATCCCTAAGTGAAGGAAGAGCCGGGCAGAGCAGCAGTCAGGCTGTGGGGGCATAAAAATGGACCAACATCTAGATATTGCTGGTTGGAATACAGAGATCAATGTATCATCTAAGCAGTAACCTTCAAATACCAATATGCAATAATCCAAGGTTGGTGCTTTCCCACTGATGTCCCAGGAACACCAGACCTGCACCAAGGCTCACTGGATGCTGTTTTGCTCCTGATGACTCAGAGACCCACCAGTGGGTAGCAAGGAGGGCGGGGACTTGGAGAGAGAGAAGGAGGGTCTATTTTGGCTTTTGACAGATTGAGGATGGAAAGCCACAAAGAAAATGGGTATAAGGAGCAAAACAAAAGAAACACTGCTCCAGTTTGTCCCCGGCCCTGGTTGGTCGTGCGGATGGCAGCCACTCGATGTGTCCCTTTCACATCGATATTTCTCTCTCTCTCTCCCTCCCACTCTATCTGTACAAAAAATGGAAAAATGTCCTCGGGTGAGGATAAAAAAAAAAAAAAAAAAAAAAAAAAAAGAAACACTGCTCCACCATCTAGGTCTAGGTTGACCAAGGGAGCCAGGTCTTAAAACTGCAAGTCCTGCATCCAAGGTAAACCAGGATGATTGGTCACTCTATCTAAATCATTCCCACCACCATACACACACACTGTAATTTCCTTCTTCTTAAAAAAACAAACAAAACCTCCCCCCTCAAAACTAAATCCTACCTTCCTCTCCAGCTACTCTGCCCTGTTTCTCTATTCCCCTCATATCAAAACTCCTTGAATAAGTTTTGAACTCACTTCCTCGCTTGTTCCCTTCTCACTACCTCTTAAGCACACTCTAGTCAGGCTCCCACCCCACCAATCCCCCAAACTGCTCTTGTCAAGACTGACACATTCAGTGGGTTCAAATCCAATGGGACAACTCTCTGTCCTCCTGTTTGACCTATGAGCTCCTTCTTCCCTGGCATCCACTACTCTGTCCTTCAAGGCACCCTCTGGGCTCTCACCCCACCTCACTCCTGTGTCTTATCTTGCTTACCCAACCCTCTTCATCCCCGTGACCTCCACAATGTGGGGTTGGCTCAGGGCCTTGGGCTTCCTCTCTTGTCTTTCTTCTCTATCTCCCCAAGTAATCACATGTATCCTCATGCTTAAAGACCACCTAAATATGGATGTCTCCTCAGTTCAATCTCTAGCCCAGATCTGACTTCGAACTCCAGACCTGAATTTCAACTCAGCATCAGCATGTGGACATCTAACAGGAAACACACACTTAGAACGTCCAAAAAGCAAACTCTCAATCTGCTCTCCAAGCCTCTTCCTCAGGTCCATTCCAGCTCAAGAAATGAAAACTGTACCTTTGGCCGATTATGCCACAACCAAGGCATCCTTCATTGTCTTTAACTCTCCATGTCCAATTAACAAAACCTGATGGTTCTTACCTTAGAAACATGTTCAGAACCTGACCAATTCTCAACATCTCCACTGCTATGACCCAAGGCTAAGCCACCATCACCTCTGAACTAGACTACTGCAAACGCCTCCTCACTGGGCTCTCTTAAATGTGAGTCAGTTCTTGGCACTCCTGGGCTCAGGATTCTCTAGTACCTTCCTGTTGTACTCAGAAAAAATGCCAAGTCCTTGTCACATCCTGTAAAACTCTGCATGGCCTCTGCTGCCTCTCCTGCTGCTCCTTCCCCCAGTTCGCTCCATTCCAGTCACACCATAGCCTCTGGTCCTTGAATGCAAAAACCATATTTCCTGTGACCAGGATGCCCCTTCCCAGCACCATGTCCCTCCTTCCATTCAGGCCTCTGCCCAAATGTCACCTTATCAGAGAGACAGATCTTCCCTGATCAATCAAAGGGCATTCCTCATCCCTGTCACTCTGCTGCTGAACCTACTTTATTTTTCTTACCACTATGAACCCTGATGGATCTGCTTCACTACTATTAGACTGTAAGCTTCATAAAGGCAGGGACCTTGTTTCTCTTCACTGCTGTATTCCCCACAATCCATAATAGTGCCAGGCACAGAACAGGCACTCAAAAAATATCTGTCTAGTGACTGAGTGAACACATGAAGGAGAAACTCTCATGCCTAGGGGGTGGTGCCTGGAAACAGCCTCCCTGAAATAAACAAGCGACAACAGGCACAGAAGAGATTTAAGCTACAATAATGCATTTATTCTGAAAAGTAGAAAGCCATATAAATGATCAAGCAAATCACAAGAAAAGAGGCCAGGCAGCGCTCTCCAGGTATCACCAGCTCCCATGCCACTCTCCTTACTTCTGTCTTGGATGAGTTAGATGGAATGGATAGTAAGCTGTTTAACCATCCATCCCCTACCTTGTTAAAATTTTTGAGGTAGTTTCTCTGCTTCGCTGAAGACCATCTTCTATGTATTTAAGGCTCTATCCCTATGCATCTTGCCCAGTACACCTGAGTGACCTCTCCCACCTGTGAATTTCTGTGATAGTACACACTCCTGGTGCTAATAAATGGACCTTTTATACAAGAACATAAGGCTCATGCTGTGTCTCTGTGTAGCCAACTGGTGCCACACTCTAGTCTAGATACATGTGGCATTCAACCTGATAGGGAGATCTGTGACTGGTGTCAATCTAGTCACCCTTTGCTTCTTGGGACTCACAGTATTGCTAGGGACTGCAACAAAGAAGGCAGACCCAGAGTGATGAATGGAAGAGCTCCAATTTCCCCATTCTGGTTCATTTCTCATTCAGTTATTCACTTAATAATGTTAAAGGTGCTGCAGCCATTTGCCCAGCCTCTCTAAGGCTCTGGTCTCAGGAGAGCCTCCTTTTCATGTTCCCCCAGAATGGAGTTGGAGAGAGAGTTGGTCTTAACTACAGGCCCTCAACAGCATCCCTTCTTTTCTAGGTTATGGTTCAAGGGCCAGATGACTTCCTAACCACAACCTTTCTTGTCCTTGGCTCAGTGCTACTCCTCCTCAGCATAGGTACCTTTAGGTAATTTCACCATTCACTGTGGGATCCATTTTGAGTGGCTTTTGCCCAGGAGACAGAGGCATCACTCTTGGGGAAGGCTCTCTGCTGGCCCTGAGTGAGCACACACACACACGCGCACACACACAAATGGATGAGGTGAAAAAGAAAACCAACCTGCTTCTTGGAGCTGGAAGTCTTGCATTTACCTAACAGAGCTGGTGCTCCTTCCATCTTTGGAAAGTGAGAGCAGACAGAACATGAGAAGGAAAAAAAAAGTAGGGGAAGCAGGTTCATTCGAAAAGAAAAGAAATGAGCCATCAACAAGCAAAGGAGTGAGGCCATCTCCTTGGGAGGCTAAACTCTGCCACAAATCCAATGATGAGCTGGGCTGAGAAGCCACACCTCATGCTAAGCTGGTCAGATGTGCTTAGTTCCTGGCTAATCTAGTCACTGAGGACAGCCCGAGACCAGAAAGAACACAATTGTTAAAGGGGGCTGGTCAGGACTCACATCGTCATCGGAGTCTCCACCTTGCATTGTGCCCACGATGCGTTTGTTAGGTCTTCCTGGGGAGAACAAAAACATGAAGAAATTGCAAAAACCTTGCAAAATAAGGCATAAAATGGCATTCAAGATTTACTTTCCTTTAGAAAATTGGGGGAAAGAAAAGTCAGAAAATTTACTCCAGTAGCATCCAACTAATCAGAACTGTCAACAAATGGCAATGGATTTCCTGCATTTCTATACTGAAACAAGGAAAAGGGTAGTAAAATGTAAGCATGAATCATAAATCAGAAAAATAAAGATGCATCCTATAAGTATGTTAGGGGAAAATCACTTAATCCCATTATTAGTTTATACACAGTGGGACAGGTATGCTATCTGTTGAAAAAAGAAATATATTCTCTCTTTATGGACCCACATCACTTCTACTTGGATCTGTCTGCGTGTCAAAAAGAAAAAAGTTTAAGTATCATAATTAGTTTATCTTCCAAAACATCAACATTATTTGAGTGATTCTCCATTTCTCCTTTGGAAGTCAATGTTGTCTAGACTTCCGCAAAAACTTAGGAGGCATCCTTCACTGGGTGGAGATAGAGAGCTGCTCTCATAGCTGAAGGCTGAGAAACAAGCACCCATGACCCCAGGTCCAAGTCTTGGGAGAAAGGCAGTGAGGGCAGCTTAGAGGGGAGCTCACTCAGGATAGGCCTGGATGTGACCACCAAGAACTTTTCCTTGGGACAGATAAAATACAGCTCTTGTGTTGTTTCACTTCTGCAGTGAGTGGTCAGCAGCAGAATTTAGGAGCACCAATACTTTTACTACTATGTTCTACAGAACTAATCACATACCTCTTCAGAGCCTTGGCTCCCATATGTAGAATGGGAGTCATAACCTCTAACTTCTATTGATGTCATGAAGCTATTAAAAAATAAAAGGAAGAAAAAGGAAATCAGAGCATCTAACTATCCTATGAAAAAAGCAAAATGTAGTGAGTAAAGACAGGTGGACCTAGAATAACAGTTAACAACAAAAGTTAATATGAAATGATGCCATGAAGATGATTTACCACTTAAATTTATTATGTATATAAAAATGCAATTGTGGCCTGGCTGGTGTGGCTCAGTGGATTGAGCGTCGTCCCAGGGACTGTGAGGTCCTGGTTTGATTCCTGGTCAGGACACACGCCTGGGTTGCAGGCTTGATCCCCATAGGAGGCATGCAGGAGGCAGCTGACTGATGTTTCTCTCTCATATTGATGTTTCTATCTCTCTCTCCCTTCCTAAAAAAAATAAAACATATTTAAAAAACAGAAATGCAATTGTGCTCCAAATTTCAAGAAATGGTAGATAAGAAATGTTATTAAAAGCAGATATGATAATTTAGTAGTATCTATCAGAATTTAAACTTACATAACCCTTGACCTAAGAATTCCACTTTTAATGATACTGCCTAAATAAACACTTGTGATATGCAGAAAAAATGTATCTACAAGGAAAAGAATAGAATATGGAAATGCCCAAGTAAATTAAAGGTACAGTCATACTATGCAGCTATCAAAAAGAAAGAAACAGATCTACATTTTACCAACATAGGAAGAGTTCAATATATTTAAAATTTTTAAAAAGCAGATTGCAGAACCATACACAAAGTCTTCTGGTTCCATTCAGGTTAAAAGCATTTCAGATGATCTTTGTGTCCATGCTTCAGTATGTGTGTGTGTGTAAAGGCAATTTGGAAGGACACACCCTTCAGTTACTGGCTTAAGGTGGGGAGTGAAACATGAGGAAGACCCCACACCCAGATTTGCTCCACAATTTTATTGCTTGAATTTGTTGCAGTGAGCAAGTAGAAATGAGAAGAACATTTTTAAAAGGCAGAGATGCTTGTGTAAGTCCCTTCTTTATAAATTGATTCTCTGACCATAAGGTATGTATGTAATTGCACTGAGAGCAGTTTGGACCCAAAAAGGACAGAATATAGCTCAGTGGCAGAAGCCGTGTGTTCCTGCGAACTCTGTGAGAAACATCAGGCCACAAATAAGAATCGGCCATTCTTTGGACTACAGGTAAGAGCATTAGTGGCAAAGATGACCACTGAACAGTTCAAGAGCCAAATCCTGATAAACTACAGGGCAGGATAAACCCTGGAGCAGGGCCGCTCACAGTGTTGCTTACGGGTCTTAATACCAAACAGCTCTGACCCAGTTCTGGCTGTGCTGTTCTGTGACAGGCACCAGGAGGAGGCAAGTTGAAAGAAGTCATGGTACCTTGCATGAGCACCTCAATGGCTGTCCGTGGCTTGGATAGCCGTCTCTCTTCCAGTTCACTGTCGGATTCATCATCCTCCTGGATATCAATGTCTGAGTCATCATTACCTGGCAGGAACACAAGTAAGGCAAAAAAAAGAAGGGGGGGGGTGTCCCATCATTACTTCTAAAACAGCCTCTTGTCCAGTAAGGCTCTTGTGCAGGTCATCTGCACTTCTCAGTCTTACTTTTGATGCATTATATTTTATGAGACTCTCAGGATTTTCTGGTTGATACTTACTGAAGAGTTAATGCAGACAATAGGCTAGTTTATGTTTTTTTTAAACAATTTTCCAAAGTAGAAAAATGTGGGTCAGATATATTAGAAGCACTATTTCAGTATGTGAAACTAAACAACTGAACAGCCAGTTGTCAAGGTAGCTGGGAGTTGCTGGTTAGTTGGAGGTGAAAAAAAATTCTTTGTTCAATCTTAGACTGTGTTACCAAAACTCAAACTCCTTGAGGATAACAAAGATGAAGAACACCCCACTGAAAAGGCCAGCAACTGTACCAAACAAGGTGGGAGGCAAGAAGGATACCAGGCTAGGAATGGCCTGAGTAGGGCTGGTATAAGAAAAATGGTGACCTAGTGAGTAGCAATGAAGACTGATGCTCACTGATAGTCTTTACTGGAGAAAATTCCATGATAAAGATATAGAAAGAAAGGTCATGCTAGCCCTGGTCAGTTTGGCTCAATGGTTAGAGTGTCAGGCCGTGGACCGAAGGGTCACAGGTTTGATTGATGGTCAAGGGCACGTACCTTGGTTGTAGGTTTGATCCCTGACCCCCATGTGTCTCTCTCACATTAATGTTTCTCTCTCTCTCCCTCCCTCCCTTCCTTCTACTCTCTCTCAAAAAAAAAAAAAAAAAAATCAATAGAAAAATATCCTTGGGTAAAGATTAACCAAAAAAAAAAAAAAAAGAAGGAAGGTCATTCGTAATACCAAGGCTTTTTACATTAATTTCTTAATACTCTTCTAGAGTTTTATATATGTTGAATATTTCCTAATGGAAATCTATAGAACAAGAGTTTCCACAGTGGAAAGAAAAAGCTTTCACTGCCCAGCACCTGATTATTCTGCACCCAGGGAGAGACACAGGTCTTAAGGACGTAACTGGAGAAGTTTGCAATTGCTGCTCTGATCATTGACTTATAAGTCAATTTGGAAGTATAGTAAGTGTTCATCTACAAAAAGGTTTTGCTTAGGCCCTGATCTAAGAAGGTAATAAAATGGTGGTTGTGTCTAGCTGGGCACTGAGTGAAAGTTTTCTGCTTTCTTTAGCCATGGGCAGAAGAGCTGTGCTATAGAGCACAGAGGTGCAAACCAGAGAGGGTCAATAATAGCTTCCTGCAAGACTTCAACATAATCAATCTGAAAACTAACATCTTACAAAAGCCCTTACAGAGAATATAACTGAATATTAACACAATTGACTATAAAATTAAATCACTGTTCAGCTTAGTTTACTTTTTACTTCATCTAGGAAAATTATGACATTAAACTAGTACTCAATGCAACATAAATCAAATGATATCATGAATTTTAAAACATTAATACAGATATGTCAGGCTCAACATGATTTCTTCTAACAACTCAAAGCAAAACCCTGAGGACTAAGCAGGTAAAAACTAAAGCTAATACATGCTGACACTGAAATTACCGAGTTGTCAGTGACTTTTAAAATTAAGTACAGCACACAATGGTACTGGTATAATCTAACAGGGAAAGAATAGTCTTCCCAACAAATGGTGCTAGGACAACTGGATAGCCACATACAAAAGAAATAATTTCATATCATACACAAAAATGAACTAAAACGGGATCAGAGACCTAATATAAGAGTTAAAACTATAAAAATCCTAGAAGAAAATACAAGAGTCAATCTTGGTGACCTTGAATTAGACCGGGATTTCTTAGATATGACACTAAAAGCACAAGCAACAAAAGAAGAAATTAACAAATTGGACTTCATTAGAACTTTGTACAGCAAAGGACTTAACCAAAAAAGTGAAAATGAGAAATTATTTGCAAATCACAAATCACTAAAATCATTTATAAAATACTTTATATATTCCAGAGTATATAAAGAGCTTTAGTAACTCAATAATAAAAAGATAAAAATAGCCCTGGCCTATTTGGCTCAGCGGTTAGAGTATCAGCCTGCGGTCTAGAGAGACCCAGGCTCAGTTCCTGCTAGGGGCACGTACCTTGGTTGCAGTTTGTCCCCAGCCCTGGTTGGGTCCCGCGGGAGGAAGCCACTCAATGTGTCCCTTTCACGTCAATGTTTCTCTTTCTCTCTCTCTCCCTCCCACTCTATCTGAACAAAAAAAAGGAAAAATGCCCTCGGGTAAGAAAAAAAAAAGATAAATAAGCCAATTAAAAATGTGCAAAGAACTTGGATATCTCTCCAGAGAAGATATACAAACAACCAATAAGCACATGAAAAGATGCTTGCTCCATTTCATTAGCTATAAAAGGAATTCAAATCAAAACCACAATGAGATACCACTTCATACCCACTTAAACTATAAGCAGTTTCTTTGTAAGTTTCTCCTTTTAGATCAGCACTGTCCAATAGAAATATAATGCCAGCCACAGAGGTAAGTTTAAATTTTCTAGTAACTACATTAAAGTAAAAAGAAACTAGTAAGCCCTGGCCGGGTTGCTAAGTGGTTAGTGCGTCAGCCTGCGGACCAAAGAGTCGCAGGTTCAATTCTGGTCAAGGGCATGTACCTCGGTTGTGGTTGGGTCCCCGGCCCTGGTTGGGGTTGTGCGGGAGGCAACCAATGGATGTGTCTCTCTCACATCGATGTTTCTCTCTCTCTCTCCTTCCCACTCTGTCTGAAAAAAACATATAAAAATAACCTCACGTGAGGATTAAAAAAAAGAAAAGAAACTGATGAGTTAATTTTAATATTTTACTTAACTCAATATACCTAAAATGTCATTTCAATAAGTAACCAATGTAAAATATTATTAATGAGTAATTTTACTTTTCTTTCATACTAAGTCTTCAAAATCGGGTATATATATTCTCTATAAACAGCACACTTCGTTTTGGACTAGCCACATCTCAAGTGCTTAAGACCCCACGTGGCTCGTGGCTAGGTAGTGGATAGTGCAGTTGTAGAGTTGGAGATCTCTGAGGGCCTCATCCATCACTGTAGGCTGGCACAATGCTTGATACACAGTAGTCATGCAGTAAACACAGGACAGGGCAAAAAGTTTACAGTTGTGAGTACTCAAAACACATTTATTCTTGTATTATAATTTATTATTGTATTATTTTCCATACAAACTGTAAACCTACTTTTGCCCCACCCTGTATGTGTTAAATGCATAAACATTTGCTCTCCACTACACCATAAAAACAGAATCACAGCAAGGTTACTGTGACTTATAATAAGAAATATATATTTGGTCTTCCTCCCTGTTTCTGGCAGAGAGCTACCAAATCCCAAGGACTTTTTTAAATGATGAGAGTAACAATGGTGTCTCTTATTACGTAACTGAGGTGACTTGGATCTCACTCAAGGATAGGGCCTGGTTGCCAGGAGGAGTCAACCACGTGATTAGAGAACTGGAACTGTGTCCTGATTTCTGGAGAAGGGAGAGGGGCTTGAAGTTGAATCAATCACCAGTGCCAATGCCTTCTTAGTCAATCATGACTATGTAATGAAGCCTCTATAAAAACCCAAAAGGGATTATCTTGTTGGCCTTTTTCAGAGAGCTTTCATGTGCCACCCAAGCTCCACAAGGACAGAACCTCCTGTTCGAAACTTTGCCCTGTGTATCTGTTCAACTGGCTGTTGATTTGTATCCTTTATAATGCATCAATAATTTAGTGAATAAATAGATTTTTCCTGTAACAGGGTTGTAGGAACTTCTGATTTATAGTCAGTCAGAAGTACAGCTAACAACCTGGCACCTGAAGTGGAGGGCAATCTTGTGGGACTAAGCCCTTTATATGCGGAATCTGATTCCATCTCCAGGTAGCTAGCATCAGAATTGAGTTGAATACTTGGATACCTTGATGGCATCCAAAAATTGCTTGGTGTGTGTAAGCCTAAACACACACACACACACACACACACACACACACACACTGTGTGCGCACGTACTGGAAGTGGGTCCGTAAACCCCATTCAGTTATTCAAATGCTTTCCAGAAATTTCTGGGTAATTTTATAATTCAGAAGACTCTTTAAGTTCCTAATGCTACAGTGAAGAATCCTACTGAGGATACAATTATAAATTTACCACCAGCAATGAGGTATGGTGGGAAAATGAAAAGCTGGAAAAAAAATGTTTAAAAAAATATCCTCATGTGAGGTTTATAAAAAATAAAAAAATAAGTGAAAAGCTGCCCTTGACTTCTATTACAGGGTATCTAAACAAAATACTTTGCCCTTTTAATTTCTGGGGCTCCTATGGCATTTTCCCATCTCGAATCACTCAAAATTTCTTTTCCTAAAGTCCCTTACTCTACACCACCAAAACCAAATCCAAGATGACTTCAGAGCAGTAGCACCAGCTTGGGAGTCCAACGCATTTCCCCACAGCAGCAGTGACTGAGCAGGATTGGAGTCCCACCCCCAATAGCAGCTGAGGCTCAGAACCGAGACACACCCATAGCAGGAGAGACTCATGAGCGGACATCTATGCCCAGGCAGCAGCAGCACAGATCGGCAGCTGAGACCCATCAGGAGCGGTGCCCCAGCCCAACCAGCAGCAAGGCTCAAGAAGCTGAGACCTGCCCCTGACAACTGCAGCAGCTGATTTGGAGTGGAGCCCCTCTCCCAGCAGCAGCAAAGTCCCAGGAGCTGGGCATCCTCAGCCCCCAACAGCAGCAGAGGATTGGGAACTGAGAGTACCCCCTGGTAACAGCAACAGCACTAGCAGCGCATACTGGAAGCTGACACTTGCCTCCAGCAGCATTAGCAGCAACTGGTCATGAACTGAGCCCCACCAGGCATCAGCACACCCCAGCAGGGCACCAGCTAAACCCACACACCCCAGAAGAGTACCAGCTGGACCCACGCACTCCAGAAGCACACCAGCAGGACCCATGCACCCCAGCAATGCCTACCATGAAAGACCAATACCAGCTGCTAGTCGTCAATCCTCCAGAAACCACAGCAGGCAAGAAGCACCACACACCAAAACAGCCTAGGAGGCACAGCAGCCTTATTTGATACACACCAACCTGACTACACATCCCAACATCCCTCACCAGGCCTAGAATTACCAGACTGCTAAGATGGTGAGACAAAGAAATAACACCCAATTGAAAGAAAAGGAGGAATCACCAGAAAAGGAACTACATGAAACGAAAGCAAGCACTTTGTCAGATAAAGAATTCAAAGCAATTTTTTAAGTGTGCTAACAATTTAGTGAAAACTACAAGCAACTTAATGAAAATTATAAAGAGCTCAGTGGGAACTACATCAGCATAAAAAAAAAGGTAGAAGCTGTGAATAAAAATCAAGTAAAACTAAATAATGACACAGCTGATATGAAAAATACCTTAGAAGGTCTTAATAGTAGATCAGAAGAAGCTGCAGACCGAATCAGTGAGTTAGAAGACAAGGTAGAAAAAAAACACCTAAACAGAGCAACATATGGGGAAAAAAATTAAAAAGCAGGAGAGTTTAAGGAGCTTTGGGACAACACGAAACATAATAATATTCGCATCATAGGGGTACCAGAAAGTGAAGGATCAGAGAAAGGAATAGAGAACCTGTTTGAAGAAATAATGACAGAAAACTTCCCTATTCTGGTGAAGGAAAAAGTCACGCAAGTCCAGGAAACACAGAGTGCACCAAGCAAGATGAACCCCAAAAGATCCATAGATAGACACATTATAATTAAAATGGCAAACATTAAAGACAAAGAAAGAATCTTAAAGGAAGCAAGAGAAAGACAGTTACCTTCAAGGGAGCTCCCATTAGACTGTCAGCTAATTTCTCAATAGAAACACTGCAGGCCAGAAGGGAATGGCATGAAGTATACAAAGTAATGCAAAGCAAGGGTCTGAATCCAAGACTACTCTATCCAGCAAAGCTATCATTCAAAATTAAAGGTGAAATAAAGAGCTTCACCGACCAAAAAAAGCTAAAGGAATTTACCACCACCAGACCAGCATTGCAAGAAATGCTAAAGGAACTGTTATAAGAAGAAGGGGGGGGGGGGGGACACAGGGGGGAGACACAGGCATAAAATAAAAATGGCAACTAGTAAGTATCTATCAATAATAATCATAAATGTAAATGGCTTAAATGCTCTAATCAAAAGACACAGGGCAGCTGATTGGATAAGAAAACACGACCCATATATATGCTGTCTACAAGAGACCTGCCTCGCAACAAAAGACTCACACAGGATGAAAATGAAGGGATGGAAAAAAATTTTCCAGGCAAATGGAAATGAAAACAAAAGCTGATGTAGCAATACTCATATCTGATAAGACAGACTTCAAATTGAGGGCCAAATAAGAGGCAAGGAAGGTCACTACATAATATTAAAAGGATCAATCCAACAAGAGGACATAACTCTGGTAAACATTTATGTACCAACTATAGGAGCACCAAAATATATTTAAAAAACTTTTGGAGAACTTCAAGGGAGAGATCAATAGCAATACAATCATAGTGGATGACACCCCACTGACACCACTGGAGAGATCTTCTGGACAAAAAATTAACAGGAAACAGAGTCCTTAAATGATGAACAAGATCAGTTGGAGTTAACTGATATTTACAGAACATTTCACCCCAAAGCTGCAGAATATCCACTCTTCTCAAGTGCACATAGGACATTCTTGAAGATAGACCACATGTTAGGACACAAAGTAAACCTCTACAAATTCAAGAAGATTGAAATCACATTAAGCATCTTCTCAGATCACAATGGCATGAAACTAGAAATCAATTACAATAAAAACACTCAAAAACATTCAAACACATGGAGGCTAAATAGCATGTTATTAAAAAATTAATGGGTTACCAATGTGATCAAGAAAGAAATAAAAAATTTCCTGGAAACTAATGAAAATGAACACACCACAATACAAAATCTATGGGACAGAGCAAAAGCAGTCCTGAGAGGGAAGCTCAGAGCAATACAGTCCTACCTCAAGAAAGAAGAAAAACTTCTGATAAACTATCTAACCCAACAACTTAAAGATTTAGAAAGAGAACCAAAATAAAAACCCAGAGTTAGTAGAAGGAAGCAAATAATAAAAATCAGAGGAAATGTAAATTATATAGAGACTAAAAAAGCAATACAAAAGATCAATGAAACCAAGAGCTGGTTCTTTGAAAAAATAAACAAGATTGATCAACCTTTAGCCAGACTCACCAAGAAACAAAGAGAGAGAACACAAATTAATAAAATCAGAAAGGAAAGAGGTGAAGTAACAACAGACACCATAGAAATACAAAGGATTGTAAGAAACTACTATGAACAACTATATGCCAACAAATTTGACAACCTAGGTGAAATCATATACATACTATTCCAAAACTCAACTGGGAAGAGTCAGAAAATCTAAACAGACCAATAACAATTAAGAAATTAGAAGAAGTAACCAATAAAATCCCAGCAAACAAAGCCCTGGTCCAGATGGCTACACAGGGGATATTTACCAAACATTCAAAGAAGAACTATCACCTATTCTCCTCAAACTATTCCAAAAAATTCAAGAGGAAGGAAGACTTCCAAGCTCTTTTTATGAAGCCAGCATAATCCTAATCCCAAAACCAGCTAAAGACACTACAAAGAAAGAAAATTACAGGCCAATATCCCTGATGAACATAGATGTCAAAATCCTCAACAAAGTCTTAGCAAATAAAATCCAGCAATATATTTTAAAAATTATACACTACTACCAAGTGGGATTTATCCCAGGGATGCAAGGCTGGTACAATATTTATAAATTGATAAATGTGATACACCACATAAAAAAAAAAGATAAAAATCATGTGATCATATCACTAGACACTGAAAAAGCACTTGATAAAATCCAACAACCATTTGTGATAAAAACTCAGCAAAGTGGGAATAGAAGGATCAAATATCAACATAATAAAGGCCATTTATGACAAACCTACAGCCAACATCATAATCAATAGGCAAAAAGAAAAGCATTTCCCTTAAGAACAGGAAAAAGACAGGGATGTCACTCTTATTTAACATAGTACAGGAAGTCTCAGCCACAGCAATCAGACAAGAAGAAAAATTTAAAGGGATACAAACTGGGAAGGAAAAAGTGAAACTGTCATTATTCGTAGATGATATGATATTGTACATAGAAAACCCTAAAGACTCCATCAAAAAACTACTAGATTTGCCCTGGCCGGTTTGGCTCAGCGGTTAGAGCGTTGGCCTGTGGTCTGGAGAGACCGGGGTTCAGTTCCCGCTGGGGGCGCGTACCTTGGTTGCAGTTTGTCCCCGGCCCTGATTGGGTCGTGTGGGTGGCAGCCGCTCGATGTGTCACTTTCATGTCGGTGTTTCTCTCTCTCTCTCTCCCTCCCACTCTATCTGAACAAAATGCTGAAAGGTGTCCTTGGGTGAGGATAAAAAACAACAACAAACTACTAGACTTCATAAATGAATTTGGCAAAGTAGCAGGAAACAAAATCAACATCCAGAAATCATTAGCATTTTAATACACCAATAATGAATACAGAAAGATAAACTAAAAAAAAATCCCATTTAGTATTGCAACAAAAAAATTAAGATACCTAGGAATAAACTTAACTAAAGAAGTAAAGGACCTGTTCACAGAACACTGAAAAAAGAAATAGAGGAAGATATAAAAAAGTGGAAGCATACACCTTGTTCATGGATTGGAAGAATTATTATCATTAAAATATCCATACTACTCAAAGCAAACTATAGATTCAATGCAATCCCCATTAAAATACCAACAACATATTTCACAGAGCTAGAACAAACACTCCAAAAGTTTATATGAAACCATAAAAGACCCCGACTAGCCACAGTAGTTTTGAAACAGAAGAACAAAGTAGGAGGGATCTCGATATCAGATATCAGGTTATATTACAAAGCCACTATAATCAAAACAGCCTGGTACTGACACAAGAACAGGCATATAGATCAATGGAACAGAACAGAGAACCCAGAAATTACCCAAGACATTATGCTCAATTAATATTTGACAAAAGTGGCAAGAGCATACAATAAAGACAGCCTCTTTAATAAATGGTGCTGGGAAAATTGGACAGCTACATGCACAAAAAATTAAACTAGACCGCCAACTTATACCATACACAAGAATAAACTCAAAATGGATAAAAGACTTAAATGTGACTTGTGAATAAAAATCCTAGAAGAAAATGTAGGCAACAAAATTTCAGACATCACATGCAGCAGAATTTTCACTGATACAATGCCTAAGGCAAGAGAAACAAAAGAAAAAATTAATACATGGAACTACATCAAACTAAAAAGCTTCCGCACAGCAAAAGAAACAACCATCAAAATGGAAAGGGAACCCACTATATGGGAGAGCATTATTGCCAATGATACATCAGATAAGGGGTTAATTTCCAAAATATATAGAGTACTCATACAACTCAATAAAAAAAAGACAAAGAACCCAGTTAAAAAGTGAGCAGCTCTGGCCAGTTTGGCTCAGCGATTACAGCGTCGGCCTGCAGACCAGAGAGTTCCAAGTTCGGTTCCCGCTAAGGGCATGTATCTCGGTTACGATATGTCCCCAGCCCCAGCTGGGGTGGTGCAGGTGGCAGCCACTCTATGTGTCTGTTTCACATTGATGTTTCTCTCTCTCTCTTCCACCCTCTTTCCTTCCCACTCTGTCTGAAGATAAATGCAAAGGGGTCCTCAGATGAGGATAAATAAATAATTAATTAATTAATTTAAAAAATGGGCAGAGGACCTAAATAGACACCTCTCCATAAAGGACATACAAATGGCCAAGAGACATGAAAAAATGCTCAACATCACTAATCATCAGAGAGATGCAAATTAAAGCAACTATGAGGTATCACCTTATACCTGCCAGAATGGCCGCCATCAACAAATCATCAAATAACAAGTGCTGGCGAGGGTGTGGAGAAAAGGGTACCCTAGTATACCGCTGGTGGGAATGCAGACTGGTGCAGCCACTGTGGAAAACAATATGGTGTTTCCTCAAAAAATTAAAAATTGTACTGCCATTTGACCCAGTGATCCCACTTCTTGGAATATATCCTAAGAAGCCTGAAACACCAATCAGAAAGAATATATGTACCCCTATTTCATAGCAGCACTATTTACAATTGCTAAGATCTGGAAACAGCCCAGTGTCCATCAATAGATGAGTGGGTAAAAAAGCTGTGGTACATATACACAATGGAATACTATGCAGCTGTAAGAAAGAAAGCTCTCTTATTCTTTGAGACAACATGTAGGGACCTGGAGAGTATTATCCTAAGCGAAACAAGCCAGTTAGAGAAAGACAAGTATCACATGATCTCACTTATTTGTGGAATATAATGGACAAATAAGATGATGAACAAAATAGACCCAGAGACATGGAAGTAGGGTTCAGACTGACAAACTTCAGAGGAGGGGGGGATAAACCAAAGAACTTATGCATATAAGTATAACCAATGGGGGGCAGGAGGAGGGTAAAACCAATGAACTTATGCATATAAGTATAACCAATGGGGGGCAGGAGGAGGGGGAGAAAAGGAAAAATATCTGTAACAAAAATTTTAAAAAAAGATAACTTCACTTCCTGCTTAACAAAGATGGTATCAATCAGATATGAGCCTCTCAAGCACGTTACACCTTCTAGCTCATCTAACCTACCTTAACTTAAGACCTGCTGGTTCACACATTTCCTCACTCAATGAAACTGGGCACTAGCTTCCAGTCTTTCTTGGACTCTCCTCATCTGTTATCTCCTTTTTTCCCAGCTCTACTGATTTAGTCTTTGCTGAAATAGCACCTCCTCAGTGAGGCCTACCCTAACCACCTATTTTAAAAAAGCAATTCTGTCATACTTTCCTTATTCCTCTTACCTGCTCTGCATTTCCTCCATAACAGTTTTCACCTTCCACATATAGCTTGCTTATTATTTGTCTCCTAGCATACTAGCATGTGCGATCAGTTAGGGCAAGGACCCTGTCTTTTGTCCTTAGCATCTAGACAAATACTTAATAATGCTTTGCTAGGTTGAAACAGCTGCCTCAAGAGTGGCTGGACAAGAGGATCTCTTCCAGCTGTTAGGTTTTACTAATTCTTGCTCCTGATTCATGTCTGTGTACTATTAGATTGTTCTGTTTGGAGAAATCTTTCACAGATGGAGAAAAACTCAGAGAGTCTTCCTATATGTATCTCCTCCCTGATCCCAACACTCTGGGCAATGTTCCCACACATACTGTATGCAAAAAAGCAAAGACAGAGATCATCTTAACCTTAGGATGAGTAGAAATGAGTATAGTCCTTCATAAATATTTTCTTAACTTTGTCTACTCCACACTCATTAAGTGCTATCCTTCATTAAGCTGGTTTAAACTGAAAAATTTTCTGAAATAATTAAATCACACATGCTTCTAAGAATCTTTGTCCTTTAAGAAATCCCAAACCGCCCTGGCCAGTTTGGTTCAGCGGTTAGAGCGTCGGCCTGCGGTCCTGAGAGACCCGGGTTCGGTTCCCGCTAGGGGCGCGTACCTCGGTTGCAGTTTGTCCCCGGCCCTGGTCGGTTGTGCGGGTGGCAGCCACTCGATGTGTTCCTTTCACGTCGATGTTTCTCTCTCTCTCTCTGTTCCTCTCTCTCCCTCCCACTCTACCTGAACAAAAAAATGGAAAACTGTCCTCGGGGGAGGATAAAAAAAAAAAAAAAAAAAAAAAAGAAATCCCAAACCTATGGATCACAAAATGAAAGTCTGAGTTCAGAAGAACAAAGCAAGATCAGTGAGAAAGGTCTTAATGTGCTGGCCTGGGGCAGAGCGTGATGCAGTCAAGCAACCAACCAGCCAGAGCTCTTACCTGTGCCAATCCTCCCAGGAGGGGATAAATTCCATGCAGTCTTATCACTTGGGGCAGCTTCGGGCTCTCCTGGCTGACCTGGAACCATAAAGGCGAGGGGCTGCTTTGGCTAGAGAGACCCTTGGAATTCCCTAACTTTACCCCAAGAGGATTTCCCAGCAGTCCCTATTCTCCTTCCAGAGTTTCCTGAGATTCTGGAGAGGCAGTACAAAGTACAGGGGCAGACCAAGTACAAAAGAAGAGAGGTACAAAGAGAAAAGACACGCAGAGGAAGAATATGCCTGATGTCCCAGGCATACTATCTCAAGCATGGGATAATAAAATGTATCATCATGAAAAAAGAGCAAGAAGAGAAAGCTCTATGAGACAAAGCCATCAATTCAGCAGGAAGATCACGTTCTGCTACAGCTCACGAGGCTGACCTGACACCTTGGTGAAGTTCATGGATGAAGGGTGCTAACTAGGCATGGAGAGCATATAGGTAACTCCCATTTCTCTATAGGTGAGTGCTGAAGATGGGTGTGTGTAGTGGGGGGGTCTATATTTACACAAGTGACCTATTCCCTTGTACTTCATTATGTTGCTTGTTTTCCATCAATCTGCCCTAAAATAAGGAACCCTACAGACCTCCAAAACAATTTTTTCTTTCAAATTACACACATATATATATATATATATATATATATATAATTCAAACTATCATTTAAACAGAGGAAAACACTATTGTAGTTGGCATAAAAACCAAATATGCTTTAAATACTATTTAAACCAGTTTCTCGAGCTCTTGACTAAAACAAAATGGTACCAGATATAAGAGTTGTGAGAAAATTGCCTTTTGAAAATAAATGAAATATACATATAAATTTTTCAATGCTAAAAATGCAACTTCCGAATTTGAAAAGTATAAACTTACTTCCACTCTTTAGCAGTCGCTTTTCTTCTTCCTTTAGCTTGTTCTGCATCAGACGGAGAGTATTTTCAGCTTCCTTTGGAACAGTAAAACAAGATAAAGAAGAGATTACCCTTTTGTGAACATTTTATTATTCTTTACCATTTGGGTAAGTACTGCTCTTTGTAACATAGAACCAGAAAAAAATCCAAACTAAAAGAAGGGGAAGAAAACTAACACTGCCTAAGATACTACTGCAGTTGGGAAACCTGACACCCTTTCTTTCTATAATCACCCAGCAGCGCTGTGGAAAGGGAGGCTCCCAGAAGGGACACAACTGACCTAAAATGGGCCTGGCTGGCTCCCAAACCCATGCTCTTCCCACTACACCTCAGTAACTCTGAAGAAAACTGAATGACACAATGAAATACCCATCATGTGTGCCTGCACAGATGCATCAACTATGGGCACTACAGGCCTCTTACTCTAAAAAGAATAAAGCATAAAATTTATTGTTTCTCTGCCCTGCACAATTCCAGCCCTGGAAGATGCTAAATGGTGGAGCTGATCAGGATGGGAAAAGAAATAAATACTAGTTTTAATTCCTAGAGAATTAAAGAAAAAGTTAATATTTCAGTTAGTTCACAAAATGTGGTCCTGATTACTGTCAAAATAAAGAATGGAATAGGCTTCTCCAAACAGGACATATATAAGGCCAGGAGACATATGAAAAAATGCTCATCATGTCTAATCATCAGAGAGATGCAAATTAAAACGACTATGAGATATCACCTCACACCTGCCAGAATGGTGGCCATCAACAAATCATCTAACGAGAGGAGAAAAGGGTACTCTAGCCCACTGCTGGTGGGAATGCAGACTGGTGCAGCCACTATGGAAAACAATATGGTATTTTCTCAAAAAATTAAAAACTGAACTGCCATTTGACCCAGTGATCCCACTTCTTGGAATATAGCCTAAGAAGCCTGAAACACCAATCAGGAAGAATATATGCACCCCTATGTTCTTAGCAGCACTATTTACAATAGCTAAGATCTGGAAACAGCCCAAGTGCCCATCAGGAGATGAATGGGTAAAAAAACTGTGGTACATATACACAATGGAGTACTATGCAGCTGTAAGAAAGAGAGATCTCTTAACTCTTTGAGATGACATGGAGACACCTGGAGAGTATTATCCTAAGCAAAACAAGCCCGTCAGAGAAAGACAAGTACCACATGATCTCACTTATTTGTGGAACATAATGAACAAAATAAGCTGTCGACCAAAAGAGATCCAGAATCATGGAAGTAGGGAACAGAATGACAAACCTCAGAGGGATGGGACATGGGAGGGGAGGGATGAGATAAACCAAAGAACTTATACGCATATATGCACAACCAACTGACATGGACACTAGGCTGGGGAAGGCAGGAGGGGGGTGGGAGCGGGAAGGAGGGGGTCAATGGGGAAAAAAGGGGGACATCTGTAATATTTTCAACAATAATTTTTTAAAAAGATGGGAGAAGAAATTAGTCTTTAGATTTTTGTTGTTGCTATAAACATTAAAAAGAAAGCACTACATTCCATACATTCGATATTTTGAGGGACTAGGTATTAAAAGCACAGAGAGTAGATGTGACCATAGGAGAAAAAGAAGGTAAGTATTTGTTGAAGGAAGAACGTGCAGCCTGAGATTCGTTCTTCAGTACATTCTCTGAACCCAGAGGTGGCCCCAGACAATAGTACAAAATGGTCAGTTCATTTTCACTGGTCTTTTATTGTTCTTTCCCAGACACCCAATGTTTAAAGTGTCCTGGATGCCCTGGCCGGTTTTGCTCAGCAGTTAGAGCGTCGGCCTGCGGTCTAGAGAGACCCGGGTTCGGTTCCCGCTAAGGGCGCGTACCTCGGTTGCAGTTTGTCCCTGGTCCTGGTCAGTCGTGCGGGCGGCAGCCACTTGATGTGTCCCTTTCACATCGATGTTTCTCTCTCTCTCTTCCTCTCTCTCCCTCCCACTCTACCTGAACAAAAAAAAAAAAATGGAAAATGTCCTCGAGTGAGGATAAATACATACATACATACATACATACATACATACATACATAAATAAATAAAGTGTCCTGGACTCCAGGCTCTTTCCACTGCCCTCAAAATGTGCCTTTCCTATACTCTGTTCCTTCATGGCCTGCCTTTGCCATACAATAATGTTGGCAACAGGGTTCTCGTCAAGATAAACGTGTCCATATGAATGTGGTAGTTACTCCCAGCCAGCCCTCCTGGACAGCAAAATAATTTACCCAGGTTTGTAAGATGGCTATCATAAGCTTTATACTAAAAGCTGTCAGGGACCGTGTAAGAAAGGGAGACTGTAGACCAATTTCACCATGAATACAGATTCCAAATGACTATTCTTGGGTTAAACAGAAATATTCCTAAGGGAGAAGGGCAATTCAAAAAGTGAGAGCAACTTGGTCCAACTTCCTTTGCTCTGAATTCCATATTTATTGAGTCATGTTGGGATTTGAAATACTCCTTCCTAAGTGGTCTTAAACACTGGGATGAAAGGTACTTGTAAGAGAGCTGGTTAGGTTATGAGTCATACATATTTCACAGAATAATCGATAAACTGCAATTCCTCTTTATAAAACAGTCTCCAATAAGCTGGTTAGGATGATTCAATTAACCAGCGCTTGAAAATCTTTAAGTGAATTGATCAAGTATTTTTTTCTTTTTTATCATCCTCACCCAAGGACATTTTTCCATTTTTTTTTTTTTTTGTTCCAGTAGACTGGGAGGGAGAGAGAGGAACAGAGAGAGAGAGAAACATCGATGTGAAAGGGACACATCGAGTGGTCACCACCTGCACAACCAACCAGGGCCGGGGACAAACTGCAACCGAGGTACATGCCCTTAGCGGGAACTGAACCCGGGTCTCTCCGGACCGCAGGCCGATGCTCTAACCGCTGAGCCAAACCGGCCAGGGCGATCAAGTATTTTTTTAAATTTAAGAGCAGTTATAAAATTTATGGAACTCAGTGCAAAATAAAAAGCACCTAAGCCCTGGCTGGTTTGGCTCAGTGGTTAGAGAGTTGGCCTGCGGTCCTGAGAGACCCGGGTTCGGTTCCCGCTAAGGGCATGTACCTCGGTTGCAGTTCATCCCCGGCCCTGGTTGGTTGTGCTGGTGGCAGCCACTCGATGTGTCCCTTTCACAACGATGTTTCTCTCTCTCTGTTCCTCTCTCTCTCTCCCACTCTACCTGAATAAAAAAATGGAAAAAATGTCCTTGAGTGAGGATAAAAAAAAGAAAAAGCACTTAAGTCTAGCCAGTATGGCTCAGTGGTTGAGCATCGTCCCATGCACTAAGAGGTCGCCAGTTCGATTCCTGGTGAGGACATATGCCCAGGTTGTGGGCCCAATCCCCAGTGGGGGCCGTGCAGGAGGTGGCCAATAGATGTCCTCTCTCATTGATGTTTCTATCTCTCTTTCACTTCCTCTCTCTCCAAAATCAATAAAAAAGGGGGGAAAATTTTTTTTTAAAAAAGGCATTTAACAATTATTTTGGATTTCATCCTGGCCGGTGTGGCTCAGTGGTTAAAGTGTCAGCCCAAGAACTGAAGGGTCACAGGTTCAATTCCCAGACAAGGGTACATACCTGGGTTGCAAGTTTGACCCCCAGCTCCAATGGGGCTTGTGCAGGAGGCAACCAATCAATGTGTCTCTCACATCAATCTTTCCCTCTTTCTCCCTTCCACTCTGTCTTTTTTTTGTTTTTTTTTATCCTCACCCGAGGACATTTTTCCATTTTTTGTTCATATAGAGCGAGGGGGAGAGAGAGAGGAACAGAGAGAGAGAGAGAGAGAGAGAGAGAAACATCGATGTGAAAGGAACACATCGAGTGGCTGCCACCCACACGACCGACCAGGGCCGGGGACAAACTGCAACCGAGGTACGTGCCCTTAGTGGGAACCGAACCCGGGTCTCTCAGGACCGCAGGCTGACGCTCTAACCGCTGAGCCAAACCGGCCAGGGCCCTTCCACTCTGTCTTAAAAAAAAAAAATCAATAGAAAAAAATATCCTCAGGTGAGAATTAACAACAAAAAAAGCAGAACAGCAAAGCAAGCACAGGCTCTTGTCTTGCGTAACTACATAGGTCACATGTTAACCTTGTCTGTATTCCTAATTTTCTAATATCAAAGATTAGTTTGATAAACTAATATTAAACATTCACTGCTATTTTTTTCACAAGGGTATTTACAAAGTGACTTGTCAACAAGTACAAAGTGACACATCAGAAAGAAGAGTCTGTGTAGAACAGGATAAGCACTGACCTCAAACCTCTCTTGCTCCATCCTATGATGATCCTCGAGTTGTTGTTCCAGATAAGCCAGATTTCGAAATTTCTCCAGATAAATGTCATACTGCTTTTGCAATTCTTCCTCAATCTTCTCATATTCGTCCATAAATGCCGGCCTAGAATGATCAAATAAAATAAAAAGTGAAATAGAAATCAATACATAATAGTTTGAAATTGGTATTCAGTTTCATATTCTGTCATGGTTTTTTTTGAAAAGCCTTGAATTAATTGGAGAAAATGCTTTAAAGCTCTCTAACTGCTTGAGGCTAACTTTCCCTTTTCTCTTCCCTCCCCCAAAATGAACATACTTTTTAAAATAAAAAAGATGTAATTTTTGTAAAAACTTGAAATAATGCTGAAACTAGAATAAAGTAAAAATTAATCATAATCCCATCACCAGGTATAAGCACTTAATATTTGACGTACATCCTTCCAGACTTTTCTATACACAGATACATATAGGAATGCATTTTTAAACAAACATAACTACATTACCTTAAAATCAGTGGTTTTCAACCAGTGTGCTGACAAGAATTTTTCTTTTAATTTTTTTAGTTGATTTTAGAGAGAGAGGAAGGGAGAGGGAGAGAGAGAGAGAAACATCAATGAGAGAGAACATCAACTGACCATCTCCTGCACGCCCCCCACTGGGGATCAGGCCCATAACCCGGGCATGTGCCCTGACCAGGAATCGAACCGGCAACCTCTTAGTACATGGGTTGATGCTCAACCACTGAGCCACACCAGCCACGCTGCCACAAGGATTTTTAAAACATGCAATACCTGCCTATTAAGTCAGGGGCACTGACCTCTTTTCCCTTAGACTGTCAAATACAAAATGATAGCCAACACAATAATAGCCATCTGGTGTGAATGAATAAAAATTATACCCTTTTTTGTCAGACTGGCAAAAATACACTACTTTTTGGTGTGCCACAAAATTTTAGTAATTAGTTTGTGCCATGAGATTTAAAAAGTTGAAAATCAGCCCGGCCATTGTGGCTCAGTGGTTGCGCATCAACCCATGCAATAAGAGCACTGGTTTGATTCCCAGTCAGGGCATATGCCCAGATTTTGGGCTTAATCCCCAGTTGGTGATGTGCAGGAGGCAGTCGATCAATGTTTTTCTCTCATTGATGTTTCTGTCTCTCTCTTCCTCTCCATTTCTCTCTAAAAATCAATAAAAACATATTTTTTAAAAAGTTGAAAATCACTGTCTAAATGAAGCTCTGCAGTCTTTTTTCTCACTCAATTCGCCACAGATTTCAATAGTTTAAAAATCAGCATATACCATACACATCTCTTAAAATCAATAAATAAAATATATGCATTATCTTAGCTGGGCATAATACCCTGCAGTCTGAATGTTCCAAAATTTAACCAGTTACCTAAAAAGGGAAATTTAGGTTGTCAGAAATTAAAGCTAAGTTTATAAACAATATAAAACTGCAAACCAAAACCATAACATAAAAAGCTATTTCAACTGGTTTGCTGAATTACTTTGTCCTTATTAAAAGGAAACTGTTCTTTTTTTAAAAAAAAAAAAAAAAAAACCTAAAAAAACAATTTTTTAACCTTTTTTACTAAAGCAAAACAGAAACTTTTCTATTAAAAGGATATGAGGTTTAACAAAAACAAATTTATACTTGAAAGGCAGAACTTTTGTTGAAAGTATTACAGATGTGCCTTGGCTAGTTTGGCTCAGCAGTTAGAACATCAGCCTGTAGACCAGAGTCTGGGTTTTGTTCCCACTAAAGGTATGTACCTCAACTGCAGTTTGTCCCTGGCCCCAGTTGGGGTCTTGTCAGTGGCAACCACTCCATGTGTCTCTCTCACATCGATGTTTCTCTCTCTTTCTCCCTCTCTCCCTCCTGCTCTGTCTGAAGATAAATGCAAAAATGTCCTCGGGTGAGGATAAAAAAAATGAAAGTATTACAGATGTTCCCCCTTTTTTCCCCATTAACCCTCTCCTCCCCTCTCCTACCCCCCTCCTGCCTTCCCCACACTGTGTCCATTGGTTATGCATATATGCATATTAAGTTCTTTGGTTTATCTCTTCACACTGCACCTCCCCCCTTCCCTTTGAAATTCATCAGTCTAACAACCAATTTGCACTTCTTAATCCCATCACCTTTTTCACACATTCCCCCAACCCCTCTCCCATCTGGTAACCAACAAAAAGTTCTCTGCATCTATGAGTCTGTTTCTGTTCTGCTTGTTCATTTTGTTTGTAGATTCAATTGTTTATATATGTGCATTTTATTGCCATTTTACTATTCATATTTTTTATCTTCTTCAGGAAGACCCTTCAACATTTTATATAATATTGGTTTGGTGGTGATAAATTCCGTTAGCTTTTTCTTGTCTGGGAAACTATATGTCTACTGATTCTAAATGACAGCTTTGTAGGAGAGAGTAATCGTGGTTGTAGGTTCTTGCTTTTCATTACCTTGAATATTTCTTGCCACTTCCTTCTGGACTGCAGTTTCTTTTGAGAAATCAGCCGACAGTCTTACCAGAGCTCCTTTGTATGTAACTAACTGCTTTTCTCTTGCTGCTTTTAAGATTCGCTCTTTGTCTTTAACCACTCACATTTTGATGATGTGTCTTGGTGTAGGCCTCTTGGGGTTCATCTTGTTTCGAACTCTCTGTGCTTCCTGGACTTGTATGTCTGTTTCCTTCACCAAGTTAGGGAAGTTTTCTGTCATTATTTTTTCAAATAGGTTTTCAATTTCTTGCTCTGTCTCTTCTTCTGGCACCCCCATATGCAAATATTGGCATGCTTGAAGTTGTCCCAGAGACTCCTTACACTATTCTCATTTTTTTTTTTGGATTCTTTTTCCTTTTGGTGTTTTGATTGGGTGGGGTTGTTTTGCTTCCTTATATCCCAAATTGATGGTTTGCCTCTCAGTTTCACCTACTATTGAATCCCTGTAAATTACTTTTTTCAATTAGTGCATCCTTTATTTCTGACAGGTCCTTTTTTATGCTCTTGAGGTCCTAAGTTTCTTGAGCATCCTTATAACCATTGTTTTGAAGTCAGCATCTGTTAGATTGCTTATTGCCATTTAGTTCTTTTCCTGGAGTTTTGCTATGTACTTTATTTTGGGCCAAGTTTCTTTGTCTCCTTTTGGCTGCCTCCCTGTGCTTTTTCTACATATTAGGTAGAGTTGCTATGTCTCCTAAACGTCATAGGGTGGCCTATTATAGTAGGTGTCCTGTAGGGTCCAGTGGTACAGCCTCCCTGATCACCTCAGCTGGGCCCTTGAGGTACATCCCTCATGTGGACTGTATACCCTTCTGTTGTAATTGAGGCTTTACTGCTTCTGGCACATCAATGGGAGGGATTTACTCAGGCTGACCAGCTACACAGACTGGCTGTGCCCACTGACCACTGACCTCTGACTACCTTGGGGGATCAGCTGTGCAGGGGCCCACCACACAGAGCAAGACTTATTTCACTCAGGGTACCCAGTGAGTCCACTCCTTGAGTGTATCAATTGAGGTGGTTAGGTAGTGGTGCTTTGATGTCGTCTGAAGCTGTCCACGGGGCATGCTGGCTCTGAGGCAGTCAGTCACTACCTGTGTTCTACCTGGGGTCACCAGGTATACGTTATAAAGCTATCTGCTGATGGCTGCTTCTTGTGCTGGGCTTGGTGGTGCCCAGGCAAAGCCAAACTGAACCAAGGCTGGCTGCCTCTAGTGCCTGACCTGGGGCTACTTAGCAAGAGGTATGGGGATAACTGAGGCCAGATGCTGCTTCTTTGAAAGAATTTAGGAAAATCTAATGCAGCAAGACAGACCAATCCTATGGTAAAGTCACTGGAAACAGCCTGGGTCAGCCTGAAAATTAGGTGGGGCAGGGTCTCAAGGAATCACCAGGGTGGGGCAAACAGTGTGAGCCAGGTTGCTGGAGTTTCGGATATGGTGCCTGTCTGCTGGCCCCATGGGGAAAAACAACCTATACCAGCACATCTGCCCCTCCAGTTCTCGCTCCAATGTCAAACAGCTCAGTGTATCTCTGGTGCCTTTCAGGTGGCTTCCCCTACACTGAAGCATGGAGGAAGCAAGTATGAGTAAGTCCATTCATGGGCCTTTTAAGAGGAACTGCCTGGGACTCTAGAAGCCTCAGTCTCAATTCCTGCTGGTTATTTATTTATTTTTATTAATTAATTTTTGTTACAAATGTTTCTTTTTCCATTGACCCCCTCCTCCCAATCCTGCCCCTGCACTGGTCCCCAGCATCATTGTCTATGTCCATGGTTATGCATACATGCATATAAATTCTGTGGTTTATCTCTTCCCTCCCCTCCCCACCCCAATCTCCTTTCTGAGGTTTGTCAGTCTGTACCCTACTACTATGTCTCTGAGTTTGTTTTGTTTACCAGTTTGTTTTGTTCATTATATACCACAAATAAGTGAGATCATGTGATATTTGTCTTTCTCTGACTGGCTTGTTTTGCTTAGGATAATACTCTCCAGGTCCCTCCATGTTGTCTCAAAGGATAAGAGATCATTCTTTCTTACAGCTGCATAGTATCCCATTGGGTATACGTACCGCAGCTATTTTATCCACTCATCTATTGATGGATACTTGGGCTGCTTTCAGATCTTAGCAATTGTATACAATGCTGCTATGAACATAGGGGTACGTATATTCTTTCTGATTGGTGTTTCAGGCTTCTTAGGATATATTCTTAGAAGTAGGATCACTGGGTCAAATGACAATTCAATTTTTAACTTTTTGAGGCAACAACATATTGTCTTCCATAGTGGCTGCACCAGTCTGCCTTCCTACCAGCAATGTACTAGAGTCCCCTTTCTCCACACCCTCGCCAGCACTTGTTTGATGATTTCTTGATGGCAGCCATTCTGACAGGTATGAGGCGATACCTCATTGTTTTAATTTGCATCTCTCTGATGATTAGTGACATTGAGCATTTTTTCATATTTCTCTTGGCCATTTGTATGTTATTTTTGGAGAGATGTCTATTTAGGTCCTTTGCCCATTTTTTAATCGGGTTCTTTGTCTTCCTTTTGTTGAGTTGTATAAGTACTTTATATATTTTGGAAAATAATCCCTTATCTGATGTATCATTGGTAATTATGCTCTCCCATATAGTGGGTTCCCTTTCCATTTTGATGGTTGTTTCTTTTGCTGTGCAGAAGCTTTTTAGTTTGATGTAGTTCTATGTGTTCATTTTTTCCTTTGTTTCTCTTGCCTTAGGCATTATATCAGTGAAAATTCTGCTGCGTATGAAGTCTACATTTTCTTCTAGGATTTTTATGGATTCTCCTGCTGGTTTTTACGCCCAGATTATTTGGGGACTTTTCTTCCTGGCACTGGAACCCTGAGCTGGGGAGCCTGGTATGGGACAGGGACCCCTCACTTCTCAGGGAGTACCTTCACAGCCGAGGTATCCCTCCTGATTTTTTATTCGCCACATGTGGATGTAGGATGAGCCCTTCTGGCACCTCCACCCCTCCTACTAGTCTCGATGTGGCTTCTTCTTTAATTTTGTAATTGTAAGACTTCCATTCAGCTCGATCTCAGGTGGTTCTGAATGATGGTTGTTCTGTAGTTTAGTTGTAATTTTGATATGGTTGTGGGACAAGGCAAGTACCATGTTTATCTATGCCACCATCTTGACTGGTGGTCACAGTGAAAGGCAGGACTTTTAATGAGACAAATTGATCTATTGGCCCTAATTCTAGAGGCAGAATGGGTGTGGTCCCTTGGCTAGGAGGAAGCCTTTGATGCTCCCTGAGTAACTGGCTGCTGTCCCCAGGTGCTGCCTCCCCACAGATCTCAGGATAGAAGACAGACTGTGGGCCAGTCTCTAATATTCAAAGCAGATACTGCTGGACAGGGGAAGGAGTAAAAAGAGAAAACTAAAAGAAGATTAAAAAGGGAGAAAGAGTAGTGAGTGACATGGGAGAAAGAACAACAATAAAAAAAGCAATGAAGGAGGATACAAGACAAGAGGAAAGAGGAAAGGAGATGAGATATGAGAGACAGAGAGGGCGTGATAAAAAAAATGAGGAACATGTTTGAAAGGCCCCAGTGACCTGGAAGGTGTTATGTACCACTATTATCTATCCACGTTCCCTGGAAAACATACTTTCAGTGAGAGAAAGTCAGAAGAAAGATGAATTACTGGTGAGGAAAGAAAAGTCTAAGATCTATTTAAACCAAGAAATGGAAGTATGTTTCTATTTTCACCTAACCAAGTCTTGTATAACTTTTATCATCTGGATTTGCTTATTTTGCCTTGACTTCCAAGAAGCTATAAAACCTGAATGGAGCCCTGGCCGGTTTGGCTCAGCGGTTAGAGCGTCCGCCTGCGGTCTGGAGAGATCCGGGTTCGGTTCCCGCTAAGGGCAGATACCTCGGTTGCAGTTTGTCCCCGGCCCTGGTTGGTCGTGCGGGTGGCAGCCACTCGATGTGTCCCTTCCACATCGATGTTTCCCTCTCTCTCTCTTCCTCTCTCTCCCTCCCACTCTATCTGTACAAAAAAATGGAAAAATGTCCTCGGGTGAGGATAAAAAAAAAAAACAACAAAAAAAAAACCTGAATGGATGTTCAAGAATTAAGCAGTTTTCCAGACATATTGAAAGCAGTAAAGAGAATGAGTTTAGCAGTATGCTTGTTTGAACAAGCAACACATACATTCTGAAGGAGAAATCGCCTTATTCAAGGCATCTTCCACTGCTTGAAGGGTTAATATCACTGACAATACATTCTCTCAATGTGTTTGAACTTTCAAAGACAGCTTTCTACTCATTCTTTGGGTGTTCATATCTACCTGACACTCTGTAGAGTCTGGAGGCGCTTCCTGTTTCTTTCCAGTTCTAATTTCCTCTTTTCAATTTTGGCTTCTAAATTAACTTCGTCAGAGGCCACGTTATTGAGCAGGTCTTTAGTCTTCTGAACCTGCGCCTACATTAAATAGAAAATGAATGAAATAATGTCCCAATAAGTATCTCCAACCTGACTCTTGGAAGAGTGGAATTTCTCAATTCCTCAGGCACAGCAACATCATGAAAAAAAAAAAACAAACAAAAGTAAGCAAACAGAGCAAATCCTCCTTCAAGCCATCACTCATTTAACCAACTGTTCCCATGGGGAACATCACATGGGCCCAGATAAAATTATCATCCTTTTTTTCCCCATGAGAAGAGGGTGTTCCTGCCCAGGGAAACAAATAAAGAGAGAAAGAACAGTGTCCTAAGTGGAGTGGAGAGAGGTTTGATATCTGTCCTGCTTACTTGTTTAGACTGGTTACGTATCACTCTGAATTATTAGTCTGCCTTTATTTTCATCTTGCTCAGGCTACTCCTGTAGTTAAAAATATCCTGACTTCTAGAATATACAGAGGTAGGCAAACGTAGGTCTACTGTTGTTCATGTGGGGAAAAATATGCAGGTTATAATTACTATAATAGCTTTAATTTGAAAGAATGTCACAACGGCACAGTGCACTTAGGTACTATCTCATGAGTGCTCAAATTGTGGGCCTTCATTATTTACACATTCTTTTTTTTTTTTTTTTTTTTTTTTGGTACATGCCCCTAGCGGGAACCGAACCCAGACTCTCTGGTCCACAGGACGGCGCTCCAACCACTGAACCAAATCGGCCAGGGCTATTTACACATTCTTAAAGTCTACTTGCTATACTCAAGTACACTGGCACAGAGTTCTTCCTTATTTCTGCCTACCCCTGCAGGCACATATAAGTATGACTTTATATAGGAGAGAACAAAAAGAAACAGCTGGTCCCAGTCCTAACCCACTGCCTGCTGGGACTGAGAGAGAAGGTTCCCTTTCTCTCTCACTGGACACTGAACCTTGACTGTGGACTACAAGAAACAAAGAAGCCACTCTCTGAAGTCAGACAGAAAGTGGCTGCCTCATGCAGTATAAACCAGCCTCTGCGAGGGATCCTAGGCAATAGCAGGACAGAGACCCTGGGGCAAAGGAGGCTAAGAAAGTGAAGGGAATGACAGGTCACTGATGAAAACCACAGGCCTCCCTGTACTCTTGTAAGAGCAAGTTCATTTGAAGCAGTGGTAGTCCAAGTAAACACAGTGTGTCTTCACACTTGTGTTGCCTGGGAAGCTGGCCAGGTTTGGGCCTGTGTATTACAACAATCTGCTGTATCAGAAATAATGTCTGGAACACAACCAGCTGAGTGTGAAACTGCCTCCCCAAGTTCGGGCTCTTCCATTCTGCTTTATATTCCTGATGGCCAAGATGGGGTTCTCTCCTCCAATACTTTGCACATGTGTAGTATACCATAATGGTTTATTGGCTGTTTACCTGCAGGTCTCTGAAATGCTATGGGGTACACAAAGAAATCACCTAAGGGGCCCAGGCATTTTCCACGACTCTCAAAGACATTGTGTATTTGGAAGCAACTACTTTTATTGATAATAAATTTATGGTTAAATTATTTTTGTCTAAGACAACAAACCATTTCCAATATGCTTTCATGAAAATAATACCACTAATCATCCATTTGCTGCAAGTACTTCAAAAACACCAGCAGAGAGCTTCTGGTCAAGATGGCAGCATAAGTAAATATGGTACTCAAATCCTTCCACAACCACATCAAAATTACAACTAAACTATAGAACAACCATCATTCGGAAATGTCTGAAATCTAGCTCAACAAAACTCTGATAATTAAGAATATAAAGAAGCCACATTAAGACTAGGAGGGGGAACAGAGAGGTGGAATGGGCTGGTCCCACAATCACATGCTGCAGTTAAAAACTGGGAGGGGTATCTCGGTTGCCCAGGTACCTCTTGAAGAGTGAGGGGTCTCAGCCCAGGATTCCAGTGCCGGGAAGAGAAGTCCTCATAACTTCTGGCTGTAAAAACCAGCAGGGATTGAGGCTGAGGGAAACAGAGGGCAGCTGGAGTTGCAGGCATTTCTCTTAAAGGAACCGTGCACTGACTTACTTGGACTCACTCATTCTAAGCTCCAACACAGGGGCAGCAGCTCAAAAAAACACCAGGGACGCCGGGCCAGTTTGGCTCAGCGGTTAGAGCGTCGGCCTGCGGTCCAGGGAGACCCGGGTTCGGTTCCCACTAAGGGCATGTACCTCGGTTGCAGTCTGTCCCCAGCCCTGGTTGGTTGTGTGGGTGGCAACCACTCGATGTGTCCCTTTCACATCGATGTTTCTCTCTCTCTCCCCCTCCCATTCTATCTGAAGAAAAAAATGGAAAAATGGCCTCGGGTGAGGATTAAAAAAACAAACAAACAAACAAACAAACAAACAAACACCAGGGACATACAGAAAGGAATTGAATTGTCTGGCATCAGGGCCAGAGCCAGAGGGGTAGCTTTCTTCCAGAGGGAAGTGCTGGCAGAGGCCATGTTCCTTTGCTGAGCCCTCCCCGAACAAAGCTGGCAGGTGGGTACCATATCTGAGTCTCCATCAACCTGGCTACCCCTGCCCTGGTGATTCTGTGAGACCGCACCCAGTGTACCCAAACCATTTCCAGTAGCTTTTCCATACAAATGGCCTGTCTTGTCTTAAGCTGTAGACTTTCCTAAAATCTCTCCAACAAGCAGCATCAGGCCTCAGTGTGCCCCATACCTCTTGCTAAGTGGCCCGAGGTTTGTCACTAGTGGCAGCCAGCCTTGGTTCATAGCTCAGCCCCCTCCAAGGCACCTCCAAGGCCAGCACAACTATTAGCCATCTGGAGATCACTCTGTAGCTCATGCCAGGTGGCCCTAGGCAGCGCACAGGCATCAGGTGACCTTGGCCTGCACCTCTTGGGAGACCCCAGAGCTACCACACCTGGTGCCCATGCTGATGTACGACACAACCACCCACATGAGCAACACACTCATGGGGCAAGTTCAGCACGCACTAGTACCCAGCTGAAATGAGTCCTGCTCCGTAGGGTCAGCCCCCGCACAGCAGATCTTCCACAGTGGTTGCAGCCAGTACTAGCTGGACAGCCTGTAAATCCCTTACACTGACATGCCAACAGCAATCAAGGCTCAACTACAACAGGAGGATGGACACAGTCCACACTGGGGATGCACCCAAAGCACCCAACTTGGGTGACTGGGAAGGCTGTACCACTGGGCCCTACAGGACACCTACTATACAATCTCACTCTACCAAGACTGGGAGACACAGCAGCTCTACCAAATACATAAAAACAAACACTGAGAGGCAGTCAAAATGAGGAGACAAAGATATGTGTCCCAAATGAAAGAACAGTACAAAACTCCAGAAAGAGAACTAAACAAAATGGAGACAATCTACCAGATGCAGAGTTCCAAACACTGGTTATAAGAATACTCAATGAGCTTAGGGGAAGAGTAGATACACTTAGTGAGAACTTCAACAAAGAGACAAGAAACAGATAGAAGACATAAAAGATCCAGTCAGAAATAAACTGAAAAAATATATATTAGGAAATTGACAGTGGAGTAGATGAAGCAGAAGATCAAATCATCAATTTGTAAGGTAAGGAATCAGAAAATACCTAATCAAAAAAGCAAAAAGAATCCCCCCAAAATGAGGCTAGTATAAGGAGCCTCAGGGACAACTTCCTGTGTACCAACATTTGTATCATGGGAGTGCCAGAGGAAGAAACAGAGCAAGAAATTGAAAACCTATGTGAAAAAATAATAACAAAAAACTTCCCTAACCTGGTGAAGGAAACAGACATACAAGTACAGGAAGTGCAGAGTCCCAAACAAGATGAATACAAAGAAGTCAATACCAAGACACACAATAATTAAAATGTCAAAGGTTAAAGACAAAGAGAGATTCTTTTTTTTTTAATCCTCACCCAAGGACATTTTTCTATTTATCTTCAGATATAGTGGAAGGGAGGGGTAGAAAGGGAGAGAGAGAGAAACATCTATGTGAGAGGTACACATCGACTGGTTGCCTCCCACACAATCCTGACCAGGGCAGTGGACGAACTGAGGCACATGCCCCTGATCAAAATCGCTCTAACCACTGAGCCAAAAACGGCCAAGGCCAAAGAGAGATTGTTAAAAGCAGCATTAGAAAAGCAATTAGTTACTCACAAGGGAGTTCCCATAAGACTATCAGCTGATTTCTCAACAGAAACTTTGCAGGCGAGCCCAGCTGGTGTGGCTCAGTGAATTCAGCATCATCCTATGCACCAAGAGATAGCAGGTTCAATTCCCAGTCAGGACACCTGCCAGGTTGCAGGCTCAATCCCCATGGTCGGGGGGGACAGGAGGCAGCCAATCGATGTTTCTCTCTCTCCCTTCTTCTCTTTCTAAAATCAATAAAAACATATTTTGTAAAAAAGAAAGAAAAACTGTCCAGGTCAGAAAGGATTGGCAAGAAATAGTTAAAAGTGATGAAAAGCAAGGACCTACAACCAAGATTACTTTACCCAAAAAGTTGTCATTTAGAATAGAAAAATAAAGAGCTTCCAAGACAAGAAAAGCTGAAAGAGCCATGCCCAGGTGGCATAGCTGGTTGGAGTGTCATCCTGTACACCAGAATATTGCAAGTTTGATTCCCGATCAGGGCACAGATCGAGATTGTAGTTTTGATCCCTGGTCGAGAAATGTACAGGAAGCAACTGATAGATGTTTCTCTCTCACATCAATGTTTCTCTCTCTCTCTCTCTCCCTCCCTCTCTCTCTAAAAAAACATATCCTCACATGAGGATCAAAAATAAACAAACAACTAACTAAATAAATAAATAAATAAGTGAAGCTAAAGGAGTTCATCACCACCAAACCAGTATTATAAGAAATATTAGGAAGAAAAAAAAATGGCGGCAGAGTGAATGTAAGCTACACAGATCATCTCCCAAGACCAAACTGGAATTACAATGAAAATAAAGACAAATTGTCAGGAAGGGGCAACCAAAAGACAGCTTGGAGGACCACATAACAAGGGACACTCGACTCAATCCTGGTAGGCTTGTGAGGACATGAGAGGGGGCCGGGAGCCCACGGTCCGCAGCGGCCTGGGCTGGGACCTGCAGTGGCCTCGGCTGGGACCTGCGCCCTTGGCTGGGACCTGCGACCCCGGCCAGGACCTGCTGGGGCCTCGGCTGGGCCCTGCGGTGGCCTCGGCTGCGGCCTGCAGCCTTGGCTTGGTCCTATGACCACCGTTGGGTGCTACGCCAATGGGAGCTGCCACAGCCTTGGCCGCCCTTAGCGGGGAGCGGTGCCCTCAGGTTAAAGTCCCAGGCAGCTCCATAGTGCAGAGCCCGGACAGAGGCTAAATTGGCAGCAGCCACTCACCTTGGGCTTCAGCAGAGGGAGGGCAGACTGGACTGGAACTGTGTGGGACACTCAGGATTTGAAGGGTGCTCAGAGTTTTTGCTGAGTGCAGCCACACAGGACTGTGGTCACCTTCCTCCTTCGCAGGGCCCTGGGGAGAGGCGGAGGCCACTCCCTCGGAGAGTCAACACCACCAGGTGACCATTGAAATGCTAATTGAGGCCCATTATCTCGGGAAATCCTCTTACACAGAGCACCTGAGGGAGTTTTTCATTCAACTCAGAAACCAAGGTTCTTCAGGTGACCCCTACTAATAGCCTCCAGGCAAAAAAGCCAGAGGATAACTACCATTCCCTGGGCTAGCAACTCTAATCAGGAAAGTTAAGGCTTGACAGTGGTGTTTAAAGTGGGTCCTCCCTGCTCATCCAAACCCAGGAGAGGGAGCCACAAACAGCAAAACACCAACACCCACACGGAAAATTTGGCAGGCTCCAAAGCCAACAGTCATAGCCAAAATGATGAAAAACAGAAACAAAAGCCAAATGAAAGAACAAGAGACCTCTACCGAAATTGAGATAAATGAGGTACAGTTAAGCAAGTTAACAGAACTAGAATTCAGAGCCATGTTCTTGAGGAAGCTCAACAGCATGTGTAAGGACACGAGCACCATGAGTAAAGACATAGAAATGTTGCAAATAAACCAGCTGGAAATTAAAAATCACCAAGAAGAAATGAAGAATGACATATCAGAAATAAAAAACACATTGGAAAGTCTAAATAGCAGAGTAGAGGAAGCTGAGGACCAGATCAGTGAATTAGAAGATAGGGTATAAAAATCAACCAATCAGAAAACCAAAAGGAAAAAATAATTAAAAAACAAGAAAACAGCATAAGAGTACTGTGGGACAACTAAAAACGTAATAACATTCGCATCATAGGAGTCCCCGAAGAAGAAAATGAGCAAGGGATAGAGAATATATTTGAAGAAATAGTGACAGAAAACTTCCCTAATCTGGTGAAGGAAGAAGGCATTCAAGTTCAAAAAGCACAGAGAGCCCCAAGTAAGAAGAACCCAAACAGGCCCACACCAAGACACATAGTAATCAAAGTGCCAAAAATTCAAGACAAAGAGAGAGAATCCTAAAGCAGCAGGAGAGAAGCAACAGGTTACCTACAAAGGAAACCCCATAAGTCTCTCAGCTGACTTCCCAACAAAAACACTACAGGCCAGAAGGGAATGGCATGAAGTAATCAAGGTCAGGAAAAACAAGGATCTGAATCCAAGACTACTCTACCCAGCAAGGCTATCATTCGAAATAGAAGGTCAAATAAAGAGCTCAGAAAAAAAAAGGCTAAGGGAATACATTAGCACCAAACCAGCACTACGAGAAATGTTAAAAGGACTGCTGTAATGAGCAGGAGAAATAGAAAGAAAAATATAATCACACTAAACAAAAATGGCAATAAATAAGTACATATCAATAATCACCTTAAATGTAAATGGATTGAATGCTCCCACAGAAAGAGTAGCTGATTGGATAAGAAAGCATGACTCATCTATATGTTATTTATAAGAGACGCACCTCACAACAAAAGACTCACATAGGTTGAATGTGAAGGGATGGAAAAAAATCTTCCAAGCAAACGGAAAGAAAAAAAAGCTGGGGTAGCAATATTCATATCTGATAAATTAGATTTCAAAATGAAGGCCATAACTAGAGACAAAGAGGCCACTACATAATATTGAAAGAATCTATCCAACAGGAAGATATAACCTTGATAAACATATATGCATCCAATATAGGGCCACCAATATATATTAAAAATCTTTTGGAGGACTTTCAAGGAGAAATCGACAGCAATACAATCATAGCAGGGAACCTCAACACCCCGCTGACATCACTGGATAGATCCTCTAGATAAAAAATTAGCAAGGAAACAGAGACTCTAAATGAGGCACTAGACCAAATGGATTTAATAGATATCTACAGAGAATTACACCCCAAAACTACAGAATTCACATTCTTCTCAAGTGCACATGGGACATTCTCAAAGATAGACCACATATTAGGACACAAACTAAGTCTCTACAAGTTCAAGAAGACTGAAATCATATCAAGCAACTTCTCAGATCACAATGGCATAAAACTAGAAATCAACTGCAACAAGAACATGCAAAGACATTTGAACACATGGAAGCTAAACAGCATGTTATTAAACAATGAATGGGTTACCGAAGAGATCAAGGAAGAAATTAAAAACTTCCTGGAAACCAATGAAAATGAACATACAACACCACAAAATCTATGGGATGCAGTGAAAGCAGTTCTGAGAGGGAAGTTCATAGCACTACAGGCCTACCTCAAAAAAACAAGAAAAATCTCTAATAGACTCACAACTTAAAGAACTAGAGAGCAAACAAAAAGAAAACCCCAGTGCAAGTAGAAGGAAGGAAATAGTAAAGATCAGAGCAGAAATAAATGACATAGAATAAAAAAAAAAACAATTCAAAAAGCTGGTTTTTCGAAAAGATAAACAAGATTGATGGACCCTTAGCTAGACTTACCAAGAAACAAAGAGAGAGAACCCAAATACACAAAATCAAAAATGAAAGAGAAGAAGTAACAAGTGACACCACAGAAATACAAAAGATTGTTAACAACTACTATGAACAATTATACGGCAACAAATTCGACAATCTAAGTAAAATGGACAAATTTCTGGAAACACATGGTCTCCCAAAACTGGACCAGGAAGAGATAGAAAGCTTGAACAGACCAATAACAACAGAAGAAATTGAAGATGTAATCAAGACTCTCCCAGCAAACAAAAGCCCAGGCCAAGATGGCTTCACCGGGGAGTTTTACCGAACATTCAAAGAAGAACTAACACCCATTCTCATCAAACTATTTCAAAAAATTCAAGAAGAAGGAAGACTTCCAAACTCATTTTATGAAGCCAGCATAATTCTAATTCCAAAACCAGAAAAAGACACTACAAAGAAAGAAAACTACAGGCCAATACCCCTGATGAACATAGATGCCAAAATCCTGAACAAAATACTAGCAAATCAGATCCAGCAATACACCAAAAAAATTACCCATGACCAAGTGGGATTCATCCCAGGGATGCAAGCTGCTACAATTTTCGGAAATCAATAAATGTGATACACCACATAAATAAAATGAAGAATCAAAACCACATGATCATGTCAATAGATTCCGAAAAAGCCTTCGACAAAATCCAACATCCATTTCTGATAAAAACACTCAGCAATGTGGGAATACAGGGATCATATCTAGATATAATAAAGGCCATATATGAAAGACCTACAGCCAACATCATACTCAATGGGCAGAAACTATAAGAATTTCCCTTAAGAATAGGAACAAGGCAAAGATGCCCACTTTCACCACTCTTATTTAACATAGTACTGGAGGTCTTAGCCACAGCAATCATACATGAAGAAAAAATAAAAGGGATCCAAATTTGAAAGGAGGAAGTGAAACTTCATTATTTGCAGATGACATGATACTATACGTAGAAAACTCCAAAGACTCCATCAAAAATTTACTAGACTTAATAAATGATTTTGGAAAAGTAGCAGGATACAAAATTAACATCAAGAAATCGATGGCATTTTTTTTTTTATACCCCCCCCCATCGATGGCATTCTTATACACCAATGATGAACTCACAGAAAGAGAAACTAAGAAAACAATCCCATTTACCATCGCCGCAAAAAAATTAAGATACCTAGGAATAAACTTAACCAAAGAAATAAAGGACCTATTTGCAGATACCTACAGGTCATTGAAAAAGAAATAGAGGAAGATGTAAAAAAGTGGAAGCACATACCTTGTTCATGGATTGGGAGAATTAACATCATTAAAATGTCCATACTATCAAAGCAATCTATAGATTCAATGCAATCCCCATCAAAATACCAACGGCATACTTCACAGAATTAGAACAAGTACTTCAAAAGTTCATATGGAACCAAAAAAGACCTTGAATAGCCACAGCAATCTTGAAAACGAAGAACAACGTTGGAGGGATCACATTACCAGATTTCAGGTTATACTACAAAGCCACTATAATCAAAACAGCCTCGTACTGGCACAAGAACAGGCATATAGACGAGTGGAACAGAACAGAGAACCCAGAAATGGACCCAAGGCAATATGCTCAATTAATATTTGACAAAGGTGGCAAGAGCATACAGTGGAGTAAGGACAGCCTCTTTAATAAATGGTGTTGGAAAAATTGGACCGCTACATGCAGAAAAATGAAACTAGACCATCAACTTACACCCTACACAAGAATAAACTCAAAATGGATAAAAGACTTAAATGTGACTCATGAATCCATAAAAATCCTAGAAGAAACTATAGGCAACAAAATTTCAGACATCATACGCAGCAGAATTTTCACTGATACATCACCTAAGGCAATAGAAACAAAGGAGAAAATGAACACATGGTACTACATCAAAGTCAAAAGCTTCTGCACAGCAAAAGATACAATCATCAAAACGGAAAGGCTACCCACTGTATGGGGGAGCATAATTGCCAATGATATATCAGATAAGGGGTTAATTTCCAATATATATAGAGTGCTCATACAACTCCACAAAAGGAAGACAAAAAATCCAATTAAAAAATGGGCAGAGGAACTAAATAGACAGGACATACAAATGGTTAAGAGACATATGAAGAAATGCTCATCATCACTAATCATCAGAGAGATGCAAATTAAAACAACAATGAGGTATCACCTCACACCTGTCAGAATGGCCACCATCAACAAATCATCAAACAACAAGTGTTGGCGAGGGTGTGGAGAAAAGGGGACTCTAGTGCACTGCTGGTGGGAATGCAGACTGGTGCAGCCACTATGGAAAACAATATGGTGTTACCTCAAAAAATTAAAAATTGAACTTCCATTTGACCCAGTGCTCCCACTTCTAGGAATATACCCTAAGAAGCCTGAAACACCAATCAGAAAGAATATATGTTTGTAGCAGCACTATTTACAATAGCTAAGATCTGGAAACAGCCCAAGTGTCCATCAGTAGACGAATGGATAAAAAAGCAGTGGTACATATACACAATGGAGTACTAGGCAGCTGTAAGAAAGAAAGATCTCTTATCCTTTGAGACTACATGGAGGGACCTGGAAAGTATTATCCTAAGCGAAAGAAGCCAAGCAGGGAAAGACAAGTATCATGTGATCTCACTTATTTGTGGAATATAATGAACATAACAGTCTGAGGAATGGGGTAGTCCCAGAGACACGTAAGTGGGGTACAGACTGACAATCCCCAGAAGAGGGGGTGGTGGGGAGAGATAAACCATAGAACTTATATGCATGTATGCATGAACAATGGACATGGATAACAAAGCTGGGGACAGGGCAGGGAGGGAAGGGGGAGGGAGGAATCAGTGGGGGAAAAAGGAGAAATATCTGTAACAAAAATTAATTAATTAATTAATAAAAAAAAGAGGAAAGAAATATTAGCCGTGGCTGGTTTGGCGCAGCAGTTGGAGCATCGGCCCACGGACCAGAGAGTCCCGGGTTTGGTTCTTGCTAAGGGCACATACCTCCGTTGCAGTTTGTCCCCAGCACGGTTGGGGTCGTGTGGGTGGCAACCAGTTGATGTGTCTCTCTCACATCGATGTTTCTCTCTTTCTTACTCCTTCATTCCCTCCCCTCTATCTGAAGATAAATGCCAAAATGTCCTTAGGTGATGATTTAAAAAAAGAAATATTAAAGGGTCTTTTGTAAGATGAAAAAGAAAAAAGATCAGAAATATAAATAATAAAATGGCAATAAATACATATCATTAATTACTTTATTATTATTTTTTTAATCCTCACCTGAGGATATTTTGACATTTATCCTCAGACAGAGTGGGAGGGAGAGAAAGAGAGAGAGAAACATCGATGTGAGAGTGACATATCGACTGGCTTGCCACCTGCAAAACCCCAATGGGGCTGGGGATGAACAGCAACCGAGGTATGTGCCCGTGGCTGGAATTGAACCCGAGACTCTGGTCCGCAGGCTGATGCTCTAAACACTGAGCCAAACCGGCCAGATCCCAATAATTACTTTTAATGCAAATGGCTTAAATGCTCCAATCAAAAGATATATAGTGACTTCCGGTCAAGATGGTGGCGTAGGTAAACGTGGTATTGCGTCTTCCCACAACCACATCAAAGTTACAACTATACTATAGAACAACCATCATTCAAAACCGCCTGAAATCCAGCTGAATGGAAGTCCTACAACTACGGAATTAAAGAAGCTGCATCAAGACTGGTAGGAGGGGCGGAGACGGACGGGCTGGTCCCACACCCACATGTGGCGGATAAAAGTCAAGAGGATACCTCGGCTGGGAAGGTTCTCCCTGAGAACTGAGAGGTCCCCGTCCCACACCAGACGCCCGGCTCAGGGTTCCAGTGCCAGGAAGAGAAGTCCCCTTAACTTCTGGCTGGAAAAACCAGCAGGAACTGAGGCTCAGGGAAGCTGACGTGGCTGGAGCCCTAGGCAGCTCCTCTTAAAGGGCCCGCACATGGACTTATCAGACTCACTCCCTCTAAGCTCGGACGGGAGGCTGCTCGAGGGGTGCCAGAGACATACAGGGATGAGCTGTTTGGCATCGGAGCGAGGGCTGGAGAGGGGACTTTCTCCGAGACAAATGTGCGGTCAGAGGCCTTTGTTCCTTTGGTGAGCCCTTCCCTGGGACAGCAGACAGTTGCCATATCTGGGACTCCAGCAACCTTGCTCACACTGGTAGCCCCGCCCTGGTGATTCCCTGAGGACCCGCCCCACCCAACTTTCAGGCCCACCCAAGCTGTTGCCACTTGCTTAACCATAGGATTGGCCTGTCTTGGATCCTGCTTCAGGTTTTCCTAAATTCTTTCAAACAAGCAGCATCTGGTCTCAGATAGCCCCATACCTCTCATTAAGTAATACACAGAAACAAACACAGGGAGGCAGCCAAAATGAGACGAAGAAACAGGTCCCAAATGAAAGAACAGAACAAAACCCCAAGAAAAGAACTAAGTGAAATGGAGATAAGCAACCTAACAGATGCTGAGTTCAAAATATTGCTTATAAGGATGCTCAGTGGCCCTGGCCGGTTTGGTTCAGTGGTTAAAGCGTCGGCCTGCGGTCCTGAGATACCCGGGTTCGGTTCCCACTAAGGGCGCGTACCTCGGTTGCAGTTTGTCACCAGCCCTGGTCAGTTGTGTGGGTGGCAGCCACTCGATGTGTTCCTTTCACATTGATGTTCCTCTCTCTCCCTCCCACTCTACCTGAACAAAAAATGGAAAAGTGTCCTCTGGTGAGGATAAAAAAAAAAAAAAAAAAAAAAGGATGCTCAGTGAACTGAGTGAGAACCTCAATGAACTTAGTGAAGGCCTCAAGAGCATAGAAAAGGACCAGTCAGAAATGATGGATGCACAGTCAGAAATGAAAGAGGCATTAACTGAAATAAAGAATAATTTACACAGATTTAATAGTAGAGTACGTAAATCCAAGAAGCAAACCATTGATTTGGAATATAAGGAAGCAAAAAATGCCCAATCAGAACAGCAAAAACAAAAAAGTATCCAAAAAAAATGAGGATAGTGTAAGGAGCTTCTGGGACAACTTCAAGCGTGCCAACATTCGCATCTTGGGGGTGTGCCAGAAGGAGAAGAGCGAGAACAAGAAATCGAAAACCTGTTTGAAACAATAATATCAGAAAACTTTCCTAACTTGGTGAAGGAAACAGACATACAAGTCCAGGAAGCACAGAGAGTCCCAAACAAGATGAACCCCAAGAGGCCCACACCAAGACACATCATCATCAAAATGCAAAAGGTTCGAGACAAAGAGAGAATCTTAAAAGCAGCAAGAGAAAGGCAGCTAGTTACCTACAAGGGAGTTCCCATAAGACTGTCAGCTGATTTCTCAAAAGAAACTGTGCAGGCCAGAAGGGAATGGCAAGAAATATTCAGAGTGATGAAAAGCAAGAACCTACAACCAAGATTACTCTATCCTGCAAAGCTGTCATTTAGAATCGATGGCCATATAAAGAGTTTCCCAACAAGAAAAAGTTAAAGGAGTTCATCACCACCAAACCGTTATTGTATGAAATGTTGAAGGGTCTTTTTGAAGAAAAAGATAAAATATATGAACAAACAAACTGGCAATGAATACATATCTATCAACAGTGGAATCTACAGACAAAATGAACAGGCAGAACAGAAACATTCTCATAAATATAGAGAACATTTTGTTGGTTGCCAGATGGGAGGGGGGTTGGGGAAATGGGTGAAAAAGGTGAAGGGATTAAGAAGTACAAATTGGTGCCCTGGCCGGTTTGGCTCAGTGGTTGGATGGTCGGCCTGCGGTCCAGGGAGACCCGGGTTCGGTTCCCGCTAAGGGCACGTACCTCGGTTGCGGTTTGTCCCCGGCCCTGGCTGGTCGTGCCACTCGATGTGTCCCTTTCACATCGATGTTTCTCTCTCTCTCTCTCTGTCTCTCTCTCTCTCTCTTCCTCTTTCTCCCTCCCACTCTATCTTAATAAAAAAGTGGAAAAATGTCCTCGGGTAAGAATAAAAAAAAAGTACAAATTGGTTACTAGACTGACAAACCTCAAAGGGAAAGGGGTTGGGGGGTGGGAAGGAATAAACCAAAGAACTTATATGCATAACCAATGGACACAGACAATAGTATGGGTAAAGGTGGAAGGGGGTGGGAGTGGATAGGAGGGGGTCAATGGGGGAAAAATGAGGAACATCTGTAATACATACAACAATAAAGATTTTAAAAAAGAGAGAGAGACATATAGTGGCTGAAGGGATAACAAAACAAGACCCTTACATGTGCTGTCTACAAGAGACTCACTGCAAATCAAAAGACACACACAGACTGAAAGTAAAAGGATGGAAAGGGATATTTCAAGAATATGGAAACAAACAAACAATCTGGAGTAGCAATACTTTTACCAGAAAAAATAGACTTTAAAACAAAGGTTATAATAAAAGTCAAAATAAAAGGACCCAGAAATTTCATTTCTGGGTATTTATCCAAAGAAACCCAAAACACTAAATCAAAAAGATATATACATCCATATATTTAATGCAGCATTATTTATAATGGCCAAGATATGGAAGCAACCTAAATGTATATCAACAGATGAACGGATAAAGAAATGGTGTATATATACAATGGAATATGACTCAGCCATAGAAAAATGAAATCTTGACATCTGCAACAACATGGATGGACTTAGAGAGTATTGTGCTGTGTAAAATAAATCAGACAGAAAGACAAATGCCCTATGATTTCACTTATATGTGAAACCTGAAAAACAAATATAAGCTCTGGCCAGTTTGGCTCAGCAGTAGGGCATCCAGACCAAAGAGTCACGGGTTCGATGCTGGTCAAGGATATGTACCTTGGTTGTGGTTTAATCCCTGGTCAGGGTCATATGGAAGGCAGCCAGTCAATGTGTCTCTCTCACACCGATATTTCTCTCTCTATCTCCCTCCCTCCCTCCTACTCTGTCTAGAAATAAATGGAAAAATATCCTTGGGTGAGGATTTAAAAAAAAAAAAAAAGACAGCCCTGGCCAATTTGCCTCAGCGATTAGAGACATCAGCCCGCACATCAATGAGTCGCAAGTTCTATTCTGATCAAGGGCACATACCTTGGTTGCAGTTTGTCCCCAGCCCTAGTCAGGGTCCTGAGGGAGGCAGCTGGTTGATGTGTCTCTCTCACATCGATGTTTCTCTCTCTCTCTCTCCTCTTCCTTCCCCCTCTATCTGAAAATAAATGGAAAAATATCTGCAGGTAAGGATTAAAAAAAACAAAACAAAACAGCCCTGGCCAGTTTGGTTCAGTGGTTAGAGCATCGGCCCACAGACCAGAGAGTCCCAGGTTCAGTTCCTGCTAAGGGCATGTACCTCAGTTGCAGTCTGTCCCCGGCCCCAGTTGGGGATGTGTGGGTGGCAACCAGTCAATGTGTCTCTTTCACATGATGTTTCTCTCTCTCTTCCTCCCTCCCTCCCTCCTGTTCTATCTGAAGATAAATGCAAAAAATGTCCTCGGGTGAGGATAAAAACAAAACAAAACAAAAAAACAAAAAAACAGAACTCATATCTAGATACAGAGAACATTTTGACAGTTACCAGATGGGAGGTGGGTTGGAGGGATGTGTGAAGGGGTTAAGAAGTAAAAACTCACCCTGGCCGGTTTTGCTCAGCAGTTAGAGCATCAGCCCATGAACCAGATAGTCCTGGGTTCAGTTCCCACTAAGGGCACCTACCTCAGCTGCAGTTTGTCCCCAGTCCTGGCTGGGGTTGTGTGGGTGGCAACCACTCAATGTGTCTCTCTCACATCAATGTTTCTCTCTCTCTCTTCACCCCTCTCTCCCTCCCTCTCTATCTAAAGATAAATGCAAAAAAGGTTCTCTGGTGAGAATAAAAAAAAAGTAAAAACTCACGCTGGCCGATGTGACTCAACGGTTACAGCACTGACCCATGCACCAAAGGGTCAAAAGTATGATTCTCAGGCAAGGGCATGTACCTGGGTTGCAGATTTGATCCTTGGCACCAGTCAGGGTACATGCAGGAGGCAAACAATAGATGTGTATCTCTCACACATCAATGTTTCTCTCTCCCTCCCACCTCTCTCTCTCCTTTCCTCTCTTTCTAAAAAAAATTAAAGGGAAAAATATCCTCAGGTGCAGATTAAACAACAACAACAAAAAGTACAAATTGGTAGTTAAAGAATGGTCATGGGGATGTAAAGTACAGCATAGGGAATACAGTCAATAATATTGTAATAACTGCCCAGCCAGTGTGGCTCCCTTACCTGATGAAAGAGATAGACATGCAAGTCCAGGAAGCACAAAGAGTCCCGAACAATATGAACCCAAAGAGGCCCATACCAAGACACATCATAATTAAAATCACAAAGCTTAAAGACACAGAATGAATCTTAAAAGCAGCAAGAGAAAAGCAGTTAGTTACCAACAAGGGAGCTCCCATAAGAATGTCAGCTGATTTCTCAACAGAAACTTTGCAGGCCGGAATGGAGTAGCAAGAAATATTCAAAGTGATGAAAAGCTAGGACCTTCGGCCAAGATTACTCTCCCCAATAAACCTATCATTTAGAATTAAAGGTCAGATAAAGAGCTTCCCAGATAAGGAAAAGCTAAAACAGTTCATCACTAAACCATGGAATGTTCAAGGGCCTCCTTTAAGTAAAAGAAGAAGTAAAAAGATCAACGACATGAATAATAAAATGGCAATAAATGCATATCTATCAACAATTGAATCTAAAAATCAAAATAAACAAATAAGCAGAACAGAAACAGACTCATAGATACAGGAAACATTTTGATGGTTGCCAGTTGGGAGGGGGTTGGGAGAATGGGTGAAAAAGGTGAAGGGATTTAGAAGTACAAATTAGTAACTATAGTATAGTCACAAGGATATGAAGCATAATATAGGGAATACAGTCAATAATATTCTAATAATTAGGTATAGTGTCAGATGGCTTTAAGCTTTTTTGGAATGATCATTTAGTTTTATAATATCTAATCACTGGGGTATACACTTGAAACTAATATAATATTTATGTCAATTATAATCGAAAAATAAAAAATAAGCCCTGGCCGGTTTGATCAGTGTTCAGGACATTTGGCCTGTGGACCGAAGAGTCCTGGGTTGCATTCTGGTCAAGGGCATGTACCTGGGTTACAGATCTGATCCACAGACCCGCTCAGGATTGTATAACTGATGTGTCTCTCAAATCAATGTTCCTCCCTCTCTCCCTCTCTAAAAATCAATGGAAAAATATCCTCTGGTGAGAATCAACAAACAAAAACAATCCCGCTGTCAATATATTCACTTATTTTTTTGTATCAGTGAGAAACACATGGTCTCTTATTTCACTCAATGGTCTATAATCCATTACTAGTATTTATTTATTTTGGTGTTTAAACTGACCTGGTTTGGCCAGGGGAAGCCCACTCAAACTGGCTTCTACGTCCTTTCATTCTCAGAGCACTTCCTTGCTTTCTGGCTCAAGACCTTGCACTTTCCTGTCCCAGCTTTGAAATCAGCCATTTCTCAACAAGAGCCCTGGCTCCTCTTAGTGGAGAATGGCATTTAGAAGCCAAGATTTGGGTGCTAGGTGTACTCAATGCTAAGAAATGTATGCATGTATATGTGGGTATATAAATACTGAACACATACATCAAAATTTATTCCCATATCTCTACATATATTGCAAACCATGCATTTAACCCACACCTCCAATTTCAGGATTCATTCTACTTTTCTCCCTTTTCATAGTATCTGTAAACCCCTACTCCAACAGTGAGAAACTTGGCTTCTATTATCTTTTTTTGTTGTTGCTAATCCTCACCCAAGGATATTTTTATCATTGATTTTAGAGAGTGGAAGAGAGGGATGGAAGGAAGGGGACAGAGAGAAAGAAAGAGAGAGAAACATCAATGTGACAGAAACACATTGATTGGTTGCCCCCTTACATGTGCCCTGACCAGGGCCGAGGATTGAATCTGCAACCCAGGTATGTGCCCTTGACTGGGAATCAAACCCACGACCTTTGGTGTGCTGGCCGACCACTGAGCCACACATGCCACACCAGCCAGGGCCCATTATCTGTAATATACAGGCTAGGCCAATAGTGGGTTTATAGTACTTTGTGTGGGAAATAATACAATAATAAATAGTAGTACAATAACAAACTGTTTCTTATACTCACATCTACTTTGGCCCCACCCTGTATTTATTTATTTGAATCAATCTATCTGTATGTAATCAATCTCCCATTTCAGCTGCCCTGCCCTTCTTACCCTGCTGAGCCTCTGGTTCCCCTGTGCTGTGTCTCCCAGGGAATATTATCATTTTATAACAGGGTCTTATAAAAACCTATCAATCTGAGAATTTTGTACAACTCTCAGGAAATTGTTTTATGCCTACTCCTAATTTACATGACCTCCCCCCCTCACCTGTGTCTACTGAATAAAATGAATCCTAATAGTGACTGAATACCTGCTATATGCCAGACTATGTATGACACACTGTTATAATGAATGCTCAAAGGACCCCATCTGGCAGGCACTGCCATTCTCTCCATTTTACAGATGAGGAAAGTGAGGCACAGAGAGGTTAAGTAACTTGTCTAAGATCAAATGGTGGGATTCAAACTCAAATAATCTGAGTATAGAGTGCCCCTCACTATCTGCCTTCCAAATGAATGAGCAAATAATAATTCATTGGTGATCATGCTATTTAATACAGTGCTTTATAGAAGTAAGAAAACCGCCCTGGCCAGTTTGGCTCAGCAGTTGGAGCATCAGCCTGCGGTCCAGAGAGACCCGGGTTCGGTTCCCGCTAAGGGCACGTACCTCGGTTGCAGTTTGTCCCCGGCCCTGGTTGGTCGTGCAGGTGGCAGCCACTCGATGTGTCCCTTTCACGTCGATGTTTCTCTCTCTCTCTCTCTTCCTCTCTCTCCCTCCCACTCCATCTGAACAAAAAATGGAAAAGTGTCCTCGGGTGAGGATTAAAAAAAAAAAAAAGAAGTAAGAAAACCTAGAAATCATTTGAATGCCCAGCAATTAGGACTTGGTTAAATAAATATGATGAGTCCACAAAATAGAGCATAATTTAATAATACAAATGAAAATTTTAATAGAATTATTGAACTATTAAAATTGACAAATTTTTAATAACATGAGAAGCTATTCATATTTATAACAAGGGGGAAAATAGTAGTAAGTGACCTAAGTATTCTAGAATGTTCTCTAAATTTTTCATTTCCCTACTAACATATCCTTCTTTGTTAGTAGGCGTAGCTTGTTCTGTCTTATGGAGGCAAGAAATCAGTATTTTTGAGGCCCAGGCACAAAAACATTAAATAAAAGCAAAGTAATCTCACCAAAATATCCTTTATTGCAATTCTCATCACTTTTTCAGTCTCATTTATTTCCAGAGGTCTGGCAATTGCTTCTGTTCTCAGTTCCTATGAGAAACAATGAAATAAAATTATATATATTTTCAGAAGAGGAATTCTCAAAATCAATTTCCAAATCTAGATATGGCTTACAGGCTGGTTCCTAAAAATCTCATTAAAACATGGATCTCTGATGCAAAAACACTTCCACCATCACCTTCTCCAAATGTCTTCTGTAATTCTACTGCCAACCTGGCCTCTCTCTAACATGCCTTTTCAGCTACAGCCCCAGGTCCCCATAGCACCAAGGGCAACTTACCATCCCTCAGCTTTTCTCCTAAATTTGCTTCTTTACCTGCATTCTGTTCAGGGGACTCCCAAACCAAACTCAGCTAAACTTGCTGTCTGAATCCCCTGTCAGCCTCTACAATCTTTATGATTAAGTCCCTCTAAGTTGTCTTTCACTGACAATTGCAACTAATTAGAAGAGTAGCTTTGGCCCTGCATTAATTATGGACCAATCAAGGGAGGCATTTGTGCCTATTATATCAGTACTGGGAACTTCTGAGACATGGGATTTAAGGTTGATGCAGTTATGAGATTCCTGAATCACTTTATAAAACTCTAGCTTGTGCTTTCTTTACTCCACAGTGTACCTTATCTCCCTCACTGGTAAAAAAAAACTATGAAGGGAAGGGATTAAAACTTAACGCAAGGCTCAGTGCCTTGCCTGTGGTTGGTGTTCCTCAATGAGTGTTGGTTGAGTGTATGAAAAACAAATACTGGCTAGGGGATCATCCTCAGATCATGACTGCACACAGAATTTGAGAAGGGTCTCATGGCTTCCATGGCAACAGTTCAGCCACTGACTGTTTCATCAGTTCATTATAGGATGGTGTTAAAAGGGTCCCCCAGTGGAATGCTGGTGAAATCTCACAATGAGGCCACAGCTCCAATGACAAATAACAAGTCACCAGCTCCTGTCTCTAGGTCTGTTAGGAACATGTACAGACATGTGCACTACTGTACTATAAAGAGAAAACATTAAAAACCTAAAGTTGCCTCACTGGTTACCTAACTTAGCTATTAGACATTACTGGCAGTTTTGTTCTGCCAACTACTCTTCAGCAGGTGGCAACTACTATATCAAGAGCAGGGATGGCGCCTTGGCCGGTATGGCTCAGTGCTTATGGGTGTCAGCCCATGAACTGAAGGGTCGCGGGTACATACCTGGGTTATGGGTTCGATCCCTGGCCCCAGTCAGGGGCATATGGAAAGCAACCAGTTGGTGTGTCTCTTTCATATCAATGTTTCTCTCTCTCTCTCCCCTTTCCTCCCTCTCTTCCACTCTCTCCAAAAAAAAAAAAATCAATGGAAAAATTATCCTCAGGTGAGGATTAAAAAAAATAAAGAGCAGAGATGGTAACCTGGCACCCAAGTCTCCCACTTCCAGTGTTCTTCTAGGGCTGAAATAAAAAACAAGAGGAGCTCTGGATGATTTTGCTCAGTGGTTAGAGCACTGGCCCGCAGACCATAGAGTTGCGGGTTCGATTCCGATCAAGGACACGTACCTCAGTTGAGGTTCGGTCCCCAGCCCTGGTCGATGTCATGTGGGAGGCAACCAATCGATGTTTCTGTTTCTCTCTCTCTCCCTCCCTCCCTCCCTCTTACTCTGTCTGAAAATAAATGCAAAAATATCCTCAGGTGAGGATTAAAAAAAGAAAAAAACAACAAGATGAAAAAAAAAATATTACACTATAGCAGCAATGCCAGAACATAGAACACAAGCAAGAAAGTGAGAAAGTGGTCATGGCTGGCATATCTGATGGGAACAGAATGAATGAAATGTATTTAATTTAAAAACATCAGATAAGCCTGACCGGTGGCTCAGTGGCTGAGCGTTGACCCATGTACCAAGAGGTCACCGGTTCAATTCTCAGTCAGGGCACATGCCCAGGTTGTGGGCCCGATCCCCAGTGGGGCACATGCAGGAGGTAGCCAATCATGGTCTCTCTCATCAATGTTTCCATCTCTCTCTTCCTCTCTCTCTAAAAGTCAATGAAGAAAAAAATTGTTTTTAATTATTAAAAAATAAAATAAAAACATTAAATATGAACATGTATGCTTCAAGTACCATAAATCCCTACAGGTAAATAATATTCTATTTCCTCTTAAACCAGTCGGTCCCAAATTCTGCTGCCCACTGAAATCACCTGGAGATCTTTAAAAACTGGATGCCTGGTTCTCTACCCCAGGCATTCTGATTTATTGATTTTGGGGAACATCCTGGACATCAGGTGATTTAAAAGCTCTACAGGAGCTCTATGGGAGTCCTCCAGAAGCACACCCTTGAACAGCTCCTTAAACATAATGGATGGAGCATACTCCTTGAATGACATTAACTAGAACAGGATTGCAAATAAATATAAACTATTAACATTAACTTCAACTAATTGATAGTGACTGTCTAGATTATTGGTTCCCAAACATTGCGTTTAAATCACACAGAAGACTTTTAAAATCCCAAGAGCCCAAGTCACATTTCATACCAATGATATAAAAATGGAAAGCCAGGCATCAGTAGTTTTTTAAAATACCCAGGTGATTGCATTGCACAGCAAGGTTTGGGAACCATCATGGCTCAGAAGAGGATTTTGTTGAGAAGAATGTTGAGGCTGAGTTCACCAAGAAAAGCCTCATGATCAATAACGTCTGCCATGGACACAGGAGAAAAGTTTCAGCAACATGCCACATATTTGCCATTCCTGAACAAAAGTCAAAGATATTAAAAACAGACCAACATACCTGGCTGATGTGGCTCAGTGGATTGAGCGTCATCCCATGGACTGAGAGGTCCCAGTTTCATCCCAGTCATGGCACATGCCCAGGTTGTGGGCTCAATCCCCAGTAGCAGGAAGGTAGGAGGCAACTGATCGATGTTTCTCTCTAACATGTTTCTCTCTCTCTCTCTCTCTCTCCCTTCCTCTCTCTCTAAAAAAATAAATAAAAACATATTAAAAAAAACAAAAAAAGCCCTGGCCAGTTTGGCTCAGTAGTTAGAGTATCGGCCCACGGACCAGAGAGACCCAGGTTTGGGTCCTGCTAAGGGTGCATATCTCGGTTCCAGTTTGTCCCCAGCCCCGGTTGGGGTTGTGTGGGTGGCAGACAGTCGGTGTCTCTCTCTCTCACATCAATGTTTCTCTCTCTCTCTCCCTTGCTCTCTCCCTCCCGCTCTATCTGAAGGTAAATGCAAAAATGTCCTCGGGTGAGGATAAAAAACAAAACAGAAAAACAAAAACAACAGACCAGTGCCCACTAGAAGCAGGAATAACAGCTAACACTACACATTACTTTCTCACATAGTATATCATTTGATCAGGTACAGTTTAATAAAATCACAACAGTGAAAAAAAAAATAATTGGAAAAGAAAACCTTGAAAATCTGCTTAGCTGAGAAAGTAATTAAGTTATCTCAGCACTGCTTACCCTCAATTCTACCTCCTTGCCCAGCAAGTCATACAGAGATGCTCCTTTGGAGGTGATTTCAGAAGCAAGCTGCCTGGCTGCTTTCAAATCTGCAATCTGGAAGGAAAATATCAAAAACAGGAACCTCAGTGACAGGTTTTTAATAGGCATTCAGAAATAACCAGTTTGTTAATACAAATCCCTACCTCCATTTGGGTTACTTGACTATAGAACACATTTTCCATAAGACATGTACTTACATCCTGTGGAAGAGAGCCCACAGGATGATAGTTTAGAAAACACTGACTTAAGTACAAATTAGACCAACTTAGGATCTCTTTAAAAGCCCAAATGTCAAGTCAAATCCAATCTGACTTGCTTCCTAGGTCACAATAGGGGACCCCTACAGTGGTGGGGTGTCTAAAGGAGAGGTAATGAAGGACACATTTCCTAGAGCAGCATCCTGATGCCCTCTGTTTAACGCTTCTGTCCCCTCATTCTCTGCCTTTAGACTGAATTTCACAGGGCTGCTGTGAAGCTCAAATGAGTTAATATACACAGTACCCAGCTCCCACAAGGGAGGCAGCCACTATGAAGATGATGATGATGATGATGATGATGACGACGACGTTTTAGCACCTTGCTCTGTGCAAAACTTCTTTTTTAGGATTTACATGTCACCCTTTCTTCCTTGAATATTCTAAATTTTCAGAGCCCAAACAAACATCTCCCTGCTCTGCTCACACTCCCTCTTCTCCTAAACAGCAAATCCCCAATGTCTCTCTTTTATTATCAGACCATCAGCAACAATTCTCAATATTCATTCACAGCTGACGACTTTCTTTCTATTTCCTTAGTACTCTAGGATTCTGTTTCTGCTAGCTCTAGTTTCTCCTACCTTACTAGCATCAGGCTTTCAGTAAATAGTTGAATTAATGTATTGTGACTTCTGTTTTTATCCAAATACTGACAAATTGCCCTCAGTCAAGGAGTAAAAAAGTAGTTCTGTGAGTATATGACATGTTCCATTTCAGAGTGAGAAATATACATTCCATCCCTCACTACAAGCCTTTAATTGTCCTTACCTTTGAGCCAAGATCAAACTTGAATTTGCTGATATCGTCCTCTTCTATTTTAGAGCCCTCCATCCCTTTGGTCTTCATAGCGTTATAAAGGACAGAGGTGATCTTCAATAGTTCCTTCACTGCATAGCCATCTGCTTGATAAAGCTTCTTAGTATTGAGTTTTATATGTGCCTTGGTGGCCTATTTTCAGACCAAAAAAAAAAAAAGTTTATGGACCTTTCCATGTAAAATCTAAACCAAATCTCATGTAAGTAATTTGAAAATGTCTCTGCCAATAATTGGGATATAACCAGATTGTATTAAGAGTCAAACATTCAGCCCTGGTCAGTTTGCTCAGTGGTTAGAGCATTGGCATGAAGACCAAAGGTTTGCGGGTTCAATTCCTGATCAAGGGCATGTACCTGGGTTGTAGGTTCAATCCTTGGCCCCGGCTGGGGTTGTGTGGGAGACTACCAATTGATGAGTCTATCTCACATTGATGTTTCTCTCTGTCTCCCTCTCTTTCTCTCTCCGTACTACTCTATCTAAAAATCAATGGAAAAATATTCTCAGGTGAGGATTAACAAACAAACCAAAAAAAGATACAATCTTGATGGACAGCAACTGATAAAAGACAATGAAATTACAAATACACATATCTTTTGACCTAGCAATTCCAATCCTAAAAACTTATCCTACAGATGAATATATCAAAAACGAAAGGAGATACGTATAGATTGTTATAGCATTGCTTCAAAGAGCAAAGGTTACAAACACCTAAATGCCTATCTATATAAATTACATAAACTGTGATTTATCCAGGCAAGCAATATACCCAGATGTTAAAGAGAGAATACGAAGTTCTATATGTATTTGCAAAGCTCTTCAAAATGTACCACTAAGTGAAGATTCTAAACAGTATGCCACCATTTGTGTAAAAAGAAGGAAAAGAATGTATATTCTATTTGCTTATATATGCATAAACTCTGGAAAATATTAATAGTGATTGCTGGAAATGGAACTGGCTAATGGCAGACAGGATAAGAAGTCACTTTTCATCATCTAAAAAAATGTTCAGAACCATGAAATATATAATCTACTAAAAAATAAATAAAAATCTTAACAAATAATGAATTAAAAACTAAAAACTTTGCTGGCAAAATGGCTCTACAGAAACCTGGTGAGAGAATGGGTTTAGAAACTTGAAAGAAGCTCTAAGTAAGACCATACTTTTCTACTGTATTTAATTTTAGAACTATATCAAATAAGCCTGAACTAACCATGAATTGGGCAACTGCCTTAATGAAGAAAACTCGGTCTTGTTCTGTCTCAACATCAGAAGGGATGTCAGTCTGAGGTTCATACCTATCAGAGAGAGAGAGAAAGAGAGAAGATACCATTTAAAGTCCACAAAAGAGAAACTGGGCAACTGAGAGGTCAGGGGATCTGTAACAGGAAGCTTTCTGAGTCCCCTGCTTAGTTAGCAAGATTAAGAAAAATATAAAATACCAAACATCCAAGGGAGCAAATCCTCACCGTAAGAATAGGTTTAACTGATTTAAAAAAAACAAAATTTGGTCTGGCTGGTGTGGCTCAGTGGTTGAGCATCAACCCATGCACCAAGAGGTCGCCAGTTCGATTCCTGGTCAGAACACATGCCCAGGTTGTGGGCCCAGTCCCCAGTGGCCAATCAGTGTTCTCTCTCATCAATATTTCTGTCTCTCTCTCCTTCTCCCTTCCTCTCTCTCTCAAATCAATAAAGGGAAAAAAAACACTTTTTTTAAAAATCAAATTTGGGCCCTGGCCGGTTTGGCTCAGCTGTTAGAGTGTCGGCCCATGGACCAGAGAGGCCTGGGTTTTGTTCCCGCTAAGGGCACGTACCTTGGTTGTAGTTTGTTCCCAGCCCCGGTTGGGGTCGTGTGGGTGGCAACCCCTCGATGTGTCTCTCTCACGTCGATGTTTCTCTCTCTCTCCCCCCACCTCCCTCCTGCTCTATCTGAAGATAAATGCAAAAATGTCCTCGGGTGAGGATAAAAAATAATAATAATAAAAAATAAAAATCAGCCCTGGCCTGTTTGGCTCAGAGGTTAGAGTGTCGGCCTGCAGTCCAGAGTGACCCAGGTTCGGTTCCCGCTAAGGGCATGTACCTCGGTTGCAGTTTGTCCCCAGCCCTGGTTGGGTCGTGCGGGTGGCAACCACTCAATGTGTCCCTTTCGCGTTGATGTTTCTCTCTCTCTCTTCCTCTCCCTCTATCTGAACAAAAAATGGAAAAATGTCCTCGGGTAAGGATAAATAAATAAATATCAAATTTGGGGCTCAGCTTACAAAATTAAATCTTTCTCAGACCTCAAAGTTAATTAAAATAGTCAAAATGATTACTTTGCCTGAAAGCCCTTGACCCAGAACTAACTAGTTAGCTCTAAGAAGCAACAGAATTGTTGGAGTTATTTTCTTCGTGTTATTGATGACCCGCCAGGAGTCAGCAGCCCCTGGTGTACAGCTTGTGAGCTAAGAAGGATTTTTACATTTTTAAAGGATTATAAAAAACAAAACACAAGGCAGAGATCTAATGTAGCCTGTAACACCTAAGGTCTTTAACTATATTCTTAATAAAAACTTTGCCAACCCCAAATGTTAGACACTAGATTTTACACACAAAATGAAATTGAAATTATTTCTAATCCAGTGTACTCCTTAAAGTGTGTAGGAAGGTCCTCTGTCACTCCCAGATTAAGGTGAGGGGACAGAGAGGAATTTAGACCCTAGTGTCCACTTCCCACTGAGAAATAGTCTCCCTTTACCACTGACTGGTATATTCCTTCTCCCATAGTGTTCTTTAAAACTCAATTGATTTTTACCAGGTCACAACTAAATCTGTAAAACTCAAATTTTAATGAACTCTTCCTTTAGTTTCACAAGAATGTCCTATTTCTAGGTGGCTAATAAATAAAATCGAGTATTCATTCTTAGACCTCAATAAAGTGCAATTCTAACCTTTTCACAAGCCAGAGAAGAACTTCAGATACAAGTTCAAAATTTGGTGTGCGGAAATTTTCCATAGAAATATGTCGAGGGTATCCCAAGGCTCTCATCATCTCTGTAAAATCTGTCCAAGGTAAAATACAACTCAGTCAATTCATCATCAAACAGCAACTACTTATTAACTTATTTTCTCTGCTTTCCTTTCTTATTCCCAATCTATTGACAGTTTTAGGAACTATTTATCAACTCCCTAAGAGGGAACAAAAAAAATAGATAAAACTTAAAATAATCTGCTTCCTGAAAAACATTTATTTAAGTTCCCTGGGAGAAGTGGAAGCTGTACATCAAAATGGGGTTTAGGAGTTAGCCGTGAATTTAATTTCTCTTTGATATCTCATTTCTCTCTTGGATATCTTCTTACTATTCATAATGAAAAATAACTGGCCTTATAAAGTATCATAAATAAAGACATTTTTAAATGTTAACAGTGGTGCCTGGCTGGTGTGGCTCAGTGGTTAAGCGTCAACCCATGCACAAAGAGGTTCGATTCCTGGTCAGGGCACATGCCCAGGTTGTGGGCCCGATCCCCAGTGGGGGACATGCAGAAGGCGGCCAATCGATGTTCTCTCTTATCAATGTCTCTATCTCCCTCTCTCTCTCTCTCTAAAATTAATAAAGAAAAAAAATGTTAACAGTGGTTATTATGGGGGGAGTGATGGTGGTAGGGTCAAGTTCATGTTTCCGAGTTGTCTTTTTTTTTTTCTTTTAGTAAGTACACAGGACTTTACTAACACAAATTTTATTTCTTATTTTATTTTTATTCTTTAAAATGTTTTTATTGATTTTTTTTTTTTGGCGAGAGAGACAGAAACATCAATGTGAGAGAGAAACTGCCTCTTACACTCCCCCTACAGGGGATAGAGCCTGCAACTGGAGCATATGCCCTGACCGGGAATGAAACCGGCAACCTCTTGATGCATGGGTCCATGCTCAAACAGTGAGCCACACTGGCTGGACTAACACAAATTTTAAAGATTAGTTGCACTGTATCTACAGAAACATTAAAGAGAATGTTTGAACTATAGAGCATTATTTAGATTTATTATAAAACAGATTAAGAAACAGTAATACTGCCCAGCCAGTATGGCTCAGTGGTTGAGCGTCGACCCATGCACCAAGAGGTTGCCAGTTCGATTCCTGATCAGGGCACATGCCCAGGTTGTGGGCTGCAATCCCCAGTGGGGGGCATTGCAGGAGGTAGCCGACTGATGTTCTCTCTCATCAGTGTTTCTATTTCTCTCTCCCTCTCTAAAAATCAATAAAGAAAAAAAAAATTTTTTTTTAAAGTAATACTAACACTTGTTGATACTGGAGGTTGCTGTCACTAAGCTTTAAGTAGAACTTAGAAATAAACAAAACAAACATGTTTTGAGTTCCCACAATGTACCAAGATCTATATTCAGTATGCTCATGGCTATTTTATTTTATTTTATTTTTTTATCCTCACCCGAGGATATTTTTCCATTTCTTGTACAGATAGAGTGGGAGGGAGAGAGAGGAAGGGAGAGAGAGAGAGAAACATCGACGTGAAGGGACACATCGAGTGGCTGCCACCCGCACGACCAACCAGGGCCGGGGACAAACTGCAACCGAAGTACATGCCCTTAGCGGGAACCGAACCCGGGTCTCTCCGGACCGCAGGCCGACGCTCTAACCGCTGAGCCAAACCGGCCAGGGCATGGCTATTTTATTTTTATTGTTAATCCTCACCTAAGGATATTTTTTTCCATTGATTTTTATTATTATTTTTTTATCCTCACCTGAAAACATTTTTCCATTTTTTTATTCAGATAGAGTGGGAGGGAGAAAGAGGAAGAGACAGAGAGAAACATCGACGTGAAAGGGGACACATCGAGTGGTTGCCACCCGCACAACCAACCAGGGCCAGGGACAAACTGCAACCTAGGCACGCACCCTTAGTGGGAACCGAACCCAGGTCTCTCTGGATCGCAGGCCGATGCTCTAACCGCTAAGCCAAACTGGCCAGGGCTCCATTGATTTTTATTTTATTTTCTTTATTTATTTAATTTTTTTTTTTTTATCCTCACCGGAGGACACTCTTCCATTTTTTTGTTCAGATAGAGTGGGAGGGAGAGGACGAGAGAGAGAGAGAGAAACATTGACATGAAGGGACACATCGAGTAGCTGTCACCCGCACAACCCAACCAGGGCTGGGGAAAAACTGCAACCGAGGTACGTGCCCTCAGCAGGAACCAGGAATTGAACCCGGGTCTCATGGGACTGCAGGCTGACACCCAACCGCTGAGCCAAACCAGCCAGGGCTCCACTGATTTTTAGAGAGAGTGGAAAGGAGGGAGAAAGGGGAAGAGAGAGAGAGAGAGAGAGAGAAACATCGATGTAAGAGACACACATCCACTGGTTGCCTCAGGTACATACCCTTGACCGAGAATCGAACCTGAGACCCTCTGGTGTGCCGCCTGATGCTCTATCAACTAAGCCACACTGACCAGGGCATGTGCTCTTGGCTGTTTAATGTCTGTCCTCACTCTTCCTGAAGGTAGATGTTTAAAATGTCCTAGCAACACTCACAAAGAAGCTACCCAGGCATAAGAGGTTGGGTTGGATTTCATCAGACAACAGAAGAGATGGCATGGGCAGAGAAAAGAACATCTGCACCGAGGCCTTCTGTCACTGTTATTTGGGAAATCTGAATAGAGTGATGGAAAATAAAACAGCAGCCTCCCCATCACAGAGTCAGGCATTGCCTAAATATTTCTTCCCGCTAAGCAGTCAATTTCTGTTCATTCTGCAGTATTATTGCCAAAATGGAAACAATTTCAGGAAGATTCTTACCATAAATTGCACAATTGTCCAGCATTCATTTAATGTAAAAATGTTCAGAAATCCATTCTTGTACACTCTTCCCAATACAACTCCATTCAATGTCCCCTAGCAGAGTGCTCTCTCTAAACTACCAGGAAAGAGCAACTTGTCTCTACAACACAATCACCAAAAACCTTTAAATCCCAGAGCGCATAATTCACACTATGGTGCTAGTAGGTGTATTAACAAAATGTGATGCATCTTCCTGTATAGTATTTACATTGTAGAAAAACAGCAATTCATAACTGAAAGGAGTAATCTTTAATGGTGAAATTTCAGGCGCCACAAATTTAGTTAGAAAACTGGCCTTACAGAGGCCTCTCAACACCAAATTGTAATAACCTGCTACATCTACGAAGGTGAAGCCAGTTAAATAAAAAAAATCCAAAAAAATGAGGATAGTGTAAGGAGTCTCTGGGACAACTTCAAGCATGCCAACATTCGCGTCTTGGGGGTGTGCCAGAAGGAGAAGAGCGAGAACAAGAAATTGAAAACCTGTTTGAAACAGTAATGGCAGAAAACTTTCCTAACTTGGTGAAGGTAACAGACATACAAGTCCAGGAAGCACAGAGAGTCCCAAACAAGATGAACCCCAAGAGGCCCACACCAAGACACATCATCATCAAAATGCAAAAGGTTCAAGCCCTGGCCGGTTTGGCTCAGCGGTTAGAGCGTCGGCCTGCAGTCCGGAGAGACCCGGGTTCGGTTCCCGCTAAGGGCACGTACTTCAGTTGCAGTTTGTCCCCGGCCCTGGTTGGTCGTGCGGGTGGCAGCCACTCGATGTGTCCCTTCACATCGATGTTTCTCTCTCTCTCTCCCTCCCACTCTATCTGTACAAAAAATGGGAAAAAAAAAATATCCTCGGGTGAGGATAAAAAAAAATTTAAAAAAAAAATGCAAAAGGTTCGAGACAAAGAGAGAATCTTAAAAGCAGCAAGAGAAAGGCAGCTAGTTACCTACAAGGGAGTTCCCATAAGGCTGTCAGCTGATTTCTCAAAAGAAACTGTGCAGGCCAGAAGGGAATGGCAAGAAATATTCAGAGTGATGAAAAGCAAGAACCTACAGCCAAGATTACTCTATCCTGCAAAGCTGTCATTTAGCATCGATGGCCATATAAAGAGTTTCCCAACAAGAAAAAGTTAAAGGAGTTCATCACCACCAAACCATTATTGTATAAAATGTTGAAGGGTCTTTTTGAAGAAAAAGATAAAATATATGAACAAACAAAATGGCAATGAATACATATCAATCAACAGTGGAATCTACAGACAAAATGAACAGGCAGAACGGAAACATTCTCATAGATACAGAGAACATTTTGTTGTTTGCCAGATGGGAGGGGGGTTGGGGGAATGGGTGAAAAAGGTGAAGGGATTAAGAAGTACAAATTCATTGCTAGACTGACAAACCTCAAACGGAAAGGGGTTGGGGGGGTGGGAAGAAATAAACCAAAGAACTTATATGCATAACTAATGGACACAGACAATAGTGTGGGAAAATGAGGGATGGGGGCGGGAGTGGGGAGGAGGGGGTCAATGGGGGAAAAATGAGGAACATCTGTAATACATTCTACATTCAACAATAAAGATTTAAAAAATAAATAAATAAACTTTCAGATTCAGAAAATGACATTGTATAAAAGGCAAAAGATTTTTTTTATCCTCACCCAAGAATATTCTTTATGCCCTGGCCGGTTTGGCTCAGCAGTTAGAGCGTCGGCCTGTGGTTTAGAGACCCAGATTCAGTTCCCGCTAAGGGCACATACCTCGGTTGCAGTTTGTTCCCGGCCCTGGTTGGTTGTGCGGGTGGCAGCCACTCGATGTGTCCCTTTCACGTTGATGTTTCTCTTTCTCTGTCTCCCTCCCACTCTATCTGAACAAAAAATGGAAAAGAGTCCTTGGGTGAGGGAAAAAAAAGAATATTCTTCACTGTTTTGCGAGAGGGAGGGAGGAGGAGAGAGAGAAATATCCACAAGCTGCCTCCAATAGATGGCTGCCTGGGATGGAGCCCACAACCATTTGGTGCACTAGACTGCGCTGCAACCAACTGAGCACCGGGCCAAGACAAAAGACAAAAGATTTTGATTCATACAGTACTATGTCTTGACCTTTGGTTCCATCCAGTTCTGGCTGTGTGACCTAATGCAAATTACTTTACCTATCTGTGCCTCAAATATTTCATCCAGGAATTATACCACCTACCTTACTGTTAAAGTGAGGACTAAAATAAGACAGGGAATGTGGACTGGTGCGTAACAAGGTGTCCCCAAAGTACTAACAACTAATTTCTTTATACCCATTCTTCCACTTCTCCAATCTTCTAACAAAGGCATTTGGGTTCCCTTCTCCTCATCAGTCCCTTCAGAAAGGATGTAGGCTTTGGAAGTTAAATAACCTGAATTCAAACCGCAACGTCAGCTCTTACCACCCCTGTCCCTTGACCTCTCTGAACCCGTTTCCTCGTCTCTAAATACAGAAGCGTAGTTATTGAAAGGAGTAAATAAAATGATGCCTACACACAACAGTTATCACCTGGCAGATCGTAAAAATTCAAAACACGTTAACCGCAATTATTATTCAGCTGTCCCCTCCTCGGTTTTGTTGTCGTTTCTCTGAGCTCTAACCGAACCCAACCCCAAAACGGTCTCTGCGTTTTCCGATACGGTAGCGAAGTGGCTACACAAATCAATTAAAATGAGATAAAATTAAAACTTCGGTTCCTCAGCCGCACTAGCCACAGCCAGGCAGATACAAAACTTCCCACGATCCGCAGAAAGTGCTGAGGTAGGGCTGGGTCGCTCAGCTTGGTGGTCGGGAATAGAGGGGGGAGGGGACCAGAGAACTAGGAACGTCCCCAAGGCGCCGAGGCCCGGGAGGGGTTTGGCGGGGCTCAGACAAGACGACGCGGCGGGGCCGGGACCCCGAGTCTCTCGGGAGGACCGCAGGTCACAAGGGGATGGTGCCTTACTGCGGAGGTCGCGGAAGGACATGGCGCTCTGGTCCCCACTAGCTCGGAGTCTCCGCCGCTCCCTACTCAGGGCTCTTGTGTCTCTATAGCAACGCACGGAGCTCTCGACGGCGCGCAGCAGGGGCCAAACAGCACAGGAGGCGAAGCGGCCGGACTGCGCGCGCTTGCACAGGGAAGGGGCGGTCGGCATAGGGATGTCTCAGAATCTAAAAGGAAGGTGTGGGATTACCGCCCCACGGGGAGCTCCGAGCCACAGGTCATCCAAACCCCCAACATTTTGCAGAGACATTTGGCACTGGCTGACAGGTTCCGAGCACCTATTATATGCCTGAAACTTTGCTAGGCGCTCTGTATGCTGCTTCCCATTTCCTAAAGAACATACGATAATGTCACTAAGCTGGGTCTCCCTAACCCAGTACGCTTCTCTGGCACGTGTAAACTGCTAGCTGCACAGGCATCAGAAGCTCCAGAGAACAGACCGCAGCGTTAAAGAGCAGAACCCCCAAACTGCAAATGTAAGGCCGCGGCTGACCGAGGTACCGCGAGAGGTTGTCAGGCCTGGAACCGCGCACGCGCACCCTGCTTGTTCTCACAACCGGCCGGAAATCGACCCGGGTCCTTGCGCGCGGGTGGTTGTCCTGGTAATCGTGTCCTCCCAGGGGGAGTGTTTGTGCGCCCTGTTGAAGGACGGGAAGACTCCAGGGAGAGGACCACGCACAACACGCGGCCAGATTAGCTGGGGGCCCACTTGGGAGCCTTACCTAGGGTTGCTGTGGTAGAGGACGGCGACAGAGAGAGCTGGGAGATGAAGTTAGCTGAGCTTAGAAGGGTGGGACTGCCAACCGCTGGGATGTCCTCAGCCCCTGTATTGGTGTTGGCGAAGTAACAGACACTTAAATGCGCGGATCGTAAAGAGAGTCCCCAAAGATATCTACACATCTATGGTCAGCACGAGAAAGGTGTCATAGCACTTAAGTGAAGAAAGAATAGTCTTTCAATAAATGGTTTGAAACAGTTGGAAATCCAAATAAATGAACCCCCATACTTACCTAAATATAAAGCCTAAAACTGTCACCTCACGGGAAACTGCTGTTTATATTAAGCGCCCAATAAAGTATCTTTAAGTTAACAACAACAACAAAAAACTAAAACCGTAACTTCTCTAGAAGGAAATTAGAAAACTTAAGGGAAAAGCTTTATGACTGAGTTATGCAAGATTTCTTAGATACACCAAAAGCATAATCCTTAAATAATGCTTTTTAAATAAATTGGACATCATCAAAAATTGAAACATCTCTTCAAGACACTGTTTTTTTTAAATCCTCACCCCAGGATATTTTTTCATTTATTTTCAGATAGAGCAGGAGGGAGGGAGAGAGGAAGAGAGTGAGAGAAACATGGATAGGAGAGGGACACATCAACTGGTCGCCTCCCGCATGACCCAACAAGGGCCAGTGACAAACCACAACCTAGGTAACATGCCCTTGGCTGCAATCGAACCCGGGACTCATTGGTCCACAGGCTGATGCTCTATGGCTGAGCCAAACGGGCCAGGGCTCAAGACACTTTTAAGAAAATAAAGGGATAATCTACAGCTTATTGATTTTTTTTTTTTTTTTTTTTAGAGAGGAGAGAGAGAGAGGAAGGGAGGAGAGAGAAATAGAAACATCCATGGGGGAAAACATCCATTGCTTCCTGCATGGCTCCTACTGAGGACTGGGCCCACAACTTGGGCATGTGCCCGGACTGAGAATCGAACCAGCGACCTCTTGGTGCATAGATCAGTGGCTCAACCACTGAGCCAACTGGCTGGGCCTAATCTACAGTTTAGAAGAAAGTATTCATAAAACATCCGATGAAAAGTTTTATTTAGAATATATAATAAACTTTCAAGACTCAATCCAATGAGAAAGTGGGCAAAATATTTAAACAGATATTTTAAAGAAAATATATAGCACATAACAAGCAAAGAAAAAGATGCTCAAGGTTATTAGTCATTAGGAAAAAGCATATTAAAACACGATGACACCACTAGGCAATTAGGATGGCTAAAACAACAAATAAACAACAACAAAAAGCCTGACAGTGCAAAGAACTCCAAAGGATGTGTACCAACTTAATTTTCATACATTATTTGCCCCATCATTTTCCATTCCCACCAGCAGTGTAGGAGGGTCCAGTTTCTTCACATCATCATAAATATTTATCCATTTTTAAAATTTAATTATGTCCATCCTCATGGGTGTAAGTAGTATCACATTGTGGTTTAAAGTTGCATTTCCCTAATGACTAATCTTTTCTTCTGCTTGTTGACAGTCTGTGTATCTCCTTTGGAATAATGTCTATTCAACTTTTTTTTTTTTTTTTTTTGCCACTTTTAAATTGTTTTTGTTGTTATTAAGTTGTATTCTTTATATATGCTGCATACTACACTCTTATCAGATAAATGATTTGCAAGTATTTTTTTTTCTTTATCAATTTTAGAGAAAGAGGAAGAGAGAGGGAGAGAGAGATAGAAATATGGATGAGAGAGAACATCAGTTGGCCTCTTCCTGCATGCCCCCCACTGGGGATTGGGCCCACAACCTGGGCATGTGCCCTGACTGGGAATCAAACCAGCGACCTCTTGGGTTGACGCTCAACCACTGAGCCACACTGGCCAGGCTGATTTGCAAGTATTTTATCACATTCTGTAGGCTGTCTTTTACTACTTCGTTGTTTTTTTTTAAATCCTCACGTGAGGATATTTTTATCTTCAGATAGAGAGGGAGGGAGAGAGAACCATTGACGTGACAGGGACACATTGATTGGTTCCCTCCCTCATGACCCCCAACAAGGACCCCCAACCAGGACCAGGGAAGAACCGCAATTGAGGTACATGCCCTTGGCCGGAATCGAACCCGCAACTCATTGGTCCGTAAGCTGATGTTCTACTGCTGAGTCAAACCAGCCAGGACTATGTTTTACTTCTTTGTTTTTGTTTTTTTAATGTTTTTTTTTTCTTTATTGATTTTTGAGAGAGGAAGGGAAAAGGAGAGAGAGATAGAAACATCGATGACAAAGAACATAGATTGGCCACCTCCTGCATGCCCCCCACTGGGGATTTGGCCCACAACCTGGGCATGTGCCCTGACTAGGAATCGAACTGGCGATCTCTTGGTGCATGGGCTGACGTTCAACCACTGAGTCATACTGGCTGGGCAATCTTTTACTTCTTGATACAGTCGTCCCTCGCCATTTCATGCTTCGACATTCAACATTCGCAGCTTCACTCCATCACGTGTTTGTTTTGTTTTTTCTTCTTAAAAAAAAAACCACAATAGAGTGAAGCCACGGGGGGAAAAAAAGTGATGGAGTGAAGCCCCAAACGTCGAAGCATGAAGTGGCGAGGGACGACTGTGTATAAATAAAGAATCCTACTTTGGTCCTGGCCAGTTTGGCTCAGGGGTTAGAGCGTCAGTCTGCAGTCCAGAGAGACTCCGGTTCAGTTCCCTCTAAGGGTGCGTACCTCGGTTGCAGTTTGTCCCCGGCCCTGGTTGGGTGGTGTGGGAGGCAGCCACTCGATGTGTCCCTTTCACGTCGATGTTTTTTCTCTCTCTCTCTTTCTCTTCCTCTCTCTCCCTCCCACTCTATCTGAACAAAAATATGGAAAAATGTCCTCAGGTGAGGATAAAAAAAAGAATCCTACTTCGCGGAAATTCATTTATTGCGGTAGAGTCTGGAACTGATTAACCATGATAAACAAAGGCTGACTATAGAGCCTTTTTTGCAGCAGAAAACTTTTAAATTTTGATGAAGTCCAATTTATTTTTTCTCTTACTTGTGGTTTTGTTGTCCTATCTAATAATTCATTGCCAAACCCAAGATCATAGGATTGAGTTTTGAAAGTTTGTTATGTATTTTTCTAAGAGTTTTATAGTTTTAGCTCTTACATTTAGGTCTTTGATGCATTTTGAGTTACTTTTTGTATATGGTATGAGGTAGGGGTAAAACTTCATTTTCTTGCATGTGGGTATCCCATTGCCCCAGCACCATTTGTTGAAGAAATTAGTTCCCCCATTGAATAGTCTTGGCACTCTTGTTGAAAATCAACTGACCATAGATATATTGGTTTATTTCTGGTCTCTTCTATTCCATTGGCTGAGATGTCTATCAATTAGCTAGTTCCACTATTGTTTTGGTAAAATTTAAATGTTTCTTTTTAAAAATTGTTTTTGAATATTTGGACTCCATATGAATTTTAGGATCAGCTTTCCTATTTCTGTGTAAAAGGCCATTGGGATTTTCAAAGTATCTGTAGATCACTTTAGGGAGTACTGCTGTCTTAGCAAATTAAGTCTTTATCTCGTGAACAGGAATATTTTTCCATTTCTTTAAGTCTTCATTTTGTTCAGCAATGTTCTGTAGTTTTCAGTGTTGTCTTGCAACTCTTTAGTGAAAGGGTTAATAATGTTTTGAAGGATAAGGCAAAAGCTTGCAAAAGTAGGAAACTGAAAAATGGGTTGCTTGCATGACCTTTGTTCAGTCTTCAATTGAGTATAGATTATCCAGATTATCCAAAAGACGATGAATCACCCAGCAGATGCAGGACGAGATACCAGACCAGTCCAACTGCAAAGTGGACAATGGGCCATACAGAGTATGTCAGCAGGAACTGCCAGAAGCTAGAAGCAGAGTATATAATCTACACCCCAACTGTTATTTGAGGCTGACTCCTTTTTCAGGTTCAGCCTGCCAGCATCCAGGCACATGAAATAAAATCATTTTGCTTTACATTGGTCTTGTGTTGTGGATGTAATCTCCCACCTGCTCACACCTTTTATTTGGTCCTGAAACCCAGGAGGTCTGTGAGGATCCCACATAGGGGGCAACCTTGGGCCCTCAGAGTCCTCTGGACCTCCTTTTGGACCGGGATCAATCATATCCTCAGCCAGATACCAGACCTCCAACCTTTCCTGCCAATTGAGCATCAATACCAGACATTAATTCACTGGTGAGTGTTTCTGCCTACCAGTCCGATTCTCCAGGCTGTTCTGTTATCCCCGGTCTGGGACATAAGTGAGCCAGATCTCTCAGTCACATCTGTGGTGATCGTCCCTCCTCAATCCAGCACTGGTTGGGACACGCTCTTCAGGAACCAGGTTCCCTCGGCTTACCATATATCTAGGGACGCCTGATATAGGTGAGTTGCACATCTCTTCACCCTAGAAGAGAAGGGGGAATGCCTTCTTCTTCCACTAGTGTATCCATCAGACCACTAGGCCATGACATGTCACACCACAACATGGAAAATGCTCAATCTTCCATCCCTCATACAGCCCTAGGATGTCTCCTGAAAAATCTATAGACTCTAGGACTCACTCAGGACTTATGTCGCAAGTGACTCATGTTTTACTGCAACACTGTGTGGACTCAGTACAAATTAGACAATGGGTCACAATAGTCTAAGAATGGCCCTTTAGACATTGTCACTGACCTAGACGATTTCTGTCAAAGGCAAGGAAAATGGTCTGAGGTTCCTTACATCTAGGCCCCTTTGCACTCAGATCACACCCCTCTGTATGTGATTCTTGTTCCCTCTCCCAAATCTTCCTACTCCACTATAATCCTCCCAAAGCTCCCTCTGAAGATGACTCACTAACTTCTCCTGTTTCCTCCTTTGACACAGTTGATCTTGCCCCACCACCTTCTCCCTCAGCCCCTTCAGGAGAGCCTCCTACTCCAGCCCCTTCTGTGGGCCCCCAACCCTATCCTGAACCTCCTACTCCAGCTCTGACTCTTCTGCTGCAAACAACTCCCTCACACACGATTGGGAACCATCTTTGGTCCCTATCCATCCCCTCCCTCAGCCTCCATTTTAGAATGCCCGCTGAGGGAAGTAGCGGGGGCTGACGGGATTGAGGGATTGTCAAAGTTCATGCCCCTCCCTTCAGATTTTTCCCAAATAAATAAAAGACTAGGATCCTGTACTGAGGATCCCACCAATTATACTCAGGAATTCAAGTACCTTACCCAGTCCTATGATCTAACTTGGAATGATATTCAAGTTATTCTCTCTTCCACTCTAATCTGGAAGATAAAAATCGAGTCTGGGTTAACACCCATGGCCATGCCGATAATCTGAAACGACAGCCCCCACCAACCCAGTAGGAGCTGAAGCAGTCCCTACTAAGACCCCAGGTGGAATTATCAAGGCAATGGGATGGGTAGGAAAGCCAGGGACCATATGATAATATATCGCATTGAGGGATCTAAAAAAGCCTCACACAAGGCCATTAACTATGAAAAACTGTCTGAAATAATCCAGGAAAGGAATGAAAACTCTGCAACCCTTTATCCCGCCTTACACAGGCTATAAGAAGATATACTAACTTAGATCCTACTAGCCCAGAAGGGACTGGCATGTTTTATCTCTCAGTTGGCTCCAGACATTAGGAGAAAGTTACAAAAACTGGAAGATGGCCCTCAAACCCTTCAATGGGAACTTCTAAATCTAGCCTTTAAGGTTTTTAATAATCGTGATGAAGAGACTAAACAGCAAAGAATAGCAGAATTCCAAATGCTTGCCTCTGCCATCAGAGGCCCCACTAATCAAAGGGGTCAGCAAACCCTCTTCAGGAGACAGAAGAAGGGCACCCACCAGAGTCAGCAGAGCAGAACCTTGGGTCTCTGCTTTAAATGCAGTCAGACTGGCCATTGGGTGAGGCAATGCCCCAATCCCTGATCACCGCCTAAGCCATGTTCTCAATGTGGAGTACCTCACTGACAGTCAGACTGCAGACAGTCTGAGTAGAGTCAGTGCTCATCCCTTCCTTGGGCTGGCAGAATGGTCAGTCCAGGCCTTGATCTTATTGGATTTGCGACTGAAGGTGCCCAGGAACGGATGCCCTGTCATCTTGAACTTCAAACCTCGGGTAACTCTGATGGTAGCAGGCAGGCCAATTTTATTTTTAATTGATACCAGGGCAATCTACTCTGCCCTCCCCAAATTCAGGGGACCTCTTCGATGCTCTGGGGTTTCAATTGTGGGATTTGATGGCCAAATATCGCAACCCAGGGCAACCAGACACTCACTTGTTCTTTAGGCTCCTATATCTTTCTCCACTCTTTTTTAGTGTTACTGGTCTGGCACACTCCCTTGTTAGGGTGGGACATTCTACATAAACTCCATGCTACTTTAACCTTTACTCCTACCCTCCCCACCAACCACTTTCATTCTTTACTTTGCCTCCTCCAAGAATCTGTTTCCTCTCCTAACATAACAACCCCCTCCCCCTCATGCCCATCTGTCCAAGAAAGGAGGCAGATGCGGTCCACCGGCCCTGCAGGCTGCCGGTGAAATACCACTACGCTTATCGTGTTTTCACTAACCCAGTGAGGTGGGGGTTGGGGGGCAAGCCCTGAGGGGCTCTCGCTTCTGGCATCCCAGCTCCAGGGACAATGCCAGGTGGGGAGTTTGACTGGGGCACCTTCAGTTTTCAGCCGCAAACGCCTGTCAAACGGTAACGTAGGTGTCCTAAAGTGAGTTCAGGGAGGACAGAAACCTCCCATGGAGCAGAAGGGCAAAAGCTTGCTTGACCTTGATTTTCAGTATGAATACAGACCGTGAAGGCGGGCACCACGTATATCTCTCACTATAACCTTACAACGGGTACCTGTAATCTAACTATTCTTGATGTGTCTAGCCTCTGCAATAGGAGTTTATATGTGCAAGCTCAGAGGGGCTTGCTGCAATACCAAAAAAAAAGAGTCATACCAGAGAAATTAGTCACTATACAGGGTGTAGTTCTGCCGGTGGCACTAGCCCTCCCCTCCCTCTATCGTGGTTTAATCATTAGAGCTTTTTTTTTTTTTTTTTTTTAATTTTATTTTTTATCCTCACCCGAGGACATTTTTTCCATTTTTTGTTCAGATAGAGTGGGAGGGAGAGGAAGAGAGAGAGAGAGAAACGACGTGAAAGGGACACATCGAGTGGCTGCCACCCGCACGACCAACCAGGGCCGGGGACAAACTGCAACCGAGGTACGTGCCCTCAGCGGGAACCGAACCCAGGTCTCTCCGGACAGCAGGCCGATGCTCTAACCGCTGAGCCAAACCGGCCAGGGCTAATCATTAGAGCCTTACTGTGTGTCTATCAAACACCTCCCTAGGCCCAAATATGACTGGATTACTTTGCTTACCAGTGGGAATGATGTTTTTAGGTGCACTAAACATTTCTACTCCCAGGAGAGGAATTGCTATTCAATGCCTAAATCCAGAAAAACAGGGTGGCTTATGGGCAGTAGGATATGTCACCCCAGCCAATACCTTAATCCATTCCTTCATCCCTAATTCAACCTCATCAAGCCCTGAGCCCAGAAACCATCATAGGGCAAAAAGCGGAGTCGGACTTCTCATAGCAGGAATCATAGCTGCAATTACCATTTCAGGCCTCATGGGAGGAATTACTATCATGCCACAACAGCAAAAAACATAACTGCCACCATGGTAAATATAGGTAGATACAGGTGAAAATTTCAAAACTTCTTTCAAAATTTCTAGACTCTCTTGCCTGCATGGTAATAGATAACCACATTGCACTAGACTATTTACTAGCCAGAGAAGGAGGTGTATGCATGATAGCAAATACATCTTGTTGCTTCTATGTTAACTCAGCCGGCCAGGTCAAGGAGAGGACACAATGAATTCTACATAATGCCCAGTGGCTGAAAGAATTCAGTCAGGATCACCTAGCTCAATCTGTCTGTACAAATATAGAAGCAGTCTTGCCTAAACTAACCTGGCTACTCCCTTTTATAAGGCCCCTCATATTAGCCTTGTTCTTCTTTTTTCTTCTTTGTGGTACGTGTCCCTAGCAGGAACCGAACCTGGGACTCCCTGGTCCGCAGGCCGACGCTCAACTGCTGAGCCAAACTGGCCAGGGCATATTAGCCTTCTTATTATTGCTTTTTGAACCCTGCCTCTTGCGCCTGATTACTAGGTTTGTACAAAATCAACTGCAAATTTTAGTCAACCAGAGAGTTGGACAATTTGTTCTAGCACAGGTAAAAGGACCCTATCGCCCCATTCCCCAAGAAGTTATCTAACAAATTCTTTTTAGGAGTCCACAATGACCCCACACCTGCATGAAGTAGACAAAGAGAAACTTTGCCCCTTTTTCCTTTTGATCATCATTATAAGATGGGAATGAAAGGGTTAATAACATTTTAAAGGGTAAAGGCAAAAGCTTGCAAAAGGCGGAAACTGAAAAATGCATTGCTTACATGACCTTTGCTCAGTCTTCTGTTAAGTACAGATTTGACCTTTGCTCAGCTTTCTGTTGAGTATGGATTATTCGGATTATCCAAAAGATGATGAATTTCCAGCAGATGCAGAACAAGATACCAGACCAGTCCAACTGCAAAGTGGACAATGGGCCATGCAGAATACGTCAGCAGGAACTGCCAGAAGCTAGAAGCAGAGTATATAACCTACACCCCAACTGTTATTTGAGGCTGACTACTTCTTTGGGTTCAGCCCACCTGCACCCAGGTGTATGCAATAAAATATTTTGCTCTACATTGGCCTTGCATCATGGATGTGATTTCCCGCTGGCTCAGACCTTTTACTTAGTGAAATTTATTCCTGTTTTATTTGTTTGCCAGTGTATAGGAATTTTTTAGCTCCAACAGTTTCATTAGCTCAAACAATTTTGAGTGTGAACTAATTTTTTCTTTATATAAGATCATGTCATCTGTGAATAGAGAGAATTGAAAGTTTAACATTTTTATTTTTTCAATTACAATTGACACTTAATATTGTTTCAGGTGTACAGCATAATGATTAGACATTTATATAACTTATAAGTGATCCCCCTAATAAGTCTAATACCCACCTGACACCATACATAGATATTACGATATTATTTACTATACTACCTATGATGTATGTTACATCCCCATAACTTTTTTTTTTTTTTTTTAGAGAGAGACAGAGAAACATTGATTTGTTGTTCCACTTATTTATGCATTCATTGGTTGATTCTTGTATGTGCCATGACCGAGGATCCAACTGGCAACCTTGGAGTATCAGGACGATGTCTTCATCATTTTTGCTTTTTAGGGAAAGGGATAGAGAGAAACATGGATGTGAGAGTGAAACATCGATCAGCTGCCTCCTGCACACTCCCTATTGGGGATCAAGACCAAAACTGAGGCCCTGACCAGGAATCAAACCAGCAACCCTTCAGTGTATGGAATGATGCCCAACCAACTGAGCCACACAGGCTAGAGCAAGCCCTTCACCTTTTTTTTTTTTTTACCAAGTCTCCCAACTCCCCATCTGGGAATTATTGGTGTGTTCTCTGTATCTATTAGTTTCTGTTTTGTTCATTTGTGTTTTAGATTCCACATATCAGTGAAATCATATGGTATTTGTCTTTCTCTGTCTGACTTATTTCACTTAGCATAATGCCCTCTAGGTCCATCCATATTTTCACAATGGTAAGATTTTATTATTTTTTATGGCCAAGTAATATTCCATTACACACACACACACACACACACACACACATACGATCACATCTTATCCAATTGTCTATCAATAGACACTTAGGTTGCTTCCATATCTTAACTATTGAACATAATGCTGCAACGAATATAGGGATGCACATATCTTTTCAAATTAGTGTTTTGAATGTCTTTAAATAAATCTCTAGAAGTGGAATTGCTGGGTATATAGTTCTATTTTTAATTATTTCAATGTTAAGCATCTTATGTCTATTGGTCATCTGTATGTCCTCTTTGGAGAAGTGTCTATTCGGATCCTCTGCCCGTTTTTTTTTTTTTTCTCATCCAAGGACATTTTTCCATTTCTTGTACAGACAGTGGGAGGGAGAGAGAGGAAGAGAGAGAGAGGGAAACATCGATGCAAAAGGGACACATCGAATGGCTGCCACCCGCACGACCAACCAGGGCCGGGGACAAACCACAACCGAGGTACATGCCCTTAGCGGGAACCGAACCCGGGTCTCTCCGGACCACAGGCAGACGCTCTAACCGCTGAGCCAAACCGGCCAGGGCTCCTCTGCCTATTTTTAAATCAGATTTTCTTCTTTGGTGCTAAGTTGTATGAGTTCCTTATATATTTTGGATATGAATCCCCTATCAATGTATCATTGGTGAATATCTCCTCCCACTCAGTAGGTTGTCTTTTTGTTGATGGTTTCTTTTGCTGTGCAAAACCTTTTTAGTTTGATGTAAACCCATTTGTTTATTTTTTCTCGTTTCTCTTGCCCCAGGAGAGACACACACACACACACACACACACACACACACACGCACGCGCACGCACACACATTACTAAGAGCAATGTCAGAAAGTTTACTCCTTATGTTTCCCTCTAGGAGTTTTATGGTTTGGGGTCTTACATTTAAATCTTTAATCCATTTTAGTTTAGGTTTGTAAGAAAGTGGTCTAAGTTTTCTTTTTCTTTTTTAGCATGTATCTGTCCAGTTTTCCCAGCTAATTTATTGAAGATACTGTCTTTACCCCATTGTATATGTTTGCCTCCTTTGTCGTAGATTAATTGCCCATATAGGTGTGGGTTTATTTCTGGGCTCTCTATTCTGTTCCATTGACCTATGTGTTTGTTTTTATGCTAGTGCCATGTTGTTTTGATTACTATAGTCTTGTAGTTTGATATTAGGTAGCACAATACCTCCAACTTTGCTCTTCTTTTTTTTACAGGCAAGTTTATTTAGTCACAGCGGTAGAAAAAGTGAGCCAGCTGGGCTGTGTAGGCCCAGGAAACAAGTAAAAGAGTCAAAAGAAAGGTCCTTGGAACTTAGGAGAAAGGCAAAGGTAACGTGCCTGGCAGAAGAAAGGGGAAAGGCACAGGCATGCTCTGGAGAGAGAGAGCGCACTGCCCAACTTTGTTCTTCTTAAGGTTGCTTTGGCTATTTGGGGTCTTTTGTGGTTCCATATACATTTTAGGATTATTTGTCTAGTTCTGTGAAAAATGCCATTGGTGTTTTGATAGGGATTGCTTTGAAACTATAGATTTGAATAGTATGGACATTTTAAATATGTTAAATTCTTCCTATCCATGAGCATGGTATATGCTTCCATTTATTTGTATCTTCTTCAATGTCTTATACTATTTCTCGTACAGTTCTTTTACCTCCTCAGTTAAATTTCTTCCTACGTATTTTATAATTTTTCTTTTAATCCTCACCTTAGGATATTTTTCCCATTGATTTTCATTTATTTATTTTAATCCTCATCTGAGGATATTTTTTCCACTGAATTTTTTAAAGGTAGAGTGGGGGGGGGGGGAACATCTATATGACAGACACATCAATTTGTTGCCTCCTGCATGGCCCCAACCAGGGCTGGGGATAGAACCTGCAACCAAGGTACATCCCCTTGACCAGGAATCGGACCCAAAACTCTTTGGTTTGTGGGCCAGTGCTCCTACCACTGAGCCAAACTGGCTCCAGTGATTTTTAGAGAGAATGGAAGGGAGGGGAGGGGGAGAGAGAGAAACAAAAATGTGAGAAAGACACATCAATTGGTTGCCTCCCACATGCACCCCAACCAGGGCCAGTGAGCAAACCTGCAACCCCAGGTATGTGCCCTTGACTGGGCTGATGTTCTAACCATTGAGTCACACCTGTCGGGACTATTTTGCATTTTTTGATGCAATTGTAAATGGTACTGTTTCCTTAATTCCTTTTTTATTGATTTTGAGAGAGAGAGGAATGGAAAGGGAGAGAGCGAGGGAAACACCAATGGTGGCCTCCTGCATGCCCTTTATCTGGGATAAAGCCTGAAACCTAGGCATGTGCCCTGAGAATCAAACCAGCAACCTTTCGGTTCATGGGACAATGCCCAACCAACTGAGCCACGTTATTGATATATAAAAATGTAATTGATTTCTGAGTGTTAACTTTGTATACTGCTTCTTTATTGAATTCATGTATCACTTCTAATATATTTTTCACGGACTCTTTAGGGTTCTCTCTCTATGGTTATGTCATCTGAAAATAAAGTTTTACTTCTTCCTTTTATTTGATAAGTCTAACTTTTAAAGAAAGTTTCCCAAAGTGGTGGTGCCATGTAACATTCTCACCAACAGTATATGAGAGCTACAGTTCCTCCATATAATCTCTCCTCACACTTGTTATGAGTCATGTAATACCATCATTTACTTATGGTAAAATGGACAGTTAAAAAACTTGTGACTGCCCTGGCCGGTTTGGCTCAGCAGTTAAGAGTGTTGGCCTGTGGTCCAGAGAGACCCAGGTTCGGTTCTCGCTAAGGGCACGTATCTCGGTTGCAGTTTGTCCCCGGCCCTGGTTGGGTCGTGTGGGTGGCAGCTACTCAATGTGTACCTTTCACATCGATGTTTCTCTCTCTCTCCCTCTCACTCCCTCCCACTCTATCTGAACAAAAAATGGAAGAAATGTCCTCGGGTGATAAAAAAAAAAAAATTGTGACTTACCCAGTCACTCAGAACCACCTTATCAGCATGCTCAACGCATACTGACCCAAGCAGGTTTCACTAAGTCTGTACTCCCCAACCTCATTTTCTGACCATAGATGAGGAGACTGAGATCCCATGAGGTCACCTCTGGAAGTGACTCCTCAGCCTACAAGAGGTGAGTCTGTTTTGTGTAGCCTGTCCCAAGCCAAGAGGGACCAGGGACCTCCTCTAGGGTTCTTTCCCCTTCCCTTGTGGGAAACCCTGCCCCTGTCATGGGCATAATCCTACCCCAAACTCAGAGGGTCCAAGAAGGCTGGAAGTCTTCCCTGTGACATCACATAGCTGGTTGCCGAGGGAGACCTGCAGACCCACCTCCTAGGCAGGGGAGAGCTGAGCCCTGCTGCTCAGGAGGCTGGGCCACTCCTCCCCCATCAAACTGGCCCTCAATGGAAGCCTTGGTCTGTGCGTTCTCTGAGCTGCGCATAAGAGAAGGTGCGGGGCTGTGGGGAGGAGTGGCAGGAAGAGAGATGTCCTCCAGTCCTAACCTGGGCCCAAAGCCACTAGGGACATGAATACTTGGGAAAGAGGAATGGCCCCTGGTCCAGGATGTGTGGACTATGTGATTCTGGACCCACTGTAAAATTTCTATACTGGCACCAGAATAGTCTGTCCAGGGTAGAGGGCAAAAATGGGTGGCAAAAAGGGCTCAAAGTCCTGAAAGAGAATTTAGTGCCAAGGCTCAGGCTCCTCAGACCCCTTTGTTGGCTGGGAAAGGAAAGGCAATATGTTGGGTCAGAGGAGGCCGAAGGCAAGGTATTTAGCCCATTTGACAGAAAGGTAAGCTGAAGTTTGGCAGGCCCATGTGGAGCCCATCACCTGAGCATGTGACTGCGTTCTCCCACCGTGGCTGGCTGTGGCCTCCTGGCAACCCCGCTCCTACTTTCTCCTCCACAGATTCAGTGAGCTGGGCCCAAGGACTCCCCAGTCACCCTGACACACCATCCAACATCTATGAGGGAGGGCTGGGGGCCCAGCAGCAGCAGTGCCCCGGTGCCCAGGGAAGCAAGCCCAAGAACTTCCGGCTACGCCACCTCCGAGGTCTGGCACTCTACCTGCCAGGCCACATGCAGCCCGCTGGCCAGTGTGAGAGCCACTGGCTGGGCCGGCTCATGACAGGGGGGTGCCTTCCATGGACCGAGGGCATGGCCTGGCCCCTGGCTCTGCCACAAGAGACTCTGAACCCAGGTAACAGCCACTGCTCAACCCTTCCGGATGCTCAACTGCCCAGGGACAGCCCGGGAAATACAGGTGAGCACTTGCCCAGGTGATGCTGGAGGGGAAGACCCAGGGAAGGGCTGGGTTGGAGATTCAAATGGACCCTTCTCCACTCTCAAGCCTCCTGGATTTCTGTCCCATCTCTGCAATTGATGAGCTCCCCCACTTCTGGGCTGGGCCTCAATTTCCCCATTTGTAAAATGAAGGGTTTGGGTTAGATGAGGGTCCTTCCAACTTAAACCATGTTTCCCTCCTCCTCTCTCCCTCATGGATTATCTTGAAAGAGACCCCCCCCCCAATACTCCTTTTTCAAGGAAGCCAGATTCTGTAGGAGGGGGGAGTCACAGGATAAGATAGGCTGGCAGCCTCCCCTGGGGCCAAGTGACTCCTCTCTCCCCTCTTTCCTCAGCATCCAGTTCCAGCATGGATCCAGCTAAGGATGCCCCCTCCCAGCCTGGTACCCCTGAAGTCTTGGGGTTCAGGCCCAAGAGGTCCTGTGAGGTCTCAGAGGAGTACACCTGTCCACTGTGCAAGAGAATCCGCTCTGGAGCTCTGGAGAGGCCATAGGGATCTGAGTGCCAGGGCTGGTTCTCATAGCTCAGGACAGGAAGGGAAAGATGACCCAGGAGGTGCCGGAGGAGGCAGGCCCAGAGAGGAAGGGCTCAGCCCCACTAGTATCACCTCCAGACTGAGAAACCTATGGCTGCCCAGCACCAGAGCCTGAGCCAGCCTCGGGAAAACTTAAGGGGACGGAGGAGGAGGTCTTGAGGGAGGGAGAGAAAAAAATAGAAGCCTGGGCATGCCCTTGCAGCCTGCTCCAACTCAAGTAAACCACTTGTACCTGGGAGGCCAGGCTGAGTGGAGAGTGGGGCTCCCAAGAGGCTGGGGAGCCTGCAGGTCTAATATTAATAAAAGCCAAAACCTGCATGCACTTGTCCCTCGGTCTGTCATCAGGCTAGTTCAGTTAGAGAACAGCCCCTTGGCACCTGTGTTTCTGAAAGCAGATTTTGTGTCCTTGGCCCTGTTGATATTTGGGACCAGATCACTCTTTGTTGTGGGGGCCATCAGGTATGTTGCAGGATGTTCAGCAATGTCAGCAGCCTCTACCCACTAGATTCAGCTAGCTCCCTCTCCCCAACTGTGACAACCAAGTGTCTCCAGATAGTGTCATCAATGTCCCCTGGTGGCAAAATCATTCCTAGTCTATGTCACTGGGCCTCAGCCTTGTGGGGACAGGATGGAAGGACTGAGGTTGACCTCAGTGACCCTCACTATCTGGTTGACTTCCAATCCTGGCAACCCAGGTCAGGGTAGGGCTGAGCTGCCCCTTTGGGGGCTCCTGCCAGATCCACATGATAGTGTCAATGACCCTCTGGATACCAGGACAGCTGGGTTCCTTCCAGAGACAAGGGAATGCACCCTTAGTCCCCTTCCCTGCTCCTATACTCTGGTTCCACCTTGGACATTTGATAGGTCCCTGAGACTTCATTCAGTCCCTGGGCTGTTTTCAGGTTGTTGTAAGTATGGGCGTGGCCCTGGGTGGTGGGAGTCTTAAGGCTGCAGTAGCTAGACAGCAGCCCCAGGAGGAGAAAACAATGAGAGAGCAGGTGTTTGAATACTCCAGCTGTGGGGGAGGGATGTAGCCACCAACTGGTAGATGAGGTAAGCCCCAAGGGGTGTCAGAAAGGGCAGCTGCCTTCTCCCATTGCCACATTCACTCCCCCAGAGGCTGAGGGTGGTGGGACCTGAGGGACCACTGCTTCAGACAGACATTAGGGGGCTGCTCCTGGTCCAGGCAGGCACTGGGCAGAAGTGAGACCATGTCAGAAGCTATAATACTCGGTCCTTGAAGACTGTCACAACCTCCTCTGAACTGAGGCTCAGAGAAGAGCACAGACTGCCCCCAGGGTTCAGATTTTCAGGCTGCGGCGGTGGCTTCCACTGGACCACATCCCAGTAGTCTGGCCTTGTGTAGAACCCCCTGCCTTGACTTGGGACTGCTCTGGATCTTGCTTTACAAATTGAATGTGGTAGAAGTGACATGGTATCACTTCTGGCATGAGGGAGGCCTGGTAGCTTCTAGTGTGTGTGTGTGGGAGGGGGAGTCAGTGTCCACAGAAACCAACCTACCTCCGGGGAGGCCACCACTGACCTACTGGCCACCTCAGGAGTGCATCCTTCAGCCCTAGATGAAGCATGTAGGGCAAATGAACCACAGCACAGGTCTTTCCCCAGGAAAAGATATCTGCTGCAACATGTGAGTCCCAAACAAAACTGGCTAAGTTGGCCTCTAAACGGTTCTTCTCTAAACCTCTCAGAGCTTTCTTGAAAAGTACTCCAAGGAGGCTGAGAAGCAGAAAAGCCATGGCCATGGCATGCTGGGGACAGGGAGCTGATGTAAAGGAGCACCTAAAGCTTCAAACAAGCAGTCGTTTGCAGAAATGCACACTGACCAACATGGGGCACTCTCACCCTATTCCCTGAATGTCCAGTGTGTTTGGAACTGGCCACCTGGAGTCAGTCTCAGCCCTTGGGAGCCTGTCCTCGAAGCCTGGTGGGCTGGAAGGGCACAGTTGCCTTCAGGGCAATGGTCACCAGAACTCCTGCCCCTACCCATCCCAAGTTGACACATGGCTACACAACTGACCAAGGGCCCCAGGAGTTGCCCCTTAACCCTAAAGCTGACCCATTAAAGGAAGTGTATTTATCTCAATAAGTAAGGGTGTAACTCACAGCACCAGGACACCACTAGGACTCAGAGTCCAGGCCAGCTCACTGAGCTCACTCCATTCAATGCCTCTAGCCCCAACACAACCCCTTGGGCTCCCTCACATCCAGTGCCACAGGCCCTGTCCTGGAGAGGGCTGTTTGGGCGGTGCTCTACCCTCAGGGAGAAGTACACACATAGGTTTTAGAGGGGCCATTCAAGAGCTGTGTGGCTCCTGTGTAACTTCTGGCCCCGAACCAGTTTTCCTCATCTGTCCAAAGAAGTGACAAACATGACCCTTTGACCCCAGGGTGGCCAGAAGCTCCAAGGAGAGGTTGGTGGAAGCACATGGTGCCAGGCTTGGCCCAGCCTCAGGCCCCCATGAAGTGCCCTGGCCCACAGGTCCCCCAGGCTCCTGTGGCAAGGTGCACTGGTCCAGGGTCCCTACTTGACCACTGCATTGAGTTACCTATCCAGCCTTCTCTAAGCCAGGAAGTTCCCCCCAGAGGACCAGGCCCGAGCTCTAGGCCTAGAGCTGGCCAAGGAGATTCGAAAAAATGGGGGCAGCTGCTTGAGGACCTGAGTTTAGAAAAAGAGCCCAGTTCAGCTCTAGAACTTCTTCCCCAGGACCACATTATTTGGCAGGATAAACTATAAAAAAACAATTGATCCTTTTAGCTGGAAGCCATCCTCAGGATTTGACAGCAACAAACAGCTCCTGGGCCACCCAAAGCTACCACCCCAGCAATGGGGCAAATCCCCACAGCAATGGCCCAAAGTGCAAGACAGGATGTGACCAATTAAAGTCTATTTATTTCTTTGTAATGAGACAGAACACTATAATCTGTTCAACACTGGGCTAGACACTGCTGTGATTAGGGGCAAGGAGGAAGGGGCAGGGCAAGGCCTCGGCTCACTTATGAATGTCCAAGGCAGAACCTTCTGGAAGACTCTTCCCTTACCCCAAAGGGCAGAAATAAAAACCACATGATAACCGTTGATTCAGATTCGAGAGGACACTGAGCTGGGACTCAGCTCAAAGCCAATGTCAGCACTGAGTGGAGACCAGTCAGCAAGAGTGTGAAGTGGCTGAGGAAGGAGGAATGCTTTTCGGGCCCAGGCTTGCCTTCATCTTGAGAAACTCGTTTCCCCCACCACAAGACCAGAGGAGCCCCTGGGCTGGGAGTTCCAACGAAGGGAAGGATGTCAGTCCGATGCCCTCTTGCCTGGTTTTTCCCCTTTCTCCTCCCACTCAGGCTGGTGCACTGTGGCGATGGCTCCATGACACTGCAGCAATGCTGGGCATGATTCCGCCAACCTCCTTTACTCTGGAGGGCAGGGCAGAGAGCAAGCAGCTTTGGGGGAATGGGGTGGAGGGGACGCCAGAAGCAAGTGATGTCCACATGCACACTTCCTGGCACTGACGGCCTCTCATGTCTCTGCCCCCAGAGGCTGAGGGACCACAAGGCACGTGACTGCCCCCAGCCTCATAGGCCAGGTCCTACTTGATCAAACACCACACTCAGCTTCTTCTTGTCTGCATCTGGTCAGGCCTCATAACTATAGCTCATGGAACTGAGGGACTAAGGGGAGGACCCCCGGGACCCTCACCAGCACCTGTCCTCAGCCTGGCTCCCTACGGCAGTTCAACTGAATGGCACATCTAGCATGTGATAGGTAGTTCCTCACTCTCTGAGACAGCAGGACTGCGGCAGAGGAATGGGAAACCTTCCCATCATCTGACCACCTGTCAGGGAACTAAGCCCCAAAGCTCTGTGCTTGAAATGAAAAGCCTCTCACCACTTGCCAGCCCCTCATGGGGAGGTAGAGGTTGCTCCCCATCCCCCAGGCTTCTGCGGGCTGGTTCTGGACAGGGTCTGGCATTCCCTTTAATTTCACCCCTTCATTGTTCTGAGGCTCCTATGTCTTTAGGGTCAAGTCTATCCATAACACTTAAGTTCCTCCTTCCCAGAAGTTCATTCTGGCTTTGGAAGGAGCTGGAAGAAACGGGCAGTGCAGGGAAAGAGGTTGGTGAGGAGGTGCAGAGAAGGAAGCGCCTTCCTGCCCCCTTACTCCCAGGGCAGCAGAAGAAACTGACCACAATAAACATTGCGGCCAGCCTGTGGGGCTGGTGCACTCACATGGGGGCCAGACCAGGGCATGGGCAGAGGTTTCCATAGCAGGAAGGAGGACTGGAAGAATCTGCAGGAAAGAGAAGAGGGGAGCACGGGTGAAGGCCTCTGCAAAAACACTATGCCCCACCCTATGTCTGGCCTAGGAAGCCACAGCTAGCCCTGGGTGCCCTTGGAACATGAGCCCTTCTCTAGGTTGAGTCTCTTCTGGTGACCCCTGGGCTCCTCAGTCCCAGCACTAATCAAGGCACTGGGTGTGCCAGCCCACGTAGCCACGGAGCACTCTGTGAGCTTAGTTCAAGTCACCAACCTGCTTTAGGCCGTGTCCATGCACAAGTGGGTGAACTGTGGGGTCGAGCTCTGATGTTCTCTGAGGTCTGAGAGAGACTGGCTCACCACTGCACTCATGGTGTTCAGAAATAGCCTTGTCTGAACAGATCCCTCATCTACAAAGTGCCCACCTCAGGGAGCTTCACTGTGAGCTGATGTTGCCACTGGTGTTAGAGCTGACAACTAAGCAGGACCTATGAAAGCATGTCTGAAACATAGCAGCTCTGGGCACCCTTTGAAAGGGTAATGAGTGGCTATGGATGGGGAGAAGGGGCTTGATCTTTTGGTACCTTTTCCATTTCTCAACCATATAAATGCATTATATATTTTTAAAGTTGTTCAGGAAGTTAAAAGATAAAGTTCTGGCCAAGGGCTCAAGGACTCTGCTTTCCTCCTTTAAATTTCTGAGTTGGTCAGGAACGACCTCAGCCTTTAGTGCAGCAGGTGCACATCCAGAGTCTTGTTTTTATTGTTGAAAGCACCAGGCCCTACCATTAGGACCATCATCCCACTCAGTTCTGCTCCCCTCTTCCCCACCACCTGTTCAAGCAGGCATACCTGTTGGAGACCGGGCACACCCGCCCCACAACGCTCTGCTCCTGAGCCCACGTAGCACCGGGCCTGCAAGCTGGAGCAGGCAACGGGCCAGCTCCTCTGCAGAGCACAGCTGAGGTCAGATGGCTAGGAAGGTGGGCTCCGCAGGGCGCCGAGGGGTGGGACCTGTTCGAGGCTGCCCGGCTGACATCACATGGTCCGGCTGTATTCAATGCCGCCCTTGGTGGAGATGCTTGACCATGGCAGAAAGCTGCAGAGCAAGCTGTGGGCCTGGCGGTAAATCCTATGTGGGATGGAGCAGGGACTCAGGTTTGCTAAAGCAGAGCCCAGGTGCTGGATGTAGTCCGTGGGGCTCTGTTAAGGAAGACTCCCACTCTCCTTGTCCGCCCACATATCCCTGGAGTGGCAATCAGCAGGGGCCCAAACAGCAATCTGCAGGACTGTGCAGACAGCATGCCATTCTCAAGGGAGGCCAAGAGACTGCTTAGCCTCTGCAGAGTGCTAGAAAACCTCCTTGGAGAGGCCTCCAATATGCAAAATAACAAAGGGCAGCACATGGGCACAAAAGGACCTTCCAGGTGAGGTCTCCCAGACTAAGGCTGACAGGCAGGAAACAGGTACTTCTGGGAGGGGTATGGCAAAAGAGCAAGTGTTTCCGGTCCTGCCCCTACACAGTCCTGGGGGGCGGGGGGCTCATCCCTGTGACACAGAGGGGTCAACAGTGCTAAACCCTTAGACAGCACAGAGGCCCATCTCCACATGAGCATGGAGGCCTGTGGGCTTTGTACCACCTTTCTATTTCCTGCTTATTTCCCTATGAAATGGAAAAATCCTAGACTCATTTATTTAATTACACACACATACACGCACACACAGTTATTTTCTGGGCCACACCCTATGATTATTAAGAAGTCTTATAGCCTCCCTCCTACTTGTCAAGGGCCAGAGAGAGTTAAAGAGCCAGGAGCAGGGAAGGGACACACCACTGGCTCATGTACCCCACACTTTGGTAAGAAAGATTCGAACCTGTGTTCAAAACAGCAAACAACTTTCACCTCACTTGTTTGCTTTCTCCTCTGCCAGCGCAAAGGCCCCTATTTTATTCATTGTTGTAGCTCCCACATACCAGAAACAGAAGACTCTCAACCAATACTTATTGGATGAATAGATGGACAAATGGATGGGTAGATCTTGGACCAAGGGGATTAAAAATCCACCCCACATACTGGGCTAAAGTCCAGGGAACACTGAGTGCCAGAACACGTTTGCTTTCCCAATACGTGCAACCAGACCATCATTTCCCAATACATGCTAACTGGATCTATCCACACCACCATCTCATCAGGGAAAAAAATGCATCCTATGAGCTTAGCCTTGTGAACATCATCTGAAAGTGACCACATCTCCATCTGGTACTAGGAAGCCAGTCCCTCACCCCTGATAAGAAAAGGATATAGAATGGTCCAGGGAGGGTGGCCACCATTGATGTAGAGGACATAGGTGAAGCCATCTTTGAGGACCCCACGAATGGAGTAGTAATAGGGGAGATAGTGGTGCTGCTTAAAATCTCTGTTTTCGTAGAAGTTTATTGCTGTGTTGTTGGTGGTGAGGACGTGTAGGTAGATGGCTTTGCAGTGGTCCTGGGCGGTGGTAGATATGTGATCCTTTAAACTCTCAAGTAAAAGAGAACCTGTAGGCAAAGAGGCAACAGTCACAGTAGGCAGGGCAGGTGAGGAGGAAGCATGAGGCAGACAAGGAAGTGACCTTCACAGAGATCTCTACAGATCTCTCTGCCACTGCATCAAGGACTGACTTCCCATAACCACCCACTGTCAAAGTCCCTAAAATCCCATAGCCATACAGGGCCTATTAGCTGCAGACCACTGGGTGTTCAGCACCATGGATCCTGGCTGTGTAGCTCCCTCCCAGGGGCTGGAAATTCAATAACCTTTCAGACAGCAAGAAATGTAAACCATAGCCCAGGAAAATGTGGAATGGCAGAAAAGGATTATAGTGAAGACTGCTGTGGCTGAGTGGGATGGGAATTTGGAGACATAGGGATGGCACAGCACCCTGGATATGACAGGCATCTGATACATGGCAGCTGGGACTATTTCATCAATTATGTTTTCTACTCTTTTATTTTTTTAAATCCTCACCCTAGGATATTTTTTCCATTGATTTTTAGATAGAGTGGGAAGGAGGAAGGGGGGAGGGAGAGAGAAACATCGAAGTGCCTGACGGGCCAGGGACTGAACTTGCAACTGAGGTACATGTCCCTGGCCATAAATCGAACCCGAGACTTTTTGGTCCATAAGCTGACACTCTAACTGCTGAGCCAAACCGGCCAGAACATGCTTTCTACTCTTAATCAAGCATAACTTGTGACCAGACATAAGATGTGTGTGTGGTAGCAGGTGAGGTTAAGAGGTGCCCATTCTGTAATAAGGACCTTTGGAAGCTGTTAGTAATCTAATCTTGTCAGATCTGGAAACAAGGCCACAGCAGAAAGACTTGGTAATGAGCAGAAAGAGCATGGGCTGAACTGAAGGTCAATGGGGGTGGGGGTGCAGGCACAGGAAATGTGTTGGGAGGAGAAGATAAAGGTCTGACTTGAGGGAGGAAGAGTAGAGGAAGAGACAGAGGGATATTGATGAGCAAGAATAATCAGAATTCGGGAAGTGATTAGATGTGGGTGGGTTGGGTGTATGTGCTAAAATTCATGATCTCAGTCACCCCTTACCTATGCCGTGCTTTCTGAATTCCTTCACTACTCCCAGACTTAGAATGTATGCAACTTGTGTATCAACAGAGAAGTTGGAGGCTAGAATATCTCCATCCTAAAGAAAAAGTCAGAAATAAAGTTAGATTCACAGTCGAGGCATGCAGTCCCACTATAGAACACATCTCATGCTGAGTCTCCTAGCCACAATACCTGGGGGGGGGACACTGGGGCAGGAAGGGACAGAACAGAGGATAATGGAGTCACCCCCACCCCCAAGAAACAAAAGGGTGTGGACCTTTCTGCTAAAATAAGAACACTCACAAAAAGTCGCTTCTCTTTGGAATGGGTAGTAGACCATACAAGGAGGGACACTGATGCCAGACAAGTGAAGCTATGATGGTAAAAAGGAAACGACTATGCTACATGGGCACTAAATGATACTCACACGTGTTAACAGACACACCAAGTGACCAAACAACCAAACACAGAGCTTTAGAAGTTTAATGAAAGGATCTTGCACTGCCCCCAGGTCAGGGAGGGGAGTTTGGGTGGCCTCTCTGCTGTCCACACCAGGCAGAGCGACATGCATGGCCTGCCACCCGAGGTGTGCTCTTGGTTCCAGAGATAAAATTCTGGACTGACAAAGAGTTGTGAATTTGACCACCATGAAGTTCTGATGTTCCTCTACTTTGTAAATCTACTCAGCTGATTCTCACCCATAGAAAGAAAGTTTGGTGACTGGGCTTCTCGATCCCCATCCACTATTCACTGAGTGGCTCCCATATGCCAGATATGGGTTGGCCTATCCCTGTTCCTACGGCCCACACTCCTGGCCCCAGCCCTGGCCACAATAATGCACAACATAGTTAAGCAGGACATAGGCAAACTCAGTTTCAGGGAGGTGAGCATCCTTACTGCTCTTGTTACTTGAAGCCCATGGAAGGGTCAGGGAGGTAAGGCAGGCATTTCATTCCCCAGCTGATGTCTTCTAACAGCTCCTGCTTTCTTTCCCCAGTGTTGAATGAATTCAGCCTCTCAGCAGGGCCTGAGAAAGTGCCAGAGTGCAAAGGCTCTCTCTCCTGATACCCAGGGTATAGAAGAAAAGGGTCCCAATCTCCACCCTCAAGGGAAAACCCACACATTCAAAGCAGCACAGAGATCTAGTCACCATTCATATGGGAATGGACAGTTGCTGAGGGCACACAGGAAGAGCTTTATAGAGTGGGTTTTGGGGAACAAGTCAGAGGAGGTGAAGATGGGACAGTTTGTCCTGAGAAAGAGGAAAGATAAAAAAGATACTGATGCTGCTGCCCGGCCAGTGCGGCTCAGTGGTTGAGCGTTGACCCATGCACCAAGAGGTTGCCAGTTCCATTCCCGGTAAGAGCACATGCCCAGGTTGTGGGCCTGATCCCCAGTGGGGGGCATGTAGAGGTGGCCAATTGATATTCTCTCTCATCGATGCTTCTATCATCTTTCTCCCTCTTCCTTCCTCTCTCTCTAAAATCAATAAAGGAAAAAAAATTTTTATTTTATGCCCTGGCTGGTTTGGCTCAGCGGTTAGAGTGTTGGCCCGTGGACCAGAGAGTCCTGGGTTCGGTTCCTGCTAGGGGCACGTACGTCAGTTGCAGTTTGTCCCCGGCCCTGGTTGGGGTCGTGTGGGTGGCAGCCAGTCGATGTGTCTCTCTCACATTGATGTTTCTCTCTTTCTCTTCCTCCCTCCCTCCCTCCCTCCTGCTCTATCTGAAGATAAATGCAAAAATGTCCTTAGGTGAGGATAAAAAAAAATTTTTTTTATTTTAAATAAAATAATAAAAAAGATACTGATGCTTGCTTAAAACACCAATGTTTCTTTTTCTTTTTTTCCTGTATCTTAGCACTGAAAAATAGAAGAAAAAAACTCAGAGAATAGCTAAAATAGAAAAGTTACTCTTAAAAGAAACCAACTTTGCTCTGGCAAGTTTTGCTCAACGGTTGGAGCATCGGCTTGCAGTCCAGAGAGAACCGGGTTTGGTTCCTACTGAGGGCACGTGCCTCGGTTACAGTTTGTCTGCAGCCTGGTTGGGTTGTGCATGTGGGTGGCAGCCGCTTGATGTGTCCCTTTCATGTCGATGTTTCTCTCTCTCTCTCTCTCTCTCTCTCTTCTTCTCCTCTCTCCCTCTCACTCTATCTAAACAAAAAATGAAAAAATGTCCTCGGGTGAGGATAAAAAAAAAAAAAAAAAAAGAAAGCAACTTTGCCAGAATCTAATTAGAGGCAAATTAGACTTGAGTGGTTTGGGTCTTTAAAAGGGAGAGAGATCTTTGATCTTTCTTGCATTTTTAAAGAAATAGACTCAAGCCAAACAGATAGAAGCAGTTGCCAGTTGTTGGTGGGTTTTTTCCTCCTCCTTGAAGTAAATAACCCACACAGTAAATGGTACTCAGTCACGAAGACCAAAATCATATGGTAGAATCTTTTTTTTTTTTTTTTTGTACAGATAGAGTGGGAGGGAGAGAGAGGAAGGGAGAGAGAGAGAGAAACATCGACGTGAAGGGACACATCGAGTGGCCGCCACCCGCACGACCAACCAGGGCCAAACTGCAACCGAAGTACGTGCCCTTAGCGGGAACCGAACCCGGGTCTCTCCAGACTGCAGGCCGACGCTCTAACCGCTGAGCCAAACTGGCCAGGGCATATGGTAGAATCTGGACCCAAGTCAACCACATGGAACAATGTGTTTGTGACCATGACCTCACATTTTACATGTAGTGCAGGACTTGCTAACTCTTGGTCCAAAGACTCTCCAGGGTTCTTAGATAGATCTTAGAGGGGTCTATGAAATTGAATGGAAAAAATCTTTATTTTTACTAACCTGTAACTGAAACTTAGCATTTCCTTCAACAAACCACAGCAGTAATAGTAGTTTCTGACACTGCCACCAATACAAATCACAGTCCCTTACAACTCTGCAGATTCTCAGTGGACCATTTACACCCCTTTCAACTTCGAAATGACAGTCATTAGAAAGAAGCCTGTGGTTAGGACTTGTTACTTAACTCACGTATGACTGTATCATGTACACACAGAATACGCATCTGGGTATGAGACTCATATGCAGCCTAGGCCATAGAGCAGGCAGCATGATTCTGTCCTAAGGCCCTGGTGGCCCCAACATCATTGCACGTACTTACCTCCTTGTGTATCTTGGTCCTACTTTTTATTTCGGCTACTATCATTCCTACAATGGTACCCCTGTAGGTTGCAGCAAGAGAAAAGAACTTCGTGTTGGAGGTGATGTCACGATACCATGAGTCTGGGTACCTGAGGAGAACAAACTCAGGTGAAATTGCCAAAGGCCAAGTCCAACTAACGTGGTGCTTCAGAGAGTGAACCCACAGGGGACTCGAAGCTACTCTGCCCACTGCGCCAGGGTTGACAAGAAGCCTGCCCACCACTCAGTCTCCACCAAAGAGTATCATACTCAGTGAAGCATCTTCTTAAAGCAGCAATCTATCCAGACAGGATGGGGAATTTCTGATGGAAAAATGATTTTGTAAGATGTAGAGATAAGAAGGAGAAAATATCCTTCCATGACATTGTCTCCAAGAGAGCAGTGCCTGGAGGGGCCAGCTGGAAGAGTTCAGATTCAAGACCCTTGGTAGTCCAAGGGGAGCAGAGAAAAGATCATTTCATGCAAAATCCTATGACACAGTAAGGAAAGACAGATGACTCAGCCCCAGGTAAGGAGACTCAGTGACAGAGACAGGACACTCGGGGCTTTATGGGTCTGTGGGTTTGTTTCTTAACGTGGGACATAACAAGTTAGCCCAGATACCTTTCTTGAGACCAAGAGCTGGAAGAAGGTGTCAGACCCTCCACTGTGTAGAGACACAGTGGAGAGGTGCTCTGCCTGGATCCACCCACCAGAAGGCTCTATGGGACCTGAGCATCACCCAAGCTCCTCTCCTGATTGCAGTGGGTAAAACCTGAGGTTAAGACTCATAGAAACAACCCTAGCCGGTTTTGCTCAGTGGTTAGAGCATTGGCCTGTGGACTAAAGAGTTGCAGGTTCGATTCCGACCAAGAGCACGTACTTTGGTTGCATTTTATCCCCGGCTCTGGTTGGGGTCGTGCAAGTGGCAAACAATCAATGTGTCTCTCTCACATCTCTCCCTCCCTCCCTCCCTCCTTCCCTCCCTCCCTCCCTCCCTCTCACTCTGTCTGAAGATAAATGTAAAAATATCTTCAGGTGAGGATTATTTAAAAAAAGACTCACAGAAACATAGCCCTGGCCAGTGTGGCTCAGTTGGTTGAGCGTCATCCTGTGAACCAATAGGTTGCTGGTTCAATTCCCAGCCAAGGCACATGCCCAGATTGTGGATTTAATCAGGGTATATGCGGGAGGCAACCAATTAATGTTTCTCACATCGATGTTCCTCTCTCTAAAATCAATAAAAAAATATTAAAAAAAAAAAAAAGACATAGAAACATAATGTTTAGCAGGAGCTTGAAAAGTTTGCACCTATTTTTCTCACAACAAAAGTTCTATGTGCACATTACAGAAAAATGGAGAAAATACAGACAAGCAAAATGAGACAAACTTGTAGCTACCAATAATCTCCCTACCCCAAACTACCAAAAACACTTTGCTAGATGGTACATATTTTCATAGGCTTTTACCTTGTGCATATTTTCAAATAAAAGTGGAATTGTGGTACATACTATTTTCTAGACTGCTTTTCTCATTTAATACCTCATTAAAAAAAAACAAAAAAAAACTCTCCTTGTCAAATGATAGATCCCCCCATCCCCGACTGAACTATTGCCATTCCCTACTGTTAAGATACTTAAGTTGATTCTCAATTTTCTAACTTCTAAATAGCACTGCATTGAACATTTTTGTATTTAAAGTTTCTTAGCAAAGCCCTTTTGGGGAACTCTTCCTATAAGGAACACAGTGAGACGGAAGGAATCTGATGGCCATCAGAGAGCAGGGCCTGGGCTCCTCTGACAGGCAAGGTGACTGTGGGCCACCATGGCACCTCCACATCATCCTCACCTTTGCATAAGCCTGCCTGCTTCAGCGGATCCATGGGCATTACCCCCACTTATTCCCCCACCCCTCCAATCTGCAGCTGCAGGGCAGTGTGTGCCACTTAGCTTACTCGATGGGGAACCAGTCACCACAAAGATGCTTCACAGTGTCTATGTCATCGTGGCAGAGGAGGCGTAGGCTGACCTCGCTGAGGGCGCTGGACGGCACCACCTCTGTCATTCACACCTGCAGGGAGGGAGGCAAGGTCAGGAGAGCAGCCAACCTCCCCTAAACCCCCCACCAACCCACAGACCTCATCATGGCACATTCACTTCCTCTTCCTCCTAATCTGTGAGGCAGGAAAGATGGGAAGACTAATGCATCCCCCAGGGATGGTAGTCTCCTCAGTAACTGCATGGAGCATTTCTGTCCCTCACAATAATTCCTTGTATCAGGTGTCACAGTCGCTTCCACATTGCAGACAAAGAAACCAAGACTTGGGAAGGGCTGGCAAGATGGGGATCTAGGGTCCCCTTGCTGCTCATGTAGGACACTCCTGGGCCCCAAGAAGAGCAGCCTGCCTTTGGTCAGTTTTCTCTCTCATCACAGTCGCCTCCACATTGCAGACAAAGAAACCAAGACTTGGGAAGGGCTGGCAAGATGGGGATCTAGGGTCCCCTTGCTGCTCATGTAGGACACTCCTGAGCCCCAGGAAGAGCAGCCTGCCTTTGGTCAGTTTTCTCTCTCATCTCCATCCCTCTGGCATCACTGCTCCCTGGCCAGTGTCCTGTCTCCCTCATGTCATTATTTCTCCATTGCACAAAGCACAAGGCCCCGTCAGCCCTTCTTCTGACCTGGGCCAGTGGCCACCAACCCCTTCAGAGCAGCTTAGGCAGGGGCCGATGGCCTGCTGGACTTCCAGGAGAAGTGGTGCTTCTTGGGTGGGTCATTTCTCCTCCCTTATCCAGTAGACAAAGACCCATGAGCAAACAAAACAAAACAAAACAAAAAACCTGAGAGAGACTTTGCAAGACACCAGAGGTTCAAATCAGGGGTCAGGAGTTGCTGACAACAATTTTAAATCAGGAAACTACATTCAAGGCAGCAGGAAGAGAAGGCCAAATATTGGACTTTGACAAAGGGATCACAAAAGTCTTCTTTATGTTGAAAGCTGATAATAAAAGGCAAAGGATCATGCATTTACCACATCTTTTTAGAAGGAACTGTGCAGTTCATCCTTAATGGCTGAGGAAAAATTCTCTCTTTAGAAGAACAGCTAATAAAAGAATAAATAGCCAAGCAGTGTGGTTCAGTGAATTGAGTGTCATCCCATGAATTGAGAGGTCCCAGTTAGATTCCCACTCAGGGCACATGCCCGGTTGTGGGCTCAATCCCCAGTAGGGGGCGGGCAGGAGGCAGTCAATCAAAGTTTCTCTCTCACATCGATGTTTCTATTTCTCCCTTCTTTTCTCTTTAAAAAATTAATTTAGAAAATAGCAGAAATAATGAATTAGAATGTCATCACTTTGGGACTGTTGACGAAAATAAATGAGACAAGCAAGAATCATCAAAGGCTTTTAACCACCTAGTGGAGGGTGTTGGGAAGCAGGTGTGAGGTATGGAGGCAAAGTTACCTGTGCTCCCAGTTACCAATCACCAAGGAAAAGCTGTTCAACCTCAAGATCCTACAGTCACAATTCCCCCAGCGATGGAGCCCAGCTTCTCTGACCAGTGCTATGCATGTGAAATCCACAAAGCCCTCAGGTTCCTGCCTAAAATACTAGGCCTGAAGCCAGTCGTGCCTCCCGAGCTAACATCACAACTACAGACAATACTCAGCACACAGACATACATTCAACAGCATCACAATATCCAATAAACACAGATCGGTGATATTCTATAAGATGAGTGGTGCCCTGGCCTATTTGGCTCAGCGGTGGAATGTTGGCCTACAGACCAGTGAGTCGCAGGTTTGATTCCGGCCAGGGGTACCTACCTCAGTTGCAGTTCGTCCCCAGGCTTGGTCAGGGTCCTGTGGCAGGCAACCAGTCAATGTGTCCCTCTCACCTCGATGTTTCTCTCTCTCTTCCTTTCTCTCCCTCTCTCTCCCTCCCACTCTATCTGAAGATAAATAGAAAAATATTCTCAGGTGAGGATTAACAACAACAACAAAAAGTGAGTGGCCTGGTTTCTTCAAAAAGTCAATGTCATTAAAAAAACAAACATAGACTAAAAGAGACAAGAAGACCTATAACCAAATATAATGTGTAAAACCTCTACTGAAAAAAACAAAAGTCAAAACATTTTGTAGAAATTTAATTGCGCTAGATAGCAGATGAAATTGTTCTGAACAGTCTTAGATGTGAAAGGGTATAAGTGGTTATGCAGAAAGCCTTAGGAGATGCATGCTGAAACACTTTGGAGTGAAGCATCATGAGCTTCTAAAACTAAATTTAAATGATTCCCCCAAAATCTCAGCTACTTAGAAAGCAAATATGACAAAATTTTATTAACTATTGAATCTAGGTGGCAGGTTAAGATATAATACAGGAACTTATTGTCCATACATTCAATTTTTCTAATATGTGTTTAAAATTTTTAATAATAAACATTGGGGTTAGGGTAGCCCTGAAAGGAACTCTATAAATAACTTGCTTAAACCTACTCTAGAAACCAGAGTTCTGCAAGTAGGCACCATGATAGTCCTATTGATGCCTAAAGGTCAAAAAGATCAAATGTTCTGCTCTTACTGCTCAGCAAGCCCAAGTGAAGTACCCTTGGCGACTCTTCAAGGTCACCTGCTCCCCTGACCTCCGCTTGTACCTGGTTCTCACAAGACTTCAAGCATTCCTGTGAGGGTCCCCAACAAGGCTGTGTCCTAACCTGCCACCTGCCAGCAGCCAAAATCCTGGGGCTTGACCACAAGGCCAGCAGGGCAGCTGTTCAGCCTCTGAGCCTGGACACAATCCCAACTTACTGTGCCCAGCAAGAATGGCTCCTTTGATGGCTAGCCATGGGCTAGCAGCAGGCTACAGCCCCCTAATGGCCAGGTGCTGCTGGGCAGTCAGGCTGAGGACAGAAGCCCCTCAGTCTGGGTAATGAGAGGTCCAATGCTGTGCCCCCTTCACAGTACCAGCCAGCCTGAGGAAGACCATCTAGGATGGGGCCTTAAAAGATGTGTCCTTGGGGCTGGAAACATCACAGTGACTTTGATGACCCTGAAGCAGAGATATGGGGTAGGTAAGGAGGGAGGGAGGAAGGGAGGAGGAGGTACAGCGGGAGATCTGTGGCTCTGGAGCTACATTAGGTTTGGTCATTCTAGAATACACTGGACTCCAAGGCATGGGGAATGCACTGCCCTGACATGTCCCTCTACACAGCATGACTCAAGAGTTGAAATGAGGAGACCAGCTTTCTTCTCCTTTCTCAGTTTTCAGCCAGCACCTAGACAATGCCTATGTGATATCTGCAAGGCAGGGTGCCCTTCCTGTGACCCTGTAGGCAGCAGCGGGTGCCCTCACCTGGCCTGCATGCTGAGGGGCTCTAAGGAGTATGAAATGAAAGCTCTTCAGAAATGAAAGCTCTTCAGGACAAGAGCCAGGAGTATTCCTGCCTGAGGCCTGGTGGATTCCAACACATGTTAGGTTAGGAAGAGGCTGAGGTACCTACCAACTGCACCTTAGAAAGGAGCAATGTTCCCAGCAGGTGCCCTGCTAGAGAAGACTAGTCACTTAGAAGGGGATAGAGCTGGCCTCTGGATACATGATCTTGATGGAACCTCTGAGAGCTGAGCTGACCCATACAAGTCTCTCAAGGTAGGGATGACAAAACAAAGGGACAGAGCCATCACAAAAGTTAATGTGAGAGGCCTGTTAAGAAAGGGCAGGCCACAGCTGCTGGGCTATGCTTATTTTAGTTCTTAGTTCCAAACACAAAACAAAACCAAAACACCAGCCAAAAAATAAAATATCCCCAGACTTGGCAAATCTGAACTTCCTATGTCGCCTGTTTTTTTTCCCACTGGGATGCGCATTCAGAAACCAAGCACGACCTGGCCTGATGTCTCGTAAACAGCTTGTCTATCTAGTTCCTACATTGCAGGGCCTTTCCAGTGCTCCACGCCTCCCTTCCATGGCCACCGTTCTAGGCCACCCTCCCAGATGGCACCTAGGACATTCTGGTGATTGTGACCTCAGGGACCTCATGCTGCCTAAGTGGCTAGCTACCTCTTGGGAAATGGACTTTTTGGCCAAAAGTGGCAAGTTCTCAGTTTTTTTGTTTTGTTTTGTTTTGTTTTATCCTCACCCAAGGACATTTTTCCATTTTTTGTTCAGGTAGAGTGGGAGAGAGAGAGAGAGAGAAACCTTGACGTGAAAGGGACACATCGAGTGGCTGCCACCCGCACGACCAACCAGGGTTGGGGACAAACTGCAACCGAGGTACGCGCCCTTAGCGGGAACCGAACCCAAGTCTCTCTGGACTGCAGGCCAACGCTCTAACCGTTGAGCCAAACCAGCCAAGGCGCAAGTCCTCAGTTTTTACGAGTCATCCCTGTCCAAAATATATACTAGTGGTCACTGGCTAGGAGGTGACTCCCCAGTCATCCTGGGTAAAGAGCTGTTTTGCTCCATGGAACATGATGGTATGGATTCAAGGGGTCCACCTCAGAAATTAAGGATGCACTGACTAAAATAAAGAATAATTTACAGGGAATCAATAGTAGAGTAGGTGAAGCCAAGAAGGAAACTATTTATTTGGAATATAAGGAAGCAAAAAACACCCAATCAGAACAGCAAAAAGAAAAAAGAATTTTCTAAAAATGAGAATGTGTAAGAAGCCTCTGGGACAACTTCAAGCGTACCAACATTCACATCATCGGGGTGTTGGAAGAAGAGCGATAAGAAATTGAAAACCTATTTGAAAAAATAATGACAGAAAACTTCCCTAACTTGGTAAAGGAAACAGACACACAAGTCCAGGTAGCACAGGGAATCCCAAAGAAGATAAATCCCAAGAGGCTCAACCAAGACACATCATAATTATGTTCTGTGTGTGTGTGTGTGTGTGTTTTATTGATTTTTTTAGAGAGAGACAAAGGGAGAGAGATAGAAACATCAATGTGAGAAACATCAATCGACTGCCTCCTGCACACCCCCTACTGGGGGGATTGAGCCTGCAACCTGGGCATGTGCCCTGACCAGAAATCGAACCAGAACCTCTCAGTCCATGGGACAACACTCAATCCTCTGAGCCACATTGTCTGGGCAAGACACATCATAAGTAAAATGCAAAAGGTTAAAGACAAAGAGAGAATCTTAAAAGCAGCAAGAGAAAAGCAGTTAGTTACCTACAAGGGAGCTCCCATAAGACTGTCAGCTGATTTCTCAAAAGAAACTTTGCAGGCCAGATGAGAGAGGCAAGAAATAGTCAAAGTGATGAAAAGCAAGAATCTACAACCAAGATTACTCTATCCTACAAAGCTATCATTTAGAATCGATGTACATATGAAGAGTTTCCCAGACAAGAAAAGCTAAAGGAGTTAGTCACCACCAAACCAGTAGTATATGAAATGTTGATAGGTCTTGATGAAGAAGTAGAAAAATATGAACAATAAAATGGCAATAAATACATATCTATCAAAAACTGAATTTACAAAAAAAAAAAAAGCAAGCAGAACAGAAACAGACTCATAGATACAGAGAACTTTTTGATGGTTGCCAGATGGAAAGAGGCTGGGGAGATAGGTGAAAAAGTGAATGAATTAATAAGTACAAATTGAAAAGGGGGAGGGAAAGTGCGAAGAGATAACCCAAAGAATTTATATGCATATATGCATAACCAATGAACACAGACAATAGTGTGGGGAAAGTCAGGAAGGGGCCGGGAACAGGGAGGAAGGGGTCAATGGGAGAAAAAAGGGTGAACATCTGTAATACATTCAACAATAAAGATAAGTTTAAAAAGAAAAAATTAAATTAAATTAACCAACTAAACTTCTTCATGTAGACTGAATTCCAGATATGGATAGCAGGTTTTCCAGGGGACTGATTTAAATGCCTTTGGTGTTGCCCTGGCCAGCAGTTTGGCTCAGTGATTAGAGCTTCTGCCTGCAGACCAAAGAGTCTCGGGTTCCGTTCCAGTCAGGGACACATGCTTTGGTTTCGGTTCAGTCCCTGCCTGTGTAAGGTGGCTGGTCGATGAGTCTCCATTGCATGGATGTCCCCCCCCCCCCACGTCCCTTCCACTCTATCTCAAGATAAATGAAAAAATGTCCTTGGGTGAGGATTTTTAAAAAAATGCCTTTGGTGCTTTGGGAAGCAGTACTACAGTCTCTGCACATCTCCTCACTGGGACCAGTGAATTCTCAGCAAACTATGGCTGGCTCACTGCCAAGCACTCTGGATCCCAGATGAGTCAGACACCTGGTTCAGAGTGTTATGGGGGCAGGGACTATTGCTTGGGATTCATGTTAATGAACTCTCAAATCCCACTGAGTTTCAAAGAGTGACAGTGTAGACACTGTGTAGTCCAAGGACACAGGGCATTATTTTAAGAGCTGTGCTTGAAGCTGCCCAAGATGCTAGGTATCAACCACAGGGTCGCTCTAGGAAAACACCCTTCCCTTTCCCTCAGGACCAAGAAAAATGAGAAAGGCAGAAAGTCTCTGTCAAAACTTCAAACCTTTGGCACAAAGTCAACAACCCTACATCATTCCAGGTCAAGACCAAGTCCTGTCCATCAATGCAGTTGTTCCAGAGAAGGCTCCTGAGATGAGGGTCTTTCTCCTCCTATTGCAACCATCTCTAGGGAAAATCCTGGCGGACAAGCCCAAATACCTCACCACCTGCCTAATCCATGCGGCCAAACAGTATGATCTATAAAAATTCTGCTCAGCACCCTAGTGAGAACACAACCCTGCTCTAAATTGAGCAAGTAAGTGTGAGTACCAGTCCACTAAGGCTCACCAAAAATCAGCCCTCAAGCCCTGGTTGGTGTGGTTCAGTGGTTACAGTGTTGGCCCATGAACTGAAGGATTGCAGGCTCAATTCTTGGTCAAGGGCACATACCTGGGTTGCAGGTTCAATCCCCTGCCCTGGTTGGGGTATGTGTGGAAGGCAACTAATCCATGTGTCTCCCTCACATCAATTTCTCTCTCTCTCTCTCTCCCTCCCTTCCACTCTCTTTAAAAATCAATGGAGCCCTGGCTGGTCTGGCTCAGCGGTTAGAGCATAGGCCTGCGGTCCAGAGAGACCTGGGTTTGGTTCCCGCTAAGAGTGCGTACCTCGGTTGCAGTTTGCCCCCAGCCCTGGTTGGGTCGTGTGGGAGGCAGCCATTCGATGTGTCCCTTTCACATTGATGTTTCTCTCTCTCTCTCTTCCTCTCTCTCCCTTCCACTCTATCTGAACAAAAAATGGAAAAATGTCCTCAGGTGAGGAGGAAAAAAAAAATCACTGGAGAAAAAAAAAAATCACTGGAAAAAATATCCTCGAGTGAAAAATAACAACAACAAACCAGCCCTCAAGTGGAATCAACCCAAATGTCCGTCAATAGATGACTAGAACCATAAAATGTGGTCTATCTATGTAGTGGATATTTAGTATTGACACCTGCTACAATGTGGATCAACACTTCAAACATAATTTTGAGCCCTGGCTAGTTTTGCTCAGCGGTTAGAGCACTGGCCTGCAGACAGGAGAGTTCCCGCTAAGGGCATGTACCTCGGTTGCAGTTTGTCCCCAGCCCTGGTTGGGGTCATGTGGGTGGCAGCCACTCGATGTGTCCCTTTCACATCAATGTTTCTCTCTCTCTCTTCCTCCCTTTCTCCTTCCTACTCTATCTGAAGATAAATGCAAAAGTGTCCACGGGTGAGGATAAAGAAAACAAAAGCAAAAAAACATAATGCTGAGTGAGAGAAGCCAGTCACAAAAGGCCACATAATTTATGATTCCATTTATTTATTTATTTAATCCTTACCTGAGGATATAATTTTTTTGTTTATCTTCAGATACAGTGGAAGGGGAGGGGGAGGAGAAAGAGAGAAAGAGAAGAATCAATGTGAGAGAGACACATTGACCAGTTGCCTCCCACAAGACCCCGACCAGGGCCAGGGATGAACTGGAACTGAGGTACGTGCCCTTAACCAGAACTGAACCTGAGACTCATTGGTCCACGGGCTGATGCTCTAACCACTGAGCAAACCAGCAAGGGCACTTATGATTCCATTTATATGAAATGTCCAGAATAGTCAAATCCATAGGGACAGACAATACATTAGTGGTTGCCTATAGTTGGGAGGATTGGAGGGTGCTGGCTAAGGGTGTGGGGTTTCTTTTGAAGTGGTGAAAGTGTTCTGAAATAAAATGTGGTGAAGGATGCACAGCTCTGTGAACAGACTAAAAACAGTAAATGGACACTTTGAATGGGTGAACTCTATGGCATGTGGATTATATCCTCAATAAAGCTGTTAAAAAACAAACAATAAAACAATCCTAATTCTGACAGTGAATGATTCTTTTGTGAGCAAATATATAAAAAAGAATCTTTTTAAAGGAAGTCGTGGTAAATTCCAGAAACAATCACAAGCTTTCTAGCCTGCAAGTCAAACTGCACTGATTCATGGTGTTGCCCCATGAGGGGGCTCCTTTAATGGGGCTGGCCCAGACTGGGCCCGCCACTGTGCCAGGTTTGCTAGGGTAGAGTTGGGGTGCTCTGGGAAAGATGAGGCTGAAGATCAGGGAAGCTGGTAGAAGGTACAGACTCACAGCGATAAGGAGGAGCCACCAGTCCACCAAGGCTAACCTGGTAACTTACTTTGGATGTGGGCAAATTTTAATATTTCAATTCAATGAAAAAAAAAATCTTTCATTGGCTTGAGTGTGTAATAAGTGACCAAAGTTATTAAGTCTCAGCTAAACACATGTGTGTTTTCCACGAGTTTTCATGGGGTAGCTGCTTAGATGATTTTGGGAAAGATCACTCAGATTTCCCCCAACTAGGAAATCAATACAAACCACAAATCACAGGATAAATCTCAAATCAACTTTCAGCCCCAATGAGTGACCTATGCCAGGAAACTCCATATTGTCCTCTTCCCTGGAAAACCAGCTCCAGTGGTATTTGTCTGGGGCTTAACAGGCTCAACCAGCCCAAGAAACAGGGTGAACTGACTGCCCCCCATCATCATCCTTAGCAGAGCTCTAGATGTCTCATAGACTGTGCCCCACAGTTTTCTCAACCAACAGCAAATGTGTTATGAGCTCCTCCTACAAAAAGGAGCTGCAGGACAGGATGCTGTCAGCTCCCTCTCACCAGTCCCTCCACTAGAGCTGGCAGGACAAGCGCAAGCAACTGGCAAAACTAGCTGGCACAGCCCTGGCCAGTTTGGCTCAGCGGTTAGAGCTTCGGCCTGCGGTCCGGAGAGGCCCGCGTTCGGTTCCCACTAAGGGCACGTACTTCGGTTGCGGTTTGTCCCCGGCCCTGGTCGATGTGTCCCTTCACGTCGATGTGTCCCTTCACGTCGATGTTTCTCACTCTCTCTCCCTTCCTCTCTCTCCCTCCCACTCTATCTGTACAAAAAATGGAAAAATATCCTCGGGTGAGGATAAAAAAAATAAAAAAACTAGCTGGCACAGCCACGGTCTGGATGGCCACAGGTAGACCTGGAGCACCTGAAGGGCTGGAGCTCCGCCCAGTCAGTAAGTGCTAAGATGCAAGGCCTTGACCTCTATGCTTGCCTGCAGCAGAGGACTGACTGCAAAGAGGCTGGGGGTGGGGCACTTCTTGAGGGGATGGAAATGTTCTGTATCTTGGTGGTGGTTACACACACATATATGCACACATGTTAAAACTCATTAGGTACATTTTCTTGTATGTATGTTGAACTTCAATAAAATTGATTTTAAAAGATTAAAAAACCATTCTACATTGAGGTTTAATAGCAAAGGGAGAGATTCATAATAAATGAGCATCTCTTATGCCCTGGGATTTATAACTTTTCCCCTAGTACCCTTGGGACAAGGCTCTTGTTCCCTGTTCAATTTTCAAGAAAAACACTGGCTCCAAGACACACAGCTATTTGTGGATTCTCACATCCCTATTAAAAGCACTTCTATGTTTTCAAAGGCCAGTTCTTTATATGTCTTGATTTAAAAATAGAAACATGTCATATTTAACTAAGGGGAAAAGCAGGATATTACAGTGCCTAATATGTCCCAGCCCAACTGACAAGGGTTGGAGAACGGGGAAGGAAGGCACAGGAGAAGAATCTGGCACCCTTGTGCCAGTGAAAGGAAGAAATGGAGTCAGAGAGGGCAAGTTTAGAGATGGTGGCTGTGGAGGTGGAATCTGGTGTAACAAGTGGCTACTTTACTGCAGGAGGAGCAAGTTGGGGAACCCTTATGTGGCACCTGTGGGGATCCCACTTGTCCATCCAGAACCTTCCACAAAATAATGATCTCTTATTGCTACGGGCTACCATTAGGGCTCAGGGGACAAGGATTCTGAGATCTGCTAGAGAATAGGTGACAGTAGGCAAAGCCAGAGCAGAGGGCTGGTGTCAGGCCCTCTGTTCAGTAGGGACATACTGTATGGGAGAACTCTTAAGTTCACTTGAGGCTTTTTTGTTGTTGTTTTAAAAATATGTCTTTATTAATTATTTGAAAGATATGAAGGGAGAGGGAGAAAGAGATAGAAACATAAATGAGAGAGAAACACTGATTAGCTGCCTCCTGCACACCCCTCTGGTGACCTCTTGGTGCATGGGACGATGCTCAATCCACTGAGCCACACTGGCTGGGCCACTTGAGGTTTGTTGGTTTTTTTTTAATATTCACCCGAGGATATTTTTCCATTGATTTTCAGCTACAGTGGGAGGGAAGGAGGGAAAAAGGGAGGGAGAGAGAAACATTGATGTGAGAGAGACACGCTGACTGGTTGCCTCCACACAACCCCAACCAGGGCTGGGGATTGAACTGCAACTGTGGTACACGCCCTTGACCAGAATCGAACCCTCGACTCTTCGGTCCATGGGCTGATGGCTCCAACCACTGAGACAAACTGGCCAGGGCACCACTTGAGATTTTTAAAAAATGAATTGAGAGAGAGAGAGAAACATTGATTTGTTGTTCTACTATTTATGCATTCATTGGTTTATTCTTTAAAAAAAAAAACTATTTTAATCCTCACCCAAGGATATGTTTTTTATTGATATTTGTAGAGAGAGGAAGGGAGAGATCAGATGCCTCCCATACACATCCGACCCCTAAGTATGTCCTGACTGGGAATCATCAAATTTGCAACCTTGGCATATGTATTCAGATGACACTCTAACCAACTGAGCAACCTGGCAAGGGTCACTTGAGTTTTTAAGTGAAAACATGAAGCTGCAAAGGTTAGGCTTGCAATGAAAATTCTTCCCAGGGTTTCCTGGGTCTACAAATCATGTGCTTGACCTTTAGGGGATGGATGAGTGGAGCAATTCAAGGAGGAGCAGAAACTAGATTCTCCAACACCCCTCAGTCCATCCTGGCTCACCCCTCACTCCATCCTCTCTTCTTCCCCAAACCTTGTCCTCCTGAGACTGTCTACGAGCCTTGTCTTCCTTCTGTACTAAAATGACCTTTCTGGTCCCTGTACCCAAGGTCGCTTTTTCCTAAGGACTCAGTGGTGGCTGTTAAGGGAGTGGTGTCTGGACATCTAGGCATTCCCTCATCCACAATATTTCCTGACTACCTCTGTGTGCTCTGCCAGAGTAAAAGTGAAGGAGTGGCTGCCAAGATGTCCCTAATGTCCACAGGAGCATTTTCCATCTCCCTGCCAAGTGCTGAGGATTCAGAATCTGGGGGGCTTAGAACGGAATTGTTCCAGGTTCTGGAGGGGTTTCCAGGAATTGTCAGACTACTAACAGGGCCCCCTACTCCCACCCCAAGTAATAAAGCCAGAAACAACCTTATTTGCTGGAGACTCTTCCCCTTTGTAGACTTTGTCTACAAAGTGTCCACAGGGCCTCTCCCTTGTTCAAAAGCAATGCTTCTGGGTCCCAGACAAGCTACACTTAACTTTTAAAAAAAAGTTTGGCCAGTTTGACTCAGTGGTTGAGCATCAGCCCATGGACCGAAGAATCGTGGGTTCAATTCCCAGTTAAGGGCGCGTACCTCAGTTTCAGGTTCGATCCCTGGCCCCAGGTGGGGGGGTAAGGGGTCAGGGGGTAGTGCAGGAGGCAACCAATCAATGTGTCTCTCTCACATCAATGTTTCTTTCTTTCTCTCTCCCTCCTTCCCACTCTATCTGAAAAAAATCAATGGAAAAATATCTTCAATTAAGGATTAAAAAAATAATAAATAAATAAATAAAATGAAATAAAAACCAACCTTTCCTCTTAGTAGCTTAAGAAGTGCTCTGGACTCTATCCTTGACCTTAGCAGTCTTAAAGTATTCAGGCCAGCCACGACCACACTGCACCCTCCATCTCCCTTAAAACCTTCCCTTCCTTCTCTTCTTTCACTTCCATTGGTTCCAAAGTGTCCTTTCTCCTTGTCAAGACTAAGCCAACCTCCATTTATGGTCTGGGTGCTGTGCCCTCCATGTGCTTCCAGCCCCTGCAGAGATGCTGGAGTCACAATGATCTGGGTTCAAATCCCAACTCTGATGTCCACTGAGACATTTCTGTCCTGCTCCATGCTTCTGCTTTCTTATCTGTCTCTGGGAAGACAAATAAGATGGCCATTTCCAACGGGCCACCCCAATCCTTGGCCCAGTTCCATCTCCTACCACCCTGGCTTAAGCACCCCTTTTCTCCAACATTTTCAACCTTCTCTTTTGCACAAACTCCCCTCAAATGAGCTGTAAACACATCACTATGTACCCTCTTTTGGACAAATCTCCTGCCACCTTCTTTCCCTTCAATGTAGCCACCTACAATACCACATTTGCTGCCACCTTCTTGCTTTATTCCTGCCCCCACCTTCTGCTCCAGCACACCAACAGCTTCACCTCTCTGAAACCCAGCAACCCTCCTTCGGGAATTGCCTCCCCAGACTCTCTACAGCTCATACCTCAGTCGACCCCTTTCTCGAGCCCCCGAATCCCCTTACCCTGTGAAAAGCACAGCCTGGTCCTTCCCTGGCACTCCAGGCTTCTTCTCAAGTGAAGCACAGAGGAAGATTAGCACTCTTCCATGGCACAAGTATTAAAAACTCCCAGGCTCCTGGGAATGCGAAATTCTGTAGACGCCAGGTTTATTGGCTTGGAAAATCCAACAATAAACTCCAAGCTCTTGCATTTTGGATAGAGGGGAGAGAAAAGGAAAACTAAACTAGTGATGGGCACAGGACTTGGTCTTGCTCATCAGTAAAATGGATCAAGGGCTAAAATGAGAGTGTAAGGGAAACAGTGAGCACTCTTCATAGCTGGTCTGCTCAAAGGAATAGCTGCCAGTAGAGGTGGTGAGCTGTCTCCAGGGAAGCCTGAGTTCCTTCCAAAATGTCAGTGTAGGAGGAACATGATTAATTTACAGGGTGATAAGAAACAAACACCCAGCACTATAGTTTCGAACAGCCTCTCTCTTAAAAACCCAAACCACTGTGCTCAGAGGGAGCCCATATGTGACAAACAATTTAAGATACACTCTTCAAGCATGAATTGATGACATTGGAGGATTCCATTTGCATGAAATTCTAAAAATGGCCAAGGAAACTGATGGTGACAGAAATCAGAAAGTGGTTAAGAGGGGGACAATGAGAAGGGGCATAAGGCAACTTGCTGGGGCAATGACAATGTTCCATGTCTCCTTCAATGGTTGTCAAACATATGGATCTGTTCACTTAAGATCTGAACACTTGGCTGCATGTTAACCATACATCAACTTTAAAAAGATGACAACAGGTAGGTCAAGTGTAGTCCCAGCTCAACCATTCTTTCCTTTGGGCCAAAGATTCTATCATCCCTTAAATTTCATACTGAGAATCCATGTAGCCTTTAATTTACCAAAATTGTACTGCAAATCCAGGCCCTGCTCTAGGTACTGTGATTGCAGCAATAAGCATGACATAGTCAGAAATCTCTGACTATACGGGGATGGAGTAGGGGGATCAGTGTGTGTACTTCCTTGCACCTTTACCAAAATACTCCCAGAAATCACTTCTTTTGCTCAAGGAATTCATGGCAAACAGCACAATAGTGAACACAAAAAGTGCTTTCAACTGGGCTGTGCAAGGAGGGGTTAGTACAACTGTGTGGAAGGGATGCTCTCCTCTTTAAGCCACGAGGGAAAAGGCAGGGGATCAACCCCTTACATTTTCCCCAAATTGCACCTAAGACCCAAGCAATCCTACTAAAAAAAGAAAAATGTTTAAATGTTGCAACATTCTTTATCTTTTTCTATTTTTCAAAGAGGGAGAGAGAAACATTGATTGGCTGCCTCTTGCTCGCCCCCTACTGGGGATCTAGCCCACAACCAGGGCATGTGCACTGACTGGAAATTGAACCAGCAACCTTTCAGTGCACAGGATGATGCCCAACCAACTGAGCCACAATGGCCTGGGTTTATTATCTTTTTTTTAAAGTGTGGTAAAATATATGTAAATTATATCATTTTTAAGTGTACAGGCCAGTGGCATTCACATGGTTGTACAACCATCACTAATGATGGTCACCAATGACCATCATCTCCAGAACTTTTTCGTCTTCCCAAACTAAACTCTAATTCCTTGCTCCTTCTATTCCAGCTTCTAACAACCACCATTCCACTTTCTGTCGCTACAAATGACACTGGCAACTTTTTATGCTTAGGGGCACCTCTTCCTGAAAAATGTCAACTTGGAAGGAAGCCTTCAATTTCACTTAACTGGAGACTTCTATCAAAGTCTCCCACAGAGGTGGCTCCAATCAACATGGCTTCTTTGACTTCCCAGGAGGGGAGGTTACCAGACCTGAGCATAGTTTCAGCATGACAGAGACCTCCATGCAGTTCAGGGCATCATGCATTTTGGAGCTGTGCTCACTGGCTTTCTACTGTGTCCAGGATGAGATAGACCGTATTTTGTTTAACCTTTTATTTTACCATTTTGCTTTTTAACTTCATGTCCACAGTAAAATCACCCAATGCAAAGGGCAGGTTCTCGGGTCACTGTGCATGTGCGCCATTCGCAAACCCCAGTGCTCCTTCAGAAGGCGTTTGGGCTAACCTTGGTCATGGCAGTCTGAGAGAATTCTCTCATGTTCTAAGGACATATACCAAAGCAGCTGACAAGTTTCTTCAGGAAGGAGGACCTGGATTGTGATACACAGCCCAAGGACTGTTTGCCTTTTGTGGCCTCATTAGGTCAGTGTCAGAATAGGAGGACAACCCAGGTTTAGAGAGAGACAAGGACAAAAAGATAAGAACAGGACCCAGGAGAGTCTGAACTAGGGGCCAGAGACATGAAGCCACGATCAGACAGACCCCATGGTCCCCTCGCCTGTAAGCTAGGAAGAATCATCTTCCTGGAATAGAAAATGAGTGTGCAGATGAGCCTGGGCTGCCAGCTCACACAGTCACATGGAAAGATGCAGCCAGAGCTCAAAGCAGGAGACAGGTGGGGCATGGAATGGATGGGCCATAAGGATGGCCTGATCAAGAAGTGCCTTTGTATCTGGCCAGTGTGGCTCAGTGATTGAGCATCGACCCATGTACCAAGAGGTCGCCAGTTCGATTCCCAGTCAGGACACATGCCCAGGTTGTGGGCCTGATCCCCAGTGGGGGGCATGCAGGAGGTGGCCAGTCAATGTTCTCTCTCATCAATGTTTCTCTCTCTCTCTCCCTCTCACTTCCTCTCTCTCTAAAAACAATAAAAGAAAAAAAAAGTGTCTTTGCTTGGTGGCTTTTTAAGCTGGGATCCTGATAGGAGGCCGTCTGACAGGGCATATAATTCCCAGTTCAGATGGAGTGAGCCAACTGGTTTGGTTTAAAAACAAAACGAATCAGCCCGGCCAGTGTGGCTTAGTGGGTAAGCATTGACCCATGCACTCAGAGGTTGCCAGTTTGATTCCCGGTCAGGGCACATGTCCAGCTTGTGGGCCCAATCCCCAGTGGGGGACATGCAGGAGGTGGCCAATCGATGCTTTCTCTCATCGACGTTTCTCTCTCTCCCCCTCTCCCTTCCTCTCTCTCTCAAATCAATAAAGAAAAAAATATTTTTAAAATCAAACAACAACAAAATCACCTGTAATGACTACATTTTTGTGGGGTGAGAATCAAAGGGTAGTAAAATACTCAAGACTGGACCCTGCTGGGACTCAAAATCAAGAGCAAATTGGTTCTTCCACAGACAGAGAACATCAATGGCTTACAAGCAACTCTAACACTGCTGGGGGTGGGGTGCGGGGAGTGGGTGAAATGGACTAGCAGCTACTCAGTTTGAAAGGAAAAAGTGCAGCAACAGGGGAATTAGGTTTCAGAAACTCTGTCCATCCCCTGGCTGCTCCCCTCCAGCAAACCAGCCCTCCTTTCTCTCTACCTCTCTTCACTTTTTCCATTTCATTCTTCTGGGTTTTGTTATGATTTTTAATCTCTGCTTCTGTGGGTTTACATTTAGGATCCTTCAGAGTTAAACAGAAGTTAAACATTAAAAAATGGGTCAAATTTGGTATAAATTAACACATGATCATGAGGTAAACTTTTATACCAAAACTGATTTTTGAAAACTAATTCAACCTGCTGTCAGCATTTGCCGCTAGAATATGGCAGTTTTCTGTGTACTATGCCAGTTAACTTCTGTTTTTCTTAAAATGAGCTTGGGTTTTTATTATCAGGGGGGAAAAAAGACTTTTAGGTGGTAAAAATTATGAACACATTTTTTATATTAAAATAATCTCATGGGCTGTTTTTAATTAGTAATAACTTGGAAGTTTTACAGTTTCTTCAAATTATAAGTAGAAAAATTACCCATTTTGCCCCAAAATAGACTCTTAGTGCCAACTTTTAAACTCCATACCATTGGGATAACATGGCACTTTGTGCACTAATGCCAGAAATAAAGATTCAAAGCTGTAATGAAGCAAAGAAGACGTGGTTGTGAATAAAGGTGCCAAACAGATGTGTAAAAATATTTTAAAGGGTTCCTGTGCAATCAGTAAAAAGCAATTTTAGTGGCTACATAAAATCCAATTCTATGTTTTTTGTTAATTCTCACCCAAGGATATTTTTCCATTTATTTTTAGATAGAATGGGAGGGAGGGAGAAACATCGATGTGAGAGAGAGATATCAATTGGATGCCTCCCACATGACCCCAACCGGGGCTGGGGATCAAACCTGCAACCCAGGTACATGCCCCTGACAGGGAATTGAACCCAGGACCCTTCAGTCCATGGGCCAACGCTCAAACCATTGAGCCAAACCAGCCAAGGCTAAAACCCAAATTTAAAAAATATTTATAAGTTTTAAGACAACCAGTTTAAAAGGGTTTAAAAAGAACAGTCCCCCTTTTTGAGGGAAGGGAATGTTTTTAAAAATCTTTTTGTTTTACTATGAACACATGTTCATAGTAAACTAAGAATTCACATGCAGTATAAAGCAAAAACTAAGAATCCCCTACTCACCTCATTCTGCCCAAATGACTGCTAATGGTTTCTGGTGTTTCATACAAGAAAATCGGTGTTTTAAATAGAGACAGCCTGAGGTAAGGGTCCTGAGGGTCTTTTGGAGTGGTGATTGTATAAGTAGTTAATGTCATGACCATTCATCAAGCAGGGTACTTTTCTGTATGTGTATTCTTTTTTTTTTTTTAATTGATTTGAGAGAGAGAGAGAGAGAGAGAGGAAGGTGGAGGAAGGAGAGATAAACATCGATTTGTTGTTCCTTATTTATGCATTCATTGGATGATTCTTGTTATGTGCCCTGACTAGGGATCCAACTCGAAACTTTGGCATATCTGGACTATGCTCAACCAACTGAGCTAACAGGCCCAGGAGTGTATGTATATCTCAATGAAAAGGTTAAAATTAGGAGGCCAGAGAGGGAAGTAATTTGAAACTAAGTATAAAGAGCAGCAAATATATGACCAGCAAGACCTTCTGAATAGTTTGCAACTACAGTCAGAAGGAATCATGTCTAAAAAGAAACAAGGTTGAGTCCTGGCCGGTTTGGTTTGGCTCAGCGGTTAGAGCATCAGCCTGCGGTCCAAAAAGACCCTGGTTTGTTTCCCGCTAAGGGTACGTACCTCAAATGCAGTTTGTCCCCGGCCCTGGTCGGGTTGTGCAGGTGGCAGCCACTTGATGTGTCCCTTTTACATCAATGTTTCTCTCTCTCTCTCTCTCCCACTCTGTCTGAACAAAAAATGGAAAAATGCCTCGGGTGAGGATAAAAACAAAAACAAAAACAAAAAACAAGTTTGAAAAAGGTATCCAGCATCATTCCCATGAACTGCAGAAATTATGGAAATATTGTTACATTAACATATTCCAGATAAGAATTTTTTCCATTACCTAAGGGACAGTTACTCACAGACTGTTTTATAAAATGAAATTACTTTCTTGTGCTATTTTCATGATGGGCTCTTGGAGATGAGATGTAGAAATAGAGAAGTCACCAAGGGAAGATACTACCTGATAAGCAGTCAGCTTTCTAGTCAGTGAGACCTCTGGGCTATTTCAGCAGACACAAGACATCCACTGCCCTGAACTGAGAGCTCTGAGGATTCTTTGCTACACTGTGTTCCCTGTGGCTGCTTCAATGTAAGGATGCCAAGTCCACCTGGTCTAAATACACCTCTGTGGCTGTGAGACACCAAACTGTTGCTAATAGGTACACTGCAGCGCAGAGATGGGGCAAAGCAGCCAGGACAGCATCACCCTTCTTAGTTCAGGTGTATCTTTTATCTCTCAAATCTCCTACCATCCAGGAATTTTCTTCCATCCAGGGCAGAGCATTCTGTTGCTTAGCAACTTCAACAAGTCATATCCCAAATCTGGAATAGGTGTGGTTAAAATAAACACAATGACAAAATCACTGCAAGTTACAACTGAGAGAGGCTAAAGATAGGAAACACAGAGACTTTTTTAAAAAGTTCCTAAATTTTTTATTCTGACCTGTTTACACCACATTATGCCCTAATTTTGTTTCTTATAGGATTTAACTATCATCATAGAAACCCAGAGAAAGAATATGAATCTATTTGTTTTTGCTTTCAGTCCCTTTCATTTGGTAATGCTCAAGACTCCCCTTCTTCCCTGGTACTATTGGCCAAAGAATTTCTATCACTTATCTCTATATCACTAACTGCTAGGATTGTGGTATTTCTGTAGATGACCTGGAGCAATTGTCCTGCTTCAGTCAATTAAACATTAACGTGGGTGGGATTTTCTGTCTTTAGTTTTCTGGTAAAATATATGCAACCCGCAATGTTCTCTACAGTTCTGACAGTCCAATTAACAACCACTCCAGGTACCATAGGGAACTACTGTCAGGGGCTGTCATCTTTTCCTTCAGGACAAATGAGTAACACAATGGTATGGCTCAAGGACTTGGCAGAGTGAAAACAGAGCAATGAAGCAGCCAATGTCCTTGTTTACTGCAAAGTAACTCCTTGCCTCATCTCTCGTCCTGGGCTCCATCACCCGCTGGACAGGCACACAGATATTTGTTGTTAGTAGTCCAGAGAAGGCCCACAGCCTCCCTCAAAATTTTTCTAGAGGGACAAACCCCAGAAACCCCAGACTTCCTCTACTCCTTAGGAAGTGCTCAATTCGGAAGGAGGTCAGAGTAGGGTCGGGATGGCCAGTCTGTATGTAAACTACCACAAACACAAATTTGTCTTACTACGAAAAAGTACAGCTGAGGGAGTAAGACATGGAGACGACTAAGACAGAGCCCCAGGCTTTCGGGAGTTCACAGGACGGCAGACAAGTTGGCAAAATAGCTACAAACCGTGCAACAAGTACCAAAGCCAAGCGAGGAGGCGGCAAATCGTTCAACTGCGAAGAGGCCAGGCGCTTCATCTCGAGTGGGACTCAGCGGGCAGCGAGGGGCAGGCTACACTCTGGTTCCAAATTTCCCCAACAACTCGTCTAGAAGCACCGCTCCAAGGCGCCCGAGGCAAAAGGGCCGGCTCCCACCTAATGCTGGGAACCGCGCCCCTCGGCACCCCTTGGATATGAGGCGCTGCCCCTCGGCACCCCGCGGCCCTTCCTCAACCCTGCCGGGCGCGACCTCCGTGGCGGCCGCGAAACACCGCCGAGTTCTGAGCACCGACTGGCGTGAGCTGCACCCCGGCCTTCCTCCAGCGGCCCAGTTGTCCCGCTCCCCACCAGGGCCCCCTGAGCTCCCGCCCGTCCCAACCCGAGCTTCTCTTCCTCACTCACGACCCACGCCCCGAGCCGGCCCGGCGCCTCCACCACAAGCCCCAACCGGAGGACCTCACCTTGGGCGGGAGCCGGTGGCAGCGGACGGCGCCGTGGGCTTCAGCGCATCCTGGGGTCGCAGGGAGCCGGAAGTGGGGCCGCGCGGAGACCGCAACGAGTTATGTAACCGGCAGGGGCCGCAGCCGGGACCGAGGCGGCGGCCCGCGGCACTTCCTCCTCCCGCACAGGGCCGGCGGCTCAGGCCGGAAGCCCATTGGCCACTGGAGCCCACGTAGGGCGCCGCCTCCCTGAGGCCGACGCCGCCATCTTAGGAGTGGGCAGGCCTCGCCTGGAAACGAGGGGAGAAGCTGGGTCGCTAGTTGGGGAACATCTACAGGGGGCCGGTGAGGTTCTGAGAGTCGAGGAGGACACCCAGAAGAGACGGGTCGGAGCCAGAGCATTTCACGCGCAGACCGGGAGATTGCTCACAACCCGCCAGTTCTCCGCTGACATTTTCCTTGTTTGGATTTGGGGTTTGGGTTTGTCCATCCCTAACCCATGCGGGGTATCGAACCAGGGAGGCGTGATTGAGTGACCCACCCCGGCTGGCGGGCAGCACCACCCCGCCTACCGCCGCAGGTCAGGCCAACAGCCAGAGGTTCGATTCCAAGGAAAGACAGTTTAGAACTGTCGCTATGTAAATAGGCAGGTGTCACAAGATCCAGGGAACCGTGTTGAGCAAAATGTGATGTTAACTTTAAAGCAGGAATTTATTCTTTGCCTTTCAATAACTTAAACAATGGTCCACGTAGCCAAAGAATGGAATATAAAGGACCTGCTTATTGCCAAGTGCTACAATGATCAATTCTTAAAGGATTTAATTCAGCCCTGGCCGGTTTGGCTCAGCGGTTAGAACATCGGCCTGCGGTACGGAGAGACCCGGGTTCGGTTCCCGCTAAGGGCACGTACTTCGGTTGCAGTTTGTCCCCGGCCCTGGTTGGTCGTGCGGGTGGCAGCCACTCGATGTGTCCCTTTCACGTCGATGTTTCTCTCTCTCTCTCTCTCTCTCTCTCTCCCTCCCACTCTATCTATACAAAAGGTGGAAAAATGTCCTCAGGTGAGGATAAAAAAAAAAAAAAAAAAAAAAAAGGATTTAATTCATATTCAGGAGAATAAACGTTATCACAAATTAAAAGTCTATATAAAATAACAATATATTAGAAATGTTTATAGCTCATTCTTTTAACATTTTGACAAGGAAATAGTACCTAACGAGAATGGAAGTTTTAAAGGTAATTGGTATAAGTAGATCAAGAGTAGAATAACAGCCCTGGCCGGTTTGGCTCAGCAGTTAGAGCATCGGCCTGCGGTCCGGAGAGACCCGGGTTCGGTTCCCGCTAAGGGCACGTACCTCGGTTGCAGTGTGTCCCCGGCCCTGGTAGGTTGTGCGGGTGGCGACCACTCGATGTGTCCCTTTCACATCGATGTTTCTCTCTCTCTCTGTCCCTCTCTCTCCCTCCCACTCTATCTGAACAAAGAATGGAAAAATGTCCTCGGGTGAGGATGATAAAAAAAAAAAAAAGAGAGTAGAATAACAAGGTGATATAAAACAAGGAATAGATAATCTGTCTATACATGTGTAGTGCCTGGTGGAATCCTGATTTATGTAAAGTAACCTGTACTTATGTTTCCCTTTTGTAGCTGTTTCTGTAAGTTCCTAGATTTTTTAAGGCTGAAAAATCACTTGGACAAAATGAAAATTAATATAATACTATTTACAACTCTGCAGAGTTATAAATTTAAGTACCGCAAACATGCTACTGTAAGCAAAAATGCTATGGTTTAGTCCCATGTAGAACACTTTGAGCACTCTACACAATTATATTTAGTGTGTCATTATTATTTATAATTAATCTTGTTGCAAAAAAATTAAGGAATTTGAAAGATCCACAAAACAAAGCAAGATAAAGGACAGTAGGACACTTAAGAGTGAGGTCGGTGTGTAAAATGCAGACTTTGAAGCCCTACATACTTTGTAGAAATGGGCTGCAAATTTTGATCCAATCCTTCCATAATCCATTTTGAAGAGAACAACTGGTTATAAGATTTGGTGAGTTAGTGTGTCAGAGGTGGCTAACTGTTCCCTAGTGTCCACTCCTCCTCCTCCTTCTCTTCTTCTTTTTTAAAAAAATAACTGCTTTATTATATCTTCTTGTAGTAATAGCTGTCAAGCTAGGTTTATATTTCTTGGCCTCCCTTGGGACAAAGGTGAGGCTATGTGCCAAAGTTTTTACCAATGGACAAGAGAGAAAGGGATGTAGGCAACTTCTGTGTCATGTCTTCAAAAGGAAATTGTTAAAATGTTAACAATTGGTGAAGCTAGGTGAAGGGTACATAGTTGTTTACTTCATTAATCTTTCAGATAATCCTGTTTGAAAATTTTTAAATAAAAAGGGCTAAAAAAAGGAAATTGCTTGCTTTCCTTGTCCTCTCCTTTTTTCCCATGCTGTCCTCCCTCTCCCTTTTCCCCATGTTGTCCTCTCTCCTCTTTCCCCATGTTTTCCTCTTTCTCCCCTTTCCCCATGGAACATGGATGCAGTGGTAAGCCCCTTTACTCATACAAGAGAGGCCAAACCCTACATAGGTCCTTGGTACTCAAAGTGTGGTCTGTGGTCCAGGAGCATCAGCATCACCTGGGAGCTTGTTAAAAATGCAGAACCTCAGGTCTTACCCAGATTGACTAAATCATAATTTTCATTTAACCAAGACTTTGCATTTAACAGGATCCCTGAGTGATTTATATGCATCTTAAAATTTGAGAAGCATGCCCTAACTGATGACAAAGTAACAACATTCTGTTGTTTCTAGGGTTTAATATACAGCTGAGTTTAAAATGAGTTTAAGATGAACTGTCTAAACTGAGAAGGGCATACACATCTCTTCAAACTTTTAAAAAGCTCTTTTTAAACACAAATGAGAAAATAGTAATGATAGCCCTTTTCCCAAGGCTTACTGTGTGCCAGGCACTGTGTTAAGTAAGCATCTTACACAGGATCTCATTTGTCTTCAGGACAATTGCTTCAGTTAGGTACCACATGTTACTGCAGGGATATTGAAGATAGTTGTCCTAAAAAAAACATTCCACCTTCTCCCACTGTGTGGGTGGTATTGACTCCACCCTCAAAATGGTCCTAATTGCTAACCAATTAAGGTCAACCATACCTCCTTGGCTTGGTGATTGGCTCAGATAACCCAGCAAGTGGGAGGGACATCTCTTTGTCACAGGGATTGGTTCAAGAAAGATCTAATCAGCACTGAGCTTAATACTGATTGGCCCTCCTAGTCTTTGCCCTCCTGATTTTTTCTTCTCTTTTTGGTGTATTTTGAGATGTTTCTTCCACTAGATCTAAGAAATCATTGGCTTTGTGATGACCATCCTCTCCTTCAATTTATTTACTGAATTAAATAAAAAAGAAAACACGCTGTTCAGTTCAGAAAGTTTTGCTACCATCAAATCTCCAGTCCTTGTATTGGAGATAGAGCTGTCATCTGTCTCCTCATCAGGAACTGCCTATTCTGAGAGTTCTGCCTGCCTCTCCTCCCTGTGGCTGCAAGGTCTCTTCAGGTTTATTACTATTTTTCTCTTGCCTACTCAGGGCTCTTTTTACCCTCGGGTCATGGGTCAGTCAGAGAGTTACTACAGGCATTACCAGTGGGCAAAGTCAGCAGTTTCCACTTTCCAAGCTACCAAGTAGAGACAGTCGTCTATGGAGCACTTGGAGAAAAACCTTCAATTCCTGCCTCCTCAGTGGCAGAACCCTCCCCCATCTGCAGAAACAGTAAGGTTGCCCGGTTGGTGTGGCTTGGTGGTTGAACGTCAACCCATGCACCAAGAGGTCACGGGTTCGATTTGCAGTCAGGGCACATGCCCAGGTTGTGGGCCTGATCCCCAGTGGGGGGCATGCAGGAGGCGGTCAATCGATGTTCTCTCTCATTGATGTTTCTATCTCTCTCCCTTTCCCTTCCATTCTCTCTAAAATCAATAAAGAAAAAAATTGTTTTAAAAAAATAAAGAAATAGGAAGGTAACAGGTTCCTCTGGGCCAGGCAGTGCAACAAGCTACCATCTACATGGGTAGGCTCTGCCTTTCCAGAGCCCTGGCTTAATTACTTTGCTAATTATGGAAGCAATACATACTGTAACAAATAAGAATTAACTTTCTCTGCAGTTCCACAAATATCTAAGGCCAAGATATTTTCAGAAATTTAGGCATTTTAATTTTCACCTCACCCGTCTGGTTCCCAGGCTTTCATCTGGCCCATAGGGGAACAAAGTTGGGTACTGCTCTCTTACACTATCTTGGGTGATCACACTGCCTAGGGCCCTACTCACTGCTCCATCAGAAGGACTGGGGTTGGGGAGAGGGGAGAGCAGGGTCTGTTGATCATGTTTCCCCATCAAATACCCAGAAATTCAGGTTATAAATGGTATTGCAACAAACAACCTATACAGAAATGTGCACATGGTGCAATTCTTTAGGGAAAATTCCTAGAGTATTGGTTAAAATTTTTCCATTGAGAAGGCTCCTGTCCCACACATCCTTACAAACACGGTGTAATATCATTCCTTACCTCTCTGCAATCTAGGTGAAAAATATCTCACTATGTTAATTTGTATTTCTTAGTAAGTTTGATCACTTTTTCCTATTTTCATTAGCCATTTATATTTCTTCTCTATATGATTTTTTATTCTTTATTGATTTTAGAGAAAGAGGAAGGGAAAGGGAGAAAGAGAGAGAAACATCGATGACAGAGAACCGATTAGCCACCTCCTGCATGCCCCCTACTGGGGATCGGGCCCACACCTGGGCATGTGCCCAGACCCTGAACCAAACTGGCAACCTCTTGGTGCATGGGTCAATGCTCAACCACCGAACCACACCATCGGGCATGCCCATGGTAAATTTTAGAAAGCAGAATAAGCTTTGGCTGGTTTGGCTCAGCGGTTAGAGTGTCGGCCTGTGGTCCAGAGAGACCCGGGTTCGGTTCCTGCTAAGAGCGCATGCCTCGGTTGCAGTTTGTCCCTGGCCCTGGTTGGGTCATGTGGGTAGCAACCACTTGATGTGTCCCTTTCACGTCAATATTTCTCTCTCTCTCCCTCCCACTCTATCTGAACAAAAAATGGAAAAATGTTCTTGGGTGAGGAAAAATAATAATAATAATAAAACAGAACAAAAGCATATATGGAAAAGTAAGTTTCCCTCCCTCTAACTCTGAGTACCAGAGTTCTCCAGGTAACCACTGCTACCAGTATCTGGAATCCTCTCAGGGATCTTATTTACACAGACAAGCAATTATGACATTTTCATAAATAAAAAGTGAGTGTGAGTGAGATGAGGGCCATGATTGGATATCAGATTCTTTTCCTCCCTCCTTCCTTTATGCACAGATAGCTGGGCACCATGCCAGAGGTTGTGGGTAGAAATGGTGACTGAGGTACATTCTCTGCCTTTGAGAAGATGTATGATTACATCTGGTTTGATGTAAGATGGTTTGATCAGGATTCCAACAGAGGTACTTACATAGGACAATGGAATGCAAGTGAATGCAACAGACCCTCCTCTAGTGTCAGAAATGATTATTCCACAAGTCCAGTGTTTCTTGTTTCTGAGCAGGGCTGGAAGCGTTGCCAGACTCTTGCCGAATAATCTTCTCTTGGCCCCATTCATACTAGGCCCCTCTAAACACATTCCTTTTCAGATCCATAAATTATACCTTGATTTAACTTTCCAGGTTTTGGTTAAGATTACTTATTTATACAGAAACATGATTTTATTTTAATTTTCTCAGTTTAATTCTCAAAATTCAGCCTTATTCCTTTCTTCCATGCTCTTTGGAAACACCTCATTACAGGAAGCGATATGTGCACTACAGTAACGTATCTGACTGCTAAAGCACCAATATGTAGTAATACTTTTATCTAAAAACCTTTAAAAATTTTTTAATTGATTTTTAGAGAGAGAGAGAGAGAGAGATAGAAACATCAATGAGAGAGAACATGGATTGGCCGCCTCTGCATGCCCCCCACTGGGGTTTGGGCCCATAACCTGGGCAAGTGCCCCGACTGGGAACTGAACTGGTGACCTCTTAGTACACGAGTTGCCACTCAACCAATGAGCCACACCAGTCAGGCTAAAAACCTTTTCAATTATACAACTTATATATTTTTTAATATTTTATTTTATTATTATTTTTTATCATTTTATTCTTATTTAATTTTATTTTTGTTACAGATGTTTCTCCTTTTTTACCCCATTGACACCTTCCCCCCCCCACCCCATACCCAGCTTTGTTGTCCATGTCCATTGGTTATGCATACATGCACATAAGTTCTGTGGTTTATCTCTTCCCATCCTCCCACCCCCTCTTCTGAGGGCTGTCAGTCTGTATCCTACTTCCGTGTTTCTGGGTCTACCCTATTCCTCAGACTGTTATATTCATTATATTCCATATATAAGTGAGCTAATGTGGTATTTATCTTTTTCTGCTTGGCTTATTTCACTTAGGATAATACTTTCCAGGTCCCTCCGTGTCATCTTAAAGGATAAGAGATCTTTCTTTCTTACAGCTGCATAGTACTCCATTGTGTATATGTACCACTGCTTTTTTATCCATTCATCTACTGATGGACACTTGGGCTGTTTCCAGATCTTAGCTATTGTAAATAGTGCTGCTACGAACATGGGGGTACATATATTCTTTCTGATTGGTGTTTCAGGCTTCTTCAGGTAAATTCCTAAAAGTGGGATCAAATGGAAGTTCAATTTTTAATTTTTTGAGGTAGCACCATATTGTTTTCCACAGTAGCTGCACCAGTCTGCATTCCCACCAGCAGTGCACTAGAGTCCCCTTTTCTGCATACCCTCACCAACACTTGATGTTTGATGATTTGTTGATGGCAACCATTCTGACAGGTGTGAGGTGATACCTCATTGTTGTTTTAATTTGCATCTATCTGATGATTAGTGATGTTGAGCATTTCTTCATATGTCTCTTGGCCATTTGTATGTCCTGTTTGGAGAAGTGTCTATTCAGCTCCTCTGCCCATTTTTTGATTGGGTTCTTTGTCGTCCTTTTGTTGAGTTGTATGGGTACTCTATATATTTTGGAAATTAACCTCTTATATGATGTATCATTGGCAACGATGTTCTCCTATACAGTGGGTTACCTTTCCATTTTGATGGTTGTTTCTTTTGCTGTGCAGAAGCTTTTTACTTTGATGTAGTCCCATGTGTTCATTTTCTCCTTTGTTTCTGTTGCCTAGGTGATGTATCACGGAAAATTCTGCTGTGTCTGATGTCTGAAATTTTATTGCCTACAGTTTCTTCTAGAATTTTTATGGGCCCTGGCTGGTTTGGCTCAGCGGTTAGAGCATCGGCCTGCGGTCCAGAGAGACCCCGGTTCGGTTCCCGCTAAGGGCACGTACCTCGGTTGCAGTTTGTCCCTGGCCCTGGTTGGTCGTGTGGGTGGCAGCCACTCGATGTGTCCCTTTCACGTCGATGTTTCTCTCTCTCCCTCTCTCTCCGTCCCACTTTATCTCAACAAAAAATAGAAAAATGTTCTCGGGTGAGGATAAAAAAAAAAAAAAAGAAAGAAAAAGAAAAAATAAATAGAATTTTTATGGATTCATGGGTCACACTTAAGTCTTTTATCCATTTTGAGTTTATTTTTGTGTATGGTAAGTTGATGGTCTAGTTTCATTTTTTTGCATGTGGCTGTCTAGTTTTCCCAACACCATTTATTAAAGAGGCTGTCTTTATACCACTGTATGCTCTTGCCACCTTTGTCAAATATTAATTGAGCACATTGCATTGGGTCCATTTCTGGGTTCTCTATTTTGTTCCACTGGTCTATATGCCTGTTCTTGTGCCAGTACCAGGCTGTTTTGATTACAGTCGCTTTGTAGTATAACCTGATATCTGGTATTGTCATCCCACCTACTTTGTCCTTCTTTTTCAAAATTGCTGTGGCTATTTGGGGTCTTTTTCAGTTCCATGTGAACTTTTGAAGTATTTTTTCTAGTTCTGTGAAATATGTCGTTGGTATTTTGATGGGGATTGCATTGAATCTATAGATTGCATTGGGTAATATGGACATTTTAATGATGTTAATTCTTCCAATCCATGAACAAGATATGTGCTTCCACTTTTTTATATTTTCCTCTATTTCTTTTTTCATTGTCCTGTAGTTTTCTGCAAATAGGTCCTTTACTTCTTTGGTTCAGTTTATTCCTAGGTATCTTAATTTTTTGGCGCGATGGTAAATGGGATTGTTTTTTCAGTTTCTCTTTCTGTGAGTTCATCATTGGTGTATAAGAATGCCATCGATTTCTTGACATTAATTTCGTATCCTGCTACTTTGCCAAATTCATTTACTAAGTCTAGTAGATTTTTTATGGAGTCTTTAGGGTTTTCTATGTATAATATCATGTCATCTGCAAATAATACAATTTCACTTCCTCCTTTCCAATTTGGATCCCTTTATTTTTTCTTCATGTCTGATTGCTGTGGCTAAGACTTCCAGTACAATGTTAAATAAGAGTGGTGAAAGTGGACATCCCTGTCTTGTTCCTGTTCTTAAAGGAAATGTTTTTAGATTTTGCCTATTGAGTATGATGTTGGCTGTAGGTCTTTCATATATGGTCTTTATTATGTCGAGATATGATCCCTCTATTCTCACATTGGTGAGCATTTTTATCAGAAATGGACGCTGGATTTTGTCGAATGCTTTTTCAGCGTCTATTGATATGATCATGTGGTTTCTGTTCTTCATTTAGTTTATGTGGTGTATCACATTTATTGATTTGCGAATATTGTACCAGCCTTGCATCCCTGGGATGAATCCCACTTGGTCATGGTAGATAATTTCTTTGATGTATTGCTGGATCCGATTTGCTAGTATTTTGTTCAGAATTTGATGTCTACGTTTATCAGGGATATTGGCCTGTAGTTTTCTTTCTTTGTGGTGTCTTTTTCTGGTTTTTGAATTAGAATTATGCTGGCCTCATAAAACGAGTTTGGAAGTCGTCCTCCTTCTTGAATTTTTTGAAGTAGTTTGAGAAGAATGGGTGTTAGTTCTGTTTTGAATATTTGGTAAAACTTCCCCGTGAAGCCATCTGGGCCTGGGCTTTTGTTTGCTGGGAGAGTCTTGATTACCTCTTCAATTTCCTTAGTTGTTATTGGTCTGTTCAAGTTTTCCATCTCTTCCTGGTCCAGTTTTGGGAGACTGTGTTTCTAGAAATTTGTCCATTTTGCTTAGATTGTCAAATTTGTTGCCATATAATTGTTCATAGTAGCTGTTAACGATCTTTTGTATTTCTGTGGTGTCAGTTGTTACTTCTCTTTCATTTCTGATTTTGTGCATTTGGGTTCTCTCTCTTTGTTTCTTGGTGAGTCTAGCTAAGGGTCCATCAATCTTGTTTATCTTTTCGAAAAACCAGCTTTGTTTCATTGATCCTTTGAATTGTTTTTTTGGTCTCTATGTCATTTATTTCTTCTCTGATCTTTACTATTTCCTTTCTTCTACTTGCTCTGGAGTTTTCTTTTTTTTCTTTTTTTTTTTATCCTCACCCGGGGACATTTTTCCATTTTTTGTTCAGGTAGAGTGGGAGGGAGAGAGGGGAACAGAGAGAGAGAAACATCGACGTGAAAGGAACACATCGAGTGGCTGCCACCCGCACGACCAACCAGGGCCGGGGACAAACTGCAACCGAAGCACATGCCCCCAGCGGGAACCGAACCCGGGTCTCTCCAGTCCGCAGGCCGACGCTCTAACCACTGATCCAAACTGGCCAGGGCTGGAGTTTTCTTTTTGTTTGCTTTCTAATTCTTTAAGTTGTGAGGTAAGAAGTCTATTCGAACTTTTTCTTGTTTCCTGAGGTAGGCCTGTAGTGCTATAAACTTCCCTCTCAGAACTGCTTTTGCTTCATCCCATAGATTCTGTGTTGTTGTATGTTCATTTTCATTGGTTTCCAGGAAGTTTTTAATTTCTTCCTTGATCTCCTTTGTAACCCATTTATTGTTTAATAACATGCTATTTAGCCTCCATGTGTTCAAATGCCTTTGCATGTTTTTGTTGTAATTGATTTCTAGTTTCATGCTATTGTGATCTGAGATGATGCTTGATATGATTTCAATCTTCTTGAACTTGTAGAGATATAGTTTGTGCCCTAACATGTGGTCTATCTTTGAGAATGCCCCATGTGCACTTGAGAAGAATGTGAATTCTGTAGTTTTGGGGTGTAATTGTCTGTAGATATCTATTAAATCCATTTGGTCTAGTGCTTCATTTAGAGTCTCTGTTTCCTTGCTAATTTTTTGTCTAGAGGATCTATCCAGTGGTGTCAACGGGGTGTTGAAGTCCCCTGCTATGATTGTATTGCTGTCGATTTCTCCTTTGAAGTCCTCCAAAAGATTTTTAATATATTTTGGTGCTCCTCTATTGGGTGCATATATGTTTATCAAGGTTATATCTTCCTGTTGGATAGATCCTTTCAATATTATGTAGTGGCCTTCTTTGTCTCTAGTTATAGCCTTCATTTTGAAATCTATTTGATCAGATATGAGTATTGCTACCCCAGCTTTTTTTTTTTGCTTTCCACTTGCTTGAAAAAATTTTTTCCACCCCTTCACTTTCAACTGATGTGGGTCTTTTGTTGTGAGGTGGGTCTCTCGTAAGCAACATATAGATGAGTCATGCTTTCTTATCCAATCAGCTACTCTGTGTCTTTTTATGGGAGCTTTCAATTCATTTACATTTAAGGTGATTATTGATATGTACTTATTTATTGCCATTTTTGTTTAGTTTGGTTATATATTCCTTCCTATTTCTTCTACTAATTACAGCAGTCCTTTTAACATTTCTTGTAGTGCTGGTTTGGTGCTAATGTATTCCCTTAGCCTTTTTTTGTCTGGGACGCTCTTCATTTGACCTTCTATTTTGAATGACAGCCTTTCAGATCCTTGTTTTTCATGACCTTGATTACTTCATGCCATTCCCTTCTGGCCTGTAGTGTTTCTTGTGAAGAAGTCAGCTGAGAGCCTTATGGGGTTTCCTTTGTAGGTAACCTCTTGCTTATCTCTTGCTGCTTTTAGGATTCTCTCTTTGTCTTTAATTTTTGGCACTTTAATTACTATGTGTCTGTGTGTGGACCTGTTTGGGTTCTTCTTATTCTTCGGGGACTCCTATGATGCGAATATTATTATGTTTCCAGTTGTCCCACAATTCTCTTAAGCTGTCTTCCTGTTTTTTTCATTGTTTTTTCCTTTTGGTTTTCTGATTGGTTGATTTTTTCTACCCTGTCTTCTAATTAGCTGATCCAGTCCTCAGCTTCCTCTACTCTGCTCTTTAGACCTTCCAATGTGTTCTTTATTTGTGATATGTCACTCTTGATCTCTTCCTGGTGGTTTTTAATTTCTAATTGGTTTATTTTCAGCATCTCTATGTTCTTACTCATGCTGTTGAGCTTCCTCAAGATTATGACTCTGAATTCTAGCTCTGTTAACATGCCTAGCTGCTCCACATTGATATCATCTTCGGTGGAGGTCTCTTGTTCTTTCATTTGGCTTTTGTTTCTGTGTTTCACCATTTTGGCTATCACAGTGGGCTTTGGAGCCTGCCAAGTTTTCCCTGTGGGTATTGGTGTTCTGCTGTTTGTGGCTCCCTCTCCTGGGTTTAGATGAGCGATGGAGGACCCACATTAAACACCACTGTCAAGTCTTACTTTCCTGGTTAGAGTTGCTCACCCAGGAATGGTAGTGTTATCCTCTAGCTTTTTGCCTGGAGGCTAGCAGTCCAGGTTACTTGAAGAGTTTTAGGTTGTCAGTTGATTGAAAAACTCCCTCAGGTGCTCAGCATAAGGGAATTTCCCGAGGGTGGGGAAGATGCTGGTTGTTAATGAGCCTCAATTTGCATTTCAATGGCCCACAGGGTGGGGTTGAATCTCCGAGGGAGGGGCTGCTGCCTCTCCCCAGAACCCTGGGAAGGAGCAATATGGCCACCGTCCTGTGTGGCTGCAACTCAGCAAAAGCTCTGAGTGCCCTCCAAATCCCGAGTGTCCCCACACAGTTCCAGTCCAGCCCACCCTCCCTGTGCCGGAGCCCAAGGTGAGTGGCTGTGGCTCTTTTAGCCTCTGTCCTGGCTCTGCACTGTGGAGCCACTTGGGAGTGTAACCCAAGGGAGCTGCTCACAGCTAAGGCTGCTGCCGAGCTGCCGACCATGGGCTCCCAGCCCCCGTCTCGCGCCTTCACAAGCCTACCAGGATCGAGTCAGTGTCCTTCATTATATGGTCCTCGCAAGCTGCTTTTCTGTTGCTTTTTCCTGTCGATTTGTCTCTGTTTTAGTTGTAATTCCGGTATAGTCCTGGGAGACGGTCTGTGTAGCTTCCATTCACTCTGCCGCCATTTTGGAATTCCCAACTTATACCTTTTTGAAAAATATATCTTTTTATTGATTTTTTTAGAGAAAGTGGAAGGGAGTGAAATAGAAACATCGTTGTGAGAGAGAAACATGGACTGGCTGCCTCCTGCATGCCCTCTGCTGGGGATCAAGCCTACAATCAGGGCATGTGCCCTGACCGGGATTCAAACCAGGACCTCTCAGTCCATGGGACTATGCTCAATCCACTGAGCCACACTGGCTGGGCTAAAGCTTATACCTTTTGAGCACTTCTTTCATGCTAAGTATTATGTGAAATATTATCTTATTTAATTGTCCCAACAATCACATGAGGCAGTTCATTATTATTCCTATTCTGCAGATATGGCAACTGAGGCTATTGAGGTTAAATAATTAACCCAAGATGTTAGGGTGGTTAGGAGGAATTTCTACCCAGGAATTCTAAATCCAGAACCTTGGCTTAATCACTCTGCCAATTATAGAAGAATATAATATATACCCACTGTAACAAATAAAAATATAGATAAGAAGAAAAATATTATTCATTCATCATCATACAAAGATGATCGCTCAACATTAGTATGTCTCCTTATTACTCTTTTTAGTACAGTTTTAATAATTATAGTGGCATTTTTGTGTATAATTTTGTATCCCATTTTTAAACTTATAATGGAAGCATTTTCCCATGTTATTAAACATTCCTTATAAATATCATCTTAATTGGGTGCAATCTTTCCTCCTTTTCAGACATTAGGTCATTTCCAATTTTTCTCTACTGTAAATAATTCTGCAATGACCATCTTCATGTTTTTCCATTCATTTCTTTCCATTTTCAACATGTTTCCTCAGGATAATATGGCACTTATTTCCAGCTGCTCTCAATGTCTAATTTCTCCCTCTTTCTCATTATAAGAGAACTTGTGCTTTTTAGCTGGGTGTGGGCTACCCAGAATAAATAAAAGCCATGCTTCCAAGCCTCCCTCAAGCTGGAGGTGGTTATACAACCACATGATTACGTTCTAGTTAATGGGCTTTGAATAGAAATGAAAGGTGCAACCTCCAAGTTCTACCCTGAAAAGGAAGGGACATGTCCCCCCTTCCAACCTTGCTGCTGGCTGCAATGCAGATGTGGTAGTGAACCATACTGGACTAGAGTCATGAGAGAAAACAGCCTAAGAACAGTAGAGCACAAAGCAGAAGGAGCCTGAGTTCCTAACAATTTTCCAGAGCATAGCTATCATACTAGTTTGGATTATATGTGAGAGAAAAGTATGTTTCTGTTTAAGCCAGTGTTATTTTGGGTCTCTTTGTATAGTTATTGAAATCAGACACTCAATTAGTATAGATAGGTTTTACAACTTAGATTTATAGGGACAAATGATATAAACAGTTTTAAGCCTTGCAATGCATGCAGTTAGGACAAATTATCAAAGAATATACTAGTTTACCCACTTACCAGCAAAGTAAAAGCATTTGTTTAACTAAACTTTCTCTATCACTCAGTATTTTTTTCTTTTTTTATTATTATTATTTTTTTCAATCCTCACCCAAGGATATTTTTACATTTATCTTCAGACAGAGTGGGAGGGAGAGGGAGAGAAAGACAGAAACATCAATGAGAAAGAACATCAATTGGCAGCCTCCTGCATGTCCCCCACTGGGGATTTGGCCCACAACCTAAGCATGTGTTCTGACCAGGAATTGAACTGGTGACCTCTTGGTGCATGGGCTGACACTCAACCACTGAGTCACACCGACTGGGCCAGACTTATTTATTTATTTTAACCCTCACCCAAGAATATTTTCCCTTTTTTGTTCAGATAGAGAGGGAGTGAGGGAGGGAGGCGGGGAGAGAGGGAGAGGGAGAGAGAGAGAGAGAAAAACATCTATGTAAGAGAGACACATTGACTGGTTGCCTCCTGCGTGACCCGAGCAGGGCTTGGGACCAGTCTTACTCTTTCAATCTTGTTCTTAGACTTCATATCTCATCTCTTTACTTTCAGCAAGACCAAGCATTCCAGCTTATTTTTTCTTGCTCTACTTGCTTAGTTTTGGTAGTTAGAAGGTCTAGGGAAGATCTGGTGTCCTTTCCTATTTCAGAGATATGGGTTAACCATTGAGTTAATGCCACAAGCTTCATTTCTAGACATTGGAAATTGTGCTCATATGTTTGTAATGAGAACACAGTTCAAAGGAGAAAGACACGAGAGCCTCTGTTCTTGGTAAACCAAAAATAAAAAACACAAGAATCTGAGCCCCAAATATGACATGCCTGAAATAAGAATACCATTAGATATAAGCACAAAGGAAAAGAGTAAAGAGGACTACTTGAGCAGCATCATGACTCTATGATGAACATGCTTTTGGTTTAGACCAATATATACCAGGCTGTTAGCACTTCTTAACCATTTATGTTTTGGATTAGTTTAGCCTATAGGGAAGTTTGTCCTTATCATTCTTATCTGTCTTTCCAACACCATTTTCTTTCCTCCTAGAACAGCCAGATACATCTTTTGTGACCCAATTCCCACAAGGCCTAGCTGTTAGCTAGCTGTCAACAGAGGTCACTTGTGGCATACTATTAGTTACTTATCTATTCTACTTCCTTCTTTTTCTTTTCCAACAGATCCCTCGTTTTGTGCAAATAGTTGTTCAGGAAAGGATGGGTCCTTCCTACAGTTCCAGGTAGTCTTTTTATTCTTGATAATGACTGGTTTAGGATAGGTACATGGCACAATACATTGTCGCTCATCAAAATGCTAAGGATGGCAGAGGAGAAATATGGAAGAATTGAGACCTTGATAGTTTCACTGAACCACTGAATTAACCAACTTGTAACTGCCCTACCTTTGAACATGGTTTTGTTGGCTTTTCTGTTACTTGCAGCTGAAACTACCCTGATATCCCACCAAATCCCAATACTTATTTTGTGAATTTTGACCATATCAGTTCAATAACCATGGAACCATGTCTTGAGTATCCTTTTAAATACAAGTACACGCCTGACACTAGAATAAAAAAATATATTGAGACTCAGAAATTTTCTATTAAGATACCTATCATCCTTGTTTTTTCAAACAAATACCTTTGTAAACTGACAACTTCTTTGAAAATACACTCTGAGGAGAGGCATTCTGAGCTGTTTGCAACTGATGAAAGCAAAGTTATATATTGGTCAAGAAGACCCAAACAACAGTGTAAGAGTGTGGGGAAGGCACTCAATTTTTAAATTCCAAATCTCTACACCACAGCACCCAGTGTCATCAGAAGGAAATTATGTGGCAGTGGGGCAGGTCCATTATGAGGTATCATTAGGCATACAACGTTTGGAGAAGCAACTTAACAGCTCTACTCCCAACTTCAGGCCCTGAGCCTGATCTCAGTTGGATTACAGTCCTGGGGCACAATGCCCTTAGACCAGCTATTTTTTATTCGGTGTGCCGAAAGAGGCACACTGATATGTGCAAGAATTTTTAAAACATGCGATAACTTGGGAAGCTCTCGGGGCAACATGGTGTTGCCCAGCGACAAGAAGCAGCTGGCTCAGAATTTGCGGCAACCTGCATTAGTAGATGAGACAACTGAGGCTCAGAGAGGTTAAGGCTTTCTCCCACGGTCACGCCACAGGTGAGCAGGTGGTTGTCCAACAAGCAGAGGCATGAGCTGGGCCCGTGCCATCCTGCTAGCTCAGGGTCTCTCTCGGAGCTGGAGAGGCATCTGTGGTGCCGCCCTCACGGGAGCCCCCTTCTCTCAGGTACCCTCCCAGGCCGCTTGAGGCCTCCACTGCAGTGTAGCCACCCACAGCTCTGACTCATCGCTGGTCCCAAGCCCACCTGAGCCCCTGTGGGTACCCGCTAAGGCCCTATCACCCTACGAAGAGCTGTTTAGGCAGGCGCCAGATGGGATCTGGGACAAGGCCAGCTTTGTGTGAGCCGTGCAGAACTTCAGGCAGCACAACATGCACAAGCGGGCCCACGTTGACTTCATCTACCTAGCCCTGCGCAAGATGCGGGAGTACAGAGTCAAAGGGACCTGGCTGTCTACAACCTGCTGCTTGACATCTTCCCTAAGGAGGTCTTCCAGCCTCACAGCGTCTTCCAGAAAATCTTCATTCACTACCCACAGCAGCAGGAGTGTGGAATTGCAGTCCTGGAGGAGATGGAAAACCATGGGGTGATGCCCAACAAGGAGACAGAGTTCCTGCTGGTTCAGATATTTGGGCGCAAAAGCTACCCCATGCTCAAGTTCGTGCACATGAAGCTGTGGTTCTCCCGCTTCAAGAATGTCAACCCCTTTCCCGGGCCCCGGGACCTGCCCCAGGACCCCGTGGACCTGGCCACGCTGGGCCTGCAGCACATAGAGCCTGACCTCAGCGCCAGGGTCACCGTCTACCAGATGCCTTCGTCTAAAGATTCCACAGATAACAGCAGATCCTGAACAGCATATCGTAGGTATCCAGAGCCCCGATCAACAGGCCATACTGGCTCACCACAACCCAGCCCGGCCTATCTTCATCGAGGGCCCCTTCTCCCTGTGGCTCCGCAACAAATGTTTCTACTACCACATCCTCAGAGCAGACTTGGTGCCCCCTGAGGAGAGGGAAGTGGAGAAGACTCCAGAGGAATGGAACCTCTACTATCCGATGCAGCTGGGCTTGGACTATGGGAGGAGTGGCTGGGATGACTATGAGTTTGATATCAATGAAGTGGAGGAAGGCCCTGTCTTCACCATATGTATGGTGGGTGCCCATGACCAGGCCACACTGGCCAAGTGGATCCAGGACCTGCAGGAAACCAACTCAGCCCTGGCCCAGATCCCAGTGGTCTTCTGCCTGGCTGCGTCCACCGGGGAGCTGCTGGCGACCTCAGGACTGGATGAGCTGTCCTCGCCACCACCCAAAGGGCAGGAAGAAGAGGAAGATGATCCACAGCTACAGCAGCAGAGCCGGAGCTGAGGCCTGAGCAGGCACAGGGGCATGGGCTTGGACTGGTGTGAAAACGTGATGTGACTACTGAATGTAAAGCAAATAAAAGTTTTCCGGTTTGGAAAAAATAAATAAATAAAACATGCGATAACTTACTATTTAATTAGGGGCACTGACCTCTCTTTTTTCCCTTAGGTTGTCAAATAAAAAAATGACAACAGCCCGGCTGGTGTGGCTCAATAGTTGAGTATCAACCTATGCACTAAGAGGTCACCAGTTCAACTCCTGGTCAGGGGACATGCCCAGGTTGTGAGCTCAATCCCCAGTGTGGGGTGTGCAGAAGGCAGGCAATCGATGTTCTCTCTCATGTTTCTCTCTCTCTCTCTCTCCCTCTCCTTTCCTCTTTCTCTAAAAATCAATGAAGAAAATTTTTTTTTTAATTTCATAATTTAAAACAAATGACAACAGCCAATGCAACAATAGTTGTCCAGTGTCAATGAATCAAAATTATACCTATTTTTAGTCAGATTGGCAAAAAAAAAAAAATCTATTTTTTGGTGTGCTGCAGAACTTTAAAATTAGTTTCTGTATGCTATGAGATGAAAAAGGTTGATAATTGCTGCCCTAGACTACAATGAGTTGGAGACAGCAACCAAGCCTGAGCTGATCTGAATGGACTTTGTCCACGTGAAGATACCCAGTTACATTCCACATACCCACGGATAGCCCAAGACCAAGACACAGAAGACTGCTGGTCCTCAGTCACCCTCCGCGGGCGGGGCCCAAGTTTTGAGTCCACAGGGCACTGCTGGCTGGACCCAACTTTCGCTACTGATAATCTTTCCGGTTCTAGAGTCTCCCTGTTTTCTTGCTTTCTTCCTTTCCTGAAACATTACATCCATGTGGAGTCACCCAAACCCTCCACTTCCTGGCGTTAGCCGGCACTGAGCTCACCAGGGAGACCCAGGCAGCGGAACCGGAAATACTTGCTTGGAAACCGGGAAAGAAACTACATCTCCCAGCATGCCCAGTGAACTCTCGGTCTGACGTTAAGGGTCAACACAAGGGAAATGGCCTGGCACTGGTCGGGTTTCAGTTGGTTGGAACATCTTCCGGTATACCAAAAAGGTTGTGGGTTCTATTCCAGGTCAGGGCGCGTAGGAGATACAACCGATGGATGTTCTCTCTCACGTCATTGTTTTTCTTTCTTTCTCTCCCTTTCTCTCTTTCTCTAAAAATCGATAACCTATCCTCCGGTAAGGACTTAAAAAGAAAGAGAAAGAATTGACCCCACCACAGTCATACTGACCAATCACAGAGCAGAGTTGTGTAAATACACGGGGGCTGGGCACTTCCGGCGACTTTCTGGGCATCTCCTGGAGAAATTGGGGAGAATGGGAGCGTGGGAGACTCACAGTGGCTGGGCCTTGTCGTCTCAGTGTACTGGCCTGCTCATATCACCTTGTCCTGATTAATACAAAAGGCCAACTATGGAGGTTTCAGAGGCAAACTGAGGAAGACCAGCTGGCCTGGTACTCCTCTAAATGTACCTGTCCTCTAAGAATTTTTTTTTTTTTAGAATTTAGAAAACAGAATGAATAGTAGGATAGATGTGTGCTGACCCAGTTCACCCAGTTCCCTTCCGCCTCAGCTCCCTTCCACCTCCATTCCCTCCCGCTTATCGCTTACTGCCTCCGCTTCTGTACTTGCTTGCTTTCTCTCCCCCAAGGCCAACAAGAAATGCCAGTTGCAGAAGGTTATAACAAGCCCCCTATAAAGTAAAAAATTAGCTGAAAGTCAGGGCTGATATCTGAGAACTTAGGATCAGTCACCGGCTGGCTTTGCTCTCTATTTGGCTTTAATTTGGCTCTGGTGGTCTCTCGGTCCTCTTGTGCCACAACACTCAGGTCTTGATGAGTTGCTTTCTGCTATTTCTGCAGGAAGTTTTCCAGAATCATTAATTCCAGAACGGCAAGGGGGATCCTACCCGTCGGGAGTAAGCCCTTGAGTGCATAAAGGAGCTTTGCAGAGGAATTGGACCTCTAAGGACTATTCTCATCCCTCCCAGTTCTGTCTCGAAGTCCCTGTGGCATCTTGAAAAGGGCACTCCCGCACCCTAGGTGGCATCCACGCTCCCAACAACCGGGGCTGAGGTGGGACCAGGTCCCTTCTGGTCTTTTAGAAGACAGTAGGCTGGCCCTGGCCAGTTTGGCTCAGCGGTTAGAGCGTCAGCCTGCGGTCTGGAGAGACCCGGGTTTGGTTCCCAGTAAGGGCACGTACTTTGGTTGCAGTTTGTCCCCGGCCTTGGTTGGTCGTGCGGGTGGCAGCCACTCGATGTGTCCCTTCACGTCGATGTTTCTCTCTCTCTCTCCTTCCTCTCCCTCCCTCCCACTCTATCTGTACAAAAAAATGGAAAAAATATCCTCGGGTGAGGATTAAAAAAAAAAAAAAGAAGAAGAAGACAGTAGGCTGTATGTAATGGGAGGGCCCCTGAGCTCCAAATAGCCTTTTCACCAAGCTGTCTTCGCTGCTAGGCCAGGCACACAAGAGAAATGGCTTACCAAATTCTTACTTTCAGAATCACCACCCCCAGAGCAGGCCCATTATAGAAGGCTAAAACAGAGTGCCTCATTAAGTGTCTTTCTGAAATGCTGCTCAAATTACAGATTTCTAGGCTTCATTACACACACATTGAAGAAACACAAAACCTCCAGAGGCAAACTGAGGAAGACCAGCTGGCCTGGTACTCCTCTAAATGTACCTCTTAATCACACTAACATTCCATTGATTGATAGGACTGGTAAACTTAGGGAAGGAATAGGCCTGGATAGGATGCTACAGGGACCTTAGCAATGAGTGTGATGTGGAAGGAGAGGGACCAGCAAAGGGAAGGGTGTTGGGAGAACCCTGAATCCCTATCTTTTTCATGATTCTTCCTGGCCTGCTCAGTCTTCTCCTTTACCTTAGAGTGTCCTTACTTAATGTTCCTGGAGAGTTGTTCCCTCATCTTTTCTCTTTTAGTAGTTTCTTCTAGAACTTCAGTTTACCATCTTGGTCCCTATAGCACTGACTCAACAATTATGTCCATTTTTATTCCCTCTTTCCCAGTCCCTACTACCAGCCCTTAGAACCCATTTATACTTCGTCTCCAGCACTCAGGAACCTATTAACACCAAGCCCTTTTCCCCTTGCATGTGATATTTCTAGCTCTTCTCAGCCTCTTGTCCTGAGGTGGGGCTCTCATGTCATTTCAGGGACAAATGCTATCTGAGGATCTGGCTGTGTATTTTTCTCAAGAGAAAAATGTGAGTCTGCACCCTGCCCAGAGGTTATTTAGCCTAGTCACCACCCAGGAGTGTTTGAGGCCATGGCTTTGATGGGTAAGGCATTTGTTTTTTCTGCATTTTGGAACTTTGTCCAGTTCTGTGATTAGGACTTCATGTTTCATCCATATGTTGGTATCGGGGACTGGGACCTATCTCTGGGTGATTTATGTAGATATGATTAGAATTTGCATGAGAGTGCAATTTTCAAAGAATTAAATTATTTTCTTTTTGGAAATGTTTTTTTAAAATTTATTTTTGTTACAGATGTTTCTTCTTTTTCTCCACTAACACCCTCCTCCAAATCCCCCTACCCCGTCCCCAACTTTGTTGTCCATGTTCATCGGTTATGCATACATGCATATAAGTTCTATAGTTTATCTCTCCCTTCCCCCTCTCCCCCTCTTTTGAGGCCTGTCAGTCTGTACCTCACTTCCAAATCTCTGGGACTACCCCATTCCTCAGACTGTTATGTTCATTATATTCCACAAATAAGTGAGATCATATGAAACTTGTCTTTCTCTGCTTGGCTTGTTTCACGTAGGATAATACTTTCCAAGTCACTCCTTGTTTTCTCAAAGGATAAGAGATCTTTCTTTCTTACTGCTGCATAGTTCTCCATTGTGTATATGTACCACTGCTTTTTTATCCATTCATCTACTGATGGACACTTGGGCTGTTTCCAGATTTTAGCTATTGTAAATAGTGCTCCTACAAACATGGGGGTACATATATTCTTTCTGATTGGTGTTTCAGGCTTCCTAGGGTATCTCCCTAGAAGTGGGATCACTGAGTCAAATGGCAATTCAATTTTTAATTTTTTGAGGTAACACCATAGTGTTTTTCATAGTGGCTGCACCAGTCTGCAGTCTCACCAGCAGTATACTAAAGTCCCCTTTTCTCCACATCCTCGCCAACACTTGTTGTTTGATGACTTGTTGATGGCGGCCATTCTGACAGGTGTGAGGTGATACCTCATTGTTGTTTTAATTTGCATCGCTCTGATGATTAGTGATGTTGAGCATTTTTTCATATGTCTCTTAGCCATTTGTATGTCCTCTTTGGAGAGATGTCTATTTAGTTCCTCTGCCTAATTTTTTATCCTCACCCAAGGACATTTTTTCTTTGTTGTTGTTGTTGTTGTTGAGATAGAGTGGGAGGGAGGGAGGGAGGGAGGGAGAGAGAGAGAGAGAGAGAGAGAGAGAGAGAGAGAGAGAGACATCCACGTGAAAGGGACACATCGAGTGGTTGCCACCCACACGACCCAACCAGGGCCGGGGACACACCGCAACTGAGGTACGTGCCCTTAGTGGGAACGGAACCCAGGTCTCTTTGGACTGCAGGCCATGCTCTAACTGTTGAGCCAAACTGGCCAGGCCTCCTCTGCCTATTTTTTTTTTTTTATATCCTCACCCGAGGACATTTTTCCATTTTTTGTACAGATAGAGTGGGAGGGAGAGAGAGGAAGAGAGAGAGAGAGAGAAACATCGATGTGAAAGGGACACACCGAGTGGCTGCCACCCGCACGACCAACCAGGGCCGGGGACAAACTGCAACCGAGGTACATGCCCTTAGCGGGAACCAAGCCAGGGTCTCTCCGGACCGCAGGCCAATGCTCTAACCGCTGAGCCAAACTGGCCAGGGCATCGTCTGCCTATTTTTTAATTGGGTTCTTTCTCTTCCTTTTGTTGAGTTGTATGATCACTCTATATATTTTGGAAATTAACCCCTTATCTGATATATCATTGGCAATTAAGCTCTCCCATACACTGGGTTCCCTTTCCATTTCGATGGTTTTTTCTTTTGCTGTGCAGAAGCTTTTTACTTTGATGTAGTCCCACGTGTTCATTTTTTCCTTTGTTTCTATTGCCTTGGGTGATGTATTTGTGAAAATTCTGCTGCGTGTGATGTTCGAATTTTTGTTGCCTACATTTTCTTCTAGGATTCTTATGTATTCACGAGTCATATTTAAGTCTTTTATCCATTTTGAGTTTATTCTTGTGTATGGTGTAAGTTGATGGTCTAGTTTCATTTTATTGCATGTAGCTGTCCAATTTTCTCAACACCATTTATTAAAGAGGCTGTCTTTACTCCATTTTGTGCTCTTGCCACCTCTGTCAAATATTAATTGAGCATATTGCCTTGGGTCCATTTTGGGTTCTTTGTTCTGTTCCACTGGTCTTGTGCCAGTACCAGGCTGTTTCAATTACAGTAGCTTTGTAGTATAACCTGAAACCCGGTATTGTGATCCCACCTACTGTGACCTTCTTTTTCAAGATTGCTATAGCTATGTGGACTCTTTTTCAGTTCTATGTGAACTTTTGAAGTATTTGTTCTAGTTCTGTGAAATATGTCATTGGTATTTTGGTGGGGATTGCATTGAATCTATAGATTGCATTGGGTAATATGGACATTTTAATGATGTTAATTCTTCCAATCCATGAACAAGGTAGGTGCTTCCACTTTTTTTATATCTTCCTCTATTTCTTTTTTCAATGTCTTGTAGTTTTCTGCAAATAGGTCCTTTACTTCTTTGGTTAAGTTTATTCTTAGATATCTTAATTTTTTACCACAATGGTAAATGGGATTGTTTTTTCAGTTTCTCTTTCTGTGAGTTCATCATTGGTGTATAGGAATGCCATCAATTTCTTGACGTTAATTTTGTATCCTGCTACTTTGCCAAATTCATTTATTATGTCTGGTAGATTTTTGATGGACTCTTTTGGGTTTTCTATGTATAATATCATGTCATCTGCAAATAATGACAATTTCACTTCCTCCTTTCCAATTTGGATTCCTTTTATTTTTTCTTCATGTCTGATTGCTCTGGCTAAGACTTCCAGTACTATGTTAAATAAGAGTGGCAAAAGTGGGCATCCCTGTCTTGTTTCTATTCTTAAGGGAAATGCTTTTGGATTTTGCCCATTGAGTATGATGTTGGCTGTAGGTCTTTCATATATGGCCTTTATTATGTCAAGATATGATCCCTCTATTCCCACATTGCTGAGTGTTTTTATCAGAAATGGGTGCTGGATTTTGTCGAATGCTTTTTTCAGCGTCTATTGATATGATCTATGAGAATGTTTCTGTTCTTCCTGTTCATTTTGTTTGTAGATTCCATTGTTGATAGATATGTATTCATTGCCATTTTATTTGTTCATACATTTTATCTTTTTCTTCAAAAAGACCCTTCATCATTTCATATAATAACGGTTTGGTAGTGATGAACTCCTTTAACTTTTTCTTGTCTGGGAAAGTTTTTATATGTCCTTCAATTCTAAATGACAGCTTTGCAGGATAGAGTAATTTTGGTTGTAGGTTCTTGGTTTTCTTCACTCTGAATATTTCTTGCCACTCCCTTCTGGCCTGCAAAGTTTCTTTTGAGAAATCAGCTGACAGCCTAATGGGTACTCCCTTGTAGGTAACTAGCTGCCTTTCTCTTGCTGCTTTTAATATTCTCTCTTTGTCTTGAACCTTTTGCATTTTGATGATGATGTGTCCTGGTGTGTGCCTCTTGGGGTTCATCTTGTTTGGGACTCTCTGTGCTTCCTGGACTTGTATGTCTGTTTCCTTCACCAAGTTAGGAAAGTTTTCTGCCATTATTGTTTCAAACAGGTTTTCGATTTCTTGTTCTCTCTATTCTCCTTCGGGCACCCCCAAGACGCGAATGTTGGCATGCTTGAAGTTGTCCCAGAGACTCCTTACACTATCCTCATTTTTTTGGATTCTTTTTTCTTTTTGTTGTTCTGATTGGGGATTTTTTGCTTCCTTATATTCCAAATCGATGGTTTGCTCCTTGGATTTACATACTCTATTATTGAAGCTGTGTAAATTATTCTTTATTTCAGTTAATGCCTCCTTTAATTCTAACTGTGTATCCATGATTTCTAACTGGTCCTTTTTTATGCTCTTGAGGCCCTCCCTAAGTTCACTGAGGTTCTCACTGAGTTCATTGAGTATCCTTATAAGCAGTATTTTGAACTCAGTATCTGTTATGTTGCTTATCTCCCTTTCGCTTAGTTCTTTTATTGGGGTTTTGTTCTGTTCTTTCATTTGGGACCTGTTTCTTTGTCTCCTCATTTTGGCTGCCTCCCTGTGTTTGTTTCTGTGTATTACTTAATGAGAGGTATGGGGCTCTCTGAGACCCGGTGCTGCTCGTTTGAAAGAATTTAGGAAAACCTGAAGCAGGATCCAAGACCGGCCAATCCTATGGCTAAGCAAGTGGCAACAGCTTGGGTGGGCTTGAAAGTTCTGTGGGGTGGGGCAGGGCCTCAGGGAGTCAGCAGGGTGGGGCTACCAGTGTGAGCCAGGTTGCTGGAGTCCCAGATATGGCTTCTGTCTGCCGCCCCCTGGAAGGGCTCACCAAAGGAACAAAGGCCTCTGACAGCACGTTTGTCCCCGAGGAAGCCCCCTCTCCAGCGCTCGCTCCAGTGCCAAACAGCTCAGTTCTTCCCTGTGTGTCTCTGGCGCCCCTCAATCTGCCTCCCCTCTGAGTTAGAGGGAGAGAGTCCGATAAGTCCGTGCGCGGGCCCTTTAAGGAGCTGCCTGGGGCTCCAGCCGCTTCAGCTTCCCTGAGCCTCAGTTTCCGCTGGTTTTTCCAGCCAGAAGTTATGGGGATTCTCTTCCTGGCACTGGAACCCTGAACGGGGCACCTGGTGTGGGACGGGGACCCCTCAGTCCTCAGGAAGGACCTTCCCAGCTGCGGGAGCCTCCTGATTTTTATCCACCACGCTTGGGTGTGGGACCAGCCCGTCTCGCCGCCGCCCAGCCGCCTGTCCTACCGGTCTGGATGTAGCTGCTTTTTTTTCTTAGTTCCGTAGTTGTACGACTTCCATTCAGCTTGATTTCAGGCGGTTTTGTTTTTTTTGTTTGTTTTTATCCTCACCCGAGGACCTTTTTCCATTTCTTGTTCAGATAGAGTGGGAGGGAGAGAGAGGAACAGAGAGAGAGAGAAACATCGATGTGAAGGGACACATCGAGTGGCTGCCACCCGCACAACCAACCAGGGCCGGGGACAAACTGCAACCGAGGTACATGCCCTTAGCGGGAACCGAACCCGGGTCTCTCTGTACCGCAGGCCGATACTCCAACCGCTGAGCCAAACCGGCCAGGGCCAGGTGGTTTTGAATGATGGTTGTTCTGTAGTTTAGTTGTAACTTTGATGTGGTTGTGGGAGGACGCGATACCGCGTTTACCTACGCCGCCATCTTGACCGGAAGTCCACAATGGTTTCTTATGAGACATGGCAGTACCTGATTATCTTCTCAAAGATTTGTTACACTCAGGTCACACTTTTACTTGTGAAAATTCCATTAGTATAGGTTACTATCATTGCTGAAGACTAGAAATTAATATACAGTCTGCCCTCGTTTATTGCAGTCAATCAGTTCCAGAGTCTACTGCAATAAATGAATTTCTGCAAAGTAGGATTCTTTATATACAGTTGTCCCTTGCCACTTTGCGCTTTGACTTTTGCGGCTTCACTGTTTCGCGGGTTTTTCAAATAATACTATACTATATTTGAAAAAACCACAATAGAGTATATTTGAAAAAACCACGATAGAGTGAAGCCGTGAAAGTCGAAGCGCAAAGTGGCAAGGGATGACTGTACTCTTTTTTTTTTTTTTTAAATCTTGAGATAGAGTGGGAGGGAGGGAAGGAGAGAGAGACAGAGAGAGGGAGAGAGAGAAACATTGCTGTAAGAGTGACACATCGACTGGTTGCCTCCTGAATGACCCCAACCAGTGCCGGAGATGAACCACAACTGAAGTATGTGCCTTTGACCGGAATGGAACCCATGACTCATTGGTCCCCCTGCCGATGCTCTAACTCCTCCTGAGCCACACCGGCCAGGGCTGATGTACTCTTAAGAGGGTGCTGTGCCACCTGGCAGGTGTGGCTCAGGGGTTGAGCATCGACCCATGTACCAAGAGGTTGTCAGTTTGATTCCCCGTCAGGGTACATGCCCAGGTTGTGGGCCAAATTTCCAGTGGGGGCATGCAGGAGGCGGCCAGTCGATGTTCTCTCTCATTGATGTTTCTATCTTTCTCTCCCTCTCCCTTCCTCTCTCTCTAAAATAAAATAAAATTAAAAAGACTGTGCTGTGCCTTTCTCACCTAAGAGGAACTCTATACCTGAGTAGATTTTATCCATGATGAGGGTTGACTTTTTTTTAAAGATTTTTTAAAAATTATGTTTGTATTGAAGTTAGAGAGAGAGGGAAAGAGAAACGTCCATTGGCTATCTCCTGCACAACCCCTACTGGGGACTGAGCCCACAACCCAGGCCTGTGACCTGACCAGGAATATAACTGACAATCTCTTGGTGTGTGGGACAATGCTGAACCAGCTGAGCCACACTGGCCGGTATTGCTGCTGCCTCAACATACTTGATTTCTTCCTGGACATAGCTGCTCTTGTCCATGAACAATACCTCTTCTGATAATGGCAGTGGAACATCCTTGAGGTCTGGGTGGGCCATCTGCACTATGTTGATTACCTCCAAGAAGTCCTGTAGAGGTTTCTCTGGGTCATCATGCAGGAGGCAGGCTGGTAGAATTGATGGCCAACATCTTGTAGAACTTGAGGTGGGCTGACCTGGAGTGGCAGTGGCCAGTAATTAAGCAGTCATTGGAGAAGATCACATCTGAGTAGGGGGTATGGGCACTCTGGCATGACCAGAAATGAATGAGTCACAATATTTTTCCCAAGGTCCATAGTCCTCTTTGAAGTCCAGGGGTAGGTTAGGGGTCCATTGGCTCAGTCATAACTGAGTCTGCTGCACCATTATCCTCTACACCAGATTTAGTCCTATCTTTTCTATTCCTAATTGGGACCTAGGCCTGCCATCCAGACCTTTCCTAGGGCGATCCTTCCCTGAGGGCCCTGTTCCCCTTAAGGTTGCTACCACCTTTGCTATTTCAGCCAATTGGGACAGTTGGGAGAACATGGTGAAAAGTGTTCAAGGAAGCCCTCCCTCTGGCAGTGTTTGGGTCCCATGGTGGGCAGAGGAATGGGAACATTTCCTCTGACCCTAGGTTTACAAAAGGACACAGGAAAGGGGAGCATCATCCTAGCTCGCAAGTTTACACAGGGCAGTGTTTTTCAATTCTCCAAGAGCACTTTGGGCCTGTGCCTGGAATCCCTATTTTCAAAGTTCAGAGAAGCCTATTAGAAACTTGCTGCTGCCAAACCTGGGGCAGTGGACAGATGAGCACCCTGGGCTGGCACCGAAGGAACACGCCCCTTCTGTGGCCTGACCGCCCTCCCCGGGGAACCCCATAGGCTCAGGATGAGTGCCTGAGTGTTTGTTTGCCTGCTGCCCCGTTTCCCAGGATGAGGGGCTCTCCACACCGACCCCAGTCCCAAAGCGCGGCACCGTGCAGGACACACAGAGCAGCCCACCAGCAGGGACGGCCCCTGAAACATAAATTAATCTGTTAACTGCCTGTAGCAATCGAGCTACAAAATCTAGATATGGCTCTTCAGGCCCTTGTCTGATGGATGTAAGATCTAGTGAATTTTTTCCTTTTGTTGGGAGCTCTTTCCAGGCCTACAAAGCACAAGTATTAATCACAGCTGTAGTGGAAGACGGTGGGGGAGTTTTTAAGGACTCATAGCCTTCCGTGTCTTTCCTCAAGTCTTTTACTACACCTTGCTTCCCCACCTTTTTGTTTTCCACACAGGAACAAGGCGATCTCTAATAAGGGCCCAAAGAGTATATGTTTGGGCCAGAAACTTGTTCAGGCCTTTAACTGTAACTCTGCCTCGCAGGCACTGCCCTATCTTTGCCCAGGTTTCTCTTGGTGCCCATTTGGGGGCCCACTATCAGTATATGTGCCCTAATCAGAACCTCCCTCAAATCCTTCTCTAAGAATGTTTCAAATGCAACCCAGTGAGGTCTTCTGGGCACTAGGGCTGCTATCCATGACTAGACCAACCATAACAAAGTTGAGGGATACATAGTAGGGAGGCAGATGAGGACAGAAAGAAGGGAAGACACACAAGACAGAAACTTTTGCTTACAAACATCATGGAGCACGGTCACTCACACACAATTACATTCACACAGTCACACTCACACACCGTTTGAATTTCCTTCCAAAAATTCCCTATCCTGAATGGCACCTATGCCAAGAGTGATCAGTCTCCCTTTCCACCCCAGTGAACAGAATTTTCCAGATTTGAACCAGAATTTGCCAGATTTGAACCCCACCTAACGTCTTAGGGGGATTCCCAGGAGAGGAGAGGCTGCGCCGCGTCTGGCCCTCTCACTCTCTTCCAGATAGACCGGTCACCCAGAACACACCTCTGGAGGCTTTACCAGGTCTCCTTTAGTCTTTTTGGGGATGTCTTGGCATCTCCCGGCTGCTCGCCGGAAACCCAAGTAGGATCTTTGGGGCCCTGGAACTCGGGGTGCCTCCCCTCAAATCTATAGGGGTCCAGTGGCCAGATTGGGAGAGGCTGCCCGTCCGAAGTGTCTAGCCCTTGGTGTGGCAACACATCAGGAAATCTTGCTGGGGCCTCCAAATGTTATATCTGCTGCTGCAAAGTTCAATAATATAGGCAAGCAGCATAAAATAACGACCCTAGATTGGGTGGAGATTTTAGATAAGTAAGCCAAAAAATATTCTCTGGGGTAAGAGAAACCCCCATTCTAGTTAGCATTTCCTCGGAACGTTGTTGCAACTGCTTAAGGCTTCCCCAGGTAACCCTAGAAAGGGTTTGAGAGGAGCCCTGGGACTGAGTCCAGGACCAAGTGCGAGTTTTACAATCAGTGTCCAAGGTCAGCTGTGACATCTGAGGAATCAGGTTGAAGGGCAGGTCTTTCCTGTTCACAGTAAGGTTTTTATCCACTGCGCTGTCAGCCACTTGGGACCTGTAGGAGACAAAACACAAGCACACCCTCACCCCTCAGCCAGCAACTCTGCAGGCCCTTGCCATTCAGGCCCTTGCCGTGGACCTCTGTACCGGACTAAAGGCCCGGGCCCTGTGGCAGAAGCCTTTTGTTGAAAATGTCGCACCACAGCTGTAGTGCCAAAGCGATCTTGATTTTAAAAATTTAAGGTATATGCCCTGGCCGGTTTGGTTCAGCGGTTGGAGGGTCGGCCTGCGGTCCTGAGAGACCCGGGTTCGGTTCCCGCTAAGGGCACGTACCTCGGTTGCAGTTTGTCCCCGGCCCTGGTCGGTTGTGCGGGTGGCAGCCACTCGACGTGTTCCTTTCACATCGATGTTTCTCTCTCTCTCTCTGTTCCTCTCTCTCCCTCCCACTCTACCTGAACAAAAAAATGGAAAAATGTCCTCGGGTGAGGATAAAAAAAAAAAAAAAAAAAAAATTAAGGTATAAGGGGGTAGTGGGGGAGAGATAAACCACAGAACTTATATGCATGTATGCATGAACAGTGGACATGGAAAACAAACTGGGGACAGGGCAGGGAGGGAGGGGGCGGGGGGAATCAGTGGGGGGAAAAAGAAGAAACATCTGTAACAAAAATTAATTAATAAAAAATTTTTAAAAATTAAAAAAAATTTAAGGTATAGATTGCCAGAGAAATCTGATTTACATGGGGTTCACCCATACTCCCCCCTTTTTGTTTTGTAATTAAAATTTTTAAAGTAGCATGAGCACATTCAGCAATAGCTTGTCCTGTAGGGTTATAGGGGATGCCAGTTTTATGGCTAATGCTCCATTGTTGGAGAAATAATTTAATTCTTTGAGATGTATAGGCTGGCCCATTATCTGTTTTAATTTCCAGTGGCACCCCCATATGTGCAAAACAGAACAGCCAGTGATGCTTAACGTCTTTGGCCTTTTTCCTGGTAGTGGCGGTTGCATGTAAAAAATTGGAATGGGTATCTATAGTAACATGTCCCACTGAAATTGACCAAATGATGGATATGTGTTACATCTATTTGCCATAAGGCATTAGAGGATAAACCCCGAGGATTGACTCTTGCTGGTGTTGGAGTCCCTCTGGAAAGTTGGCAATCTGGGCAAGCCTGAATAATATCTTGAGCTTGCAAGTGGGTCAAATGAAAGGTTTCCGTGAGTGCTCGAGCATCTTGGTAAAAAAGGCATGCGAACACTGCGCTTGCTGAAATGCAAGAGTTGTTGCTACGATGGCATCCGCCTGTTGATTTCCTTGTGTTAAAGGTCCGGGGAGCGTGGAGTGAGATTGAATGTGGGTTATAAAAATAGGATAACTTCGTTGGTCTATTAAAGCTTGGAGAGACAGCCCTGGCCAGTTTGGCTCAGTGGTTAGAGCGTGGGCCTGCAGTCCAGAGGGACCCGGGTTCGGTTCCCGCTAAGGGCACGTACCTTGGTTGCAGTTTGTCCCCTGCCCTGGTTGGGTCATGCGGGTGGTGACTACTCGATGCATCCCTTTCACACTAATGTTTTTTTTTTCCTCTCTTTCCCTCCCACTCTATCTGAACAGAAAATGGAAAAAAATGTCTTGGGGTGAGGATAAAAAAAAAATGCTTGGAGAGACAAAAATATGGTTAATAGATGTTGATCAGTTAAAGGCTCATTAAAGGCTTGTTCTATTCTTTGTGACACTTTAACAACATACTGTGAATCACTAACTATATTTAAGGGCTCTTCTGTAAATTGTTCAAGAGCTAATATTGCAGCCTGTAATTCAGCACACTGAGTTGACCCAGGTTCAAGGCTGCTGATATTTTTTCATTTCTTATTTTCTTTCCAGGCTACTTTTGCTTTGTGAGATTTACCTGATCCACAGATGAATACAATTCTAGCTCCAGGTAATGGGGTATTACTGATTTTTTTGCACCAAGTTAAGGTATAACTGAGGAATATTTTGCAATAATTTATTTGCTGGAAGAGAGTAATTAATCTCTCCAATGAAATCTGCTAGAACTATTTGAAAGTCTATTGCCTGGGAAATCAAAGTGGTAAATTATTCCTGAGTAAGAGGCAAATGTAGAATCTGAGGTTCATACCCTGTCAGTTCTTGTGTTCTTTTTCCACCTTTGGTTATAAGATTTGCTAACTGTTCCACAAATGGAGTTATTGTTTTAGATGGGGTAGCTGGGAGAAAGATTCATTCAAGATATTTTATTTCAGGTGTTAACTGTCCTATTAATGTTCTAGGGTATGGCACAGTTGGATTAACAAATAGTCTAATAGGGTTTTTAATGACTGACAATGAGCTTGTCTGGTTTGTATTTGAGTAATTTCTTTAAGTTTCTGTTGCACCTCTATAGATAGAGTTCTAGCTGAATTTAGTGTTAGATCACCTTTGAGAGTATTAAATAAATGAGTTAACTGTTGAGTAGTGATACCAAGCAAAGGTCAAAGCCAATTGATGGCTCCCAGTAATTTTTGTAATTCATTTAAAGTTGTCACTTTGCAGGGCTGACCAGGGGGACCGTGGTCCTGGCTGAGGGCACTGCTCAGGCAAAGGTGTGAGCCCACATCCCTGCCCCCTGGGCCACCTGCAGGACGCTGGCCCCTGCCCCTCAGCAGACGCCGGAGAGAGATAAGTAGCAACAAAGAGCAGCCATCAGCAGTGTTCGTGATCCTCTTTGCTCTCACCACCATCCTCATCTTCTACAGTTCCAACAGTGCCAATGAGGTCTTCCATTATGGCTCCCTGCAGGGCCGTAGTCACCGGCCTATCAACCTGAAGAAGTGGAACATCGCCAATGGCTATGTCCCCATTCTTGGCAACAAGGGAAAAGTCCCATTTGTGGTTGAGCACTGGCTGGTTCACCACGGTGATCGTGGTGGAGTTGTGTGGCCACGTGCACATCTATGGCATGGTCCCTCCTGACTACTGCAGCCAGCGGTCCCGCCTGCGGCGCATGCCCTACCACTACTATGAGCCCAAGGGGCCGGACGAGTGTGTCACCTACGTCCAGAATGAGCACAGCTGCAAGGGCAACCACCACCGCTTCATCACAGAGAAGAGGGTCTTCTCATCCTGGGTCCAGCTGTACGGGATCACCTTCTCCCATCCCTCCTGGACCTAGGCTGCCCTGCCTGTGGGGCCCTCACAAGGGACGCTGGAGAAGTGGCTCTCGGCCAGCCACTCGACTAGGGGCCATGTCCTGGCCCTTCAAGGCTGGCTGAAGTGTCTTCTGGCCAGTTAGGGTCTTGAAGAGGGTGTATCTTCCAGCCAGTCAGGTCCCGGGGGTGTCTCTTGGCCAATCAGGGATTTGGGCTTCGATGTGGTTAATCAGGGGTGTCCGGGGATTTCTTGTCCAGTCAGGGTCTGAGCATAGTCAATCAGGGTATTTCTGAGTAATGTGAGGCCAAGGACCTGTCCTTCCCCATGAAGCCTTGGTTCAGAGCCCCAGGATGGTCCCCAAATTGTTTCCTATTGGCTGGGACAATGGGGTCCTGTCCCAAGGACCTGGGAACTTTGTGTTGCCCCCTCACTCCCCAGAGCCAGATAGAAAGGTTGCATGGGGGGTAGGAACTGTCTGGAGGGAAGGCTGGGGCATTGGTGGGGTTGGAGAGTCCCAGAGGTGGGAGGCCGGTGTCTGGGTCTCGGCTCTGCCCTGAGTGGCCTTGGACAAATCCCTTGTCCCCGTCTCTGGCACCCTTCTGCCCATGTCAGGTTCTAATGTGGAGTCTGTGACTCCCTCCCGCCTCCCCCACTGACTGCCTTGGGTCTGTCCCCCATAAGACTGGATCCTCCAGCCACTACTCCTTGCTCGGGCTCTCAGCTCCCTAGGGGCCTGGGGTTCCCTTTCCCACCTCTTCCTGGAGATGTTTTGCACAAACTCTCCCAGGTGAGGCCTTCCGCCTGTTTGAGGAGCTCTTGGGGCTGAGAAAGGGGGTACCCCAGCCAAACTGAGGTTTCAAGCAGCCCCTTTGTCTGCAGCTACTGGAGTCGTCTAAGAGTCTCCCTCCAAGTGGGCCTGGGAAAGCTCTAGGGGCTGGGTTCTGTCCCCCCTCACTCTGTACCAGGCACTTTATTGCTGGGCCTCAGTGGGGTGAGATACCCCTGCTCTTCTGGAGCCTGGAAGGGAAGACTAGAGAGCTTCCTGGAGGAGCCGGCAGAATGGGGGGGGCCAGGTAGAGGAGGAGGAGGCCAGCAGCAAGCCATTGCACATTGGGTGGGGGTGGGGGCTGGCGGCTCCCCCAGATTTGGTTTTGTAATGATTTGTACAGGAATAAATGTACCTAAGCTCCAAAAAAAAAAAAAAAAAAAAAAGTTGTCACTTTGACTGGAATGGTAAGTTCCTGGGGGCGAATAGTTCTTGTCCCTAATATCCACCCTAAGTATTGCCAAGGTTCTAATTGCTGTACCTTGTTTGGAGCAATTTGTAATCCCGCCTCTTTTAAAGTCTCCTGAAGCATTAGATAGGCCTGACTTAATTCTTTTGGGGGTAGAGGCAGCTAATAAAATATCATCCATATAAATGGCAGGAAATAGTTTCCTTACTGGCTCAATAGCATGATGAATATAGTATTGACAAACAGTTGGACTATTTATCATTCCTTAGGGGAGTACCTTCCATTGATACCGTTGCATAGGTTTACTATTGTTAATGGAGGGAACAGAAAAAGTGAGTTTTTCTCTATCTGTAAGGACCAAAGGGATAGTGAAAAAACAATCTTTAAGATGTATAGTAGCCCTGGCCGGTTTGGCTCAGCGGTTAGAGTGTCGGCCTGTGGTCTAGAGAGACCCGGGTTCGGTTCCTGCTGGGGTGCATACTTCAGTTGCAGTTCGTCCCCAGCCCTGGTTGGTCATGTGGGTGGCAGCCACTCGATGTGTCCCTTTCATGTCGATGTTTCTCTCTCTCTCTCTCTCATCCTCTCTCTCCCTCCCACTCTATCTGAACAAAAAATGGAAAAATGTCATTGGGTGAGGATAAAAAAAAAAAAGATGTATAGTAATTACATGACAATTTTCAGGAATCATTGTAGGATTGGGGAGCCCAGGCTGTAATGCCCCCATAGCACTGATTGCTCTCAAATCCTGTAGTCATCTGTTTACCATCTTTTTTAAGAATAACAAAAATGGGAGTGTTCCAGGGACTGACTGAAAGTTCTATATGACCTGCTTCTAATTGCTCTTTTATTAATCTGTTTGCATGTAACAATTTTTCCCCTTTTAAGGGCCACTGATCAACCCATACTGGCTCTGTTGTTTTCCAGGCCAATGAAAGGAGGGGAATTTTACCAGTGACCCCTAGCCAAAAGGCTGGGTTTGAATAACCATTCCCCATTGAGAGAGAAGATCCCTTCCCCACAAATTTAGGGGAGATTCTATGACATAAGGTTGAATCCATCCTTTTTGTCCATCTGGACCTGTACAGGAAAGGGAGTGAGTACTTTGTTGAGGAGCTTGAGTTCTTCCCACTCCTGTAGTTAATAGGGGGTACTGGGGCTTTAGGCCATTCCTGTGTTGTTATAATAGAAATGTCTGCCCCTGTATTCACTAATCTTGAAAATAGTTGCCCGTGTATATTAATGGAGATCAAGGGCTTTTTGGTGTTAATAGCCACAGTCCAGAGAACATCACACTGACCAGTGCTCCCAAACCCTGCATTTCCTCATTGTGGAGTTGCCTCCAGGAACCCAGTAGGGTAACAAAAGAAGGTGTGCTATTCGGGTTTCCAGTGTTAATACATGAAAGCCCACAGCCTTAAGCATTTCTTTAATTTCTCCTTCAAAATCTGAGTCAATTACCCCTGGCATTACTTGTAATCCTTTCATTGTTAAACTAGATCTTTCAATCATTAAACCTACTTTCCCCTCTGACATACACTCCTGTAGGAACTAAACAAATATTATCAGACTCCTTAAGGGTTAATTCTGTGGTGGTGATAAGATCCAGGCCAGCACTTCCTGCCATGGAGGCTTGGAGGATTGGAGACCCTTTGATTGACTGAAAAAAAGCCTGAGGCTGTAGGACCCAGGGAGCTGTCTGGGTGCCTGGTCTTGTGCCCTTCTTCCCACTTCCCAACAAGGGATTTCCATGTTTGCCATATCTAGACTCACACTGACTGGCCCAATGCAGCCCTTTGCCACATCGAGGACAAGGCTTAGTAGGAAGGCCACTAGTTCCAGCCTTTCCTCTTTTACAGTCCTTTTGAAAATGTCCTGGTTTGCCACAATTAAAACATAATTTGGACCTTTGTTTTTTATTGAATTCTCCAGTTGGCAACGTCTCAAGAGCAGCTGCTAAAGCTCTGGACCGATGTATTTCTGTCCCTACATTTTGACATGCCTTTATATATTCTCCTATACACGAGGTTTTCCCCTTCAATGGCGCAAGCACAGCCTGACAATCTGCATTAGCATCCTCACAGGCTAATTGTAATAGCAGTGTATCAGCTGCTTCTGCATTATCTATCTGTTTATTTATGGCCGCTTGCAACCGATCAATGAAAGACACGTAAGATTCCTGTGCTTCTTGCCTAATGGGAGCATAAGAACCTGTCTTTCCTCCAGACTCTGGAACCCTTTGCCAAGCTTTAGTAGCTATATCTGAGGCCTGATAAAACAATCTAGCATCTTGCCTTGCCTGTACTTGGGGATCTAAATAATTTCCTTGTCCTAGTAACATGTCTGGTCCAATAGGAATCCCTGTTCCAAATTTTTCCAATGCCTTTTGTGTGGCTCTGTCCTGATATTCTAACTTTCACATGGCGAATTGGGCCGGCGTCAACACTGTTTTTGCTAGCACCATCCAATCCCAGGGAGTCATCAGATAACTACCAGCTATTTCCTCCAACATTCCTATAGTAAAGGAACTTTGCAAATCATTCTCTTTTATGCTTTGCCTGAATTCTTTAAAAACCTGATAGGGCAAACATAAATGTATAGGTTGTTGACCTGGCCATATTATAGCTGGGAAAGCCCCAAGGTTGCCCCCTTTCCTGGCCTCTATAAGACAGCCCTCCACTGCTGGGTGTAGTGAGGCTAAGAAATTCTCCACAAAAGGTGGAGGATGGGGAGGAAAAGTTTGCTCCTTTGGTGGAATTTCCTCCGAAGGGGAGGTTGGAGCCTTCTCGCTGCTGGGACTGATCTGACTCAGCCGCTGCAATGCTGTAAATACCAGTCACCAGAAAACAAGGGTCCAGGTGGAAATTTTACACCCTAAATCTTTGCACACCCTAAAAGTTTCCCCTACTTGTGATAGAAGAAGTAAACTGCCATTTTAGAAAAAGCAAGTTCCCAGGAGATAACTAGACCCTTCTGCCTCCTAGAGATAATCAGACCTTTTGCTTCCTGCTTCTGTAAACTGCTTACCGCTCTTGCATCTAAAGCATGTCCGCCCAGCCTGCTATAAAGCTAGGCATGCCCTGCAGCTCAGGGCCCAGAATTTGGAGACTGCTTCCTCTGGGTCCACATGTGTAAATAAAGGAACCTCTTCACTTCCTCCGGTGTTTTGTCTGAGTCTTTTCCTTAACAGTTGGAACCACGTGTCAGAATCCAATGTGCCTTCCTTAGGGAACCATGGGCAGAATTCCTGTACGTCCCTCAGAAGCTGCAAGAGCTGGATCTCTGGATGCAGTTCCATTTATTTGCAGATTGGTACCCCCAGGTTACAAGAAGATTTATGTAAATTATTTCCTTGAGATGGCATTACTGCAAATCATACACCCTAGCTTTGTCTCTTGCTTTCTACGGGAAGAGACCTTGAAGCCAAAAGATAACAAACCCTTATTCACATGCAAATGAAGCCCTCAAAGCACCTGGGCAGGCCAGGTTTCTGAGAATGCATTAACATAAGGTTAAGAGTGCATTAACACAAGGTTACAAAACGTCCATCTTCCAACCCCCCAACCCCACAGGCCCGAGCAAGGGTTGACTTTTTGAATTATAACTCATATTTTATATTTTCCACTTTTTTTTTATGTTCACATTTTCCTATATCTTCTTGTACATATGAAGTATATCTAAATAGCTATTGCTACATTCTTTCACTGGTTTTATAATCTGTGTCTTTTCTGGATCTGTTGATTCATTTTACTCCTAGTTATGAGTCATATTTTTCGACTTCTCTACATGTCTTATAGTGTTTATTGGATGCTAGTTTTTTGTTGTATTTTTCAAAATATTTTTGAACTTTGTAGTGAGGTGTATTTCAGTTACTTGGAATCAATATAATCCTTCCAAGGCTTGCTTTTTGCTTTGTTAAGGTGTGTTCAGAGTAACTTCTAGTCTAGGGCTGATTTGGCCTGCTACTAAAGCAATGTCTTTCTTAGGGTACGGCTTGATGCCCTGTGTGTAAGGGGGTCTTTCCACTTTGGCTGTGGGTACATGAACTATTGAACTGTTATATGAACTCTGGAGATTATTCTGTCTATTCCTTTTTGGTCGTTCGTTCCCTGGCCTGGGGGTAGCTTCCTCACATACACTTACAGATTAGTATTCAGCCAGAGTCTTAAGGGGACCCCATCTATATGACCAGAGCTCTCTGCCTGGCTCCTGCCTCTTCTCTGATATTTTGCTGCAATTCTAACCATGTTGGCATCCCTGAACTTGGTCTCCTCAAATTAGCAAAACCGCTGGGTATTGCTTGGATTCCCACACAATGCACTGCATGCATACCAGAAATGCTGTCCAGGTCGTGTTTCTCTGGAAGAAGAGACCCCTTTTATATTGATATTTTTGTTAGCTCTAACTTCCATATTACTACCCCAAGCCTCTTAAATCTTTTACTTTCATATTGATGCCCCAAGCCTCTTATCGTTTAACCTTGCCCTAAGCCTCTCATTTCAGGAAACCAAAACCCATCACTCCAGTCAGGTGGAACGGAATGACAGAACTACTGTAACCGACCCAAAAGTGCAAACGGTCGCCCAAAAAGAAAAACAAGCTTCAGGAGACTCCAGCCCCAACCGATCAAGAACTCAAGAACTCGGGAGACCCCAGCCCTGACCAATCATGGACGACCATGACTCCTCGGCTGAACGACCACCCACCTCAGTCCTGAGTTTAAAAATCTTTAGTCTGGACAAGCCGGTTGCTATTTTCTCCTTAGAGGTAGCCCGGCAGGTCTTTCCCTCAATAAACCTGCACTCTTCTGGTTACTCAGCACCGCCTTGTTCTTACATTTTGGTGCTGAAACCTGGGACGGGACGTTGGTAGCCTGGATGATCCCCAGCACAGACCACCCTTACCACCTGGGAAGCAGTGGGCTGCAGCAGCTCGCCGGGCTAACTCCCAGATTCTGGGTGGACTGTGGTTTGGGTTGATTGGCCGGCTCCAACCTGTCCCAGATCCCTTTCTACCTGCAAACCAGAAGGTAAGAAATTTCTCCCTCCCCTCTCCGTTGGCCCTCCAAATTTTAGGCACCCTCACTCTCCCTTTCTCACACTTTCTTTCCTTCCCTATTCTCCCTTATTCTTCCACCTATATTTGCTACCGGGTGGCCCGCCCATCTCGTTCTCATCTCAAAATTCACCGAGTGGCCTGCCTGTCTCGCTCTCATCTCAAAATTCTCCCTTATTTTTCCACCTATACACGGTTTCGAGTTTGACTTACCCCTGTCTACCAAGTGGACTGTTCATCTCGCTCTCATCTCGAAATCTAGGTACCTAGTCAGGTCTCTCGTTACTCTCGGGCATTCAAGTCGGGGTGATGACTCCTTGATTTGTCCTTCCTGCAGGCTTGTCCTACTGGGGCCTTGACTGGAGACAGGGATGCCCTCTCCTGTCATTGCCTCTCTATGAAATGGGTTTGTCTCAATAGAAACCACCTTGCTCAAGCCCCCTTGGCTGCCTACTAAAAAACCTAAAAAACGTCGGCCTCTTTGATTTGAGGACCCGCAAACTTGTATTCCTCTGCAAAACAGCCTGGTCCCAATACAAACCCAACAATAATTCTCAATGGCCAGAAGATGGCACTCTTGACTTCAATATCCTAAGGGATCTAGACAGTTTCTGCCACCGGACAGGCAAGGCCTCAGAAATTCCTTAGGTGCAGGCTTTCTTCTCTCTCCACTCTCACTCTTCCCTTTGTTCTACCTGCTCCACCCACCAAGTACTTCTAGCCCGATCCCCAATCCCCCTCTCTTCTACAGAGTCTTTTGACCCTCAAGACCACTCAGCCACACCTCTTTCTCCTCTTCCTTCCTCTCCCCCCACCCCCGATACTCCTCCTGCCCCAGATACACCCCCTTTGCATGGCTAGATTTAATAAGAAAAGGAGTCCTAAGTCTAAACCTAACCCAAGTCGAGCCCTCTCAATGCTCTCTCTGTGCCTTCCTAGACCAACCACCGATGGCCGCAGTCCCACTCTCATATGCCTTAAACACTTCTAAAACCTGCCCTGCCTCCTCAGTCTCTCTAGACCACGTGCCCCCTATACACCCCAAAAAATACCTGTAATCTATGCTACTATAAAGACATCTCCCACCCGACATGCAATCAAACTCATCAAATTACCTCTGACTTTACAAGTCCTCGGGGAACTTTCTTTTGGTGTAACCACACTCTAACCAACCACATCGATACCACCTCTCCGGGCCCATGTGTCCTGGCAATTCTCGCCCCACAGCTTCTAGATTACACTGAGGATGAGGTTGCCGGAATCCTTCACACTCCCCGCCAGAAGCGGGCCATCTTTCTCCTTTTTCTTATAGGCCTCTCTTTCTTCTCTTCCATAGCCGCCCTAGGAATCAGGGGAGCTGGACTCGGCTACAGCCTTAACCTATTAACCGAGCGGTATGTATTTACACATCTTCGTGCCCGTTATATGCTGCGTAATTAAAAAGGGAATTCCCTGGTTAACAGGTTAAAATGACTGAACAAATTCAAGCGGATCTAGAAAGAGGTTTCGAAAACTTGGCTGCCTCACTAGCCTCCCTACAATGACAACTCATCTCCTAGCAGAGGTTGCCCTCCAAAACCGACGGGCCTTGGACCTTCTCACCACTGAGAGAGGAGGTACCTGCCTTTTCCTCCAAGAAAAATGCTTCTACTATATCAACAAATCAGGTATAGTAGAGGAAAATATTAACTTTCTCCGAAAACTCCAGGAGAGGCTCCATAATCGCAGGCCCGAGGAAGCATCACAATTAAGCCAATGGTGGTCAACCCCCCTCTTTAACATCCTACTCCCACTTATAACTTCACTAATAGTAATTTCTCTCTTCTTACTGCTTCTCCCATGTTTTCTGAAATTTCTAAATGCACCGGTGACCGAGCTCGCCAGGGTCACCCACCACCAACTACTACTCCAAACTTACACCCCACTACCCCAAGGTGACCCCCCAGGAGGAGCACCCCAGAGGGAGAACAGCAGGAAGTAGCTACAGAAGAACACTCTTGCCCGAGAGGCCCTCCCTAAGGGTCAACCCAAAGTTACAATCAACACAAACTTTTTTCCAACTTATATTAACTAAGAGTCAGGAAATGTTAGCTCTAATTTCCATATTACTGCCCCAAGCCTCTTAAATCTTTTACTTTCATATTGATGCCCAAGCCTCTTTTGGTTTAACCTCACCCTAAACCTCTCATTTCAGGAAACCAAAACCCATCACTCCAGTCAGGCAAAACGTAATGACGGAATTACCCTAATCCACCCAAAACTGTAAATGGCCGCCTGACAAGAAAAACAAGTTTCAGGAGACCCCAGCCCCAACCAATCAAGAACTTGGGAGACCCCAGCCCCGACCAATCAAGGACGACCACCCACCCCAGCCCTAAATTTAAAAATCCTTAGTCTAGACAAGCTGGTTGCTATTTTCTCCTTAGACGTAGCCCGGCAGGTCTTTTCCTCAATAAACCTGCATTCTTCTGGTTACTCAGCACTGCCTCGTTCTTACAATTTTGGCTTTATAAATTAAGACTGTTTGGGAAAATATTAAAAAGAAATGCTTTTTGGCAGGTCCAAGTTTTGTCAGCCATACTAGCAGTGAGACTGGTTATTTGCTTGTGGTTCATGTAGCAGCCCTACCTTGATCTTTCCTTGGTGAGAGGTAAAGATATTTGGAGAGCCCTGGCCAGTTTGGCTCAGCGGTTAGAGCGTCGGCCTGCGGTCCGGAGAGACCCGGGTTCGGTTCCCGCTAAGGGCACGTACTTCGGTTGCAGTTTGTCCCTGGCCCTGGTTGGTCGTGCGGGTGGCAGCCACTCGATGTGTCCCTTCGCGTCGATGTTTCTCTCTCTCTCTCCCTTCCCCTCTCTCCCTCCCACTCTATCTGTACAAAAAATGGAAAAATATCCTCAGGTGAGGATTAAAAAAAAAAAAAGAATATTTGGAGAATTCTCCTGGTAACTAAAACTATTTCCAGAGTGTTATCTGGATAGAAAAATACTCATTTGCTCTCTTTCTTTCTTGATAAAGATGAATCCCAATCTCTATTCCAATTGTGGTCACTCAGCTGTCACTTGAGATTGCTTAAACAATGAAAAGCTCTTTTTTTTTTTTTTATCCTCACCCGAGGAGATTTTTCCATTTTTTGTACAGATAGAGTGGGAGGGAGAGAGAGGAAGAGAGAGAGAGGGAAACATTGATGTGAAAGGGACACATCGAGTGCCTGCCACCCGCACGACCAACCAGGGCCGGGGACAAACTGCAACCGAGGTACATGCCCTTAGTGGGAACCAAACCTGGGTCTCTCCGGACTGCAGGCGGACGCTCTAACCGCTGAGCCAAACCGGCCAGGGCAAGCTCTTTTTTTTTTTTATCCTCACCTGAGGATCCATTTTTTGTTCAGATAGAGTGGAAGGGAGAGAGAGAAGAAGAGAGAAAGAGAGAGAGAGAAACATCGATGTTAAAGGGACACATCGAGTGGCTGTCACCCACATGACCAACCAGGGCTGGTTGCAAACTGCAACTGAGGTACGCACCGTTAGTGGGAACCAAACCCAGGTCTCTCTGGACCGCAGGCCGATGCTCTAACTGCTAAGCCAAACCAGCCAGGGCAAAAGCTCTTGAGACTTATATAGACTAACCGGAGGAAGTTGCTGAGGCCACTGGACTGCCAGGCTGTGGACCACAGGGTTCCAGTGGGCAAGCCACCATAGAGGATCCTGTTCAAGATGGGCTGGCTTGCCCTGGCCGGTTTGGCTCAGCGGTAAGAGTGTCGGCCCATGGACCAGAGAGTCCTGGGTTTAGTTCCCGCTAAGGGCATGTACCTCAGTTGCAGTTTGTCCCCAGCTCCAGATGGGGCCGGGTGGTTGGCAGCCAGTCAATGTGTCTCTCTTACATCAATGTTTCTCTCTTCCTCCTTCTCTCCCTCCTTCTCTATCTGAAGACAAATGTAAAAAAATGTCCTCGGGTGAGGACAAAAAAAAAAAAAAAAAAAAGATGGGGTGGCTTCACCAGCCACCCCTGGAACCGAGAAATCTAAGAAAGCCCATTCTGACCTGGCTGGGAGCTGTACAGCCTGGGAGTTTACCTCAGAAATGTTGTTCATTCTTCTAATGTGAGAACAGGGAGGGACTGCTTGACATCATGGAAAGTTTAATGACTTGATTATTGGAGTATCGCCAGTGTGACCATCTTTTTGCAATCCCCAGCCCACATTCCTCCTCCTTGCCCAAAACCTTTTTACAATCCCCCCACCCCCATTCCTCCCCGCTTACCTATAACAATTTTACCCATTTTTTCTCTCTTTTTGCCTAACTGCATTTTCTTACATAGTCATTGTTTCTCTACCCTTTAAAAGCAGCTGGCAAGTGTGGGGGAGGGGGGGACAGAGCAGATTTTACAGGATGACCCACTGCTCTCTCATACTGCCAGCAATATTGGAATAAACATCTAGAAACAAATTTTTAAAATACACTAACTGGAAAACCCTACCTCTTGACAATGTCTACCAAGATTGCTCTTAGTTCCTATCTCATTGGACCCTGACTTAGTTGTAGCTATTTTCTGCTTCCTCCTCTGCAGGCTCACTTAGAACTAGATCCTTTGGGAAGCCAGAAGAGTCTGCTAACTCCTGCTTTTGTATATTATCAGTGTCTGAGTTATAGAATAAAACACCTACAGTTTCCTGATCCTGTGTGTAAACTACCTTGGCTTGTTCTTTCCCCAGTACCACTTCAGGGTGTTGTTTATGCTTTGCTTTATTTTGTTTTTACCAACAGGAGGGGAAAGCAAGATTGAGAATAATCAGCAGCTAAGTCTAGAATCTCTAAGATTTGAAGAGCTTGCCCTAGAAAAAGATTCCACTGGTGTGCCTTTTGTCTGTTACCCAGAAAAATCCTCTGAGGATGGAGTTGGAGTCCTCGAAAGGAAAATATCAAGTGGAACTTCTGCTTGCAAGAAAAGTTTCACGAGCCTTTTAGTTACCATTGAGAACCATATCCCATTAATAAACTTTCTCAATGTTTAGAAACCAGAGCACTTTCTGAAATTCTTGAATTTCCTGGGGAAGAAGCCAGAAATTTATACAAATGTCCTGAATGTGACTAAAGCTTCTGTGATAATTCATACCCTGTTTTGCATCAGAAAACTCACTTAGGAGAGAAAAAGTATAAATGTGATGCCTGTGGAAGATTCTCAGTTATAGAGCAAACCTGAGTACACATAGGTTCATACTGGTGAGAAGCCCTGTAAGTGTGCTGAGCGCAACAGCAGCTTCTGCCAGTACTCCCATTTATTTCAGCATATGAATGTCCATATAAAGGAGAAACCCTAGCCCAGCCAATGTAGCTCAGTGGTTGAGTGTTGACCCATGCACCAAGAGGTTGCCAGTTCGACTCCTGGTTAGGGCGCATGCCTGGGTTGTGGGTCAAATCCCCAGTGGGGGGCAAGCAGGAGGCAGCCAACCCATGTTCTCTCTCATTGATGTTTCTATCTCTCTCTCCCTCTCCCTTTCTCTCTCTCTAAAAAATCAATTCAAATTTTTATTAGAAATAAAAATATATAGAGAAACCTACACATGTAGTATATGTGGAAAAATTTTTATGCGGCTCCCAGGATTAGCACACTCACACAAAAAAAAGCCCATGAATGTACCAGCTCTGGTAAATTTCTGGTCAGAAAACAAATTGCTTTGCATGAGAATATGCACACATCTGCCACCCAATGTCAGTACACTCAGTGCATGAAATGCTTTAGGCAGCCCTCACGTCTTGCTCTCCCCGAGTAGGACCACAAAAATGAGTCTGGAGATTGCAGGGAAAATTTGCTTTTGTTCTCACAATTCAAACTCTTAAAATGTCCCAAATGTACAATGAGTTTTCTTCCTATCTCTGGACGTATTTCTCATCAAATTATTCATAAAGAAGTAAAGTTCCATAAACGCAAACCATGTGCAAAAAGTCTTACTTTGGAATCAGCTTGCAAGAAGAGCCACATAGGAGAGGAATCTTTTAAATGTACCGTGTGTAAGGAGAAAATGAACACATGGGACTACATCAAACTCAAAAGCTTCTGCACAGCAAAGGAAACAACCACCAAAATGGAAAGGCAACCCATTCTATGGGAGAGCATAATTACCAACGATACATCAGATAAGGGGTTAATTTCCAAAATATATAGAGTGCTCATACAACTCAACAAAAAGAACCCAATTAAGAAATGGACAGAGGGCCCTGGCTGGTTTGGCTCAGCGGTTAGAGTGTCGGCCCGTGGTCCAGAGAGACCTGGTTTTGGTTCCTGCTAAGGGCATGTACCTCGGTTGCAGTTTGTCCCCGGCCCTGGTTGGGTCATGTGGTTGGTGACCACTCGATGTGTCCCTTTCACATTAATGTTTCTCTCTCTCTCTCTCTCTCTCTCTCCCTCCCACTCTATCTGAACAAAAAATGAAAAACTATCCTTGGGTGAGGATAAAAAAAATGGGCAAAGGAACAAAATAGACACCTCTCCAAACAGGACATACAAATGGCTAAGAGACATATGAAGAAATGCTCAACATCACTAATCATCAGAGAGATGCAAATTAAAACAACATTGAGGTATCACCTCACACCTGTCAGAATGGTCGCCATCAACAAATCATCAAACAACAAGTGTTGGCGAGGGTGTGGAGAAAAGGGGACTCTAATACACTGCTGGTGGGAATGCAGACTGGTGCAGCCACTATGGAAAACAATATGGTGTTACCTCAAAAAATTAAAAATTGAACTTCCATTTGACCCAGTGATCCCACTTCTAGGAATATACCCTAAGAAGCCTGAAACACCAATCAAAAAGAATATATGTACCCCCATGTTCATAGCAGCACTATTTACAATAGCTAAGATCTGGAAACAGCCCAAGTGTCCATTAGTAGACGAATGGATAAAAAAGCAGTGGTATATATACACAATGGAGAACTATGCAGCAGTAAGAAAGAAAGATCTTTTATCCTTTGAGACGACATGGAGGGACCTGGAAAGTATTATCCTAAGCAAAACAAGCCAAACAGAGAAAGACAAGTATTATATCATCTCACTTATTTGTGGAATATAATGAACATAACAGTCTGAGGAATGGGGTAGTCCCAGAGATGTGGAAGTGGGGTACAGACTGACAATCCCCAGAAGAGGGGGTGGGGGGGAAGAGATAAACCACAGAACTTATATGCACATATGCATGAACAATGGACATGGACAACAAAGCTGGGGACAGGGCGGAGAGGGAGGGGAAGGGGGAATCAGTGGGGGGAAAAGGAGAAACATCTGTAACAAAAATAAATAAATACATTAAAAAAAATAAAAATAATAAATGTACCGTGTGTGGGAAAAGTTTCAGGCTGAATATGCATCTCCTTGTTCATCAGTGAACCCATACAAAAACATCATGTAGATATAGCAAATTTTCATTAATGCTCGTGCTTCTCAGTATCTATACTAAAAATGGGGGAACAGTTAGCCCTGGCAGGTGTGGCTCAGTGGTTAAGAGGGTCGGCTGCACACCAAAGTGTCGTGGGTTCAATATCCAGTCAAGGGCATGTACCTGGGTTGCAGGTTCAATCCCCTGCCCTGGGCCAGGGCATGTGTGTGAGGCAACCAATCGATGTATCTCTCTCATATTGGGGTGTTTCTCTCTCTCTTTCTCTCTCTCTCTCTCTCTCTCTCTCTGTCTCTCCCCCTCCTCCCTCTCTTCCACTCTCTGAAAAGTCAATGGAAAAAAAAAAATATCCTCAGGTGAGGATTAACAGCAACAAAAATTACCCTATATGTGCCAGGCATTGGGCTAAGTGCTTTACAAACATTCCATGCACTATATCATTTAGTTTTTACCACAACCTTGATTTAGGCACTATGATTTCTATTTTATAGTCAAGGAGGCATAAACAATGCCATAGCTAGAGAATGAAGCCAGGATTCTAACTCAGTAACTCAATTACTGTTTGAATTCCTGCCCGGCAGGTGTGGCTCAGTGGTTGAGGGTCACCCATGCACTGAAAGGTCACAGATTCAATTACCAGACAGGGCACATGCCCAGGTGGCAGGCTCAATCCCCTGTAGGGGGTACGCAGGAGTCAGCTGATGGATGTCTCTATCTCTCCCTCTCTCTTGTTCTCTAAAAATCAATACATATTTTTAAAAATAAAATGAAATTTGTTTGTACGAGCTGGAGAACACCACACATTTTTTTTTTTTAATTCAGTTTTCATTAAAATAAAGGCTATTGCTAGAGTGCTTTTAATTTTGTTTATATGGTTTCCAAGGAAATTTTAAAAGGAGGAGAATTAATTTTTTTTTTTTTTGCCACGTCTGCAGATATTGCATCTAGGAAAGTAAACACTTTTGTATATCTGGGTTATACATTTTTTGGCTATAACTATCTGAATATATTTGTATGAGTTATTGTTTTACATGTGAATTTCTGGAAGGGTTTAGAAGCTTCTTTTTTCACCCTGTGTGAAAAGTTCCCAAATGGGTGGGGACTAGTTAGTATCATGATGGCTATTAGTATCTGTGGAGTTCCATTCTCAGATCTGATGCTATTGACCTCTGTGCTTCTAGTGTTTAGAAGGAATTTTGGCAATCTGACTATAGTCCTCTCTGGTGCCTGGACTTGATGAAGGAAAAGATTCTTGCTCCTCTCTAAGACAATTTACCTCCAGTCTCTATAAAAATACATGAAAAATAGCCCTGGCTGGTTTGGCTCAGCGGTTAGAGCGTTGGCTTGCGGTCCAGAGACCCAGGTTCAGTTCCTGTTAAGGGCACGTACCTCAGTTGCAGTTTGTCCCCGGCCCTGGTTGGGTCGTGTGTGTGGCAGCCACTCAATGTGTCCCTTTCACGTCAATGTTTCTCTCTTTCTCTCTCTCTCTCTCTCCCTCCCACTCTATCTGAACAAAAAATGGAAAAATGTCCTCAGGTAAGGATAAAAAAACAAACAAAAAAATACATGAAAAATAGTTGTTTAGTGAGCATGCTACATACTTTAGGTATATTACGTAATTTAATCTTCAGAATAAATCTATGACAAAGAAAGGACTATCTCATTTCATAACTAGAAACTGAAGTTCACAAAGACTAAAATCAGTACCTTTACCAAGACACAAAAATAGCAGCGTGGGTCTCTCTGATGCCAAAGGCTGTGCATTCTGCGACCCTGTATTATATGTTGGCATTCGTTATCATATGTTAGCACTGGAAGCATCTGGGGGAGGCTGAAACAGATGAGTAAGGATGGTCATCATGGAGGCTATGCTGCACACACATATCCTGGAGCCTCTTCACACTCCTTTTGCACTTTATCCCATGCCTGACTTACATGTATGGCTATAAACAAAAACAACAGCCCTGGACGGTTTGGTTCAGCGGTTAGTGTTGGCCTGCGGTCCAGAGAGACCTGGGTTCGGTTACTGCTAAGGGCACGTACCTCGGTTCCAGTTTGTCCCCGGCCCTGGTTGGGTCATGTGGGTGGCAACCACTCGATGTGTCCCTTTCACATCGATGTTTCTCTCTCTTCCTCCCACTCTATCTGAACAACAACAACAACAACAAAAAGGAAAAATGTCCTCGGATGAGGATAAAAAAAAAAAAAATCAGAAAAACTCTATAGGACTTCAAGTTCAAACTCCCATCCCTATGATCAGATCAGAGATTGCAAAATGTAGAGTACAGTCCTTAGAATTTTAGTTTAAAAAATTTTTTTCTCCTCTTCAAAGAAAAATACATACTGAAAAATGTTAGAGTTTAACCAAAATACTTCACAATACATGGGTCTGTAGATACTGCTGTTATATGTAAATACTGGAACATAATATTAAATAGATGGTTTTTTATTTTAAATAATAACCAAAAAATTTTGTAAATATGCATTTCTAAAATTTCTCTTTAAAACGAAACTGTGTACCTATCAGCAAAACAGCATTTAAAAGTGCTTTAGATTGGGATGTGAGAATGGAATATTAGGGTCTCTAACAGTGATTATTAATGAAAATAGCATTATTACAATAGAATTCAGGTGTTAACAGTTACTTTTTTATTTATTTATTTATTTATTTACTTATTTTTTATCCTCACCCCAGGACATTTTTCCATTTTTTGTTCAGATAGAGTGGGAGGGAGAGAGAGGAAGAGAGAGAGAAACATCGACGCAAAAGGGACACATCAAGTGGCTGCCACCCACACGACCATCCAGGGCTGGGGACAAACTGCAACAGAGGTACACATCCTTAGCGGGAACCAAACCCGGGTCTCTCTGGACCGCAGGCCGACGCTCTAACCGTTGAGCCAAACTGGCCAGGGCAACAGTTTATGTTTTATAATTAAAGAAATTGTGGAATTTAGTTATTCTTGAAGGAGCTGGACTCAAAATAGTTTTGTTTAGAGTTTTGTTGCAATAGGTAATGAATAGCCTATTCACATCACCCCATTTAACATAGAAAATGACTAACCCAGTAATTCAGTGAGTTAAAACCAAAAACAAGTGACGTTTCGCAGTAAATGCTGTTTGAGTTTTTGACTCCTGAGATTCTATATAATTAAGTAGCATTGTTTTGATGAGTGTCACAATCTGATACTGCAAATTTTGCTCAAAGTAATCTGCCAATTTAATGCATATGTGCAAAGCAGGTTATAGTTTGTCTGAAGAATCTATTTTGAATTGTTCACTAGTTATTTCTATAGGATTTCAGTAGAAAAGTGTCTTTGTTTTGACCATTTGTTTAAAAAGTAACTAAATTATTTTCATTAGAAGTGTGTATATTTATCTGTTTTAGTTTTGTAGCTTGAGAGAGCTACTGATCTGATAACAATATAACCATTACCCATCTTTTCAGGCCCATCTGACTAGAGGTGTTCTATCTTTTAATTTTGACATTCCTCCTTGCATTAACAGCCTGGTACTAGAGTATAGGGATATGACATACATGTACATTTCTGAAAATATGCTGTACTCTCTAGTTCCTTTGGATACCTCTTAAGTATGTTTGTTGTAATGCACTTGTACTGTTTGTTTAATATTTTGATTTTAGTGTTTTTGGTGTTTTCTCATGAGGTTTAGCTCTGGATTATAAGCTCTTACTAGGCAGTGATTATGCTGTGCAATTTGACATCTAATAAATACTTTTTTTATGATGATGTCAATGAGGAGAATTTTTTTTTTTTTTTACACTTAAGTGGTTTTAGACGACAATGAGGTGAATTTTGAAAACTGTTGGGATTGTGGTTTAGAGAGGGCCCTTTAATAATGGAGGTAGAGTCATTTGATCCCTGGAACTCAAAAGAAAATTCCAGTGCTTCCCTGGGAGACAGCACTAGACGTCCAGGGCCAGGTACCAGCAGCCACGCGTGATTAGCCCGTGTGGGTGCTGCCGGAGTAGTGGGTGAATGGTGAGGGTACGCTGGCAGAGGCTCCCACAAATCTTTGCGCGGCCTTGGAGAGCCCTTGCGACTTGCGCCACCAGCCGCAGAGGCCTGCGAAGTGCCAATGAGACCGGAAGCACTAGAATTGCCTGCAAGATTGGGAACCGAAATTCGAAATTCGCCAGGTCTCTTCCAGCGTCCTTTCCGGGTGGTGCGGCTGCGCATGTCTGGGGCACTTCGGGTTCGGTGGGAGGTGGAGACCCAGTGAAGAGCTTGGCAGGGCCCCCATCTCCACCCCCCCCCCCCCCAAAGCAGACTCCGCAGAAGCCTGGGGACCGGGGCCAGAGTGTTTGCCGAGGGACTCCTCAGGCCTCTCTCCGCACCAGCAGGAGGGTAACGCGGGTATGGGTGTCCAGGGCCAGCCTGAATTGGTTCCACCACGCTAGGCACTGCCCACGCCAGGGACCGAAGAAAGATCACTGAGCGACTTCCCTGGCCCTACTTCCGCTTTGGCAACGAGGAGCCCAACCTGTGGGTCTCTGGCGTGTTGCACTGTGTTTCTCACTTGCCCAGGGCAGAGGATTTTTCTTTCTAGAACCAACGCTAGTCTCTTCGTCGGCTTTCTGTGTACTCTGCAGCCAAATTCTAAAATGCCTCTGGTTACTGAAGAGTGTATCCTGGATTCACCTAAGTACTTGTCCCCTGCTACCCCAAGGGAGTTTAGCCACTTCCATGACAAAAAGACCTCACTTTATATCTAGCCCAGATTTCTCCTCTTCCCTGCACTCTAGATCCCAATATTCACGTGCCTAGGAGGGATCTTCTTTGTAGGTCTCTGAGCCATGAAAACATGCCCCCAAACCAACTCCTGCTTTTAGCCCCTGATTCGTTTGCCTCCAGTGTGTGAAACTACATCCACACAATTGCTCATGCTGGAACACACACACCATCTACCTCTAAAACTCATTAATTCGATCAAGTCCTGTGGATTGTACATCAAACATAGCTCTCAAACCTAACTGCTTCTACCTCCACTGTCGCTATCCTTATCCATTATTACTGCCTGGGATGACTAAATAGCTCTTTATCCTCTCTCTCATCACTCTGTTCTCTGCCAGCACAGCACATCTGATCATGTCACCATCCAACCTGACATCTTCCACTGGCTTCCCATTATCCTTCGGATAATGTACAAAATTTTCAATTTGACCTCCCTGTTACTTCTCTGCCAGCTCCAACCAGCTGTTCTATTCTTTATTCTGTCTGTTTCTTGCCTTCTAGTTGCACTGACTTTTTTACAGTTCATCAAATATACCAAGCTATTTAGTTCTTCAAGAATTGTGAACATCACCTGGCTGGTTTTGTACAGTGGTTAGAGAGGCAGCCTGTGGCCAAAGGGGTGGGTTCGATTCCCTGTCAAGGGCATGTACCTGAGTTGCAGGTTTGATCCCTGGCCCTGGTCCAGGTCATGTGGGAGGCAACCAATCAATGTGTCTCTCACATCAATGTTTCTCTCTCTCTCTTCATTCCTCTCTCCCTTCCATTGATCTAACAATCAATGGGAAAATATCCTCAGGTGAGGATTAACAAAACAAAACAAACAAATAAAAAGAATCGTGAACAGCCCTGGCCGGTTTGGTTCAGCGGTTAGAGCGTCGGCCTGCGGTCCTGAGAGACCCGGGTTCAGTTCCCGCTAAGGGCGCGTACCTCGGTTGCAGTTTGTCCCCGGCCCTGGTCGGTCGTGCGGGTGGCAGCCACTCGATGTGTCCCTTCACATCGATGTTTCTCTCTCTCTCTCTCTCTGTTCCTCTCTCTCCCTCCCACTCTACCTGAACAAAAAATGGAGAAGTGTCCTCGGGTGAGGATAAAAAGAAAAAAAAAAAAGAATCGTGAACATACTTTTTCTTTTACCTGGAACATACCCCCATCTCTGCTTCCTTTTCTTTTATTGTTGTTGTTGTTGTTGTTATTATTATTATTTAGGTCTAGATAGAAGCAACAGGAGAGAACCTTGAGGGTGGAAGGGGGATGAGCCTAGGCTGGACTGCTTTGGTTCACTAAGAAGTCAGAGAAAAAGGGACCTTGGGGACAGGTTCAAGGGGTTGTCCTTGCTCTGCTCATGTCTATTTAACTGCCTACCACATCTCCCCCTCAAGGATCTTGGCTCTGAATTCTTTCAGAGAAAAGGGGTGCAGGATCTCTTCTGTAGCTGCTTCCTGCTGAAGAGGAGCAAAGTTTTCCTTCAGATCCAAGAGATCCTTGCTCTCTGTCAGATGGACGTTGAAGCCTGGGAACGAAAGGAGGTGGCGATGGTATCTAGAGTATCTAGAGGTGGTTTTCCCTGAGTACAAGTAGGACTTGTAACCCAAATCCACCAGATGCAAAGTGAGGAACTGGTGGGGCACAAGGGGTCGCTGCTGGTACCTACCACTGGTCCAAGAGTCTGCAAAGTGGTCTTGGGTGGGCTTCTCCAGAATCCTGCCACACGATCCAATCATGGCACCATAATGTTGTGGGTGGTAGGAATGGCACCAGGTGTTAGACCTATGGGGCCAGACTGGACCTGAGTTCAGCAACCTCAGTACTTGAGGTCTGGCTAGGAAAGAATTCAGAGCCACGATCCAAACTATAAGAGAACATTCATTTGGAAAATCACAGAGGTAGAAGTAATTTGTAGCCCTGGCCGGTTTGGCTCAGCAGTTAGAGTGTCGGCCTGTGGTACGGAGAGACCCAGGTTCGGTTCCTGCTAAGGGCACGTACCTTGGTTGCGGTTTGTCCCCAGCCCTGGTTGGGTCGTGTGGGTGGCAACCACTCGATGTGTCCCTTTCATGTCGATGTTTCTCTCTCTCTCTCCCTCCCTCTCTATCTGAACAAAATATCAAAAATTGTCCTCGGGTGAGGATAAAAAAAAAAAAAAAAGAAGTAATTTGTAAAATAAGTGGGCTTAGGAAACAAATTATAGAGGTAAAGAAAGGGCCCTTGGAGCTTAGAAGCGCGGAAGGTAAAGGTGATATGCCTGGGGAAAGGAGGAAGGAGGAAGGGAAAGGTGCGGGCATGCTCCTGGGAGAGCTCCTCTGCCTCCTTTATTTTGCCCTCCTCATAGCACTTACCCTGCTTGTAATTTAATAGTAATTATGTAAACAGTGGTTTAGTGTCTGGGGCGGAAGGGTGGTGGTGAGGAGGCAGGAACCATACACATGGCATTCTTTGGCCTGAACACTCACACTCACCATGAACTATACTTCTCTGCAGTATCACTTCCTGAGTTCTGTCATTTCCTAAAATTGTGTCACAAAATCCATCAACTCAGACCTTTCCTCATGATGATGAAAATATACTATTCTTGTCCTCTCCTGACAAGGCAGGTACCTTACCCCTACCCTCCACAACAGCCATGCCCATGTCCCATACCTGTGTCCTCATACCTCCCAGTGGCACCCAGGTGAGCCTTAATTTGTAACCTTCATCTTTGGAATGTTCTGCCCTCCTTAAAGCTGCTCCTGTTGGGGATGCCCTCCCTCTGCCACCCACATCTCTCCCATTTTTTAGACAAGCCCTTCCTTAGACCTCTGCACCTATACTTGCTAGCAGATACTCCAGAAACACTAGTGTATGGCACTATTCTCACAAGATTCTGGGCCCTCTGACAAACTTTTCATCATCTTTTTGAAAATAATGTTTTGCAAAAAGTAAGGAGCACATTATTCACAATAGCCAAAAGATAGAAACCACGATGTCTGTTGACAAATGAACGGTTGACAAATGTGGTCTATACAATGCAATATTATTCAGCCTTAAAAATGAAGGAAATTCTGATACATTCTACAACATGGATGAGCCTTGAGGACATTGTGCTAAGCAAAATAAGCAAGTCACAAAAAGACGGTATGATTCCACTTATATGAGATACCTAGAGTAGGCAACTTCATAGTGACAGAAAGAATGGTGGTTACAAGGGCTTGGGGAGGGAGGAGGGCATAGGGAGTTGTTTAATGGGAACAGAATTTTGGAAGATAAAAAAGTTCTGGAGATGCATAGTGGTGGATGGCTGCACACCATTGTAAATATACTTAATGCCACTGAAGCGTGCACTTCCAATGGTTAAAATAGTAAATTTTAGATTATTTATATTTTATCAAAATAAAAAATAAATTTAAAAATCCAATGTAAAAAAAAAAGTAAGGAGCGGCATAAGGACAATAAAAATAAGGGCTGCATCTGCTTCGGGGCACCTTTCTCTAGGACATCATTTTATTCATAAACAACCCTTTAGAGAAATTCTCTCTTTCCAGAACATTGTCTACTGTGACCACAGTGTAAGCAAGTGTCAAATCCCTTGAGTCCCTAGGGCCTCTTTGTTCATTCCAGGCACAAGTGTTTTGAAGATCAGACAGGACATTTCAAGATGCTCAGTTTTACTGACACATAATTCATCCTTCTTTCATATGATATTTCCCAAAAAAACAAAATGCTTTCACATACACGTTCCCTTCATCAGTCATGTAAGTGGAAGAAGAAGGCTTGGCAAATTTAAGTGACACATCCAGGTCACGAGGCTGGAGAATGACAGAGTTGAAAACAAAGCCATCCCTTGGTCTTAGCTTGGTACAAAGTTCACTCCTCAGATTTATTTATGAAGCTGCCTCAGATTCAACTAAGCCCAAGTTACCCTGAGGACCAAGGTAGATGCTTGGGGTTCCGCTAGCTGGCTCTGCCCTGATCTGGTCTCAGATGAGTTTCTAGATCCAGGAATGACATTAGGAGAGGTCTGCCTCACATTTCTGTTTCACTGGCTATTTGGGAATTGTGACTGTATTGGTCATTTTTGTATTTTGGCAGGTGGTAGCTGCTTTAAAGAGATGTATTACAATTGTGCATAAAAGTATATTACAGCAGAATGGGAGAAAAATATTTGAAAGTCATATATCTGAAAAGGACTTGATTCCAGAATATATAGAGGACTCCTACAACTCAACAATAAAAAGACAATAAAAGGCCCTAGCTGGTTTGGATCAGCGGTTAGAGCGTCGACCTGTGGTCCAGAGAGACCCAGGTTCGGTTCCCACTAGGGGTGCATGCCTCGGTTGCAGTTTGTCCCCGGCCCTGGTTGGTCATGCGGGTAGCAGCCACTCGATGTGTCCCTTTCACATCGATGTTTCTCTCTCTCTCTCTTCCTCTCTATCCCTCCCACTCTATCTGAACACAAAATGGAAAAAAATGTCCTCGGGTGAACATTAAAAAAAAAAAAAAAAAAGACAAAAGGGCAGAGATTTTGAGTATCCATTTATATTTATATAAAGAAGATACACTAATGGCCAGTAAGCATCATTAACCAAGAGGGAAATGTAAATTAAAACCACAGTGAGTACCACTTCATATCCACTAGCATGGCTATAATAAAAAGGACAGATAGTAAGTGTTGACAAGAATGTGGCAAATTAGAACCCTCATACACTGCTAGTAGGGATGTAAAATGGAGCAGACCCTGTGAAAAACAATTTGTCAGTTCCTCAAATGTTTAAACATTGAGTTACCATATAACCTTCCCATGTATATACCCAAGAAAAATGAAAGTATATGTTCACAGAAACACCTGTACATGAATGTTCATAACACCATTATTTATAATGGCCAAAATGTAGAAACAACCCAAATGTACATCAATTGATAAATGGATAAACAAAATATGATCTAACCATACAATAAAAAGCATGCAGTAATGATACTTTCTATAACATGGATGGACCTCAAGGATATTGTGTTGAGTAAAAGGGATGGGGGCTCAAGGGGCACAGGGTTGGGGAGTGACTGTTAATGATGATGGGATTTCCTTTTAGGCTATTAAAAATGTTCCAAAATTTGTCATGGCTGGTTTGGCTCAGTGGTTGGAGCGCCAGCCCATGGATTGAAGAGTTGTAGTTTCAATTCCTGGTCAAGGGCACGTACCTGGATTGCAGATTCGACCCCTGGCCCCAGTCAGGGTCATGTGGGAGGCAACCAATTAATGTGTCTCTCTCATATCAATGTTTCTCTTTCTCTCTCCCTTCTATTCTATCTAAAAAAAAAAAATCCTTGGGTGAGAATTAACAACAATAAAATTGCGGTGATGGTTGCACAACTCTATGAATATACCATAATTATTAAATTGTATTGAATTTTGCCCTGGCCAGTGTGGCTCAATTGGTTGGAGCGTTGCCTAGTACACGGAAAGGTCACAGGTTTGATTCCCAATCAAGGCACATACCCAGGTTGTGGGTTCAATCCTGGTCAGGGTGCCTATGGGAGGCAACTTGGATAGATGTTTCTCTCTCTCTCTCTCTCTCTCTCTCTCTCAAATCAATAAAAACATATCCTCAGGTGAGGATTTTTAAAAAAGTTTAAACTGTATTGAATTTTTTAAAAACAGCACTTTAAAAAAAAATATATATATATATATATTTATTTATTTATTGACTTTTAGAGGGAGAGGGAGAGAAACATCAATGTAAGAGTGAAACATCAATCAGCTGCCTCCTGTATCCCTCCTACCAGGAATCAAACCAGCAACCCTTTGGTGCACAGGACAAGGCCCAACCCAACCCAGCCATACTGGCTATGGCTGTATTGAATTTTATGATATGTGAAATAAATCTCAATGAAGCTGGAGGAAATAGCATTTCTGTTTTAGAAACATCTAGGGGAAATTTCAACACTGTCTATTGGATGGTATTAGGGAGTTGTTAATTTTGTTGGGAATGATGATGGTATCATGGGATGGTTTTTACAGGTCCTTATCTGCTGTAGGTTGAAAATACTTTTCAGAGTAATCTACAAAGTCCAGACCCTCCCCTACCCACACATTTGCACGGATGCTTCCCTATTCCCTATCTCCCTGAGGGTAGCCAGAGAATCAAATTACCTGAGTAAGAGTCATTCCACCCCAACATGAATAAGTACAGGGCAAATCCAGAAAGATGGTGAATCTTACAGGCTGTTCCATGTGAGAGGTCTGCACATGAGAAGAGAAATATTATTTTCTTACATAGTGTGTCTGATTGCAAGCCAGCAGATCAGTGTTTTGTGCTGAGACCCTCTAGTGGAACCACACGTGGGTGAGGGGGACAGGGAGAACCTATATCTGAAGAACTGAGTGCAGTCCTGGCAGGTGTGGCTCAGTTGGTTGGAGTGTCATCTCATACACTGCAGGTAGTGGGTTCGATTCTGGTCAGGGCACATACCCAGGTTGTGGGTTCAATCCTGGATCGGGGTGTGAATGAGAGGCAACTGATTGTTTCTCTCTCACACTGATGTTTCTCTCTCTCTCTCTCTCTCTCTCTCTCTCACACACACACACACATCCTCTCTCTAAAATAAAATAAAATAAAATAAAATAAAATAAAATAAAATAAAAAATATCCTCGAGTGAGGATTAAATAAAACAAGAACTGGATACAGACCTGCAAATGTGGCTGGACACCCAGGAGCCTTCTTCCAGGCCTTCAGACCATCATGAGCACTCACCACCTTATCTGCCAAAGGAAGACTAGGTTGGGGGAGGTGAGGTAGCATCACCTTTTGGAAATGAGTGATAGTCAGAGTGGCGATTTTGTCACCTTTATTCAAGGTCCACAATTGAACAGGTACCCAAAAACATTAAGATTCAACAATTAATTTGTAAACAGAAGAGAGAAAACACATACACAACAGTTTCAAAATATACCAAAGAAATAAAGCTCTTATTTAAGGAAGAGTTCCTGTCCCAAATCTTATAAATAAGAAAAGTGGAAATCTGTTGCTTCATGTTTAGAAGAGATCTTTGATTAACTGAGTTGATTCAATAGATGGGTGTGGTCAGCTGAATCACGGCCCCCCAAAAGTGTCCACATCCTAATCCCTGCAACCCATGAATATTACCTTATATACAAAAGGAATTTTGCAGATATGATTAAATTAATGATCTTGAGATGGGGAGATTACCTTGGATTATCTAAGTGAGCCCAATATTATAATATTCGTAATATTCCTTATAAGAGGGAAGCTAGATAGTCAGAATCAGAGGAGAAGGTGATATGATGACAGAGACTGGAGGGCTACACTTTGAAGATGGAGGAAGGGGCCACAAACCAAGGAATACAAACAGCCACTGGAAGCTGAAAAACACAAGGGAACAAGATTCACCCCTGAGAGCCCCCAGAAGGAACCAGGCCTGCTTACACCTTGATTTCAGCTCAGTGAAACTGATTTTGAACTTCTGACCTCTGGAACTGTAAGAGATGTTGTGCTATTTTAAGCCACTCAATTTGTTGTTGTCTGTTACAGCACCCATAGGAAATTAACACAGATATAATGAATAGGATTAGGAAAGTTATTAAGAAACAATAGTGAAATTGGCGTGGAAAAAGGTAGGGCAAAGTAGAAACAGGAGGAACCAAGAGACCCTGACCAGTGAGAGGCAACAGAAAAGAGTGAGGTATGGTCCAGGCCTAATAATGAAGATAAACTCTTCTAATATCTAATGTCATTGTTGGGAAGGGGACTGTGGATTAGAGTCTAAAGAGCCACCAAAAATTATGATGAAGACTACTGGCTTCCATTAAGTCCACCTCTGCCCCAAAGACAAGAGGCTTCATCCACTGCATTCAACAGATTGTCACCAGGATCTTTGACTCTGGCAGAAATGGGCCCTGAGGGTAAAGCAGGGGCCCTCAGTTCTTCAGTTACTGACACCTATTTCTCTAGGCTACATATGGGTTAAATCCAACAGCTAAAATGGTGGTAAAACAAGGTTCTTGTCCTTAAAGACCTTTTTTTATGTACGGTACAGTTCCCCAAGCCTAGCACTATTGACATTTGAGATGAGATAATTCTGTCATGGGGGCCATCCTGTGCACTATAGGATGTCTAGCCATACTCCTGGTCTCTACCCACTGGAGGCCAAGGGCTAGCCTTCCTCCCCCCAAGTCATAACCAACAATGTTTCCAGACATTGCCAAATGTCCTCTGGCAGGCAAAATGTACTCCCAGTTTGAGCACCACTGATGTGCAGAGTGGGGCAGAGAGTGACATGCCATTAAGTCTAAGTATACCTAGAACTTGTCAGAGAAGGCTTTGCAGAGCAGGCAACTCTCATGAGATGAGAGAGGGAATGGGGGTGGCAGGTCCTGAGAGCAAAGGAAACAATGTGTTTAAATACCTGGAAGGCAGGGATGCAGTTGTGTGCATTTGACCCTCTCCTGTAAGGAGGAATGTGATTTTCTTGGGGTTGGGTGTAACAGCAGCACAGGCCACAGCCCTGAGTTGACTGGCAGTGATTTTAGAATACTGATGCTTTAGGAAGAATGCTATCTATCCATTTCTGCTTGAGGTAGTATACTCGTCTACCGAAAGTTTTCTCTAAACTGAGAGATCAGCTGGCTTGCCTAGGGTGACTAAAAATTGTATAATGATTGGATTTTAATTTTTACCTTGAGAGAATAAAGGGATGGGATTAGATGATCTCTCAGGCTTAGTTCCAGAACTTTAATATAAATATATTTTGTCATTTTTAGAAACTTCATTTTGGTTTAAATTACATATTATACAATTAACCCATTTCAATAATTTTTTTAAATGCACTGAAATAATCCAGTTTTAGAACATTTTCATTACCCTGATCATTTAGCAGTCTACACCCACTTCTTGCTTCTAGTTGTAATTTTCTTTTCCAAAATCAAGGGTGCTTTGATATAAAAAGATGCCTCAATGTGTGTGTGTGTGTGTGTTTATTTTGGTAAAAGCACTGTCTAATTACCTGGAAACCCTCTCCTCACACAAACATGTTCATATTCTTCTTTCATATGTCCTTTGTTATGAATAGCCAGGAATTATATAAAGAATACTAGGGGCCCTGGCTGGTGTTGCTCGGTGATTAGAGAATCGGCCTGAGAACCAGGGGGTAGCAGGTCTGATTACAGGTCAAGGGCATGTACCTGGATTGCAGGCTCGATCCCCAGCCCCAGTCGGGGTGCGTGCGGGAGGCAACCAATCGATGTGTCTCTCTCACATTGTTTTTTTCTCTCCCTCTCTTTCCTCCTCCCTTCCTCCCTTGCACTCTCTCTAAAAATCAATGGAAAAAATGTCCTAGGGTGAGGATTAACAACAACAACAAAAGGAGACGAGAGAATTTATATTCCAATGAACTTTTGCCTTAAAATTCTTGTGGATCACCCATCTTTATTAAAGAACTGTGTGCATGACAAAGATTGCCTTGTATAACAGCAAATGTGTAACTATATATAGAATACACCTTTGAGGATAAATAAAGCAGTGCAGGAAAGATTTAACATGGGGCAGGGACACCTGCAGGATTATACTGATGCTCTCTCAGTAGTTATATTTCGCTCTCCAGCAGAGACTCCAGTTCCCTTTCAACCAATGCTCAGACTTGCCATTTCTTTACCCTGTCACTGTGCATGGTCATCTCCCCAAAAGCTTCTTCTGAGATCCCTCACCAGCAAAATGTGCGCCATCATTCTTCAGGGACCTCTTGCTTTCTTTGTAAGTCATGTAGACAGTCTTTGTGATTTATATGCAAGTAAAAGGAAGGAGAAACACAAATACCTTCCTTCTGAACAGAAAGACCAAAGCTCTGCTTTCAGTCCCCATGGTGAAGTCTGTGATGCTGGTGAAGGTTTGAGCTCTGGCGAAAGCTTTTCCCACACTGGTTGCACTGGTAAGGCTTCTCTCCTGTATGGATCCGCTGGTGCAGTTTCAGAGTTGATTGCCGCCCAAAGCAGTTTCCACATTCTCCACATGTGTAGGGTCTCTCCCCTGTGTGGACTCGCTTGTGTCTTTTCAGCTCTGAATTCCATGTGAAGCTTTTCCCACAGTCATCGCATTTGTAAGGTTTCTTCACTGAGTGGGTTGGCTGGTGACTAAGACGTTGCAAACGACTGCTCAGGTTTCTTTTACTACCTTTGCTTTTCTTCAGCTCTCTCAGTGGATGGCTTTTTAGGGGGCTACTGATATATTCCAGTTCCCTGCAATGTCTCTGGAAGTGAGTGAATGGCTTTTGAGCATTTGGGGAGCTGACCTGCCTCCGTGACAGCCGGGATTCACTCATATTTGCCCCTCTTGATTCAGGACTCTGCAGACCATTCCCTTTGGATCTGCTGGGTGACACTGTACATGGCTTTGCTCCTTTGGCCCCCTCCTGTTTCGGATTTTCCTTGTTCTCACTTTTCATTTTGGGGGCTTCTATAATTAGAAAGAATATGTTTCATTTGGGGGGGCTTCAAAGAAAGAACCTCAGCAAAAGAGTTATGAAATATATTGTAAGGTTTCTTAAACTATGGTTTTTCATTGGCAACTTGCATTAGACTCATCCAGGGCACTTGCCAAACAATCAGGCTGCTGAGTCAGAATCTCTGGGGAGTGGTACCTGAAAATCTGCACAGTTAACAGGTTCCTGGTGTGATTCTGATTTATATTAAAATTAGGAATCAAGTTTCCAACCCCCTCACTCCTTCCTAACTTTAGGAAAGGAGAAACAGGGAAAAGCAAATCCATAAGGCCTAAGCATCAACTAAGGAATGAAAAGAAGAAAAAGAGTTGGAATTTCAACTCTGCAAATACACTTTCTCTTCATGAACACTGAATGACGACCACCTGCTCTTCAAATAATTGGTAAATCCAGTGAATGTGGAATGTTCTTTCCTTATAAAAACTGACAGCATTTGTGTTTGGAACCTGGAATATGGGTTAGATATGCATCTTAATTATAGAAACTACCCAACTTCTGACCAACAGGATTGAGAATCAGGATGGAAATGAGCTGGAATGGCCTGTGGGCAAGTTATAGGATCTAGAGCTGTATTATCTCATGGAATTCCTGACAGGTGGGCAACGTGTTTGTGTTTGTGTGTGTGTGTGCGTGCGTACATGAGTGCACTAGTCAATATGGCAGTCACTACCCACATGAGTGCACTAGTCAATATGGCAGTACTTGAAATGTGATTCGTGTAACTGAGAAAGTGGGCTTTAAGCTTTTAATTAATTTAAATAAGCAGGCCATACAATTATGATCAATTGCTTTTTAACAAGGTTGTCAAAACAATTCAATGGGGGAAAGAACAGTCTTTTCAATAAATGTGCTAGGACAACTGAATTTCCAGATGGAAGAGAATGAAGTTGGACCCCTATCTCATATAAAACAAAAAAATTAACTCAAAATGGAACAAAGACTGCCCTGGTCGGTGTTGCTTAGTGGTTAGAGCACTTGCACATGGACTGAAGGGTCAAGGGTTCAATTCTGGGTAAGGGCACATACCTGGATTGCAGGTTCTATTCCTGGCCCAGGGTTGGGGAGTGTGGCAGGAGGCAATCAATTGATGTGTCTCTCTCACATCGATTAATTCTCTTTCCCTCCCTTCCTTCTACTCTATCTAAAAATCAATGGAAAGCCCAGCCAGTATGGCTCAGTGGATTGAGCATTGTCCCATGGACTGAGAGGTCCTGGTTCGATTACTCGTCAGGGCACATGCCTGGGTTGCGGGCTCAATCCCCAGTAGAGGGCGTGCACGAGGCAGCTGATCAATATTTCTCTCTCACATCAATGTTTCTATCTCTCCCGTCCTCTCTCTCTAAAAAAATCAATAAAAACATATTTCCGCCCTGGCCGGTTTGGCTCAGTGGTTAGAGCGTCAGCCTGCGATCCACAGAGACCCGGGTTCGGTTCCCGCTAAGGGCATGTACCTTGGCTGCAGTTTGTCCCCGGCCCTGGTTGGGTCGTGTGGGTGGCGGCCACTCGATGTGTCCCTTTCACATCAATGTTTCTCTCTCTTCCTCTCTCTCCTTCCTACTCTATCTGAGTAAAAAATGGAAAAATGTCCTCGGGTGAGGATAAAAAAAAAAAAAAACCAAAACATATTTCCAAGAATAAATAAATAAGTAAATCCTCGGGTGAGGATTAAAAATAAAAATTAAAAAAAATGGATCAAAGATCTAAATGTTAGAATTAAACCAATCTTTCTTTATACAAAACATAGGTGTAAATCTTTGTGACTTTAAATTAGGCAATGGTAATTTAGGTATGTGACTAAAAACACAAGCAGATAAAGAAAAAAAACAGAAAAATTGGACTTACTAAAATTAAAAACATTTTGGTTTCAAAGAATACTATCAAGAAAGTAAAAAAACAACAGCACTGGCCAGTGTGGGTCAGTGATTAGAGTGTCAGCCCAAGGATCAAAGGGGTGCAGATTTGATTCCCAGTCATGGGCACATACTGGAGTTGTGGGTTCAATCCCCAGGCCCTGTTGGGGAGTATGCAGTAGGCAATCAATCAACGTGTCTCTCTCACACTGATGTTTCTTCCTCCACCCCCTTCACTCTCTCTAAAAATCAATGGAAAAAATATCCTAGGGCAAGGATTAACAAAAAAGAAAGTAAAAAGACAAACCACAGAATAGAAAAAAATACTTGCAAACTCTACATAAAGGTCAAGTATCCAGAACGTGTAAAGAATTCTTTCAACAATAAAAAGACTAACCCAACTTCCCTGGCCGGTTTGGCTCAGTGGTTAGAATGTTGGCCCTCAGACCAGAGAGTCCCGGGTTCGGTTCCCGCTAAGGGCATGAACCTCGGTTGCAGTTTGCTCCCAGCCCGGTTGGGATCGTATGGGTGGCAACCACTCAATGTGCCTCTCTCACATCGATGTTTCTCTCTCTCTTCCTCCCTCTCTCCCTCCCACTCTATCTGAAGATAAATGCAAAAATGTCCTCGGATGAGGACCAAGGATTAAAAAAAAAAAAAAAAAAGACTAACCCAACTTAAAAATAAGCAAAGGATCTGGACAGACATTTCTCCAAAGAATATATACAATTGGCCAATAAATTCATGAAAAGATGCAACATCATTAGTTATAAGGCAAATAACTCAAACCCTCCATGATATACCACTTCTAGCTGTAATAAAAAAGACTGAGAGCCTAGCCAGTGTAGCTCAATGGTTGAGCATCGACCCATGCACCAAAAGGTCGTCAGTTTGATTCCTGGTCACGGCACATGCGCAGGTTGTGGGCCAAATGTGCAGTGGGGGGAATGCAGGAGGCTGCCAATCCATGTTCTCTTTCATCGATGTTTCTCTCTCTCTCTCCCCCTTCCTTCCTCTCTCTCTAAAATCAATAGAGAAAAAAAAAGAAAAAGACTGACAAAGCAAGTGTTAGCAAGGATGAAAGGAAAGTAGAATCCTCATAGAGTGTTGGTGGGAATGTAAAATTGCACAGCTGCTTTGGAAAACAGTCTGACATTTCCTCAAAAACTTAAATATAGTTACCATATCACCCAGCAATTCCACTCCATACCAAAGAGAAATAAAAACATGTTCACTTTTAAATAAATATTCACAGTAGCATTCATTATTCATGATAGCCCAAATGGAAACAACTCAAATATCCATCAACTGATAAACAAAATGTCCATTAATATCATATCATTTAGCCTTGTAAAGGAATAAAGTACTGACACATACTCCAACACGGATGAACCCTGAAAACATTACATTAAGTGAAAGAAGCCAGTCACAAAAGAGCATATATTGCATGATTTTAGACAATGAAATGTCCAGAATAGGCAAATCTTGAGACAAAAAGTAGACAGTGGTTGCCAGGGACTAGTGATTACTAATAGGTATGGGTTTCTTTTTTGAGGTTATGAAAATATACAGATATTAGTAGTGATGGTTGCACAACTATCTAATCATACTAAAAACCATTGTAATTTTACTAAAATTCACACTTTAAAAGAGTGAATTTTATAATATGTGAAGTATATCTTAATAAATACAATTTAAATAGTTGCATGTGGCTAGTGGCAACTGTATTGGACAGTACAGCTCTGAAGGAAAACAATGTTGAGTCTTAGGGATGAGAAGCATGAGAATCTACACTCGGGAATCAAATGAAAGAATAGAGACTGCACATACATCCATTTGCCTCTGCTGAGGCAGGAGAAGGGAGTGTGTCTGTCCACTTTATTCAGGACCATGAGGGCCACAGATTATGGGGCAGGATCTCAGCCAGGGTCACAGTGATTTTCTACTGGATGCCCCAGTTCTTCTCTATTCTTGAGTTCTAAGAATAATCAAACCAAAGTGTTTCACTGACTACAGCAAATCTGAAGAGATCAAGGCTTTAGCCTTCTTGTAACTCTCTTCTCTAACCTGCTGACTATATCCTGTCTTCACAGGGCTGACAGTTATACTGACATTGTACCAGAGATAGGGACGGAAGTGGACACAAAAGTTTAAAGCACAGAAAATGTCACAGGAGGAGAAAGGGGCAAAAAATAATATGGAGTGTGCTTTTTCCTCTAATGAAAAGAACATTCTTTAACCCCTTCTAAACATGGGACAATTTTGAGTGATGAAACTCAGCTACAGCTTGTATGGAAGTTCATCAGTGGTCATATTTGGATTTGTCTTCACCATAGGAAGCTCTGAAAGGGACAGAAAAGTAGGCACTAGAATAGTCCCGTTGTGTACTGCATTGTCAAATGATCATTAACAGAAAATAAAACATACTTCTTATGTGTAGTATCACTACCATTCTAATTAGTGAAATATGTTCGGGAATAAAGATCTATTACATACAACATTAAAAAAAAACAGTCTAAGGCTTTTCAGAACTATGAATGCTTTGATGGAGATAAAAGACTGATGAGAGGGAGAGAGGCGGCAGAGTATTTACCTGTCCCAGCCAATCTGATGGCTGGTTCCAGAAGGAGTGGGGATTTTTCCCAATGATGGGGGCTAAGCTGGTCTGGAAATCCTGCCTGGGAAGGCTCCTCCAGACAGCTCTCCCTGGGATATCTCCTAGGAGTTTGCAGTTGAAAGTCTGGCAGTTCCTGTTCTCCAAGCTGAGATCCAGTTTTCTCCAACAGCACTTTCTGCCCCTGCATACAAACAGCCACCTAGGAACAAGCCCCATGCATTAGAGCACAGCCAGCAGACTGACTGAGGCAGCTTGACCTCTCACTGTTCTGTAATGATCCCTTTACCCTGGAAATTCCTACAGCCTGGAGGTCAACTTTGAAAGAGACTGCTGAAACTCTCAAAGGAAGCACAGGGAAGGACATGGAGAATGATGAGAATGAGGCTGCTTCAAATCAGCCAATACTTCTTGAGTGGATACTCGTAAAGCTTGGGTTTGCTCAAGGCCTGGAATCAAAGTCATCAGAGACCAGGCACAGACCTCAGGGTTAGTCATGACACTGGCTCAGCAAATTCCCACCCTATGCCCACCTGCCTCCCTACTCCTGAAAACAGGCTCTGTAGAACTGGGAAGCTGTGTAGTGAGGGCCACTAAAAACCATCTTATTTGATAAATTTTTCTGCCCAAGGCTCTCCTGGTAAGGAGATCACAGTTGTAGCAGGGCTTTAGGAGGTCTGCCCCACCCCTATTCCCTAACTGCTTCCCCCAAAGCATGTGGTTGTTTGCTTCCTGCTTAGGAAGGACTTGGGTCTGACTTTGGGGGGGGGGGGCAGGTCTTGGAAGGAATACTAGCCAGTTGAACTGACTTCCTGATTCAAAGGCAATACGCAAAACACTTCATGGGAACAAGGTCCAATGAAGTTCCCTCCAAATCAAACTGCTACCCAACATGATTATACTGTATGCTAGGAATCCTGATTGTAGGAAAACTTCAAGAGGAATGGAGAGGAGATCTGTCAGCAAAGACTCAATAACTGTACTTGATCCTCTACTTCCTCACTGAAGTGCCAGTGGCTGAGTTTTCTGAAAATCTGGTACATCTGTGGGTAGGAGGGTATTCCCAAAAACAGAGGCTAGAAGACATGTTTGAAGCCATGGTCCATTTCTGGGCTCTAGGGAGGGATCCAGAGACCAAATACTATCCAGATGAAAAAGAAATCCTGGGGGCCATTAGAGAAGACCCTCCTTACCCACTGCTTTGGTCTCTTGGCTGCTCTGTGAAAATCTTCCACCAGAGTCACCATCTCCTTGCTGCTCATTGGACATCGATGCCTGACCCGAGCCTGGATCTCTGGGGGCAGGATGTTCAGAAACTGCTCCAGCACTAGCAGCTCCAAAATCTGCTCTTTGGTGTGCACCTCTGGCTGCAGCCACTGCCGGCAGAGCTGTCGGAGCCGAGAGAGTGCCTCTTGGGGTCCAGACACCTCTTGATAACAAAGCCGTCTAAAACTCTGGCGGGAGACCTCAGGATCGGGACAGTCTTTTTGCAGAGCCGCCCCCCGCTTCTCTTCTAGCTTTGTTATGATGTGTCTCTCTTGCTTGGTGGAAGCCTGAATGTGGGACTGAGAGCTCAAAGTTATCTCCATCTTAGCTGCCATTTTGGGGCTCAGGAGACAGCTTCTCTCTCCTTGTAAACAGCTCAAGCCTGAGGGATCATGGCCCTGGGGAAGTCTTTCTAAATGCTAGAAACGAAGTTCTTCTGAAGATGTTGAGAACAGGATACAGACAAGGCCTTCTCATTCGCTGGCCTTGACTCCAAACTCTAGAAGACAACACAGTTCCCGGGAGTGGAAAGAATCTGTCTTTCCACCAGTTTCTATAACTGTCTTGTGAAGGAGAAAAGTCATAACATCCTAAAAGGAAATTGGGGAAAATACTGCTTTTATTTTAGCGACAAGCGCACAAAGTCTCAGAAGAAATGCGCCATATGACCTAAGGGGCAGACAGGAATCATTAGGAAAAGTTCAAGTTGTCAGACAGCCTGTATTAACTGTCCCGCATTCTGGTTAGGCAGACCTCCGGCATGTCGCCGGGAGCTACAGGGTGATCCTAGGCAGGCCACGGCGCAGCCGGGAGTTAGGAGTTAGCGAAAGCCTCCTGCTCGAGAGCAGGGTAGTCGGAGACACGGTGGTGGCTCATTCCAGAGGCTCCGAAGGCCCAGCCGCTCCGGCCTCTGAGAGAACCCGGCTCGGGCCCCGCGCCCTAGCTGTCCCCAGGTTTGGTGAAGCTCCTGCACTCCGGGACGCGCCGCCAGTTCAAGGCCGGGTGCAAACCCGAGCTGGCTCCTAGGAAGGCAGCATCGCCGATAGGCCCGCACCCCGCGCCCACCTGCAGCGGACTCACCTCTCTGGGGACCAGGAAACCAGAACCCAGGAGCCAGGGCTGGGGGCGGGGCAGAAGCCTCCCGTCGCGGACACTCCCACTGGCTGCGGAGGAACTACGCAATAGAAGATCCCGCCTTCTCCCGAGAGTGATTGGCTTTTCGAGGACAGTCTCTTCTGTCTATTGGCTGCTGTATCTGTCGATGCTAACGAGGAACGGCGCTCAGCCGTCCTAGTGAACTCCGGGAGTTGTAGTCCGTTGGCTCGGCCCGCGAGCATTCGCAGAGGTCCGACTAGCGCCAGGGCTAGTGGGCTGACTTCCGGCCCAACCGCTGAATGACTTTCCAGAGTCGTGAGTGCGTGCGTCTGTCTGGTGAGTGCTCTGCTTACTCCAGCCTAAGGGCTTGCAGCTGGGAACCACGCCGTCCTGGGTGTCTTTTGCCGCCGGAGTCTTTTCAGGGTGGTCGGGCCAGTCCCGGGCGCCTCTCACGTGCTCCGCGGTCACCTTCTTGTGTCCCGGAGCCCTTGGTCCACCCGAGCAGACCAGGTCGGGTTCCGATCTCTGAGCCCGGGCCTGGACTCCTTCCGACCTGTGACCCTAATGGTCTCATCCCCATCTCGCTGGAGCGAGAGCCTGCGGATGTTTTCCCCAGCCACTTCGGCCACAGTACCGAACCTTTTTAGCATCGTGTGCACTAGGAGTACTCAGTGCGCCCTTGACGAGTGAAAGTGAATCAATCTGGACCTCATTATCATCCTGCTTTCCGCTGAGTGGATCATCGCTTGAGAGAAACACGTTTTTGAGGGACCAGAATTTAAAAATTAAGTATGAATAGGATGTCAGGGGTTAAGAGGAGTGCCGGCTCTGCCTTCTGCATGAAACTAGGATAGCATTTATTAAATTATTCTTTCAGATAAAGTACAGATGTACGAAAATGTGTAAGGCAGCGGGTGGGGGTACAAGTTTTAGTCCTGGGCTTGCTGCTGAGGAGCAATGCTATGTGATGCTCTTTTTTTTTAAAAAAAGAACTTTTTACAGCAATGCTTTTGAATTCTCTATCTCTAGCCCCTACTGTCACATTTGAAATGTCAAGAGACTATATATGAAGAAAGTTCAAGTACTTTGGAAGAAAGGCAACCTGAATCTTTTGTTGTTGTTAATCCTCACCTGAGGATATTTTTCTATTGATTTTAGAGAGAGTGTGAAGGAGGAAGAGGGGGAGAGACAGACAGACATCGAGAAGACATCTATTGGTTGCCTCCTGCATGACCCTGATCAGGGCCAGGAATGGAACTCACAACCCAGTTATGTATCTTTGACCGGGAATCGAACCCGCAACCCTTCATTGGAGAGCCGGTGCTCTAACTGCTGAGCCAAACTGGCCAGGTATGAATCCATTTTTTTTTTTTATAAGTAATTGTTTTACTCCTGTAAACAGGCTCACCCCTTTGGTGGAGAAGTGGAATATTGAGTGGGACTTAATTGCAGATAGTTCTAACCTTACATCCTTCCAAGTTAGCAGTTACCAAGAAATTGAACTTCTCCCACCCAACCTATATGTCAAATCTCAGAGAAGAATTTTGACAGGCCAGCCTTTTCAGATGCCCACTACTCAGGTAAGGAAAAGGATACTGTAATGATGAATAGCCCCACCAGAGCCATTGAAATAAACAGGGGTGCTTTCAGAAAGGAAGATGCTGCTGTTATCAGAAGTGAGGAAGGAATGCTGGGGGAGGGGACAAACCAAAACACTCATTTATCATCCACATGGTGTGTGTGTGTGTGGTGGTGGTGGTAGGGAGGAGGTTGTCACAGTGATAAAGAGGTTAATCCACAGGCACTCACATACTATTCTCTCCTTAAGAGAAAGTGACAGTTGGAAAGGTGGGCCCAGGCTTCTTGAGGGTGGGGAAGGGCAGGGACAAGACCCACACGTAGGGAACATAAGAAGGAATGGCTGGACTACACTGTGAGTAGTTTAAGGAATTTATTAGCATAGAGAAATCTAGCTGGGAGAAAACTTTTTTCATATTTCTAGTCCTTTGGGTCCTTGGCTTAGATTGTGGAGGGAGTAAAGGAGAAGGATAGAAATAAATCACAAGAAGCAGAGGGTCTTTCTCTCTCCCCTCCCCCCCTCCCTCTCTCTCTTCCTCTCCCTCCCTCCCTCTCCTCTCTCTCCTCTCTCTTCCTCCCTCCCTCCCTATCCTCTCTCTTAAGCCTCTCTCCCCATGCCTTTCCCCACCCCCTTCCCCCAGGTGTTTTCCTTGCCTCTCCCTTTCTCCTAAGCTCCAAGGGCCATTTTTATGCCTCTGGAACTGTTTCCTGAGCCCATTTCTCCTAGGGCTAACTTCTACTTCTGTAACTTTCTATATAAACTTTTGCTTACATTTGAGTCTTGGCTCAGAACTCAAGTACCAAGGTTGCTGACTAGAGGTCTGGCCTACCTTGTCACTAATGCCTCCACTCCTCCCCTTAGCTATAAAAAAAGAGAGAGAGAAAGAGAGGGAAGGAATATGAGACAGTTTTATGCTGTGTTTTTCCATTCTTCCTTCAAAGTTGAGCCCTTTCCTTTTATTGATTTGTAGAGAAGGAGAGGGAGAGAAACAGAGAGAGAGAAAGAAACATTGATTTGTTCCACTTATTTATACATTTATTGGTTGATTCTTGTATGTTCTCTGACAGGGGATTGAATCCAAAACCTTGGAATATTGGGACGACACTAACCAACTGAGCTATCTGGCCAGGGTCGCCCTTTTCAGTTGTGATTCTGCACATCTATGGCACTCTCACGTCTCTGATTCCTTTGGTTGGTATCCAGGAGAACCGCTTCCCAGTGGTATGAAAAGAGATGGAATCTGAACCCCAGGGTGGAAGTGGCCACCACTGAACCAGCTCTTAAAGCCAATGATGTCTGCAACAAAGAGTCCCCAGGCATACCCATCCCCAAGCAAGGACTCTACACAGGGACAGAAATCAGCCCTTCACAACAGCCTTGACTATGAAGCTTCCTACCAGCGCTTCAGGCAGTTCTGCTACCAGGAGGTAGCTGGTCCCCATGAAGCTTTTAGCACACTCTGGGAACTCTGTTGTCAGTGGCTGAGACCTAAGACACACTCAAAAGAGCAAATCCTGGAGCTGCTGGTTTTGGAGCAGTTTCTCACCATCTTACCAGAGGAGATCCAGACCTGGGTGAAGAAGCAGTGTCCAGAAAATGGTGAGGAAGCTGTGGCTCTGGTTGAGGATGTACAGAGAGTACCTGGGCAACAGGTGAGAAAAGGAAGTCAGAACCTTGTGGTTTTGATTATGAGAAGTTGGGGTGAGAAGCACAGGAATCTAGTTACTGCAAAGGTGCTTAATTGAGAAATGCACACTATCCCTCTGCCACCCACCAAAGTACTAGCTAGCTTGAGTTGGTCCTGTGCCGTTAGGCCATGGGAAGAATTTCTCGTTTGCTGAAATAACTTAGACATTCATATATTCAGTGAATGTTTAGAGCCCCTAATTAAAGTGGTAAAAATACTTAGAACAGTTCTCCAAAACAAGATCAGGGAAAGGACAACTATCCTTTATTAAGGAGGTCAGGAAAATTAGAAACATTGTGAATTCAAAAATAATGTCTCTTGCTAGAAGGTCCCTTGCGGGCACAGTGCCATGGGTGGTACACTAAACAAAGTTGTGTTAGAGTTGGTCCTTGCTGCCTGGATTAACTGGTCAGTCAGGAACAGTGACCAGTTTCACAAAATATCCTCATGTGGAGGTAGGGCCTGGGTCTGAGATCCGATTAGTGTAAGCATCTCGTATATTATGGGAGAAGGGAGGTGTAAAGGAGCAGGAGAAGGAAAAGTAAAATGAGGGCTTTCGTTGTGGGAGATTTGGTGTAAAAAGGCAGCTGAAATCTAGATTAGAAGTCTGGGAGAGGCATAGAGTAACTGAGGAGTGTGGGTCAGAGGAATGCTGTAACCTAAGTGGGTCTGTGGTCTGAGCAGGAAGCAGCTAGCTGAGTCTGCATGGCTGGAACAGGAGGTGTTTGTTTCCCAGTGAGAAGGTGGGATGTAAATGAAATTTTGCAATTTTGACATATTTGGAGAGGGGAAAGCAGCGTGGTGGTGATGCATTAGGTAAGAAATTGAAGAAGGTAGCCCTGGCCAGTTTGGCTCAGCGGTTAGAGCATTGGCCTGTGGTCCAGAGAGACCCGGGTTCGGTTCCCGCTAAGGGCATGTACCTCGGTTGCAGTTCGTCCCAGGCCCTAGTTGGGTTGTGCAGGAGGCAACCACTCGATGTGTCCCTTTCACGTCAATGCTTCTCTCTCTCTCTCTCTCTCTCTCTCTCTCTCTCTCTCTCTCTCTCCCCCCCTTCCACTCTATCAGAACCAAAACTGGAAAAATGTCCTTGGGTGAGGATAAGAAAAACAAACAAAAAAAAGAAATTGAAGAAGGTATTTAAAATCCATGGGATTGGGACTGTTAATGATAATTAGAATGGAGTGGAGAAGGGCAAGCAATAGCACATTTATGAAGTTAGAGTTTGGAGAGATGAACTACATGGAGTGGGAAACCCTATTTGCTAATAATCATCCTGGTGCCAGTCCCACACCATTTTATTTTTTAAAATCCTCACCCGAGGATATTTTTCCATTTATTTTCAGATAGAGTGGGTGGGAGAGAGGGAGAGAGAGAGAGAGAGAGAGAGAGAGAGAGAGAGAGAGAGAAACCGAGGTATGTGCCCCTAATGGGAATTGAACCCGTGACTCTGGTCCGTGGGCTGATGCTCCAACCACTGAGCCAAACCGGCCAGGACTCCCCCACCATTTTAAAACCAAACTCTTAATAGGAATGAAAACAGTACAGGAATGTAAGGGTTAAAACAGCTGTTTGAAACCTATCATGGTAGTGAAGTGGAGGAGAGCAAGAAGTGGAGGTGAGAAGTACTAACAGAGGATGATACTATTTTTCAGGACCTAGCTGCCTCTCAGTACCTCTCCTCAAGCACTTTAAGGACAAAGTATAAGCTTGGGATTTAAAGAATGAAGTTGACTATGAAAGAAAAAAGTTGTGCAAAGAGCTGAGAGAGCACAGGAGCCCCAGGGCACGCACACTCCCAAGAGCCTTAGGTGGGAGAGGACTTTGCATTTTTGAAATAGAATATAGGGTTTGTGACTAGAGGTTTAGGATTAAGAAGAGTTGTATGAGAGAAAGTGAGAGAGGAAGGCGGGGGCCATGTCATGCAGGGCCTTTCAGGCTGTGAAGAGGAATTTGGATTTTATTCTGTATGCAGTGGGAAGCCACCGTAGAGTGTTAACAGAGATGGATATGATTTTATATATTTATTTATTTATTTTTAATGTTTTTATTGATTTTTTAGAAAGAGAAGGAGAGAGGGATAGAAACATCAGTGTGAGAGAAACATCAATTGGCTGCCTCCTGCACACCCCCTACTGAGGATCGAGCCTGCAACCCAGGGATGTGCCCTGACTGGAAATCCAATCCGGACCTCTCAGTCCATGAGACGACGCTCAGTCCACTGAGCCACACTGACCAGGCTGATCTTATATTTTTAAAGATCTACTGGATTCTGTGTAGAGGAGAATGGATTAGAGGATCCAGCAGCTGAGATAATGCAGGGCAGACAATTAAGCTGCAATGACAGCAGTCCAATCCAATCCAGATAAGATAGTGTCCTTAAATAGGCTGGAGAGTACAGAGATAGAATGAGGACCGATGTAAGGGATCTTTTGAAGGTGGAACCGATTGCATTTCGTCATGTATGGATTTGGTGGGAGAGGAAATGGCAGTAGTGCTGAGATCACAGGAGTTTTCTAAAGTATACCACTTTTAGCACTTCTGATGTGTCAGGCTTTATACTAGGTATTTCCGATGGGGGCACATGTTTTTTCTAAACAAACTGAGACAAGTAAAAACAAAAAAATAAAGCTTTGAAAGAAAGACAAAAATATATTCTGGGGATTGTAAAGTCCAGCATAGGCAGGAATGTGCAGTGACTGCTGAGGGGGGTCTGTTCTCAGGTCCTGGATCCCGAGAAGGACTTGAAAGTGCTCCTCCAGGAGACAGCCCCTTTGGGAGCAGGCAGAGAATTACTGAAATCACATCTGAAACGGGGTTCTTCTAGAGGAACAGACTTTGAAGGGGTCACAGAGCTCACACCAAACACCACGGGAACATTCAGAAGGTAAGCAGAAGCCTTCGCCCTCACCTGAGGTGGGGCAGGAGCAATCATCTGTGGGAAATGCAGGTCTGAGCTGGAGTTTACCCCTGGGTTCCAGATTAAATGCCTTTGAAATATACCTAAAAAACAAAATTTCAAATTAGTTGATGGAATTCCTTTGCTTGTTAGCCAGATTCTCTTTTATTACAATTTAATTCTATTATTTTGGAACCAGTTGTATTAAGATGAACATGTTTACCGTGACCTTCTGCATAGCAGTTCCTTCTGTACTTAAAGACATTAAGTAAATTCCCAGCTCAGAGAGACAGTAAGAGAAACACAGAACAGGAGACAACAGGTAAGAGATGAGAGAACGTGTGTCTCACACCAGAGCTGTGATGTCCTGAGTTGCAGAGGAAATTAATAAACCAGCCCAACTGTAACAGTCCATTTCTATGCCCAGGCCCTTCAAAAGGCACCAAGAACCCTTTGTCAGTCTCAGGACTGATCATTTCCCTTCCTCAAATCAGTTCTGCCTCATCTGGTCTGCTCGTCTTCAGAGAAGTGTCCCTGACCAGCAGATTCAGATAGTTACTCTGCAGCTGGCTTTGGCCTTGGTATTTCCTCCCTGCTTTTTCACATGCAGGGTTTCCCATTTGTGGTCTGAATGTCATCTCTGGGCTAAATCACAGAAAACACACAGGGACCCCAGATATTTACTGCTGCAGAGGGAAGAAAAGTTCTAAGCGTTCCACAGTTGAGACTTGAGTCTTAGCCCATGAGACTCTAGCAAAGGGGAACAATAAAATAAAGGGTGATGCAAAGCAGCCAGACTTTGCGGATGGGAAAGTAGCAGGTGCACCCTTGGCCGCTGATGAAACCAGTATTATTCCTGTCTGTTCTCAGTGAGCCTTGGTTTTACAAGAAACTCCTAGTGTACTAGTACAGCAGTCAGCTATATGGGAAGTCACTGAGATTTTCTGTGAACATTTCCACCAGACTCTGGAGCAATATCAAGGGAAACAGGGCCACAACCCAGAGCCATGTGCCTCTCAGTAAGAGATGAAACCTCTACTGGCCTCACAGTGCTCCTCTAGTTCTTCTAGGAGCTTGGCAGACAGGGCTATTGAGACCAAAGGGCCAAGCCAAACCCTCAGAAGCAGAAAGAGGTGGGGTATGAGGACACATTGGAAAACTCAGATAGCTAAAAATTGGACAGCAAGCAGTCAGTCCTGAACATTGGGAGTCCTGGCATGACAGCCTGCCCCAGAGACACCTGGGTGAGGACCTTTCTACACGTGTCCTGGTACTGATTGCTTATAAGCAAACTGCTTCCCAACAATGAGCCTTGACCTCCAGCTAGAAATAGAAGATGGTTCTTGTTTCCTCGCTGTTGGGGGTACATTGGGATAAAAGCTATAGTGGATACTCAGTGTACAGCCATTTATTGGTCATATGCTGGTTATATATAGGGGAAAGCAGTACCTAAACCCTTCTGTTGCCTGGGTAATCCAGGGGATTTTGTTTTCAGTTGTGAAAATGGAGCCCAAAGCCAGATATATTACTGTCACCAAAGTAATGTTATTACTAATTGAGTAGGTGTGAGAACTAGATTTTGTTGATAGAATATAAAGTATGATGGTGACATTGGCCTGAGGAATGAGTACTGCATTCTCTGTGGAAGGTGGGTGATGTCCTAGTAGGAGCCACTGTGTGAATTCAAGAGGCTGTCATTAGTCTAGGAATCAGGTTCCATTGCAGCTGCAGGGTAATGGAGCAGAGTAAGAATGATCGAGCGTAGAGGGCATAGGGTAGATTGTGAGGGTAGTGCTCATTGACAAAATGACATTTGAACAAAGCCTAGGAGAAGAAAGAATGAGCCATGTGGTTCTCTGGGAAGACTGTAACACACAGGAAGAATAGCCAATGCAAAGATTCTGAGGCTGGAAGTGAGTCTGGGCAAGGAGGCCACTGATCTACTGCAGACTGAGAGGATGACAGTAATAAATAAGATCCATGAGCCAGATCACATAGGGCAGTGCTTTTGGAAGTGATGTGAACTGAAATTGAGAGTAAGTGTTCAGAATTTTTATTTTATTTTTTTAAAATCCTCACCTGAGGATATTTTTCCATTTATTTTCAGATAGAGTGGAAAGGAGGGGTAGAGAGAGAGAAACACCGATGTGAAAGAGACACATAGATTGGTCGTCTCCCACACGACCCCAACCAGGGCCGGGGACCAAACCGCAACTGAGGTACATGCCCTTGACCAGAATTGAACCCTTGACTCCTTGGTCCATGAGCTGATGCTCTGACTGCTGAGCCAAATCAGCCCGGGCAAGTGTTTACAATTTTTTTTTATAGCAGTTTGACATTGCTGTACTATCCAGCTGAATTTTTATTGTACTTTTTTCTTTATTGACTTTAGAGAGATAGGAACATTGATGAGAGAGAACATCTATTGGCTGCCTCCTACATGCCCCTCACTGGGGATTCGGCCCACAACCTGAGCATGTGCCCTGATGGGGAATCAAACCAGTGACCTCTTGGTGCATGGGTCAGTGCTCAACCATTTAGCCACACTGGCTGGGCATTTTATGTACTTTTAAAACAATAGTTTTTCAGCCCTGGCCAGTTTGGCTCAGCGGTTACAGAGTGTCGGCCAGTGGTCTAGAGAGTCCCGGGTTCGGTTCCTGCTAAGGGCACATACTTCGGTTGCGGTTTGTCCCTGGGGTCGTGTTGGTGGCAACAAGTCAATGTGTGTCTTTCACATCGATGTTTCTCTCTCTCCTTTTCTCCCTCCCTCCCTCCTGCTCTATCTGAAGATAAATGCAAAGAGGTCCTCGGGTGAGGATTTAAAAAAATGGTTTTTCAAAATTCATTTGGGAATCACTAAGACAGCACCTTCAGTCCCTACATAAAAGACTTTGTAAGAACTTTGACTTTCTCAGGTATAAGGGGGTAGGTTGCAGGGGAGTGATAGTTTTAAAGTAACTTTGAATATTTCAACTTATTTGGCATTTAACTCTACTTAAAGACTTGTTTATGATTTTTTTTTTTTAATCCTCAGCCAAGGACATTTTTCGATTTTTTGTTCAGATAGAGTGGGAGGGAGAGAGAGAGAGACAGAGAGAGAGAAACATCTACATGAAAGGGATACATTGAGTGGTTGCTGCCCGCACGACCAACCAGGACCAGGGACAAACTGCAACCGAGGTCCACGCCCTTAGCAGGAACCGAACCTGGGTCTCTCTGGACCACAGGCCGACGCTCCAAACGCTGAGCCAAACCGGCCAGGGCTATGATTCTTATATGTTACACTTTTTTAAAGATTGTGGCCTCCTTGAAGGCAAGATCCATGTCATATTCATATTTGCATTTCTCAGAACCTAGCACAGTAGGCACTCAATACACGTTAGTTGAATTTAATAAAAAGGAGAGGGGCCACGTTGACTGCTGTTTTGAGAACAGACTGCAGGAAGTCAAGAGAAGGAAAAAGACCAAGGAGACCACTATGGCATAATCCAGGCATGAGATGATGGTGGCTCAGAGCAGAGTGGACTAGAAGGGGTGATGAGAGAGGCTGTGTGCCCTTCAGAGCATTACAACCAGATATAATCAGAATACACTTGCTGGGCCAGTTCTAGCCAAATGAACCTTCATCAGCTGGCCCAAATGGACACCACTTAAATGGCACGCTGGGCCTCACCTGGGTGTAGGCGTGTGTGCTGAGTGATCTAGTTTCACCAGACAGCCTGAACTGCTCTGTTCAGACATTAACTGCTTATTCTGATCTTGGGATAATAACTGATATTTCTTGCTTCTACAAGGATGACAGGAGATGCTACAGATGGAGATGGGCAGATCAGGTGGTACTCAGGCATCAGAAGTGGAAGTAGGCAGATGTCTCCTATGGTCTGCTCTTCTCTCCTCTGAATCTTTGCTTCCCTCCGAGTCTTGCCTGTTCACCATATCCTCTTAGATGGTCCCACCCTCTAAGGGATTCCTGGCAGTGTGGAAACGGGCAATCACTACCCTTATTGAGTCATCTCTCAGGGAAAATAACTGGGACTCAGGATAATTAAAGAGAAATAAGCCCTGGCCGGTTTGGCTCAGCGGTTAGAGCGTCGGCCTCCGGTCCTGAGAGACCCGGGTTCGGTTCCCGCTAAGGGCGTGTACCTCGGTTGCAGTTTGTCCCCGGCCCTGGTCGGTCGTGCGGGTGGCAGCCACTCGATGTGTTCGTTTCACGTTGATGTTTCTCTCTCTCTCTCTGTTCCTCTTTCTCCCTCCCACTCTACCTGAACAAAAAAATGGGAAAATGTCCTTGGGTGAGGATAAAAAAAAAAAAAAAAATGCCCTGGCCGGTTTGGCTCAGCGGTTAGAGCATCGGCCTGCGGTCCAGAGAGACCCGGGTTCGGTTCCCGCTAAGGGCATGTACCTCGGTTGCAGTTTGTCCCCGGCCCTGGTTGGTCGTGCGGGTGGCAGCCACTCGATGTGTCTCTTTCACGTCGATGTTTCTCTCTCTCTCTTGTCCTCTCTCCCTCCCACTCTATCTGTGCAAAAAATGGAAAAATGTCCTCAGGTGAGGATAAAAAAAAAAGAGAGAAATAAAAAGGGTAGTTTTAGTAAATACACTACGATCATTCTCAGTTGGAGAGGATGTCTTGTCTAGTACATTGAAAGTTTTTGTTTTAGGAAAAAGGTCCACAGTGAGATACCTTCCAGGAATGGTGGTAGCCAGTTCTGTCATATATTGAGAAACTTGTATATTGGGCTGCTAAAATCCTGCACTGAGGTATCCAGTCTTTCTGATCTGATCCCTATGTTCTTTGTCCTATGGTGCAGGTATGCACTGAGGCTATGAGACCAAGACATTCCTAGCCTCTCTCAGCAATTCAGACCCATCAGCAGAACACCCCGATCTACAGGCTGTGGGGAAAGAACTCCAGGAGCAGAGTTTTCTGGGGACCTCAGAGCAGTGTCACACCAAGTTCAAAAGCCTATAGTCAGGTTACTGCAAAATGAGGAGAGGTCGTGTGCCTGATCCTTTTAAAACAATTTTTTTTCTTTATTGATTTTAGGGAGAGAGAGATAGAAACATCTGTGAGAGAGAACATTGATTGGCTCCCTCCTGCATGCCCCCCGCTGGGGATTTGGCTCACAACCTGGGCATGTGCCCTGACCCAGAATCGAACCAGTAACCTCTTGGTGCATGGGTCAATGCTCAACCACTGAGCCACACCGGCTGGGCTGATCCTTGTATTTTTTGTGAGGAAATGGATGCTCTTTCAAGCTCCTTTGCACCTCCAGTGGCAAGTGGTGCTTTTTCTGGTCAAGAGGGAAGTAACATGGAGTATAGAGAGCCAAGTCAGCAGTACAGGGAGTCCACAGAGGCTGGAGAAGATACCACTGTAGATGATGTAGTGAGGGAGGAACATGGCTTCAAGGTTCCTGGCCAGGAAATTAGGGTATTTGACCTGCCAGTCCTGTTCCCAAATGCAATTCATAAGACTCTTGGCTCTGATGATTAAACATTGGGAGAGTACACTTAGAAAGGTTTGTTTCTGCTCCTGGTCTTGTCATCTTCTTGATGAATGACCGTATACAGGCCAGAGAGTTTTGATTTTCATGAAATTTAAGGATTATTTCCCTTGCATTTTAGAGCCCTGATTTTGCATTTGCTGGTCTCTTTCCCAGAGTCCGAGTCATTTTTTTCTCATGAAGTTTCACTTACCTTCCTTCCTTAGATTTGCCAGTTAGGACTCCAGCCCAGATTCTCTCCTGTTCCCTCCTTTCATAACCTGAATATTGCCAGATACTCAGAAACTTGCATTGTTCTTGTTTCAGCTGCCCAAACTCAGGTTGGTTTTTTTTTTTTTTATCCTCACCCAAGGACATTTTTTGATATTTTGTTCAGCTACAGTGGGAGGGAGAGAGAGAGAAACATCAACGTGAAAGGGACACATCGAGTGGTTGCCACCCACACGACCCAACCAGGGCCGGGGACAAACCACAACCGAGGTACATGCCCTTAGCAGGAACCGAACCCGGGTCTCTCCAGACCGCAGGCTGACGCTCTAACCGCTGAGCCAAACCGGCCAGGGCCAGGGTGGTTTTTTTTTTTTTTTTTTTTAAATTTTTTTCCTTTATTGATTTTAGAAAGAGAGGAAGGGAGAGGGAGAAAGGGATAGAAACATTGATGACAGAGAACATTGATTGGCCACCTCCCGCATGCCCCCCACTGGGGATCGGGCCCACAACCTGGGCATGTGCCCTGACCAGGAATCAAACCGGCAACCTCTTGGTGCCTGGGTTGATGATCAACCACTGAGCCACACTGGCTGGGCCAGGGTGTTTTTTTATGATTCTGCTCCCAGAAGCTAGGTCATTCAAGAATTGAGAATACAGTCATCCCTCGTTTATCATGGTTAATTCATTCCAGTCTCTAGTGGTTGCACCTGGCGTTGAAGGATTCCTGGGGTTCTCGAATACATAGGCCTACAGTGCATACGTACAATAATTTTAATTTTAATTGTAATACAGGGGTGTATAATTGAGTCAGACAACTGAGCGCATGTGGTAGCATTTTCACTGCCTCGATCAACTTTTTAATGAATATATTTGAAAAAAACACAATAGAGTGAAGCTGCGAAAGTCGAAGCGTGAAGTGATGGAAAACTGTACACCTATAGACACACTGACATTTGACACTGAGCTTAACACTTTACTTCAGTTCTGTCATCATGTCAGAACATACAAAAAGATACAATAGGAGAAAAGTAAGGGGGGTATATGGTTTATCAACCAGTGACCATATATTTGGAGTCAAAAAGTATTACAATTGGAAAATAAAATTTAGGCTTTTCATTAGCAGAGCTCTGAGTCACATGAGGATTTCCAATTAGGAATTTCTTCTTATGGTAGTTTAATTGTAACTCTTTCCTCATTCCATTGTTTTCCTTCTCAAGAGTCCAATGTAATTTTTTCTTTCAGGTTCTGAGATGAAGAATGGGGTTAAAAAAGAGAATCTGAAATGGGATGATTCAGAAGAAGTAGAAATGAACAGAGCTTTACAGGGAAAGTCTAGTGGAAAAGATTTTTGGCCCTTTGAGCTAAAAACAGGCTGGGAAGGTGAGCCGATGTCAAGAAAGCAACGTAGACATTGTCCAGGGGAGAGTGAAGAGATACCCTCATCCCAGGATAGAATGAGTCACCAGAGACTTTGGACTGAGAAGCCCTGGACACATCTCTTGTGTGGGAGAAAATGGTCTCAGAGTTCTCCCTTCTCGCATCACCAGCCAGCTTCTGGACTGGAAAAAGCTGCTAGATGTCACGAATGTGGGGAAAGCTTTAGCCGAGGCTCTTACTTGTCCGGCATCAGAGAATCCACACAGGAGAGAAGCCTCACAAGTGCAGTGAATGTGGGAAAGGCTTCAGTGAGTGCTCCAACCTCACTGCCCACCTGAGGACTCACACTGGGGAAAGACCATACCAATGTGGGGAATGTGGGAAAAGCTTCAATCAGAGCTCCAGCCTCATTGTCCACCAGCAGACCCACACTGGGGAGAAGCCTTATCAGTGCCCTGTCTGTGGGAAGAGATTCAACAACAGTTCCCAGCTTAGTGCTCACTGGCGAGTCCACACTGGGGGGAGCCGAACAAGTGTGCCCAGTGTGCCCAGTGTGGGAAAAGCTTCAACAACAGCTCCCACTTCAGCGCCCACCAGAAAACCAACACTGAAGAAAAGCTATACAATTGCTTTTTTCAGTGTGCGAAAAGCCTCACTAAGAACTTGGCCCTCATCCACCATCAGGACACACATAAATGAGATACATCACAGGAAGGAAGAGATATGCCGAGTTTGTAGAAAACCTGACACCTCAACTCCTAGGTCAGCAGGTGTTTCGTAGAGCTTCCTTCTTCTGTGGAGAGTTCCACTAGCCAAAACCTGGCTTAAACATGATGACTGGATCTCAAGAACCATGTCCTGGAATAGGAATCAGCCTAACAATGCCGAGTTCTTGTTCTCCTTCTGCCTATAATTTCACAGTCCTGTCTCACTGTGGATTTACATTTTGCTTTGAAGGGGAGAAGGCTATAAAACCCATAATTCCTGCCCTGGCTGGTTTGACTCAGAAGTTAGTGTTGGCCTGCGGACCAGTGAGTCCCAGGTTTATTCCAGTCAACGGCATGTACCTCAGTTGTGGTTCATCCCCAGCCCTGGTTGGGTCATGTGGAAAGCAGCCAGTCAATATGTCTCATATTGATGTTTCTCTCTCTCCCTCCCTCTGTCTCTCTGCCTCCCTCCCACTCTGTCTGATGATAAATAGAAAAATATCCTTGGGCGAGGATTTAAAAAAAACAACCATAATTCCTGACAAGAAACTAGGGTAGCCTTGTTCTAACACAGAATGCGTGGCTAGTGGTGAGACCTATTTCTGGGCCATGTCAGGGAAGAAATTCCCTGTCCAGAATATTAACAGCTTATATGTGTTTTAAACCAATAATTGACCTTTAGGCATACTACTGCAACCTTCAGGGCAGATCACTATTCCGTAATGCAGCCATGAACAAAGGAAAGAAAGGACAGTTTAGACCATTGGGTAATAATACTAAATCTAAGCAACCCAATCTTAGAAGAAGCATAATTTCTAGGTTAATTTTGTAAGATTTCTCATCTTACCATCACCCCCAACCCAGTTCTTAGTTTCTTCTCTCACAAAGTTTACACAAGTTTACAAGCATTACTATTTCTGATGAAAATAATGGAGTTTCTCTCTCCATTTCCTTGGACTATGGTTGTAATTTTCTCAATTAGAAACTTTACACTCATGTAACTGCCATTAGGGCCCTGAAGATTAAGTGTAGAATCTGCTTGAGGTCAGTAGGACATGCAGAGAGAGAATAAGGAGCAAGAAACAGGGAGAAGAGGAATAGAACATGGAAGGAAGGGTTTGAGGTTGCAGTGAAGGGAGATCATTGGCATAAGGAAAATAATAGGAACTGCAGGAGGCTGTTACTGCAGGTAAAAGGAAGAGTGAGGAGTACTAGGAACCAAAATTGAAACTTAATGATCCAGAACAAGACAGATATTTCAGCTTCTGTGAAATCTCCATAGATAATAAGTGGTAAAAGATGGGTATGTTACACACAGTTCTTGGCCTTTATAAGCAAGATGTTAGTACCGTGGTGAGGCTATGTTGAGAAGCAAGTGATGTGGTCTTTCAGTTTTTTTGAGGAATTCAGTATGAGCAGAGAAGAATACATTGCACCTCAAAGGCAAAAAAAATTCATTTTTCTAAATTTTGAGGAAGAAGCAAAGGCAGTACAGAAGAATATTCAGTGTTTCCTCAGTTTGAGCCTTGCTGGGGCCATCCTATGTTTCCCTGCATATAGTGTCCTTGAGCATGGGCCTTATTGACAAGCTATGCAGGCCAGTTCCTAGAGTCACATACATACTCTGCATAGAGGCAAAAATTAACGTGTTTCAAAATCTGGAAACGCAGAGTTGGGTTTGAATGTAATCTGTTTGGAACAGCCTGACTTTGGAGATTCTTGATGGGAAAGAAGGAAATAGCCCGAGATGGATATATTATTGAGGGGCTTTGGATATGAGCTTGAAGATGTTAGATTTGATAATGAGCAGAGTCAGTGAAAGTCAATGGAAATGCTAAGGAAGTGGAAATACTCAATGAGGCCTCACTATCGGGATTCTCCCACTGTGGGTTTGCAGTGACCAGGGACACTGATGTAACTATTGCCCTCCTTGCAGTTTAAGTTGCCTCTACCCTCCAAATTGCTTTATTCTCGAGTATGCTGGGCAGAGAAAGAAATGCTGTACTAGACCTCATAACCCTTGCCTAAGAGCTATTATGGATGGTCTGGAGTAGAAAGATAAGAATTGGAGCATACATTCATTTGAGTAATATTTGATTGCCTATAGCATACCAGGTATTGTAGTGAAGGTAGATGCAAAGCAGTGAACAAAGACACTATCTGGAACCATCCTCATTGGACCCCTCAGAAATGCCAGTGCCAGTCAGGTACCACCACTTAGCCACCCCCACCCCCCAATATATGAATGCCACCACTGCAAGGCCTTTCTTCCAAGCTTCCAAGTTCTGATAAGCATAAACTTTTCCTTGTATTCTCCCAACCCCATGTGTGGTAGTTGCTTCCTATAGTTGTGATCTCTGTTACCTTGGTGTCTACCTATCATTTGCCTAACAGCCTGATACTATACTACCTACCCACTTGAGAATGACATTGAAAGAGGCTGTTTAAAAGGCAACATCCCTTGCCAGGCCAGTGTGGCTCCATGGTTGAGTGTTGACCCATGCACCGAGAGGTCACTGGTTCAATTCCCAGTCAGGGCATGTGCCCAGGTTGTGGGCCCAAGCCCCGGTGTGGGGCATGCAGGTTCTCTCTCATCGATGCTTCTATCTCCCTCTCTAAAATCAATAAAGAGGGGGGAAAAAGTTGGAAAGGCAACACCCTGCCCTGGCTGGTTTGGCTCAGCGGTTAGCGGTCTGTGGACCAGTGAGTCATGGGTTCGGATCCAGCCAAGGGCATGTACCTTGGTTGCAGTTCGTCCTTGGCCCTGGTTGGGGTTGTGCGGGAGGCAGCCACTTGATGTGTCCCTTTCACGTCGATGTTTATTCCTCTCTCCCACTCTATCTGAACAAGATGGGAAAATGTCCTCATGTGAGGATAAAAATAAATAAAAGGCAACACCCCTATATCTGTAAGTTCTTCAGATGTGTAATATTACCCTCTTGGTTTGGTTCAGCCGTTCAGATGTTCATTAAAAAGCCAGGTTTTCCTGCTATAAATTAACAACTAGGGCTCTTCGTATGGTTTCTTTACCTCCCTCCCTCAGTGAAACATTTCATTTTTATTTATTTAATTGATTATTTAGAGAGATAGAAACATCTATATGAGAGAGATACATTGATCGGCTACCTCTTCCATGCCCCCTACTGGGGATCAAGCCTACAACATAGGCATATGCCCTGACCAGGAATCGAACCAGGACCTCTCAGTCCATGGGATGATGCTCAATCCATTGAGCCACACCAGCTGGGCCTCACTGAAACATTTTGACTAATTGATCTAAATTTTCAATTGACACTTCCTTTTTTCCAAGGATTCCTAACCACTTCCCATAGATTGGATCAGATATTCTAATTATAATCCAGATAAATGAAGCACAAAGCCTATCAATTTTCACACATCTATTGTGGTTCTTCAGCCTAAGGTGGTGGATGGGTGGTCACAGCCAAAGCAAGAGCTGGGCCCCTATAACCTCCTTACCTCCACTTTCCTCTTTCCACCTCTTCTGTTCCGTCTGTAAGGGAACTGCCTTACCAGTCAGTTTAGGAACAGCTCAGGACTTTTGGTATCCTGAACTAGAGTGCCCATTTCATGGCTCACTTCATCATGGATGAATCCTCGCTTTCACTGTTGTCAGCTTCAGCCTCCTTGCAGTCCTGTTGCTCATCCTTGACTTCTGGGTAGAGATAAGAGAAAGACTGAGCATTCTTGTGGAGAACATAGGACACTAGCAAAGGACCTTGCCACTCCTGTGGTAGGGTAGTTAGCATGAAAAAGTTTGAAATTGTGCCTGCCCTACTCTGACATAGTGACTACAGTAAAAGATTGGATTTTTAAAAAATTAATTGGGGGGGCACTAATTTGTTCCATGTATTTACGCATTCACTGGTTGTGCCCTTACTGGGGATTGAATCTGCAACCTTAGTATATGGGGATGACACTAACCAACAGAGCTACCTGGCTAGGGCAGAACTGGATTTTAAGATGGGTCAAATCAATTTGGAAATCTTTAATTACTTATCTCTCACTTCCAACAATCTTTCTGGTAAACACTTTCTGTGAAACCTCAGAGCAGAGACCTTACACTGTATGTTAATACCATCAGGGCAGTCTTGCTATGACATGTATGATTAACGTCTATCATCCCCTAAAAAGACTGTAAGGTTCTTGGAGAGCAGAGAATTTGATTTGTTTACTGCTGAATCATAGGATCTCAAATAATGTTTGGTGCTGAATAAATAGTTGGCAAATTAGCCCTGGCCAGTTTGGCTCAGCGGTTAAAGCGTCGGCCTGAGGTACAGAGAGACCCGGGTTCGGTTCCCGCTGAGGGCACATACTTCGGTTGCAGTTTGTCCCCGGCCCTGGTTGGTCGTGCGGGTGGCAGCCACTCGATGTGTCCCTTCACGTCGATGTTTCTCTCTCTCTCTCCCTTCCTCTCTCTCCCTCCCACTGTATCTGTACAAAAAATGGAAAAATATCCTCAGGGTGAGGATTAAAAAAAAAAAAATAGTTGGCAAATTAATGAGTGGGTGAAAAAATACAAGGAAGACTGGGGTCATGAAACCTGATTGACAGCTTATCAAGTACTTAAGCATTATAAAGAATACCAGCCCTGGCCAGTGGTTAGAGCGCCGACACCTGTGGACCAGAGAGTCCCGGGTTCAGTTCCTGCTAACGGCACATACCTTGGTTATAGTTCGTCCCCGGCCCTGGTTGGGGTTGTATGGGTGGCAACCAGTTGATGTGTCTCTCTTGCATCAATGTTTCTCTCTCCCTCTGTCCCTCCCTCCTGCTCTATCTGAAGATAAATGCAAAAATGTCCTTGGGTGCGGATAAATAAATAAAATACCAAAGAAGACTAAGAGTATCTTTCAACAAGATGTTTCTGACACTGTCTTGGGTCCACTTTTACTGCTTTCACTCTAGGGCAGGATTGCTTAACCTGATCACTATTGACAATTGGGGCTGGACAAATCATTGTTGGAACTGGGTGTGTGCCCTGTGCATTCTGGATGTTTAGCTGCATCCCTGGCCTTAACCCACTAGATGTTATTAGCATCTCCCAGTGATAATAACACAATTGACTCCAGGTATTGCCAAAGATCTTTGAGGGACAAAACAGGCCCTAGTTGAGAACCCCTTGTCTAGGGACCTATCATGCCAGGCTGGTACAAGAAAGTCTTCCATCTGTTCACCTGATCTTCCTACAGAGCAGATCTGGACTTCTTGACTTTCTACAAATCTAATCCAATTGTGTAACTACCCTGCTCAAAAGTCTTCAAGACTTCCTATTGCCATTAAAATAAGCCAAGATATTCAAGCTTTCAAGGGTTTCCCTAGCACTCAAGGCCCACCCTACCTCCCAGTCTCATTGCCCACAACCCTATACACATCCTACAATCCAGCACAGGTGAACTGGTCCCAGGTCCTGGGAAAGGCACTGTGCTTTCCAGCCTTAGTGCCTTTGCCCAGTAAACTTTTCCTGCCTAGAATATCCTTTTTCCAAGGCTGGATTCATTCTTTCCATGTACACTGAACACAAGGGGATGTCGGTCTCCATCCCTCCCAATCTGGGGAAGAAAGGTACCTGAGCCTAGGCATTAGAAATGTAAAAATAAGGCCCTTGCCAGTTTGGCTCAGCGGTTAGAGCATCGGCCCGTGGACCAGAGAATCCTGGGTTCGGTTCCCGCTAAGCGCATGTACCTTGGTTGCAGTTTGTCCCCACCCCAGTTGGGGTTGTGTGGATGGCAACCTGTTGATGTGTCTCTCTCACATCAATCTTTCTCTTTCTCTTTCTTCCTCCCTCTCCCTCCTGCTCTGTCTGAAGATAAATGCAAAAAATGTTCTCAGGTGAGGATACAAAAAAAGAAGAAATGTAAAACTAAGGAAAACTTTAAAGGAGAGCCCCATCAAAGAAGGCAAGAAAACCACAGGATGAGGATTGCTAACTATACCACCACCACCTTCTTGAAGCCTCCTAACACTTTGCAATCCTTGGCCCTGTCTGAAAATCTCTCAGGGTGCCTTATCTCATGCCACCTAATACCAGAGTTTGTTTCTAGTGAGTTTATCTATTCATCTAGTTTGAAAGCTGATGGGCACCAGGGTTAACATTGAGGGCTACCTCATTCTCATGGAGGGAGGGAAGTGGAGAGAGGAACTCAGATGAGAGCATTCACATTCCCATGTTATGAAACAGGTCATCTTTTCCAAACTGGAAGACAGGAATCTGCCACAAGGAAGGCCAGATGTATGCATAAGGACGAAGTCTGAAAAGAGGCACTGGTCACAGAAGCACTATGGTAAAGGACTGCCTTTCCCATCTGTTTCTGCCTTCCTCTAATTGACAGCACTCCTTGCCAGTGAGGGGACAGCATCCATGAAGTGTCACTAGCTGAGACTAAAACAGCTATTGAAAAGCAGCAGTGGTCTGGGAGTTTGTTAATATCTCCTATTGGTTTATTGCTGTTCTACTTATAATACGCTTCCACTTCTGTTACTTGGATGGATCCTTGTACCCTTCCTAGTTGGGCTCACAATGAGTTACAGATGTAACAATAATAAAATAAACATAATGCTTGTGTGCTTGTCACAGTTCTAAACACATACATGCTAACTCACCCTCACAGGTCTTATGAAGTCAATATTACCATTTTCATCCTCCAGATGAGGAACCTGTGACAAAATTTGTCTAATGTCAAAAATGGGACTAAAACTCACCCTGGCCAGTTTGGCTCAGCGGTTAGAGCATCAGCCTGCGGTCTGGAGAGACCCGGGTTCGGTTCCCGCTAAGGGCATGTACCTCGGTTGCAGTTTGTCCCTGGCCCTGGTTGGTCGTGCGGGTGGCAGCCACTCGATGTGTCTCTTTCACGTCGATGTTTCTCTCTCTCACTCTTCCTCTCTCTCCCTCCCACTCTACCTGAACAAAAAATGGAAAAATGTCCTCGCAGAGGATTAAAAAAAAAAAAAAAAAAAAAAAGGGACTAAAACTCATTCCTAATCCAATGTTTCATCCTGTTCTTATTAATATTAAGTAGGTATGCCCTGGCCGGTTTGGCTCAGCGGTTGGAGCGTCGGCGTGCGGACCAGAGAGTCCTGGGTTTGATTCCCGCTAGGGGCACATACCAAAAATATATATATATGAAGTAGGTACCACAAAACATTCTCACCTAAAAATAAATCCTGCCACCCTGGCCGGTTTGGCTCATCAATTGAAGTTTTGGCCAGTGGATCAAAGAGTCCGGGATCGATTCTGGTGAAGAGCACATACCTTGGTTGCAGCTCATCCCTGACACCTCTGATGCCATGCGGGTGGCAACCAATAGATGTCTCTCTCTCATATTGATGTTTCTCTCCTTCCCTCCCTCCCACTCTGTCTGAAGATAAATGTAAAATATCCTTGAGTGAGGATTAAGAAAAAAAATTTTTTTAAATAAAGTCCTGCCATCTTTTACCTCAAAAACTACCCTCCTGGGGTGGGGGTGGGGGGCGGGATCGGGAGGAAGGTGTCAAGGGGGTAAAGGAGAAACATCTGTAACAAAAGTAAATTAATAAAATTTGAAGAAAAAGCCCTGGCCGGTTTGGCTAAGCGGTTAGAGCGTTGGCCCATGGACCAGTGAGACCTGGGTTTGGTTCCTGCTAAGGGAATGTACCTCACTTGCAGTTTATCCCCGGCCCCAGTTAGGGTTGTGTGGGTGGCAGCGAGTTGATATCTCTCTCTCACATTGATGTTTCTCTCTCTCTCTTCCTCCCTCTCTCCCACTCTATCTGAAGATAAATGTAAAAATGTCCTTGGGTGAGGATAAAAAAAAAATTTTTTTTTTAATTTTACTTTATTTTATTTTTTTTGTTACATATATTTCTCCTTTTTTACCCCATTGGCACCCCCCTCCCCACCACATCCCCGCCCCGTTCCCGGCTTAGTTGTCCATGTCCATTGGTTATGCATACATGCATGTAAGTTCTGTGGTTTATCTCTTCCCACCCCACCCCCCACCCCCTCTTCTGAGGGATGTCAGTCTGTGCCCTACTTCCATGTTTCTGGGTCTACCATATTCCTAAGACAGTTATGTTCATTATATTCCATATATAAGTGAGATTATGTGGTATTTGTCCTTTTCTATTTGGCTTATTTCACTTAGGATAATACTTTCCAGGTCCCCCCATGTCGTCTCAAAGGATAAGAGATCTTTCTTTCTTACAGCTGCATAGTACTCCATTGTGTATATGTACCACTGCTTTTTTATCCATTCATCTACTGATGGACACTTGGGCTGTTTCCAGATCTTAGCAATTGTAAATAGTGTAGCTATGAACATGGAGGTACATATGTTCTTTATGATTGGTGTTTCAGGCTTCTTAGGGTATATTCCTAGAAGTGGGATCACTGGGTCAAATGGAAGTTCAATTTTTAATTTTTTGAGGTAACACCATATTGTTTTCCATAGTGGCTGCACCAGTCTGCATTCCCACCAGCAGTGCACTAGAGTCCCCTTTTCTCCACACCCTCGCCAACACTTGTTGTTTGATGATTTGTTGATGGCGGCCATTCTGACAGGTGTGAGGTGATACCTCATTGTTGTTTTAATTTGCATCTCTCTGATGATTAGTGATGTGGAGCATTTCTTCATATATCTCTTGGCCATTTGTATGTCCTGTTTGGAGAGGTGTCCATTCAGCTCCTCTGCCCATTTTTTAATTGGGTTCTTTGTCTTCCTTTTGTTGAGTTGTATGAGCACTCTATATATATTGGAAATTAACCCCTTATCTGATACATCATTGGCAATGATGTTCTCCCATACAGTGGGTTGCCTTTCCATTTTGATGATTGTTTCTTTTGCTGTGCAGAAGCTTTTGAGTTTGATGTAGTCCCATGTGTTCATTTTTTCCTTTGTTTCTGTTGCCTTAGGTGATGTATCAGTGAAAATTCTGCTCCATATGATGTCCGAAATTTTGTTGCCTACATTTTCTTCTAGAATTTTTATGGATTCACGGGTCACATTTAAGTCTTTTATCCATTTTGAGTTTATTTTTGTGTATAGTGTAAGTTGATGGTCTAGTTTCAATTTTTTTGTATGTAGCTGTCCAATTTTCCCAACACCATTTATTAAAGAGGCTGTCTTTACTCTACTGTATGCTCTTGCCACCTTTGTCAAATATTAATTGAGCATATTGCCTTGGGTGCATTTCTGGGTTTTCAGTTCTGTTCCACTGGTCTATCTGCCTGTTCTTGTGCCAGTACCAGGCTGTTTTGATTACAGTGGCTTTGTAGTATAATCTGATATCTGGTATTGTGATCCCACCTACTTTGTCCTTCTTTTTCAAAATTGCAGTGGCTATTCGGGGTCTTTTTTGGTTCCATATGAACTTTTGAAGTATTTGTTCTAGTTCTGTGAAATATGTCATTGGTATTTTGATGGGGATTGCACTGAATCTATAGATTGCTTTGAGTAGTATGGACATTTTAATGATGTTAATTCTTCCAATCCATGAACAGGGTATGTACTTCCACTTTTTTTATGTCTTCCTCTATTTCTTTTTTCAATGTCCTGTAGTTTTCTGCAAATAGGTCCTTTACTTCTTTGGTTAAGTTTATTCCTAGGTATCTTAATTTTTTTGGCGCGATGGTAAATGGGATTGTTTTTTCAGTTTCTCTCTCTGTCAGTTCATCATTGGTGTACAAGAATGCCGTCGATTTCTTGATGTTAATTTTGTATCCTGCTACTTTGCCAAATTCATTTATTAAGTCTAGTAGATTTTTTTATGGAGTCTTTAGGGTTTCTATGTATAATATCATGTCATCTGCAAATAATGACAGTTTCACTTACTCCTTTCCAATTTGGATCCCTTTTATTTTTTCCTCCTGTCTGATTGCTGTGGCTAAGACTTCCAGTACTATGTTAAATAAGAGTGGCAAAAGTGGACATCCCTGTCTTGTTCCTGTTCCTAATGGAAATGTTTTTAGTTTCTGTCCATTGAGTATGATGTTGGCTGTAGATCTTTCATATATGGCCTTTATTATGTCGAGATATGATCCTTCTATTCCCACATTGCTGAGCATTTTAATCAGAAATGGATGCTGGATTTTGTCAAATGCTCTTTCAGCATCTATTGATATGATCATGTGGTTTTTATTCTTCATTTTGTTTATGTGGTGTATCACATTTATTGATTTGCGAATATAGTACTAGTCTTGCATCCCTGGAATGAATCGCACTTGGTCATGGTGAATAATTTTTTTGGTGTATTGCTGGATCCGATTTGCTAATATTTTGTTCAGGATTTTGGCATCTATGTTCATCAGGGATATTGGCCTGTAGTTTTATTTCTTTGTAGTGTCTTTTTCTGGTTTTGGAATTAGAATTATGCTGGCCTCATAGATCGAGTTTGGAAGTCTTCCTTCTTCTTGAATTTTCTGAAATAGTTTGAGAAGAATGGGTGTTAATTCTTTTTTGAATGTTCGGTAAAACTCCCCTGTGAAGCCATCTGGGCCTGGGCTTTTGTTTGCTGGGAGAGTCTTGATTACCTCTTCAATTTCCTTAGTTGTTATTGGTCTGTTCAAGTTTTCTATCTCTTCTCGGTCCAGTTTTGGGAGACTGTGTGTTTCTAGAAATGTGTCCATTTCGCTTAGATTGTTGAATTTGTTGCCATATAGTTGTTCATAGTAGCTGTTAACGATCTTTTGTATTTCTGTGGTGTTGATTGTTACTTCTCCTGTTTCATTTCTGATTTTGTGTATTTGGGTTCTTTCTCTTTGTTTCTTGGTGAGTCTAGCTAAGGGTCCATCGATCTTGTTTATCTTTTTGAAAAACCAGCTCTTTGTTTCATTGATCCTTTGAATTGTTTTTTTGGTCTCTATGTCATTTATTTCTACTATGATCTTTACTATTTCCTTTCTTCTACTTGCTCTGGGATTTTCTTTTTGTTTGCTTTCTAATTCTTTAAGTGGTGAGGTTAGACATTCAATTAGAAATTTTTCTTGTTTCTTGAGGTAGGCCTGTAGTGCTATGAACTTCCCTCTCAGAACTGCTTTCGCTGCATCCCATAGATTTTGTGTTGTTGTCTGTTCGTTTTCATTGGTTTCCCGGAAGTTTTTAATTTCTTCCTTGATCTCTTCGGTGACCCATTCATTGTTTAATAACATGCTATTTAGCCTCCATGTGTTGAAATGTCTTTGCATGTTCTTGTTGTAATTGATTTATAGTTTCATGCCATTGTGATCTGAGAAAGTGCTTGATATGATTTCAATCTTCTTGAACTTGTAGAGATTTAGTTTGTGTCCTATCATGTGGTCTATCTTAGAGAATGTCCCATGTGCACTTGAGAAGAATGTGTATTCTGTAGTTTTGGGGTGTAATTCTCTGTAGATATCTATTAAATCCATTTGGTCCAGTGCTTCATTTAGAGTCTCTGTTTCCTTGCTAATTTTTTGTCTAGAGGATCTATCCAGTGGTGTCAACGGGTGTTGAAGTCCCCTGCTTTGATTGTATTGCTGTCAATTTCTCCTTGGAAGTCCTCTAGAAGATTTTTAATATATTTTGGTGCTCCTCTATTGGGTGCATATATGTTTATCAAGGTTATATCTTCCTGTTGGATAGATCCTTTCAATATTATGTAGTGGCCTTCTTTGTCTCTAGTTATGGCCTTCATTTTGAAATCTATTTTATCAGATATGAGTATTGCTACCCCAGCTTTTTTTTTGCTTTCCATTTGCTTGGAAAAATTTTTTCCATCCCTTCACTTTCAACCTATGTCAGTCTTTTGTTATGAGGCGGGTCTCTTGTAAACAACATATAGATGAGTCATGCTTTCTTTGTTTTTTTTTTTTTTTTTTTTTTTTTATGAATTATTTATTTATTTTTTTTGTTACAGATATTTTACCTTTTTACCCCATTGGCACCCCCCACCCCACCAGAGTCATGCTTTCTTATCCAATTAGCTACTCTGTGTCTTTTTATGGGAGCATTTAATCCATTTACATTTAAGGTGATTATTGATATATACTTATTTATTGCCATTTTTGTTTAGTGTGGTTCTATTTTTCTTCCCATTTCTCTTGCCAATTACAGCAGTCCTTTTTAACATTTCTTGCAGTGCTGATTTGGTGCTAATGTATTCCTTTAGCCTTTTTTTGTCTGGGAAGCTCTTTATTTGACCTTCCATTTTGAATGATAGCCTTGCTGGGTAGAGTAGTCTTGGATTCAGATTGTTTTTCATGACCTTGATTACTTCATGCCATTCCCTTCTGGCCTGTAGTGTTTCTTGTGAGAAGTCAGCTGAGAGCCTTATGGGGTTTCCTTTGTAGGTAACCTGTTGCTTATCTCTTGCAGCTTTTAGGATTCTCTCTTTGTCTTTAATTTGTGGCATTTTAATTACTGTGTGTCTTGGTGTGGGCCTGTTTGGGTTCTTCTTACTTGGGACTCTCTGTGCTTCTTGAACTTGAATGCCTTCTTCCTTCACCAAATTAGGGAAGTTTTCTTTCACTGTTTTTTTTAATATATTCTCTATCCCTTGCTCATTTTCTTCTTCGGGGAGTCCTATGATGCGTATAGTTTTACGTTTTCAGTTGTCCCACAGTTCTCTTAAGCTGTCTTCCTGTTTTTTAATCGATTTTTCCTTTTGTTTTTCTGATTGGTTCATTTTTTCTACCCTGTGTTCTAATTCCTCTACTCTGCTTTTTAAACCTTCCAATGTGTTTTTCATTTCTGATATGTCATTTTTTATCTCTTCTTGATGGTTTTTTAATTTCCAATTGGCTTAGTTTCAGTGTCTCTATGTCCTTACTCATGGTGTTCAGCTTCCTCAAGATCATGGCTCTGAATTCTAGCTCTGTTAACATGCCTAATTGCTCCACATTAATCTCATCTTCGGTGGAGGTCTCTTGCTCTTTCATTTGGCTTCTGTTTCTGTGTTTCACCATTTTGGCTATCACTGTGGGCTTTGGAGCCTGTCAAGTTTTCCCTGTGGGTGTTGGTGTTCTGCTGTTTGTGGCTCCCTCTCCTGGGTTTAGATGAGCGAGGGAGGCCCCACGTTAAATACCACTGTCAAGTCTTACTTTCCTGGTTAAAGTTGCTAACCCAGGAAAGGTACTGTTATCCTCTAGCTTCTTGCCTGGAGGCTAGCAGTCCAGGTTACTTGATGAGTTTTGGGTTGTCAGTTGATTGAAAAACTCCCTCAGGTGCTCAGCATAAGGGGATTTCCCAAGGGTGGGGAAGATGCTGGTTGTTAATGAGCTTCAATTAGCACTTCAATGACCCACAGGCTGGGGTTGGATCTCCGAGGGAGGGGTTGCTGCCTCTCCCCAGAACCCTGGGAAGGAGCAATATGGCCACTGTCCTGCGTGGCTGCCACTCAGCAAAAGCTCTGAGTGCCCTCCAAATCCTGAGTGTCCCAACCCAGTTCCAGTCCAGTCTGCCCTCCCTCTGCCGGAGCCCAAGGTGAGTGGCTGTGGCTGTTTTAGCCTCTGTCCCGGCTCTGCGCTGAACCCGAGGGCGCTGCTCACAGCTGAGGCTGCTGCCGAGCTGCTGACTGTGGCCTCCCAGCCCCCGTCTCGCGCCTTCGCAAGCCTACCAGGATCGAGTCAGTGTCCCTGGTTATATGGTCCTCGCAAGCTGCTTTTCTGTTGGTTTTTCCCGTCGATTTGTCTGTGTTATAGTTGTAATTCCAGTTTGGTTCTGGGAGACGGTCTGTGTAGCTTCCATTCACTCCGCCGCCATTTTTCAACCTCCAAAAAAAAAATTTTTTGAGGAAAAAAAAAAACTACACTCCTGCCCTGCCAGCGTGCTCAGTGGTGAGAGCATCAGCCTGCACACACAAGGGTCTTAGGTTCGATTCTTGGTCAAGAGCATGTACCTGAGTTGCAGGTTCGATCCCAGGCTCTGGTTGGGGTGCATGCGGAAGACAACCTATCAATGTGTCTCTCTCACGTTGATGTTTCTCTCTTTGTCTCTCCCCTTCTTCCCTCCCTTCCACTCTCTCTAAAAATCAAGGGGGGAAAGTATCCTCAGTGAGGATTAACAAGAAAAACCTATACTCCCTTCTCAGAGGAAATTATTATTATTTTTTATCCTCACCCAAGGACATTTTTGCATTTATCTTCAGAGAGAGTGGGAGAGGGGGGAAAGAGCGAGTGAGAAACATCGATGTGAGAGAGACACATTGACTGGCTGCCACCCACACAACCCCAACCGGGGCCAGAGACAAACTGCAACCAAGATATGTTCCTTAGCAGGAACCAAACCCAGGACTCTCCAGTCCACAGGCCGACGCTCTAACCGCTGTGCCAAACCAGCCAGGGTGGAAATGATTATTATTATATAAATCTTTTTGGATCTTAATCTAGACTTTTGTCCATTTACTATATCTTCAATTTGTTTCAGTATTTTGACCTCATCTTTTTAAAAAAAAACTGCAGCATTTAGGCCTGCACTATAATATATGAATCTTCAATCATTTGCCTTTTTAAAAAATGTTTTTGCTGATTTTTTTTTTTTTAGAGAGAGAGGAAGGGAGAGGAACATCGATGTGAGAGAGCTACATTGATCAGCTGCCTCCTGCACATCCCCTACTGGAGAGCCCACGACTGGGGCGTGTGCCATGACCGGGAACCAAACCAGGACCTTCCAGTCCATGGAATGACACTCAATCCACTGAGCCACAATTCTGGGCAATCCTTTCCCTTTTGAAGTGACAAACACCTTCCATAATTTTCATGTGTGTTATTCTAGATTGCAGTATTCTGGATATACATTCAAGAGGGAGCTAATGGATTGGGGTGTGCAGTGTGATAGAAAGAACAATGAAGTTTCTACATGGTCTCTTGGCTTTTATTCTGCCCCCCTTCATCCCTAAATTATTTCTGAAGGCTCCTGTTGCACAATGAAGGCGAGTAGTCCATCAGGATATAAATGGAGGGAGGTGAAACAGACTGATGAACCTCTTTGGGTTATGTCTTCCATCTTTGATTAAGCATAACACCGAGCAATTTAAAAAAAATTTGTTTTCTTTATTGATTTTAGAGAGAGAGGAAGGGAGAGGGAAAGAGAGATAGAAATGTCAATGAGAGAGAACATCCATTGGCTGCCTCCTGCATGGCCCACACTGGAGATTGGGCCCACAACCTGGGCATGTGCCCTGACCAGGAATCGAACCAGTGACCACTTGGTGCATGGGTCGGTGTTCAACCACTGAGCCACACTGCCCGGGCTGAACAATTTTTTTTTTTAATCCTCTAGGACATTTTTCCATTTATCTTCAGATAGAGTGGAAGGGAGGGAAGGAGGGAGGGAGGGAGGGAGGAGAGAGAGAGAGAGAGAGAGAGAGAGAGAGAGAAAGAAACATCGATGAGAGACACACATATTGATTCGTTGCTTCCGGCACAACCCCAACCAGGGCCAGAGACCAAACTACAACAAAGGTATGTGCCCTTGACAGGAATCAAACCTGTGACTATGGTCCGGGGGCTGATTCTCTAACCATTAAGTCAAACTGGCCAGGGCAACACTGAGCAGTTTAATCTAAGCACACCCAAATGCATTATCTATTTTGATCCTTAAAACATACCTGCCAGCTACTATATTCATTTTACAAGTGATGAAACAGAGTATTAGAAAGATCCACTGACTACCACAGTTGCAGAGTACAACAAAATGTTCAAGTGTCTTGGCTCCTAGTGTTATAAACTTTCTAGGTTATCTTGTTGTCTCCCTACTCAGAAGGCAAGGTAATTAGATGGCTACTCTGACTTGAAAGAGAGTAGTCTGATCGTGAAAAGTAGGGGCAGAACAGTGCTTCTCAGTAGTCCTAGTTATGTGTCTCCTCAGCCACCTAGAAACTTCTTCAGTGTGCCCTTAATGTCTTTGTTCCTCAAGCTGTAGATGTGAGTGGAACAAGCATTTAAGTATAAGAACAAAATAAGGAGCACTGGCCAGGTGGCTAAGTTGGCTGGAGTGTCATCCTGTACACACACAGAAAAAGGTTGCAGTTCAATCCACAGTCAGGGCACATATGAGAGGCAACCAATCAATGTTTCTCTTTTACATCGATGTTTCTCTCTCTCTCTTCCTCTTCCTCTCTCTCTTATTAAAAAAAAACAACAAAAACAAAATCATATCCTCAGGTGAGGATTTTTAAAAAGGACAAGATAAGGATAAGGAACTTGATCTAAAGTAGCTGTTCTTAGGCTAGCTTAGTCAGATAACAAGGGTTAGGCCTGCAGAAACCAGGAAGATGACTGTGGTCACTAACACCTTGAACTTTTTGAAACAGGTCAGGTTATGATGTAGAAACACACAACACCAGTGTCTTAGTGGTTAAACACAAAAATTTATTTCTTATTCCCACAAAGCCAATTAAAGGTCTGGGGACTCTCCAGAACAGCTGTCCTGCCATGTGGAGGACATGGCATTCTAGACTAGTTTGATCTTGTGGCTCCTCTCTCTATGTGCTTCCATGATTGAGGCAGGAAGAGAACACTACAGAGTCTTGCACCAACGAAGTGCTTCAGCCCAGAAGCGAGGCTTTTCTGCTCACAACCCAATGACCAAAACGACCTAATGACCCTGTCTAACTACAAGGAGCAGAAAAGCATAATCATTCTCCTTTTTACTGCTCACTAGAATACAAGCTGCATGAGGGTATGCATTTTTTTCTCTTTTGTTCGCTACTATATCCTTGCTCTCGAACACTCTGTGCCTGGGTACATAACAGACCCTCATGAAATTAAATTAATAAATAGTTCCAGGAAGAAATCTACATGTATCTTGGAAGAAGAGACAGAGTCCTAGGGGTCTAAGGCTGAGACTGCTGGGTAAGAACTATGCAGACTAGAGATTCAGAGCTGGTCTTGATTAAAAATAATACTTTGGCCCTGGCCGGTTTGGCTCAGTGGTTAGAGTGTCGGCCTACAGTCCAGAGAGACCCGGGTTCAGTTCCTGCTAAGGGCATGTACCTTGGCTGCAGTTTGTCCCCAGCCCTGGTTGGGTCGTGCGGGTGGCGGCCACTCGATGTGTCCCTTTCATGTCAATATTTCTCTCTCTCTTCCTCTCTCTCCCTCCCGCTCTGTCTGAATAAAAAATGGAAAAAAGTCCTCAGGTGAGGATAAAATAAATAAATAAATAAAATAATACTTGGTGTAGTTCATCTTGAAGAACAAAATAAAATCCCCCTGGGAGTGCCAGACCAATAGCTCAGGTGATTTACACAAATTAAGTCAGCCTCACCACCAGGGCTCAGCTCTTGAAAGCAGCTGCAAGACTTACAAATACACCCTGGCAGAGTAGCTCAGTTGGTTAAAGTGTCATCCCAATATGCAAGGTTGCAGTCTCGATCCCTGGTCAGGTAACATACAACAAGCAACCAATAGCCTGACCAGTATGGCTCAGTGGTTGAACACTGACCCATGCACCAAGAGGCCACAGGTTCGATTCCTGGTCAGGGCACATCCCCAGGTTGTGGGCCAAATCCCCAGTGGGGGGCATGCAGGAGGTGGCCAATTGATGTTCTTTCTCATCGATGTTTCTATCTCTCTCTCCCTCTCCCTCTCTCTCTAAAAAAATATTTTAAAAAAGAATCAACCAATAAATACATAAATGAGTGGAATAACAAATTGATCTCTCGCTGAAATCAATTATATATATATTTTTTATCCTCACCCAAGGAGATTTTTGTATTTATCTTCAGGTAGAGCAGGAGGGAAGAAGGGAGGAAGAGAGAGAAAGAAACATCGTTGTGAGAGAGACATATCAAATGGCTGCCACTCACATGACCCCAATCAGGGCCAGGGACAAACTGCAACCAAGTTACATGCTCTTAGCCGGAACCGAACCCAGGCCTTTCTGGTCTGTGGGCCGATGCTCTAACTGCTTAGCCAAACTGGCCAGGGCAATCAATAATACTTTTAAACAGCCACAATGCATCTGCTCCTTTAAAGTAGTCAGTTTGCCCAACATATCACTGGGGAGCAGGGAAAAGGGGGAATAATGCACATTGAGCGTCTACTGTTGACCAGGCTGGAGGGTGCTTTTCTTTCACCAATCCCTGTAATCTCCAGATCAACACTGAGGTGAGTGTTCTTTGAGAAAATAAAGACTTAACAGTGTTTCAGTAACCAATCAAGAAACAGGAATGTTTTATAAATTAGAAATAGATAACAGTGTCATCTGGGCTGGCTCTACAGAGATAACATATAAAGTCCTGATAATCCTGCCTTCAGGTCTGATTGAAGAAACTAAAAGCCAACAGACCTACTAGGGATGGTGTCTTAAACAGAACAATTCCCTGAATATTTGAGCCTTAACTTCCTCATTTATGCAATAATTGATTTGGAACAGATAATTTAACCCTTTTCCCAATACTACCTAAAAGCTCTAACAGGAACAAATCTGAGTCAAAGGTAAAAGTACATAAAGGGTGAATTGTTAGAAAACCCACAGGCTTTGGCTGGTTTGGCCCAGAGACCCAGGTTCGATTCCGGTCAGGGGCATGTACCTGGGTTGCGATTCGTCCCCGGCCCTGGTCGGGGTCTCGTGGGAGGCAACCAATTGATGTGTCTCTCTCACATCGATGTTTCTTTCTCTCTCTCTCTCCCTCCCACTCTATCTGAAAATAAATGAAAAAATATCCTTGGGTGAGAATAAAAATAAATAAATTTTAAAAAACGGTAGAAAATCCACAACCTAGCTCTAGTCGGGTAGCTCAGTTGGTTAGAGCATTATCCCAATACGCCAAAGTTATGGGTTCAATCCCCAGTCAGCACACATACAAGAATTAACCAATGAATGCATGACCAAGTGGAACAACAAGTCGATGTGTCTCTATCTACAATCAATTAAAAAAGAAAAAGAAAACCCACAGCCTAGAAAGATGTTCAGCAATTTCTCCTAAAGATATGCTAAATGCTTGAAGCAGACATGGTAAACCATGCCTACTTATTAGTCTACAGTGTAAGACAACCAACATGGATGTGGATTTGCCCACTTCTGCCTACCACTCAGCATCAATCCTCAAACATTACTTTTTGAAAAACTGCTCCTATGCTGGCTGAATTCCCAGATCACCATGCCCAGTGAATCACAGAACGCTGCCTGCAGCACATAGTCCAATTCCCAAGCATCTCTCTTTGTTCTTAAAAACAAACAAAAGCCAAATTATAATAAGCAAACAAACAAAACCCTGAAAGTTGATCTTAAACTCTAATTAATATTCTTTTAGGCCTCAGGAAAGTGCTAATTTTTATGACTGTTTTATCCTATTGACTTTGTAAAGGAAGGAAAGTTTACTTTGTTATTACAAAAAATTCTTTACATTTAATACATATTCCATGGTTAAAATTCTAACGTTTCCAGCCCTGGCCGGTTTGGCTCAGCGGTTAGAGCGTCGGCCTGTGGTCCAGAGAGACCCGGGTTCGGTTCCCGCTAAGGGCATGTATCTCGGTTGCAGTTTGTCCCCGGCCCTGGTTGGGTCGTGTGGGTGGCAGCCACTCGATGTATCACTTTCACGTCGATGTTTCTCTCTCTCTCTCTTCCTCTCTCTCCCTCCCACTCTGTCTGAACAAAAAATGCAAAAATGTCCTCGGGTGAGGATAAAAAAAAAAAAATTCTAACGTTTCCATATCTCATTAGAAATGTTTCCCTTTTTCAAACACCACCAATGAAAGGCATGAGATAGTTATCTGTCAGATTCATCACAGAAAAACTGTGCTAATAGGATTCAAGAGCTGAAGTAGCTAAAAAGTTCAGTAAGAAACTCTCATGATATCCAATGATGAGAGAGGAAGAAAATCAAATTTGGTTCTTGAATAACTACATTAGAGTTCATTTCTACTCTATGAGACTATTGAAATAGATAATCCTACTACCCTGAAGTAATGGTATGCAATAAAAAGATGCGATTACTTTTGTTATGAAAGACCATGCTACAAATGTTTCTATCATGTGTTTAAGAGTAGCTGGGGCAATCAAAGGAAAACCAATATTTACCTCTGTAACCACAGAAGACTGATTCATGGTTCACATGTTACTGAAGCTGAATTTGCTATATTGCCAGATACAATCCCAAAACAGATTTTTCCCTCATTCAGAATGTTCTTCGAATACCTTTCGCTAAGAAACTCCCTGGAGATTATGAATAAAAAACAGTAAATAATACAACTACTAAAGAATCCCTTGCAGAGTCCAACTTGATTTCTTTCTATGTAACATTTATATCCCCAAATTTTCCACTGATGAAAAAATTTTCATTTTTCATAAATCTGCATTCTTTCATAAACTTTAGGGTCAAGCTCCACTTGGTAAAATTCTTCAGACTGTGGACATGCAGTCTGTCAATGGAATTTCTAGTGTCTAAGAAGGTTTGACTGCCTGCTGGTTTCTCATACACATGCTACAGGTGGGTTCTTCGGTGTTTAATAAGGTGGGAGTTCTGACTGAATTTTTTCCCACATTCATGACACGTAAAAGGCTTCTCTCCAGTGTGAGTTCTTTGGTGTGTGTGGAGATTTGAAGTTTGACCAAAGCTCTTCCCACACCACGAGCATTTATATGGTTTTAATCCTTGGTGTGATGTGAAGTGCTTATTAAGATCTGAACTCCACCTAAATCTCTTATTACACTGTGGGCACTTATATGGTTTCTCTTCAGTGTGAATTCTTTGGTGCTTAATAAGGTCAGAGCTAACTCTGAAGCTTTTCCCACATTCCTGGCACTTAAAAGATTTCTCTTCTGAACGTTCTTTCTTGTGACGATCCATAAGTTTCAGCAGCTCTTGTTTCCAGGTTGAAAGTTTCTCTTTTTCCTTCGCTGAAAAATCTTGGTGCCATTTCCCCACTCTGTGCATATCACCATGATTTTCTTTGACTGTTGTTTTCTGGGGTACTTTCACTCTGTCTATTTCTGAAAATATGTCTCTTGGTATTTGCATTTCTAAGTCAGCAGGGTATACAGATTGATGATTTTCAATGCCATTTTTGAGCTTTAACTCTGTTGGAATAAACACAAAAATCAACCAACTATATGGCAGAGAAAGAAAATCTCAAGAAAAGAGACAAAAATTAAATGGTCACTCAATTTTAACTATATGGCAGAGAAAGAAAATCTCAAGAAAAAAGACAAAAATTAAATGGTCACTCAATTTTAAAATATAGGTAAGTAGAATTTTAAAATGTTAAGTCCTTGCAAAGATTCCTATTAAGGCACATTTCTCCTTTTCCCATGGTGTATTTATTTACCTGTAGGCAGCCCTCCAGGACTGTCCTTGAACTCCATGGATCCTTGAACCCACAACTCTTTCCCTTGCTCTAGACAGATCACTTTAGGTTTGGGGTGCACAAATGTGGCTGTGAAATGGAAAAAGTGAGTCAAGAATTGCTAACTTTACAATGTCCAATAATTATACACTATTTCAGATACAGCAAAGAACAGTTTTACAGTCTGTTACCCCAAATGGTTAAATGGATAGACTCTCACTGACATCAGGTATCAAGTTTACACTATACTGCATTGGGAGTAGATATGCAAAGTGGAGATTAAGAAATAAACCTAGCCCTGGCCGGTTTGGCTCAGCAGTTAGAGCGTTGACCTGCATTCTGGAGAGACCCGGGTTTGGTTCCCACTAAGGGCATGTATCTTGGTTGCAGTTTGTCCCTGGTCCTGGGTGGTTGTGTGGGTGGCAGCCATTCGATGTGTCCCTTTTACATCGATGTTTCTCTCTCTTCCTTCCATTCTATCTGAACAAAATATCGAAAAATGTCCTCGGGTGAGGATTAAAAAAAAGAAAGAAAGAAAGAAAGAAACCTAGCCTGGCCAGTATGGCTCACTGGTTGAGCATCAACCCATGCACCAAGAGGTTCAATTCCCACTCAGGGCATATGCCCAAGTTGTGGGCCTGATCCTCAGTACAGGGCATGCTGGAGGTGGCCAATCAATATTCTCTCTCATCATTGTTTCTGTCTCTCTCTTCCTCTCCCTTCCTCTCTCTCTAAAATCAATAAAGAAAAAATATTTTTTAAAAAAGAAATAAACCTAGCCTGGCTGGTTTAATTCAGAAGTTAGAGCATCAGCCCATGGACCAAAGAGTCTCAGGTTCGATTACAGTCAAATGCAGGTACCTCAGTCAAGGTTTGGTCCCTGGCCCTGGTTGGGGTCACATGAGAGACAACCAGTCAATGTGTCTCTCTCACATCGATGTTTCTCTCTCTCTTTCTTCCCCCCACCACTCTATCTTAAGATAAATGGGGGGGAAAACGATCCTTGGGTGAGGATTTATAAATAAATAAATAATAATAATAAAAACCCTGGCCGGTGTGGCTCAGTGGTTGAGTGTTGACACATGCACCAAGAGGTTGCCCATACAATTCCAGTCAGGGCACATGCCCAGATTGTGGGCTCAATCCCCAGTGTGGGGTGTGCAGAAGGCGGCCAATCAATGTTCTCTCTCATCAATGTTTCTCTCTCTCTCTCCCTTCCTATCTAAAATCAATTTAAAATAATAATAATAATAATAATAATAATAAACTAGCAATAAGACTAGAGTGGCTAAAGAGAACTGAATAAGAGCACTAGTGGAAGGAGTTGAGGGCAAGGAGATAATAGAGGCAAGGCCAGATTTAGAGTATCTGGGAGCCTTGGTAAGGAGGTTTGATTTTATTCTGAATTGATGAGAAGTCATCACAAGGTTTTGAAACAGGGAAACATCATGATCTGATCAGGTTTTTAAAGTCTCTAGCTGCTGCACGGAAAACAAAATATGAGAGGGCAAGACTGATGGCAGGAAGGGCTAGTTAGAAAGCTACTGAGGTAGACCCGGTTAGAGATAGCTTAGATGTGGATATCAATAGCACAAGAGGATGAGACACGGTTGGACTCAGACTATATGGTGAATGTGCAATCAAGAGGACTAGTGATGCATTAGCAGTGGGATATGATGACAAGATTAAACAATGACTATTTTTCTTGCCGAGCAATTGGGTGAATGAAGGTACCCTTTACTGAATAGAGAAAGATATGAGAAGAGCAGGTTTGTGGGAGAAGAGGGAAAAGAGATCAAGAATTCTATGCAGTCCTGACTTGTCAGGGCACATGCCCGGGTTGCAGGCTCAATCCCCAGTAGGGGACATGTACGAGGCAGCTGATCCATGTTTCTCTCTCACATCGGTGTTTCTATCTCTCTCTCTCTCTAAAAAATCAATAAAAACATATTTTTTTAAAATATATCTTCTTTAAAAGAAAAAACAAGAATTCTACACAGGATAAGGAATGTGTATTCAAAAACAGCTCCCAAGTGATCTACATTCACCTTTTCCCTGCCCACACCATTGAGTTGAGAACCAAGCAACTACTGGAACAGACCCTCTCACAAGTGCATTCCTAATAAGATGAGAACATGACAGATAACTCAACTTCTACACAAACGGAAGGAGAGAACCTTTACCTAGAAAGATGACAGTTTCATAGTTTTCCTGCATTACGTCATTGTAGAGGGCCTTCTGATTGGGATTCAGTAAATTCCATTCTTCCTGGGAAAAATACACGGCCACTTCTTCAAATGTCAACAAACTCTAGAGAAGAGAATGGGCTTCAGCTCAGTACCTGCCACTCCAGAAATAGCCCTAACATCCAGCCCACGAACTGTATGGTAGGCTGAAGGCATTAATGGCACGCTGTGTTTTGTTTTTAATTTTTTTTTTTTTATTGATTGACTTGAGAGAGAAAAAGAGGGGGAAAAGGAGAGAGAGAGAGAGAGAGAGAGACACAAATTTGTGGTTCCACTTATTTATGAATTCATTGATATTTATGTACTCATTGTTTCTTGTATGTGCCCTGATGGGGAACTGAACCTCAGCTTGGCATATCAGGATGACGCGCTAACCAACTCAGTAACCCAGCCAGCACATGTTTTTTGTTGTTGTTGTTGTTTTGTTTGTTTTTTTAATCCTCACCCGAGGACATTTTTTGATATTTTGTTCAGATAGAGTGGGAGGGGGAGAGAGAGAAACATTGACGTGAAAGGGACACATCGAGTAGTTGCCACCCGCACAACCCAACCAGGCCCAGCGACAAACTGCAACCGAGGTACGTGCCCTTAGTGGGAACCGAACCCGGGTCTCTCGGGACTGCAGGCTGACGCTCTAACAGCTGAGCCAAACTGGCCAGGGCTGCTGTTGTTTTTTTAAAGTGAGAAGGCAGACTTCTGGTTAACATGGTACTCACCTCCTCCCACAACCACATCAAAATTACAACTAAACTACAGAATAACCATCATTCAGAACCACATGAAATTCACTTGAATGAAAGTCCTACAACTATAAAATTAAAGCAGCAGCTACACTGAGACTGGTAGGAAGAGTGGAGGCCTGGATGGGCTGGTCCCACACCCACGTGTGGCAGATGAAAATAGGAGGAATACTTCAGCTGTGAAGGTCCTCACTGAGGAGTGAGGGTTTCCTGTTCCACACCAGGACCCCCAGCTCAGGGTTCAAGTGCCAGGAAGAGAAGTCAGCTATCTCCTGGACAGACATGCTGGCGGATGGCGGAGGCTATTGTTCCTTTGGTGAGCCCTTCCCCTACTGGGCCAGCAGAAAGCCACCATATCAGGGACTCCAGCAACCTGGCTCACACTCTGCCCTGCCCTGGGGATTCCCTGAGGCCCTGCCCCACCCAGCTTTCGGACCCACCCAAGCTGTCTCCAGTGGCTTTACCATAGGATTGCCCTGTCTTGGCTCCTGCTTCAGATTTTCCTAAAATCTCTCAAACAAGCAGCATCTGCCCTCAGCAAGCCCAATACCTCTCACTAAGTGGCCCCAGGACCAGGACCAGAAGCAACCAGCCTTGGTTCAAAACTTGGCTTTGCCTGGGCACTTCCAAGCCCAGCACAAGAAGCAGCCATGAGCAGATTGTTTTGTAGCTTATGCCTGGTGACCCCAGGTAGAATACAAGCAGTGGCTAACCTTGTCCCAGGGCCAGCACACCCAGTGGCCAGCTTCAGACCACATTGAAGCACTACCATGCAACCATGTCCACAATTGATACACTCAAGGAGTGGACTCAGTGGGTACCAGAGCCCTGCTGAAGTAAGTGTTGCTCCATGTGGTGGGCCCCTGCACAGCTGATCCTCCAAGGTAGTCAGAGGTCAGTGGTCAGTGGGCACAGCAGTCCTTGCAGCTGAACAGCCTGAGTAAATCCCTCCTCCTACTGATGTGCCAACGGCAATCAAGACTCAATTACAAGAGAAGGGTGAACAGTCCACATGAGGGGTATACCTCAAAGGACCAGCTGGGGTGAACAGGGAGGCTGTGCCACTGGACCCTACAGGACACCTGCTACAATAGGCCATCCTAGGAAGCCTAGGAGACAAAGCAACTCTACCTAATACATAGAAACAAACAATGGGAGGCAGCCAAAATGAGGAGACAAAGAAACATGTCCCAAATGAAAGAATAGAAAAAAACTCCAGGAAAAGAACTAAACAAAATAGAGATAAGGAATCTAACAGATGCAGAGTTCAAAACACTAGTTATAGGATGCTCAATAAACTTAGTGAGGATTTGAAGGAACTTTGTGACAACTTCAAGGAATTTAGTGAGGACCTCAAAAGCATAAAAAATGACCAGTCAGAGATGAAGGGTACACCAACTAAAATAATTTACAGGGAATCGATGGTAGAGTAAACCAAGAAGCAAACCATCGATTTGGAATATAAGGAAGCAAAACACACCCAATCAGAATGGCAAAAAGAAAAAAAAAATCCAAAAAAAAAGAGGATAGTGTAAGGAACCTCTGGGACAACTTCAAGCATACCAACATTTACATCAATGGGGGTGCCAGAAGAAGAGAGACAGCAAGAAATTAAAAACCTATTTGAGAAAATGACAGTAAACTTCCCTAACTTAGTGAAGGTAACAGATATACAAGTCCAGGAAGCACAGAGAGTCCCAAATAAGATGAACCCAAAGAGGCTCACACCAAGAAACATCATCATCAAAATGCAAAAGGTTAAAGACAAAGAGAGAATGTTAAAAACAGCAAGAGAGCCCTGGCCGGTTTGGCTCAACAGTTGGAGCGTCGGCCTGCGGTACAGAGAGACCCGGGTTCGGTTCCCGATAAGGGCACATACCTCGGTTGCAGTTTGTCCCCGGCCCTGGTTGGTCATGTGGGTGGCAGCCACTCGATGTGTCCCTTCACGTCGATGTTTCTCTCTCTCTCTCTCTTCCTCTCTCTCCCTCCCGCTCTATCTGAACAAAAAATGGAAAAATGTCCTCGGGTGAGGATAAAAAAAAAAAACAACAACAAAAAAAAAACAAGAGAGCCCTGGCCAGTTTGGCTCAGTGGTAGAGCGTCAGCCTGCTGTCCAGAGAGACCCGGGTTTGGTTCCCGCTAAGGGCACGTACCTCGGTTGCAGTTTGTCCCCAGCCCTGGTTGGTCGTGTGGGTGGTAGCCACTCAATGTGTCCCTTTCATGTCGATGTTTCTCTCTCTCTCTCCCTCTCTCTCCCTCCCACTCTATCAAATGGGAAAAAAAATATCCTCAGGTGAGGATAAAAAAAAAAGCAAGAGAAAAGGTTAGTACGTACAACAAAGCTCCCATAACGCTGACAGCTGATTTCTCAAAAGAAACTTTGCAGGCCAGAAGGGAGTGGCAAGAAATATTTAAAGTGATAAAAAGCAAGGGCCAACAACCAAGATTATGCTATCCTGCAAAGCTATCATTTGGAATGGATAACCAGGCCTGGCCAGTATGGCTCACTGGTTGAGCATCGACCCATGCACCCATGCCGGTTCAATTCCTGGTTGGGGCACATGCCCAGGTTGTGGGCCCGATCCCTGGGGGGGGCATGCAGGAGGTGGCAATTCGATGTTGTCTCTCATTGATGTTTCTCTCTCTCCCTCTCGCTTCCTTTCTCTCTAAAATCGGTAAAGAAAAAATATTAAAAAAATATATATATAGAATCAATGACCAGAGAAGAAAAAGCTAAAGTTCATCACCCCAAACCAGTATTATATGAAATGTTGAAGGGTCTTCTTGAAGAAAAAGAACAAAAATATGAACAATAAAAATGTCAATAAATATATATCTATCAACAATTGAATCTACAAATAAAATGAAGAAGCAGAACAGAAATAGATTCTTAGATACAATGAACTTTTTGTTGGTTCCCAGAAGGGAGGGGAGTTTGGAGGGGGGTAAAAAAGGTGAAAGGATTAAGAAGTGACAAACCTCAAAGGGAAGGGGGGAGGTGGGCTGGGAAGAGATAAACCAAAGAACTTATATGCATAACCAACAGACACTGATAGTAGTGTGGGAAAGGCAGGAGGGGAGCAGGAGTGGGAAGGTGGAAGTCAAGGGGGGAATAAAGAGGAAAATCTGTAATACATTCAACAATAGAGATAAGTTTAAAAAGAAAAAAATAATAAAGTGAGAAGGCAGAAAGGAGACAAGGGATCGGCAAACAGTCTGGGAGGTGTCCAGTTCCCCAGGGAGAACATCTGGGTTAACATGCCTCTGAGCACCTGCTGGGCAGTGTGGATCATGGGCAGCAGGGAAAGGCAGCCCTAAATAGCTCAAAAGCACAGCACACCTGGGACTCGGGCAAGATGAGCTCAGGTGCCACTGTCCAGTCTTCGGTTCTCATCTGCTCAGGAAAGTCTAGGGTCTGGTGAACAGGCACAGCTGTGGGTGGAAAAGAGCCATGAGAAATTTCTCTCACTTCTATGCACATCCTGAGCTCATTTCTAAAATAAAGATCTAGGTTTTTTCAGTAGATGGGAAACCTTTACAAGTGTGTGTGGTCCCTGTAAGTGGCCTTATCATCATTAATAAAAACCAAAACAGGTTGCCCAGTTTTCATGGGTGAAATTAACAAAAACCCTTCTTATTTTCCTCTCATGACATAAATAGTCTGAGTTAAAAATTTTTAAATGAAATACTCATGGACTCCAGTATAAAGTAGATGTATTGTTTATCACTTATTCTTTTTTTCTTGATACACAATTGTATTCTCTTATCACCCATTAGTGATCCCAATTCCTTCTGTGTTTTGAGGATGAGGTAGCCCAAATCCTTTATACTTTTCTAAGGAACAGTGTTCATGGTGTTATTACCAGGGTCCCTGGTTTGGATATTTCTGTATCTTAGACCAATCCCCACCTTCACATACACCTGGTCTATTCTAAGGCCATTTGTGGGGAGTTGGGGGGTAATCATAATTGCTAACATGGTGCATTTGTACATCCACAGAGCTGGGCATCCAGAAAATGCTCACAGTGTTCTGGCTGAACAAATTACTATCACAGCTCCCAGCAGAAAGAAATTATCATGAAGTTCCTTACCCCTCTTACACATAGGCTCTGTTTCTTTATGAGTATTCCTGCTCAGTTGTTGTTGTAGATCCTGATATTCATTCCAAAAGTCTTCATCCTGGGACCTGCCCATTGGCTGGGACTTTGCTGGCTTTAGCTTGAAGCCTGGGGTCTCTGCTGTTTCTCCCAAGAGTACTGTGTCCTTTCCCAGCACAGGGACTGCAACCTAGAAATAATTTCCATCCTTGTTACCAGAACTTACTTTAGGCATGGGGGCTGCTAGTAGAGGGAGGAAAAAGCAGAGTCCAGATTGTGGAAAGCGTGAGACACTAAGGCACATGACTTTTAAAAGACTTAAAGAAATAATTTATGGCCACCAATTTTCCACAAAGTACTATTCAAAAAATTGGAGATATTTAGGATAAAAGGAAAAAAGATGTGGCTACTGCCAGCCCTCCCAACATGCCCCCCCTGCCCCTGCATACAGCTCAGCTCAGACCACTAGCAGGATTTTGCCAGCTGCCTGTTCTCATGCTGTCTTGACAATATTTCTCTTTTCACTTAGATCCCTACTTCAGTGATTTCTTGTCTTATACTTTCCTCAAAAGATTTAAAAAATTTTAACTGTCCTGTCAACCAGATTTTCTCCATGGTCAGAGAGGTTTTTATAGAGAATGTGGATAAAATGGAGAGGAAAGGGGGAGGAAAGATTCTGGGTCCAACCTCCCTCCAGATTGTAGTGACACCAAACATGTGTCCTGCTCTGTATTCTTGACAGTAGACTTGAAGCCAGTAGATGTGCTTCCACCTGCCCAAGAGCATATCATTGATTCCCACTGACTAGTAGAGTCAAGGACCAACCACTAAGAGCGGGCAGTGGAGGCTCTTGACTGTGGTACGGAGGACACTATACCTCAGTATTTTTCTTCTCTCAGCCACTCTGTTGGGATTTCCAAACCTTTGTTTCCCTTTCTTCTTTCTCCTCTTTGTTATCTTCTCTCTTTTGTTCTCTTAGTGTACTCCATTTTTTGTTCTCCCCCTTACTTGCCAACTCCTTGTTGCCCTTTATTTGTTTCTAAGAATTTAAGACCCATCTCATATGTCAAGCCAGACTAGGCTTATTACCCTCAACACACCCTGCTCTAAAGAGGGGAAAAATCCAACTCTTTCTCTAAGGCTCAGAAGTCTCTGCAAGGGTCTCCTAAATCTGTGGAATAACTATTGCTGTGTGTCTCTGGTTTCTGGTCCTGCCTTAGTTGATCTAAAGGAACAATAGATCATTGACCTAATTCATCTTAGTTCACAATTAAATGCCCCAATACCCATATATCTACCTTTATCCTATTTCATTGTTGTGTATCAGGAATTTTTCTGCTCACCCCATTTCTTGTTGAGCAGATTCACTCTGCAAGTGGTCTACCAAGGCCACAGCCTCCTCAATGCTCTGTAGATGGTGCTTCTTTATTTGGGATTCAGTATCCCTGGGCAGAATGGTCAGGAACTACTTTAGCTCTAGCAATTCCAAGATCTGCTCTTTTGAGTAGACCTGTAGCCTCAGTATCATTCTTGAAGTTGGCCCACAGCCTCATGGGGTTCATCTGCCTCATGATAATGGAAGCTGTCGAAGTGCTCTCCAGTCGCGACTGCCTGTTTGTGCAGTATATTTCTTAGTCTGGTTGGAGTTCTCTGTCACAGGTCCCATAATCTCCCACAGAGCCCTGACCTAAGGATTCTAATACTCAGCCACCTTTAGACCTACCATCATCATTATGCTCTGGAACAGTCTGCTCCTGTGTTGGACACACCACCAGCACTATGGTTGAGAACAGAGGCCCAGTCTGGTCTGGAACAGTAAAGGATCTGCTTCCAAGTCACTGAGGGTGGAAGAGTACAGGTCAATAAAAAAGTCACATGAAATTTACTACTTGCTACTTATTATGAGAAAGTGAAGGAAAAAAACCCTGATTTGCCTTTTCTTTTTTTTAATATATATTTTTATTGACTTTTTTTTTTAGAGAGAGGGGAAGAGAAAGAGATAGAAACATTCATGGATTGGTTGCCTCCTGTATGCTTCCTACTGCGGGTGTCAAGCCCACAACTCCGGCATGTGCCCTGACCAGGAATTGAACCAGCGATCTCTTGGTGAATGGGACAATGCTCTATCCACTGGGAGATACCAGTTGGGCCTGGCTTGCCTTTTCTTTAACAATCAACTGCCAGACTCTCTCTCCTTTTATTCAACTGAACTATCGCACAGCTCACTGAAGACAAATCCCAAGTGATGACTCTGCTTTAAAAAAAAAATTCACAAAAGGTTGGTGAGTGAGCTGTAGCCTGGTAGCTCAATGGGTTAGAATGCCATTCTGATACGTGAAGGTTGTGGGTTCAATCCCTGGTCAGGGCACATACAAGAATCAACCAATGGCCCTGGCCGGTTTGGCTCAGCGGTTAGAGCGTCGGCCTGCGGTACAGAGAGACCTGGGTTCGGTTCCCGCTAAGGGCACGTACTTCGGTTGCAGTTTGTCCCCGGCCCTGGTTGGTCGTGTGGGTGGCAGCCACTCGATGTGTCCCTTCACGTCGATGTTTCTCTCTCTCTCTCCCTCCCACTCTATCTGTACAAAAAATGGAAAAATGTCCTCGGGTGAGGATAAAAAAAAAAAAAAAAAGAATCAACCAATGAATGCATAAGTATGTAGAACAACAAACCAATGTTTCTCTCTAAAATCAATCAATTTTTCTTTAAAACGTTGATGGGTGAGAAAATCAGCACCCACTGGCTCCAAAGAGTTCACTGATGTGCTTCCAATCAAATCTTAACCATGTCAAAAGAAGATTAGAACATTCTGAATTTTTCTTACATTTTAACTATCACCCTAGTCTTCTGCTTTTAGTAGAAGGATACAACTTCTATGATTCTTCATTCTCTTGTGATAATGGAAGCCTTCCCTTCGTGGAACATTTGAGATTCTCATGAATACTTGCAGGAGAGCTAAGATAGTGAGACTAGAGTAGAAGGAAAGTAATTAGGGGAAAAGCAGCCTTTTCTTCTCAGAAAGCAACCAATTAAGTAACTAGATGCTCAACATCCTTCTTTGGCACCTCTCTGCAACACATGTGAAGGACAAAATGCAAATTTGTACCTGTATTTTTTTTTTTTTAATTAAAAAAATTTTTTTTCATTGATTTTGTGGAGAGAGAAAGGGAGAGGGAGAGATAGAAACACCGATAAGTGAGAAACATCGATTGGCTGCCTCCCTCACGCCCCTCACTGGGGATCCAGCGGAAACCCCCGGGCATGTGCCCTGACCAGAAATTGAACCGAGGGCCTCTTTGTGATGGGTCCACCCAACAACAGCCAGGTATGTACCTGTATTTTTAAATTTCTGTTTACTTGAGCTAGCAAAACTTACAGCTGACCTTTCCTTACAAAATGTTTGTCCAAATAGCAAGTCGTAAAAAGGGGAGGATGTAATTGGTGATGATTAAGGTGACCCTTCTGCTGACTTTACGTTTCAAGGGTCTTTTAGACTAATAAGGGAGGCTATGAAGGGCCTCGTGAGCTTCACGTTCCCATGCAGCAGAACCGGCTCCGAGAGTCTGTCCAAGAAGCTCGGTATTTACAAATGGCCAGCTCCTTGCTGCCCACCCCGGCTCAGGAGGCTCGGGGACACGTCCTGTGCTTTTGCTTCAGGAGAAAATGATCTCTCTGAAGCTGAACTGCGGTTCTCATCAGCCCGCAAAACAAAATAAAAAACAAAAACACGCCAGCGGAGGCGGGAACGTGGACATTTCCGGAGGGCAGTCGAGCTTCGTGAGCGCTGTGCAAGGGAGTAGTGTAGGAGCGTGCCCCGCCGCGGGCTCCGGAGCTATCTGCGCAAAGGGCAGGAAGAGTGGCCTCCGGAGCCTGACCGCCAGCCTCGCCCGAGACGGTCTGGCCACAGGCTCCGGCCGCGCGGCCACGAGAAATGGCGCCTCGCCTCCAAACGCCTTGCAGCAGCCGGAGCCAGCAGGCAGCACTCTGGGGCTCCGCAGCCGACGCCGAAGGGAAGCCGATCCCGGGTTACCTTGGATAGCGGGGTTCCTAAGAAGCCACGCCCTCTTCCTACGGCTCAACCACAAATCTCGGCCCTCGATACCAGCGGAGTCGCGAAGGCGGAGCTAGGCGATTGGTAAAGGGTCCAGGCTCAGGCGTACCAGCCCCCCTCCCACATGAGGCCTTTACAAGGAGCGGGCTTAGCCCCGCCCCAGCGCTGCTACCGGAAGCGAAAGTTGAGCGCTTCCGGCCAGGGGGCGGTGGCTCAGCGAAAGCGAGCGCTCAGACTCAAGGAAGCGGCGGAAGAGTCGGCCTGCACCCCTAGTTCAGCCTGCCAGCCTAGAATTAGTGTCATTGAGCCTCCACGCCGCCTTTCCTAGAGAGGTCTCCGTGCGGCTTGGCAGTGAGTGTCGCCCTCTTGCGGTGAGCCGTTAGGCATCAGAGTCATTTATGTAGAGTGCTCAGCAGGAATGAACTGGGAACCGTGTAGAGAATGACCTGGGCGGGACAGGTAGTGGCAAGGACATTTCGAGGGGTGTTTATGATGAGACGTGAGGGAGAACGAGCTAGTTGTGTCAAAAGCTGAGAGGAGAGTACAACAGCCCCTGGACACGCACACTCCAAGAGCCTTAGATGGAAGAGGACTTTGCATGTTTGAAAAAGAAGGGTTTGTGACTAGAGTTTAAGGATTAAGGAGCGTGGGATGGGAAAGTAAGTGAGGAAGGCAGGAGCCACCTCAAGCAGGGCCTTTCAGGCTATTAAGGAGTTTGGATTTTATTTTGTGTGCAGTGGAAAGCCACTGAAAAATGTTAGCAGGGATGGACGTGACCTTACATTTTAAAAGACCTACCGGATTCTATGTAGAGAGAAAATGGATAAGAGGGACTAACAGGTGGGCAAGATTTCAAATTAGTTAATAGCACATCAGTAGGGTGGAGGTCCTTTGTGTCCTCTTACTTCAGAATCAGTTGTATTAATGTGAACATGTTTATTTACCCTGACCTTCTGCATAGCAGTTCTTCATGTACTTAAAAGACATTAAACCCTCAGCCCCATCCATCTTAATATTTCAGAATACATTTCTATTATTTTTGCCTTTCTAGTGAAGCTCTATTTTTTGTTTTTGTTTTTACTTGTCTAATATTTTAGGAAAAAACTCTTAATTAAAAATTTTCTTGCCCTGGCCCATTTGGCTCAGCGGTTAGAGCGTGGCCCGCGGACCAGAGAGTCCCAGGTTCAGTTTCCTCTAAGGGCACATACCTCGGTTGCAGTTTGTCCCCGACCCCGGTTGGGGTCATGTGGGTGGCAGCCAGTCAATGTGTCTCTCTCACATTGCTGTTTCTCTCTTTCTCTCTCTTTCTGCTTCTCTCCCTCCTGCTCTGTCTGAAGATAAAGGCAAAAATGTCCTCCAGTGAAGATTAAAAAAAAAATTTTTTTTTTCTTAATTTAGGTGAAATTCACATAACATAAAATTAACCATTTTCAAGGGAACAATTCAGTGGCATTAAGTAAAAACACACCATATCAAAACACTGTCATCCCTCCAAAGTAAATCCTGTACCCATTAAGCAGTTACTCCTTGTTCTCAAAGGATTTACCTATTATGGACATTTCATAGAATTGGAATCCTAAAATATGTGACCTTTTGTGTCTGGCCTCTTTCATTTAGATGACTGTGAGACACTAACAAAGGGGGGAACAAATCAGGGGTCACACAAAAGAGCTGGACTTGGCAGATGGGAAAGTGGCAGGTTTACCATGGGAATCTTGGGAAACCAGGACTTTCCTGTCTGTACTCAGTGAGCTTCAGTTTTATGAGAAATCCCCGGTACACAAGCACAGCAGCTAGCTATAGGGGGAAGTAGCTGAGCTCTTCTGTGAATGAAGTTTCCACCCGACTCAAGCAGTGTCAGAAGCCTCTGAGACAGTTGCTGTCAAGGAAAGCAAGGCTGCAGCACAGAGCCTTGTGCCTTTCAAGATAACATGGAAGATCTGCTGGCCTCATAGGCTCCTCCAGTTCTCCTAGGAACTTGGCAGACAAGGCTGTTGAGGTAAAGGGTACAAACCAACACCCATGGAAGTGAAATGAGGAGGGGTAAGAGGACAGTGGAGGACTCAGACAGCTAAAAATTGGATGGCAATCTGCCAGTCTTAGAAACTGGGAACTTGTCACTTAGAGCCTGTTCCAAAGTGACTTGTTTTAAACTTTTTTTTATTTTTATCCTCACTCAAGGATATTTTTGCATTTATCTTCAGATAGAGTGGGAGGGAGGGAGAGAGAGAGAGAGAGAGAGAGAGAGAGAGAAACATTGATGTGTCCTTGTCACCCACATGACCCAACTGGGGCGGGGACAAACTGCAACTGAGGTACGTGCCCTTAGCAGGAACCGAACCCGGGATTCTCTGGTCCACGGTCCAATGCTCTAACCACTGAGCCAAACCAGCCAGGGCCAGAGTGACTTGTTTAAGGACCTCTCTGCATGTATTCTAGTACTGATCCCCTATTAGCAAATTGCTCCCCCAAACTGGATCTTGTCTTCCATCTGTAAACTGAAGATGGTTCCTGTTACCTCACAATTGGGGGTACATTGGGATAATAGCTAGAGAGGATACCCAATGTAAAGCCATTCATTGGCCATGTACAGGTTATGTATAGGGTAAAGCAGTACCTAAACCCTGTTGTATGGGTAACCTGGGGGATTTTGTTTTGAGCTGTGAAATTGGAAGGCTAAAGCTAGATATATTACTGTCACCAACATAATGAATTATCTGAGTAGGTGTGATACTTGTATCTAGATTTTGTCAAGAAATATAAAAGTATGATAGTGATGTTGGCCTGGGAAATGAGTACTGCATTCTCTGTGGAAGGTGGGTGATGTGGTGTGAATTCAAAAGGCTGTTATTAGTCTAGGAATTAGGTTCCATTGCAGCTGCAGGGTAATAGAGCAGAAGGAGAATGATCAAGGAGGGGGGGGGGGAGGGAGAGGGTAAATTTCAATTTTTTTAAACTTTTAAATAAAATTTTTATTTTTTTTAAAAACTCATCTTTATTGTTAAATGTATTACAGTTGTTTCCCTCTTTTTTCCCCATTGACTCCCTCCTCCCAATCCTTCCTCCCTCCAGCTTTCCCCATAGTATTGTCAGTGTCCATTGTTTAAGCATCTACTACATTGAAATTTTTTGCTTTAGAAAAAACAGTGAGATACCTTCCAGAAATGGAAGATACCTTCAGTCATATATTGAGAAACTTGTATATTGGGCTGCCAAAATCCTGCACTGAGGTATCCAGTCTTTCTGATCTGATCCCTATGTTCTTTGTCCTGTATGCACTGAGGTGATGAGACCAAGACATTCCTGGCCTCTCTCAGCAATTCAGACCCATCAGCAGAACACCCAAATCTACAGGCTGTGGGGGAAGAACTCCAGGAGCAGAGTTTTCTGGGGACCTCAGAGCAGTGTCACACTAAGTTCAAAAGTCTACAGTTAGGTTACTCCAAAGTGAGGAGAGGTTGTGTGCCTGATCCTTGTATCTTTTATGAGGAAATGGATGTCCTTTCAAGCTCCTCTGCACCTCCTGTGGCAAGTGGTGCTGTTTCTGTCCGAGAAGGAAGTAACTTGGAATCTGGAGAGCTGAGTCAGCAGTACAGGGAGTCTACAGAGGTTGGAGAAGGTACCACTGTAGATGGTGTAGCAAGGGATGAAAATGACTTCAGGGTTCCTAGCCAGAAAGTTAGGGGAGTTGACCTTCCAGTCCTGTTCCCAAACACAATTCGTAAGACTCTTGGCTCTGATGATCAAACAATGGGAAAGTACATTTAGAAAGGTTTGTTTCTGCCCTGGCTGGTTTGGCTCAGCGGTTGGAGCGTCGGCCTGCGGTCTGGAGAGACCCGGGTTCGGTTCCCGCTAAGGGCACGTACTTCGGTTGCAGTTTGTCCCCGGCCCTGGTTGGTCGTGCGGGTGGCAGCCACTCGATGTGTCCCTTCACATCGATGTTTCTCTCTCTCTTCCTCTCTCTCCCTCCTGCTATATCTGAACAAAAAATGGAAAAATGTCCTCAGGTTTGTTTCTGTTCCTGGCCTTGTCATCTTCTTGATGAATGACCATATACAGGCCAGGGAGTTTTGATTTTCATGGAATTTAAGGATTATTTCCCTTGCATTTTAGAGCCCTGATTTTGCATTTGCTGGTCTCTTTCCCAGAGTCAATGTCATTTTTTTCTCATGGAGTTTCACTTACCTTCCTTCCTTAGATTTTCCAGTTAGGACTCCAGCCCAGATTCTCTCCCATTCCCTCCTTTCATAACCTGAATATTGCCAGATACTCAGAAACCTGTGTCTTTCTTGTCTCAGCTTCCCAAACTCAGGGTGGCCTTTTATGATTCTACTCCAAGAAGCTAAGCCATTCAAGAATTGAGAATACACCTATAGACACACTGACATTTGACACAGAGCCTTTGCTTCAGTTCTGTCATCATATCAGAACATATGAAAAGATACAGAATGGGAGAAAAGTAGGGGGATATATGGTATATTTACCAGTGACTACAAATTTTGAGTCAAAAAGTATTACAATTGGAAAATAAAATTTAGGCTTTTCATTAGCAGAGCTCTGAGTCACATGAGGATTTCCAATGAGGTTGTTTTTTTTTATGGTAATTAATTGTAACTCTTTCCTCATTCCATTGTTTTCCTTCTCAAGAGTTCAATGTAATTTTATTCTTTCAGGTTCTGAGATGAAGAATGGGGTTAAAAAAAGAGAATATGAAATGGGATGATTCAGAAGAAGTAGAAATGAACAGAGCTTTACAGGGAAAGTCTAGTGGAAAAGATTTTTGGCCCTTTGAGCTAAAAACAGGCTGGGAAGGTGAGCTGATGTCAAGAAAGCAATGTAGACATTATCCAGGGTAGAGTAAGGAGACACTCCCATCCCAGGAGAAGATGAGTCACCAGAGACTTTGGACTGAGGAGAAGCCCTGGACACATCTCTTGTGTGGGAGAAAATGGTCTCAGAGTTCTCCCTTCTCACATCACCAGCCAGCCTCTGGACTGGAGAAAGCTTCTAGACATCATGAATGTGGGAAAAGCTTTAGCCAAGGTTCTTATCTTGTTAGGCATCAGAGAATCCACACAGGAGAGAAGCCTCACAAGTGCAGTGAATGTGAGAAAGGCTTCAATGAGTGCTCCAACCTCACTGTCCACATGAGGTCTCACACAGTGGAGAGATGTACTAGTGTGGGGAATGTGGGAAAAGCTTCAACCAGAGGACCCACGCTGGGGAGAAGTCTTATCAGTGTACTGTCTGTGGGAAGAGTTTCAACAACAGTTCCTAGTTTAGTACTCACTGGTGAGTCCACAACAGGGAAAGCCCATACAAGTGTGCCCAATGTGGGCAAAGCTTCAACAACAGCTCCCATTTCAGTGCCCACCAGAAAACCCACACTGTAGAAAATCCATACAAGTACGTTCAGTATGAGAAAGGCTTCACTAAGAACTCTGCCCTCAATCGCCACCAGGATATACATAAAAGAAAAACATTCACAGGAAGCAAGAGATGTGCCAACATGTAGAAAACCTGACACCTTAACTCCTTAGGTCAACAGGTGTTCTGTGGAGAGTTTTACTACCCAATCCCTGGCTGAGCAGTAAACTTGACAATTGGATCTCAAGAACCATGTCCAGGAATAGGAATCAGCCTAAGAATGAAGAACCCTCTTTCTACCCCATTCCTTTATAACTTCACAGTCCTGTTTCACTGTGGATTCTATTTTGCTTTGAAGGGACAAAGGCCATAAAATCCATAATTTTTGCCAGGAAACTAGGCTATTCTTGTTCTGAACAAAGAATGCGTGGCTAGTGGCCTGAGAATTGTTTTGGGGCCATATCAGGGAAGAAATTTTACCCACTTCTGGGAGAACTAGAATTTTAATAGCCTGGATCTGTTCTACACCAGCAATTGACCTCTAGGTACCCACTGTTAATATACTACTGTGACCTTCACAGCAGATGACTATTCTGCAATGCAGCCACCACCAAAAGGGGAACAAAGGAATGGAAGTATATGTTAAGCCATTGAGTAATACTAAATCCAAGTGACCTAATCTTTTAGCAATAGTAATATCTAGGTTAATTTTGTAATATTTCTCATTTGCCATCACCCAGTTCCTGGTTTTTTCTCTCTTATTAAACAATTTTTACAAGTTTATAAGCATTATTTTTTTTTAGGTTTTCAATATATTTTTCTTTTTTTTAAAATTTAAATTAATTTATTTTTGTTATAGATGTTTCTCCTTTTCCCCCCACTGATTCCCCTCTCCCTCTCCCTCCCCACCCTCTCCCCAGCTTTGTTGTCCATGTCCATTGTTCATGCATACATGCATATAAGTTCTGTGGTTTATCTCTCCCCCCCCACCACCCTCTTTAGGGGATTGTCAGTCTGTACCCCACTTCCACATCTCTGGGACTACCCCATTCCTCAGACTGTTATGTTCATTATATTCCACAAATAAGTGAGATCATATGAAACTTGTCTTTTTCTGTTTGGTTTGTTTTGCTTAGGATGACACTTTCCAGGTCCCTCCATGTAGTCTCAAAGGATAAGAGATCTTTCTTTCTTATAGCTGCGTAGTACTCCATTGTGTATATGTACCACTGCTTTTTTATCCATTCATCTACTGATGGACACTTGGGCTGTTTCCAGATCTTAGCTATTGTAAATAGTGTAGCTATGAACATGGGGGTACATATATTCTTCCTGATTGGTGTTTTAGGCTTCTTAGGGTATATTCCTAGAAGTGGGATCACTGGATCAAATGGAGGTTCAATTTTTAATTTTTTGAGGTAACACCATATTGTTTTCCATAGTGGCTGCACCAGTCTGCATTCCCACCAGCAGTGTATTAGAGTCCCCTTTTCTCCACACCCTCGCCAACACTTGTTGTTTGATGATTTGTTGATGGCGGCCATTCTGACAGGTGTGAGGTGATACCTCATTGTTGTTTTAATTTACATCTCTCTGATGATTAGTGATGTTGAGCATTTCTTTATGTGTCTCTTAGCCATTTGTATGTCCTGTTTGGAGAGGTGTCTATTTAGTTCCTCTGCCCATTTTTAAATTGGGTTCTTTGTCTTCCTTTTGTTGAGTTGTATGAGCACTCTATATATATTGGAAATTAACCCCTTATCTGATACATCATTGGCAATGATGCTCTCCCATACAGTGGGTAGCCTTTCCATTTTCATGATTATATCTTTTGCTGTGCAGAACTATAAGCATTATTATTTCTGATTAAAATAAAGGTGTTTCTGCCCTGGCCGGTTTGGCTCAGCGGTTAAGAGTGTCAGCCCACAGACCAAAGCGTTGTGGGTTCGATTCCTGGTCAGGGGCATGTTCCTGGGTTGAAGGTTTGATCCCAGGCTTCAGTGAGGGTCATATGGGAGGCAACCAATTGATGTGTCTCTCTCACCTCAATGTTTCTCTCTTTCTCTCTCCCTCTCTCCCTTACACTTTATCTAAAAAGCAATGGAGCCCTGGTCAGTTTGGCTCAGCGGTTAGAGCGTCGGCCTGAGGACCAGAGAGTCCTGGGTTTGGTTCCTGCTAAGGGCATGTACTTTGGTTGCAGTTTGTCCCCGGCCCCAGTTGGGGTCGTGTGGGTGGCAACCAGTCGGTGTGTGTCTCGCACATCGATGTTTCTCTCTCTCTCTTCCTCCCTCTCCCCCTCCTGTTCCATCCAAAGATAAATGCAAAATGTCCTCAGGTGAGGATAAAATAAATACATAAATAAAAATAAAAAGCAATGGAAAAATATCCTCGGGTGAGGATAAATAAATAAATAAAGGCGTTTCTCCCTCTCCTTCCTTGGCCTTTGGTTGTAGTTTTCTCAGTTACAAACTTTATACTCACGTTGAAGCCTGTAGGGTCCTGATGAGGATGTAAGTGTAGAACCTGCTTCAGTGCAAGAGGACGTACAGAGACTGAATCAGGGGCAGGAAATGGGGAAAGGAGGTATAGAATTGGGTTGGGAAAGGTTTGAGCTATCACCAAGAATGGAGATGGTAGGTGTAAGGAAAATGGCAGGGGCTGCAGGAGGCTGGGTTTGAAGAGTGTAGGACAAAATCTAAAACCTACCAATCTAAAACAAGGCATAAATACTTAAGCTTTTGTGAAATACCTATGTATATGAAGTGGTATAAAGTTGGTACATTGTCCATGGTCCTTGGCCTATGTACATGAACTATTAGTATTTTGGCTAAGCTATGGTGAAAAGTGACATGGTCCCAACCTTTTTGAGAAATTAAATATGAGCAAAGAAGAATGCACATTCTATGTCAAAGACAAAAAAAAAATTATTTTTCTGAATTTGGGTGAAGAAGGGGAAGCAGAAGCAGGACAGAAGAATATACTTCAGCCCTGGCTGGGTGACTTAGTTGGTTAGAGCATCATCCCATAGATGTTGCGGGTTCAATTCCCAGTCTGGACATGTACAGGCGGCAACTGGTCAATGTTGCTCCTCCCCACCCCTCTGTCCTATCTTCTTTCTCTAGAAACTAAAAAAATATCCTCAGGTGAGGATTACTTTTTAAATCTTAAGATTAGAATTAATAGCCTGGCCGATGTGGCTCAGTGGATTCAGCATCCTCTCATGGACTGAGAGGTCCCAGTTTGATTCCTGGTCAGGGCACATGCCCGGGTTGTGGGCTCAATCCTCAGTAGGAGGGGTGCAGGAGGCAGCCCATAGATGTATCTCTATCACATTGATGTTTCTCTCTTTTCCTTCCTCTCTCTCTAAAATATCAATAAAAACATTATTTTAAAAAGATTAGGATTAATAGATTTCATTGTATATGTTATTGACTCCTACATTTTCTATTGCAGCATATTTAGAATAGAAATTACAGATATGTTAAAAAGAATAAATCCTTGACCTGGCCAGTGTTGCTCAGTGATTAGAGCATCGGCCCTCACACCGAAGGGCCATGGGTTCAATTCCTGGTCAAGGGCATGTACCTAGGTTGCAGGTTTGATCCCCAGCCCCAGTTAGGGTCCATGCAGGAGGCAACCAATTGATGTGTCTCTCTCACATCAATGTTTCTCTCTCTCTCTCTTTCCCCCTCCCTTCCACTCTTTCTAAAAAATCAATAGAAAAAAATATCGTTGGTGAGGATTAACAACAACAGAAAAGGAATAAAATCCAAAATGTGAGGAATTTACATAAATAATAATTTCACGCCCTGGTCTGTTTGCTCAGTGGTTACAGCAACAGCCTGTGGACCAAAGGGTCACAGGTTCGATTCCAGTTAAAGGCATGTACCTTGGTTGCAATTTGCTCCCCGGCCCTGGTTAGGATCATGCAGGAGGCAACCAATTGATGTGTCTCTCTCACATCAATGTTTCTCTGTCTGTCTATCTCTCTCTCTCTCCAACTCTTTCTGAACATCAGTGGAAAAATATCCTCAGGTGAGAATTAAAAAATAGTTTCACTCCTATAGCAAACCTTTATAATTTAAGGATTATATGCATTCACCACTTGTATAGTAATATGTTTGTTCAATTAGAAAGGTAACACATTGAGCCCTGGCCAGTTTGGCTCAGCAGTAGAGCATCAGCCTGTGGACCAATGAGTCTTGGGTTCGATTCTGGCCAAGGGCACATACCTCGACTGTGGTTCATCCCGGCCCTGGTCAGGGTCGTGTGGGAAGCAGCCAGTCAGTGTGTCCCTTTCACATCGATCTTTCTCTCTCCCTTTTTCTGTCTCTCCCTCCCACTCTATCTGAAGATAAATGGAAAAATATCCTCGGGTGAGGATTAAAAAAAAAAAGAAAGGTAACAAAGATAACACATTGAGAAATATTTGTTTGTTTGTTTGTTTAGTTTTTATCCTCACCTGAGGACATTTTTGCATGTATCTTCAGATAGAGCGGGAGGGAGAGTGGGATGGAGAGAGAGAGAAACATCGATGTGAGAGAGACACATCAACTGGTTGCCACCCCTATGACCAACCGGGGCCAGGGCCAACTGCAACCGAGGTATGCGCCCTCAATGGGAACCAAACCAGAGTCTGTTCGGTCTGTGGGCCAACACTCTTACTGCTGAGCGAAACCAGCCAGGGCAAGACATATAATTTATTTTAAAGATTAAATACAAAAAGAATATACTTCAGAGTTTCCCCAGTTTGAGCCTTGCTGGGGCCACTCTACGTTTCCTTGCATACAGTGTCCTTGAGCATGGTCCTTATAACAAGCTATGCAAACCGGTTCCCAGAGTCACATACTTACGTCAGCTCCACACAGAGGCAAAAATTACATTTTCCTGGAACGATACAGAGAAGATTAGCATGGCCCCTGCGCAAGGATGACATGCAAATTCGTGACGTTTTCCATATTTTTGAAACTAGACCATCAACTTACACCCTACACCAGAATAAACTCAAAATGGATAAAAGACTTAAATGTAACTCATGAATCCATAAAAATCCTAGAAGAGACTGTAGGCAACAAAATTTCAGACATCATACGCAGTAGAATTTTTACCGACACATCACCTAAGGCAATAGAAACAAAGGAAAAAATGAACACATGGGACTACATCAAACTCAAAAGCTTCTGCACAGTGAAAGATACAATCATCAAAACGGAAAGGCTACCCACTGTATGGGAGAGCATAATTGCCAATGATATATCAGATAAGGGGTTAATTTCCAATACATATAGAGTGCTCATACAACTCCACAAAAGGAAGACAAAAAATCCAATTAAAAAATGGGCAGAGGAACTAAATAGACACCTCTCCAAACAGGACATACAAATGGCTAAGAAACATATGAAGAAATGCTCATCATTACTAATCATCAGAGAGATGTAAATTAAAACAACAATGAGGTATCACCTCACACCTGTCAGAATGGCCGCCATCAACAAACCATCAAACAACAAGTGTTGGCGAGGGTGTGGAGAAAAGGGGACTCTAGCACACTGCTGGTGGGAATGCAGACTGGTGCAGCCACTATGGAAAACAATATGGTGTTACCTCAAAAAAATTAAAAATTGAACCTCCATTTGACCCAGTGATCCCGCTTCTAGGAATATACCCTAAGAAGCCTAAAACACCAATCAGAAAGAATATATGTACCCCCATGTTTGTAGCAACACTATTTACAATAGCTAAGATCTGGAAACAGCCCAAGTGTCCATCAGTAGATGAATGGATAAAAAAGCAGTGGTACATATACACAATGGAGTACTACGCAGCTGTAAGAAAGAAAGATCTCTTATCCTTTGAGACTACATGGAGGGACCTGGAAAGTATCATCCTAAGTGAAACAAGCCAAACAGAGAAAGACAAGTTTCATATGATCTCACTTATTTGTGGAATATAATGAACATAACAGTCTGAGGAATGGGGTAGTCTAGTCCCAGAGATGTGGAAGTGGGGTACAGACTGACAATCCCCTAAAGAGGGTGGTGGTGGGGGAGAGATAAACCACAGAACTTATATGCATGAACAATGGACATGGACAAGAAACTGGGGAAAGGGCAGGGAGGGAGGGGGAGGGGGGAATCAGTGGGGGAAAAAGAAACATCTGTAACAAAAATTAATTAATAAAAAAATAAATAAATATAAAAAATTACATTTTCCAAAATCCAGGGAAAAGGCAAAGATTTGGGCTTACATGTGACCTTTGTGACAGCCTGACTTTATTGGAGAGTTATAGCCCAGAAGAGAGAGATAGCCCGAGTGGATTGATTACTGAAGGGCTTTGCATACCAACTGGAAGAAATTGGAATTGATAAATGACGATAGCCACTGAAAGTCAAGCAAAATTCTAAGGAAGTGGAAATGCTCGACTAGCAGCCTCCTCACACTCCTGAGTCTGCTGTGGCCTGGGGAACAGTGATGCAACTGTTGATTTTCTTGCATTTTTAGGTTGTCCCCACCCTCCAAACTGCTTTATTCTCTAGTCGGCTGAGCAAAAAAAGGAACAGAGTACTGGAGCTTCCCAACAATTAACTGACTTGCTTGTCAGCTACTCCAGATGGTCTGTAGTAGACAGGTAAGAAATTGCAGAATACATTTGTTCATTCATTCAAGAGATATTTGATTGCCTATAATGTGTTAGGTATTGTAGTAGGACGCAGATATAAATCAATGAATGAATTAGACATTGTCTACCAGAACCAGTCTCACTGGATGCCTCAGAAATATCAGCACCAGTCTGGTGGCATCTCCTAGCTACCAACCTCTAAGACCTGAGTCCCAAATCTGCAGGGCCTCCCTTCCAAGCATCCAAGTTCTGATAAACCCAACTTTTCCTTATGTTCTCTCAACACCAACTGTGGTAGTTGCTTCCTACAGTTACCATCTCTGTTACCTTAGTGTCTGCCTCTCATTGCCTAACAGTCTTATAGTGCACTTACCTACTTAAGAATGAATTTGAGCCCTGGCCGGTTTGGCTCAGCGGTTAGAGCATCGGCCTGCGGTCTGGAGAGACCCGGGTTCGGTTGCCGCTAAGGGCACGTACCTCGGTTGCAGTTTGTCCCCGGCCCTGGTTGGTCGTGCGGGTGGCAGCCACCCGATGTGTCCCTTTCACATCGATGTTTCTCTCTCTCCCTCCCACTCTACCTGAACAAAAAATGGAAAAATGTCCTCAGGTGAGGATTAAAAAAAAAAAAAAGAATGAATTTGAAGTACGTTGTACAAAAGGCAACACCCCCAATCTATAGATTTCCTTAAATGTGTACCATTACCCTCTTGGTTTGGCTCAGCACTTCAGATGTTCATTAAAAAGCCAGGTTTTCCCTCTATAAATTAACTACTGGGGCCCTTCATATAGTTTCTATACCTCTTTCCCTTACATTTTAACTAATTGATAGAATTTTTCAATTGACACTATTCCTTTTTTCCAAGGAAGCCTAACCACTTTCTATACACTGGATCAGATATTCTCACGGCAACCCAAAGTAGGCCAAAGCCTACAGTCACCCTTTTCACACACTTATGGGGGCTCCTCATCCTAAAGTGGTCACAGCCAAAGCAAGAGCTGGATCCCTCAAGCCTCCTTATTCCACTTTACTTTCCTCTTGCCACCTCTTCTATACCAGCCAGTTTGGGAACCCAAAACTTCTGGGTCTCTGGGCTAGAGTGCCCATTTCATCTCTGACTTCATCATGGGCAAATCCTTGCTTTCACCATTATCAGCTCCAGTTTTCTTGCAGTCTTGCTGCTCATCCTTGGCTTGACTTTCTTGGTAGAGTCAAAGAAAAGTACTGAGCATTTTTTCTTGTGAAGAACATAAGACTCTAGCAAGTAACCCTGTGGTAAGGTAGTTAGCCTAAAACATCTTCTGAAACTGTTTAAGCATTTCCTGTATAGTTGGCTATTCTAGTGGCACTATACAGCTTTTCATAAGTTTGGGATTACTGGGAACTGCAAGTAAAGTCTAGATTTCCTGGCAGCCCCAAGGCATACCTACTATCATAGGGGAAGTGACTTGCATAGTGACTAGAGTAAAAGAACTGGATTTTTGAACATGGGTGAAATCCATTTGAAAACCTTGAATTACTTCAGTCTTTCATTCTTTTCTTTTATAATTTTTTAAAAATCCTTACCCAAGGATAAGTTTTTATTGATTTTAGAGATAAAGGGAGAGAGAGCCCTGGCCGGTTTGGCTCAGAGGTTAGAGCGTCGGCCTGCGGTCCAGAGAGACCCGGGTTCAGTTCCCGCTAAGGGTGCGTACCTCGGTTACAGTTTGTCCCCAGCCCTGGTTGGTCGTGTGGGTGGCAGCCACTCGATGTGTCCCTTTCACGTCAATGTTTCTCTCTCTCTCTCTCTTCCTCTCTCTCCCTCCCACTCTATCTGAACAAAAAATGGAAAAATGTCCTCGGGTGAGGATTTAAAAAAAAAAAGGGGGGGGGGAGAGAAACACTGATGTGAGAGAGAAACATTGATTGGTTGCCTCCTATATGCTCCCTGACCAGGGATCAAACCCACAACCTAGGTATGTGCCCTGACTGGAAATCAAACCTCTGACCTTTTGGTGTATGACACAACGCTCCAACCAACGGAGCCACCTGGCCAGGGCAGTCTTTCATTCTTAACACCCGTTCTGGCTGACAATTTCTTTGAAATCTCTGAACGTAGTCCTTATAACTAACTACATGTTAATACCATGAAAGCAGTCTTGTGATATGTATTTATAGGTTTAATATCTGTCATCTTCTGAAAGAATGTAAGGTTCTTGGAGAGCAGGGAATTTTATTTGTTTATTGCTGAATCACAGGATCTCAAGTAAGGTGTGGTACTAAATAAATATTTGGCAAATAAATGTGTGGGTGAAAAAATACAAGGAAGATTGGGGTCATGAGAACTGATTGACAGCATTATCAAGTACTTAAGCATTATAAAGAATACAAAGACGACTAAGAGTGTCTTTTGATGAGATGTTTCTGACACTGTCTCTGGTTAAATTTTACTACTTTCACTCTAGAGCAAGATTGCTTAACCTGATCACTATTGACATTTGGGGCTGACAAGTCTTTGTTGGGGCTGGGTGTGTGTTCTGTGCATTCTGGATGTTTAGCTGCATCCCTGACCTCCATCCACTAGATGTCATTAGCATCCCCCAGTGGTGACAACACAATTGACTCCAGGTATTGCCAAACTGCCCCTGGTTGAGAACCCCTTGTCTAGGGACATATAATTAGACCATGCTGGTACAAGAGTCTTCCATCTGTCCACCTGGTCTTCCTACAGAGATCTGGATTTATTGACTTTCTTTATTGATTTTAGAGAGAGAGGAAGGGAGAGGTAGAGAGAGATGGAAACATTGATGAGAGAGAACATTGATGAGAGAGAACATTGATTGGTTGCCTCCTGCATGCCCCCCCAGTGGGGATTTGGCCTACAACCTGGGCATGTGCCCTGACCGGGAATTGAACTGGAGACCTCTTGGTGCATGGGTCAATGCTCAACCACTGAACCACACCGGCCAGGCTAGACTTCTTGACTTTCTACAAATCTAATCCAATTGGGTAACTACTCTGCTCAAAAGTCTTTAGGATTTCCTACTGCCACTAAAGTAAGCCAAGATCTTCAAGCTTTCAAGGTTCTTCCTGTCATTCAAGGCCCACCCTACCCCTCAGTCTTATTGCCCACAACCCTATACACATCCTACAATCCAGCACAGGTGAAATGGTCCCAGGTCCTGGAAAAGGTTCTGTGCTTTCCAGCCTTAGTGCCTTTGCCTACTAAACTTTTCCTGCCTATAATACCCTTTCCCCAAGGCTAGATTCATTCTTTCCATGTACACTGAACACAAGGGGCTGCCAATCTCCATCCCTCCCAATCAGGGGAGGAAGGGCATCTGAGTCCACACATTAGAAATGTAGCAAACAGCCCAGCTGGTGTGGCTCAGCGATTGAGTGTGGACCCCTGCACCAAGAGGTCAGCAGTTTGATTCCCCATCAGGGTACATGCCCAGGTTGTGGGTCAAATCCCCAGTGGGGGGCATGCAGGAGGCGGCCATCTTGTTGATGTTTCTGTCTCTCTCCCTCTCCTTTCCCCTCTCTCTAAAACCAATAAAGAAAAAAAGAAAGAAAGAAATGTAGAAACAGGTACTTTTACATCCTCAGGGGGTGCAAGAAACCCACAGAATAAGAACTGGTAACACTACCACCACCACCACTTTCTAAAAGCTTCCTAATGCTTTAAACTCCTCGGCCCTGTGTATAACTCTTTCATGGTGCCTTTTTTTACTCCACCTAACACTAGAATTTGTTTCTGGTGGGTTTAAATATCTCCTCTACATTTTGAAAGTTGAGGACAAGGGGTATTTCTGGGTTGTCTTTGTGTCGCCACATCCCCAGTACAAGGATGCACTAGGGCCTCAGTGAAGGAGTGTTTTGCTAGCATAGATCTCAAGGGCAAGAGGCTCAGAGCCTTCCAAAGAAGTTGTCATCTGTAAACTGAACAGATGGGAGCCCCCAAGGATGCCAGGGCCCATACGATAGGTTACCTAGTTCCCACGCCTTCCTAGACAGAGGGAGGAGGTCCAGGCTTAAGGACAATCAAAGTCGCGAGAGGTACACTGCAGTGCAGAGGGCAGAGTCGCTGGGCTCCAACAGTAAGAGCCTGCCTTACACTCTCCACTCACATAATAGGCTATCTTTTTCTAAACACTAAACTGGAAACTGCCGAGGGGTGGGGTGTGACAGCAAGCCAGGACCTCCAGAAGTCCAGATGCATGTGTAAGGGGTAGTGAAGAAGGGCTGCCTGGGGGTCATGCAACCATGGCACTAAAAGATCATCCTCTCCATCTGCTTTCTGCTGTCTGCTAATCTACAGCAGTCCTCACCTTGAGTGAGCATATATTGGGACCAGTGACATTCTTTGAGAACTCAGGGCCCAGGACTTGGACATTTGTTAATCCCTCCTATTGGTTTATTACTGTTCTGTTTGTGAGGTCCTATTACCTATGTTATGGGATGGGTTTTTGTACCATCCCTGGATGGGCTCATATCCTATTTTACAAATACGCAATGACAATAGAGAAAAAATGTGGCGTAGGCTGGATAGTTTAGTTGGTTAGGGCATCTTCCCAATAAGCCAAGGTTGTGGGCTGGATCCCCAGTCAGAGTACATAGAAGAAGCAACCAATGAATGCATAAATAAGTAGAACAACAAGTTGATGTCTCTGTCTCTGTCTCTCTCTCCCTCTCTCCCCCCATCCTCTATTTCTCTAAAAATCAATACATTTTAAAAAATCCTACAACTAATATCATACTTAATGGTGAGAAACTAGACAAAACTAGATGCTTTTCCATTAAGATCAGGAACAAGGCAAAAATGTCCCCTTTCACCACTCCTCTTAAACATCTCACTGGGAAGCCCTAATTAATGCAATAAGATAAAAACAAAAATAAAAACACAGAATAAGAAAGAAGAAATAGCCCTGGCCGGTTTGGTTCAGTGGTTAAAGCGTTGGCCTGCGGTCCAGAGAGACCTGGGTTCGGTTTCCACTAAGGGCGTGTACCTCGGTTGCAGTTTGTCCCCAGCCCTGGTTGGTTGTGCGGGTGGCAGCCACTCAATGTGTCCCTTTCACATCGCTATTTCTCTCTCTCTCTCTCTTCCTCTCTCTCCCTCCCACTCTATCTGAACAAAAAATGGAAAAATGTCCTCGGGTGAGGATAAAACAAACAAAAAGAAGAAATAAAGCCATCTTTGTTAACAGATAACATGATCATCTAAGTATAAAATCCACCCCTGAATCAACAACAACAACAAAAAGCCCTCCTGGAACTAATAAAGCACCTGATGCAAAGTGGTAGGTTATAAGGTTAATATACAAAAGTCAATCACTACCCCTGGCTGGTTTGGGTCAGCGGTTAGAGCGTTGGCCCACAGACCGGAGAGTCCCAGGTTTGGTTCCTGCTAAGGGCACATATCTCAGTTGCAGTTTGTCCCAGGCCTTGGTTGGGGTCGGGTGGGTGGCCACCACTCGATGTTTCTCTCTCAGTGATGTTTCTCTCTCTCTTCCTTCCTCTCTCCCTCCTACTCTGTCCTCAGGTGAGGATAAAAAAAAGTCACTTTTCTATACCATCAATAAACAACTGGAATTTGAAATTAAAAGCACAATACCACTAACATTAGCACCAAAAATTAAACAGGTATAAATTTAACAAAATATGTACAAAATCTAATGAAAACTACAAGATGAAAGCAATCGAAGAATTAAATAAATGTAGAGATATTCCATGTTCGTAGATAGGAAGACTCAATATTGTCAAGATGGTAGCTCTTCTCAACTTGATCTATAGATTGAATGAAATACCAATAAAAATCCCAGCAAGTTATTTTGTTGATATTGACAAACTGGTATAAATATAAATATAAATATAAATATAAATATAAATATAAATATAAATATAAATATAAATATAAATATAAATATATATCTTTGGAGGCAAATGACCCGGAATAGTCAACACAATATTGGAGGAGAAAAACAAAGTTGGAGGACTGACATTCATCATTCATTACTCAAGACTGACTTTCTCTAAAGTTACATTAATCAAGACAGTGTGGTACTGGTGAAAGAAGAGACATATATAGATCAGTGGAATAGCCCAGCCAGTGTGGTTTAGTGGATTGAGCTATGTCCTATGGACTGAGAGGTCCCAGTTTGATTCCCAGTCAGGGCACATGCCTGGGTTGTGGGCTCAATCCCCAGTAGGGGGTGTACTGGAGGCAGCCGATGGATGTTTCTCTCTCACATCCATGTTTCTATCTCTCTCCCTTTCTCTCTGAAAAATCAATACAAAAATATATATAGATCAGTGGAATAGAATAAAGAGCCCAGGAATAGACATATAAATATGGTTAACTGTTGACAAAGGAGCAAAGGCAATAACAGAGAAAAGATAATCTTTTGAACAAATAATGCTAGAATACCTGGACATCTACATGCAAAAGATAAAAAGAATCTAGATAGATTTTAAACCCTTCACAAAAATTAACTCTAAATGGATTCTGTACCTAAATGTAAACCACAAAACAATAAAACTCCTAGGATTTACCATAGGAGAAAACCTAGATGACCTTGGGTTTGGTGATGACTTTTCAGATACAACATTAATGGCGTAATTCATGAAAGAAACATTTGGATTTCATTAAATTATGCAAGGAACTCTTTTTTTTTTTTCTCTTTAAATTCTCACCTGAGGATATTTTTCCATTTATTTCCAGATAAAGTGGGTGGGAGGGAGGGAGGGAGGGAGAGAAACATCAACGTGAGAGAGACACATCGATTGGCTGCCTCCTGCATAACCCCAACCAGGGCTAGGGACGTAACCACAATCAAGGTATGTGCCCTTGACTGGAATCAAACCCGTGACTCTTTGGTCCAGGGGCTGACATTCCAACCACAGAGCCAAACTGGCCAGGGCTATGTAAGGGACACTTAAACTGAACAATAAGAAAATGGACAACCTGATTTTAAAATGGGCAAAATATCTGAACAGACACCTCACCAAACAAGGTATAAAGATGAGCCCTGGCCAGTTTGGCTCAGCGGTTAGAGCGCCCGCCTGCGGTCCGGAGAGACCCGGGTTCGGTTCCCGCTAAGGGCACATACTTCGGTTGCAGTTTGTCCCCGGCCCTGGTTGGTCGTGTGGGTGGCGGCCACTCGATGTGTCCCTTTCACATCGATGTTTCTCACTGTCTCTCTTCCTCTCTCTCCCTCTCTCTCCCTCCCATACTGTCTGTACAAAAAATGGAAAAATGTCCTCGGGTGAGGATTAAAAAAAAAACCAAAAAAAAAAACAACAACAACAAGGTATAAAGATGATAAATAAGCATATGAAAGGATGCTCCACATCATGTCATTGGGGAATTGCAAATCAAAATGATGAGATACTATTATACAACTATCAGAATTATGAAAATCCAAAAACTCGAACAACAATAAATGCCAACAAGGATGTGGGGCAACAGGAACTCTCATTCATTGCCGATGGACATGCAACATTGAAATGCTTTTCCTGTTACTCTCCTGCAAGTCCCAGACCCCTCTGTTCCTGAGAATGAATAGAGGAGGGACTATTTCTAGGTCCCAGACTGTGCACAGGGACTAGAAATTATTTTGGAGGGCATAGCACCCTGTTAACTTTAAGGGGTTATCCAGATTATAAATGAAGTTCTTTTTGAGAACAAGAAATCATTCCTCAGAAGGGATTTCTGGCCCCTGAGGAGAGAATCAAGGATTAAGATTTAGTTCAGCCCTGATCAGTGTGACTCAGTGTTTAGAGCGTTGGCCCGTGTACCAAAAGGTCATGGGTTTGATTCCCAGTCAAGGGCATGTACCTGGGTTGTAAGTTTGATCCCCAGCCCTTGTCAGGATGTGGGCAGGAGGCAACCAATTGATGTATCTCTCTCACATTGATGTTTTTTGGGGGGGAGGGGAGGCTTTTTATTAGGTGGTAATTGCTGTGCTACAGGGGTCAGACCACATAAGCAGTGTCAGCCCCAGGAATGTGACCTCTCAGTGTTGACCACAAAGCCCCTGAGGCTGGGCCTGGTGAGCCCCAAGGTTAGAAGTGAAACTGGAAGGCTTCGGTCACGTGCTGCTTCCAGGCGTCCAGGCTGGGCAGCAGGGAGGAGATGCCCATGACGTGCCATGTCTCCCCATCTGACACCACCAAGGTCTGGTAGGACAGCAGCTGCACGCCTGCCTCTGCCAGGAGCCCAATCATGGTAGGCAGCATGGCAGGGTTGGAGGGCTGATCCCGGAACAGGAGCAGGGGCAGACCCCTGCGGAGAGGCACTTCTGGTCTGAAGACAGCTCCGTTGAGTGCCTGCAGCACAGGTGTGGTGCCCTGGACCAAGCCCACAGCCTGGTAAGGGGCACCTGCCAGGGCCACACTCAGGAAGCCTTCCCTGAATCCTTGCTCTCCCGGCACAGCAGGGTTATGGGAGGTGGTTACGTTGAGGCCAGCCTCCTTCACCAGGAGCTTGGCGTTCACCAAGTTCACGTCCGCGTGATTGGAAGCGTCTTTCAGGAGGCCGACAATGACTGCGGGGCTGAGGCAGTTGCCGGCATTCTTCAGGGATGTACCCTGTGTTACCACCTGGATGGTCCCTTTGGGGGACCCAGCCCAGGCTCGCATCAGTGTCCCCAGAGCTTCTGCCAGACCAATCAAAGGTTTTGTGTGTGGAGAGAAGGCACTGGTAAGGGCCTGGGCATTTACAACCCCTGCTAGGGCTCTGCCCTTCACCATGTCCACGAACTGGATAGCGATCACCTCCCTGCAGCGGCTCTGGGGCTCCCTGGTGCTGGCACCCAGGTGGGGGCAGCTGATGACGTTCTCATGGTCCACCAAGGCTCGGTCCCGTGGTGGCTCCTCGGTGAACACGTCCAGCGTGGCCCCGGCGCACTGGCCCGACTGCAGGGCCTGCAGCAGGGCGCCTTTGTCCATGACCCCTCCGCGGGCACAGTTCACCACACGCACCCCCTTCTTGCACTTGGCAAAGGTGTTGTCGTTCAGCAGGCCCGTCGTGGAGGGCAAAAGAGGGGTGTGTATGGTGATGAAGTCACAGAGAGGCCAGATCTCCTCCAGGAGCAGCTGCTGAACACCAAAGGAAGCCGAGACCTCTGGTGAAATGATGGGGTCGTACCCTACAGTCTTGATCCCAATGGACTGCATCCGGATGGCCACCTCTCTCCCGATTCTGCCCAGGCCAAGAATTCCCAGGGTCTTTCCATTCAACTCGGTGCCCATGAACTTGTTCCGCTCCCATTTGCCATCTTTCATCGAAGCCGTCGCCTGGGGAATCTGCCTGGCCAGACACATCATCCCACAGGTGAGCTCCGCAACGCTGAGACTGTTCCCATTGGGGGTGGTCATGACCAGGATGCCCTTTCTCGTGGCGGCCTCCAGGTCCACGTTGTCCATGCCCGTGCTGGCCCTGCCCACCACCTGGAGCGTCTCTGCTGCGTTGATGACATCAGCGGTCACCTTGGTGGCCGAGCGGACAATCAGGCCTTCGCAGTCCTGCAACTCGGCTATCAGCTCCTCTTTGCTCAGGTTCTGCTTCTCCACGACCTGCAGCCCTCTATTTTGCAGGATCTTCCGGCAGCAAGGGTCCAGGCTATCACTGATGAGCACTTTCTGTAGACTTGCAAAGGCCATTGCTGGAGCCGGCCTAGGGATTGACTGCTCTCCCTGGGCAGAAACACCTAAGCCGAGAAGCTGCTGCTCGGGAGGCCGGGCTTGTGTCACATTGATGTTTTGTTTTGGGAGGACTTCTCAGAGCACTTATGTTTAAATGTCTATCATGAACCCAGCCGGTGTGGCTCAATGGTTGAACAGCAACCCCTGCACCAAGAAGTTACTGGTTTGATTCCTGGTCAGGGCACATGCCCAGGTTGTGAGCCCAATCCCCAGGGAGGGGGGCATGCAGGAGATGGCCCTTGGGCAAGTTTGGATTTTAAAATGTGGAAGCTTTGCAGACACCAAAGAGGAGAATATTGTAGGGGTGCCTCTTATTTATTTTTTAATCCTCACCTGAGTATTTGTTTTTATTGATTTTAGAGAGAGGAAGGGAGCCTAATATATGGTGACAGAAGATTGACTTTGGGTGGTGGACATACAGTGCAATATTCATATTTTATAACATAGAAACCCACACCTGAAACCTATTATATTAACCAATGTCACCCCAATAAACTTATTTATTTAAACAATGGCTGAGAACATGTAGTCCTCAGTTGCTTTTGTTTTCTTTATTGATTTTAGAGAGAGAGGAAGGGAGAGAGAGATAGAAACATCTATGAGAGAGAACATCGATTGACTGCCTCCTGCCTGCCCCTCACACTGGGGATCCGGCCAACAACCTGGGCATGTGCCCTGACTGGGAATTGAACTGGCAACCTTTTGGTGCATGGGTTGATGCCCAACCACTAAGCCACACCAGCCAGGCCCAATAAATTTATTTTTAAAAAAGAGAGGAAGAGAGAGGGCGAGAGAAACTTTGATGTAGGAAACATCAGTTGGTTACCTCCTCTTTGCACCCCGACAGGGATTCAAAACTGCAACCTGGGTGTGTGCCCTGTGCAGCCTGGGTATGTGCCCTGACTGGGAATCAAACCCACAACCCTTTGGTGCACGGGACAAGCTCTAATCAGCTTAGCTACCCTGGCCAGGGCTGTAGGAGTGCCTCTTAACTCAAAGAGTAAGACTGCAAATGTGAGCTTCTCCTTTTATGAAAATAAGTAGCTTTATGCTTACTCACTATAGTTGAAGTGTGAAGAAACATTTTAAAAAACCATTTTCCTAACTCCTCTGTGTAAGAAACTGTTATTCCTTAAGCTACTACCTTTTCTAATTTAAGGTTTTTCTAAAGTTAAAAATATTTTACTTTTCTCTTCATGAACATTAAAAATTCTTCATTTTGTTTTTTTCAATTGCTTTGAAACTATTCAGTTGTTTGTACAAATCATGGACAAATGCTTAGTGTGAAAATTATGTTGGAAATGTACCCATTCGTTTAAAAAAATTCAACAGTAAGTTCCCTAATTTTTTCCTTAAAGGTGCAGTGTATCCAAATACTATAAAGCTTAATCTTTTTGTGTTAGTGCTAAGATATGGTGCTATATTCATCATTCTACTGTGGTAGAAATGAGAAGTGATTCTGATTGTTTTCCTAAATCTGAACCTCAACAGAAGACAAGAATTTACTTGCTTAATTCCTCTCACAAGAGGTAGATAGGGGAACTGCTTTAAGTGAAGTATAAGAATTATCAGATATGGGTGTACCACACAGGAAGACAGCACTTCAGTGTGGCCCAGTATCACTGCCTATCACAGAATTCACACAGGAAGGAAACCCTACACATAAAACAAGGTTGGTAGATGTGTCAAATGGTGCTTCGGGCTTGCTCCCCACTGAACCCACACAAAAAAGAAACTATAGAAGTGACAAGTATAGAAAAAATTCAGTAACATATGCTTGTGTGCTTGTTTGGAAAGAACCCTAGAAATAGAGTGTAGGTAAAACTTCAACATTTCCTACTTAAGGACACTTCAGAGACTCTAACAAGAGAAAGAAATGTGAGAACTTCAGCAAATAATCCACTGTAAACACTAAAGGGAAAGTCCTAAAGAGAAAAGTTAACAGATAGCCTTGATCCATTATACATGAGAGTAGAAACTGGAGGCACTCAGTAAGCACTTGTCAATGGAGTGACTCAGTGAATGCTTTAAAAAATCTTTTATGAAACTCAAATCTTTTGTAAGGCTGCTTAGCATCCTTCCTCTTAAGCGCTCCAGGGGAATTGAACTGTTCTCACTGTTCCAAAAAACTGACAGAAACCCCAGAAGTCTTAGTTTGATTCCAAGTTCTCCTTCTGTCGTTGCTCTCCACGTAAAAGATAGCTGAGGTTCTCATGTTCAGCTTGATGTTCCAGAGTCCACTTGATGATGGGGAAAATTCTGGGTTTGGGATGTGCCCAGCACATTGGCCACTTAGACCAGGGCAGAGAAGGGTTGAGTATTTGGGGGCTAGCCTGGGTCAATAATGCAGTGTTCAGAAGCCAACATTGGAGACACTGTAAGATTGTTATCTGAACAGAATAAAATAAAGCACCTTCTGGTTTGTCTTAAACCGTTTGGGTATGGAGGGCATATTTGTGAGAACTTTAATACTAATATTAGAGACTGAACATAGGGTCATGTCTCAGATTTCATTTTTAAAATAAGTCTCACTACATTTTTTTATTTATTAATTTGAGCAAGAGAGGAAAGGGAGAGAGAGGTGGGGTCAGACATTGATTTATTGTTCCACTTACTCATGCATCCACTGGTTGTTTCTTTCTTTTCTTTTCTTATCCTCATCCGAAGACATTTTTCCATTTTTTTGTTCAGATAGAGTGGGAGGGGGAGAGAGAGAGAGAGAGAAACATCGATGTGAAAGGGACACATCGAGTGGTTGCCACCCACACGACCCAACCAGGGCCGGGGACAAACTGCAACCAAGGTACATGCCCTTAGCAGGAACCGAACCCGGGTCTCTCTGGACCACAGGCCGACGCTTTAACCGCTGAGCCAAACTGGCCAGGGCCACTGGTTGTTTCTTGTTTGTACCCTGACAGGGACTGAACCCACAACCTTGGCATATCAAGATGGTGCTCTAACCAACTGAGCTACCCAGCCAGAGCAATAGATTTTTATTTTTTTTAGTAATCTGCTTTTATCTCTGCGATGAGGCTACACAAGTTCCTTCTTCCAACTTCCACATGTCCACCCCAAATTTGAGACATTGTGCTGCTGGCTTTTGGCTAAGCTAGGATGTTCCCACTGGAGGCTTCTTACTCCCCAACTAAAGTGTTCTACTCTTGCTTTCCTGCTCAAGCTTCTTCCCAACTGTCATCTCTTAGTCCAGGAAGAACAGCCACCTCCTTTATATACCAATATGGGTGTAGAATTTGCTTCTGCCATATGCCCCATTTTTTGAGGCACATAGGGAAAGTTCAAACCATTCTTTGAAATCTGTACTGGCAGGTTTAGCTCAGCGGTTAGAGCACTGGCCTGTGGACCACAGAGTCCTGGGTTCAGTTCCCGCTCAGGGCATGTATCTTGGTTGCAGTTTGTCCCTGGCCGCGACTGGGGCCGTGTGGGTGGCAACTCTTTGATGTGTCTCTCTCACCTCAATGTCTCTCTCTCTCTCTCTTCCTCCCTCTCCCACTCTATCTGAAGCACAAAAATGTCCTCAGGTGAGGATAAAAATAAAAAAAACACTACTGTACTCACATGAAGAATGAAAGGCAAACTCTACCCTCTTCCTACCCCACTGAACAACAGAAACACATCTTGTGCACATGGGGCAGTGGTGTACAAGGGAACAAACAGGGAAAAAGGAATAAGGCTAGAGGTAGAAGGCTGCCTTATTCATATGAACAACCTCCCCAGGATATGTTCCTTGATAAGTAATTAATTTCTCTTTAACCTCATCTAGTCTTCATTTTATATTTAAAAAATGTTTTTACTGATTTTTTAGAGAAAGGGAGATAGAAATATCAACGTGAGGGAGAAACATCGATTGGCTGCCTCCTGCATGTCCCCTACTGGGGATCAATCCTGCAACCCAGGCACGTACCCTGACTGGAAATCAAACCACGACCTCTCAGTCCACGGGACGATACTCAATCCTTTGAGCCACACCAGCCAGGTTGTTTTATTTATTTTTCTTTTTCTTTTCACCCCCAGCCTTGTAAATTCCTAAGTGTCTCCATCAGTATTACATCAGTTTAGTGGAACATCTGGAGGAAGCTAGATGTTTCCTGAGAACCAAGGGCAAAGTAGAATGAAAAAAAAAAAAAAAAAGCCCCAGAATTGTAGTTGAAGAGCCGCCTCTATTAAAACAGGCCAGGTTATACTGCAGAAACACACAGCACACATCTCAGTGGTTAAACACTAAAGTTTATTTCTTGACTCCTCAAAGTCCATTATTGGTCTGGGGGACTCATTAGAACAGCTGACCCATCATGTATGGGACTAAGCATCTAGACTGGTCTGATTTCATGGCTCCTCTCTCTATGTATTTCCATGATTGAGGCAGGAAGAAAGAGCACTACAATCTTGCACCAACAAATAAATGCTTTAGCCCAGAAGTGAGGCTTTTGCTAACAACCCACTGAACAAAATGACCTGATGACCTTGTCTAACTAACTACAAGGAGTAGAAAAGCATAATCATTCTCCATTTTATTGTTCAATAGAATACAAGCTCCAAGAAGGCATGCATTTTTTTCTCTTTTGTTCACTACTATATCCTTGGTCTAGAATAGTGCCTAGGCGCATAATAGGCCATCATTAAATTAAGTGCATGAATGAATGTACTGCCAATAAGAAATCCACATGGGGGGAGAGAAGAGATAAACCAAAGAACTTATATGCATAACTAATAGACATAGAAAACAATGCTGGCGGGGTGGGGGGTGGGATCAGGAGGAAGTTAAGGAAAAGGAGAAACATCTGTAACAGAAATAAATTATGTATCTTGGAAGAATTCCACGTGTATCTTGGGAGATGAGACAGAGTCCCAGGGGTCTAAGGCTGAGGGTGTTGGATAAGAGCTACTCAGACCAGAGCTTCAAAGCTGGGTGTGCTTAAGAATAGTTGGTGTAGTTCAACTTGGAAAAGAAACTAACTCCCACTGAAGGAGCCAGACCAAACCTCAGATGATTTACACCAAAAAAACACTGAAGCCATGAACCAAATCAATTCAGCATAACCACCACCACCAGTGCTCAGCTCCTGAAAGAAACTGCAAGAGCCACAAATGCATCTGCTCCTTAAATGTATTTCAGTCCAACCAACATATCTGAGGAGGAAGAAAAAGGGAAAGAAATGCACATTGATTGAGCATCTACTGTTGGCCAGGCTGGTAGGTGCTCTTCTTTCATCAATCCCTGTAATCCCCAGATCAACTCTGAGGTGAGTGTTTTCTAGGAAATCGAAGACTTAAAGTGTTTCAGTAACCAATCAAGAAACAGGAATGTTTTATAAACTAGAAATAGATACATCATCTAGGCTGGCTCTGCAGAGATAACACACAAAATCCTGATAAGCCTGTCTTTAGGCCTGACTGAAGAAGCTAAATGACAACCAAAAGACCCACTATCTATGAGGTTCTGAATAAGTCCCTATGTCTTTTTGTGCCTTAACTTCCTCATTTATAAAATAATAGATTTGGAACAGATAATTTAATCCCTTTCCTGATACTACCTAAAAGCTCTACCAAGAACACATCTGAGTCAAAGGTAAAAACAGATAAAGGGTGAATTATAAGAATACTCACAGCATAAAGATTTCAGCAGTCTATCAAATATCACTTAAGACTACTGCTAAATGCTGAAGAAAACTGATATAGGTAGACCCTACCTAATAGCTTACAGTGTACGACAACAAATATGGATGTAGATAACTCACTTTTGCTAACCACTCTCCATCAGTTCCCAAAACATTCCTTTTGGAAACCTGTCTCCTGCTGTATGGATTCGTAGATCACCATGCACAGTAAACCACAGGATCCTGCCTGTAGCACACACTCCAGTTCCCAGACACACAAATCTCTCCTGATTCTTAGTAACAAAAGCCAAATGAAAAAGCAAACAAAATCCTGAGAAGTTAATTCTGGACTCCATTACATTTCTTTTAGGCCTCAGGAAAGTGCTAATTTTTATGGCTATTTTATCCTATTGACATTATGAGGAAACAGTCTAATTTCTATTATTGCAGAAAATTCTTTACATCTAATATGTTATTCCATGGCTAAAAATTCCAACCCGTTTTCATATAATCTCATTAGAATGTTTTTCTTTTTACAAACACCAAATGAGAGACATAAGATAGTGCATTATTAGTTATCTGGCAGATTCCTTAGTGGTGAAGTAAACATGATTTCATCAAAGTAAATTTTGTGCTAATATGCCTCAAGAGCTGCCCTGGCCGGTTTGGCTCAGCAGTTAGAGCGTTGGTCCGCGGACCAGAGAGTCCCGGGTTCAGTTCCCGCTAAGGGCATGTACCTCAGTTGCAGTTTGTCCCCGGTCCTGGTTGAGGTCATGTGGGTGGCAACCGCTCGGGTGTCTCTCTCACATCGATGTTTCTCTCTCTTTCTTCCTCTTTCCCTCCCATTCTATCTGAAGATAAATGCAAAAATGTCCTCGGGTGAAGGTAAAAAAAAAAGAGAGAACTAAAGTTGCTAAAAAGCTCAAGAAAAAAACTCACAATTAGGTTGTTAAAAAACTTTACATTAGACTTTGTTTCTGCCCCATAAGACTACTGAAATTGTTAAGCCTGCTACCTTGAAAACAATAATATACAATTGAACGAGCATATTTTTGCTTTTTGTTTTGGAAGACCACGCTACAAATGTTTCTATCACATGTATTTGAGTGACTGGGGTTACCCTGATGGTTTGGCTCAGCAGTTAGAGCCACCAGCCATGGACGGAAGAGTCAAGGGTTCGATTCTGGGTCAAGGGCCTGTATCTGGGTTGCAGGTTCAATCCCTAGCCCTGGTCAGGGTTGTGCGGGAGGCAGCCAACTGATGTCCCTCTTCTCTCTCTCCCTCCCTCGCACTCTATCTAAACAAACAAACAAACAAAAAATCAATGGAAAAATATACTCGGGTGAGGACTAAAAAAATAAAGAGTGGCTGGGGGGAGCAATGAAAAACTAACACTATTTCTTTTTTTTATCCTCACCTGAGGATATTTTTCCATTGACTTTCAGACAGAGTGGGAGAAAGGATGAGAGAGAGAAACATCAATGTAAGAGACACATAGATCCTGACCAGGGCTGGGGATCAAACTGCAACCCAGGTACATGTCCTTGACTGAAATCAAACCCTCAACTATTTGGTCCATGGGCCAATGCTCTAATTGCTAAGCCAAACTGGCCAAGGCAAAACAAAACAAAACCCCAAACCCAACATTATTTACTTCTGTGACCACAGAAGACCTGTTTGATTAATGGCTTCATTTGCTATTTGAAGCTGAATTTGATTATTTTGGGAGGTAAAACCCTAAAGCAGCTTTTTCCACTTTTTGAATGTTCCTAAACACAGATCTTGCTAAGGAATTCCCTACAGGTTATAAGTAAAAACAGTAAGCAGCACAACTTTAATGCACCCCCCTGCAGAGTTAAATTTGATTCCTTTCTTTACAATATTCCACTGATAAAAATTCATGCTTCATAATTTTGTATTTTTTCATGAACTTTAGTGTCAAACTCTACTTGGTGAATTTCTTCAGACTGAAGACACTGGACAAGCTTCCCTTCACTGGTGGAGTTTCTGATGCCTAAGAAGGCTTGATCTCCTGCTGAAGTTTCTTCTGCATACGTTACAGGAATAAGGCTGCTCACCTGTGTGGGTTCTCCTATGTTTAATAAGGTGAGAGTTTTGGCTGAATTTTTTTCCACATTCATGACACGTAAAGGGCTTCTCTCCAGTGTGAGTTCTTTGATGTGTGTGGAGATTTGTATTTTGACTGAAGCTTTTCCCACACCATGAGCATTTATATGGTTTTATTCCTTGGTGTGTTGTTAAGTGCTTATTAAGATCTGAACTCCATCTAAATCTCTTATCACACTGTGGACATTTATATGGTTTCTCTTCAGTGTGAATTCTTTGGTGCTTAATAAGATCAGAGCTAACTCTGAAGCTTTTCCCACATTCGTGGCATTTAAAAGGCTTCTCTCCTGCACGTTCTTTCTTGTGACGATCCATAAGTTTCAGCAGCTCTTGTTTCCAGGTTGAAAGTTTCTTTCTTTTCTTCACTGGAAAATCTTGGTGCCATTTCCCCACCCTGTGCATATCACCATGATTTTCTTTGACTGTGGTTTTCTGGGGAACTTTCACTCTGGACTTTTTTGATATTATGTCTCCAGGTGCTTGTAATTCTAAGCCAGAAAGACATATAGGCTGATGATTTTCAGTGTCATTTTTGAGCTTTAACCCTGTTGGAATTAATATGACAATCAGCCAACTGAATGGCAGAGCGAGAAAACCACAGGAATGGAGAGAAAAAAAAATCAAAGATCAATGAATCTGTAATAAACAGATAAGTAGAATCTTAAAACGTTAAGGCCTTGCAAAGATTCCTATTAAAGCACATTTCTCCTCTTCCCATAGTGTATTTACCTATAGGCAGCTCTCCAGGACTGTCCATGAGCTCTGTGGATTCTTGAACCCATGGATCTTTCCCTTGTTCCAGATAGGAGATCACTTTAGGTTTGGGGAGCACAAATATGGCTGTGAAACAGAAAAACTGAGGTCAAGAACTGGTAACAATGGTTCATTAATTCCAGTAAAAGTAAAGAACACTTAAAAGTTGTTATCCCGAAATGGTTAAATGATTAGATTCTCGTGTCAGGTATGTTTTATACTACACTCTATCTGTAGGTTGATATGCGAAGTACACCCTGAGAAATAAACCTAGCTTGAGCGATGGAAAGGATATAGGTCATAGATATCTTGTGTACGTTCCCTGTCTTCTGACACTAATAACTGAACACCTGACCAAGTTGGAATAAAACTCCAGAGGTTTCAGAGTCCTATGAACTCTTTAAAACTCTGAATAAGACCAGGTCTAGCAGAGCCAAAGTAAAGGTCAGTAGGTTGGGAATCACATGCACAAGTGATTCCTGTCATAATTATAGTAACCTTTTATTTTGTTCTTGAGCACCAGAAACTACTAGGAAAGATTTCTATAATTCCTATAGCTCACTGGTTCATATCCAGTTGGAAAAACAGATCAGCATCATTTAGGGGACTTTTTCTAAATACAAATTTCCAAGTATGGTAAGTATTCTTTATTCAATCTTTCAACAAATATGTATTAACTGGCTATGACATATCAGACACTTTCCAGTGAAATAGGAATACAGTGGTGAAAAAGCCTAAAACTCCTAATCTCATAGAACTTAACTTCTAGTGGGAGACTGAAACAATAAAATATCAATAAACAGACAAACAAAATATCAAGAAGTGATCAAAGTTTTTTAAAAAACTTAAGAGGGTAACCAGCCAGTGTGGCTCAGTGGATTGAGCACCATCCCATGGACCGAGAGGTCCCAATTAGATTCCTGGTCAGTGCACATGCCCGGGTTTCGGGGGTCAATTCCCAGTGGGGGGTGTGCAGGAGGCAGCCAATCAATGTTTCTGTCTCACATCAATATTTCTCTCTCTCTCTCTAAAAAAAGTAATAAAAACAAACAAACAAACTGAAGAGGGTACAAGAGCATTTAAAATTCTGCTTCTGGCCCTGGCCAGTTTGGCTCAGCAGTTAAAGTGTTAGTCGTGGACCAAAGAGTCATGGGTTCGATTCCCAGTCAACGGTCTGTACCTCAGTTGTGGGTTTGATCCCCAGCCCTGGTTGGGGTCGTGTGGTAGGCCACCAATCGATGTGTCTCTCTCCCTTCCTCCCACTGTATCTAAAAAAAAAAAAATCAATGGAAAAATATCCTCAGGTGAAGATTTAAAAAAATGAGATTCTGCTTCTGTGAAGCTATTTGAGATTTGGCTTTGTGGAAGGCTTCTTTGAGAAAATGATATTTGAGCAGAATGAAAGGTGCAACTTTTGCCATATGGCAGAAAGTGTGCCAGGTAGAGGAAAGGGTAAAGTAGAAATGAGCAAGACAAGTTCAAAAAACAGAAGAAGCCCTGGCCAGATAGCTCAGTTAGTTAGAGCCTTGTCCTGATATACCAATGATGCAGGATCAATCCTTAGTCAGGGCACATACAATAATCAATCAGTGAATGCATAAATAAATGGAACAACGTATCAATGTTTCTCTCTCCCCCCTCCTCACATCCTCTCTCTCTCTAAAATCAATAAATTAGCCCTGGCCAGTTTGGCTCAGCGGTTAGAGCGTCGGCCTGCGGTCCGGAGAGACCCGGGTTCGGTTCCCGCTGAGGGCACGTACTTCGGTTGCAGTTTGTCCCTGGCCCTGGTTGGTCGTGCGGGTGGCAGCCACTCGATGTGTCCCTTCACATCGATGTTTCTCTCTCTCTCTCCCTTCTTCTCTCTCCCTCCCGCTCTATCTGTACAAAAAATGGAAAACTATCCTCGGGTGAGGATAAAAAAAAAAAAAAAAATTAAAATCAATAAATTAAAAAAAACAAAAAAATGAGACAAGACTACTGTGGCTACAGAGAACTAAACAAGCCCTGGCTGGTTCAGGTCAGCGGCTAGAGCATCAGCCCACGCACCAAAAAGTCGCAGGTTTGATTCCGGTCAAGGGCACGTACCTGGGTTGCAGTTTGATCCCTGGCCCTGGTTGGGGTTGTGCAGCAGGCAACCAATCGATGTGTCTGTCTCATATCAATGTTTCTCTTTCTCCCTCTCCCTCCCTCTCATTCTATTTGAAAATCAATGGAAAAATATCCTCAGGTGAGGATTAGAAAAGAGAGAGAGAGAGAGAACTGAACAAGGGCACAAGTGGTAGAAGATGAAGGCAGAAAAGGGAGAAGACACCAGATTTTGAAGGGTACTGAGCACCTTGGTAAGGAAAAGTTTGGATTTTATTCTTAATGTGGTAAAAAGTCATCATAAGGTTTTAAAACACAGATATGTCATAATCTGATCCGGTTTTAAAGACTGGCTGCTGCATAGAAAACAGACTATGGGAGGGCAAGAATGTTGGCAGCAGGAGCCAATTAAAAAGCTACTAAGGCAGCCTGGTTTGAGATGATACTGGCTTAGACCAAGATGCTAACAAAGCAAGAGGATGAGACATGGTTGGACTCAGACTATACTGTGAAGATGGAACCATGAGAATAGTGATACCTTAGTAGTGGGGTATGATGACAAGATAATGGAAAAGGATGACTATGTGTCTTGCTTTGAGCTACTGAGTGAACGAAGTTGCTCTTTACTGAGATGAAAAATATGTAAGAGTAGGTTTGAGGGAAAGAAGGGAAAGAGACTCAGAATTCTATGTGGGATAAGAAATGCGTATTTGGAAAAAGCACTCAGGTGATCTGGATACACACCTTTCCTCTGCAAAAACCATCAAGTTGAGAACCAACTAGTTACTGAAACAGACTCTCCTACAGGGGAGTATTAAAAGTAAGATGAGAACATGACAGATTACTCAACTTCTATACAAAGGGAAGGGGAGAATCTTTACCTAGAGAGATGACAGTCTCATAGTTTTCCTGTATTACGTCATTGTAAAGGGCCTTCTGACTGGGATCCAGTAACTCCCATTCTTCTTGGGAAAAATACACAGCCACTTCTTCAAATTTCAATAAACTCTAAGAAAGAGAATGGGCTTCAGCTCATTACCTGGCACTGCAGAAGCAGCCCTAACAACTGGCCCATGAACTTAATAGTGGGCCAGGCACTGAAGGAATTAATAGCACATTTTTTTTTTTTTTCAAGTGAGAGGCAGAAAGGAAGGAGGCAAGGGATCAGCAAACAGTCTGAGAGGTGTCCAGTTCTACAGGGAGAATATCTGGGCTAACATGCTTCTGAGCACCTGCTGGGCAGTGTGGGTCATGGGCAGCAGGGAAAGGCAGCCCTAAACAGCTTGAAAGCACAGCTCACCTGGGACTCAGGCAAGATGAGCTCAGGTACCACTGTCCAGTCTTTGGTGTTTGTCTGCTCAGGAAAGTCTAGGATCTGGTGAGCAGGCACAGCTGTGGGTGGAAAAGAGCCTTAGGAAATTTCTCTTGCTTCCATGAACATCCTGAGCACATTTCTAAAGTATACAAGATCCTGATTCTTTTAGTAGAGGTGGGACTCCTTTATAAGTGTTATGTGGTACCTAGAAGTGGTCATCAGTCCCTACAACCAGTTCCCAAATTGACTGTCCTCAGTTTTCATGAGTGAAGTCAGTAAGAGGAAATCTCATTTTTTCCTTACATGACATAAATTATTCTGAGTTGGGCAAAAATTAGAGGTGTCTGAATAAACGGGAGAGTCCAGTGTCGGTAAAGGAAGTAGGAAGGTAAAAATGAGCATAGTAAGTTCAAGAAACAGCAAGAAGACCAATGAGGCTAAAGAGGATGGAGCCAGGGTACAAGTGGCAGGGAGGTTGAGTAGGGGCCAGATCTTGAAGTGGCCTACATGCCTCATAAGGAGTTTAGATTTTATTCTAAATGTGAAAAGTGACCATAAGGTTTTGAAGCAGAGAACTGTCATGATCTCATGAGGTTTTTTGAAGACTCTTGACTGCTTTGTGGAAAATAGACTATGGGAGGGTAAGAGAGGTAGCCGGGGAACCAGTTACAAAGCTGGTTAGAGAAGCCACTGGCTAAGACCAGAATGCCAACACAACAAGAGAATAAGACCTGATTGGACTCAGACTAGGTATGATGTAAAGGTGGAGCCAAGAGAACGAGTGATGCATTAGTAGTGAGGTATGATGGCAAGATCAGACTAAAGGATGAACCAGGTATTCCGGACTGAAATATGGGGTAAATGGTGGTGCCATTTATGGGAACGGAAAGATAAAAGAGCAGATTTGTAGGAAAGAGTGGAAAGTAGGGGAGAGTGGAGAATTTTAGGATAAGGAATGAGCATATACACTTAGTAAAAGTTTGAGATCATCTGAACGTACCTTTCCCCTGCCTATACCAAGTTGAGAACCAACTAGCTCTTGGAACAGACTCTCTCACCAGGGTGCTTTCCCAGTAAACTAAGAATATTGCAGATTACTCAACTTCTACACAAAAGGAAGAAGGAATATTTACCTAGAGAGATGACAGTTTCGTAGTTTTCCTGCATTACATCATTGTAGAGTGTCTTCTGACTGGGATCCAGTAACTCCCATTCTTCCTGGGAAAAATATACGGCCACTTCTTCAAATTTCAATAAGCTCTAAAGAAAAGAATGGGCTTCAGCTCAGTATCTGCCGCTGCAGAAGCAGCCCTAACATCCAGCCATAAACTGCATGGTAGGCCAGGCACTGACGGAATTAACAGCACATTATTTTTTTAAACTAAGAAGGCAGAAAGGAAGGAAGCAAGGGATCAGCAAACAGTCTGGGAGGTGTCCAGTTCTACAGGGAGAATATCTGGGTTAACATGCTTCTGAGCACCTGCTGGGCGGTACAGGTCATGGGCAGCAGGGAAAGGCAGCCCTAAACAGCTTGAAAGCACAGCTCACCTGGGACTCAGGCAAGATGAGCTGAGGTGCCACTGTCCAGTCTTTGGTGTTTGTCTGCTCAGGAAAGTCTAGGATCTGGTGAGCAGGGACAGCTGTGGGTGGAAGAGAACCATAGAAAATTTCTCACTTCTGTGTACATCCTGAACTCATTTCTTAAATAAAGAAAATCTTGATTATTTTAGTAGATGGGAAACCAAGTGCGAAGTGGCCTTATCAATGTTAATAAGAACCAAGAATCTATCAATTCCCAGAACAGGTTATCCAGTTTTCATAAGCAAAATTAATAAAACAAAAACCTTATTTTCCTTTCATGATTTAGTTCCCAGTTAAGAAAAATTTAACGGACTTGAAAATGAAATACGGACTCCAGTGTACAGAAGATGTATTATCTATCATTTATTTATTTTCCTGGTACACAACTGTGTTCACATACTGCCACTGACAGCCCATCAGTGATCCCAATTCCTTCTGTGTTTTGAGGATGGGGTAGCCCAAACCTTTACACTTTTCTAAGGAACAGTGTTCATGGTATTATTACCAGGGTCCTCTAGTTTGGACATTTCTGTACCTTAGGCCAATCCCCACCTTCACATACACCTGGTCTATTCTAACGCCACCTGTGGGGAGTGGGAGGTGTGGGCGGTAATCATAATTGCTAACATGGTGCATTTGCACATCCACAGAGCTGGGCACCCAGAAAATGCTCACAATGTTCTGGCTGAACAAATTACTATCACAGTTCCCAGCAGAAAGAAATTATCACGCAGTTCCTTACCCCTCTTACACATAGGCTCTGTTTCTTTATGAGTATTCCTGCTCAGTTGTTGTTGTAGATCCTGATATTCATTCCAAAAGTCTTCATCCTGGGACCTGCCCACTGGCTGGGACTTTGCTGGCTTCAGCTTGAAGCCTGGGGTCTCTGCTGTTTCTCCCAAGAGTACTGTGTCCTTTCCCAGCACAGGGACTGCAACCTATAAATAATTTCCACCCTTGTTACCAGAACTTACTTTAGGCATGGGGGCTGCTAGTAGAGGGAGGAAAAAGCGTAGAGTCCAGATTGTGGAAGGAGTGAGACACTAAACAAAATTACTTTACAAAAATACTTAAAAAGATAATTTAGGGGCATCAATGTTCCGCAAAGAACTAGCCACAAAATCTGGGAAATTTAGGATAAAAGGAAGAAAGATGTGGCTACTGCCACCCCTCTGCATACAGCCCAGCTTAGACCACTAGCAGGGTAGTGTAGGCCACCTGTTCTCATGCTGTCTTGACAATATTTCTCTCTTCACTTAGATCCCTGCTGCAGTGATTTCTTATCTTATACTTTTCTCAAAAGATTAAAAAATTTAACTGTCCTGTCAACTAGATTTTCTCCATGGGTAGGAAAGGTTTTTACAGGAAATGTGGATAAAATGGAGGAGGAGGAATGATTCTGGCTCCAACCTCCTTCCAGATGATTTCGATACCAAACATATGCCCCTGCCGTGTTTCTTGACAGTAGGCTTGAAGCCAATTGATGTGCTGCCACCTGCCCAAGGGCATACCCTGGACTGAAGCAAGTAGAGCCAAGGACCAACCACTTAGGGAGGGCAGTGGAGGCTCTTGCTTATGGTGTGAAGAACACAATCTCTCAGTGTCTTTCTTCTCTCAGCCACGCTTTTGGGACTTCTAAATCTGTTTCCCTTTTTTTGTGTCTCCTCTAGTCTTCCCTACTGTTTTTTTTTTGGCTTTCTCTTTACTATCCTCTCTACTTTCATCTCTGTATGTTCTCCCTTTTTTGGATCTGCCCCATCCTTTCCAACTCCTATTGCCCTTTGTTTCTTAGAACATAAGACACATCTCCTAGGGCAAGCCAGACTAGGCTTATTACTCTCAATTCATCCTGGCTCCAAAGAGGGAAAAATGCAATTTTCTCTATGGCCAGGGAAGTCTCTGCTAGAATCTCTAAAACCTGTGGAATGACTATTGCTGTACGTCTGTGGTTTCAAGTCTTGCCTTAGATGGCCTAAAGCAACAGGAGATCATCAATCCAATTCATCCCATTTCTCTATTAACTGCCCCCAACCCCATATATCCACTTTCATTCCATGTCATTTTATGTATCAGGAATCTTTCTTCTCACCCCATTCTTCGTTTGACCAGATTCACTCTGCAAGTGGTCTACCAAGGCCACAGCCTCCTCAGTGCTCTGGAGATGGTGCTTCTTTATCTGGGTCTGAGTATCCCTGGGCAGAATGGTCAGAAACTGTTCTAGCACCAGCAGATCCAAGATCTGTTCTTTTGAGTGTATGTCTGGCCTCAGCCACTGACGGCATAATTCCTGAAGTTGGCCAACGGCCACGCGGGGTCCAGCTGCTTCTTGATAGTGGAAACTTCGGAAGTGTTGGCGAGAGCTCTCGGGACTGAGACTGTCTGTTTGTGCAGTATATTTCTTATTCTGAGTGGAGCTCTCTGTCACAGGTCCCTTGGTCTCCCACAGAGCCCTGATATGAGGGTTCAAATACTCAGCCACCTTCAGATCTACCATCATCATTCTGCCTGGAACAGTTGCTCCTGTGTTGGGCACAACACCCGTACCACCTTTGACAAACTGAGGCCCAATCTGGTCTGGAATAAAATCAGTAAAAGGATCTTCTTCCTAAGGCACCGAGGGCAGAAAAAAAGTGCGGGTCAATAATAAAGTCACATGAATTTTGCTACTTATTATGAGAGAAAAATTCTCTTTAAAATCAACTACCAGGCCCTTTGTTTCTCTCCTTTTCTTTACATTATTCAGTTGATTTATAGCACAGCTCATTGAAGACAAATGTCAATTGATGACTTTACCTTTACAAGAAAATAATACATCAGGAAAAGTTGGTGGGTGAGAAAATTGGCACCCACTGGCTCCAAAGAGTTTGGGGATTATTCAAAGAGTTCGTTGATGTGCTTTCTACTGAATCTTCCCCATGTCAAAGATTAGGAGAACACTGAGCTTCTTTTAAATTTTAATATTATCACCCTAGTCTTCTACTTTTAAGAAAAGGGCACAACCTCTATGACCCTTCAATCTCTTGTGATAATGGAAGCCTTCTCTTCGTGGAACATTTGAGACTCTCCTTTACTTGCATGAATACTGGCAAGAGAGCTGAAGCAGTGAAACCAGAGTAGAAGGAAAGTAATTAGGGGAAAAGTAGCCTTTTCTGTTCAAAAAGAATTCCCCAATTAAGTAACTAGATGCTCAACATTCTTCTTTGCAAGATGTATGAAGGGCACTACACAGATTTATACTGTATTTTTAAATTTCTGTTTACTTTAACTAGGAAAAGTCACAGACGACCTTCCTTTACAAAATGTCCAAAAACCAAGTTGTAAAAAGGCAAGTTGGAGAAAGGCAATTGGTGATGATTAAGTTGACCCTTCTCCTGACTACGTTTCAAGGGCCTTTTAGACTTCTAAGAGAGGCTATGAAGAGCCTTGTGGGCCCACTCTCCCTGAAGTGATGCAGCAGAACCGACACTGAGATTCTTTCCAGGAAGCTACGGTATTCACAAACGGCGGGCTCCTTGCTGCCCACCCCGGCTGGAGAACTTCTGCATCACAAGAAAGTGATCTCTAAGACGCCAAACTGCGGTTCTCCGTCGGGTAACGTCAGCAGCCGCCGCCGCCGCCCGCCCCCCCGCCCCCTCCAAACAAGCCAGCGGAGGCGGGAACGTGGACATTTCCGGAGGGCAGTCGGGCTTCGAGGGCACTTTTGTAAGCGAGTAGTGTAGAAGCGTCCCCAGCCGCAGGCTCCGGAGGTATCTGCGCAAAGGGCAGGAAGAGTGGCCTCCGGAGCCTGACCGCCAGCCTCGCCGGAGACAGTCTGGCCGCAGGCTCTGGCCGCTCGGCCACGAGAAATGGCGCCTCGCCTCCAAACACCTTGCAGCAGCCTCGAGCACTGGCCGGCAGGTCTCCGGGGCTCCGCAGTCGACGACGAAAGAGAACCGATTCTTGGTTACCTCAGACAGCTGGGCTTCGTGGTGGCCGCTCCCTCATTCTCCGGCTCAACCGCAATTCGCACTTCCGGCTGCCGCGCAAGGGCCACAACTCTCGGCCGCTGGACACTGTTCACAGACCTGAGATAGGCGGAATCTAAGGCGCAGGTCCCACCAGGCCTACTGGACGCCTCGCCCACCTAGGGCCTTTTCTAGGCTGCAGTCTGAAACCCGCGCTGCAACCGGAAGTGGAAGTGGAGCACTTCCCGGCTGGCTTTGCAGCCCAGCTGCGTCTGCCTGCGCCGCGGTTCTTGGCTCCGCGGAAGGAACCAGCCTCCGGACTGGTTCAACAGTGGCGCCCGGAAGAATATATGCCACAGAGTCTCCAGGTTGCGGAGCCTAGAAGGGCCCTGCACGCGGCTCAAACCGTAGTGTCGCCGTCTCGTGGCCTGGCTCTGTGAGGCGTTACGCGTCCGGGTGATTTCTGCTTAGCCTACGGGCGGCTGGTTGCCAGGTATTCGGGAGTCCTGCCCAGTTAAGGTCTTCGCCGTCAGTGCCCTTGGCCGGCCTGGCCCCGCCGGTCATGCCCGAGTTTTCGTCCCAGGCTCATTTTTACCTCCTCAAGGAGGAGGCCTTTTTGTTCCGTTCAGGATCAACGGCACTGAGGGGGCAATACCCTATTTTGGGCTGTGCGTCTCACAACAATTGTTTTTTTCGTGTGAGATATATGAAATAGGTTACATTTATAGTTCTCTGTGACAGAGAAATCGAGAGCTAAGAGCTGACTTGTCAGGGTCACATAACTTACCATCGGCAGCTCCTAGACTGTAATTTAGGTCCTTTTTCACTACAGCATGCTTCCTGAAGAATGGGAACCTTCTTTTCATCTCGTGTTACCTGCAGTGTTTGGCCAAATTACCTGAGTAAGATGAGCATTCCACATCCTACTGAATCATATTTAAAGGAACCTGTGTATTTCGGTTTGTGTTCTAATTACTAGTGTCTTCAGTGTCAGCCTCTACCAGTCAAGGAATTATTTAGTCTAATAGGTGTAGCCAGTGTTAATAGAACAGTGTCTTTGAATCAAGGAATCTGGCAGGACTCAGGCAATTTCATGAATATCAATAACACAGGGTAGGAAAAGGGAGGACATAAGCTGAAGGCTACAGAAATTCCAAGAAAATGGAAGTTGACCTTTGGTTGCGGAAAATTATAAAAGACTATACGGGATGGGAGTGAGCAGAGGTTAAGGCAGCGATTTTCAGCCAGTGCACTGCAAGAATTTTTAAACATGCAGTACCTGACTATTTAATCAGGGATACTGACCTCTTTTCCCTTAGATTGTCAAATTTTAAAATGACAACAGCCAGCACCACAATAGCTGTTCGGCGTAAATGAATCAAAATTATACCTTTTTTGTCAGATTAGCAAAAAAATATAATACAATTTTTGGTGTGATGCAGAATTTTAGTAAATAAGTGTACCGCGAGATGAAAAAAGTTGAAAATCACTGGGGTGAGGTAAAAGCATAGCCTTGAAAAGCTGGAGAGATTAGAGTGTAGAATCTTTAGTATTTTTACTAAATGTAACTTGGCTACATTTAGGGAAAGAAAGTTAGAAAATAAGTTTATGTAGATCTGTTTGCTTTGAATGGGAGTGAAGAGAATGCATTTAATGGAGTGTGTACCCGAGCATTATTTGAAGGTTTTTGAGGGAGCTTCTTTCCAGGGCAGTTCATCTGGAGATAAGTTTAAAGTGGGAATGAAAATGAGAGACCATTAACAGGGCCATTACACTACTTTTGCTTTTAGGTAGAATGGTGTTACATTCCTGAGGCACAGATCATGATCCTTTTTGAGTGAGAAAAGGATTAAACAGAGGCAATAATTATAGGCATCTGCCTGTCACTTGCATATGTTTCAAAGCATTTTCAGTTCCTTAGAATCTATCAAGTTGGGACTATCAAGTTTCTTTATTTTTTTATCCTCATCCAAGGACACTTTTGCATTTATCTTCATATAGAGCGGGAGGGAGAAAGGGAGGAAGAGAGAGAGATAAACATCGATGTGAGAGAGACACATTGGATGCCACCCACACAACCCCTACCGGGCTGGAGACAAACTGCAACCGAGTTACGTGCCCTTGGCGGGAACTGAACCCGGGACTCTCTGGTCCACAGGCCAACGATCTAATTGCTGAACCATACCAGCCAGGGTTGGACTTAGTTTCTTTAAAAGTCATTATTGTTTCCAGTCTCAGAACCAGAACCAGTGAAGAGTGATGTTCTTAGCATTGAGATCCTCCTCAGCTGGCCCAAAGCTGAGCATATGACTGGAACGTATTGAATAAATGAAGTTCTGCTAGCAATGCCTTTGGATTTCATTGGCAGGCCTGATTCATAGCTTGGGTAGGGAGTTAGGGAAGATGGAGAGAAGGAAGTGGGAGAAGAGGCCCTGTGAAAGAAAAAGCAGCAGCAAGGCACAAAATGGTGAAGTGCCCTGGCTAGTTTAGCTTAGCTGTTAGAGCGATGGCAGCAGACCAGAGTCACAGGTTCAATTCCGGGTCAAGGGCATATTACCCAGGTTTTCGGTTTGATCCTCAGCTCAGGTCCGGGTTGTGCGGGAGACAACCAATCGATGTGTCTCTCTCACATCAATGTTTCTCTCTCTCTCTCCCTCCTTCCACTCTCTCTGGAAATCAATGGAAAAATATCCTCGGGTGAGGATTAACCAAAACATACAAACAAAAAAGGTGAACAGTGAATGAGGACGACTAATGATTTTCATTGGTTGAATTTGATGCCCTAGTTGCTTATTTTTGCTGTGGAACCCGTAAAAGTTCCTTGAATCTTTCCTTTCGCTTTCACCTTCTCCTGCCTGAACATGTTTTGAGAAATGATGAATGCACAGGCGGGAAGTAATGAAAGTAAATACACAGAATTTACTTTGAGATGCTACACAACTACTAGAGCAGGCTGAGTTTTTTTGTTGTTGTTGCTGTTAATCTTCACCCAAGGATATTTTTCCATTGATTTTTAGATAGAGTGGAAGGGAGGGAGGGATAGAGAGAGAAACATCAATGTGAAAGAGACATATCAAAAAAAGAGAGAGAGAGAGAGACATCAATTGGTTGCCTTCCGAATGACCCCAACCAGGGCAGTGGATTGAATCTGCATCCCAGGTACATGCCCTTGACTGGGAATTGAACCAGTGACCTTCCAGTCTGCAGGCCAACGCTCTCACTGCTGAGCCAAACTGGCCAGGGCCAGGCTGAGTGTTTTTGCTGGGTGACTGGCTGGAGTTAATATTGCTACTATTGGCTGACAAACATATTCTTTTTATTTTCCATTTCTAATAGTTATTCATTATTAATTAGTACTACCTTAGTTATAGCTGCCTCTTTTACAAGGTTGCTTGATCTTAGCCTTTCACAGCCTCCACACCATATTAACTATGATATCCTTTCTTGATCTTAGTGCTTCATAAACCAGTTAGCACTTCTTGAAACACATGTTAGAGGAAAACTAACAGTTAGGCTCTTCTGGGATCCTAGATTAGAGGCGTATGAGAATTCTACGTAGTTGAGGAATGACTGAAAGCCAGTCAGTCATTCTCTTCTAAAGGAGAGGAAAAATGACTGAAAATACCAATCATTTTCCTCATTTCTCTGACATGCTTTTTTTTCTTCATAGCACCTGGAATGGAAAAAAGCGGCAGTTGTTACTTTCCATGATGTTGTATATCTGGATTGAGGACCATGAAATTAATCTAGAGTAGGATATTTCTAAGGAATAAATGGAATTGGGCAGCACCAGGAGGACCTGAACGGAATACTTGAGGGAGCTGAGCTACAGAAGACTGTGAACAGAAGGATTTATAGGAAACAACTGACCAGAAACACCAGTAGAGAAACTTTTTAAATTTTTCAAGCAATAAAATAATTGAGTCTTGGTTCAAATTAAACAAAATCTACACTGAAGAGAAACCAAATAAAATCTCAAATATAAAAAGTGTGTTACTTAAAACCCTAATGTAAATTTAGGAAAACAAACAAAAGGACAGATCTTTAAAATTTTTGAAACTTTTTAATTATGGTAAAATATATGTAAAACTGTTAGACTCACCTCTAAGAATTTCCATGATTCTCAAACTTGCTAATATCCCACATATTGAAGATTGAAAAATAGTACTTGAGAATACACCAGATGTACACAAGGAAGATCTGAGAGCAGAAAAGTTCCAGTAACAAATAATTTACATACTTACTGATGACATTGTTAAAGATTGGTCTTTGAGAATGCTATATTGAATGTAATAAAAGTTGGATTTCATTCATATGGACAGCATATGAAGAAGAACTTTCTTCTTCATGTAAAGATATTACTGAATCTAGCTCTCCAGATATCCCAATGTCAGGATAAGCTTGGAGTCTTTAACCAGTTGGATGGACAGCTATGCAGTGAACACTACATACAGAGTAATATGAACACCATATTTTCTGGCAGTGAGGTCAAATCGGGTCCTTTTGGAAGAGGAGAACCTCATTGCATCTTTGCTGCATAATATTACTGTCCTTGCCTTTGAAGCTTTCACATTCCCATCTTCTCAAGCACTTTTTTTTTTTAATTGAATGATTTTAGAAAGGAGGGGGGGGGGGAGAGAGAGAGATTTGTTGTCCCACTTACTTATGTACTCATTGGTTGATTCTTGTATGTGCCCTGACCAGGTTGATTCTTGTATGTGCCCTGACCAGGGGTGGGACCTGCAACCTTGGCATATTGGGACGATGTTTTAACTAGCTGAGCTACCCAGCCAGGGCCTCAAGCACCACTTTTTATTGCCACTTATCTCACCTGGGTCTGTACTTCTTGTGGGCACATCTTGCCTCCTCTTTTCCATGTGTTTGTTTCCTGTGTTGACTTACAGAGTATGCAGATAGTCCTATTATTCCTGATTGGTTCTGCTATATCTGCCAAGGGAGAGGAGGAGCAGGGCAGTTCTGAAAATTTTATCATCCATGTCTTGCAGGAGCAATGGCAAGAGAAGACTTTAGCAGTGGCAGCTTTCTGAGTTCATAATACCTTTACCTCTAGACTAACACTTCAATCTTGAGCCCTTATTCCTTTTAGCTAGCCCATTACTCTTCAGTACAAATGTGCCTGTGCCTTCTAGGGCACTGAGCTAATTTTTTGTTTAAATTTTTTTTCCATTTCAGTAAGGCTTTTCCCTTTTATTCTGTTGGTTGTTTGAAGCCAAATTCAGGATGAATAAGAGGGAAACAGACAACATTGAATTTGGAGAAGAAAATGTAGGTTCTAATTAGGATTGAAGCTGGACTCTCTTAAAAGTGTAATGGATGAATTTGGAATTGGTAAATCAACATTTTATGACATAAAAAGAATAAGAAATTGATTTTGGACTTTGTACTGAAGCAGGACATGCCATTAGTCAGGGCTAAGAAGAGAAAGTGGACAACAGGAGCCAAATATGGTGATGTGGACAATGCCATCTACACATGGTATCAACAGAAATACTCAGCTGGTGTCCCTGTTAGAGATGTGGAGCTTCAGGCTGCTGCAGAGAGATTTGCATAGTGTTTTGGGCAAACATACTTCAAAGCTAGTACTGGTTGGCTTTTTAGATTTTGAAATATGCACACAATTAGGAACTGAAAAGTATGTGTGGAACAAGTCCTAGGTTCAGTTTCAGAAAATGTTGAGCCATTTCGACAAAAACTGCCCCTGCTTATCAAAGGAGAAAATGTCTAGCTCAACTATACAGAGGAGGTGAGATGGACCTCCTTTGGAAATCAATGCTGGAAAACACTCAGGAAAGTAGAAAAGATATCTGCCTGCCTGGAAGGAAAATACACAAAGAACGATTATCTGCTCTTTTATGTGCAAATAGAACTCACAAGTTAGTCTATCATTATTATTGGAAAATCAAAGCTGCCCAAAAATGTGAAAGAGGATACAAGTACATTGCTTGTTATATATAAACACAGTAAAGATGTTTGGTGCACCAGAGAATTGTTTTCAGAATAGTTCTTTCAACATTTTGTTCCTGAGGTCAGGCATTTTCAACTTAACGTTCTAAGAGTCCATGAAGAGGATGTCAGGGCCTTGTAACTTCTGGACAGTTCTCCAGTTCACCCTTTGGCTGAATCACTAACTAGTGAGGATGGTCAAATAAAATGCATGTTCTTGCCCCATATTTCAACCTTGATTCAACCAATGAATAAAGGTGTGATCTTAAACTGCAAACAGCCTTATAGATGGAAGCAATTTGAAGACAGTCTTGTAATTTGTAAAGAAAGTGATGATGAGCAAGATAAAGGGGACAATGGAGTTTTCAAGATTAAAACCTATAATATAAAAACTGCAGTTTTTAATTGGGCAAAGACCTGGGATGAAGTAAAATAAATAACCATAGCAAATACATGGGAAAATCTTCTTTACAAAAAGGAACCTGAATATGATCATCAAGGATTAGGAGATGAGGATTATAGACAAAGTCTCAAGAAATGTGGGAAGTTGGAAATCAAGCTGGACGGTGATAGGGTATGGTTAAATGGGGATGAAGAAGGAAAGGGTAGTCACCCAAAATCAAAAGGTGGATTACAGCCCTGGCCGGTTTGGCTCAGTGGTTGGAGCATCAGCCTGCGGTCCAGAGAGACCCAGGTTCAGTTCCAGCTAAGGGTGCATACCTCGGTTGCAGTTTGTCCCCAACCCTGGTTGGTCGTGCGGGTGGCAGCCACTCGATGTGTCCCTTTCACGTCGATGTTTCTCTCTCTCTTCCTGTCTCTCCCTCCCACTCTGTCTGAACTAAAAATGGAAAAATGTCCTCGAGGATAAAAAAAAAAAAAAAAGGTGGGATTACAAAGCAAGTTGTTCAAAAAAAGAGAAGGAGCTCAAGAGATTACCAAATTTAAGTAGAGTTTGGACTACCTTCTTGACTTTGTTGATGCCACACCTGAGTTTCAAAGGCTCCATTTCACACTGAAAGAGATGCAACAAGAAATAATCAACAGTTCCAGAGTAGAGTCCATTCTATAATTGGCAGCTTTTTGAAACCTAGGCTTCATAACATTAAGGATTCTTTTAGTATGCCTTCAACTTCTGGTTCTAGTAATTAGATCTTTCTGTTTAAAGATTTCTGCACACCCAGCAGTTGTGGCTCAGTGGTTGAGTGTCAACCCATGCACCAAGAGGTCGCTGGTTTGATTGCCGATCAGGGCATATGCCCAGGTTGTGGGCCCAATCCCCCGTAGGGGGAATGCAGGAGGCGGCCAATCGATGTTCTCTCTCATCAATGTTTCTGTGTTCTCCCTCTCCCTTCCTCTCTCTCTAAAATCAATAAAGAAAAAAAAAGTAAAAAAAAAGAGGACGCCAGTTCGATTCCCAGTCAGGGCACATGACTGGGTTGTGGAGCTGATCCCCAGTGGGGGACATGCAAGAGGCAGCCAATCAATGTTCTTGTTCATTGATGTTTATATTTCTCTGTCCCTCTCCCTTCCTCTCTCTCTAAAAATCAATAAAGAAAAAAATTTTTTAAAGATTTCTGCAGTTACGTGATAATATATGCTATAGACCTATTGTGAATTGTCATTGTTTTTATCAACTGACCTCAATGTCCATTTATATAGTTTATAAAATACACAATTTGAAAATAAATGTTTCTTTAATGTGTAAATATAATGTATAAATATATTCACTAATCTATATTTTTTCTATTTTATTTATTAATTTTTTTTTAAATCTTCACCCAAGGACATTTTTGCATTTATCTTCAGATAGAGCAGGAAGGAGAGAGGGAGGGAGAGAGAGAGAAACATTGATGTGAGAGACACACATCAACTGGTTACCACCCACACAACCCCAACCAGGGCCAGGGACAAACTGCAACCGAGGTACGTGCCCTCAGCGGGAACCGAACTCGGGTCTCTCTGATCTGCAGGCTGACGCTCTAACCACTGAGCAAAAGCGGCCAAGGCTATTTTTTCTATTTTAGACAATGATCTGAATAATGAGTAATTATTGTCCCACATTATCTAAGACAGAATGGATATTGGAAGAGCATTACGTTATACCTTAGTATATTCACGGCATATAACAAAGCTATATTCTGACTAATTCTAGTTACCTTTGGGAAGATAAGGCTAGATTTACTTTCCAATTTAATGGTATGACATGCTCTGCCTTTTAAAATCTGTTACCATGTATTTAATGTTTGTTTTCCTCTTATTGTGGAATATGATGATAGAAGATATATAAAAAAGATAAAAAGCACTCATTCTATTGAACAATGATAGCCTCTCTTAACACTTCAGTATATTTCATGTATTTTTATATTTTTTTAATAATTTTTTAAATTGATATTTAGAGAGAGAGGGAGAGGGAAAGAGAGATAGAAATATTGATGAGAGAGAACATCGAGGCTGCCTCCTGCATGCCTCCCACTGGGGATTGGGCCCACAACCTGGGCATGTGCCCTGACCAGGAATCAAACTGACAACCTCTTGGTGTATGGGTTGACACTCAACCACTGAGCCACACCGGCCAGGCTCATGTATTTTTAAAATAGGCAGATTTTGCCCTGGCCGGTTTAGCTCAGTGGTTAGAGCAGTGGTTCTTGGACCAAGGGGGTCACTGGTTCGATTCCTGGTCAAAGGCATGTGCCTGGGTTGCAGGTTCGATCCCTACACTGGTTGGGGTTGTTCAGGAGGCAACCAATCTATGTTTCTCTCACTATCTCCCTCCCTCTCTTCCTTCCACTCTATCTAAAAAAATCAGTGGAAAAATATTCTCAGGTGAGGATTAACCAAAATAAATAAATAAAATAGGCAGATTTCGTTGTAAATACAATTTTATATTTTATTGTCTTAACATTTTAGGCTTTGGTATTAATAAGAAGTTAGCATTTGTTGAGACACCTTTCAAGCCTGGGGTAGAATGGGTTGTGAAAAAAGTTGAAGGGGATGTCAGATGAGTGTACTGGACAGCTATCTAGTTCCTTTTGAGTCATTGCATCAAATACCACCCCCATCCCCACCCCATTGTAATAAATCCAAGAATAAATGCTGGCAGTCACAGCCTTTTCAAAAGTATCCATTTATTCTGGAAACTTCACATTGCCCTTCTATGCTAGACATGGAACACAGCATTGGGCATTTATTTTATTTTTAAACTAAAAAAAAAAGATTCTAGAGAGAGGAAGGGAGAGAGAAACATGGATTGGTTGCCTCCTGAACACGCCCTGACCAAACTGCAACCTGAGTATGTGCTCATACACAGGAATCAAACCTGTCACCTTTTGGTGTACGGTATGACGCTCCAGCCAAGGCCAGTGTTGGGCATTTAGACATAAACTACAAAGAAAACGAATAGTTAACACACCACTGTTGGATGTATAAAAGCTGTTGGATGAGTAGGGAGAGGGCTAGGAGAGTGCTTGGATAGCAGGGGAAGTATCTGAGAGGGCAAAGGGTGACTTTTGAATTGAACTTTAAAGTTTAATGTGCCTTGCGCCCTGGCCGGTTTGGCTCAGCGGTTGGAGTGTCCGCCTACGGACCAGAGAGTCCCGGATTCGATTCCCTCTAGGAGCACATACAAAAAAATTAAAAAATAAAGTTTAGCGGGCCTTCGGAGAAGGAGTCTAGGCAAAAGGTGAGCTTGAGCAGAGGCTCTTTGGTGTGAGAATGCATCTCCCTGGGAAGCTGCATGGTCCCCGGATGTTTGCTGGAGGAGCAGGTGGCAGGAAAGACAGGTGAAGGCCAGAAGTTCAGTGCCCTTGGGGGTCATCCAAAGATTTGTAGACTTGGTGTCTGGGCCCACATAAAGTCCTGTCGGTTCTACCTCCTGAATGTTTCATCTCGTCTCCAATTCTCCCGCCTCATTGTTCTCGTCCGGATCCAGGCTGCCATCACTCCCTGCCTTTGGGACTGCACCTGTCTCTTTAGTCTCCCTGCCTTCCATTCTTCCCTATAGACTTGCGGAGCAATCTAAAACAAAAATGAGGAGCCTCTCCAGCTTAAGACCCTCCCTGGACTTCCCATTGCATTCATCCACCCACCCCCGGAGGGCAGCCTCGAGGCCCACCCTTCCCCTCTCCAGTGCGAGGCTCCTGACCCGGTGCCCACCCCCACCCAATTTTGTGCTAGCCTTCTCCTATACCGAGAGCCCAGCCCAGCCCCCTACGTTGGCGCATGCGCATCTGAGGGACAGGGACATTTCAGAGTACTGTCCTGCCGCCAGTATCCGCTAGGGTGTACGGTGAGGGAAGCCCTAAGGCCTAGCGGGCCAGCTACCAGGAACTGCGGAGCGCTCAGCCGGCGCAACCATAGAGTTCCCGCGGGCGAGCCAGAGCGGCCCGGGCAAAGACTGTCGGGTGGAGGGAGAGCCCCAAAAAACGGAGCTGCCGGTGCAGCCACAAAGCGCTCACCAGCGGGCCAGAGTGGCTGGAGTGTGCCGGCTGGCAGGTGTCAGCACATGCCCTCGTATTCCCTGGGTTCGTCCCGGGACCTGAAAAGCCGCAGGCATAGGGCAGAGAGTCAAGAAAGGTTTGTCGAAATTCGGCAGCCGATGCCCTGTCAGCCCTTGCTCCTCCCGGGACCCACTTGGGAGCCCTCCTCGGTGGGACCAGTCCCTTGGGGCAGGCCAGCGGTTTTAGGGAAGAGGCACCCCGTCCTTATTACCCGTGGAAGTTAAACTGCGGGAGCCACAAAACCTTTTGCTTTGCTCCAGCCTGGGGAAGGGAAAGGACTGAAGTCTTTGGTTTTGGAAACCATCCTTAAGACTAGCTCCTCAGAGAAGCCTGGGCACTTCACTCACGTTCCGATGACTGAGGCAGGATTCCTAAATGCAAGCTGGAACCTCCCACTCCTCCCCCCTCCCTTTCCTAAGAAACTAGTGAAACGTTCAATGGCAGCTTCACGTTCAGAATGGAGAACTATACCCAGGTTCTAGGCACTAGAATCTAGTGTTTTCCCGCTCTGAGGGAAAGTGAGAATGGAGAGGCAATGTTCCTCATTGTGTCCAAAACATGTCCCAAGATTTCAAAAATAAACTATTTTCTTCCCCCACCCTTTCTGCCTGGGGAAATCTTATTGTCTCCCTGGAGCAAGTTGGATCCTGGTGAGTCACCAGTTTTGATTTGATTGAAGCTTCTGAGATAGTCAAGTTGTCTCAGTGATGAATTGGGAACATTATCTAGAAGATCTGTCAGAATTTTACTTGTGGTCTGAGGTATTTTTCATCAACCATTTTATCATTGAATTTACCTAGACCATTCCCACTGCCTAACTCAGGCAAGACTTAGACCCTTTTATTTATTTATTTTGTAATCCTCACCTGAGGATATTTTTCTGTTTATCTTCAGATAGAGTGGGAGGGAGAGAAAGGGAGAGAGAAAGATGACATGAGAGGGACACATCGACTTGCTGCTTCCTGCACGACCCAGAGCTGGGCAGGGGATGAACCAAACCCTCTTATGTGTCCTTGACTAGAACCAAACTCGTGACCAATTGGTCCAAAGGCCGATGCTCTACCGCTGAAGCAACCTGGCCAGGGCAAGACTTAGACCCTTTTAGTAAAAAATATACAATGAGAAGGAATTATCAACCTCCCTTTCAAGAACAGAAATCAAGTTTTAATCAGAAGTGCTTGCAAGCTAGATTGAAGGATAAAAGAAAATACTTCTAATGAATGCACTTTTGCTTTAACTTATCTTGCTATTCTTGAGCTCCACACCCAACTAAGTTAGGAAGTCTCCTGGGGCTAATAAATTTGCTAGTTGGTTTCCTGTAATATATAGTAAGACTTCTTACAAGACTTTGTTTCAAATGCTTGTGAAACATTTACAAAAATTAAAGTCTTAAAGTAGTGGTGGTGATTTTGCCTATTCCAAAATTGTATCAGTTGATAATTCAACGACTATTAATAGCAAATAGCAATAGTAATGATTCAACAGAAAAGTTCTGATTTTTTTTTTTATCCTCACCCGAGGACATTTTTCCATTTTTTGTAGATAGAGTGGGAGGGAGGGAGAGGAAGAGACAGAGAGAGAGAAACATCGATGTGAAAGGGACACATCGAGTGGCTGCCACCCACACGACCAACCAGGGCCGGGGACAAACTGCAACCGAAGTACGTGCCCTTAGCGGGAACCGAACCCGGGTCTCTCCGGACCGCAGGCCGATGCTCTAACCGCTGAGCCAAACCGGCCAGGGCAGAAAAGTTCTGATTTTGATGTTGAAACCCATAAATGCTTTCATTCCTACAGTAAAAATTCTTAAAATGATTTCTGATGTGGTTTTCTGGAAAAAAATTAGTGTTTAACACTTCTAGTCTCTGGTGCTACAAGCTTTGTCCTCATTGATGTCTGGCCTGCCTTTAGTCTGTCTCTGTCAGGCACTTTCACATTGCTTAAAATGTGTTACTAATTTTCCACCCAGGAGTCTTTCTGCTGGTCTCTTGTGCTAAATTTGCTACAAGGATGTGTGGCTATTGCTCAGGGTTAAGCCACATCTCCCAGGTCTCCTTAGTACCCATTTGAACTTAGGGGCAGGGGTGTTATTGCATCACTCTCCCTTCCACATAAAAGTCAGTTGCAATCTGTTCTGGTTTCTTTTACAAGAGGACTACCAGGTGAAAAGTATTATGTAAACATTGTGTGTAATGCAGAAGTATAAATGTAAAAAGCATACACTTGGCTATCCTCTATCCCTTACAGTGACCTCATGGGAGTCCGCAGTAAGGGCTTCTAACCTACTCTTTGACATATGACTAGAAGGGAAGACCTCACCAATCCTGCCTGTCAAATCAGACTGCTCCCTGCTTCCAGTGTGGTCTTACATTGATCTCAGCACCACCAGGCTTAGAAGGAATAGTCCTGCAAATTTTACATGCAATAATTTATGACATCATCTCATTAAAACAAGGTTGAGGATAGCTGTGCATGTAAAATTTGCTAGAAAGGGAGCTACACTGGGGACTGAGTAGAAGGTCCTATTAAAAAAGCCTTTTTAGCCCTGGCCGGTTTGGCTCAGCGGTTGGAGAGTCGGCCTGCGGTACAGAGAGACCCGGGTTCGGTTCCCGCTAAGGGCACGTACCTCGGTTGCAGTTTGTCCCCGGCCCTGGTTGGTCGTGCGGGTGGCAGCCACTCAGTGTGTCCCTTCACGTCGATGTTTCTCTCTCTCTCTCTTCCTCTCTCTCCCTCCCGCTCTCTCTGAACAAAAAATGGAAAAATGTCCTCGGGTGAGGATAAAAAAAAAAAATAATAAAAAAGCCTTTTTAGCCCTGGCCAGTTTGGCTCAGCGGTTAGAGCGTCGGCCTGCAGTCCAGAGACCCGGGTTTGGCTCCTGCTAAGGGCATGTTGCAATTTGTCCCCGTCCCTGGTTGGGTTGTGCAGGTGGCAGCCACTCGATGTGTCCCTTTCACATCGATGTTTCTCTCTCTCTCTCCTTCCCACTCTATCTGAACAAAAAATGGAAAAAATGTCCTCGGGTGAGGATAAAAATAAAATAAAATAAAATAAAATAAAATAAAAAAATAAAAAGCCTTTTTAATGCCAAAAGCAAATAAATACCTGGGGGTCCTTGTTGCTGTAAGTCTCAAACTGTAATGCTCCAAGTAGGAGCAACACCAGTTGGATACATCATAAGATCTATATGGGTGGTCTTATTGGGAGGGAGGAGATGAGGAGGGAGAGTGAAGGGGGTGGGGCACTTTCCATTCTTGTAAGATTTACAATGCATACAGGTTGCCATCTTAACCAAAGACAATGTTTAGTAACATCAATTTGACATCACTCACCCAATTTCATGGCATCAGCAACCACATCACTACTGTTCTATTGCTACCATTATGGATCCTACATTAATCTCTCTCAAATCCTCAACACCACCACCGCCCCCCAACACACACACACTACCACTCTCCTCTTGTGGATAAGAGAAAGGCAGAGAAACGAGAGTAAGATTTTTTAAAACTGGCTCACGGCCTGGCCGGTTTGGCTCAGCGGTTAGAGCGTCGGCCTGCGGTCGAGAGACCCGGGTTCGGTTCCCGCTAAGGGCACGTACCTCGGTTGCGGTTTGTCCCCGGCCCTGGTCGGTTGTGCGGGTGGCAGCCACTCGATGTGTCCCTTTCACATCGATGTTTCTCTCTCTCTCTGTTCCTCTCTCTCCCCCCCACTCTACCTGAACAAAGAATGGAAAAATGTCCTCGGGTGAGGATGAAAAAAAAAAAAAGAAAAACTGGCTCAGAAAACCAAGGAAAAACTCAATACTAAACTGAGGCAGGGCTGAGGCAAGACTAATAAGAAATAAGTGGGGCATATAGGATTGTTTTTCTCACTTAAAATTGCGAATTTGATAGCTGGTTTCCAATGGAATGTTTTATCTTATCCTCCCAAAGAACAGCTATTTAAATATTTTCCTGGCATCAGAATGTTCTACTCCTAGAATACTTCCTGGAATTCTACCTCTTTCCTATAGATATACACTCCTAAAATTCCTAATCTTGATTAGCCATTCTAAAATATAATGCTTTCCCCTAATAATTTTGCCCTCCCCATATATCTTCCCTCCACTAGTGGGCAATAACTCAGTTATATCAGGACCATCTTTCCCTGTGAATCATTTGTAAGACCAAAACAATCTGTCTCTGAAGAGCTGAAGAGCCCGATCTTCCTTCAATTACTTCCCAAGTAAAAGTATTCTAAACAAAAAATCAAAGACACTTTCTCTGCTGTACATCACAGAAGGAAAGAAAACCTTGGAGACCATTATGACATCACCCCAAGTACCACTGGGCTTGACCCTTTGTTATCATGTAGCAGTCCCAGCCTGGAGCTGGCAAGAACCACACCCTACCTCAAACTGTCTGCTGCCACCTTTGTGGGACCCTTCTCAACCAACCCAACAAGACCTCAAAGAGAAAGCAAGTCCTCCAACCAAAACAGATGGCAGACAGATCAATACCAGAGACCAGGACAAAGGCCCTAAATGAAGAGTCACACACTTTCATGTTTCCTGTAGATATTTATTAGCATCCAAATGTATTTCCAACAGGGAAAGGCATGATCCTTAATTTCCCTAAGACTCTTGTTTTCAGCATCTCCCAGGGAACCCATCTTACATAACCCTCTGAAGACTCCAGAGCTCTGTTTATCCTTCTCTGGCAGAGGTGAAGGAAGTCTTGATCTCTGCAAAAGGTAGACTAATTCAGACTCCAGTTCCCTCTGCCAATTCCTAGTCTGACCTGCAAATTCCTTCTATTTCCCTTAAGTTGGATCCTTTTTGTCTGAGGTGACATTGACATGCATGGCCTGCCAATGGGCCCTCCTGTCAGGCTATTGAGGGACACTGTGGCTTCCCTGTCAAGGCCTCTGGGAGAGCTACAACTCACCACTGGTCTTTCTTTGCCGTCAAGCTGGTTTCCCAGGAGACTCAGCCCCTCTTCTTTGGTCTCAAGGGCCTCAGGAGCCCAAATGCTCCTGCTGAATGTCCCAAGTGAGCAAGCAGTAACAAAGTCATACGGATTCCCAAAGTTGCTGGGAAAGACCTGGCACAGTAAGGCATCCAAATCACAACTTGGCTAAATATACCAACGGGGTAGGTTCACCAGACAAGGTGGATTTCATACAGAATACTGCCCTGAGCAGATCACCCCAAAGATTTGTCATCCTCACTATTTCAGACAATTTCTTTTTAGTTTTATTCCTTTGCTGCCTCTGCACCTCCTTTACAATGACCCCCACCCACACACACCCCCATCCCTGTTACTCTTTATAGCAATTACCTTAAAAAAACAAATAATTTGGTCAGCAGGGCAAGAAATACCAGCTTTTAACAACAGAACCCTCTGAATATGCCACCTTACTGGGGCAAAGTGAAACCCCATTGTTTCTATCTGGTGTGAGTTCTCTGATGACTCATAAGGCGTGAACTCCGAGAAAAGCTTTCTCCACATTCAGAACATTTATAGGGTCTCTCTCCTGTATGGGTTCTCAGATGACGAATCCGATTGGAGCTATGGGAGAAACTGTCTCCACACTCATGACAGGTATACGGCTTCTCTCCTGTGTGAATTCTCTGGTGCCTGATTAAGTTGGATCTATGAGAAAAGTTTTCCCCACAAAGGGTACATTTATATGGTTTCTCTCCCGTGTGCGTTCTCTGATGTCTGGTGAGGTGCATGCCCTGCCGGAAGCTTTTCCCACAAGTCAAACATTCAAAGATTTTCTTCTCTGCCTTGTGGGTTCCATGATTTGTAAGAAAGGGGCTGCTGTCATTCATTGCTTCCCCACATTCAGAGAAGGGGTAAAGCCTCTCTTTTTCATGAGTTCTTTCATGTATGACAAGGTGGGAACTGCGAGAGAAACTTTTCCCACACTCAGCACACTTATAGGGTCTCTCTCCTGTGTGAATTCTCTGGTGCCTAAGGAGGTTGGAGCTATGAGCAAAAATCTCCCCACATTCAGGGCACTTGTAAGGCTTTTCACCAGTGTGTGTTCTCTGGTGTCTGTGGAGATTGGAGTTGCAAGAGAAGCTTTTTCCACATATGTTACATTGATAAGGCTTCTCTCCTGTGTGGGTGCGTTGATGGCGAGTCAGGTGGGTATTCTGGCTGAAGCTTTTTCCACATTCGAGGCACTTATGGGCCTCCTCTCCAAAGCGTGCTCTGTGTAGTGATAAAAAGTGTGGGCTCCCACCGAAGATTTCACCACACTCTACACCCATACACAGTCTTTCTGCTGCATGTATTCTCTGGTGCCTAATCAGATTTGAGTTGTTAGAGAAATTTTTGCCACACAAGGGACATAAATGGAGCTTCTTCGGCTGTAGTTCCTTTGGCCGTCCTACTTCTCTGCAACTTGTGGACCCTACTAAGGACTGCTCCGTCCGATCCTCTGGGGGAGGCTCCCAATGCCCTTCTGCCCTGTCCCCAGGCCGTCCCTGCTCAGGACTCCAGGGCACCTCCCCTCTGGCCTGGCCAGGCAGAAGCACCTGCAGATGGATATTCTCAGGGGAAATAGACTGAGCACTTTCTTCCCGACTCTCAAATTTCTCTTCCCCTGGTAGAGTGAGAGAAACCAAACCTCTGTATTATTTCTACCCTGAGGAAAAGAAAAGCCCATATGCTTGCTATTGCCAGGAGGTCAGAAGTCCAGAAAGGCTGTTTACCATCTTCCCCATACAGAGAAAGCACTCTAGGGAGGTATCTTATAAAAGGTGGGGTCATTGCTCAGAACCCAGAACTCAGACCAGTCTTATTCCCTTGAAGGGGCCACCACATCCCTCTTCAATTGAGCCTCTGGCTCTGCCCTTCAAAAATGGGTGGGATGAAGCAGGACTGGTACTAGGATGGGCAAGTAAGCCCAGGCATTCACTAATGGCTCCTTACGTTTTGAACTCTGGGTGCCTCCCCTGCCTCACAGGGATGGAACTGGGGAGTGGGGACACAGGTTGCAATGTACCTTTCTGGCAGCAGGGATGGGCTAGCTCCACACCCAAATCTTCAAAGGCCTTACTCCCAACAGGGGGAAACTAGCTGGGCAGGCTGCTCAAGTTCCTTACCTGGAGCTGGGCTTCTGTGGCTCAGTCCTTCCTTGCAAATCTGGACACTGGGATCCCATGGTTTTCTTCCTTGTTCCACCTGGGTGCTCAGGGTCTCCAGAGTGGGAACCTGAGACACTGTTCACAATGAAAGAAATAGATTTCTGTGTCACCACTTTCCTCCATCAGGCAGAGGTAACAAAGACAGTCTTATTCCCTATCCTCAGTGAGTAGATAGAGAGGGTACAATAAATCTGATACCAATAATTAGAATATACACTAACCTGCTAACCTGTTCCCAGTGGTTACCTCAAATAAATGGGGGAAACCATAGCTTTTTTCTTTCTACACTTTTGTAGTACTTGGGGTTTTTTTGCAATGGAAATGTATACTTTTGTAAATAAAACGATCAAATGAAAATGGTCAGAGTGACTCTTATGTATAAATAGAGAACAGAACTTAGTTTGACTGGGTAACTCCAGGAGAAAATATGACAGACAATCAGAAAAGAACTTGGGGGCTCTGAAAGGACACTGAGGTCAAAATCCAAAAGTACCATTACTGTGCTATGCTAAAAACAAAAACCTCACTCCAACTCCAGCAAACATGGACTTTAAACAGTTTAGTTCTAAGAACTTGTGATCTGAACTTCTCTTCCTATTTAGTACTCACTAAAAAAGCTGTATTCAACTTAGGGTACCAAACCACAGCCCAATGAGGGGGAACCCGGAGAAGGTTCAATGAAGGGAACCAAACCCAGCAGTGACCCCTTTACAGAATTAGTGCATGTGAATTGATAGCTGTGCTTCTCTTTATGAAAATCTAATGTATGAAAACAAAGTTCAGTGTGACTCTTCTACAATGTGTGCATCTATGTAGCCATAATCGTAATGGACACATTCCTGTCTTAAATTATTTTTTAAGACTTCCCCCAACTTTTATTATGAGAATTTTCATAAAGTCGAAGGAATGAAACAATACCTGTGCACACTCCACCTAAGTCCTATAAATTTTTGTACACTTTCCACCTAAAAAATTATGTTTTCCGTCGTATTTCATAGGCCTCATTTTAAATCTCTGCATAATAGGTCAACACACAGATGTCTCAATTTATGCTTGATATATTTAGCTCCAGTTTGGGGAAAAAAATATACATATATATAAAATTTTCCAATTTCCATAAGGTCTTCCCCACTTCCTGATTTTTTAAGAGCTGGGAGAGCTGCTAAGCTGGAATGTTGATGCCACTACTGCTGAAATCCATGTCTTTGGGGAAGGGCCTAGAAATACTAATGAAGCATAGAAAACAAGTGACATCAGAAGAATAGCATTTCAAAATTGCAAGGCATCAATAACTTATAGTTCCACAGCATCCTAGGACACTGAGTATGTGTAATTCGGGGGCGGGGGGGCAGTCACTGGACTTGATTTGTTCTGCCTTGGAAAGTGCATTACAGCTGACTCCTTGCCTTCAGCTCTGGCAGCTGGGACCCATAAGTGTGCCAGATGTGCCACTTGGAAGATGTTTAACTGATCCTAGTTTAGGGGATTTTAGAAAAAGGGAGGTCTTTTGGAAAAATTGGGAACTTATGTCCGGGAGGTAAGTGGCTAAGACACAGGAACCTGGTCAGAAATGGCTCAGTCTTCATCCCTGGAAAAGAAGTCCTTACCCAGTGAGTCCACATTCTCATAACTCTCCTGCACCGTGTCCCTGGAGAGGGCCCTCTTACTAGGATCCTGATGCCCCCACTCCTCCTGGGAGATGTACATAGCCACGTCCTCTAAGCTCTCAGGCAACTGAAACAGTACAAGATCTCCTTTAGCCCCTGAGGCACCAAGAACAATTCAAGCAGAGTCAAGGGTTAAAGGGGAAAAACCCGGGAGTGCCGAGGACACATTTCATGGGGAAGAAGGGTGCCAGGCCTAGGAGTGAGGTGAGAAAGAGGCATATAAAGAAGGCAGGGGAGACACACTGGTGAGGGAGAAAGGATCCTCTCCAAGTGGCAAAAGGACCACACCACCACAAGAGCAACACTGGGTGTGTGTGTGGGGGTGTGCTGGGGGAAGACATTGGGAACTTCCACATCACCTGGGGCCCAGTCATCTTGTCTTCCATGTTTCCTTCAGGAGGAAAGAGAGAAAGCCAGGGAGCAGATAATGCTGAAGGTGATAGAAATCATGATGAGAATGGCATTCCTAATTCTTGGTAACCCAAGGATTATTACAACACAGTATCCATTCCCCAACACCCAGTCTCTACTCTGAGGACTGAACACTAAACAAAAGAAGGCAAGAGAGGCACAATAAAACCATATTCAAATGATATCCTCAATGCAGGGGTGAGGATAAGAAATACCAGTAGTCTGTCTGCAGAGTTCAAGCCCTCAAACATTCATCTAGCTCTAAGGGTCTCTGTTCTGCATATGAAAGAGCTAAAAAGTCTTCCTCCCTCCTCCCACCTCCAGAAGAACCCAACCACCACTTCTAAGTCTTTCACTCCACTCTGGGAACCCTGAAGCCAGAAATTTCCTCTGTGGCACAGGTGCTCCAATCCTGCTCCTGTAAGAGGCAAACCGGAAGCCCCTCCTCCCTCCCACCTACCCAGTTAACTGTTCCTCACCCCTCTCCTTTACAGCCTGGGGGTCCCTTTTAGGGCTGGGGCCTAGCAGCTCCTGCAGCCTGGGACCAGGGCTTCGCTCAGTCTCCATTGGCTCCAGCTTGAAGCTCGGTGACTTTCGTGCTGTTTCCAGAGACAAAGGCTCCTCCAAAAGCACTTCTGTTCCCCGCCCATGGTTTGTGACCTGGGAACCAACCCATATTACTCATCATCACAACAGGGCCCCACAGGAAGGGAAATTAGTACAAAATTCTGAGGGTAAGCCTTCAACGGTGAAATACTGGTGATACCTTTGGACCCAGCAAGAGAGAAGGATGGTTTCCACTATAGGTTTTTCTGATCCCAAGTGCGTGAGAGAAAAGGAGGGTGTGGGGATCCACTCCCAGAGCACACCTGCCCCACACAGTTCTGGACACACCTCCCTCCCTCTTGCTTTCCCCCACCTTTTCTACATGCTTCCATTCCTTACTGGAGAAGTTAAACTTGGGTGGCCCTGGGGGCACAAGTGCCCTCAGAGGCTCAGTGCCAAACTGGTTTCTAAGTCTGTGATTTAATTCCCACCTAGCTCTGTATAAGAGACCAGACTGCTGACCCTAATATAACAAGAGCTAATAGCTATTAAGCACTAACTGGTAGCCAGTAGTGTGATCAAAACTCTATGGCCCCGTCCAGGTGGCTCAGTTGGTTGAAATGTCATTCTGATATGCCAACATTTTGGGTTTGACCTCTAGTCATGGCACATACAAGAATCAACCAATGAATGCATAAATAAGTGGAACAACAAATCAATGTTTCTGTTTCTCTCTCTCTCCTTTCCTCTCTCTCTAAAATCAATGTTTTTTAAAAACGTATGTCTGACTGTAACAACTTGAGTGTTTTTTACCAAGCAAAATAAAAAATACTAGTAAAAGTGTGATTTAGAAAATAGTGTGACTGTTTAAAGCATCGGTTTTCAAACGGTGTGCTGCAAGAATGGCGGGGGGGGGGGGACACAACATGCTGCTTGCTCTCCCTCTAATACTCAATGCAACACTAGAAAGGTATTTTATCATCCTCATTTTACCAGTGGCTTATCTGAGGCTTGAAAGAATTAAATAACTTGCCCAAAGTCATAACGCTAGTATAAAACAGTGACGACTTGAACCCTGAGAGCTAAGGTCAGGGCTCACTAATGCAAAGACATTGCTTCCATACGGAAACAGGGCATTCTGCACTACTTACTCTGTCCATTTGGGTAAAATCTGGAGGATGACTGTTCCTGACTAAACTACAAAAAGGCCTCTTGCCCACGTAAGGCCTATTAAGGGAAACCAAGTAAATTCGTATAGGGAACTGGGTCGGCACACTGTCCCAGTCCAGGGGCCAAACAAACCATAGATACAACAGCTCTTTTTCTCACCTGTTGTCTCAGTTTCCCAAGCTCTCTCTGCATATCTTCCACAAGGGTCACTGCTTCCTCGCCGCTCTCTGGATGCAACTCCTGCACCCTGCTCTGGATCTCCTGGGGCAGGATGATTAGAAACTGCTCCAACACCAGCAGCTCCAGGATCTGCTCCTTGGTGCGCATCTCAGGCCGCAGCCACCCATGGCAAAGCTCCTGGAGCCGACTGAGGGCTTCCCGGGGCCCAGCGGCCTCTTGAAAGCGGAACCGTCTGAAGAGCAGGTGGGAGGCCTCCGGACTGGGCCCTGGGTCTGGCGGGAGCAGCTCCTGGCTCCAGGCGCAGTCTTCCTCCAGTTTCACTATCAGGAGCCCTTCCCGATCCTGGGAGCCTGGGCCCGACGCCATCGTCAGGCCCTCGGAGTGCCTTACCCTGGAAACCAACTGCGCCCGCCAGGAAAGGAGCCTCCGGCCTCGCGCAGGGATGGCCGACGTCAGCAGGAGCCCGAAGGCGCTGGGCTTCAAGTCCCGGCCGAAGAGCTAGCTATAGCCAGGCCGCAGCCGCCTCCGGCGCCTTGGTCTCAGTCGGTCCGGGTAGCCGCACCAGTCCTCCCTAAGGGTGGACCTGAGCGCCACGCTTTTCGTTTCGTCGCGGACTCACGCAGGACTCAGCGCTCGGCTCCCACACCGGAAGTTTCAGCGCGCGAGTTAGGCGTCCACAGCCAACGGAGCCTGCTCGGGACCAACTTCCAGGTCACGTTCTGCGAACTATAGCGCCCATTGGACCAGATCTTGCCACAGATTCACCGCCAACCAACCAGAAAGAGAGATTTATCTACAGGGACGGGACAAGCGAGTGGCCAATTCGAGAGGAGAGGCGGGGTCTCCCGGCAAGCAGCGGGAGGTTCCCGCGGTTGGCCAAGGGAGGGGATGGGTTCGCTAATTCGATTTGTAAAAAATGATCCCAAAACGGGTATGACTGGCGGGCTGCCGGGTCAGAATTCCCCGGAAAGCTAAGATGCGAACCCTCGAGCCACGCGAGATCAATGCGTTAGAGTGTCGGGGTGGGCTCGAAAATCTGAATTAACACCCCTACCCCACCAGAAGTTTGAAAGACATTGCCGGTTCATAACGATTTAAAGGCGGTCTCCATCCGCTCCAGTAACTTAGAGTTCCAGGAGTGGGAGCCATCTGCCCCAACGGTATCGGAGGCTCAGGAGCCGCGATCCCCTCGCCAGCTCGGCGTCTCCGAAAGGACAGGCAGAGAGCCGCCCCGCCTAGGTCAGCGTTCCCGCCGGGCCTGCCGGGAGATGCCGTGGGTGGTGCGGCACGTGACTACGCCTGAGCCCGCGCTCGGGGCGGTGCCCCAACCGGCCGAACGTGGTGCGGTGGAACCGTGAATACTCCGCGGTACTGGGGCTTTGGGGCTGGTAGCCGGCAGCGGTCCCTTGACCTGCCAGGATCTTGCTTTGGGCGGCCGGAGAGCCACTAGGGACTCGGTCCCGCGCCACCGCCTTCCGATTTTAAACCGAATTTTAAACTTTTCCAGGACGTGTTGTTCATTGCCCAGCCCTGCGGGGGCGGGATCTTATCTCCCTCCTAGGTCTGCCGTGAACTTTCATGGTGAAGGGTGAATGGAAGCAAACTCCGAGGGTCAGTTTCCTGGCGGAGCAATTCAATGCTTTGTGCCGGTGAGGCGAGGGTGGCCCAGGATGGTCAAGGATCGCCCAGCTTCTCCATTCTCTCCAGCATTGTCCATGGCCAAAGATCGCCCAGCTTCTCCATTTTCTCCAGCAACGGTCAGGCCCGTGGGCGCAGGAGATAGAAGCGTAACAGGAGTGAATTGTGACAGCCAGTACCATGTTTTGAGCGCCTGCTTACATGCAACCGGATCCTCACAGCAAACAAAACTGTAGGAAGTATACGCTATTATCACGCCCATATTACAGATAACATCACCAAGTGTCAATTAAGTCACTTGCCAGAGTCACACAGCTAGACGGTCGCTGAAGTTAAAGCTACCATGATGGTAAAGGGTGATACGAGGACCCAGAGAAAGAGTCCTGAGTTTTGTGTGTGTGTGTTTTCTTGTTCCACTCCAGGGGAAAGGTCAGGTCTTCAAGCTGTTGTAGCAAATGCAGATCTAGAGGCTTCGGTGCACTGGCAGGTATAAGTCCATTTCAGAAAACTTTGTGACCCCAGAGTCCTCTAAGAACGTTTTCATGTTTTAGAGATTTATATTTTAGAATGTAGATTCTAACCTTATAACCAGTTTTCTGGCATCTACTAAGTCATCTCAGATACGTTATTAGATCTCACTAAGCCCCAAACCTCAGTCCCCTCATCAGTTTTGAGGGGATAATTCTATACCCGTTTTATAACATTGGATGAGGATTAAATGAGCTAACATGTAGGATGTTACCTAGCACTGAGTGTGAACTCAATGAATATTGCCTGTTATTAATGCACAGAAAATTCCTGAAGCTTGACCCTATCTCATAGAAAAGCCACTTGGATTATTAATGCAGGAGATGCATGGGAATGTTTGCAAAACTACAAATATCTTGAGATGGGAAGAATGAAGGATGAATCATTTGCTATGTAAGTTCCTTTTGATTTTAGATTGTTAATGGGTACTTAAAGCTAGATAGACTTTCAGAATTATTCGAAATTACTGTTAATATTCCTCCACCATTTCTTTGAGGCCCATTTATATTCAGACAGAAAATAGCTGGTATTTGAGAGTGGGGTTACAGGCCAGCATATCTATGGGGGTTCACTTGGGACCGAAGTTCTTAACCTAGGGTCCATGAAATTTTGGAGCAGCACTGTTCAATAGAACGTAATGCAATGTTGACTACTGAGCACTTAAAGTGCAGCTAGTATTGCTAAGTGCTGCCTTCTGGCTACCCCATTGGCCAATAAAATTCTAGAGGGTCACGTGGATAGATTTAGAGATTCTGTAAACATTTTTATAATGTATGAAGAATTGCATGTGTATGTGTATTTTCTAGGATGTGGATCTGTGGCTTTCATCGAGTTCTCTAAAATCACCAAAAAGTTTATGAGCCACTACTTTAGGGTTTTGGTGAAAAGTTAAGGGAGGTAAGTACACCTTCTTGTAACCACTGTTGACTCTACTCTTATTCCTTCTTGTCCTCAGCTGTAGGTGGTTCCTTGATTATTACAGAGAAAAACAAATTTTAATCTCATAAATAACTCCTACTACTCCTGGTCTTAATTCTCATGAGTACTAGATTCTGTCACTAGAACTATTTTCAGTTAACCTGCATCTTATTATTCCCTTGCACTGAGGTGGGCAGTTGTCTGTGTCTGGTTTTCAAATTAACATTTGATGAAATCTAGTGTTAAGACTTTCAAATCTATTCTCTTTGGTGTGGGAGCAGACAAATGATTAACTGGGTCTTTCTGAAATGCTGCTTACCTTAGGATATTCTGCCTCCAGGCTTCTGCCACTCTAAGCTTTTGCTGTTTGTTTCTTTCCCCAGTTTTGGTTTCTTACCAGTTTACTTGAATATAGCTCTTCAGTGATCTGTGTCTTAGGGTTTGTTTATTTTATTTTAAAAAATATTTTTATTGATCTTTATAGATAGAGAGGAAGGCAGAGGGGGAGAGATAGAAACATTGATGAGAGAGAAACATTGATTTGCTGCCTCCTGCATGCCCCACACTGGGGATTGAGCCACAACCTGGGCATGCACCCTGACCAGGAATCAAACCAGCGACTTTTCTGTGCATGGGACGATGCTCAATCCACTAAGCCACACTGGCTGGGTTTAGGGTTTATTTTTAAGTGTACCACATTACTCTTTGATCCCACTCTTAGCTTTGAAATTCCAATGATAAACAAAATAGTGACTACAAATGGCATTTTATTTGAAATGCATGTTATTTTTATTAATCTTAAATTATTGCCTTTTCTCCATGAAGATATAAAATAAGGCATTTTGCTCCACTTCCTATATTTTGATAAGATGTTTTGGAATTTAAATTTTCCTTCATATTAACATTAACCAAAGTAACTTGCTAATATTGTTTGTTAATGTTAATATTTAAACATTTTACTCTATTTGTATCTTAAATCACTATTTACCAACCCACGTGTTATTGCAGACCACTAAACTTTGTCAGAGGAGAGGAGGGAGCAGAAGGGACACATGAAAAGGGTGCAAACCATAACTGGTCTCAGTGAGGGAAGGAATGATAGGACATGGAGGGAAATTAAGGCAGAGAAAATCTTACTGGTTGTCTTTACATTGCTAGAAACACTATTAGGTAGTTATTTTGGTTAATTTCAAGATATAATCCACTTCTAGACTTCAGCAGAAACATATAAAGACAGATTTTGCTGAACCAACCAGCCCAGTTCAGATACCTTTTTTTTTTATCCTCACCCGAGGACATTTTTTCATTTTTGTTCAGATAGAGTGGGAGGGAAAGAGAGAGAGAGAGAAATATCGACGTGAGAGGGACACATTGAGTTGCTGCCACACACACGACCCAACCAGGGCCGGGGACAAACTGCAACCGAGGTACGCGCCCTTAGCGGGAACCGAACCCGGGTCTCTCTGGACTGCAGGCTGATGCTCTAACTTCTGAGCCAAACTGGCCAGGGCCCAATTTTTATTTGAAAATCTCTTAACTGAAATTAATCCAGAACATGGTTCCAAACTCCCACTTTTACCTCTCTCGATCTTCTCTTGGAATTCAGTAACTTAACTTAGATAATTGTATTATTAAAATATTAAAAGATGATGTAAAACTAATTTAGTGCATTACTTTAATACAAAATTCACTCGTATGTGAGGACAATGCATTGAATTAAGTACAAAAGGAGCTTTTTCCTCATTTTGGTCTTGTTCTGATATTGAAAAACTGCCTGACAGAGGCTCCATGTGAAATAATCCTGAGAAGGAAATAGCTGTCTGCCCCAGAAATCAGCCTGAATTCAGGAAAAATTGGTAGTGATTCAAATATCATGCTTCCAGTCTTTCTTATGACCAGGATATCCAGTAGCACACCCTGGCCTGAGCTTCTTAACAGAGCACAGAGATATGATATGGGTGAAGAGACTGAAAGATTCCAAAGAAATGAAACATTTATTTGACTTTAAAATAGGTGAGTGTTCATTAGATACAAAGGAAGAAAGAAAAGAAATAGCCTTAATTGGAGTAAAAGCTTTGGGATCTACACAGGTGTTTCTGTCATCCCATTACTGGTTTAATAAAACTTTTTCTCCCCCCTCTTTCTCCTTGGAACAGGGTAATGTGTTCAAATTCTATTTCTTCTCTCAAGTTTTGAGGTTAGGAGAGAAAACAGAAACAGAAAAAAACTGGATACTCTGCATCCATTCATTGTTCCTTTAGAGGGGAATGCTCTCCATGATCTGTTTTACAAAAAAAAAAGACTAAAAATGTTTAGAAAATCAATGTGGAAATCCCTAGATTTAGCAAAGCTTATAAATCATCATAACCACTCTATAGTAAGAAAACCTGGAGAACGTCAACCTAGAAGAACCTGTGAACGTTGAACTTAATGAGCACTGCACCAGAAGTTTCATTCAGAAGAGGAAAGTTACAAGTGCCCTGGCTGTAGGAAAAACTTCCTTCTCAGACCTTTATAGACACCAGTGCCTTCACACAGGGGAGAGACCCTATGAATGTATTACATTTTGGAAAGCAATTTGACAGTGTGTTTGAAGAATCTTAAAGTGTTTCTCCTCTTGGATCAAGCAGTTCCACTACTAAGAAACTATTTTGAGAGAAGAAACAAAAGCAAACAAAATAGCAACAAAAGATCTTCATGATGCAGGCCCTGAATTATGGCAACAAGCACTGCAAATGACTCATGACCCACCCCAAGTCAGAATCACTTTCTTCTGGGTCACCAGTTGCTTTGTTTAGGCCTCATTTTTAGCACTTAACAGTTCACCTTAGCTGGGAGGGTTAGTTGCGATCATACTATGACCTGTGTCCTCCTCTGCCCTAACAATATGCATATATCAACATCACACATAAGTTTTACAGGTTAGAGAACATTATTATTTATATCTTCATCCCTTAAAGTGCTCTGTACATATTAAACATTAGTAAGTGTTTGTAGCATCAAGAAATATAGAACATTGCGATGGATATGCCTAGTTATACTGACAATTTTGAAGAGAGAGGGGCAAGAAACAGTGCCCCCTCATAAGTATTACAAAGATTAAGTGAAACATTTAAATGCAGGCTCTATACAAATAAACTCAGTATATATAAGTGTATTTTGCTTCTAGTCTTTGTTGTTTAATGATGAAAGCATTTAAGGTTATGACTTTTTCTCTATAGCTTTGGCGATATCCTGTTTTTGTTTTTTTTGTTGTTGTTTTTTTTTGTGATACGTGCCCCTAACAGGAACCGAACCCGGGACTCTGGTCCGCAGGTCGATGCTCAACTGCTGAGCCAAATTAGCCAGGGCATCCCATAATTTTTATATAGAATAGTTTCCTTATTGATTATTTCAGAATAATTTGTCATTACAGTTTTGTTTTGTTTAGTTTTGTTTTACCTTCACCTGAGGACATTTTTGCATTTATCTTCAGATAGAGTGGGAGGGAGAGAGGGAGGAAGAGAGAGAGAAACATTGATATGAGAGAGACCCATTGACTGGTTGCCAACCACACAACCCCAACAAGCCGGGGACAAACTGCAACCAGAGTACATGCCCTTAGCAGGAACTGAATCTGGGGCTCTCTGGTCCGTGGGCCAGTGCTCTAACTGCTGAGTCAAACTGGCCAGGGCAATTACAGTTTGTTTTTTTAAAAATAATTTTTCTTTATTGATTTGAGAGAGAGAGGACGGGAGAGAGATAGAAACATTGATGAAAGAGAACATCAGTTGGTTGCCTCCTGCATGACCCCCATTGGGGATTAGGCCCACAAACCTGGGCATGTGCCTGACCAGGAATCGAACTGGCGACCTCTTGGTGCATGGATCAATGCTCAACCACTGAGCCACACCAGCTGGGCACAGTTTTAGTTTACTTAATCTTTGAGCCAAGAGTTGTCAACTGGTTAATCTGGTCAAGAAAATTTAAGTTTTTTAATTGCATTGATTAGAAAATGAGATTGATTCTATTTCTGCTTTGAAAGTTCATTTAGGTTTTCTTATTGACCTATATTTGATAAACCTAATTAAGCATCCTAAAGGCTCTAGAAAACAAAGGCTCTATTTGTAGGACAACAAATCTAAAATAGCCTTGGATGTCTCAAATATTTTTACATGTTTGGAAGCATCCTTTGTGCTTGTGTGAAGAGGAAGTGAGAGAAAAGAATTTGGGTTGCTTCTCGTTCTGCCTCCCTGAGTTGGTTGGTTGGTTGGTTTACTTCCTCTTATCTGTTAAAAGTTAAAAAAAAAAAACAACACTGTGGATTTTATAAAGAGTTAATAGCTGCTTAGCTGTTAATGCTGGCAGTAAAAATAGAAGGCTAAAGGACCTGGGAGAGAACTCATCCCCTTCTCTAGCTAAGATAGTTCTCCCTAAGAAGCCATAGTTGTCTTCTTGAAAGCAGAGAAAACCTGCAAGGGGTCACATTAAGATTTTTGCAATTGTGGCCTTCCAGAATCGCCATGGATTCTTTCACAGCGTGATGAGGATATTGTCTAGATAGAAATAAAGAAATAGATGTGAATCAACTCCCAGGGGGCTCACAATATGGTGGGGGTTGAGAGAATTTATGCTTTTCCCTCCTGCACTTGCAGTCACCTTCACATTCCTAAAAAAACCTTCCTATGAGCCCTCCAGGAAATTTTATGGTCTTTAATTATGAAATGAGTGCCTGTCCTGAAATCCACCCTCATTTCTAGCCTGGTGATCTGGGCTGAACACTCTCAGAGATGACAAACTGCTTTCTCTCTCCTAAAGTCCCCTTTAAAGATGTGGAATGCAGTGGGAAGGAGAGCTCACCTCTGGGGCTCGCCTTAGCACTTATAGTCAGTTTAATCAGCCCCAAAATCTGAGGTTTTTAACAACTGAGATGGGACTTTTTTTTCTCCCTAGAATGAGAACTAGTGCTAGAACAATTTAATAACATTCTAAACCATTGGTTCTCGGCCTTGTGCACATTAGAATCACTTCAGGAGCTTTAAAAAGTTCTGACTAAGCCTAGTGTCTTAGTCTAATTAGGTCTGCTATAACAACATACCACAGCCTGGGTAGCTTATAAACAACAAATATTTGTTTGTTTTTTAATCCTCACCTGAGGGTATTTTTACATTTATCATCAGGTAGAGTGGGAGGAAGGGAGAGAGACAAACATAGATGTGAGAGAGAGATCAACTGGTTGCCTCCTGCACAACCCGACCAGGGCTGGGGACAAACCGCAAGCAAAGTATGTGCCCTTGACCGGAATCGAACCCTTGATTCTTTCATCCACAGGCTGATGCTCTAGCCGCTGAGCCAAACAGGCCAGGGCGATATTTGTTTTTCACAGTACTGATTTCTGGAATTTCAAGATCAGAGTGCTAGTATGGTCAAGTGAGTGCCTTCTTACAGAATGTAGACTGCCAGATCTGTGTGTCCTCACATGGTGGAAGGGGCTGGAGAGCTCTGTGGGGTCTCTTATAAGAGGATTAATACCATTAATGAGGGCTCCATGCTGATGACAAAGCAATTCCCAAAGGCCCTACCTCCCAATACCATCACATCAGGTATTAGTATTTCAACATATGAATTTTGAGGGGACACCAACATTCAGACCACAGCACGTAGGTTCCAATCCCTAGAGATACTGATGTATTTGGTCTGGACATCAGGATTTTCCAAAGCTCAGATATTTCTAATGTGCAGCCAAAATTAAGAAGCGCTGATCTAGACATTAATTTGAGGAATAGCATAAGAAACTTGGGAACAACCAGAATTTCCAAGAGGTTGTACATTTGTAACAACTAGTGAAAGAAATGAAACAGGTGGTGTACTCTGTTTCAGTGAAGGTAACTATAAATAACAGATCAGGTTGAATTTCCTACTAAAAATCTTTATTTTTAACATCGTCTAAATGGGGCAGGATAAAAATGGCTGCAATGTCTTTATTCTCTTTTTAAAAATAAATATTTTTACTAATGTTTTTTTAGAAAGAGGGAGAGAGAGAGAGAAAGAAAGAAAGAGGAAAAGAAAGAAAGGAAGAGAAAGGAGGGAGGGAGGGATAGAGAGAGGAGAGAGAGAGAGAGAGAGAGAGAGAGAAACGAACAAACATCATTTGGCTGCCTCCTGCATGCCCTGTACTGAGGATTGAGCCAGAAACCTGAGTATGTGCCCTGGGACAACACTCAACCAACTGAGCCACACCAGCCAGGGCTTGATTACTTGTTTTTAAGAGGGGGGTGTCTGATCCTCTTCCTCTGAATCTAGGCTGACCTGCTTAGGCAATAAAATGTAGTGGAAGTGACTTTCTGGGACTTAATAAGATGTCTTGAAGCTGCCATCTGCGGCCTCTTGGAATGCTAGCTCTGGGAACACTAGCCACCATTTAAAAAGTCTGATTACCTTGAGTCTGCCATGCTGTGAGGAAGCCCTGCCTATGCTCATGGATAAAGATCCTCAGTCATCTCCAGTTCTAGTCACCCCAGCCCAGGCACCAGACATATTTGTGAAGAAGCCATTTTAGGGAGAGGAACCAAGGAATTACTAGCAGATAGCCAGTACTAAGATCCTCAGACACACAACTATGGTCAATTATAGCCATTCCAGTGACCTCCAGACATTTGAGCCACCTCAGCTGAAGCTTCTGTCATGGAGCAGATATGAGTTGTCCCTGCTATGAACTGCTCAAAATCCTGGCTACAAAATCATGAGCATACTAAAAAAGATTGTTTTTATACCACTGAATTTGGGGGCATTTGTTATGCATCAATAGATAACCAGAACAACAGTAACACATGAATAGTCATTGTACAAAATTCAAAAACTATAGATGTATACAAAGAATAGGAAATTTTTCTATCACCCTTTCACTTCTACTCTTTTATAGACAAGAGTAGGCTGTGCATCTTACCAGTCTCTTTCTGATACATGTTTACATACATATATGTCTTCATTATATGTATATACCAAGCTATACATAGTTTCTCAGATTTTTAAAATAACAGTGTGCCTTTGAAATATCTGAATCAAGATGAATAAGTCTTTTTTTTTGTTTTTTTTAAGAAATAGTTACTTTTAGAAGGAGCGAGAGAAACATTGATGTGAAAAACTTCTATTGGCTGCCTCCTGCACTCCCACACCAGGGATGGGGCCCACAACCTGGGCATGTGCCCTGACAAGGAATCAAACGGGCAACCTTTTTGTGCATAGGATGACACCCAACCAACTAAGTCACTCCAGCCAGGGCTGGATAGGTCTTAACAGCTGTCCAGTATGCCATAGCATGGGTGTACCATAATAGTACTTACTATCTTCTCTGTTGATGGACATTAAGGTTTCCAGTTCTTGCTTTAACAAACAATTGTGCAACGAACCTCTAGTAATGCAATTTTGTATATGTTTAATATTTCCTTAGGTTAGAGTCCTAGACATGGAATAATGAAGCAAAAGGATATCCATTTTTAAAGTTTTGACAGGTAGTAAAATATATATGAAATCTACCATTTTAGTGCATTCACATTGTTGTGCAACTCTCACCATCATCCACCTCTAGAACTTTGTCATCATCTCAAACTGAAACCTCCACCCATTAAATAATAACTCCTCATTACCCTCTCCTCCCAGGCACTAGTAATAACTATTTTACTTTCTGTCTCAAAGAATTTGACTATTTTAGGTACCTCATATACGTGGAATCATACAATATTTATCCTTTAGTGTCTGGCTTATTTTACTTAGCATGTTTTCAAGATTTATCTATTCACATTGTCACATGTATTAGAATTTTTTTCATTTTCACGGCCAAATAAGTGGGTCAATACATCACATGCTAGTGTCATATGACTGGTCAACTATAAGGATAGTATTCTCACAAAGGTAGTCTGGGCCCAAGAGCCTATGAAGGCATATAAAGGCACATCACTCACATGACACTTGCTAAATATATTCAATATATGTTAGCTTCAATGAGAAGTGTCTTCCATTGTAGTTCCAAAGCTATGATTTTTTAAATATTTTGATACCCCTACAAACACATCAGTCTTTGAAAATGTTTTTTGTGGTCTTTCATGTCCAATTATAACTTTGACTAATATAATCCTTTTCTCCTACTTGCTGCAGCAATTAAGAGTTGTCCCAGAGCCTGGCTGATATGGTTCAGTGGATTGACAGTCATCCCATGCAGCAAGAGGTCGCTGGGTTTTTGGTGTGTGTTTTTTTTTTTTATCCTCACCCAAGGACATTTTTCCTTTTTTTTTTTTTGGTTCAGATAGAGTGGGAGGGAGAGAGAGAGAGAGAAACATCGATGTGAAAGGGACACATCAAGTGGCTGCCAGCCGCATGACCAACCAGAGCCAGGGACAAACTGCAACCAAGGTACGTGCCCTTAGCGGGAACCAAACCCGGGTCTCTCTGGACCACAGGCTGATGCTCTTACCGCTGAGCCACACTGGTCAGGGCTGGTGTGGGTTTTTTTTTGTTGTTGTTGTTGTTTTTTTCTTTATTGATTTTAGAGAGAGGAAGGGAAAGGGAGAGAGACAGAGACATGGATGAGAGAGAACATCAATTGGCTGCCTCCTGCATGCCCCCCACTGGGGATGGGGCCCACAACCTGGGTATGTGCCCTAACCAAGAATCAAAACGGTGACCTCTTGGTGCATGGGTCAACCCTCAACCACTGAGCCACACAAGCCTGGCAAGAGGTCACTGCCTTGATTCTGTCAGGGCACATGCCCGGTTGTGGGCTCCATCCCTAGTAGGGGTGTGCAAGAGTCAGCCGATTGATGTTTCTCATTGATGTTCCCATCTCTACCTCTCCCTTCCTCTCTCTCTAAAAAAATCAATAAATACATATTTAAAAAAGTTGTTCCCAGCAGCTGGCTTCTGTGCAGTATTGTCCTTGGGAATGGGAGTGGGAGTGGGAGTGTGTTCATTGTGCTTCCAGCTGCAGCCCTAGAGACCAAGCCCAAGGGCACCCTCTAGGATACCATGAGAAATGCCACACCCAAATTTGGCTGGGATATGTGGCTTAGTAATGTCCTGTGGATGAAGGCACTGTCCAAATACTGTCTTTCTAGGCAAGTGGCCTTTCAGTCATTTCAGCTTAAATCAATCATATTTTAAAAATTTTAGCTTCTCTGTAGCTTCAAGGGATTCAATTCATGAGACCTTATGCTCTCATTAGTCTGTGTATGCATTAATTTGATGCATGTAGAGTGTGTGTGTATCTATGTGTGTTTACTTTAGAGGTAGGTCTGTGCTGTGCTTCCTCCAGTATTGACAAACCTCATATATTATTTGAAAACCTGACACATTTGATTCTCTATGAGCACAGTTTGCTTTTTAAAAACTATTTTCCTGCCCGGCTGGGGTGGCTCAATGGTTGAGAGTCAACCCATGAACCAGGAAAGAGGTCACCAGTTCGCCCGGCCAGTGTGGCTCAGTGCTTGAGCGTCAACCCATGCACCAAGAGGTTGCCAGTTCGATTCCCAGTCAGGGCACATGCCCAGGTTGTGGGCCTAATCCCCCGTGGGGGAAATGCAGGAGGCAGCCACTTGATATTCTCATTTATTGATGTTTCTATTTCTCTGTCCCTCTCCCTTCCTCTCTCTCTAAAATCAATAAAGAAAAAAAAATTAAAAAAAAAGAGGTCACCAGTTTGATTCCCAGTCAGGGCACATGCTTGGGTTGTGGGCCTGATCCCTAGTGGGGGGCATGCAGGAGGCTGCCAATCGATGTTCTCATTCATCGATGTTTCTATTTCTCTGTCCCTCTCGCTTCCTCTCTCTCTAAAAATCAATAAAGAAAAAATATTAAAAAACAAATAAGTAAAAGTATTTTCCTAATCCTCTGCATATCAATGAAAACGTATTCCAGTTGATGAGGTTTTATGTAAGTTTTTGTTATAATAACAGTAAGCGAAACATGAAAATCATCCTGTAATAAAAGAGAACATCAACTGGCCGCCTCGTGCATTCCCCCCACTGAAGATCAGGCCCACAACCCAGGCATATAACCTGAATGGGAATCAAACTGGGGACCTCTTGGTGCATGGGTCGACATTCAACCACTGAGCCACACAGGCCGGGCTGCCATATTATTTTTTGAGTCTCCCTTGAGATATTTAAAATTTTAGAATATTTTTCTATTATTTACAAATGGAATTATGCTATCACGTTGTACTGGAAACATGCTCTTTTCATTTAATATACATTGACCATCTTTGCATACTAGCACATGGAAAACCACCGCATTGTTTTCAACAGATGCAGTGCAATCCATGGAATAGATTCACCAAAATTTACTAAGCCAGTACCTTGGTGATAGTCATATAAGTTGTTTACAGTTGCTAACTGGCAAGTGTGGCAAGCAGGGGAATGTTCCAGATGGATATCAAGGATTTAAATAAGAACTACCATGGAGATGAATACAGTCTAGTTATATTTACCTGAGATTAGAAAGTAGTCTTGGTGGTGATGACAGGTGGCACCCAGGGAGTCCAAAGGAGGAGTCCTTTGGGAGTCCAAAGGAGGCCTCAAACCAATTCAGTTTCACCCAATCCAGATTATTCTCATAGAACAAGAAAGGATTCAAGAATGTGACAGAAAGATTTGGCAAAGCACAGTAAATTTATTAAAGAGATAGTACACACTAGAGAAGTGAGAGTGGGCAACCTCAGAAAGAGAGGCGAAGATGGGGTCTGGGTGGAAGGTTTTTATTAAATGGGGGCAAGAGGAGTAGATAGGGTGATCTTTGGCTTCTGATGCTGGTGGGGTGACTGCCAAAGAGGCTTGTTCTTGGCTATGATGTTCCAGCCAAAACGGAAAATGGGAGGGGGTAGAGCTTGAGGCCTTTGTTCCCTATTCTAACTTTTTTGCCTCAATGGGAAGGACTGAAATAGAATGTTGTAACTACAAATATAGATAAACCATCCAGCTGGGTGTTCATTTATATTTCCCCCTTCAGTACACTTCCATCAATGGAAATCTTTCTTGAAGGTGAGATATGCAAAACATTAAAAAGTAAGGGCTGCTCTGGCTGATTTGAGGTCTATGCCTAGCGCCCCCTGCTAGGTTCCCCCAGCTGGACTTCAGGACTTCCATGAACGCCCTTAAATGATATACGAAACTGTAAATGCATACTCTTTTCTGAACAAAACCACTATCCTTATGGAACATAGCATTTTACTAGATTTTTCAAAAGGAATCACGATTCAGAGAAGTTTAAAAATCTGTACTCTAGGGTTTCTAGGGGCACTGTTTGAAAACCGGGAAGATGGCAGTGCTGGTGTTGATACAAATGACCCATTTCTTTCACAGCTCTTTATCATGACTGGAAATTATCGTTTACTTCTCTCTCTCTTGAGATGACCTCCTTGTTAAAGAAATCCTGCCTGACGTGACCATCCTCGCCCCTGGCACAGTAAGTGATAACATACTAGGCACTTGGTACTTGATGTAAACATGAGTGAACGAAGTCTACACGTTCATTAAGGGTCGCAGGGCTCTGAGGATCAACGGCCTCCACGCAGCGTGGGGCCGCCGAGGACCACGCAGAATCCACTTCTCGGGACAGTGCTGGACATAAAGGGCGACAGCCGCTCCTCCTCTGCGCACAGCGTGTAGCCACTCGGACGACTACCGCCTAGAGCTTTGGGGACCGCGAACCCCATTAACAATACCCCGACCCAGCGCCCTCTGGGAGACGTAGGCCCGAGTGAGCCCGCCCACCGGTCCTCTGATTGGTTCCGTATACTCCCGGGTCCCCTGGGAGACGTAGTTCAAAGAGTCGCCCGAGGGTCTGCTCGCCGCGTGGAGGACCGAAGCAGAGGACCCATGGGTGGGTCGCGCCTCTGGGGGCTTCCTCTCCCTCGAGACCGCGCGGGGTGAGCCTCGACTCCAGCGCCGTCCTCCCTCTCGGGACTCTGCGCTGACACTTCTTTATCCTCCGGCTGCTCCTCCGGTAAACAAAGCCCTTCCTACAGCAAGCCGCTTCCCCTCGGAGCTGTTGCCCCAGGGAGGTGCTGCTGAGCTTGACACCCGCCCAGACGGCACCTCCCCCCACCCCCCGAGTGTGGGCGGGAGGAGCCCTGGAGGTGACCGTTGTGTGGGAGCGGGGATCCCTCGTCCACCTTCATTGACACCGCCCACGACGTGCCAGGTGCTGGAACAGCAAAGAATGAAGTTGACACTTATCCCACGATGCCAGTCACTTTTGCATATATTATCTCATTGAATTCATGAAACAGCCCATTAGATAGACGGGAAACGAGCTCGGAGAAGTCCAGTAATTTGCCCAGGTCACACAGGTCAAGATCTTGGGAGTCCCGTATTTCCCAACCACTTCGTGTGGATTCCAAACATTAACAGTTTCAATATGAGGTAGTGAGAGGGAATGACAGAAGCACCGGGCAGGAAGGATCAGCTCTACAGGGTTGAGAGGACCACGAGGTGGGAGTGGGGACAAGGTTAAGTAAACCGAACCTCAAAAGTTGCGGGGAAGGAAGAGCAGTCACCTTTTCGGCAACTGTTTCCTCCTTCATTGACCTGTAAACCTTTTTCCGGCCAGGAACTGTATGGCCAAAGGGAGTCTCCTAGTAGGGTTCTTTTTTTTTTTTTTTTATCCTCACCCGAGGACATTTTTCCATTTTTTGTTCAGGTAGAGTGGGAGGGAGAGAGAGGAACAGAGAGAGAGAGAGAAACATCGATGTGAAAGGGACACGTCGAGTGGCTGCCACCCGCACAACCGACCAGGGCCGGGGACAAACTGCAACCGAGGTACCGCGCCCTTAGTGGGAACCGAACCCGGGTCTCTCAGGACCGCAGGCCGACGCTTTAACCGCTGAGCCAAACCGGCCAGGGCTCCTAGTAGGGTTCTTATAGTGATAGACAATTTTTTTTTTCAATTTTTAAAATTATAAAATGTTTAGCCCTGGCCGGTTTGGCTCAGCGGTTAGAGCGTCGGCCTGCGGTCCTGAGAGACCCGGGTTCGGTTCCCGCTAAGGGCATGTGCCTCGGTTGCAGTTTGTTCCCGGCCCTGGTTGGGTCGTGTGGGTGGCAACCACTCGATGTGTCCCTTTCATGTCGATGTTTCTCTCTCTCTCTCTCCCTCCCACTCTATCTGAACAAAATATCAAAAAAAAAAAAATGTCCTCGGGTGAGGACTAAAAAAAAAATTATAAAATGTTTAAATACATACGTAGAAAATTTTAAAGAGTAAAATGAACACCAATTTACCAATTGGAATAAATAATGTGCCTCTTGCTTAAGTTGCCATATTGCAAATGAAGCTCTCATTGGTGAGCTGGTTGGGGACCTATTCAGATTCCATTACTGCACCACCTTGACAGGTCACTGCCACTCACTGCGCCCCACTTTGGGAAGCTGGTTTCCTCTCCCTCCATTTTCATCCTGTTCAGGAGGTTGTAGATTGTCCCAGAACTCAGTATGCCCTCAGTATAGTGACAGGCTTTCTCAGTGGGAGGTTCATTGCCTGAAATTCACCTGGAACTTGAATGGTTAGCCCCTCAAAGTCTCAGATTATTTTTCTAAAATTCAATACATTGCAGGCAAGGGAGAGTTCATGTCACAATGGGATCCATTATTTTCTTTCTTTTTTTTTCTATCCTCACCCGAGGACATTTTTTCCATTTTTTTGTTCAGATAGTTCATATAGAGTGGGAGGGAGAGGGGAAGAGAGCGAGAAAGAGAAACATCAAGTGGTCATCACCGGCATGACCACAACCAGGGCCAGAGCGAACTGCAACCGAGGCATGTGCCCTTAGCGGGAACCGAACCTGGGTCTCTCTGGACCACAGGCTGACGCTCTAACCGCTGACCCAAACCGGCCAGGGCTGGGATCCATTATTTTCAACTCCAGATTAACACAGGAACTCTTCCATGATCTTCCCAGCAGTTCTTTCCATTTTCTCAATAGCAGATAGGTGTTATATTAAAATATTACTTTATAGACATGCTTTGTCATGATGGTTGGAGGGACAGGCCTGGTAGCACCTTAGAGGCTAAGCTAATTATAAAATACATTTTAAAAGGTTATCTTTTTTCTTATAAAAAGTAATACATAATGATTTAAAAATTCCAGAATGAGCCCTGGCCAGTTTTGCTCAGCGGTTAGAGCATCGGCCCGCGAACCAGAGTCCCGGGTTCGGTTCCTGCTAACGGCATGTACCTCGGTTACAGTTTGTCCCAGGTCCCGGTTGGGGTCGTGTGGGTGGCGACCAGTCGATGTGTCTCTCTCAAATCGATATTTCTCTCTCTCTCTCTTTCTCTCTCTCTCTCTCTCCTCCCTCCTCTCTCTCCCACTCTATCTGAAGATAAATGCAAAAAAATGTCCTCGAGTGAGGGTAAAAAAAAATTCCAGAATGATGCAAAATTCCAAAATGACTGGTAGAAAGTGAAACCCCTGATGACTAGGAATAGAGTAAAGGTGGGGGTGTCTCAGCTGTGCATTACTTAGGAATAAGAGCAGAGTTTGGATCCTTTGCAGCAGCTGCGTTGGTTTTAGATCTATCATGTCCCTAAATAAGGGCACACATACAGTCTCAGAGGTATAAGAAATAAGAGCTCATCAACACTCCACTCTAATTGTTAAATCTCACTCTAATTGTTAAATCAAAGATTTAAAATGCATCTCAAGCCTGGCCTGTGGGGCTCAATGGATTGAGCTTCGTCCCATGGACCGAAAGGTCCCAGTTCAATTCCCAGTCAGGGCACATGCCTGGGTTGCGGGCTTGATCCCCAGTGGGGGACGTGCAGGGGGATGTTTCTCTCTTACATCAGTGTTTCAATCTCTCTCTCTTTTCCTCTCTCTCTAAAAAATCAATAAAAACTTTTAAAAAAATAAAATAAAATGTATCCCAAGACTTTTTTATCCTCACTCGAGGACATTTTTCCATTTTTTTGTTCAGATAGAGTGGGAGGGAGAGAGAGGAAGAGAGAGAAACACTGACACGAAAGGGACACATCAAGTGGCTGCCACCCGCACGACCAACCAGGGCCAGGGACAAACTGCAACCAAGGCACGTGCCCTTAGCGGGAACCGAACCCTGGTCTCTCTGGACCACAGGCCGACGCTCCAACTGCTGAGCCAAACCAGCCAGGACTATACTCCTATTTTTACATTTCATTTTCATTTTTAAAACTCACTCAAACCTGAAAAAATGGAGATTTTGTGAGCCTCTCTTTACCTAGAAAGGCCTCAGTGTTGTCAAAACATCACTTTTCAAGAAGTCCCTGCCCATTGCAGAAGGTGTCGTTGCAATTGCAAAAGAGCCAGCTGTCGACTGGAAAGCCCCACTTCCTATCCAATTTTGTCATAGGTGCTTTATTCTCAGCTTAGAGGAGTTTCCTGGCCAGTCAAGACAGGGTCAGAGATCCAAGAAACACGAAAAACACTGCAGTTGTTACACAATTTCATCATTTTTTTGTCAGCAGTGGGAGGTTGCCTGTGAAGTGGCTGCGTTGCTGCTTTTGGTAATCATATCCTGGTCCTGGTCCTAGAGACACGCCAGTCAACACCCTTCTGGCCCAACCTAAGAATTGCACAATCTGACATTTGCACCAGAAATGTGCATTTGGGTTCATCCATTTTTTAGGAAAAACAGTGGATTGGGGATTATTTTCTCAGCAGGATCCAGAGAATAGGATGTTGTCAGCTGTTAAACCAAAAGCACTGAATGCTCTGTAAAATACAAAGCATGTTAGCCAATTGGACAATAAGATAAATTCAATCAACTAGAACTCTTTGGAGCCTTGATCTCAGGCTGGTCACACACAGGGCTGTTTGTTCAGCCAGGCACCAGAATGTTGTCACTGCCCTGTGGGAGTGGTCAGTAAGGCCCATTTTGAGCCTCATTGGTCAGCTGAAAAGGTGACATCCATAAAGTAATGCATAGTAAAATAATAAATTATTATCATACAGGGAGACAATATTGCAAAGTGGCTAATAGAGTGGGTTTGAATCCTGGCTCTAGGCAAGTCACTAAGCCACTAATCCTGTCTGTAAATGGGGTGATGAACCCTGCCCTGAAGGGGAGCTGCAGAAATTCTGGAAGATAATGGGTATAAAGCAAGCTGTGCTTGACACAGAGTAAGCACTGTTAGAGGGTAATTGCATTACCAACAAAACATCTGTAAGCCAAAAATGTCATAAGAAAGACAAAGTTTAAATCAGGATATGGATTATAAGTGATAATCTAAGTGTTAGAAACATCACCATTTTGCAATCACTATTGTAGTAGTTGATTTAGGAAAGGCTCATCAGTGAATGCTAAAACCATGGGATGAATGATTGTGGGAGAACCAGACATTTCTGCACAATTTTATTAATTACAAAGAAAAATGTCCTTTTACAATGGAGAGATCCTCGAGGATGCCCGAATATACCCTCAGTCTAACAATGAGGAAACAACCACATAAATCTAAATTGAGGAACGTTCTGCTTGGAATAGACTTTTCTTCTTTTTTTTTTTTATCCTCATCTGAGGACATTTTTCTATTTTTTGTTCAGATAGAGTGGGAGGGAGAGAGAGGAAGAGAGAGAGAAAGAGAAACATCGACGTGAAAGGGATACGAGTGGCTGCCACCCGCACGACCAACCAGGGCCAGAGACAAATTGCAACCGTGGTACGTGCCCTTAGTGGGAACCGAACCTGGGTCTCTCTGGACTGCAGGCCGACACTCTAACCGCTGAGCAAAACTGCCAGGGTGGAATAGATTTTTTTCTATTTATTTATTTATTAAGCCTCACCCAAGAATACTTTTCCATTCATATTCAGACAGAGTGTAAGGGGGTGGGGAGAGAAAAACATCAATGTGAGAGAAACACACTGATTGGCTGCCTTCCACACGACCCTGACCAGAGCCGGGGACCGAACCACAACCAAGGTACATGCCCTTGACCAGACTCGAACCTGAGACTCTTTAGTCCTCGGGCTGACACTCTAAACACTGAGCCAAACCAGCCATGGCTGAAATAGACTTTTCAAAAACATTAATGTCTTGAAAGAATAAAAAAAAGGAAGTGTGAAAGTGTCCAGCACATTATCAGGACAATTGAGGAAATTTGATTTGATGTTAATTTTCTTGAATGTAATGACTGTATTCTGATTATTTGAAATAATATATTTTTATCCTTGTTCTTAGTATTAAGGGTATCTAGAGTATTTGGAGTGATATCTGCTGTTTTTAATTAATTACCAAATTGTTCAAAAAATAATAATAGAAGTGGTTCATGAATATGAGAAAGGGCAGTCGGGGGGAGGAGGACATCACCAAATACTATGAAATGTAAACAGTTTGCAAATCCAAAAAAGGGTATATATAAGTGTTCATTGTACTATGCTCTCAACTTTTCTGTAGATTTGAAATTTTTTAAAACAAAACGTTGGGCATAAAGATCAGGGTATGCAGAAAGACAGAAGCTATTAACTGAGGAAGTTCACCCCATGTACAACTTCCATAAGCCCCCTCTGGGACCCCATACTAGGGTGTGAACTCCAAAGACACCTGTGCCTTTTTCACCTTGTTTCTCCAGCATCCTCACATGATGTCCAGAATATGTGTGTCTGCAAATGTGCATGGATGAGTGTCCTCTCTCTTGGTATGCTCCCAGGAAGCCGGGACAGAATCAGCCCTGGAAACAAACAAATCAGGACGGTGGTCCGGAGTATGGCACTGTGAGGCTTTTGTGTTGTAGTGCAGACAATTGGTACTGCATTAACAGGGATGACACCAGGGCTTGTCGCCTGACAGTGCCCTTCTGGCCTTGCCTGCCTTCTTGGGCAGGGAACAACAAAGCTTGCAGGGTTATATTTGCTGCTCCCATTCCCCTCGCCATTGGCTCTGGAGGGTCAATAAAACTCCAAGAGTCTGGAGGAGAACAGTTGGCCAGAGGTGCTCACCCTCATCATGGTCCTCTCTAGCATAGGACCAAGGACTCTGTTCCCACACCCCACTCCGAATCCTGGAAAAGGAGGGAAGCAACTGAGAGCCTGCCCAAGGATTAAGAGACTGGAATCCAATTCCAGATCCTCCCTCACAGACTTACCCACTGCTTTACAGTCCAGCCCTTGGAGGTGAGAGCTGGGGCAGTGGAGGACCACATGTGTGGCAAGGCGTTGAGCCCTCCCAGCTGGAAAAGCCTCTGAATCTGTGAGAAAGGGAACACAAGCCAGCAATCACCTCTCACAGCCTCAGTTCCCACCAAAGCACAAAGCATTTCCTGTGCCTTTTCCGTTATTTCACAAGCTGCCTCTTCTCACTCACTCCCTGGACTCAACGACAAGAGGACCTTTTTTTGCTCCCAGAAGCCAGACAGCTGGTTCCAGCCTGTTCTGGTCAACATCATGGCCAAGACCCCTAGTGACCATCTTTTGTATTCCCTGGAGGAGCTGGTGCCCTATGACTTTGAGAAGTTCAAATTCAAGCTGCAAAACACCAGCCTGGAGAAGGAGCACCCCCGGATACCTCGAGGCCAACTCCAGACAGCCAGGCCAGTGAAGCTGGCCACTCTGCTGCTCAGCCACTATGGGGAGAAGTATGCCATGCAGCTGACCCTGCAAATCCTGAAGGCCATCAACCAGCACCTCTTGGCAGAGGAGCTCCAGAGGGCAATTGGCCCAGGTAAGCGGACCCCATGTCCCCTCCTCTGCTAGCTGTTCATGAGGTGGGGTGGAAGTTGCAAGAATGAGCATGTGTTTGGACCAGTGCACTCTGACTTAGGGGCCAGGAGTCCCAGTCTACCATGATGTTAGTGACTTTGGCCAAGCAAGTCCCTTTCCCTGGTCTTTGGAGCTGGATTAGTAAAGCTAAGGTTCCCTATGGCTTAAAAAGGGCGGTGGTGGGGAGTGGGCAGCTGAATTTTTGAGTCAGAAAGAATCAGGAGAGACAGGAGCTAGATGCCTGTTCCTAGAGAATTCTTTCCGTCATTTGTGATTAATACGTGTACAGACAAGTATCTGGGTGAGCAAAAATGTCTTCTAACCAGTTATATTAACAAGGTTGATAGGTAATCTTTTCCTTGTTACCCTCCTAATTTCAGTTTTGAGTTCTTTTTATTTTTTTATTTATTGATTTTAGAGGGACAGAGAGAGAAAGGAAGGGAGAGAAATATCTATTTGTTGTTCCACTTATTTATGCATTTATTGGTTGTTTCTTTTTTTTTGTTTTTGTTTTTTTTATCCTCACCCGAGGATATTTTTCCATTTTTTGTACAGATAGAGTGGGAGGGAGAGAGAGGAAGGAGAGAGAGAGAGAAACATCGACGTGAAGGGACACATCGAGTAGCTGCCACCTGCACGACCAACCAGGGCCGGGGACAAACTGCAACCGAAGTACGTGCCCTTAGCGTGAACCGAACCCGGGTCTCTCCGGACCGCAGGCCGACGCTCTAACCGCTGAGCCAAACTGGCCAGGGCTATTGGTTGTTTCTTGCATGTGCCCTGACCTGGGTTAGAACCTGCAACCTTGGTGTACAGGGACAGCATTCTAACCAACTGAGTTTACACAGCCAAGGCTTGGGTCCTTCTTCTTTTTTTTTTCTTCATTGATTTTATAGAGAGAGGAAGGGAGAAGGAGAGAGAGATAGAAACATTGATAAGAGAGAACATCGACTGGCCGCCTCCTGCGTGCCCCCCCATTGGGGATTGGGCCCACAACCTGGGCATGTGTCCTGACCAGGAATCAAATGGGCAACCTCTTGGTACATGGGTTGACACTCAACCAGTGAGCCACACCGACCAGGTGGGTTCTTCTTTTTTTTAAATTTTATTAATTTTATTTTTTTCCATCACCATATATGCCCCCATCCCCTCTTGCACCTTCCCCTGCCCCCTGCAATTGAATTCTTCTTTAGCACATTTTACAAAGGCATTTTAAAATTGTCAAGAGGACTTTCTCCTTTTTCTTTCATTTTCCTTCCTCTCTTCCTTCCCTTTCTCCCTTCCTTTTTCTTCGTTCTCTCCTCTCTCTCCTCTTCCTTCCTTTCCTCTTTTCCTTCCTTCTCCTTCTTTTGCTGTACTTTCTGATTTTGTTGTATTGTGATCAAATAATGTGGACTATTTGATTCTTGCTTTTAAAGACATTTTTAAAGATTTTGGAGCTAACAGGATCAGTTTCTAAATATTCTTTGGTGTTTGAATTTTTCTTCCATTTTTACACTTTAAGAGTACATTAGAGCCCTGGCTGGGTTGGCTCAGTGGTTAGAGCGTTGGCCTGTGGACCAAAGAGTCTTGAGTTTGATTTTGGTCAAGGGCATGTACCTCGGTTGTGGCTCGATCCCTAGCCCTGGTCATGCAATAGGCAACCAATTGGTGTGTCTCTCTCACATGGATGTTTCTCTCTCTTATTCTACCTCCCTTCCTTCCACTCTATCAAAAAACCAATAGAAAAATATCCTCGGGCGAGGGTTTAAAAAAAAAAGAGTACATTAGAAATGCTCTTCATGTATTTCTGTGTGGAAGAAGAATGGTTGAAATAACATAAAAATTATCTGCTCTTTGAAAGAGTGAGAGAACTAAACCAATTATAATCTGAGTCCAGAATAATTTGATGAATAGATTTTTAAATTACTTTTTTATGTTTTAAAATCTGGTTATTAGCACCTTCAGGGTTTCTCAAGAGTTCTTAAGCCAGTTTTGGTAATTTACTTTTTCCTATGAAGCCCACAGCAAAGTGTTTTAAACAACCTTAAAGTAGTTTTTTTTTAATCAGATAGAGTGGGAGGGAGGGAGGGAGAGAGACAGAGAGAAACATCAATATGATAGAGCCACATAGACTGGTTGCCTCCCACATGACCCGACCAGGGCCGGGGACCAACGCAACTGAGGTACGTGCCCTTGACCGGAATTGAACCCGCAACTCATTGGCCCGCAGGCCGATGCTCTAACCACTGAGCAAAAATGGCCAGGGCACCTTAAAGTAATTTTAAAAAGAGCTTCCTCAAGTCATATATTACGGTGCTAATTACAGGTTATCTTCATTTCTTTATTAAAGTAGTAGTTTTCAAATTATATCCTAGGATGATATTTCAGGGATTCCTTAGAATATTAGCAAATACTTGATTCAAATTTTATTTTTTAATAAAAAATTTTTGTTAATTCTCACCAGAGGATATTCTTCCATTTGTTTTTAGATAGAGAGGAAGGGAGGGAAGGTGTGTGAGAGAGAAACATGGATGTGAGAGAGACACATCGATTGGATGCTGAGGATTAAATCTGCAACCCTTCAGTACACGGGGTGACGCTCTAACCGCTGAGCCAAACTGGCCAGGGCTTATTAACTTTAAAAAACGAAACAAATTCATATTAAAATGTATCAGTAACTGTTGTAGCCAGTGTGGTTCAGTGGTTAGTGCGTCAGCCTGTGAACTGAAGAGTGGCGGGTTTGATTCCCGGTCAAGGGCATGTAACTGGGTTGTAGGTTTGCCAACGGGGCCAGGGACAAACCGCAACCAAGGCACGTGCCCTTAGCAGGAACCAAATCCGGGACTCTCTGGTCCACGGGCCGACGCTCTAACTGCTGAACCAAACTGGCCAGGCTCAGGTTTGCCAAATTAAAAAATACTGAAGGCCACCAGTGTGATAGTTCATGCTGTACTTGACCTTTTTTTTTAAATGTAAATCTTGGAATTAAGCCTTTCCTGTCATTTTTGTTTTATTAAACAGTATCTTGAAATTTTCAGGCAAGCTGTTTTTCTAAAAAAATATATCATTTACACTTACTTATCTGTGTGAGTTAGGATTTTCTTCACCTGACAAAACCAAAGGAAAAACAGGAATAAATTACTTTCTGAAGTTTTAACTGTCTTTCATAGCCTGATTTCAAATTTTTATGCCAATAAAACACCTTAATTATTTTTTTCCAGTTTTATTGAGAAATAATTGACACACATTACTGTATAAGTTTAAGGCATACAGCATGATGGTTTGATTTACATATATTGTGAAATGATTACCACATAGGTTCAGCTAACACCCATCTTCTCATACAGTAAAATGGGAACTCTTAGGATTTACTCTTTTAACAACTTTCCGGTATAGCATACAACAATGTGGAAATTCTGTTCACCCCAATTGTGTGGGGGCAATGCCGCCTAAGACCCTCTTCAAATGAAATTACTCTTGAGGTTTTTCAGACTACATGAATAATGTGAATTTGGGCTGAAGCATAAAAGAGAACACTGTGTTTACAAATCTTCAGGAGAGATTTTCTTTCTCTAATGTCAAGATCTACAAATACACATCCTTGCTGTCTCCTTCTGTATGGAGGATTTTCTTTAAAACCATTAACTATGAATTTTCAAAAATACTCAGGATAGAGAGTACTATGGTGAAGCTTCCTTGTACCCATCACCCACTTCAATGATTACCACTTCAATGTATTCATTCTGAATACATCTATTTTTCCTCTTGCTTACTACCGTAATTGAGTTTTGTTTTTCTGGAGAATTGTATTTATTTGTTTTTTGTTTTGTTTTTAATCCTCACCCGAGGGTATTTTTCCATTTATCTTCAGATAGAGCAGGAGGGAGGAAGAGGGAGAGAGAGAGAAACATCGATGGGAGAGAGACATCGATTGGTTGCCACCCGCACGACCCCAACGGGTGATGGGGATGAACTGCAACTGAGGTACATGCCCTTGGCCAGAATAGAACCCGGGACTCTTTAGTCTGCGGGCCGATGCTCTGACCACTGAGCCAAACCAGCCAGGTCTATTTATTTGTTTTTATTGAAGTAACATTGGTTGATAATATTATATAAATTTCTGGTGCACACTATAATTCGATATCAGTATACACTATAGCATGGTCAACATCAAAAGTCTAGTTTCCACATATTACTTCTTTATTGATTTTATAAGTGAATTATTTACTGATTGATTTTATAATCACACACAAATTTATACCAATAAACTTGGGTTTTATTTATTTTATGTATGAAGAATTCTATTTTTCAAATTCTTATATTGGAAGCAAATTGTCCTGTCTAAAAAGTTTGAAAGCACTATTTGAAAAATATATAGTTGCCCTGCCAGTTTGGTTCAGCGGTTGGAGCGTCGGCCTGCAGTCCAGAGAGACCCGGGTTCGGTTCCCGCTAAGGGCACATGCCTCGGTTGCAGTTTGTCCCTAGCCCTGGTTGGGTTGTGCGGGTGGCAGCCACTCGATGTGTCCCTTTCACATCGATGTTTCTCTCTCTCTCTCTCTTCCTCTCTCTTCCTCCCACTCTATATCTGAACAAAAAATGGAAAAATGTCCTCAGGTGAGGGAAAAAAAAATTAAAAAAAAGAAAAATATATAGCAAATAGTATGTTCTTATTTAATGGCAATTGACTGCTATTGTCTAGAATTTCTGAACTTCTCTAATTTCTGAGGGGATTCTCTCTTCTCTTTCTTCCCTCAGCCGTTGGCCCTAAGCACCAGACATTTTCATGCCTTTGCATTTCCTTGTCTTTTCAGAATGTCCCATACAAGAAAGTGGCAATGAGTGTTCAGCAGTGTCGTGTTCCTCTGGGGAGAATAAGCCCAAGAGCCTGAAGATACCAGATGGCCTGGAAGGTGACAGGCAGCAGCAAAGTGGTGATGGGGCAGCCAGCCAGCCCGAGGCTGGGAAGGGGCCCCAGAAGAAGCCTCAGGGCAAACGGAGAGACCAGAAGGGCTCAGAGGGCCTGGATGTACAGGCCAAGCCAGGGCCCAGGGGCATGACTCTGTCTTCTAGGAAAAGTCCGCTCCCCAGAAGGCTACAAGGGGAGAAGGGGGCTGAGTCAAGTGTCAGGCTACGCAGGAATGCCAGCTCTGCAGGAAGGCTCCAAGGACTCTCCAGTGGGTCATGTGCTGGGTCCCCAGGAAGGAAAGAATGCAAGATATCTGAAGCATATGTACCTTCAAAAAAGAATCGACCCAAAAGTCTTGAATTTACCATTTCTTCAGGAGAGAGAACGCCTCCCAATTCAGAAACTCTTCTGCCTCAAGAGAAAATGAGAAGTGAGAATCTGGACTCAGCAGCTACCCTCAGCAAAGTGGCCACTCTGGATGTAGGGGCTACTGTGGCTCCAGAGAAAGGCTCCAGAAATCCAGAACATTCTGTGATCCTGGATGGAGGAGCATTCAGGAATATGCTTTCCAAAGTATTGTTGGCTGGAGAGGAGAAGACCTGGGAGCATCCAGAATCCACAGCACCTTTGGAGAAAAGTGGAATTGAGGGTCCAGAGACACCTGAGACGTTGGGGGAGGTGGTAGGTGGTGAGCTTTCAAATCCAGAAGTCCTTCCACCTTCAGGTAAGGAAGGACCCCAGAATCCAGAAGACCTGGTGTCCTTAGGAATGGTGACCTGTGCAGGTGTTCTTCCACAACCCTCCTTTTATCCCCCACTGTATTTCTGTTACTGGATCCCTGCGTGCCCCCTGAGGTCCCCAACCCTTTGAGAATCTGTTGGAGGCTGTGAATCCTGAAGAAAAGAGGTATATGCACATCTTCACAAAACGCTGCATCAAATTTCAGTTAGTTCTTACACACTCTGGAGTCCTGCTTTAGAATTCCAGGGGCTTCATGGACCCCAGGTTGAGCATCTGGGAAAGAATGGGTAAAAATATGCCCTTCTCTCAGTAACCCCATGGCAGTGTGTCATGGAGCTGAGGAGCTGCCATTTGCCTCTCTCTGGGCGGGGAGGAGAGTTGTTGGCTAAAACCCTAGGTCTCTTTTACTAAGGAGGTAGAAATTAGGATTATTTGGGTTTTGAATGACAGGAACACAATAACAGTGACTGAAACAAGGCAGAAGTTTGTTCCTCTTTCACATAATTGATACACAGGTGGTCCAGGGCAGATGTGGTACTCCATAAGGCCAGGAACCCAGGTCCCTGCTGTTTTTCTGCTCATCGAGTTTGCTTTCAAGCTCATGGTCTCAGATAGTGGCATCCTCATTCCAGGAAGCAGGACAGAGAGACAAAGGAGAATAGTATCACTTAGGGAAGGTTTCCAGAAGTTTCTAGAAGCTAGTCACAACACCTCCATTTACATTCCTTTAGCCAGAATGTAGTCAAATAGCCACAACCAAGTGCAAAGGAGGCTGAAAAATGTAGGGTGTTTTTTCTGGTTAATTCTCACCTGAAGATATTTTTTCCATTGAGTTGTTTAGAGAGTGGACGGGAGGGAGGGATAAAAAGAGGGAGGAAGAGGAGAGAGAGAGAGAGAGAGAGAGAGAGAGAGAGAGAGAGAGAGAGAGAGAGATTGGTTGTTCCACTTATTTTTGCATTCATTGGTTAATTCTTGTATTCTTGTATGTGCCCTGACCAGGGATCAAACCCACAACCTTGGCCTATCCAGATGATGCTCTAACCAACTGAGCTACCCGGCCAGGGCCTGTCATATCCGCTTTGTGAAGTTGTGCTATGGTATTGGGGCAGAGTTAGTCATAGCTGTATGTTATCATGGCAGATTATACCCTTTAGCCTTATAAAGTCCCCTTCTTTACTTTTATTTAATGCTTCCTGAATGTGGTATGAACATGGTGTGAAAGGTGGTCCATTTGTTCCTTTATTCAACATACACTTCCCCAAGGCCCACCATGTGCCAGGGAGTCTGCTAGGGGCTGAGTGTCTGGCTATGAGCCAGTCAATATCTCCCGGGAGTTCCTACTCAATTCATTAGCAGACTGGGTGGTTTAAGTGGTAAAGCAAACACTAGTCAAAACTTCTTGCTGTCTCTATATCAACTGCTAGCTCAGTGTGTGTGCGGGAGGAAGGCACAGAATTTACAGCAAAAGCCCTTTCTTTAGAATAAGTGCCCAAGAATTCCAGGTCTCAGGACTGTCATGATATCTAGCCCTTAGCTCTCAGTCCCGGAGACTTGCCTGTTTCTTTGCTGGAGAGTAATAGGAGAGGGACAAGCTAGGATGTGGCCACAGTCTAATAGAGACCTTACAGGTCTCAGGTGTGGGCTCTTTCTCTGCTGTGTTTTTGCAACACCCCTTTGTAACATCTTGAGTTTGTCACTCAGGAGATTTTTCCACTGCTATGTCCCCAGGGAGGCCCCAGGATGAGGCTGTGTGTCCCCTTTGCCATGCCCAGGAAGGAGATCCAGTTGGTGGCACTTGTGTGCACGATTCCTGCAGCTGCTCCGTTGCTTCTAGGGATCCCAAGGCCTCAGGTGGTTGCTTGCCCAAATGCCTCAGGTGCCAGGTCTCGCTCTCAAGGAAGAGCTCTGGAAGCCTCGAGCAGCGGGAGGGCCTACAGATGGCCAGCCTGAGCCCCCAGGCCCTGCCACAATGTAAGCGTCACATGAAGCAGGTCCAGCTGCTCTTCTGTGAGGACCACGGGGAGCCTATCTGCCTCATCTGCAGCCTGAGTCAGGAACACAGAGGCCACCAGGTGCGCCCCATCGAGGAAGCTGCCCTGGAATACAAGGTAGGACTTCCTGTCTGGGGGCTCTGCTCTGATGAGCACTTGGATATTTGGGGGTTTGCTTCACTTTCCCAATGACACTAGGAGGTTGGTGCAATAGCCACCACTTTTGAGCTGTAAATGGCAAAAACACAATACAAACCAGGACGGCAAAGAGAGAATTTACCAGTTCATGTAGCTTAGAGGTCCAAGGGCCTCACTTCAGGTGCTCACAGGAGGTTATCAGGAATTTCTCTTTCTCTTGCGCCTGCTTCCCTTGGTGTGATGGGAACCCCTCCCTTTGCTCTTGGCTGCAGTCCCCTCAGCCTTATTCTCTAAGCAGATTTCCCCTTCTAGAGTTGGCACCAACTAAAAATAGTAGGAGCCAAGTTTAAGCTTCAACAAGTGCTCTTTGTTCAGAAGCAAATTCAGAAGCAGCTGGAGCATCTGAAGGAGTTGAAAAAATCCGGAGAGGAGCAGAGATCTCAGGGGAATAAGAACACTTCAAACTACCTGGTAAGGCCAAGGGTGTTCTATAGCCAGTCCTTACCCAGGGTCACCCCTGCAGGAGGGAGGGATGAAGAGTAAACTGGGGTTCCCGAGGTTCTGGTTTATAGGGAAGCAGAGCTGATCATATATTTAGAATTACCTGCTTTTGGTGGGAGGAGGTGCAGGGTGCAAGGGGAGGGGAGAGGTAATAGGTGTCCAAGGGGACAACTGCAGAAGGGGACCACCCACCACAGGGAGGGTCATCCCCAAGGACCTTGTTGCACTTTCTCTTACTCACCACAAAGTGATTTAGAGAAACTACTGCCAGTGGCTGTGGCTGAGGGATGGGATTGAGGAAATGGGAGGAGGGACTTTTCAATTTTGAATACTCTTTACTGCTTTTATCATTGTTGCCCATTTTATTTTATTTTTTTTTTACAAAAACATACTGATTTTTAAAATTCAGATTGTTCAATGTACATTTTCTTTAAAACAGTGGTTTTGCAATGTCACAAATTATTTGCCTTCCTCTGTGGAGCTGGTGTCCAGCCTCTTGGATGCGTAAACTGCTTCCATTTTACCTTCAAGTCAAGGCACCTACCCCACAGAGCCTCTATTTATCTGATGCATTTGTTCTGTTGACTGGATCCTGTCTCCCTCTCTGGGTGCCAAACTTCTGTTGGGACCCTCACATCGCAATGGGAAACAGACAAAGATAAAAAGAATGGGACGAGAATGACTTTGGCCCAGGTGCCTGACTTTTGGGAAACTCCTAAATTGTAGTAAAATAAAAACCCCTTCCTGTAACCCCAGGGGGTTTAGAACTTGTGGATAGAATAGGGGTCAGGGATGCCCCCTGAGAAGGGTGAGCCATGAAACTGGGCTGCTCAGGGAAACCAGGAAGACAAGAGGGTCCAGCCTTTGCTGGGGAGTTCCTGGGCAAACACATCCACCTTATTGCACAGACCCCTATACCTCTCTGTCCCCTTTCCCAGAAACAAACTGAAATCCAGAAGCAGAGAGTCAGGTACCAGTTGGAGCAGTTGTGCCAGTTTCTGGAGCAGCAAGAGCGGCTCTTTGTGGCCTGGCTGGAGGAGCTGGGCCAGACCATTGGCCAAGTCAGGGAGACATATGACACCCAAGTGTCAAGGGACATTGCCCTTCTCAACAAGCTGATTGAGGAGCTAGAGGCCAAGCAGTGCCTGCCGGAATGGGAGCTTATGCAGGTGAGTGTGGCTGGACCTGGCCTTGCCCTGTCCACTGTGCCCATTAGGATGACATGGGCTCCTAGCACCATCAGCTCTGCCCAAGCCAGTGAGTGGCTGAATTCCTTGGGGCTAAGGGTGGGACTTGGTCTTGGTGACCAACAATGCCTCTTGTACCCAGATCCATTTGGTGAGCTCTTAGGAGCCCAGAGTGGCCCAGAATCCAGGGAACCTCTTGGCATCTCCCAGAACAGACCAGGGCTTGGGTGCAGGTCTGTTGCAGGCCACAGCCACTTCAGGGAATTAGAATTAGAATTGGGAGAAGTGCCCTGGCCGGTTTGGCTCAGCGGTTGGATGGTTGGAGCGTCGGCCTGCGGACCAGAGGGTCCCGGGTTCGGTTCCCGCTAGGGGCACGTACCAAAAAAAAAAAGAATTGGGAGAAGTGCCCCAGTTTTGCTGATGCCCTGGGACCCAGGATGAGAGGCCAGTAGTGCAGCCCCTGGGAAACTAGTAATAAAGAGCTTTTCTCTTTTCTCTCCTAGGACATCGGAGTCACCCTGCACAGGTACTGAGAGGTCCCCTGATGATCCCTTGGGTGTCCTGCAGGAAGCATTTGGGGAGGCAGTGCTAGAAGGGAGACATTCCCACCCTGGGTCTGGGATTCCTCCCCAGGCTCCTCCCATTTCCTGCAGCTACTTAAGGCTTTTCTGTATCTGTGTAGGGAAAACAGGTATGATCAGGAGAACATGGGGTTGAAGACTGGAAAGAATGAACACAGCCTGCTGTGCTGATTGTGGCTTCCTAAGAAACCTCCCTAATAGATTATGTCCTATATAATTCACCTCACGAAAACTGTTCTTGCAGTGCCTGTGGCCTCAGGAAGGGAAGCACTTTGAGGAATGGAGCTGCTAAGCCCAGCAGGCAGGGGAGGGGATCGGAGGGAGGAGGCTGGATGTTGCAGTCACCTCTGGAGCTTTACAAAATCCTGACATCCAGGCCCTGGCAGATGAATTAAAGCTGAATCTTCAGTAGTGCAACTCAGGAATCAATTTTTTAAGTCTTTTTTTGTGTGTGTATGTGTGGTAAAATATACATAACATAAAATTTATCATTTTTAAATGTATGTTCATTGGCATTAAATACATTTACATTATTATGCAACCATCACTACAAACCATCTCCAGAACTTTTTCATCTTCCCAAATGGAAATTCCATACCACTGAACAACTCTCATGCCCCCCATCCCCAGTCCCTGGCAACCACCACTCTACTTTGTGTTTGTGAATTTGACTACTCAAACTTCCTCATCTAAGTGGAATCATAAAATATTTGTACTTTTATGTTTAGCTTATTTCATTTAGCATAATGTCTACATGCTGTAGCACGTTAGAATTACATTCCTTTTTTAAGGCTGAATAATATTTCACTGTATGTATATACCAAATTTTGTTCATCCATTCTTACATCATTGGGCACTTAGATTGCTTCCACCTTTTGGCTATTGTGAATAATGCTGCTATGAATATTGTTTGAGTCTCTGCTCTCAATTCTTTTGGGTATATACCCAGAAGTGGAATTTCTCTATTATGTGGTAATTCTATATTTAGTTTTTTTGAGGAACCACCATATTTCCTAGAGTGTCTGCTCCATTTTACATTCCCACCAGCAATGCACAAGGGTTCAAACCTCTCAACATCCTTACTAACATTTGTCATTTTTGTTTTTAATTAGTTATTGATTTTGGAGAAGGGGAAAAAGAGAGAGAGAGAAACACTGATTTGTTGTTCCACTTATTTATGTATTCATTGGTTGATTCTTGTATGTGCCCTGACCAGCAATCAAACTTACAACCTTGGCATATTGAGACAATGATCTAACAAACTGAGCTACCTGGCCAGGCTACTTTTTTCTTCTTCTTTTTTTTATCCTCAACCAAGGACATTTTTGCATTTATCTTCAGATAGAGTGGGAGGGAGAGAGAGGGGAAGAGAGAGAGAGAAACATCTATGTGAGAGAGACACATCGAGTGGTTGCCACCCACACAACCCCAATCGGGGTCGGGGACAAACTGCAACCAAGGTATGTGCCCTTAGCAGGAACCGAATGCGGGACTCTCTGGTCCGCAGGTCGATGCTCTAACCGCTGAGCCAAACTGGCCAGGGCAGGCTACTTTTTTCTTAATAGCAGCCATCCTAATGGGTGTAAAGTAGCATTGTGTTTTCTTCCCTTCATCTATTATCATTTTATTTCAATAGAAAAATAATGACTAAGGAAGTGTAATTAACAACATACAGTCATCCCTCGCCACTTTGCGCTTCGACTTTCGCGGCTTCACTCTACTTGGTTTTTTCAAAGAGTCATTAAAAAGTTGATCGAGACAGTGAAAATGATATAGCGCATGCTCGGTTGTCTGAGTCAATTATACACCCCTGTATTACAATTAAAATTAAAATTACTGTACGTACGAATTGTAGGCCTATGTATTCGAGCACCCCAGGAATCTTTCAACGCCAGGTGCAACCACTAGAGTGTGGAACGGATTAACCGCGATAAATGAGGGAAGACTGTAGATAATTCGGGGCTGAGCATTTCAACATCAGAGCATTTTAAGGCCATTATTAAAACTTTTGGTTTTAACATCAGTACTTTAAAAAATTTCCCAGGTGATACAAATCCATAGGCAAAGTGGAGGACCAGTGTTTAGAACCTGAAGTCCAGGGAGGACTTTCTTTGCAAAGCCCAGGCTGGGGTGGGTGTGCCCTGTGGAGGCTGTACCTTCCTTCCATTTTATGGGAGCATGGGTCACTCCATGCTCCAGCTCTCTCTGGACAACAGTCTTTTGTTTCTAGAGCCAGGACGGTGACTGTGCCTGAGCCATGGGCCACCCCTCTAGAAGTGAAAGAAAAGATCCACCTGCTCCACCAGAAATCAGAGTTTGTGGAGAAGAGCATGAAGCATTTCTCAGGTAGGTAGGTGGGCTTGGAGGAAGACAGGGGGTACCTGCTCACTTTTTCCCTGAGATCCATGTAGCCCAGAGTCCCCAGGCATCCCTTTTCCATCTCTCATGGTCTTCTGACTCTGCCTTCAGCCTCCCCCCGATCTGTTCCTAACTAGAGAACTTAACTCTAGCTCTCTTTCTCCTTAGAAACCCTGCGTTCAGAAATGGAAACCTTCAATGGTAAGTATGGTGGTGGTAATATGTGCTGAGCAGGAATTATTGTGATATTCCCTTGTACTGTTGACTTCTGGGCATTATTTAGAAGAGAGAAAAACACCTGTAACAAAGGCAAGAGAAAGGTCCTCACAAGTTCTGTGAAAGACTCCTTTAGCTGGGTCAACTCATCAGTCCAGAGAGAGGCTCAGGTGCCTGGGAGGAATTGGGTTATATCCAAGCAGAGGAATCAAGGTCCTGAGCACAGGGGTTCTTGTCTTTCCTGGTTGTGGGGATCAAGGTAGATTTAGCCGTCTGAGTGGAAATGCTCAGGATTTTCCCCCCTCATCTCCTTTTCTTTGTAGTTCCAGAACTGATTCACGCTCAGGCACATGCTGGTAAGTGCCCAGATCAAGGCGAGTGGCCTTGGCCTGATGGATCTCTGTGCTGTCCCGTGTTCCAGAAGAATGGCTCTGTCCATGTTTCCTGGTGGTGGGGAGAGCCTGTGGGGATGTTGCCCATTGACTTCCAGTGAGGCATTCTAATTCTCTCTGCAGTTAATGTGACTCTGGATGCAGAAACTGCCCACCCCAACCTCATTGTCTCTGATGACCTGAAGAGTGCTAGACTTGGAAACAAGTTGAACCGTATGCCTGACAGTCCGGAAAGATTTGATAGCTGCCTCTTCACCCTGGGCTCTCCAAGCTTCCTCTCTGGCCACCACTACTGGGAAGTGGAGGTGGGAGACAAGACAGGGTGGGTCCTGGGCATCTGCAAGGCATCCACAAGCAGAAAGGGGAGCTTGACTCTGTCGCCGGAGAATGGCTACTGGGTGGTGATGATGATGAAGCGAAATGAGTACCAGGCATCCACCTTTCCCCCAACCCGCCTGCGGATGAGGGAGCCCCCCAGGCGTGTGGGCATCTTCCTGGACTACAAGGCTGGAGCCATTTCCTTTTACAATGTGACAGCCAAATCACACATCTACACATTCACCAGCTTCTCTTTCTCTGGGCTCCTTCAACCAATCTTCAGTCCTGGGACACATGATGGAGGGAAGAACATGGATCCACTCACCATCTGCCCAGTGGGTGACCAGGGGCCTCACTGAAAGCCCTACACTTTGCATCTTTCTTCCAACTCCCAGCCTTGTATCATGAATTCATATATTTGAAAGTTATTATTGAACATATACTGGGTTCTGTGTGCTTTTTATTTATAATAAATAATAGTCCTTGTGCCCCGGGAGCTTATGGAATAGTAGAAGTAAGCTAGGTACTCAAATAATGGTAAACCAAGGGTGAAGAGAACACTGGTGACATGCCATGTGTTTGTTTGTTTTTTTTTTTTCTTCAGAGTGGGAAGTACACGACTATTGCTCAATAAGCCCTGGTATAGATTAGCACCCTAAGATGTTCCTGAGACAGAGATCCACCCTCATTTTCCCTCAGTACCTATGTGTCCCCTCATTTTATTCTCCTCTGTCTTGAGGACTTGGGAATTCTAGAAAACAAACAAACTAGCTAAATAAGCAGAGTGGCTTGCTATAAAATGTTTTTGTACCTGGATTAATGAACTATGGTTCTTAAGAGTATAGGCTAGGCCTGATAAATAAATTTATTAGAAAATGTGATCATAATTTCATTTGTTGTTACTCGATTGATCTCTGTGTGATACCATTTCCCTACTAAACACCACGAAAGAGATGGAGCTATTGTGGTGGAAAAAACATTTGACATATATTCCAAGTGTCAAATTATTCTGTCCTGATATGTATAATCTGTAAACCTGTGGAATATTAGGTGCTCTAATTCACAGATGTCCCCTTTGTCACCACCATTTAAAGACATGTAAAGAGAAGAAATGTAAGGGAAAAAAAGAATCAAATGAAAATTAAACTCCAAACTCTTCCCACCTCAACTCCTCTTTGCACATCTTCACACTAGAGCCTAAATTGGACTCTAGTTCTCCATGGTTATGACCGGAGCACGAAACACATGCTTTGCTGTCTTCATGGAGCTTTGTTTTATGTGAATAATCCACATCCTGACATAGTTCATGTGCCTTATTTGATTAGCTGTTCCCTATGGTTGGTCATTTGTTCCTCCCAGTCATCCCTTACTATAGCCTTTTCACAACCAGCTTCATATATATATTTTTATGACATCCCCATACACTTATTTTTTTCTCCTGTTATTCCTAAAATGGTTCTAGTACATGAACTATTTGATAACACTTGCTACAGTGGCCATACAATCCTCCAGAAAGATTAAAAATGTTTCCAGCCCAAAGCAATGTTTGACGTTAATTTTTTTTTTTTTGCTAATTTAATAGGGATGTAATGAGGTTTTACCTTGCTTTATATCTTTATTATTTACTAAGGCGGTCAATTTTTCCAAGTGTATTTCTACTTTTTTCTTCCTTCTGTAGAAATGGTACAGCTCCATAGACTATTTTCTTATAGACTCTAGATACTGAACTTTTTTGGGGGGGGGGGGCGGGGATACGTGCCCCTAGCGGGAACTGAACCCGGGACTCTCTGGTCTGCAGGTCGATGCTCCAACCACGGAGCCAAACTGGCCAGGGCAATACTGAACTTTTATATTTGTAGTATGTTCTTCATAAATATTTCAAATACTAAACATCTATAACTGTAAGATGAAATTTTCCCTGTCTATTGTTCTTTTTATTGTGCTATAATTCACATACCAAAAAATCCACCCTTTTAAAATATATAGTACTTCCAGTCAAGATTAGTGGAGTAGGTAAATGCTGTGCTTGCCTTCTTCCACGACCATATAAAAATTACAACTAAATTATAGAACAATCCTTGAGAACCATCTGAAGACTAGCTGAATGGAATTTCTACAACTGAGGATATAAATAAGAAGTTGCACCAAGATTGGTAGGAGGGGCAAAGATGTAAAACAGATTGGTCCCACACCCACTTGTGGTGGTTAAAAATTGAGAGGGATATCTCTGCTGTGGAGGTCCTCCCTGAGGAGCCAGGGGTCCCAGCCCTACACCAACCAGGCTCCCCAGCCCATACCACCAGTGCCAGGAAAAGGATTCTCCAAAATGTCTGGCTGTGAAAATCAATGGAGACTTTGTCTGGGTGACATGGAGAGCTGCTGTTGTCCCAGGTGTTTCTCTTCAAGGGCCTGTGCACGAACTTACTCACTGATTTACTCACTCACTCAGGAGCAGCAGCTCAAAAAAGCACCAGGGGGAGAGAGGATGAAACTGAATTGTCTAGCTTCAGGACAAGAGCTGGAGGAGCAGCTCTCTCCAGGACTAAACTGCTGGCAAGCACCACTGCTCCTTTGTTGAGCCCTACCCCACACAGCCAGCAGATGCAGGCTGGTACCAGATCTGAGTCTCCATCAAACTCACCCCATACTGGTGATTCCCTGAAATCCACCCTACTCAACTCACACACCAACCCAAATTTCTTTCAGTGGCTGTTCCTCAAAAGCCACCAGTCTTGGCCCATGCTGCAGACTTTCCTAAACTCTCTAAAAGGGCCACACACCCCAAACAAGCAGCACCTGGCCTCAGTATGCCCTCTATCTCTTGTTAAATGGTTGCAGGACTAGTGACAGTAGGCCTTGGTTTACACCATAGTCTCTTCTAGGTGCCTCCAATCTAGCATAGACAACTATTAAATGCAGATGACACTGTAGCTCCCACCACTTGTCCCCAGACCAGGCACAGGTAGTGGCTGACCTGGTCCTGCACTGGAGCCCCTCCCAAAAGGCCCCAGAACTAACAACACACCTGGTGGCTGGCTTCAGATCAGAACAGAGTACCACCCAATTAGCTTCTTAAATGACACACCCAAACTGTAGCCTTGGCAGGCACCAGAGCCCCAGTACAGTGAATAACACTCCATGGGTTCAACCCCCACACTTTAGCTCATCCACTATAGTCACAGCCAGTCCTCACAGCCAGTCAGACTAAGGGTCAATCCCACCCAATGACATGCCAATGGCAATCAAAACTCAACTACAACAGTCGAGCACACAAAACTGACACCAGGGACACCCCTTGAGCACCCAGCTCAGGTGAGCAGAAAGTCTGTACCACTAGGCCCCACAGGATACCTACTAGATAAGGCCACTCTGCCAACACTGGGAAACATAGATCTACCTAATACATAGAAATAAATTCCCTGTACTGGTGATTGTACTAGGCAGCCAAAAGGAGAAGACAAAGAAGCATGTCCCAAATGAAAGAATTGGACAAAACTCCAGAAAAAAAACTAAAAATGGAGACAAGCAATCTACTGGATACAGAATTCCAAAAACTGATTATAAGGATGCTCAATGAACTTGGGAGAAGAATTGATGAACTCAATGAGGACTTGCACAAAGAGACAGACACCATTCAGTCAGAAATGACTACAATAACTGAAATGAAGACTATATCAGAATAAATCAACAGCAGATTAGATGAAGAAGAGAATAAAATCAGCAATTTGGAAGACTAGGTATGAAAAACACCCAATCAGCCCCGGTCAGGTGGCTCAGTTGTTTGGAGCATCCTCCTATACATCAAATGTTTGTGGGTTCAATTCTGAGTCAGGGCATGTACAGGAGGCAATCAATCGATGTTTCTCTCTCTTTCTCTCTCTCTCCCTCCTCTGCCTCTAAAATCTATAAAACATATCCTCGGGTGAGGATTAAAACAAAAACAACAACAAAAATCACCCAATCAGAACAGTAAAAAGAAAAAAAGAATTTTAAAAAAATGAGGACAGTTTAAGGGACCTCTGGGACAACTTCAAGCACAAAAACATTCACATCATAGGGGTACCACAAGGAGAAGACAGAGAGAATGAGCAAGGGATTGAAAACCTATTTGAAATAAATATACAAGTCCAGGAAGTACAGAGTACCCAACAAGATGAACCCCAAAGAGATTCATGAAATTTAAAATGCCAAAAGTTAAAGACATAGAGAAAATTAAAAGCAGCAAGAGAAAAGCAATTAGTTACCTATAAGGGAGCTCCCATAAAACTGTCAGCTGACTTCTCAACAGAAACTTTGCAGGCCAGGAGGGATTTCCACATAATAGTCAAAGTAATGAAAAACTGGATCTACAACCAAGATTAATCTACCCAGCAGGGCTATCATTTAGACTATAAGGAGAATAAACAGTTTCTAGACAAGAAAACCTAAAGGGATTCTTCACCACCAAACCATTATTATAAGAACTGTTAAAGGGACTCCTTTAAAAAAAAGGGGGGGGGGACTTCTTTAAGAAGAATTTAACCCTGGCCAGTGTGATTCAGTGGTTAGAGCATCAACCTGCACACCAAAGGGTCCCAGGTTCAATTCATGATCAATGACACGTACCTGTGTTTCAGGTTCAATCCCTGGCCCTGGACAGGGTCATACAGGAGGCAACTGATTGATGTGTCTCTCTCACATCAATGTTTCCCTCTCTCTCCCTCCCTCCCACTCTCTCTAAAAAAATCAATGGGAAAAATATTCTTGGGTGAGCAGTAAGAAAAAAAAAGAGAAGAATTCAAAAAGATAAAAATATGAATAATAAAATGGCAGTAACTAAATACCTATCAACAATTACTTTAAATGTAAATGAGTTAAATGCTCCAATCAAAAAACATGGGATGAATGGAGAAGGAAACAAAACTCATATATATGCTCCCTACAAAAGACCCACACAGACTGAAACTAAAGGGATGGAAAAAGATATTTCATGCAAATGTAAATGAAAAAATCTGGAATAGCAATACTTATATCAGACAAAATAGACTTTATTATTATTATTTTTTTATCCTCACCCGAGGACATTTTTTGTTCAGATAGAGCGGGAGGGAGAGAGAGGAAGAGAGAGAGAGAGAAACATCGATGTGAAGGGACACACTGAGTGGCTGCCACCCGCACGACCAACCAGGGCCGGGGACAAACTGCAACCGAGGTACGTGCCCTTAGCGGGAACCGAACCTGGGTCTCTCTGTACCGCAGGCCGACGCTCCAACCGCTGAGCCAAACTGGCCAGGGCCAAAATAGACTTTAAAACAAAGGCTATAAAAGAGGCAAAGGAGGATATTTCATATACAATAGCCAAGATATGGAAACAACCTAACTGTCCATTGATAAGATGATTGGATAAAGAAGATATGGTATACATATATGCATAACAAATGGACACAGACAACATTGTGGTGAAGGTGGCCAGGTGGGGGTGGAGCAGGGAGGGGGGTCAATGGAGGAAAAATGGAAGGACATCTGTAATACTTTTAACAATAAAAATAAAAAATTTTAAAAAAGATATGGTACATAAATAAAATGGAATATTATTCAGCCATAAAATAATTAAATCTTACCATTTGCAATAATACACATAGACCTAGAGGGTATTATGCTAAGTATAATAAGTCAGACAGAGAAAGACACATACCATATGATTTCACTTATATGTGGAACCTAAAGAACAAAATAAACAAAACAGAAAAAAGATTCATAGATACAGAGAATGAACTCATGGTGGCCAGATAGGAGAGGGGTTTGGGGCCAAAAAGATAAAGAGATTAATAAGTACAAGCTGGCAGTTACAAAACAGTCACAGGGACGTAAAGTACAGTAGAGCATAGGGAATATAGTCAATAATATTATACTAAATATGTATGGTGCCAGGTGGATACTAGACTCATTGGGGGGATCATTTTGTAAATTATGTGTAACCATTCTGCTGTACACTTGAAACTAATATAATATTGAAATTCAACTGTAATTTTAAATGTTTTTAATTTAAAAAATAGACTTCCGGTCAAGATGGCAGTGTAGGTAAATACTGTACTCGCTTCCTCCCACAACCACATCAAAATTACAACTAAACTACAGCACAACCATCATTCAAAACTGCCTGAAATCGAGCTGAATGGAAGTCCTACAACTGCAAAATTAAAGAAGAAGCCACATCGAGACTGGTAGGACAGGCAGAGGTGCCCGAAGGGCTCTTTACACACTCGTGTCGCGGATGAAAAATCAGGAGGGATACTTTGGCTGTGAAGGTCCTCCCTGAGGAGTGAGGGATTCCTGTCCCACACCAGGCCCCCCAGCTCAGGGTCCCAGTGCCAGGAAGAGAAGTCCCCATAACTTCTGGCCATAAAACCAGCAGGAATTGAGGCTGAGGGAGGCTGAGGCTTCTGGAGTCCCAGTCAGTTCCTATTAAAGGGCCCATGAATGGACTTACTCAGACTTGCTCCCTCCATGCTCCAGTGTGGGTAAGGCCCCCTGAAAGGCACTAGAGACATACTGAGTTGCTTGGTATTGGGGCAAGAGCTGGAGGGGCAGCTTTCTCCCACACAGATGTGCTGGTGGAGGCCACTGTTCCTTTGGTGAGCCCTTCCCCCATGGGGCTGGCAGACAGGCACCTTATCTGGGACTCCAGCAACCTGGCTCACTCTGTTTGCCCCACCCTGGTGATTACATGAAACCCCGCCCCACCCAACTTTCAGGCCCACCCAAGCTGTTTCCAGTGGCTTTACCATAGGATTAGCCTGCCTTGGCTCCTGCTTCATATTTTCCTAAAGTCTCTCAAAGAAGCAGCATCTGGCCTCAGTGAGCCCCATATCTCTCGCTAAGTGGCCCCAGGCCCGGCACTAGAGGCAACCAGTTCGTTCACAGCTTGGCTTGGCCTGGGCACCTCCAAGCCCAGCACAAGAAGCAGTCATCTGCAGATCGCTTTGTAAGTGTCTGGTGGCCTCAGGTAGAACACAGGCAGTGACTGACTTTGCCTCAGAGCCAGCACACCCAGTTGACAGCTTCAGACCACATCAAAGCACCACCACACAACCACCTCCACAACTGATACACTTAAGGGGTGGACTCAGTGGATACCAGAGCCCTGCTGAAGTAAGTCTTGCTCTGTGTGTTGGGCCCCTCCAAGGTAGTCAGAGGTCAGTGGTCAGTGGGCACCCTGAGTAAATTCCTCCCATTGACAGGCCAATAGCAATCAAGACTCAATTACAATAGATTGGTGTACAGTCCACATGAGGGGTGTACCTCGAGGGCCCAGCTGGGGTGATCAGGGAGGCTGTGTCACTGGACCCTACAGGGCACCTACTACAATAGGCCACCCTACCAAGCCTAGGAGATGGAGCAGCAATACCTAATACATAAAAACAAACACAGGGAGGCAGCCAAAATGAGGAGACAAAGAAACACATCCAAAATTAAAGAACTCTAGGAAAATAACTAAATGAAATGGAGATAAGTAATCTAACAGATGCAGAGTTCAAAACACTGGTTATAAGGATGCTTTAAAAACTTATTGAGGACCTCAAGAGCATAGAAAAGGACCAGTCATAAATGAAGGATGCCCAGTCATAAATGAAGGGTGCACTAACTGAAATAAAGAATAATTTACAGGGAATCAACAGTAGAGTAGGTGAAGCCAAGAAGCAAACCATCAGTTGGAATATAATGAAGCAACACACACCCAATCAGAACAGCAAAAAGAGTCAAGCCAGTGTGGCTCAGTGGTTGAGCATTGACCCATGCACCAAGAGGTCACCGGTTCGATTCCTGGTCAGGACACATGCCCAGGTTGTGGGCCAAATCCCCAGTGGGGGGCATACAGGAGGAGGCCAATCGATGTTCTCTGTCATGGATGTTTCTCTCTCTCTCTAAAAAAAAAAATCAATAAGGGAATAAAGAAATAAAAAAAGAAAAAAGAATTCATAAAAATGAGGATAGTGTAAGGAGCCTCTGGGACAACTTTGAGCGTACCAATATTTGCATCATGGGGGTGCTGGAAGGAAAAGAGTGATAACAAGAAATTGAAAACCTATTTGAAAAAATGACAAACTTCCCTAACTTGGTGAAGGAAACAGACATATAAGTCCAGGAAACACAGAGTCCCAAACAAGAAAAACCCAGAGGTCCACACCAAGACACATCATAATTATGTTGGTGTGTGTTTTATTGATTTTTTTTTTTAGAGAGAGACAAGGGAGAGAGAGATAGAAACATTGATCGGCTGCCTCCTGCACACCCCCTATTGGGGATTGAGCCTGTAACCTGGGCATATGCCCTGACCAGGAATTGAACCAGGACTTCTCAGTCCATGGGATGATACTCAATCCACTGAGCCATATCGCTGGGCAAGACACATCATACTTAAAATGCAAAGGTTAAAGACAAAGAGAGAATCTTTTTTTTTTTTTATCCTCACCCGAGGATATTTTTCCATTTTTTGTACAGATAGAGTGGGAGGGAGAAAGAGGAAGAGAGAGAGAGAGAGAAACATCGACGTGAAAGAGACACATCGAGTGGCTGCCATCCACATGACCAACCAGGGCTGGGGACAAACTGCAACCGAGGTACATGCCCTTAGTGGGAACCGAACCCGGGTCTCTCCAGACCGCAGGCCGATGCTCTAACCGCTGAGCCAAACTGGCCATGGCCAAAGAGGGAATCTTAAAAGCAGCAAAAGAAAAGCAGTTAGTTACCTACAGGGGAGCTCCCATAAGACTGTCAGCTGATTTCTCAAAACAAACTTTGCAGGCCCGAAAGGAGTGGCAAGAAATAGTCAAAGTGATAAAATCACTTTGGACCTATAACCAAGATTACTCTATCCTGCACAACTATCATTTAGAATCAATGGACATAGAGTTTTCCAGACAAGAAAAAGCTAAAGGAATTCATCACAACCAAACCAGTATTATATGAAATGTTGAAGGGTCTTCTTGAAAAAGAAGACACAAAATATGAACATTACAATGACAATAAATACATATCTATCAACAATTGAATCGACAAACAAAATAAACAAGCTGAACAGAAAGAGGCCCCGGCCGGTTTGGCTCAGCGCTTAGAGTGTTGGCCTGTGGACCAGAGAGTTCCAGGTTCGGTTCCCACTAAGGGCACGTACCTCAATTGCAGTTTGTCCCCGGCCCCAGTTGGGGTCGTGTGGGTGGCAACTACTCAGTGTGTTTCTGTCACATCGATGTTTCTCTCTCTCTCTTCTTCCCTCTCTCCCTCCTGCTCTATCTGAAGATAAATGCAAAATGTCCTGGGGTAAGGATAAAAAAAACACACAAAAGCCCTGGCCAGTTTGGCTCAGCGGTTAGAGCGTCAGCCTGCGGTCTGGAGAGACCCGGGTTCGGTTCCCGCTAAGGGCACGTACTTCGGTTGCAGTTTGTCCCCGGCCCTGGTTGGTCGTGCGGGTGGCAGCCACTCGATGTGTCCCTTCACGTCGATGTTTCTCACTCTCTCTCCCTTCCTCTCTCTCCCTGCCACTCTATCTGTACAAAAAATGGAAAAAATATTCTCGGGTGAGGATAAAAAAAAAAAAACAGAAACAGACTCACAGATACAGAGAACTTTTTGTTGGTTGCTTTATGGAAGGAGGTTTGGGGTGGGGGGGGAGATAGGTGAAAAAGGTGAAGAGATTAAGAAGTACAAATTGGTTGTTAGACTAAAGAACCTCAGAGGAAAGGGGGAAGGTGGGGCAGGAAGAGATAACCAAAGAACTTATATGCATATATGCATAACCAATTGACACAGAAAATAGTCTGGGGAAGACAGGAGGGGGGCAAGAGCAGGGAGGAGGGGGGTGCATGGGGGGACAAAAGGGGAGCATCTATAATACTTTCAACAATAAAGATAAATTAAAAAAAATTTAAGAATAAAGTGTACAATTAAGTGGTTTTTGGTACAATTTACAATGTGTACAAAAAATTGCTAATTCTGCCCTGGCCGGGTTTCTCAATGGTTAGAGCATTGGCCCATGCACCAGTCATGGGTTCGATTCTGGTCAAGGGCACATACCTTGGTAGTAGTTTGGTTCCCGGCCCTGGTCGGGGTCATGCGGGAGGCAACCAATTGATATGTCTCTCTCTTTTTTTTTTTTGATATTTTGTTCAGATAGAGTTGGGGGAGAGAGAGAGAGAGAGAGAGAGAGAGAGAGAGAGAAACATCGATGTGAAAGGGACACATCCAGTGGTTGCCACCCTCAGGGCCGTGGACAAACTGCAACTGATGTACGTGCCCTTAGCAGGAACTGAACCCGGGTCTCTCTGGACCACAGGCCAACACTCCAACCGCTGAGCCAAACCGGCCAGGGCTGATGTGTCTCTCTTACATTGATATTTCTCTCTCTCTCTCCCTTCCACTCTGCCTGAAAATAAATGGAGAAATATCCTCAGGTGAGGATTAAAACAACAAAATTACTAGTTCCAACACATTTTCATCACCCACAAAACAAACCTTGCACTTACTATCAGTAACTTGGTCAACCTATGTTGCAGAATATGTCAGTACTTTCTTTTTTTATTGCTGAAAATTATATAGATATACTATATCTTGTTTATCTGTTCATCAGTCATTAGTTAATAGACATCTGGGTTGTTTCTACTTTCAGCCATCATAAATAATGCTGCTATTCATGTACACGTTTTCGTGGGAACATATGTTTTCATTTCTCTTGGGTTTATCCTAGGAACAGAATTACTGGATCATATGACAATTCTATGTTAAAATTTGAGTGACTGCCAAACTGCTTCCAAAGTGGCTAAGCAGCTTTTTCAATGGTTAATGACAGTTTTCCTCCTTTGTGGAATGACTTTACAGCCTTTGCCTTCATCTTTTGTCAGTTGGTAGATGTTCTTTGTATGTTGGGAATGACTAGTTCTTTATCTGGCTTTTTACCATTATTTTCCAGTCTATTTCTTGTTTGACTTTATTAATAGTTTTTTTTTCTCTTTTTAATCATAACACTTCATTTATTCTAAACATGTCTCCATATTTTTATTTTGTGTTGAACTTTCAAATTTTACAATAGGATTCACACCGTTAGCTGCTTTACTTTTGCAAAATGAACTAAACACTTCTCTTTGATTCCAACAATTAGATGAAAAATTTTGAATGCTTATTAATATTGTGTTTCAAGTTTTTAAAAACTGTACTGTCATACTGCTTTTTATTTTAAGGCATCTGTTTCCTGTTTTGCTTCAACATTAATAATATTCTCTTAAGAGTGCTTTTATTGATTAAATTCCATTTTTTGTCTGTGGTATAAGGACAGGAGTCTTTTTTTCAGGACAGTTTTACACTAAGTTGAAATGATGTAGGTTCCCATGTATTTTGATCACTTCTGGCACTTACTAGTCTTCTCTACAGCTATATTTATTTACTCTTAGTTCAAACAGCTTGGATTAAAGGAGGTTTTTTAAAGTAATTCTAATGTCTGGAAAGGAAGGTATTTTTTATTTACAAAAAAAGTTTGGTGCCACAGTTTTGACACTAGTCACTCTATAAACTTTTTCTGCCAAGGGTCATTTGGATATTTATAACATCGTTCTCGGACAATACAAGATTATCAACTTTAAAATTAGCCTGCTAGTCCTGCCAGTGTGGCTCAGTGGTTGAGCGTGGACCCATGCACTAAGAAGTCCGGTTGGATTCTGGTAAGGACACATGCCTAGGTTGTGGGCCTGAACCCCACTGAGGGTCATGCAGGAGAGGCCAATCAATGTTCTCTCTTATCAATGTTTCTCTCTCTCCCTCTCACTTCTTTCTCTCTAAAATCAATAAAGGAAAAATAAATAAAATTAGCCTGCTATATCTGCTCTGGCTAATTTGGTGAGGCAACTGAGTCATCTCTAGGAAGGTTTAAGAAAAGCCATTCATTTATATTCTTACTTTCGTTATCCTTCTGGTGGCAGGTGTGACAGAGGAATAAGACAATCCCCAGGGTTACCCTAACCCTGATCAGCATATAGGAACTGACTATGGGAACAAAAGAGAAAAGACGCTGTTAGGCGACGGTGAGAAATTGAAATTGTGGACGGAAACGGCGACGGTCAGAGTAGGACAACTAGAATTTCTTCTAAAGTAAGATGGCCAGAACACAGTGTTTAAATTGGCAAGCAGGGGAGAGGAGGGTCGCCAGGCTCTGACCTACTGGCCACTCCTGACGGAAGGGACAATTGTAAAAGGATCCAGGACCTGGCAGAAGCCTGAACCACTCCATTTGCCGCCTTCTTAATCCTTTGACCCAACCCGGATGCTGCAACCACAACTGCGGTGGCCTGGAGCAAACCTTCCGGTCCCAGAGACAACCCCGCTTCCGGTGGAGCCTCAGCTCTGCCCCGCCCCAACCGCCACGCCTGGAGGCCTTCCATTGGCTGATTGGAGCTGGACCACATTTCCCAGCAGGCCCCCGAGTTAGCCGGTAGCAGGAGTCGTGCTAACCCGTCATGGAGGGTTGGTGCCTGCCTTCTGCTTTCCGTTTTCCAGGCAGAGTCACAGAGAGAGCGGCTGCCTCCAGCGTGGCCTCCCTCCGTCTCTGAGAGCTCCGCGGGTCAGCCTAGAGACTCGCCCCCTCAACTGCAGACTGCCCGCTCCGACCAGGGAGACCAGGTTATCACACCGGAAATAAGGCACCGGGCGTGACGTCACGGATGATGAGGCGCCCGGCCTCCCACAAGGCACCGCGTTCCTGCCGTCTTCCCTAACTGATAGCTCGGTACACCAATAGTCTCCTGCAGCTTGTGCGGACACTCCCAAGGGCGAGGGGAGGGCTCGGCTTCTCGCGCCTAGTTTCCCGGTCTCTCCTGGAGCCCGGGTCTCTGGGCTGCCCTCAGCGAGCGCCCAGGCTGGCAGAGCCTCTGAAAGGTGAGGTGCTCCGCGAGGGCGTGAATCATGCTTGAGGCGGCCTCTGGGGCACCTCCGGGTAGCGGAGCGTGGTCCGTTGTTGGAGGAGCCTGGCCGGATAAGGAGCCGGTAGCGGGCCCCAGGCAACGCCCAGGCCGGGTTTTGCGCTAAAGGTGGCTCCTGACCGGCGGGAGAAGTTCTAGTGCGGGCCAGGACCGGTGGCCCAACTGGCATATCCTCTGCCGCTTTCCACAGGGCTTTCTCAGTGTAAAGGAGTCAGCAGGCCATGTGGGGACGCCTCATGAGGCCTTGCGTTTGCTCCTTGAGCCATCAGCTGTTCCCTGAAGTTACCCGAGGGGACCTGTGGTCAGATTCAGTGACAAAGATGACTGACTTTTATGCAGATCCGCTTGGTATTGGTTCCAAGATTTCCTGTCTTCTGGTCCACTGCTCAACCAGCATGCGTTAAACACTTTTTCCCAGTGGAGTTTGCACTTTATATTTCTTAGGAGAATGGCCCTTGCCTGTTGCCTTCCATTCGGTCCTTACGGTTTGGGCATCTTCTGGCTTTCATTCTCAGGAACTTCCTGAAAGGCCTTGCTAAGAGTATCCATTTCGGTTTTGAGTTCCCTCCCCTAGCTTATCTTTTCTTTCTGCCTTAGATCTCATGTAGTGTCATTACCCAAGCCACATATTGGAGTGTAGGCACGCCCTACCAGATCTTGTGGGTAACCCATGATTTCTCTTGTCTGCGACTTTCTGACAGATTTCCTTCAGTAAAGAGGTGGCTTTTGAAGTCCTACAGAAACGAGTGTGGTGTGTGATTTCAAGGCACGATGGCTGCGAAAGTGTTTCCTATGTCTCCAAAGCCAAAGCAGTCCTTTATACTGAGAGTTCCTCCAAACTCCAAGCTAGGCCAAGACCTACTTCGAGATGCTACTAGTGGGCCCAAGACCATCCACCAGCTGGTTCTGGAGCACTTCCTCACCTTCTTGCCCAAGCCAGGACTAGCCCAGCCCAGTCAGAAAGTCAAAGAAACCTTGGTTATCATGAAAGATGTGAGCTCAAACTTTCAGAACAGAGGTAAGAACACTTTTCTGTTTCACTAGAAGATAAGGGGATGGTCCTGGGGGGCTGAAATAGGTTTCCAGGCTAGTAACGAATCCCAATTAGGATGGTGGATTTTGAGAAAAAGAGTTGATTTTAATAAGTCAACATGTTGGGGAGAGAGAGTATTTTTTTCTCAAACTGAATCTTGAGTGGTTTGATGGGTGTGGGTAAGACCATAGAATAAACAGTGTGCGTCTTTTCTGTAGCATCAATTTCCCACAGTTGGAGTAGGAGATATCTTTTTTTTTTTTTAATCCTCACCCGAGGACATTTTTTCTATTTTTTGTTCAGATAGAGTGTGGGAGGGAGAGAGAGAGAGAGAGAAACATTGACGTGAAAGGGACACGTCGAGTGGTCGCCACCCACATGACTCAACCAGGGCCGGGGACAAACTGCAACCGAGGTACATGCCCTTAGTGGGAACCGAACCCGGGTCTCTCAGGACCGCAGGCCGACGCTCTAACCGCTGAGCCAAACCGGCCAGGGCGGAGATATCTTTTTAGAATAAATAAATGTGGATGAATTATTGAATTGATTTCAGTTTATGTGGTGGTTTAGAGAGTTTGTGCTTGCCGTGGGGATCTTCAGAGTTTACCTTCCTCCAACCTCCTCTTTAATAGTAGTTATGGAAGTTTTGAAAGGTACTTAGAGGACTCATTCTTTTCATAATGAGGAGACCCTGTGTGATAGGTTCAAGACACTGTGGTTTATGGCTTGATCTCTGACTGGGCTCACAGAAACAGAAAAAGCTCTGAGTTGCCTGCCAAAGGAGTGAGGACCATCTGGCCTCAGGGTGTGGGTAGAGTCTTCATATTAGAGTCACTGATTTTTTCAGTAACTACAGCTGCTTCTTCCCCAGTACAACCTCATCCCTTAGTGAAGCTTCTGACCAGAGAAGGAATCCAGCAGAAACAGGAGACAGTATCTCTGTGCTTGAAAGCTGAGCCTGAGGTGGGTTTGGTTTTCCCCATTCATTGTTGAGTACATCACCTTATCTGCTCATGCAGTCTCTCTCCTCTCAGCCAACCTTTGTATAAAAACATAGTCTTGGAAATCAGAATGGGACATGTTCTTCACTGCATCCTTGGATATTTTTCTTCTGTTTTTTCTCTGGCTCCTCTGTGAGCCTGGCTTTCCTGACTGGCTGCATCTGTGTGGGGCTTATAAATCCCTTTCACCATTCCTTCCCTGATCTTTGGATTTCAGTCTTTCTTATCAACAGGGCTGTCAAGAAACCTCTGTTACTAAGAGGAAGGGGGGCCTGTTGCTCTTTCAGGAGCTGGTAGTCTTTGAGGATTTGAATGTATTTCATTCCCAAGAAGAATGTGTGAGCCTGGATTCTACTCAACAACCCACCTCAGAGAAGGAAGAAGACAGTGTTGGGGAAATGATGTTAATGGGTAAGAAAATCAAGTCCTTTGCGTGTTCAAATGGAATGCTATGGGAAAATCATATTCTACTTCATCTCAGATTTTTTCGAGACACCATCCACACCAGCTAAGCACATGTTTACATATTATCTTGTCCCATGTGCCAGAGCCTGCTTCAGCTGTGGGTGGCCATTTTTCCTGTGTCTTGGGGGCAGTGAGGGTGGAGGAGCCTTGGTAAGCAAGAATTACAGCTGATGTACTAATATTAAACTTTCAAACAGATAGTAGAAAATGCTGGCAGACTGCTTTTTAATCCATTTTCTGGATCCAATGCTATTCTCCCAACAGGTGTGTGTGTGTATTTTTTGGTATGTGCCCCTAGCTGCTAGGGCCTAGCGGGAACTGAACCCAGGACTCTCTGGTCCACAGGCCAACACTCCAGCCTCTGAGCCAAACCGGCCAGGGCCCAGCAGGTATATTTTAAATTAGTGGCTTCATTGGACACATGACAAACTCTTAAGTTTTTTTTTCCCGAAGTTCAATAGCTGTGAAGCCTACCTAGTATAAATGAAAATATATCCAGCTATTGCTGGAAAATAATATCTAGGACTGATTAAACACTTGTGTACCTTTATGTGCTAGGCACTAGTCTAAGTACTTTGCATGCATTTATTATCTCTCGTAATTCTCACAATTGTATTTTGGGGTATAGGAGTTATTACTATTTTACAGATGATGAAATTGGAACAGAGAAAAGTTAAGACATTTGCTAAAGGTCACACAGCAGGAGGTAGTGGAGCAGGGATTTGAACTCTGGGACTCTAACATCAGATCTTGTAGTCTTGGCCCAGAGCTGTACTGCCTTCTTGCTGAATTTCTCATTAATTTTGTCAGAATTTTCTATATGGTTGGTGAAGTCCTTCTTCATTTGTACTCATTTCCCAATAATGGTTAAGAAGTATCCTCAGCCCTGGCCGGTTTGGCTCAGCGGTTAGAGTGTCAGCCTGCGGTCCACAGAGTCCTGGGTTCGGTTCCCGCTAAGGGCATGTACCTTGGCTGCAGTTTGTCCCTGGCCCTGGTTGGGTCGTGTGAGTGGCGGCCACTCGATGTGTCCCTTTCACATCGATGTTTCTCTCTCTCCTTCCCGCTCTATCTGAGTAAAAAATGGAAAAATGTCCTCGGGTGAGGATAAAAAAAAAAAAAAAAGTATCCTCAGTGCTACATATGAACTCATCTGGCAGCAGCTTAATCTTAGAGATGCTTCAGCTTTTCTCAACTCTTTCTTTTTTTTACCTAGTACTTTTTACTTGATTTCAGGGCTATTTGCTTCTGAGGCTGAAGTTGAGCAGAGAGTGGTTTTGTGAGTTGCCTACAGTGACAAGATCGATAATGACTATTGAACTCTGTAATTTTCTTACACATATGGTCAGGGTAGTGGTACATAACGGTCCAGGTTAACTTCTCACAGATTGTTCTGTTATATTTTCTTTATTTTAGGGAAAAGTATAAACAGATAAGATCTATTACATGAATATTTCCTGAGTCTTGGGCAAAGCTAGCATTTATTTTGGGTGACTCGTTGGTTATTATGTTGCCAACACCAGGAACACTTTGGCCATGCACCTTGAGGTCTGGCGACCCAGTACTCACCCTGCCCTCCTTTGCCTATACCCTGAAACTAATTATTTAAGCTTAGAGTCAAACAATAAATAACAAAGATATACACATGATTTTTAAAAACACTTAAGTCGTTCACCCATATTTAGTAAATGCCACCTGTTTTTCCCTCAGGCAGGGTTAGGTTCTGAAGTTGATTAAATGATACATATTGCTCCATTCCTGTCTTTCAGGAGTTTCCAGTTTGTTTTGTGAGATAAGTCATTTACAAAGAAAGATAAGCATTGTGAAACCGTTATAACTATAAAGAGGTACAACAAGGTTGAGACAGAATTTGGACCCAAGACCAGAGTTTGGAAGAAGATGGATTTTATTTCCGTAGCAGGAAATAAAACAAGATTATCCTCTGGGCACTTGGACATTGAGGATTGGAGGTCAGATGTAAGGATATAAAGGTTTGGGAGTCATCGGCATACAGCTGATGGTTGAAATAGTAACATTTGGCCAATTTGCAAAGGGAAAAGTGTAAGGGAATGAACTCGATGGCTTTAGGAATCAAAGAAGAGCTGTTGATAGAGGAGGATGTAATGTGTGTCTCCGTCCAAATGAACAAAATGAAAACAATTAGAAATGTAGAACACTTAAATTCTCAGTGAGATGGTTCTTATGGTTATATCTACCTCTACTGTGGTGAGAGAATGTATCTTTACAAGATTGATACACGTTGACTACATGCCCTGCAACAAAGAAAGATTCGGTGGATTCCAAAGAGTAGAAATAACACCATAGGATCTGTCCAGTACAACTAGAAATTAATAATGAAATAGGAGGGGAAAGTTCCATTTGGAAATTTTTAAAACTATTAATTTTCCATGGGTCAAAGGGGAAATACAAATTAAAATAACAGAATTTTTCCAGAAAATACTATGTATCACAATCTATGATATAGCCTATAGTGGTACTCAAAAGAAAGTTTGTGGCTGTGAAAACATGTATGTTAACTTAGAAAAATGAAAGTAATTAAGCCTCTGGCTCAAAATTAGGAAAACAACAAGATAAAGGAAAACAAAGTATTAATAAATACTAAATTAGAAATCAATAACTTAATAGAGAGAATAGAGGAACTAATAAGTAGAAAGATTTAAAAACAAATACACTAATTTCTACTGAGCAAATTGAAATTTTCAAAAATTAGCCCCTCCATCCCAAGAAAAAGGACCAGCCTTAGTTTCACAGAAAATTCTTGTACATCCTTAAAAATTGGACAGTTAAAATGCTATGAAAAATTCCAGAGTCCAGAAAAAAATTTTCAAATTTTTTTTATGAAATTAGTGTAACAGATACCACAGCCTGATAAAAACTACTGTGACCAAGTAAGATTTATTCCAGGAATGCAAAACTGATTTAAACACTGGCTGGTTTGGCTCAATGGTTAGACCGGCAGCTCTCTGACTGAAGTTTAGTGGGTTCAATTTGCGGTCAAGGGCATATACCAGGGTTGCAGGTTGAATCCCCAGCCCCAGTAGGCAACCAATCAATATGTTTCTCTGACATCAGTGTTATTCTCTCTCTCTCTGTCTTTCTCCCTCCCTCCCTTTCACTATCTAAAAATCAATGGAAAAATATCCTTGGGTGAGGATTAACAACAACAACAACAACAATTGATTTAATACTAGAAAGTCTGTTAATCTGTCTTATAATGAAAAGGAGAAAAACCCAAGATTGTTTTCATAGTTACTCAAAAGGTATTTGACTAAATATAAACACGTGCTTTGTAAGAACACTTAACAAAATAGTATTTAATGAATACTTCCTTAATGGGGTACTTATCTTTTCAGTCAACACATCTTAACAGGAAATAATGGGAAACATTCCCACTAAAGTTAGGAATACAACAGTGAAGCCCACTGTCACTACTTCTGTATTTAATATTGTATTTTGGGTATTAGTCATTGCAGTTAAATGAGAAAGAAATCAGATGTATAAGAATTTAAGAGAAAGATAAAACTACATATATTTACATGAGTTATAATTGTGTAGCTGGAAAACCTTAGAGAATGCTCTTATAAATAAGAGCATTTAGTATGGCAGTGGGATGTAATATATTACAGTATATGAAAACCATTAGCTTTCATATATGCAAACATAATCATTTAGAAGATATAGGAACAAAAGACATTAAACACCTGGAAATAAATTTAAGAAATGTGTAAAAATTAGGAGGAAAACCTTAAAACATTTCTAAAGGACACAGAGATAGACTTGAGTGAATGAAAAGAAATACCATGTTCTTGGCTAGGAAGATTTAATTTTTAAAAAAATGATTTTATTGATTTATTTTTTAGAGAGGAAGGGAGAGAGAGAGAAACATCGATGCGAGAAAGAAACATCGATCGGCTGCCTCCTGCAAGCTCCATACTGGCCATCGAGCCTGCAACCAGGCATGTGCCCTGATTGGGAATTGAACTGGGACTTCTCAGTCCATGGGACAGTGCTCAATCCTCTGAGCCACACTGGCCAGGAATTGGCTATGAAGATTTAATATATAAAGGTCAGTTCTCCCCAGGTTGATTCAAGAATCCAATGTAATCCCTTTAACAATACCAATAGGATTCCCCGCCTCACTCCCAGAATTAGACAATCCGATACCAAATTCAGATAGAAAAATAAATACAAGTAACCAGGAAAGTTGAAAAGAACAGTGGGACAGGAGGGGTTCTAGCCCTATCAGGTGTTAAAGCAGCTTCTAAACCTAAAGCCTGCGTATGAAAATAGTGTAGTATTGGTATTTCAGTAGACAGACCAATGGAAAGGAATGAAAAGTTCAGAAATAGCCTCAAATACATTGGGGATTTAGTTTGTGATAAAGGTGGAATCTCCAGTCAGCAAGGTAAAGAGAAAATTTTTTTTTTATCCTCACCCGAGGACATTTTTGCATTCATCTTCAGGTAGAGCAGGAGGGAGAGAGGGGGGAAGAGAGAGAGAGAAACATCGATGTGAGAGAGACACATCGAGTGGTTGCCACCCACATGTCCCCAACCAGGGTGGGGACAAACTGCAACCGAGGTATGTGCCCTTAGCAGGAACCGAACCCGGGACTCTCTGGCCCGTAGGCTGATGCTCCAACCACTGAGCCAAACCATCCAGGGCAAGAGAAACTTTTTGATAAAGGATGTCAGCACAACTCAGTAGCCATTTGCTGAATCATACCTTACTTTGTACACCAAGAAAAAGTCCAAATGAATCACAGATTTATTTTTTATTTTTTTGTTTTTATTTTTAGCAGGAGGGAGAGGGGGGAAGAGAGAGAGAGAGAGAAACATTGATGCGAGAGAGACACATTGAGTGGTTGCCACCCACACGACCCCAACTGGGGCCGGGGACGAACTGCAACCGAGGTATATGCCCTTAGTGGGAACCAAATCTGGGACTCTCTGGTCCGTAGGCCGACTCTCTAACCACTGAGCCAAACCTGCCAGGGCTTAATCACAGATTTTAGATGTTTAAAAAAATCATGTAAAAGCACAATTAGAGAATATGCATGAACCATGGGATAAGACAGCTTTTCTAATTAAGGCTCAAAAGTCCAGAAGTCTTGAAAGAAAAGATCATTAAATTAAATACATACAGCCCTGGCCAGTTTGGCTCAGCGGTTGAGCATTGACCTGTGGACCAGAGAGTCCTGGGTTCAGTTCCCGCTAGGGGCACGTACCACAAAAAAAAAAAAAAAAAAAAAAAAAAATTAAATACATACAAATTTTAAAAAATGAATATATGTTTTAAAAGGCAATACAGAGGGGGAAGTATTTATAACTAATATCAGACAAAAGCCTATTCTTCCTAGTCTATAAAGAGTTTCTAGAAGTAGGGAAGAGAAAGTCCAACAGATTCACCTAGAAATACAAGTTACCCTTAAACACATGAAAATATGTCCAGCCCTACTCATAATTAGAAATGAAAATTAAACCTTTACTGAGGTATTTTAATTTAATTAGTTTATTTTAAAATCCTCACCAAAGGATATTTTTCCATTTATCTTTGGATAGAGTGGGAGGGGAAGAGAGAGAGAGAAACATCGAGGTGAAAGAGACACATCTTCCATACGACCTGGACCATGGACCAAACCAAACGACAACTGAGGTACATGCCCTTGACTGGAATCGAACCTGTGACTCTTTGGTCTTCAGGCCAATGTTCTAACCACTGAGCAACCGACCAGGGCTTTTTATTTATTTGTTTAATCCTCAGCTAAGGATATTTTTCCATTGATTGTTTTGTGTTTTTTTTTGTTTTTTCAGAGAGAGTGGGAGGGAAGGAAAGAGAAACGTCAATTGGTTGCCTCCCATACAACCCTGACTGGGGCCCAGGATTGAACCTGCAACCCAGGTATATGCCCCCATTTCTGGAAATAGAACCCAAGACTCTTAGGTCCAAGGACTGATGCTCTAACCACTGAGCAAAACTGGCCAGGGCTGAGTTATCAGTTTTTAAAATCAGATTTACATAAATCTGTATCAAAACAACATTTTCATAGTGAGGTTGTTGGAAGAGAGCTATATTGCTAGTAGGCATGCAGAATAGCATTGTCCCTGTGCATGGGAGTCTGTAGTTACCCATGTTCTAAATGCATTAACCCTTTGATCCAGTGGTTCCACTTCTGGGAATCTGACCTATGGGTGATAGCAACAGCACACATTCAAAATTACATACAATTATTCATTGTGGTATTGTTTATAAAAACACAGGGTTGAAAACAATCCAGGTGTCTCTGCAGGGTTGAATATGGTATCTCCTGACATCATATTATGATAATCTCTGTGTATTAGAATGTAGTGATTGCCCTGGTCAGTTTGGCTCAGCGGTTAGAGCGTCGGCCTGCAGTCCAGAGAGACCCGGGTTCGGTTCCCGCTAAGGGCATGTACCTCAGTTGCAGTTTGTCCCCAGACCTGGTTGGTTCGTGCAGGAGGCAGCCACTTGATGTGTCCCTTTCACGTCGATGTTTCTCTCTCTCTTCCTCTCTTCCTCCCACTCTATCTGAACAAAAAATGGAAAAATGTCCTCGAGTGAGGATTAAAAAAAAAAAAGAAGAATATAGTGATTGAAATAAAACAAGCAGAAATATGCATAGTATACTATCTTTTATAAAAGAAAGGGGGAGAAAAAGAAGCTGTATTGCCTAAAGAAACAATGGAAGATTAAAAAGAAACGAATAAAAATTGGTACCTCTCTGAGGGATGAATAGAATGGATGGGGACAGGGATTGGATTAAGACTTCTCATTGTATACCTTTTCATATGTTTTGATTTTTGAGCAGTGAAAACATACTAGCTACTAAAAGTTTTTAATTTAAAAAATTAGTACATTAAAGAAAAATGAATTTCAGTAAATTGTCCTCAAAACAGATAGCCCTTTAATATAACCAAATATTTCTAATCATTCATAAAACACTGATGGTAACTCCTTAAAACTGAAAATGAAATAAAGAAACCTACTCTCACTATTAATATCATTAACTAGGTTTTATAAACAAGAGAAAAAGGGGTGAAGAAGAATAAATATTGGAAAGAGAGGGAAACTGTTTTGTACTAGTATAAATCCTGATTTGTACTTATAAAACCTAAAGGGATCAACTAAAAATTATGTCGATCCCTGGCTTGTTTGGCTCAGCAGGTAGAACCAGCCTGCAGACTTAAGGGTCTCAGGTTCAATTCCTGGTCAAAGGCACGTACCTGGGTTGCAGGTTTAATCCATGGCCTCAGTCTGGGTCATGAGAGAGGCAACCAATGGATGTGTCTCACGTTGATGTTTCTCTCTCTCTCTCTCACTATCTCTCTCCCTCCCCTCTCTCTCTCTCTTGCCATCCCCTCCCACTCTCTCCCTCTCCCTCCCTTCCACTCTATCTAAAAGTCAATGGAAAAATATCCTCAGGTAAAGATTAACAATAACAAAAGACTACCCAGACTCTGTCAAAAGAAGTCAGAAGCAACTGCTGGCCGAGTAGGACAATTTGAGAATCAATAAGGATAATAACTGTAATTACTGAAAAATGTCAAATATGTTTAAATCTTTGAGCTTATAATTATATTTAAATATAAATTTTATGTTTAAAAATGAAAAGTGGAGCTCTGGCTTGGTGGCTCAGTTAGTTGGAGCATCGTCCCATACATCAAAATGTTATGGGTTCGATTCTCAGTCAAGGCACATTACCTAGGTTGTAGGTTTGATCCCCAGTAGGGGCACATATGGGAAGTAACCGATCAATGTGTCTCTCTCACATTGATGTTTCTTCTCCCTCCCTCCCTACCTCTCTCCCTTCCACACTTTCTAAAAATCAATGAGGAAAAAAATATCCTCGGATAAGGATTTTAAAAAAGATTATATTGAATAGTTTTAAAGTAGATAGATAGGAAATAAATGTAAAACTATCAATAGCATTTTTTAAAAATGTTTTTATTGATATTTATAGAGGGAGATTTAGAAACATCAATGTAAGAGAGAAACATCTATTGGCTGCCTCCTGCATGCCCCCTACTGTGGAATCGAGCCGCAACCAAGGCATATGCCCTGATTGGGAATTGAACCAGAACCTCTCAGTCCATGTGATGGTGCTCAATCCACTTAGCCACATTGGCTGGGCTCAATAGCATTCTTTTTTTTTAATCCTCACCCGAGGATATTTTTCCATTTTTTGTTCAGGTAGAGTGGGAGGGAGAGAGAGGAAGGGAGAGAGAGAGAGAAACATCGACGTGAAGGGACACATCAAGTGGCTGCCACCCGCACGACCAACCAGGGCCGGGGACAAACTGCAACCGAGGTATGTGCCCTTAGTGGGAACCGAACCCGGGTCTCTCTGGACCGCAGGCCGATGCTCTAACCGCTGAGCCAAACTGGCCAGGGCTCAATAGCATTCTTAAATAAAACAATGAAAGCTCTAATTCAGAATGGCTATAAAATAGGAGTAAACTAGAAATGCTTTGTTGGTAAATACAAAAGAAGATTGTTAAATATTGGAGAGACATAGGTCTGAATGGGAAAACTAAAATCAGGTAAAGATAACTGCTCTCCAAATCTATTTGTACCGTATTTAAATTCATGTTCTGGATGCTTTTACAAGTTTCAGACATATTACAAACAAAAGAATAGTATTAAACTCCAAATGGGGGTGTTTGTGGTGGGGCTGTGGAATCACAGATCCTGTGGGAAGTGACAGGACAACGGGGACTGGGGACAAGTACAACTACCTATTCAAAGTGGTGCCTATCTGGGACTCCATTGTTGGGAAGAGCAACCTGCTGTCCTGCTTCACCTGCATTGAGTTCAACCTGGAGACCAAGAGCACCACTGGCGTGGAATTTGCCACCCACAACATCCAAATGGACAGCAAGACCATAGGTGCAGATATGGGACACGGCCCAGGCTACCACACCATCACCTCTACTTACTATCGCAGCACAGTGGGCACACTGCTGGTGTATAACATTGCCAAGCACCTGACATAGAGAATGTGGAGCACTGGCTGAGGAGCTAGGGGACCAGGCTCACAGCAACATCATCATGATGCTGGTGGGTAACATGAGCAACCTATGCCACCTGAGGGCCTTGCCCACTGATAAGGCCTATGCCTTCTCAGAGAACAACTTATCCTTCATTGAGCTCAATCTTGGACACCACCAATGTAGAGGAAGCTTTCAGGAACATCCTCACAGAGATCTACTGTGTCATGGTATCAGTCTCTAGGCAACAACATGGTGGACATCAGTGTGCTGCCCACTACCAAAAGACAGAAATTGAACAGTCTGCAGTACTGCCAGAACTTGCACCTCATCCAAGTGTGCATGCACATCCTCAATCTTCACCTGCCCTTCACCATGATGTCCTCCATGATCCCTCCCTCCCATTGAGCTCCACACAGTCAGCTGGGGTGTAGGAAGAAGCAGGAGTCAAGCAGCACCTCCTGTCCCCCCTACCCCAGGAAAGCTTGAAGCTCCAGCTGCTGCACCTGCTCTTCTTGGGTCCCAGTGGCCCTCCGGATGGGGCAAGGAGGATGGCAGAATGGACAGAGCTAGCCAGAAGCAAGAGGATGGGCACACTGAGCAGGCTTCTGTTTTCCACAGTAGACTCTAGGGAGCAGTTTCCTCCTTCCCTCTGTGGCCAGTTGTCCCAGCTGCCCCTGGTCTCCACCCAGAATACCCATCTGTGCTCAAGCTTGAAGAGAAGTAAGGTGTGGTGAGCTCCTGGCATCCTACTCCCCATGCACAGCTAGCACTGGCACACACCTTTGACTTTGGCCTCTCCCAAGCATGTGTGAATCCAGCTCCTGCCTGTAGATTTATGCTGGTAGAAGACACCTCCCCATTCCTTTTTGTGTGCAGCACACCCCCCACCCTTCCCTATGCCCTTTTCTCTTTGTTTCCCTGTGTGGTCAGGAACCTGTTTGCAAGTGAAACAGTATCTCAGTGTTTTCTATATACAGTCACTCTTGTAGCCTTTGTTTTTTAGGTACTGTAGAAAAACACTTAGTAAGATTGATGCAAAACAAAAAAAAAAACAAACTCTCCAGATGTATGAGTTAAATGTAAAAAGAAGTAATACAAAAAATGGCCAGAAAACACAATAGAAATTGATGAGTTTTTGAAAGACTGATTTTTTTTTTTCTCCTCATTTTGAGTTATAGAGGAAGACTTCAATTTAAAAAGATTTCATTGCCTTTTTTAAAAACATGCAAACTGCTGCCTTGGCCAGTTTGGCTCAGCGGTTGGAGCATCAGCCTGCAGACCAATGAGTTGCTGGTGCAATTCCAGTCAAGGGCATGTATCTCAGTTGCAGTTTGTCCCTGGCCCTGGTCAGGGTTGTGCAGGAGGCAACCAGTCGATGTGTCCCTCTCATGTTGATGTTTCTCTCTCTCTTTCTCTTTTTCTCTTTCTCCCTCCCTCCCACTTTATCTGAAGGTAAATGGAAAAAAATGTTCTCGGGTGAGGATCAAAAAACAAACAAACGTGCAAGCTGCAGATTTAATTCAACCTATTGAACACACGTTAACAATATTGAATATAATTAACAATGTCTTAGTTTTCCCAACCTATTGTGAGTATATTAGGCTAAAGAAGATGCCTTTAGCCCCAGCTGGTTTGGCTCAGTGGTTAGATAGATCATCAGCCCTTGGACCAAGGGATTGAGGGTTTGATTCCTGTCAAGAGCATGTACCTAGGTTGCAAGTTCAATTCTGGCCCTGGTCGGGGTTGTGCAGGAGGCAACCAATCAATGTGTCTCTCTCACATGATGTTTCTTTCTCTCCTTCCCTTCCACTCTATTTAAAAATCAATGGAAAAATATCCTTGGGTGAGGATTTAAAAAAAAAAAAAAGCCTCTAAATGAAAGAGTAAGAGGTATAATTAATAGTTATTTTACCAGTATTAGAAAAGTCTTTTTAATATATTTCCCCAAAATGGAAAAATTGATGTCTAATGATGGATAACAAATCCCTTCACAATTCAGGATGATTTCCACTTCTGCACTTTTAGCAAAATTGAGGATCTAATTGAGTTGTCAGCTGTTTGATCACAAAACTAATATTTGAAGATGTGGCACTGTGGGTTTGGCATGTAAAGTGGAAATAAAAGAATTGAATGACAGTTTCATGGCAAAATTTGCTCCAATTTCATCTATTTATATATGAACAGATTCTCAGAGCTCACACACACAAAAAAACACACATTAGAGTTGATGCTGAACCCAGCAATAAATATTACTTATCCACAGAAACATGAAATAAAATGTTTAAATCCTCTACTTCATTAACAAGATTTTTAATTTTGTTGTTTAAAATTTACAATATATTTATATTTTGCTTTTGATAAACTATATAGTGTTAATAATAATTATAGTAGTAATTCAATCCAGAAGGAAAAATTTTACCTCAAAGGATGAAATTACATCAGTAAAAGATATTCAACTATAGAAGTATTTTACCTGAAAATATTCTGTGATGAAGGTGAAATGGAAATAAAAATTTAAGAAGAAAGAATGATATAAAATCAGATAAATATATATATATATAAAACAGTGGATGGTATTAGATATCAGTAATTTTGATATTTTCTTTAGATATATCCATTATTTTAAAATGTCAGTATTTATAATATACCAGAAGTCAACTGTTTGCAACTATTTAAATTTGAAAGAATTTAGATGTGAATTTAAAAAATATATATTTCATCAATAGTTATTGATGGTTTAGAATTTGTAATATATAAAATTTTTTAAATTTATAAAAGTTTCAGCCTAATGGTTTGTAATAAAGTGTAAAATATAGCTACAATGAGAAACCATTTTACTTATTAAATATTTTATATGATATATAATGCTGGCAAGATTAGCTAAAATTGTTACATGTTGATGATTGTATTGAAATTGCTAAAGCTTCTTTGGAAAGCATTATGATAGTTTATATCAAGAGCTGTGATGAAAATTGGCATATGCTTTGACCCAGAATTTTCATTATCCTCAGGGAATAATTAAAAGGAATAATTAAACAGAATAAGTCCATTAGTGTGAGACTGCTAAATCCAGCAGAGATTCACATTCCAGGTTTAGGATCAGCCACATATTTACCCTTTACTTTATTCTCAGTGTTGCCCAGGGTTTAGGGGTCTCTTGTCACCCTACCTAGTCTTTATAATCTGTTATTTTACAGTTTTTTTGGAAGTATAATATAAATACAGAAAAGTCTACAGATTATAAGTGTACAACTCAGATTTTCACAAAATGCACACAGTTGTTTACCACCCAAAATTGACTTTTTAGCACCGCAGAAATTCCTCTTGTGTCCCCTGCCCAGTCAGCATTTCCCTTCCTCCCCCCAAAAGGTCACTATTAACTTCTACCATAATTTTAGTGGTTGTAGTAATCACTTTAATACCCAAATAATAATCTGTTGTGTGACTGTATTATGTCTTTTCTATTTTGGGGCATTTTAATTGTTTATGGTTTTTCACTATATAAGACATTATAATATTGTGATATTTAATGTAGTGAGAACCTAGAAGTAACTCATCTTACCATTCACTTACTAGCCTAAAGATTATGAGTGGTACCATTTAGTATTTATATCCTTCTTCCACTGGTACTTAGCTCAATGCTCTACACAATATAAGCTTAATATAAACTTACTCAGTAAACAAACATGAAGTCTTTCAGTATTGTCCCATTCATTTCTTTTTTTTCATGTAAGAAGAGAACTGTGTGCTTGCATTGTGGGATATGGAAAGGTTTATTACCACCCTCAATAAGAGTAGAAAAGGAATGTTGGTGACAATTATCTGGCAGTTCTCAGATTTGTGATTTTCAAGGTTATTTTATGAGAAATCAAACTTGTTTCCCCCCCCCCCTTGATGTCATATCCCTCAAAAGTTATTAAATTCTCTCTCTGTTTCAACAGTCAATGACAGTAATCCTGAGGATGAAGATCATAGAGAAGAGTCTTCAGATTGTGATGAAATGGATTGTTCCATGGTCTCTGAGCAACCTCCAGAATGCCATAGAGAAAGATTAAATATATCAATTCCAAATGAAAGGAAAATGAGAAATCTTTTAGTTACCATTGAAAATGATACTCCATTAGAGGAACTTTCAAAATTTGTGGATATCAATATTATTGCACTGACCCGAAATCGGAGAACAAGAAGATGGTACACTTGTCCACTGTGTGGGAGACAGTTTAATGAAAGTTCTTACCTTATTTCCCACCAGAGGACTCATACTGGAGAAAAACCCTATGACTGTAGTCACTGTGGGAAAAGCTTCAATCATAAAACAAACCTTAATAAACATGAACGAATCCATACAGGTGAGAAACCTTATTCATGTTCAAAATGTGGAAAAAATTTTCGTCAAAATTCTCATCGTAGTCGCCATGAAGGAATCCATATAAGGAAGAAGATATTTAAGTGTCCAGAATGTGGGAAAACCTTCCCAGAAAACAAAGAATTTGTACTTCATCTGCAGAGTCATGTGACTGAGAGGCCGTATGGTTGCAAAAAATGTGGGAGAAGATTTGGTCGTCTGTCAAACTGTACCCGACATGAAAAAACCCACTCAGCATGTAAGACACGAAAGCAGAAGTGGGATCGGGAAAGGTCAGATGGTCCTGCCTAACCTGAAATGTTTCATAAGGAGTTCTGAATTCCCAGGCTGTCTCAAAAGATACAGGTAGATATGTGAAAACTTCATCATAGCCCCAGTTGAATAAAGACCCATCTTGGCTGAAACCTCAAAATTTTAGAAAATTCACAGGGAAGAAAATATCCTCAAGGTCTATACCTCAATTAGCATCCAGGCTTTTGGGACTAAGGAGCTTTCCTTTGTGAACAATGTACAGGTCACAGATTCCTTTCCCAAGAAGACTTCAGATATGAGTCTGGAGGCTGTTTACCTGCAAAATGAACAGTAATTCTTGTGTACTGAAAGTATATACATTTTTCTACGACATATGAATTCACACTTGAGAAAAGAGAAATAATGCAAAGATCCTTTTCTGGACTGGTATTCATTCCCCTGAAAGACCCAAACTACTGATTTGTTAAGCCAACCACTTCTGTTAATTTGTATAGCCCTCTTGAGAACACCCTGTTAACGCTTCAGTATTGAAAGGGATTGTTTGCTTTGGAATATAGGAAAATACAGGAATTGAATATCAAAGGCTTATTGTTATTTGTGATCTAAACTATCAATTTTAGTAATGTTTGCAATTTATGGTGAAAAGTGACTGCTTTACAAAAATCCTTTTCACAGCATAATTTAATGTCTTAAATTCAGCTAGTAATTGCTCAAACAGCACTTAGATGCCTTTCCCTTGCCCCAAAAGAAATTTGAATTGCTCAGGTCCAGCCACTACTAGAATAGCTCTTCAGAATCTTGTTCCTTTGCTGAGCCGAGAAGACTTACTAGGAAAGAAACACCAACAGGCTGCAAAGGAAGAGAAACACATTGATTTGGATCCATGGTTGCTCAATAACTACCATATGCTTAATTCCTCTCTAAGCAGTTATCAGACCTTTGGCAATGGGTGGTCACTACCTCACAAGCAGTGTTTTATTTGTAGAAATTATGTCACCAGTGGCTAGCTCACATTGTCCCTCAAGAGACAGGATTCCAATGTTTTTATTGTAGTAGATATTTGTTCTCTGGCCTCCTGATATCCAGACTTTCCTGACTTGTCTTCCCAAAGGCAAGGCCAGTGATGCCTTCATGGGACCAATCCTATGGTGTGTGATTTTAAGGATTCTTGATCAGTTTTGTTCTTTTTAGGTTTCCCAAATTTTTACATGGTATTTTTATTGGAATAAGTTAATCCTTTAAACTATTTGGGAAATTTTGTTTTATATCCAGAACCATGCCTTTTCACTATTTTATTTTATTCCTGAGTACATTTTTCTCATTTTTTTATTGTAAATAGTTTTTTATTATGTTTTTCTGGTTATTGCTCTTATATAGGAAAATTATATTTAAGTATATATTTGTGAAACTAGCCACCTCACTGAATGTTCTTAATTTTCAGTAATTTCTCAGTTCTATAATTTGTGGTTAAAAATTATACCATCTACAAATAATAGTTTTGTTCCTTTCTGCCTATTGCTCTTTTTTGTTATTTTTTTAAACATGTAGCTCTAAGCTTTGTTTTGGTGTGAAATATTTTATGATACAGTGCAGTCCTGAGTCCTACTTAAAAAACAACAAAAAACACTTAAAGACCACAGAAAAATTTCCTTTAGCAACTTTGTATTTCAAGCCTACAGTATTCTTTAAAACCAGGGACAAAACTTGCTACCAGTATTATTCTCTTATTCCTCCAGAAGTCTTGCCAGGGTTCACCAATTATTGCACAGAGGACTAGCCTGTACACCTTGAGTACTTAAAGGCTGCGTGCTGCAGGGCAGTGACTGGAGAAGGTGGGATCCCCATTATGAGATGATCATGTCTCAGGCCCAAGGTTCAGGCCACATTGTCCCAAAGGCATGTGGGTGGGTGATACTCCTATGACCTAAATAACCTCCTTGTACCTGGGAGGTTCCATCTGTGTCCTGGGCCTCAGTATGTGTGAGGGCCAGTGCAGTCAGGGTCGTAGGTGCCTACTGTCCCCAGGGGGTAGTGCCTGGACCAGCCCAACTTTTTTCATGCCTTCACCCTTGCCAGGAGCACAGGGTCAGGATGCCCCCAAATGCAGAGAGCACCAGAAAACTCTTAGATGAATAAGTGCTTAATAAGAAGCCCAACAACCAGTTAATGGGAAAACATAACATGTCAATGAATGGCTTTTCAGTAGAGCAGCAAAGGCCAGTTAGAAAATATGAAGGACCAAAAATCTGATTCCAATAACTCAAAGCATGGACCTCCTGAAGACACAGCTGCACGTCCTGGGTTTTAAAGGGGAGCAACGCACTCATGGAGTTTCCTATGGTGGGGCTGGGGCACAGATTTAGTAAACCTGAAATGTGTATGCAGCTGCACAGTGTGACAAGTGCTAGGAAGGAAATGGACTCTAGGATAGTGTTACAGGTGGGTTTTCCAGAGAGGACACTAGGGAAGTGGCATTTAAACAGACCCAAAGGATGAGATGGGGGAGGAAGGAGGGTAGTGTGGGGTGTTCCAATAACAAGACATGAACAGATAGTTTTTTTTTTAATCCTCACCCAAGGATATTTTTCTGTTTTTTGTACAGATAGAGTGGGAGGGAGAGAGAGAGAGAAACATCGACGTGAAGGGACACACATCGAGTGGCTGCCACCCGCACGACCAACCAGGGCCAGGGACAAACTGTAACCGAAGTACGTGCCCTTAGCGGGAACCGAACCCGTGTCTCTCCGGACCGCAGGCCGACGCTCTAACCGCTGAGCCAAACTGGCCAGGGCGAACAGATAGTTTTTAGATAAAAATGAATGGCTGAAAGAACTATGAATGTTCAACCCTACTAGTAATCTAAGTGTCATAAATTGAAAGGACAAGATGTATTTTAAATGTATTAAATGAGCAGGTTTGTGTGTGTGTGTGTGTGTGTGTGTGTGTGTGTGTGTGTTGTGTATGCTTGGCTTGGCAAAAGAGGAATAATAGCATCCATCCACTGTAATAAGAGTGTTAAAAAAATTACTCCTTGCCATGGCCAGTTGGTTCAGCGGTTAGAGCGTCAGCCCATGGATTGAAGGGTCTTGGGTTTGATTACTGGGCATGTACATGGGTTGCAGGTTTGATCCCCAGCCCTGGTCCGGGTCGTGCAGGAGGCAACCAATCAATGTATCTCTCACATCAATGTTTCTCTTACTCCCCCCACCCCCACCCCTTCCATTGTATCTAAAATTCAATGGAAAAATATCCTCAGGTGAGGAATAACTAAAAAAAAAAGTACTTTTCACTGGGTCTTGCCTGTCTTTCCATTTTCACTTGAGCCCACTCCAGCTTCACATTTAACTCCAACACCACTGAACATTTATAGGACACCTCACCCAGCAACAGAGGAATATCCATTCTTCTCAAGCTCACATGAAACATCACCAAGATAGACTACATCTGAGTCGTGAAACACCTTAGCAAATTTAAAAAGAGACATCATACAAAGTATGCTCTCATCACAATGAAATTAAATTAAAAATAATAGAGTGATAGCCAAAAATCTCAAAATATTTGGAGATTTAACACTTCTAAGTAACAAATGGGTCAAATAAGAGAAATTTTTTTAAAATGGAAATGCAAATTGTCAAAATCTGGGGTGCAGTGAAAGCAATGCTTAGAGGGAAATTTACAGCATTTGGATGCATATATTAGAAAAGAATCTTAATTTTAAGTTTCTACTTTAAGAGCTACAAAAGAAGAAATTAAATCCAAAGTAAACAGAAGAAAAGATGTAATAAAAATTAGAATACAAATCAATAAAATTTAAAACAAAATCAATAGAGAAAAATCAAAAGCTGGTTCTTTGAAAAAATCAATACAATTGGTAACTTCCTAGTCAGACTGACAACAAAGGAATGAAGACACAAATTACTGCTATCAAAAATGAAAAAGGCGCCATCACTATAAATCCTATGGATATTAAAAGAATAAGGAATTATTATAGCCCTGGCTGGTTTGGCTCAGCGGCTAAAGCATCAGCCTGCGGTCCCGAGAGACCTGGGTTCAGTTCCCGCTAAGGGCACGTACCTCGGTTGCAGTTTGTCCCCGGCCCTGGTTGGGTTGTGCAGGTGGCAGCCACTCGATGTGTCCCTTTCACGTCGATGTTTCTCTCTCTCTCTCTCCCTCCCACTCTATCTGAACAAAATATCAAAAAATGTCCTCGGGCGAGGATAAAAAAAAAAAATTAATTAAAAAATATATATATATTATGAACAACTCTGTACCCATAAATTTGATAACTGAGATGAAACAGACCAATTCATTGAAAAACAATCTACCAAAATTCAAATAAAAATAATCCAAATAGGTCTGTACTAATTAAGCAGTATGAATAATTAATAATCTTCCAAAACAGAAAGCAATGGGCCCAGATAGTTTCACTGCTGAATTCTATAAAAACATTTAAAGAAGAAATTATGCCGATTCTCTACAATCTCTACCAGAAAGTAGAAACAAAAGGAACACTTCCTAATTTATTTCATGAGCCCAGCATTACCCTAATACCAAAACAAGACAAAACCATTACAAAAAAAGGAAAACTACAGACTAATATCTCATAAACGTATATGCAAAAATCCTCAAAATATCAGCAAATTGAATCCAACAGTGTATAAAAATTATATACCAGGAACAAATTAAATTTATTTCAGGTATGCAAGATTGACTTGACATTTGAAAATTAATTAATGCAATCCATCATATCAACAGGCTAAAGAAGAAAATGATATAATCATCAGATGTAGAAAAAGCATTTGGCAAAATTCAACACCCACTCATGATTAAAAAAGAAAAATCAGCAAACTAGGAATAGAGGGGAACTTCTTCAACTTGATAAAATCATACACAAAAACTTTCGCCAACATAATGATCAGAAACTAGATGCTTTCCCACTAAGACCAGGAATAAGGAACAAAATATCCCCTCTCACCACTCCTATTCAACACATTCTGAAATTTCTAGCTAATACAATAGGATAAGTAAAGGAACAAAAAAGTATACAGATTTGAAAAAGAAGAAATGGAAATGTCTTTGTTTGCAAAGATGAATGTCTATGCAGAAAATCCCAAAGAATAGACATAAACAACAACAAAATTCCTGGAACTCAAACAATTATAGAAAGCTATCAGGATACAAGACCAATCTACAGAAGTAAATTGCTGTCAGATGATCCAGCAATTCTACTTCTGGATATATAGCAGTGAGCAGTGGAATGTGAAATAAAAAATACTAAACTATTTCCATTAGTACACCCCTCCAAAAGTTTAGGTATAAGTCTAACGAAATATGTATGAAATCTATACAGGGAAAACTACAAAACTTGAAAGCAACCCTGGCTGATTTGGCTCAGCATTTAGAGTGTCGGCCTGTGGACCAGAGTGTCCCGGGTTCAGTTCTGCTAAGGTAGCAGTTCTCAACCTGTGGGTTGCAACCCCTTTGGGGGTCAAATGACACTTTCACAGGGGTCACCTAAGACCATCAGAAAATACATATTTCCAATGGTCTTAGGAACCAAGACACCGCTCCTCTATCCATCTCAAGGTGGGTCTGCCCACATGCAGACACACCTACATATAGATACACCCACATACAAGTACTTGGTGTGATGACATCATCATGCCAACCCCGTCACATACACCTGTGTATACATTGCAAATACAGGTGTATGTGACGGGGTTGGCACCATAATGTACTTATGCAGACCAGTCACATGTGTAGAGAGCAGCTACTGTGTAGAAAGTAGCTACTCTGTTAAAAGCAACTACTGTGTTGAAAGCAGCAGTATTGGAGGTAAAACAACATTTCATAAATTATAATTACTGGGTAAATGTAAAATCATGTACTGTAAAATCATCAACTACTGCAAAAAAATATCTGTATCATGGAACTTAATCTGGATGCTGATTGGTCTTTTTTTTCCCCCCTCACTTGAGGACATTTTTTGCATTTATCTTCAGACAGAGTGGGAGGGAGAGAGGGAGGAAGAGAGAAAGAGAGAAACATCTATGTGAGAGAGACACAGCGACTGGTTGCCACCCACACGACCCCAACAGGGGTGGGGACAAACTGCAACTGAGGTACGTGCCCTTAGCGGAACCAAACCCAGGTCTCTCTGGACCATGGGCCAATGCTCTAACCGCTGAGCCAAACCAGCCAGGGCAGGATACCAACTATTTTAGAAGTAAAGCTGATGGACTCAAGAAAGCCAGACTTGACACTGGTGGCAAGTACCACAAACAAAACGTAGCAGCTGTTGAAGCTTCATATTTGGTGGCACTCAGAATCACCAGAGCTATGAAACCTTACACCATTGCTGAGGATTTACTGTTGCCAGTGGCCGAAGACATTTTTCAAGTTATGATCGGAGACGAATTTGTTACAAAATTGAGTGCAATTCCTTATCTAACGACACTGTCCACAGAAGAATAGATGACATTCTTGATCAGGTAACCCAGGAAATTAAATCTGCTTCGCTTTCAATATTTAACATTTAGCTTGATGAATCTATAGACATTGCAAACTGTTTACATTTACTAGTTTATGTGAGGTATATTAATGATGGTGACTTTAAAGATGAGTTTCTTTTTTGCAAACCTCTTGAAATGACAACTACTGTACATGTTGGTTAATTTCTGAAAGAGCATAAGATCTCTTGGGAAAAGATTTGTGGTATTTGCACAGATGGTGCTCCAGCTATGCTAGGATGTCGATCTGGATTTCAACGTTTGGTACTGAATGAGTCACCAAAAGTCGTTGGAACTTACTGTATGATTCATTGGCAAATATTAGCAATGAATATGCTGCCACAAGAGTTACAAGAAGTAACAAAAAGCGTCATAAGTTCTGTCAATTTTGTAAAGGCAAGCACTTTAAACAGTCAACTGTTTTTGCAACTGTGCAACAAGTTGGATGCACTGAACAATGCTCTGCTGTTTCACACTGAAGTGAGATGGCTGTCAACAGGAAAAGTTTTAAAACATGTTTTTGAGCTTTGTGATGAACTCAAAACATTTTTTAATCAGAAAGCAAGACCACAGTTTGAAGCACTTTTCAGTGATAAAAGTGAACCGCAGAAAATAGCTTACTTGGTTGATAATATTGAACCAGTTCATTCTTTTAAACACTTATAAACAAAGGAAATGATTTAGCATGTATCCTATCTTTTCTATATAAATGGTTGGGGAACCAAATAGCAGATGAGGGAAAGTTTCTCTTTATAAAAATATTCTACTCAGTGAATGAAAAAAGAATAATGAAATAAAATATTCACAATTTTTCAACCTGTAATGAATTCATGGATCTTAGCATTAAGCATCAATGACTGTAAACATAAGGAAAAAAAAAAAAAGACAACCAGACATTATGCCTTTGATATAATCTTGCCAAAAAATTGAACTAGAATCTGACCAAGCCTCTAGATCCAAATTCCATTTTACAGGGACAGAGGAATATTTTATAATACTTTTTACAATATTCTTTTGTTGTTAATCTTTACCCAATGATATTTTTCCATTGATTTTTTTTTTAGATAGAGTGGAAGGGAGGGAGAGAGAGAGAGAAATAAACATCAATATGAGAGAGACACATTGATTGGCTGCCTCCCACATGACCCCAACTAAAGCCGGAGATCGAACATGCAACCCAGGTACATACCCTTGACTGGGAATGGAACCTGCGAACCTTCTGACCAGGGCTAGGGGAATATTTTATTTTCAAAATATTTTTTTCTTTATTGATTTTAGAGAGAGGAAGGGAGAGGGAGACATAGAAACATCGATGAGAGAGAACATCAATTGGCGGCCTCTGCATACCCCCCACTGGGGATTGTGCCCTGACTGGGAACCAAACCGGCGATCTCTTGGTGCATGGGTCAACACTCAACCCGTGAGCCACACTGGCCAGGCTAGAGAAATATTTTAAATGATGCCATGGAAACAAAAATGAAAAAAATAATAAAATAAAAAATAAACGACGTCATGGAGATGCAGTTATCAAAATCTGACTGTGGGGACACTATACAGACAGTAGCTCAGTTTCTTCAACAAATATATTTCAAGAGTGAAAGATATTTAAGGGGAAACCTATAATTTAAAAGACAGTTAAGAGACATAACTAATAGTAATGTACTGATTTTAAGTCCTAATTAAAAAATCTAAAAAAGAATAAAATACTTTGTTGAGACAATAAGAAAAAATTATAAAGTTTAGGAATTACTGTTAATTTTCTAAAGCCAAATAATATGTAGCTATGTTAAAAAGACAGACACAGAGAGAGTCCTTACCTTTTAAATGCATACAGAAATATTCATGGATGGAATGATGTCTGGGGCTTAAAATAAAGGCCACACTTTGATTCAGTGAAAAGTCACACTTTCTGACTCTACAACTTCTGAGCTCCTGTATTTCCCCTCTAAATTCTTTTTTAAAACTAGTCAGTTATTTTCTGAGTTCACTGAGCTTATTTTTTTGCCCTTGCAATATCTAACAAAAATCAGATATCTACAATCAACCCATACTACCAATGTTCTGCCTCACAACTTCCTTGCTAAGTCTTTAAGTCTGCCAAATTACTGAAGAAAATGGTTTTACCAAATGCTTCACCATTGCACAACACAGTGACCATTTTCCATTCTATAGCAATTTCTTTGCCTGATCTTCAGACCAATGCCACACATTTTAGGCTTTTGTTACAATACTTTCCATATCTGGTAGAGAATTTGTCAATTATTGCTGCGGTTAGATATTATAGGGAAGATAGCCCCAAACTCCAATTATGGTAAGCATTTATTTTTCTCATTTATGTGTCTGCAGGTTGGTTGAGGTGGCTCTGCTTCACCTAAGGCCTCAGGTTGGATTCAGTTCTTGTTCATGTGTTGCACTTATTCTGGGACTTGGACTAAAGGGGAAGCAGCTACCTGGTCAATGTCCTTTTTATGCTAATTATAGGAGTGCAAGAACCAAGCCAAGCTGTACAAACAGATTTAAGGTCTCATGTTTTAACCACTCACATTTTGCTGGTTAAGGCAAATCACACAGCCAAGTTCAAAGTCAGTACAATAGGGAAATATATGTTACCCCCAAGGAAATAGGACTGAATATTTGCTAAATAATAATTTATTACAGTGATAAAAAAACAATATGTCCCTATGGAGCTTACATTCTAGTAAAAAGGATACACATTTAAAGAACTCAGAAATAGGGATAGTGTGGTCTGAAAGGATATTCTTGCACATGTAAGCAAATTTATATATAAAGATGTCTTACGCAGCACATTTGTAATAATGAAACATGAACAACCTAAATGTTCATCAATCATAGCTAATATTGCATGTCAACTAAATAGGCTAGTGGGGTTCTTTACTTATTTTGATAAATTTGATACATTTATATGGTATGAATTTTATAAAGAATGTAGTAAGTCCATATGTATTATCATAAAAAGGTGGAACTGAGTAATAGTTTTGGAATATCTCTTCTAAAAAAATATATGCCAATATAATCCTTTATTTTTATTTGCACAAAAGAGATTATCCTGTAAAACACTCTTTAAATTGTATGTTGGGAATTCATTCCACATCAGAACTTACAAACCTACTGTATTCTTTAAGTGGCTATATTGAATGCCATTATAAATATGGATCATAATTTACTGAATGCTCCCCTTTTTATGGCAATGGGATATTTCCAAGTGTCATATCTATGCATTTTTACAGTAATAAACATTCCTATACCTGTATCTTGGCATAATTTTGCAAGAATAATCTACCAGATATTACAAAGTATTATAAAGCTATTTGAAAGCCTCAAACTAAAATAGCATGGTATTCGGATGATAAAAGCTCAGATCAGGGAATCAAAACAAAGAATATAAAAATATATCTATATCTGTCTATAACTATTTCATATATCTATATATCATGATATGAATTTACACAGTCATTCAGAGGATGTCATTCAGAGCGCAATGTGCTCTGGTGGCCAACAAGAATGTGTCAAAGCTGTAGTTCCTCCTGGAGGATCATCATATGCATGGAGCAGGAAACCAACACCTCTGACAAGAAGTTGCAGCTAATTAAGGAATATTGGGAGAAAGTGGAGTTGGAACTGAGATCCATCTGCAACATGTCCTGGAATTGCTGGATAAGTACAGTAAACCCTGGCTTTTGTAGACTTTGATTTAATGGACTTTGGATTTAACAGACAAAATTTATGGTCCATATGTCATATGTGAAAATGAACATTGTTAATTTTTAAATGCTTTTTACCAAGATTTGCTTATGATTAAATAAACAGGTTATTTTTATTTTTTTTATCCTCACCCGAGGACATTTTTCCATTTTTTGTTCAGATAGAGTGGGAGGGAGAGAGAGGAAGAGAGAGAGAGAGAAACATCGATGTGAAAGGGACACATCGAGTGGCTGCCACCCACACGACCAACCAGGGCCGGGGACAAACTGCAACCGAGGTACGTGCCCTTAGCGGGAACCGAACCCGGGTCTCTCTGGACCGCAGGCGGACGCTCTAACCGCTGAGCCAAACTGGCCAGGGCAAACAGGTTATTTTTTGTTATTAATTCAGTTATTTTATTTTTTCTAAATATGTTTTTATTGATTTTTTAGAGAGAGAGGAAGGGAAAGAGAGAGAGAAATATCGATGTGAGAGAGAAACATGAAATCGGCCATCTCCTGCATGTCCCCTACTGGGGATCGAGCCAGCAACCCAGGCACATGCCCTGACCAGGAATCAAACCTGAACCTCTCAGTCCATGGGATAACACTTAATCCACTGAGCCACACAGGCTGGGATAATTCACTGTCATTTTAAACACATTTTAGTGAATAGGCTATCTAGTCCTCCCTCGCCACTTTGTGCTTCAACTTTCATGGCTTTACTCTACTGTGGTTTTTTCAAATATATTCATTAAAAAGTTTATTGAGACAGTGAAAATGATACAGCAGGCACTCGGTTGTCTGAGTCAATTACACAACCCTGTATTACAATTAAAATTAAAATGACTATACATATGGACTGTAGGCCTATGTATGCGAGCACCCCCACAAATCCTTCAACACCAGGTGCAACTGCTCGACCACTCCGTGTGTGTGGGTAATAACTTTTTTCCAAAACTATTGGGTGTGGTGAAACCAAGGCAGTTAGAGCATGCTGATCACTGATTGGCTATCCTATCCTCTTCCTATCCTGGCCACTGATTGGCTCAGCCTCATGCAAGTTCATTTCTCTCATACGCGCTTCTACATCGGTACGCATGGGAAGCATCTTTGCTCTTGTAAGAGTTTATGATTTCTGAGAACTTTTACCTAAGCTACACAATGACTCCTAAACATGCTTCTTCTTCTAAGCCTTCTGACAATGAAACTAAGTGCTGGAGGAAGATGCTTACCACCCAGGAAAAGGTGAAACTCTTGGATATGATCAAAGATGGCAAGAAAATCATGGAGGTTTTCTGCCATTATGGCTTGAATTAGTCTACCCTTTGCTCCATCCGTAAAGATGAAAAGAGCATCCATGCAACAGCAATTGTCTCAACAAGGAAGCAAAGCACGTCGTGACAAGTTGTAATAAGTTCATAGTGAAAACAGAGTCTGCCCTAGCCCTTTGGATCAGTGACAGCCACAAGAAAAATATTCCTTTGGATTTGCTGGTCATCCAGGAGAAGGCAGGCAGCTCTATCAGTGCTTTATGGTGGATGAACCTCAACCAGGACCCTCTTCTGCAATGTTCATGGATTTCACGGCAAGCAAGTATTGGTTCGAGAAATTCCAGAAGAGGTATCATCTGAAGAGTGTTGTTCTCCATGGAGAAGCTGCCTCTGCTGACCAGCCTGCAGCAGAGGACTACGTGAACAACACATTTCAGAAGATCCTTGAGGGCGAGTATCATCCAGAACAGTTCAATATGGACGAAACAGGACTGTTCTGGAAAAGAATGCCTTCCCGCCCTGGTCTGTCTGGCTCAGCAGTTAGAGCGTCAGCCTGCAGTCCAGAGAGACCCAGGTTTGGTTCCTGCTAAGGGAACGTACCTCAGTTGCAGTTTGTCCCTGGCCCTGGTTGGTCGTGCGGGAGGCAGCCACTCGATGTGTCCCTTTCACATCGATGTTTCTCTCTCTCTCTTCCTCTCTCTCCCTCCTACTCTATCTGAACAAAAAATTGAAAAATGTCCTCAGGTGAGGATAAAAAATAAAATTAAAATAAAAAGAATACCTTCCCAGATATTCATTTTCAAGGGTGAGGCCAAGGTCTGTGGCTTCAAGGCATATAAGGATCGCATGACTATCGTTATGTGTGGAAATGCTGAGGAATTTTTGCTCAAGCCTGCCCTTATCTACAAGGCCAAGAACTCTAGGGCCCTAAAAAATAAAAACAAGAACCTGCTGCCAGTGCATAGGAGGCACAATGACAAGGGCTGGATCACAAAGCAGCTGTCATTGGACTGGTTCCACCAGTGCTTCATCCCCCAAGTCAAGCTGTATTTCACAAAGAAGAGACTCGAGTTTAATGTCGTTCTCCTCATGGACAGTGCTGGAGTTCATGTGCAAGACCTATCCTAGGATGGTGTGCAGATTGAGTTCCTTCTTCCCAAGACCACTTCGCTGATCCACCCCATGGATCAAGGCATTATTCATGCATTCAAGGCCCTCTACACTGGTGGCAGTATACCATCGCAACCTGTCTGAAGAACATCTAGGCCACATTGAAGGACATAAAGATGGAGACCTTGAAGGCCAGCTGGAAGATGTTGTGGCCTGAAATTGTCCACAACTACAGAGGATTCATCCCAGAGGATATAAGCAACTTGGCAGTAGATAAGGCAGTTAGGCGAGCCTGGATGTTGGAAGGAGAAGGTTTCGCGGATATGACCCGTGATGACATGGATGAGCTGCTGAAGACACATTCGGATTCCTTAACTGATGAGGATCTGGTGGAGATGACTAAGTCTGGAAGTGAGAAGGAAGAGCAGCCAAATGTTCCTGGGGGTCAGGAAGAGGAAGCTGGCCTTACACTTGAGCATCTCTCGCAAGTCGTGAGAACTATTAAGCTAGTGTAGGACATGATTGGCAAATGGGACCCACAAATGATGTGTACATTGCGGTTCCAGAATGCACTTGATGAAGCGATAGAACCCTACAAAAGCTCCTTACACATATGAAAAGACAGTGCCAGCAGCTGCCTATCACAACATTCTTCAGCCGTGCACCCAGACACCCACTGCCTATTCCTAGTGCTCCTTCAGCAGAAGACATCGCACCTGCTGAAGATACTGCACCACCTGAAAACTCCTACTGAGGTTGTGCCTTCAGAGGAGCAGTAACCTTGCTCTTCTTTGCTGTGCAGTACACCTCTTCATCTTCATCTTCATCTTCATCTTCACCGCTTCATCATTGAACAAGTTGCACTATTTTCATAAGTTAGTGGTTGTGTGTAAGAACTGTGAGTGTGTGTAATTAAATGTACAATAACAATAATGATATTTGTAACATGTAATATGTCTTATGAGAACTTTTCTGTGAGATTAAACTTTCCATACATACTTAGTTTTAATTACACAAATGTGTCTACATAAGTAAAAACAGGTAAACTAAGTTGTCATTTTTTTTAACATACACATTTGGAAAACCTACTTTATTATACAACAGACTTTTGGCTTTACTGGACACCCCCTCACCAGAATTAGTCTGTTACATCGAGGTTTTACTATATTTAGTAGCCAACACAACTAATCCAGATAGTAAGATCTTCTATCTAAAAATGGAGATTCTTTCCAGTACCTTACTGAAGTTGCATGTGGTGACCAAAAACAAGAGATAGATAATTCCCAAGGAGCATACCAAGAGGCTTTTCATATAAGAAAGAAGGAGATGCCCTGGCTGGTTTGGCTCAGTGGTTGGAGCATCGGCCTGCAGACCAGAGTCCTGGGTTCAGTTCCCACTAGGGGCATGTACCAAAAAGAAAGAAAGAAAGAAAGAAAGAAAGAAAGAAAGAAAGAAAGAAAGAAAGAAAGAAAGAAAGAAAGAAAGAAAGAAAGAAAGAAAGAAAGAAAGAAAGAAAGAAAGAAAGAAAGAAAGAAAGAAAGAGAGAGATATAGCCCACACACCCAATTCTTCTGGGGTTGGCTCTTAACTTTTCTGTATCTTACTATGATATCCTTAATAACCCTGATCTTGGCTGCCCACTGGCTAAAACGGCTTTTGATGAGGCCATTGAAGAACTCGATATACTGAATGAAGACTCATACAAATGCAACACTCTCATCATGCAGTTGCTTAGGGACAACTTCACATTATGGACATCAGTGCAGGAGAAGAATGTGATGTAGCAGAAGGGGCAGAAAACTAACTGCAGACAGAGTGTCATTCTTCTTCCCTCCAGAAACCTTTGAACACATCTCCATTCCTTATTCCATTTGGATTTCCTAGCAGGGGTGGGGAATGTCCAGCCCGCAGGCCACATAAGGTCCAAGAAATCAATACCAGCTCACACCACACACCTCACCAAATTAGCCTGACCAAATAGAGCAGGCTAATTTTTAAGTTGATAATTTTGTATGGCCTGCGAATGATGTTATAAATATCCAAATGGTCCTTGGCAGAAAAAAGGTTCCCCACCCCTGTTAGAGCAAAGAAACCCATTCATGTCTATGGTCTTTTTACACTGCAGCTTTTTACACTCCATTCCTTGTTTGTCTTGGCCTTCCTGGTGTGCATTTACTGCTGTAGAAAATTATTAATAACTTCATTTCACATAAACATAAGAAACTTCCAAACACTTACATAGAGGACTATAAACGTATCTGGCATTTAAGTAATATAAAACAATTCTGAAGATGACTGTGTTTTGTATTACTGTGAGGATATAAAAATGTAGTTAATTACAACTTAAAGAGTGTTTTACATAACTTAATTTCTACATTCCCTCCCTTACTCTTCTTTGGGGGTTTCCTTTCAGTAAGCAATGTTCCCTTGTTCTTAATGTATTCCTTTTTGGTAGGAATCCAGAAGTATTACATTGAATGGGAAAGCATTTGACATTTCTGGGCTGGGGGTGGGAAGTGTCACAAATTGAAATGCCTCCTGTGTCAGATATGATGGAGATCTTGTGTATATGTGACAACAGGGAGTTTCCTTATTCACTTTTGATTTGCTGCTGTTTGAGTTGATAATTTCCCTTCCTAATAAAAATTCATTTACACCTCCAAAAACAGAATACTGTACGTAACTGCATTTTCTCTTTTTCCTTCTTAAATTATTTTTAAAGCAAATGGATAAAATATTATGTATGCTATGTGTTGTTGGGCCCATACCATATAGAAATATAGTATACATGTAATATATTTGCCAGTAATAGTACAAAGGAGGTAGGTGGGACTAAAGCTATAATGGGCTAAGGATATAACCACAGATGCAGATGTAAAGCAATAATTAGAAGAATGTATTGTTGTGTTTGCAACACTGATTGATATTGTGTATAATAATTACAATGATGCATTTTTGGTTTGTAACATTGATATAGTATGTATAAAGCAAAATACATAAATAATACACAAAAGGGGGAAAGGGATTAGAGCTATGTAGGAGAAACACACACACACACACACATATCACAAGAATTGAGCTAGCATAAATCTGAAGCTAATTTTGATTAAGTTAAGATGTATGTAGTAAAACCCAGAGCAGCCACTGGAAAGAAAATCCAAGAAGTATAGTGAAAAAATCATTACTGCGGTTAAAATGCTACATTAGAAAACATTCACTTAATGCAAAAGAGAGTAGTAAACACACAAAAAGACAACAGACATACAGAAAACAAAAAATAAAATGGCAGACATAAATCCATATCAGTAATAATATTAAAGGTGAATGAATTAAACAATCTAACTGAAAGGCTAATGTTAACATGAAAGGATCATGTTAAAAAAACATGATCAGCCCTGGACGGTTTGGCTCAGCGGTTAGAGCGTCAGCCCACGGTCCAGAGAGACCCGGGTTCGGTTCCCGCTAAGGGCCCGTACCTTGGTTGCAGTTTGTCCCCGGCCCTGGTCGGTTGTGCGGGTGGCAGCCACTCAATGTGTTCCTTTCACATCGATGTTTCTCTCTCTCTCTCTGTTCCTCTCTCTCCCTCCCACTCTACCTGAACAAAAAATGGAAAAATGTCCTCTGGTGAGGAAAAAACAAAAACAAAAAAACATGATCAAAGTACATGTTGTCTACAGGGTATGTACTTTTAGATTCAAAGACACAAATAGATTGAAAGGACAAAATAAACTTTAAAACAAAAATATGTTACTATAGCCCTGGCCGGTTTGGCTCAGTGGTTGGAGCGTCAGCCTGCGGTCCGGAGAGACCCGGGTTCGGTTCCCGCTAAGGGCACGGACTTCGGTTGCAGTTTGTCCCCGGCCCTGGTTGGTCGTGCGGGTGGCAGCCACTCGATGTGTCCCTTCACGTCGATGTTTCTCTCTCTCTCTCTCTCTTCCTCTCTCTCCCTCCCACTCTATCTGTACAAAAAAGTGGGAAAATATCCTCGGGTGAGGATTAAAAAATATATATATATGTTACTATAGAAAAAAAAGAGGAATACTTTTTTTTTTAAATATGTTTTTTATTGAATTTTTAGAGACATAGAAACATCAATGAGGGAGAACATCAATCAGCTGCCTCCTGCACACACCCCCACTGGGGATTTGGCCCACAACCTGGGCATGTGCCCTGACCAGGAATTGAACCAGCAACCTCTTGATGCATGGGTCGATGCTCAACCACTGAGCCACACCAGCCGGGCAGAGAGATACTTTTTTTTTTTTATCCTCACCTGAGGTCATTTTTCCATTTTTTGTTCAGATTGAGTGGGAGAGGGAGAGAGAGGAAGAGAGAGAGAGAGAAATATCGACATGAAAGGGACATATCGAGTGGCTGCCACCCACACAACCAACCAGGGTCAGGGACAAACTGCAACCGAGGTATGCACCCTTAGTGGAAACCGAACTCGGGTCTCTCTGGACTGCAGGCCGACGCTCTAACCGCTGAGCCAAACCGACCAGGGCAAGAAGGATACTTTTTAATGATAAAAAAAAAAAAAAGGGCCCTGGCCAGTTTTTCTCAGTGGTTAGAGCATCAGTCCACAGACTGAAGTCATGGGTTTGATTCAGGTCACAGGCATGTACCTCAGTTGCGGTTCAGTCCCCAGCCCTGGTCATGCAGAAGGCAACCAATGAATGTGTTTCTCTCACATCACTGTTTCTCTCTCTCTCTCCCTCTCTGTCTGAAAATAGATGGAAAAATATCCTTGCATGAGGATTTTAAAAAATAAAATAAAATAAAAAAGTAATATATAACAATAATAAACCTGCATGCATCTAATAACAAAACACCAAAGTACATGTAACAAAGACAGGATTTCTTTCCAACTTTCAAGGAACAGGTACTTTCCATCTTATTATCAAAAATTATTGGATATAGATTAAAAGTTGAAAATGCTACCATTCATTCCTTCAGGCAAACATATCAATGCACAAATATGATAAAGATAAAAAAGAAAATCATATGATAAACTCAAAAACAACCTCTGATTTTTTACAAGATATTATTTTACATGTCTCTATGAGATTAAGGAAACTGCCTTATTTTCTTCATTGTTGCTCAAAATCCAGAGCATCATGTTCAGTGGTGTTTTAACCAGTTTCATATATTTGTCAATTATGTTATTTTCTGCAATCATTTTCTTTTTTTGATAGATATGTAATTATTGCCATTTTATTATCCACATTTTAATCCTTTTTTTTTTTTCTTAAAGAAGACCCCTTAACATTTCATGTAATGCTGGTTTGGTGGTGATGAACTCCTTTAGCTTTTTCTTGTCTGGAAAGCTGTTTATATTCATAGACTAAATGATAGCTTTGCTGGGTAGAGTAATATTGGTTGTAGGTCCTTGCTTTTCATTACTTTGAATATTTCTTCTTCTTCTTTGTTTTTTTTTTTGTTTGGTTTTTTTTTTGCATTTATCTTCAGATAGAGAGGAAGGGAGAAAGGGAGGGAGAGAGACAGAGACACATGGAGTGGTCGCCACCCACATGACCCCAACTGGGGTCAGGGACAAATTGCAACCAAGGTATGTGCCCCCAGCAGGAACCGAACCCGGGACTCTCTGGTCTGTGGGCTGACACTCTAACCACTGAGTCAAACTGGTCAGGGCACTTTGAATATTTCTTGCCAATCTCTCTGACCTGCAAAGTTTCTGTTGAGAAATCATCTAATAGTCTTTTCTTTTTATTTTTTTTATCCTCACCCAAGGACATTCTTCCATTTATCTTTAGACATATTAGGAGAAAGGGAGAGAGGGAGAAACAGAGACAGAGAGAGAGAGAAGCATCAATGTGAGAGAGACACACCACTGGTTACCTCCCATGTAACCCTGACCAGGGCCGAGGATGAACTGCAACTAATGTAGGTGACCTCGGCCAGAATCAAATGCAGGTCTCATTGGTCCGTGGGCCGACGCTCCAACTGCTGAGCCAAACTGGCCAGGGCTTTTTTTGTTTTTGTTTTTAAATCCTCACCAGAGGATATTTTTCCATTTATCTTCAAACAGAATGGGAAGGGGGGAGGGGAGAGAGCGAGAGAGAGACATCGATGTGAGAGAGACATCGATGTGAGAGAGACACATTGATTGGGTCCCTCCCATACAACTCCGACCAGGGCTGGGGACCAAACTGAAACTGAGGTCCGTGCCCTTGACTGGAATCAAACCCAAGATTCTTTGGTCCATGGGCTGGTGTTCTAAATGCTGAGCCAAACCAGCCAGGGCAATCATCTGACAGTTTTATGGGAGCTCCTTTGTAGCTAACTCACTGCTTTTTTCTTGCTACTTTTAAGATTCTTTGTCTTTAACCTTTTTCATTTTATGATGTGTCTTGGTGTGGGCCTCTTTTGGTTCATCTTCTTTGAGGCTCTCTGCATTTCCTGGGCTTCAATGTTTACTTTCTTCACCAGGTTAGGAAAATTTTCTGTCATTATTTTTTCAAATAAGTTTTCAATTCCTTGCTCTCTCTCTCTTCTTCCAGCACCTCCCATGATGTGAATGTTGGTAACTTGAAGTTGTCCAAAAGGCTTCTTAAACTATCCTATTTTTTTTTTTTTTTGCTGTCCTGATTAGATATTTTTTGCTTCCTTATATTCCAAATCGCTGATTTGATTCTCAGCTTCATTTTCTGTACTGCAGATTCCCTGTAAATTATTCATTTCAGTTAGTTAGTCTATCCTTCATTTCTGACTAGTTCTTTCTTATGGTTTTCATGTCCTTTTTTATGCTGTTGAATTTTTTATTCAGCATCCCTGTAACCATTGAACTTTCTTATAACCATTGTTTTGAACTCTGTATCTGCTAATTTGCTTGATTCCATTTCATTTAGTTCTTTTGTGGTTTTTTCACTTGGGACCTGTTTCTTTGTCTCATTTTGGCTGCTTCCCTGTGTTTGATTCAATGTATTAGGTAGTGGTACTACATCCCCTGGGATTGATAGAGTGGCCTAATGTAGTAGGTGTCCTGTAGGGTCCAGTGGCACAACCTCCTTGTTCACCTGAACTGGGCACTCCAGGTTTGTCCTCCTCCCCCATGTGGGCTAGGTACACCCTCCTGTTATAGTTGAGACTTGATCACAGTTGGCATCTCAATGGGAGGAATTTACCCCCAGGCCAATTGACTGTGAGAACCAAGGCCACCGTACAGGATCAGCTGTGCAGGGGCTCCCCACCCCACAGAGCAGGACTTACTTCAGTAGAGCTCTGGTGCCCACTGAGTCTATCCCTTGAACATGTCACTTGTGGAGGTGGTTGGGTGGTGCTTCAACATGGTTTGAAGCTGTCCACCAGGTACACTGTCCTCCTGGGAAGTAAAGGCCAAGGTCAGCCGCTGCCTGTGGTCTGCCCAGGGCCTCCCAGCATGAGCTACAAAGGGATCTGCAGATGGCTGCTACTTGTGCTGGGCTTGGAAGTGCTCAGGAGGGGCCAAGCTACAAACCAAGATGGTCTATGCCAGTGCCGGACCTGGGGCTACTTACCGAGAGTTGCGAGGCACACTGAGGCCAGATGCTGCTCGTTTGAGAGATTTTAGGAAAGTCTGAAGCACGAGCCAAGACAAGCCATTAGTATGGAAAGGCCCCTGGAAACAGCTTGGGTGGGCCCACAGCTGGGTGGGGCGGGGGGGTCTCAGAAAATCACCAGGGTGGAGCTAACAGCCGTACCCAGGTTAATGGAGACTCAGATACGGTGCCTGCCTGCTGGCTCTGTGGGAAAAGGGGTCAGGAAAGGAACAATGGCCTCTGTCAGCACTTCTGTCTGGGAGAAAGCTGCCCCTCTAGCTCTCACCCTAACACCAGACAATCCAGTTCCTCCCTGTATGTCCCTAGTACCTTTCAAGCTGCTGTCAGAGTGTGGAGCTCAGAGTGAGTGAGTCAGAGTAAGTCCTAAGTCCATGTGTGAGCCCTTTAAGAGGACATGTCTGGAACTCCAGCTGCCCCCTGTCTCACTCAGCCACAATCCCTGCTGGTTTTTACAGCCAGACGTTATGTGGACTTCTCTTCTTGGCACTAGGATCCTGGGCTGGGGTGCCTGGGTCCCCTTGCTTCTCAGGGGGGATGTCTGCAGCCGAGATATCTCTCCCGATTTTTATCCACCATGTGGGACTAGCTCATTCTGCATCTCTGATCCTCCTACTAGTCTTGATGTGGCTTCTTTATATCCTTAGTTGTAGGACTTCTGTTCAGCTAGATCCCAGGTGGTTCTAAATGGTGGTTATTCTACAGTTTAGTTGTAATTTTGATGTGGTTGTTGGAGGAGGTAAGTACTACATTTACTTACACTGCCATCTTGACCAGAAGCCTGCAATCATTTTCAAAATAAATGTAAAGTTATACTTTCAAATAGTAAATTCCCTTTGTTTTAATTCAGAAATGGAACTATTAGTAAGTAAATTTTGCTAGAGCAACTTGATGGAAATATATAAGGGCAGTAAAATAAAATTGTAGATACCACATAGTAATTTAGAAAAATTGTATTGTAAGTGAAAGTGAAAAATCAGGGTATAAATTAGTACCTATGTAATAAAATATCTCAGGGCATTGACAAAAATGGAACACAAAGTGAAAGAAAGATGTAGTTGATTGACATGGTTGGTCATTTCTTTCTTGATTAACTTACCCATATTCCTGTTATAATGCTGTACGATACATAAGGCTCAGACAAGAAAATTAAAAATAAGTAGCTTGAATGTGTGGCAGAATTAAGGCTTCCTAGAGCCCTAAAAGAACCCTCCCCATTCCTGCTCCAAAATCAGCCTGACCCTTCCATCAGATATACTCATATCTCTGTGTCTCTATTGTTAAAAACAAATCAGCTATGATATTTTGCCTGGCACTCACAGCTAGGTCTTGGTGCTCTCCTAATGGACACAGAGAATTTCACAAAGTATCACTATCACACAAGGTCACTCTGTGGAGCAAGACAAAACAAGACCACTCTAATCATGTCTCAGTACAAGAAAAATGAACACTGTCCAAGCCACAAAATGACCAAACTCGCCTATGCTGGATAAAGTAAGTGACTGCTACTTCTTTGTGAATCACAGCTTTGACCTCCTTCCCACCTTCCCTCCTTCTATGTAAAATATATTGAGATACCTAATGAGCCCTGGCCAGTGTGGCTAAGTTGGTTGGACACTGCCCCATGCACTGAAAGGTCACAGGTTTGATTCCAGGTCAAGGCACGTGCCTAGGTTGCATGCTCGGTCCCCAGTAGGGGGTGCACAGGAGGCAGCTGATTGATGTTTCTCTCTCATATTGATGTTCCTCTCTCTCTCAAAATATATATATATTATCTTCACCTGAGGACATTTTTTACATTTATCTTCAGATAGAGTGGGAAGAAGAGGAGGGGGGGAGAGAGAGAGAGAAGCATCGATGTGAGAGAGACACATCGACTGGTTGCCACCCGTACAACCCCAACCAGAGCGGGGACAAACTGCAACCGAGGTACGTGCCCTTAGTGGGAACTGAACATGGGACTCTCTGGTCCACAGGCCAACTCTCTAACTGCTGAGCCAAACCAGCCAGGCTCAATATTAAAATTTTTTTATTTTTTTATTTTTTATCCTCACCTGAGGACATTGTTCCATTTTTTGTACAGATAGAGTGGGAGGGAGAGAGAGAGAGAGAGAAACATCGACGTGAAAGGGACACATCGAGTGGCTGCCACCCACATGACCCAACCAGGGCCGGGAACAAACTGCAACCGAAGTACATGCCCTTAGGGGGAACTGAACCCGGGTCTCTCTGGACCGCAGGCCAACGCTCTAACCGCTGAGCCAAACCAGCCAGGGCTCTATATTAAAATATTTGTAAAAATAAGATACCTAATGAAAATTATCCCCACTTTATGACAGCATCTAATCCAGAGCAAAGACCCAATTTCTCAAAATCACTTCACACAAGCCCGTCTTTTAATAACACATTCCTACTAAGATGCCTCACTATTCACCCATGGTGGGTGTTCTCCCTTGTTATAATGAATTATAAACCCAGCTTATTCAACAGAGGTATGTTTCTAGTGGGTTTTGACTGGATGGCATTGACAGTTGGAACGGTCAAGTTGTTTGGTTAAAGGGTCTCTCTTTCCATCTTTCACCTGAAGAGGATGTATCAAGTTTTATTTTCCCCAGATAGATAGTAAATGATTCTCTTACAAAAGACAAATGGTAAGTTTTACACAACAGAAAAAGCAAACATGATTTTATTAGAATTGAGTTCCCTTGGTGATTTTCTTAGCCTGTTTCATTTTGAATAGAAAAAATTTCATAGCAACCACTTTTCCAGGAGCCCCCTTCATGCCCTTGTTTCTCACACTGTAGATGAAGAGGTTCAGCACTGAGAGTCGCCACTGTGAACATCACCACGCTGCTATATCTGTCTCAGCTGAGTGGGAGGAGAAAGGGTTAAAATACAGAAATACGATGGTGCCATAGGAGAAAACTGCGGCCAGGTGGGAACCACAGGTGGAGAAGGTTTTCCATCTTCCCTCTGTGGATGGGACTCTCAGGACAGAACAAGTGATAAGGACGTATGATACCAGGATGCAAATAAAAGGAACAATCACTATCTCTCAAAATCACGCCCCGCACCTTTCCCACCCTTCTTCTTCACCACCACCCCTGGCATGTTACCTTTGCCTTTCCCTCTCCTAAGCTCCAAGGGCCCTTCTTTTGCTTCTGTAACTTGTCTCCTGAGCCTCCACAGCCCAGCTGGCTCAATTTTACTACCTCTGTAACTTTCTAAATAAACTTTTTCTTATAATTTGAAAAAAAAAAAAAAAAAAGAATCATCATCTCATTGAGGTGTGTATCAGAACAGGAGAATTTCAGGAGAGCAGTAGCATCACAGAATAAGTGGGGGGGGGGGGGGAGGTGTTGTCTGCACAGAATGAGGCTTGAGCCATCAGCAGAGTATACAACAAAGCATCCAGGTTGGCAATGACCCACGACCGAGTGACCAACAGGTCACAGAGATGGTGGATCATCTTTGCTGAGTAGTGTAAGGGGTGGCATATGATGACAAAGTGGTTAGTTATAGGCCATCAGAGCCAGAAGGAAACTGTCCATATCCATCAACATGAAAAGAAAATAAATCTGCATAGGACACCCAGGGAAGATGGCCTGACTCCTGAGTATGTGATTGGCCAGCATCTTGGGGACAATGGAGAAGCAGATGTCCATGAAGGACAGGTTGCTGAGGAAGAAGTACATGGGAGTGTGCAGGTGGGAGTTCGTGCTGATGGCCCAGAGAACAAGTAGGTCTGCTAGGACCATGACCAGGTACATGTTCAGGAAGAAGATGAAAAGGAGATGCTGCTGCTGCTGGGGTTGCCTGGAGAGACCCAGGAGGAGGAACTAGGAGACATGACTGGTTTTCCCCTCTCATGGACCTGGAGTCAGATGCAGAGAAGAGAGGCAGGGGTCACAAATCTAGAAGCTAAGGATTTGGATGCAGCAACCCAAGCCCCAGCGATGGCCCTGTTAGTGAAACCTGTATTAGAGTTGTTCTGTCAGGATCCACCCCTAGTCCCGACACTCTCAATTTCCAACTCTCAGTCCTAGATGATGCTGATCCCACTGGACTCCGTTTTAAAATGTTATCAAATATAACATAAAAACAACACACAGGCACATACAGAGCCTTTCTCTGCCATTATATGTCTCTTTTAGTAGCTCAGAGATCAAAGAAACAGCCAATTATTACTGAGTTTATCTCACGCTCCAGCTGATGGATTCAGGACTCTTATCCCTGGATCTGGAAGGAGGTTCTTTAAAAAACGTCCCTCGTTAGTAAAGAAATACTGACATCTCCACTGTTATAATCTTACCTGGGAGAAGCTGTTGCCACTGCTATCAAGTGTTCACCTTTGAGGAACTGTCCAATGCCTCTCTTTATTATAAGGCTTGGAAAGTCTTGGAAATATAAGTAGTCCTGAGGAAGTGAGGAGTGGAAGTTCATGGCCTTAGCCCTCTGTGCAGGAAGGATGTTTGGGGAAACTAGAGATGGGTATTTATAGTAGCGTCCACTGCTGGAACCTAATTTACTGAGAACCTCATTAGAGACAAGAAAAAACAAATGTCCCACCTATTTTCTGGTCCCTGGGGACTCAACAGTGCTGACAAAGTATATTATCAAGTCCTAAGTCAGAACTTGGAGATAAAGCAATCTAGGTGGAGACAGGTCCCAGAGAAAACTTCCAAGACCTCATTGCATCATCTTGCCGATCTAGACTTATGTTTATAGATTTGATAATTCCATTATTAATTTTTTTCTTATTTTCTTAGTTCAGAAACTGGGATTACTGTAGTATTATCTGAGTGAACCTCTTTTTTTTTTTTCTGTCATATCTGGTCATTTACTGTGTAGAGATAGCAATATATTTTCAGATAGGGATGCTGGGGCGGGGACATGGCATTACAGAGTTGTACTTGATCTTTTAAAGCATTTGGTGTGAAGGATAACCTGTTTGTAATTGCAGGGAAAGATGTATCGAAGAGAGCACAGCATGCCATGACTGAGAAACTCCAGACTCCCAGAGTAGACTTTTTTTGGGATATCTTCCAAGCTCACAATGAGCCACTCTTTTCTGAGAATGGTCCCCTAATCCACAGAGTCCCAGGGCTGTGGGCTCCAGTAGCACAATTTACACTGCACCATCTCTTGTCCAGTGAGAACTCATCATTGGAGGAGAAAACTGGAAACCAAGGCTCAGGGTCATTCTCAGTATGACTTGGTTTGGATATGTAAAGCCAGAAGTTTATAAATCTCTCCTGACTGCCTCATAGATGGCGATATAAAAGACTATAGAGTAGAGCAAAATATACAAACACAGAGAGAAGCAGAGATGAGCTGGAGAGAGTACCGTAGCTTTCCAGTTCAGAGTTCAAGTCCTTTTCTGATGATTGGCTACACTGTGGCCTCACTCAGTTTTTAGTTGCAAATAACAAAAATCAAGTTTTGCTGAGCAAAGCAGAGAATTATATCTTGAAAATGATAATAGATACCTTTCAAAAACACTGAGCAGCTGGAGAACCAGACTCAGAATGTTACATACCAGCTACAATGGCCAAAATCATGCCACAGAACTGGTTTTATTAGCATACCAATGATTCCTGCTGCCAGCAAGCATAAATGTTAGGAGTTAATGGCTTTGGCCCTGGCCAGTGTGGCTCAGTTGGTTGGGCATCGTCCCATCCACCAAAAGGTTTCCAGTTCAATTCCTAGTCAGGGCACATGCCCAGGCTGTGGGCTTGATCCCCAGCAGGAGGCAGCTGATTGATGTTTCACTCTCACATTGATTTTCTCTCTCTCTCTCTCACCCTCTCCCTTCCTCTCTCTCTAAAGTCAATAAAGAAAACAAAACAAAATTTTTAAAAAGTTCATGGCTTTGACACAACTATCACTGGACATAGGTTGCCACCAGTAGGCTGCCACCACTGTTGCCCTGGGAATCCATTTTTGTTGCAATGGCTGCCATTGCTAGAAAAAGCTTCCCTTGGTTTGCCCTTCTTCATGTCAAAGGCTAAGTCAAGATATCTGATGGGTAGTCACATGCCCACATCTCAGCTGCAAGACAGGCTGGGAGACAAGTTATTCAGGGTTTCCTTATATAAGAAATTATGAGAGTTCATGCCCTGGCCAGGGATTACTTAAGCATTGGAAGGGGTTACAGAAGTTGAGAAGCAGAAATTTCCACTGAAATATAGCCCTCCAGTTGCACAACATTAAACACATATGCCTCTTATCAATTTACCTTTCAGCAGAAGAGAGATTTTTCTGGCCAAACATAAGGCAACTACCCTTCCTACAATAAAGGAACAACTGAAAATCCCATCAGTTACTGTATCCATGTCCACAATCAGGATCTCCCCTATATCAATCATGATCCCTTCAAGACCATCTATAACTTCTGAATCAGTCTTGAAAGTTAATAACTGTACACCCCATGTGTGTGTTGAATAGAGGGACAAATGGAGAGAAAAGAAGAAGAAAGCTAGCTAGTTATAATACATAAATATATACATAACAAAGGAAGGATGAAAATATGACTGGATGATATAGACTTCATTTCTAGAAGTAGCCATACATCCTTAGTTGACTATAATAATTTTTCTGATCCACAATCTAATTCATGCTCCCTTTGTCTTTACTCAGCATCTCAGTTGTTCAAGGTTATTAAAATCTGATATAGTAACCTAAACTTTTATGTTTGAGAGATTTGGTACCCTTTTGATCTTACCCATACAAGATTATCCTAATCTTTCATTAATTGCCTTCAATGGACATGACAATTCCAGAATCCTCTCAAGGAGATCTTTCCATCCATAATCCTCTCTGTTATCATTCTATAGCAGCAAAACTATTTTCTACTGGTATTCAAAGTCAAAAAAATATTAGAATCTCCTCTTTGGTCAGTTTATCCAGTAGTAAATAGAGCCCAAATTGGCCAGCAAGAAGTCTCTTCAGAGCCCAGTGTTGCTGGAATAAGAAGAAAAAGTTTTTAAGCAGATTGTTAGGTATTGCTTCTGCCTCTCATTTTCTTGGGCCAAAAATTCCTGGTTGGAAAAACGTTCAGCATATACTGGTATGAAACTTATACTGTATCCTGTAAAATAGACCCCTAACCTCACCTGTGCAACTGGTGCAAAAACTGAGTCTGTAAAAGATCATTTCTCTATTCAATAGGGTCAACTGCTTTTGGTGATGGTACAAGTAAATACCAATGAGCCCATGGACCCCAGCTTTATTCCTTATATAGCTACTCCACTATTGCCAAGTAACAAATAATCCCAAAATTTATCTATTTAAAACAGTAAACCTGTATCTCACATAGTTCCTGTGGGTCAAGAATCCGGTAATGAGTCCAGCCAGGGTGGCTCAGTGGTTGAGCGTCGACCCATGCAACAAGAGGTCGCTATTTCGATTCCCAGTCAGGACACATGCCCAGGTTGTGGGCCAAATCCCGTCGGAGGCATGCAGGAGGTGGCCAATCGATGTTCTCTCTCATCGATGTTTCTAGCTCTCTCTCCCTCTCACGTCCTTTCTCTCTAAAATCAATAGAGGAAAAAAAAATTTTTTTTAAAGAATCTGGTAATGGTTTAACTGACTGGTTCTGGATCAGGGCTTCTCATGAGACAGATGTCAGCAGGGGCTCAGTCACCTGAATGCTTGACTGTTGCTGAAGGATGTGCTTCCAATGTGCTCATACAGCTATTGGAAGCCTCAGTTCCTCACTCACATGTACTTCTCCATAGAGCTAACTTGATATATACTTGCAACAGAGTAGTTGGTTTCCCCAGAGCAAGTGATTCAAGAGAGCAAAATGGAGGCCATACTATCTTTTATAACTGAGCTCCAGAAGTCACACACCACCATCCTATTGTTTATTCAGTACTATGGACTGTGTCCCCACAGAAGTCATATGTTAAGATCCTAACCCCAAAAGTGGTGGTATTCGGAGGTGGGGCTTTGGAGGTGATTAGGTCATGAGGGCAGAGCGATCACCAATGGGATTAGTACAAGAATCCTAAGAAAGCTCTCTTGTCCCTTCTGCCATGTGAGGTTACACTGAAAAGACCACTGCCTATTGACCTGGAAGTGAGCTCTCACCAGACACCAAATGTGCCAGCATCTTGATTTTGGACTTTGCAGCCTCTAGAACTGTAAAAAATAAATTTCTGGTGTTTATAAGCTACTTAATCTATGATATTTTGTTATTGCAGCCCCAATGGATTAAGACAAAAAGTCAGCCCAATTCAAAGTGGGATTACACAAGATTATGATCATTGAGGGCTATCTTGGCAACTGGCTACCACTTCCCTTTTATTATAAAGTGAGGTTCTTTGTTAGAAATGATGTTTGTAGGATGCCATTCATCCCTAATACACATCCTATCAGTCTTTCAACCTCAGGTACATTCATTTCCCTTCCTGACTGTTTCTGAATGTTCTCAGATACTAATGTTCATGATAGGTTTTCTATCTATATCATCCCTCATGACTTTCATTATATCAACTTAAGTTGTAAGTGATGCCTGAAATGTCACAAAGATCCTGAGTCTGATTCAAACCTTAACATCTCCTTCAGGTTTGCAGTATAGGTCACCATCTGAAGAACAAATACACATACCAACATTGCCTCCTAGTCCAGAAATCTTGGGACACTTAAAGCAGCATTTCTCTCTCTCTCTCTTTTTCTTTCTTTCTTTCTTTCTTTCTTTCTTTCTTTCTTTCTTTCTCTCTCTCTCTCTCTCTCTCTCTCTCTCTCTTTCTTTCTTTTTTTTGGTATGTGCCCCTAGCGGGAACCAAACCCGGGACTCTCTGGTCCGCAGGCTGACGCTCAACCGCTGAGCCAAACTGGCCAGGGTTAAAGCAGCATTTCTCAAACATTAACATGCACAGAAATCACCGTTGGTAAAGTGAAGATTCTATTCAGGAAGTCTGGTATGGGGCCTGAAATAAAGCATTTCCACCAATCATGCAGGCAATGCCTGGTCCTCGGGTCACACTGGGTAGCAAGGGCTTAGCCCTTATTCTGAGAAGATTCTGAGCCACGTACATATGTTTATGCGCTGCTGGCTCCCAAGTCAACCTCACATTTTGAAAGGTATCAGATTGGAAGTCAGACCTGGCTTCCGACAGTCCCGGCTTGTGGACATAGGAGATGGAAATTCTTTTTTTTTTTTTTTTTTATCCTCACCCGAGGACATTTTCCTATTTTTTGTTCAGATAGAGTGGGAAGGGAGAGAGAGAGAAACATCGACATGAAAGGGACACATTGAGTGGCTGCCACCCGCACAACCCAACCAGGGCCAGGGACAAACTACAACCAAGGTACGTTCCCTTAGCAGGAACCAAACCCAGGTCTCTCTGGACCGCAGGCCAATGCTCTAACCGCTGAGCCAAACTGACTAGGGCGAGATAGAAATTCTTAACACCTCCCTAATCAGGAAGGGTGGACAGCTGGAACAGAGACCTAATGGACCGGAAGCTGGCAGCGTGTGGAAGGCTCATGGGACCCGCCAGTTGTCCAGGTTTGGAGGGCACCAAACCCAGTGTGCCTCTTTTTAAAAAAATACTCACTGGAGGATATATTTTTTTCATTTATCTTCAAGTAGAGTAAGAGGGAGGAAGAAGGGGGGCGGACAGGGACAGAGAGAGACAGAGAAACATGGACATGAGAGAGACACATCAACTCATTGCCTCCCACACGGCCCCCACAGGGACGGGGGACCAACAGCAACCGAGGTAGGTGCCCTTGACCAGAACCGAACCCATGACTCTTTCGTCCATGGGCTGATGCTCTAACCGCTGAGCCATACAGGCCAGGGCCCCAGTGTGCCTCTTTATGCCATTTCGGGATAAAAAAAAAGTCACCGCCACTCACTGCAGAGCAGAATCTCTGCTCCATGCTGTAGTTCCCAGCCCACAAGACTTCAGTTGAGAGTCTCCGCCTGCGGAGAAGGCAGTTACCACAGGATTCCGCCTCCCCCTATCTAATTGGGCAGGAGCACACGGGAAGAAGGGTGATGGTCCACTATTATTGGATAATTAAAGAAAGATCTGCAAGGGGCAGAGCAAGGAGAGCCAGGCAACGCTGCCTCTGATTGGTCCCAATTGAGGGTGCGTGCAGCTCTTCCAGGAAGAGGCACTGTTGTGTCCATCCCTTTTCCTCTCAAGGAGTGTGGGAGTCTCACGTGGAGAAAGTGGGGGAAGGGGGCGTAGAAGTGCAAAACTTAAGGGGGCCCTAAAAACTTAGTAATCAACATAAGTATTTCAGTTCAGTGACTTATAAAAATCAAATTAATACAAAAGTCTTTGAACAAAATATCAAATTTAAAGACAAATGAGGTTAAATTTAATGTAATATTATTGAAGACCTTCACTTGGCCCAGAGAAATTGTCAAATATGGCAATTCTCTTGGTTGAAACCAAGATAGGCTAAGAAGTAGATTTTGATTAATTTACTGCCACTAAAGCTGGTATGACATTAACAGCTTTATGTGTGACATAAAACACAGCCAGACATTAATTAAATCAGTGAAGATTTTATTCAGTGACTACTGACAGTAGGGGAAGGAGCTGAGCACCATTCTGATTTCTGCAGAGGTGACTGGGCATTAAAGGAAAAGCGAGGAAGCAGGGAGGGGGGATGGCAGTGGCGTTAAGCGCTCAGGGAAGTGGAAATTTACAAAAAGTGGGATGAGGGGGTTGGTCCTGGTGAAACCTATCTGGGTTTACCCTTATGGAAGTTAGTCTCCTACCCTCTCACAGGGAAAGAGAGGAAGGGGCCCTCTCTTCAGATGTTACTGGAACAAAGAGTAAATTCTTTTGGCAGCCTTGATTTTTTTTGAGGCAGGCACTTAAGGGGGGGCGGGGGGAGCTAGGGTCATCCTAGGGACATGGTCGTGAGCTGTTAGAAGCCATATTAGTGTTTGTTCAAGTCTTTTAGGCCAAAGTTGGGCCTGTTTGACAAGACGGAGGAGCCTGACTAGAGTTTGGTCAAGGAGGGAATCTTTTTCACTAGGAAGGGAACATTTTTAAGTATTCTGGTTTTGGTATAAATACTATATTGGAATTAGATATATGAGTTGTAATAGATCCAATTTTTAATTTTTCAGCTACTTTAAATGTTTTGAGAAAAAATTAACCATTAAAACAGCTGTGGGTGGTTTGGCTCAGCAGTTAGAACATTGGCCTGGGGACCAATTAGTCAAAGGTTCAGTTCTGGTCAAGAGCACATACCTGGTCAAGTGCTGTTCTTCCCCAGCACTGGTTGGGGTCATGCAGGAGGCAACCAGTCGATGTGTCCTTCTCATGTTGATGTTTCTCTCCCTCTCCCTCTTTTCCTCTCTCTCCCTCCCACTCTATTTGAACAAAAATGGAAAAATATCCTTGGGTGAGGATTAAAAAAAACAAACATTAAAACATGCATATCAGGCTCCAATATAACTTGGAAGCTCCAATATAAGGTGGCAGAGAACTGAGCCAACATCTGAGTCCCACCCCAGAGATTCTGATTTAATTGGTCAAGATTTGGTCCAACATCAATACATATACTGTCAGAGCTCCCCGGTGCATCCAAGATAGAAAACCACTTACGTAGATTCTGAGAGCATTTCTAATTAAGAAACGCAAAAATACTTTTTACATGTAGCTTTTCAAAGTGATCACTTAGAAAGGAAAAACTTGACCTTTATGCAAAGTGATTTGAAATACAAAATTAGAAACAAATATAATTACCTATTTAAATGAACAGGGTTTTACTGAAGTCTGAGTTCATTGATACGTATCAATTGAGAATATTTATATTTATTTTAAGTTCTTTGCAGACACTTTGATAAATAGTTGCTACATTTCAGTAAATTGGCAAATATTAATATGAATGGGAATGATAAGTCCATGGTACTTTCATCAGTAAGAGCATGTCATCCTGCCAATTATTTTTTGCAGGGCCCTTTCAAGTCCCCATTCCTCAGGCTGTAGAGGAAAGGGTGCAGCATGAGGGTCACCACTGTGTAAATCACAGTAGCTGTGTTGTCCTTCTCAGATGAGTGCAAGGATGAAAGGTTGAAATACACAGCAGTGATGGTACCATAGAAGAGGAAAACCACAGCCAGGTGTGAGGCACAGGTGGAGAAGGCTTTCTGTCTTCCCTTTGTGAATGGGACTCTCAGGACAGCACAGGTGATATGGATATAGGAAGTCAGGATGCAAACAAATGGGGTAATCATGATCAGGGCACCCTCAGTCAGAATCATCATCTCATTGATGTGTGTGTCAGAGCAATAGAGTTTCAGGAGGGGAGTCACATCACAGAAGTGGGGGAAGGTATTGTCTGCACAGAACAGGAGTCGAGCCATCAGCAAAGTTTACAATCAATCATTCAGGTTGGCAATGACCCATAACCCAGTGACCAGCAGAGCACAGAGCTGGTGGATCATCTTTGTTGAGTAGTGTAAAGGGGTAGAATATGGTGAAAAAGCAGTCATGGCCATCACAGTCAGAAGGAAATTGTCCATGTCGGCAAGGTCAAAGAGGAAATACATCTGTGTGAGACACCCAGAGAAGGAGATGGTCTGATTCTCGAGTTTGTGGTTGACCAGCATCTTGGGCATGGATGGAGAAGAAGCAGATGTCCACCAAGGACAGGTTGCTAAGGAAGAAGTACATGGGAGTGTGCAGGTGGAATCCATGCTAATGACCAGGAGGATGAGTGGTTTCAAAGTAGATGCTCAGGAAGAGGACAAAGTGGGGCTGCTGCCTGGAGAGCCCCAGAAGGAACTCAGAGACACTTGACTGGTTTGCCCCTCTCATGAGGCTGGGAGCCTGGGCCCAGAGACAGATAAAGAAGAAAAAAATAAAAAACCTGGAAAATGATGGTTAAGATGGGGCAGTTAAGATTGCAAGGATCCCTCCTTAATTTCAAATGCATAAAAGAAGCTGCAAAACTATTATTCTTGAGAGCATTTTAGATCTTGCTCCCCAGTACATATTGTCAAATAAACTCTAATACAAATTTATATATATATATTCCAAGGAGAAAGGCTGTGTGACATAGGTGAGGCATTAGAACTTTGCTCCCTGTGTGTTTTGGCCAGTTATGTCCCTCTTTGTGCCTCTATTACTTTATTAGAAAAATGAGGGCAGTGTGCTTATGCATGTGCAGACACTGAGAGACTGTGACAGTGGTTTTGTCCATAAATCCTTTGTATGTTTGAACTTTCTACCATGCCATGTATTTTCTTTTTAATTCTCACCCAAGGATATTTTTTCATTGATTTTTGAGATAGAGTGGGAGGGTGAGAGAGAAAGAAATATTGATGTGAGAGAGACACATCGATTGGTTGCCTCCTGCATGACCTCAACCAAGGCCAGGGACCAAATCACAACCAAGGTATGTGCCCTTGACTGGAATTGAACCTGTGACTCTTTGGTCTACAGGCTGACACTGAGCCAAACCAGCCAGGGCAATACCATGTATTTTTTAAGTGTCACAAAACATTATAAATATAAGAATATTAATAGAGACTTTAATATTTATAATGAGTGCTGTAAACATATGAGTAAATGATTACCATAGAAACTGACATGTAGCAAGAATATACCCTCATATAGGGTTCTGATATTATTGATGTCACAGGTGGTGTTCCTTTAGAGAACATTTTTCAGTTCCATTATCTCTAATCTGGACATATTATACATTCTTTACATGTTTGCTCTGAGGATGTTATCAGTGATCAATCACTAACTGCTCCCAGAGTGGTGATAATAATATTGCTGCTGCTGCCTCCTGGGCTCACAGTTTCAGAACACTGTATAGAGTTCTGAGCCCGCCCTTCTTGGCTATGTCCACTGAACTCTCTAAGTCAAACTTGTAAAATTAAAATGGAAATTATCTAGAGATATAAGCAGAAAGTCAGCCAGTTTGTGTTCATCACAGTTCAGGGTCTCATAAACAAGACAAATACGGTCATGACTAGGCAATCACAAGGATCTGCTTGATAATCTCAGAACTGCTCCTGCAGCTCCACTTAAAAGGACGTGGTGAAGTGTGCCCCTATACAGATTTACACCTTAACAAGTTACTGCTGAAGTCCCATTGATCTGACCCTTACCCAAGAAGAATGGCACTCTTCATAGTCACGAGAAATCCCAGGTCTGCTTTACTTTTCCAGATCCGGTTCCTACACCACTTGCTAATCAGGAGACCTGGGTCAAATGCTGCTTGGCTGCCATGCACTTCTGCCAGCAGTTCATGACCCTCCCAATTCATTCTCACTGTCACACTAACTAGTGTGTACACACTCTTCTCTGAGCATAAATCACAATATCATGAATCCAGCTAGCTAAGTTGGTTTAGCATGAGACTCTTAATCTCAGAGTTGGGGGTTTGAAACCTGCGTTGGATGTGTTTCCTTTTCCCTTGCAAGCTAGATGACAGAGAAGGGTGAGAAAGACAGGACTCTCTCCCAGATGGTGTGGGTCAGTGGTTAAGCATCGACCCATGAACCAAGAGGTCACCAGTTCGATTCCTGGTCAGGGCATATGCCCAGGTTGTGGGCCCAATTCCCAGTGGGGGGGAATGCAGGAGGCGGCCAGTTGATGTTTTCTCTCATTGATGTTTCTATCCCTTTATCCCTCTTCTTCCTCTCTAAGTATCAATAAAGAAAAAATATTTTAAAAATAAAAATACAGGGCTCTCTTTAAATACATGCCCAGATGTCTTTGAATGAAAGATATCTAAGTTAGCAAGACTTAGAAAGATATCCATAGTATTCTATCATTTAAAAAAGAGGAACAACCAGATATAATGTGTCTCCCGATGAAATGCTAGAGGCAATGAACATCACATCTGTAAGTAAAATTTTCTAATAGCCCCATTAAAATTTTTAAAGTGAAATTCACTTTCTGGCACATACATAATATCCTAGACTCACCTTGTCTTTTTCCTACCCAGATCCACAACCAGCCCTTTCTCTAAAGGACCGTTTATTTTTTTTAGTAGGGAATAGTATTTAGAAACCAAGATTGGTACTGTGTTGTCATTGATTACAGTTTTTTTGTTTATCTTAACTTTATTTATTTATTTATTTATTTATATCCTCACCTGAGGACATTTTTTTGCATTTATCTTCAGACAGAACAGGAGTGAGAGAGGAAGGAAGAGAGAGAGAGAGAGAGAGAGAGAGAGAGATCAATATGAGAGAGACATATTGACTGGTTGCCACCTGCACGACCCCAACTGGGGCGGAGGACAAACTGCAACCAAGGTACGTGCCTCTAGCAGGAACCAAACCTGGGACCCTCTGGTCTACAGGCCGGTGCTCTAATTGCTGAGCCAAACAGGCCAGGGCTGTTCATCTTACATTTAAAACAGCTTACTAATTTATCCTTGTTCCTTCTCAATCCTTTGCTCAATTCAGCTGATAGTGTAACTCTAATGGATCATAGTAATCAGACTTTTGTTCAAGGGCGTTCCTTCCCATTTCCATTCTTTCCCATATTTGGGAAATTCCTTCCTTCCTCCATTTAGTCTTGGTGTTAATGTTCATCACTGGGTTCCCAAATGGAATTTATTGGTTTATGACCCAGGATGATTAAAATATTCCCCTCTTTCATCCAGATTGGTTGGTTCATATTTGGGCATATGATTGAATACGGAATGCTCACAACCTTGCCTAGAGTTAAAATAAACACTGGCAGAGAGAAGTTCTATGTGCCCTGTGATTGCTAGTCTGGGAGAATGAGTTTGAAGCTACTGGAGGCAATCTTGCCTAACACATGGAGAAAGATAGTTTTCAGAATGAAGTCAAACAAGCAAACAAAGTAGAAAGATAAATACATGTCCTTATTTGGGTCCCTAAATCTAACCTTGCCTGAAACACAGAGGCTTTGCAAGAAGAACTTTGAACATTACATCAACCAATAGATTCTATCTCTCTTTAAGATAATACAAACTGGTTTTTCATCATGTGCAAACAATGGCTTTGCTAGTCCTGTGACCAGTCTCTCCCTACTCCACAGATCTTGGGGGGGGGGGGGGGCTTATTTTTGGAGATAGAGATAGAATGGACAGAACTTATTGTCTGATAGAGGTACGAGGGCTCATTATAGCCCTGAGGTTCCTATTCAGAGACTGGAGTAGGTGAATAATATTTATTAAGACACCATAGTCAGGCAAGGAAATCATTGTTTATAAATTAACCCAAAGTGAAATATTAGTTAGAGGAACACTCTGGTTTCCAGAGGATGGAGATTTTTGAACTTTATTTTCTTATTATTTTTTTTATCCTCACCAGAGGACATTTTTGCATTCATCTTCAGGTAGAACGAGAGAGAGGGAGGAAGAGAGAGAGAAACATCAATGTGAGAGAGATACATCGACTGGCTGCCACCCACACGACCCCAACCAGGGCCGGGGACAAACTGCAACCGAGGTACGTGCCCTTAGCGGGAACTGAACCCGGGTTTCTCTGGACCACAGGCCAATACTCTAACCGCTGAGCCAAACCGGCCAGGGCGAGGATGGAGATTTTATATATGATTCAGTTGTCACTTCTGATCAGGTGTTATGGTTTCTGTTAGTTACTCTTAAATATCATCAACTCAGGAAACTAAACTTTACAATGCATAAGATCAAAAGCTATATGGGCACCTTAAAGGCAGATTTTGCCTTCAGAACAACTATAGATACCAATTAGATTCAGGAATTCTCTATTCCTCATTGGCATCCATGTTCTCCCAATTTATAAATGGACTCAGCAATGGTTCCTGTTTTTAACCCATTTACCCACAAATTATAATATTGAATAAAAGATTTGCCCCCTCCCCTTCCCTTCTTCGCCACTTACCCTCCTCGGATCAATCAGCCGCTCGAAAGTGTGCATGTTGGTGGCTGGCAGCGCGGGCGGAGCTTGTACGCGCCCAGCAGCGGCAGTCGCGGGGGAGCGGGCGGGGCGCGGGCGGGGCGCGGGCCGGCTTTCTGGGCCTGCTACGCGGAGGGCGGAGCCTCGGGAGGAGGACCTGCAGGCGGGAGGAGCGCGCGGGTCCGGAGGTGCCCTCCCGACCAGCCCAGATGGCTCAGCTACAGCAAGATGTGGAAGATACGAAGGTTGCCAAAGTGCTTGGGAAGAGAAAGAGCAAAGTGGGCTCAGCCCATTCAGAGGCTGAAAATGGTGTGGAAAAGAAAAAGAAAGTCTGCAGGTCGCCAACAGCCCAGTCTCCCACCCCACCTAAGAGACCCAGTCCCCAGACCAGAAGAAAATCATCTGCCTGTGGTCAAAACCCAATTTTGATGGTGCCTCTTTAGCAAGTGATAAGAACGACTGGAAAAAAAAAACACAAAAATGACTCTAAGACGAAAAGAAAGAACTCTTCATCTTCCAGCTAGTACAAGGCAAATAAGCACTTTCACAAGTTGTTTCTTTTTCTTTATATATATATATTTTTTTTTTCTTTATTGATTTTTAGAGAGAGAAGAAGGGAGAGAGATGGAAACATCGATGAGAGAGAACATCGATTGGCCGCCTCCTGCATGCCCCTCACTGGGGATTGGGCCCACAACCTGGGCATGTCCCCTGACCAGGAATCGAACCGTTGACCTCTTGGTGCATGAGTCGATGCTCAACCACTGAGCAACACCGCCCCGCACAAGTTGTTTCTTGATGTCCCAAATGAGGAACCACTGAGGCAAAGTTTTACCTGTGCTCTCAGAAAGAACTATTATACCAAGGGAAAGGAAGCTCTTTGTATCAGAAAACTGGATTTGTTTTCATTCCAAGGCCTTTGGAAAAGACATTAAGTTCTTTATGCCGGCTCTCTCGGTAACCCTAATAAAGAAAACCAAAACTTCTCTTCTGGTGCCAAGTGCCCTGATGATAGCAACAGTCACAGACAGATACACATTTGTCTTCTTACTCACCAAAGATTCGACTTATAAACTACTAAAATCTGTGTGTGGACACTTAGAAAATACAAATCTTAGTAATAGTACCAATTTATCTTCTCTTGAAAACAGTTTCCAGGCAGACTGCCCTTCATCTCTGCCTCTGGGTTTCAATGATGAATTCTCAGGTCTGGATGGATTGGTTCAACACAGAAAGCAAGACATAGAAGGAAACAGAAGTTCTGGTTCTCAGACTCCCAAATCCGAGAACTCTAGAAATTTCCATGTGACAGAATCTCAGACAGTTCTGAATGTCTCCAAAGGAGAAGCAAAATCAAATAGGGCAGATGCCCATGTGAACAGAGTACCTAAAAGGAAAAGCCAAGAGTCTCCCTGCACACCGTCAGTTGAACCATTGGAATCTTATACAAAATCAAGTCTCAGAAATGTCTGACTCTGCCATATTCTTATATTCTACACAATTGTTGTCTATACATTAATCATCTCGACCGTCTACATGAGATACAGAATTAATACTCTGGAGGAGCGGCTGGCATCACTGACCTCCATTGTGGAGACTATCATACTGAACAGGCAGCACTATCCGGCCTGGGGTCACAAGTATTAAATGTGGAGGTCCCCTGCCAAGATCTTTCAGGTAACATAATGAAATTAGAAAAGATACAGAACAATTTACAAAAGTTGCTTGAAAATGGTGACTGACAGACCAGATTGCTTGGACCAACATGATACCTGGCACTTCCCTTTGATGAAGGTGCTTCCAGAGGTGTTCTGGTGGAGCGCTCCTTGCTGGCCAGAAGAGCTAGCAGAGAGGATCCCCAGCCATGTTTGCACTTGGAGATCTCCAGCTCAGGAAAGGGGGGAGGGGAATACTTGTGGTTCTTTTTTTAATTTTTTTAAGTTTTGTAAATTTTTATTTATTTATTTATTTATTTATTTATTTATTTATTTATTTAATCAATCCATACCTGAAGATATTTTTTTTCCTCACCCGAGGACATTTTTGCATTTATCTTCAGATAGAGCTGAAGGGAGAGAGGGAGGAAGGAAGAGAGAAACATCAATGTGAGAGAGACACATCAAGTGGTTGCCACCCACACGACCCCAACCTGGTGAGAACAAACTGCAACCAAGGCACCTGCCCTCAGCGAGAACTGAACCCGGGACTCTCTGGTTCTCAGGCCGATGCTCTAACCACTGAGAAAACCAGCCAGGGCTAAGTTTTGTAAATTAAAAAAAAATGTTTTTATTGATTTCAGAGAGAAGGGTAAGAGAGATAGAAACACTGATGAGAGATCAATCCGCTGCCTTTTGTACACCCCCTACTGGGGATCCAGTGGGCAACCTTTCATACGTGGGATGATGCCCGACCAACTGAGCCACATCTGCTGGACATAATTTTGATACTTGTGCAATAAAAGTTGACCTGGACACTCTGAGGAAGTTTTCAGTGCTGCTGCCTGAAGAAAACAGAACCATCTCAGGAGGTCTCAGGAAGGACCTGGTGGACATTCTCTTGGATGACTATGGTTCAGTGACCATTGGGACTGTATGAGCAAACACTCTCCAAAACATGTCTTTTCAGTCCTTCCCACCCTCCTTTACACTCCAGCCTTCAAAATAAAGGATATATCATGTGCCAACAAACCTGATATGGTCCTTTAAAGAATTAGCTATAACTCTCCAAGAGGCAATAAAGACATCTAATGGACAGACTTGCTTCAAATAAATAACACCAACATTGATTTTTTTCTCTTCTACTATTATGTTCTGTTTATCATCTGTGTATTTTAATTTCTCAATTAAAAATTGGCAAGAATATTGGGCAAAGCAAAAACCATCCCATTTGTGCTTTGTTTTGTCCCTCTAACTAATACTTAATTGATTTCCACGTATCCCAAGTCAAAAATCTGTGAGACATGGGACTGAAGTACTAAATAAACTTATGTTGAAATCAAAACTAATCTTTAAACCAAAAGTATACCCAGCCAGTGTAGCTCGGTGGATTGAGCGTCATCCTATGGACTGAGAGGTCCCAGTTCAATTCCCAGTCAGGGCACATGCCCGGGTTGTGGGCTCGATCCCCAGTGGGTGGCATGTAGGAGGTGGCCGATTAATGTTTCTCTCTCACATCGATGTTTCTATCTTTTTCTTAAAAAAAAAAATCAATAACAACATATTTTTAAAAATCACTGTTCACATATGAAGATAAACATGTGGCAATATTACTGAATGATATTTATTCAGAACACAGATGATTGAACAGAGAGTAAAGGATGTAAATGTCACTTAATACCTTAGTTTCCATCTAGTGGACATGGTCCTATTTCAGTGCATTAATGAGGTTAGTGGGTCGCAAAGTTTTTAACACAAATTATCTCATTTAATCTGCACAACTCTACAAGGTGAATATTATTTCTCCATTCTACAGATGATGAAATTTTGTGATTCTGTGAAGGCTGGTAGCTTTCTCAAGGTTATACTATTGTCAATGATGGATCTAGGGATTGAGTACAGATCTGTGGGAACCCAAAGTTTATTCTCTTAATCTCTATACAGCATTATGTATATTTCCCAACTAGATACCATTCTAGCTCAGGTGGGGGATAAAATATAGGATTATGAGTTTTCTCTAACAGAAGGGGTGTTGCTAATGATTAACCCTGCATCATTTCCAACGTTGTCAAGTCCTGAAAAAGCAATTATGTAATTCCAATGACAGGTCTTTATTATCAATGTTGGATCCAAAATTGCCCAAGGAGAAGGGACAACTACTCTCCAATTGTCTCTAATGAGGCTCTCATGGGATATGGCCCTACTGGCTGTGATTCCCCCAAACATCCTTCGTATACTAAGGGAAGAAGACTTAACCTGAAAACCCCACTGAGAGTCCCTCTCCCTCAGATCTATAATCTTTGGCCAGGTGTGGAGAAGTGAAGCAAGCCTGGGACTTCTTGGAACTGTGAAGAGTGCCATTCTTCCTGGGTAAGGGTCAGCTCAGTGGGACTTCGTCAGTAACTGCTTGTTAAGGTGTACACAAATAAAAGTTTAACAAAATAACATTATGACAGAGACAGTTCCTCCAGGGAAATATAACTTGACAGTCAGCCTCGGAATCTGTGGGAGTCTTTGGAAGACAGAGAAGATTGGGTCTGGGCTGTGACCCTAGCCCACGGTTACCTGGAAAGTGAGGAAATGTTCTACCTTTATGGAAAGTAGCTCTCTGTGATGGAAACCCCTTAACATTCAAAGTCAGCTGCCCAAAAAGAGGCCTCTCACAGCCTGATGTTCAGAGAGGGCACAGGACCCCTGTTTCAAAGGTGTGGATCCCAGGACTAGTTCCCTGCCCTTGCTCTGAGAAGCTTTCCCCTATCTGGGGTAGTGGAACCAAGGCAGACCAGGGAGTGTCTAGTTGAGGGGTTACAAGAAAATGGAGAGAGGAGGAGGAGGAAGAAAAGGGGGAGACAAAAAGGGGAAGAGGGCCTCTGCTGGACTCTAAGTGCGGTCGCCCCATCCCTCCTGGGTAATCATGGCCTGTAACTTGCTGGACACTTAGCAAGGGGTGTTTGAGTCTCACCTGAGTAATTAATGGCCTTGAGCCCTCAAAGGTGCATGACTGTGGGAGAGCGTGGCCTCTCACTGATTTTCTCCCCTTCAGGCCTTTAACTGACCCAAGCCCAGGGCAGAGAGCCCTAACCCAGGGGTGTCCTCATTCTCTGGACCCTCAAGACTCCAATTAAAATTTATAGGCATCAGGAACCATCTTGAGGCTTTTAAAGATTTTCTTTTAATTCCTTCTTGTAGTGTTGGGTTTGATGGCAAATAGCTGAGACCTCTGGGCAGTCCCTAGATCTCTATGAAAATGTGTTTTCGTTTAAAAGGGGGGGACTTGTTGGAGATTTGAACTCCGGACTTTTCACACCCTAAGCAAGAATTTTAACCCAGACCAACAAGCTACCCAAAGTTCTAGGTCTTCTCTATAATGGCATGGCTCTGTAGGGATGGGATGGGTGGGGCCAGTAAAGTGACATGGAGACTCTGGTTTCACACCCATAGGGAAGGGTTCAGTTCCGGGGTCTGTGGGTACAGAGAGAGCCCAGCCCTCCCCTCATGGATAAAATTAGGATCAGCCCCCGGCACGCCACCCATTCCCCCATCTGGTGACTCCAGCGCTGACAACAGGGAACCCCGGCTGGGAAGGGCAGCTGGCCCAGCTGGCGATCCGATCCGTGTGTCCCCGCGCCTTACTTGGGTCACTTCGCAGACACTCCTCTCAGCTGTAAGGGCGCTGGGGATGCGGTAGGGCAATAGCAAGCCAGAGCTCCCTGTCCGGCAGGGCAGCCTTGAGTGTCCTTTCAGCCTCGGTCACTGGGACGCCTTGGAAAGGCTGCACCCCTGTGGATGCTCACTAAACGCAGCCTTCGGAGTTTCTCAGGACTCCAACCTCCAAACCAAGGAAAAGAACCGCCCAGCCCAGCCGGCATGGCTTAGTGGACTGAGCATGCTCCCATGGACTGAGAGTTTCCGGTTGGATTCCTGGCCAGGGTTGTAGGCTCTATCCTCAGTGGTGGGCGTGCAGGAGGCAGCCAATCACGTTTCTCTCTCACATCTATCTCTCTCTCTCTCCAAAAAATCAATAAAAACGTATTTTTTAAAAATCCTCACCAGAGGACATTTTTCCGTTTATCATCAGACAGAGTGGGAGGGAGGGAAAGAGAGAAACATCAATAGGAGACAACGAATTGCCTCCCCCACGACCTGACCAGGGCCAGAGTCCAACTGTATCCGAGGTGCATGCCCTTGACCAGAGTCAACCATCCACTCACTGGTCCCAGGGCTGACACTCTAACTGCTGAGCCAAGCTGGCCAGGGCAATAAAAACATATTTTTTAATTTTTTTTTTTTTGAAGAACCACCCAACATGAGGCTCCAACTTTTAACCCTGAGATTAACAGTCTCATGCTCTACTGACTGGGCTAGCCAAAAGTCCTAGTATGTATTATCCTGTCTAACTTTTTCTAAGTGTCTGAAGACGTTGGGAACTAGATTAAGATAATGAATTGGATCTGGGCACTGGGGGGCAGGTCAACAGCTAAACCTTCCCCACTCCAACAGGGGTGCTCCCAGTCCAAGACTCTCTTCACCAGCCATGGCCTCTAGCTGAGAAGCCCTGCCGCCACCCCCCCTACCCTGCCCCCTGTGTGTCCTCTGACAAAGTGTGTCCTCTGGTGAATCCATTGCTTGACTATTTACTGGTGGGCATGGAGTGGGGCTGTAACCACATAGGATCATATAGTCTTGGATCAACAACACACCCACTACTATTCTTCAAATGCTTGGATTTCCTAACTACACCGTGTTAGCAGGACCAAGTTTTCACGTCTGGGCTCCCCCACCCACGCACAATCCAAGACCCAGAATAGGGCGGAGGGGACCCGGATCCCGGTGGTGCTGGGGCTCAGGACCCTTAGCACCCTGAGCTGGAGCTCCCGGAACTCCTTCCCGACCTTGGGCAGGGAGAAAGGGGAGCATCAGGAGCCATGCTTAAATGAGGGGTGACCGGCTGGTGAGGAGGCAGCCTAGGGACGTCTGCTGCACAAGCTAGGCCCACACCCATCGCCTCGTCCCAAGCTCCCAGTCCCTCTCGCAGAGGCCCTGGCTTCTTGAGCTCCCGACTGTTAGGGGAGCCCCAGGTTGGACGTTTAAAAAGCATCCAGCATCCGACTAGAGAAGAGTGGGTGTCTGATGTACAGAAGAAGGAACACCTAATTCGGACTGACAAGGTAAGTGGCTTGTCTGGAGACAAGGTTTTGCGCTTTGGAAACTATAGCTGGCGGATCTGCATAGGGAGGAGACTCCGATTTCAGACCTGCCTGGAAGGCAGCTCCGCACTCCCAGAGCCCACAAAGTGGGGAACAGCTCCTGCGTCCCCGCCGGGTCGGCGTCGCCCGCCGTCCTCGGCCGCCGCCTCCACTCTGCGCTGGGACAACAAAGATCCCCAGGCCAGGACGTCCGTGAGTCCCCGCGCCGCCTGTCGGTTACCTCGCAGGCGCTCCCGGCTGAGGTGAGCACGCTGGGGACCCGCTGGGACAGAAGCCTGAGCGCGAGGAGTTACCGGTCGGAGGTGGCAGGTGAACACTCAAGAGAGGGGCGACAGTGCGTGGAGGTCCTGGAGCCCTGATCATTTGGGACCCCCGCTTTGAGAAACGCCGCACCCCCACGGTGTGGCACATAGGGGTGCTGACCAAAAGCCTGCAGTGCATGGAGGAAACTACTACCGTCGCCTCTGCTCTTCCCAGCTCCGCTTCTCCCGGCTCCGCTCCCCACCCTCCACCCTCACCGCAGGCAAGATCAAAACCAAGAACATGAGCTTCGGACGGACCTGGGCCCTCCAACCCCAGAGGCTGGGAGGCTGACGTTGAGTCTTTCGTTCTATGAACCAAACCAGCAGGCCAGCAATGGTCCTGGCCTCAGGTGCCCTACAGTGGCCTGGCACCGGGAGAGGATGGCTCCGGGAGCGAGGTGAGTCAGACTACCAAGGCCCGGTACCAGGCGGGTCAGCAATGCTCTCCCAGCTCACCAGGGCGAGAAGGCGGGTCCTCCGGTGTCCAGATAAAGTGTGAAGTCCCACCACCCCTCTGATCCTTGGTGCTAATTTCTTTGTTCAACGAGGACGGCCGGGAGGCCTGGGTGGGGGGTGTGGTTGGGGGGCACTGAAGTTCTGCCCGTGGAAGCCCGAGCCTGCAACTAAAACGCAACTTTAGCTAAGAGCAGGTAGGATTTAACCCAGGATTTGAGAGGCGATAATCTCGAACTCTAAGAGATCTATACTCCTAGAGCAACCAACTAAGCACTTCCCCTACTCATAACCTCATAACCTGTTTTCCGGAGTCGGCCCCTCTAACGGCGGTTGGCTGGTAGTGCGAGATCCGGAGCTCAAGGAATGCTGCCTGCGTCACTAGGTCCCCCACCCTAGTTGTGCCAGCAGGAGCCTCCCCACAGTGGGTGGCCTATCTTCGCTGAAGACTCCGAAGGGGCCCTGGCTGGTTTGGCTCAATGGTACCAATGAGTCCCGGGTTGGATTCCGGTCAAGGGCACATACCTCAGTTTCGATTGTCCCCAGCCCTGGCTGGTTGGGGTCATGCAGGAGGCAGCCACTTGATGTGTCCCTTTCACGTCGATGTTTCTTTCTTTCTCTCTCTCTTCCTGTCTCTCCCTCCCACTCCATCTGAACAAAAATGAAAAAATGTCCTGGAGTGAGGATTAAAAAAAAAAAAAAAAAACTCAGAAGGAGAAAGAGGGACTCATTTGGAATTTGAACCCAGGACCTCTCTCACCCAAAGCATGAACCAGACCCCCTAGACCAGTGATTTTCAACCGTTGTGCCATGGCTCGCACACTAGTGTGTCACTAGGATTTTTAAAAGGATGCAATACCTGTTTAGGCAGGGGCACTGTCCTTTTTCTCTTAGGTTGTCAAGAAAGAAAAAAGACAACAGCAACAGAACAATAGCCTCCATAGTGAATGAATCAAAACTATTATTTTATATCAGCAAATATATATATATATAGTGTGTGTGTGTGCAGAAGAATATTAGTAATTAGTTTATGTGTGCTATGAGATGAAAAAGGGTGAAAATCGCTGCCCTAGACCAATGAGCCGCCATGCTACACTTGCTTTGCCCGTTTCTTTTTCTTTGTCCTCCTGCAGCTGACAAGGGGAAAACGTACCCAATCAACCTGATAACTCAGTTAGGAAGCGCACCTGTAACTCTGGCTCCCTGGGTTCTGGCCCTCCGATCCCACCTCAGGTGAGCAGCTGAGCTGCTGCAACTCTCTGATATCTGGAAACTACCCACTTATGCCTCCTGCCAGGATGACTTGTCTCTCCCTGGGCTTCCCCAGTGGAGGAAAGAAGAGTCAGTGTCACAGCCGTGGCCCAAGCCAGGCCTCTTCCACACCAGGACCAATCCTCTGTACCCAATAAGCAGCACCTACCCTCCTGGACTGGAGGCCCCTATTTCTTGTGGGGGAGGGGCTGGGGGGCAGGAACAAAGCAGACACTGGAATTTCCAAACTACTAAACATTAGGACCCCTATACGCCTCTACTTGATCAGATCTGGACAGTGTTGCTGAGCAAGAGGTTAGCAGCAAAAAGAGTTTCCGTGGGTGGCTCATTTGTCCAAGGGAGGATTCTCGCTTAGTGTGCAAAGAGGGTCAGATCCTGGAGGGGTACAGTTTTCAGACTTTGTCTTTTAATTGATGATAACCCTTGTGGGACTCCTTTCCCAGAGCCTTTGCTGACAAGGAGCGAGAAAGCCCTGTGGTTGGCCTGAAAGGTCCTTGCCTTGTCCTGGGATTGGGTGGGTGAACTGCTACTCTCCTGGCCCTCCAGAAATGGAAGTTCTTTGAAAGCAGATCTGGATTCAAGGGGCAGACACCTCTAAGAGCTGAAACCCAGTATAGCTTCCTGCGGTGAGCGGGCATCTGCTTTTATTATCCAGACAGTAGCCGATGCGCCGGAGCCCGGTCAGCTTCTCCGCGGACCTCGGACAGGCCTCCGCGCTGCGTGCGCGGTTGAATCGGTTTGAGGTCGGGGGTCGCGGATGCGAAGCCCCGGCGCCCGACATTCGACGTTCGAGGAGTTCTGACGCCTGTGTCTGCTGTAGCATGGTTCTGGGTCCCAGCCCCAAGGGCACCGTGGTGGGACAAAGTGCCCTGGAGCTGGGGTGGGGCCGGGATCTGAAAAGACGGGGGTGGGGGTGGGGTGCTGGTACTCCACGCCTGCGCTGCGCCCTAAACAAAGGAACCAGAACAGCAAAATGCTGGAACGGTTGTCTCTGTGAACGCTGGGCCCCTTGCCCCTTCGGCACCTTGGGCGCCGAGGGACACCTTGAGGTACCAACCAGCTCTGGGCATGAACAGTGTAGAACGGGTGGGGGATAAGGGCGGAGAAAGGAAGCTCGCGCTGGGCAGCGAGCCCAGTGGCCTAACGGAGGAGGCACAGGGCTTACGGGTCCCACTCGAAGTACAGAATGCTTTGGCAGCCTTGTGCTGGGTGGTTTCCGTCGCCAAAGACTGATTGTCAACTACCACTGAAAGCTGCACCTCCTAGGACTCCCATGATTGGGGATGGGGGTTTCTTTACACTCACGAAGGTTAGAAAAGAAAGAAACAGGCTTCCCTGGGTGTTCCCATCAGGAGTGATGCCATCCCCAACCATTAGAATTCCCGACCTCTGAAATGGCCAGAAATTTTACCAAACACTCATGAGCACTTATTACCGGCCACAGTGCAGTGCTAAGCTTTTTTGTATTTTTTTCCAAACAGAACTCATAAATGCTTGTGGTACAAGCTGCTACCGTCCTTTTTAACAGATGATGAAAATAAGACCCAGCTGGCTAAACCTCTCATCCACAACTTGGGGTGGGAGGAATGAGACGCACCCTGTTTCGGTACCTAAACCAGAAGAGAAAGTTTTTACAGTTATGGGCTGAGTGCACATTTGATCCCAGGACCTCTGTTCCCAACAAGGAGAATCATGCCTCTGGCCCAGCTCAGTCCTTTATTGTGGGCCACAAACATGAGCCACATCTGCCATTTAAAAGTGACTAGAAGGCCTGGCCAGTGTGGCTCAGTGGTTGAGCATCGAGCCATCCACCAAGAGGTCGCCGGTTTGATTCCCAGTCAGGGCACATGCCCAGGTTGTGGGCCAAACCTCCAGTGGGGGGCATGCAGGAGGCAGCCGATTGATGTTCTCTCTCATTGATGTTTCTCTCTCCCTTCCTCTCGCTAAAATCAATAAAGATAAATAAACAAACAAACAAATAAATAAATAAATAAATAAATAAATAAATGTGTGTGACTGGTAGTTACCCCACCTGTGTGGCTTAGTGGACTGAGCATCATCCCATGGACTGAAAAGTTCTTGTTGGATTCTTTTTTTTTTTTTGGTGAAAATGTTTATTTCTCACAGGACACTGTTCCCCAGCCCCCCATCAACAAAGGCGCAGTTTTCGGAACTGCTCCCTTCATGAGCCCCACTGCGGCTGGCGGCAGGGCTCTGCTCACACAAAGTTCTGAGCAATGGCCAGCACCTTGGAAAACTCGCCTTCCCTCTGGCGCAGGCTGGTAGGGATGGGTGTCTTAATTCGGGTCCCCACAGGGTTCCCATTGTCCTCAATGAGGACCCCGTTATTGGAGTCAAACCTAGGGGTCATGCGAGGACCGGGCATGCGATGGCCCACAATGAGCGCCTTTTTCTTCTGTCCCTTGATGGCCAGCAGTATCCGGTCACCCACCTTGCCCACCCCACTCTTGTTATAGACGTGGATGCAACGAGGAGGGCGGTGGTATGGGGTGTTGCCCAGGGCACTGTTGTCCACCACACGCACCCGCGTCATCTTCTGAATTGCTCTGAGGGTCCCGCTGGTGCTTAAACAGCGCTGGCTGAGTGCTCTGCTCACGTGGGTGAAAGGACCCCACAGCCCAGGAAAGAAAGCCATGGAATCCCCAGAGGGCAAACCCGCTCTTGCCGCCCGGGAATATCCCGCCGCGGGCCCCACCGGCCAAGCGCCGCCTCCCCTTGCACCCCACGCGGCCTTTGTTGGATTCTTTGTCAGGGCACATGCCCAGGTTGCCAGCTCGATCCCCAGTAAGGGGCATGCAGGAGGCGGCCAATCAATGTTTCTATCTCTCTCTCTCAAAAAAATCAATAAAAACATATATATATATATAGTTTATATATATAGTCTAGTAGCACATTAAAAAAGAAACAGGTAAAATTAATTGTGATAATGTATTTTACTTAATCCAATATATCCAAGATAGTCCAAGACAGGCTATCTTACTATTTTTGTATCAAGTCTTCAAAATTCCACGTATATTTTACTCTTATAGCAGTCGGACCAGTCATATTTCAAGAGCTCAAGAGCTACATGTGGCTTGTGGCTACTGTATTGGAGAGCGCAGCCCTAGGTCAGAGAATCACACAGACTTTTGCTTGTTCACCTTCAGCTGTGACTTGGAGCTTCTGATTTTCCTCCATCTAAAAGTAAGGGAAAACAGGGACCCACAACTTGGGCTCAGACAGGGACTTAAACCCAGGATCTCTCACACTCAAAGCAAGAATCATAACCCTAGAGCAAGGAGCCTCCCACTTGAGTTGCCAAGGTCTCCCTGTGCTAGGCACTGGGCCTGCCGGCTGGGATTAGGGACTCAACCCTCTTTGAAATGAACCCAAGTTATGGGAAGATGGGAACAGTTGTGGGAAAAGCCCTGGGACTGGGTCTCCTGGGAGAGAGATGTTCTGGTGCTAAAAGCAGGGGGTAGGGGTTCCTTCTCCCAGTCTAGAGATGAGCAGACAGACCCTCTTGGGTGCCAAAACTCGTTCCCTTTCCCCATGGACTCTGGTTCTAGGACCCTGAGTGTGAGCTAGTGTGTCTGTTCTAGCCCCATAGCCACTGCCCTTACCCTATCTCTCCACCTCATTATTGGAGTCTTGAAAAACCCAGAGCCTTGTCCTGGGTCCCAGCGGGGAAGGAAGGTCTTGCTGGCAGGATCTCCTCTGTCTATGATTTTCACACAAGGCAACCTTCAAGATTGATTCCCTGCTTGTGAGAGAATGAGGAGAGGGCAGGGTGTGAAACCTTACCTTTTGAATCTCTAGGGAATCTTCAGGGGAAGCCCAGGGTCAGGAGGCAGAGGACCTTACTTCTCTTTATTTAATTCACATTTGCACTCCCTCCGGAAAGGTTCAGAGAATTAGATCCAAGGGCCACCTCTAACCCAGGAGTCCTGACAACTGGGCAGCCCCAGTTTCCTCAAAATAGTTTGGAAACATGCCCATCCATTGGGGTGGGAAGGCATCTGAGTGAGCTGTGTAAGATTACTCATCTGGGCCTCTTTTTTTCAGTCCTCACCAGAGGATACTTTTTTTTTCATTTTTATCTTCAGATAGAGTTAGAGAGAGAGAGAGAAGAGAGGGGGGGGGGAGAAAGAGAGAGAGACATTGATTGGTTGCTTTCCATATGAGGCAACCCCAACCAGGGTGAGGAACTAAACCCAACCAAGGCACGTGCCCTTGACCAGAATTGAACCAACGACTCTTTGGTCCGAGGGCTGACGCTCTACCACTGAGTCAAACCGGCCAGGGCTATCTGGGCCTCTCTAGATCACAGGAAACAACATAAAATCCCAAAAGGCAAATAAATAAATGCAACTTGGAACCTAAACCCCTTGCCCACCTCACCTCACCCTGTCAGAGGCCACCCAGCCCTCTTGAGGAGGGAGGCCACTCTCCTTTACCACGGCTCCACGTGCTGCCTGGAGCACAGAGGCCTGTAATCCTACACAGGAAGTAGTAAGTAGTAATGGTCGAGGGGAACCTGGTTCGAGTGAATCCTGCTCACAGTCTCTCCCGCAATACGGGACTTGAACCCATGACCCTGAGATTAAAAGTCCACACTATAACGACTGAGTTAGCTGGAGGCTCTTTCCACTTCGTTCAATGGGAGAAGGAAGTAATCCTGAGGCACAATAAACCCCACCCCCTCGCCTACGCCACCCCACCCCTGGCCCATGCTGTTCCCAGCTTGGCTCCCCTGTTCCTCCCTGAAACTGTCTGGGAGCCTCAGAATTGAAAGCTGTGGGGTAGGAGAGAGCCTGGTCTAAAATTCAGGGACAGGGGTTGAGGGGGGGGCATGGCATGCTGACCCAAAGACATAGACCCAGGTGTCCAATCATGCTAGGAGCCCAGTAGTCCTTAATGGCACCAACACCCACCCACCCCACCCCCAACACTACACTCAGCCCTGGACAGGCACGCAGAGGACAGTAGTGTTAAACTGCTTTCTTCCCTCCAATTTCTGGGATCCAAACTGAAGCTCCCCCCTAGCCATCCCTACCTCTTGCAGATGGGACGGCAGGGTCACAGGAGTCAAGGCTACAAGAGATAGGTGGAACAAGGCATCCTTCTCTGTAGTGGGCCCCAGGCAATGAGTCCCCCTGGGCCTGCAGGTGTCCCTGGGTCCAAATCCCTGACGAGTCTCACTTTAAAACTCTCAACTTCTTCCCTCTGCTCCACACCTCGAATACCCCACCCTCACTCACTCCTATCCTGCTTTAGGGTAGGCATCAAGGTGTGATGGAAAAAGATGCAGGACCCTGTACCCCGGGGGGTTTCTGCCAGAGGCACCTTCTTCCTTTCCAGTAGGTTTCTGTAACCTTCAATAGGTCACAAGGGAAGACAAGCGTGACACCCTGGGACCTGTTAGTCCAGCCCAGGGATGTCCCTGCAGGGGAAGGACTGCTGGGGCTAAGGAAAGGGACTTCGAGGGACCCAGAGCTATGCAGGGACTTTGTGCAAAGAACCCAGTGGAGGGTGGGCTTGGCTGAGGACAGGAGTCCCTGGATCTGCCCAGACCCTAGTCCCCTTGCTGTAGAGGGCTTTGAGGCTTGAAGGGAGGGGAGGTTGGTGCAGGACCTGGGCTGGATGGTTGGGAGGTCAGGAATGCCTTAGTTCCAGGTTTGGGTCCCACAGGGAACTCCCACGTGGTCCTGGAGCTGCAAGCAAGTCAGTGGCAACCCAACTACCCTCCCTCAGCCTGGGCAAGAGGGAAGTCCCGGTGGCAGATGGGAAGAGGGTGGCTGGAACAGATCCTGAACTTTGGGACCTGCAGCACTGAACCTCATCCGTATTTGGAAGCTGAGCCCAATCCTCCCACCATGTACCTCTTCCCTCGAGGCAGGCAGCTGGAACATTGCCTCACCTGAGTGAGGGGGAGGAAGTAGACAGAATCAAGGACACCAATGAAAGTTTGGTTTGCTGGTGTAGGGGTGTGATTTGCTTTGGAAGCAAGTGCTCCCAGGTTCAAGTTCTAAATGAGCTCTGTAATACAGCTACTTTCTTCTCAGGATGGCCAGTTTGCTACAACCCCAAAGAGCCAAGTTCCACTCAGGGTTGGCCTGGGACCGTGCTCACTTCTGCTTGGCCAAATGTTGCCAGCACTTTGGCATGGGGTGGAGCAGGGACATGTGGTGTTTCCCTGAACAGCAGATCCCAGTGTTCTAGGGCAGAGGGAAGCAGTCGGGTGCCCAGCCTTCAGACAAGACCTAGTTGGTACTCCAAATCCCAGCGATGAGGGCACACCTTTCCCTGGCCAATCCCTGTCTCACCCACAAAGGGAAATCCAGACTGCAGCAGGCAAGTGAGGGAGAGCTGCACTTAGAGTCACCAAGGACCACAAGCCAAAGGGACTCTTTTGCCCACCGATATTTTTATTGCTTTAGATAAGAGAGGTCCTGAATTCAATTCCAAGAGGCCTCCTGTTCTGAAGCAGGCAGTGTGGGGCCTGGCTGTGATGTTTGGGGGAACAAACAGGGAGGGACACTTCCATCAGGCCAGCGGTCTCAAGCCCTTAGTGTTGGGGATAGCTAAGAGATTAGATTTGCTAGATCAGGGTGCTACTCAGACACAGACAGGGCCCTCTAGGTGGGACTGGGCTCAGGGCACAGCCACCTCCAGAACAATCCCCCCAATATCCCTCCCAAGGAGCCACCAGCAGGAGCTCCCTCTGATACTAGCTATTTCTATTCATAAGCACATGACTCCTATACTCAGGGTGATGTTTTGGATCTAGTTTTGTGGTTCCAAAATTGTATATGAAGTCACCTTCATAGTATTTAAAATTTTTCAGGGATATTTTTTTTTCATACTTACCTCAAGTTATGTTCCATTGATTTCAGAAAGAGGAAAGGGGGAGAAAGAGAGAGAGAGAGAGAGAGAGAGAGAGAGAGAGAGAGAGAGAGAGAGAGAGAGAAACATTGACCAGTTGCCTTCTGCATGCACCCTGACCAGGGATCAAACCTGCAACCTTGGTATGTGCCCTGACCGGAAATCAAATCCATGACTCCTCAGTGTATGAGATGATACTCCAACAAACGAAGCCACACTGGTCAGGGCTTTTCAGGGATATTTTAAAATTTTGAGAAAAACAGCAATTCTCAACATCTATCAGACATCATACTCTGTGAACTACTAACTCAAGACAGTTCAGTTTCCATTTTTGATGATGCTATATTTTTGCAAAGCTGGGTTTTCTTTGGCTTCTGTGATTAAAGCAAGCAGTGCAGGAAAATCAATGTGGAATAGGAACTGAGAGGGGCAATGTCCAATTTGATTCTAAGGTTGGAGAAGCTGTACAGGACCCAAGTGCACAACTCCCATTAGAAAATAATTATGGTTATTTAAAAGAAATATAAAAACATTATTTTTTCCAGAAAGGTACTGTACTGGGTTAGAAGTGTCCTTCTAACACTTCTGGCCACCCAGAACCTCAGAAGGTAGGATCTTTGCACATGTAATTAGTTAAGGTGAAGTCATAATGGAGGAGGATGGGCCCTAATCCAATAACTAGTGTCTTTATAAAAAGATTATATGAAGACACAGAGGCTCATGGAGGGAAGAAGGCCATGTGATCATAGAGCCTTCGACTGGAGTGATGGGTCTACAAGCCAAAATTGCTGGGAGCCACCAGAAGCCAAAAGGCAAGGAAGGATTCTTCTCCAGACCCTTTAAAGAAGAGAGTGGTTGCCCTGGTCAGTTTGGCTCAGCGGTTAGAGCATCAGCCCTCGGACTGGAGTGTCCCAGGTTCAGTTCCCGCTAAGGGCATGTACCTCGGTTGCAGTTTGTCCCCGGCCCCGGGTGGAATCATTTGGGTGGCAACCACTCGATGTGTCTCTCTCACATAGATGTTTCTCTCTCTTTCTCCCTCTCTCCCTCCTGCTCCTTCTGAAGATAAATGTAAAAATGTCCTCTGGTGAGGATAAAAAATAAAATAAAAAAAAGAAGAGGGTAGTTGGTCCATGGGCCTCCTTCTCATCTTAGGTATGAGAAAGCCCAGTGATGTCTAGACTTGAACTCTTGAATATTTTCAGGCGTGGCCTGGGATGTACAGGGAAGAGCAGGCAGGATACCCTCTGTAGAGCCCTGGGGAGGTCAGTGCCTCCAGGGCTAGAAGAGGTGCAGGCTGCAGATGAGGACACCAGTTCAGGAACAGAGGATCCTGAGGGAGAGCCAGGAAAGTCCCAGGCCACTCTGTGGTAACCAGTGCACCTACCCTTAAACCTCAATGAGACCCACATTTCAAATCCAAATTAGCCGCCAGGTGGAGCCAACTAGCAGCATGCAAGGGCTCCGGTGGACAGAGGAATTTGGGAATCTTGGCTCTACCCTGCGCCTTGAGCAATAGAGAACTGAAAAGGACCCGCAAGTTCAGCTGCAGTGGAGGCCTTGGTTTGCAGGGCATGGAGAGGCCAGCCAAGCCAAGAACTAGGGGAGGCAGGACAGAGTTCTGGACCCCCAGAGCTGCAGCTGGTGCCAGGTCTGAAAACACTGAACCATCCTACCCTTCAGAGCTGTGAGCTGAAATTACTCCAGCCTCCTGCAGGGCCATTTGGGAGTGGAAAAGGCCGACGCTCTGGTGGGAAAGGGAAATGGGCAGATACAGGACAAGTTTAGGTGTGTGATTCAAACCTCAGGTGCTAGAGGTCTCAGGTTTGAGTCCCACCCTTCCTATCCCTTTCTGCAGTATCAGCCTGCGATACCTCACCCTCTGCATCTCCTGCACCAACCCTCTGGGCTGATAACTCCAGGGCCCTGGTCCAGGAAGCCCCCCAACTATGTTCAGGGTGAACCAGTGGCCTTACGCTACTTATTTTTTATTTTTTATTTTTTAACTTATCTTTATTGTTGAATGTATTACAGATATCCCCCCTTTTCCCCCATTGACCTCCCTCCTCCCCAATCCCACCCCCCTCCTCCCTTCCCCACACTATTGTCAGTGTCCATTGGTTATGCATATACTTACGCTATTTCTTATTGTTAATAATGACCAGTGCGGTGTTGAGATGCCCTAAGCATACACTTCGCAAAACAGACCCCTCCATTTTGATCTCAGTTTCTCCTCCCCTTCCCTTTCCCTTCCTGGGGTCTGAGCAGAAACTTCAGGGCTACTACAGCCTGTGGCCCAGTGCCCTAGCCGGAGCCCCCATGTTCCGCCCTGCATTAGTCTGGCCTTTGATGATGGACGTCGACGTTGCCCCAGTCTTCTCTTTGTCCACGTGGAGTAAGAGGCAACCATTCTCCCCCAGCCAGAAGATGTCAGTGGAGGCCTAGTGGGGATATCATCTCCACAGCAGTAAAGGAGGTCCCATCCGGTGTAAATTACTTTATCAGCGGGGCGTCGCCCTCCTTATCCACCAGAGGGCGCTTTGTCAGAGGATGCTGGTAAACCAGAAGGCAAGTAAGATCTAGCGTTTCATAACAATACTGAAACTATCCAAGATGCAGTGCAAATTACTGGCCATACTACCAACCAGGAAAAATCTCAGCTCGAAGGAGAAAGGACAATTGGAGGACACCGATTCAGATGTTGGAACCATCTTAAGCAACCATCTTAAACATGCTTCAATGAACAACAACCCACTTGAGACAAATTCAAAAATAGAAAGTCTCAAAGAAATATAAAATATAAGGAATAACCAAATGGAAAACATAGAACTGAAAAATACAATAACCAAAATAAATTTCGTGGATGGGCAACTGCAGAATGAACAAGACAGAAGTAAGCATCAGTAAACTTAAAGATAGAATGATAGAAATGATCTGATCTGAAAAAAAGAGAAAATAGATTTTCTTTTTAAAGAGAGCCTGAGGGTTTGTGAACTTTAATACATGTCTAATGTTTGAGTCATTGGAGACCCAAGATAAGAGAAAGATGGGGCTAAATAGTATTAGAAGAAATAGTAGCTAAACTTTTTCTATGTATTTTTAAGAGAAGTCTTAGATCCACAGCAAAATTGAGTAGAAATACAGAGTTCTCATAAACCCTCTTCCCCCACATATGCACAGCTTTCCCTATTCTTTTATATTTTAAAAACCTATCTGTTCTGGCTGAGTAGCTCAGTTGGTTGGAGTGTAGTCCCAATGTGCCAGGTTTCAGGTTAGATGCCCAGTCAGGGCACATGCAGGAAACATCAATGTGAGAGAGACAAACTGATTGGTTGCCTCCTGCAGGACCCTGACCAGGGCCGGAGATGGAATCTCAACCCAAGTAAGTGCTCTTGATCAGAATTGAACCCAAGACTTTGGTTTGTGGGCCAACACTCTAACTGCTGAGCCAAACTGGTCAGGGCAAAACTGACATAATTTTTAAATTTCACAGAGCCCTCAAGGGGAGACATCCCACATTGCCACTGCCCATGACCCAGGGCAAGTTGTCTCTTTGTCCACTGAGCACACCTAGACACCCAGCCTCAGTGCCCACGCCCAATCTAGCTAGTAGGGTCCAGCTGGGACCTGTGCCCACCATGCAATCTGTCTCTCATCTATCCCCACAATCACAGACCCCACTCTACTCTTCTGGGGACTCTATTTATACCCTAAAATAACCAGAAACAACAAACTGTGGACTCCTCTGGAATTTGAAGCTGAAGCAAGAATAAGACCCTCTGAACAGGGTCCTTCCTTTGCAGCATACCCTTTGCTGTCCTGGACTGTCCATCCCCCGTTCCTGATCCCAGTCATAAAAGCCCTGGTCTGAGGCTGGGTGTAGAGGGGAACAGACCCTGGTGCAGAAGTGGGAAGGGGGGCCTGAGGGAGGGTCGACACAGAAGAGGACTTTGGAGAAGAACTATCTGGCTTGCAGAGGCAGTAAGTTTCTCCTTAAGGAGTCTTGAGCCCTGGCCAGTTTGGCTCAGCGGTTAGAGCATCGGCCTGCGGTCCGGAGAGACCTGGGTTCGGTTCCCGCTAGGGGCACGTACTCCGGTTGCAGTTTGTCCCCGGCCCTGGTTGGTTGTGCGGGTGGCAGCCACTCGATGTGTCCCTTCACGTCGATGTTTCTCTCTCTCTCTCTCATCCCACTCTATCTGTACAAAAAATGGAAAAATATCCTCGGGTGAGGATTAAAAAAAAAAAAAAAAAAAAAAAAGAAAGGAGTCTTGAAAGGTTCTGGTCACCAGAGAAGAAAGCCTTGGCCAGAGAACCTGGTTTCTCCATTGATGCCATGGGTCAGAATTAGGAGAAGCCTCCCTGGCATTTGAGTGGGCCCTGGTTTCTGAACAGGAAACCCACTTGCCCTGGCCAGTTTGGCTCAGGAGCTCAAGAGTCAGAGGCCTTGAAAGAGGAAATCTGATCACCACCCTGGGGCATAAGTAGAGAAACCCAGGGAAGTTTATATCAGAGACAGGCCTGCCTGCCAGTCTGCAGGCTTGCAGGGAAGGTACCTGGATGCTTCTGTGCAGTAATCCCTGGCCAGGCATGACTCTGTGATTAGGATCAGGAAACTCTTCCCAGATTGGAACCCCCCTGAAATTTCCACCAAAGCCTCGATCCCTGCATGTGTTAGCTATGCACTTTATTTTCTGTATTCTGATGCCTTGACTGTCCCTCCCAGAGTTAGCCAATATGTGGACATAGCAAACAACTCCTCCATGAGCAAGCATTTCAAATGCAAACCAAGCAACCAGAGTCCACAGCCCCCAACCAGCTCTTCTATCTGGCTCGCACACTCAGGACCACTGTGCACCTTCCAGAATCACTCAAGGCCAGGAAACAGACAACTCAGGACAGCACCTATGCTCCAAAGCCAGCTGAAATTATTCAAACTAGCCCATGGAAACCTGTTTACCCCGAAACCACGATAAAGGCTCCGGTCCAGATTTCCCCTCACTCCCTTGCCTCTTGACCGACCTTGGTACTTCTGCTGCCGGCCCCTGGTGAGGCGAGCCCTCCTCCTCTTGGGAACTGTGAGTAACAAGCCATCTTTCATCTGCTCGATCTATTGATCTCATCATATCTGAATAATAATGAAACACTGCAGTTCTTCCAGCGTGAAGAAAAGACACCCGCGTCTGGCCTCCGGCCCTGGGCGGCCCAGCCCTGAGGCATAGCCCCTCCTCCCCAAGCTCGGGCTCCCAGTGCGGTTTCCTTCCTTCCCGTGGTTGTGGGAAGCCCTTCGGACGGCCCCTCAAGAAAGAAAAAGACGTTGGAAAACCTGAGCTCCTCCAGAATTTGAATTTATAACTTTTTACGCCCAAGGCAAAAATGTATTCCCAGGCCAAGTTTCATGGTCACCCGGGATCCTGAGACTGCCCGGCACACACTGACCAGGTCTCCCGCTCGCGGAGGAAGGCACGGCCGCTGGGTGTTTGCTCCCCTCTCGGTACCGGGGAAAAAATACGGGCTCGTCCGGGATTTGAACCCGGGACCTCTCGCACCCAAAGCGAGAATCATACCCCTAGACCAACGAGCCAACACGGCACGGCACTGCTGACACTTGTCCTTGGAAGCCTGCACCCGCGGCGGCTCCGCCCTCCGTCTTTTCCCGGGCGGGTTTCCCAGCCCCTGGAGAGGTGCAGGGGGTGGGGAGGGGAGGGTTCCGCTGCGATTCCAGAAGGGGGAGGCGGTGTGGCGCAGCCGGAACCTGCCCGGTGGAGGAGCTGCGGCCGCCCTTGCGCCTAGACCCGCGGAGCCTGACTCCCCGGGGCCCCACCTACCGCCACCAGCCCCAAGTAACTAGAGGAGGGGGCAGGTGACAAGGAGAGAGGCTGTGTGGCCTGGGTGAGCGTGGAGGTCTCTCGTGGTGGACCCCAGCCCAAAAATTTCACCCAAAGTGGGACCCTGAGAATGATACTCTGTCGCCCTCCAAACGACCTGCCCAGGCAATCCTCCATCACCTCGGAGTCCCGCACAGACTCGGGGGCTCCTGTCCTCAGCTGAACCCTCTCTTGGCCTGGCCTCAGCCCCAGAAGACCCTCACAGCTCTGGAACCCCCATGCAGGGGTCAGAGATGGGGTCGGAGCACACTTCTTCCCCAAAGGAAAGCTACTCCAAGCCCCTAACTTTTCTTTCATCTTGCACTGGCAAGGGACCTAGCATCCACCTGGGATGGAAGGTCTTTCTGGCTTTTTCCTGTGGCAAAGTCTGAGCCTTCCTGACTTGCTTCATGCTGCACACCCTAAAAAGGGCTGAGAGTTTGAAAATGAGGGAATCCCTGATTGGAATCCTGTACTTCTCACACCTGAAGTGAAGATCTCACTGTGTTCCTTACTGGGCCTCTCTAGTGACATTCATCCCGGTTCCCTTCCTTGCCCTCCACTTTCCTGCTCTCCGGAGCTCCTGGGGCAGCAGACGGGCCTGATGGTTCCCTGGCTTCTGGCTGAAGGGAGCAGTAAATCCAGTGCTCCAAAGGCCAGGATGCAGCTGCCAGGGATCCAGGGTGGATCTCTACCAGTTTTAAGACAGTGAAGTTCCAGGCAGCTTCAACTAGCTTATAGGGTGATTGATGAACCTTTACAACTGCCAGGCTAACTTAGTAGAGCATGAGACCCTCAAATTCCCAGTGGTGGGTTTAAGCCTTACGTTGGGTGTGACTTTTGCCCTCATGGCTTTATAACTAAGCAGAGGTGATTGGGTCTATATAAACCAAATCTCTTACTAAGAAAAATCTGTTGCTGATCCAGGAGGCCAGCACAGGAGCTGACCTCCAATCTTGCCAGAACAACTTGTTGTTGTTTGTCAGTGTTTTAGTTTTTGTAATTTAAAAAGTTGAAATTGACACAGATCCCTCAGGGAGCCTCTCTGAGGGATTTCCCTCTAGGAACTTTGAAATTCCCACAAGCCTGGCAGGCACTAACCAGGCCAAGAATTACTGCCTAAAGTACTTGGACTCGGACCCACTACTGATGAGGTTGAGTCTCAGCTCTACGAGCTGAACGACAGTGACAATAAAGGACTTGGAAGTGGATTTTCAGCTAAAGGTGGAACCTCACTAATTTGGGACCCGAGCAGTTACCTACATGGGTGCCATCCATATCTGGGGGTACTCAGGGGCCCAGGAAGCTCACATCCTCCATAATACTGTGTCCCCCCGCCCCCCCCCCCCCGCCGCAGTTCTCTTTCTTCGTGGGACAGAAACGTGACAGTGAAGGGTGTCCTTCGTCGGGTTGTCCAGCCCTGTCCCAGCCCCTCTCCCCTTCTAAAGTAGAAATAAAATGGAAAATCTCGGGATCCTCAGAGGAGGAGTTAGGTGTCGCTGCTCTGGAGACACAAGCAGTGAGGGAAGTATGGGTACCTTTCTGGGGATGGGGTAGGGAGCTGAGGGGTTAGCAGCACTGGCCCTGAGGCTCCACATCAATGAGCCAGGTGTCTTGTCTGGGTATCCAGGTTCCCAGGAGTCCATTCTTCCTGGTGCCCCCAAGCTCTGACACCTAGCCAACTCTCAGTTCTGGCTCTATGCCAGAAAACCGAGGCTTCCATATCCTGGGGTGCGGTGGGAGTGGGAAGGAGAGGTCTGGGGAGTGGGGACGCACCTGCCAGGTCCCTCCTGGTGTCTGGGCTAAAACACCCTACTTCTCCCAAAGAGACTGTATTTATCAAATTTCTCCAGAGAGGGGAATGGAGATTATAAACACACACACACACACACACACACACACTGCAGTCTTGCTTCTGACCTTGAGTTGGAAGACAGTCAGAGACAGAATTTCTTCTTCTACTAGGGAACCTCAGTCTTTTCTCTTAAGACCTTCAGCGGAGCCCTGGCTGGTTTTGCTCAATGGTTAGAGCGTTGGCCCCTAGGACTGAAGGGTCTGGGGTTTAGGTTTGATTCCCAGTCAAGGGCACATACCTGGGTTTCAGGTTCGATTCCTGGCCCTGGTCAGGGCACATTCAGGAGGCGACCAATGGATGTGTCTCTCTCACATAGATGTTACTCTCTCTCCCTCCCCCCTCCCCCCCACTCCCTTCTGTGAGGATTAACAAAAAATAAATAAAACCTTTACAGCAACATCTAGGCTGGTCTTTGACCAAACATCTGAGCTCCATAGCCTAGCCAAGTGGACACAGAAAATTAACCATCACTGGGTCCTATCAAATGATTAGGCTTCCTTCTTAATAACAGGAGATGCAAGGGACAAAAGTTTACTTTCTACTTTTATGTGTCCCAGTATGTGCCAGACCAGAGAACAGTCAGTCCTAAGCTTCTCGAAGATGCTGGTTCCTCCCCTCAACTGTGCGTGTCTTCTTGCCTTGGTAAATGGCATTTCCTCCAGGCACAGCCAAGATACACAGTCAGCTGCTGGGTTTGTGCTCTGATACTGTAGGACATTCTGGCATGCCTGTATCTCTGACCCTTCTGAATCCTTCCTTCACAATTTGCCATGGTATTTCTGGCACCTCTACTTCATGTAATGTAGGCCACTGCTTTTTCCATGCTTCCAAGAGCCACGCCAGCAGTGTATCATAACCAGTGTGAGGGACACTTGCCAGAATATTAAGTCTTGTGTCATGGAAATGTGCCTCATATTCATAATCTCTCCCTTTTCCAGCTTTTTATTCTCCCCATCCTGATCCAGAACCCGCAGGATCTATCTGGGCAAACTCTCCTGATTACTTCCGACATGTTATCTAGATCGTACAGCTCCTTTGCTTTATAATTCTCCTCCCTTAAGCAGTCCCAGTGCTTTTCCAATTGAGTTATGCTGAGATGTGACCCTAGTACTTGGTCCTGTGGCCTGGAGGGGAAGTAGGGGCAGATCCTGAAGAGAACAACCATCATCCTATAAGGTACCCGCCTCGTTTGAGCTTCTTCATAGTCTTCAGACAAGGGGGAAGAGGCATGGGCCACTTTAGCAGGCCCAGAGAGGTCAAGCTTCTCGATGCATCTACCCAGATAGCCCCATTCCAAGTCTCAGGGTCACTTCTTCAGTATCGGCACCCTGACATGGGCATCAGAGATTTGTTGAGGTTGAGAATTGAACTTTTCCTCAAGTTCTGCTTTCACACTGAGGCCTTGAGCCTGGTTTTCAGCTTTACTGGCCTTCCAGCTGTAGATGTGGGTTGATTTCAGTGCTGCCAAAGTGGCCTCAGATTTTCACACTGTTTTGAATTAGTGATTAGTCAACCTGAGCCTGGTATTCCTTTGTTTCAATTCATTCAAGACACTTACCAACAGCCACATAATTCCACAGTCCTTACAATTACCATTTCTACTGTATCACTGAAATGTCAGTCCATCCTAGTCGGACATGAGCAAAAGTCCTAATAATTGCACAGCTCCAGCATGCCAGGATCTCTCTCAACTCTTCCTACCATCAATGATCTTGTCTTCAGTGCCAGGCAGTCAGCAAGTGAATCATCTTTAGAATCTCATTTTTAGAGTCTGGCTCCAGCTGTTTTAGGACAAGTTTTCTAGAAGCAAGTCCAAGACAGGGACTTTTGTGCAGTCAGTTCATAAAGGGAACACAGGAGGCATCAACAAGGAAGTGGGAGAAGCAGGATAGGGCCAGTTACTACACACTTATCTCTCCACTTCAAAATCCCCCTTCCAGACCCTATTTTGAGAGGCTGTGTAGGATTTGCCAAGAGGAGGGACTACAGAAACTGAAAGAGTGGAGGAGGAAGAAATGACTCATTACCTCCTCTTTCCTGTTCCTATTTCACACACACCCTCACTTTTTTTTAATCTATACAATTCATTCCAGAAATAGCAGCTGAATCCAGTTTGTAGTTTTCACAACACTCACAGAATCAGCCTCATCACAGTTCATTAGAGACACCAGTGCAAGCTGACTGAGGTCCCCTCCTAGAGGTCTGCATCCTGCTCTCCTCTGAGCTCCAAGACACCCACGCCAGCTGAGTGCACCTCTTTTTCAGAGGTCTGCTTTCAAGCTCCCTAAACCCTCTCCAGGCTTCTAACTTTTATCCTCACCTGAGGACATTTTTGCATTTATGTTCAGACAGAGTGGGAGGGAGTGGGGGAGAGAGAGTGAGAGAAACATCGATGTGAGAGAGACACATCGAGTGGTTGCCACCCACATGACCCCAACAGGGGCCGGGGACAAACTGCAACCAAGGTACGTGCCCTTAGCAGGAACTGAACCTGGGACTCTCTGGTCGTGGGACGACACTAACTGCTGAGCCAAACCAGCCAGGGCCAAGCTTCTTTTTAATAATCTCACCTTGCCCTGGCCAGGTACTTAGTTGGTTAGAGTGTTGTCTCAATGCACCAAGGTAGTGGGTTTGATCCCCAGTCAGGGCACATGTAAGAGGCAATGAATACATGGATGGAATGCATGGGTGGGTGGAGCAACAGATCAATGTTTCTCTCTCTCCCTCCCTTCCCCTTCCCCTTCCCCTCTATCTCTAAAATAAATTTTTAAAAATTCTCACCTCTTCCCCTGGTTCCCCAGTCCTACAGGTGGTAGCTGTTTTCTCTTGTCCCCTTTCTGCCTCAACTGCCTCATTAACAACTCTTTATACCTAGTTAATCATTTTTTTATTAATAATTTGTTAAAATAATGAGTGTTTTCCCCCAGTTTTATTGAGGTATACCTTACAAGCGAAAATCATATATATTGAAGGTGCACTATGTGATGATTTGATATACCTATACATTGTGAAATAATTATGACAAGCTAATTAACACAGCCATCCCTTCACGTGGTTACTGTGTGTGCTGAGAACACAAGATCTACTCTCAGAGAACTTCAAGTGTATAAGTTATTATTAACTGTAGTCACCATTCTATACATTAGATCCCTGCAACTTATAACTAAACGTTTGTACCTTTTACCAACCTCTCCCCGTTTTCCTCACCCCTCAGTGGATGGGTTTTCTGGCTGCTCAGGGACGTTGGTTCCATAATGAACTTGAACTTGAATGCAGTACTGAGCTGCTTGCCAACATGAAATGGGATACTGGTAATTTATGACACACAGTGACATCATGATCAAGCCACATATCACCTGATTGATAATGATAAAGTGCTGACTGAAGCCAAGTGCCCTAGGGGACCATGTGGCTGCTGCATGTGACTGTTATGGCAGTAAGGTGACCACAAGGACTGTGGCATGGGAAGGATTCTAAGGATACTGGTTTGTTTACAGAAAAAATGACAAGATCAAGACTTAAAAAATTTTTTTTTCTTTATTGATTTTTAGAGAGAGAGGGAGAGATAGAAACATCAATGAGAGAAAACATAGATTGGTCTTCTGCATGCCCCCTACTGGGGATTGGACCAACAACCTGGGCATGTGCCCTGACCAGGAATTGAACCAGTGGTCTCTTGATGCATGGGTCAACACTCAACTGAGCCACACTGTCAGGAGACAAGATCAAGACTTTAAACTTTCAGCCTAAGTCATGTTCAGAGACAGGGACATTTTATGACAGCCATAAAATAATCTTATAGCTTCAGGGCTGATATTGTTAAAAATCCAATACCTAGTTGAATTGTGCATGTTGCAGAATGTTTTAAGTGTAGTTCACAGCCTCAGGAACTCTTTCATGTGGGAGAAATGGCACTGATTGATTATGAAGGAGTGGAGCCCAAGTCTTGTGGACATCTAGGTGGGCTCAGACAAAGTTGAGCCCTAAAGCAGCCCATCCTCTGGTATCTGAGGAGAGGAGCTTTCCTGTGTTAGAATATCCTATAATAATCTCACCTGAGCAGTTGTCTTGCAAGGGGATGCCAGTTCTCCTCAAAGCCCACACCAACCACACTAGTTCCCACTTGCACCGTAACTAGTCAGATCAGCATGCTGTAGGGAGCAAGCACAAATGCTGATCCAGGAGGAAATAGCTTATATGCCAAAAGAATTGCAAGTTTTGCTCACTATTGCCAGCAGAAACCTGGAGAATATGCGTGGGAATGGATCTAAGGGTGTTAGAGTAAGGAGGATGGGATATGATTTTGCATCTGGTGAATCTATTAATCTGGGTGCACTTCCCACAAAGCCTGTATTTGACATGTTACCTCATACAGCTGAATGTTATTTTGTCAGTTTTCTTGGTTGGTTGGCTGAGCACTGAACTCAGTGGTGGCCTGTGTTTAATGAGATTAAGATGCAAGAATGTCCCTGGCATCATGTAGAGAAAGAAATCCAAAGACTTAGTAAGATCAAGTGCTGAAGTGGATTTATCATGCGTGATGTGCACACCCACTGCCCATGAAAGGGCCCAGAGGACACTCCCTTCAGCAAGGCATTGAGAGACCATGGTGAGGGAGGCACCAGCATCCGGAAATAGCTCTGAGGTCACCATTCTCTTCAGGTCACGGATGATGGTGGGAGATACTGTATTGAGATGAAGTCCCTGATTTTAGTGGGGATAATAGGGTCCCAGATGTTTGGGAAAGTGGGAGAAGTAAGGCCAGAGTTGGAGGAATAGAGGAGTCTCATTCATGGTTTTTAAAGGCAAAAAAGAACTGTGTTTTTGTATCCATGTATGACAAAGCTCCAGTGGTCATCTCCCCTATAGGCATGTGGTATATACAGGAGGCTTCTGATCTTACTCTATATCATGTCCTGTAGTTTGGAAGACTTTTACCATGAGAATCAAGACATGGATTGCATGGGTTAAAAAGGAAAAGAAGCCCGGCCGGTGTTGCTCAGTGGTTGAGCATTGACCCATGCACCAAGAGGTCACCGGATCGATTCCCTGTCAGGGCACATGCCCAGGTTAGGGGCCAAATCCCCAGTTGGGGGCATGTAGGAGTGGCCGATTCATGTTCTCTCTCGTCGATGTTTCTATCTCTCTCTCCCTCTCCATTCTTCTCTTTCTAAAAGTCAATTAAAAAGAAAAAAAATTAAAGAAGAAAAAGAAAAGAAAACGTTATCAGGGACTATTTCAAACATGCACTAAAGCAGAGAAAATTGCACCATGTGCTCTCGTGTTCCCCAACTTAAGCCATTAATTGATAGATAAGCTTCATTCAGCCCATTATATTTTTTCCAGTTTTACTGAGGTATAATTGACAAATAAAAATGATATATCTTGAAGGTGTGCAACATGCTGAATTTATATATGTATATATGGTGAAATATTTACCACATTCAAGGTAATGAACATGCCCATCAGCTCACAGTTACCTTCTTTATGTGTGAGAATGCTTAAGATCTACTCTCAAAGCAAAGTTCAAGTATATAATACAGTATTATAAGCCATAGTCACCACCTGGCCCATTATTTTAAAGCAAAGCAGTTGTTATATAATTTCATCTCTAAATTATTGTATTTATAAAATATGAGGAGTTTAAAAAATATATGTAACCACAAAACAACACACCTGGAAAAATAAACAATTATTCCTTTATCATAAAGTAGAACTGATGGTTATTAAAGTACTATAAAGGATGCTAGTGCTGTCTCTGAAAGCTTGAAGGATGCAGCCGGCTAACTTTCAGGAACCTTTAGTTTGTTTATTCTGTTCACTTTTGACCCTTGGAGGGGTTTTACTAAAACTCATCTCTCCATACCCCGGGTGGGACTCGAACCCACAATCCCTGGCTTAGGAGGCCAATGCCTTATCCATTAGGCCACCAGGGCTCACAAGAAATGTGCTGCAATAGTCTTAGACCAGTCTCTCAGTCTTCTCCTTGTTTCCTGCAGGTTAGGGATAGTCTCCTGGTTTCATCCCAGCCTTTTTCCTGCCCCCCAGTTCCAGATTCTGCTCGCACTCCCTCTCAGATCTTTTCGGCTCCCCAGCGTCCTTGGGCTAGAAAAGACTGAGCATGTGGAACTGAGCCCAAAGACCTGGTAACTCATCTCTTTGAACTGGGATATGATCCTCACTAAGGCTACAAGAAGTCAGGGGATCAATCCCAGAAGAACCCTTTCCCCCTCCTTTTAGGAGAATCCGTGTCCCGGGATAACTAACAGCAGGAAGGCATTTGCTAATGCAACATGTAGGAGCAAAGGGGAGAGGGGCCCAGGTTTCCACGTTTTTAGCAGAGCCCGGTGGCCTTAAGTCTTTGTCCTCAGGACTTGATAATGACTCTGTAGCTGCCTGGCTAGCTCAGCTGCAGAACATGAGCCTCTATATCATTAAAGAACCCAGCATTTACTTTCCTACCATAAGATGGGTGTTCTTTCCCATCTTTAAAATGTTTATCTTAATGATGTTTTCTTTTTAAATATTTATGAGCCCTGAATAAATCACTGGAACATCACCAAAACGATAAAAGTGAAAGTGACACTATGCATGACCTCAGGTCAGCTGAGCTGACCATGACCATGGGGGTCAGGGGAGGTCTGGTAGTAATGCTCATTCACTTACCCAGAATCCTTCGGAAAGAACTCCGTTCCTCAGAGCAGGTACAATTTTTTCTGGGTAAAATGATGACTCAGTCCTGGACATACTCCTCATATTTAAATTTTAATATATACATTCACGTAGTAATTTAAAGGTACTCTCTCAGTGCAAGAAATCGAAATAATCTTTTAGATTTTTTAAAAAGTATTTTTACTGTGGTATATATTTAAATTTGCCATTTTAACCACTTTTAAGTGTACAATTCAGCAGCATTAGTTACATTCACAGTATTGTGCAGTCATTACCACTATTTTCAAACCTTTTTCATCACAATAATCTCTTACATTTTAAAATGTACACTGGGGCAACTCCCCTACCTGGTACCTCCCCCGACAGTTCGATCCATCTGTCAGTTTTCCTCCTCGGAACTATATTTTATGTAACCAATTCCCAGTGGGATTGCCGTCAGCGTTGGTTCCTGCAGTACCATCGGAGTCGCCACTGGTGTACTTCTGACCCTTAGAGGTGGAAAATATTAAGCAGAGGGAGGAAAACCAACCTCAGCAGCGACCACGAAGGGACTTGAACCCTCAATCTTCTGATCCGGAATCAGACGCCTTATCCATTAGGCCACGCGGCCCTGTGAAAAAAACACTGTACAGCATTTTCCATAAAGCTTGTCTAGGCGCCTGCGTGGTATGCACTCCTGCGCGTGTTCAGAGTGAAGAGTGGCTCTGTCCCCCACCCCACCTCCTCAGGCTCCGTGTGGGCGGGGCTCCGAGCTGGGCTACCCTGAGCCGGAGCGCAGACCACTCCACTCCTCTTCAAAGACATCCCAGCGGTCCGGTCCGTTGTTGCGAACTGGAGAACAGGTCTTGCCTCCCAGGCCCCTCCTGCTGGGAGAGGTCCCTTCGGATCTCTTTCCCCACGTGCTCCGTGCTCCGGTGCTCCCAGCTGGCGGTGAGCTGGGAGCTGCCCACTGCTCCCCTCGCCACTGTGCTTTTCCCATCACAGCACCGCTAAACCTGCAATGCTTTGTTCCAGTCCTGTCCTGTGGCCCCAGTCTGGACTCTGACGGTCGTGAAGGCAGAGGCCAAGTCTCCTGTTTTTCCACGACTCAGTGTGCAGGTGGACTGGGAGATAGATATGTACCCCAAGCTGCCCCTTCCCAGGACATCCAGCCCAGCCTAGCCCACGTTCCATGTTGAGTTCCTTAGTCTCCAATGCTGCACATACACCCCCCCCCCCCCCCCCCCGTCCCCCGCCCGCCCGCAGGCCCAGTATCTGGTTCCCAGGGACACAAATGTGCCCTCAGGAAGCACCAGGCACTTTGCATATATCATCTCATTTACTGTCCCCCCACCCTGAGAGCAGGCACCATTCACACGTGCAGTGATCAGCAGATGTTTATTGCCCGCCTTCTGAGCCCAGCGCCCTGCTGTGATGTCCCATTTATAGGTGAGGTAACTGAGAAGTGGATAGAGTCAGTGGTGGCACTGGGGTGTGGCCACCGGGTGGCTGCAGGCAAAGTCAGGCCTGTAGGCAGAGCCGGCGCCTCAGGGAGCTGCAGATCTCCAGGCAGGCTTTGCGGCGCTCATCGCAGTCAGGACCCAGCACATCCAGCTCACACACCTGACGATTGACCTGCGAGGACCACACTCACCCTGTGCCCAGGTCCCCTGGTGCCTGGCCTGGCACCCAATTTCAAGTGCTGCCTTGATGTCTTTGCGCCTCATAGGGCCCCAAAGGACTAGCCATGAGCCCCCCCCCCACCCCCGCAGTTGTCAGATATGTCCCCCACCCAGCAGAAAAGGCTCCCAGCCTCTATCTGAGGGGCTTCAGTTCCCTGCCAACCAGCAAAACTATTCAAACAAGTCAATCATCTCCTCCTGCAGGAAACAGGGGGTGCACCACCCCTGTTACTACAAAGGCTGCAGCCCACAGTCCCAGCTGGTTCACTGTTCCTCAGTGCGACTCCAAGTGGCCCTGCCTGGTGTGCAGTGTCCTCTGCCCAGGCTGTGAGTACCTGACTAAACTGCTGTGGGTGGCATGTGTTCAGCCATCCCATACTATTGACGGTAAGGGATCCCTCCCTCACCGACAGGGTGTATAGGAGGTGATCTGAACACCAGGGCTGAGGAATATCTATCCTCTCCCCCCTGGTGCCTACTCCCATTCCCCAACACACCTCAGTCAGTAGCTCCAGAAGGTCTCCCCCAGGGGCAGCTCTGAGGACCTCCACCAGCGTCTGGATAAAGTCTGAGCCCTTTTCATCCCGATAGGCTACACAGCCTAGGCCAGAGGATCAGAGCCAGAGCGTCAGGCTCAGGCTGACCAGCTGCCTTCCAGTCCCCAGGGGCCTAATGATGGTGGAAGTGGGGGCAAGTAGACAGGACCCTGGAGAGTCGGCCAAGTGAATGGGGCAGGGAGTGGGAACTTCATGTTTCCTAAACAAGTTGTTGCTCGATATTTACGGAGTGAATGGATTCAATATTGAACAAACTTTCACTGTGAACATCCTATGTGCTAGGCACTGGGCAGGGCCCTGAGCCAAGCAGAACTGCCCTGCCCTCATGCAACCTACAGCCTGGAGGGAATGGTGCAGGTACAGTGCTTGGCATAGTCAGCCCGCAATGCATGCGCACCAGCATTACCATTACTGTAAATAATAAACATGAAAGGAAAATGGCCTAATTGCAACCAGAGGGTTGTCCCTGTGCCACAAATGCCAAGCCCCAGCTGCCACTAAAGCCACTCCAGTCCTCCAGCCAGGGGCCTGGGCCCTGTGTAATGGGGCTTCTTGATGACCCATCCCCTTACCCTCGGCGGCTGCATAGACCACTAGGATGTCTGCTTGGTCGCAGCTCCCTGGAGTGAAGCCCCTGGAGGAGCTGCCTGCAAGAGGGATCAGTTCCATTTACCCAGCATCCTGGGACTCCATTAGCCCCAGAGTCTCCTTGAGTCTGGCTCAAAGGCAGCAGGAGGCAGTGGAAAGAATGCAGAGCAGGAAAGTCAGATCAAAGTTCAAATCTCAACCCTGCCACTTACCAGCTGTAAGACCTCAGAAAAGCTATTTCACAATCCTGACTCCAGGGTTGTTTCGAGGCTCAAGTAGGGGAGAAACCCTTGTAGTTTCAGATGGTTTTTCTTCCCATTCTCTTGGCAAAGAGAGGACAGGGGTGGCAGCAGGACCCCAGCTCAGAGCCCTGGGAATGTGCCCTGGACAGACAGCTCCCCGCACCAGCCCTGCCCAAGCCCAGGCTCCAAAAGGAAGGCAGACCCACCTTGGGCATCCGCATAGATCTGGAGGACATCGGCATGGGAGGGGATGACTGATGGTGCCCGCAGCCAGCGCCAGAACCAGGAGAGAGCTGTGGGCCCCAAGCCGGCATCCCTGTGTCCTGGGGAAGGAGGAGACAGGTAGATCCTTTCATTCAGCAAAGACCTGGAAGTGCCTCCAGGGGTCCAGCTCCCAACCCCCAGAACTCCAGGGCAGGATTGCCAGGCTGGAAACATTCAGAGCACCCAGTGAAGACTGCTGAGGGTAAAGTGCTCAAGTTCATGGACTTGACCTCTAGGAGACTCTGGGAGAAGGGGCAGGAAAAGGGCTAGTGCTCAGGTTTCCTGGAGGTCGGCTGGGTGAGAAATCTAGCACAGGAGGAGCCAGGCTGGAGGCCAGGACTCCACTCACCTCCACGGCAAGCCTGAAGCAAGAAAATCTTGGGACAGCCCCGCAGGGCCTGGCAGTGGCTCAGCTCCTGCACCAATGCCTCTGGCTGCACTGCTTGCCCATCAGCCCCCAGCAGCTGTCCCTGCAGGTCCCCATGAGCCATCAGGGCCACAAGAGCACAGCTCACAGGGCTTCTGCACCTGTTCAGACACTCCTGGAACTGGGCCAGCTCCTCCTGGAAACCCTGGAGTAGGAAGGAGACTGAGGCCTGGGCCAGGGCCACTGCCTCCCCCGGTACCCGGAAGCCCTCCAGGTAGGCTTCTCCAGCCCCTCCACCCTATCTCCCACCTCCTGCCAGCTTCGGCATCAGCAAGGCAATCCTAACCCCTGCTGCGGGCTTGGCATGGCCTCACTGGAGGTGACATGTGGTTGGTTCTGCAGCTGGTTATCTGGCACCACAAAGTTAAAAGGCATGAGGGGAGGCAGTGCGCTGATGGCTTTCTGGGAAGAAACACAAGACCCTTCCAGGAAAAACCCAAGGGTCCAACTGGGGCCTTGAGCAGGAGAGCAGAGAAAGAGCCAGCCTGAGAAGTCACAGGAGCCATGGAGACTGGGTTTCCAGAGGCAGGGAAGTGGATTCCCAATGCATGCAGCAGGGAGGGTGGAGGCTAGACTTGGGGCTGCCCTTCCTGCCCACCATGGGTGAGAGGCCCAGGAGAGAGTCCCGAGTCGTGTGTGTGTGGGGTGCCTTTCTTTAGAACACCACCAGAAGTATTGGGCTTCCCCTCACCTGAGCTGTAGGGTCTGTCCTCAGGGTGGTCTTGAAGCCCAGGGCCTGGCACAAGCTCCCCAATGCCTCCACATCATGCTGGGCCCCAGGCCGGTCCTGGGTCACAGCTAGGAAGAGGGCGGCCCTGTCTCTAGACAGGTCATACTGAGCGCTGGGGCTGGGTTCTGGCTACAAACAAGTTAAGGTGCATTGAAAGTAGTCTAAAGACCTTCCAGCCCTTGGCTCCCCCACCTTGGGTCTCCCTGAGCCTCTGTCCCACTTGCCACATGGCCACATGGTTGGACACTCCTCTTGCCCCCTTACCTCAGGCCCCCAGGGCTCCACGTCACCCAGGCACAGTGCCCCCCGCAAGGAGCTCCGAAGAACTGGGCAGTAGGTAGTTCCTGAGGACTCTTCAGCTGTCCTGCAGAAGACCTGGGAGGATGGGGCCATAGGACCCTCAGGGGGCTGTTTCATGGGAGCATGGTGGGAAGAGAACCAGGACCCTGACTCCAAGGAATTACTTGACCAGACTCTAGCTACTACAGTCTCTTTGGGGTCCCCTGACAGTTGGAGGGAAGAAGAGACAAATGAAAGAGGGGGTGGGTACAAGGGGGGTTCTATTTCAGGATCAAGGTCGTAGGTTTCCCTGGACACGGATTATAGTAGCCATACTATTAACCACCACCTTTCAGGGGAAGGCACCAGGCTGGGGAGAGCCATGGAGCAGAGCTGGGGTCCACCCGTCACCTGTAGGATCACCCAGTGCCACCCAGCCATCCACTGAGACCTTTAGGTTTAGGAATGAGACCTCAATCATTCCCAATCCTATTCTCCAGGGACCTGTAGTCTGATGGAAGAGTCACTACCTCCAGGTATGAGTGTGAACCAGGGTGAGCAGAAGTATAAGCGTTGACTCGGGGAGGAAGGATAACACTGACACCCTGAGACTGTATGAGATTGACTGGGACAACAGGGAGGGCATGGCAAGCAGAGGGAGCAGCTGGGGCAAAGGCATGCAGATGTCAGAGTGTCTGGGGGATCCTGAGTGGGTGTGAGGAGGGGCATGGATGGGGGTGTCAAAGGTGAGGCTGCAAGGCTAACACCACATATGCAGACAATGAACTGTAGGACAGTATTGTGGAATGGATGGGTGGGAAGCATGTGAATGAATCTGTGTAACAGGCTCAGGGGAGGCGACTGGCATAGTTCCCTCCCTGGGACTCTCCATCTGGGGTCCCCACCTCCGTCAGCAGCTGCAGCAGGGACCAGTGAGGACAGCGACCACAGAGTTCACCCAGGCCAGTGAGAAAGGCTCCAGGCTTGGGGGCAGCTGGGTAGAAAAGTACAGCATTGGCCTGAAGGGAGAGTCTCAGCCTCATACCCACCCCACCCCTGATCTGCCCTGCCCCACAATGGCAGTCCCTGCCCAGCCACTCACCCCCAGGAGCACTTGAGAGCAGCAGAAAGACTTTGGGGCAGCCCCGCAGGGCCTCACAGCCACTTAGCTCCTGGATCAACTTCTGTGGCTGCCTCAGCTGCCCGCTGGGGGCCACCAAGGCCACCAGGACACAGCCCATAGGGGCCCTGTGAGCATCCAGCTGTTCCCGGAACCCAGTCAGTTCCTCGAGGAAGTCCTAGGGCAAGAGTGGAGAGCAGGCCTGGGTCTGGGGAGGCCCCAGCTGGGGCTGAGGGTGGAGGCAATAGGCAGGCTAGGGCTCACCTGGACTGAGGCCTTCCTCCTCCAGCAGCTCTCAAAGCCCAGGGTCTGGAACACACCCTCCAAGATAGCCACTGCAGAGGCTGATACCTCAGGGCTGCTGAGTGTCAGGGCTACCCTTGGGCCCTGCACATTGTACTTCCCCTGGGGAAGCAAGACCAGAGTTTGGCTGGGTGGGGCTCAGCTGGGAGCCAGGAGTGAGTTGGGCCAGGCATGCCTCCCACTACCTTTCTTTCCAGGCTCTCTTGAGCATCTGCCATCTGCGCAGCCATCCTCAGAGTCCCAGACACCAGGAAGGCCATGGGTGCCAGGTGGGCACTTCCTCTGAGCAGAGCTCACCTCCTGGCCCCAGCACCAATTCCTTGGGTCCCACTCCTTGTCCTCTCCCTACTCTTCGACCTATCAGCTGTTTATGAGCTGAGCTGGACTCTGTCCCCACCTCCCTCGGAAACTTGGGTCCTGGGCCCCACTCCTTGCTTTGCTCCTTTGGTGGCAGACTTCCTGGCTGGCACTGACATGCCAGGAGCCTGTGCCCAGTCCTATTCTTAGCTCCTAGGAGGCCTCTTATCTGATCTCGTTACACCCGAGTGTCTCCCTTCTGAGCCAGCCATCAGGATCAGAAGTTTGTGCACCCAGCCAGTGTGGCTCAGTGGATTTTCATCCCATGGACTGAAAGATCTGGGTTCAAGTCTCAGTCAGGGCACATGCCCAGGTTTCAGGCTTGATCCTCAGTAGGGGGGTATGCAGGAGTCAGATGATCAATGTTTCTCTCTCATGTCAATGCTTCTCTCCTTTCTCTCTAAAAAAATTAAAAACTTTTTTTAAACCTTCACCTGAGGACATTTTTGCATTTATCCTGAGATAGAACAGGAGAAAGGGAGGAAAAGAAAGAGACACATTGATGTGAGAGAGACATACCAACTGGTTGCCACCCACACAACCCCAACCAGGGTCGGGGACAAACTGCAACCAAGGTATGTGCCCTCAGCAGGAACCGAACCCAGGACTGTTTGTGCACTGCTCCTGCCACTTGTCACCCCTACTCACTCATGCAAGGTGCCTACATACATGCACACAGCAGCCTCAAGCACTGAAGCACAGGAAGTGAAGGGCACTGTCCCAGAGGTAGAACCCCCGACTGGAGTCAGCTGTTCAGTGAGACCCCAGTTGCTTCATCTGGGAATTGGGGTCTATTCCAGCAACCTCAGGGGGAAGCAAGTGTTAAATGAGACTGGTTGAGGAAAGGCCCAGGGGGCAGAGAAGCTGGCACACAGACCGGGGAACAGAACATCTTGTCTCAGCCAGCCTCTCCACTCCTCAGGTGAGCCTGCTGAGGCCACCACCTGGTGAACTGGGAAGGGCACAGCAGGAGTGGAAGGAGCTGACATGAGCCTGGGCGTGGGAGTGGTCAGATATAAAGGGCTACTTGGGAATAGGACAAGGTCCACTTTCATTCAGCAGCCCTCTTTCCCCAATGGAGTTGAACACAGGAATGAGCACGAGCACACGTTACCATCCTAACCAGTGACCTCATCTCCGAGCCTATTTCATTTCCCTAGTGGGGAGGGAGAGAGTGGCCTGGTGAAGAACCCAAGTCCTGTTCAGCTGGAATAGGAAAGGGTGCTACCAGCTGTCTCATCCTGAGCTGTCCCCAGACCAGGACAGGCACTGACAGGAGGTTCAGTCTCAAGGCTTATGGTTGCCCTTTGGGACCCAGCTCACTTGGAAGCCAAGAATGTGGCTCCACCTGGTAACCACACAGCACCATAGTTGTGAACAGGACTACCAGGTCAGGAGACCAAGGGGTACGAAGTCTAGGTTCCCCACCCAACAGCCACCTAAAGAACAGAACAGCCTGAAGGAAGTTTCCACATTTATTCAAACCCTTTTGCTGTCCTTTTGAGGCAGGCTGGGCCAGCCTCCTTTGGAGAGCCTGTGGTGTGTCCCTGTTAATGCCAATCTGCAGCCGATGCAGACATGAAATGCAGTGCCTAAGGAGTCAGTGACAAAGTGCTAACAGAGTACTAATGTTAATTACCATGAACCCCATGTCTCTGGAGGGGAGCGTGGGAGCAGTGGGTTTCCACTAGCCCTGTTTTTGGTCTGCACAGACCTCCAAACCCTGGAGCCACCACTAGCCTCAGCAGAGGATGGCTCTCAAGGAGGAAGTCAGTGAAAATCGGTGGCGGACAACTTCTGTGTCACCAAGATAGGGCAGAGTGGTCATGGCCTAGAAGTGGGAGTGGGTGGAGGCCAGAAAGCCCTTTTGGCCCTACCCAGGACCTAGAACTTCACAGGTGTGGGCTAACTGTCCCTCCTAGAGCCTGTCAGCACCCTGGTGGTCAAAGCCTGTCTTCCACCCCTTTGGGAAGGCACAGGTTGGCAGGGCAGAGGGCCTGACCCATGGACCCAGCCAAGACTGGGAAACAAAGAGCCACCAGGCAAGCAAGGCCGAGGGGAATTTCTTGGATGGGGTACCCGGGACCCTGCCGGAGTCCTCACACTTCCCTGCTGCTTCAGCCTTTCTCCCATGCTAAGGACACCTGCCAGGAATGTGCTGGGGCCCCAGGAAGCCAGAGCCAAGAGAAACCCCTCAGAGCAGGAATAATGGCCAGGAGGTCATAGGGGATGATATCCATTACTTGAGTGTTGACCAGGTCCTGGGGCAGAGCAGGGCAGGCAGTAGGGGTGGTGGCTGCAGAAGGTGAAGCAGAGGCAGGTGGCCATCCTGCTGCTCTGGCTCCTGGAAGATCCCTCAGCCCCACCCCACCCCTCACCCCACAGGCTGGGCCATCTTGGCATGCAGGCTCTGGTGAGCGATGAGGTGGGCGCGCTGCTTGAAGCTCTTGTCGCACTCGCCGCAGCCGAATGGACGCTCGCCAGTGTGCACGCGCCGGTGGTCCAGCAGGTAGGAGCGCAGGGAGAAGCTCTTACCGCAGTCACTGCAGCCGAAGGGCTTCTCACCTGTGTGGATGCGCTGGTGGTCAGCCAGATAGGCGCTGCGGCTGAAGCTCTTGCCGCACTCGGAGCAGGAAAAGGGCTTCTGGCCCGTGTGCACGCCCTGGTGGCGCACCAGGTCCGACGAGCTGCGGAAGCTCTTTTCGCACTCCTGGCACTTGTGGGGTTTCTCGCCTGTGTGCGTGCGCTGGTGGCGCGCCAGGTCTGAGCCCCAGCGGAAGCGCTTGCCGCACTGGCCACAGCTGTGTGGCTTCTCTGCTGCCAGGTCCCGGAGCTGGCGCCTGTGCGTGGGTGGCCGCCCCCGCCTTGCCCCCACCGCTGGATCCAAGGGTGCCCCAGGCACGGCCTCGCTCTCCCAGGGCTCGGCCTCCTCAGGGCTCCAGACCACAGTCACATCGTTGCCCTCCTGGCCCGGGAGCACTCTCATCGCCTCCTCCAGTCGGGATCGCCCTGTTTGGTTCTTGAGCCCCAAACCTGCAAGCGGAGAGGAGGTGGGCTCTTCAGTCCCACCTAGTCTGGGCTCAGAGCTGAGGCAAGGCAGAAACAGGGCTCAGTGGCAAGCGCCTTGGCTGTCAGGTTCAGAAAGCCCTGGGCTGGACAGACCTGAGCCTGTTTCCTTGTCCATAAAATAAGGACCTGATAAAAGGCCGGCAGAGAAACAGTGCAGAGGCAGAAGCAGAGGCAAAGGCAAGAAGTCCACTGATCCTGCCCCAGAGGCACTTATTAATTATACCCCTAACCAATCTATGCCTCCCTTCCACACTGGGATCCAACACCCCATTCTCTGAACCCTGGCTATTCAAACTCCAAAACTGAATAGATTACGGTAAAGTTTGTAAATGATCCAAACTCTCACTATTCATTATCAGAAACAGGAACCATCCTCTCACTACACAAGCTCTTGTCTTCTTAATTCAAGAACAGAGTTGGATTCAAAGGGATCCTAGCCCACCCCATCAGGTCGTGTGGATTAAATGAGATGATCCCCAAACAGTGCTCAGAAAGGCCCTGGCTTGGAGAGGGTCCCAGGAATGTGGCCTCTAATGCACAAGGCCCAGGCCTTGGAGCACAACATGTGTTTTCACTGTCAGCACCTCTTCACAGGGCAGCCTGAAGGGCCTTGCGACCACTGTTTGGACTGAGTCCCAGCTCTGTCCCTTTGATGTCCACTGACCTAAGTCTCAGGTCCCTTGTCTGTAAGACGAGGACAATATTTTTATGCACCAGGCTGTGAGAATCACATGAGAAAATGCCCATATGAGTGCTCAGCACAGTGCTAGCATATTGCAAGCACCCATCACGTATTAATGCATGTTCAAAGGCAGAGGAAAATGAACATTAACACAAAAAAGGAAATCAGCCAAGTCTCTTGAAGAGCCAGGGAAAGCCCACTTTGGAGCCAGCCGAGAGGGAGTGCGGAGGAAGACTGAGGATTCCAGCAGGATATGCAGGGGAGTGTGGCTGCCTGGGCGCTCTCTCTGCTGCTGGGAACCTCAAAGAGGCTGCTGCCTCAAGCTCAGAGGAACCAAGGACCCCAAGGGTCCTGGCTGCAACTGTTGCTTACCCAGGGCAACGTTCCGGGAGTTTTCCCGCTTTATGTCCCAGAAAAGATCCCGCTGAGCAGGGTCCAGGGACCCCCATTCTTCCTGGGAGAAATAGAAGGGAATGTCTCCAAATGTCACAGGTCCCTGAAATGAGGTGAGAAACCCTGCTCAGGACTCCCCAGGCAGCTGTGGGTGGGGAGAAGCAGAGGGGTGGGATGGGGAACAGGATGGGCCCAGGCAGGAGCAGGATGGATGGAAGAGGCTTTGAGAAGGCAAGGCCCATTTTAGAGACTCATCAGCACTGATGGCCTCAAGGGGACAAAGGGACTGGTAACTCACATGGATCTCAGAGGCAAAGCAGACATTCTTTTTCTGTTTGATACTCCTTTCTTTAAGAAGAGCAGGGAGCTGGGCTGAAAGAAAAGAACAAAGCCTCAGAGAGGCTAGCTTAAGCTAGGAATGAAACCCTACACACTCTCCTGTGAACGTGCATGCATACATGCTTAAGCTTCATAAAACAAGTACCCTTCCTGCTACCCTTATGCCCAGGAAAAAGTTTACTCACCACCATGGCTGTGCTGCTCCCAGGGTACAAGTGGCTGGTTTTGTGCACTCGCCTTCGGGGGAAGTCCCATGGCCTGGGATCCCTGGACTGTAGCCTCAGGTTCCACCTCCTCTGAGGGCACATCCTGTGCAGGAACCACAATATGCTCATCAGCACCGAGACCAGATGGGGAAGACAGAGTTTAATCCCTGGGAAGAAGACAAAGGACAAATCCCTCAGGAGGCTAGGTTTTAGGGAGAGATCAACAGAGGGCCCCAGGAAAGTTCAAAGGAGAATGTGATACCAGGCAGAGCCATGTGCGCAGGGACACTCCCTGATCAAGCACAAGGCAAGAACCAGCCCCCTAAGGATAGAATCACAGAGCCATTTAGCAAGGAGGAGTGGGGGGAGAACTTCCTGTGAAGGGCAGAAACCCATACCCCAGCCACTCGGCACCTCCCCAGATGCTTCCAGTGTCAAAGACCCAATACCCCACAAGACAGCAGGGCTCATATGCACAGCTCTACCTTCTCATGCCCTCTCTGGTGTTCTTACTACTCACATCACTGTATCCCCAGTGCCTGGCCTAAAGCAGAACACGAATAAACATTTGCAGGGCCTGTGTGGAGCTAAAATCTGCCTTCCTGGAACATGCCCACTTTAGTTCTGCTTTGCCCATCAAAGCCACCAAAAAGAAACCAGATTAATTTGGACAGTGTCTTTCAGACAGGCAATACCTGTTATAACATGTAGATGTTTCCTCTGGCTCTGTATCCCTACCAATCCTGGAAAACTCATCTCCCAGGTGCCAAACAGATGCCCCTGAATGTGGAAGGGGCCCCTCACCTGCGGCCATGTTTTCACTGGCTGCTTCTGCAGGTCCTCCACCAAGGCAACGGCTTCCTCACCACTCCCTGGACACCGCTCTCGCACCCAGTCCTGGACACCTCCAGGCAGCACACTCAGGAACTGCTCCAGCACCAGTAGCTCCAAGATTTGCTCCTTGGTACGTAGTTCAGGTCGCAGCCAGCGGCAGCAGAGCTCCCATAACTGGCTGAAGGCTTCATGGGGCCCACCCACGTCCCTATAGCAGAACTGCCGAAAGCGCTGGCGGCAGGCCTCAGAATCCCTGCTGTCCTCTTGCTGGGCAGAGTCCTGATCCCAAGAAGAATCTTCCACCTTCACAATTAGAAGCCCTTCTCCCTCCCCAGGGGCCTGGTCCTGAGACTCCAGGGGGGCTGCCATTCCCCTGGCCTAAGGCTCAAGGTTGGTGGGCCTCAAGCCAAGAGCCTGACTTTGTCTCCCAAAGGGATTCCCTGTGGCTGCTGGGCCAACATCTGGACACAAACTCCTAGGGAAAGAGCAAAATAGCAGAAGTGGGAAGGTACATGAGCAAACACCAGCCTGGAGAGACATCGAGGGACTTTAGCTGCCATCCTTTCCTGGCTGAGGCCTTTTTTAGGCTCTCCTATAATACTTTGCTCATATGACTCTCTCTTCTACCAATACAGGTCCACAGTCCCTTATCCTCAGCTCTGAGATCCAAAACTCCCAGGTGTTTACCATCTGGCTTGCTGATATGAGCATGTCTGTAATCCCCATTTATTCCATGTAATGTAAATGTCCATATATCTTATAGCAGAAATATTAATGTATTTATTCAGTTTGTAAAAATTCATCAAGCTGTCCTTACCATGTGTAATTCTGTATGTGTTTTATACTTCAATAAAAAAATAACACACTTGCCCTGGCTGGTTTGGCTCAGCAGTTAGAGCATCGGCCCATGGACCAATGAGTCGTGGGTTCAATTCCGGTCAAGGGCACATACCTTGGTTGTGGTTTGTCCCTGGCCCCAGTCAGGTCATGCAGGAGGCAACCAGTTGATGTGGCTCTATCACATTGATGTTTCTCTCTGTCTCTTTCTCTCTCACCTTCCCTCTCACTCTAGCTAATGATAAGTAGAAAAATATTCTCGGGTGAGAAATGAAAAAAAAGAAAGAAAAAAATTAACACACTTGATTATACTGATTGTTGCCCTAGATTCTGCTGCCAGGGGTTACTTGCTATACCATGTGTACTGTATTATCTTTCTCAAATTTAAAAACTTCTGAATTCCAAAACACATCTAGCCCAGCGGTGTCAGCGATGGGCTCACAGACATCATCCTAAGTCATTTATCCACAGGTAAATATGACTGTATGATACATATTCATTATACCTTGCATTACCACCCTTCGCAAAGGTCCTGAAAAGCGTAATTTTGGAAGTTTGGTTTTTTGTTTCGATAAAGAAGTGACAACAAACATTGTAATAAAAGGGGGGACATAATATAGAAATACATAAAAGAGAAACTCTCCATTCCACAATGCGGTGCACCCTCGCATTAACAGTCTGATATATGACCTCTCAGACCTTTACATGTGCATTTACTAAAAATGTACCTACAGAAATGAAAAACAGTGTTTTGTGTGTTTTCACATAAATGAGGTCTTTTTTTGGAGGGGGGGGTACGTGCCCCTACTGGGCACCGAACCCGGGACTCTCTGGTCCACAGGCCAATGCTCCAACAGATGAGCCAAACTGTCCAGGGCTATAAATGAGGTCTTAATGCACAAACTATTTTGTAATATGCTTTTCCACCTAACCATGCTTCTTCATTAGCTGTTCTGGAAGATTTAGAGGTATGGTTGTACTCCAGTTTCTGAACCAATACCCAAGTGAAGCATTCTGGTTGTTTCCAGTCCTTTTCTCTACTACATTAAGCACTTGAGTCTTTTTTTTTTTAAATTGATTTGAGAGACAGAGGGGTAAGGGGGAGAGAAAGAGGGAGGGAGAGGGAGAGATAAAGAAACAGTGATTTGTTGTTCCACTCATTTATGCACTCATTGGTTGCTTCTTGTATGTGCCCTGAACTGGGATCCAACCACAATCTTGGCCTTTCTGGACCATAGGCTCTAATCAACTGAGCAACCCGGCCAGGGCAAGCACTTTATTACTGTACTTCTCACACCACCCCTAAAAGGTACTGCGCCCCATTCTCAACCTCTAGTGACGGAGGAGGAGGTTTCGCTGGGAGAGGACCAAGGACTCACCTGGGTCGCCCGGCAGGACGCAGCAAGCGGGAACACGGACCCGGCTGGAGTCCCGTGGTCGACCACTAGCAGCCTCGCCTGCGAGGAGCTGAGAGGCGGCGTCGCGGGCAGCGGGTGCAGGGGTCGGGGTTATCCCCGCCACTTTTCAGCGGTGCACGCCCCCTTCGGCCTCTGCCTGGGGTGCGGGCCCATCTGCCCGGAGCCCCGCGTTCGACCTCGGAGTCCGGCTGCCCGTGTCGCGGGTCCCGCCCCCGGGGCGCACAGCACCCCAGACGCCCAGGAGTTCCCAGTTCCGCCGCTGGATCTCGGCACCGGAAGCCCGCGCGAAGCTCGCCGGGAAACGACACAAAGCGCACGCCTACCTAACTACACGGAACTGCATCTCCCAGAAGGCCGTTGGCTCACAGAGCCTGGTTTGGCGTTGACGGATGGCCAATGAACAGGGAGAATTACTGTGCACAGCGACACCCATGCCCGGGGCTTATGTGTGGTCTGTTTCTACACTCGCGCTGGTCTCTCTCTCGGCTATTCCTTCAGATTTCTCTACTCCTCTCCCTGAGCTTCCCGGGAAGTGCAGTCTAGTTGGGGGAGAGGGGCGGAGCCTCCGGCGGCTAGTCTCGGTCCCAGAGCGTCGGCTACGGTCGCTCAGCAGGACTCCGCAGTCGGGGACTCAATCCTGGGAGCCCCGCGCTCTTCCACCAGCAACTTCGTCTCTGGAGCGGCGGGGCCAGAGAGAATCGAGAGCAGGTGGGCGGTATCCGGGAACCTCTGGGTTCTCCTTTCTACAAATTGGGACCTCCTCCCACCCTCTCTACTTCGACCTGCAGATCTGAGGCTCCGCATCTTCTTAAATAGAAAAGGCTTTCTTGTTTGATTATGCAAGCATTGCATGCTTAGTGTGGAAAAGAAAATTAACAAAATATGGAAAATTATAAAGATATCAATATCCACAAGGCTAGCTCCCTCTGTTCACATGTCACTCCCTCAAAATGACTTTCCCTGACTGTAAATAGCACATACACACACCCGCCATGGCTCTGCCCTGCCTTATTTTTCTTTCTTTTTTTTTAATCCTCACCCGGGGACATTTTTCCATTTCGTTAAGATAGAGTGGGGGGGGGGGGAGAGAGAAAGAAACATGGACGTGAAAGGGACATATCGGGTGGCTACCTCCCGCACAACCCCAACCACAACCCCAACCGGGGCCTGGGACAAACTGCAACCGAGGTATGTGCCCTTAGCGGGAACCAAACCCGGGTCTCTTTGGACCGCGGGCCAACGCTCTAACTGCTGAGCCAAACCGGCCAGGGCCTGCCTTATTTTTCTATCTAACTTTTATCAGTACCTGACATTTGTGTAATATTTGTCTCTTACTACTCGACTATGAGCTCAAAGAGGTCACACTGTTTTCATTGCCCTACTCCTAGCACCCAGAATTGTTTCTGGCACAGTATTTGTTGAATAACTGAAGGTTTAAAATATTCCTTATAAGGCCATTTAGGAATAAGCACTATTAATATTTCAGTCTGTTCGTACAGTTCTATTTCTATGAATATTTCTAATGTAAATCTGGAACAATTCGATTCGATCAGGTGGCTCAGTTGGTTGGAGTGTCCTCCCATGCACCAAAAAGGTTGCTGGTTCGTTTCCTGTTAGGGCACATAGCTAGAATGTGGGTTCCATCCCCAGGGTGCGTACAGGAGGTAACCAATGGATGTTTCTCTCTGAAAAAAATTTTTTTTTAATATTTATTTTTTTATCCTCACCCGAGGACTTTTTTGCATTTATCTGCAGATAGAGCAGGAGGGAGAGAGGGGAGAGAGAAACATCGATGTGAGAGAGACACATGGACTGGTTGCCACTCACACAATCTCAACTAGGGCCAGGGACAAACTGCAACTGAGGTATGTGCCCTTAGTGGGAACTGAAACCAGGACTCTCTGGTCCACAGGCTGACACTCTAACCACTGAGCCAAACCAGCCAGGGCTAAAAAAAACTTTTTTTAAATAAAAAACATATACTTGAGTAAGGGTAAATCTGGAATCATTCTATATAAGTAATTTTGTGTCATTTTTTTGTGTTCTACTTTTTATCCAATGTATTGGAGTGACACTGGTTAACAAAATTTACAGGTTTCAGGTGCACAACTCCACAACACAGCATCTGTACACTGCATTGTGTTCACCACTCCAAGTCAAGTTTCCTTCCATCACCATTTATCCCCCCTATACCCTCCCCCCCATCCCCTCCCCCCAAGTAATGTTTTATTGACTCAAGTCTATCAGGCCCTGGCCTGTGTGGCCCAGTGGTTAAAGCGTCGGCTTGCAGATGAAAGTGTTGTGGGTTCAATTCCCAGTCAAGGGCACATACCTGGGTTGCAGGCTTGATTCCTGGCCCCCGTTGGGAGGCAACCAATTGATGTGTCTCTCTTGCATCAGTTTCTCTCTCTCTCTCTCCCCTTCCACTCTCTCTAAAAAAATCAATGGAAAAAATATCCTCAGGTGAGGATTAACAACAACAAAAGGATAATTTTCCATATCAGCATTTATAAATAAAAGAATTCTTCTGTTTTGCAAGCTTTATAGTATTCCATAGCAGGACAGTTCCATATTTTATTTAAAATCCCTTACTCTTGGACATTTAGTTTCCAATTTTCTGTGTTTCTACATACACCTAGATGCATTTGCTTGAGGAACTTGCTGGAGAGCATGAGTCAAGACTATTTTATGAATACTGCTGAAATGGATGCTACTGGGCTCCCCTTCCTCTACTGGGCTCAATGGAAAACCACACCAGGAAGAAAAAATTGGAAGTCCCCTTTTCTAGCCTGGCTGGTGTGGTTCAGTGGTTGAGCATTGACCCATATGCACCAAGAGGTTGCCGGTTTGATTCCTGGGCACATGCCTAGGTTGTGGGCCATATCTCCAGTGGGGGGCATGCAGGAGGCAGCCAATCGATGTTCTCTCTCATCCATGTTTCTCCCTCTCCCTTCCTCTCTCTCTAAAATCAATAAAGAAAAAAAAATTTTTTTAAAGAAAGTCCCCTTTTCGCCCTGGCCAGTTTGGCTCAGCGGTTAGAGCGTTGGCCTGCAGTCCGGAGAGACCCGGGTTCGGTTCCCGCTAAGGGCACGTACTTCGGTTGCAGTTTGTCCCCGGCCCTGGTTGGTCTTGCGGGTGGCAGCCACTCGATGTGTCCCTTCACGTCGATGTTTCTCTCTCTCTCTCCCTCCCACTCTATCTGTACAAAAAATGGAAAAATATCCTCGGGTGAGGATAAAAAAAAATTAAAAAAAATTAAAAAAAAAAAGAAAGTCCCCTTTTCCAGATATGGCCTTATAGTGTTCTTCCCACACCCTCTATTGGCAAAACTAACATCAAATTGTCTAGCAAAGGAGAAATGTTTTACAGGATCCCACTGGCTTCAGTATTACAAAGGACAAAAAGAGTGAATTGGAGACTGAGAGACAAATTAATAACTGGCACACTCACCATATATTTCATTGGTCATTGCTGGTAGATGATAAATTATTTGTATACAAGTATACTGGAATTGACAATCTAATTGCACTTTTTTTTACTTCTGATAGTGTTTTAGTTTATTTTTCTAGCTAGAAAATATAATCTATAATGAAAAAAGTAAAAATTTCTTTCAAAAAATTATATTCATTTCCAGAATTTATATACATTATTTTCTTAGTCTTATAGCATTGTCCAGAACTTCCTAAACTACGTCAGGACAGCAGACATCATTGTCTTGGTTAATGAAAATACTTTTAATGATTTACAATAGTCTATTGTTTGTCTCAAATATATAGCCATGCTCATATTAAGGAGCATCTATTCTCGCCCTGGCCAGTTTGGCTCAGCGGTTAGAGCATCGGCCTGTGGTCCAGAGGCGTGTGCCTTGGTTGCAGTTTGTCCCCAGCCCTGGTTGGGTTGTGCGGGAGGCAGCCGCTCCATGTGTCCCTTTCATGTTGATGTTTCTCTCTGTGTGTTCCTCTCTCTCCCTCCCACTCTATCTGTGAACAAAAAATGGAAAAATGTCCTTGGGTGAGGATTTAAAAAAAAAATCTGTTCTCATTTGTAGCAGAAAGACCATTACCTGTTCCCCAATATGTTTTCCTCTTCTATAGTAAAAATTTTTCAATGGGCACATGGCCATTTAGAATAAAGAGTATATTCTCCCAGGTCCTCCTAAGTATGGCCATGTAATGATATGTGAGCAGCTGTAATGTATGCATTTTATTGGAAAGGAATGGATCATGTCTTCCTAGTCTCTTTTCAACTACTAGTTGGAATTTGGACATGGTAGCATGGACCATGCAGATGAGAGTAACACCAAAAGGTGTCAAAGCAATAAGATGAAAGGCGCCTGGAGCCACCGAACTAGCCCTGGATTACACCCAGGCAGGTGATATGAAAGAGATAGAGATAGCATGTTTAAGCCACTGTTGTTTTAGATCTCTGTTACAACCAGAATGTATACCCTATCTAGCACTATTGCCTACTGAGAGTTCCTTCTTTAAAAAGATAAACAGCCTGGCCAGTGTGGCTCAGTTAGCACAGAATTGTCCCATGCACCAAGAGGTTTCTGGTTCCATTCCTGGTTGGGGCATATGCCCATATAGGGGGTGTGCAGCTGATTGATATTTCTATATCTTTCTTCCTCTCCCTTTCTCTCTCTAAACAATCAGTAAAGGCACTTTTTTTTGTTTTGTTTTTAAAGAGAGAAATAGCCAGGCTGGTGAGGCTCAGTTGGTTGAGCCTCATTCCATGCACCAAGAGGTCACTGGTATTCCATTTCTGGTCAGGACACATGCTTGGGTTGCAGGCTTAATCCCTGGTGAGGGGCCTGCAGGAGGCAGCTGATTGTTTCTTTTTCTTCTTCTGTTTTTTGGTACGTGCCCCTAGCGGGAACCGAACCCGGGACTCTCTGGTTCACAGGCTGACGCTCCAACCACTAAGTCAAACCGGCCAGGGTGGCAGATGATTGTTTCAATCTCACATTGATAATCTCTCTCGCTCCCTTCCTCTTTGTCTCTAAAAATCAATACACTATTTAAAAAACAGAAATAGAAAATAGAAATATTTTCATAATTTCTCCTGTGGGATATTGAATATTCAGAATTTCTATGTCTTGACTTTTTTTTTTTTGGTTAATCCTCACCTGAGGATATTTTTCCATTGACTTTTAGATAGAGTGGAAGCGATAGAGGAGTGAGAGAGAGAGAAACATCAACGTGAGAGAGACATCAATTGGTTGCCTCCCACGTGACCTGACCAGAGCCAGGGTTCGAACCTGCAACCCAGGTATGTGCCCTTGATCAGGAATGGAACCTGAGACCCTCTAACCGCTGAGCCAAACAGGCCAGGGCTAAATGTTTTTTTATTTTTCTTTTGTTTGACTAAATGTTGATAGTTTTTTTCCTAGGAAATCATCCCTTTCATCTACAATTTGACATTAATATAAATTGTACATAGTATTTATTTCCATTTAATTAAAAAATTTAAGGCCCTAGCTAGGTGGCTCAGTTGGTTAGAACATTGTCCAGATACACCAAGGTTGTGGGTTTGATCCCAGGTCAGGGTACATTCAAGAATCAACTAATGAATGTATAAAGAAGTGGGACCAAAAAAATCTATGTTTCTGTTTCTCTCTCTCTCCCTACCTCTAAAATCAATACATTTAAAATTAAAATCAGCATGTATATTTAAATCTTTGGTTTGGGATCCTGAGATAGCACTTTTAATGTTGGTAGAGTAGCGAACAGGCTAGGAGTCTGGGTCTGTTGACTTTGCAGATTAGGGCTCCCATACCATAGGCTGCCTACCTCTGGCCTACCTCTAGACATTATTTTGAGATATATACTTTAGTTTCATTTAAGACCCTGTTACTGTGGGTTTCTGTTATTTGTAGCTGAATTCATTGCTTCATAGGGTTATTATAAGGGCTAAATAAATGAGTGAATACAAGTATAGACCACTTAGTCCAGTATTAACTCTCAGCACACAGTGAAAGAGTGGTTAGTCTCAGGGAATTATCATCACCAGGAACTTGTCATGGGCATGCCCACAGGAGCATAGAGTACAAGAGAGGCTATAGGAGTTAGGCCCTCCAGGTATCTTTTCCACTTTCCCCTGAAGATTTCAGTCCAACTTGTTCTGGTCTGTGGCCTGTTCAATTGTATTAATATTCATAGCTGGCCTGGAGCGTTATTAGTTGAAAACAGAAAAACTGGAGTGCTCTAGGAGGTGTCCGAGTTGCAGGTCAGAGTGCTGCATTTGGAACCCAGGCAGGAAGCCTGCCTGAGGACATGTCACAGGCTGGACCAAGAGCATGAGCACGAGGAAGGTTGGACCATCCTCATAACCTCCTATTCTCCACCATCCAGGGGACAGCAGGGAGAAACCTTAGACCACAGCCCCTCACAAGTCACATCTCTCTAGCTTCTCCTCCCTCCCACCAGAGTTGTCATTTCAGCTCATGAAACACCAGTCTCTTCACAGCAAGGCCTTTATTCATTTTTTTGTTTTCCTAGCTTGTAAAGTTCTGCCCCCCAAATTCTTGTAAAACGGCTTCTTGTCCTTCAAGTCTCAGCTTAAATGTTCCCGCCTTACATGGGCCTTCTCTATCAGTTCCTAGCATACTTCATTTCTGGCATTTGTCACTACTTGAAATTAATGTGTCATTTATCTGCTTACCAGTCTCCCCCACTAGAGCCAACCCCATGAGGGCAAGGATCTTGTCTGGCTTTTTCATCGCTTACTCCTCAACATTTAGCAACGAACCTGGAATGCATTTATTTCGTATTTGAAAAATGAGTAAGTGAATGCAGCAAATATCCTATTTAACGTTCCTCTGCCTCGCACTGGCCTCCTCAGTTTACCCGGCTCCCCCAGAAGACCGCAGTCTCCTTCCAGGCAGTTGCCGCACTCGCGCCCGGCTCTCACTGGCAGCACGGTCAGACCCTGCTCCGGGCTCGGAGGCTGCTAAAATGTCACAGGAGGCGTCCGGACTGGAGCCGGATGCAGAAGTCGGGATTCCCCCAGCGCCGCACACGAGCCGGCCATCTTCAGGGCTAGATGTGGCCTCCGGGTTCAGGTTCCCAGTCTCCGGAGCAGCAGCGAGATTATTGGAGTCGGCGCGCGAAGCCGGAAGTGGCCCTGGCTCTCCGTCCGCATCCTATCTAGGACCACAGGAGGCTCGGCATCTCTGTGGTAGGCCCAGGGCCGGCTCTGAAGGCTTAGGGGCTGGCGACGAAGCCAGGAGCCCAGCCCTGAATCGTTGATTTCTTCTGCAATCGACGCCAGGGTAAGGGAAAAAGGCAAGTTTCAAAATCTAGAGCTTCGCGAGAGTTGCCCCGGCAACCGTGCGGCTTGGGGGCAGCTACGAGAACGTCAGTCGTGATTGGCCGGTTTTTCTGGTGCCCGCCTCTCTCTTCACCTGGGCACTTGATTGGCTAAAATCAGAGGGAGAGGCAGGGCCTTTCGGAACTGGTCCACCGGGATGTGAGAATACTTGGTGAGGCTGGCTCCCTGAGACCTCCCCAAGATTTCCGACCTCGCCGCCTGGCGTGGTCACTCAAGCTCAGGAGGAGCTGTCTCATGCCAGTGCTGTGCTGAGCACGACGCCCCCGCACAGGGAGGGCTGCGCAGCCAGCTGGGCCATGAGCGCTGTCAGCCAGGATCTGGACTGAGTCTATAGCCACACAGAAAGAGGGTGGGAAGCTCAAGGAAAATATTCTCCCTTGCTCTCGCCCTCTTCCTGAAGGCGCAGGTGCAGGTCAGTCTTGAGTAACTAGGTCGAGTTCTGCAGTGCCCTGAAGCTGGTATGTCCAGTGTGAGAAGCAATGAGGAAGCAGGCCACACCTCAACCGCTACCCAGAGATACCAAGACCCTGGTGTCACCACACCCCCAGCCTGCTACCTCTCAGTGGTGCTCCATAACTCACCAAATCAGGAATACCCTCCACCCTGACATTCCAGGCCCTTCCACGATGCCCCAGCTACCTCCTCAGTCTTAGCTGCTCTTGTCAAATATTTTCAAACTGCCAAGTTCCACTCTTAAAAGCTCTCGCCTGATCTGTGCCAGAATGATGAACTGTGGATGGACATCTTGGAAGGAATGGACAGAGACCCATAGAATCACATCCCTCTGCACTGTGCTATGAAAAGGGAAACAGTTTCTCTTGGATACTGTGGTCTCTGGACTCCTCAAAAGCCAAAGTGAAGACTTTAAATGACTCCTTGGCTTACTCGGTAGACCTCTGAGTGTTTCAAGTCCTGACACACTGGCCATGCAGCCCAAGGAAACAAAGAGCCACTGTGCAAATGAATATTCTGTGCTAAGGTTGTGCCAAATGATGACAGCTGTCGTTTTAAGTCTCCTTCCTACCTCTCTCTCTCTCATTCATTAGAAAACAAGCTCCTGGGGGCAGCAAGCCTGCTTTATGTGTATAAGCCCTATCAGCCTCTCACACCGAGCCAAGCAGAGGAATCTCATTTCTAGCTATGACTGGAGCCATGAAGACAAGCTGAAGGGAGGAAACTGCTTTTTTTCTCACCAGTCCTGACAGCAACTTAACCCTAGACCCCACTGAGACCTCCTAGTCTTGCCTGAGCTTCCACTAGTAAGCAGCTTCCTGGCATCCCAATGATTATATGTTTCTCCCTCCCCCTATCTCCAGCTGAGTCCAGCACTCCAGAAGGTCAAGTCTATTGTCTGTATTACTCTTTTTAGACAGCTCTGTCTCATAATATCATGGGTTAATTAGATAGTCAATAGCTGTTGTGGTACATGGAAATAGGGGTATTCTTTACATAGTAAAATCCCTGGCCCTAAACCCCAGCTTCCAACTCTCTGACTGTATGGCTTTGGGAAAGTTAATGGACTTCTCTCCTAGCCTGTTTTTTCATCTATAAAACTGGGATAAAACCTGCTCAGCTTGTGGAGAGTGGAGGTGACATATATATGGTGCTTGGCCCCATGCTTGGCAGGACAGCTACTCGACAACTGGCAGCTATGATTACTATTCCCAGTCTGTCATCCTCTTCAAGCCACTTCCTCCCTTAGGAGCTGGGAGCCAACCAGGGCTGCAGCCACCCTGCTGGCTCCATGATCCACAGAGACAGGTGGAGTCTCGATGGCTTCCCTGTTATAGGCATCAAGGTCAGAACTGCATGTTATCTTGGAAGCTAAGCTGCAAATCTTGGATAATAAGCAGGCTGAGCCCACCCCTCACAGGGAAAATAGTAGAGAATGGAAAACAGAAACTACAGAAGTAAAATACCAAGAGGTCAGGAGTAAAACCACCAGGCATGGGTGAGTAGAGCAAATTATAAAGGACATGTGTGAAGAGGACAAGGAGGGAAAAAGTAGGATCTTGCAGCAGCCTCAGAAGGGACCAGGAGGGACAGTAGTCCCTGGTAAGTGAGGTAATCACACTGAATTATCACTGGACCCCAGTGGAAGCAGATGGAAAATATCCAGCCAAAAAACTCAGCCCTGGTACCTACAACAGGAGACAAGGCAGGCAGGAGACAATGAGTTCCCAAGCTAGCCCTGAGCTGCTCCTGGCTCTCAAAGAGCCAAGGAAGTTTCCAGGGCTCAGTGATCAATGCCCCTGGCATTAGAGTGACAGCAGCAGCAAAACACCCACCAGGGGGTTCACAATTCCACTAGTGGCTGGTTGGTTTCAAGTCCAAAAACCTCTGTGCTAAGAAGCCTTTGTATGGAAACTTGTGGTCCTAATCATCTGGATTGGGCCCCAAGCCAGGTCAAGGTTGGGAAAGAGGGTGCCCAAGCCCTGAGAGCGATGACTTGGATGCCTTAGTGAGGATACATTGTTGACACAAGAGCCCCCAGAATCTGAGGTCAGCTACCAGCAACCCCCACTGCCCCAATAACCCCTATCCCCTACTGCCACAAGACAGAGCAACAGGCCGTGGCTTGAATTCCAAGGCCTTTAATGTGCAGCTAGCCTGCCTGAGATTCACCCTAGCTCCTCCCAGTGTTGCCATGCCCCACCCCCATGCCAGCACCTCCCCAACTCCCTTTCCACTGTCCCTCTCACTGCCCTTGCAGCTGCCCTCACTCCTCACTGGGGGCCTGGCCCCTCACTCTGGGCCCCTTAGGTGGGAGTAGGTGGGGGTGCTGCCAGAGCCCCCGCTGCCCCCAGCATCAACATGGCCAGAGCCTTAGGCCCTGTGGTGTGGATCTTTTCATGCCGGTGCAGGTTGGAACGCCTGCTGAAGCTCTTGCCGCAGAGAGGGCAAGAGTAGGGCCGGACGCCGCGGTGGGTGCGCTGGTGGGCAGTGAGGTGCGAGCTGTGGCTGAAGCTCTTGCCGCAGTCGAGGCAGTGGTACGGCTTCTCCCCGGTGTGCGTGCGGTTGTGCGCGATGAGGTTGGAGCGCTGGCTGAAGCACTTGCCGCACTCAGGGCACGGGTAGGGCTTGACCCCTGTGTGGGTACGCTGGTGGGTGACCAGGGCTGAGCTCTGTGTAAAGCACTTACTGCAGATGGGACACTTATGGGGCTTGGCTCCTGTGTGCGTGCCCTGGTGAGTGACCAGGTCCGAGCGGCGGGTGAAGCGCTTGGCACAGCGGTCGCACACGTAGGGCTTTTCGCCCGTGTGGATGCGCTGGTGCTGAATCAGCGTAGAGTGGTGGCTGAAGCTCTTCCAGCAGGAGGGGCAGGTATAGGGCTTCTCCCCGGTGTGGATGATCTGGTGCTGAATGAGGTGCGAGCTGCGGCCGAAGCGCTTGCCGCAGTCTGTGCAGGCGTAGGGTTTCTCACCTGTGTGCGTGCGTCGGTGCGTCACCAGGTGGGAGTGCCAGCTAAAGCCCTTGCCACACTGCTCGCATTTGTAGGTCTTCTTGCTGGCATCACCATCAAGGACCAGGCCCTCCTCGCTACTTTCAGGGGCTCCTGTCTCCCCTTTGCTGGGTTTCTCTGTGAGGCCAGTGTTGGACAGGGTTGTTTCCAGACCTCTCTCCTCCGGGGGGCCCGGCTGCCCGTCGTCTTTGGCTCGCCCCAATCTCTGGCCACTGGCTGCTTGCCATCCACACTGTAGGACATTGCCCTGTGCTCCCCCTGGCCTGGTCCTAAAGGACTTCACATCCCCATGGACTGTCTGGGATGAGGTCGGCTCCTTTCTCACCTCCACCGCTCCTGGAGAAAGGTTTTCCAACCAGAGATAGGCTTTTGTGAGGGACCTAAGGGAATTCCAAAGATGGAGAAAAGGGCAAGGACCTGAGGGGAACCTGGGAAATGACTGCCACCCTCTGCAGAGGAGGGGAGGCTGGCGCCCTACCTCAGCAAGGGCCACGTGTTTGCACCCCACGGGAAATAAAGCCTGCACTGACAAGGGGCACCTAGGAGCGACAGGGACAACCCACTGCCCACCCATCACCTCTGAACGCACCTCTCTTCTCCTCTTCATCTCCCATCTGCAGGCATGAACTTGAGGCTTCGCCCTTGCCCTGCACCTGGGAGGCCCAGAAAGTTCTGCTGAAGGGAAACCCTGCCCAAAAAGAGATGCAGTGCTCAGTCACTGACCTCCCCGGCTGCCCAGCAGGAGACACCACCCCCACAAGTAGTGACAGAGCAAAGGGGAATGAGTGCAACTCTGGAAACACCAGGTAATACCACACGAGCTCAAAGTTTGCTTGGGATGAGGTGTCCACCCTCTCTAGGAAGCATGTTCCAGGGTCACCACTAGACATACTCTTTTCAGGGCTAAGTCAGGGCTCTGCCTCATTTCCCTGAACAAGCACCAGAAATAAAGGGAGAGGACTGGGCCAGGTCAGCTGCTAGCAACCCACTTCCTCACACAGCCCCAGCAGTGGACCCAGAAACATTAGAAAACAGTCTCCCACTCCTGCACCTACACCTTCCCAGGACCATCAGCAAAAAGGGCTCCTGGGGGAGGGCCAGGGACAAACAGAGGCCAAGTGGGAGGGTCTGAGACAAGAGGGCCAGGGACACTGACCACCTAGAAGTCAAGGACCACAGGTCCATTTACCAAGTCCCTGGGTAAGGGCCCAATAATTCTGGTCAAGTCAGTAAGAGAGCAGAAGGCCTGGCCTCCATGCCATGATCCAAGCCCCATGGGAGGAAGGGAATGTGTTGGACAAACTAGGTGATTTAGGTCATTTGTGAGGTCTGTCATGGGGCCACAAATGGGTGCTAGGTTCCCTCTGATCTTCTAGGACTTGCCCAGACCTAGGAGTATTAACAACAGGTGGTAAACAAACCTGAGTCAATTAAAGGAGTAAGCAGGGTGGTTGTGATCTTGGGGTCCACCAGGGATAACAGGGTCTTGGCCCATCATTGAAGTCAAAGGGTGGCTTTACCAAGCCCCCAGCTCCACTTTGACTAGCAGATGTGCAACAGGAGTGTATTGACAGACATACTAACTGAATGAATAACAATGAATGAACACTCTGAGTTTTCCATAAGATCTTATAAAATCTGCCAAGAAAACTAGAGTCTGAAAGTGAGGAGTCAATGTCCTAGGACATAACTACTTAGTATGAGAAAAACTGAGAGAGACAGGCCCCTCTGAGAAGAGGACACACCCCTTGGGGCAGATGTGACAGCTCAGAGTCTATAAGATTGGAGATTAACTGGCACCATGTCCCCCCTACCTCAGGCATGCAGCCCTGACCCCAGAGCCAAGTTTTCTGCTCAGATACTTCTAAAGCCTGGCTTTGAAAAAAAGGATGGTGAGCCCTGGCTGGTTTTCCTCAGCAGTTAGAGTGTTGGCCCACAGACCAAAGAGTCACGGGTTCAATTCCAGTCAAGGGCATGTACCTCAGTTGCAGTTAGGTCTCCGGCCCTGACTGGGGTTTTTCAGGAGGCAACCAGTCAATGTGTCTCTCTCATCAATGTTTCTTTCTCTCTCTCTCTCTCTCTCTCTCTCTCTCTCTCTCTCTCTCTCTCTCTCCCCCCATCTTCCCTCCCACTCTATCTGAAAATAAATGGAAAAATATCCTCGAGTGAGGATTTTAAAAAAAAGGAGGGTGGAACTATACAAATAAGCATCACAGAAGAACCAAAAAGAAGCAGAATCTCTAAGTAGGCACCATCTAGTACCGCAGCCAACTAGCCACATGTAGCTATTTCAGTTCAAATTTGAGCTGATTAAAATGAAATAAAATTAAATACTCAGTTGCTGTAGCCACATTTTTAGTGCCCAACCGCCACATCTGGATCATGGCTACCATCTCCATATACGGAGCATGCCCATCATTAGGAAGGTTCTATAGAACAGTACAGTCTATGTGAACAATGGAGAAGGGTTTAAGCCTTAGAAAGCTGGGAAGTAACAGTGGAATAGACCCCACCTCTGACATCCAGGGCCTTGGGAAGTGGTTGCTCCAGAACAAGTGCCAGCCCTTACCCAAGGCCAGCCCATTTCGCTTCTGCAGGACATCCTGGTAGAAACTCTGTTGTGTGTGGTCCAGCCGCCCCCACTCCTCCCGGGAGAGGTACAGAGCCACATCCTCAAAGGTCACTGGCATCTGAAACAACATGAAATGCCTACTTTACAAGACATGACAAGATACAGTGGTGGGGCCTGATGGTGCCAAGATGAGATCCCAACTCCCAACCTGCTGCCCAGGTCTGAGGGTGAAGCAGGAGCCACCCAAGGATGGCTTATTGGGGGCAAGAATATGGCAGCTGTGTACAGCAGATGATAGGAGACAAAAACAAGAGAGGCCTTCTTTTCCAAAACCACAGCCAAAGCTCAGGATCTCCAGCACATTCCCCTCCAGCCTTCACCCTTGGGTCTGGTACTGAGATCTGGAGGGTGATGCAGTCAGAGACGCTGTCCCTCCATGTCTTTCTGTTCCCCCTCCAACCTTGGACAGGGGCACTCACCTGGGACCAGGCAGTGAGGAGCGCTGCGGCCATCTGCCGGTCTCTGGTCCTCCCCTCATGGGAAAGCACAGGGATCTGGGGGGAGGGGAGGGCTGAGAGAGGAGAGAGGTCCTCAGGGAAGCCACCTCACCCTGCTGCATCCTACTGTTCTCCAAGCAGGCTCATGCCTGGCAAGCCCACAACTGCCCTAGACTCCACCCTTGACCCCACCCACGAAGAGGTCAGTAGGCTCTGAGGCTGTGCCAGGGTGGCCTCCAAGAGGCAAGTGGACAGACACCCAGGCATCTCTCCTGACCATGACAGGGACCTCTTCCCCTCCCCACCTGGGCTTTGAGCCTCTGCCTCTCCCCACAGCTGCTGCCCAGGAAAGCAGCTCTCTTCACATCCCTCTCCTCACCTCCACCAGGCAGAAAAAGAGCTTTCTCCTTAGAGCCCTGGCTTAGGCGCCCCCAGCTCCAAGCTCTTTGAGCCCTGTCCTCCTGCGATGCCCCCTCAGGGTGTGGCTCTTGCAGCTCTGTCTTAATGTAAGGTGACTCCCGAGCGGCTCCCAAAGGCACCACCTCCTTTGACTCGGGAAGAATTTCTTGACAAGGATGCCCATGATCTGGAACCTAGAAATGGTAGCCCCAATCAGTACTGGGACGGAGACTGGGATACACAGCCAAGCACCATGTGCTCCATACCCAGGGGTCCCTGCAGGGGCAGACACCTAGAATGGTGGAACACACAACCAAATACAAGGCATGGCTTGAAGGACTGGCCTTCCTTCCTTCTCCTACCCTCAAGGACCTGTGCATCTCCTGCTTGCTCCTGGAAGAGAAGGAAGGCAGACTTAGCAAGGCCCTGCTAGGTGCAGGCTGACTAAGTGCCCACAGAGCAGCTGCCTGCTTCAGTTCAAGCCTCGCACCTCTAACAGCAGTGTGGATTTTTTTTTTCTTTCTCAATTTTTAGAGAGAAAGGGAGAGGGAGAGAGAAACATCAATGAGAGAACATCAATTGGCCACCTCCTGCATGTCCCCTCTGGGGATCAGGCCCACAACGTGGGCATGTGCCCTGACCGGGAATTGAACCGGCGACCTCTTGGTGCATGGATCGACGCTCAACCAGTGAGCCACACTGGCCAGGCTGTATTATTATTTTTAATATATGAGGAAACCAAGTGTAATGGGTTGAAACTATAATGACTAGTGTCTTTATAAAAAGAGGAAAGGACACAGAAACATGGAGGAGGCCATGCGAAGACAGAAGCAAAGACTGGAGTAATGCTGTCACAAGCTAAGGAACACCTGGGGTCCCCAGAAGCTGGAAGAGGCAGGAAGGATCCTCTCCTAGAGCCCTGGGAAGGAACCCTACCAATACCTTGATTAGGGGTTTCTGGCATCCAGAACTGTGAGAGAATAAATTCTGGTTGTTTTAAGCCACCAAGTTTGTGATCCTTCGTTATGGAAGCCCCAGGAAACTAACATACCCAGGCTCAAAGATCAGACAATGGCCCAAGATCATGAGTGGCTCAAGCAGGATTGGAACTCAAGTTTATCTGACTCCCAAGTCACCCCTAGGGCCACCATGTCTTGAAGATGACAGGGAAGCATCATGTGGCATTGGGCCATTTCCAGCGTGACTCAATTTGGTTAGAGAAGTTGGGGTTTTTTGGCTTGAAGAAAAAAGCCCGTGTGCCACTAAATGTGCTGAGGCTTGGTGTCCATCTTGGTCTGACAGGAGAACTCCTCTCCAGCTCACCCTCTTCAGCACAACCCCACCCAGTGAGACTTTAGGGTCCTGCCCACTCATCCTCCTTGGGCACACCAACCTCAGCCCCAGTCCTCTGGGAGAGTGAAGAGCAGGCTTTATTCAGGTGACTGGGGCTCAAATCCAGAGCCATTCCTCACTAGCCATTCAACCCTAAGTAGGCTCCGCCTTCACCCAAACCTCAAGAGCCTCATTTAAGTCACTTCCCTTGCACTGGGAGGCCCCTGGTGAAGCCTCACTATCATCCACAGCATGAGGACTGGCCAGCCTTCTGCTGGGGACTTATGACTGTCCCTCTCCCCTCCACCAATTTCCATCTATGTTAGGGTCTCGAAAGGAAAGACCCTAGGCCAGGAGTCACAGTGCCTGGGAGCCACATGGGTGAGGCAGCCTCCAAGGCTCAGCAGCTCTGTCTCTACAGATAACATGTGAGCAAGAGCTGTCCACTCCAGAAAGTTCTGGATAAACACAAAACAGTGCCTGTAATTATTATTATTACTCTACTTGTGAGCTGACTGACAGAACCCTACATCAGTAGAGAATGTCATGGGCATGTGAGGCCTGTTGGTGTTACAAGGCACTGTGGAATGGAAACCAAACAGTGGTAACACTTCTTTGTGCTAATACAGTAGGAAAAACATAGAACTAGTATTTGATTTGTATTTGTACTTACAACCACTGGAATTACTAGGTGAGGGGATGCAGGTCTCTCTGACCTAGGTTCCAGTTGCTGTGGGTGTTTTTGTATTATGTGTTACAATAATGATCTCCTGCAGGCTGATGAATTGCTTAAAGGGGATTCTTGTGCCCATTATCTCTTCTGAGCCTCCCAACCACCTGGATGAGATGGATGGGAACAGTAGGCACATGATCTGTATATTATAGATCATACACCTGGTTTACAGAGGCCTGGGGACTTGCCCAAGTCACACACCTGGCTGTGACTGACTCATATTCCTCTGATTACAAGCCTGGTAACTCTGGTCTCCCTGTAGGTTGTAATTACACACACACACACACACACACACACACACACACACGCATGCATGAACACAAACAACAGGAACAGGAAAGCCTAGGTTCTCAGACCCAGAGAGAGGAGAAGGGGTTCCCAAGCTGAAAACAATGCATGTGTGTTTATATGTGTGTGTGTAAGAGAGAGAGAGAGAGGGAGGGAGGGAGGGAGGGAGGGAGGGAGGGAAAGAGAGAGAGGGAGAGGGAGGGAGGGAGGGAGGGAGAAACTGAGGCTTTTCTGTGTGCTCTGGGTTCTGTTCAGAGAGCTAGCATCACCAGTAGAACCCCTACACAGCCTACTGCTACCTCATGTGGCCTCTGGTCTGCTGACTATGGAATTCACCAGGCCAAGCAATGCAGTTCCGTAGAAGTCAATTCCCCAGTGGAAGGTATTTCCCTTTACACCACCTTCTCTTCAATACTCCCCTTCACCCCCATCCACCAGCCTTGCACCCCAGTGAGTCTAACACTTCCATTGGTCCAGACACCCTGATGTGAAGATCCTGTCCAGCTCCAGTTCCTTCCAGAGCACACCTCCCTCACCTGGTGTCCCATTCATACCTCTTGGGCTCTCTCTTTGTCCTGGGTAGCCCGGATGCCTCCATGGTCTGCAGACATTTTCTATCTCAGAGAAAGAAAGTACAGCTGAGTTGTTTCTCCTTCTGTTGGCCAAGCCCCCTCCAGCTGCTGACCAGGAGCCTGGAAGAGCAGAAGGAAATCAGCCAGCATCTCCTAGACACCTCTGAAGCGCCTCAAAAATCCTGTGTAGGTCCAGATCCATCTCTGTTTTCAATAAAAAAATAAAGCCTCCTGATGCCATCCAATGGCCTCCTTCTCTGTTTTCAGGTCCCTCACGTCTACAGAATGCTCTTTTGTATTGTCCCCTTTGTCACTGAAACAGGAGCCCTGCCTCTCATAGCAATCAGCTTAGGGAAAGCCAGGGCTGACTAGGAATCTATCTCCTGTCATCAGAAGCCAAAAGGTCTGCAAAGATCCTACAAAACAGGTGCTGCGTGGGGCCCCAACCAGCACAGCTGGCTCAGCTGAGGAATTCAGGCCCTGCCAGCTTCCCGGCCCAGGACACACATATATATACCTTGTGCTCAACCTGACTCAGCCATGCCTGGGATCCAGAAATTGATCTGCCCACTCTTAGCAGCCCTCCCTGCGGCTGCAGCCCCCCGCCTTGGCTCAGGAGTCCATGCAGCTCACAATCCTGGACAAGATGTCCTTCTCATCCTTCCCCTTCCCCAGCCTTCCAGGCCCCCTTCTCTCCAAGCCCTCCACCTTTGACCCCGTCCCCTCCTGCCAGCTGGCAGCCTGCACCGGTTTCTGGATCCAGGTCCCCTCCCCAGACCCCCGCCCTCACTGAAGTGGAGGTGGATAGGGCACCTCAAACAGCAGGAATAAGGACCCTCCCCTGGGAAAGGAGTCTCAGTAGTCTGCACCGGGGAAAGGGAGCCGGGTGGAGACTGGGATTAAGGACAACAGGAAGTCCCTCCCAGATCCTGTTCCCCACATAGCTGCAGTCCTAGAGGGTTCCTGGCTTCGAGGGTTCCGGGCTTAGGGTCCCGAGCCCTGCTATACCTACTCTTGGCCAGAAGGTCACTCCCAGATCCGCATTAGCAGCTCACGATCACTTTTCCCATCACGTAATACTCATGATGCTAGCCCAGCAGGGGCGCCGATATGGGAAAATACTTTTATGGGAGCATTTGATATTTGACATTTTAGAGATAATACTGTCTTCACAGGAAAAAGGGCACTTTGCTGGGTGTAGGGGTATGATGGTCCTTTTCAGCACCCTTCCAGGCTTCTGAACGTCTATGGTGTCTCCATAGAGATGTCCCTGGATTTTATTTACGGCCCCCACACTGGTCAGCAGGTCCTCTGGGTTCCCCCCAAGACCAACACAGAGTTCCCTCTCCATAACAGAAAATTTAGGAAACAGAGAGGCCTGGGCTCTCCCCTCTATGTCTCCCACCATACCCTACACCTTCAAAAGATGAGAGATTGGCCCTGGCCAGTTTGGCTCAGCGGTTAGAGCGTCCGCCTGCGGTCCAGAGAGACCTGGGTTCGGTTCCCGCTAAGGGCGTGTACCTTGGTTGCAGTTTGTCCCCAGCCATGGTTGGTCGTGCGGGTGGCAGCCACTCGATGTGTCTCTTTCACATCGATGTTTCCTTCTCTCTCTCTGCCTCTTTCTCCCTCCCACTCTGTACAAAAAATGGAAAAATGTCCTCGGGTGAGGATAAAAAAAAAAAGATGAGAGATTGGCCCAGCTGGTATGGTTCAGTGGTTGAGTGTCGACCCATGCACCAAGAGGTTGCTGGTTCAATTCCCTGTCAGGGCACATACCCAGGTTGTGGGCCAAATCCCCAGCAGGGAGCATGCAGGAGGCAGCTGCTCGATGTTCTCTCTCACCGATGTTTCTATCTCTCTCTCCCTCTCCCTTACTCTCTCTCTAAAATCAATAAAGAAAAAATTTTAAAAAAGAAAAAAGATGCGAGATTGATCTGATTTTTCTAGATACCCTCTACCCCCAACTTCCTCTCAAGGCTGGGGTTAGCAGGAGTAAAGGGGTCTGGCTCAACTATCCATGGGGTCCCAGATCCTCAGACATCCCTGGTGGTTTCATATTCCACCTCCCAGTCAGGAAAGGGGTGGGGGCCAGCCCTGGAGTCAGATTCCAGTAAGGTTCATTCCTCTAGGAAAATTTCCCATGCCCACTGCCTTCAGCCCATCAGAGTCCTGTGAGACTCATCACTTCATCCAGTGAGACAGTATGACTGGCCCCTATACCAGCTCAGAGACATGCTATAAGGGGTCACAAGGGTTTATTATTATTTTTAAATTATTTTTCAACATTTAAAAATTAGAGTAATTCTCATAAAATTGACTTTCTTAAAAAACTAGAACATCTGGCAACCCTGGACTCAAATTCCCCACATTCAGGGCCTGCTCTCAGATTGTCACATTTGGTCCCCACTTGACCCTTGCATCATTTTGAGTTTGCAACCCTCCTTTTGGAGTTAAAAATGTTTTAGGAGTCCTAGGATTCTAAGCCATTCTGTTGTCACTTTGATGAAGGAAAAATTACCCCTAGGGTTTGTCTCTGGTCGGTATTTCCAGGTGTTTTAATCCTCAAGGTAATGAGAGATCTATGAAGGTATAGCAAAAGTCAATACTGTTTCAAGCCAGAGAGAGATAAAAAATCACAGGGAGCCCTGGAAAAGATGAACTGCTCATTCTGTGACCATTTCTCCATCAAGGAGGAGCAGGGCTAGTGTCCAGAGCAAGGAACCTTGCTCCTCGGGTGGACCATTTTATCCCATGGCAGTTCCAGGAGTGAATGGAGTCCAAAAAAGAGTGGTGTGTCCTAATTCCTGGGCAAAAGTTTCTCTACCAGACACAGGGACACTGGGAAGCCCAGAGATTTGCATCCCACCAGGGGATCGCCTAAACTAGACCAAATAAAGTCTCAACATTTATTTAACTGTTCAAAAATATTTATTGAGCACCTGCTATATGACAGATATTCGCCCCTTCTTGGAAATGAAAGGAAACCCTTCCAGGACTCACTCTAGGACTGAGGAGGTCTAGGAGGAAAGACTCTCACATTTGCTGTGTTGGAATTTCAGTTCCTGAAAGAGTTCAGAAAGGCACCCAGGCATGATGAGTAAATAAGTAAAGCAGAGATCAAAATTTAAGTGCATCCAGCAGCCAGGCAGTACCACAAATGACTCGTTCCTTGGGTTTAAGACCAGGGTGGGGAAGGACTTCAGAGGCCTCAAGAAACCATATTTTGTTTCTTGGGCCCAGTATTGCCTAAACTTGAGGCTTTTTCAAGAGAACTCAAAAAGAATTCGATTTCTATGTGAAATGTCCTGACATTTATTTTTTATCCTTAGCCATGGACATTTTTGCATTTATCTTCAGATAGAGTAGGAGGGAGAGAAGGAGGATGAAAGAGAGAGAGAGAGAGAGAGAGAGAGAAACATCGATGTGAGACACATGAGTGGCTGCCATCCACACAACACAATGGGCCAAGAACAAACTGCAACCTAGGTACGCACCCGCGCCCTTAGCGGGAACCGAACCCGGGTCTCTCTGGACCGGGGGCGACGCTCTAACCGCTGAGCCAAACCGGCCTGGGCTGTTCTACCTTTTCTTTATTATTATTATTATTATTTTTATCCTCACCTGAGGACATTTTTCCATTTTTTGTTCAGGTAGAGTGGGAGGGAGAGAGAGGAACAGAGGGAGAGAGGGAGAGAGAGAGAGAGAGAAACATCGATGCGAAAGGAACACATCGAGTGGCTGCCACCCGCACAACCGACCAGGGCTGGGGACAAACTGCAACCGAGGTACATGCCCTTAGCGGGAACCGAACCCGGGTCTCTCAGAACCGCAGGCCGACGCTCTAACCGCTGAGCCAAACCGGCCAGGGCTGTTCTGCCTTTTAAATCCTGATGACTAAAATAAAAAATTTAAAAAGTAAGAACTCCATATAACTCTAGCAGAAAACACTTGCTGTCCAGCTCACAGACCACTAGTTCAGAGATGTACTCACCTCAGGAGCCTGTCACAAGAAAAACTATCATCGATGAAGTCACTTATTGGAGCTTCAGGCACGGAAAACACAAATGCCAACACTGGTATAAGGCGGCTTCATTGAGCTTGAGTAAGGAGAAAACGCTACCTTTAGGAAATAAATCATGATCTACTCTCAGATATTGGCCTGAGAGCTAACTCAGGTCTTAAAGAGGACTTTACAAAAAACACCCAGAAAAATAAAAACTACCAAAAAGAATCATCTGAATTAAAACAAACAAACAAACAAAAAAACCTTGTACTAATTAAGACGGCCGAGGCTGGAGACAGCAATGCAAATATCTAGCCTTAGGAAGGCGAGACCACAGAGGGAAATAAAAGAATGCGGGAGAGGCCAAGAAAAGCAGTAATAATCGAATAAACAGCATAGGAAATGTTAACCATCGAAAATAAAACCAGTATAAGTGTTAAATAGGACGGGTTCCAGGAATAAACGTTTTTCAAAGAAGAAAAATAAGAACTCCCAAGGTTGCTGGAAACCAGGTCGTGGGAGCTCACGCGGCCGGTGGCCTTCTCACCCCGAGAGGCGCGGAGCCGACTCCACGGCCGGGTCCCCTAATGCGAGGCAGCCGAAGAGGATGTCTTCGGAACCTCAGGAGACCCAGGAGCCCGGCGCTCACAAGTTGGTGCTCCCCACTCTCCAGCCTACTGAGCACGGGTGCGCGTCGCCCAGGCAACGACGCTGCACCGCCCCGCGGAGACGCCAGTGATTGGCTAACGAGCATATGACCCCGCCTCTCTAAGGCACCGCCCAGCCAGTCTCACCAACGCGCTCCCGTTAGCGTCCCCGAGGGGCAGCCCCACAGAGTGGGGTCACTCTTGCTCCACCTGACCAGGCGAGTGTGCTGGAGTTTCCCGTCCGGCTACCGCATTCCAGCTTCCGGTTTTCCCGGCTCTCCCGCGACGCCGGCTACGGGCCCGGGGCGCAGGGCCACCCAAGCGGTGAGAAGCGCGGGCAGACACTCCGAGTCGGCTGCGGAGACTGAGGCGGTCTGCAGGAGGACCGCCGCCGAGAGCTCCAGCGCGGGACTACATGCTGGCAATCCCGAGCACAAATTCCGGCCCAGCCTCCCGGAGCCAAGGGTCTCCTCCCACACTCACCTACCTGTTCTGAGTTTTATTTAAAAAACGGGAGTATACCATATACTGCTGATCTATCCCCACTCTATGTATGTGAGTGTGACAGATCTTAGAGATTGTTCACAATAAAAAACATATTACACACACACACACACACACACAAATGTAGGATGTCAAAGACAAACACAGCCCAGCGTTAGTTAAAGCGGTGGAAAGATTTTATTCCGTAACTACTGACAGCAGGGAAAAGAGCTGAACACCATTCGATTTGACTGGGCATTTGGGAAAGGGAGAAAGAAGGAGGGAGAGAACGGGGCTCAGTAGAATCAGAGACGTGAAGAATCACAGTTGGTCAGTGTAGATGTGATCAGGCCAGCTGTGTCTGCTAGTTGTCATGTATAGAAGTCAGTAGTCTATCTCACAGAACTGGGAGACAGACTGCTTGCCCTTCCTGGTGAATACATTTCTTTTCTTTCCTTTTTTTTTTTTAATCCTCACCCTAGGATATTTTTCTATTTATCTTCAGTTACAGTGGGAGAGAGAGGGAGAAAAAGGGAGAAAGAGAGAAACATCAATGTGAGAGGGACACATCAACTGGTTGTCTCCCGCAGGGCCCTGACCAGGGCGGGGGACAAACTTCAACTGAGGTATGTGCCCTTGTCTGGAATCGAACCCGTGACTTATTGGTCTGTGGGCCAATGCTCTACTGCTGAGCCAGACTGGCCAGGGCCTGGTGAATACATTTCAAAGGAATAACTCTCAGGTCCATGACTGATGCTTCTGGGTTGTAAGAGACACATGTCACAATTATAAGCCCTTTTTAGTAAACACTCTAAGAAAGGGAGATCCCTGACCAATCATCAGGTGTTGGCTAAAACAAACAGTAAATTCTGGCAGCAGCGATGAGCTTTCTCAGGCAGGCATTTTGGGGTGGGGGCACTAGGGTCATCCTAGTCTTATGCTGTTAGAAGCTATGCCATGCCCAGCCAGTATGGCTCAGTGGTTGAACATGGACCCATGGACCAAGAGATCGCTGGTTGGATTCCTGGTCAGGGCACATACCTGGGTTTTGGGCTTGATCCCTAGTGGGGGGGGTGCAGGAAGCAGCCAATCTTTCATCGAAGTTTCTCTCTCTCCCTTCCTTTCTCTCTAAAAATCAATAAAAAACACATTAAAAAAAAAAAAAAAAGTAACACTGTATTTAAAAAAAAAAGCCATGCCACAGTTTGGTCAAATCTCTTAGTGAAGGTTTGGATGGAGTGGTTGTGTGTTGAGAGTTCTGCAGTTCTCAAGTAGTTCCTTGCTGTTTTGTTTTTGTTTTTTTAACTATAGCATATTCCATTGTATGACTATATCAGTTTCTTTCTTTTTTTCTTAATTAATTTTTTTTCTTTATTGATTTTAGAGAGCGAGGAAGGGAAGGGGAGAGGGAGATAAAAACATCGATGAAAGAGAACATCGACTGGCCGAGTCCTGCATGCCCCCCACTGGGGATCAGGCCTACAACCTGGGCCTGTGCCCTGACCAGGAATCGAACCGGCGACCTCTTGGTGCACGGGTCAACCACTGAGCCACACTGGCCGGGCTATATCAGTTTCTTTTTTCTTTATCCTCACCTGAGGACATTTTTCCATTTTTTGTTCAGAAAGAGTGGGAGGGAGAGAGAGAGAGAAACATCGACGTGAAAGGAACACATCGAGTGGTTGCCACTCACACAACCCAACCAGGGCTAGGGACAACTGAGGTACATGCCCTTAGTGGGTACCGAACCCAGGTCTTTCTAGACCACAGGCCGACGCTCTAACCGCTGAGCCAAACCGGCCAGGGCTATCTCAGTTTCTTTAACCATGTCCCAATGAGTAGGGAACTCACCACCCAATTCTTGATGCCCTTGTCTTGCAACAACTGGAACTACCCAGCAGTTATATCATAGAGGCTTTTTTTTTCCCTAGTGGGTGAGCAAGACTAACATCTAATCTTGCAAACAGGGCAGGCAGAGAGGCTGCCAACCCCAAGCCTGGCTCCTGGACATCATAAGTCATGATGCTGGTCTGGCAGCCTGCCCATCACAGTCACCTTTTCCTACCCTGAACAAACTCCAAGAGGACAGAAGTCTCCTCTGTAGACAGCAACAACAAGTGTTTCTTTCTGCAATTGTGAAGGCTGGCAGTTTCAGCCTCAGCCAAGCAAGCCACCAAACTTAATAGGGTAGACTGGATATGTTCCCCAAACACCCTCATCCCACACTCCTGAACGCTCTCTCTACCCGGGAGATAAAAACAGCTTACTGTATAGGGAGGGAAGAGCGACTATTGAAACTAAGCTCAATCATCACTCTGGTTACCCTTTCGAGAGTAAATGAAATTACTTTCCCTTTAGAGGTTGGTACATTTTTCGGACACTGTCTTTATCCAAAAATACCCTTAGCTGCTGCTGCCAACTGCTTCCTACTGTCTGATACCTAATGTCCCCAATCCTTGGTGGAATTTCAGGCTACACTCACTCATGTGAGACACTGAAGTAGGTGGGAATGGGGGTGCTCAGGGAGCTTTCTGACTGGCTCAGCATCAGAAGGCCCCTACTGGAGGCCCCCCCCCCACCTCATGGGAGCAGATGGCAATGGCACCCAAGCACCAACCCTTGTTGTCTTTTTCAACTGATGTTTACAGCCCTTCATCCTGCTGCAGACTCTGCTCCCCACCTGCCAGCCCTCAGACTCACTCCTCTACATGTGATGTGGATTTCACAAGAATCTTTTCTATTCCATTTACTCCATTGGATGTGAAAAAGATGTAGCTATTCTATTTGCTTTTACTTTCTTTCATTCTTTTAAAAATTCTATTTATGTGACTTTTATAATGTGGAAAAAATCAGCTAATGATAAAAATCTGTACTCCTTGGAGAAATGGCTGATCCTAGGACTGAGGCAAGAAATGTACTAGATGAGTCTGCAGACAGTAGAAGGGGAAATGCTTTAAGTTCTCTAGACGAGTGTGTAGCAGAATCTTCTAAAGCTGAATATCTATATACTCTGTTACACAATGATTCACTCCTGGGTACAAACCCAGTAGTAACTCACATATGTGGTCACCAGAGACATACAAGAACTACTTGATGTAGCCCCAAACTGAAAACCATCCACTGTCTAGCCACAATCAAATAAATAAATAATGCAATGGGGAATGCCATTCAGGGAGCAAGCAACAAATGGATGAGTCCCCTGCTGTGGAGTGAGTAAAACCAGAACAAGGGTTGCAATTGTGGGACTTCATTTACATGAAGTTCAAAAACAGACCAAACTGTAGATGCAAGTCCGGATAGAGATGAAGGGGGAGGGGAAGTGACCACAAGGGGGCACCAGAGGAGCCCCAGCAGTGTTGGTAAATTCTGATTTGATCAGAATGCTAGCTAAAGGACTGTTTTCACTTAGTAGAAATCCATCACTATCTTCATTTTTGTGTGGTACGTATACATTTCTGTATGTTACATTTAAAAGTTTACTTTTAAGCCTGGCTGGTGTGGCTCAGTGGTTGAGCGTCAACCCATGCACCAAGAGGTCACCGGTTCAATTCCCAGTCAGGGCACATGCCCAGGTTGTGGGCCTGATCCCCAGTGGGGGGCATGCAGGAGGCGGTCAATCAATGTTCTCTCTCATCGATGTTTCTATCTCTCTCTCCCTCTCCCTTCCTCTCTCTCTAAAATCAATAAAAATAAAAATAAAATAAAATAAATAAAAGGTTACTTGTGCCCTGGCCAGTTTGGCTCAGCGGTTAGAGCGTCAGCCTGCGGTCCGGAGAGACCCGGGTTCGGTTCCCGCTAAGGGCACGTACTTCGGTTGCAGTTTGTCCCCGGCCCTGGTTGGTCGTGTGGGTGGCAGCCACTCGATGTGTCCCTTCATGTCGATGTTTCTCTCTCTTTCCCTTCCTCTCTCTCCCTCCCACTCTATCTGTACAAAAAATGGAAAAATATCCTCGGGTGAGGATAAAAAAAAAAAAAAAAGGCTACTTGTAAAGCCCTGGCCAGTTTGGCTCAGTGGTTAGAGGCTCGGTCCATGGCCAATGAGTTGAGGGTTCGATTCCAGTCAAGGGCAGGTACCTTGGTTTGGGTTTGTCCCAGGTCCAGTCGTGCAGGAGGCAACCAGTCGACGTGTTTCTCTCACATCAATGTTTCTCTCTCTCCCTCCCTCCCTCCCTTCCATTCTCTCTGAAGATAAATAGAAAGATATCCTCAGGTAAAGATTAAAAATAATAATAATAATAATAATAAAAGTTTACTTTAAAAAAAAACAAAGTGAGCCCAATCAGTGTGGCTTAGTGGTGGAGAATCGACCCATGCACCAAGAGGTCCCCAGTTCGATTACCAGTCAGGGCACATGCCCAGGTTGTGGGCCCAATTCCCAGTGAGGGGCATGCAGGAGGCAGCCAATCAATGTTCTCTCTCATCAATGTTTCTATCTCTCTCTCCCTCTCCCTTCCTCTCTCTCTGAAAGCAATAAAGAAAAAAAATTTTTCAAAAACAAAGTGAATGAAAAGAAACCAGTTTGGCCATTACTATGGTCTAGGCAAGAGATAATGGTGACCTAGACTTAGATGATGGAGGTAGAGAAACAGGCAGATTTGAAAAATATTTAGAACATTAGACCTACAGAACTTGGATATTGATAAGATGTGAGAATGAAGTAACATGAGGGGGTCAATAATAAATCCAAATTTCTGGCTTGCGTAACTAAATGGGTTGTACTACATTTATTGAAATAGAGAATACTAGAAAAGACACAAGTTTGATGTAAAATATTAATCCGATTTACATTTAGTGAGGATTTACTATGTGCCAGGCACTGGGGATACAGCAGTGAACAGCAATAAAGCCACTCTCATGGAATTTGCATTTATTTATGTAACTGGGTGAGTTGGTTTTGAACATGAAGACTTTGAGGCATTTACAAAAAAACAAAGTAGCAATGTCAAGTGCACAGAGAATTAAGAGGCAAAATATAAATACAGGGATACTGGCACTGAGAAGGTTACTGAGGCCACAGACCCTATGAAACCACCAAGGGAGGTATATTAGTTATCTCTTGCAGCATAACAAATGATCCCAAAACATTGCAGCTTAAAACAAATACTTGTTATCTTAAGGTTTCTGCACCCAACAGGGTTTAGCTGGGTGCCTGTTGCTCAAGGTCAACAATTATATTCAAGTTGTTGCCCCGCCGGTGTGACTCACTGGTTGAGCATTGACCCATGCACCAAGAGGTCGACAGTTCAATTCTGGGTCAGGACACATGCCCAGTTTGTGGGCCAAATCTCCAGTGGGGGACATGCAGGAGGTGGCCAATTGATGGTTTCTCTCATTGATGTCTCTCTCTCTCTCTCTCTCTCTCTCTCTCTCTCCCCCTCTCTCTCTCTCTCTCCCTTCCTCTCTCTCTAAAATCGATAAAGAAAAAAAAACAAACAAGTTGTCAACTGGGGCTATCATCTCATCTTAAGGCTTGACTAGGGGGTGGGGGACCCACATCGGCTCACCACATGGGCCTCTCCCCAGGGTGAGCAAGCAAGAGAGTGAGAGTGTGCATATGAAGACCCCCAAGCCCTGGCCAGTTTGGCTCAGCGGTTGGAGCGTCGGCCTGCAGACCAGAGAGTCCCGGGTTCGGTTCCCGCTAGGGGCACGTACCAAAAAAAAAATGAAGATCCCCAAGAAAAACCACAGTCTGTTTGCAACCTAATCTCAGAAGTGACACTCCATCACTAACCAGACTGGATTTTGTTTACTAGAAGCAATAACTAAATCCAGTTCACCCTCAAGGGGAGTGGATCCACTAGGGTGTGAATAACAACAGGCAGGAATCACTGGAGGCTGTGAGAAAATGAAGTGAGAAGAGGTTCCCTAGGCCAGCACCCTTGTAGGACACCAATAGTTAATGGTCAGGTAAAGAAAGAAAACTTGGTGCAGAAGACTGAGAGGAAACACTGGAGGATAGAGAAAGAAAAAGAAAAAGAAAAAAAAATAGAAGAGTGTGGGTCCCAGAAGTCAATAAAGTTCTAAGGAAGATAGAAGTTCAAACCCACTAAGAGGTCAAGTTGAGAAGCAGTGAACCCCAAAGACATGGTCCATGGCTTACGGTCCAGCTGGGGAGACAGACAAAAGCCAAATAAACAAAAAAGCAGCAAGTGAATTATAGACTATAATAAGAGTTATGAAGGAAATGAGAGTGCAGAGAGAGAACAGTTTTTAAAAAATATATTTTTATTGATTTTTTAGAGAGAGAGGAAAGGAGAGAGAGATAGAAACATCAATGTGAGAGAGAAACATCAATCGACTACCTCCTACATGCCCCTCACTGGGGATTGAGCCTGCAACCCAGGCATGTGCACTGACCGGCGTGGAACTGGGACCTCTCAGTCCATGGGAGGATGCTCAATCCATGAGATGAGAGGAAAGATGAAGACCCCATCAGTCAGTGCTGTCATTGTTGTTTTTTATCCTCACCCGAGGACATTTTTGCATTTATCTTCAGATACAGCAGGAGGGAGAGAGAGAGGAAAAGAGAGAGAGAGAAACATCGATGTGAGAGAGACACATCGACTGGTTGCCGTAGAACCCCAACCAGGGCCGCGGATGAACCGCAACCAAGGTACGTGCCCTTAGTGAGAACCAAACCTAGGACTCTCTGGTCCATGGGCTGACGCTCTAACCACTGAGAAAACCGGCCAGGGCCATTGTTGTTGGTTTTTATTTTTATTTATTTATTTATTTAATTTTTTTTATCCTCACCCGAGGACTTTTTTTTTTTTTTTTATATTTTGTTCAGATTGAGTGGGAGGGGGAGAGAGAGAGAGAAACATCGACGTGAAAGGGACACATCGAGTGGTTGCCACCCACACGACCCAACCAGGGTCGGGGACAAACTGCAACCGAGGTATGTGCCCCTAGCGGGAACCAAGCCCGGGTCTCTCCAGACCGCAGGTCAATGGTCTAACCACTGAGCAAAACTGGCTAGGGCTTCTTGTTGTTTTTTAAAGACATCAATTACTTCCAAAAATTCTAAGATAACAAGTAGAATAGTTGAAGTTTTAATTTTTATTATTATTTTTTTTTATCCTCACCTGAGGATATTGTTCCATTTTTTGTACAGATAGAGAGGGAGGGAGAGAAAGGAAGGGAGAGAGAGAGAGAAACATCGACGTGAAGGGACACATCGAGTGGCTGCCACCCGCACGACCAACCAGGGCCGGGGACAAACTGCAACCGAAGTACGTGCCCTTAGCGGGAACCGAACCTGGGTCTCTCCGGACCGCAGGCCAACGCTCTAACCGCTGAGCCAAACCGGCCAGGGCGAAGTTTTAATTTTTAATATAATTTTACAAGATACTGAAATATACCCCAAATAGGCAGATGAATATTAAAAGTCCTTTGGGGAAGTGTTTATCACTTACTAAACAGAGATAAGTAATCCAGGAACTTACCGAGAATTTTTGTCTGTTCGTGGATAACACTCTGGGAAAGAGAATGTATTGTCAAAGATTAGGAAGAATTTGAAGGAAATTAAGTATGCATTAAGTCTCCTTTCCTTCCCTTTCCTTTCTCTCTCTCTCTCCTTCCTTCCTTCCTTCCTTCCTTCCTTCCTTCCTTCCTTCCTTCCTTCCTTCTTTCTTTCTTTCTTTCTTTCTTTCTTTCTTTCTTCAGAGTAACTTCAGTTAGTAAAAGAAATCAAAAGGAATCCCTGCTTCAGGGACCTAGTCCTGTCCAGACTGTAAGCCTCATGGGAGGCAGCACTTGTCTGGTCCACTCAGTCGGTGACCTTGGATCCAGGACAGTGCCTGACACACATTAGGGAAGCAAATATTTTCCGAACGAATGAATGGTGCAAGCACGTGGTGAGCCAGGAGCAGGGAAATTAGGCAAAGTTCATAGCCGGCAGAGGTTTTGGGACAAAGGCCATGTCTTGTCTCACTCCTGGCCTTTCTGCCTGGCTGATATTTCTGATTGTTAGGTCAAGCAGGTCGCTAGTTTCTAATATATTTCCTGGAAAGGTGTGCACCTGAGTTGGAGGCCCTGGAAATCTCTGTTGAGAGGGAACTCAGAATCTTCCGGCTGCGTCCCCAGCTCCCCCAGGCTTGCACTTCGGCCCCTCCAGGCCCAATGCCCAGAGACAGCCAGGTCGGATCCTTAACTGGACAGGCCACGTTCCTGCAGTTCTCTGGGTCCAGCCGCCCCCACTCCCAGGGTCAGGTACAAGGCCATGTCCTCTAAGGCCACAGCCATAAGGTAGCAGGTAAATCCTGGGGTCAGGGGCAGCAGCACTGGGGGCCTGTAGAAGGGCCCAGGTCAGGATGTGCGGGAGAAGCCTCTGCCTCGCCCCACCCTGGCCCCGCAGGAAGGTTGCAGAACTTCTTAGGACAAGGGCTTGCAGTACCCACTGCCCCCAGGAGGACTCACCGGCCGCACAGACTCAGCTCAGCACAGAGAGAGAAGCCCGGCCAACAAAGACAAGCCACTCCTGCCAGGGGCGGGCCGCAGCAGCCGGGGACTGAGAACCCGGCGGGGGAGGAGTCCTCACCGTGGGGAGCCCCGGGTCGGCCGCGCGCAGCAAACCTTGGGGGTGCCGTGGGCGCCGCCGGGCTGCTCCTCAGCCGTTTCGCCCGTCCTGAGACCAGCGCTGGGCTAGGCGAGGAGGATGCGGAGCATAGAGAAACACCACTGTCCGCACGGTGCTTGTGGTCGGCCCAGTAAGGCCCTCAGTAGACAAATAAAGAAACCAGATAAACATAGGTGCTAAGTGCAGAAAGACAGCGACCCTGCAGAGGAGCCAGAGCTAGAACAGGGGCTGGCCAGGACAGGTCTGGGCCGAGGTGTGGGCAATCTCCAGCCTCTGGCCACCGTGTAGGTGGCTCTGGGCCCCCAGGACAAGTGGTGCGGGGGGTGCACCCTCCAGGCAGCCACCAAGAACACAACCCAAAAAGTCCCCTTAGAGCAGCGGTTCTCAACCTGTGGGTCGCGACCCCTTTGGGGGTCAAAAGACCCTTTCACAGGGGTCTCCTAAGACCATTGGAAAACACATATTTCTGATGGCGATTCATAACAGTAGCAAGATTACAGTTATGAAGTAGCAACAAAAATAATTTTATGGTTGGGGGTCACCACAACATGAGGAACTGTATGAAAGGGTCGCGGCATTAGGAAGGTGGAGAACCACTGCCTTAGAGCAAAGGGAAAAGCTTGACTTTGGAGTTAGAATCAGATGTGAGGTCACTTCCCCTCCCGGAGCCCCTGCTGTGTCATTGGTAAAGCTGGGGTCAAAAGCCACCTGACAGGATTCTTGGGAGGATTTTAGGTGGCAATATTGATGGCACCCTCCCTTCCCCCATTACATAGTCCTGCTCTATTTTCTTCTTAGCACCCACCACTCTTTGCTCCTGCTCCCTGGCCTGTAAGCCCCTGAGCTCAGGTCCTGCTTACCTCTGTGTCCTCAACACCTACAACTGTGCCTGGCAAAGGGCTGGCCCTTAGCAAGAATCTGTTGCATGAATGAAATGCCTAGCAAAGAGCTCAGCACACAGCAGGCATTTTAAAATGGCAGCTCTTGTCCCCTCCCCCTTCCCCCATACACACAAAAGTACAGGCTGACAGACCCCCAAGGGGCATAGGATCAGTCTTGAGTAGGAGGGGGGCAGTTCTTCCTGAGAGGTAGTGAGACTCATAAGCAGTCTGGGGTTGGAATCTGGATTAGCCTCTTTGTCTATTTCTCTGGCCCTGCCTTGCCTTTTCCCCACCCTGCTCCCAAACTGGGAGGTTAAGGGTTAACTCTAGGACGCCCCCTCATCACCTGGATGGGACTGGGGCTGGGAACTTCCTGTTCCATTTTCCTGGAGTTCTTCCCCAGGCTGGCCGAGCCTGACTCTGGTGCTACAGCCCTCAGAGAACCCCAGCACCTCTGTCTCTGGAGTGGGGATCCTGAGTGGTGAGTTGCAGGAGGACTGGGGTGCAGGCTGCCAGGACAAACATTAAGGGGTCATAGCAGCTTGGAGAGAAAACTGGAGGAGGGGTGGAGTGGAGAAAGGGGGGCAAGACTCGATGGGGGATTAGGTAACTGGAAGAAAGTCTTGGGAGGGTCTGTGCCGGGGAGGAGCACAGTGCCAGCCAGATCAGTGGACCTGTGATGATGGGGGCCATCATGGAGGTTGCAGGACTTCCTATGACATGGGCTTGTTGTACCCACTGTCCCCAGGAGGACTGACTGGCCTCATCAACTCAGCTCAGCACTAAGAGGCGAGCCCAGCCAACAAAGATAAGCCACTCCTGCCAACTGTGTCCGGGGAGAAAGGTAAAGTTCCTGGCTGAGGACCCCCGATTTGGGGCTCTCCTGCTGTCTGGGTGTATTTTGTGGCAGCAACTCTACCCTGGGCTGGTCCAGCCTTTGCCTCCTTGACTCTCTGGGCTCCAAATTAAGATGGTCAAATATTAGAGGGTGACTGTAGAATCTACCTCACCCAGCCCAACCCCCACAGATGTGCATATTAACAAAGCTTTTGTGTGCCGGAGAAGGGGCGGCAGGGAGAGACTCAAAGGCCAATTTCCCTTGAATTCCACTTCTTTCAAACCTTTTGATGAGACCTCACCTGGAGGTTCCGGCACCCCTGGTATCTAGGCCTGATGGCTGGAATTTGGAATACCTTTATTTTTTCTGATTCATGTTATGATATTCTTCCTAAGATGAGGGCGGGAGGGAAACTGTCCTCTGTTTCTGAGCTTTTGTACGGTGGTCAAGGTCAGCATTCTCAGAGCAAATCTTGTCTCCACCTGGGGTGATCTCGAACAAGTTAGCCATCCTGTCTGAACATGGTGTTTGCATTTGTCAAATGGAGAAAGAATTTACCCTGTGGGTTGGAGTGGGATTCAGCAACCCATATAGCTAGGCACTCAGCCTGCCGGCTGTTAATACGGGGTTCCTGATTACACATGATTGGTTCTCTGATTATTTTGCTCTTGCTACCAAAATACAGTGAAACAAAACCCCACCCCCACCCCAAATCTTTATCAAAGAACTTTTCTGCACCGTTTTGCATGCATTCCTCAAAAATTACAACTGTGAGGTAGCGATTATATTCTCATTTTGTTATTTCTAACAAACACTGAAGTCACTGCAAGTGCTGGGTGAATAGTTGTACAAGACCCAGATCCTGTCCTAGCCTGTGTGGCTCAGTTAGTTGGAGCATCATCCCATGCACTGAAGGGTTGTGGGTTCAATTCCTGGTCAGGACATATAGCTAGGTTTTGGGTTCGAGCCCCAGGGCGCATACAGGAAGCAACCAATTGATCTCTCTCTCTCTCTCTCTCTCTCTCTCTCTCTCTCTCTCTCCCTCCCTTCTCTAATATCAATCAATCAAGAACCAGTTTCTACACGCAAGCCAAGGGGAGAAACACAGTCAATCGAGATCGTGGCACAGAGTGACACTGGAGGGGGAAGAGACAGTGGCTGATGTGTTGTGGAGTAGGGTCAGATGACAACATAGTGCAGGAAAGAATGGAGGTTGGGGAGGCTGAGGGGAGACTGAGATGCTAAATTCTGGGGAATTGCTGGAGGAAGGAGGGGGGAAGAAGGGGAGATTATGGAGGGAGGGAGAAAGACTAGAGAGAGTTAGAAAAGAGGGGAAGGGGAGGGAGGCTGGAGAGATAGGGGCTGGCCTGGTCAGGTGGTCAGGATGTAGGTCTCTCCCCTCTCCCCTTCTAAGGCAGGAAGTGTAAGACCAGGCTTTTTAAAACCCCGGGTTTTCTCTGTTCTACCATTTCACACCCCACTCACCCCACCAGAAAAGGAGGTTTAGAGAACCCTCAGCCCCTTGGTCCCTGAGTCCCATATCAAGAGGGTTTTACATACTATTCAAAGCTCTGGACCTAACCTACTTCTCCCTGGCTCCATAACCAAGGTTGGGTTACCTTCTTAGGCAAATGCCTGTACCTCTTGGCATTGATTTTCTCAGCTGTAAAATGGGACCAACTGTTAGATGTGCTCATTTGTATTGTTACTCAGTAATAAGAGAATGACAATACAGTTGTCCCTTGTTTATCATGGATAATTCTTTCCAGACTAGCGGTCGCACCTGGCCTTGAAGGATTCCTGGGGCGCTCGAATACATAGGCCTACGGTCCATACATACAGTAATTTTATTTTATTTTTTAAATTATTTATTTATTTTCATTATTTATTTTTTATTAATTAATTTTTGTTACAGATGATTCTCCTTTTTCCTCCACTGATTCCTCCCTCCACCTCCCTCCCTGCCCTGTCCCCAGTTTGTTGTCCATGTCCACTGTTTATGCATACATGCATATAAGTTCTGTGGTTTATCTCTCCCCACCACCCCCTCTTCTGGGGATTGTCAGTCTGTACCCCACTTCCACGTCTCTGGGACTACCCCATTCCTCAGACTGTTATGTTCATTATATTCCACAAATAAGTGAGATCATATGATACTTGTCTTTCTGTTTGGCTTGTTTCATTTAGGATGATACTTTCCAGGTCCCTCCATGTAGTCTCAAAGGATAAGAGATCTTTCTTTTTTACAGCTGCGTAGTACTCCATTGTGTATATGTACCACAACTTTTTTTATCCATTCGTTTACTGATGGACACTTGAGCTGTTTCCAGATCTTAGCTATTGTAAATAGTGCTGCTACAAACATGGGGGTACATATATTCTTTCTGATTGGTGTTTCAGGCTTCTTAGGGTATATCCCTAGAAGTGGGATCACTGGGTCAAATGGAAGTTCAATTTTTAATTTTTTGAGGTAACACCATATTGTTTTCCATAGTGGCTGCACTAGTCTGCATTCCCACCAGCAGTGCACTAGAGTCCCCGTTTCTCCACACCCTCGCCAACACTTATTGTTTGATGATTTGTTGATGGCGGCCATTCTGACAGGTGTGAGGTGATACCTCATTGTTGTTTTAATTTGCATCTCTCTGATGATTAGTGATGATGAGCATTTCTTCATATGTCTCTTAGCCATTTTAATTTTTTATTTTATTTTATCCTCACCCAAGGACATTTTCCCATTTTTTGTTCAGATAGAGTGGGGAGGGAGAGATAGAGAGAAACATCGATGTGAAAGGGACACATCGAGTGGCTGCCACCCGCACGACCCAACCAGGGCTGGGGACAGACTGGAACCGAGGTACGTGCCCTTAGCAGGAACCGAACCTGGGACTCTCTGGACCGCAGGCCGATGCTCTACAGCTGAGCCAAACAGGCCAGGGCCGTACAATAATTTTAATTGTAATTGTAATACAGGGGTGTATAATTGACTCAGATAACCAAGCACACGCTGTATCATTTTCAATGTCTCAATCAACTTTTAATGAATATATTTGAAAAAAAATGCGATAGAGTGAAGCCGCGAAGTGGCGGACGACTGTAGCTAGCCCTTATGCACACCCACCATTTACTCCTATTAGGTGGTGAAAGTAATGCTGAAGGCGTTCTTCTCCTCTTCCTGCCTGGGATGTCCATGGTGTGGGAGTGGAGAGGCAGATTTGGGAGAAGTTCATTTGTAGCCCTGAGGCTGGAGACCAGTGAGGGCAGAAAGAGGTTTGGACTTGGGTTTCCATATCCATAAAATAACTTCTGCCCAAATTAAAATATACAAGTGCCCCAAATCTCTGTAACAAAAGGGTAAACCTTCTAGGTTGTGCTGAAGGACTGAACTGAGTCCCCTGTGAGTGGGGATAACGGGTCAGCTCTCCCTTTGGTGGCTGGGCTACCCCCCAAAAAGGAAGGAGTAGCCTCACAGAACACTTTGGCGCTTTGGGAGGAGAGGTGAGGTGATTGTCAGTCGCATGGACCTAGTGCCTCCTGGTGGCCTGTTAGAAACACTTTGTATTGCAGACCAGTTTCACAGGGACAAATTCTTCCCAGAGGGGTAGAGCAAGAAAGAATCCAAAAATTTTTAAAAATTAAAAGGAAATGACTGCCTTTCCTGCCCATAACCCAGCTCCCAAGGGCACACCCACTAGAGGCCTCTGAAATAGGCAAGGCAGCTTTGGCCTGCTTTGAGACACATCTGTCACAAACTTCTGCAAGCTGTAAGCTGGTCCCTCACCTGGGGACCCATTCACCCATCCCAGCTCCTTGGCTTATCCTGACTTTGGTCTTGGGGATGGGTGAGGAGGTGAGTAGCCTGGAAGTAGACTGGCACAGTGGGTGAGAGGTCAGCCCTGCACTGGTCAGCTGGGTGGCCTTGGACTTGACTGCTGAGAGCCACCTCCAGAGCCATAAAGTGAGGGTCAGGATGTCTAGTCAAAGAGAGATCATATGTGTGAGCTTCCCCCCACCCCAAGCTTTTATCTTTAAAAATTTTAAACTCCCAGAGAAGTTGAAAGAGCAGTGCAATAAACATCCATACACCCATCTCCCGGATTCTACAATTGCTATCATTTTGCCACATTGGCCATGTTGGTCCATAAATTTGACTGAACCTTCATACCCCTTTACTTCCAACCCCTTTAACATCTAAGACTACATTTCCTACATACCACAAAACTGAAATTGCATCTCAGAAATTCATTTCCATTGCCATCCACTGTCCCATCCATGTTCAAATTTCCTTAACTGACTCCAAAATATGTTTGAGAGTCTCTTAAAAAACCAGGATCCGATCAAATTTTATGCATTTGGTTGTAAGGAGTGTTAGTCCTCTCTAGAGCATTGTGCCCCCTACAGGCACTTATTTTTATTTTTATCTTTTAATCCTCACCCAAGGATACTTTTCTACTTATCTTCAGATAGAGTGGGAGAGAGGGAGGGAGGGAGAGAGAAAGGAAGAGAGAAACATTGACGTGAGAAGGACACATTGACTGGTTGCCTCCTGCACGACCCTGACCAGGGCCAGGGACAAACCCAGGCACTTATTTTTTATAACATAGACGGAAGAACCTGGGGCAGCTGTTTCCTGGAATATCCTGTCTTCAGAATTTGTTCGATTGTTTCCTTGAGAAATCATTTGACTTGTTCTTATTTCCTACAATGACCTTTATACTGGAAGTTGGGTCTGAAGGCCAGACTGGATTTCGATGGAACATATTTGGTAAGGACCCATCTTTCGTGGTGCCATGTACTCCCCTTGGCATGACATCAAGAGGCAGGGACAGCCAGATTGTCCTCTCTTAGGGGATGCCAACTTTGATCGCTGGGGTAAAGTAAGGCAAAGTTCTAACTACTGCAGGAGAGGACAGTAATACAGAACTATCTGTTTTCTCTGCCTTTTGATACATTAGTCTGACTGAGCCATTACCCATGACCAGTGAGAGAAAGGATTCCTCTGGAGGCCACATCTTTAGGCATCTCCATTTAATTAATTAATTGATTGATTAATTTTGCATCTCTTAACACCACAGGTGTGGGAGCAGAGAGGGAAAGAAAACCAAGAGTGCAAGTAGCTGTAGTGAGGTGTCGCCCAAGGTGAAGGATGCTTGTAGAAACTGTCCCTGCTGAGCGGGAACCTGAGCAGCTCGGTGCAGTAAAACTGGAGGAGGAGGAGGTGTCTACCAACCAGGCGGACCCCAGGCGGCCAGAGATCAGGCTTCGGCCGGAAGTGGCTCATCAGCTCTTCAGATGCTTCCAGTATCAGGAGGACATGGGGCCCAGGGCATCGCTGAGCCGGCTCCGGGAGCTCTGCAGCCACTGGCTGCAGCCGACACTGCACAGCAAGAAGCAGATCCTGGAGCTGCTGGTGCTGGAGCAATTCTTAAGCGTGCTGCCCCCACACCTCCTGGCCCGGCTACAGGGCCAGCAGCTCAGGGATGGTGAGGAGGTGGTGCTGCTGCTGGAGGGTGTCCAGAGGGAGTCTATCGACGTAGGGCCACTGGTAAGTGGGTGGCAGCCAGGTGGGCTGGACAGCTGGTGGGAAAGACAGGGATTTTATGGCCCAATTAAGAAATCACTGAACACTCCACATTCCTCCCTCTGCCAATCCCTTCTATTTATTTATTTAATCCTCACCTGAGGACATTTTTTCCATTTTTTGTTCAGATAGAGTGGGAGGAAGAGAGAGAGAGAGAGAGAGAGAGAGAAACATCGACATGAAAGGGACACATCGAGTGGCTGCCACCCACACAACCAACAGGGCCGGGGACAAACTGCAACCGAGGTACGCGCCCTTAGCGGGAACCGAACCCAGGTCTCTCCGGACTGCAGGTCGGTGCTCTAACCGCTGAGCCAAATCAGCCAGGGCTGCCAATTCCTTCTTTTTAAAAAAATATTTTTTCTTTATTAATTTGAGAGAGAGAGGAAGGGAAAGAGAGAGAGAAACATCGATGAGAGAGAACATTGATTGGCTGCCTCCTGTGTGCCCCCCACTGGGGATTTGGCCTACAACCTGGGCATGTGCCCTGACCAGGAATCGAACCGGTGACCTCTTGGTGCATGGGTTGATGCTCAGCTAGTGAGCTACACTGGCCGGGCCAAATTCCTTCTTAACCTAAATCCTTCCCTGTCTGATTCTCACCTTTCTTTGGTCTCTTGTCCCTTGGGAATCAGTAGGACATGGATTACCACCCTGTCTGTTGCTTAACATGGATATGTTTTGAACAGGATTTTAGTTTTAATGCTGGCAAGAACTGTCCTCGTGCAGACATCGCCTTGGAGGAACAGGGGCACCCTTCCCAGGTCTCTATCCATAGCCCTAAAAAGGAAGTGCCCCTAGAAAAGTCTCCAACCCAGGAGCCATCAAAGGAACACCTGTCATCCCAGCCAGGGCCCTCCAACCCTGCTGAGCAGGGGGCCTGGGGACATCCCCCAAGTTCAAAGCAGCCACTGAGCCCAAGTCCCAAGAGGACATTCCAGGCCCTTCAAGATAGTGGTAAGCTGGTGCCCAAGGAAGGTGGGAGCTGGGCGGCCAGGTGGGGAAAGACGTGAGCAGCCTCCCAAGTTGACAGGAGTGGATGAGACCCAAGATGTCTCTCATAGTGACTTGGTGACAGGTGCATGTTCTTATGCCTCATGGTGGATACGGCTGGCTTCTCACAGCTCTTTCTTTCTCCTCCAATGCCGTCAGCCGCCCAGGGCCCTGAGCTGTGGCCTGAGGAGAACTCCCATGATCAGGAGCTGGCAGCTGTTCTGGTGAGTTGGACTGGTCCTCTCACTCCAGGATGTTCTTCTGCCCCAAATGTTCATTGCCTCTGCAGTTTAGCAAATCCATGGCTTCCTGAATTTAAGCCTAGAAAACTCTCTATTCACCTCAGTTTCCTCACTCATTGAGGGTTTCTGCCCCTCCTTTTGTTACAGGAGTCCTTGACCTTTGAAGATGTCCCAGTGAAGAAGGCATGGCCTGTGTACCCTCTGGGTAAGATCCCCTCCCAGACCTCACAACCACTGAAGCCTCTTTTTGTTGGGGTGTGATCCTGAAGCTCCAGACCCTACCTGATACTTTGACCTCTTTGACTAAAAATGGGCTAGTTTGATGAGATTTTACACACACACACACACACACACACACACACACACACAGGAGATCATATATATATAGTGGAGGAAAAGTAGGTTTATAGTTGTGAGTACGCAAAACACAAATTTTATTCTAGTATTATCATTTATTGGTTATTGTATTATTTTCCATACAAACAACTGTAAACCTACTTTTGCTTCACCCTTTATATATTCAAAGGCTCATTTGTCTGGTCTAATCATCCCCTTTAACTCTGAGCTTTAAAAAATATTTTTAAATTTATTTTTAGAGAGAGAGAGAAAGGGAGAGGGAGAGAGAGATAGAAACATGGCATCGATTGGCCGCCTCCTGCATGCCCCTTACTGGGGATTTGGCCCACAATGTGGGTGTGTGCCTTGACCGGAAGTCCAACTGGCGACCTCTTGGTGCATGGGTCCACGCTCAACTACTGAGCCACACCAGCCAGGCCAACTCTGAGCTTTTATTTTATTTTTATTTATTTTTTTTGTGGTACGTGCCCTCAGTGGGAACTAAACCGGGACTCTCTGGTCCGCAGGCCGACGCTCAAACACTGAGCAAACTGGCCAGGGCTAAGCTTTTAAAATAGGTGGTCATAGGCCCTGGCCGGTTTGGCTCAGCGGTTAGAGCATTGGCCTGCAGTCGGGAGAGACCCGGGTTCAGTTCCTGCTAATGGCACGTACCTCGGTTGCAGTTTGTCCCCGGCCCTGGTTGGTTGTGCGGGTGGTGACCACTCAGTGTGTCCCTTTCACATTGATGTTTCTCTCTCTCTCTGTTCCTCTCTCTCCCTCCCACTCTTCCTGAACGAAAAATGGAAAAATGTCCTCGGGTGAGGATGATTAAAAAAAAAAAAAATAGGTGGTCATGGGAGTGCTTGCTGATGTGTATGGGGTTTCCATTTGGGGGGAATGACCAGAATTGCACACTATAAAACACTTACAGTGGTAAATTGCATGTTAGTTGTTTTTTACCCCACACCCTCTGCCTACCCACCAGCTTTGCAGGATCCTGGGTTTCTTTGTGCTTCCAGGCAATGAGGTTCTGGTGATTCTTAGCAGCCCCTTCGAACAGGCCTGACCAATCCTGTTTTTTGCTCCTTTTTCAGGATCTGGAAGCAGAATCCCAGATGAGGAGTTTAAGGAAGAGCCCAAAGGGGTTGACTGGCCTGCAACCATTTCGGCAGAGTTTCAGGAAGATAGTCCAGCGGTGGCAGAAGAGACCCATGAGCAATCACTTGGGCAGGGCCCTGGGATGAGCAGCTCTCGTGGAGGAGAGTCCCCAGACAGCAAGAGTGACGTTCTAGAGGACAAAGTGGCCGGAGGGGCCCCCAGGTTGAAGCCAGTGATGAAGTTCATCTGCACAGAATGTGGGGTGAGTTTCACGAAATTGGCCCGCCTGGAAGGGCACCAGCTGCGATCTCACCCTGGCAAGCGGTCCTTCCCGTGCCTGTGCTGCGGGAAGACCTTTGGCCGCAACTCCATCCTCAAGCTGCACATGCGCACACACACTGATGAACGGCCACATGCCTGCCATCTCTGCAGTCACCGCTTCCGCCAGAGCTCACACCTGAATAAGCATCTGCAGACACACTCCGAGCCCGCCTTCTTGTGCGCCGAATGTGGCCAGGGTTTCCAGAGCCGGACCAGCCTCCTGCAGCACCTGCTGGCTCACGCCCGGGACCAAAAGACCCCCAGTGCCCCGGGGACCAAGACCGAAACGCCAGAGCTGACCATCGTCCTGTGCTCATATTGCGGCCAAACCTTCCAGCGCCGCTCCAGCCTCAAGCGTCATCTGCGGATTCACGGCAAAGATAAGAGCCATCAGGGCTCCGAGAGCTCAGACAGCCTGCGACCAGGCCCTGAGCGCAGGCCCTACGTGTGCAGCGACTGCGGCAAGGCTTTCCGGCGCAGTGAGCACCTGGGGGCCCACCTGCGAGTGCACACAGGTGAGCGGCCCTTCTCCTGCCAGGTCTGTGGCCGCAGCTTCAGCCAGAGCTCCCAGCTGGTCTGCCACCAGCGAGTGCACACAGGCGAGAAGCCCTATGGCTGCCCGCAGTGTGGGAAGCGCTTTGTGCGGAGGGCTAGCCTTGCCCGCCACCTCCTGACCCATGGTGGCCCGAGGCCCTACCGTTGCACCCAGTGTGGCAAGAGCTTCAGCCAGACGCGGGACCTCGCCCGCCACCGGCGCAGCCACACTGGCGAGAAGCCCTGCCGCTGCAGCGAGTGCGGCGAGGGCTTCAGCCAGAGCGCCCACCTGGCACGCCACCAGCGCATCCACACTGGAGAGAAGCCCCACGCCTGTGACACCTGCGGCCACCGCTTCCGCAACAGCTCCAACCTGGCCCGCCACCGCCGCAGCCACACTGGTGAGCGGCCCTATAGCTGCCAGACATGCGGCCGGAGCTTCCGGCGCAATGCCCACCTACAGCGGCACCTGGCCACCCATGCAGGGTCAGGGGACGTGGTGGCATCTGGGCAGGTCGAGCCCCCCCAAGAGTGCCTGGAGTGCGGCAAAATCTTCAGCCGCAGCTGCAACCTGCTGCGTCACATGCTGGTGCACACCGGGGCCAGGCCTTATTCCTGCACACAGTGTGGCCGCAGCTTCAGCCGCAACTCCCACCTGCTGCGCCACCTGAGAACCCATTCTCGGGAGACCCTGTACTAGCTAGCTAGCTTCGCTCAGGTTTCTCCAAGCCTGCCCTGCAGGCCTCTCCCTGGCCGCCTCCGAAGCCAAGGCCTGCAGGGGAAGTCCCTGCCCCACCCTCTTTGTCCGGGCCCACCCCTTCTCCCTCTGGCTCCAGGTTATCCTGCATTAGTAACGTATTTCAAAATGCCTTTTAAAAAAATAATTTTGGCCCTGGCCAGTTTGGCTCAGAGGTTAGAGCGTCGGCCTACGGTCCACAGAGACCCGGATTCGGTTCCCGCTAAGGGCACGTACCTCGGTTGCAGTTTGTCCCCGGCCCTGGTTGGTCGTGCGGGTGGCAGCCACTCATTTCACGTCGATGTTTCTCTCTCTCTTCCTCCCACTCTATCTGAACAAAAAATGGAAAAATAAGGATTAAAATAATAATAATAATAATAATTTTGTACTTAAGCACTGATTTTACAAAATGTGGCATAAAGGTGAACTAAATTTACAACTTAAAATTTTCATATAAGTTGTCTTCAAAATAAGATGTTTGTAAGATTTTAAATGCATTTTGGAACAAATCACACAGGAGCAGCTGCTTTTTTTTTTTCCCAATAAACTTGGCCAGTTTTACATCTCTGTTGGTCAGTTCACCATAGTCGTGCAAGGTGAGAGTTATCTGGACTTTTTTGTGCACATTGAACTATCCCCGGTGATTTATCTTTTCTTCATATAGGGCAACTCAAGACATAAAGCCAAGTGCCTGATTAAAAATTTTGAATGAGCCCTGGCCGGTTTTGCTCAGCGGTTAGAGCGTCCCTCGGCCTGCGGTCCAGAGAGACCCGGATTCAGTTCCCGCTAAGGTCATGTACCTTGGTTGCAGTTTGTCCCCAGCCCTGGTTGGGTCATGCGGATGGTGGCCACTCGATGTGTCCCTTTCACATCGATGTTTCTCTCTCTCTCTTCCTCCCACTCTATCTGAACAAAAAAATGGAAAAATGTCCTGGGGTGAGGATAAATAAATAAAGACAGAGAATATGGTTAGCAATTTATAAAAAAAAAAATTTTTTTGAACAAGAACTCTTTGTAGATTGCATCTATTTAATTCTGTTTTTTTGTTGTTGTTATTGTTCAGATAGAGTGGGAGAGAGAGAAACATCAACATGAAAGGGACACATCAAGTGGCTGCCACCCTTACAACCCAACCAGGGCCGGGGACAAACTGCAACTGAAGTACGTGCACTTAGCGGGAACGAACCGGGGTCTCTCTGGACCGCAGGTCGACGCTCTAACCGCTGAGCCAAACCGGCCAGGGCACATCTATTTAATTCTGACCATCCTGCTGCTTTAAGGTCAAATATAACTTGGTTCCTCTCTTCTGCTGTCAACCAGTGTGCATCTGCTGACAGGGCCACCAGGCTGGGGCTCTAACCCCACAGCACTGCCATGAAGCACTGCATTGCCCCCAGTGCCACTGCTCTAGCCACCACAGAGGGCCGCCCTAAAACAGTCTTGAAAGTGGTCCCTTTTTAAGTTTTTTATGTTCACCCTAATACCATCTGTTACTTTCCCTACTCTGTCACACTGTGGTGGCTTTCTCCCTCTTCCACCCCAGGAAGGCCTAGAGTGGGGTGTGTGAGAGGCGGTGACCATCTGTCACAGCCAGCCATGTGGAGTCGACCCTAATCTGTGCTGTCCAATACAGTAGGTAGCCATATGTGGCTGTTTAAATTAATTATAATTGAATAAAATTTTAAATCCCAGATTCTGGCCCTGGCTGGTTTGGCTCAGCGGTTGGAGCATCTGCTCTCAGACCAAAGAGGCACGGGTTTGATTCCAGTCGAGAGCACATACCTCGGTTGCAGTTTGGTCCCTGGCTCTGGTTGGGGTCATATGGGATGCAATCAATCGATCTCTCTCTCTCTGCCTCCCACTCTATCTGAAGATGAATGGAAAAGTAATCCTTGGGTGAGGATCAAAAAATAAAATAAAATCCCAGATTCTGGATAATTATGGAAAACTATTTTGAAATGTTGGTAACTAATTAAAATGGAAAATGCTAGCAGGTGAAAAGAAACCTGCTTTCAGCCAAGTCAGGTTGTCAGTTGGGAACCCCTAACCACGCATAATCCTCTAAACCCAAAGCTGGATTGTCATTGTGCCCCACCTTTTTCCTGCCCAGCAGGCATTCTTGGCCTGCCTCCCCCTCCCACAGACACTTTTTTTCTTCTCTTTTTTTTTTTATCTTTATTGTTGAAAGTATTACAGATGTCCTCCCATTTTTCACCCACTGACCCCTTCCTCCCCCTCCCCCTTCTGCTTTTCCCAAACTGTTGTCTTTGTCCACTGGTTATGCATATTAGTTCTTTGGTTTATCTCTTCCTAACCCCCCACCTCCCCTTCCTGAGGTGTGTCAGTTTGTTCCCTACTTTCATGCCTCTGGATCTATTTTGATCAACAGTTTATTTTGTTCATGATATTCCATAAATAAGTGAAAGCATGTGGTATTTGTCTTTCTCTGGCTTATTTCACTCAGCATAATACTCTCCAGGTCGCTCCATGTCATCTCAAAGGGTAAGAGATCCTTCTTTCTTACAGATGCATAGTATTCCACTGTGTAACTATAGCACAACTTTTTTATCCACTCATCTACTGATGGACCCTTCGGTTGTTTCCAGATCTTAGCAATTGTAAATAGCACTGCTGTGAACTTAGGGGTGCATATGTTTTTTCAGGCTTCATAGGGTAGATATATTCCTAGAAGTGGAATCACTGGGTCAAATGGCAATTCCATTAAAAAATTTATTTTCTTTATTGATTTTTTTAGAGAGAGAGGGAGAGGGAGAGAGATAGAAATATCGATGAGTGAGAACATCAATTGGCCACCTCCTGCATGCCCCCAATGGGGAACGGACCCACAACCTGGGCATGTGCCCTGACCAGGAATTGAACCAGCAACCTTTTGGTGCATGGGTCAACCCTCAATCACTGAGCCACACTGGCCAGGCCATTTTTAATTCTTTTAGGAAATACCATATCATTTATGGAATGATATGGAAATACCATGGAATGATATGGCAATACCAATACCATGGAAAGACTATACCATGCATAGGGGCTACACCAGTCTGTATCCCCACCAGCAGCGTACTAGAGTACCCTTTTTTCTATACCCTCGCCAACATTTGTTGTTTGATGATTTGTTGATGGTGGCCATTCTGACAGGTGTGAGGTGATACCTCATTGTTGTTTTAATTTGCATCTCTCTGATGATAAGAGATGTTGAGCATTTTTTCATGTCTCCTGGTCATTTGTCTGTCCTGTTTGGAGAAGTGTCTATTCCGGTCCTCTGCCCATTTTTTAATTGTTTGTCTTCCTTTTGTTGAGCTGTATGAGTACTTTATACATTTTGAAATTAACCCCTAATGCAATATATCAATGGCAAATATGTTTTCCCAAAGAGTGGGTTCCCTTTTCATTTTGATGCTGGTTTCTTTTGCTGTGCAGAAGCTTTTTAGTTTGATGTAGTCCATTTATTAATTTTTTCCTTTGTTTCTCTTGCCCTAGGCAATGTATGGGTAAAAATTCTGCCACATGTGACATCTGAGATTTTGCTGCCTACATTTTCTTCTAGGATTTTTATGGTTTCACAACTTACATTTAAGTCTTTTATCCATTTTGAGTTTATTCTTTTTGTTTGTTTGTTTGTTTGTTTGTGTTTGTTTGTTTGTTTGTTTGTTTTGGTATGTGCCCTTAGCGGGAACTGAACCCGGGACTCTCTGGTCCACAGGCCGATGCTCCAACCACTGAGCCAAATCGGCCAGGGCTGAGTTTATTTTTGTGTATGGTATAAGTTGTTGGTCTAGTTTAATTTTTTTGCATGTACCTGTCCAATTATCCCACCATTTATGAAGAGACTGTCTTTTCTCTATTGTATGCTCTTGCCTCCTTTGTCAATATTAATTTTGTAAAATGTCTTGGGTTGATTTCTGGGTTCTCTGTTCTGTTCCATTTATCTATATGCCTGCCCTTGTGCCAGTACCAGGCTGTTTTGATTACGATAGCTTTGTAGTATAACTTGATATCTGGTATTGTGATTCCTCCAACTTTGTTCTTCTTTTTTAAGATTGTTGTGGTTAGCCCTGGCTGGTTTGGCTCTGTGGTTGGAGCATCGGCTTGCGGACCAGAGAGTCCCAGGTTCGGTTCCCATTGGAGGCACATACCAAAAAAAAAAAAAAAAGACTGCTGTGGCTATTTAAGATCTTTTGTGGTTCCATATAAACTTTTGGAGTAATTGTTCTAGATATGTAAAATATGCCATTGGTACTTTAATAGGGATTGCATTGAATCTGTAGATTGCTTTGGGTAGTATGGACATTTTAATGATGTTGATTCTTCCAATCCATGAACATGGTGTATGCATCCACTTTTTTATATCTTCCTCTATTTCTTTTTTTCAATGTCCTGTAGTTTTCTGAGAACAGGTCTTTTACCTCCTTGGTTAAGTTTATTCCTGGGTATCTTATTTTTGTTGTTGCAATCAATGGTAAATGGGATTTTTTTCAGTTTTCCTTTCAGAGTATTTATTATTGGTGTATAAGAATGCTATTGATTTCTAGATGTTAATTTTGTATTCTGCTACTTTGCTGAATTCATTTATTAAATCTAGTAGATTTTTGATGGAGTCTTTAGGGTTTTCTATATACAATATCATGTCATCTGCAAATGACAGTTTCACTTCCTCCTTTCCAATTTGAATGCCTTTTATTTTTTCTTCTTGTCTAATCACTATGGCTGAGACTTTCAGTACTATGTCGAATAAGAGTGGCAAAAGTGGGCCATCCTGTCTTGTTCACGTTCTTGAGGAAAATACTTTTAGATTTTGCCCATTGAACATGATGTTGGTTGTACGTTGTTCACATATAGCCTTTATTAGGTTGAGATATGATCCCTCCCATAGATACTTTTTCTAATTGATTTTTTTTTTTTTTAAAGAGAGGAAGAAACATAGATGAAATAGAGAAACATTGATTTGTTGCCTCCTGAATTCACTCTGACCAGGCATCAAACCTGCAACCCAAATATGTACCCTGACCAAGAATTAAACCCACCCCTTTTGGTGTATGTATGGGATGATACTCCAAACAATTGCACTACACTAGCCAGGGTTTTTTGTTTTTGTTTTTTCCTTGAGAGAGAGAGGGAGAGAGAAACATCGATTTGTTGTTCCACTTATTTATGCATTCATTGGTTTATTGCCCTGACCAGGGATCAACCCAAAATCTTGGCAGTCCCAAACTGAGCTACAGGCTGGGCTGGACAGTTTTTTGTTTGCTTTTTTTGTGTAAAAATTAAACTTGTACTTAATGAGAGTTAAAATTCATCATATATTAACCAGCTACTAGAGCCTAATATCTATACTTTAGTGTTACAATACAGGTAGTCTTCTCTTATTCAGGAATAAAACTAAAAGCAGAAGGGAAAATATTTGATCAAAAGAGACACAATTGCCTGGCAGGTGTGGCTCAGTGGTTGAGCATCAACCCATGCACCATGAGGTCACCGGTTTGATTCCCAGTCAAGGCACATGCCCAGGTTGTGGGCCAAATCCACAGTGGGGGGCATGTAGGAGACAGCAAATAGATGTTCTCTCTGATTGATGTTTCTCTCCCTTTCTCTCTAAAATTAATAAAGAAAAATAATTATTTAAAAAAGAGAGACACAATTGAAGCCCCAGTCAATATGGCTTGATGGTTAGAGTGTCAGCCCTCTCACCAAAGTGTCTATGGTTTGATTCCTGGTCAAGGGCAAGTACCTGGGTTGCAGGTTTGATCCCTGGCTCAGGTAGGAGCACATGTGGAAGGCAACCAACCAATGTGTCTCTCTCACATCACGTTTCTGTTTCTCCCTCCCTTCCTTCCTTCCACTCTCTTCTAAATAAATCAATGGAAAAAGATATTCTCAGGTGAGGATTAACAAACAATAAAAAAAAGAAAGACAATTGAATAAATGTCTACTTGTGACCAGAAGTGTCTAAGGCAATGATTTTCAACCGGTGTGCCACAAGAGGCACACTGGTGTGCTGCAAGAATTTTATTTTATTTATTTATTTTTTTTGTGGTACGTGCTCCTGGGAACCAAACCCAGGACTCTCTAGTCCGCAGGCCAACGCGCAACCGCTGAGCCAAACTGGCCAGGACAGCTGCTGCAAGAATGTTAAAACCTCATGCAATACCTGACTATTTAGTCAGGGCCACTGACCCCTTTCCCTTAGACTGTAAAATAAAATTACAACACCCAACACAATGCCATCTGATGTGAATGAATCAAAATCATACCTATTTTTTGTCAGATCAGCAAAAAAATATATGTTTTGGTGTGTCACAGAATTTTAGTGATTACTTTATGTGTGCCATCAGATGAAAAAGATTGAAAATCGCTGGTTAAGGGGAAAAAATTAAAGGCATGATGCAAAAAGAATTGAGGATGAAAAGAGGAATTAAATTCACTAACTTGATGATAATGCCAGAGAAGAAAACAGAATAAAGTCCGTTTGATTGATAACAGGGATTGAAAAAGCAAGAAATAACTTCAAATTAAAAATATCCATAGCCCTGGCCGGTTTGGCTAAGCAGTCTGAGTGTCGGCCCACAGACCAGAGAGTCCTGGGTTCGGTTCCCGCTAAGGGCACGTACTTCAGTTGCAGTTTGTCCCTGGCCCTGGCTGGGGTCGTGTGGGTGGTGACCACTCGATGTGTCTCTCTCACGTCGATGTTTCTCTTCCTCCCTCTCTCCCTCCTGCTCTATCTGAAGATGAATGCAAAAATGTTCTTGGGTGAGGATTAAAAAAAAAAATCATAATATTGAAATAGTTTTATACTTGCCTTAAATGCTGACTTGAGACTAATAATGAACATGGTAAAGAACATGGCTTTTGTAGGCATCACATTTCTTATCTTCAAAGTGAAAGCTCTAGATTACATTAGGGCCATCAAATGCAGTACTCTTCCTCTGGTCTTCCTCTCTAGCATCCATGGCAAGGAACAGATGAAGGGATTTCCTTGCTGAGACCAGATTGGGCTTGGTGACCCTTGTCTACACAGCCAGGTGGCCACTACCCATCAATTCCTTTGTTGCTCAAATTAGAACCAATTTGCCCTTCTCAGTTTTGATATGACATTGCATGCCTTCCAGGAATAGAGTTTTATTTATTTATTTATTTTTATTTTTTTAATTCGGATAGAGTGGGAGGGAGAGAGAGGAAGAGAGAGAGAGAAACATGGATGTGAAAGGGACACAACGAGTGGCTGCCTCCTGCATGATCCATGCAGGGCCGGGGACAAACTGTAACGGAGATACGTGCTCTTAGTGGGAACCAAACCCAGGTCTCTCTGGACCGCAGGCTGACACTCTAACCACTGAGCCAAACTGGCCAGGGCCAGGGATAGAGTTTTATAATTATATAACAGCCGCATTCAATTACTATAATTTTGAAATGTTTTATTTGGAAATGTCTTACATTTTTTTAAAAGAAATATAAGTACTGGTAGGATCAAATCATTTCAAATTGCTATACAGTCAAAGGTAAATTCTCAATTAAATCATATGGTTGGCATTATCAATTCAAAGTTAATACCCACAGTACTTACTTTGGCAGCACATACTAAAATTGGAACAATACAGAGAAGATTAGCATGGCCCTTGCGCAAAGTTAATACCCACAGAAATGTTACTGGCACACTATGAGTTAGGCTTCTATTTGTAATACAGATTACACAATGATGGATAGTGGAACCTCCTTTCTCGAAATTAATCTATTCTGGAATGCTGTTCAAGAAGCTATTTGTTCCAAAACCGAATCATTTTTTTCCCATTAAAATAATGTAAATTGAATTAATTCATTCCAGATCCCCAAATGATTCCGTTTTTAACCCTTCTTATATACAGTACATGTCTAATGCACTGTTTAATCTATAAACAAACACTTCTTTTCTTAAATTTATCAAACTGCCCCCTACTGGCCTTAAACTTTCAGCATTCATTCCAGGGGTGTTTTTCAGGAGGTCGGTATGCAGCATCTTTGCTTTTTCACATCATTATCTCTGAAATGCCGCCACTGGCTATCTGCTCTGTTCACCCAAATCAACAACAGCTTTTCTACCTCTTCATTGCCTGTAATCATTGTTTCTTTCACACCCTTAGCATCATTAGCACTCTTGATGGCCCCTTTATGTTTTTAAATTGTGCTAATCCTCCATTTCACCAGCAACAAAAGCAAACAACAACAACAACAACATGCCCTGGCCAGTTTGGCTCAGCAGGTAGAGCATCGGCCTGCTGACCTAAGTCCCAGGTTCAGTCCCTGCTAAGGGTACATACCTCGGTTGCAGTTTGTCCCCCACCCTGGATGTGTCTCTCTCGCTTCCTCCCTCTCTCACTCCCACTCTATCTAAAGATAAATGCAAATATGTCCTCGGGTGAGGATTAAAAAAAAAAAGAAAATGTACTGAAAATGGTGGAACCATATATGCCTTCTTGATACAGAAAATTTCTTTTTATTTTATTTTATAACATTTTTTATTGATTTAGAGAGATGGAGAGAGAGAGAGAAACATTCTTTTTTTTTTTTTTTTTTCTTGTATGTGCCCTGATCAGGGATTGAACCCGAAACCTTGGCATACCAGACATGCAGGGCCTATGAAAGAAATTTTAATAACAGAAAGAAAGAACTGAGAAACAAAGGTCTGAGCTGGCGGTAGATCACATCCACAACATAAGGCCATTGTAGAGCAAAATGGCTTTATTGCATGTGCCTGGGTGTAGGTGGGCTGAGCTGAGAAGGGTTCAGCCTCAAATTAGGATTGAGGTGTCGGTTATATACCCTGCTTTTAGCTTCCGGCAGTTCCTGCTGATGTACTTTATCTGGCCCACTGTCCACCTTGCAGTAGGGCTGGTCTGGTATCTCCTCTGGCATCTCTGGACTATCCATTGTCTTTCGGATAATTCAGATAAACTTTATCCAAACTCAACAAAAGGCTGAGTAAAGGTCATGCAAGCAACACAATTTCCACAGTTTCTGCCTTTTGCAAAATTTAACTTTTACCTTTTAAAACATTACTAACCCTGCCCGGCCTGCGGTCTGGAGAAACCCGGGTTCGGTTCCCGCTAAGTGCATGTACCTCGGTTGCAGTTTGTCCCCGGCCCTGGTTGGGTCGTGTGGGTGGCAACCACTCAATGTATCCCTTTCACATTGATGTTTCTCTCTCTCTCTCTCCTTCCCTCCCACTCTATCTGAACAAAATATCGAAAAATGTCCTTGGGTGAGGATAAGAAAATAATAAAATAAAATAAAACATTACTAACCCTTTCAAAAACACATTTGTTGAAGAATTATTTGATAATTTTGGGGTGTTGTTTTGAACCAGGCTATTTTAAAAATCAAACTCCAGTGTGATCAGTTATTCCTACATGTAAACACCTGAGCAGTTTTCTAAAAAACCTGGGACTGACACCCAGAGGAACCATAAAGATAAGGGGTTAATGATGCCTTGGGAAACCTGAAGGGACCATAAAAAAGAAAGAGATTAATGATCGCCCTGACTCCTGCAACAAATTCCCCCTGCCTCTGGAGCAGTCTGTGTCAGCCCCGGCACCAATTAAGCAGAGCCAAGAAGAATGTAGGTTTTTTAAAATATAGTTTTTGTAATTTTTGGGTGCCTATATAAGCCAGAGAACAGAGAAGGCTGGCTGCTGGGAATATGGGGAAGCCGTACCCCCCCAAGCTTGCCGGTGTAATAAAATGCTCCTTTACAGTTCGGCTGTGCATCTCTGGTTACCTAGCTGACACGTTACAACAGGTGTTTTGTTTTGTTTTTTTTGGTCACAAAGATGAAAATACGAGATTGATGAGAGGAACAGAGTTGAAATCATGTGATTTCCAATAAACATACAGGAGAAGTAAACAGCCAGCCCCACTCCAGAGCACATCAAAACATCCTGCTGTAGCCTGTGGCTTTTCACCCACAAAAATACTTTGTCTGAGTTCCTGTGGCCCCTCCACCCGACTTGACACATAGCTGCTCTTTAAAGAAGTTTTGTGGAGAGTTAGAGAACTTAATCACCAGAGTTCAAGGGACTGAGGTAGATGGGTGGGACAGCTCTGAGCCTAGGAAAGGTCAGCACTTTTGGGGTTGGAAGATTGGGTATAGAGTTACCAGATGTCACACAGCAAATTCAACTCATAGAAAACCCCAGGGCGGAAGTTTCAAGGAGGAAGGATTGGTCAACTAAGAGATTGAGAGGATCTGAAAGAATCCATAACATTGAAAGCTTATTATTTTTTTCTTTTTTTGCCCCCCACCCTTTTTTTATCCTCACCCGAGACACTTTCCCATTTTTTGTTCAGATAGAGTGGAAAAGGGAGAGAGAGAGAGAGAGAGAGAGAGAGAGAGAGAGAGAGAGAGAGAAACAGAAACATCGATGTAAAAGGGACACGTCGAATGGTTGCCACCTGCATGACCCAACCAGGGCCGGGGACAAACTGCAACCGAGGTGCGTGCCCTTAGCGGAACTGAACCCGGGTCTCTCTGAACTGCTGAGCCAAACCGGCCAGGGCTTCATTGATTTTTAAAGAGTGGAAGGGAGGGAGGAGGGGAGACAGAGAGAGAAAAACATCTATGTGAGAGAGATACATTGATGATTGGTTGCTTCCCACACACACCCAGGTATGTGCTCTGACCAGGAATGGAACCGGGATCTCTCAGTCCATGGGAAGATGTTCAATCCACTGAACCACATCGGCAGGGAAAGTTATTTACTTTTTAACAATGAAGTCATTTAGGCCTTGCTGCTGGACTGAAATAGCTTAAAAGAGGCAAGACTGGGAGATGAGCTGGGAGGTGACCTCAAGGGGTTGGTGGAGTCGCAAAGTTTCTGGTGACTTCAGCACAGGGGACAGTTTTTTCTGTTAGAAGAATTAACTGGGAGGGCATGAGGAAAGGTCAGTGGAGGTTTGACACAGGGTCACTTGGGAAATGCAGAGATAGCATTTGAAAGAACAAGAATAGTGCCTGGGAAGTGAGGTGAGGATATGGCCAATGGTGAGTGAAGAAGGCTGGTCAGAACCTGCGGTGGGCAGCCCCTTGGAGCGGGGAACTCAGGCCAAAGATGGGTCTTTCGGTGTAAGGGCATGTCATAGGGATCCCCCGGCAGTGAAAGAGGACAGGATGCGGGCACGAGAGGGGCTCTGCTAAAAGGAACTCTCAGATTGGGCTGTCCTCCTCTCAGAAAGGAACGGGCCAGGGCCAAGGGTAAAGAAGACCCTTCCCGGTTGCAGTTTGTCCCCTGACCTGGTTGGTTGTGCGGGTGGCAGCCACTCGATGTGTCCCTTTCACGTCGATGTTTCTCTCTCTCTCTCTCTCTCTCTTCCTCTCCCTCCCTCCCACTCTATCTGAACAAAAAATGGAAAAATGTCCTCGGGTGAGGATAAAAAAAAAAAGACCCTTCCCATTAGTCCTCTCCCCGCCTGGGCAGGGTTCCTTAGGATTATCAGGGCCACCAAGAAGCTACTAGCAGGGTCAGGGTCCAGCCATGGCCTCCTCCTGCAGGACTGACAACTGGCCCTTAGGGGGCAGTCCTTCTTGGAATTAAGATTTCATTTCTATCATTCAAAGGGTCTGAAGAAGCTGGCAGATGAGGGTGCAGGATACTGACCCACAAAAATGTCCCCCTCCTTCAGTCTCCTGGCTCCTAACACCCTCCCTACACACCTCCGCTGGTGTGTTTCCTCCACACCAGGGCTTCATCGCTGAGAAGGCCTTCCTCCCCTTCCTTCCAGCTATGCCTTCAGGTCAAAGCCCCACCTTCATCTTCATCTCAGCAGCTGCTGTTTGCTGCCAATCACTCCTGAATGCAAAGCTGGTCTTTGTACATCTGCCTGAAGCAGGAAGTCAGGGTTGGGGGGTGAGGAAGTCAGGGTCAGGTGGTGAGCAGTGCTGGCCCCTCAGGCCTTGCTCCAGGCTCTCCCCAATCTGCATTTTTGGTCCCCAGAGAGGCCACCAGCCCAGAGATCCCCCTCCCTACTCTGCTTACCTTCCAGGCCCATGTAGGGGTGCAATCTACCCCCACCCCCAACTGCCCCAGTCATCCCTGGGCCTCTGATTTTGGGGGAAAGATGAAGGAGTTTCAGAGACCCAGCCCAGCTTCAGCGATGAAGGCCCCAAGAGGGAGGCAGGAAAAGCAAAGGGGGCCAAAGCCCCTCAGGCCTGAGCTCATTGCTCCCAGGAATGGGCAACTACTGAGCGCTTGCTATGAGTCAGGCACTGTGATAAGCAGTACACGGGCTGATTTGTGTCATCATAATTCCATGGCCAGCAGGACCAGTGCCCTATTTACAGATTAGCGAGGTCAGGTGACTTCTCTTTGTTCACCAGAGCGGGATCCTGGCCTAGATCCATCTGATACACAGCTTCTCCCTGTAACCACTGAGCCCCCTGCCACCCATTCCAACAGGCACTCAATTTGGTTCAACCAACTTTTATTAAAATGTCATAGCATAGATCAGGCCTGGAGAAGGAAACTAGGGCAGGCAGGGTGGCGAGGCTGTGAAGAGGGAGGAAGTGAGGGAGGTTGTCAAGGACAGGTCAAGGGTGAAGAGAAGGGAGGGTGGGGCGGGATCAAAGGGCTGGTAGGTTTGGCGGAGCTCTTCCAGGAACTTTCTTGGGACTCCTTAGACCTGGAAGCAACTGGAGAAGTACTCTGCCATGTTGGAGCAGAAACTCATAATCTCACTGAAGATAGACTTCATTGCACTGAGCAAGGAAGCCCATTTCTCCTGCACCCAGGCCAGCACGGCCTGCCACGTCTTCTGCAGCTGCTGTAGCATCTTTTGGAACAACCTCAGTACCCATTCACAAAAGCTCTCCCCGGGCTTCTGGGGCTCTGTGAGACAGGTCAGTTAGTAAGCCAGGACAAGGGGAATAGGGAAACTGAGATTGATATTTAAACAACCAAACACTTTACAACCATCTAGTACATTGTAAAATCCTGTCTTCTTTAACCAAGGACACCTAAGAAAAAATGGTTTAGCCCTGGCCGGGTGGCTGGCACAATTTGTTGGAGCATCATTCCGTACACCAACACAGGTTGTGGGTTTGATTCCTGGTCAGGGCATATACCTAGGTTGCAGGTCTGACCCCATGTCAAAGATCATATAAGAGGCAACCAATTGATGTTTCTCTCCCCTCCTCCGTTTCTCTCTCTAAAATCCATAAGCATATCCTCAAGTAGGATTAAAAAAAAGAGTAAATGGTTTACACTTCTCCTCCCCAAGCAGGAGTAAACAGCATAAATCACCCCACTCAGGGAGATAGATAGCAGAAATGCAATTAATGCTATTTGTACCACCCCACACCCAATGGCTGATGAAGTTAAGGGAATAAATCTCATTTTGGCACATCAGCATAAAGCTAATGAGTATTCTATTGCTATCCTCCCCTAAGATCTCTACTAAACTCCCAGCCTTTAATATATTTTTTATTGATTTTTTTTTTTAGAAAAAAGGAAGAGAGAGAGAGAGAGATAGAAACATTCATCAATCGGCCCTGGCCGGTTTGGCTCAGCGGTTGGAGTGTCGGCCTGCGGTACAGAGAGACCCAGGTTCGGTTCCCGCTGAGGACACGTACCTCGGTTGCAGTTTGTCCCCGGCCCTGGTTGGTCGTGCGGGTGGCAGCCATTCGATGTGTCCCTTCACATCGATGTTTCTCTCTCTCTCTCTTCCTCTCTCTCCCTCCCGCTCTATCTGAACAAAAAATGGAAAAATGTCCTCAGGTGAGGATAAAAAAAATAAAAAAATTAAAAAAAAGAAAAGAAACATTCATCAATCGGCTGCCTCTTGCACCCCCCCATGGGGATGGAGCCTGAAACCTGGGCATGTGTCCTGCCTGGAAATGGAACCGGGACCTCTCAGTCCATAGGACTGATGTTCAAACCACTGAGCCACACCAGCCTGGTTAAACTCCCAGCCTTTAAAACCCTCAAACCCTCAAGACAAAGGACCCAGGAACATGCCCACGCCTTTCTTCCCTTTCAGGTAGTGCATCTCCTAAACTCTAAGGGTTCCCACAAACTTGCAACCAGGGGAGTAATGAGCAGTTGCAGCTTGTCCCAGGCTCACCTCCCAAACCTGTCTCCAAGGCCCCCTTTCTCTGAATTCCCAGTGAGCCAAAGCAGCCCCACCGAGCCTCTCTCCTGGTGCTTCTGTCCCGAGCCCTCCTTGTTTCACCGTCCCCAGCTTTAATAAACGTACTCTCAAAATCACCTGGACTCACGACATGCAATCCTTTCTGCTGGAAGTCCTGTTCCAGGCCCTGTTCCTGTCCGGCAAAACCTGGACCCTCATCTTCAGGGTGGACTCCACTAAAGACTCTGTGACGTACTTCCCGCTGATGTTCCAGAAATAAGGAACTGGATTCCTGTGGGGATGGGGCATGTTCAGGGTCCAGCCGGTCCTGATAGAAGCTTAGCACTAGGCCCAGGTGGTTCATCATTATGAATGAAACTACAGGCAGGGCTTTGACCACCATGTGCTGGGAGAGGAGGCCAGGAGGCTGGTGCCAGGGAGGCTGCCACCTCCTGAGCTCTCAGCCATCCCTTTACCCCTCCCCACCCCGCTCAGGGACTGTGTGCACACATGGCAGCACCAAAATCGAGAGAGAGCAGGGGGAAGGGGAAGCACAGTGGGCTATCAGAGGTGCCTCAGACTCACCTGGTTGTCGTCCTTATACTGAGCAAATAGGGCTTCAATTAAGGCCTCATTGACGTTTTCCTGGGGAGAGGAGGGTGGGGAGGCTACAGACTTGCTCCTGCCTGCTGTGGTCTGTAGTCCCCACATGACCTCCACGGCAGCCAAAAGTTCACCCCAATAACCTGGCCCAGCTAAACTCCTGGGGTCTGAGCTTTGGGGGAGGGACAAGGCCAAAACTCACCTGCAGCTCTTCTAGGCCTAAGTTGACCTATTGGGGGAAAAAAAAGGCTTTGTTTAAATTCCCCCTGCCTCCCTCACTTTTCGTCTTATCCCCTGTTCTCAGCTCGCTGTCCCCTCTTAACTGGTCTAGCCATGTGCTTGGGGACCTGCTCTGTCATCAGTATGCCCTATGACTTGAACACCTCCCTCAGGCCCCCTGGGCTTTAATATCTCCCACCCGTATACTCACCTTCCACAAAGGTATGAATTTTGTCTGGTGTAAGAAATGAGCCAGCCTGAGGTGGCACCTTCATTACCATCATTATCACCATTGTCATCATCATCATCATCATCATCATGCAACCACCCCACCCAAATTGTGCAGAGCACAGGAACAGGAACACTGACCCACCTCCTCTTCTCCATTGGATTGGATTTTATCACAGAATACGTTTACAGACTGGCACTGTAAAAAGAGATACAGTTGAGCAAAGAGACCTAATCCTTCTCTCTCCTGGAATTCAGGAGGGCCAGAACATTCTCAGCCTCCCACAGTAAAACCCAGGCCCCCACTCACCCCCTGTCTATACATGGGGAAGAGCTTCTTACCATTGTCTTTTTCAATTTCTCAATGTCTTCTTTGGGTATCTGTGGAGGTAAGTGACAATGGTCTTATATGACTTTCCAACCCCCAGACACACACACTCACACACATTGACACTCACCATGACACACAAACATACAAGTATGAACATTGGTCTGGAGTGTGCAGGGCAACTTGGTTTCCAGATACCCAACCCTCTACGGTACAAGTGAGAGTTGGCTGAGGGAGGAATTGGCAGTGACCAGCCCTCTCTGAGGTGGCGCCGGACATAGCGGAGCCTGCATCCCGCTGCTCTCTGACTGCTGACCTTGTAGGCCCACAGCACTCCAGGCCCTTTCTCACTCCCAAACCCTTGGCTTAACTGGAGAGGCAGGGATGCCTCATAGATTTCCTCATAAGTCTCCACCTTATGGCCCCAATCTGGTCATCACTGAGCCCTGGATCATTTTATTCGTCACTGATCATTCCATGATCCCATTGTCACAAGTCCCAAAGCACCCTGGAGCATAGCATCAGTTCAACCTCGCGGTTAGGGGGCGGGGAGGTGGTGGTGGTAGGGTGTGGGGCAGGTTGGAAGGCACCACAAAAAGGAGGAATCAACACTGAGGCCAATGTCGTACTGGGCTGCTGGCCCAGGCACCTGAGAAGTCTTCAGTTCCCAGGAAAGCACTGCCCACCCCCCACCTCCAGGGTAGTAGGGTATAAAGGGTCTATGGACCCTCCACTCTCCAGCTCCTCCCACAAACACTTTAGGTCTAATTGTGAAAGTAGCACTTTTCCTACAAGATTCATTGTTTCTCAGTGTGCCATCCCCCACGCACACACACCCCTCCTCACAGGCACAGAGCTTCCTTCCTTCCTTCTGGATGGGAGTTTTGGCCCCACAACCAGAACCTGCTACATCAAGTGAAAGGCTGAGCACAAAATGAAACTGTTGGGTCCTTTGTCAATAATTATTCAAAATTTCTGCCCTGGCCAGTGTGGCTCAGTGGGTGGAACATCAGCCCTTGCACCAAAGGGCCGCATGTTCGATTCCCAGTCAAGGGCATGTACCTGGGTTGCAGGTTCAATCCCCTGCCCCAGCTGAGGCATGTGAGGGAGGCAACCAATCAATGTGTCTCTCTTACTTTGATGTTTCTCTCTCTTTCTCTTTGTCTCTCTCTCCTTGTCCCTCCCTCCCTTCCACTCTCTCTAAAAAAAAAAAAATCAATGGAAAAAGTATCCTCTGGTGAGGATTAACAAAAATAATAATAAGTATTATTATTCAGAATTACAGTATGGTTCCAGCATAGCATTCAACCAACCAGGCTCAGGGCCATTTTGATGACCGAACAGGTCACATTCTCATGACACCCTGCTTCCAGGGATCTCCCATGGCCCAGGGAGGATGGAACCGAGACAAGTGCATGTAGAGAGATTAGCCAGGAAGGGGGCTGGGAGAGGGAACACAGTGGGAAATGGGATTCCAGGGACTACCATCCCCTCATCATTTGCTATCACTCACCTCAAATTTGCACATGGCTGCTCAGGGTTCAGAGGACTGTGGCTTGATGGGGAGGAACAGATGTGAGTAGCGTTTCAGAGGAGCAGCCACTTCCACCAAGTCCCTTTGCCACAGCTCCTTTTGAGGCCTTCAGTGGCCAATCACCTTCCACAACCTCCCAGCACAGAACCTGGCTGTGGTTTCGCATCAGAAAGTCAGCTGATTTCCCAGCAGCAGATCAGGGCCTGGTGGAGGGGTGGAGGAGGACTTGGCCCTATGAAGAATGTGCTGACTGACTGGCTGTGTGTGTGTGTGTGGGGGGGGGGGGGGGCGGGGGGGGCGGGGCGGGGGGTGAGACAAAAACAGACAGAGGGGCAGATAGAAGGAGGAGAGACAGGAAGAGGGAGGTCTAAGGGCTCTGGGGTAGAGGGGGCATATGCCTAAACTCTGACCATGGCTCCTCTACTCTCTGAACCAGGGAATCTCTGAGACCAGAAATGGGCCTCTTCCCTATCCCCCCATCAGCCTCCAGGGCAATGTCCTCTAGGTCTCTTGAACATGGGTGTATCCCAGCTCTAAAGTCCAGAGAAAGTTCTATAGCAGCTCCAGGCTCAGGACCTGCAAGGCCCCTTAGATGGCTTTGACCCACACAGCTTTGCTCACCTCTCAGCTCTTCCCTATTATCCATCTCTGGGACAAAGCCCCACACAGCTCAGCTAAGCCGTTGTCTTGCCCTCTGTATTAGTGTCCCAGTGTGCTGGCGTGTTAATAACCCCATAATTGATGATTGGTAAATTATTGTGCTGCTCCATAATTGATGATTGGGAAAGTCACTGTGTGCCCTCTAGGTGAACCTGTTTAGTCAAAATAACCTCGGTAAATTGGAATACTCCCTGAACCAAGAAGTTGTTGGGAGCTGGCTACCTGTCTGACAGAGTCCACGGAGCCTGAAGGCCTTGAGTCAGAGACTCGACCTTCCCCACAATCTCAAGGAATTAGGCTTGTATTGCGTTTGTGCAGCTCGGGGCTAAGTGTGACTCAATGTACCTTGAAATACCTGAAATACCTGGGTGTGCCTGGGTGTGCCTGGGTGTGCCTGTTATCTGTAAGGCAAACTAGTTCTATACAGCATCGCTGTGGCCCTGGGCATTGTATCAAGAAGATCCTATTTGCCGAAAGGCATAAAAGGCATGTAATAAAGCCTATCGGGGCTGAATCCGAAGACTCTGTCACGGGGTGTTCGGAATCAGACGCCGGCCGGCTAATAAACGGCTCTTATGTGAACTTCAATTCTCCAGTGGTCTTTCTTTGACTCTGTGGCGCCACAACGTTTGGAGGCCCCAGGGCTGGTCTCTGAGAACTCGGGATCAGTCGCCGGTCGGCTTTGCTCTCTATTTGGCTCCGGTGGTCTCCCGGTTCTCTGCACCACATCACCAGGGCTGCCAGAACACAGCACCGCAGACTGGGTGGCTAAATAACACACATTTCTTTTCCCACAGTTCTGGAAGCTAGGAATCTAAATCAAGCTGTTGGCAGAGTTGGTTCCTTCTGAGGGCTGTGAGGGAAGGATCTGTGCCAGGCCTCAATGCTAGGCTGGTAGATGGCTGTCTTCCTGTTCACATGGCATTCTCCCCCATACGTGTCTGTCTCCTAACTTCCCACTGACCCCCCATGACACTCAGCTCCTCCGTGACTGTCTCACAAAGACCACCATTTGAAGACATTTTTTTTTTCTTTATTGACTTTTTAGAGAGAGAGGGGAATGGAGAGGAAGAGAGATAGGAACATCCATGAAAGAGAACATCGATTGGTCGCCTCCTGCATGCCCCCCGACTGAAGATTTGGCCCACAACCCAGGCATGTGCCCTGACCAGAAATTGAACTGGCGACCTCTTGGTGACCTCTTGGTGCATGGGTCGATGCTCAGCAACTGAGTCACACCGGCCAGCCTGAAGACATTTTCTGTTTTATTGTGCACTGTTTCCCTTTCTAAAAATGTTTTTATTGCCCTGGCCTGTGTGGCTCAGTGGATAAAGCATCGGTCCTAACACCAAAGAATTGAAGGTTCGATTCCTGGTCAAGGACACATACCTGGGTTTTGAGTTCAATCCCTGCCCTGGTCAAGGCATGTACAGGAGGCAACCAATCAATGTGTCTCTCTCGCATCAATGTTTTTCTCTCTTCCCCTCTCTCCATTCTACTCTCACTAAAAATCAATGGGAAAAATATCCTCAGGTGGGAATTAACAAACAAACAAAAAAAATGTTTTCTTTGATTTATTTATATATGCCCCTAGCGGGAACTGAACCCAGGACCCTCCGGTCCGCAGGCCGATGCTCCAACCGCTGATCCAAACAGGCCGGGGTTGATTTTTTTAAAGAAAAAGGGGGAGGGGGCCCTAGCCGGTTTGGCTCAGCGGTTAGAGCGTCGGCCTGCGGTACAGAGAGACCTGGGTTCGGTTCCCGCTAAGGGCACGTACCTCGGTTGCAGTTTGTCCCCGGCCCTGGTTGGTTGTGCGGGTGGCAACCACTCGATGTGTCCCTTCACATCGATGTTTCTCTCTCCCTCTCTCTTCCTCTCTCTCCCTCCCACTCTGTCTGAACAAAAAATGGAAAAATGTCCTCGGGTGAGGATAAAAAAAAAAAAAAAAGAAAAAGGGAGAGGGATGAAGAGATGGAAACATCGATGAGAGAGATACAATGATTGGCTGCTTCCTGCACACACCCTACCAGGGATTGAGCCTGCAACCGGGCATGTGCCCTGACCTGGAATCAAACTGGCAACCTCTTGGTGCATGGGATGAAGCTCAACCACTGAGCCACACTGATCAGGCCACTTTACCACTTTTTTGTTATTGTTGTTAATCCTTACCCAAGGATATTTTTTCCATTGGTTTTTAGCAAGAGTGGAAGGGAGGGAGGATGTGAGGGAGGGAAACATCAATGTGAGAGAGACACATTTATTGGTTGCCTCCTGCCTGTGCCTCAACTGGGCAGGGATCAAACCTGCCACCCGGATATGTGCCCTTGACTGGGAATCGAACCTGAGACCCTTTGGTCTGTAGGCTGACACTCTGAATGCTGAGCCAAACCGGCCATAGCAGTACTACTTTTTAGTAGCATTAGTGAGATAAAATCCACCGACAGTACAGTTCAATGCCCAGAACTGTTCAACCATCACAATTAATTTCAGAGAATTTTCATCCTCAAAAAGAAATTCTGCACCCTGTAGCCATCACCCCCAAATCCCCATATCCCTTTCCTCACCAGACCTAGGCAATTACTAATCTATTTTTTGTCTCTATATATTTGCCTATTCTGGATATTTTATGTAAGTGGAATCATACAATATGTTACCTTTCTGTGTCTGAATTCTTTCACTCTGTAATATTTTCAAGGTTCATCTAGGTTGCAGCATGTGTTATTGCTTCATTCCTTTTTATGGCTCAATAATATTTCACTGTATGGATTGACTGTGTTTTGTTTATCCATTCATCTATTTGGGTCATTTCCACCTCTTGGCAAATATGAATGACACTGCTATGAACATTCATGTACAAATATCCATGTGGAGCTCTTGCCAGTTTGGCTCAGCAGTTAGAGCGTCGGCCTGCGATCCGGAGAGACCCGGGTTCGGTTCCCGCTAAGGGCACGTACTTCGGTTGCAGTTTGTCCCCGGCCCTGGTTGGTCGTGCGGGTGGCAGCCACTCGATGTGTCCCTTCACATCTCTCTCTCTCTCTCTCTCTCTCTCTCTCTCTCTCTCTCTCTCTCCCTTCCTCCCTCCTACTCTATCTGTACAAAAAATGGAAAAATATCCTCAGGTGAGGGAAAAAAACAAAACAAAAACAAATATCCATGTGGACATGTTTTTCTCTTGAGTATATACCTAGGTGTGGAATCGCTGTCATGTGGTGACTATGTTTTTAACTTTTTGAAGTACCACTACACTCTTTTCCAATATGGCTGTACTATTTTACACTCCCAGCAGCAGTGTATGAAAGTTCAACTTCTTCACATCCTCACCAACACTTACTATTATGTCTTTTTTATTCTAGGCATTCTATGGGTGTGAATATGGCCCTGGCCAGTTTTGCTCAGCGGTTAGAGCATCAGCCTGCAGATCGGAGAGTCCTGGGTTCAGTTCCCACCAGGGGCACGTACCTCTGTTGCAGTTTGTCCCCAGCCCCGGTTGGGGTCGTGTGGGTGGCAACCATTTGATGTGTCTCTCTCACATGGATGTTTCTCTCTCTCTCTTCCCCCTTCTCTCCCACTCTATCTGAAGATAAATGTGAAAATGTCCTCGGGTGAGGATAAAAAAGAAAAAAAGGAAATGTATATGGTATCCTTCGCCCATTTTATAATTGGGTTGTCTTTTTATTATTAAGTTGTAAGAGTAGTTTCTAGATTCTGGATATGAGTTTCTTATCAGAGATATCATTTGCAAGTCCTTTGCCCATTCTGTGGGTTGTCTTTTTACATTTTGATGACGTCCTTTGAAGAACAAATGTTTTAAATGTTGATTATGAGATTGTACCATTTAAAAGATACTATGAATCCATTTGACCTAGCATTTTTGTGTAGTAGACCTAATAAATTATGTATTATTTATTTATTTATTTTGGTGCCCCTAGCGAGAACCGAACCCAGGACTCTCTGGTCCGCGGGCCTAATAAATTCCAAAGTGCAGAGGAAGAAATGTCCATATAGCACTGAAAGCAGCCTCCAGTTTTACAATGGACACTCCCCTGGGCTCTCCCTACATAACCAACTTTTGAGTTTCTCTCTCTGCTTCCTCTTCCCACTCATTCTCCTTCCATCCCCAACCCTACATCCCATTAACTCGATTCCAACTCCAGGGTGATTCAGGTCTGTCAAGCTCCCACCACCAAAGGTGAATCCTCGTTCAGAAGAAAAGAAGGGCTTTCTCTCCAGTCATTTTTATTGTCCTCGTGGGTAGGGCTGCTAAGCTTTTAAAATACAACTTTCCTCCCTCTTCATACTTTGAAAGGATCCTGACAGATACCCAAATGGTTTTCTGGTGGCTTAGAATTCTCAGATCATGGACTGGTTGAAGACACGCCTGGCTGTTGCCTTCATAGTGGTCTGCTTGCTGTGACCAACCGTAGGCACTCTCTGCTCACTGGGACTGCAGCCCACGATCTCAGCTCCAGGTAGCACTGTGGAGCCATGAGGCTGGATAGCAACCCAAGAAGAGGCCACTGAGTGACTCCAACCATGGGGGTGACCCCTCTCAACCAAAGCCATCAGCTTGGCTCTGTAAGAGACATGCAGAGATTGGCTCCTAGGAGAACATGGCAGAAACACAGAAAAGCCACAAGACAGAGATGGTGTGAAGGACAAACACACGCTATGTGAATGTACAGTAAAATTTTTTCCCATTAGGCAGACCTTACCCCCTGGATTTTAAGAGAATGGCAAGAACTAGCTGCTAATAGATAACCACTGCGTTGTATAGATAACCATTGCTTTGTGTACACCGAAACTGCTTGCTCCCTCAGGCATAACAGCTAACTGCAAATATCTGCTTCTGTACGTGCTTGCCTGCTCGTAAACCCTTAGCCCAAATTCCTTAACAGGGGCTAAGACAACTATATTAGCAACCCACCCCCTGAGCTCGGGGCTGCTCCCTCCTCTGCGTAGGATGGGACAGTGGAGCGTGGCTAATAAAGCTCTCTTAAATTGAACCCAGTTCGGAGTCTGAGTCTGGTCTGTCTTGTTGGTCTACAACAATGGGCCCAGCCCCCTTTGTCATCAGGTCACCCCAGACCACCCTAGCTGGTTCAAATGCAGACTCCTGGCCCCACCCCAACTGAAGATTCAGGGTCAGGGCATGAGATCTGCATTTTTAAGTTCCCTGGGTGATTCTGATATGGAATATTCCAGAAGCACAGTTCCAGAGGCACTGATTTAGATCCTGAATTCTGTGGAGAGTGGGGAGTGAAAGAGATGGCCCAGGTTTCACCCACTCATCACCCAGGAGTGCTGAGGAAGCAGAGACCCTGGATTAAGTAAGTTCTCAGTCCTCTGTCTTTCCATCGCATTGAGCATACAGAGGCCAAGGAGTTCTTTTTGTTTTTGTTTTTTTTTTATCCTTACCCGAGGACATATTTTCATTTTTTGATCAAATAGAGTGGGAGGGAGAGAGAGAGAGAGAGAGAAACGTTGACGTGAAAGGGACACATCGAGTGGTCACCACCCACATGATCCAACAAGGGCCGGGGACAAACTGCAACCGAGGTACATGTCCTTAGCAGGAACTGAACCCGGGTCTCTCTGGACTGCAGGCCGACACTCTAACCGCTAAGCCAAACCGGCCAAGGCACCAAGGAGTTCTTGAGGGAACTGTAGACATCCCAGTGTGGAGGCAGAAAGAGGTTTCTAAAAATAGGTGTCCTATTGAATAGAACAATTCTGGGTCCAGGGTGGTGACCAGCAAGAAGGTCCAGGGGCCAGATTGTGGAAGGTCACCCTTGTGGCCACTGGTGTCACCCAGGATGTGCAGCACTAGTGCCCAGGGGTGGTCTCAGGACTGGGTCTCAGTTCCCCACCCATGTGGTGTTGACTGGAACCTGGTGGAAGCTGGACAGTGTGAGAAACTTCTGGAAGGGGGGGGAAGGGGCTGGGGTTCAGTCTCTCAATCACGCCTGTCTTCTAAAGACCCCAACAGCTGTGAGCCGCTGATGCCAGGCAGAGCTTGGGCTACAGGGAGTCAGTCAGCTGTGCTCTGAGAAAAGCCAGCTATTCCGGGAAAAGGACAGTCCTGCGGAGGCAACTCAAAGTTGGGTGCGGTTTCCAAGTAAGGGAAGCTGAGCGCTTCCTCTGTTGGGTCCCAGGGGACAAAGGCCCAGGTGGACAGCCTTTGTCCTCCCATCCCCAGGGTTTAGCTCCACCCACCCTGGCCCAGCCCAATCCAAGCTGAGCCCGCCCCTACAGGCTCGAGGTGGGCACCCGGCCCCCTCAGTGTTGTGCGGTCCCAACTCAGTGGGAGATGATGGTCTCCACCAGGAGGGGCAGAAGGGGCAGCAGGAGGGGAGTCCACAACCTCCCCGCCGCCTGGTTGATCTCGCACTGGCAATCGCAGGTTCCGGGCTTGAGAGTTGCTTTGGGGGGCCTGGGGGGGCGAGGGCCAGCTCTGGGAGCCGGGCAGTCCAGCCACTGGGGGCCCATGGGTTGGGGGGAGTCCGGCTCGGCCTTGACGCTGCCCTTGGGAAAGCGCCAGTAGTGGGCGCCCTTGCAGAAGTAGGTGTCACCTGCGGGGAGGGCAGACACGCTGCAGGGCTGGTCCAGGCTACCCCAAGCCCCGCCCCCCCCCCGGGTGCTCCCCGGAACCCCCCAGGATGACCTCTAGCCCCAACCCACAGGGTCAGTGGCTTGCACTCCCGGGACTCAGACCTTCCTCACCGGCTCTCCTACCTGTGTTGCTGACGGTGACATCGTCGGGGGAGTGAGGCGCCCCCTCCCAGAGACTCAAGTCTCGTGGGTAGCCAGGGTCCGGGCTCGCCGCCGCCTCGTCGTACCGCCAGTAGCGCTGGCCCCGGATCAGGTAGGTCTTCCCATTCAGTGGCCACGAGAACACGGCGTCCACCTCCTCCCCTGGCGGCAGCCCCAGCTCCGTCAGCGGCCGCGCATTGCCCTCTAGCTGCCGGTCCCGGAACACCCAGAACTGTGGGCCTGCAGGGAGGCGGCTGAGTGAGCAACTGCTCCACGCCCCACGCCCCACGCCCCACGCCCCACGCCCCACGCCCAACCCCGCTCGGGCCTCACTCACCACTGAAGAGGAGGATTCGGCCGTCTCGGTGCCGGGCGTAGGCAGCCTGGATGACATTCACCTTGAGGGGAAGCCCCTCCCAGAAACGGTGGAGCCGGGCAGGCTTGGAGGACACCAGCTGTCCTGAGGGTTGGAGGCGCCAGAACCAGGGGCCTGTGGGGGAAGAAGGGGTGGGCATGGAGCATGAGATGGCAAAAGGTCTTATCCACTGGAGTGTGTGCCTGGGACGTAGTGCTGGGTGGAAGGTCCATCTGGAAATCAGTTTCCAGTGGCTCTAGGGTGACCAGCTGGCCCCGGACTTTCTGTCCGCCACCCCCAATTTGTTTTTTGTGTTTTGTTTTTTCCTCCCAGTTACAAGCAAAAGTTTATTTAGAAAGTTACACAGGTAGAAGAAGTGAGCCAGCTGACCTTCATGGGCTCAGGAAGCAAGTTACAGAGGCAAAAGAAGGGGCCCTTGGAACTAAGGAGAAAGAAAGCAAGAATATAGCCCCCTGAGGGAAGGAGAGGGGGAAAGGTTGGGGCGATCTTCAGAGAAACAGTGTGCGCTGGGGAAAGAAAGGGGATGGGGAAAGGCAGGGCTAGAGAGAGCCACTCCCACACCCCAGTTGGAAAATCCAGCATTCTTTTCAGGCCTGGTGGGTCACCCTAAGTGAGTAGGAAGCCAACTCTGGGGTCAGGGGAGATTCGAAGTGACCTACCTTTATGTATGTATGTATGTATGTATGTATGTATGTATTTACTTACTTACTTACTTAGTTAATCCTCACTTGAGGGTATTTTTCCATTGATTTTTTAAATTATGTTTTTATCGCCCTGGCCGGTTTGGTGCAGTGGTAAGAGCATTGCCTGCGGACCAATGAGTCGTGGGTTTGACTCCAGTCAAGGGCACATACCTCAGTTGCGGTTCCTCCCAGCCCTGGTCAGGTCCTGCGGGAGGCAGCCAGTTGATGAGGCTCTATCACATCGATGTTTCTCTCTGTCTCTCTCTCCCTCCCACTCTGTCTGATGATAAATGGAAAAAATCTTCAGGTGAGGATTTTTTAAAAATGTTTTCATTGATTTTTTTTAAGATAGAGAGGAAGAGCCCTGGACGGTTTGGTTCAGCAGTTAGAGCGTCAGCCCGTGGATCGCAGAGTCCCTGGTTCGGTTTCCGCTATGGGGACTTACCTCGGTTGCAGTTTGTCGCTGCCCCAGTTGGAGTTGTGTGGGTGGCAACCACTTGATGTGTCTCTCTCATGTCAATGTTCCTCTCTCTCTCCCTCCTGCTCTATCTGAAGATAAATGCAAAAAAAAAAAAAAAGAGAGGAAGGGAGAGAGATATAGAAACATCGATGTGAGAGAGAGACATTGATTGGTCACCTCCCGAATGACGTGACCAAGGCCAGGAACCAAATTGCAGCCCAAGTACGTGCCCTTGACCCGAATCAACCCGCGACTCGTTAGACCCTCTCACCACTGAACCAAACTGACCAGGGCAAAGTGACTCACATTTATTTATTTATTTGTTTATTTATTTATTATCCTCACCTGAGGACATTTTTGCATTTATCTTCAGATAGAGCAGGAGGGAGAGAGGGGGAAGAGAGAGAGAGAGAGAGAAACATGGATGTGAGAGAGACACAACGACCAGTCACCACCCTCAGGACCCCAATCAAGGCCGGGGACAAACTGCAACTGAGGTAGGTGCCCTTATCGGGAACCGAACCCAGGCCTCTCCGGTCCGCGCAGGCCGATGCTCCAACCGCTGAGCCAAACTGGCCAGGGCAAAGTGACTCACCTTTAAAGAAGAAGGTTTCCCCACGGATGTTGGCGATGGCATCAAAATTGCCATCACAGCGGTCAGGGAGGGAGGGGCTGAGTAGAAAAGAAGAGGCGAGAAAAAAGGGGTCAGGGCTCCTCTCGCTTTACTTCACCTTGAGGACAGTACTGTGGGCAGCAACTCCGACCATGCCCATCTCGCCTCCCAGGAGGACACACCAAGGGTAGGGTGCTCACCCAAGATCACAAAGCTGGAGGACTCACCTGTCTGGGGGCAGGGCAGGGGGTGGGGGAGGAGGAGCCAGGGGTTTCCTTGTGGGCTCATCATATGGGGTTTGGGGCGGTTTCCCTGTAGAGAGAGTCAGAGAGGTGTGGGTTCCCTGACCTTGCAGCAGAGGCCACATGACAAGCACCCCCCTACACACACAACTCCCTGTACCATAGAGCTGCTGCAGGCCTTCACGGTCATCCTGCGACAGGCGGTATTTGGTGGGATGCCCGACAGGGCCCTGGTAAAAGGGCCTCATGATGGAGTCAGGTGCAGAGGAGTGGCCCAGACCCAGGGCATGGCCAAATTCGTGAACAGCCACAGCAAACAGGTCAGTCCCCTCACCATCTGGGGAGGAAAGGAGAAGGGGCTAGAGCTGTGGCAGCCAGGAAAGAGGCAGCAAGGAGGCCCCTAGGAGCGGGGCTTGCTGGTGGACAGTAACAGCCAGGAGACCCTCCAGAGGTGGCCACAGCCTCCTCTGCCCAAAAGCCTCCCTGAGCCATTTCATCCTTCCTGTATGAGTTCACTTATTTGGCAGATGTTTTTGTTTGGCAGTGGGATACCAGGCTGAAAGGTCCATAGAACAGGTTAGGGGAAGGGCAGGAGGAGACAATCTGGACAGAGGAAGGACCAGCTTACACAGATGCAGGCCTTGCCCTCAGGAAGGGAAGACTATATACAGAAACATGGGGGAGGGGAGGCAGGAGCTTGGGGGTGCATACAGTTCTCTTAAGGAAGCCCCAGCCCTTGGAGTTTCCCCCCTCCTAGCTCCAGCCTGTGATCAGAGGTCCCCACCCCTCCTCACACTTCCCTCTCCCTCTCATGAGTAATGTTGCTCAGTCCCCTTGGCCTCTGGTCCCAAGATCTTCGGAACCCCACCTCCACCCCCATGGTCCTTCCCTCCTCCCCTCTCCTTCAATCTGCCCACATCCTCTCTATCTCTAGCTCCCTCCCCCATCTCTCTCTCCCACAGCCTCCACCACTCCCACATCCCTGGGGTCCCGGCCTCTCCTCCCCACCACTGCAGCCTTCATCCATCTCCTCAGAACTCAAAGCCTCAGCGCGCACTCTCTGACCACAGTCTGCTGGCCTGGGCACCCCCCCTCGCTCCCAGCCGCTCTGAGCACACAGTCCTCTTCCTTGGGGACCCAGCCCAGGCTCCAGAAACAAGCCTCTTCATGCTCCCAGTTTCTGGCCAAATCCCAGCTCCTCGTCCATCTACAAGCTGCCCGCTGGCTCCTGCTTAGCAGGTGAGAGGTCAAAAGAGACAGAGACAGCAAGAGGGCCAGCAGCCCCAGGAGGCATCGATCTCCTCAGATGTTGATCTACTTCACGGAAACCCCTAGCTAGGGTTAGCAGTGTTGAAAGTGGATTTATTGGAAGTGACTTGGTGAACTGAGAAGCAACTTTCTCTCAGCCACTAAAGGCCACTAGATGAGAGCGCAAGAGTGAAATGCATAAGTGATGAGAAGAGTAACAAATACTTGTCCTCGCCCTGGCCGGTTTGGCTCAGCGGTTAGAGCGTTGGCCTGCGGTCCAGAGAGACCTGGGTTCAGTTCCCGCTAAGGGCACGTACCTCGGTTGCAGTTTGTCCCTGGCCCTGGTTGGTCGTGTGGGTGGCAGCCACTCGATGTGTCTCTTTCACGTCGATGTTTCTCTCTCTCTCTCTCTCTCTCTCTCTCTCTCCCACTCGATCTGAACAAGAAATGGAAAAATGTCCTCGAGTGAGGATTAAAACAAACAAACAAACACTTGTCCTCATTCACTTCTGACAAAGCCTCTACCTCCAAGCCCATTTTACAGGCCAGGAAACTGGCGCACAGAGAGGTCAAGTTAATGACAGAGATGAAACTAAAGCTGAGTACTCTGGCTATGCCAGCCTGCTTTCAGCAGTGACCAGATGGTCTTGATCACACTCAGATGTATTAATAAAATCTATTGCTTTGAGTCCTTTTTCTGAGAAACTGGAGGAAGTATGGTGTCTTAGTCAGGCAGATCTCTTTCATCTCTCACCACCACCCCCTCCCTGCCTTGCTTCTTCTTTGGCCACACCCCTTCCTTGCACCCTTCTCATGCTATTCAGCTGGGGGAAATTATCCCACTGTGTAGACCCAGCCTCACGAGATTAGTCTATGGGGATCCTCAACACCTCCTCTCATCATTGCCCTGGGCCTCAGCAGGAAGCTCCTTTGCTCTCTGCACTCACCCTCAATTCCAGGCCCACAGCCCCTCAAATTGCCACCCAGGTCCAGCCCCCAACTCTTGGATGACAAATGCATTTCCTGTTTCATCAAGACAGGTCATTCTATGTAATCTGTAACTTCCTGTGCACCCAGAACTTCATCTCCCCCATGCTCACTTCCTCCCTGCCCTGTTCAAGGACCCTGTCTCGCTCACCTCTTCTAGGACAAGAACAACACCCCACCCATTCGTCCATTCCTGCACCCATCCATGCTTCCATCCATCCATCTGCCTGTTCATCCACCCATGTGGCCATCCATCCATCTGCTAACTCTATTAACTCATCCAGCATCCCTGAGTGGTCAAGACAGCCTCATCCTAAGACAATTCCTGGACCTCTCTGCCCCCCATCCACAGCCCTCTCCTTCCCCAGCAAGGCCTTTGGTCAGTGGTCTAAATTCAGTCCACTTCCTCAGTTCCTCTCATGCCTAGCCTCATTAGGGTCTGGATTCTACCCCCACCCACCAAGCCTACAGGCACTAAGGTCACTTCAATCCCAGATGATCAAATCCAAGCCTATGTAATTTATGAGTCTGGTTTGCCATGCTAACCACTGCTGACCACTTTCTCTTTCACTCTTATTAGTCATCTTATGGCCTGTTCTTTTTCTATTTCTTTGATTCCTCCTCCCCTGACACCTTCCCCTTTACTATGGGGCTCTCCACAGCTCTGTATTTGACCTTCACATTCCACACTCTCCTCCTTAATCAACCTCCCACTACCTCTGACTCTTAGCTCTGCCACCAGGCCCAGCTCTGATTGCAGCTGGCAATGAACAGGGCACTACTCTGTGCTAGGCACTGTGCAGAGCTGGAGGTGAATTACTCATTTAATCCTTAAGTCCACACTACCAGCAGGTAATATTATCCCCATTTCTCAGATGCAAAAACTGAGCACACGGAAGTCAAGTAACTTATGTACATAGCAAGCAGAGGATGCCAGCCTTGAGGTCTGCTTTTCTTTTAGAGAGAGGACAGGAGAGACACTGATCAGCTGTCCCCTGCACGCCCCCTACTGGGAATCAAGCTCAAAATCTGGTCATGGCCCTGGCCCATTTGGCTCTGTGGTTAGAGTGTCGGCCTGCAGACCAGAGTCCCAGGTTCAGTTCCGCTAAGGCTAAGGACCTTATTTGCATTTTGTCCCCACCCCAGTTGGGGTCGTGTGGGTGGCAACCAGTCAATGTGTCTCTCTCACATTGATGTTTCTCTCTCTTTCCCCCTCTCTCCCTCCCACTCTCTCTGAAGATAAATACAGAAAATGTCCTCAGGTGAGGATAAAAAACAACAACAATAAAAAACTCGGTCATGTGCCCTGACCAGAAATCAAACCCACAACCTTTCAGTGCACAGGATGATCCCCAACTAGCTGAGCCACGCCAGCCAGGGCAAGCTTTCATTCTTTTTGTAAAACTATGTTTTTTATTGATTTTTTTTAGAGACAGAGGAAGGGAGAGACAGAAACATCAATGTGCCCTGGCCGGTTTGGCTCAGGGGTTAGAGCGTCGGCCTGCGGTACAGAGAGACCCGGGTTCGATTCCCGCTAAGGGCACGTACCTCGGTTGCAGTTTGGTCGTGCGGGTGGCAGCCACTCGATGTGTCCCTTTACGTCGATGTTTCTCTCTCTCTTCCTCTCTCTCCCTCCCGCTCTGTCTGAACAAAAAATGCAAAAATGTCCTCAGGTGAGGATAAAAAAAAGAAAGAAAGAAACATCAATGTGAGAGCGAAACATCGATTAGCTGCCTCCTGCATGCTCCCCACTGGGGATCAAGCCTGCAACCCAGGCATGCCCTGATGAGGAATTGAACCGGGACCTCTTGGTCCAGGGGACGATGCTCAATCCACTGAGCCACACTGGCTGCAAGCTTTCATTCTGAAATGCTGTGTTACACAGTCTCACTATTGTGGATGATAGCTGCACCTGGCCTTAATGCTCTCTGAGCCTGTGTGCCCATGTCCTGGCTGCCTCCTTCCCCCCAAATGGCTCTCTCTCCCAGGCACCTCTACTAGGCAGGTCACAATGGCTGACTGATATGGAACTAGGAGAGCTGGGCACCTCGCCTCCAAGCAGGATCAATCCTGCGGCACCATTTGTGCTCCAGAGCTCCTGGCAGGGTCAGGCTCCTCTGGAGCTGAGACCACATCTTTGCTCAGCTTCTTCCCCCGTCTTCTCCTGCTTCCCTTTCCCTTGAGAACGTGCCCCTGAGAAACTGCTTGCATACGAATTTCCATCGTTAGCTTCAATTCTAGGGAACTGACCTAAGTCAGAGGAGTCCACGCTCTTTAGAGCAACATACTGAACCACCGATGCACCAGCCGCACCGAGTTCCCGAAAGCACCGCAAACACACTCCCCCACCGGAACTCGCCTTCCCCCAGCCTGCTCCATCTCCGTGCATGCTTCCCACCTGCATTAACAGGACTCTGGCCTCCAGGGGCAAGCACTCCACCCGCCTATACCTTCACCCCCAGGATCCAGTTAGACCCTAATCTTTGCCCATCCTGACCAAACTTCCTTGAGAGCTGCCCACTGCCCTCCATTCACCACCCCCCATCACCCACCACCATCTCTCATATTGACCCTGTAGCAATTTCCTGCTTCCCTGTCTCTATTTTGCTGTGCACTCAGCTAGTTCACTGGCTTGCACTTTGATAGTGTACCTCATCCCCTCTCTGTATACTCCAGGAGACCGGGATTCTGTGTGCTAGCTGGCACTCAGTGTGTGTGTGTGTGTGTGTGTGTTTGTGTGTGTGTAAAATGAACAGGGTCACTGCCTCCAGGAAGCCCCCTTCAGCCAAAAGCTTCAGATCAGCCCTTCCTCTGAGCACCCACAGGTTCAAGGACTTCCCCGTTGTGATTCCCTCTGGTTGTGTCATCATGTGTAGCAACTGCCAATTGCTCTTCTGACTCAGCTACTGGACAGAGCTGGGTTTGTTGGTTTTTTTTTTTTTTTTGGTTTTTTTTTTTTTTTGCCTTTTTAAGTTCTCAGCCCCAGCTCAGAGCTGGGCACCTGACAGGCCTCTGTGATGGGTAATTTTCTATGTCACCTTGGCCAGACTATGGTGCCCAGTTGCTTGGTCAAATATCAGCCTAGATTTTGTTTTGGAGGTTATTTTGTAGATGTAATTAACATCTACAATCAGTTGATTGTAAGTAAAACAGATTACTCGCCATACTGTGGGTGGGCCTCATCTAATCAGTTGAGGGGTTTAAGAGCAAAAACTGAGGTTTCTCAGAGAAAGAATTTTGTCTCAAGACTGCAACATAGAAATCCTGCCTGGGTTTCTAGCCAGTTGGCTTGCCTTACAGATTTTGGACTCAAGACTGCAACATCAATTTTCATCTGAACTTCCAGCCTGTGGGCCTGCCTAACAGATTTTGGATTTGCCAATCCCAAATTCCATGAGCCAAGTCCTTAAAATAAATTACTTCACACACACACACACACACACACACACACACACACCCACTGTTGGTTCTGTTTCTCTGGAGAAGCGCAACTGATATAGCCTTCATTAATAAATGTAATTTAAACTTAATTCTTAAGGATAGACAGACCTGGGGAGAAGTCTGTTAGAAGAAGGGACATAGTACCTTTTGACCCAAAAGTCCAGATTTCCTCATCATCGAAGTGAGTGTCTCCAGAAATTGAATGTTCACCGGGAAAGAAGGCGTGGGCTAGGGTCCCCCCCTGCCCGTCGAAGGGGTAACTGTCCTGATGGTAGGCCCGGGCAAAGTCGATGAGAATGTCAGGCTCTGTTGTGCCCTGAGAACCCACCTCCTGGAATTTGAGGCCTGACTCAATACCCCAGGTGGTCAAGGCATGGTGCATGAGAGTCCGCACAGTCTCCTGATTCAAAGCAGAGCTCTGGGGGAAGGAGTGTATCCTGTGGAAAGAGGAGTGGAAGTAAAGGTAGCCTGAGAGACAGAGACTAGGGCCCAACAGGCAGGCCCAGGATGGGGTAGGCACCAGGACTTACCTCCATGTCAGGGTTCGCTTCTTCCAAACACTGCCACTCAGAGCATAGCGGCGGCGCCGCCTAACCAGCCCAGCCACTCCCAGCACATCGGGCAGAGAGCAGCGGGGCTTATGCATGGTGGCCATTGTCACTGGGTCTGTGGGAGAGGTTGGGGGAGCGGGATCAGCAGGACAACCTACCCTAATCATGGTACCAGCTAACTTTCTACAGGGGAAACAGGTTCAGAGAAGTGAAGAAACTTGCCTCACTTGGATTTGAATCCATGACACTAACCTGAGCAGTGTCACCCTCTGCACCTGGCCCTGGAGGGACTGGCTGCCTCCAGGTGGTACTCAGAGACTCAGACAGGGATCTTGAGGTCCTGCTTCCCTAAGCCCTAACAGTTGGACTCAAGAACAGAGCCCTGGGGGTGCAGTGAAAACTCCTTTCACTGAGGCTGGAAACCCCTGGGAGGTTGCCTGCAATCCATCTCATAGCTCCCAAGACCCCATCATGTCTAAAGAAAGTCTAAAGTCCCCAGGCCAGCTGGGTCTCTGGTTTTCTGTGGCTATCCACCCCTCCCTGGGTTAGAGCTGCCTGGAATCCCCTTTTCCAACTGGGCTTAATTCCCAGAAGTCTCATCTCCAAGGGAAGATCAAACCTCACCTCGATGGTTGAGGTCACAAAGTGTAACTGAGTACATGTAGATGCCAAACACTGCTGGGCAGTAAACAGGACAGGGAAAGACCCTGCCTTCCCTCATAACTAGCCAGGAACCCACCAGTTCTCTCTCTTCCCCATTTAACCCAACAAATGAGCCTCTCAGCTCTACCTCCAAAATGTGCACCCTGGATTCATCACTTCTCATCACACCTTCCACACTAGTCCAGGCCACCACCATCCCTTGCCTGGACACTGCATTACCTCCTTCTTGGCCTCTATGTTTCCCCACCCACCATTTTCCATAAGCAACACAAGAAAATGAATGTAAAACTGCAAAACAAACCAAGTTGCCTTCCTCCTTCAAGCCCTCCCGTGGTTTCTTACTGTGGTCAGGCTAGGTCAGAGGCGGGTTTGGAAAGGGGCTGGGGCCACCTACCCAGGAGGCCAGTCTCAGGCAGCCCAGCGAACCTCTGCATCATCTTGATGGCATCCCGAAGCTTTGCAGGGCTCTGCAGCTGGGCCTGGGCTGGGTGGGGTGGTGGCAGGTAGCCATAGCGGGTGAGCCAGTCCTGGACCATAGAAGTGAACAGGTGAAGTGGGAAGGGCAGGAGGAATGGGACTCTGCTTTCCCACCGCCACCTTGAAAGCCCCACCTCTCGCCAGTCAAGACCTCAAGGCTTCCAGCCCCAGGAACCAGCCTGCTCCCCTCTCAAGGTCCTGGCCCTCCCGCCCAGGGTTTGCCAGTCTTCATCTAGACTCAGGAGTCCTGGTCCCCACTTCCCCACCCTAGTCCCAGTCCAAATCTTCAAATTCGGGTCCCGAACCTGACAGATACAAGAATCCGGGTCCTCAGACCCCATCACCAGTCACTCACTCTTTGGACATTTGAATCAGCCGTCAGCCTGACCCAGGTGTCCGGCACCGGCTTCCTTCTCGCCATCCCCCCTGCAAATCCCAGGACCTGGGAGCCACCGCACTCACCACGCCAAGGCTCACGTCCTGCGCCGCGGGCTCGGGCTCCTGGGCGAGCGCTGGCAGCCGCAGCAGCTGGAGCAGCAGCACCAGGAGCCGGAGCATAGCGTGCTCCTTCCTGGGCAACCGTGGGGCTCGAGGGGCCTGACCAGAGCTGCCTGGGGACCTGGGGGAGGAGCCCGGAGAGGCTAGGGTGGGGCACCTGGTGCAGGGTAGGAGGGGTGGTAAGAGGACTGGGGGCCACACAGGGGTCCGGGGCTCTGGGCAGCACAAAGTAGGAGTACGCGTCGTCCCCCGGAGGGTCCAGGGTCGCTGAGGTCTCGGGAGGGCTGAGAGAACAACGGAAGAGGAAGAAGTCCGGACTCCGGGTCGGCTGCGACGGCCTCCGGGGTCCTGGCGGGTCCTGTCGCGGTGCCGCACCGCACGGGCCGCCCCTCCCTCCGGGCGGGCGGGGCGGGCACACCCCAATAAACGGTGACAGCGCGTCCGGAAAATGGCCCAATTTTGAGACCTCCAGCGAAAAGGGGCAGGCCGGGTGGTGGCCCCGTCCCGGCCCAGACCAGTGAGCCTCCTTCGAGCTTGGGGCGGGGACGAGGAGCCCCGGCTGCGGCCGCCAGTTTCTCTTCCCAGATCCTGACTCCGGTGGGACTCCCGGGGTAGGACTCACTTCTGCTTTCCCAGACGGGAACGGGCCGGGGGAGGTGCGGCTCCGAATCTTCTGTCCCCACCCCGTCCCCAGCCACGCTTCCCAGACACCCTGCACCGGGAGGCCGGCGAAGCGCGGGGGAGCTCCCGACGCAGGAGGGCAGGACGCTACCCACCTCTGCCCGCGCCCACCGTGTGCCCGGGCGGCGCCTGTGGTCCCGCGTTCATTCCCCAACCACTTGAGCTGCGCGGGTCTCAGCCTCCCCACGCCGCGGTCCCGGCATCTCTGAATCCCAGACCCAGGAGCTGCCCGGGACTGTGCCCCTTCTCCACAGGTAGACATTATTTATAATGTGGTAACATCCACGCAAGAGTGCGAGCTCCTGCTGCGTGCCAGGAGCGCAGGGGCTGCAGATCCCAGAGGAAGAGATTTAGGGACCCATAGAGCCTCGCGCCTCACCCTCGCCATGCTGCCGGGGGACCCCAGGGCTAGGAGGCCAGGCAGCTGGAGAAGTTATCAGGAGGAACTTTGGGGCACCTTCCTGGCGAGAGATTGGTGTGAGTGGTACAGCTCTGTCTCCGGCGTAGGGCAGCCATGGGACCCCAGCTGTGTTTCAGACAATAAAGAGCAAGCAGGATAGCGAGCTAGAGATGCAAACTAGAACACCCGAGATCCTGCACGAGCCCTCTGGGCTGCCATAACAAACTACTGCAGACTGGATAACGTAAACAACCGAAATTATTTTCTCACAGTTCTGAAGGTCCAAGATCAAGGAGCAGGCAAGGTTGGTTTCTCATACTATTTCAAAGCCTCTCTCCTCACCAAGAAGTCACAGGTTCAATTCCCAGTCAGGGCACATACCCAGGTGTCCGGCTGGATTCCCAGTAGGGGCTGTGCAGGAGGCAGTCAATAGATGTTTCTATCTCATCGACGTTTCTATCTCTCTATCCCTCTCCCTTCCTCTCTCTCTAAAAAATAATTAATTAATTAATTTAAAAATTAAAAAGGGATTCAAAGCCTCTCTCCTCAGCTTGCAGGTGGCTGCCCTCTCCCTGTGTCCTCACATGGTCTTTCCTCTGTGCCCATGTAGCCCAGGTGCCTCTGTGTGTGTCCACATGTCCTCTTCTTTAAAAAGACACCATTCAAGCCCTGGCCGGTTTGGCTCAGCGGTTGGAGCGTCCGCCTGCGGTCTGGAGAGACCCGGGTTCGGTTCCCGCTAAGGGCACGTACCTCGGTTGCAGTTTGTCCCCGGCCCTGGTTGGTCGTGCGGGTGGCAGCCACTCGATGTGTCCCTTTCACATCGATGTTTCCCTCTCTCTCTCTCCCTCCCACTCTATCTGTACAAAAAATGGGAAAAAGTCCTCGGGTGAGGATAAAAAAAATAAAATAAAATAAAAAAAGACACCATTCAAGATTTACCAGCCCTGGCCAGTTTGGCTCAGTGGTTGGAGTGTCGTCCTGCGGACGAGAGAGTCCCGGGTTCGATTTCTGCTATTTATTTATTAATAATAATAAATAAAAAGATTTAAAAACACACACACATACAGAAAAACAGACACCAGCCCGGCCGGTGTGGTTTAGTGGACTGAGAGGTCCCAGTTCAATTCTCAGTCAGGGCATGTGCCCAGGTCCTGGCAGGAGACAGCCAATTGATGTATCTCTCTCACATTGATGTTTCTCTCTCTCTCTCTCTCCCTTCCTCTCTCTCTCTCTCTAAAAGAATAAATAAAAATATACAGTATTTTGTTTTAAAAAGAAAGAAAAGAAAAACAGACACCAGTCAGTCAGGTAATGACCCATCCTAATGGCCTCATTTTGCCTTAACCACCTCTGTAAAGGATCTGTCTTCAAATACAGTCACATTCTGAGGTCCTGGGGTGGGGGTGAGGGGACACCGTTCAGCCTGTTATATATCCCACACTCCTCCTGGGTGTTTCCCCTCTACTCTCTCACTACTACCACACTTAGAACGCTTCTGACAGCAGATGTGTGGGGTTCCCTCCCACACCAAGTAATTCTCTGTGACACCAGCTGGGTGTCCTGAAAGTCAATTCCAACACTAACCAGAGTTAGCACAGACCCCACAGGTTAAGTAAGGACTCAGTCCCAGAAGACTGCCCCACTCCAGATGCCAATTGCAGATAGTGGGACCCAGTTTATCCACAATTTCTGCTGACTTGACAACAGGTCGTAGGTTCCCATGACCACAACACTCATTATTTGGTAGAACAGCTCACAGAACTCAGGAAAATATAATAAAGGATACAGATAAAAAATCAGCTACATTGGTGAAACCTGGAAGGGTCCCAAGCACAAGAGCTTCTGTCCATGTGGAGTTGGGGTGCGACACCCCCCCGACATGTAAATGTGTTCACCAACCCTGAAGCTCTCTGAACCCCATACTTTGGGAATTTTTATCATGGCTCATCACATAGACATAACCAATGATTAACTCAATCTCCAGCCCCTCTCCCCTCCCTGGAACATAGGTTGTGGGGCTCAAAGTTCCAAGATGCCAATCATAGTCTTTTGGGTGATTAGCCCCCATTCAGGAGATATCAGGAGCCCACTCAAAGTCCACTTCACTAGAACAAAAGACACTCCTCTATTACCCAGGAAATTCCAAGGGATTAGGATCCCTGGCAGGAACTGGGGGTAGAGACCAAATATTAGAACAAAAGATGCTCTTAGTGCTCTTATCACTTAGTAAATTACAAGGGTTTTAGGAGCTCTGTGCCAGGAACAAGAAGCAGAGACCAATACATATATTCTCTATTTTTTCACTGCCCACCCCTTGGCCTCTGGCCACAGAACACTTACAGCAAAATGATATATGACTCAAAAGATACTGGCACACTTGCCCAGCCAGTGTGGCTCAGTGGTTGAGTGTTGACCCGTGTAGCAAGAGGTCGCCAGTTTAATTCCAAGTCAGGGCACATGCCCAGGTTGTGGGCCAAATCCTCAGTGGGGAGCATGCAGGAGGGGCCTATCAATGTTCCCTCTCTTCAATGTTTCTATCTCTCTCCCTTCCTCTCTTTCTAAAATCAATAAAGAAAAAATAAATAAAAAGAATGCTGGCACATTACCAGAATTCCACAGTCATTAATATTCATATCAGTCTATCATCATATAATATGAAAATGTCCCCCAGAATGAGGCCACTCAGGTCTCAGGTTGGCAGGCTTCCACTCAATCTTGCAAAAGCAGAGGTTCCACAAGCAGAAGTAGTCTCAGCAAACATGGGTTCACCCTTTAAGGTATCTGATAAAACTGTGCAAAGAGATTATATCATCTCTTGCTCTGAGCCTCTTTCAAGGTGTCAATATTGGCCCCTCATTACATAAATATTTATTCATAACCTTTCCCTTAGCTGCTATTTCTCCTCATTTATACCCAAACTTTTACACCATTGGAGGAGACATTAGGTTTGGCCCTTGTGCGGGTCTAGATTGCAGGCAGCAACACTAGTCTAGCAAGTGCCTTCCCCTCAGTCCACTCCTGTTTACAAAAGTGAGGTTACACAGGTGCAGACCTTGTGGGCTTTTTTTTTTTTTTTTTTTACCATTAGGCATACAGCTGAATTCACTGTTAACACCAATTTTGGCAGATGGGGTGAAGGCACATCTTGCTCCATCAGCCCCTGGGAATTCTGACATAAGGTTTAAAATATAGTTGCAACTATTATTTAGGAATCATTGCTGTTTCAGGCACTTGCATTTGTAGCCCTGGTTATGTGACCACTGAATCAGGTATGAAAAAACAATTGAGGCCCAGCCAGTGTGGCTCAGTGGATTGAGCATCGTCCCATGGACCGGGAGTCTGGCTGGATTCCTGGTCAGGGCACATACCTGGGTTTTGGTTTCCATCCTCAGTGTGGGGCGTGCAGGAAGCAGCCGATCGATGTTACTCTCACACATTGATGTTTCTGTCTTTCTCTCCCTTCCTCTCTCTCTAAAAAAAATCAATAAAGACATATTTAAAAAAAAAAAAAATTGAGCCCTGGCTGGTTTGGCTCAGCGGTTGGAGCGTCGGCCTGCGGTACAGAGAGACCCGGGTTCGGTTTCCGCTAAGGGCACGTACCTCGGATGCAGTTTGTCCCCGGCCCTGGTTGGTCGTGCGGGTGGCAGCCACTCGATGTGTCCCTTCACATCGATGTTTCTCTCTCTCTCTCTGCCTCTCTCTCCCTCCCACTCTATCTGAACAAAAAATGGAAAAATGTCCTCGGGTGAGGATTAAAAAAACAACAACAACAACAATTGAGATGATATAGAAAAGAAGGAAAGAAAGAAAAAATTGAGTCATTATACCAGCATCCTCTCCTCTTGGGAAGAATTGCAGTGTCTTACCAGATCCACCAGAAAAACAGAGAAATCTATCCAGTGGGGAAACTCCTTTAGCCCCACTCATGTTTGTATTGAGTGGGAACACACACTTATGAAGGCGTGTAAGCCAGCTCTTCAGGTCTTTATCTCCTTTCATTTTAGACAACTAAAGTCTCTATTGCCCATTCTAATTCTCTATCAAATAAAACTCTGAGGACACCTCTCTGCCCATTGGGCATCATGGGCTATAAAGCGTGATCCTTGGCCTGAAGAAATGACGATTGGCCATAATAATTGGTGCACTCTCTTCTGTTCTGATTTTTAAAATAGCATCTGAACATTTGAATCTACCCCTGGGTAAGCAAATCCCAGCCCAGAGTCAGGGTCTGTTCTCATCAGGACCCATTTCTAGCCCCCTAGGGCCACCAGCATCAGTCTGACTTGCCAGCTACGATCAGGCAATTTTCCACATAGCCACCTGCAGTCTTCATGCACACTTACTTTATGGGCCCAGGTGGCCTCCTCAAGTGAACACACAGAGATTCCTGCTTGTTGGTTATAATCAACTTTTAAATCTGGAAGGGGGTTCTTCAGATGGGCATCAACATGTCCTACTTTATTAACCCCTCACATTCCCACAGGGATCTCCACAGGACCAAGTTTCCATTGCCCTTCCAGCTCAGATCCCAGGCCATTGGTCACTATCCATGAGTTGGTAGAAACCAAAACACAGGGATTTTTACTGTTCAATCCTTCTATCACTGCTGGGAAATCAACATGCAGTTCAGCCCACTGAGCTGATCTGCTTTTACCTTCTTTGATCAGAGCGGCAGCCTTCCAACCAGGATGTTGTCTGTTCACTATGGAACTGCCATCCACAAACCAAGCAGCTCTTTGTTGCTCAGTCAAGAGCTATTTACAGGGCACTGTCCAATTGACAATAGAAACCAGGATCTCCTCACACCATTCCAAAGTTGGTCCTAGGGGAAAAAAGTCTCCCTGCTTGTGAGTATCTCTTTGTGTTTCCAGCAGCATGAGCCTGCATAAATCATTTCCATTTCATTAGCAAACTCTTCTGGGCCCTGCAATACTCATTAGAGCATTTCTCTGGCACTGTGGGTATTTCAGGTTTCAAGATCATTTTATGTCCTTCAGTCATGTGAGTAGTTTCAATTCATGTCTGATAGCAAGGTAGTAAATGCTCCAAAAATGAAAATTCTCTTGTCCAACATCCCAGTAGTCGTCACTAGGAGGTGCTCATGGGATGTTGCTGTAGTCCCAGGCCACACTCCACATGGGCTACCACACAGAGAATCGGTTCCAGTTCTTCGTGGGCTCAGGCAAACACACAGGTTCTCATTTAGCATGTTCAATTCATGTGGCTTGAAGGACACATATACATGCCTGTTTTACAAGACTAGGTAGAAAAATGTTCCCCAGTGAAATACAACGTCCACCCCATAACACAATCAGGTAAAAGACATGCCACCACTTCACATAAAGTCTGCTCAAACGTACCAATTCTTCTATTGACTTTTACCTAATTCCAGCAATCCTCATATTTCTAATAGGTCCTATTAGGACTTCATCAACATGATTTTACAATACTAGGTAAGTATTGTATGTCCCAGTGGGACATAATATCCATTCCCATAAAACATTAGTTAAAGGAGACACAACGTTTTTTTTTTTTTCTTTTCTCTTTTATTGCCTTTTAGAGAGAGGAAGTGAGAAGGAGAGAGAGATAGAAACATTGATGAGAGAGAACATCGATTGGCCACCTCCTGCATGCCCCCTACTGGGGATCAGGCCCACAACCTGGGCATGTGTCCTGACTGGGAATTGAACCGGCGACCTCCTGGTGCATGGGTCAACACTCAACCACTGAGCCACACTGGACAGACACAACTTCTTTACATAAAGCCTATTTAAATATTCCAACTTTCATAATCTTATCAACTCTTATATTTTTATGTTCTCTCAATCTGATTATAGCCCCAGCCAGGGCTTCACCAATGGGTTTTGGTACCACAGTGTATGAGGCTCCTGTATCAGGCAGCCCCCGGAACTTATCTTCTTGGCTCCCTGACCAATTAACCCACTTTTTTTTTTTTTTATCCTCACCTGAGGACATTTTTCCTTTTTTTATTCAGATATAGCGGGAGAGAGAGAGAAACATCGATGTGAACGGGACACATCGAGTGGCTGCCACCGCACGACCCAACCAGGGCCGGGGACAAACTGCAACCAAAGTACATGCCCTTAGCAGGAACTGAACCCGGGTCTCTTTGGACCGCAGGCCGATGCTCTAACCGCTGAGCCAAACCGGCCAGCAATTAACCCACTCTTATGCAAAAACCCTTGAATTAGAGGGGATTCTGGGAAGATGATAGATAGGAAGCACCAGGAAACTGTCTCCCCTTCCGGACAATAATTACACTGGCCGACGGCTGATGGAACTGTTATGAAACTCTGAAGGCTTACAACTTCCAGGGGAAGGGCTGTGCAGTAATTTGTGGTAAATTTCATCGTTTAGCACAGTAGCAGCTACTCAACCCACACCCCCAGCCATGTGGCACGCAGCTGTGCGTGTGTACCGGAGCAGCCGGCACACAGCTTTCAGGAACTTGTTCAAATGTCAGTACTACCCAAAGCAATCTATAGCTATGATGCAATTCCTATTAAAACCCCAATGATGTTTTTTGAAGAATAGAAAAACCCATCCTAAAGTTCATATGGTATCTCAAAGGACCCAACAGCCAAAACACTATTGAAAAAGAGGAACAAAACTGGAGGACTTCCTGATTTCAAAACTTACCACAAAACTACAGTAACCAAAACAGTGTGGTACTGGTGTAAAGACAGACATAAACCAATGGTATAAGAGTCCAGAAATAAACCCTCACCTATACAGTCATATGATTTTTGACAAGGGTGCCAGACCATTTAATGGAGAAAAGATAATCTTTTTAAAAAACTGTTCTGGGAGCCCTGGCTGGCATGGCTCGGTTGGTTGGGCACCATCCTGTGCACTAGGAGGTTGCTGGTTTGATTCCTGTGTTGCAGGTTCAATCCCCAGTGGGAGACGTGAAGGAGGCAGCTGATTGATGTTGCGCTCTCACACCGATGTTTCTCTTTCTCTCTCTCCCCTTCCCTTTCTCTCTAATAAAAAATCAATAAATTATTCTTTAAAAAATAAAATAAACAGTTTGGGGAAAACTGGATAACACCTCCAAAAGAATGAAATTGGATCCTTACCTAACACCATATACAAAAATTAAATCAAAATGTATCAAGGACGTAAATGTAAGACCTTAAACGATTAAACTCTTTGAAAAAAACAGGACAGATGCTTTATGACAGTGGATTTGGCAATGATTTCTTGGATATGATACCAAAGGCACAGGTAACAAAACAAAAAATAGACAAATTGGACTTCACAAAAAATTTTAAATTTTGTACATCGATACTATATCCATGGGGTAAAAAGCAACCCCCAAAATGGGAGAAAATATTGAAGTCATATCTGTGATAAGAGATTAATATCAGAATATATAGAGAATTCCTAAAACTCAACAAAAGAAAACAAATAATCCAATTAAAAACAGGATTTGCCCTGAGTCAGTGGATGGAGTATCAGCCTGTGTACCAAAGGGTCATGGGTTTGATTCCTGGTCAAGGGCATGTACCAGGGTTTCAGGTTCAATCCCCACCTTGGTCTGGGTGAGTGCGGGAGGCAACCAATCGATGTGTCTCTCTCACATCGATGTTTCTCTCTATATCTCTGTCTCTCTCCCTCCCTTCCTCCCTGCCACTCTCTTTCAAAATCAGTGGGAAAAATATCCTCAGATGAGGATGAACAACAACAAAAAAGGACTTGAATGGACATTTCTCCAAGGAAGATACACAAATGAACAATAAGCACATAAAAATGTACTCAACATCACTAATCATGTGTTTCCTCTTTGTTTCACTCCTATCAATATTTGCTTAATTCACCCTATTTCTTAATAACTTTTAAAATTTTCACCCTGCTAAGATCAATCTCTCTCTCTTATTTTTTATCCTCACCCGAGGACATTTTTCCATTTTTTGTTCAGATAGAGTGGGAGGGAGAGAGAGGAAGAAAAAGAGAGAGAGAGAGAGAGAGAGAGAGAGAGAAAGAGAAACATCAATGTGAAAGGGACACATCAAGTGGCTGCCACCCACACGACCAACCAGGGCCGGGGACAAACTGCAACCAAGGTATGCGCCCTTAGCGGGAACCAAACCCAGGTGTCTCTGGACCACAGGCCGACGCTCTAACCACTGAGCAAAACTGGCCAGGGCTCGCTCTCTCTCTTTTTTTTTAAATTTTTTTCTTTATTGATTTTAGAGAGAGAGGAAGGGAGAGAGAGACAGAAATGTTGGTGAGAGAGAACATTGATTGGCCGCCTCCTGCATGCCCCCTCTGGGGATTGGGCCCACAACCTGAGCATGTGTCCTGACCGGGAATCGAACCGGCAACCTCTTGGTGCATGGGTCGACGCTCAACTACTGAGCCACACCGGCCAGACCGGACCAGTCTCTTGATTCTCTCCTCTACCTTTCCCCATTTTCTGGTTAAATAACCTAATATTTGTATTAGTAATAAGCCCCATGAGGGAAAACAGAGAGCAAATTCTACGTCCTCCTGAACTGTCTTACAGTTTTGTAACAGTAAGATTACATGCGGTGCCTATGCAACAGGCCCTCTTAACCACAGCATTTATCATGACCTGGGTAATGACAATCTTCACTGGGTGACTATCCCAGTCATTGTAAAGCCAGTCCCACATGGCTTACATACAGAGCATTTCAGCTTCGGTGCTCCACTTGGCATTGATGGGGGAGATGAACAGTCTCCCTTCTCAGGGTAAACAGACCTTACCGTGATTTTTATCCAGTCCACCAGGCTGGCTGTTTCCTTGGGAATAACTTCCTGTGTGTCTGGATCATGACAGCCATCTGTGATCGCTCCAGAGGAGCTTCAGGTCCTGCACTAACATGAACACGCTCTCCCGCTCACTCCGTAGCATCAAAACCAGAGACACAGCCCCCAAATTGGTTACTCTCACAATCCCTTTCAGTAAAGTGTCCTCAGAAAGCTGGTGATACCGATCTACAAAATGAAACAATTCTTTCACAGGATGCCCTCTGGTTTCTGTAGTTTCTTGGTTTTGCCCTTCCCCCATGTTGACTAACTTCTTAGTGACCACAGGTCGTAGAGGTTCTTTTTGTTCTCCCTGCACAATTTTCACCTTGGGCAGCAGCTGTGAGGCCAGTGCCGAAGCTCACACTCACTAAAATCTGAGCTTGGTTTAGCATCAAGGTCCAACCCAGCACTCTCTTTAAATTTCACTTTAGATATTACAGATAACGATAACCAAGAGATGGAATATTTTACCTTTAAAAAAAAATGTTTTTATAGCCCAGCTGATGTGGCTCAGTGGATTGCATATTGTCCCACGGACTGAGAGGTCCCAGTTCGATTCCTGGTTAGGGCACATGCCCTGGTTGTAGGCTCGATACCCAGTGGGGTCTGTGTAGGAGGCAGCTGATCGATGTTTCTCTCTCACATCAATGTTGCTATGGATCAGTTGCCTCCCATATGCACCTCAACTGAGGACTGAACCGGCAACCTGGGTGTGTGCCCTGACCAGGAATTGAACTGGTGTCCTTTTGGTGTATGAGACTCTGCTCAACCAACTGAGCCACACCGGCCAGGACTTGCCTTTTTCTTGTTAGTTTGCATGTCCGCATACATCCCATGAACCAGCTCCCCCAGAGAAGATTCATCTCTAAGTTCCATTAGTAAATTTACCTTTGGTAACTGAGCACAGCACAGCTGCTGTTCCATCCATTGGCCACCATGTGGCCACCAGGAATTAAAGCCTCCTTTTCATCCTTCCTCTCCCAAACCACGTTTCCATGAACCAGAGCCGTGCTAGCGATCCCACTTTTCTCATACCAATGGTAATGAGAACCTCACTTCTTATGGGAACAGATATATATGTATTTTTTCTTTCTATTATCTCACACCATGTTTGGCAAATATTATGAAGTTTGATAATGCCAAGTATTAGGCAGGTGTGGGCCAGAAGAAATTCACGATCTGCTGATAGGAGTATATTTTTTTGCCCCATGATGGGATCAACATTCCCCACAAAATTTGGTTCATGAGGCCACTCCCACCAAGAGAACACGATGAGATGGATTACTCACACCATGAGGCTTTAGGTGAGGAGCAGGACATGTCTGAAATGACTTGAAAGAGCAAAGAGGGGCTTTTTTTTTTTTTTTTTTTTTGTGGTTGGGGAGTGAGGCTGGGCTGAGGGCTCTTCCACACTGCCAGGGCTTTCTTAATTTCAGTGTCCCTCCTGTGCAAGGGAGAGAGCATCAGGGCCTTTTTTTCAGCCTGCCTCGCTGTGGAGCAGAAGGCGAAAAAGGAAGCACGGGACTTGAAGTCTGTCAAAAGTCAAACATCAAAAATGAAGTCAGACTCTTCATTACTGAGTATAAATTAGTACCTACACTTTGGAAACCAGTTTGACAATATTTAATGAAGCTGAAGAGCATAACCTCTGTGGTAGATAAAAGATGAATGCACATTATTTGCTACTCCTTCCATTAAACAGTGAAATCCAATCTCCCCTTGAGCCCTGTCTGGGCTCAGTGACTTGCTTGACCAGTGGAATGCCATGAAGTGGTGGTTCTGGGACCTCAAGGCTGCACCTTAAGGAGACTTGCAGACTCTTGGAACCTCTCTTTTTTATTTTATTTTATTTATTTTTTATCCTCACCCGAGGACATTATTTTTTTCATTTTTTGTTCAGATAGAGCGGGAGGGGGAGGGAAAGAGAGAGAGAGAGAAACATCGACATGACAGGGACACATCGAGTGGCCACCACCCGCACGACCAACCAGGGCCGGGGACAAACTGCAACCGAGGTACACGCCCTTAGCGGGAACTGAACCTGAGTCTCTCTGGACCACAGGCCAACGCTCCAACCGCTGAGCCAAACCGGCCAGGGCGTGGAACCTCTCTTTGAAGAAAGTCAGCTGCCATATCAGTAGTCTGGGAAAGTCGAACTGTGAGGAAGTCCATGCAGACCACAGGCAGAGGCTACATGGAGAGAGAAATGCTGTCTGGCACCAGCAGATGCAGCGATCCGGTCCATGCACCAGACTCGAGAGCACAGGAACTTTGAGATACTCCAGCCCTGGCCACCATTAACCTGCAACTGTATGAGGTCCCAGCAGCAAGATCCACCAACAGAACCAGCCAGCCCTCAGAACTGTGAGAGAGAAAACCAAATTGCTGTATTAAGCCTCTAAATTGTGGGATGGTTATTACGCAGCAGAAGATCATGGGAACACCTCTCCCCACTGACTCCACTTCTAGATGGATGGTAGCACGGAACTCCCACGAATGTGTCCATGAAAATATGTGTACAAAGGCTGCACACTAGAATGATGTTTATAACACTGGAAAAGTGCCAACAGACTAAGGGTTCATTGATAGGACAGTGGAGAAATAAAGTAAGGCATAAACATTGGATGAAATACCATATAGTTATTAGCAATAAACAAAATCCAAATGCCTCGTCCTGGATGAATCTCAGAAACCTTCTGAAAAACAGCTGCCTGGATTCATAATAATAATAATGATAATAAAAGTCAGTATCCTGAACGGCACATAAGAAGGCACAGGGGCTATTTTAGATTAAAAGAGACTAAAAATGACAGCTAGCCCTGGCTAGTTTGGCTCAGCGGTAGAGCATCGGCCTGCGGTCCAGAGAGACCCGGGTTCGGTTCCCGCTAAGGGCGTGTACCTCGGTTGCAGTTTGGCCCCGGCCCTGGTTGGGTTGTGTGGGTGGCTGCCACTCGATGTGACCCTTTCACGTCGATGTTTCTCTCTCTCTCTCTCTGTCCCTCCCACTCTATCTGAACAAAAAATGGAAAATGTCCTCGGGTGAGGATTAAAAAATAAATAAATAAATAAATAAATAAATAAATAAATAAATAAATATGACAGCTAAATGCAATATGTGATCCTTGATGGGATCCTGGATTTTTAGAAAAATCATTAAAGAAGGGCATTCTTGTAATAAACAGTAAAAAAGGTTATTGTATCTATAGCATTTTATCAATGTTCAATTTATCACATGTGATTATGGTATGTACTTATGTAGGAGAATATATGTACCTTCAGGAGATGCTGATTAAGAAGCTGGTCTAGTAAAGTATGTGCCCATGTGTGTAGCATAAGAGAGAGAAAAAGCAAATGTGGTAAAATATTTATAATTGTGAGCCTAGAGGGAGGCTATTCATTATATTATTCCTGCAATGTTTCTTTCTTTAGGTTAGAACATTTTTAAACCTATCGATTCCACTGATACATACAACATAGATGTATCTCAGAAGTATTATGCTAAGCTTATCAAAGAAGTTTATAGTACTGTATAGGCACAAAAGACCACATATTCTATTTGATTCCATTTAGGGAGCACTCTGTGACAGAAAGCAGATCAGTGATCACCAGAGGCTGGGGTGGGGAGAGAGGCTGATGCAGAGGGTCATGGGGAACTTTTGGGGAACTTTTGTGGTGATGAAAGTGTTGCTATATCTCTTTGAGGAAGACCACAGTTGCAGCTGCAGAGAGCTCTGTTCTGCCCACTCCTGTTCCTGACTCACTGCTGTTCGCTGTCACAGAACAAGTGGGTCAGGAAGCTGCACTATAGTCATGGCTTTTATTTTATATATTTATTTATTTATTTATTTATTTATTTATTTATTTAATCCTCACTAGAGGACATTTTTCCATTTTTTTGTTCAGATAGAGTGGGAGGGAGAGAGAGAGAAACATCAACGTGAAAGGGACACATCTAGTGGCTGCCACCCGCACGACCAACTAGGGCCGGGGACAAACTGCAACCAAGGTACATGCCCTTAGCGGGAACCGAACCTGGGTCTCTCTGGACTACAGGCCGACTCTCTAACAGCTGAGCCAAACCGGCCAGGGCTAGTCATGGCTTTTAAAGACACTGGAAAGGCCAGCCGTTGTGGCTCAGTCATTGAGCATTGACCCATGCACCAAGAGGTTGCTGGTTCGAATCCTGGTCAGGGAATATGCCCAGGTTGTGGGCCCGATCCCCATGGGGGGCATGCAGGAGTCGGCCAGTCAATGATCTCTCTCATTGATGCTTCTATCTCTCTTTCCCTCTCCCTTCCTCTCTTTTTAAAATCAATAAAGAAAAAAAATTTTTTAAATAAATAAATAAAGACACTGGAAAGACACACATGGAACCACAGGTAGAATTACTCTAACCAGCTGCAAATTTAATATCTTTGGAGAAGGTGTGTGCTGACTTAATCAGAGGCGTAAAGGAAAAGAATCTCAAAGTGAAAGGTGCAGTTCGGATGTGTACCAACACTCTGGGAATCACGACAAGAGAAACTCCTTGTGGGGAAGGTTCTAAGACTTGAGATGGTTTTCACCGAGGACCCACAGGTGACTCATTGACTGACACAGCCCTTCTGAGATTGTTAAACAAATTACTTCCACCAGTACTGAGCCAGGAGTCAAGGTTAAAGTCACCATAGCAGATGTTTAAATCAACCATTTTAATAAATTGACCATCGGTTGTTTTAAAAAACGTGTTCTATATCATGATTGTGGTGGCAGTTACATTACTGCACATCTCAAAAACTCATCAAATGAAACACTTAAAACTGATTAACTTTATTATATAAAAATTATTGCTTGTACTGGGCTGAATTGTGTCTCCAAAAAAGATAAGTCCAAGTCCTAACCTCCAGTCCCCAAGAATGTTACATTATTTAAAAATAGGGTCTTTGCAGATGTAAGTTAAAAGTCTCAAGATGACATCATCCTGGATTTAGGATGGGCCGTAAATCTAATGACTGGTGTCCTTATAAGAGAAAGTAGAGAGCAATATGAGACCCAGGGACTCAGAGAAGACCCTGAAGGGAAGGGAAAATGGAGGCAGAACTTGGAGTGATATGTCTACAAGCCAAGGAATGTCAGTGATCGCTGGCAGCACCAGACACTGGGAGAGAGGCATAGAATAGATTTCACCCTAGAAGCATCTATAAGGAACCAACCCTGCCCACATCTTAATTTTGTACTTCTGCCCTTCTGAACTATAAGACAACAAATGTTTGTTGTTTAGTAATTTGTTATAGCAGCTCTATAAAACAAGTACCTACCTCAATAAAGCTGTTTTTTTTTTTTTAAGTTGGGGAAAAACTTAGAAACATCAGGTTAAATGGATAAAGCAGGCTGCAGAACAATGTGTTCAGTGTGAAATGTTTTTTTTTGTTTTGTTTTGCTACGTGCCCCTAGCGGGAACCGAATCCGGGACTCTCTGGTCCACAGACCAATGCTTCAACTGCTGAGCCAAACTGACCAGGGCAGGGTGAAATGTTTTATAAAAAGGTTTTGTGGGGTACCCTGGCTGGTTTGGCTTAGCGATCACAACATTGGCCCTCAGACCAAAGGGTCGTGGGTTCAATTCCTGGTCCAGGGCATGTTCATCGGTTGCAGGTTTGATCCCCCACCTTGGTTGGGATCATGCGAGAGGCAGCCAATCGATGTATCTCTCTCACATTGATGTTTTTCTCTCTCTCTCCCTCCTTCGCTTCCACTCTAACTAAAAATCAGCGGAAAAAGAGCCTCAGGTGAGGATTTATAAAAAGGTTTTGTGTCCTGGCCGGTTTGGTTCAGCGGTTAGAGCGTCGGCCTGCGGTACAGAGAGACCGGGGTTCGGGTCCCACTAAGGGCTCGTAACTCGGTTGCAGTTTGTCCCCAGCCCTGGTTGGGTTGTGTGGGTGGCAACCACTCAATGTGTCTCTCTCACATCGATGTTTCTCTCTCTCTCTCCCCCTCCCACTCTACCTGAACAAAAAATGGAAAAATGTCCTCAGGTGAGGATAAAGAAAAAAGAAAGAAAGAAAAATGTCCTCAGGTGAGGATGAAAAAAAAAAGAAAAAGGTTTGGGCGGGGGAGCTTTTTGGTACCCCAGGTGGGACCCAATATATAAAGGTTTTAAATGCTCCCAACAATACTACTTATGGTTCACAGATTTCGTGTATGTTGTAAAAGCCTGGAGGCACCTCAGTCTGGAACATTGTTTCCCCTCTGGAGTGGGGGCGGGGGGGGGCAGGGGGGCATTCTGCTGGCCTCAGGATGCTCCACATATACTTCCCAAGGTTTGTGAGGTCCCTGAAGGCTTCAGAGGGAAGAGACCACAAGCTTGGACCACAGAGGCCCAGCAGGGGCCGGGAAGATGGGGAGAGCATTCCAGGCTGAGCATGGGCCTGGAGGCTCCAGGAAGCCAGCTTGTGTGGGTGCCAGCTAGAGAACATGTGACAGCTGGGTCGACATCGCCTCCCTTGTCTGGACATACCCCAGCCTCCCTAGAGCTTCTCTGGGGCCACTCTGTCCTTTCCCATCCATCTTCCTTCCTGGGATCAGCAGAAAGGCTGAGGGCCAGGTTCAAATGTCTGCAGAGTGACTGGGGCTGGGAACCAGGCAAGGGTCTACCATGTAGGCACAGGCCAATCACTTCACCTCACTGAGCTGGTTTCCTGTTCGAAGGGAACGACCTCATTAACCGCTGAGGATGAAATACATCATAATGTACATGGTGAGTCACCTCTTGTGGCCAGGCTGAGGATCACTAGCATGGCCTAAGTGCTTGTACTTCACCCTCATTTAATCCTCAAAACCCTATGAGCTAGGAGCTGTCACTCCCATTTTACAGATGGGGAAACTGAGGACTTCAGAAGCTAATCAGCTGAATGACACAGGCACGCACAGCTAAGTGGCCAAACTGGGATCTGGACTGAAGTTACATGATGTAGCACTGATGAGCCCAGCTCCTTTGCTGTACTGCCTTATTGGGTCATTTCCGGTTTATGGGTTGACACCCATCCCAGTTCCTGGGTGGACTGTGAACTTCTTGGGAGCCAGGCCTTGACCACTTCATCTCCAGGCAAGCCCAGCCCCCGCCTGGCAGGAGGAGGGCTCAGGGAAGGTGTGCTGAGTGTGGGTGAGTGTGGGTGGGGCCTATGGTGACTGGCATTTGGAGGGAGTCAGGTGGCAGCACCAAGGGGAAGCTGGGGTGTCTCTAGCCCTGCAAAGTCCACCAGGTTGTTCCCACAGGTGTCATGGGAGAACATGGCAGAACATGGAAGCCTCACTATGCAATGTAGCCCTCAGACCCTTTTGCAAAGAAATTGGCCCCTCTACTCTGTAGTGGCAGGAAAGCTGTCCCAGACCAAGGACCCAGGAGTCCTAGCCCCAAAAACACCCCTCTAGGAGTCCTTGCACCCATTTTCCCACAAATCGGTAGTCTCATCTCCCATATTCCTCTTAGTTTTTTAGGATCCAGCCAAATAGGCCCCTATTTCCCATGATTCGGGCATCCTGACCCCCAGCCAAAGGGGTACAGGACCCACTGGTACTGGCAGGTAAACTTCCACCCATCTTCACCTTCAACTATGTCATGTCAGTAGCCTAGCCTGAAGTCAGCTGTGGAGAGAGTATTTACACCACAGAAACTGGCAATGCAACAAATCCAGGCTTTCTTTTTCCTCAGCCAGCCTGTGCTAACTAGTCACCAGCAGGCCACTGCTCCCAGCCCTCCATTTGTTCCTGCTCACCAGGCGAGGAGTCCTCATCACAGGAACCCAGCGAGCCCTGGAAGTCAGGGGAGACTTGTGACAAGCCACAAAGCCATGGCTGGGCCATTGCCCACATGCCCAGACTGTATTGGGCTGGGCCCTGGAACCCAGCCCTGGATCCTCCAGTCTCCATTTCAAGGCCTCTGCCCTTAATGGATGGAACACAGTGTCCAGCTCTGCGCAGCTTGGGAACTGAAAGCCCTAAGCTGGGAGTCACACAGGCAAGTCACTTTAGCTGTCCTCCCCTGCAACACAGAAATCAGTATAAGAGCACATGCCCTAAAGTCACATTTCTACAGGTCACATTCAAGCTCTGTCCATGTGACCCCAAGTACGTTAGATCCTCCCTGAGCCTCAGCATCCTCATCTGTAAGATGGGGATAACAGTAGTTCCTGTTTCATTAGGATGTTATAAAAGTAAACAAGTTGTGACTATAAAAGAGCTGACTTAGAAGAGTGCTTAATATGTGTTAGATTTGTCATTATTATAATTGTTAATAATTTTCTAACCCAAACCACAATGAGATACCACCTCACACCTGGCAGAATGGCTATCATCAATAAATCAGTGAGTCCTGGATGGTGCGGCTCAGATGGTTAAGCTTCATCCCATGCACCAAGAGGTTGCCAGTCTGATTCCAGGTCAGGGCACATGCCCACGTTGCAGGCTTCATCCCCAGTGGGGGGTGTGCAGGAGGCAGCTGATTGATGTTTTTATCTCTCTCTCCCTCTCCCTTCCTCTTTCTCTAAAATCAATAAAAACATTTAAGCCCTGGCCAGTTTGGCTCAGCGGTTAGAGCGTCGGCCTGCGGTCCAGAGAGACCCGGGTTTGGTTCCCGCTAAGGGCACGGACCTCGGTTGCAGTTTGTCCACAGCCCTGGTTGGGTTGTGCAGGATCAGCCACTCAATGTGTCCCTTTCACATCGATGTTTCTCTCTCTCTGTCTCTTCCTCTCTCTCCCTCCCACTCTATCTGAACAAAAAATAGAAAAATGTCCTCAGGTGAGGATAAAAAAAACAACAACATTAAAAATATTTTTTAAATTAATCAATCAACAAAGAATAAGTTTTGACAGGGATGTGGAGCAAAGGGCACCCTCGTGCACTGTTGGTAAAATTATACATTGGAAAACAGTATGGAGGCTCCTCAAAAAATTAAAAATAGAACTGCCATATGACCCAGCAATTCCACCTCTGGGTATTTATCTGAAGAAATTCAGGACTCACTGATTTCTGTTTTAATCCTTATCCAAGGATATTTTTCTATTTATCTTCAGATAGAGTAAGAGGAAGAGAAAGGGAGAGAGAGAGAAAAACATCAACATGAAAGGGACACATCTACTGGTTGCCTCCCGCATGACCCCAATCAGGGCTGGGGATGAACCGCAACTGAGGTACGTGCCCTTGACCAGAATTGAACCTGGAACTCATTGGTCCTCGGGCTGATGGCACATAACCTCAGTTGCAGTTCGTCCCTGGACCTGGTCAGGGTCATGCGGGAGGCAACCAGTTGATGTGTCCCTCTCACGTTGATGTTTCTCTCTCTCTCCCTTTCTCTCCTTCTCCCTCCCACTCTATCTGAAGATAAATAGAAAACATCCTCGGGTGAGGATTTAAAAAAATGAGCCAAACGAGCCAGGGCCAAAACACTAATTTGAAAAGATATATGCACCCCCATATTCATTGCAGCATTATTTACAATAGCCAAGATATGGCTGTCTAACTGTCAACCGATAGGCAAACAGATAAGGAAGAGGTACATATATACAGTGGAATATTATTCAACCATAAAAAGAAAGAAATCCTGCCCTGGCTGGTTTGGCTAAGTGGTTAGAGAGTCGGCTTTCAGAGAGAGACAAATACCATACAATTTCACTTATATGTAGAATCTGTAAAACAAAATAAATGAACAAACAAATAAGAAACACATTCATAGATAAAGAGAACAAATTGATGGTTACCAGAAGGGAGGGGGATTGGGGATGGATGAAAAAGGTGAAAGGGATTAAGTACAAATTGTCAGTTATAAAAATAGTCATGCCTTGCCTGAGCGGCTCAGTTGAGAGTCCTCCCATGCACCAAAAATGTTGATGTGCCTGGTCAGGGCACATACCTGGGTTGCTGGTTGATCCCTGGGGTGTGTTAGAGAGATAGCTGATCAATGTTTCTCTTTCACATTAATGTTTCTCTCTCACTCTCCCTTCCTCTCTTTCTAAAATCAATAAAAACAAATTAGTAATGGGGATTTAAGTACAGCATAGGGAACATAGTCAATAATATTGTAACTACTATGAATAGTGCCAGATGGAAACTAGAATTATTGGGGTAAACACTTAGTAAGGTATATAAATGTCTAATGACTATGTTGTATACCTGAAACTAATATAATAGTGTATGTCACCCGGCTGGTGCGGCTCAGTGGTTAAACATGGACCCATGCACCAAGAGGTCACCAATTTGATTCCCAGTCAAGGCACATGCCCAGGCTGTGGGCCAAATCCTCAGTGAGGGGCGTGCAGGAGGCAGCCAATCGATGTTCTCGCTCCTCGATGTTTTTCTATCTCTCTCCCTCTCCCTTCCTCTCTCTAAAATTAATAAAGAAAGAAAAAAGGGGGGGGTAGTGTATGTCAATTACAATGGAAACATAAAGAAAATATATATAAACAAATGAAAATAATTTTCTATCCCATAGGGCAGTTGTGAGGGAAAATGAGCTGATATCCATGCTCAGCGCAGTCTGCACACAGTAGGTGCTCAATTAATGGTCCCTATTGTTTCTGATGGCAGCAGGGTCAGCCCCTCTGACCTGGGTTGAGGTGACTTTCCTTGGGCCCCTCCTTGCCATTCCGGTCACCAGGGGGCGCCCCAGCCCCGCCCACGGCACCGCCCCTCACCTGTGGACGGTGCACCTGGCACCGCCTCCGGAAAAAGGAATCGGAACCCAGGGATCTCGGCAGGAGCCGGGCAACGTTGGTGAGAGCCTAGGGGGCGCTGAGGACAGGGTCCCTTCAAGCTTCGGGCAGGACAGAGCCGGGCGAGTCGGTGTGGTTGGCTGCGGGTGGAGGCACCAGGCCAGACCCCTGGGGCCGGGAAGCATAGGATGCAGGCAGGAAAGAAGGCGGTGGCTGGGCTTCTGAAACCTAGAATAAGGGGTTCAGGGACTAGGGCTGTGTTGAAGTGATACATGCAGCTCCGCACAGGGAGAGGAAAGAAGGAGGGACTCACGGGGTCTCCAGAGCGAGGTGGGGCTGCAGGGACACGTCAGAGAGGCCCAGAGGCCAGCCTGAGGGCAGCTGGACTGGAACTGCTGGGACACCTGGGTCCTGCTAGTGGGGCTGGGCTTCCACACCTAAAGGGAGGGGAGTAAAGAAAGGTATAGGTGTGTGTGTTGGGGGTACCCAGAGGACTGGGAAGGCAGAAGTGTGCCAGGGAAGCCCCATGTGTCCCCGCCCTCTGGAGTCCCTGAACTACTAGGCCGTGGTTGGTCCTAGGGGAGTGCCACCAGGCTCCTGTCCCCAGGGGCAGGCCAGGGAGTAAACAGGAACCTGGACTGGCAAGGCAGCAGTGGCTGGCACAACCTGTTACCGCGCCCTGCCTGGCCCTGGGAAACTGGAGGGCTGGTGCCAACACTCCAGAGGGGACAGCTGAGTGTCTGGGCACCTGAGTTCTGAGGGGTGGGGAACAAAACACCTGGCTCCTGAGAAAATAGAACAGGGCCATGATACCTGGGAGGGCATCTGAGTCCCAAGGAGATAGAGACCTGGGCTTCTAGAAGAGGAGGGGACTGAATTGCTGGGGCTAAGGAGTCAGGACACCTAAGTTCCCAAGGCCCTGTATTCTTGTTTGTTTGTTTGTTTCTTCAGATAGTGCAGGAGAGAGAGAGGAAAGAAGAAGAGAGAGAGAAACATCGATGTGAGAGAGACACATCAACTGGCTGCCACCCACGCGACTCCAACCAGTGCCAGGGACAAACTGCAACCAAGGTACGTACAACGGGAACCGAACCCAGGTCCCTCTGGTCCGCGGGCCAATGCTCTAACCACTTAGCAAAACTGCCCAAGGCCCAAGGCCCTGGATTCTTGGAAGGGAAAGGGTCGGGACTTGTTCCTGAGCCCTTAGTCCTTCAGAACCTGAGTTCTGGGAAGTTTCCCAGATGGTGAGGGGCTAGGAGCCAGAATCTAGCTGGATTCTAGAAAGAGGGAGACAGGGACCATGGGCACTGGGACAAGGTTGTCTGGAGGCAGAGAATGTCTGCCAGAGGCAGAAAGCAGGGCAGCCCATTTTCTGCTTCTCTCTGCCTCGGTTTACCCTGGGGACATTAACTGAGCTGAGTGACCAAGACACAGATCATTAACCCTTCATGGCCCAGGGGGGCCCTGGCTGTAAGACTGGGAGGGCAAGTGGACAGGTGAAGAATTAAGGGAAGGCCAGATCTTGGAGGGGGGAGTTGTCAAACCCCAGGCTGCAGAGTAGAGTGTCCTGCAGCCATCTGTCTCACAGACCTCCCACCTGTCCCCATTGACACTGCAGGCACCATGAACTCCCCGGAAGGACCAAGCTTCCGGTCGGGGCTGCTCTCTGGAGGTGCCTCCCCGAGCTGTGATGAGGGCTTCTTCCCCTTCGTGCTGGAGCGGCGGGACTCATTCCTGGGAGGGGGCCCAGGGCCCCAGGAGCCCGAGGACCTGGCCCTGCAGCTGCAGCAGAAGGAGAAAGACCTGCTGTTGGCTGCTGAACTTGGCAAGATGCTTCTGGAGCGCAATGAGGAACTGCAGCGGCAGCTGGAGACGCTGAGCACCCAGCACTCTGAGCGTGAGGAAGTGAGCTGGCAGCGGGGTGGCAGGCAGGGTGCATGGGTGGGCAGATGGAGGACAGGTGAGCAGGGGGATGAAAGCCAGGCAGTGGGGTGCTTCTGGAATAATTCAGGGCTGGGCCCAGTCCCCCTGGCAGTGTTGTTTGGTGGTTAAGAACATGGGCTCTGAGGACAAGTCAAGACCTGGATTCAGACACCTGCCTGACTGTGTGACCCTGGGCAAGCTGCTGGCCCCTCTGAATCTTGGGTCCACCTCCTCAGCAGTATTGTGCAACCCAGCCAACAGTTACTGGCTCTAGGCTAACTAAGCACTTTCCATGCATCATCTCAGTCAATTCTCACTCAACCTTTGAGGTAGGAACAGTTCCTCCCTCTGCCCAGGCTCTGTTGTCAGCCGTACTGTCACATGGGGTCACATCTAGCCCGTAAATGCCCTGGACACCACTGACTCCTGAATTCATGTCATCAGCCTCAACCATTGCCCCAAGCCCAACCTGGGTAGCTTTCTGCCCCGCACCTCTCCAACAGGCCATCTCATGGGCATCTCAACATAAGTGGTATTCTTCATTATGACCCTATCACCCACGGTCCCCATCCCAGCTGCCCACCTCAGGACCAGACCCTGAGCATCTCTACACCTGTAAGCCCTATTGATTCTTCTTCTAAACCAGATTCTGAGGCTACCTACTTATCATTTCTGCAGCCTGCAGTCTGGTCACAGCCTCTATCATCTCTGCCCCAGACACTGCAGTCACCTCTTCACTGGTCCCCAGCTTCTACGCTTGCTTCCTGGAGTGCATTGTCTTTGGAGCAGCCAGAGAGATCTTCAAAAATTATAAATCAAATCATTCCAGTTCTTGCTCAGAATCTCCCAATGGTTCTTCATCACATTTAGAATGAAACCAAAACCAAAACTCTTCACCAGAGCTTAAAAGTCCCCATGGGTGGCTTCCCCAACCTCAGCTCACCTCACCATGCCTCTTACTGGGAGACGTCTTTTCAGTTCCTTGAGTAACCTAAGTTCTCTCAGGGCCCTTGCACTTATTGTTCCTCGCATTTAGCCTTCTTCCTTCTTGCTTTCAATTCAGACATCACTTCCTTCTGAGGGATCTGCCCCACCCTGCTCTTCCTCACTTTCCAGGGTTTCTTTACAGCCCTTACTGTCCCTCCAAAACTACCTAGTTAGTTCCAACATGTGTCTATTTGCATAAGCCCTCTGGACTCGAAGCTGTTTGAGGCAGGGAACTTTGTGGTCTCACTTAGTGCTGACAGCTAGACCCCAGAACAGAAGCTCAGGAAATACTGGATGAGTGGATGCATGGGACATGGTGATATTAAGCATGCAGCAGCAGAATAAAGCAGCAGCAGAACTGGGCACCAGCCAGGACAATTGGAACCCAGTTGGGCTTACTCTAGAGATGTGTTGCCCCCACAGTATTTGGTTAAAAGTTTGGCTGCCTGGTTTGGGATCCCTGCTCCACTAATTCATTGTGTGTCCTTGGGCAAGGCATTTCATCTCTCTGAGCCCATTTCCTCTTCTGTAAAGTGAGGATGTTAATGATTCTAACTCTAGTGGATTAAGTGAAATAGTACAGGTAAAGCACTAGCACAGGACCTGACAGGAGGACTGCCTGTAACTGTAGCGCTATGGTTAGCATCACCTTCCAGCTTTGAGAATCTGAAGACAGTGGGGGCCTATTTGCCTGCTTCCCAAGCTGGGTATCTGGGCGTGCCAGGCTTGTCCTCCCACTAGTTGGACAGGTTTTGGGGAGGGCAGGAAGAGGCATGGGGCCCGGATGGGGCTTACCAGGGTTAATTAGAGGGAGCTGGCTTGGAGGAGCTAGGGGAGAGGGGTTGAGCAGAGGCTGGGCAAAAACTGAACCATCAGAGCTCCTAGTTGCGTGAGGCCATGGGTCGAGGCTTAAATTCTGCCAGACTCAGGCGCCAGAAACGGCGCCTGCGACATCGGGTCCAGAAGCCCAGGCAGCAGCCAGAGGTGAGTGGGCATCACGGAGCCCCACCCCATGGTGAGGGGTCAGCCCTCCTGTCAGGCCTGGAAATTTCTCTCTACTATGCCCCCTGCTCTCCTTTTCACTGAGTCTCTGCATTTTGCTCTCTGCCTGCTTCCTCCCTGTTTCTTGCTTTCATGCCTATCTCAGACTCTCTGAAACTCTCTTGAGGTCTGTTTCTCATCTGGGTCTCTGTATCTGTTCCAGTCTCATCTCTCCCTCTCTGCCTCTGACTCTCTATCCTGGCCCCCACAGTGGCTGCAGCAGCAGAACCATGAGCTCCGCCGGGGCCTGGCAGCACGGGGAGCTGAGTGGGAGGCCAGGGCTGTGGAGCTGGAGGGGGATGTGGAGGCCCTGCGAGCCCAGCTTGGGGAACAACGCTCAGAGCAGCAGGACAGCGGACGAGAGCGTGCACAGGCCCTCAGTGAACTCAGCGAGCAGAACCTACGGCTCAGCCAGCAATTGGCCCAGGTGGGACAGCCTTGACCCACCCTGATTCCTGGGCCCCAGGTTGGGAGTGGGTACCCTGGGATTGGTGTTGAAGCTTACGCCAGCTGAGGGCTCCACTGCCTTCCCCCAACACTACCACCAGGCCTCCCAGACTGAGCAGGAGCTTCAGAAGGAACTGGATGGCCTTCGGGGGCAGTACCAGGCCCAGGCCCTGGCTAGGGCAGAGCTGAGGACACGACTGGAAAGTCTGCAGGGGGAGGTGAGTGCTGGCTAGAGCTGGGGGCCTGTTGAACCAGGAAGGCAGGGCTGGGGCTATCTGGAGCTAGTCCAGCACCCCCCTCCAGCTCTGAGGCCTTTCCCCAGAACCAGATGCTGCAGAGTCGCAGGCAGGACCTGGAGGCCCAGATCCGAGGCCTGCGTGAGGAGGTGGAGAAGGGCCAGGGCAGGCTACAGGCAACCCATGAGGAGCTGTTGCTACTGCGGCGAGAGAGGCGGGAGCACAGCTTGGAGGTGACCAGTGGGATTGGGGTGTGTGGGTGCATCCAGCTGGGGCCTTGGCCACTGCCTCAGGTCTTCCTGGGTAGTGAGGCCAGAGCCGGGTCACTGGTAGCCCCAGCAACTGGGCCACAAGAGCATAGCATTAGCCCAAGGGCAAGTGGGAGCCATGGAAGAGTATTAAGCATGAGTGGTACACTCTTAGAATGCATCGGAACCAAGCAGCTGGGAGGTCAGGAAGAAGCTGGAGCTAGAACTCAGGCCAGAGATGATGGGGACCTGGACCAGGTCTGAGGCAGTAGAGATGGAAAAAAGAGAATGAAAGGCAGTGCTTTGGGGTCAAATTTTCTAGGTTCTTATTCCAGCATCTCTTCTTATATTGTAGAATGCCCAGCCTCAGTTTCCCAATCTGTGGGATGGGATAATAATAGTATAGAGCTTTGTTGAGGGTGTGAGGCACTGAGCACAGCGCTGGCTCAGAAGGAAGGCTCAATAAATGCTGGATGATAGCAATTAGTGAAAGAGTTAGAAGGCTGGCCGGAGACAGGGCTGGGCACTCTGAGAAGTTACCTGATGGGGTGCTGCTGGAGGGAGGGTAATGAAAGACTTCAAAGCCACGGTGCCCATCCGTGCCCTGCTTTATAGGCAAGTAAATTGGTGTAGGCTAAGAGGAAGTGCGCAGCTCAAGGCCGCTCAACGATCCAGGAGTTGGGGAGCAGGCACCTGCAGCTGGGGTGCACAGACCCCTGGGGCTACCTGGCCCTCCACGGTGCGCCGGCGCCCCCTGTGGGCACGGAATGCCCACAGTGGGTGCACCTGGCTGACTGCGCATGCTTGTCTGTCTGCCCACGCTTGTCTATCTGTGCGTGCACAGCTAGAATGTGCACGCTCCGAGGCCAGAGAAGCGTTGATCACACTCCGCAGGCTGCAGCGGAGAGTCTCAGAGCTGGAGGAGGAGTCACGTCTGCAGGATGGTGACACATCAGGGGCCTCGCTGCAATCAGAGCTTGCCCACAGCCTTGACAGTGACCAGGACCAGAATGCAGATGGACACAGGGATGCCCAGGTGAGCTGGAGGTCCATCAGCCATCCAGGAGGGCTGCAGACTCCATCCCCCTTCCTTTTCCTGCAAGTTTCAACACCTCACTGACTAATTCCTTTGTTGAATAGACCGCTCTGTCCACGAAGACCCAGGAGGCACCTAGTCAGCAGCCTTTGCTCCAGGAGGAGAGCCTGGAGCCTCCCCAAAAGAAATCATCCCTGAGTTCAGGGGAGATAATGGAGGAGAAGGAGATGGAAGTGGTCCGGCTGCAGAATGAGGTGGGAAGGGGGACATAGTGCTGGATGCAGAACCCTTCTCAATGTCAGTTTCTTTTTCCCATTTACAACTCCGAACCTTTTTCCATGACTCCCCCTCTATCTGAATAATCCTTCATCCCAACAAACTTGCAGTCATGCTTCAGGAGCCAGCCTGTATGCCACCTCCTCCAGGATGACTTCCTGGACCGGATTCCCCCCTTAGTCCCACCTCCCAATGCTTCTCCATGCACCTTTCCTACAGGCTTAGCCCCTCACCAGCCTGGGGGCTCAGAAGATTCATCTCCAGCGAAAGGCCACAGCTTGTGCTGTGGTTTGTAGACCAGGCAAGGGAAGGGTGGTGGGAGAGCTAAAGCCTGGGCTGCCAGGAAGAGCAAGGGCTTGGAAACCCACAGGCCAACTTGCCTCTCTACCCACTTCCCTACCCGCAGGTCGAACTGCAGCGGGTAGAGCTACAGTCCCTGCGGGAGGAGCTGCAAAGACAGAAGGAGTTGCAGGAGCAGGAGGACCCCGAGGAGGCCCTAAGCAGCGCCCTCTCAGACAGGGAAAAGGCTGTGAACAAGTGAGCCTGCCTCTACCACCATCCACTACCTCCCCAGCAGGACTAAAGGCCCCCAGGGCACTCTGAGCATTCTAGGCCTCACTGGTGACATGGATCATAGTTACCAGCACTCCAATCCAGGGACCCTCTGACCTCCTTGGTTTCCGTGTTAGGGACCCCACTCCCGCCAGGGTCCAGAAGACCCCGTCCCCCTGCTCACTGAGGCCCCAGTGCCCTCTAACCAGCTCTCTGCCTGGCACTTGCAGGGCCCTAGAACTGTCCCTGGAGCTCAGCCGAGTCTCTCTGGAGCGGGACTCCCTCTCCCGGGAGTTGCTTCGCACCATCCGCCAGAAGGTGGCGCTGACGCAAGAGCTGGAGGCCTGGCAGGTAAAGGACGAGGCCTGAGGGGCGGGGTCTGTGTGCTGACCTGCTTCTTTTTTTTTTTTTTTTAGTGTTCATAAAAATTTTAATGAAATACAATTTCATCTCCTTTTGTACCTCTTTGCAAATGTAATACAAGGCAGAGTTTTATAATCTTTTAATAACTTGTGTAATATCTGTGGTATTGGAGTATCTCAAAGGTGGAATTCTTTTAAATTATAAAGGATTTTGAGTGCTTGAAATAATTTTCACTCATTGGAGTAGCTTTAGTTGCAAAACTACCCTTCTGGAAGGAGGTTTTTTGGAAAAGTAGCCTTTCCTCTGAGCATAGCACACACCAAGTCCACAAACAGAAAGCACGAAGGCCACAGCTACCACAGTCGCTATGATGCCACTTAGGTCGAGATCATCTACTTGCATACACTTCCCAGGGCACCTGTGATATCCAACAGAATTATGGGCTTCGCAGTAATACTCTGGCTGTCCAGTTCTGAAACAGTGTTAAATTGTTGCTATTCATAGTTTTATCCTTTTGGAAAATTTCAGGAAGGAAGGAGGGAGGGAGGAAAAGAGGGAGGGAGGTAGAAATACAAAAAAGACAGTAAAGAAGACTGAAAAGAAGGTAGAAAGGCAAAAAGATAAGGAAGACAGAAAGCCGCTGACCTGCTTCTTTTGCCCTGCTGACCTTTCACCCTGCTGACCTCCCACCCACAGGATGACATGCAAGTGGTGATAGGGCAGCAACTACGCTCCCAACGCCAGAAGGAGCTGAGCGTGGCTGGGTCCTCTCCGAGTCGTCCAGCGTCCCGCTTCTCGCTGCGCCGGGGCCCTGGGCCTGCTGGTGGCTTCTTCAGCAACCTCTTCCGAAAAACCTGAGGGCCATCGAAGGGACCTGCCCTTGCCTTCTCTGGCTCACTTTCCTCTTCTGGCCAATGGAGTGACAGGGCCCGATTGTCTTCCAAAGAGAACTGGTACCCTCCCAAGCCAGGGAGGCTGGGCAGGGGCTCATTGAGAGCAGGCCCCAGCTTTGAGGGTCAGGGGCCCCAGGTCGGTGGTGGGGGCAGGTGGGGCAGAGCTATCTATTTTTTTGAATCTACATAGGTCTTTTATTTTTTTTTTTTTATCCTCACCCTAGGACATTTTTCCATTTTTTGTTCAGAGAGAGTGGGAGGGAGAGAGAGGAAGAGAGAGAAACATCAACATGAAAGGGATACATTGAATGGCCACCTCCCGCACAACCCAACCAGGGCCAGGGACAAACTACAACTGAGGTACATGCCCTTAGTAGGAACCGAACCCAGGTCTCTCTGGACCGCAGGCCAACGCTCTAACCGCTGAGCCAAACCGGCCAAGGCTCTACATAGGTCTTTTCTAAGCACTAGGGCACTAGACCCCCCAGGCCCCGTCATACTCTGGGAAGGGGTGGGGGTGGTTATTTATGTATCAAGATCAGAGTAATATATAAATCATTACACGGACTTAGTCTCCATTCTTGGGGGAAAAAAAGCGCATGGCAGAAAAGCCTGAAATTTTATTTGTAAAAAGAAAACAGTCCAGACCTCTGGAATTGGGGGGCGGGGGTTGTGGGAGGTCAGAAGGACAGGGAGAAGGCGCGGTAGCCCAGATTGGTGAATACATCCACCCGGCAGCTGTTGCCTGCAGCTGTCAGCACCTGGAGGCAAGAGAGGGGTGAATGACCTACCCACACCCCTGGCCTCCCAGGGCCCCCACAGCTCCTTGCAGGACCCACCTTGCACTCAGGTGCTGATGGCTGCTGGTTGAGACTGAGGCTAAGCAGTCCTGGGGAGGAGCCAGGCACCTGGGCCTTAAGCTCCCCACTCAGCTGCCACTGGTTGACACAGGGGCCCTGGCCAGCTGACAGAATCTGTAGAGAGCAGGGACAGGATTTAAGAGTTGGGGCTGGAGAAGGGAACCAGGCAAGGGTAGCAAAATCAAGACAGAGAGCCTCACCAGGTCCTGGTAGAAGGTGACATGCTTCTGTGGTGCCCACATGGGGAAGATAGTGGTGGGTGTGGAGGATCGGAGGTGCCAGAGGGTGAGTGCTGGGCCCCCTCCACAGACCTGGGCAGAAAGTTGGGGGTCCCCAGCTGCCATAAGCCATGGGCCCTCAGCTGGTAAGGCCCAAAGCTTCCACCCCATCTTGCACTTTGCCTGACTCACCATCCAGTCTGAGTCAGTTGCCAAACATCCGATCCAGCGCCCATTATGGGGCCTCGAGCACTCCTGGGAGGGAGGAGGGAAAGAGAAAAGGATGTGAAGATGCAGGAGATGTCCAGGGATAAGGAGGTCAGGGTGTGGGGCATGCCCTCACCTCATGCTTGTAGACCTCAATTGTCTGGACCTCCTTGGCCATGCGCAGGTCTGTGGGGGAAGAACCATGATAGGTACACTACTCACCCCAGCCTCCTTCGCCACCATCTTTCTCTCCTACCGGACACTCCCTTACCCCAAAGCCGCACAGCGCCATCTTCGCCACCTGACAGCACCTCGGGGTTCCGATCCCTCAGTGCCAGGCAATGGATGTAGTCTGTGTGGCCCCGGAGAGCCCGCTGCAGGGAGAAGGCAGTGTCAAAATGAGATCCAGAAAGAATGCCTACCCCTGCTGTCCAGCTCCAGGGCCCTCTCACCGTGAAGGTCCCTGTCTCTAGGTCCATCGTATGCAACTGACAATCTCCGCCTGCCAAAATGAGGGAATTCTCCTGCAGAGGAAGGCAGGGTGGGGTCAGAAGTCGATGTCAAATTAGGACAGGGACTGGGGAAGGATTAGGTTGGGCCCAAAACAGGGCAGGATAGAGTCCTGGTCACAAAGGGCTCAGACCTTGGGGACGAGAAGCAAAGCATTGATCTCAGGCACTTCCAGGCTGGTTCTGGGGGAGGGAAAGCAGGGTCAGCTCTTGTGAGGCAGCACTTGCACCCCCACGTGCCCTCTGCCCATGTGGCCCTGGCTTACCTATATGGGGGCTGACGACACCATAGCTCTTTACAGCCCTTCGTGGAAGAAAACACTGAGTGACCTCAAAGGCTCTTTCTGGGGCTGGGCACCCCAGCACCCTGCCCCTCAGCTCCACACTCCTTACCTTCTTGAGGATCTCTGCCCAAAGCCAGGCCTTCACCTCCCCGTCCCCAGCACTGAACAGATGTCGATCAGTGGAGACCATACTGTAGACAGGCCCATCATGGGCTAAATGGAAATGCAGAACCTTAGTGACCCTGTCCTACTCCCTTCGTCCACCCTAGGGTTCCCTAAGCCAAGCTCAATGGCTGCACCCACCTTGGAAGGTCACTATAGGCTTCTTACTTTCCTCTTTGGCCTCCGAGCTCAAAGCAGCAGACAAGCTGCAGAGAAAGGGGAGAGGGTGTCTGAGTCAGAAGTAGGGGGCATCAATCCTGGAAAGTCCAAATGCCAGAGCCAATGGGTGTTGGGGAGCAGAGGCAAAGGTACCTGAAGATGGCTATTTGCCCACAATTGTTGCCCGATGCCAGGAACTTCCCGCAGGGTGAAAAACTCTGGGAGAAAATGGTCATGTGCAGCCGCTGCAGGGCCTGAAACACTTCCATCTGTGGGAAGAGGCTGGATGAAAGCTGTCTGGGAACTCCGATCCACAGACTCCTTCCTGGTTCACCTGTCACCAGTTCAGCCACTGCCCATACTTCTCAGACCTCCTTTGAGGCCCACCAAGCAAGCACCTGCCCATACAGTCCCATGGGTAGCTCCAAGAAGAGGGTGAGGAAGGAAGGGGAGAGTTGATGAGAGATGCCTTAGTGTGCCTAGTAGGACCTTGAGCAAGCACCCAGCCTCTTCTCCAAGTTTCCTAACTGTTAAATGGAGCACACAGGAGATTCCGTCACGATTGTTATGAGCTGTTGTATATAAAGAGCTTCGCACTGGGCTGCCTCATTGAAAGAGCATAAAAAGTGGCTCTATTGCTCCAATAAAAACATACTACTCTCAATCCCTACCCTCCGATTTTCATGTTACGTCCACGAGGTTTTTCGGGGTTACTTTTTCGCCCGTGGGTCAGAGTCTGAGTCCTACCAACAGCCCACGCAAACAGGGTTCAGGGCAGGACTCCTAGCCCGCCCCTCCTTAGCCGGACATAGACTACAAACCCCAGAAGGCACCGCGCACCACGCCCGCCTCACCTGACCCAGAGGCGCGGTGTGCGGCACAGCTCGCTCCATCTCGAGAACTACACGTCCCAGAGTGCTCCGCGCGCGACGCAGCCTCACGAGTCCAGACGTGCGCCTGAGTGGCTCACTTTCGCTGCGTCCCACCGGTCCACTACCGCCAGGCTCGGCCGGAAGGCGGTCGGCGTGTAACACCAGAGCCCCAGGAGCTGAGGTGAACGCCGTGAAGGCCCACCCCCGCCCCTACCCCCGACACTAAGTGGCTCCCAGCGCAGCCCCGCTACGCAGGACCCTAACCCCGCCGAGCTGACCCGCCTTCTAGCGGCGTGCCACCCGTCTTCCGCGCTGCGCGGGATCTCGCTGCTGCGCGCGCCTAAAGCCACACCTCTCGCGTGTGGCCACGCCTTCGGAGCTCCGCCCCTGTCGCCCGGATCCCACCCCTCTGCCCGCAGGACCCTGAACCCCAATGATCCTACAGCAGCCTCCGGAGCGAGACCCCCCGAGTCGGGCCCAGCGCGACCCGCGGGCTGCCTCGGGGGCTCCTCGAGGCCTGGACGCGAGGTGTGTGGGGGGACCCAGGGTGGGCCTAGCAAAGGGGCACAGGAGCTTTGGTTGGAGGCTCAGGGCTTGTCTGCAGGATGACACATGGTGGGGTAAATCAGCAGGACTTGGGTATGAACTGAGACAGGTTTGGAGACTTCCAACTCAGGCCCCCGGATGCCCCAAAAGAGTGAGGGTGACTTAGGCATCAGTTGAGAGATACGGGCTAGGGGGTTCCTGGCTGACACTCCAGGCTCAGGCTGGCAGATTTTGGGGATGAGGCCAAGAGGGTGGGGTGCACTGGCTCTCTTTTTTTCTCAGCTCCCCTCTCCGAGGAGCTTTGCCCATGAGCACCAAGCGGCGCCTGGAGGAGGAGCAGTGAGTTTGGGGGCAGGGAGGGACTCCCAACAAGACTTCTGTCATCTCAGGTCCCCATCAGCCTGCCTCCCCTCTAAATATCCCAGCGTGCCTCCCTACTGGTCTCTCCCCAGGGAGCCCCTGTGCAAGCAGTTCCTGTCTGAGGAGAATATGGCCACCCACTTCTCTCAACTCAGCCTGCATAATGACCACCCTTACTGCAGCACCCCCCTGACTTTCTCCCCAGCTTTGCCCCCACTCAGGTAGGCACCAGCCACTATTCACTGACTGCTCTTCTGGAGGATCACACACAGTCCTGGGAGCCAACCTCCAGGCCCTGCCTCATCATGCTATTTTTAACTTCTAGCCAACCTCTGTTTTTTCTCCTCTTGGCTCCTTAGAAGGTGAAGGCAGTTCAGGAACCCCTAGGGACCTGAACCTGGTGGGAGGTGGCTCTGCCAGGCCAGCCTCAGCCCTATGCCTTGACTGTCATTTCCTCTTCCAGGAGCCCTTGCTCTCAGCTGCTTCTCTGGCGATACCCTGGAAACCTGATCCCTGAAGCGCTGAGGCTGCTGAGGCTGGGGGACACCCCTGCCTCCCACTACCCTGCAACACCAGCTGGGGAAATAATGGAGCTCTGAGTGCTGGTGGGCGGCATACCTGCTCACCCTCTTTCTCCCCCCACAACAGGGGAGACCAACACCCCATGAAGGGACTATCTGCCCTGCTTTTCCTCCAGACCAGGCCTTTGAGCACCAAGACCTTCCCCTAACAGAGGAGGACACAGCCTGGGGTAGGAAGCACAGTAGCAATGGAAAGGGAGGCATTTTCCTGTATCCCCCAGAAAAACTGAATAAAGATTGCTGAACAGATGATGCTGAACAGATGACAGTCTGGAACCTGGGGCCTCTGGGAAGAGAGGGCAGGGCTGGGGCACTAGATTCTAGGGTTTCTCTTCAAGATCTTCCCTGGAAAACGGTCAGGGCTGGCCAGGTCCTGGCAGGCTAGGCTCAGGCATTGAGAATGTGTGAGTCAGAGCCTCACCCCCGCCCCCGCGGCTGACTCACTCCTCCCTCCAGCTCTGGGAAGTCAGACTGGGGAATCATGCCACTCTCCAATCCATTTAAAGTTAAAGATTCTTTTATTAATAAATTCTCCCGCCCCTCAAAACTTTCTACCCAAAATAAATATCTCCCCCCCTTTGAGGGTTGGTGGGGGCAGTGTCTCAGGGCCAGCCCTCCTAGAGGGCCAGCCCCCTAGTGTTAGGAACAGGTCCCTAAACCGCCAGGCTGAGACCCCAGTGCTGGAATTTAGCATATCTGAGTGGGTGGGACCTGGTGTTCTGTCTGTCCCTCACTTTATCTTCACCCCTCAGCCATGGGGATAGAGGACCCTTGTGCAAATGTTGCAGTTCCTAGTGTCAGTCATCTGGTATGAGCCAGCTTGGGTCTCCTTTTCTGTCCTGGAGCCAGAGACAGGGCAGTCAGATACTTTGGAAGGCTCCTCTGAAGCCTGGATCCAGGCCTCAGAGAAGTGATTCACCTGTCCCCCATCCCTGCACATCCCTGTGACAGGGACAGCCTGGCTCTGGCTGTGTCTGGGAGGCAGGGGCTGGCTCCAGAATGAATGAATGAAGAGTGGGCACGGCCTCCAGCTGACCAGGGACGCTCATTGTCACTGGATCAGCGCCACTCCAGGACAGCCCTCCCCGCCGGTCTCCTCAATGGGGGCTGCAAGACAAGAAAAGGGGGTCATCAAGAGCTGGGGAGATGTTGAAAAGTGATGGGTTCGGGTGGGCCAGAGCACACTTACTGGTAAACTTCTCTCTCCTGCGGCATCGCCTCCAGACCAGGAAGCCGGAAAGCAGCCCCAGCACAAGGGCCAGGCTCAGGGCGCCCCCCAAGATGGGCCACAGCAGCCCAAAGGAGGCTGAAGGGGCCCCAGCGCCTGTGGGCAGAACTCAAAATCAGACCTCACCCCTCTCTGGATCAGCCCCGCCTCCTAAATCCAAACCTCATCTTTCCCCTTCTGTCCTCCCCACCCCCACCCCCGATCTGAGCCCCTTACCCACTTGCCTCCCATGTTAATTCCCCAGATCTGAAGCCACCTGCTCCCCTCTCTACCCCAGCAACTCCCACATTCTGGGGTCCACTCGCCTCTGGCCCCACCCCCCAACTCACAGCCTGGGCAGAAGTCACTATGCGGTCGCGCTGGACACGACGCGCAGTCCATGCACTTGTCGAGGTCCGTGCTCCAGGAGCTGCCGCGAGAGCAGGGAGTGGTGCCTAGGGAAGGGGGTCAGAGGCTGGGGGCGGGGCACAGCTATTCTGGGGGCTGAGGTCAGGGTCCGCCAGCTCGTATAACGTGAGTCACTGGTGCCCTCCTCCCCCATTCCTCACAGGTGACCGCAGGGCCCGACGGGGATACAGTGGGGGGAAGGGGGCATAGCGCGGGAGGCTGGGGGGGGTCAGGTCCCCACAACACCAACACCCCCCCCACCCCCCCACCCCCGCCACCGCCGCCACCGCCGCCGACTAGTGATTCATTCCTGGGCACCGGGCCCGACCCCGGTCCCTCCCCCCCCTCTCCCCCCCGCATAGCTAGGCACTGAAGTCACCGGATGGAAGGGGCACCCCGCATGGTATGGGGGACACAGACCCCCGTGCCTCTCGATACCCCACCCGGACTCCGGTCACTGGGGCTGGGCAGATCCGGTATTGAACAGGCTGGGGGGCCTGCCCCCTCGCTGGACCAGACATCCGCTATCAAACTTTCTCCACTCACGAATCCAAGTTAAACAGGCGGGAAACTGAGGCTGGGACCGGGATGAAGCTCAGAGCGAGACGGGACCTCCCCTGGCCAGGGAGCGCGGTGTCTGGAAACTACCTGACCTGCGATTCCATGAACCCTCAGTTCTGCCCCCTCCTCTAGACTCCAGAGCCGGCTCCCGGATCACCGGCCCGGGGTTCCCTGGCGCTCACGCCCTCCCGTCCAGCCCCAGTCTGGCGCCCGGCGTACCTGACACTGGTTCCCCGGCCGCGGCGCACAGCAGGGCCAGCCCGAGTCCCAGCACAAGCAGCCGCAGCAGAGGGCGCAGCAGAGGGCTAAGGGCCATAGTGCGCCTCCCGCGTCCCCGGCGGTCTGAGACCGCCGCCAGTCGCCGGGACAGACGACCTCAACCGGGTCCCCGCCCCCGCCTTCCGGGGCGGACCCTTTGCCTCGGCCGGCCCAGCGGCCTGCCCCGGGACACCCCGCCCCGCCCGGCCCGCTAAATTCGGTCATTAGCTCTGCAAATGCAGAGACCTTGCAGGGACGCAGACTTGGCTGCCCTCTCGGTGCTCAGGTCCGGGAAGTGTCTGTGTGTCCGGGGGGGATCAGACACAAACCGCCCATCGCAGCTTTCTTAAGGACACCGGAGGTATAATTAAAACATAAAAATAATGATAATGTGTCCTTTCATTTCTACCTTAGTACATAGGTACGTAGTTGTTGTCACCATTTTGCAGAGTATGAAACTGAGGCTCGGGAAGGTGATGGAGCTGAAACCAAAGTTCCATTTGGCTCCACGCTCTGCGCCCTGACTCACTGCGGACCCCGACGTCAGCCGTTGATGTCCCCTCACCGAGCCAGATGCGGGCCCAGCAGCCCCAGTCTAAAGCGCCCAAGATTGAAGAGATTGGGATTCGCGCGCTCTCAGAGGTCCGGACTGGGGTCTCTGCCCCTCCCCGGGGCGGTGGTCCAGTGACGTCACTGCCTCTTTAAGACCCTACCTCCGCCCCATCCCCACACTCGCGGCTCCTACGAATCTCTGCGGAGTCCTTCCTTCTCAGGTGAGCCTGGGGGCAGTGTGCGTGTTGGGGAGAAAGAGGTGGATGCCTCGAGAAACGGAGTGTTTGTTGGGAGCCAGCAGCCTGGAGAACCTGGACTGATCTGGCGAGTCCCCGGCGTGGGGCAGATCAGGTCCTTCTGCGGCTCCAAAAGAGCTAAACTCCACTCCTCACCTCCCTTGGGACAAAGGCACCGAAACCCGGGTGCCCCTCCCCCACCTGCGCTGCTCTCTGAGTTGGTGGCCCCTCCCCCTCACCTGCGGGAGCAGACCCTAGGCGGGCGCCGCCATTAACTCTACCCCGCGCGCGGCTCCCAGGCTGGTGGGGGACCGAGGACACCCACCTTCGTTCTATTCTGAAGGGAAATAGGGATCGGAACGGGAAGGGGCGCTCTTGGACCCAGTCGAGCTCGTAGTGTGTGGAAAGGGAATGGGGTCGAGGTCAGGAGAAAAGCGCAAAGTGCCTAGGCTGGGGTGGCCCCGGCTTTAACTCGCCAGACGCCAGGAGTGGTAGATGGCACTGGGACAAAAGAGGTCTGGCCCACCCCTTCCGATCTCCCCGAGGTCTTCAGCTCAGGCCCAGCTGGTGCAAATGAAAAGTGAGTGGAGAGCTCTGGCCGGTTTGGCTCAGCGGTTGGAGCTTCGGCCTGGGGACCAATGAGTCCTGGTTCCATTCCGGTCAAGGGCACAAACCTCGGTTGTGATTGTCCCTGGTCTGGTGGGTCGGGTGGGGCAGGAGGCAAACAGTCAATGTGTCTCTCACACTGATGTTTCTCTCTCTGTCTCTCCCTTCCTCCCACTCTGTCTGAAGATAAATAGAAAAATATCCTGGGGTGAGGAATTAAAAAAAAAAGAAAAGAAAAGAAAAGGGCACCTACCTCAGTTGCGGTTCTGGGGGACCCTGGTCAAGGTCGTGCCAGAGGAAGCCAGTCGATGTCTCACATTGATGTTTCTCTCCCTCTCCCTCTCCCTCTCTCTGAAGATAATGGAAAAATATCCTCGGGTGAGGATTAAAAAAAATAAAAGGAAAAGTGAGTGGAGAGTCTGCCCTCTGGTCACACTGCTGGGCTGGTGACAGGTTTAGGTCCAAGCCCTTGCACAGAACCTTTGGGCAATGGAGAGCCACAACAGGAACCTGATCAGAACTGATCCCAGTGAAGACCTCCAATGGGAAGTGGGATGTGAGAGGAGGCTGCTGTAGAGCAGTTAGTTCACTGGATCGACCCCAAGGATTTTAGATCCTTTTAGGGAAGTTGTGGCCTGAGAGGATGGCATTTTGGGCAAGAATACACAAGGAAAATGTTTCCGACCTTGGGGGTATGCTCTGTGTGGCCCCAAAGGGAGGGCAGAAGAGTGGGACCCAGGGAGGCAACCAGTGGCCTTAGGGAAGGAAGTGCTTCTCTCCTGCCCCTCCAGGGATTGGATGGGGTTGGGCTGGGGCAGGCCAGGTGGAGATTGGTAGGCCACCCAGAAAACAAGATCTTTAAGATCAAACTGGTAACCACCTGCCTGAGGTAAGGAACCATGTTGGGGTGAGGGGTTTGGACACTCCTATTGGGTGGTAGAAGGAAGCTTTGATCTCTAATCTTGATGGTTTTGAGATTGAAATTCAATAGCTGGAGTCAATCTTCCTTCTGTGCCCCTGTGAAAAACACCTGTAAACTTCTGGCACTTCATCCCCTTTTTGTCCTTTTGCTGTTTGATAAAATGTACCTATAGTGGCTGAGGCCAGGGACTAGCACTTCCTTAGGCTTTCTATTATCTTTCATTTGTACTCAAAACAACCAGGACCAGGTGGCTTACTTATTCACTATGGTAAGCCAGTGACTATGACATAACTAGAGAAAAAGAAGTAAGTGCTAAAGCATTAATGCTCATTTTGCCCATGAGAAAATGAGGCCCCGGGAATAGACATGGCATCCCAACTCCCAGGATTTATACTCCTGGTGTTCTGTGTGGCCAAGGCACATGGCATGGGGGTTAGCATTCATTGGGAATGAGGGATCTGGGCCAGCTGGTCTTAGTATTACTCTGTTCTGTCCCTCAGTGCAACTCCTTTCAACTTCAGCCTCGCCATGGCCTCTGCTGGTTTGCAAATCCTGGGGATTGTCCTGACACTGCTTGGCTGGGTGAATGCTCTGGTGTCCTGCGCCCTGCCCCTGTGGAAGGTGACCGCCTTCATCGGCAACAGCATTGTGGTGGCCCAGGTGGTATGGGAGGGGCTGTGGATGTCCTGCGTGGTGCAGAGCACAGGCCAGATGCAGTGCAAGGTGTATGACTCAATGCTGGCGCTGCCCCAGGACCTGCAGGCTGCCCGAGCCCTCTGCATCATCACCCTCCTCATCGCCCTGGTGGGTCTGCTGACCTACCTAGGTGGGGCCAAGTGTACCACCTGTGTGGAGGACAAGGACTCCAAGGCCCGTCTGGTGCTCACCTCTGGGATCATCTTTGTCATCTCAGGGATCCTGACCCTGATCCCCATCTGCTGGACGGCCCATGGCATCATCCAGGACTTCTACAACCCCCTGGTGGCAGAGGCCCAAAAGCGGGAGCTGGGGGCCTCCCTCTACCTGGGCTGGGCGGCTTCTGGCCTTTTGTTGCTGGGTGGGGGGCTCCTGTGCTACACCTGCCCCTCTGGGAGGTCCCGGGGCTCCAGCCATTACCTGGCCCGATACTCAGCATCTGCCCCACGTGCCAACTCTCAGGGGCCCTCTGAATACCCCACCAAGAATTATGTCTGATGTGGGTAGGAGAGTGTGGGGGCTCCCTTGACCCTGGAGCCCACTGTCTGAGCTGGAGTCATCAGGATGCATAACAACTTCTGGGTTGCTTTTATCTTGGTTTTCCTTTTTATTGGGTGAGGGGGTATTTTTTTAATACATTTGATAAACACTGAACCAAGAAGAAACTCAGTCTCCTACCTGGACTCTGCTGCTGGCATTTCTCACCTTTGGATGATGAAACCAAGGAGGCAACGCTTCAGAGTTTCTGGATCCTTCTCCACCTTCGACATCCCCATCTCAGAGGCCAGCCTGGAGCTGTGGCCCCTGGGTGAAGGCTGCTTGCTGGCCAGGTGCTTTGTGATAACCCGATGCTTTGATGGTCTGTCCCCAAGAGCTCCTGCTGCTGTTGGGGCAGGGACAAGCCCCGCCTTGCTCGCCAGGCCTCTGGAACCCCAGGGGCTCTTGAGCCTCAAGTAGCCTTAAGAAGAGCAGGTAATAAGTTACCAGAAACCTTACCTCCAAAGATTCTGACCTCTGGCTCTTCCATCCTTGTCCCAGAGTTGCTTCCCAGCCATACCGTAGATCCCTGGCCCTTTCACCTCTAGGCCCTGCACAACTCTATCATGCCACACCCCCAATCACCAGTTTTTACTAAATAAAGTGTGTTTCTTTTGTTACTTGCCATTGGTGTTGCTGAGAGGCTGCCGAGTTCCAGCCTAGTGTGAGGTGGACCCGAGCCACTAGCCTCCTTTGTTGCTCACCTACCTAGCACTGCCTGAGTGAGGGCACCCACAGGGCAGAACCTGGAGCAGACCTTAACCAGGCAGCCCTGGGGATGTCACCTGGTCTTCCCTGCCAATTACAAATCAAGGCAGCCAGAGATACAAATGCTCTTTATTCCAGAAATTCAAGGGGGTAGGGGTGGGGGGCAGGGGATAGGCTCGGCCCTTCAGGCTTGGAGGAGACTGGCTTCTCCCAGAGGGCCTGGCCTGGGTCTCTGAATGTTAGTGGTGGCTAGGCTGGAGGGGACTAGCTCCAGGGCAAGCAGAGTATAATCCTCTCCTTGTTTGAGGCAAGAACAACTGCCCTTTGGGTGAGGCCCAAGTTCCAGGGGCAGAGGAGCCTCCAGAAGGGAGGAGGGCGGACCTAGGTCCTGAAAGCAAAAGAAAGCAACTGGTTGGGGAAGGTGGGGACCCCATTGAGGAGGGTCTGGGCTCATCCAGGCCATCTGAGACGAGCCCAGCAGCCAGGCCTGGCTGGAGCTCCTGGAGAGTAGGTTTTGCCTGGGGAAGGGGTTAAAGGGCATCCAGTACAAAGTCAAGGCTCAGCAGCGGGCTTCTGGAGACCCTCCACCTCACACATAGTCCCTTTTGTCCATCCCAGAGGTGCCCGAGCGGGAGGGGATGGAGTAGCCCAGCCTGGGTCCTCGAGGCCGGTCCATCTGGGGTGGGGGGCATGTGCAGCAGAGGAGGCCCCCACCCAGCATGAGCAGTGCAGCTGCTGCCCAGCCCAGGTAAAGGGAAGCCCCCAGCTCCCGCTTGAGGGCTTCAGCCACCAGGGGGTTGTAGAAGTCCTGGATGATGCCGTGGGCCGTCCAGCAGATGGGAATAAGAACCAGGATGCCTGAGAGGAGGAGGATGACCCCCGCAGTAAGCACAATTCGGGCTTTTGCACCTTCATCCTCCACGCAGGTGGTGCACTGGGCACCAGTAATGGCCACCAGCAGGCCCAGCAAGGCAAGCAGGAGGGCGACGACACAGAGGGCTCGGGCAGCCTGCAGGTCCTGGGGCAGCGCCAGCATCGAGTCGTACACCTTGCACTGCAACTGGCCTGTGCTCTGCACCACGCAGGACATCCACAGCCCCTCCCACATCACCTGGGCCACCACAATGCTGTTGCCGATGAAGGCGGTCACCTTCCACAGGGGTAGAGCACACGACACCAGGGTCCCCAGCCAGCCCAGTACAGCCAGGGTCATGCCTAGGAGTTCTAGTCCAGTTGAAGCCATCTGCCCCCTCAGTTGGGTCTTCTCAACCCTTGGTGGCCTGGTTAGCTGGAGTGGGTCAGACGCTGCCAAACGGGTCTTGGTGCCGTCCAGGAATGGACAGCCAGTGTCCTCAGGCCAGGACAGTCCTCACATTTGTGAGCCTCTTGCAAGGCACCTTCTCGCTCTGTGCTCCTCACAAGTGTGTCTCCGGCCCCGACAAACAAAATCTCACAGTCCTGCGCAGTTGAGTGGATGGTGTCCCCTTGAGGCTCCTGTCGCCCATCAGTCACCTAGTGGCTGTCTCTCCTGCCACCCTGCAGTCGTGTTGCCGCTGCCTGTCTGACCAGCTACACAGAACCTACCCTCCAACCCACCTTCAGGCTGCGGAGAGCCTCCGCTGGCTGGCGCAGGTTCACGCTGAGCAGTGCACCCTTGCCTGGTGCCACCTGGGGACTGCTGGCTCCTGGCTGCAGCCTTGGGGGTTTTAAGGCCAAGGCTGGGGAGGAGCAGCCAGGCCAAGACTGGAGAGGCCAGTGCTATGGGGAGGAGGCGGGGCTTGGAGGGAAGAGGTGGGGGCTCAGAGTGGAGGGGGTGGGGGAGAGAGCATAAGGTGACCAGAAAGGAACAGGAAAGAAAAGAAGAATATCCATGCCTGTGGGAACCCAGGGACAAAGGAATAGTGAGCCCTGGCTGGGTAGCTCACTTGGTTAGAATGTCCTCCACATACACCAAGTTTCTGGGTTTGACCCCCAGTTAGGGTACATAGAATCAACCAATGAATGAATAAATAGTGGAACAACAAATCGATGTTTCTCTCCCTTCCTCTCAAAAAAAGAATAGATTGAGGATCAGCTCTGGAGAGGAAATGGGGCTCAAAATGTAACAGTTGACTCAGAACAGAGAAGTGGAGGAGTTAAGGGCCTCAGTCTGCCCTTCTGAGCCTCCTCCACCCCCAGCCCCCCGCCCCCACCGTCCTTGCTCTCCCCAGCCAGTTCATTTTATGACGATACAGACGTACCCCAGCCTTCCCACTATTGTTCACCCCCACCCACCCTGTACCTGCCACTAGGACTCTCCGGAATTTGATCTGTCTCCTGTCTCAGCCCAGTGGCCCTGGCGGCTCCCCAGGGAGGGGCCTCACCCACACGGTTCCTAGGCGACAGGTGCCTGGCGCCTAGCTCAGGTGGCATCGTCCTGGCAACGGCCTAGAAAACCACCCCCCTCACTAGCACCTCATCTCAGGTATGCCTTCTCCGCCCCCTCCACTGAAACTGGGGACCAGACTGCAGGTCTCGAGAGGCCAGGGGAAAAAGAGCCTGTTGTGGACGTGGGGGAGAATTCAGGGCTGGGGTGAAAGGAGAGGAGCAGAGACAGGAGCCCTGGGTGGGGTTGAAGCTCAGGACCCCACTCTTGCCCATGGGGAGTGAGTGACTACTCTGGATGAGACACCACAGAGGAAGGCAACAGGGGTTAGGCCCGGGTAACTCAGGTTTCCCTGAACCCTGCCTCACAGTCCTCAGGAAAGACCCTCTCAAGATCTCAGAGCCCTGGGACTCCCCTTGTGGGGTGCAGCCTGGGAGTCCACAGGCCATCCCAGAATCTAGGACAGATCATGGAAGGTCAAGGTCCTTAACCTCCTCGGGTCAAAGACCCCTTTGAGAAACCTCCTAAGACCCACAAACATGAGCCCCTCATTTGGGGGGAGAGGTCACGAACTCCCTCAAATCCCTCCCTGGATGCTAAGAACTGCAAATGATTGTGTGAAAAGAGAGGGGTTGATGAAAAGTTCACTTTCCAGGATGGTTGGGCAGCCCTGTCTTGTGAGAGCCCCTCACTTCCATGCCTCCTGAGGAAGACCAGAGGCCAGACTGCCCGGGGGGGGGGGGGGTGCTCTTCAACAGGTGTCCAGGAGGGCTGGGAGGACTCTGCACATACCTGGTCACTGCACCACTCTCCACCCTGGGGAGGGGATGGTGCTAGGTGCTTCCTCACCTGCTCAATGGGGCTTTATTTATAAATAATTCTTTTTTTTTTAAATCCTCACCCAAAAATATTTTTACATTTATCTTCAGATACAGTGGGAGGCAGAAAGGGAGAAAGAGAGAGAGAGAGAAACATTGATGAGATAGAGACACATCGACTGGTTGCCACCTGCACAAGCCCAACTGGGGCCAGAGCCAAACCACAACTGAGGTACGTGTTCTTGGCTGGAATTGAACCCAGGACTCTTTGGTTTGCGGGCCGATGCTCTAATCACCGAGCCAAACCGGCCAGAGCTATAAATAATTCTTTTTTTTTTTAATCCTCACCCAAGGACATTTTTCCTTTTTTCTTTTTGTACTGATAGAGTGGGAGGGAGAGAGAGGAAGAGAGAGAGAGAGAGAAACATCGACGTGAAAGGGACACATCGAGTGGCTGCCACCCGCACGACCAACCAGGGCCGGGGACAAACTGCAACCGAGGTACGTGCCCTTAGCGGGAACCAAACCCGGGTCTCTCCGGACCGCAGGCCAACGCTCTAACCGCTGAGCCAAACTGGCCAGGGCCTTTAAAAATTTTTTAAAAATTGATTCTAGAGAGAGGAGGGAGAGAAAGAGAGGGAAAGAAACACTGAGCTGCTGTTCCACCCATTCACGCATTCATTGGCTGACTCCCATATGTGGCCTGAGAATCGAACCCGAAACCCTGACACGTCAGGACAATGCTCCAACCACTGAGACACCCAACCAGAACTATAAATGATTCTAACTTCAGGTTGGTGCATTGCTGGGGGGTGGGGGAGATTTTAGGATATTTTAAGAGAGGTTTATACTCTCATCAGATAGGCAAAGGGTTGGTTGACCCAAAAGAGTTTAAGAACCTCTAAAGTGAGGAGACTGAAGCCAGATCTAGTCAGTGAGTCTGCCAGCAGGCTCCTGTGGCTGGGGCTACCTCTATGCCTGGTCCTGACTGGTGCCTCCACAAAGGACACGAGGCAGTGCTGTCCAGAAAGAGAGGCTGACCCTGGTCACCTAACGACTGGGAGGGGAGTGCTGAGGACAGCAGGCTGTGATGGGCACGCCATCTTGGGGCAGGTTTGTCCATCTCCTCCAGCCACTGAGGCCTCGCACTGTGGGGAGAGGAGGTGGCTGAGAAGCAAGCCTTCAGTGGGCCCCCTCTACGGCTGGTGTCTGCAGGGCTGCCAGGAATCCAGCCCCACAGGTTTGGGCAGGTATTCAGCGGACTTAGCAAGCCAGGGTCTCTGGAAGGGCCCACTGCCCTGCCCACAAGGCCTCCCATCATGGGCAGCCCCGGCCCAGGGCCTTTTGTGGCCCCTAGGCCCAGAGCAAGTCTGTCTCCTGCCTTGGCCATAAGGTGACCAACTCATCTCTATTTGCCTGGGACATTCTGATTTTAAGACAGGCCGGTAAGCCAGGACAAGTGGAATAGGGAAACTGAGACAGATAGCTAAACAAACTGGCAGAGCAGATACAGGCCACCTCCCTAGAAATAACATCTAGATCTCAGTTGTAGTTCAGCTCCAGGCCCAGAAATGTAGCAAAACCAGGTGGGAAACACCAGGACCAGCTGCAGTGACTAATGATCCCCCACCCAACACGCACACTGACCGATCAGTGGAAACCATGACCCTGAAGGAGCACACCTAGAAAACTGATGAATATTCTGCTAAAACCCTCCCCTGAGACCTCCCCGAAGATTCCCCACCTGAAAGAAAGATGTGCTCACTTCGGCAGCACATGTACTAAAATTGGAACGATACAGAGAAGATTAACATGGCCCCTAAAAAATAAAAATAAAATTAATAAAAAAGAAAGTCTCAAGACAAAGGACCCAGTGCGTGCTCTCCCTCTGGAGAGTAGCCTCCCCCATTCTCTTTCCCTTCTTTTTCCCCTCTCTTCTTCCCCCACAGACATGCATCTCCTACGCTCTAAGGGACACCACTAGGCTTGCAACCAGGGCAGCAATGGGCAGTGGTAGTTCATCTCGGGAACCCCCCAACCAGTCCCCAAGACCCCCTTTTCTCTGACTTCTTAGGCCTAGGTTCATTTCCCCAGCCCTTTCTTGTTTCGCTGTCCCCAGCTTTAATACATGTCCTCTAAAATTCACCTGGATTCATGTTGTGAAATTTTTACTGCACGAAGTCAAGAACACACTGCTGGCGGCCCTAGGCAGTTTTTTTGTTAATCCTCACGGGAGGATATTGTTTCCATTGATATTTTCGGAGAGAGTGGAAGGGAGGGAGTGGGGGGCGAGAGAAAGGAGAGAAAAACATTGACCTGAGAGAGCCCTGAGGTGGGGGGCAGGGGATCAAACCTGCAACCCAGGTATGTATCCTTGACTAGGTATCGAACCCATGACCCTTCGAAGGAAGGGCTGAAACTCTAACCACTGAGCACACCTGCCAAGGCCCTTCTCCTGCTAACAGTTTGCGTACTGAGTCCTGTGTCCTGGGGAAAAGGGGACAGTTGGTCAGCATGCAGTCAAGCCTTCCTTCCAGGGCCTGCCAGTTCCACAGGCTGCTCTGTGGCTCTAAACCCCCAACATTGTCACAGGGCCTGGTGCAGTCTGCACTCACCAGGTAATCATAGCACCCCAAGAAGGCACTAAGAGAACCCTAACTTTTTTAGATCTCAGTTCTTGAGCTATCTGTCTCAGTTCTCTACACTCAAGCAGAGGGAGACCCTGCTCGGCTAGGGACTGGCCAGCCACATGGGAGGTGGGTGCTCAGAGGATGAAGACACTGCCCCCTCCCCCCCACCTTCCCACCTCTAGAGACCAATCCCTGCTGGCGGTACCTCCAGGGTGGCCAGACAGCTTCAGCTTCCTCCCTGCTGTCACCCACTCTTCCCCACTTTGATAAGGCACATGCTAGTGGGGAAATTTGTTGGAGAACTAGGAGAAGCCGGAAGGGGGTGGGAGCCGCAGAGGACAGCCGCCTAGGGCACCTGGGCAAGAATGCACTTCCCGCCCTCAGCTCTCCTTGGAAAGAGGCCAGGAGTCTCCAAGCCCTCTCTTAGGTCCCCTGGTCCACCTGGATTTAGTTGGATCTGGAAACCGAAGGGTTAAAGTCAGAGCCTCAAGCGGAGACTGATGGGGCTGGAATGCCATTGACACTATTGAGGAGGAGAGGGAGAGGGAGAGTCCCACCTCCGCTAGCATTTCAAAGGCACTTGAACACTTCCTCTTGAATCCTACCCCCACCTGCCTCTGCCCTGGAAAGAGGTAGGATTGGAGAACATTCCCCTACCGAGGGAGGAAACCCTGGCAGGGGGTGGCCTTGCACTCCACCAGCCCCTGCAGGAAGTGACAGAACTGGACCTGGTCTTTGTTCTCTTTGGGAGGGCTCAGGGGCCAGTGGGCAGAAGAACCACAGCCCCATCACCTATCTCACTTTTTAAAATGTATTTTTCCTCACCTGAGGATATGCTTTTTATTAATTTTAGAGAGGAAGGGGGAGAAAGAGAGACATCAATGTGAGAGAAAAACATCATTGGTCGCCTCCCATATGCACCCCGCATATGCACCCCGACCTACCAGGGATCAAACCCACCACCTTTCGGTGCACAGGACAACTCTCCGACCAACTGAGCCACACTGGCACACCAGCCAGGGCATCTATCTCACTCATAGAGGAAGCGTGACCACACTGGCATACCAGCCAGGGCATCTATCTCACTCATAGAGGAAGCGTGAGCCAATGATAAAGGAGAACTAGTGGTCACCATAGCTATATGGGTGCTAGGAATGATCTGGGGGTGGGCTTGGGGGCTGCACCACCCCAAGAGCATCACCTACTGCTTTGGGGGAGGTGCCTGAGGCCCCTGTGTTATAGGTAGAAAAGCCGGCCCAGGTTCCTGAACCAAAAGCTGTGGATCAAACCTTGAGGTCCCATAAGAATTCTCGCTGGTTTTACAACCTTCATTTTACAGACATGCAAACAAGCTAAGGAAATGTGGCCTACGCGTATGTGAGTGAAACAGGACAAGCCTGATGCAACCCCAGACCCTGACTTCAAAGCCAGCTCCTTGGGTGAGCTGGGCCTCCCAGTGCCTTTCTCCAAACGCAGCACAGCAGGGCAGCCCAGTGACTGAGCCTCACACTGAGCCTCACATGTGTCACCCCACCTGCATCGTGCCCCACTTCCCCTCCTTCCCCCCACTCCTAGAGGCTGCCTGTGCTGGGAAGTCTGCAGAGTGCCACATCTGGATCTGATTCCACAAAAAAACACCCTCCACCCTGGCTCACTTTCGCCATGTCTGTGTCCCTGATGCAGAGAGCACCGGTGTTTGCTCACCACCTGCAGCAGGCAGCTTACTGGACTCTGGGTCAGACCTGGTGTCAACTCCACCCCAGCGCCTCACTGGGCAAGTCACAGCAGCCCTAATCTCAGGTGCCTCCTGGCTATAAAATGAGGGAAAATCTGCCCTGCTGCCCAGGCTGCCAGCCCCTCATACACCTTGCCCTCCTATAGGTATTGACAAGTGTATTTTGTCAAGAACGTAATGGTGGTTTCACCTGAGCAGACTCCATTGATTAGGTAGCAGTTTACTTTATTATCAGTTGTAATTATCAGCTTTCAACTAGCAGCAGTTATCCAGATGGAGTTTTGAGGGTGGGGTTGCCCCTCCTCAAAGTTATCTTCTTTTTTTTAATCCTCACCCAAGCATATTTTTTCCATTGATTTGTAGATAGAGTAGAAAGGAGAGGGGAGGAGGAGAGAGACGAGAGAGAAACATCCATGTGAGATAAACACAAGAGAGACACATCGATTGGTTGCCTTCTGAATGTACCCCAAACAGGGCTGGGGATTGAACCTGTACTCTTGACTGGGAATTGAACCCATGACCTTCAGTATGTGGGCCAGTGCTCTAACCACTGAACCACACTAGCCAGGGCCAAAGCTATCTTATTAAAGGATACACATTGTCTTGTTCCTGTTCACTGCCTGATCCTTACCTGAGAGGAAAGGAAGGCTACAGGACCTAAAGAGAGTGGAGGAAGCAGCAGGCCAGCAGGAGTGAGAACTCACTCGGTCATAATTCAACAAAGGGGAAAGACCATCACTCTGTTTTCTTCCTGTACCAGTGAGAGCTTTATCAAGGTAGGCTCTTGCTTTGGGACTCCAATGGCACCGAAGGCTCTAGTTCATCAAGGGGACAGTAAAACATAGTAAGGGAAGCCGGGAAGACAGCTCAGGAGGTGAGCCAGCCCCAAAGGGGAGAGGACACTATTGATATGGATTGGATGGTGGCCTCCAATGCTGGGTGGCCCTAAGCTCTGGAACCCTGTGTGACCTTATTTGGAAAATAGGTATTTGCAGATGTAAATAGGTTAAGAAAATCAAGCTGAGATCATTCTGGACTTAGGGTGGGCCCTATATTTCCATGACAGGTGTCATCAGAAACACACACACACACACACACACACACACACAGGGAGATTTGAGCACACAAGGGAGAAGGCCATGTGAAAATGGAGGCAGAGACTGGAGTGATTTGGCCACAAGCCAAGGAACCACCAGAAGCTGGACAAGGCAAGGAAGGATCCTCCCCTAGAGCCTCCTAGGGAGCACAGCCCTGATTTTGTACTTCTGCCTTCCAGGGGTAGGAGAAAATACATTTCTGTTGTTTTAAGCCGCCTAGTTTGTGGTGATTTGCTACAGAAAACTCATACACTGCCTTTCTTGCTGGTAGGTCCCAGGATCTGAGAGGTCCCCCAAGGTCAAGTTGGCTTCCTGATACTGCTCCTGAGTTGCTACAGAAGAGCCCATTGAGATAGAATGTCTGCCTGGTTACCTGAGCCCAAGCTACCCAAGTAACAAAGAGAACTTTATTCTGAGTTGTAGCATGCTGGGGAGAAACTGGCAGGGTGGCCGTGGAGGGCAGGTGAAGGAGGGGAAAGAACAGGGGCTTCCTCTCATGACTCACCGTGGGAGCTTTCCTGTCCCATGAGGATGACTTCACAGCCTTGCTCTAGGGCCCAGTATCGAGGGTTCATCAACACTGCTGTTTTCCTGGTGTGTCCAGGCCCTCGGGATCCCTGGATCTATTTCAGTTGAAAGTATGACTTAAGATTTGGAAGGCAGGATCTGAATTTCCAAGAAGCCATACAAACCTGAGCAGAGGAGAGCCTTAGCAGTGGCATCCAAACCCTGGATTTTATAAGAGAAGATGAGGCGGTGTCCTTGGTGGTCCCCAGATCTGCCTTATGCTTCAACAGTGTTTGGGCAGAACAGACCTAGGATCCCCCTTCTTCCAGCCTCCGACCACCCTCCAACCTTTTTTCATCTTTTTTTAAAATCCTCATCTGAGGATATTTTTCTATTTTATCTTCAGATAGAGTGGGAGTGAGGGAGAGGAAGAGAAAGGGAGAGAGAGAGAAACGTCGACGTGAAAGGGACACATTGAATGGTTGCCGCCCGTAGGACCCAGACCAGGGCTGGGGCACACTGCAATTGAGGTATGTGCCCTTGACCAAAATCAAACCCGCGACTCTGGTCTACAGGCCAATGCTCTAACCGTTGAGCCAAACTGGCCAGGGCCTACCAACCTCTTTTCCAGTCACCACTTTCAAAATCATCTCAGACATCCTCAGCCTCCCAGACCAGCCAACATCGTATTTTTGTTGTTGTTGGAAGGGAGGGAGAGAGTGAAACATTAATGTGAGAGAGTCGTATCCATTGGTTGCCTCCTGCACATCCCCTGACTAGGCTGGGGATCAAACCTGAAACCCAGGTATGTGCGCTTGACTGGGAATCGAACCCAAGACCCTTTGGTTCAAGAGCCAACACTCTAACTGCTGAGCTAAACCAGCCAGGGCACCAACACCGTTTTTTGTTTGTTTGTTTGGTTGGTTGGTTTGGCTTTGGTACGTGCCCCTAGCGGGAACCGAACCCGGGACTCTCTGGTCCGCAGGCCGATGCTCCAACTGCTGAGCCAAACTGGCCAGGGCTCGTGTGTGTTTGTTTGTTTGTTTGTGTGTTTGTTTGTTTTAACTTAAACTAACTCCTTATTGCCAAATAACCAAGAGCTCCCAAATTCATTAGAATTATCCCACCAAGGTAGAGGCTGCCATCAACTGCCTGGTCAACCTGCAACTGCCAGCCTCCGACACCTACCTCTCTCTGGGCTTCTATTTCTACCATGATGGTGTGGCTCTGGAGGGCATGGGCCATTTCTTCCACAAGATGGAAGCTGACCTAGGTTAAGCTGGAGGGCACCGAGTGTCTCTTTTTTTTCTTTACTGATTTTAGAGAGAGGGAGAGATAGAAACATTGATGAGAGAATATCGATTGGCCACCTCCTGGGGATTTGGCCCATAACCTGGGCATGTGCCCTGACAGGATATCGAATTGCTGAGCTCTTGGAGCATGGGTTGATGCTCAACCACTGAGCCACACACCGGCTGGGCCTGAGTGTCTTTTATTTATTTATTTTTTATCCTCACCGGAGGACATGTTTCCATTTTTTGTTCTGATAGAGTGGGAGGTAGAGAGAGAAGAGAGAGAAACATCAATGTGAAAGGGACACATCGAGTGGCTGCCACCCGCACGACCGAACCAGGGCCAGGAACAAACTGCAACCGAGGTACGTGCCCTTAGCAGGAACCGAACCCTGGGCAGATGCTCTAACCGCTGAGCAAAACCAGCAAAGGCCTGAGTGTCTTTTAAAAATACAAAACCAGCCTGGTTGGTGTGGCTCAGTGGATTGAGTGTTGTCCCATGGACTGAGAGGTCTGGGTTCAATTCTCAGTCATAGCACACACCTGGGGTTTTGGACTCGATTTCCAGTGGGGGGTGGGTGCAGGAGGCAGCCGATCAATGTTTCTCTCTCACATCAATGTTTCTCTCTCTCTTCCTCTCTAAAAAAATCAATAACAATTAATAATAATAATAAATGCAAAACCAGCACAGTGGCCGTGCTTTCTTCAAGAATGTGCAGAAGCCTTCCCAAAGTGAGTGGGGTTAAAACTCAGGATGCCATGGAAGCCACCACGGCTTTGGAGAACAATTTGAACCAGGACCTTTTGGATATGTACACTCTGGGTTCTACCTGCACAGACCTTCATCTCTGTGACTTCCTGAAAAACCACTTCCTGGATGAGGAGGTGAAGCTCATCAAGAATAAGGAAGACCACCTGACTAACTCCACGGGCTGGCTGGCCCCCAGGCTGGGCAAGTGTGTCTTCAAAAGGCTCACCCTGCCCTGGCCAGTTTGGCTCAGCAGTTAAGAGCGTGGCCTGTGGTCCAGAGGGGCCCAGGTTCAGTTCCTGCGAGGGGCACGTACCTCGGTTGCAGTTTGTCCCCGGCCCTGGTTGGGTCGTGTGAGAGGCAGCCACTCGATGTGTCCCTTTCACATCGATGTTTCTCTCTCTCTCTTCCTCTCTCTCCCTCTCACTCTATCTGAACAACAACAACAAAAAAGGCTCACCCTCAAGCACCAGGAGGAGCCTTCAGAGCAAAGCCTTTGAGGGACCCCTCTGCATTCCCCTGGTGTCTGGCTTTTACTTGAGCTTCTCTCTCCCTGAAACCACTAGCCATTCTTTTAACCACCCTGGAGCCCTCTCCCATGCATTGGAGCAAATGGAAACAATAAAGCTTTTTCCAGCCAAAAAAAGGGGCCCTGGCCGGTTTGGCTCAGCTGTTAGAGCCTCCCGCAATGAGTCTCAGGTTCGATTCCAGTCAAAGGCAGTACTTCGGTTTCATTCTCCCCAGCCCTGGTCCGGTCCTGCAGGAGGCAACCTGTTGATGTGTCTCTTTCACACGGATGTTTCTCTCTCTCTCCCTCCCACTATATCTAAAGATAAATAGAAAAATATCCTCCGGTGAGGATTTAAAAAGAAAATGAGACAATGTGGGTACCTTAGTTAAAGCATTTTAAACTTTTGTTTCCTTTCCTCAAGCCACATGCTATGGCCCCCAGCCCAACCCTCCCTAATTACCAGCCAGTTTATCAGTACAGGAGATGGGTTACATTCTCAAATAACCAGGCAAGAGGCTTGCTATAGAGAAGAAAATGGAATAAATGAGTTTATTTTCAGACTTGCGGCTTTCTCCCCCAAACCTGGGCTTCTCCCCTGGCACTCCCCTCTTCCTCAGCCGGGGATCTGACCAATCTTCTGAATCTGCTCGTGGGGAAGGTGGTGAGGAGCACAACCCTGTGTTTAGGGAGGGCTGCCTACCCACCGGTCCGAAGGAGAGCGAGGCTGTCAACAGGGCGGCAACAGGAAGAAGTGTGGTGGCGGCAGCGGAGGCGGGGGAAAAGGGGGTAGTGGCCAGGGGTCGCGGGGCGCAGGCGGCGCCAGGAGGCTGAAGGGCGAGGGACGTGCGGGCAGCGGCGGCAGCGGCTGCGGGGGCGGCTCAGCTACGAGCGGCGGGCGGCCGCGCGCGCCCACCGGCCCGGGAGTGGCAGCGATCGCAGTCTCCGGCAGCGGCGGCAGCGGCAGGTGCGCGGGCCGCGGTGCTGGCGCAGGCAGACGCGGCAGGTCCTGCAGGGCGAGAGAGGTGGCGGGCGGGGCTGGAACGCAAGCCTCAGGCGGCAGCTCGGGCAGCGCCAGGTAAGCGCCGGGGCCCCAGGGGGCCAGCGGCTCGGGCCGCAGCGGGAGCGCGGGCAGCGGAGGCAGCTCAGCCAGGGCAAGCGCAGAGGACGGCGGTGGCCCGGGTCTGAGACCGGGAGGCAGGCCGGGTAGCGGCGGGTGCGGCAGGGTTGGCGCAGGCGGCGGGGTCAGCAATAGTGACGAGCGGGCCCGGCCCAGCCGCGAATGGGCGCGGGCAAGCCGCGGGTGCGAGCGGGAGCGGGGGAGCCGCTCCGCCAGCTTGGTCGTCGCGGTTGTCGTCTCTGCTGTCGCCGCAGCGCCAGGACACAGCTCGCGCCGTCCGCCCCGGCCTCTTCCCTCCCGCTGAAAACCACGCAGAGTAATGCGGAGCGCCCGGCCAATCGGAGCCATGCGCCTCTGCGTTCCAGCCAATCAAAAGCAAGTGCGCTGACGGCGTACGCGTCTTTCTCACCAGCGGCCGTGACCTACCCCTGGCAGCCAATCAGAGGCAGCAGCGCTCTTTGTCTCCAGTTCCTGTCAATCACTGTGTCCCGGGTGCCTCCTGCTTCACTACCTAACTCTTCCTGAGACCAGGCGCTGCACACTGGCAGTGGGCGCCCCCACCTGGCCTGAGGGTCCACTGAGTCACCCTTTGGCCACCCCGCCCCGCCCCGTCCCCGTGCAGTTGCCAATGAAGAGAGTTGTGGCTCTCCTTTTTGGGGGTTTGCCCTTAGTAATTCCTCAAGATCTATGCAGATTTCCATTCAGTTGCCTTATAGAAAAGATAAAATGATATTAATTCTGCCCTAGTCGGTGTAGCTCAGTTGGTTAGAGCGTTGTCCCGTGCTCCATAAGGCCGCAGGTTCGATTTCGGGTCAGGGCACATACCCACCTTGCGGATTTGATTCCCCAGTCAGTGAGCTGACTGGAGGCAACTGATGATGTTTCTCTCTCTCACATATATGTCTCTCTCGCTCGCTCTTGCTCTCCTTCTCCTTTCCTCTCTCTCTCTAGAATCGTGAAAAACATCCTCCAGTGAGGATTTAAAAACAATTTTTTAAACAATATTAATTCAAAAGCAAAGCTTGACTGACATGTAGCATTTGTTAACATTGCTAAAAATAGTTGTAAATGACTGATGGGTGAGATTCATAAAGAAAAAAGAATGGGCCCAGCCAGTGTGGCTCAGTGGATTGGAGGTTGTCCCATGGACTGAGAGGTCCTAGTTTGATTCCAGGTCAGGGTACATGCCTGGTTTGCGGGCTGATTCCCAGCAGCGGGCATGCAGGAGGCAACCACTAGATGTTTTTCTCTCACGTTGATGTTTCTATCTCTCTCTCTCTAAAAAAATCAATAAAGACATTTTTTTTTTTTAAGAAAAAAGAATGGTCAGTCTATTTAAAGTCAGAATATAGAAACATTTATAACAATATTAGAACATTTTAGGTGGGTTAGGAAGGTATCACCCGCTGCCCCCACTGAGACGTCTGCTTTGTGGCCCCTGTGCTCAGATGTTGGCTTCTAATCCTGTTCTCCAGTAAAGAGATGATGTGATTTATTCCATGCCTCAGGGAAGAGAAATACATGATGAGACACTTTGAATATTTTTAGAGAATCAGTAATTCTGTGAAAAAGGAAAAATCTATAATGATTCTTATATAGAGCAAAATCAAATGTGAGTGGGCTAAGAAAAATTAGTCTGGAATTCCAATAATGTTTACAGAATCTCCTAAAGGTTACTCCACCCAAAACCTTGTGCATACTGAGGTAATGCGCCCCCCCCCCAATTTTTATTAATTTATTTTTTTTCAGATGTTTCTCCTTTTCCCTTCTAAACACCCTCCTCCCCAACCCTCTCCCCAACCCTTTAGCATTGTTGTCTATATCCATTGCTTATGCATACATGCATATAAGTTCTTTGGTTTATCTCATCCATCTCCCTGACCCTCTCCTCTGAGGTTTGTCAGTCTGAATCGTACTCCTTTCTGTGTCTCTGGGTCTATTTTGTTCATCAGCTTATTTTGTTCATTATATTCCACAAATAAGTGAGATCATGTGGTATTTGTCTTTCTCTGATTGACTTATTTTGCTTAGGATAATACTCTCCAGGTCCCTCCATGAAGTCTCAAAGGGTAAGAGATCTCTCTTTCTTACAGCTGCATAGTGTTCCATTGTATATATGTACCACAGCTTTCTTTATCCACTCATCTAATGATGGATGCTTAGGCTGTTTCCAAATCTTAGCTGCTATGAACACAGGGGTACAAATATTCTTACTGATTGGTATTTTGGGCTTCTTAGGATATATTCCTAGAAGTGGGATCACTGGGTCAAATGGAAGATCAATTTTTATGTTTTGAAGAAACACCATATTGTTTTCCATAGTGGCTGCACCAGCCTGCATTCCCACCAGCAGTGTACTAGAATCCCCTTTTCACCACACCCTCGCCAGCACGTATTGTTTGATGATTTGTTGATGGCAGCCATTCTGACAGGTATGAGGTGATACCTCATAGTTGTTTTAATTTGCGTCTCTCTGATGATTAGTGACGTTGAGCATTTTTTCATGTCTCTTGGCCATTTGTATATCCTTTTTGGAGAGGTGTCTATTTAGGTCCTCTGCCCATTTTAAAATTGGGTTCTTTGTCTTAATTTTGTTGAGGTGTATGAGCACTCTATATATTTTGGAAGTTAACCCCTTATCTGATGTATCGTTGGCAATTATGCTCTCCCATGTAGTGGGTTCCCTTTCCATCTTTTTTTTTTTTTCCCGGTTTTCCCAAGGAGTTTATTTGGGCAGACCAGGGGATGGAGGGCCCTGTGTCTAAAAGGTTTTGGGCCTCTTGCTGGCGATGAAGAACCTGATGGGGCAACGGGAACTTGATCTTGGAGTCATGGAACTGCTTGACTGCTGGTCGGCAGCACTTGCTGGCTGCAATCTCTTCCACCTTCATGATCTGGATTGAGTGGGCGCAGGCACGGTGCCAGCCCCCATGTCTCTGTAGCACTGGGTGACAGCGCTCGCGGTGGTCAGGTCCTGATACTCCCCGTACATGTTGTGGGTGCCACTGCAGGAGCCATAGTGCAGCCAGATGCCAAAGTTCTTCACCCGAAGGGGGGGATTTTTTGAACACCTGCCCACAGTAGACGATTTCCCCTGAAGATTTCTTCTTCAGTTGAGACACAAAGTACCAGAAGCGGGACTTAGCAACGACTTGGTTAGGTGCAAAGATGCATGCGGTAGAGGGGTGGTATGCGACACTTGGGGGTGGGTAGGCATTGCCCCACCACCTTGTACTCTGGAAGCGAAGCTTGCCGGAAGCCTTCATAGTGTTCTCTCTGAGTTGGCCACTACCCACAAAAGGAAGTGTCTGCCCTTGCACAGCCACTCACCATCCCCCTTTTCATTTTGATAGTTGGTTCTTTTGCTGTGCAGAAGCTTTTTAGTTTGATGTAGTCCCGTGTATTCATTTATTCCTTTGTTTCTCTTGCCTTAGGCGTTGTATCAGTGAAAATTCTGCTGTGTATGATGTTTGGAATTTTGTTGCCTACATTTTCTTCTAGGATGTTTATGGATTCACGTGTCACATTTAAGTCTTTTATCCATTTTGAGTTTATTCTTGTGTATGGTGTAAGTTGGTGGTCTAGTTTCATTTTTTGCATGTAGTTGTCCTGAGGTAACATTTTGATCTCCACCTAAGTTATCATAAACCAGGTGACAAAGATGAACTGAGTTCCTCATGGGGTGTCAAGTCCCATTGTTACTGGAGGGATGAGGGAGCCAGATTCCCTTGACACTTGTGGGAGTGGTGTGGCTCTTGCAATATCTTCAGAAGATGAATCTTCTAAGACTCACACGGGTGAATGAATGGTCTTTATTAGCATGGAATTATATTCCTGAGGTTGTAATGTCCCAGTTCCCTTAACCCAGTCCTGGAAAAGGGGCAGCTGTGGGTTCAGTAGAACTAGAAACAGGGCCAGTGTCTGGAGTGGCTGTTCCATGATGAAACCAGGTCCAGATCAGCATCAGTCTAGATTCAGTCCATTAATCCATGGCGTGGAGTCCATGTAGCTGTGAGCCATGTGGGTAAATGCAGGGGAATGCTCCCCCTGCAACAGGAGTTTCAAGAGGAGAGTGGGCATTTTCCTCTGTCTAGTTTCAGGAACTTGCAGTGGCCACGCCTATTCTGACAACTGACTGGCTCCCAGGTGTGACAGACAGGTAGGTAAGGACCTTCTCACATCACTCAGATCTTACTGGGCATGCGTCTAAACTGCCTTTGTCCAGTCCCTTCCCCCATCAATCAGCGGGTAACAGACCTACAGTGTTAAACTATAGCTTTCTGGCAAAAGTTGTATAAATGGCATGCCTATATTACCCAGTCTTCCCTTCACTCCTTTCTTGTTAAATAATAACCAGGTTATTGTAACAGCATCACCATCAACTCTATTCAACTTGAATTCTTCAGTTAAAACTTCACCAGGTTGCAAGAAAAGGTGTGTGCTTGAAACAACTCAGAACACAGAGGCTCATAGAAACTGATCTTGGTACTGGGTCAAAGTTCAGAACAGGGGATCAATCCCCAATTGGGCAGCCTTCATTCCAGACCCAGCCTAGGAGAGTGATTTGTTCTGCATTTCTGGGTGAGTCCATTTGTAATCACAAGATGAGAAAATAAAGTGATTTGAAAACATTCAGTAATCTGAGATAACAAATGTCTGACATTCATTTCCAGGAGCATTTAGGGAGATGTTACTGGTTAGATCTTTCCCCACCCTTTGTTAAGAGATCAAGTAGATTACGTATGTAATTGTTTAAAACACCTAAGGGAATTGAATTAATTAGGCTTGTAAGGCAAGTAAAATATTTGGGAGGGGGGGCTTGGCCGATTTGGCTCAGCGGTTACAGCATTGGCCCGCGGACCAATGAGACCCAGGTCCAATTCCAGTCAAGGGTACATACCTCAGTTGAGCTTCTTCCCCAGCCCTGGTCCGGATTGTGTGGGAGGCAACCAGTCGATGTGTCTCTCTCACATCAATGTTTCTCTCTCTCTCTTTCTCTCTCTCTACCTCCCTCCCTCCCTTCCTCCTACTCTATCTGAAGATAAATGGGAAAATGTTCTCAGGTGGAGATTTTAAAAAATAATAATAAAATCAATAAAAAGAAAAAAAATTAATATATTGGGGGACATCAATCTTTCAAATTTATAATCTAATTGAACATTAATAAAAAATGTGAAAGTGAGTTTTATATCCATATTATAAGATTAATCAGTACAGTAATGTTCAGAAGCAAGAGTAAAGGCTTAAGGAAGAGATTTTAGTTTAACTTTAATAAAGTGATTATAAATTAACACACAGTCCAGCCAGTGTGGCTCAGTGGTTGAGCATTGACCCATGCGCCAAGAGGTAGCCAGTTTGATTCCCCGTCAGGGCACATGACTAGGTTGTGGGCCGAATCCCCAGTGGGAGGCATGCAGGAGGCAGCCAATCGATGTTCTCGCTCATCGATGTTTCTATCTCTCTCTCCCTCTCCCTTCCTCTCTTTCTAAAATCAATAAAGAAAAAAAAATTTTTTTTAAATTAACACACAAATAATGCACAAGTCCCCTAACTTGGACGTGGCTCCCCCACTAGATTGTTGCCAAGTGATGGTTTCTCCCATCAGAGCAAAGCCCCTAGCACACAACCACACTATTTGTTGAGTAAATGAATGAATGAGGTTCAGAGTGGAGACTGTAGGCCCAGGGGATCCTAACCCCAGGAAGCCAATCCTATCCCCCAACCCCCACACCATGGCATACAAAGGCAAATAGGGAAGCACATCGCCTTTATTAATACTTCAGCCCACAGGAGACCCCAGGCCAGAGACCAAGCCCAAGGATCTGGCCATCCTTGCCAAGCAGATTAGGCTCTGGTACAGAGGCACTCAGGATGGGTAGTGGATCAGCTCAGGTGATCAGCATTTCCCAATGGCCTGGGAAGAGGCAGAGCAGAGCCCTGGTGAGGTGCCCCTCCTCACCTCCTGGGGGAAACTGAGCCCTTTCCCTCCTCTGGTCTGAGGTTAGTCACTCAGCAGACACTTATATGTGGTCTGAGAGCCTGCCATCCCTCCCAAGAGCTGGGGGCATCCCCAAGTGCAGCTTGAAGGGGTGATAATGGTGGCATGCGGAGAGTGGGAGACAGGGTCACTGCTTCTCACCTTCATAGCCATTTTCCAGAGGGCCACTGCTGCCGCTCTTCACCTTAGCGCCCCCTGGAGTACAGACAGACAGCCAGGGAACCCAGGTCACAGAACTTTTTAGTGTTCCCCCTAGCTTTACCCCAGGCCTTGGGAGACCTCCACCCACCAAAGCTGGGCCCAGCTTTGGCCTCAGCTGTCCATAGGACCCTGGGGGGAGGGGCAGAAGGTAGGAGCACTGAGTCCCTGATAGCCCTTGTTCTGGTCTGTCACGTCCCCATCTTAGTCCAGGTTCCAGGCTCATGCTCAGGGTCCCCTGCTCTCCCTGTTCCTCCCTCCAGTCTCATCCATTCCTGTCCCCCTCACACTCCTTCCACCAAGAATGTCCCCTCCATCTCTGTAGGGAGGTGGGGGCCGGGTGGGGTGGGGTGGGCCTGGGTCCAGGACCCAGCTCCCTAAAGCCACCCCTCATCCCCTTCACAATGTTCTTCCACACACCCCACTTCCTGGCTATCTCGCGACCCCTGGATATGCGCCTCTGGCTCCATATTCAGACTTTAAGGCAGACCCCCCAAGGTTGGAGGGAGGGCCAAGTAGAGCCCCTCAGAGCCTCAGTCTCATCTGAGGAGATGAGACTGGGGTGGGAACCTCTGCCCACGAAACCTGGACATCCAGAATGCCCCCTCTTCCCAGAGTCTCAGAGGCCCCACCCATTTGGCCTTGTCCCAGCAGCCCTTACCAGGGTTCACTCTTCTCCCTGAATTCTCATTTCTTACCATTTCCTTCAGAGGCTGGAGCTGCAGCTTTGGGGTATACCGGTGCTTCCTCACCATACCCTGCAAGAGATCCATGTGATTCATTGCTGACCAGCCCTTAGATGTATGTCTCTTCCACTCTGTCCCCTGGGTCCAACTCACCATTTTTTAAGCCACTGGCCCCAGGGAACTCTGGAGGAGGAAAGAGATCAGAGGCTTTAGTGGCCCCTGAGCCTGGAGCCCCTCCACCCTCCCCAACTCGACCCTCAGGCATTTGGCTGCGGAAGGGCCTCAGCGAAGACCGCAGCTCCCAGACCACCATTCCTGTAACTAAAACCTGCAAGAGACAGATTGGAGAGGGGCTGGAGTGGGAGGTGGACAGCATTGGGGAAGCCAGGGTGACTAGCTCATGAAGAGACTGACAGACGGACTCAGAGGCCACCTGGAGAGGGCCTATCACATCTCCCTGCACAACTTTCCGAAGCCTTCCCCAGCTTCTCTCTGGGCAGCTTCCCTTTCTCCCTGGCCTGTCTGTCACTCCACCCTCACCCGAGATAAGATCGCACCTGGCTCTGGACATGTTCTAGCCCAGTGCATAGTAAATATGCGCTGGGTAAATAAGGAAAGAGACAGACAGACATGACAAAGATAGCAACAAGGAGGGCTTGCCATGAAGGAGGCACCAGGTCATGCCCAAGATGAGGGCCCTGAGGGCTCACCAACTTTCTGAGGTTTGAGGCCATCACCAAAGCCTAGGGTAGAGGAAACGGGGGTCAGAGATAAGATGGGGGAGGGTCAGAAATAGCCACAAGATGGGGTAATGGGAGGAAGAATTCAGACAAAGGGCCTCCTCATCCAGTTCTGCTCCTGGTCCATAGCCATTCAAAGGGTGGTACCCTATGAGGAGAATGGAGATCCAGATTTTCCCAAGTATGGATCTAAGAAACTCTGAGGAGAAAGAAGGGACTCTCCCTATCCACAGGGAAAAAATCAGAATAATTGAGTTTAGAAAGCAGCAGGAGAGAAGGAGGGTAGACTCAGGAGGGGCTTTCCTGGCCTGAACAGCTGAGATAGCCTGGGAATAAGGGTAATGGGGGAGTGACCCCTGATCTAGCATGGGAACAGAGGCAGACGCACACCTGCTTTCTGAGGTTTCGGTCCCCACTGGATGGCTGGAGTCGGTGCTAGGAAGAAAGCCAGGGACAGGAGTGAGCCCAGGGCCAGGCAGGTTGGGACTGCAGCCTGCCATGGGGGCAAGGGCTTAGGGGAGCTGCCAGATTGGGGGTCACATGGGGTCTCAGGGCCAGAGTTCAAGCTTTTCTTCAGCTGGCTCACAGCAAGCCTCACTCGGTTGAAGAACGGGCATAGGGGCTTCTGAGCAGCCCAGCTAGGCCCTGCCCCTCCTGGAACCAGGTATATCAATGCCGCTTGCCCCCCACTCCACACTGACCTGGGAACTTGCCATTCTGCCCTGGGGTAGGGGGCTGGGATCTGGGGCCCCAGCCACTTGCTTTATCAGAAGGGCCCCCTGGAGTGGGAAGCCGGGGGACAGGCCTTGGAGGCATCTTCCCATTGCAAGGACCTAGACGGGAGAAGGGAAAGGGCAGTAAGCCCAGACCAGTGCCTACCCCAACTGCCCTGCTGGCCTTGGCCTGGCCAGTCCACCAGCCTGCAGTAGCTTCTAGGGCAAACACAACTTCCAAAGAGGGTACATTGCCAGGTCAGGAAAAGCCCAGTTCCTGTGGGTCACAGCTTGCTCTGGGGACCAGGTGACCCAGCCACCTTACACATTCCTGCTATTTGCCCACCCAGCCCCAAGGCCTTTCAGCAACATCCCTCCTACCTCCCTCCTGCCCACCTCCTGCCCCTGGGGCCTCACCTGGCTGGGCCCCCAGCCCATTTCCGTTGCCATATCCTGGAGAGGAAAAGCAGGGATGTGCAGGGTAGTATTTGGGAGGGGGGAGGTCCTGAAAGAAGAGGTAGGAGAATGTACAAGACAGAGATAGGGAGCTCTCTCACTTGCCTGGCTTCTGAGGTTTCACACCCCCTTCCAGACCTGTAGGAGAAACAGAAAGACAGCTTCAGAGGGGACCAGCCCCTCCCTAGGAATGAGCCCTCTCTACCTGAGACTGAAACCCTCACTGTATTCAGCTGGTGGACGCCCATTTCCTCCTGGTGTGTATCCTGGGAGGAAGAGCAGGAATGAGGACAGGGGCTGGGGCTGGGGCAGACTTTTGGTAGAGGTGGGAGAGGGGCTCACCTGGCTTTAGAGTGCTCATGCCCCCTCCTAGGCCTGGAGAGAGACAGAGGGAGGCTGAGTGACAGATGGACTCCACTCTGCCCTTTCTCTTTCCCAGGACACAACTCTTTGCCCCATGGAGCCCTATGCCACCTTTTCCCCTCCACCTCTCAGAACTCCATGCCTGCTCCGCCTCTCTCACCTGGCTGGGTCCCTTCACTGGGGAAGGCTCCAGATCCCAGCCTATTTCTATAAACTGGAAAGACAGGCTGGGGGCTGTGAGGGGGACAGGGGTAGAGGGAATAGACTGTTTCTGGAGGTTGCGGGGAGGGGGGGCAATGCTGATACCAATGTCAATTCTAGGAGTTTTCCAACACCAGCAATTTTCAGATACCAGCTGGGTATCCTACAATTCAATTCTGACACTATCTACCGGGACTGAGCCCTTAAATGTGGGATCTACCGGGAGATAGTGTCAGATCCCACATTTAAGGGCTCAGTCCCACAACGCTGTGCCCTCCTTCCACTTCAGGTGCCAGGTGCCAATCCAGGTTGTCGTCAGTGCTTCTGATCAGCCAGCTATATAAAGCAGAGGTTCCCATGATCCCCTCTTTGGATTCAATTAATTTTCTAGAATGGGTCCCAAAACTGAGGAAAACACAGACTAGATCACAAGTTTATTATAAAAGGATTCAGCTCATGCCCAGCCCGTGTGGCTCAGTGCATTGAACTTTGTCCCATGGACTGAGGTCCCAGTTGGATTTCCACCTAAAAAAGTTGCAACCCTCCAATCATGAGGTGGGTTCCCCTGGCAACCAGCCCACCCATAGGTGACCTAGGGGCTTTCCAAAAGTCACCTCATTAACACAACAAAAGAAACCTCGCATTTAGGAAATTCCAAAGCTTTTAGGAGCCAGCTCTGAGCCAGGAATGGGAGGCAGACAAATATATATTTCTTTTTTTTTTTTTATCCTCACCTGAGGATATTTTTTTCCATTTTTTGTTCAGATAGAGTGGGAGGGAGAGAGAGAAAGAGAGAGAGAGAGAGGAAGAGAGAAACATCGACATGAAAGGGACACATGGAGTGGCTGCCCCCGCACAACCAACCAGGGCAGGGAACAAATTGCAACCAAGGTACATGCCCTTAGCGGGAACCGAACCCGGGTCTCTCTGGACCACAGCCTGACGCTCTAACCGCTGAGCCAAACTGGCCAAGGCTATTTCTTATATTTATTTATTTATTTTTGTTAATCCTTCCCCTGAGGATATTTTTGCCATTGATTTTTAGAGAGAGTGGAAGGGAAGGAAGAAGGAGGAAAAGAGGGAGAGAGATCAAGAGAGAGAAACATTGACATGAAAGAGACACATGGATCAGCTGCCTCCTGCGCTTGCCTGACTGGGGTCCACGGATCCAACCAGCTGACCCTTCGGTGCTCCAACCGCAGCCCTAACCACTGAGTGATACTGTCCAGAGCTATATTTCTTATTATAAATCACAGTATCACAGAGTGGGTAGAGAGAAAGGGTTTTTCTGGCTTCTGAGGCTTTATACCTCACCAAAGCCTACAGAAGAGATGGGAGCAGGTGAGGGATCCATTATCCATCCACTGGGCATCTCCTCCAGAACCTAGCATCTGGCCCATCCACCACTTCCCCACCCCACTACCTGGTCCAGGGCCTGTGGAGACAGGAGAGGGAGAGGCAGAAGAAGGCTGGGAGCTGGGCTGCTTTTTCCCCTAGTTTAGGAACCAGAAGCCCTCTCTGCCACATGCCACCTCCATTTACTTGCCAACTCTGTGTTCTCCAAGTCTGACAGGAGCCCACAAGAGGACCATCAGAACAGGGTCTGGGTGAAATCACCAACCCCCCTCCGTGAGCGCCCAACTCTCTTTTTCCAGCTTCTATCAACCCCTCAGGACATACCGGCTTTGTAGCCATCCTGAGCTGGGGGCCAGTAAGGGTGGGAAGGATGAACAGGGGAGTTGGGACCGTGGATAAGGTGGGGTGAAGGCCGGCATGTGTCCTTCAAAGCCAAGCCAGAACCAAGGATCATGGAGCCTGCCTTCAGCCTCTTTCAATCAATCCTGGCCCTCAACAGCCGGGAGGGAAATGGGAGAGGATGCTGACATGCAGATCCCCAACTCACACTCCACCAGTCTCACCTGGCTGGGCTCCCACCCCATTTCCGAAACCTGGAGGGACACATTCAAGTGGAGTGTAAATGGGGGACTGGAAGCTCTGAATTTTAAGAAAATAGAGAAAGTGAGGCAGCATTGAGGCTCACCTGGGTTCTGGGATTTTACACCTGTTCCCACGCCTGGTGGAGAGAAAAGCAACAGGTGAGGGACCCAAGCCCCACCCCTGCACCTCCCCAGAACCTGGCCTACCCATACCTGGTCCATAGCCGTTTTGAGATGCAGGGCCTGTGGGAAGAAGGTGGGGAATTATAAAGCTGGCTGTGGGCTACAGGGCTGAGGCCAGCACTGGGGGTCCCCTGGTCCTGCCTCCAACTCTGGCACCATTGTCCTTGGTGCCCCTGACACCCTCGATCCCTGAACAAGGTAAATCCCTCTTCTTCGAGTCATGCACAGACACCTACCTGCTCAATGCACTGATTATTAAGGGAGGTGGTCAAAGGGAGAAGCCTGAGAGAGATGAGCGGGGACAGGATGGCTGTCCTCTCACCCCTTTCTAGGCCTGGGGAGACAGAGAGGCTAACAGAACCTCTGCCAGGCCTCCCAGCTCTTCCTTCTCTCCTCCTTCCCATTCCTCAGGACCCAAGCCCAGCTCCCCTCACCCAGCCCAGACAATCCCAGTCCATTTCCATTACCGTATACTGGGGAGGAACACTGGGCTGGCCTGAGGGCAGTATGTGGGTGGGTTCAGTAAAATCAGCACAGAGTCAGGTAGCCTCAGAGTGGACGTGGGGGTGCCAGGGGTCTTTCACGTCACCTGGAATCTGAGGTTTCACTCTCCCTCCCAGGCCATTGGTCAATATCCCATCTGCCCAATACTGGGCATCTAGGTTTCTTCGCCACAGCCTGCCCCAACACCTGCCCCAGTTCCTAACCCTGAACTCTCTTTCTAAGAAGCTGGACTCCTGCCCAGGAGAAAGCTGATGCAGATCCTGGAGGGAGACAGGGATTTTTGTAGGGTGTGCTCTGGCTACAGAGGTTACATGAATAGAGAGACAAGACTACAGCAGGACTCAACCGGCTTCTGGGGCTTCAAGCTCACCCCAAAGCCTAGAGAAGATTTACTAGCAGGTGAGGAACCTTGGAATCCCCTCTCAGGGCGTCCACAGGTTCCTACCCAATCCTACCTGCTCCATATCCATTCTGGGCTGCTGGGCCTGGGGGAAAGGGAGGGTGAGCTGAAAAGCATAGTGGTCTGGCTGAGTTGGGGGTAGGGTCCCACTCTTGGACCAAAGCAGAAAACTGTGTTGAAGAGGCTTCTGCCTAGAGCCCCTCAATTATTCACCAATCCTGCCCCTCCGAGGCCTGGGTGGGAGGCAGGAGGAGAAACCCAGACATAGACACACAGCCTCCCACTAGTCCTACCTGGCTGCACTCCCCACCTGTTCCTAAATCCTGGGGGCACATTTCCAAGTGGGGTGTCAATGGGGGGCAGGGAGCTCTGAGGTTTGAGAAGGTGGAGAAAGACAGGCAGGGTTGAGGCTCACCTGGCTTCTGGAGTTTCACACCTGCTCCAACGCCTGGTGGAGAGACAGGCATCAGGTGAGGGACCCAAGCCCCACCCCGGCACCTCCCCAGAACCCTGGCCTACCCATACCTGGTCCATAGCCATTTTGAGCTGCAGGGCCTGCGGGGAGAATGTAGGGAAATGATAAGCTGGCTGTGGGCAATGAGGCTGAGGCCAGCACACGGGGTCCAGCACAGATCATCCCAGTCCATTTCCATTATCGTATCCTGGGGAGGAAACCTGCGCTGGCCTGAAGGGCAGTATGTGGAGGGGTTCAGTAAAGGGTGACAGAGATAGGCAGCCACAGAGGTGAAGTGGTGGTGCCGGGGGACTTTCACCTCACCTGGATTCTGAGGTTTCACTCCCCCTCCCAGGACATTGGTCAATACCCCATCACCCCAACACTGGGCATCAAGTTCTCTGTACCAGAGCCAGCTCCAGCCCCTCCTCCAGCTCCTGTCCCAGCACCTGCCGCAGCCCCTTCCCCAGTTTCTAACTGTGCCCTCTATTTCTAAAAAGCTGGGCTCCTGCCCCAGAGAAATGTGATGAAGATCCTGCATGGCGACAGAGATTTGAGTATGGGGAGCTCTAGCTCCAGAGGATATGAGACAAGAAAGACAAGAATAGAGGAGGACCCACCAGGATTCTGGGCTTCAAGCCCCCTACTGAAAGCCTGAGAGGGTGAGGGACCTTTGAGCACCTGCTCAGGGCCTCCCGGGTTTCCTACACATTCCTACCTGCTCCATATCCATTCTGGGCTGCTGGGCCAGGGGAAAAAGGACGGGTTTGGCTGAGTTGGGGGTAGGGTCCCACTCTTGGACCAAGCCAGAAAACTGTGTTGAAGAGGCTTCTGCCTAGAGCCCCTCAATTATTCACCAATCCTGCCCCTCCGAGGCCTGGGTGGGAGGCAGTAGGAGAAACCCAGAAATAGACACACAGCCTCCCACTAGTCCTACCTGGCTGCACTCACCACCTGTTCTTAAATCCTGGGGGCACATTTCCAAGTGGGGTGTCAATGGGGGGCAGAGAGCTCTGAGGTTTGAGAAGGTGGAGAAAGACAGGCAGGGTTGAGGCTCACCTGGCTTCTGGGGTTTCACACCTGCTCCAACGCCTGGTGGAGAGACAGGCAACAGGTGAGGGACCCAAGCTCAACCACTGCACCTCCCCAGAACCCTGGCCTACCCATACCTGGTCCATAGCCATTTTGAGCTGCAGGGCCTGTGGAGAGACGGTGGGGGATTGATAAAGCTGGCTGTGGCCCACGGAGGTCCCTTGTCTTGCCTCCAACTCCTCCCCCATGGTCCTTGGTGCCCTTGACACCCTCGACTCCTGAAGCTGGTAGTGTCCCTCTTCTTGGAGTCATGCACAGACCCCTGCTCTCTGCACTCATTATTAAGGGAGGTGGTTCAAGCGAGAGCCCTGAGAGATATGAGGGGGACAGGATGGCTGTCCCCAGCCCTTTCTAGCCCTGGGGAGACAGAGAGGCTCACAAAACCTCTGCCAGGCCTCCCAGCTCTTCCTTCTCTCCACCTTCCCCATCCCTCAGGACGTGGCCCAGCTCAGCTCACCCAGCCCAAGCAATCCCAGTCCATTTCCATTATCGTATCCTGGGGAGGAAACCTGGGCTGGCCTGAGGGGCAGTATGTGGAGGGGCTCAGTAAAGGGTGACAGAGATAGGCAGCCTCAGAGGCGAGGTGGGGGTGCCAGGGTTTGTCACCTCACCTGGTTTACTGAGGTTTCACTCCCCCTCCCAGGACATTGATCAATACCCCATCACCCCAAAATTGGACATCTAGTTCTCTTCGCCACAGCCTGCCCCAACACCTGCCCCAGATCCTAACCCGGCACTCTTTCTCAGAAGCTAAGCTCCTGCCCCAGAGAAAGCTGATGCAGATCCTGAATGGAGACAGAAATGTGAGTATGGGTTGCTCTGGCTCCAGAGGTTACGTGATTAGAAAGACAAGACTAGAGCAGGACCCACCCAGCTTCTGGGCTTCATGCCCCCCCCCCAAAGCCTGAAGAAGATTGGGGAGCCGGTGAGGGACCTTTGAGCCCCCTCTCAGGGCCTCCGCCCTTTCCTATGCACTCCTACCTGCTCCATATCCATTCTGGGCTGCTGGGCCTGGGGAAAACGGAGGGGTTTGGCTGAGGTGGAGGTAAGGTCTCTTCTCTTGGACCAAGCCAGAAAGCTTATATCCTAGAGGCTTCCCCCTACTGCCCCTCAATTATTCGCCAATGGTGCCCCTCCAAGGCCTGGTTGGGAGGCAGGAGAAGACAACGTAGACGCGGACACAAAGCCCCGCAACGGTCTCAACTGGCTGTGCTCGCACCCGGTTCCAAAATCTTGATGGGATATTTCCAAGTTGGGTGTGAATGGGGCGCAAGGAGCTCTGAGGTTTGAGAAGGTGGAGAAAGACAGGCAGGGTTGAGGCTCACCTGGCTTCTGGGGTTTCACACCTGCTCCAACGCCTGGTGGAGAGACAGGCATCAGGTGAGGGACCCAAGCCCCACCCCTGCACCTCCCCAGAACCCTGGCCTACCCATACCTGGTCCGTAGCCATTTTGAGCTGCAGGGCCTGTGGAGAGACGGTGGGGGAATGATAAAGCTGGCTGTGGCCTACGGGGGTCCCTTGTCTTGCCTCCAACTCCTCCCCCATGGTCCTTGGTGCCCCTGACACCCTCGACTCCTGAAGCTGGTAGTGTCCCTCTTCTTGGAGTCATGCACAGAACCCTGCTCAATGCACTCATTATTAAGGGAGGTGGTTAAAGAGAGAGACCCGAGAGAGATGCGCGGGGACAGGATGGCTGTCCTCTCGGCCCTTTCTAGCCCTGGCGAGACAGAGAGGCTCACAAAACTTCTGCCAGGCCTCCCAGCTCTTCCTTCTCTTCTTCCCCATCCCTCAGGACCCTGGCCCAGCTCCCTCACCCAATCCAGACAATCCCAGTCCATTTCCATTATCGGATCTTGGGGACCAAACTGGGCTGGCCGGAGGGGCAGTGTGTAGGTGGGTTCAGTAAAATCAAGACAGAGTCAGGTAGCCTCAGAGTGGACGTGGGGGTGCCAGGGTCTTTCACCTCACCTGGTGTCTGAGGTTTCACTCTCCCTCCCAGGCCATTGGTCAATACCCCATCACCCCAAATCTGGACATCTAGTTCTCTGGGCCACAGCTTGCTCCAGGCCCTGCTCCAGCCCCTGCCCATTTCTAACCCTCCCCTGTCTCTCTAAGAAGCCTGGTGTCCTGCCCCAGAGAAAGCTCATGCAGATCCTCGAGAGAGACAGGGATGCGAGTAGAAGGTGCCCTGGCTTCAGAGGGTACATGGATGAGAGACTAGACGACAGCAGGACTTACCGGGCTTCTGAGGCTTCATGCCCCCACCAAAGCCTGAAGGAGATTGGGGAGCAGGTGAGGGACCTGGGAGCCTCCTCTCAGGGTCTCCCAGGTTCTTACCAATGCCTACCTGCTCCATATCCATTCTGGGCTGCTGGGCCTGGGGGAAAGGGAGGGTGAGCTGAAAAGCACAGTGGTCTGGCTGAGTTGGGGGTAGGGTCCCACTCTTGGACCAAGCCAGAAAACTGTGTTGAAGAGGCTTCTGCCTAGAGCCCCTCAATTATTCACCAATCCTGCCCCTCCGAGGCCTGGGTGGGAGGCAGGAGGAGAAACCCAGACATAGACACACAGCCTCCCACTAGTCCTACCTAGCTGCACTCCCCACCTGTTCTTAAATCCTGGGGGCACATTTCCAAGTGGGGTATCAATGGGGGGCAGGGAGCTCTGAGGTTTGAGAAGGTGGAGAAAGACAGGCAGGGTTGAGGCTCACCTGGCTTCTGGGGTTTCACACCTGCTCCAACGCCTGGTGGAGAGACAGGCATCAGGTGAGGGACCCAAGCCCCACCCCTGCACCTCCCCAGAACCCTGGCCTACCCATACCTGGTCCATAGCCATTTTGAGCTGCAGGGCCTGTGGAGAGACGGTGGGGGATTGATAAAGCTGGCTGTGGCCCACATAGGTCCCTTGTCTTGCCTCCAACTCCTCCCCCATGGTCCTTGGTGCCCTTGACACCCTCGACTCCTGAAGCTGGTAGTGTCCCTCTTCTTGGAGTCATGCACAGACCCCTGCTCTCTGCACTCATTATTAAGGGAGGTGGTTCAAGCGAGAGCCCTGAGAGATATGAGGGGGACAGGATGGCTGTCCCCAGCCCTTTCTAGCCCTGGCGAGACAGAGAGGCTCACAAAACCTCTGCCAGGCCTCCCAGCTCTTCCTTCTCTCCACCTTCCCCATCCCTCAGGACGTGGCCCAGCTCAGCTCACCCAGCCCAGAGCAATCCCAGTCCATTTCCATTATCGTATCCTGGGGAAGGAAACCTGGGCTGGCCTGAGGGGCAGTATGTGGAGGGGCTCAGTAAAGGGTGACAGAGATAGGCAGCCTCAGAGGTGAGGTGGGGGTGCCAGGGTTTCTCACCTCACCTGGTTTACTGAGGTTTCACTCCCCCTCCCAGGACATTGATCAATACCCCATCACCCCAAAACTGGACATGTAGTTCTCTTCGCCACAGCCTGCCCCAACACCTGCCCCAGTTCCTAACCCGGCACTCTTTCTCAGAAGCTAAGCTCCTGCCCCAGAGAAAGCTGATGCAGATCCTGAATGGAGACAGAAATGTGAGTATGGGTTGCTCTGGCTCCAGAGGTTACGTGATTAGAAAGACAAGACTAGAGCAGGACCCACCCAGCTTCTGGGCTTCATGCCACCCCCCCCCAAAGCCTGAAGAAGATTGGGGAGCCGGTGAGGGACCTTTGAGCCCCCTCTCAGGGCCTCCGCCCTTTCCTATGCACTCCTACCTGCTCCATATCCATTCTGGGCTGCTGGGCCTGGGGAAAACGGAGGGGTTTGGCTGAGGTGGAGGTAAGGTCTCTTCTCTTGGACCAAGCCAGAAAGCTTATATCCTAGAGGCTTCCCCCTACTGCCCCTCAATTATTCGCCAATGGTGCCCCTCCAAGGCCTGGTTGGGAGGCAGGAGAAGACAACGTAGACGCGGACACAAAGCCCCGCAACGGTCTCAACTGGCTGTGCTCGCACCCGGTTCCAAAATCTTGATGGGATATTTCCAAGTTGGGTGTGAATGGGGCGCAAGGAGCTCTGAGGTTTGAGAAGGTGGAGAAAGACAGGCAGGGTTGAGGCTCACCTGGCTTCTGGGGTTTCACACCTGCTCCAACGCCTGGTGGAGAGACAGGCATCAGGTGAGGGACCCAAGCCCCACCCCTGCACCTCCCCAGAACCCTGGCCTACCCATACCTGGTCCGTAGCCATTTTGAGCTGCAGGGCCTGTGGAGAGACAGTGGGGGAATGATAAAGCTGGCTGTGGCCTACGGGGGTCCCTTGTCTTGCCTCCAACTCCTCCCCCATGGTCCTTGGTGCCCCTGACACCCTCGACTCCTGAAGCTGGTAGTGTCCCTCTTCTTGGAGTCATGCACAGAACCCTGCTCAATGCACTCATTATTAAGGGAGGTGGTTAAAGAGAGAGAGACCCGAGAGGGATGCGCGGGGACAGGATGGCTGTCCTCTCGGCCCTTTCTAGCCCTGGCGAGACAGAGAGGCTCACAAAACCTCTGCCAGGCCTCCCAGCTCTTCCTTCTCTTCTTCCCCATCCCTCAGGACCCTGGCCCAGCTCCCTCACCCAATCCAGACAATCCCAGTCCATTTCCATTATCGGATCTTGGGGACCAAACTGGGCTGGCCTGAGGGGCAGTGTGTAGGTGGGTTCAGTAAAATCAAGACAGAGTCAGGTAGCCTCAGAGTGGACGTGGGGGTGCCAGGGTCTTTCACCTCACCTGGTGTCTGAGGTTTCACTCTCCCTCCCAGGCCATTGGTCAATACCCCATCACCCCAAATCTGGACATCTAGTTCTCTGGGCCACAGCTTGCTCCAGGCCCTGCTCCAGCCCCTGCCCGTTTCTAACCCTCCCCTGTCTCTCTAAGAAGCCTGGTGTCCTGCCCCAGAGAAAGCTCATGCAGATCCTCGAGAGAGACAGGGATGCGAGTAGAAGGTGCCCTGGCTTCAGAGGGTACATGGATGAGAGACTAGACGACAGCAGGACTTACCGGGCTTCTGAGGCTTCATGCCCCCACCAAAGCCTGAAGGAGATTGGGGAGCAGGTGAGGGACCTGGGAGCCTCCTCTCAGGGTCTCCCAGGTTCTTACCAACGCCTACCTGCTCCATATCCATTCTGGGCTGCTGGGCCTGGGGGAAAGGGAGGGTGAGCTGAAAAGCACAGTGGTCTGGCTGAGTTGGGGGTAGGGTCTCACTCTTGGACCAAGCCAGAAAACTGTGTTGAAGAGGCTTCTGCCTAGAGCCCCTCAATTATTCACCAATCCTGCCCCTCCGAGGCCTGGGTGGGAGGCAGGAGGAGAAACCCAGACATAGACACACAGCCTCCCACTAGTCCTACCTAGCTGCACTCCCCACCTGTTCTTAAATCCTGGGGGCACATTTCCAAGTGGGGTATCAATGGGGGGCAGGGAGCTCTGAGGTTTGAGAAGGTGGAGAAAGACAGGCAGGGTTGAGGCTCACCTGGCTTCTGGGGTTTCACACCTGCTCCAACGCCTGGTGGAGAGACAGGCAACAGGTGAGGGACCCAAGCTCAACCCCTGCACCTCCCCAGAACCCTGGCCTACCCATACCTGGTCCATAGCCATTTTGAGCTGCAGGGCCTGTGGAGAGAAGGTGGGGGATTGATAAAGCTGGCTGTGGTCCACATAGGTCCCTTGTCTTGCCTCCAACTCCTCCCCCATGGTCCTTGGTGCCCTTGACACCCTCGACTCCTGAAGCTGGTAGTGTCCCTCTTCTTGGAGTCATGCACAGAACCCTGCTCAGCTGCACTCATTATTAAGGGAGGTGGTTCAAGCGAGAGCCCTGAGAGATATGAGGGGGGACAGGATGGCTGTCCCCAGCCCTTTCTAGCCCTGGGGAGACAGAGAGGCTCACAAAACCTCTGCCAGGCCTCCCACCTCTTCCTTCTCTCCACCTTCCCCATCCCTCAGGACGTGGCCCAGCTCAGCTCACCCAGCCCGAGCAATCCCAGTCCATTTCCATTATCGTATCCTGGGGAGGAAACCTGGGCTGGCCTGAGGGGCAGTATGTGGAGGGGCTCAGTAAAGGGTGACAGAGATAGGCAGCCTCAGAGGCGAGGTGGGGGTGCCAGGGTTTCTCACCTCACCTGGTTTACTGAGGTTTCACTCCCCCTCCCAGGACATTGATCAATACCCCATCACCCCAAAACTGGACATGTAGTTCTCTTCGCCACAGCCTGCCCCAACACCTGCCCCAGTTCCTAACCCGGCACTCTTTCTCAGAAGCTAAGCTCCTGCCCCAGAGAAAGCTGATGCAGATCCTGAATGGAGACAGAAATGTGAGTATGGGTTGCTCTGGCTCCAGAGGTTACGTGATTAGAAAGACAAGACTAGAGCAGGACCCACCCAGCTTCTGGGCTTCATGCCCCCCCCCAAAGCCTGAAGAAGATTGGGGAGCCGGTGAGGGACCTTTGAGCCCCCTCTCAGGGCCTCCGCCCTTTCCTATGCACTCCTACCTGCTCCATATCCATTCTGGGCTGCTGGGCCTGGGGAAAAAGGAGGGGTTTGGCTGAGGTGGAGGTAAGGTCTCTTCTCTTGGACCAAGCCAGAAAGCTTATATCCTAGAGGCTTCCCCCTACTGCCCCTCAATTATTCGCCAATGGTGCCCCTCCAAGGCCTGGTTGGGAGGCAGGAGAAGACAACGTAGACGCGGACACAAAGCCCCGCAACGGTCTCAACTGGCTGTGCTCGCACCCGGTTCCAAAATCTTGATGGGATATTTCCAAGTTGGGTGTGAATGGGGCGCAAGGAGCTCTGAGGTTTGAGAAGGTGGAGAAAGACAGGCAGGGTTGAGGCTCACCTGGCTTCTGGGGTTTCACACCTGCTCCAAAGCCTGGTGGAGAGACAGGCATCAGGTGAGGGACCCAAGCCCCACCCCTGCACCTCCCCAGAACCCTGGCCTACCCATACCTGGTCCGTAGCCATTTTGAGCTGCAGGACCTGTGGAGAGACGGTGGGGGAATGATAAAGCTGGCTGTGGCCTACGGGGGTCCCTTGTCTTGCCTCCAACTCCTCCCCCATGTTCCTTGGTGCCCCTGACACCCTCGACTCCTGAAGCTGGTAGTGTCCCTCTTCTTGGAGTCATGCACAGAACCCTGCTCAATGCACTCATTATTAAGGGAGGTGGTTAAAGAGAGAGAGACCCGAGAGGGATGCGCGGGGACAGGATGGCTGTCCTCTCGGCCCTTTCTAGCCCTGGCGAGACAGAGAGGCTCACAAAACCTCTGCCAGGCCTCCCAGCTCTTCCTTCTCTTCTTCCCCATCCCTCAGGACCCTGGCCCAGCTCCCTCACCCAATCCAGACAATCCCAGTCCATTTCCATTATCGGATCTTGGGGACCAAACTGGGCTGGCCTGAGGGGCAGTGTGTAGGTGGGTTCAGTAAAATCAAGACAGAGTCAGGTAGCCTCAGAGTGGACGTGGGGGTGCCAGGGTCTTTCACCTCACCTGGTGTCTGAGGTTTCACTCTCCCTCCCAGGCCATTGGTCAATACCCCATCACCCCAAATCTGGACATCTAGTTCTCTGGGCCACAGCTTGCTCCAGGCCCTGCTCCAGCCCCTGCCCGTTTCTAACCCTCCCCTGTCTCTCTAAGAAGCCTGGTGTCCTGCCCCAGAGAAAGCTCATGCAGATCCTCGAGAGAGACAGGGATGCGAGTAGAAGGTGCCCTGGCTTCAGAGGGTACATGGATGAGAGACTAGACGACAGCAGGACTTACCGGGCTTCTGAGGCTTCATGCCCCCACCAAAGCCTGAAGGAGATTGGGGAGCAGGTGAGGGACCTGGGAGCCTCCTCTCAGGGTCTCCCAGGTTCTTACCAACGCCTACCTGCTCCATATCCATTCTGGGCTGCTGGGCCTGGGGGAAAGGGAGGGTGAGCTGAAAAGCACAGTGGTCTGGCTGAGTTGGGGGTAGGGTCCCACTCTTGGACCAAGCCAGAAAACTGTGTTGAAGAGGCTTCTGCCTAGAGCCCCTCAATTATTCACCAATCCTGCCCCTCCGAGGCCTGGGTGGGAGGCAGGAGGAGAAACCCAGACATAGACACACAGCCTCCCACTAGTCCTACCTGGCTGCACTCCCCACCTGTTCTTAAATCCTGGGGGCACATTTCCAAGTGGGGTGTCAATGGGGGGCAGGGAGCTCTGAGGTTTGAGAAGGTGGAGAAAGACAGGCAGGGTTGAGGCTCACCTGGCTTCTGGGGTTTCACACCTGCTCCAACGCCTGGTGGAGAGACAGGCAACAGGTGAGGGACCCAAGCCCCACCCCTGCACCTCCCCAGAACCCTGGCCTACCCATACCTGGTCCATAGCCATTTTGAGCTGCAGGGCCTGTGGAGAGACGGTGGGGGATTGATAAAGCTGGCTGTGGCCCACGGAGGTCCCTTGTCTTGCCTCCAACTCCTCCCCCATGGTCCTTGGTGCCCTTGACACCCTCGACTCCTGAAGCTGGTAGTGTCCCTCTTCTTGGAGTCATGCACAGAACCCTGCTCAGTGCACTCATTATTAAGGGAGGTGGTTCAAGCGAGAGCCCTGAGAGATATGAGGGGGGACAGGATGGCTGTCCCCAGCCCTTTCTAGCCCTGGGGAGACAGAGAGGCTCACAAAACCTCTGCCAGGCCTCCCAGCTCTTCCTTCTCTCCACCTTCCCCATCCCTCAGGACGTGGCCCAGCTCAGCTCACCCAGCCCGAGCAATCCCAGTCCATTTCCATTATCGTATCCTGGGGAGGAAACCTGGGCTGGCCTGAGGGGCAGTATGTGGTGGGGCTCAGTAAAGGGTGACAGAGATAGGCAGCCTCAGAGGCGAGGTGGGGGTGCCAGGGTTTCTCACCTCACCTGGTTTACTGAGGTTTCACTCCCCCTCCCAGGACATTGATCAATACCCCATCACCCCAAAACTGGACATCTAGTTCTCTTCGCCACAGCCTGCCCCAACACCTGCCCCAGTTCCTAACCCGGCACTCTTTCTCAGAAGCTAAGCTCCTGCCCCAGAGAAAGCTGATGCAGATCCTGAATGGAGACAGAAATGTGAGTATGGGTTGCTCTGGCTCCAGAGGTTACGTGATTAGAAAGACAAGACTAGAGCAGGACCCACCCAGCTTCTGGGCTTCATGCCCCCCCCCCAAAGCCTGAAGAAGATTGGGGAGCCGGTGAGGGACCTTTGAGCCCCCTCTCAGGGCCTCCGCCCTTTCCTATGCACTCCTACCTGCTCCATATCCATTCTGGGCTGCTGGGCCTGGGGAAAAGGGAGGGGTTTGGCTGAGGTGGAGGTAAGGTCTCTTCTCTTGGACCAAGCCAGAAAGCTTATATCCTAGAGGCTTCCCCCTACTGCCCCTCAATTATTCGCCAATGGTGCCCCTCCAAGGCCTGGTTGGGAGGCAGGAGAAGACAACGTAGACGCGGACACAAAGCCCCGCAACGGTCTCAACTGGCTGTGCTCGCACCCGGTTCCAAAATCTTGATGGGATATTTCCAAGTTGGGTGTGAATGGGGCGCAAGGAGCTCTGAGGTTTGAGAAGGTGGAGAAAGACAGGCAGGGTTGAGGCTCACCTGGCTTCTGGGGTTTCACACCTGCTCCAACGCCTGGTGGAGAGACAGGCATCAGGTGAGGGACCCAAGCCCCACCCCTGCACCTCCCCAGAACCCTGGCCTACCCATACCTGGTCCGTAGCCATTTTGAGCTGCAGGGCCTGTGGAGAGACGGTGGGGGAATGATAAAGCTGGCTGTGGCCTACGGGGGTCCCTTGTCTTGCCTCCAACTCCTCCCCCATGGTCCTTGGTGCCCCTGACACCCTCGACTCCTGAAGCTGGTAGTGTCCCTCTTCTTGGAGTCATGCACAGAACCCTGCTCAATGCACTCATTATTAAGGGAGGTGGTTAAAGAGAGAGAGACCCGAGAGGGATGCGCGGGGACAGGATGGCTGTCCTCTCGGCCCTTTCTAGCCCTGGCGAGACAGAGAGGCTCACAAAACCTCTGCCAGGCCTCCCAGCTCTTCCTTCTCTTCTTCCCCATCCCTCAGGACCCTGGCCCAGCTCCCTCACCCAATCCAGACAATCCCAGTCCATTTCCATTATCGGATCTTGGGGACCAAACTGGGCTGGCCTGAGGGGCAGTGTGTAGGTGGGTTCAGTAAAATCAAGACAGAGTCAGGTAGCCTCAGAGTGGACGTGGGGGTGCCAGGGTCTTTCACCTCACCTGGTGTCTGAGGTTTCACTCTCCCTCCCAGGCCATTGGTCAATACCCCATCACCCCAAATCTGGACATCTAGTTCTCTGGGCCACAGCTTGCTCCAGGCCCTGCTCCAGCCCCTGCCCGTTTCTAACCCTCCCCTGTCTCTCCAAGAAGCCTGGTGTCCTGCCCCAGAGAAAGCTCATGCAGATCCTCGAGAGAGACAGGGATGCGAGTAGAAGGTGCCCTGGCTTCAGAGGGTACATGGATGAGAGACTAGACGACAGCAGGACTTACCGGGCTTCTGAGGCTTCATGCCCCCACCAAAGCCTGAAGGAGATTGGGGAGCAGGTGAGGGACCTGGGAGCCTCCTCTCAGGGTCTCCCAGGTTCTTACCAACGCCTACCTGCTCCATATCCATTCTGGGCTGCTGGGCCTGGGGGAAAGGGAGGGTGAGCTGAAAAGCACAGTGGTCTGGCTGAGTTGGGGGTAGGGTCCCACTCTTGGACCAAGCCAGAAAACTGTGTTGAAGAGGCTTCTGCCTAGAGCCCCTCAATTATTCACCAATCCTGCCCCTCCGAGGCCTGGGTGGGAGGCAGGAGGAGAAACCCAGACATAGACACACAGCCTCCCACTAGTCCTACCTGGCTGCACTCCCCACCTGTTCTTAAATCCTGGGGGCACATTTCCAAGTGGGGTGTCAATGGGGGGCAGGGAGCTCTGAGGTTTGAGAAGGTGGAGAAAGACAGGCAGGGTTGAGGCTCACCTGGCTTCTGGGGTTTCACACCTGCTCCAACGCCTGGTGGAGAGACAGGCAACAGGTGAGGGACCCAAGCCCCACCCCTGCACCTCCCCAGAACCCTGGCCTACCCATACCTGGTCCATAGCCATTTTGAGCTGCAGGGCCTGTGGAGAGACGGTGGGGGATTGATAAAGCTGGCTGTGGCCCACGGAGGTCCCTTGTCTTGCCTCCAACTCCTCCCCCATGGTCCTTGGTGCCCTTGACACCCTCGACTCCTGAAGCTGGTAGTGTCCCTCTTCTTGGAGTCATGCACAGAACCCTGCTCAGTGCACTCATTATTAAGGGAGGTGGTTCAAGCGAGAGCCCTGAGAGATATGAGGGGGGACAGGATGGCTGTCCCCAGCCCTTTCTAGCCCTGGGGAGACAGAGAGGCTCACAAAACCTCTGCCAGGCCTCCCAGCTCTTCCTTCTCTCCACCTTCCCCATCCCTCAGGACGTGGCCCAGCTCAGCTCACCCAGCCCGAGCAATCCCAGTCCATTTCCATTATCGTATCCTGGGGAGGAAACCTGGGCTGGCCTGAGGGGCAGTATGTGGTGGGGCTCAGTAAAGGGTAACAGAGATAGGCAGCCTCAGAGGCGAGGTGGGGGTGCCAGGGTTTGTCACCTCACCTGGTTTACTGAGGTTTCACTCCCCCTCCCAGGACATTGATCAATACCCCATCACCCCAAAACTGGACATCTAGTTCTCTTCGCCACAGCCTGCCCCAACACCTGCCCCAGTTCCTAACCCGGCACTCTTTCTCAGAAGCTAAGCTCCTGCCCCAGAGAAAGCTGATGCAGATCCTGAATGGAGACAGAAATGTGAGTATGGGTTGCTCTGGCTCCAGAGGTTACGTGATTAGAAAGACAAGACTAGAGCAGGACCCACCCAGCTTCTGGGCTTCATGCCCCCCCCCCAAAGCCTGAAGAAGATTGGGGAGCCGGTGAGGGACCTTTGAGCCCCCTCTCAGGGCCTCCGCCCTTTCCTATGCACTCCTACCTGCTCCATATCCATTCTGGGCTGCTGGGCCTGGGGAAAAAGGAGGGGTTTGGCTGAGGTGGAGGTAAGGTCTCTTCTCTTGGACCAAGCCAGAAAGCTTATATCCTAGAGGCTTCCCCCTACTGCCCCTCAATTATTCGCCAATGGTGCCCCTCCAAGGCCTGGTTGGGAGGCAGGAGAAGACAACGTAGACGCGGACACAAAGCCCCGCAACGGTCTCAACTGGCTGTGCTCGCACCCGGTTCCAAAATCTTGATGGGATATTTCCAAGTTGGGTGTGAATGGGGCGCAAGGAGCTCTGAGGTTTGAGAAGGTGGAGAAAGACTGGCAGGGTTGAGGCTCACCTGGCTTCTGGGGTTTCACACCTGCTCCAAAGCCTGGTGGAGAGACAGGCATCAGGTGAGGGACCCAAGCCCCACCCCTGCACCTCCCCAGAACCCTGGCCTACCCATACCTGGTCCGTAGCCATTTTGAGCTGCAGGGCCTGTGGAGAGACGGTGGGGGAATGATAAAGCTGGCTGTGGCCTACGGGGGTCCCTTGTCTTGCCTCCAACTCCTCCCCCATGGTCCTTGGTGCCCCTGACACCCTCGACTCCTGAAGCTGGTAGTGTCCCTCTTCTTGGAGTCATGCACAGAACCCTGCTCAATGCACTCATTATTAAGGGAGGTGGTTAAAGAGAGAGAGACCCGAGAGGGATGCGCGGGGACAGGATGGCTGTCCTCTCGGCCCTTTCTAGCCCTGGCGAGACAGAGAGGCTCACAAAACCTCTGCCAGGCCTCCCAGCTCTTCCTTCTCTTCTTCCCCATCCCTCAGGACCCTGGCCCAGCTCCCTCACCCAATCCAGACAATCCCAGTCCATTTCCATTATCGGATCTTGGGGACCAAACTGGGCTGGCCTGAGGGGCAGTGTGTAGGTGGGTTCAGTAAAATCAAGACAGAGTCAGGTAGCCTCAGAGTGGACGTGGGGGTGCCAGGGTCTTTCACCTCACCTGGTGTCTGAGGTTTCACTCTCCCTCCCAGGCCATTGGTCAATACCCCATCACCCCAAATCTGGACATCTAGTTCTCTGGGCCACAGCTTGCTCCAGGCCCTGCTCCAGCCCCTGCCCGTTTCTAACCCTCCCCTGTCTCTCTAAGAAGCCTGGTGTCCTGCCCCAGAGAAAGCTCATGCAGATCCTCGAGAGAGACAGGGATGCGAGTAGAAGGTGCCCTGGCTTCAGAGGGTACATGGATGAGAGACTAGACGACAGCAGGACTTACCGGGCTTCTGAGGCTTCATGCCCCCACCAAAGCCTGAAGGAGATTGGGGAGCAGGTGAGGGACCTGGGAGCCTCCTCTCAGGGTCTCCCAGGTTCTTACCAACGCCTACCTGCTCCATATCCATTCTGGGCTGCTGGGCCTGGGGGAAAGGGAGGGTGAGCTGAAAAGCACAGTGGTCTGGCTGAGTTGGGGGTAGGGTCCCACTCTTGGACCAAGCCAGAAAACTGTGTTGAAGAGGCTTCTGCCTAGAGCCCCTCAATTATTCACCAATCCTGCCCCTCCGAGGCCTGGGTGGGAGGCAGGAGGAGAAACCCAGACATAGACACACAGCCTCCCACTAGTCCTACCTGGCTGCACTCCCCACCTGTTCTTAAATCCTGGGGGCACATTTCCAAGTGGGGTGTCAATGGGGGGCAGGGAGCTCTGAGGTTTGAGAAGGTGGAGAAAGACAGGCAGGGTTGAGGCTCACCTGGCTTCTGGGGTTTCACACCTGCTCCAACGCCTGGTGGAGAGACAGGCAACAGGTGAGGGACCCAAGCCCCACCCCTGCACCTCCCCAGAACCCTGGCCTACCCATACCTGGTCCATAGCCATTTTGAGCTGCAGGGCCTGTGGAGAGACGGTGGGGGATTGATAAAGCTGGCTGTGGCCCACGGAGGTCCCTTGTCTTGCCTCCAACTCCTCCCCCATGGTCCTTGGTGCCCTTGACACCCTCGACTCCTGAAGCTGGTAGTGTCCCTCTTCTTGGAGTCATGCACAGAACCCTGCTCAGTGCACTCATTATTAAGGGAGGTGGTTCAAGCGAGAGCCCTGAGAGATATGAGGGGGGACAGGATGGCTGTCCCCAGCCCTTTCTAGCCCTGGGGAGACAGAGAGGCTCACAAAACCTCTGCCAGGCCTCCCAGCTCTTCCTTCTCTCCACCTTCCCCATCCCTCAGGACGTGGCCCAGCTCAGCTCACCCAGCCCGAGCAATCCCAGTCCATTTCCATTATCGTATCCTGGGGAAGAAACCTGGGCTGGCCTGAGGGGCAGTATGTGGAGGGGCTCAGTAAAGGGTGACAGAGATAGGCAGCCTCAGAGGCGAGGTGGGGGTGCCAGGGTTTCTCACCTCACCTGGTTTACTGAGGTTTCACTCCCCCTCCCAGGACATTGATCAATACCCCATCACCCCAAAACTGGACATGTAGTTCTCTTCGCCACAGCCTGCCCCAACACCTGCCCCAGTTCCTAACCCGGCACTCTTTCTCAGAAGCTAAGCTCCTGCCCCAGAGAAAGCTGATGCAGATCCTGAATGGAGACAGAAATGTGAGTATGGGTTGCTCTGGCTCCAGAGGTTACGTGATTAGAAAGACAAGACTAGAGCAGGACCCACCCAGCTTCTGGGCTTCATGCCCCCCCCCCAAAGCCTGAAGAAGATTGGGGAGCCGGTGAGGGACCTTTGAGCCCCCTCTCAGTGCCTCCGCCCTTTCCTATGCACTCCTACCTGCTCCATATCCATTCTGGGCTGCTGGGCCTGGGGAAAAAGGAGGGGTTTGGCTGAGGTGGAGGTAAGGTCTCTTCTCTTGGACCAAGCCAGAAAGCTTATATCCTAGAGGCTTCCCCCTACTGCCCCTCAATTATTCGCCAATGGTGCCCCTCCAAGGCCTGGTTGGGAGGCAGGAGAAGACAACGTAGACGCGGACACAAAGCCCCGCAACGGTCTCAACTGGCTGTGCTCGCACCCGGTTCCAAAATCTTGATGGGATATTTCCAAGTTGGGTGTGAATGGGGCGCAAGGAGCTCTGAGGTTTGAGAAGGTGGAGAAAGACAGGCAGGGTTGAGGCTCACCTGGCTTCTGGGGTTTCACACCTGCTCCAACGCCTGGTGGAGAGACAGGCATCAGGTGAGGGACCCAAGCCCCACCCCTGCACCTCCCCAGAACCCTGGCCTACCCATACCTGGTCCGTAGCCATTTTGAGCTGCAGGGCCTGTGGAGAGACGGTGGGGGAATGATAAAGCTGGCTGTGGCCTACGGGGGTCCCTTGTCTTGCCTCCAACTCCTCCCCCATGGTCCTTGGTGCCCCTGACACCCTCGACTCCTGAAGCTGGTAGTGTCCCTCTTCTTGGAGTCATGCACAGAACCCTGCTCAATGCACTCATTATTAAGGGAGGTGGTTAAAGAGAGAGAGACCCGAGAGGGATGCGCGGGGACAGGATGGCTGTCCTCTCGGCCCTTTCTAGCCCTGGCGAGACAGAGAGGCTCACAAAACCTCTGCCAGGCCTCCCAGCTCTTCCTTCTCTTCTTCCCCATCCCTCAGGACCCTGGCCCAGCTCCCTCACCCAATCCAGACAATCCCAGTCCATTTCCATTATCGGATCTTGGGGACCAAACTGGGCTGGCCTGAGGGGCAGTGTGTAGGTGGGTTCAGTAAAATCAAGACAGAGTCAGGTAGCCTCAGAGTGGACGTGGGGGTGCCAGGGTCTTTCACCTCACCTGGTGTCTGAGGTTTCACTCTCCCTCCCAGGCCATTGGTCAATACCCCATCACCCCAAATCTGGACATCTAGTTCTCTGGGCCACAGCTTGCTCCAGGCCCTGCTCCAGCCCCTGCCCGTTTCTAACCCTCCCCTGTCTCTCTAAGAAGCCTGGTGTCCTGCCCCAGAGAAAGCTCATGCAGATCCTCGAGAGAGACAGGGATGCGAGTAGAAGGTGCCCTGGCTTCAGAGGGTACATGGATGAGAGACTAGACGACAGCAGGACTTACCGGGCTTCTGAGGCTTCATGCCCCCACCAAAGCCTGAAGGAGATTGGGGAGCAGGTGAGGGACCTGGGAGCCTCCTCTCAGGGTCTCCCAGGTTCTTACCAACGCCTACCTGCTCCATATCCATTCTGGGCTGCTGGGCCTGGGGAAAGGGAGGGTGAGCTGAAAAGCACAGTGGTCTGGCTGAGTTGGGGGTAGGGTCCCACTCTTGGACCAAGCCAGAAAACTGTGTTGAAGAGGCTTCTGCCTAGAGCCCCTCAATTATTCACCAATCCTGCCCCTCCGAGGCCTGGGTGGGAGGCAGGAGGAGAAACCCAGACATAGACACACAGCCTCCCACTAGTCCTACCTAGCTGCACTCCCCACCTGTTCTTAAATCCTGGGGGCACATTTCCAAGTGGGGTGTCAGTGGGGGGCAGGGAGCTCTGAGGTTTGAGAAGGTGGAGAAAGACAGGCAGGGTTGAGGCTCACCTGGCTTCTGGGGTTTCACACCTGCTCCAACGCCTGGTGGAGAGACAGGCAACAGGTGAGGGACCCAAGCCCCACCCCTGCACCTCCCCAGAACCCTGGCCTACCCATACCTGGTCCATAGCCATTTTGAGCTGCAGGGCCTGTGGAGAGACGGTGGGGGATTGATAAAGCTGGCTGTGGCCCACGGAGGTCCCTTGTCTTGCCTCCAACTCCTCCCCCATGGTCCTTGGTGCCCTTGACACCCTCGACTCCTGAAGCTGGTAGTGTCCCTCTTCTTGGAGTCATGCACAGAACCCTGCTCAGTGCACTCATTATTAAGGGAGGTGGTTCAAGCGAGAGCCCTGAGAGATATGAGGGGGGACAGGATGGCTGTCCCCAGCCCTTTCTAGCCCTGGGGAGACAGAGAGGCTCACAAAACCTCTGCCAGGCCTCCCAGCTCTTCCTTCTCTCCACCTTCCCCATCCCTCAGGACGTGGCCCAGCTCAGCTCACCCAGCCCGAGCAATCCCAGTCCATTTCCATTATCGTATCCTGGGGAAGAAACCTGGGCTGGCCTGAGGGGCAGTATGTGGAGGGGCTCAGTAAAGGGTGACAGAGATAGGCAGCCTCAGAGGCGAGGTGGGGGTGCCAGGGTTTCTCACCTCACCTGGTTTACTGAGGTTTCACTCCCCCTCCCAGGACATTGATCAATACCCCATCACCCCAAAACTGGACATCTAGTTCTCTTCGCCACAGCCTGCCCCAACACCTGCCCCAGTTCCTAACCCGGCACTCTTTCTCAGAAGCTAAGCTCCTGCCCCAGAGAAAGCTGATGCAGATCCTGAATGGAGACAGAAATGTGAGTATGGGTTGCTCTGGCTCCAGAGGTTACGTGATTAGAAAGACAAGACTAGAGCAGGACCCACCCAGCTTCTGGGCTTCATGCCCCCCCCCCCCCGAAAGCCTGAAGAAGATTGGGGAGCCAGTGAGGGACCTTTGAGCCCCCTCTCAGGGCCTCCGCCCTTTCCTATGCACTCCTACCTGCTCCATATCCATTCTGGGCTGCTGGGCCTGGGGAAAAAGGAGGGGTTTGGCTGAGGTGGAGGTAAGGTCTCTTCTCTTGGACCAAGCCAGAAAGCTTATATCCTAGAGGCTTCCCCCTACTGCCCCTCAATTATTCGCCAATGGTGCCCCTCCAAGGCCTGGTTGGGAGGCAGGAGAAGACAACGTAGACGCGGACACAAAGCCCCGCAACGGTCTCAACTGGCTGTGCTCGCACCCGGTTCCAAAATCTTGATGGGATATTTCCAAGTTGGGTGTGAATGGGGCGCAAGGAGATCTGAGGTTTGAGAAGGTGGAGAAAGACAGGCAGGGTTGAGGCTCACCTGGCTTCTGGGGTTTCACACCTGCTCCAACGCCTGGTGGAGAGACAGGCATCAGGTGAGGGACCCAAGCCCCACCCCTGCACCTCCCCAGAACCCTGGCCTACCCATACCTGGTCCGTAGCCATTTTGAGCTGCAGGGCCTGTGGAGAGACGGTGGGGGAATGATAAAGCTGGCTGTGGCCTACGGGGGTCCCTTGTCTTGCCTCCAACTCCTCCCCCTTGGTCCTTGGTGCCCCTGACACCCTCGACTCCTGAAGCTGGTAGTGTCCCTCTTCTTGGAGTCATGCACAGAACCCTGCTCAATGCACTCATTATTAAGGGAGGTGGTTAAAGAGAGAGAGACCCGAGAGGGATGCGCGGGGACAGGATGGCTGTCCTCTCGGCCCTTTCTAGCCCTGGCGAGACAGAGAGGCTCACAAAACCTCTGCCAGGCCTCCCAGCTCTTCCTTCTCTTCTTCCCCATCCCTCAGGACCCTGGCCCAGCTCCCTCACCCAATCCAGACAATCCCAGTCCATTTCCATTATCGGATCTTGGGGACCAAACTGGGCTGGCCTGAGGGGCAGTGTGTAGGTGGGTTCAGTAAAATCAAGACAGAGTCAGGTAGCCTCAGAGTGGACGTGGGGGTGCCAGGGTCTTTCACCTCACCTGGTGTCTGAGGTTTCACTCTCCCTCCCAGGCCATTGGTCAATACCCCATCACCCCAAATCTGGACATCTAGTTCTCTGGGCCACAGCTTGCTCCAGGCCCTGCTCCAGCCCCTGCCCGTTTCTAACCCTCCCCTGTCTCTCTAAGAAGCCTGGTGTCCTGCCCCAGAGAAAGCTCATGCAGATCCTCGAGAGAGACAGGGATGCGAGTAGAAGGTGCCCTGGCTTCAGAGGGTACATGGATGAGAGACTAGACGACAGCAGGACTTACCGGGCTTCTGAGGCTTCATGCCCCCACCAAAGCCTGAAGGAGATTGGGGAGCAGGTGAGGGACCTGGGAGCCTCCTCTCAGGGTCTCCCAGGTTCTTACCAACGCCTACCTGCTCCATATCCATTCTGGGCTGCTGGGCCTGGGGGAAAGGGAGGGTGAGCTGAAAAGCACAGTGGTCTGGCTGAGTTGGGGGTAGGGTCCCACTCTTGGACCAAGCCAGAAAACTGTGTTGAAGAGGCTTCTGCCTAGAGCCCCTCAATTATTCACCAATCCTGCCCCTCCGAGGCCTGGGTGGGAGGCAGGAGGAGAAACCCAGACATAGACACACAGCCTCCCACTAGTCCTACCTAGCTGCACTCCCCACCTGTTCCTAAATCCTGGGGGCACATTTCCAAGTGGGGTGTCAATGGGGGGCAGGGAGCTCTGAGGTTTGAGAAGGTGGAGAAAGACAGGCAGGGTTGAGGCTCACCTGGCTTCTGGGGTTTCACACCTGCTCCAACGCCTGGTGGAGAGACAGGCAACAGGTGAGGGACCCAAGCCCCACCCCTGCACCTCCCCAGAACCCTGGCCTACCCATACCTGGTCCATAGCCATTTTGAGCTGCAGGGCCTGTGGAGAGACGGTGGGGGATTGATAAAGCTGGCTGTGGCCCACGGAGGTCCCTTGTCTTGCCTCCAACTCCTCCCCCATGGTCCTTGGTGCCCTTGACACCCTCGACTCCTGAAGCTGGTAGTGTCCCTCTTCTTGGAGTCATGCACAGAACCCTGCTCAGTGCACTCATTATTAAGGGAGGTGGTTCAAGCGAGAGCCCTGAGAGATATGAGGGGGGACAGGATGGCTGTCCCCAGCCCTTTCTAGCCCTGGGGAGACAGAGAGGCTCACAAAACCTCTGCCAGGCCTCCCAGCTCTTCCTTCTCTCCACCTTCCCCATCCCTCAGGACGTGGCCCAGCTCAGCTCACCCAGCCCGAGCAATCCCAGTCCATTTCCATTATCGTATCCTGGGGAAGAAACCTGGGCTGGCCTGAGGGGCAGTATGTGGAGGGGCTCAGTAAAGGGTGACAGAGATAGGCAGCCTCAGAGGCGAGGTGGGGGTGCCAGGGTTTCTCACCTCACCTGGTTTACTGAGGTTTCACTCCCCCTCCCAGGACATTGATCAATACCCCATCACCCCAAAACTGGAGATGTAGTTCTCTTCGCCACAGCCTGCCCCAACACCTGCCCCAGTTCCTAACCCGGCACTCTTTCTCAGAAGCTAAGCTCCTGCCCCAGAGAAAGCTGATGCAGATCCTGAATGGAGACAGAAATGTGAGTATGGGTTGCTCTGGCTCCAGAGGTTACGTGATTAGAAAGACAAGACTAGAGCAGGACCCACCCAGCTTCTGGGCTTCATGCCGCCCCCCCAAAGCCTGAAGAAGATTGGGGAGCCGGTGAGGGACCTTTGAGCCCCCTCTCAGGGCCTCCGCCCTTTCCTATGCACTCCTACCTGCTCCATATCCATTCTGGGCTGCTGGGCCTGGGGAAAAAGGAGGGGTTTGGCTGAGGTGGAGGTAAGGTCTCTTCTCTTGGACCAAGCCAGAAAGCTTATATCCTAGAGGCTTCCCCCTACTGCCCCTCAATTATTCGCCAATGGTGCCCCTCCAAGGCCTGGTTGGGAGGCAGGAGAAGACAACGTAGACGCGGACACATAGCCCCGCAGCGGTCTCAACTGGCTGTGCTCGCACCCGGTTCCAAAATCTTGATGGGATATTTCCAAGTTGGGTGTGAATGGGGCGCAAGGAGCTCTGAGGTTTGAGAAGGTGGAGAAAGACAGGCAGGGTTGAGGCTCACCTGGCTTCTGGGGTTTCACACCTGCTCCAACGCCTGGTGGAGAGACAGGCATCAGGTGAGGGACCCAAGCCCCACCCCTGCACCTCCCCAGAACCCTGGCCTACCCATACCTGGTCCATAGCCATTTTGAGCTGCAGGGCCTGTGGAGAGACGGTGGGGGAATGATAAAGCTGGCTGTGGCCTACGGGGGTCCCTTGTCTTGCCTCCAACTCCTCCCCCATGGTCCTTGGTGCCCCTGACACCCTCGACTCCTGAAGCTGGTAGTGTCCCTCTTCTTGGAGTCATGCACAGAACCCTGCTCAATGCACTCATTATTAAGGAGGTGGTTAAAGAGAGAGAGACCCGAGAGGGATGCGCGGGGACAGGATGGCTGTCCTCTCGGCCCTTTCTAGCCCTGGCGAGACAGAGAGGCTCACAAAACCTCTGCCAGGCCTCCCAGCTCTTCCTTCTCTTCTTCCCCATCCCTCAGGACCCTGGCCCAGCTCCCTCACCCAATCCAGACAATCCCAGTCCATTTCCATTATCGGATCTTGGGGACCAAACTGGGCTGGCCTGAGGGGCAGTGTGTAGGTGGGTTCAGTAAAATCAAGACAGAGTCAGGTAGCCTCAGAGTGGACGTGGGGGTGCCAGGGTCTTTCACCTCACCTGGTGTCTGAGGTTTCACTCTCCCTCCCAGGCCATTGGTCAATACCCCATCACCCCAAATCTGGACATCTAGTTCTCTGGGCCACAGCTTGCTCCAGGCCCTGCTCCAGCCCCTGCCCGTTTCTAACCCTCCCCTGTCTCTCTAAGAAGCCTGGTGTCCTGCCCCAGAGAAAGCTCATGCAGATCCTCGAGAGAGACAGGGATGCGAGTAGAAGGTGCCCTGGCTTCAGAGGGTACATGGATGAGAGACTAGACGACAGCAGGACTTACCGGGCTTCTGAGGCTTCATGCCCCCACCAAAGCCTGAAGGAGATTGGGGAGCAGGTGAGGGACCTGGGAGCCTCCTCTCAGGGTCTCCCAGGTTCTTACCAACGCCTACCTGCTCCATATCCATTCTGGGCTGCTGGGCCTGGGGGAAAGGGAGGGTGAGCTGAAAAGCACAGTGGTCTGCCTGAGTTGGGGGTAGGGTCCCACTCTTGGACCAAGCCAGAAAACTGTGTTGAAGAGGCTTCTGCCTAGAGCCCCTCAATTATTCACCAATCCTGCCCCTCCGAGGCCTGGGTGGGAGGCAGGAGGAGAAACCCAGACATAGACACACAGCCTCCCACTAGTCCTACCTAGCTGCACTCCCCACCTGTTCTTAAATCCTGGGGGCACATTTCCAAGTGGGGTGTCAATGGGGGGCAGGGAGCTCTGAGGTTTGAGAAGGTGGAGAAAGACAGGCAGGGTTGAGGCTCACCTGGCTTCTGGGGTTTCACACCTGCTCCAACGCCTGGTGGAGAGACAGGCAACAGGTGAGGGACCCAAGCCCCACCCCTGCACCTCCCCAGAACCCTGGCCTACCCATACCTGGTCCATAGCCATTTTGAGCTGCAGGGCCTGTGGAGAGACGGTGGGGGATTGATAAAGCTGGCTGTGGCCCACGGAGGTCCCTTGTCTTGCCTCCAACTCCTCCCCCATGGTCCTTGGTGCCCTTGACACCCTCGACTCCTGAAGCTGGTAGTGTCCCTCTTCTTGGAGTCATGCACAGAACCCTGCTCAGTGCACTCATTATTAAGGGAGGTGGTTCAAGCAAGAGCCCTGAGAGATATGAGGGGGGACAGGATGGCTGTCCCCAGCCCTTTCTAGTCCTGGGGAGACAGAGAGGCTCACAAAACCTCTGCCAGGCCTCCCAGCTCTTCCTTCTCTCCACCTTCCCCATCCCTCAGGACGTGGCCCAGCTCAGCTCACCCAGCCCGAGCAATCCCAGTCCATTTCCATTATCGTATCCTGGGGAAGAAACCTGGGCTGGCCTGAGGGGCAGTATGTGGAGGGGCTCAGTAAAGGGTGACAGAGATAGGCAGCCTCAGAGGCGAGGTGGGGGTGCCAGGGTTTCTCACCTCACCTGGTTTACTGAGGTTTCACTCCCCCTCCCAGGACATTGATCAATACCCCATCACCCCAAAACTGGACATCTAGTTCTCTTCGCCACAGCCTGCCCCAACACCTGCCCCAGTTCCTAACCCGGCACTCTTTCTCAGAAGCTAAGCTCCTGCCCCAGAGAAAGCTGATGCAGATCCTGAATGGAGACAGAAATGTGAGTATGGGTTGCTCTGGCTCCAGAGGTTACGTGATTAGAAAGACAAGACTAGAGCAGGACCCACCCAGCTTCTGGGCTTCATGCCCCCCCCCCCAAAGCCTGAAGAAGATTGGGGAGCCGGTGAGGGACCTTTGAGCCCCCTCTCAGGGCCTCCGCCCTTTCCTATGCACTCCTACCTGCTCCATATCCATTCTGGGCTGCTGGGCCTGGGGAAAAGGGAGGGGTTTGGCTGAGGTGGAGGTAAGGTCTCTTCTCTTGGACCAAGCCAGAAAGCTTATATCCTAGAGGCTTCCCCCTACTGCCCCTCAATTATTCGCCAATGGTGCCCCTCCAAGGCCTGGTTGGGAGGCAGCAGAAGACAACGTAGACGCGGACACATAGCCCCGCATCGCACCCGGTTCCAAAATCTTGATGGGATATTTCCAAGTTGGGTGTGAATGGGGCGCAAGGAGCTCTGAGGTTTGAGAAGGTGGAGAAAGACAGGGTTGAGGCTCACCTGGCTTCTGGGGTTTCACACCTGCTCCAACGCCTGGTGGAGAGACAGGCATCAGGTGAGGGACCCAAGCCCCACCCCTGCACCTCCCCAGAACCCTGGCCTACCCATACCTGGTCCGTAGCCATTTTGTGCTGCAGGGCCTGTGGAGAGACGGTGGGGGAATGATAAAGCTGGCTGTGGCCTACGGGGGTCCCTTGTCTTGCCTCCAACTCCTCCCCCATGGTCCTTGGTGCCCCTGACACCCTCGACTCCTGAAGCTGGTAGTGTCCCTCTTCTTGGAGTCATGCACAGAACCCTGCTCAATGCACTCATTTTTAAGGGAGGTGGTTAAAGAGATAGACCCGAGAGAGATGCGCGGGGACAGGATGGCTGTCCTCTCGGCCCTTTCTAGCCCTGGGGAGACAGAGAGGCTCACAAAACCTCTGCCAGGCCTCCCAGCTCTTCCTTCTCTTCTTCTTCCCCATCCCTCAGGACCCTGGCCCAGCTCCCTCACCCAATCCAGACAATCCCAGTCCATTTCCATTATCGGATCCTGGGGACCAAACTGGGCTGGCCTGAGGGGCAGTGTGTAGGTGGGTTCAGTAAAATCAAGACAGAGTCAGGTAGCCTCAGAGTGGACGTGGGGGTGCCAGGGTCTTTCACCTCACCTGGTGTCTGAGGTTTCACTCTCCCTCCCAGGCCATTGGTCAATACCCCATCACCCCAAATCTGGACATCTAGTTCTCTGGGCCACAGCTTGCTCCAGGCCCTGCTCCAGCCCCTGCCTGTTTCTAACCCTCCCCTGTCTCTCTAAGAAGCCTGGTGTCCTGCCCCAGAGAAAGCTCATGCAGATCCTCGAGAGAGACAGGGATGCGAGTAGAAGGTGCCCTGGCTTCAGAGGGTACATGGATGAGAGACTAGACGACAGCAGGACTTACCGGGCTTCTGAGGCTTCATGCCCCCACCAAAGCCTGAAGGAGATTGGGGAGCAGGTGAGGGACCTGGGAGCCTCCTCTCAGGGTCTCCCAGGTTCTTACCAACGCCTACCTGCTCCATATCCATTCTGGGCTGCTGGGCCTAGAGGAAAGGGAGGGTGAGCTGAAAAGCACAGTGGTCTGCCTGAGTTGGGGGTAGGGTCCCACTCTTGGACCAAGCCAGAAAACTGTGTTGAAGAGGCTTCTGCCTAGAGCCCCTCAATTATTCACCAATCCTGCCCCTCCGAGGCCTGGGTGGGAGGCAGGAGGAGAAACCCAGGCATAGACACACAGCCTCCCACTAGTCCTACCTAGCTGCACTCCCCACCTGTTCTTAAATCCTGGGGGCACATTTCCAAGTGGGGTGTCAATGGGGGGCAGGGAGCTCTGAGGTTTGAGAAGGTGGAGAAAGACAGGCAGGGTTGAGGCTCACCTGGCTTCTGGGGTTTCACACCTGCTCCAACGCCTGGTGGAGAGACAGGCATCAGGTGAGGGACCCAAGCCCCACCCCTGCACCTCCCCAGAACCCTGGCCTACCCATACCTGGTCCATAGCCATTTTGAGCTGCAGGGCCTGTGGAGAGACGGTGGGGGAATGATAAAGCTGGCTGTGGCCTACGGGGGTCCCTTGTCTTGCCTCCAACTCCTCCCCCATGGTCCTTGGTGCCCCTGACACCCTCGACTCCTGAAGCTGGTAGTGTCCCTCTTCTTGGAGTCATGCACAGAACCCTGCTCAGTGCACTCATTATTAAGGGAGGTGGTTAAAGAGAGAGACCCGAGAGAGATGAGCGGGGACAGGATGGCTGTCCTCTTGGCCCTTTCTAGCCCTGGCGAGACAGAGAGGCTCACAAAACCTCTGCCAGGCCTCCCAGCTCTTCCTTCTCTCCTTCTTCCTTATCCCTCAGGACCCTGGCTTAACTCTGCTCACTCAGCCCAGACAATCCCAGTCCATTTCCAGTATCGGATCCTGGGGCGGAAAACTGGGCTGGCATGAGACGCAGAGTTTGGATTGGTTCAGTAAAGGCAGGACATGGTCAGATTGCCTCAGAGATAAAGTGGAGGTTCCTGGGGGTCTTTCCCTTCACCTTGCTTCTGAGCTTCTCCTCCCTCCTTCATGCCTGATGCCAATACCTCGTTTTCTCACTACTGAGCACCTAATTTTCTGTGCCACCCCTGTCCCAGTTCCTAACTCTTGGTGTCCCTCTATGAAGCCTGGGTCCTGCTGCAGAGAAAGCTGATGCAGATCCTAGAGAGACAGCGATGTGAGTAGGGGGTACCCTGCTTCAGAGGTATGTGAATAGAGGGACAAGACTACAGCAGGACTTACCGAGCTTCTGGGGCTTTATGCCCCCCCCAAGGCCTGAAGAAGTTTTGAGAGCAGGTGAGGGACCTGGGAGCCCCCTCTCAGGGCCTCCCCAGGTTCTCACCCATTTCTACCTGCTCCATATCCATTCTGGGCTGCTGGGCCTGGGAAAAAGGGATGGTGAGCTGAAAAGGCTAGGCGTCTGGCTGACGTGGAAGTAAGGTCCCACTCTTGGACCAAGCCAGAAAGCTGGTATCTAGTGGCTTCCTCCTAGTGCCCCTCCATTATTCGACAGTCCTGCCTCTCCATGGCCTGGGTGGGAGGTAGGAGAAGACACCTAGACACAGGCACACCGCTTGCACCAGTCTCACCTGGCTGGGTTCCCAGCCTGTTCCCAAATCCTCGTGGGACATTTCCAAGTGGGGGCTGTATGGGGGGCAAGGAGCTCTGTATTTTGAAGAGGTTGAGAAAGACAGGCAGGGTTGAAGCTCACCTGGCTGGGGTTTCACACCTGTTCCAACGCCTCCTTGAAAGACATGTAGCAGATTAGGGATCCAGGCCCCATGTCTGCACCTCCCCAGAACCCAGGCTTTCCCCTACCTTGTCCATAGCCATTTTGAGGTACAGGGCCTGGTGGAAGGAGAGGGGTGCTCTGGGTACTGGCCTCTTTCTGAGGCTCCATCCTAAATTGGCCCCTTTTGCTCTCACCCTGGACGTGGCCTCCCCAGGAAGTCTGTCTGGGTCCTAGACTCCCCTTGCCGTCCAGCTTTCCTCCAGAGCTTGAATGGCACACCTAGCTGCCTGGGGCTGCCTATTTGGGTGTCACTGCCAACAGCATGCCAAACAGCCAGGAGGGTGAACTCCTTGAGGACTCCTCACCAGCTGCGTGCCATCAGCATTAGCCCTGCCCCATGGCCTCCCAGCCATTCCCAATGCCTGCAAGCGCCTTGGTCCTCATTTTTCCAGTGGGCCCTGCCCTCTAGTGGGCATTCTGGCCTCTAGTTGTTTTCACAGTACTTTCCTGTCTGCCTCTGCCTGCCCACAAGCCCCAGACTCTGAGAGGGCCGGTCTCCAAAGTCTGGCCCCTGGCTGTTTGTTGAGTGAGTTTTTCTTGTGGGACACCAAGTAGGAGAGGCAGAGGTCTCACCTGGCTTCTGAGGTTTTAGTCCTCCGAGACCTAAGGAAGAGAAGGCACTGTTCATGAGTCCATGAGTCCATGAGTCTACCTCACTCCTCCTCTTCCCTTAGAACTAGGGTCTGGCACCCATATCAGCTATCCCCTCAGCGACACCCATACTCCTGAGCACCAGGGCCTTGCCTGGCTGGACTCCTGCTCCTGGGAAGGCCCCATTCCCGAATCCTGGGGAGACAGGGCAGGAGGGAGTAAGGAGAGATCTGGGACTTGAGGGGAGCAGACAGATAAGAAGATACCACACAGAGTGGGATTTACCTGTCTTCTGGTGTTTTCCATTTCCTCCATAGCCTGGAAAAGAGATGAGCATGTGAGAACCCCCATCTCTGGTTTTGCCCCAGAAATAGCCTCTACCCTTGGACTGCAGGCCGACGCTCTAACCGCTGAGCCAAACAGCCAGGGCACAGCTTCTGCCCTCATACACCAGCTGTCCCTTCTCTACCTGGCCCACAGCCATTCTGCACTGCAAGACCTGTTGAGGGGGAGGAGGACACAAAAGCTGGGTGCTGCTGACATGGAAATGGTCCCTGGCCTCTCCCACCCTCCTATAGACCTCTGGCCTTCCTGCCATTTGGCCTGGCTAGAGTCACAAAGGGAGGTAGGTGACTGTGGGGACCTGTGTCAGGGAAGGGGCTGGGAAGACTGAGGCAGTGAGGACCTGGAGCCCCAGACCCTTCCCCACAGCTGCCTTCCACTTCTAGCCCATACGACTTCCAGGTAGTATAACTCCTGCCGCTTTTTCCTGCTAGGTCAAGAAGTCCAGGGAGTGCAGCCTCAAGAACCAGGGTTTTTCACTCGCTGCTTAAACCCCCAGGACTTCAGCTCCCTTCTAGCCTCAGGATTTGCCTTCTCACTTTCTACCTCCCATGGGTTCCCCTGCCCCCACAGCCTTGACCACAGTCCTTGAGATGGCACTGGGCTTGTGTAGTTCTGGGCTTATGGGCTGAGCCTAGAGAGCTGTCAGCCCAGTTCAGGTTGACCAGCACAGTGTCTGCTGTGCCCAGCCGAGGCAGGTGAAATGAATGAGCCCCTCAGAGCCCCTCTGCTGGAACTGGGGTTGGGGAGGTATGCCCCGGATCCTGGCCTCTTTCTCCAAGCTCCCTTCCCCAGCCACTTTTCCAATGGGCCAGATACTGGAGAGAAACAAACAGCAGTGTAAGGAATAGGTCAGGAGAGGACAGGACAGGGATGGGTAGGGATAGAGTCAAGATGGTGGGACTGGCTCACCAGATTTCTGCAAGAGGTTGAGAAAGACAGGCAGGGTTGAAGCTCACCTGGCTGGGGTTTCATGCCCCCTCCCAAGCCTGGGGAAAGCCCAAGTACCACGGAACCATATGTGGACCCTACCCTCCAGAGATCAATTTTCTGCCCTCCTGATCACCTAGCTCCTCCCTCTTTTTCCTTCTTGGAACCCCAGTTTGGCCCAGGGGTCCTCACCTGGCTGGGCTTCGACTCCCTGGAAGACCCTGGCTCCCATCTTATTCCCGTTGCCAAATCCTGGGGAGACAGAGCAGGAAGGAGTTAAGGTTAGGCCAGGTGGCAGGGGGTGGACAGGGACATAGGGACAAAGTAGGGCTCACCTGGCTTTTGAGGTTTCACACCTCCTCCAATTCCTGAGAAAGAGATGGGGACCACATTAAGGAGCCTGGAGCTCCCTTAAACCCCCAAACTCAAGTATATGCCCCCCAGTTCTCACCCCCATCCCCTACCTGGTCCCTGGCCACCATTCGGAGCTGCAGGGCCTGTGGAGAGAGGGAGGGCAGAGGCTGGAGCTGGGCCAGTGTGATGCTGTTCTCAGGACAGGACCTCTGTGGCCAACTCTCCCCAACAGTTCTTCTCAGGGAGAAAGTTGTGAGAAGGGCCTGGAAGTCTGGAAGACCCTCCACAAGACCAGGCGGAAGCCATAGGATGGCCACAGCAGTCCAATGAAGGGAGCAGTCTCTGAGAGGGTAATAGTGCCAGAGCTTGGCACAGGGGAGAAGGTGGGGCTCTCCACTCACCTGGCTTCTGAGGTTTCATTCCCCCTCCCAGGCCTAGGAAGAGATAAAAAAAGAAGTTGACACTGATCCCCACCAGCCCCCCTAAAGAATGCAGATCATGTCCCTGAAACTCCCTTTTCCTTGCCTGCCCCTTCCTGTAGCCACCTGTCAGAGCTCCGCCCTCGGAAAAGTGCTGACTCCTAAACCGTTTCTGCTCCCAAATCCTGGGGATACAGAGGTGAGGGCTGTAAGCCCTGAGGTGGGCAGGTTTTGGCCACACAGAGGAACTGGGATGAAAATAGGCAGGGACCATGCCAGGATGGGGGTAGGTTCTCCTTACTGGACTTTGGAAGTTTCATTCCCCTTCCCAGACCTGCGCCTCCTGCCCTCCCCCAAGAACCCAACTCTCTCCCCTACCGGTTCCCTGATCCCAACTCTGACCCCAACCTTTTTCCTCCCTGAATGCCAGGGTGGTGCCCCAGGTATCCTCACCTGGCTGGGCTCCAAGCCCTGGGAAGGCCCCAGCTCCCAGTCCATTTCCATATCCTGGGGAGACAGAGCCAAAAGGAAGAATAAGGAGGAGGAGGTGCTGGGACTTGGAAGGGAACCAGAGAGATGGTGAGGTGGACAGAGGGATGGGTATAGAGAGCCGAGTCTCACCTGGCTTCTGTGGTTTCACACCCCCTCCAAAGCCTGGAGAGAGAGAGATGCAGTGGATGAGGGAACCCCAGAGACCCAGTCCCTTCCTAGGCTCCATGCTGAGCTGAAGGGTAGGGCAGGGGGCATTTAGGGTCCTAGCTGAGGTGGGGGTGAAGCAGGGGTACCCTGTTCTGCTGTCCTCAAACCAGACACCAGGAACTCTTATGGTCCTTCCCTCTGCCTCCAATGAGTCACCAGTTCTGCCCTGGGGAGCCTGGAAGAAGCTCCTAATGCTGACCCAACCAGCCCTATGCCCAACATGTCATACCCATACCTCTTCCCCCACCTTACCTGGCTGGGCTGCAGCACCTGGGAAGGCCCCTGCTCCTAGCCTGTTTCCATTCCCAAACCCTGGGGAGACAGAGCAAGAGGGGGTGAGGGAGAAGTAGGCAGTAATGTGGAGTCGGGGCTTAGAAATGGGGGAGACAGGCAGGGTGGGAGGGCTCACCTAGCTTGTGGGGTTTTAAACCCCCTCCAGTGCCTGAAAAGGAAATGGATCAAGTGAGGGTCCCAGGAGACCCCATTTCAGGGATGCCCCTAGAATACTGGCCCAATCCCCCCACACACATTCTGAGCCCACCTCTATCTGTTCTGTAGCCATTCTGAACAGGAGGGCCTGTGGGGAGAGGAGGAATGAACTGGGGAGGTTTGGGGTACTAGCTGGGGTGGGTGTGCAAGACCCTTGGACTCAGCCAGAAACAGCAAACCTGAAGGCTCCCAATCTACCCCTCTTCCCCCAGAATCATTCACCAACCTTGCTCCTCCCCTCTGAGGCCTGGGAGGGAACAGGGAGAGGACCCACCCAGACCCCATCACTCTCACCTGGCTGGACTCCCAGGCCATTCCTGTTCCCAAATCCTGGGAGGACAGATAGAGGTGAAGGGTATGAGAGAAAAATGGGGAGACAGACAGAGACAGCTGGAGCTAGGCAGGGCTTACCTGGCTTCTGAAGTTCTTACCCCCTTGGAAGCTGGGGGAGATCCAGGGAGCAGGCGAGAGACCCAGGATCCTGCCCCCTCACTCTTCCCCCCCTACCCATGTAAAGCCTGCTCCCAACTAGCCTAAAGGACATGCAGTGAGGGGCAGAGTACATGGGTTAGATGACACCAGAACAGTCTTGATGGATTCTTATGGAGGGTGGAGAAATGTGCGCAGGAGGGGAAAGAGAAGGCCTGCTAGAAGGGGTCTCAGGTGGGCTTCTCTGCCTGAGGAGTGTCAGTGCTGTCCCCAGGTATTTCTGAGATGGCTGCCCCCACCCCCAGATCCTATTTACCCACCCCTTACCTACTCCCAGGCCACTGGAGGGGCCATAGCCTGGGGGAAAATGATGTGTTGAGCCTAAAGGGGGCAGGAGGGGCCAGGAGCTAGGGTGTTCTGTCCTCATTTGGGGGACATAGAACTGCCCCCCCACCTCAGCCAGATTTACCTGAGTGACACCCAAATTTGGATGCTCCCCCCTCACCCACTCTGCAGAGCAAAAGTGCACTGCCCCCTCCCTGGACCTGTTTTCCTTCCGGTCACAAAAGGAGAAGGACAGAACCAGGTGAGCAGACTGTTGGCCAAGACAAGGCTGTCTGGGCTGTGACCCTGGGGGCAGGTCCTCTACTCCTTCTTCCTCAGGGATGTGTGTACCTCTCCCCTCCATTCTTACTGGAGCATCTTTTTGGACCCCTCCTTTCCTGGAAATTTCATCCTCCTTACGCCTATCTCTCAGTACATCTCTCTAGCAGCTTAGATGCATCAGGTCTCTGGAGGGAGCCCCTTCTCCCACCCTTAGGATGCCACAGGTTGCTGGAATGAAGACCCTTCTGTAACGCTCAGCCCCCTTCTCCCCTCCCATGTTCCAGCCTTCTCTCCTCCCATCCTGTTCCACCTCCAAGCCTTTGATCCTCTTGCTTCCAGGGATGTCTTTCCCCTTTCCTGTCACAACCCAACGCCCCCTCCCTTGCAGACCCAGCCCCAGACCCCTCATCTGGACCCCAATATTCTCATGCCCAGAGTTGAGATTCTGCCCCATCTCACTCTGTTTCAAGGGTACGGGTCTGTGCTTCCCACACTTGAGCTGACCATGGGCAAGACTGACTGCCAGGAACATAGGGAGGAACCCTGTGCTCTCCTGGGCCCTACACCTGGATCCCAGAGCTGGGGAATACCTGGAGCTCTCCCCCCAGAGAGCTCACAGACACCTGGTAGGAGAGACCAGGTCCTCTTCTAGGACCTCAGTGCTAGGAAGGTCCACTCACCTTTCCCTAGGCCAGGAGACAGTGAAGGCAGCCCTGGGGAGCAGGGGTTGCTGACTCAAGGTGGAGACCCCAGAGACAGAGAGGGACAGGACCCATGCATCTGTACCCAAGCCCCCATAATTCAGACTTCACACACCCAATCCTCCCTCTCTCCAGAGCCCCAGCCTCCAATGCACTACCTACACCCCCAGCCCCAAACCCAGCTGCCCAGACTCTGTAGCTGCCTGAACGAAGCCTGCCCTCACCGCCTTGTAGGCTTTCAGAAGTCAGGCAGAGCAGGAAAAGGGCTGCGGTGAAGGCCCGGGTGCCCATGATGCCTGGCAGAGTGGGAGGACACACACCCTTTGAGCCTTTAAATACCTCTGCCGGTGGGGGCCCTTACCCAGCCCCCCCCCCCCGCTGTGAGTGACGGAAGGCTCTGTTGGAAGACCCCAGGGGGCCAGCCCCCCTCTCCCTCTGCAGCAGGAATCCAGCCCCTGGCCTTCTCCCTGCCCCACTCCTCATCCATCATGGGCGCTGACAGCTGGGACAGGCCCCCACCTGGCCCCTGAGGCCCCTCTACCCCTGTCAGGGACTGGGGCCCTGGCGCCAGGCCTGGAGGGCTCAGATGTTACCCCCGCAGCTGGTGAGGGGCAGGCAAGCATTGTAGGCACCCCATGGCCAGCCCAAACACAGCTGGGGAGAGGGGAGAGCCAGGCCCAGAAATGTGGGTGTGGCTGATGGGAGACAGAATGAGTTACTGTGTTACATGGAGAGAGAGAGCAGGAGGCAGAGGCCACAGAATGTTACAAAGGCCTGTGGCCAGATGACAGTGTACTGTATCTGACATGTAGACAAGAAGATAGGTAATATTATCCCATCTAACCCCGAAGACCCAAGGTGTGACACTGGGAGATGGCCCTTTGTCCCCACCTGAGCTGGGCTTGCTAGAGTGAACCTGAGCTTCCTTTCCACATGGGATGGTGATCACAAGGATGGGTCACACCATGCTCATCCTATCCAAGGGTCCTCCCTGTTTCAAAAAAAAAAGAATAAAGCCCTGACCAGTTTGGCTCAGCAGTTAGAGCGTCGGCCCGCGGACCAGAGAGTCCTGGGTTCGGTTTCCGCTAAGGGCACGTACCTCGGTTGCAGTTTGTCCCCGGCCCCAGTTTGGGTCATGTGGGTGGCAACCAGTCAATGTCTCTCTCACATCGATGTTTCTCTCTCTCTCTTCTCTCCTCTCTCCCTACTGCTCTATCTGAAGATAAATGCAAACATGTCCTCGGGTGAGGATAAATAAATAAATAAATAAATAGCCCTGGCTGGGTTGGCTCAGCGGTTACAGCGTCAGCCTGCGGTCCAGAGAGACCCGGGTTCGGTTCCCGCTAAGGGCATGTACCTTGGTTGCAGTTTGTCCCCGGCCCTGGTTGGGTCGTGCAGGTGGCAACCACTCAACGTGCTTTCACGTCGATGTTTCTCTCTCTCTGTCTCTCCCTCCCACTCTATCTGAATAAAAAATGGAAAAATGTCCTCGAGCGAGGATAAAAATAAATTAAATAGATAAATAAATAAATAAATAAATCATATATATTTCTCCCAGCCAGTGTGGCTCAGTGGACTGAGCATCATCCAATGGACTGAGAGATCCCAGTTTGATTCATGGTCAGGGCACTTGCCTGGGTTGTGGGCTTGATCCTCAGTGGGTGGTGGTGCAGGAGGCAGCCGATCGATGTTTCTATCTCTCTCTCCCTTCTTCTCTTTCTAAAAAAAAGTCAATAAAAACATATTAAAAAATATATATATATTGCCCTGGCTGGTTTGGCTCAGCGGTTAGAGCACATATATGTTTTTATTTATTTTAGAGAGAGCAAGAAACATCTGTTGGCTGCCTCCTACACACTCCCTACTGGGGGTAGAGCCTGCAACCCAAGCACAAGCCCTGACCTGGAATTGACCAGTGACCTTTTGGTGCATGGGATGATGCCCAACCAACTGAGCCACACAAGCCAGGGCCTCACTGTTTCTTGAAGGCTTGGCTAGGGCCCAGTGGCCACTGCAGGAGGTCCTCCCAGCTTTACCCCCATCTTTTGCCAAAATACAGCAGCGCTGACTTTAGTTTTAGGGGACAGACTCTCGGAGTGGGTGGCACTGCTCAGGGTGTGGTGGGGGCAGGATTGCAGGGGCATGATTGCAAAAAGGGCACCTGGGGGGCTAGTAACCACTCTCTGTTCCTAGGGGTCAGGCGGATGGAGTTGGGCCAGGTGAAGGGGGCTTGGTGAGGAAAAAAGAGGACAAGAGAGGCAGGTCTGGAAAATGCCAGAAGTTGAGGGTCTGGACACCAGCCCTCACCTCCTGCAGGGAGTCTGTGGACCCCACTGGGCTGGCTGGAGACAGCAGTGACTCAGGCTCCTGGACCCTAGTCCAGAAGGCCCATACCCTATCTATCTGCTGGCCTGCTCCCTGCCCACTCAGCCCCTCCTGGTACTGTGGCTAATGAGTCCAGTCTGGCAGGGTGAGGGCCTGGAGAGGAGCTATAGTGAGGAGTGGGCAGTGGGTGGTGGGTTTTGCTTCTTATGTGAGACCTTTGAGCCCATAATACCTGTGGAGACAGCTCCAGCCACCAATGGATTACAGGGCTTTTTCCAGGTATCCCCTCACCTGTAGTCCCCCCAGCAATGAGTTGTGCCTGCACCTCCCCTCCCATCCACCCTTGGGCTGCACCCTAGCTGTTCTCTCTCCCCACACATGGGGGCCTGCACCCAGGGATCATGCTTACCTGAGCACGCACACACCCATGCCTGTGGAACCCATCTCCCCTGACAGACCCACCTTTGCACAAGGCTCCTGCTGGATCCCCTCAGTCAAGTGCCCTGGCATAGCACCCCACATGCCCACTTCCTGGCAGAGACCTGTGACCTGGAATCCTGGAGGGAGGAGCTTCCACTGGCTGCTGGGAGTGGCTCAGGGGTGGCCCCTAGCCCCAGCCACCCAAGAGAGCATGAGATTGCTGGGATGATTCACTTAGGCTTCCTAGGGAGGGCTTTCCTGCCTGCCACTTGCTCCTCCCCATGGCAACAAACACTGGCTCACTGGTCTCTGAGTGGCCTCATGGTTAGCAGGCTGGGTACTGAATTCAGATTCAGATTGAGTTAAGTATCTGCTCTGTCTAGCTAGGGAGCTTGAGAAGATCTGTTCACTATCCTCTAAAATGACGAGACTAGCCCAGCCAGTATGGCTCAGTGGTTGAGTGTCTACCCATGCACCAAGAGATTGCCAGTTCGATTCCCAGTCAGGGCACATGCCCAGGTTGTGGGCCCAATCCCCAGTGGGAGGCATACAGGAGGTGGCCAATTGATGGTCTCTCTCATTCATGTTTTTCTCTCTCCTTCTCCCTTCCTCTCTTTCTCTAATCAATAAAGAAAAAAGAAAAATACAAAATAATAAAATGGTGACGCTAATAGTACCATGGTGTCAGGGCTATTGGGGGAGCTACTTCATACCCTGTTTTACAGATGGGGAAACAGAGGCAGAGAGGAGAAGGAACTTGGCTCAGATTGTACACCTTCTAAGCAGCAGGGCTGGAATTTGAAGCCAGGCAGTCTACCCCCCATCCCACTCCCAGTCCACAGTCTTCCACTCTCTGCTACTTCATATACTTCTGGCAGCAACCAGTTACTCCAGACACTCATTGCTCTTTGCCTGCCCCACACCAATCTGGGCCCAAGATGTCTGCTTTAGACCCAGGACAGCTGAGGGCCCCCTACACAGACCCAGACACACAGACACTCAGTTCATCCTGCAGGGCACCAGGGAAGCTTGGCACAGGAGGAGGCAGGCGGGGAGACCAGGAGGGGCAATGCGGGAGGTAAAGTCCAGGTGCCTGCTTGGCCACTGCCAGAGGGAATGCCAGTGCCCACTATCATTGCCAGGATGCCTGAGTGTTGGCATGGGCATGTGAGAAATGCCAGCCAGTGACGGGCCTCGGGACAGCTTGATGCTGCTTAGGACCAGGGCTGGGCCCAGCCCTTGAATTGCCACTACCCCCAGCACAGCCAGTTCCCTCAGCTCACCCCCAGCCCCAAACAGGCAGGGCAGGTCAGGGCCTGAGAGCACATGTATCTCTTGGGGGCTGACAGAGCTCCTGATGGAGCCCAGGCCTTGGCTATCCTTTGCTCCCAGTCTTGAGGGGATACGGCCCAGCCTCTGAATAGAGGAGCAATTTTTAGGGCAAGAGCTAGAAGCCCAAGGCAAGGTGACAGCCGGAGTGTTAAAAGTGCAAGATAGAGGCCCAGGAAGTATCTAAAATGACACAGCCTATGTTGATAGACTCCCAACCATTGGCTCACAGCAGCACCACCTCCCAGAGTGGAAATTCTGGGAGAATAGCTGGAAGGGCGGCCAAGCGCCTGTAAGGCATACACCTTCTGAACCCATAGCTGTGCTAAAGGCCCCTAAGGTCACCCTCTCCACCCTTTGTGGCAGCTCTTCAGCCCCATCTCTAAATCAGAGCCTCTGGGGCACCTTCCCAGGCATCCCCAGCACTTGCACTGTGCAAAGCTGACCTGCAGTAACTCTCTCTCCTCATCCACCTGTCAGTTTAGTAAAACCTTATGCCAGTGTGAAATACAGTGTACATTCTGAAGTGCGCATAACATAGGAATGTACAATATAATGCCTATGAAGCAAACACCTATGCAGCTGGCACCAAGATCAAGAAATAGAACACAGCCAGCTCCCCAGAAGTGCCCATCGCAATCTCCTCTTTCCTGCTAGGGTAGCCATATTTGCACCTGTGGCCAGTTCCTTGCCTTTCTTACTTCACCTTATCCTGTTTTGTGGCCACATTGAAGGACTTCCCCGAAAACATCTGAGAAGGCCCAGTACTGTTACAGCGACTGGACACATCAGGGCTCTCACCTGGATATGTGGCTAGGAATTCCAAGCCCCAACCAAGTGCTTTGATCTCAAATCCCATGGGATTTGTTCCTGTGACCCCAGGGTGGGTGTGGGAGTCCTGACCCCTCTCCTCCAGATTCCTCCTTTTGGCCTAGACAGATGCTTTGAAAACTGCAAAACACTGTAGAAATGAGGGATTGTTACTGTTATTAAACAATTAGTTCTAGTCCAGCCGGTGTGGCTCAGTGGTTGAGCATCGACCCATGCACCAAGAGATCACCGGTTCAGTTCCCAGTCAGGGCACATGCCCAGGTTGTGGGCCCAATCCCCAGTGGGGGGATTGCAGGAGGTGGCAGTCCATGTTCTCTTTCATCGATGTTTCTATCTCTCTCTCCGTCTCCTTTCCTCTCTAAGATCAATAAAGAAAAAAAACCAATTATTTCTAGGCCCTGTACTAAGCACTTCACATGCATTTTCTCATTTAATGCTCATAATCCCCAAGGATGTAGGAACTGTTATTATTATCCCCATTTTACAAATGTGGAAACAGGCCCAGAGACATAAAGCAACTTGCCCATTATTGCACCGCTTCTGTGTGGCAGAGAAGGAGCCCCAATTTTTCTGACTCTTATGGCCCATGCTCTTACCAGCTATCTGTACTTAACTTTACATTATATCCCTTCCACACAGTGAAATGTCCATTGGAAGCATGTTTTTACATTTCAAAAATATATTTTTAAAAGTCTTTGTGAACTAGGCTTTCAAGAATAGGCAGTTGGAAAGAGGCCTAACTCCAGGATCCCTGGAGATGGAATTAGCAGAGGGGTTGGCAGCTGGAGAGCGGCATGCCTGCTTCCCAGGCCTCCTGGGGACAAGCCTGGGGTCTTTAACAAGGATCCAGGGTGAGTCACAGGGGCTGTGGCTGCCACAGATGCTAATGCAAAGAAAGGGTACAAGGGGAGGAGGAGGGAGCTGACTCCTCCAGAGAAGCTCTGGGCCAAACCTGGGGTGCCAGAATGATCTGTGCACCAGAGAATGTTTGCTGAAGGGCAAACAGTGCAATGGGTAGGGAGCCCTGCAGTCCATGACACCTTTCAGAGACTTGGGGGATGGATGGTCAACAAATAAACCAATAGAGAGGATAGAATTTCAGATAGAGTTAAGTGCAATACGAAAATGAAGCAGGAAGGGGTATGTGATGAGATGCAGAGCATTACAGGGAGAGTGGCCTGGAAGAGTGACTCCCCTATACTCTTGAATGGATAAAAGGTCCCCTCCGTGAAGGAGCAACCCCAGCGCACTAGTGTTAGGAGTCAGCACTAATGTTAGAAATCAGCGCTTGCTCATGTTAAGTCCTTTAAGGGGATCATCCCACTTGAACCTCCAGCTCCGTAGAAAAGCTTTATCAGTTCAACTTTTAGAGGAGAGGAGACTAATTCGAAACTCAGAAAGGCCCAGGTACGTTCCCAAAGTCGTTCAGCCAGGAAGGAGCTGAAAGGGGTGTAAGCTGAGCTCAAGTTTCAAAACGAATGACTGGGAAGGGCGGCCACCGAGGTGGCTGAGGTCTGGAGGCGGCGAGGCTTCAGCCCAGGTGTCTGGAGGGAGAGTTAGCATTTTCTAGTTCCCGAAGCCGAAGCCGCACTTCCGCGGGTCTGAGGAATATCAGTCTGGCATTTCCACCACATGCCCGGTGTGGTGCAAGACCAGTATGTGTGTGGGGCAAGACCAGTATGTGTGTGGGGAAACCAGCGAGCTCAGGGAACTCCGCCCCGTCGGGATCCCAGAGGACGCAAGGACTTCCTGTTCGCCCTTGAGGTGACCGCCTCCTGGAGCTACAACTCTGGGGCAAAACGCGGTGACCGCTCCTTTTATAGATGTGAAAATTAAGCCAGCCCAGCGAGGGTCATGGGTGACGGGACAGGGATCTGGAGGTCGGTCGGCATCCCGGAAACCAGGCGGAAGGAACCCCAAGTCGGCTTCGTACTCGACACAACGCCTCAGCCACAGGGCGGCACTGTGTAGCCACCTCTACCACTGGCCGGCGCCAAGTAGGCTTTGCGCTTGCGCAATGAGAACGCAACGCCCCAGGAACCTGAGGGGCGGGACTGGAGACACGTACGCAGGGACGTGAGGGGCGGGGCCCAATAAGGCTGAGAGCCTTTGATGGGCTGCATCGAAGAGGAGGCGGGGTAAGAGGAGTTCTTGGGTGGGGACTCGAGGCCGGTTTGGAATTTTTGGCGCGAGTTGGCTCCGCGCGCGTTCACGGGCCGTTCCCCCTCCAGAGGGTCCTCTCTTCCCGGCGTAGGGAGCTGTCGACGGTTGACCCCGGCCCTTCTGACCACTCCGAGGGTTTCCCGCGGCCTCTGCTGACCTGGAATCTAGGACCTCGCGGGGCTGCGCCCTGCCCACCCGCTCCAGGTGAGCCCTGACCCGGCTCTGAAGATTCTCCGGCCGGACCGCCCTCCCCACTCCCTCCCCTCGCTCCTGGCGCCCCTTGCCCTTGGAGAGCTCCTCCCGGATCAGCATACCCCTCCCTCATTTCCCTCCGTCGTCTTCCCCTCACTGTCTTGCTGGGTCCCGCCCTGTCCCTCTGCTTACCCTTCTTTGGGCTAGCCCTGCCCCGGGCGGCCCCGCCCACTTCCTCTCTAGAGGCTCGAGTGACTGCCCCTCCTGCTCTCCTGTCCTTCCGCAGCCTCTGTCCCCTTTCATCTGGGAACCCCTTACTACAGCGACTGCCCCTGTCCGGGTTACTTGCCGTTCCCCAGGAAAAGCCCCACCCACGTTCCATCTACAGCCTCTCCCGCGTGACAGCCGGTCTACTCAACTCTGTTCGCCAGGTTTCCCCACGGGCTGTTCGCCAGGTTTCCCCACGCGCACGAAGGTGAATCTGCTGTTGCCCTGCCTGGTAGAAACTCACAGTCTAGTGCGGTAGACTGAGGGTAGCAGATGTGTCCGGCGCAATGACAGGGTGAGGCCTGTGGAAGCTATAGAGGTCACCCAGGCCCTGCCTTTGCTCAGGGCCACCCTGAATTCACTTTGCTCCTTCTACCTACCCTGCCCCGCCCCCAAAAACTATTTGGCCAGGTTAGAGGTGCTAGAATGTAAGTGACATTGGGATGGTCTGAGAACTGGTTTAAGATGTAGGTGTCCAGCCCTGGCCGGTTTAGCTCAGCGGTAGAACATCGGCCCGCGGACCAAAGAGTCTCGGGTTCCATTCCTGTCAAGGGCACGTACCTCAGTTGTGGTTCAGTCCCCGGCCCTGTACTGGGTCATGCGGGAGGCAGCCAATTGATGTGTCTCTCTCACATCGATGTCTCTCTCCCTCTCCCACTCTATCTGAAGATAAAAAATGGAAAAAAGTATCCTTGGGTGAGGATTGAAAAAAAGCTCAGCCGGTGTGGCTCAGTGGTTGAGCATCGACCCATACACCAAGAGGTCACCGGTTCGATTCTGGGTCAGGGCACATGCCCAGGTTGTGGGCCTGATCCCCAGTGGGGGGAATGCAGGAGGAGGCCAAATTCCATGTTCTCTTTCATCGATGTTTCTATCTCTCTCTCCCTCTTCTTTTTTTCCTCTCTCTAAAATCAATAAAGAAAAAAAAAAAAAGATGTAGGTGTGTGTCCAGTGTCTCCAAATGTGACAGGATTGGGTCTGGAGGCCTCAGGGGAACGTGGCATCCCAGTTCTTCACTTTGAGAAACCCTGGAGTGGGATTCCTGAGATAAAAAAGGCAGCCCTGGCCAGTTTGGCTCAGCAGTTAGAGCGTAGGCCTGCAGTCCAGAGACCTGGGTTCGGTTCCCGCTAGGGGCATGTACCTTGGTTGCAGTTTGTCCCCAGCCCTGGTTGGTTGTGCAGCGGCAACCCCTTGATGTGTCCCTTTCATGTTGATGTTTCTCTCTCTCTCTCTCTCTCTCCCCCTATCTCTCCCTCCCACACTATCTGAACAAAGGAAAAGTCCTCGGGTGAGGATAAAAAAAAAAAAAAGAGGCAGAGGAAGGGTCATCACAATACGTAGGGTGAGTCTTCCAGGCAGGCACCCATGGGGGTCCCTCCCTCAGCCCTCTCTCTCCCAGGGACTGGAGGGCAAACTTCAGATGACTGCCCCTCTTGTTTCAGTTACTGACTCACCCCTTTTTAGGTATGGCATACTTTTTTTTTTTTTTTTAATTTAGAGGGGTGGGGAAAGAGAGAGAACATCAACATGAGAGGGAAACATGATCAGCTTCCTCCTGCACTGACCCTATGGGGGATTGAGCCCACAACCCAGGCATGTGCCCTGACCTGGAATCAAATCAGCAATCTTTCTGTGCACAGAGCAATGCCCAACCAACTGAGCCACACCAGCCAGGGCAGGTATAGCATCTTTTTTTGTTTCCTTTATTGATATTTAGAGAGAGAGGAAGGAAGAGGGAGAGAGAGATAGAAACATCAATGAGAGAGAACATCAATTGACCACCTCCAGCATGCTCCCCACTGGGGATTTGGCCCATTACCTGGGCATGTGCCCTGACCAGGAATCCAACCAGTGACCTCTTGGTGCTCAACCACTGAGCCACACTGGCCAGGCAGGTATAGCATCTTTTGATACACTGTGGCTTCCTCTCAAAATTAAACTCCCCTCCTCTTGTTTTCTTGTTTTTGTTTCAATTACAACATTATAGCAACACAAAAAGCCTTTTCTACCTCAACACACAAAGCCACTTATACCTGTAGGACCTCTGTAACTTTGTGTGTCCTTTAACAGCAGTTATTGAGGAATTTGCATGTCAGACACTAGGCTGAACCTTCCCTGAAGTTAATATTACAGGTCTACAAATCCCTGAAGCCAGGTGTGTTTTGGAATTCAAAATGTCAGACTTTAGAAAGCTAACAGGGTGCATATAACATTTATGTGTAACACCAACCATGGGTCTGGGACATCATCCATTAATCAAACACATTGATATTTTTGTCGAGAAATATATGAATATTCACACTTAGAGGGGAAAAAATAAGTCACACTAGATTTTTCTGCCAAATGAATTTTACATGTAGATATCCAGTTGTCTCATTGGTTGAGAAGACTGTTCTTTCCCACTGAATTGTTTTGGTACCTTTGTCAAAATCATAAATATGAGGATTTGTTTCTGAATTTTCAGTTCTATTCCATTGATCTATATGTCTATTCTTAAGTAAATACCATACTGTTTTGATTACTGTAGCTTTGTAGTAAGTTTTGAAATCGGGAAGTATGAATCGTCCAACTTCATTTTGATTATTTTGACTATTCTGAGTCTGGTGAATTTCCATATAAATTTTAGGATCAACTTGTCAATTTCTACAAAGAATCCAGCTGGGATTCTGATAGGATTTTTGCTGAATCTGTAGATCAATTTGGAGAGTATTGCCATTTTATCCATATTAAATCTTTGGATATATGAACATTTAATATCTTTCCATTTACAGGCTGGAGCAAAAGTAGGATTACGGTTGTCCATATAGAAAATAATACAATAATTCATAAATAATAATACAAGAATAAACTTTCGCATACTCACAACTGTAAAACTACTTTTGCCCAACCCTGTATTTAGGTTGTCTTTAATTTCCTAAAGAAGCTGAGGGAAGCCCTGGCCGGTTTGGCTCAGCGGTTAGAGCGTCGGCCTGCGGTCCGGAGAGACCCGGGTTCGGTTCCCGCTAAGGGCACGTACCTTGGTTGCAGTTTGTCCCCAGCCCTGGTTGGGTCGTGTGGGTGTCAACCACTCGATGTGTCGCTTTCACATCGATGTTTCTCTCTCTCTCTCTCCCTCTCACTATATCTGAACAAAATGTCGAAAAATGTCCTCGGGTAAGGATAAAAAAAAAAAGAAGCTGAGGGAAGAAAGTATATATGCATAATGTTTGTTATATTGACAGTCTTATTTACTACATCTGGTTCTCTTCATTTGTTCTTGTAGGTTCAAGTTAACACTTGGTGTCATTTTCTATTCCAGTACAGTTTTGTTTCTTCCCACCTCCTTTGTGTTGTTATTTGCAAGTATATCACACTTCTTTATGTTATATGCCCAACAATACAATTACATATTGTTTTATACAATTGCTTTTTAAAATGTTTTTATTGATTTTAAAGAGAGAGGAAGGGGGAGGGGTGGAGAGAGAGAAACATTGATGTGAGAAACATCAATCTGCTCCTCTTGCATGCCCCCTACTGGGGATGGAGCCCACAATCCAGGATATGTGCCCTGACCAGGAATTGAAGCAGCAACCTTTTGATGCAATCGAGGATGCTCAACCAACTAAGCTACACCAGCCAGGGCTACAATTGCTTTTTAAATTAGTTAAGAGAAGAAAGAAGAAATATACATTTATACTGTGTTTTATATTACATAATTACCTTAACTGGGGCTCTTTTTTTTTTTTTCATGTAGGTTAGAATTATTGTTTGGTATCACATGCTTTCAGCCTGAAGAATTTTCTTAAGTTTTTCTTGTAAAGCAGGTCTGTTGGCAATGAATTCTTTCTGTTTTTGTTTATCTGGGAATGTCTTTATTTTGCCTTTATTTTTGAAAGATGGTTTTGTTGGATATAGGATTCTTGGTTGACAGATTCCCCCTAGCATTTTGAATACGTCATCCTGTTGCCTTCTGGCCTCCACTATTTCTGATGAGAAGTCAGTAGTTAATCTTATGGGGAAACTTGTAAGTGATGAGTCATTTTTCTCTTGTTGCTCTCAAGACTCCTTGTTTTGGTTTTCAGCACTTTTAGTATAATGTGTCTATGTGTGGATCTCTGCGTTTATCTCTACTTGAAGTTTATTGAGCTTCTTGGCTCTGTGAATGTTTTTCTAAATCACACTTGGGAAGTTTTTATCTATTACTTCTTAGCCTATTTTTTCTGTTCCTTCTCTTCTCTCCTGGTGCACTTATTATGCCTATGTTGGTATACTTAATGGTGTCCTACATTTCTCTGAGGCTCTGTTCCTTTCACTTCTTTTTTCTCTCTGTGCTTTAGATTGTATAATGTATATTGATTTGTCTTCACATTCACTAATTATTTCTTCTGCCAGTTCAAATTTACTGTTTAACCCCTCCAGTGATATTTCATTTCAGTTATTGTACTTTTCAACTCTACAATTTCCATTTATTCTTTTAGTAAATTCTATCTTACCATTAATATTCCCTATTTGATGAGATGTTGGCATCATGCTTCCTTTACTTGAAGCATGGTTTTCTTTAGTTTTTTGAACATATTTATAGTGGCTACTTTGAAGTCTTTCTCTGTTAAATCTGACATTTGGTTCCTCTTACAAGCATTTTCTGTTGCTTGTTATTTTTATTCATTCTTTTTAAAATATTTTTATTTTTGCCCTGGCCAGTTTGGCTCAGCAGTTAGAGCCAAATGAGTTGTGGGTTCGATTCCAGTCAAGGGCACATACTTGGGTTGTGATTCGTCCCTGGCCGTGGTTGGGTTGTGAGGGAGACAACCAGTCAATGTGGCTCTATCACATTGATATTTCTCTTTGTCTCTCTCTCTCCCTCCCTCCCTCCCTCCCTCCCACTCTATCTGATAATAAGTAGAAAAATATCCTCGGGTAAGGAATAAAAAAAAATGTATTTTTAAAAAGTATTTTATTTATTGATCTTAGAAAGACAGAAAGAGAAATGGACAATATCAATTTATTGTTCAACTTATTTACACATTTATTGGTTGTTTCTTGTATGTGCCCTGACTGGGGATCAAACTTGTAACTTTGGCATATCAGGATGATGCTTTATACCTGGCCAGGGCTGTCTGTTATTTTATTTTATTTTTTTTAAATATGTTTTTATTGATTTTTTTAGAGAGAGAGAAAAAGGGAGAGGGAGAGAAACGTCAGTGAAAGAATCATCAGGCCCTGGCCAGTTTGGCTCCGCGGTTGGAGCGTTGGTCTGCGGACCAGAGAGTCCCGGGTTCGGTTCCTGCTAGGGGTGCATACCAAAAAAAAGAATCATCAGCCCTGGCCCGTTTGGCTCATCAATTAAAGTGTCGGCCCGTGAACCAAGGGCACATACCTCAGTTGCAGTTCGTCCCCAGCCCTGGTTGGGGTCCTGCAGGAGGCAACCAGTCAATGTGTCCCTCTTGTAGCAATGTTTCTCTCCCTCTCCCCCACTCTATCTGAAGATAAATGAAAAAGTATCCTTGGGTGAGGATTTAAAAAAAAGGAATCATCAATCAGCTGCCTCCTGCACATTCTCTACTAGGGATTGAGCCTGCAACCTGGGCATGTGTCCTGACCAGGAATCAAACCAGCGAACTCTAGGTGCATGGGACAATGTTCAACCAACTGAGCTAATACCAGCCAGGGCTATTTCTTTATTTTCCTGTGTGTGGGTCACACTTTCCTGTGTCTTTGCACATCTTGTAATTTTTTGTCAGAAACTGGACATATATTTTAAGAACTGTGTATACTAGTTCCTCACCCGCCCCCCACCAGGGCTTGTGATTCTTTTTTGCTTATCTGCTTGTTTAGTGATTTGCTGGACCATTGTAGTGACATCTCTTTTCGCAGTATGAAGTTTCTGACATTGCTCCTGAGAGAGCCCACCCTGGGACATGTGTACAGGGACGCCTGGATTGGATTTCAAATGGGGCTCTCTTTGTGCTTTCCCTGATCATATCCACCTGTTAGGGTCCCCCAGTTGCCACTATTTTCTCTATTATTTTTGTTCTGGAGCATCAATTACTCCAGGGTAGCTTTTGAATTCAGTGTTTGAGGTTTGTTCTGATCCAGGAAGGCTCTTTTTATCTATCGCTTTACCTGGTTCTCTCTGGTAAACTAGCTGGTCCATGGTTTATCTTGTTGTGATAATGGAGGCACCGGTCTCCTCCTATTTGCTTACCACCCGAACCTTGATTGCCTTTTTTTTTTTTTTGGTATGTGCTCCTAGAGGGAACTGAACCCGGGACTCTCTGGTCCGCAGGCTGACACTCCAACCACTGAGCCAAACCAGCCAGGGCTTGATTGCCTTTTGAGAGCACCTCTAAACTTGAACTTCCCATATTGTTTCAAATAAAGTCTTTTTTTTTTTTTTTTTTTTTTTTTGTGCAAGGAGAGCTTCAGAGCTCTTTGTTTTATAACCTGCCTCTCCCCCAGGCAGAATCTTTGAGCTCTGGAGTTGAGGGCTGGGACAGTTATGCCCATGTCCCTGAGTTACACTGCAGAGCTAGGGTGGGGGTGGCAGCCTCTGGCCTTCTCAGCTTGCCTCTCTCAGTGTGGACTTCCTTCCTAGGAATGAGCTGGGGCTTGAGCGATTGGGCTGCAGTATTCCTAGCCTGCTGAACCTAAGGCAGAGCTTCTGTCTTACGAGCAGGGGCTGGTGGCCTCTCTGCTACATCCATCTGAAATTTAGCCTCTGCAACATGGAGTTGAAAGTGGAACTCCACTACATGAGTTTTAGTATCACAATTATGAAAAAGAAAGCAAGAAACTTTGGAATCAGACTTTTTTTTTACTTTGGAATTGGAGATAAGGGAGTGGGGGCCTGTGTGAATATTTCCCCCTTACAGTCTTGGAAGAGATTGCATATCTTAAGGTCAAATAGCAGTTGTGACAAGGCAGGGATGTATGCACAGGAGGTCTGGCTCGAGAACCCGCCTTGGTTTAACCTCTGCTCAACTGTGGGAGCCTCTGGGACATGGCCCCATGCATTTCAGTTTATGTTTCTATGATCTCCAGGTACAGACAACTGTACAGGTGTTTATATGTCCTTTGCTTTTTCCCAGCAGGTGCTCATGTCTCCACGGCCTCCATGTTTAAAGCAGAACATGTGTACGGAGTAGACGTGGCTTTCTTCCACAGCCTCTCTGGGGTCACAGGACAAGGAGCTGTTTGAGTGGACACACTTTTTTGTACTCAGCCTCTCAGGGCCTCCTGTGCTGGTCATGCCTGTGCCCACAGAGGATACCCCACCACCTCTGAGTGGTACCCCCACCCCAGTCCCAGCCTACTTCCGCCATGCAGAACCTGGTTTTTCCCTCAAGAGGCCCAGGGGGCTTAGTAGGAGCCTTCCCCCCCGACCCCCTGCCAAGGGCAGTATCCCCATCAGTCGCCTCTTTCCTCCTCGGACCCCAGGCTGGCACCAGCCCCAACCCCGGAGGGTGTCATTTCAAGACAAAGCCTCTGAGACCCTGCAGAGCCCTGGTTATGACCCAAGCCGGCCAGAGTCCTTCTTCCAGCAGAATTTCCAGAGACTTGGCCGCCTGGGTCATGGCTCTTATGGAGAGGTCTTCAAGGTAAGTGGATTGACAGCTCTATAGGCCTGTCTGGAGGAGCCCCCTTGCCTCCCTCCCCCTACCTAGATGGGATAGTATCCTGGGCAGCCTGTTCCCCTTCTTTCGATAGCCCATCTCTCCTGGGCTGACAGACACCCCTCCTCAGTGTTTGATTTGGCTTCTTTCTCATAACCCCCCAACACAGACCCCTTCGAGGGCCTCATCAGTTACACTCTCCCCTTGTCCAGAGCCTGGCACACCTGGCAGTGGCTCCCAGCTACCATCTCCTCCCACCCTGGAGCCAGCTGTGCTGGGGTTCTTGGCAAGCTCTGCCTGGCCCCCAGAATGCAGTGCGTAACCCTGCCCCCTGCCACCTCCCACGCCCCAGACACTTAGACTATATCCTGTACACCGCCTTTTTTTCTTAAAATACATTTTCCAATAATTTATATTTCCTTTAAAATGGTATTTTTTCTTACACAAGTACTACAAACAACATGGGCCCCTAGATTAGCTCTTCTTCCAAGAGGAAACCACTGGGCTTCTCAGGTGGTCATCCTTCCTTCCAGAATTTTCTCTATACATCTCTAGAATTGACCATATAGAGACAAACCCATTAATATTCTACACAGTGGATCACATTGCCTGTATTGTTCTGTAGCCAGCTTTTTAAGCTTCACAATAGTCTGAGAGACCATCCAGGTTAGTATTAAGGTCTGCCCTATCTCTTCCTTGGGCCTCCAGTGAACCAGTGCCCGGGGTGGAGGTTGGTCTCTCTGGTCTTGCTATTGTGTGTGCAGGGGTCTCTAAAGAAGATGCCATGCTGCACCTTCCATACATGTGAAATCTTAATAGAATATGCTGTATTGTTCTGCTAACTGGTTATGTTACCTCCCACCCCACCTGTGGGCACTGTCTCCCTTCCAGGTGCGCTCCAAGGAAGATGGCCAGCTCTATGCAATAAAGCGCTCCATGTCACCATTCCGGGGCCCCAAGGACCGGGCCCGAAAGCTGGCTGAGGTCAGCGGCCATGAGAAAGTGGGGCAGCACCCATGCTGTGTGAGGCTGGAGCGAGCCTGGGAGGAGGGCGGCATCCTGTACCTGCAGACAGAGCTGTGTGGGCCCAGCCTGCAGCAGCACTGTGAAACCTGGGGTACTAGCCTGCCTGAGGCCCAGGTCTGGGGCTACCTACGGGATACCCTCCTCGCTCTGGCCCACCTGCATGGCCAAGGCCTGGTTCACCTTGACATCAAGCCTGCCAACATCTTCCTGGGGCCCCGGGGCCGCTGCAAACTGGGTGACTTTGGGCTGCTGGTGGAGCTGGATGCATCTGGAGCTGGTGAGGCACAGGAGGGAGACCCCCGATACATGGCCCCCGAGCTACTGCAGGGCTCCTATGGGACAGCAGCCGATGTGTTCAGGTAAGGGCTGGGCCATAGGAGGCCCTTCCTGGCGGGGGTGCAGTCAGCAGAGGGAGGGAAATGCCATCCTAGCCCAAAGTCAGGAAGATTTGGCCTCAGGCTGGGAGACAGTGCCCTGAGGGGGTGAAGGCCGTATCCTATAGCTGAGGGTGGTCTACAGAGTCAGGCTGTCTAAGCAGCGAATCATCTGAAGCTGCTTGACTAGCTCTATCCATCTCTTTACCACATCTCCACAAGGAACTATTATTATTCCTTTTATAGGGAAATGGGCACAGTGGGGTTAAGGGACTTGCCCATAGTCCACAGTTAGCAGGTGGTGAAGCTGGGACTGAACAAGGCATTGTGTTCCATGGTCCATGCTGGTAACCATTGCTCTGCCTCTAATGGTCTGTCCAGTTATATCCACAGGACCCTGGTAGTAACACTTATAACCATAGTGTCTATCTAGTAGGGGTACCAGGAGGACTCACCATAGTAGTTTGTGCCTCGCGCTGGGCACTGGGTCCATGCTTCGTGACATGTTCCCCTCATTAGCCCTGCTGAGGCCTTTTTAGACCCCCTTCGCCCAGCCCCTCCTTCCCACCCTCAGGGACATCCTGGGGCTCTGAGATCTGTGGCCCAAGGCTAACCTTGCCTGTCTTCTGTCCCTATCACTGTCCTCTCCCCCAGTCTGGGTCTCACCATCCTGGAAGTGGCATGCAACATGGAGCTGCCCCATGGCGGAGAAGGCTGGCAGCAGCTGCGCCAGGGCTACCTGCCCCCCGAGTTCACTGCTGGTGAGTGGAAGACAAGGATGGGAGGGAACATGGTGCTACAGACTCAGTGGGAGAGAATGGCTGGCTACGGGAGACTACTGGGCTCAGGGCCCAGTCATCCTTGACGTAGCCCTGCCCTGTGGACAGGCCTGTCTTCTGAGCTACGGTCTGTCCTCATCATGATGCTGGAGCCTGATCCCAAGCTGCGGGCCACAGCCGAGGCCCTGCTGGCCCTGCCTATGCTCAGGCAGCCACAGCCCTGGAGTGTCCTGTGGTACATGGCTGCTGAAGCCCTGAGTCGAGGGTGGGCCCTGTGGCAGGTAAGCCTAGTAAAGGTAACAGGCTGGTCTACCCTGCTCCCTGGCCCTGAGTTCTGCCTAGCCTCCCTGGGCCCCTTTCCCCACAGGCCCTGCTTGCCCTGTTGTGCTGGCTCTGGCATGGGCTGGCTCACCCTGCCAGCTGGCTGCAGCCCCCGAGCCCTCCGGCCACCCCGCCTGGCTCACCGCCCTGCAGCTTCCTCCTGGACAGCAGCCACTCCAGCAACTGGGATGACGACAGCATAGGGTGAGAGCTCAAGACGGATGGGTGGGAGTAGGGAGATGTGCTGTTAGCATGGCCAAACCCCATACAGAGGCCAGGCTCCATGGGGATTAGTGATGAACAGGGACCCCCTCCCACAAACCTGGCCCCCATCATACCCTGGGAAGGGCACCAAGGCTGGTGGGAGTGCAGCCTGGTTTGAATGCAGCTGTTTCTTCTAAGCTCAGAGTGTGGAATGGCTGCTTTGCAGAGTACAGTAGAACTGGCACCTTCACACTTAGGGTGCTGCCACACTAGGGAGAGCTAGACGGTGTAGCCCCAACCCCAGTCAAGGCTGTCAGTGCCCAGGAACGAGGCATTGTCCTTTTCAGGGGACAAAGTTCCCAGAGCCTGGCAAGCCCCAATCCTGGGAAGAATTCCTTAGTCCTAGGTGCCTGATGGCCAAGTAAGAAGCTGTAATTAAGAAACTGTGGCAAAGGAAAACCACATGCTCAGGGCAGACAGTTCTCAGGAGAAATCACACCATTAACCCCTTCTTTACAAAAATGTTACCCCAGTGTTGACCTGCTGAGTGACTTAGTTGGTTGGAGCATTGTCCTGTGCACCAAACAGTTGCAGGTTCAATTCCCAGTCAGGGCACATACATAGGTTGCGGGTTTGATCCACAGCTGGGATGTGTATGGGAGGTAACCGATCGATGTTTCTGTCTCACACCCATGTTCTCTCTCCCTCTCTCTCCAAAAAGTAAATAAAAAACATCCTCAGGTGAGGATTTAAAAAAAAAGAGAGAGGAAAAAAAAAATGTCACCCTGTTGTCATAGGGACACCTAAAAGCAGATGTGAAGTGTGAGATAAGATAAGCTTCATTTACTACAGGTTCACTTCAAAGCCAGCTCATCTGAAGCCCAGGTGTTCTGAAAAGGGACAGAGGTTGCCTTTGAGTGTGATCAGGTAGACTAAAAGTTGTGAAAGTGATTTTTTCAAAGGGCATCATCCTTTCATTGTCCTCAACTGTGGCCCCTGCCTGTGTCCAGCAGGAGACTGCACACGGTCAAGGTGGATCTTGTTGTCCCCAAGCCTCCTCCCCGTGCACTCCCCACCACTTGACACCCTGCTTGTTTCACCCACCCCGTGCAGGCCCTCGCTCTCTCCAGAGGCCATCCTGGCCAGGGCTGCCAGGAGCACCTCCTCAACCCCCCAGAGCAGGCACACACTGAGGTGAGTAGGCCCAGGGTCAGAGGTAGGGAGTGGGGGGAGTCCTTTTGAATCCTGAGTGTCATTTGTCTCTCTTTTTCCCCAGGGATTCCCTGGACCTAAGTGACATTGACTGTGAGCCCCCTCAGGGCTCTTTCCCTTCCTTTGAGCCTCGGAACCTTCTCAGCCTATTTGAGGACTCACTGGGCCCAACCTGAGCCCATTTCAGCTTTGGTTCTTTTAACCTTTTAGCTCCTTCCCCATCCTCCTGGAGGCTGGGGTCCCTCTGGGAACTCCCGTAGTCGCTTCTGACTGGCCATGTAATAAAAAGTATCTGAGTCTTGGGAGTACCCAAGCTTGCTTGCATGGCAACACAGTACTTCCTGCCCACTTTATTGACGTCGCCCAGGATCTGAGGGCCCTGGGATGGGCTGAGGCTGAGCCCTGCTGCAGGGCCCAGGCCAACAGATTACAGCTGGGAGCCCCATGCTGTGTGGAACAGAGATTTCCTGAGCAGGCATGTCCCCGGTGGCAGGTTGAGCCGTCAGAACATGGCACTCAAGGTGGAGGGTGGGCCCCCAGCCCAGTGGTCCAGGGCCACTCAGCTCTTTACATCTGTGCCAGTTGCCTGGAAAAAGCAGCAGCAGTCCTTCTGCCCCATGGTCCTAGAATAAGGGGATAGTCCTGCTGCCCAAACCTCTCACTCCAGTCTGTATAGAAGGGAAAAGAGGTGGGTGAGCCTCAGGTGCTGGGAGAGCTGGCATGCAGGGCCAGAAGATGAAGGTCAGGAAACATGGGCTGGTGGCCAGGCCAGCCACCCACAAGGTACCTTACATGAGGGTCCGAGGAAGGGCAGGGTGGGGCTACGGCTCTGGGCTGGCAGGACTCTAGCCGTCAGAGCAAGACTAACACCAGCGTCCCTCTGGCCCAACCCTCACAGGTCACAGAGGGTAAACTGAGGCCCAGAGAAGGACCAGTTTCCTTCTAGCCTGCACAGGACGACAGTGCCCTGGATGAAGGCAGGGAAAGAAGCTGGAGCTCTGAGGTGTGGGTGGGAGGAGAGGCTCATCCACAGGGAAGAATGGGTAAACAGACAAGGGCTCCCAGCTGGGAGGCATCCAGGGAGCCAGTCCCTTGCAGATCAGCAGAAGGAAGGAAGACTGGTGTTGGCCCTAGAAGACTGGGCAGGCTGGCATGATGTGTGGGCGGTGGCTCAGTCCAGGGGACAGGCGTGGTGGGCGGCCCAGAGCAGGTCAGGCACAACACCAGCGTGCAGCTGCAGGATGGAGCCCACACTGAGCAGGTGCATGATCTGGTGTGAGTTGCCCCAGTAGTCGAAGCGGCCTGGTCCCCAGCGTTCTGGCAGACGGGCCACATTCACTAGTCCCCCAAGCAGTGCTAGGGCATCCATGCGAAGGTAGCAGGGCAGGGAGCCTGGAGCTCCAGAGCCCAGTCCCACTCCCCGGGCCCCAAACACCAGGAGGCGGGCACCAGCCTGCCAACCAAAAGCTCGGAGTCGGGCACTGGTGGAGGGGGCGGTGAGGGCCCTCCAGCCAGCCACACCTGACAGCATGGTGTAGCCCACCAGAGCAGCTGGGCGCAGCCAGGGCCTGCAGGCCAGGGTGCAGTGGATGATGGGCAGGGCCCCTGCACAGAGGAGAAAGGCAGGAGAGGGCACATCAGTTTGGGGTCTGCCTGCCCTTTCTACCCAGGACTCATGTGAGTGTCCCCTGCTTCCCCCTCCCCAGTTGCCCCCCCAGCTTCCATTCTTCTAGCTCCCCACCCCATCCTTTGGCTCACCGAGGGTGTTGACGAGGCAGACCCCACACATATCCAGGGCAAGGAGCCGAGTGTACACAGGGCTGCCCCCTTGGTGGCACATGAAGAGATGGTAGAGCACAGAGCCTGCAGGTGGTGCCAGGCAGGCCACACAGTGTGTGCCTCCCAGCCAGCCATCCTTGCCCAGCTGACCCCAGGGCATGGTCATTGGCAGCAGCACCAGGAAGCCCAGCAGGGCCAGCCCTGGGGGAGGGAAACAGTTATCCATCACACAGCTTCAGCACAGAGGACAGGTCATGTCCTCAAGGAGTCCACAGTCTAGAGATAACATGAGAGGAATGAGAGCAAGACAGGTCTTGACAACAGTGATAGACAGCTATCGCCAGACCTGAGACAGAGGAAGGCCTTCAGGAACTTTACTTACTCAGCAGGCTCACAATAGTTCTGGAAGTAGAAGAGATCGTTATCCCCACTTTGCAGGTGAATAAACTGAGTAACCTGTCCCAGGTGACTCCGGCAAGTAGGAGAGAACCCAGGCAGTCTAACTCCCAAGCTGCTGTCACCCCTGCAGCCATATGACTTAACATCCACAGAAAGCAAGGGACCCCAAACCCCAAATCTGGCCTCCATGTGTCACAGAAACATGGAGGAGACATGACTCAAGCTGAGTTCTGAAAAGGACATGTAGGCAATGATAGCAGATCCCAGGGCAACTTAGCTTGTTCCTCCCAACCCCGTGTCCTCTCTTTTCCATAAGTGACCAGACAATTGAAGGCTTTGGGCCCTTCTATTTTCCAAAAGGGGCTAGGCAAGGCAAGGCAAGGGAACAGAAAGAAGCTTGTTCCATCTCCCCAGACACCTGCTCTGAGAGTGCAATTCCTCCCAGCCCAGGCATCCTACCTCGCCCTGCTGGCACTCTGACATTGCCCTCAAAGGGGTCAAAGGTGGGCACTACAGGCTGGCGCTGCTGGCTGCCCACTTTCAGCAGGGTCTAGCCAGGCCACAGTCCCCTAGTAGGGTAGGTACTAAGGCTGGGCCTAGCCTTCTCAGGGGCCCTCTCTTGGCCAGGGCAGGCCAAGGACGGACAGGGCTGTGTCAGCACAGCTCCAGAGAGCTGTGGAGGAGGGGCCCGGCGCCTGTGGGGCGGGGTGGGGGTGGGGAGTGTCTCCACCAGGCGGAGCCCCAAGACTGTGCTGCTCCGGACAGGGAGGGGCTCGGGCCTGGCTTTTGCTCCTGGAACCCTTCTGGGCCAAGTCAACACCCAGGTCCCAGATGGGTGCTGGCTGGGGGGGGGGGGGGGGGGCGGGGTACGCAGGGGGACAGGATTACGAAGGGGCCGGACACCAGGCTGCTTCTCCCCGTGGCTCAGAAGGATTAAGCAGACTTGGTCCCCGACTCTGCTTCCCTTGCCTGCCCTGGGGGCCCCTGTAGGGGTAGCGGAAGCGGACATTGCCGTCCGGGACAATGGCAGCTTTGTCACCGTGGCTCCTGGCAATACCAGGGCCAGGGCAGCCCCAGGACCTGGTCGCTGGGGCACTCCTCGACCAGGGGCCTGGCGCAGGCAGGGCTACCACGGGTATGGGATGTGGGGCGCAGCTCACCATGCGTGTAGATGTTGCCCAACTCATTGTGCAGGTAGAAGAGGCTGCGCAGGCAGCCGGAGCCGCTGCTGGCTGGCCGGTAGCCGGTCAACACGAACTTGTTGAACTGCAGGTGCGGCGGTGAGCTGGCCCAGTCCAGAAGGCGCGGCCCGGCCAGGAACGCCATGGCCCAGCCCGGCGTGGGCAGCCCGTGCTCTTAAGCCCCAGCCTCCTCAGTGGGGCTGCAGTGGAGAGAGGCTCATCCCTGCGCCTGCCCACCGTCCAATGCTCGGTTCGCGCACGCGCTGGTCCGGGGGGTCCCTGCTCGCGCCCCTCTTGCGCTGCGCAAGCGCGGGCCCTACGCCCCCGCGCCAGGGCGGAGGCTGGGAATGCGCGGGCCGCTGGAGCTCAGTGCGGCTGTTCCGCCAGTGCAGGAGTGCCGCAGGGACAGTTCGAGGAGGCAGCAGCGGCGACCAGTAGTCTTTCTGAGGCACTGAGGACGGGTGCGGCCGGACGCGGGAAGGGACGCAAGGCTCCGCCCCAACTAACCACCCCTGCCATCCCACCAGCGATTTGCACACTGGGCTCCAGACATAGACGCTGTGGGAACCAATGGGAACAGCTGACGGGGTGGCCCCGCCCCGAGGCCACCCAGGCCAGCACCCTCTTAGCATAATATATGCAGTGCCGGTCTTATTTGCATGGAGTGGCTTGGAACCCGATGTTCTAGGTCCCGGTGGCTTTGCCGAGTGACCTGGGCGCCTCTCGTCCCGCCTCATTGCATGCTCTGCTTTCTGTGTGCGACCCCCAAGTCAACATACCCTTGGGCACCCACCCTTCCCAGCACAACCCCACACCCAACGCCACCCTCGCAGCCCGGGCTCTGTCCAAGGTGCTGCCAACCCGGGCCGTTTGGACCGGTCAGGTCTAGAGCCTGCACACCCCCACTCCAGGGGTCACCTCTCCACAGGCCCGGCTTCCCCGGAGTGCAGCAAGGCACGCTGAGATGTCCAGGCCTCTGTGGATGTTCCTGACACTCCTGGCGTCTCACCCTTCGGGTCAGGCTTCTTTGAGTTTGAGCTCGACCAAACTCTCTGTTATATCTCACAAAGTGTATCTTTGGCCCCACCCAAGGCAGGCAGGAAATGAAGGGGAGGAAGAGGACAAGTAGCTAGGGGAGAAGGGTCAGTCCCCGCTTGGGTTCATAATAAAGGTGGGCCACGAAGGCATTCCTTCTTCCGCTTAATCTGGCTCACAGCAGGCCTTTTTCTCTCCAGGACCCCGCCCACTCATCCTTCTGCCTGGGCGATTCCTCAGCCCTTTTCGTGTAACGCCCTTAATTTGCATGGACAAAACCAACCCTTGGCTTCAGTATCCTCATCAACATAACTTACCACCACTTAAAGATTTGCAGAGCCCTATACCAAAATAGGTCCTTTATTCAAAGTCTGTATCTGGTCTTTGACCACTTTTGTTGTCCTCTCACATTTCACTTAGGGCGTAGTCCAGGACCACCCCAAGAGGGGCTCAAAGATCCTTGAAATCACACACCTCCGTATCAAGGTCTATGAGGAGAGGAGCCAGTTCCTCTTGTCATTTGGCCTCCACCATTTGGATACCTAGAGTCAGGCCAAGTTCCCAATAATAGTACCAGATGCTTCCTGTCAGAAGTCTGGCCTCTGAGAGATGACCAGAGGCAGAGCTGCCCTTTAAAAGTGAAGGCCAAGGTAGAGTGCAGCACAGCGTCTCAGGTGCCATCCCACAGTTACAGGATCCAGTGGACCCTGGGGGTCCTGAGTCAGAGAGCAGAGATGAGTGAACGCAGGGAACTCTGGCTGGAGGCGCTCAAGGGGCGATAATTGGAGGCTAGACCTTCAGCCTGGGGGTCTCCAGGGGAGCAGGGCAGTGCCACCCCTCCAGGACGGCGGTACCACACGGCCCAGCTTCTCTCAGAGCCTTGGGAAGGCCTCAACGGCGGGGGCCCTTTTCCTGGAGCCAGCAGACAGCTCCTAGAGAGGGAGCAGACGTCAGCCTAATACCCAGCCAGTCTCACCTCCCGCATCCTGCTTCAGCTGTGATCCCAGGCTTGATTCCCTGTGTGAACCCAAGGCCTTGTCCTTTAAGACCCTAGAAGTTCCACCTCTATTCCCTTCCTGGGTCCCAGCTTCCCACCAGCCCGTCCCCCACGACACCCCTGGGCACCGAGTCGTCAGGCTCCGGGCTGCCCTGCTGGGCTACCCTCAGGCCCTGCCCCAGCGCCCGCACCGTGGACGCAGCAGGCGCAGTAGCGACATCAGCAGCAACAGCAGCAGAAGCAGCAGTATCACTGAGACGGCTATCACAGTCGAGAAGACTCGGGCTGTGGGCACACGGGTACAGTGAGGACAGGGCTCCAAAGGGCCTGCTCCCCAAATTCCCTTCCATCCCAAGCTCCTGCCTCACCCCCCATTGCGGCCTCCGGAGCCCCAGGCCGGGGGCTACAGCTCACATTGGTCCTGTCGGGGAGCGCTGCAGGGGTCTGGGCGGAGCCCTTGGGGAGCACCGGGTTCTCCACGGTGTCCTGCACACCTGCAGAGAGGGGTGTGAGGCAGGGTAGCTGGGGAGTGGGCCGAGGGGGGATAGGGCGGGGCCTCACCACGGTAGGTGAGCGCGAAGCCCTGCGCATGGCCACGCGCGTCGCTGCGAAAGGTGAGAAGCAGCGCAGCTGCGCGCAGGTGCAGCGTCCCGGTCGGCGGCGGGCGGGCGCCGTCGAAGGCGCGGAGCAGGCTGCCTGAGGCCGCGTCGCGCAGCTCCAGCCGGTCGCGCGGGTCCGCCAGCTCAAAGAGTCGGAAGGTGAGCTCCAGAGCGGCACCCGGCGGGCCAAGTGCCCAGCTGCAGTTCTGGTCCGGCCCATACTCGTCCGGGAAATCCGGGGAGTAGATGACGCCCTGAGGTGCGGTCCAGTTCCCCTGGCAGGAGCCCACTGACACTGTGGGCGGCACCGGCGGTCAGAATCCAGAGACCGGCAGGCATCACCTCACCCAGCAGGGCTCCAAACCAAAGTCCCGCCTCTGTCCAGCTAGGCCCAGTCCCCAGGCTGACCCAAGCACATTCTCCGGCCCCCCTTCCATAAATTTACATTGATTCCCTCCTCAAATCCAGGTCTCAGCCCCAGACCCCGTCCTTGGCCCCCAGGTTAAGCCCAGTCCCCTTCAGACCCCGCCCTCAACTCAATAACTTTCTCGGCCGGTCCCCAGCCTACGACCTCCCCGTCCCACATTTCCCACATTTCGATCCTTCACCCCCTTATCTTCGCCCACTCCTCACCTTCGTAGACTCCCAGGCGCCCATCGCCACCGCACAGCTGCCCCGGGTGGCCGAAGCAGATCTGGTCACAGTCGGTGGCTGGGGCCGGGTGACCCCGAGCCAAGTCGCTTTCAGAGCCACAAAAGCAGGCGTAGCCAGCTTCCACGCCCGCCAGCTGGGAGCACAGACTGGGTGACGCCAAGGGCAGGGTCTGGGGTAAGGGTGGGGTAGTGGGAGCCAGGGGTCGGGCTCGAAAGTGGGAATCGAAACGGAGGTTCAGAGATCAGTGTCAAGGTTTGGTGTCAGAGTTGGGAGTTTATTTCGGTTCTGATTTCGGTCAAGGTCAGGGGTCACTGGTCTGGGCCTGTGGGCAGTACCTGGTAGCCCTTCATGCGGCAGAAGCGAAGGCACACCTGGACCGTGAGCTTCGTTGAGGTGCCACTGGGGCCGCTGAGGGCCGGAGGTGCTCCCGAGTCCACGAAGCAGCCCAGGTACCCTGGCACTGAGGAGGCAGGGGAGTCAGGGTCTGTCCCGTGCCTCCAAAAGTGAACTCCACTCAGGCAGCCTAGTGTTCCCACTCTTGTCCAGCTGGGCCCACTCACTGTGACACGTGGGGATGTCACAGTAGCGCCAATAGATGCCCTCCTCTGTCTCGGCCACATAGCACCATGGCTGCACATCACCATCTGGGTTCCTGCGGGCGGGGGAGAAGTGGTCCAGATTCTGCTACCCGCAAATCCCAGGCCCCACCTCAGGGCCTGTTCGCAAAATGGCTACTGCGTGTGCTACAGCAACTCTCCGTTCTGGGTGTAGATTTCCAAGTGGACGGTGGGAAGTCATTAAAGGGACCTAAGGGTTTGTATTCAGCTGAGGATTTTGAGTATTCTCTGTAGTGTTCGCCCCCCACCCCGCCATGGGCCTCGCCTCAGAACTCTGCTTTAAAGCAGCATTGGTGACTTCTTTCAGCAAAGTGCCCTCCCACTCATTTCGGTCCCTGCTGCTCCAAACAGCAGGTGTGTCTCTGAACCCCCAATTCCTCCATACCGCTAGTAAATGCCCCTCAAAGAAGTTGTAAGGCAAGAGCCCAGCCCCTCACTTCAGAGATCTTTTTAGCCGGGTCCACACGGGCCCCTTGAGTGCCCAGCCCAGCAAGGGCTAAGGCTTGTTCTCATACCCTTCGGCTGCACCCGGTAGGGGTACACCTCCACTCACCCGGAACCCTTGCCTCAGGCCCATGACTGCAATAGAGCACCTAGCCCCGCCTCCAACAAAGCCCCGCCCCAAAGGCCGGTCCCCCAATAGACCACGCACGGGCCCCGCCCCTCACCGGCAGAAGTTGTGCGCTCCCAGCCCCCAGCGACCCTGGGGGTCTCTGGCGCTGCTGTAGCTATGTTGCTGCGTCTGGTCCCAGAAGAGGCAAGGGCGACCCGCCCCGCGCGGGCCTGTGCGGTTCTGGTGGCCCCGGTAGTCGGCGCCATTCACCTGGAAGCACTCGGACAGGCCTGCACGGCGACCGCAGGACCTTGGGAGGTTCGGATCCTCGCCCGACATCCTAACCCCGCGACTCCAACTCCTGCCGGGTTTCCCAGCCAGTGCCCTTGGTGTCCCCGGGGCCCTGGGGTTGCTCAGGTGCTCCCGCCACCTACTCTGCCCCCTCCCCAGGTTCGGGACCCGGGTCCTAGGCGCGGAGGCGGAGGAGGGAGTGGTGACCAAAGCCCAGTCACGGGGCCAAGACTTACCTGGGCTATGCAGGCTCCCTGCGGAGGCCCCGCGTGGCGGCAGCATGGGGAGGAAGAGGAGGAGAAGGAGGAGGCTCTGCGGGGCTCGTGTCCCCATCGCCCCCAACCTAGGAGAGGTCTCCCTGGCCCGCATTCGACCTGTGCCACCCCCGGGGTCGCTCCGGGGTCTCCCAGGCGACCTGGGGGGGCGTTGTCCTCTGACCGTGAATCCTTCTCCCACTCTGGCCAGCACTCTCCGTCTGGAGCAGGGAAATATCTCCCAGGGGTATTTGCCTCCCAAAGTTTCTGCCCCTGGAGGCCTCTCTCTGCCCTGTCCCTACAGGAGGTCTCCCAGGGGATCTCTGGCCAGGGGCTTCTCCGGCTCTGCCTCTCGGTACTCGGGGTCTTGCCTTGGCCTCCACACCCGCCCCCTCCCGCTGCGCCTCACTCTCTGAGTTTCCCTAGCCCAGGTATCTAATACGCTAGCTCCTGCCCCCCTCGTGTCCCTCTGAGGGTTCCTCCCTCTTGGGTCCCTCCCTCCCCACCCCCCACTCCTGAGGCCGGGAAGCCCCGCCCCAGACTGGAGCGAAGGCAGCAGGTCTAGACGCCTTCCACGCTCGCCCTGGGACCCTCACTGTCCCTGCCCGCGCCTCTCTGCCCCTCCCCCTCTCAGGGTCAGTGCAGGTTCTAGTGGGAGTGTGTGGAGGAGAACCCTAATGGGGGAGATATAGGGCCCTCTCCCGAGGTCACACGTCCCCGGACATTCGGTTCACAAGCACCCTTAAATGAAATGCACGCAGGTACTCCCACTCAGTCACCCATTCGTTGTCAGATGCTGACACGCATACCCTCTTTGGGACTCTCACGCCCTTCCCTCCACAGGTCCCGACGCCTCTGGCCTGCAGGAGGAAGTGCCACTCTCCCTGCTCCCGCACCCTCGAGACGGGTGGGAATGGTGGACACTCAGTCCTGGACAGGCAGGGGCAGCTGGTGTCTGGGGAAGAAGGCAGCTGCGCCCCTGGTCCCAGCCTGTCCCTCTTTCTCCTCCCCCTTCTCTCCCTAAGACCCCCCAGCCCAGGCTCGCCGGAGCCGTCGCAGCGCGATGGAATTCCCCCAGCGGTACCCCCCTCCCCTCCGCGAGGGAGGGGGAGGTTAACAGGCCCGGGCAGGCGTGGGGGGAAATTCCCTGCCCCCTCCCCCTGGGCCCAACTCCTCTGAGTTCTCTGATCTCCCAGCGCCGCCCGCCGGCTGCCCCCAGGGCTTGGGGAGAGGCCAGCGCAGGTGCGTTTGAGGGCTAGGGAGGGGACGGGGAGGAGATGGGTGGTGGCCGGAGGCCCAGAACGGATCCGTCAGCCCAGATCCCTTGCCCCTCAGGCCAGCGTCTCCCCCCCCCCCCCTCCACCAGGCCCACACCAGGCTGTCCAGCCTGGAAGAACCTGTCTCAACCATGTCAGTATTGCCCCCTCCCCCCCAGATGAGGGGCACAGGGAAAGTTCTAGAAAGGCCAAGGTGCCGCTGGCAGTGATGAGACTGAAGAAGACCTCACAGTTAGTTAGTGCCTCACACGCAGGCTCTTGGGTGGGTGGGTGGGAGTAGCACACAGAGGAGCAGCATTCAAAGGAGGAGGATTTGCTGAGATTCAAGGCTGGCGCTGGACTCACCTCCTGAGGGAGCCCAGTCAGCGGCCAGGCTGGCCAGGGCTCTCCTCCCAGTTTCCTGGCCCTGCAGGGCACTTGACTAGGAGTTTCACCTGGTGACTGGGTAGCCACCCATGTACTGGGCCCCCTTCTCTTTCCTGCCTTTGAACACTAGCACTACAAAGGCTCAGTGGCATGACAGAGAGCACCCCAGGGTCGCAGGCCTGGGCTAGGGTCTGGGAGATGAGGGTGAACAGAGAGCCTCATTGCCTGCCAAGGAAAGGGTGAGGTGGAGGACAGGGACAACTAGAACCCCATGAGCAGAATGGGAGTCAATGGGGGGAAGAGAGGAGGATCTAGCCCCTTCCCTGGAAGGAAGTTGGACAAAAAATGACTGCCCATTTGGTCCACAGCACTTCCGTCACCCACTCCCTACTGCCTTAGTCTTCTGCAAAGGGGGTTTCAGATGAGAGGGAGGGGGTGCTTAGCTCCAGGACTCAGGCACTAAGATGAGGGGCAATATCTCCACTGCAAGATCCAGTCCCAGGTGGTTCAGGGAACCTCCAGTTAAGAAAGGCCAGGGTCTTTTCCCCCTGCTGAGGGGCCCCACAGACTGGGAAATTAAACAACAGAAATGTATTGTTTCACAGTCCGGAGGCTAGAAGTCTGAGATCAGCGATGGTTCCTTTTGAGAGCTGTGGGGGAGAATCTGTTCCATGCCTCTAGATTGGTTTTGGTGGTTTGCTGGCCATCATTTTCATTCCTTGCCTTGCAGAATCATCAGTCATCCTGATCTCTGACTTCATCTCACCTGGCATTCTCCCTGTGTGCATCTCTGTGTCCCCTTTTTATAAGGATGTCTGTCACTCATATAGGATTAGGGCTCTCCCTACTCCAGATTGACCTTATCTTAACTAATTACATCTGCTATGACCTAATGGGTGAATTTTATGGTATGTGGACTATATCTCAGGAAAGCTTTTAGTAAAAAAATAAAATAAAAAGAGAACTAGGCAGGGTGGCATTAGTGGACACAACTGATGGGACATGTAGGGACAGGCAGGATAGTGTCAAGGGTGGCTCTGGGTTCTACTTGTGTGGTGGGGCCTTCAGACAAGAAGGACAACAGGTAGATACTCCCTTTTGTTACCTGCCTCTGGTGCTTACAGGACACCCTGGGCCAGGACTCTGGAGGCAGCTGGACACACAGGGTTGGTTGCAGTAAGTGGGGCCAGGCTGGTGCTGCAGACTGACGAACCATGAATCTTGAAAGTGGTTGGGCCAAAAAGGGCTGAGGTCCAGTTTCCAGAACAACCACCACCAGGCTTATAGGTTAGTTAGGGGGACAGAGGATCCCTTGCAAGAGATCGGGAGGGAATATAGGAAGCAGATGGTGAACCCAGAGAAGGGATCAAGAAAGGGGTGGTCAGTGCCAGAGGGCAAGCTCTGAGAAGCATCTGCTGACTTGAGCGAAAAGGAGGTCCTTAGTTCCACCCTGCTGAAGTCTTCCTGACAGAGGACATGGGGACAGGAGGCTGGGCTGGGGCCAGAAGGGGAAGTGGGGCCATGAGAAACATTTCTGTTGATGCTCACCTTACTTACAACCTTGGGGACAGGGACTGGGGGCTGAGGCTCCTAGAGCTGGCCACTGCTCCCCATTTAAAAATTTTGAGCTCCTGCCAAGCTGGTGTGATTCATTGGACTGAGTGTCCTCCCATGGACGGAGAGGTCCCAGTTGAATTCCCAGTCAGGGCACATGCCTGGGTTGCAAGCTCCATCCCCAGTAGGGAGCATGCAGGAGGCATTGCTGATATTTCTCTCATATTGATGTTTCTATCTCTCTCTCCCTTCTGCTCGCTCTAAAAAATCAATTTAAAAAAAACATAAAATTTGAGTTCCTTGCTGATACTTTTGCTAAACCTTGTGAAGTTTTTATTTTAAATTTTATAATTGAGACATTGTCATGCAAAAGGGCACAGAGGCACCACCCACACCACGTTACAGACACAATAAGGTTTATTGGGAAAAACTAGCAGCAGAATGAGAGAAGGGAAGGAAAGCACAACCTCTCTGAGATGTCACTGTCCACAGAGGGGACCCCAGCTTCCAAGAGAGGGATCCGCCCTGAGCACTTTACTCTCTGTCAGTGATGGGGCAAGGGACATCTCTGTGGCTCTGGAACCGTTCAGGAAGTGGACTTAGAAGACACTTCTGGAGTTCAGTGGTTGAGTGGCCATGAGGTCACCCAAGGCAATGGCAATGTCCAAATTTATGTCTATCTGGCATCCTCAGTCCAAGCAGCATGGACTATCCATCTGTCCTCTAAGGTCAAAGCAGGAGAGAAGAGGAAGAGTGTACTGGCCCAATAAACATGAACGTCCAGGAGAAAACAGAAGCCTGCATCCTCTTTTGATTCTTCTCACACTGCACCCCAACTTCTGGGTGCCTAGAGCCCAGCGGAGGTGACAGCCGTGGGGCTTCGGACTAGGGAAGTTGTGGGCCTGCAGGCCCCACTGGGGAGGCTGCAGAATGGGCAGACAGTGCAGGCTCTACAGGTGGCAAGGGTTGTGGCTCAGTGCTTCTTACCAGGCACCTCGGGCCTGTGTGAGGTTCTAGCCAAACTGTTTTCCGACCATATGCCACTGAGACGTGGAGTGTGTGGCTTCATGATGGCCAGCTGTTGCTGCAAAGGGGATGTGGACACGTACACCAGCTCGCTCTACATGGTGAAATATAAAATAAGGTTTATTGAGGGAAATGAATAAGCAGAGGGACAGTGGGGGGACCCAAGATGTCACTGTCCCATAGCTGGATGGCAGGCTCCAAGGCCAGCTTGCTAGGAGAGAAAGAGCCTGCCATTTGTGCTCCCTCTGCAATTTTAGGATGAGGGTAAGGAGCCTCGCTGTCGAAGATGAGTCCTTGTTAGCAAGCAGCAGCCTCTGGAGTTCCAGGGCACATCAGCCTGCTTCTCCTGGACCTACTAAGCCAGCTCTCTGCTTGTTACCAGACTGGAGGAAGAGATGCACCTCTGCCGCCATCCAGGTCTGCCTCTCCTGCATCAGCTAAATGTGGTGACCCAGGACCCTGCTGGCCTCAGCCAGATAGAGTCTGCCCAATGCTGGCTTCCTGTGGACATTCAGGCTTGCTCCCACTGCCAGGAACCACACCTACCATGGTGATCATGGCCACTGGACTTAAGTTAGAAAAGAGTGAGGGAAAGAAAGTCTGACAGTGTGTAATGGGGCCTCTGGTTTAGCTTGCTCTGTTACCGTGAGGAATGGCTGTGCCCTAGCAGCAGACAGCCGAGGGGCACAAAGGCTCACATGGCACCTGTCCAGAAAACACCTGAGTGGCTGGAGCTAGGCAGGGCAGCTCAGCTCAGCTCCAAAAATCGGGAAGTTCCCCAAACGTGCCCTGGCCCAAGCAGGGCCACACCCAACTGGAAAGTCCTTGGCAAAGCGTCGTGCTCTGAAAACAGATAGGTGTTTGTGGCTTGGGGCGTCAGAACAGGGAAGAGTGACATTGTCAAAAGATGCTTCTTCAGATCTTTTGCAGGTCAGGCTTTCCCCACATCACGCACACCTGCAAGCTGCCCGCTCCCGGCACTCTTCCTTGCCTGCATGAAGACACCCAGAGTATTCCTCCTGGGAGGCCTCTTGAGAAAATGTGAAGGCTGCTGATGCTTTGAAAGAGTGAAGAAGAGCTTTTATCCAGCAGCAGTTAACTTGGTGGGAAATGCTGGGGTCCCTTGTAGACATGGAGCATTCTTGATGCTGGTGACACATGAAGTTCTTCTATTAGAGTCGGCAAGGAGATTGGCCTCACTGAGTCTCACCGTCAGGTTTTATACCTTTGACTTTTCTGATTACAAAGAAACACATATTCATTATAAAAATCCAAACATGGCAGAAACAGATAACATAAAAAGTTAAGGATTTCTGTAATACTTTTCCCTAGAGAAAACCATCACCCTCACTCAAGGATATTTTTTCCATTGATTTTTTTGAGAGAGAGAAACATCAATGTGAAAAAGACACATCGAGTGGTTGCCACTCGTATGACCAAGCAGGGCCAGGGACAAACTGCAACCGAGGTACGTGCCCTTAGCGGGAACCGAAAATGGGTATCTCTGGACTGCAGGCCGATGCTCTAACCGCTGAGCCAAAGTGGCAGGGCTTTTCCATTGATTTTTAAAGAGAGTGGAAGGGAGGGGGACAGGGGTAGAGAAGAGACACATTGATTGGTTGCCTCCTGCACATGCCTCAACCAAGGCCAGGGATAGAACTTGCAACCCAGGTATGTGCTCTTGACCAGGAATCAAACCTTCAACCCTTTAGTGCACAGGCCAACACTCTAACCATTGAGCCACACCAGCTAGGGCAACTAGATCATTTTTATATGCACACATATACATACATCATATCTATTCCTTTAAAACATGAGATTGCACCCTGGCTGGTTTGGCTCAGCGGTTAGAACATGGGCCTGCAGTCCCTAGAGACCCAGGTTTGGTTCCCGCTAAGGGCATGTACCTTGGTTGCAGTTTGTTCCCGGCCCTGGTTGGTTGTGCTGGTGGCAGCCATTCGATGTGTCCCTTTCACATCGATGTTTCTCTTTCTCTCTCTTCCTCCCACTCTACCTGAACAAAAAATGGAAAAATGTCCTTGGGTGATATATATATATGTTTTTATTGATTTTTAGAGGAAGGGAGAGAGAAAAACATCGATGTGATAGAGAAACATTGACTGGCTGCCTCCTGCACACCCCCTACTGGGGATGGAGCCTGCAACCTGGGCACATGCCCTGACCGGGAATCCAATTGGAACCTCTCAGTCCATGGGACAGTGCTCAATCCCCTGAGCCACACTTGCAGGGCTTAATTTCTATTCTTATCTTTATCATTTCCTTCCTTCTACTTTTAGTTTATTTTGTTCTTTTTCTATTCTTAACATGAAAGTTTAAGTTATAGATTTGAGATCTTTCTTTTCTTTTCTTTCTTTTTTTTTGTTAATTCTTACCTGAGGATATTTTTCCATTGATTTTTTTTTTTTTTTAGAGAGAGGGAGGGAGAAACATCAATATGAGAGAGACACAGCAATTGGTTGCCTCCCACATGACCCCAACAGGGGCCAGGGATCGAACCTGCAACTGAGGTATATGCCCTTGATCAGAATCAAACCCGAGACCCTTCATTTCGTGTGTGGACACTCTAACCACTGAGTCATGAGATTTTTAAAAAAAAATATAACCTTCTACAGCTATAAATTTCCCTCTAAACACTACTTGGCTGTATCCCATAAGTTTTGGTATGTTGTGTTTCCATGTTGTTCATTTCAAAATATTTTCTAATTTTCCTTGTGATTTTTTTTTTTTTTTTTTTGAGCCATTGGTTATTTAGGAGTGTGTAGTTTAATTTTCACATATTTGTGAGTTTCCCAAATTTTTTTCTGTTACTGATTTCTGGTTTCATTCCACTGTGGTCAGATAACACACTTTTATTTCAATTATTTTAAATGTATGGAGTCTTGTTTTATAGTTCAGATATGGTCTATCCTGGAGAACGTTCTATGTGTGCTTGAGAAGAATATGGACTCTGCTATTGTTGGTGGTTTTCTTCTTGCTCTGCCTTCTCACTCATTTTGGGGGAAGACAGCTGTCATGTTTGAGGACACTCAAGCAGCCCTAAGGAGAGGTCCACATGGTGAGACACTGAGTCCTCCAGCCCACAGTCATTTAAGTGAATGGGCCATTTTGGAACTTCTTCCTCCAGCCCCACTCAAGCCTCCAGAGGACTGCAGCCCCAGCTGACATATTTTCTTCAACCTTATGAGAGACCCTGATCCAAAACCACCCAGTCCAACCACTCCTGAAATCTTGACCCACAGAAACTGGGAGATAGTAAATATTGGTCATTGTAAGCCACTAAGTTGGGGGTAATTTGTGACACAGCATTAAATAACTAATACAATTACCCATTAATCTGCTGGCTTTCAGGAGAACAAGTCTTGAAGCACAGTTGAACTGTAGGCAGAAGCTTTATCTTTTCTGAGGAAAACAAAAATTGAAAACCTGGATTAATAATTCTTTTCTTGTTGAAGCTGCTAGAGCCAGTGACCACACCTTGTAATGATGACCTCAAGGCCTTGAGGATAATGAAAACCAGGTAGAATGATGCTGATTTGGGGAGTCATTGGGCAGCCCCAAACTACCTGTGCCTGGTAAAATAATCTATTTGAGATCCTCAGAGTCAGCCCTTGTCATAAAAAAGATTGGGAATCAACCAGATATCCAAGACGATCCGCCCTTTACCACGCCAAAGGCACTCTACAACGTCCAATTCCTGCTTAATCCAAACAGTGGCTTTCTCTTGGAAATCTCTTTTGTTTTAGGGAGAAATCAAGTTTCTTTTGATTGTTTTAAACAACTTGGATTCATTTCTGTGTTTTATAAGATATGACCCTTAATATTTACATGAATTAATATGAGATATGCAATGCTTTCTAAAGACTAGTTTTATATTCTGTTTATGTGAAGAGAACTCATTTCAGTTCAACACAGATCATTTTTTGTAAAGCTTTACATGTGTGTGTACATGTGCATGTGCTCACACATTAATATGTTCTTCTGGGTGGTCTATATTTTTTCATCATATTTTCAAAAGAGACTATAATCAGTAAAAAGTTAAGACTTCTTAGAATAAAAGAAAGAGAAAAGTGTAATTTGTGAGGATGGGACACATTTAGGTGTATTTTCAGGATAAGGAGAAGCAGCCTGTAGAGAGGACAGATAGTAGACTCTGGAAAGGCAGAAGGGCCAGGGCACAAAACTTCCCAGACAGTGCCTATCCCCTGAGGTGTCTGAACTTTAGGCTGGCAGAGACCAAGATCCCACAGATCTTTTTAACCCCTCCTCCGCCCCGCATCCCTGTCTGTACCTGGATCCTCCTGCTGGGCTGCATTAGGAAGCCGGTCACGCTGCCTCAGCGCCTCCAGGCCCACCAGATCAGGCATGTGACAGTGGCCTCGCATCACAGTCACCTGCTGGCCCTGGGTAATGGCCCGGCTGCGGCAGCCCAGCCGCGCCTGGTCCCGGCACATCCAGTACACCTTCTCACCGGCAGCCTTCTCCTTCCTGTAGAGGAAGGACTCATACACCAGGAACCTCCCCCCGAGGGAAGTCCTCAGGAACTCCAGAGGCTGGAGGGCTCCTAGAAGGATCATAATGCTGTGAGTGGGGTGCCTGGGCCAGGCCTTAGAAGCCGGGAAGGAGCCTAGGTGCCAGTGATGGAGGCTCTTTCCTTATTCCCACCAGCTTGCTCCAACCAGGAAACTATCATCACCCTGCAGGACTCGCTCTGGTCCCTGCCCTCTACCCCTGACTGTGCCTCAGGGCCCTGGAGACTGAAGCTCAGATCACCAGCCCATACAGAGCCCAGAGCCCTGACACCTTCAAGTGGCTGTCTCTAAGGGCTCTGGTGCTGCCTGGGGAGGTTGGCTCTGTAGCCATCCAAACTCAAGTTTCCTACAGGCCTCTCTGGACTTGGATTGGGCTCCACACTTGCTGGCAAGCACCCCAGGGCGGGGGTTGAACTGGAACATTCTGGGAAGCCCATAGCTGGTCTGAACTAAGTGCACCAAAGGCTTCCCAGCTCCCTGTCCACCCTACCTTTGGCCAGCTGGCAACCAATCAACTCTCTCTCATGGGAGTTGTGGTTTTTTTTTTTAATTTTTAAAAAATTAATTTATTTATTTTTGTTAGAGATTTTTTTTTTAAACATTGATGTGAGAGAGACACATTGACTGGTTGCCTCCCACACAACGCCGACCAGGGCCAGGGACCAACACAACAGAGGTATGTGCCCTTGACCAGAATTGAACCTGCAACTCATTGGTTCATGGGCCAATGCTCTAACTGTTGAGCCAAACTGGCCAGGGCTTTCTCATGAGACCGTTAAGAACCTTAACTGAAAGGTCATGCGAGATTGGGGTGGCCAAAGGGAACTGGGGTGGGAGGGTGGCAGGGGGAAGGGAAATAGGAGACAGAGGAAAATAGACAAAAGAGAGGCCCAGCGAGTGGAGATAAAGGGTCCCCAAGGCCCAGACACATTGCCCCATAAATGGTGCCAAGCACAGATAATGCCACCCTGGCCCCGCCCCCTTTTCTCCAGTGGTCTGAGTGGGGAACCCAGATGTAGCCTCTCCTCCAGCCCAAGCAGACAGACTGATGTGCATGGCTGGACCCCACTGGACATGGGCCATGGATGGAAGGTCCTAGCAGGTAGCCTCCAGCCTGTGTTTGGGGTTGGCCCTAGGGGCTGCCAGGCCAACAGGGAGACCAGGGCCCAGTGCCTGCCCACACCTGAACCTTCCCTCTGGGCTGGGCTGGGGAACTGCTCGCGCTGCCTCAGGGCCTCCAGGCCCCCCAGGTCCGGCGGGTGGCAATGTCTGCGCATTACCATCACCCGCTGGCCCTGGGTGATGGCCCTGCTGCGGCAGCCCATGCGGGCCTGGTCTCGGCATGTCCAGTACACCTTCTCGCCAGCAGCCTTCTCCCGCCTGTACAGGAAGGACTCATGCACCAGGAAGCTGCCCCCCAGAGGGGTCCTCAGGAACTCAGGGCCTCCTGGGGAGAAATGGGAAGAAGCATCAGGAGTGGGAAAGCCTGGAACCCAAGCCTTGGAACAGAGCAGTGAGGTGGTTGGGGGCCCTGGAGTGACCTCCACAAGCCCCACTCCATGCTGTGCCCACCTCCTCACAGCTAGAGGACCCTGAAGCCCAGGACAGACACCCATCCCACCAGCTTCAAATCCAACCTAGCCTCAGTTCCTAGGAGCTCCATTCCAGAGCCTGGTGAGAAGGGAAGGTGAGAGACTGGTGAGGTGGAGGCCCCTGAAGACAGAAGGCTGCCCCCCCTTCTCATGGTGCCTACAGAAAAGGGGAGTCTTTGCTGTATCCACTATCTTATCCCAGGTGCCTGCAATGGGGCGCACACCAGTCATGTGATCCCTGCTGAGCTGGAAGAAAAAGTGGACAGCCCCTCTGGGGAACAAGTAATCAGCAATAAAGTGAGCAGGTGTGAGTGCCTTCTGTGCACGCACAGTCAGCTCCCCCGGGAGCCAGGCTGGGTGCATCTGACCTGAGGGCAGCAGGAGGAGGCGAGCAATAGTGTGGGCCATGTCTTGGCCATGTTGAGAGGGAGGTGGCTGAACCCTTCTGCCCAAAGGAATCTCTTCCCTTTGTCCAGGCACAGGGACTACCCAGAGGAGCTGGAGACAGACTGAGAAGTCTGTCTCCCCACAGCAGAGAACAGTGGAAGCCATGGGGGGTGAGAACGCCCTGGAGAGGGTAGAGGTATCTGGATGTAGAATGGAGCTAGGTGACCTCAGGGCATGTTTCTGTTCCTCTGGCACTGATGAAAATGTTCCCTGAGGAATGAAGGCACCGAGCACCAGGCCAGAAATTTGGAGAGGGGAATAGAGAGCTGCAGAGCAGAGATGCTGACATAATGGTAGAGGCTCGAGGTGGGGCTGTGTGGTCACAGACTTGGCAAGTCAGCCTGCAGGGGAAACCACCGATAACAGTGGAGTCCAGTGGCCAAGTCTGAAAAGCCTGAGATACCTCCGAAGGTGGGGTCCAGGACAGCACTACACAGGGGGCCTGGCCGTGGGTTGTTTATCTGAAGAGCAATGATATAAGGGTGTCTGTATCTGGGGGAGGAAGAATCTTCAGGGTGGAGAAAAGGACGTGGAAGTCTGCATCTGGAATGTGACCCTTCTCGCTCATGTTCCATGCCCAAGTCCCAGAATGTCAGCAGCCTGTCTTAGACCATGTGGGAAGTTCCTCCTTGTGGGTACTGACCCATCACTTGCATAGAATCAGTCCTCAGAAAGCTTCGGGTCATTCAAGAACAGAGACCATACAACCAAGGAAGGATTAACAACCCGGAGCTTCACAAATAGCCACACTCTCCATCAAGACACCTTCAGACACGCATGGTTTCAACAGTGTAGCCTCCAGGGACTCTTGCTAGGGTAGTGACTAGAGAAGGGATTTCAAAAGACAAGCGAGTAAACCGAGCAAGAGAAAGAGAGACTTAGAGATGAGGGTCCAGCTAGGGGACCCCAGGGAGATGGGGAGGCAGGGCACAGTCAGATTGGAGCAAAAAACCTGGAGCTGTCTGCTGCTGGGTGAGGACGAGGAGAGATGGGCACAGAATACTAGGCTGACTAATCAATTGGCTGTGTGAGGAGGAAACAATCATAATGTATTCCTAGCCCAGTGTGAACAGATTTATATAATAAAGCAAAAACAAAAACTGCAGTAACTGCATTGAAAGGGGGCACTGGGTGACAGCTGAATCCTTACTTTCTCTCTCTCTTTTAAAAAATTTTTTTTTCTTTATTTTTATAGGGAGGGGAAGGAAGAGGGAGAGAGACGTAGAAACACTGATGAGAGAAAATATCGATTGGCTGCCTCCTGCATGCCCCCCACTGGGGGGGTCTGGCCCACAACCTGGGCATGTGCCCTGACCGGAAATCAAAGCAGAGACTTCTTGGTGCATGAGTCGATGCTCAACCACTGAGCCACACTGGCTGGGCGCTCTCTCTCTCTCTCTCTCTCTCTCTCTCTCTCTCTTACCAATACTTTCTCTCATTGGAAGGCAACAAGAGATTGAAGAGACGGATGGTAGCGGTCGAAGCACATTTCAAGAAATAAGGTAGACCTGACTGGTGTGGCTCAGTTGATTGGGTGTCATCCAATTCAAGAAAGGTTTTGAGCCCTGGCCGGTTTTTCTCAGCAGTTAGAGCATTGGCCTGCGGTCCTGAGAGACCCGGGTTCGGTTCCCACTAGGGGCACGTACCTCGGTTGCAGGCCGTGCGGGTGGCAGTCACTTGATGTGTCCCTTTCACATCAATGTTTCTCTCTCTCTTCCTCTCTTTCCCTTCCACTCTATCTGAACAAAAAAATGAAAATATGTCCTTGGGTGAGGATAAAAATAATAAAATAAAGGTTTCAAGTTTGATTCCTGGTCAGGGCAAATGCCTGGGTTTCAAGCTCGATCCCCACTAGGGGGTGTGCAGGAGGCAGCCTATCATGTTTCCCTCTCACATGGATGTTTCTCTCTCTCTCCCTTCCTCTCTTTCTAAAAAAAAGAAAAAAAAAAAAAAAGTCAATTAAGAAATATGGTAGCCCTGGCCTGTGTGGCTCAGCTGGTTGGCGCGCTGCCCAGTACACCAAGGAGCAGTGGCGGCAGTGGGTTCAATTCCAGGTCAGAACACACACCCAGGTTGCAGGTTTGATTTCTGGTCGGGGCATGTGTGGGAGGCAGCTGATTGATGTTTCTCTCTCTAAAAATTAATAAAAAAGAAAAGAAAAGAAAAGAAAAGAAAAGAAAAGAAAAGAAAAGAAAAGAAAAGAAAAGAAAAGAAAAGAAACAAGGCAAGGAGCTCAGAATGATTATTGGGGGTGGGACTTGGTGGTGAGGATGGGACGGGACTGCTGTGTGCCTTGTAGCTTCGTCTCCAGGTACATAGAAGTTACATGGAAATGGAATAAAAAGAGAGTCAGAAAGAAATACAATCAGAAATCTCAAGTTTGAGAGAACATTAGGGCTATAAAAACTCTAAAGGTGACTCAGATGACTCAGAAAATTATACAACCGATAACCTCTGAAGGAGAGGCAGATGTTTCTCAGACATGAGCAAAGAGCTGAGTAAGTAGAGAAGGCTGGGCTGAAGTTGCTCCTCTTAGCAAGATGAGGACAGGGATATTTACGTCATTTATGTAACTGTGACTGCGAGAGTCCAAACAACAGGCCCTGTGGGGCTGACCAAGTGGGCAAGGATGAAAAGCGAGGGGCTGTGACCCTCATTAATGGCTCCCTTAGGGCAGACAATAGATACTTATGGAGAAGAGCTGGAGAGAGAAGTAGCTGATTAATTACATGATCCCTGATTCTGTTCTTTAATCTTGGTCTGTGGGACGTGCTTCTTACTAGGCACTATATTATCCATTCACTCTGTAAAAATGAGAAACTGGCCATGTGCAATTAGCTTTCTCTATAAATTCTTAAGGAAAAAAAAAGGGAGAAGGAAGAGAAAAGGGAGCGTGGGTTGATCACATGCTGTAGAGTTTTGGGGGCAGCTGAAGCTGGTCTAAGCAGGAGGGTGAGGACTACTACCTGAGTGAGTGGGACTACCCGAAGTCATCCTGAGTCTGCTTGGGGAATGTGGTGAGGTGGTGGTCAAGGAGTAGAGATAAGGAAAGGGAAAAGCGAGAGGAGAGTGCTCCTGGTAAGGAAAGAGGGTGCTTGCTCGGGAACATGGGGGTCAAGAAGGAAAGGCTGGCTGGGTCTCCTGCCTGTTCCTAGGCCTTCTCCCCATCTGTCTCACCTGAACTCCCCCTCTGGGCCACACCAGGGCAGTTCTCCCGCTGCCTCAGCGCCTCCAGGCCCACCAGGTCAGGTGGGTGGCAGTGGCCTCGCATCACAGTCACTCGCTGGCCCTGGGTAATGGCCCTGCTGCGGCAGCCCATGCGGGCCTGGTCCCGGCATGTCCAGTACACCTTCTCGCCAGCGGCCTTCTCCCGTCTGTAGAGGAAGGACTCATGCACCAGGAAGCTGCCCCCTAGAGGTGTCTTCAAGAACTCAGGGCCTCCTTATAAGAAATGGGGTAGGTGGTCAGCAAAGGCTGTGCCAGGCCTGATGCCACCCCCTCTTGTCTCCCAGGTCCTCAGGAAATAAGACTCAAGGGGGCCCCAGCTCTGGCCACTGGGTATGGAGGACTCACCCAGGCCCTCTTCCTGGTCCCCAGTTGGAGATCCCTGCAGGGCCTGGGGCTTTGTGTGCTTTCTGGGATGGGGCCTGGTGAGAGTCAGGGTGCCAGGCCCCCTGCGGTACAGCAGGCTGTCCACACCTTGGAGCAGCTTATCCACTTGGCCCCCGGGGCCACCCCGCTTGGCCTGCAGTGTTTTTGTGGCCTTCTCCTGCTGCCGCCGGGCCTGCAGGCCCTCCATGTCGGGTGGGTGGCAGTGGCCACGCATCACGGTGACTCTCTGGCCCTGGGTGATGGCCCGGCTGCGGCAGCCATGATGTGCATGGTCCCGGCATGTCCAGTACACTTTGTCTCCCACAGCCTTCTCTCGCTTGTATAGGAACGACTTGTGCACAAGGAAGCTGCCCCCGTAACAGGTCCTCAGGAACTCCAAAGACGGGCGCTCTCCTGGAGGAGGAACCCGCAGTCACACTGGTCGAAGGGGAAGAGGCCGGGAAGCGCTGCTAGCGGAATGTGTGGTCAGGCAAACTCGGTCCAAATGCATCCCCCTGAACACCTCCTCCCCTCGAGACCCTAGGTGAGTTTCAGTTCCTCTCCTGGTGGTCAGAGAGGAGGCCACATCCAAGATCATACACTCAGAAGGGCCAAGCTGACTGACTCCACAGCCTCCTCAGTCACTCCAGATCATACTTTTTCTTAGGGTTTGTTTGACATTTTTATCTAATTTTTGAGTAATACTTGCACATGCCATACAATACAAATGGTATCAAAAGATACACAATGTAAAACCAGTCTCTCTCCTTCACCCTGCCCCAGGTACCAGGTACCCAGCACAGCAGATGCTTTTAAATCCTTGAGTCCTTGGATCCTTTCCAGGTCAGGAGGCACCCAACCTTCGGGACCAAGCCCTCCTCCTAGTTATGGGTAATAAAAACTGCACAGAAATTCCACCTACAAGTTACTCAGTGCCATCACACACTGAGCCAGTGCTGAGCACTTCCCACGTGTCAAATGCCTAATCTTAGGACAAAGCTCCCAAAACTGCAGAAATTCAGCAAATGTTCTGCGGCTACATGAGGTGGGGCTGAAACTTGAAACTGGGACACATAGCTCAAAATTCTCCCACCAGACGGACCTTCCCAAACTGCACATGTTGCCAGAATCACATGGAGCCCATTAAAACTCATATTTCTGGGCCCCACACTAGACCCTGCTGCATCAGAAAATTCCAGAAGGACCTGGGACCCCTTGGTTCAGGAGCTCTAGTTCTATCCCATGGGCTTAATGACTACTGGAACATGTTGATATTTTTAAAAGTTGTTTTGACTGAGCACATTTATAAAATGTGTAGAATCCCACATTTCTATTTGGGTATAAGAAAGGACCCATGGGTTCATGCCTGTCCCAGAGTGGAGCTGGGGTGGGGAGGCACTCACCAGTCAGCAGTGTTGGGCGTTTCTTTGGGGGCAAGCTCAGTACTGACAGGGCTCGCAGCCCCTCCTCCTCCTCCGGGGCTGGCTTGCTCAGCACCAGCCCAGGGGCAGGCTCTGGCTCCTCAGGGCACAGCCATGGGCCTACCCCCTTGAATGGCTCCTCCAACTGACCTCTGAGGACCTCAGGATCCCCCAAGCCTTCCGGGAGGGCTGGACTGGGCAGCTTCTGTCTCTGGCGCCGTGCCTCCAGGCCCTCCTCATCAGGGGAGTGACAATGGCCCCGCATCACCGTGGCCCGAGGTCCTCGGGTGATGGCCCGGCCCCGGCAGCCCAGCTCAGTGTGCTCCCGGCACTTCCAGTACACTCTGTCCCCCACAGCCTTCTCCTGCTTGTACAGGAAGGACTCAAGCACGAGGAGGCGGCCCCCGAACGGGGTCCTCAGGAACTCCAGGGGCTTGGGGGCTGCTAAGGGCAAGAAGGCTGGGTTAGCTGACATGGAGCAAACATGAGGCCAGGGACATGGATGGGAGGGATGGGTGGGGTGGGGTGGACAGGGATGAGGATCATCGTATCAGCCTGGGACAGGTTCACAATTAGAGACAAGGAGGCTTGGCTTGGAGCAAGGATGGGACTGCCAAAGCCACCCCACTGGAAAGGGGGTGACACAGGGGCCCAAGTCTGAGCATGCAGGGTCAGGGGCAGAAGGCCCAGAACTCACCTGTGTCTGGCTTGCTGCATTTCTGCTCAAGGGCCTGGGGGCTTGGCTGGACTGGCCCTCCCTGCTCCTCTGTTGGCAGGATCTGGAGGGTTCTAGCCAGGGTGTCAGGGCCAGACATCTCCAGGGACATGATGCAGTGCACTCCTTTGGGCAGGGAGCCCACGCCATTCCCGTTCTCAGTGGAGGCCGTTAGCAGGACCAGGTTGGAGAATTCCTTGGGCTTAGTGGGGGCTGCGGGGACGACATCTATGCCAGTCTCAGGGGACTCAGGGGACGGCTCCTGGCCAGACTTTACACTGTCACCCTCCTGCTCGCTGGGCTCAGGCAGGGGCATTCTGGGACCAACGGCCTGTCCCCCAGGCCACACTCAGGTCCCAGTAGATGGATTTCTCCTGCACCCTGGCAAGGAAACTGGCAGTCCAGGGGCTCTGTCCTAAGGGAGGAGGCAAACCCCCATCAGTGGAGAAGCCTGGGGCTCAGAATGGATCTGGGGTGCAGGTCGGGCATAAAGGGCACTAGGCTGGGCAAGGACCTGAATGGAACTAGAGAAACCCTGGTTGGTGCTTCTGCTTGGACAGTTCCTCTTGGCCGCAGTGAGTATGTCACTTCCCCCATCCAAACCTCACTTTCTCTGTGTGTAAAATGTGCCAAATACAAGGCTCTTGGTGGAGAATGGGGTGGGTGGGGGAAATCTGGGGCACTAAGATACTGGTAATTATGAGTTACTATGAATCGAGGCCCACAGGGTGAAGTGTTTCGTGGGTTTTTCCATTTATCCTTCCAGCCCCATGTTATGAAAGTTCACCATTCTTTCTGACCCAGTTTACACAGGAGGACACTGAGGCAAGCCAGGGTGACCAACACAGCCATGAAGTGGCAAGCTGGGAGTCTAGTTGAGGAAGATCTGGAGCCCACTCCCATGGCACCCGCTGTACCTTGTCCAGGATAACAGTCACTGGTGTTCTTGAGCGCCAAGCATCTGAGACAAGCACTGGGGACATGAGCTCAAGTCACTGACCCTCCAGAATTCCTAACACTCTTTCACCCTGACATTCTGCAGACCATAGAGCTCCTGGCCCTGGGAGGCATGACTCTCTAGACTCACAACTAGATCCTGCCCCCATCCCAGGCAGGAGTCCTGGAGCCACCCAGAACTCAGGAGGTGCCAGGGCCTCATGAAGGCAGTGACCTTGTGCTTGAGCTGGTGCTGGTGTTGCCTCAGCTGGGCAGGGACAGGGCTGTGAAGCTGTCCAGACAATCCGTGGTCACTGAGGGCTCCCTGGCTTCTGGCCTGGAGAAGCAGAAAGAATGGACTATGGGGACCAGGGTGTCCTGAGACCTGGGCCTAGGGGCATCAATGTGGGGTGGTCTTTCTGTCTTCTTGGGGGAATGGGTGGTGGGCAGATTGTGGGGCCTTTCCCATCTCTCAGTAATAGCCCAGAAATAAGACTGCTGCTTCTCCTCACATTTCACTTTCCCCATTGTGAGCTGTCATTCACATCCCAAGTTCTGCGGTTCCAAATCCTCCTGGCTCCCCATTCTTATTTGAGAAGTTCCCTGTCCTGATGCCCACATTTAGCTCCCTAAGGCCTGGTCAACCCAAACACAGGGCCCCAGGTTCCCCCACATCCCTGACAGCATCCCCAGAAGTCTCTGCGCTACATGCTCGCCCAGCCTCGGGCAGCAGCGAAGAAGCCCTGTCTGGAGGGGCAAGACCTAGGGAAATACATCCTCCAGGTACCAGGACATCTGGTAGGCATCCCCGCCCAACCTCCTGTGTCATCCCCCATAGCCAATCTCAGGTTGTCCTGTTTGGTCCTTCTCGGCCCTGCCCATCCCACCCCACAACGTGACGTGGCGGGGCAGGGACCTGGGGGACATAGCCAGTAGAAGCAAGACACCACCAGCACCTTTCCAGGCAGAGCCTCTCTGGGCAGGAAAATATTACCGTTGAGGCCCCGCCTACAGGTCGCCGGTTTCCCGTGTTTGATTGGCCCCAGCATACGTCCCTCCACCTGCAGTCCGCCCCTCTGGCTCGCAGGCTCCGGGGTCCCTGGACAAAAGAAAGTGGCGGGTCTCCTACGCCGCGTCCTTTCTGTGCCCTGCGAGCTGCTCGCATTCCTGCCTTCCCCACGGTCTCCACCGACAGGATGAAAAAACGCAGAGAAGCCGGCCCTCCCTTCCACAGAAGGCCTTTCAGACCACTCAGGCCACCCAAAGCGGTGCGGTCACTGTCCAGCCAGCATGCACACTCCTACAGGACTAGGCAGTTGGTCCCTGACCCGCAGCTGGACAGGAGTGGAGGCTTCAGGACCCCTCCCCCAAACACACACACCAACCGCCTCGGCCTCAGACGATCAGACACCGAAGCCCGGTCTCCTCCAGGTCAGCTGGTGTCGACATGACCAACTATGACCAATGCGGTCAGCATGGCAAAGACCCCACATTCCCGTGGAACTGTACGCGGAGTCATGGAACCCCAGGTCAGGATCCTCTTAAGTGAAATTGCTGTTTAAATTCAGGATCAATGAAAAATGTTCCAGTACAATAAAAGACCTTTAACTATGGCTGACCACCAGCTGTGGAAAGGCCTCAATGGACTAGAATTTAGATTCAATTGACAGTTCCCATTCTCAACCATTAAAGGGCCTTAAAGTGTAGATTAATGACCACAAATTCTCCCATAAAGTATGCAGGCCCCTTTGCACTGTGGTCTTGAATCTGGGCTGGCCTCCAGCTCAGACTGGTCACTTGCTGTGTGATTTGTTGAGTGTGGAAGAAACATGCTGTGGGGGTTTGGAAGTCCTTGCCCTCCTGGGGCATGGCCCTGAGACTGGGAAGGAAGCTGCATGAGAGGCCACATGCAGGGGTCAGAGGCACTGCCAGGCATGGAGGAAGACCATCTTGCACTGTTCAACCCAGCAGACCCTCCAGCTGGACGTAGCACATGAAGGTGCCTGAGAAAACCAGTAGAGGCACAGCCCAGCCACCCCATAAAACCCTGATCAATAATAAACTACTGTTATTTAAGCCAGTAGGATCAGGGATCATTTATTACACAGCAGTTCTTGGCAAGTGACTGAACCTCAGGGCTTTTTGATGAATGGAATATTATTAATGGTTTTGAAATATCTAAAGTCAAAGGGCTTTTGAACTCCAGGTGCTATGCTACACAAATGTTAAAGCCCTTAGACAATTGCATTTAAAGGGCTGGTATTCCAGTGAAAGGAACAACAATATTACGTATAAAGGAAAGCAAATGAGAATTACATATTTAAAAAGTCTGTAACATGAAATAAGCCCATCAAAAAAGGATTCCACTTATATGATGTAGCTGGAGTGATCAAATTCATAGGCAGAAAGTCAAATTGAGACTTTTCCCAACTCACTACCTGCACTGGAATCACTGCCAAGATGCAGATTTTTGTGAAAACCCTTACAGGGAAGACCATCACTCTGAAGGCTGAACCCTTGGGTACAACAGAAAATGTAAAGGCCAAGATCCAGGATAAGAAAGGAATTCCTCCTGGTCAGCAGAGACTGATCTTTACTGGTAAACAACTAGAAAATGGATGTACTTTGTCTGACTACAACATTCAAAAGGAGACCGCACTTCATCTTGTGTTGAGACTTCCTGGTGGTGCTAAGAAAAGGAAGAAGTCTTACACCACTCTCAAGAAGATTAAGAAAAGTGTAAGAGAAGGAAGGTTAAGCTGGATGTCCTGAAATACTACAAAGTGGATGAGAATGGCAAAATCAGTCGCCTTCATTGGGAGTTTTTATGGCCAGCCATTTTGACAGGCATTATTGTGGCAAATGTTATCTGACCTATTGCTTCAACAAACTGGAAGACAAGTAATCGTATATGGGTTAATTAAAGATATTAACTAAAAAAAAAAAGTCAAATGGTGGTTGACAGGGGCCAGGGGAAGGGGGGAGGGCGAGTTATTGTGTAATTGATGCTGGATGATGTTTGGGATGATGAAAAGATGGATGATGGTGATGGCTGCACAACACTGTGAATGGACTTAATGCCACTGGACTGTACACTTAAAAATAATTTCAGTTGCAATTTTTGTGTATATTATACCACACTTACAAAAAAGAAAAGTATGTAACAAACTATATGTAGTAATGCCCCATTTACCTAACATCTGATTAAAGGTATCCCTCCATGATTCAGAATTTTACAATTTTATCTGTTTCACAATTTATCCATTTGGGGTAGGTATCTTCCTAAGTTCTTATCACTCCCCACTTTCTGGATAAAGCAGGCATACATATTTTATCCTAATTTGGAAAATGAAGTGTCTCCATCCATCTCCCCTGGCATATTTCCTTCCCCCTGGGAGGCCCTTTCTCCACCATTCATGTCCTGCTCTATCTGATTGCCAAACTTCCGTGCCCCCACTAGTTCCTTGCATTTGGACCATCAAGGTTTTTAGGTCTCTTGAATCCTAAAACAAAACCTAATAAAAAGCCCTCCTTCCCTTAACGGTTTAATTTTGCAATAACAGCACACACCCCTTCCTTTTCACCCTAGTCATCTGGCAGCGGCCCCTTAACCCTGCAGTAGCCACTCTGCTCTTTGGCCACCTAGCAGGATCAGCACTGGCTTAGTTGGTCCATAAACTATGTTCTCCCTCTTAAACACTTGCTCATGCCTGTATGTGGTCTATCTGTACAATAGAATTTATTCAGCACTAAAGAAATAAAGCTCTGACACATATTATAATGTGGATGAACCTTGAAAACATGATGCTCAGTGAAAAAAGCCAGACACAAAATGTCACATATTGTGTAATTCATTCATATGAAACATCCAGAAAGGCAAATCCACAGAGACAGAAAGCAGATTAGTGGTTTCATAGAATTGGGGGTGGGGGATTAGGGCGTAATGCTAAGGGGTGTGGGGGTTCTTTTGGGGAAAATGAAAATGTAAAATTGATTATAGTGATGGTTGCATGACTCTGTGAATACACTAAAAACACTGAATTATACACTTTAGATGAGGGAATTGTATGGTATATAAGTCATATCTTGATAAAGCTGTTTAAAAAATCCTTATAGATATGAGTCAGGTCCCAGGGCCACTTGGATAAAAACCAGTTTTCTATACCATAAACAGGCTTCTCACTCCTGGGCTTGGTTTTCTCAGCAAAGAAGGGTAGCATGAATTATGTACTGAGATATTTTATAAGTTACTAATATATGAACAAAATACTAGTAAATCACCCATAATCCTGCCACTTGAATGTACAGCTATTAACATTCTTATTTTTGTACCTTTAACACTTTATTTTCTGTTGCGCACACATTGTGTTCAACATATTGCTTGCTATTTTATTCCATGTTATAGTGGGAAGCACCCACCTGCAGACCAGATAGAGTCCTAAAGCATTATGTAACCTAGGCTCATAACAGTTATAAAAACACAAATCTAAATCCTCAACAGCAATACTCTAGAAGACCACAGGATGGCAATGTTGCTCCCTAAAAATGAACACACCACATATTTTTGGTCAAAATTAAATGCATGGCACAATGTTTCCAAAACACAAATTTGGGAGTTTGAACGTGTCACAAAAATAATTCAAGAAGAATTCCAAAAATGTTTGCATTTACAAAACTTATTAGTTAGAAAGCAGAATCCAATTAACAAGTTCAGCATTACATCTAGCCCTAAATTCACTTTTCTTCTCTCTTCTTGACTCCAGTCATACACACACACACACACACACACACACACACACACACACACTGTTGATTTTAGATAGAGAGGAAGGGAGAGGAAGAGAGAGAGAGAGAGAACATGGATTGGCCTCCTCCTGCATGCCCCCCACTGGGGTTTGGCCCACAACCTGGGCATGTACCCTGACTGGGAATTGAACCAGTGACCTCTTGATACATGGGTCAACGCTCCACCACTGAGCCACACCAGCCGGGCTCGTCATATTTTTTATTTATTGATGCCCGGCTGGTGTGGCTTGAATAATTTTATTTTATTTACTCATGACTTAAAAAAAAAACCTTAAATAACTAGGAAGAAGTATCTCAAATATTGCCCTGGCCGGTTTGGCTCAGCGGTTAGAGCGTTGGCCTGCGGTCTGGAGAGACCCGGGTTCGGTTCCTGCTAAGGGCATGTACCTCGGTTACAGTTTGTCCCCGGCCCTGGTTGGGTCGTGTGGGTGGCAGCCACTCAATGTGTCCCTTTCACGTCAATGTTTCTCTCTTTCTCTCTCCCTCCCACTCTATCTGAACAAAATATATTTTAAAAATGTCCTCGGGTGAGGATTAAAAAAAAAAAAGAACTGGAGAATTTCCATGAAAAGGTAGTTTATAAAAAAAAAAAAAAAAGAAATATCTCAAATGTTAATAGTAAGAACAGTGGCTTATTTTCTCCTTACATTTCTTTGATTTTTTCAAAATTGTTTACAATGTACATAAACTCTTTTTACAGTGGGAAAATAAATGCTTTAAAAATAATCTGTATCTTCTTGCTTGGTAATTTAACTCCATAACTCACAGAAAAAGCAGGAACATTCCTATGTGACATGATGTCATACAAAAAAATAAAGAGTAATATAAACAAAAAACAGAGAAAGGAATAAAAATAAGGTATTGTTGCAGGGCTTGCTTAGCCTTAAAGATATTTCCCCCAAGATATTTATTAACTATATAGGGAAAGATAGTAATGTGACAGTGAAAAAGTCCTGCAGACACCCTCATAAGTGAGCAAGGTAAACTTCACCAGTAAAGACACACTAACTCAATGACCTCCTTGATAAAAGGCACTGAGATGGGCACATCATCTCTGTGATATTCCTGTCCCAAAAACGTAGTTCTGTTCTAGTCAGACAAGCTACGTGGAGAGAGTCTACAAAACAGCTGACCAGGACACTTCAAAACGGTCACGATCATTGAGGACAAGGAAAGGCTGAGGAGACACAACAACTAAGTGCAACATGGGATCCTGGGACAGAAAAAGGATGCTAGGTGAAAAGCTGGTGAAATCTGACTAAGGTCAATAGTTTAGGTTATTAGTATTATACTGCTGTTGATTTCCTGGATTTGATCACTGTACAATGTTAGGTAAGATATTGACATTCGGGGGAACTGGGTGATGGATACATGGGAATTCTTTGTACTATTTTTGCAATGTTTTAAGTCTAAAATTAACTAAAAACAAAAAGTTTTTGAAAACCCAAGTTTCAAACTTATAGACACAATGAAAGCTGACAGAGAAAATAAGTGCCTCAGAGACTTCCTGGGTGGAAAGGATGAAGAAAGAGGATTAAAGTGAAAAATGTCAGTTACTGAGGACACTGATGCACAGAGCTATAGCCGGACCCCTTCAGAGTAAGCTGTCAGCTGCACGGATGAGTCCCTACAGACCAACTATTTTGTGGCTTCCAGCTGAACTGACCAATGGAAGGAAACGTGGGAGACTGGAGGGTGTCCCCAGTTACCTGTCTGGTATAGCCCCACCAGTACTCTCTGCTCCAGCTTTGCAGGGTGCCCCACCTGCTGCCCTGGATCCCTGGCCTGGCTGTGGCAGCAGCATCTAGCCACTGCTAATCTCTGGGATGATAACCAATTTGTTTGGCTTCTCAGCTCTTCCACCACCAGGGAGAGCAATGAAATTCCCAGTTGAAATCTTATAGCAGTTTCTGTTTTCCCAGTTGGATTCTGACTGATATGAACTTCAGGAGTCTAAAGGACTGTGATTACAGTATTTAATATTTGCCAAATAGCAGCTATGTGCCTGGCACTAAGCTAAGGCCTTTGTATGCATTATTAATTATATTCCAAATAGCTTCATCAATTAAAGTCTACTGTTATTTGATATTACACAGGAGGAATGTAAGGCTTAATTTTAGGTTCCTGAGATCAACAGTCAGCCAGGTCAACAAAGAACGGACCAGAGTCAGCATTCAGACCTCCTGGGTCTGCCTTCAGGGCCTACCTAAACTCTTAAAATAAGTTAAAATAGTTCTGATCATAGGTACCAACAATGTAGCGGGTTAAGATTGATGGTTCTCAGTCTGGTGATTTGACCCCTAGGCAACATTTGGCTATGTCCAGAGACATCCTTGGTTCTCACAACCAGGGGATAGGGCATACTACCAGCATCTAGTGGGTAGGGGCCAAGAAGGTTACTTTTATTCATCCCATAGAGCTCAGGGCAGCCTCTCCACCCTACCCACCTCAAAAAAGGATCTGGTCTAAAATGCCAACAGAGCCAAGGTTGAGAAACCCTGCTTAAGACCAGTGTTTACAAAATAGGCCCTGGCCAGCTATCTCAGTTGATCTGATGCACCAGGGTTGTGGGTATGATCCCTAGTCAGGGTACATACAAGAAATAAACAGAAAGCCCTGGTCAGTGGCTCGATTGGTTGGGCACTGTCCCATGCACTGATAGATTGCTGGTTTGATTCCGCATCAGGGCACATGCTCCAGTTGCTGACTCAATGCCCGTTAAAGGGTGTGCAGGAGGCAGCTGATCAATGTTCTGCTTTCATATCAGTATATCTCTCTCTCTCCCTCTCCCTTCCTCTCTCTCTAAAAATCTTTTTTTTTTTTATGTATTTTTAAAAAAGGAACCAATGAATACATAAATGGGTGGAGTAATAAAGCAATGTTTCTCTCTCAAATCAATCCACAACAACAAAAGAAACAGAATAGAAAGAGAGCATCCATACAATGAAGCTAAATATAGTTTTCATAAAACTTTTATTTTCATTATTTGTATGTATAATTCTTGTCTCCATAAGAATTACCCAGGGTACTTGATAAAAATGAAGGTGCTGTCCTGGCCAGTGTGGCTCAGTTGGTGGGAGCCTCGTCCCATACACCAGAAGGTCGTGGGTTCGCTTCCCCGTCAGGGCACATACCCAGGTTGTGGGTTCAATCCTGGGTCGGGGCACATGTGGGAGGTGACTGATCAATGTTTCTATCTTGCATAGATGTTTTTCTCTCTCTCTCACCCTTCCTCTCTCTAAAAAAAGAGAAAAAAAATGCAGGTGCTTGGATTTCACATCCAAAATTCTGGAGAGGGATTCAAGAATCTGGATTTTTAACAAGAATCTGGGTTATTAACAAGCACTAGTGGACCATGGACTGTGCTCTGAGACACACTGGAATAGATGCTCTTGAGAAATAGATGGCCCACAGCTAAGTGATCAACTTAAGAAAGACATGAGGTTTTCTTTGTGCTGGGCACCACATAAAATGTTTTACATATATTATCTCATTTAAATCTGTCACACTGTACAGATTCCCTAATTAATGTGTTGAATAAAATCATTAACATTTATTTATTTTATATCATGAGTTTATCTTTTTAAAAATGATCCTTTAACAATTTAACAAGTTTCAGATACTTTGGGGTATTGTGGGCACCTCAAGAAGAGAGGAACTTGAGCAAATTTATTAGTACAGGTAAAATTTGGTGGCGAGAACTTCCTGGGCATGGCTTCTATACCTCAGGAAAGCAAGTATCAGACTTTTAAAAATTCAATCTGAGATTGCTTATGAAGACTTCCAACAAAGCAAATTCAAGAAAGCCTACATGGTAAATTAATATACTTGCTGCACTTAGGCAAATAATCAGGCCAAATATAATGAGCCTTATTTCATGATAAAAAACTATGCATTGTCTAGAATATCCTTCTAGTTTATACAAATCTAATCTTTCAGTACCTTTGAGCTATTTTTATAACTCTGCAAATTACAGAGAATAATGAGAACTAAGAGCTGATAGTCTATAGACAATAAATTCCATCTCTCCATGTAAATACTATAGACATGCAAATGATTCTTCCGACTGTGGGAGAAGCCAGTTTTGCCTCCATCTGCACATTCATTTCAATATTCCTGATCCATAGTCTTCTAGAATCTTCTCTGGGTTCTCTTGCAAACTGGTTGTAAGATCTTACTGGTTCCTTGATTCATGAATTGAGTAAAAGCTTTCACATGCGTTCACTTTATATCTGTATGAAATCGTGAGTTTTATTTCCTTTGTTTTGGTCTAAGGCTCTGCTTTTCAGATCGCCCTGGTAATTGGTCCTATCATCTTTGGGTTCCAGTCAGCAATTTAAAAAAATTACTATATCAATCGCTACTGTATGTAATAAAAGTGAGTTATCATATACAACTTTTATTTGTTATACACATGTATATTTATTCTAGGTGGATATACATTTTTTACTTTGAATGGCCATTGTTTTGAGGTAAATACTTAGGCCCTAATGTGTTTATTTTGTAACATTTAATTTTCACTCAATAAAGATTTCTTGAGTGTCTGGAATGTTTTTAAGTTAGGCAGATATAAATGGAAAGTTTAAGAGCTTCACTGTTTATGGTTGGTCCCTCTCATATCCTATTTCCCCTTCCCCCAAAACTGAGGTACAGAATAATTTGAGGGTAGTGTTCAGACTGCATGCTCTCATAATGCTGTTCTGCTGGCGGTTATAAAAGGCTCCGCGTAAACCCAATACCCAGGAGACACTCCTGGGTCCAAGCCCTAATCAGTAAGATCTTGAAAGGCAGAGCCTGGCTCAGCAGCTGATGGTGGATCAACAGAATTACCTTCATATAAGAGAGCGACAACCACCATCTTCAGATGCCAACACCCAGGTCCTTAGCGCGCTGGCTTGCTGGGTGAAGACCTGGGGCAAATCCCATCACTTCTCCGAGCTGGTTTCACCTATGAAACAGGACAAGTGGCATATGAGATGTTGAATGGGTAATTCTTCTATAAACTGTAAATCACCATACAAGAACAAGGAATTCTTTGTCCAGGGCCCAATAGGGGTCCTGAAGAGTAGAAGGGGAGAAGAGAAGGTCATGATGTTTGAAAAAGCTCCTGGATGAGTCCTGGACAGGTAGCTCAGTTAGTCATCCTGATAGGCCAAGGTTGCAGGTTCACAGTTTATGGTTGGTCCCTCTCTTATCCTCTCTCCCCATAGGCCAAGGTTTCGAGTTCAATCCCTGGTCAGGGTACATACAAGAATCAATCAATGCCCTGGCCGGTTTGGCTCAGCAGTTAAAGCTTCGGCCTGCAGTCCAGAGAGAACCAGGTTCGGTTCCCGCTAAGGGCGTGCACTTTGGTTGCAGTTTGTCCCCGGCCCTGGTTAGTCATGTGGGTGGCAGCCACTCGATGTGTCCCTTTCACATCGATGTTTCTCTCTCACTCTCTCTCTCCCTCCCACTATATCTGAACAAAAAATGGAAAAAAAAAAAAGTCCTCAGGTGAGGATAAAAAAAGAATCAACCAATGAATGCATAAATAAGTGGAAAAACGAACTGATGTTTCTCTCTCTCTCCTTTCCTCTCTCTCTAAAATCAATTTTTTAAAAAAAGCTCCTAGATGATTCCAATTGCTGTCCCTCCCCCCTCCCCCACTAAGGAGCTATGTCAGCTAGGGGTGCACATTGACTGGCTCAAGAACCCTCCTATGATTATATACATCACTCCCTGAGTTCATATACAGACAGTGTTCTCGGAAGAGCTTGAAGGTGAATGTGGTAAAGATTAAGAACTGCTATTCTAAGGCAGTGCTTCTCAAACTCAGCACCACAGTGATTTTGCACCAAATAATTCTTTGTTATGGGGGCTGTCCTGTTCAGTGAAGAATGTTTAGCAGCATCCACGGCCTTGGCCTGCTAGATTCCAGCAGCACCTCCCAAGTCCTGACAAATAACATTGTGGATATCCCCTGAGAACCACTGCTCCCAAACAACTAAGAGGTGCACTATAGAAAGAGAGATTAGCCCTGGCTGGTTTGGCTTAGTGGTTAGAGTGTCGGCCTGTGGATTAGAAAGGCGGAGGTTCGGTTCCTGCTAAGGGCACTCATGTTGGTTACAGTTTGTCCCTGGTCCCAGTTGGGGTGTCTCTCTCACTTGGATGTTTCTTTCTCTCTCTTTCTCCCTCTCTCCTTCCCACTCTATCTGAGGATAAAGGCAAAAATGTCCGTGGGTAAGGGTAAAAAAACACACAAAAAAATAAGAAAGAGAGATTACAGCCAACGGTACTCCTAAACTCCCATTAGAATCTGAGCTTTTTTTTTAAAGATAGAGTGGAAGGGAGGGAGGAAGAGAGAGAAACATCATTATGGGAGAGACACATAGATTGGTTGCCTTCTGAATGCACCCAGACCTGGGCTGGGGATCGAACCTGCAACCCAGGTATATGCCCTTGAATGGGAATCAAACCCGTGACCCTTAGGTCCACAGGCCAACTGGCCAAAGCAGTTATTTATTTATTTATTTATTTATTTATTTATTTATTTATTTATTCATTCAATCACCACCTGAGGACATCCATCGCATGCCTTCCACATGTGCCCCCATGGGATCGAGCTGGCAAAATCAAACCTGCAAACTTTTGGTGAATGGAAGGAAGCCCCCATCAACTGAGCCACACCTGGTGGGCAAATCTTAGCTGTTTTTAATCCTATCTTACTTTGTCTAATGTGTCCTCAAATCTCATTCTCTCTACACCTGATCCCGCCAGCTTCCATGCCTTCCACAGCACCTTGGGACTTCAATCCCCACCACCTCACTAATGGTCTTCCCCTCCAGCTCCCAGTCCTTCCACTTCTCCCTACGCAGTGCAGTACTGACAGGTTGATCTTCCTAAAGTTCATCTTGAATCACTTCTCTCTCCAATAAAAATCGTCTGTCTCTGTTATAAAAGCTCCACAATCTAGACCCGACCTCACACACTATCTCTTCCCCCAGTCTGACTAAGGGCTTTGGAAGAGGAACAAGAGAAACCTGATTGAATCAAACCAAAAATTTCAAATCAAGTCCTGCAAATGGTTTTGGCCCTGAAACACAGAAATGTCAAAATAATAATAATAAAAAAAATACCCTTCTGACGGTTACACGTGATTCTCTGATTATTGGAGCTCAGCATCCTCCAAAGGCAGGAGTAAAGGAAGCAAAAGGAGTAAGGCAAGCATTTCGAACTATGGTCACGAGGTTTAGGTCCTGAAATCAATTTCATGGGTTAGCAATCTTTTTTTTTTTGGAATGGAAAGAATAGAATAGAATAGAATAGAATAGAATAGAATAGAATAGAATAGAATAGAATAGAATAGAATAGAATAGAATAGAATGTAAAGTTAGGGTAATATCTCCCTTTAAAATGATCTTTCATTAATCTACATCTACAGACACAGGGTTTGCATCTAAACTATATTTCCCAGTGTAAGTTGAAAAAAAAGTTTGAAAGCCACAGCCGGCAATCTACATAATCAGAAGTGGAAGGAGGGATGTAACAACAGCAAAAGTGCAAGGTCACTGGTACCTCCGGAGCCGCAAAGATGGGTGCCAGAGTGGAGGCAGTATGCGGTGCGGTGGACACCGCCGGGGGACACGGGCGAATGTGGGACTCCCTGATTTGGGGCGTCAGGGCTCAGTCCCAGGGTGGGGTGGGGTGGGGGAAGGAGGGGCGAGGAGAAAGGAGGCGAATCCCGGGTGAAGGACGAGGAGGCGGCCTAAGCGCCACGACCCATAGCCTGGGGACACCCTTCCTCCCAGTAGCAGCAACCCTTGGGACTGCAGGGAGAACCGCGTCCACACCATGGGACTGGGGACCCTCCCCGGCTCGCTGGGGCCCGTCCTCACCGGGCACCGGCCGGGCGGCGACAGCAGCGGGGACCTTTTTCTCCGGCGACCGAGCCACCGCTGGTCCTTTGGCCTCAGCCGCTGCAACCACGGCGTCAACCTTGCGGCCCAGGCCCCTCAGGCCACCGCAACCCGAGCTCCGGGTCCCCGCCCCCACATGCCCCTTCGGGAGCGAGACCCGAGCCCGCGCGCGCCGTCCCAGGGGTTGTCGGGAGCGCGCGTCACCCGGTTGGGGAGCCGGCCTCCGAGAAGCCTAAGCGAGCTCCTGGTGAGCATGTGCAGCAGAGCCCATTTTGGGGGCCGAACTTCGCTTCTCCGGGTCTTCCTAGCGCGGCGAGGGGCTGACAGCCCAACCAATCGGGACGAGGAGGTGGGGCTGGGGCTGGCGCAAAAGGAGAGGGAAGCCCAGGATTGGGTGGCGGCGTCTTGGGCGGAGCCTCAGAAGAACGTGTGGCTTGGACAGGGTGTCCAAAACCGGTAACTCTCAGACTAGTGGGTTGGGGGCGGAATTGGGAACCCTCAACCTCTCTCAGTATTTGTCTCCGCACTTACAAAGGAGGAGCACAAGGAAATTTCTTATGCTCCGCACTGAAACCTTCAAATAAGCTGGGCCAATTTAAGATTCAAAATTATATATATATATATATATATATATATATATATATATATATATTATTCCTCACCTGAGGATATTTTTCTATTTACCATCAGATAGAGTGGGAGGGAGGGAGAGAGAGAAAGAGAGAGGCTCATTGATGTGATAGAGCCACCTGGACTGGTTGCCTCCTGCAGGACCCGACCAGGGCCAGGAGGAACCGCAACTGAGGTAGTGCCCTTGACCAGAATCGAACCAGCCACTCATTGGCCCAAGGGCCGATGCTCTAACAGCCAGGTCTCTAAGAGCCTAACTGGCCAGGGCTCGAAATAAATATTAATGGATTATAACCTTGAATAAAAATAAGAATGAGTTAATATTTATGTAAATAAGTAATACGGGAGAAGGAAAACTCTTTCTTATAATAGGAAGCCAACTAAAATATATATTAAAAGCTTATTTTACAAATGATTGTCTACATAATTTATTTTCCTATTGGACATTTTGTTTCTAACTCTATTATAAATATTGCTGCTGTGACTGGCATTATTCCTAATATTTGGAGAGTCTGGGTGAAGAATACATAGGAATCCTTTGTACACTTCTTGCAACTTTTCTGTAGGTGTGAAATTATGTCAAAATAAAATGTCAGACAGCCCTGGCCGGTTTGGCTCAGCGGTTAGAGCGTCTGCCTGCGGTCCGGAGAGACCCGGGTCCCTTCCCGCTAAGGGCACGTACTTCGGTTGCAGTTTGTCCCCGGCCCTGGTTGGTCGTGCGGCTGGCAGCCACTCGATGTGTCCCTTCACGTCGATGTTTCTCTCTCTCTCTCTTCTTCTCTCTCCCTCCCACTCTATCTGTACAAAAAATGGAAAAATATCCTCGGGTGAGGATAAAAAAAAATTTAAAAAAAGTCAGACGAACAAAAATTTCCTCCCCTTTGGCATTCCTGGGAGGAAAGCATCTACTGCACATTGATCCCTCCCTCGCCCATAGGACGGCTTTGGCCCACTGGTCCTGGCCTTGTCCATCGGTCGCCCTTTGCAGTCACTGGACACTTGCCACTTTCCAACCACCCTGTGCTGTGGGGACCGGGGTTGATCTGGCGCGGGGAGCTGCAGGGCCTCGGCACTGTATTCCTGGACACTTGGCGCGTGGCCGCAGGAAAGGCCCCAGATTCGAAGCTCTGCCCCTCGCCTCCCGCTCAGCGCCTTGGAAGGGGTGGCTGCAATTTGTGCTAGACTTTAGGGTGGACGGTATGGAGTTAGGATCTCACTCCCATTCTCCCAGTAGTTAGGCCATCTGCTGGTCAATCGCCCATCCCCTCCCCTACAGATGTCACCTTAGAGTCGGTGCTTGATCCTTAAGGTGCGGGTGGGCATTTTGGGTCCTTCGAGTAGGATAGACTGAGACTGCGGAAGAACTGCAATCCTAGAAGCTCTCATGGCTCAGGTGTTGGGGAGGTGCCTGGATCTCCGATGAGTCCGAATGCACCCCTTCCGGGCTGCCAGGAGCATCAGCCACAAAGTCGCCACGGGTGGGGAACCTGGGGTCCCATGATGAGCAATATCCGAAGTAACCAAAGGAAATGCAGCCCCAAGAAGAAAACATGCATAAGTTATGCACACAAGAGGGAAGTGGAGGGTGCTATTTTCTCTTTCCTAATCCTCACCTGATATATATATAGAGAGAGAGAGAGAAAGGGAGAGAAAGACATGAATGTGAGAGAGAAACATCCATGGATTGCCTCCCATATGCGCCCAGTTGGAACTGGTAATCTTTTGGTGTACCGGAGGATGCTCCAACCAACTGAGCCACCCAGCCAGGTAGTATTTTCTTTGTTCTTTTTAAATCCTCATCCAAGGATATTTTTTTCCACTGATTTTTAGAGAGTGGAAGGGAGGGAGGGAGGGGGAGAGAGAGAAACATCAATGGGAGAGAGACACATCAATTGGTTGCTTCCCCAACACAGCCCTGGTTGGGGCCAGGGATCAAACCTGCAACCCCAGGGAGGTAGTATTTTGTTTTTAATGATAGTACCAGGTGTTGGCAAGGATGTCTGAGAGTCCAGAATTCACAGGCAATCTCACTTCTAGAGCTTTTTCCTAGGAAAACCCAAGGCTGTTTAAAACTGATTTTCAGTGCAGCCGGTGTGGCTCAGTGGTTGAGCATCGACCCATGCACCAAGAGGTCGCTGGTTCGGTTCCCAGCCAGGGCACATGCCCACGTTGTGGGGCAAATCCCCAGTGGGGGGCATGCAGGAGGTGGCCAATCGATGTTCTCTCTCATCGATGTTTCTCTCTCCCTCTCCCTTCCTCTCTCTCTAAAACCAATAAAGGAAAAAAAATGTTTTTAAATAAATCAATCAATGTAGAATTAAGACAAAGGAATATCTCAAATTATGGTTACAAAATGTAAATGTTACAAACAAATATGCTGTAAAAATAAAATAGAAAAATGGAGAGCTGGCATGAAAACGTGCTGAGTAACTTGCTCTCCTAAGAGGGAGTCACTAGATACTGATTACATTTAGAAAATGTTGTTTTAGCCCTGGCCATTTTGGCTCAGCTGTTGGAGCGTAGGCCTGAGGACCAGAGAGTCCCGGGTTCAGTTCTCGCTAGGGGCACGTACCAAAAAAAAAAAAAAAAGAAGAAGAGAAAATGTTGTTTTAAAATATAAGATCTCTAAACTCTGTATTTTAAAAATAAGTCATTTCACAGGTTGAGCTTGGACCCTTGCACCAAGAGATCGCCGGTTTGATCCCTGGTCAGGGCACATGCCCAGGTTGTGGGCCCAATCCCCAGTGGCGGGCGTGCAGGTGGCCAGTCGATGTTCTCTCTCATCAATGTTTCTATCTCTCTCCCTCTCCCTTCCTCTCTCTCTAAAATAAAAAAAATATATATATAGATATATATATAAAATATAATAAATAAATAAATAAATAAAAAGCCATTTACTTGTGCCCAGTAGCAGGTTTCAAAGAATGAGGACCACTAGCAGTGAAGCAACTGAGGCTGAAACCCTTCCAGTGGGGGTCTCTGGGAGACCCTAATTTTTGCTTGAAGAAGAACTGTGGAATTTCACTTCCTCCACCAGCAGAGGGAGCACCCAGGGGCTGGGGTGGGGGCTCAGGTTCCTGGTCACCTCCCTCAGCTCCCAAACCACCTGGAAGGAACATGATGGGAGCACCACACACTTTTGTCAGTGTCCCCACCCCCAGACTGCAGGCCCAACCCTTTCTCAGCAGAACCCTGGGCCACCATGATGGCAGAACCCCTGTGCAGGGGGCTATCAGTCCTATGTGGCTGCCTGGAGGAGGTGAGCCTCCTGAGGGTCCAGCGGGAGCAGGCTGAGGTCTCCAGCAAGGGGCTGGATCAACTTCCTAGGGGTTCAGGGCTGGAGATCCCACTGCCCTCTTTCAGACCAAGGCAGAAGGAAGAGGAAGCATCTAGTCTCTGAGTGAGGCGCTGGTTTTCCAGACTGAAGGAGCCCTAGGGGTTGAGGTCCTGGGGGATGGAGGCCTCCGAGAGCACTCCCTGGGTTTGGCAGCCCTGGGGAAGGGCTATGTGAGGGCTGGTGGGGTGGGTAGGCCCAAGGGGTAGTGGGTTTGAAGTTGGGCCTCAAAGGACCCAGAATCCTGGAACTTTTACAACCTGTTCACGATGGGATCTAGCATATAGCTTATTTTATTTTGATTTTTTTTTTTTCTGCTTACAAAAGTAACTTGCGCTTGAGCTGAAAAATAGTACACAATGTCAAGAGTGAAAATCAGCTGGGGACTGGGCCCAGGCAGAAGAAGTCACAGCCAAGTTCACTGACACATCAAGGATGCTGCGCCTGCAGTTGTCAGGGTTACGGGGCCTTGCTGGGCCCCACAGAGGACTCCTCCCCGCCCACTGTGGAACTGGGGGCAGGCCCCTCTGCCAACCTTCTGTCTTCTTTTCCTTCTGGAAGAGAAGGGGGTGGGTCAGGCTGGTGTCAGAGGAGAAATGGGGGGCAGGGGTATGGCACAGACCTGAAGCCCAGAGGTCTCAGCCCACCCGGGGATGCTCTGGGACACCACTGACTGACTTAGAGAATTGCCAACTCCAGAGATATGCTCCCAAAGGCCACAGAGCCTGCTAATCTTTCGGGAAACTTTGGGCCAAATCTGGGCTGAGCACTAGGAAGTTGCTGCTATCCCTACTGCCTGGCCTGGGATGCAGCAATAGGTGGGGAAGGTAGGGACCAGGTAGAGGGTGAAGATGGAATGATAGGTTGAGAAGGTTGTTGACTGCTAGAGTACTTGCCTAAGGGAGCCTGTGGGGCTGAGAGGCAGTTCTTGTTCTGCTCTTCATCTCTCCATCTCAGGAAGGGTGGCTTTGTTCTAATTCTCACAATAATTGTATGGGGTGGGGCCCATCTGGCCTCAGAACCTGGGCAGATGCCTAAGCAGAGGTCTCAGACAGGGTAGAAAAGACCCTGGAGATGACCCAACCCACTGAATTGAGTGGGAAGAACAGGCTCTGAGTCAGATGTCCCCCTCTTCACCCTCTGAAGGGATCAGCAGGTAGCCTCAGGGTAATAACTTGGCCTCTCTGAGCCCTGCTTCCTAACAGGTCATAGTACAGCACCCTCCACCCCCCTGGGTTGGCAGGAGGAAGCAGACAGATCCATGGAGGCATCTGAAACAGAACTGGCTGGTAGAGCATGCTGCAGAGGGGCTTCCAGGTTTTGGGGAGATGATGTCCCTGACTCCCAATTACAGCTCTTGTCCAGCAAGAGATGGAGGGTGAAGGGTTCCTCAGGTCCCCTGTGAGCTCCAGTCCTGTAGCTGGGGTGCCCCAATCTCAGGAGCCCTGAAGTCTCAACCTTGGGGAAGCAGTAGGGCTCCTCCACCCCCATGACTCCAGAGCACTCACCACTAAATTTCCATCAACGAGGAGGGGTCCATTGTACTGCCCAGCTACCTGATGGAAATCAAGAAGCTTTGGTTTCCTTTTCCCAAGACTGGCTGCTAGGCTGAGTGCCCTGACTGATCCCAAGGAGGCCACCTGTTCATAGGCAGCAAACAGGGCCAACTGCTTTGGCTTTTATTTTCTCTATCTTCTTAAGGCCCAGCAGACACCATTTCCAGTTGGGAAGAAACCTCAGGTCATCTCCTTCCCAGCCACTAGATACCTTCTCCCCCAGGCATCCCTCAGGATTCCATGTTCCACTGTCAACTGCAGCAAGCCTGGTGGAGGAGGGGGTCTACTTGGGGCCTCAGATAGACTCTGGCACAGAAACATGCACACACAGACACCCCCCAAACACATAAATACACAAACACATAAGAACAGGCATGAACATAAATAGGTCCAGGGACATGGACACGCAAGGACAGACGCACCTTTCCAGGCAAATACATATGTAGACACAGAATCCTAGACACACATGCACGAAGGCTACAAACACACAGATGTAACACAGAGAGAGAATATACAGACACATTCCCAGCACAGGTACACTCTTGTCCAGAGCCAGCCTAGCCTGTCTGTCCCCTCGACTGCCCAGATGTCAGGGGACTTCTAGCTCCAGGGACGTCTTGCTCGCTTTTGCTCACTGGGACCAGGGCCTCACCTGTGTCCAGCTTTCTGCGTTTCTGTTCAGGCTCCTGGGGGGCTGCCTCAATGGCACGCTGGGCCTCAGGATGGATCTTGAGGAGAGCCTTGGCAAGGGTGGCAGGGCCGGGCACCCCCAGAGACATGATGCAGTGCACTCCTTTGCGCTTGGCTGCAGCCACTTTGTCACTGTCTTTGGAGGCTGTCAGCAAAACCAGTTTGGAGAACTTCCTGGGCTTCCTGGGAGCTGTAGGGATGACACCTGTGCCCGGCTCAGAGAATTCAGGGGACAGCTCCTGGTCGGCCTTCACATTCTCGCCCTCCTGCTTGCTGGGCTCAGGCAGGGGCATTTTGGGACCGAGAGCCGGTCCCCCAGGCCACACTCAGGCCCCAGTAGATGGATTTCTCCTCCTTCTCCCTGGCAAGGAACGTGACAGTCCAGGGACTCTGTCCTAAGGGAGGAGGCAAACCCCCATCAGTGAAGCCTGGGCTAAGGAGAACAAATCTGAGGTACACGTTGGGCAGATGGGGCACCAGGATAGGCAAGGACCTGAACAGAACTGGAAAAGCCTGAGCTGGTGCTTCTGCTTGGCCAGTTCCTCTTGGCTGCAGTGAGTATGTCACCCCCCATCCAAACCTCACTTTCCCTATGTGTACAATGTGCCACAAACAGTGTTCTTGGTGTAGGTGGGACCATTGGGAGATTAAGATACTGATAACTAAGTTACTACAAATAGAGGTCTGTGGGTGCTGAGCGTGGAGAAAAGTGTTTCATGGGTTTTTCCATTTACCCTTCCAGCCTCACGTTATGGAAGTTCAGCATTCTCACTGACCCAGTTTACAGCGGAGGACACTGAGGCAAGCCAGGGTGACCAACACAGCCATGAAGTGGCAAAGCTGGGAGTCTAGTTGAAGAAGGTCCGGAGCCCACCCCCCACAGCACCTGCTGTACCTTGTCCAGGATAGCAGTCACTGGTGTTCCTGAGCACCAAGCATCTGAGACAAGCACTGGGGACATGAGCTCAGGTCACTGACCCTCCCAGAATTCCTGGTGCCCTTTCACCCTGGCACCCTGCTGAGCACAGAATTCCTGGCCCTGGGAGGCATGACTTTCTGGACTCACAATTAGATCCTGCCCCCACGCTGGGTGGGAGGCCTGGAGCCACCCAGAGCTCAGGAGGTGCCAGGGCCTCATGAAGGCAGTGACCTTGTGCTTGAGCTGGTGCTGGCACTGCCTCGGCTAGGTGAGGACAGGGCTGTGGAGTTGTTCAGAGAATCCATGGTCACTAAGCACTCTCTGACTTCTGGCCTGGAGAAGCAGACAGGACAGATTACTGGGGCTGGGCAGGTCTGAAGACCACGGCCCTAGGTCATCAGTGTGGGTGGCCTTTTGTGTTTTGTGGTGGGAAGACGGCAGGTCTTCTCAGTTTACTGTATTAGTCCAGAAATAACGCTGCAGCCTGGGGAGACATCATGCCTGCCCTATCCAGGAAGGCCACGGCAAGGCCCACACACGTCTACTTGCACCCTTGGACCTGTTTCTTCAACTGGCTCGGGGTTGGTTCTGTTTCCTTCTTCCTAGGTCTTCACATGGCGTTCCCTGTGTGCGTCTATATCCTAATATCTTATTATATCTGCTCATGCTGGATCAAGGCCAACCCAATGTGACATGATTTAACCTTAATTACCTCTTTAAAGGCCCTATCTCCAATATAGTCACATTCTGAGGCTCTGAGGGTTAGAACTTCAACATATGAATTTGGAGGTGGGCACAATTCAGCCCATTGCAGCACAGAACATGGTAAGTGACCAAAAAATCATAGCTTGTGGTACCTCTACATCTTGATCCCAAATTTCCATGCACATTCAAACAGAGTATGCTCCCCGAGGGCAGTAGCACACAGGGCCTGCACAGGAAACTAGGGGCTACTCAGTAAGGAGCCCTCACACCAGCTGGATCTTAGCACAAATGCCACCATAGTCCCAAAGCTCTGCTTGTCATCCAGGGGAGCCAGAATACGCTTACATACATTTTTGTTCTTTAGAGCATTATCCAAAATTTTAAAATATAAAAAATGTTTATAGAAGCCACCTTCATCCAAGAGCTACCAGTTTGAAAACACATTCCTGCACAATAAACTGCTCCTCTACACTGCCAAGACACTACACTTAATTTATCTGAATTTGGTTTTCTAACCAAAGGAAAACAATGAGATAGATTATACAGAGGTCATTTAAAAATTTTTTTTTGTGGTATGTGCCTCTAGCGAACCCGGGACTCTCTGGTCTGCAGGTCAACGCTCAACCATTGAGCCAAACTGGCCAGGGCTCATTTAAATTTTTTTAAATAGCCCTGGCAGGTTTGGCTCAGCAGTTAGAGAGTCGGCCTGCGGTCCAGAGAGACCGGGGTTCGGTTCCCGCTAAGGGCATATACCTTGGTTGCAGTTTGTCCCCAGCCCTGGTTGGTCGTGCAGGTGGCAGCCACTCGATGTGTCCCTTTCACGTCGATGTTTCTCTCTCTCTCTCTCTTCGTCTCTCTCCCTCCCACTCTATCTGAACAAAAGAATGGAAAAATGTCCTCGGGTGAGGATAAAAATAAATAAATAAATTTTTTAAAATAAATATTGAAAAAGTAATATAGAATACATTAAGCAATAATAGTAAATCTGCATAATTCCACCTCCTATCACAAACTGCTGCTTTCATTTCTGCATTGTTTCCTACATACATTTTTTTCACAGCTACAAGCAAAGCTTTCAAATAATTGTATTTCCTGCCTTCTTTCCATTAGGGTAGAAATCACCAGCCTAGAGACCAGATGGAAAGACCCTTATAAAGTACCAAAGCACAATTTAATTTACCCCTGTTAACTGTAGAAAATTCCATTTAAACCTTAAGCAACAGTATTCTAGAAAGCCACAAGATAGAAATGTTGCTTCTTAAAATAAACCAATTTCCCAAGATGAATAAAAGAGGACACAGGGGTAGAAAAGGATATAAGAAGGTTTTAAAGTATTTATACTTGGTTTACAAAAAAGTGTTCTTAGAAAGTCCAATGAAATCATTAGCAAAGATAATATTTTCTAGGCTAAACAACTATGCATTTTTTGAAAAAAGACAGAGAACTTTGGTCCCTGTCCTGTGTCTTTCTCTTTCAACCCAGTTGTCTTTCCTTTTATTTTCCATTCCAGTCATATTTGTCATGTATTTACTATTTGATCTGTTCTTAACTTAAAAAGCAGGTGCTTTCTAGTCTGTTTTCAAAGAATTATAAAAACTGCACTGAAGCTAACTAAGAAGTAATTCATCAAAATGTTAGTAGTGGTGGGAATGAGGGATTTCATTTTCTGCTAATTTTGTATTATTTTTTCTAATTTTCTATTATGTTCCCCAAATTGTAATGTGCATGAACCAATTTTACAATGGGAAAATATATATATTTTATCCTCACACAAGGACATCTTTGCATTTATCTTGAGATAGAGTGAGAGGGAGAGAGGGGAACAGATAGAGAGAGAGAAAAACATCGACGTGAAAGAGACACATCGACTGGCTGCCACCTACACGACCCCAACCGTGGCCAGGGACAAACTGTAACTGAGGTACATACCCTTAGCAGGAACCAAACCCGGGACTCTCCGGTCTGCGGGCCGATGTTCTAACTGCTGAGCCAAACCGGCCAGGGCACAATAGGAAAATATTTAACATTTAAAAAATAAGATACATTTACTGAGCTAGTAATTTTTTTTAGTCTAGTACTTTAAAAAAAAGTCCCCATTCCTATGCAACATAATGTCATATAAAAAAAAATATAAACTAATAGGAAGAGAGAGCGAGAGCAAGAGGAGAAAACAAGAACATACACCCTGCCCTTCTAGCACTCCTGTTCAAGTTCAACATTAAAGTGACCTGCCCAGCCCTGGCCGGTTTGGCTCAGCGGTTAGAGCGTTGGCCTGCGGTCCGGAGAGACCCGGGTTCAGTTCCCGCTAAGGGCATGTACTTCGGTTGCAGTTTGTCCCCGGCCCTGGATGGTCGTGCGGGTGGCAGCCACTCAATGTGTCCCTTCACGTCGATGTTTCTGTCTCTCTCTCCCTTCCTCTCTCTCCCTCCCACTCTATCTGTACAAAAAATGGAAAAATATCCTCGGGTGAGGATAAAAAAAAATAAAATAAAATAAATAAAAAAATAAAGTGACCTGCCCATAGCCATGTCATTGGTTGTCAAGCTGGGACCTGAGTCAGGAACAGAAATCCTATGATATCAGCCCATATCTCCAGAACAAAATTTCTTCCAATTGTCATCATTATCCCCATTCTGCCCCTGGGAGGACTGAGGCTCCAGGACTTAAGTAAGTGGCCCAGGACAATAGAACTAGCAGGAGACAAAACCTGAACCCAGGCCTAGCTGGTCCAGAGCCAACATTCCTTCCTCTGCCCTGAGCAGCTGAGGCTTAAAGTGAGAAATGCCAGTTACAGAGGAAACTACATCCAGGACTTCAGAGTAAGTCCTCAGGATATAACCCAACAAATAAAATACATATTCATAAATCCACACTGATATAAATAATTGAATGAATAAATAAATAAATGGGGAGAAAGAACAAGTCATTCTTATGAAGAAATTCCAAAGAGTAAACACTTCCCCTTTCAGGAGGTAAAGATCAAGTCTGACCCTTGATGTGGGGGAAAGAATAGACTTTTTAACAAATGTTGTATGTTGGGACAAATAGATATCCAATATAAAAGAATTAAGATGGACCCCTCTCCTCACACCATATACAACAATTAACTCTAAATACATCATAGACTTAACCATAAGAGCTAGTTATAAAACTTTTTAAAAAGATAGGAGTAAATCTTCATGAACTTGGATTTGGCAAAGCTTTCTTCAATATGACACTAAAAGTATAGGCAACCAAAGAAGAAACAGATCAACTGAAGAAAATTTAAAAATTTTGTGAGTCAAAGGATCCAGTCAAGAAAGTTAAAAGAGCCCTGGCTGGTGTGGCTCAGTTGGTTGGGCGTTGTCTGGTGCACCAGGAGGTCGCCTACTTGATTCCCAGTCAAGGGCACATGACTAGGTTGCAGGCCAATCCCTGGTAGAGGGTATGCAGGAGGCAGCTGATCAATGTTGCACTCTCACATCTTTGTTTCTCTCTCTAAAAATCAAAATTACTAAAAAAAGAAAGAAAGAGCCTGGCCTGTGTGGCTCAGTGGATTGACTGTTGTCCCATGGTCTGAGAGGTCCTGGTTCAATTCCTGGTCAGGGCACATGCACGGGTTGCCAGCTCAATCCCCAGTAGGGGGCATGCAGGAGGCAGCTGATTGATGTTTCTCTCTCTCTAAAAAAAAATCAATAAAAAATTTAAAAAGTTAAAAGACAATCCATAAAATAGGAGAAAATTTTTACAAATTACGAATTTGATAAGCAAATTGTATCTGGAATTTATAAAGAACTCTAACTCTGTAATAAAAAGACAAATAACCCAACTTAAGAATGGGCAAAGGCTCTGAATAGGCCTTTCTGCAAAGAAGATATACAAATGGCTAATAAGCACATGAAATTTCCACATCATCATGAGGGAAATGCAGAAAACCACAATGAGATACTACTTCACACCACTAGGATGAACATCAGTTTTTTTTCTGGATTCATCCCTAGCCTCGTAGAAATTTATTTTCTAGGTGTAAAGGGAAGGGTTAAGAGGCAGCTACTTTAAGCCAAATGCGCATACTTAGAAAATTAAATTTTTACTCAGTAAAAGTTCAATAAATAAGTAGAATTTTTTATTTTTATGTATTTAATGTAGCTTTTTAATTTATTTTTATAGAGAAAGAAAGAGAGAGGGAGAGAGAGAGAGACAGAAACATCAATGAGAGAGAACATTAACTGATCACCTCCTGTATGCCCCCAACTGGGGATCGAGCCCACAACCTGGGCACATGCCCTGCCCAGGAATCGAACCGGTGACCTCTTGGTGCATGGGTCAATGCTCAACCACTGAGCCACACCAGCTGGGCATAAGTAGAATTTTTTAAAGTGAAGCAGAAAATAATTTAAAAGATCAAAAGGCTTAACAGTTACCTTACTTTGTTGAGTTTACATCCTCCCCCTAACTCTGTAATCTGGTGGTTTTATATTGCTGTGGCCTCCAGTCCCTCACTTATGCCAACCAGCTGTCATGACGTTGGTCTGCACAAAGGAGCCTAAAAAGTGTAAAGACGGCTCAGTGAAGTTCCAAATCACACAATGTTAAGACCTGTTCGTAGCCATCATCAGATCTTTGGGAGACATAATAATGGCCCCCCAAAAATGTCCAGGTCCCAATCCCTGGAACCTGTGAATGTGTTACCTTACATGGCAAAGAGGAATTAAGTTTTCAGATGGAATTAAAGTTACTAAAGTAGATTAGCTTGTATTATCCAAATGGCTCTAATCTCAAGGATCCTAAAAAATAGAAGAGAGATGCTGAAGAAGAGAGTCAGAGAAAGTTGTGTTGATGGAAGCAGGGCCAGGGAAATGCGATGTTGCTGGCTGTAAAACTAGAGGGATACTGAAGACCTCTAGAAGCTGGAAAAGACAAAGAAACAGATGATCTCTTCTTGAGTCCCCAGGAAGGAATACGGCCCTGCCCACACCTTGATTTTATCCCAGTGAGACCTGTAATAGACTTCTGAATTCCAGAATTTTAAGATTGTTACATAGCTGTGTTGTTTTCACCCACTAAATTTGTGGTAATTTGCTACTAATGCAATAGGAAACTAATGGGAAATCCAATCCCTATTGGTGAGATTCTGAAAGCTGAGAGCCCTGCCTGGTGGCTGATGATGGATGGCAGAATTATCTTCATACATATGGGAGAGAAATACCATCAACGTTCACCAACACCTGCATCCTAAGCCATGAGTGCAAACCTCTTACCCTCTCTGGGCTGGTTTCACCTATGTAATGGGAACAGTAGTGAATTTAGCAGGGGTTCCTTTTTAAAAATATATATTTTTGTTTATTGATTTTAGAGAGAGGAAGGGAGAGAGAGAGAGAAGCATCAATGAGAACAGGGACTGGCCACCTCCTGCATGTCCCCCACTAGGGATTGGGCCCACAAACTGGGCATGTGCCTTAACTAGGACTCGAACACGTGACCTCTTGGTGCATGGGTGGATGCTCAACCACTGAGCCACAGTGGCTGTGGCTAGCAGGGGTTCTTAATACAGGTAGGGGAAGAGTGAAATGGTTGGGTTATTTTACCCTCACCCGAGGACATTTTTTGCATTTATCTTCAGATAGAGCGGGAGGGAGAGAGAGCGGGAGGGAGAGAGGGGTGAAGAGAGAGAGAGAGAAACACTGATTTGAGATAGACACATCGACAGGTTGTCACCCACACGACCCCAACCGGGGCCAGGGACAAACTGCAACTGAGGTACGTGCCCTTAGCAGGAACTGAACCTCGGACTCTCTGGTCTGAGGGCCGATGCTCTAACCGCTGAGCCAAACCGGCCAGGGCTGAAATGGTTGTTTTTAAAAGTTCCCAGTGATACTGACAGCTACCCCCACTCCCCATAATTACTGTCCTATGCACTTCATGGAGGGCTGTGACTGGATCGCTGGTGGGAAGACGGGCCAATTTAGCTGTGCAGGTACGTATCCTTACTGGGAGATTTTCAAAGCAGCAATGACCCCAAAAAAGGTCAAGAACTGCTACTCTATAGTATCAGGGAAGAGCATCCCCAAAGTGGGAATTTTCTGTCATGACACCTCCTTTCCCCTAATCACCATGGCTCGGAATATTAGTTACTTTTACTCCTCCTTCCCCACTGCAATTTGTCATCAGACCTGTCTATGCTGCGCCCAAATGGCCCCTGCTCCTATCCTCTCCAATCATTTCCATCGTCTCCAGACGAAGCCTCTGAGCGTTTACCCCGCTCCAGGATCTCACACTTCCAACACTATGCCATCCCCACCGGGGCCTCTAGAACCACACGGGTGGGACGGGGCTGAGGATGGGCAAGGAGAGGGAAGCAGTACAGGACGGGGTCAAGGAAAGGCAGGCCAATGTGGGGCTCCCTGATTTAGGGTGCCTGTAGGGGCTCAGTCCCAGGGTCTGTTGGGTTGGGCAAAGGAGGAGCGAAGAGAAAGGAGGTGAATCGCGGATGAAGGACAAGGAAGTGGCCTGAGCGCCGGGACGCAGCGCCAGAGGGAACCCCCAGGTTCAGCAGCCCCTACGGAACCCCGAAAGACCTCGGCCGGGGGGTGGGGACGCGCCTACTCCATGGGACCCGGGACCCTCCCCGACCCGCTGGGGCCCGTCTTTACCAGGCACCGGCCGGGCGGCGAGTGCAGCGCGGCCCTCCCTCTCCAGCGACCAAGACGCAGCAAGTCCCTCAGCTTCCGCGCCTGGAGCCCCCGCCTCGGTAGCGGCCCACCTCAAGCAAGGGTCACGGTGCAAGCATGCGCAATAGTACTGCGGGGCCCCATTCCTTCGGTAAACTCCGCTTTCCCAGGTCTTCCCGGAGCGGTGCCGAACTAGCGACCTGACCAATCGGCGCGCGGGGGCGGGCCGTTGGCGACTCTGAGGTCTGGATTTGAGTCCACCCAGGACTCTCCCAGGACTAGGCGGGTAGATTTAACTGAGACCCCCGGGCCTCCCCCAAGGTGTGACTTCGGGTCCCTACGGAGGAAGCCGAAGCATTTTTTTGAAGGCCTCGTTCATTTTTCTCAGCGAGCGAAAGGAAGGTCTCCCTTTCAGCTCATTGAAGCCACTGGCTCTGCTCAGCGCAGCATCTTTGACGGCGCAGCATCCTCGACATATTGGTCCCTCCCTCGCCCATCGGTCCCTCACTCGCCCTTAGGTCCAGTTCCCGCCCAGAGGTCAAGCCCTCGCCCATTGGTCCAGCCCTCGCCCATTGGTCCCTCCCACACCCTGGTCACTCCCCTACTCATCGGTCCAGCCCTAACCCGTAAGTCCGTTCCTCGCCCATGGGTCCAGCCTTCGCTTTCCGTCCAGCCCTCGTTCATTGGCCTAGCCGTCACCCATCGGTCCAGCCGTCGCCAATCGGTCCCGACCTCGGTCCAGCGATCGCCCTTTGCACAGCCACTGGACACTTGTCATTCACCTACCACCTTGCGCGGTGGGGACTGGGATTGCAGGCAGCGGACCTCGGAGCTGCTTCCCAGACCCTCGGCAGTTGGCGGGCGATAAGGCCCCAGCAGCATCTGAGCTAACGCTCACCTTGCCGCTCACCTTGCCCCGGGCGCTAAGTCCCTGCACGTGGCTTGGACGCCCCGACTCCCCTCCCGCACGGCACCCGGGGCCCTCCGCTCACCGCAACCCTCCCCAGCTCGTGGGATCCCTCCTTCCATCCGCTCCCCTTCGGCGAAGCCCGGGACCTTCTGTCTGCGGGTCCTCAGCGTTTGCAGAGTGAAGACGCTGCTCCTCTCTAGGAAACTCCACGCTCCGCAGACATCCTTCCCTCCACCTCCTTCCAGTCGCTCTAAAGCTGCTGCTGGGAGCGCCCCCTGGCTCTGGACCGGTGCAGGTCCAGCTCCAGTGGAGCTCGCCTGCTGGGTCTGGGGCATTTCCCACGTTCTCCTCCCCATCCTACAGTTCTCCACGTCCCAGCCCGCATCTTTCTCCTCCTCATGTCCAAATATCAACAGGGCCCGCACACGCTTCCTGCTTCCTCTCGGCCCTGCCTCTGCAGATTACTCCTTCCCACTCAGGTTCAGCTTGCAAGGCTTCCATTGTTCCCCAGTCCTTTCTCTTGGGGCCACTGTCATTTCCTGGACATTCTCTAGTGTCGTTCAGAGGACTTCATGGATTTATCTGCCAGTACTAATCATCCACTGACCACTGGTTGTTTCTAGTTTTATTACCTCATAAGCATTTTTGTAAATTTCTGACATCTCTGATTATTCCCTTTTTTTAATTCCTAAAAGAGATCAAAGAAGGTGACCATTTTATGTTTTGTTTTGTTTTCTCTCTCTTTCTCTCTTTTTAAAATCCTTACCAGAGGATATTTTTCCATTTATCTTCACATAGAGTGGGAAGTGTGTGTGTGGGGGGGACATCGATGTGAGAGAGACACATTGACTGGTTCCCTCCACTGGACCCCAACCAGAGCCAGAACCACCCTGGCCGGTTTGGTTCAGAGGTTAGAGTGTTGGCCAGTGGACCAATGAGTCGCGGGTTCGATTCTGGTCAAGGGCACGTACCTCGGTTCTGGCCCTGGTTGGAGTCAAGCCAAGGCAACCAGCCAATGTGAGAAACGCACTGATGTTTCTCTCTCTCTCTTCCTCTCTCTCCCTCCCACTCTATCTGAACAAAATGCAAAAACAGCCTCAAGTGAGATTAAATAATAATAATAATAAATGTTTTTATTGATTTGTTAGAGAGAGAGGAAAGGAGAGAGATCAACTGCCTCCTGCATGCCCCCCACTGAGGATCAGGCCCACAACCTGTGCATGTGCCCCCACCGGGAATCCAACCAGCAACCTCTTGGTGCATGGGTCAGCACTCAACCACAGAGCTATACCAGCCCGGCTTAAAAGGCTTTTTAAACATGTTGCCAAAGGAAGTACATAAGTTTGGGGTCAGATGCCTGCAGTCAAATACCAGCTCTGGCATTTGGTAGCTGCATGACTTGAGCAATTACTTCCCTTCTTTGTGCCTCAGTTTTGTTTTTTTTTTGGTTTTGTTTTGTTTTTTTATCCTCCACCAAGGACATTTTTCCATTTTTTTGTTCAGATAGAGTGGGAGGGAGAGAGAGGAAGAGAGAGAGAGAGAGAAACATCGATGTGAAAGGGACACATCGAGTGGCTGCCACCCGCACGACCAACCAGGGCCGGGGACAAACTGCAACTGAGGTACATGCCCCTAGCGGGAACCGAACCCAGGTCTCTCTGTACCGCAGGCCGACGCTCTAACCGCTGAGCCAAACCGGCTAGGGCTGGTTCGTGTTTTTTAAATAGTGTTGCTAGAGGGAAGAGGGGGCTAGATGTTTCCAAGACTGGTGGGCAGGAGGTTCTTACCACATTTTTAGAAAATGAATTTTCTAAGACTCGAATAGGGAGAATGGATGTTTTGTTTGTTTATTTGTTTTAAATATGTTTTTATTGATATTTTAGAGAGAGAGGAAGAGAAAGAGAGATAGAAACATCTATGTGAGAGAAAAACATCAATCGGCAGCTTACCGCATGCCTCTTAATGGGGATCGAGCCCGAAACACTGGCATGTGCCCTGACCGGGAATCAAACCAGGACCTCTCAGTCCATGGGACAACGCTCAGTCCACTGAGCCACACTGGCTGGGCAAGAAAGGATGGTTTTTATTGGTGTAGAATTACACTTCTGGGGTTGTAAAGTCCCATGTCCCTCAGTCCAGTCCTGGAAGAGGGGCAGCCATGGGTTTAGCAAGGTCAGAAATAACGACAAAATCCAGAGTGCCTATTCCATGGTGCAGCTGCATCCAGATTAGAATTAGTCCACATTCAGTCCATTAATCTATTGTATGGGTCCCACACAGCTGCTGGCCACATGACAGGTGCAGGGCTTGGGAGCCCTGAAAGCTGGGAGTGGCAAGAGAGAGAGGAAAAGAGCAGCTTTTCTTTGTCTAGGAGATTAAATACTCAAGTGGTTTGTGCTTGCAGTGGTCACACCTCTTTAGGCCACTAACTCATTCCCAGATACGATGGACAGGTAGGCACCTCCCAAGATAGGTAGGCACCTTCCTCATCACTCAGACCTCACTTGGCAAACGTTTAAATTGCCTTTGTCCAGACCCTTTCCCCACACAGGAAATAGACCTGAAGTATTAAATTAGTCAATCTTCCCTTTACTCTCCTTTTGTTAAATAATAACCAGGTTATTGCACTGGTAATAGTAGGACTGAAACATTTGGATCATACAAAACATTTTAAATTACTAATGGCTATGAAATATACTAGTTGGGCCTGGTTGAGCCACTGATGTGGCTCAGTGGTTGAACATTGACCCATGCACCAAGAGGTTACCAGTTCGATTCCCAGTCTGGGCACATGCCCTGGTTGTGAGCCAAATCCCCAGTAGAGGGCATGCAGGAGGTGGCCAATCAATGTTCTCTCTCATCGATGCTTCTATCTCTCTCTCTCTCTCTTTCTGTCTCTCTAAACTCAATAAAGAAAAAAAAATATTTTTTTAAAATTCTAGTTGTTGTCACTGACTGGAGGAAGCTAAGGAGACATAACAAATAAATGAATTTGAGATCTTAGATTAGATCCTGGACCAGACAAGAACATTAGTGAAAAATCTGGTGAAAATTTAGTAAGTTTGGGATGTTAGGAGTTTAGTTAGTAGGATTGTATCAATGTTCATTTCTATGGTTAATTGCCATGGTAAGATGGTAACTTTGGGGAAAGCTGGGTAAAGAATATATGGAAAATCTCTACGCTTTTTTAGGCAACTTTTCTGTAAATCTAAAATTATTTCAAAATAAAGAGTTTTAAAAATTCTAGTTTATAGTTAGAAAGAATGACATATTTCTACACATTGTCATGGCAATATACACATTTATAGCATGAGCTCCCTTGTGTGTAAAATATGTATAAATTGTGTGTAAAATATGTATAAATGTGCCCTGGCTGGTGTGGCTCAGTTGGTTGGGCATCATCCTGTTCCCAGAAAGGTTGCTGGTTTGATTCCTTGTCAGGGCACATGCCTGGGTGCCTGCTCAATCCCCAGTAGGGAGTGTGCAGGAGGCAGCTGATCAATGATTCACTCTCACACTCACATCGATGTTTCTCTCCCTCACTCACATTGATGTTTCTCTCCCTCTCCCTTCCTCTCTCCAGCGATAGGGTAGGGGAGATCAAGTTATGAGGGAAGACAGGGAAGGGGCCAGGCAGTGCTCGATGTCTGTTGATTATTTTATACTAAGGCAGACCTAGGATCTCATTACATCTTCCAATAGCCCATGAAGGAGCTATGTTGTGACTTCCATCATATAGTCAGTCCCAGAGAGGTTAAGTAATATGCCCAAGATCACACAATACATTGCAGAACTGGGAATTGAACTGGCCCTATAATGCTCCCCTACAGCTGCCAGGCACCTTCCTGCTTGTTTCTGCCCAGCCTCGGTAATGAACAGCCAGATTCTGCCACAGGACTCTCTTGGTTGTGGTCCCATAGCTATGTTTATGCAGACTCCTCTATGGTCTTTGGGTTCCCAGTAGCCCTGGAGTTGCCATGGCCGATAATTTATTGTGGATTTGCCTCTGGGGAGTGAAGCAAAGAGGGCCATTAGGGGAACTGGCAAGGCGGTGCCCAAGAGGTGGTGGGATGGGCAATGAGAGGTAGAGGACCCGGGCAGGTGGGCCACCCTCACCTACCAAAGCAGCGTGTCCATCTTGGAGTGATACTTCCTAGGTTCAGGGTGTCTTTGCTTTGGCAGCACAGGCCTCAGCTTCCTCAGGGCCCCAGAAGGATGTAAGCTGTGATGTAGCATCAATGATGCAACAATTAATGATGGATAGATAAGCTCAAGGCAACACAAGCCACAGAGTCAGCTGGATGCTCCATCTCCGCCCACCAGGCACACCCAGCCTTGTCCTCTCAGGCCTGGGTCTCCTCTTGCCCTCAACCCAGCCTCTGCCTCCATCTCCTATCTCCTCCCCTACCTGCCACAGGGACCTCTGTTCCCTTCTGGCTGCAGGTTCCACCTTGCATCCCTTTCCTTAACTGATCTCAGCCCAACCTGAGGTGGCTTTTATATTTTTGCCTTGGACTTTGAGTGCAATAATTGAGTGTTGTAGAAAACCACACAGCACAGCTGCTGGGACCAAGCCTGGTGGTGACTTGGCAGCCCTGTGTCCAGCATTTTGTTTTCATGTTTTTGTATTTTTAAAATATTTTTTCTATATTGATTTTAGAGAGGAATGAAGAGGGAGAGATAGAAACATCAATGAGAGAGAAACATCGATTGGCTGTCTCCTGCATGCCCCACACTGGGGATCAAGCCCACAACTTGAGCATGTGCCCTGACTGGGAATTGAACTGGTGACCCCTTGGTACATGTGCATAGAACAACACTCAGTCCACTGAGCCACACCGGCCTGGCTCTGTGTCCAGCATATTGAACCCTCGTGTACCCGACCAGTGTCTGTGAGCCCCTGCTATGTGCTCAGGCCTGACCTGGGCTCTGAGAGGGCAGCAGCGGGCTGGGGAAGAGATTCCAGGCATCTAGATGCTGGTTCAGTGTTGGCTGTTCTGACTGGGATGGGGCAGGAAGGGGCGCACCTTGCTTAGGAGGGACAGAGTACGGGAAGAGGAAGTGACCAGACCACATGAGAAGAAAATTCTCCCTCCAGTCCCTGCAACCACTCTTCTGGTCTCTGCAGCAATTGGCCCTGTTGGTGGACTCTGCCACTGACTATAACTTCTTTATTTTTTGCCCCTGCTTTCAACTCAGAACAAACAGAGAAATCCCAATGTGCCCCCAAGCCAATCACACAGGACGCACACCCGCTTCTGGTCAGCAGCCCCAGCCTCCCCAGCCTCCAATTAGGGTGGGCCCAAAGCCGGCCCTTTTTTCCACAGTAAAGCTTTCCCACTACTCTGGAAGCAAGTGACATGGCTATAAAGCCCACCTGGGCAGGGGGACAGAACGGTGGAGAATGCCACCAACCTGGGGCTGGAGGTTGTCCCCCATGGCAAGTGCAGAGCTGGAAAGCCCTGAATCAGCTGCATCTGCATGTGGAGTGTCAGGTTTCATCCTGAGGCCAGGGTTTATGAGGGAGCAGTACCATTGGACTCTCTTATGAACGGAAAATAGTGGAAGTAGTGATGGCCAGAAAAGAGGTCACCAGGTGAAGCTGATGGTGGCCTTGTCTGTGCTGGAGGTGTCATGCCCCCTTTCAGGTCAAGGGCACCAAGAAAAGGAAACCTCAGGAACACTATCTAATAAATATGTTAGCAGCTGGTTTTCCAGACTGAGGGCCCCAGAGGTATGAGGCCCTGCGACATAATAAGTATATTGGGTTTCTACCTGTGGTTCCCGACAGAGCTCCTAAAGTCCCTGTAATTTCCTGAGTGATAGGGGCGCTAAAATTTTTGTTCTAATATTTGGTCTTTGGCCCCAGATCCTGAGACAGGGTTTCTAAATCGCTTGGAATTTCTTGGATGACAAGAATGTCTTTTATTCTAATGTGGTAACACTGGGTGGGTTCCTGGACAGGGGTTGGTCACCAGAAAGACCAAGGCTTGATTAGAACTTGGAACTTTCAACTCCATCCTTCGGGGAGAGGAGACGGGCTGGAGATTGAGTTAATGATTAATGGTGTGACTACGTGATGAAGCCTCCATAATAATCCTTAAACTACAGGATCTGGAGAGCATCCAGGTTGGTGAACAGATGGAGGTGCTGGGAGGGTGGCATGCCTAGAGAGGGTATGGAAGCTCCTTATCCTTCCCTTCTACCCTGCCCAGTGCGACTCTTTCATCTGGCTGTTCCTGAGTGTTTGTTTGTTTTTAATCCTCACCTGAGGATATGTTTTTATTGATTTTAGAGAGAGAGAGAAACATCGATGTGAGAACAATCCACAACTTAGGTATGTGCCCTGACCAGGAATTGAACCCGCAACCTTTAGGTGCACAGGATGATGCTCCAACCAACTGAGCCATCCAGCCAGGGCCACAGTTGTATTCTTTGTAATAAACTGTTGACCTAATAAACTAACTATTTTCCTTGGTTCGGTGAGGCCTTCTAGCAAATTATTAAACCCAAGGAAAAGCCATGGGAACCCCTGTTCTGTTGCCAAGTTGGAAAGAAATTTGTGGGTAACCTGGGACCCGTTACCTGCGATTGGCATCTGAAGTGGAGGCAGACTGGTGGGACTGAGCCTTTAACCTGTGGGGTCTTGGATAACTCTTTGTGGACAAAAAGGGGCCACATACTAAACCTGACAAGTTCAGGGGAGGCCTTAAAAACTGAGACCTAAAATAACCAACCACAAAGGATGGTCTGAAATTAAAACCATTTTAACTAAAAGCAGTTTATGGTGGGTAGTCATGTCCTAGGCCAGCACCTCCCCTGAAAAGGTCAATCTTTACCTTAATTGAGACTGTCTATTTGTCTTTGCATCTTTGGAATGTCAAAGTAATTTTCCTTTTTCCCTCAAAGCAGTCATTGCTCTGCGGAGACCACAAATACCCTCATTATTATTGAGTTAATTGTTGACTGCTAACTACCCTATACCCATCCATGTATCTATCATTTTACTTTTTCATCAAATCCCAGAGATTTCCCTGCTTTGCTTTCTCCCACCTCCCTAATCTATCACCAATGGATTTCATGTAACCTACTTAAATCTCTTCTTTTTATTTGTTTTTGGTTAATCCTCACCCAACAATATTTTTGCCATTGATTTTTAGAGAGAGTAGAAGGGAGGAAGGGGAAGAGAGAGAGAAAAAAAAACAACATTAATTGGTTGCCTCCTGCACGCACCCTTTAGTGCTTGAGCCGACACTCTAACCACTGAACCACACCAGCCAGGGGTCTCCTCTTTTGATTGTAATGTATAAAACAAGGTGCAGCACTGGCTGGTGTGACTCAGAGGTTAGAGCTTCGGCCCACGGACCAGAGAGGCCCGGGTTCGGTTCCCACTAAGGGCATGTACCTCTGTTGCAGTTTGTCCCCAGCCCTGGTTGGGGTTGTGTGGGTGGCAACCACTTGATTTGTCTCTCTCACATCGATGTTTCTCTCTCTCTCTTCCCTCGGGTGAGGATAAAAATAAATTAATAAATTAAATTAAATAAGGTGCAAAACTACCATTCTCCGGAGCATTATCTCAATCCATTGAGATTTTGCTTCCTGGCAATTGTCAACAGTTTGGCTCAAATAAACTCACAAAAATTCTTCACAGGTTTGAATGTTTCTTATGTTGACATTTTGTCAATGTCAGAAATGAGTTAAGCCCTGGCCGTTTTGGCTCAGAGGTTAGAGCGTTGGCCTGCAGTCTGGGGAGACCCAGGTTCAGTTCCCACTAAGGGCACGTACCTCGGTTGCAGTTTGTCCCCGGCCCTGGTTGGGTTGTGCAGTTGGCAGCCACTTGATGTGTCCCTTTCATGTCGATGTTTCTCTCTCTCTCTCCCTCTTTCTCCCTCCCACTCTATCTGAACAAAAAATGGAAAAATGTCCTCGAGTGAGTATAAAAAAAAAAAGAAAGAAAGAAATGAGTTAAATCAGAGAAAATAAAGTTGGTGTCCACAGAGAACTGGAGATAGCTTGGTGGGGAGAATCCCACACATCTGGTGCATGACTGTGAGTGTTACAGAGGAGAAAGTTGAGCCCTGGCTGGTTTGGCTCAGCGGTTGGAGCGTTGGCCCGCGGACGAAAGAGTCACAGGTTCGATTCTGGCCAAGGGCACGTGCCTGAGTTGAGGTTTGTCCCAGGCCCTGGCCGGGTTGTGCGGGAGGTAACCAGTCAATGTGTCCCTTTCATGTAGATATTTCTCTCTCCCTCCCTCCCACTCCATCTGAAGATAAATAAAAAAAATATCTTCAAGTGAGAATTGAAAAAACAAAGTCCAGAGGAGAAAGTTGAGTTTCCTTTTTCAGGCCCTGAGGAGGCCCCAGAAGAGCCACCCTGGGTCTGAAATATGAACCAGGTCAGGCAGCCCTGGGGAAGGGCCAGGTGGGGGCTGGTTGGATACAGGGAGGCCCCAGGGCTGGAGGCAATGGTGCTAGGTCTCAAAGGACCCAGAATCCTGGGATTCAGAGCCTGGTTCTGGAAGAGTCAGGCACACAGTATACACTCAATAAATGTGTACTTAATTAATTTTTATTTTACCCCAAAGTTGACAAGATATAAACCATGCATAAGCATGTTTCTTCACACATTCCCCAGGAAGGGGGAACCTTCCCAGTCTGTCCAGGGGCTTGGAAAGGATTCCTGTCAACACATTTTACAGGTTCTTGTTTGCTCTAGTCTGAAAGAGAATGTGGGCGTGTCAGAAAGGCCCCTGAGCTGATAATGGGAGGAGGGTATGGACAGCCTATTGGGAGCAGCTGCCAGACCTTCAGGTCCCACTACCCTCTAGGATCTGAACTGTGCCTCTCTCAAACCATCCCCAGGCCTCCCTCTTACTCATGCGCAGCCCCCCATCCCCAGCCAGCTCCAGGCCTCCCCAGAAGCTAATCTCAGGTTTGCTCTGACCTTATTCCAGCAGATGATGAGGAATCCTGATACCAAGCCCAGGGCCAGCAATTGCGCAGCATTTCCTGTGGCGGCTATTTGCAGAAATGCGTTAGCCACTCCCTATATGGAAAGGGGCAGGATGACCTCAGTGACCCCAGGTTGACAGGGTGGGTAGGAAGCAGAGAAGAGAGAAGGACACTAAAGATGGCCCCATCCTACTGAGTTCAGTGGGAAGAATGGACTCCAAGACAGATGCTGGCTCTGCTCCACCCTCTGCAGTGAGCAGCTGGTGGCCTCAGGATGGTCCTTTGGCCCCTCTAGGCCCTGCCTCCTCATAGGCCATGGGGATGGCACTTTCTATCCCCTGGGCTAGAGGGAGAAAGCAGGTAGATATATGGAGGCCCTGGAGCAGGACTGGCCAGCGGAAGTGCTCACAGAGCTGGGCACACTGCAGAGGGGCCTTCAGGCTCTGGGAGATGGGGTCCTTCTGACTCCCCCAGCATGTGATCCCCAGCAGGGGGTGGAGGCTGAGGGGGTCCCTGGGTCCTCTGAGAACCCCTGGCCTGTAGCTTGAGATGCCCCATCTCATGTGTTCTGGAGTCTCAGCCCAGGGAGAAGCAGTGGGCCCCCTGGTAGGGGGTACACCCTATCAACAGGGGAAATGACCAGATTGTGGATTGCGATGTGGGTATATCCTGACTCACCACCATGAGGCTGAGCTTGGGATCTTTTGGTTCCACCATCTTCTCAAGGTATCAGAGCCCAAGCCTGTGGAGAGAACACCTCAAGTCATCTTCCCACACACTCCAATTCCCCGAGAGCCTCTGAGATCTGCTCCTCCAAGGCAGAGGCCAGGTCCCAACCTCACAGGAATCCTGCCTAGAGGGGATAACCTGGACAAGAGGGTTAATTGCCCTGGAGCCCAGGCCCATTCTCTGGAGATCTGTGGAGGTCCCAGGGCCCAGCTCTGCCTCAGGCTCAGGAGTCTCCTATCCCCCCACCATTGCCTCTGGGCTCCCAGCCCTGATGGGGCCACCTTCCTCAGCCCCTTGCCACAGGGCCTCTTGCTGTCCCCAGGCCTGAAAACACCAGGGACCCTCACAGAGGCTGCTCTCCACCTGTCCCACATTCTTGCTCTGCCTGGCCTGGAGGGGAGGTGGCAGCAGATGGCTGGAGCTGGGAGGAAGATCAGCCTGTCCCGCCTCACCCGGCTCAGCAGTGGCTGTCCTGCTCCTGTCCTCCCCTCTTTTAGACTACCACTCTGTCTGGACTCCAGGGTCCCTTGGGGCCTATGGACAGTGACCACTTCCCCTAGGGTCATCCCTCATGGCTTCCTGTCTCCTTACCCACCTTGGGAAACTGTTCTCTGAGGGAGCTCCTGTGGCCACCTGCCCAGGCTTCTCTCCTTTGTGCCACCTCTTGCCCATCCTCTTCAACACCCTCCAGCTGCAGCCTGCCCCCCATACCTTGAAAACCCAGGCTTGGCCCTGGCTGGTTTGACTCAGTGGTAAGAGCATCAGCCCGAGGACCAACGAGTCGCAGGTTTGATTTTGGTCAAGGGCATGTACCTCAGTTGCAGTTTGTCCCTGGCCCTGGTTGGGGTTATGCGGGAGGCAGCCAATCGATGGTCCCTCTCACGTAGATATTATTCTTTCTCTCCCTCTCTCCCACTCTGTCTGTAGTTGAATAGAAAAAATAGCCCAGCCAGTGTGGCTCAGTGATTGAGCAAAGACCCATGCACCAAGAGGTCACTGGTTCGATTCTCTGTCGCGACACACACCCAGGTTGTGGGCCCAATCCCCAGTTGGGGGCATGCAGGAGGCAGCCAGTTGATGTTCTCTCTCATCGATGTTTCTATCTCTCTCCCTCTCTCTCTAAAATCAATGAAGAAAAAATTTTTTTTAAATAAAAATAGCCCTGGCCGGTTTGCGAGTTAGAGAGTCGGCCCACAGACCAGAGAGACCTGGGTTTGGTTCCTGCTAAGGGCACATACCTCGGTTGCAGTTTGTCCCCAGCCCAGTTGGGGTCATGTGGGTGGCAGTGTCGATGTGTCTCTCTCACATCGATGTTTCTCTCTCTCTCTCCCTCCCTCTCTCCCTCCTGCTCTATCTGAAGATAAATGCAAAAATGTCCTTGAGTGAGGATAAAAAATAATCAATTAATTAAATAAAATTTTAAAAAAAGAAAAAATATCCTTGGGTGAAGATTAAAAAAAGAAAACTCAGGCTTGGGTCCTGGGGCCCTCTCCTCTACTCCCTGGGTCACATGCAGCCCCTCCCCTCCTTCCCTGTCCATCCGGCTATTTCATCTGGCTGCTCAGAATTCCTGACACGCCCTGGCTGGTTTCTCTCTCTCTCTCTCCCTCCCTCTTTTTCACTCTATCTGAAGATAAATAGAAAAATATCCTCCAGTGAGGATTAAAAAAAAAAAAAAAATTCCTGACACCCCTCCTCTCCCAATTCACTGCTCCCAGCAGGACCAATGGGTCCTAAGAACCTGCCACAGGACAAGCCTGGGGAGGACCTGAAGGGGTTGATCCTCTGGCAGGTGACAGTGGGGTGGGAAGGTTGGGCCAACCCAGGGAGTTCTGGGAGCAGAGAAAGGAGCAGCTGGGGTCCTTGACCCACTGACACTCTCTGTACCTCAGCCAATTCAAAGACACACATTTCAAGGCCCGGATGTCTCGGCTAACCCTTACCCTCATCCTTTGTCCTCTGTTGCCCCTTTTAGGAGGAAGATATGATTCCTGCATGCAAATCATTTCCCTGCTCTATCTAGGCCTCCCGTGGCTGAGGACCCCATTCTCTGAAGCTAAGCCTGCTGCCCTGTTCCAGATAAGGAAGCCCCTGTTGGACTCCCACATCTTGGTGGAGCAGCTCTCCTACCCCTGCCAGTCCCCAGCTCTTACCTTGGAAAGGAGGCCAACCTCTCTCCTCCCTGTCTGTTCCTGGACTTCGGCTGGGCCAGACCGGAAATACACGGGAGTTTGTTTTCTTGTTCCTCCCCATCGTCACCCACAGATGGGTTGTTAGGCAGTGGTTTCACTGAAATCATGTGACATTTTTTCTGAGGTTATCATGGTTCATTTATTTATTTATCTTTCACTTGTTCTGAGGAAAAGCAGTTAAAATACAACTTTTTATGAGACAACTAAGGACAACTGAGGGTGAGGGAGAGAGGGAGAAACCTAACGCCTGGACAGGCCTGCCACATGGCTGGTAGAGAAGGAATGTAGGTGAAGCCCCGGACAGCAGGGGCAGTGCCAGGGAGGGGGTGGGCAGTGAGGCCAAAGACTATAATTCTGAGCCATTTGAAGAGGACCCTGAGCTTGTGTAAACAGAGCTTCAGGTCCAGCCCTTGTGTCCCACAGTCTGCAGCCCCTTCCCCATACTCATACTCCCTGGAGCTAACATTTTAGGCAGAAGACCCTGCCCCTGGGAGCTCCCAGGCCAAGAGGAGCCAGGGTCCCTGACACATACTAAATAACACTCAACCGCACCATCTACCAGCTACCCTTCCACCACCCACCACCCACCATTCCTATATTACTGCATCTACCTGCCTAGCTACCTTTGCTGAGAATGCAGCCTGCCTGACTTGTGTGCACTGAGAACCACAAGAATACAGAGTTCCTCTTTTTTTTTTAGAAAGAGTGGAAGGGAGGGAGAGAGAGAGATTGATGTGAGACACATTGATTGGTTGCCTCCCGCACAACCCTGATTGGGGCCTGGGATCAAACCTGCAACCCAGGTTTGTGCCCTTCAATGAAGATCAAACCCAAGACCCTTCAGTCCACAGGCTGACACTAACTGCTGAGCCACACTAGCCAGGGCCAGAGTTCCTCTTTTAATGCATGATTATTTCACAATTAATCAAACTAATATTCTATAGATGGGCATTTGGCTTTTTTTAGTTTTATATTATGAAGTTGTGCCAACATTATATGTACGTGAATGTTTCTGTTGGACAATCAGCCCGCATGGTGCTCTGTGGACCCTCCAGGGAGCAGCTCCCACTGTAGCTCTGGGGGTGCTTTGTAGTGCAGGACTAAAGGGTCTAGTCGAGGGGAGTGCTACTTTATATTTAATATATTTAATAACTTTTTAAAAATTCATCCCCACCCGAGGACATTTTTCCATTTTTTTTGGTACGTGCCCCTAGCGGCAACCGAACCCGGGACTCTCTGGTCCATAGGCCAACATTCCAACCACTGAGCCAAATCGGCCAGGGCCATTTTTCCATTTTTTATTCAGATAGAGTGGGAAGGAGAGAGAGAGAAACATCGACGTGAAAGGGACACATTGAGTGGCTGCCCCCTGCAGGACCCAACCAGGGCTGGGGACAAACCGCAACTGAGGCACATGCCCTTAGCGGGAACCGAACCCAGGTCTCTCTGGACCGCAGGCCAACACTCTAACCGCTGAGCCAAACCGGTCAGAGCACTTTTTTTTTTTTTTATCCTCACCTGAGGACATTCTTTTCATTTGTCTTCAGCTAGAGTGGGAGGGAGAAAGGAAGAGGGAGAGAGAAACATCTGATGTGAGAGACACATCAAGTGGCTGCCACCCACACAACCCCAACCAAGGCCGTGGACAAACAGCAACCGAGGTACGTTCCCTTAGCGGGAACTGAACCCGGGACTCTCTGGTCCCGGGCGGACGCTCTAACTGCTGAGCCAAACCATCCAGGGCCATATTTAATACTTAAAAAAACTTTTTTAACCATGTTTTTAATTGATTTTTTAGAGATCAATTTGGCAAAATCAAACCTGCAACCTTTTGGTGAATGGAAGGAAGCCCCAATCAACTGAGCCACACCTGGTGGGCAAATCTTAGCTATTTTTACTCCTGCTTTACCAGGTCTACTGTATCCTCAAATCTCATTCTCTCTACACCTGATCCCGCCAGCTTCCATGCCTTCCACAGCACCTTGGGACTTCAATCCCCACCACCTCCCTAATGGGCTTCCCCTCCAGCTCCCAGTCCTTCCACTTCTCCCTACGCAGTGCAGTACTGACAGGTTGACCTTCCTAAAGTTCATCTTGAATTAGTTCTCTCTCCAATAAAAATCGTCTGTCTCTGTTATAAAAGCTCCACAATCTAGACCCGACCTCACACACTATCTCTTCCCCCAGTCTGACTAGGGGCTTTGGAAGAAGAACAAGAGAAACCTGGTTGAACCAAACCAAAAAATTCAAATCAAGTCCTGCAAATGATTTTGGCCCTGAAACACAGAAATGTCAAAATAAACAATACCCTTTTGAAGGTTACACGTGATTCTCTGATTATTGGAGCTCAGCATCCTCCAAAGGCAAGGAGTAAAGGAAGCAAAAGACTGATGGTTAAAGCGAACATTTCAAACTATGGTCACGCGGTTTAGGTCCTGAAATCAATTTCATGGGTTAGCAATAGTTTTTTTGGAATAGAAAGAATAGAACAGAGCAGAACAGAACAGAACAGAATGAGAAGTTAGGGTCATATTTGAAAGTGTTAGTAATGTTTCCAAGGGTAAAGGTAAAAGCTTGCAAAAGTGGAAACTGTCAAAAATGCATTGCTTAGCCCTGGCCGGTTTGGCTCAGCGGTTGGAGAGTCGGCCTGTGGACCAGAGAGTCCCGGGTTTGGTTCCCACTAGGTGCACGTACCAAAAAAAAAAAAAAAAATGCATTGCTGCCCTGGCCGGCTTGGCTCAGCCGTTAGAGCATCAGCTCGTGGATCGGAGAGTCCCGGGTCCGGTTCCCGCTAAGGGCATGTACCTTGGTTGCCGTTTGTTTCCGGCCCCGGTTGGGGTCGTGTGGGTGGCGACCAGTCAATGTGTCTCTCTCGCATCGATGTTTCTCTCTCTCTCTTCCTCCCTTTCTCCCTCCTGCTATATCTGAAGATAAATGCAAAAAAAAAAAAATGTATTGCTTGCATGACCTTTGCTCAGCCTTCTGTTAAGTATGGATTTACCTTTGCTTGGCTTTCTGTTCAGTACAGATGATCAGATTATCTGAAAGACAATGAATCACCCAGCAGATGCAGGACGAGATACCAGACCAGTCCAACTGCAAAGTGGACAATGGGACAGGCAGAGTACGTCAGCAGGAATTGCAGGAAGCTAGAAACAGAGTATATAACCTACACCCCAACTGTTATTCGAGGCTGCCCCCTTTTTCAGGCTCAGCCTGCCTGCTCCCAGACGCATGCAATAAAATTGTTTTGCTCTACGTTGGCCTTGCGTTGTAGATGTGATCTCCTGCTGGCTCAGACCTTTTATTTGGTGCTGAAACCCGGGAGGTCTGTGAGGATCCCTCATAGGGGGCAACCACAGGTCCCCAGAGTCCTCCAGGCCTCCTTTCAGACTGGGATCGATCACATTCTCAGCTGGATACCAGACTTCCAATCTTTCCTGCTGATCGAGCATTGACACTGGACACTAATTCACTGGTGAGTGTTTTTGTCTACCAATCTGATTCTCCGGGCTGTCCTGTTGTGAGAGCCAGATCTCTCAGTCACTCCTGGGTGATCATTCCTCCCGAAATCCAGCACTGGTTGGGACACACTCCTCAGGGACCAGGTTCCCTCAGCTCCCCATATATCTAGGGACGCCTGATATAGGTGAGTTGCACATCTCTTTACTCTAGCGGGGAAGGGGGGGACGCTTTCTTCTTCTACTAGTGTATCCATCAGACTGCTAGGCTGCGACATCTCACACCGCAACATGGGAAACGCTCAATCTTCTGTCCCTTGTCCAGGATGTCTTCTAAAAAATCTGCAGACGCTAGGGCTCACTCAGGACTATGTCCCAAGCAACTCATTTTTTTTTTTTTAATCCTTACCTCAGGATATTTTTTTCCATTTATCTTCAGATAGAGTGCAAGGGAAGGAGAAAGAGAGAGAGAGAGAGAGTGAGAGAGAGAGAGAGAGAAACATCGATGTGAGAGAGACACATCAACCAATTGCCTCTCACACAACCCCTACCAGGGTTGGGGACCAAACCACAACCGAGGAATGTGCCCTTGACCAGAATGGAACCCACAACTCTTTGGTCTGTGGGCTGACACTTTAACCGCTGAGCCAAACCAGCCAGGGCCCAAGTGACTCATTTTTTACTGCAACACTGTGTGGCCTCAACACAAATTAGACAATGGGTCACCATAGCCTCAGAACGGCACTTTCGACATTCTCAATGACCTAGACAATTTCTGTCGAAGGCAAGGAAAATGGTCTGGGGTTCCTTACATTCATGCCTTTTTAATACTCAGAACATACCCCTCTTTATGCAATTCTTGCTCTCCCACCCAAATCCTCTTACTCCACTCTAATCCTTCCAAAACTCCCTCTGAAGACAACAGGCTAACTTCTCCTTTCACCCCCGTTGACCCAGACAATTTGCTCCACCACCTCCTCCTTCAGTCTCTCCAGCAGGACCTCCTCCTCCAGCCCCTTCTGCGGGCTCCACACCCTATCCTGAACCTCCTACTCCTGCTCCGACTCTTCTACTGCCTCAAAGGACTCCCTCACACACGTGATCGGGAACCATCTTTGGTCCCTATCCATCCCCTACCTCAGCCCCCGTTTTTTTTGTCTTTGTTTTTTTTTTTTCTTATCCTCACCCGAGGACATTTTTTACATGTTTTGTTCAGGTAGAGTGGGAGGGAGAGCGAGGAAGAGAGAACGAGAGAGAGAAACATTGACGTGAAAGGGACACATCGAGTTGTCGCCACCTGCACGACCCAACCAGGGCCGGGGACAAACTACAACCGAGGTACATGCCCTTAGCGAGAACCGAACCCGGGTCTCTCTGGACCTCAGGCCGACACTCTAACCGCTGAGCTAAACCGGCCAGGGCTCAGCCCCTGTTTTATAATGTCCCCTGAGGACCCTGACCGGTTTGGCTCAGTGGTTAGAGTGTCGGCCTGCGGTCCAGAGAGACCCGGGTTCGGTTCCCACTAAGGGCATGTACCTCGGTTGCAGTTTGTCTCTGATCCTGGTTGGGTTGTGTAGGTGGCTACCACTCGATGTGTCCTTTTCACATTGATGTTTCTCTCTCTCTCTCTCTTCCTCTCACTCTATCTGAACAAAAAAATGGAAAAATGTCCTCGGGTGAGGATAAAAAAAAAAAGCATGCCCCCTGAGGGAAGTAGTGGAAGCTGAAGGGATTGTCAGAGTTCATGTTCCCTTCTCTTTCTCAGATTTGTCCCAAATAAATAAAAGACTAGGATCCTTTACTGAGGATTCTACCAATTATACTCAGGAATTTGAGTACCTTACCTAGTCCTATGATCTAACTTGGAATGATATTCATGTTATTCTGTTTTCCACCCTTAATCCGGAAGATAATCTGAGACAACAGGTCCCCACTAACCCGCTAGGGGCTGAAGCAGTCCCTAGCCAGGACCCCAGGTGGAATTATGAGGACAATGGGATGGGTAGGAAAGCCAGGGACCATATGGTAATATGTCTCAGTGAGGGACTTTAAAAGGCCTCACACAGGCCGTTAATTATGAAAAACTGTCTGAAATAATCCAGGAAAGGAATGAAGACCCTCTAACCTTTCTATCCTGCCTTACACAGGCTATGAGAAAATATACTAACGTAGATCCTACTAGCCCAGACGGGACTGTCATTTTATTTATTTATTTATTTATGTATTTATTTTTAATTCTCACCCGAGGACATTTTTCCATATTTTGTTCAGATAGAGTGGGAGGGAGAGAGAGAGAAACATGGACGTGAAAGGGACACATCGAGTGGTTGCCACCCGCACGACCCAACCAGGACCGGGGACAAACTGCAACCGCGGTATGTGCCCTTAGCGGGAACCGAACCCGGGTCTCTCTGGACCGCAGGCCGGTGCTCTAACCGCTGAGCAAAACCGGCCAGGGCGGAACTGTCATTTTAAACCCGAGATTTATCTCTCAGTCAGCCCCAGACATTAGGAGAAAGTTACAAAAACTGGAAGATGGACCTCAAACCCCTCAACAGGAACTTATAAATCCAGCCTTTGAAGAGGCTAAACAGCAAAAAATAGCAGAATTCCAAATGTTTGCCTCTGCCATCAGAGGACCCACTAATCAAAGGGGTCAGCAAAACTCCTTCAGGGCACAGAAGAAGGGCACCCACCTGAGTCAGCAGAACAGACCCCCAGGTCCCTGCTTTAAATGCAATCAGACTGGCCATTGGGTGAGGCAATGCCCCAATCCCCAATCACCGCCTAAGCCATGTCCTCAATGTGGAGAACCTCACTGACAGTCAGACTGTGGACAGACTGCACAGAGTCGGTCCTCATCCCTTCCTTGGGCCAGTGGAACAAGCAACCCAGGCCCTGATCTGATTGGCCTTGCGGCTGAAGACTGAAGCTGCCCAGGAGTGGACGCCCCAACTGTCATCTCAAACTCCGAACCTCGGGTAACTCTGATGGTAGCAGGCAGGCCAATTTCATTTTTAATTGTCACCAGGGCAACCTACTCTGCCCTCCCCGAATTCAGGGAACCTCTTGACACTCTGGGGTTTCAGTTGTGGGATTTGACAGCCAAATATCGCAACCCAGACACTCACTTGTTCTTTAGGCCCTTGTATTTTTCTCCACTCTTTTTTAGTGTTACCAGCCTGCCGCACTCCCTTGTTAGGGCAGGATATTCTATCTGAACTCCATGCTACTTTAACCTTTACTCCTACCTTCCCCACCAACCACTCTCATTCTTTACTTTGCCTCCTCCAATAATCTGCTTCCTGCCCTGGCCAGGTTGGCTCAGCAGTTAGAGCATCGGCCTGCAGACCAATGTTGCTTCTATGTTAACTCGGGTTTGGTTCCAGCCAAGGACATGTACCTCGGTTTCGGTTAGTCCCCGGCCCTGATCGGGTCATGCGGGAGGCAACTAGTCAATGTGGCTCTATCACCTCGATGTTTCTCTCTGTCTTTCCCTCTCTCCCAGTCTATCTGGTGTAATAAATAGAAGAATATCCTTGGGTTGACAGATAAAAGAAAAGAATCTGCTTCTTCTCCTAACATACCACCTTCCCATCCCCGTGAGGGGGCAGGGTGGGGTCAGACAGCCTTTTGGGCCTACGGGTGAAATACCACTACTCTTACCATTTTTTCACTGACCTGGTGAGGTGGGGGTGGGGCGAGCCCTGAAGAGCTCTAGCTTCTGGCGCCAAGTGCCCAGCCTAGCACAACCCGCTCCTAGGACAATGCCAGGTGGGGAGTTTGACGGGCTATACACCTGTCAAACGGTAACACAGGTATCCTAAAGCAAGCTCAGGGAGGATAGAAACCTCTCGTGGAACAGAAGGGCAAAAGCTCACTTGATCTCGATTCTCAGTACGAATACAGACTGTCAAAGTGGCACCACATATAATATCTCTCACTATAGCCTTATAAGAGGTACCTGTAATCTAACTATTCATGATGTGTCTAAGCCTGCAGTTGGAGTTTATATGTGCAAGCTCAGAGGGACTTAAAGTAATACCAAGAAACTCATCCTAGGGAAATTATTCACTATGCAGGGTGCAGTTCTGCTGGTGGCACTAGCCCTCTCCTCCCTCTATCGTGGTTTAATCATCCAAGCCTTACTGTGTGTCTATCAAACACAACACCTCCCTAGGCCCAAATATGACTGGACTACTTTGCTTACCGGCAGGAATGATGTTTTTATGTTCACTAAATATTTCTGCCCCCAGGAGAGGAATTGGTATTCAATGCCTAAACCCAGAAAAACAGGGTGGCTAATGGGCAGTAGGATACGTTACCCCAGCCAATACCTTAATCCATTCCTTCATCCCTAATTCAACCTCATCAAGCCCTGAGCCCAGAAGCCATCATAGGACAAAAAGGGGAGTCAGACTCCTCATAGCAGGAGTCATAGCTGCAATTACCACTATGGGCCTTGTGGGAGGAATTACTTATAATGTTATAACAGCAAAAAACATAACCACCACCATGGCAAACATAGATAGAGATACAGGTGAAAATTTCAAACTTCTTTCAAAATCCCTCAACTCTCTTGCCTGCATGGTAATAGATAATTGCATTGCACTAGACTATTTACTAGCCAGAGAAGGAGGTGTATGCATGATAGCAAATATATCTTGTTGCTTCTATGTTAACTCAATCGGCCAGGTTGAGGAGAGGACACAATGAATTCTAGATAATGCCCGGTGGCTAAAAGAATTCAGTCAGGATCACCTAGCCCAATCTATCTGGACAAGTATAGAAGCAGCCTTGCCTAAACTAACCTAGCTACTCCCCTTTATAGGGCCCCTAATATTAGTCCTCTTATTATTGCTTGTCGGACCCTGCCTCTTATGCCTGATTACTAGGTCTGTACAAAATTGACTGCAGCCCTGGCCAGTTTGGTTCAGTGGTTAGAGCGTCGGCTCACAGACCAAAGAGTCCCGGGTTCAGTTTCCGCTAAGGGCATGTACCTCAGTTGCAGTTTGTCCCCAGCCCCTGTGGGGGTCATGTGGGTGGTGACCACTCGATGTGTCTTCTCACATCGATGATTCTCTCTCTCTTCCTCCCTCTTTCCTTCCCGTTCTATCTGAAAATAAATGCAAAAAAAAAAAAGCGCCAATATGACAAAAACAAAATCGACTGCAAAATTTAGTCAACCAGACAGCTGGACAATTTGTTCTAGCATAGGTAAAAGGACCCTATTGCTCCATTCCCCAAGAAGTTATCTAACAAATTCTTTTTAGGAGTCCACAATGACCCCACACCTGCATGAAGTAGGCAGAGAAACTTCGCACCTTTTTCCTTTTTATCATCATTATAAGATGAGAATGAAAGGGTTAGTAACATTTCAAACGGTAAAGGTAAAACCTTGCAAAAGGTGTAAACTGTGAAAATTGTGTTGCTTGCATGACCTTTGCTCAGCCTTTTGTTGAGTACAGATAAGGATTATCTGGATTATCTGCAAGATATATTCCAGCAGATACAGGATGAGATACCAGACCAGTCTAACTGCAAAGTGGACAATAGGCCAGAGTAGTCAGCAAGAACTGCCGGAAGCTAAAAGTAGAGTATATAACCTACACCCCAACTGTTATTTGAGGGTGAGCCCTTTTTTTGGGCTCAGCCCACCTGCACCCAAGCACATGCAATAAAATAATTTTGCTCTATATCAGCCTTGCGTTGAGGATGTTATCTCCGCCAGCTCGGACCTTTTAATATCTCCCTTTAAAATGATCTTTCATTAATCTACATCTACAGACACAGGGTTTGCAAGTAAACTATATGTCCCAGTGTAAGTTAAAAAAAAAAAAGTTTGTAGAAGGAAGGATGTAACAACAGCAAAAGTGCAAAGTCATTGGTACCTCCAGAGCCCCAAAAGTGGGTGCCAGGGTGGAGGCAGTATGCGGTGCGGTGCGGTGGACACTGGCGGGGGGACACGGGCGAATGTGGGACTCCCTGATTTGGGGTGTCAGGGCTCAGTCCCAGGGTGGGGTGGGGTGGAGGAAGGAGAGGCGAGGAGAAAGGAGGCCGAATCCCAGGTGAAGGACGAGGAGGCGGCCTAAGTGCCACGACCCAGAGCCTGGGGACACCCTTCCTCCCAGTAGCAGCAACCCTTGGGACTGCAGGGAGAACCGCGTCCACACCATGGGACTGGGGACCCTCCTCGACTCGCTGTTGACCCGTCCTCACCTGGCAGGGACCGGTCGGCGACGGCAGCAAGGCCCTCTTTCTTCTGCCACCAAGCCGCTGCAGGCCCTTTGGCCTCAGCCACTGTAGCCACTGGGTCAACCTTGCGGCCCAGGCCCCTGAGGCCACCGCAACCCGAGCTCCGGGTCCCCGCCCCCACATGTCCCCTTGGGAGCGAGCCCCAGCCCACGCGATCGCGCCGTTCCAGGGGTTGTCGGGAGCTCGCGTCACCCGGTTGGGGAGCCGGCCTCCGAGAAGCCTAAGTGAGCTCCTAATGAGCATGTGCAGCAGAGCCCATTTTGGGGGCCGAACTTGGCTTCTCAGGTCTTCTTAGTGCGGCGCGGGGCTGGCGAAAAAGGAGAGGGAAGCCCAGGATTGGGTGGCGGCGTCTTGGGCGGAGCCTCAGTAGAACCTGTGGCTTGGACAGGGTGTCCAAAACCGGTAACTCTCAGACTAGTGGGTTGGGGGCGGAAGTGGGAACCCTCAACCTCTCTCAGTATTTGTCTCCGCACTTACAAAGGGGGAGCACAAGGAAATTTCTTATGCTCCGCACTGAAACCTTCAAATAAATCCACCCCAAATCTGGCCAATTTAAGATTCAAAATATATATATATTCTTTATTCCTCACCTAAGGATATTTTTCTACTTATTTTCAGATAGAGTGGGAGGGAGGGAGAGAGAGAAAGAGAGAGGCTCATTGATGTGATAGAGCCACCTGGACTGGTTGCCTCCTGCAGGACCCGACCAGGGCCAAGAGGAACTGCAACTGAGGTAGTGCCCTTGACCAGAATCGAAGCAGCCACTCATTGGCCCAAGGGCCGATGCTCTAACAGCCAGGTCTCTAAGAGCCTAACTGGCCAGGGCTCGAAATAAATATTAATGGATTATAACCTTGAATAAAAATAAGAATGAGTTAATATTTATGTAAATAAGTAATACGGGAGAAGGAAAACTCTTTCTTATAATAGGAAGCCAACTAAAATATATATTAAAAGCTTATTTTGCCCTGGCCGGTTTGGCTCAGCGGTTAGAGCGTCGGCCTGCGGTCCAGAGAGACCCGGGTTCGGTTCCCGCTAAGGGCACGTACCTTGGTTGCAGTTTGTCCCCGGCCCTGGTTGGGTTGTGTGTGTGGCAGCCACTCGATGTGTCCCTTTCACGTCGATGTTTCTCTCTCTCTCTCTCTCTCCCTCCCACTCTATCTGAACAAAAAAATGGAAAAATGTCCTCGGGTGAGGGAAAAAAAAAAAAAAAGCTTATTTTACAAATGATTGTCTACATAATTTATTTTCCTATTGGACATTTTGTTTCTAACTCTATTATAAATATTGCTGCTGTGACTTGTGACTGGCATCATTCCTAATATTTGGAGAGTCTGGGTGAAGAATACATAGGAATCCTTTGTACACTTCTTGCAACTTTTCTGTAGGTGTGAAATTATGTCAAAATAAAATGTCAGACGAACAAAAATTTCCTCCCCTTCGGCATTCCTGGGAGGAAAGCGTCTATTGAACATTGGTCCCTCCCTTGCCCATCGGTCCAGCCTTGTCCATTGGTTGCCCTTTGCACAGCCACTGGACACTTGTCACTCTCCAACCACCCTGTACTGTGGGGGCCCGGGTTGATCTGGTGCAGGGAGCTGCAGGGCCTCATCACTGCCTTCCTGGACAGTTGGCGAGTGGCAGCAGGAAAGGCCCCAGGAGCTTCTGCATGAGGCCTCAGCACCTTGCCTCCCCTCCCCTCCTGCTCAGCGCCTTGGAAGGGGTGGCTGCAACTTGTGCTAGACTTTAGGGTGGACGGTATGGAGTTAGGATCTCTCTCGTATTCTCCCGGTAGTAGGTCATCTGCTGGTCAATCACTCATTCCCTCCCCCTGCAGAAGGCACCTTAGAGCAGGTGCCTGATTCTTAAGGGGCAGATGGGCATTTTGGGTCCTTTGAGTAGGATAGACTGAGACTATGGAAGAACTACAGTCCTAGCAGCTGTCATGGCTCAGGTATTGGGGAGGTGCCTGGATCTCCGATGAATCCGCATGCACCCCTTCCAGGCTGCCAGGAGCATCAGCCACAAATTCACCACGGGTGGGGAACCTGAGGTCCCCTGATGAGCTATAGCCAAAGTAACGAAAGGAAATGCAACCCCAAGAAGTTGTGCACACAAAAGGAAAGTGGAGGGTGCTATTATTTTTTTTCTAATCCTCACCTGAGATACACACACACACACACACACACACACACACACACATATATATATATATAGAGAGAGAGAGAGAGAGAGGGAGAGGGAGAGGGAGAGGGAGAGGGAGAGGGAGAGGGAGAGGGAGAGGGAGAGACAAAGGGAGACAAAGACATGTGAGAGAGAAACATCTATGGATTGCCTCCCATATGCACCCAGTTGGAACCGGCAACCTAAGTATATGCCCTGACAGGGAATCGAACCTGCAACCTTTTGATGTACTGGAGGACACTCCAACCAGCTGAACCACCCAGCCAGGTAGTATTTTCTTTCTTTTCTTTAAATCCTCATCTAAGGATATTTTTTTTTCTCTGATTTTTAGAGAGTGGACGGAAGGGAGAAAGGGGGAAGAGAGAAGTATCAATAGGAGAGAGACACATCGATTGGTTCCTTCCCCAACACAGCCTGGTTGGGGCCAGGGTTCAATGGGTATGCCGCAAAAAATTTGAAAACATGCAATATCTCTTCCTGAAAGCAGCCAGAGGTGACCTCTGAAAATGGTTTGCTATTCACTTGACCCAGAAAACCCACAAAAGCATGCAAATCAAGAGTTTCAAATCTTTGTGTTCACTTTAAGAACACTCGTGAAACTGCCCGGGCCATCAAAGGTATGCATATTAGAAAAGCCACCTAGTATTTGAAGGATGTTACTTCACAGAAGCAATGTTTGCCTTTCCACCATTACAATGGTGGAATTGGTAGGTGTGCCCAGGTGGAACAGTGGGCCTGGACACAGGGTCAATGGTCTAAAAAGAGTGCTGAGTTTTTGCTGCACATGCTCAACGTGCAGAGAGCAATGCTGAACTTAAGGGTTTAGATGTAGCTTCTCTGGTCACTGAGCACATCCAGGTAAACAAAGCTCCCAAGATGCAGTGTAGAATTTATAGAGCTCGTGAGCAGATTAGCCCACACATAAAATCTCCCTGCCACACTGAGTTGATCCTCACTGAGAAAGAGCAGATTGTTCCTAAACCAGGAGAGGAGGTTGCACAGAAGAAAAAGATATCCCAGAAGAAACAAAAACGTATGGCTTGGGAGTAAATTCAGCATAAAATAAAGACTAGTAAAAGTAAAAGCAGAAAAACAAACAAACATGTAATATCTGACTATTGAGTCAGGAGCACTGACTTCTTTTCCCTTAGATTGTCAAACAAAAAAATAACAACAGCCAACACAATAGCTGTCCAGTGTGAATGAATCAAAATCATACCTATTTTTGTCAGATCAGCAATATATATAATTTTTGGTGTGCTGCAGAATTTTAGTAGTTTATATGCATCATGAGATGAAAAAGGTTGAAAATTGCTGGTTTAAAAGATTATTATTTTTAAAAAGGTTATTAACAGCTCTGGCTTGTGTGGCTCAGTGGTTAGAGTGTTGGCCAGAGCACTAAAGGGTCTCGAGTTTGATTCCCGGTCAAGGAAGGGCACGTAGCTGGGTTGCAGGTTTGATCCCTGCCCCAGGTCAGGGCATGTGCTGGAGGCAACCAATCGATGTGTCTCTCTCACATCTCTCTCTCTCTGTTTCTCTTTCTCTCTCTCTCCCCTCCCTCCTCCCTCCCTTCCACTTTCTCTTAAAAAAAAAATCAATAGAAAAAAATATCCTCAGATGAGGATTAACAACAATATCAAAAAGATTATTAACAACCTAGAAACAACTGGGATACTCTAGCAGTCAGAATTGGTTGGATAAACTAGCACCCATCACTGTAGTGGTATGCTGTGCAGTTAGTAAAAGGATGTCAGAAAGACATTTGTAATCTATTAAGAAAAAATATGAGCTGTGTCATTTCAATTTTCTGAATATAAAAAATGTATCATAAGTGGTGGATTACTGGAGATATTTGTAATATTTTTTCATAATCTATTTTTTTCAATGACCATCAATTATCTTTCCTTTCAGCTTGAAGAATAAAAGCTCTTTTTAAAAGGAAAGTGCAGCCCTGGCCAGTTTGGCTCAGCGGTTAAAGCGTCGGCCTGCGGTCCGGACAGACCCGGGTTCGGTTCCCACTAAGGGCACGTACTTCGGTTGCAGTTTGTCCCCGGCCCTGGTTGGTCGTGCAGGTGGCAGCCACTCGATGTGTCCCTTCACGTCGATGTTTCTCTCTCTCTCTCCCTTCCTCTCTCTCCCTCCCACTCTATCTGTACAAAAAATGGAAAAATATCCTCAGGTGAGGATAAAAAATAAATAAATAAATAAATAAATAAATAAAATAAAAGGAAGTGCAGACTTCCGGTCAAGATGGCGGGTAGGTAAACATGGTATCCATCCTCCCACAACCACATCAAAGTTACAACTAAACTACAGAACAACCATCATTCAAAACCACCTGAAATCAAGCTGAATGGAAGTCCTACAACTACAAAATTAAAGCAGCAGCCACATCCAGACTGGTAGGAGGGGCGGAGGCACGAGGGGCTGGTCCCACACCCACATGTGGCGGATAAAAATCAGGAGGATGCCTGGCTGGGAAGGTCCTCCCTGAGGACTGAGGGGGTCCCCGTCCCACATCAGGTGCTCCGCTCAGGGTCCCAGTGCCAGGAAGAGAATCCCCATAACTTCTGGCTGGAAAAACCAGCGGGAACTCAGGCTCAGGGAGGCTGAGGCGGCTGGAGCCCCAGGCAGCTCCTTAAAGGGCCCGCGCATGGACTTATCAGACCCACTCCCTCGAAGCTTGGAGGGGAAGCAGCTCGAGGGGCACCAGAGACATACAGGGAAGAACTGAGCTGTCTGGCATTGGAGCGAGGGCTGGAGAGAGGGCTTTCTCCGGGACAGATGGGCTATCAGAGGCCTTTGTTCCTTTGGTGAGCCCTTCCCTGGGGCAGCGGACAGCGGCCATATCTGGGACTCCAGCAACCAGGCTCACACTGGTAGCCCCGCCCTGGTGATTCCCTGAGGCCCCGCCCCACCCGACTTTCAGGCCCACCCAAGCTGTTGCCACTTGCTTAACCATAGGATTGGCCTGTCTTGGATCCTGCTTCAGGTTTTTCCTAAATTCTTCCAAACAAGCAACATCTGGTGTCAGCTAGCCCCATAACGCTCATTAAGTAATACACAGCAACACAGGGAGGCAGCCAAAATGAGGAGACAAAGAAACAGGTCCCAAAGGAAAGAACAGAACAAAACCCCAAGAAAAGAACTAAGCGAAATGGAGATAAGCAACCTAACAGATGCTGAGTTCAAAATACTGCTTATAAGGATGCTCAATTAACTTAGTGAGAACCTCAGTGAACTTAGTGAGGGCCTCAAGAGCATAAAAAAGGACTAGTCAGAAATGATGAATGCACAGTCAGAAATGAAGGAGGCATTAACTGAAATAAAGAATAATTTACACAGACTCAATAGCAGAGTACATAAATCCAAGAAGCAAACCATCAATTTGGAATATAAGGAAGCAAAAAATGCCCAATCAGAACAGCAAGAAGGAAAAAAGAATCCAAAAAAATGAGGATAGTGTAAGGAGCCTCTGGGACAATTTCAAGCATGCCAACATTTGCATCTTGGGGATACCAGAAGGAGGAGAGAGAGAACAAGAAATTGAAAACCTGTTTGAAACAATAATGGCAGAAAACTTTCCTAACTTGGTGAAGGAAACAGACATACATGTCCAGGAAGCACAGAGAGTCCCAAACAAGATGAACCCCAAGAAGCCCACACCAAGACACATCATCATCAAAATGCAAAAGGTTCAAGACAAAGAGAGAATCTTAAAAGCAGCAAGTTAGTTACCTACAAGGGGGTTCCCATAAGGCTATCAGCTGATTTCTCAAAAGAAACTTTGCAGGCCAGAAGGGAGTGGCAAGAAATATTCAGAGTGATGAAAACCAAGAACCTACAACCAAAATTACTCTATCCTGCAAAGCTGTCATTTAGAATCGATGGCCATATAAAGACTTTCCCAGACAAGAAAAAGTTAAAGGAGTTCATCACCACAAAACCGTTATTATATGAAATGATGAAGGGTCTTTTTGAAGAAAAAGATAAAATGTATGAACAAACAAAATGGCAATGAATACATATCTACCAACAATGGAATCTACAAACAAAATGAACAGGCAGAACAGAAACATTCTCATAGATATAGAGAACATTTTGTTGGTTGCCAGATGGGAGGAGAGTTGGGGGAATGGGTGAAAAAGGTGAAGGGATTAAGAAGTAATCTGAATTACTTCTTAATCTCCCTTTTTTGGTTGCTAGACTGACAAACCTCAAAGGGAAAGGGGTTGGGGGGTGGGAAGAAATAAACCAAAGAAGTTATATGCATATCCAATGGACACAGACAATAGTGTGGGAAAAGGCAGGAGGGGGGCGGGAGTGGGGAGGAGAGGGTCAATGGGGGAAAAATGAGAAACATCTGTAATACATTCTACACTCAACAATAAAGATTTTAAAAATAAATAAATAAAAGGAAGTGCAACCTTGGCCGGTTTGGCTCAGCAGTAGAGCATTAGCCCAAGGACCAATGAGTCCTGGATTTGATTCTGGCCAAGGGCATGTATCTCAGTTGTGGTTGGTCCCCGGCCCTGGTCGGGGTTGTGAGGGAGGCAACCAGTTGATGTGTCCCTCTCACATCGATGTTCTCTCTCTCTCCCCCTTTCTCTCCCTCTCTCTCCCTCCCAGGCTATCTGAAGATAAATATAAAAATATATTTTATAGTTTGAATCTTGGCTCTGAATTTTTTCTTAGCCAGAACTCAAATACCGAGGTTGCTGAACCAAGATTCAGTCTGACTCCACTGGTCTAACATCTGGGCTGTTTTTACCACTAAAATAAAGTTAGTGCTTTAAAAGCTCTAGAAACCCCCAAATTACAGAAAAGAGTGGGGAGAACAGTGCCAACCTGAGCCAGGACTGCACAAAGGCCATGGTGTGTGGCAAAGGAGGCAATGCCTAAAAAGGTTCAGACTGGGGACCATCCCTGTTGCCCATGGGAAGGCCTTCCCTTATAGGGGTCCTTCCTGGCCACAGGAACAGGAATGTCTTCCAGAAATTCAAACCAAAGTTCTTTGGGGGCAAATTCTTTGCTTACCATGTGCCCTGCTTTGCCTGTGCTGAGGCTGTACGGTCCTGGCCAGGCCATTGAGACCACACAGGGCCTGGAAGCTACTAGGCCTAGCCAAGACCATGCTTGCAGGCCTGTGGGAGGGGACAGGCTGGAGCTGTGACCTCCAAATAAAAAGGTGGCATAGGAAACACTCACAGGGGACAGAGGGTGCTAACGTATCAACCCTGGGAGCTGCCCTTCCATTTGGGTTTGGCCTCTCTCTGGAATGAGAGAGGGGATGGAATCTTTTTCCAGACACTTACCCTGCCTTTATACTCCCTCTAGCCGCTCCCGTGATTGGTAGTTGGCTATCTGTTTGTTTACGGTCTGTCTTGCCTTAGTGGAATGGCAGCTCCAGGATTCCCAGGTCCAGGAATCAAGGATTGGAAATGACAGAGGCTGCACTCACCTTTGCCCCAGGAGTCACTGAAGCAGGACAGTAGGAAGCTAGGGAGATTCCTTGACAAATGGAATAAGGGAAGCTGAGACAATGTAATTAAACAGGCCAAACAATCAGAGCAATTTACAGACACCTAATGAATCACAAGGTTTTATCTTCCCTAACCAAGGACACTAAATATCAAATGGTTTACACATTCCAGACCACCCCAGACAAAACAACCTTGGTCCCAGTCCCTCTTCAATGACCTTTTTTTAAGGAATCTATTATTTATTTATTTATTTATTTATTTATTTATTTATTTATTTATTTTTAATCCTCACCCAAGGATATTTTTACATCTATCTTCAGACAGAATGGGAGAGTGAGAGAGAGAGAGAGAGAGAAACATTGATGTGAGAGAGACACATTGATTGGTTGCCACCTGCATGACCCCAACCGGGGCCTGGGATGAACTGCAACCGAGGTACATGCTCTTGGCTGGAATCGAATCCGGGACTCCCTGGTCCGAAGGCCGACGCTTTAACTGCTGAGCCAAACTGGCCAGGGCAATGACATTCTTGATAATGATCTTTAAAAAAAAACTAACAGGAAATAACCCCTGACCCCACTGTACTGTATACTCAATTTGATGAATCAACATATTGAAAGACACACCTGAAAAACTAGTGAGCCCTGGACGGTGTGGCTCAGTTGGTTGAACCTCATCCCATGCACCCAAGGTCACAAGTTTGATTCCTGGTCACCGCAAGTGTCCTGGTTTCCAGCTCAATCCCCAGTAGGGGGCATGCAGGAAGCAGCCTATTGATATTTCTCTCTCACATTGATGTTTCATTCTCTCTCTCCCTTCCTCTCTCTCCAATATTAATAAAAACATATATTTTTTAAAAGCCACCTGGTCTTATGCTGTGAAATCTTTCCTACATGAATCAAGAACCCACACACTACCTGCAGGCCCTAGGCAGACCCATCGAGGCCCAGACCCCACTCAATAACATTCTGACACCCAACATGGGGCAGTAGAGTTATTTTCTCTCTTTTTCTATTGACTTTTTTTAGAGAGGAAGAGAGAGATACAACATCGATGTGAGAGAGACACATCAATTGGCTGCCTCCTGCATGATTCCTACTAGAGATCAAGCCACACTGGCTGGGCTCTCTTCTCTACTCTGTTTCAAATTCATCTTTCCTGTCACTTCTCATGGTTGGTGTGGGGGAAACCTACCTGTCAGCTGCAGAGTAAATCCTTCGTCAAAACATGCTTGTCAATGCTGAGATGGAAGGTAAGCCTGCCCTCTGGACATGAAGTCACCCACCCACACCACTGTTGCCAGGTGATACATGGGTGATGGGGTCTGGTGAGTCAAGACCTGATAGCCCCTGATGTCTAAAGGGACCCCTTTCCTCCCCCTCATTTGGCTGGTGTGGAGTTGAGTCTCCTGTCTGAGTGGGGTAAAGCCATCCCTGGGGTATCTAGCCAATGTCCTGATTATTGGTAAGGCCACCCTCAGGGCATGGGGTAAACACCTCCACAGGTCAAACACGCTTTCTCTTTGTATTTTTCTCTCTGCCACTATAAGGTTGAGTGCCCTGTCTGAGTGGGCTAAATCCATCCCCAGGGCATCTGGCTAATGTCCAGGTCTTGGTAAGGCCACCCTCAGGGCACAGGTTAAACATGTGCACAGCACATTTCTTTATATATACTATGACTTCTGGTCCTCTGTCTACAGCATTTAATACCCTTGTCATGCCACACCTTATCTTCTGTCACCGGGTTTCTCTTTCTCCTGTTTAAACAACTCTTTGGGACACCACATGTGTAATTCCTTGTCTTGGGGCTGAGACTTTCCCTGTTTCCACAGCTCATTCATGGCCTTTGAAGCTTTCATTGAGGTTCTCAACAATTCTTCTGGGCAATTAGAAATGTAAACAAGGCTAAGGTAATTGAAGAAAATTTGGTAACAATGAGTCTTTTTAAACATTCTAAATTCTCCTCTGGGAGTGGCTGCAGTCTCAGGAACAATGGGAAAACTAATACCAACCCAAAACCCTGTGCAGACTGTGGAAGCAGCAGGGGGCACTGATCCACCTCAATATAAAAAAAGAAAAAATGGTACTTTTACATTCAAGATGCATTTGACCTCCCAATACATTGAATTTAGCAAGTTTTGAGCTGCAATGACACTCCAGATTGGCTTTTTTCTTTACTGTTAACCTATCACCACAAACTAGGCACGCAGGTTTGCCTTTGACGTCAACAACAAAAAAAATCATTTGTTCATTTCTTTTGGAAAGATTGACATTCTGCATCAACTTTTCTTTTCTTTGTAGTCTCTATTTGTAGGATGTCACACCATTTAAGTTTTAATAACTATCCAGTGTGTGTGTGTGTGTGTGTCGCCAGCGATGCAATTATTTAGCTTTGATCACTGTTCTAATGCTGCATTTGGATTTGGAACATATCCAACATTCATATCATCAACTCTTGAGGTCTTTTCTGTGCACAGGAATTTTCTTAATCTTCATCTGAGATTCAGTTTTTGTGAAGATTGTTGATCATGGGCGTATGGATAAAAGTTGGATTGGAGCCCCAGTCAGTTTGGTTCAGTGGTTAGAGCGTCAGCCTGGGGTCCAGAGAGACCCAGGTTCGGTTCCTGCTAAGGGCATGTACCTCAGTTGCAGTTTGTCCCTGGCCCTGGTTGGGTCGTGCGGGTGGCAACCACTTGATGTGTCCCTTTCACGTCGATGTTTCTCTCTCTCTCTCCCTCCCACTCTATCTGAACAAAAAATAGAAAAATGTCCTTGGGTGAGGATAAAAAAAAAAGTTAGATTGAAGTTATCGTCTGCTTTGACAAAGAAGTCGACATCATTGTTAATTATTGGAGGCAAGGTCAACAAAGTCTCGAGAATCATCTCATCGCTTCACCACAGTGTGTTAACACTTTTGCAACGTGTACACTCCCAGCCTACCTGGCATTAACTGTCCTCTGAGTCACTGCAATACAAGCAGATGGACCTTGGGCAGCCCACGAGAAGCATACATTTCTGTCCCATCATGTACTTGTATGTGTCCTGTTTGTCTAGTAATTGAAAAGGTCAGTATTGTTTTAAAGGGTAAAGGTAAAAGCTTGCAAAAGGTGGAAAGTGTGAAAATGGTGTTGCTTGCATGTCCTTTGCTCAGCCTTCTGTTGAGTACGAATAAGGATTATTTGGATTATTCACAAGACAATGAATATCTTAGCAAATATAGGACGAGAGCCCTGGCCGGTTTGGCTCAGCGGTGAGAGCGTTGGCCTGCGGTCTGGAGAGACCCGGGTTCGGTTCCCGCTAAGGGCATGTACCTTGGTTGCAGTTTGTCCCCGGCCCTGGTTGGTCGTGCGGGTGGCAGCCACTCGATGTGTCCCTTCACGTCGATGTTTCTCACTCTCTCTCCCTTCCTCTCTCTCCCTCCCATTCTATCTGTACCAAAAATGGAAAAAATATCCTCGGGTGAGGATAAAAAAAAAAAAAAAAAAAAAAAAATATAGGACGAGAAACCAGACCAGTCCAACTGCAAAGTGGACAATGGGCCAGGCAGAGTACAGCAGCAGGAACTGCCAGAAGCTAGAAATATTATTCGAGACTAAACCCTTTTTGGCTCAGCCCGCCTGCACCCAGGTGCATGCAATAAAGCCATTTTGCTCTACATTGGCCTTGTGTTGTGGATGTGATCTCCCACGACCCAGACCTTTTAGTAATGGATGTTCCTTGCTTGTTCCTCAAAATTTATGTTATTATTATGATTCAATTAATATAAATTTATGTTGCTAAGAAAAAAGCTCCTAAATTTATTAAATTTTGAGTCCCATCTGTGGTTCTCTTGGCAGGGCAAGACCAAATGATTTCACAGGCCGTAAACGGCTGTGGGCCTGATGTGCACCCCTGATGTAGAGGGAAGAAGCAAAGTGCGAATTGAGGAAGTGAAAAAAAGATGAAAAGGGATATAAAAAAAGAGATATGTATATTGCAGAAAGACAGGGATATAACAAAAAGAAAGGATACTGGAGTGGGAATAGTCAAGAAGAGAAATGGAAATGGGGAAAAAAGAAATAAGAAAGAAAAAGAAAGTACATAGGTAAAGCAGAATGATGATTTTTTTTTTTTTAATCCTCACCTGAGGACATTTTTACATTTATCTTCAGATAAAGCAGGAGGGGTTGGGGGGAGAGAAACATCAATGTGAGAGAGACACATCAACTGGTTGCCACCCACATGACCCCAACTGGGGCCGGGGACAAACTGCAACCAAGGTACGTGCCCTTAGCGGGAACTGAACCCGGGACTCTCTGGTCTGTGGGCTGACGCTCTAACCATTAAGCCAAACTGGCCAGGGCCAGAATGATGATTTTAATAACAAATGAAAGGCAGGCCAGGAAGTTTCCTTTGATTTTTCTTTCTTTTCTTTTTCTTTCTTTTCTTTTCTTTTTAAAAATAATTTTCCTTTATTGATCTTTAGAGAGGGAGAGGGGGAGAGAGAGAGAGAGACATTGATTGGCGGCCTCCTGCATGACCCCCACTGGGGATTGGGCCCACAACCTGGGAATCAAACTGACGACCTCTTGGTGTGTGGGTCGACCCTCAACAACAGCCACAACGGCTGGGCCTTTGATTTTTCAAAACCAATTGTAATTTCCCCACAGAAACTCAGGTACAGTGGGGAACAAAATAATTAATTTCTTAGTGCAAAAAAGCAAATTCCTTTGTCAGTTGCACTGTAATCAGATCTATAACCGTGTCATTTTAAATATATTTTTTTGTCATTTAGAGACAGTCATTGTTTTACTCTGATACATTTGCCAAAATGTAACATCTTCAGAAAGATCCATGAAAACAACTCTGACTTATTCTAAATTACAGATTTCTAATAACCGAATTGACACTTCATCCCATACCCCACGTCCTGATCCAGGAGGTCTCATAATCAGTCATCAGCTGTATGGAGCAGGTTAAAAAAAGACAAAATGGGCGCCAAAAGCATTCCCAGAGATTGCCCCCAGGGTGTCTTCTTAGCAATTGGGCCTACCCAGCCAGTGTAGCTCCATGGTTGAGCATCAACCCATGCACCAAGAGGTCGCCGGTTCCATTCCTGGTCAGGGCACATGCCCAGGTTGTGAGCCCGATCCCCAGTAGGGGCATGCAGGAGGCAGCCAATCGATGTTCTCTCTCATTGATGTTTCTCTCTCTCTCCCTCCTTTCCCCTCTCTAAGTATCAATAAAGAAAAAATATTAAAAAAAAAAAAATTGGGCCACCTTTAAGGGTGAAAATCAGAAGGAAAAAAACACCTCATTTTCTTTTGCAATGTCACCCGGCTTCAATACAAACTCAGGGACAGGGAAGTCTGGCCTGTAAAATGGATCTCTGAATTACAACACTATTCTCCAATTAGATTTGTTTTGTAAGAATGAATGCAAATGGAGCAAATGCCTTATATTCAGATGTTTATGGCCCTTTGCCAAGCTAGGGATTTAAGAAAGTCTTGTAAGGCCCTGGCCGGTTTGGCTCAGCGGTTAGCGCGACGGCCTGCGGTCCGGAGAGACCCGGGTTCGGTTCCCGCTAAGGGCATGTACCTCGGTTGCAGTTTGTCCCCGGCCCTGGTTGGTTGTGGGGGTGGCAGCCACTCGATGTGTCCCTTTCACATCGATGTTTCTCTCTCTCTCTCTCCCTCCTGCTCTATCTGAACAAAGAATGAAAAAGTGTCCTCGGGTGAGGATAAAAAAAAAAGAAAGTCTTGTAAGATGTGTGTGGCCACAATATCTGGTGAATTAGAGGTCACCTTCCTCGAAGTTCCAGCAAGACGCTGGCCTCTGCCTCTGATAGACGGAAGCGAACCCATCTTTTTTTTAATCCTCACCAGACGACTTTTTTTTTTTTTTTTTGCGTTTATCTTCAGATAGAGCAGGAGGGAGAGGGGGAGGAAGAGGGAGAAAGAAACATCGATGTGAGAGAGACACACCGACTGGCTGCCACCCACACGATCCCAACCAGGGCCAGAAACAAACCGCAACCAAGGCACATGCCCCCAGGAGGAACCGAACTTGGGTCTGTCTGGTCCATGGGCCGACGCTCTAACCGCTGAGCCAAACTGGCCAGAGCAAAGTGAACCCATCTTGAGGGCTGAGCAACCTGCTTCCCAGCCCCACTCTGCTACTGCCTTCCAAAATGCAGACATCTCCTTATAACCCCTCTCCAACTATAGCATCCGCCTCTGCTTGTAGTCCTGCCACGACTAGGAGCAGAACTAAATATCATCCAAACCCTAACATGTGACCTCTGAGGGAAGTAGCAAACAGGGAGCCTGGTGGATGAAATATTCGGGCACATGTTCCATTCTCTATGTCTGACCTGGCCCTTTACAAAGAAAAGCTTGGCCAGTTTTCTGAGGACCCTAGCAAATTCACAGAGGGGTTTTATCACTTAACTCTGAGTTATGATCTGATTTGAAGTGATTTGCAGATTGTTCTCTCCCACTGCTGCGCATAATAGGAGCAGCCAGGATTTATGTTGATGGATTAGCCATCATGCTCAACATTGCATGTATCAACCAGGGAGATACAATCCCGGATCAGGACCTTAACTGGGTCTATCGAACTGGGACAGATGAAGGGCAAGAGGGGAGGGACTGCTGAACACGCATGATTATTTGTCTCATAGAGAGGATGAAAAAAAAAGTATTATTAAGCCTGTTAATTATGACAAAATAAAGGAGGTTACTCAAGGAAAGAATGAAAACCCCACTCTTTTTTAGGAGTGATTAACAGAAGTTTTCTGAAGTACACAAACATCAACCCTGAGTCTGCTGAGGACCAAGCACTTCTGGGGATGCATTTTATCCAGCAGGCAGCCCCAGACCTCAAAGAAAGTTACAAAAACTGGCCTCGGGACCTCAGACCCCCACTGAGCAACTGGAAGAGATAGCTTTCAGTGCTTTTAACAATAGAGACAGGGCAGAGGAAGAGCAAAAAGCCACCTAATGGAAACAAAAATCTCACTTGTTAGCTGCAGCTTTAAGCCCAGCCCCTGGACTGACTACAACAGACATCCAAGGGGCAATGCTATTCCTGCAAACAAGAAGGACATTAGAAAGAGTGCCCACAACAGTATTGGGCTAGAGTGCCCCCTCTGCAAGAGGGACGGCCATTGGAAAAGTGAGTGCCCTAGGTTCCAAAGGGAACCTAGTGCCTCCAACCAATGATGGTTGAAACACCGGAGAATTGACGGTGCCTGAGACCTCCTACCACCCCCACTGACCATCTGACCATCACGCCAGTCTGACCCTTGTCGAGACAGGTAAGCCCATTATATTTCTATTACAAATGAAGGCTGCTTGCTCTGCTCTGACTCACTCACCAGGTCCTCTTTCTTCCAAAACCTTCGATCACTGGGGTAAATGGGCATCCTCAATGCTACCATTTCATTCAACCCTTGGCTGCAGCCTCTGGAATCTCACTTTTAGTTATGTCCTTCTTGTAGTTCTGGGGTGCCCCATTTCCTTTTTTTGGGAGAGACATCTTGTTTAGTCTAGGAACATCATAGCCCTAGGAGCATAAGCCATAGAAGATAATGAGCCTTCATTGTTATGCCTGGTGGCCAATCTAACTTCTCACCCTGAACCAGAAAATTAATAATATTCCAGAATCTGTCCTCGTCCAGTCAACCCTGATGTATGGGAAACTAGAATACTGGTCAGGGCAACAAATGTACCCCTTGTCAAAATATCTCTAAAACCTGGGGTACCCTACCCTAACAAAAGACCCTCTGAAATCTGAGGCCATAAAAGGGATCTAACCTGTCATTAAAAGATATTTAAAGCATGGGCTTTTCAGGCCCTGCCAGTCCCCATGTAATGCCCCTATTCTCCCAGTATAAAAGCCAAACGGAGAACAGTCGGCCCTCGTTTATCGCAGTTTATCAGTTCCAGACTCTGCCGCAATAAATGAATTTCCACTAAGTAGGATTCTTTATTTATATACAGTCCCCCTCACCACTTCGCGCTTCAACTTTCGCGGCTTCACTCTATTGCAGTTTTTTCAAATATATTCATTAAAAAGTTGATCAAGACAGTGAAAATGATATAGCGTGCGCGCGGTTGTCTGAATCAATTACACACCCCTGTATTATAATTACAATGAAAATTACCATACGTATGGACTGTAGGCCTATGTATTCAAGCACCCCTGCAAATCTTTCAATACCAGGTGCAACCGCTCGACCACTCCTTCTGTGTGGGCAATAACTTTTTTCCAAAAAATTAGGTGTGGTGAAACCAAGGCAATCAGAGCATGCTGTTCACTGATTGACTATCCTATCCTCTTCCTATCCTGGCCACTGATTGGACAAGTTGCACTGTTTTCATAGGTTAGTGGTTGTGTGTAATAACTGTGCATGTGCCTTAGCCAGTTTGGCTGAGCAGTTGGAGTGTTGGCCCACAGACCAGAGAGCCTTGGGTTCAGTTTCTGCTAGGGGCATGTACCTCGGTTGCAGTTCGTCCCTGGCCCCTGTTGGGGTCATGTGGGTGGCAGCCAGTCAGTGTGTCTCTCTCACATCGATGTTTCTCTTTCTCTCTTCCTCCCTCTCTCGCTCCTGCTCTATCTGAAGATAAATGCAAAAAAAAAAAAAAAATGTCCTCAGGTGAGGATAAAAAAAGAATTCTGTGTGTGTATGTGTGTGTGTAATTAAGTGTACAATAATAATAATATATTTATAACATCTAATATGTCTTATTTTCTCTTATTTTGTCTAATATATTGGGTAATACGAGTGTGATGGTGACTAAAGGGTGTCATTTCATGTTTAGAGGGCTCTAATAATGTTTAAAAACGTATTTAGAAGGTCATAAACAGGTTTTCTATGCTCTAACTGCGAAAATATTCCATTTATAAATAAAGGATCCTACTTCACGGAAATTCATTTATCGTCTGGAACTGATTAACCCCGATAAATGAGATTATCATTTATTTGAAAAATAAGCCGTGACATTTGAAAAAAACATGATAGAATGAAGCCGTGAAAGTCGAAGTGCGAAGTGGTGAGGGACAACTAAATATAAGTTTGTACAAGACCTAAGAGCAGTAAATCAGGCTGTAATTCTGGTACATCCTATAGTTCAAGATCCCTACACTATCTTTTTATTGTTGTTGTTGTTTATGGATTTTCTTTTCTTTTTGTTTTTTTGGTACGTGCCCCTAGCGGGAACCGAACCTGGGACTCTCTGGTCCACAGGCTGATGCTCCAACCGCTGAGCCAAACCGGCCAGGGCTATTGTTGTTGTTAATCCTCACCCAAGGATATTTTTTCCATTGATTTTCAGAAAGTGGAAGGGAGGGAAGGAAGGGGAGGAAAAGGGAGGTAGAGAGAGAGGGGAAAAAACCTCAATGTGAGAGAGACACATCAATTGGTTGCCTCCTGAACTCTCCCCAAACTGGGGGCAGGGATAGAACCTGCAACCCAGGTAGGTGCCCTTGACTGGGAATCAAACCCAAGACACTTTGGTACATGGGCCAACACTCTAACCACTGAGCAACACCAGCCAGGGCCAAACCCCTACAACTATCTTAACTCAAGTCCCAGGAGAAGCCAAATATTTTACTGTATTAGATTTAAAGGATGCCTTTTTCTGCATCCCCTTTCATCCTGACTTCCAGTATTTGCATTTGAATGTACTAATCCCCAAACTAGGAAAACTGGTTAATATATGCGGACTGTGCTCCCTCAGGGCTTTAGAGATAATCCATTTGTTTGGAAATGCTTTAGCCAAAAAATTGACCAAAAGGACCCTCTTAAAATATATTGATGACCTATTATTTTCTAGTACTAACAAAGGGGACTCAGATAAAAATTCCATCTTGTTATTAAACTTCTTTGAAGATAGAGGATATAAAGTCTCTCCCAAAAAGGCCCAAATAACCTCCCAGCAGGTCCAATACCTAGGGCACTTACTTACCCCAGGAGCCTGGACCCTGTCACCCCAAAGAAAACAGGCCATACTGGCTCTTGGGGGTCCCACAAAATAAACAACAGTTCCAAGAATTTTTAGGACCAGCTGGCTTCTGCTGCCTGTGGACACCAGGTTTTGGGCTAATTGCTAAATCTCTAGGTGAGAGTCTAAAGGGAGATGACAAAGAGCCTATAGACTGGACCCCTGAATGCCACCAGGCCTTTAAGGAGTTAAAAGTAAAACTAAACAGTGCACCTGTATTAGGGCTGCCACCTAGAAAAACCATGTACCCTATATATAGCAGAAAGACAAGGAATAGTACTTGGGAGTCCTCACCCAGACGTTAAGCCTGACTCCAAGACCAGTAGCTTAATTTTCAAAACAACTAGATCCTGAAGCAGCAGCCAGCTGGCCACACTGTTTAAGAGCCAAGCCATAGCAGCCACTGCTCTCCTATTAGGAGAGGCCGATAAACTCACCCTAGGGCAGGCTCTAGAAGTACAAACCCTCCATCAAGTATAAGCTGTGTTAGAAATAAAGGGGCATCGCCCTGGCTGGTTTGGCTCAGCGGTTAGAGCGTCGGCCTGCGGTCCGGAGAGACCTGGGTTCGGTTCCCGCTAAGGGCACGTACTTCGGTTGCAGTTTGTCCCCGGCCCTGGTTGGTCGTGCGGGTGGCAGACACTCGATGTGTCCCTTCACATCGATGTTTCTCTCTCTTTCTCTCTTCCTCTCTCTCCCTCCCACTCTATCTGTACAAAAAAATAAATAAATAAATAAATAAAGGGGCATCAAAGGCTCACAGGGGGAAGGTTACGTAAATATCAGACTCTCCTCCTAGACTCTCTGGAATTAACCCTGAAGGTTTGCAAACTCTCAATCCTGCCATCCTTCAACAAATAAATAAAGAAACCCAAATTATACACCAACATATAGAAATAATTGAGTGAATATTCTTAAGCAGATCTAACTTGAAAGATGAACCTTTACTTAACTCTGAAGCAGAGTAGTTTACGGATGGCAGCAGTTTTACACAAGATGGGGTCAGAAAGGCCAGGTATGCCATAGTCAGTTCTCAGGAAACAGTAGAGGCAAAACCCCTGTGCCCTACTACTTTGGCCCAAAAGGCTGAACTCATACCACTCATTAGGGCTTTACAATGAGGGGAAAACCTCCAAGTTAATATCTATGCTTACTCAAAAGTTGGATTTCTAATACTGCATGCCCATGCTGTTATTTGGAAGGAAAAATGTCTTTTGACAGCAAAAAAACTCCCCCATAAAACATGCTAAGAGTCCGGCTGGTGTGGCTCAGTGGTTGAGCATCAACCCATGCACCAAGAAGTAGACAATTCGATTCCCAGTCAGGGCACATGTCCGGGTTGTGGGCCAAATCCCCAGTGGGGGACATGCAGGAGGCGGCCAATCAATGTTCTCTCTCATTGATGTTTCTAGCTCTCTCTCCCTCTCACTTTCTCTTTCTCTAAAATCAATAAAGGAAAACACACACACACACATACACACACACACACACACACACACACACACACTCTAAGAAATTTTAGAACGCCCGACAGCTGTAACACTCCTCTAAGAAGTAGCAGTAATATACTGCCAGGGCCACCAAACGAGGAGCACAGATATAATGAAAGGCAATACATTGGCAGATCGGGCAGCTAAAATAGCAGCATGGTCTGCATCAATCACACTAGAAGCAGCTCTGCTCTCCAATCTCCCTCAGCTCTCAAAGCCCCTCCTACAACACAGAGCCTCCTCATGGGCCTTAGAGAATAAATTCTCTAGAAACCCAACCGGCTGGATATTAAAGGACAATAAACTTTAAAAAAAAATTTTTTTCCTTTATTGATTTGAGAGCGAGAGGAAGTGAGAGGGAGAGAGAGGGAGAAACATCAATGAGATGAGAACATCGATTGGCCGCCTCCTGCATGCCCCCATTGGGGATCAGGCCCACAACCCAGGCATGGGTCCTGACCAGGAATCGAACCAGCAACCTCTTGGTGCATGGGTTGATGCTCAACCACTGAGCCACACCGGCCGGACAAGGATAATAAACTTTTGTTACCTCAAATCTTAAAATAGAAATACATAAAAATACTCCTTGATGACACCCATTTGGGGAGAGATGCTCTTACCACCCTTGTTTCCCAGATGTTTGTGACAAAATGGCTTCATAAAACTGTCAAGGAAGTGACCTGCGGGTGTGTACTCTGCTCCAAAAATAACCCCCAGAGTCACCTCCCTCCTCCTGCCCTCCTGATGACAGTACAACACTGGGGCACATACCCCAGGGAGAATTAGCAAATTGATGTCACTCAGATGTCCCCAAAAGCTAAATTTCAATATTTGTTAGTATTTATAGACACTTTCACCAGATGCATTGAAGCCTTTCCCACCAGAATGGAAAAAGCTACTGAGGTGGCCAAGTACTTACCAAAAGAATTCTTACCTAGGTTTGGACTTCCAAGAAGCTTACAGAGTGACAATGGACCCTGTTTTGTAGCCAAGATTACACAATAGCTGGCTCAAGCTTTAGGAATCAACTGTCACTTACCCTCATCACGGAGACCTCAATCCTCAGGTAAGGTAGAAAGAGCAAATCAAACCCTAAAAACGACTCTAGTCAAACTATGCCAAGAAACCTTAGCATCCTGGGTGTCTATGTTATCCATAGATCTCATAAGAATGAGAGCTGCACCTAAAGGAAAGTTACAAGTTAGCCCCTTTGAACTCACCTGTGGCAGGTACTTTCTCAGATCTGACTTGCTAATTGCTAAGGAAACCCTCCAGATGTTTGTCTTACACCATTAGTCTAGGACAAGTACAAAAAACATTACAAGAATATAGAAACAGGCCAACCAGTGTGGCTCAGTGGTTGAGGGTTGACCCATGCACCAAGAGGTCGCCGGTTCGATTCCTGGTCAGGGCATATATCCAGGTTGTGGGCCTGATCCCCAGTCGGGCTCAGGCAGGAGGCAGCCAATCGATGTTCTCTCACATTGATGTTTCTATCTCTCCCTCTTCCTTCCTCTCTCTCTAAAATCAATAATGAAAAAATAAAAAAGACATCATGATAAAATCAATAAAGAAAAATTATTTAAAAAGAAACTAACCAGAAAATAACCTCCGACTCCTCTATATGCACATTTTGATGAATCAACATATCAAAGGACACACCTGAAAAGCTAATGAATATTCTGTTAACACCCTCCCCTGAGACCTCCCATAGGATTCGGCCGACCAAAGAGAGAGAAAAAGCCTCAAGACAAAGGAGCCAAGAGTACCCTCAAAAGAGCACACCTGTGCCTTGTATCTTTGCTGTTTTTCTCCTAAACTCTGAGGGACACCACAAGACTTGCAACCAGGGCAGCAGTGGGCAGTGGCAGTTCAATCGGGCTAACCCCCTGAACCTGTCTCCAAGGCCCCCTTTTCTCTGATTTTCCTCTCCTGTTGCTTTTTTACCTTAAACCTGCCCTTTATTTCACTGTCCCCAGCTTTAATAACACCTGGACTTGTACTGTGAAATCTTTCCTACACGAAGTCAAGAACCCGCATACTACCTGCGGGCCCGAGGCAGACCTGCCCCGCGCCCAGACCCCATCTGGTAACATCACCTGCACCAGTTTGGCTTTGAAGGCTCTGCTTGTCCAGCTGCCTCAGTTCCAGAAGAGTGCTTCTACTTACCTGGATTCTGAGAGTGGAAGGAAAAGGGGTGACAAAAAGGCTGTGTTCTAGGAGGCCCAATTAAGGAGTTTTAGATTTTATCCCAAAGGCATTTGGAAAAGATGTAAGCACTTAAATTTTTTTTTCTTTATTGATTTTAGAGAGAGAGGGAGAGAGATAGATAGAAACATTGATGAGAGAGAACATCGATTGGCCGCCTCCTGCATGCCCCCCACTGGGGATTTGGCCCATGACCTGGGCATGTGTCCTGACCGGGAATTGAACCAGCGACCTCTTGGGTGGATGCTAAACCACTGAGCCACACCGGCTGGGCTGAGATTTAAGCATTTTAGAAATATTACTTTAACGATATAGATGCTAACATGTTAACAGTGATTGTCTTTGAGGGGTGGAACTGCCTGTGTATATTTCTGCTTTTCTTTTCTTTACTGTTTTCCTTTTCTGTTCACTTATCTTTTATCATGTTTTCCACAATGAACATGGCATACCTGCATGTATTAATGTCCAGGGGCGGCCATAACAAAAGACCACAAACTGGGTCACTTAAAATAACAGGAATTTATTCTCTCCCAGTTTGGGAGACCCTGGGAGGTCCAAAATAAAGGTGCCACAGAGCCTCTCTTCCTAGAGGCTCAGGGGAGGATCCTTTTTGCCTCTTCAGGTTTCTGGTGGTTTCTTGTGTCCCTTGGCTGGTGGCTGTATCACTCCTGTCTCTGCCCCCAACTTCACATGGCCTTCTCCCCTGGTGTCTCTGTTTCTTCTCTTCCTATAAGGACACCAGTCATTGGATTTGGAGTCAACCTTAAATCCATAATGATCTCCTCTGGAGATCCTTAATCAATTACATCTGCAAAGCCTTTTCTTTGTTCCAAACAAGGTCACATTCCAAGTTTTCAAGTGGACACGAAGTTTTGAAGAGCTACTATTTAACCCAAACCATTGTAGGATATAAATAAAGCATCAAAGGAAAGTTTAAAAATCTTTCTGGAGGCCCCATGAAGACTGGAGACAAAGCCTAGAGGCTGGGAGCCTGGAGAGAAGCCTGTTGCTAGAGCCCAGGCCAGGGTTTGGAAAGCAACAGCTGGGAAGACAGAGGGCAGGGTGAGGGAGAGGCTGTGGAGGCCATGTCAGTAAGGCTCCAGGGTTAACTGGAAAAGTGAAATAGGGTGAACTTCTGGCTTTCTGGCTTGGGTGACAGTGCTACTTATTCAGATGGGAATGACAGGAGGACCATGTTTGGGAGGAGGGCATCTGCCAGAACCATGAGAAAACTCTCCATAAGCCAGTGGTACAGACTCCAAGAGTGACCAAGATACGTTCTCTGAAGGAGGAGTCCTAAGACTAAAGAATCCAGTGAAGCCCTGGCCCGTTTTGCTCAGCAGTTAGAGCGTCGGTCTGCGGTCCAGAGAGACCCGGGTTTGGTTCCCGCTAAGGGCACGTACCTTGGTTGCAGTTTGTCCCCGGCCCTGGCTGGTCATGTGGGTGGCAGCCACTCGATGTGTCCCTTTCACGTCGATGTTTCTCTCTCTCTCTCTCTTCCTCTATCTCCCTCCCCCTCTATCTGAACAAGAAAATGGAAAAATGTCCTTGGGTGAGGATAAAAAAAAAAAAGAATCCAGTGAAAATGGTGTTCATGATTTCCTACTAATGCCAAGCACATTCTGCACAGTATGACTTTATCTGTTTTGCTTAGTTTAATCAAACTGTAAACTTCATATGTATGTATTTATATTATTTTCGTGTATGCTTTAAAAAAAACTCCTCACCTGAGGGTATTTTTCCATTTATTTTCCGATAGAGTGGGAAGGAGGCGTAGATATATAGAGAGAAACACCAATGTGAGAGAGACACATCGATTGGTTGCCTCTTGCACGACCCCAACCAGGACCGGAGACCGAACCGCAACCAAAGTATGTTCCCTTGACTGTAATCGAACCCACGACTCTTTGGTCTGTGGGCCGAGGCTCTAACTGCTGAGCCAAACCAGCCAGGGCCAGATTATAAATTTCTATAAGGGAAAAATATATCTCATGTTCAACCTCACTTGTGATTATTGAACTGCAAATTCAAACTACACTGAGATTAACTGAATCTCATTAAAATTAAAAAGTTTTGTGCATAAAAAGATATTATCAAAAAGTGAATGCCCTGGCTGGTTTGGCTCAGTGGTTAGAGTGTCAGCCCGCAGACCAGAGAGTCCCGGGTTCAGTTCCCACTAAGGGCATGTACCTTGGTTGCAATTTGTCCCCAGCCCTGGTTGGGGTCGTCTGGGTGGCAACCACACAATGTCTCTCTCACATCTATGTTTCTCTCTCTCTCTTCCTTCCTCTCTCCTTCCCACTCTATCTGAAGATAAATGCAAAAAATGTCCTTGGGTGAGGATAAAAAATTAAAAAAATAAAAAGTGAAAAATGCCCTGGTCAGTTTGGCTCAGTGGTTAGAGCATCAGCCTGCATACCAGAGAGTCCCAGGTTTGGTTCTGACTGAGGGCATGTACTTCCGTTGCAGTTTGTCCCCGGTCTTGGTTGGGGTCGTGTGCATAGCAACCAGTTGATGTGTCTCTCTTGCATCGATGTTTCCCTCTCTCTCTTCCTCCCTCTCTCCCTTCTGCTCTATCTGAAGATAAATCCTTGGTTGAGGATAAAAAAAAAAATTAAAAAGTTAAAACAGCTCTGGCTGGTTTGGCTCAGCGGTTACAGTGTCGGCCCACAGAACAAAGAGTTGCAGGTTCGATTCCGGTCAAGGGCACCAAGGGCACAGACCTCGGTTGCAGTTGCATCGATGTTTCTCTCCTGTTTCTCTCTCTCTCCCTCCCACTCTCTCTGAAGATAAATGGAAAAATATCCTTGGGTGAGGATTAAAAAAAAGTGAAAAACAATTCACAGAATGGGAGAAAATAGTCAGAAAGCTGATAAGAAATCAACATCCGAAATATATAAAGAACTCTTACAACTCAACAACAACAAAAAACAAACAACACAACTGAAAAATAGGCAAAGAACTTGAATAGACATTTCTCCAAAGAAGATATACAAATTAACAATAAACACATGAAAAGAGGCTCAACATCACTTATCAATAGAGAAATGCAAATCAAAACCACAATGAGATACACTTCATACCCACTAGGATAATTAGAATAAAAAAGACATAATAAGTGTTGCTGGAGATGTGAAGAATTGTAAGCCTTGTGCATTGGTAGAAATATAGAACGGCGGAACCCTTGTGGAAAACAGTCTAGCAAACAGTCTAGTAAGCCAGCAATTCTACTCCTAGGTATATACCTAAGAGAAATAAAAATGCATCCACAGAAAAACTTGTATACCAATGTTCAGCAGTATTATTCAGAATAGCTAAAAAGTGAAAACAGCTCAGATGTCTGTAAATGAATAAATTGATAAACAAAATACAGTCTACATAGTCAATGGAATATTAGTCAGTCATAAAAAGAATGAATTTCTGATACATGCTACAACATGAATAAATCTAGAAAGCATTATGCTAACTGCAATAAGCCAGACAAAAAAAGGATAACTATTATGATTTCCGTTCATATGAGGTACCTAGAATAGTCAACTTTTCAGTTACAGAAAAATATGTTACCAGGGCTGGAGAGAGGGTGGAATGAAGAGTTATTGTTTAATGGGTATAATTTCAGTTTGGGGGATGAAAAAATTCTAGAAATAGATTTTGGTGATTGTTGCACAACATTGTGAATGTACTTAATGCCACTGAATTGTACAATTAAAAATAGTTGAGCTGGTGTGGCTCAGTGGTTGAGCCTTGACCCATGTACCAAGAGGTCAATTCCAGGTCAGGGCACATGCCCAGGTTGTGGGCCAGATCCCCAGTGGGAGGCATGCAGGAGGTGGCTAATCTATGTTCTCTCTCATCGAGATTTCTCTCTCTCTCTCCCTCTCCTTTCCCCTCTCTCTAAAAATCAATAAAGAAAACAAAATTTAAAAATAGTTAAATTGGTAAATTTTATATTATGGAAATTTTATCACCAAATACTACACTGAAATACCGTTTCTCACCTATTGGGTTAGCAAAATTGAAAAGTATAGCAACCCACTCTGTTGGCAAGGCTGTGGGAAAGCCGGCCCTCTCATATTTTGCTAGTGGGAATGCAAATTGGTGTAATCCTTACTAAGAGGAATCTGTCATTAGTAACAAAACTATGTATGTCTTTACTTTTTGCCCCAGAAATCCCACTTCTAGGGCTTTAGCTTGGGGACATACTCCCAACAGTATGAAAATACATATGTATTTGGTTACTCATTGCAGCATGGAAACAATTTAGATGCTCATATATAAAAAAGTGGTTGAATAAAAGTTCATCACACACCTCTATGAACTGAGGTTGTGTGATTATAATGCTAAGTGAAAAAGGTAAAGTAGGAAAGAATATCTACAGTGTGCTCCTTTTGTGTAAGAAACAAGGGGAATTAAGAAAATGTACATTTGCCTCCTCACTTGAGAATAAAGAAACCTAGGAAGAAAAAAGCAGAGAACTGAGATTGATTACCAGAAAGTAGTGAGCAAGAGTTGCATGGAAAGGATAGAGGGGATTCAGACACTTCTCTGAATATACCTTTTTGTACAGACCCACCCGTTGGAACCATGCCATTCTTTCACATATTTGAAAAAGTAAGTAAAATTTCCAAGATGGGAGGAAAAAATCCTAAAATTTAATACAAACAGAAACAAATGAACCAAAACATATTTCAAGTGAATAACAAACACGGTTGGTCTTATTCGCTGCAGCTGACCCACACTCCTCATCCTTTCTCAGCTCTGTTCTGTGCTCTTCCGGCCCTGAGACTGCCACTTTCTCTTCCAATTGTCATGGAAAAAGAGATGTCGTTGACAATGGCTCTGGCACGTGCAAAGCTGGCTTTGCTGAGGATGACACTCAACCTGAACATGTTCCCTTCCATTGTCAGATGCCCCCAACACCAGGAGGTCATAGTGGGCATAGGGCAGAAGGACAGCTATATGGGCAACGAGGCCCAGAGCAAGCACGGCATCCTCACAGAGACAACATAGAAATGGACAAGATCTGGCACCACACCTTCTATGGCAAGCTGTGTTTGACCCTTGAGGAGCACCCTGTGCTGTTGACTGAGCCCCCCTGAACCCCAAGAACAACTGTGAGAAGATAACTCAGGTCATATTCAAAACCTTCAACACTTGGGCTATGTGCATGGCCATCCAGGCTGTGCTGTTCCTGTAAGCCTCTGGCTGCACCGCTGGTATTGTTATGGACTCCAGGGATGGAGTCACCCACACTACGCCCAACAATGAGGTCTGCACCCTCCCATACTCCATCCTGTGTCTGAACCTAGCTGGTTTGGACCTGGCCAACTACGTCATTGAAGATCCTCATGGAGTGTGGCTACACCTTCACCACCACAGCGAGTGGGAAATCACGTGATAACAAGGAGAAAAACTGCTACATTGCTCTGGACTTTGAGTAGGAGATGGCCACTGCAGCGTCCTCCTTCATCCCAGAGAAGAGCTATAAGCTGCCTGAGGGGTAGGTGATCACCATCAGCAATGAGTGGTTCTGGTGTCCAGAGGCGCTCTTCCAGCCCTCCTTCCTAGGTATGGAATCCTGCAGCGTCCATAAAACCACATTCAACCCCATCATGAAGTGTGATGTTGACATCTGGAAGGACCTGTATGCCAACACAATGCTGTCTGGTAGGACCACCATGTACACCAGCATTGCCAACAGGAGGCAGAAGAAGATCACAGCCCTGTGATCAAGATCAAGATCATCACCCCACTGAAGCACAAGTACTTGGTATGGATTGATGACTCCATTCTGGCCTCACTATACACCTTCCAGCAGATATGGCTCAGCAAGCAAGAGTACAAGTTGGGCCCCTCCATCTTCCATTGCAAATGCTTTTAAACATACTGCAGGAAGGTGAGTAGCATTTGCAGCATGAATTGATCAAATCTGAGTTTGCCCTACCAGATGTATACACCTCATGCTGGCCTTGTGAAACTAGAATAAGCCTTTGAAAAGAAATTGTCCTTGAAATTTGTATCTGATCTCTGCACTGGATTGTAGACTTGACTGTTGATTTTTGACTTTGTATTCAAGCTAACTGTTCCCTTGGTACATTTTTAGTACCCTGTACATATCTTTGATTTAAACCCCTGCACATGCAATTGATTTCTTGGTGGTCGAAACGAGAACATGACTGTACAAGAGAAATCCAGTGGCTTGATGAGAATTGGGAAGATCACACATTCCTGATTTGTGCAGGGCATTCACGTGTGGAAGCTGCCTATTCCGGGATTTCTCTAGAGGTTGGCAGGAGTTCTGAACCAGCTACATTTCTGCCCTGCCAGTATGACTGTGTTGGGAGAGACTGAGGGTTAGGACCCATTTTCCTTTCTTAGCTGATGTTTTCTGTTGTTTGTTACTTGCCTTAAGTTGGAAAATAGTTTGCATTTTCACCTGTACATTTATTCATTCTTTTAATTTATGTAAAATGTTTGTATGCAATTCTCAATTCTTTAAGAGATAACAACAAATTTTGGTTTTCTACTGTCATGTGAGAACATTAGGCCCCAACAAGAAGTCATTGTGAGAAAAATAAAGTGCTGCAGTAAAAAAGACACACTTACTTAAGGGTGAGAAATAGAACTTAAGTAACTTATTTATTTATTTTTTTGGTATGTGCCCCTAGTGGGACAGAACCTGGGATTCTCTGGTCCGCAGGCTGACGCTCCAGCTGCTGAGCCAAACTGGCCAGGGCAAAACTTAAGTAACTTTTTTTTTATCCTCACCCGAGGACATTTTTGCTTTTTTATCTTGACATAGAGTGGGAGGGAGCAAGGGAGGAAGAGAGAGAGAGAAACATCAATGTGAGAGAGACACATTAAGTGGTTGCCACCCACATGATCCCAGTTGGGGACAAATCACAACTGAGGTACATGCCCTTAGTGGGAACCAAACCCAAACTTCTCTGGTCCACGGGCCGACGCTCCAACCGCTGAGCCAAACTGGCCAGGGCTTAAGTAACTTTTGAATATAGTATTAAGAGCACATGCCTTCAGTTGAAAACAAAAAGAACTCTAAACAAATATTAAACTCTAATAGGTAGGCATTTTCTCCCACAGGCATGAATGAACTATTTGAAGTTACTTTTTGTAACTCTAGAATTGAGCAACTACGTAAACATACTGGGGAAATGGAAGCCAAGTTCTTCATGGCTGGAGATTAGAGTTACAGATATGGACAGGGGATGCTCTGGCTCAGTTGTTTGGGCATCATCTTGGGTACCAAAATGTTGTTGGCTCCATTCCCAGTTAAGGCACACGCTCAGACTTTGGGCTCAATCCCTGGTAGGAGGCATGCAGGAGGCAGCTGATCAATGTTTTGCTCATATTGATGTTTTTCTCTCTCCCCCTCTCCCGTCCTGTCTAGAAATCAATAAAAAATCTTTTAAAAAAGATATATGAAGCCCTGGCCGGTTTGGCTCAGCGGTTAGAGCGTTGGCCTGCGGTCCAGAGACCCAGGTTTGGTTTCCACTAAGGCACGTACCTTGGTTGCAATTTGTCCCTGGCCCTGGTTGGGTTGTGGGGGTGGCAGCCACTCGATGCGACCCTTTCACATCGATGTTTCTCTCTCTCTCTTCCTCCCACTCTATCTGAACAAAAAATGAAAAAATATCCTCCTGTGAGGATAAAAAAATTTTTTTTAAAAATTATAAATGTATACATTTCATCCATTTCCCAGCTTTATCCTCTAAAAAGGCCTAGAAGTAATGACACTACAGTAACTATAAGTACACCTAATACCGAGATCTTGGTTTCTAAATACATTTTCCCACTGGACACATTTTTTTTTTTAACTACAAAGGGTAAACTAGATATTTTACAGCAGAGAAACCTGGTTGACCCCTTCTTAATCAAATGATCAAAGCCAGCATTGGCAGTAATGGAATGTTGGGCAGTAGGTACCTCTTTGTATTATACACTGAGAACCCAGCATCACTTCTGTAGTCTTCCTGCCAAAAGTGTATAGCCTAAATCTTAGTATGATGAAACTGGAATTGAGGAACTTATACAATATAATTGGCCTGTACTCTTCAAAATGGGAATGCCATGAATTACAAATAAAGAGCCAGGAACTGGCCCTGACTGGTTTTGCTCAGTGGTTAGAGCGTCGGCCTGCGGACCAGAGAGACCTGGCTTGGGTTCCCGCTCAGGGCACGTACCTTGGTTGAAGTTTGTCCCCCGCCCCGGTTGGGGTCATGTGGGTGGCAACCAGTCGTCGTGTCTCTCTCACATTGATGTGTCTCTCTCTCTCTTCATCCCTCTCTCCTTCCCACTCTATCTGAAGATAAATACAAAAATGTCCTCAGATGAGGATAAAAAAAAAAATTAAAAAATAAATGCTTTAAAAAAAAAAAGACTCAGGAACTGTTTCAGATTAAAGGAGTCTGAAAAATACATGGTAACTGAATACAAAGCTTGTGTGATTTTGAATTTTCTTGTTATAAAGGATAGTATCAGAACAATTGACAGTACCTCAATAAGGTTTGTAGATAATAGTACTGTTTCAATGCTACTCTCTTGATTTTGAAAACTGTATTGTGGCTACATAAGGGAATTCATTGTTGTTCAATTTCTGGTCAAGGGCACATGCCTGGATTGCACATTTGATCCCCAGCCCCAGCCGGGGTCATACAGCAGGCAACCAATCGACGTGTCTCTCTCATTGGAAGAATATCTTCAGGTGAGGATTAACAACAACAACAACAAAAAGTGCTACCAGTAGCTCAGTTGGTTAGAGTGTCCCAACATGCTAAATTGTGGGTTTGAGCTCCACACACATACAAGAATCATAATCACATACAAGAAACATAAATAATCGATGTTTCTCTCTCTCTCTGGCCCTCTTCCTCCCTCTCTCTCTCTCTCAAAATCAATCAATACATTTAAAAAATTTTTATAACAAGCAGCCTCCCCTGCCCTGGCTGGTTTGGCTTAGTGGTTAAACCATCAGCCCCAGGACCAAAGGGTCTCAGGTTCAATTCTGGTCAACAGCATGTACCTGGGTTGCAGGTTTGATCCCCAGCCTGGTCTGGGTCATGTGGAAGGCAACCAATCAATATGTCTCTCTCACAACATGTTTCTCTCTTTCTCTCTCTTCCTCCCTTAGACTCTATCTAAAAAAATCAATGGAAAAATATCTGAGTGAGGATTAACAAACAAATACATAAATAAAATAGGCAGCCTCTTCTTTGCCTCTGAGGGTGTACTTTGGGTCTCCACTCAAGGCTTCATTTCCTGGGTTTGCAAACTGTTCTCTTGAATAGTTTTCTCTCTTCCCATACTCCCAATCTGGGGCTTTTGTCAACATTAGGGTGGTGGTAGTGAATTTTGTTTACACCACTTTGCCATAAGTTATTTCAGTGGTGGGTCCAGCTCATTGAAGTAGTATCTGAAAGTGCCCAAGTTTAAGGAGGCAGGATTAGAACAGCTCTTGGGCACCATAAGCTCATTAAATGGCTACCGTGTACGGACTGGGTCCTGTTGAGGGTGTAAGATCCCCCCCTCCCCATGACCAAGACCGCTGAGTGTGTCTAAGGTTAATGAACAAGTAGGTGGCATCCAGTCAAAACTTTGGCCTGGTTAAGAAGCTTAACTTCTGTCAACTCTTGCTCTGAGACTGGCTGGTTCTCAGGCTAAAAAAAAAAAAAAGTACTTAAATTAACAGGAGACATTCTGTAAAGGGGTGAAAATTTTAAGGGCGTTTGTAACTTGTTTTGCCCTGCTACATGTATAAAACGCATTGTTGCCTGGCCACTTCACCCGGATATAATAAAAAATTATTCCCCTAGGCAGAGGGCACCGTTCTGACCATTTGCAACCATGAGGGCTGCGAACACAAAGGCCAGCTGGCTAGGCTTTTGCCCTAGGCCCTGGGCCTGAAGCTGGGCTCTGGGGTCTCCGGAGAGCCCGTTGGCTGGGTCTGGAGGATTTCCCTTAGGGGCGCGGCAAAGCCGAAAACGGTGCGGGCGCTCACTCCCTCTGGCTCGCCCCGGGAAGCCCGCGGTCACACAGAAGCAGCAGGGTCTCTGGGCTTAGGTCCATCGGCTCCCAACATCCAACATGGGAGAATTGAGACAAAATGGCGGCCATGTCCAGGGCCGAAACTACAACGGGTTCCGAGCCACGCTAGAACCACAACTCCCAGGATGCTGTACGTCGAAGTCGGGAAGCCTAGGAGAGCTCCAGTGTCGCTTGACGGGGCGTTACGCCCTCCACTAGTAGAAACCATCCGTGACACTTTGCCCCCTCCCAAGGCCTTCCTCGCACTGACCGACGGGACGCGTAGTTCTTCGGCAACGAAATGGAACTTCCCTCGGGCCTAAGAAACTACACTTCCCGGTGGGTTTCAGCGCATGCGCACAAGGCCGCAGTGCGTACTACGACTCCCGCGGGCTCTGGGACGCCCGCGGCTGCGTGCTGACGCACTTAGCCGTGATGACGCAGTTAGTCGTGCTGACGTGCAGCGCGGCCCAGGCGGGGTGCGAGTGGCGCAGTCGGAGCCCGCTGCGGCCCCTGAGGAAGCGAAGAGGCGTCAGTGTCGGCTGAGGCGGGTGGAGCGGCGAGGCGAGGCGGCGGCTCCAGGCCCCGAGAGACTCGGGAGCTCGAGCAGCGGTAGCACCTCTTCCCCTCGGAAGCGGCGGGCGGCGGCGGCGGCGGGTGAGAGGGTGAGGGAGCGCGCGAGCCGGGTGGGGGAGGGGCGACGGCCCCGGCTCGAGGCCAAAGCGCGCGGAGAACGGTCTAGGCCGCCGCGCGCACGCGCTCTCGCCGCCCCTTGCTCGCGCGGATGCCCTCGCTCGCCTGCCTTCCCTCCCCCTGCCCGCGGTTTTTGTCGCGCGCGGGTTTTTACTTCCCCTCCCCCATGGCAACGGCGCGCGCCGCCGACTGCACTCTAGCTCGCGCGCGCTCTTGGCGAGAAGCGGGGAGCGCGCGAGCGCGCGACTCGGCTTCTCGCTTCCCCCATGCGTGCGGCCGAGGAGGTCCTTCTGTAGCTGCCCCTGCTTGGCGGGGAGGGGCCGGGGGTGGCGGCGACCACGGGAGCCTGCTCCCAGATCCTTTTCCCCGCGTCACCCCTGCTTCCGCATCCTTCCTGGGGGTCTGGTCCGACTGGGAGCCTCCCAGACTTCGGGGCGCCATGCAGCCCCCTCCCCCATCCCTCAAGTCCGCAAATACGCTTTGGCGTCCCAGTCTGTGTAAAACAGGCCTTGAACTAGATTCCCGGAGGTTTTAGACCGTTTGGACGCGTTACTGTTTGTTGTGAAGGTACTAGTGAGAGAAAAGCCCCAAACCTTAAGAAAAAAAAAAATCCACCCTGGGTATGTAAAGGCAGACCATGTGCTTTTTTAAGCTTAAGTCTTTGCTTTTTATCGTCTCCCCAAAAGTTGTGTTAAAGTTAGGGGAGGAGGCTGTTGGAAGCTTCCTTTGGGAAGAAAACGCTGGACTTTTTCAGGCATTGACACGCAAAGATTCTGAGGCTCGGTTTACAGTCACGCTTATCTTAAGATATCTTTTGGATCAAAAATTCAGAAAGAGTCAGTTTCGTCTGCCATCTTAGGTATGCGGGTTTAGGTCTCTGCTGGAACTAATATTTTAAGCTTTCTGGATTCCATAGTGTCAACGCAGCTATACAATCAATGCCCCAGTGTTGAGCTTGCTTTGCTTACACGTGTCCATTTTCTGTCACATTTCCTCTTCCATCCTGTTTGGTGCCTTTCGTTTCTTGGATACCTTAATGTTGGATTTCAAGATTGCTTTCTGTCTCCTTATTATATTCAGCATCGTGATAATTTCCCAATAAAAAAAATTTTGTGTTCCCTCGCAGCTTTTATTTTTTGCCTTTAGCTTGGGTAACTTTAGCATACCTACAGTCCATGGACCCAGTTTAAGAATCCCTATTTTATAAAATCCTCTGCTTTTGGTGGTTTATGTGTTATTTACCCCTGGTCTTTCCTTCCATTTAATGTTTCAGGCACTGCCTTGCATGCTGTGGTTTTTTTTTTTTTTTTTTTTCTTTTCTTTTTTTGGCTCATTCCTTACAAGTTCTCCAGTTCTTTGTGACTTAATACCCTTTGCTTAGTAGCTTCTGGTTTATCCTCCCTAGGGAGTGGGAGGATTATTGTGTGAGGTGGTATGGAAGTGTGGGTGAATGGTTAAACTGAAGAATTAGTTGCAGGTCAGAAGTATTCTGCAAGGGAAAAATTAGATGGAGTATAGAGAGGCAAAGAAGGACCTAGATTTAGAGTGGGGAGGATTGATATTTGAAAAAGTGAAAGTGAGGTTTGGAAGATAGAGAAACGGACTGTGCTATGAAGTTTTTAATTTCTTTGTCATTATCACTTGCCTTTTTAGGCTAAGCCTCATCTGTCACTACTTTTACCCCAGTATGGTTGTCTTTTTTTGTTTTCAACTTCTTCTTGAGTCTGCTACGGGATGGGCACCCACCCAGCCTTAGAATGTGGGGAGGTGGTGTCCAAACTGTTCCAGAGTTGGGCTGTCTCCCTTCCATTCAACATCTCACCATACTTTTTTTTTCTTCTTTACTTTAATACATTTTCCCAGGAATTTGTATGATGCTACTTTATTCTGGGATTAACAAAAAACACAACAACTTAGCCTTTTTGTCCAGTTCCATCTCTTTTCCCTCTACTTTCACTAACCTATCCACTTGGTTCCTTTGGTTGTTTCCCTCCCACATTTATGCTTTGTGGAATTATTTTGGCCAGGATAGGTTGGAGAAAGAAATAGAGCATATATAATATGAGAAAGGAGTAGACTATGTGTAGCCAAAAAATCTAACAAGAAAAACGGGCTTGAGGGCTCGTCAGAGTCATGCTGGGGTTGGGACAGGTTAAGAGAATAACCTGGTGGGAGGCATGGAGATAACAATTTGAGAGCGATATGGCAGGGCTGGAAGAGAAAAATTAGGAAGTGAGTGAGATACAGGAGACTGGTAGGGAAAGCTGACAGTTTGACATAGTGAAAGTGAGGTATAAGTAAGAGTGGGGGGTTTTCATTTATAAGTAGAAGGTAAAGAATATAGAGAAGGTATGGGAACAGTTAGAATAGAGGAGGCTGATTTGATGTATTTAGAGCATTGAGTTGAAAACAGTATTTAACCGGTGTTAGGGAGAGTTGGGTGAGCTGAAAATCATGTGAGAAATCCTAACGGAAGGAAATTGAAGAAATAAGTATGAATCAGTTGACAGGCGCTATACATATTTGGAATCAAGGAAATGGCCTCTTACCTAGGAAGTAAAATATAAGAGGATTGTTTCCAAGGTTCGTGAGTTTCTGATATGCATGTTGGCCTTTAGTCTTGGTGTGAGGCTGCACAGGATACTTTTGGTTTATCTTAAGAACCAGTTGGTCTTCTCGTTTAGATATCTAGGGAATGTTTGTTCATTTTGTATTCATAACGGTACTCTGAAATGCTTAGGTCAGTTCTTGGAAGAGTCTGGACTTGAACTGTAGGCCCTTAGGTGTTGTTGTGCCCAGTTTGGAAGCCTTAGTGGATTATCAGACGTTAGGAATTAGAGTAGTTGGTGGAGACACCACTTGTATGTACTGGGGCCAAAGGAGAAGAAAGGGACAGTATGGAGAAATTTGAGAGAAAGGATCTTTGTTTGCTTTGGGTGGGGAAAAAAAAGAATCTAAGCGCAGGTAGGAATGGCTCTTGCACATTGAAGGAAAAGGCTGTAAAAGTTGGGCTATGAGTTGGTAGAAAGAGAGGAGTGTGGGAAGGATGAAGAAGGTTTTGTTAGGAGACCAGAAAGTTTATACAGCTAAGGTTGTTTAGTGTGGAGTTACATATTATAATAGGGATGAAAGAGAGCAGGGATTTGGGTGGTGGTAAGTGGTTAGCTTGGGGCCAGGGGCCTGACCCGTGTTTCCCCGCTCCCCCTCAGGAGCGGTGGTGCCCCCCCTTCCCCCCTGGGCACGGGGCCATGTACAACGGGATCGGGCTGCCGACGCCCCGGGGCAGCGGCACCAACGGCTACGTCCAGCGCAACCTGTCCCTGGTTCGGGGCCGCCGGGGTGAGCGGCCTGACTACAAGGGAGAGGAGGAACTGCGGCGCCTGGAGGCTGCCCTGGTGAAGCGGCCTAATCCTGACATCCTGGACCACGAGCGCAAGCGGCGAGTGGAGCTGCGATGCCTCGAGCTGGAGGAGATGATGGAAGAGCAGGGGTGAGGGGAGGGCTCGGGAGAGCCAAGCACTGAATGAGTGCAGAGCTGGGGGAGTTAGGTGGGGTGTAGGAAGCTTAGGGCTTGTTGAAAGAGGCCTGGAAAGGAATTGTAGGAGGGGTGGAGGTAAGGGAATTAGCAAATTGAAAGGAGTTAAGGGACAGTTCAGAGTGGGAGATGAGGAAACTGTGTCTGGGACATATAAGGGAGCCTGAGGGAGTCTGAATTATTTAGACAGAGGCACATGGGGAAAGGGGGCCATTGAGAAATAAAAATACTTTAAGGGAGAGGTGGGGAAACATAGACCAGGCAAAAGATCTGGGTAAGCTGACAGGTGGTGTCATTGATAGAGAAGAGGAAAGTAAATGGATTTAAGGATTGAGGCCTTGGAGAGTAGCAAAGGCAGGAAAGCAGGAACTGGAAGAATACCTGGCTGGATAAGAGGATCATGGGTTGGATAGGAAGCGAAATTTTGGAAAAGGAGCACATTCAGGGAGAAAACCTTTTAGAGCAGTGGTTTTCAAACTTCAGCAGTGGCGCCCCTTTTATACAATGCACCTTACTTTGAAATCCTAGGAAATGAAAGACCTGTTCTTGTTGAAGTTGGGGAGGAGTACCTGGAACTCTGCCTGTTTAACTTTCTTCTGTTGGCCCGAGTGTAGCATGTTTAAAATCCACTGTTCTAGAGGGTGTAGTAAATGGAAGGAAGAAAGATGACAAGGAAAAGATCAGAAGAATTTAAGAAAAGGGTGCTTTGGGTGACAGTGAGTGAAAAGTTCAATGTGTGCATGGAGAGGGAAGGGACCCTGTTGGGCATGAGGAAACTGTAAACCTGGGGCTGGGGAAAGTGTCTAATTGAGCTTTAACCCTGAAGGGATTTGTTCTCCAGGTACGAAGAACAGCAAATTCAGGAAAAAGTGGCGACCTTTCGACTCATGTTGCTGGAGAAGGATGTGAACCCTGGGGGCAAGGAGGAGACCCCAGGGCAGAGGCCAGCGTGAGTGTTTTATTCTTTGATTTCCTCTGGACCACATACTGTTCCTTCTGTTGTTCTTTCTCCTAACCATGTGCTTTCAGTTCTGTCTTCCTTTCTTTTCCCAATCCTGTTTGGCTCCTGCCTATAATTGTGTAAAAATGACTGTGCCTTTTGCTCCCTGTGTCCTTCATATCTTTGCTTTCCCCCCGCCCCCCAGGGTAACTGAGACCCACCAGTTGGCAGAATTGAATGAGAAGAAGAATGAACGACTACGTGCTGCCTTTGGCATCAGTGATTCCTATGTGGATGGCAGCTCTTTTGATCCTCAGCGTCGTGCTCGAGAAGCCAAACAACCAGCTCCCGAGCCTCCCAAACCTTACAGGTACACAAGACCAGGAAACCAGTGACAGCTTCTCATCCTAATTCTAAGCAATCTGCTGTATTTTATTTATTTTGGTGGACTGTTTCTTCCCAAACTCGTGAGATTTTGTTCTTCTGAAGTTGAAATGTCTGAGAAAATTTGCGTTTCTTCTTTCCATCTTTTCCCAGCCTTGTCCGGGAGTCCAGCAGTTCTCGCTCACCAACCCCAAAGCAAAAGAAGAAGAAAAAGAAGAAAGATAGAGGACGGTAAGTTAGTTGGAAAGTTACTGTAGTAAGCCAGAGGATTAGTCCTGTCGTGCATGCATTTACTCTCCTCAGTCAGTCAGTCAGTCAGTGTCTGCGTGTGCGTGTCTATAGAGAGTTCTTGCTTCTTGGAAGCAAGAGAGGGTTGTCAGAAAACTTACAGAAGAGGGAGTTTCTGTTCAGGTTTCAGCTGGGAGAAGGAATATATATGCTGCTTTCGTGGGCAGGATTACTTCTGCAGCTCTATCATTTAGAACTGGCCAACAGCATTTTGGGTTTCTGAGATTTTCTTTTTCATTTTGACCTTTGTTGATATAAAGAGGAGGTACCTATGCTTTTTTTTTTTTTTAAGTATGTTTTATTAATTTTTTTAGGGAGAGGGAGAGATAGAAACATGAATGAGAGATCGATTGGCTCCTCCTCCCACATGCCCCTCACTGGGGATTGAGCCCACAACCTGGGCATGTGCTCTGACTGGAAATCGAACTGGCGACCTCTTGGTCCACTGAGCCATACCAGCTGGGTGGTACCTATGCTTCCTAGAGAGTAAAATAAGTCCTGGGCTTATTATATCTGGGACATTAATGCTGTTAGACTTATTTGGTGCTTTAGAAGCCTTTGGTGAGGCGGTGGTATTATAAGTGGGAGGGCCAGGGATGGGGCCAAGCAAAATGACCTTGTTTCTGAATTCATCTTTAGGAGGTCAGAGAGCAGCTCTCCTCGACGAGAGAGGAAGAAGAGCTCTAAGAAGAAGAAGCACAGGTATGAGGTGGGAGTACATGGAGTGACTGGAGAGGCTTAATGAGTCCAGGCATAGGTATTGGTTTATGTTTTATCTTTTCCCCCCCTAATAGGTCAGAGTCTGAATCCAAGAAACGGAAGCATAGGTAAGATCTCTTTGGGGCATAGGGGGACATAGTGGCATATAGAGCAGTGAACCATTGCTTGATGGCCTTGCTTGTTCTCTGCAGGGGTCTCTTTTTCTTGAAGTAAAGCTCAATTCCTTGATCTGTCAATAACTTCCTAATTCTTTTTTTTTTTTTTTTTTTTTAAATGATTATTTTGATAATTTTAACTTACTTCCTAGGTCTCCCACTCCAAAGAGCAAACGTAAATCTAAGGACAAGAAGCGAAAGCGGTGAGTAAATTTGTGTGAATTGGAGGAGAATTTGCTTAGCAAGTAGATGAATGCCATCTAGGCAGGTAGGGTAGAATGAATCATGTACCTGATTAATAAAGGGTTGAGGGATGGATAAGGGAAATCCAGTACAGGTGTGACAGCACCTGAGTTGTGGGTGGTGGTCTTTCTTCAGGTCTCGAAGTATAACACCAGCCCCCAAGAGCCGCCGGGCCCACCATTCAACTTCTGCTGACTCTGCTTCCTCTTCTGATACTTCCCGAAGTCGGTAAGGGGTGGTCCAGGAGGAAGGGAGGGAGAGGGACTTGTGGGTTAATTAATTTAATATTTATTGAGCGCCCACGGTGTGCTAGGCGCTGCACAGACCATTCGGAAGACACGGTCCCTGCCCTCTAGGAGCTGACAGGCTAAAGCAACAGGATGGACAGACATATACATTTCCCCTTCTCTTTTTTTTTTCTTTTTCTTTTTTTGTTTATTTTGTTATTTTTTGTTTTGTTCTGATGTATATGGACTGCCAGAATAGGGGGGGTGGTGGTTTGTTCGTGGTGTCTGGGGGAGGAAGGAATCCTTACCCTGGCTTCCTTAATCGGGGAAGGCTTCCTGAAGGAGGTGGGCTCAGAGGTGAGTTGTGAATGAAGTGGGTAAGGAATGGCTGGGAGGAGGGTTTGGGGAGGTTTTTGGGGGAGGTGAACAAAAGGGTAGAGGGAGAACATTTTCTGGGATAGTGTTGGGAAGAGAAGGACCAGAGTGAATTGGACTTGAATTTCAGTGAGTGATATGAGTCTTGTGAATAAAAGAAGGCTTCTTTTAAGAGGGTTGTATACAGTTTGAAAAGGTGGGTGGGAGCTGGGGAGGGGGTTTTCTGTACTCCCTTAAGCTGATTTCTTTCCTCTTTCCCATCCTCAATTACCTCCCTCAGGTCTCGAAGTGCTGCAACAAAAACCCATACAACTGCCTTGACTGGGCACAGTCTTTCCCCTGCTTCAGGGCGTAGAGGGGAGGGAGATGGACCTTCCAGAGAACCAGGTACCACCAACACAGGGCATCCCAGCAGCCCAGAGCCCTCTGCAAAACAGCCTAATAGCCCTTATGAAGACAAAGACAAGAAGGAGGTATGTTCCTAAGTTAATGAATGTTCATTAGATTGCAGGCTTATAGACTAAGGATAGGTGTTTGAAGTGAAGAAGATAAGTAAGAGCTTATTAAGATAAATTAATTCAGGGTGGTTTTTTTTTGTTTGTTTTTTCTTCTGTATTCCTTTGTTGGTTATCAAGTTTTTTTTCTACGTCTGCAAATCCTTTAGAATTGTGATTTTCACACTTCACGGGATACAGGTTTTACATCATCATCTCAAAAGACTGTTTCTTTATACTGAAAACACTACTCTGGAATGATCTTTCCAGCACCTGTTTTATTCTTACTATTCTGATTCAAACTCTAATGTATTTTTGCTTCAACTGTTACAGTGTATTTTAGTTGCTGTTTGCTAAATTCTTAGCTCTCCTATCCATTTTCCATGTCTTTTGTCTTTCTGTGCTTCATCCTGGTCTTTTTTTATATACATAAGTCCTCAAACCTTTGTCTTTGTTCTTTTACTTTAATGTAGTTACTTTTCAAGGGTAAAGTCACAGTGTATTGCTTTGTCTTTCCATTTAAAACCTTTTTTTTTTTTTTTTACGGCATTCTGTAATGGTTATTTATTGTAAAATGCAGTGTGTTTGTTGTTTACATTGTCTCTTTTCTAGATTATAAGGCTCTTGAGGTCTTTATCTTCATATTTTCTCCCAACGGTTTTTATGTTAAATGGCCTCTTGTTATGGAGTGAGTGATGGTTTGTCATGAGGAAAAGGACCCGTTAGTATGATGGGGTGTGTAGAGACGTTTCATTGGAAAGGGTGTTGAAGTCTTACGGGTGGTAAAAAGTTTTAGTGCTTACATGTCCCTATTTCCTATTTTATTTTTCACTCTTAGAAATCTGCAGTTCGACCTAGCCCTTCTCCGGAACGGAGCAACACAGGCCCAGAACCATCTGCTCCCACTCCGCTCCTTGCCGAGCAACATGGCAGCTCCCCACAACCCCTTGAAACAACCCCCTTAAGTCAGGAGCCAATGAACCCCCCATCTGAGGCTTCCCCAACCCGGGGTCGTTTACCACCTAAGTCTCCTGAGAAACCTCCCCAATCATCTTCGGAGAGCTGCCCACCATCCCCTCAACCTACCAAAGTTTCTCGACATGCCAGCTCTTCCCCTGAAAGTCCTAAACCCACACCAGCTCCAGGGTCCAACCGAGAGATTTCTTCTTCCCCTGCATCCAAGAGTCGTTCACATGGCCGAGCAAAGCGGGATAAGTCACATTCTCATACTCCTCGTAGGGTGGGGAGGTCCCGTAGCCCTACCACCACGAAGAGGGGGCGATCGCGATCTCGAACGCCTACTAAGCGAGGTCATTCTCGTTCCCGGTCCCCTCAGTGGCATAGGTCCCGGTCTGTACAGAGGTGGGGGCGATCTAGAAGTCCCCAGCGACGTGGCCGCTCTAGGTCTCCTCAGCGACCAGGCTGGTCCAGAAGCAGAAATACCCAGAGAAGAGGCAGGTCTAGATCAGCAAGGCGAGGAAGGTCACACTCTAGATCTCCAGCCACTAGGGGCAGATCTCGTTCTAGAACACCAGGCCGGCGGGGTAGGTCTCGCTCTAGAACACCTGCAAGGCGTAGGTCGCGGTCCAGAACACCTACCAGACGAAGATCTCGGTCTAGAACACCAGCCAGGAGGGGCAGGTCTCGGTCTAGAACTCCTGCTAGGCGTAGATCCAGGACCCGTTCAGTACGACGGAGGTCTCGTAGTAGATCGCTAGCCAGGAGAAGTGGCAGGTCACGCTCAAGAACCCCAGCCAGGCGAGGCCGGTCACGCTCAAGAACCCCAGCCAGGCGTGGCCGGTCGCGATCTAGAACCCCAGCCAGGAGAGGGAAATCTCGGTCTAGGACGCCCGCAAGACGGGGAAGATCTCGGTCTAGGACGCCAGCAAGAAGGGGAAGATCTCGTAGTAGAAGTCTAGTTAGACGAGGAAGGTCTCACTCTAGAACACCACAAAGGAGAGGTAGGTCTGGCTCGTCATCAGAGCGGAAGAACAAATCCAGAACATCACAGAGAAGGAGCAGGTCCAATTCAAGCCCAGACATGAAAAAATTTCGTGTTTCCTCAAGGCGGAGCAGGTCTCTCTCTTCTCCACGATCCAAAGCAAAATCTCGCTTGTCTTTGAGGCGAAGCCTTTCTGGGTCCTCTCCGTGTCCTAAACAAAAGTCTCAGACACCACCAAGGCGCAGCCGCTCTGGATCATCCCAGTCTAAAGCTAAATCTCAAACACCACCAAGGCGAAGTCGCTCTGGTTCTTCTCCTAATCAGAAATCTAAAACACCAACAAGACAAAGTCGTTCCGGTTCATCTCAACCTAAATTAAAATCTGGAACACCACCAAGGCAAGGGTCTGTAACAAGTCCCCAGGCAAATGAACAGTCTGCAACACCACAAAGACAGAGCTGTTCTGAAACATCACCTGACCCTGAGGTGAAGTCTAGGACCCCTTTGAGAAATAACTGCTCTGGGTCCTCCCCTCCTGCAGTGAAATCTAGCACACCTCCAAGACAGAGCCGATCTGGGTCGTCGTCTCCTCAACCCAAAGTGAAGGCAATAACATCACCAGTTCAGAGTCATTCTGGGTCATCTTCTCCAAGTCCTAGTAGGGTGACATCTAAAACACCACCAAGGCAAAGCAGGTCAGAATCTCCTTGTTCCAAGGTGGGATCTAGATTGTTGCAAAGACACAGCCATTCTAGGTCTTCCTCACCAGACACCAAAGTGAAATCTGGAACACCACCAAGACAGAGTCACTCAGGGTCTGCTTCGCCCTGCCCCAGAATAAAGCCTCAAACTCCACCAGGTCACAATCTTTCTGGATCAAAGTCGCCATGTTCCCAAGAGAAGTCTAAAGACTCACTGGCACCAACTTGCTCTGGATCCTTCTCAGTCTGTCCAGGAGTAAAGTCTAGCACACCACCAGCAGAGAGCTATTTTGGCACCTCATCTCTGCAACAGGAAGGACAGTCACTTACTTCACTAGATTCTAGATCTGATACTTCAAGCCCAGAAATGAGACAGAGTCACTATGAATCTCTGTCTCTGCAGAACAAATCTCAAACGCCTCCTAAGGGTGGCCAGTCCAGGTCCTCTTCTCCTGTCACTGAGCCTGCACCCAGATCTCCAGCAACACAAGATAGAAGCAAACTATCAGTAAGTCCTAGGCTGAAATTTGGAATGTCTCCTGAGCAGAACAGATTCCAACCTGACTCTTTTCCATATCCTGCAATGGACTGTAAATCTCTTCTGGGACTGAGTAGATCAGAGACTTCTCCTGAATCAAAAAAGAAAACAGGTTTATTCCTTCAGGAGGATGTTACTGCATCATCTGTACTAAGTGACAAATTGAGTTCTCCAGTACAGAATAGACCTGAGTCCTCACCAGTACTCAAAGACACACCTGGAACCTCATCAAAAGAAAGAGATGGTGGTGGGTCACCTTTAAATACAAAAGACCAAAGTAGTCCATTGGCCAAGCTAAACCAAGATGAGGAATTAATGGAGGTAGTAGAGAAATCTGAAGAGTCCTCAAACCAGATCCTGTCCCATTTGTCTCCAGAACTTAAAGAAATGGCTGGAAGTAACTTTGAATCATCTCCTGAAATAGAAGAAAGGCCTGCTGTTTCTTTGACTCTTGACCAAAGCCAGTTGTTGCAGGCTTCTTTGGAAGCAGAAGTCCCTGCAGTGGCCTCAACTTGGAGTGGGTCACATTTTTCACCAGAACATAAAGAACTATCTAACTCTCCTTCCAGGGAGAATTGCTATGGGTCACCTTTAGAATTTAGAAGCTCAGGTCCTATTGCAGAAACAAATACTGGATTTTCTGTTGAGGTTAAAGAAGGTATGAATGAACCTTTTCCTAATCAACTGGAGACAGATCCATCTCTAGACATGAAAGAACAATTGATGAGGGTGTCCAGGCGCAGCAGTTCTGAGTTATCCCCGGATCCAGTGGAAAAAGCAGGAATGTCTTCAAATCAGAGTGTCTCTTCACCAGCACTTGATGTTATACCTAGGACACCCTCGAGGGAAAGAAGTAGTTCTGCATCTTCCCCTGAACTGAAAGATGGTTTACCCAGAACCCCCTCAAGGAGAAGCAGGTCTGGGTCTTCTCCAGGACTTAGAGATGGGTCTGGGACTCCCTCAAGGCACAGCTTATCTGGATCCTCTCCTGGAATGAAAGATATTCCCAGAACACCATCCAGGGGGAGAAGTGAATGTGATTCTTCTCCAGAACCAAAAGCTTTGCCTCAGACTCCTAGGGCAAGGAGTCGTTCTCCATCATCCCCAGAACTCAACAAGTGTCTTACACCACAGAGAGAAAGAAGTGGGTCTGAGTCATCAGTTGAACAGAAGACTTTGGCTAGGACTCCTCTTGGGCAAAGAAGTCGATCTGGATCTTCTCAAGAACTTGATGAGAAACCCAGTGCATCCCCTCAGGAAAGAAGTGAATCAGACTCTTCTCCTGATTCTAAAGTTAAAACACGAGTGCCACTTAGACAGAGGAGTCGTTCTGGATCATCTCCAGAGGTCGATAGCAAATCCCGACCTTCTCCTCAGCTCAGTAGGTTCGGCTCATCTCCTGAAGTTAAAGCCAAGCCTAGAGCAGCATCCAGGACACAGAGTGGTTCTGATTCCTCTCCAGAACCCAAGGCTCCTGTTCCTCGGGCTCTTCCCAGACGAAGCAGATCAGGTTCATCAAGCAAAGGCAGAGGTCCTTCTCCTGAAGGAAGCAGCAGTTCTGAGTCTTCTCCAGAACACCCACCCAAATCCAGAATGGCTAGAAGAAGCTCTAGGTCATCACCAGAGCCCAAGACTAAGTCTCGCACTCCACCACGTCGCCGCAGCTCTCGATCATCTGAGAGAACTAGGAAAACCAGACTCTCCCGCAGAAGCCGTTCTGCGTCATCCTCACCCGAGACCCGTTCTAGAACTCCCCCACGACGCCGAAGAAGTCCCTCAGTGTCTTCCCCAGAGCCAGCTGAAAAGTCAAGATCTTCACGCCGTCGGCGTTCAGCTTCATCTCCTCGCACTAAGACAACTTCAAGGAGAGGTCGTTCTCCTTCACCAAAGCCTCGTGGGCTCCAGAGGTCTCGTTCTCGTTCAAGGAGGGAGAAAACCAGAACAACCCGACGTCGAGATAGGTCTGGATCTTCTCAGTCAACCTCTCGGAGAAGACAGCGGAGCCGGTCAAGGTCCCGGGTTACTCGTAGGCGGAGAGGAGGTTCTGGTTACCACTCAAGGTCTCCTGCCCGGCAGGAGAGTTCACGAACCTCCTCTCGGCGTCGAAGAGGTCGCTCTCGGACACCTCCAACCAGTCGGAAGCGTTCCCACTCACGTACATCACCAGCCCCATGGAAACGTTCCAGATCACGGGCCTCTCCAGCCACTCACCGTCGATCCAGGTCCAGAACACCCCTGGTCAGCCGACGTAGGTCCAGGTCTCGAACTTCACCAGTCAGTCGGAGACGATCAAGGTCTAGGACATCAGTGACTCGAAGAAGATCTCGCTCAAGAGCATCCCCGGTGAGTCGAAGGCGATCCAGGTCCCGAACACCACCAGTAACCCGCCGTCGTTCAAGGTCTAGAACACCAACTCGGCGACGCTCTCGTTCCAGAACACCACCAGTGACTCGCAGAAGGTCTAGATCTAGGACTCCACCAGTAATGAGGAGGCGATCTCGAAGCAGAACCTCACCTATCACTCGCAGAAGATCGAGATCCAGAACATCCCCAGTCACCCGTAGGAGGTCTCGATCTCGCACAACTCCAGTAACTCGAAGGAGGTCCCGCTCTCGAACCTCTCCAGTGACACGCCGCCGATCTAGGTCTCGAACACCTCCAGCTATTCGCCGTCGCTCTAGGTCTCGAACCCCTCTCTTGCCACGCAAACGCTCTCGAAGTCGTTCATCACTTGTTGTCCGCCGCCGCTCTAGATCTCGTACTCCACGAATAACTAGGGGCAAACGGTCCTTAACAAGATCTCCTCCAGCCATCCGCAGGCGTTCTGTATCAGGGAGTAGTTCTGATCGTTCACGCTCTGCTACTCCTCCGGCAACAAGGAATCATTCTGGTTCTCGGACACCTCCAGTGGCACTCAATAGCTCCAGAATGAGTTGCTTCAGTCGTCCTAGCATGTCACCAACTCCTCTTGACCGCTGTAGATCACCTGGAATGCTTGAACCTCTTGGCAGCTCTAGAACACCTATGTCTGTCCTGCAGCAAGCTGGTGGCTCCATGATGGATGGTCCAGGTCCCCGAATTCCTGATCACCCTAGAACATCTGTGCCAGAAAATCACGCTCAATCTAGAATTGCACTTGCCCTGACAGCCATCAGTCTTGGCACTGCTCGACCTCCTCCGTCCATGTCTGCTGCAGGCCTTGCTGCAAGAATGTCCCAGGTTCCTGCTCCAGTGCCTCTCATGAGTCTCAGAACGGCCCCAGCTGCCAGCCTTGCCAGTAGGATTCCTGCAGCCTCTGCAGCAGCCATGAACCTGGCCAGTGCCAGGACACCTGCCATACCAACAGCAGTGAACTTGGCTGACTCGAGAACACCAGCTGCGGCAGCAGCCATGAACTTGGCCAGCCCTAGAACAGCAGTGGCACCTTCCACCGTGAACCTTGCTGACCCTCGTACCCCTACAGCCCCAGCTGTGAACTTAGCAGGAGCCAGAACCCCAGCAGCTTTGGCAGCTTTGAGTCTCACAGGCTCTGGCACACCCCCAAATGCTGCAAATTATCCTTCTAGCTCCAGAACACCCCAGGCACCAGCCCCTGCAAACCTGGTGGGTCCTAGATCTGCACATGCCACAGCTCCTGTGAATATTGCCAGTTCGAGAACCCCGCCAGCTTTGGCCCCTGCAAGCCTTGCCAGTGCTAGAATGGCTCCAGCTTTGTCTGGTGCAAACCTCACCAGCCCCAGGGTGCCCCTCTCTGCCTATGAGCGCATTAGTGGCAGAACCTCACCGCCACTCCTTGACCGAGCCAGGTCCAGAACCCCACCGGGAGGCCCAGGCTCCAGAACCCCACCAGCTGCTCCAAGCCAGTCTAGAATGACCTCTGAGCGGGTTCCCTCTCCAGTCTCGAGAATGGTCCAGGCTCCTCCCTCACAGTCAGTTCTTCCTCCAGCTCAGGATCGGCCTAGGTCCCCTGTGCCATCTGCATTTTCTGACCAATCCCGATCTTTGCTTGCCCCGACCACCCCTGTAGCAGGATCTCAGACCCTCTCTGGGTCGGTGGCAAAGACCACAACCCCTGCTGGTGACCACAATGGCATGCTCTCTGTCCCTGTCCCTGGGATATCTCACCCTGAGGGTGGGGAACAACCTGCCTCTATGGGGGCCCTGCAGCCAGCGAAGGAGCGGCGGAGTTCTTCCTCCTCCTCATCTAGCTCTTCTTCGTCTTCATCGTCGTCATCCTCCTCCTCCTCTTCCTCGTCTGGCTCCAGTTCTAGTGACTCGGAGGGCTCTAGCCTTCCCGTTCAACCTGAGGTAGCACTGAAGAGGTAAGGGGACTGGACTTTTTGAAATTTTCCAAGGGGAAGGTTTTGTGGATGGGTCGGGGCGGGAAAGGGAGTGCCCTATTCAGAGGTTCTTGGCTCATTGAGGAGGTATGGGGACCTTGACCATCAAGATGGGAGTAGAAGAGAACGCTGGGTTGGGGGTAAGGGGGGTGTGGCATGGGATAGAAAAGTCTCCAAAGGTTAATTCTCGAGAGGATAATGATAAGTTTTCCATCTCTACAGAGGACAGAACTAGAGGAAATGGACTTAATTTTACAGCAGGAGGGATGGCAGTTAGACCTCAAGAGGAACTCCCTGGGCTGGAAGGATCTTCAGAGGTCATCCCATCCCTCTTCCTGCCTCCAGGCAGGACGGCCCCTTCCCCAGCCAGCGCACACACACACAGGAGCCTACCCAAGCTGGCTCTCCAAGGAAGGAGACCACCCAGCTTTGTTCCCACACCTGAGCCCAGGGGCCGTATTCCTTCACCAGGGACATTCTTGAGGTTTAACCTTGATCCCTTGTGCTGCAGACCCCAGCCTGTTGCTTATGTTAGCAGAGGTTGTGTCAGCCTGGGGCCACTGCTCTACAGAGAATACGCTCACTGGCTCACTGGCTCTCTGGCTTTGGCTGAGAGAGTTCCCAGGGCCTTTCTCAGGCACCCCTCCCCCACTGCCCTTCCTCCAAGTCATGGAAGGTAGGGTTGGGGTTGGGGCAGCTTCTCTCTCCTTGTGACATTGTACTCTTCCCACAGGGTCCCTAGCCCTCCCCCAGCCCCAAAGGAGACTGAACGAGAGGGACGACCTCAGGAACCGACCCCAGCCAAGCGGAAGCGGCGTGCTAGCAGCTCCAGTTCCAGTTCTTCCTCATCCTCGTCCTCCTCCTCCTCCTCCTCTTCCTCCTCCTCTTCATCTTCCTCATCCTCTTCTTCCTCTTCCTCCTCCTCCTCCTCCTCTTCTACTTCCTCTCCTTCCCCTGCTAAGCCTGACCCTCAGGCCTTGCCCAAACCAGCAAGCCCCAAGAAGCCACCCCCTGGTGAGCGGAGGTGAGTGCTACCTTGCTTGAGATGGTAGGGGTGGGATGTGACCCTGGAGTGTGAGATCCCTGCTGGGTATTTCACATGAACTCTGGTGTCTGGTTGTATGGGAGGAGTCAGGTTCTCTTCTCCCCACTTAACTCTCTTGTGCCCTGTTCTGACCAAGAAGGGCTACACCATCCAAGTGGGTGCCCCAGCCAAGATTGGGGAGTCCTAGGTTCCTTCTTTTCCCTACCCCTGACATGCAGCCTGGTCCCTGGTCCCAGGGATTCTAGCTTTTAAGTCTCCCCATTGCTATTGCCAAGGCTCTGGTCTGGCCACCGTCATCTTCTCCTGACTCTGTCCACAGCCTCTTCCCTGTCTCCCTGCCTCCACGCCATTCTCTTCCACACGTAGCCAGAGGGATCTTTCTAAAACGCACATCTGGTTACTTCCCTCCACTCCACAAATCCTTCTGGGACGCCCTGTGGCCTGCAGGATAAAGCCCCATCTCTGCGGGAATGGCGTGTGAGGCTCTCCACCAAGCCTTGCCTGCCCTGTGTTCTCCTCTCCTGCCCGCCCCCACACATGCCCTCTGCTCCAGCCACACCCAGCGCCTTGCAGTCTAAGGAGAACCCCATGCCTTTGGACATGCTGTTCCTTCTGCCTGGAATTCCCTTGTCCGCCTGGTGAACTCCTCGTTCTGCAAGACTCCGCTCAAACAGCACCTTCGAGAAGACTACCTTGCCCCTTCCCTTCATCTCCCTCCCCCCGGGTCCCCAGATCTACCTATATCAGTCCTTGCGGGGCTGCTTCCCACACATGGGGCTGAGTGTGCCTCCCTTGGCCTTCCTTCATCACCAGACTGAGCCCCTTCAAGGGCAGGGACTGTCTTTATCTTTGTGTCCCTCACTGTCCTCCCCATGCCCTGCCCACTGGGGCACTCGGTGGATGGTATGCGGGCGGATGGGTGAGTGAGCAGACAAAGGTGGGTCTGAGGCTGGCCCTGTGTGGTATGAGGTTTGGTGGTCAAGACCTGGGGGGGTGGTCCTGAGTGCTGGCTGGTGGGTTTGGAAGAGAGTGGCACTATGGGGACCTTCTCTGCTCCCCAGGTCCCGCAGCCCCAGGAAGCCAATAGATTCCCTCCGGGACTCCCGGTCCCTCAGCTATTCGCCTGCTGAGCGCCACCGCCCCTCGCCCCAGCGTTCACCACGGGACCAACAGAGGTAAGGTCACTGGTGTGTTCTTGCCTCCTGCCAATAGCCAGCCCAGATTGTCCGGATTCTGCAGAAGTTTTCAGGCTTAAAGATACTACAGGTTGGTGTGTGTGGTCTGATGTCTGTTCTGTGTTGCAGCAGCAGCAGTGAACATGGTTCCCGGAGAGGACAGCGTGGGGACAGCCGCTCCCCAGGCCACAAGCGCAGGAGGGAGACACCTAGCCCCCGCCCCGTGCGGCACCGCTCCTCCAGGTGTGTTCCATCATACTCCAGGACATTTTTTTCGAGAGCTGTCTGGCTGGGACTTCTGCATTGATGGCCTTCTTCTCTGTTGCAGGTCTCCATGAATGTTTTCTGGGGAATCCCACCACACCCCAAGTTCTGGAGCCACAGGGAGTCTTTCTCCCCAACAGAGCTGAGGGAGGGGTGCTTCTGTCCCCTCCCCCTTTGAACCCTGGCTGCATTTTGAGGGTCTCCCCTTCTTTCTCTACCCCCCTTTTTCTTTGTTCCTGTGAAATGTTAATCTGTGAGTTTTCTCTGGTTCATGTTTTGGGGGGTTTGGGGTGGGTGGGAATAAAAATGGGAGTTGCTGGAGGGAAGGATACAGTTCAGGACTCTCCCATATAGTCAGAAAGGGCCTGGGAGGCACTGTTGTCCCCCCTTTACCCCTGAGTTTGGGGGAGGGGAAGATGATGATGGTTTAGGGCTTGGGAACTTGTGTGAAGTTTGCAGAAAGAAACAGGAATTAAAATTAGTTGGCCCTTACTGCCCCCAGTGAGATTGTGGCCCCTCCCCCCCAATTTTTCTTCACATTTCTTAAAGGCATTTTGGTTTTTTAAAATCTGTACAGCAAGAGCAACTTTTTCTGTCAAATAAAAATGAGAAATGCAGGAATTGGGTCTATAGACTGTTTATTAGAACCCACTCTAAAAGCCACACGCTGGTTCTGGCTTACACTTATGTTTCTGGTCTCTGAGCAGGACCCAGGAGGCAGACTATGACTATGACTCAACAAAGCCTCAAACCTTTTTGTCCCTAGGCAGTAGCAGGCTGAGAAGACTGCCCTGGGGCTCTGGGTTCCTCCCAGTTTTCACCCCCATGGCCTTTGAGAGGCAGGCTGGGCCCAAAGAGCCTGTGGTCCAGAACAGCCTGGCAAGCAAGAGGAGAGGCTAACACCTGGAGTCAGGAGAGGGTGTGCATAAAGAGGCAGCAACCAGGCAGACACCCAAATCTCTTTTATTGGGGGGGGGGGGTGAGCATGGAGGGGGTATGGTGGCCAGGCCCTCACTGCACAGCTTGTTCATTGGCACTGCTTCCTGAGTCCTGCGGCTTCATCACGTCAGGCAGCTCTGGTGGGCTGGAGAAGGGCTCAATGCGCAGGGCCTCAAATGCATCATCTGGAAAGGAGAATAGGAAAAAGATGGCCACCTCTAGCTGCTGGGGACCTCTAAGCAAATACCCACCCCTGCAAAGTGAGTGTCCTCCACAACCCTGACCTCCCTACACCCATTTGGATTCAGTGGCACTATTGGAATGTCTACCACTCCAACCTGGCCCTACCTGAGCCTGGCCATCATCCTAGGGGCCCTTTCCTTACTCTCTGCAACCATTTCCTTGTTCCCTTCACATCTAGCAAGCAGTGTTTTTTAAAAAAATCACACCATTCCATCCCTACTTAAAATCCCCCAATAGCTTCTAACATACTCCGAATAAAATATCAAGTTCTAGCCATCAGTTTCCACTCAGCTGTGCTTTTGTTTTCCCGTATCAAGCTTTCTGCCTCAGAGCCTTTGCACGTGCTAGTCCTAGCCTGCTATTCAGTAACATTCAGGGTTAAACTCAAACATGAACTCAGAGAGAAGCCTTCCCCAGCCACCCACCCCATATAAACTATGCATCCCAATGCCTTGTGCATTGCCCTGGCAGCACCTAACTAAAATGGCCCTCTGTTTTCTTTTGACCAGCTGCTTTCCCCATTACAGCAGTGGCTCTAGGAAGGCCTTCCCTTGTCTTGTTCCCACTATCCCAGAGTAAATGAACCCCACATTAACTTTTCTCCTGTACTTTGACCCAGGACTGTTCCGTCTAACTGGCTCAGGGTTCTCAGTCTATTAGGTCTCCCCAAGGAAAGTTGGGCATGTCTGGAGAGTTTGGGTTGTCATAACTTGGGGGCAGGGGGTCTGCAAATAGCATCTATTGGGTATACGGCTGTCTCTAGTAGTGGTCAGAGATGCTAAGCATCCTGCAAGGCACAACACAACCCTACACAAAATTATCCAGCTCCAAATGTTAATAACCAATTCATCTTTGCAGCCAAAAACCCAGTAACAATTTTTGCCTTCAGTAACCTTTCCCATTCTTTGGAAATAAAGTGTGGATGATGCCATTTAACATTGAGTTGAACACTGTCATCTCTTCAACAGAAGCCAGTTTGAGGGTGAGGAAACAGACCAGTGTCTTATACTTCTGCAAGTTGTATAAGGAAACAATTACCCACCCAAGTGCATTTTTGTCTCCAAGAAAGCAAACAGCAGCTAGTCCACAGTTCATACCACAGCCCCCACCATCTGCAAAGTATGTCTACCAACAACTTCCAAGAGTTAATGCAGTCTTTAAGGTGCCTTTGCCAGGCCCTGGCATAGGAAGCAGTACAGAAGATAAGCTTTTAGCTCTCAACCTGTACTCTTCAGAAGGGCACCCCTGTACAGATTCTGATCTGTACAGTCTGTACCAGTTCCACACCTGCTTCAGCATCACTGTGAAGGTCGGCAGGAACCCACATAAGGCCTTTAAGATTTCTGTTCGCCTAGCACTTTAAAGGCTGGGGCCTAAGGTGATTCAAAGTGCCTGTCTGTGAGGCTGGTTCTAGTAACACACCCCTTTATGAAATTGATAACTCCAGGGTGGGAGGGGTGGGGTGTGAAGTAGTAGCTGCCTGAGGACACATTACTGATCTAGCAGTTATCCTTATGAAACTTAAAAAGCATGGCTAAGGCTGTAGGCTTCCTTCCTCAGCCTGTGCTATGTTTTCTAATAGGAAGCCAGAAAAACAATTCATTGTAATTTTATCCAAGTTTACCCCAGCCAACTACAGCCCTGGGTCCACAGCTATAAAAACACATTATGACCTGTTTTAAATTTTCCGAGGCAGTAACATTTAAATCTCCCCCTTTTTGGGGGTGGTGGTGGTGGAGGGGAAGTATACTAAAAGTACACTAGCCCCAAACCTCAGTTTTCTAAACTTTTTGAGCAGGATGACATGTGGGTTGGTAAGTGTATAAGCCCTGGCCCTGGCTGCTTTGGCTCAGCGGTTAAGAGGGTTGGCCTGTGGACCAATGAGTCGTGGGTTAGATTCTGGCCGAGGGCACGTATCTCGGTTGCGGTTTGTCTCTGGCCCTAGTTGGGGTCCTGTAGGAGGCAACCATGACTCCCTAACATGACTGCTGGCAAGTCTGTGTCCACATCTCCAAATTTTTGGATGGTAATGCTACCAGTGCTATTAAGAAGATAAGATGATACAATGAAAACAGAATGCAGCCCTGGCCCATTTGGCTTAGTGGTTGGAGCGTCAGCCTGCAGACGGATGAGTTGAATCATGGGTTTGATTCCGGTCAAGGGCACGTACCTTGGTTGCGGTTCGTTCCTAGCCCTGGTTGGGTCGTGTGGGAGGCAACCAGTAGATGTCTCTCTCTCACATTGATGTTTCTCTCTCCCGCTCTCCCTTTCACTCTGCCTAGGAATCAATGGCAAATATATCCTGGGGTGAGAACAAACAAAACAAGTATATAGAGAGCAATTACTCCTGCAAGACAACAGGGCCGAGTGAAAAGCTTCTGAACAACAAATGAGAAAGAGACAGAATGGAGAAGGCTAGGAAGCCACAAAGCCCTCTAGCAGCTGTGGGAATTCTCCTGGCCAAAGGAGCCAGTGAGTACCATTGTTTATATTCCTCTACACTTGACAGGACTGGGGAGCTCTCTCCAGGTGCCTTTGGCCTACCTGCAATATCACCACTGGGTGTTCCTGGCTACACTGCACAGTCTTTTGCCTTCCAATAGCAGGAACAAGCCAGGCACAGGGCGTCACCAGAAATACCTGGCCTCCCTGCAGGAAGCCATTCCAGTCCCCATAGGACAGTGCCCCAGGTAAAAGACTACATAGAGGTCACTTCTTCACAAGACCACTTTCTGTACAACAAACAAGAGAGAGATTATATAGAGAAGGGTGGGGAGCCTTTAGGAATTCTACATGGTTGGAGTTATTTCCCCAAAGTTGTTTATGTCCCCCTCTACCGCCATAGGGTGGTCATGGGCTCTATCCAGGTGCTCTGGCCTACCTGCAAGGTCCCTGTGTGTGTTCCCAGAAACATCATCTGAGCCCATTTCAGCCCTGAACAGAGGGAGCAAGGAGGATCAACAGGTCATTACTACATGCACCTGGTTTCCCAAACCCACCTGGAGCCACTCTGACTCAGTGAGCCAGTGCCCCAGATGCCTCTTACCAGCCTGCCAAAACCACACAGCACACAGAGACTACACAGGTGGCTTCTACCTCAGACTACTTTTTCAAGACTGGGAGAGAGAGCTATTTTGCCCAGCTCATATAAACTAACAAAGTCAAACCAAAAAAAAGAAGAATATCTCTTAAATGAAATGAACATGAAAAATCCCCAGAAAAATACCTGAAGGAAATGGAGACAAATAATTTGCCTGATAAAGAATTCAAACAGTCATAAGGATGCTCTCCAAATTTGAGTGGAAAAGAGGAACTTTGGGAGATCTTCATTCAACAAAGAGAAAGTATAATAAACAATCAAGCTCACCTTTAGAATACAATAACTGATATGAAAAATACATTAGAAAGAATGAAAAGATTACTTAATACAAAAGAATGGATGAGCGACCTGAAAGACTAGTGGAAATCACCAATCAGAATAAGAAAAACAAGGAATTTTATTATTATTATTTTTTATTTTCACCCAAGGACATTTATGCATTTATCTTCAGATAGAGCAGGAGGGAGAGGAGGGAAGAGAAAGAAACATTGATGTGAGAGAGACACATCGACTGGTTGCCACCCATACAACCCCAACTGGGGTAGGGACAAACTGCAACCGAGGTACATGCCCTTAGTGGGAACCAAACCCGGGACTCTCTAGACCGCAGGCCAATGCTCTAACTGCTGAGCAAAGTGGCCAGGGCTGGAATTTTATTATTTGGAAAAAAAATTTTTTTTTTCCTTTATTGATTTGAGAAGAGGAATGAGATATACAAATGTCAATGAGAGAGAACATCGATTGGCTGCCTCCTGCATGCCCCCTACTGGGGATTTGGCCCACAACCTGGGCATGTGCCCTGACTGGGAATCAAACCAGTGACCTCTTGGTACATGGGTTGACGCTCAACCACTGAGCCACACTGGCCGGGCAACAAAAAGGAATTTTAAAAATGAGGACAGTTTAAGGGATATCTGGAATAATATCAAGCACTTAAACATCTAAATTATAGGGATCCCAGAAGGAGAAGAAAGGAAAAGAAACTTGATGCCACCTCCTAATTGCAGAACTCCAGTTGAAGAAGGAAAGTAAAGAGGTCTCTATATCATGGCTTGTACAAAGCAGACTACCTGGCCCAGCCAGTGTGGTTCAGTGGTTGAACATCGACCCATGCGCCAAGAGATGGCTGGTTCAATTCCTGGTCAGGGCAGATGCCCAGGTTGTGGGCTCAGTCCCCAGTGGGGGGCATGTAGGAGGCGGCCAATCGATGTTCTCTCACTGTTTCTATCTCTCCCCTCCCTTCCTCTCTCTAAAAAATCAACAAAGAAAAAAACCCCCACAAAAACCTGTGTGCTATCCATGCCAAATGTGTAACAAATATGCCAAAAGACATCCAGCTAGCATGCCACATACATGCAGAACATGCTTAAGAATCCACTATGATGGGAAATCTTTCATTCTTTTTTAAAAAATAATTCTTTTCTTCCTGTTATTGGTAGTTCTGAATGTTAGATTTTTTTTCCCCCCAAGGAGTCAAAGGTACCTAAGTATATTACTGCAAGTTGAAAATAGGGGGCAGACATCAGGTATTGGTAGTTTTTCCATTTTCGTTTGTGTGTGAATTTTTAAAATATAAATGTGGGACATAAAGCATTAATACAAGTCAAAATGTTTCAGTGATCAAGTTTCACCAGTTCAACTTTATAACAATATAAATAAACCTGTTAAATTTTTCTGGACAATGCCAGCATTTGGACTTTTTTTTTAAAAAAGTAAATTTCTTATTGATGGCAACTAAATGTGGTGTTTGTAGCATTTTTTAATCATACAGTAGATTCCATCCATTCACTACATCTTTCTGAGTTGTCCTACATGCAAGTACATGTTTTGAATGTTGTCTGTCTTCTGTGCTGTTCCTGTAAGTTTGTTACTAAAATACATTAAACTAAAAATAAATAAATAATGGCTGAGAACTTTCCTAACCTGGGAAAGGAAACAGACATCCAAGTCCAAGAAGCACAGAGAGTGACAAACAGGATGAACCCAAAGAGACCCAAACCAAGACATATAATTAAAATGGCAAAAGTTAAAGGGAGAATCTTGAAGAAAGTAAAAGGAAAACAATGAATTACAAAGAACAACCCATAACGCTATCACCTGATTTCTCAACAACTTTACAGAACAGAAGGGACATCTTTAAAGTGCTAAAAGAAAGGCACCTACAGCCCTGGCCAGTTTGGCTCAGGGGTTAGAGTGTCGGCCTGCAGACCAGAGAGTCCCAGGTTCAGTTCCCGCTAAGGGCACATACCTGGGTTGCACTTTGTCCCTGGCCTCGGTTGGGGTCGTGTGGGTGGCAGCCAGACGATGTCTCTCTCTCACATTGATATTTCTCTCTCTCTTCCCTCCTCTGTCCCTCCCACTCTATCTGAAGATAAAATGCAAAAATGTCCTCGGGTGAGGATTAAAAAAAAACAAACAACTAGAATAAATGAATTCAGTAAAGCTGCAGGATACCAAATCAATATACAGAAATCTGTTATGTTTGTATATACCAATAACAAATGATCAGAAGTTAAGAAAACAATCCCATGTACAATTACATCAAAAACAAAATATCTGGCCCTGGCCGATTTGGCTCTGCGGTTGGAGTGTTGGCCTGTGTACCAGACTCCTGGCTTTGGTTACCACTAGGGACATGTACCAAAAACAAAAAACAAAAACCTGGGCCTGGCCAGTGTGGCTCAGTGGTTCAACATGGACCCATGCATCAAGAAAATGGTTCGATTCCCGGTCAGGGCACATGCCCAGGTTGTGGGCCCAATTCCCAGTGGAGGGGAAGCAGGAGGTGGCCAATCAATGTTCTCTCTCATCTGTGTTTCTATCTCTATCTCTCTCCCCCTCTCCCTTCCTCTCTTTAAAATCAATAAAGCAAAAACAAACAAAATACCTGGAATAAGCTTAAGAGGTGAGAGACCTGTACTCTGAAAATGGTAAGATACTGATGAAATACAAATAAATGGAAGGATACCCCTTGCTCATGGATTAGAAGGATAAATATTGTTAAATGTCCTTACTACCTAAAACAATATACAGATTCAATACAATCTCCATTAAAATACCAATGGTATTCTTCTCAGAACTAATAGCCAAAGAAATCTTAAAAGTGGGAGGTATAATATTCCCTAACATCAAACTATACTACAAAGCTACAATAATCAAAGCAGATATATATATAGATCAATGGACTAGAATAGAGCGCCCAGAAATAAATCCTTGCTTATATGATCAACTAATTTACAACAAAGGAGGCAAGGATATACAATGAGGTAAAGACAGTCTCTTCAATAAGTGGTGTTGAGAAAACTGGACAGACACATGCAAAAAAATGAAACTAGACCACTTTCTTACACTGCACACAAAAATAAGGTCAAAGTGGATTAAAGACTTAAAAACTCCTAGAAGAAAACATAGGCAGTAACCTCTTTGAAACTGCTGTTAATATCTTTCTGGATATGTCTCTTTGCTGCAAGGGAAACAAAAGAAAAATTAACAAACAGAACTACATCACACACTAAAAAGTTTCTGCACAGCAGAAGACATGATCAGCAAAACAAAAAGACAACCTACTGAATGAGAGAAAATATTTGCCAATAATACATTTAATAAGGGGTTAAGATCCAAACTATATAAGGAACTCATACAACGAAACACCAAAAAACAACAATCCAATTAAATAAAATGATTAGAGGACCTGAACACACATTTCTCCAAGAGGACATACAGATGGCCAACAAACATATGAAAAGGCACTCAATATCACTAATAAGTCAAATTAAAATCACAATATCTCACACCTGTCAGAATGGTTACCATCAATAAATCAACAAATAAGTGTTGGTGAGTAAGTGGAGAAAAGGGAACGCTCATACACTGTTCATGGGACTGTAGACTGGTGCAGCCAAACAGAGCTACCATATGACCCAACAATTCCACTTCTGGGTGTTTATCCAAAAAAAACCAAAAACACTAATTTGAAAAGATATATACAACCCTATGTTCACTGCAGCATTACTAGTAATAGCCAAGATATGGAAGTAACCTAGATGTCCACCTTAGATGAATGGGTAAAGATTTTTTATATATATATATATATATATCTACATGTACATGTGTGTATATATCTATATATATGTATATATCTATATATGTGTATATATAGATATATACATACACACATATATAAATAAAACGTGTGTATATATAAATACACTTATATAATACATATTATACATATATAATATGTATATATAAAACAAAATATTTTTCAGCAATAAAAAATGGAATCTTGCCATTTATGACATGGATGGACCCAGAGGGTATTATACTAGAGTTAAATCAGACAAGACTACCTTATAATTTCATTCATATGTGGGATCTAAAAAAATAAAACAAATGAATGAAACAAAACAGACCCATAGATACAGAGAACAAGCTGATGGTTGCCAAAGGGGGAGGGGAGTGGGGGAATGGGAATAAAAAAAGAATAAAGAGGAAATGTAAGCTGGTATCATGAATAGGGATCTTCAAATCCTTCAAGAAATAGGCTTCAATTTCTACAAGCATTTGTTTGCTTCTCTTTTTTGTGTGGGGGAAACAAATACAACCACAGGATGTTTGTGGCCTGGGAAGACATTGTCCTGGAAGAAAAAAATGCAGGCTTGCTATCTCCCTGACGACCCCTTCCTTTGCTGTTCACCCTGCCTAGCTGCCCCTCTCACCTGCCCGGAAGGCCAGCCCCACAGTGGCTGGGGCCTGTGGCCTAGCTGTTTGACTGGTGAAGCCACACTCGCCCAGTGTCTTGCCGTCATCCAGAAGTTGGTCATCCTGAGAAGAGAGGCATGCGGAATTTCAGGAGAGGTCCCAGGAGGGTCAAGTCCCAAAGACATCTCTGGTCAGCAACTAAAGTGGAGGTCAAAAGGGGTAGAGCCCAGGACCACCCCAGAGTTTATCAAACAGTTTCTAGGGCTATACTCAAGTCTTTCCAAATCGGAACCTCCCATGGTAGGGCTCTGGAATGGTTTTCCCCAAACTCCAGGTGAATCTAATTTCAAGAGCCGGTTACTCAATCTGGCCAGACAGATATAGTTTAAATCCCGGCTCTTCCACCCTGGACAAAATAATCTTTATTTATTTATTTATTTTTTTAGTCCTCACCCGAGGACATTTTTTTTTGATATTTTGTTCAGAGAGAATGGGAGGGAGAGAGAGAGAAACATCAACGTGAAAGGGACACATCGAGTGGTTGCCACCCACACAACCCAACCAAGGCCGGGGACAAACTGCAACCGAGGTACATGCCCTTAGCGGGAACCGAACCTGATTCTCTCCGGACCACAGGCCGACTGCTGAGCCAAACTGGCCAGGGCCAAAATAATATTTTTGATGTGAAGTTTCCTTATGTGTAAAATGGGAATTACTGGAATTCCCAACTCAGAGCAGCCAGAAGGTTTCAATGAGTGAAGGGCCGCAACATGTGGAACTATCACAGATGGCAGGAAGTATCCTTATTAGGGAAGTCCCAGTAGGTATCGAGAAAAGGCCTTTAAAAACCAAGGGAGTGGAGGCTCAGGCTAGAGGGAGAGGCCAGTTTCCCAGTTTCCAGACAATATCAGATCAATGCACTTAGGTGAGGGACCTCATGCTGCCAGAGACTTGAATCAGGGGCTGACACACCAGGTTCCCCAATGAAAACCCAAAACCACAAGTCATCCTTGATAAGTAACTACAGTTGGTTGTAAAAGGAAAGGAGTGAGGAGTAGGAATTTTAAAATATTAGCAAAGTTGGGATGTAATAAAGTGTGTGAAGAACTGGTGAGACCTGACTCATCTAGACACCCTTCCTTTCTGTGTATTAAGGAGAGTCTGGAGGGCAGTGTGATTCTGATGGGCCTGCAGAGGATTAAGGGTATCCGGAATCAAATCCTGGCTCTGCCAATGACCTTGGCCTGTTAAGTGGCCACCTTGCCGAACCTCTGTTCCCTTAATTAACAGAGCAGGAATGTCAAAAGGCAGCACATCGCAGGTGGGACCGTTGTAGGGATCAGATGCGATACTGGCCCTCGGCGCTCAGCACAGGGCCTGGAGCGCGACTTCAATGCCATCCCTAATCAAGACCTCCCAAGTAGCGAGCGCTATCGGTGCTTCACATCCCCAAGTTCGAACAACGACCACACGCGGGGGAGGTTTCAGCCCGCGGCGTCCATTACTGTTTACATCAACGACGAGGCCGCCGTGCACCCACGGTCAGGCTCCGGGCGGCGGTTCCCAGCAGCGCGCGCCCCTGGCCCCAGCCCTCGTCAGGCCCCCGCCCGCCCGGAACCAGCGGGGCCGCACCTTGTACAGTCGCTGCTCGTCGGGCGGCCGCTTGAGGATGCCCTCGACGATGCGCTTCAGTTCGAACACGGTGCTCGACTCCTTGGCGTCCGTGAAGATGGTGGTCTTGTGGCGCCGGATCATAAGGAACACATCCTAGGAGCAGCGGGCCGGCATGAACCTGGAACCCGGGCCCCCCGCGCGGCCCGCTGCCCCCGCCGCCCCCGGCCCCAGCCCGGCACCCCTCCCCCCACGCCCGCTCACCATCGCCGCAGCTGCCTCTCCCACTCGACGCGCCGGCGCGGACGCGCTCCGCCCCGTTCCCGGCGGCCCGCGCGCTGGCCCCCAGCATGCCCAGCGCCCCAGCGACCCCGCCCCCGAAGACCCGCCCCGCGGTCGCCATTTTAAGTGATCAGAAGGCAGGTCGCTCCGGCTGTGTGGCCGGCCGCCATCTTGGCGCCGTGACGCGAGGTATCACCGGTTGACAGGGTAGCGGAGGTGGTTGGAACCGGGCAGGGACCAAGCGCGGGAGGGACGCGGGAGGAGGTGGCGCCATCTTGGTAGTGGCAAAGGCGAGGTTTCTATTTTGATCAGTCGGGAAGGCCCAGCCTTCTTTTGTAGATATGGGGGCTGGCTTTACAAGCATAGGGTACTCCCACATTCAGGGAGAGTGAATGAATATGTTGCTTGGTCATCGGAGAGGCAAGGCATTCGCCCCTCAGTGAAACCTGGGCTTCCATATTGAGGGGTCTGACTCGTGGTTCCAGAGCTCTCTGGCTGTCATTTTGAGAAGGCCTTAAATTCTGGACCTTCAGCCACCATATGGGAGGACTGCCCCCATTTCCCTCCCCCAGCCTTAGGTGTAAGTCTGTTTCATTAAGTTCAGAGAGGCTTTATAGCCCGTAAGACTTTATGTTCAGCAAGTTGCTGTTGGTGTTAGGTAGTGGGGCAGGCGAACTAACTGGGGAGAATCAGCAGGCATGGCGGAAGTTGGTGATTGGCTGACCAGAAAAGGGGAGCTCCTTGGACCCTGGGGCCTTGGGCACCCGCCAGCCTCCCTGCTTAGGTGCACTTGGGCTCTGGCAGGGCCTATAGACTTATTTACCTAGCTAGTGGCCTTTCTCGGGGAGCATCTTACCAACAGCCTAGCCTTTCCTTCAATGTTGGACACTGTCCTGCATCACCCCCAATTGCAGTCATGCTAGAGTGAAGGATAGAGGCTTTTCTTTCACTTAATCACTTAATCACTCCTCTTAGCTTACCTATAACCTAGACAGTCCTCTTAGCCCCCAACCCCACCCCCCTGAGGATCATGCCTATCCCTGCCTACCTTCCAACACACCAACTGAGTTCAAACCCCAGCTTCTTTTTCTTTTTTTCTTTATTGATTTTTAGACAGAGAGGAAGGGAGAGGGAGAGATAGGAAACATCGATGAGAGAACATTGATTGGCCACCTCCTGCATGCCCCCCACTGGGGACTGGGCCCACATCCTGGGCATGTTTCCTGACCTGGAACCAAACCAGTGACCTCTCGGTGCATGGATTGATGCTTAACCACTGAGCCACACTGGCCAGGCAAACCCCAGCTTATTAACTGTGATCTTGTGCAAGGCACTGAACCTCCACCTGTTTTTCCATCCAGGAAGAGAGAATACACAATTGGACCCCTTAGGACATTTGGGAGTATTAATGAGCTAATGCACAGAGAGCACAATGCCAGGGTGTCTGATTAAAGCTGGTGTCAGGTCATGTGGCTTGGGAGAATTAGGGAGTTCTCTTCAGAGGCAGGTTTCTGTCTACTTGGTGAGTTGGTTGCAAGAGGTGACTGTGGGCTTCCCTGTCATTCAGTGCAATGATACTTCCTACACAGTGGGAATGGGTTGGGGGATGTGGTTTGAGCGGAGAGCAGGGGCTGACCACCACCCCAACCCCTGTGCTCTATGGTCTTGCTGGGTGTATGTATGTCCTCCTTCCTAGAGGCCATGACAGAATGGGAGTCTCAAGATGATAGGTGAGCTGGCTGGCCAGATCTTGCTTCCCTGCCCAGAAAAGACTGGGTCCTTTCTGCCCCCTTCCCTCAACTATCCAACACTCATGACAGGTACACTGCAAAGTAAGCCTGTAGGATCTTGGCCTTGGTGGGCATTCCCCTCCAGATCCCCCTATTTTTTTTTAACATTGATTAATACATAGTAATTATCAATGACCACCTAGTTATTAGCGTGCCTCTTATTTGTAGAGTGTTTTACAACTAACTACTTTAATCTCCATAAGGGAAGTGACATTCACTCTGGAATTTGAGTCAGTTGCCCACTTCAATTCTGGCTCCACCTCTTACCTGCTGTGTGCCTTAGGACATATCACTTAACCTCTCAATGCCTGTTTTCCACCCATGGACATGGGAAATGAAAACACCCATGAGAGCCCATCCATGCCTGGTACAGCATACGTGCTTAGTGGGCGGGACAATGATTGGTGTAGCTTGACTCCCAACGGTTTAGATTATGGAAGGGGAAATGAGGTTGAATCAGTATTGTTGGGAGAGACAAGGCCATCTGGTTTCAGCACCACAGACAGGATCAGGTGGACAACTAGGAAATGCCTGTTTGAGATAGGAGCCCAGCATCCTCTGTGCTTGGAAGTTCCCAGGACCACCCTTGCCACCCCAGGTGGCACAATCTCCAGCCTGCCACCTGGCAGGTCAGACAGCCATGGTGAGGCCAGGGGCAGGATGCAGGGCCAGGCTACCCTCCCCACATACACACACACACTGACCAGGGCCAGGTCACCCCCCCACCACACACACACAAACACACACACACACACACACACACACTGACCTTGCTGACAGGATGCTGCAGTACAGGCTGTCGGGCTGAGAAGTGCTGCCAGGCTGAAAAGTTCTGTTACTTGCCCAGCTTCACAAGGCTGCCACACCAGGAATGGGCCAAGGGGAACAGGGCTGGGAAGAAGTGAAGACAACAAAAGGGGTAATCTACCCTCCACCATTCCCAGCTTCCTCTGGAATCAGACCACCGGGGTTCAAATTCCAGTCTACTATCTACCAGCTGCGTGACTTTGGGCCTCAGTTTTCTCATCTGACAAATGGAAAAACAAACCTACTTCACAGTCTCAGGTGAAAAAACCATTGAGATGGTCCAGTAAAAAGCCCTCTGCACAGTGTCTGGTAAGAGCCTGACCAGTAGTAGCTTATTCTCATTCACTGACCCTTCCCTTCCCTGTCCAGTTCCTGTCCCTCCCCCACCTCCTAGGTTGTGCTTCAGAAACACTGGGCTCTGAATGAAAATCCATTTTTCAAATCACAGCAGGTCCAAGGCTGAGGAACCCTGGCTCCAGCCCCTGGCTTGTTCCCATCTCAGTGCTTTAGGAGGCATTCCTTGGCTGGCCTCAGACTGAGAAAAATGGGAGAATGGCCAGTATCACCCAGTAGGGGTCCTCTGGGTCCCACCACAGATGTACCCACAACCTTTTGCAGGGCTGGTGTGCCACATCCATATCCTCTTCGGGACATCCTGGTCCCCGATAACTCCCCAGAAACAGTTAAGCTGTACCCTAGATAGATGGCCCTCAGCCTTGGGGGAAAGAGCAGCCTGGAATTCCCTGCAGCCCCAATCCGTAGACTCTCACTGCTTGGCCTGACCCAGCAGTGACCACCTGGTGCAGCTACTTTCTCTCCTGGGAAAAAAAGGAATGCAGACAAGGCTTAGGCCTCTAAGGGGGCAGCTGCACTTGGGCCTACTCCACCAGACTGCACCTTTGATGATGGCCTTCCCGTTCCCTGTTTACCTATTGCTGCTGTCAACTCCAAAGTTTAGGCTTTGAGTTTTCCAGGTTTTATTCAGTTTCTTGTTTTTCCTGCAGCCCTAGAAACTGAGCTCTATCTATTCTACAGGGATGGGTGATGTTCTTGGCCTGGGGATGAAGACATGGCAGGTCCCAGGCACATGAAGGTGGGCAGGGAGTTGTAAAGGGTCTAAGCCAGTCTCCAAATACAGGTTTTGGGGGTCCTGGGCCTGGAGTTTCTGGCCAAGGCTAGGACCCAGCTCTAGACTCCCCCAGAGTATGGATGGGGTAACACAGAAAACAACAATGACAGCACAAGCTCCAGCCAGGTCTAGTTGCGGCTCCTGGCCTCTTTTGAGCAGAGAGCATGATGCCAGGAGGCCCAGACTCCTGAGCCTGGTGGAGGCTTATCCTGCCCCCAGGTACCTTCATCGTGGTGGGGCAAAATGTAGATTTGACCCTGGCTGGTCTGGCTCAGCAGTTAGAGCGTCAGCCGGCGGACCAAAGAGTTGCAGGTTCAATTCCAATCAAGGGCACGTGCCTCAGTTGTGGTTCAGTCCCTGGTCCTGGTCGGGGTCATGTGGGAGGCAACCAATCGATGTGTCTCTCTCATGTCAATGTTTTTCCCTCCCTCTCACTCTATCTGAAGATAAATGAAAAAAGATCCTTGAGGATTAAAAAAAAAAAAAAAATGCCCAGCTGGTGTGTTTCATACACCAAAAGGTCGCCAGTTCAATTCCAGGTCAGGGCACATGCCCAGGTTGGAGGCTCAGTCCCCAGTGAGGGGCATGAGGGGGCAGCCAATCGATGTTTCTCTCATTGGTGTTTCTATCTCTCCTTCTCCCTTCCCTTCCTCTCTCTCTAAAATCAATAAAGGGGGGAAAAAATTGAAAAAAATGTAGATTCATTTCCTGTTGTGTAACAAATGACTACAAACATAGCAGCTTTAAACAACACAAATTTATTAAATCACAGCTCTGTGGGCCAGAAGTCTGGCTGGGCTCAGCTGGGTTCTCTGCCGAGGTCTCACCAGGCCAAAATCAAGGGCTTGGCCTGGTGGGCTTTTATTGGAGGTTGGGGGAAGAATTCGCCTCCATGCTAGGTCAGGTATTGTCCAGATTCAATTCCTTGCAGTCATAGTGCTGAGGATTCCCTTTCCCTGAAGGCTGTCAGCCAAGGCTGCCCTCAGCTCCTGGAGACTGCTCACAGTTCCTTGCCACATGACAACCCTCCCCCCCCCTTCAAAGCTAGAGATGGAAAACCATCTCCTTAGTGATGAATCCCTCTACACTTCGAATCTCCCTGAATTCCTCCAGAAAAAGAGGGGCACACAGGCTAAACTGAGATGCCACTTACCCATCTCTGGGTGCCCAGGCCCAGCCCTGGCTGGAGCAAAGAAGGGTAAATGAGCAGGAAGGGGAAGACAGGAGTGTGAGAGCCCCACACATGGGAGGCTCCTGGAGTGGGGCTGGCCGCTCAAGTTTGGTGAGACCCAGGAAGGCAGGGGATGGACAGATGGCTCCTTAGCTTTATCAGGCCTCTGAGCCTCAAGTCAGAAGTGGCAGTGGTGGGGAATGTGAAGGTCCCCAGAGGGAACAAGTAGCTGAGGAACCCCAGCACCTGACTCCAGGTCAGTGTCACCACATCAGAGGCTGAGGCAAGCGTGAATCCAGCGGCTGTAAATGGCTACATTGGTATAGACACCTGGACGGTAGGGCAGGGCACAGCCCTTGCCCCAGCTCACCACGCCCACCAGGACCCAGCGCCCAGACTTCAAGCAGGTCAAGGGTCCTCCAGAATCACCCTGCAAGAGAAAGGCAAGCTTAGGTCCCAGCCCTCTGGAGACTATGATGGCAGTACTAGGGCTCCAGTCCCTCAGGTGGTGCATCTGGGTTGGGAGCCAGGACTCTGAGCCTGGAGGTGGTACCTCCTGCATTCTGGGTTCAAGGGAGGTAGGGTGCTGGGCACAGAAGCATGAACTCCAGAGGTTTAAGGCAGTTTCACGCACCTGGCAGGCATCCTTGTGGCCCTGGATGTAGCCAGCGCACAGGTTCTCTGGTAACACTATGTGCTCAGCATGGGGCACGTTGGTGCCAACATGGTACAGGTGGTCACAAGTGTGTGTATCCAACAATGGCACTCTTACTCCCTGAAGAGGTTGCCCCTCTGGGAGTGGCACTGGGGAAAAAGGGGGTACTTATGAGAGACGAGAGAGGGTGTGGCAGTAAGCATGAGTGGGTGGGAGAGGCCTCACCTGAGAATCCAACTTGCCGGACTGGGAGGAGTTTTGGGTGCCTGGAGGTTGCACTGGGTCCCAGACTGAGCCAGTCGTGGGTGGGATGCCAGGTCAGAGGGAGGTGGAGAGGGAATTCCTGGCCCTCCCCAAGTACCCCTGTGCCCGGACTTCTGCCTCACCTCCTGGGAAGAGGCTGCCCCAGCCGGTGACCCAGCAGGGTGTACCGAGTGGTGGGTGGGCCCCGGGCTCTGGCAGGCACACAGGCTGGACTCGGGAGCTTAGGGGCACCGGGCGGCGCAGCTGTAGTAGTGCCAGGTCACCACGGGCCACATCCTCAGAGTAGTCAGGGGGCAACAGCACCCTCTGCACGGGCGCCGAGAGAACGCGGGGCGAGGCAGGACCCAGATGAAGCGCCCCGAGGCGCACGCGGTATTCAAACAGTGGCGCCTTCCTGCGTGGCAGGAGTAGGGCTACTTACAGCAGCCCCTCGTTCACACCAGCAGGGCTCCAGTCTTCGCTGTCCCCCTGGAGCCCGCTCCGTCCCCCTACCAATCCTGTGCGGCCGCTAGGTGGTGCCCCATTTTCTCTGGGTCTTGCTTCCCGCTCCTCCTCCCCCTCATTCCCGTATCCCCTTGCTCCAGCCTGGTGTCTGGCCGCTGACCTCGGGAAGCAGTGCGCCGCCGTCAGTACCCACCGGCGGGCGATGAGCGAGCCCCCACACACGTGCACCCCGCGGTGCTGGATGCTTGCCTGCCACGGCCACTCTCCGGCCCGGGCGTCCTGGCCTCCCACGATCCGTCTGGACGCATGAGGCTGCCCGCAGTCTTTGAGAGGACAAGGAGGAACAACCAGCGCGTGGGCGGAGGACTGGGGCTTGCGAAGGGGGTCGGGAAACAGAGCCAAGGTTAGGGAGAGGTTGGCTCCAGGGGTGGGGTTGGGGACCCTGAGGCTTCCTAACCTGCAGACTCCAGTGTCCCAGCAGCTCCTGGAGGAGGAAGTAGGAAAGGCACTGGATTATGGATTTGGTTTCAGATAACGGGGTGAGGGGAAGGGAGGTTCCAGATTAGGAAGGAGGGTGGAATATATTTGTTGCCAGGATTTTGTCCAACCGGTTACCCAATTTAACTCTCCCCAGAACACTGTGAGGTGGGGACTTATTATACCCATTACGCAGATGAGCACATCTGGGTTTGGAGAGCCCAAGGTCAGTGATAGAGAGAACTTGAACCCTTGAAGCCAAGACTAGGACACCCTGGAGTGCTCTATGGGCACCAGACCAGAGAGAGATAAGATGGGACATCTGGTAGTCAAGGTCCCTGTGGTCAGCACCCATAGCCCCTGCCCCGCACTCACCCAGCAGCAGTAGGAGCAGGACCTGGAAGCAGGAAGCCCCCCTCATTCTGTCTTCAGGGCTGGGCTAGGTAAAGGTGGCACTCCCCAGGCCTTAGACTCTGGTGGGAGTCTGCAGAGAGGGGAGAGAGGGTCCTAGTCCAGAGCACTAGCCTCTCAGAGGCCCTCTGTCTTCCCTCAGCCCCTAGTTGGTCCCAGACTTATTCCCCTGGTCCAAGCTCTGTCTGCTTCCCAGGCTTCAGAGACCAACCCTTTAGAGACTTGGGCACCCTAGGCCTCCAGGTAAGCCCCTTCCCCACCCTCTATTTCTGTTGCCCAGCTGCTGCCTCCACCCACCCTGGCAGTCCCTGGACCTTGCTCTCACCCTCACACAACCTGGTGCCCTCTCTGCTGACTGGGCTGGGGGAGTACTTGGGGGCTTAAAAGGCCAGGAGGGGGCGGGGCCCTGCCAGGGGGTAATTAAGAAGACCAGGGAGGGACTGTGGCTTCACCTGTCCAGCCTCAAACAAAGATGCTTTGAGCAGCACTTTCGAGGTGGCAGGAAAGGGACACCTGCAATTCTCAGAAGAAGCCTGGTTTGGGCCAAGGTGCTGAAAACTAGGGCAGGAGCCTGGGCCCAGCTAAGCAAGGGCAGTGAGGTGAGGGAGGGGGGAAGGAGCCTGCGATCAGGACAGGAAGCTTCAGAGGATCCTTGGCAGCTCTCTCCCAAACCTGACCCAGGTCCTGGCTCCTTACAGTGCTGGTCGCTAAGGCACCTGAGTACTATTGTTCCTGTAGAAGTTCTGGCTTGGCTGGCCCCACATGGAGCCCAGACCCAGGCCTGACCGAGTGCTCTCTGGACCCCGGGCCTTGTAAGCTGGGTGACTCCAGCAGTTCTGTCACCTCACTGAGCATCAGTTTCCTTACTGTGGCTAGGGGGAAGGGAAGTTCTAGCCTCGCATGGCTGCCCTAGGGTACAAAGCCCAAGTGTGATGCCCTACACACCTGCACTGCTGGCATGTGTGGGGAAGAAATCAGGAAGGTGCATCTCCAAAGACTCCTACATTTGCCTCTCCACAGCAGGGAACTGTGAGGTGGGGAACTAAGGGGAGAAATCTAGACCAACCTAGCTCCTCACTTGTCTTGAGCTCGCAGCACTTGGGAATCATGAAAATGCAGATCTGCCTAAGCAGTTCCAAGGTGACCCTGAGTCTGCCCTGCTGGCCTGATCCCTTGTCATGCTGAGGCTGGGTTCTGGGACAGCACTGAAGAGCCAGGCACACTTACTGCTGCCCATCCACCAGGCCTCCTTAGGTGCTGGCGTCCTCACCAGGGCCTGCTTCCACTTGGAGCACCCATGCTCCCAGGACAACCCTCAGCCTCTGGGGGTCAGAAGAGAAGTGCCCACACACAGCATCCTTGTCCTCCAAGAGTCTGATGTAGGGGTGCATTCCCTGTGGTTTCTCAGAGGGCTCCAGCAGGACTGCGCCCCAGCTGTCCACACAGTAACCTCCTCATTCAGGCAAACTTCATCGGGTTCTTCCTTCCCTGCTCCTCACTGGGGCTTCTTGGTATCACCTCCCAAATAAACTATCTACACCCCAGTCCTGGTCCCAGGTCAGCCTTTGGGGGGCTGCAGTAAGACCAGGTACTGGGGTGTTCAGGGGCATTTCCTCCACAGTACCCCCACCCAGTCTTCTGAGCCCCCAGGGACCCTAGTGCTGCCAATGTCCTTCCATAAATTATTCTTCTGATTGAATTAACCTGAGAGAGTTCTGCTGTTTGCAACAAAATATGTATAGTTTAGATAAGCAGAGAAAGATTTAGGAATTAGGGAGTGGTCTTGGAGTGGATGGGACATGGGTAACCATAAGGGTGTCCAGGAAGCCACCCAAGTCCACAAAATACTCTGCAAGGAATCAATTAAAACATACCAATGTGGCCCAGCCAGTGGTTGAGCGTCAACCCATGCACCAAGAGGTCACCGGTTTGATTCCCAGTCAGGGCACATGCCCAGGTTGTGAGCCCGATCCCCAGTGGGGAACAGCAGGAGGTGGCCATTCGAAGTTCTCCCTCATCGACGTTTCTATCTATCTCCCTCTCTTCCTTCCTCTCTCTCTAGAAAATCAATAAAACATATTATAAAACACACACACAGACACACACACACACACACACACACACACACACACACACAAACAAGATGAGAATGTAAGTAAGGCCTGCAATCATTTTCTCATTAAACTCTGAGGATAGGTTGGTCATGGGGTTGCTCTCAGGCCCAAGGTTGAGAGGGGTGGTTCCTGTTTTCAGTAAGGTCCTGGCTGGGGCAAGGGCAGTCACTTTGCAGCTGTCATGGCTGCCATCCTCAGAACTAGCACAAATCATATCATCCTTGATTCTATAGAAGAAATTGGTAATTACACCTGGCATTGCCACCCACACGACCCCAACCGGGGCCGGGGACAAACTGCAACTGAGGTATGTACCCTTAGCGGACACTGAACCCAGGACTCTCTGGTCTGTGGGCCAACGCTCTAACTGTTGAGCCAAACCTGCCAGAACAGGGCCATTGTTCTTGATGAGTCCTCTGCTCTAGCCCAGCACCCAGCACATCATGGGTGTGAGCAACATCACAGAAGGACCCAATAGCTGGGAAGACTGTTATAGCAGCTCCTTGAGACTCGGTTTTCCTATCGGTCGCATGCAGATGACAGCTCCTGCCCAAGCCAGTGGAGAGAAACCTTAGCATGCATAGGCGGAGGGGCTAACACACCTGAAACTGTTTGATTAATATATTTCAGCTCCAGGATCCAGCCCAAAAATTTCCCAAATTTGATGAAAGATAGAATCTATACACACAAGAATCTATACACTCTTAACAAACTCCAAGTAGAATAAATGCAGGGAGATCCACACTGAGATACATTTTCATCAAACTATTAAAAGACAAAGACAAAGGGAGAATCTTGTACACAGCAAGAAAGAAGCTACACATTAAGTATAAGGGATCTTCAACAAGATTAACAGCCAAATTCTCTTCAAACACCCTGAAAGCCAGGAGACAGTAAGATGACATATTTAAAGTGCTGAAAGAGCCCTGACCGGTTTGGCTCAGCGGTTAGTACATCAGCCTGCGGACCAGAGAGTCCCAGGTTCGGTTCCCACTAAGGGCACGTACCTTGGTTGCGGTTTGTCCCAGGCCTTGGTTGGAGTCCTGTGGGTGGCAACCACTTGGTGTGTTTCTCTCGCATCGATGTTTCTCTCTCTCTCTTTCTCCCTCCCTCTCACTCTATCCGAAGATAAATGCAAAAATGTCCTCAGGTGAAGATAAAAAAATAATAATAAAGTGCTTAAAGAATAAAACAGTTAATCAAGACTTCTATATCAGGCTAACCTAGTTTTTAAAAAAGGAAGAAGAGGTTAAGACATTTTCTTTCTAAACAAATGAGAGGTTTCTCTACTAGTAGATCTACCCTATGAGAAATGGGAAAGAGAGCCTTTCAGACTGAAGTGAAAGAACATTAAGCAGTAACTTAAAGCCATAGGGAGAAATAAAGAACACTGGTACAGGTAACTACACAGGCACATACAAAAGCCAGTATCATTTCAGTTTTGGTTTATAACTTCTTTTTTTCCTATATAATTAAAAAGATAAATGTATAACAATAATTATAAATCTCTGTTAATGGTCACACAATATATAAAGATTTAAACTGTGGTAATAACAACTTAAAAAAGAAGAAAAGAGCTGTATAGGAACAGTTTTTGTTTACTATTGAGGCTAAGTTGATATTAATCCAAAATAGATTGTTATAAATTTAAGTTGTTAATTTGTAATCCCCAGGACAGCCACTAAGAAAATAACTAAAAATAATACAGAACAGGAAATGAGAAGGGAATCAATACAGTACACTAATAAAAAGTAAACACAAAAGGAGGAAAAAGAAACAAAAACATATGACATAAATATACATTATGACAAGATATAGAAAACAGCCTGGCCGGTGTGGCTCAGTGGTTGAGCGTCGACCCATGTACCAAGAGGTCACTGGTTCAATTCCCAGTCAGGACACATGCCCAGGTTGTGGGCCAATTCCTCAGTGTGGGGCATGCAGGAGGCAGCCAATCAATATCCTCTCTCGTTGATGTTTCTTTCTCTCCCTCTTCCTTCCTCTCTCTTTAAAATCAGTAAAGAAAAAAAAAGTTTTTAAAGATATAGAAAACAAATGCAATAATGATAGAAGCAAGTCCTTTACTAATAATTAATTTTAATATAAATGGACTAAGCACACCAATTAAAAGGCAGAGTAAATAAAAACACAGGATCCAACTATATGTTGTCTACAAGACAATTATTTTAGATCCAAAGGTACACACAGGTTAAAAATAAAAGGTTGGAAAGAGATTCCATACAAGTTGTAACCAAAAAAAGAGCTCAGGTTGCTAGATTATCAGTCAAAATAGACTTACAGTCAAAACTTGTTACAAGAGTCAAAGGACAGCCTAACTGGTGTGGCTCAGTGGTTGAGCATCAACCCATGCACCAAGAGGTCACCACTTTGATTCCCAGTCAGGGCACATGCCCAGGTTGTGGGCCAAATCCCCAGTGGGGGGCATGTAGGAGGCGGCCAATCGGTGTTCTCTCTCATTGATGTTTCTATCTCTCTCTCCCTTCCTCTCTCTAAAATCAATAAAGGACTTCCGGTCAAGATGGCGGCGTAGGTAAACGCGATATCGCATCCTCCCACAACCACATCAAAGTTAAAACTAAACTACAGAACAACCATCATTCAAAACCGCCTGAAATCAAGCTGAATGGAAGTCCTACAACTACGAAATTAAAGCAGCAGCCACATCCAGGCTGGTAGGAGGGGCGGCGGCGGTGAAGGCATGATGGGTTGGTCCCACACCCAACTGTGGCGGATAAAAATCAGGAGTCTCCCGCGGCTGGGAAGGTCCTTCCTGAGGACTGAGGGGTCCCAGTCCCACACCAGGTGTCCCGCTCAGGGTTCCAGTGCCAGGAAGAGAATCCCCATAACTTCTGGCTGGAAAAACCAGCAGGAACAGGCTCAGGGAAGCTGAAGCGGCTGGAGCCTCAGGCAGCTCCCTAAAGGGCCCGCGCATATCAGACCCATTCCCTCTAAGCTTGGAGGGGAGGCAGCTCCAGGGGCGTCAGAGTCATACAGGGAAGAACTGAGCTGTTTGGCCCTGGAGCGAGGGCTGGAGAGGGGGCTTTCTCGGGGACAAACGTGCTGTAAGAGGCCTTTGTTCCTTTGGTGAGCCCTTCCCTGGGGCGGCAGACAGTCACCATATCTGGGCCTCCAGCAACCTGGCTCACACTGGTAGCCCCGCCCTGCTGACTCCCTGAGGCCCCGCCCCACCCCACCCAACTTTCAAGCCCACCCAAGCTGTTGCCACTTGCTTAACCATAGGATTGGCCAGTCTTGGATCCTGCTTCAGGTTTTTCCTAAATTCTTTCAAATGAGCAGCATCTGGTCTCAGCGAGCCCCATACCTCTCCTTAAGTAATACACTGAAACAAACACAGGGAGGCAGCCAAAATGAGGAGACAAAGAAACAGGTCCCAAATGAAAGAACAGAACAAAACCCCAATAAAAGAACTAAGCGAAATGGAGATAAGCAACCTAACAGATACTGAGTTCAAAATACTGCTTATAAGGATACTCAATGAACTCAGTGAGAACCTCAGTGAACTTAGGGAGGGCCTCAAGAGCATAAAAAAGGATCAGTTAGAAATCATGGATACACAGTTAGAATTGAAGGAGGCATTAACTGAAATAAAGAATAATTTACACAGCTTCAATAATAGAGTATGTAAATCCAAGGAGCAAACCATCGATTTGGAATATAAGGAAGCAAAAAATCCCCAATCAGAACAGCAAAAAGAAAAAAGAATCCAAAAAAATGAGGACAGTGTAAGGAGCCTCTGGGACAACTTCAAGCGTGCCAACATTCGCATCTTGGGGGTGCCAGAAGGAGAAGAGAGAGAACAAGAAACTGAAAACCTGTTTGAAACAATAATGGCAGAAAACTTTCCTAACCCGGTGAAGGAAACAGACATACAAGTCCAGGAAGCACAGAGAGTCCCAAACAAGATGAACCCCAAGAGGCCCACACCAAGACACATCATCATCAAAATGCAAAAGGTTCAAGACAAAGAGAGAATCTTAAAGGCAGCAAGAGAAAGGCAGCTAGTTACCTACAAGGGAGTTCCCATTAGGCTGTCAGCTGATTTCTCAAAAGAAACTTTGCAGGCCAGAAGGGAGTGGCAAGAAATATTCAGAGTGATGAAAACCAAGAACCTACAACCAAAATTACTCTATCCTGCAAAGCTGTCATTTAGAATCGATGGCCATATAAAAACTTTCCCAGACAAGAAAAAGTTAAAGGAGTTCATCACTACCAAACTGTTATTATATGAAATGATGAAGGGTCTTTTTGAAGGAAAAGATAAAATGTATGAACAAACAAAATGGCAATGAATACATATCTATCAACAATGGAATCTACAAACAAAATGAACAGGTAGAACAGAAACATTCTCATAGATACAGAGAACATTTTGTTGGTTGCCAGATGGGAGGGGGTTGGGGGAATGGGTGAAAAAGGTGAAGGGATTAAGAAGCACAAATTCACTGCTAGACTGACAAACCTCAAAGGGAAAGGGGTTGGGGGGGGGTGGGAAGAAATAAAGCAAAGAACTTATATGCATAACCAATGGACACAGACAATAGTGTGGGAAAAGGCGGGAGGGGGGCGGGAGTGGGGAGGAGGGGGTCAATGGGGGAAAAATGTGGAACATCTGTAATACATTTTACATCCAACAATAAAGATTTGAAAAAAAATAAAATAAAATCAATAAAGGAAAAAAAAAACCAAAAAAAAAAACAAGAGTCAAAGGACATTATATATTGATAAAAATGTCAAATTGTCAGGAGGATAATATAATTATAAACATCTATACACCTAACAACCAAGCCCCAAAGTGTATTAAGCAAAACTGACAGAACTGGTGGGAAAATAGACAGTTCTACAATACAGTTGGAGAGTTCAATACTCCACTTTTAATAATGGATGGAACAACCACAGAGATCAATTAGAAAACGGAGAACTTGGGCAACGTTATAAATTAACTACACCTAACAGACATATACAGAACAATCCCTGCAAACAACAGCAGGATAAACATCCCTCTCAAGTGCATGTGGAAGGAACATTTTCCAGGACAGATGGTATGTCAGGCCATAAAATAAATTAGAAAATATTGAAATCGTTTAAAACATATTTTCCAACCATAATGGACTGAGACTAGAAATCTCTAACAAAAGGAAAACTGAAAAAAATTCACAACTATGTGGAAATTAAGCAACATACTCTTAACCAATGGATTAAAGAAGAAATCACAAGGATATTATAAAATATTTTGAGATGAGTGAAAATGAAAACACTACCTGGCAAAATTTATGAGATGCAGCAAAAGCAATTCTCAGAAAGAAATTTATAGTGGGAAATGTCCGTATTAATAAAGGAGAAAAATCTTGCCTTTCTGCTGGTGGACGCCGCGGAGAGAGCATCTTTGAAGTCTCCCCTCCCGCAGTCATCATGTCTAAGTCAGAGTCTCCCAAACAGCCAGAACAGCTGCGGAACCTGTTTATCAGAAGTTTGAGCTTTGAAACAACCCACGAGCGTCTGGGGAACACTCACAGACTGTGTGGTGATGAGAGATCCAAACACCAAGCGCTCCAGAGGCTTTGAGTTTGTCACGTATGCCACTGTGGAAGAGGTGGATGCAGCCATGAATGCAAGGCCACACAAAGTGGATGGAAGAGTTGTGGAACCAAAGAGGGCTGTCTCAAGAGAAGATTCTCAAAGACCTGGTGCCCACTTAACTGTGAACAAGATTTCTGTTGGTGGTATTAAAGAAGACACTGAAGAACATTACCTAAGAGATTATTTTGAATGGTCTGGGAAAATCGAAGTGATTGACATCATGACTGACCGAGGCAGTGGCAAAAAGAGAGGCTTTGCTTTTGTGACCTTGATGACCATGACTCTGTAGACAAGATTGTCTTTCAGAAATACCATCCTGTGAATGGACACAACTGTGAAGTAAGGAAAACCCTATCTAAGCAAGAGATGGCTAGTGCTGCATCCAGCCAACGAGGTTGAAGTGGTTCTGGAAACTTTGGAGGTGGTTGTGGAGGTGGTTTTGGTGGGAATGACAATTTTGGTCGTGGAGGAAACTTCAGTGGTCAAGGTGGCTTTGGTGGCAGCCGTGGTGGTGGTGAATATGGCGGCAGGGGGATGGCTGTAATGGATTTGGTAATGATGGAAGCAATTTTGGAGGTGGCGGAAGCTACAGTGATTTTGGCAATTACAACAATCAATCTTCAAATTTTGGACCCTTGAAAGGAGGGAACTTTGGAGGCAGAAGCTCTGGCCTCTATGGTGGTGGAGGCCAATACTTTGCCAAACCACAAAACCAAGGTGGCATTGGTGGTTCCAGCAGCAGCAGCAGCTATGGCAGTGGCAGAAGGTTTTAATTACTGCCAGGAGGCAAAGCTTAGCAGGAGAGGAGAGCCAGAGAAGTGACAGGGAACCTCCAGGTTACAACAGATTTGTGAACTCAGCCAAGTTCAGTGGTGGCAGAGCCTCACTGCTACAAAGAAGACATGTTTTAAATAATATTCATGTGAATGGACAAAATAAACATGAGGACTGTATTTGTGACTAATTGTATAACAGGTTATTTTAGTTTCTGTTCTGTGGAAAGTATAAAGCATTCCAACAAAGGGTTCTAATGTAAAATTTTTTTCACCCATGCTGTTGATTGCTAAATGTAATAGTCTGATCATGACTCTGAATAAATGTGTCTTTTTAAAAATATGCTGTGAAAAGTTAGTCTGCTTTGGAGCCATCTTGGTAAATTAGCCCAACAGTTAGAATTCCTTCAGAGTGATGCCAGGTTCCATCTGAAATTTATTTGTAACTTGCTTGGGCACAGAAGCCATTGTCTTCAGAAACTTTAGTATAGTCGAATTGACAGTTACTGTGTTGTGACCTGGAGCTCACCATTAAAAGGGTCACCCAAGCAGAGTTGTGGAGTGTATTTGGTTATTAATGATTGTTGGCACATCCTATGCAATATATCTAAATTGAATTATGGTACCAGATAAAATTATAGATGGGTATGAAGATTGTGTATCATCCATTATCATGTATACTTAATAAACGATTTAATATTCTCTTTAAAAAAAAAAATAAAGGAGAAAAAGCTCAAATCAATGGTTTACCTTACATCTTAAAGAATTAGAAAAAGAAGAGCAAACTAAATCCACAGGGAGGAGAAGGAAGGAAATAATATAGAGTGGAATGGAGAAAATCAAATTAGGGAATAGAAAAACAATATAGAATATCAATAAAACCATAGTTGATTTTTTGAAAAATCAACAAAATTAACAATGAATGTGGGAATGGACTATAAAGGAATACTATCAACAATTGTCTGCCAACAAATTATAAAACCTAGAGGAAATGAAAAAATTCTGGGAAACTACTAAAACTAACTCAAGAATAAATTGAAAATCTGAAAAGACCCATAAGTAGATTGAATCAGTAGTCGGAAACCTCCTAATGAAGAAAATTCTTGGACCATATGGCTTCAATGGTGGATTCCACCAAACATCTGAAGAAATGAACAGCAATCCTTCTGGAACTCTTCCAAAAATTACATGAGGAAGTAACACTTCCAAACTCATTCCAGGAGATTAGCATTACTGTGACACCAAAGCCCATACAAGGACGTCAAAAGAGAAAGAAACTACAGATCAATATCTTTTAATGAATATGTATGCAAAAATCCCCAACAAAATACTGGCAAACTGAGTCCAGCAGCATATTAAAAGAATTGTATAACATGACGAAGTAAGATTTACCCCATGAGTACAAGGGTGGTTCAATATATGAAAATCAACCAATATAACATACCACATACCACATTGACAGAATGACAGAAAAAAACAACATGATCATCTTAACTGATGCAGGAAAAACATCTGGCAAATTCTAAAACACTTTCATTATAAAAACACTAAAAAAACAACAACAACTAGGAATAGAGGGAAGTTCCTCACAATGATAAAGGTCATGAAAAACTAAATTGTGAACAACTGAACGCTTTAGTTCTAAGATGGGGAGCAAGACAAGATTGCCAGTTTTTGCCACTTCTACTTAACACTTTACTGGACTTTCTAGTTAGGATAATTAGTCAAGAAAAAGAAATGAAACACCCAAATTGGAAAGAAAGAGGTAAAACTCTATTCACAGATGACACAATGTTATATGTAGAAAATCATAAAGAATATACAAAAAAGGACTAGAGTTAATAAATGAATTCATCAAATTTTCAGGATAAGATAAGGCACAAAAGTCAGTTATATTTCTATATACTATCAATGAACAATTCCAAAAAGAAATTTTATTTATAACAGCATCAAAAAGAATAAAATAGGAATAAATTTAGCTAAGGAGATGAGAGACTTGTGCACAAAAAAACTACACAACATTGCTGAAAAGAATTGAAGAAGACCTAAATAAATGAGAACATCTCATATTCATTAACTGGAGACTTGTTAAGATGACAATACTACCCCAAAGCAATCTAAAAATCAATGTAATCCCTATCCAAACTCCAATGGATTTTTAGCAGAAATTGACAAACTGATCTTAAAATTCATATGGAATATTAAGAGACCCAAAATAACCAAAACAATATCAAAAAAGTGGAACAGCCCTGGCTGGCGTGGCTCGGTTGGTTGGAGTGTTGTCCTGTACACTGGAAGATCAAAGGTTCAATTCCCAGTCAGGGAACATACTTAGGCTGCAAGTTTGATCCCCAGTCAGGGCACACAGGGGTTCTCATATCAATGTCTCTGTCTGTCTGTCTCTTTCATTCCCTTCCCCTCTCTCTAAAAATCAATGAACATGTCCCCAGGTGAGGATTAAAAAAATATATCTTGCCCAACTAAAAGGGAAAAAAAAAAACGAAAAAGCAAAAGTAGAACAAAGTTGGAAGACTCACACTTCCCAATTTCAAAACATACTGTAAATGTACAGGCATCAAAAAATGAATTCCTGGCATAAGGATAAACATACAGACCAATGGAATAGAATTGTGAGTGTAGAAATAAACTTATACATCTATGGTAAATCCATTTTTGACAAAGGTTCCAAGACAATTCAATCGAGGAGAGAATAGTCTCTTCAACAAAAGTACTTATGCAACTGAATAGTCACATGCAAAAGAATGAAGTTGGACCCCTACCTCACACCATATGCAAAAATCAACTCAAAATGGATCAAAGACATAAATATAAGCCCTAAAACAATTTAAAAATGGAAAAAAAAAACATAGGTGCAAATCTTCATGACCTTATATTTGGCAACTGTGTCTTAAATATGACTTCAAAAGCACAAGCAATAAAAGAGAAATATATAATTTGGACTTTATAAAAAATATTTTTGATTGTGCATCAAAGGACACTATCAAGAAAGTAAAAAGAAACCTACAGAATGAGAGGAAATGTTTGCAAATCATATACCTGATAAGGGTCTAGTATCCAGAATATATAAAGAATGATTACAATTCAACAACAAAGACACTCAATTTAAAAATAGGCAAAGGACTTGAATATTTTCCAAGGAAGATATACAAGTGGCCATCACACACATGAAAAGATGCTCAACATAACTAGTCATTAAAGAAATGCAAATCAGCCCTGGCCAGTTTTGCTCAGTGGTTAGAGCGTCGGCCTGTGGTCCAGAGAGACCTGGGTTCGGTTCCTGCTAAGGGCATGTACCTCAGTTGCAGTTTGTCCCCAGCCCTGGTTGGGTCATGCGGGTGGCAACCACTCGATGTGTCCCTTTCACATGGATGTTTCTTTCTCTCTCTCTCTCCCTCCCTCTCTCCCTCCCGCTCTATCTGAAGATAAATGCAAAAATGTCCTTAGGTGAGGATAAAAAATAAAAAAAAAGAAAGAAATGCAAATCAAAACCACAATGAAAAAAACAAACACCCCACAATGAGATACCACTTTACATTCACTAGGATGGCAAAAATAAAATAAAAAAATTTTTGAAAATAACAAGTGTTGAGGAAAATGGAGATAAATTATAACCCTCATTTATTGTTGATGGGAATGGAAAATGGTGCAGTTGCTGTGGAACTTTGTTGGTTCCTCAAAAAGTTAAACATAGAATTACCATGTGCTCCAGAAATTGTACTGCTAAATATATACGCAGAAGAATTGAAAAAAGGTGTTCAAACAATAATTTGTATGCTAATGTTCATAGCAGCTCTATTTGCAACACCCCAAAGAAAGAAACAACACAAATGTCCATCAATGGATGAATAAATAAACAAATATGATTTATTCACACAATGGAACATTATTCAGCCATAAAAAGGAATGAAGTTCTGATTCATGCTACAGTGTAGATGAACTTTGAAAACATTGCTCTCAGTGAAAAAAGCCAGACACAAAATGTCAAATATTGTATGATTCAATTTCTATAAAATATCCAGAATAGGTAAACCCAAAGAGGTAAAAAGCTGGTTAGTGGTTGCTAAGGGAATGATTGTTTAATGGTTATGGGATTTCATTTTGAGATTACGAAAATATTCTGTAATTTGATGGTGGTGGTGATGCAAACTCTGTGAATGTACTAAAACCCACTGAATTGTATATATTTTAAAATGATGAATTTTATGGTTTGTGAATTAAATCTCAATTATAAAAAAACCAGTGCCTAAGACCTTTCTGAAAAGTCCACCCTCAAAACTCCCAGATCCCTGCTGGTTGAGGAATATGGCCTGGGGGGAACTGGTCCCCTCTCAGTGCTGGCTTCTGGCTCACAGTCTCTGGGGAGGACAGGGAACTGAGTGTGGGCACAGAAAGTCCTGCCCTTTCAGGGGGAGGAGGAGTGGACAGAAGGTGGGGAGAAAATGCTGATCAGGCACACAGAGAGACGCAGCTGTACACAGACCAAGGTGGGGGCTGGTGTGGCTGGAAAAGGAGGATAATGCATTCCCATCTTTCCTACCCGTCTGTCTCCAGCCGGTCACCCAGTGGTTAGTCCAGTTCTAGAACTTGAAGGAGAAGGCCATGACACAGATGGGCTGGATGTACTTATTGTAGGTGACAGAGGAGGTCAGCCTCACCAGGGCAGTGTCGTTGAGTGAAGACCCCTTGAAATGAGGGTACATAATAATGTCCCACACTGTGAAATGATGGTAGAAGGCCCTCAAGTTCCAAAGAGATGGCCTGGAAGACAGCTCACCAAACTGGACCATCCAGTTCGAGGGATCCCTGTGCCTGGCAGGGGAGGAGAGAGCAGACAGGGGTCCTTAGTGAAGTGTGGGCCACCTGAGCGCACCTGAGGCCCACTCCCTGAGGGAAGACTGCCCAGGCTGCTACTAGGGCTCATCCTAGACACCAAGAGCAGTTCTCCTTATGGGACAAAGTGTCCAGTGAAGAAATGGTGAGAGCCGGAGAGCAACCAAAACCCCAGAACCTGGGGACTTGGGGGCTGGGGGTAGGGCAGGAGGGTGCCTCCCCCTGTGGTCTGATGTGGGCAGACATTCAACCAGCCTGTCCACTCTCAGAGCCATCCTAAAAAAAGAACGAGCAGATGCACAGGTGCCAAAGTGGGACACTCAGCAGAGTGGAGTCAAAATAGCTTCAGAGGCTACTGCCGCCACAGGCCGGGCTCCGTGCCCAGCACTCACCCACCCCAGCTCCTTCCTGCCACCTGTGGTACACCTCCACCCGGAGGTGAGAGGAGGAAGGTGATGGCTAGTAGTGCCATTTGGGGAGAAGAGAACAGGAAAGAGAAAAGTGGGGTGGAAGCTGGGTGCAGGGGACAAGGGGGGGATGGGGGACATCTGTAATATTCTCAACAATAAAATACATTTTTTTAAAAAAGGAAAGAAGGTTAGGAGAAAGGTCATGTGGAGAAATTATATGAGAAAAGCCTCCCCTGCCCCCTTCAACATATGGGTAAAGAACATTTAAGGAGGAAATATGTAGGTACATACATATTATCATTGGGTTCTTTTTTTTTTTTTAAAAAAAAAAGATATCCTGGAAAACAAAAAGAATGAGTTATTTTTACTCTGTTGTAGAAAATAAGTAGAAAGAAACTAAATAAAGATTTGGGCACTGAACTTGGGAGAAAAAAAGAAGAAAGAGAAAAGAACAAGACACAAATGTGAACAGGAATATTCTAGCAGATGCTTCTTTTTTTTTTTTTATCCTCACCCGAGGATATTTTTCCATTTTTTGTTCAGACAGAGCGGGAGGGAGAGAGAGGAAGAGAGAGAGAGAGAAACATGGATGTGAAGGGACACATCGAGTGGCTGCCACCCGCACGACCAACCAGGGCCGGGGACAAACTGCAACCGAGGTACGTGCCCTTAGCGGGAACCGAACCCGGGTCTCTCTGTACCGCAGGGCGACGCTCTAACCGCTGAGCCAAACCGGCCAGGGCGAGCAGATGCTTCTGGAAAAAAATGAACAGGGGCACCACTGGAACTCGTATGGGTGTGACCAGCTGCAGCAGAGCCTGGGGCTCAAGAGAACACGGGGTCACATTTGTGTAAGACGTGCGCGATGCAGACCCAAGGACCCAGCTCTGGGCGGCCGCACCCAGCCCGCAGACCTACTCAGCCGGCGCGCGCCTTTGTGAAGGCTCCGCGGGCTGACCTGCCAGGGCCAGCGCCCGCGAAGTCTTTCCCGTCCACTTGGAGACGGTGGATGTTCTGGTGGCCACATGGCTCTGAAATGGACGGACGGACATGCAGCTGAGCAGCAGGACACAGGCCCACCTACCCGCCTCGGCCCCAGGGAAACCGCGAGCGCACTGGGGTTGTGCAGCCTGGGGAGAAGGGGACGCTGGGGACCCTTCCCACGTGGTCTGCGCGCCCCCCCCTCCCCAAGGGGCTCATCAGTTACCTGTGAGCCTGGAGAAGTTCTCAAAACCTGTGACGAGAGAAATGAAAAGATAGGGCGCCCTTTGTGTTCTGGCCTAGGTGCCTTGAGCGGGGAAACGCGCCTTACCTGGAAACCGCTGGTTCTGATCCTGCAACCCTCGGTGAGGCGAGAAGGTGAGCTCCCCTCGGTCTCTATGCTCCCCATCCTTCCCCTGAGACCCCCTAAGTCCGACCCGAGCTCACCCTGCATCTCGAATTCAACTCGCACCAACAGCTGCGCCAGCGAAGGCAGCCAGACTCCAGCGCTCATTCCTCCGCTCGGCGGCTTGCCGCCCCCTGTGCCTCTGCCTGCTCCGGGGCCAGCGCTGGCGCGCCCTGGGGGAGAGGGAGCAACAGCAACCCTGGTGCCACCTTTTCCCAGCGTGACCTCTCAGACCTCACAGCGCCCCAGCTTTGAGTTTCTCCTGGGGCTGGGTTCCCAACTACACCCCTTGATATAACGCAGGAACTAGTGAATCCAAACAATCCTTTTCTTGTCTGCAACTCTGGGATCCTGGCTGCCCCTTTAGCTGTCCCCTTTTCTACCCACTCCTCCCTCTAGGAAGGACCAAGGCCCTAGCCTTTAACCAAGACTCCCATGAAAGCACACCACAAGTCCTCCCTGAGTGCCCATTGGGGGCCTAGCATTGTGTCACTTCTGTTAAAGTGATGATCCTTTATAGGACCCACAGAATAAAAGCTGGCCTGATTTTGACCACTAGAGAGAGCTCATAGCCTCCCTCCATGTCTGTTTGCTGTCCTGCAACAGGCCCCAACTAACTACACAGACTCTACAGGCAGTTTTCCTTTCTGGTGGGCAATGTGCAGGCACCAAAATCAACAATCTGGGTCTTCAATGATAGATGTGAATGGACACCAAGCTGGGTCCACAGGACTATCTTCAGAGTCAACAGTTCACTAAAAGGATTCACAGAACGCAGAAAAATTATTATACTCGTGGTTATGGTTCATTACAGTGACTGGATACAGGTAACATCCATAAATGCAAAAGGTGCAGAAGACGGAATCCAAGAGAGACCAGATGCAAGCTGCCACCCCTCCTCCCTCAGTGGAGTCAAATGGATAGTGCTGAATCCTCCCAGCAATGACTTACAACAACACATATGAAGTATTGCCAATCAGGGAAGCTCACCTGAGCCTTGGTGTCTAAAGTTTTTCTTGGGGTTCCATCACATAGGCATGGAGTAACTGACCCTAGTTCTCAGACTCCAGCTGGCCCAGAAGTCCAACTGATACAAAGTGACCAAGGTTCCACCATAAATCACTATCTAGAGTGGCATCAACTATCTGGAGTGGCACAAGGCTCCACATCTACAAAGACACTCTTTTCTGGCAGAACATTCCAAGAGCTCAGAGGTCATCTTGTAAGAGTTGGTCAAGGGCCAGTCCTTTCTTTGGACGGTGCAGGTTTGAATATACAGGCCTGTTCACTTAAACTTTTACTGCACAGCAACCAAGGACGAAGAAATGTTTGAGAAAAATCTGCACGTGTACCAGAAGGATCTATTTGAATAAACTGAACTGACTCCAGAGGGAACATCAGACAACTTGGAAAATTCTAACTGGTATCCTCAGAAAGCTTCAAGAAGTGTTGATAATCATTAAACAAGAATTAGGTGGGAAAAGAGCAATCAGAGGACAAGAAACAGTGTTTGAAAATTTAAAATATTGCTGAAGTAGAACATTCTAGACAAAGAGCTGAATAATAAAATGGACTTTGCTAAAGAATACATTGGCTAACTTGAAGATAAGGTAGAGAAACATGGTCAGAACTTAGAGCAAAAATTTTAAAAGGGCAGCTTCCAGGAGAGAAAAATGTAAAGACATGGAGGGATCTAAAGATTGGTTTTATAGATACAGACAACAGTATGGTGGGAACCAGCGGGAAGAGGGGTAGGAGGGTAGTAAAGAGTAAAGGGGGACAAATATATGGTGACAGAAGATTTGACTTTGGATTGTAAACACAATGAAATATACAGATGATGTATTATGGAATATTACACTTGAAACCTATATAATTTTATTAATTCATATCACTCCAATAAATTTAATAATAATAAAAAATTAGGTGCTCGCTTCGGCAGTACATATACTAAATTGGAATGATACAGAGATTAGCATAGCTCCTGTGCAAGGATGACACACATATTCATGGAGCGTTCCATATTTTTAAAAAATCGGTTCTATGTTGATAATCGTTTAAGCTGAGTGACAGATGCCAGGTGTTCTTTGTATTTGTCTACATCAGTGTGTATTTTTAAATGTCTATAATAAAAAGTGTTTTAGGTTTAAAAAAAAAAGGTTGAGAAAAGACACAGACCAGGCCTGGCTCTAGAATCCCCATTAACAGATCATTAGAAAGGCAGGTATGTACTTGGTGTTGATTCCATGTACTTTAGGTATCAGTCTCCAGCCTCTGAACCATCCTAGATCATGTAAGTCTGAAGATAAAGAAGTATGTCCTCGCCTGGCCGGTGTGGCTCAGTGGTTGAGCGTCAACCCATGCACCAAGTGGTCACTGGTTCAATTCCCAGTCAGGGCACAGGCCCAGGTTGTGGGCCTGATCCCCAGTGGGGAGCAAGCAGAAGGCGGCCAACGATGTTCTCTCTCATCAATGTTTCTATCTCTCTCTCCCTCCCCCTTCCTCTCTCTCTAAAAATCAATAAAGAGAAAAACAAAACAAAAAAAGTATCTCATCCACTTTGTATATTCTGAAAGTAACATCAGCAGAAACAGGGAACATACTGAACCCAGGTGAGAAAAACATTTTAGAGTCAAATAATTTGCTGGGTGTCCTAGTACATTTGGACTGCTATAACAACCTACCACAAAGCAGGTAGTTTATCAGCCACAAACATTTATTTCTCACAGTTCCTGGACTGGAATTCTGAGATTAAGTTGCCAGCAGATTCACTGTCTGGTGAGGGCCCTCTTTCTGGGACGTAGATATTGCCTTCTCTCTGTGTCCTCACATGGCAGAAGAGGAGAAGGGTCATTCTGGGGTCTCTTTATAAGGGCACTAATCCCATTCCTGAACGCTCTGGTCTCATGACCAAATCACCTTCCAAAGGCCCACCTCTAAACACCATCACTCTGGGGGTTAGGATTTCAACACATGAATTTGGAGGAGTGGGAGACACAAGCATCCAGACTACAGCACCTGGGCTGTGCATATTTTAACTCCTCAATATAATACTTAGCAAGTGATCTGATACCTGTGAGCACAAAAAAGATGATTGAATGTATGTGAGTTCTAAAAAACTCATTGATGATTATGGTAAGGAGTGTTGTGATGTCTTTAAACCAGGTTAATTATGAAATGAGCTGGCTCTTACATAATTCTGGTAATCTAGGAATTCTCAAACAATCTCAGACAAGTAGAAAATAGGATGTGTCTTCATCCCCATAAGGTACAATGAATCATTAAAAAAACTTTTTTGTAGTCACAAAAATCAATGATACTGTTAATGGAATTAGTTTACTACTTACTTTACAAGTATTCTAGTAAGTATATTCCAATAAGGCCAAGTAAGTTAAGAAATTTAATTTTTTCTACTTTCTAAATAATATAGGAAAGGGGTGTGAGAACTATACAAATCAACTAACTTCAAACAGAGTTTTAAGTCAGGGGCCTGCTACGTGCTGACCGACCCTCGCTGACTGGAGAGGCAAGCAGACCACTAAGAGCCTTTGGACAAAGAAAATTCCTGCAAAGACTGATTAAGAGCTCCTCACCTGTACCTTCCTGTTCACCACACCGTAAAGGGAGAACAGACCACAAAATACACATGGTAAAGGTTAAAGTTAATCCCAACGGTTTTTTCTACTCTGGTATGTTTCCCCATACCAGGAATGTTCCATAGAAACTGCAAACAGATAAAAGCTCAACCTCTAGAGATGGTTGGGGTCTCTCTTCCTTCTCTTATGAGGAGAGACCGCCACTCTATCTGTGAAGTGGCTTTTCTTGCTTGTCCTCTCTGCTCAATAAAACTTGCTTTTCTACTTTAACCCCTTGTCTGGCTCAAATCTTGAATTCTTTTCTGTGTAGCCAAGAACCCTCCCTCTGGCATCATAAATGTTTTATTTTCCTTTTGTTTTGATTCAAAGCAATATATTGGTGTTGTGGCAGGTTTAGCTCACTGGTTAGAGCATTGGCCCATGGACCAAAATGTTGATTCCTGGTCAAGGGCACGTATCTGGATTATAGGTTTGATCCCAGACACGGTCGGGGTCCTGTGGGCAGCAACCAATCGGTGTCTTTCTCTCGCATCGATGTCTCTTTTAGGCATAATTTTAGCCTAAATCAAGCCTCTGTGCCCCCCACCAAGGGTAATAAGCCTTGTGGAGGGAGAGCTGCCTGGAGGCTAGGTTGATGGGGTGGCGGAACCAGAGGGATGGGTACTTTTCGGCAAGTGGAAACAACTTAGGAATCAGGAGAAGACTCCCACTGTCCTTCCCCGCAGTGCTCAAGGCTGATCAGCTCTTTCTGGCCCACGCAGCTTCTGTGAGGCCCCTGACCAAGAGGCCTGGGTCACAGCTGCAGGACAGGGACGATGGCCACCAAGGTGCCTGCTATTTGACGCCAGAGGAGAATAGCATTAGGGCATCATCTTCTCAGGTTGAGAATCCCTCACCTCCTCCAGCTACTCCACCTCCTTGAATAAAGGGTCCCTTCTCAGGACCCAGACATCCTGATCCACCTCAGGCCCTCGAGAGCCCCAGGTTGAAAGTGAATGCTTGAGGGTGCAAAGTGGGATGTGCCCCAGAGTCTGCAGTTCTACTCCCCACCCCCACCCCTCCCAGGGGTGCTGAGCACCACACATAGCACCCGGTAGATTTATCTGGCTTTACCACCTGTAGGGCTTTGAGCAAGTCCTTCAACCATCAGAGCCTCGGTTCCTCTGCTGTAGGTTGGGGATCATAATAGCTCCTGGGAAATCAGCCAATAGGTACATAGCATGTTGGCAGAGTGCCAGCATACACTAACTGCCCTGTCGTTAGTGGGAGAGGTTGGTACTGTGATGCCAGGGCCAGGACCGGGGAGGGAAAGCCTGAGGGTCCTGCCAAGATGTGGATGAGACCAGGGTCCCTGTGCCCAGGAACAGTGCCAGGGCCAGAGGCCTGAGGATATGGAGTGGAGGTATCAGCCCCACCCCAGGGTGAGCCCGAAAACTTGGGCTCGAGCTGCAATCATCTTTCCTGTGCTAAGTGTGTCTGAGGACTCTGACCCTAAGAGCCAGCCCGGAAGTGGCAGCTGGAAGGTACCATGGAGCTGACCCTCATGATCATCCTGTTCTCCCTCCTGCAAGGAAGCCCTTCAGCTCTCCTATTCAACCTCTCCCCGACAAATGCCACAGCGATAAACCTGGACTCAGGTAGGACAAATATCAGGGTGGGAGACAGGCACTGCAGGAGAAAGAGCCTGGGTTTCAGGGGACAGATGAAGAGAGGTATGTAGTCCCAGCTCCGCCCTGGTAGCCTTGTACTTGGGTAGGTCCCCTAAGAAACCCAAATGTTGGGGCTGGGATCCACTCCCCCATACACAGCGCCCTCATGACTTCCACCAAAATCCTACTACCAGGAGCATTTTGTATCACATGCCCTGCCCTGCATTCAGACCCCCCTAGAGCCCCGGCCAAGCTGGTCTGGCCTTCTTTGTCCCCACTAAGCTGGGCTGAGCAATCCAGGCCCCCAGGTCTCACCTTCCCCAACTCAGCTGCTGTGCACCTCCCCCCAGGATCATAAGTCCTCCCTTAAAAAGAGGGTCCTGCATCAGAGGGAACAAAATGTCAGCTCACAAGGGGCAGGGATAAATGAGGGCGAGTCTGTAGGGTGAAGAGAGCACAGAGGGGACCTGGTATAACTCAGAACACTGCCTTACTCTGCAGTGTGTGGACGCCCACGTGCATCAGGCCGAATCCTGTCAGGGCAGGATGCCAAGCCGGGCCAGTGGCCATGGCAGGTCAGCCTGAGGGAGTATGGACAGCATGTGTGCGGGGGCTCCTTGATCACCGAGGACTGGGTGCTGACTGCAGCTCATTGCTTCGACCGGTGAGGATCTGAGCCATGGCCAGCTGGGACCTGTCCATTACCCCTCCCCAACACCCTCCCTTTTCTTTTAGAATAGAAGCCTGGGCAGGTGGCAGGTGAGGAATGTGTCCTCCTCGGGTCTTACTTATCCACTTAGGATTCCCCCAACCCCCAAGCTGGGCAGTGGAGAGAGAGTAGGGGGGGGAGACAGAGTCAGCACTGGACCTCCCCCAAAAAGTATTCATTTCCCAGAAACCAAAAGCTCCCATGTTAAGGTGTCCCTTGAAAATCCAAGGCCTCAAGTCCATTACTTACCAGCCGGGCAGCCTTTGGACAAGTGACTTCACCTCCCACCAAAAAGAGGGAAAAGTGGGCACCTTTCAGGGTTGCTTGTGGATTAAACAAGGTGCTTGTCATTGCTGGCATGTATTCCATTCACACACAAAAATCCTCAAATCAAGATTATCCTTAGCCCTTGCCCATTGGACCTGGGCACAGCCTCATGACCCCCTTGACCCCCTTGATTTCTGGTCCCAGAAGCCAGCCACTGTCTGCCTATTACGTGCTGCTGGGCACCATCTCCTCCTACCCTGACGCCAGCGAGCCCCAGCAACTCCGGGCTGTGGCGAAGTTCATCAGCCACCCAAGCTACATGCACATACACAGCAGTGGGGACATCGCCCTGGTGCAGCTGACCTCCCCGGTCATCTTCAGTGACCTCATCCTTCCAGTCTGCCTCCCCAAACCCAGAGACCCGCTGGGTCATGGCACCTGGTGCTGGGTCACTGGCTGGGGGAATATCAACATAAATCTACGTAAGGACATCCAGAGCTGGTGGGAGGGGTGCGGGTGGGCGTGACTCAGTGGAGGCTGGTCCTGACATGCTCCCTAGGGACAGATACACCTGCCACCACTCTCACTCAGGCTGAACATGGCACAGCCCCAGCCAATGCAGAAGCAGCTCACCACTCCAGACCCCACCTTGGGCTCCCCAATGCATCCTCCCAGCATCCAATAACCAAAGGATTAATGCCAGGCCCAGCAGAGGGCTCTGGGATGCTGGCCCAACAGGGGCCCAGACCATTCTGATGGGCTAGGGCCTGTGCCATCTATGTGTTTACCCATAGAATTCAACCATCACCCCTGTCCACACGGGGCTGGGTCAGAGCCTGACTTCCTGGCCTCATCCTGGCTGAGTGACCTGCATCAGCCTTGCCAGGTTGTGGTTTCCTCCTCCAGTAAGTGGAGATCTCAAGAGTGCTAATTTCATGCAGTCGATGTGAGGCTTGCATGGGAGGACATATTTTAGGCATTTCCAACAGGGCCGAGCAAGAGTGGGTTCTCAATATTTATTAGTAACTGTCATCATCATGGTCACCATTGTCGTCTTCGTCGTCGTCGTCATCATCATCATCATCATGTTTGCAATATCACCTCAGATTAGTGTCCTGGGGCTACCATGATAAATGACCACAAACTGGGTTGCTTAAAACAACAGGAATTCATTCTCTCCCAGTTCTTGAGGCCAGAAATCTGAAATCAAGGTGTCACAGGGCCTTCCTCCCTTCAGAAGCTCTCGGGAAGGCTCCTTCCTGTCTCTTTCAGCTTCTGGTGGCTCCTTGGTTGGTGGTTGCATCACTCTGCTCCCTGCCTCGGCCTTCACTGGGCCCTCTCCTTGTATGTCTCCCATGTCCCCTCCTTTTCTGTCTGTTAGAAGGACACTCTTACTCTAATCCAGTCTGACCTCATCCTAACTAATTACATCTGCAAAGCCTCTATTTCCAATCAAGGTCACATTCTGAGATTCCAGGTGGACATGAAATTTTGAGGGGGTACTATTCAACCCACTTTTGACCTGACCCTTGGAAAGCCAAGAAGAGTAGGGCTATTTGGTGGAAGTGACTTGACCACAGTCCACGGCCAGAGCCAGGCCCTGAAACCAGGTCTCAGCCCTTGCCTTGGCCCCCACTGTGTAGCCATCCCACTCTCCTGCCCGGGCACTGGGAGGGAGGCTGAGGGGCCAGCCCACCCCTGTGCACGCCCTACTTCGGGGAAGAAGAGAACGTGTCTTCCTGGTGTTTTGTGTGTTAAACACTGGCTCACCTTGTCACCCTGACATGTTCATTGGGGTTTCCTGAGCACAAAGGCAGGTTGCTGTTCCTCAGGAAGCAGGGAAGCAACATGCAGAAATGACTTCTTGTCATCAATCCGTCGAAATGTGGGAAAGCCAGTCGAGAGCTAGTAGACCATAGTGTCCCCTCTGAGCTCTGCCCTCTGCTCCCCACCCCAGCGCTCCCTCCACCCTTCACCCTGAAGGAGCTGCAGCTGCCCCTCATTGACACCCAGACCTGTGACACCTACTACCATGAGAATTCTGCCACCCCCAGCCAGAAGCCCATCATCCTGGACGACATGCTGTGTGCTGGCTTTGAGAGTGGCGAGAAGGACGCCTGCGGGGTGAGCAAGCACCCCCAGTGGGAGCCCCAAAGCACATGGGGGCAATGTTTTTTTTAAATACAAAGGTCAATTCAAAAATACAAAAAAGCATTCCTGAACCCTTTCTCCCTTTCAAATGTCATATAAATATTATCAGAACATGGAATACGTTGAAAGTGTGCTTAAGCAAACTGACATAGTCCTCTCCCTAAAGCTTTTCCTTTGAGGCTAGGAATTTATTTTTTCTTTCCTAAATATAACACTCAGAGGCCCCCCACAAAAGAATGATCTTTAAAAAAAAATTTTTTTTCTTTATTGATTTTTAGAGAGAGAGGAGAGGAGAGGGAGAGACAGATAGAAACATCAATGAGAAAGAACACTGATTGGCTGCCTCCTGCATGCCCCCCACCGGGGATCAGGCCCACAACCTGGGCATGTGCCCTGACCAGGAATCAAACAGGTGACCTCTTGGTGCATGGGTCTATGCTCAACCACCGAGCCACAGTGGCCAGGCAACACTCAGAGGCTTTGAGCTAATTTTCCTAAGGAGTAGGTTACGTCTGAGCTGGATTGGTCTTGTCTTTTTCTTTGATTGTTCTTGTTAGCAAAACATACTTTTTCTCCCATTGCCTCTTAGTATTATTTTATCTCATATTTTTTCATCAAAATGAAGCAAACAGTACTATTAGCAATACAGAAGTGCTCTTCCGAGGCCTACTCTGAAAAACACAGCTTTATGCAGAGAATAGGGTGTTCCCAATACATTGCTTGTTCCACCTGCCAGAGATGTCATCCCTAAATTCCAAAACCAGCCAACCCTGCTGCCTTCCTGAAACATCCAAGCCACAGATGCTTTGTCTACTAGGCCTGGTCAGCAGTACCGAAGGGAGGTTGGTGGGACTGGGCAGGGGGTGCTGTGAACCTCAACTTCCCCCCTGTGTAAGGAGGGCAGCTGGCCCTGAGCAGTCCAGCCCTCTGGCTCTATACTTCTGGACTTCTTCTTTCTCCCCAGGGTGACTCCGGAGGCCCCCTGGTCTGTGACATTGATGGTGTCTGGACCCAGGCTGGGGTAGTGAGCTGGGGCTCTGGCTGTGGCCTCCCCAAGAGGCCAGGTGTTTACACCAATGTCAGTGTCTACACCACATGGATTCTCAGCACAATCCAGAACTCAGCCCCAGATGACAGAAGCTTCTCTCCAAGCCCTGCTGGGATCTTTTTCGTTGCCTTATTGTTGTCCCTGGGGCTTGCCTAATAAAGCAGCTCAACCCTGAGACCTCGGTCCCCACATTTCAAATTCATGCCCTCACTCTGCTCCCTGCAGTGAGCAGCTTCTCACAGGGATTTGCCCCAAGCCCTCCCCAGAACACTGCCTTCCACCATCCATCAATCCTTTGTCCTCCAGGGACCTTCTCTGGCTCCTTCCCTTCAGAAGTCTCCCCACTGCAATACCCCCACATCTCTTCCTCTTCAGACATTTCATATGTCTCCCATGGGCACTAAGCCACCCTCTCGCAATCCCTGCCAGCCTGTGGACCGCTTCACCCCACCCCAGGAACAGATCCTCGTGTTCCCTGCTTCTTGCCCACTATCCATGGCTGAGTTCCAGCATGTGCCCAGGCTCAAGGATTCCTTTGGGGGTTTCTGGGACTCTTGGACCTGAGGTTTCCAGCCCCCTGTGCTGGGCTGGTCCTTTTGCAGGCATGTCTGTCTGAAAGCAATAAAGATGACCTGGCAGAGGGCCATACCTTTTGCAGGCGTCCTCCCCATATCTTGGGGGCTGGGAGAGTGCGAAAGGATCTCCCAGTAGCTCTGAGAGATGCACATTATTATTTCCATTTTTCAGACAGGGAAAATAAGGGCTGCAAGCTGCAGGTCTTGCCCGAGCCCACTGTCCCTAGCAGCTCTGTCACCACACTCAATGGGTAGCAGAGCAACACATCTGGGAGGTCCTAGAGTCAGAGCAGGGGGTCAACCCCAGGGTCACGCGTAGACCTGGGGGGGAGTATTCAATCTCAGTGCCATGGGCAGACCTGGGGGTCATGGGCAGGGCTGAGGGTGAATCCACATCACCCTGGGCATAAATGGCAAAGGCTCAGGCCAGGCTGAGCTTGCTGTGTATCTCTCCCTCTTCTTCTGACCTATCTCTTCAGGGACGCCTGGGAACCGGCTGGAGATACGTCAGCTGGCAGCTGGAGGAGGGAGCACAGGCCTGGGACCTCAGGCAAAGGCTAGGCGGGTGTGCGAATGGGGGACCCTGTAGACCACTTCACAGGGCAGAAGAGACAGGAGGGAAAGGCAGGTTGAGATGCTTTGGGTTGGAGCCTCAGCCTCTGTCCTAAGACAACCCCAAACCCTCAACCTAAGCCTGGTTATCTCACCCATGGCTTAGTGGAGTGGTCACACCCTTCCACAGCTCTCACCTCCTCCTCTGGGGCAGCATGGCATGGGCCACCCACCCTCTACAGCCCCCGCTTTGGAGTCCATGGGCACTCCTGTCGGGGTGCTGCTGCTGGTGCAGCTGTTGGTGCGAGTCCCAGCTTGGAGGGACTCCCAGGAGCCGATGCTGGGTGACTTATCACTGTGAATTCCATGATAACCCTGGAGGCATTCAGGACACAGAGAGAGCTACCAGGCACAGCCTTCCTGGGACCCCATACAGAGTCACTGGTCACAGGAACACTGGGACAGACAACCTAGTGGGATCTCTCTCCCATTCTGGTGATTTCCTCCCCCCAGAACCTGGGGAAAGTAAGTATGCGAAAGATGGATTCAACTTTCAAGACTGAATCCAGAGGAGGAGGATGAGAAGGGCTGAGGCCTGCCACCAGGGGCAGTGGGGACTAGCCTAGCCGCCTCAGGAAGAGTCAGGACCCAAGGCCATCATTTCTTACAAGTCTTGTGAGGGATCTCCCTTCCTGGGCCAGCCTAACAGTCCAAGCCCACAACGGGCCTCAATGAAGACTTGTTAGTGTGCTTTCGTGGGAATCCTGGCTGAGGGCCAGGTGCTTGATCCTTCCTAGAAGGAGTGGGTAGAATAGGGGGCAGCCAGAATCCCAGGGTTGCAGGCAAGAAAGGGATTGTTTAGGTGCATAAGTTCCTGGGGATGTGGTTGGGGAGAAACTCAAAGCTGGGGCGCTGTGAGGTCAGATGTTCCCCAAAGCCCTTTGACCCAGAGAGGTCAAGGTTAGAGAACGTGGCAGCCAGGGTTCCGGTCCCCCACAGGGGGCGCTTCGGCCGGGCTCTGGAGCAGGCAGAAGCAGAGGGGGCGCCAAAAGGCAGAAGAGGAGGCCATGGGCTCTCAGGTCGTGGTGTTGCTGCTGGTACAGCTGTTGGTGCGAGTGGAACTCGACATGCTGGGTGAGCTCAGACCGAAAACGCCCGCCGACCTAGGGGTGATGGGAGTGGGATGGGGGGCATGGAGACCGAGGGGAGCTCACTTTCTTTTCTCCCCCTAGGGTGGTCGGAAGAGGACACGCTGTTTGCAGGTGACGCGCCCAGGACGCTCGCTTCCCTGCGCAATGCACCCGGGCTAGAGTGCAAAGTCGCCTCATCTTTTCATCTCTTTCTCCCCAGGTTTCGAGAACTCGTCGTTGCTTGCATGTAACTGATGGGCCCCTGGAGGGGGGGGGAGGGGCGGGCGCCTGCAGACCACGTGGGGCGGGTCCCCAGCGTCCTCCTTTCCCTTGGCTGCATGACCCCAGGATGCGCGTGGTTTCCTGGGGAGCCCCTTCCCTTGGCGCTCCACTGTGGGCGAGGGTGGGCAGATGGGCCTGTCTCCTGCAGCTGAGCCCAGTATCCGTCTGTCGATCCCAGGGCCATGTGGCCGACGAGCCGTGGGGTCTCGTGTGGTGGGTGGAAAGGACGCGACGCTCGGGCGCTGGCCTTGGCAGGGCAGCCTGCGCATATGGGGTTTCCACACTTGTGGGGCGAGCTTGCTCAACCGGCGCTGGGTGCTCTCAGCAGCCCACTGCTTTGAAAGGTGAGTCTGGGAGTGGTGGCCCATTGAACAGGTCCCTGGGTCTGCACCACTCACCTTATACACGGATGGACCGTCCTGTTCTTCTGAGCCCCAGGCCCCGCTGCAGCTGGTCACACCCATAGTTCCCAATGGTGCTCCTGCAGGGAAGCCAGTTCAATTTTTTTCAGAAGTCTTCTAGAACATTCCTGTGCACATTTGTGTATCTTGTTCTTTTCTCTTTCCTGTTCTCTTTTTCCCAAATGGCACTACTAGCCGTCACCTTCCTCATCCCAACTCCAGGTGGAGGTGTACCACAGGTGGCAGGAAGGGGCTGGGGTGGGTGAGTGCTGGGCACGGAGCCCGGCCTGGGCAGTGGCCCCTACGGCTGTTTTTTTGTTTTGTTAATCCTCACCTGAGGATATTTTTTCATTGGTTTTTAGATAGAATAGGGGGAAGAGGGCAGAGAGAGAGAGACATCGATGTGAGAGAGACACGTGGATTGGCTGCTGCCTGGGGCTGGGGATCAAACCTGCAACCCAGGAACATGCCCTTGACTGGGAATTGAATCTGCGACCCTTTGGTTCGTGGGCCGATGCTCTAACTGCTGAGCCCCACCTGCCAGCACCCCTAAAGCTGTTTTGATTCCACTCAGCTGAGCGGTCCACTTTGACACCTCTGCACCTGCTCATTCTTTTTTTAGGATAGCTCTGAGAGGGGACAGGCTGGTTAAGTGACTTGCCAGAGCAGACCACAGGGGGAGGTCTGACCTGCCCCCAGCTCTCAAGTCCCCAGGTTTTGAGGTGGTGGTTTTGGCTTCTCTGGGCTCTCAGAACTCTTGGGAGCAGGCCCAGGTGTGCCCTGGTGGCTCCCCCTCTGATAAGGCTTCCTGACTGCTCTCTCCTCTCTGCCAGCTACCGGGAGCCCTATCAGTGGTCAGTCCAGTTTGGCGAGCTGTCTGCCTCACCGTCTATCTGGAACCTGAAGGCCTATCGCAACCGTTATGGGATAGAGCAGATCTTTCTGAACCCCAAGTATCTGGGTGGTTCAACTTATGACATTGCCATGCTGAAGCTGTCCTCGGCTGTCACCTATAGTCATTACATCCAGCCCATCTGTGTCCTGGCCTCTTCTACTGAATTCCAGGACAGGAATGACTGCTGGGTGACCGGCTGGGGGAACATCCAAGAAAGTGAGGGTAAGGCTGGGAACAAGTGCTGGGTCTGGGGATGGGGAGCAGGGGCATGACCCTCCACCCCATTCCAGCTGCACCAGCCCCACCCTAGTCTCCGCATGGCTGGGACCCTTTGTGTGCTTGCTCAACATTCTCTTCCCACCTGCTGTTGACTCCTGCCTCCCTGAGAGGGCAGGACTTTCTATACTGACACTCAGTCCGCACCCCCCCCCCCCCCGAGACTGTGAGCCAGAAGCTAGTGGTGAGAGGGAGACCAGCTTGACCCAAGCTTACTCCCATCCTACAGGGGTGTGGGGGTGAGACGGGAGAGCATGTCAGAAAGGCCTCAGCCTGGTGCCCACCCCACCCCCAGGTATCCAATCTCCCCACTCTGGCTCCTCAATACCTTCTTTATCTATTCAAGTTGGCCTACCCTTCTGGAGTGCTGAGCCCATTTCTCTATCCTCACAATTTCAAGCTATCCTCCAACTTTGGCTCAGCAGGAGGTCCTTGAGCCAACACAAGCAGCCACCTGCTAATCTCACACCATGAATCCCCAGAAACCGCAGGGCACAGCCTTCCCCAGGTGCCTGGGGTAGGGGAGGCACAGGCCCTCTGCCTGGACTTCCCCTTATACTGCTCCCTGGACTCCTGCCTCACCCTTAACAATAGTAATAACAACAGAGGAAGCTCCTGCCTGCACACCGTGCCTAGCACTGTTCTAGGCTCTAGGGACTCAGGAGTGAGCAGGGTACCATTTATCTTCCTTCAGGAGCTTACCTGCAAATGAGGCTGGGAATATTTTTACACCTAGACGCTGACAAGGGTATGGAAATTGCCCAAAGTCCCAGAAGGAGTCAGTAGAGAAGCTAGGGCTCTCCCTACATCACACATCTGGAATTGGCAGAGGGGATAGAGGAGTCAACACGACCTGCCTTCCTCTAGAGTCAGGGTCCTTTCCTTTCCCCTGGAAGGGACTGAATAGAGTGTCTTGCTATAGACCTCCCTGGCCCCAAAGGGCCACATGGTGTGAGCCAGGCAGACGCTGCTCCCTCCCTGGCCCAAGGCTCACAGGTAGTCACATCCAGCCCCAGGCTCCACACTCATTCTCACAGGTGGCAGGTGGCAGGTGACTTCTGGAGCCTCCCTGCCTGGTGTAAAGCTTAGTTCTGCCATGTGCTAGCTGGAAGACCTTGCACAAGCACTTCATCTAACTGTGCCTCAACTTCCTGACCTGTAAAATGGAGTAATAACAGTCCACACCTCATTGGGTAGCTCTGAGGTTGAAAAGTATTCACACAGAGGGTTTAGCAGAGTGCCTGGCAGACAAGAGGCTCTGCTGACACGTCAGCTTTTGGTGTTATTGTGGTCACTATCCTCTGCCCAATAAGGCAGTGATCTCAGCCCAGACTTAGGAATTGGATGGACCTGGGTTCATGTCAGGCTCTGCCATTTCTCAGGTGCATCTTTCCTTACCTGAAAATGGGTCACGATTGTGCTGCAGCCTGGGGGTGCTGTGGGAGCACTAAGAGTACATAGGAGCCCTGGCTGGTTTGGCTCAGTAGTCAGACTGTCGGCCTGCGGACCAGAGGTTCGCGGGTTTGATTCCTGGTCAAGGGCACGTACCTGGGTTGCAGGTTTTATCCCCAGCCCTGGTTTGGGTCGTGTGGGAAGCAACCAATTGATGTGTCTCTCTCACATTGATGTTTCTCTATCTCTCTCCCTCCCTCCCTTCTGCTCTATCTAAAAATCAATGAGAAAATGTCCTCAGGTGAGGATTAATTAAAAAAAAAAAAAAAGTGCATAGGAAAGCTCTTGGCTCAGGCTCTGAAATGTATTCATCCTAAAACATCTCAGCTGTGTTAGCCTCCTCCCCTGTGCATGCAAAGGTCTCTCTCCACTGGCTCTGGCAGGGGCTGTCACCTGCATGTTGCATACAAAGAAACTGAGTATCAGGGAGGAGCTGTAACAGCCTGTCCAGCAGAGGACTCATCAAAGCACTATGGGTACCCCAGGGACCCTGCCCTCCCCTGGCCCCAGCCCCTGCCCTGTCATAAACACCATTTCTCCCAACCAGATGCAGAGGAGAGGCTCAGGATGCTGTTTTTCTCTGTCCCCTCAACTCCTATGTAGGGCTGCCGTATCCCTACACCCTCCAGGAAGTGCAGGTTGGCATCATCAACACCACCATGTGTAACTACCTCTACTCACAGCCTTATTACCGCCAGACCATCTGGGGAGACATGGTTTGTGCTGGTGATCCTCAAGGCACCAAGGACGCCTGCTTCGTGAGTGTTCTCCCCACCCCAACCAGGACCTCTGGGTCCTAATCTCTCACCAACCCAGCCCCAGGACTGAGAGCCACCTGTATCATTTGGTCCTCATGGCAACCCAAGGGTTTGAGACTATTGCCCCACTTCACAGATGCAGAAACTCGGTCACTTCCCGGGGGAGGAGTAAGATTTGTACCCAGTCTGCCCAGCCCAGTCTGCCCAGCTCCACAGCCCTTCCTGCTCTCCCTACTCCTCTGCTAACCCCTCCTATCCTGCCCCAGGCCATGCTCACTCATTCTGCTCCCCAGGGAGACTCAGGAGGACCCTTGGCCTGTGAAAAGGAAGGGCTGTGGTATCAAGTTGGAGTCGTGAGCTGGGGAATAGGCTGTGGTAGGCCCAACCGGCCCGGTGTCTACATCAACGTCAGTACCCACTACCAGTGGATCCGGACCCTGATTTCCCGCAGCAGTATTCACAGGCCACAGCTCTGGCTGCTGCTGCTGCTGCTCCTCCTCTGGATGGCCCCACTCCTGCAGCCAGCCTGAACCCAACAGAGCCCCGAGAGTCAGGGCTGTCTGCTGCACCGGGCCCAGGCCCCTTCTGTCCTGTTTCTAATAAACATATTTGCATATTCTAGTGGATGCTTGAACATTCTATGGACTCAGGTGGCTTTCTGGACACCCTCATGGTCACCTGGGTCCTGTCCACCCCAACACCACTCCTTAACTCCTAAATCTCCACCCATCTGTATTATGATGGGTTTGGGTTGCAAACAGCAGAACCTTCTTGGGTTAGCTCAATCAGAAAGATAATTTATGGAAGGACATTGGTAGCACCAGGGTACCTGGGAGCTCAGAAGACTGGAGTGGGGGTACTGGGAGGAAATGTCCCCAAACACCCCCGTGCTTATGCCAGTGACCCCATCACAGACACCAGGTGCTCCTGGTCTTACTGCAGTCCCCCAAAGGCTGACCTAGGACCAGGACTGAGGTGCAGGTAGTTTATTTGTGAGGTAATAATAAGAAGCCCCAGTAAGGAGTGGGGAAACTAAGGCAGAGAGAGAAGAATCGACATTTTTTCTGAAAGAGGAAATGACTGTGTGGGGCCCTCTGAGAAACCATGGGGAATGTGCCCTAGCACTGGACCCCTAGAGGACAGGGGTGCTGGGTGTGGGCATGCCTCTCCTGACCCCCATGGGATTCTACCGATGTGATTAAATTAAGGACTCGAGATGGGAGATTTTCCTGGATTATCCAGCGGAGCCCCATGTAATCACAAGTGCTCTTAAAACTGGAAGAAGGAGTCAGAAGAGGAAGTCTGAATGATGTGATATGAAAATGACACAACCCACTATTGCAGGCTTTGAAGACAGAGGAAGGGCCACGAGCCAAGGACTGAGGGCGGCCTCTAGAAGCTGAAAAAGGTGAAGTAATGGGTTCTCTAGAGTCTCCAGAAAGGAATGCGGCCCTGATGACACCTTTATTTGAGCCCAGTGACATACTTGTCAGAATTCTAGCCTACAAACTATAAGACAATAAACATGTTGCTTTAGAACACTGAGTGTGTGGTAATTTGTTACAGCAGCAATAAAAAAAAAAAAAAGTAATACATTACGTAAGCCTGCATTCCTGCAAGTCCAGGGTGAAGATTCAGAAAACCGGAGATTCAGAAGACAAAAACAGTGAAATCAGTGGGACGTGAAGAGATTCGAAGATGACAATGTGGCAGGACCAGAAAGCAATCAGATGAGTAAGTCAGCAGGCTTCAGGCTGTGAAATGGAATGGAATGGATTAGAAAAATAGAATAAACAAGAAACTGCAAGAAAAAAAGACAATCAGAAATGTTGGGAGTGAAGGAGTCAGGACTATGCAACAAACTCAAGGTCCAAAATAAAACACTATGTCCTCCAGCTTCTAGCCATGAAATGGCCAGGCTGACCCAGCCCTGACTGGGAGAGCAAGGTCGCATCAGATTCACCAGGGACCTAACATGAGGTGGAAGTGGGAGAGGGTTTGGGGTTCAGAGGGAACTTGAAGACAGAAGAGTTGAGAGAGGGAGCCCCCTAGTGGTATCCACCCGACAGCGCACAACTCCCTGGTATGTCAGAATGGGAATCTTGACTAGTGCAGGCATCCCAGGTGACTGCACTCACTCCCAGCTGGCTGGAGAGGTTCATGTTAGAGATCCTCAATGTTCTGGGGAGACAGGGAAGCTCCCCATGGGGCCAGAATAAGCCCCTGGGGTTAGGAAGCAGGAGGGAGTAGGAAGGTCTTGGGAGGTGGGCAGCAAGACCCAGGCATATAACCAGCCCTGTTTGCTTAGGCCCAGGAAAGGACAAGATCCCTACACTGATCCTTTCCTAGGGAACAGCACTGGAACCTGGGTCCTGGCTTGGCTGGGAACCTGTAGGGCCAGCAAGGGCTGGACTCAGGATCATCTGAGGCAACACTAGGAAGGCAGGCCCAGATCAGTGGCAGGATTGGGTGGGGGCACCCAAGGCATGGCTGGGGGAGGAAAACAGAACAGCTGACTGGGCCACCCATGGCCCAAGGGGACAGGGGACCCAGACTCGGAGCCCCGGGCCCAATGCAGGCCTTGTTGTGGAAATGAGGGTAGAATGGCGGTGGGGAGTGCAATCCTGTCTTCCTGGAGCTCATTACTCACGAGTAACCCTAATAGACCTGTGCCTGCCAGCCTGCCTTCAGGAACACCACCTCGTCATTGCGGCAACAGCCAGTCAACAAATAAATGGACCAAACCAAGAAATATTTATACCTTACCCTTCCTCCAGATTCTCAGGCAGATTAGCTGCAGGCTGGGCCTGAATGGGAAAGAAGAGATGACCTGGGCGGGTGGGTCGGTCCTCTGGGCCCCTCTACTGAGCAGTGTGGGGCTGGTTCTGGCCCTTAGGAGATTCCTGAGGTGCCCCCTGGAGGCCTCATCTTCCCTGACCCTCCTGGTAGGGGGTGTTTTCCACATACCTGGGGTCACAGGTCTCTGCTTCTGCCACACTGCTGTAGGGTTTGGACAGCACCCCTCCTGGCTCTGGGAGGAAGTCCTCACGTCCTGGGGACAGTCAGAAAAGGAGACACCACCTGGTATAAAGAGAATAAGGATGGTGCTGCCCTTGGTCTGGCTGCCTCCTGCTTCAGGAGGAATTCCCTGGACCCTTCTATTGTGCACCCACCCCCCCTTGAAGGAGCAGCGGGCTGAGCCAGCCATCCCACTGTTCCCACCTCACACTGGCCGTCCCTCCCTCACACCTGATCCCCCTCAGCATCTGCCTCTGGAGAACCTCAGAAACAAGTGGTCATCCCTTTTTCCTCTAGGGACACCCTCACTTATCTAAAGAAACAGCTCTCTGCCCTGGCCGGTTTGGCTCAGCGGTTAGAGTGTCAACCTGCGGTCCAGAGAGACCCGGGTTCGGTTCCCAATAAGGGTACATACCTCAGTTGCAGTTTGTCCCCAGCCCTGGTTGAGTTGTGCGGGTGGCAGCCACTCGATGTGTCCCATTCATGTTGATGTTTCTCTCTCTCTCTCTCTCTTCCTCTCTCTCCCTCCCACTCTATCTGAACAACAACAACAACAACAACAACAAAAGGAAAAATGTCCTCAGGTGAGGATAAAAAAAAAGAAAGAAAAGAAACAGCTCTCTCAGGCTGTCAGAAGACCCCGCGGGTGCCCTGTGGGCATTATTTGAATTTAGACGTGTCCTAATCTATATAACCAGACAGGGAGACTGCCTAACTGTCTTCCAAAGTGACTGTACCAATTTTGCGTTCCCACCAGCAATGAATGAGAATTCAACTTCATTTTTTTTATATCTAAAAATTTATACCTACCCTATAGACTGTTGTGAAAATGAAATGAGTTAATACATCAAGTACTCAGATGTATACCTGAAACAGAGTAAGCACTATGTATATGCTAGCTGCTACCATCATTATCATCATCTGAGTCTAGCCGGCAGGATTTTGAGAGGAAGAGAGCTCCCAACTCCTGAGGCCCCAGCATAAAAAACCGAGCCAAGATGACCACCATACTCCCCCTTCTCCTGACTGATCCTAAGACCTCCCAGCTCTCCTCCTCATCTATGAATCCTCTTCAGCAGTGGTTTCAGTGGAACCTCATTTCCAAGTGAAGTTAGTGGACTTTATTTGTAAAAGGACTCTAGGATCACAGATTTTTGGGAAAGTTAAATTCGTTTCTTCATTGCAGGACTTTTCGGTGACTTTGATATACTAAAATGCATCAGGAATCTGTAAGAGGAAATATAGTGGGCAGAATTCCGCAAACTTATTGACCACGGAACCCTGGTTTTGGAGGAATTTCATAAGGGACTTGTGAGATGATGCCCCATGGTCTCTAGGGCCAACCTGGATCTTCACGATTCCCTTGGTCTTTCCCTCTTGTGGGATCCCTTGATCAGACATTCTCTGTCTTCTCAGGTGGATTCTTCTTCAGTAAAAGCACCTTCCTTTCAGGACCTGCCCCTGCCATGTGCCCCATACAACAGAAGGGGGCGCCAGTGAGCTGAGACGGCTCTGCTCAGGTGCTTATCTCCAGGTTAGAAAATGGCACGGAGTCCTGGGTCCTCACTGGATATTTACTAAATAAAGCAGTTATGTAAAAATGCAGGTAACTTAAGGTGACTGAAGCTATGCTTATTTCCAATCTATGTGGTGATGACCCCAGCCCTCTGCCTCCCTGTCCCCATCATCCCATTTCAGTCTCCAGGCTGAGCAGCCTCACTCTGCAGTCCTTCTTCACTGGTGTCTCCCTTTCTCTCCACCTCTAGGAGGTCTTTCCCTTTCTGAGTCTATGACCAGGTGCAAAGCCACGTATCCAGATCATCTACCTGCAAAAGAAGCTCATATTCCTTTTAAAGTGAGAAGTGGATCATGGCTTGAAGAAGAACTTGCACACACCCTGTCTTTCTCAGTCTGATCACACCGCTGCCCTGGACAACTGTTTAAGATAATGGGAGAGCCCTGGCCAGTATGATTCAATGGTTATGTTGTAGACCAACGAGACAGACCAGACTCAGACTCCGAACTGGGTTCAAATTAAGAGAGCTTTATTAGCCACACAGCGACTGTCCCATCCTGCGCAGAGGAGAGAGCAGCCCCAAGCTCAGGGGGAGGGCTGCTTAGATAGTTTTCTTAGCCCCTGTTAAGAAATTGGGCTAAGGGTCTGCGAGCAAGCAAACATGTACAGAAATGGATATCTGCGGTTAGCCATTATGTCTGAGGGGTAAGCAGTTCTATTTGCACAATACAGTGGTCAGGTCCGGCTGATGCCTATCTCCTTCCCTCCTGCCTAGTTCCTGTAATCCTCTTAGGGTCCAGGGCAAGGTCTACCAAGTGGGAATTTTTTTTTTTTTTTAATAGTAAGAACATTTTATTTTATTTTTATCCTCACCCGAAGACACTTTTCCATTTTTTTTTTTCAGATAGAGTGAAAGGGAGAGAGAGAGAGAAACATCGATGTGAAAGGGACATATCAAGTGGCTGCCACCCACACGACCCAACCAGGTCCAGGGACAAACTGCAACCGAGGTACGTGCCCTTAGTGGGAACCGAATCTGGGTCTCTCTGGACCACAGGCCGACGCTCTAACCGCTGAGCCAAACCGGCCAGGGCCCAAGTGAGAAATTTTTAACTACAAGTTTTCACAGTACTGTAGCTGTATGTTCTTTTGTTTTATTGTCCTATTGTCTGTCCTTCACATTCCCCACTGGTCTTGGGGCTAATTCAAATCCTTGAATCTAGATAAGTTTCTTCAGTCTCTTCTGCCGTGGCTAGTCTCTGGTAAGGAGTGCTCAGGACCACGAGCTTCACAGTCTGAATGCGTTCCTTGATGAACTGAACTATGCGATTGATTATAATAGGACTGCACGTCAGCATCAGGAGTAAGAGGGTGAGGGGACCAGCCAGGGAAGTTATGAGGGTAGTGAGCCAAGGGCACCAGGTGAATAAATTCTCATACCAATTAGTGGAGGCTGATTGGGCTTTCTCCCGTTCCTGTAGTACTGTCCGATTCCTGATGGAGTCTGTTGTTTCTCCTGTCGTCCTGTTTGTGCCGATCCTATGTAGTATGGAGGTGAGGGGTTTAGGCAGAACCAACAGATTCGGGTTTGGTTAGGGTTGGTCTTCTGCTTAGAGGATACCATTTGCCAGAGTCCACAGAGAACCATATCGAGTCCCCGGGCTGGAATGGGTGCATAAGGTCCAAGGTGGGCACAGGAAGGGCGTCACAGACGAGTTTGTGGACAGCTTTCAGGGCGGACTGCAGGGCCTGAAAGAACTGTAAGAGGGTGAGGGGGAGCAGAGTGGTCCAGTTTCCACCGGTTTTTATTTTTATTATTATTATTTATTTATTTATCCTCACCTGAGGACATTTTTCCATTTTTTGTTCAGATAGAGTGGGAGGGAGAGAGAGGAAGAAAGAGAGATAGAAACATCGATGTGAAAGGGACACATCGAGTGGCTGCCACCCACATGACCAACCAGGGCCGGGGACAAACTGCCACCGAGGTACGTGCCCTTAGCGGCAACCGAACCCGGGTCTCTCTGTACCGCAGGCCGATGCTCCAACCGCTGAGCCAAACCGGCCAGGGCTCCACCGGTTTTTAAAGTAAATTTGGTTAAGGTTTCCTTTAAGGTCCTGTCTTCCTGCCTTAATCTTTCTTTATCTTGCATAGACCCTCTGTGTCTTTCCTAGTGCTTTCCCTGACGTAACCTGGGAGCTTGCTCAGTCTACCTGCGGTCTGCACATTGCCCAGCTTTCCTTCTCCTCCTCCCTACTCAGATCCACGTTCCTGCTTCTCTCTGCCGTCCCCCTTTCCCTGTGACTTTACTGGACATAACCTGCCTCTCAGGAGTTCAGTAAGCTTGGTGTAACCTAAGTGGGTAGTCTGGTGCAGCTGGTTGACTAAAGTCCGACCTAAGGCTTCTGGGACTAACAACCTCCCATCAGGCAGTGTCCATCATCCATTGATTCTGGTCTATAGCAGATTTTCCTTGCCCCATCGGAGAGCCTGGATTAGGGCTATGAGTTCAGGCCATTGGGCTGAAGTTCCCCTACTTAATGACTGAGACCAAATGACATGGTCCAGAGTTACTACTGCTGTCCCAGCATACCTGATTTCTTCCTGGACATAGCCGCTCCCGTCCATGAACAATACCTCATCTGATGATGGCAGCGGGACATCCTTGAGGTCTGACCGGGCTGTCTGCACGGTACTGATTGCCTCCAGGTAGTCCTGTAGAGGTTTCTCCAGGTCATCATATAGGAGGTAGGCTGGCAGGATTGATGGCCAACGTCTTCTAGAACTTGATGTGGGCTGGCCTGGAGTGGCAGTGGCCAGCATTTGAACAGTCACTGGAGAAGATCACGTCCAAGTAGGGGATATGGGCACTCCAGCATGGCCAGAAATGAATGAGTCACAGTATTTCTCTCATGGTCCATAGCCCTCTTTGAAGTCCACGGGTAGGTTGGGGCCCATTGGCCCAGTCAGGACTGAGTCTGCTGCACCAGTATCCTCTACACCTGATTTAGTCCTAGTCTTTTCTATCCCTAATTGGGACCTAGGCCTGCCATCCTGACCCTTCCTAGGGTGATCCTTCTCCGAGGGCCATGTTTCCCTTAAGGCTGCTCCTACCACCTTTGCTAATTCAGCCAATTGGGCCAATAGGCCTAACAGGAGAACACGGTGAAAAGTGTCCAAGGAACCCCGACAGTATTTGGGTCCCACGGTGGGCAGAGGAATGGGAACATTTCCTCTGACCCCAGGTTTACAAAAGGACACAGGAAAGGGGAGCGTCGTCCTAGCGCGCAAGTTTACACAGGGCAGTGTTTTTCTTTCTTTCTTTTCTTTTCTTTTTCTTTTTCTTTCTTTTTTTTTTTTTTGTGGTACATGCCCCTAGCAGGAAATGAATCTGGGACTCTCTGGTCTACAGGCCGAGCTCAACCACTGAGCCAAAGTGGCCAGGGCACAGGGCAGTGTTTTTCAACTCTCCAAGAGCACTTCACGGCCTGCGCCTGGGATCCCTGTTTTCAAAGTTCAGAGAAGCCTGTTGGAAACTTGCTGCTGCCAAACCTGGGGTGGCGGACAGATGAGCCCCTTGGGCTGGCACCAAGGAACATGCCCCTTCTGTGGCTTGGCTGCCGTCCCCGGGGAACCCTGTGGGCCTGTGTGTCTGTTTGCCTGCCGCCCCGTTTCCCAGGATGAGGGGCTCTCCACACCGACCCCAGTCCCAAAGCGCGGCACCGTGCAGGACACACAGAGCAGCCCACCAGCAGGGACGGCCCCTGAAGCATAAATTAATCTGTTAACTGCCTGTAGCAACCAAGCTACAAAATCTAGATATGGCTCTTCAGGCCCTTGTCTGATGGATTTAAGATCTAGCGAATTTTTTCCTTTTGTTGGGAGCTCTTTCCAGGCCTACAAAGCACAAATATTAATCACAGCTGTAGTGGAAGACGGTGGGGGAGTTTTTAAGGACTCATAGCCTTCCTTGTCTTTCCTCAAGTCTTTTACTACACCTTGCTTCCCCACCTTTTTGTTTTCCACACAGGAGCACGGCAATCTCTAATAAGGGCCCAAAGAGTATATGTTTGGGCCAGAAACTTGTTCGGGCCTTTAGCTGTAACTCTGCCTCGCAGACACTGCCCTATCTTTGCCCAGGTTTCTCTTGGGGCCCATTTGGGGGCCCACTATCAGTATATGTGCCCTAATCAGAACCTCCCTCAAATCCTTCTCTAAGAATGTTTCAAATGCAACCCAATGAGGTCTTCTGGGCACTAGGGCTGCTATCCATGACTAGACCAACCATAACAAAGTTGAGGGAGACACAGTAGGGAGGCAGATGAGGACAAAAACAAGAGGACACACAAGACAAACTTTTGCTTACAAACATCGTGGAGCACGGTCACTCACACACAATTACATTCACACAGTCACACTCACACACCATTTATCCTCACCCGAGGACATTTTTCCATTTTCTGTTCAGACAGAGTGGGAGGGAGAGAGAGGAAGAGAGAGAGAGAGAGAGAAACATCGACGTGAAAGGGACACATTGAGTGGCTGCCACCCGCACAACCCATCCAGGGCCGGGGACAAACTGCAACCGAGGAACATGCCCTTAGCGGGAACCGATCCCAGTTCTCTCCGGACTGCAGGCCGACGCTCCAACCGCTGAGCCAAACCGGCCAGGGCTTCGTTTAAATTTTGTTCTAGAAATTTTCTATCCTGAGTGGCGCCTATGCCGCTTGGGAGGTGATCAGTCTCCCCTTCCACCCCAGTGGTGGGTTTGAATGAACAGAATTTGCCAGATTTGAACCAAAATTTGCCAGATTTGAGCCCCACCTAACGTCTTAGGGGGATTCCCAGGAGAGGAGAGGCTGCGCCGCGTCCGGCCCTCTCACTCTCTTCCAGATGGACCGGTCACCCAGAACACTCCTCCAGAGGCTTTACCAGGTCTCCTTTCATCTTTTTTTTTGGGGGGGGGGCGGGGGGAGTCTTAGCATCTCCCGGACGTTTGTCAGAAACCCAAGTAAGATCTTCGGGGCCCTGGAACTCAGGGAGTGCCTCCCCTCAGATCTGTAGGGGTTTGCAGGCTGGATCGGGAGAGGCAGTCCGTCCTAGGCGTCTAGCACTTGGTGTAGCAAAACACCAGGGAATCACACTGGTGTTGGGGTCCCATTTGGGTCTGAGAGTGGGGAGGCGGGTCTCTAGGTGAGCCGGATTTGTGACAGGTTGGCCGTCTGGCCCAAGAACCATTTTTTGCTGCTTCTCTGTAAATCCTGTCCCTCTTCTTGGAGGTGAACAGGACCTGCAAAAGCTGTTGACAGTCATCCCAAGTGGGCTGGTGGGTGTGGAAGACTGTCTCTAGGAGAGAGATTAAACCTTGGGGTTTATCAGAGAAGGAGGGCTTCTGTTGTTTCCAATTACACAGATCGCTAGTCGAGAAGGGGACACAGACCATGAAGGGCTGATTCTGGTCTCCACCCGGTGGTGGAGCAACCTGAGGGAGGGGCAGGCTGGCAGCCGAGGAGTCTGGCGCCTGCGGAGGGTTATAAGGGTGCAGCCACGTGTATGGGAAGGACTGAGCAGCTGAAGGGCTTCAGCCTCTCTGGCAACGGCAGCGGTGGGTGGCGGAGGCCGATAAGGGGGTGGCCCCAAAGAGTCAGTGAGGGGGTTTTCTGGGGGACCTGAAAGAACAGGATAAAGCCTTTGGGAGGGAGCAGGAGCCGAGGGCTTCTGAGGCTTCCGCAGAAGCTGGGCAATAATATTTCCTATTAGGGCATGAACATTTCTTTCTTTCTTTTTTTTTTAATCCTCACCCGAGGACATTTTTCCATATTTTATTCTGATAGAGTAGGAGGGAGAGAGGAGAGAGAGAGAGAGAGAGAGAGAGAGAGAGAGAGAGAGAGAGAGAGAGAAGCATCAACGTGAAAGAGACACATCGAGTGGTTGCCACCCACACGACCCAACCAGGGCCAGGGACAAACTGCAACCAAGCAGGAACCGAACCCGGGTCTTTCTGGACCGCAGGCCAAGACTTTAACCGCTGGGCCAAACTGGCCAGGGCCATGAACATTTCTTAATATAATTAGGCTTGTCAGTAGCTATGTCAATCCAAACATCAATATAGGGAATTTGGTCTGGATGTCCAGGATTCCCACAGATGATGCCCCAAACTGCAAACAAACAGCCTAAATTGAAAGTGCCCTGAGAGGGCCAGCCGACCTGGAAAGTGGGCCACTCTAATCCGCACAGAGTGTGCAGGGATCCAGGGTCCACCGTGACGTCGCGGCCTGAGGCGCGCTTGGAGAAATCTGAGAAGTTATCAAGAAGGCATTGAGGAGGGGTCCCTGACCCATTCTGAAGGACACAGGCCGGCACAACACAGAAACACAAAACACAAAAGGACAAACAAATAAGACAGACAAAGAGGTTGCCAGATAAACCGCAGCGAGGCCAAGAGCGACATCGCGCTTCGGCCCAGGGGCAGGATCTATGTGCTGTGTCCAGCAGATCCACTTCCCAATTACTCTGCAGAGTTTTCAGAAACAGACTTACCGAGGGGCGTCCCGTCTGCTGAGCCTGGGCCCAGGGTTTCCAGACGCTCTCTAGATGGAATTTGGAGTAGAGACAATTCCCACGCAGAATGGTGTCGGGGCGGAGGAACGTCTCTCCCAGGCCTTCCCCTAGACCTCCCGTCCGCTCCTGGGATAGAACCTCTCCCGGAGTCTGAGGAGGTCAACCCGCCGAAGTGGGGGGGGACCTCAGTTTGTCGATCTCACTGGGGCCTCCAAATGTTGTAGACCAAGGAGACAGACCAGACTCAGACTCCGAACTGGGTTCAAATTAAGAGAGCTTTATTAGCCGCACAGCGACTGTCCCATCCTGCACAGAGGAGAGAGCAGCCCCAAGCTCAGGGGGTGGGTTGCTTAGATAGTTTTCTTAGCCCCTGTTAAGAAATTGGGCTAAGGGTCTGCGAGCAAGCAAACATGTACAGAAATGGATATCTGCAGTTAGCCATTATGTCTGAGGGGTAAGCAGTTCTATTTGCACAATACAGTGGTCAGGTCCGGCTGAGGCCTAGCTCCTTCCCTCCTGCCTAGTTCCTGTAATCCTCTTAGGGTCCAGGGCAAGGTCTACCAAGTGGGAAATTTTTTTTTTTTTTTTTTTTTATCCTCACCTGAGGACATTTTTCCAGTTTTTGTTCAGATAGAGCGGGAGGGAGAGAGAGGAAGAGAGAGAGAGAGAGAAACATCGATGTGGGGACACATCGAATGGCTGCCACCCACACGACCAACCAGGGCCGGGGACAAACTGCAACCGAGGTACGTGCCCTTAGCGGGAACCGAACCCGGGTCTCTCTGTACCGCAGGCCGACGCTCCAACAGCTGAGCCAAACCGGCCAGGGCCCAAGTGGGAAATTTTTAACTACAAGTTTTCACAGTACTTTAACTGTATGTTCTTTTGTTTTATTGTCCTATTATCTGTCCTTTACAGTTAGAGCGTTGGCCCAGGCACTGAGGGTTGTGGATTCAATTCCCGATCAAGGGCACATACTTGAGTTGCAGGTTAGATTCCTTGTGTGGGAAGCAACCAAGCAATGTGTCTCTCACTTAGATGTTTCTCTCTTTCTCTTTCTCTCTCTCTTTCTTTCTCTCTCTCCCGACTCCCTCCCTTCTACTTTTTCTAAAAAAAAAAAAAAAAAATCAAAGAAAAAAAATAACAGGAGCTCTGCCAGTGTGGCTCAGTGGATTGAGTGTAGTCCTATGGACTGAGAGGTCCCGGTTCGATTCCTGGTCAGGGCATGTGCCTGGGTTGTGGGCTCGATCCCCAGTAGGGGGCGTGCAGGAGGCAGCTGATTGATGTTTTTCTCTCACATTGATATTTCTATCTCTCTCTCCCTTTCTCTCTCTCTAAACACCAATGAAAACACATTAAAAAAATAACAATAGCCCTGGCCGGTTTGGCTCAGGGGTTAGAGCGTCGGCCTGCAGGCCAGAGAGACCTGGGTTCAGTTCCCACTAAGGGCACATACCTCGGTTGCGGTTTGTCCCCAGCCCTGGCTGGGTTGTGCGGGAGGCAGCCACTCGATGTGACCCTTTCATGTCAATGTTTCTCTCTCTCTCTCTTCCTCTCTTTCTCTCCCACTCTATCTGAACAAAAAAAAAGGAAAAATGTCCTCGGGTGAGGATAAAAATAATAATAATAATGACAATAATAATAACAATAATAATGATAACAGCCCTGGCAGGTTTGGCTCAGCGGTTAGAGTGTCAGGCCGCAGACCAGAGAGACCTGGGTTCGGTTCCCGCTCAGGGCATGTACCTCGGTTGCAGTTTGTCCCCGACCCCGGTTGGAGTCGTGTGGATGACAACCACTTGATGTGTCTCTCTCGCATCGATATTTCTCTTTCTTCCTTCTTCTCTCCCTCCCACTCTATCTGAAGATAAATGCAAAAGTGTCCTCGGGTGAGGGTAAAAAAAATAAATAACAGGAGAACTAGTTCTATAATTTCAGAACCAGACTTCTTGGAAAAGTAAAAATAGCTTTTCAATGATTATAAAATTAATGTGTTCCGGTTAGAAAGGAGTATACAAGGAAACTTTTGAAAATAAAAAAACACTGGAACCAAACTTATAACCCTTTTGGTGTTGGACATTTGGGTTGTTGACCTCTAGCCCTGGCCGGTTTTGCTCAGTGGTTAGAGCATTGGCTTGAGGACTGAAGAATCTCAGGTTTGACCCCTGGCCCCTGGGCTCTTGCAGGAGGCAGTCAATCGATACTTTTCTCTCCCTCCCTCCCTTTCACTCTTTCTAAAAATCAATGGAGCCCGACTAGTGTGGCTCTGTGGTTGAGCATTGCCCCATGCACCCAGAGGTCACCAGTTCGATTCCTGGTCAGGGCACATGCCCAGGTTGTGGGCCCAATCCCCAGTGAGGGTCATGCAGGAGGTGGCCTATCAATGTTCTCTTTCATCCATGTTTCTTCTCTCTCTCCCTCTCCCTTCCTCTCTTTCTAAAAATCAATAAAGAAAAAAAATCAATGGAAAAATATCCTCAGATGAAGGTTAACAAACAAACAAACAAACAAACAAACAACAATGCCTCCATAAAATCTGTATAGCTTCCTAATCATTCCTTAGGATAACTTTTCTATGGGTGTAATGCTCTAGTCAAATAGGCTTCATGTTTTTAAGGTTTTTAAACCATGAGAAGCTCCTTAGTACAACTCCCAGCAAAGTAAGAGGGACCCGTTTCCCAAAGTGTTCCTCACACTGAGGACTTCTACTTTTTATCCTTTGTGAAATTGTAGGTTAAAAAATACATCTCAACCCTGGCCTGTTTGGCTCAGCGGTGAGAGCATAGGCCTGCGGTCCAGAGAGACCCGGGTTCAGTTCCTGCTAGTGGCATGTACCTTGGTTGCGGTTTGTCCCCATTTGGGGTCATGTGGGTGGCAACCAGTCGATGTGTCTCTCTCATGTCAATGTTTCTCTCTCTCTCACTCTAACTCTGTCTGAAGATCAATGCAAAAATGTCCTCTGGTGAGGATAAAAAAAAAATGCATCTCAGTTTTTTAAAAAGTAATTACTTTGTTTTTATAAAATTGGTACAGCCTTATAAAAAAATTGAAGCAATACAAAAAAAGAATTAAACAATGTCCTAAATCCTATCATCTGAAAATAACCATAGTTTTGTTTGAACAGAAATCTGTTTGGAAAGGCAGATACAAGGACAGGCAGATAGAAGGATGGCTAGGGTTTGGGTCAGGATGAAGGCCTGAGCCCACATGCGTGTTTCTCTAAGACACTTCCAAACTCTAGAAAACAACAAAAAGATATTTACAAAGGAAATAATTCTCACTCCACCAATGTGGCTCAATGGACGGAGTGTTGTCTGATGGACTTGAAAAGGACAAACACATGACCTTGCCCCCTGGATTTTAAGGGAATGGCAAGAACTATCTGCTAATAGATAGCCACTGCATTGTATAGATAACCATTGATTTGGGTACACAGAAACTGCTTGCTCCCTCAGGCATAACAGCTAACTGAAAATATCTGCTTCTGTATGTGCTTGCTTGCTCGCATACCCTTAGCCAAAATTCCTTAACAGGGGCTAAGACAACTATATAAGCAACCCACCCCCTGAGCTCGGGGCTGCTCTCTCCTCTGAGTAGGATGGGACAGTCTCCGTGCGGCTAATAAAGCTCTCTTAATTTGAACCCAGTTCGGAGTCTGAGTCTGGTCTGTCTCATTGGTCTACAACAGAGAGGTCCTGGTTTGATTCCCCATTTGGGCACAAGCCCGGGTTGCAGGCTCGATCCCGGGAGGGGGCAGGGGCTGGGGCGGGTGTGTGTGTGTGCAGGAAGCAGCCAATCCATATTTTTCTCTGACATTGATGTTTCTAGCTCTCTCTCTAAAAAGTCAATAACAACATTAAAACAAACAAACAAAAAACAAAGGGGTATGGTGGAGCCTCTCGAAGGATGGAGGCAGATGGGGTTGGGGGCCTCCGTGGAGCTGGAGGTGGGGGTGGTGTACAGTCTGTCCTTTAAGCCCTCAGGTTATAGTATTTTATAGTATTTGTTACAGCAGCCCAAGCTGGTAACAAATGCATGTGCCAGGGCAGCCTTGGGGAATAGGAACCTGGATATCCTCAGCTTGACACTTGGATAGAAGTTAATTTTATTTTCAACACTGACACTAATGGAATTTTAATTACATAAAGGACTGGACAAAATGTGTGGTTGGGTGTCTCAGTTTTCCAAGAAAAGTAATAAATTTGGGAAGGGAGGGGGAGTTCAGATAAATTCTTAGCTTATTGCTCAGCATCCAATAAAGAATTTGATTGAGTAAATGAGAGGTTTAGAAATGCAGAACTGAATCTCCCCCTTAGGGTGGGCCTTCCAGCTTGGCGGCAGCTACTACTCTAGGACAAACCACAAAGACTACTCAAGTCATTCATCCTCCCCTCCCCAGCAGGCTCTTCCTCTGATTCCTGTGGTCCCAGGGATCAGATGAGGCCACATGGAGGAGAGGAGCCAGCTCCCCTACCTTTGCCCAGGCCAGGCTTATCCCTGAGACCCAAGATCCAAGCCAAGGACACAGGTTCCAGCCTCAAAGGGGAGTTGGGGACTTCCTGCATAGAGTGGTAAGGAGGCTGGATCAGCTGATCAGGTAGGGGATGGAGCTCCTCTTGGCTGCTATGCCTCAAGCTGCCCAAGCCTCACACCCAGAAGACAGGGAGACCAGGGGAGCCAGCCCTGACCCATCCCTCCAAAAACAAAAACAAGCCAACCAGGCCAGGGCTTGCTCTGCTGGGAGAAGGCCCCATTGTTCTGGGCTCCTGACAGAATGAATCTGGGGCACACCCACGGAGGGGATTATGGCCTTGTAAATGCCCAGTAAATCCCCTGGTGGGGAGCCCTGATCCATAGGGACAAAGGGCCTGTGTTGAATCTTCCTCAGCCTCAGGGCCAGCTCTGGGCCAGGGTAGAAGAAGGGGCGGTCTCCTCCTGGACCGGGGCCTCCTACAAAGGTGTGCACGAGAGCCTCCTACAAAGGTGTGCACGAGAGTAGGAATGTGTGGGGCATGTGCAAGTTCCTGTGCATAGGGCCAGTGGGCAAGTGTGTGTTTAGGGTGCATCCGGGTGTGAGCGCATGTTTGTGCACGTGCATTTGTTATAACCATGCTCATGGCTCTGTGAACACCCATCTCGTGTGCTTTCGAGCTTCTTCTGTCATTCCCTCTTTGATCCTCCAACTCCCACCCCAAGAAGTGCTCCCTGGAGTCTGGGCCCAGACAGACCCTCCTCTGGGCTCCAAACCCTGCCAACCTGGAGCTGGGAACAAGATGGCTGAATTGGCAGCAAAACTCCCAAAAGTTCTCTCAGAGCTGTGCTGTGAGACCCTAGGCCGCTTCTGCCTCCTTCTAACAGGGGGTTCCGGTGAAAGGTCAGCTGGCCGAAGGAGGAACACACCTGGGTTCAGACAAGAGAACTTTATTGGGGAGTTGCCTGCCAGGCTGACTCCTGAGGCGGGGTCAGCGCCGGTGTCTCTAACAGGCAGGGTTACCTAGGGGACGTATGGGTGAGGGGCTGGCAGCCCTTAGAGAGAGAGGACAGACAATGTGATTTGGCTACTTGTGTAGGTATAACCGCAAGGAGACCGGGGGGAGGGGGGGGGCGTCTCCACTCCTTGGGTGATTCAACCTGGACACTTGGGGTAGTGTTCTGGAACATCCTGTTTCTCAGAGTTCTTTTCATATATCAAGGGAGAAGGAAGTTGGAGACTTTGGCTGCAACCCAATCATTTCAGCCTTTTGTTATATGGTCGAGGGGCGGTGATCATTCTTCTGTAGCTGCTTCTTGCTGGCAAGGGGCGGCGAGTTAAGAGAGGGGGCGGCTGGAGGGTGGACTGGGCACAGGTGGCAGTGGTGAAGTAGGGACACTTTGATAGCTGGCTTGGATCAACAGGAGTTCTTGGACCGTTCGGTTAGTAAAGGCTTTTAAGCGATCCTGGAGGAAGTTAGAAAACAGGTGCAGGAGACAGGGTCCAAATGCTAAAACGACAAAAATGAGGGTGAGCAGACCAATAAATGGTAACAGCCAAGACACCCAGTTTGTGCAGAGCCATTGATTCCAAGACCCCTCCTGTCTTTCCCGGATTCGTTGAGCCTGTTCCTTTAATTGTGTTACTGCATCTCTAACCAGCCCTGACTGATTGAGTTAAAGCAACACTGTTCTAAATTCTAGAGTCTAGAGTCTAGAAAGACACAGATACCCCCTTTTTCTGCCATTAGGAGGTCCAGGCCTCGGAGATTTTGTAGTGTGACAGGGGCCAGGGAGTTGGGTTGATCTTGGAGTCTCACTAGAGTGGAGGCAATTTCTTCTAGGGAGTTCTGGAGGTCTTCAGAGAGAGAGTGAACGTAAGACAGGGAGGTGCCTGGTCCCCCCACCGCCAGGCCCACTGCTATAGTGATTCCTAGGGCAGCTAGGAGAGGAATTATCTGTACCGCTCGTTTGCTCTTTTGCTTGACCAGTAGAGTACTAGGAACTGGAAAAGGCTTATGGGTGGAACTAGGTTGATGTTTGGGGTGAGATAAACCAGGTTACAAGTTGGGAGGTACATATAGGTGTTAGCTCCACACAAAAAGAAAGCTCCCGATTGGGTGATGCAGGCTGGGAGATAAAGAAAGAATAGATGGAGGGGCCGGCTCCGTCCTACCATCTCTGAGCTCCAGGCAGTCAGGGTAGAGGAAAGTGCAGCCCCGACAAGGGGGGTGGGATATGAGTAGAGGATTGTTTCGAGCGTAGCAATTTTAAGGAGGAAGTAGTGAGCCAAGGGTGGAGTCGGCTAGTGGGATAAGAGCACTTGTGCTGTGAGGACGTAAGAATAGGGGGTTCCGTGAAGCAAACGGGATAAGTAAATAATCCGTTTGCTTCTGGAGGTACCTGATAATTGACCTGGCTGTTTTGATGGTTCTGGGGAAATTGAATGTTTACTGTGGTGTTGCAGAGTTTAGAGGGAAGATGGCCTACTGGGACGGTGCCTTGGGACCAGGTGAAAGAAGAGGGGTATTAAGAGTGACTGGCCCTTGGGCAGCGAGGGTTGAAGGCTTTAATTCCTCAAGATGTGAATAGTAGGTATGATATAGCCTGTTTGCTTGGCTGGCAGGTGGGATAATCTCCTAGAAGAGCATCAGCTCTCTCGAAGAAGGTGGCCCCCTTCTAAACTTTATATATTAGATTGGTCGGAAGAAGATAGGTGTCACACTACTCGGAATAGATAGAGCGAAGTAGGCTGAGGAGGACACATTCAGCAGTTGGCTGCACAAGAGGAATTAGCCTTAATTAGAAGATTTTGAGTAAGATTAAGGGAGCATTCTAGATGTGAGGATTCTAGAAGAGAGGATATGGGGGCAAAATGTCCCCTAGGGATAGGGAGATAAGAAAGAGCAGAATAAATTGGAATGTTTGTTCTTGTTGTTGCCAAAGGAAAATCATGGTTACTCACGGCTCAGGTTGCTCATCTTCTTCTGGGATTTTGGTTAGTCTGACCTTGGTGGGTCCCAGGTGGGAGAAGGAATACTTAGGCTTAGGCGATGGTCCAAGTAGAATGGAAGGGGCCGTGGACGTGTTAAGAGATAGTGTTTCTGTCTTCTTTAACCTGGAGAGATGGAACCAGGGGGCTTTTTCCTGGAGTTTTGCGGCTGTGGGGGTGGTGAGGAGAACCTGGAAGGGGCCCATCCATCAAGGGTTTTTAAGAGGACCCAGTCCGCTGGGACGAGTATTAGGGTCGAGGGCGGTCCAGCTAGGGGTTTTGGAAGGACTTGGTCTACATGTTCTCGTAGTAGTTGTCTGACTAGGTTAAGGATGGGGATATAGTCTTCTAGAGAGGAGGTTTGACTGGGGAAATTGCCAAGAAGGTAGGGTCGGCTGTACATGAGCTCAAAGGGTTTGAGAAAGGATGGGCTCCTGGGACTAGCCCGGATTCGGGTAAGAGTGATGGGAAGGAGTTTAGTTCATGGCTGCTGTGGTTCTAGGATGAGTTTGGTTAATTGGGTTTTGATAAAACTGTTGACTTTTTCTACTTTTCCTGATGATTGGGGATGATAGGGAATATGAAGTTTCCATGTGATTCCTAGAGCCTCTGCTACTTGCTGGGTGATCTTAGAAATGAAGTGGGGCCATTATCTGATTGGAGGGATTTGGGTAATCCAAAGCGTGGGATGATTTCAGAAATAAGGACTCTAGTAACCTTGGCAGCTGTTTCAGAGGTGGTGGAGAAAGCTTCTACCCATCCTGAGAAGGTATTGACCAGCGTTAGAAGATTCTTAAACCTTTTATTTGGTGGCATATGGGTGAAGTCAATCTGCCAGTCTTCCCCAGGAATGTGTCCTCTTGCTTGGTGGGTGGGGAATGAGGGAGTACGGAGCCCTTCCTGAGGGGAGACCGCTGAACAAATAGGGCAAGACCTGGTTATTTCTTGTAGAAGGGCTAGTAGGTTTGGGCAGATCAACAGTGGTTTCAAGAGATGATGTAGAGACCTAAGTCCTATGTGTAAGGCCTGGTGTATGATAGTCAGAAAATCATGAGCTTGATTTTAAGATAAGATGTGTTGGCCCTGCATGAGGAGCCAATTCCCTTGTGGGGTGGTCCCTGCTTTTAGGAGATTTTCCCTTTCATTTGGGGTTAGAGAGGTTGAATAGTAGGAATGGCTAAGAGCTGTGCAGCTGGGATAGGACAAAGAACGGCCCGTTTGGTCTCCGTATCTGCCTTGTTGTTTCCTTTTGAGATGGGATCGTCCCCTGTCTGATGGCCCCTGCAGTGGATTACACTGGCCTTTTGGGGAAGGTCTGCAGCCTTCAATAGGCGCAGGATGAGGGGCACATCAGTGATGGGAGATCCTTTCATAGAGAGGAATCCACATTCCTGCCAAATGGCAGCGTGGGAGTGAAGAATATGATAGGCATATTTGGAGTCAGTATAGATGTTAATCCTCTATCGTTGGGCTAATGTTAATGCCCGGGTGAGGGCTATACCTTCTGCCTTCTGGGAGGAGGTACCCCTAGGTAGGGGGTTGACTTCAATTATGTCTGTAAGAGTTACACAGGCATATCCTGTGATCTTGGACCCATCAGGAGTAGTAGTAGAGCTACAATCTATAAACCATGTGTCTTCAGGGTCATCTATTGGGTCAGTTAGGATATGACTAAAATGAGGTGTTAAATCTTCCAAAGTCTCTAAGCAGGAGTGTGTAATTATCCTGTTTGGGTCTGGTAGGAGTGTGGCTGGGTTCAGTGAGGGGCAACTATTGACCGAAAATTCTGGGGATTCAATGAAGGTAGCGTGTAAGAGCTGGACCCTAGAGGGGGGAAGCTGTCCCAGGGCCTTATAAGAAAGGAGATCCTTTAGATTATGAGGTGAGAGTATGGTAGTCTGTTGGCAAAAAGTGAGCTTTCGGCTTCCCTGGGCAAGAAGGGCTGCTGCAGCTACAGCACAGAGACAGGTTGGCCAGCCTCATACAGTGGTGCCCAGCTGTTTTGATAGATGGGCTACCGGGGCGAAAGTGAGGCTCTTATGTTGCCCCAGGACTCCCAGGCTGATGCCCTGTTTCTCTGTGACATATAATAAGAAAATGGCCTGGTAATATTCAGTAGGACAAGAACTGGGGCAGTCACAAGGGCCTTTTGTAGAGTTTTAAAGGCTGGGATGCTGTTTTTGGCGAGATCAAGGGGCTCATTTAAGTCTCCTTTTGCTGCCTCATAAAGGGGCTTGGCTAGGAGGCTGAAGTTTGGGATCCATAGGCGGAGGTAACCTGCCAGGCCTAAGAAGTATGTCTGACTTGGAAGCATGTGGGGCAAGCGAGGCGATAACACCCTGGTGGTCTGCAGTAATCCTTTCTGCTGGAGTAAGGGAGACTCCAAGGTATGTGGCCTCAGGGGTTGAAAGCTGGGCCTTTTCAGGTGAAACCCGGTGTCCATGATTAGCTAAGAAATTTAGAAGAATAGTTGTATGCTGGACAGAGAACTCATAAGAGGGGCTGCAAAGAAGGAGATCATCACCCTGGCCAGTTTTGCTCAGTGGTTAGAGCGTCGGCCTGCGGTTCAGAAAGACCTGGGTTCGGTTCCCGCTGAGGGCGCGTAGCTCGGTTGCAGTTTGTCCCCGGCCCTGGTTGGTCGTGTGGATGACAGCCACTCGATGTGTCCCTTTCACGTCAATGTTTCTCTCTCTCTCTCTCCCTCCCACTCTACCTGAACTAAAAATGGAAAAAATGACATCGGGTAAGGATAAAAAAAAAAAGAAAGAAAGACCATCGACATATTGAAGGAGGGTGCTAGGGGAGAGGGGATCATGGGTGGCTAAATCTGAGGCTAGAGCCTGACCAAAGAAGTGGGGGCTATCCCTGCAGCCCTGGGGCAGAACTGTCCATGTGAGTTGTTGTGACTATTGAGTGTCTGGGTCAGTCCAGGTGAAGGCAAACAAGTCCTGAGTATCAGGGTGTAGGGGTATAATGAAGAATGCATCTTTAAGGTCTAGGACCATGAAATGCGTGGTCGTCGGAGGGATCTGAGACAGAAGGGTATAAGGATTGGGTACTATGGATAAATAGGAAGTGCTGCTGCATTAATGATACGGAGATCCTGGACTAATCTATAAAAGCCATTTGGCTTTTTGATGATAAAATGGGAGTATTATAAGGGGAATGGGTAGGTCAAAGGAGGCCTCAACTTAAGAGTTTCTTAATAATGGGTTTTAAGCCTTTCTGATGCATGAGGGATTTGGGACATTGAGGCTGGTTGGGGAACTGGAATGGTTCTGGAGCTGATTTGCACAGGGGTATGAGGAGAAGCTACTGTTGGTAGGGAGGTGTCCCACACCTCGGGGTTCACTATATCTGAAGGCAAGGGTAGGTCTTTAACAGAGGTAGGCAAGTCAGGCTGGCTGAGGACAAGCAACAAAGCAGACTTCGAGGTCGGGGGGTGGAAGGAGAGGGAGGTCCTAAATTGGAAGAGTAGGTCTCGGCCTAGAATAGGTGTAGGGCACCTGGGCAGGAGAAGAAAAGAGTGTGTAGAGGAGACATTATGTATAAGACAAAGCAAAGGATCTGTGGCAAGTGGGGAAGAGACAAAACCATCAACTTCCACAACAGAGATTTTAGAGGAATGAACAGGACCTGAATATTCAGTAAGGCAGAGTAAGTGGCTCCAGTGTCTATAAGAAATGAAAGCGACTTACCTGCTATTTGGATGGATACCCTAGGCTCTTCAACGGTGATGTGAGATGGGGCCGATGGCCCTGGGCACCTTCAGTCCTCAGTGGCAAGTCCCAGCAGGCTGGGCGAGGTTAGGTCAGGGGTAGCTGGGGTAAGGGTTGAAGGGGCTGAACCCTCCCTTTGAGGGGAGAGGGGGCAGTCAACTTTCCAGTGTCCCCTTTTCCCACAGCGAGGGCATGGCCCTGGCGGGGACTGTGGAGCTGAATAGACTTTTGCCCAGTGACCTTCCCTTCCACATCCGAAGTGGGGCCCTGGTGGAGTCTTATGAGACCCCCTTTGGGGGATGCTTCTCTCGTGGGAGCCTTTCAGGGCAGCCGCAAGCAGCTGATATTTTGCCTGATCTCTTTGGGCCTTTTCTGCCTTTGCCTGTTCTTCTTGGTTATTACAGACTTTAAAAGCCATACTAAGGAGATCTCGTTGAGGGGTTTGAGGGCCCTCTTCTGTTCTTTTAAGTTTTTTTCCGAATATCGGGGGCTGACTGGGAGATAAAATAAGTGTTAAGAACTATAGCCCCCTCGACGGAGTTGGGGTCGATTTTAGTATATTTTAGGAGTGCCTCTGTTGGGCGGGCCAAGAATCGGGCTGGATTTTCATCTGCCCTTTGTGAAATTTCTCGGAGTTTTTCATAGTTAACTGCTTTGTGAGCGGCCTTCTGGAGCCTGGTTATTAGGCAGGTGACCATGTGGTTACGGAGGTCTCTGCCAGGTTTACCAACCTAATAGTCCCAATTGGGGTCTTCCCGGGAACAGTTGCCGCTCCCACAGGTTTTTGGTGGTCTGCCCTACAGAGGTCGTCCCCGTGTGCCTGCGCAGCCGCCAGACCCGCTCTTTCTCTTCAGGTAGTAAGGAAGAAGAGAGGATAATAGATAGTCATGCCAGGTGAGGTCATATGACTCCTTCAAATAAGTGTCTGGGTCGGTGGAGAAAGAACCTGGTCTCTTCTCTATTTGGGACAGGTCTGAGAGGGAGAGTGGGACGTGGAGCCTAACAGTCCCCTCAGCACCTGCTACTTCTTGGAGTGGGAGGAGAGGTGCCGAAGGGTCCCGAGGGGCCCCTCCCTCCCATCCTGTGTGTGAGCGAGTATGAGGGGGAGAAGGGAGACCTGGGGAGTCAGGATCTGACTCTGAGCTGGAATGGTCCCCAGAGGGCAGGGAGACGTCTCGGGGTGGGGGTCTTGAGGAGGGGCACAGGGAGGAGGAGTAAACGGGGCTGATGGAGGGACACTGTGGTCGGCAGGATCAAAGGGGGAGGTTCAGAGTCAGCTGGAGGAGGTTTGGAGTGTGCTAGAAGAATTTGATATATAGAGCAGGACTGACAGAGAGAAGGGCGAGATTGGAGGGTAAAGAAGGCCTGAATGTTGGGGATTTCCAGCCATTTGCCATTGTGTTGACAGAAGTTATCAAGATCTTGAAGTGTGTTAAAGTAAAAAATGCCATTTTCAGGCCATTGAGACCCATTGTCTACCTGGTACTGGGGCCAAGCAGTATTGCAATAAAAGATTAGTTTCTTGGGTTTGACTACATCTTGAAAACCGAGAGACTCAATATTCTGAAGGAGACATCCCAAAGGAGTGTCCTTCGAAGGAAAAGACTGCGAGGTTCCCATGATGTGGAGTTGGAGGCTATAAAGGGTGAGTGTGAGGGTCCCTAGGAGGAGAAGGGCAAAGGGAAGGGGCATCCCTGTTCCCCTGGCCAGTCTCCAGTGAGGAGGATCACTCACAAATTGGGCATCCCCCTGAATCAGTGAGGATCAGGACCCGAAGGTGGAGAGGGTCTTGCTGGCCTAGCACTAGGACTTTCGAGGACGGAAGCTGACAGAGAGACGGGAGACCTGGACTAGGAGACCCCATTACTCACCCGTAGGAGGAGAAGTCAGGCGGGTGGTGTTTGTACAGTCGGCAGTGGCAGGGGTGGAGAACCCTGGAGAGAGTGCGTCCTCTGGGCAGGTCCAGGAGGGGCAGCCAGGAGGCGGATCAAGCCCAGGGGGAGAGTAAAGGGAGAAAAGGGCGATCCAGCAGGTCCTGGCAGGCACCCCTCCTGGTTTCGGCACCAAGATGAAAGGTCGGCTGAAGGAGGAACACACCTGGGTTCAGGCAAGAGGACTTTATTGGGGAGTTGCCTGCCAGGCTGATTCCTGAGGCGGGGTCAGCACCGGTGTCTCTAACAGGCAGGGTTATCTAGGGGACGTATGGGTGAGGGGCTGGCAGCCCTTAGAGGGAGAGGACAATGTGATTTGGTTACTTGTGTACGTATAATCGCAGGGAGACCAAGGGGTGTCTCCACTCCCAGGGTGATTCAACCTGGACACCTGGGGTAGTGTTCTGGAACATCGGATGTTTCTCGGCATTCTTTTTATATATCAAGGGAGGAGGGAGTTGGAATCTTGGCTGCAATCCCCTGGGGCCTGGGGTGGGAACCCCAAGGAGCCTCTCCAGGGAAACTAGTTCAGGTCCAGAGGAAAGGGATAGTTTTTAGGATAGAGCGTGCCCTGCTCTGGTCTCCCAAAAAGGGTGGTTGTTAAACGGAACTTCTCTGCCATCCCCCAAGCTCCATGTGGCCAGTACTATGGACAGGCTGGGACTGTTCTAGAGGAGGGAAGTAGGGATAACCAGGGGTCTGCTCACTTTGTGGGTGAAGGGCCATGTTTAGGTTTTCTGTCTTTTTTCTTGTAGCAGCTTAAAACAATATATTTTATTTTATTTTATTTTTTATTTTATTGTACGTGCCCCTAGCGGGAAGCGAACCCGGGACTCTCTGGCCCGCAGGCCGACACTCCAACTGCTGAGCCAAACTGGCCAGAGCAAAACAATACACATTTATTATCTCACAGTTCCTGTTGGTCAGATGTCCAGCGTAGTCTGACTGGGCCTTAGCTTGAGGTCTCAGGTGGCTGAAGTCAAAGTATCTCAGGTCAACCAGGAAAGAATCCACTTCTATATTTATTCAGGTTGTTGGCAGAATTCAGTTCCTTCCTTCTTTCCTTCTTTCCTCTTTCCTTCTTCCTTCTTCCTTCTTCCTTCCTTCCTTCCTTCCTTCCTTCCTTCCTTCCTTCCTTCCTTCCTTCCTTCCTTTCATTAGTTTGTTTTTGTTTCAGATGTTTCTCCTTTTTCCCGCATAGATGTCCCCTCCCCATCCCCTCCACCCCATCCCCAGCTTTGTTGTCCATTGGTCATGCACACATGCATATAAGTTCTGTGGTTCATCTCTTCCCCGCCTCAATCCCCCTCCTCTGAGGTTTGTCAGTCTGTACCCCACCTCAATGTCTCTAGGTCAATTTTTTTTTATCCTCACCTGAGGACATTTTTTCATTTTTTGTTCAGATAGAGAGGGAGGGAGAGAGAGGAAGAGAGAGAGAGAGAGAGAAACATCGACATGAAAGGGACACATCGAGTGGCTGCCACCCACACAACCAACCAGGGCTGGGGACAAACTGCAACCGGGGTATGCACCCGTAGCGGGAACCTGGGTCTCTCTGGACCGCAGGCCGACGCTCTAACCGCTCAGCCAAACCGGCCGGGGCTCTCTGGGTCAATTTTGTTCATCAGTTTGTTTAGTTCATTATATTCCACAAATAAGTGAGATCATGTGACATTTGTTTTCTTCTGCTTGGCTTATTTCGTTTAGCATAATACTCGCTAGGTCCCTCCATGTCATCTCAAAGGATAAGAGATCTTTTTTTCTTACAGCTGCATAGTTTTCCACTGTGTACATGTACCACAGCTTTTTCATCCACTCATCTACTAATGGACACTTGGGTTGTTTCCAGATCTTAGCTATTGTAAATAGTGTTGCTATGAACATAGGGGTACATATATTCTTTCTGATTGGTGTTTCAGGTTTCTTAGGGTATATTCCTAGAAGTGGGATCACTGGGTCAAATGGCAGTTTAATTTTTAACTTTATGAGGTAACACCATATAGTGTTTTCCACAGTGCAGTTTCTTTCTTTCTTTTTTAATATGGTTTTTTAGAGAGAGAGGAAGGGAGAGAGAGAACTAGAAACATTGATGTGAGAGAGAAACATCAATTGGATGCTGAAAGGGTTAGTAATATTTTAAAAGGTAAAGGTAAACATTTGCAAAGGTGAAAACTGTGGAAATTGTGTTGCTTGCATGACCTTTGCTCAGCCTTTTGTTGAGTACGGATAAGATTTGTCTGAAGTATCTTCAAGGCAATGGATAACCCAGCAGATGTCCGACGAGATACCAGACCAGCCCTACTGCAAGGTGGACAGTGGGCCAGATAAAGTACATCAGCAGGAACTGCCAGAAGCTAAAAGTAGGGTATATAACCGACACCTCAATCCTAATTCGAGGCTGAACCCTTCTCGGCTCAGCCCACCTACACCCAGGCACATGCAATAAAGCCATTTTGCTTTACATTCGCCTCCCGCCCGCCGACTCAGACCTTTTAGATGCCTCCTGCACGCCTCCTACTGAGGAGCAAGCCCAAAAACAAGGCTTGTGCCCTGACCGGCAATGGAACCAGGCAGGACCTCCCAGTCCAAGGGAGGATGCTTAATCCACTGAGCAACACCGGCCCAGGCAAATTCAGTTTCTTGAAGTTGTAGAACCCCTACCCCTAGTCCCTCTGGCTATGTTCATCTTCAAAGCCAGTAATAGCACTTGGAGTCCTTCTCCTGTTTCAAGTCTCTCTGACTTCCCCTTCTGCTGCAACTCTAGGTTTTCTAAGTCTTCAGATCTGTCACAAGGACTCAGCTCTGCCTGTAGTTGAAAGCAGCCCCAGACTGCACGCAAATGAGTAGGTGGGGCTGTGTGCTGATAACACTTCATTGATGGTGATGGCACTGGAATTTTATGGAATGTTTATGTGTCACAAAATGCTATTTTTCTTTTGAATTTTTTCTAAACATCTAATTATGTCTCCAAGCTGGTGTGGCTCCGTTGTTTGTGCATTGTCCCATGCACCAAGAGGTTGCTGGTTTGATTCCTGGTCAGAACACATGCTGGGGTTGTGAGCTTGATCCCCAATAGGGGGCATTCAGGAGGCAGCTGATCAATGTTTCTCTCTCATTCATGTTTGTCTCTCTCTCTCCCTTCCTATCTCTGAAATCAATAAACATGTAAAAGGTATTCTTAGCTCATGGGCTGTGCAGAAACAGGAAGAGGACCAGATTTGGCTGCAGGCATAGTAGCTGACTCCGTCCTAGGAACTTAGGTAATAAAGGTGCCCGCTAAACAGGGCTTCCACCCCATCTCTCAGTCCTCCCAGCATTGCCATCCCAATGAAACCAGTGTTTTTAGTTCCTGGTGAACCAGCACTCCCAGAACAAGTCTGCCTGTGCACACATGAGGCCATTCTCTTTTTCTGTGTAACCAAATGGGGACATTCTAAACCCTCAAGTCTCCACTAGCCTCTGTCCTTGGGCAGTGTGTCAGTGCAGCAGGAGTGTCCCATTCCTTCTTCACACTTGTGTACTATTCCACTTCATAGACAACACCATCATTTATTTAATGGGTCACCTCTAGATATATGTGTGCTGTTTCTAAACTGTGATTTTAAAGGATGCTGCAAAGCAAAACCTTATATACCTGCCCTCATGGTACAAAGTCTTCAGTGTTCAGGCCCTTAGCTGGAGAAGCATCTTGTTGAGTTCCCATAACATCCTGTGAGTAGGTTTTACTGTTATCCACATATATCAGATAAATCGAGGCACACAGAGGTGATGTACACTCTACAAATTGCATAACTAGTAAGTATAAAACTCAGGATTGGACATGATCTGGCTCTAGCACCCATGCCATAATCAACCTCAGACCAGGCACAGAGGAAAGATTACAGACAATTTCCAAGTGACAGACCCTGGAAGGCCAGCACCTGGGGTATCTGTTCCACCAGGCACAAAGAATTGAATAGTCCTCTCTGGCTCTCTGAGAGTTAGTAGGGAGCTTGATCTGAACTCTTGAAAGCCCAAGGGACACTGGGCTCCGCCCAGACCTGAATGAGGTCCTGAACCCAAGTGTGCAAAAGGCAGGAGCCCTGGGCTCCACGAACCTTCAGTGGACATTCCACCTATAGTCCCTGGTAGGGTTGAAACCTGTCTGGCCAACCTAGGAAGGGCTGTCAGTGAACCTCCCCCACCTCTGAAGTCAAGATCTAGTTCATGTGCTGAGAAAAAAGACTCAGAGGTGACAACAAAATCCCTGTCACAGTTTTGTTTGTGTAGGCCCTGGGGCCAAGACAACAAGCACGACGTGTCCGGGAGCCTCACCCAGGATGGCTCTGGGGCTTCCTTTCTGTCCCCAGGGTGATCCATACTCTTTCCTTCTGGATGGAGGCCCACAAGACCTGGGAGGGTATAAAAGGTCAGGTGGAGGGAGCCCAGATGCAAGACTCTCCAGTGCAAGGACTGGGCAAGAAGAATTTCCTGGCCAGGTGGGGCGGTGCTCCCTTCCCATGGATGGGGCCCGACAAGGTCAGGCAGGGCCCCTCTCTGAGAGTCAGGTGAACTGTCCCTTCTCCCCAGGAGCCTTGGGACTCACAAGCCAGAAACCATGCTGCTGTGGCTGACCCTCACCATCCTGTGGAGCACCACCTGCTGGGCAGAGCGTAAGTCTGGCTGGGTCTGCCTTCCTGGAGCCCATTCCCCTGGTGGCCACCTTCACCTCCTCCTAGAACACCCCTGGGTCTGGGCCCAGCCCCTGACTAACTCTAGTCGCAGGGCCATCCCATCTGCCTGGAGGGGCTTTGTTCAGTTCTGCAAAAAGATAACCTATATATTACCGTGTGACTTTTGTTCTCTCCCCCATCTGTTTTTTCGTCCATCTAGAGATGTTTGGGAAAGGAGGAGGCACGTACTTCAGTACCTCTGAAGACTATGAAAACGATATAACTGGGATTCGGGTGTCCATAAGTCCTATAGGCATATTTAGGAGGTGAGTAGGAGGGGGAATGGGGCAGAGCAGCCAGGTTACCGAAGAAGACAGAGTATGGGCAGGGAGCCGTGGAGGAGGAGGCTCTGGGAGAGGAACCACATGGGAGGAAGGACACAGATAAGCTCAGAGGAGCAAAGCTAGTGGAATTCCCCCAGGTGAATGTGAGAAATCATTTGCTTCTCAGGCCTGCGACCTGATCTAGTTGGAGTGACTTGGACTCAGAAAACCCAAGCTTGGCTGGGGAACAGCTAGCTCCCTGCTCTGAGCAAGGATGACAGCTGGCACCACCCGAGTGTCATGGTGACCAGGCATTTCTCAGAGCTCTCCTTACAGATGATCTCAGTGTCTGCTCCCAACAATCGCTCCCACTTTGCAGATGAAGAAACTGAGGCCCGGAGAGGCTGGGCAGCAAGCCCAAGACCACAGAGCCCAAAAGCAACAGAGCAGGAGTTTGAGACCAGCGTGTCTGTCTCAGGAACCCTAAGCCATGTACTCAGGGACTTATGTACAGTGACAAGACTATTCTTGCTGATGGATGGGGGAGGGGTAGTGTGGGGGATAGAGGACCTGAGGAGTGGTGAGTCAGTCTGAATCCGGAGTGTTCAAAGTTCTCCCTTTCTCCCAGTATTCAGCTGAGGTATGGATCCTCCTGGAGCGAACTATATGGTGTCTCAGGTGGGCATTCCCAGGAATTCATCCTGCAGCCGAATGAGTACATCATAGGCGCCTATGGCTCGTACAAGGTTTACCTCCGCCACCTGATTCTATACACCAGCACTGGGCGCTGGGCCACATTTGGGAAGGATGATGGAAGCAGCTTCATCGTCTACCCTAGTGAGATTGACAAGGTGCTCACAGGACTCTTTGGCCAGCGTCAGCTCCTTGGCATCACCGGCATTGGTTTTAAGTGGGATTATCCTCGGGTAGAGAACACCACTAATACTTCTGGTTAGAGCGCCATCCCCAAATGTCAAGGTTATGGTTGGATCCCAGGTCAGGGCACATACAAGAATCAACAAATGAATTCATAAATAAGTGGAACAACAAATCGATCTCTCTCTTTCAATAAAAACAAAACAAAACAAAACAAAACACAAAAAACAAATAATACCACACAAAAAATGAGTGCTCTTGGGTCCCCAAGGATGGGGTGTAGATCACCCTGTCGAGGCTGTCGGATTGGTGGTAGCACTGGGATAGCCAAGTTGAGTCCCATAAATAAAGTTTCTGCAGGAATAGTATGTCCAAGTGTGATTCTTGCGTCTGGGGTACAACCAAAGGCCTCTGAGCTTGTAGAGGATTTGGCCTCTGGGTTGGAGCTCAGTGAACAGAACTTCAGGATTAGACAGGAGGTAGGTGTTGTAACCCAGGAGAGTCATCCTCACTCAGATATCAAGTAATTTTGAATATTAGGAGCTTTATTACCTGCTCAGGGACTGCAGCCAACCTATACAGAGAACTGCAGCCTCGAGCTCAGGGGGAGGGTTGCTTATATAGGACAGGGGTTACTCAAGAGTTTAGCAGAGCAAGCAAGCTATGTGCACAGAAGCAGATATCAGCAGTTAGTAGCTGTACAAGTTGTTTATTTTATATTTCTTAACATTTACTAGACCTTAGCCTTGAATGCCTCATTGTCCCGTCTGGCATCTCCTGATTAGTTAAGTTCATGGTTAATATCCTTGTGGTCATGGCTGATGTATCCCTTTCTCTTCAAGAATTTTTGTAAAAACAACTTGGGCTCAAGGAACCCAGGAGAGGTTCCTTCTTCTAGCAGATGGAGAATTACTGGGTTATAACATTCCCCACTGGTTTTATGTACAGATCAAATCTTTGATCTAATGGCAACCTTTGGTAATAAGAGGCCAGGACTAATAATTTGACAGATTTGACCCTCTCTCTTATGAAAGCTATTAATTTGTTTATTATTATAGGTCCACAGAAATAGTCCTAGAAATAGGAGTATGAGGGGCCTGCTAGAGCAGAGAGAAGAGTAGTGAGCCAGGGGGACCAGTTATAAAGGTCTTCGAACTAGCTACGAGAGGCCTCTTCGCTTCTGGCTTGTTCTGCGAGGTGCTTCCTAAGAACCTGAATACTCTCTCTGATGACTCTTGATCTATTGGCATAAAAACAGCAAGCTTCCCTTAGTGCTCTAAATGTTGTAAGGTGTCAGCGAGATAACTAGAGACATATAGCCGAATTGTAAAGGAGCACTTTATTACATGGGTGGGCTGGAGGGGCATTCCCCAAATCCTCAGTAACCTGCCTTCTTTGTTGCCTGTTTTTAAAGGCACAAACTACAGAAAAAAACTACATTCTCTTGGCGCTGCTTTTGGCACCGTTAAGGGAGGTTGATACAGAGAAGGGGGAGAGAGGAGCTTGTTAGGTCAGGGCAATTATTAATCTCTTTCTTTTTCATGGTTCCTCTGAGTTCCCCAAGGCTATTATGAACCCCTTATTTTTATATTTTTCTTTGGGTTTCTCAAGGCCCTTATGTTTACAAAGAAAGTCTGCTAGGGTGTGTATGTGTAGTAACGTGTAGGTCAGAATGGAGTTAATACATCCCCTTTGTGGTGACATTTTTAAGATTTTCCCTAATATTTTATTTTTAAGTTCCCAGTTTTATTGGGGTCTAGATTTATAAAGATTCCCCTGTACAGTTATAATCAGAAAAATTAGAGTCCTGATAAATGCAAGAGTCTCATTTTTAAGGATCTGGAGAGGACTGCACTGTCCATTCCGCTTTTTCCGCCTTCTGCCAGGAATGGTGCAGCCAGACCAGGATGCCGTTGACCTTGACAGCCGTTGGTGCAGGCAGGATGACAGTGTATGGGTCCCTTCTAGGCCGGAGTTAGCCTCTGGGTGGTGAATTTCTTTACCTATATTGAGTCCCCAGGCTGGAAAGGGTGCGCAGGGTTTGAGGTGGGCACAGGCAGGGCATTGCAGATGTGTTTATGAAAGGTCTTCTGGGAAAACTGCAGAGCCTGCAAGAACTGTAAGAGGGCGAGGGGGAGCAGAGTGGTCCAGTTTTCACTGGTTTCTAAAGTCCTGTTCATGTGCTTTACCTGCCCTCCAATGTCCTGTCTTCCTGTAATATGTATGTCCCTTTCTCTTATCCTTCCTTATCTTTTTATTTCCTCTGCATAATCCTTTTAAAAATTTTTTTCCTGTCTATAACTTTTTTTCAACTTATACAGACCCTCTGTGACTTACACAATCCTTTTTCAACTTACACAGACCCTCTGCGACTTTCTTAGTCCCTCCCCTGACATGAATCTGAGAGCTTGTTCAATCTATCTACTGTCTGCACATCCCCTAGCTTTTCTTCTCCTCCTCCTTACTTAGACCTATACATCCCTGCTTCTCTGCCTTCTCCTTTGCCCTGTGACCTTACTGGACATTGCCTGCCTCTCAGGAGTTCAGTAAGCTTGGTATAACCTAACTGGGTAGTCTGGTGCAGCTGGTTGATTAAAGTCCGACCTACAGCCTCCGGGATTAATAACCTCCCATCAGGCAGTGTCTACTATCTGTTGTTTTTTTTCATGGCTTGTTTTTTCTTGGTTAAGTCATTTTCTGACCTAGTGTAAGTAGGAGTCAGAGGCAAACTTGTGTTTGGCAAGGTGACTGATATCTGGATAGGTCCCCACTGGTTTTAGGGCCATATGTTGAGCTTCCTTATTTGCAGTATGGTTTCCCCTTGTCTCATCAGAAAGCCTGGATTAGGGCTATGAGTTCAGCCCCTTGGGCTGAAGTTCCTCTGTTTAATGACTGAAACCAAATGACACGGTCCAGAGTTACTCCTGCTGTCCCAGCATACCTGATTTCTTCCTGGACATAGCTGCTCCCATCCGTGAATAATACCTCATCTGATGATGGCAGTGGGTCATCCTTGAGGTCTGGGTGGCCATCTGCAGTGTCCATTGCCTCCAGGCAGTTCTGCAGAGGTTTCTCCGGGTCATCATGCAGGAGGCAGGCTGGTAGGATTGATGGCAATATCCTGGGGAACTTGATGTGAGGGCTGGCCTGGAGTGGCAGTGGCCAGCAATTGAATGATCTCTGGAGTAGATCATGTCTGAGTAGGGGATATGGGCATTCCGGCAGGAACAGAAACGAATGAGTCACAATATTTTCCCCAAGGTCTATAGTCCTCTTTGAAGTCTAGGGGTAGGTTAGGGTCCCATTGGCTCGGTCAGGACTGAGTCTGCTGCACCAGTATCTACCAGGAAACTAACTAGTTTGTCCCCTATTGTCTTGTATTATTCTGGGCTCTAGAGGGCTCAGCTGGAAGGAGCCCTAGCCCTGTCATTTTTCTAAATTAAGGACTGCTTTTTATTTTGTTCCTCTATACCTGACTTTGCCCTTGTCTTTTCTATTCCTAATCGGGACCTAGGCCTGCTATCCTGACCCTTCCTCATGTTTCCCTTCCTAGGGTGATCCTGTTCCGTGTGTCCTGTTTCCCTTAAGTCTGCTACTATTACCTTTGCTAATTCAGCCAATTGGGCCAATAGTCCTAACAGGAGAACATGGTGAAAAGTGTCTAAGGAAGCCCTTCCCCCAACAATATTTGGGTCCTACCATGGGCAGAGGAATGGGAACATTTCCCCTGACCCCAGGTTTACAAAAGGATGCAGGAAAGGGGAGCAACATCTTAACACATATGTTTATGCGGGGCAGAGTCTTTCTTAACTCTCCAAGAGTACTTTGTACCCGTGCCTGGGATCCTTATATTTAACTACCTGAAGTTCAGAGAAGCCTGTTGGAAACTAGCTGCTACTAAACCCGCTGCAGAGGAGCAGCCCAGGCTGGCATGGAAAGAATATGCCCCTTTCTGCAGCTGGACCGGGCTGGCACTTCAATGGTTAAACACTTTACCTGTGAGAATGTTAATAAGCCTTGTAGAGAGGCATTGAGACCTCACTACAAAGAAGCCAGTACATCTGAATATATCCATATCTATTCAGATATTGGGTTAGATCATTAACAGATCCAAATTTATCTTCTAGTTTTTCTGTAATAAGAACCCAAAGTAGGCAAACTCAGGTAAATTACCATTTTAGTATATTCTTAAGAGGGGTCCTGAAGGGCAAGATAGAATTTCCTTGGGGGCTGGGAGGAGTTAACTGTCCTTCAGGGCAGGCTGAGGCATTGTTAACAAAACTTTTTTCCTTTCATTTGAACCTCTGGATACTGACATTTCTTACTATAATTGGGTTTGTCAGTAGTTATATCAATTCAAATATTAATATATGGCATTTGTTCTAGGTGACCAAGGCTCCTGTATATTTCCTGACGGACCATAAAAGCCAATTGCAAATTGAAACTACCTTCGGGTGGCCAATTAACCCCTTAGGCAGGCTATTCAAGTTCACAGAGTGTTCTCAGGAAACCAGGATCGCAGGCTTTTTCATAGTCACAGGAGCGCTTAAAGCAATCAGAAAAGTTAGCAAGCACACATTCCAGGGGAGTCTGGGGGGAAGAATTTCCATGTCCCATCCTACCGAAAGCAAAACAGTTAGAGCAGCAGAGAACACGTAACACAAATAGACAGACAACCTCGGTCAAGACAAAAAATACCAATTTTAGAACAGACGCACCCAAAAGTGCCAGATTGAAACAGACTGGTTTCCCAGGTCAGGAGTCGGAGTCCCGACCCTGAGGGGGAAGTGCGGTTAAGCGGCATCCCGGCATCCCGCCGGCAACAATCCCAGATCCCTCCAGCTACCGAAACAGACAGGAAGGGGAAATCCCTTACCCAGATCCTCGAGGCCGAAGTCCTAATCCGAATTAGCCGAATCGAAAGTCAGAACGAATGTAGGTGCGGAGGGTGAGGAGGCAGCCTCTGCGTAGTCTGAGGAGGTCAACCCCACAGAAAAGGGGGACCTCGCCGTTGATCTCGCTGGGGCCTCCAAATGTTGTAACCCAAGAGAGTCATCCTCACTCAGATATCAAGTAATTTTGAATATTAGGAGCTTTATTACCTGCGCAGGGACTGCAGCCAACCTACACAGAGGAGAACTGCAGCCCCGAGCTCAGGGGGAGGGTTGCTTATATAGGACAGGGGTTACTCAAGAGTTTAGCAGAGCAAGCAAGCTATGTGTACAGAAGCAGATATCAGCAGTTAGTAGCTGTACAAGTTGTTTATTTTATATTTCTTAACATTTAGCCTTGAATGTCTCATTGTCCCGTCTGGCATCTCCTGTTAGTTAAGTTCATGGTTAATATCCTTGTGGTCATGGCTGATGTATACCTTTCTCTTCAAGAATTTTTGTAAAAACAACTCGGGCTCAAGGAACCCAGGAGAGGTTCCTTCTTCTAGCAGATGGAGAATTACTGGGTTATAACAGTAAGTCTGACACCCCAAGCCCTGGTGATTCTGCCAAGGATGCAGGACTGACTCTGGCCTGATCCTACAATTGTTGAATAGTCTGGGCTCTGGTGATGCCCCCCAACCCTGCTCCCTAAAGGGTCTGAACCGGTGGGAGGTCACATCCACAACACAAGGCCAATGTAGAGCAAAATGGCTTTATTGCATACACCTGGGTGCAGGCAAGAAGGGTTCAGTCTTGAATTAGGGTTGAGGTGTTGGTTATATATCCTACCTTTAGCTTCCGGCAGTTCCTGCCATTGTACTTTATCTGGCCCATTGTCCACCTTGCAGTAGGGCTGGTCTGGTATCTTGTCTGGCATCTGCTGGGTTATCCATTGCCTTGCAGATAATCCAGATAAACCTTATCCATACTCAACAAAAGGCTGAGCAAAGGTCATGCAAGCAACACAATTTCCACAGTTTCCACCTTTGCAAACTTTTACCTTTACATGTACCCTTTAAAACATTATTAACCCTTTCACTCCCCACCCTAAGGCCAGCCAGTTGGCCTCTGCTGGCCCAGGTTCAGTTCTAGGCTTCTCTGAGTGTGCAAGGGGCTTCAGGGAAGCCACTCATTCATTCACTCATTCAGTATACGTGTACCAAGACCTCACACATGTCAGGCTTTCCTGGGCACTGGGGATGTAAAGAAGAAGAGACCAGATGTTCAGCTGATGGGCACCTCATAGGGGATTATTGCAGAAGCAGATGGTGGCAGTTGGTTGTGGTATCTGTGTTGATGGGGATACATGCAGGGCATCAATCATAGGGATCTTCTCAGAGGTAGAGTGGTAAGGGTGTGCTTCAGGGAAGCCTTCTTGGACGAGGCAATATATGCACTAAGTCCTAAAGGCTGAGTGGAACTGGCCAGGTGGAGACAAGGGGAAGAGATAATTCCAGGCAGAGGGTTCAACATGGACAAAGGTGAGAGCCAGAGATAACCAAAGACAGTGCTCTATGAAGTGTGGTAAATTATTATAGCAGAAATGGAAAACTAATGCAGACCTTGCACATTCTTCATATCCCCTCTTCCAAGCCTGGAATCCCACATGAGCTTTTGCCAAGGTCTGAGTCCCAGAATCCTCCAGGGACGAGGCTTCCAAACATTTTGAACCATGACCTTCAGGAAGAAACACATTCTATGTTGTGACACAGAGCACGCACGCACCTATCAAACAGCAACAGCCAAACAGTGATCGTGCCAAGTGCCCATCCCACCTGAACTCCCTGCTCACAGCAGTCCTATAGGGACAGGACTTCCATTATCACCATTTGCAAAAGGAGAAAACTAAGGCACAGAGAGCACAGTGGCTTTGCCTAGGGTCACACAGCAGTACCTTGTGCTGGCATGTTTATAACCCCATAATTGATGATTGGTAAATTATTGTGCTGGCTTGTTTATAGCTCCATAATTGATGATTGGGAAAGTCACTGTGTGCCCTCTGGCTGAAGCTGTTTTGTAAAGACCTCCTGAACCAAGAAATTGTTGGGAGTTGGCTATATGTCTGACAGAGTCCACAGAGCCTGGAGGTCTTGAGTCAGAGACTAGACCTCCCCCACAATCTCAAGGAATTGGGCTTGTATTGTGTTTGTGCAGCTCGGGGCTAAGTGTGACCCAATGTACCTTGAAATGCCTGCGTGTTCCTGGGTGTGCCTGGGTGTTCCTGGGTGTATCTGGGTGTTCCTATTATCTGCAAGGCAAACTAATTCTATACAGCATTGTTGTAGCCCTGGGCATTATATCAAGAGGATTCTATTTTCTTATATCATTAAACTTTTGCTGTAAGTTATAAAAGGCATGTAACAAAGCATATTGGGGCTGATTCTGAAGACTCTGTCACAGGGGTGTTCAGAATCAGACGCTGGCTGGCTAATAAACGGCTCTTATTTGGACTTCAGTTCTCTAGTGGTCTTTCTTTGACTCTGTCACGCCACAACAACCTGACAGAAAAAGAGGTTCAACTTGAGGTGGTCTGGCTAAAAGTCGGCTCGGAACCACAGACCAAGGCAAAGATTTCCCAACGGATTCGCATCTCACTGTGTGAGATACAACTGACATATTTCTTTTCTCTACTTTAATTTTAAATTTATATTTATTTATTTATTTTTGTTAATCCTCACCTGAGGATATTTTCCCATTAATTTTTTAGATAGAGTGGAAGGAGAAAGAGAAAGAGAGAAAAAATATCAGTGTGAGAGACACGTAGATTGGTTGCCTCCCGTACCACCTGACCAGGGCCAGGGATCGAACCTGCAACCCAGATACATGTCCTTGACCAGGAATTGAACCTGAGATGCTCTAACTGTTGAGCCAAACAGGCCAGGGCTAATTTTAATTTTAGATGCTGGTTATGAGCTACTTTGTGACTCCTAATCTGGAGACTGTGGGGAAAATTCAGGGTATTTGTAAACCTGAGTGAGGAAAAAATTACCTCCTTATTTCCATATTCTTCTACTGGAAATTTTGTTTTTCCTTCGATTATGAATGTGACCTTGTTCACCTCATCAACAGTGCCTGTGGCCTTGTCATATTAATTACAGTTGTTCCAGATATCTTGAAATATACACTTATACACTCATCACTACTTCAAAATTATGTGTGTTTTTAGACTAGTCTTTTAATGTGTCAATAATAAAAGCACAGAAATATATAGAATACATATAAGAAACATTTTGACATGTGTATCTGAAGTAGCTTTGCAGGACCCCCTTTTCTTTTTACAGAGGGGCCAAGCCACCCTCTTCCCACCTTCATCCTGCTCCACCATGCTTGAGGGGCGGTGCTGTTGTATAATTCATTTCTTGACCTTGGCTAGCTAAAAGGGATATCCGTTTTCAGTACTAAAGAGATTCTTGACCTCTTCCACAGGTGCTCATCTTTCTTGGGTCTGACAACTGCAAAGGTGGGGGGGATCCTGCTTCCCAATACCTCCTGGTGTGGCAACAAGGATGGTCAGAAATGGAAAAGTAACAGCACTAATCTGCAGAACAGTCATTGCCTTGTGATAGGGATCAGACAGGATGAGAGGAGGGTGAGAAGAGTGGGAAGAAGAAGGGGAGGAGGAGCAGACAATGGCTCCAGCTCAGAGGCTGTTGTGCAGATTGATTTTGAAGCACAGTCGATGGCACAGTCAATCCCTATCTCTGCAAGTTCTCAGGAATTCCTCCATCGTTCCCGCAGCAAACCCAGCACGTCCTTCCTGCCAAGCAAGCTCTGCCTAGCACCACAGAATCGGGCGTTGGTTCAGACGCTACACCTGTTTTCAGGACCTGGGGGTCATTAAGGTGCAATCCTCGCATAGTGCCCGGGTCCAGGGCCAGAATCATGGGAGTGTGAGCTTGGGGACGCCCAGGCCCACTCCCTTTGGTGACAAGGACCAAGCGGGCTCACATAAGTGCAGAACCTTTATTCAACACGAGCATTCAGGGTCTCTCTGGCCGTGCCGACTTGTACTCGCCCCAGTCACCTCATCTCCGGGCCCTGCCAGGTGAGCGCGAGCACCTGGCAGCGCGCATGCTGCGGGCGGTGGGACTCAGGACCCTCAAGCGACCTCGCTGGGACCTATTCCCCGCGCCGCTCGTCCACTCTCTCCGGTCACCGCCTTGGGCCCTGGGCGGACGGCTTCTCCGGCCAGATCGCCCCTTGAAGCCGATCCCAGAGAGGCAGAAAAGTCCGTGCTGGCTGTTGGCTGACAGGAGCTGCAGCGGGTGGCAGGAGGATGGGCGCTGAACCTCGGGCCCACGCGTCGCCCGAAGGTGGCTTGTCGCCCCCTGATGGTGCTTCAGCGCAGGTGCTGGATGCGGGCCGCGCGGCTCCGGCCACCACGATGATGCGCTCGCCCGCCCATTGCAGGAATTCCCGCGCTCGGCCTCGGGGCCTCCGTACCGCGCCGACAATGCTCCCCAAACCTCAGCTGGATTCTGGGAAGGAGGCGGGCTCAGTGGCCGGGTCCCGCGCCCTCCATCCTCCCGGCTCGGCCAGCCCCATGGCTGGGAAGGCCTTCGTGACATCTGCCCAGTTTCTGAGCTGGACTGGCAGTCGGCTTCATCCTGTAGGAGTGGCCAGTTCTTTCCCTTCTGTAACAACCCTCCAGCCCTGGGGCTGCCCCCTGGGGCTTCTCCCCATTCCTTAAGTGCACTTCCACCTCTCGGACAGGGGCTTTGCTCATCTGTCCTCCAGACCAGTGATCATGGCCGCTCCCTCCAAAAAGCTTCGGAGGCCTCTTTGGGACATATCCCTTCTCTTCAGTCCCCAAAGAGTCTGGCTCCAAGTGTGGGCATGAAACCCACAGCTGTGGCCTTGGTCCGCCAGCTGCCTCTGAATGTATTCCTGCGTGTCCTAGTGGATCCAGTGGACAGCTGCAAGCTGGCTGGGACAGAGGCCACAGCCGAGGGTGTTGTGGGCAGTGACCTCCTGCTGCTCCGGTGGGAGAGACTCTAAGAGTTCGGGCAGCTTCCCCAGTTTGGCCTTCTGCTTGCGGCCTCATCCCACAATCCACCTGGAGTGAGGCTAAGGCTGCCGCACTGAGCCCTTGACCCACGTGATCACCTAAGCCCTGTGGACCACAGGTGGATCTTGACCCAAGCTGAGCCAGCCATTCTCAGGGCCAGAGATGGGCAAGTAGGATTCTGCGTGTACCTGGTGGTGTCACATGTGAACAGGGGGCCGTGGGGCACCCTGTCCACCAAGGGGATGAAAACTGATGAACAAAGAACAGTAGGAAGAGAGAGAAATGGCCTGAATGGTCTTCCAGCCAGGCTCCAAACTTTCTAAATCAGCTATTCCTGTTCTTACATTTCAGGACACATCCCAAGTAGGAATACCGGGTAAAATGCAAGATACCAGTTAAATCTGAATTTCAGATACACAACAAATACTTTTGTGGTGTAAGTATATATCAAACATTGCATTAAATTTTTAAAATTGATTTTTATTTATTTTTTAATTAGAAAATTTTTTTCTTTATTGATGTTCAGAGAGAGCGGAAGTGAGAGGGAGAGAGAGATAGAAACATTGATGAGAGAGAACATTGACTGCTGCATGCTTCCCACTGGGGATCGGGCCCACAACCTGGGCATGTGCCCTGACCGGGAATCAAACCAACGACCTCTTGGTGCATGGGTCAACGCTCAACCACTGAGCCACACCGGCCGGGCTAAAATTGATTTTTAGAGAGAGGAAGGGAAAGGAGGAGAGATAGAAACATTGCCCTGCTGTTCCACCCATTTATGCACTCATTGGTTGACCCCTGCATGTGTCTCCACCAGGGATCAAAGCTGAAACCCCGGCACACTGGAAAAACTCCAACCAACTGAGCTACCTGGCCAGGGCGAGGCCTCACATTTTTATTTTACACTGAGCCCCCCAATGTGTGCAGCCAGCCCTGGAAGAGACTTTGTTTCCCAAGGACCTTGCTCATCCTGCCCCCTGATTCAGTCTCCAGGCAAGTCAACTTCTGCCTCCCCTTCCCTTCCAGACCCTAGCCCCCCTCCTACTTGCTCTGTGTGGTCTGAGTCTTTCATGCCCAGGTGCCCTTGGGTCACATCCACTACCAGTGGGGCCTGGAATGCTCTACCCTTGGCAAGGACTCCATTTGGGTTGTCCTGGAGGGGTGCTGGTTGCTAAATGCTTGTGTTCCTGTCCACAGGCTGCCAGAAAAGTAAGCCCCATAGCACAGACCAAGCCCATGGGACACAGGAAGAGCCAATGAGAATTAAGGGGAACAGTCACAGTGACCAACCAAGGCAAAGGTTGGTCCAGCGCCAAGGGATATTTGCAGAGCCCTGGGCATGTGAGGAGGAAGAAAGTAGACAGATCCTGCCTGAGGTGACCCCCAACAGATTGGACACACAGAAATAACTGTCCAGAGCAGAAAGCCAGCCACAGAGAATGTTCCAGATAAGCCCCCTTTCCTTTCCTCATTTGAGTGAATTTGCTTAAGCTCTTTTTAGATTCCCTACTTAAAAGATCTCTTCTACTGCCAGGTCCAGGGACTCACAATAATGCCCACTGATGGAGCACTCACTCAGACCAGGCCTCCCAACCTTATGGTTTTGTCCCCTTTGTCTAAAGTTAGATCCTGGGATCCTCTATGGAGTTTTGATATTCAACTGTATTCACTCTGAATTGTTTGTTTGTTTTTTATCCTCACCCAAGGACATTTTTGCATTTATCTTCAGATAGAGCAGGAGAGAGAGAGGGGGGAAGAGAGAGAGAGAAACATCGATGTGACAGAGACACATCGATTGGTTGCCACGTGCACGACCCCAACCGGGGCCAGGGATGACCCACAACTGAGGTACGTGCCCTTGGCTGGAATTGAACCTGGGACTCTTTGGTCCACAGGCTGACGCTCTAACTGCTGAGCCAAACCGGCCAGCGTGATTGAAGCATAATTTATATATAATAAAATGCATCTATGTTAACAGTACAGTTTGATGAGTTTTGCCAAATATATACATCTATGTGACTATCACCACACTTAAAATGCAGAAAGTTTCTGCCACTTAAAAAAGGTCCCCTGGTGACACTTGGTACTCAGTTCCCTCCCAAACTCAATAGATAGGTGATCTATCTGCTTTTTGTCGCTATGAATTAGTTCTGCCTTTTTGAAAATTTCCATATAAAGAAATTATACCCTATATACTTTTTGTGTTGGCTTTTTTTTTTAAAGAAAGTTTTTATTGAGTTTAGAGAGAGAAGAAGGGAAAGGGAGAGAAACATTGATCAGCTGCCTCCTGCATGCCCCCTATTGGGGATGGAGCCTGTAACTTGGGTATGTACTCAGACTGTGAATCGAACCATTGACATTTTGGTGCATGGGACAACGCTCAACCAACTGAGCCTCACTAGCTTTGTCTGGCTTTTTTTATTCAATGTTATGATTTTGAAATTCATCTATGTTATTTGTATTTCAGGAGTGTGTTCCTTTTTTATTGCTAAGTAGCATTTCATTTAATTTAGACTTCATTTAATCTACCCATTTACCAGCTGATGGACATTTGGGTTGTTTGTTTGGGGCCACTATGAATAAAATTTCTATAAACATTTGTGTATGAATCTTTTTGTAGACATAAGTTTTCATTCCTCTTTGGTAAATATTTAGGGGTGGAATTAATGACTCATAGGTTAAGTGTCTAAGTTGATAAGAAACTGCCAAATCGTTTTCCAAAATGTCATGTGGCATTCCCACCAACAAAGTATGAACATTTCAGTGACCCCACCTCCTTGCCAATACTTGGCATTTCAGTCTGTTATATTTGGGCCATCCTAGAACTAATGATGAGCATTTTTCTGTGTGCATACTGTCTACTCATATTATCTTCCTTCCTGAAGTCTCACCCCAAAACTTTGCCCAGCTGTTTAATTTTTTATATTAACTCCTTCTGGCTGCCATTTTGGAGCATCAGGTGAAGAAAGGATCTAGTGACTCACTGACAACACAGCCCTGGATTCCTTCCCACTCTGACTCCATCTACTCCATCTACCTCTGCCTGGGCTCACCCAGAGGCCTCACGGACCACAGAGAGATGCAAACCAGTGTGGCTAGGGGCAGGATCGTCTCTTATCCTGCAAAAGATGGAGTTTCTCTGAGACCTTAATTTTCTCATTTGAAGTTTGAAATGTCCCTACTACCTTGACATAAAAGTCATTTAATGAATGAACCTAAAACATTTCCGATGTTTCAAAGTTGGCTGTTATGCAAAGCGCTGAGGTCCCAGAAAACCTCAGCATGTTGTTTGTGGATTCCAGAGAAATAACCCACAGGATTAGCTGTGAAAGACATGGGTTTATGAGGACTTGCGTGTGTACTGGTGGAGGCTGATGGGTCAAGTTATCCTGATAAGTACTATCCGACCTGCCGACAGTCAGCACCAGGGGCAGCCAACTGGTGCTATTGTTTTGCCACCACCCAGACTTTCCCAGCATAAGATTTTATAGAGTATGGAAAACAGGGCATGTAGGAGGAAGGGAACAGGCCTATAGACAAACTGTATGAGATCAAAACACTAGCTGTTTACAATCCAGGCTCACATCTAGAAGCAGTTTCTCTTTGGCCTTTCTTTCTGAACAGGTTCCCAGGTCTCACAGTCTGCTTACAGATGGCCTTCCCCATGTTCCCCCAGGGTGGGAGGGGGAGTTGGAGCATGGGAAGGGGCCCATGCCCCTATTTATCATATATTTTTGCCCCAACATGAATACCTTCCCTTTCTATTTCTGTATAATTTGCCCATTATATTTTCTGCATATATGCTGGGGAGGGAGGAGACATTGCGTTTATAGTTTACAGCAACAATATAGCATACAGTAAAGGAATAACAGACATATATATTAGTATCAGAGTATATAAAGCTGATTGACAATCCTAAGGAAATTTTCCAAATCATGCTGAGATAGGATCATTGTGTCAGGCTGGCTGGATTAGCTTTCCAAGGCAGCCCAGCTGTAGCAGAGAGGGGCATTTCTGAATATACCCAAAAGTCAGAAACATTGAACTGGAGAGTCATGTCATCATCCCATCTTGCAAAGCAGTGAGCTGCACTGAACTAAAGAGAATAAGACAGATGTTTAGTAGGCACCAACAGAGGCAAATCAGCACCAGTGGGTAGAACAGGCCATTGTTCTATCCTGTGTAAGAATGGTGGCTTGTTCAGGTGGTCTCCCTGGCCTTCTATACCATATCTTTTGACTGGTAATGTTCCCTCCAGCCTAGAATACTAATTATGAGAGGAGGGATACAAATCTGCCAGATGAAATAGTAGTTGGCTACTTACCAGTTATGTTCGGTTGCATGAGCAAGCCCTGGGCAAGCTCCCCACCCCGTCATGGGGCTAGGAGAGCACACCAGCGGGTGCCAGTTTGAGGTTCCCAGGGCCAGGTTAATATACTAGCTCCAGGATGTACGACCTGGGGTGCTGGCAGCAACAGGTTATTTTCTGCTCTCCAACAAGGGCTTATTTTAGTATCTGTTGTTTGAACCTGCACTCTCAGTGGGGATGCCCACATCTGAAACACTGCAGGTTGATCGGCTCGGGCTTTTCATTCATGGTTAGTAGTATGTCAGAGAGTCTTGTGGTCCATCCTTATAATGACACTTATTTAGTTTTTTTCTTTTCTTTATTGATTTGAGAGAGAGAGAGAAAGGGAGAGGGAGAGAGATAGAAACAATGATGCGAGAGAACATTGATCAGCTGCCTCCTGCATGCCCCCGCTGGGGATTTGACTCACAACCTGGGCCTGTGCCCTGACCAGGAATCGAACCAGCGACCTCTTAGTGCATGGGTCAATGCTCAATCGCTGAGCCTCACCAGCCAGGCAACACACTTATTTAGTTTTTAGGATGTCTTCTAAAAGTCCATTATAACATTATATTAGTCCATTTCCTGTTGGGTTATAAGGGAGGTGCAGTCACTGTTCAGCCCAGTTTTGTATATAGTGTCCTGTTGTTGTCATCAAGGGACGCGGATGCTGCTCCACACATACAGAACACTGTAGGCATCGAATAGCCACAGCAATCTTGAAAAAGAAGAACAAAGTTGGAGGGATCACATTACCAGATTTCAGGTTATACTACAAAGCCACTGTAATAAAAAAAAAAAAAAAGCCTGGTACTGGCACAAGAACAGGCAGATAGACCAGTGGAACAGAACAGAGAACCCAGAAATGGACCCAAGGCAATATGCTCAATTAATATTTGACAAAGGGGGCAAGAGCACACAGTGGAGTAAAAACAGCCTCTTTGATAAATGGTGTTGGGAAAATTGGACAGCTACATGCAAAAAAATGAAACTAGACCATCAACTTACTTACACCATACACAAGAATAATCTCAAAATGGATAAAAGACTTAAATGTGACTCATGAATCCATAAAAATCCTCGAAGAAAATGTAGGCAACAAAATTTCAGACATCATACGCAGCAGAATTTTCACTGATACATCACCTAAGGCAACAGAAACAAAGGAGAAAATGAACACATGGGACTACATCAAACTCAAAAGCTTCTGCACAGCAAAAGATACAATCATCAAAATGGAAAGGCAACCCACTGTATGGGAGAGCATCATTACCAATGATATATCAGATAAGGGGTTAATTTCCAATATATAAAGAGTGCTCATACAACTCAACAAAAGGAAAACAAAGAACCCAGTTACAAAATGGGCAGAGGAACTAAATAGACACCTCTCCAAACAGGACATACAAATGGCTAAGAGACATATGAAGAAATGCTCATCATCACTAATCATCAGAGAGATGCAAATTCAAACAACAATGAGGTATCACCTCACACTTGTCAGAATGGCCGCCATCAACAAATCATCAAACAACAAGTGTTGGCGAGGGTGTGGGGAAAAGGGGACTCTAGTACACTGCTGGTGGGAATGCAGACTGGTGCGGCCACTATGGAAATCAATATGGTGTTACCTCAAAAAATTTAAAATTGAACTTCCATTTGACCCAGTGATCCCACTTCTAGGAATATACCCTAAGAAGCCTGAAACACCAATCAGAAAGAATATATGTACCCCCATGTTCGTAGCAGCACTATTTACAATAGCTAAGATCTGGAAACAGCCCAAATGTCCATCAGTAGAGGAATGGATAAAAAAGCTGTGGTACATATACACAATGGAGTACTGTGCAGCTGTAAGAAAGAAAGATCTCTTATTCTTTGAGACCACATGGAGGGACCTGGAAAGTATTATCCTAAGCAAAACAAGTCAAACAGAGAAAGACAAGTTTCATATGATCTCACTTATTTGTGGAATATAATAAACATAACAGTCTGAGAAATGGGGTAGTCCCAGAGAGGTGGAAGTGGGGTACAAACTGACAATCCCCAAAAGAGGGGGTGGTGGGGGAGAGATAAACAACAGAACTTACATGCATGTATGCATGAACAATGGACATGGACAACAAAGCTGGGGACAGGGCGGGGAGGGAGAGGAAGGGGGGATTCAGTGGGGAAAAAAGGAGAAACATCTGTAACAAAAATAAATTAATTAATTAGAAAAAAAGAACACTATAGACAAGTTGTCATAATGTCAGTCATTTAAAAAAAAATTTTTTTTTATCCTCACCCGAGGATTTTTTTTTTTTTTGTATTTATCTTCAGATACAGCGGGAGGGAGAAAGGGAGGAAGAGAGAGAGAAAAACACAGACGTGAGAGAGAGAAAAACACAGACGTGAGAGAGAAACATCGACTGGTTGCCACCCACACGACCCCAATCGGGGCCGGGGACAAACTGCAACCGAGGTACATGCTCATAGCAGGAACTGAACCCGGGTCTCTCCGGTCCACGGGCCTACGCTCTAACCGCTGAGCCAAACTTGCCAGGGCAATGTCAGTCATTTTTAATGGAAGGCCCCAGGCTTTAGCTGTTGCTCACAGGGTTTTCTGCCCTGCATGTTTCATTTTCCTGTGTAGCCATGCAGCCAGGTCTTCTGCTGGGGCCTCTGCTGGCCATGAAACATTAGCAAGAGAATCTGCTTCATCATTCCCTGGACTTTGTAATGGTTGATGCCCTGTGACATGGTATAGGGTCACCTTCTTAGTCTGTACAACCAGCCATATGTCAGCATGGTTTGTCCCCACAGGGGTCTGTTGTTGATGGTCCAGTCCTGAGCATGCCATTTAGGGGGCTGTCCTTTGTATTGACCATCAGTATACCATGCTCAGGTGGCCCTGGACCGTACCTGCTTTCACTGGCGAAGGGCCAATAGGCTCTTTCTTGAGAGTCTGTTCAGCATCTCCTTCTGACACAAAATGACTGGTCCCAACAGTCTGCAATTCCTGGCTAAGAGGGAATATTGACATGTTTCTGCTGCAGGTGAACACTCCATCTTGTTATAGTTTGCGTCTATGCTGCCCCAGATTTCAGAGTGTGAGACACATCATGCAGCCACCCCGAGGCGGGTAGGTGGTCCGCACTGTTACTGCAGATCTTCCAGTTATAGGCTCTGTCGCTTGCAGGGCATGGTAGGTGGCAGAGAGTTGTTTATTAGGCTGCATCTTTCTTCAGCTCCGTTTCATTCCTGGGCCCAAAACCTACTGGCCCTGGCTGGTGTGGTTCAGTTGGTTGTGTGTGCACTGAAAGGTTGCTGGTTTGATTCCCAGTCAGGGCACATGCCCAGGTTGCAGGCTCGATCCCACATCGATGTTTCTCTCTCTCCCTTCCTCTCTCTCTAAAAAGAAATAAATAAAAAAAACCTATTAGAATGTAGAGCTGCCCTGGCTGGTTTGCTCAGTGGTTAGAGCATCAGCTTGCGATCCAGAGAGACCCGGGTTCGGTTCCCGCTAAGGGCATGTACTTCAGTTGCAGTTTGTCCCTGGCCCTGGTTGGGTTGTGCGGGTAGCAGCCACCCGATGTGTCCCTTTTACGTCGATGTTTCTCTCTCTCTCTCTCTCTTCCTCCAGCTCTATCTGAACAAAAAATGAAAAAATGTCCTTACGACATCCCCTCCTGGGCTCCATGTACATCCAATTCCTTAGGTAGTCTGGATCATAGATACCAAGTGCCTGTGCCTGTTTAACTGTCCTTTCTGCCTCCTCAAAAGCCCACTAGTTCTTCTGCCAATTCCACTATTGTCTTTTCCTTATAAGAGCATACAAAGGTTTTCGGTGCACAATTCTATAATAAATTATCTATACACTGTGTTGTGTGTTTATCATTCCAAGTCAGGTCTCCTTTTATTATTATTTATTCCCCCTATATTTTCCCATCTCCCCCATTCTTTTTTTTCTGGTACTCACCATATTGTTGTCTGTGTTTGTGAGTTTTCCATTTACAATAGTTAAGATTTGGAATCAGTCAAAGTCAATTTTAATTCCTTAAAGTTTTCTGGTGACATTCAGACTCTATGCATGTCTCTCTTAAAAATGACAGGCCATTCAGTCTTGGTTAATAAAAATCAGTTTTCAATTATGTCCTGTTATAAAGAGAACAGATTCTCATTGAATTTCATGCAAACAACAAGACTGCCATGAAAATGAAATAATACTCACTCATTTATATTTTTCTCCCTCCAATTCTAGAGGGAGCAGGTAGGGAGAAAAATATAAATGCTTTGGTAGTGCTTACAAAGGTATAATTTATCATGCTGCTCTAAGAAAAAACACAAATGTCCTTATATCTGGAAAACAAAATACTTTAAAAAATTAGTAATATTTTGAACAAAGTAAAACAAATTATTGTTTTCTTTATTCAGGCCCATATGATTATTTTTTAATTCAGATCATCTGTCAGTATTTCTATAAATCCAGTTTAAAGTCATGATCTGAACATTTATTCTCAGAAAACTTTATTTTAGAATAGGTCACAATTCTTCCCATGACTCTTTAAGATGAACTCTCTTTGCAGATGCATCAGAGTAAAACAGTGACTGTGAATGACAGTGGTTATGGATTTGATTATAATGCAGTTGGCAAAGAACTTTGTTGTTTGGTAAAATGTAACAGTCCACGATAACAATTAGAATGTAAAAGTGCCAGTTTTTTGTTTTTGTTTCTTCCCCTCACATGCTGCTCCTGCAGCCTGAACAGGGCTTGGGGGGGCACCGATTTCCCCATGTCCCCGGGACCACAGCAGCCTCCGAGCCTCTAGGAGTGGCATTCAAGGTGCTCAAAAGATTCATTTTTTAAATTTTCCTTTCATTTTGCCAGTGGTGCTTTCACACCACTGATACGAGGACTGAAAGCAGCCTTGCTGGCGTTTTCCAGACGTCCCCAGAAAACTCATGTGGTGGTCCCCAGGGTTGCCACTTCAAACTACATGGAGTTCCTTTTCTTTTCTAAATTTCTTTTTTAATCCACACCTGAGGATATTTTTCTATTTATCTTCAGATAGAGTGGGGGGGGGGGGAGAGAGAGAGAGAGAGAGAGAGAGAGAGAGAGAGAGAGAGAAGCATCAATGTGAGAAAGACACATCTACTGGCTGCCACCCACATGACCCCACCGGGGGCCAGGGACGAACTGCTACCGAGGTACGTGCCCTTGGCCAGAATCAAACCCCAAAATTGGCCAGAATCTTTGATCCCTAGGCTGATGCTCCAACCACTGAGCAAAACTGTCCAGGGTTCTTGTTTTTCTCTCTTCTTTTTTTTACTAATACGTTTTTATTGATTTTTTTTAGAGAGAGAGAGATATAAACATCAATGTGGGAGAGATACATGGATTTGCTGCCTCCTGCATGCCTCCTACTGGGGATCGAGACTGCAACCTGGGCATGTGCCATGACCAGGAATCGAACCAGGACCGCTCAGTCCATGGGACATCGCTCAATCCACTGAGCCACACAGGCCAGGCTGGAGCTCCTTTTCCAAAGTGGGCTTTCCCCCACTACATTACACATTGTCTCCCACTCCCTCTTCACCAGCTGTCTACTCTAAAGGAATTTCTCTGGAATCAATCCTGCCAACTATGCCTATTGTTATGTGAAGTGCTGAGGTACCAGAAAACCTAGTATATTGTTTGTAGATCCCAAAGAAATAATCCAGAGGACTGGCTGTGAAAGACAGGTTTATTAGGACTTATGTGCGCACCGGTGGCAGCCGACCTGGGAAGTTTATTGCTGCACAGACTGCCACCAGTGAAGTTGTCCAGCTAAGTAAGTACCACCAGCCTGCAGACAGGCCACAACAGGGGCACTGGTCACTACTATTTTGCCACCACCCAGACTTCCCCAACACAAGATTTTATAGAGCACAGAAAACACAGAAAACAGGACACGTAGGGGGAGGGGGACAGGCCCGTAAGCAAACTGTGTGAGATCAAAACACTAGCTGTTTACAATCCAGGCTCACATCTACAAGCAGTTTCTCTTTGCCCTTTCTGAGACCGAGTTGCTGGCGAGGTTTCCAAGGTCTCACAGTCTTTTTCTTTCTTTTTTTTAAAAATATGTTTTTATCGATTTTTTTAGAGAGAGAGGAAAGGAGAGATAGATAGAAACATCAATGTGAGAGAGATGCATCAATCAGCCACCTCCTGCATACCCCCTACTGGGGACTGAGCCCACAACTTGGGCATGTACCCTTACTGGGAATTGAACCAGGATCTCTCTGTCCATGGGATGATGCTCAAACCACTGAGCCACACCAGCTGGGCAGGTCTCACAGTCTTATAGGCTTTCACTATATTTCCTACAGGGTGGACGGGGGAGTTGGAGCATGGGAAGGGGCTCATGTTCACATTTACCATACATTGGCAAAATAGGAAAAGATGTTTTAGCAGCAGGCAGAGAGGAAATATGAATTGAAATTAACTTTAAAAATATTTTTCCTATTAAAAAGTCATACATGTATATTTCAGAAATTAGGAAATACAGCTAAATTAAAAAGAAGTCCCACTACCCAGAGGTACTCGCTGTTGACATTTTAATGTATTGCATTCTCATACTGTTGTAGTTAACCTAGTTAATAATAATAGGAAAGAAGCAAAGGGAAGGCCAGATATTATAGGCATATCTATATCTGGTCATTGGGCATCTTCACCGGGAAGCTAAAGCTTTATACTCCCCAGGGAGCCACCAGCCTATTTCCTGAAGATCACTGGGGGAAGGGATTGGACAGGGATGAGAATAGACACATGCCCAGTAAAGTTGGGGTGACATAGGGAAGGTGCTTGCCTGTAAGTCACACCTGAGAACATAGGTCATTGGCTAGAATGGGCATCGCCACTGCAAGGGCATGAAATTTGGGATATTCAGTCCCCTGAACAAAGGAGTTTGCTCTCTTGGTTGCTCTTGGTTACTCTTGGCATGCTTGGCTCATGGTTCAGGTTGGCTTCCTGGCATTCGCCAACATAGCCCACAGCCATGTGGACCCCCACACATGGACTCATGGACTGCAACTAGCCTGATACTGAACTGGACTCAAGTTCAATATGGAAAGGAAACTCTGGACACTGGCTCTGCTTCTAGCTTTACTGAAACCCCAGCTACACCTCTCTACGACTGGACTAAGGGAATTGGAACTTTGGAAACCCAGGGATGTAATTCCATGGAAATAAAGCTTTCTACCATATCTCATTCTCTGCGGGGGCCTCTGGAAATGCTTATTCCAATGGTAACCCAAGAACCCCACTCCCACTAGTAATGGAGAAAGACTACCCATGCTTCTCTCCAATAGCAATCCCGGTGTTTTTAGAATGCACTTAGACATATAAAGGGGTTTAAGTTTGATAAATAGAATGCCCAACCATTGAAGTTGGCTTAAGGAAGAGATAATTTTTCTGAGGACAAGAGGAAGTGTCCAGAAAGAAAAGTTGCCCAGGGCGACTTGAAACAAGAAAGAAGAGACAAGAGAATCCAGATCTTGGTGTTTTCAGATGACCCATTTGAAGCTGAGGATTGAGAGGGCTTGGGGAGGGGAGGAGCAGGCAAGTTTAGACAATAATGAGAAATTCTCTGGTGAAAGGAACTGGTTCCCAAGTGCTGCTTTTGGAAACTGGTTTCTGCTGATGTTTTGTGATGTGTGCTACCAAGTTTCTGTGATTTGGATCTTGTCCCTGGAATGAGGGGCTAGACGGATGGATGGATGGATGGATGGAACTCTAGCTTTCATCGTGCACCTATTTGGAGCCAGGCTTGATGCTCGGTGGTTTCACAATTGTTATCTCATTTAATACTCATGGTGCGTATTAATCTCCTATTTTTACAGAGGAGGAAACCCAGGATGAGAGAGTTAAAGTAATTTACCCAGTGAGTTGTGGAATTTAATCTCAAATTTCACCATCCCTCTGCCACCCCCTGCTCAGGCATCGAACCAGTGCTCACCATCATGGGAGGAAGGATGTCCTTTCCTGAGTGTCCCTGCACCCCAAGGGCCCATCACACAGGGGTTTCCTGCAGGTTTCTTTCCACTGCGGGGGAACTAGGGAACTAGGGGCCCAGGCTCACTCAGTGCCTTTGGCAGAGCTGCCGCGTACCTGTGAATTTCTTCTCAATGACTCAACTACATGTTCAGAGATAAGGCCTGGGCAGGACCTGAGCCTCCATTCCACGCTGAGGAAGGGGCTGTTCATCCTGTGCTTGGTTCCTGCTCCTCATCGTTGGGCAAAGAGTCTGGCCTTTGGACAGAAGTCAGCCTGTCAGCCTTCCGGAACATCTGAGTAAATTATAATCACGTCCTTATCCATGTACTGGCTAAGCTCTACAAGGGATGTTTGTGTGTTGGCCATGAATGCTTTCTTCTTACACAACACTGGACCGTGCACCTCCCGACTGTGCAGCTCCTGACTACTAACCTGTCCCTGAACTATGTCACTAATCTCAGGGACTGCCAAAGGCTCCCCAGGATGCATGGATTGCCAGCCATTGGGGGTGCCCTTGAAAGACATTCTACTGGGCAGTCAGGATGGGCCAGGCAGCCAGATGCTGAGGGAGCTGCTGGAGGTGGTGCAGTGCCCGCTCCACATTTACCCCCACCCCACTTCCCAGGTGCCAGGACCCACACCTACTCCCCCCAGCGAGGCACTAAGAGAACCTCTTTGTCTGTTGCAATCAGCTGGGGGCTGGGGGTGGAGTTTTATAAGCAGAACTGTCAGTCTTCTAAATCCTCTACAAATGCCACCTGTAGATGGGGACAGGGAAAGAGAAAACAAAAGGGCTTGTCTTTGTACTGCAGTCAAGGTCAGGCAGAAAGACACTTTCTGTGCGTTTCTGTCAGTTCAGGCTCCTTCCTTCTAACTCACTGTTGGCAGCAGTGGGATGCATGGGGGAGGAGGAGAGGGAGCTGGGGAGGCATCCGCTGCGGGTGAGTGGAGTGGTTTGGGCTGTTGATAGCTGGAAAATGTGGTGGGCTCTGAGGAACATGCACACACACACACACACACACACACACGCACACACACACACCCCTATACACACAGAGACACAAAGCCTAGGCAGGGGCATCTGCACGGGAGTGGGTCCTGACACAGGGCTGCATGGTGTGGAGACCCTGGTCAGTTGGTCATTTGGGGAGATGGGGGAGTTGAAATTTCTGAGGTGGTTTGGGCTCATGCACTTGAGACTTGCCAAATTAAATGTTGGGCACAAATGCACAAAAATTGGGGATTTGGGTTTTGTCTTAATCCATCACCACCCCCACCTTACTGCTTTCTAGAATGGGGTTATTATGAAGAAGAATGAGCTGGAGAATTCATTAGCAAAGTAACACAATAAAGTTATTAGGGCCCTGGCCAGTTTGGCTCAGCGGTTGGAGCGTCGGCCTGCGGTCCGGAGAGACCCGGGTTGGGTTCCCGCTAAGGGCACGAACCTTGGTTGCAGTTTGTCCCCGGCCCTGGTTGGTCGTGCGGGTGGCAACCACTCGATGTGTTCCTTTCACATCGATGTTTCTCTCTCTTCCACTCTCTCCCTCCCACTCTATCTAAACAAAAATGTCCTCAGGTGAGGATAAAAAAAAAAAAAAGAAAGAAAGTTATTAGGGAGAGGAAGTTAATCAGACAATACAAGGAATCAAAAAGTTCGGAAACCTCCACCTGGACACAGATGCGATGTTCCTTAGGATCCAGTGAGGCCCATGGAGGAGGCAGCCTCCCCACGAACAGAGGGGCAGGGGTGGGGGAGGGCAGAGGACAGAGCTCTGAAGGCAACTCCATGGGGAAAAGGAACAACCATTACAGAGCCTCCTGGGTGTGTGGCTAAGAGAGAGCAAGCCTTCTGGGGCAGCAGGCTGGTTTCAGTCCTCTCAGGCTTAACTCAGCGGCTGCCCAGGCCTGTCTGGCTCCTGGAAGGGCAGAAGCGGCAGAGTTGACAAGTTCGCTGCCCACCCACCATCCTCTCCCTCTGTCTGGGGCTGACAATTGCAGTCAGTCCAAAGCTCTTGGCTCTGAACCTAGACAGGCCTTGTGGCCCCCCTCAGTGAAATGTTCCAGACAGCCACCTCCAGGGAGGAGAGGGGCATGGGGGACACAGGTCAGCCCCAGAGCCCTCGTAGGCTAACTGGACTGAAAGCAGACCACCTTGTCTCACAAAGGCTGTGGGAGTTTTTTTGTGAGGTGTCCCCAATGTGTCTCTCCTCAAGAAAGTGCTGAACTGGCTCTGACAGGCATGGCTTTGTCCCTGCTTCTAAGACACAGCCAGAGGGTGCTGGACACCAAGCTGGGGATAGTCCCCAGGGCCCTGTGGACTTGTGTCACCAGAAGGGAGGGTAGGAGGTGGTAGATTCACCACTGGCCAGAGCTGGGAGAGAAAGGCCTAACATAGCCAGTTGGTGGCCATGGTGACCAAAGGAGGCAAGAAATTAAAAATCACGGGCTTCAGGGACTGCAGCTCTTGAGTTAGCTAAATCATTATTGGGGTGACTAACGTCCTCCAGCTTTTTGGACATTTATGAGAGTATTAGCAATTACACCAGGACAGGAATCACCCGACAGCCCCAAGCAAACAAAGTCGCAGTGACCATAACTGTGAACACATGCTAAAGAAGTGTCAAGTCAAACTGACCAGGGCAGTGCTTCTTAAACTTCCTGTGCTGAAGAACCATTGTTTCTCAAGCTGCTGTGGTTGATCTGCTCAGGAAGAGTCAGGCTGTCATAACAAATACCACAGGCTGGGCGGCTTAAACAACAGGGGTTTATTTTCTCACAGTTCTGGCAGCTGGAGATTCGAGATCAAGGTGTCAGTGGGTTGGTTACTCCAAGGTCTCTCTCCTCGGTTTGCAGATGGCCGTCTTCTGCCATGTGCTCACATGACCTTTCCTCTGTGTACACTGCTTGTATGTGTCCAAATGTCCTCTTGTTAAAAGGACACCAGGCATATTGGATTAGGGACCACCCATATGACCTCATTTTACCTTAATTTGGGGTGGAATCATTTTAGGGGTGCCCTTTAGTTGTGCTAACATTGGGCCAGTGAGCACTACTGTGGTGGCAAAAAGAGGTGATAGGTCCTGGCCGGTTTGGCTCAGCGGTTAGAGCGTTGGCCTGCGGACCAGAGAGTCCCGGGTTCGGTTTCCGCTAAGGGCACGTACCTCGGTTGCAGTTTGTCCCTGTACCGGTTGGGGTCGTGTGGGTGGCAGCCACTCGATGTGTCCCTTTCACATCGATGTTTCTCTCTCTCTCTCTTCTTCTTTCTCTCCCTCCTGCTCTATCTTAAGATAAATGCAAAAATGTCCTCGGTGAGGATAAAAAAAAAAGAGGTGATAGGACCTTTAGTTTGTGGACTGTTAAGGCCTGAGCTGACTTGAGAACCCTTGATATGCAAATCTGAGTGATGGTATAAGTAAATTATAATAGAGACAAGGAGTAAGTCTAAAAGGAACTCTTTCCTACTACATGCAAAAAAAAAAAGAAAGAAAGAAAGAAAGAAAGAAAGAAAGAAAGAAACTAGACCACCAACTTATACCATACACAAGAATAAACTCAAAATGAATAAAAAATTTAAATGTAAGTCTCGAAACCATAAAAATCCTGGAAGCAAAATCTCAGACATCTCATGTAACAGTATTTTCACCAATATATCTCCTGGGGCAAGAGAAATAAAGGAAAAAATAAACAAATGGGACTACATCAAACTAAAAAGCTTCTGCACAGCAAAAGAAACTATCCTCAAAATGAAAAGGAAACCTACTGTATGGGAAACCATATTTGCCAATGATACATCTGACAAGGTGTTAATTTCCAAAATATATAAAGAACTCATACAACTCAACAAAAGGAAGACAAACAATCCAATTAAAAAATGGGCAAAGGACATAAATAGACACTTCTCCAAAGAGGACGTACAGATGGCCAATAGGGCCCTGGCTGGTTTGGCTCAGCGGTTAGAGCGTCGGCCTGCGGTCCGGAGAGACCCGGGTTCAGTTCCCGCTAAGGGCACGTACTTCGGTTGCAGTTTGTCCCCAGCCCTGGTTGGTCGTGCGGGTGGCAGCCACTCGATGTGTCCCTTCACATCGATGTTTCTCTCTCTCTCTCCCTTCCTCTCTCTCCCTCCCACTCTATCTGTACAAAAAATGGAAAAATATCCTCGGGTGAGGATAAAAAAAAACAACAACAACAGATGGCCAATAGGCATATGCAAAAAGGCTCAACATCACTAATCATCAGAGAGATGCAAATTAAACTACAATGAGGTATCACCTCACACCTGCCAGAATGGCTGCCATCAACAAATCATCAAACAACAAGTGCTGGTGAGGTTGTGAAGAAAAGGGAACCCTAACACACTGTTGGTGGGAATGGAGACTGGTGCAGCTACTATGGAAAACAGTATGAAATTTCCTCAAAAAATTAAAAATATAACTGCCTTCTGGCCCAGCAATTCCACTTCTAGGAGTACATTCTAAGAATCCCGAAACATCAATCAGAAAGAATATATGCACACCTATGTTTATAGTAGCGTTATTTATAATAGCTAAGACCTGAAACAGTCCAAGTGTCCACCAGCAGATGAATAGATAAAAAAGCCGTGGAACAGCCCTGGTCCATTTGGCTCAGCGGTTAGAGCATCGGCCCGCAGACCAGTGAGCCGTGGGTTCTATTCCGGTCAAGGGCACGTACCTTGGTTGCAGGAGGCAAACTGTCGATGTGTCCCTCTCATGTTGATATTTCTCTCTCTCTCCCTCCCTTCCACTCTATATGAAGATAAATTGAAAAATATCCTCGAGTGAGGATTAAAAATAATAATAATAATAATAAAGCCATGATACATTTACACAATGGAATATTATGCAATGGGACAGCATGGATGGACCTGGAGATTATTACACTAAGCGAAATAAGCCAGTCAGAGGAAGACAAATATTACATGATCTCACTTATATGTGGAATCTAATGAACAAAATAAACTGATGAACAAAAGTAGGTCCAGAGGCAAGGATACATGGAACAGACTGACAGATCTCAGAGGGGAGGGGGTTGGGAAGAGATTACCAAAGAACATATATACATATATGCATAGCCCATGGACACAGACAATAGTGTGAAGACCTGGGATGGGGCAGGGGCTGGGTGCGGGGGGGGCAAAAGGGAGGGAAATGGGGGACATCTGTAATACCGTCAACAATTTTTTTTTAAAGAAAAATAAAAATTAAAAATTAAAAGAACTCTGTCTTTACCCTTTTATGGGGTCCCCAGTGAAATGGCCACTACTTCCTGGTATGTGGATAGGCTGGGTGACAAATAGTGCCAGCACAGGTAAATATCAGTAGAATTTTCTGGAGCCCATATCATCACAGAACAGGAAATTTAAAAGATGTATGCCCTGGCCGGTTTGGCTCAGCGGTTAGAGCATCGGCCTGCGGTCTGGAGAGACCCGGGTTCGGTTCCCGCTAAGGGCACGTACCTCGGTTGCGGTTTGTCCCCGGCCCTGGTTGGTTGTGCGGGTGGCAGCCACTCGATGTGTCCCTTTCACGTCGATGTTTCTCTCTCTCTCTCTGTTCCTCTCTCTCCCTCCCACTCTACCTGAACAAAAAATGGAAAAATGTCCTCGGGTGAGGATGATAAAAAAAAAAAAAAAAAAGATGTTACTCACACATGGGAAACTTAAAGCAACTAAAAGGATTTCATGCAAAATCTACCAATGGGAGGGGGAAAAAAAGAGAAAGAAATAGGTATAAAACCCACTAGTGAATAAAACATAAAATAGTTAAATTTAATACATTTAGGAGACTGGTCATGAAAGTCAAATTTAGTGAGGTTTGATATTATTAATATTTCCCTGATAAATCGGGATAGTTCCACTGGGACTGTTAACAAGAAGTAAACCCCAAGTGATCCAGGGTCAACACAAGTATCTGATGCATCAAGCACAGCATTGGCTGAGGCTAGAAGCCCTCTGGACATGGTCACTCAGGTGCTCTGTTCTGGGAAACAATGACTGGGCCTGTGAGTATGACGTTCAAGACCTGCAACCTTAGGTCCCACATGTAGGACAGCAGGGCAGGCTGGCAGTGAGCTAGATGAGCAAGAGCATCACCAGGGCATGGGAGTGGAGGTGGGGGTTGGTCTCAGACTGTGATGATGTTCATCATCATCATCACCACTTGACCTTGACCCAAGCATATGAACTAAATTGGAGAATTTCTAGACTTTCCACTTCTCATAGGATTAGTCTCTTTGGACTAAGTAAACCCCTAGGACTCTTGGACAATTCTTGAAGAGAGTGAGTACTCTCAAGAGAGAATGAACTTCTGCTAATGAGAGAATGTGGTGCTTGAGTGATTCATTAGAGAAACAAGAGATATATCTGCACTGATGAAATAGATCATACTCCTTACCATTGACTCATGAAACATTTATAACATCTGCTATTTTTTCAGGCCCTTTTTCTGGACACTGACTATGTCAAGGTGGGTAAGATAAAGATCTAACCTCTAATAAACTCAAAATATTTCTTGGGTAAGATAGTCTAGTAAACAGTAAAAACAGAATATGATAAATACAGAGACAGAGGTTTATTTACTAGTTGTGCGTGTTTGGGAAGGGACAATAAACAATGAACAAGTAAAATATTTAGTATGTTACATAGTAATCAATGTCCTGGAAAAAGACAAATCAAAGACAGGAGCAATGGAGGAACACTGCTTTTGTAAACAGGATGGTGACATAGTGATATTTAAGCAGAGATCTGTAGGAAGTGAGGGAATGAGCCATGCAGTCATGTGGGGGAAGAGGAAACCGCAAGTGCAAAGGCCCTGAGGCAGGAGCATGCCCATTATGTTCCAGAATACAGCTGGAAGCCAATGGGCTGGAGCACAGGGAGCAAAGAGGGGAGAGGTACGAAGGGAGGCCAGAAAGGTGATGTCATTTCCTCTGAGTAAAGTAAGGAGCCATCGGAGGGATTTGAATAGAAGAATGACATGATATGACAGGTTTTAAGAGAACCACTCCGGCTGCTATGCTGAGAATGGACTGGTGGGAGCAACAACAGAAGCAGGGGGACCAGGTAGGAAGTTATTATAGAAATTCAGGATAAAGAGGAGAGTGGCTTGGGCCAGCATAAAAGGAAGTGGCTAGATTTGGTCACAATTGGAAGATAGAATAGAACTAACAGGATTTGCTGATGGTTTGAATTCAGAGAATGAGAGAAAGAGAGGATTCAAGGAGGAATCCACATCTTTGTGTTGTTGGGGTTTTTTAAATTTATTATTATTTTTAAAATCCTCACCCGAGGATATTCTTCCATTTATGTTCAGATAGAGTGGGAGGAAGAGAGAGAGAAAGGAGAGAGAGAGAGAGAGAGAGTTTAAGAGAGAGAGAGAGAGAGAGGGAAACATCGATGTGAAAGAGACACATTGATTGGCTGCCTCCCTGAGGACCCCAACCAGCTGGGGACCAAACTGCAACTGAGACACATGCTCTTGATCGGAATCAAACCCATGACTCTTTAGTCCGTGGGCCGATGCTCCAACCACTGAGCCAAACCGGCCAGGGCTGTTGTTGGTTTTTTTAAAAAAATCAGGTTTATGGAGGAGTAGTTTACATACAGTAAAGTTCACCATTCTTAGCGTATAGTCCTATAAGTTTTGATAAATGCGTCCACTTATGTAACCACCACCTAAGTCAAGATAAAGAGCCAGTTCCATTACTACAAAGAAATTCCCTATGCCCCTTTGTGGTCATTTCTTCCCCCATCAAAGCCCCTGGCAATCACCCATCTGCTTTCTGTCCCTACAGTTTTGCCTTTTCCTCAATGTCATATAAATGGAATCATATAGTATGTAGCCTCTTGAGTTTGGCTTCTTTCCTTGCATTCAAGACTAGAAGAAGGAGGAAGGTGGAAAAGGATAATGTCTCTCTTTTTTTTTAATCCTCACCTGAGGACATTTTTTTCCATTTTTTGTTTAGATAGAGTGGGAGGGAGAGAGAGAGAGAAACATTGACGTGAAAGGGACACATCGAGTGGCTGCCACCCGCACGACCAACCAGGGCCGGGGACAAACTGTAACTGAGCGGGAACCGAACCTGGACCGCAGGCCAATGCTCTGACCGCTGAGCCAAACCGGCCAGAGTGATAATGTCTCTTTTATTAGGAAAAAACAGCTTTACAAGAAACCACCCATCAAACATCTGCTTCCATCTCATTGGCCAACACTCAGTCCCATAGGCACTCATGACCTTGCCAGAGATCCCGGAAGTGAGTGTTTAGGTTTTCCAGGCTGTAAGGTGGAGGAAGCAGAAAGATGGGGATTGGAATTGGTGTTGACTTAGCCAACCAAAGAAGTCTGCCACCTAGGGGAATGTTGTGGAGTTAAATGTGTTTTGTTGCTTTTTTTTTTTTTTCTTTTGGCATTTGTTCTGGATGCAGAGTGGGGAAGAGTTGGGAGGTCCCAGGTTGGGAGCAAAAGTCTCCTCAACTGTTCAAAATTTGAGGAAGGAGCCCATAAAGGACCAATAGCCAGTCCTCACAGCCTGCAGCTAAGGCAGTTCCTGCTGTAATGACATTGTCACTGTGGTCTGATGGTCTCCACCCCTGCCTTTGGGGAGGTAAGGAGGACTCTATAAAGGACTGTTCCATGTGGGAGATCAAAGGTGAGTGGAAGCATCTGCCTGGATGGGCATATTGGCCACATTCCCACTGGAGGAGACTTCTCCTGGAGGAGACAGCTGGCAGGCCCAAGGGTCTTAACTGCAGCCTCCAGAGGTAGGTGGTATCTGTGAAACCAAAGCATTGAGGCCTTCCCACACAAAGTGATCTAGATTTGGGGCATGTTCCTGGGCCTGCTTCCAACCAAGGAGCAACGGGGCTCCTCTGTGATCCTGGTTTGGACCCTGCCAGGGCTGGGCTGACTACATTTCCACCTCCTGGAACCCCCACCCTGACTGGGGAGGGGGATTCATTGGAAATCTCATCAAACTTTGTAGCACCTGCTCCCCACTCCAGGCCCAGCCGGTCCCTCAGATTCCTTGAGATGGGCAGACAGGTCCTCAAGTTCAGGGCTTCCTGGAGGCTGATCACCCAACTCAGAGAAAACCCACTTCACCCAGCAGTATTCTGCCATTTATGGGACAACTTCTCCACCCTGGCGGAGAGGACAGGAGAATGGAGCTCAGGAGAGGGAGAAGGAATAAAGGAAGTGGTATTCAGGGATAGAAGGTGGGGGAGCGAGGAGCAGAGGGAGAGCCTGCAGAAGAGGAAATTGAAGGAAGGGCAGGGACAGCAAATGAGGTAGAGGGACTGAAGGCAAGAGATGGGACAAGGGTAAGGAGACCAGAGAGGTAGAGTGACAGGTAAGGAGAGGACTAGGTCACAAAGGAGAGGCTCCAGGATTCAGCTCCCACCTGAGCCACCTACTCACTCCCCAGGCTGGTTTCCAGATGAGCTGGAGGCCATTTTAGCATTTGTTTGTTTATTTTAATAAAACCAACCCCACAGCATTTACTGTGATCTGGTAATAACCTAAGGGTAATCAAAACAATATGAACAAATGTTTTAGAACAGTACTTCCAGTAAAGGGTATCAAAAAACAAACAAAAATCTGCACTGCCTTCTCAAAAACTCAGTTCACTGATTGGTTCTGGTTGGAGACACTTTTCTCGTCTAGCATGATTGGATCTAGTTGTTTTCTTGACTTTGCTTTAGAATGAATCTCTTCTGCATGAACTATTTTGGGGAAGTCCAGGTGGAGGAGGACAGGGTTCCAGATAGGGAGGAGGGGGGGAGAAGGGCTGGTCCAGGAGGCCAGAGGCCAGTGGAAAAGGCCGTCCTAAGGGAACAGGAATGTTAGCTCCTTCTCCCGCAGGGCAGGAAGCCAGGCAACTCCTTGTGGCTTGGGACATTGCTCTCACCCCACCCCTGTGGGTGCAGGCAGGTGACTCAAACCCAAGAGAGGCAGGGCCCAGAGCCCTGCTGTCTCATTGTTGTGCTTCTTCCTCCACAGGGAGGATTCAGAGAATCAGCTGTGAGTCACTGGTGAGTCAGCTCCTGGGGGTGCAGAAGCATGGCTGCCTCAGCTCAAATCCTGGAGACAGGCCTCTGAGCACAGGGGGAGAGGAGGGAACACCCCACTCTCATAGGAGTGGTTTCTCCCACCCAGCCTTGTTTTGGAAACCCAACAAGCAGGGCCCTGCCGCCCCGGAGCCACTGCGGGCCTTTCCTGTGGCACAGCTGGTTGTCCCGCCTCCTCTCTATGGAAGGACAATGTAAAGGTCAGGGAATAGGATGCTGAACCCCCGGTGGACAGGACCCTACCAAGTGGACCCTTGTTTCCCAATGTCCCCATACAAGGGGAAAAACAGGACCTGGGGGAACAAATAATTTATTGAAATTGGAGGAATAAATAAAACATGTGGGCGGAATTACAAATAACTGTAAAAATTATTAAAGTATATACACAGTGGTGCTCCCGGCCCTGGGGGTGGAGCCTGAGCCCGTGGGGCTGGACGAGGGAGGGCGGTGTCTCCCTGCGGAAGACCCGGAGCCGCATGCAGGCGCCCAGGAGAGGTAGATGGCTTATATACACGGGAGGAAACTGCACGTGGTTAGGCCACAGGGGTGCCCTGGGCCGCCCTGTATCCCCGGGTTCTTAACCCTGACGGCCTGCTCCCCTGCGAGTGTCCGTGGAACTGCACCCCTTGCACGATCCTCTGCACCCAGGAGCGGTGGGAGGCCAGGCTGATGTAGACGCCGGGCCGGTTGCGCTCCGCACAGCCCTCGCCCCAGCTGATGATGCCTGCCAGCAGCCAGGTGCCCTCTACCTGGCACATCAGGGGGCCTCCGGAGTCGCCCTACGGAGAGGAGGGCAGGTTAGGGACCCACGTAAGGGAGCGGGTGGCACAGCCAGGATCTGACACAGCGAATGGCACCGGTTCCCTTGGGTGGAGGGGTAGGCATTTATCTCCATGGAGGCTCTGGCACCCAGAACTCCACTCGGGTAGGGAGAGCCGGGTAGGACATGCCTTCGGGGCTCACTTCCAGGGACAAACACTGTGTGAGACCTCCTCCCTTACAGGAGAAGCAGAGAGTATTGTTACTTGTTTCACAGATGGGGAAACTGAGGCCCAGGAAGAAGAAATGACTTGCCCAAGCTGGCAACTAAGGGGAGCAGAGTAGGAATTGCAACCAGGCCTTAACAATGTCCAAGCCCAGGTGTTGAGCATAACACTATCCTGCCAACCTCCACCAGTGACAGCCGCGGTGGAGGATGTACGACCCCCACCACAGGAGAATGCAAGCTCCCTGAGAGAGGGGTCTGGACACCTGAGGTGCTCAGTATATGTTGGATGTATGAACAGATGGGTGAGTGACAACTCGCTGGAGGTCTGTTCTGCAGGCATCTAAGGAGACTGCAGATCACAGCTGATTCTGGAAGAGGCCCAGCCAGCCATGAGGAAACTCAGGAGGGCAGGGCTGGGAATAAGGTGGTGGGCTCACCAGACAAGCATCACGCTCCCCCTCTAGGTAGCCAGCGCACAACATGTCCTCGGTGATGGCTTCCTGCCCAGCTCCCCGCCAGTACAGACGACCGCAGATTTCCGAGTCGATGATGGGAACCTTCAGCTTCTGTAGGGTCTGAGGATGGGGCAGGGGCACTGGGAGCAGGGAGGAGAGAGTCAGGCCTGGGAAGTTCTCCTGGTTGCCTCCTCAATTCCCTCCTCCATTCCTTTTAGCAGCGCTTCTCAAAGGCTCTCCCCAGATGGTTGCCAGAAACCCAAATTCCAGGGCTCCACCTCAAGATCTACTGAGTGGGAGCATGAACATGCAGCTTTAAGCTCTGAATTGTTAACAAGATCTCTGATGCCCGCAAATAGTTAGACCAAATAGGTCTAGGTTTGTCCTGTCTCGGGCACTACTTTATCCAGCATGGGGACTGCTACAGATGAAGTATTCAATAAATGAGCACTCGGTGTTGAATGTCACGAGGACTTAAAGAATTCCCTGACAGCCCGGGGGTAGGGAGGATTGTAGACCCCCCACACACACACACACACAATTCCAGTTCTCACAGAAGCTCCTAAGGACCATGGGGAGGCTGACTGAAATCTGTCAGTGGGATCTCCAGATACCTGAAATGGTGTCATTTCTCTTAATTTTTCCTGCAGCTGGTTCAAGTCCCATTTTTCTAACACTGTTTTTTCTTAGTCTCCCTCTCTCATCTATCCTTTGCTGCTTCACTGCTTCATGTAATCTGCTTTGTTTCTAGATGATGTTTTCCAAGTCTCAAAACTTAGTTTACAATTATATTTTACAGTTATGGAGACTGTATTTCCTCCTGGGAATTTTGCCTGCAATTACAGCATGCTGCCACCAGGGGTGCCTGTTCCCACTTTGGGATCTTAGAGCTGTTTGCATATTTATGGTATTCAGCTTGACCCCACACATGCCTCCTTTCAGCCATTCCTCTATCATTTCATAGCTTCGTTGATCTGGCTGTTGTTGCCTCAGAACACAGCTAAAGATACCTTTTAAGTAGAAATAACTTAAAATAACTTCTGTGATGTCACATCTTTGGATTATAGTCCATCTTTTTGTCGGTCTCTGTCATTCTATGTCCCTGGTCTCTAGGCTTTACTGCTATGGCTCCTGAGTCTCTGAATGTCCACCATCCTCTGTCTTTATTCTCCTTATCCGTCCCCAACCACATGGTGGGGAAGAACCGCACCTCCATCATGGACACTTCCCCAGCCTGCGATCCAGCAGTCGGTGTTCGGAGGGAGATGGATGGAAGAATCAGGCAGGCAGATGGGCAGGATTCGCTCAGAAAACTGAATGGAGTGCTCGAGACGCACCACAGCGATGTCTGCACGGGTGCCCTCCTTCCAGGAGTACACAGGGTGGGGATGCACCCAGGCAATACCCACCTCCTGGGACCTTGGGCCAGGATTCCCCAGCTGCCAGGCGCCCAGCAGCACAGAGAACTGGGATGGATTGTTCAGAGAGCTGGATGGAAGAGGGAAGGGTGGTGTCAGTCAGGAGCCACGGATGGCCAGAAGGATCTGGGAGGGGTGTCTGGGGAAGAGCACAAACAAGAAGTCCCCACAAAAGCGAAAGAGCCTTCTGGGAATGACTTCAGACTGGACCAGCACCTGGCAGCCATGGCTGTGTGAGGAGCCCAGGCGTGGGGCAGGAAGGTGGGGACTCAAGCGGAGGAGACTGTCTGTCATACCCCTTGAAGCAGTGGGCGGCGGTGACCACCCAGCGTCTGGTGAGCAGGGAGCCTGCACAGTGGTGGGTTCCGTTCTTCTGGATGCTCACAACCCAGGGCCACTCGGCATCTGTGCTGTCCTCACCTCCCACAATCCGGTTCAGCTGCTGGGGCTTCCCACAGGCTGGTGGGGCTGGTGGAAGAGGGTCCAGTTTTCTGTCACCCCCTCAGCACAGTTCTCTTCCCCTTCCATCTCACCTCCAATACTTAGGCCTGTGCTCCACTGCCACTCCCTCTGCCCCTCTGCCCTGCACGGACCTCCTCCTTTACTATTTCTTCCCTTGACCTGCCCCCCTTCCGGCTGGCCTCTCCCCTCCACAGTCGCCCTCGCCACTTCGTGCATCGACTTTCGCGGCTTCACTCTAGTGCGGTTTTTTCAAATATATTCATTAAAAAGTTGATCAAGACAGTGAAAATGATACAGCACACGCCTGGTTGTCTGAGTCAATTATACACCCCTGTATTACAATTAACATTAAAATTACGGTACATATGGACCGTAGGCCTATGTATCCGAGCACCCCAGGAATCCTTCAACGCCAGGTGCGTCTGCTGGAGTCTGGAACGGATTAACCGCCATAGACGAGGGACGACTGCACTTGGATTCTCAGCCTTGCCCACAACTCTTCCTTTTACCTTCTCACCTATTCACCCTCCTGGACTCCAGCTGCACTTGGTCCGCTCTCCTCCGCACACCAGTCTCTGCTCTGCCCTCTGGGCCTCCTTTCCTGCCTGCTCTCTAGCTCAACCCCACTCTGCCTCACCGCCACCTGAGCTTCCGCCATGGACAGGCACACAGACACGGCCCTCCCCTTCAGGCTTCTTCCTCCTCCCCTCAAGGTGTTTCCTACTCACCAGGTGTCATGGCAGCATTGAGGATGGCTGAGAACAAAGAGAAGGAAAGGGTCAGGCCAGTAGAGAGGAGACCCCAGTGCCCAGAGGAGAGGAGGTTCCCAGTGTCCAGTGGGGAGAAGGGCCCCCCAGTGTCCAGTGGAGAAAGGAGGGTCCCTTTCCCCATGCCTAGTGTCCTTTTCCTGTCTCTCATTCCCAGGCCTTCCCAGGTGGGGCATTTCCTGGAGCCTGGGTAGGGTGGACAGAATCCTCATGCTTTCGTTATAATCTGAGCCTTACCCATCCCACAAGCTTTTTCCAATTTATGCCTGGGATCTATCCCACCTGCTGGGGGTGAGGAACCAGCTCCTGGGACATCTCTCAAGGGGGGTGGGCACACAACTGACCCCCTCAGGCTTCCTCCCTCAGACCTGAGTCAGTGACCCAAGACTCCCTTCACCCATGACCCCAAGTTTAAGGCCTAGATGCGCTACCCCAGAAGACCAAAGAAACAGGAGGGAGGGAGATGATGACAACACTAAATTTGATCAGTAATAACCACCAGAGATGAAGCATATGAGCCCTCTAAGTACCTACCTGCAGTGTTTCATTTAATCCTCCCAGCCACGGAGAACAGTGAGGCATAGAGTAGTCAAATAACAGGAGAGAGAGGGAGAGAGGGGGGTCAGGAGGTGGGGAGAACAAAGGAGGAGTTTGGATTCAGGCAGGGCCCAGAGGGAAGGCTGCTGAGTTGAGAGGGAGGAAGAGGTGATCTCGGAGGGGCAGAGAGGGAGGGAGGATAAGAGGGAGGGACAGTAGGTCCTCAGGACTCACCGGTAGAAGCCAGAAGCAGCAGAACGGTTAAGATCCCGACACGGCCCCCACCCAGGGCTGGGGGCGTTCTGGAAATAAGCATGTCAGGTGGGGGTGGGGCCACGGCCTGTTGAGCTGTGTAGTGCTGGCCACCAAGAGTGTGCAGAGTTCCCTGCAGGTCACCCCAGGTTTTATCCTGGGAGGTGGAATGCTGTTGGACCAGTCCCCCCACTGAGTGGCTTAGTCCCTGCCACCGGGGCTGTAGGTCACCAGAAGGGGTGGGGCTACCAGGAGGAAATGAGCCTTAACGGGAACTGGGGGGCTCTAGCTGAGACCCCTGCCTCTGGGCTGGACCAGTTGACTCAGGCTCCGGATCTGGGGTTCAGGATGCCAGCTCCAGCTGTGGGCCAAGGATCTGGCCTCAGGACAGGCTAGGGGAGCTGGACCATGGCCTTGACATTGACTAAGGAATTGGGGGTGCAGAGAAAGGTTCTCACAGCTTGAAAGGAAGGGGTCCAGGTGCTCAGACACAGGGCCTGGGGCCTCAGTAGTGGGTGCGCACAGGTGAGGTGTTGGAGAGGCCCAGGGCTTTGGAGAGGTGGGGGCTGGCAAGGGGTTTGCCCAGAGACTCAGTAAAGCTACTGTCTCCAGGGGCCTGCTGCCCTGACTCAGCCAGGAGACCTGGCCCAGCCCTGGCCTTTGGGATCCCGTTAACCCACTTACTGAAAAGCCATGAATCAGGCCCCCAGTGGACACCAGTCCTCAGGCCACCTTCCTGTGGGCCCTGTCACTCAGAAGCCCAAAGACTCACCTTACTCACCCTACACCTGCACTCCCAGGAAGCCCAGGCGGGCAGGGCCAGCCAGGTGTTCCAGGTGGTTATGACTTATGAAGGTGCCTGGAAAGGGCTGGGAGACAGGGTCTCCCTCACTCTGCCCCACCCTTGAGCTCCTGGAAGCCCCTCCCCCAGGAAGTCAAAGGGCCACTGGGCTGCAATTGCTGGAGGAGCCAGGTCAGGTGTTGGGCCCAAGGTGTCCCCCCTCGTCCTGCAGAGCTGCCCTCCTGATTCTGAGACCCCCACCCTGAGGGCAGGTCTTCCCTGACTCAGTGCCTGCACTATTTTGATGTTGTTGTTGTTGTTGTTGTTAATCCTCACTTGAGGATATTTTTTCCATTGAGTTTTAGAGACAGTAGAAGGGAGGGAAGGAAAGAAGGGGAGAGAGACAGAAACAGAAAAACATTGATATGAGAGAGACCCATCGATTGGTTGCATCCCGCATATGTGGATCGAACCTGCAACCTAAGTACTTGCCCTTGACCAGGAATCAAACATGCGGCGTTTCAGTGTGAGGGCCGATGCTCTAGCCACTGAGCAACACTGGCCGGGGCAGTGCCCACACTCTTGACACCCCCACCCCAAGTAGGAGCAGTCTTCTTCCTCCTTTGAAACAGACATGTATCTTTGTCTTTTCTTTTATTTAATCAACAAACTCACACTGGGCCCTTGCTACACCTAGGGAAGGGGCAAGACTAATAACAATAACAGCTGACAGTTTTTAGTGTGCCAGGCATCACTTCATTTTATCCTCAAACTCCCTTACTATTATCCCATTCTGCTGATGAGGAAACTGAGGCCACTTCAGGAGGTTAGTGACTTGCCCAAGGCCCTCCAGCTGGTGAGTGGTAGAGCCGGGATTTGAAATCTGAGCCTGGAGACAAGCAACTCAGTGGAGCCTGAGGGACCACAGTCCAATGGATGGATAATTGTCACCAGGAGTTATACATGAGGGTGGGTAAGGGCCTCAGAAGCCAAGAGGAGGCACCTGACTCCACTCAGGGGTCCAGTGAAGGCTGCCCAGAAAAGGAGGATCTTGAAAGAGAGGCCTGGAGAGTACGTTGAAATTGGCCCTGCAAAGGCATGGGGAGAGGGTGAGCAGAGGGAGGACGGGGCATATGAGCCTGGAGGAGCGAGTGAAAGCTGGGTGACCCTGGGGCTGGGGCACAGAGGGGCAGGGTGCTGGGAAGGGTTGGGGCTGCTACATCAGATCATCAGTGCACCCTCCACTGGGTAGACCCCAGAGCCTGCCCACCTCCTCGTGCTGATAGAGTTTCAGTGGTGGCAGGGTTCTGAGATCCTGCAATAGACAGTCTCCTCTGGGAATGTCAGTACCAAAAAGGATCATGGTGTGTTTTACTGGCCCTGCTTCGACTGAGGAGCAGGAGGCAACTTGGGTTACACTGTAGGGGAAAGCCCCTGTCTCACCCCACCCAAAGACAAGCCGCGGATGGGGTACAGGAGCCTTGAACAGCCCCTGGCTGACGCATTATTCTCTGTCCCAGGACTGGGGGAGGAAGGACTGCAGGAAAACACCCACCCAGCATGGCCAAGATTAGGGGCAGTTTCTATGAGGTCCCCTCAGCAGCCAAGCAGAAAATTCCTAGGTGGGGGGAGGGTGCCCCATCCTCACCTGCTCTCTCCTGTGTCTGCCTCTGCACCCTATGACTAGCCATGCCTCTCATGCTCCCCCAACCCATTCTCTTCATGTAAATGAAGTGGTTGGCCTCCCCAGCTCACTTGACAAGCATTTATTGGGCACCTGCTGTATGCCAGGCCCTAGGCTAGGCACTGGGACACAATGGTGAATAAAACGCAGATCTTGCCCTGGCCAGTTTGGCTCAGCGGTTAGAGCGTCGGCCTGCGGTCCAGAGAGACCCGGGTTCGGTTCCCGCTAAGGGCACGTACTTCGGTTGCAGTTTGTCCCTGGCCCTGGTTGGTCGTGCAGGTGCCAGCCACTCGATGTGTCCCTTCACATCGATGTTTCTCTCTCTCTCTCCCTTCCTCTCTCTCCTTCCCACTCTATCTGTACAAAAAATGGAAAAATATCCTCGGGTGAGGATAATAAAAAAAACCCCACAGATCTTCTCCTCAAGCAACATACATCTCCCTGGGGTGGGAGGCAGGTGAACAAGTGATGACAGTGAGATGATATGGGGGTGAGCACAGAGGCCATGCGACTGGGGAGGGAGTGTCAGGAAAGGAGTAGCAGTGGGGCCCTGGCTGGTTTGGCTCAGCAGTTAGAGCATCGGCCTGTGGACCAGGGATTCCCGGGTTTGATTCCGGCCAAGGGCATGTACCTTGGTTGCAGTTGGTCCCTGGCCCTGGTTGGGGTCATGCAGGAGGCAACCAATTGATGTGTCTCTCTCACATCAATGTTTCTCTCTCTCTCTCTCTCTCTCTCTCTCTCTCTCTTCCCTTCCCACTCTGTCTGAAGATAAAAATATAAAAATATCCTTGGGTGAATAAAAAAAAAAAAATGGAGTAGCAGTGGGCATGGATCCTGGAGGGCCACCCTGAAGTTGGGTGCTGTGGGGACAGTGTGAGGAATCTTCCCATGGATCCTCAGATTCTAGGTGAGTGCCTGGTACTGGTACATGCTGAGCCTCCAAAAATGTTTGTTGAATGAATAAACAAACATGGAAGAGGGGAGTCTGCAGAATTCCACTGGAGACTGATGCTCCAGCCTCCTGCTTCTCCAGTTTCCTCTTTGTTCCAGCTTTTCCTGCCTTTCATGTGACCTGGGTTACTAACCAGGTGACCCAAGGGGCAAGATGTTTCTGGCCCTGGCCGGTTTGGTTCAGCAGTTAGAGCGTTGGCCCGCGGACCGGAGAGTCTCGGGTTCGGTTCCCGCTAAGGGTACGTACCTCGGTTGCAGTTTGTCCCCGGTCCTGGTTGGGGTCATGTGATTGGTAACCACTCGATGTGTCTCTCTCACATGGATGTTTCTCTCTTCCTCCCTCTCTCCCTCCCGCTCTATCTGAAGATAAATGCAAAAATGTCCTCGGGTGAAGATAAAAAAAAAAGATATTTCTGTCCTTGATATAGGGTGGCTAGGAAAAGGGCCCTAAGGAACAGGGCCCAGTGGGATCAAGAGAAAGTCTTAAACAGCCACTGAAGACTTCCTTGCACAAGTCCTGGGCAAGAGCCCCCGAGACCGGCTCCCTGATTCCCAGGAAGTGGAGAATCAAGTCATTCAACAAAATATTGACTGACTGCCTACCGTGTGCTGGACCCACACCCAGCACCCTCTCTCTTCACCTGAACATGAGATAGATGGGTTACCACCCTGCCACCCACTGCCAGGCCATCTCAGGGCCATTGATAAATCTGAAACGAGGTAGAGATGACAAGACAGACTTCAGAGGCCTCACATGAAACAGCAGCTAAAGCCAGCAGTGCTCAACCCAGAGAAGTGACTCACCAGCAGCATTTCAGACGTGGGCACCGGGGTCAGGGCAGAGATATGAACAGGGGTATCCATTCATCATCAAACAAGACCTACTGAGTACCTATTGCGTGCCAGGCACTGCCCTGTGAACTGGAGACACAGCAGTGAGCAAACGCAAATGACCCTGCCCTCTTGGCAGGGATGCTGTAGGAAACAGAATCAACATAGTAAATCATTCAGTCTGACAGATGATAAGGTCCATGGGAAAACCCAAACAGGGAGGGGATTAGGACAAGAATGGGAGGAAGTGGGGGTAGGGATGGGGGTAGGGGGTTGCGATCTTAAATCAGGAGTCCAGTGCAGTTCGCACTTCGAGCTGAGACTTGTAGGAGAGGGGGTGAGAGTTGTGGGTGCCATCACTGACCACTCCAGCCCCAGGAACAGCTTGGGTAGGTGGAACTGGTGGATTCAAGCCATGGCAAGGGAGAGGCACAGTGGCTACGGGGGCCTGCCTCTGCTTGGGGAAGGCGAGTGCTCCATGATGTGAGTCCACCCCGAACTCCAGGTACGTCACTTGGCCTTCAGCAGTGCCCTTCCCTAGCAATGTTCTGAGTGTTCTAGCAGTGTGTTCTGAGACCAGAGCTGGAAACCAGGTGTGGAATCCAGCCCTCCAGTGGGTTTTGTTAGACCTGCTGTGTTGTTTGTTTTTCAAAATTGGGCAAATCCACATTTTTTAAAATCTGAATTTTGACTTACGCTTCTGTGAACATAAGTATACAAATATCTGTCTGAATCCTTGCTTGAACAGATATTTGGCCCTGACCAGGTGGCTCAGTTAGTTGGAGCATTGTCCTGTACACCAAAAAGGTTTTGGGTTCAATTCCTGATCGGGACACATACTGAGCGGCAACGGCTCGATGTTTTTCTCTCCCTCTCTCTTTCCTTTCCTCTCTCTCTAAAAATCAGTGAAAATGTATCCTTGGGTGAGGATCAAAAAACAAAACAAAAAAACAAAACAAAAAACAACAGATATTTGTACACCCATGTTCATAGCAGCATTATTCATAATAGCCGAAAAGTGAGAACAACCCAAGTGTCCACTGATGGATGAATGGGTAAACAAAATGTGGTTCATGCATACAATTGAGTATTATTCAGCCATAAAAAGGAATGAAGTAGCCCTGGCCAGTTTTGCTCAGTGGTTAGAGCGTCGGCCCGCAGACCAAAGAGTCGAGGGTTCGATTCTAGTCAAGGGCATGTACATCAGTTGTGGTTTTCCCTGGCCCTGGTCATGGTGGTGCGAGAGTTAACCAGTTGATGTGTCTCTGTCACATCGATGTTTCTCTCTCTCCCCCTTCCTCCCACTCTATCTGAGGATAAACAGAAAAATATCCTCGGGTGAGGATTTTAAAAAAAGAAAGAAAGTAAAAGAAATTAAGTACTAATACATGCTACAGCATCAACAAGCCTCAAGAACATTGTGCTATACCCGACCAGTGTGGCTCAGTGGATTGAGTGCCGTCCCATGGACTGAGAGGTCCTGGTTCGATTCCCCATCTGGGCACGTGTTTGGATTGCGGGCTCAATACTTGGTGCAGGAGGCATCCAATTGATGTTTCCCTCTCACATCGATGTTTCTCTCTCTAAAAAATCAATAAAAACATTATTTAAAACAAAAAAAAAGAACATAATGTTCAATGAAATAAGCCAGACATGAGGACAAATTCTATATGATCCACTTATATGAGGAAATCCCTAGTCGTCTCATAAAGACAGAAAGTAGATTAGAGGTTACCAGCGGCTGGGGGATGGGAAAGGGGGAGTTAGTGTTTAATGGGGACAGAGTTTCAGTTTGGGAAGATGAAAAGTTCTGGAGATGATGGTGGTGATGTTTGCATAACCTTGTGAAGATACTTAATACCACTGAACTGTACACTTAAAATGGTTAAAATGATAAGTCTTATGTACATTTTACTAGAACTAAAAAATCTGAATATCCACTTTTTCGTGAACATTGGAAGCTGTGGTGACACTGGGCTCCACTAGCTGAGTCGCCCTGATTGCAGCACAGCCCGCCCACCCAGCCCCACTCCACCGCACTGCTAGTGCCCTAGGTCCTTGGGCATTTCCTGCTCTTGGAGGGCAGGGCCTGGGACAGAGCAGATTCTCCATCCCCCGCTCAGGTAATTCCAGTTAAGCTCCCAGAGTGAGCAGAGCCCTTCAAAGGAGCCAGGTAGATAGCAGCTCCTTTCTCCAACCTGGGCCTCAGTTTATCCATCTGTGAAGAGGATCAGTTAGCACCACTGTGCCTGTCATGACCACATGAAAAAGGGCTGCTCAGGTGTGAAGGGCTGGCAGGCAACCTTGCAAGGCTGGGCTGTGCTTATCTGCAGATAAGGTTTTCCGGGGCACTAATGGTTTTGAGGAACCTGGCCTGGCTGGTGCCATGAACATTGGAGGACACTGCTCACTGGCTGGTATTTCGTCACCTTCCCATGGGGACATCCTTCCTCCCATCTAACCACACTCCCGAACTGTTCTGAAAATCAGATGTTGTCGGGGACTCCCTGCCTCTTGGAGACTTGGGTTGAACTTGGCTCTAACACCATCCCAGGTCCCAGGTCCCAGGTCCCAGGTCCCAGGTACCTCTCAGAGCCCTCCCCCTGGTTCCCATGCCCCAGATCTCACATTTTCCTCCATCTTTGCCAGGCTCTTCCTTCTCAGTTTTGCCCATTCCAGTCTTGGCCCCAGAGCTCTGACCCTTCTCCCCTCCACAAGAAACCCAACCTCACATTGCACACACATCAAATCCTTTCCCCTTCGTCTGGCTCTCCAGCCCTGGGCTGTGTGGTCAGGCACTCCCCACCCAACATTCCACCTAAAATTCTGGGGAATAAAATTTTTTCCATCTTATAACATCTTGCCTATCCTCTTGACATTTCTTTAAAATGGAAGATGAGCACTGCCTCCTTGACCAGCGTTCTGTTCTCTAGTCTTAGGGATCCCTCCTCCCCAGTCCCTTTCTCGACCCCATACTTTCTAAAGGCACACTGCCCCACTGTCTGATTCTTTGAAAGCTGGACTTCTAAGGTCCAGGTGTTAATTATGTGACACCATGTATCTTCATTCTGGCTAAGTTCTTCCTGGAATACAGAGCTCTGTTAGTTCTTGTGATCTACTAAGACCTTCAGGCATTTTCTTTTAAGCAATTATACCCGCTTCTCCATCCCTTACTAGTCTATCTCTTTCTCTATGGCAGGCTTTATGTCAGCTTCCTCCAGTTTTCCTTTCATGGCTAAGTGTACTCTTCTAGGTTTTGTTCACAATCTTTTCCTCTTTCAGAAAAGTTGGCTGTACACTGGAATTCTTAGAGTTAGTCCCATTTTCTCTGTCGTTCTCAGGGAAAAATACCCATCAGCCTAGGCTGAGAATGTTCAGGGAGAAAGGTCAGTCCTCCTACAGAAAGGTCACTGGACTGTCCACTCTGGACATCAGAACTTCTCACCCCCACCTCCACACTCCTAACTTCCCAGTCGACACAGTTTCCTCTGGTTGATGGAAAATCCTTTCTATTCCCCCATCACCACCTCCACAAGAATGATCTCCTTGTGTCTGGCTAATCCAATTGATCACAGGTAAGCCTGAAGCCCCCTGTGCTTTGTCTGTTTGTTTACCCTTATAATGACATGTTTATTAGAGGGATGTACTAACACAGGCTCCTCCTGGCTAGCAAGAGCTGATTGTGAAGTTTTCAGAAATTTTGCAAGAGGCTGACATCACATTAGTATCTTGAAACCAGCCGTACATAATTTATACCATGGAAATCAGCAAATGCTACAAACAGCCCCCCAGCCCTCTGCAAAATATTAACTGGCATGCCCTTCAGTATTATCCATCATGTGATCAGCATATTCCAAAGTCAGACTCTTCAACAGTCGATCATACTTCTCTCCTTTCTACCTAGGATCAGCTAGAACCTACTCTCTCAACAACACTGGGAAATCCGTCTGGAAGGACTGTGCTTCCTATGTGACCAAGAAGCAGGGAAGGGAGCTCCAGAATGGGAAGGACTCAGCCCAGACTGCTGGTGGGAAGAAGTGAGCTGAGGACAGAGAGAAATGGGCAAGCTGGATGAGCTGACTCGCTGGGTACTCGTCACTGGGCTGAGAAGCACTTATGAGAAGCATCAGTGACTCAAAGAGAGGACAGGACCTCAGAGTGGTGGGGTCAAAGGACATAGTCAAAAGCTTGTAGAGAGGAAGTGACTGCGCAGGATTAGCCATATCTGGGGGTAGATGCAGAATGAGGGGCCCCAGTTTAGTTCTAGAAGTGAGCTGGATGCAGAGCGAGGATCTGCAGGTCCTCCTGGCTCTGACTTTGGGGGTTAGGGGGTACCTACCGTGCCATGTCCTAGCCCTTCCAGGTGACCTGGGCAGACACGTCATGCAGTCATGCTGGTGGAGAGGAAGCATGGAGAAACCAGCTCCAGCCTCCCCCACAGGGTGGAGAGCCACCTCCAACCACGTTCCTTCTCCCCACTCATCCCTCCAGGGAAATGAATGACTGTGCTAATTACTGCTAATGAAGGGCTTCTGGGTAAGTCAGAGTGTGGAGGTTTCTCCAGCTAGGAAGACAGACAGCTCTGGAGCAAGAGGCCCATGGGCATAAGGAGCAAGTCAGCTGCAGGGATTGGGACATCCCTCTGTGCTGGGGGACTGGGGAAGATGAGGCCGAGAGCCTGGGGGAGATACAAGGCACCCTCTTCCACCCCCCAGATGTTTCTTCAAGCCATAGTCTGAGTGCAGAGGACTTGAACTCCCAACAGGCATCTTTTTTTTTTTTTTTTTTTATCCTCACCCGAGGACATTTTCCCATTTTTTGTTCAGGTAGAGTGGGAGGGAGAGAGGAAGAGAGAGAGAGAGAGAGAGAGAGAGAGAGAGAGAGAGAGAGAGAGACATCGACATGAAAGGAACACATCGAGTGGCTGCCACCCGCACAACCGACCAGGGCCGGGGACAAACTGCAACCGAGGTATGCACCCTTAGCGGGAACCGAACCCGGGTCTCTCAGGACCGCGGGCCAACGCTCTAACCGCTGAACCAAACCGGCCAGGGCCCAACAGGCATCTTTAACAGGGAACCTTAAGGTTCTCTTGAATCCAGACACCCCACCCCAAGCACCTTTATCTCAGAAAATGGCATCACATTCACCCAGTTCCAGCCAGAAGACTGAGAATCATCCTTTATCCACCCTTTCCCTCCGCACCCATATCCAATAGAAAAGGAAAAGCAACTTCTCTGTAAACACAGAACACTTTTAGCACCAGATGTGGGGGGGTTTCCATACCAACCAATTCTCCAGTTCTCTGTGGACACCAAGTGTTTTACCACTTAATTCAGAAACAAACTGGAGTTCGCTCAGACCCACAGGTTAAGGACTGAGTCCCATAAGACTGTCCCTACTTCAGACGGATGTTGCTGAGGTACTTCTTGCAATCATAGTAAGAACCACAATGGCAAGTCCAGGGTCTCTCCACAAGTACTGTGGGCCCTGGCGAGTGCCTCAGACATCCCTGGCCAATAGCATTACTATGATAAACTAAGACTTATGCAACAATATTGATAATTTTACACCAATCCATTAGCAAATCATAGTATTTCCAGTCTAGAACAAACAGAATTCTGGCCCTTCTCCCCATCTCCACGCGTCCATCTTCCCTTTCCCAGACGCTGCAACGGCCTCCTGATGGTCCCCTGTTGTCCCACCAGTCTCTTCTCCCACAGCAAACAGAGATGTTTAACAGAACACAAACCAGATTGTGGCACTTCCCAGTTTTAAACTTTAATGGTGCCCACTGCACATGGAGAGTCAAACTCCTTGGTCTCCTCCCTCCAGGCTTTGCATTATCTGCCCCCATGCTGACCTCTCTCCCTAGTTCATTCCTGTCCAGCCATGCTGGTCCTCTATTTTCTTTAAGCTCTTTCTTATCTAAGGGCTTTTGCATGTCCTGTTCCATCTCTCTGGAAGGTCTTAATTCCATCTTCACAGTTGACACCTTCTCTTAGATCTTAAGTGACACCCTCTTTGTTATTCTTTTTCTCAGCCCTGTTTCAGATGACTGGATATCCTTCCAAAGGATATCTCTCTTTCACAACTCCTGCACGCCCCGCACTGGGGATCAGGCTCACAACCTGGGCATGTGCCTTGACCAGGAATCAAAGTGGCAATCTCTTGGTGCATGGGTTAATGCTCAATCACTGAGCCACACCAGCTGGGCCACAACTCTATAGAGACAGAATTGGCAGAAAACTGATAGTAATGCAAATAATTCCTGTTCCTAGAAAAGCAAACCAATTGCACCAATGTAACTGATTATTCCTCTATGAGTATTGACAGCTCTGCCAGTTTGCGTCAGTTGGCAAGTTCAGTTCAGCGGTCCTTATCTGACTTTAAATGTGGGACACTTAGAGTCCTCTTTAGAACACGTTGTAAAATCCTACTGGTTCCCTCCCTAACTGATAAATTAAATAAAATCTATGAGATGAATTTAGAAAAATCATAATTTTACCTTTTTGTGAAAATTATCCTTTAATGGAAGCTTATACATTTCTCTTATTAAAGTTATGTTTTTATTTATAAACAGTCTTACTAAACTCTATGTTCCAGGAGGAGAGGCACTTTTCTTATTAGGAAAAGCTGCGGAAGACTTTGAAATGGGCCAAGAAAGTAACTGGGTGTCCTTTCGATGTAACACTGAGCCTTGTCTGCATCTTTGGAGTTATAAGATTCTATATGTGTCTTTGTGCCTTTGTTTTAAAGTAGGCTATTTTACAAATACATTTTTACCCTCCACCTTGCACAAAAGATTATTTCAAACATAACCTTTTCTTGCTTTGTAGGATACTGGCCAGTTTTGCATCCATTAGCAAATTGATTACAGCATTCTTGATTTCCCATATATATCTTTTCTTCGGATTTTCTTTTAAACAATTTTTTTAAATCCTCACCTGAGGATATGTTTATTGATTTAGAGAGAGGAAGGGAGAGAAAGAGAGAGAGAGATACATCGATGTGAGAAAGAAACATTGATTGGTCGCCTCCTGTACTCACCCTGACAGGGATGGAACCAGGAATCAAACACAAAACCTTTTTGTGTATGGGATGATGCTCCAACCAACTGAGCCACATGGCCAGGGCTAAACCATTTCATCTTGCTGGCTTCCTCATTCATTAATGAGTTAAAATCTTTGACTCGTGCCTATTTTATATTTATTTTAAAATCATGCTTTTAGCCCTGGCCAGTTTGGCTCAGCAGTTAGAGCGTCGGCCTGTGGAGTCCTGGGTTCAATTCTGGCCAAGGGCACGTACCTCGGTTGAGGTTCAACCCCAGCCCCGGTTGGGGTCATGCAGGTGGCAACCAATTGATGTGTCTCTCTTACATCAATGTTTCTCTCTCTCTCTTTCCCTCTCTCACTCTGTCTGAAAATAAATATAAAAATATCCTCGGGTGAGGATTTAAAAAAGAAAGGAAGAAAGGGAAGAAAGGGAAGAAAGGGAAGGAAGGAAGGAAGGAAGGAAGGAAGGAAGGAAGGAAGGAAGGAAGGAAGGAAGAAAGAAAGAAAGAAAGAAAGAAAGAAAGAAAGAAAGAAAGAAAGAAAGAAAGAGAGAAGCAAAAATAATCATGCTTTTACCTTTTTGGAAATTACACTTTGAACAGTTTACTATTATATCTTCCGTGTTTGGTATATAATGCCCCCTCCCCAGTTTTGTTGAATCAATTAATTAATTAAATGGAACAGTTTACCAATTTTTACTTAATTAATAAAACAGCTACAAATTATATATATTTCCCTTTTTATAATGTCAGAAAAAGAAAGGGTTGCCATGTGCCTGCTCTGGCCTGCATACCAAGACAAGGGGGTATTTATTGAAGGGAAAAGGAAGTTAAGGAAAGGGGAAGTTAGAACCATACAGCTTTATCATAGAGTTCTTTCTGTAGCATTCTTATGTTAAGGTTCTTGCAATTATGTAGAGTGCAAGAACTTCCATAAGCCTCACTCCTTCCATAGACCCTCCTGACTGATTATGTTTGCTTAAAGTTAGAGCTGGTCTTTTTTTTTTTTTTTTTATCCTCACTCAAGGATATTTTCCACTGATTTTTAGATAGAATGGAAGGGAGGGAGGGAAGAAGAGAGAGAGAGAGAGAGAGAGAGAGAGACATCTATGTGAGAGACACATTGATTGGTTGCCTCCTGAATGACCCCGACCAGGACTGGTTGAACCTGCAACCCAGGTATATGCCCTTGACTGGAATCAAACCTATAACCCTTTGGGTCCACGGGCTGATTCTCTAACTGCTGAGCCAAACCTGCCAGGGCATAGCTGGTCTTTATCAGGAATCATACTACTATTTTTTATTTGTTTATTTAATGTAATGCATTTTGGTATTTTCCTATATCAGTGAACTATTCACTCATAACATGATTATTAATCATATCATAATATGCTCTTGTATAATTTATCCAAGACCATGCCCTCTGATACAGGACATCTGTTTTTTGTTTGTTTTTTATAATCCTTATCTGAGGCTATTTTTCCATTTATCTTTAGATAGAGTGGGGGGAGGGAGAGAGAGAGAGAGAGACGGGGATCCAACTGCAACTGAGGTACGTGCCCTTGACTGAAATCAAACCCAAGACTCTTTGGTCCTCAGGTCGATGCCCTAACCACTGAGCAAAACCGGCCAGGGCAAGGACATCTGTTCTTTTTTTAAAAAAATAGTTTTTCTTTATTGATTTTAGACAGAGAGGAAGGGAGAGGGAGAAACAAATAGAAATATCCATGAGAGAGAACATCTATTGGCTGCCTCCTGCATGCCCCACACTGGGGATCGGGCCCACAACCTGGGCATGTGCCCTGACCGGGAATTGAACTGGCGACCTCTTGGTGCATGGGTCGATGCTCAACCACTGAGCCACATGGGCTGGACGGACATCTGTTCCTTTAACTGTTGTACTTAATGCTTCAATTAACAACCTTGTTCATAAATTTTTGAAAACTATCTTTCTGATCATTTCTTCAATTTACATTCCTAGTAGGGAAATTGCTAGGTCAAAGGTTATACACTTATTCACAGCATTTTATATGTATTGTAAAACTACTCTCTTTTCTTAAAAAACTTTTCTAAAGTTGTATAATGATTTCTTTGTCTTCCCTTTGTTTACCATAGAAAAATAGAATGCAACCATTTTCCCTTCATATCCTGACAGGGTTTGAAGAGTCAGTCTTCCTTGCCCTTGAGGTAAGGAAAACTAGTTTTCCATTTGCTAATGACTTGGTCTCAAGGCTTAATTTGCCACCAAGATCTTGTGAAAGAGTAGGGCACAGGTTTGAAGAGAGAGGAGACAAGAAATGCCTCAGCTGGGAACAGGAAGTCGGGAGGATTTCCCCAAGTCTTAAAGATAGGAGGACCTGAAAACCTAGCTAAGTTCCACATGGGGGTGCTGCTCAAATGTTCAGGAGCTGCAGGCATCTGAGGCTTCACTGGGAGACTCCAGCCTTCCAGCACCAGAGCCTGGGAGTGCCCAGAGAAGACTCACCTAATCAGAATCTGCCCTCGACCTATGCTTGCCCTGCACAGGGTTCTACTGCCAACCTCCACTTGTCCCATACCTGGAACCCAAGCCCCTACACTCATCTAAGCAAGTAGATTTTCAGCCAGAATGCTCTGATAGAGCCAAACTGAATGTCAAGTACAGGTTGATAAACGGCCATTTCCCAAAGCCCCTGATTGCCCCTTAATGCCAAGCTGCTCCAGCCCTCCCCTTGACTGCTCCGCACAAAATCTAGCAATTAAAGAAGTAATGCCTGTTAAGACCTACCGCCAACATGATAGTCAATGGGCAAAAATTAAAAGCATTTCCCTTAAGAACAGGAACAAGGCAAGGATGCCCATTTTCACCTCTCTTATTTAACATAGTACTGGAAGTCTTAGCCACAGCAATCGGACAGGAGGAAAAATAAAAGGGATCCAATTGGGAAAGGAGGAAGTGAAACTGTCATTATTCGCAGATGACATGATACTGTACATAGAAAACCCCAAAGACTCCATCAAAAATTTACTAGACTTAATAAATGAATTTGGCAAAGTAGCAGGATACAAAATTAATGTCAAGAAATTGATGGCATTCTTATACACCAATGATGAACTCACAGAAAGAGAAACTAAAAAAAATCCCATTTACCACTGCAGCAAAAAAATTAAGATACCTAGGAATAAACTTAACCAAAGAAATAAAGAACCTATTCACAGAAAACTACAGGTCATTGAAAAAATATATAGAGGAAGATATAAAAAAGTGGAAGCACATACCTTGTTCATGGACTGGAAGAATCAACATCATTAAAATGTCCATACTACCCAAAGCAATCTATAGATTCAATGCAATCCCCATCAAAATACCAATGACATACTTCACAGAACTAGAACAAATACTTCAAAAGCTCAAATGGGACCAAAAAAGACCTCAAATAGCCACAGCAATCTTGGGGGAAAAAAAAAGGAACAAAGTTGGAGGGATCACATTACCAGATTTCAGGTTATACTACAAAGCCACTGTAATCAAAACAGCCTGGTACTGGCACAAGAACAGGCAGATAGACCAGTGGAACAGAACAGAGAACCCAGAAATGGATCCAAGGCAATATGCTCAATTAATATTTGACAAAGGGGGCAAGAGCATACAGTGGAGTAAAGACAGCCTCTTTGATAAATAGTGTCGGGAAGATTGGACAGCTACATGCAAAAAAATGAAACTAGACCATCAACTTACTTATACCATACACAAGAATAAACTCAAAATGGATAAAAGACTTAAATGTGACTCACGAATCCATAAAAATCCTAGAAGAAAATGTAGGCAACAAAATTTCAGACATCATATGCAGCAGAATTTTCACTGATACATCACCTAAGGCAACAGAAACAAAGGAGAAAATGAACACATGGGACTACATCAAACTCAAAAGCTTCTGCACAGCAAAAGATACAATCATCAAAATGAAAAGGCAACCCACTGTATGGGAGAGCATCATTGCCAATGATATATCAGATAAGGGGATAATTTCCAATATACAGAGAGTGCTCATATAACTCAACAAAAGGAAGACAAAGAACCCAATTACAAAATGGGCAGAGGAACTAAATAGACACCTCTCCAAACAGGACATACAATTGGCTAAGAGACATATAAAGAAATGCTCAACATCAGTTATCATCAGAGAGATGCAAATTCAAACAACAATGAGGTATCACCTCACACCTGTCAGAATGGCCACCATCAACAAATCATCAAACAACAAGTGTTGGCGAGGGTGTGGAGAAAAGGAGACTCTAGTATGCTGCTGGTGGGAATGCAGACTGGTGTGGCCACTATGGAAAACAATATGGTGTTACCTCAAAAAATTTAAAATTGAACTTCCATTTGACCCAGTGATCCCACTTCTAGGAATATACCCTAAGAAGCCTGAAACACCAATCAGAAAGAATATATGTACCCCCATGTTCGTAGCAGCACTATTTACAATAGCTAAGATCTGGAAACAGCCCAAATGTCCATCAGTAATGGAATGGATAAAGAAGCAGTGGTACATATACACAATGGAGAACTATACAACTGTAAGAAAGAAAGATCTCTTATCCTTTAAGACAACATGGAGGGACCTGGAAAGTATTATCCTAAGCGAAACAAGCCAAACAGAGAAAGACAAATATCACATGATCTCACTTATTTGTGGAATATAATCAACATAACAGTCTGAGGAACGGGGTAGTCCCAGAGATGTGGAAGTGGGGTACAGACTGACAATCCCTTGAAGAGGGGGTGGGGGGGGAGATAAACCACAGAACTTACATGCATGTATTATGAACAATGGACATGGACAACAAAGGTGGGGACAGGGTGGGGAGGGAAGGGGAGGAGGGAATCAGTGGGGGGGGGAACATCTGTAACAAAAATAAATAAATAAATGAAGAAAATAAATAAATAAATAAATAAATAAGAAGAAGTAATGCCTATTGAGATGGGGGGGGGGGGGTCTCCAAGGGTTCCAGCAAGTCTGTTCTCATTGTTTCATGCCTGTAAAGAACTGGTTAAATCTTTTTTATTTTTTAAATAATTTTTTTCTTCTTGATTTGAAAGAGGAAGGGAGAGGGAGAGTGAGAGACATTGATGAGAGAGAACATCAATTGGCCTCCTCCTGCATGCCCCCCATGGGGATTGGGCCCACAATCTGGGCATGTGCCCTGACCGGGAATTGAACTGGCAACCTCTTGGTGCATGGGTAGATGCTCAACCACTGAGCCACACCAACCAGACTGGTTAAATCTTTTAAATATTGTCCCTGTACTTGTCCTGGAGGGGCAGGGGTAGGGAGCAGTGCAGGAACTTATCTGAACAAGTCCCAGACTTCCTAAGCTGGTATAGTGGTTAATATCAAGTTCATTTCTCCTGCTTTTTCCCAACCTGATTAACCTGAGTCCTTCCCAACTCATTTCCATTGTCCCACAGTCTCTCATAGATCGTTGTGCTAGATCTACAATTTGTACAGCAGCCCACACTGGTAAGGACTAATGCTGCTCCAGAACCATCTGGACCTTAGTTCCAACAACTGCTGGTTGCCATACTCAACACATGACCTCACTTTATCCTTCTCCTTCAGCCCCAAGCATCATCTTCCCCACTGTAAATATGAAGAAATGAGCTCAGACAGGGGAGGAACTCACCCCAATTCACATGGTGAGCGGGAAGGGCAGGAGTCAAATGCCCCAGGGCCATTTTAAGATCTTAATAAGCCTAGATCATACTTTGTTTTGGAGCCCCCACCACATGCCATCAAACATGAACATACACCTGTCTTTTCAGCGTCAATGCAATGGATTAGTAAGCATATGCTTGAGTTACAGTTGGTTAGTAAACATAGTTATGTTTTGAAGATGTTTAATAAACATCTATTAATTTCAATTTGGCAGCTCTCTTTTCCTATTTGAGAGTAGAATCATTTTTCAGGACTCAGACACTTTTGTATAACCCTATGGTGATGTAATACTAAAAGGCACCATAAGACTGAAACCCTGGTATTCTCACTATATGACCTTTTCCCTTCAATATGATCTCCATTTTACACACAAGAAAACCACATACAGGATTCCTCTGCATGCAAATAACAGGACTGTGACTCACACTGGCTGAAGCAAAATAACATGACTGTATTATTGTGACTTCATTATTCTGGGAAACACCTTCCCAGGAAGACAAAAGGTGCAAATAACCTTACTCTTTCACTTCAGAAAAAAATCCATTTAACACCACATAACTTTTCAGCAGGTACCTCCAAGATTCTGAAATCGTTAACTTCACCATGACAACTCCTAAACTACTGTGACCCACAATCCTAAACTATACGATGCGATTTTTACCCAATTGAAAGACTCACCTTAAACCAGACCCCAAAACCTCAATACCTCAACTTTGCCCTTTCCACCTCCACTCAACGAAAACTCTTTCAATATAGTGCTCTTCCTGAACAAGAGAAGGAACAAAGTGGTCTGAGTAACATGTTGTTTTGATGGTATTTTCAGGGAGCCAGCATTTGACAAGGGGAACAGGACCAACACAGTGGACAGAGTCGATCAGGCTGAAGGTAGCGCTGGAGTAGATATCCCTGGAGGGGTGCCAACAGGAATAAAAGGAATCACACGTCAGGGAGGCAGCCAATGGCTTCTGCTGCAGAAACCAAGTTCCATCAGAGTTACATGCCTTGCCCAAGGTCACTCAAACAGTGGGCAGAGGGCAAGTGAGGGGAACAGAGGTTTCTGCAGCCCACTCCTAGCTTTTCTGCGGCAGAAGCCCGGGTAGCCTCCTTCCCTGATCTCCGGGGCGCTGCCGCCTCAGGGTGACTCAGGAGGAAGCTCCTGTGCCTCGTCCCTCTTGCAGTCATCCAGCTGGACTCAGGACCAGGGAAAACATAAGTTAATTGAGCGGTGATTAATTAACTCCAGACAATTAATAACCTAGACTTGCTCTGGATCCCTAGCCAGCGGAAGTGCGGTCACTGCGCGAGGGATGCCGGGAAGGCGGAGGAGCGTGCCGACTTCCAGCCGCAGAGGCTGCTGGGTAGAGAGGTCAAGGACTAATTGCTGCGCGGTCTCCTCGACTACGATGGTATGGGAGGACTGGAAGCCTGGTTTCCCAGACCAGAGCCTTAACCCGAGTGCGGTACTCGCGGTGGGATGGCTCCTCCGCTCCCCAAGACCCCTACCACCTCCCTCCTTGGATTAGAAGGAAAGGTGTCCCCTTGGTCCAAGAGCAGAGGGGGAGCTGCCGAGCCCGGGGATTTCCGCCTTTGGCCCCTGGCTGCGTATTAGCCTGTGTCTGTCGCCTCCCGGTGGCCGTTGTGAGGAACTATAGCCGGCCTTGGCTCTCCCCAGTTGAAACCCGTTCCTCTTCCTGGCCCGGAGTTTTCCAGCACTTAAAAGCCTCGTTCAAGAAGTAAAATATGAACCATGCAAGGGGAAAATGGTGTGCTGGAACCGGCTTGTACCGAGTCGCTAGAACTTAGGGTTACATTTTCAGAATTTTGCAAGCTGAGTGTTAAATACATTATATTTTTATTTTTATTGAATTTATTGGGGGTGACATTCGTTTGCAAAACTATACAGGTTTCAAATGTACAACTCAATAAAACATCATCTGCCCTCTGCATCATGCGCCCATCGCCTTAAGCAAAGTCTCTTTCTGTCCCCATTTCCTCCCTGCTTTGCCTATCTCAGCTGGCCCCCACCCACCTTTCCCTCTGGGGATCACCACACACTGTCGTCTGTGTCTATGTGTTATGTATACATGGGTTTGTTAGTTTGTTTCTGCTAATCTCTTCTATTTCTTTCATCCAATTCCCCAACCCTCCTCCCCTCTGACAGCTGTTTCATGCCACTATTTTGTTCTTCAGTTTATTTTTATATTTTTGTCCTCACCCAAGGATATTTTTACATTTATCTCCAGATAGAGCAGGAGGGAGAGAGGGAGGGAGGGAGGGAGGGAGGGAGGGAGAGAGAGAGAGAGAGAGAGAGAGAGAGAGAGAGAGAGAGAAACATTGATGTGAGAAAGACACATGGAGTGGTTGCCACCTGCACGACCCCAACCGGGGCCGGGGACGAACTGCAACTGAGGTATGTGCCCTTGGCCGGAATAGAACCCGGGGCTCTTTGGTCCACAGACTGATGCTCTGACCACTGAGCCAAACCGGCCAGGGCTCTTCAGGTTGTTTTATTCATTAGATTCCACATATAAGTGAGATCATATGGTATTTGTCTTTGACAGGTTTATTTCAGTTAGCATAATAATCTCCAGTTCAATCCATGCTACTGCAAAAGTTAAGATTTCCTTCTTTTTTACAGCGTGTAATATTTCATTGTGTAAATGTACCACAGCTGTGTTTTTATTTTTAATCCTCACCTGAGGATATTTTTTCCATTGATTTTTACAGAATGGAAGGGAGGAGAGGGAGAGAGAAAGAGAAACATCAATGTGTAAGAGACACATGGACTGGCTGCCTCCCCACATGCACCCCAACCAGGGCCAGGGATCGATTCCTAGTGCTCTTGACCAGCAATCAAACCTGAGACCCTTCGGTCCTCAGTTTGATGCTCTAACCACTGAACAAAATAAGCCAGGGCAACACAGCTATTTTATCCACTCATCTACTGATGAGCATTTGGCTTGTTTCTAGATCTTGCCTATTGTAAATAACTCTGCAATGAACATAGGGGTGCATATATTCTTTCAAATAAGTGTTTATGGTTTCTTAGGATATATTCCCAGAAGTGGGATTGCTGGGTCAAAAGGCAGTTCCATTTGTAATTTTTTGAGGAAACTTCATAGTGTTTTCCATAGTGGTTGTACCAGTCTGCATTCCCACCAACAGTGTACAAGGGTTCCCTTTTCACCACATTCTTGCCAGCACTATTTTTTTTTAAAGTCATTGTTTAAAACTGAATTATATAAACCTGCAATTGGATTACATTAAAAGCAAAAGTAGCAAGTACTCAAAATTCATTACTTCCTAATTATTTTGCTACATTTTACTATTTACATTCTTGAGATGTTTGTGTCTATTATATCTATATGGTAGAAATGCTATGTAATGGTTTGCTATTGTACGTTTATTTCCAATTCTACATTCAGTGACCATGTTTGTAGTTTGACATCGGGCCATGATGGGAATATTCACACCAGAAAAATGAGCAAACTCTACAGATTCAGTTGTTAAACATTCACCAGCATATCACTCAAGTCAGACAATGAGCAGGGTGGACTGACAAGAGAAAAAGGCCAATGTTTTTTATGGGCCAGCCCTGGCCGGTTTGGCTCAGTGGTTGGAGCATTGGCCTGCAGACCAGGGAGTCCTGGGTTCGGTTCTCGCTAGGGGCACATCCAAAAAAAAAAATTATAATGTTTCCTCTTTACTAAGCACCTCCTCCTGCCTGCACAGGTCCTGACCATGGTGCTCAATAAACATTTGAGGAAGGGAGGGAGGGAGGAAATTATGTGCTAAACAGGGTTTTCTTGTCATTTTACTTAAGGTCAGCTTGCCTAACCCTGACCCTTTGAAAAGATAAAATTGGCAAAACTTTTGCTAGACTAACCAAGAAAAAAAGAGAAAGGACTTGAATAAATAAAATTATAAATATAAGGGGAGACATCACAACTAATGCTACAGAAATACAAAGACTCATAAGAGATACTGTTAACAACAATAGGACAAAAAAATTGTATAATCTAAAAAAATAGGTAAATTCTCAAACAAACAACTACCAAGATTGAACCATAAAAAAAAAAGAAAAGAAAATCTGAATGAATGAATGGATAACAAGAAGATTAAAGCAGTTAAAAAAGAAAAAGTTCAATGCCAGAAGGCATCATGGGGAAATTCTACCAAACATTTAAAGAAGGATTAGTGTGAATCTGTCTAAAATTCTTCCCAAAAATTGAAGAGGAGGGAACACTTCCAAACTCATTTTACAGGGCTAGCATTACCGTCATATCAAAGCCAGATAAGGACATTATAAGAAAAAAAAAAAATTACAGTTAATCTCCCTGATGAACATAAGTGCAAAAATTCTTAACAAAATACTAATAAATTGAATTTAACAACACATTAAAAGGACCATACACTATGACCAAGTGAAATTTATCCCTGAGATGCAAGGATGAGTAAACATATTCAAATAAATAAACATGATACACTGCATTAACAAAATGAAGGATAAGAATTATATGATCGCCCTGCCGGTTTGGCTCAGCGGTTAGAGCATCAGCCTGTGGTTCAGAGAGACCCAGGTTCAGTTCCCGCCAGGGGCACGTACCTCAGTTACAGTTTGTCCCCGGCCCTGGTTGGGTCGTGCAGGTGGCAACCACTCGATGTGTCTCTCTCACATTGATGTTTCTCTCTCTCTCTTCCTCTCTCTCCCTCCCACTCTATTGAACAAAAAATGGAAAAATGTCCTTGGGTGAGGATAAAAAAAATAATAATTATTATATGATCATCTCAATAGATACAAAAAAAGCAATTGACAAAATTCAAGATTCTTTCATAATAAAAATTCAACATGGCAAGCCCACAACTAACATCATATTCAACAGTAAAAGCTGAAAGCTGTTTCTCTAATATCAGGAACAAGACAAGGGTGCCCATCCTCACCACTTCTATTGAACATAGTACTATAAATACTAGCTAGAGCAATTAGGCAAGAAAAAAAAATAAAAGTTATCCAAATCAGAAAGGAAGAAGTAAAACTGTCTCCATATGCAGGGGACATGATGTACAGGCATACCTCATTTTATTATACCTCATTTTATTGTGCTTCACTTTATTGTGCTTCACAGATGTTCTGAAGGTTTCTTTAAATAATTTTTTATTTTTTGCCCTGGCTGGTTTAGCTCGGTGGTTAGAGCGTCAGCCTGCGGTCCAGAGAGACCCGGGTTCAGTTCCCGCTAAGGGCACATATCTCAGTTGCAGTTTGTCCCCCGCCCTGGTTGGGTCCTGTGGGTAGCAGCCACTCGATGTGTACCTTTCACGTTGATCTCTCTCTCTCTCTCTCTCTCTCTCTCTCTCTCACACTCACTTCCTCTCTCTCCCTCCCACTCTATCTGAACAAAAAATGGAAAAATGTCCTTGGGTGAGGATAAAAAATAAATAAATAAAATATTTTTTATTTTTCAATTACAGTTGACATACAATATTATAATAGTTTCAGGTGTATAGCATAATGATTAGACATTTATATAACTTACAAAGTGATCACCAGGATAACTCTAGTACCCATCTGACACCATGCATAATTATTATGATATTATTAACTATATTCCCTATGATATACTTTACACTCCATGATTATTTTGTTACTACCAATTTGTACTTCTTTTTTAAAATTGATTTTTAGAGAAAGGAAGAGAGAGACAGAAATACATCAATGTGAGGGAGAAACATCATTTGGTTGCCTCCTGTATGCACCCCAACTGGGGATTGAACCCAGAATCTAGGTATGTGCCCTGAGTGGGAATTAAACCCACAACCTTTTGGTATATGGGAAGATGTTCCAAACAACTAAGCCACTCAGCCAGGGCCCAATTTATACTTCTTAATCCTTTCCTCTTTTTCATCCATCCCCCTCCCATCTGGCAACCATCAAAATGTTCTCTGTATCTATGAATTTGTTTCTATTTTTTGTTCATTTATTTTGTTTTTTAGATTACACATATAAGTGAAATCACATGGCAATTGTCTTTCTCTGTCTGACTTATTTAACTCAGCACAATACCCTCCAGATTCATCCATGTTGTTGCTGATGGCAAGGTTTCATTATTATTTTTTTATCCTCACCCAAGGACATTTTTGCATTTATCTTCAGATAGAGGGGGAGGGAGAGAGAAGGGAAGAGAGAGAGAGAAACATCAATGTGAGAGAGACACATCGACTGGTTGCCGCCCACACGACCTGAACTGGGGCTGGGGACAAACTGCAACTGAGGTATGTGCCCTTAGTGGGAACCGAACCCTGGTCTCCCCAGTTCACGGGCCAATGCTCTAAAAACTGCTGAGCCAAACCAGCCAGGGCAGGTTTCATTATTTTTTTATGGCCAAGTCATATTCTATTGTATATATGCACCACTTCTTTATTTATTCTTCTATTTTTTTTTATCCTCACCCAAGGACTTTTTTTTGCATTTATCTTCATATAGAGTGGGAGGGAGAGAGGGAGGAAGAGAGAGAGAGAAACATCGATGTGAGAGAGACACATCAACTGATTGCCACTCACACGACCCCAACCAGGGCCAGGGCCAAACTACAACTAAGTTACGTGCCCTTAGCAGGAACTGAACCCAGGTCTCTCTGGTCCGCAGGCCAACGCTCTAACCACTAAGCCAAAACAGCCAGGGCTCTATTCATCTATTGATGGACACTTAGGTTGCTTACATATCTTGACTATTGTAAATAATGCTGCAATGATTATATAGATGCATATATCTTTTAGAATAAGTGTTTTGCGTTTCTTCAGATAAATAGCCAGAAGTGAAACTGCTAGGTCCTTCTTTGTCTCTTGTTATAACCTTTTTTTAAATTAATTTTTTAAAAGTTAAATATTGTTGAGTGTGTTACAGATGTCTCCCCTCCTTATTCCCCTCATTGACCCCCTCCTCCCGGTTCCCGTCCTGCCCCTTCACCACCCTATAGTCTGTGTCCATGCATATTGCATATATACATGTAAATTCCTTAGTTAATCTCTTCCCGTCTCCCTCCCCACTTTCCTCTGAGGTTTATCAGTTTGTTCTATGTTTCCATGCCTGTTTCTATTTTATTGATCCGTTTATTTTGTTCATTAGATTCCACATATAAGTGATATCATATAATGCTTGTCTTTCTCTGACTGGCTTATTTTGCTTAGCATAATACTCTCCAGGCCCCTCCATGCTGTCTCAAAAGGTAATAGATCCTTCTTTTTTAGAGTTGAATTGTGTATATGTACCATCACTTTTTAAAAATACGTTTTTATTTTTTTTAGAGAGAGAGATAGAAACATTGATGTGAGAGAGAAACTTCAATTGGCTACCTCCTGCACACCCCCTACTAAGGATCGAGCCTGCAACCCTGGCATGTGCCCTGACCAGGAATCAAACCAGGACATATCAGTCCATGGGATGATGATCAATCCACTGAGCCACACTGGCTGGGCCCACAACTTTTTTTTTTTAATCCTCACCCGAAGATATTTTTCCATTTATCTTCAGATAGAGTGAGAGGGTGAGAGGGAGAGAGAGAATTATCGATAAACATTAATAAGAAAGAGACACATTGCCCGGTTGCCTCCCTCACGACCCCCACCAGGGCCAGGTGGGGTATGTGCCCTTGACCAGAATCAAATCTGTGACTCTGGTCTGTGGGATGACTCTCTAATGCTGAGCCAAACCAGCCAGGAACCCATAGCTTTTTTATACACTCATCTACTGATGGGCACTTGGGCTGTTTCCAGATTTTAGCTATCGTAAATAGCGCTGCTATGAACATAGGAGTGAATTATTCTTTCCATTTTTTTTTTAATTCCTCGTCTGAGAATATTTTCCTACTTATCACAGATAGAGTGGGAGGGAGGGAGAGAGAGAGAGAGAGACAGAGAGAAACATCAACGTGGTAGAGCCACATCGACTAGTTTCCTCCCACACGACCCAACAAGCGCTAGGAACAAACCGCAACTGAAGTACATGCCCTTGACTAGAATTGAACCTGCAACTCATTTGTCCATGGGCCGACGCTCTAACCACTGAGACAAATCTGCCAGGGCTCTGGGTTTTGTTGTTGTTTATCCTCACCCGAGAACACTTTTTGCATTTATCTTCAGATAGAGCGAGAGGGAGAAAGGGAGGAAGAGAGAGAGAGAAACATCGTAGTGAGAGAGACACATCGAGTGGCTGCCACCAACACGACCCTACTGGGGCTGGGGACAAACTGCAACCAAGGTACATGCCCTTAGCAGAAACCGAACCTGGGCCTTTCTGGTCCGCGGGCCGACGCTCTAACTGCTGAGCCAACCTAGCCAGGGCTGGCCTCAGATTTTTAAATTGATTTTTAGAGACAGAGTGAAAGGGAAAGAGAGAGAAACATCAATTTGTTGTTCCACTTATTTAAGCATTTATTGGTTGATTCTTGTATGTCTCCTGATCAGGGATCAAATCTGCAACCTTGGTATATCGGGACAATGCTCTAACTTACTGAGTTACTCAGCCAGGGCTATAGCCCCCCCCTATTTAAAAAAATTTTTTTTTTCTTTATTGATTTTTAGAGAGAGGAAAGGAGAGAGAGAGAGAGAGAGAGAAACATCAATGAGAGAGAACATCAATTGGCCGCCTCCTGCATGCCCTCCACTGGGGATTGGGCCCACAACCTGGGCATGTGCCTTGACCAGGAATCGAATCAGCTACCTCTTGGTGCATGGGTATTGCTACCCCAGTGTTTTCCATAAAATATATTTTTTCATCCCTTTTCCATTTCGTCTGTGTATGTCTCTCTGTCTGAAGTCTCTTGTAGGTAGCATATGTAAGTGTCTTATTTTGTTATCCATTCAGCCACCATGTTCTTGTATTGAAGCATTTAATTGATTTATAGTTAAAATAATGGTTGATATATATAGTTTTTGCCATTTTATTCTCAAAGTTTCTTTTGAGAAATATTTTAAATATTTTTCTTCTTCCTAAAGAAGTCCCTTTAACATTTCTTGTAATATAAGTTTGGTGGTGATAAATTTCTTTTGTTTTTTTCTTATCTGGGATGCTCTTTGTATGTCCTTCTATTCTTTTTTTCTTTTTTTTATATTCACTCTAGGACATTTTTTCATTTTTTGTTCAGATAGAGTGGGAGGGAGAGAGAGGAAGAGACAGAGAGAGAAACATCGACGTGTCCTGCGTGAAAGGGACACATCTAGTGGTTGCCATCCACACGACCCAACTAGGGCTGGGGACAAACTGCAACCGAGGTACGTGCCCTTAGTGGGAACCGAACCCAGGTCTCTCCAGACCTCAGACCAACGCTCTAACTGGTGAGCCAAACTGGCCAGGTCTGTCCTTCTATTCTAAATGATAGTTTAGATGAATAGAATAATCTTGGTTATAGGTCCTTGCTTTTCATCACTTTGAATATTTTGTGCCAATCCCTTCTGGCCTGCTAAAATTCTGTTGGGAAATCAGTCTTATGGGAGCTCCCTTGTGAGTAATTAACTGCTTTTCTCTTGCTGCTTTAAAAAAAAAAAAAACCTCACCCAAGGATATATTTTTATTGATTTGTTTTTTAAAGAGAGAGAGAAACATCAATGTGAGAGAGAAACATCAATCGGTTGCCTCTTGTATGCACCCCAACTGGGTATCAAACCTGTAACCTAAGTATGGGCTGACAGGAAATTGAACCCATAACCTTGTGGTGTACAGGATGATGCTCCCACCAACTGAGGCACCTGGCCAAGGCTTCTCTTGCTGCTTTTAAGGTTCTCTCTCTCTCTTTTTTTTTTAATTAATTAATTTATTTTTTTTTTATCCTCACCCGAGGACATTTTTTTCCATTTTTTGCACAGATAGAGTGGGAGGGAGAGAGAAGAAAAGAGAGAGAGAGGGTTCTCTCTTTTTTTTAATTTGGCATTTCAAATTATGAAGTGTCTTGGTGTGGGCACTCATCTTGTTTGGGACTCTGAACTTCCTGGGTTTGTGTGTCTATTTCCCGCACCAGATTAGGAAAGTTTGCTATCATTATTTTTCCAAATAGGTATTCAATACCTTACTTTTTCTCTTCTCATTCCAGTAACTCCATGAGAAGAATGTAGGTACACTTGATATTGTTCCAGAGGCCCCTTAAACTATTCTCATTCTTTTAATTCTTTTGTGTGTGTGTGTGTGTGTGTGTGTGTGTGTGTGTGTGTGTGCTGTTCTGATTGGGTGTTTTCCGCTACTTTATCTTCCAAATTGCTGATTAAATCTTCTGCTTCATCTAATCTACTCTTCATTTCCTCTAATGTATTTTTTTAAACATCTTTATTGCTGAATGTATTACAGATGTCCCCAATTTTTGCCCCCATTGACCCCCTCCTCCTCACTCCCACCCTCTCTTGCCTTCCCCACACTGCTGTCTGTGTCCATTGGTTATACATATATGCATATAAGGTCTTTGGTTTATCTCTCCCCCTCCTGCCCCCCCTCCCCTTTGAAGTTCATCAGTCTAACAACCAATTTGTACATACACACACACACACACACACATACATATATAATGTATATGTATATATGTATATGTATATATATATTCATTTTTTAATCTTTATTGCTGAATGTATTACAGATGTTCCTAATTTTTCCCCCATTGACCCCCTCCTCCCCACTCCCGCCCCCCTCCTGCCTTTTCCCACACTGTTGTCTGTGTCTATTGGTTATGCATATATGCATATAAGTTCTTTGGTTTATTTCTTCCCATCCCCCAAACCCCCTTCCCTTTGAGGTTTGTCAGTCTACCAACCAATTTGTGCTTAATCCCTTCACCCTTTTCACCCATTCCCCCATCCCCCCTCCCATCTGACAACCAACAAAATGTTCTCTATATCTATGAGAATGTTTCTGTTGTTTGTTCATTTTGTTTGTAGATTCAATTGTTGATAGCTATGTATTCATTACCATTTTGTTTGTTCATATTTTTTATCTTTTTCTTCAAGAAGACCCTTCAACATTTCATATAATAATGATTTGGTAGTGATGAACTCCTTTAGCTTTTCCTTGTCTGGGAAACTCTTTATATGGCCATTGATTCTAAATGATAGCTTTGCAGGATAGAGTAGTCTTGGTTGTAGGTTCTTGCTTTTCATCACTCTGAATATTTCTTGCCACTCCCTTCTGGCCTGCAAAGTTTCTTTTGAGAAATCAGCTGACAGTCTCATGGGAACTCCCTTGTAGGTAACTAACTGCTTTTCTCTTGCTGCTTTTAAGATTCTCACTTTGTCTTGAACCTTTTGCATTATGATGATGATGTGTCTTGGTATGGGCCTCTTGGGGTTCATCTTGATTGGGACTCTCTGTGCTTCCTGGACATGTATGTCTGTTTCCTTCACCAAGTTAGGGAAGTTTTCTGCCATTATTGTTTTAAATAGGTTTTTGAGTTCTTGTTCTCTCTCTTCTCCTTCTGGCACCCCCAAGATGTGAATGTTGGCATGCTTAAAGTTGTCCCAGAGGCTCTTTACACTATCCTCATTTTTGTGGATTTTTTCTTCTTCTTGCTGTTCTGATTGGCTGTTTTTTGCTTCCTTATATTCCAAATCGATGGTTTGCTTCTTGACTTTACCTACTCTACTATTAAATCTGTGTAAATTATTCTTTATTTCAGTTAGTGCCTCCTTCATTTCTGACTGTGCATCCTTCATTTCTGACTGGTCCTTTTTTATGCTCTTGAGGCCCTCGCTATGTTCACTGAGGTTCTTACTAAGTTCATTGAACATCCTTATAAGCAGTATTTTGAACTCAACATCTGTTAGGTTGCTTATCTCCATTTCGCTTAGTTCTTTTCCTGGGGTTTTGTTCTGTTCTTTTATTTGGGACCTATTTCTTTGTCTCCTCATTATGACTGCCTCCCTGTGTTTGTTCCTATGTATTACTTAACTAGAGGAATGGGGCTAGCTGAGACCAAATGCTGCTTGTTTGAAAGATCCAAGACAGGCCAATCCTATAGTTAAGCAACTGGCAACAGCATGGGTGGGTCTGAAAGTTGGGTGGAGCAGGGCCTCTGGGAATCACAAGGGTGAGGCAAACAGTGTGATCCTGGTTGCCGGAGTCCCAGATATGGCCGCTGTCTGCCGCCCCTGGGAAGGGCTCACCAAAGGAACAAAGGCCTCTGACAGCACATCTATCCTGAAGAAAGCCCCCTCTCCAGCCCTCACTCCAATGCCAAAGAGCTCAGTTCTCTCCTGTATGTCTCTGGCACCCCTCGAGCTGCCTCCCCTCCAAGCTTAGAGGTAGTGAGTCTGATAAGTCCATGCGCGGGCCCTTTAAGAGCAGCTACCTAGGGTTCCAGCTGCCTCAGCCTCCCTGAGCCTCAGTTCCCACTGTTTTTTCCAGCCAGAAATTATGGGGACTTCTCTTCCTGGCACTGGGACCCTGAGCAGGGCACCTGGCGTGGGATGGGGACCCCTCAGTCCTCAGGTAGGACCTTCCCAGCCGAGGTATCCCAATTTTTATCTGCCACACGTGGGTGTGGGACTAGCCCGTCCGCCTCCACCCCTCCTATCAGTCTCTATGTAGCTGCTTCTTTAATTCCGTAGTTGTAGGATTTTCATTCAGCTTGATTTCAGGCAGTTTTGAATGATAGTTGTTCTGTAGTTTAGTTGTAACTTTGATGTGGTTGTGGGAGGACGCGATACCGCGTTTACCTACGCCGCCATCTTGACCGGAAGTCCAATTTGTACTTCTTAATCCCTTCACCTTTTTCACTCATCTCCCAAACCCCCTCCCATCTGGCAACCAACAAAAAAACTTTTGTACCTATGAGTCTGTTTCTGTTCTGCTTGTTCATTTGGTTTGTAGATTCAATTATTGATAGATATGCATTTATTGCCATTTTATTGTTCAAATATGTATTTTTTAATCCTCACCCAAGGATATTTTTTCATTTATCTTCAGATAGAGTGGGAGGGAGGGAGAGAGAGAGAGAAAGAAACATCCACGTGAGAGGGACACATCAACTGGTTGCCTCTCACACACCCCGGCCAGGGCCGGGGACGAACCACAACCAAGGTACGTACCCTTGACCAGAACTGAACCGGTGACTCCTTGGTCCATGGGCTGATGCTCTAACCTCTGAGCTAAATTGGACAGGGCATTCATTTCTCTTTTTTTCCTTTGTTGATTTTAGAGAGAGAGGAAGGGAAAGGAAGCGAGACATAGAAACATCGATGAGAGAGAACATCTACTGGCTGCCTCCTGCATGCCCCCCACTGGGGATCAGGCAACCTCCTGGTGCATGGGTCGACGCTCAACCACTGAGCCACACCAGCCAGGGCCATTAGTATATTTTATTATTTCTTCCTCTCCCCCTCCCCATTCTCTCCCCTCCCCCTCCCCTCCCCCTCCCCCTCCCCTTTCCCCTCCTCCTCCTCCTCCTTCAAGAGCCTTCAACATTTCATATAATACTGGTTTGGTGGTGATGAACTCCTTTAGTTTTTTCTTGTGTGGGAAACTTTGTATATGTCCATCTGTTCTAAATGATAGCTTTGCGGGATAGTGTAATCTTGGATGTAGGTCCTTGTTTTTCACAATTTTGAGTATTTCTTGCCACTCCCTTCTGGCTTGCAAAGTTTCTTTTGAGAAACTGGCTGACAGTATTATGGGAACTCTGTTGTAGGTAGCTACTTGCTTTTCTCTTGCTGCTTTTAAGATTCTCTTTGTTTTTAACCTTTTGCATTATGATGATGATGCGTCTTGGTGTGGGCCTCTTTGGGTTCCTCTTGTTTGGGACTCTGTGCTTCCTGGACTTGTATGTCTGTTCCTTCGCCAAGTAAGGGAACTTTTCCATCATTATTTATTCAAATAGGTTTTCAATTTCTTGCTCTCTCTTTTCTCCACTGGCACCGCCATGATGTGAATGTTGGCCATGCTTGAAGTTGTCCCAGAGGCTCCTTACACTATCCTCATTTTAAAAATTTTTTTTCATTTTGCTTTTTTTTTATTTTTTATCCTCACCGGAGGACATTTTTCCATTTTTTGTTCAGATAGAGTGGGAGGGAGAGAGAGGAAGAGAAAGAGAAAGAAACATCGACGTGAAAGGGACACATCGAGTGGCTGCCACCCTCACAACCAACCATGGTCGGGGACAAACTGCAACTGAGGCATCGGGGACAAACTGCAACTGAGGCACGTGCCCTCAGCGGGAACTGAACACAGGTCTCTCTGGACCTCAGGCCGACGCTCTAACTGCTGAGCCAAACTGGCCAGGGCTATTTTGCTGTTTTGATTGGGTGTTTTTTTGCTTCCTGATATTCCAAATTGATGGTTTGCTTCTTGGCTCTACCTACTCTACTATAGATTCTCTGTAAATTATTCTTTATTTTAGTTAGTGCATCCTTCATTTCTGACTGGTCCTTTTTTATGTTGTTGATGTTCTCGCTAAGTTCCTTGGAGTTCTCCTTAAGTTCCTTGAAGTTCTCACTAAGTTCCTTGAGCATCCTCATAACCAGTGCTTTGAACTCCGCATCTGATTGATTGCTTATCTCCATTTTTAGTTATTTTCCTGGAGTTTAAACATGTCCCAAATGAAAGAAAAGAACAAAACTTCTGACCTGCCTTTTTCTATACACTCATCACATTCATAGTAATCATTTACTATCTTATGCCCCATAAAATTGAACTCCCTAGAGCCATGGGTTGTGGCTTACATTAATCTCTGCACCCCATCCCTAAACAGGTCTGACACACGGTGAGTGCTGAACAAAGTCTTGAATGAACAGTCTTGAATAGTCTCTCTGTTTCTGTTCCTTCCTCTCCTCAACCTGTCCTGCATACAGATCTGATTCTTGTCCTAAAGCAAAATTTGGATTATGCCATCCTCAACTGAAATGCCTTCTCTGGCTGACCCTCACCAGGGAAATTCTTCTAATTGTTGGCATTCAAGGCCTTGCAATGAGGGCTGTTAGGAGAGTCCAAGAGAAAAACCTCAGGTGAAAGTCACAGTCAGGGTCAGGGTTAGGCAAGCTGACCTTAAGTAAAATGACAAGAAAACCCTGTTTAGCACATAATTTCCTCCCTCCCTCCCTTCCTCAAATGTTTATTGAGCACCATGGTCAGGACCTATGCAGGCAGGAGGAGGTGCTTAGTAAAGAGGAAACATTATAATTTTTTTTTTTGGATGTGCCCCTAGCGAGAACCGAACCCAGGACTCCCTGGTCTGCAGGCCAATGCTCCAACCACTGAGCCAAACCGGCCAGGGCTGGCCCATAAAAAACATTGGCCTTATTCTCTTGTCAGTCCACCCTGCTCATTGTCTGACTTGAGTGATATGCTGGTGAATGTTTAACAACTGAATCTGTAGAGTTTGCTCATTTTTCTGGTGTGAATATTCCCATCATGGCCCGATGTCAAACTACAAACATGGTCACTGAATGTAGAATTGGAAATAAACGTACAATAGCAAACCATTACATAGCATTTCTACCTTATAGATATAATAGACACAAACATCTCAAGAATGTAAATAGTAAAATGTAGCAAAATAATTAGGAAGTAATGAATTTTGAGTACTTGCTACTTTTGCTTTTAATGTAATCCAATTGCAGGTTTATATAATTCAGTTTTAAACAATGACTTTAAAAAAAAATAGTGCTGGCAAGAATGTGGAGAAAAGGGAACCCTAGTGCACTGTTGGTGGGATTGCAGACTGGTACAACCACTATGGAAAACAGTATGGAATTTTCTAAGAAAACTAAAAATGGACATACCTTTTGACCCAGCAATTCCACTGCTTGGATTATATCCTAAGAAACCATAAACACTTATTTGAAAGAATATATGCACCCCTATGTTCATTGCAGAGTTATTTACAATAGGCAAGATCTAGAAACAAGCCAAATGCTCATCAGTAGATGAGTGGATAAAATAGCTGTGTTGCCCTGGCTTATTTTGTTCAGTGGTTAGAGCATCAAACTGAGGACCGAAGGGTCTCAGGTTTGATTGCTGGTCAAGAGCACTAGGAATCGATCCCTGGCCCTGGTTGGGGTGCATGTGGGGAGGCAGCCAGTCCATGTATCTCTTACACATTGATGTTTCTCTTTCTCTCTCCCTCTCCTCCCTTCCATTCTGTAAAAATCAGTCTGGCCGGACCAGATTGGCCAACTTTAATTTATCAACTAGCTTTTAAAAATTGAGGAACCTGCCCTGGCCAGTTTTTCTCAGTGGTTAGAGCGTCAACCCACCAACCAGGGAGTCCCAGGTTTGATTCTGGCCAAGGGCACATACTTCAGTTGTGGTTCGTTCCCGGCCCCGGTTGGGGTCGTGCAGATGGCAACCAGTCGATGTGTCTCTCTTACATTAATGTTTCTCTCTCTCTCACTCTCTCCCCACTCCTTCTTCCCACTCTGTCTGAAGACTAATGTAAAAATATCCTTGGGTGAGAATTAAAAAAAAATTGAAGGCCCTGGCTAGTTTGGCTCAGCGGTTAGAGCGTCGGCCTGCGGTCCGGAGAGACCCGGGTTCGGTTCCCGCTAAGGGCACGTACCTCGGTTGCAGTTTGTCCCCGGCCCTGGTTGGTCATGCGGGTGGCAGCCACTCGATGTGTCCCTTCACGTCGATGTTTCTCTCTCTCTCTCTCTCTCCCTCCCACTCTATCTGTACAAAAAATGGAAAAATATCCTCGGGTGAGGATAAAAAAAAAAAAAAATTGAGGAACCCGGCCAGGGTGGCTCAGGGGTTGAGCGTTGACCCATGCACAGAGAGGTTGTCGGTTTGATTCCCAGTCAGGGCACATGCCCAGGTTGTGGGCCCGATCCCTAGTGGGGGGCATGCAGGAGGCGCCAATCGATGTTTTCTCTCATCGATGTTTCTATCTCTCTCTTGCTCTCTTCCTCTCTCTCTGATCAATAAAGAAAAAAGAAGAAAACATATCACTTCCTTTTTTTCTTCTTCTTCTCTGCTGCATCCCTCCTTGAAATCCCTATTTTCCTTCTCTCTGGGATGTATCTTTAGATGGCATTCTTAGAGTTTTATTTGCCTATCTCCTGGTTTAATTTTTTAAAATTTATCTTAGAAAGAGGGAGGGAGGGAGGGAAACATTGATTTTTTTGTTCCACTTATTTATACATTCATTAATTGTTTCTTGCATGTGTCCTGACCGGAGATTGAACCCACAACCTTGGTGTATCAGGATGATGCTCTAACCAAATGAGCTACCCAGCTACGGCCCTTTTTCCTGGTTTAAATTTCCTTTGTCCTTGCTCTCTTGGCTTCCTCTTTCTTCATTTAAATCTTGTTTTGGTGGAGCACATCATTCAATAGTTTCATCAGACTGCAAAGAGAGCAGTGGCAGAGGGCACGATGATGACAACGTCAGCATTCCTGTCTCTTGTGTCGCAGTGTTACAATGAGGACTGATTGCCCTCTATGCTTGTGGCACAGCTGTCATTCTGGAATCTCTCTTCGCTTCTTTTCTGTGTTTGATTTCAGCCCACATTTCCTACTTTCTTGGTTTATTCCTTCTTTAGTCAGAGAACATCTTCCTCTAGTGGTTTCCCAAGAATGGTGCATAGGGGGGTAAATTTTTTTATACCTCCATGTCTGAAAATGTCTTTATTTCACTCTTACACTGACTGAGAGAGTGGTGCTTATTGCTCCTTACTGACCAGCATCTTTCCCTCCTCCTTTCTGTGAACAAACTTTCCTATGGTCACATGGTGGCCATGTGACCACCCTGGGTTAGTCATAGGGCCAGGAGTCAAGCTGGGCCAGTTAATGTCCTTCCCTGGAACTGTTCATTCTGAATGAACAATCTTTCTATAGATAGAGGCAGAGGAGACCTGGTCCTCTGAGCTGGCATTCCTTAAGGAAGAGACTTCCGCTGGTGGCCACATACCCAGCTCTGGGAGTCATCTTGAGGATTACAGAAGGCAGTCACCATCAGAGAGAGGCAGAACACCCTGGGGGTTAGAAGCGAGGCTGTCAGAACCACTCTGAGTCCTGCAGCTCTTTCTTCAACTGGGGCATCACAGGGCGGTCCCACCAACCAGGACCAAAGGTCCCAGAACACCCATTGTGTTCCATAAGTCTAAGTTCCTGTCATCTGCTTTTGAAAGGAATCCACATGACTACAGAACCACTCCTGGCTAGTCATTGCTGAACATTCTGCCATGTTTCTTTTGGACCGTTGTTGCTGTTCCTTTGAAATTAAAATTTTTTTCATAGTTATTATACTTTCTACAAATGTTCATATCTACCCTTTTTTAATTTACCCTTATATCATGAGCATTTTCCATATTTACCCAGTCTTCATGAAAATGTCATTTTTATAAATTATTTTCAGAGGATTTTTTTTTTTTAATCCTCACCCTAGGACATTTTTGCATTTATCTTCAGACAGAGCGGGAGAGAGAGGAGGAGGGAGAGAGAGAGAGAAACATCGACATGAGAGAGACACATCGACTGGCTGCCACCCACATGACCCCAACCAGGGCCAGGGACAAACTGCAACCGAGGTACGTGCCCTTAGCAGGAACCAAACCAGGGACTCTGATTAGAAGGCCAACGCTATAACTGCTGACCCAAACCAGCCAGAGCTTTCAGAGGATTTTTTATTTACCATCACCCAACTAGCGTTTTATTTATTAGTTTTTTGGTCTTTTGTTTGTTTTGCAAATATAAAGAAACTTGCCACTAACATTTTTGGCCATAATGCTTTCTCTATATTATTCCTCTTAGGCTAGACTTCAGCAGTGAAGTGATTGAGTCCGAGGGAATAAATATTTTAAAAAGCTGTGGCCACAGACTGGCAAACTGATTTACAAAAGGGCTGTGCCAGTTACATCCCCACCAACTGGGCCATTTCCCAACAGCATTGACTAATAAGCATTCCTCCAGTGCTATGCTAACTCCATAGAGAACTGCATATCTTTGCCATGGTTTTGATTTGCATTCATTTAACTGCTGAGGCTGCACGTATCTCAGTAACTCCATTAACCAAATTGGTTTCCTCTTGGGTGACTTGTCTGTGTCCCTCATTCATTTAATCTTTAAGGTCTCAGTGTTTTTCCTATTGTTTGCCTTTTGATTTTAAAATTGTAACCAATTTTCCTTCCCCTTCCAGAGTTGATAAATGTCCACTTCTATTTTTTTTAAGGGATTGACTTCTTAAAAACATATTTAAGTCTTGAATCCCTTTGGATTCCGATCTTCCTCATTTGTTTGGTGGACGGGATGAGGAATGGACCTGGCTTCCTGCCTACATCGCACCCCTGCCCAGTTCCCTGCTGAGCCTTGGGGCTCCAGGTATCGGACCCAAGGGTGTCAGGTTAAATCTGGGCTGCTGTTTCTCTAGTCACTGGAGTGACTACTTGGGTCCTCTAAGTCCAACTTTCTCTAGAATCTTTATTTTCTGATCACATTTTAACTTCACTTGATTTTAAGGGAGCTGCCCTTAGAAGAATTGGCTTTTAAAAATTTGGCAGATGCCTGGCTGGTGTGGCTCAGTGGTTGAGCATCAATCCATGCACCAAGAGGTCACTGGTTCAATTCCCGGTCAGGGCGCGCACCCAGGTTGTGGGCCCGATCCCCATTGAGGGATGTGCAGGAGGCGGCCAATCGATGTTCTCTCTCATCGATGTTTCTATAGCTCCCTCTCCCTTCCTCTCTCTCTCTCTCACATCAATAAAGAAAAAAAAAATTTTTTTTTAATGGCAGAGAAAACTACGAAAGGTGCCTGAGAGGAAGCAGTTGGCTGAAGAGTCTGAACCACCTCTGAGATGGGGGAATTGATCATCAGGTGCCTGGAGAAATGTGGTTCCGGACATACTGAAACACACAGTTTGCATGATTAGACAATTTCTCCTCCACACCTTAAGCTAAGGACTCTTCTGTTTACCTCGCTATTCCCCATTACTAGAACAGTGTTGGAGACCAAATGTACTAAAAAAAAAAAAAAAAAAAAAAAGACTTGAAGGAAGGAATGATTCTGGAATCCTTCTTCCTAGACTCTGCTCCCTCATTCCCTGCAGCCCCCACAGGTGGCGCAGCTCTCCCAGGCATTCCACCCAGCAACTCCAGGGACAATGCGGGTAGGGCGCAGAGGAGCAGGGGAGGTAGGGAGAGGGAGAAGGCGGGCCAGCACCTGGGTGGCAGTCCCTAATTGAGGGTGCCCCCGTCGAAGGGGTGGAGTGAGAAGCCAAAGAGATAGTCCCGCCCCAAGCATCCTGCCGGGCCTGCCGGACTCTGTTACTGGCGTCCTATAGAGGTCTGGGCAGCGCTGACCAGGGGCGCCCGCCAAGGTCAAATCGAGGCTGGAGGTGGGGGTGGCTACCGAGCCCCGCCCAGGGGCCAGCGACCCCGGTCCCCCACTACCTCCTGCGGTGCACCACCGCACACCCTATCCACACACATAGCCATTGCGCAGGCGGGGAAACTGCGGCAGGGCCCTGCCTGCTGTCCAGCACCCCCCATCATAGGCCTAGTGGGGAGCGCCAGACCTTGCCCAGGGCTTCGCCCCCACCCTGACCCTCCAGCCCGGGCGGAAACTGGCCACCCGATCCGACCCCGGCTCTGACGTCAGCCCCTTGTGTCAAATAACTTCCTCCTAGAGCTGCTTCCGCAGCTTTGGCTACACGTCCTGGAGCCCGGCTGGCCGCACCCAGGGCAGGGACGCAGGGGAAGGTCATCCCTGCCTCGCCTTCCCAGAACCAGCTTCCGCCCCGCCTGCCAGGACCCGCGGGTTCCGGGAAGCCCCCTCCCCGACCCTGCCCCTCGGTCTGGGGGAGAAAGGTGCAGCCCTGGGGGCGGGGGTAAGGGCCACCCTGGGGTGGGTCCTGGGATGACACGTTTGGATGGGCACTTCTTAGACCCAGCTTCTTGGGGGGAGAGGCCGTGAGGAGCACTGGGGTCAGCTGGGAACACTTCACCACCTCCAGATTCCTTCCCCTAGGCTTCTTTGTTCCATAAGTACAGGTGACCTGGACTTTTCCCTGACCCCGACCTCCCTCCCCCACATTAATTAAAGCCTCAGCCTGAACTCTGGCTCACTGATGCCTGGTACATAGTAGGTGCTCAATAAATATGAATGAGTGAATGAATGAATGAAACAGGGAAGTTCTACAGGTGAACTGCAGTCAGTTTGCTTATGTGAGGCCTGTGATCAACTGGGGAGTGTCTATGGTCAGTTCATGGTGGCAGGCAGAAAACCCCAGGCCACAGGCACCCAAATAAGGCAGGTGCACCCTTGCTCCAAGACCCTAAGGTGTGTTAGGGTGAGGGGTTGGCCCTTTGAAATTCAGGGGGTTCAGGGCCAGGTCATGGAGGAGTCGGGGTTCTAGGATGCCTCCTTCCTGCCAACAGGAGCTGGGCAGGCCGGGCCGACAGGTTGGGTGGCATAGCCGAGCTCACACTCACCTCCAGCATAAAACCCCACTTCATGGAGGCTGGCACCTCACTCTAGTGCTCCAGAAGATACCACGACTGCTGTCCCCCAGCCAGTGCCCCAGCCAGGCCTGAGATCATGAGGCGGCCACCAGCTGTGGCCTTGCTCCTGCTGCTCCTGCTGCGGTTTGGTGAGTCCTGGGTATTGCAGGAAGTCATTCCTCCCCTCCCAGAGGAGCTGCTTCTGCCCTGCCTGGAGCTCCAGCTAAGCCCCCCACTCTGTGGCCAGGCCTAGGGCGCAGCACAGGCCTCCTTTCCCTGCCCTAATGATGGGGCCTCCCGGGCAGGTGGAAAGGTCCAGATGTTCCACCTGGGGCAGTGAAGTGGGGAAGGCAGAACGAGGGTGTGGGCACAGGCCCAAGAGGACCCCTGAGACAGCCACATGGGCAGGGCTGTTGCTCCCCTACCCCCACCTATGTCCACACTCATGGGCCAAGCTCTGGGCTTGTTGCCTCTGCTTATTCTCATCTGGCCTCTCCCTATCCTTCATATGAAGACACAGGCTGCATGAATACACGACCTGAACTCAGGGCTCCTGGGTTCCAAATCCCTGAATGGCCATCAGCTAGGTCCCCAGAGAGCTGAGTTGCTGCCTGAGACTGGGAACCCCAGAAAGCTGGCAGGGACACAGTGGGGAGCAGGGAAGAGTGAGGGCCAGGGGTGCGGGCTTCTATTCCCACTAGAGAGGAAGGGTATGAAGAGAAGCAAGCCTTGCATCCCTGTCCCCTCTTCCAATCTTGGGTCAGGGTCAGCAGGTGTCAGCCAGAGAGCCCCACCCACCAGGCCCCTCCTAGTGGGACCGGCAACTCTCAACCAGGGAAATCTTCCCGCATTCCTGGGCTGGCCTGGCCAGTCCAGCCACCACCTCACTTCCCTGTCCTCAAGTTACGTCCCAGGGCCAGGCTGGGTCACCCCAGGCTGCAACTTGGCCATGGCTCCAGGCTCCCCAACAGGGTGGCACTTCAGTCAGCCTCTCTTGGCCCCTCCCAGGCCTCCCCTTTTGGCCTCCTGGAATAAGAATAACAATGTTCTTTGAGGGTGATGGGTTGAGAAATCAAGATCATTGCCAAAGTGAAAAACAGAGGCCTGTATTTGACTCACACACAGCTGTGACCAGAGGCCTGACTTCTTTTTTTTTTTACCCTCACCCGAAGATATTTTTCCATTTATCTTCAGGTAGAGAGAGAGGGAGAGAGAGAGAAACATTGACGTGAGAGGGACACATCGACTGGTTGCCTCCCGCATGACCCCAACCAGGGCCGGGGACGAACTGCAATGAGGTATGTGCTCTTGGATGGAATCGAACCCGGGAGCCACTGGTCCATGGGCCGACGCTCTACCGCTGAGCCAAACCAGCCAGGCCTGACTTCTTCAATGCCCTCCTCACCCCCACCTCTAGCTCTTCCCTCCTGGAGCTTTAGGCCTCTCCCATCCTCACCAGCCAATTCCCCACCAACTACAGGAGCATGGGGCCCTGGGCCCAGACAAGGGGCCTCTTGACCGGTTTACTCAGCCCCTGTCAGGAGACCCACCCTGTAGAGTCCAGGTCTTCATTTCACCCCTTCCTGGTCAGCCCAGCCCTCACAGCCACTCTCCGTGTCCCTCTATATTCCCTGGGCTCAAGCCCCTGGATGTGGGCTCTGCCTTCAAGGAGCTCCTAGGCCAATAGGTGAGGTGAGCATCCAGGGTGAGCGAGGTGAGCAGAGCTTTGTGAGACCAAGAGGGAAGGAAGACTGAGAGCTCAGGAGAGGGAGCCAGGCTTCCCAGATGACAGTGCAAGAGGGCTACCCAGAGGAGTGGCATTGCAGTTTTGCCTCATCTGGATTAGGACTTGTAGGATTTGGACCTATAGAGACCGGAAGTAAAGGGTCTCCAGGAACAGGGGTATTATGAGCAAACCCTCAGAAGCCAGAGGACTCAGTGGAAATGAGAAGCAGAGTTGTGCCCTGGCTGGTTTGGCTCAGTGGTTAGAGTGTGGGCCCACAGACCAAAGAGTTGCACGTTCGATTCCAGTCAAGGGCACAGACCTCAGTTGCAGTTCTGTCCCTGGCCCTGGTCAGGGTCATGCAGGAGGCAACCAGTCAATGTGTATCTGTCACATTGATGTTCCTCTCTCTCTCGCTCTTTCTCCCTCCCTCCCTTCCACTCTACCTGAAGATAAATGGAAAAAAAATATATCCTCAAGAGAGGATTAAAAATAAATCAATCAATAAATTTGCATTAAAAAAAGAGAGAGAGAGTCCTGGCCAGTTTGGCTCAGCGGTTAGAGAGTCGGCTCGCAGACCAGAGAGTCCCGGGTTTGGTTCCGGCTAAGGGCACATACCTCGGTTGCAGTTTGTCCCCAGCCTCGGTAGGGATCGTGTGGGTGGTAACCACTCGATGTGTCTTTGTCACATCGATGTTTCTCTCTCTCTTCCTCCCTCTTTCTTCCTCCAGCTCTATCTGAAGATAAATGCAAAAATCTCACCGCAAAAATGTCCTTAGGTGAGGATACAAAAACATTTTTTGTTTTAATCCTCACCTGAGGACATTTTTCCATTTTTTTATTCAGACAGAGCAGGAGGGAGAGAGAGAAACATCAACGTGAAAGGGACACATCGAGTGGCTGCCACCTGCACGACCCAACCAGGGCTGGGGACAAACTACAGCCGAGGTACATGCCCTTAGCAGGAACCGAACTCAGGTCTCTGTGGACCACAGGCCGACACTCTAACCGCTGAGCCAAACCAGTCCAGGTGAGGATAAAAAATAAATTTAAAAAAAAAAAAAGAGAGAGAGAGAAGCAGGGTTGCATTAGGCTGGGTGAGGAAGCCTGCAAAGCCTCAAAGGGGTCCTGCCAGGCTGCAGGCATGCACACTTGATCCTGGGAGCGGACGCTGGATCCATCTGCATGTATAGGAAGGGGATGGCTGTGGAGAGAACCAGGACAAGGCTCTGAAAAATTTCCCCAGGGAGGGAACGAGCCTGTAAGTACATTAGTGCTTGGAGAGTAGACAGAGATGGTGGGGGCGGGGAGGTGAACCAAAACATCATGTGCAAGCAGAAGCATCAGGCCTTAGAAAGAGCAGGGAGTCAGGTGTTTTTTTTTTTTGGGGGGGGGGAGTCAGGTGTTATCAATCTAGCTAAATTAGAATGTACTAAGATGAGGGAGTTAGAAGGAGCAGCTCTCCCAGAGGACATTTGCATTTTCTTTTTGTTTTTAATTTTTATTTTCAATCCTTACCAAAGATATTTTTCCATTTATCTCAGATAGAGTGGGAGGGAGAGAGAGAGAGAGAGAGAAAGAGAGAAACATCAATGTGATAGAGTCACATCGACTGGTTGCCTCCATGACCTGACCAGAGCTGGGGATGAACTCCAACCAAAGTATGTGCCCTTGACTGAAATCGAACCCGTGACTCATTGATCCAAGGGCTGACGCTCTAACTGCTGAGCCAGAGCTGTTTGTTTGTTTTAATCCTCACCTGAGCCCTGGCCCTTTGGCTCAGCAGTTAGAGCATTGGCCCATGGACCAAAGAGTCACAGGTTCAACTCCAGTCAAGGGCAGGTACCTTGGTTGTGGTTTGGTCCCCGGCCCTGTTTGGGGTCGTGTGAGAGGCAACCAATGTGTCTCTCTCACACTGATGTTTCTCTCTCTCTCTCTCTCTCTCACACACACACACACACACACACACTCTGTCTAAAAATAAATAGAAAAATATCCTTAGGTGAGGAAAAAAAAAGTCCTCACCCAAGGACATTTTTCCATTCATCTTCATTAGAGTGGGAGGGAGGAAGGGAGGGAGGGAAGGAAGGAGGCAAAGATGAAGACGAGGAGAGAGAGAGAGAGAGACCGATTGGTTGCCTCCCGCATGATCTCGACCAGGGCCGGGACCAAACAGTAACTGAGATACATGCCCTTGACGGGAATTGAACCCGAGACTCTTTAGTGCTTGGGCCTCTAACTGCTGAGCCAAACCGACCAGGGTGACTTTTGCATTTTCAAAGAGCACCGTGTGAACACAAGTCTATGAACAGAATGTCCAGGGAAGACTTCCTCTTCCATTCTGTGCCCCAAGCTCTTGCCCTGGCACTTCTGCTTGGTACCCCTAATCTGAAGAATGGCCAGTCCTAAAAAAAAAAAAAAAAGAATGGCCAGTCCTGCCTATGCCTTCTCAGCCCCCACAGTGCCCACCTCCTCCTCTTGCCATATTCACAGCTCTCCTCCACCCCCTGCTCACTGCATCATCCAACCCAATGCCTCAGCACTGGGGAGTGCACTTTTTGGATTAGGAGTCTGGCTGGAAGAATGGGGATCCCATAAAAAAAACACCCAGGTTCCTTGAGCACCCCATGGAGATGTGTTGCTCAGCCCTGTGCTTATTGCCCCAGGGGTCCCTCACCTCCATGGGGCTGGTTACCATTCTGATCAGAGTGAGGACAAATTCAGTAGCAGCTGCCCACCCTCCATGCCCTGAAAGAAGTTGGGACACAGGAGAAATGCTGAGGGCTGAGGTGAGCAGAGGCTGTCCTGAGCCACTCACGCCAGCTCTGGTCAGATTTGTCCCCAGTGAACCAGATATGCTGGGGGTGGGGGTGCTTCTCTCAAGGGGCAGGTATTTCCAGATTGTTGATGGCACTGGAGGAGACTGTGTCCCTGACTGGTATCTCAAGGCTGAGGCTGAGGTTCCTGTAAGGGCCTAGCAGCAGGGCCCTGTGCCTGTGCCCAGAGACATGTTGGGCAATGGATCCTGGGGAGATGGGTCCCCAGAAGAGCTTTAGCCCACTCCTCTGCCTGTCCCCTCACCTCTGGTGCCATGGCCCAGAAGGGGGTCTTGGGCTCCAACTGCAGAGCATGCTAGAATGCCAGAGTGAGGGGTCAGCTTTTGGGAATCTGGCATCTTGGGACAACTAACCCACGATGACCTCTGGCTGGCTTCTCTATTCCCCTCAGACCAGAGAGACCTCTGGGGCTGGGCTGTAGCCTCAGGATTGAGGTTAGATTGGAGAATGTGCTCCTCAGAACAGACTGAGAAGGCTCAGAACTCCGAAATGCAAAGGCAGCTCCCAGGGACTCTTAATTTATCTCAGCTCCAGGCTGTCCGAGGTGGGAAATGCAGATTCCACAGCACCAGGGCTTAAGGCTGGATCCTCCTCAGAGCTTCCAGACAAGGATGGGTGTGGGGTGTGGAGGAAGAGACCTCTGCAGGGACTAGAGAGCCATCCTGCCCTAATCGGGAGAGTCAAGCCATGATGGGGTCCCCTCACTGGCATCTTCTGATTAGCTCCCTGTATGGCAAGGAGTCTATCTGTCCTTGCAGATAAGCTCTGGCCTATAGGCCTGGGCCTGTAGACCTTGAAGTGAGGGCTGTAGGGAAACTGAAGGCCCCTGGCCTCTCCTGCCGGGTTCCTTTGTGTCCTGAGTCCTCAGGGGGCTGGGTATGTAGTAGAGGAGGGCTGCACTGACCAGAAGTGGGGAGGGGAGAAGTCCTGGCTTCACCAAAGTTGGCTGATCACCCCCTCTTTTCTCCCCTCCAGGGACTCAGAGGATCAAAGCATTGAGCGGTAAGAACCACGACCTTTGGGTGGGGGACAGGAGCAGGCTTGTTTGAGAGCAGCAAGGCTGGCCAGAGGCTCTCACACTCACCAGGAAGGAGACCCAGAATAAATAGGCAGGGCACGGGGAATCCCAAAGTAAGAAAAAGTTGTGGCTCAATGGAGTTGGAGCCCAGACAGGAAGAAAGTCTGAAATACACTGCAGATAGCACAAGAGGGCCATAGAGGCATGAAGCATGGAGATGGGGGCAGGAAAAAGTGACAGAAAACAAGCTAAGGATAGAATCTGATGATCATTCTGCAGTAACAATAACAGATACCCTCAGGGTCACCCACCCTCTGTGGGACCCTCCCAAAACCCACTGTGCTTCCAGGAGCTTGTTTGTCATGTCATAAGATTTCTACATGTGTTATCTCAACACTCTTCATGATGTCACCATTTCACAAGTGAAGGGGGAGGGCTTTCCTAAAGCTGGGAAGGGTATGCCTGTGTCAGAGGCTGACCTGATGCCCAGGCGTCTGACTTGCCCAAGGTCCCCGAGCAGGTCAGGGACAGGGAGGGCCAAGAATTGAGTAGAAAGTAAAAGCTGGAATGTGGGGTAAGGGTAGGTATTCATGTGATGGAACCGACCCCCAGTGAGCGCTGCCCCGGCTGTGTTCTTCTAGTCTGCGGGCGCCCAAGGATGCTGAACCGGATGGTGGGTGGGCAGGATGCCTTGAACGGCGAGTGGCCATGGCAGGTCAGCATCCAGCGAAACGGAAGCCACTTCTGTGGGGGCAGCCTCATCACAGAGCAGTGGGTCCTCACTGCAGCTCACTGCTTCTCCAAGTAAGTCCCCCATACACTCTCCTTCAGTACCAATTGCCTATGTCCACCATGCTTCTCTGCACCAGGGGCACCACTGATAGAGCCCTGTGCCCCTCCAGGCTTCAGCACCTCGGACAGCACTGACAGCCTGTCCAGTACTGACCCACCTTCCCGGCCAGTCCTCCCTGTAGGTGGAACTTCGAGACTAACTTCCAGCTGCACTCACTGCTTCCCGGTCTTTGCTACCTACAGCCCAGTAGGGAGGTCCATTGCTGGTCTCACCAATAAGTTGCTTGGCCAGGCTAGGAGCTCTGTCCCTGCAAATGCTGGCAGGCTCCTCCCATGCCCTGGCCCTCGTCCTGATCCCCCCTCCCACACCTCAAATCCAGGACCATCCTTTTTCTGGCTATTCCTGACCAAAGGGCCAGGCTACCCATCCCTGCTATCACACTGAACTTCCTGGCCCTTGACCTTAAGGGTTTCCCAAGCACATCAGCTCTTGCCTCACCACAGCTCTGTGTCTGAAATTCAGCAATGCAGGTTCAGAGGGAGTAGTTCACTTGCCCAAGGCTCTTGGGAAGGGCACGGCCCATCCCCCACTTGGCTGGCCCTCGGCTGCTCCTTTGTGGGCAGTCAACTCCTTCACCCCTCACAGCAAGCCTTTTACTGTCCTCATTTCACAGCCAAGGAAACTGAGTCACTGAGAACTTGATAGGTGACTTGCCCAAGGTCACCCAGTTGACCAGGAGTGAAGCTAGGAACTAAAATCAGAAATTAAAGCTGCTTTAGCTTATACATCCTTAACCACCTCACCCTGATGTATGTTCCCCCTGGAGATTACTTATTTGGGTGCAGAGAGATGTCAAGCACTGAACCTGGATGCCAGGAGGAAGGTATTTGGCTGCAGAGAAACACTAACTCCTCCCTCTTTCCCTTCTCCATCTAACCTGCAGCAACTCCCCCTTTGAAACCCAGAGGGGCTTCCTCATACCAACTCTCTGCTCTTTCCCACCAGCACATCTGAAACATCCCTGTACCAGGTCCTGCTGGGGGCACGGCAGTTGGTGAAGCCAGGGCCACATGCCACATATGCACGAGTGAAGCGGGTGGAAAGCAACCCCCTGTACCAGGGCATGGCCTCCAGTGCCGATGTGGCCCTGGTGGAGTTGGAGGCACCTGTAACCTTCACCAATTATATCCTCCCTGTGTGCATGCCTGACCCTTCAGTCATCTTTGAGTCGGGCATGAAATGCTGGGTCACTGGCTGGGGCAGCCCCAGTGAGCAAGGTAATGAATAGGGCAGGGGCAGGAGAGATGGGGGACATGCCTAGAGAAGGTCCTAGGCAGGTTAGGGGCCACTTTGAACCAACCATCTTTTTCTGTTGATATTGATACACGTGATCTCTACTCAAATGGGTGGGGTGGGTATGGGAAAGGGGCAGCAAATGCAGGAGGAGCCATGGGAAAGTGGAGAGAGGACAGAAAGAGCCCATCCTGGTAAATGGAATAAGGGATGAAGGAATTCTGTTCCACAAAGTCCTGAGCAAGAAGAGGTCTAAACCCAAACAAGAAACAGGGAGGGCCTGGCAGGTGTGGTTCAGTGGTTGAGCACCGACCCATGCACCAAGAGGTCGCTGGTTCAGATTCCCAGTCAGGGCAAATGCCCAGGTTGTAGGCGAAATCCCCAGTGGGGGGCATGCAGGAGGCAGCCAATCGATGTTCTCTCTCATCAATGTTTCTCTCTCCCCCTCTTCCTTCTTCTCTAAAATCAATAAAGGAAAAATAAAATAAAATAAGATAAAATTAGATAAAATAAAATATAAAATAAAATAAATAAAAAATAAAATAAAATATATGGGGAGGGACAGAGCTGTCGTTCTCAAGAATTGTCCGCTGAGATGCAGGCTGTTTTGCCCTTCCCCAGACCGCTTGCCCAATCCTCGAATCCTGCAAAAACTCACTGTGCCCATCATTGACACGCCCAAGTGTAACCTACTCTACAGTAAAGATGCTGAGTCTGGCTTTCAGCTGAAAACCATCAAGGACGACATGCTGTGTGCTGGCTTTGCTGAGGGCAAGAAGGATGCCTGCAAGGTAAGGGCCGGGACAGACTGTGATGGAGGCTGAGCCCTGCTCCCCAGGCCTAGATCAAGGTGGGAGCCAGCCCAGCTTGATGAGGTCCCAGAAGGTAGGTCCACTGGTCCAGACCAGGGTTGTACATTCAGTTAGCTGGGAAAAGCAGATTCCTGGATCCCACCCAGGGGTGTCAGTCAGTAGGTCTGCAGTGGGACTCTGGAAAACACATTTTCAACATACCCCTCTGAGCAGGTGGACTGGGGATGCTAGAGAAATGCGCACCTGAGATCAGAAAAGGAAGGACCAGCCATTGGGGTGAGGGGAGCTGGGCAGGGACATTCCTAGGATGGGGAGGTGAGGAGAGGGACAAAGGCAGGAAAGTGTGTGTGTGTGTGTGTGTGTGCGCGCGCGCGCGTGTGTATACCTGTTGGCTCTCAGGCTCCTGTGGGCTCTGATGGTACCTGTGCTTCCCTTACAGGGTGACTCGGGGGGCCCTCTGGTGTGCCTCGTGGGCCAGTCGTGGCTACAGGCTGGGGTGATCAGCTGGGGTGAGGGTTGTGCCCGCCGGAACCGCCCAGGTGTCTACATCCGTGTTACCTCCCACTATAACTGGATCCATCAGATCATCCCAGAACTGCAGTTTCAGCAGGCCAGATCGGGTGGCCAGAAGCATGGCCTTCGGGTCCAGCAGCCCCTTGACCAGAACTTTGCGCCCTGCCTGGCGGCCCACACCATCCTCCTGGTCCTCACAGCCCTGCTCACCTGCTTCTGAGCCCTGCCCAGGCAGGTGGGCGAGTGTAGCCCTGGAGCCCACGTGTACATTTGTAAATAGCTCTCTGATTCTCTCTTCTCTCAAATGCCCAGTTATTTTTATTTATGTTCACCCTCCAATAAAAACCCTACCTCAGTGCCAGCAGCCCAGGTGTGGACCCTCAGGACAAGAGGGGAGTGGAGAGGTATCTGACGGGGTGTACTGAGGAGCTGCGAGCTGGGGGCAACACCGGGCGGGGGCGTGGGGGGGGGGGGCAAGGCTCCCAGTGAGAATGCAGCTGCAGCACACTGGAGGCTAGATGTCACTGGAATCCAGGTCCTCAGTGTCCCCTGTGACAGCTGCTCCCAAGACCCCCTCACAGGTAGCTTCCCTGCTCCCACCCTGGCCTGCTGCATTGTCCTTGCCAACACCAACTTCACCATAAGTACTGTCACAGGGCGCCTTGGGCTGAGCATGGGGAGCAGCAACGATACCAGCAGCTACCATATCAGCAGAAAGAATGGGGGCCTGGCAGAGGGTCCTACACGAGGAAGGTTTTGTGGGGCATTGGGAAATCACAGCTCCACTTTCTAGGTCTGAATCACCCCAAGACTTCTCCAAATAACATCAGGGGTGATATCCTCACAACAGTGCTTTCCGCCCCAGTAGGGAGGAGGCAGGGACTCCATTCCCCAAGCCACCCTTGATCCCCAGCTCATTTCCCTCCACCGGTTCCTCAGCCTCTAGCTTCTTCCTGATGAGTCCAAAGCTGTGGGGGTGGGGGTGAGGGCTGGAGTTGGAGTCCACATCCATTGGGAGACTAAACAAATTGCTGCCCACTCTGAGCCTGTTTCTCTCCTGTAACCTGGGACAGCACTTCTGCCTCTCAGGGGTGTCCAGGTGGACAGTGAATCTGCCAGAGGATGTGGCAGGGTGACAGCGATGTGGGTCTTGCCCTGGGCTCCAGTGCCTGCCTGCCTCCCTCCGAGGCTCCACACTTTCCTTGAAACTGCCTGGGCACAGCTGGGCCCTGCAGAACCAACGTCTGAGGGAGTTGGACCTCCCCAAACCTCTGGGAAGCAGGAACCATTGTGGCCCCATCAAGTCCACACACTGCATGGGCAGCCAGAGATGTGACAGGTATCAGAGGAGGCAAGGCCCAGGCCACTTAGGGCCATGGAGGCTGAGGCTTTAGCAGCTTCATGGGCTAGAACCCCTCCCTTCCTCCTTCCACAGAATTCAGGGTTCAGGCCATACTTGCTGATGTCTTTGATGGTTTGTGCAAGAACCCCCACCCCCAATCCAGAAAGGAGCCAGAATCCTGCATGGAGATCCCCTACTTCGGGCCTGTAGCCTGACCTGGGCCCAGCTCTGCGGCCCTATTCTCCTGCCTCCTGTCATCAGCAACCCCACTCAATCTGTTGTAGACTATCAACACCAGGAATCCAGCACTAACAGGTGTCTGGAGCTCTGGACCCCAGTGTGCTCTGGCCCTGCCATGATAGCATGTCTGCCCATGGGGCAATCTCAGGTTCGCAGGCTGGCCCAAGCACATCCACAGCAGGCCTCCTCTGTGGCCAGATGGTCAGCTCTACCCGGCATGCAGACCAACTCAAAAGGTGCTGGGGCTTACCTGCCTTGCTCAGCAATAATGAACTGGATGAGACTCCTAGGACAGGGATCCATCTGCTGCTGCCTTACACACACATATATCCACCTAACCAGGCACACACTCCCTAGCATACCATGTATGCACATTCATGCAGACACGTGTACATGCCTATGCCTCCACTCACACACGCCCACGCATCCATGCACACGCGCTCACTTGTACACAACACGCACACACCCATGCACACAGAAACACCCACACTTACGCAAGCACAAACCTCTGGGATGCTTGTGCACACATAGGTAGAGCTTGCCTGCCTGGTGTCAGAATGAAAACAGGTCTGGATATTTATGGAATGAATCAATAAGCACTTAGCAAGCACCTGCTGTGAACTGTGCCTGGGGACAGAGTGGGAACAAATACTTAATTCCTCTCTGTGTTCCACTTTGCCCGGCACATCCCTGCCTCCAGGCAGGAAGGACCAGAGGTGCAAAAACTGGCAGAGGCTCATGGTGGCCCCACTTCTCTGCTGGCTGCTCTGTGACCCTTCAGGGAGTGGACTATGTGCTACTTCTCTAGACTAGAGGTGGGCTCCGAGTCCCTCAGGGGAAAGCAGGTACACCAAGGCCCAGGCAGAGGACTGGGGGTGGAACCAGGCTAGGGGTGTCCTGAGGGTAGCCCTAAGGAAAAGCTCTGGGTAACCCTGGCTGGACTGGGCCCTACAGCTTTGGAGAAAGACCTGACTGAACCCCTGCTGCCCACCACCAGCCCCCACTCTGAGGGTATTCAAGTTTCAGGCCCCGGGGTAGGGGTGATTAGAGATTAGGTAGTCTCTGGAGGGAAGCCCCTCTGTAGCCTCTGTGGGTAGGCCAGAATGAAGCCTCGCTGCCTGAAGATGGGTCAAGACCAGGCTCCTCTCAGAGGCTGCCACCCTATCTCTGCTTCCTCATGCCTGCTGTCCCAGCTTTCTGGGTGCCCTGGGGTCTCCCATTAATCCCCCTCCTGATCCTCCTACTACAGGGCAGGGATAACAGGGAGGAGGGCCACAGATATCAGGGCAACCTAGCCCCCAGTGACACCACACCCAGCTAGGCTGGGAGGGCAAGTCTGGGGTTCTGGGTGGGGCTCCTGATGCAGCCAAGATGGTGGCCAGTGCATGACCTAGGGCATAGTTCCCTACCCCACCCAGACCCAGATCAGATGTTCAACCAGAGGGCTGTAGAGAGGAAGGGCAGACACTCTTTAAGAGACCAAGAGAGTAAAAAGGAAAGCAGATTTATTTCATGCCATTCACGGTTCACGGCCCACTTAGTGTGATGGGAGGTAACGGAGAGACATGCCCCGATATGTCATCAGTTCCTTTCTCACCCTCGGCAGGGGCACAGCTTAGACACAAGTTTACAGATGGCCTCGAGAGCCATCTGCCAGGTGGTGGGTGGCAGTGCCCAAGTTAGGTCAGCAGCAGAAAGAACACTGGAGAACTGGAGACTGTCTGCTGCCCCACAGGGTAGCAGAGGGAAGCAGGCCCAAACCAGGGTAGGGACCACAATGAAAGGCCCATCTGTAGCAATCACAGCAGCCTACAGGTGAAACAAGAGTTGGGGAACCAGATACCCCTCCTGCGGGCCACAACCAAGCCCAGAAATCCACACACACCACACACATGGGCACGCTCACGTAAACATTATGATCAACCCATAGGAACCCCAGGAAGAAAATTTGGGCCAGGAACCCAGATTCCTTCCAGCCTCAAAGACCAGAGGTCAGCCATGGCTCTGATGTCACAGGACTGGCTGTGTGCCCTAAGCTGAGCCCTAGGCCTGATGCACTACCCAGAGCTCAGGTGCTCAGCAGACATGGAGGAGGGAAGGCAAAGAGGAGATGCAAATCAAAGCCCCCAAGCCAGAGATCCAGCTTCCGCTAGGGGTGTGCATCAGTGTCCAGATTTTCAGTCTGTCTCAGTGGAGACAGCTTGCTCCAAGGTGCTGGGATGGAGCTGCTTCTGGGAGGCAGAGCACACAAACTCCCAGGCTCCTGGGCCTCAGCTCCCCACAGACCTGAGCACACAGGGTCTGCGGGACAAACAGTTGCCCTGTAGGCCCAACTCTTTATTGCCTCAGTTGGGCTCAGTGACTGGTGGGTAACAGGGCACCAGCCAGCCACTGCCACCAGTTCGGGGGAAGATGAAAGATGTCAGAAGCACCTGTTGGGTGAACACAAGTAAACACAGGAGAGAGGAGGAGCAAGGTGAGGTGTCAAGGGACAGAGCCTGCCCCTGTGCAAAGCCCTGGAAGGTTCTGGGCATGGGCTTTGCAAGAGGCCCAGCAGCAGGGGACCCCACAGGGAGCCTTCACACACCAAGCGCCAGTCTTCTGCTCCTGTCCTGTCCTCTGGCTTCCTGAAGGTACAGATCTGGTGGCCCTAAGGCTGCCCAAAAGCTGTGTCATTTGCCCCTCCCCACACATCTTCATGGCAGGCAAGCTATGCTTGGAGCACGAGGACCAAGGGGCAGGGCTCCCTCCTCAACCTCATGACTTAGATCAAATGGTTATTTCCTTTCCAGTCCTTTACTTGAGCAAAAGACAAGCTCAGAGCTTTGACAGGAATACCCGAGATGCTCTGGAACATCTCCCAAGTACCCACTTGGCAGAGGGAGCTAGAGGCATGTCCAGGTTCACTGTTGGCATCAGGAAACTGGGTGATGCCAAGTTTAGTCTGTTCAGAAAGCAAACTCCTCAAAGCAGAACTTGGAGTCCTTCCCCATGTGCCCCAGGCTGCACATAAAGCACTGGAGAGCCCAGGCTCCAGGCAGTCAGTTCCTATTCCCAGCCTGGGTAGGCAGAATAAGTCCCCATCCAGGATCCTAGGGCCCCTGGCCAGGCTGGCCCCACACTTGGAAACAGGATAGATACCCCAAGAGGCTAGAAGTTTGGAAAGTCCGAGACACCAGCATCTTGGGATCAAGAACATCCTAGCCATCCTCAAGGAGCCAGAGCTCTCCAACAGCTGTCACACAGCAGCCACCAGTGGAAGCCAGAGTGACTACGCGGGGTGGGCTTAGGGGGCTCAGAATGCCCAAGGACACAAAGGAGTTTGAAGCTGGTGCTTCTGGCCAGAGTAAGAGACAAGACAGGTGGACAAACGTAACTTGATGAGGCATCAGTACTTTAAGTCACTCAAATATGATCTTATCCCCAGGCATGTGCTGCATTAATGCCCTAGCCAGGACCAGGCTGGACAGTAATTGACAAGGTGGACAACCCAGCTCCACCCTAGCCACTAACCATGTCCAATGTCGCCAAGAGCTTTTCCATGCATTTTAAGACACTAAGAGTTGCTCTGCTCATTCATAAATACACAATTTTATTTGCTATTTTCAGGGGAAACTTAGGCATTAAACTGTAAGCTGATAAAATACGGATACCTAAAAAAGTATAAAAGTATAAATATCCCCTTAGAATAAATTTTAGTGAATTAAGTCTTAATATCTTTAAATTAAAAAAAAAAAAGCCTATTCATAATGTCAAGGTCACAAATTAAACAACAATAAGCGGCCAGCAGCGCCCCACAGGTATACCCCGAGGCCAGCCAAGGCCACCCTCCTCCCAAAGCTCCATGAGGAGAACAGGTCACCAGGAGCTAAATACACCCTAAAGAAAGGTTGCTATAAATGGATGAAGCCATTTAACAACATAAAACAGACCTTACAAAAAGGACTAGGTAAGTCCTAGGTGCTGGAAAACTTGGTTAATCAGGTTATTTATTGGCAAAGGAGAAGAGGGCACAGGTGAGATGCCTCCGGAAGCATTTGAAACTAGACGTGTCAGAGCCTCTGCCCGACATGTCAGCAGCCCCGGTGTCAGTGTGACAGCTCCCCTGGGAAGCCCGAGGTCAGGAAGCAGAGAGCTACTTGTCCGAGCCAGGTCCCCCAGACTCTAACAGTCTTCACGACCAGCTCAGAAAGGTCGTTCTCAAAGCATGTGGATAGCGGATTTTAAAGGAATCCTAGTAGCTCCAATGTCATGTCAGATGGAGTCTCAAACATCCCAGAAATATCAGAGAGAAATGCATAGTTATACAAAGAAAATAAAAGAGCTGGCAAGAAAGAGAAATATTTGTGATGCGCTGTAAACATCCAATTTTCAATGTGACCCGGAATTTCAGCTCCAGAAGCCAGGTGGACAGGCCTCCCGCCTGACCTCCATCCCAGGTGAGACAAAGGCACTGAAGAGCGTCAGCTCCCCCAAGAGCCTATGGGTGGGATGAACAAAACAAAATTTCTACCTCCCTTTAAATGACTTAACAGGTCAATCCAAAATGCAGCAACACTTTTAGGCATTTCTAAGAAGTAAAAACATTGGGAAGTCTATCCACACTGGGAAATAAGAGATGCAAAGGTCTCTCTCCTGGAAAATACAAATAAAGAAGCCTTGACTATTCCAGGCCAGGTCAAATCAGGTCAGGAGAGCATGGCTCTGAAGGAGGCCCAGCCTTGGGGTGGGGGGGTCCAGGAAGTAGTGAACACATAGAGGCCACCTCTGTCAAAAGCTGCCCAAGGCTGTGAGAAACCACCAACCAATCACACCTGGGCACGACTCTCTGACCCGAGAACCAGGGCCTGGTGTGGTGTGGGTGACTAGCAGACACCCAGAGCCTGGGGCCCAGCACTGTGGCCACTTTCTACCAGCAAGGCCCAGGCTCCATTACAGACTGTTTATGTAGCACCAAGAACGCTGTCCTTTAAATGATCTTCAGTGATTAAAGGGAGTTGGTCAGGAGCATCCTGCCTCAGGCCTGTGTGGCACTTGGAAAAACCGAGCGAAGGCCCCCACAGGAACGTCCGCCTGGCCAGCACACCTCCTTCTAGTGGGGGATGCCCGGCCTTAGACAGCTGGTCATGTGTCTCACCACCCATCTCAGAGGCAAAAAAGGATTCACACCCAGATCTCTATAGAAAATTGTCAAAAGCAGGTTTCTTCTCACGGCCAAGCTTCCTCGACATGGCGGTTCGTTTCATCTTGGGAAAAGTAAAATGTTTCTTCAGCTGACAGCACTGTGCTCCTCACATCCTTGAACCCCGTTCCTGCAAAATCTGAAAATATCAAATGCAGAGAGTGAGGATGTGGGCCTTGCACAGGGAGACAGGAACTATGCAGCCCTGGAACCACGTGCCCTGCTTCAGGGAGTGGAGCCCAGAGACCGGTCAGCCTACAGATGGCTCGGCTCAGGGGCCTGAGGAAGCCATCACCACAGCCAGGGTCTAAGAATAGGCTGGGACCCAGCCCAGCTGACCCTCAATGTAGGGGGGCTGACTGGCACACCTCCTGGCCTATACAAGGGGCTGGCTCCTCCAACTCCTCCGACCTTCCATCCCATCTTGACATCAGAAAGGCACGCCCAAACCTCCACCAGGTGCCTCCCTGGGCTTCTTCAGGAGGTCTGAGACACACAGGCATGGCCAGAGGGGGGCAGCTCCTTATCAGGCTCGTTGGACTGCCAATAGCCACCTCTCCCCCTCCCACTCTTCCCTGGCATCTCAGGGCCTGAGCAGCCTTCTACCATCACACTCAGCCCCTCTCCTTTTACCACTGGAATCATTTGTGCATCCCATCCACCTCCAAATCTGAGTAGGGAGTTCCTCAAGGCTTGGAGTCATCTGGGGGCAGGCCTATGCACTGACAAATGCCTACGGAGTCAAACCCATACAGGCCAGGTGGAGGGAGTGAGTGGGATCACCCTGTGTCCCTAGGTGGGGGCTTCAAAGCTAGCAAATATTACTATTTTGATACATCAAGCATGGCTGCTAAGCACCAGGTAACCAGGACAGAAAGGCCACAAGTCCCAGCGTGGCCCATCCTAGCCAAGGCCAATGCTGTAAGATGACCCTCCCTAGGATCCCATCAGCAGAGTAACAGTGAGCTGCCCAGGGGCATTCTACACTTGAATTTCAGAGCTGAGAGAGATATGGCTTCGAGGACACTGTGTGCTTCAGAGCCCTGGGACCCAGGCGCAAGATGGGGATAATGCTCTGGAAGGGAGCCAGCCCTGCTCCTGCCAGGCCCAGACCCATGTGGATGCTCCAGCCAGGGTGAGGTACTGCCTCCCAGCAAGACCCTGCAGGAAGGAGGCATGGTTCTCAGGTTCACATCAAGTGTCCTGCTGGCCTCTGACTCACCAGCGAGGGCACTGCCCATGGCAGGGCAGCCAGTCCCTCATAGTCACCTAGGGCTCGTCTGAATGACTCAAGTTCTTGGGAGTTGCTCCAGCTGTCCCCTGATATCCCTACACCCCTGCTGGTCCACAGACCTGGGCTCCTTGAGTCTCTCAGAGCTCTGGGGCTGCTCAGACAGCCCATGCTGCAGTCCTTACAAGGTATACCTTCCACTGTGCTGGGAGAGCAGAGGCCCAGACTGCACATCCCTCCTCAGGCCAGACCAGGGCAAGCTCCTAGATTTAGGATTTGCCAGCTCACTGGGAAAGCCCAGAAGGCCCAGATCAGCCCCTGCAGGTCCCTCCTGCCCCCAAGGCACTAGTCCTAGCTCCAGGAGGTCTCCACTGGCCCTTTACTTTTTCTGTTTGCAGGGAAAGCTAGGGCCTGCAGAGACCCATGATGCACAGAGATGCCCTCCCTTTGTGGGAGCCCAGCAGAGTAGAGGGAGTGCCTGAGTTCACAGGACTAAGTAGTGAAACAAGGAGGCTCACACACACATAAGGCCTGCACAACCGGAACCTGGCCTGGGAGCAAGATGAGAACAGCACAGGAGGGACTGCCTTGCCAGAGCAGAAGCCCCAATAATTCGCCTAAAGAGGACAGAAGATCCCAGGACCTATAACAGTCAAAGTGCTCAGGACAGAGCTCTCACCTGGGCCACCTCCCTCAAGGACCAAGGCCGTCCACGTACCACGCGCAGCACCCCCATGAGCAGGCCTAGGCAGATCCATAGGCCAGGGTAGCTCCAGGGCTGCTCTGTGACCAGCCCACACCCACCCCTCCCAGGCCTGACCTGAGTGAGGGCCACCGCAGCAGCTCTGGCCAGCAGATGTAAATCAATAACTGAGAAGAGGGAGGAGGGAGGGCTGAAAGAAGTACCCTAGTCCCTACCTGATGTTGGCCCAGTGCCAGCACCCAGCAGCCAACCACTAGGTACAGCTCCTCCAAGCTCATATAGGCTCACTGGTCACCATCAGGGCAGCCCAAAGTCAAGGGCCTGCTGCCCATATGCTGCTGAGCCAACTAAGATGTGGCCCCAAACACAAACTACACACCTGATTTCAGAGACTTTGAAAAGTAGAAAGTACCTCAGTGATTTTTTTAGGTTGAAATGACAATATTTTTTACACATACTGGATTAAGAGTATTAGCATAAATTTCACATTTCTTACTTAATGTGGCTACTAGAAAGTTTAAAAGGACAGATGGAGCTCGTGCTGCATTTCCCTGGACTCTGCCAGCTGGTCTAGACGCATGCTTGGCAAACATTTTCTTAAAGGGGCAAATAGTAAATATTTTAGGATTTGTGGGTGAAAGAGCAAAACTGAGGATGTTATGTACTTATATAATCACTCTGCAAAATAAACCCCAACCACTAAAAGTAAAAAAGCCCCAAGTCTAGACTTTTCATGGCTGGAGGGTCAGCTTTCAGGCCTCATGCCTTTCCGAGTTCCTCCCAAGGCAGAGGCTGAGGGTCCCAACCTGCAGGGCTCAGTCCACAGCAGGGACCCTGGTGGTAGTAGGGGACCCCAGAATGATGCCTGGCTCATCCACCTACAATCTGTCCTCTCTGGGCCTCAACTCCTGTGTGCAAGATAAAGAAGTAGGCCAGGTGGTTCCTGCTAATGGAGAACAAAGTTGGGTTCTGGAATCAGCTGGGCCTATGAATCTCAGGCAATGAGAAGCTGGGAGGTGGCAAGGAAGTGAGGAGCAGCTGTGGGCAAAGGAGGCAAACAGAAGGAAGATCTGCACACTCTCCACCAGTATCCCTTGCCCAAGACACTGGGAAGTAGGGGCACTTCAGGCTTTGGCTTTAGGACTGGAGACCACCCTCTGCAGCACAGCCCGACTCCTTGGCCCTGAGCCCATGAACCAACAACAGGATGGGAAGGCTGAGGCTGGGGATGGCCCAGCCCCCAAGAAGTATAAGCCCATGTCCTTGCCCACGGAAACTCAGAGTGAGGAGGCCTGAAACACAGGGTTCTCAGGCACCCCAGCCAAGGTCCCAATCTCACCCAGACAGGCATCCTACAGGGGACAGACAGACAGCCCCACTCCCAGACAGGATGGCTCTACTGCAGATCTACACAGTTGGCATCTAGTGTGGAAAGTTCTCTGTCAACTACAGACACGGAACAGAGGAGGGACTGGGTCAAGGAGACTAAGGTTCGGGGTCCATTGCAAGGGCAGCAGAGCTCACCAGGACATTTACACTTAATCTGAGTTATTCCCATCATGACCTGTTTCCTCATCATCACTCTGGCTCAGCACACAGCACGCGGCAAAGGAGAAAAAGAGAGGACACCGTCAGTACAGGGCAAGGCAGAGGGTAGAAGAGGGAAACTGGCCCAGACAGTCCTCAGGGACCATGGGTGCTTAGGGCCAGAAACTCCCACTGTACTGTGCAGCAAAGCACAGACCAGCCTCATCTTGACGGCTTGGGCCCCAAATGCACATGCCCAGACCACACCATGGAGGAACACAGGTCTCAAGCATCTCCCTTACCCCACTGTCCCTGGGTTCTGGTGCTCGCAAAGTGCCAGAGTTTCCTTTCCCTCTTTGCAGTGAATTAAACGTTGCCCAAATCGAGGTCCGGCTTTGCCCTTGGTTCCTGGTCACACTGGACAGTCTAACAATGTGATAGGGCGCAGGATCAGTTGACCAGGAAGGCTGGAGACTGCAATCAGGTATGTGGGTGATTAATCATCGATCAATCATGTTTACTCGACTGAGCCCAGTAAAATCTCTGGACTCAGAGGCTAAGGGAGCAATCCTGGTGGGCAATGCTCTGTTCAAGTTGCCACCCACCCTGACTCCATGAGGAGCACAAAGAAGCCCTACATCTGGCCCTGGCCAGTTTGGCTCAGCGGTTAGAGCGTTGGCCTGCGGTCCTGAGAGACCCGGGTTCGGTTCCCGCTAAGGGCACATACCTCGGTTGCAGTTTGTCCCCGGCCCTGGTTGGTCGTGAGGGTGGCAGCCACTCGATGTGTTCCTTTCACATCGATGTTTCTCTCTCTCTCTCTGTTCCTCTCTCTCCCTCCCACTCTACCTGAGCAAAAAATGGAGGGATGTCCTCTGGTGAGGATAAAAAAAAAAAAAAGATACAAAAGCCCTACATCTGGCTGGTTCCCTGGCCTCCACCCCATGTGCTCTCCCCTGGTGTATCTGAATCCTTCCTCTACACTTCCTGTAATAAACTGTAATTGTGAGCATAACACTGATGAGTTCTGTGAATACTTCCAGCAAACCATGGAATCGGAAAGTGGTTTGGGAAGCCCGGAACTTGTAGCTGGCGGTGGACTTAGCAGCTCTAGTGTGGACCATTCCCCTTGTGGAGCTGCCCCACCCCCACTTGTTCTCTCCAGCCACTTCTAGCCTGAGAAGGGAGGCTATTATGTGCTGCAGGCTATCACTTGGTGAGCAGGTGGGTCCACAGTAGTGATACTCACTACCCTCAGAATGAGTGGCACTGCGGCAACCAGGCTGCACATGGGTGTCCCCAAAGCACCATCCCCAATCCAGCCCAATGGTTTTCTATGGCTTTCCAGAGTGCCCCCACTGTGGCCACCACACTTCAGAGCCAGGTGTTTTTAGAGAGGGAAACAGGGCTGCATTTTCAATGGCAAAGGGAGTTGGGGTCATGCCAGGAGCTCCCTCAAAGCTCACACATTCTTTCTGCAACTGAAAAGCAACCTGAGGGAAATGAGCTTAGGCTCATTTCAGAAATAAAAGCTTCTAAAAATAAATATCTTACAAGAGTCCTGCAATTGCTCAGAGAGATGTGCCTCCTGATGAGGCTGGGAGATTACAGGGAGGTGGGGTCACCTTCTTCCCCAGATTCTACAGAAAGCACATCCCCAAGGTCCTGTCCTGAGCAGTGGCAGGACACCCCAGACCTGAACACTTAGCAGCAAGCAGGGCAGGGCGGGGACTTGAGGACTCTAGAGGACCCTGGACATAATCTCACCCAGGTGTAAAGACACAAGACTTCTTGCTATGGTAAATAAGCTGCTTGAAGCAGGTGGAGGGCCAGCAGGCACAGTGACTCTGCTGTTAGTCCCCAAGCCCACTCCTTCAAGAAAGACCCTAAAAGGTTTACAGAGTGGTTCTAAGCAGATGGTGGCCAGCCAGAGGCCACTCTGGCTGAGTCTGAAAAAGACCTGGGAACCCCAGTTTAATGTCACCAGTTAAAATTCTTCTGGCTCTGGCCCTGGCTGGCCTGGCTCAGCGGTTAGAGTCAGCCCACTGGTCTCAGGTTCAATTCCTGGTCAAGGGCACATACCTGGGTTGCAGGTTCCATCCCTAGCCCCGGTTAGGGTCGTGTGGGAGGCAACCAATCAATGTGTCTCTCTCACATCGATGTTTCTTTCTCTGTCTTTCTCTCTCTCTCTCTACCTCCCTTCCACTCTATCTAAAAGTCAATGGAAAAATATATCCTTGGGTGAGGACTAACAAAAATACAAAACGAACAAACAAAAATGTTAAAATCCTTCTGCCTCTAGACTTTTCCTAAACTCATTCCAAATGCCCTTTGGCAGACAGCACCCTGAGTCTTCATTCACGAGGGCTGCCACAGAGCCTGACCTCAACCTCCTGGGTTCTGCTAAGGCCACAAAGAACCCCCTAACTCCCCCTCAGAGATGGATGCAGGACTCTCTGGCCACCACCTAGTTCAAAGTTCTGAAAGTCCTGCCAGGTAGATCCAGCCCAGGTCAATGTTGAGTTGTGTTTGTCTTGAATCCCTAACCTCAGAACGAATCCAGAGGAAATGCCACTAGTCTCTTTTCACCTCTGGGCAAGGCCAGCCGTGGCTCCCTGCCACAAGGCTAACGCGAAAGCAAGTGACATGACAGTTACACTTTCGCCCCAGCTGCACTGTCCTCCCCATGAGACAAAAGAGCCAGCACCCAGCAGGGAGCAACGCCAGTTTACATAAAGACTGGCCAGTGCCAGACTGAGGCAACACTCCATGGATTCAAATAACAGAACCTGCAGGATCCACTCCTTTTACCAACCAAACTCAACTCCCAATTCGGGGCGGGTATGGCCAAGGCAGGGTGCCACTCAGGGGACCTGCCTGGCAGCCTCCTGGTCCCAAATCCCCAGGAAAAGAGCCCAAAGTGGTGGCATCACTTAAAAGCATAGACACAAGCCCTGGCCAGTTTGGCTCAGCGGTTAGAGCGTCAGCCTGCGGTCCAGAGAGACCCGGGTTTGGTTCCGGTTAAGGGCACGTATCTCAGTTGAAGTTTGTCCCCGGCCCTGGTTGGGTTGTGTGGGTGGCAGCCACTCGATGTGTCCCTTTCATGTCGATGCTTCTCTCTCTCCCCCTCCTACTCTATCTGAACACACACACAAAAAAGCACAGACACAACACTTCCAGGAGCAACTTTTCCCATAGAAGAGAGAGTCAGCAGAGAGTGTGGGCTGCCTGTGGGGGAGCCTGTGTCCAAACATCCCTTGATCCACCACCTCCCAGATATTTTCTTCATTACAGGACTCTGCTGACACTCACTCGAGAATTACAGGATGATGAACAAGAGGCACAGGTGAGCAAACACCAGGAGGCCTGCAGAGCCGGGAGTTGATGAGAACAGCAAGAAATGATAAAGCTCTGAGGAAAAACCCAACCCTACAAAGGGAGGCTTCTGCCCTCACAAGCCCCCTCCACAGGCCAGAGTACTCATGGCTGCTGCCTGCCTGCTTGCCCAAAGTCACTCACCTTGGCTTTCTCACTGGGCTCGCTGGTAGTGCCGTACGGGGAATTGTGCAGCTCTTTGGAGACCACACAGAGGAACTCGGCCTGATCTTCACTCCCATAGTTGTAGGAAGAGCCAATGCTGACCAACTGGAAGAAGAGAAGGCAGATGTGATGTGGGCAGAGCCACACATGCACCAGGCTCAGGACCAGCCCACCCACCAGGAAGGAAGCAACAACCTTCAAAAACCCATGGCAAAGACAGCTGACATTTGGGGAGATTAAGGGACAGGTTTTAGCCAAGAGATTTTTAATGAACTTATGGAAAAACAAAATGCTGACATCCATACTCATACAGGCACATACACACCCACAGTGGCACACCGCCACACACCTACACCTCATGCAGGACAGGCCTTCTCTACAAGATGGTCAGCGATTTCAGGGTTTCTAGGCCTATAGGAGATGCTGCCTGATAACAGGGAAAAGGGAGCACAATACTAAGCAGGGTACCAAGGATGGCAGAGTGAGGATATCGTGCTCCGAGCTGGTTGTTTCGGAGCAGGCAGTAGAACTGGGGCATTTAGCACACCAGCTGCTCCCTTCACACAGGCCCAGACCACACACACATGCACACATGAGGACAATCTCCCATTCTGCTTGTTAATGCACAGCCACCAGGCCACCAGGGGAAGCCAGGATGGACCCTTTCTCCCTGAGGGGCTATGAACTGAGAAGGCCTACACTCTGGTGATGGGAGGAAAGGCTGACGTAGGAGGACTGCAAAGGGTAGAGTTGTCTGAATCTCAAAGATGACGCTAAGAAGCTGTGGCTTCTGCATGTCTGTCTCAGTCTCAGTCTGTGTGAGTGCACATCTCAATGGGCTTCCAAGTCACTACCACAGCCATGCAGGGGCCAAGGGCTGACCTGCCTGCTCCAGCCTACCCCTGGGCCACCAAGAGCTTTTGTGCTTTTAAATACAAAATTCATCAAAAGAAAACACTAAAATTGTAGTAAGACAATCAATGGCATAACTAGAGCAAACAAACACCTAGATGGCCCCTTAATCTCTGGCCTTCCTACGTACTCAAAAGAAAGGCCAGAGGCATGAGGGAGCTCTGAGTGCAAAGACATGGGAAGGATGAGATAGGGGTGATGGATGTAGCCAAGTAAGGGACATTCAGAGTGGTGAGGCCAAAGTGACCAGAGGAGGGAGGGAAAAGCACAGGAGGCCCATGGAAAAGGGGCAGACATGCTCTCCCTGTGTCTCTAGAAGTCTGTTCTAGGTTCACAATTGCCCCTCAGGAGATGGGCCCTGCCACCTCTGGACCACAGTGGTGCATGGCCCTGGATGCAGAATGGGCAGTGGGTGTGCAGTCAGTTGTAACTGGCTCTTCCCAGAGGCCATGTTTTCATGAGGCAGGCGAGTCTCTTCCAAGCCTCGCTCAGTACCTTGTTTTGGCCTTGTCACTGACCACTGGGTGACCCTGGGTTCAGTCCTGCCACCTCGCTGGGCCCAGGAAGCAGGTCCAACTCATGCTTCTGAGAGTAGAGTGCTTCTCATTAAACAAACATGACTCTGGTACTGGGCTTTTGTTGGCATGCACAACACCCCCAAGGGACAAACCAGGAAAAGGGAATAAGACTTATAGAGAAGTGAGGACCCTGCTCTTTTCAATGGATTTAGGATCCACTCAGAGGAGCTAAGGACAAAGTCCCTAAGCTGGTCACGGGGAGGAAGATGGCCATGCAAAAGGCAGGAGGTACTCTCCCTCCCAGCAGGAGTCATAGGGTGTTTAGCTCCACTTGAGGATGACCCAGTTCACAGATCCTGAACTGGTGACTGCAGCTCCCATCTCCCCAGCCCTTGTTTAGGCAGCACACCAAGGACAAGAGGAGGGGCAGCAGGAGACTATCGTTCCTGAATGAGTCTTTGGTGGGATTTTGATGAGGTCAGAGCACAAGAAACACACATGCAGACCACAGGGCCCTGCCTGGATTTTTCAGTGCAAAGACAGGGCAGCCCTCTGGTGGCTGGTCCCAGGGTGGTGAGAGGGACACAAATGCTGACTGCACTTGTCTTTAGTGATGGTTTGAGGGGACTCCAAGCACTCTACAATGCAATCCATTATTTCAAAAAACCCAAAGAATAGGGGTAGACTAATTAGGAGGGATGCTAGAGTGACCATGTAATTTCCCATACTCTCTGGGGAATGCCGCTTGCCGTGGACAGAACCGGCCCCAGATAGCATCTAGCAACAGAGGAAAGTCCCAGAGGCCAGAGAGGGCCTGGTGATTGGGGCAGTCACTACATAGGGCTGGGGTCACAGGGTCATAACCAGTACCCTGGGCTGGGAGTCAAAGAAGGTCACAAGCCCAAACCTCAGAGTCTCTGCCAAAAAAGTGGAATAGCAAAGACAAGCTGATAGGAAAGGTGCTGGGCACTCAGAGAACACGCCTGATGTGTTCTGAGGTCATAGGTACTAAGCACAGCTGCACAAGACAAGAGCAGCATGTAGAGGTGCAGAAAGGGATGGAGAGCAGGGAAGAGGATCCAGCATTCACACACTGTCACATCAGTCCCAGTCCCAGTCCCAGTCTATGGCAAGAGCAGAGCTGAGGAAAGTGGAGGGGCACAGCCAGGCCAGCATCAGCAGCATCTTTCTAGTCAAGGGCAGGAAAGGGGCTGGAGGCTGGAGGGCTGAAGAGCAGTCCCACTGGGAAGGCCATCCATGCCACCACCAGCACAAAAGAGCCCAAGTCAGCACAGGAGGAGTCAGGTAGACAGGTGGGACAGGGAGGTGGGGCCAGGCTGGGATGTGGTCAGAATGTCAAGTACACACACACTAGATATAAGACAGAAGCTCAGAAAACAATCCCCCTAAAGAATGAGCTAGAGCAAGAATAACTGCAGAATGAATGGGGAGGAAGCAGAGGAGAGGTGCTCTAAGAACAACTCTACCCTCCCCATCCAGATGCCAAGGCACAGGCTGCTGTTTTCGAGAGGAACCACATTTCCAGGAACCACAGGCACCCAATGCCTCATTACTTACTGGTCCCTGGGGCCAGCAACCCTGAAGACCCAGGTGGGGCCATTGTAATTAACAGGCTCACATCAATAACAGGAAGAGGGGGCTTCACCTGCTCAAACTTCCAGCCATCGGACATGGTGGACACCATCTGCGTGAGTTCCTCCTCCTGACACTGAAGCACACGGTACACATGTTTCACGGGCACCTGCAAGAACAAGGGTCACAGGTGAGATAGGCCCCACATACTCTGCTGCTCCCAGCCTCAGTCCACCAACCTTGCCTGGGTTGCTGATTCTGGAGACAGGCCTGGTGAGGTTACCGTTTCTTTCCACCTCAGGCTCAGGTCATGATGCCTAAAGCAGCCCCAAACACATACACCAAAACAAAACAAACAGGCTGGAACAGCTGCCATTTCTTGTTTCCTCGTCTCCCTTCAAACATATTTCTATTTCTACATTCCAAAATAAAACAAGTCATGCTCCTAAAATGCCAAGAGCACCTGTATCTACTGTATCTAAACATGACTGCATGAGGACATCCATCTTTGTTCTACAGGGGAACCACACAAAGACCCTGAATCCACCAGCTCGGGAGGGACTGACGGGGAGGCCTGAGAACAATGCAGGACCAACCCAGCCCCTGCTCATAGCAAAGCTTTTAGTCACACACAGCAGCTCAGATAAGAGCCCTCCTTTGGACTGAACTAGCTTCCAAAAAACTGCCATATCTTTTGAGCCAGCCATCACCTGACCGTCCCTGAGCTCTGTTTCAGGCTTGTCTGGTGCTAGGAAGTCCTGAGGGGGTCTGCCCTCATGGAGCAGCTACTCCAGCAGGAGGAGGCAGCCACCACACACAACACATGTGTAACCAAGGGGAAGGGGCCACAGGAATGCCAGGCTGTTCTCTGGCAGTGACAATCAAGTGACAGGATCACAGCCTGAAGTACTGCTTTCATTTGTGAGACAGTGACACTGGAGTACTACCCAGCCTGAGCCCTAATTCTCTCTTGGCCCTGTGTCAAGGGGCTCCTCTACGTCCACTATGCCACTATGCAAGGGAAGACTGAGGAACACAGGTTGTGTCGGCCCAGGTCACCTGGCTCATTAAGTGGGGCTGCTGGATGGGGGAGGCCAACTAGCTGGAGATGATCAGGAAACTCTCATGTCTGCTCCCAACTGTCCTGGTGCCCAAGCGACTCCATTGGACAAATGGGAGCTGTGTGGGTGGTGGTCCCAACCTGTCACTGCAGTGGGCCTCCCCCTAGGCCCAGCCCCTGACCAGCCACTCTGAGTGGCCAGGCTGTCAGCGAGCCTTTTCACAAAGGCCAAGAGCTCTGGCTCGGTGTCTGCCAGTGCCTAGCTGGGGAAGGGAGGTGTGCAAAAGGGTTTTAAGTGGACAAAGACCCAGATAATAACCACAGCCCTGGCGGCTCTCTCTATGGAACAAGTCCCTGACTTCCCCCAGGGCATGTTTTCCTTGCCTCTCTCCTCAGCTCCAAGGGCCCTTCTTTTGCCTACGTTTCCTGAGCCCATTTTTCTACAGTTTACTTCTTCTACCTCTGTGACTTTCTGAATAAACTTTCTCTTATTAAAAACCTGAAACAAAAAAGGCAGTTCTGAGGGACCATCCACTTCACGGCATCCCGGAGGAACTGCACTCACTGGGCATGGGCTTACTGCTGTGCTCTCTGGCAAGGAGCTGGCCCATCTCTTCACGGAGGTGACGGACACAGGCCACTTCACACAGCACTGGCCTAATGGGCAGCAGAGTGGCTGTGCTGGCTCCAGCACCACCAGGCACACAAACGGCACAAAGAAAACCGAGCAAGCTCTCATTTCCCAGTAAAGCTGAGTCCTCATCGCACAGACACAGGTATACAGACTCCCGCCTCCACTGCCTGCCCCCAGCCCAAGACCAGCTCTCCACTTTGCTCCCCTCCATACACACACACACACACTGGCCCTCTGTATGGGCAAGCACACAGCCCACTGGCCCCTTGCACTTTAATGCCCTGCCTGCAATGTCCAGTCACTTCCCCTCAGAAGTTTCCCTGTTCCCTGCCACCTCCTCAACCTCACTGGACTTGACTTTCCTCCCCAGCGGCTGTCTGTCTCTTTCACTGGAGTTGGGTGTCCTGAGGATAGGCTAGATGAACTCACCCTTCATGCCTGCCACAGTGCCATTAGGTGCTAGGACAATTTCAGAGGAAGATGGTCAACAAGATAAGACAGCCAGATCCCAAGGCCTCACCAGGAAGCTGACCAGTTGCCCTTGGTCAGTGAGGAGGAAGGGGAAGGAGCTGCACATATGCACCAGGTCTTGGAAGCTTCCAGCACATTCGTCACTGGTCTCACCTGTGATGTTTTGCTGTCTCGTTCTCTAATTTTGTCCTTTACAAGTTTTATTAGTGAGGTGATATTGTAAAATTCTGCTTCCTCCAAAACTCCTGGAATAGAGAAAAATAACTATAATCTTCACCAAATTAAAGTAGAAGCATTTCATTTCAGCCCCGCTGTGGACCTGTGGCCTATGCCTAGCCCACTAAAGACTCCTCAGCCCCCACCCTAACACCCCAACAGTCTCCACGCAGATACTGTTGGCTCTCGGCAGGGCTCCCCAGGACGGAGGGCAGAGGGCTCAGATGGAGAAAGATGTGTTTATTGAACACACTCCTACATGAACCCCCCTCCAAGTGACATGCTGGGTGCAGAACTCACATACAAACCAGGTGGTTCACACAGGTCTACGTGTGTGGTCTGCAAGCTCCATGCTGGGCACATGAGCTGAAACACTGGCATTTCCCCTCCACAGCCTGCAGCTGCCTGCTCTGGGCTGGCCAATTCTTCCCTCCCTTCCACAAGAGGCCCAGGCCTGGCCAGGTAGCCTCATGCAGGTCTCGGAGTCACTCAGCACCTCGGGGTTTCCCTATTGAAGCATCAGCCTGTGGCTGGTTGAGGGAGTGGCTCCTCACCCCCGAACTCGTCAACTTAGGAACTCCTTTTTTCCCCAAAGATAGCCATTTGTGATGCACTCAAAATCTCTAAGAATTCTAATGAACAAATTGGAGGGGCTCTGCTTCAGGGATTCCCCATGGGTATTCCAGAGGGTTCAGAGTGTGCCTTCGGCTGCTATGCTTGGTCATCCTGACTGGACCTTACTCTGCATGGTACGGTTCCTCCACTGGCAGCACCAGGAACTCAGAGCTGGGGACTCTGGCTGCTGGACCACTCATGCTGCCTCCTTAACAAGGTCCCCAGGTGAGGCAACAGAGGGTAAAGGTGGGGGCAGGCAGCAGCCTGCCAGGCAGGATGTCTTTCTTCAGGGCCACCCAAAGAGAGGCTGCATCTAGATTGTCACTTCTCAGGATGACCCGAGGCGACTGTCAACACCTCCCCTCTTCAGATCCATGGGTAGGGACTGATGGGACTGAGGGGCATTGCAAATGAGCACCAGAAGCTTTAGGACAAGTGCTTGGGCCTAAAGGGCACATCTTTTTTTTTTTTTTTTTAAAATCCTCACCCGAGGATATTTTTTACATTAATCTTCAGATAGAGCTGGAGGAAGAAAGGAAGGAAGAGAGAGAGAGAGAGAGAAATCGATTGGTTACCATCCGCACAACCCCAACCAGGGCTGGGAACGATCCGCAACCAAGGTACGTGCCCATGGCCAGAATTGAACTTGGGACTCTTTGGTCCTCGGGCGATGCTCTTACTGCTGAGCCAAACCGGCCAGGGCTAAAGCGCACATCTTTCTTCCACCTGGACACTCCAAGCACTATACTTGGAAGGGCAGAACCGGGAAATGGTGTTCACATGGGCGTTTCTCCTGAAAAACTGTCTGAGTCCGGCAGGAAGGCAGGTGAGCAAGGCCAAGTGGCAGGGCTTGGTCACATCAAGTAGCCCTTTCTGAGCAAATCGCATTGAGAAGAGGCTGTGAAGTTTAGCCTCGAATTATACAGCTGCCCACACACAACACAAAGGAAAGGCACCCCAAACCATACAAGTGTGTGAACAAAAAAAAAGGGGGTCCAGAGGCCCAGAAAGATGTTGAGTAAGACGTGATGAGAGCTGAGGGAGGACACAGTTCAGTACTGGCAGTCATTCCAGGACGCAAACAGAGCAGAGAAGCCAGAGCCCACTCTGTGTCACAGTGTCCTGAACCTCTCCAGATCTCCCTGGTGCTTGAAGCCAAGCCCACACCAGAACATGCAGACACCAGCCTCCGACCTGGTGCCCACAGGGCTGCACCTGCTGCTCTTTGTGACAGAGAGTTGGAACGTAGTACAGCACTTGGGAACGCAGACAGAATTCAGAGGTGATGGCACAGTGGTGCCCTGGAAAGAGAGCAGACCTGGGGTGACTGAGACTCTGAGACACCCAGGAGACTCGCATGGTGGGCACATTCCTAACACATGACCCTCAGACTGTTTTAGCCAAAGCACCTGTGGAAATGGGTGGTCTCCCAAGGGAGGAGCCCCACCCTCATGTATCACTAACTAGACACCAAGGGAGCCCTTGGATCCACCCACAACCAGGGGCTGTAGTCAGGAAGTGGGGTTGCAGGGTCCTGGATCGAAGTCCCCAGGCCCTTCTGCTACAGCGGTCCTGACAGGCCAGCCTGGTTCTAATGAGCCTTTGCTTCTTGGAGGACAGAAAGGAAGAGGCCGTACCAAACAGCCTTCTCACCTCTCTGAGATCAGCATCTGCTGCCCCATGGGACATGTTTGTGAGAAAGCACGGGGCAAGTGAGGGGACTTGGGCACCTAGGACTTCTGCAGGGGGCATGGGCACTCGAACACCAGCCTGGTGCACAGGGCCTGCTCAGGCCCAGAAAGGGGTCCAGTTGCCACCGTCACCAGATCCTGCCCTCAACTCACCTTCCTCTGCAAGGTCTTTGTTAATGACCAGCTTTCCATGTCTCAGGTAATTCAGCACAGGCCCAAAATAGGTGGGATCTCTGTCGATTAAATAGGCACCTGTTTCATCCTACAAAGAATAAAGCACCAACATGAATCGTGGACAAGAATGCAGCGGTTCCACAGCTAACCCACAACCAGGTCAAAATTCATTGCACTTTAGTGAACTCCTAAGTAGTGCTGATGTCTCCTGCCATCTGCAGCCTCCAACCCTGATGTTACCATTTCAGGTCTAAGCCAAGTTTAAGCTCTGCTTTGTAATTAAGTAAGCTTCCTTCATTCACTATGAGACAAATGTATGTATGGGGACTCTTTCCTCACAGCTCCAAAGATTTATAAAGAAAAGCTGATCCATCCGGCCAATGTGGCTCAGTGGTTGAGCGTCGACCCATGCACCAAGAGGTTGCCAGTTTGATTCCTGGCAGGACATATGCCCAGGTTATGGGCTTGATCCCCAGTGGGGGAGCACACTGGAGGCGGCCAATCAATGTTCTCTCTCATCAATGTTTCTATCTCTCTCCCCTCTCACCTCTCACTTCCTCTCTCTGAAAAATCAATAAAGGAAAAAAAAAAATTTTAAAGAAAAGCTAATCCTTTTCCATTTTAGAAACTATCCCTCAAGAGTGACTAACAGACTCTCCTCTGTGGAAAACTCTTAAAGGCAGGGCTGACACTGACAGGTCCACTTCTGAATGACACCGAGACATTGACCTCTGCAGCCAGGGCTTGCCCTTTGTGTTTTGGGGTTCCTCCCTGGGCAAGTGTGCAGGAATGGGGGTCAGGGACGATGGCCCGGATCAGAGGCACATGGAACAGAACCTCGTTTGCCCCAGAGTTTCACAGTGACTGCTGACCACCAATGGAGGCTCACCCATTGGGCAGTGGTCCCGGAGTCCAAGCTGTTGACAAAACAGACCATTAGAGGGTCCTCCTACACCTGGGCCAGCCCTGGCTCCACCCCCAGGACTGGGGGCCTTTCTGAGGGTCAGGGACCCCTTGCTGCCCACTGGAGAGTCTTCAGAGTCCATTCCAACCACAGCCTCTCTGGCTGTTGCAGCCGTGGCCAGGGGAGGTATACACTAGGTTGGGGGCAGTCCCCATACAATGACACCACCAGAGTGGACTCTGTGAAGGCTGCGCAGAGTTAACAGGCATGTGAGAGGCTATGGCAAACAAGCCACACTGGTATAGGGATGTGTGACAGGGACTAGGATCCACTAAGGCAATGGATCTGATGCTGCCAGGACACTGAAGATATGTCAGCTGCATATTTGATTTGGGTTGATGAGTATGACCCCATCCAGGCAGTCTTCCAGTGGGACCACTGGGTGGATGAGGGACCAAACAGCTTCTCCCTCCCATCAGAGCACTCCGCCTATCGAGAATCCTGCTCCCTCCCGCAAGCTGGCCTGCCCTCCCCAGGCAGAGCCTGGTACCTGGACCAGTGGCCCCGAGGAAGGCAAAGAGTGCCAAGGTCTCCACCCTGAAGACTGTGACTCTAAACCAGTCTGAGACTCAGTGTGGCCTCCCTGTCTAGAAAATGGCTCCCGGGGCTCACAAGAGGTCCTTAGCAGGTAAGGGCCACGAAGAACTCAAGAGCAGCTGGTTGGCCACAGCCCCAGGAATGAATCAGGCATCTCTGCAGGGGAGATGGCATGGTGGAAACTCCTAAACCTCTTAGATGTGACATGCCCACAGGCCCTAGAGCCCAGAGACACAAGAAGCAGGCAGCCTCTTGACCACAAAGCAATACTCCATGTTAGGACCCTACTTTTCATTCATGAACATTAAATTCTGGAATTTGAGTAGTAAAATTTCATAGTTTCAAGGGTTTCTTCCCTAGGTCCACCTTCACAAAATTTCTGTTCTTAGATCAATTAGGTTTCCAGACTGGAGGCACTTGGACCTGGAGTCTTGGTGGACTGTGTGCAGTCCTTGTTCAGCCCAGAGCACCTCTGTGCCCTTCTCTCCTGTAGGCCTGGCACTCCGCCCTATCTGCAGTCACCACCCAGTCCTCCTCTCCCCCACCATCAACTTCCTGTCCCCCAGGACAGTATTCCAACCACACAGACTTCCCAAATTCATCCTCCAGCCCCACCCCCCATCTAAGAAAGCACTCATCACACACTGTCCCACAAGCCCCTGCCTCCCAGCCTCTGGACCTCTACTGCTCTCCAAGCAAGGCTAAAGGACCCCACAGACCAGCTTCTGGAAGAATGTTACTTCAGCAGCCTCCCTACTAGTAAGAATGACCACGATTTCCTACAAAGGGGCCAAGGTCTGAGAAAAAAAGGGAATAAGCTGTCAGAACATGGGATAGAGGGGCACTAGCCTCTCTATCCCCAAGTATGAAAAGAGCTGAACCATGACATTTGAACATCACCAAACTCAGGAATTATTCATCATCTCACTGCTGCCTCACAGACAGCTGGCAGAAGGTTATGTAGAAAAGATCAGAGGAGACGAAGTTCATCTCCACCCTCAGGAAACATCAGGGAGCCTCAACTTGTAACAAGGCGCCTAGGCCTCAGGGCCAGTCTCAGTGTGATCAGACCCTGGACTCAAGGCCACAGAAGCCACAACCTAGGCAATGCACTCGGAGCTGGGACCTGGCAGAAGAAAAGGACTTTTTTCGTTTTTGAGACAAGAAGGGAGAGAGGGAAAGAAACACTGATCGGTTGTTGCCTTTCATACACACTGTGACCAGGGATTGAACCCAAAACCTAGGTAGGTACCCTGACCGGGAATCGAACCCATTACCTTTAGGTGTACAGAATGACACTCAAACCAAGCCACACCGGCCAGGGCAAAAAGGACATTTACTGAGTGCCAACAATATGTTGTGCAGCATGAGATACACAAAGGTGACCCAGGCCTAAAAAGCTTGGAGAGAAAAGGTGGGTCAGAAAACGTGGGAAGGGCAGGAGAGCCTGCGGAACTGGGGGTTAGGGAAAAGGGCAGGAGCCTGGGCACAGCAAACCTGGATGGGGTGCCTAGAATGGGCATGGGGGAGCTGGCACTGGGGCTGGGCCTCAAAATGTGAGGCTTATCTGGAAAAGGACAGGATGGGGAGGGTCTCAAAGGACACATTACATGTCCCTTCTGAGGCTCAGCAGCTCCGAGTCAAAGCAGTGCCTCGTGTGGATTACTTTAAAAATCCATGTGAATTTTACACTTGAATCCTTATTCTATTTTTAATACAAAAATGTTTTCCCAAAAACCTTGCAGAGGCCATCCTGACACACTTGATTAAACACACTGATTTAGAAAGCTCGGGCTGAGAGCACGCTAGAGAGAGGCCAGGCATTCAGATACACAACAGAACCCTAACTGCCCAGAGCTGAGCACCCTTCCACACTCCTGGAACACACACCAGCTCTATCGGGTATCCAGAACCTGCCAGTCACTCCAGACACACCTACTGCTGGGCTGGAGTCCACAAGGACACACACAACCAGAGTGGGCTTTAGAAAGGACTCTCATCCAGGCCCTGGCTGGGTAGCTCAGTTGGTTAGCATGTGATCACAGTATATCAAGGTTGGAGGTTCCATCCCCAGTCAGGGCATATATAAGAATCAACCAATGGCCTGGCTGGTGTGGCTCAGTGGTTGAGCATCAACCCATGCACCAAGAGGTCGCCGGTTCAATTCCTGATCAGGGCACATGTCCAGGTTGTGGGCCAAATGCCCAGTGGGGGGCATGCAGGAGGTGGCCAAACGATGCTCTCTCTCATCGATGTTTCTCTTCCCTTCCATCTCTCTAAAATCAATTAACGGGGAAAAAAAAAAAAAGAATCAACCAATGAATGCTTGAGTACGTGAAACAATTCATATTTCTCTCTTTAAAAATCAATGGTAAGCCAAGCCGGTGTGGCTCAGTGGTTGAGCATCAACCCATGCACCAGGGCGTCATCAGTTTGACTCCTAGTCAGGACACATGCCCAGGTTGTGGGCCTGATCCCCAGTGGGGGACATCCAGGAGGTGGCCAGTCGATGTTCTTTCATTGATGTTTCTATCTCTCTCCCTTTCCCATCCTCTCTAAAATCAATAAAGAAGAAAAAATTTTTTGAATAAAAGTCCCTGGCCGGTTTGGTTCAGCAGTTAGAGTGTTGGCCCGTGGACCAAAGAGTCGTGGGTTCGATTCTGGTCAAGGGCACGTACCTCGGTTGCGGTTCAATCACGGCCCTGGTCAGGGTTAAGCAGGAGGCAACCAGTTGATGTGGCTCCTTCACACTGGTCCTGTTACCAGACAACCCTCTTCAGCTCCTGTCAATCTTGCAAGAAGGAATTCAAACGAGTGACAAAAAGCAGCATTGAAGCAAAGCAACCAAATTTATTAAGGATGGAAAGCAAGCAAATTTATTAAAAATCCACTTGGTGTAAAGCACAAGTAGACAACTCAGCTACTCTGAGTGCCTCAACACCCGGGGGGGGGGGGGGAACTCAGCTACTCTGAGTGCCCCAACACCTGTGGGGGGGGGGGGGGTTCAAGAGGTTTTAAAGCTCCCCCTACAGGTTTCAAAGCTCCCCAGCCAAATATCTTGGGTATCAGACTAGGTTTCAAAATCTCCTTCTACATTGTTGTGGCTATCTCAGAATATTTGTACATACATCTGGTCATCTTCTTTGGCAAGTCCTACAGTAGCTGACTTCTTTGTTTAGTGGGTGAGATAAAACTCTCCCTTCCTTCCCTGTGAACTGCTGACTTCTTTGTTCAGAGGGTGAGATAAAACTCTCCTTTCCTTTCCCCTTCCCCCCTTTCCTGCCCTAACAGCTATCTTTTCTGACAGTCCCAGCAATGTGACCCCAGCATTCCTTCCCAGGAGGGAAGCATAGACCTGCCTTGAGGCCCACAAGCCTGGGCCCAGAACTGCAGGTTCGCCAGGGAATCCTGAGATTTTGAAGAGCAAGTGGCCTAGAGTGACAGGCTACACCATCTTCCACCAGTGACAATCCAGACTGTTCAGCTTTGCCACTGATAAGCAGCACGTAAATAAATTCAAAAGCAGTTTCCCCCATGGAGTCATGTTGGTGCTCTCTGGCCTAATTCATTCTGTTGACTCGTTTTGATCAGATGGGCTTCATTAAGAAACAGGGTCAAGCCCTGGCCGGTTTGGCTCAGAGGTTGGAGCATCGGCCTGCGGACCAGAGAGTCCCAGGTTCGGTTCCCACTAGGGGCACGTACCAAAAAAATGAAACAGGGTCAAGCCTGGCTGGGGTGGCTCAGTGGTTTAGCAATGACTCATGCACCAAGAGGTCACCAGTTCAATTCCCAGTCAGGGCGCATGCCCAGATTGTGGGCCAAATCCCCAGTGGGGGGCAAGCAGGAGGTGACCAATCGATGCTCTCTCTCATCGATGTTTCCATCTCTCTCTCTCATCGATGTTTCCATCTCTCTCTCTCCTTCTCCCTTCCCCTCTCTCTAAAATCAATAAAGATAAAAAAACAAACAAAAAAGAAACAGGGCCAAGATGGCAGGGTTAGGACAGGACAGGCAGCAGCGTATGGAGCTATGTTCTCACCACTGGGCTCGCCAGAAGAGAGATTTCAACCTCTACAAGTGCCAGGCCCGTATACCAAGACTCCAAAAGTCCACAAGGCCTAATCTCCAGATGTAGCCCAGATGATGACAGACTCTGACTTAGAAGCACATGAGGAGCACAGCCAGTGTGGCTCAGTGGATTAAACGTTGTCCCATTGACTGAGAGGTCCCAGTTTGATTCCCAGTCAGGGCACATGCCAGGGTTGCGGCCTCAATCCCCAGTAGGGGGCGTGCAGGAGGCAGCTGATACATGTTTCTCTCACACAGATGTTTCTATCTCTCTCAAAAATAGCAATAAAAACATATTTTTAAAAAAATCTTTAAAAAAAAGTACATCAGCAGGCCTCTGTAAAAGCCATGTCTCCGAGCACCTAAGCGGGAGAGCAGTGTGCTCCAGAATCAAGGAGCATTGGCAAGGGTGGGCAGCAAACAGGCACCCTCAGGCATAGCTGCTGGATGAGCTGACCACATCACAACTGACACGTGTGCCAGGCTTCAGATCCTCGGCACCTCATGTGCTCATGTTGCTAATGTGGAAATAAGTTAAAAAAATACAAAACACAGAAATACAAAATATTCCACATTGAAAAGTCTTAGGCTCACATATGCACAAGTACAGACAGGACCATCTCAGTGATATCCACACTAGCAAGTACAATGTGACTGAGGTACAGCCGTCAACATTCTGCATTAATGTCACTTCATCACTCCTCAAGTCTGCACCAGCCCCAGAAGGAGACCCTGATGATGTAAACTTGGGATGCTCACACTTATACAGCCAGCAACTGGACCAAGACTAAGACTCCTGGATCTGTCTTATTCCTCCCTCTTTCTGTCCTTTCCTCGATTCACATAACACGCGTGTGCTACATTTATAGTGGCTAGGCTGGGTTTCTTTTTTTCTTTTCTTTTTTTTTTGTAAAAAGTCAAAATTAAGATGCATTCTCTTCCAATCACTTCCTTCTGTTAACTTTCCCCACTTCTCACTAGATTAGCATCTTGCCACCTTGTGAAGTGCTGGCTTTAAAAACACATCTATACCCTAGCAAGCATGGCTCAGTGGTCAGCACATCAGCCATGCACCAGAGGGTCCAGGTTTGATTCCTGGTCAAGGGCACAAACCGGGGGTGCAGGTTTGATCCCTTGCCTCGGTTGGGATGTGTGTAGCAGGCAACCACTTAATGTGTTTCGCTCAACATAGATGTTTGTTTCTCTATCCCTACTCCCTTCCACTCTCTAAAAATCAGTGGAAACAATATCCTCAGATGAGGGTGGGAAGAGATAAACCAGAAAACCTATATGCATATATGCATAACCAATGGACACAGACAACAGTGTGGTGAAGGGGGGGGGGGGTGTGGGGAGGAGGGTGTCAATGGAGGAAATAAGGAGGAACATCTGTAATACTTTCAACAATAAAGAGAAAAATTATTCTCAGGTGAGGATTAACAAAAAATAGTAAAAACAAACAAAAAACACATTTATCCTAAACGGATAAGAAAGAGAAATGCTGGACTTGACTCTTGACTATTTAATGGAAGCCAGCATACTCCCCACTTCAGTCCACATACTGGAGAGTAAGGGGTGGCTCACTGCTCCAGGTTGGCTGAATCCCTGAATGCCACTCCCACGGGCCCAAGGCAGTGTTGATTGCAAGTGTTTGTACACAGAAGATCCTATGCCTTTGTATGTAGATTTCAATGGGAGAAATTTGACAGATGACTACATCCCGCATTTAGCTCAGGACACCCAGCCCTCTTAATTTCAAGTTTCCAGTGGCCATCCCTTTTCTGTTACAAGAAAATAGTGGTGCCCTGGCCAGTCTGGCTCAGCGGCTAGAGCATCGGCCTGCGGACCGGAGACTCCCAGGTTCGGTTCCCGCTAGGGGCATGTACCTCGGTTGCAGTTTGTCTCTGGGCTTGGGGTCATGTGGGTGGCAGTCACTTGCTGTGTCTTTCTCACATCGATGTTTCTCTCCCCACCCCCCACTCTATCTGAAGATAAATGCAAAAAAAAAGTCCTCGGGTGAGGATAAAAAATATATATATATATATAGTGGTTGCATCCATTTCCTAGTGTGTTGGTGGAAATCCACAATGATAGAGCCAAGCTGCTGGTCTCCAGGGGAAGTTTGAATCCTGGGCCATGGGACCTTCGAGCCTGAGCAGGGTGGCTGCCAGGACACATAGAGATGAGCCCCTGGCCACAGCCTGGAGCACACGGTGCCTGAAGTCATTTCTCAAGAGGAGCTGCTGGGCAAAGGCAGGGTGGAGTCCCTATAACATAGTGTCTCAGGAGACCACTGACCTGAGGTCCCTAAACTGAGGGAGGTAAAGACAACCCTGGCGGGGAACTACTGAGGGAGCCCCACCCCATCACTCCTCTGAGCCTGCCCAGAGATGCTTTGTGGCACAGTAAGGCTTCTGGGCCACTCAAACAGCCCCAAGACCGAGGTGCTCCCGTGGGCCCAGCAGTAAACCCCAGGCTATAAAGGCACAATCGAATGCACTGCCCCGCCAAGCATCGTGGATAAATTGGAGGCCACTTGTCCCTGAGAGCTGCCACTCCTTGACACAACCATATGGCCTTGAAAATGGCAAGGAACAAGGGTCGAGAATGTCAGGCTCTTGTGCAAGATTCTAAACAGAAAATAGTTCTGTTGACATGTCACACTCCAGCTCTGTTTCCTTTATAGAGCGTTTGTACTTTGCTCCTTTCGATCACTTCCGGATTTCCACAAAGGCACTAAGGAATGGACATGACCACTACGTTGTTGCAACAGAAAAGGGATAGCCACTAGAGACCTGAAGTTAGGAGAGCTGGGTGTCCTGAGTTAAAAGCGAGATATATTCTGTCAAATTTCTCCCATTGAAATCTACAGGCAAAAACCTAGGATTTTCTTTCTGTGCACAAACATTCGCAATCTACCTGATTAGAGACATATAGTTTTTATTCTGAAATTATCCATTTCGAATTTGCAAATAAAACCTTCACGTACGCTCTCTCTTCTGCTTTGTTTTCCACAGGTTCTCAAATCCTTGACCAGCAAGAGGCGGTAGACATCACCAATTACAAATGAGGAAGCAAGCCCAGAGACCAGAGGCTTGTCCCAGGTACCAGATGCACAGAGCGGGGCTGGGACCTCATACAGCCAGCATGCTGCACACGTGCACGAGTGCCAGCTGGTTCTGACTTAGTTTTCTCTCAGGAGACCCCACAATGCCCTGTGTGCACCCAGAGATCTGAAACCTTCCAGCACACTCAGGGAATAAAGGAAAATCAAGGGCTCCAGGTCATTCCGACCCTCAGCGCTGCCCCTGGACACCTCCCCTGAAAACAAAACCCCTTAGACATTAGGGCCATGAGCCCAGACGAACACAATTCAATGTAGCTTAGAAACAACCCTGGCCAGTTTGGCTCAGCAGTTAGATCGGTGGCCTGTGGTCCAGAGAGACTCGGGTTCAGTTCCTGCTAAGGGCACGTACCTCAGTAGCGGTTTGTCTCCGGCCCTGGTTGGGTCGTATGGGTGGCAGCCACTTGATGTGTCCCTTTCACATCGATGTTTCTCTCTCTCTCTCTCTCTCTCTCTCTCTCTCTCTCCCCCTCCCTCCCTCTCTATCTGAACACACACACACACACACACAAAGAATTTAGGATGACACATGCGACTCAAAGGACGCTCACCAGAAGCAAACACCCCACCCGTGAGGCTCCTGGAACAAATGTGGCTCCAATTCACCTGAAGGGGTGCCACCAAGCTCTAGGAATAGTGGAGATGGGCCCCATTCAGTTCAGCGGGTCTGGACCCTCTTTTGTCACACGGCAAGGGGACATCCATCTACTCAGTTTTCTCAGGTACTTCCCTCTCGAGAGACATCTCCGGTACAGAACACCTGCACATGAATCCCCTGCAGATGTCATGTTACTTAACTCAGTGGAGTGTGGGTGTTTAAAATAAAACTGCTGGCATTAGACAATCAACTAGAGATAGAAACAGGTGAGAGACATGATCTGCCTCCCCTGCTCAGGGCAGAAGCCCTAGTTGGAAGAACCCAGGGTCCTTGGCTAAACACTCTGAGGTGGCTCTGCCAGCCTGGGAGTGAGGCCTCCTCAGGGCCAGTCTCCAGTCCCCCTGGACACCAGCCTGCTCAAAGTTGGAAGGCAGGACACTGTAGACAGGACACTGGCCAGGGGTTCATACCTGGGCCACTGCTCTCCCGAGGCAACTGAGCCCTCACCACCAGCTGTCTCCACAGCCACCGCCCCGCGGACTCCCACGTGGCCTCTGCTTTCTTGCTGACCTTGGCCCTGTTGGCAGATCCAGTGCAGAGTCCACCTTCCTTCTCTCTGGGGCTGAAGGGCAGGCCTGGGGCTCCTCTGCTCCCTCAGCCGCTCCTAACCTCTTGTGTAGAAAACAGAATAAAAACTGTGTGTTCGCCCGGTAGGTGTGGCTCAGTGGTTGGGCATCGACCCATGCACCCACAGGTCACCACCTCGATTCCCAGTCAGGGCACGTGCCCGGGTTGTGGGCCTGATCCCCAGTAGGGGGCAGGCAGGAAGCAGTTAGTCGATAATCTTTCTCATCGATGTTTCCATCTCTCCCTCCCTCTCCCTTCCTCTCTCTCTAAAATCAATAAAGAAAAAAAACTGTGTGTTCTATTTCATTGTCATGCTTTTTGGTTTGTAAATGGCTTCTGCTACTACTCACAGTAAAAAAAAAAAAAAAAAAAGATATTTTAAATAAATAAATAAATAAATAACAAGGATTGCCAAGCACTTAGGACACCTACATCTCTGTTTTGAAAACACAGCTCAGCCTGTCTATGCGCAATGAATGGCTGGCCCAGCTCATCCTTCCAGAACCATCACCACCCACTTAAGCTGACTTGCAAAAGCAGGCCAAGATCCTGAAGGCCATGCTGAGGAAACCAGAGCCCACCAGAACACAACTGTGGGAGAGACAGTAGGTGCATTCCCTACTTTGATGTCTCCCGGATGCCTACCCCAACACCCACAAGGATGGCATGGGAATTCTGGAGCAGTGTTCACCAAACTCGAAGGCACCCAGTTTCTTGCTAAGAAACCTCAGTGGCTGCCCCTCCCCCAGGGCATAGGCTCCAATGCCTGCTGCAGGAACTGGCCCTCCAGGGCCTGTCCTTAGACCAGCCAGGGGCTCTGAGTGGAGCTTGAAGAGGCAGCCTGGGGGGTAGGGAGGAGAGACACCATGAGGTTTGTGTGAGCCAGTGAGGATATATGAGACAATAACAAAATCATATGAGGAGGAGATGAAAGCATTCTTGGTATGTTCTCTTTTTGTTAATCCTCCCCCAAGGATATTTTTTCCATTGATTTTTAGAAAGAAGAGAAGGGGAGAGAGGGAAACATTGATGTGAGAGAGAGAGACATCGATTGGTTGCCTCCTGCAAGCACCCTGTCCAGGGCCGGGCATTGAACCTGCAAGCCAAGTGCATGCCCTTGACCAGGAATCAAACCTGAGACCCTTGGGTGCATGGGCTGAAGCTCTAACCACTTAGCTACTCCAGTAAGGGCATTCTTGGTACATTCTTTCTAAAAGTAGTACAAACGTAAAATAAGGATGTCTAAGAGCTGACTGCACTGACTGCAATAACCAAGCTCCAAGCTCTCGGAGGGGCAGGTGTTCCATTCATCATCTTCCTTAGTGCTCACAATGCCTCCCATGACTTAGAGAGGTACTTTAACTTACCCCAAGCCACACAGCCAGTTAAATTGTGGGTAGGGTCAAAGTCAAGCCCAGGATACCAACAGGGAAGATACCCACATCCTACCAATTCCAGACTGGAATGTTCTGGGTGCTCAGTACTGTGGGGAGAGCTGCTTAATTAAGGCCTGGTGAGAGCACTGGTGCTCAAGGTGGCTTGTTGGCACCCTGGCCACACAGACCCCTCCTTTGGTGCCAAGCAGTCGTCAGCTCCTTTAGAGGACTTGAAAGACTGCTGACCTGGAGAGCCCCTGGAAAAGAGCAGCTTTGAGCATCCACTCACAGGTGAAAGCAGCCACTGACAACATGGCCACAGGCAGGCATCTCTGTGTTCCCCTACAGTAACTATTTGCAAAATCTGCTGGACCACAGTATTGGGACCACTGCTCTAAACCAAGACCCGCCACTGCCCTGCTGGAGGAGAGCGGCTGAAGGGTGCATGTGCATTCGGCAGAAAGAGGAACTGCTGTGCAGCTGACACCACTTCCTCCCAGGCCACCCTCAGATGACTGAGGGTGGGACAGCTGATGGTCTGGGGGCCGATGCCCTGAAGCAAGCTCTTCTCACTCTTTTTTAGGACTTTCCAGCATTAAATCTTGGGTTGGCTCAGGTCAGAGGAGCCTTCAAGTTAGCTCCTTGTGAAGAGGTGACCATAGCATTCACTGGAGCAAGCACCTGCCCTACTAGGGGAGGAGAGGAGCTGCTCCCAGCACACAAGGGGACCTTTCCTTCAGGTCCTGAACAAACCACCAGTGTGGTCAGGGCTAAGAACATACCCACAGCCACATCCTCAAGCAAAGTGTGAACTGACGTGCACCGGTGTCTCAGGACACCCACTCATAGCTTCAGACAGGCTGGCGCACAGCTCCCTCATCCGTGCATGAGACATTCAGAATTGGGCAAGTTATCCCTTCACCTCTGATTTAGTTACACCAAACATAATCTGTCATTTCCAATCACTAGAATCCCCCCTTCCCTTGCCAAGTGGCTTAAAATGTCATACTTCCCCCCATACTCCCATCGCTTGGCCCCGTCTATAAAATTCCTTTCACTGCCTTTCCAATCCCAAGACTCTTGCCAACACCAAGTACACCTGGAGTGAGCACAAGCAAAGAACTGCAAGGGGCATGTCACCAGAAGCACCGTGCTGGCCCCACCCTTCAAAACCCATCAGACACAGAATCTGCTACCCCGAAGCCAGGACAATGGCCTCATCAGAGGACAAAGCAAATGGGCAACCCAGTTTTCTCCAGGCCTGGCTCAGCTGCAGAGACCAAACTCCCCTCCGATCTTTATCTGAGTGGTTACCCATCAATAAGCAGTCATATTTACTGTTACCCTTAAACTCCTAAACCATCTCCACACTGAAACGGGCTGATTCACCTCTAAACAAGGCCTAACCTGTTCAACAATACCTATGGGCCAGGCCCCATGAAATACAAAAGGACATAACCAAAATGAATCACACATCAAGTATTCATGAAGCACTTCCGGGAAGGAGTGTTACACCTGGCCTGCCCCTAAGGGAATGTGGGAGAGAAAAATGACCCAGGACAGCTGAAATGATCAACACCAACTCAGCCCAGATGGAGGAACCCCCAAGAGGAAAAGAGAACTTTTCCTGTCCATAAAGAGAACTTCATGGTGGCAATGGGCCCAGAGTCAGAACTTGAGATTAGAGGGTGAGAACTGGGGGTCTTGAGGGATGGTGGCAGTGGGTCCCAGGCTCGGTCCTGACACAGGGAATGTGAAGACTTAAGGGGAGAGGGACCAGCAGTAGCCCGGCACCCCACCCTCCCTAACTACCTGTCTGTCCAGTTCTTAAAAAGCACTCCTCCTGCCCGGCTGGTGTGGCTCAGTGGATTGAGTTTTGTCCCATGGACTGAGAGGTTTCAGTTCGATTCCCGGTCAGGACACATGCCCAGTGGCGTACAGGAGGCAGCTGATTGATCTTTCTCTCTCTCTCCCTTCCTCTCTCTCTAAAAAATCAATAAAAACATATTTAAAAAAAAAACAAAACCAAAGAACCCTATCAGAAAACGTCCTGTAACTTCTCTCCCATTTGGCTTCATCGACTGAGCGCCACACCAGACACTCTGTTTAACAACAGGCCACAGGCATTCTCCCAGTGAACTCCAAACCCATTAGGTTCCTGAGAGGTTCCAGGTCTTCCATGTCTTGGAACTCCTGCCCCTTAAATCTCCCCACCCAACCCCTATCCCAGCATCACCTTCTAAAAGCCCAGGTCCTCAATCAACATAGGCAAATGCCCTGCAGGAAATCTTCCACCAGGCCCACACTTAGCTTCAGCCCTAGGATTATCTGCCAGATATGCTTTCATTCATCTAACTAGGAGGTCAGGGCTTAGCTTTTTACCTGTGAATCAACATCCTGTTTCTCTTCCATTGTAATTACTGGTGTTCCACTCCTCCAAACATCCTCCCTCTCCTCCCTAATCCTCGGATTCCTCACTCAGGGTTTAATTATCTAAGTGTGAATCTCTGGGACATTCCTTTTTCCTCAGAAAATTTAAAAATCCTCACTGAGGATCTGTTTGATTGATTTTATAGAGAGAGAAAAGGAGAGAGAGAGAACCATGGATGTGAGAGAGGCACATCCATCAGTTGCCTCTCCTATGCACCCCGACTAGGGATCAAACCTGCAACCTGAATAAGTGCCTTGACCAAGAATCAAACCTGAGACCTTTCAGTGTACAAGATGACACTCCAACCAACTGAGCCACACCAGGCCAGGGCTCTGGGACATTCTTTCCTCAGAACCTACAGGGAAAAACCTGAAGAAACCAAGTATCTTATACATTTTCTCATTTGAAGTAAAATCCCTACTACTATGACTAACGGAAATTAACATTACTCTTTCTGGCAAATTCACAAAATCTGTGACTAAAACTAACTCTTATTTACTATCAACTATTTTATGAGACAGGAACTGTAACCGCTATATTACCTTCATGTTCTATATTTCTGTTTTACATTTTAGAAAACCAATACAATTAAGTTGGTAACTGGAAAAGCAACAACACAGATATATTGATAGATTAATTACCCTACCTCAGAGGACTCCTATTACAGTAAAGCATACCTTTTTTTTTTTTTTTATCCTCACCCAACAACATTTCTCTATTTTTTGTTCAGATAGAGTGGGAGGCAGAGAGAGGAAGAGAGAGAAACATCGACGCTAAAAGAGACACATCGAGTGGCTGCCACCCACGCGACCAACCAGGGCTGGGGACAAACTGCAACTGAGGCAAGCGCCATTAGCAGGAACCGAACCCGGGTCTCTCTGGACTGCAGGCCAATGTTCTAACCGCTGAGCCAAACTGGCCAGGGCAAGCATACTTTATAAAAGTAGTCTTGAACAGTAAAATAAAGGGATGAATCAATTTAACTATGCAAGCCATAGTTAAGTGGCTCTGAATCAACTGTTTCAGTTTTGACTAGCCAGCCATTGCCTCAGACAACCCAATGGACAAGAGCAATTTAAAATCGAACTCAATATACAAAACAGAACGCTGGAGTAGAAATGCTAGTGAATGACCACTAAGATGCACTGTTTAAAAAGAAAAACAAAACAGAACAACATACACCCACACTATAAAAGGAAAATCATAGCTCACAAAAGCCTATTTTTATCCAGCATATATGACTGTCATTTTCTGGGAGGTCAATTCCCTTACACAGCTTAGTCCAATGAGCAATGGAAATAGCTGAAGAGTGGGGGGAGGGAGACAGAGGCTGGCATCTCAAACTCTAATTTCTCTCCATGAGTGGTGGTTTTGCAGTAACTCAAGAGTTCTCATTTCCTGATCATAGTCATGCCACCCTGCGCATGGGCTCTGTCATGTTTCTCAAACTTGAAGGATGTGAATTTTTCTGGGAAGCCTTATGCCTGGCAAATGCTGGACTGGCAAGAAATAAAGCCAAGTGCTGCTATGTTGGCCCAACTGAAAGACCCAGGAAAGTATGAGTAAGGCTTGTGAATTCTCTAGGATAAATATAGGTAATAACTATTTTTCCAACAGACTCTCTTCTGAGTTTCAATCCAGTACAGTTGTACAGCTTCTGAGATACTCCTCCTCAGCCACAGTCTTGTAAAGGTAATCAACAAAATAATTTAATTTCTATTACTATCGGGAACAACAGTGTGAGCAATACATTATACGAAGATAAGCTGCAAACCAACCCAGACATTCCTATCCTTTTGTGAGGGCAGTGGGAAAACTAGCATAATTAGAAAGCAGACTGAAAAAGATTTCCTACCTGGTCCTTCCTTGACATCCCTAATCCACCCCTTAACATGAACAACAGTGCCTTTGAAATATTCAATGCACGGACAGCACCTTCTTAGAGTGCTGAGGGGGGTGCGTGTTGTGGCTGAAACCCATGGAGCACCAATTCTCTAAATGCAAGTCCCTGGGAAAGGAAGGCCACCGTGTCAACGCCCCCGTGCCAACATTAAGTCAAACGTCTGGAATGTGAAAAGTGAAGAACGCCAGGGTTCCGATTCCAAGCCCTACACTGGGACGTTGACACACCAGGGGCAAAAGACTCTAGAGGAAAGGAAAGTAGATCCACGGCAAAGTCAAGGATGTGGGAAACCTCCTCCACCGAAGAGCAGTGAGGGCTAGAAAGAGAGATACAAGGCGGAGTGACTGGGGATCCTCAACAGTAGCAGCCGATAGAGCGCCATCCTCTCTTTCCCCGGCCTAGGGCAGGGAGTTTAGGGGCTCGGGTCGAGCTAGTGATACGGGGAGTGCGGGGCTCCGAGCCCGGAACGGGTCTCTTCAGCACAGGACAGGGGTTGTGCGGCGGGCCGCAGGCCTGGGCGACCCAGCCCCTCGTGGCCGGCCTGCGCGGCCCTCACCTTGTCCGAGTCCAGGTCGGGGTCGGCCTGGCACAAACGGTACAGGAAAGATTTCGGATCCCGGCACAGCGTCTGCCGGGTGGTGAGAAAGTACGTGCCGCCGACGTTGAGCCGGACCCACTTGGACACGCTTCCGGGGCGCTGGGCCAGGGTCCCGAGCCCCGCGCTGCAGCGGCGGCACAGGCCGCCCCCCAACCCCGCCCCGAAACCGCCTGGCGCCGGCTGTAGAAGCTCGCAGTGATTCTCCGCCATGATCCCAGCAAGCCCCGCCACAGCTCCTTTCCACCGGAAGCGTCCGGCCTTTAATACCTTCCTCCGAGCTCTGTCCCGCCCACGGTCCGCCCTAGTAAAGCGCCGGCCCCGGAGTCTCTACAAACACGAAAATTCCGGTCCGGAAAAACAGACGATAGTGCCCCCTTCCGGCCCGAGTTGGACGCGGCTTGGTCGCAGTGCCACGCGAAGTGCCGCGGCCAAGACTGGCGCGAGGCTGGATCTCGCTGGCCTACCCGGCACTCAGACACTCAGGCCTCAACCAAGAGCCACTGCAGCAAAAAAAAAAAGCTTCACCGGCATCGTCTACACTCTACATGCTTTTTTATTACCGCAGATACGTGTAAAATTAAAAATTCGGCGGGGCCGCTGTGGTTCAGTGGATTGAGCGTCCTCCCTTGGACTGAAATATACCAGTTGGATTCCGCGTGAAGGTACATGCCCCGGTTGCGGGCTGTAGCCCCAGTAGAAAGCGTGCAGGAGGCAGGCGATGGATGTCTCTCTCTCTCTTACATGAATGTTTCTATCTCTTCCTTCCTCTCTCTCTAAAAAAATCAATAAAATAAAAATGAATTTTAAAAAATTCATCTGGCCACTACCTCTAAAGCACAAATATTTTTTAAAAAGGAGGAACAGCCCTGGCCGGTTTGGCTCAGCGGTTAGAGCGTCTGGAGAGACCCCGCCTCGGTTCCCGCTAAGGGCATGTACCTGGGTTGCAGTTTGTCCACGGCCCTGGTTGGTCGTGCGGGTGACAGCCACTCGATGTGTCCCTTCACATCGATGTTTCCCTCTCTCTCTCCCTCCCACTCTGTACAAAAAATGGAAAAATGTCCTCGGGTGAGGATAAAAAAAAAAAAAAAAGGAGGAACAGATTCATTAAATCATATGATTAAATAATTGACCAAATAGAAAATGTATATAATAAAGCCAGAAAAAGTTGTAAAATATAGTTTACAATAATTATTCACATTCAAGGTCTACATCAATACATACAACAACCTGGCCCCAAGTGTGAATTCAATCCAGATAATTCATATATTAGATTAAAAAACTTTTTTTTCCTTTATTGATTTCTGTTTTTTTTGTTTTTTTTTTAGAGAGAGAGGAAGTGAAAGGGAGAGAGAGATAGAAACATCAATGAGACAGAACATCGATTGGCCACCTCCCACATGCCCCCCACTGGGGGTCAGGCCCACAATCTGGGCATGTGTCCTGGTGGGGAATGCAACCTGGGACCTCCTGATGCATGGGTCAATGCTCAACCACTGAGCCACACCAGCTGGACCATATATTAGATTTTAAATAACACAGACTGAATTAGAGGCCAACAATAGCCAGCAAATAACCTTATATAAGAATAAAAACAAAAGTGTATATCCTAATATAATTGCATTGTTTTTCATGATTTTTTAAATTTTTGCTTTGCCTATACATCACAGTTACAGGGAGAAAATATTACACTTGTTCTAACTGCCACCAACCTGAAAGACAGCTAACATACTATTGACTCATCTGATTTTGTGTTAAGGAACATGTACAGCTCCTTTAAAATACTGCGAAATGTAAGCTTTGCACAGTGGCAGTATCGTAGCCAATGAAGTTTATCCGAGGCACAATTATTGCTATTTGAAAAAAATATATACTGTGAAATGTAATACTGCCAATGTCCAATCAAACCCATGATGGTGATACTTTTCACCAGCAAAATGACGCCTATCCATAGTCGTCCAGCCAGAAGGTTAGACTAGGGTGGATTACACAGTTAATAAAGGTTTGCCTTTTGTGAAAAGGTCTCAGTACATAAAGTTTGGTGTTTCCTCTTATTGATAAATGAATTATGGGGAAAATTCAGGTCTACATGGAGGCTTGTTCAGTGACATTCTAGGGCTGTCTGAGCCAGAGAGAAAACTGCTCTTTGCTGGGAACAGCTTCCTCCCCAGACCAGCTCTCCACAGGCAGCCTGATTTACAACCTTGCCAGCAGCCTTGCACCCCTCAGAGGCTCTGGGAGTGACTCCTGCCCTGATTTAAAACACTTGCCAGGTAGGCTGCCCAAGAAGCCACCCCTACTTGAGTCACCATCAGCTCAGGTTAAGTTTAGATATGAAAAGAAAGTATATGGAAAAAAGTATGGCAACATCTCCAAGAACAGTACCATCACCAAACTCTCCTAGCAGCTGAATCCTCTGGTCACTGTACACTTGGTGAGGTTCTTTTTTGGGGGGGAGGGAGGGTAGAGTCTACAGGATAGATCATGACTTCTCAAACAGGAACTGTCCTGTTCATTGTAGGGTATTACAGAATCCCTTCCCCTATGCACCAAATGCCAGTGATACTTTCTCCCTTCCCTGGTTATGGCAATCCAAAATTTCTCCAGATATTGCCAAGGGTCCAAGTGGGTGGGGTGGGGAAAAAAATTGCCCCAGCTGAGAACCACTGGGATATAATATGCATCAGGAGCCCCAAACCTCCTAAGACTGGGAACTCATGATGGTGGACTCCCTCCTAGCAGACTGTACTTTAGTGTGGCACTGGCAGCTCCCAGGACAGACCCCATAATGTGCATCCACAGGACTGAGTCCATTCTCAGGCTCACTGCTCAGTGCTCAGTGTCATGGACTGAACTTGAGCTTTGGTAGTAAATCTGGTCTGATCACGTGTTCTCGGGGCTGGGCTGCCACAGCATCAAGCTTAGAATCGTCTACATCCATATGTGTGGACACAAAGCCCCACATATAACATTTGAACTCTGCAGAGATAAGGGCAGCTCTGCAGTGCCATTTCTGTGGCAGTTGTCTTCAAGTTCACCTATATTTGTGTTTTTAAAAATATTTATTATTTATTATTATTATTATTTTTAAATCCTCACCTGAGGATATTTTTCCATTTATCTTCAGATAGAGTGGGAGGGAGGGAGGGACGGAGGGAAGGAGGAAGAAAAAGAGAGAGAGAAACATCTGTGTGACAGGGACACACCAATTGCTTGCCACCCACAGGAGGTACATGCCCTTGGCCAGAATTGAGTCTGGGACTCCCTGGTCCACGGTCCGATGCTCTAACTGCTGAGCCAAACTGGCCAGGGTTATATTTGGTTTTATATTTAATTTATCCACTTTAGTTTGGGGCCCATTAATTCTGAAGGAAAACGCATGAGAGATTTTTCGAGGTACCGTGCTCAGTGGCACATGACTCCATCAAAGATTATGGCTGAATTGTACAGAATTAGGTCTCCTGCCCTCCTCTGATAGCCCAACCCTCCCCCACCTTTGGCCAGTCAAACCACTCAGCAACAGGCCCCGTGTTTAAGCCCTGCAATGCACCACCCCTTAGAACAGGAGGGAGAAAGAAGCCCAAGCACAGGGAGCTGGGATCTGCAGAGACAGCTGTGGCCAAGTTGAAAAGGGCATGTTAAAAACGTAAATGCTGTTCTGGGTGACACATAGAATATGGTGAAGTTATGCTATATAACTTGTAAGATTAGGTTATAAATGTCACTGCAGCTTCCATCGTGCATGTACTCTCTCTTGAAACATTTACTCTGGGGAAAGCCAGCTGCCAAGGTACGAAGACACCCAGACAGCCCTGTGAAGAGGCCAGCACCCCACTGGTAAGGAACTGAGGCATCTACCAACAGCTGGGTGAATGGGCAATCTTAAGAGGTGGATCCTCCAACACCAGGCAAGCTTTCAGATGACTCAGCACTGGCCAATATCTCCACTGCAACCTTATGAGACCCAGAATCACCCAAGACACTCCTGGATTCCTGTCCCTCGGAAATGTCAAAATGATAAATATTTGTTGTTTTATGCCTGTAAGTTTGGGGTAACTTCTTACACAGCGCTAGATAACTAATACACTAGCTGTGTGACACTAGGCAAATTCCATTGCCACCAAACCCCATTTCCTCCCTTGTGCCACAGGGTTATAGGAATGAGTGAGAAGTATGTGAACTAGCACAGGCCAGATGCAAGCACAGAGCCTGGTTTGCAGTGAGTACTCCACACAAATGGGCTGTGTACATGTAAGGCAACCTCAGCCCCCTCCCAGGATGGTTTTGATCATCCTCCTGCCCCTCCCTGGGTGGAACTTGACCTCACAATGTCAAGCAAAGCATTGCATTCTTGGCCCAAGGTCATACTTCTGCCGGGGACAGAGGCTCTGGGCACAGAAGGAATAGAGGAAAGCTGGGGGCTGTCCCTCCGATTCCTCCAGCCAGGATGCCAATGAACTCTGCTGGGCCAGTTAAGTCCACCTCCCCTCCTGCTCACTGGCCTGGGAAGGGCAGCCAGACCACATGGAGGGGGGTACCTTGCCTCTTGCCAAGACTGAGGAGCAGCCTGGCCCGGTCTGGGCTTTGCACACTGGCTGCTCAGCTGCCATTGAGTCCCCACAAGAACTAAGAACTATCCTACCTTCCTCTTTCAGTTGCCACTCTCTGCCTAGCTCCTACTGCCAGCTCAGCTGCCTTCTTCAGGGCCACCACCTCCCCCTCTCCCCTCACCTTTTCCCTGAGGCTGGCTGAGACATGGTTGGCTCCACCTGCTTCTTGGCTGGGCTCTAGTACTCAACATGTTCTTTCTCCTCTCACTGTACTACGACTGCTCAAGATCTACATGGTCATGTTCTGTTGTAATAGGTTCTAATTTTTTAAAAAGTTTAAGTCCCCAGTTCATATTCTGCAACTTGCTGCTTTGCCTTCACTCTCTTTCTCTGCAGCGCTTTGCCCTGTTTTTTCAGTAGCTGCCTAGAATTCTCCAACATGGATATGCGTTAATTTACCACTCTCTTGTTGATAAATATTTTGGTTGTTTCTTTTTTACCCCGTCATATTAAAGCCACACTGTCACAAAGATCCCAGCATAGCTTTACATTAATGAGTGAGACTTAGAATTTCCACAAAGAAGATATACCCACTTCATTAATTTTTATTTGCATCAATGCTGAAGAGGCCAAATAGTTTTTAAAAAGATTGTAATGAGCCCTGGCTAGTATAGCTCAGTGGTAGAGCATCCACCCATGGACGAAAGGGTTGCAGGTTCGATTTCTGGTCAAGGACACATACCTGGGTTGCAGGTTCAATCCCCAGCCTCAGTTGGGGTTGCATGGGAGGCAACCTTAGGATGTATCTCTCTCTCTCTCTCTCTCTCTCTCTCTCTCGTGTTGTGCGCACACGCTCTCCCCTTCCCTCCCACTCTATCTAAAAATCAATGAAAAAATATCCTTGGATAAGTATCCAAAAAATAAAAAAGGCTTGTAATGAGAAACAGCAGCCCCTGCCTCATGTCTCCCTACTCATATTCCACTTACTACTGGTTTCAGTGTTCTTCCTGTGATTTACGTCTATCTTCTAAATATGATCTCTGTACTTTGTCTTCATTCATTACTTGTAGTCATTATCTATTGCCTTTCTGTTAAAAGAGGTGAGGCGTCAGCTCACTCATATCTTCTCCATCTCCAGGTCTGACCAAAGGTGGAGTATGGTAATTACCAATTGAATCAGTGCATCTATATTATGACTGTGCTCACACATACCTTCTCCATCTCCAGGTCCTACCAAGGTGGCTTATGATAATTACCAACCAAATCAGTGCATCTGTATTATGACTGTAAATATCACACACTGAGTTGAGTGAGATGTCTAGAAAACAGTTTATGCTTCTTTACTGGTATGGCGGTTTCTCTGGAGTTATCATCTCTCTGTCAGCTTAATTTAATGTTTATGTGGTGAAACCCACCAGAGAATCTATTATTTTCAGTATTTTTCTGGAGCCCTTGCATCTGTGTGTTCCCTGTCCTTATCCTGGGATTTCTCATGGTCCATTTCAAATTGTACCTTCTAGCTGAGCACTCCTGAGTCCTCCCTTACCCATTTTTCTTTCTCTGACACAGCACTTACTACCTTCTAACATCCTATAAGATTTGTTTATTTACTTATTTTTAAATCTTCACCCGAGGATAGTTTTACATTTATCCTCAGACAGAGTGGGAGAGAGAGAGAGAGAGAGACAGGAGAGAGAAACATCGATGGAAGAGGGGCACATCGATTGGTTGCCACCTGCATGACCCCAACCAGGGCTGGGGACAAACCTCAACTGAGGCACATGCCCTTGGCTGCAGTCAAACCCAGGATTCCCTGGTCCACAGGCCGATGCTCTAGCCGCTGAGTCAAACCGGCCAGGACAAGATTTGTTTATTTATTATGCTTGCTGTCTCCACCTCCATACCCAACCACAAGCCAGTGGTATCAGAGTTCCACGAGGGCAGAGATTTTTGTGTTTTCTCACCAATGAATCGACAATGTCTAGCACAGTGCTTGGCATGGTGGGAATGTTCAATACATATTTGTGAAATGGACATATCCTGGGCCTTCCCTTCATCACCCTCCTGCGTGTTCTCTTTCTTCCTACTCCCTGGATCTCATGCCTTTTTTTCTTGGTTTACTTCCTCATTTAGTGGAGCACATCCCTCAGTAACTTTCTGAGCAAAGATGCTTATGAGATATATATGTATATATATGACTATACAGCTATATAGTGTATATATTTACACTCATTTGTTGTACAGTCTGACAGATTTCTTCACATGCAAGATGGTAATAAATATTGAGTATCTCATAAGGTTGTGATGAGAATTAAGATAAATCATATAAAGTGGTTATCATTCCCTGAGGACAAGTTATTATTACTTTGTGAAGACTAAAATAAATATAAAATAAGGTTTGTTGGGAGGCCATTGAGTACAGTGGCCAAGAGCAGGGCATCATGGTTGGTCAGGGCTGGTTTTGAGTCCTGTGCTCTGTGACCTAGTTACTTTATGATAGGGAGTAGGCAAGTCACTGAAGCCTCAGTCTCTTTATGTAAACAATGGAAATAGTCAGAGTACCTAATACGCAGTAGGGGTTATTGATGTAGGTTAATGTGCCCAATGTTCCCAAATGTTGGCTGTGGCTTCGTATGGTGGTAAGAGCTGCCATTTACCTTGAGCTTCTGTTTGTGCCCACAGAGGGTGAGAGTGTCTGGAGTAGGGTTGGCAATGGGTGACTGGCAGTATATATCAAAAGTCCTGAGAGTGCCCTGGCCAGTTTGGCTCCTGTGAACCAAAGGGTCATGGATTCGATTCCCAGTCAAGGGCACGTACCTAGGTTGCAGATTCTATCCCCGACTCCAGTCAGGGTCCTGCAGAAGGCAACTGATTGATGTGTTTCTCTCACATGGACGTTTTTTTTTCTCTCTGCCCTTCCCTCCCTTCCACTCTATCTAAAAAATAATGGGAAAATATCCTTGGGTAAGGATTAACAAAAATAAAATTAAAAATAAAGTCCTGAGAGAAATACCTGCAATTTTTATTTTTATTTTTTTTATGGAGTGGACGGAGCAAGCTCCTATTCCATCTCCCTGTTCCAAAAATACATTTACTATAATGTCCTCGGATAGAGGACCTATCAGATATTAAACTGATAAGAACAGATACTACACTTGATCTTAGCCAAAAGGCCGAGAAGCGATGAAATACCTGCAATTTGACCCAGAAGTTCCATCTACTAAAAATTTATGCTAAGGATATAAGTAAAGGTATGCCTGGATTTAAGTGCAGGGCCCTGTTCATGGGAGAAAAGGCCGGAAACCACCTCAGTGTAAGTTAGGAGAGAGCTTTCTCAATATACATGGATCGATAAGCTATACACTTCCTCCAGTAGAGTCCTTCTGGACAAAACACTGTTAAGTGAAAAAGGTGCATATCAGAGCAGTAAGAACCCTTCTGGGGGATAGAGGTTTTACTTGCTTTTTTATTCTTTTTAAGATAAATGTTCAGAGGACTGAAAGTCTGGACAAACACAGGCTCTAAACCTTAATGGTCCAAGGACAGCCTCTGGCATGCAGGTGTCAAGATTCTGATTCTGGTACTATAAGACCTAGGTCAAGTTACAGAGCTGAAAAGCTGGGCAACAGTAGCTGGATGTTTGCTAAGAGTACATGAGATTAGACATGAAAATTCCTTACTAATCATAAGTGCTGAATAAATGTTAGTAGGTATTTTATTGCTATCCAACAAGTAAGTCGGGCCAGTGTGAATTAAGTGTGCAGTTATTTTATTGTTTCTTCTGTGTTGTCTAAAGTGTTATTTTAAAAATTAACACATATGTCTTTTGGAAATAGAAAATATAAGTTATTTTAAAACATGAAAATATTCAGGTAATAAAGATGATTCTAGTTTTGTTTAAAAACATCATCATTGCCCTGGCTGGTTTTGCTCAGCGGTTAGAGCATCAGCCTGAGGACCAGGGAGTTCTGGGTTTGGTTCCCGCTAAGGGCATATACCTTGGTTGTAGTTCGTCCCCGACCCTGATTGGGGTCATGTGGGTGGCAACTAGTCGATGTGTCTCTCTCACATCACTGTTTCTCTCTCTCTCTTCCTCCCTCTTTCTCTCTTGCTCTATCTGAAGATAAATGCAAAAATGTCCTTGGGTAAGGATAAAAATAAATAAATAAATAAATAAACAAACAAACAAACAAACCATCATCAGTGTCGCCCTAGCAGGTTTGGTTCAGCAGTTAGAGCATCAGTCCTCAGACCAATAAGTCGCGAGTTCGATTCCAGTCAACGGCACGAACGTACCTGAGTTGCGGTTTGTCCCCAGCCTTGGTCGGGTTGCGCAGGAGGCAACCAGTCGATGTGGCTCTGTCACGTTGATGTTTCTCTTTGTCTTTCTCCCTCCCTCCCACTCTACCTGATAATAAGTAGAAAAATATACTCAGGTGAATAATTAAAAACAAAACAAAACCATAATCATTGCCTGGCCAGTGTGGCTCAGTGGCTGAACCATCCCCCAAGAGGACACCGGTTCAATTCCTGGTCAGGGCACATGTCCAGGTTGTGGGCCAAATTCCCGGGGGGGGGGGGGCATGCAGGAAGCAGCCAATCAATGTTCTCTCTCATTGATGTTTCTATTTCTCCATCTCTCTCTAAAATCAATAAACAAAATGAGATAAAATATTATCATCACACGCCCTGGCTGGTGTGGCTCTGTTGGTTGGAGCAACATCCACTACACCGAAAGGAGATGGGTTAGAATTCCCGTTATGCCATATACTCAGGTTTCTGTCCAATCCACATTAGGCAACCAATACATGTTTCTGTCCTTCTCTCTCTCTTCTCCCTTTCTCTCTCTACAAATCAATAAAAAATCCTTGGGTAAAGATTAAAATTTTTTTCCCTTTATTGATTTGAGAGAGAGAGGAAGTGAGAGGGAGAGAGAGAGAGAGAAACATAGATTGGTCACCTCCTGCCTGCCTCCCCCCCCCCCCCCCCCGACCCCACCATGGGGCCCACAACCTGGGCATGTGTCCTGACTGGAAATCAAACCAGCGACCTCTTGGTGCATGGGTGGATGCTCAACTACTGAATCACACGGGCTGGACCTTGGGTGAGGATTTAAAAAAAAACTTAAAACATCATCATCGCACCACAATGTGAATGTACTTAATACCATTTAGGTGTACACTAAAATGCTCAGTGTGGTATATTTTATGTGTATTTTAACACAATTTAAAAAACCAACATCATCATTATCTACAATAACAACTTCCAAAAATTTTTACATCATCATCAACTACAAAAAAAATTATAGGCAAACGAGTTCTGAAAGTGTTCCTGGGACTATTAGCGGAGATGAGATGGGATTGTTTTCTGCCGTATAAATATGACTTGACCTGATAGCCTAAATTTCCTACCGTGAACACTTCTTAGTTCTGTATCTAGTAAAGTTTCGTCTCTCGGTGTTTACGCAGAGCCCGGCTTCTTAGTGCCAGCGGCGGCCTGGAGCCCAGCCTCACCTCTTATTCGGGTGTGACCTTGGCGGGCCCTGGCCCCAGCGAGCCTCCTTTTCCCGGTCTGGGAGCCTGGGATGACAGCTCGCCCCCGCCACCGCGGGGCATCGCCCGGCGGCTCTGGGATTGGCTCCCACAGGGTCGCGCCCCCACCCCCCCTAGGCGGGGTCCAACGTCTCCAGCCTGTGGGGCCCCAACCCGGAAATGCGGCTGCGGGGCGCCGACCGGACTGACGAGGGCTGCCGCCGCGCGACGGCGAGCAAGGCCAATGGGTGCGGGCGGCGGCGACGGTTCGGCGGAAGTCCCGCCTAGCGTCGCACGGGGGCGGGGCGGTGCCGGGGGCGGTGAGCGGCGGGGCGGGCGCAGGATGAGGGCGGCCATTGCTGGAGCTCCGCTGCGGGGAGGAGGACGCTGAAAAGGCGCAGAGTCGCGCAGCGCTGCGGAGAGGTGGCCGAGCCGACGCGGGGTCCATGGCTAGGACCACCAGCCAGCTGGTGAGTGCGCTCGCGGCAGCTCGGGCGCACCGGCCTGTCACCCTTCCGAGAGCGGCGGCCGCTTGGGCCCGGCTAGGCGCCGCGGTCCGAGGTTCCGAGGGCCGGGCAGCGTCTCACATGGGTCCGGACGGCAGAGCGAGGGCCGTGCGCGCCGTGGGGACGCCGCTTAACCGCCGAGGAGAGCGCGGTCCCCGTGCGGCGGGCCCAGGCGCTGACAGGCGCGCAGAGGGCGGGGAAGCCGAGGAGGTGTCACCGGCCCGATGCGGTGGAAGTGTTCGGAAAGTTTTTCGGCGCGGCCTGGAGCCGAGCCTCCGGGATTACTTTTCGTTCTGTCTGCGGAGGAGCCTCCCTGGGCCTTCACCTGGAACGGGGTCCCGGTGCCTCTGCCCGCAACTGAAGCAGGAGGTGCGAGCTGTTGCTCATACCACTGATGCTCTGGGCCTTCCAAATTCGCTGTTAGCATGGAGTCTGAGACTCCTTTCCTGGCCCGGAGGGTGCTTTTCCTGCCTTGAGTCCGAGCTCTGGCACAGGCACGGGTGTTGTGGGAAGCCCCTGGGAGGGTCGGCTGGAACCTACCGCCCAGGAGAAAGGGAGCGTGACAGGGAGGAGGGATTTTAGGGAGAAAGAAAAAGAAAAAAACGCCACTAGAGTTTGTGTTTTCTCTCTGTTGCTAAAAGTATTCCTAGTGTTTTTATGTTTTTTCCTCTGCTGAGTTCCGGACTCTTGGGAAGATGGTTTAAGGTTTTATACCTTGTGTGTGAATGTGAAGTGGGTGATGGAAGAATGTCTAGACAGCTGGTCACGTTTGGTTGAAAAGGCAGATCCCTTAAATGAAGGCAGAGCCATGAAATGTACTTGACTCTGTCGCCTTTTTTGGGGCCATGAACCCCTTTCAGAATCTTATTGAAGTTATGTATCTTCTGAGAAAATGCTCAGCGACGCCGGATTTTGCGATTACTTTAGGAAACTCTTGAACCTTCCACAGTTTACCCCTGGATTTCGTGTTGAGAACACTTGACTTTGTAGAGATGGGTGATAATCCAAAGTCTAAGAGCAGGAGGACCTGGTCTGTTGAAAAAAATGATGAAAGGCAAATGGGATATCTTGACTATTCCGACATGTGGTGCCTGGGTGAACGCGCAAAAATACAATTTAGGAGGTTTGGTGGAACTCAGTGGAGGCTGAGGCTGAAGATAATCTTGGTTGTTTTTAAAATAAACTTTTGCGCTGTGGCCGGTTGGCTCAGCGGTTAGAGCGTCGGCCTGGGTCATAGGTTCGATTCTGATCTCTGGCACGTTCTTCTATTGTGGTTCATCGGCCGTGGTCGTCATGCGGAAGGCATCCAGCCTATGTGCCCCTCTCATGTCGATGTTTCTCCCTCCCTCCCTTCCATTCTATCTGAAGATAAATGGAAAAATATCCTCTTGTGAGGATTAAAAATAAATAAGTAAAATTAACTTTTGTATGGTGATAGTGCAAGGTGTGTACTTTGATGGTGTCCATTGGTTCAGGAAAAAAACACATTTTCTCATAGTCTTGGTAGTTCCACGTGATGGACAATACACATCTGGAGTTTTCTTTGCATGAGGCAGCTTTTTAGTGCAAAATCTCTGGAATCCAATGAGGAGAAATGAATTACAGAATAGAGGCTAGACCTCTCCTCTGGAAGTGAGAGGATCAAGGGTTTTGTGTCTGGAACTAGGTTCCTTCACATGTAGCTATGTATGTGAGAATGTGCCATATTTCCCATCAGTAATGGCAGAGATGCCCCCAACATTGGATTTTTTCACATGAGGACAGATAGATTTGCATCATTCCAATGAATTTGCTGTTCAAATCTAATTTTAGGGTGGCACTGTATGAGAATCCCATCCCAATGATTAATTTACCCCCCCCTTTTTTTTATGTTTAATTTTTAGAGATAGAGAAAGGGAGAGAGAGAGAGGGAGATGGAAACATCAGTGAGAGAGAACATCAGTTGGCTGCCTCCTACATGCCCCCCACTGGGGGTTTAGCCCACAACCTGGGCATGTGCCCTGAATGGGAATCGAACTGGCAACCTCTTGGTGTATGGGTTGACGCTCAGGCACTGAGCCACACCGGTGAGGCTAATTTTCCCATTTCTTGAAGTGTTTACAGCCAACAGGGGGAGCAGTAGGAGTTGTGAAGTCTGAAAACGGCTTAGCCCAGCTTGATAGTAAGGTAGAGGGGCCCCATGCTGTAGTACCACACTGATTGAACACTTCCTTGAAGGCAGGCACTTAGTTAGATATGTCACATATGTTGCTTGGCATCTGTCAACAGTGTTTCGAGGTAGGTGTGGTTCCCATTTTACAGGTGTGGAAACTGAGGTTCAGAGAGGTTAAGTACCTATCTGGTAAATAGAGTATATCTGAATGATGGCAGAGACCTGGGTGCCACCCTGCCCCTCACTTGAGGAGTACCCTGAAGGAGGGTCTGCTGGGCAGCTCAGTGTAGCACTCAGTCTAAGGAAGTCCTTGGTGCCCCTGCCCAGGAGGTTTTCCTCGAGGGTTGGGCCTGAATGTCCTGACTGTGTTGGAGGGTGGAGGGACATTGTCACATAGAAGGATAATACACTTCTTTCTTTTAAAAAATTTTTTAATTTTAATTTTTTCTGTATTGATTTTAGAGAGAGAGAAAGGGAGAAGGAAAGAGAAATAGAGACATCGATGAAAGAGAACATCGAATGGCTGCTTCCTACATGCCCCCCACTGGGTATTGGGCCCACAAGCTGCCATATGCCCTGAGGGGGAATCGAACCTGCGACCTCCTGGTGCATAAGTTGATGGTCAACCACTAAGCCCCACCAGCTGGGCTCTTTTTCTTTTTTTTTTATAATATTGATTTTATTTTTATTTATTTTCTTTATTGATTTTTAGAGAGAGAAGAAAGGAGAGGGGGAGAGAGAGAGAGAGAACATTGATTGGCCACCTCCTGCATGCTCCCCACTGGGGCCTGGGCCTACAACTTGGGCATGTGCCCCGACCAGGAATCGAACTGGTGATCTCTTGGTGCATGGATCAACGTTCAACCGTTGAGCCACACTGGCCATGTAGCACACTTATTTCTTTGGGCAGATAGACAGCTGAATTCTGTGACCCCCAGAGTCTGTTGCAGTCTCACGCTGTCAGCAAGCAGCTGTTTGGGAAGAGGTTCCAGTTTATCCTCATTTGAGGGCTGGTACTCTGAATGTGGCTCCCTGCAACTCTAGGGTGGCTGTGTGTTCTCAAAGGTGGCTGTATCTATGCAGGCAGGTAGTGGGGAAAGCAGAGAACACGGAAAGAAATGGGTTCTGACTTTCAGTCTCCCTTTTGGATGGCTCCTCCTCATGTGGCCTCCGGTAGTGTGGTGGAGTCCTGTCCCCATGACACCCTGACAGCAGTTACTGAGCTGAGTCCAGAGCTGACAAGGTGAGGTCCCCGTGCTAATAAGTGGAAGTGTAGGTTTGTTCTACTCTGTGGACATGCGTTTCATAAGAGGGGTCATAGCAATAGCCTATAGAGATGTGGGGCCTGAAAAGAGGCTTGGGGCAGCTAGTTAAAGCAGGTCTGGACCTCTAGGCAGCCTTTAGCATAGTTTGGGGAGGAGGAAAAGGCATCTCTTGGGTATGTCACCCTTGAATTTGTGTCCTTGTCTCCTGAGCCACCTGATGTGAGTTTTGGGTGCATGTAGGGCAAGTGCATGATGATCTGGGAAGCACTGCAAAAATGGATGCAGTGGTCAGGAAGGTTCGTTCCTCCTGAGATGATGGTGTGTGGAGAGCCTACACTGGCACTTCACTTTGCCCTCTCCTTAGGGGTGCCTTCTGCGAAAATGGACTTTGACTAGAGAAAGGAGCCAATGCTGAGGACACTTGATGCAAAAATGACTCCCTTAGCAGGTGCGAGGGCTAGGACCCATGTGTGCCAGCCCTTGTGATGACAGCTGGCCCTAGGGGTGTGGAGCGAAGTTGTTTTGAAGGCAGGTTCAAAGGGCAGATCACCGGGGAGGAAGTGCTGGTGTGGAAACTGTAAGTTTTGGACAAGTATCATATAGGCCTTTTCAGCAGTGCATTCTTCTGTAACCAGATAGCATTCTTTACTTGTTCAGTGTGACGCCAGGCCCTCAAAAAAAATTATTTGAATATCGAGAATCGGTTGTGTACTGTTGCTAGCTGAGTCAACACAACAGGCAGAGTGTGTTTTCTCAAGAGTAGCGGGAAATGTGTTCTGATGCTAGTGTCTTAGAGAAGAAAGGCCTGTTGGGTTCATGATGGGTCCTGGAGTCCGTTTTCAGTTGTGTGTAAATAGTTGCACAAAGTCTGTTTCCATCCTCTTAGTCTAGGAAGATTTTAATTGAAATTTCACTCCAAGAAATTCCAAGTTGTTTTGACTGTGTTAGGGAGATAGTTCATTTCAAAGGGTTTAGGTTTGAGGGCTCCAAATCCCTTATCAGAGCAACTGAGTCAGGTTTCTGTTTAAATAGTTGGATTACACACGGGCCCACAGAAGTGGGAACTGACAGCACCGCAAACTGTGCGTGAAAAAGATGGCCAGGTCTGATATTAGCAGCCCATGACTGGGCGCATGGCTCACAGAATGACAAACGAGTGTGCTTTCCATCTGGAGTGTTCCCAAGGGACCCGATGAAGGTGAGCACATAGTTCCTGATGGCCCAGTGACGTCCTTTATCCACAGACAAGATCGCATGCACTCTGTACCAACCACTGGGCTTTAAATCAGCTTGCAGGCTGCAGGGAATCGAAGCATTTACAGGCATGGTTTGAAGGAACATCTCCATGCCAGGAAGTTCTTTCTGGAGGTTCTTGTTCTCTGTGTGTTTGTGGAGCTGGTGGCAGGCCTGCCCACGTTGGAGAGGGCTGATGAGAGGCTGCGCGTGTGTGTGTCTGCAGTATTAGTCAGGATTCATCAGGCTAAAAGCTTAGCTTTTACAATGAATTTCATTGTTAATGTCTCATTCTCCAACTTTTTTTTCTCTCTTGGAATTAATTTTACTGCCGCAAGAGTTGTATCTCAAAGTGACAGCTGTGTATTGGATGCTGTCAGGGAAGGCTGATAGGATTTGCAGGGAAGCTTGAAGCCTCACTGGAAATTTCATGAAGTGCTTTGACCTGCAGTGGAAACCTGTGGGCAGAGGGGCTCGGAATTCACTTTTCTGTTCTCCCTCCCTGTTTCTGGGAGATTGGGAGGATAGGGCCTGCAGTGGACCTGGGAACTTTGCCCCACTGAGAGGAGAAGGTTGTATCTTGCAGACCTCGTTCTTGAACCCCATCTGAAGTGCCCTGCCTGTGCTGGGTTGTAGCATGGCTGTGGGTGCTCTTCTGCAGTAAGGAAGTAGTTAAATTGGAGGGGTCGGCCACACTGCATGTGCATTGAGCACTCTGGCCTGGTGGGGCTGCAAACATTGACATGTGGTCTTTCTAGTTCCCCCTTTCCTGGTGAGGGAGGAAGTAGGGTTAGGTTTAGGTCTTACTGTTAGGTCCCCGGTTCCAGCACTCCTGTGACTTCCCCTTATCTCTCCTGGCTTGTCACTATTCTTCTTGGTGAGGGTCCCATTTCAGATGTCCCTGCCATGTGGCCTCTGTTCCCAGCCTGCACAGCCCAGGACAGTGTCCAGGATGTTCTTGGCTGCCAGGTTCTCTTTAGGCCCTGAAGAAATTCCCGTCGGGTGTATACCCCCTGCCCCCAAGCTAGCTGTGAGCCTTTTGGGACTAATCAGCTTCTTTAATTATTTATTTTTTTCTTTTTTTTTATCCTCACCCGAGGACACTTTCTGTTCAGATAGAGTAGGAGGGAGGGAGAGAGAGAGAAACATCGATGTGAAAGGGACACATCGAGTGGCTGCCACCCGCACGACCAACCAGGGCCGGGGACAAACTGCAACCAAGGTACATGCCCCTAGCGGGAACCGAACCCGGGTCTCTCGGGACCGCAGGCTGATGCTCTAACCGCTGAGCCAAACCGGCCAGGGCCTAATCAGCTTCTTTATGACCCCGCCTGCCCCCTTAGTCTGCACCAGGTTTTGTTATATATTGTGTTGTTTCTTTAAAACAGGTTTTGTACTTTGTTATGTTCTTTTGTTTCTAAACCTCCAGTCTCTAGAGGTTTTCTGTTACTCTTTTTCACGCTTTCTCCTGGTTCTCATACCTGGGCTTCCTGTGGTGTATTTGTTACATGCCTGTCCATCTTACCATTTTTGCTGCTTATTAACAAACCCCTGTCTATAATCCTGCATGTACATTCTGACTCCTGTACATTCAGAGCTGTATATGTTTGAGGGGTGCAGGGTCTCATCTTAAACTGCTTGTTGCTAGTTTAATGCCCAATATGAAAGCATTTTATTTTTATTTATTTATTTTTTTACTTTTTTTTAATCCTCACCCGAGGACATTTTTTGTTCAGATAGAGTGGGAGGGAGAGAGAGAGAGAGAGAGAGAGAAACATCGATGTGAAAGGGACACATCGAGTGGTTGCCACCCGCATGATTCAACCAGGGCCGGGAACAAGCTGCAGCCGACGTATGTGCCCTTAGTGGGAACCGAACCCGGGTCTCTCTGGACCACAGACCGATGCTCTAACCACTGAGCAACCAGCCAGGGCATGCAAGCATTTTAAAGTAGGAAGAAGTCAGAGGGTTAAAAACATGGACCCCTTTTTCACTTCTTCATTATCTAAGGAAATATAATTTAAAAGGGGGATAGGTCTTTTTTCTGTATGTGCATTATCTGACCCTTGAAAGCTTATGTTTAAAGCTATTGGTTCCTTTTTTTTTTTTATTCTCACCCGAGGACATTTTTTCACTTTTGTTCAGATAGAGTGGGAGGAGAGAGAGAAAGAGAAACATCAACATGAAAGGGACACATCGAGTGGCCAATTCCCGCACGACCCCAACCAGGGCTGGGGACAAATCCCAACTGACGTATGTTCCCTTGACTGGAATCGAACCCACAACTCATCGGTCTGCTGGCCAACGTTCCAACCGCTGAGCTAAACCAACCAGGGCTATTGGTTCCCTTTGATATCGCAGCCCTTCTTAGGAAGTCTTAGTGATCAAATGTTGGGTTAAATCTGGTTTAGCCAGTTTTTAGTCTCAAGCATACAGCATTCTGGTTGAAGCTCTCCATGCTGGCACTGCTGCAATGGCAGGTGAGCCTGCCAAGACCACTGTACTCACATAGCTGGATTCTGAGTACCTAACCTATAGAGGAGCCAGTGTCAGTGATGTGGAGCCCGCATAGAGGCAATTGTTTTCTCATTGGGAGGACTGTTCCTTGAAGATCTCTGAGGATCAGAATGACCCTAGCAGTTCCTGTGATCAACCTGCTTTTCCCTTGTGACAAAGGAACCTTGGGGAAAACGGACCCCCAGTGTTCGGTCCCTTTGGCACACCTCTCTTTGGCACTTTGGGCAGAGTCAGAGAGGGCTTTCCCCAGGCCTTAATTTTGCTCTAATTTCTAGATGTCCTGTCCCAAGAGGGGAATGTGTTCCATGGGTAGGGGCAGCTACATGGAGCCACCAGATGTCAGAAGCCCCAGGTGCTAGAGGCTCCACTGTCCTGAAATGGTTGTGCAGCTTGTTGTCCTGGGAGACCTCAGGACTCTTTCTCAGAGTAGCCTGCCTTTTCTCCCAGTTTCGTGCCATGCACACGGATACTCAGCGAGTGAGCATGGTGAGCCAGAGTGCCACCAGCCGAGGAGGAGGGCAAGAGTGGCTGGGAACATTGGACCCAGTGTGTGATAGCACTGGCTGTCAGGCAATGCTGCACGGACTTCTTTTTTTTTTTATCCTCACCTGAGGACATTTTTTCCATTTTTTTGTTCAGATAGAGTGGGAGGGAGAGAGAGGAAGAGAGAGGGAGAGAGAAACATCGATGTGAAAGGGACACATCGAGTGGCTGCCACCCGCATGATGCACGACTCAACCAAGGCCGGGGACAAACTGCAACCGAGGTACGCGCCCTTAGCGGGAACCGAACCCCAGTCTCTCGGGATCGTAGGCTGACGCTCTAACCACTGAGCCAAACCGGCCAGGGCCTAACTTCTTTATTAGCAAGCTAAGAAGCTTGATAGCTGCTCATTTCCAAGGCCTTGTCATTATTAACTAGCTTCCTTTTTTGTGAGTGAGCACTTAGCCATTCCGCATTTTCCCCTCCCATTGGCTGTGACTTAGGCTGGACAGGAGGGTGAGAGAATAAACTGTTGCCTCAGTGCACAATCTCAGAAGCTTACTACCCTTTTTCCCTATTGTTAACTCATTTTTTTCTTCAAATGCAGTTTGGCATTTTCTTTCATGGGTTTTTTTCATTGCTTAAAATTACAGTCTTCTTCTAGTGATTGTAAGTACTTATCTGGTTCTTATCAGATACAGTTTTAAAATAAAAAAGGTGGCCTGGCCAGTGTGGCTCAGTGGTTGAGTGTCGACCCACGCACCAAGTGGTCGCTGGTTCAGTTCCTGATCAGGGCACATGCCCAGGTTGTGGGCCAAATCCCCAGTGGGGGGGCATGCAGGAGGCAGCCAGTCAGTGTTCTCTCTCATCGATGTTTCTCTCTCTCTCTCTCTCCTTCTCCCTTCCTCTCTCTAATATCAATCAAGAAAAAAAAAATAAAATTAAATATGTGCATCCACATACAGAATTTATTTGTGAATATATTTTATCCTCATTCCTTCCTAAAAAAAATTAAAAACTCATAATCTAAATGCCTTCTCTTTCCTTTTTTTTTGCATTTATCTTCAGATAGAGTGGGAAGGAGAGAGGAAGAGAGAGAGAGAAACATCGATGTGAAAGAGACACATTCACTGGTTGCCACCCACACTACCCCAATCTGGGCCAGGGATAAACTGCAACCGAGGTACATACCCTTAGTGGGAACCGAACCCAGGACTCTCTGGTCCATGGGCCGACGCTCTAACCACTGAGCAAAACAGGTCAGGGCTCTTTCCTTTTTTAAAAAAATATATTTTTATTGATTTTTAGGCAAAGAGAAAGAGTGAGAGGGACACATACATTGATGTTAGAGAGAAACATCGATTGACCTGCTGCCTCCTGCATGCCCTCTACTGAGGATAGAGCCCGAAACCCGGGTATGTGCCCTGACCAGGAATTGAACCTGGAGCACTCAGTCCATGGACGTCACTCAATGCACTGAGCCACACCGGCCAGGCATTTCCTTTTTTTTTTTTTTAATTTTAGAAAACTTTTTATCCCAGAAGCTTCAGTCACTGAGCTTTGTGTCTTGGGAGTGGAAGGGGGTGAGGCTGGGCTGGTGGTGAGTTAAAGAAGAGGCAACAACGGAAAAGGGCTGCATGTTCCTGGCCTGAGGAATCATTGGGTGAAAAGGATTGAATCTGTAACTCGGTGGGTGGGCACAGCCTACCTATGCTCCGACTCCTCTATGAGCCCTATCCACCACCGCCCTACTCCAGGGGCTGACGGGAAACAGTCAATAGCATGGTTATTACAAATGTTGGAGGGAGGGTTGCCTGGCCTTTGTGGGGCTGCTCCATTGTAGAGCCAGAATAACCTGGTTCCAGAGTGCACCTGGCATGGGTGTCCAGAAAGCTGGGGCACCCAGAGAGCAGGGGGGCAATGAAGTGGCCAAGTGTAGCAGAAGTGCAAGGAGGGAGGGAGGCAGTTCGGCATGTTAGGGTGACCAGGCAGGCCATGCTTGGCTACTGCTTGCACAGGGAGACCTGGTCTGCTTCAAACATGGAGAATGCAAGCTGAAGAAGGTGGCAGGGTTAGGAAATGTATACTAAATGTTTTCTGTGTTTGGTTGTCTTCCCTTTTTTTCCAGCGTACTGTTTTCCTTCAATAGCCCAACGTTTTACAAATTAATGTTTATCAATGACTCTGAGTCAGATTTTTAATGACATAGGATGTTTTCAGATCCTTTAAATTTGCTCGAAGCTATCAAACTAGCCTTCAGACAAACTTATTTTTACAATAAACTTGATCTTGGAATAATTTTACAAAGGAAAGTTACAGAGTTCCCATAATACCCATCACTCCACCTGCCCTATGTTAAATCTATACAACCCTGCCACCTCTGTCAAAACCAAGAAATTGACATGGGTAATACTATTAACTAAACTGCAGACCTGTTTGAGATTGCATCAGTTTCCCCTCAGTGTCCTCTTTCTGTTCCAGGATCCCATCCAAGGACCACGTTGCATTTAGTCCTCATGCCCCTTGGTCTCTGGTCTAGGACAATTTCAGGCTTTCCTTGTTTTTCATTAGTCCTGTGCTTTGGAAGAGTAATGGTCAGGTATTTTGTGGACTGTGTCTCAGTTTGGATTTGTCTGATGTGGTTTGGTGACGAGGCTGGGGTTATGGGCTCAGGAAATACCCCACAGAGGTGGGTGCCCCTAGTGCATCCTGTCAGCAGTGCCTGACGCCCAGTGACTGTCACTGTTGAGGTGAAACGAGATTAGTGCTGATTGACTGGAATTAGGCCCAGGGCCCTACCCTGCTCTCTGATATGTATTGTTTGTGGTCATGGCATGAAAGGACCTTCATGCCCTGGTCAGTTTGGCTCAGCGGTTAAAGCGTCGGCCTGCGGTACAGAGAAAGGACCTTCATGCTTATTACCCTGTTGTATTCTTCCAGTTTCCAGATGAAGACACTTGGGACCTGAAGGGCTTCAGACTTACGTGTACCAAGTTGGAGCCGGCGTGGGGTCCAGGCGCCTGCCTGCTGTGGTTACATTTTATAGGCCTGGACACTCCCGGGACATTCTGCTGGGACAGAAATGTCCCCATGTGCAGTGGGCCTGAACTCACTGCTAGAACTGGTTTCTAGTCAGGGGCGGACCTCATTCCTCTGGAGCTCTTGGAGGCTGCTGCTTGTGATCTCATTGGCATTTGTGCGACCTGCAGCTCAGGTCCGAGGACCAGGTCTCTTGCCACCTTTTCTGAAGATTGGAGGATGGGCTTGTGTCATGGATCTTTGTGAAAGTAGGTGGTTGGCTGTGATATGTTTTCCTCTAGCTCTTTTCTCTCAGGTGAAGCTAGAGTTTTATTGACTAAAGACCTTTGCCTTGAGTCACAGACTAAGCTGTGGGCTGTTACTTTGAGGCTTTTAGATAGAACCAAGAGCCAGAGTATGGATTTTCTTCTAGCCAGAATTCGGGAGATAGTCATGAGTTTGGTTTGTTTTCCCACCCATCTACAGATTTGCCTTTCTGCACAACCACAGCAAAGGCAAGACAGTTATGAAGGTAGGAATTGGTAGGAAGAAATACAGGGCACTGAAACAAGGGGAAAGCACTTTGAAGACATAATGGTGATGGCTCCTGGCAGCGGGCAGATAGGCCTCAGGGTGTTGAGGGCTCGCCCTGGGACTCTGGCATGTATCAGGTGCTCAGAGTTGGCTAAGACAAGGTGAGATATAGACTGGCCTGGCTGCTCGCCCTGCTATTTTTTCCTCCTCCTATCCTTGTTTCTGCCAAGTGAACTCAAAATTGCCGAGCGGTGGAGGTATGGCTGAATGTCATGCTAGACACAATAGATCTTTCTTCTGCAAGCTGATGATGTTGGGAGGTTTTACTGTGGGAATTGGCCATTGAAGTTGTAACAAAATCTCTGTTTGTCTCATTGTCCCTATAAGACACTCTTTATTCAAATTTGCAGATAAGGAGCCCAGGAAGGGAAAGCATCTGTTTATGGTGCCTTTTCAAGTGTCAGGATAGGCACTCTCGGTTAGAAATAAGCTGGGGCTCTCTTCTGCCTTGCAAACCACAGAAGTTTACACTACTGGAGGGGTGTTCCTGCCAGATGACATTTATTTATTATGGCCAGTGGCATTTTGGGGGGCTGTTTTTTTTTTTTATCCTCATCCGAGGACATTTTTCCATTTTTTGTTCAGATTGAGTGGGAGGGAGAGAGAGAGAGAGAAACATCGACGTGAATGGGACACATCGAGTGGCTGCCACCTGCACGACCCAACCAGGGCCGGGGACAAACTGCAACTGAGGTACGTGCCCTTAGCGGGAACCGAACCCAGGTCTCTCTGGACTGCAGGCCAACGCTCTAACTGCTGAGCCAAACTGGCCAGAGCAGGGGGGCTGGTTTTTGTTTGTAGTTGTTTTTCACTATTTCGAGGAGAGAGAAGCTTCTGATTTAAAAAACAAAAGTCTGATCATTTTAATCTGGCATTTTCCTTACCGGAGAGCCTCTTAGGGTTATTAGAACACTTATCCATATCACTGTGGGTATAGGTTTATGTGTGGGAATCATTGATGGAGGGTAAACAAAATCCAGGGCAATTTAAGGACTGTGGGAAGTTCCCACAGGTCCCTATGCTGCTCTCAAGGATCTAGCACTTTGCCTGGTGAGATGCTGTTTTCTCCAGGGTACATAAGCCATGGGCCAGCAAGGACAGAGTACAGCTCTGTCCACACTGAAGTTGAAGGACACAAGAGTACAGGGCTGAGCCTGTGGGTCAGTGTCAGCATAGGGAAGGTTAGGGTTAGGGTTAGGGTTAGCTGCAGCAGTCAGAGGGGTGGGAAGTGGTGAGGGTCCCCTGCCTAGCATAGGGGACCAGAAAGGAGTCAGGGGGGTGCTAGAGAAGAGGGATTAGTAGAACTGGAAGCCCAGAAAAAAGCTTTCATTTCACTGGAAGTGCCCATGTGCTCTTGGTTTTCTTTTAGCTTTAGATCCTATAGTCTTGGGGACTGAAGGAAATTTCCTATAAGGTGCTGGGGTTGGAAGCTGGAGAGTGGGAAAGAGGAGGGAAACAGCTCAGCATCTGCCGGCCTAACCACATCACTTACTTACCAGATAACCTATTTTAGGTCAAGTTAAATGTCCCTCTGATTCCCAAACTAGATCATGGGGGATAATGTTTGCCACATGCACCTAAATCCCAAGGAAAGGTTTGTATTTAAGTAGTATATAATTAACATGACTTAATTAGAAACTTAGTTCTTCTTTTAGTTGTCAACTATAATATGTTAAATTGTTAATTTTAGCAACACCGAAGGTAAGTGACTGCCCTGGCCGGGTTGCTCAGTTGAGCTAAGTGTCACCCCATACACCAAAAGGTCATGGGCTTGATTCTGGTCAAGGCACATACCTAGGTGCGTGTTCGATTCCTGGTTGGGGTGCATGCAGGAGTCAACGTATAGATGTTTCTCACATTAATGTTCCTCTCATTCTCTCTCTCTTCCCCTGCCACTTTCTCTAAAACTCAATGAAAACATATCCTCGGGTGAGGATTAACAACAAAACAAAAGAAAGCACACAACTTTAGAAATTGTTTTCTGACCAATAAATAGATTTTACTTAGTAAAGCTTTTAACACATAAGGAATCTTAAGTATATGATTGGATTAATTATCTTTGAAGTCCTGGTGTTATTTCTGATGGAGCGCCAGGATGACTGGATTGGAAAGTGGAAGTAGGATTTCCATGCCAGGCCCCCACTGGTAGTTAATGATTTCTGAGCCTCACATAGGATCTTTGTCTAAAAATACTAGTTTATTCACCTGCTCATTAGCAAATACTGCTTATACAGCTGAGTCTTTCCTGAAAGTAGGAACTGATGAACCTGGGATTTAAAAGGTCTTGGGCCCCTTGTGGTATTGCTCATGTGTCCAGGTGGGTGGGCAGTGATATGGTCCTTCAGAGGTGCCTGCCCCCAGGGAGCTCCCCTGCTGTTCCTGCCCACGTCTCACTTTGTCCTTTGCAGCTCTCAGTAGTTATAGGGAACCAACTGGATGGTCTGTCTCTTCTTCACCCAGAGGTCATCACTGTTTCCTTTTTGTCTTTTAACCAATTTGGGAGGCCTCTGTTGTATACCTGACAGTTTGTCTCCTGCTGTTTTCACGTCACATTTTTGCATGGGCATTTCTTCACACTCCACGCTGCCTAGTACTCCTCTCTCTGGGTGAACCAGAGTAGCCATTGATCTACTGGTGGACATTTACATTTATGTAGGCCGTTTCCAGTTGTTAGGAGTCATTTGCATAGGCCATTTCCAGTTGTTAGGAGTCACTCTGTAATGAGTGTTTTCTAAATATAACTCTCATTCTGAGTTTCTGACTGTTTTGGCTAGATTCTGGGTAGAGCAGTGGTTCTCAACCTTCCTAATGCTGCGGCCCTTTGATACAGTTCCTCATGTTGTATGTGGGTCTATCTGCATGTGGGTGGGCCTGCCTGGAGACGGACAGAGGAGCGGTGTCTCGGTTCCTAAGACTATCGGAAATGTGTTTTGCGATGGTGATAAGCGACCCCTGAGAAAGGGTCGTTAGACCCCCAAATGGGTCGCGACCCACCAGTTGAGAACCACTGGTGTAGAGAGATGTGCTGGACCATAAGGGCAAGAGCCTAAGGTACAATATGGTGGTGATCACCAAGTGCTTCCCAGGGAGGTCCTGCCATTCAGGGCCCCTCTACCTCAGTCCCTGGGTGACACAGAGTATCAGCATCACTCACACACTTTACTAACTGGGACTACCTGGAAAGGGTTGCGAGCAAGGAGTCTGAATATGGCTTCACGCTGGGCGTGTGACTATGGACAAGGACCTGCTCTGTGCCTCAGTGTCCCCATCTGTGAAAAGCATGCTTGTAGTTCACACCAAGAGTTGTTTGGAGGAGTAAGCTTGAAAACATGTAAAATGCTCAAGAGTGCATGGCAGATGGTAAGCACTTAAATGTTAGTTATGGTTTTTAGAAGTTGAGAAAAACAGCATTTCATTCATTTTATTTAGAACAATGGTTTTTAAAGATGTATCTGTAAGGGGTATACATAATTCTGTGGAAAATCTAAAGAATGAACAGAGAACAAATTTGCTTGTGCCCACCACCCTGCTTTAAACAGAATTTTGCTAGGTTCTGAGAAGCCCTCTGAATGGCCTTTCTGATTGTCATCTTTTTCCCTCTGGTCCAGAGGTAACGTGCATCCTGACGTTCATGTTCATCAAGTTAATGGTGTGTAAAGTACATTAGGCAGTTCGAGTGCAGGAAGTGAGCAGAGTTTCGGTGTCCATGCAAAGAAATCTTGTATTTCAACATTTCATATAGTATGTTTGGTGACATTGTGTGCAAAGTTAATGTTGATGGTGCAGGTTAGTAAAATGTATAGACACAGTGTTGACCGAGTCCTGAGACCCATTAAGTTTGAGGACTAGACTTGAGGCTGCTGGCAGCCTGACCTTGTGTATTATTCTGCCCACCTCACCTACCTCTCCCTGGGTGAGAGGCTTCAAGGGGCTGGAGGAAAGAGTGGGAGGACAGATTAGGTGATTACCCTAGGGACAGGCACCTACTGAATGCTCCTCCCTTTCTTCTTGTCCTTTCCCCACTCTGCTCTGCGGAACAGCAGAAGCAGTCTTAGTTGGGTCTTCATTTAAAGATTCTTTTTTAGAAACTGAATTTTAAAGAGAGAGAGAGGAAGGGAGAGGGAGAGAGAGAAAGAAAGATCAATGTGAGAGGGAAACATCGATCGGCTGCCTCCTACACACCCCCTACTGGGGATTGAGCCCACAACCCAGGCTTGTACCTCCTGGTACATGGGCTGATGCTCAACCAACTGAACCACACTGGCTGGACTCCATCCTGGATCTTCATGGTGGAAATGTGGGTATGGGAGAGGCAGCCATGGTTACTGTTCCTACCTTCAACTGGTTTTCTGTGCTGGGCCTAGCTTTGTGAAATTTCTTTGGGTGAGAGGAAGTTCTTAGAATATTCTTTGTCATTGAGCACAGCTGACCTGAGGACAGACTCCCTTTAGGGATGAGCTGGTTGGATTTGATGGCAGCCTCCCACCCCTTTAACACAGGGTCCTAGAGGGAGGTGTTCCTTCTGTGGTTTGTTGGTGGTACCTGTCCTGGTGCGGTCAGAGCTCCAGAGTACACGCCACCCGGGCAGCCCTTAAAGGCATCTTAACGTTTTGAGTTTGGGATCATTTGTCTTGCTGGCTGGAGCCTTAAGCCTTGGACAGCATCTTGACCATACAAGGCCCTGATTTTGATCTTGATTCCTCTGCTGGTGTGTTGGAATTTGGCCTTGTGATACAGTATACATTTAATTCAGTTTTAGTTACAGATGAATAAACAACACTTGGAAAGGGCTTGAGGGGTTTATTTTATGATTCAATGGCCCCTGGTTGGAGAAAGTTTGTGTCTGTATCTTCTGTGTTATTTAATTGTAAAAGTGCTCCTAGCATGCTCCCTCCTAGTCAGCTTGAGTGCTTTTTATACCTTTATTGACTAAATCCTCACAGCAAGCCTGGGAGTTCCCGTTCTCTTTACCCTGACTATGAGGTAAAGGGTCTGAGCCACAGAGAGGTGACGTACCGTGCTCAAGGTGAGACAGCTAGTGAGGAGCAGTGCTCAACCCAGCAGAGTGCGTGTTCTAACAGTTCTTCTCTACTTGTACCTGTGACTGTAATGTGTACCCGAGGCCCAGGACTAGTTCATATGCAGAAGGTTTACACAGTTTGGTAAGTAATGATTAAGCTTTGGATCTCTTAATTCTTGTGATATCCTGCAATTAGATTCTTCCTCAGCAGGTTTATAGAAACTTAAAAAAACAAAATCCTCTTAAGAGCCAAGATACATTTAAAGAATCCGGTTGTGGTTGCTGAAATATGGGGTGTGTAGGCCCCCAGCTTTGAATCCGTGGTCCCTGTGCAAATCTAAAGGCTCCCTCTCAGAATGAAAGACTTTCTCATCACACTGAGCCTGAGTCTAGCTTCAACCTCCCCAAGCTCAGTCTTCATATGAAATCCTTGCTTAATTGGCATTTTATTCCCCCTAAAGAGAGGAAGATGTAGAGATGAAAAAAGATCCGGCCCTGGCCGGTCTGGCTCAGCGGTTGGAGCGTTGGCCCGCGGACCAGAGAGTCCCGGGTTTGGTTCCCACTAAGGGCCCTTATCTCGGTTGCAGTTTGTCCCTAGCCCCTGTTGGGGTCGTGTGGGTGGCGGCCACTCAATGTCTCTCTCTCACATTGATGTCTCTCTCTCTCTTCCTCCCTCTCTCCCTCTCGCTCTATCTGAAGAAAAATGCAAAAATGTCCTCGGATGAGTATTAAAAAAAAAAAAAAAGAAAGATCCAGAGGGATCTGAGGAACATCAGTCAACCCTCTACCCCCAATTCAATTCCTAGGCCTCCAGGTGCTGATTCAGGTCTCTTCTCCTGGTTCACGTCCTCATCTGCCCCGTGCAACACTGTCCTGCTGCCCGGTAATTAAGGGCTCTGAGGTATGCTTTAAAACCATGGTCTGTGTTTTAAAAATCAGCTTCCATCTACCTGGCAGTGAGTCTTCTAAGGGTGAGAGAAGCTGTTGTCTGCAGCTTTGGAGGAGGAGAGGTGTCTGCTGTGAGACTTGATGGCACAGGGAAAAGGAATCCAAAACATCCTCTGGTCATTTGTTTCCTTTCCTCAGATTCATTTGCATTTCAGTCTCTTTGTCAATCAAATATTTGCTACATTTAGTGGATTTGAATATTGGATACTGGATATTTTTCTGCTGATATTTTCCTAAACTCTCTTAGTGGGAAAGCAAGATACCACACAGTTAAATTGAGCCTTGATATGTTTTTGGTGGCTATGAAAATGTAATTTGATCTCAAAGTAATTTTCCCTTTCGAGTTTAAACTTCTGAGAGGAGACTCCTGAACCCAGTACTCAAAAAGTCAAAGAAGTTGAAACAAATTCTTATGTACGAATTGTGTGAAACAAATTGAAGTCTACCGAAAATGCCCAGTTTACAATGGACTATATTTTTGAAGTTCACTGGGAAGTCAGTGGTTTAAAATGTGTCTTTGTCATCCTGTCAGAGATGCTCTTTGGAAGGGTGGTTGTAAGTCCTCTCCAAAACCCCCTGTGCCTGCTGTGAAAGGGTGGAGCGAGCACAGCAGGTGACAGTCCTGCTTACCGATTCACCCTGATACACTAACAGGTATAGAAGGAGGTTGTGAAGACATGGTGAGACCCAGTGTTCCAAGACTCCAAAGGTGCGAGTGTCGATGGCTGACTCTTCCTAACCAAGTCTGTTGAGAACAGCTGTCCTTCCTTGTTGATAGAGCTGTGCCATTGGCACACAGAAGGGGTCCTGCATGAGGGGAAGAGGGGAGATGGATGGGGTGCAGTTAGTAAGAAGTAGGGAAGAAAGTGGGGGCTGTGGCATGGCCTGTGACTCTCCTGGCGGGAAAGGAGAGGCATTGATGTAGGGCTTTGGACACGGGTTGCCACAGCCTTCCCTTGAAGGGCCCAAGGGGCTTGGGTTTGGGGTACATATATATCTGTGTGTAAGAAAGGCCAGCTATCATAAGTCTCATGGCAGTGAGCTGCCTGCAGAACCGAACAGAGAGCCATGTTGTTGAAAATGTGTTTGTGATCAGCTCTATTTTATCAGGGAGGAATGGGATGAAGGACAGGCACACCCAGGGTTTTGTTGCTTTAAATTTTTCCAGAGAGCCCTGGCCAGTAGCTCAGTTATTGGAGCATCATTTTGTACAATGAAGGGTTGGTTGCATGTTCGATCCCTGGTCAGGGTGCATATGGTAGGCAACCAATCGATGTTTCTCTCTCTCCACCCCCCTTCCTCTCCCTCTAAAATCAATGAACTAATCCTCAGGTGAGGATTTTATTTTATTTTATTTTATTTTTTATTTTTTTCAATCCTCACCCGAGGACATTTTTCCATTTTTTTTGTTCAGGTAGAGCGGGAGGGAGAGAGAGGAACAGAGAGAGAGAGAGAAACATCGACGTGAAAGGGACACATCGAGTGGCTGCCACCCGCACGACCAACCAGGGCCGGGGACAAACTGCAACCGAGGCACGCGCCCTTAGCGGGAACCGAACCCGGGTCTCTCAGGACCGCAGGCCGACGCTCTAACCGCTGAGCCAAACCGGCCAGGGCCTCAGGTGAGGATTTTAAAAAATTTTCTCTAGATATTGAAATTTCAGAAGCTGTTGACTCACCAAAAGTATTTATTTATTTTTTAAACCTCACCCAGGATATTTATATTTATTTATTTACTTATTTATGTATTTATTTATTTTTTGGTACGTGCCCCTAGCGGGAACCAAACCCAGGACTCTCGGGTCTGCATGCCGATGCTCCAACCGCTGAGCCAAACCAGCCAGCGCGATATTTTTCTATTTATCTTCAGACAGAGTGGGAGGGAGAGAGAGAGAGAGACACCAGGGCCAGAGACGAATTGCAAGCAAGGTACATGCCCAGGACTGGAATTGTACCTGCGACTCTTTGGTCCTCAGGCTGATGTTCTAACCGCAGAGCCAAACCGGAGAGGGCACAATAAGTATTTATTTAGCATAATTTTGGGTCACCAAATGGGTGGCCATCTAATAAGACTGTGCTGGGAGGGAATGGCTTACCTGCAGATCCTGTGTGGTCTGGGCTTCCAGGCTGTGCTGGCTCTGCAGGACCAAGGGATGGCAGGCAGGATGGAGGCGCCTGAGGAGCCTGACCAAGACCCCCACTCACCCTGACACACGGCTGCCTGCGGTCAGCAAGTGTTCTCCAGATCCTGGTGGCCTCAGAGTGCTCTTTGTGCAGCTTAATTACTTCTCAAGATGTTTTAAAAACTTAACATCAATACTATAACACTTGGAGTTATAGTAAAACATTGGAGGTTTCACACTGGAAGAGTGCTTTTCTCTTTTGTTTTTCATCTTACAATTGATGTTTTAAAAATGCTTTACAGCCCTGCCTGGTTTGGCTCAGCAGTTAGAGTATCAGTTCGCAGGCCAGAGAGTCCTGGGTTCGGTTCCCACTAAGAGCATGTACCTCGGTTGCACTTTGTCCCCAGTCCCGGTTTGGGTCGTGTGGGTGGCAGCCAGTCGTTGTGTCCCTTTCACATTGGTGTTTCTCTCTTTCTCCCTCTCTCCCTCTTGCTTTATCTGAAGATAAATGCAAAAATGTCCTCGGGTGAGGATAAAAAAGTAAATAAAAATAAAAATGCTTTACAAGGTAATATTGCAGCCATTTCCTTTAACTGCAGAGGTAAAGTTATTCACTAAACGTGCCCGTGCCAGTGAGTTATGCTCATGGGAGGAGAAAGCACGAGCACCGAGTTGACCCTTAAACATCTCCATCTGGGACAGGTCCTGAGACTGTCTTGTGCTGAGGTGTTTGCTGGCTCATGTGGCCGAGGCAGGAAGGAAATCACTGAATTCCACGAAGGAGGAAGGTTGCTCATGAAGAGTTCCTGTGTCATCGTGCTCGTAGTGCTGGAATGGAGGGGGTACTGCTGGGGTATTTTTGGAGCAGCAGTGGTGTAGTAGACCAGTATCTCAGAGCCTTGGGCTGATGCTGGACAGTACAGCCTTGGTTAGGCTGTCATCAGACTCTGGTTCAGGAGGTGTCTGGGTCTTCATGGGTAGCCCCATTTCTCAGGCTCCCACCCCTGTGGTTTGAGGTGCCCAGAAGGGTGTGTCAAGGGTGCTGAGGTCCCTGCCTGACATCCAGGAGTTTTTCTGGACCACCGTGAGTCTAGAGCTGCTCCTGCCTTGGGACTTTTGCACTGGCTAGTCCTCTGTGGGGAAAGCTCTACAGACACCTGGGGAGACCTTTCCCCACCTCCTCGAGTCTTTGCTCAGATATTACCTTCCCACTGAGGGCTTCTCTGGTTGTTTAGATGTACACCACCCCCATCCAAACACTCCCATCTCCCTTCCCTGATGTATTTTTCTTACAGTGCTGATCACCATACGACACTGGAATTTCTACCTGGTTTCTGCTTCATGGAAGGTCTATCTGCACCACTAGAATATGGGCTTCTTGAGGGCACAGGCTCGGTCTCGTTCTTTACTGTCTCTCCAGTGCCCAGGAGAGTGCATGGTCCTTAGTGAACCTGTGTTGATGAAGTGGATAAGAGCAGAGTGGTCTCAAGCGCAATGCACTGCATTCGCCTTCAGTCATTGAAGGTGCTGTGAGGTGCTGGCAGAGACCCTGCCATTTCATGTAAAGCATGTGACGGAAAAGCAGGTGTGTGTCTGTTGGTCTGTATTACATCATCTATTGTTGCCATTTCCAAACTCCAGAGTTCTTTCTATATTTCACTTGGATGTTGATTTCAAAAAGACTGGTTTTTCTTTCTGACTCATGAAGCCTGCTGTGTTTTGAATCTGAAACTTAGAGGGAAAAGGGAAACTTTAAAATGTGTGTGCCCTGGCCGGTTTGGCTCAGCGGTTGGAGCATCAGCCTGTGGACCAGAGAGTTCCAGGTTTGGTTCTCCCTAGGGGCACGTACAAAAGAAAAAAATGTGTGATGCATGACTAGCTCTTACTACGTTGCATTTTCTGTACATTAGTATCTCTCTCCTGGACATTGAAGCACCATCCAAGTCTCCACCGCCCTCCCCTGAGCAGTACTGTAGTCATCCGACCACTCTCTCCCAGCCCCTCGCTGACCCACAATGTGGCCCACAGCAGCCAGGGGTCTGCTGTGTTCCCCCAGCAGTCATCCAGCTCTGCCATGGCCACAGCCTTAACCAGCTCACTCTGTAAATGTTGCCGGGCTTGTTGCCCCATTAAGATGTATGTAGCTTCCGAGGGGCAGGGACCCCATTTGCCTTAAGGCCATGGCCCCCGACCGTGGATGGCACAGTGACGCATTTGTGGAGCAGTTGGGTTAATAAGGTAGTTGATTTACCTCCTTTAAGGAACTCTGATGAATAAAATGAGTGCATGTATTGCCCTGGCCGGTTTGGCTCAGCGGTTAGAGTGTCGGCCTGCGGTCCAGAGAGACCCGGGTTTGGTTCCTGCTAAGGGCATGTGCCTTGGTTGCTGGTTGGGTTGTGCGGGAGGCGGCCACTCGATGTGTCCCTTTCACATCGATGTTTCTCTCTCTCTCTTCCTCTCTTTCCCTCCCACTCTATCTGAGCAAAAAATGGAAAAATGTCCTCAAGTGAGGATAAAAAAAAAATGAGTGCATATGTTTTTATGAAATAGCATGAAACCATGGCTTTGGAAAGTCAGGTGTACTTGAGAAATCGCTCCACAGCCTGAGTTGCCTGTGCAGGGTGAGTTAAATGTCTTGGAGCTCCCTGACCCTCTCAGGACTGAGTATGCGGAGTTGTGAGATGCGCTGTAAGCTGTGGCAAACAACAAAATGTGCCTGCTGAGCTGGGTGGAGGGCAGGTCTAGAGAGGTTCCCCAGGTGACTCCTAGTCCTGGGAATTCGAGGTGGAGAGGGATGGTGGTTGTGCACGATGGTGCTGCCAACATCCTCTCCTTGCCTCTTCTCATCCTGGCCCAGGGCCACCTCACCACCCTCCTGCATCTCTGCAAGCATCCTGTTCTCTCCTCAGACTGTCGTCCCCCAGCAAAAGCAGGCACAACTCCATTTAGGGCCCAGAGTATTCTGCACTCACAGAGCACGCAGATAGTGTCAGCCAGCTGCCAAGAACAAAGTAAGGTGACTTAAGTAGTTTATGTTACCCTATAGTAAGGTGGCATGTGTCCCTTAAAAGAGAGGCTTATTAACACCTTTGAACCTCTCAGAATTGTGCTTTGGGCTGAGTGAACTCACCAGGCATCTTGTAAAGGTAAAAGTTAAAATCGGGTGCATTCATGTTTACAGGTGGGAAAAACCTTGGCTCAAACCATTATCTTGTGACAAACTCTGTCAAGTATGCAGAACACACAAGCTCTCAATCCCAGACCACCCACTGGGTACAATGCTAAGACTATAGATACAGGATTAAGTCTTAATACCTTTTACTGGCTGTCTGGATGCCTGGAGTTGTGGGGGAGCTTCTTCTGAGTGGGGTGATTCCCCATGGGAGCAGATGTTCCTGAACAGGCTGTGTGTGTTCAGAGGCTTCTCCTCACATCCAGTTTCCTGGCTGGATGTGTTCTCGTTCTGCTTTATCAGGAATAATCAGGATGTTCTTTATTGCAAACGAAGGGGCTCCTAGCTGTGCTTTTCAAATGCCCCCTCTGAGTTAAGTTTGCTTCATTAATAAGAAACAAACAACAGCCCTGCTGGTGTGGCTTAGTGATTGAGTGTTGACCCATGCACCAAGAGGTCTCCAGTTTGATTCCGGATCAGGGCACATGCCCAGGTTGTAGGTCCATTCCCCAGTGGGGGGCATGCAGGAAGTGTCCAAGCGATGTTCTCTCTCATCCATGTTTCTCTCATTCTCCTTTTCTTTCTCTCTAAAATCAATAAGGAAAAAAATTAAAAATAAATAACAAAAAAAGAAACTTAAATTATCGGGTATAATCATATAGCAAATGAAGTGTTAAAGGCTGGCATTTGGAAACAGCAATGCCAAGTAGAGTTCCCGCCTAAACGTATTGTTTTGAGCCAGGAGTCCAGGGAAAACTGAAAAAGAAAGCAAGTACTTGCTCCTTCCTGGCTGTGTGTCCTTGAGTTATGGCTTTGTGGCTGCTGGGGTGGCAGGACTGCTTTCCTGGGAGTAGGGGGTTGTGCTTAGACATTTGGATGCCAGGTTGGTGTTTTTAGCTTGGGAGTTGAATGTGGATGTGGCTGCTGAGTGAGTGGGGTGTCACCTCACCCTCCTTAGTCTCCTCCAGCTCTCTTAGCCACTTGCACCTCCTTCCCCCAGCTTCCTGAAAGCCCATTTGGCTTTGGAGGGCTGTGAGTGCTCTCTTCTGCTTAGTCCGGTATTTCTCAATGTAAAGTCACAGTACTGCCTGGTTGGCAGTCTTACTGTGAAGCCTCTTTGATACTGCCATTTTATACTGTTTAGGTCATGGATGTTAGTTTTTTTCCCCAAACACAGCCTTTGGATTTTTTTTTATCCTCACCCGAGGACATTTTTTTCCATTTTTTGTTCAGATAGAGTGGGAGGGAGAGAGGGAGGGAGAGAGAGAGAAAGAGAGAAACATCAACGTGAAAGGGACACATCGAGTGGCTGCCACCCGCATGACCAACCAGGGCCGGGGACAAACTGCAACCGAGGTACACGCCCTTAGCAGGAACCGAACCCAGGTCTCTCTAGTCTGCAGGCCAGTGCTCTAACCCCTGAGCCAAAGCGACCAGGGCAGCCTTAGGCTTTTTTAACATGCCTTTTTCAACCTGCCACAGCTACATTTGTGAATATCAGCTTCTTTTTCTTGGGCTTCTTTCTCTGCTGTTCTGAGGGGTGGTTCAGGGTCTCACTGCATACCGGACCTGCCCTACTGCTGAGTGCTTTGAGGGCAGTCACTGAACACTTGGTGGGGTTCTTGTGGGAGGCAGGGTAGAGTCTACAGGATAAATGAGAACCTCTCAAAAAAACAGAACTGCCCTGTTTATTGTAGGGTATTACAGCATTCCTTCCCCTACACACTAGATGCCAGTAACACTCTCCCTTCTCTGGTTATGTCAATCCAGACTGTTTCCAGACATTGGCAAGGGTCAGAGGTGGGGGTGGGGTCCAGGTGGCAGAATTGGGCTAGTTGAGAACCACTGGGATAAAATAATGCGTCGGGCCCCAAACTTCTTGAGGCTAGGGGCTCATGGTGTGGGCTTCCTCCTAGTGGACTGTACTTAGGTGTAACCTCAGCATCTCCAGGATGAACCCTACATTGGGGGCAGCTACAGAACTGAACCTATTGCCTGTTCTAAGGCTTATTCAGGTGTACTGCATACGTGAGCTCACCTGGAGAAGGAGCTTTGGTAGCACATTTGGTCTAACTAGTAGTTTTCAGGGCTGCTGCAGTGTCAAGCTTGAAGTTTTCTATATCCACATGTGTGGACACGAAGCAGCACATCTGACACTTAAATTTTACAAAGAGAAGGGCAGCTCTGCAACGCTTTCTCTTTTGCAGATCTTTAAGTAAAAGAAGCCTTCCTCCTCTTGGCTGTGGTGTAGCTCCAGAGTTCTTGATGATGGCTCCTTGGTTGGGAGCAGGGACATGATGTGTATTCCAGGGTGACCCTGCCTGTGCCTGCTTGCCTCATGGAGCCGAGGTTTATATGTGGGGACTGCCCAGGCTCCTGCCTGTTCTTGCCATCTGCTGCCTCCCTTCTCCACCTCCATGCTCATCATGTTTGGGTTACAGGATGTTCTGTCTAGATTTGTTTTTTACTTTGTTATGTGTTTTGTGTATCTCAAGATGAGCATCTTCTCTTGTGGTGGCTGAGCTGTCACCCGCTGCACACTGTTGATTACTTTGTGCCCACCTGTCTTTCCTGTTCTTAGTGAAGTTTTTACAGGACTCTAGCTTCTTCATAGTTTCTGTGTTTCCTTTCCCTATTTAAGTGTAGAGAGGAAATTTTTGTCTGTTCTTTATGAACAAATGTATACATAGTACATCAAACAGTTTTGTATGGCTGCATTCCCTTAGCTATTCAAATTTATAAAATTAAGCATTCAATTGTTGTCATGTTATAATATTGATTTTTTTTTTTTATCACCTGTATGTGTTGTTACAAGACTCATATCCCAGTTTCAGTTTATTCTGATTAGTTCTTTTTAGTGTTTACAGCACTATTTGGTTAGTAGCAGCCCCTACAAGGCCAGCTTCCCTGCCCTTTCCTGCTTCCACAACTTGTGAAGGCAACCCCCTTTTCAGCCCCAGCTAGGGATTCTTGAATCATATTGATTGTCTTTCTTCTGTTCCAAGACATGGAGTCAAATGCTCTCCTGGGTTCTTTTAATGGGGAGTATTATAGAAACAAATCTGGGTGTTCTGAGTTCATTTCATGTTGTACATCAGTCTGGTGGTAAGTAGGCTAATGATGCCACGGCTAAAACGCTTCAGGGTCAGAGCCAGAAAATATTTTTTTATGGTGGTGGGTACAACTTTTATGCATTTCTGATATGATGCTTTCTAATCCTTTCTTAATGCCCACCTACATTTTTAACTGTATTTTACCCACTTCTGTTCAGTATTTCTATGTCTCATTGACAACTATTCTGTTATTGCTTTATCCCAGAAACTTAAAAAAAATTTTATCTTTATTGTTGAAAGTATTACAGATGGTCCCTCCATTTTCCCCCCATTGACACCCTCCTCCAGAAACGTTTTAACAGCAACATAGGTTTATAGTGCCAGCTGCAGTTGTAGGAGTATACTTGTTTTATCCTGGTCTTGCCAGTATTTGGTGTTTCTGTGTATTGAAAACATATTTAATCATTCTTATCTATTGATTCATCCCCCCAATCGAAAATGTATCATGTGCCCTGGTTGGTTTGGCTCAGCGGTTAGAACGTCTGCCAGTGGACCAGGGAGTCCTGGGTTTGATTCCGGGTTTGATTTGAACCTCGGTTGCGGTTTGTCCCTGGCCCCAGTTGGGGTCGTGCAAGGGGCAACCAATCGATGTGTCACTCTCACATCAATGTTTCTCTGTCTCTCTTCTCCCTCCCACTCTGTCTGAAGATAAATGTAAAAATATCCTTGGGTGAGGATTACAAAAAAAATCTTCATTGCTGAAAGTATTACAGACCCCCCCCCCTTTTTTTCCCCCCTTGCCCCCCACACCACCCCATTCCCACCCTACCCTAGGCCTCCACCACCCTATTGTCTATGTCCATGAGCAATGCATATAAATTCTTTGGTTAATCCCCCCACTGAAATTCGTCTGCCTCTTCCATGTTTCCATGCCTCTGGTTTCTATTTTATTTATCAGTTTATTGTGTTCATTATATTTCACATGTAAGTGAGATCATGGGATAGTGGTCTTTCTCTGGCTGGCTTATTTCACTTAGCATAATAATCTCCACGCCCTTCCATGCTGTCTCAAAGGGTAAGAGGACCTTTTTTTTTTTACAGTCACACAGTATTCCATTGTGTAAATGTACCACAGCTTTTTTTATCCATTCATCTACTGATAGGTATTTGGGCTTTTCCAGATCTTAGTGATTGTAAATAACACTGCTATGAACATAGGGGTGCATATATTCTTTCTGATTGTCCCAGCGCTCCCTTAAACTATCCTCCTGCTTTAAAATTTTTTTTTGCTCTGATTGGGTATTTTTCTTTTATCTTGTCTTCTAATTTGCTGATTCGGTCCTCAGCTTCTTCTAATCTACTGTTGATTCCTTCTAGGGCATTCTGTTTCATCTATGTCATTCCTCATTTCTGTTGATTCTTATTGATGATTTCTACCTTTTTTTTTTTTTTTTGATACGCTTATGAAATTCCCACTAAGTTCCTTGTAGTTCTCACTAAGTTGTTTGAGCATCCTTATAACCATTACTTTGAACTCTGTATCTAATAAATTGCTTGCCTCCAATTCATTTAGTTACTGTTCTGGCGATTCCTCCTTTTCTTTCATTTGATGGTTGTTTCTTTGTTGCCTCATTTCAGTGGGTCCAGTCTTCCGGGGTTCCAGGTCAGGCTTACCTGGTCGCAGCAGCAGGTCTGTGTGTCCAGGGGCATTGGGTCCTGTGGGGTCTGGTCGTCCAGGGGCACCAGTTTAGGCATGCCGGGTTGTGGTGTCAGGCCCATGTGACCAGGGCATTGGGTTGCAGTGGCCTAGTTGCACCTTCCTGTCTGTGGCCTCAGAGCACTGGGTCATGGTCGCTTTGCACAGCCTCCTCCAGTGGAGGAACCTGCAGTTCCTCCAAAATGGTGCACTCTTCAAACTCAAGTGGTGAGAAGTGCCCTGTGGAGCATCTTGTGGTGGCCGCCAGCAGCTCCTCCTCCAGAAGCACCCAACCCCACCCACCTGGAGTTCCCACACCAACAGGCAGCTGCCCATGCACACTGTCACACACACTCACCCACTCACCCTCACTACAGTCCTGCCCAACACCATGTTAGATCTCCTATTATCTGTCTTTTTTATTCTTGCTATCCTAGTGGGTTCAATTGAAATCTCATTGTGACTTTGATTTGCATTTCCATAATGGTTGATGATGTTGAGCATGAGCATCTTTTCATGTGCTTATCGGCTATTTGTATTTCTTTTTTTTAATGTTTTCATTGATTTTTTGGGGGGGTGGGGGGAGAAAGAGATAGAAACATCAATGTGAGAGAGAAACATTGATTGGCTGCCTCCGGCACACCCGCCACTGGGGATTGACCCTATAACCTGGGCATGTACCCTAACCAGGAATCGAACTCTCAGTCCATGGGATGGCATTTAATCCACTGAGGCACACCAGCTGAACAACCATTTGTATTTCTTTGGAGAAATGTTTATTCAGATCTGCTCCTTATTTTTATTTAAAAAAATTTTTTAATCCTCACCCGAGGACATTTTTTCATTTTTTGTTCAGATAGGGAGGGAGAGAGAGAGAAACATCGACGTGAAAGGTACACATCGAGTGGCTGCCACCTGCACGACTCAACCAGGGCCAGGGACAAACTGCAACCGAGGCATGTGCCTTTAGCGGAAACTGAACCCAGGTCTCTCTGGACCACAGGCTGACGCTCTAACCGCTAAGCCAAACTGGCCAGGGCCTGCTTTTTATTTTTAAATTTTGTGTGTGTGTGTTTTGTTTTGTTGTGTTTTTGAGTTGTAAGAGTTCCTTATGTAGTCTGGCCACAAGTCCTTTATCAGATATATGATTTGCTGATATTTTCTCCCATTCTGTGAGTTGTCTTTTCGCTTTCTTGATGGTGACTTTGAAGCACAGAAGTTCTTAATTTTGATGAAGTCCCTTTGACCTGTTTCTTTCTTTTGTAGCTTGTGCTTTTGGTTTTATATCTTAGAAACCATTGCCAAGGTTTTGAAATTTTACTCCTATATTTTTCTCTAAGAGTTTTATAGTTTTAGTTCTTATATGTATATCTTTGATCTATTTGAGTTAAATTTTGTATATGATGTGGGTAAGGCATCGAACTTCATTCTTTTGCACGTGGATATACAGTTGGCCTAGCACCATTTGTGGAAAAGACTATTCTTTCCCATTGAAGGGTCTTGGCACCCCTGTCAAATCAGTTGGCCATGAATTTATTTCTTTTCTATTCTATTCATCTATGTGCCTATCCTTATGCCGGTACCATCCTGTCTTGATTACTATAGGTTTTTTGTAAGTTTTGAAATCTGCACATACGAGTCCTCTGACTTCGTTCTTTTTTTTTTGAGATTGTCTAGCTACACTGGCTCCCTTGAATTTCCATATGAATTTTAGGATCTGCTTATCGATTTCTGCAAGGAAACCAGTTGGGATTTTAATAGGGATTGCATTGAATAATTTTTTAAATTAAGTTTTTTAATTTGGTGTGTAAGGAGCACACATAACTGTTTTGGCTCTAGTTATCTTCAAAATTGTTAACGAATTTCTCTACTGTAGTCTTTTTTAGAGGCTTTTTATCAACTATAACTTTTATGTGTAGTTGGCAATTCTTGGACTCTTCTTTCCATTAAGTTATACTTCTGTGTTCCAGGACTGCACACTTCAAATTCTGTTTGGCTGTGGGATGCAGTCTCAAGCCAGTCTGTTTGTTCAAACCCAAATTGAGTGTCTTCCCATGTGTCCAGTCTTATGTCAGCTGTGGGTGCCTAAGCAGGGCAAGGGGTTCTGGAACAGCCAACACCATGGTCACAGGGTTTGGGCCGACTTACTTTGTGAACAGGGTTGGCTGCAGATGGTGTTTAAGCTGGGCAGTGATGGGCAGGCTAACTAGCCATTGGGTGGAGTAGGGGGGTGTTGGAGACTCATTTAGTGCTAAGGGAGGAGGATGAGGGTAGATAGGTACTAGGTGGTGGGGTTTGTGGGAAAGCAGAATAGGGAGGGCTGGGATTTGAGTAGGAAAGTAACTTGGGAGAACAAGGCAGCAGCCTGAACCATGTGGCAGAATGTCAAATGGCCTGCCTGTACTTGGCGTTTGTGTTTAAACAATGTCAACACTTTAGTTCATGTGTTTAGGGAAAGGAAACTGCTTTGAATCTTACCTCTTTTTTCTGTGTCCACCAGTATGACACCGTTCCTATTCAGTCCAGCGTGGTGTTATGTTCCTGCCCATCCCCATCAATGGTAAGGACCCAGACTGAGTCCGGCACGGCCCCTGTTGTTCCCAGTGGTGGTAGCAGGCAGGGCCCCACCATGGACAGCACTGCGGCTGAGTCCCGACCAAGTGCTAACTCACTGCAACATGCCGCACAGCCACCACCACAGCCTCGGAAGAAACGGCCTGAAGACTTCAAATTTGGAAAAATTCTTGGTGAAGGCTCTTTTTCAACAGTGAGTACATACTCCTTTTGTTGAATAATGGTATTTTCCTTGGATAAGCTGACCTTCCAGACTCAGAACTGGGAGACCCAGATACCAGGGTGATGTTCTTCCCTGTGGAGAAGGGTCTCAGTCCCCTGGGAGTTCCTCTCCTGTTGTGAACGGGATTTGGAGCCACCAAGTAGATCATGTGACTACAATATCTAAGCCATGATTTTGTACATGAAACCTTTAAAAGGCATCTTTTGATCTTATTTTTAAAATTTTTATTCATTTATTTTAATTATTTTAATTAATTTATTTTTGTTACAGATATTTCTCCTTTTTCCCCATTGACACCCTCCTCTCGATCCCCCCCTCCCCACCCAACTCATCCCCTATTTTTTTTTTAAATGGCAGTTCACTTTATTCTAACCAGGTAACATTCCATGTCCTTGTGTCACATTGGCAAGGCCCTAGGAAGCTTTTCTTTTCCTTAGATTAAATGTTAGTGTTGGTTTTAGTATCTTTTTAGAGTTTTGGGGGAAACATTTTAAAACCTTTATTTTGACACTTGCTAGAGTTATAGCCCAAGACCTTCTGGCCTCTAGATTCTGTGTCCTCGGTTTTATATTTATAAACAAATATTTTCATGACACTGTCAAGTCACACTCAGGGTAACTCTTTTTGCTACCCGAGTGAGTTGTGTTTGTTCTGTGGTAGTTTTCCTCTTACAGCAGAAGTTTTAAACCAGCCCCTTTGTTGAGGTGGCTGCCCCATGTGGCTATGGCAGTGCTGGGGGCTTGCTGCATGCTTGGTGGAGGCCTGAGTACCTGCTCCCCAGCTGGAGGGCACACTCTAAAGCTGTGCCTTCATAAAAAGATAATTCCCTGCTACCATAATCTCCAAGCTGGGTCCTGAGGCATTGTGGACACAGCAGGTTGGTGCTAGAGCTCCCTAATGCAGCAGGGTTCCTCAACAATGAGTCTTCTTGCCTGGCCTTTGTGAAGAAACCTTATGTGAAATTTGTTTCCTTTTCTCTTTTTACATTTATGAAATGCTTCAAAATACAAGGAACATGAAATATTATAGCTCACTCGTGTTTTTAACATTGTTTTAATTAATATTAATTTTTGCTCCTCTTACACTTGAATTTAGATTTTTTTTTTTTAATCCTCACCCGAGGACATTTTTTGATATTTTGTTCAGATAGAGTGAGAGAGAGAGAAACATCGACGTGAAAGGGACACATCAAGTGGCTGCCACCCACACGACCCAACCAGGGCCAGGGACAGACTGCAACCGAGGTACATGCCCTTAGCAGGGACCGAACCCGGGTCTCTCTGGACCGCAGGCCGACACTCTAACTGCTGAGCCAAACTGGCCAGGGCGAATTTAGATTTTTTAATTGGCAGTTTTGTTTAAATTATGAAAGAGTTGTGTTCTTAGAATAAAAACCTTCAACTGTGAGGATAGTTCCTGGTCCTTCTGATACTTACAGATGCTTTCAGGAGGAAGAAACTATTTTGAAGAGAACCTTGGTGTTTTGCAGCAGTTCAGTAAAAGAAGAATTCTTACTTTTCTCAACTTTACTTCATTGGACATTTATCTTGACTGGAAAATGAGGATTTATTTGTGAAATTACTCCATGTCTGGCTCCGTGGGGCTAATCATGACATCCAGATTAGTTCTTTCATCAGCCCAAGTGATGAGGAGTGATGTGTCATGCCTTGTTCTGTGGAAGAGGGGCACTCCCTGCCCTGTGTTCATAAGGAAAACTGCATATGAAATACTGAATTCACACAAGAGAAAGATGACATAACTATCTCTTTCAGAAGTTTTCATTAAATATTAGTATTCTTTAACAGTTCTTTTAACTTACATAGCTAGTACGTGTTCCCAAGAAGAAACTTAACAGTCTACACAGGCGCATTCCTCTGGAAAGATCTTTGAGATCTTTCCACTTGAATATGTACAGTCCAACCTCATTCCTAATGACTGTGGGGCATTTCACACAGTACTTTTCCAGGATTGCTTCTGTTGAGTCTGCTGAAGAATTTTATACCGGCATATAACTCACACTCGGGCCAGATGAATCCAGCTGTGATCTCCTGAGGTCTTCTCTGAAGGCCCAGGGATATCCCAGGAGTTGGGCAGGTTTTCATCTATTCTCTGGTCCTTGGGCCCTTCCCCCTGGATATATTTCAGGAGAGACATTTGTACCAGCTGGCAGTGGTGGCAGCCACCAGCACACCATCAAACTGGGCTCATCAGGCATCTGGAAGTTGGTGCTTAAGTTGCACCTAGGGTTTGCTAGTGTAGAAAGGCCTTTCCTATGTTGTATGATACCCCATTGGTGCTCTGTCCCCTAAGTAGTGTTTGAGCACCAGATTTGCGTATACCACAGAGAGGACACAGCTGGGAGTGTGGCTGTGGCCTTTGATGAGGAAACAGGACTCTAAGGAGGAACTGTCTGCAGGCCACATGTGATTTTGTTTCCTCTGCCCTTGATAGCAGGGATGGTATTTATGGTATCTAAGAACAGCATCAAATAAAATGCATGGTAACAATTATTTGAAAATGCCTAAACACAGGATGGCTTTTTGCAATAAACATATACTGAGGACATATTCATAAAGTTATTATTTTTTATTTTTTTCTTTATTGATTTTAGAGAGAAAGGAAGTAAGAGGGAGAGAGAGATAGAAACATCAATGAGAAGAACATCGATTGGCCGCCTCCTGCATATCCCCCACTGGAGATTGGGCCCACAACCTGGGCATGTGTCCTGATGGGGAGTTGAACTGGCGACCTTGGTCCATGGGTTGACACTCAACTGCTGAGCCACACCTGGACCGTAAAGTTATTTTTTTAAGACATTCCTAATATCCACTTGTGGAGGTTTTATTTACTGCTGCTTCCTACTTTTTGGGAGAGTGATACTGGTCTAGATGTTCCTGCGTGTATACCTCACTGAACAATGGGGACTATTGGCAGCTGATGAAGAACCTCCTGGAAACAGAGAGATATATGTGTTTGCTGTTAACTCTGGGAATGCATTAACTTGGTTATTGGCATTCAGTTATATTTGTTAGCACAAGACCAAAAATATTTAAATGTAATTTCAAATATTTAAACGTAATTTTATGGTGGAGGTGGGTTAGCCTATGTGATTGGTTGCAGGGTAGCTTTGAGACTCAATGCCCTGGTTACATTTGGTGTTTTTTCTCTTCTCTTTTCCCCTTTCTTCCTAACCAGGTTGTCCTGGCCCGAGAACTGGCAACCTCAAGGGAATATGCTAGTAAGTACTAACTCTAGCAAGCTGTGTCTGGAATGCAGGGACAGCACACCTCTGGGCACACAACCACCCAGCACTGCCCAGCGCTTGGGGGATTTCTGTGCTGATTTGAGGGGATAGAACACTGTTGGTCTGTCTGAGAGACCGTGAAGCCAGTAGCTGCATTATGTGAAAAATTTGAATTTATACCAGTTACCTCTATGAGTTGTGTCTTTAGTATTTTCTTACTATTTCAAATCGTGGTAACTCCCTTCTCTCTTACCTTAAGTTAAAATTTTAGAGAAACGTCACATTATCAAAGAGAACAAGGTCCCGTATGTAACCAGAGAGAGAGATGTGATGTCGCGCCTGGATCACCCCTTCTTTGTTAAACTTTACTTCACGTTTCAGGATGATGAAAAGCTGTGTATCCTTTGAACAGTCAAAGCGTTCTGAAATCACACAGTGACCCCTTATTATTTTGGCACCATGGCACCATTGTTGTTTTTTCAAGTAGCCCCTTCACCTGGAAAGGAAAAGGGCTGTATATTCTAAACGTAAAGGAATTCACAGCATGGCTGTGGCTCCCTGGGGTTACTTCAAAGGAGACCATCACAAACATTTTTTAGATTTTTTTTTTTATTGATAAGCATTATAGCTAAAGAATTGTTATTCTTTTAACCCCATTGCTTACATTTATTCAAAGGTTTCTGTATTCCTCTAACCAGCATCCTTGAGGTATCTACCTGGTGTCAGGTGGGAAATGAGAGAGGAAGAATGATCTTGGGCACCTGGGACTCCTAGAAAATGGGCACCTATCTGACCTCTGGCTCAGGCATGTGGGTTTAGTTGGAAGGGACATTTTTATCAGGCTCAGCCTTCAGATGAGAAGTCCAGGGAGTGACCTACAGGAACCCAAGTCCTTTCGCAATATACCTTGATGCTGTCCTCTCCCTGGGGTCTTCAGCCTCCCTCTTCCTGTTCCCTATGGCATCATCCTGGAGTCTGCTCTCATGGCCTGTTTTTACCTCTGATCACCCAGTGCCTCTGGCTCTCCATGGCTGTGCAGCTGCATCTCCAAAAGAGACGTCATACCCTCTGATTCTTTGCTTTATTTGGGGGCATCTTATGTTCCCTGACTTCTCCTCTAACTCTTATCTTTGCTTAGGGATCAGGGAGGCAGGGCGCCATGGCAGTGAGGTCAGGGTGGGCCACACGTGTATGTCATGCAGCTTATCTCTGGGCCTGCCCATCATGCAGCCAGGCTGACCAGTTTCTCCTCACTCCTCAGTCCCTTTTCTGCAGTTGTTCTTCCAAACCAAGACTTCCCTCCGCCCCTGTTTGCCCAGTGACTGTTCTCAATCCCATCAGATGTTCTTGGTTTCTACTTGACCTAGAGTAGCTGGACTGTCAGAGCTTGTTCAGGTTTAAACCTCAGTTTTGGCTCTGTTCTTTTTCTCCTTTCTTCAAGGTTTCCAGAGCCCATTTCGCTCACCACACCACTTTCAAAGTTGGTCCAGTGCCTCCCCCATCTTCCATCCCTACCAATTCAGGCTTCCATTCCTTTCCCTCCTCTCTACACAAAGATTATTCTGGGTTAAAACTTTGCTCAGTCCTATTCCCCCTTTAACACCATTTTCTGACTTTATCAACTGTCAGGTGAGTTTGTTCTTTTGTTTATTGAGAAGTCTTTGATACATGCTGGGTGATGGGTGATTGTAAATAAGATGTTTTTATGGACCTTAAATTTCCATTCAGGAGTTAGGTAACACATGTGATCAATACCTAAGGGACCAAGAGTAGTAAAGATAGGTAAGGGAGTATTAGATCCTGCTACTGTTTTAGTTCAGTGGTCTGAGTTGACAGTGTCAAGCTGAGACCTGAACAGAGTGAGGACAGGAGCACATATGTGTAGATGGGGCAAAAAGGCTGGGTTGGGGTTAGCTCTTTGAGTTTCAGAGGCCTGGTGAGAATTTTGGACTTCTTCTAAGTATCTGGGAGCCAGGGACGTCTCCAGCAAGGTGGCCGTTCCCTCTGGCTGCTGCTTCAGTAAGGCTCTTATAAGTGAACGGGGGAGGGAGAATGGAGTCAAGGTGGCTCTTGGATGTGGACCTCAGAGCCTGGGTGTGCAGTGGTATTGTAATTGAGCCAGAAGAGACTGGAGAGAGGCCAAACCAGGAGTGGATGTTGCATTAGCATTTAATACATATGTAGATGCTAACTACTGGAGGGTCAAGTGGGCTGCTGGGTGGCTGTCAGCACAGCACAGGGAGGAATCAGGATTGCCTTAGCAGGCTGACTAGCCATTGGAGAGGACACTCAGCAAGGGTAAAAGGTCCAAGGCCTGAGCCTGGGTTACCCCGACACATAGAGATCGGCACTAGGAAGGGACTCTTCTAGAAGGCTGGGGGTGGGTGTTGCTAGTGAGTTGAGAGGACAGAGACCTCGGGGCCACAGAAACACAGGACTCTGAAGGAGAGTCCTGCAGCCTGGCCAGATGCTGCTGAGTGGTCAAGTGCATGGGGTATATGGCCTGACCTGTGGATTGGCCCCTGTGCAAGTTGTTGACAATGGCAGTTTGGAAGTGGGAGAAAGATTTGAGAGAGAGGGGAGGAAGTGCAGATAGCGCACAGGGCAGGTTCTTCCTAGTAGATTTGCTGTAAAGAGGAGCAGAAGAGTAGCCTAGTAGCCAAGAGTATGTGGGGTGGGGAGGGGGTTCCTTGTTGGTGTTTTTTAGATACTGCAGAATGTTTGCTCTCTACCTGGCTCCAGCATCACTCTTGTCCCTACCTCTCTGCTGTCATGCCATGCAGCAGCCATTAGTGGCCTCCTGAGGGCATTGAATGGTCTTCTTCACGTCTGTTCTATATCTTTCTCACCTCTGAGGCCACTTTGACTCCTCACTCCTTGTGCTCCCTGGTACCCATACGACTGTGCCCTTGGGGCCTGGCTTTTTGTAGAGCCAATGGGACAATGTGTCTTGTTGGTTGGGGGCGCTCCAACAGATCGTACACACTTGGCTTTATCTTCTCCCAGGGTCATGTGAACTGGGATTAGTTTGCTCAGAGTCTAGATGAGTGAGCTTGCTGTCTAATTTCAGATGGGATTGGCCACAGCAATGCAGGTGGAGGGAACTCTAGGTCTTTGTCTAGCCATAACTGTTGCTCTTAAATTTTAAGGCAAATTTCAATGCCTGTGAAGGCTGTGAGGGATTGTTTTACCTCAGACAGAAGTGAAACCAAGGACTTCTGCCCCAAGTTAAAATCCTTAGTGGCATACACTGTATTAAGAGAGAAAGAAAAGGAAACTACCTGAAGAGAAAGCCCCGATATGCACACCACACTCCCTTTAGCTATAATTTACACATTGAGGAGACACTGGAGTGACTGCAGGGGCAAACTCCTTTCAGGACAGGGGAGGCAGAGCCTGGCGACATCCCTGTTGCAACCTGGAAACTGGGGCTCTGGAGGAGGGGTCAAAACACCGCTGAGCTCAAGCCCACCTTTCCTCCCAGGCTGCAGTGTTGGGCTGAGCACTGAATCCATGGTGGCAGCAAGGATGCCTTTCTTTCCTGCAGGGATGAAGTTTGAGGGGTTTCAGAGGCTGTTACTGGCTAGCTTACATTCTACCTCCACCCCCCACCTACTCTTTGTGTGTCCCCTCTTGTAGCTTGGGGATAGGAGCAGTGTACCTAGGCCTCAGGAGGCGGGGCTCCAGTCCTATTCCTCCTTGGCTTTGTGACCTTGAGTCAGTTGAGTTGCTTAACCTCTCTGAGCCAGGTTCCTCTGCAAAGTGCAGGCTTTGGGCTCACCAATCTCTGCTACAGTCCTGATCTGTGCTCATCCTACCTGGAATTTACCCACTTCATGCGCTTAGAACAGACTTTTCCTCAGTGACCAAGGGCATTGGCTTTACTGAGGAAGGTAGGATGGGAAATGGACCAATGAGGTCTGAAAAAATGCTTTTGGAGGTTGAGAAATGTGTGTAGTTGGAGGGAATATGGGCTTGGAGCTGTGATCCTCAGTATCTGTCATATTCAAAACTTGCCAATCACCTTAGCTTAACAGCTGTGCAGGACCTAGAAGTGTCTCTCACATAGGAAACGAGAACTCAGAGAATGGTCAGATAAGGGGCAGAACCCGTGAAGCAGGAAGAGGTGCTCTGCTGGTGGCTGTTGCCAAGCCTCTGTGAGCTGCAGGCTCCTGGGAGACAGCACTCCTAACTGGTGAAGTGGTGAAGCTTCTCGGCTAGTCCAGGTGGGGCCACCTGCCCAGGGCAGCACTGAACTCCTGCTTGGGGTCAGGCAGGCCAGAGACTGTATGTAGCCTTCCCTGTGGAGAGGACAGAGCAGGACAAGGAGGGAAGGGGGCCTGGCCAAAGCCCTTTGCATTCCCTAGAAGTAAGATTTGTTTTTTGTTTTTGTCTGAGATTCCATTTAAACATCCTAGTTGTTAGAGGGGTTGGGTGGCCACAGAGGGCTGGATCCAGGGCAGGTTTGGGCAGCCTTGGTGGCCGGTCCCTTCCTCCTGGGCTTGCCCTCACTCTACGGCAGCTTCAGGCTCCTTTCTTGGTGGGAGATGTTAGTGCCTTGGCAAACAGAAGCAAGATGGAACACCCTGAGCACGGGCCAACCCCTTCCTGTCCCTAGCTGCCACGGAGCAGCGAAGTACCTGTAGATTTCCGTTAATAGGTGCAAATGTTTGGTGCTTGTAGGAGGAAGCAGTTATTTGGGATCCATTTATTTTTGCAACCATTAGTCCTCTTTTGAAAATGGAGAGTACAAATAAAACAGTCACACTGTAGTGGGTGTCCAAAGGAAAGATGACTGTGTTTCTTGAGTCTCTCCCCAATGGGTGCCCAATAAATAGATTGAATCAAGAAGTTAATAAAATGGCATTTCTCTTACAAAACTTGTTACTTTATACATGGAAAAGAGTTTTCATATGCAAAACCTTTATGTAAATTGACTCAGCACAGCATATGGAATGCAGCTGGTGCTCAGTAAATGTGTACACATTGTTTAGGTGTGGAGACTGGATTGTGATGGGGACCCCCCCCTGCCCCCACCATACACACCTTGGCTGAAGCCTGCAGAGAGGCATTTGATTGCCATCTCTAGCAGCCTCCCTTCACTGGGGCCACATGTGTCTCCTGGGGCCAGTGGGGTCCAGAAGGATCCCTCGGGCTGAGAGACTTATGTCATTGTGTTCTTGGTGAGAAACTTACCTTGGAGACTTGCCCTGAAGCTGGGGTCTGGGATTCACATCGGCCGTGGGTCTGACCATGACAGAGTCTGACTCACAGAGGGGCAGCAGTCTTGGGCCACAGGTACCTTCAGTTTTCCTTAATTTAAAAAATTGCTATTGGGTTATTAAGGTTAGTTTTTTTTAAAATGACTTTCACATTCTTCCTTAACTATGCAATATTTAGATTTTGGCCTTAGTTATGCCAAAAACGGAGAACTACTTAAATACATTCGCAAAATTGGTTCATTCGATGAGACGTGCACCCGATTTTACACAGCTGAGATGGTGTCTGCTCTAGAGTACTTGCACGGCAGGGGCATCATTCACAGGTACCAAGCTGAGGACTGGGGCTCTGCTCACAAGGTTGGGGGCAGCTCTGGTTTATTTAATGGAGGGTGGGGATGCCTGATGTGAGAACTAAGAAGAGTTCACATCACCCTGACATTGAGAGCCTCGCAGATTTTCAACTACCAGATGAAATTCCTCCTGTCTTTTTTACCAGGCTAACGGTTTTCTTACCCATCTTGACTGCTGCTTTTATTTTGTCACTTGTGGCTTTTGTCTGTACTTCTTCTGGTCCTTTTTTCCATGAATTTCTGATAAAGTCAAATTGAAAGTATTCAAATAAGCTCTTTTTTAAATTGAGCATTTTTAAAATTTTTATTTGGGGGTGAGAGGGAGGGAGGGAGAGGGAGAAGAAGGGAGAGGGAGAGGGAGAGAAGGAGAGAGAGATTTGTTGCTCTACTTATTTATGCATTCATTGGTTGCTTCTTGTATGCGCCCTGACCTGGATTGCACCTGCAACCATATTGAGATGGTGCTCTAACCAACTGAGCTACCCGGCCAGGGCTTTAATATTGCTTTTTATAAATGGACATACATCACTGTATAAATTAAGTTGTACAGCATGATGGTTTGATTTACATATATTGTAGAGTGATTGCAACAATAAGTTTAAAAGCACTTTATTTTAAAATAAAAAAATGATAAATTATACTTCAGTAAAATAATAGATGCAGTTATGAAGTAATGTAGTTTGATTGTCTTCATTGTATGCAATTGATATTTGTTCATTGTGAACTTTAGACTTATATTCTTGGTTGTTAGTCTGTAACGGTTGTAAATATTAACCAGTTCACTTTGTTTTTGGCAAAATTTAGAGTATGAAATAATGTTGCTGTTTTAAATATTTATGTCAAATATTAAAAATCTGCTTTCACAGGGACCTGAAACCAGAAAACATTTTGTTAAATGAAGATATGCACATCCAGATCACAGATTTTGGAACAGCAAAAGTATTATCCCCAGAGAGTAAACAAGGTATGTGAGTGTTTTATTTCCATCTGATCCTGCTTAGTGTTTAGATCAAGAACAACCTCTTAGCAATGCGGTGAATTACATTGTGTTCATGTAGTGACAGATGTTGGTATTATCTTTGTTATTGTAAAATAGATGCTTGAGCTTTCACATGGAAAGCCTATTCTAACGGGTGGAGGGAGAGGCTTCCTAGGCCACCTGTGGTTGGTCTGCTCTGCCTTGAGTGGGGGGTGCTGGGTCACCAGGCTCTCTCTGCATGTTGGCACAGGTCCTCTTGAGCACCCTTGAGTGCCCTGTAGCTCACCCTTCCTAGTCTTAGAAGGTGCTGTGGTGTCACATTTGTTCCTGGTCTCCCATGCAAGGGCATGGGGTCAATGTGGTCAGCTCTCAGCTCTTCCTGTTGGCACTACAATTTGTAACTGGGGGGTGGAAGGGTACTATCTCTCTATCCCAGTGCCCACCAGCTTTCTGTCTTTATCCCTGCCTCCTGTGTGCAGTTGCCAGTGACGGCCCAGGCACACCCCATTATAGTGAGGTTCTACAGACTCATAGAACCAGGGGTTGATTTTTACTTGCTGGTCAAAGGCATGTTTCTGATTGCACACTTTTCTAATCACTTTTCCCCTAGGGTGAGTCCTAGCATTGGATTGTGTATTGTGACAGCTTTATCACCCTAGGAGGAGTTGCTAACTTGGGCCAGAGAAGTGTCCTGGGTGTCTTAGCTAGCCAGAGGGCATCTCAACAGGGGTTCCTTGCTGCCCTTCAGGTGTTTGTTGGATGGAAATCAATCAAACTCAGGAATTATAAAGAATGGCAATTTTACTTTTGAAAATGGTTGTCAAGTGTTGGTGTAGAAAGAAGATAAAGTGCTTATGGTGAGGTTTGGGGGAGGCTGAGGGCCACTGTGCAAGTTAATGAAAATGAACTTTGGGTCTTGGGACAGTTGTGACTATCAGAGTTACCCTGACCTAAGAGGCTGTTGCAGGGACCTCAACAGAGTGCACGAATCTCTGCCTTGAGAGGAGGACCTTGGTGAAAAGCACTTGGGCTAATGGATATGTTTGGTTGAATATAGGGTTTGTTGGAGAAAGAAAGATTTATACTAAAGCATCCACTTTGTTATAGCTGCTCTCTTGTGGAAAAGGAAAACTATGAGCACTGCATAGCGGTGGGGAGGAACTTGGCTTTTCAGAAAGCCCTCTAGCTCACCTGGGCTGGCCTCCTCTGTTTTGGGCTTGAATTGCGGCTGGATTAACAGCATGTTAGGCAGCCACTGGGCTGACGCCCGCAGTTTACTCATCCCAGCCAAGTGTGGGCAGACACACAAACCTGTGCTGCTGGGAAGTACCTGGTGAGCCTGGTTGGGCATCCATGGGTTTCCTTCTGCAAAGTACCTTATCTTTCCTTTCCAGGTTTTTTTCCAGCCCCATGTTTTCAAACAGCTTCTGTTAAGATTCAGTTAATGCTTTAATCTCTGCATCTTGGATTTGGGAACTTCTCTGAGAATCCTAAAGCACCACACTTCTGAGGCTGAAATAAAACATGTTTTATTTCAGCAAGTCTTAGTCCTGGCCTCACTCGCCTGTCTTTTGTAGCTCCCTTTACCTCCTTCCCACAGAGGGCGTCAGAGGATGGGTGGCCTCCCACCAGGAGATGCTCAAAGCCAAGGAAATCCTGCTGGCACTTGTGAGATGCCCCAAAACCTTGATCTATTTGAGCCATGCCTATTGCATAGTAACATTTTATTGGCCAGTAATCATGTTTTTATGGACATGGTATAACCCATAACCATAGCATTGTCCACGACAGAAGTGAACCCAATAGGAATTGCTATATCCCTAAATGTTCTTGTTAGGCTGCTTATCACCTGGTTGTGATTTCTGCCATCTCCCCAGTCAGCCTTGGGAACCACCCATCTCAGGGTCTGCATTGTGCTTTCTCCCTTCATGTAGATTTCCTTCAGAATCTGCTGTTTGGCACAAGCTAGTCCTGTTGCCCTTATAATTGAAAAATTATAAGAATTTAAATGCATTGGTGAAATAGTAAAATAAGCTTGCTTTTCTTTTTTTATGGAAGCAGGAGGCTAGAAGTCCTTAATTGTAAACGAGGGAGAATTGCTTGTATCTATAGATGAGTTGGATCTTTTTTTTTTTTTCATTCCTAGAGGAAAAGGAAGAAACATATATAATTTTGTGATTGTTTCATTTTAGTGACTTCACTCTCATTTTCTGTTTGAAGTACTTTAGAATTTATTTCTGCATTAGCTTTAAGAAAAAAAAAAAACTTTTGTGCAGAGATGATTTCCCAAAAAACACCTTAAAGCTTCCAGAAGGAAAGTGTTGGTGGAAACTCAGATTCTTTTTCTCCTTTATTGATTTTTTTAGAGAGGGAGAGAGAGAGAAAAATATCAGTGAGAGAAAACATCAGTTGGTCGCCTCCTGCATGCCACTCTCTGGGAATTTGGCCCAGAACCTGGACATGTGTCCTGACTGGGAATCGAATTGGTAACCTCTTGGTGCATGGGTTGATGCTCACCCACTGAGCCACACCGGCTGGACAGGAAACTCAGATTTTTTAGCTGTGCAGTAAGCATGTTCACCTTCCTCCTAGCAAGAGGCAGGTTGTCTCTGTTCACAGACCTTTGTCCCAGTGGACTGCTCCTAGAAAGGATGAGTCGTGCATCTCTCTCTCACTGCCGCCTGTTGGGTCGGAGTGGCAGGGGTGGGAGACAGCAGGGGCTATTGAGTTCATGTGGGATTGATGAGCAACTTCCAGCACAAAGGACTTATAATTTCTGACCTTCACATGGGTCCCACAGACGTTTCTGTTGAGGACAGCTTAATCATGTGGAGTAAACCCCTTGTCTGTGGCTGTGTCCCTGGCCTTTGCCCTGTTTGCTTGGGGGCCCTGGAAGTTGAGACTTGGGGTTTGTGTCTCAAAACATGTGTCCTGAACTGTAGGTGTTTCTGGTATACAGCCAGGTGTGGAGGCTTCACTCACCAAACAGGAGGGGTGGGTCTGCTGGTGTGGGGTGGGGGCCAGTTGAAGCCAGGGGATGGAGGAGGAAGGCTTCAGAGCCAAAATCATTCTATCACTCCAGCTGCACCCTCTCCATATGGCCCCTCTGTGGATGGCGAAAGTTCCTACATTTGAGCTTAGCTAATTTGTCTCTTAAATTTTTTTTTCCTTTATTGGTTTTAGAGAGAGGAAGGGAGAGGGAGAGAGAGATAGAAACGTTGATGAGAGAGAACATCAATTGGCTACCTCCTGTATGCCCCCCACTGGGGATTTGGCCCGCAACCTGGGCACGCGCCCTGACCAGGAATTGAACTAGCGACCTCTTGGTTCATGGGTCAATGGTCGACCACTGAGCCACACTGGCCGGGCTCTTATATTTCTTTTCATCTGTGGCGTGCACCCCCCATTCTTTTCCCTTGCAGTTTGTTGAAGAAACTAGGTCGTTGGTGTTACAAAGTTTCCTGATTGCATCTCTGTGGAGTCATGTAACATGCTCCTCCTCTCAGTACATCCTGTAAATTGGCTGCTGGAGCTGGCCACTTTGATCAAATTCAGATTCAGTCCTCACACTAAAGTCTGGTGGTGGTGCCCTCTTTATTAAGAAGCATTTGACATTCATTCATTTCTCCCTCTGTGATGTCAACAGTCCTTTGAAACTATCGTGGCTTAGATCCATTAATTCAGTAGAGAATACAGAATGATTATAGTCTAATTCTTTCATTCATGAGATGGAATTCTTCTTTAAAGAGAAACTTCCCCATAGCAACTATTTGCTTAACTAGTAGTATTGATTTTGGAGGAAAAACAGGATAAATGCTTGTTCTTTCCCCTTTATTTGCTACTTTTGAAAACCATGAGTTTTAAATTAGATCACATCAGTTTGGGAGTGCAGATGCCCCTCAAGTTGTTCACTATCATCCTCCAATGTTGACCAAGTAATAAAAAACGTTATTACTCCTGACCAGGAATAATTCCTGGGTTGCAGGTTCAATCCTAACCCTGGTTGAGGCACATGCAGGAAGCAACCAATTGATGTGTGTCTCTTATATCAATGTTTCTCTCTCTCTCTCCACTACACCTCCCTTCCTTGCACTCTCTCTAAAAATCAGTGGAAAAAATATCCTCGGGTGAGGATTAACAAAAATAAAAATAAAAAACATTATTACCCCTGCCTCACCCACATCATACACAAAAGTTAACTCAGAGGTTAACTTGGATAGATTGGAGGTCTGAATGTAGGATCTAAAACTATTAACACTCTTGGGCCCTGGCCGGTTTGGCTCAGCGGTTAGAGCGTCCACCTGCGGTCCGGAGAGACCCGGGTTCGGTTCCCGCTAAGGGCATGTGCCTCGGTTGCAGTTTGTCCCCGGCCCTGGTTGGTCGTGCGGGTGGCAGCCACTCGATGTGTCCCTTTCACATCGATGTTTCCCTCTCTCTCTCTCTTCCTCTCTCTCCCTCCCACTCTGTCTGTACAAAAAAAAAAAAAATAAAACTATTAACACTCTTGGGAGTAAGCATAGGAGTAAATCTTCATGACTTTGGGTTAGGAAATGGTTTCTTAGATACAATACCAAAGGCATAAACAACAGAAAAAAAAAAAAAAAGATAAATTAGACCACATCAAGTTTAAAAACTTTTGTGCCGTGATACTATTAAGAAAGTAAAATGAACCCACTGAATAGGAAATAAAAGTATTTTTAAATCAGATATCTGATAAGGGACTTGTATCCAGAATACATTAAGAACTCATATTTGAAAAAAAAAATTTACAAAATGTACAAAGGGTCTAAATAGACATTTCTCCAAAGAAGATAAACAAATTTCCAATAAACACATGGAAAGGTATTCAATGTCATGAGGGAAATGCAAATCAAAACCTCTATGAGATACCACTTCATACCCACTAGGATGGCTAGGATAAAAGATAAATAGCCTGGCCGGTGTGGCTCAGTGTTTGAGCATTGATCCACACACCAAGAGGTCGCCGGTTCGATTCCCGGTCAGGGCACATGCCCAGGTTGTGGGCCTGATCCCCAGTGAGGGGCATGCAGGAGGTGGCTTCTCGGTGTTCTCTTATTGATGTTTCTACCTCTCTCCCTCTTCCTTCCTTTCTCTTTAAAATCAATAAAGAAAAAAACCATTTTTATTTATTTATTTATTTATTTATTTTTTATCCTCACCCGAGGGCATTTTTCCATTTTTTGTTCAGGTAGAGTGGGAGGGAAAGAGAGGAACAGAGAGAGAGAGAGAGAGAAACATCGATGTGAAAGGAACACATCGAGTGGCTGCCACCCGCACGACTGACCAGAGCCGGGGATAAACTGCAACCGAGGTACACGCCCTTAGCGGGAACCGAACCCGGGTCTCTCAGGACCGCAGGTCGACGCTTTAACCGCTGAGCCAAACCGGCCAGGGCAAAAAAAACAATTTTTTAAAAAAGGTAAGTAGTAGCAAGAATGTGGAGAAATGAAATCCTCATACTCTGCAGGTGGAAATGTCAGGTGGTGCAATCACTTTGGGAAACAGTCTGGCAGTTCCTCAAAGTTTAAACATAGTTACCTTATAACTCAGCAATTCTACACCTAGGTGTATATCCAAGAGAATTGAAAACATGTTCACATAAAAAGTTGTGTAGGAATGTTCATAGCAGCTTTATTCCTAATAGTCAAAAAGTGGAAACAACTCAAGTGTCCATTAACTGATGAAGGATATAATGTGGTCTATTCATACAATGGAATATTATTCAGCCATGAAAAGGAATAAAGTTCTGATGAATGCTACAATGTGGATGAACCTTGAAAACACTGTGCTCAGTGAAAGCCAGCTGGGATTTGGGTTGTGATTGTGTTGAATGTAAAGATCAGTTTGGGAGTGCAGATGCCCCTCAAGTTGTGATGTCGTTATGTCCTGATAAACCCATTGTAAGTTGAAAATATCGGAAGTCAGAAATACCTTTAATACACCTAACCTAGTGAACATCATAGCTTAGCCTAGCATACCTTAAATGTGCTCAGAATATAATATCCAAAAATGTTGGCAACACAGTACACTGTAGAGGATCGATTGTTTACCTTTGTGATTGTGTGCCTGACTGAGAGCTGTGGCTCACTGCCCAGTGTCCCACATATGACTTGTCTGGGAAAAGACCAAAATTCAAAGTACAGTGTTGTGCCATTGTGAAGTAAAATATCATAAACCAAACCACTGTAACTCAAACCATTGTAAATCAGGGACTGTCTCTATTGCCATCTTAACGATATTAAGTTCTGATCCTTCAACATGGATGTCTGTATTTATTTAGATCTTTTGTAATTTATTTTTAAAATCTTGTGTAGTTTTCAGTGTATAAGCTTTGCACTTTTATGAAATTTATTTCTAAGTATTTTGGAGGCTATTATAAATGGAATTTTCTTACTTTTATTTTCAGATTGTTCATTGCAAGTGTATAGAAATACAGTTGAGCCCAGCCAAAGTGGCTCAGTTGATTGAGTGTTGTTACCCTGTGCCGATTCAATCTCCTGTCAGGGCACAAACCTGGGTTGCGTGTTTGATCCCCAGTTGGGGCATGTATGGAAGGCAACCGATTGATGTTTCTCTATCACATCAATGTTTCTCTTTCTCTCTCTAAGCATGTCCTCAGGTGAGGATTTAAAAAAAAAAAAGAAAAGAAATACAGATGATGTTTATATACAAGATCATGTCATCTGTGATTACAGGGCATGTACCTCGATTTCTAATGTGGATTCCTTTTATTTCATTTTCTTGCCTAATTGTCATGGTAGACCCTCCACTACAATGTTGAATAGACATGGCAAGAGTAGCATCCTTGTCTTGTTCCTTACCTTAGGGGAAGAGCTTTCAATCTTTCATTATTGAGTAAAGGTTGGCTTTGGCTTTTTCTTTTTCTAAACATTTTAAAAATATATATTTTTATTGATTTCAGAGAGAGGAAGGGAGAGAGAGAGAGAAACATCAATGAGAGAGAAACATTGATTATCTGCCTCCTGCATACCCCCTACTGAGTATCAAGCCATGCCCTAACTGGAAATCGAATTGGCTTCCTTCTCATGCTTGGGACAATTCTCAACCAACTGAGCCACACCAGCCATAGTTTTGGCTTTTTCATAGATGCCATTATCAGATTGAGGAGGTTCCCTTCTGTTCTGTTTTATGTATTTTTATTATGAAAGAACGTTGAGCCCTGGCTGGTTTGGCTCAGTGGTTAGAGTGTCAGCCTGCAGTCTGGAGAGACCAGGGTTTGGTTCCTGCTAAGGGCACATACCTTGGTTGCAGTTTATCCCCGGCCCTGGTTAGCTTGTGCGGGTGGCAGCCACTCAATGTGTCCCTTTCACATTGATGTTTCTCTCTTTCTCTCTTCCTCCCGCTCTATCTGAACAAAAAATGGAAAAATGTCCTCGGGTGAAAATTAAAAAAAAAAAGGAACGTTGAATTTTTGTTAGATGCTTTTTCTGCGTCTGTTGAGGTGATGATATGATTTTTGTCCTTTATTCTAATGATATAGTGTATTTGACATTGATTGATTCCTGTATGTTGAATCACCCTTGCATTTCTGGGATAAATCTCACTTGCAGACTCTTTATTTTAAAAAAAATATTTTTATTGTGTTTAGAGAGAGGGGAAGGGGGGGGGTATTGATTGTCTACCTCCTGCATGTCCCCTACTGGGGATCAAGTCCACAACCTGGGCATGTACCCTGACCTAGAATTGAACTGGCAACCTTTCAGTGCATGGAATGATGCCCAACCAACTGAGCCACACTGGCTAGGGCTAGACTCCTTTTTATGTGTTTCAGTATTCCATTTTCTTGTCTTCTGTCCAAGAGGTGACCGTATTTTGTGAATGTTTGCTGTGTTTCATGTGTGGGTTTGTGGGTAAAACATTAGCAGTCTGTGCTTTTGGCTTGAAGAGAGTTTGGGTGGCTCCTAACCTCAGGAACACTTCTTCAGGTCCCACCTTTCCCACTGGCACCTCAGAGTCTGACTTATAGATCTGTGGTGGCCAGTGTGGTCCATAGCCCAGTATGCTGATCGCTTTCTTTGAACCACTTTGAGGCTGGAGACAACAACCCAGCCCAGTACCCTTTTCCTTTCCCCTGACCATGTGTCCTGCAGGTAGGGGTTCAGTGGCATAGAGGAGGCTGTGTTGACCAGTGGTGGGTTCTGGGCGTGGTTTTCCAATAGCTGGAGAAGTTTGACCTTTGGCTTGTCTCTGAGCTTCCAGGGGGAGGTGGCTAGATTACCTCTATGGTTTTCTAATGCTCTCTCTGGGGCTTTTACCCTGGTGTCACAGATAGAAGCCAGCCAGCCCTGAGACTGGAGAGCAGGAAATTATTGATTTTCATTAACCCTTCAGTGAAATCAAACATTTGCTTCCATCATGAAGGTAGGCAGCAAACGTCTATATGCTAGTTACACAGTGCCAGCCTGGAGGGTCATGGGAGACAGGTTGCTGTGAGTGAAATGTGCGGCCACTCTCCTTAGAGAATCTATTTGATCTCAGGTGGTAGGTGGTTCTGACGATGGAATTCCTGATCCTTCATCCTCTGAGGGTCATGGGGGAAAGGCCAAGAGCAGCTGTGTGGTCCCCAGTGCCAGAGTAGATCCCATGGAGGATGCCTCAGGAGCAATGTGGTGGGGCAGGCAGATTATACCCATGGTTCTTTGTCAGGGATGTTTGGTTATTGATGAGGTCCCCAAGGTGTCCTTGAGGGTCACTGGGGTAAAATGGGTGTCAGTGCCTCCTCTCTCTGGTGATGGGTGGGTCCAGAGGGTCCCACTGTCACCCAACCCAGGTCTGCAGTTGAACTTTGTGTCACACAGTCCAGTGCTAGAGGCAGCAGGATATTGTGGAGGGTCCCTAGCCAAGATGCATGAGTCTCATTCCCTTTATAGCCCCTGACCTCCCTGAGCAGTTTGTTGCATGCAGCCTGCAGGAGATCCAGTCCTTTCCTGCATTGTGTACATGTTCATTGTGTGCCTGCTACATGTCCCAGGCTGTTTTAGGCACCACAGGCTCCTCAAGACACTCCAGCTGACAGAATGCTGGGTGAGTGCTACACTAGTGTCAGTGAGAAGGCACCAAGAGAACATGAAGTAGGGAGGGGGTCAAGAAGAGCTGTCCTGGTGGTCAAGGCAATTATCACTGAGCAGGTGACCTTTGAGCCAGCCCTGAGAGGAGAATGGGGTGTGGGGGGTGGGCCCTGGACAAGTAAGGCTCTCAGGATTGTACAGTCTGATTCCAAGTGACCAGTGCTGTGCTGGCAAAAAGCTCCAGTTTATGCCCATGTCAACCATGACGTCCTGATAGATGAACACCCACAATTGTAAGTGCTTTGTATCTCAGCATGACCATTTTCCTCTTCTCATCAGCCAGGGCCAACTCATTTGTAGGAACAGCCCAGTATGTTTCTCCAGAGCTGCTCACTGAGAAGTCGGCCTGTAAAAGGTAACCTGATTTTTTCTTGTTTTTTTTTTTAATCCATTTTTATTTCTGATTCATAATTCTCTTTTCTCTAAGGTAGCTAATACAGTTTTTCATGTGAAATTAATAATCAAGAGAGTGCCTTTCATGGCCTTTATATAGCTAAGCCTACTTTGGAAGAAGTTGCATTTTTGCCTTTTAACCAGTACCTTTCCTTTGATAACCAATATGCTACTTTATTGTTACACTTCATACTGTCTGGGTGGTTGTTGCTTTATACTTTGAGATTGGATCTTGTTCCCTTAGAACAATTGTTCTCAACCTTTCTAATGCTGTGACCCTTTAATACAGTTCCTCATGTTGTGGTGACCCCCAACCATAAAATTATTTTTGTCACCACTTCATAGCTGTAATTTTGGTGCTGTTATGAATCACCATTGGAAACATATGTTTTCCAGTGGTCTTAGGCGACCCCTGTGAAAGGGTTATTCGACCCTCAAAGGGGTCGCGACCCACAGGGTGAGAACTGCTACCTTAGAACAACTATTCAGTGAGAAGTGTGGTAGGCAGGTTTGTATTATTTAATGAGGCTTCTTGCATCTTTTGAAGCCAAGGATCCTTGGTGCTGCCTCCAGCTCTGGCATACTGGCATTGCTGGCAGCTGCAGGTCAGCTGTTTAGCATTATGGACTCTGAAGATTGTGGGAAGAGGCCCAGAGGGTAGCATGTGTGGGAGGAGATGGAGCCAGTTTCCTGGCAGGGGCCCAGCCAGCACGAGCCAACCCTGCTTGGTGCTCAGACCTGGGACAGATCTGGCAGTGGCTGCAGGATTGAAAGCCTTGGTGGGTGCAGAGTAAATTAAGGGCTAGAGAACCCTGAGGCGGGGGTTCTGCTCACAAGAGCAGAATTCTGAAGAGTGGAGAAGGGTCAGCATCAGGGCAGCTGGGCAGTGAAGGAAAAGAAGGTGGGAGCATTGATGGCCAAGAGTGGGGAGAAGTCTGGGGAGCTGTCAGGTAGTCATGAGACAGGTGGAAGACTGAGAGGTGGCAATAGAATCTGGGGTTTCAGAGTTTGGGGAGCGGTTCCAGGTGGCAACATATTTTGTGGTTAAAGCTTTTCCTTGGATTCTTCCTGCCCGGGGCCAGCCAGACATGTTGTCTGCTGGCACATTTCCCTTGAGTTGACAGAGGGTCATAGGGTCAGTGACCTGGATTGGTAGGCTGCAAGGGGCAGCCTTCCTAGAATGACAGAGTGACAGTGCCAGAGCCTGCAGAGGAAAGAGTAGTTCTAAAGACAGCAACTCTGTGTTCTGAGCATGACAGCTTTTTTTTTTTTTTTTTAAATCCTCACCCGAGGATATTTTTTTCATTTTAGTTCAGATAGAGTGGGAGGGAGGGAGAGAGGGAGGGAGGAAAACATTGATGCAAGAGAGACACATCAGCTGGTTGCCTCTTGCATGACTCCTATCAGGGCTGGGATGAACTGCAACCGAGGTACGTGCCCTTGACTGGGATTGAACCTGCGACTCATTGATCCACGGGCCAGCACTCTAACTGCTGAGTCAAACCAGCCAGGGCTGAGCATGACAACTTTTAAAAAACTCTTTAAGCCCTGGCCAGTTGGCTCAGTGATTAAATCATCAGCCTATAGACTGAAGGGTTGCAGGTTCGATCCCCAGCCCTGATCGGGGTTGTGTGGGAGGAAACTAACCGATGTGTCTCTATCTCATTGACGTTTCTCTCTCCCTCCCTCCCTCCTACTCTTTTTTTTTTTTTTTTTTTATCCTCACCCGAGGACATTTTTCCATTTTTTGTTCAGAGTGGGAGAGAGAGAGAGAGAGAAACATCGAAGTGAAAGGGACACATCGAGTGGCTGCCACCCGCACGACCAACCAGGGCCAGGGACAAACTGCAACCGAGGTACACGCCCTTAGCGGGAACCGAATCCGGGTCTCTCTGGACCACAGGCCAATGCTCTAACCGTGGAGCCAAACTGGCCAGGGCTATCTTAAAAATAAACAAACAAACAAACAAACTCTTTAAGGGGTAGAGCCATGGGACAGCACATGATGAAGGATAGAGGATGCTCTGAAAGATTAAACTTGGGTCTTCCAGGCTCTTTGTTTTTGAGCTCTTACTGAGGGCCAGATGCTATTGTAGGTCAGGGCTTCCTAGGTGGGTCAGTTCTCCCTGGGGCCTTTTGGCTATGTGTGCTCACAGTTTTGGTGTTACAACTTGGGGAGAGTTGGGAAGGAGTGCTATTGGCATCCAGTGGATGGAGGCCATGGGTGCTGCTCAGCATCCCGCAGTGCAGAGATGTACCCACAGCGAGAATGATTGGCCTCGGATGTCTACACAGTACCAAGTGGTGCATCTCATTAGCACTGATCAGGGAAGGTCTCCAGGCTCTATTGAATGCGATAAGGAAGATCCAGAATGACCACCTCCTGTGTGAAAACGGGAGGGAGAATGTCTGCCCAGATCCGTTTTTTCATGCATTTACAATTCTAGAAGGATATACAAGGAGTGGATAACACTGGTTGTGATGGTGAGGGAACAAGGTTGTGAGGGAGATATCAATGTATATCCTTTTATGCTTTTTAATTTTTTAACATTATATTCAAAAATAGTTTAGATTTTTTTATGATTTTAAAAGTGATACATATTCATTGAAAAGAATTCTTAGAAAATATGGAGAATAAAAACACAAAAACACTCAGAATCTCTAGCCCACTTACAGTCACAGATAATGAGTTGGTATATCTTACCAGTTATTTTTCTCTATAGGTTTTATATATGTTTATGTAATTTTTATACAACTTGGAGTCATACTGAATAACCAGCTTTGAATAGTTATTAAATAACTATTAAATATGTAGTGGTTATTATCTAATTATTAAATATATAATTGTTCATTATATAATTATTGCAGTTATATAATGAACATTCCCCGATGTCACTAAAATTATTTGCAGTCATCTTTAACAACTGTATGGTTTTCTAGCATATGATTTACTGTTGTTTATTAAACTCTTCCTTTGTCATTGGATATTGAAGTGGCTTTGTTAATTCGGCACAATCTGGCATGCCTGCTGTGTGCTGCATATTCTATGCTGTGGGGCAGAGGGGCACTCCTGCTGCTTGTCCAGTGGGAGGGAGAGATGGGGTATCTGCCAGGTGGCGCCCTAAGTTATTGTTTTGAATTTCAAGAAGTGACTTGACCTACCTAAACATTTTTAAAACCAGTATGTACTGATTTCCAGAAATATTATAGTGGCTCCCCTTTAGTTTTTATTAGATTAAAAACATATTAGCCCTGGCCGGTTTTGCTCAGTGGTTAGAGCGTAGGCCCGTGGACCAGAGAGTCCCTCCCGGGTTCGGTTCCCGCTAAGGGCACGTACCTCGGTTGCAGTTTGTCCCTGGCCCCGGATGGGGTTGTGTGGGTGGCAACCAGTGAATGTGTCTCTCTCACATTGATGTTTCTCTCTCTCTCTCTTCATCCTTCTCTCCCTCCTGCTCTATCTGAAGATAAGTGAAAAAAAAGTCCCCGGGTGAGGATGAAAAACATACTAGAGCCCTGATACGCCAGGATTGCAGGTTCAACCCCCAGTCAGAGCACATACAAGAATCAATCAATTAATGCATAAATAAGTAGAACAACAAATTGATGTGGTTTTCTCTCTCTCTCTCTCAAATAAATTTTTTTTCTTTATTGATTTTTAGAGAGGAAAAGAGAGGGGGAGAGAGAGAGAAATATCGATGAGAGAGAACATTCGCCGCCCCCTGCATGCCCTCCACTGGGAATTTGGCCCACAACTTGGGCACGTGTCCTAACTGGGAATGAAACTGGCGACCTCTTGGTGCATGGGTCATTGCCCAACCACTGAGCCACACTGACTGGGCTCTAAAATAAATTTTTTAAAAAGAAGTAAAAATTATAAGATATTCACTGATGATAAAATGTTCAAATAGTTCACGAGGTAAAAAGTTGCCCCCAAAGCAGGTTCTGTTGTTGCTCCTTCTCCCTGGAGATAACCTTGTGAAAGCAGCAGAGGCAACCCCACTCCACAACACTGCCCATCCTCTCTGGCTGTGTTCACACACACAAAAACCATGCTTTACTGTGGGTGTTTTTCTTATGTAGCTTCCTATTGTAACTAAACAGTAGGGAAAATCAAGTGTAAAAACTAGTTACTGAGTAGAATGTAGATTCATTTTTAAAATGCCCTTCACTCCATCTGTGTGTTGTGACTCAGATTTCTGACCTTTTATATTTCTAACCCACATCAAGAGCCTCATCTGTCTCAGGCTTGTGGTGCTGGTGATACTAAGCCTTCATCCAAGGCCCTGGTGCTGCAGTTGACCTGTTGTCTCCACCCATGGCCTTTGAGTTCATTTTCCAGATACCAGGTTGTGGCCTCTTCCAGAAACTGACCATGGTGTAGGGAGAGGCAGCTGGCAGTGCAGGGCAAAGAGCATCTTAATATCGTAGGGCTGAGCTGGGAATACAATGCAATACCTACAGAGGAAATCAAATATGCAAAGTAGATGTCAGCTGTGAGCTCTGAGATGACACTGAGGGGACAGAGAATGGACGAGAACAGGTGGGAAAGGGGGTAATATCCAAAGTAAGGAGAGCACTGCCCCCCCCCCCCCATTTCCCAGAGTCGCTGCCAGCTGGTTTTGGAAATGACTTAGGACAACTTAGAACAGCAGTGTAGCCCTGGCTGGTTTGGTTCAGCGGTTAGAGCGTCAGCCTGCGGTACAGAGAGACCCGGGTTCGGTTCCCGCTAAGGGCGCGTACCTCGGTTGCAGTTTATCCCCGGCCCTGGTTGGTCGTGTGGGTGGCAGCCACTCGATGTGTTCCTTCACATCGATGTTTCTCTCTCTCTCTCTCTTCCTCTCTCTCCCTCCTACTCTATCTGTACAAAAAATGGAAAAATATCCTCGGGTGAGGATAAAAAAAAGAACTTCAGTGTATTTCTTTTGAAATCTATAATTAAATGTTTATAAAGGAGCCCTGGCCGGTTTTGCTCAGTGGTTAGAGCATCAGCCTGTAGACCAAAGAGTCTCGGGTTCAATTCTGGTCAAGGGCACATTCCTTGGTTGCGGTTCATTCTGGTCCTGGTCAGGGTCGTGCGGGAGGCAATCAATGGATGTGTCTTTCTCATGTAGATCTCTCTCTCTCCCCGCCCCCCCTCCCTCCCTCTCTGCCTGAAGATAAATGGAAAAAATATCCCCTGGTGAGGATTTAAAAAAAAAAAGGTTATAAAGGAGGGCCAGGGCTTTGCACTTTGAATCCAAGAAGGAAAAGAAAGCTTGCTGCCCTGGCTGATTTTGCTCAGCAGTTAGAGCATCGGCCTGCGGTCCAGAGAGACCAGGGTTCGGTTCCCGCTAAGGGCACGTACCTTGGTTGCAGTTTGTCCCTGGCCCTGGTTGGGTCATGCGGGTGGCAACCATTCAATGTGTCCCTTTCACATCGATGTTTCTCTCTCTCTCTCTCTCCCTCCCACTCTATCTGAACAAAAAATGAAAAAATATCCTTGGGCGAGGATTAAAAAAAAAAGAAAAGAAAGCTTGCTTTTTGCATATTCTATAGATTGTTTAATTTGGTTCCTTGCTATATGTGAGCTTGCCTCTGTGTCCTGAGGGTAAACACTGTTATGAGAGACTCTCTCTCAGCAGCACCCACAGCACCCCCAGGACCCCCCTTGGCACTGGAAGGAGTGTGTAGGATCTTCTGGGCCCAGGTTCCCAGAGAGGCCCCTTTGAGAAGGGCCTGGAGCAAGTTTCCATTCTCACACTGACCTGGTTTTATTTTATTTAAAAATTTTTTTTTTCCTTTTATTGATTTTAGAGGGAGAGGGAGAGAGAGAGAGAAACATTGATGAGAGAGAACATCGATTGGCCGCCTCCTACATGCCCCCCACTGGGGATTTGGCCCACACCTGGGCATGGGCCCTGACTGGGAATTGAACCAGAGACTCTTGGTGCATGGGTCGATGCTCAACCACTGAACCACACCAGCCAGGTGCACTGACCTGGTTTTAAAGTAGAACAGTAGATTGGAGGCTGAAATGGGGTGGTGTGAACAAAGGGAATGGAAAGGAACTCTTCATGTCACTGAAATTTTACAAATGTCATTCTTTGTTTTTTCCCTCCCTTAAAGTTCAGACCTTTGGGCTCTTGGATGTATAATATATCAACTTGTGGCAGGACTCCCACCATTCCGAGCTGGGTAAGAGATACTCCCACCTCCTACCCTCCACCCCTCACCTACCTACCTTCCCACCCCCATACCTCTGCCCATTCTTAAGCAGCCAGAGAAGTGGGGATGGGGCAGCTGAGCCAAGGTTGGATGACTTTTACAATGATTCTTTAATGCATACAGTGTCTCTGTAGGGAGAGAAGGAGACACTGTCCGAGGAAAGGTACAGCTTTGTTGTAGATTTGTGTGACCCTACCCGGAATGATGGTTTCTCTTATTTTACAGAAATGAATATCTTATATTTCAGAAGATCATTAAGTTGGAGTATGACTTTCCTGAAAAATTTTTTCCTAAGGCAAGAGACCTTGTGGAAAAACTTTTGGTAAATATTTTTAATTTTCTTCTTATAAGATGATCGGTAGCCACAACCTGAGTCCCTCTGAACCTGTGGTCAGATGGGCTTTCCTATAGGCACCTGTGTTTAATAAAAGCTGTTTTAGGGTTGATAGTGATTGTAGATAAATTTGTATCTCCTGTCTCATCTCATTGTAAGCCCTTTCCAATTTCCAAATGCCTAATTCTTGACTTTAATCAGACATGAAATTACTGTATCATTTAGAATTTACTCATCGACATATGTAGCATTTTAAGTTACCTGATGCTGGAGCAAGTAGTGCATTACAGTTGCAGATAGTTGTAAATCCTTAGTGGCACCTGTGGATAAGAGTTACATGAGGTTTTCAAGATCAACCTAAGTAATATAGCAAAAGTAAACATATTTACCCAGAAAAGGTATGTCTTTATAGATTCTAGAAATTTTATTTTCAATTAAATTTATTGGGATGACATTGGTTTGAAAAAGCATACAGGTTTCAAGTGTACAACTCAGTAAAACATCATCTGCTCACTGCATCATGCACCCATTGCCCCAAGCAAAGTCTCTTTCCATCCCCATTTCCCCCCACTTTGCCCACTTCCACCTAGCCCCTACCCCCTTTCCCTCTGGCTGTCACCACACTGTGGTCTGTGTCTATGTATTTGTGTATATGTTTTTTGGTTAATCCCTCACCTTCTTTTATCTAGTCCCCTTCCCCCGTAGCCCTCTGACAGTTGTCAGTCTGGTCCATGTATTCATGCCTTTGTTTCTGTTTTGTGTGTCAGTTTATTTTGTTCATTAGGTGCCACATATAAGTGAGATCACATGGTCTTTGTCTTTCTCTGATTAGTTCATTTCACTTAGCATAATAATCTCTAGGTCTATCCATGCTGTTGCAAAAGCTTCTTTTTTATGGCCGAGTAGTATTCCATTGTGTATATATACCACAGCTTTTTTATTCACTCATCTACTGATGGGCACTTGGGCTACTTCCAGATCTTAGCTAATGTAAATAACACTACATTGAACACAGAGGTACATATATTCTTTTGAACTACTTTTTTGGAATTCTTAGGATATATTCCCAGAAGGAGGATCACTGGGTCAAAAGGCAGTTCCATTTTTAATGTTTTGAGGGAACTCCATACTGTTTTCTACAGCAGCTGCAGCAGTTTGCATTCCCACAAACAGGGCACAAACGTTCCGTTTTCTCCACATCCTTGCCAGCACTTGTTTGTTGATTTATTGATGATAGCCATTCTGGCAGAAGTGAGATGATATCTAATTTTGGTTTTAATTTGCATCTCTCTGATGATCAGTGACCTTGAGCATTTTTTCATATGTCTGTTGGCCATCTGTATGTTCTCTTTGGAGAAGTGTCTATTCAGGCAGGTCTTTTGCCTATTTTTTGAACTGGATTGTTTGTCCTCCTGATGTTGAATTGTATACGTTCTTTTTATATTTTGGAAATTAACCCCTTGTCAGATATATCATTGGCAAATATGTTCTCCCATAGAGTGGTTTCCATTTTCATTTTGTTGATGTTTCTTTTGCTGTGCAAAAGCTTTTTAGTTTGATATAGTCTCATTTATTTATTTTTTCTTTGTTTCCTTTGCCCTGGGACACATATCGGAAAAAGTATTGGTACAAAGAATATCTGAGATTTTACTGCCTATGTTTTCTTCTAGGATTTTTGTGGTTTCATGGCTCATGTTTAAGTCTTTTATCCATTTTGAGTTTATTCTTATGTATGGTGTAAGTTGGTGGTCTAGTTTCATTTTTTTGCATGTACCTGTCCAATTTTCCCAACACCATTTATTGAAGAGATTATCTTTACTCCATTATATGCTCTTGCCTCCTCTGTCAAATATTAATTGACCATACAGACGTTGGTTTATTTCTGGGCTCTCTGTTCTGTTCCATTGATCTATATGCCTGTTCTCGTGCCAGTACCAGGCTGTTTTGATTACAATGGCCTTGTAGTATATAGTTTGATATCAGGTATTGTGATAGCTCCATCTTTGTTCTTTCTCAGTATTGCTGAGGCTATTTGGGGCCTTTTTTGATTCTATTTAATTTTTTGGAATACTTATTCTAGATCTGAAATATGCTATTTAATAGGAATTGTGTTGAATCTATAGATTGCTTTGGGTAGTATGAACATTTTAATAATGTTAGTTCTTCCAATCCATGAAACACAGTATATATGCTTCCACTTATTTGTATCTTCCTCAGTTTCTTCACTGTCCTATAATTTTCTGAGTGCAGGTCTTTTACCTCCTTGGTTAAATTCCTTTCTAGATACCTTATTTTTGTTGTTGTAATGGTAAATGGGATTGCTTTCTCAATTTCTCTTTCTGATGGTCTGTTATTGGTGTTTAAAAATGTCACTGAGCCCTGACCGGTTTTGCTTAGTGGTTAGAGCGTTGGCCTGTGGACCAAAGAGTCCCGGATTTGATTCCAACCAAGGGCACATACCTCAGTTGTGGTTCATCCCTGGCCCTGGTTGGGGTCGTGGGGGTGGCAACCGATTGATGTGTTTCTCTCACATCGATGTTTTTCTCTCTCTTTCTCCCACTCTGTCTGAAGATAAATGTAAAAATATCCTCAGGTGAGGATTAAAAAAAAAAGTCACTGATTTCTGAATATTTTGTATCCTGCTACTTTCCCAAATTCATTAGATTTAGTAGTTTTTGGTGAGTCTTTAGGGTTTTTTATGTACAATATCTTGCCATCTGAGAATAATGACAGTTTTACTTCTTCCTTTTCAATTTAGATGCCCTTTTTTTTTTTCTTCGTTTTGTCTGATTGCTATGGCTAGGACTTCTAGTACTGTGTTGAATAAGAGTGGCAAAAGTGGCCCAGCTGGTGTGACTCAGTGGTTGAGCATTCACCCATGCACCAAGAGGTCACCAGTTCGATTTCCGGTCAGGGCACATGCTCAGGTTGTGGGCCCGATCCCAAGTGTGGGGCTTGTAGGAGGTGGCCTGTTGATGTTCTATTTCATCGATGTTTCTCTCTCTCTCCCCTTCTCCCTTTTTCTCTCTCTAAAATCAATAAAGAAAAAATATTTTTTAGTGTGTCATTTAGGGTTGCTGTTGCCTTGCCTTGGTGATTTTTTTGTCTGGAAGATCTATCCATTGATGGCAGTGGGGTATTAAAATCCTCTGCTATAATCATATTACTGTCAGTTTCTCCCTTAATGTCCACCAAGGTTTTCTTTATATATTTAGGTGCTCTTATGTTGGGTATTAGTATGTTTAAAAGAGTTATATCCTTTGCTTGCATCAATCCCTTTAGTATTATGTAGTGACTTTCTTGGTCTCTTGTCTCTGTTATAGCCTTTGTTTTGAAGTCTATTTTGTCAGATATAAGTATTGCTACCCCAGCTTTTTTTTTTTTTCCATTTGCATGGAATATTTTTTTCCATCCTTTCATTTTCAGTTTAACTGCTTTTCAGTCTGTGTGTATCTTTTGTTCTGAGGTCGGTCTCTTGTGGACAGCATATATACATGTCATGTTTTCTTATTCATTCAGGTACCCTGTGTCTTTTGATTGGCACATTTAATCAGTTTACAATTAAGGTTATTATTGATAGGTACTTATTTATTGCCATTTTATTATTTTTTGTTTGTTTGTTAATCCTTACCTGAGGATATTTTCCCAATTATTTTCAGGTAGAGTGGAAGGGAGGGAGAGAAAGAAACAATAATGTGAGAGAGACACATTTATTGGTTGCCTCTGCATGACCCCGACCAAGGCTGGGGATTGAACCTGCAACTCAAGGTATGTGCCCTTGACTGAGAATCGAACCCAAGACCCTTTGGTTTGCAGGTTATGTTTTTATTGATTTTTTTTTTTTTTTTTATCCTCACCCGAGGACATATTTCCATTTTTTTTGTTCAGACAGAGTGGGAGGGGGAGAGAGGAAGAGAGAGAAAGAGAGAAACATTGACGTGAAAGGGACACATCAAGTGGCTGCCACCCACTCGACCCAACCAGGGTTGGGGACAAACTGTAACCGAGGTACGTGCCCTTAGCGGGAACTGAACCCGGGTCTCTCTGGACCACAGGCTGATGCTCTAACCGCTGAGCCAAACCAGCCAGGGCAATTTTTTTTTTTTTTTTTAGAGAGAAAGGAAGGGAGAGGGAGTCAGAGATAGAAACATAGATGAGAGAGAAACATCCATCAGTGATCAAGCCTGCAACCTGGGCATGTGCCTTGACCAGGACACAAACCAGTGACCTTTTAATACATGGGACAACAGTCAACCACCTGAGCCACACCAGCTGGGCTTCTATTTCTTGTTCTTAAAATAGACCCTTTAACATTTCCTATAATGCTGGTTTGGTAGTAATGAACTCCTTTCACCTTTTTTTGTATGGGAAGCTCTTTATTTCACCTTCAATTTAAATGATAGCCTTGCTGGATAGAGTAGCCTTGGATTCGAGTCCTTGCTTTTCCTCAGTTTGAATAGTTCATACCAATCTCTTCTGGCCTGAAGTGTTTTTGTTGAGAAATGAGCTGACAGCCTTATGGGAACTCCCTTATAGGTAACTAACTGCCTTTAAGGTTATCTCTTTGTCTTCAGGAGAACAGGGAATTTTAATTATGATGTGTCTTGGTGTGGGTCTCTCTGGGTTCATCTTGATTGAGACTCACTGTGCTTCCTGAACTTGTGTGACTTTTTCCTTCACCAGGTTAGGGAAGTTTTCAGCCATTATCTCTTCAAACAGGTTCTGTATCCCTTTCTCACTCTTCTCCTTCTGGTACCCCTGTGATGTGGATAATGTTATGCTTGATTTTATCCCAGAGGTCCCTTAGACTTTCTTCATTTTTAAAAATTATTTTTTCTTTTTGATTCTTTGCTTTGGTGCTTTCTGTTATCTTGTCCTCTAAATCACTGGTTCAATCCACTGCTTCATCTAACCTGCTGTGGATTCCTTCTAGTGTATAGAGGAACCTCGGTTCTCGAATTTAATTCATTCTGGAAGGCTGTTCAAGAAGCAATTTGTTCATAAACCAAATCATTTTTTCCCATTAGAAATAATGTAAATTTAATTCATTCATTCCAGACCACCAAATGATTCCATTTGAATCTTTTTTATATACAGTACATATCTAATGTACTGTTTATACATATTTTTTCTTTATTTATTTTAGAGAGAGAGGGAGGGAGAGGGAGAGGGAGACAGAAACATCGATGAGAGAGAACATCAGTTGGCTGCCTCCTGCATGTCCCCCACTGGGGATTGGGCCCACAACCTGGGCATGTGCTCTGACTGGGAATTGAACCAGTGACCTCTTGGTGCATGGGTTGACACTCAACCAGTGAGCCATAACAGCTGGGCTAATGTACTGTTTATAAACAAACACTTTTTTTTCTTAAATTTATCAACACCCCCCCTCACCCCCGCTATTCTTAAAGGAATTTCTTTCAGCACTCATTCCAGGGGTGTCTTTCAGGAGGTATGCATGAGGCATCTTTGTTTTTTCATGTCATTACTTCTGAAATATTGTCACTGACTAAACTGCTTTTCATTAATCCAAATCAACAACGGTTTTCTACCTCTTCAGTTACCTGTGATCATTGTTTCTTTCACAACATTAGCACTCGTGATGGCCTCTTTATGTTTTAAAATTGTGCTAATCATCCATTTTGCCAGCAACAAAAGCATATATTTATATTAAAAATTATTTGGTTTATGCCCTGGCTGGTTTGGCTCAGCGGTTAGAGCGTCAGCCTGCGGTCCACAGAGTCCCTGGTTCGGTTCCCGCTAAGGGCATGTACCTTGGCTGCAGTCTGTCCCGGCCCTGGTTCAGTCGTGCGGGTGGTGGCCACTCGATGTGTCCCTTTCACATCGATGTTACTCTCTCTCTCCTCCTCTCTCTCCCTCCCGCTCTATCTGAATAAAAAATAGAAAAATGTCCTCGGGTGAGGATAAAAAAAAAAAAAAATTATTTGGTTTATAAAAATATTAATGGCACAATTTCCCAAGATGTTGACTTGAGGTTTAGCTATAAACTGACTCACTTTCTTTCCTTTGTTTGTGGACTGAGAGATGCTTTCTGTTATTCTGATGTATCAGCATGAAAGGGTTGTTCAACAACCAAGATATTTTTTTGTGTGTGAATAATTTGGTCAAGAATAGAATTGATTGAAATGAGAGATATTGGAGAACTGAGGTTTTACTGAATTCTTCATATTTGATTGCTTCTTTTTCATGGTTTCTGTGTATTTTTTAATGTTTACTGTCTCTGTTTTGTTTTATTTATTTTCTTTCATTTATTGATTTGGGAGAGAGGAAAGGAAGGAGGGAGGGATGGAGTGAACGAGAGAGAGAGAGAGAGAGGCATTGATTTGTTGTTCCACTTATTTATGCATTCATTGGTTGATTCTTGTACGTGCCCAGACCAGGGATCAACCTAGGTGTATTGGGACAACAGTCTAACCAACTAAGCTACCAAACCAGGGTCTTACTATCTCTGTTTAAGTTCTCACTGAGATTATCTATTCTTCCCCTAAGGTCCTTGAGCATTCTTATAACCATCATTTTAAACTCTGAATCTGGTATTGTGGCTGTTTCCATTTCATTTAATTCTTTTCCTGGGGATTTCTCTTGTTCTTTTGTTTGGGGCATTTTCCTTTGTCTTCTCATTTTGACGGTATGTATCAGGTAGATTTCTATGACTACCAAATTTGCTATGATGGCTATATGGTGAAGGTATCTTGTTGGGCTTCGTGCACAATCTTCTAGATCACCCGAGCTCTGTGCTCCAGAAATGTTTCTTAAGGGTTATGTGCGCACTCCTGTTGTAGTTGAGCCCTTGAAAGGGCTGTTGGCCCTTTCGTGGGTGGAGTTAACCCTTCAGGTCGGCTGACTATAAGGGTAAACCTCAGTCACTATGTATGATATACTGTGCAAGGTCTGACCCCAAGGCGAAGTTGTTCCCATCAGGGTCTGGTGCCTGTTGGAATCCCTTTTGGGTGTGCCACTGTTTGGCTAGTTTTATCGAACTCTGGTGTGGTCTCACGCCCACTATTGGTTTTATTGGTTCTAGTTCTACTTGGGCGGGGTTCAGGTGCAAGTCAATGTTAGATATGTGTAACTGATCTTGGGCTACCTGTCTGGAGCTACCACACTGTTCACTATTTGTGGCTGCATCTGCTGGACCTGGGTGTGCATGGGAGGAACCAATCTATGTATAAAGGTTGGCTTCCTCCATCTTAGAGCTGGGGTTAGATCTGTAAAAGGACCGAGACTCTCTGAGATTTGCCTCCATCTGTCAGCCACTCTGTCTCCCCCTGAGGTTGCCTGGTCTTCCTCCAGAGCCTTCCAAAGAAAGACTATAGAGTGGGCCCAGACTGGCCACCAGTCACAGCCTCTTCCACAGGTTGTGACCTCAGTAGGGTAGGGCATATGGGGTGGGGAGGACGGGCTAATGGGTCCCCTACTTGGGGATCACACAGTCAGGAACTCACTGAAGGGAAAGTTGTCTCTACTCCAGAGCCAAGCCACTCAGTCTCTACCAGAGTTTCCAACTCTAGTTCCCCATGGAAGGGCTCACTGCAGGTTCAGGTTGGGAGTTGCCAGCTGTTCTCTCTGCAGGAGCAAGCTCAGCTGCCTTGACCTTGGGGACAGGTCAAAAGAGTCTCTCTCCCATTGGGGATGATGCCTGCCCAGCCCATAGGAGAGGACTAAGCCCTTTGTCTTGGTCCCAGACAATAGCCTCCAAGGGACTCACACTTTGAATGTCTTAGCTCTGAGCCTCTCTTCCTTCCCCTCATGGAACCAAGCCCAGCCGGGCAGGGTATCTGGGTCTCCTGTTGGGGGTGGTGCCTGCAAGCCTGTAGGAGAGGGCTTCTTCTTTGTCCCGGGGTAGCAGGGGCTGAGCTTGCCAGGGAGATAGGAGTGCCCCCCCCCCCACTCTTTGATGTAGTCGCACATACCAGCACCCATCCATCTGGTTCCTAGACAGAAGCTTTTGGGACACATGGTCCAAAAGACCCAGCTCTGCGAGGCACTCTGGTTTCCCTGCACTGCTGAACTCAGTAGGACAGGGCCTGCCAAGTGAGTCAACAGGTGCAGGGAAAGGCACTGGCTACACACTTGAAGGTGGGGGAGACTGGCCCTTTTTCCAAAGCCACACAGTTTAGTCACTGTCTGAGTCTCTGCCAAAAGCTTCCTCAGAGAAAGAGGACCCTAAAGGTCACTGATGAATGCAGCCAGCAAACACCTCCTCCGGAGTTGAGTATAGCAGAGTGACCTTGCCAGCAGTTGGAGACCGAGCAATGCACTCCCAGGCTAGTGCTGTAACAATAGGAATGCTCATCCCTGGGAAGGTGGCATCTAGGTCACCCAGGTGGACTGAATCCTCCACTGATTTTCACCACCAGCTGCTATGTGGGCACCTCTTCCCATTTCTTTTGCTCTGGGTGGGGACCCTAATGTAGGGTCGATACCCCAACACTGCTTTGCCGGGGCGGGGTGGGGGGGCTTGCTGCTGTGATATCCCTCTGGCTTCTCAGCCACCAATGCACCTGGGTTTGGGATCCAGCCCTTTCTGCCCTTCTTACCAGTCTCTATGTAGCTTTTTATATAAATCTTTGGTTATATGTCAGTTCAGCTAGCCTTTAGTTGCTTATCCAGGTTGATTGCTTTATAATACAGCTGTAAATCCAGTTTGGGGCTGGGAGTAGGTGAGTGTAGCTTCCACCTACTCTGTAGCCATCTTGGAATCTAGGTTCTAGAAATTACACTGCCCCTGCCCCTCGGGTACTTTGACTCTAGACCGTCCTTTAACTTGATCTTGGGGAAGCAGGGTCGGTCCTGTCTCGGTGGCTTGAGAACGCCATAGTCTGCCTCTTCTCACCTGTCCCTCATGTGTCTGTCCCCTCAGTGGGAGGGTGTTCTTGATCCTCTGTGGGTTGGGGGGTGGAGGGACGCAGCCAAATCCTGAAGGAGACAGCTCTGGGGCCCTATGAAATTAAGTGCTAGTGGGAGACATGGGCTCTCTGCTCCCCGACTGTGATTGATTACCATCCAGACAAATTCTTTGTTCTTGTTATTAAAGCTGGTAAGTTCTGCGGGATCAGGAGGAGGGTATCAGTGGAGGAAAAAGGAAAAATATCTGTAACAAAATAAATTAATAAAAAATTAAAATAAAATAAAAACCGGTAAGTTCTTTTTTTTCTTCTCCTCATTTTAGGGTTTTCAACTGTATATTTTTAAATAATACTTGCTGCTATTCATTAAATGTTGAGGTTGTGATTCCTTGTCACCTGAGTGACGTGAAAGGAACCCCAGAGAGTGACTCAGTCTGTCCCTGGCCCATGGTGGGACCAGGTGTGATGGGCCACAGATCCTTTCTATTTCTAGGAGATACTGGGAATTTGAAAGAACTATTCAAAAAGAACCTTTTAACACTGACATGTCTCAACTTTTATTTAAGGTTTTAGATGCCACAAAGCGATTAGGCTGTGAAGAAATGGAAGGGTACAGCCCTCTGAAAGCTCATTCATTCTTTGAGTCCATCACATGGGAAAATCTGCATCATCAGACACCTCCAAAACTCACAGCTTACTTACCAGCCATGTCAGAAGATGACGAAGACTGCTATGGAAACGTAAGCAGGCGCATGTGTGCCGGGAATGGCCCAGGCAGAGACAAATTCTGCTTGTCATGCTTTGTGAAAATAGTTTCTCTGCGCTTAGAAAGTTTGTGCTCATGGGCCACGAGACTCCAGTTCATGGGATAAATGGCTCAAGGGGAAGCCAGCATATACCTGGTGGTGGTGGAACCCTTTGCAGCCCCAGTCTCAGTCTCATCGAGGACTGGGCTCAAAGTGGCTTTTGTCTGCATGTCTTCCCCAAGTGCAGGTCTCTAGGCCCTGGGGTGGTCGAGTCCCTTTTTCTCATTTCTTCTAGTTAATTTTTACCCATAGGGATTGAACCAGAGCCAGATAATGGGTGGAGGAGTCTGGAGCTAGTGGGAGCAGTACCTGTATCCCCCCCCTTTCCTCTCTGTGTTCCTGGGTGCCAAGTCTCCTGGTAGGCATCTGTCTTATGCTCTTGGCTGGTGCCTTTATAATCATATGTATAAAGCCATTCTGGAATGTGTCTGATCTTTCCAAGAGAAGCCTGGAGTGTTACTGCTTTGGACTTTTTGGAAACATGGTACTGAGAATGATATTGCTCTGTGTCAGCTTATAGTTCCTGGTAGAAGTGGGGACTGTGGTACAAGCCAAGAGGTGCAGCACCTGGGCATGTGGGTAGTCACCAGCTTGAACGCAGATGTAGGTTGGAGTACACTTTGTTCTTTAAATTTTTCTTATGAAGCATGTGGAATTGGACAGAGGAGTACAATGAGCTGCAGTGTTCCCACCACCCACCTTCAGGTGTTTTTATTATCATTGATAGTACATTTTTCTGGCTTGAGTTCTATCACTGTGGCTTATTCTAACAAATTGTGTGTAGAGTTCCACTTTAGTTGATATGGTAATTCTAGACTCTATCTAAGAGTCATCCAGAGTCAAATTGAAATTATTACTGGTATCACCTCTTAGAAATCAAGAGCTCCTTATGTTTTCTACCTACTGTTGTGAGCAACACATACCCCTTTGCTTATTCTGAAATATCCTTTTTTTTTTAATCCTCACCCAAGGATATTATTTTCATTGATTTTTAGATAGAGTGGGAGGGAGGAAGTGGGGGGAGAGAGAGAGAGAGAGAGAGAGAAGCATCGATTTGAGAGACATCAATTGGTTTCCTCCCTCATGACTCCGACCGGTGCCAGGGATTGAACCTGCAACCCAAGTATGTACCCTTGACTGGCAATTGAACCTGTGACTCTGGTTTGTGAGCCAACTCTCTAACCACTGAACCAAACTAACCAGGGCCTCAAATATCCTTTGTGCCCAGACTTGAAGGGAGCCTGACCTGCTTCCTTGTTGCAGTGGTCATGGCTGTCTGCGGCCTCCATGTATACAGATGGCAGAGGGCTCAGCCCTAGGACTTCCTCCCCTCACCCTGTTGTCATTCCTAAGTCATGGCTAGCAGGAGCATGTTAGTGTCTCCAGTACCTTTGGCAGGGGTATCCCAGGGAAGCAGCATGCTCTGTTAACTGAGCTCTGATGGAGCTGATTAGGCCCCAGGTGTCTCAGATCTTAGTGCCTGGGAAGCTTGGCTTCATGAAGCATGTGTGTGTGAGTGTGTACATATGCATGTTTGTTTGTATGTGTGTACACACACACACACACTTGAGTGTCTTTCAGGCCCTCTCTCTGAAGTTTCATTGCCTTCACTATGTTGAGATCTCTGGCTTCTCAGTATTCAACTGTTGCCATCTCAAACCAACTCGACATGTTAACAGCTTGCTTTTTGTTAGATGGCTTATCCTCAGCTTTGAAGGCTGTGTGGTTTGAAAGCCTTGGAAAGTACTCGGGCTGAGCTCCCTATACCACACTTCACTTTTGGACAGTTTAGTGAGCCTTGGAAAAGACTTTGACCTGGAACGTTATCAAATACAGAGGAAACTGCTCAAGGAGACATTCCCTTCCTACAGGGCTTGACATTGTGTCACAGAGGGGCAGTCTCACCATCTGTGAGGCTCCAAAAGAGTCTAGTGTCCTTTCAGCAGGAAAAGGACTTCCCTCTGAATTCAAGGAGCAGAAACGTGTCTTTATTTAGGGAATGAAGAGAGAAGGGACCCTATTCTCATCTGTGTTCCTAACCCCATGCTGGTCGCTGATGGTGTTGCTTGTGTCTGGAATCCGAGTGGACACTGGAGAAAAGTTCAGTGTTCAGCACAGTCTGGTGTTTTCTCACTATGCATTGGTGAGCACCTCCACTCCAGCCCAGTGTCACCTCTTGTCATGTGTCCTTTCTAGGTTTGGGGTTTCGTGCTGGTCTGTACTAGGTGCTGCTGAGGGGAGAAGAGTAGAGTGCAGAGGGAGCATCTGGAGCTTTCCCTGGGGAACAGTAGAGTGGAGCCTCCAAGACAGGACTCACCCAGCAAGCAGTGGTCATGGTGGTCAGCCAGCAGCTCCGCCATGGTAGCAAGGCAGTCATTGCATTGGAAAGACACGGGACTAGTTCTAAATTTGGTGTTGGCCATTGGGTTGTGACCTTGGCCCAGTTCTGAGCCTTATTTCAGAAATGGGGATGATCTAACAGTTATCTCACTGGCTTCTCAGGCTTGTTGAGACACCCAGGGAGACTTACGGAAGCCTCTGTAAACTGCAAGACGCTGCCCAGAGGGGTGGCCTTGGCGGGGGTGGGGGTGGTTTAGAGAAGAAGCAGAAACTGTGCCAGGCCTTGGATGGAGGGGCCACAGGAGTGTCGTAGGATCACTCCTACCTGGGAGCCAGTGAGGCAGGGCTAAGGCTGCTATTGGAGCTGTGTGAGCACGTGGAAGAAGGCTGCTCGGGGCAGCACATGAGGAGGGTGGGTGCAGGGTCTGTAGGAGGGAGTCATCCCTCTGGAGGCACAGGGGACTTGGAACAACACACTGCCCTCTCATCTTGCCTGTTCCTGGTGGCATCTTCCTTTTCCTCTTTGTTAGCTATGTTGGGGCTGGCTATACAGCAGCCCAGGAGTGTGCAAGAGCACAGCTTCTGCCTATTTGGTACATTTATGAGTCATTTTGTTTTCTGTGTCACCAGTGGTTTATAGCTTTCTCCAGAATAGCAGGCAACTCTGCCTATATTAAGCTTAATTAATCTTTGCTAAGATTAAAAGGAAAGCCCTGGCCAGCGTCGGCCTATGGACCAGAGAGTCCCGTGTTTGGTTCCCACTAGGGGCACATACCAAAAAAAAAGATTAAAAGGATTTTTTTTAATTGAACACGGTAAAATTATTATATGTAGTGACAGCCGTAGACCAAGAGACATAGGGCCATGGGGCTAAAGGAGAAAGGTTCTGAGCTCACAGGATCCTGCTACTAAGTCTCTGCACCCAGGAGGGTCAGTTTTCTGGGGCCATAGGTTCCCACCCCACCTCTACCCAGAAGGTATCCTAAGCCCATCTAGTCAGGGCAGCACAGGGGCTCTCAGAAGCCTTCCTTTCCTGGAGATGAAGACTGCTCTTTGAGGCAGGCATTTTCTCATGTTTTCCTCAGAAAGGGGACCCAGACCAGGCAGGATCCAGCCCTTGGTTTAGTAGCTAGCTGTCCATTGGAGGAGAAATCAGATCTGCCCACACTTACCTGGAGAAGCAGAGGTGGGCTGCGGCTCCAAGGCTCATCTCACACCTGGGCTTAGGGGCCTTTAGGCTGTGAGCTTGTTGGTGTAGGGTACGTCAAAGTGTGTCTGCATCTTTGGACCGTAGGGAAAATTAGGACACCGTTCTCACTTTTCCCTATTCTCTGTGCAGTACGACAATCTCCTGAGCCAGTTTGGCTGCATGCAGGTGTCATCGTCGTCATCCTCCCACTCCCTGTCTGCCTCGGACTCGGGTCTACCACAGAGGGCAGGCAGCAACATCGAGCAGTATATCCATGACCTGGACACTAATTCTTTTGAACTGGACTTACAGTTTTCTGAAGACGAGAAGAGGTTATTATTGGAGAAGCAGGCCAGTGGAAACCCTTGGTAAGAATTTATAGGCATAAGCAGTACTCCCTTTAAAAATGCAGAGTGGAATAATGGGAATGTGAGACACAGTAAACAGAGCAAGCATCCAACCTTCATCACCACTGTCTGTGAGGCTCCGTACCACCTCACGCCTCCCAAAATTGCCATTAACACTCTGCAGTGAGGCCCCTCAAAGAGTCCAACCGGAAGTAGGTATTCAGAAGCGTTGGGCTGGGAGTGAGTGCGTTTGGGACTCTGTCGGCTCTAGCTCTTGGGAATCAGCAGGCCAGGCATGCTCGCATCTGTGTTCAGACATGATTCACCATGATTGATTGATTGATTGATTGATTTTTAAAAATATTTTTCTTTATTGATTTTAGAGCGAGAGGAAGGGAGAAGGAGAGAGATAGAAACATTGATGAGAGAGAACATCGATTGGCTGCCTCCTGCATACCCCCCACTGGAGATTGGGCCCACAATCTGGTCCGGTGCCCTGACCAGGAATCGAACCAGTGATCTCTTGGTGCGTGGGTCGATGCTCAACTACTGAGCCACACCAGCTGGGCATTCATTCACCATGATTTAAATAACCACTGCTCCATGGTGAGACATTTGGGGTGTTCTAGAGTTTTTGGTATTGTAAGTCATCCTTTGCACATAGTTTTTTCCACTTGTCTGAATATTTATTTTTCTTTTTTATTTTTTTAATCTTCACCCGAGGACATTTTTGCTTTTATCTTCAGATAGAGCAGGAGGAAGAGAGTGGGGGGAAGAGAAAGAAAGAAACATCGATGTGAGAGAGACACATTGACTAGTTGCCACCCACATGACCCCAACTGGGGCAAGGACAAACTGCAACCGAGGTACGTGCCCTTAGCGGCAATGGAACCCAGGACTCTCTGGTCCACAGGCCGACGCTCTAACCACTGAGAAAACTGGCCGGGGGTGAATTTTTTTTTTTAAGGTGGAGTCTTGGCATGGCAGGTGGAGTGAAGGTATGTACATTTAAGAAAGCAGTGCTTTATATCTTCAGTGCCTGAGAACCCCAGCTTCCCCAGTGGTCAAGCCTGTCCTTGAGCATTTTGATGCTCTAAATATGGGCTCATGTGAATTTGCATTTGTATTCTTATCAAAGCAAACATCTCCTAGATTCATTGGCCATTTGTATTTATGTTTCAAGGTACTTTGTGTCCTTTGTTTTTCTTCTTATATGTTTTGATTTCTTTTTTAATCCTCACTGGGGATACTTTTCCATTTATCTTCAGATAGAGTAGGAGAGAGAGAGAGAGAGAAACATTGACATGAGATAGACACATTGACTGGTTGCCTCCTGCACAACCCTGACCAGAGCCGGGAATTGAACTGCAACTGAGGTACGTGCCCTTGACTGGAATCAAACCCATGATTCTTTGGTCCACGGGCTGATGCTCTGACTGCTGAGTCAAACTGGCTAGGGCTGTTTTGCATTTTTTTTAAATTGGCTTTTAAGAGCATTAGACATGCCTTGGCCGGTTTGGCTCAGCAGTTAGAGCGTCGGCCTGCGGTCCAGAAAGACCCGGGTTTGGTTCCCGCTAAGGGCATGTACCTCGGTTGCAGTTTGTCCCCACCCCGGTTTGGGTTGTGTGGGTGGCAGCCACTCCATGTGTCTCTCTCACGTTGATGTTTCTTTCTCTCTCTCTCTCTCTTCCTCTCTCTCCCTCCCACTCTATCTGAACAAGAAATGGAAAAATGTCCTCGGGTGAGGATTAAAGAAAAAAAGGAAAGAGCCATAGACATGAAGAATATTTATTGTCTATTCTGCAAACATTTTTCTTCAGTTTATCTCTTCAGTCTGTCTGTATGTTTTTGAATGAAAGTTGAAAATTCTTACAAAGTTAAACCTGTTCGTGTTTTTATTTTGTTCTCCACCTTGGTGATGTTGAGAAGAACTTCTTCACCCTTACATTTTCCTCACAGATTTTTGTAGTTTCACCTTCTGAATGGGCAGAAAGGAGCCCAAGGCCAGGGGTCATGGTGAGCGCTGTCTTCCAGGAAGTCATGTTGGACGTGGAGGTGGAAGGAGAAGTAGGGCAGGATTTAAGGGATTGCCTGGGCATGAGAGAGAATGCATGTGACTTAGGAGCAGTCATGTGGAGGAGGGAAGCAAGGAGGGGGTGGATGCAGGGGAAAAGCAGCACATGGGTGAAGCTAGAGTTTGTGCTATTAAAAATTACTGCGTCTAGAAAAAGTGAGTATAGATGGTGGCCAGCTGAAATACTCTACACTTCTCAGGAATCCATATTTCCTAAATAGGTATTACCAGGAGTACTAATGTGTACTGAGGAGAGAGGGGCTTTGATCAAAACATTTTGAACACTGGTGGACCACACGCTCTAGGCAGGTCTGTGTGCCTGGGTTGTGCAAGAGCTTCCTGGGATACCTACCTGCTGAGTCCTCCCCAAGAGCGTGGCCAGTAGCAGAGCACTGGAGAGGTGCTGTTGCAGTCATGTGGGGGACTCCCCAGAAGGCCCACTTGCCTTTGCCTTAGGCGTTTTCAAGAGGCCCCTGGTGGCACAGGCCCTTTAGCCTATAGTTCTGGGTAGAATGGAGCACCTGATGGCAAGTCACAATGTTCAGCCTCTTGCCTCCTCTTTTTGTTCCAGGTTTTCTCCCTTTCCTTTTGGTTCAGGCCCTTTTGGAGGCTGATGACTACCAAGAGCTTGAGGCGTCACTTATTTGGCCAGTGGGAGATCCGTCAAGCATTTTGATTTTTAGAATAGAGGTTCTCAGTGTATGGCCCACAGACCATAATAATATTTCTGTAATACTACTAAAACAATATTTGCTTTATTCACTCTCTATGAATGTACAGTAGAGTTTTTCAGAGGCTACACACTGTAGGGATGACATTATTGTGTTGATGGCTAATGGATGTGTTTTTTGAATCTTGCAAAGAAGTTGGTTTACAGTCTAAATAATGTGCTGTCCACCCTAAACAAAAAGTCAGGTAGGTATTCCATCTGCACAAAGGATTCCCAAGGTGGGGGTGGGGAAGAAGGATTGTAATCTGACATGGAAAGCCACATTTCAAGAATCAGGAAATTCTTTACTCAGGGAAAGAGGAAGATAAGGGGAGGGGCTGTTCTAACCTTAGAGCTCTGCTGTAACCCTAGAGTTCTCTCTGTAGGGATTTAACAACCAACAAATGGTGTGAGAGAGCTCCTCCCACAGGCCTTCCTGATTCCTTTCTTGCTTAAGTCTGTCATAAATTTTGACAGTGAATTTTTAGAGAGTATTAAATTCTTGGTATTGCTACTAGGCTCTTAGTAGCTGTCTTTAGTTATACCTGCTATAATTACTATAACTGTATCATTTAAATAATTTCTTTGAAATCCTGAAGTTTTCTTCGTGCCTAACATGGAAATACAAGTAAGTACACTTTGTTGACTTGTTTTACAATAACATTAAAATTTTCCAAAAAACCTTTCTAAATTGTGTCTGCAGCTGCTACTTTAGATTTTAATGAGCTATTTTAAAATAAAAGAACATTTGCCCTGGCTGGTTTGGCTCAACTATTAGAGCGTCGGCCCTCAGACCAGAGAGTCCTGGGTTTGGTTGCCGCTAAGGGCACGTACCTCAGTTGCAGTTTGTCCCCAGCCTCCGTTGGGATTGTGTGGGTGGAGACCACTCGATGTGTCTCTCTCACATCGATGTTTCTCTCTCTCTCTTTCTCTCTCTGTCCCTCCCGCTCTATCTGAAGATAAATGCAAACAAAAAATGTCCTCGGGTAAGGATTAAAATAAAAGAACATTTATATTTTTTTATATGTGAGTATGGATCACTGACTTAAAAAGGGAGAAGACTTGCTTTCTCAACCCATAGCAGCACCCCCCAAGTCTAAAGATGCTAAAAAGAAGACACATATCAGAGTTCACTGATGCATGGAAGGGAGGATTCTACTCCAGAGAAACTGGGTAAAACTGTAAATATGAAACAAAAATAGGTCAAAAGCTATCTTTTCCTTGGCTTTATAGGTGTTAATACTTTGCCGTTTTGTATCTATAAACCAAACATTTTTGCATACTGTTATGATGCCAGTTAAGGTGCAGCATTTTGAGAACAATCATTTAGAGTTTCAAAGATAAAGGAATTTAATATTTTAAAAGTACACATAATGAGCTTTTTAATCTTCATCTGAGGACATTTTTGCATTTATTTTCAGATAGAGAGGGAGAGAAACATCAGTGTGAAAGAGACACATTTATTGGCTGGAATTGAACCCGGGACTCCCTGGTCTGCAGGCCGACGCTCTAACCGCTGAGCCAAACTGGTCAGGGCCAGGCTTAAATAATGTAAAAAAGAAAAACAAAGTGCAAGGTCAATCGATGAATTCTGATGTCACAGAATATGAAAAATTCATTGTTGGGGATTCAGATTCCACACCGCAGCTAACCTTTAAGAAACTACACTTGTCGAATTTGGGTGCTGTATCAAAGAAATATGCCCACAAATATCTGAAAAGGCTATTAAAATGCTCCTCCTTTTTCCAGTGACTTACCTGAGTGAGGCTGAGTTTTTCATGTCCTTCAGCTCACATATTGCAGTAGAGTAAAGGCAGAGGCTGGTAGGAGAGTATAGCTCTCTTCCCTGAAGCCAGATATTAAAGAGATTTACAAATGTACAGTAGTCATGCTTCTCATTAATTATCTTTGGCAGAAAAGTTATTTTTTAAATGAAAATGTCAATTATATTCACATGTAATGGGTTTATTATTTTTGTTTAATTTTTTATTTTTATTGAATTTATTGGGGTGACAGTTGTTTTTTTTAAATAAATTAAATACTTGAAAATGTTTTAATTTCTCATAGTAAATATTAATGGACATAACCCAAATTATGGAAAGCTCTTGAGGGTCCTTCCATAAAGTCTTTTATTTTTTTCTTTTATTTTTTGTTAATCCTCACCCGAGGATATTTTTTCCATTGATTTTTAGAGAGAGTGGAAGGGTGATGTAGAGGGGGCGGGGGGAGAGAGAGAAAGAGAAACATTGATGTGATAAGAGGCACATCAGTTGGTTGCCTCCTGCATGTACCCTGACTGGGGCAACTCAGGTACATGTCATTGACTGGGAATCAAACCAATAACCCTTCAGTGTGTGGCCGACGCTCTAACCACTGAGAACACCGGTCAGGGAGTTCATGAGATTTGAGAGTATAAAGGGGTTCTGAGACCTGAAGGTTTGAGGGCGGGTGTTTTAGAGCGAGGTGGTCACACAGAGCCTCTCTGGCAGCCTCACTGGGCTCTCCCTGGTGGCTGTGTCCTAAAATAGCTCTAGCTTGCTGGTGGCTTCAATCTTGTATCCTTGAAACTGGTGTTCTTGGGGTCTGAGTGGGATGGGATAGGGTGATGAGAAGACCCTGGCTTTGGATCAGGAAGTTCTTCAAGGGGGATTTTACACTGTCACCCCTCATAAAAGGACGGGGCAAATATGAGACCCTGCACCCCTGCATCAACATCTATAATGAGGTGATGATAAATGTAGCCTGTTGGGGGGGCACTCAGAAGGCTGTGTGTGATCTTGGGGGCTGTGGTAAAGCCTCTTATACATGCTAACTGCATGCCAAGAGTTAGATATGTCTCTGACTTAGGTCTGCTTTCAGCTCTGAATCTGTAGACTGCACCAGTCACCTGCCAGAGAGAAAAAGGTGCCTAATGTGGGGGAAGGGGTGGTTTCTTCAGGAGAGTAGGAATTGATTCTTTGAAGTACAAAAATCAAAAGGATTCTGTTAAGTACTTAAACTTTTCAAAGTAGATAAATAACTAGTAGCCTGTTTGAACTAATTAATTAACTAAGTGAACAGACTGGTGTTCATGCTAATAAGGGAGCTTCTGACCAACTCTGTCCACCTCCTTGAGTCCTACTCCTAAGCTCATTTCACCCCAGGCACTGGATCTGGTCAGGAGTCCAGCATCAGCTCTTCACCATCTGGAACACCAGTGTCTCTCCTATGTCCTGTAATTAGAGACCCTGGGAGAGGTGGCTGTGTGCTGGCAGGCATGTATGAGGGAGAGAGAATGTGCATCCATGTGCCTCAGACAGACTGATGCCTGTCATTTGGGGTCCTCACTCTGCAGGGACCAGGAAGGAGCTCGTCTGTTTCCATGTGGTACCAGAATGTTCTGTTGCTGAACCATTTTGTGGCTTCAGATTCACAGTGTGAATGTGGGTGGTTTCTGGTCTTTGCTTGTCTTTTGTTCCTTAGGATAGATTTTTGGAAGTGGGACTACTCAGCAGTACATTATTTCCAAATTGCTTTTTCAGCAGGTCCTAATTTCAGGTGCTGAGTGAGACCACCCCTTCCACAGCATCCTTGTGGCACTTGCCTGTTCACCAATGCATTTCAATAGAATATGTGAAAGAGGCTCAGTTTCATTTTTCTTTTTCTTTAAATCCTCACCTGAGGATATTTTTCCATTAATCTTCAGATATAGTGGTGGGGGGGGCATTGATGTGAGAGAGACACACCGATTGGTTGCCTGCTGCACGACCCCCACCAGGGCCGGGACCAAACCACAACCAAGGTATGTGCCCTTGACCGGAATCAAACGCACGACTCTTTGGTCTACAGGCTGATGCTCTAACCGCTGAGCCAAACCAGCCAGCGTGTCGGTTTCATTTCTTATTTTTATTTTTTTTTTTATCCTCACCCGAGGGCATTTTTCCATTTTTTGTACAGATAGAGTGGGAGGGAGAGAGAGAGAGAAACATCGACGTGAAAGGGACACATCGAGTGGCTGCCACCCGCACGACCAACCAGGGCTGGGGACAAACTGCAACCGAAGTACGTGCCCTTAGCGGGAACCGAACCCGGGTCTCTCCAGACCGCAGGCCGACGCTCTAACCGCTGAGCCAAACCGGCCAGGGCGGTTTCATTTCTTTATTGAGAATTTTTTTGGGTCATTTAATTCCTCTTTGGGGACTTTCCAATTTGTATCGTTGACCATTGAGGTTTTAAGCTTTTTATGTCAGCCACTTTGTAGATGCTCTGTAAAGTACAGATATTGTATTTGCTGAAAATCTTCTCCAGTGTGTTTTCTTGTTAATTTTGGTTGTTTTTGTAATTTGAGGTTCTTCTTGTTCTCATGTAGTCATGTATATTACTCTGTATTAGGTGACTTGTTTTGTTCCCAGCTTAAAAATGTAAGCCCTCCCACCTAGGCTTGACCAGTATTTCCTTCTCTTTTTCTTCTAGTTCTTCACTTGTTTGATTTAATATTTTAAACTGTCTATCCCATTAATCTGTGTGAGGCTGCAAAAATGCTAAGAGGTCTTTTCTTTCCTTTACTGTCTGTCAGGCTTCCCTGATGATCTAATGCCACCAGCCCAGCACCCCAGCAGCCTGGCTAGCTGAGGTCTTGAACTGGCCTGGGCTTAAATTGACACTCTCCTCCCTGCCCTAGTATAATTAAAGTCTTCCCCTTATTATTAACTTGTGATTCTTTTGTTGTTGATGTTAATCCTCAACCGAGGATATTTTTTATTGATTTTTTTTCAACATTTTTAAAAATATGTTTTTTATTGATTTTTTGAGAGAGACGGGAAAGGAGAGAGAGATAGAAACAGCTATGTGAGAGAGAAACATCAATTGGCTGCCTCCTGCATGCCCCCTATTGGGGATCGAGCCTGAAACCCAGGCATGTACCCTGACCGGGAATTAAACCAGGACCCCTCAGTCCATGGGATGATGCTCAATCCACTGAGCCACACCTACAGGGCTTCATTAATTTTTAGATAGAGTGGGAGGGAGGGACAGGGAGAGAGAGAGAGCACGTGCACATGACTGCTCTTGACCAGGAATCAAACCTGCAACCTTCCGGTCTGCAGGCTGACGTTCTAACCGCTGAGCTGGCTAGGGCTAACTTGTGATTCTTTATTATACATTGGGTTCTTATGTAACAGGGCCTGTCAGAAGATGTTTTCTGTTAGGCTGCACTGTTTTTTCCATGTAATTCTGTCTTGCAAGAGAGCCTCATTAGATCTCCTTTTCAGAAATTTCCTTGATTTTTAAGTACCTCTGAGAATGAAACACTGTAAATGTGTAGATCACTGTCCTTTGTTGTTGTTGTTAAAATTCTTCTTAGTTGTTTTCAAAATCCACATGATGCTGCATCAGTTTGCGTGGGGCTCATTCCATGGTGATAGGGTCTGGGTAGGCAAGCCCAATGGGCTCTAGGGTGTGGGTTGGTGTGGGTGGGTCAGACTGGGAGAACATGGTTCCAGCAGTTCGGCCAGTCAGTTTGAACATGTTCCTGGTCCCGAAAGGAATCAGAGAAGCATGTGGATGCGCTCAGGTGCTTATGTGGTAAAATTGTCAGAGATGAGTTTGTCTTACATGTTTTCAAATATAAAATATTTTGTTTCTACAGTAGAATGTTGGATCAAGAATTTTAGTAAAATTAGAACATAAACCAGTAACTGTTAGCTTTAACCAGAGGACATAACCTGCAAATATTAAAGCAACCTCTTTTAAACTCCCAGGAATCAAAGTGACATATATTTTGCTAATTATGTATATTAAACCAAAACCTGTATTTGAAGCTTTCTCTTCCAAATTCCTGCCATGTTTAATTAAAAGCATTTTATTAACTATGGTAGAAACACCAGATGAAATCTTTTTTTATTTTATTGATTTTAGAGAGAGAGAAACATCGATTTGTTGTTTCACTTATTAATGCAGTCATTGGTTGATTCATGTATGTGTTCTGACCGGGGATGCAACCCACAACCTTGGGTATCGAGACAATGTTCTAACCAGCTGAGCTACCCGGCCAGGGCCAGATGTGATGTTCTTAAAACAAGTCCAGTTTGAGCCTTCTTGGATTTATGATTCTGAGTGGCTCTGGGTATTCTGAACACTGACTTGGGGTTTCAACTTGTGGAGGTAACGTGAACAGTAGGCTTTGTCCTCGGGTTGGCTCCCAGCGGGCTCTGCTTTTTTGGAGGAGTTTCATGTCTCGGTTCATTTTGTTTAAACTGATAAGGACTTGTGTGATGGGCTCAGCTCTGCACCCTGTCTCCCTCTACCTTTCCTCGGTTGTGTGAAGGCTGCCAAGTGAGAGGGGACAGGAGGTGATACTTCTGGTATCTGGTCATGTGCTCAGTTACATTGGGGTTTCCTCACATTGAAGTGAGTTTGGAGCTGTGAAGGGAAAGGCTTGGTTGAAGCAAAGTTCACAGATGCCATTGGTAAGTTTGTTTTGAAGGGAGGAGTTTGGAGAATTTCTGTCTGACTCATGTGAGTGTCTCATTCTTGTTTTCTTCTTTTGTAGGCATCAGTTTGTAGAAAATAATTTAATACTAAAAATGGGTCCCGTAGATAAGCGAAAGGTAAGTCAGACCCGCCGCCGTTCCTTCCTGTGTGTCTGTCTCTCCCTTCTGGTTCCTACTCAGGTTCAAGCCTTCTTCTCGGGTTCCTGCTGTAACTTGTTGCACATAGCAGCCTTCATTTTGATTCCCTTTTAGAGATGATCTCTAGATTTAATAGCTGAAGGAGAGTTCAGCTATTCAGCTGTGGCAAAACAGAAATAGAGCCTTTTGTTTATTCTCAGGAGTCAGCGTTCTGGTGTGTCCATGAGACTGGGTTCACTGATGTCAGAGTTTCTGTCCCATTGAGAAGGCTCTGCTTGACATCCCTGCAAGTCATCTATCATTTCATTAGAATTCTTTTTTTGTTTTGTTTTTGTTAATCCTCATCCGAGGATATTTTTCCATTTATTTATTTTTAGATGGAGTGGAAGGGAGGGAGGTGGAGGGAGAGAGATAGAAACATCAGTGTGAGAGAGACACTTCGATTGGTTACCTCCCAAAAGACCCCAACTGGGATAGGGATTGAACCTGCAACCCAGGTACGTGCCCTTGACTGGGAATTGAGCTTGAGACCCTTTGGTCCAGAGGCTGACTCTTAGCTGCTGAGCTAAACTGGCTGGGCTAAAATTGTTTTTGAAAATTGTTATGTATAGAGACCCATGCGTCTCGGGATTTGGGGCAGGCACTCGAGTGCGGGTTAAAAAGAAAATTGTTATTTATTATGTTTTATGGATTAATAAAGTGGGTTAATTTTATCAAAACATATCAGACTGTATAAATGTTCTCCATCTGCTGACATGGGCCCTTCTAAGCTCAGGCTCCTGACATCCATTTCTGACCCACCCTGGAGCATCCTTAGTGGATGAGAACCTCCGTGAAGATGGGTGAGGTGTGAGTGGCCAGTGGTAGAGCCCTGTGCCTTAGTGTGGAGCAGAAGGCAAGAAGCGGTGGGGGCTGGCCTGTGCTGCCACTCCCTGATGTGGCAACCAAAGTAAGGATACCCAGAGTGGGGGTAATGGAAGCCGGTTCACCAAAACCAAGCAGTAAATGCTTCCATTCTCTGGTCCAAGGCTGGGGGATGAAGTGTGCACACTCCCTTTGTCCCGGGTGAGTGGATAGGTGCCTGGCACTAGTCCCTGTGCCCTGAGCTATTCTGACAGTCCAGCCTCTGAGGCAGCGGTAAGCACTGTCATCACCCACTTCTGAGCTTTGACAAGGCCTTTTTTTTTTTGGTCAGGGTTTATTTGCACGACGACGACAGTTACTACTCACAGAGGGGCCACACTTATACTATGTGGATCCTGTCAACAAAGTCCTGAAAGGTGAAATTCCATGGTCACAAGAACTCCGACCAGAGGCCAAGAATTTTAAAACCTTCTTTGTGCACACAGTGAGTTTGTCCCTATGTGTTCTCCTTTGCAGGGCAGTTTGAGGCCTTTGGACTTCCGTTTGAAGCGTCCAAATACTGTAGCCTGAGAAGGGGAGCTGGGGTCAAGGCAGTTGTCTCCCCCTTTCCCATGTCCCAGGTCCCCCATGTTCATGACTCAGTCTTGAGTTGGGCTGGAAGAAACCTGTACTTGTTTCTCACTTTGGGGGTGACCTGAGGGATCTGTAGGTCATCACCTGGCATATTTAATCTCTGCACATGTGTGGAAGGAAGAAGTCCACATGTTCGTGTACTTCCAGAGGTACCTGCAGAGGCTGCAGTAGGATGGCAGTTTTGTTCTACGATTTCTCCCCAACAGGTGGAGGTACTGGTCTTGGGGAGACTCAGTCCCTTGAGAACATTAAACGGTTTCTTTCTCTGCAGCCAAATAGGACATATTACCTGATGGACCCAAGCGGGAATGCTCACAAATGGTGCAAGAAGATCCAGGAGGTGTGGAGGCACAGATACCAGAGCCACCCAGACGCCGCCGTGCAGTGACGGCCCGCAGCCCTGCCCTCGCTGCCAGGACACGTGCCCCAGCGCAGCTCACCGCCATCCGGGACGCTTCCAGACCACCTGCCAGCCATCTCAAGGGGAGTGCAGACAGTGGAACCTTGCAGCTTTTTCATTTAAAAGAAAAGAAGAAAAAAATACCCAACCACACAAAGAACAAAACCAATAATGAACAGGAATTCAGGGTTGCTTTGCTTGCTCTCTGTGCTCTATGGAGGCTGCCCCGAGCTATTTTTGCTGCCAGGGTCCAGTGCTGTGCACGTCTACCTGATTCCCACCTGGACCAGTGGACCAGTGTCACCAGCTCTTCACTGTGCACCCTGGTCACTGCCAGTCCTGCTGTGGCCTAGGGGGCAGGGCGTGTCTCTGGGCTCTTTCTGCCCCCTAGATCATCATGGAACTCTTCGCCAGGAAGTTGTGCGTGCCTCTGCTGGGGAGGCTTCTGATCTCAGTGGGTGGGAGTATTCTTGGCTTTTGTCCGTGTGCTCTTTTCCTCACATCCCTAGTTCACGGCTTGTACCCTGTGCTGCGGGCCCCTTGCTTTCCTCCTGCAGTAGCTCTGGCTTCAGGATTCCTGGGGTTTTACTCTCTGTGAATGCTCCACATGTTGCAACTGCTGGGCAGGTTTCCTGTAGTGAGAAGTGGAACAGGCTGTCGGGTGAAATAGCAGCCAGCAAGGTTCTGATCCATCATCCCTTTGAGCAGTGTTGCCCTCTGGTGCTGGAAACCAAGCACATGCCTGAGGGGAGCAGTTGGCAGTGGACCTGGTTAGCCCAGCTGCGCCAGGAGATGGCCCTGCCTGCCCCGTGTGAGGCTGGGTAGCAGGGCAGACTGGGCCTGTGGCCTTCACAAGGAGGAGTGAGATCTGATGAGCCTTTCCTGAGAGTTTAGGTGAAGTGTGCAGGCTTCCCCCAGACCAGTTAAATAGGAGCCAAGAGACTCCTCACAAATCGGATGGTACCAGTCACCTCTGGGCAGTGGGAGGAGTGCAGGCCCCCAGCTGGCATACGCACCACCCTTTTCGTGTTGTGATTGAATATTCTCACAACCTAACATTTTACATCCCAACAGTGAGAATCTAACACCTTCTCATGGTACCAGGTCATCTGGTCTGGAAAAAAAAGTGTTACTTGCCTTGCACGATGGGCAGGAACACCACACTTGAACCCAGCGCCCAGCCTGCTCTCCTTCCATGTCAGGTTCCCTCCTTATGCCGCTTAGAGGTGGCGCCCACCCTACTGTAACCTACACATGGTCCAAGTCCTACTAGTCCTTTGATTTTCTTTGCTGCTGCTCCCTGGACAGTGGGTCTTGGCCACTCCTCCCTGTGCAGGTGTCCAGAGGGCAGGCCTCTGTTCCAGGTGGGAGAGGGGCGGGCCCTGCTGCCTGCAAGCTGCTCCCAGACCCATCTCTGTCCCCAGGGGATGAACACGCTTCCTTTTCCTGTAGGCTTTTACCAAGGCACCAGCAAAAGGCTCACACAGAAAAGACCCCCTTACCACTTCCCTGCCCATCTCCTATCTCAAACCCATCATTTGTCACCCCGTGTGATCAGTGGTCCAAATGGAGAGGAAAGATGCCTTTCTCGCACTGTTTGAGTGATAGGAGTAGCTGTGGTTAAACTGGGAAGAAGTGTGGATGTGGGGAACTCTCTGTGGTGGGCAGGGAGAGAGGTTTAGGTGGGAGCCAGGTTTGCAGATGGTTTCTGCTTGGGTTTGCTGTCTGTCTAGTCTGTGCGATCTGGGAGACAGACAGACAGCCCGCACCTGCCTAGGGGAGGTGCTGCCCAGGTGCCAGGGTGTTGCCAGCCTTAGATTGAGCTCCCGCTTTGCTCTTCCTTCTCCTTGCTTTTGAAAAGCTTGCCTACGTTCACTTGCTTTTCAAAAAGTGAGTCTGACTTGGCCCTTCCAAGAATTTCACTTCAGGCTTACTCCCATATTTACATTTCACTCTTCTTGAAACACCTGCGTCTGTGTGTGCAGTGAGAGGAGTTGGGGCCCCTCCTGTGCAGTGTCTCCCGGTGTCTGGTCACGGGGAACCGGCATAGCTGGTGTTAGTGTTTCACACGAGCACTCAGCTGGGCTGCTCAGGACACAGGTCCTTCCTTGCATTCTGCCCTCTGGATAGAGCCACTACCTCCTGGGCTTAACCAACAAGCTCCATCTTAACCTCCGAAACCAGAAAATAAGGGGTTCAGGGTTGAGCTCGAAGCCGACAGAGCTGAAGTGACTGCCCTCGCCTGAGCCAGTGACAGCTGAGCCCTTCTCTGTAAGTCAACTTTCTCCATTCAGAGTCTCATTTTTTAAAAGCCTGTATGTATTCTTTTCTTACCCTGTACTTTTGCCAGCTTCAGTTTTATCCAACTTACCCTTGCAAACACGGTCTTGGCATGCAGGTGCCTTACACTGAGATGTGGATGAGAATGTCAGTCTGTGTCCATACAAAGACGTACATGGAAATATAAATGTGAGTTTGCCCAAAGTGGAAGGGAAATGCCCTGTTGTTTAGTAGATCCAGGAGCCATGTGTCTTACTGAGAAAGGGCAAGGACAAGTCAGATGAAGCACCCGCCAACTGGAGACTGTCCCATGTGGCCTCTCTTAGCAGAAGGGAGGGAGGACAGCCAGGAGGTTCTTTGGTCTCCGCTGTGCCTTGCCTTTCTCTGGGAACTCTAGGAAACTGGGTTTGCATCGGATGGTTTCCTTCTCTCTTCCTGTGGACCTGACCAGGGCCAAGGGCGGCGGGCAGCCCCATGTAGTGTGAAGCCCCACTCATGACTGGCACTGCTGCCTGCCTGCTGCTCTGAACCTGACTCAAACAGCTTTGACAGACATGCTTTGGGAAAAATGGCTCTTGTGATCATGCCAAAGCTGGCTGGAACTACACCTACTCCAGCCTCCTCAGGACATACTGTGCTGTTTGTAGCCCAGGCATGAAGGAATTGCAGGAGATGGCCCCATCTCTCTCTCTCTCTCTCTCTCTCTCTCTCTCTCTCTCTCTCTCTCACACACACACACACACACACACACACACACCAGCACACCAACCCCAAGCAGTGTGCCAACACAGGGGCCTCTTGGTAACACAGTACTTTCCTAAAACACTTGTATTTTTAAGAAAACCCTAGGCTCACCACCCAGAAAAGACCACTGTGAACATTTTGGTGTATAGCCTGTCCCCTCCCACACAATTTGTTTCCTTTTTAAATCTAAACTGGGAACATACAACATATACTATTTTTATTAATGTTTTTTAGAGGAACAGAGAGGAGGGAGAAACATCAATGTGAGAGAGAATCATTGATCTGTTGTCTCCTGTATGCGCCCAGCCCGTGGATCGAACCTGCAACCTGGGCATGTGCCAGGAATCGAACCCACTTCCCTTTGGTTCACAGGATGACGCTCCAACCAATTGAGCCACACTGGCCAGGGCCAATATATACTGTTTCCATATAGCTTTTTTTCACTTGTTATTTTATCTTAAGCATTTCCCCATATCATGAACAGTGGTTCAGAAACATTGTTTTTAATTATTGTAGAGTTTAATGGTTATAAATTTTATCTTAATTTATCTGTTTCCCTATTATAAAACATGTAGATGGTTTCTGGTTTTTCACTATTTAAATAATGCTGTGATGAGTATCTTTCTAAACCTCTGTTTTTTTTTTTTACCCTGATGCTTCTTTTCCCATTCCCACAAGTAGTAGTTTTGAGTAAGAGCTTGTTCATTTAAAAGGTGGTGTTAATCTGTTTCTCCATCCAGATCTGATATTTAGATGCTCAGAGTTCTAGTACAGGACCTCCTTAGTTTCCTTCAGATTCTGAAGAGATGAATTTCTGGCAGACTTTGTTCAAACTCTTATTCAAACAATGTTTTGTTTTGAATGCTAAAAATTATGTCATTAGTGCAGTCTATTTGTGACAGATTTTTCCAAAGGTCAACTTCCTTCTTTTCATTGAAAGAATCTGGTATGCTTGCATGTTACTTTCCCACCCCTGCTGCTATGGCTTTAAAGTGCTTGGTGATATTTTCAGAATCGTGTACTTTGTGTCCACAATGGTACTGAATCTGCATTTGTACAGTCAACAGATAGAAACTGTTGAACTGATCTTGCCACATGTTCAGTGGATGATTTGTAATTAAGCTTATAGACTCAGAGTATGCTGGGCCATTTGGAATCAGTAAAAGAGCAAAAGCTCTACTTGGAAAATGAACGGCACAGACAGTCGGGTTTATAGGTGTGTGTGCCCCCAATGCTCTTCAGACCCTAGGACTTAGAGGGTCTTCTTGGTCCAGTACAGCACGTGACCAGGCTTTTTCATGGTAGAATGTGATTGTCTTGTCTGATTAGGATTTAAAGACTTCTCCCCTCTCTGCACCCACAGTGCTGCACTGTGTTAGTTGTCTTCATGTACAGACCACCCAAGTTTGGTTTCATTCATAAATCTCCACTTTAGTTTGGGGCCCATTAATTCTGAAGGAAAACGCATGAGAGATTTTCTAGGTACCGTGCTCAGTGGCACATGACTCTGCCAAAGACTAGGGCTGAATTGTACAGAATCCTGCCCTCCTCTGATACCCCAGCCCGCCCGCCCTCGGCCAGTCTACAGACTGAGGGTGCTCACTGCCCAAACTGCAGAGGATGCAGCTGCTGGGAGAGTTTGGTGATGGTACTGTTCTTGGAGATGTTGCCATACTTTTTCCATATACTTTCTTTTCATATCTAAACTTAACCTGAGCTGATCATGACTCAAGTAGGGGTGGCCTCTTGGGCAGCCTACCTGGCAAGTGCTTTAAATCAGGGCAGGAGTCACTCCCAGAGCCTCTGAGGGGTGCAAGGCTGCTGGCAAGGTTGTAAATCAGGCTGCCTGTGGAGAGCTGGTCTGGGGAGGAAGCTGTTCCAGCAAAGAGCAGTTTTCTCTCTGGCTCAGACAGCCCTAGAATGCCACTGAACAAGCCTCCATGTAGACCTGAATTTTCCCATAACTCATTTATCAATAAGAGGAAACACCAAACTTTATGTACTGAGACCTTTTCACAAAAGGCAAACCTTTATTAACTGTGTAATCCACCCTAGTCTAACCTTCTGGCTGGACGACTATGGATAGGCGTCATTTTGCTGGGGAAAAGTATCACCATCATGGGTTTGATTGGACATTGGCAATATTACATTTCACAGTATTTTAGAGCAGCTGTACCTGTTCCTTAACACAAAATCGGATGAGTCAGTAGTGTGTTAGCTGTCTTTCAGGTTGGTGGCAGTTAGAACATGTGTAATATTCTCTACCTGTAACTGTGATGTACAGGCAAAGCAAAAATTTAAAAACTCATGAAAAACAAACAATGCAATGATATTAGGATATACACTTTTGTATTTTTATTCTTATATAAGGTTATTTGCTGGCTATTGTTGGCCTCTAATTCAGTCTGTGTTATTTAAAATCTAATATATGAATTATCTGGATTGAATTCACACTCGGGGCCAGGTTGTTGTATGTATTGATGTACAGCCTTGAATGTGAATAATTATTGTAAACTATATTTTACAATTTTTTCTGGCTTTATTATATACATTTTCTATTTGGTCAATGATTTAATCATATTATAATTTAATGAACCTGTTTCTTTTTTTTCTCAAATATGTGCTTTAGATGTAGTTGCTGGATGATGAATTTTACACATATGCGAGGTAGTCTTGTAATAAAAAAGCATGTAGAGTGTAGACACTCTGGCATAGCTCTTCCTTTGGTGGGGCTCGGGGGTGGAAGTGATCTGGATTTGGGCCAGAGCAGGTGTCGGTGCATTGCACAGGCTGGACTGAGGCCTGTGAGCTCCTCTTGAACCCAAAGCCAACGTATCACACTACACATGGTTTGGGGTGTAGGCATGGGGAGAGGCACAACTTGCCACTTTTGGGACTTCCACATCTGAGTGAGGTGGAGGCTGGCACTGTGTGCTGGACAGCTTGGAGGACCTTAGTCAAGGCCAGTGCTTCTAGTGCAAGGGAGCTGTGGCAGGGCTGGCTGGGATCCTGGCAGAGAATCCTAGTGAGCTGCTTTCCCCACAGCATCCAGGGCTGGGTGCCCGGGCCCAGCTTGTCTAGCTCAACGTGGCCAGGCTTCTCCTTCCTCAACACCTGACACATGTCCTGGGATCCGAAGTCTTTCCTATACCGTTTGTGCCAGGGCAACCTTGACCTGGACTCAGACAAGGTGAGGATGGCCACCCAGGCCAGCCAGGAGGTGCTAGGAGACCAATTTGTGGCTTCATCCCCGCACACCCCTTGTACCAGCTTGACCCGATCCCCCAAAGTCCATGTCCCATGCCGGGGAAAGAGAGGATGGCGCTCTATCGGCTACTACTGTTGAGGATCCCCAGTCACTCCGCCTTGTATCTCTCTTTCTAGCCCTCACTGCTCTTCGGTGGAGGAGGTTTCCCACATCCTTGACTTTGCCGTGGATCTACTTTCCTTTCCTCTAGAGTCTTTTGCCCCTGGTGTGTCAACGTCCCAGTGTAGGGCTTGGAATCGGAACCCTGGCGTTCTTCACTTTTCACATTCCAGACGTTTGACTTAATGTTGGCACGGGGGCGTTGACACGGTGGCCTTCCTTTCCCAGGGACTTGCATTTAGAGAATTGGTGCTCCATGGGTTTCAGCCACAACACGCACCCCCCTCAGCACTCTAAGAAGGTGCTGTCCGTGCATTGAATATTTCAAAGGCACTGTTGTTCATGTTAAGGGGTGGATTAGGGATGTCAAGGAAGGACCAGGTAGGAAATCTTTTTCAGTCTGCTTTCTAATTATGCTAGTTTTCCCACTGCCCTCACAAAAGGATAGGAATGTCTGGGTTGGTTTGCAGCTTATCTTCGTATAATATAATGCTCACACTGTTGTTCCCGATAGTAATAGAAATTAAATTATTTTGTTGATTAATGCTCTGGCCGGATTTGCTCAGCGGTTAGAGCGTCAGCCTGTGGACCAGAGAGTCCGGGGTTTGGTTCCCACTAAGGGCACGTACCTCAGTTGCAGTTTGTCCCTGGCCCCAGTTGGGGTCGTGTGGGTGGTGACCACTCAATGTGTCTCTCACATAGATGTTTCTCTCTCTCTCTTCCCCTCTCTCTTCTTCCCACTCTATCTAAAGATAAATGAAAAACAAAATTATTTTGTTGATTACCTTTACAAGACTGTGGCTGAGGAGGAGTATCTCAGAAGCTGTACAACTGTACTGGATTGAAACTCAGAAGAGGGTCTGTTGGAAAAATAGTTATTACCTATATTTATCCTAGAAAATTCACATATTCATACTTCCCTGGGTCTTTCAGATGGGCCCACAAAGCCTCACTTGGCTTTATTTCTTGCCAGTCCAGCATTTGCCAGGTATAAGGCTTTCCAGAAAAATTCACATTCTTCAAGTTTGAGAAGCATGACAGAGTCCATGCTCAGGGTGGCATGACTATGATCAGGAAATGAGAGCTCTTGAGTTACTGCCAAACCACCACTCATGGACAGAAATCAGAGTTTGAGATGCCAGCCTCTGTCCCCCTCCCCCCACTCTTCAGCTATTACCATTGCTCATTGGACTAAGCTGTGTAAGGGAATTGACCTCCCAGAAAATGGCAGTCATATATGCTGGATAAAAATAGGCTTTTATGACCTATGATTTTCCTTTTATAGTGTGGGTGTATGTGGTTCTGTTTTTTCTTTTTTTTAATTTTAATTTATTTTTGTTAGATGTTTCTCTTTTCCCCCCACTGAATCTCCCCTCCTCCTCCCTCCCCGCCCTGTCCCCAGCTTTGTGGTCTATGTCCATTGTTCATACATACATCATATAAGTTCTGTGGTTTATCTCTCCTTCCCCACCCCCTCTTCTGGGCATTGTCAATCTGTACCCCGCTTCCATGTGTCTGGGACTATCGCTTTTCTTTTTAAACAGTGCGTCTTAGTGGTCATTCACTATCATGTCTACTCCGGCGTGCTGTTTTGTATATCGAGTTTGATTTTAAATTGCTCTTGTGCATTGGGTTGTCTGAGGCAATGGCTGGCTAGTCAAAATGGAAACAGTTGATTCAGAGCCACTTAACTATGGCTTGCACAGTTAAATTGATTCATCCCTTTATTTTACTGTTCAAGACTACTTTTATAAAGTATGCTTGCCCTGACCGGTTTGGCTCAGCAGTTAGAGCGTTGTCGGCCTGCGGTTCATAGAGACCTGGGTTCGGTTTCCGCTAATTGGTTGCGGTTTTTCCCCGGCCCTAGTTGGTCGGTTGGGTGGCAACCACTTGATGTGTCCCTTTCGCGTCGATGTTTCTCTCTCTCTCTCTCTCTCTCTCTCTCTCTCTCTCTCTCTTTCCCCCTCTCCCTCCCACTCTATCTGAACAAAAAGTGGAAAAATGTTTTTGGGTGAGGATAAGAAAAAAAAAGTATGCTCTACTGTAATAGGAGTCCTCTGAGCGAGGGTAATTAATCTATCGATGTATCTGTGTTGTTGCTCTTCCAGTTATCAACTTAATCATATTTGTTTTCTAAAATGTAAAACAGAAATGTAGAACATGAAGGTAATGTAGTTTCTGTCTCATAAAATAGTTGATAGTGCCCTGGCCGGTTTGGCTCAGTGGTTAGAGCGTCAGCCTGTGGACCAGAGAGTCCCGGGTTCAGTTCCCACTAAGGGCGTGTACCTCGGTTGCGGTTTGTCCTCGGCCCTGGTTGGGTTGTAAGGGTGGCAGCCACTCGATGTGTCTCTCTCACATCGATGTTTCTCTCTTTCTCTTCCCGTCTCTCTCCCTCCCGCTCTATCTGAAGATAAATGTTCTCGGGTAAGGGAAAAAAAAGTTGATAGTAAATAAGGGTTAGTTTTAGTCACAGATTTTGTGAATTTGCCAGAAAGAGTAATGTTAATTTCCGTTAGTCATAGTAGGGATTTTACTTCAAATGAGAAAATGTATAAGATACTTGGTTTCTTCAGGTTTTTCCCTGTAGGTTCTGAGGAAAGAATGTCCCAGAGCCCTGGCCTGGTGTGGCTCAGTTGGTTGGAGTGTCATCTTGTACACTGAAAGGTCTCAGGTTTGATTCTTGGTCAAGGCACTTATTCAGGTTGCAGGTTTGATCCCTAGTCGGGGTGCATAGGAGAGGCAACTGATGGATGTGCCTCTCTCACATCCATGGTTCTCTCTCTCTCCTTTTCTCTCTCTATAAAATCAATCAAACAGATCCTCAGTGAGGATTTTTAAATTTTCTGAGGAAAAAGGAATGTCCCAGAGATTCACACTTAGATAATTAAACCCTGAGTGAGGAATCCGAGGATTAGGGAGGAGAGGGAGGATGTTTGGAGGAGTGGAACACCAGTAATTACAATGGAAGAGAAACAGGATGTTGATTCACAGGTAAAAAGCTAAGCCCTGACCTCCTAGTTAGATGAATGAAAGCATATCTGGCAGATAATCCTAGGGCTGAAGCTAAGTGTGGGCCTGGTGGAAGATTTCCTGCAGGGCATTTGCCTATGTTGATTGAGGACCTGGGCTTTCAGAAGGTGATGCTGGGATAGGGGTTGGGTGGGGAGATTTAAGGGGCAGGAGTTCCAAGACATGGAAGACCTGGAACCTCTCAGGAACCTAATGGGTTTGGAGTTCACTGGGAGAATGCCTGTGGCCTGTTGTTAAACAGAGTGTCTGGTGTGGCGCTCAGTCGATGAAGCCATATGGGAGAGAAGTTACAGGACATCTTCTGATAGGGTTCTTTGGTTTTGTTTTGTTTTTAAATATGTTTTTATTGATTTTTTAGAGAGAGAGGAAGGGAGAGAGAGAGAAAGATCAATCAGCTGCCTCCTGCACGCCACTGGGCATGTGTCCTGACCGGGAATCGAACTGAAACCTCTCAGTCCATGGGACAAAACTCAATCCACTGAGCCACACCAGCCGGGCAGGAGGAGTGCTTTTTAAGAACTGGACAGACAGGTAGTTAGGGAGGGTGGGGTGCCGGGCTACTGCTGGTCCCTCTCCCCTTAAGTCTTCACATTCCCTGTGTCAGGACCGAGCCTGGGACCCACTGCCACCATCCCTCAAGACCCCCAGTTCTCACCCTCTAATCTCAAGTTCTGACTCTGGGCCCATTGCCACCATGAAGTTCTCTTTATGGACAGGAAAAGTTCTCTTTTCCTCTTGGGGGTTCCTCCATCTGGGCTGAGTTGGTGTTGATCATTTCAGCTGTCCTGGGTCATTTTTCTCTCCCACATTCCCTTAGGCGCAGGCCAGGTGTAACACTCCTTCCCGGAAGTGCTTCATGAATACTTGATGTGTGATTCATTTTGGTTATGTCCTTTTGTATTTCATGGGGCCTGGCCCATAGGTATTGTTGAACAGGTTAGGCCTTGTTTAGAGCTGAATCAGCCCGTTTCAGTGTGGAGATGGTTTAGGAGTTTAAGGGTAACAGTAAATATGACTGCTTATTGATGGGTAACCACTCAGATAAAGATCAGAGGGGAGTTTGGTCTCTGCAGCTGAGCCAGGCCTGGAGAAAACTGGGTTGCCCATTTGCTTTGTCCTCTGATGAGGCCATTGTCCTGGCTTCGGGGTAGCAGATTCTGTGTCTGATGGGTTTTGAAGGGTGGGGCCAGCACGGTGCTTCTGGTGACATGCCCCTTGCAGTTCTTTGCTTGTGCTCACTCCAGGTGTACTTGGTGTTGGCAAGAGTCTTGGGATTGGAAAGGCAGTGAAAGGAATTTTATAGACGGGGCCAAGCGATGGGAGTATGGGGGGAAGTATGACATTTTAAGCCACTTGGCAAGGGAAGGGGGGATTCTAGTGATTGGAAATGACAGATTATGTTTGGTGTAACTAAATCAGAGGTGAAGGGATAACTTGCCCAATTCTGAATGTCTCATGCACGGATGAGGGAGCTGTGCGCCAGCCTGTCCGAAGCTATGAGTGGGTGTCCTGAGACACCGGTGCACGTCAGTTCACACTTTGCTTGAGGATGTGGCTGTGGGTATGTTCTTAGCCCTGACCACACTGGTGGTTTGTTCAGGACCTGAAGGAAAGGTCCCCTTGTGTGCTGGGAGCAGCTCCTCTCCTCCCCTAGTAGGGCAGGTGCTTGCTCCAGTGAATGCTATGGTCACCTCTTCACAAGGAGCTAACTTGAAGGCTCCTCTGACCTGAGCCAACCCAAGATTTAATGCTGGAAAGTCCTAAAAAAGAGTGAGAAGAGCTTGCTTCAGGGCATCGGCCCCCAGACCATCAGCTGTCCCACCCTGTCATCTGAGGGTGGCCTGGGAGGAAGTGGTGTCAGCTGCACAGCAGTTCCTCTTTCTGCCGAATGCACATGCACCCTTCAGCCGCTCTCCTCCAGCAGGGCAGTGGCGGGTCTTGGTTTAGAGCAGTGGTCCCAATACTGTGGTCCAGCAGATTTTGCAAATGGTTACTGTAGGGGAACACAGAGATGCCTGCCTGTGGCCATGTTGTCAGTGGCTGCTTTCACCTGTGAGTGGATGCTCAAAGCTGCTCTTTTCCAGGGGCTCTCCAGGTCAGCAGTCTTTCAAGTCCTCTAAAGGAGCTGACGACTGCTTGGCACCAAAGGAGGGGTCTGTGTGGCCAGGGTGCCAACAAGCCACCTTGAGCACCAGTGCTCTCACCAGGCCTTAATTAAGCAGCTCTCCCCACAGTACTGAGCACCCAGAACATTCCAGTCTGGAATTGGTAGGATGTGGGTATCTTCCCTGTTGGTATCCTGGGCTTGACTTTGACCCTACCCACAATTTAACTGGCTGTGTGGCTTGGGGTAAGTTAAAGTACCTCTAAGTCATGGGAGGCATTGTGAGCACTAAGGAAGATGATGAATGGAACACCTGCCCCTCCGAGAGCTTGGAGCTTGGTTATTGCAGTCAGTACAGTCAGCTCTTAGACATCCTTATTTTACGTTTGTACTACTTTTAGAAAGAATGTACCAAGAATGCCCTTACTGGAGTAGCTAAGTGGTTAGAGCTTCAGCCCATGCACCCAAGGGTCTCAGGTTTGATTCCTGGTCAAGGGCATGCACTTGGCTTGCAGGTTCAATGCCCGGCCCTGGACAGGGTGCTTGCAGGAGGCAACCAATCGATGTCTCTCTCTCTCACATCAATGTTTCCCTCTCTCCCCTTCTCTTCTTTCTAAAAATCAATGGAAAAAATATCCTTGGGGGAGGATTAACAAAAAGAGAACATACCAAGAATGCTTTCATCTCCTCCTCCTATGATTTTGTTATTGTCTCATATATCCTCACTGGCTCACACAAACCTCATGGTGTCTCTCCTCCCTACCCCCCAGGCTGCCTCTTCAAGCTCCACTCAGAGCCCCTGGCTGGTCTAAGGACAGGCCCTGGAGGGCCAGTTCCTGCAGCAGGCATTGGAGCCTATGCCCTGGGGGAGGGGCAGCCACTGAGGTTTCTTAGCAAGAAACTGGGTGCCTTCGAGTTTGGTGAACACTGCTCCAGAATTCCCATGCCATCCTTGTGGGTGTTGGGGTAGGCATCCGGGAGACATCAAAGTAGGGAATGCACCTACTGTCTCTCCCACAGTTGTGTTCTGGTGGGCTCTGGTTTCCTCAGCATGGCCTTCAGGATCTTGGCCTGCTTTTGCAAGTCAGCTTAAGTGGGTGGTGATGGTTCTGGAAGGATGAGCTGGGCCAGCCATTCATTGCGCATAGACAGGCTGAGCTGTGTTTTCAAAACAGAGATGTAGGTGTCCTAAGTGCTTGGCAATCCTTGTTATTTATTTATTTATTTATTTAAAATATCTTCTTTTTTTTACTGTGAGTAGTAGCAGAAGCCATTACAAACCAAAAAGCATGACAATGAAATAGAACACACAGTTTTTTTTCTTTATTGATTTTAGAGAGAGAGGAAGGGAGAGGGAGGGAGAGATGGAAACATCGATGAGAAAGATTATCGACTAACTGCTTCCTGCCTGCCCCCTACTGGGGATCAGGCCCACAACCCGGGCACGTGCCCTGACTGGGAATCGAGGTGGTGACCTGTGGGTGCATGGGTCGATGCCCAACCACTGAGCCACACCTACCGGGCGAACACACAGTTTTTATTCCGTTTTCTACACAAGAGGTTAGGAGCGGCTGAGGGAGCAGAGGAGCCCCAGGCCTGCCCTTCAGCCCCAGAGAGAGGGAAGGTGGACTCTGCACTGGATCTGCCAACAGGGCCAAGGTCAGCAAGAAAGCAGAGGCCACGTGGGAGTCCGCGGGGCGGTGGCTGTGGAGACAGCTGGTGGTGAGGGCTCAGTTGCCTCGGGAGAGCAGTGGCCCAGGTATGAACCCCTGGCCAGTGTCCTGTCTACAGTGTCCTGCCTTCCAACTTTGAGCAGGCTGGTGTCCAGGGGGACTGGAGACTGGCCCTGAGGAGGCCTCACTCCCAGGCTGGCAGAGCCACCTCAGAGTGTTTAGCCAAGGACCCTGGGTTCTTCCAACTAGGGCTTCTGCCCTGAGCAGGGGAGGCAGATCATGTCTCTCACCTGTTTCTATCTCTAGTTGATTGTCTAATGCCAGCAGTTTTATTTTAAACACCCACACTCCACTGAGTTAAGTAACATGACATCTGCAGGGGATTCATGTGCAGGTGTTCTGTACCGGAGATGTCTCTCGAGAGGGAAGTACCTGAGAAAACTGAGTAGATGGATGTCCCCTTGCCGTGTGACATAAGAGGGTCCAGACCCGCTGAACTGAATGGGGCCCATCTCCACCATTCCTAGAGCTTGGTGGCACCCCTTCAGGTGAATTGGAGCCACATTTGTTCCAGGAGCCTCACGGGTGGGGTGTTTGCTTCTGGTGAGCGTCCTTTGAGTCGCATGTGTCATCCTAAATTCTTTTTCTGTGTGTGTGTGTGTGTGTGTGTGCAGATAGAGAGGGAGGGAGGGAGAGAGAGAGAGAGAGAGAGAGAGAGAGAAACATCGATGTGAAAGGGACACATCAAGTGGCTGCCACCCATACGACCCAACCAGGGCCGAAAACAAACCGCTACTGAGGTACGTGCCCTTAGCAGGAACTGAACCCGAGTCTCTCTGGACCACAGGCCACCGATCTAACTGCTGAGCCAAACTGGCCAGGGTTGTTTCTAAGCTACATTGAATTGTGTTCGTCTGGGCTCATGGCCCTAATGTCTAAGGGGTTTTGTTTTCAGGGGAGGTGTCCAGGGGCAGCGCTGAGGGTCGGAATGACCTGGAGCCCTTGATTTTCCTTTATTCCCTGAGTGTGCTGGAAGGTTTCAGATCTCTGGGTGCACACAGGGCATTGTGGGGTCTCCTGAGAGAAAACTAAGTCAGAACCAGCTGGCACTCGTGCACGTGTGCAGCATGCTGGCTGTATGAGGTCCCAGCCCCGCTCTGTGCATCTGGTACCTGGGACAAGCCTCTGGTCTCTGGGCTTGCTTCCTCATTTGTAATTGGTGATGTCTACCACCTCTTGCTGGTCAAGGATTTGAGAACCTGTGGAAAACAAAGCAGAAGAGAGAGCGTACGTGAAGGTTTTATTTGCAAATTCGAAATGGATAATTTCAGAATAAAAACTATATGTCTCTAATCAGGTAGATTGCGAATGTTTGTGCACAGAAAGAAAATCCGAGGTTTTTGCCTGTAGATTTCAATGGGAGAAATTTGACAGAATATATCTCGCTTTTAACTCAGGACACCCAGCTCTCCTAACTTCAGGTCTCTAGTGGCTATCCCTTTTCTGTTGCAACAACGTAGTGGTCATGTCCATTCCTTAGTGCCTTTGTGGAAATCCGGAAGTGATCGAAAGGAGCAAAGTACAAACGCTCTATAAAGGAAACAGAGCTGGAGTGTGACATGTCAACAGAACTATTTTCTGTTTAGAATCTTGCACAAGAGCCTGACATTCTCGACCCTTGTTCCTTGCCATTTTCAAGGCCATATGGTTGTGTCAGGGAGTGGCAGCTCTCAGGGACAAGTGGCCTCCAATTTATCCACGATGCTTGGCGGGGCAGTGCATTCGATTGTGCCTTTATAGCCTGGGGTTTACTGCTGGGCCCACGGGAGCACCTCGGTCTTGGGGCTGTTTGAGTGGCCCAGAAGCCTTACTGTGCCACAAAGCATCTCTGGGCAGGCTCAGAGGAGTGATGGGGTGGGGCTCCCTCAGTAGTTCCCCGCCAGGGTTGTCTTTACCTCCCTCAGTTTAGGGACCCCAGGTCAGGGGTCTCCTGAGACACTATGTTATAGGGACTCCACCCTGCCTTTGCCCAGCAGCTCCTCCTGAGAAATGACTTCAGGCACCGTGCGCTCCAGGCTGTGGCCAGGGGCTCATCTCTATGTGTCCTGGCAGCCACTCTGCTCAGGCTCGAAGGACCCATGGCCCAGGATTCAAACTTCCCCTGGAGACCAGCAGCTTGGCTCTATCATTGTGGATTTCCACCAACACACTAGGAAATGGATGCAACCACTATATATATATATATTTTTTATCCTCACCCGAGGACTTTTTTTTTGCATTTATCTTCAGATAGAGTGGGGGGTGGGGAGAGAAACATCGATGTGAGAAAGACACACCAAGTGACTGCCACCCACATGACTCCAAGCCCAGAGACAAACTGCAACCGAGGTACATGCCCCTAGCGGGAACCGAACCTGGGAGTCTCCAGTCCGCAGGCCGATGCTCTAACCGCTGAGCCAGACTGGCCAGGGCACCACTATTTTCTTGTAACAGAAAAGGGATGGCCACTGGAAACTTGAAATTAAGAGGGCTGGGTGTCCTGAGCTAAATGCGGGATGTAGTCATCTGTCAAATTTCTCCCATTGAAATCTACATACAAAGGCATAGGATCTTCTGTGTACAAACATTTGCAATCAACACCGCCTTGGGCCCGTGGGAGTGGCATTCAGAGATTCAGCCAACCTGGAGCAGTGAGCCACCCCTTACTCTCCAGTATGTGGACTGAAGTGGGGAGTATGCTGGCTTCCATTAAATAGTCAAGAGTCAAGTCCAGCATTTCTCTTTCTTATCCGTTTAGGATAAATGTGGTATTTTTTGTTTGTTTTTACTATTTTTTGTTAATCCTCACCTGAGAATATTTTTTCTCTATTGTTGAAAGTATTACAGATGTTCCTCCTTTTTTCCTCCATTGACACCCTCCTCCCCACTCCCCCCCCCAAAAAAAGAAACCCAGCCTAGCCACTCTATAAATGTAGCACACGCGTGTTATGTGAGTCGAGAAAAGGACAGAAAGAGGGAGGAATAGGACAGATCTTAGTCTTGGTCCAGTTGCTGGCTGTATAAGTGTGAGCATCCCAAGTTTACATCATCAGGGTCTCCTTCTGGGGCTGGTGCAGACTTGAGGAGTGATGAAGTGACGTTAATGCAGCATGTCGACAGCTGTACCTCAGTCACACTCCACTTGCTAGTGTGGATATCACTGAGATGGTCCTGTCTGTATTTGTGCATCTGTGAGCCTAAGACTTCTGAATTTGGAATATTTTGTATTTCTGATTTTTTAAAATATATTTTATTTATTTATTCGAGGGAGAGAAGTGAGAGGGAGAGAGAAATAGAAACATCAGTGAGAGAGAACATGGACTGGCTGCCTCCTGCATGCCCCCCTCTGGGCATTTGGCCCACAACCTGGTATGTGCCCAGACCAGGAATTGAACCAGCGACCTCCTGGTGCATGGGTTGATGCTCCATCACTGAGCCACGCTGGCCTGGCTGTAATTATTATTATTATTATTTTTTAATATTTTTAAAAAATATATATTTTTATTGATATTTTAGAGAGAGAGATAGAAACATGGATCGGCTGCCTCCTGCATGCCCCCCAGTGGGGACTGAGGCCGCAGCTCCAGCATGTGTCCTGATCGGAAAATGAACCTCTCATTCCATGGGATGATGCTCAATCCGCCAGGCTCATGTCCTTCTTAGTGTCTGTCCTCATTTCAGCTGCATCTGGAAACTAGGCCTCATGGACTTTCAGGGTCTTGGTGTAGGGGCATGGCACTTCTTATAGAGGTTGAAATCTCCCCTCTCACGAGCCCAGTGGTGAGAACATAGTTCCATATGCTGCTGCCTGTCCTGTCCTAACCCTGCCATCTTGGCCCTGTTTCTTAATGAAGTCCATCCAATCAAAACAAGTCCACAGAATGAAGTAAGCCAGAGAGCACTGACATGACTGCACTGCTTTTGAATTTCTTTACGTGCTGCTCATCAGTGGCAAAGCTAGACAGGGTGTCTTGTCACTGGTGGAGGATAGTGTAGCCTTTCACTCAAGGCCACTTGCTCTTCAACATCTCAGGGTTCCCTGGTGAACCTGCAGTTCTGGGCCCAGGCTGGAGGGGCCTCAAGGCAGGTCTGGGACATGGGCTCTGTGTTACGCTCCTGGGAGGGAGTGCTCAGATCACATTGCTGGGACCAGTGTGAATGTAGCTGCTGAGCTGAGTGTCCTGCCCTGAAAGCCTAGTGATGCCTGGGCAGACTGGAGCTCAGAGAGTCCTTTCTAAAGCCCACTCTGGTTGTGTGTGTCCTTGTGGACTCCAGCCCAGCAGTAGGTGTGTCTGGAGTGACTGGCAGGTTCTGGATACCCGATAGAGCTGGTGTGTGTTCCAGGAGTGTGGAAGGGTGCTCAGCTCTGGGCAGTCAGGGTTCTGTTGTGCGTCTGAATGCCTGGCCCCTGGGCACCTCTCTCTAGTGTGCTCTCAGCCCGAGCTTTCTAAATCAGTGTGTTTGATCGAGTGTATCAGTGGCCATTTCAAGGTTTTCAGGGAAATATTTTTTATATTAAAAAGAGAACAAGGCCCTGGCCGGTTTTGCTCAGCGGTTAGAGCATCAGCCTGCGGTCCAGAGAGACCCGGGTTCAGTTCCCGCTAAGGGCATGTACCTCGGTTGCAGTTTGTCCCCGGCCCTGGTTGGTCGTGCTGGTGGCAGCCACTCGATGTGTCCCTTTCATGTCGATGTTTCTCTCTCTCTCTCGTTCTCTCTCTCCCTCCCATCCTCTCTCTCCCTCCCACTCTATCTGAACAAAAAATGGAAAAATGTCCTCGGGTGAGGATTAAAAAAAAAAAAGAACAAGGATTCCAGTGTAAAATTCACATGGATTTTAAAAGTAATCCACATAAGGCAGTGCTCACTCGATGTGTCCCTTTCACGTCGATGTTTCTCTCTCTCTCTCTCTCTCTTCCTCTCTCTCCCCGTCTGAACAAAAAAATGGAAAAAAATGTCCTCGGGTGAGGATAAAAACAAAACAAAACAAAACAAAAAATCGCCCTGGCCGGTTTGGCTCAGCAGTTAAAGCGTCGGCCTGCGGTCCAGAGAGACCCGGGTTCGGTTCCCGCTAAGGGCATGTACCTCGGTTGCAGTTTGTCCCCGGCCCTGGTCGGTCGTGTGGGTGGCAGCCACTCGATGTGTCCCTTTCATGTCGATGTTTCTCTCTCTCTCTCTCTTCCTCACTCTCCCTGTCTGAACAAAAAAATGGACAAAAAATGTCCTTGGGTGAGGATAAAAACAAAACAAAACAACACATAAGGCACTGCTTTAACTGACTCGAAGCTGCTGAGCCTCAGAAGGGACATGTAGTGTGTCCTTTGAGACGCCCCCCCCCCCCGCCCTTTTCCATATCATCCTCACATTTAGAGGCTCATCACAAGGCCAGTTCCCATGTGCTCTCTTTGACTCCCCATTGGTGTTCCTCTGCACCTGAGCACCGCAGTCCCCCCTGGTTCACTTGCCCTTCCCTCTGTCCCATCCAACAATCCCCCTGAGCTTCTTGGGCCTGGGTCACCTTTGTGTATCTTTTGCTGCTCAGCATACTGTTGGAACTCAGTAAACATCCTTCCCCTCGGCTGGTTCCCAGGGTCAAGCATGATACCCAGCTCATTGTTGTCATGGCCTTATCTGACTGAGGCTGGCCCTAAGCCTTCAGACCCTTGTGACAGGGACGCTCCCTGGGATGTTCTGAAGGTGGAAATGAGCCTCATCCTCTCTGATCTTTCCTAATTGATCCTCTGTCAGCTGTCTGTGAGGTAGCAGTGAGGTGATGAATAATTCCTGAGTTTGGTGATGTGCAAATGTCGTAGTTCAGCTCTTTTCAGACATTGGGTCTAGGAGGTAGCTAGCCAGGCAAAGCCTCCTAATTCCATGTCATGGTAGCTCCATCCCTGCTCCAGACCTTGGCCCCATTAAAGGAAATAGTGACCATTTTCACCAGTAGGAAAGCTGCTAGAGCAACATTCCTCCAGAAGGTGGACTGTGGGATCCTTAGGCATTGCCTAAAGAACAACAAGGGTCCAGAGGCTGGGAGTAAGGGGCCCATGGGAGTGTGTGTGACCAGTGCTTCCTTAGATGGAGGGGTGGGACACAAGGAGGAATCTGGGAAGTCAGTGTAGTCTGGACACTATGCTGGGAGTCAGGAAGTCCATCCACTGAGGGAAGAAGGGTAGCACATGGTAGCAGGAGACTGAGCTGAGTACAGCGTAAGGCTGTTTTTGGGAAGTGAAAAAATTATGTCCATGACCTAAACAGTATAAAATGGCAGTATCAAAGAGGCTTCACAGTAAGACTGCCAACCAGGCAGGGCTGTGACTTTACATTGAGAAATAACAGACTAAGCAGACGAGAGCACTCACAGCCCTCCAGAGCCAAATGGGCTTTCAGGAAGCTGGGGGAAGGAGGTGCAAGTGGCTAAGAGAGCTGGAGGAGACTGAGGAGGGTGAGGTGACACCCCACTCACTCAGCAGCCACATCCACATTCAACTCCCAAGAGGCTAAAACACCAACCTAGCAAAGATGCACTCAAGCGACGGTCTCAGCCAACCCCCTACTCGAAGGGAAACAGTCCTGCCACCCCGGCAACCACAAAGCCGAACCTCAAGGACATACGGCCAGGAAGGAGCAACTACTTGCTTTCTCTTTTAGTTTTCCCTTGACTCCTGGCTCAAAACACATTATGTTTGGGCTGGAACTCTACTTGACATTGCTGTTTCCAAACACCAGCCTTTGACACTTCATTTGCCATAAGATTATACCCAATAATTTAAGTTTTTTTTGTTTGTTTTTTTAATTAATGAAGCAAACTCAACTCAGAGTGGGCAGAGCTAGGAGCCCCTCCGATTGCCATGAAGAACACCCTGATTATTCTAGATAAGGCAGAACGAGAACACATCCTGTTCTGGATGTGAGGAGAAGCCTCTGAACACACACAGCCTGTCCAGGAACAGCTGCTCCCATGGGGAATCACCCCACTCAGAAGAAGCTCCCCCACAACTCCAGGCATCCAGACAGCCAGTAAAAGGTATTAAGATTTAATCCTGTATCTATAGTCTTAGCATTGTACCCAGTGGGTGGTCTGGGATTGAGAGCTTGTGTGTTCTGCATACTTTACAGAGTCTGTCACAAGATAATGGTTTGAGCCAAGGTTTTTCCCACCTGTAAACATGAATGCACCCGATTTTAACTTTTACCTTTACAAGATGCCTGGCGAGTTCACTCACCCCAAAGTACAATTCTGAGTGGTTCAAAGCTGTTAATAAGCCTCAAATCCTTTAAGGGACACATGCCACCTTACTATAGGGTAACATAAACTACTTAAGTCACCTTACTTTGTTCTTGGCAGTTGGCTGACACTAACTGCGTGCTCTGTGAGAGCAGAATGCTCTGGGCCCTAAATGGAGTTGTGCCTGCTTTTGCTGGGGGACGACAGTCTGAGGAGAGAACAGGATGCTTGCAGAGATGCAGGAGGGTGGTGAGGTGGCCCTGGGCCAGGATGAGAAGAGGCAAGGAGAGGATGTTGGCAGCACCATCGTGCACAACCACCATCCCTCTCCACCTCGAATTCCCAGGACTAGGAGTCACCTGGGGAACCTCTCTAGACCTGCCCTCCACCCAGCTCAGCAGGCACATTTTGTTGTTTGCCACAGCTTACAGCGCATCTCACAACTCCGCATACTCAGTCCTGAGAGGGTCAGGGAGCTCCAAGACATTTAACTCACCCTGCACAGGCAACTCAGGCTGTGGAGCGATTTCTCAAGTACACCTGACTTTCCAAAGCCATGGTTTCATGCTATTTCATAAAAACATATGCACTCATTTTTTTTTTATCCTCACTTGAGGACATTTTTCCATTTTTTGCTCAGATAGAGTGGGAGGGAAAGAGAGGAAGAGAGAGAGAGAAACATCGATGTGAAAGGGACACATCGAGTGGCCGCCTCCCGCACAACCCAACCAGCAACCAAGGCACATGCCCTTAGCAGGAACCAAACCCGGGTCTCTCTGGACCGCAGGCCGACACTCTAACCGCTGAGCCAAACCGGCCAGGGCAATACATGCACTCATTTTATTCATCAGAGTTCCTTAAAGGAGGTAAATCAACTACCTTATTAACCCAACTGCTCCACAAATGCGTCACTGTGCCATCCACGGTCGGGGGCCATGGCCTTAAGGCAAATGGGGTCCCTGCCCCTCGGAAGCTACATACATCTTAATGGGGCAACAAGCCCGGCAACATTTACAGAGTGAGCTGGTTAAGGCTGTGGCCATGGCAGAGCTGGATGACTGCTGGGGGAACACAGCAGACCCCTGGCTGCTGTGGGCCACATTGTGGGTCAGCGAGGGGCTGGGAGAGAGTGGTCGGATGACTACAGTACTGCTCAGGGGAGGGCGGTGGAGACTTGGATGGTGCTTCAATGTCCAGGAGAGAGATACTAATGTACAGAAAATGCAACGTAGTAAGAGCTAGTCATGCATCACACATTTTTTTCTTTTGTACGTGCCCCTAGGGAGAACCAAACCTGGAACTCTCTGGTCCACAGGCTGATGCTCCAACCGCTGAGCCAAACCGGCCAGGGCACACACATTTTAAAGTTTCCCTTTTCCCTCTAAGTTTCAGATTCAAAACACAGCAGGCTTCATGAGTCAGAAAGAAAAACCAGTCTTTTTGAAATCAACATCCAAGTGAAATATAGAAAGAACTCTGGAGTTTGGAAATGGCAACAATAGATGATGTAATACAGACCAACAGACACACACCTGCTTTTCCGTCACATGCTTTACATGAAATGGCAGGGTCTCTGCCAGCACCTCACAGCACCTTCAATGACTGAAGGCGAATGCAGTGCATTGCGCTTGAGACCACTCTGCTCTTATCCACTTCATCAACACAGGTTCACTAAGGACCATGCACTCTCCTGGGCACTGGAGAGACAGTAAAGAACGAGACCGAGCCTGTGCCCTCAAGAAGCCCATATTCTAGTGGTGCAGATAGACCTTCCATGAAGCAGAAACCAGGTAGAAATTCCAGTGTCGTATGGTGATCAGCACTGTAAGAAAAATACATCAGGGAAGGGAGATGGGAGTGTTTGGATGGGGGTGGTGTACATCTAAACAACCAGAGAAGCCCTCAGTGGGAAGGTAATATCTGAGCAAAGACTCGAGGAGGTGGGGAAAGGTCTCCCCAGGTGTCTGTAGAGCTTTCCCCACAGAGGACTAGCCAGTGCAAAAGTCCCAAGGCAGGAGCAGCTCTAGACTCACGGTGGTCCAGAAAAACTCCTGGATGTCAGGCAGGGACCTCAGCACCCTTGACACACCCTTCTGGGCACCTCAAACCACAGGGGTGGGAGCCTGAGAAATGGGGCTACCCATGAAGACCCAGACACCTCCTGAACCAGAGTCTGATGACAGCCTAACCAAGGCTGTACTGTCCAGCATCAGCCCAAGGCTCTGAGATACTGGTCTACTACACCACTGCTGCTCCAAAAATACCCCAGCAGTACCCCCTCCATTCCAGCACTACGAGCACGATGACACAGGAACTCTTCATGAGCAACCTTCCTCCTTCGTGGAATTCAGTGATTTCCTTCCTGCCTCGGCCACATGAGCCAGCAAACACCTCAGCACAAGACAGTCTCAGGACCTGTCCCAGATGGAGATGTTTAAGGGTCAACTCGGTGCTCGTGCTTTCTCCTCCCATGAGCATAACTCACTGGCACGGGCACGTTTAGTGAATAACTTTACCTCTGCAGTTAAAGGAAATGGCTGCAATATTACCTTGTAAAGCATTTTTATTTTTATTTACTTTTTTATCCTCACCCGAGGACATTTTTGCATTTATCTTCAGATAAAGCAAGAGGGAGAGAGGGAGAAAGAGAGAAACACCAATGTGAAAGGGACACAACGACTGGCTGCCACCCACACGACCCAAACCGGGACTGGGGACAAAGTGCAACCGAGGTACATGCTCTTAGTGGGAACCGAACCCAGGACTCTCTGGCCTGCGAACTGATACTCTAACTGCTGAGCCAAACCAGGCAGGGCTGTAAAGCATTTTTAAAACATCAATTGTAAGATGAAAAACAAAAGAGAAAAGCACTCTTCCAGTGTGAAACCTCCAATGTTTTACTATAACTCCAAGTGTTATAGTATTGATGTTAAGTTTTTAAAACATCTTGAGAAGTAATTAAGCTGCACAAAGAGCACTCTGAGGCCACCAGGATCTGGAGAACACTTGCTGACCGCAGGCAGCCGTGTGTCAGGGTGAGTGGGGGTCTTGGTCAGGCTCCTCAGGCGCCTCCATCCTGCCTGCCATCCCTTGGTCCTGCAGAGCCAGCACAGCCTGGAAGCCCAGACCACACAGGATCTGCAGGTAAGCCATTCCCTCCCAGCACAGTCTTATTAGATGGCCACCCATTTGGTGACCCAAAATTATGCTAAATAAATACTTATTGTGCCCTCTCCGGTTTGGCTCTGCGGTTAGAACATCAGCCTGAGGACCAAAGAGTCGCAGGTACAATTCCAGTCCTGGGCATGTACCTTGCTTGCAATTCGTCTCTGGCCCTGGTGTCTCTCTCTCTCTCTCCCTCCCACTCTGTCTGAAGATAAATAGAAAAATATCGCGCTGGCTGGTTTGGCTCAGCGGTTGGAGCATCGGCATGCAGACCCGAGAGTCCTGGGTTTGGTTCCCGCTAGGGGCACGTACCAAAAAATAAATAAATACATAAATAAGTAAATAAATAAATATAAATATCCTGGGTGAGGTTTAAAAAATAAATAAATACTTTTGGTGAGTCAACAGCTTCTGAAATTTCAATATCTAGAGAAAATTTTTTAAAATCCTCACCTGAGGCCCTGGCCGGTTTGGCTCAGCGGTTAGAGCGTCGGCCTGCGGTCCTGAGAGACCCGGGTTCGGTTCCCGCTAAGGGCGCGTGCCTCGGTTGCAGTTTGTCCCCGGCCCTGGTTGGTCGTGCGGGTGGCAGCCACTCGATGTGTCCCTTTCACGTCGATGTTTCTCTCTCTCTCTCTGTTCCTCTCTCTCCCTCCCGCTCTACCTGAACAAAAAAAATGGAAAAATGTCCTCGGGTGAGGATTGAAAAAAATAAAAAATAAAATAAAATAAAATAAAATAAAATCCTCACCTGAGGATTAGTTCATTGATTTTAGAGGGAGAGGAAGGGGGGTGGAGAGAGAGAAACATCGATTGGTTGCCTACCATATGCACCCTGACCAGGGATCGAACATGCAACCAACCCTTCATTGTACAAAATGATGCTCCAATAACTGAGCTACTGGCCAGGGCTCTCTGGAAAAATTTAAAGCAACAAAACCCTGGGTGTGCCTGTCCTTCATCCCATTCCTCCCTGATAAAATAGAGCTGATCACAAACACATTTTCAACAACATGGCTCTCTGTTCGGTTCTGCAGGCAGCTCACTGCCATGAGACTTATGATAGCTGGCCTTTCTTACACACAGATATATATGTACCCCAAACCCAAGCCCCTTGGGCCCTTCAAGGGAAGGCTGTGGCAACCCGTGTCCAAAGCCCTACATCAATGCCTCTCCTTTCCCGCCAGGAGAGTCACAGGCCATGCCACAGCCCCCACTTTCTTCCCTACTTCTTACTAACTGCACCCCATCCATCTCCCCTCTTCCCCTCATGCAGGACCCCTTCTGTGTGCCAATGGCACAGCTCTATCAACAAGGAAGGACAGCTGTTCTCAACAGACTTGGTTAGGAAGAGTCAGCCATCGACACTCGCACCTTTGGAGTCTTGGAACACTGGGTCTCACCATGTCTTCACAACCTCCTTCTATACCTGTTAGTGTATCAGGGTGAATCGGTAAGCAGGACTGTCACCTGCTGTGCTCGCTCCACCCTTTCACAGCAGGCACAGGGGGTTTTGGAGAGGACTTACAACCACCCTTCCAAAGAGCATCTCTGACAGGATGACAAAGACACATTTTAAACCACTGACTTCCCAGTGAACTTCAAAAATATAGTCCATTGTAAACTGGGCATTTTCGGTAGACTTCAATTTGTTTCACACAATTCGTACATAAGAATTTGTTTCAACTTCTTTGACTTTTTGAGTACTGGGTTCAGGAGTCTCCTCTCAGAAGTTTAAACTCGAAAGGGAAAATTACTTTGAGATCAAATTACATTTTCATAGCCACCAAAAACATATCAAGGCTCAATTTAACTGTGTGGTATCTTGCTTTCCCACTAAGAGAGTTTAGGAAAATATCAGCAGAAAAATATCCAGTATCCAATATTCAAATCCACTAAATGTAGCAAATATTTGATTGACAAAGAGACTGAAATGCAAATGAATCTGAGGAAAGGAAACAAATGACCAGAGGATGTTTTGGATTCCTTTTCCCTGTGCCATCAAGTCTCACAGCAGACACCTCTCCTCCTCCAAAGCTGCAGACAACAGCTTCTCTCACCCTTAGAAGACTCACTGCCAGGTAGATGGAAGCTGATTTTTAAAACACAGACCATGGTTTTAAAGCATACCTCAGAGCCCTTAATTACCGGGCAGCAGGACAGTGTTGCACGGGGCAGATGAGGACGTGAACCAGGAGAAGAGACCTGAATCAGCACCTGGAGGCCTAGGAATTGAATTGGGGGTAGAGGGTTGACTGATGTTCCTCAGATCCCTCTGGATCTTTCTTTTTTTTTTTTTTTAATACTCATCCGAGGACATTTTTGCATTTTTCTTCAGATAGAGCGAGAGGGAGAGAGGGAGGAAGAGAGAGAGAGACATCAATGTGAGAGAGAGACATTGAGTGGCCGCCACCCACACGACCCCAACAGGGGCTAGGGACAAACTGCAACCGAGATAAGGGCCCTTAGTGGGAACCAAACCCGGGACTCTCTGGTCCGCGGGCCAACGCTCCAACCGCTGAGCCAGACCGGCCAGGGCCGGATCTTTTTTCATCTCTACATCTTCCTCTCTTTAGGGGGAATAAAATGCCAATTAAGCAAGGATTTCATATGAAGACTGAGCTTGGGGAGGTTGAAGCTAGACTCAGGCTCAGTGTGATGAGAAAGTCTTTCATTCTGAGAGGGAGCCTTTAGATTTGCACAGGGACCACGGATTCAAAGCTGGGGGCCTACACACCCCATATTTCAGCAACCACAACCGGATTCTTTAAATGTATCTTGGCTCTTAAGAGGATTTTGTTTTTTTAAGTTTCTATAAACCTGCTGAGGAAGAATCTAATTGCAGGATATCACAAGAATTAAGAGATCCAAAGCTTAATCATTACTTACCAAACTGTGTAAACCTTCTGCATATGAACTAGTCCTGGGCCTCGGGTACACATTACAGTCACAGGTACAAGTAGAGAAGAACTGTTAGAACACGCACTCTGCTGGGTTGAGCACTGCTCCTCACTAGCTGTCTCACCTTGAGCACGGTACGTCACCTCTCTGTGGCTCAGACCCTTTACCTCATAGTCAGGGTAAGGAGAACGGGAACTCCCAGGCTTGCTGTGAGGATTTAGTCAATAAAGGTATAAAAAGCACTCAAGCTGACTAGGAGGGAGCATGCTAGGAGCACTTTTACAATTAAATAACACAGAAGATACAGACACAAACTTTCTCCAACCAGGGGCCATTGAATCATAAAATAAACCCCTCAAGCCCTTTCCAAGTGTTGTTTATTCATCTGTAACTAAAACTGAATTAAATGTATACTGTATCACAAGGCCAAATTCCAACACACCAGCAGAGGAATCAAGATCAAAATCAGGGCCTTGTATGGTCAAGATGCTGTCCAAGGCTTAAGGCTCCAGCCAGCAAGACAAATGATCCCAAACTCAAAACGTTAAGATGCCTTTAAGGGCTGCCCGGGTGGCGTGTACTCTGGAGCTCTGACCGCACCAGGACAGGTACCACCAACAAACCACAGAAGGAACACCTCCCTCTAGGACCCTGTGTTAAAGGGGTGGGAGGCTGCCATCAAATCCAACCAGCTCATCCCTAAAGGGAGTCTGTCCTCAGGTCAGCTGTGCTCAATGACAAAGAATATTCTAAGAACTTCCTCTCACCCAAAGAAATTTCACAAAGCTAGGCCCAGCACAGAAAACCAGTTGAAGGTAGGAACAGTAACCATGGCTGCCTCTCCCATACCCACATTTCCACCATGAAGATCCAGGATGGAGTCCAGCCAGTGTGGTTCAGTTGGTTGAGCATCAGCCCATGTACCAGGAGGTACAAGCCTGGGTTGTGGGCTCAATCCCCAGTAGGGGGTGTGTAGGAGGCAGCCGATCGATGTTTCCCTCTCACATTGATCTTTCTTTCTCTCTCTCCCTCTCCCTTCCTCTCTCTCTCTTTAAAATTCAGTTTCTAAAAAAGAATCTTTAAATGAAGACCCAACTAAGACTGCTTCTGCTGTTCCGCAGAGCAGAGTGGGGAAAGGACAAGAAGAAAGGGAGGAGCATTCAGTAGGTGCCTGTCCCTAGGGTAATCACCTAATCTGTCCTCCCACTCTTTCCTCCAGCCCCTTGAAGCCTCTCACCCAGGGAGAGGTAGGTGAGGTGGGCAGAATAATACACAAGGTCAGGCTGCCAGCAGCCTCAAGTCTAGTCCTCAAACTTAATGGGTCTCAGGACTCGGTCAACACTGTGTCTATACATTTTACTAACCTGCACCATCAACATTAACTTTGCACACAATGTCACCAAACATACTATATGAAATGTTGAAATACAAGATTTCTTTGCATGGACACCGAAACTCTGCTCACTTCCTGCACTCGAACTGCCTAATGTACTTTACACACCATTAACTTGATGAACATGAACGTCAGGATGCACGTTACCTCTGGACCAGAGGGAAAAAGATGACAATCAGAAAGGCCATTCAGAGGGCTTCTCAGAACCTAGCAAAATTCTGTTTAAAGCAAGGTGGTGGGCACAAGCAAATTTGTTCTCTGTTCATTCTTTAGATTTTCCACAGAATTATGTATACCCCTTACAGATACATCTTTAAAAACCATTGTTCTAAATAAAATGAATGAAATGCTGTTTTTCTCAACTTCTAAAAACCATAACTAACATTTAAGTGCTTACCATCTGCCATGCACTCTTGAGCATTTTACATGTTTTCAAGCTTACTCCTCCAAACAACTCTTGGTGTGAACTACAAGCATGCTTTTCACAGATGGGGACACTGAGGCACAGAGCAGGTCCTTGTCCATAGTCACACGCCCAGCGTGAAGCCATATTCAGACTCCTTGCTCGCAACCCTTTCCAGGTAGTCCCAGTTAGTAAAGTGTGTGAGTGATGCTGATACTCTGTGTCACCCAGGGACTGAGGTAGAGGGGCCCTGAATGGCAGGACCTCCCTGGGAAGCACTTGGTGATCACCACCATATTGTACCTTAGGCTCTTGCCCTTATGGTCCAGCACATCTCTCTACACCAGTGGTTCTCAACTGGTGGGTCGCGACCCATTTGGGGGTCTAACGACCCTTTCTCAGGGGTCGCTTATCACCATCGCAAAACACATTTCCGATAGTCTTAGGAACCGAGACACCGCTCCTCTGTCCGTCTCCAGGCAGGCCCACCCACATGCAGATAGACCCACATACAACATGAGGAACTGTATCAAAGGGCCGCAGCATTAGGAAGGTTGAGAACCACTGCTCTACCCAGAATCTAGCCAAAACAGTCAGAAACTCAGAATGAGAGTTATATTTAGAAAACACTCATTACAGAGTGACTCCTAACAACTGGAAATGGCCTATGCAAATGACTCCTAACAACTGGAAACGGCCTACATAAATGTAAATGTCCACCAGTAGATCAATGGCTACTCTGGTTCACCCAGAGAGAGGAGTACTAGGCAGCGTGGAGTGTGAAGAAATGCCCATGCAAAAATGTGACGTGAAAACAGCAGGAGACAAACTGTCAGGTATACAACAGAGGCCTCCCAAATTGGTTAAAAGACAAAAAGGAAACAGTGATGACCTCTGGGTGAAGAAGAGACAGACCATCCAGTTGGTTCCCTATAACTACTGAGAGCTGCAAAGGACAAAGTGAGACGTGGGCAGGAACAGCAGGGGAGCTCCCTGGGGGCAGGCACCTCTGAAGGACCATATCACTGCCCACCCACCTGGACACATGAGCAATACCACAAGGGGCCCAAGACCTTTTAAATCCCAGGTTCATCAGTTCCTACTTTCAGGAAAGACTCAGCTGTATAAGCAGTATTTGCTAATGAGCAGGTGAATAAACTAGTATTTTTAGACAAAGATCCTATGTGAGGCTCAGAAATCATTAACTACCAGTGGGGGCCTGGCATGGAAATCCTACTTCCACTTTCCAATCCAGTCATCCTGGCGCTCCATCAGAAATAACACCAGCACTCCAAAGATAATTAATCCAATCATATACTTTAAGATTCCACGTGTTAAAAGTTTTACTCAGTGAAATCTATTTATTGGTCAGAATACAATTTGGAAAGTTGCGTGCTTTTGTTTTTTGTTAATCCTCTCCCGAGGATATGTTTTTATTGATTTTTTAGAGAGAGTGGCAGGGGAAGAGAGAGAAAGAAACAGAGGAACACTGATGTGAGAAACATCTATACATTGACTCCAGCAGGCGCCCCAACCAAGGATCGAACCCACACCTAGGAATGTGCCTTGACCGAAATCAAACCCACTGGTGTATGGAGTGACACTCGGATCAACTGAGCTACATGGCCAGGACAGTCATTTGCCTTCAGTGTTGGTAAAATAAACAATTTAACATATTAAAGTTGACAACTAAAAGAACTGTTTTGTCCATCCGGTGTGGTTCACTGGAACTATGCAAATCTGTCCTCATGTAAAAAATCCAATGTTGGGGGCATCTCTGCCATTACTGATGGGAAATATGGCACATTCTCACATACATAGCTACATGTGAAGGAACCTAGTTCCAGACACAAAACCCTTCATCGTCTCACGTCCTGAGGGGAAGTCTAGCCTCTATTCTGTAATTCATTTCTTCTCATTAGATTCCAGCAATTTTGCACTAAAAGGCTGCCTCATACAAAGAAAACTCCAGATGTGTAACTACCGAGACTATGAGAAAATGTGCTTTTTTACTCCACCAATGTACACCATCAAAGTACACACCTTGCACTGCAACATCACTACACAAAATTTTATTTATTTATTTATTTATTTATTTTTAATCCTCACCGGAGGATATTTTTCTATTTATCTTCAGACAGAGTGGGAGGGAGGAAGAGAGAAAAACATCGACATGAGAGGGACATTGGTTTGTTGCCTCCCACATGACTCCGACCACGGCCAGGGACAAACCGCAAGGAAGGTACGTGCCTGTGACCAGAACAGAATCAAGCCTGTGACCCATTGGTCCACCACTCGACGCTCTAACCACTGAACCAAACTGGCCACAGTGCGAAGGTTTATTTATTTATTTATTTATTTATTTATTTATTTATTTATTTTTCTTTATTGATTTTAGAGAGAGAGGAAGGGAGAGGGACATCCATGAGAGAGAATATCGATTGGCCGCCTCTTGCACGCCCCACACTGGGGATTTAGCCACAATCTGGTCATGGGTCCATGCTCAACCAGTGAGCCACACCGGCCAGGCAATTTTAAAAACAACCAGGATTGCCCGGCAGGTGTGGCTCAGTGGTTGAGCATCAACTCATGCACCAAGAGGTCACTGGTTCGATTCCTGGTCGGGGCACGTGCCCAGGTTGTGCGCAGGATCGCCAGTGGGGGGCATGCAGGAGGTGGCCAATCGGCGTTCTCTTTCATCGATGTTTCTATCTCTCCCTCTTCTTTCTCTCTCAAATCCATAACAAAAAAAGAATTAAGAAAAAATAAAAAATAAAAACCAGAATTATCGTCAGCCTCAGCCTCCACTGAACTTCGCCAAGCCTCCTAAATTGTATTTTTGCCATTCACCCAGGCACCACATGTCGGAATAGTCAAGACATCCCTTTTGCCTTTCACCATTTTCCTCAACAGACCAGGTCCTCCTGCTCTTAGACTTTGGATTATCACCCATCTCTACAAAGTCAAGTGTTCTCAACACGAAATCCAGGGGTAAACTGTGGAAGGTTCAAGAGTTTCCTAAAATAATTACAAAATCCGGTGTCGCTGAGCTTTTTCTCAGAAGACACATACCTTCAATCATATTCTGAAAGGGTTTCATGACCACACAAAAGGCGACCGGGTCAAGTATATTTCACGCATCTATCTTCATAAGGGATCTGCCTTTTCAATCAAACGTGACCAGCTGTCTAGACATTCTTCCATCACCCACTTCACATTCACACACAAGGTATAAAACCTTAAACCATCTTCCCAAGAGTCCGGAACTCAGCAGAGGAAAAAACATAAAAACACTAGGAATACTTTTAGCAACAGAGAGAAAACACAAACTCTAGTGGCGTTTTTTTCTTTTTCTTTCTCCCTAAAATCCCTCCTCCCTGTCACGCTCCCTTTCTCCTGGGCGGTAGGTTCCAGCCGACCCTCCCAGGGGCTTCCCACAACACCCGTGCCTGTGCCAGAGCTCGGACTCAAGGCAGGAAAAGCACCCTCCGGGCCAGGAAAGGAGTCTCAGACTCCATGCTAACAGCGAATTTGGAAGGCCCAGAGCATCAGTGGTATGAGCAACAGCTCGCACCTCCTGCTTCAGTTGCGGGCAGAGGCACCGGGACCCCGTTCCAGGTGAAGGCCCAGGGAGGCTCCTCCGCAGACAGAACGAAAAGTAATCCCGGAGGCTCGGCTCCAGGCCGCGCCGAAAAACTTTCCGAACACTTCCACCGCATCGGGCCGGTGACACCTCCTCGGCTTCCCCGCCCTCTGCGCGCCTGTCAGCGCCTGGGCCCGCCGCACGGGGACCGCGCTCTCCTCGGCGGTTAAGCGGCGTCCCCACGGCGCGCACGGCCCTCGCTCTGCCGTCCGACCCATGTGAGACGCTGCCCGGCCCTCGGAACCTCGGACCGCGGCGCCTAGCCGGGCCCAAGCGGCCGCCGCTCTCGGAAGGGTGACAGGCCGGTGCGCCCGAGCTGCCGCGAGCGCACTCACCAGCTGGCTGGTGGTCCTAGCCATGGACCCCGCGTCGGCTCGGCCACCTCTCCGCAGCGCTGCGCGACTCTGCGCCTTTTCAGCGTCCTCCTCCCCGCAGCGGAGCTCCAGCAATGGCCGCCCTCATCCTGCGCCCGCCCCGCCGCTCACCGCCCCCGGCACCGCCCCGCCCCCGTGCGACGCTAGGCGGGACTTCCGCCGAACCGTCGCCGCCGCCCGCACCCATTGGCCTTGCTCGCCGTCGCGCGGCGGCAGCCCTCGTCAGTCCGGTCGGCGCCCCGCAGCCGCATTTCCGGGTTGGGGCCCCACAGGCTGGAGACGTTGGACCCCGCCTAGGGGGGGTGGGGGCGCGACCCTGTGGGAGCCAATCCCAGAGCCGCCGGGCGATGCCCCGCGGTGGCGGGGGCGAGCTGTCATCCCAGGCTCCCAGACCGGGAAAAGGAGGCTCGCTGGGGCCAGGGCCCGCCAAGGTCACACCCGAATAAGAGGTGAGGCTGGGCTCCAGGCCGCCGCTGGCACTAAGAAGCCGGGCTCTGCGTAAACACCGAGAGACGAAACTTTACTAGATACAGAACTAAGAAGTGTTCACGGTAGGAAATTTAGGCTATCAGGTCAAGTCATATTTATACGGCAGAAAACAATCCCATCTCATCTCCGCTAATAGTCCCAGGAACACTTTCAGAACTCGTTTGCCTATAATTTTTTTTGTAGTTGATGATGATGTAAAAATTTTTGGAAGTTGTTATTGTAGATGACGATGTTGGTTTTTTAAATTGCGCTAAAATAGCCCTGGCCAGTTTGGCTCAGCGGTTAGAGCGTTGGCCTGCGGTCCGGAGAGACCCGGGTTCGGTTCCCGCTAAGGGCATGTACTTCAGTTGCAGATTGTCCCTGGCCCTGGTTGGTTGTGAGGGTGGCAGCCACTCGATGTGTCCCTTCACGTCGATGTTTCTCTCTCTCTCTCCCTTCCTCTCTCTCCCTCCCACTCTATCTGTACAAAAAAAATGGAAAAATATCCTCGGGTGAGGATTAAAAAAATAATAATAATAAATTGTGCTAAAATATAAAATTTACCACATTAACTATTTTAGTGTTCACTCAGTGGCATTAAGTACATTCACATTGTGTGATATTTTAAACAAAGCTACCTGAAGCTTTGCATTTTAAAAAATATGTTTTTATTGATTTTAGAGAGGAAGGGAGAGGGAGAGAGGGAGAAACTTGGATGAGCGAGAATCATTGATTGGTTGCCTCCTGCTTGCCCTGAACAGGGGATGTAGCCGGCAACCTGGCATGTGCCCTGACAGGGAATGGAACCCATGACCTCTAGGTGCATGGGACAAAGCTCAACCAACTGAGTCACACCAGCCACGGTGAAGGTTTGAATATTTTTGTTGTTGTTAATCCTTACCTGTGGATATTTTTCCATTGCTTTTTAGATAGAGTGGAAGGGAGGGAAGGGAAGAGAGAGACACATTGATTGGTTGCCTCCCACAACAGCCCTGACATGTCCAGGGGTGGAACCTGCAACCCAGGTACCCTTGACCCATAATCAAACCCACAACCCTTGGGTCCAAGGGCTGATGCTGTAACTGCTAAGCCAAACCCATCAGGGCAGTTTGCCTATTTTCAAATAACTTTTTTTTTTCTATTTTCAAAAGATGTATGTTGTGTTTTTTTTTCCAATAACACTTTAGACAATACAGAAGTAACAATAAAATAACTGAACTCTTAATTCACTCTAGCCAGACTTATAGCAATAGCCCCACTAACATTTACTCAGCACTTAGTAAGGAATTCACATGTGTAATCTCATTTACTCTAAATAAACATCTAGCTTTTGTTGCCCAACTTTTCAGATGAGGGGGCTGAGGCACAGCACAGTGCTGTAACCTGCCCTAGGTCGTGTAGTGCCAGAACCAAGATCTTTTTTTTTTTTTTTTATCCTCACACAAGGACATTCTTCCTTTTTTTTTGTTCAGATAGAGTGGGGAGGGAAGGAGAGAAGAACATCAATGTGAAAGGGACACATCAAGTGGTTGCCATCTGCATGACCCAATCAGGGCTGGGGACAAACTGCAACCAAGGTACATGCCCTTAGCAGACCGAACCCGGGTCTCTCTGGACCGCAGGCCAATGCTCTACCGCTGAGCCAAACCGGCCAGGGCGTAATCTTTTTTTTTTCTTCCTCACCCAAGGACATTTTTGCATTTATCTTCAGATAGAACGGGAGGCAGAGAAGAGGGGAGAGAGAGAGAAACATCAATGTGAGAGACACATTGAGTGGTTACCACTCACACAACCCCAACCGGGGCCGGGGGCAAACTGCAACCGAGGTACATGCCCTTAGCAGGAACTGAACCCGGGCCTCTCTGGTCCGTGGGCCAACACTCTAACCGCTGAGTTAGACTGGCCAGGTCTTGGGCACCTTTTTAAAATAGTGAGACAGACCCATGTGTCCCTAATAGGAAAGCCTTCTACTTCATGTTCAACTAAAAAATATAGTGAATAGAGTAGCTTTATCAAAAATACAGTGTCGCCCTGGCCGGTTTGGCTCAGCGGTTAGAGCGTCGGCCTGCGGTCCTGAGAGACCCGGGTTCGGTTCCCGCTAAGGGCGCGTACCTCGGTTGCAGTTTGTCCCCGGCCCTGGTCGGTTGTGTGGGTGGCAGCCACTCGATGTGTTCCTTTCACATCGATGTTTCTCTCTCTCTCTCTGTTCCTCTCTCTCCCTCCCACTCTACCTGAAAAAAAGTGGAAAAATGTCCTCGGGTGAGGATAAAAAAAAAAAAAAAAAATACAGTGTCAGGCCCTGCCCAATTTGGCTCAATGGTAGAACATCCGCTTGCGGACCAATGACCCCCAGGTTCAATTCCAGCCAAGGGCACGTACCTCCGTTGCAGCTTTGTCCCAGACCCTGGTCGGGGTTGTGCAGGAGGCAACCAGTTCATGTGTCCCAATCAGTTCATGTGTCCCTCTCACGTCAATGTTTCTCTCTCCCTCTCTCTTTATCTTAAGATAAACAGAAAAATACCCTCTGGTGAGGATTTAAAAAAAAAAAAAAAGCAATGTCAGCCCTGGCTGGTTTGGCTCGGTGGTTAGAATGTTGGTCTGCAGACCAAAGAGTCGCAGGTTTGATTCTGGTCAAGAGCACATAACCTTGGTTGTGATTCGATCTCTGGTCCGGGTGGGGGTCGTAAGGAAGTAAACCAGTCGATGTGTTTCTCACACTGATGTTCTTTCTCTCTCTTTCTCCCCTGCACTCTATCTGAAAAAGCAATGGGAAAATATCCTGGGGTGAGGATTAAAAAAAAAAAAAAAAAAAGTAAAGTCAGCCCAGCCAGTGTGGCTCAGTGGATCGAGTGTCGTCCATGGACCGAGAGAGAGGTCCTGGTTCGATTCCTGGTCAGGGCACTTGCCCATGTTTCGGGCTCGATCCCCAATCCCAAGTAGGGGGTGTGTAGGAGGCAGCCAATAGATGTTTCTCTCTGTCCCTTCCTAATTAAAAAAAAAAAAAAAATGCAATGTCAGTAACAGCACCAGGCTATTAATGGTAGGGTAGTTTTGAGGCAGGCAAGGTAGAGGGGAGAAAGGTTGCAGGTGCTGGAGGAGTCTTAGGGGTGTGATGGGGGCCAAGATGCAGTGAGATGGGAAGCCAGGACTTCCATAGGGGCGATAGGAGTGGGGGTTGGCTGTCTTTGTGGGGCAGGAAGGTGTGGAAAGGGAGAGAGGCTGGCAGGTTGGAGCAGAGCCTGGTCTAGAGTACTGTGAGGGACAATGGGCTTTGGTCTTCCCAGGACCCTTACTCTGCCTTCTGGGGCTCCTGGCTTCCAGTCTGCCTTTTGCTGGTTCAGAGAGCTAGCTTGCCCCTACTGCTTTGCCATGGCACATGCCTCCTTTTGGGGATCTGGATTGGCTCTATAGAGCACACCCCTCACGAAAAAGCCCCTTCCATGGTGAGTCCCAGTGCACTGCATATCATCTTGAATCTGCGTATCCCATAGACCAGATACCCCTGGGCGCTCCCAATATAGGGGGCAGCAGAACAGGTTGGACTAAATTTCTTGGTGTCTAAAGGGCACCAGGTGTTAGACTAGGGGAGTCACAGTGGACATGGGTTCAGCAACCTGGGTACTGGAGTCCTTTCTAAGAAAGAATTCACAGCTAAGACTCAAACTGTAAGAGTTTAATTAGAAAGTCACAAGAGATAGCCTGGCTGGTGTGGCTCAGTGAACTGAGCATCCTCCCATGGACTGAGAGGTCCTGGTTTGACTCCTAGTGGAGGCACATGCCCAGGTTGCAGGCTCAATCCCCAGTGGGGGACGTGCAGAAGGCAGCTGACTGATGTTTTTCTCCCTCTCCTCCTTCCACTCGCTCTCTAAAAAAATCAATAAAAACATATATAAAAGAAAGTCACCAAGGTAGAAGTGAGCCATAGAATAGGCTCAGGAAATAAGGTACAGAGGCAAAAGAAGGGGCCCCTGGGGTTTAGGAGAAAGAGGCAAGGAAAACAGGTCTGGGGGAAGGGAGTGAGGAAAGGCTCAGGCATGACACATAGAACTGCGGTGGGTCCTTAGTCCTGAAGGATTTTATATGGAGGTCTCAGGGAAGGATCTCAATAGAATATTCATCAGCTTTCCAAGTGTGTCTCCTCAAAGTGAAGACCACTGTTTGGTCAGCGCCAGTGCAGAGGATCAGTCATCAAAGCTGGTTCTGATGTCAGCCATGGAATTGCCCCGCCTAGCCTTGCTGCTTCTTTGGGTCTGGAGCTGAAACCCAGCTGAGACCTAGATAACATCTACAGGGGTTAATGCTTAAGGGGGTAGTTCTGCATGGGCTAGTAGTTCTGCAGGTTGCTAGGCACCTGGTGTGCTCTGCTCTGGTGAACCTCTGCCTCTGGCCCATCTTCCTACCCGGCTCATGCCTAACTGCTTACTTCAGATTCAAATCAGCACACTGGTATCCCTGTCACCCGAGGAGCCTGAGGCTTCAGAAGGACCCCTCCAGCACTGAGTTGGCCCAGACACGCCAAGTGGAAGCTTCTCGGCTCCCACACTTGGAAGTCAGGTGGTCCTTCCTCACAACTGGGAGTATTGAGATGTGGCAGCAACCTGGGCTAAACCAGTCCCTAGGCCAGGCTCTGACCAACACTGGACCCTGGAGTCTTCCCATTCACACATGTTAAACAAGCCAGGGAGATGCTAAGCATACCAGGTCACCTCCCCAGGGATCCCAGCTCAGCCTCTCCTTCTCAGTGAAAGTCACCCCCACTCACTAGTGAGTCAGGCACACACCTAGCATTACCTCCTCTGTCCCTTAGTCCACGCCCATACTAGGGCAAGCCTGTCCCATTTCACTTGTTTCTGGTCCCACTGCCACCCGACAGCCAGCCCTTCGGTCTTCTTGTCACCCCCAGCAACCCAAAGGCACACCTAAAATGGCAACCTCAGACTCAGAAACAAAATATATAGGCAGCTGCCAGGGCTTGGTGAGAGGGAATTCGGATTAGTGTTTAATGAGCACAATTTCCACTTGGGGTGATGAAAATGTTCTGAAGATGGTGGTGGTGATGATTGCACAACAGTGTGAGTGTATTTAATGCCAACCTGTACACTTAAAAATGGTGATTGTTACATGTATTTTACCACAATTTAAAAAAAAAAGAGGCCCTGGCCGGTTTTGCTCAGCGGTTAGAGCGTCGGCCTGCGGTCTAGAGAGACCTGGGTTTGGTTCCCGCTAGGGGTGCGTACCTAGGTTGCAGTTTGTCCCCGGCCCTGGTTGGGTCGTGTGGGTGGTGGCCACTTGGTGTGTCCCTTTCACGTCAATGTTTCTCTCTCTCTCTCTCTCTTCCTCTCTCTCCCTCTCACTCTGTCTGAACAAAAAATGGAAAAATGTCCTCGGGTGAGGATTAAAAAAAAAAAGAGCCCTGGCCGGTTTGGCTCAGCAGTTGGAGAGTAGGCCTGCGGTCCAGAGAGACCCGGGTTCGGTTCCCGCTGAGGGCATGTACCTCGGTTGCAGTTTGTCCCTGGCCCTGGTTGGTCGTGCGGGTGGCGGCCACTCGGTGTGCCCCTTTCACGTCGATGTTTCTCTCTCTCTTCCTCTCTCTCCCTCCCACTCTATCTGAACAAAAAGATGGAGAAATATCCTCGGGTGAGGATAAAAAAAAAAAAAGATACTCTAGCCATTGCCCCCACACTTCAAATAAAATCAGAACTCCCACTGCAGCTGCAAGGCCCAGCTCTGGTCCCCCATCCCTGGACCACTCTCTAGTCCCAGTGGTAATTAGTTCTGTTCCTTCAACACACTAAGCCTGTGTGTCAGTGGCCTCTGAGGGGCAGTTCCCTTTGCCTGAAGTGCTCTTTCTTCCGAGCCAGTGTTGGCTCCTGTCATCTCTGGTGTCACCTGGCTGGCCACCAGTCCCCCCATAATTCTCCACCCAGAGAGGCCTTGGTTAGAGGTCTAAGGGAAGTTCCCAGGGTACGCCAGGCTGGGCCAAATGCTGGTGCTGATACTCAACAGCTCTCAGACTCGGCACCATAGATGACAAACAGAACACTTCTTTGGATTTTCGGCAGGCAAATGGAGCAAGTGATTACCCATAGATCACAAGGATGAGGCCCAGTACCAGGAGTGCTGACAACTGCTGCTCAGCTTCTGGCTTATCAGTTAAGCTCATCTACTTTCTCCCAGGGACCTTTGCCAGGGCTGAGGAGAATCAGAAGGTGGGGCACAGGACACTGATATCCACCAACACCAGACAGGGTTACCCACAGCTGTGCAAACACCAGAGTACAGGACGGCTCATCCCGCCCTCCTAGGAGTTGGGTCAGGAGATGAGGTTGTTCAGAAAAGATGCCCAAAGAGCCCTGGCCGGTTTGGCTCAGCAGTTGGAGCGTCGGCCTGAAGACTACAGCGTCCCAGGTTTGGTTCCCGCTAGGGGCACGTATCAAAAAACAAAACAAACAAAAAAGATGCCCAAAGAATCAGACTGGATGATCCTGAGGGCTCATGAAGGTGGGACGAGGGCTGGTCCGGTCAGGCAGGCCAGGGAGCACTGGCTATGGTCAGCTCAGGGGCCCTTCAACCACTGCTTCCTGCAATCAGAGATGGGCAACCTGGGGTACCGAGGCCAGTGTGGATTCCTCTGAAGGTTGGAGAGGAGTGCTGGGTTATGTGCCCAAGCCCTGCACAACTCAGGTGTAGAAAACAAGACCACAGGACACCCACACATACTAGCCTCCCAAACTTCTGTAGTGCCCACCTGAGGCCCTTCCCTGCCCATCTCTTAATTTGTCTCCAAGATCAATGCTCTCCTGTTTAAAATTCCAAGAAGTACCCTTTCCCTCAGCCCCCACAACAAGCAAACTTCTGAAGTTGTCTATATCCACAGTCCCCAAGCCCCTTCCTGCCAACTTTCAGCTTTCAAACCTATAGCCCATGGCTTTCCCCATCCTTCCCTCCATTAATTTCCAAATGACACATCTGTCTGCAGGCCTCAGACACATCCTTCTAACAGAAAGGGGCCCTGTTGTCACCTCCACTGAACCCCACAAAGCCTCCTCAAAATGCTGGGCTGAGGTGGAGTCCAGCCACTCCCAACCCTAAGCCACAACCCCAACCCCCCACCTCCAGGAGAGCCACCAGGGTGACGGAAAACAGCAAGAAGCCTCCTTTGAAGCAAAACTCAGAGACCAGGCAACTCCCTGTGGGGTACACAGTTTATCCAAGCCAGCTGCCTCCAGGGCCATGGCCATTCACCTGGGGCAGGGTTCCCACTCACTCCCCGGAGACCAGCTCCTCGACAGCCCAGTACTGACAATGTCCAGCTGAGGCTGGGTGTCCTTTTCAGCTGTGGTCCTAGGTCACTGCCTGGCTTCCTCCGCCTGCCACACCAACTCGCCCGAGATGTAGGTGGCCTGAATGTGCAGGGAGTCATCGAGCATCACGAAGTCTGGGTCAAAGGTAAGCTGTGAGAAGGAGGCAGTGGCAGGCCTGCCCCCCTACCCCCAGCCCAAGGCTGGTGGGGAAACCAAGGCCTGGGATACAACTTGTGTAGGATGCCCCGACCCAGCACAGACTGACTGAGGCCCTGGAACCAAGACTCCTGGGAGTAGGGGAACAAGGGAGAAAGATCCCAGCAGCCCTTTGCTTGACCTTGTCTCAGATGCCAGAAAGCCTGGTCTGATGGGAAACTGGGGCCAGACCAAGGCTGGCGGCTGGGTAAGGCTGCCTGGATGTAGGAAAGATCCCACCCTTCTGCCCACCCTGTCCTGTCCCAGGCCTCCCAAGAACTCCTGAGTCTTCATGTTGCCCAGGCCTCCCCATATCAGACCTGCATCAGCCCCAAAGTCCAGGGTTCCCTTGCGTTTCTCCAGTCCCAGCAGCTGGGCGGGATGCAGTGACGCAGCCTCCAGGGCCGATTCCACACTGCAGCCTGCTCAGGAGACACAGCTGGGTGACCATCCACACCCCCAGCTGGCTCTGCTGGCGCCCTCCTAACCCCGCCCCCACAGCCCTGGAGCTCCAAGTCCTAGTGATAGGGTAGGGGGGACACATGCCAGGACTCTGCAGCAGGTTGACAAAGTCCCCCAGTCCCATCATTTCCAGCCACTCACCCACCCCAGCCCAGCAGGGACCCTCTGGACCCAAATGCTCATGGGCCCCTCCTCTTCCTGGGTCCCAGGGAGAACACCCCACAAGAAAGCAGTATGTTGGGCAACTATGAGGCCGCTGGAGACCTGGTGCTCTGCCCCTGTCCCCCACCAAGAAGTCAAATAACCAAACCCAATTCCCTCCATCCCCTGCATCATCCCCCAGGCCAGACCACAGCTATTTCCTGCCTCCCAGCCTGTCTCCTTGCTGCTCTAAACAAGCACCTTGGACCCAGGTGACTCTTACCCCGCAGCATGACACTCTACCTGGGTGCTGCAAAAAGCCCCATGGGGCCTGGCCAACCGCAGCCTCTGCCAGACGACAACTGTCCACACCCTCTACATCATGTGGCCTGACCCTGGAGACTGGATTGCTGCTCTGGCCCTTCACCTCATCACAGTTCTCTACCTGACAAGTCCTGCCATCCCATAGCACCCTCCCCAAGCCAAGCCCCCACCCTCATGTGGAGTAAAGACCCTTCTCTTGGGTGCCGTGGCTTGGATGCTTGCCCTGGGTTCCAGCCATTTGCTTGCTTGTCCTCTCTCCTGCTGTGACCTCCCTACGGATGGCACCTTGGCCACATTACTAGTGCCCGCCCCTAAGGAACCCCACTAGACATGACAGATAAGGGATATCCAGCTTCTCTCAGATGCAACCTCTGCCCCCAACATACACACACACACACACACACACACACACACACACACCAGCCTCACTGACCTGTGGCCTGCAGGAAATGCCGAACGCAGACGTCCATCGGGGTTATGCTGCCGCTCAGTGTCTTGGTGCCTTGAGAGCAGAGAGGGCAGGCTCTGGTGGGGGGGGGAGGGGCAAGGGCAGGGGCCACCAGGCACACTGGATGGGGTGAGGGCTGGCAGAAGACATCTAGGTTCTTGCATCCCACCAGAGGGACTAAGGGGCTCTTCTAATGTGGGTGGCCAGTGGGGACAAGGGTCACTCACCTGCCACGTAGGCCGTCAGCCCATCTACCTCTACTTCCTGCTGCCCCAGCGTGTGACGGCCATTGCCCAAGCCCAGGGCAGGAATAGCATCGGTGACCAACACCAGCCCTGGAGATGAAAAGGCCTCAGGACCTGCCCCACCTGGTCCTCCTACCTACCCTCACCCTTCCAGGCTACTCACCCTGGGGATGGGCCCGGTGGGCAATACGCAGGGCAGCAGGGTTGGTGTGCATGCCATCAGAGATCATTCCATAGAAGATTTGGCGGCCTGGGGGCAGCCGGTCACTGGTCAAGAGCCCCACAATGCCTGGGTCACGGTGGTGGAACTGGGCAGAGCCAGGAAGGAGAAAGCTGAGCCACACCAGGAGCCCCCAAGCCTGCCAACCTGGGAGCTGGGGCAGCACTCACAGGCAGCATGGCGTTGAAGAGGTGGGTAATGAACGTAGCCCCGCTCTGCACGGCTTCTTCCGCAGCCTGTAGGTCAGCCACAGAGTGCCCTGCAGAGGAACCTGGATTCAGATTCTGCAACGAGTCCAGGACCCCTAGATGGGCCTGCCCCCTCAGGTGGGGACATACCCCCTCACCTAGGGATACACAGATGCCACGAGCCGTCAGTGCCTGGATCACCTCATGGCTACGGCCCAGTTCAGGAGCCAGTGTCACAATGCGAACGTTGTCCAGGGGCCCATAGGTGGCCAGAACATCGTGGAAGGCGTTGGCCTCAAAAGAGCGCAGGTGGGCCTCAGGGTGTGCACCCCGCTTCTCCCGGCTGATAAATGGACCCTCCAGGTGCACACCTGGTAGGAGGGGAGCGGATGGCTCCAGCAGGCCTCCTACCCTGCAGCACCCCCCCCAGCCCCTCTCACCTGCCCCGCCCCCCACCCCATTTGGGCATCTGGAAGTGTAGGGGCTGCCAACAGGTCCCAAAGTATCCTCCCAGGGTGGGGGCAAGAAGAGGGGTCAGCCACTCACCGAGGACCCCTGCCCCATGGGGGCCACCACTCTTCACGGGGATCTGAGGAAGGACCTGGGGGGAACCAGCTGTTAAAGCCCTGCCCCCCATGGCCCAGCACCCAGAGGTTACAGCCCAGCCAAAGTCATAGTTTGGAGCCTAGCCTAGTGCCCACTGGCCTTCCATCAGGTATCAGAAAATGGTTGAAGGCCCCCAACCATGGTCAGGGAAAGCACGGCACTCAGAACCAGCAGGACACAAGGTCAGCAGCACAAAGAAATGACAGGCCCTGGGATATGAGGTCTGCCTGTAAGGACCAGGAGGCAAGAATAGTCCCCAGGCAGACGTCAGGTGCATGGACATTGAGGGCAACTCCACCTGCCCTGGCCCAAGTCCATGCAGCATGCCCCAAGAGTCTGAGCCCAGGCAGAGTGATGTGCCTGGCCGCCCTGAGGGCCAGAGGCAGGAGTACGTGCAACCCAGGCAAAGCAAGGGGCAGAAGCAGGGTCTCAGGCGCTGATGCTGTGCCTGAAGCTGGACACAGTCGGGAGGGTCACTTGTGTGTGACAGGTGCTCACACAATATAGTATCATGTTGGTGGGCAGCCAGGCAGGCATCCCCGTTCACATCTCCCTCCTTCAAGGTGAGGAAGGACATGGAAGTGGGAGCCCACAGGATACTGTAGAGTCCCTGAGTCCCTAGGGTGAGCCTGGGACAGAAGTATAGAGATTTTTTTTTTAAATCCTCACCAGAGGATACTTTTCCATTTATCTTCAAACAGAGTGGGGGGGGGGGGGAGTGGGGAGAGAGAGAGAGAAAAAAAAACATCGATGTGAGAGAGATACATCGATTGGTTGCCTCCCGAACAACCCTGACCAGGGCTGGGGACGTAACCACAACCAAGGTACTTGGCCCTTGACCAGAACTGAACCCACAACTCTTTGGTCTGAGGGCCGATGCCCTAACCACTGAGCTAAGCCAGCCAGGGATGAAATAACAGAGATTTTTAAAGAGGCTTGAACCCAGTCCAGCCGGTGTTGCTCAGTGGTTGACCATCATCCCATGGACTGAGAGGTCCCAGTTCAATTCCAGGTCAGGGCACATGCCCAGATTGTGGGCTGGATCCCCAGTAGGGGGTGTGTAGGAGGCAGCCGATAGATGTTTCTATCTCTTTCCCTCTCCTTCTATTTTTTTTTTTTTTTTTTTATCCTCACCCGAGGACATTTTTCCATTTTTTGTACAGATAGAGTGGGAGGGAGAGAGAGGAAGAGAGAGAGGGAAACATCGATGTGAAAGGGATACATTGAGTGGCTGCCACCCGCACGACCAACCAGGGCCAGGGACAAACTGCAACCGAGGTACATGCCCTTAGCGGGAACCGAACCCGGGTCTCTCCGGACCGCAGGCGGACGCTCTAACCGCTGAGCCAAACCAGCCAGGGCTCCCTCTCCTTCTAAAAATCAATAAAAACAAACTTCCGGTCAAGATAGCGTATCGTGTCCTCCCACTACCACATCAAAGTTACAACTAATCTACAGAACAACCATCATTCAAAACCACCTGAAATCAAGCTGAATGGAAGTCCTACAACTAAGGAATTAAAGCAGCAGCCATATTGAGATGGTAGGAGGGGCAAAGGCGGAGGGGCTGGTCCCACACCCACGTGTGGCGGATAAAAATCAGGAGGATACCTGGCTGGGAAGGTCCTCCCTGAGGACTGAGAGGTCCCCGTCCCACACCAGGAGCCCCGCTCAGGGTTCCAGCGCCAGGAAGAGAAGTCCCCATTACTTCTTGCTGGAAAAATCAGCAGGAACTAAGGCTCAGGGAGGCTGAGGTGGCTGGAGCCCCAGGCAGCTCCTCTTAAAGGGCCCGTGCATGGACTTATTGGACTCACTCCCTCTAAGCTTGGAGGGGAGGCAGCTCAAGGGGTGCCAGAGACATACAGGGAGGAACTGAGCTGTTCGGCATTAGAATGAGGGATGGAGAGGGGGTTTCTCCAGGAGAAACTTGTTGCTTGCCCTGCCCTGGTTGATTCCCTGAGGCCCCGCCCCACACAACTTTCAGGCCCACCCAAGCTGTTGTCAGTTGCATAACCATAGGATTGACCTGTCTTGGATCCTGCTTCAGGTTTTCCTAAATTCTTTCAAACAAGCAGCATCTGGTCTCAACTAGCCCCATACCTCTCGTTAAGTAATACACAGAAACAAACACAGGGAGGCGGCCAAAATGAGGAGACAAAGAAACAGGTCCCAAATGAAAGAACAGAAAAAAATCTCCAGGAAAAGAACTAAGAGAAATGGAGATAAGCAACCTAACAGATGCTGAGTTCAAAATACTGTTTATAAGGATGCTCAATTAACTTAGTGAGAACCTCAGCGAACTTAGTGAGGGCCTCAAGAGCATAAAAAAGGACCAGTCAGAAATGAAGGAGGCACTAACTGAAATAAAGAATAATTTACACAGCCCTGGCCAGTTTGGTTCAGCAGTTAGAGCGTCAGCCTGCGGTCCAGAAAGACCCGGGTTCGGTTCCCGCTAGGGGCGCGTACCTCGGTTGCAGTTTGTCCCCAGCCCTGGTTGGTCGTGCGGGTAGCAGCCACTCGATGTGTCCCTTTCGCGTTGATGTTTTTCTCTCTCTCTCTCTCCCTCTCCCTCCCTTCCACTCTATCTGAACAAAAAATGGAAAAATGTCCTCGGGTGAGGATAAAAAAAAAATAATAATAATTTACACAGATTCAATAGTAAAGTAGGTAAAGCCAAGAAGCAAACCATCGATTTGGAATATAAGGAAGCAAAAAACACCCAATCAGAACAGCAAAAAGAAAAAAGAATCCAAAAAAATGAGGATAGTGTAAGGAACCTCTGGGACAACTTCAAGCATACCAACATTCGCATCTTGGGGGTGCCAGAAGGAGAAGAGAGAGAACAAGAAATCGAAAACCTGTTTGAAACAATAATGGCAGAAAACTTCCTGAATATGGTAAAGGAAACAGACATACAAGTCCAGGAAGCACAGAGAGTCCCAAATAAGATGAACCCCAAGAGGCCCACACCAAGACACATCATCATCAAAATGCAAAAGGTTCAAGACAAAGAGAGAATCTTAAAAGCAGCAAGAGAAAAGCAGTTACCTACAAGGGCGTTCCCATAAGACTGTCAGCTATTTCTCAAAAGAAACTTTGCAGGCCAGAAGGGAGTGGCAAGAAATATTCAGAGTGATGAAAAGCAAGAACCTACAACCAAGATTACTCTATCCTGTGAGGCTGTCATTTAGAATCGATGGCCATATAAAGACTTTCCCAGACAAGAAAAAGTTAAAGGAGTTCACCACCACCAAACCGTTATTATATGAAATGTTGAAGGATTTTTTTTGAAGAAAAAGGTAAAATATATGAACAAACAAAATGGCAATGAATACATATCTATCGACAATGGAATCTACAAACAAAATGAACAGGCAGAACAGAAACATTCTCATAGATACAGAGAACATTTTGTTGGTTGCCAGATGAGAGGGGTGTTGGGAAAATGGGTGAAAAAGGTGAAGGGATTAAGAAGAACAAATTGGTTGCTAGACTGACAAACCTCAAAGAGAAGGGGGTGAAGGGGTGGGAAGAAATAAACCAAAGAACTTATATGCATAACCAATGGACACAGACAACAGTGTGGGAAAAGGCAGGAGGGGGGTGGGAGTGGGGAGGAGAGGATCAATGGGGGAAAAAATGAGGAACATCTGTAATACATTCAACAATAAAGATAAAAAAGAAAGAAAAAATAATAAAAATCAATAAAAACATATTTAAAAAGAAAAAAAAGAGGCTTGAACCCAGTATGACAGAGAGGACAGGGTAAGGACAGGCTGACTTGGGAGCCCAACGAGTAGGTGCTGGGCAGATGTGGGCAGCCATGCAGTGGGGAAAGGGAGGAAACAAGCCCCCAAAGCCCCTATCAGCTCAGGCCCTGGAAACACCTGGTGCCTTGAGAAGCGGAAGGACCAACAGTAGGATCCTAGTTAAAGAGCAGCTGGATCCCCGAGTGTACCCTGCCAAGTGCCTGGAGAAGTAAACCAGACAGGTAGATAGAAGCAAAAATATGGGGCAATTAAATGAAAATTTCCATATATATATGTTTAATTGATTTTAGAGCGAGGAAGGGAGAGAGAGATGCCCTGCCGGTGTGGCTCAGTGGACTGAGCATCGTCCCATGGACTGAAAGGTCCAGTTCGATTCCTGGTCAGGGTATCCGGCTCAATCCCCAGTAGGGGGTGTGCAGGAGGCAGCTGATCGATGTTTCTCTCTCACATCGATATTTCTATCTCTCTCTCCTTTACTCTCTCTAAAAAAAAAAAAAAGATTGATCTTTAAAAAATAATAATAAAATAAAAAAATCAGTAAAAACAGCCCAGTTGGTATGGCTCAGTGGCTTGAGCGTGGACCCATGGACTGAGAAGTCCTGGTTTGATTCCCGGTCGGGGCATATGCCCAGGTTGCAGGCTCAGTCCCCGATGGGGTGTGTGCAGGAGGCGACTGATCGATGTCTCTCACATCAATGTTTCTCTCTCAATTAAAAAAAATCAATAAAAACATATTTAAGAGAGAATGAGGAAACATCAACTTGTTGATCCACTTATTTATGCATTCATTGGCTCATTCACATTATGTGCCCTGACCAGGGACTGAACCTGAAACTTTGGCACATATCCGGACAATGCTTTCACCAACTGAGTTACCCAGCCAGGGCCTGAAGTTTACATTTTTAATGCTCCCTGAATGTCACCAGTCAGGACTGTTCCCTCTGACCAGAACAAGACTATTCTCTGGGGATTCAACTAGCCCAGGAGAAAGGACTAAGGGATCTGAACCTAAGGATGCCCCAAGGAACACCCCAGGCTGGGTGATCCTGGTGGCTGGCTGAGAATGTTCTCAATCAGAGCAGATGACCAAGGCCTTCCAAGCTTGGGAAAGCCTCTGAAAGGACACACAGAAAATTAACAAATGACAGGACAGAACTGGCCCAGGAGCAGAAACCCGAGGAGAGGAGAACATGTCAGCAAAGGTCTCATACCCATTAAAGAAGAATGGGATGTTAGCCTCAACCAGTCTGTCTCAGTGGTTAGAGCATCAGCCCTCGAACTGAAGGGTTGTGGGTTTGATTTCTGGTCTCCCAGCCCCAGTTGGAGTCATGCAGGAGGCAACAAATCAATGTGTGTTTCTCACATGGATGTTTCTCTCTCTCCCCCTCCCCCTCCCTTCCCTTCATTTAAAAAAACACAATGGAAACATATCCTTGGGTGAGGATTAACAACAAATGGGATGTTAAAAAAAAGGAATATTCTGGAGGAAAGCAAGTACTTCCACATTAAAGTGCCTGCTCTTGCCTCAGATAAACAGACCTGAAGCAAAGAACAATGTAAACAAACCTTCCTCCTGGAAAGACAGCAAAGGACAAGGCTGGAGGACACCCCAGAAAAAAGTAAGGTGGTCTCAATGGTCCAGAACATGATAATAAAGAACCTGGGTAACTCTGACAAACTGGCAATCCAGTTCTTCCCAGTGTGAATGGCCCATAGAAGAAAGCAGGGTGGTCTGGAGTGGGGGCAGGAGAAACATCCAATCTATAGTTCCTAAGATGATATCTGTATTAAATTTTTCATATTCAAAGCCCTTCAAGATTTCCACCATAAATCAGTTTACTCTCTGCTTCCCAAGGTCTTTATCCTGTCAGCGTTTAAAGGGGATAAGTGCTGGAAAGAAAATGTACGATAAAAGTCCTACTGGCCATGCCTTGGCCAGTTTGGCTCAGTGGTCAGAACGTCGGCCTGCAAACCAGAGTTGCGGGTTCGATTTTGGTCAAGGGTACGTACCTCGGTTGTGGTTTGGTCCCTGGCCCTGGTCAGGATCTTGCAGGAGGCAGCCAATGGATATGTCTCTTGCATAGCTGTTTCTCTCTCTCTCTCTCTCTCTCCCTCCCTCCCACTGTATCTGAAGATAAAGGGGAAAATATCCTCAGGTGAGGATTTAAAAAAAGACCCTACTGGCCAGAAACTCCTCCTAAGGAAAAAGACCTCACAGTCTGTATCGTGATGGGTGAATATACTGTGCAGGTAGATGGGGAAGCATGTGAACCAGCTGGTGCAGCAGACAAAGCAAGGCAGAGGCCTTCCAGACAGAGGGCTTGAGGGGCGGGCAGGAGAGCAACTGCCTGGAATGGCTGGAATGTGCCTGGGGAGAGAGCAAAGGCTTGCTGGCAGGTAGGAAGGGAATGTTTGGGAGGGTGGTATTTATCCTGCAGATAAGGGCAGAAAAGGAGTGTGAGTGATGTGTAAGTGATGTGCTGAGCACTGTACCTTGGGAAGGCCACTCTTCAGGAGACTAGGATAACAGTTCCTAAGCCTCACTGGTGGGTACTGGGAAGAGGTAGGACAAAGAACAAAGGAGCAGGAGGGAGGGCATGTTCTAGGAGTCCAGGTAGGATCAATCATGGAATGATGACCAGGAGAGAAACCACAGAATCAGGTGCCAGTTTGCAGCAGGAAGATGAGTTTGCTTTTTAACATTCAACTCTGTGATGGGAGAGCTGGGAGAAAATTTCCAGAAAGATGTCTGTAGCTGACATTTAGCGACTGTTTCAAAATATGTACCAAGCACAGTGCTGAGCACCCAACAACCCTAAAAGACAAATACCATTATTGTTCTCACTTTAGGTTTGAGGAAATTGAGGCTCAGGAGTAAGGAGTATCCCAAGCCTCCCAGATGACAGATGGAACCCCACAGAGGTCCATGCAATCGGTGATCCTGGAATGGATCCTGTACTGAAAGAAATCTAAAAAACTGGAACAAAATGGTAGTTTAATTTTTTTGTTGTTGTTAATGCTCACCTAAGGATATTTTTTTCCATTGATTTTTAGAGAGAATGAAAGGGAGGGAAGTGAGAGAGAGAAACATCAATGTGAGAGAGTCACATTGAGTGGTTGCCACCACACGACCCTAACTGGGGCCAGGGACAAACTGCAACCGAGGTACGTGCCCTTAGCAGGAACCAAACCCAGGACTCTTGGTCTAAGGGCCGATGCTCTAACTGCTGAGCCAAACCAGCCAGGGCCCAACTCACTTTTTATTAGTAAACTTTGCATCATGTAAATGAAAATCCAGTACCACTCACCCTATTTAAAAGGTGTATTAGTCAGGGCCTGGCCGGTGTGACTCATGTCCCAAGGACTGAGAGGTCCCTGGTTCGATTCCCAGTCAGGGAACATGCCCAGGTTGTGGGCTCGATCCCCAGTAGGGAGTGTGCAGTAGGCAGCTGATCGATGTATCTCTCTCACATAGATGTTTCTGTTTCTCTCTCCCTTCCTCTCTCCTAAAAAAAGCAATAAAAACATGTTGTTGTTTTTTAAAAAAAGAATGTGTTAGTCAGGACAGGTTAGGCAATGCAACAACAACAGTTGATCCCAGAAATTCAAAGAATTAACACAGCAAATGCTGCATGTGCGACATGGGCTGGCAGAGGGTCCCCAGTCAGTGACAGACTCAGGCAGACGGAGGCAATGCAGGTTCAGAACAGGAGACAAACACCACCCACACTTTTAAATCTTCCACGCACAGCCCACGGGCCATGCACAGTCACATGGCCCTACCAAACTGCAAGGGAAATGGGGAGTAACAGGGGGCACATGCATTCTGGTAGCAGCTAATGTCTCTGCTGCAGAGGGGAACTGCCCAAATCATAAAACAACAAAACAGTATGATTACATTCTACCTCAAAGGCTATGCTGTAAGAAAGCTCTGAGCAAGAATATTAAAAAGGAAGGAAATTAGTGAGTATCATAAATATGTAAAGACATTTATAGCACCAAGCTGAGACTGTCTCCTGGACTCCCACAAAAGAACTAGGAGAGAACTCAGAAGGCAATGATTCTCACAATGTTATTAACGTGCCCCTGTATTAACTGAAACCATCTTCAAGAATAACCAAACTTTAGGGAAAAAAAGAACCAAATTTGGAAAGTTTCTCTGAAGCAAAACAGTAACCAGACAGGGATGAAAGGTGTTTTAAGTAACATAAGAATCCATAGTGCACAGAATCACTGATGTGATAGATGACATTTTCCAAAGATGGTGAGACCAAGATATCCCATCTCATTAGCTCTCACGATGTGACAATGACAGACCTCCACCAGGAAGAGTTGTCTGTGTTCTCTCCCCTTGATTCTGAGTGGGCTTATTTTAAAAATGTGATACACACCAGTAGCAAAGAGCACACTTAGTACTCAGGTCTTACTTTCCAATACCATTCTCCAATAAAAGGAACCAGAGCTCCTTGCAGAATCGGCAGATTCCAGACTGGGGCAGGAAATAAACATGAGTCTGGAGCATTTCCTACTAGAAAAGGTAAGACCCCCTACCCAACACACACACACACAAACACACAGTGGGGGATTGAAAGGGACAGGGAGCCAACCTGAAAGCACCAAACTATATAATGTACCATTGGACTATAATCCAAAGTATAAAACAATAACCATGAGTAAATACTGATATAAATCAATGATTGCATAAATAAGTAAATGATGAGAATAGGCAAATGTCCTGTACAGAAGTCTAAATAGTTTATGTGGATTCATTCCCTCAGAGAGGGGGAGCATAATTCCCCATTCCTGAAGTGTGAACTGTGCATAATTAGTGATTTGCTTCAAAAAAAATAATACAGTATGAAAAAAGGGGAAAAGAATAATGTTACAGTGGAGAAACTTCACAAACACCACCTCAGCTATGTGATCAAGGTTAACATCAAAAGTGACCAGTCATGCCCTGGCTGGTTTGGCTCAGCGGTTAGAGTGCCGGCCCATAGTCCAGAGACCCAGGTTTAGTTCCTGCTAAGAGCACGTGCCTTGGCTGCAGTTTGTCCCCGGCCCTGGCTGGGGTCGTGTGGGAGGCAGCCACTCGATGTGTCCCTTTCACATCAATGTTTCTTTCTCCTCACACCCCCATTCTATCTGAACAAAAATGAAAAGCTGTCCTTGGGTGAGGATTAAAAAAATCAAAAACGAAAGTGACCAGTCGTGCCCTGGTCGGTTTGGTTCAGTGGTTAGAGCACTGGCCCATGGACTGAAGGGTCGAGGGTTCGATTCCCGGTCAAGGGCACGTATCTGGGTTGCAGATTCATTCCCGGCCACAGTCAGAGTCGTGAAGGAGGCAACTAATTGATGTTTCTCTCTTTCCCCCTTCCACTCTATCTAAAAATCAATGGAAAAATATCCTTGAAGATTAAAAAAAAACATGATCAGTTGCTGGTCATATGTACCCCTAACATGACCTAATGATAAAGGTACTTCCCCTCTGGGTTTTTCTCGCCCCAAACCCATAAGCCTAATCACGAGGAAAACATCAGAAAAATCCCAACTGTGGAACATTCTACAAAATGCCTCATTCATAACCCTCAAAATTATCGAGATCATCACCACGGAAAGTATGAGAAATTGTCATAGCCCAGACCACTCTGGAGACAAGACAACTACATGTAATCCTGGATGAAAGCCTAGGACAGAAGGACATTAGGTAAAAACTAAGGAACTCTGAATAAAGCATAGATTTTAGTTATAAAAATCTGTTGCTACTGGTTCATCAGCTGTGACAAATATACCACTAACTTAAGATGACAGGGAAACTTGTGTAGGAGGAGACACTAGAACTCTGTTATCTCAACAATTTTTCTATAAATCTAAAGCTATTCTAAAATTCAGGAGTAAAGCAAAAATTACAATCTTTATTATGGGTTTAACAAATATTACAACCTATTCTCAAAGACACCTCAGGATAAAAGAACATACACACACAGAGAGAACGAAACCAAATAACAAAATGTGGCAAAGAGTAAAGTGGAGAACCTACATGAAAAGTAAAATTTCTTAAAGGAAAAAGGACTCCAGTAAAATTTCTTAAAGGAAGAAGGACACCTGAATAGCAGGACTTGCAGGTCAGAAGTGAAGTGAGAGGGTGTGGGGCACAGGAAAGAGCAGCAGAGGAAACCTGGAACACAATGGACTGTCTCTCTGGAAAACACTATTTACCACATACCATACATACCACAGGCAGGTTAGGAAGGGAAGAGCATGAGAAGTGACTAAGGATGTGACAATGGGAAAGTCCCCAGTGGTCTTGGTACCAGGAGGCAGTTTCTGGAGCCTGGAGAAGGCCAGAGTGCAGGGTGACAAAGGCATGTGGCAGGGGAAGGTGCTGAGGCAGCAAATGTGGAGGCCTGTGGGGACAGCTGCAGAAGCAGCCAGACAGGAAATACAGCGGGTTCGGAGAGGCAGGGCAGAGGAACACCTGAATTTAAGAAAGACTAGGGAACAGGACCACAGGACCAGGTGGAGGAAGGCCAGCAGGTAAGGGGCATTGGTGGGGAGAGATGAGATCTTAAAATTATGTAGCTGACTACTTCTCGGGCCCCCTTTGGTTGAGACCTGGAGCCTGATCTCACCTTGTGATAAACCTCCGGTGGTGAGGTGACTAAGGTGGGACAGAAAGAGGTGACTCCGTGTGACAGGATCCTCTGTGCCACCAGAGCGACTCCGGAACCCACCTCTTCTGTGGCCTGAGAGAAGTCAATGCCAAATCCACCTGTGGCCACAGAAAGAGGGGGTCGCATGGTGCTCAGAGCTCTTTCCCTGGATCTCCACCCCCGGGCCCTGGACCGCACCATTGATCTGCACGTCAATGAAACCAGGCGCCAGGATGCAGCCCCCGCAGTCCCGCTGCTGATCGGCTACAAGCCGCTCCTCAAAGAACAACTTCTCTGGGTCCAGAATGCGGCCTTCGCGCACCCACAGATCCTCCCTGCGAACAGAAAGGGGTGGGGGCTTGGGTCGCCTGCCCAGTATCCTGCCCCCAACCTACGCCCACCACTGCCTGCCCCGGCTCTACTCCAGCAGCGCGCGGCCCCGCACCCGCCGGCCCCACACGTCACCTGAGCAGCTTCCGGCCACGCAGGATGCGGCAGTTGGTGAACTGGAGCACCGGGGCCCGCGCAGCGCCCTGTCCGTTGCGCATCTTGGGCTGCGTGAGCCGAGCGGAGCTAGGGAGCCGGAGGCCCCGCAGCCCAATCCTTACCCTGAGTGCGGCCCCACCCACGTACCCTCAGCTGACCGAGGCACGCCACGTGATCTACGCACCCACGTGACCTGCGTACCCACGTGACTGCACATCCCAGTACGCAGTGACGCTGCCGCGCAGATCTCGCCCCTTCCCTCTGGCCCACACAAGTGCTGCACACAGGCATCCAGTCACATCTGAGAATTTTATTGGACACGGCTCCGGGCCTGGCAGGCCCAGCTCACGACCCCACAGCCAGGGCTGGAGGACGGTGGTTCCATACAAAAAGTCTCAGGGCACACGGTAACCCCACAAAGCAACACTCTAAAGATTACTATAGTTGAGATATGGGAGGGCTGCTCCACAGACGTGCGAACAGGTCAAATCTTTATAAATAAACATCCAGTGAAAATGACAACTCGAATTCATCCTTATACACAGCACTCTAGGGCAGATAAATGGGTGGGGGTGGCTAGAAGCCAGTATCCTCACTGGTCGGGGGACCTGGATGGGTGATGAGTGGGCCCAGATGTCCACGGCACGGGGCGGGTGGGGGCAACAGACGATGGGCACTAGGACACTGCGCATTTACAAGACCAACTACTTGGAGGAGGGGGTACGGCTGCCCCGTGCGTGTGTGTCAGGCTGTTCGTTCTGGAATGAGGAGGGGGTGGTCTTTACATCATATTCTGTGGCTGGTGGACTTGGAGAGGGGTTACTTTGTGGAAAGGATGAGGGCGACGATGAGACCGTAGAGACCCAGCACCTCTGCGAAGATGAGGATCAAGATCATGCCCACGAATAGTCGAGGCTGCTGGGCAGTGCCCCGCACGCCGGCATCCCCCACAATGCCAATGGCAAAGCCAGCTGCCAGCCCACTGAGGCCCACACTCAGGCCAGCACCCAGTTGGAGGAAACTCCTGGGGAAGAGAGGACACAGGATAAACATTAGCTGCCTGCTTATGGGAAGATGGTGGGCATGGGCCACTAGCCAAATGCCCACTCCCCAGCCCTCCAGCCCTGTGCAGTGGCCTCACCTAGGGTAGGGGAGGTGTGGTGGGAGGAACCCAGCACTCACCTGTAGAGGCTGATGCCTTCATTCAGAGAGTTGGCGATAAGGACTGCTACCACCAGGCCGTAGATAGCAATGATGCCAGCCATGACCACAGGGATGATGGACTTCATGATCAGCTCTGGCCGCATGACAGACATGGCTGCAATGCCAGTGCCACTCTTGGCTGTGCCATATGCAGCACCCAGGGCTGTTGAGGAGGGGGAGGAGGCAAAGTGAGCCCAGAGCATCTGGAACCAGAACCTTGGGGGCAGCTCTAACACAGCTAAGGTCCACCTCAAGTTATCACAGGCAAGGGGTAGATGATGTTAACACCCAGCCAGGGGCAGGAGGTGGCTCTCAGGGGAAATGGTCACAGCCAAGCATTGTTACACAAATAACTGTTACTTTCTTTCTTCTACCAGAGGCCCTTATGGCTGTGTGGCCTATCTGGGTTCCTGCTCTGCTTGGAAATTCCCACCTCTGTTCACTAGCACTCTCCAAGCCTGCTATACAGACCCCAAGGTCCCAAGGGGTTCAGCTTGGCTGCCCCCAACCTAAAAGGTGAAGCTATGACAGGCTGGCAGCAGTCATACAGGTAAATAGGTAGCTGGGCCTGATGCCTTGCTGGCAATTCTGGCCCTGTTCTCTCAGGTCAGAGTTTCCCCAACTCCCCACCCCACCCACCAAACTCCCTACCACTCCCAGCCCTGGGACACACTGCTGGGAAGGTTGGCATCTTGTGTTGATGGGATGAGCACACCCTCGGCTCTACAACATGCCTAGAACCTCGAGTTTGGAGAGAATCCTCTCTAAATAACCAGAGAGGGGGATCCAAGGAGAAGATGGGGCACAGGAAGATGAGTGGGCTGTGGAGCCATCACCCAACCCAACTGTGAGGCCTCGGTAGACCTCCCAGAAGTCTAGCTTCTGCTCAAGGCCTCCGGTAATGGGGATTGGGGGTTCCAGGAAGGACTGTCAACTCTTATGCGACCCCCTTCCCTCTTCCTAGGGTATACTGCCTTCCTGAAAGTTTCCCACTTCTGGGTTGGAAGTCTAGAGTAACCTTTGCACAGAACAGAGAACCACAGAGAAATCAAGGCAGCTCTTCTGACTCCAGTCACCTGCTCTTCAGAGTTCCACTGCACCTCTTATCAGAGGACAACATGGGTTAGGGGTTGTCCTAGGGACCAAGACAATCCTGGCCATTCTTCTGTACATTTTATTTACCTATTTGGGCCACAAGGTACCTAATCTGCTCATCACTAAGCAGGGGTGAGTTCAGAGAGGTCCTGCCTTCCCAGGGCTCTCAGTTTAGTGAGGAGACAGATATGGCACCTCCAAGCACAGTAACATGTTCCAGGAGAGTGGGGAGGAGGGTAGTGGTGGAATCTGGGAAAGGGTTCACAGAGGTGACATCGGAGTGGAGGGGTGATGGTGAGCAGGAAGATTCCAAACAGCATGAATGGAGATGCTAACCAAGATGGTGCTGGATGGGGAGTAATTTGAGGGAGGAGGCAAGGGATCTCCACTGCCTCTTCCCTATAGTTCCAGAGGCACCTCAACACTGCCTTGCCTGGACATTCAGTGGCTTTAGCCTGGGGCTCAGAGCTTCTGTCTTCATAAAGCCTTTCCTGTTGCAGCGCATTCTTTGGGATCCTATTGCAGGCCCAGCACATCAGGCTGTATCACATATGTGCAAGGGGCCAGTGCAATGACTCATTATTCAAAGGGGGAGGAAAGCACAGGCTGTCATGTAGCACTGAGTGGGAGATCATTCAGGGGATTCAGCATCATAAGTATTAGGACCCTGTGAAAGGCAGGAAGTGAGCTGGGTCCTTCTCTCAGGGCAGCAAGAGAGATCATGTATCAGGCTGGGGAGGCAACAGGAGGAACAAAGGGAAGAAACAGGGATGACCATCAGGAGAAAAAAGCAGTCTGGTTGGGCAGCAGGTGTGTGAGAAAGCCCTGGATGCTAGCTCCGAAGGCCAAGGCTGACGGGGGCTCCAGATGCAGTGGGACACAGGGAGATTGAGATCTGATGGCAGTTCCAAGAACACAGCATCAAACATAGGTTGCCCACCAGCAGGGAGGAAGTCACAGAAAATATGGAAAAGGAACTGACAGCTTCGTGGAAGACATGATGAAGAAAGAATTCACAGGACTTTTTTTGTCACAAGTTAAGAAAAAAGGGGAAGCTGAAATGGGAGATGGGGACTAGAGAGGCCTGAGAGTGAGTGGGCCTCGTTTGGTTGTAAGATGACCAATCAGCAAAGCACTAGGCAGGGGATATCTAGGGGATATCTAGGCCAGGAGCTGGGGACGGACCTTGGAGTCAGCCAGGCAGCGACACCTGAGGCCTGAGAACTGAGGGGCTTGTTTACATAGGCACAAGGAGATAGATGAAGACACACCTTGGGGAAAGGACATATTTAAAGGGGGAAATGAAATAAGAAGTCAACCACATTAAGCCCCATGTAGGGAAAGAAGCAAGAGTGAAGCTGCATTCAAACCAACAGGAATGAATGGCCTCAATCCCCAGGAGCCTAAGACAAGCAAAAAAACCCTGGACTGTCCAGCCAGTGTGGCTTAGTGGTTGAACGTTGACCCATGCACCAAGAGGTCCCCAGTTCGATTCCCGGGCAGGGCACATGCCCAGGTTGTGGGCCCTATCCCCCATGGGGATCACACAGGAGGTGGCCAATTGATGTTCTCTATCATTGATGTTTCTATATCTCTTTCCCTCTCACTTCCTCTCTCTCTAAAATCAATAAAGGGGGGGGAGGGGGGGCCCTGGACCAGTGCTATCCTATTCTCAGTTAACTTTTGGAGACCTGCTGGTCAGGCTCCATCTGAAAGTACCATGTAAGTTCTGGAAGAAGAGAGGCACCTGGTAACCAGAGGGAGACCAGGAGCTGGGTACAGATAAAAGGCTCAATAGGCAACCTCAGCTTCAGGAACAGTGACAGCCAGAATTTCACATGGACAGGCACTGTGTTTTGTTCACTGACGTCTCCATGTGCTTGGCATATAGTAGGAGCTCAATCAAGACTTTTTGAATGAATGAATGAATGAATGACAGCCCCAAGCAGCACCCCAAGGAGGCCAGGCAAAGCAGAATCCCTGGAGGCAAAGCATAGAAAAGGCTGGGGTAGGGGCACACAGCAGCCTGCTGGGAGGCCCTGGAAAGCAGTCAGTCCCTGAAGATGTGGAAAGAGCAGGCCTTAGCTGGGTGGGAAGGGGAAGTCCTGACAACTTCTCCCACTACCAGTGACCTCTTACTCGCACATGACAGGAAGGGCAGGGCTCATTCAGCAGCTTATGACCAGGGAGGGAGGTCCCCTGGAGAGCAGAGCCCCCCAAGTCCCCACCTCACAAGTGTTTATAGTCAGCAGAGACTGTTTGCAGTTCAAACCCTACACATACCTGAATAGGGAGCCTCCCAATTCACCAGGAAAGGTGGGGCAGGGTGTTGGTCATCAAAGCCAAAAACCAGACACAGACTAGACCAGACCAGTCCATGGGGGCTGCATCTGGGCCAGGGCTCACCTCGCTGGGTTGCACATTCCTGAGCCTGGCCAAAAGATCTTCCTCTCGGTAGACCACTTTTCACTAAATTCAGTAAAGGCCCTTTTTTCATGCCTAGGGCAGCCCCTCCCAATACCAGGACTTATGGAAAGGAAGGTCATTCATTCATTGGGGCTGGAACTAGAAAACTCTCCTATGGACAAAGGCCCAATCCTCTTAAAGCTGAGGCTCTGTGAGATGCTCTCACCCACCCGAAAGCAGACTCTCAGCAAGCCTGTGCTGATGCTGGCCAGACTCCCTTCGTCCTCGGCCTGATTCTCCCTCTCAACTCCAAACACTCCCACCCCTGGGTCCCTGACGAATATCAGGACTAACCTCTCAGCCCAGCTTTCCCAACAAACCCACACGGGTATTGGGAAACAGTGACAAGCCCTAACCGGAAGCACCTACCTCTGGTTACAGACCCACCAGACCAGCAGCCAGGGGAGGGAGAGGGAAAGGGCGAGGGCTATGGACCTCGGCGGGGAGCGCCAGGACCTGATCTCCCGCCCCTGCCACCCACAGACAGGGCCGGCCCCGCGTCGGGGAAGCTTTCTACGGCGTGATGTCACACCTGCCCGCAGGACCGGGGGGGGGGGGGGGGGAGTGCGCAGCAGGCGCAGGACCGCGCGCCCCCACCCCAGTCTCTCTCCCACCTCTCCCGGGGCTAAGATGGCAGCGGCGCCACCGCCCCATCCCCTCACCGACAAGGACCAGGGGCAGGGAGGCCGGCTCATGTACTCCTGGGAGACCCTTGGGACCCGCAGCCCAGCCCAGCCCTAATGCCCTGCACTGGACACCCGACGGCCCGGGCCGCATTCTGCGCCCCGACCCCTGTCCGCGGTCACGTGAGGCCCGGGACCCCCAACAGCTCAATTACGTCAGAGTGACGTCACACACCGAACCCCAGCGAGCTATGGGCACCAGTCCCACGCGCCCCGGTGCCCCCCGCCTCCCAGGTCCCTTCTGCCGCGGCTCTCACCGCTGAAGACCATCGCGGCCGAGGCGCCCATGACCGCGAAAAACGAGGCGTACTCGGGGCCGCCGGTCTTGGCCTCGGACATGTCTGCGGGTAGGAAGGGGGCGAGCTCAGCGGGCCGAGGCGGGGGCGAGAACCGGCTGGATGAGACGGGCAAGCAGCGGACACCGAGCGCGAGGCTAGCGACCAGACGGCTGCGAAGGCTATCGGCCCGTCTGCCGCTGCGCTCTAAATACCAGCACCGCAGAACAAAATGGCCGCAGCAGCCGTGTCACATGACCCGAGCCCCGCCCCGCCTCCGCGGGCCGTACCACTTTGTACCGATGGGGGGCGCCATGGCTCCGGCACGCTTTAGCGACCCACTGATCGGTCCCGCACTGTGCGGCCGCCTCGCCGAGCCAGCTTCTGGTGTTTCGCTTCACCTCGACCTTCCGGGTGCGCTGCGGGACGCCGCGGCCTCGAACCCCGCGGCGTTGCGCCCGTCGGGTCCCCCAAACGGGGCGGGGCGGTGGCGCGCCACATTATCATACAGGGCAGGACGTGGAGGTGCCCCGCCTCCTCTGCGGCTGCGTGGCCCAGCCGGTGTTCGGTTCCGTGGGTTGCTTTTCTTTGCATTTGCGGCGTGGATCATGGCCCCCGGGTTCTGACGAACTTGTCTCCACGGACCAAGGAGCACTCTCTCCTCCTCTCGGAGTGATTTGAGGGCCGAGCAGAGAGCCAAATCCCGACTCCTGGGCGCCTGCCTCTTCTGCCCCAGCCCCCCCCCCCCGGGAAAGCCCCCAGCCCACCTGTGAAGTCCCTCGGTCGCCCCTCCCCGACCCCGTCCCCCCCAGATCCAGACCCACCATACCCCGACCCAGAAATTGGTGACTTCTCCCTGGTTTCCTAGGAAAAGGAACCCCCTCCCCAGCATCTGTCTCCTCTCTTGCATTAGGGACTCAGGCTTCAGTTGGGGGGAAGGGTTGTCTTCGTCCCCTCAAGATGAAGGCATGACTGGTTTGAAGTCCATCAGTGTTGCGACCTGTGGAGGCTTCCCCAGATTTCTGCACGCTTGTCCTCACGCAAAGCTTGCACCTGCAGGACTGCCCTTATTTCTGGAGCAGCAGCCAGTGGTTCCAGCCCAGCCCGCAGCCTGGCCTGGAACTGACACTGCCTTGCTGATCCATGTGGTCCGCGTCCCAACTGGCTGCCTTATCTGCCCACCAGCTCTGGTTCCCTGTGCTCTTTTGTCCCTTCCCTTTCAGGATACCTGGGTGACTGCCTTCTGGGTCTCCCCTGAGCTCCAAGGTTTGGTTCTGACATTAGAGTTCTTCCTGAACGTCCTGGGTGGCAGCTGTCATCAATCTCTCTGGCTTGGCCCTCCCACTGGATTCTCAGCTCCACCGTCTATAACAGGAACCTCCTTCCAGCTCTCTTCTCTTTGGTGAGGCCCAGTCAGCCACACTCTAAACTTGGAGCCCACAGAAGTGCCAGGCCTGCCCTGTTTCAAAAGAGAGGAGACCACCATATGGCTAGAGCCCTCCTCACCTCCCTCTGCCACCCTCTTCCTTGCCCTGACTTATGGTAAGAGGAATCTTTACTCCATGTCTCCACCTCACCTTCCATGCATCCCTACCCAGCTCCTTGCCTTTGTCAAGGTCACTGGAGACTGCCAAGGGACATTTGTCAGGCTGTCTGAGTGGGTCTCTTTGTTGCTGTGGTCCTCTGCCCACTCCTCCACAACCTCTCCTTTCTTTCGGGCTCATCTCCCATGGCCTAGATATCTTTATTCCTTCCTGGAGTCACAGGGAGGAGCAAGGACAAGTCCAGGTCCTACAATGGTTCCAGGGCCTCACCACTGCCCCCCTTCCCACTGGGTGATTATGTCTTCTGTCTGTATCTTTCCAGACCTGCCGGAGGCCCAGCCCCCATAACTCTAGACACTTAGTGTCCAGGGCCAGGGGAGCCCAGACCAGGAAGCTGATGCTGGGGTGCCAGTGATGCTGGTGTAGGGGGAAAATTCAGACTAAAGAAAGGAGAAGCAGGACAGTCCACAGCAGTCAGAAGCACAGTGGTGGGCAAAGTGCACAAAACCCCAGTATGGCTGAAATTCCAAGACTAGCAAGTCAGAAAACAGTTTCCTCAGGCTCAGGGAGCAGGTCAGCTTTGCTCCCAGTCCTCTCATCTTCTGCCCAAGTTTTGCTATGAGACGTCATACTGGGTCTCCAGTGGGGCTGCTGACACCTCAAACCAACATGTCTCAAACTGAGCTTACCCCCCACTCTCATCACCACTAGCTTCTACTCAGCTATTTCCATTTGGGGCAAGAGACACAACCATGCACCCAGCTGCTCACACCAGCAGCCTTCGAGTCATGCACTACTCATTCTTCATTACTCACCAAGCCCCGAGATTCTTCAGCTTCCCAGCACTCAGCTCTGACCCCACCTGCAGCCTGCAGCCCCTTGGGTGGTCTTTCATTTCTGGCCTGGGTCTTTTCACAGCCTCTACATGATCAGCCTGCTCAGTCTCACTCCCCTCTCCAACCCATTTTTCACCTTAAAGCTACAGGATCTTTCTAACTGGCACACCTGACCAGTTGCTCCCTCCTGGAATCTTTGACTGTCCTCCTGACACAGGCTGGACCCTTGGTGGTCTCCTCTCAGGCCCTTCCCATCTCTTCTCCTCGTGTTGCTCCTCTCATTGCCTTTGTTCTTGATCCTATAGTTATCTCTGCATCAACTACTCTTCCTTCCTTCTTATGTAGGGAATGCTACTCAGTCTTTATTTTTTTAGAAAATTTTTTTCCTTTATTGATTTTAGAGAGAGAGAGGAAGGAAGAGGGAGACAGAGATAGAAACATCGATGGGCGGCCTCCTGCATGGCCCCCCCCCTCCAACTGGGGATTTGGCCCACAACCTGGGCATGTGCCCTGACCCAGGAATTGAACTGGCAACTGCTTGGTGCATGGGTCAGTGCTCAACCATTGAGCCACAATGGCCAGGCTGCTACTCAGTCATTAGAATGCTACTTCCTCCAGAAAACTTTCCTGACCTCTCGTCTTCTTCCTTAGGCCCCTTCTTCATCCCTTGTACTCCATTACTACTTTTTTTCACTTACTACCTTCTCCACTGAGAGTCCCTGTGCCTCTTGTTCTGTATCCCTGACCCCTGGTAGGATGCTTGGTGCATACAGCTAACATTTACTGACCACTGAGTGTGTGCCTGTCCTGAACATTTACTGGGTATTAGCTAATCCTCACAATGACCTTCTGAGGAAGATATCACCATTACTCTCATTGTGTAAAAAAGGAAATAGGCATAGGAAAGTTAACCACCTTGCCCAAGGTCAGGCAGCTAGAGTGGCAGAATTGAAACTCTGGCTACACAAGCATGACCTGTCTGGTCCATGCAGCTCACTCACCACCTGACTCCTACACCAGGGCTCAGTGAGGTTGTGGTGACCAGTGATGGGCCAGGAGGGATGAAGGCTGCCTTCTCCTAGGCCTCCCAGCACTGGGCAGAGCTCTGGGATGGGAATGGGCTGGGGCTGTGGAAGGGACTAGCCAGGGATACACACCTCTGTCTTCTCCCTCATAGCTAAGTCCCGGGTTTGAAACCACAGTGTCATGATTCCCTGCTCTGTCACTGTGCAGGTGGGGATTTCCAGAAATAAGGAAGAAGGTGTTCTGGGAAACACAGGTCAGAGTCTCTGATAGGGAGGTATAGAGAGATGTGGATTGGGGTCCAGACTCCTCTGAGGGTTTTAATGGGGACAAAAGGGCCCACTGTCCCAACTGAAAGACAGTGGCAGAGAGAAATCCAATGGAACTTTGCAAGACCTGAGGAAAGAGAGGGTGGCGGCCAGAGAGAAAATGACAAAGAATAAGATTCCAAATGGCCTCAAATGATTGGAGAGATGAATTTATTGGAAGAAGCCATTTCAAAGAAGAAAGAAGAGAGTTGAGCAGCCTGACACAGGGCCTTATCAAGAACATCAGGAAACTGCAGACAAACAAGTGTTCCAGGCAGTGTGCCCTCTTCCTGTGAACAGTCCCGTTCTCCCTGTGAGTTGCCATGAAGATACACTAGAGGGGGTATAACACTGAGAGATGACCCCTGCTCGCTCTCTCTCTTTTTTTTTTATCTTCACTCGAGGACGATTTTTTTGCATTTATCTTCTTCAGATAGAGTGGGAGGGAGAGAGGGAAGAAGAGAGAGAGAAACATCGATGTGAAAGAGACACACCAAGTGGTTGCCACCCACACAACCCCAACCGTGGCAGGGGACAAACTGCAACCGAGGTACATGCCCTTAGCGGGAACCGAACCCGAGACTCTCTGGTTCGCAGGCCACTGAGCCAAACCGGCCAGAGCTCGCTCTCTCTTTTTTATTTTATTTATTTATTTTTTTATATATATTTTTTAATCCTTATCCGAGGACATTTTTCCATTTTTTGTACAGACAGAGTGGGAGGGAGAGAGAGGAAGAGAGAGAGAGGGAAACATCGATGTGAAAGGGACACATCAAATGGCTGCCACCCGCACGACCAACCAGGGCCGGGGACAAACTGCAACCGAGGTACGTGCCCTTAGCGGGAACCGAACCCGGGTCTCTCCGGACCGCAGGTCGACGCTCTAACCGCTGAGCCAAACTGGCCAGGGCTTGCTCTCTCTTTTTTAAATCCTCACCTGAGGATATTTTTCCATTTATCATCAGATAGAGTGGGAGAGAGAGAGAAACATTGATGTGAGAGACACACATCAACTGGTTGCCTCCCACACGACCCCAACCAGGGCCAGGGATGAACTGCAACCAAGGTACATGTCCTTGGCTGGAATCGAACCTGCGACTCTTTGGTCCATGAGCCAATGCTCTAACCACTGAACATACCAGCCAGGGTGACCCCTGCTCTCTTGACCTGGCTGGATAAGAGTTACATATGTGGCCCAGCTGTTGTGGCTCAGTGGTTGAGCGTTGACCCATGCACCAAGGGGTCGCTGGTTCGATTCTCAGTCAGGGCACATACCCAGGTTGTAGGCCTGGTTCCTGGTGGGGCACATGCAGGAGGCATCCAGTCCAGGTTCTCTCTCATTGATGTTTCTCTCTCTCCTCTCTCCCTCTCACTTTCTCCCTCTGCAGGGTCAAAACAGATGTGCTAGTAGGGGAGATGAGTAAAGGCAACTTTTTTTTTTTGTATAATTAAAAAAAATAGGACTTATAAAATGATACAAATTATTTTGTCTTTTTTTTCATCCTCGGCTGAGAATTTTTATTGATTTTAGAGAGAGAGAAACATCCATGTGAGAGAGAAACATTGATGGTTGCCTCTGACTGGGGATTGAACCCACAATCTAGGTACGTGCCCTGACCAGGAATCAAATCTACAACCTTTTGGCATATGAAACAATGCTCCAACCAATTGAACCACTAGGCCAGAGCCCCAAGTTATTATTATTTTTTTTTAATCCTCACCCGAGGATATTTTTCCATCGATTTTTAGATAGAGTGGGAGGGAAGAAGGGAGAGGGAGAGGGAGAGGGAGAAACATCGATGTGAGAGAGACACATTGATTGGTTGCCTCACACATGACCCTGACCGGGACTGGGTATTGAACCTGCAACCCAGGTACATGCCCTTGACTTGGAATTGAACCCGTGACCCTTCAGTCCACGGGCTGACACTCTAACTGCTGAGCCAAACCAGCCAGGGCACCCCAAGTTATTTTTTTATTTATTTTTTAAATGGACAGAAAATTTATTGTAAGGTTTCCAGCACCAATACATGGCTAGAGAACAGAGCTTACAGAACAAAATGGAACCAGACAGTCCACACCGTGGTTGGGGTCACAATACAAGAATCAGCAAGTCTTCAGGTCACTGCCCTTGCATTGCCTGTAAGCTCAGAAAGTCTTCATGTTACAAGGTCACCCATTCAGGACTCCCAGTCCTGAGTAGTAACACCCTACGGACCAGACCTGACTTGGATGCCTGCCTAGTTGTGCCGGGCAGAGAGGAAGACCTGGCCCTTCAGCATCAATTGGTGGGATCTTCTGTCCCAGACTGCATACAAGTGGGGCATTCTCCAAGAGACCAGGATTTTAACAGAGGCAGTAGAGGCTGAGCAGCCAATGACAAGCATTGAAAGCTTTTGGGATTTATTTTGTAATTTCTCTGAGCCAGATTGTACCCTACTGCAAACAGTATGAAATTCTGCTTGCCTCCTTCCTCTTTTTGGCTCACAGTGACCGTAGTTTGTCCTCAAACCCAGATCTTCACTAAAGAATGATATTCCACAACACTGCAGAAGATGCTCTCAGATGCTCAGTGGCTTCCTGTCACCCTCAGCAAACCCCGGGTCCTACCAGGCCCAGGTTCCCCCGGAATCAGGCTTGGCTCCCCTCAGGCAACTCTTGCTGCGGCTCGTGCCTACCTGTTCTGCACATCAGCCACCTCCTTGTCCTCCTCAGCTCCAGGTCATCTCAGAGCCTTCCAAAGGATCCCGTGTGAACTGTGCCCACCACTCCCTGACACTATGTGCCTACTGTCTACCAGTGTTGTTTGCTTATTGTGGGTTTCCTAACAGGAGCATAAGCGTCAGGAGGCAGGGGTTTTGTGTAATGTACATCTGTAGCCACATGCCTAAACAGGAAGCTGCAATAAGTACTTAATGAACAAATGTATTGTCACTTGGAAATTAGTTCCAAAAGAGAAATCCAAAATGGCAGTGGCTCTTCTGAAGTGGCAAACACTCATTTGGTTATGTAAATCCTATGGCTTTATTAAAGATCACCTACCATCTCATGTTTTACAGCAGCAGGTCAGCAGATCCCACTCTGTGTGTGTGAATGTTAGTACTGTTAGAAGTGCAGAACCTTCGGGCCTGCCTCAGACCCACTGAATCAGTCTTCTTGTTTACAGAGTCAAGGTGAAAAGCCTTAGAAATCTGCTGGCTGTTCCCTGATTATCCCCACATTAGAAGGCCCAGGGTCTGTGGTCAAGATGCTTCTTTTTCTTTGTAACAGTCTCTCCTTGTTACTCTGATGTACCCTCATGCAGATTCACAAAACACCACAGAATACCCTTTTCTGGTAGGTAATAAAGTAACTCAGGAATATTTTTTTGTGGAAGCAAAACATGCTGTAAGTTTACTGCCCCCTCGGGCGAGCAACTTTCTTTTTAGCAGCAGCCTGTGAGTTCTCAGCTCACGCACATTTCTCCTTGACCAAGTTATTACTTTTTAAATAAAAGATGTCCTATAGGTAAACACAGCATGGTACAAGCAGAACCTGACAGCTACTTGTTTACTGGTAGAGGGTGCCCTGGGGTTGTCCCTGACCACCAGGGGGCGGTTTGAGGCTCTCCTTGAGAAAGAAAGGAGGGAGGGAGGAAGAATTCTGCAGTTTTATAGTAAACCAGAACCTTGCAAAGAGCCTGATACAGGTAGCAGGTTCTCAGAAAGGGTGCCACAAGGGGCACTGACTGTTCTGTACTGGTCTGGGCTTGGCACCCTGAAGGCCAGCACAACCTCCTCACATCCACCAGTCAGTTAAAAATCTCTGGGCCCGTCTGCCTTCTAACCTTTGCCACTCATCTGACATTTAGTGAGCATCTACTGTGTGCAGACATCAAGCTAGGCTCTGGGAATACAAAATTTAGGTAGAGAGTTTTTCCCTCCAGAAGTTCACAGCCATGGTGGCCGGATAATAATGTTCCAACACTAAACTGGAAAAGTGGTTAGTACTAGGAGAGGTGATACAGAGGAGGGAGGGGGTGGGCAGCTTGGACTGCCTCCAGGGCAGTGAGTGATCTAGGAATGAGATTTTAAAAGAACAAGGAGGGCCCTGGCCGGTTTGGCTCAGCGGTTAGAGCATCGGCCTGTGGTCCAGAGACCTGGGTTTGGTTCCCACTAAGGGTGCATACCGTGGTTACAGTTTGTCCCCGGCCCCTGGTTGGGTCGTATGGGTGTGTCCCTCGATGTGTCCCTTTCACGTCAATGTTTCTCTCTCTCTTTCCCCTTCTCTTTCCTTCCCTCCCTCTCTCTCCCACTCTATCTGAACAAAAAAAAAAGGAAAAATGTCCTCGGGTGAGGATAAAAATAAAAAAAGAAGAAGGAGGGCTGGCAGTTATGGCTCAGTGGTTGAGCATCAACCCATGCACCAAGAGGTCACCAGGTTCGATTCCTGGTCAGGGCACATACCCAGGTTGTGGGCCAAATCCCCAGTGAGGGGCATGCAGGAGGTGGCCAGCCGATGTTCTCTCTCATTGATGTTTCTATCTCTCTCTTCCTCTCTCTAAAATCATCAAAGAAAAAAAAACCCTTTTTTTAAATAAAAGAGGAAGAGGGTTTGAGCAGGGAAGAGATGAGATCCAGTTTGTACTTAAAATTGCAAACCATCTCAATCATGGAATGCTGGGCAGCTGTTTATGAGATGGAAACAGGTGGACACATTCTGGTGTGGACCATCCCAGAGAGGCAGCTGAGTGATAAGAAGCAAAGTGGGGAAGAGTGCACAGATGCATTACCTGCACATGCATGAGACACTGCTAACAGTGGGAACCCCTGGGGACCTGCTGGGGAAGGAGACTACCACTATGGATATTCCCATATGTATTTTTCCCTAGGTACATATTTTACCTTTCAAAACCCATAAGACAGGGAGGAATGGGAAACAAGTGTTTAATGGGCACAGGGTTCCTTTTGGGACATAAACATGTAGAACTAGAGGTGGTGGATGCACAGCCTTGTAAATGCACTTAAATACCACTGAATTGTTCACTTTATTTTTAAAAAAATTTTTAAATCCTCACCCGAAGACATTTTTCCATTTCTTGTTCAGATAGAGTAGGAGGGAGAGAGAGGAAGAGAGAGAGGGAGAGAGAAACATTGACGTGAAAGGGACACATCGAGTGGCTGCCACCCGCACAACCAGGGCCGGAGAAAAACTGCAACAGAGGTATGCGCCCTTAGCGGGAACTGGGTCTCTCTGGACCGCAGGCTGATGCTCTAACCGCTGAGCAAAACTGGCCAGGGCTGTTCGCTTTAAAATGGTTAAATTCAGCCCTGGTGGATGTAGTTCAGTTGATTGAAGCATTGTTCTGTGCACCAAAAGGCTGAGGATTTGATCCCTGGTAGGGTTTGATGTTTCTCTCATACACCAATGTCTCTCTCTCCCCCATTCCTTCTCTCTAAAAATCAGTAAACTATATCCTTGGATGAGGATTTAAAAATAAATAAATAAAATTGTTTAATTCAACCTTAAGATAAAAACCAAGCTTTTCTATGGCTCACTAGAGATGGTGACTTGAACTGGCACACAATTAGCATGGACCAGGCCCAAAAAGGGGCCCATAATGAGGTGGTGGTAGGCGCAGGAGAGGAGATCCTAAAAGACACTGTGGCCATCTGAGCTGACCTGGCCTGAGGCATCAGCAGATACAGCTCTTCACCCGTGCTTCCCAGGCCAGGGCACTCCTCACCAATTCTGGCCTGTGTCACAGTGTCTGAATGTCAATCATAAGATGATCCTAAACATGCTGTGGTAAAAAGCTGTTACTGCAGGGGATGTTGGCGGTATCCCCCAACCATAGGCCCCAGAAATGTACACTGCCCTGTGAGACCAGTGCACACCTCTCTTCCAAAATCACCCTAGACTACACGAGCAGCACAGGCAGGACCATATGGGGGCTCCTGCTCTCAGGGGCTGAGTCTCTAGGGAAGGAAATGGGGAGACTCACAGTGTTGTCTCTAGGGCCTCAGGGAAAGTATCCTGGTGCAGGGGCACTGCAGCTGACGGGGGTTGGAAACGGCCTGTGTAAAGGCCTGGAGGCAGAGGCTTTTGGTTCAGAGGAACTGAAAATCAGCTGGCACCAAGCCTCCATTCATTCACCTCAAATCTGGGCCAGGGCCCCACCCATCAGGGCAGCAGCAAGAGTGCTGTCAGGTAGTACTGGTCTTTGTCTCCAAGGCAGCCACAAAGAAAGGAGGGGCAGGAGCCTGTCTTCATGCTGAGAGACAAAGTGAGGAACAGAAGGAACTGAACAGTGAAGAACAGACACAGAACAGAAGGAAAGAGAGAGAGGGAAGCAGCAGTTTCACTGGAGAGGGGCAAAAGCCCTGAAGCAGCTGGAGGAAGGAAGGAAAGGGCACCAGGAGCAGCCAGACAGGCAGAGAAAAAAAGGTGTTATGTTTTCCTTTACATTATATAGGTACACACAATTACCTATATAATTAAAATCCTAGGTATTAGAAAGGACATTAATATTGACTCATATAACCTTCCAGATAAAATATTCTCATTTAGAGGAGCATGACTTTTTCATACTGAATTTTCCACATGACAGAAATCCAAGCAATTCTTAACTTGAGACATTTGGCTGCTCCCTCCTCTCCTTCTTATTTATGGAGCACATCTACATGACAGCCCGTGTGACAGAGGTAACCAATTGATGTGACTTACACAGATGTTTCTCTCTCTCCCTCCCTCCCTCCTTTCCACTCTCCCTAAAAAGCAATGAAAAAAAAAAAATATCCTTGGATGAGGATTAACAACAACAAAATAATCAATCAATCAATCAATCCCCATACTTTTCTGCCATAGTGTTGTCATGGGAAGCTCCATGAGGTATGCTTTGTACTCCTGTGCCATTTGGTAATTTCTCTGTGCAAACAAGACATTTAGGCAGAAAAAAAACACAATGTTTAGGCAAAGATGAAAACAGAATATATGAATACATGTTTGAAACAGTAACTGTACTACCTAATTAGTAGCATTTTATTTTATTTTCTAGAGAGAGAGGAAGGGGGAGGTTTAGGGTTGGGAGTTTGGTGGATGAACAAAATGTAACCTTGAGGTATGCATTCTCCTGGCCTGGCCAGCCAAGGATCAAACTATACATGTGAATAGATAAGGTATGCTGTTGGGCTCGAAAGCTGCCCTAGAAGGATCGATCAACCCCCAGCCCTGATAAATGTATAGTATACTCGTGAATAGATAGGTATGCATATTGGGTTTGGCAAGCCACCCTGATAGCGCCAATGGGCTTATCGCCCAAGAGTGGACTTAATTACCTAAAACACCATGTAACCTAGGGAACCACTTTGCAAATAAATTGGGCTACATCCAGAGATCTAAAGCATTTGCTCCCTTGCAATGCTCCCCCTCACTCCAAGCAGTTATCTCCTTGTAGTTCATTGTGTTGCGATGACCCCCAGCAGGCAGGCAGGCCAAGAGTTGGCAGGGAGGGAGAGAGAGATAGAAATATCAATTGGCTGCCTCCTGCACACCTCCTACTGGGGATCAGCTTGCAACTGGGCATGTGCCCTGACTGAGAATTGAACCTTTAACCTCTTGGTCCATGGGTCCAAGCTCAACCACTGAGCCACACCGGCTGGGCAGAACTTTTTAAAAAAATCACTGTTAGTCTTGTGAATCTGATGACAGTCTGGATTTAGTAAAAATGTGTGACAGTAGCCCTGACTGGTTTGGCTCAGTAGTTAGAGTGTTGGCCCCAAGACTGATGGGTCTCAGGATCGATTCCTGGTCAAGGGCACGTACTTGGCTGGCAGGTTTAATTCCTGGGCCCTAGTCGGGCCAGCACCAGTCTGGGTCGTGTGGGAAGCAACCAATGAATGTGTTTTTCTCACACTGATGTCTCTTTTTCTTTCTCTATCTCTCCCTCCCTCCCTCCCTTCCATTCTATCTAAAAAAAAAAAAAAAAAACAATGGAAAAATATCCTCAGGTGAGGATTAACAAAAACAAAATGGGAAAGTAGATATCTCTAAAAAACCAATCTATTCCTGGAACAGAAAAAGGACTCCAGAAAAACTCAGGGAAAAAAGGCTATAGTTTAAGTTAATAGCATTATACAAAAATTAATTTCTTTGTTTTGATAAATGTATGACATTAACACTGGCGGGAGCTGGGGAAAGAATGTATGAAACTTTGTAACACCATGCAACTTTTCTGTAAATCTAAAATTATTTCAAAATAAAATGTTAAAATAGTTAAGGAGCCCTGGCCAATTTGGCTCAGCGGTTGGAGCATCGGCCTACAGACCAGAGAGTTCTGGGTTCAGTTCCCGCTAGGGGCATGTACCAAAAAAAAAAAAAAAGCAAGGCCTTCTCAGGCTGTTTTAAAATAGTTAAGGAAACTAATACTTTATGGCCTCATGAAAATGGATAAGAGAAATCTGAAGGTCTTTTGAAATCTTCTAAAAGTTTCTAAAACAGCCCTGGCCAGTTTGGCTCAGTGGTTAGAGCGTCGGCCTGCGGTCCAGAGAGACCCGGGTTCGGTTCCTGCTAAGGGCACGACGTACTTCGGCTGCAGTTTGTCCCCGGCTCTGGTTGGTCGTGCGGGTGGCAGCCACTCGATGTGTCCCTTCACGTCGATGTTTCTCACTCTCTCTCCCTTCCTCTCTCTCCCTCCCACTCTATCTGTACAAAAAATGGAAAAATATCCTCGGGTGAGGATAAAAAAAATAAAAAAATAAAATAAAAGTTTCTAAAACAAATTCTCCTGAAAAATTAAAAAAAGAAAGCATGTAGTTTATTTATTTTTTTTATCCTCATCCAAGGACATTTTTTTGTTTTTTGTTCAGATAGAGTGGGAGGGAAAGAGAGGAAAAGTGAGAGAGAGAAACATCGAAGTGAAAGGGACATATCAAGTGGTTGCCACCCGCACGACCCAAACAGGGCCGGGGACAAACTGCAACCGAGGTACATGCCCTTAGCGAGAACCGAACCCGGGTCTCTCCAGTCCACAGGCCGATGCTCTAACCGCTGAGCAAAACTGGCCAGGGCAAGCATGTAGTTTATATAGAAAAAAAAAAATACTAATTTTAATTTAATAATTAAAACTCTAAAAAATAAAATGGCTTATTTTTTTATTTTTAGAGAGAGTGGGAGAGAAAAATTGATGTGAGAGAGACACATCAATTGGTTGCCTCCTGCATGACCCCAACTGGGCTGGGGATTGAACCTGCAACCCAGGTATGTGCCCTTGACCGGGAATGAACCCTCAACACTTTTGTCCATGGGCTGACACTCTAATTAATTACTGAGCCAAACCAGCCAGGGCTAAAACGGCTTATTCTTATAGAAAAAATTTATTTTTGAAAACTGATTTTCTGAAACCCTAAAGGCATAGCATATTTTAATGAATCACTGAATGAAGTGGTTTAAACTATACTCATTTTTTGTTGTTGTTGTTAATCCTCACCGAAGGATATTTTTTTTCTTTCTTTCTCTTTTGAAAAATCCTCAGCTGAGGATATTTTTCCATTTATCTTCAGATAGAGCAGTAAGGAGGGAGGGATGAAGAGAGAGAGAGAGAGAAACATCCATGTGAGAGGGACACATTGATTGGTTGGCACCTGCACGACCCCAACTGGGGCCGGGGTCGAACTGCAACCAAGGTATGTGCACGTGGCCAGAATCAAACCCAGGACTCCCTGGTCCATAGGTCAATGCTCTAACCACTGAGTGAAAAAGGCCAGGGCGAAGATATTTTTTTTTCTATTTATCTTCAGACAGAGTGAGAGGGAGAGAGGAAACATCAAAGTGAGAGGGACACATGGACCGGTTGCCTCCTGCTTAACCCAGACCAGGGCCAGGGATGAACTGCAATCAAGGTACGTGCCCTTGGCCAGAATCAAACCTGAGACTCACTGGTCTGCGGGCCGACACTCTACTGCTGAGCCAATCCGACCAGGGCTGAATTTTTGTTTTTTTTAGAAAAATCTTTTAGTCCGGCTAGCGTAGCTCAGTGGCTGAGCGTCAACCAATGCACCAAGAGGTTGCTGGTTCGATTTCTGGTCAGGACACATGCCCAGATTGTGGGCCTGATCCCCAGTGGAGGCATGCAGGAAGCAGCCAATCGATGTTCTCTCTCATCAATGTTTCTCTCTCTTTCCCTCTCACTTCCTTTCTCTAAAATCAATAAAGGAAAAAGAAATTTAAAAACTTTTAAACATTTCTAGAAAAACAAATAATTCATTATGCAATTTCGTTAAACTTTGGCTAAGTTTTTTCTTGTTAATCCTCACCTGAGGATATTTTTTTCATTGATTTTTAGAGAGAGTGGAAGGGAGGGAGGGGCAGAGAGAGAGAGAGACACCAATGTGAGAAAGATACATTGATTGGTTGCCACTAGCACATGCCATGACTGGGGCCGGAGATCGAACCTATAGTCCAGGTACATGCCCTTGACGAGAATTGTACCTGAGACCCTTTGGTGCTCTGGCCAATGCTCTAACCACTGAGAACACCGGCCAGGGCAACTCTGGCTAATTTTTAACATCAAAAGCTAGTAATAAATAATCAAGAAAAAATAATAGAGAATATTAAAAAAATAAATTATGTGCTATTTGGGAACACCTAATATGTAAGGACAATAATAAGAAAAATAAAGATAATAGTCACACATACCTTTTAGTTTAGCAAAAATTTAGGAAGAAGAAATTCAAAGAAACTGACTATTTTGCATGTACACACAAGGATCTTATGATACAGAAATCATGACTAAGTAGCAATTTCCCTCCCTGGGCTGAATCTGTGAGAAGGCCCAACAGGGGCCCTCAGAACAGCCACAGAAAATCCTCTGGGCTTACCAGAAAAATAATCACCCAGTTCAGAAAGTGCAGAGGGAGCCATGTAAATCGTACTAAAAAATACCTTAAGCTGCTTCTGGAAGGCTATGTTTTTTTTTGTTAATCCTCACCCAAGGATATTTTTTTCCATTGATTTTTTTTTTTTTCCTCATCCGAGGCCATTTTTCCATTTTTTGTTCAGATAGAGTGGGAGGGAGAGAGAGGGAGGGAGGGAGAGAGATCAATTGATTACGTCTCGCATGTGCCCTGACTGGGCTGAGATAGAACCTGCAATCCAGGTACATGTCCTTAACCTGGATTCGAATCCTTGACCTGGAATTGAACCCATGATCCTTCAGTGTGTTGGCCAACACTCTATCCCCTGAGCCACGCTGCCCAGGGCTGAAAGGCTGTTTTTAAAACACCTTCAACATTCCAGTGATAAAGCACTGACAAGCATTATGGGGTGCAGCCTCCTGGGTCCCATTTGGTGACAAGTCTGGAGTGGGGAGACCCTGGAGGCCCCTCTGGTTGAAGAGACCAAACTCGGACTATGTAATGAGACAGTGTTTAATGAACACCAAAATACAGGTAGGGGCTCAGAGGAAGGGGGAGTGGTGAGGGCTGCAGTGATCTGAGGTGATGGGTAAGCAGTGGCATTGCCTCCCAGCACCTTTCCTCTAATAGCGTTTCAACAGTTTTGGGGAGACAGCAGAGCAAGACTGGCCCCATTTTACAGTTGGGGAAACTGAGTTCCAAACAAGTTCACTGGCTTGTCCTCAGCCACACAGGATTCCTGGTCCTTTCTTCAGTCTCACTGTGGTCTGGCTCAGAGGAGATTTGAGTAGGTGGACAGAGGGAAGATGGACACCCCACAGGAAGAGCAAGCACTGTGTGCAGATGGGCAGGGGTGTGGTATGTAGGGATACAGAGGGGGCTAGCTGGAGTAAAGTTACCCTTGGCACCTGCAGCCCAGGCTGCTGCAACACAGCCACTTAGCTGTCTGCTTCTCCCCTCTTCCCTCCCGGGAGCCCAGGCCCTCAGGACCAGCTGAGGGAGGTCATGGGGCAGGACAGCTCTTCTCTGCAGTACTCACTGGCCAATCTTCACTTGGCACCTACTATGCATGAGTGTCATGCAGAACAAGGCAGGGAAGGGTGGAAGCACAAGAAAATCATGCTATGTAGTAACCACAATGCTGTGAGAGAGATGCAGAGGGAGGACGCATGCTATGCAGAGGGGCTCGGGTTGAAGGTGTCATGTGGATAGGAAGTTATGGAATAGGGTGCAGACCTGGTACAGACTTGTGGGGCCCGTCGAAGTGGAGGTGAGTAGGGCTGGATGAGACAAACACGACACGCAGAAACGTCTGGATGGGATCCTGGGAACCAGGTCACTGCAGCGACATGGAGGAGAAATGGGGCCACCACAGAGACTGCAGGAGAGCTAAGAAGGCTCTGGCTGGCAAGGAGGAGGACTGGAGAAGGCTCCGTGGGTCCAAGCTTCTTCAGGCAGGCCCCTGAAAATGCAGCTGGCTGGTTTGAGGTCAGAAGGCCCTCCCATTGCCATCCTGGGAGGCCTCTCCAGGCGTGAGTACACAATAAGGCCCAGCAGAAGCTTCAGGCTCTGAAGAAACACAAGAATATATGATGTCCATTCTGGCCCTTCATCCCGCTAACCCTTGGCCCTCCCATGGGAAGAGCTCAGAGCTCAGCATAACATCCTGCCTTCCCCAACCTCTTTCACCTTGTGGTTAACTGTTCAAGAGGCAGCCCCAGGAAGCAGCATGGGAAGGAGGAAACTAGGTAAGAAACCCCTGTCAAGAAAGTCCCCAGGGCACCTGTTTCTCCTCAGGACCAACAACACACCTCTGGAGAGCCACAGCAGCAGGGAAGGCAGGAGGCAGCATAGCCTGCATGGAAGCCATGCAAAGAGGCACCAGCAGGGGGTGCCATAGACCCACATGTGGCAGTTCCTTTTGCCTTTCCTGTCCTGTCTCCACCACCAAGGGATTAAGGCTCAGGGGCTGCAAGATGTAGCCCCTCCTAGGCCTTAGGCCAGGGGTGGGGAACATCTGGCTCAAAGTCTGTATAATGCCTACAAAATCAATACATCACATGCCTCACCAAATTAGTCTGGCCAAATATAACAGGTTAATTTTTTTTTATTTTTTATCCTGACCCGGGGACATTTTTCCATTTTTTGTTCAGATAGAATGGGAGGGAGAGGAAGAGAGAGAGAGAGAAACATGGACGTGCAAGGGACACATCGAGTGGCTGCCTCTGAGGTACGTGCCCCTAGCGGGGACCAAACCTGGGTCTCTCCGGGCCGCAGGCTGACACTCTAACCGCTGAGCCAAATTGGCCAGGGCATAACAGGCTAATTTTTAAGCTGATAGTTTAGTATGGCCCACAAATGATGTTATAAATATCCAAACGGCCCTTGGCAGAAAAAAAGTTCCCCACCCCTGCCTTAGGCACAGGATGCCCCCACAGAGAACCAGGGCCTGAGTCCAAGGTGGAAGCAGTAGCAAGTCTGAGCAGGTCCTAGCAGCATGAGGAGGAATAGGCCTGGCCAGCTAAGGCCTTGGCACCCCTGCCTAGCCCAGCATCGAAGCCCCAGCTATACCCCAATGCTGCCTATGCATGTGGTGAAGGGCTCTTCATTCACTGCCTCCTCCTGAAGAGGGGGCCTGTCCACTGTCCACCCCCCAACCCCCAACACACACACAGCAGCAGTTCGGTCACCATCAGCACAGGCCTGTCAGTGGGTGTCAGGATCTTGGAAGCCCCAGGCCTCCACAGCAGCGATGAGGAAGTTCTCAGAGCAGAGGGGCTGGTTGTTGAAAGTGTCGCAGTGGCCTGTGCGGCCCCGGTTCAGGTCCCCGTCGATGTAGAGAGCCTGGCCGCCCCCTCCACCTGCAGGATACTCAGTCAGTGGCTGCCCCTCTGTCTGGTACTGCCCTAGAGGTGCTCTCCTCCTGCCCCTGAGCATCTCCACTTGTCCCTGCCCCAGCCCTGCCAGATGCCTCTCTAAACACTCCAAAGCCTGCCAGCCCTTAGCCAAGGTCCAAACTCTAGGCTAAAGTGGTTTACCCAGAATACCTGTCCCTACTCCCATTTCTCATGCCTGCTCTCTTCCTCTGCTATCATGGGGGCTCTGCCTATCCTTCAGGTGAGGTACCTACCATCCAGGTCAGCAATGGCTGGCCCAGGGGCTTTGGTTACCCATGACCCTGTACCCTTCTCCCAGGCTGAGACCAGCCTAAGGTGGAGGGAGATGCCCACCTATGATGAGGCAGTCATTGCCCCCAGCCATGAACATGGACTCAGTCTTGGAGGGCAGGTTGAAGTGCCGAGTGGCCAGGAATGGTGAGAGGCGGTCAGCAGGTTCTGAGGATGAGGACAAGGACATGGGGTGGCCAAGCAGGGTTGGAGTGGCAGTGGTCTCCAAGGACACTGGCTTAGTCAGCTCTGGATGTTTGATGACCACCCATTCATAGCGCTGGACCTCCGGCTGCAACTGAGGGTGAAAGGGCAATATGAAGAGCAGACACACTATGCCCTGCAGGGCCCTTCTGACCACTTTCTTCCCACAAATCTTCACTGAAGCCCTCTGTGTATGAGGCCTCATACCAGGGCTGGGGAAATGGTGCCACATAGGATAGGAAAGGGCCTGCTTGCTTTCATGGACCTCATTGTCTAATGATCACAAACCAGAAGAAAACGGGGAGGTTATCCTGTAGGGTAACTGCTATAACAAAAGTAAACAGGGTCACGGGAGCAGGAATGATGGGGGTGCTGGGCCTGTTGACTTTAGAGTGCCTGTAGGGAGACCCACTCACCCTAAATACAAAGCATTCTCCAGTCCCAAAGAAGCTCAGTTTGCCTCCAAACTTATTTCTCTCGCTCCAGTCTGTTGACAGGTAAGCTCCACACACCTGGGGAGAAAGGCCCAAGGTGAGTGAGACACCATGCTGGCCTGCAAGAGCATCCCTTGCTTGGGGCCTTTTGAGGGACCATGGTACCATCACAGTTTGGGGCGGAGTGATATTGTCACAGCCCTTTCCACTCCCCCACTTGAGGGCAAGAGCAGTTGGTAAAGAGAGGTATGGGGAGTCAGAGGTTAGAGGATGTGGGGTTGGCAATGAGAGTGGGGGGTGGTGGCTGCCATCAGCTTGTTTGAGATATTTTTGTTTCAGTTCCCTCCTTTGGCCTCAAGCATGGGAATAAATCCCATGTGTACAGTCTGATTTTGGGCATAAGCCCCAGGGAGGCCCCTCAGATGAAACCTTCCAGGAGGTATGCCTGCTCAACAACATTCTCCAACCCTGTCAGCCAGCAAAGTGCTTGATTCCACCATTAGAATCATGTCCCTCTAGTGGCTGTAGGGTTTTCCCTGAAGTGTCTGACAATCAGAGTCACCTGCTATAATACAGATGCCCAGGCTCCTCCTGGAAAACCCAGACATAGAGTCTGGAATGGGGTAAGGAACCTAAAACTCCCATGGGTGCTCGGGGGACCTTCCAGGAAACAGGTACTGCAGAGGAAAAGGCCCTGAGAACTACCTGTTATGGGGTGGAGGCAGGTAAAGGCAGCTGACTCACCTGGTGCTGGCCCACTGTGGTGGGAGGAGGAAGGGCCTTGCTTACTAAGCATTTCTGCAATGCTCCTCCTAAGTAGTCAGGCTGTTTCACAGGGCCTGGACCCTCAGGGGAAACAAGGAGGCCCTGGGTACTTGGGGGTCAGACAGGGAGGCTGGATTCACTTCTTTGTGGAGGGTGGCTCTGTTCCTAAGTACAGGAAGGCTAGGTGAAGGCTGTAGGGGCATCCAACCCTCCTGAGCACAGGAGCAGCAGACTCCCCAGAATTCAGAGGCCAGGACCCCAGGCTCCCTCTGGTCCCTGCTCACCTCCTTTTGTGTGGTCTTAATGAGCAGGAGGGTGGGCTCGTGTCCTTCACATTGGAAATAGAACCTGGGGGAAGAGACCATACATGCCAGTCCTCATGGGAAGCAGTTATCCTGCACCCCTTCCTCGTACCAACTCTAGACAGCCTCTGCTGACCAGCGCCCACAGGGTCTGAGAAACCTGAGCTGCTAAGGGTGGATGAGCCTTGGAACTACATTTCCTGCTCTCCTGGGGACCAGGCAACACTCTGGACTAGACACTCTTCTAAGCCAAGATGGAGTCCCCCCTAGGTGGGCTGTAGGCTGAGCAGTCAGCTGCCCCAGGACTGTCTGCCCACCCTGGTGTGAAGCGGGGGAGAAGTGGCATGGCAAAGAGCCCCCAGCAGACAGAGCTGTGTGCCAAGTGCTTCAGGGAAGCAAAAGCAAGAGGAACAGGTCCCTGCTCTAGGAAAGCTCAGTGTCCAAGCACGTGGGAGCCTGTTGGCATTAGGTAGCATATGAGGACTGAGGTTGCCCTTGTGGTGGCTCCAGGTACCCAGGGGCTTGGCTGGTGGCCCTGGTAGCTCCATTTAGCTGTCCCTCAGTGGGCCTCCCATGTCACACAGAGGTTGGAGCTCGGTGAATGTTGCTCCAACTACACCATAATGCTCGTGGGGCTGCAGACGGTCACCACCGGGTGAGCTGGGCCAACTCTGCCTGTGTTGCCTCTGCCGGGTCACCTGTGACCCAAGCCAGAGTATATGAGGCTCAAGTGGGGTGCTGAACCTGATACCCTGACAGAGCTGCCAGGGAGACAGTGTGCCCTGGGGAGGCCAGCACAGCCCCAACCCCACAGGGCCAACTTATTCCTAGCTTGTGGAATGACGAAGTGGGGGATGAGGAGTACTGAATCACAGCCCGTTGCCTTGAGTTGTCCTCTCTTATAGTTCTGTAAGCTCCCATGTCATTACTATGCCTACATGAGGACCTGGACCTATGGCGTGTATGGCAATGACCCCTGAGTTTTGGTGGCCTAGGAGTGAGAGAAGCCCAGAAAAGAGCTTCCCAATTCTAGGGCCCCCAGGAAGAGGCAGGCCTCACCCAGGTGCTCAGGTTCACAGGCCCATTTCCAGTGTGACTTCTTGGAAGCACAGACAGGACCAGAAGCTGGGCAACTTCACTGCTCCCTCTGCCCCTCCTGCAACACCTGATGCTCAGAGTCTATGCCTCAGGGCCTTGGAGGGCAGGCCCAGCCTCCCCAGCCTCCCTGGCATTACCTGGTCAGGCTGTACCCATGTTGCAGGGAGGAAAAGAGCAGGAGGGGCTGACAGAGGGCGAATCGCTCAGGGATCCACGACCAGATATCTCGCATCTCCTTCACACTGACAATCTCCGAATGGAAGTTCTCCGCATGGACAGCCAGGTGCACAAACTGCCTGGGGAGAGCCAGGAGAGATTCAGTGCACACTTGCAACCCCAGCCCTGATCATAACCCCCAAACTGGGGGTGTGCATTGGTTCTCTTAGAAGCTAAGCCTGGAGGGAACTTCTTACCTCTTCAGCCAGGTTAAAGCCTAGTCCTAGGTACCCTCAGGGAGAAACAGGGTAGAGCTGTCCCCTGGAACCCAACTCCCATCCCGTTACTAAGAGGGGAGATTGCACAGCCCAGATGGGGACGAAAGCATCTTTACTCTAAGGAATGGGGACAGAAAGTGAGTCAGCTCTGGCAAGATAATGCTTCAGGGCCAGCCAAGCACCAGAAGAGAGGAACTGAGCAGACAGACAGACAGAAGGACAAACAGATGGTGCCTGAACATCAGCCAGGCTCCAAGGAGGCAATGCTGAAGCAAGCCCCGAAAGCCAACACAAGCAGCCAGGCCCCAGGACAGCCAGGCCAGAAGACAGAGAGAATCCAGGCATGGAGATGTGGTTTCCAGACCTACCTTTTAGAAAGTGAAACACTGAAAAACAGGAGGAAGCAACGAACATGGAGAAGAAGAAAAATAAAACAGACAAGGAGAGGTTAGTGGTAAGTACTGATGCCCAGGACATGTCTTGCCTTTGGCCTGGAAGAAAGGCCTTCACATCTACAGCTACGTTGTCTGCCACCAAGACAGTCTCAAGACACCATGGGTCCTTCCCACCCCTACTCCCCAGGGGCAGGTGGGCCATGCCCAGCAGCAAGGGAGCCCAGAACTGGAGGGACAGAAGAGACTGCTGTGAAATGACCAGAGGCAGCCAGCCTGGCCCATTCTCTGATCTTCTGACTGCATGGTCAACACCAAGCTTTTGTCTCTGCCATGGGCCTCAGGCCTGAGCATAGTAACCTGCACCTTCCATTCCCACAGTTGCCTCAGCAGCCTGTGGCTGTAACCAGGAAAACCCTTTCTCCTTTCCCGTCATTTCCTATCCACGCACAGATGGCTGGCTGGCAGTAGGCAGACCAAGAGGCTGGCAGGACAAGCTCATGCCTCAAGTCCCCAGGATGTGTTCCACCAAAGCCCTACCCTAAATGGGCCCCTGGCAGCCTGCCCAGAGGCCAGCCTACCTTTTCTGCTTGACCGTGATACCCTTCTGCTTCAGAGCTTTCTCATTGGCCATCTGCAGGAGCTGAATCTCCTTCCGAGAGAAAAGGCGGATGGCGAATGCTTTCTCCAGCAGCTTTTCAGGAGACACGGTCTTGGCGATGTCATGGACGAAGGTGCGGATGTCCTGCTTCACGTTGTCTGAATCAAGTGGCTGTCCAGCTCTCACCTTGTGGAAGAACTTGAGGATTGCCAGTGCAACACGGTACAACACCTTGTAACCTTCCACCAGAAAGACATCAAAGACACGAGCGAAGTAGTTGAGGGGAAGCTCCCCAAATAGCCAGCGTTGCCAGTCTGCATAGACCTGCAGGACATCCTCTGACACGGCCACCATCAGCTTGTGGGCTGCCTGGCAGTACTTGTTCACCAGGTCCCCAAACGTCATGCAGGAAGACTCAAAGGCCAGAAAACTCTGGTCAATTAGCTTCTTGCTGGGGTCATTGCAGGCCAAGATTCGACAGGCCTTCTCAAAGCACTCAGCTTCATCAATGCTGTAGTGCAGCAGCAGGGCTACGACTGCAGGAAGGGCAGGGCAGAAGGAGATGTCAGGAAACTGGTTGGCAATGCACAACAGAATCTTCCGAACAGCACCCTCGCCCCGTGTGTTCAGGCAGTAGCTGGGCACCTGTGTATTGTCCACAAACTCAGGCAGGGGCAGGCTGGTGCTGCTGTGCTTGCCCACAATCTTGCCCACAATGTCGCTGTACACGCTGGCATCAGGTGTGACCGTGCGGCACGGGATGTCCCGGATCAGACGCTGATACACCTTCCCCCGCAGAGCATGGCTGTGGGCCCAGTAACCCTGGCGTGCCAGCTGCTTCAGCTCTTGCAGCTCGGTGCAGTTCAGTTCCTTAGGTCCCAAGTCCTGGATAGCAGTGTCCATCTTGTCTCTATCCACAAAGCAGTTGTACCCCTGGGAGTCCATAGTGTAGGCCGCACCTGAAAGGAGGGCCCTGGGCTGCCAGAAGGGGGCAAAGAGCAACTATATCCTCCAGCCACTTCTCAAAGGCTTTTCTGCTAACCTGTTTGCCACCCCATATCCTGTAGGATTAAAAACCATGCTTAATATGCATGTATAAAGGTTCATATTTTATAGAATATGTTTTCGTTTGACTCTTTTTATAAAGTAGTACAAGGGCTTCCATTTAAGATAAGTGGCTCTTCTGAGAATTCACTATGAACTCTGGGATATAACTTTTCATAGAGTTTATAAAGTTACTTTAGCCCTGGCCGGTTTGGCTCAGCAGTTGGAGCGTTGGCCTGCAGACCAGAGAGTCCCGGGTTCGGTTCCCGCTAGAGGCATGCACTAAATAAATAAATAAATAAAGTTACTTTAATAGTTCACACAGGTTATGAATATCGAGAGGCTAGAAATGAATTCCCAGAAGGGTTTTGAGAAAGAGAGAACTCTGCTGAAAATAACTCTCAGGGGGTGGAAGGCCAAGCAGGCTCCCACACACCACCATCCTGCGGCCCGTGGGCCTTATGAAAAGAATCTACTAGTTAAGAGGACCTATTTAGCCCTGGCCAGTTTGGCTCAGCGGTAGAGCGTCGGCCTGTGGTCCAGAGAGACCCGGGTTCGGTTCCCGCTAAGGGCATGTACCTCGGTTGCAGTTTGTCCCCGGCCCTGGTTGGGTCGTGCGGGTGGCAGCCACTCGATGTGTCCCTTTCACGTCGATGTTTCTCTTTCTCTCTTCCTCTCTCTCTCTCTCTCTCTCTCCCCACTCTATCTGAACAAAAAATGGAAAAATGTCCTCGGGTGAGGATTAAAAAAAAAAAAAAAAAAGAGGACCTATTTAAGTCAAGAGATGCTTTGTTTCAGTTCTTGAAGGCTTCAGGCCTTTAATCAGCTGTGTATATTGAGGAAGACACACACCTACTCTGCCCCACTGTCTTAAGGTTAGAATTCAGAAGCCAGCTCCTAACTTTCTAAAAATGCCAGCTAGGTTTCAGGCAGGTACTCCAGAGGAGAAATACTGGTAGGGAGTAGACACAAGGGCTGGGAAATAAATGAAGCTTCAAAATTAGACATTTTTACATCCAAATGAACCAGAAGTAGTGGGGGATTTGGCACTATCTCTCCTTTTGGGGCAACTGTTGAAACTCAGGCAGACATTAAAAAATGGGTAAAATGTGCTATGTGAGACTCTCTGCCTGATAGGTTACTGTACGTGGACAGCAAGACAGAAGTCTATTGTTGGGGATACCATAATTTAACATCTATTTTTGCTAAAGGCTACTGTCCTTTGCCTTTACAATAGTCTGCCCATGCACCTCAGACTAACCTTTCTCCCTGTTATGGTAAAACTGGAGATGTCACAAGGGTTTGCTTCAGTGAGTTTTGGTAAGTGACCAGATCATTCTAGTTTCTCTTGAATCTGGAACATTCATCTGAAAATATAAAAAGCAAAAAATATCTTAAGAACAATGAGTGGAAAGTAAAGAATTATAGTGTAAAATCTGTATTGTGAGTAGATATCTTAGGAAAGCACTTTGGTACTTTTTTTTGGTAGTAAAACATACATAAAAAATTTACCATTTTAACCATTTGCAAGTGTACAGTTCAGTGGCCTTAAGTACATTCACACTGTTGTTTGTGCAACATCACCACTATCCATCTCCAAAACTTTTTCATCTTTCCAAACTGAAGCTCTGTGTCCATTAAACGTTCACTCCTTGTCCCCACTTCCCCTAGAAACCACCAATGTACTTTCTGTCTCTAAGAATTTGACTGTTCTACATACCTCATGTTAGTGGAATCATACAATACTGGTCATTTTGTGTCAGCTTATTTCACTGATAATATCCTTAAGGTTCATATGTTTATAGCATACATCAAAAAATTTTTTAATTTAACACTTTATTTTTGTTTTTTGTTAATCCTTACCTGAGGATATTTTTCCATTGCTTTTTAGATAGAATGGAAGGGAGGGAGGGGAAGAGAGAGAGAGAGATGTGAGAGAGACACATCAATTGGTTGCTTCCCACACAACCCCAACCGGGGCCAGGGATCGAACCTGCAACCCAAGAATGTGCCTTTGACCAGGAATCGAACACTCACCCTTTGGTCTGTGGGCCAACTGCTGAGCCAGACCAGCCAGGGCAATACTTTATTTATTTATTTATTTATTTATTTATTTATTTATTTATTTATTTTTTATTCTCACCTGAGGACATTTTTGCATTTATCTTCAGATAGAGCGGAAGGGAGAGAGGGAGGAAGAGAGAAAGAAAAACATCAATGTGAGAGAGACACATCGAGTGGTTGCCATCCACACAACCCCAACCGGGGCTGGGGACAAACTGCAACCGAGGTACGTGCCCTTAGTGGGAATCGAACCCAGGACTCTCCAGTCCGTGGGCCGATGCTCTAACTGCTGAGCCAAACTGGCCAGGGCCAATACTTTATTTTTTAAAGCAGTTTTAGGTTCATAGCAAAATTGAAAGGAAGATACAGAGATTTACCATATACCCCTTGTCCCCACACATGTATAGCCTCCTCCATTATCAACATCCCCCACTATGAGTAGTACATTTGTTATAATTGATGAACCTACACTGACACATCATAATCACCCAAAATCTACAGATTAATGAAGATTTACTCCAGGTGTCATACACTCTATATATCTGGACAAATGTAAAATGACATGTATTCTTATTACAGTATCATATGGAGTATTTTCACTGCCCTAAAAATCCTTTGTGCTCTACCTATTCATCCTTGCCCCTCCTCCATATTTATCAGAATTTCATTCCTTTTTAATGGCTAAATAAAATTCCATTAAATGAATAGAACACAATTTGTTTATTCATTCACCTGTTGATGGACATTTGGGTTGTTTTCCCATTTTGGCAATGTAAATAGTACTGTTGTGAGCATGAATGTACAAGTATCTGTTCAAGTCCCTGCTTCCAGTTCCTTTGGATATATAGTATATCCATTGATACTGTATTTATAGGGGCTTCCCCAGAGAAAACATTAATTAAAGTAAGTTTTCCTGACAACATTCAGTTAGTATATCCCACTGGAAAAGCCTTGCCCACAGCAGAATCAGGCCTGCTGCCAGTGCTAGGATCTTCTTCCTCAGAAGAAAAGAAACCCAAACTGGGGCTGATTTGTTTGCTCTGTTCTGGGAGGGAAGACAGTAAAGATTCCCTTCTTCCCCAGGTTATGAAGACCAGGCCAACAGGCCCACTCATACACCCACGGCCATGCCCAGGCTGCACTCCACAGTTTTCCATATGCAAACTACATACAAGCATTTAAATCCTTCATTCTAGGCTCTGAGGCCACTAAGCTCTGGAGGGACCCCAGGCCCATTCTATTTGTGTGAAAAGAACCAGCTCCTTATCACGGCAATAAACATGTTTATAAACAGAACAAGAGCAGAGCAGGACAGCACCAACCCTCACTCAACTGGCCTCTTATTCAGGTTGAATATTAAACTGGAAACTCCAAAAGTGATTATCGTACCTTGCAAAGTTCCTTCAGACAGGACCCACAGTTTTGTTTGTTGCAGCAAGCTGCCCAGAGACACGTTGGATTCAAAGGGACTCTGAGGCAAGAACACATACAGGAGACCCTGAAGGAGCATCCTGGACCCCCACAGGCCTCCTCCCCAAGCCTCCATCCAAAAATAGAGCATGGTGTTTCTGGGGCTGGGCAAACAGGCTTACAGTGACTCTCTTAGGCATCTATAAAACCAGGTCCAGGATGGTTTTAGGTTCCTTTTTACACAAATGCATAATCACATAAAAGTAAAAGAATACACAATTACAGTGTAAAAATGTAAAGTTCTGTTTATGTTATCCCTTCATTCCTACTCCCTCTTCACTTAAGATAATCAACCACTGCTCACATATTATATCCTAAATTCTTTGCTTACATTTACACACACGTTCACAGCTAAGTTATATTGTTAAGGCTGGCTACTGGGAAGGGGAAGTCAGGAGGCGAGAAACAGATCAAAAACATAAAATCATCTAGTTGGATACTCACACTCTGGAGGTAAGTTTTAGAGTTGAAGTGATGCTCTCTCCCTGCTATTCTACCTTCAGTGTGCAGCCATCATACAACACTATCTACACCACCTGGTCTCCCCCCACAAAACAAGCTTCACCTGTTCTCCATAGTCTCCCAGCTCCTGACAAAGGTCAAGGGAGAGAAGGGAGGCAGAAGCAAATGTGGGAAACAATCCAGTTTCAAGGCCTGGCTTCAAAGTCTAGCTCCACCACTTGTTTGCTGGAACCTCAAACAAGCCATGGCTCTTCCCAGAAAGACAGGTGCCTGTCTGTAATTGTAAAACAGAGCTGACAAATACAATCCGCCTCACCGTCACTAGTCCCTGTGAAACACCTAAGGGCTGAGCTCTTACTTGGGGCTCACTGGCTGGGATGTGGGTGACATCCCATTTTCTCACTTCCACTCACCTCTGTTCAGGCAGTCCAGGGCAGGCAGCCAGCAGGGCCCTGCCAACAGGTGCACTTTGCCTGGACTCAGAGTGGGAGGGAGGGAATGGTTTCTCACCATAAACACTGCACTCACCTAAAGGCCACCCCCGCCAATCATTGCAGAGGAATGGGGTGGGGGCAGGGCTGGTTCTCTGAACTGGGAAGGGGCTGACCCCAACTGCCTGCAGCTTCCTGAATTTGGAATGTAGGAAGTACAGCTGACTCTTTTGAACAACATAGATTTGAACTGCACAGTTCCACTTATACAAGGATTTTTTTTCTCTCTCTCTCTCTCTCTTTTTTTTTTTGGTACGTGCCCCTAGGGGGAACCAAACCCGGGACTCTCTGGTCCGTAGGTCGATGCTCCAACCACTGAGCCAAACTGGCCAGGGCTAAGGATATTTTTTCAATACTGTAAGTATATTTCTTTCTTTCTTTTTTTATTTGGTACGTGCCCCTAGCAGGAACCGAACCCAGAACTCTCTGGTCCACAGGCAGACACTCCAATTGCTGAGCCAAACCAGCCAGGGCTCTCTTTTTTTTTTTTGTTAATCCTTACCCAAGGATATTTTCCCATTGATTTTTATTTATTTATTTATTTATTTATTTATTTATTTATTTATTTTTTATCCTCACCCGAGGACATTTTTCCATCCTTTGTACAGATAGAGTGGGAGGGAAAGAGAGGAAGAGAGAGAGAGGGAAACATCGATGTGAAAGGGACACATCGAGTGGCCGCCACCCGCACGACCAACCAGGGCCGGGGACAAACTGCAACCGAGGTACATGCCCTTAGCAGGAACCGAACCCAGGTCTCTCCAGACCGCAGGCGGATGCTCCAACCGCTGAGCCAAACCGGCCAGGGCTCCCATTGATTTTTAAAGGAAGTGGAAGGGAGGGAGAGGGAGGGAAAGATGGGGAGAGCGAGAGCGAGAGCGAGAGCGAGAGAGGGAGAGGGAGAGAGAGAGAGAAACACTGATGTGAGAAAGACACATCAACTGGCTGCCTACCACACTCGCCCGGACAGGGACCAGGGATCAAACCCATGACCCTTTAGTGTGCGGGCTGACCCTCTAACCACTGAACCACACTGGCCAGGACTATTATGATTTTCTTAGTATTTTCTTTTCTCTAGCTTACTTTATTGCAAGAATACAGTATATAGCCCTGGCCGGTTTGGCTCAGCGGTGGGAGTGTCGGCCCGCGGACCAGAGAGTCCCCAGTTCAGTTCCCACTAAGGGACGTACCTCAGTTGCAGTTTGTCCCTGGCCCTGGTTGGGGTTGTGCAAGAGGCAACCAATCGATGTCTCTTTCTTACATCGGTGTTTCTCTCTCTCTACCCCTTCCTCCCATTCTATCTGAAAAAAATAAGTTGTATGTGTATTTCAACTGCAAAGGGGATCCCTGATCTCTCTTCAGGAAGGCCCTCTAATTCCCATGTTGTTCAAGGGTCAACTGTACTATGTGTTTTTGTCCTCATCTTTAGGCCTAGCCTGCAATTCTGGTAAAGAGGAAAAATTCTGCTCATCCTCTTAGACTCACAAGAACTGCAGACAATGATTATTTCGGATAATGGGGACACAAACCACATAGCATGTCTGCAGGGTGGTGGCTACTATAGCTAGGGTTGTTAGGGCAAACCTCTCCCAATTTGAGCTTAAGAGATGAGAAGGAAACAGTCAGAAGAGCTGAGGAAAGGCCATTCTAGACAATGAGAAGAGCAAGTGCAAAGGCCCTGAGGCAGAAACAGGCCCAGTGTGCTCTGGGAAGATAAGCACTAGTATAGCAGAGCACAGTAAACAAAAATAAAAGCAGTGGAGACATCCACAGTATGGACTGTACACAGGGAGGGGTTTTATTCTAAGCACAGAGTGGGAAGCAGCTAAGGGATGTGATCCAGTGGATGTGTTTAAAAGCCAAATGTCAGGATTAACTGAGACTGTTCATAAAAAGTCAGACTCGGCCTAGCCTGACATGCCAGGGAAGCTCATATGTCCTGAGAGTACCTCACTGTTACTATTCCTTGGGGTCCCCTGACCTGGCACTGGCTCTGAGATGTCTGGGGAGTGACAAGTTTCTGGTGGGTCAACACTGATCAGTCCTGAGGGGCTTGAGCACCCTCTACCATGGGAGAGGTGCAGCTAAAAGAGGCCACCACTGAGGTTCTCCCACAGACCCACACAGGTCCCCTGCTCTCTCTCAGGGATGGTCCCTCCAAGTGGCCACTCTGACAGACCTGCTTCCCCTTCCCCGCTGTGCTGCTGCTGCCCACCCAGAAAGCCCCTTCCATTGATCCTTACATCCCTTCCCCTCATAATTACTGTACCTGTTTAGAAAGTTCAGGCTACTTGATGGAAAGCAATTACTTCTTTATTTAAAAAAATTTTTTTTTGCCCTGGCCGGTTTGGCTCAGCAGTTAGAGTGTTGGCCTGTGGTCCAGAGAGACCCGGATTTGGTTCCTGCTAAGGGCACGTACCTCGGTTGCAGTTTGTCCCCGGTCCTGGTTGGGTCGTGCGGGTGGCAACCACTCGATGTGTCCCTTTCATGTCGATGTTTCTCTCTCTCTTTCTCCCTCCCACTCTATCTGAACAAAAAGAAAAAAAGAAGGAAAAATGTCCTTAGGTGAGGATAAAAGAAAAAATTTTTTTTTAATAATTTTTTTATAGAGAGAGGAAAGGAGAGAGAGAAACATTGATGTCAGAGAGAAATATTGATCAGCTGCCTCCTGCACACCCCTAACTGGGGATCGAGTCCATAACCTGTGTATGTTCCCTGACCAGTAATTGAACCAGGACCTCTCAGTCCATGGGACAACACTCAATCCACTGAGCTACACCGGCCTGGCAGAAAGCAAATAGTTCTTTAAAAATAGCCAGGCTGGTGTGGTTCAGTGGTTGAGCATCAACCCATACACCAAGAGGTTGCCCGTTTGATTCCCAGTCAGGGCACATGCCCAGGTTGTGGGCCCAATCCCCAGTAGGGGGGCATGCAGGAGGCGGCCAATTGATGTTCTCTCTCATCGATGTTTCTCTCTCCCTCTCCCTTTCTCTCTTTCTAAAATCAATAAAGAAAATTTATTTAAAATAAATAAATAAAATAAAACATACGTGGAAATGAGTGAACTTTATTTCCCCCAAATATCATCTTGCTATGTCAGTGACACCTCCATCCAGCTCCCATCCTGTCATGATGATCAGTGCTCCCTCTGTCCAAAGTACACTGTCCTGGGTCTGCCAAGGGCAAGTTCACATCAGACTCTAATGAGACCCAACGCATTAGGGACTCCCTTCAGTGGCTGCATAGCCCCAACAGAGAACTCCCCAAATCGTGCCCACAGAAGGAGGGAAGTGGCTATCTGGGGTGGGAGAAGCCCAGGCCTCCTTGAGCCTACCAGCTCTGCATGCAGCCCTCTAAGATTTCTGATTAGGACCAGAGCAAGAGGAAAAGTGGAGACAGAAGAAAGGATAAGACCTTATTGTGGACAATGGGGCAAGAGACATCAGGACCAAGCAGCTGGGGGTGGTTTATGCAGGACCCCCTCCCACCCTGTCTTCGGAGACCACCAAACACAAATCCCACAGCTGCTGGCTGTCAGGAGATTTCAGCTTTGCATTTCTATCTCTAATCCTGAGGACAACCTCATGGCACAGGGATGTACTCCACTTTATAGATGAGGATACAGAGTGGTACCCAGGGGGTCCCCAAATATAGAGAGAACTATCCCTGGTCTGTCAGCCTCCAGAGCGTGCATGGTAACTACACAGTGCCTAAGGCTCCTCTCCCACCCAGGACAGCCAGGCCCACCCATGTTCCTTTCTCAGCAAGTTCAGGGCTGACTTCTCAATTCCACCTACTGTCCCAAAACACCATTCCAGGTCTGATGAATCATAAGACCTCTGTGTTTCTCACCTCTTAAGTGGGGAACATGATTTTCCCAAACAATTGGATTTGAAAACAAATTTGCTTTCATATGACAAACACAGACCCTTACATTAAGCCTGGGTGATTCCACCTTAGCAACCCACCCACATTGGGCACTGCACCTTCCATTCATGCTGTCTTTCCTGGGGGACCCAGCACCCCATCATGACTCCCCTTGCCCCAAACTTTGACTGATTTGACAAACTTATGTTGATTTGCCTTTTCTGGGCTGGGTCCTGGGGAAAAAGAGGGTAAAAGAAGGCTCTCAAGGAGAGTAATGATCACAGCCCATGCAGGAAGTGCTGTGAGGCCATGCAGAGCCCTAGCAGACCACCAAGGCAGGATGCTGACTCCAACTGAGCACTGTAGAAAGAGCAATGGTACACTGAGTGTATCATAAAGAAGGGGAGTCAGCCCAATGTGGAGGTGGGAATGGGTGCATGAGGGAGGGCACAGCAAGTTGGGGAGCCTCAGACAGGCAGTGTTGAGTGGCTGAAGGTGAGATAAGAGGGGGCCTGAAGGTGAGATAAGAGGGGGCCTGATGGCCTTTCATGCGAGCTGCACTAGGAGATTGGATGTCATCCTCCACATGAAGGAGCCAAGGAGAGACTAAGCAGAAGGTGACATGCATTTTAAAAAAATCCCCCTGGTGGCTCAGAAGGAAGGAGGGCAGAGTCCAGAAGAGGAGGCACGAGGAAGGCTGAGCCAAGCCTGGCAACAGAGGATGAAGAAGATGGGGTGGACCCAAGAGATTTCCCAGGGGTTGGATTCTACTAGATAAGGTGACCGGCGGGGGGGAGGCAGGACCCAAGCATTGAACAGAGAATTTTGACTGAGGAGCAGGGTTTTGGTGGGGCAGAGGAGGCACTCTATTTTGGAGTTGAAAGTGCCTGTTATGCCCTGGCCAGTTTTGCTCAGCGGTTAGAGCGTCGGCTTGCAGACTGGAGAGTCCCAGGTTCGGTTCCTGCTAAGGACATGCACCTCAGTTGCGGTTTGTCCCCAACCCCCGGTTGGGGTCGTGTGGGTGGCAACCACTCAATGTGTCTCTCTCACATCGATGTTTCTCTCTCTCTCCCTCCCACTCTATCTGAAGATAAATGCAAAAATGTCCACGGGTGAGGATAAAAAATAATAATAAAATAAATAAGTGCCTGTTATGACACAGATGCCTCTCAGGCAAATGCCAGAGCAGCTCAGGTTGGAGGCATAACCCTGGGCTGCTGTGCCAAGGTCCTGCCCAGACACCCAACCCTCAGCCCAGAGGCCCACGCTGGCTCCTGAACTTCTCACCCAGTTGACCTAACAGAGAGCCCCCCAACATACACACAGGACACCATCAAAGTGCCAACTGTGATACCATTGGGCAAGAGGCACCCTTGTGCAGAGGGAGGTTGGCACTTACCAGGACTCCTACCCACTCCTACTGCCCCCTACCCAGCCTGGGCCTGATCACCACCCCACCTTGGCTGCAAGAACAGCTCACGGTTGGAGTACCCAGGGCTCAGTCTGGCTGGGCCTTAGTCACTATGACATAGGACAAGCTGGACACTCTGTGGGTGCCAGCTGCTGTGTCTCAGTTCTTCCTCTCTAGTCTGAGCAATCTTATATCAGTTTCCCAGGAGTAGAACCAGGAAACAAAGAACTAAGAGGAAGTAGGCTGCAGTTCCAGCCTGGTAGATGACTGGGTGACTAGGCAAGGACAGGATGGAGGGGCATTAAGGTACTGTTTTGGGCCTAAAGAGTTCCGTGTGACAAATGCACACTCCTCTCAGTTTCCCCAGAACAGAATTCAGAACATTCGCTCTCTAGGTAGTCCCTCTACCTTAGAGACCATCAATCCCCAGGGAGGTGGAGCTTGCAGAGGTAGAGCAAACCTAGACAGAGCAGAATGACTGAGTCCCTTGACACCTATTTAGCATCAGGGGACAGGCATGCAAAGGAAACAGCGCCTCACTGCAGCCCTTAGGTGAGCAAGGTTTAACGATGAGAAAGACACAGAAATTACAGGACATGTTCACTGACTGATAAGGAGATGCTCAGAGTGCCAGCAATGGGGCAGCAGAACAGGGAAGGGAAAACAACTTGTGTGTAGGAAGGGAGGGCACATCTGGATGGCTGAGTGTGACTCAGCTTACAGGGCATTACGGTAGGGAGGCATGGGCCATGGGACAGCTGGAAGGGCTTCTGGGCAGAAGGTAGAGGTGAGGGGTCAGGAGATGTTCCTGAGGCTATCCACCTTGAACAACCAGAAGGCTGGGGATAAGCCTGGAGCAAGACACACTCCAAGGTAGGTGAAGAACACCCTCTTCTGTTATGTTATGCAGGAACCTTCCTCTCAAGCCTGAGTCAAGTTTAATTTCCTCATGAGAGGCCCAGTCCTCCCACCCAGCCATGGGGAGAGGCCAGGGAAACACTCAATCCCACCCCAGGAATCTGTGGTAGCCCCCAGAGACAGAGTTTCAAGACTTTGTCTAGAACCCTGGGTGGAGGACACTCATCTCCCCACCCCAGGCCCCAACTGTAGGATGACTCCCAATTCTGTGGATGGCTGCTGGTGACATTGTCATTGACTGAGCTGACCACTGTCACTGACCCTCCACATCTCCCTGCCTTGCTGCCCTCTTTTTACCTACCTCACTCCCACTCCCACTCCCATGTCTCATCTTTCTCTGGAACTTATCTGTGGTAAACAACCCATCATCTCATCCTCTCCCAGAATGATCCCTTCCTCCTCCTGGTCAGACAGCAGCCAGCTCTCCCCAGGACCCTGTGCCCCTCTCTCTAGGATTTCCCCAGGATCCTGCTGGCCCCTCCCCCCAGGCTTTCCCCAGCACTCTGCCCCTGTCTCTTTCCAGAATCTCCCCAGGACTCAGCCTCCTCTCATTCCAGCTCAAGGCCTCCATTCCTTGACTGCCATCTCAAGGCTCAAGGATTGAGTAGGCAGCCCTGGTGCAAAGCTCCTCACCTTCAGATTCAGCCTTTATATCTCTAGCATTTTATCCACAACCTGGTCAGCCCAGGAAACAGCTCCATCCGAAGGTAGCATATCACAAACCTACTCTCTCCTAACCTTTTCCTAGAACTCTTCATTGCCCTCTTCCCACCTACATGATTCCATCTCCCTCACCTACCGGCCTCTTATGTCTTTATGTCTTTGCTTGCTCAGCCTAGACCCATTCCACCAAGCACCTGCTGTGCTCCTATCTCAGCCAAAGGAAAATCCTCAGGAGAAGCCAGACTGATAGCACGCTTCTCCATGCTGGCACACCAAATGCAGAGGGAAAAATCATACTATCCTGCTCATGACCTGGCAGCCCTTCTTGGCATGCCTTACAAGCACACTCTTCTATTCTCAGCACTAGCTTACAGCTTCACATCTGCCCACAGCCCTTGCCTTCCCTCTCTTCTGAGAACAGAGTGCCAGGAAGGATCTTCCTTTCCCCTCTGACCCTGGCTCTGGATATACACCCCCACCCTTGGACCTGGATCTCACCTCCTCAGAACCCCAACTCTCTTGCATCCTTTTTAAAAAATATGTTTTTATTGATTTTTTTAGAGAGAGATAGAAACATCAATGTGAGAGAGACACATCAATCAGCTGTCTCCTGTACACCCCCTACTGGGGATCGAACCCGCAACCGGGGCTTGTGCCCTGACCGGGAATTGAACTGGGACCTCTCAGTCCATGGGAGGATGCTCAATTCACTGAGCCACACTGGCTGGGCTCTCTTGCATCTTTAATGCTTCCTCTCTGCTGTTAGAGAGATCCCAAAACAGCCGCTCACAGAACCTGACGCTCTACTCCAGCTGTGCCTCTACTCCTTTCCTTCCCAAGTCAAGCTTCTGGTGAGAGCAGACTATACCTATCTCCCACCCCTCTCAGACACCTTTGGGCCCTTATTACCCTGAAGTATACATAGCTGACCCCAGTGCTCTCAGGTACCCTCTCCCTGGGCCTCCTTAAACCCTTCCCTCATGTTTATCTCCTCACCTCTTGGTTGCCGCTGTCCCTGTTCCTCTGCCTGTCTCTTAAATGTCCCTTTTGCAAAAGTCCATCCTCTTCTCAGTCTAGAATCCTCTTGTGAACTCAAATCTGTATTTCCAATTGCTTTTCTGAATGTCTCCCATCCTTTACATACTCCATGTGACTCCAGCACGTTCAGCTCTGACTCCCAATGTGCTCTGCCCGACAGACCATCTACCTGAAACCCTGTTATGGTCCCTCCTACCACCCCACCCCCATTCCTTCAGGATCTGGCCCTATCTGCCCTCCAAAGGCAGCTTCAGAAGCCTTGCTCACACAGCACCAACTGCAGCCCCCATGACACATGCACAGGGCATGTCCACAGTCAAGAAGAAAGAGGACATACCTGTTCTCCTTTTGGTCCAATCTACCTTTTGGTCCAAACCTCAGCCCAAATGTCCCCTCCTTCACCAGCCATTCCTAACCTCCCAGAGAGGGCTGAGGACTGCACTCTACTGGTCCTTATCCAAATCTGTTTTTAACTCTTGGCACTCCATGGTGATGACCTACTTATGAGTCCAGCTCTTCTACTATATTGTGACTTTTGAGCCAGGTGTTTCACACCATACCCAGTGTACCCAGGAAGGAGGAAACAAGAGAAGGAAACACATGGAGACTCAGAAAAATCCCAAAACACTTGGGCCCAAGAGGAAAATTTAACTCTAAACAATAACAGCAGAGAGCACTCACCAACTTGTTTAGGTATGTGACCCTCCCAGCAGGCATCTTCACATGACAGGAAGGCAGGCCATGCTCTGCCTCAGCCCTGAAGCAAAGCACAAGGATTTCTCAAATATTAATGGCAACTGGCATTCCACAATGACTATCAGGCAGCCAGTTACCAGGGAACTTGATAGTGAGCCCTTTGCTAGTAGCACACAATGGAGGGCACGTGCCAGCTACAAAGGGTGTAACCATTAACCATTAGGCGTTAGTCATAGCACCGCAGGCCATTTGGCTGACCTATCTGCCTGGTGCCTGTCAGAAGTTCAAATGTAGGTCTTATCAGTGGCGCCTGAGCCTATGGCGTGGGGCCCCAAGCAGGGAAGAGTCCCAATCTTGTTAGCCACTCAAAACAGTTCCCTGCATCCCTTTCTCAGGTGGAAAACCTCTTCCCCAACCTTGTCTGGTCCACTTACAGGCAGGGGATAGGGTTGCAGGGCTCTGCTAATGCAGGATTTTTATCTTCTGATTTCAAAGGGTCTTCCAACAGCATGTCTGGGAAAACACCTCCCAAGGCACAGGATAAACCAGATAGCTGCACAGAATGAGAATCAGAGAAAGAGAACTCGGCTGTCAGCAGCATTATAATTTTAACTGGTCAGAATTCCAAGCAGGGCGCCTTCAACAAGTGTGCCTCATAGGTTCTCCACAAGTATTTTTAGATCTGACAACAGAGTCAGGCCAGGAGAGAATCTTGCAGGTTTAATCATTTTAATAAGCATTCAAGATACTTCCTGCATGCCGGTGTACTAAGTGTTAGAATACAAAGAAGTGAGGCCCAGTTCCAGCTCTCAATAAGTTTCTGGCTGTGGGGACATGAGTGTACTGGCCATGCCAACTCAGGTACAGGTGCTATGACAGGAAAGCACAGGGTGTCTGGGCCCCCAGCCCATGAGGAAAGAGGGGTTGAGAGCAGTGCTACTTTGGCTGAGTCCTGGAAGATGAGGTGGCCTTTGTCTAAGAAGTAGCAGAAACAGCATGGGCATAGGGCAGGGCCTTGGAGAGCACAGCCACTTGGGTCAGCAAGGACTGAAGCTCTTTAAGGGGGCAGGTTGGTGAGTGTCATTTGTGACTCAGATTAAAAGACAATTCTGTAGTCCAGCCTCACAGGCTCCAAGAAGCCAATGTACCTGAGGCAGAGGCCTGGGGTTCACAGGGCTGCCAAGGAAGCCAAGCACTCCTGTGTCCTGGGACATGGACAAGGTTCAGCCCATGAAGGCAGGAAAACATGCCAGAGGCAGGAGGAGTTAAGGTATATACCCAGATCCTTCTAAGGCCCACAGGTTTACCAAGATATGAAGGCTAGAATGACCCTTGCGAGAAAAGGAATTAGAGGAGAATTAGAAAACAAGAGCAAAATGATTCAAGGAAAGGATGAAGGGATGGCGAAGAGGGGAGCTTTTGGTGGGATGCAGGTAATGACCTACATTTAGAACACTACACAGAGAGGGGCTTTTATTGGTAACAAAATTGCCCATCGGAAAACAACTCTCAATATGTGTGGTACCCCATTAAAACTGTGTAACAATTAGCCCTGGCCGGTTTGGCTCAGCGGTTAGAGCGTCGGCCTGCGGTCCGGAGAGACCCGGGTTTGGTTCCCGCTAAGGGCATGTACTTCGGTTGCAGTTTGTCCCCGGCCCTGGTTGGTCGTGCGGGTGGCAGCCACTCGATGTGTCCCTTCACATCGATGTTTCTGTCTCTCTCTCCCTTCCTCTCTCTCCCTCCCACTCTATCTGAACAAAAAATGGAAAAATATCCTCGGGTGAGGATAAAAAAAACAAAAAAACAAAAAAAAAACTGTGTAACAATTAGGCAGACACACAGTTTCAGATTATGAGAAACAAGCCAAGCCATGTGTAGTGTGGTCTCAATTACCTATAAAAGAGAGAATGCTTGGGTGGGATGGAAGGAGAAACCATGATTGCTCACATGTGACTCCTGCCAGCATATCCTTGTGCAGTACCCAACCAGGCTGGCAGACATAACTATATAGAACAGAATGAGATCTTATTTCACATCTTCTAAGTGAGCAGTTACCAGACACAAAAATAACTGTTAATGGCCCTTGCACTTATTCAGGGGCTGGGCAAGTCCTGTGGCAGACAGGGGCTCCTTTAGAAATATCAGTCTTTCTTTACCCTCTCCTCTTGCCTCTCAAAGTTCCACCTGCTGCTAATGTTGAGGTAACACACAGAAACTGGGTCCTGGAAGGAGGGCAAGTGGACCCCAAAAATTCTGCAACCTTGGATCTATTTCTGGGTCTGAGAAGACATCTTTTTCAGAGGTTGAATTGTGAGAATACTCTTAGAGGACCAATCCTCAGTCTGGAGAGAAAAGTGGTCTTTTGAGATGAGTGACAATCTAGAAGTGTCGCAAAAGGCAAATAAACACCTGAGAAAGGAAGGCCCCTAGAATTGTGATTTCTGCACCTTGAGCTTTCTACATCTTGCCATTTACTCTAGCCAACAAACTGGGCCTTTGTCACAGAAATAAAAACTCCACTATCCTGCCTCCACACCCCAAAAAGTCTAGGGGGTATTAATGAAAATTCTGTTAGCTTATCTACTCTGTCTTATAGACATAAAACATTAGGTGTCTCTAGGGTTCAGTCTTCTTTTTCTCACTCCATACGCTTTCCTGGGAAGGCCCACCCCACTACTCCCTATCTTTACTGTTACACAGGAAGGAGTCCCCCAAATACTCTCAAGTCTAGTACACTCTCCTTGGCTCCACATCAACATATATCCACCTACTGCTAGGAAGTCTTATCCACCCTTAGCTCAACATCTCCAAACTGAAAGTCATCACCTGCCCCCATCCTGCACACTGTGTGTGGCATGGACCCAGCTGCCAGTCACCCAGTCTTGGACTGTTCCCTAAGTCCTTCTTTCTCCCTGGCCCTTCCCACATCCCTACAGCGACTTTGCTCTCCTTTTTTACTTTTTATTTTATTTTTTTAAATCCTCACCCGAGGACATTTTTGCATTTATCTTCAGATAGAGCTGGAGGGAGAGAGGGGTGAAGAGAGAGAGAGAGAGAGAAACATCGATGCGAGAGAGACACATCGACTGGCCGCCACCCACACGACCCCAACTGGGGCTGGGGACAAACTGCAACCGAGGCACACGCCCTCAGTGGCAACCGAACCCGGGTCTCTCTGGTCCGCATTGAGAGTATTACAGATGTCCTCCATCACTCACCCCTTTTTGTCCCTCTTTCCCTTGCTCTCCTTTCTATACCCCACTGCCCTTCACTGGTGTTGGGCCTTTTGTTTCTCTAGATGTGCCATGGTGGTCCCTTAACTACCCCAGTCTCAGTGCAACTCTTCACCAATCCATCCCAGTAACCGATGCCAGGTTACCAGTGGAGAACACAATCTGATTTGTTACTCATAGACCCAAGATTCCTGAGTGACTCCCCACTGCTCTCAGGGTAAAATTCAAACTTGGGCCTGGTATTCAAGGCCTCTCCCAATCTGCTGCCAGCCTAGTTCTTTAATTTCATCTCCCTCTTTTTACCCCAACCACCAGAGCTACTCACAGCCGGTAGATGGGTCATGCCCTTGTTACTTCACACACACAGTCTCTGCCCTGAAGGCTCTTTTCCCTCATATGGTCTTGCCACTCCTATTCATTCTTCAAAATTTAGCTCAAGCCCTTCTCAGGAGTCTCCACCAAAGGCCAGATGAATGCCACTCTATGCCCAAAGCAAGCTCTGTCCTCCTCCATGGGAATGCCTCCCACAGTGCCACAGTTCACTGGCCCATCTCCTGACTCTGCTCTAAGCTCCTTAAGGGCAGAGACTCACTCAACTTTATAGCCACAGAACACAGGGTACAGGCTCTCCTCATGTGAATTATAATTTCAATAAACTTGTGTGGAAAGAATTTTTAAAAATCATCAAATAATGAATTGAAGTTGATTCTTAGTAAAAAGCCTGAGGTTTTGTTTCCTTGATATTATCTCCATTTGAAAAGTGACACTTGAAACAGTCACTGAAATTGCTGCTTCAAGTTAAAAAGGGCTTCCTTCTTTTATGTACAGAGTTGTCATAACAGAAAAGGTATGCTCAAACAGGTAAAACATTGAACAGGGTAAATGTTAAGTGCTTTTTTTATAACCTGCTTCATTGTCTTTATGTACTTTAAACCAGAAACCATCTAAAAGCAAACACTTAAATATGTCATCTGAGGTTGGCTTAGACTGTAATGGGAATTAGAAGCAGCAATGCATGCCCAAGGTCATTTGGCCTTCTGGACAGTCCTGGCAGGTATAGTCAGTAAGAGCTGGTGAGGCCCACCTGCCAGTGAACTTACAGATCCAGGGGGTGAATTTTATTATTGTTATGAAAAGCCTGCTTAGATTACTAGATTACTTCTACATCCCCTCAAAGGTCACCCTTACTACCAGATGAAAACCACCACACTAGTTTTATTTAGCACCTTGGTTCACTTCAAGAGATAACCCTTGCCCATCTTGCCCATTCCATTCCAGGCAATGGGGGTGCAAAGATGAATGCAATGTGCCTCCAGCCCTGTTCACAGGGAGAGAAAAGCTTCTAAACAGAGCACTTACTACCCGATAAGCACTTCACTTAGAGGCTTTATCCGAGGGCTGAGAAGATTAGATGAGGACCCAATCTTCAGAATAAAAAGAAGTCCACTGGCTGTAAATCTTTATAAACTGTAACACCTTTGTGAGACTTCTTCAGCTTTTCTTTTTGTGGTACGTGCCCCTAATGGGAACCAAACCCGGAACTCCCTGGTCCGCAGGTGGACGCTCAATCGCTAAGCCAAACTGGCCGGGGCTCTTTAGCTTTTCGTGTCTGGGTTTAATTCTCCCAGCCTGCATCCCTTAAAATGAAATGAACCTGCATACTTGTTTTTAAGACAATTAAGCAAACATATATGCATGCCTACTATATGATGGGGATTGAATATGAAGATGGAGACCTCACCCTCAAGTGGAGGAAAAATCTGTCGAATAATAAGATGGTATTTTATTATTATTGTTATTATTATTGCTTTTTTAAAAATATTTTTACTGATTTTTTAGAGAGAGAGGAAGAGAGAGATAGAAACATGAATGTGAGAAACATTGATCAGGGGCCTCCTGCACACCTCCTGCTGAGGATGGAGACACAACCCCAGCATGTGCTCTGAGCTAGAATTAAACCGGGACCTCTCAGTCCATGGGATGTTGCTTAATCCACTGAGCCACACCAGCCAGGCTGAGATGGTCTTTTAAAAATGTAATTGCCTGGCCCGGGCGATGTGTCTGTCTCAGTGGACTGAGAGTCTTCCTATGCATCAGGAGGTTATCAGTTTGGATTCTGGTGGGGCACATGCCCTGATTGTGTGCTCAATTACCAGTAGGGGGCATGCAGGAGGCAGCCGATAGGCCCCAGATCAATGTTTCTCTTACGGATGTGACCCTCTCTCCCCTTCTCCCCTCCTCTCTCTGAAATAAATAAAAACATATTTAAAAAGTAAAAATGCAACCGCCTGGAAATCCTTGCTGAGTCCCAAGCAAACATACAGTGAAATAAGGAAAACCAACTTCCAGTGCTTCTATTGTCCCCGGAAAGGCAGACAAACTAATGACTTGGAATCAGCAGCTGAGAAAGACCACAACACCAGCATCACAACCACAGTCACACCAGCCACAAGGCCTCTGCTTCCCAGTACACCACGAATTTAATAGTCACACCAGCCACAAGGCCTCTGCCTCCACACAGCCCAGGTGGTCCTTGGACAACCTCTGGCCTTAAATGTCAGCCCAGAGCGTGGTAATCCAGGAGGCCCACAGCACATCTGTTTCCATACAAAGGTTAAAGATGAAATGAAAACCTATGCCCGGGCCACTAGTACCCCCGCTTGGAGAAAACCATGACCAGACTTAGCCCATCCCTGACATCCAGCTGTGTTACTCAAGGCTCAGATAGGAGTGCCCAGGGACCCTGTGGGCTGTCTTTCGGCCCAGGGGCCATGCCAAGGGGGCACCCACCAGACAGGGCTCAGATACTAGGCGGTAAGTGGGTAAGCATGTCATCCTGAGGTGAGCGGAGGGCAGGAAAGGGAGCAGTTGCAGGTCTTCGACGTCAGAACGTTTCCAGAAATTGTTGCAATTTCGAGTCCAAAAGAGGATTTCCTACCCCGCAAAGACAGAAAGTGGCCCAAGGAAGGAGTGACACAGAGACAGCTCCTTCTGACTAACGCCTCGTCCTGGGCCAGCCAGCACACAGACGGTGGCTGGTAGGGGGCGCCGGTCCTGCTCCCGGGGTGAGTGTCCCGCGGAGCCGAGGTCCGCGGGGCAGCGCCGGGAGCGGCGGGCAGTGACAGGCGGACGGCCGCGGGTCCCAGACCTCCGCGCCGCGGCCAACCCCCGAGCACCACCTCAGACCGAGGCCCCAGAGTCCCCACGCCCCCTCCCTCAGCACGGCCCCGCCGCGATGACAGCCGGAGACCTGGCTCCGCAGTCCCCGAGGCCCCGCGGCGGGCCATCACTTCCCGTGCCAGGCCCGTCGCGTACCCACCTCCGCCGCCGCACAGCTCCGTGCCGCACAGCGCACCGCTTTCTCCTCAGCTCGCCGAGCAACTGAGCGCGGGCTTCTCTACGCATGCGCGCACGCTGCCCCGCCCCCGCCGAGCACGCGCCAAGGGCTGCCCACCCCGGGCGCCGCGGGTCTCAGCCGCATTGGGCTCTGGGCATGCGCACCGACGCCCCTCGGCCGGGCCACGGGTTCCTGCGCGGCCCCAGAACAAGTCCCGGCGCGGAGGGGCAGGGGTTCGCTAGCGGTTACTTCTGGCAGAAGTTGAGCAGTAGGAGGGCAGGGCGGGGGTCACCGGTTACGTGTAGACCCTGGCGTGCACGTCCGCGTGGGCATGACGTCTGGTTCCGAGTGGGAGAAGGGGCGTAGGGGGTCCTAGGAGCTGGACTTTATAGGAGGAGCTCTGAGGCCGAGGCTGAGAGAGACAGCCAGATGGAGACAAGTGACAGCCAGGAGACAAGAGTCAGGGAAAAGGCAGACCAAGAAAGGCCAAACACAGGCAGAGACGCAGCGGAGAAAGGGACACGGACGCTCAACCAGTACAGAAAGGGCAGGCATAGGGGACAGACGGGGACCAGAGGCCACCGTCCTCGCTGGGGGAGGAGTCACAGTAGCCTCTGGCAGGGGGCGGGGAAACCAGTGTCGCTGAACCCCAAGGGGGTCCGTGGACATCTGTGGCGGCCACAGTGCCTCTCGGTGAGTCATAGCGCTCTCTGGCGGATTACAAGAGTCCGTGGGGAGTGGAGTCACAGCGGTCCTTGGTGTGTTCTCAGACCTATAATGGGGTCCTGGATTCACAGGGGACTTCATAACCGTTTGGGGGATGTCACAATGCCTTTTAGAAAGGTGAGAACTCTCTTTGAGGGACTACTCCATCACGAGGAGGCAGCCCTTGGGGGTGTTAGCAGAACCTCAAGTGTTAGACCCCACAAGGAGGCTCACAGCCTTCTGTAGGTATCACGGTGCCTCTGGGAGGGGGCAGATAGCGCAAGTGCGGGGAATCCAAGGAATTCTCTGGGATAACAGCTGCCAAAGGAAGCCTCCAAGCAGCTCTTTGGGGCTATCATATCCCTCTGTGTCTCTGCGTCGGTCACATCCATCCTGGGCACCCGCGCGAGGTACAGAGGGAGGCGCCCGGCAGGGTTGAGTGGGGACCCAGATGGCGACGAGCGCTATGTGAGCAAAGACTTCTCCACAGACGGATGCACTGGTTGAACGTGCGCCTTGATGTGGGAGCAGCGCCCCGCCCCGCCCAGTCCCAGCCTAGCCCGCGGGCTCAGGCCACCCCGCAGCGGCCCCGCCGCTCACGCCGCTGCAGCCTCCGAAGGCGCCGCGTCCACGCGTCCCGCCAGGGCAGCACGAGGCTCCCGTGAGCAGCGCTGAGCCCGGGCCCTCTGCCCCCTGGATCTCCGACCGCAGCCCCTGGCCCGCCCCCCAGCAGCAGGTAGCGGCGGCCGGGTAGCAGGCGTGGGCAACCGCAGGCAGCATCCCGTGCCGGCACCCACAGAGCGCTGCTCCCGCGTCGTGCGCGCTCCTCGCCGCTCCGGAACACAGCAAGCACGGCCACCGGAAAGCGCGTCCACGAGCCACGTGCCTCGCCGCGTGCACCCACCGCCACCTGCACCGCTGTGGAAAGGGCGAGAGGGGGTCGGGGTCAGGCTAGGAGGGGGCTAGCGACGCGAGGAGCACCGGGCGCTTGTGGCCAGGAGGGAAAGCAGAGGAGGGATATGGAGGACACCCACTGGAGAGGAAGGGCACAGAAAGGACACTAGGGGCTGACAGGGTGGGGCTAGCGGCAGTGGGGGGCCTGAGGGATAGAAGATGGCCTGGGGGTCCAGCAAAGGTAAGGGTATCCAAAGGGCAAGGTGAGAAGGTGGGGGCAGGAGGCCGGAGAGCTGCCTACCGTAGTCCTTCCTGCAGAACTTTTTCAGGCTAATGCGGTAGCTGCCACGGGTGGGTTTGCAGTGCAAGTCGCAGTCTGGGGAGGGAGGATAAGGTAGTGGGGAGGCTGGCACAGATCCCTACCTTCTTCCCCCAACCTCTCTTACCCTCCTAGAAATCATAGCACCACTCCTTTCATGGACATAGCAGTCTAGGACTCTGATGTGTGTCCACTCACCCTGTGACTCCACAGAGCTGCTCTCCTCAGTGGGTCCAGGGACAGGGGTCTCTGCAGAAAGGGTGGGAGATTGGCCTGCATTTGAGTGGGGAAGAGGGATCTGGAGTGCTCAGGGGATAGGTAGGCAGCAGCAGGGAGCTGGGGTGGCCTAAGCAGGGCAAGGTCACTCACTAACGCAGGGTGCCACCGGAGAGCGACTCTGCTGGAAGCCAGGGGCGCAGCGATTGCAGGTGAGGCCAGTGACACCATCCTTGCAGGGACACTGGCCTGTGGTCTGATTGCAGGTTTTGCCAGCAGCACCAACAGGGTGACAGTCACAGGCTGAGGACAGAGGTGAAATGGTCAGAAACCATCTGGGGTTATGGGAAACCAGAGGGAGACGGTATGCAGGCTCACCCCTGCAAGCTCGGCGGTCACTTGGTGCACGGCCTGGGTCACGATAGAAGCCCTCCCGGCAGTAGTGGCAGTGGCGACCGGCGGTATTATGCCGGCAGTTGAGGCAGACACCACCGCTGCGACGGCCAGACAGTCGGTACAGCTCCATGTTGAAGCGGCAGCGGCGGGCATGGCCATTGCAGGAGCAAGCTGCAGAGAGGGGTGGGTCAGGGGCAGGCTGGCTGGGTCCAAGATCCCCGGCCACCCTCCAAGGCCTCACCAAGGCAGGCGTGGGCTTCCCGGGCCGTGGCCCGCTGCCACGGCCTGTCGCAGTAGAAGGGCTTGCAGCGGCCACAGTCAGGACCCTCGGTGCCATGCCGGCAGTCGCAGATCAGGTGGCCCTGGGTGTCCAGTAAGCACCGCGAGGCATGCCCATTGCACTTGCAGCGCCCGCCCACTTGGAGCTCAGTGGCTGAGTAAGAGTAAGGGACCATGGCCTCAGAGTCTCTGGTGTCCCCCAACATGGCAGGCCTTGTGAGCACTACTCGAATGTCTGTGGCGGTCACCCAGTCTTGGAGCACCGGGCTGCTGTCCAGATCCAGGCCTGGCGGGCTGCTGTCCTGCATGCTGAAGGCCAGAAGGCCACCACCATCAGGCTGGGTCTGTGGCTCAGGGAAGCACAAAGCTTCAGGCCCGGGGCCAGCTGGGCCATTGGCAGGGGCTGGCAGGCGGCCGTAGTCCAGGCCACAGCAGGAAGAGAAGAAGCCCAGAGGAACCCAGCTTCGGCCGTGGTCCTGCGACTTGAGCAAGGCAACTGAGGTGGGGGGCGTGGAGCAGAAGCGCAAGCTCACAAACACCAGCTCAAAAGTTTTGCCCAGGGGTATTGTGAGGGTCACGTTGAGGGGTGCTTGCGTCAGCCAGTCGGAACGCCAGCACACAGGGCTTGTGGTGCCCCCTGAGGAGGTCAGGAGGGCAGCAGGGTGTGCCCGCCGTGGGTCAGAGAAGTCGCAGGCCTGCGTGGGTGGCCGTCCGCACGTGCTGGACGCCAGCACCTCACGGCCTAAGGCCGCATTCACCAGGCCTGGCACGCAGCCTCGGGGCGCGCCCCCCTCGTCATGGCAGGGGTCGGCGGGCACTAGCGGCCCCGGGCTCAGCGCGGCCAAGAGCGTGCCCGCGGTCACCAGCAGCCCCCAGGGCCAAATGGGCATGGCCGGAGCCGCCGTGGGTCAGCCAGGTGGCCGTGGCCCCACGCCGCTGCTCTCGCGTGGGTAGAGCCCGGGTCTGAGGCTCTGCGGGCCGGTCTGCAATGCCGAGAGACCTCAGGCCCCGGGCGGCCCCAGTCGGGGCCCAGGGGTAGGAGCAGCCGCGGGCACACCCCGGGCCTAGCGCAACAGCAAGGATGTTGGCAGGTCCTCCTGCCGGGCCTGGAGCGATGACAGCCTTCGCCCCGACTCCCGGCTCCCGGCTCCTCCGCCCAAGGAGGCCCCACCCGCCGCCCGCGGCTCACACTCACCCACGGAGGGCCGGGTGGAGCAGGTCTCCCGGCCTCCCGGGAGTTGCTGAGGGCGGGCGGGCCCTGGGGCGCCCGGGCCGCCGCCTCCTCCCGGCTGCAGCTAGGGCGGCCGAGCTGTGCCAGGTGGGGGTGGGGGGCGCAGCAGGCTCAAGCCTGGGCCCAGCCGGGGGCGGGGCTGCTTGTGCTGGGAAGGAGGGAGGGGAGGAGAGGGGGCCTTGTCGGCATAGCGGGAATCAGAAGCAGATTCAGACACTGGCTGGGCCAGCGGGGGAGGGGCCGGGGAGCCAGGAATGTGCTGTCGGGAGGGGTCTGGAGGGGAAAGCTCAGCCACGCAGCCCGTGGGGGACCACCCAGCAGGGTCCCTGGCCCGAAGCCAGGTCTTGACTGCTCCTGGAGCTGTGTCACATGCTGGGCAGGGGTCTGGCAGGCTCCTCCCTCAGGCCCATTAGGCAGGCTAGGTCTGAAGTCTGGGCCTGGGATGCTCCCTGATGTTCATACAGGACATACACAAGATACGAGAAGCCAAGTCATATCGGTGGTTGTGGGGTGTCCCCAAAGCAGCAATTTGTTCTAGTAGAAAGAACCCAGGAGTGGGACCAGGTCTTATTTTGAATCCAAGCTGCTTTAATTTCCAGCTGTGTGGTTCAGATTCCTTAACCTGTTCCAGCCTCAGTTTTCTCTTCAGCCATATGCCTGTTTTTCAACATTGCCGATCAGCAGTTGGGGTGGGGGATTTGATGAGCCTAAGGCTAGACAGACTTGAGTCCCTCCTGCCTTATGTTCAGGAAGGACTGTATCTGTGATCCCTGGGACTGGCCTGTGCTCATCTAAGGGATGAGGCTGGCGTCCTCCACCCAGATCAGACCAAACTCTTGTCCCTGGGTCTCTGAATGTCTAGTTGCAACAACATGATGGGCCCAGCCCTTGGAGTTGGCAGGGAGGAAGTGGAAGCTGTGTGTGGGGGGAGGGGAATAGGGAGTACAGCCAACTAGGTGGCAGGTCTCCTTGGAGTTCAGGGGCTTGGTTACCTATGGAGAGGTAAGGAGTGGGGTTTGATCCCTGGGAGGGCCTGGTCACAGATGGCTATGCCAGTACCCCTGGCCCATATACCAGCAGATTTGAGCAGGAAAACTGAGGCAGAAGCCCAGCTGGATAGCCTGGACCCCAGCTGGACCCCAGCTGGCGATGGGGCAGCTATAGCTGAGAGTGGCCCCAGCCAAGAGGAGCCAAGAATTTCTCTGGACAGAGAGACCTCTTCCCAACCACCTTGAGGTCCTTGATGGAGGGGAGTCAAGTATCCCAGGGAGGGGGTGACTCCATGTGGAAAGGGAAGGCCACATGGGAAACATTCTCCTTGGGACAGCTCTGAGGCCTGAAGTTTCAGATGAGAGGTTGACTCCTAGCCAAGCCCTGCAGCCAGTGTAGGATGCCACATGAAGTGTGTCTGTTAGTGGAACTGCCATCCTCTGCTGGGCCTGAGATGCTGCAAGGACCCACAAGAGGATGGAGAGAAGCAGAATCCTTGTGCTGTTTAGGATACAGGAGCCTCCTACGGGAAACTGAAGGAGCGGGCAGGAGGGCTTGACCTTGGAAAAGAAGCAGGAAGACAATGTGATGGGGCACCTGGAGTGACTGAAACCCTTTGGTCAAGCTCTTTCCCAGGTCTGACTTGAACAAATGCAAGTGTGTGTGTGTGTGTGTGTGTGTGTGTGTGTGTATGTAAGGGCTAATGAGATGATGGGAGACTTTGGAAAGATTCACCAGGTGGGTCCCAGGGGCTGCTGGCCTCTCCTTTCACCTCTGGCAGCAACAGAAAGGCTGTGGGACCCCCCCCCCCATCCCCACTCCAGGACACACAGAGTAGGTGTCATGGGACTCTGTCCCTCAACTTCTCAATAAAGAGAATGTGCTCCTTACAACAAAGAGCCATACACGAATGAGGGAGTTGGCAGGGTGCATGCACATTCTGCTCTGGGAGGGGTCAAGTTTAAAAACACCTTCCTAACCACCCTCTGGTTGCCATCCTCAAATACTGCTTAGGATGGGAAGAGCTCTGGTGGGAAAGTGGGTGCTGGGATAGATTGTTTGGGGACTATTAGAAGCAAGGAGGTGACCAGATGGCCACAGTGGAGAGAAATGCCCAGGCTTAACACAGGGGTTCCACAGGGCTTGGAACAAGCCTCTAGGGAAACCCTCTGTCTGGATTCAGGACTCCTGCCAGGAGGGAGGAACTGGGAGCAGGGGGAGCAGCCTCTCCCGTTTGTCAGCCTTGGAGGTTTTGTCTACAGCCCAGCCTTCTCGCTGGGGTCTGCAGAACATCTGGTAGCTTCTAGTGTGGGTGGAAGGAGGCTCTTGGGGCTCAGACTGATGAGTGTTCATGGCATTCAGCCCTGGGCCTGTGGTACCACCAGCTCCCCAGGGAGGAGGCTGCAGGCAGCTGGGTCTCTTTCCTGGAACAGCTTTATGCACACAAACCCCCATACACCTCTGGGCAGCCCTGGCAGATGGTGTGATGGGAGAGTTAGGGAGCCTTCTCCATAGCCCCCAGACCAGGCTAATTGCTCCTTGTGGACTCTACCACTTGTCCTCAGCCCCTGACTGGGAATTCTCTCACCTCCTACCTCCCTGATGGCCCTGCCTTCTCCTGGCACCTTAGAAGAGGTTCTGCCTCCCTGCACCCATCTGCAACTCCTCAGGCCGCTGCACTTCCCCCTCCCCCACCCAGGGTGACAGCTGCTGGTTTGGGGGCATTCAGGGAATCTATGTGGGTAAGAGACCAAAGAGGCCTGACAGTCTGAGGCCCCAGGGGTCTTTCCTTTAAAAGGCCGACTGACTCCCAGCCTAGCCCAGGACCTGCTGTTTCTGCAAGATGCTTTCAAGCCACCACTTGTTCATTTATCACACAAACATTTATTAAGCGCCTATTGTGCCTGGAGGAGCTTCCAACCCAAAGGGGAAGACAGACAGCTGGGGACGGGCACAACATGCTGTTCCTTGCCCGGAGGATGATGGCCTCGCTGAGTCCAGCTTGCCGCTGCCCTGCACCCTATATACCTAGCAGGGTCCACAGCCGCACTGACTCTCGCCTGCCCTATGCTCAAACCAGGCCTGCTCTGTTGTTCCATCAGCTCTGCCCACCAATCCAAACACTGAAAAGCAACATTGGGTGGATGATGGTGCCAGATGGGGAGTCAATGGGGGAGTGGAGGGGAATGGCCTAGTAACTCCCTTCCCCTGGGCCTCCCAAGGGCTCTACTACCTGTGAGTGTTCGCCAGGCCTGGGCGAATTCCAGAGGGAGAAGGCTCCCCGCTCACTGTGACCTCGCTGGGGACCGGGCCGGCATGTGGACTCAGTGTTTCCAGCTCTCGCCACTCTGCCCCTCTGCCGCTGTTGCCAACCAAGCATGCTAGCACTGGAAGACTGAGGCCCACAGCGAACATGGCCAGGGACTCACCCTGGGCCAGGTCCAGGCAGGGTCTGTGCAGAGGTAATGGTCAAGGTTTCACAGCAGAGTCTGTCAGCATGGGCCACAGCACTAGAGGATAGGACCCAGGGAGGTGATGAGCCCCAACCCCATGTAGCTGGTGGCCAAGAGCAACAGCCCAGGGCAAAGGGGTGGGGTGGGGTGTAGGAATCAGTAAGTGCCAAGCACTGGGACTTGGGTGTACTCATGCCACCACGTGGGGGCCACACTCAGGTGGATGTGAGTACCAGTGCAGTTCCCCATTCACACTGGCCAAGTCAGAGCAGACTGGCAGGGGGCACAGGTGAAAGTTCACTCCTGTCTCCTGACTTAGTAGGGCAGGTGCCTGAGGGGGTTCTCCTTTTCCCTGCTCTGGGTGCCTTGTGTTGGGGCCTACCCAGACAACCCTCCTCTTACCATCCATGGCACTTCCCTGCCCAAGAAGGCCCATGAGTCTTCAGGACACCACCAGTGCCCAGCACTGGCCCCAGACAGGTGGGTCTTTGGACGCCCATTCTGGCCTGACTAGGGATCGAGGTGGACAGTGCCCCTGCCCTCGTGGGGCAGAGGTCCAGTAAAAAAGATGCACAATAAACCAAGTGAACCAGTAGATGAAATAATTCCAGTGGAAAACACCTATTATGGAAACGAATTCTGGGGTGGCCAGTAACAGGGTGATGGTGGAATCCACCTTGAGGATTAAGGTTTCCTCAAGATCGAAGTACATGGGTCACTCTGGAGGCAGCAATGGAGTGGCCAGCTGTCCCGCAGGTTCCCGTCCTGGGCAGTGGGTGGAGCTGTTCCATTCCGTTTTTTCCTTTCCTACTTTGTCATCTGGCTTCCAGCAGCCCTCAAGACTCAGGACTCTATGTCCAAGGTACCTAGCCTGTTCCACGATGGGGCCTTTTACAAGGAGGGCCTCCTGCAGGGTACCTGGAGCCACCCTGAGGCTGGTTCAACATCACCCAGTTCATGCCTTCTTTCTGCTACACTTCACCTGGCTCTCAGTTACCTGCCTTCTGGGCCTGGGTCCCTCAGGACAGAGATTGGTGTTACTCCGTCTCAGAGTCACTGTGCACACTAAGGGCCAATGCCCCAGCTCTGAGCATTGTGCTTGGTTCTTGTGGGTGCTCAGTAAAGGTTCATTTCAAGAATACCACAGCCTTCCAGTCCTCACCAGGGCCCAGTGCCGTGAAACATCTCACATCATCTCATTTATCTTCACCCTAGCCCTAGTGCTAATAACCACTACCCCCAATAATGACAGCGGGGACAACACTGGGAATTGAAGCTCAGAGTCCTTAAGAATCTTGCTGAAAGTCCCCTAGCAGTAAACAAGTCACAGTGTAAACCCAAATCTCACTGGTTTAAAACCAGAGGCCGTGACCTTGACCTCTACTTTCTTGCCTTCCAAAGCAATGATTCCTTCAACAGGGAAGGCAGGATCACCAGAAGTGGAGACAGTGGAGCTGGTGAGGGGTGTTGGGTAAAGGGCCTATTCCCTGGTAGTGGTGGGACCCACACCAGCTACAACAATGGTCCAGGAAGTAGTCGGCGTGGATATCAGGATTGATGGCTATGGGCACATAGTACCCACCTACTCTAATATAGGCCTGTGGCTTTTCTGTCTTCCAATGAGCCCAGTACAGATCTAGGCACCTGGGTGAGGGCCAATGCATGAGGTGAGTCCCCATTGCAGTTTACCCTGAGTGGCCTTACCCCCTCTCTACAATACAGATAAGGATATGAGTGTTCTTGATAAATGCACTTGATATATTCTTGGTAACCAAAAACACAAAAAAAAATAAATGTATCAAATCCCACTTTGGTATGATGTAAATATATATACTTTGTAAAGCAGTTTTAATGTCACACAAGCAGCTTTTATGTCTAAAGCAAGAAAAAACAGAGGTAGCTAAGAAAAGCCCAACAGGCCTCTAGTCTCCCCAAGCCTGTGGAGGGCCCAGCTGAGCCCTGACCAGGTTAGGCCCTGTGAGAAGGGACCTAGTTCCTCAGGAAGAGCCAGAAGGCCAACTCTGCCCCTTGGTTTCCCAGGGGAGCACAGGCATCTCTGCCCAGGCCACTGCACCAGTGAAAATCCCTTCAATCTCTGTTCATTTAACTCTGACCAGAGAAGAAGTCCTCTCTCCAACAGACCCAGACCAGCTTGCCCTGCCACAGGAAGGGTTCAGTAAGCAGGTTCATCTCGCAGGATGGTGAGGAAACGCTGGCCTCCCTCGCAGAGAAGGCTGTGCACAGCCCGGCATAGTGCCAACCAGGGTGGTCCCAGTGACTCCTGTGTGCTCACCAAGGGGAGGAGTTCTGCCATCAAGACCTGGAGGGAGATGTAGGGTCAAGGTCGCAGGGAGGCCTTGTCTCAGAAAGCTGTCCAGGGTCCCCACAGGAGGGCCCAGGGGGTGGAGCAATTCCAGGGTAGGTTTGAGGCACCATTCTCCAGCCCCTCCCTCCCTCTAAAAACTTCTTTCTCCTGCTGCTCAGGTGCTGGCAAGTACACAGACCCAGAGGCTCCCATCAAGAGCGTAGACAGGCTCTTGAGCCCTCACGAGGCTCTGGACCTGGAATCCTCCCCATGGCTCAGGCTCCCCTGGCACCCAGTCACCTACTCCCCCACTGCTACTCTGGAAGTACCTTTTCCAGGTGGATCTGCTGGTCCAGCATGCACACCCGAAGCCTAAGGGCCGCCAGGGTCTGCAGCTCCTGGGTGCTGGAGTAGAGAAGCAACTGGGGGCTCCAGATGGGGTCTGCTCCTCCTCCACAGGGCAATGAGGCTGTGGGGAGTCTCCTTTCAGGCCGTGGCCCCAGCTGCTGTTCCACCACTTCTGTGAGGACAGGAGGATGTGGTGGCTTCATGGGGTGACAGCCAGGCACCTCCTCCCCACTCTCCTCTAAGGGAGTACAAAGTTGCAAAGTCTCCATTTGCCTCCTGGATGAAGCCCTATTGTTCACAATCATCTCTTGCAAGGCCAGGCCAGTCACCTGCCAGTATCTGATTCTCAACATGCTCCTTTTTCAACAACTGGACAAATAAGCTAACTGCTTACAGTGGTGGGGCTCTGTGTACTGGGAGAAGAAATGGGGATGGAGGAGCTATTCCAACTGGTCCCACAGGCCAACCGGGGAGGACTCAGAATGCAGTGGGGTGATGTGGGGAAGGGCCTGCCTGCCTCTACTCTTGGGTTGATGTTAAAGTCCCAATGCTGCCTGTGGCTAGAGGACCTTGACCTCTGACCAGACTTCAGCACAAGAGAGAGTGGGGTCTCACCTGACCGAAGCTTCTGTAGCCTTTGGAGACACTGCCCCACATTGGCCTGCAACCCCTCCAAGGTAAGCAGGCAGCGATACTCCTGCATCCAGTCCGTGGGGTCTACATAAGAGTCAGGGAGGGCAGGCTGGGTCCGTGCTGTTCCTGCAGCACCCCCTCTCCCACCCCGAGACCTGTATCAGGGACCACTGACCTTTTGTGAGCTCTTCCCCCATTCGCAGTCTCAGCAGTAAGCAGGCCTTCTGCAGGCGCCCCACCTCTGCCTCTATCTCTGCAGCACTAAGCCTGGTGCTGGGCCAGCCCGACTGGACACAAGTCAGGGAAACTCCTCTGTGTTCAGCCCCTTATCCCACCTCCCCTAAAGATGGGGTCTGGGAGTGTGTGTGGGCATTCCTGGAGCTGCTCCTCAAATTCACTAGGTGTAGAACCAACAGTCCTTCCCAAACCCCCAGGAAATCCAACAAGGATACAGTCATCTGCATTTTCTGGAGGAACTGGGTTTTAGAGGAAGTAGTAACATCCATGGAGTCGCCGGTCTGTGTAGAGCTGAGCTGGGCCCACAGCCTGGGATGCACACATATGCACCCCAGGAACCAGAGAGGGGTCATTACTCCAGCCAGCTGGTTGGTTCTCAGGAATTAGGCAAGGGACAGGGTAGAGGCCCCAGCCTGGGGTTGGGGTGTCTGGTTCTGCTAAGTGCCACGAGGGGCCTTGGGATGCCTCGGGGGAACTAAGAGGACACTAGAGAGCTGACCCACTCTGAGAAATATTAGGAGAGAATTCAAGGAAAAAGGGGAGAGGGACTGGCAATGACTGGTAAGTAGGACGACTGGTAAGAGCTCTGGGTGCTGGCTTTGTACCAGGCACAGTACATAACCTGAAAGGGACCACCTCAGTTAACATCTCTGCAAAACTAGTACTGTTATCATCACCGGCACGTATTAAACAAATTGTGACTCAAAGACACCAAGTGCCTTGCTCAAAGTCTTGCAGCTTATAAGCAAGCAGCTGAGCTGGGGGTCTCAAAGCCTACTGAGTCTAAGACAACTACGACAGTCCGAGCTGGACAGACTCTTAATATACAGTGTTCCCACCCAGCAAAGAAAGCTGAGGAATCTGCAGAAAAAGTCTTACCAACGTGGCCCAGAGCTGGTGGGAAGCCTTGGCTTCACTGCTCTCCATATTTCTCTGGTCTCCCCCCTCCACCCCCACCCAGTTCCAAGACTCAACCTCACCGGGAGTTCTGAGAAGCCACCTTCCTGAAGGCCATGGGCAGCTGCAGCAGGGTCCTGTCAGGGAAGCCAGTATTCAGAGGAGCCTTGCCTCAGTCTGGGCTGCAGACCCTACCCCCTGCTCAGAGCCCAGTGAGGAGTGAGGCTAACCAATCCCCCTTGAACAGGGCTTCCAGTGACCATGGGAACCAGCCCAGTCCAGGTTTGCCTTGGCAGAGAGAAGAGATGATACCATAAGCAGAGACCATCTGGAGCCCCTGAGCGGGGTAGATAAAAGGGCACTGGACAGCCAGGGAGGAGAGTGGGACAGGACCTTGCCTAGCACATCAAACCCAGCACATTCACAGCCAGCTCTTCCATTCTGCCAGCTTCAGGGCATGGCATGGGCCTCATGGGTGGCACTCCAGAATCCACATCCACCTCAACGTTCTGCCCTCCCTGTCACCCCAAATCCCAGACTCCAGCTGCTGGCTAGGGTCTGATCAGGTAGAGAGCAGTTCCTCCAGTGAGGTTCTGGGAAACCTACCCCTTCTCCTTGAGTGTGAAAGCTTCTGGGGCTTGTGGAGCAGTCGACAGAGCTATCTGTTGGTCCCTGAGGCCTCGTCCAGTTTTGGCAGCTTGGGGCCCTCTCCCTATACAGGTCTGTTCCCCCGTTGACAGAAGCCTCGGCTTAGGGAGGCCCTTGGCAGGCATGGTAGTCTGACGGATGTCCCTGGGGGATTTTGTCTGAGAAGCCCGGGTTGGGGCAAAAACGGTGGTAGCAGAAGTGGCAATGGACCTAGACTTCAGGCTGGAGGCCTTGTCTCTTTCTTCAGCCTTAGAAATGCCTTTTCGCACGTGTACAGCCTTCTCCAGTGCCTGGGTTAAAAGCTCCAACTCTTTGAGGTCTTGGGGGCTGGGTGTGCATACTGCGAAGACCAAGACATGTAGTAGTCTTTCACCACTGTCCCCCAGGAGGGCCCCTCACCACTACGTGCCAGAAGACAGGCAGGGGCAGCACCTGGAAGTGGGTGGTTTAGGTTTACCTGGAGACAGGGCTTTTTCATGAGTTTCTGGACCTGGGGTTGGCTCCGGAGCTGGGATCTCAGCTGGTTCCCTGCGAAGACAGAGTAGCCATGGCACGGCCAAAAGGCAAGGCCCAGGCCCAACAGACCCTACAGTGCCGCCTGGCTTCGAAGCAAAACCCCAGCCTCAGAGCCTTCAGGGAAAGCGGGGAGCACCGACAACCGGCAACCTGGAAGTGGGCACTGGGCCCGGCCTCCCGGCCCAGGGCTCTGAAAGCGGTTCTGAGGACCCGAGGGAGGCCTAGCCGGTGGTCCCGGTGTCCGCGTACCAAGTCCGCAGCAGCCTCCGGGAGACTCGCAGGTCCCGCTCCAGCTGCCGCTGTCGCTCGGCACAGGTGTCCAGGGCGCCCTGCAGCTCGGCCACCAGCCTGGGAAGGACAGACCAGCGGCTCAGCACCGAGCCAGCCTTCCTCGGACCGCGCTCGCTCCCGCCCGCTCTCCCTCCACTGCGAGGGCCTCACCGGCGCGAGCAGCCGACCGGCAACATGAAGACAGCAATCCGTGTTCATGATTTGCCGCCGGCGGAAGGTCCCACCTCTTCCGGTCTGCAGGATCGCCCCCTTCCGGCAGAGTTACCCAATCCGGAGCCCAGAGTTAAGAGCACCCCTCCCGCCGCCCTGGGCCCTGTGTTACTCCCTGAGCTGGGCCCCAAGGCTTTGTGTAACGGACCTCGGGCGCCACGCAGGCTTCTGGTGTGCGTAACTGGGTAGATGGTGGCATGTGATCGCTTAACGGTTGGCTTCTCTTTGTCCTTACTGAAGGCATTCTGAAGTAGGGCCTGCCTGTCTTGCTGACCCCTGGAGGGGCCCAGTTGGTATTTACTGGCAACAGTCCTTAGAGATAAGGATGAAGTGTGTGTTGGGAGCTGGGGTGAGGAAGGAGGGAGTGTCTTCTTTGGACATACTGGTGAGGTTATGACAACCAGGGGAGACATCAGGTAGGCACCTGGGCAGAGGAGGATGAAGCAAGATGGTCTACAGTGGGGCCAATGTGAATGGAGAGGGACACGTGAGGAATGGATGGCGTCACCGGCCAAACCCTAACAAGGAGAGCTGGAGCCCAGAGAGGTGGAAGGACAGCAGAGCCCAATGTCAAAGATGCAATGGGAGGCTATACTAGGACTATGCCCAAGGGATGGGGGATGGGGTCTTCAGTGACAGAGGGAACACTCTGGGTGGGAGGAGTGATGCAGGCAGCAAGACCCAATGTAATTGGAGAAAAGAACAGAGATCTTTGGGTAGCCAAAAGCACGACAAATCTTTAGGAGGGGCGGGGGCATTGTTTAAAGATGAAGAGTTGCCCATTTTATTTTATTCTCACCCGAGGACATTTTTTGTTCAGATAGCGTGGGAGGGAGGGAGAGGAAGAGAGAGAGAGAGCAACAAATACATGAAAGGGACACATCGAGTGGCTGCCACCCGCACGACCCAACCAGGGCTGGGGACAAACTGCAACCGAGGTACATGCCCTTAGTGGGAACCAAACCCCCGCCTCTGGACCGCAGACCAATGCTCTAACCGCTGAGCCAAACCAGACAGGGCTCCATTTTATTTTATTAAAAAAATTTTTTTTTCTTTATTGAGTTTAGAGAGAGAGGAAAGGAGAGGGAGAGAGAGATATAAACATCAATGAAAGAGAACATCGATTGGCTGCCTCCTGCATGCCCCCCACTGGGGACTGGGCCCACAACCTGGGCATGTGCCCTGATCGGGAATTGAACCGGCCACCTCTTGGTGCATGGGTCGATGCTCAACCACTGAGCCATACCGGCTGGGCTGGGTTTTTTGTTTGTTTGTTTCTCTGCGTGTTCATTATTGGTGTATAAAAATGCCATCAAGTTCTGGATATTAATTTTGTATCTTGCTACTTTGCCAGATTCATTTATTAAATCTAGTAGTTTTCTGGTGGAGTATTTAGGGTTTTCTATGTACAACATGTGATCTGCAAATAAGAACGGTTTCACTCCCCCCTTTTCAATTTGGATGACTTTTATTTTTTCTTCTTGTCTGATCGCTGTGGCTAAGACTTCCAGTACTATGTTGAATAAGAGTGGTGAAAGTGGACATACCTGCCTTGTTCTTAAGGGGAACACTTTGTTTTTGCCCATTGAGTATGATGTTGGTTGTAGGTTTGTCATATGGCCTTTATTATTTTGAGGTATGACCCCTCTAATTCCACTTTGCTGAGAGTTTTTATCAAAAATGGGTGAATTTTGTTGAATGCTTTTTCTGCACCTATTGATATGATCATATGATTTTTATCTTTCATTATGTTTATCTGGTATATCACATTTATTGATTTGCAAATATTGTACCAGCCTTGCATCCCTGGGATAAATCCCACTTGATCATGGTGAATAACTTTTTAAACATATTACTGGATCCCATTTGCTAATATTTTGTTGAGGATTTTGGCATCTATGTTCATCAGGGATATTGGCTTGTAATTTTCTTTCTTTGTAGTGTCTATCTGGTTTTGGAATTAGGATAATTCTGGCTTGATAAAAAGACCTTGGAAGTCTTCCTTCCTCTTGAATTTTTTTGGAGTAGTTTTGGAGAACAGGTATTATTTCTTCTTTGAATGTTTGGTAAAACTCCTGTGAAGCTGTCTGGACCAGGGCTTTTGTTTGCAGAGAGTTTATTGATTACTGCTTCAATTTCATTAGTTGTTATTGGCCTATTCAGGTTTTCTGAATCTTCCTGGTTAAGTTTTGGAAGGATGTATGTTTTTAGGAATTTGTCAATTTCAACCATTTGTCAATAGGTTGTCCTATTTGTTGGCATATAATTTTTCCTAGTATTTTCTTACAATCCTTTGTATTTATTTCTGTGGTGTCAGTTGTTACTTCACCTCTTTTGTTTCCGATTTTATTTATTTGGGTCCTCTCTGTTTCTTGATGTCTGAGCTGCCCATTATAGTCACTAATAGAAAGGTGCTTCAGCCCTGGCTGGTTTGACTCCATGGTTAAAGCGTCGGCCCGAGGATCAATGAGTCACGGGTTTGATTCTGGCCAAAGGCATATGCCTTGGTTGTGTTTTGTCCCCAGCCCTGGTCGGGTCATGCGGGAGGCAATCAGTCAATGTGTCCCTCTCATGTCAATGTTTCTCTCTCTCCCCCACCTCCTTACTTTATCTGAAGATAAATAGAAAAATATCCTTGGGTGAGGATTAAAAAAAAAAAAAAAAGGTGCTGCAACATAGGGGAGAGAGACATGAAGGAGGGGAGTTGAGGGAGCTAGGCACAGAGAGGGAAAGGGGTTGGGGACCCCGGCAGCCAAGGGACTGCTCTTGAGGTGGTTCTTCCATCTGCAGTGGCCTGTTTTCATGCCTAATGCAGGGAGGCTGATGCCATTCTTGCCAAAAATGAGATTCTCTGTGAGGTAGGAGGGGAGGGGAAAATGCTTCCATCGGCACTTTGGAGACCCCATACTAGTCATAGGGCACTGAGGTGATTGTTAGAACTTGGGACAATGCAGGGAAACTCCATACTGTGGCCATGGAACATTATGTTCCACAATAGTTTTCTCCGACAGGTGCAGGCTGGGAGAAGGCAAAGAACTAGCTCCACCCAGAGTTGGGATTTTGATAAAGGGCCATGGACAAGTGTCCCATTGTGACTTAGGGTGGCAGTAGGAAGTGACAAGAAGTGACAAGTAGGAAGTGACAAAAAGGCAGTTCAGATATGCACATCACTCAGCTTCCACTATCCTCATCACATTTAATCCTCACAACACCCCTGTGAGGTAGGTATTATTGCTCCATCTTACAGGTGAGGAAACTGAGGCTCACACATGCCCAGGGGCACACAGTTGCAGAATTCTCTTACAGTAGCAAAGACAGCTCCCACAGGGACACACACATACACACACACACACACACACACACACACACACACACACACACACAAGCTACCAGTCAGCCAGCATCTTCACATCCCTGCAGTTCTGATTCAAGAGCATTAGGGGGACACTCCAGGCCAAGTGGTTCTTTTTGACATTTTGAGAAGAAACAAAAGAGGAAGAGGAAGCATTGTGAGAGTGTCAGTGGTCAACCCAACTGAGAGGTCAGGGTCACTCTTGGGAAGATCTCTTAAGTGTTTTGGCTGCTGTCCCCTGAGGAGAGTCCAAGTCTCTCAGCTAGTTATTTTCCAGAACCCAGAGCAGACCCACCCCACCCTGCAGGCAGGGAGAGGTCCTCAATCTTGCTCTTCTGCATCTGGGTCACCTCAGATGTTACAAATGATTTTTTGGTTTATTTTATTCTTGGCTAACCTCTCTAGGAAAATTTTCTGTGCATAAACAGTGTCAGGATAGTTTTGAGGGGTTTGAATTAGATTTTCTTTAGCTGAGTCTAAATAATGTTAATAATCCCTTGTTTTTAAAATTTTAATACCTTTTTAAAGGGGCCCAAGCCCCTCTATTTAAAATTTTTCTTTTATTTTCATCTTAGAATGAAGAATAAAAATACAGGAAAAGAAATGGCCCAGAAATTCAGAACAAAAAGAGGTGTTCAGCCCTGGCCAGTTTGGCTCAGCGGTTAGAGCGTCAGCCTGCGGTCCACAGAGACCCGGGTTCGGTTCCCGCTAAGGGCACGTACCTTGGCTGCAGTTTGTCCCCGGCCCTGGTTGGGTCGTGTGGGTGGCGGCCACTCGATGTGTCCCTTTCACATCGATGTTTCTCTCTCTTCCTCTCTCTCCTTCCCACTCTATCTGAGTAAAAAAAGTGTTCATATGGACACTATCTGTTAGGGACACAGACAAATTACTCTGGGAGGAGGGACAGATTTCTAAAGTGAGCTGGGAATGTGGGAAGGAGGGAGCCTATGACCAAGATATTGAGGCCCTGGCCTGCAAAAAGTCAGGGCCCTCCATGCCTGGTCATCACATGCAGTCCCTGACAATGCATAGGGCAGGGCTCCCTCACCATGGGACCCTCTGCTCTGTGAGTGAGTAGGTGACCATGGGGACAGATCTGTGCCCAGAGCTCTCAGCTCCCCATAGAACCCCAAATCAGATAGATGTGGGGAGGGGGGAAGCTGTGCCAGGCCAGCTGGATCACATGTGTTCTCAATTGTGAAAGCTGTCAGTTCCCATTATGGGGTTTCAGTGGGGCTGGGGTTATCAGGCCACGAGCTTAAGATTCCTAGAGAGAAAGCAGGACAGACAGAGTGGGGCACAGAGAACTAGGATTCACACGGTGTTGCTTTGAGGTTAAATTTTTCAAAGAGAAAGAGCTGAGTTTTTGTTCAGATTTAGACATTCTGATGGCTCGAATGGGACTCCCCTGGTGAAAGACACTCAGTGTCCTCCCTAAGTTCTCTCCCAGTTCCCATTTGAGGCCACCAGGATCTACACATCATCCATCTCCAGTGCTCCCACTTCTCGCTAGTGCATCAGCAGCACTCTCTCCACAAACATTCACTGCAGCAAACACACACTCACAGCTTCAGGAAGCCCAAGTTCGTGTCCTGCTCCTTCTTGCTGGGGGCAGATAGGTTTTTCCTTTTCACCTGTTGCCGGGGAACACTGCTCTCTGGGGAACTCGAGGGACGACATTGTAAACATGACTTCCTGGCATGATGATGGCAAGGCAGTGTATTCGAGTCACTGCCTGGAGAAGGTGCTGAGGTAGATTGGGGAGGGCCGCTGTCCATGGAGTTTGTGGGACTCACGCTGCTGATGGAGGAGTATCCTGAGGTCATAATGTCCATGCCCAGTTCCCTGCTGCCACAGAGAAGGGGCTTGGGCCCTAGGGCCAGAGGTGTGCAGGTGCTTGGCACCATGGTGTGCAGGTCCTGGCATCCTTCGTCCTCTAAGCAGTCCTCCTCATCACTTGATTCCTGGCAGCAGTGCTGTTCTGGGTTGAGGTACACCACAGTGACATCAAGGACACCACTAGGAGCTGTCACTACAGGAGAAGTCAGGGGAGAGGTCAGGGCACAGACTGAGCTTTGGGGTGACCCCCTGCCCAGCTGGGACCCCAGTGGCCTATGGTCCAGCTCTCACCCAGCTCTCTCGGCTACATATGCTGGACCTCACTAGATAGTCCCCTGTACTGATCTCCTTTGGGTTAAAGAATGGAGGGTGAAGGGCCTCAAGCTTGGAGCATCCAATATGGCTTATAGGACTTGGGGGACAATAGGAAGTGACAACAAACTGGTCATCTAATAATTTACTTAATTCCCTGAATAGACACAAAAGCAAGCAATTGGGAATTGACAAAAACTGCTTGAATTGGGCTTTCTATGCAGACAGCTGCCTGAGAACATAGGGACAGAGCCCCCTATATCCTCCCCTGGACCCTGGAGGAGTGTGTGAGGCAGAGTCAAACAGGGCAGTGGGGGGGCACATCTCAAACAAGGTTCTAGAAAGATCTTATAAACTTCAGACAGGGTTTCTTCCTCTTCCCCTGCCCTGGTGATGCCCTTCCACCAACAAAGGCCTGGCTGAAGCTGAACACACATTTGACCTAAATCCTTTTCCTCCCAACCCCTACAGTGGTGTCTTAGGGACTCTGCTCTCACATGTCTACCTGTGTCTAGACATGTTCTCCTGCAGGTAAAGCCAGGGGCCCTCAATAAGAACTGCCCTTCTGCCTGCTACCTCCTTTGGTATAGCCCCTGGGTGGCTTTGTGGCCAGGGGACTCACCATCACCCTCCTTCTCGCCCTCACTCTCCTGGTCACCCTCGTAGCCGGAGCAGTAGTCCAGGTTCCAGTCCAGGAAACTGCCCAGTAGCGTCTCCTCCTGGCTGGACAGCTCTGCGGTGGGTGTGGTGACGAAGCTACCCCTGTCCTCCTGGAGGCTGTTTTCTCGCTTCCTATGACAAGGAGGAGCCATGAACCCAGTCATAGGCAGCAGCATTAGGTCCTTGGTGCCTGCCCGCCCTGTCCCAGTGTGCTGTGAGAGAGACAACACAGCCACCCAGTGCCTGCCCTTGGAGTCCCAGAGGCGAGGCCAGAGGTGCAGTGAGAGTCCTGGCTCATCTGGGCTTTGCAGGATCAATTAAGAGTTCTTCAGGTGGGTGAAGTTGGGAAAGGAAGTTATTCAAGGTGACATAGCCAGGATATTGACATGGGAGAGACAGAAGTAAAGGGGATATACATAGATTAGGGTGGAGATGAGGATGAGCAAGGGAGGCTCTGAGGACACTAATTAGGTTATAGTTGGAATACCAGCAACACTGTGAAGTAGAGGGCCTAGGGAGAGAGTGACATGTGACAGGTGCATGGCAGAGTCAGAGCCTGAGCTGGGTTCAACCTGTGCTCAAGCCCATTTTCCCTCACAGGGTACCAGTCAAAGAAAAACAGCTCATTAGAGGAAGGAGAAAAGGCCTGCAGAGAGTACAGCTCAGGCCCAAGGGCCTTAAAGCTTGAATTCAACTCAGCTTCAATTTCATGGGATCTGTTCCTTCGCCCTGTTTATGCCTTAGGAGCCCCCTGTGGAAAAGGGGATAATGGAGCCCCTCAGGCAGTTACAATATTGCATTGCACCCTTACAGACACGGGGCTTACTAACCTCTTGGTTTTCCTTGCAGAAGGAGAGCTAAGGAAGGTGTGAAAGTCCCCTGAGCTGAGGAAAGACGTGGGCTCCGGGCTCTCATGTTTTACTCCTAGTGCGGCACACACCTGACTGTAGCTCAGCACCTGAGAGGAAGCCAGGGTCAGAGGGAGAGAAGAGGCCCTGAGGGTTAGGTGGGGGCCTGTCCCCACCCCAACCAGAAGACAGGGTAGAAGGGTGGCACCTCCTCCTGGCTGATCTCTTCATAGCGCTTGTCCTCAAATCGCTGTTTCACGGCAGTCAGAGAAACTTGTCTGTAGTCCTTGGGGATGTCATCATGGAAGCTGCAAACAGAGGGACACATGAGGGTCAGTGGGGGACAGGTAGGGCTCCAGGACAAGCATTATCAGCATCCCCAGCCCAAGAGAATCCCATTTTTAGCCTCCCTCACTGAAATGAGAGGAGAGCCCTGGCCGGTTTGGCTCAGTGGTTAGAGCGTCAGCCTGCGGTCCAGAGAGACCCAGGTTCGGTTCCCGCTAAGGACATGTACCTCGGTTGCAGTTTGTCCCCAGCCCTGGTTGGTCGTGCGGGTGGCAACCACTCGATGTGTCTCTTTCACGTCGATGTTTCTCTCTCTCTTCCTCCCTCCCCACCCTATCTGAACAAAAAATGAAAAAATGTCCTCGGGTGAGGATAAAAAAAATAAAAGAAATGAGAGGAGATAACATACTTTCAAAAATAGCCCAGTGAGCCTGGCTGGTGTGGCTCAGTGGATTGGGCAATGTCCCATGGACTGAGAGGTCCCAGTTCAATTCCTGGTCAGGGTATATGCCTCGGTTTTGGGCTTAATCCCCAGCAGGGGGCATGCAGGAGGTGGCCAATGGATGTTTCTCTCTCTCTCCCCCTTCCTCTCTCTAAATTTAAAAAACAAACAAATTGCCCAGTGATGGGAGGTAAAACAGTGTGCTACTATGGAAAAGTCTAGCAATTCCTAAGAGTTAAACCTAGAGTCATTTATATCCCAGCAATTTCAAACCCAGGTGTATCCCCAAGAGAAATGTGAAAACATGTCCATATAGAAACTTGTCCATAGATGTTCATAGCAGCATGACTCATAATAGTCAAAAGGTGTGAACAACTCAAACATCCATCAGTACACAAATGATAAACACAATATCTACACCAAAGAATATCATTATCGTGGAAAATGAGGGTGGAAGAGGCCAGCCACAAAAGGCCACATATTATATGATTTCATTTCTATGAAATGTCCAGAACAGGCAAATCCATAGAGACTGAAAGTAGATGAGTGTTTGCCTAGGGCAGGAAGGGAGGGGAATAAATGGGGTGATATAGGTAAGGAGTACATGGTTGTTTTTTCCCATTTTAAAATCTTTTTTTTTTTTATCCTCACCCGAGGACATTTTTCCATTTTTTGTTCAGATATTGTGGGAGGGAGAGAGAGAGAGAAACATCAACGTGAGAGGGACACATCAAGTGGTCGCAACCCGCACAACCCAACCAGGGCTGGGGACAAACTGCAACCGACGTACGTGCCCTTAGCGGGAACCGAACCCGGGTCTCTCTGGAGCAGGCCGACGCTCTAATCGCTGAGCCAAACCGGCCAGGGCTTAAAATAATTTTTCAATTACAGTGTTTATGGTTGACATACATTATCATATTAGTTTTAGGTGTACACTTCAGTGATTAGACATTATATAACTAAGTGGTCATCCTGACAAATCTTGCACCCGTCTGACACCATGCGTAGTTATTAGATTACTGACTATATTGCCTATGCTGTACTTTACATCCCATAACTATTCTGTAACAAACAATTCGTGCTTCTTAATCCTTTCACCTTTTTCACCCATCCTCCCAACCCCCTTCCCATCTGGCACATGTCAAAACACTCTGTATCTATGAGTCTGTTTCTGTTTGGCTTGTTTGTGTTTTAGATTCAATTGTTGATAGATATGTATTTACTGCCATTTTATTGTTCATATTTTCCATCTTTTTTTTTTTCTTCTCAAAGAAAGATGCTTTATTTTACTGGTTAAGTGATGAGCTCTTTTAGTTTTTTTTTTGTGCATGTGTGTTTCTGTAAAGCTCTTTATCTGTCTTTTGATTCTAAATGATAGCTTTGCTGGATAGAATAATCTTGGTTGTAGGTCATTGCTTTTTATCACTTTGAATATTTCTTGCCAATCTTTCTGGCCTGCAAAGTTTCTGTTGAGAAATCAGCTGACAGTCTTATTGGAGCTCCCTTCTCTTGCTGCTTTTAAGATCCTTTCTTGAACCATTCTGCATTTTAATTATGTGTCTTAGTGTGGTCCTCTTTGGGTTCATCTTGTTTGGGACCCTCTGGGCTTCCTGAACTTGTATGTCTATTTCCTTCACCAGGTTAGGGAACTTTTCTGTCATTATTTTTTCAAAAAGGTTTTCAATTTCTTATTCTCTCTCTTCTCATTCTGGCACCCCCATATGCGAAAGTTGTCCCAGAGACTCCTTATGCTATCCTCTTTTTTTTATCCTCACCCAAGGACATTTTTCCATTTTTTTGTTCAGATAGAGTGGGAGGAAGAGAGAGAAACATCAATGTGAAAGGGACACATCAAGTGGGTGCCACCCGCATGACCAACCGGGGCTGGGGACAAACTGCAACAGAGGTACACGCCCTTAGCGGGAACTGAACCCCGGTCTCTCTGGACTGCAAGCTGATGCTCTAACCGCTGAGCCAGACTGGCCAGGGCTACTACCCTCATTTTTTAAAATTCTTTTTTCTTTTTGCTGTTCTGATCAGGTGTTTTTTGCTTCCTTATATTTCAAATTGCTAACTTGTTTCTCTGCTTAAACTACTCTACTGTTGATTCTCTGTAAATTATTCTTTATCCCCCCCCCTTTACTGATTTTAGAGAGAGAAGAAGGGATAAAAACATTGATGAGAGAGAACGTTGATCAGCCACCTCCTGCATGCTCCTGACTGGGGATCAGGCCCACAACCTGGGCATGTGTCCCAACTGGGAATCGAACCGGCAACCTCTTGGTGCACAGGTAGACACTCAACCACCACTGAGCCATACCAGCCAGACAAGTAAATTATTCTTTTCAGTTAGTGTATCCTTTATCTCTGACTGGTCCTTTTTAACATTAATTAATTAATGTATATCCTCACCTGAGGACACGTTTTTTTTTTTCCTTTATCTTGAGATACAGCAGGAGGGAGTGAGAGAAACATCGATGTTAGAGAGACACATCAAGTGGTTGCCACCCATATGACCCCAACCAGGGCCGGGGACAAACTGCAACTGAGGTATGTGCCCTTAGCGGGAACTGAACCCGAGACTCTCTGGTCCACAGACTGACGCTCCAACCGCTGAGCCAAACCGGCCAGGGCTGACCGGTCCTTTTTTATGCTACTGTGATTCTCACTAAGTTCACTGAGCATTCTTATAACCAGTGTTTTGAATTCTGCATTTAGATTGCTTATCCTCATTTTGTTTAGTTCTTTTTCTAGAGTTTTGTTCTGTTCTTTCATTTGGGATATGTTTGTCTCCTCATTTTGGTAGCCTTCCTGTGTTTGTTTCTACGAATTAGGCAGAGATGCTACATCTCCCAGGTTTGGTAGAGTGGACTAATGTAGTATGTATTCTGTAGGGTCCGATGGCATAGCCTCCCCAATCACCCAAGCTGGGCACTTGAGGTGCACCCCCTGTGTGGGCTGTGGACACAGTCCTCTTGTAGTTAAGCCTTGACTGCTGATGGCATGTCAATGGGAGGGATTTACCCCCAGGCCGATCAGTTGCAAGGACTGGCTGCGACCACCAACCTCTGTGGAGGATTAACTGTGCAGGGGCCCACTCCAGAGTAGGACTTACTTCAGCAGGACTCTGGTGCCCACTATGTCTGCCCCATGAGTGTGTCACTTGTGGAGGTGGTTGGGTGATCATGCTTCAACTTGATCTGAAGCTGTCCACTGAGTAGGCTGGCTCTGCAGTCTCCCATAAAGTGCAGGCCAAGGTCAACCGTGTTCTGCCTAGGGCCACCTGGCATGAGCTACAAAGCGATCTGCAGATGGCTGCTACTTGTACTGGATTTGGAGGTACTCAGGGGAGGACAAGCTGCAAACCAAGACTGGCTAGTGCCAGGCCTGGGACCACTTAGCAAGAGGGATGGGGCACTGCTGAGACCAGATTCTGCTTGCTTGAGAGATTTTAGGAGAATCTGAAGCATGAGCCAACACAGGTCATTTGTATGGAAAAGCCACTGGAAACAGCTTGAGTGGGCCTAAAAGCTGGGGTTGGGGGTGCTCAGGGAATCACTAGGGAGGGGCAAACACTGTGAGCCAGGTTTATGGAGTTTCAGATATGGCACCCGCCTGCTGGCTCTGTTGGGGGAGGGCTCATCAAAAGAACAACATCCTCCTCCAGCACATCTGTGAGAAAGCTACCCCCACCAGTTCTCACTCTGATGACAGACAATTCAGTTCCTCCCTGTATGTCTCTGGGGCCTTTTAAGCTGCTGCCCCAGTGCTGGAGTTCAGAGGGAGTGAATCTGAGTAAATCCCCGCATGGGCTCTGTAAGAGGAACTGCCTGAGACTCCAGCAGCCCTGTTTCCCTCATCCTCAATCCTGTTGGTTTTTACAGCCAGAAGTTAGGAGGACTTCTCTTCCCAGCACTGGAATCCTGGGCTGGGAGGCCTTGTGTGGGGCTGGGACTCTTTGCTCCTCAGTGGTGACCTCTGTAGCTAAGATATTCCTCCTGATTTTTATCTGGCACATGTGGGTGTGGGACCAGCCTGCTCTGCGTCTCTGCCCCTACTAGTTTCAATTTGGCTTCTCCTTCAGTTCCCTAGTTGTAGGACTTCCATTCAGCCAGAGTTCAGGCAGTTCTCAATGATGGCTGTTCTGTAGTTTAGCTGTAATTTTGCTGTGGCTGTGGGAGGAGGTGAGTACCACATTTACCTACACCGCCATCTTTACTGGAAGTCCAAAGTTTTTCTTTTGAGGGTGGTGAAAATATTCTAAAATTGACTGTGGTGATGGCTGTACAATTCTGAGTATACTAAGAGCCTGTGGAATTGTACTCAGAAAAAAGTTGTTTGTAAAATAAATGGTTCTGATTTATCTGGTTTGGAAATGGGGGTGTACGGTGACAGCCTAACAATAATTTTAGGTAGCCAGCTAACAACTATTTGCACTCCTAGTGTGAGCGACCATGGGGTCAGACACATACTGACCATGACCTGCACCCCTAGTCTATCAGCTTTGAGATCTGGGCACCAGGAGAAAACAGGGTGGGCTGAAGCCAACGTCACCCCTGGAAAACACTGACAGGTCCTCCAACATTAAAGCACATCAGGGGGTGGGGAGAAGCAGTGAATGGGCCAAAGAGGCTAGTTAGAGGGATCTAGGGCCATGCTGGGGTTTTCTGATCTCATCCCAGAAGGGATAAGCAGAAGTGATATGCTCAGAGGCCTCCACTGAAGTATTCCAGGAATGGCTAAGGGAGTATTCATAGGCAGGCAGTGGAGACCGAGGGGATCAGAACCCAAGGTGTACAAAGAAAGTGCATTGGCCTTCAGAGCTCCTGGGATGCAGGACCAGAGATCCAGAAATGGCTGCCCTGAGGTCTCAGCTATGATGCCAGGGCCTCATCCATAAGAGCACCACATGTAATCTATGAGGAATGGCCCAGGAAGAGAGGACTTCTGGCTTGGATAAGTTGGCAAGGGGGTCTGGGCCTCCAGGTTTAGATGTGTTCTGAATCCTGGAAGAGGTCACACCTTCCAGGAACATATGAGGACAAGCAGAAAGCTAGAATTACCCAGACTCTCGTGCGGGGGTCAAGGAGGGGGAGCACATTGAGGCAGCGTGGCCTGGTGGAGGAAGGAGGTCACTGGGAGCTTTAGTAGACATGAAAATGGTAGGGGTGGAGTGGGGACAGAGTGAGTGGGCTGAGGAGTGGGAGGAGAGGCTGCATGCTAAGCTGAGATGGGCAGCAGCCACGAAGATGTGTGCCTGGGGAACATAGTTTGCTAGCTCCTGAGCTAGACCATGTGTCTTACACTGAAATTCCTACTAGTTAGGGAGGTGGTCTTGTTTTTTTCTATTAAGTTCTGCTGCTTGTGGAATTTGCCTTGGGTTGGAAGGAGCTAGTACTGCACATACATCAAGTGAAATAAGCAATATGGCCTTGGAATGTTTAAATGTCAACTCTGAGACACACAACTCACTTCAGGAAAGGTGTGTGTGGACTGATGGCTCTCCTATGAGAGCCCCCTCTCTTCCCCTGTACTTGACAACACAGCCTCTGTGGCAGAAGTAGGGTGGGAGAATCTACTTCCTTTTATAGACTCACCACTTTTGGTGAAGGCTCAAGACACAGGGTATGAGGTCTTCACAAGAGAATCCAGTGAGGTCCCATAGCCGAGTGGTCCAGGGCTGTGCTGGGGAGAAAAGCAGGAATGATGGGGCTGTTCTGACACCCACTCACACCAATACAGATGGTTCTGTTGTGGCATTTCCTGGAGCTCAGAGTTGCACAGACTCCACATACAAAGTATGTCCACTCACTGTCAACAGTGTGGAAGATACAGAGATGAGCAAAAGTAGTTTTAAATTGTTCATATGGAAAATAATACAAAAATTAATAAATAATAATACAAGAATACACAGTTTCGTGTGCTCACAATGGTAAAGCTACTTTTGCTCACCCTGTACTTAAGCTAGAACCTTACCCCCAGAGAATGACTTTTAGTCCATTCTGGTGTTTCCTTCTCCAGAAGAGGTGTACCTGCTTCTTTTTCTCCCCCCTCCCCACTTATATCTGAGCATCATCTCCTAACTCCAGGAATTGCCTAGGCCCCTGGCTCAGCCTGTGCTGAGCAAATGGCCTGAAGGGCAGGATCCTTACTCTGCCCGTGTGTCAGCCTTGCTAGCAGCAGGGCAGCTGCGGCCAGGTGGGCTGGGGAGTAGGCAGCCAGGCTGGTGTGCAGCAGGGAGAGCTCGCAGAGGAAGCTGCACAGGTGCTGTGTTCTTGGTGCCACAGGAATCAGCGTCAGCAGGATGTCCTTGTAATCAACCACAGTAGGGACCTAGACAGAACAGGAGGCGGACATGGGATCTCAGCAGACAGAGAGCTCATCCACCCACTCAACAGGGAGGTTGGCCCAGGACAGGTTCTGGCATGACTGATGTTCAGGCTGGATGCCAGGGCATGCAGTGATAAGATGACCTCTGGGTCCAGGAGGACTTCTCAGAGCAGGAAAGCTCAACACTGTGAGTTTGCTCTGAGATCCTGCTGCTCCCTCATGTGACCTCCATTTTGATTTACAAGTAAAAAACAAAAGGCCACTTACTCGAATCTTCCCTTCTAGGGCAGAAATGATCTCTCCCATCATCCTCACCAGGTCCTCGTACTTGTACGTGTTGTCTGTGAGCCACACAGCTTCCCGGATTGTCAAAATCTCTTTGTTGATGAACCTGGCATATTAAGCAGGGGTCTAAAAGTTGAGCCCAATTCCCTCAGTGGGGCAACCACTTTAGGCTTCAGTAGCAGGTGTGGGGGTGGAGGGCTGCAAAGATTAGACCTGGACGTCTATGGCTACAGACGGGAACAGAAAAGGTCACACAGCCCTATCATAAGGGGCTGGAAAGGAGGAGGGATTGGTGCCATAGATCAATGTGAGTGGCTAGACCACCAGGCACAAGGATGTTTCTGCAAAAGGCACCCAAGAATGACGTGATTAGTCAATCCTCTTAGTGAGTGAAGGGGATTTGCCCTGCTTTGTGCCAGATTCTACTGTGAGTATAAACGGATTAAACACAGGAGGCAGGTGAGCCAGCAGAACTGAGCTGGAGGTTGTTTGAAGGTATATACACAGCACAGAATCTGGCCACTGGAATTTTGATGGTCCCTTAGGCTGGTGGCCACGCTGTTCTCTATTCTCCATGAGAGCCAACTATCAGTGAACACGCTGGTCTAGTGGCCTGCTAAGGGCACCTCCCCTGGTGAGGGTGGACTGGGGGCCAGAGTCTGCTTGCTGACTCTGAGCCCATGCTCCCTCCATCTGTGGTCATACAACCATGCTTTCATGACTATCCAGAGACCATGCTTTCCAGTTACATGTGGCCATGTGACTGAGCTTGCTGCAAAGGTAGACATGGTGACTTTAGGGGTCTTGGGGTGGTGGTGGCAAAGAGTAAGACAAAAACTGGGGCTGCTCTGTGACTTCATGAAACAGAAAATCCATCCCAATGACATGATGAGCTAGGACCTTCTGCCTCTGGGTTACTGTGCAAAAGAAATCAATATCTCTGTAGTTCACACCACTGTGTGCAATGAGCTTGTTCCTCATTCCCCCAAGCCTTGCAAATGATGGCTGGTCTAGAAAGCACTGCCCAGGGGAAATGGCAGACCATCTGGTTTAGGAAAACTGGGAAATGCAAAATGTATGGTGGGAATCACCATCCATATTGCTTCCAAAGGCAAAACTGTCCGTGTGGTTGGAGTGGGGCTGTGGGGAGTTGGGTAGGGGATGTGAGCCCCACTAACTGTAGGTCTCTAATGACACGTACTTGAGAAGCAGATTCTTGGGAACTTGACTGCCAACAAGCGATCTTTCTGTGATCTGGGTGGAGGACTATGACCTTTCCTCTTTGCTGAGTCACCTTCAGAGGCCAGGGAAAGTGGGGTCCAGCCTAAGCCTGCCCAAACAAGGCCCACCCTGGGTCCTGAGACCATGTGCTGGGACAAGTGGCCACTCACACGCCCAGGGTCAGCTCTGCTGTTCCTTTGTGGGGAGGACCACATGGCTTGGGCACTCCCTAAAATTAAAACCCCCATCTAACAAAGTGGGACACTGAAGCTTTATTTCACTGAAAAGCCAGTCCATGAACTAGGGCATGGCCAGTGTGTTATGCACCATCCTGTGGGCATGGCCACAGGGGACTTCTCACCGGGTGCAGATGACCATGCAGGCGATGCCCAGCAGCTGGAGCCTGTACCGGGGCACCAGCCTCCTCCGTAGGTACCGGTCCACACACTCCACGGTCAGATGAAGGCACAGGCTTGTGAAGTCCTTCATGGTGGCAACTTCTACCAGCCAGTCGATTAGAATATACCTTTGGGAAGAGCACCAGCCCTGAACACTAGAGCAAGCATTCACGAGTGTCCTGTCTCCCATTTCAGATGGTCCATCTGTCCCGAGGGAGAGGGCTGATCATCTGTATCATTGGTTTACCCAGGAACAGTCCCAGGCTGAGATGCCATATTCAAGGGGGCTGGGGAGGCCCCACATTTCCTAACTTCATTTCTGGGAGGCAGGTGGGCTCACATATCTATTTCCCTGCCTCCCCCATAGAGCACCCCAGGCATTAGAAAGCCCTGATATCACAGGTAAGGGGCCAGGTAGGGGTGGGGACAGATCACAGACCTCAGGACCAGAGAAAAGACACTCAAAGGTGTGAAAGCTTTGGCCTTCTTACAGCTCACCTGTGGAGTCATTTACCAAAACCTTCTGCATTAGAGCAAAGAGCCAAGAACACAACTAAAGCAGGATGCACTGAGCTCACGAGTTGGACTTTCTTAGTCACCCACCAACCCTGATGGAGCACATATCCTGACAGAGCTGACACACATGGGGTATTTCCTCGAGGACTAAAATCTGGGTTCAGGGACACAGACATCACAAAGAATGCTGCGTGCAATGGCGAGGATGCCAGATTATGATAAACGCCTTTCTGAACCAAGAAGGGGTGCAGGAAATAGAAGTAAGGGAGAGAAAAAGCATGATACTGTAGGATTCTGCCCAGATAGGATGGATGGGATCCTGGTGTTAGCCAGGACAGAAGTATCTCGTAAATGCGGAGGGAAGGAGGGAAAGATGGGGTCAAAGTGTTGGAGCAGGAGGAGGGAAGCAATGAAGGTAGAATGGGACGGGGAGAGGATGAAGGAGGAAGACAAGCCTCTATTTTCTCTCAGAAGGAGGAATATAGCATGAACATCATGTTTAAACCAGCCACTACTGGAACAGAAGAGGAAGCTCCCCTATGCAAAAAGACTTAACAGGCTTAATGATCTGATTTATAAAAACAGACCAACCAAAGTATATACTTTAAAATGGTTAAATCTGAGCCCTGGAGAGTTTGTTCAGTGGTTAGAGCGTCAGCCTGCAGTCCAGAGAGACCCGGGTTCAGTTCCCACTAAGGGCGTGTACCTCGGTTGCAGTTTGTCCCCGGCCGTGGTTGGTCATGTGGGTGGCAGCCACTCGATGTGTCCCTTTCACATCGATGTTTCTCTCTCTCTCCCTCCCGCTCTATCTGAACAAAAAATGGAAAAATGTCCTCGAGTGAGGATAGAAAAAAAAAAAAAAAGGAAAAATATCCTCGGGTAAGGATAAAAAAATAATAAAATGGTTAAATCTGAAACTGATATAATGTTACATGTGAATTATACCTTAGTAAGAAAAGAGGAAAAGTTGGCAGTTGCTTGGCACAGAGGAAAACAGAAAGACACTCAAGGGCTGAAATATTATTTCAATAAAATTATTTTAGTTCTTAAAAAGGAAAAAGTGAAATTTGTCAAATCCTCCCCCTAAAATAGCAACAGTCCAAAAAAAAGGGCAGACTAAGAGGGGCACGAGGTGTTATCAGCATATTTCTTCCAACAGAAAAGGGGAAGAGCTGAGAGGAGGAGGGAGGGGGCTGCTGCCACCGCCAAAGGCACAGGATTAAAAAATACGACAGCTTTGTGACATTTAATGTGGGACGATGCATCCCTCATTGTGTGTGTTAGACCTATCAAGCCTCTCCAGGAAAGGCTAGATCCTTCTAAAATTAAATGTTTACTGAGAACTAACTGTGTGATGGGTTTTGTCTGCTAGAGTAACCTGCCCATTGTAAATCCAAATGTATTTTATTATTTTTATTATTATTTTTTTTATCCTCACCCAGGGACTTTTTTTCCCCAGTTTTGTTCAGATAGAGTAGGAGGGAGGGAGAGAGAAACATCGATGTGAAAGGGATACATTGAGTGGCTGCCTCCCGCACGACCCCAACCAGGGCCAGGGACGAATTGGAACCAAGGTACGTGCCCTTGGCTGGAATCGAACCTGCGACGCATTGGTCCGCGGGCGGATGCTCTAACTGCTGAGCCAAACCGGCCAGGGCAATTCAAATGTATTTTAAATCTCTTGCATAAGTTTACAAAATTGTTCACATTTTCTATTTTACTAACATGTTCTGTGATTGAGTGTACAAAGTGTCTTATCTCTAAACCTTGGAGGAAAATGGACCTGCAGGAAGGTGTGGGTAGTGCTGGGGTTTCAGTCTACCAAGCACATTGCTCCCTGGGTCAGGCTGGCTCAAACAGCCATAGGATTTTACACACCAAGTTGATGCTCGTAATGATAGCTTGTAAAGAAAAGGTGGTTTAGGGGCTTCAGAAATTTGGGATATGAATCCCATCATTTTATTTATTTAAAAAACAAATTATTTCTTCTTTATTAATTTTTAGAGAGACAGGAAGGGAGAGGGAGAGAGAGATAGAAACATCGATGAGAGAGAATATTGATTGGCTACCTCCTGCATGCCCACACTGGGGATCAGGCCCACAACCTGGGCATGTACCCTGACCAGGAATCGAACTGGTGACCTCTTGGTGCATGGGACGACACTCAACCACTGAGCCACATCAGCTGGGCTGAATCCCATCATTTTAGAAATACGTTTTAACATGCCCTGGCCGGTTTGACTCAGTAGTTAGAGCGTCAGGCTGAGGACCAAAAGGGTCATGGGTTTGATTCCCAGTCATGGGCACATACCTGGGTTGCAGGTTCATCCCCGGCTGCCTTACGGGTCTTGCAGGAGGCAACCAATCAATATGTCTCTTACAATGATGTTTCTCTCTCCCTCTCTTTCTCTCTCTGTCTCTCTCTCCCCCACTCCCTTCTACTCTATCTAAAAAAATATTAATGGAAAAATATCCTCGGATGAGGATTAACAACAACAAAATGGTTTGACTTGTTCTGAGGCTTAAAAAGGAAAATTGGAGAGAGCAGACACTTCTTATGAGCAATATTTTCTCTTCAAAGCCCTGGATAACTTGGGCATTACTGGTTTTAGAAAACACACACACAAATAAATGGGGGGATCCTAGTGGGGTTGACAACAAAGAGTGCTCTGTGACAAGTGGCTCAGGTGAAATAGAATGGACAGCTCCCTTCACCCCAGAGACCAGAGGTCACTCTGCCTTCCAATCAGAACCCCTCACCTCATTGTGTCGTTGAGTCCCTTCTGCACAGAAAAGACCACCTGCTTATTAGCAGCACGGGAGGCCTGAAACAGCTGGCAGACTATCTCATTGGAAGCTTTCACTTCTAGTCCAAGGTGGTTTCCATTTGCACAGGCTTTGGCCAAAGACAACTGAGAAGGAAAGATATGCAGAATGAGCACAAAGCAGTGGCTTTTGAGGTTTTCCATTTCCAAATGTAAAGAGCTGTTGAGGGAGAAGACGTGTATATGTATTTGAACTTCTTATGCCTTCTAAGACTCCTGGAACCAGCATGACTAAGATTCTGATAATTCTTTTTGAAGTACTATATCACATGATGAAGAGTTTTAAAAGGATAAAAAGTATATAATGAAATGTCAGTCCCCTTCTTACCCTGGTACAGCTCCTTAGCCAGTAAGTCTTTTGGCAACTTTAAAAAAAAATTAAGTATGTCTCTGTTCAACTTCCAATTGTGAAAGCTAGATGCTCCAGAAGGAAGCTGCATAGCAAAGTGGCAAAGAGCAGGCTGGAGGCTCAGATGACCTGACTTTAACATCTGGGTATGTGGCCACTGGCAAATTGGGGGAACTGTTCTATGCCTCGGTTTTCCTCTTTATGAAGTGGCATATAGCACCTGCTTTGGTACGTGGATGTGAGGATTGCTTTGCACAGGACCCACCCAGCACCCACTAAGCTTTGAAACGGTTGCTATGAACCATTTCTATATATTTCCTTTCAGATTTTTCTATGCATTTGTAACAGTATGTATATGCATTTGTGATCACAGTATACACACATCTATCTATTCTTTGATTACCTAACAATAATGTGGTTCCTAAGGAAATGAAATATCTGTAAGCATGTTTCACTTATTCTTCCTTTTCAGGTATTTCTGATGTGTTTTACTATTTTGTGGAACATCTTTGTGTAGTCTTTTTAGTACCTGTACCTGGTCTGCTCACATGATCAGTCCACAGGAATGGCTCTGCTAAGTGTTTTGCTACTTGTGCCCAAGTGCTTTCTGACAGGCAGGCCTTGATGTTCACACCCATTAACAGGAACACTATTTTATTATATCTTTGCTAGCAAAAACAGCGACTATTAAAAAATATGTATTTTCCGAAGTTATTAACTATCTATTAAAAAACACAAGAATATATATATATATATATATATATATATATATATATATACATAATTTGCTAATGTGATCAGCTGTGATCTCGTTAAAATGCATGCCCTTTCAGCCAGCAGTGATTGGGATGCTGCTGTGTTACGGCCAGTAATGTCTATTTCCTCTTTTCTCAGAGGGCACTGAGGCCTTGTGAAATTTATCAGGGTCTTATTATTTTTATTGATGAGTTTGAGTTTCAATTAGAACCAACTGTAAATTTGCTGACTGCCTTTTAGACATAAACATTATAGTGCTCTGTGACATGTCAGGCTGAGCCACCTACCGCTTTGTGATTTCTTTCCTAGCTTTTGAGGGTAGATGACTCTCAACCACTTGATTAATTGAGCTTCTACCCATTTGGCTTTCTTTGTCTTGAAACCATGACAGCTACAAGGGGAGAGTGCTTAAAGAACACCAACTAGAAATCCCTGAGGTCCTGGTTCTGACACTAGATGACCAGGTGAGCAGGTCAAATGAGAACAGGACAGTACTCCATATGCCAACCTGCTTTAAGGAGCCTCAAGATCTGTTGCTGTGGTAAGCTTTACCTGCAAGACAACTTCAGGGACCAGTATAAATTTTGATAGCAAATGCAGTCCACAGCACTTAGAAATTAAAGGGCTAGTTTAGGGGCAATGGGCTTTGAGACAATAGGATGGTAATGAACAGAGAAGGAAGCACTTCCAGGCTCTCCTTCCCATACACTGCAAAGCTAAACTCCTTTAAGACATGACTCCAGTTCTGGGTCAATCTTATTGCCTCCTGAGTGAGAGCCTAGGAGGTATAGGCCAGCTTCTGCCTCACCTGGGCTTCCCAGCAGCCTTTGGCAGCATAGTCCCGGAGTTTCCGGAAGTTGTGGAGGCATCTTCCAGGATCGGACATCTGTCAATGGGAGAAAATCACCATGACTTCATATGGTTTTGTCTCTAAAAAAACTCAGAACTGAACCATAGGGTTCTTATATGTTTCCCTAATACACCCAGAGGGTCCCCGGCTGCATTTTCTTCCAAGCTTGTTCTCCAAATGACAGTGGTCATTTTGGGGCACTGTTGAGAGCAGCCCACTGAGCAGCAGTTCCCTGGGGCCTAGGAGATGCCCTTCCTGTGCTGACAACCTCATCCAAGCACCAATTTGGAGAGTGTGCCTTTGGCCAACATAATTCCTCCTCTCCCCACACCCTGGTCCACTCACATCTGTCAGTCTGTCCCTTTCCCAGAGGAGGTACGAACTGGTCAAACATCCCTGATTAGCAGACTCTTCAAACAGCTCATGGGCCTGCTTCTTTTTCTCTTCGTCCTGGAATGAGTCCAAGCACAGTTTATTCTCCATACCTCTAAGTGTTCACACGCATTGCTCTTTAGTAAACATGGAGTAAACTTGGAGTAGAAATGACTTCTCTAAAGATACACAATTTGATAACCAATGTGGAAAACAAATTCATGAGTTCTGCCGCCCCAGGCTCTGCTTTCTTCTTGACCATGTTTGTGTTTGGCTTGGCTCTAGGCTACCCGGAGGGCCAGCCGTCCACACTAAGCTGCTCAGATGGTGTTGTTGGAGGCTATCCTGAGGCTCCTCCACCTCCCTCATCCTCAGTGTCCCCCCCTGCTACTGTTAACACATACCTGTCACCAGAAGCTATGGCCTTCCCTGAGTTTGCGGCAGAGGAGGTTCCTTAATCAAAAATCTTGTTAAAGCTTTCTCAAATGTGGAGAGGTTTGAATGAGGAGTGGGAGAGGCTCAACAATAGCAGAACCATGAAACAAATAAGCCCCTGGTCCAGTGCAAACTGTGATGCTCTGTCTGGGTCCATATGGCCTCTCACAGGCAGGACTCAATTTGGCTTTGAACCCTTGACACCCCCTTTTGCTGCTTTTCACTTACTTCTTCACCCTCGGTGTTTGTGGCCACCAGAAAGGTAAGCAGCATGAAAACATGAAGCCGCTGTACCCTGTGTGCTCACCCAAGCCAGGCACACATCAAACTCAGAGTCCAAGTGGGCTGGATAACAACTTACCTCAAAGAGACTCAGCACTCTCCCCAAGCAGTGAAGTATGGATGCTCTGTGAGTCTAAAAAAAAAAGAGAAGTATGATCATCAATGGAGAGAAATCCAGGGGCTGCCTCTCCTAATTTGTGGGTCCCATGGCCTCTGTTCGTCCCTCTTTGCAAGGGATCAACTGCTTCATGGAACCTCCAACTTGCCTTTCTAGCTGTCAATGTGCCTGTAGTCCAGCCCCTCACCAGATTCCCCTGAACCCCAGCTCTGAGGCCTCCTGTCCTGCGGGTCATTTCCAGACCCTCACATCCACTCTTGATTTTCTGTGCCTCCACTGTCCTCAGTTCTCTGACTTTATATGGTCCCCAGTATCTCCCTCCAAGGTTTTCTCACCTCCTGGGATCCCATGCAGTTTGAACTGCCCAGTGCAGCCTGCCCTACATGCACCCTTTGCCAGGACTCACTCTTTGTAGCTGGCATTCCGCCCTGAGGCTCTCGTGAACCACTGCCTTGCAGCAGCTTCCAGACACCGACCATGGAGGGCGGATGAAGAGCCAGATGAAAGGTGCAGCACTGACATTCAGTCGCTCAGCCAGACTGAAGTAGCGAGAGGCTTTCAGGCCATTCACTTCTGCACGGGCCTCATCAGACACAGACACTGTAGAGACACACAGAATGTAACCCAGGGATGTCTTGAGGACAAATGTGGAAAGTTTCCATGGTTTTTTGTGAAAGTCTAAAACCTTAAGCCCACTGCAGTGCAGAGCTGCTGGTGTTTCAGGAGAAAAGGTCAACCTTTTCTTCCCCTACTTTATGAATCATGTGCCCCAGCCAGGGTCTTCCCAACAGCCTGGATTTTGAAGGTTGGGAAGGTGCTCTCTGTGGAGGTGTCATATGCACAACCCCCTCCTGCTGAGAACTGCTGACAAACCCCCTGCTAACAAGTTTCTTTTGGGGATAATGAGAACTTCCAAAATTAGATAGTGGTGATGGCTACACAATTCTGAATACACCAAAATATCACTGGGTTGTATACTTTAGATAGGTGAGTTGTATGGTATGTGAATTATGTCTGGGAACCACTATCTGCCATGAGGGTTGGGGCACAACTGCTGTTCTCCTCAGCCTGGAGGAGGAATGCTCATTGTTTCTATCAGTAACAACAGTCTTGTCAACTGATCATGTGCAGGGGCTAGCTGTCAATAAGATGCCAGATCTTTTAGAAGCAGAAAAATGGCTTCTATACCCAAGTCTTGATGCTTTGGGAACCAGGACAGGATGGACTCTAGGCTAGTCCTTGGTGTGCTAAGCAAACAGGTAGGAATTGGGAGAAAGCCACACAAGATTCTTTCAAGGAGCACCTGACCCTTTGGGGTGAAAAAATACAGTCACCATGCTGGCTTTGACCTGCTTGTAATTGCCTCCTGTTTAGAAACTTGGCTACCTGTGTTATTGATACCCTATGGAATTAGGCATACTTTTGACCACTGCCCTAGAGTTCCACAGAGGAACTGTGGCTGAGGAGAGGAGCCAGTGTCTACACATGGGTTGTGGTGATAAATGGACAGAGGGTGGGCAGCCAGGGGAAGGCTGGCTGCCTGAGTAGCCCCCATTCTGAGTCTCTGCTTAGTCATTCTTTGCCAAGTGAAATGAAAAGATTTATTAAAATAACAAGTGACTCTCCCAACCTGCAAAAGTCAAATTTTATCAATGGGTCCCTCAGTAGGGCACCTCTGGGCACAAGTTCCTTGAAGACAGTAAGGCAGACCACCAGACACAGCAAGAAGAACAACTAAATTACAAACACCGAGAAGGGCTCATGCTTGTTCTAAAACATCAATACCAAGTAGGGCGATGCCAGCTCCAGCCCTGCAAGGACTTACAGCCTTCATTGTAGAGGTAGGCAATGCCTAGCTTCACAGCAGCTTCAAAATTTCCTTTTTCAGCAGCCCTACAACATTAAGAACATAAAATATCACAAGGTTTTATTGCATAAAAGTTATGTTCTATCACAGGAATTAAAGCTAGAATACGTATTTTCTGAATAGAAACTTTTTTAGGTAATGTAGTCATATATCATTTATCCATAATATGCTACAACATGGATGAGCCTTAAAAACATGCTAAGTGAAAGAAGCCAGTCACAAAAGCCCCATCTTGTATGATTCCTTATATGAAATGTTAATAATGGGCAAATCCAGAGAGGAAATAAATTAGCAGTTGCCTAGGGTTTGGAGGATTGCAGGAAAAATAGGGAGTGACCACTAATGGGTATAGGGTTTTATTTTGGGGTAATGGAAATGTTCTAAAGTTAGATAGTGTTGATGGTTACATAACTGTGAATACATTAAAAAACCATCAAATTGCACATTTTAAAAGGGTAAATTGTACAGTTTGTGGATTATGTCTCAGGTGGCCTGCCTGAAACCACTGGCACATTTGGATGGTGGGTCTAGTCATTGGCACACTAGGGTTCACAGGCTTTAGGACTCATGTCCCCTTTGGTCCTTCCTCTGGGTCCCAACTCTAGCAGGGGGCTGGGATCAGCCAGTGAATAAAATGCAATAGGATTTAAATCATATGGTTTTGACCAAAAGAAAAGAGGGCTGAATAAAGTTTCCGCATACAGGTGACCTGGGTTTGAGTCACAAGGGATGGGTCACAGCCCAAGAGGGACTCTTCAGAAGTACCACTGTGACTAATGAGAATCAGGCCCATGCTGGTGGTGTGGATGACTGATGACTGTGCTGGAAGTCATGTGACTCAGTGGGTGAGGTTTACTGCCCTTAGTTGCTTCCTTGGCGGGGAAGAAGGCATTGGCAGAGGCTACAAGAAAATCATTCCCAGGTCAGGCCTTGGGACACAGGCAGGAATATCAGGGAAACCCCAAGATGGGAGAAAACCAAGCTGTTCTCAGGGGACAGATACCTTTCAAAGAGCTTCAGGTTCCTTGGAGAAGGCCACAGCTCTTGAAAGCTGGCACATGCCCACACGCTGGCATGGTTGTCCACCAGGTACTTCAGGTGGGAGTGCACCTGCAGAACAACAGGAGCAGGGTAGGTTGGGGATTATTAAGAAACCTCCCCAGAATCCATGCCTCTGGAGCTCTTGAAGACAGAATATAGACAGATGTAGTCTCCTAACCCCTTCCCTACCCCAGTAGTAAGGCCCTCTCTCTGTCTCAAAATAACAGTTGCTTTGAATAGAGAAAAGAGCCCAGAGATAAGTTTTTCTGTGGCTCTAAAGGTGGAGACAGTGGTGTTGGAAGGGGGAATAAGCATCTAGACTGAGAGATGACACCTATGTAAGAGTATATACCTACAAGGATCAGAGAAACCAGGTCTAACAGGAGCAGCTAGGACAGAAATCTGTTCTGTGCTGCTCTACCTGAAGTCTTGATAGTGAGAGCATGGCTGGGGTCTGGAGGTCAACAGTGGCTCTTGGAAAAGACTGACATGACAGCAGCCTCAGGTAGGACCTGGAACCTCTGCTGTGAGCAGGAGACTTGATTAATGCTTAGCAATTTAAGTGCCAATGTTCCCACTGCCATTGGAAACTCAGCACCCATGGATATTATAACCCAAATGGAGGCGGCTTTGGGAGTTAGAGAAGTGGGTTCTTGTTTTCCCACAAATTTACTATATGCCCTGGATTAAACTGCTCAAAATGAGGCTGCAGTTCCAATACCTATAAAATAACTCCCTTTTAGTACTGAATATTACATAGGATTTTTCCTCAATAAAATACTTTTAGCCCTGGCCAGTTTGGCTCAGCAGTACAGCATTGACCCACGGACCAATGGTTGTGGGTTCGATGCCCGGTCAAGGGCACAGGCATGCCTGGGTTGCAGGTTCAATCCCTGGCACTGGTTGGGGTCATTCAGGAGGCAACTAATTGATGTGTCTCTCTCACATTGATGTTTCTCTCTCCCTCCCTCCTTTCCACTCTCTCTGAAAATCAATGGAAAAAGTATAGTTGGGTGAGGATTAACAAAACAAAACAAAAAAGGCAAGAAAAATGAATATATTTTTATTCTTTTAAATATTATGTTAACTCTTTTAAAAAGTTTTAAAATTTTATTTCTCAACTACAATTTGAATACAGTGTTAAATTAGTTTCAGGTATAATGTCTTATTTCTTAAGAAATGCAAATTTTACTGCCATAAAAGAGTGGTTTCTCTGTTAAACATTACAATGAGTGTGCTATGTTTCAGCTTTCCTACAATCACAACCTCAAGCATCTATTAACAATACCATCCTTGTTTCTCTGCCCTCTTTTGTAGTCAAAGTTCTGTTCTGACATTTAAGAACATGAAGCCTTGATGGTATGACCAACAATGCTAGGGCTGATACTCTTTTCATCTGGCAACTTACAGATCTAATGGCAAGGATGTCCTCAACAGAAAGCCATTTCAGGATATGGAAGAGCACATCTTCTGGGAGACTCAAGATGGTTAAGTTTCGGGGTCTTCTTCTTATTCTTCGCTTTGTAGGATAACAGAAACACTTGGCACACCTACAGTGGATCACTTTAAAAAAAATTGCAAAGGAGTTGTACTGATTAGAAAAGTTATATCTGAAGATGATTTAACAGTTATGGTCCCCTGCCCCATAAAAGGAATCAGCCATATTTCTCGTCCTCAACAAAGAATAAATAAAGGAGTAGTGTTATAAGGATAACATAAGATATCATCATTTATTCAAATATTCAGTATTTTGGTGAACAGCAGATAATTGTTTAACTGGGCTATTGGGAAACTTTCTGATCCAGAGCCCAGATGACAACCAGGAAGGGGAAAAAAGCAGCCAATGAAGCCAGCCCCCTGGGACCCTTGCTAATCACTTTGCTTTCGTTTGCATACATAACTAAAATGTATAATGTTCAATAAGGATCTTTGGACTTGAACAATCTGGTTTTCGAGTCCAAACTAAGAGGGTCACCCCATAGGGAAGCAAAGGCTGAACTTGGAGGCCAGCTCAGTCCCCCCCTCTGCCCAGTGTCCTCTCTCCCTAGAGGGGGTCACTGCAACTCCAGCAGCTCCTTCCTCATTCTAAGCAGAGGACTTAAGAACTTCCGGGCAGGAACCCCTCACTTACAATTTACCTGGTTTTTTACCCATTCCTCTCCTCTGTCCCTACAGGATGGGGCTGCTCTCCCCTGCAGCACTGCACCCCCCATCCCGCTCTTCACCTGGGTCTTCCCATCAGCAGCAGCTACACTCAGGGTGAACAGTTCCCACAGATTACATGGACTTTACCACACTGTCCTCATTCCCTTGATGTAGGACAGACATGGAAACGCTTAACCGCTATGCTGATAACCACCGAAACCGCGACTGCGCTCACAGCCCTCCACAGGTGCTGGAACTCGCGCGGGGTTTTCACGCGGACCTGGGCGCCGCCTGGCATTTAAACTGCGCGCCAGGGAGGTGCCGCCGGGACCCCAGGCCGAAAGCCTCGAGCCAGCCTGGGCAGTCTTGGGCCTCCCGCCCGCCGCGGCCCGCATCCCGCATCCCGCATCCCGCACCCTGCACCCCGCGCTCACCACCGCCGCTCCCCATCGCCACCTGCGCCGGCACCTCAGCCGCCTCAGTCTAAGCCGCTCCAGCCGCCGGCCAACCCTGAGTGCACCGCCCCACGCACGCGCAGACCCTCCCCGCCGCCCGCCCTAGTTTTCAAACGCACCCAGCGCTTCCATTGGCCGGTCCGGGGGGGCGCGCGCCGCCTGTCTACAGGGCTCTGCCCTCGGCCCCGCCCCACTGGTCTGCTCCGGGCGCTCTCGATTGGTCGCTCCAGGACGCGAATTCGAACGCCGGCCGTTAATTGGCGGAGGCCAGGAAGCCGCCCCGGCAGGTTCGGGCGGGGGTCCAGGAGGAGCGCGGCTCAGGCTTGGCGGGCAGGGGTTTCTTTAGTCCGTCATAGGCCGCGTGTCCTTGGGCTGTTTGGTGCGTGGGGATCGCTGCTTACTTGGCGTCAGAGGTCCCGGCCACCGGAACCCATAGCGCATAGTGGGCTGTCAGTGAAGGTCTGTGCGGACCCTCCGCGTCTCCGGGCGTGAGATCTGGCGTAGGGCGCAGCGCCGCTGGGGCACTGACGCAGTCATCTACCAGAGTGGACGCAGGAACCAGCACCCGCGCGTTGCTCCCAGGCGCCCCCTGATCTACGGCCCTCACCCCGAGGCCTCACGCCCTGCTTCCCGTTGGTGCTTCAGGGACCCAGGCACTCTCTGCATAGATTGTAATGCAGAAAGTGGAATTGGAGATCTGGGCCCCAAATCATCCACTCAGCCAGCACATTGACCCCTTCTTCCCCAGGAAAGAGGCTCACTCTGGACCCTTCCTGCGTACCTATTAGGGCAAGCCCTAACCCTTTCACTTTGTCCAGATATCTTCTCAAGTCTGTCCTCAGTATCTCCTGTCACCTGGGAGCCCTTTGTAAAAGGGAAGTGCACACCTGCTTGCTTTACTGGCTACTGCCAGCCACAGCTGAACATTCTATTCTGTTCATTCAATGGTTATCAGGCAGTGCCCACATGGCCTGTCTTTCAGGAACCAACTCACATCCCACCTCTTTCATGAGACATTCTAACAAGGAAAGAAATGCAATTTCCTGGGTTGATGGAGGATAGAGTAGCTTTGCCTGGAGAAGCTAGGGAATCTGGGTCATAGCCCAAACCCCTTCTCCCACAGCCTCAATTAGCAGTCATGTCCCCTCTGTTCCCCTATCCCTCACATTCCCTGAACCCCATGGTGCCTAGGCTCCTTGCCACTCTGGAGTAGGAGATGGAGAAGTGAGGAGATGGATGATCACAATAAGAGATGTGAGAATTTCAGTGATCCCAAAATAACAAGGTGCTGAGGCTCTGGAAGTTGGGGGTGGCAGAGGGGTGAGCAGTGATATACACAGGAAGTCTAGAGCGGAACATGTTTGGGGCCTGCTCCCCAAATTTCTCACTTCATCTTTGTTTCCATTGGTTACTATTTCCCAGTTTGTTACTTTGTTGCCCTTCTCCCCTGCATTGTTACTTTGTTACCAGTTTCCCCCAAGCAAAGGTATATTCTTTCAGTATTAGATTTTGGGAGCACCTTGAAGGCACTAATAAACTGGACTCACCAATGAGCACCGCTCTAACTCTCCTGTAATACTATGTCACTGAGTCCAAAAAGCACCCCTGGTCACTCAAAGTTCCTCAGTTGTCCTTTGTCTTGTTCTTTATGTCCTTATCGCTCTCCTTCATTCAGAAGTAAAGTTTTCTTATTTTTCAGGAAACAGGTATTTTCTTGACTATGAGAATTCCCTAGCCCCTACCCACTGCCCTAGCAGTAAGAGCCCCTAGGGCCCACGGGGGTGAGAGACACTCCCAGAGGGTGTGAGAAGAGCCCATTTTTCACTGGACTTCAGGAGGGTGAAAGAACTCATTGGAAAAGTCTAGACTGTGGGGAGCTCAGGGAAGTTCCTGCTTGGAATAAGATGGCAATTGAAGGCCTAGGGGTGAATGAGAAAGAAATTCAATGACAGGGTGCAGAGTGGAGAGGAAGGAAATATAAAGTAGACTGGGAACTCGAAGAATTCCATCATTCATACAGAAAAGAAGAGGAGCATTCATTCAGAGGAGGCAGAGAAGGGGCCATGGAAGGACAGAGAACCAGATGAAGTGGGGAGAGGCTTTCATCAGAAGGCTGCAGGAGACATTGTGAAATGCCATAGAGAAGTTACATGAAAAAATAAGGGAGAAACCAGTGGGTGTGGGCAAAGGGTGTGATAATACTGTAATTTTGGGCGAGTGGTGATGAGAAATAGGAAGTGTGGGCAGGGATGGTAGACACCACTTTCCCAGAGGTTGGCTGAGAAGGGAGGAGAGCACAACTTTCAGAGGAGAAGCTGAGGGGACTTTTTAGAGGAGGCCATAGTGACCCCGCTGGAGAGAGAAAGGCTGCTTGATGGGGCATGTCTCAGAGGGTATCCTCATGACAGAGGTGCAAAGACACATCCATCCACATGCAGGCTAGACAGGGTGATGGTCCGTAGCACGCAGGTCTTGTGTTCAGTGGTTCTCACACCTGAACTGCATCAGAGGCACCTGTTAACATGGAGCTCATTTTAACGCAGGTTGCTGGGCCTCACCCCAAAATTTTGATTCAACAGGTCTGGGGTGGGTGACCTGCATTTCTAACAAGTTTCTGGATGCTGCTAATGCTGTGGTCAGGAACACCACTTTGAGAACCTCTCTCTGCCTGAGTCAATGTTGGCTCTATACCTGCTGACTGTGGAAAGTTACTGAAGTCTAAATCTCAGCTCACTCATCTGGGCAATGGTATAATGATCACGACCACTTCAGGGGTTGGTGTGGGGTCACATGCAGGCTTACCTTAACATTTGCAGGGGCTGGGGCAGAGAGCAAATCCAAATATGTACATGTTGAAAAATTATGAGTTAGGCTGCAAACCCATCAATCTGTCTCTTCTCTTACCTTCAGAACTCTGACATTATTACAACCATGGTCACCCTCAGGCTACTGCTCCTTGAGAGGACACAGCAGGTGTTTCTCTGAGGCTGCTTCCACAGGCAGGTCTCATTGAGGCCACCTGCCACCAGGGAGGTGGTGGCAAGAGGAACCTGCTGGCTCTGCTTTCCCTTGTTTGTTTTCCCCTTGGGTGGGGGGCCCAGGGCAGGTGAAGCTCAGGAAGATGTCCTCCAGGGAGACCTGGCTGCCTGTAGTCATCTAGCTTGTACTTCTTCTTGGCTTGCACCTGGGTTCTCCACCAGGACTTCAAGGCAAATGACCTCAGTCTGGCAGAGAGCCACCCCAATCCTCCACCCCTGAGCTGAGCTTCTTGGGACCACCAGCTGCCTATGTAACCCTTGTAGCCCATGGCAGACTATGCACACCTGGGCTAACCTGGCACTGGGAACTTTTTATTATAGCAAGACAGACTGTGAAGGAAGTGGTGAGGGAGGATGGGAGGGAAGTGGAGAGGAAGGCTGGGAGGGAAGTGGAGAGGAAGGCTGGGAGGGAAGTGGAGAGGAAGGCTGGGAGGGAAGTGGAGAGGAGGGCTGGGAGGGAAGTGGAGAGGAAGGCTGGGAGGGAAGTGGAGAGGGAGGCTTGGAGGGAAGTGGAGAAGGAGGCTCAGAGGGAGGCTTGGAGGGAAGTGGAGAGGGAGGCTTGGAGGGAGGTTGGGAGAGAGGTGGTGGCGATGAGGGGCCTGCTGGCTCTGCTTGCCCTTGTTTGTTTTCCCCTTGGGTGGGGAGCCCAGGACAGGTGAAGCTCAGGAAGATGTCCTCCAGGGAGACCTGGCTGACTGTGTAGTCATCCAGCATGTACTTCTCCTTGGCTTGCTCCAGAGTGCCAAATACCTGTGGGAAGGGAGGAGGTCACTGTGGATTGTGGGCACAGAGGAGGAGAGAAGAGACAGCAGAGGGTGGAAAGAGGAAGGGATTGTGATACGGTCCCCAAAGGGCCAGACCTCTTTCACTCTTTAGACCCCTAGAGCACTCCGAGCAAGTCATTCCTGCAGAATTTAGCTATCTGCAATCTCAGGGAAAGGGACCCTGGTTGAGAATGGTGCCAGGAAGAAGAGGTTCTGGCTGGGCCCCTGACTTGCCGTGTGACATTGGGTATGTGGCGCCCCCTATCTGGGTCTGCTGTTCTCTCTGTGAAATGAAGAGGAGTTGATCTCCGATGTCCCTTCTAGCTCAAACATATCTTATGAAATCCATATGAACGTGGTCATGGAGATATCAGAGAGGAATAGCAGCAGTACTGAACATGAGACTTCACCCAAAAGAGAAAGCAAGTGACATCAGAGCTATGCTCCCTCCAGTGCTCAGATATATGCTCACGTTTGCCCAGCTGAGGCCATCGCCAGGCAGGTGGTAATGAACCATCCCTTGGTGCTCATCTTCCAGAATACTGCCTGCACAAAGGAGAAACCATGTGCCCATGAGAACCTAGCCGAAGGGCCAAGGGAAGGTAAACTGGGCCCACAGAATTTCAGCCCTCAACCTTGGGGTCAGGCATGTGGGACTTGCCAGGAGCGAGGCACAGAAGCCCTCTGTGTAGTGTCACACACCTGGGAAGGTCAGGTCCACAAAGGCCTTGAACTCCTGAAGTGCCTCCTGCTGTCTGACGCTCCTGACCTTGGCCCGCAAAGAGTAGCCGCTGCCAAACTTGCTCTTGAGGTGCTGCGGGCTGCCCAGGCACTTGAGCTGACCCTGCACCATGATGGCCAGACGAGTACACAAGGCCTCACAGTCTTCCATGCTGGGGAGAAGCAGTGGAGGCCTGACACAGGGCTGGGGTATGCTGACATCCACCCTCTGTGTTAAACACTGAGTGTCAATACCCAGATCAGGCTGTTCCTGAGTCCCTTGCTCAGAGTGTGGCCCACATGCTAGTGCCTGGGAATTCTCACAGATTCTGTACCAGCTGATGCTAGGTCTTTCTCCACACAGCCCCTCCCTGCCCATCCATCCCACAGCCCCTATCCCAGCTCATCCATTGACACACAGATCCCCCAGCTTTACCTATGGGAGGTGATGATGATGGCCTTGCCAGACTTTCGGACCTTCTCCAGTGTGCTCCAGAGCAGGCGCCGGGCCACGGGGTCCATGCCAGTGGTTGGCTCATCCAGGAGGATGACTGCAGGCTCTCCAAGCAGGGCAATGCCAGTGCTCAGCTTCCGCTTGTTGCCACCGCTGGGGTAGAGGGGAGGAAGGTTGGACTGAGTGGCAATTGTTAATCTTCAGTAGTCCAACCCTCCCCACATTTTCTTCTCTGTCCAGAAAGTGCTCAAAACCCCTGGTAGGACTTTTTGTAACATGGCCCATCACCCTCCCCCAGGATGGCATTGTAACTTGGCTGTCAAGTCTGAGTTTAAGCCATTATCCTGGACACCATTCCCTATTCACCCGCAGTCCAGGTAAGTACATGGTCAATGAGCCTTTTTTGAGGATCTCTGTGGGTGCTGGGGATAAGGGCAAAGGGCCATTTTATTTATTTTAATGTGTAATTCTTATTTTTATTATTCTGTAAAAGGTAATAAAATATACAGAACAAAACTTTCTTTTTTAAAAAATATGTTTTTATTGAATTTTTTATAGAGAGAGGAAGGGAGAGATAGAAACATCAATGTGAGCGAGAAATATCTATTGGCTGCCTCCTGCATGCCCCCTACTGGGGATCAAGTCCACAACCCTGGCATGTGCCCTGACCAGAAACTGAACCAGGACCTCTCCATCCGTGGGGCAATGCTCAATCCACTGAGCCCCACTGGCCAGGCAAAACTTTCTCTTTTTAAAATGAATGTAAGAAATCCATATTATGGTGCTCGCTTCAGCAGCACATATACTAAAATTGGAACGATACAGAGAAGATTAGCATGGCCCCTGCACAAGGATGACACGCAAATTCGTGAAGTGTTCCATATTTTTAGAAGGAAGACTTCCAAACTCGTTTTATGAGGCCAGCATAATTCTAATTCCAAAATGAGAAAAAGACACTACAAAGAAAGAAAACTACAGACCAATATCCCTGATGAACATAGATGCCAAAATCCTGAACAAAATACTAGCAAATTGGATCCAGCAATACATCAAAAAAATTATTCGCCATGATGAAGTGGGATTCATCCCGGGGATGCAAGCTGGTACAATATTCTCAAATCAATAAATGTGGTGTATCACATGTATCAATAAATGTGATACACCACATAAACAAAATGAAAGATAAAAATCATATGATCATATCAGTAGACACTGAAAAAGCATTTGACACAATCCAGCACCCGTTTCTGATAAAAACGCTCAGCAGTGTGGGAATAGAGAGATCATATATCAACATAATAAAGACCATATATGAAAGACCTACAGCCGACATCATACTTGATGGGCAAAAATTAAAAACATTTCCCTTAAGAACAGGAGCAAGGTAAGGATGCCCACTTTCACCACTCTTATTTAATATAGTACTGGAAGTCTTAGCCACAGCAATCAGACAGGAAGAAAAAGTAAAAGGTATCCAAAGGGGAAAGGAGGAAGTGAAACTGTCATTATTTGCAGATGACATGATACTATACATAGAAAACCCCAAAGACTCACTCCATCAAAAATTTACTAGACTTAATAAATGAATTTGGCAAAGTAGCAGGATACAAAATTAACGTCAAGAAATCGATGGCATTCTTATACACCAATGATGAACTCAGAGAAAGAGAAACTAAAAAACAATCCCATTTACCATCGCAGCAAAAAAAAATTAAGATACCTAGGAATAAATTTAACCAAAGAAATAAAGGACCTATTCGCAGAAAACTACAGGTCATTGAAAAAAGAGAGAAAGATATAAAAAAGTGGAAGCACATACCTTGTTGATGGATTGGAAAAATCAACATCATTAAAATGTCCATACTGCCCAAAGCAATCTATAGATTCAATGCAATCCCCATCAAAATACCAACAATATACTTCACAGAACTAGAACAAATACTTCAAAAGTTCATATGGAACCAAAAAAGACCCTGAATAGCCACAACAATCTTGAAAAAGAACAAAGTTGGAGGGATCACATTACCAGATTTCAGGTTATACTACAAAGCCACTGTAATCAAAACAGCCTGGTACTGGCACAAGAACAGATAGACCAGTGGAACAGAACAGAGAACCCAGAAATGGACCCAAGGCAATATGCTCAATTAATATTTGACAAAGGTGGCAAGAGCATACAGTGGAGTAAAGACAGCCTCTTTAATAAATGGTGTTGGGAAAATTGGACAGCTACATGCAAAAAAATGAAACTAGACCATCAACTTGCACCATACACAAACATAAACTCAAAATGGATAAAAGACTTCAATGTGACCCATGCATCCATAAAAATCCTAGAAGAAACTGTAGGCAACAAAATTTCAGACATCATATGCAGCAGAATTTTCACTGATACATCACCTAAGGCAACAGAAACAAAGGAGAAAATGAACACATGGGACTACATCAAACTCAAAAGCTTCTGCACCGCAAAAGATACAATCATCAAAATGGAAAGGCAACACACTGTATGGGAGACCATCATTGCCAATGATATATCAGATAAGGGGTTAATTTCCAATATATAGAGAGTGCTCATACAACTCAACAAAAAGAAGACAAAGAACCCAATTAGAAAATGGGCAGAAGAACTAAATAGACACCTCTCCAAACAGGACATCCAAATGGCCAATACACATATGAAGGAATGCCCAACATCACTAATCATCAGAGAGATGCAAATTAAAACAACAACAAGGTATCACCTCACACCTGTCAGAATGGCTGCCATCAACAAAGCATCAAAACACAAGTGTTGGCAAGGGTGTGGAGAAAAGGGGATTCTAGTACACTGCTGGTGGAAATGCAGACTGGCTCAGCCACTATGGAAAACAATATGGTGTTACCTCAAAAAATTAAAAATTAAAAATTGAGCTTCCATTTGACCCAGTGATCCCACTTCTAGGAATATACCCTAAGAAGCCTGAAACACCAATCAGAAAGAATATATGTACCCCCATGTTCGTAGCAGCACTATTCACAATAGCTAAGATCTGGAAATAGCCCAAATGTCCATGAGTAGACAAATGGATGAAAAATTTGTGATACATATGCACAGTGGAGTACTATGCAGCTGTAAGAAAGAAAGATCTCTTATCTTTTGAGACGACATGGAGGGACCTGGAAAGTATTATCCTAAGCGAAACAAGCCAAGCAAAGAAAGACAAATATCACATGATCTCACTTATTTGTGGAATATAATGAACATAACAGTCTGAGGAATGGGGTAGTCCCAGAGACGTGGAAGTGGGGTACAGACTGACAATCCCCTGAAGAGGGGATTGGGGGGAGAGATAAACTACAGAACTTATATGCATGTATGTATGAACAATGGACATGGACAACAAAGGTGGGGACAGGGTGGGGAGGGAGGGGGAGGGGGGAATCAGTGGGTGAAAAAGGGGAAACATCTGTAAGAAAAATAAATAAATTAATTGAAAAAACCCAAATCCATATTATGGATTATATATAAATACTATACTCTATGGCTAATCATTAATTAGTTGTGTACATCTAATAATGTAGCCCTCTTACTGTTAACACACACACACACACACACACACACACACCAATAAAAGTTTATCCGAAAGTGGATTTTCCTGTGTTGTTTATTCTGAATGATCACAGGATTTTGTCAACGAAGGGCGGAATCACTGTGTGTGTAACATCTGTGCAAAAGAGTGCTTTAGACTCGGTTTTTAAATGAATTTTCACCCTTCAAACGACACAGATATACAAAGATGCATCCTTCATAGAAACCAAGTACAAATCAACCAATTTGAGCTAATTTCAATTACAGAAAAATGCATGGCACAGAATAGAAGCCATGATGTGGTTGTCTTTAGTTATACTGAATCTCATAACACACAAGCCAGCACAGAATGTGTTATTTAGACTTATAAGTATCTTTCCTTAGTTCAATCAGTCTTGTTCCAAGCATAAGAGAGGATACTATTCAATAATAATAACAATCACCATCATCATCATCATTATCAGGCCTATTTGACACTATAATACAAATGGGAAAAATAAACCAGGGATGCTTCCGCTGGTCCTAGTCCCAGAATATTCCCACTAAAATAACTATTCTCTTTCTAAAGGAACTGGAGTATGGGGAGGAGGTATAGATTTGGAGAACTACAAATACAAGTTTTAGAATCTTCCTGTGACCCTTTGAAAGACCAAGCGAGAGGCTCTGCCCTGCCCAGTCCTGGCCTTCATATGGCTTTGAACTCATCAATGCTCTGCTTGGTGTTGCCCTGCCGGCTCTGCCATAGAGTCTTGTACTTGTCCTGGCCTTTCCTCATGTTCTCATTGTGGATGATGTTGTGGGTCCTCTTGTTCTCATCTCTGGGCTGGAGCAGCTCAGTGGACAGGGTTATAAACTGCTGCTGCACATGCTCCTTCTTCTTGGCCTCAGTGATCTGCTTCTTCTTGTGGTCATCTAGGATGCCCTCGCTGGACAGCTCAACGCTGTAGCCCATGTACTTTGTGCCACTCCTGAAGGTTCTCTTGGACATGACAGCCCACCAGCTCCTACATGAAAGCTGGGGTGTGGGATGTCATCAACCTCCTCCTTGGTCTTCACCAGGTCATCCTGGGTTTCTTTGGCCCTGTGCTCCCACTCCTCAACTTCCTCCTACTTAGTCTAAGTATCTCTTTCAGGAGGGTGATCTTGGTGGTGTATTATGCAGTTAGTTGCTCCTGGCTTTTTATCTGATCTACTACCAGCTTCTTCAGCTCCTCCTTGGCCACAGTGCAGCCAAGGGATCAGCCTCCAGGCACTGGGCCTCCTGTGTGCTTCCTCTTCTCCTCCAGCTGCAGGGCCAGAGGGCCATCTTAGTGAACTTTTTAAAATGAACACATAGCATTTATAATGTGTAAGGTGTTGTTTTAAACTTTGCAAATGTTAACTAATTTAATCTTCAAAAGACACAAAGAAACACAAAAACCTGCTTGAAAGTGAAGCCCAGAGAAAGGGAAGAACCAAGGACAACATCCTTTATCCCTGGGTGTCTCTGACTTCCCAATCCAGGGAATGGGGTACTGACGCAAATGTTCAGGGGATGGTATGCACAACTCTAGGGCAGTTCTTGGACTCAGGAGATGTGTGGCCTGGCTTTGTTTAAGCTAATTGGACTTGGGTTAATGTCACTGGCAACAGAAAATTGAGAAATACCCCTAGGCTTCTTGGCAGAATATCAGCAGCTCAGATGCCTCAGACACAGTGGGATAAGGTAATGTGTGCCTGAAATGTAAACCTACCAAAATCAGAACTTTGTTTAATGGCAGGAAGAAAGATCTGTCCTTATTCTGCCAGGACAATAACATCTGCAGTGCTGCTACCTGACTTCAGCCACATAACTGCCCAGGGCCCAGAGGAAGTATTGCCTCGGGGTAGCCAAGGTCATTGACCCATTCTTACAGGAAGGCCACCTCCCTGCAAATCCATAAAGTGGCATGGACTGCACAGCTACCATAAGCCCAGGGCTAATGGGCTTTGCTCTACACCCCAGCACTGAGAAGAACTAGAACACATCTATTTTTTGGAGGTGGCAGGGCCAAGGGAGCTCTAAATCTTACCTGTAGGTCCTCACCAGCTGGTTTGAGTTTGTGTTCATGAGTAAGTCATCAATAATTTGGTCCACACAGGCACTGATGTGGTGCTCAGGGATACCCCGGAGCCGGGCATACATTACCAGCGTCTCCCGGCCTGTCATGTGATCCAGCAGGGCATCACACTGGGGGCAGTAGCCAATCCACTTCTGCACCTGGGGTTGGAACAAGCCCAAGAGGGAGGCATATCAGAAGGAAAGCTGCCAACTGAACACCTACTCTGGCCTTGCCCCAGCCCAGGCTCCTGCCTCTGCCCTGTGAGCAGATGTATGCCTTGGGGATGAGTGGGACAACAGTGATGTCAGCGAGCCTCGGATGCACTGCTTGCTGTTGGTATCTGTAAACAGGAACACATGGGGCTGGAGCACTTACTTGGCCCCCTACTTCCTGCCCACTTGGCATGAAACCTCAGCACCCAGTGCCTCCCTACCTCTTGTCACTTTCAAGTGTCCAGTCAATAGAAGACACTTTATTTTTCCCCTTTAAAAATATTTTCTGTTAGACACATATAGACATGAATAGATTTTCTTTATGAAATATTTACATAAAAGCTACTGGAATCTCTTGTTGGATCCCTGCCCCAGGCCTGGTGTGGTCAGGTTGATGTGCACCTCCAGAATTTTGCACGGATGTGCACTCCCTGCAGAGGACTGTTGTGTGTTGTTTTTGCCAAACAGTATCATCCCTTATCAACAGACTGTAACTAGCTTTTCTAGCACAAAATTACATCTTAAAGATCTTCCTTGGTCAATAAACACAGACCTATTCTGACTCATTTTAATTGCCACTTAGTCTTTTATGGAAGGTTTCTAGATTTTACTTAGCTGTTTATAAAAATTCAGGCACCTTTGAGTTATTTCCAGGTTTTTGCCATTGTGAACTTGCAGTGACCCACCCTGGTTTGTGCCCATGTTCAAACATTCCTCTGGAGCACATGATGAAAATAAAATATCATTTTTGAAAATAACCAAATTTTGCCTTGGCCGGTTTGGCTCAGTGGTTGGAGCGTCGGCCTGCGGACCAGAGAGTCCCGGGTTTGGTTCCTGCTAGGGGCACGTACTGCCCCCGCAAAAGAAAATAACCAAATTTTCTTTCCCCATCTTCCTCCCCACTTTAAGCAGCTGGACAGCTTTGGGATGGGGAGGAGGGGTAACTGCTGAGAAGAAAACAGACAACTTGAATAAAGAGGCTTTAAATATTTCACTATTAAATATAAGTATTTCTGGTAGATTGCCATTATCAAGTGATTTTTAACCTAATGTTTCTTATATTTCTAGTTTGCTAAAAATATAAAGAGTAGGTACTGTGTTTCTTTAAAATGCCTTTTCAAGCTGTGGTACATGTACACAATGGAATACTATGCAGCTGTAAGAAAGAAAGATCTCTTATCCTCTGAGATGGCATGGAAGGACCTGGAGAGTATTATGCTAAGCGAAATAAGCCAAGCAGAGAAAGACAAATATCACATGATCTCACTTATTTGTGGAATATAATGAACTAAACAAACTGCTGAACAAAATTAACCCAGAGACATGAAGGTGGGGTACAGGCTGACAAACCTCAGAGGAGGGGGATTTGTGGGGGGAAGAGATAAACCACAGAACTTACATTCATGTATGTATGACCAATGAACATAGACAACAAAGCTGGGGATGAGGCTGGGGGGGGGAGGGGAGGAGGAGGGTGTCAATGGGGGAAAAATGAGAAACACCTGTAACAAAAACAAACAAACAAACAAATAAATAAATAATAACATGCTTTTCAGCATCTATTGATAAATATTTTTCTCCTTTTATCTATTAAGGTAGGGATTTATATTGATGAATTTTTCTACTATTTTTTTAAAAATATCTTTTCTTTATTGATTTTTAGAGAGAGAGGAAAGGAGAGAAAGACTGATAGAAATATCGACAAGAGAGAACATCAATTGGCCGCCTCCTGTATGCTCCCCACTGGGGATCAGGCCCACAACCTGGGCATGTCCCCTGACCAGAGATCAAACCGGCAACCTCTTGGTGCATGAGTCAATGCTCAACCATTGAGAGACACCAGCCAGGTGGATTTTTCTACTATTGAAACTTACATTTCTGGGATAAGCCAGACTTGATCATAATTTTTATTCTCTCAATATATTACTGAATTTGTACTGTTGATATTTTATTTATGATATTTATGTTCCTATATGAAACTGGCCTATGCTTCATTTTGGATCCTTGTCTGGTTTTATTATCACTTATGAGTTGGTAGCACCCAATCTTTTCTCCCATGATTCTGAAGGGCTCTACAAGAAGGAAATGATCTGTTTGATGGTGGTCAGTAGACTTGTCCATCAATCCCTTTCAGCCTAGACTTTTTAAAGAAGGGGTAAGTCTTTGACCATTATTTCATTTTATTTTAAATTATTATTATTTTTAATCCTCACAAAAGATATATTTTTATTGATTTTAGAGAGAGAGGAAGGGAAAGAGAGAGAGAAACGTCAATGTAAGTGAGAAGCATAGATCAGTTATCGGTTGCCTCCCCCAACCAGGGATTGAATCAGTAACTTAAGTATGTACCCTGACTGGGAATCAAACCTGCAACATTTTTGGTGTACAGGATAATGCTCCAATTCACTGAGCCACCTGGCCAGGGCCTTTGACCATTGTTTTATTTATTTTTTAATTCTCACCTGAGGATATTTTTCTATTTATCATCAGATAGAATGTGAGGGAGGGAGGGGGGAGAGAGGGAGAAAGGGAGAGAGAGAAACATTGATGTGAGAGAGACACATCGACTGGTTGCCTCCCGCACAATCCAACCGGGGCTGAGGACGAACTGCAACCGAGGTACGTGCCCTTGGCTGGAACTGAACCCATGACTCATTGGTCTGCGGGATGACGCTCTAACTGCTGAGCCAAACCAGTCAGGACCATTGTTTTAATTTTATATCTGGTTTTGGTGCATACAGACAGTTTTTCTATTTTTTGTACCAGTTTTGGGACAGAAGTCTTGAAAATGTAATTTGATTTAAAGAAAATGAAGAAATGTGACATTGCTTACACACACCTGAGTTTGCTGTAAACCTGTTGCCATGGTGATTTATCTGGGATGGCCAAGGAGCCCCGTTCAGCACATAGTGGCACCAGGGACCAATGACAACTTTACAGCGGAGCTAAATAATTCTGAGGCAGTGAGTGACTCAGACAGAAATGCATGTGGACTCTCAGAAGTCACTGCTGATTTTTGGAATAACAACAGATACCAATAAGACTGTATTTTAGAAGATGTGAAAGAATGTTTAAAAATACTTGTGCAGCCCTGGCCGGTTTGGCTCAGCGGTTAGAGCATTGGCCTGCGGTCCATAGAGACCTGGGTTCGGTTCCCGCTAAGGGCACATACCTCGGTTGCAGTTTGTCCCCGGCCCTGGTTGGTCGTGTGGGTGGCAGCCACTCTATGAGTCCCTTTCACATCGATGTTTCTCTCTCTCCCTCCTGCTCTATCTGAACAAAGAATGAAAAAGTGTCCTCGGGTGAGGATAAAAAAATAAATAAATAAAAATACTTGTGCAGATGAAAGGTGGTGAGCTCACAAAGAAAGAGAGCAAGGGCGCAGCTTTGTTAGGATTCTTTAATGATATCAATTCAAGTGATATTTCTAGGAGAAAATACAGAAACAGAGGAACAAGTTTAACATGATTGAAATTCCAGATTTCCAACTATGAATTAAAAAAATTTTTTTTTCTTTATTGATTTTACAGAGGGAAGAAGGGAGAGGAGGAAAGAGATGGAAACATCGATGAGAGAAAACATTGATTAGCCACCTCCTGCGTGGCCCCCTTGGGGATGTGCCCTGACCAGGAATCCAATTGGCAACCTCTTGGTGCATGGGTCGATGCTCAACCACTGAGCCACACTGGCCGGGCCCAACTATGAATTTTTACAAAGTCCCAAGAGGTAATGTGCAAATGGGTTCCAGGAAGACTGAAGTCCGATTTCTTGCCAGCTGGGCAGGATGAAGTCCTTGCAGCAGATGTCATTTGATTTTAAATACTACAAAGCGATGTAACATTTCTTACCGCCCAAGTTTATGGAATAAATTCATACTTTCTTCTATGTGAGCTTCAATAAATGTAAGTTGATGAGTGACTGATGACAATAAAGCCAGATGTAGGATCTGCCCAGAACTGTGTGCCCTTGTCCCTCTTTTCTTTTTCCTTTCTTCCTTCTCTTTTTCTTTTTGTAACAGCTTTATTGAGACATAATTTACATACCATACTGTTCACCCACTCACCACATTCACCCATTGTTGAAAGGTTTTTAGCATATTCAGAGTGGTAGATCCATCATCACAATAAATTTTAGGACATTTCATCACCCCCAAAAGAACCCCTGTATCCATTAGCAGTCACTCCCCATTTCCTCCAACACTCCACTACTGGCAACCACTAATCCACTAATTGTCTCTATAGATTTGTCTATTCTGGACATTTCACATAAATGGAATAATATAATATATGGCTTTTTGTGACTGGCTTCTTTCACTTAATGTTTTTGAGGTCCATTTTATATGTAGCATTATCTGTACTTCATTCTTTTAAATAATATTCCATTGTATGGACAGGTCATATTTTGTTTATTGATCTGTTGATGAACATATGAGTTGTTTTCACCTTTTGGCTATTATGAGTAATTCATGTTCAAGTTTTTGTGTAGATGTAGGTTTTCAATTCTTCTGGGCATACACCCAGAAGTGGAATTCTGGGTCATGTGGTAAATCTATGTTGAACCTTTTAATCTTTTAATTGGAGTCTTTAGTCCATTTATACCTAATGTTATTACTAGATTTAAATCTACTTCTATTCAGGGCTGTTTGTTCCATATATTCTAAGTTCCTTTTTCTCTAGCTTCTTGTTTTGTCACATTGATCCCCATCCCCATCATTTTTCTGTTGGCCTAAAAGGTATATACACTTCCCCCCTATTCTTTTGGTTGTTTTCTTGGGTACTAAAACATACATCGTTGATTTAGCAATGTGTAGTGTTAACTGGAACTTTATTTTCTTTGTGAACAAAGTAGGACCTTGAAATACTTTAACCTCATACCCTCTCCTGACTGAAAATCATTACTGTCATATTTTCTAATTTTTATATGTATTTTAAACTGTATAAAACATTATTATAGCTTTGTTTAGTCAAAACTTGCACATTTACTCTTTTAAAAACAGCTCTTCATTTCTTTCTGCATCTTTGAGCTTCACTGGGGATCATTTTTCTTCTGCCTGAAGATTACTCTTTATTATTTATTTTTGTGCACATCTGCTAGTGATAAATTCCTTCAGTTTTTGTTTATCTGAAAATGTCTTTTAAAAAATATATTCTTTTTACAGTACAGTTTTATAGGATATACTATTGTAGGTTGGTTGTTATGCGATATATCAGTTATGATGTGTCATTCAATTTTCTTATTCTATTTTCTTCTGGCCCTTATTGCTTCTGTTAAGAAGTCAGCTGTGGGTCCAACTGTTACTCCTTTGAAGGTGGGTCCTTTCTTTCTTTTCTTTTTTTTTAATCTTCACCTGAGGACATTTTTCCATTTTTTGTTCAGATAGAGTGGGAGGGAGAGAGAGAGGGAAAGAGAGAGAGAAACATTGACGTGAAAGGGACACATCGAGTGGCTGCCTCCTGCACGGCCCAACTAGGACCAGGGACAAACTGCAACCAAGGTACGTACCCTTAGTGGGAACTGAACCCTGGTCTCTCTGAACCGCAGGTCGATGCTCTAACTGCCGAGCCAAACCCACCAGGGCGAAGGTGGGTCCTTTTAAGATTTTTTTGTGTGTGTGTTTATTTTTTAGCAGTTTTACTATAATGTTCCTGGAGATTTATTTCTTTTAGTTTATACTGCTTAGGATTAATAAAGCTTTATTTATTTGTAATTTGATGTCTTTCATACATTTTGGAAAATTATAGCCATTATGTTTTCAAATGTTGCTTTGCCTTATATTTGTCTCCTTTCCTCCTGGGACTTTGATTACACATATATTAAATCTTCTCTCTTTGTCCTTTGTATCCAATTAGTTATATATTGCTGCATAACAAATTACTCCAAAACTTAGCTGTAATTTATTATATCATGGTTTCTGTGAGTCAGATCAGGAATCTTGGAGCAGCTTAACTAAGTGGTTCTGGCCAAGGTCTTTCATGAGGTTGCTCTTAACCTCTCAGGTGGGCCTGAAGTCATTTGAAGGCTGGAGGCTCTCCTTCCATGCTTATTCACATAGTCGTTGACAGGCCTCGAGTACTCACTGACTGCTCCTTACCACATGGGTCCCTCCACAGGGCTGCCTGAGTATCTCCATGACATGGCAAATAGCTTCCCTGAGAATGAGGAGGAGAATGTACTCCAAACAGAAGCTACATGTATTTTATAATCCAGTCTCAGAGGTGACATACCATTTCTTCTGCAGTATTCTTTTTCCCCCATTTTTGTTGTATTTTATTTTATTTTTTAATCTTTATTGTTGAATGTATTACAGATGTTCCTAATTTTTCCCCACTGACACCCTCCTTCCCACTCCAACCCCCCTCCTGCTTTTTCCCACACTGTTGTCTGTGTCCATTGGTTATGCATATAAGTTCTTTGGTTTATGTCTTCTCACCTCCCAACCCCCTTCCCTTTGAGGTTTGTCAGTCTAGCAACCAATTTGTACTCCTTGATCCCTTCACCTTTTTCACCCATTCCCCCAACCCCCATCCCATCTGGCAACCAACAAAATGTTCTCTGTATCTATGAGAACGTTTCTGTACTGCCTGTTCATTTTCTTTGTAGATTCCATTGTCGTTAGATATGTATTCATTGCCACTTTGTTTGTTCATATATTTTATCTTTTTCTTCAAAAAGACCCTTCAACATTTCATATAATAACGTTTTGGTGGTGATGAACTCCTTTAACTTTTTCTTGTCTGAAAAACTCTTTATAAGGCCATCGATTCTAAATGACAGCTTTGCAGGATAGAGTAATCTTCGTTGTAGGTGTTGCTTTTCATCACTCTGAATATTTCTTGCCACTCCCTTCTGGCCTGCAAAGTTTCTTTTGAAAAATAAGCTGACAGCCTTATGGGAACGCCCTTGTAGGTAACTAACTGCTTTTCTCTTGCTGCTTTTAAGATTCTCTCTTTGTCTTGAACATTTTGCATTTTGATGATGATGTGTCTTGGTGCGGGCCTCTTGGGGTTCATCTTGTTTGGGACTCTCTGTACTTCCTGGACGTGTATGTCTGTTTCCTTCACCAAGTCAGGAAAGTTTTCTGCCATTATTGTTTCAAACAGGTTTTCGATTTCTTGTTCTCTCTCTCTCCTCCTTCTGGCACCCCCAAGATGCGAATGTTGGCACGCTTGAAGTTGTCCCAGAGGTTCCTTACACTATCCTCATTTTTTTTTCTTTTTTTGCTGTTTTAATTGGGTGTTTTTTGCTTCCTTATATTCCAAATCGATGGTTTGTTTCTTGGCTTTACCTACTCTACTATTGAATCTGTGGAAATTATTTTTTATTTCAGTTAATGCCTCCTTCATTTCTGACTGCACATCCTTCATTTCTGAGTGGTCCTTTTTTATGCTCTTGAGACCCTCACTAAGTTTGTTGAGGTTCTCACTAAGTTAATTGAGCATCCTTGTAAGCAGTATTTTGAACTCAGCATCTGTTAGGTTGCTTATCTCCATTTCGCTTAGTTCTTTTCCTGGGGTTTCCTTCTGTTTTTTTTCATTTGGGACCTGTTTCTTTGTCTTCTCATTTTGGCTGCCTCCCTGTGTTTGTTTCTATGTATTACTTAACAAGAGGTATGGTGCTAGCTGAGACCAGATGCTGCTTGTTTGAAAGAATTTAGGAAAACCTGAAGCAGGATCCAAGACAGGACAATCCTATAGTTAACCAACTGGCAACAGCTTGGGTGGGCCTGAAAGTTGGGTGGGGCGGGGCCTCAGGGAATCCCAGGGTGAGGCAACCAGTGTGAGCCAGGTTGCTGAAGTCCCAGATATGGTGGCTGTCTGCCATCCCAGGGAAGGGCTCACCAAAGGAACAAAGGCCTCTGGCAGCACGTTTGTCCTGGAGAAAGCCCCCTCTCCAGGCCTCGCTCCAATGCCAAACAGCTCAGTTCTTCCCTGTATGTCTCTGGCGCCCCTCAAGCCGCATCCCCTCCAAGGTTAGAGGAAGTGAGTCCGATAAGTCTGTGTGCAGGCTCTTTAAGGAGCTGCCTAGGGTTCCAGCTGCTTCAGCCTGCTTGAGCCTCAGTTCCTGCTGGTTTTTCCAGCCAGAAGTTATAGGGACTTCTCTTTCTGGCACTGGCACCCTGAGCTGGGTGCCTGGTGTGGGACAGGGACCCCTCAGTCCTCAGGGAGGATTTCCCAGCTGAGGTATCCTCCTAATTTTTATCTGCTACAGGTGGGTGTGGGACCAGCCCATCTGCCTCCGCCCCTCCTACCAGTCTCGATGTGGCTGCTTCTTTAATTCCATAGTTGTAGGACTTCCATTCAGCTTGATTTCAGGTGGTTTTGAATGATGGTTTTCTGTAGTTTAGTTGTAACTTTGATGTGGTGGTGGGAGGACGCGATACTACATTTACCTACACTGCCATTTGACCGGAAGTTGCAGTATTCTTTTGATCAAATAAACCAATTCTGGCATAATATGGGAGTAGACTACTCAAGGGTATGAGTATTAGGAGGGGGATCCCTAGGAGCTATCCTGAAGATATACCCTAATATCTTTTGCTTTTTGTGTTTTTCTACCCTTTTGACTCTTCATGCTTCATTCTAAATTCTTTTTTTGGGTGGGGTGGTGTTTTTTTATGTGTCTTGCATTTGCAGAATTGTTTGTAGGAGTCATCTGGGGCCTAGGATGATATCATCTTCCACCAGAGAAGATTTACATTTGTTTCTGCCAGATGCCAAGAAGCATTGGCGGTTTAGGTCACATCAGGGGGACTGATTTGAGTCCAAGCTGTTTTGCAATTCTTGTATGAGTAGTTCATCCTTGCTCCTGGGGTGCAACCCTTCAGGGTCCCAATTCAAAGAAAGAATGCATTCACCAGGCATTTCCTGCACTGGGGGGCTCACCCTGAACTCTAGTACATATCACTTCAGCATCAAGAACAACATTGAGCTACTATACTAGCCACTGAGGCTCGAATTGGTCACTTCCCTGGGCCTCTGTCCCCTCCTACCTTTTGGCCCATAAGTCTTCATTATCTTGTTAGCTTTACTTTTAAAAATATACCTTAGTTAATTTTTTAGATAGAGATGAAGGGAGAGAGAGATAGAAACATTGATGTGAGAGAGAAACATTGATTGTCTGCCTCCTGCATGCCTCCTCACTGGGGATTGAGCCCGCAACCCGGGCATGTGCCTTAACCGGGAATCAAACTGGGACCTCTCAGCCCATGGGACGATGCTCAGTCCACTGAGCCACTCTGGCTGGGCATCTTGTTAGCTTTTTGAAGCCTTCAAACACATATTTTAAAAATTTGGTCCTGTTTTTCTAATTATTATCACCAGGAAGGGGGTCAGAGTTACCCAATTTGTCATTATCAGAAGCCTTGTGATTAATTTTTAAGATAACAAAGTTAAAATAGTAGTGTTGACAAAAAATAAATAAAAAGATGGCAGCAGGCAGGACCAGGGCAAGGGTGAATGTGTGAGAGTGTAAGCAAGTGTGAGAGAGAGTGTGAGTGAATGTGAGGGTGGACAAGCAACCTCAAGCAGTGCAGAAATGTGGGGCAGAGGGTTCCTGTGCTGTGAAAGGGGAGCAGCTGGCTACTGTGGTAAGCAGCTTTTCAGGGCACTTCTCCCTGTGCAGCTGGGAGGCCCCACCATTTTGGAAGATCCCTGGTCTTCTCTGGGAAGAGGCAGCAGGGAGCAGCTAGGGCTGAGTGAACTGAGTTCACCAGTGCGCCTTGCACCATCACACCAGTGGACCCTGCTGTGTCAACTAGGACTAGTGAACAATAGTAGCAGCACTATGGAGGTGCCTACTGCAGTAGCTGCACCCAGCCGGGAGCTGAACACCATCCCCTACAGCAGCAGCCTGATCAGAGCCAGCACCATCCCCCATGGCAGCAGCCTAATCAGAGTTGAGCACCACCCCCAGCAGCAGTAGCTTGGGAGCCCAGCACCTTCTCCCACAGCAGCAGTGATTGGGCAGGAGTGGAGCCCTTACCCCAATAGCAGCTGAGGCTCAGAAGCCAAGATACACCCCCAGCAGCAGAGGCTCAGAAGCAGACATCCATCCCCAGGCAGCAGCAGTACAGATTGGCAGCTGAGACCCATCCCAAGTAGCATCAGCAGAGGCTAATCAGGAGTGGTGCCCTTGTCCAAGCATCAGCAAGGCTTGGGCAGCCAAGACCCACCTCTGACAACTGCAGCAGAAGATTTGGTGTGGAGCCCCTCCCCCAGCAGCAGCAAAGCCCCTGGAGCTGATCATCTTCAACCCGCAACAGCAGTAGAGGATTGGGAGCTGAGAGCACCCCCTGGCAACAGCAGCAGCAGCAACAGCACAAACCAGGAGCTGACACTTGCCCCCAGAAGCATCAGCAGCAACTCATCTGGAGCTGATCCCCACCAGCTCCTGATGGGGAGCAGCGCACCCCAGCAGCACCCTAGTAGGACCCACACACCCCAGAAGAACAGCAAGACCCATGCATCCCAGAAGAACACCAGTGGGACCCACGCACCCCAGTAGCATCTACCACGGCAACCAATACCAGCCACCAGTTGTCAATCTTTCAGGACCCACAGTAGGCAAGAGGCATCACACACCAAAACAGTCTGAGAGGCACTGCAGCCTTATTTGATACACACCGACCTGCCTACAATTCCAACATCCTTAACAGGGCCTAGAACTGCCAGACTGCTAAAATGGTGAGACAAAGAAACAACACCCAAATGAAAGAAAAGGAGGGATCATCAGAAAAGGAACTATATAAAATGGAAGAAAGCAATTTGTCAGAGAAAGAATTCAAAGCAATGATTTTAAGGGTGCTCAAACGATTTAGTGAGAACTATAAGCAACTTAACAAGAATTATGAAGAGCTCAGTGGGAACTACATCAACTTAGAAAAAGAGGTAGAAGCTATGAGTAAAAATCAAGAAGAAATAAAGAATGACATAGCTGTTATGAAAAATACCTTAGAAGGAGTCAATAGAAGATTAGAAGGAGCTGAAGACTGAATCAGTGAGTTAGAAGACAAGGCAGAGAAAAACATCCAAATACAGCAGCAAATGGGAGGAAAATGAAAAAGCAGGAGGAAAGTTTAAGAGAGCTTTTGGACAAAACAAAACATAACAACATTTGTATCATAGGGGTACCAGAAGGAGAAGAATCAGAGAAAGAAATAGAGAACCTGCTTGAAAAAATAATGACAGAAAATTTCCCTAATTTGGTGAAGGAAAAAGTCACACAACTCCAGGAAACACAGAGAGTCCCAAGCAAGATGAACCCCAAAATACTCACAGCCAGACACATCATAATTAAAATGGCAAACATTAAAGACAAAGAAAGAATCTTAAAGGAAGCAAGAGAGAGACAGAAAGTTACCTACAAGGGAGCTCCCATTAGACTGTCAGTTGATTTCTCAGTAGAAACACTGCAGGCCAGAAGGGAGTGGCATGAAGTATACAAAGTAATGAAGGCAAGGGTCTGAATCCAAGACTATTCTATCCAGCAAGGCTTCAAAGACAAAAAAGGCTAAAGGAATTTACCACCACCAAACCAGCACTGCAAGAAATGCTAAAGGGACTGTTGTAAGAAGAAGAAGAAATAGCCCTGGCCGGTTTGGCTCAGCGGTTAGAGTGTCGGCCTGCGGTCTTGAGAGACCCGGGTTTGGTTCCCACTAAGGGCGCGTACCTCGGTTGCAGTTTGTCCCCGGCCCTGGTCGGTTGTGCGGGTGGCAGCCACTTGATGTGCTCCTTTCACATCGATGTTTCTCTCTCTCTCTCTCTGTTCCTCTCTCTCCCTTCCACTCTACCTGAACAAAAAATGGAAAAATGTCCTCCGGTGAGGATAAAAAAAAAAAGAAGAAGAAGAAGAAATAGAGAAAAACAGAGACATAAAATAAAAATGGCAACTAAATGCCCTGGTCGGCTTGGCTCAGCGGTTAGAGCATCAGCCTGTGGTTCAGAGAGACCCGGGTTCAGTTCCCACTAAGGGCACGTACCTTGGTTGCAGTTGGTCCCCGGCCCTGGTTGGGTTGTGTGGGTGGCAACCACTTGATGTATCTCTTTCACGTCGATGTTTCTCTCTCTCTCTCTCTCTCTCTCTTCCTCTCTCTTCCTCCCACTCTATATCTGAACAAAAAATGAAAAAATGTCCTCGGGTGAGGCTAAAAAAAAAAAAAGGCAACTAATAAGAATCTATCAATAATAACCTTAAATGTAAATGGATTAAATGCTCCAATCAAAAGACATAGGGTAGCTGACTGGATAAGAAAACTAGACCCATATATATGCTGTCTACGAGAGACCCACCTCACAACAAAAGACTCACACAGGATGAAAGTGAAGGGATAAAACATTGTTTTTCAAGCAAATGGAAATGAAAAAAAGCCGTTGTAGCAATACTCATATCTGATAAGATAGGCTTCAAAACGAGGGTCATAATTAGAGAGAAAGAAGGTCACTATATAATATTAAAAGGATCAACCCAACAAGAGGATGTTACCCTGGCAAACATATATGCACCAAATACAAGAGCACCAGAATATATTTAAAAACTCCTGGAGGACTTCAAGGGAGAGATCAATAGCAATACAATCATAGTGGGTGACTTTAAAACCCCACTCACACCAATGGATAGATCTTTTAGACTAAAAATGAACAAGGACACAGAGTCCTTAAATGATGATCTAGATAAGTTAGACTTTATTGATATTTACAGAACATTTCACCCCAAAGATGCAGAATATACATTCTTCTCAAGTGCATACAGGACATTCTCGAAAATAGACCACATGTTAGGACACAAAGTACGTCTCTACAAATTCAAGAAGATTGAGGATGTGAGGGCGATCTGGCTGTGACATCTATCACCCCATTGAACACCAGGGTTGATTCGGCTGATCTGGCTGGCTAGGCGGGAGTCCCCCTCTTCCCTCAGCAATCTATGTGTGTCCCTCCCAAAGCTGCATGCTCAGTTGAAGAGGACAATCTTCCCCCCAGAGGAAGACTGGTTTTTAGTCAAGGGTATATGAATAGCTGTGCTCCCCTGCTAGAACCTCCAAACAAAATCTTAAATTCAAGAAGACTAAAATCATATCAAGCATCTTCTCAGGTCACAATGGCATGAAACTAGAAATCAATTACAACAAAAACACACAAAATCATTCAAACACACAGATGCTAAATAGCATGTTATTAAACAACAAATGGGTTACCAAGGAGATCAAGGAAACAATTAAAAACTTCCTGGAAATCAATGAAAATGAACACACAACACACAAAATCTATGGGATGCAGTGAAAGCAGTCCTGAGAGGGAAGTTCATAGCACTACAGACCTACCTCAAGAAAAAATAAAAATTCCTAATTGACTTTCTAACCCTACAACTTAAAGAACTAGAAAGTAAACAAACAGAAAAGCCCAGAGCAAGTAGAAGAAAAGAAATAATAAAGGTCAGAGCATGAATAAACGACATAGAAACTAAAAAACAATTCAAAAGATCAATGAAACAAAGAGATGGCTCTTTGAAAAGATAAACAAGATTGATGGACCCTTAGCCAGACTCACAAAGAAACAAAAACAGAAACCCAAATACACAAAGTCAGAAACAAAAGAGGAGAAGTAATAACTGACATCACAGAAACAAAAAGGATCATAAAAAATGCTATGAACAATTATGTGCCAACAAATTGGACAATCTAGGCAAAATGGACAAATTTCTAGAAACACACAGTCTCCCAAAACTGAACAAGAAAGAGATAGAAAATTTCAACTAAGGAAATTGAAGATATAATCAAGAGAATCCCAGCAAACAAAGGCCAAGGCTCAGAGAGCTTCAGAGGGGAGCTTTACAGAACATTTAAAGAAGATCTAAAACCCATTTTCCTCAAACTATTTCACGAAATCCAAGAAGATGGAAAACTTCCAAACTCATTTTATGATGCCAGCATAATTATAATTCCAAAACTGGATGAAGACACTACAAATAAAGAATACTACAGGCCAATATCCCTGATGAACGCAGATGCCAAATTCCTTAACAAAATATTAGCAAATCAGGTCCAGCAATATATCAAAAAAATTATTCATCATGACCAAGTGGGATTCATCTCAGGGATGCAAGGATGCAATATTCACAAATCAATAAATGTGATACACCACATAATCAAAATGAAAGACAAAAACTGTATGATCTTATCAGTAGATGCTGAAGAAGCATTCCACAAAATCCATCACCTATTTCTGATAGAAACGCTCAGCAATGCTCAAATAAAGGAATCATGTCTTGATATAATAAAGGCCATATATGAAAAACCTACCACCAAAACATCATACTCAATGGGCAAAAACTAAAAGCATTTCCCTTAAGAACAGGAACAAGACAGAGATGCCAACTTTTGCCACTATTATTTAACATAGTACTGGAAGTCTTAGCCACAATAATTAGACATGAAGAAAGAATAAAAGGGATCCAAATTGGAAAGGAGGAAGTAAAACTGTCATTATACGCAGATGATATAATATTGTACCAAAAAAACCCTAAAGACTCCATCAAAAATCTACTACATGTAATAAATAAATTTGGCAAAGTAGCAGGATACAAAAGTAACATCAAGAAATAGACGGCATTCTTTTTTTTTTTTAATCCTCACCCGAGGACATTTTTCCATTTTTTGCACAGATAGAGTGGGAGGGAGAGAGAGGAAGAGAGAGGGAGAGAGAAACATCGATGTGAAAGAGACACATCGAGTGGCTGCCAACCGCACGACCAACCAGGGCCGGGGACAAACTGCAACCGAGGTACATGCCCTGAGCGGGAACTGAACCCGGGTCTCTCCGGACCGCAGGCTGATGCTCTAACCGCTGAGCTAAACCGGCCAGGGCTAGACGGCATTCTTATACATCAATGATGAACTCACAGAAAGAGAAACTAAAAAAAAAAAATCTTATTTACCATTGCAGCAAAAAAATTAAGATACCCAGGAATAAACTTAACCAAAAAAGTAAGGGACCTCTTCGCAGAAAACAACAGGTCATTGGAAAAAGGAATAGAGGAAGATATGAAAAAGTGGGAACATATACCTTGTTGATAGATTGGAAGAATTAACTTCATTTAAATGTCCATACTACCCAAAGCAATCTATAGATTCAATGCAATCCCCATTATATACCACTGACATATTTCACAGAACTAGACCAAATACTCCAAAAATTTATATGAAACCTAAAAAGACCCCGAATAGCCACAACAATCTTGAAAAAGAACAACAAAGTAGGAGGGATCACAATACCGGATATCAGGTTATGCTACGAAGCCACTGTAATCAAAACAGCCTGGTACTGTCACAAGAATAGGCATATAGATCAATGGAACACAACAGAGAACCCAGAAATGGACCCAAGACATTATGCTCAATATTTGACTAAGGTGGCAAGAGCATGCAGTGGAGTAAAGACAGCCTCTTCAATAAATGGTGTTGGGAAAATTGGACAGCTACATGCAAAAAAAAAAAAAAAGAGAAGAAGCTACGACCAATTTACACTATACACAAGAATAAACTAAAAATGGATAAAAGACTGACTTCCGGTCAAGATGGCAGCCTAGGTAAATGCGGTATCGCATCCTCCCACAGCCATATCAAAGTTACAACTAAACTACAGAACAACCATCATTCAAAACCACCTGAAATCAAGCTGAATGGAAGTCCTACAACCATGAAATTAAAAAATGAGCCACATTGAAACAGGTAGGAGGGGCGGAGGCGGAGGGGCTGGTTCAACACCCACGTGTGGCGAATAAAAATCAGGAGGATTCCTCGTCAGGGAAGGTCCTCCTTGAGGACTGAGGTGTCCCCGTCCCACACCAGGCACCCCGCTCAGGGTGCCAGTACCAGAAAGAGAAGTCCCTATAACTTCTGGCTGGAAAAACCAGCAGGAACTGAGACTCAGGGAGGCTGAGGCGGCTGGAGCCCCAGGCAGCTCCCTAAAGGGCCTGCGCAGGGACTTATCGGACTCTCTCCCTCTAAGCTTGGAGGGGAGACAGCTCGAGGCGCGCTAGAGACAAACAGGGAAGAACTGAGCTGTTTGGCATTGGAGCGAGGCCTGGAGAGGGGGCTTTCTCCAGGACAAACGTGCTGCCAGAGGCCTTTGTTCCTTTGGTGAGCCCTTCCCTGGGATGGCAGACAGTCACCATATCTGGGACTCCAGCAACCTGGCTCACACTGGTTGCCTCACCCTGGGATTCCCTGAGGCCCCGCCCCACCCAACTTTCAGGCCCACCCAAGCTGTTGCCAGTTGGTTAACTATAGGATTGTCCTGTCTTGGATCCTGCTTCAGGTTTTCCTAAATTCTTTCAAACAAGCAGCATCTGGTCTCAGCTAGCACCATACCTCTTGTTAAGTAATACATAGAAACAAACACAGGGAGGCAGCCAAAATGAGAAGACAAAGAAACAGGTCCCAAATGAAAAAAACAGAAGGAAACCCCAGGAAAAGAACTAAGCGAAATGGAGATAAGCAACCTAACAGATGCTTAGTTCAAAATACTGCTTACAAGGATGCTCAATTAACTTAGTGAGAACCTCAACAAACTTAGTGAGGGTCTCAAGAGCATAAAAAAGGACCACTCAGAAATGAAGGATGTGCAGTCAGAAATGAAGGAGGCATTAACTGAAATAAAAAATAATTTCCACAGATTCAATAGTAGAGTAGGTAAAGCCAAGAAACAAACCATCGATTTGGAATATAAGGAAGCAAAAAACACCCAATTAAAACAGCAAAAAAAGAAAAAAAAATGAGGATAGTGTAAGGAACCTCTGGGACAACTTCAAGCGTGCCAACATTCGCATCTTGGGGGTGCCAGAAGGAGGAGAGAGAGAACAAGAAATCGAAAACCTGTTTGAAACAATAATGGCAGAAAACTTTCCTGACTTGGTGAAGGAAACAGACATACACGTCCAGGAAGTACAGAGAGTCCCAAACAAGATGAACCCCAAGAGGCCCGCACCAAGACACATCATCATCAAAATGCAAAATGTTCAAGACAAAGAGAGAATCTTAAAAGCAGCAAGAGAAAAGCAGTTAGTTACCTACAAGGGCGTTCCCATAAGGCTGTCAGCTTATTTTTCAAAAGAAACTTTGCAGGCCAGAAGGGAGTGGCAAGAAATATTCAGAGTGATGAAAAGCAAAACCTACAACGAAGATTACTCTATCCTGCAAAGCTGTCATTTAGAATCGATGGCCATATAGAGAGTTTTTCAGACAAGAAAAAGTTAAAGGAGTTCATCACCACCAAACCATTATTATATGAAATGATGAAGGGTCTTTTTAAAAAAAGTAATTAACGTTTGTTACAGATATTTCTCCTTTTCCCCCCACAGATCCCCCCCCCCCTCCCCAACCTGTCCCCAGCTTTGTTTTCCATGTCCATTGTTCACGCATACATGCATATAAGTTCTGTGGTTTATCTCTCTCCCACCACCCAATTTTCTGGGAATTGTCTGTCTGTACCCCACTTCCATGTCTCTGGGACTACCCAATTCCTCAGACTGGTATGTTCATTATATTCTACAAATAAGTGAGATCATATGATACTTGTCTTTCTCTGTTTGGCTTGTTTCGCTTAGGATAATACTCTCCAGGTCCCTCCATGTCGTCTCAAAGGATAAGAGCTCTTTCTTTCTTACAGCTGCATAGTATTTCATTGTGTATATGTACTTTTTGTATCCACTTGTCTACTGATGGACATTTGGGCTGTTTCCAAATCTTAGCTATTTAAATAGTGCTGCTACAAACATAGGAGTACATATATTCTTTCTGATTGGTGTTTGGGGCTTCTTAGGGTATATTCCTAGAAGTGGGATCACTGGGTCAAATGGAAGCTCAATTTTTAATTTTTTGAGGTAACACCATATTGTTTTCTATAGTGGCTGCACCAGTCTGCATTTCCACCAGCAGTGTACTAGAATCCCCTTTTCTCCACACCCTTGCCAACACTTGTTGTTTGATGATTGGTTGATGGCGGCTATTCTGACAGGTGTGAGGTGATACGTCGTTGTTGTTTTAATTTGCATCTCTCTGATGATTAGTGATGTTGAGCATTCCTTCATATGTGTATTGGCCATTTGGATGTCCTGTTTGGAGAGGTGTCTATTTAGTTCTTCTGCCCATTTTCTAATTGGGTTCTTTGTCTTCTTTTTGTTGAGTTGTATGAGCACTCTCTATATATTGGAAATTAACCCCTTATCTGATATATCATTGGCAATGATGGTCTCCCATACAGTGTGTTGCCTTTCCATTTTGATGATTGCATCTTTTGCTGTGCAGAAGCTTTTGAGTTTGATGTAGTCCCATGTGTTCATTTTTCCTTTGTTTCTATTGCCTTAGGTGATGTATCAGTGAAAATTCTGCTGCGTATGATGTCTGAAATTTTTTGCCTACATATTTTTCTAGAATTTTTATGGATTCATGAGTCACATTTAAGTCTTTTATCCATTTTGGGTTTATTCTTGTGTATGGTGTAAGTTGATGGTCTAGTTTCATTTTTTTGCATGTAGCTTTCCAATTTTCCCAACACCATTTATTAAAGAGGCTTTCTTTACTCCACTTTGCTCTTGCCCCTTTTGTCAAATATTAATTGAGCATATTGCGTTGGGTTCATTTCTGGGTTCTCTGTACTGTTCCACTGGTCTATATGCCTGTTCTTGTGCCAGTACCAGGTTGTTTTGATTACAGTGGCTTTGTAGTATTACCTGAAATCTGGTAATGTGATCCCTCCAATTTTGTTCTTCTTTTTCAAGATTGCTGTGGCTATTTGAGGTATTTTTCAGTTCCATATGAACTTTTGAAGTATTTGTTCTAGTTCTGTGAAGTATGTCATTGGTATTTTGATAGGGATTGCATTGAATCTTTAGATTGCTTTGGGTAGTATGGACATTTAAGTAATATTAGTTCTTCCAATCCATGAACAAGGTATGTACTTCCCCTTTTTTGTCTTCCTCTATTTCTTTTTTCAATGACCTGTAGTTTTCTGTGAATAGGTCCTTTATTTCTTTGGTTAAGTTTATTCCTAGGTATTTCAATTCTTTTGCTGTGATGGTAAATGGGATTGTTTTATTAGTTTCTCTTTCTGTGAGTTCATCATTGGTGTATAAGAATGCCATAGATTTCTTGACATTAATTTTGTATCCTACTACTTTGCCAAATTCTTTTATTAAGTCTAGTAAATTTTTGATGGAGTCTTTGGGGTTTTCTACATATGGTGTCATGTCATCTGTGAATAATGACAGTTTCATTTCCTCCTTTCCAATTTGGATCCTTTTTATTTTTTCTTCCTGTCTGATTGCTGTGGCTAAGACTTTCAGTACTATGTTAAATAAGAGTGGTGAGAGTGGGCATCCTTTTCTTGTTCCTGTTCTTAAAGGAAATGCTTTTAGTTTTTGCCCATTGAGTATGATGTTTGCTGTAGGTCTTTCATATATGGCCTTCATTATGTTTATATATGATCCCAATGAAGGGTTTTTTTTAAGAAAAAGATAAAATATATGAACAAACAAAATGGCAATGAATACATATCTATTGACAATTGAATCTACGAACAAAATCAACAGGCAGAACGGAAACATTCTCACAGATACAGAGAACATTTTGTTGGTTGCCAGATTGGACGGGGGTTGGGGAATGGGTGAAACAGGTGAAGGGATTAAGAAGTACAAATTTGTTGCTAGACTGACAAACCTCAAAGGGAAAGGGTTTGCGGGGTGGTAAGAAATAAACCAAAGAACTTATATGCATAACCAATGGACACAGACAACAGTGTGGGAAATGGCAGGAGGGAGGTGGGAAGAGGGGAGGAGGAAGGGGATCAAAGGGGGGAAAAATGAGGAACATCTGTAATACATTCAACAATAAAGATTTAAAAAAAAGAAAAAAATGGATAAAAGACTTAAATGTAACTCATGAATCCATAAAAATCCTAGAAGAAAATGTAGGCAACAAAATTTCAGACATCACATGCAGCAGAATTTTCACTGATACAATGCCTAAGGCAAGAGAAACATAGGAAAAATGAACACATGGGACTACATCAAATTATAAAGCTTCTGCAGAGCAAAAGAAACAGCCATCAAAATGGAAAGGGAACTACTATATGGGTCAGCATAATTGTCAGCAGTACATCAGATAAGGAGTTAAGTTCCAAAAATATAGAGTACTCATACAAGTCAACAAAAGAAAGACAAAGAACCGCCCTGGCCGGTTTGGCTCAGTGGTTAGAGCATCGGCCTGTGGTCCGGAGAGACCCGGGTTCAGTTCCCGCTAAGGGCATGTACCTCGGTTGCAGTTTGTCCCCGGCCCTGGTTGGTTGTGCGGGTGGCGACCACTCGATGTGTCCCTTTCACATCGATGTTTCTCTCTCTCTTCCTCTCTCTCCCTCCCACTCTACCTAAACAAAAAATGGAAAAATGTCCTCGGTTGAGGATGATAAAAAAAAAAAGAAAGACAAAGAACCTAATTTAAAAATGGGCGGAGGACCTAAATAGACACCTCTCCAAACATGACATACAAATAAATGACTGAGAGACATATGAAAAAAATGCTCAACATCACTAATAGTCAGAGAGATGCAAATTAAAACAACTATGAGGTATCACCTCACATCTGCCAGAATGGCTGCTATCAGCAAATCATCAAACAACAAGTGCTGGCAAGGGTGTGGAGAAAAGGGGACCCTAGTATACTGCTTGTGGGAATGCAGACTGGTGCAGCCTCTATGGAAAACAATATGGTGTTACCTCAAAGAATTAAAAATTAAACTGCCATTTGACCCAGTGATCCCACTTATAGGAATATACCTTAAGAAGCCCCAAACACCAATCAGAAAGAATATATGTACCCTTATGTTCATAGCAGCACTATTTATAATCACTAAGATCTGGAAACAGCCCAAGTATCTATCAATAGATGAGTGGATAAAAAAGCTGTGGTACATATACACAATGGAATACTATGCAGCCATGAGAAAGAAAGATCTCTTATCCTTTGAGATGATATGGAGGGACCTGGAGAAACAAGCGAAACAAGCCAGGCAGAGAAAGACAAATATCACATGATCTCACTTATTTGTGGAATATAATGAACAAAACAAGCTGATGAACAAAATAGACCCAGAGACATAGAAGTAGGGTACAGACTGAAAAACCGCAGAAGAGGGTGACGGAGGTGAGGGAGGAGATAAACCACAGAACTTACATGCATGTATGCATAACCATGGTTCTGGACAACAATACTGGGGTGAGAGGCAGAATCGGGAGGAGGGTGTCAATGGGAAGAAAAGGAGAAACATCTGTAACAAAAATAAATTAATAACAAAACCAAATGAATGTATGTACAAAAAATTTAAAATAGCTGGAAGACTCGGGAAACTTTATGCTTATTTAAAAAAAAAGAAAAGAAAAACATTCAACAAGCTGACCTGTTGACCTGTACTTATTTTACTTGTAAGAATTATCAGAGGAAATTTAAATAGGTATGCTACTTATCAAGTCTTATTGCAGTTTTCTATTTTTATGTTTTGGTCTTAAAAAGCATTGGTATGAAATCTGTTTTCTAGAACTATCTCCAATTATTTAAGAAAAATAAATGATTTTCTCATACAAAAAATAAAAAATTAAATTAATAGTAAATGTTTCATAGCCATGAGAGGCTTATATTGGTTATAACTGTTCAACCAGGCTATGCATACCAAAAGATGATAGAGAGTGGCCATGAATTCTGCATGAATCCTGGAATGAGCCTGTGCAGGTTCTTCTGCTTTTTCTCTGAATATTGTTTTGGTCATGAACATTGAAGCTGATTTGATAAACTTCTTGACCATATTATAATCGAGTATAATATGTGAAGAGTATACCTTTTGACTATGTCTCTGTGGTTCAGTTTCTTTTATTTATTTATTTATTTATTTTTTAATCCTCACTTGAGAACACTTTTTGCATTCATAGAGTGAGAGGAAGAGAGGGAGAGAGGGAGGAAGAGAGAGAGAGAGAAACATCGATGTGAGAGAGACACATCGACTGGTTGTCACCTACACAACCCCAACTAGGGCGGGGGACAAACTGCAACCGAGGTACATGCCCTTAGCAGGAACTGAACCCAGGTTTCTCTGGACTGCAGGCTGACACTTTAACCACGGAGCAAAATTGGCCAGGGTTGTGGTTTGGTTTCTTCATATGCCTTTCATTGAATCCACTGTATACAGACCATAACCTCTGTTATTATACTTTCCTCACTGCCTGACAACAGCAAGTTGATAGTGAGCTTCTTGCCAGTGAGAATCACTGGGCCTAGCACAATTGTTGGCACATATGAGGCATTCAAAAATTGTTTCATTGAATTGGTTACAATATTTGAAGTAGGGACTCCAAGAAGAAGGTAAAGTATGAGAGGTACATAATAAGTTCAGGTTTAAAATATGTTTTTTAAATTAAATTTTTTCCCCTTAATTGATTTTTAGAGAGAGGGGAAGTGAGAGGGAGAGAGAGATAGAAACCTCGATGAGAGAGAACATTGATTGGCTGCCTCCTGCTTGCCTCCCACTGGGGATCGGGACCACAACCTGGCCACTGAGCCACACTGGCCGACTAAAATATGTTTTTTTATTGATTTTTTTTTTTTTTTTTAGAGAGAGAGATAAGAAGGGAGAGAGATAGAAACATTGATATCACAGATACATCAATCAGCAGCCTCCCGCACACCCCCTACTGGAGATTCAACCTGCAACCTGGGCATATGCCCCGATAGGGAATTGAACAGGGACCTCTCAGTTCACGGGACAATGCTCAATCCACTGAGCCATACCAGCTGGGCTAATAAGTTTAAGTTTAAAATGAAAGATGTCTCAGTGAAGCTGCCTAAAAGGCATGTGTATGCAGGTCTGAAGCATAGGACTGTAGTAGGGCTGGAGATGTGGCTACTTACCGGACATCAGCAAACAAAAGATAGTGGGAGTCAGAGTAATGAATGAGATCAGGTGGGAACTGTGTGTGTAGAATGAGAAGAAGAGGGGCTGCTGTTTAGTCCTGAGGAGCACCAAAATCTAATGGGCTAGATGAGGATCTACCACAGGAACCTGAAAAAAGTGTTAGTGACAGAGAAGAGACAGAGGAGAGTGAAAGCCATAGAATAAACCAAGGAAGGCTGGAATTTGACAGAAGGAAAGGTCAACATTATGAAATGCTGCAGAAAAACAAAGAAGGCAGGACTGAGAATCAGAAGTAGCTTCAATCAGAGTAAGTGCAGTGGGAAGGAGCTCAGGAGAACAGATTCCAGTCTACAGGGAGGGAGCATCCATGGACTATGGCTGTCCATTTGACGTCCTGGGTAGCCATAGATATGTGCCACTCACTTCCCCAGGAAGCACAAGGAAAGGAGAGGGGGCGGGGGGGGGGGTTGAATGTGTGTGTGTGGACAGCCAATGGCTTTGGGGGTCTGTTGAGTTTTGGGTGCCTGTGGGACATTCAAAAGGTAATGTTGTACTAGTAAGCAGCTCAAATTCATGATCTGGACTCAGAAATGAGGTCTAGGATGGGAGTCACAGATAAACCTGATACATGGAGTTTTCAAAGATTATGACCATTCCAATTTCCTTTCCTCAGCCCTGTATTTTCAGTGCCCCTCTCTTCTGAACACAGCTACCCCATCCCCAGAGTAGTGCCTCCCTTGTCCCAGGTCACAACCTACCTTCTCCAAGAAAGAGCTGATGCTGAGGCCCTTGACAAAGACGTCCCCGGAGGTGAGAGGCTCTTTCCCAGTCAGTAATTTAAAAATGGAACTTTTCCCAGCTCCATTGAGGCCAAGAAGGCCAAAGCAGTCCTCTTCCTGGACAGTGAAGGAGATCTTGTTCACAGCCAGTGGGGGTACCTTCTTGGCATAGACCTGAGATATCCAAGACAGAAGATGCCCACTGAGGAGGCCTGAGATCAGCAGTCCAAAGCCACCTGTGCTCATCACACATGGTTCTGGGACAGGTCCATATTGTCCTTGGACCCAGGAGCACTGTTCATGAGGTTTTTGTTTTTAAAAATATTTTATTTCTTGCCCTGGCCAGTTTTGTTCAGCGGTTAGAGCGTTGGCCTGAAGTCTGGAGAGACTCGGGTTCGGTTCCCGCTAAGGGCACGTACCTTGGTTGCAGTTTGTCCCTGGCCCTGGTTGGGTCGTGTGGGTGGCGACCATTCGATGTGTCCCTTTCACATTAATGTTTCTCTCTCTCTCTCCCCCTCCCTCTCTATCTGTCAGTACCGCAGGCCGACGCTCCAACCGCTGCACCAAACCGGCCAGGGCCCTCCCTCTCTATCTGAACAAAATATCAAAAAATGTCCTCGGGTGAGGATAAAAAAAATTTTATTTCTTTATTGATTTGAGAGAGAGAGAGAGAGAGAGAGAGAAACATCGATGAGAGAGAACACTGACTGGCTGTCTCCCACATGCCCCCACTGGGAACTTGGCCCACAACCCGGACATGTGCCCTGACTGGGACCAAACTAGCAACCTCCTGGTACATGGGTCGACTCTCAAGCACAGCCACACCGGCCAGGCTGGTTCATGAGGTTTTCTGTTCTCTGTCCCTGCAAACTGAAAATCTAACTCTCAAGATAAGCCTCTTTCCTTTTGTCCTTAAAACAAACCAAACCCCTTTGATGTTTCCTGAAGTTTTTTTTTTTTTTTAACAACTGATAACTATAGAGAAACAAAGTCTAAGACTAACAGACTTGGGGAAAATGTCCCCAAATTCCTGGATGTTTGAAGGTCTCTCAGTAAGATTCTGGCTGGGGCTCTCAAGGAGACTTAACCAGGCTTACTTTGAGCTTTTGGAGTCTTCCCCTCACCTTCATTCCTCTACAAACAGTCTTCAAGATTCAGGAGTGATTGATACTGTCATGTCCAACCTTTGAGGCTTCCTTGCTACTTGGGGTTCATGGCTCTGGTGCCCCTCTTATTCCAGGCCCTCCTGTCTTACAGGGGACCCCAAAAGAGATAAGAGGGCTGAGGCACTAACCTCTGTCTTTGGGTGCACAAATGAACCTCCCTCTGAGTCTGCCTCCACTCAAACCCACTTGAGTCCTTTGCCAGTACTTTCAGCCTGCACAGAGAGCCTGAAGCCCTTTGAGGCTGCTTGCTCAAGCAAAAGGCCCACAAGAGTAATGCTCTTTGCTCTTTAAGGTGCATCTGAAATTACCTTTGACACTTCTTTAAGAACCAGTGGGTTTTTCTCACACAATTTTTTCAGATTAGTCTTGATCCTTCTTGCCTCCTCTTCCACATCTTGGTCTCCAGGAACTGACACCATGCTTTGTGACACCACCTGCTTTCCAGAGACAAGGATGGAGGGTATAACTGCTTTTGCGAGGTTAAGAGGTAGAGATCGAGAGAACTACAGGCACTAGGTCTTCTCTGGAATGGCCCCGGCTGATCTTGGTTCTCACACACACACAACCACCCCTCAGGGGCCACTGCAAGTATTCAAGACTGACCACTATTGACATGACCATGATATGGTGGACACGAAAACTTAACATGGCATTGGCTTTTGAGGAAAATCATAAGACTTGAAGTTCGGGAATGTCAAAATATAACTAATCTCATTTTCTACAGCGTTTCCTTAGCCAGGGCAGGGGTTGGGGTGGCTTTGCCTCTGGAAGATATGCAGACCCGGAGCTGACAGAACAGACCTTTTTCCTATTTGGCTCCTGGGAAAATGTGTTCTAGAAAGGTGAGTGGTTTTAGGAAGCCTAGGGTCGTGTTTTTACTCAGCTAACCAGGGTCACAAGGGCTAAGCCAACCGTCTCCCTCCCACTTCTGCCAGGTTCCAGCAGGTCCCAGACATAGGCAATTACCTCACTGCCCTGAGGGTGGATTAACCAGTCTCTAGGCTCCCTCTGATGCTGAGAATCAAGACCATTACAGACCACAGGAAGAACGCTATGAAGACAGACCTGTGATGTGTCTTTAGAGAATTATACTCTGACTCACTCACCAATTTTCGCTTCCTCCAGAAGTCCGAAAAACTGGCTTTCAGTTGCCACAAGGCATTGGTTTCAATGAAGAAAAGCAGTTCGATGTACACCAGTCCTGAGATGGCAAGTGCTGTCAGATACTTCCCCATCCCTAGAGACTTCCAGGCATAGATGTTCCTTTGGAGCTGATACCCCTGTACTAAAACAGTATAAACAGATCTTATCAAACTTGGGGGTGATTTTTCCAAGCTTTTCCTCACCTTCTACATATAATAAGTAAAATTTTAGCATAACAAATATCATTTAAAAGAAGAATACTTGTCATCAATGCTATTACATCATCCCAGCAGATGGTAAACATGAGTAATATTTTGTTTTCTTTGCTGGATCAATGTTCTATAACATAATGCAGTAAGGTAAAAGACTTCTCTCTGTCCATGACAGTTATTTGAAATGAAAAAAAAAAAATGTATGTTTGGTTCTTCTATCAATCATTAATCACCCTGCAACTTTAACTGACCATGCATGTAAAAACACTCAGGAGCCTCTATTTCTCTTTTTAATCTGACCTGCTTTAATTTTTTAAAAATACATGTATTAGCCCTGGCCGGTTTGGTTCAGCGGTTAGAGCGTCGGCCTGCGGTCCAGAGAGACCCGGGTTCGGTTCCCGCTAAGGGCACGTACCTCGGTTGCAGTTTGTCCCCGGCCCTGGTTGGTTGTGCGGGTGGCAGCCACTCGATGTGTCCCTTCACGTCGATGTTTCTCTCTCTCTCTGTTCCTCTCTCTCCCTCCCACTCTACCTGAACAAAAAATGGAAAAAAATGTCCTTGGGTGAGGATAAAAAAAAAAAAATACATGTATTTAAAAATTATACAGTAAATATACATACTCACTAGAAAAAAGAGACATGTATGAGGTAGAAAGTAAAGGTACTTGTTCATTCCCCAAAACTATTGGTATAATTTTGTGTATAATCCTTTCATACTTTCTAGATAAAATCTTAAAAAATACATGTGGACTGATACTATGCATTGTCTTCACTAACTTGTGCGTTTCATGTAATAATATGAAATGAACATTGACCATATCAGGACATATAGATCAAAAAAGTAAAGATTTCTGGCAAAGGTAAATACATGGACAATTATAAAAGTCGTATCATTATAATTTTGGTTTGTAACTCCACTTCTTTTTTTCTACATAATTTAAGAAACTAATGTGTAAAAAGTTATTGGTCTATATTTCTGGATACACAATATGTAAAGATGTATTGTGACATCAATAATTGAATGGGAGTAGGGATGGGGCTGTATAGGAGCAGCTTTTGTATGTTATTGAAGTTAAGCTGCTATAAATTCAAATTAGAGTGTTATAACTTGAGGATGCTAATTATATATAATTACCATGGTAATCACAAAGAAAATAGCTATAAAATATACACAAAAGGAAATGAGAAAGACATTAAAATATTTCATATGAAGTAGCTAGAATAGTCAAATTCATAGAGATGGAATGGCAGTTGCCAGGGGCTGGATGAATGGATACAGGGTTTCAGTTTTGCAAGCAAGAAAAAAAGGTTCTAGACATGGACACAGACAATAGTGTGGGGAAGACCTGGGGTGGGGCAGCAGTTGCATGAAGGGGAGCAAAAGGGGGGAAATAGGGGACATCTGTGATACTGACAACACCACCACCAACAAAAAGAAATATTGATTGAAAAAGAAAAAGAGTTCTGGAGATGGATAGTGGTGATGATTGAACAATAATGTGAATGTTGTTAATACTATTGAACTATACACATAAAAATGGTTAGAATGGCCCTGGCCGGTTTGGCTCAGCGGTTAGAGTATCAGCCTGCAGTCCCGAGAGACCCGGGTTTGGTTCCCGCTAAGGGCATGTACCTTGGTTGCAGTTTGTCCCCGGCCCTGGTTGGTCGTGTGGGTGGCAGCCACTCGATGTGTCCCTTTCATATCGATGTTTCTCTCTCTCTCTCTCTTCCTCTCTCTCCCTCCCACTCTACCTGAACAAAAAATGTCCTCAGGTGAGGAAAAAATAAAAATGGTTAGAATGGGCTCTGGCCGGCATGGCATGGTGGTTAGAGCATTAGCCCATGCACCAAAAGGTCACGGGTTTGATTCCCAGTCAAGGACATGTACCTGGGTGGCAGGTTCGATCCTTGCCCTGGTTGGGTCACATGTGGGAGGCAACCAATCAATGTGTTTCTCTTACATCAATGTTTCTCTCTCTCTCTCTCTCCTGCCTCCTTCCCTTGCACTTTCTAAAATCAATGGAGAAAATATCCTTGGGGGAGGATTAACAACAACAAAAATGGTTAAAATGGGAAACTTTATAGTATATATATACACACATATATATATATATACATTATATATATACTATATATAAATGTGTTATATATATATATTTTTTACACAGTGCTTCTTTTTGGGGCAATAAAAATGTGCTGGAATTAGATAGTGGTAATGGTTATACAAACTTATAAATATACCACTGAATTGCATACTTTAAAGTGTGAATTTTATGTGCATTATATCTCAATAAAAATGTAATTAACAAATTATATATTTGCAATACTCACCAACTTGATTGCACTCAATCTCGTTCAGGTTCTTGACACTGCAAAACTTTTGTAGTTCAAAGTTAAAATATAAGTTGGCGAAGGCCATCGCCAGGCAGTAGCCTGGAAACAGTAGAAATGTGTTATCCAAGGACTCTGAGATGCTTGTGTAGCCTAGATCTGTGAGGGGAATAGAAAATATTAATTCTACTTGCAGAAAGAGAAGGGTACATTCCTAGTATTTCTGGAAACCCACTGTGCCTGTTTTTCCTACATAAAGGATCTATTATTTATGTCTATCACTATATCTACCACTGTACTGTCATACAGGCCCCAGACCAGAAATCTGGTTCTCCCTGACTCTGTAATAACTTTATGTGCTGCTAAGTGCTATTTTTTAAATATTCACTGACAAAAAGGAGAAACAAAGGGATTGAAGCTTTAATTTCAGACTTCATGGCAATTTATACAACCAACTATAAACAAATGGGTAGTTCCAGGGAGAGAGCCTATGGACATAGGACCTACAGATCCCAAGGGGAGAGGCTGAACCAATGATAAAAAATGAACCTACTGCCCTGGCCAGTTTGGCTCAGCGGTTAGAGAGTCAGCCTGCGGTCCTGAGAGACCCGGGTTCGGTTCCCGCTAAGGGCATGTACCTCGGTTGCAGTTTGTCCCCGGCCCTGGTTGGTCGTGCGGGTGGCAGCCACTCGATGTGTCCCTTTCACATCGATGTTTCTCTCTCACTTCCTCTCTCCCCCTCCCACTCTACCTGAACAAAATATGGGAAAATGTCCTCAGGTGAGGATAAAAAAAAAAAAAAAAAAATGAACCTACTCTTAGGACTTGGATGTAGAGCAGTACAGCTTTTGGGTACCAATCTGTGAAATTCCTGTCAGTGAAAGCCACTGTGGTATATGATGAGTCGAACTTGGATATGAGGTGTCCTAACTAGTATTTCTGGGCCAGGACTCAGAAACTGCAACAGAACCAGGGTCCACTCATGGGTCATGAAGCACAATTTGGGGCAGAACTCAGAAGTCATGGTGCTCCACATCCTCCCTGAGATCCTGGCCCCAAGGCCTGAGGGTTGTGGCTCTGGTGACCAGATATTGAGGTATATCTGAGGAGGTGGTACCTCGGTAGGATAGCCGCAAAGTTGCCAGATACAACACAGGGAAGAAGGCACAGTGGGGTATACTCTCCTAATTTTCCCTCTTTATAATTCTAAATTTGGAAATCTAGCTTGGAAGCTGAGGTAGAGGGGAAAAGGGAAAACTATCAGAATATCAGTAGTGGCAGCTCCTATGTGAGGTAGAGAGAAAGACAACCACTAAACAAGGCTTATGAACCCAGCCTAGGAATTAAGTCAGTCATGGATTTTTCCCAAATCCACTCCTGCTCAGTGACCTCTAAACCCCTAAGAGAGGAGTGGTGAAAATCTGAGAGTGGACAACCCATTCTCTCCCAGCTCCCCCTAACCTGATTCAGAGAAAGTGTTCCAAACAATATATCTAATGCAGGAAGATATTCATTGCTCCCTGCGTATTTCCCTTTCTTCTTTCTCACTGGATCCTATTCCACAGTTGCTTTAAGACTGAAGACAGGTCACAATCATCAATATCTAGCCCTCCACATGAAGGTGTCTTTTCTTTGCCACACTCCTGTGTTGGGGTTCACCCTTTTTGCATCTTGTGTCTTCCTTCTTGTTTTACTCCTACACTTTGCTGATTAGCTTTCCAAATAAGTGATGTGATGGGTAAATTTTCTGTTTATCCATCTGAAATGATCTTTATTCTACCTTTGCACTTGCTTAACAAATTAAGTATAGAACTCATCTTCTAGGAAGTATCTGGGTTTATTTATTTATGAATTTGACTATTTTTAAAAATTTTTATTATTTTTAACTCATCTTTATTGTTGAATGTATTACAGATATTCCTCCCCCCCCCCATTGACCCCTCCTCCCCAATCCCGGCCCCCTCCTGCCTTCCGCACATTATTATTGATGTCCATTGCTTATAGATATATGCATAGAAGTTCTTAGGTTTATCTCTTCCTGCCCTCCCTCCCCTCTTCCCTTTGAGGTTCATCAGTATAACAACCAATTTGTACTTCTTAATTCCTTCATCTTTTTAACCCATCCTCTCAGCCTCTACTCATCTGGCAAACAACAAAAAATTCTCAGTATCTATGAGTCTGTTTCTGTTCTGCTTGCTCATTTTGTTTGTAGATTCAATTGTTGATAGATGTGTATTAATTGCCATTTTATTGTTCATATTTTTGTTCTCCTTCAAGAAGACCCTTCAACATTTCATATAATACTGGTTTGGTGGTGATTAACTCCTTTAGCTTTTTCTTTCCTGGGAAACTCTTGATATGTCCATCGATTCTAAATGATAGCTTTTCAGGATAGAGTAATCCTGGTTGTAGGTCATTGCTTTTCATCACCTTGAATATCTCTTGCCACTTCTTTCTGGCATGCAAAGTTTCTTTTAAGAAATCAGCTAACAGTCTTATGGGCGCTCCTTTGTAGATAACGAACTGCTTTTCTCTTGCTGCTTTTAAGATTCTCTCTTTGTCTTGAACCTTTGGCATTTTGATGATGATGTGTCTTGGGTGGTCCTCTTTGGGTTCATCTTGTTTGGGACTCTCTGTGATTCCTGGACTTGTATGTCTTTTTTCTTCACCAAGTTAGGGAAGTTTTCTGTCATCATTGTTTCAAATAGGTTTTCAATTTCTTGTTCTCTCTCTTCTTCTGGCACCCCTATGATGCAAATGTTGGCATGGTTGAAGTTGTCCCAGAGGCTTCTTACACTATCCTCATTTTTTTGGATTCTTTTTTCTTTTTACTCTTCTGATTGGGTGTTTTTTGCTTCCTTATATCCCAAATTGATGGTTTGCTTCTTGGCTTTACCCACTCTACTATTAATTCCCTGTAAATTGTTATTTATTTCAGTTAGTGCATCCTTCATTTCTGACTGATCTGTTTTTATGTTGTTGATGTTCTCACTAAGTTTCTTGGAGGTCTCCTTAAGTTCTTTGAAGGTCTCACAAAGTTCCTTGAGTGTCTCACCAAGTTCCTTGAGCAACCTTATAACCTGTTTTCTGAACTCTGTATCTGATTGATTGTTTATCTCCATTTTGTTTAGTTCTTTTCCTGGAGTTTTGTTCTTTTCTTTCATTTGGGACATGTTTCTTTGTCTCCTCATTTTGGCTGCTTCCCTGTGATTGTTTCTATGTATTATGTAGAGTTGCTATGTATCTTAGGCTTCGTAGGGTGGCCTATTGTAGTAGGTGTCCTGTAGGGTCTAGTGCCACAGCCTTACTGATCACCCCAGCTGGGCCCTTGAGGTACACCCCTAGTGTGGACTGTATACCCTTCTGCTGTAATTGAATCTTGATTGCTCTTGGCACATCAATGGGAGGGATTTACTCAGACTGATCAGCTGCAAGGACTGACTGTGCCCACTGACCACTGGCCTCTAACTACCTTGGAGGATCAACTGTGTAGGGGCCCACCACACAGAGCAAGACTTATTTCATCAGGGCTCTGGTTGGGTTTAATGGTGTGAGGTGTGTGTGTGCGTGTGTGTTTATAGAGAGTAAGGGAGAGAGAGAAAGAGAGAGAAACATTGATGTGAGAGAGACACAACCCACACAACCCTGATAGAGGCTGGGGAGCAAACATGAAACCCAGGTATGTGCCCTTGACAGGGAATCAAATTCTCGATTTTTTGGTCTGAGGGCCAATGCTCCAACCACTGAGCCAAACCAGCCAGGGCTGGTGTGGGTCTTTTTTGCATTCAGTATTGTACATTGATGGATCCCTTCAATCTTGAGGTTTGTTATTCTCAATTCTGGGAAATCTTGTTTTATTTCTTTGGTAATTTTCTCAACTCCATTTCCTCTGTTTTTTCTCTTTTCTTTTTTTAGTTTATTTTTGTTACAGATGTTTCTCCTTTTCACCCTATTGACACCCTCCTCCTGATCCTGCCCCCACCCCCAGCATTGTTGTCTATGTCCATTGGTTATGCATACATTCATATAAGTTCTTTGGTTTGTCTCTTCCCTCTCCCTGTCCCCCTCTTCTGAGGTTTGTCAGTCTGTACCCTGCTACTATGTCTCTTGGTCTATTTTGTTCATCAGCTCATTTTGTTCATTATATTCCATTAATAAGTGAGATCATGTGATATTTATCTTTTTCTGATTGGCTTATTTCACTTAGCATAATACTCTCCAGGTCCCTCCATATCGTCATCTGTATAGTATTCCATTGTGTATATGTACCAAAGCTTTTTTTTAATCCACTCATCTATTGATGGACACTTGGGCTGTTTCCAGATCTTAGCAATTATAAATAGTGCTGCTATGAACATAGGGGTACATATATTCTTTCTGATTGGTGTTTCAGGTTTCTTAGGATATATTCATAGAAGCGGGAATCACTGGATCAAATGGAAGCTCAATTTTTAATATTTTGAGGAAACACTGTATTGTTTTTCATAGTGGCTGCACCAGTCTGCATTTGCACAAGCAGTGTACTAGAGTCCCTTTTTCTCCACACCCTTGCCAGCACTTTTTGTTTGATGATTTGTTGATGGTAGCCATTCTGGCAGGTGTGAGGTGATACCTCATACTCATTTTAATTTGCATCTCTCTGATGATTAGTGACCTTGAACGTTTTTTTGTATATCTCTTGGCCATTTGTATGTCCTGTTTGGAGAGGTGTCTATTTAGGTTCTCTGCCCATTTTTAAATTAAATTCTTTGTCTTTCTTTTGTTGAGTTGTATGAGTACTTTATATATTTTGGAAATTAACTCCTTATCTGATGTATTGTTGGCAATTATGCTGTCTCATATAGTGGGTTCCATTTCCATTTTGAGTCTTGTTTCTTTTGCTGTGCCAAAGCTTTTTAGTTTGATGTAGTCCCATGTATTAATTTTTTCCTTTGTTTCTTTTGCCTTAGATGTTGTGTCAGTGAAAATTCTGCTGCGTGTGATGTCTGAAATTTTGTTGCTTACATATTTTTCTAGGGTTTTTATGGATTCATGAGTTACATTTAAGTCTTTTTTCCATTTTGAATTTATTCTTGTGCATGGTGTAAGTTGGTGGTCTAGCTTCATTTTTTTTGCATGTAGCTGTCCAATGTTCCCAACACCATTTATTGAAGAGGCTGTTTTTACTCCACTGCATACTCTTGCCACCTTTGTCAAATAGTAATTGAGCATGTCGTCTTGGGTCCATTTCTGGGTTCTCTGTTCTGTTCCACTGGTCTATCAGCCTGTTCTTGTGCCAGTATCAGGCAGTTTTGATTACAGTGGCTTTGTAGTATAACCTGATATGCGGTATTGTGATCCCTCCTACTTTGTTCTTCTTTTTCAAGATTGTTGTTACTATTTGGGGTCTTTTTGGTTCCATATAAACTTTTCAAGTAGTTGTTCTAGTTCCATGAAATATGCCGTTGGTATTTTAATGGGAATTGCATTGAATCTATAGATTGCTTTGGGTAGTATGAACATTTTAATAATGTTAATTCTTCCAATCCATGGACAAGGTATATGCTTCCACTTTTTTATGTCTTTCTCTATTTCTTTTTTTCAATGTCCTGTAGTGTTCTGCGGAGAGGTCCTTTACTTTTTTGGTTACATTTATTCCTAGATATCTTAATTTTTTTGCCACAATGGTAAATGAGATTTTTTTTTTTTTTTAGTTTCTCTTTCTGTGAGTTCATTATTGGTGCATTAAAATGCTGTTGATTTCTTGATGTTAATTTCATGTCCTGCTACTTTGCCAAATTTATTTATTAGCTCTAGTTGACATTTTTTTTTATTGTATTGATCCCAGAGAGAAAGGAAGGGAAAGGGAGAGAAAGAAGAGAGAGATAGAAACATCAATGAGAGAAAACATCAACCAGCCGCCTCCCACATGCCCCCCAATGGGGACTGGACCCACAACCTGGGCATGCGCCCTGACAGGAAATCGAACCAGCAACCTCTTGGTGTATGGGTCGATGCTCAACCACTGAGCCACACCGACAAGGCAGCTCTAGTAGATTTCATATGGAGTCTTTCAGATTTTCTATGTACAATATCATATCATCTGCGAATAATGACAGTTTCACTTCCTTCTTTCCAACTTGAATCTTTTTTTTTTTTTTATCCTCACCTGAGGACATTTTTCCTTTTTTTTTTTTGTTCAGACAGAGTGGGAGGGAGAGAGATGACGAGAGAGAGAGAGAGAGAAACATCGACGCGAAGGGACACATCGAGTGGCTGCCACCCGCACAACCAACCAGGGCCGGGGACAAACTGCAACCGAAGTACGCGCCCTTAGCGGGAACTGAACCCGGGTCTCTCAGGACCGCAGGCCGATGCCAAACCGGCCAGGGCCAACTTGAATCTTTTTTATTTTTTCTCTTATCTAATTGCTGTGACTAAGACTTCAAGTACTATGTTAAATAACTGTGGTGAAAGTGGGCATCCTTGTCTTGTTCCTGTTCTTAAGAGAAATTATTTTAGTTTTTGCCCATTGAGTATGATGTTGGCGGTAGGTTTTTCATATATGGCCTTTATTATGTCGAGATATGACTCCTCTATTCCCACATTGCTGAACTTTTTGATCAGAAATGGTGCTGGATTTTGTTGAATGCTTTTTCAGTGTCTATTGATATGATCATATGGTTTTTATCTTTCATTTTGTTTATGTGGTGTATCACATTTATTGATTTGCAGATATTGTGCCAGCTTTGCATCCCTGGGATTAATCCTACTTGGTCATGGTGAATACTTTTTTTTAATGTATTGCTGGATCCTATTTGCTAATATTTTGTTAAGGATTTTGGCATCTGTGTTCATCAGGGATATTGGCCTGTAGTTTTATTTGTAGTGTCTTTATCTGGTTTTGGAATTAGAATTATGCTGGCATCATAAAATGAGTTTGGAATTCTTCCGTCTTCTTGGATTTTTTTTGGAATAGTTTGAGGAGAATGGGTGTTAGATCTTCTTTGAATGTTTGGTAAAACTCCCCTGTAAAGCTTTCGGGGACTTGGTCTTTGTTTGCTGGGAGTCTCTTGATTATATCTTCAATTTCCTCAGTTGAAGTTTTCTATCTCTTCCTGGTTCAGTTTTGGGAGACTGTGTGTTTCTAGAAATGTGTCCATTTTGCCTAGATTGTCCAATTTGTTGGCATATAGTTGTCCGTAGTATTTTTTAATGATTTTTTGTATTTCTGTGGTGTCAGTTGTTACTTCCCCTCTTTTGTTTCTGATTTTGTTTATTTGGGTCCTCTGTTTTTGTTTCTTTGTGATTCTGGCCAAGGGTCTATCAATCTTGTTTATCTTTTCAAAGAAACATCTCTTTGTTTCATTGATCTTTTGAATTGCTTTTTTACTTTCTGTGTCGTTTATTTCTGCTCTGACCTTTACTATTTCTGTCCTTCTGTTTGCTCTGGGTTTTTCTGTTTGTTTACTTTCTAGTTCTTTAAGTTGTATGGTTAAAAAGTCAATTAGAAATTCTTCTTTTTTCTACAGGTAGGTCTGTAGTGCTACAAACTTCCCTCTGAGGACAGCTTTCGCTGTGTCCCATAGATTTTGAGTTGTTGTGTGTTCATTTTCATTGATTTCAAGGAAGTTTCAAATTTCTAATTTCTTCCTTGATCTCCTTGGTAACCAATTTGTTGTTTAATAGCATGCTATTTAGCCTCCATGTATTTGAATGTTTTTGTTGTAATTGATTTCTAGTTTCATGCCATTGTGATCTGAAAAGATGCTTGATATGATTTCAATCTTCTTAAACTTGTAGACACGTAGTTTGTGTCCTAACACGTGGTCTATCTTTGAGAATGTTCCATGTACACTTGAGAAGAATGTGAATTCTGCAGTTTTGGTGTGTAATTCTCTGTAGATATCTATTAAATCCGTTTGATCTAGTGCATTATTTACAGTCTCTGTTTTCTTGTTAATTTTTTGTCTAGAGGATCTATCCAGTGATGTCAGCAGGATGTTGAAGTCCCTTGATATGATTGTACTGCTGTTGATTTCTCTTTTAAAGTCCTCCATAAGTTTTTGTGATTTTTAAAAATAAATTTTTTTTATTGATTCTAAAGAGAGAGGGAGAGGGAGAGAGATATAGAAACATCAGTGAAAGAGAACATTGATTTGCCACCTCCTGCATGCCCCCCACTGAGGATTTGGCCCACAACCTAGGAATGTGCCTAACCCAGCATTGAACTGGCATCATCTTGGTACATGGGTTGATGCTCAACCACTTAGCCATACCGGCTGGGCCTCCAGAAGTTTTTAAATGTATTTTGGTGCTCCTATGTTGGGTGCATATATGTTTACCAAAGTTATAACCTCCTGTTGAAGAGATCCATTCAATATTATGTAGTGGACTTCTTTGTCTCTAGTTATGGCCTTCATTTTGAATTCTATTTGATCGGATATGACTATTGCTGCCCCAGCTTTTTTTTTTCCTTTCCGGTTGCTTGGAAAAATTTTTTTCCATCCCTTCACTTTCAACCTATGTGAGTCTTTCGTTGTGAAGTGGGTCTCTTGTAAACAACATATATATGGGTCATGCTTTCATATCTATTCGGCTACTCTGTGTCTTTTGATAGGAGTGTTTAATCCATTTACATTTAAGATTATGTACTTATTTATTGATATGTACTTATTTATTGCCATTTTTGTTTAGTGTGGTTATGTTTCTCTCCTTATTTCTTCTGCTTATTACAGCTGTCCTTTTAACATTTCTTGGAGTGCTGCTTTGGTACTAATGTATTCCCTTAGCCTTTTTTTTTTTTTTTTTTTTTTGTCTGGGAAGCTCTTTATTTGAGCTTCTGTTTTGAATGATAGCCTTGCTGGATAGAGTAGTCTTGGATTCAGATCCTTGTTTTTCATGACCTTGATTTTTTTACGCCACTCCCTTCTGGTCTGTAGTGTTTCTGTTGAGAAGTCAGCTGATAGCCTTATGGGGGTTTCTTTGCAGGTAACCTGTTGCTTATCTCTTGCTGCCTTTAGGATTCTCTCTTTGTCTTTAATTTTTGACATTTTAATTATTATGTGTCTTGGTGTGGGCCTCTTTGTGTTCTTCTTACTTGGGGCTCTCTGTACTTCTTGAACTTGTATGCCTTTTTCCTTCACCAAGCTAGGAAAGTTTTCTGTCACTATTTCTTAAAATATATTCTTTAACCCTTGCTCATTTTCTTCTTTTTCTGGCACTCCTATGATGCAGATAGTGTTATGTTTCCAGTTGTTCCTCAGTTCTCTTAGGCTGTCTTCCTGTTTTTCAATTTTTTTTTTATTTTTTTATTTTCTGACTGGGTAATTTTTTTCTATGCTGTCTTCCAATTCACTGATCTCTACCCTCACCTTCCTCTACTCTGCTGGTTATTCCATCCAATGTGTTCTTTATTTCTGCTATGTCATTCTTTATTTCCAGTTGGTTGGTTTTCAGTGTTTCTATATCTTTACTCATGCTGTTGAGCTTCCTCATCATTATGACTCTGAACTCTCCCTCTGATATCTTGCTTAATTCTATGTCATTTATTTCTTCTCCTCTAGAATTATCTTGTTCTTTTATTTTGGCTTTGTTTCTTTGTTTCACCATTTTCTCAGTAGGTTTTGGAGCCTGCCAAATTTTCCCTGTGGGTGTTGGTGTTCTGCTGATGGTGGCTCCCTCTACTGGCTTTGGATGAGTGTAGGAGGACTCCCTTTAAACACCATGGTCTAGATTTGCAAGCCAAGGAAAGGTTCAGTTACCTTCTGCTTTTTGCCTGGAGGCTATTAGTCTCAGTTACTTGATAAGCCTCGATTTGTAGCCCTCAGCTGAATGAAAAGTTCCTCAGATGTAAGATGATTTCCAGCAGGTGGGGCATTCGCTTGCTATCAGACTCGATGTTAATGAGCCTCAATTTGCATTTCTCTGGCCTGGCCTGATGGTGTTGAATTCCTGAGGAGGAACCGTTGTTTCTCCCTGGGGTTCTGGGAAGGGGCTCTTTGAGTAAAGTGGCTACTGTCCTAGGAGGAAGTGATTCAGCACAAAACCCAGTGTCTTCCTGTCCAGGTCTCTCCTGAGCCAGGAGCCCTGGACTCTCTCCATAGGGTTCCAGTCCAGTCTTTTCTCCCTCTGCTGGAGCCCAAGGTGAGTGGCTATAGCTGATTTGGTACTTTTTAAAACCCCCGCTTTCTCAGCGGGAAGTGCACTCAGCTAATACTGCTCTCCACTGCTGTCTGTGGGCTCCTAGCCCACCCTCACATGCCTCCACAGTTCCTACCAGGCTCAATTTGGTGTCCTCTTTCTGTCCCTGGTTGTATGGGTTCTCTCCAGCTGCTTTTCAGTTGGTTTTTCCTGATGCTTTGTCTTTATCTTAGTTGTATTTCCAGTTTGGTCCTGGGAAATGGTCTGTGTAGCTTCCATTCACTCCACCGCCATTTTCCACCTCCTCCTCCTCTGTTTTCTCTTTCCGGAATGCTTATCAATTGAATATAGTAGTATCTCCTGGGCTTTACTGTCATGCCACCTGCCTTTTCTCTCACCTTCTCTATTTCTTGTATCATTGTGTTCGGCTTTCTGGGAACTGACTTTGTTTTCCATCCCTTCTGCTAAATTTTATTTTGGCAATTCTCTCTTTCTTGTTCTCAAAGTTTTTCTTCATAGAATTCTGTTGTTTAATAGAGTTAATCTTTTCTAAGATCTTTTTTTGTTTGTTTTCTGTATTTTCTTACTCCTGTGTTTTATTTTGGTTGGTTGGCTTTGTCTCTGTGTTTTCTGTCACTGCTATTGTCAAATGTTTGGAGATTCTTCTTTTTTTTGAATGTTCTTAAACATTTGTTTTTCTTTATTGATTTTAGAGAGAGAGGAAGGGAGAGGTAGAGAGAGAAAGAAATATCAATTAGAGAGAACATCAATCGGCTGCCTCCTACATACCCCCACTGGGGATTTGGCCCACAACCTGGGCATGTGCCCTGACTGGGAATTGAATTGGTGACCTCTTTGTGCATGGGTTGACGCTTGACCACTGAGCCACACCGGCCAGGCCATGGAGAGTTTTTTGTTTTTTGTTTTTTTTATTTTACTTTTTTGTTATCCTCAACCGAGGACATTTTTAAATATTTTGTTCAGATAGAGTGGGAGGGAGGGAGAGAGAGAGAAACATCGATGTGAAAGGGACACATCGAGTAGTTGCCACCCACACGACCCAACCAGGGCCGGGGACAAACTGCAACCAAGGTTTGTGCCCTTGGTGGGAACCGAACCCAGGTCTCTCCGGACCGTAGGCCAATGCTCTAACTGCTGAGCCAAACCGGCCAGGGCCCATGGAGAGTTTTGACTGTCCATTCACAGAAACAAATGAGGCTCCAGGAGGTTAACTGCTAGCTTTGTGTAGGGGTAGGGGTCGGGGAGCTACATTTTAAAGCCACTAGGCAGGAGACCAATGAGAATGTATCGGTATCTTTTGGGAAAAGGTTCACTGCACCAAGAGGAGGGATCTCTGACTGCCCTTGTAACTGTCTTCTGTTCTATGCTTCTGGGTGGGGAAGTGGGAACAGGGAAAGTGGAGATGCACAGACTGTTTTCAGTCCCACCTTCACTTCCTTTCTCTGAGATCCCAAGCCTATGGATCCCAAGCCTCTCCAGGATTCTGTGGTGCTAAATTAGGTCCTTGCTCAGCCATTTCCCCCTCTAAATGCATTTTATTTTTTTTTTTATTTATTTTTTTTTTTAATCCTCACCCGAGGATATTTTTTCCATTTTTTGTACAGATAGAGTGGGAGGGAGAGAGAGGAAGGGAGAGAGAGAGAAACATCGACGTGAAGGGACACATCGAGTGGCTGCCACCCGCACGACCAACCAGGGCCGGGGACAAACTGCAACCGAAGTATGTGCCCTTAGCGGGAACCGAACCCAGGTCTCTCCGGACCGCAGGCTGACGCTCTAACCGCTGAGCCAAACTGGCCAGGGCTCTAAATGCATTTTAGATGCTTCTTTTTTTAAAACTGTGCTCGTTTCTTTTTATTTATTTATTTTGTTCTTTTTTTTTCCTTTAAAGTATGGAAGCTCAAGTATAAGATGTAACTTTTTTTAAGTTTTACAAAAAAAATAAAACAAAAAAACTCCTTTTGCCTTCCATAAAAATAGACAGAAAAGCACCTGGTCAGAAGAGAATGGTCTGAAGGTCCCACCCTGTCGACTCCACAATGTGGTTTCTGTGGGACAGGGCCAGTCAGTGCAGTACAATGCTGAGGCCACCTCTCCTTTCTCTCAGAGCTGTCCTCTGCCCCCCCCAACTCCACCCCCAAGCAACTCCCAAACACACGTGGAATCAGATTTCTAGTTCTTCTTCTATCTCACACACCACAATTATTTCACAAAATGTTTTTGTTTTACATTTTTTTACACCAATGTAACAAAAAGGTGGGAAGGAAGAGAGGCAGACAGTGTTATTTTATGCCTATACATGGGTGGGGGTACAGGGCGCTGGGCAAACAAAATACACATGATCTCTATGGAAACATTAAATGATTCAGGTCGGTGACTCAAGTTATTGTGTGACCTGTTGGGAAATTAAGGGACAAGGGAAAGAAGCATAAGACAAGTTTCTAAGAAAGGAATCTAAGAGTGCATGGCATGTCCTATTTGCTTCTGAAGCAGAGGTTTAATTTATTTAAATATTTTAAAATTGATTTTTTTTTTTTTATCCTCACCCGAGGACATTTTTCCATTTTTTGTTCAGGTAGAGTGGGAGGGAGAGAGAGGAACAGAGAGAGAGAGAAACATCGATGCGAAAGGAACACATCGAGTGGCTGCCACCCGCTCGACCAACCAGGGCCGGGGACAAACTGCAACCGAGGTACGTGCCCTTAGTGGGAACCGAACCCGGGTCTCTCCAGACCGCAGGCCGATGCTCTAACCGCTGAGCCAAACCGGCCAGGGCGTTAAAATTGATTTTTAATAGAGGAAGGGTGAGAGAGATAGAAACATGGACACCAATTGGCTGCTTCCTGCATGTTCCCTACTGGGGATGGAACCTGCAACCCTGGCATGTGTCCTGACTGGGAATCAAACCAGGACCTATCAGTCCAGGACTACACTAAGGACTACACTCAGTCCACTGAGCCACACCAGCCAGGCTGAAGCAGAGGTTTTAACAGTGCTGCTTTCTCTTCAAAGCCTCCACCAGGTTGTTCTTAAGAGCTTCTTGTTTTGATTTGTCTGCAAAAGTCAGCACAGACCTTAGTCCATTAACGATGTCCTTTGTTTTTCCCAAGTTGATATCAGTCATCATTCTTCTGAATTTTTTTCCATGTCCTCTATTAAGTGCCCGATATTGGCTGTGTGTGGCAAGCAGTCGCTCACAGTTTCTTCTTTCTCCATCTGTCTGGTAAATCTGTCTCTTCATGGTGCCAGAGCCGGATTTGTTGGTTTGCAGCCATAGTGTCACTGTGGAGGTCAGCTTGTAATGGGCAGTGTGGCCACTGGATTTCTCTTGCACTCCCACCATGTGGGTGGAATCCCAGCAGCCTTTGATCTTCTCTGATCAGTGTAGCCTTCTTTGTAAGAATCACTTCAGCAAAGCCATGATCCAGATCCCAGAGGTAGACAGATGAGATGATACTTTCAAAATACAGGTCTCCATACTAGTCAAAGGAATTGCTGGCTTCCACCTCCGGCTTTTTCAGCTGAGCAGAAGGCATGGCCCCATCTTCCAAGGGAGGGTCATACTTGTTACATCATGGTGGCCTATAGGAGCCCCTGTCTCTGTTGTAGTCACACAAAAGGTAATCCTTTCCCACCACCTTCTGTGTGGCAATTTTCAGTGGTTGGTCAACGGAAGACAGATCTGCACATGAACTGGGGACCAGATCAATCAGGATGCTGAGGTTTTTCTTGACTTATTATGGGGACAGGCACCTCATTAAGTCCAAGGCACAGTCCAGCTGCTGATCATTCATGGTGGCAGTATTGGCAGCAGTACCAGTCCTGGCATCTGTGGTTCTCTTAGATGCTTCTTTACTGCAAATTCATACTTTTTGGGGGAGTTATTCCTCACCCAAGGATATTTTTCCAGATACAGTGGAAGGGAGGGAGGGAGGGAAGAAGAGAGAGAGAAACATCGATGTAAGAGAGACACATCGGTTGGCTGCCTCCTGCAAGACTCCAACTGGGGCTGGGGATCGAACTTGCAACCCAGGTATGTGCCCTCAACCAGGAAATGAACCTGAGACCCTTCGGTCCTTGGGTTGACATTCTAACCCCTGAGCCAAACAAGCCAGGGCAAATTTATACTTTCTTTATCCCTCACCTGAGGATATTTTTCTACTTATTATCAGATAGAGCAGGAGGGAGAGAAAAAAAGACCGAGAAAAACATCGATGTGATAGAGCCACATCGACTGGTTGCCTTCCTTATGACCTGACCAGGGCCAGGGATGAACCACAATCGAGGTATGTGCCCTTGATTGGAATCGAACGCGCAACTCTTTGATACGCAGGCTGACGCTATATCCGCTGAGCCAAACCGGCCAGGGCCAAATTCATACATTTTTATTTCCTTTGCTTTCCTTTTAATGGGGTCTCAGAAAGAAGAGAGCTTAGATTTAGCTTTCATATCTTGATTCTATGTCTACTGCCATGGTGACAGCATGCTAATGAGATCTGTGGGGCATGTGTACAGAGGCCAAGGTTCCGCCTCTAACAGTTTCCTTTCTCAGGAAGTAGGGATGGGGCCCACAAAGGCATTGCCATACTTTTCCCCAGACCGGAGGTGGAGCTTCTTGTCTGTGCCAGCTTCCTTTCTCTAAGTCTCACCCAATTACCACCTAGTTTTTAAGTTAGAAGGTGCCTCCTGCTCAGCAGAAGAAGGGTCTTGGTCCTTGTTACTGCTCATAGGCGGGAAGAGAAAAAACAGCATGAAGCAATCGGAAAAGAAATGGATCCCAGAAAGGCTGAGGGATCCAGAGAGAATGTTCAGAGTCAAGTGCCTGCTACCTCAGTAATTTTCTCATAAAGCTCTGCCCCCATCAGGGCCCCTAAGTTTCCTGGGCCTGGGTGTGCTTGCCCCTCAGGTGTGAGGTTGGGTGACAGAAGTGAGGAGAGAGGGAGAAATCCTTAGGTTCTTCCCGGAGATCAGGCTAGCAATTTTCAGTGCTTCCCTGTGTCAGAATCACCTGGGATATGTGTTTCAGTGTTGTTCAGTGAATCTCAGATGCACACTGCAGTTGAGAACCACTGTGTTAGTTTTCCCTGTAGAACATGCCTTTGTCAACCCCCTTTCCTCTGCCTGCAGTATGCTTTTTGTTCTATTTCAACTACAAATTCAAAATGCTGTCAATTTTCTGATTCTTTCAGATGAAAATCATTCCGCCTCTGAAATTCCACAGGTGGTATGTATGAGAACTAGAAAGGGCACCACAAATCTCTGGGAGATAGTCTGCTTAAATAAATTCAAAATAAGTAAGAATACATATATGTAAAGCCCTTTAAGAGATAGAATGACTCCCAGGAGGAAATCAGAGGGAGCTGTTAAGATATTTTAAGTAAAAAACTCAACAATAGTCTGGCTGGTTTGCTCAGTGGATCAGAGCCGAGGGTTTGATTCCGATCAAGGGCACGTACCTTGGTTGCAGTTCACCCTGGCCCTGGTTGGGGTCGTGTGGGGGGCAACCAGTCAATGTGTCCCTCTTACATAGATGTTTCTCTCTCACCCTCCCTCCCACTCTATCTGAAGATAAATGGAAAAATAGCCTTGGGTAAGGATTAAAAAAACAAAAAAACTCAACAACAACAAAACCCAAAAGTCAATTTAAAGGAGGTGGTCAGCATAAAAATAAACAAAAAAGAGCATCACAGAGGTAAAATATGTTTATCCAACCCTGAAGCAGCGAGAGATGGCAGCAGAAAGAAGAAAATGTTCCCTTTGAGGTGTGTGGTATGAATGATGGCTCTTTCTTCAGTTTCTTTTATCTAATTACACAATTCCAAGCAGCATTCTCCCAAATTTGGCTTATTTATTTACTCATTACCTTTTTTGAAACTGAGGAATAATATATTTCAGTGAAATGCATGATCATGAGTGGACAATTTGACGAATTTTGACAAATATTTATACCCATGGAACCAACACCTTGATCAAGATCTGGCAAGATAGTAAGAAGCTAGGGAAATTCCTTTACAAGTGGAATAAGAGAAACTGAGACAAAATTACTAAACAAGGCCAAATGATTTGAGCAATTTACAGCCAAGGACACTAAGGAACAAATGGTTTACACATTTCAGACCCTCCTGAATTGATTGGGCCTCCATCCCGGTCCCTCTTTAATGATGTTCTTGATGACATTCTTTAAAAATGAAACTAACCAGAAAATAACCCCTGGCCCCTTTATATACACATTTTGATGAATCAACATATTGAAAGAAAAGCTAATAAAAATCTATTAAGACTCTCCCTCCCCTGAGACCTTCCCTAGGATTCCAGCCAGCCAAGGAAAGACAAAAAGCCTTAAGACAAAGGAGCCACTGTGCCTTCTCGCTAGAGCATGCCCATGCCTTGTATCTCTGCTCTTTTTCTAAGGGTCCTCATGAGACTAGCAACCAGGGGAGCAGAAGGCAGTGGCAGCTCATCCTGGGCTTACCCCCCGAACCTGTCTCCAAGTCCCCCTTTTCTCTTTGACTTCCCAGTGAGCTCACTTCTGTCACTGTGACTTGAATTTCTCAGTGAGCCAAAGCAGTCCCTCCTAGGCTCTCTCCTGTTGTTTCTGCTATCCTAAGTCCTTCCTCTGTTTCACTGTCCCTAGCTTTTAAATATGTTTTTTTAATTATTATTTATTTTTTTAGAGAGAGAGGACAGGAGAGAGAGAAAGAAACATCAATGTGGCCCTGGCTGGTTTGGCTCAGCGGTTAGAGCATCGGCCTGCGGTCCTGAGAGACCGGGGTTCGGTTCCCGCTAAGGGCATGTACCTTGGTTGCAGTTTGTCCTCGGCCCTGGTTGGTCATGTGGGTGGCAGCCACTCGATGTGTCCCTTTCACATCGATGTTTCTCTCTCTCTCTCTCTTTTCCTCTCTCTCTCCCTCCCACTCTACCTGAACAAAAAAATGGAAAAAATGTCCTCAGGTGAGGATAAAAAAAAAAAAAAAAAAAAGAAACATCAATGTGAGAAACAATGATCAGCTGCCTCCCACACGCCCCTTTCTGGGGATTGAGCCCACAACCAGGGCATGTGCCCTGACCGGGAATGGAACTGGGACCTCTCAGTACATGGGACAACGCTCAACCCACTGAGCCACACCGGCTGGGCCACTGTCCTGAGCTTTAATAAACATTCTCTCAGCTTTAATAAATATACTCTACCCAGGGTCACCCTCTCTAGAGCACGCCCAAGCCTTATAATCTTTGTTTTTTCCCCTAACTCTAAGGCACCCCACGAGACTTGCAACTGGGGAGGGGGCAGTGGGCAATGGCTTGATCCAGCTTACCCCTGAACCTGTTTCCAAGGCCCCCTTTTCTCTTTCTTTCTCTCTCCTGTTGCTTCTTCTACCTTAAGCCCTTCCTTTGTTTCACTGTCCCCAGCTTTAATAAACATACACTCAACATCACCTGGAGTCATGTAAAATCTGTCCTGCACAAAGTCAAGAACCCATTTACTACTGGCAGGCCCAAAGCAGACCTGCTCCAGGCCCAGACCCTGTCCGGTAACAAAGACACAGAGCATTACCATCACTCCAGTGTAAAAAAACAACAACCAGTAAATGGAGCTCCTTTAAAATGGATTTGGAACTGCTATCCTAGAGGAGCTGCCTTATTGAGGCATGTCTTATGCCTCAAAGCTTTGGAATGTTAAAACAGGACAAAATAACTTTTGGACTGGGCCTAAAGCAACACTGTGTCCCAAAGAACTATTTGTAAGGATAACAAGAAAGCAGATGTTATGATTATGAGGTTAATGACTACAAGACTAAAAACTAAAATTATTGTTTAGAATTAACATCACTAAGTTAGCTTATCTGCACCAACAGAAATGCCTTTCTAGCCCTGACTGAGAAGCTCAGTTGGTTGGAGCGTTGTCCCAATACTCCAAGATTATGGATGCAATCCCCGGTCAGGGCATATATAAGAGGCAACAAGTGAATGCATAAATGAATAGACAGCAAATTGATGTTTTCCTTTTTTTTTTTAATTCCCACCCGAGGACATTTTTCCATTTTTTGTTCAGATAGAGTAGGAGGGAGAGTGAGGAAGAGAGAGGGAAACATCGACGTGAAAGGGACACATGGAGTGACTGCCACCCACACAACCCAACCAGGGCTGGGGACAAACTGCAACCAAGGTACGTGCCCTTAGCGGGAACCAAACCCGGGTCTCTCTGGACTGCAGGCCGACGCTCTAACCGCTGAGCCAAACAGGCCAGGACTGATGTTTTTCTCTCTTTTCCTCTCTAAAATTAATTTTTTTTTATCATCCTCACCCGAGGACATTTTTCCATTTTTTGTTTAGGTAGAGTGGGAGGGAGAGAGAGAGAAACATCGATGTGAAAGGGACACATCGAGTGGTTGCCACCCGCACAACCAACCAGGGCCAGGGACAAACTGCAACCGAGGTACGTGCCCTTAGTGGGAACCGAACCAGGGTCTCTCCAGACTGCAGGCCGATGCTCTAACCACTGAGCAAAACCGGCCAGGGCTCTCTAAAATTAATTTTAAAAATTTAAAAAGAAAGTAATACCTTTCTTCTATTGATGTAATTGTTTCCTTTCCTTTCCTTTAAATACTCATTACCTCTGTCTCCTAAATAAAACACTATTTGGGCTTCTGCCTGAATCAGTGCCTCCTGAACAGTTATTCTTTGATCTTAAATAAATGTCTATTGCCTCTCACTTTGGCCTTTTATTTTGGGGTTAGTACCAGAAAGCTCCTTAAGGTCTCTATTTAGTTAGTCCCCTTACCCTCGACTCGGAGGCAACCACTTTTCTATCACCCAGGTCACAGGGTGTGCTGCCTTCTGCTCAACACCATGTTGTGATATTCATCTACACTTCCCCATGTGGTAAGCAGCTGTTCCCTTTTTGTTGTTGAGCACAATCCCTTGGATGAGTATGACTACCATGTTCATTCATTCTCCTTCAGACTCATGTTTGGGACATGGCGGTTTGGGGCTCTTCAGACTATAGCTGCTGAGAACAGCCTGGCACAGGTCTCTGGCAGACAGAGCTTCTGTGACTGTTGGAGGAAGAATCAAAGTTCTGTGTCATGTATAGATATGACGGTCCTCACCTTTTTCACTTGTGACTGAGACGACAATAAAGGGTCCAATGCTCAAGAAGGTGAGCATTATGATGAGCTTAACACAAGCGCTACTTGCGTTGTCAAAGCAGAAGCTGATCAGGTAGATAAGGGGGATGATAGCCCAGCCATAGAGCATGAATGTTAAGACAACAGCTGGGAAGTTTTCCTGGCGTGTAAAGGCTTCTTCCTTGTAGTACAAAAACACCACCTTAGGAAACGGGGTGGGGGTGGGGGGAGAATTTGAAAAATTCACTCAGTCAGTCCTAAGCATTAGAGAAAGAACTTGATAATATCAATGTTAAAAATAAGTTGTTAGTATAAGTTGTTAGTAATACAGCACAGGCAACTCCCTTCACCCAACAATGCAGAGACAGGAGGCTCTGTCCCTGAAAATCAGGGGCTCAAAGATGTTTACAAAGCACACAGGCAAAACAAAGGAGGATGTGATCTATTCTACACAAATGACCAGGGAGCCATCAAGCTGCACAATTCAGTCATATGTGATAAGCAGCCGTTCCCTTTGTTGCTGAACACAATCCCTTGGATGAGGTGCACAAATACTTGCACCTCTCAATGACCCAGGGAGCTGTTTCTGGACTATAAACACACATCCCCATGGCACTGCTCTCAGGCTCCTCTTCTGTCTCTTTCACTACACTAGGAATATCTCCACTGAACCTAGAAGAGAGCAGAATGTCTAAGAGCCTCACATCAGACCCGGTAGGGCAGGGAGGACTTGCCAATGGACTCCCCCAATCCCTGCTCCTCCTGGGTACCTCATCATCAACCCTCATCTACATCTGAAACCTGACATAGTCTTGCCCACAATTCCAGTGATACCCTTGGCCTGCAGGATCCCCTCCTGAAGCAGCAGCTCTGGGAATGCCACAGAGGAGACCCTAGAGCAGGCCCCTCTGCTCCAAATGATGTTGGGACCTGAATTATCTTTTACTGGGGGTCAACAATGAAGGTGCTTTCACACACTGAGTCACCAATCAGGGGCTGAGCTGCCAGTCTAAAATTTGGGTCTGGTTCCAGTTCTTTGCAGGTTCCCCAAAACAAGCCCCTTGTGACATGCAGGGGAAGAGTCCCAGCACCATGCATCCCTCACCAGCACCAGCAGAGTGGGGACGAGGAAGGAGATGAGGTCCCACAGCAGAGCGGAGAGCCAGAAAGTGGCCTTGTGTACTCCACTGATGAACTGGATGTGCTTGGCCTGGCTGGATCTCTCTTTGACTGTAAAGATGGAAAAAGAGCTCGACAGGAAAGCCAAACCAAATAGCAAGTTGACAATGAAAAAATGTCTTTTACTGCCCCTGTAAAATATAGCATACGAGGAGAAAAGTATCAGTTTATGTAGAACTACTCTCAGCAACCACTTTCCAAAATAGCAATTTGTAATTAAAATCACAGACAGACAAAGGAAGAAACAGGTGGTGAAGGGAGGAAAGCTTTAACTGGAAGGGGAGAAGTCACACATACTCAAATAGAATATTCTCGGAGTTCTCCTTGGTTGACAGAGGTTGAGGGTAGTTGACTACCGTAACTGAAGCCCTGGCACCAGAGAGCAGCTTGAAGAGAACATTGTCCACCAGTGCCAGTGCCAGAGCAGGGGAATGGTATGCCTGGTTGTTGAACAGCGCTGTCACTATGGTTTGGTTATTCATATCTTCAAAGGAAGCTGCCACTACGTAGTTCTGATCAAAGTTCTCAGGCTCCTCTTCTGCCTTTTTCAGTAGGAATGCCTCCACTGAACCTAGAAGAGAGCAGACCATCTATCTGAAAGCTTCATACCCAGTGAGGCCAGGAGAGCTTGCTGTTGCTCACCCCAACCCCTGCTCCTCCTGGGTATCTCATCACCAATCCTCACCCACATCTGAAAGTGGGCTCCTCCTGACATGCCTTGCTCTCAATTCCAGTTATCCCCTTTTCCCACAGGGCAAACCCCATGACCTGGGATCTCATGACCATGGGACCTCAATAAAGTTTGACTGAAGCAATAAAAACAAACAAACAAAAAACCCCAAAAATGTCTTGTCTAGTCCTCTTCTAAATTTCTTTCAGCTCTGTCTACTCTTCTTCTTCCTTTTGGACTACGTGACTCTAATAGAGCTCTTTGCCTTCTGCCTAGTCCCTTCAGTCTCTGCGTGAGAGGGCACATCTGGTTACATTGTGTCCCACTGAACAAGTTCAAGCAAATCCCACTGCCCTTGGGATAAAGCCAACTTCCTGCACATATTCTACAGTGCCCAACTGCTATCCAAATTCAGCTTCCCATCTTTAAGTTCTAGCCATGCTTAAGGACTCATGCTCCCATGCCTACAAATGCTCTTCTCAAGGTTTGGAATGTTCTATGGGTCAATTTCTATTCATACCTCAGGCTCTTATTCTGAAGCCTCCTCTGGCCCTCCATGGCTGAGATACGTCTATGTGATTCCATAGCACTTCAATCATCATCATTATTGTCAATTTGCATTGTAACTATTATCACTTATCCATATGACCTCTTGGCTAGAAGGTCACTAATGGCTGGTAATAATACTGTTCATCACTGTATTTCTAGCACACAAGGCCATGTGAAATATATGACTCATCTAACATTCTGGAATCTCTAGTGCTGGGAGGAACCTTCAATCACAGCAATGACAATAATGATAATTGTTCCACTGACTGACGGCTTACTGAGTGCCACCTGAGCAAAGCCCTTGATAGGCATTCCCTCATGGAATCCTTGTGATTTATTTATTATTTTCTCTATTTGCATATGAAGAAACCAAGGTTTAGAGAGGTGGGGTACTATGATACAAGTAGTATATTATGTTTCTTTTTTGTACCATTTTGCCTTTGATTTCATGTTCTGCATTTGCTTTCTTTTTTTAAAAAAATATGTTTTTATTGATTTTTTTAGAGAGAGAGGAAGGGGGAGAGAGAGAGAAACATTGATCAGCCACCTCCTTTATGTCCTCTACTGGGAATCGAGTCCACAACCCGGGCATGTGCCCTGACTGGGAATCAAACACCAGCCAGGCTGCATTTGATTTCTTTATTATAAAACATAATTACTTAAAATTTTTATTTTAATAAAAATAAAATATGGCCCTGGCCGGTTTGGCTCAGCAGTTGGAGCATCAGCCTGTGGACCAATGAGTCAAGGGTTTGATTCCAGTCAAGGGCACGTACCTCTGTTGCAATTCGTCACCAGCCCTGATTAGGGTCATGTGGGAGGCAGCCAATCAATGTGTCCCTCTAACATCGATGTTTTTTTTCTCTCTCTCTTCTCCTCTCTCTCCCTCCCACTCTATCTGAACAAAAATGGAAAAATATCCTCAGGTGAGGATTAAAAACAAAACAAACAAAAAATATGAATATAATTTTAAAAATTCAAATAATTATACAAGACTTATAATGAGATGCCCTGGCCAGTTTGGCCCAGCGGTTAGAGCATCGGCCTGCGGTCCAGAGAGGCCCAGGTTCAGTTCCCGCTAGGGGCGCGTACATTGGTTGCAGCTTGTCCCCGGCCCTGGTCGGTTGTGCGGGTGGAGGCCACTCCATGTGTTCCTTTCACATCGATGTTTCTCTCTCTCTCTCCCTCCCATTCTACCTGAACAAAAAAGGGAAGAATGTCCTCAGGTGAGGATAAAAAAAAAAAAAAAAAAGACTTATAATGAGAAATGGCACTACCCTGGCCTACTCTTCACTATCCTCAGTGCCTGCTGACCAAAGGCAACCACTTTCCAATCTTTTAGCTGGTGTTTTTTCAGATTGCTAGAGAACACATTTATTTATTGACAGCCTTTTATGGAAGCAAGGATTTTGATCTCTTAGGACTATTCCTACCCCTATGGTCTTCCCCTCCCCTCTTCACCCTCTAGAGTTATATCACAGATTTGGTTAAGTCAATAGTCAGTTTTCATATTATTATGACTAAGTAAAAATTATTCACAGCTGAGCCAAATAGTGTGTGATGATTTTTTTTTTTTTGGTGTACCCCCATCCCCAGAGTTAATATCCTCTTTTTCTCATCACCAAGTCATCCACAAACTCCCTTGATAGAAGTGAAAATCTCTCAACACATTAAAATATGTCAAAACATTTATCAGTTTAATTTTTGGACATGCTTTAGTCCCCAGAAAGACACAACTTGGTGTCTAGGAACCCTCCATTTCCTATCACTTGAGGTTTGAAAGAGCCTTTTTTTCTGAGACTTTAGGCTATTCAGTCTGATTTCAGGGAGTATCATGGGCCTGGTACTTACTCGAGATCTCCAGAGGAATCTGTTTCTCAGCCACAAGCATATTTGTAAAATTTTTTGAAAGCTGAGGACCCAGCCTGGAATTCGGAGAAATAAAGAATGGAACAATAGTTTGTCCGTGTATTTTTAGTGCCAGCTCCAATGGGACATTTGTCAGGCTTGCTTTGAAGTTGATGGCTTTGAGGCTGACTATAATGATCGCCAGAGGCACCAGGATCTGTATGGACAGCATCATTATCCAGTGTCGCCGAGCATATGTAATCCTTTTCAGGAGCATGGCACAGAACTGTTGGCATAGAAGATGGAGCTACAATAAAAAAAAGGGAGATGCACCATTAACATGGTCACAGATAGAAGCTGACAAACAGTTAAGTGGCCCCTGGCTCATGTCCAACTGTATTCTCTTACAATTGTCTAACATCTTGATTTTGTTCAAAATTGGTTACAAGTTAAAATTCTTTTACCTAATGATTTGATTGACATTTAATGACAAAGGAAAAGAAGACAAAGATTGGAAAGAGTCTGGAAGAGTAGCCTAAACAGATACCAAATGTAAACAAGGTACTTTTTTTTTTTTTTTTACCTATCAGACTGGCAAAAATGTTAAGTCCATGAGGATGTGGGAAAAATACCACTGCTGAGGTTTTAATTTGGTATAAGAAAACAAATTAGTTGGATAAATAAAATTTAATATTCTCATAGTCTTCAACCTAGAAATTCTACTTCTAGTAATGTATCCTACAGGTATACTTGTATAAGCATACAAACCCATGCACAGGATGTCCCTGTGGCACTGATGGTAAGGGTCAAGAATACAGTCATGTGCACTGAGGTCCTAAGATTTAGAGTTGGGCCTAGGGGTGGGAGACCCTGGAGGTTAGCACCACATGTTCCCACTCAGCTTCTATGTGGTACTGCCTGAGCTGGGACAGAAAGGACGTCCTTCAAGCCTCAGGCACCAGTGTTCCTTGTGCATGACTTGTCCACCCAAGAACCTTTGTAGTGGTCAGGTCTGAGTCAGGCATTCCTAAGCTCCTGGCCCCAAATACCAACAAATTCCTAAAAGTTTCTACCAAACAATCCCCCAAGTTTTCCACACTTGATATGATGGAGGCTACATGTGCCTTAAGTGTTCATCAAAAGGCACTGCTATTGACTTGTCCGAGGTGGCACCCTGAGAAATACTTCCTGGGAAGACTCTGGAGCTATTTCCAAAGCAAAGGTTGTCAAAGTGGAGGCTGGATAGAACCTTTCTGGGGGCTGGAGAATAGTCTCCTGCACAGGGTAGGTGGCTGGCCTAGATGACCCCCAAGACCCTTTCCAACTCAGAGGCTTCATAGATGACAGCTTCTCCTTTAATATGTGATTCAAGAGTATGAAACAGTGAAATTAATCTCTTCACTAACCCATGAAAACCAGTCTCATTATTTCACAGTAATACTTTGTAGAGAGGTAAATCAAGACCACCTTGTTAAATTTACTTTTAAATAAAATATTCTTTTTTCAACATTAAAGCATATTATAGGTTGTCCCTTCATTTCATAAGGGTAAATATATTTTTTATTATTTATTTCTTAATTTATTTTTGTTACAGATGTTTCTCCTTTTCCCCCCACTGATTCCCCCCTTCCCATCCCTCCTCTCCCTCCCCAGTTTTGTTGTCCATGTCCATTGTTCATGCATACACGCATATAACGTCTGTGGTTTATCTCTCCCCGACCCACCACCCCCTCTTCTGGGGATTGTCAGTCTGTACCCCACTTCCACGTATCTGGGACTACCCCATTCCTCAGACTGTTATGTTCATTATATTCTACAAATAAGTGAGATCATATGATACTTGTCTTTCTCTGTTTGGCTTGTTTCACTTAGGATAATACTTTCCAGGTCCCTCCATGTGGTCTCAAAGGATAAGATCTTTCTTTCTTACAGCTGCATAGTACTCCATTGTGTATATGTACCACAGCTTTTTTATCCATTTGTCCACTGATGGACATTTGGGCTGTTTCCAGATCTTAGCTATTGTAAATAGTGCTGCTACAAACATGGGGGTACATATATTCTTTCTGATTGGAGTTTCAGGCTTCTTAGAGTATATTCCTAGAAGTGGAATCACTGGGTCAAATGGAAGCTCGATTTTTAATTTTTTGAGGTAACACCATATTGTTTTCCATAGTGGCTGCACCAGTCTGCATTCCCACCAGCAGTATACTAGAGTCCCCTTCTCTCCACACCCTCGCCAACACTTGTTGTTTGATGCTTTGTTGATGGCGGCCATTCTGACAGGTGTGAGGTGATACCTCATTGTTGTTTTAATTTGCATCTCTCTAATGATTAGAGATGTTGAGCATTCCTTCATATGTCTCTTGGCCATTTGTATGTCCTGCTTGGAGAGATGTCTATTTAGTTCTGCCCATTTTTCAATTGAGTTGTCTTCCTTTTGTTGAGTTGTATGAGCACTCTCTATATATTGGAAATTAACCCCTTATCTGATATATCATTGGCAATGATGGTCTCCCATACAGTGGGTTACCTTTCCATTTTGATGGTTGTTTCTTTTGCTGTGCAGAAGCTTTTTAGTTTGATGTCAGTCCCATGTGTTCATTTTCTCCTTTGTTTCTGTTGCCTTAGGTGATATATCAGTGAAAATTCTGCTGCGTATGATGTCTGAAATTTTGTTGCCTACAGTTTCTTCTAGGATTTTTATGGATGCACGGGTCACATTGAAGTCTTTTATCCATTTTGAGTTTATGTTTGTGTATGGTGCAAGTTGGTTTAGTTTCATTTTTTTGCATGTAGCTGTCCAATTTTCCCAACACCATTTATTAAAGAGGCTCTTTACTCCACTGTATGCTCTTGCCCCCTTTGTCAAATATTAATTGAGCATATTGCGTTGGGTCCATTTCTGGGTTCTCTGTTCTGTTCCACTGGTCTATCAGCCTGTTCTTGTGCCAGTACCAGGCTGTTTTGATTACAGTGCCTTTGTAGTATAACCTGAAATCTGGTAATGTGATCCCACCAACTTTGTTCTTTTTTTTCAAGATTGCTGTGGCTGTTTGAGGTCTTTTTTAGTTCCATATGAACCTTTGAAGTATTTGTTCTAGTTCTGTGAAGCATGTCGTTGGTATTTTGATGGGGATTGCATTGAATCTATAGATTGCTTTGGGTAATACGGACATTTTAATGATGTTAATTCTTCCAATCCATGAACAAGGTATGTGCTTCCACTTTTTTATGTCTTCCTCTATTTCTTTTTTCAATTACCTGTAGTTTTCTGCAAATAGGTCCTTTATTTCTTTGATTGAGTTTATTCCTAAGAATCTTAATATTTTTGCCGCTATGGTAAATGGGATTGTTTTTTAGTTTCTCTTTCTGTGAGTTCATCCTTGGTGTATAAGAATGACATTGATTTCTTGACGTTAATTTTGTATCCTGCTACTTTGCCAAATTCATTTATTAAGTCTAGTAAATTTTTAATGGAGTCTTTGGGGTTTTCAACGCATACTATCATGTCATCTGTGAATAATGACAGTTTCGCTTCTTTCTTTCCAATTTGGATCCCTTTTATTTTTCTTTCTTTTCTGATTGCTGTGGCTAAGACTTCCAGTGCTATGTTAATTAAGAGTGGTGAAAGTAGGCATCCTTGTCTTGTTCCTGTTCTTAAGAGAAATGCTTTTAGTTTTTGCCCATTGAGTATGATGTTGGCTATAGGTCTTTCATATATGCCCTTTATTATGTCAAAATATGATCCCTCTATTCCCAGATTGCTGAGCATTTTTATCAGAAATGGGTGCTGGATTGTGTCAAATGCTTTTCAGCATCTATTCATATGATCATATGATTTTTTCTTTCATTTTGTGTATGTGGTGTATCACATTTATTGATTTACCAGTATTGTACCAGCCTTGCATCCCTGGGATGAATCTCACTTGGTCATGGTGAATAATTTTTTTGACGTATTGCTGGATCCGATTTGCTAGTATTTTGTTCAGGATTTTGTCATCTATGTTCATCAGGGATATTGATCTGTAGTTTTCTTTCTTTGTGTGTCTTTTTCTGGTTTTGGAATTAGAATTATGCCGGCCTCATAAAAACGAGTTGGGAAGTCTTCGTTCTTCTTGAATTTTTTGAAATAGTTTGAGGAGAACGGGTATTAGTTCTTCTTTGAATGTTCGGTAAAATTCCCCCATGAAGCCATCCAGGCCTGGGGTTTTATTTGATGGGAGAGTCTTGATTACATCTCCAATTTCTTTTGTTGTTATTGGTCTGTTCAAATTTTCTCTCTCTTCCCGGTTCAGTTTTGGGATACTATGTGTTTCTAGAAATTTGTCTATTTCACTTAGATTGTTGAATTTGTTGCCCTATAATTGTTCATAGTATTTGTTCACAATCCTTTGTATTTCTGTGGTGTCAGTTATTATTTCTCCTCTTTCATTTCTGATTATGTGTATTTGGGTTCTCTCTCTTTGTTTCTTGGTGAGTCTAGCTAAGGGTCTATCATCTTGTTATCTTTTCAAAGAACCAGCTCTTTGTTTCCTTTGATCCTATGAATTGTTTTTTTGGTCTCTATGTCATTTATTTTTGCTCTGATCTTTACTATTTCCTTCCTTCTACTTGCTCTGAGGTTTTCTTTTTATTTGCTTTCTATTTTTTAAGTTTTTTAAGTTGTGAGGTTAGATAGTCTATTAGAAATTTTTCTTGCTTCCTGAGGTAGGCCTGTAGTGCTATGAACTTCCCTCTCAGAACTGCTTTCCCTACATCCCATAGATTTTGTGTTGCTGTGTGTTCATATTCATTGGTTTCCAGAAATTTTTTAACTTCTTCCTTGATCTTCATGGTAACCCATTTATTGTTCAATGACATGCTATTTAGCCTCTATTTTTTCAAATGTCTTTGCATGTTCTTATTGCAATTGATTTTTAGTTTCATGCTATTGTGATCTGAGAAGATACTTGATATGATTTCAATCTTCTTGAACTTGTAGAGACTTAGTTTGTGGTCTATCTTTGAGAATGTCCCATGTGCACTTGAGAAGAATGTGAATTCTGTAGTTTTGGGATGTAATTCTCTTAAGATATCTATTAAATCCATTTGATTTAGCACTTCATTTATAGTCTATGTTTCCTTGTTAATTTTTTGTCTAAATGATTTATCCAGTGATGTCAGTGGGGTATTGAAGTCCCCTGCTATGATTGTATTGCTGTTAATTTCTCCTTTGAAGTCTTCCAAAAGATTTTTTATATATGTTGGAGCTCCTAAATTGGTTGCATATATGTTTACCAAAGTTATATCTTCCTGGTGGATAGATCCTTTCAGTATTATGAAGTGGCTTTCTTTGTGTCTAGTTATGGCTTTCATTTTGAAATCTACTTTATCAGATATGAGTATTACTACCCCAGCTCTTTTTTCCTTTCCATTTGCTTGGAAGATTTTTTTCCATCCCTTCATTTTCAACCTATGTGAGTCTTTTGTTGTGAGGTGGGTGTCTTGTAAACAACATATATGTGAGTCATGCTTTCTTATCCAGTTCGCTACTCTGTGTCTTTTTATCGGAGCAAACCATTCACATTTAAGGTGATAATTGATATGCACATATTTATTGCCATTTTTGTTTAGTGTGGTTATATTTTTCTTCCTATTTCTTCTACAATTACAGCAGTCCTTTTAGCATATTTTGCAGTGCTGATTTAGTCTTAATATATTCCCTTACCTTTTTGTTTGTTTGTTTGTTTGTTTGAGAAACTCTTTATTTGAGCTTCTATTTTGAATGATAGCCTTGCTGGATAGAGTAGTCTTGGATTCAGATCCTTGTTTTTCATGACCTTGATTACTTCATGCCACTCCCTTCTGGCTTTAGTGTTTCTGTTGAGAAGTCAGCTGAGAGCCTTATGGGGTTTTCTTTGTAGGTATCCTGTTACTTATGTCTTGATGCCTTTAGGATTCTCTCTGTCTTTAATTTTTGGCATTTTAATTACCATGTGTCTTGGTTTGGGTTCTTCTTACTTGAGGCTCTCTGTGCTTCTTGAACTTGAATGTCTTCTTCCTTCACCAAGTTAGGAAAGTTTTCTGTCACTATTTCTTCAAATATATTCTCTAACCCTTGCCCATTTTCTTCCTCCTGGAGACTCCTATGATGCGAATGTTATTATGTTTTCAGTCGTCTCACAATTCTCTTAAGCAGTCTTCCTTTTTTTTAATTTTTTTTTTTTTTTTTGGTTTTCTGATTGGTTGATTTTTTTACCCTTTCTTCTAATTCACTGATTAGGTCCTCAGTTTCCTCTACTCTGCTGGTTAGTCCTTCCAATGTGTTCTGTATTTCTGCTGTGTCATTCTTCATTTCCACTTGGTTGGTTTTCAATATTTCTATATCCTTACTCATGGTGCTGATGTCCTTACTCATGCTTTTGAGCTTCCTCAAGATCATGGCTCTGAATTCTACCTCTGATAATTTGCTTAACTGCATTTCTTTGATCTCATCTTTGATAGAGTTCTCTTGTTCTTTCATTTGGGTTTTGTTTCTTTGTTTCACCATTTTGGCTATCTCAGTGGGTTTTGCAGCCTGCCAAATTTTCTCTGTGGGTGTTGATGTTCTGCTGTTTGTGATTCCCTCTATTGGGTTTGGATGAGCCTGGGTGAGCCCATGTTAAACACCACCGTCCAGTTTTACTTTCCTGGGTAGATTTTCAAGCCCAGGAAAGGTTCAATTATCTTCTAGCTTTTTCCTGGAGGCTATTAGTCTCAGTTACTCAGTACCTTGAAATGTAGCCCTGATGTTCTGCATAATAAGAATTCCAGTGGGTGGGATAGATGCTGGTTATTAATGAGCCTCAATTTGCATTTCTTTGCCTCACCTGGGAAAGGCTGAATCTCCGAGGGGGAAGCTGATGATTTTCCCCACAGCTCAGGGAAGGAGCACACTGGCCACCATCCTTTGTGGCCACAACTCAGCAAAAACTCTGAGTGCCCTCCAAATCCCGGGTGTCCCCACTGAGTTCCAGCCCAGTCTGCCCTCCCTCTGTCATAGCCCCCAAGTGATTGGCTGTGGCTATTTTAGTTCTCTGTCCCAGCTTTCTGCACTGTGGAGTGGGCTTGGTCTTTATTCCCCAAGGACCCAGCTCACAGCTAAGACTGCTGCTGTCCGTGGGCTCCCAGCCAGCCACCTTCTTGTGCCTCTGCAGATCCTACCAGTGTCCCTGGTTATATGGTCCTGTCCTGCTGCTTTTCTGCTCCTTTTTTCTGAGAATTTGTCTTTATTTTAGTTGTAATTCCCACTTGGTCCTGGGAGATCGACTGCGTAGCTTCTATTCACCCTGCCTCCATTTTCACATCCTCTAAGCCAATCTTGTGAGCAGCTGGGTAGCACAGGCCTCTCTGGTGCCCCAGCTGCACCCTGCAGGTCCCATAGGTAAGTGTATCGCACAGTCCCTTTGGGGACCTGGTACTATGCCTATGTTATGAGCTTCTGTGTCACAGGCCTCTCTGGTGATTCAGCACCCCTCAGGTCCAGCGGGTAACTAGATTGCACAGTCCCTGCTGGGTCACACAGGCCTCTTTGGTGTTTCAGCACCCCGTAGGTCCTGTGGGTAACTGCGTCGCACAGGCTTCTCTGGTGCCCTAGCACCCTGCAGTGCCTGTGGGGCGGGCAGCTGGATCGCACCAATCTCTCTTGGGCTCCGGCTTCCCACTACTCTTGTGAGCTACTGGACCACACAGGCTTCCGTGGAACCCCCGGTTCCGCTGCTTGTGGCTGGGGAGTGCTGCTGCCCTGTGTGGCTCAATTCCTGCTCAGCTTTTGCTGTAGTTGTTGGGGATGAGTCTCAGCTGCTGGTCTGTGCTTCTGTTGCCTGGGGATGGATGTCCGCTCCCCAGCCTCTGTTGCCTAAGTGTATATTTCGACTCTGATCGGGCTGGGCTCCGGGCTGCCAGCAGTTTCTGTGGCTGGCGTCTTGGGAGCTCCACTACTCAGTACATGTCTGTGTTGACACAGAGTGTCCACTGGTTCGATGGTGCCAGGTGTGCTGGTGGGCTCAGGTTGCTGGGCCCTAGCCGCTCCCACTGCCTCCTCCCAGGGAAGACCTGGGATCTTCAAAAATGGTGGGACCTCCCCGTGGTGCAGGGAGAAGCGCCCTGAAGGGCTGCTTTCTGCGGTAGTCGGCTGCTCCCATCCTCAGCACAGGAACTTTCTGCTCTGAGTCTCTGCACTGCTCGGGTTTGGTCGTCCACTTTCACATCCACTCACACTCTCTCACACACTCACCCTCCCTCCGGTCCTGCCCACCGTTATCTCCATCAGAGTATATTTTTTAAAAATTTAAATTCTAGCCCAGCTGGCATGGTTCTGTGGATTGAGCATAGTCCCATGGACTAAGAGGTCCTGGTGCGATTCCCAGTCAGGGCACATGCCCAGGTTGCAGGCTCGATTCCTAGTATGGGGCATGCAGGAGGCAGCTGATGGATGTATCTCTTTTACATCGATGTTTCCATCTCTCTCTCCCTTCCACTCTCTCTCTAAAGAAAAAAATAAATTAAAATATTTAAAATTTTAAATTTTAGGTGGTATAATGTATGATCGATCCATCTCATAGTGAAATTAAAAAGAGATTAAATATGTTTTTTAACCAGTAGATTCAGTGTTTTTATCCTTTCTTCTTCCTGGTGAGAGGAATGTCCAAGACCTTTACTGTGATCTTTTTTGATACTTTTTCCCACTGGGTGTAAGGTCAGCAGGCTAGGGGGAGTTGCATGACCAGGGAAATAGACGACCAGAGGAGAACTTGAAACCTAACTCAGGACTCTCTGCCTTACCCGGATGCGGCTGAGGTGACACTTCTGGTCACGTCCCACCACCCTTCCCAGCCAATCAACATACGCCAAACCTGAATCTCCCCCAGCAGCTAGCCAGTCACCTGATGCCTCACCTAATTACCCCACCCAGGTACCTCATGTCCCTATAAATCTTCCCTGGGCGAAAGAAGCAGCATAACTTCCCTGGCCCCTGCCACGTGGACCAGTGAACCTAGCCTGGGAAAATTCAATAAAATATTCTTGCCTACTTTTGCGGCTCCGTTTCTCTTTCTTTCTCTGCAAGATAGCTTATATTTGGTGCTGAAACCCAGGAGGAGCTTGAGCATGCCTGGGCTGCTCCTCTCCCTCCCTCCCAAGGAAGACCAGGGGCCACTGACCTTCCACCCAGTTCGGCACACGGTGTGGTAAGTCCCCCTGCCTCTGGCCTCTCCTCAGTTCTCTCTGCCTCCGGGGCTCCCTGTCTATAACTGCAGCTGCGTCAGGGACTTCCTATCCATTCTGAGTGTGTGGGGTTCCACAGAGACATCCCAGATGCTCCCCACTCTATCCGTTAGTCCAGTGACCAGAGTTTGAGTTGCAGGACACCAATTCTCATCTCTGATCCCTCTGGGACTGAGACTGACCACGGGCAATCAGGAATCTCAACTAGATCCAAAAACACCTCTAGGGTGTCTCATTTTAAATCTCTCAAAAACAGATCCCTCCCTAAAGAAGAAGAAACTGTTTTTCTTCTCCACTGTGGCCTGGCCACAATACACACTGGACAACCAGTCCAGATGGCCTCCTGAAGGGACTTTTGATTTTATCTCTTGGCAGGCATGCAGAATGCAGCCGAAAAGGTAGTTAACTCACTCAGGAGCCTGATGAGAACCCAGCTCTATTCCTAAACCGCCTGACTGAGACTATGCTTCTCCACACCCGACTGGACCCTGCCTCAGTAGGGGGGGGGTCACAGTCTTAGCTACTCATTTTATCTCCCAATCAGCTTCAGATATTAGAAGGAAACTTAAAAAGGCAGAAGAGGACCCTCAGACCCCTATCCAATACCTGTTGAACGTGGCATTTAAAGTCTTTAATGCCCGGGACGACAAGGCTGAGGCCACTCATCAGGCCCGAATGCAACAGAAGGTAAACCTCCAAACCCAGGCTCTAGTGGCAGCCCTGAGGCCGGCAACCCAGCATGGGCAGGGTACGAGGGACGCCCGACCTAAGGAACGTAACGTCTCTGGGCCACCGAAGGGAACCCCACCTGGGGACTGCTTCAAATGTGGCAGCAAAGACCACTGGGCTCGCCCTGGCTGGTTTGGCTCAGCAGGAAAGACCACTGGGCTCGTCAATGCCCATGTCCACAGCCACCTACAAAACCATGCCCAGACTGTAAACAGCCTGGTCACTGGCGGAGCGATTGCCCTCTCTGGGCAACGGGCTCATCCTTGGTGCCTCCAAGCGGGGGACAGGCCGGCCAAATGGACCATCGCTTGAGCTCCTTGGCCTCATGGACGGCTGATGCGGCCCAGACTCGAGGACCCCAATCACCCTTGCCGAGCCCCGGGTAAAGCTGCAGGTAGCGGGTAAGTCCATCTCATTTCTGGTGGACACAGGGGCTACCTTCTGTGTTCTGCCATCTCACTATGGGCCTCTAGTTCCTTCTCAGGTCTTAGTTATGGGAATTGATGGGACACCTTCCTTTCCCCTCCGCATACAACCTCTGTCATGCAGTCTAGACGGATACCTCTTTTCACATTCCTTCCTAGTTATGCCCTCTTGCCCTGTGCCCCTCCTGGGCTGAGACATATTACAAAATCTTGGGGCTACTATCCAAATGACATCATTCCGGATGGCTTCCTCTCATCTTCTCTATCTGTTACATAGGCTCTTCTTCCCCCTCATCTAATCTCCCTTGCAACTCCATTATCACTGTCGCTGCCTTACTTAATGCACCACTTAGAGGATTCTTTTGGTGTAATGAAACCCTAACCAACTCCATATATGCCTCATCCCCCTTTCCCTGCCTACCAGTCACTCTGGTACCCCAACTTATGATGTATGGCCAAGCAGAGCTCCTTTGCTTGCTATCTTCACCAGCCCACTGGGAAAAAAGAGCAGTTTTCCTCCTGGTCCTAGTGGGTCTCTCCTTAGAATCCTCCCTCGTTGCTGCAGGCATGGGAGGTGGCGCCATAGGCCACAGCACAACCACCGCCACCCAGCAAGAAGAAAAACTCCGCATAGCTGTAGAGGCATCAGCCACCTCCTTAGCCTCTCTCCAGTGCCAGATCACCTCCATTGCTCAGGTGGTACTCCAAAACCGACGGGCACTGGACTTACTGACGGCTGACAAAGGTGGAACCTGCCTCTTTCAAGAACAATGCTGTTACTACATCAATGAGATCAGCCTAGTAGAAGCAAATATCAACATCTTAGATCACCTACAGGATGAACTCCAAAGGAGACAGTCTACAGATAACCCTTTCTCAGGATGGTGGTAGTCCCCAGCGTTTATATGGATAGCTCCTATCCTGGGGCCTCTTCTAGTTATCTGCCTGTTACTGATGTTTGCTCTTCTTTTCCTCAGATTTTTATAGAACCGCATCCGCGAGGTTTCTCGAGTGGCTGTGAACCAGATGTTGCTTCACCCCTACATGCGACTCCCAACTGAGCCACTGGCCACTGACCTCCCCGACCCATGACACCCCTACCAAGCAGGAAGCAGCCAGACAGAGAGTGGCGCCCTTATCTAACACAAAAGGTCAGGATGTAAAGTCAGTGGGCTCCGGAGAGTCACATGACTGGGGAAATGGATGGCCAGAGGAGAAATCGAAACCTAACTCAGGACACTCCACCTTACCTGGATGTGGCTGAGGCAACATTCCTGGTCACATCCCACCACCCTTCCCAGCCAATCAACATATGCCACACCCGAATCTCCCCAGCAGCTAGCCAGTCACCTGGCACCACACCTAGTCACCCCATTCAGGTCCCTAATGTCCCCATAAATCTTCCCTGGGCAAAAATAGCAGCGCAACTTCCTTGGCCTCCACCACGTGGACCAGTGAACCTCGCTCGGGAACGCTTCAATAAAATTTTCTTGCCTGCTTTTGCAGCTCCGTTTTTCTTCCTTCCTTAGCTAGATACCTTACATTGGGTTAATTGTGGTAAAAAAACAAAACAAAACAACAACAACAACAAAAAACGCCCTGGCCGGTTTTGCTCAGTGGTTAGAGTGTTGGTCCACAGACCAGAGAGTCCCGGGTTCAGTTCCTGTTAAGGGCATGTACCTCGGTTGCAGTTTGTCTCCGGCTCCAGTTGGGGTTGTGTGGGTGGCGACCACTCAATGTATCTCTCTCACGTAGATGTTTCTTTCTCTCTCTCTCTCTCTCTCTTCTGCTCTATCTGAAGATAAATGCAAAAATGTCCTCAGGTGAGGATTAAAAAAAAGAAAGAAAGAAAAACAAACACCAGCTACTTGCCTTAGAACCAGAGCAGAGAGCATGGTTTTACTGAAACCTAGTACAGTTGTTCCTTATACCTAAAATCTGCACCTGTTTTCTTAAGGCCCTGTAAAAGGCTGATATATATTTCTTGATGGAATAATAACATGACTCAAAGAATTAAACCAAAACTGCTTTCTTGCATGCATTTGAAATATTTGCTCACCCCAGTGTTCAGGCAGATTGGCAGGTCGGACTTTACTGAGAAGAGACTTGAATGAAGATTTTTAAATCTGTTAACAGGAACTTTGCTAACCAGGGATTGAGAATGGACAGAGGGAATCTTGATGGCTTGGATATCTGTACTGGAATCTGCCAATTTACAAACCCTATACCAGACCAAAAACAAAAAGAAATACAAATTCTCAAAATCACGACACATTTCATTGTGTTTGAATTTAAAGAATAAAAGTCATGTAAAGTTTGAAAAAAATAAGAAGTTAGGGCAAGAATAATGAGGGGAAAAGGAGCTGTTAACGGGAACTAGATTATATACTGCTAGTAAGTATATACTGGCTAGAAAGGTTTAAATAGGCACTGAGTAAGTATTGAATTAACTGACCTATGGCTTTTCCAAAGAACCGAGGCAATATTAGCATGAATAGATTCATTATTTTTCTTAAAAGATACCACATGCAATTTAAAACAAAAATGAAATGTTACTTAATATCTATTTTATGAGCAAAATTATAAATTATAAAACACAGCATTGCTGACACTCCAGGTCAGGAGTTGGTAAACTATATCAGTGAGCCAAATACAGCCCAAGGACTTGTTTCTTTCTTTCTCTCTCTCTCTCTTTCTTTTTTTAATCCTCACCTGAGGATATTTTTCTACTTATCTTCAGATAGAGTGGGAAGAACAGAGGGAAAGAGAGGGAGAGAGAAACATCAACGTGAGAGGGACATATTGACCGGTTGCTCCCCTGTACGACCCCGACCAGGGCCAGGGATGAACCTCAACCAAGGTACGTGCCCTTGACCAGAATCGGATCCATGACTCCCACGACTTATTGGTCTACAGGCCAACGCTCTAACCACTGAGCAAAATCGGCCAGGGCTGTATGACTACGAGCTCAAAATGGATTTTACATTTTTATTTATTTATTTATTTTGTTAATCCTCATTTGAGGATATTTTTCATTGATTTTTAGATAGAGTGGAAGGGAGGGAAAGAGAGAGAGAAAGAGAGAGAGAGAGAGAGAGAAACATTGATTGATTGCCTCCTGTACAATCTGACCAGGGCAGGGGATTGAACCTGCAACCCAGGTGTGTGCCTTTGACCAGAATCGAACCTGCAACCTTTGGGTTTACAGACTGATGCTCTAACCACTGGGAAAAATCAGCCAGGGCAGATTTTGTATTTTTAAAGTTACATGTTAGATGGCTATCTAAGTACCTATGTAACATTCTTGATTAGGACACTAAGCCTACATATCCTAAAATATTCACTATCTAGCCCTTTAAGAAAAAGATGTATTCATCATTGGCAACAAACTGTTAAGTCAAGAACAAATTTTTTTTTCTATTTTATTTTTTCTTCAGATAGAGCGGGAGGGAGAGAGAGAAGTATCGATGCGAGAGAGACACATCGAATGGTTGCCACCCACACAATCCCAACTGGGGCTGGGGACAAGCCACAACTGAGGTACGTGCCCTTAGCAGGAACCGAACCCAGACTCTCTGGTCCTCAGGCCGATGCTCTAACCGCTGAGCCAAACCGGCCAGGGCAAGAAACACATTTTTATTCATAGTCATTGGGTCAGTTATTCTACTCCTGGAAATTTGTCACAGCAAAACAATCCAGTCAATTATTCCCTTCAGTACAGTTCCATCAAAGATGGTGTATTTGTTATCTCTTGCTGTGACACAGATTATTCCAATACTGAGCAGCTTAAAACAATAGTAAACATTTATTATCTCACAGATTTTCTGTGGGTCAGAAATTTGGGAGTGGTTTGGTTGGCTGGTTCTTTCTCAAGGTCCCTCACCAGGATGCAGTCAAGCTATTGGCCAGGGCTGCAGTCCTCTGAAGGCTTGACTAGGGCAGAAGGCTGCAAGTACCTCCAACGTGACATCCTCACATAGCTGTGGGCAAGAGGCAGTGGTGTGCTAGCTGGTTTAACAGCTAGCTCTGAGTGTAATTCTAACAAGGATGTTGGTTGATGTTTTAATTAACATTAATAATTGAGAAAAAAAAATGAAACAACAAAGATGGATGTCAGAAGTTCACTCATTTGTCCTTGAGGTGAACAACATTTTTTCTGAATTGAGCAATACTTGTTTAATGCTGGAAGAATATTTTCAAATTTCTGTGTTATTGTAAACAAAACAGCTCCAGATATGATACAATTTTAAGCTTAATTTGTATTATTAACATTTTTTCATCACTTTCCTAATTCAGACAATCAACAAAATAAAAAAATTAAACCCTAATTTATAGTGTTTACCCAAATTCTATGGTGTAAATACCCTAATCACAGTTGATTTTAAACTATCAATATAACATTTCCATGATATAGATGTTAAGTAGATGTAAATAACCTCAAGACCACTGATAATAGTAAAATGTAGCCAAAGTGTTATCACTTGTGATATTTTAATTTATATTAAGAAATACAGGATTTGGAAGATGGTGGCGAGCAGGACCAGAGGGAGGATGAGTGTGTGAGAGAGTGAGCTAGTGTGTGAGAGAGAATGAGTGGACATGAAGGTGAACGACCAAACTCCTGCAGTGCAGAGACGCGAGGCAGAAGGTTCCTGTGCTGTGGATGGAGCAGCCAGCTACCGTGGTAAGTGGCCCTTCAGGGCGCTTCTCCCTGCGCAGCGGGGAGGTCCCACCATTTTGGAAGATCCTGGGTATTCCCTGGGAGGAGGCAGTGGGAGCACCTAGGGCCCAGCAACCCAAGCCCACCAGTGCACCTAGCACCATCAGACTAGTGGACACTCTGTGTCAACACAGACCAGTGCACAGTAGTGGAGCTGCCAAAGTGCAAGTCATGGAAGCTGTGGACAGTCAGGAGCCCAGCACCATCCCCCATAGTAGCAGCCCAATCAGAGTCAAGATATACCCCCAGCAACAGAGGCTGGGGAGCAGACATCCATGCCCAAGCAACAGAAGCACAGACCAGCAGCTGAGATTCATCCTCAAAAACTACAGCAAAAGCTGAGCAGGAGTTGAGCCACGGGGGCAGCAGCACTCTGCAGCCACCAGCGGCAGGACCTGGGGCACCAGAGAAGCCTATGCAACCCAGCAGCTCACAAGAGCAGTGAGAAGCCTGAGCCTGAGAGGGACTGGTGTGATTCAGCTGCCCACCTGCCGGACCTGCAGGGTGCAGGGGCACCAGAGAGGCCTGTGTGACCCACCAGGTACTATGTGATATAGTTACCCGTGGGACCTGCGGGGTGCTGAAGCACCAGAGAGGCCTATGTGACCCAGCAGCCCATTACATAGGCAGAGAGCCTGGTCCCCAAAGGGACTGTGTGATCCAGTTACCCACGGGACCGGCAGGGTGCGGGGGTACCAGAGAGGCCTGTGCGACCCAGCTGCGCACAAGATAGGCTTAGAAGATGTGAAAATGGAGACGGAGTGAATGGAAGCTACACAGAAGATCTCCCAGGACCAAACGGGAATTACAACGAAAATAAAGACAAATCCTAGGAGAAAAGCAGCAGGACAGGACCATATAACCAGGGACACTGGTAGGATCTGCGGAGGCGTGAGAGGGTGTAGGCTGGGAGCCCACGGACAGCAGCAATCTTAGCTGTGAGCTGGGCCCTTGAGGAATAAAGACCAAGCCCACTCCACAGCACAGAAAGCCGGGACAGAGCACTAAAATAGCCACAACCAATCACTTGGGGGCTATGACAGAGGGAGGGCAGACTGGGCTGGAACTCAGTGGGGACACCCGGGATTTGGAGGGCACTCAGAGATTTTGCTGAGTTGTGGCCACAAAGGATGGTGGCCAGTGTGCTCCTTCGCAGAGCTGTGGAGAAAAGCAGCAGCCTCCCCCCATCCACAAGCTCGAATATTCAGCGTTTCCCAGGTGAGGCAAAGAAATGAATTAAGGCTCATTAATAACCAGCATCTATCCCACCCTCTGGAAATCCTCTTTGCACAACACCAGGGCTACATTTCAAGGCACGGAGGAACTGAGACTAATACCCTCAGGAAAAAGCTACAGGATAACTGAACCTTTCCTGGGCTTGCAAATCTACCCAGGAAAGTAAGACTTGACAGTGGTGTTTAACGTGGGCCTACCCAGGCTCATCCAAACCCAGTAGAGGGAGCCACAAACAGCAGAACACCAACACCCACAGGGAAACTTTGGCAGGCTCCAAAGACCACTGAGATAGCTAAAATGGTGAAACAAAGAAACGAAACCCAAATGAAAGAACAAGAGACCTCTACCAAATGAAAGAACAAGAGACCTCAAAGATGAGATAAATGAGGTGCAATTAAGCAAATTATCAGAGGTAGAGTTCAGAGCCATGATCTTGAGGAAGCGCAACAGCATGAATAAGGACATCAGCACCATGAGTAAAGATATAGAAACATTGAAAACCAACCAAGTGGAAATGAAGAATGATATAGCAGAAATAAAGAACACATTAGAAGGACTAACCAGCAGAGTAGAGGAAACTGAGGACCAAATCAGTGAATTAGAAGAAAGGATAGAAAAAAATCTACCAATCAGAAAAACAAAAGGAAAAAAACAATTAAAAAACAGGAAGATTGCTTAAGAGAACTGTGGGACAACTGGAAACGTAATAACATTCTCATCATAGGAGTACCCAAGAGGAAGAAAATGGGCAAGGGTTAGAGAATATATTTGAAGAAATAGTGACAGAAAACTTTCCTAACTTGGTGAAGGAAGAAGGCATTCAAGTTCAAGAAGCACAGAGAGCCTCAAGTAAGAAGAACCCAAATAGGCCCACACCAAGACACATAGTAATTAAAATGCCAGAAATTAAAGACAAAGAGAGAATCCTAGAGGCAGCAAAAGATAAGTGACAGGTTACCTACAAAGGAACCCCCATAAGGCTCTCAGCTGACTTCTCAACAGAAACACTACAGGCCAGAAGGGAGTGGCATGAAGTAATCAAGGTCATGAAAAACAAGGATCTGAATCCAAGACTACTCTATCCAGCAAGGCTATCATTCAAAATAGAAGCTCAAATAAAGAGATTTCCAGACAGAAAAAAAAAGGGTAGGGGAATATATTAAGACCAAACCAGCACTGCAAAATATGCTAAAAGGACTGCTGTAATTAGTAGAAGAAATAGAAAGAAAAATATAACCACACTAAACAAAAATGACAAAAAAAGGTACATATCAATTATCACCTTAAATGTGAATGGTTTGAATGCTCCAATATAAAGGCACAGAGTAGTTGACGGGATAAGAAAGCATGACTCACATATATGTTGTTTACAAGACACCCACCTCACAACAAAAGACTCACATAGGTTGAAAATGAAGGGATGGAAAAAATCTTCCAAGCAAATGGAAAGGAAAAAAGAGCTGGGGTAGCAATACTCATATCTGATAAAGTAGATTTCAAAATGAAGACCATACCTAGAGACAATGAAGGCCACTACATAATATTGAAAGGATCTATCCAAAGGGAAGATATAACTTTCGTAAACGTATATGCAACCAATATAGGAGCACCAAAATATATTAAAAATCTTCTGGAGGACTTCAAAGGAGAAATCAACAGCAACACAGTAATTGCTGACATCACTGGATAGATCATCTAGACAAAAAATTAGCAAGGAAACAGAGACTCTAAATGAAGCACTAGATCAAATGGATTTAATAGATATCTACAGAGAATTACACCCCAAAACTACAGAATTCACATTCTTCTCAAGTGCACATGGGACATTCTCAAAGATAGACCACATGTTAGGGCACAGACTAAGTCTCTACAAGTTCAAGAAGATTGAAATCATATCAAGCATCTTCTCAGATCACAATGGCATGAAACTAGAAATCAATTGCAACAAGAACATGCAAAGACATTTGAAAACATGGAGGCTAAATCGCATGTTGAACAATGAATGGGTTACCATGAAGATCAAGAAAGAAATTAGCCCTGGCCGATTTGGCTCAGTGGTTGGAGCGTCGACCTGCAGTAGAGAGAGACCTGGGTTCGGTTCCCGCTAAGGACACGTATCTCGGTTGCAGTTTGTCCCCGGCCCTGGTTGGTCGTGCGGGTGGCAGCCACTCAATGTGTCCCTTCACATCGATGTTTCTCTCTCTCTCTCTCTTCCTCTCTCTCCCTCCCGCTCTATCTGTACAAAAAATGGAAAAATGTCCTCGGGTGAGGATAAAAAAAAAAAAAAAAGAAAGAAAGAAATTAAAAACTTCCTGGAAACCAATGAAAATGAACACACAACAACACAAAATCTATGGGATGTAGCGAAAGCAGTTCTGAGAGGGAAATTCATAGCACTACAGGCCTACCTCAAGAAGCAAGAAAAATTTCTAATAGACTATCTAACCTCACAACTTAAACAACTAGAAAGCAAACAAAAAGAAAACCCCAGAGCAAGTAGAAGGAAGGAAATACTAAAGATCAGAGCAGAAATAAATGACATGCAGACCAAAAAAAACAATTTAAAGGATCAATGAAACAAAGAGCTGGTTCTTTGAAAAGATAACAAGATTGATGGACCCTTAGCTAGACTCACCAAGAAACAAAGAGAGCGAGAACCCAAATACACATAATCAGAAATGAAAGAGGAGAAATAATAACTGACACCACAGAAATACAAAGGATTGTGAACAAATATCATGAACAATTATACGGCAACAAATTCGACAATCTAAGCAAAATGGACAAATTTCTAGAAACACATAGTCTCCCAAAACTGAACCAGGAATAGATAGAAAACTTGAACAAACCAATTACAACAAAAGAAATTGAAGATTAAATCAAGACACTCCCAGCAAACAGAAGCCCAGGCCCGGACAGCATTTTCCAGCAAACCACAGGCTGTCTGCATCTCAGGAGTGGGTCAACTCTGCAGCCATGAGGGAATCTGCATTGGACTCGATTACCAACCAGCCTTTACTGGGAAGGCTGAAAAGAAAGATGATGCCCAGACTTTAGCCATGAAAAGACAATTCCTTTTATCCAAGACCGAGAGAAGACAGCGTGAAAGACCTGCACATCCTATGAGGCTGACCAACTGCATTTTTAAGAGGCCAGTCACAAGGATAACTTCCCATCCTGGCAATGAGGTCAGGCACGGGCAACAGGAGGAGACCTGGGAGAAGCTCCAGCAAGTCTGTGCGTACAGGAGACTGCAGGGACTCCAGGCCTGCAGCAGTGAAAGAGAACGGTTAAGTACTTGGGATATCACAAATACCATGGAAATAATTGCACCCAGAAGTGCAGGTGAATCCCTGTGTCATACTGATCTGGATTCTCTACGCACCAGCCCCAAGCCCACTACTGCACAGTTTTTAAATTTAGCAGAGTTGATCCCAGGAGCAGGTCGCTGTGTCCCATAGCTTCACAGAGGGCAACCAGTTACCCATGGAGATGTCCAGAGACAGACTCTGAAAGTGAAAAAAATAAGAGAGAGACTGACTGTAGCCTTGAGGGCAGACTGGCCAGGGAGGCAGAGAGAACCAGAAGCCAGGAAGATTGTGGTGAAAACTGAATGAAAAGCATGAAAAGGTTATGCTGAGAAAGTCCAGTGGTGTGACTTTGGGAAGTGGTTCACCGTGAAAATGCCCTCAGTATAGTTGTTTTCTTTCATTTCAATTCTGTTTCTTGCTCTGGACTCTGATGCTTTGTTGTATTAAAATTGTATGTTATTAAACATTTTAGAGACAAAAAAAAAAAAAAAAAAAGCCCAGGCCTGGACAGCTTCACAGGGGAATTGCACTGAACATTCAAAGAAAAACTAACACCCATTCTCCTCAAACTATTTCAAAAAATTCAAGAAGAAGGAAGACTTCCAGACTCATTTTATGAGGTCAGCATAATTCTAATTCCAAAACCAGAAAAAGACACTACAAAAAAAGAAAACTATAGGCCAATATCCTTGATGAACAAATCCTGAACAAAATACTAGCAAATTGAATCCAGCAATACATCAAAAGAATTATTCACCATGACCAAGTGGGATTCATTCCAAGGATGCAAGGCTAGTACAATATTCACAAATCAATAAATGCGATACACCACATAAACAAAATGAAAGATAAAAATCATATGATCAAATCAATAGACACTGAAAAAGCATTCAACACAATCCAGCACCCATTTCTGATAAAAACGCTCAGTAATGTGGGAATAGAGGGATCATATCTCAACCTAATAAAGGACATATATGAAAGACCTACAGCCAACATCATACTCAATGGGAAAAAGTAAAAGCATTTCCCTTAAGAACAGGAACAAGACAGGAATGCCCACTTTTGCCACTCTTATTTAACATAGTACTGGGAGTCTTAGCCACAGCAATGAGACAGGAAGAAAAAATAAAAGGGATCCAAATCGGAAAGGAGGAAGTGAAACTGTCATTATACAAGGATGACATGATACTATATGTAGAAAACCCCAAAGACTCCATCAAAAATTTACTAGACTTAATACATGAATTTGGCAAAGTAGCAGGATACAAAATTAACGTCTAGAAATCTATGGCATTCTTATACAGAAAGAGAAACTAAAAAAACAATCCCATTTACTATCACAGCAAAAAAAATTAAGATACCTAGGAATAAACTTAACCAAAGAAATAAAGAGCTTATTCACTGAAAACTACAGGTCATTGGAAAAAGAAATAGAGGAAGACATAAAAAAGTGGAAGTACATACCTTGTTCATGGATTGGAATAATTAACATCATTAAAGTGTCCATACTACCCAAAGCAATCTATAGATTCAATGCAATCCCCATCAAAATACCAACGACATACTTCACAGAACTAGAACAAATACTTCAAAAGTTCATATGGAACCAAAAAAGACCCTGAATAGCCACAGCAATCTTGAAAAAGAATTGAACAAAGAATCTTGAACAAAGTTGGAGAGATAACATTACCAGATTTCAGGTTATACTACAAAGCCACTGTAATCAAAACAGCCTGGTACTGGCACAAGAACAAGCAGATAGATCAATGGAACAGAATAGAGAACCCAGAATTGGACCCAAGACAATATGCTTAATTAATATTTGACAAAGGGGGCAAAAGCATACAGTGGAGTAAAGATAACCTCTTTAATAAATGGTGTTGGGAAAATTGGACAGCTACATGCAAAAAAATGAAACTAGACCATCAACTTGCACCATACACAAACATAAACTCAAAATGGATAAAAGACTTAAATGTGACCCGTGAGTCCATAAAAATCCTAGAAGAAACTGTAGGCAACAAAATTTCAGACATCATACGCAGCAGAATTTTCACTGATACATAACCTAAGACAACAGAAACAAAGGAAAAAATGAACACATGAGACTACATCAAACTCAAAACTTCTGCACAGCAAAAGAAAGAAGCGTAAAAATGGAAAGGCAACCCACTGTATGGGAGAGCATCATTGCCAATAAAGGGGTTAATTTCCAATATATAGAGAGTGCTCATACAGCTCAACAAAAGAAAGACAAAGAACCCCATTAAAAAATGGGCAGAGGAACTAAATAGACACCTCTCCAAACAGGACATACAAATGGCCAAGAGACATATGAAGAAATGCTCAACATCATTAATCATCAGAGAGATGCAAATTAAAACAACAATGAGGTATCATCTCACACCTGTCAGAATGGCCACCATTAACAAATCATCAAACAACAAGTGTTGGCGAGGTTGTAGAGAAAAGGGGATTCTAGTACACTGCTAGTGGAAATGCAGACTGGTGCAGACACTATGGAAAACAATATGGTGTTACCTCAAAAAATTAAAAATTGAATTGCCATTTGACCCAGTGATCCCACTTCTAGGAATATACCCTAAGAAGCCTAAAACACCAATCACAAAGAATATATGTACCCCCATGTTTGTAGCAGCACTATTTACAATAGCTAAGATCTGGAAACAGCCCCAATGTGCATCAGTAGACAAATGGATAAAAAGCTGTGGTACATATACACAGTGGAGTACTATGCAGCTGTATGAAAGAAAGATCTCTATCCTTTGAGACAACATGGAGGGATCTGGGAAATATTATTCTAAGCAAAATAAGTCAAGCAGAGAGAGACACATATCACATGATCTCACTTATTTGTGGAATATTATAAACATAACAGTCTGTGGAATTGGGTAGTCCCAGAGACGTGGAAGTGGGGTACAGACTGACAATCCCCAGAAGAGAGGGTGGGGGGGAGATGAACCACAGAACTTATATGCATGTATGCATGAACAATGGACATGGACAAAACAAAGCTGGGGATGGGAGGGAAGGAGGAGGGGGGTATCAGTGGGGGGAAAAGGAGAAACATCTGTAACAAAAATAAATTAATTAATTAAAAAAAATAAGTAGTATATATTTGGTATTTGTCTTGTCCTGGCACAGAGTTACTAAAACCCTTATAAATTCCTAAGTTATGAGAGCGATAATAGTGTCTTTTGTTATGTTAATGAGATGAAATGACTAAATGGTAATACAAATATTACATACCAAAAAATTATGAAATGTAGGTTAGGTGAGTTCAGAGGGGAATTTATTTCAACATATATACATGGCTGAATATAAATATATATGACTGAAAATAAATTATGGACATTAATCTTACAAAGACAGGTGAAAAATCCTCAGCAAATTAAACTAAAACAAAATGTAAAAGAAGAAATGTGGTTAAATAGAATGAACTAGTGGTTGTGAGGAAACAACACAAAATTTCCCCCTAACAACTAAAGGATATCCAGTCTCCCTACTTCTACTTGACATTATACTGAAGACCCTACCAGTGAAATAAACAAGTAAAAGGCATGAACACTGGAAGATAAGAAGTAAAACGGTCTTTCAGATGACATGATGGTTACATACAAAATACTAAGGAGTTAATCCAAACTTGTGTGAACTAATAAGTAAGTTAAATAATATCTCCAGATAGAAGGTTAATAATAAAAAATAAAATGGGCCCTGGCCGGTGTGGCTTAGCAATTGGAGCATCGGTCCGCAGACCAGAGAGGCCGGCTTCATTTCCCTCTAAGGGCATGTACCTCGGTTGTGGTTCATCCCTAGCCCCAGTTGGGGTTGTGAGGGTGGCAACCAGTTGATGTGTCTCTCTCAGATCGATGTTTCTCTCTCTCTCTCTCTCTCTCTCTCTCTCCTTCCCTTTCTCCCTCCCACTCTATCTAAAGATAAATGCAAAAATTTCCTTGGGTGAGGATTAAGAAAAAAAAGAGATACACATCAATTTGTTGCCTCCTGCACGACCTCAACCAGGATTGAACCTATAACTCAGGTACGTGCCCTTGATCAGAATGGAACTTGTGACCCTTTGCTCCTCGGGATGATGCTCTAACCACTGAGTCACACTGGCCAGGGCATCATTTGATTTTGATGAAGGCATCCAAATGATTCAATGTGAAAGGAAAACTTTTTCCATAAATAATTCTGTCAGGGAGAGAAATAATGGCGGCGGAGTGAATGGAGCTACACAGACCATCTCCCAGGACCAAACTGGATTCACAACAAAAATAAAGGGCAAATCTTCAGGAAGGGGCAATCGGAAGACACCTTGGAGGACCACATAACCAGGGACACCGACTCAATCTTGGTAGGCTTGTGAGGACGCGAGAGGGGGCCGGGAGCCCAAGGTTCGCAGCGGCCTGGGCGGGGACCAGGGGACTCAGCAGCGGGAAGTTGCTGCTAACGCCTCCCCTGCGACCCCTCCTGAGTCCTGCGAACTCTGCTGCCTGCTAAGCCCTCGGCTGATGCCACACAGGCTGGCACGGACTGGCTCCAACCAGGGGACTCGGCGGGACACTGCAACCCAGGATGACTCCTGCGAACTCTGCGTGCTAAGCCCTCGGCTGGTGCCGCACAGACTCGCGGGGACCAGGGGACTCTGCTGGAAGGTACTGCCACCCCGGCAGTGTCCCGCTATCGCGGCTCAGTCCTGGGGCTTATTCTGAGTGCAAAACCCTCTGCTGGTGCCACAGCTGTGGCTGCCCTTGGCTAGAAGCAGCGCTCTCGGGTGAAAAGTCCCAGGTGGCTCCACAAAGCAGAGTCTAGACAGAGGCTAAACTGGCAGCAGACACTCACCTAGGGGTCCAGCAGAGGGAAGGCAGACTGGACTGGAACTGTGTGGGGACACTCGGGTTTTGGAGGGTGCTAAGAGCTTTCGCTGAGTGCAGCCACGCAGGACAGGTGGTCATTTTACTCCTTCCCAGGGCCCTGGGGTGAGGCAAAGCGGAGGCCCCTCCCTCAGAGATTCAATCCCACCTGGTGGCCATTGAAGTGCTAATTGAGGCCCATTAACAACCAACAGCTGCCCCACCCTCAGGAAATCCTCTTACACTGAGCACCTGAGGGAGTTTTTCAAGCAACTCAGAAAAAAAGGGTCTTCAGGTGACCTCTACTAATAGCCTCCAGGCAAAAACAAAGCTAGAGGATAACTACCATTCCCTGGGCTAGCAACACTAACCAGAAAAGCTGACTTGAAGGTGGTGTTTAAAGTGGGTCCTCCCTGGCTCATCCAAACCCAGGAAAGAGAAGAACAAACAGCAGAACACCAACACCCACAGGGAAAATTTGGCAGACTCCAAAGCCCACTGTGATAGCCAAAATGGTGAAAAACAGAAACAAAAGCCAAATGAAAGAACATGAGTCCTCTATGGAAGATGAGATAAATGAGGTGCAGTTAAGCAAGTTAACAGAACAAGAATTTAGAGCCATGATGTTGAGGAAGCTCAACAGCATGTGTAAGGATATGAGCACCATGAGTAAAGACATAGAAATGTTGAAAATCAACTAGTTGGAAATTAAAAACCAACAGGAATAAATGAAGAATGACATATCAGAAATGAAAAACACACTGGAAGGTCTAAAAAGCAGAGTAGGGGAAGCTGAGGACTGGATCAGTGAATTAGAAGAGAAGGTAGAAAAAATCAACCAATCAGAAATCCAAAAGGAAAAAACGATTAAAAAACAGGAAGACAGCTTAAGAGAACTGTGGGACAACTGGAAATGGAATAATATTCACATCATAGGAGTCCCTGAAGAAGAAGAAAATAAGCAAGGGTTAGAGAATATATTCAAAGAAATAGTGACAGAAAAGTTCCCTAATTTGGTGAAGGAAGGAGGCATTCAAGTTCAAGAAGCACAGAGAGCCCCAAGTAAGAAGAACACAAACAGGACCACACCAAGACACATAGTAATCAAACTACCAAAAATTAAAGACAAAGAGAGAATCCTAAAAGCAGCAAGAGATAAGCAACAGGTTACCTACAAAGGAAACCCCATAAGGCTCTCAGCTGACTTCTCACAAGAAACACTACAGGCCAGACGGGAATGGCATCAAGTAATCAAGGTCATGAAAAACAAGGATCTGAATCCAAGACTACTCTACCCATCAAGGCTATCATTCAAAATAGAAGGCCAAATAAAGAGCTTCCCAGACAAAAAAAGGCTAAGGGAATACATTAGCACCAAACCAGCACTGCAAGAAATGTTAAAAGGACTGCTGTAATTACCAGGAGAAATAGGAAGAAAAATAGAACCACACTAAACAAAAATGGCAATAAATAAGTACATATCAATAATCACCTTAAATGTAAATGGACTGAATGCTCCCATAAAAAGACACAGAATAGCTGATTGGATAAGAAAGCATGACTCATCTATATGTTGTTTACAAGAGACCCACCTCACAACAAAATACTCACATAGATTGAAAGTGAAGGGATGAAAAAAAAATCCTCCAAGCAAACGGAAAAGAGAAAAAAAGCTGGGGTAGCAATACTCATATCTGATAAAGTAGATTTCAGAATGAAGGCCATAATTAAAGACAAAGAAGGCCACTACATACTATTGAAAGGATCTATCTATCAGGAAGATATAACCTTGATAAACATATGCACCCAATATAGGAGCACCAAAATATATTTTAAAAAAACTTCTGGAGGACTTCAAAGGAGAAATTGATAGCAATACAATCATAGCAGGGGATTTCAACACCCCGCTGACATCGCTGGATAGATCCTCTAGACAAAAAATTAGCAAGGAAACAGAGACTCTAAATGAAGCACTAGACCAAATAGATTTAATAGATATCTACAGAGAACTACATCCCAAAACTACAGAATTCACATTCTTCTCAAGTGCATATGGGACATTCTCAAAGATAGACCACATGTTAGGGCACAAACTAAGTCTCTACAAGTTCAAGAAGATTGAAATCATATCAAGCATCTTCTCAGATCACATAGGCATGAAACTAAAAATTAATTGCAAGAAGAACATACAAAGAAATTTGAACACATGGAAGCTAAATAGCATGTTATTAAACAATGAATGGGTCACTGAGGAGATCCAGGAAAAAATCAAAAACTTCCTGGAAACCAGTGAAAATGAAGACACAACAACACAGAAACTATGGGATGCAGTGAAAGCAGTTCTGAGAGGGAAGTTCATAGCACTACAGGCCTACCTCAAAAAAGAAGAAAAATCTCTAATAGACTATCTAACCTCACAACTTAGAGAACTAGAGAGAAAACAAAAAGAAAACCCCAGAGCAAGTAGAAGGAAGGAAATACTAAAGATCAGAGCAGAAATAAATGACATAGAGACCAAAAAAAAATTCAAAGGATCAATGAAACAAAGAGCTGGTTTTTCGAAAAGATAAACAAGATTGATGGACCCTTAGCTAGACTCACCAAGAAACAAAGAGCGAGAACCCAAATACACAAAATCAGAAATGAAAGAGGATAGATAACAACTGACACCACAGAAATACAAAAGATCGTTAACAACTACTATGAACAATTATATGGCAACAAATTCGACAATCTAAGCAAAATGGACAAATTTCTAGAAACACATAGCCTCCCAAAACTAGATCAGGAAGAGATAGAAAACTTGAACAGACCAATAACAACAGAAGAAACTGAAGATGTAATCAAGACTCTCCCAGCAAACAAAAGCCCAGGCCCGGATGGCTTCACGGGGGAGTTTTACCAAACATTCAAAGAAGAACTAATACCCATTCTCTTCAAACTATTTCAAAAAATTCAAGAAGAAGGAAGACTTTCAAACTCGTTTTATGAAGCCAGCATAATTCTAATTCCAAAACCAGAAAAAGACACAACAAAGAAAACTAGCCAATATCCCTGATGAACATAGATGCCAAAATCCTGAACAAAATACTAGCAAATCGGATCCATCAATACACCAAAAAAATTATCCACCATGACCAAGTGGGATTCATCCCAGGGATGCATGGTTGGTACAATATTCGCAAATCCATAAATGTGATACACCACATAAATAAATTGAAGAATAAAAACCACATGATCATATCAATAGATACCGAAAAAGCCTTCGACAAAATCCAGCATCCATTTCTGATAAAAACGCTCAGCAGTGTGGGAATAGAGGGATCATATCTAGACATAATAAAGGCCATATATGAAAGACCTACAGCCAACATCATACTCAATGGGCAAAAACTAAAAGCATTTCCCTTAAGAACAGGAACAAGGCAAGGATGCCCACTTTCACCACTCTTATTTAACATAGTACTGGAAGTCTTAGCCACAGCAATCAGACAGGAAGAAAAAATAAAAGGGATCCAAATTGGAAAGGAGGACGTGAAACTGTCATTATTTGCAGATGACATGATACTATACATAGAAAAACCCAAAGACTCCATCAAAAATTTACTAGACTTAATAAATGAATTTGGCAAAGTAGCAGGATACAAAATTAATGTCAAGAAATCGACGGCATTCTTATGCACCAATGATGAACTCACAGAAAGAGAAACTAAAAAAACAATCCCATTTACCATTGCAGCAAAAAAATTAAGATACCTAGGAATAAACTTAACCAAAGAAATAAAGGACCTATTCGCAGAAAACTACAGGTCATTGAAAAAAGAAATAGGGGAAGATATAAAAAAGTGGAAGCACATACCCTGTTCATGGATTGGAAGAATTAACATCATTAAAATGTCCATATTACCCAAAGCAATCTATAGATTCAACACAATCCCCATCAAAATACCAACAGCATGCTTCACAGAATTAGAACAATTATTTCAAAAGTTCATATGGAACTAAAAAGGCCTCGAATAGCCATAGCAATCTTGCAAAGGAAGAACAAAGTTGGAGGGATCACAATACCAGCTTTCAGGTTATACTACAAAGCCACTGTAATCAAAACAGCCAGGTACTGGCACAAGAACAGGCTGATAGACCAGTGGAACAGAACAGAGAACCCAGAAATGGACCCAAGGCAATATGCTCAATTAATATTTGACAAAGGTGGCAAGAGCATACAGTGGAGTAAGGACAGCCTCTTTAATAAATGGTGCTGGGAAAATTGGACAGCTACTTGCAGAAAAATGAAACTAGACCATCAACTTACACCCTACACGAGAATAAACTCAAAATGGATAAAAGACTTAAATGTAACTCATGAATCCATAAAAATCCTAGAAGAGACTGTAGGCAACAAAATTTCAGACATCATACACGGCAGAATTTATACTGACACATCACCTAAGGCAATAGAAACAAAGGAGAAAATGAACACATGGGACTACATCAAACTCAAAAGCTTCTGCACAGTGAAAGATACAATCATCAAAACGGAAAGGCTACCCACTGTATGGGAGAGCATAATTGCCAATGATATATCAGATAAGGGGTTAATTTCCAATACATATAGAGTGCTCATACAACTCCACAAAAGGAAGACAAAGAATTCAATTAAAAAATGGGCAGAGGAAGTAAATAGACACCTCTCCACAAAGGACATACAAATGGCTAAGAGACATATGAAGAAATGCTCATCATCACTAATCATCAGAGAGATGCAAATTAAAACAACAATGAGGTATCATCTCACACCTGTCAGAATGGCCGCCATCAACAAAGCATCAAACAACAAGTGTTGGCGAGGGTGTGGTGAAAAGAGGACTCTAGTACACTGCTGGTGGGAATGCAGACTGGTGCAGCCACTATGGAAAACAATATGGTGTTACCTCAAAAAATTAAAAATGGAACTTCCATTTGACCCAGTGATCCCACTTCTAGGAATATACCCTAAGAAGCCTAAAACACCAATCAGAAAGAATATATGTACCCCCATGTTTGTAGCAGCACTATTTACAATAGCTAAGATCTGGAAACAGCCCAAGTGCCCATCGGTAGACGAATGGATAAAAAAGCTGTGGTACATATACACAATGGAGTACTACGCAGCTGTAAGAAAGAAAGACCTCTTATCCTTTGAGACTACATGGAATGACCTGGAAAGTATCATCCTAAGTGAAACAAGCCAAACAGAGAAAGAAAAGTTTCATATGATCTCACTTATTTGTAGAATATAATGAACATAACAGTCTGAGGAAGGGGGTAGTCCCAGAGACGCGGAAGTGGGATACAGACTGACAATCCCCTAAATAGGGGGGTGGTGGGGAAGAGATGAACCACAGAACTTATATGCATGCAGGCATGAACAGTGGACATGAACAACAAACTGGGGAAAGGGCAGGGAGGGAGGGGGAGGGGGGAATCAGTGGGGGGAAAAGGAGAAACATCTGTAACAAAAATTAATTAATAAAATAAAATAAATAAAAAGAAGAACCTAAAAGATGAAAAACTCTGTAGAAAAAGGTAACTTGAGCCCTGGCCGGTTTGGTTCAGCGGTTAGAGCGTCCGCCTGCGGTCTGGAGAGACCCGGGTTCGGTTCCCGCTAAGGGCATGTACCTCGGTTGCAGTTTGTCCCCGGCCCTGGTTGGTTGTGCGGGTGGCAGCCGCTCAATGTGTCCCTTTCACATCGATGTTTCCCTCTCTCTCTCTCCCTCTCTCTCCCTCCTACTCTGTCTGTACAAGAAATGGAAAAATGTCCTCGGATGAGGATTAAAAAAAAAAAAAAGAAAAGAAAAAGGTAACTTGAGTAAGTACACAAGCTAACACCTGGTGTTCATTGAAAATAAACCCAGTAATCTTCTTTAACTCGTTTCAAAGATTTTCTGTAACAATCTCTCTCACCCTCCTCCACACTTGTGACCATGATAATCTCAAGTTTTATTTCTGCTCACATAAAACAACTCTAGTTTTATTATGTTTGGCCTGATTATTTACATATCACAGCAGGTGTTAATTAACCACACAGGCCTCCTTGAAATTGCTTTGCAAAGCTACAGTAATATGATTTTGAATAAATACCAAGCCGGTTTGGCTCAGAGGTTATAGCGTCGACCTGCAGTCCAGAGTGACCAGGGTTTGGTTCCCGCTAAGGGCACGTACCTCAGTTGAAGTTTTTCCCCAGCCCTGGTTGGGTCGTGTGGGTGGCAGCCACTCGATGTGTCCCTTTCACGACGATGTTTCTTTCTCTCCCTCCCACTCTATCTGAACAAAATATCGAAAAATGTCCTCGGGTGAGGATAAAATAAATAAATAAATAAAAATAAACTAGGCACGCAAAAAAAATAATTCTGTCACAACTGGATATGCATGTGTATGAAAATGAAGCTCAACCTCTTATCAAATCACACACAAAAATTAATATAAGATGGAGCATAGATCTAATGTAGAAGCTGAAATGATAAAGTTCCTAGAAAAAGCTGTAGGAGAGTAACTTTATGACTTAAGGGTAGGCTTTAAGAATATGAAGAAGTGCCTGGCTGGTGTGGCTCAGTGGTTGAGCGTAAACAAATGCACCATGAGGTTGCCGGTTCGGTTCCTGGTCAGGGTACAGGCTCAGGTTGTGGGCCCAATCCTCAAGAAGGGGGGCATGCAGGAGGTGGCCAATCAATGTTCTCTCTCATCGATGTTTCTATCTCTCTCTCCCTCTCCCTTCCTCTCTCTCTAAAATCAATAAAGGAGCCCTGGCCAATTTGGCTCAGCGGTTAGAGCGTCAGCCTGTGGTCCAGAGAGACCCGGGTTTGGTTCCCGCTAAGGGCACGTACCTTGGTTGCAATTTGTCCCTGGCCCTGGTTGGATTATGTGGGTAGCAGCCACTTGATGTGTCCCTTTCATGTCGCTGTTTCTCTCTCCCTCTCCCTCTCCCTCTCCCTCTCCCTCTCCCTCTCCCTCTCCCTCTCCCTCTCCCTCTCCCTCTCCCTCTCCCTCTCCCTCTCCCTCTCCCTCTCCCTCTCCCTCTCCCTCTCCCTCTCCCTCTCCTTCTCCCTCTCCCTCCCACTCTATCTGAACAAAAAATGGAAAAATGTCCTCAGGTGAGGATAAAAAAATAAATAAATAAAATCAATAAAGAAAAAAAATTTTTTTTAAATATGTAAAGGCAAGCCAAGACTGGAAGAAAATAGGGTATAGGGAAAACATGTACCTTACAAAGGTCTTGTATCCAGAATATATAATAACTCCAGCAACTCAATAATAAAACTAAGCTGTAGGCTTAATATTTGTGCATCTTTTGTTATGTATGCGATACTTCAATAAAAAAAACAATTATTTTAAAAACTCATAGAAGTGTTGAACTGAAGATCAGACACATTTGAAAAAAGATAGATGAGCTGGATGATACATCAGAAGATATTATGTAGAATGCAGCTCCAGGAGACAAAGAATTAGAAAATATGAAAAAGAAGTTTAAATTTACATAGTACAGAGAGTAAGAAGATCTAACAATGTCTAATTGGAGTTCCAAAATGAGAGGAGAAAACTGAGCAGAGGCACTATGTGAATAGACAATGGTTGAACATTCTCAGACTCATGGAAGACATTCAGTTCACAGCTATAAGTTCATCAAATCTCAAGTAGATTTAAAAGAAAACCATACTTAGATACACCATCAAAGACAAAGTGGTCAGATTACTTTCTTTTTATCCTCATTCGAGGACATTTTTCCATTTTTTTGTTCAGATAGAGTGGGAGGAAGAGAGAGAGAAACATGGATGGGAAAGGGACACATGGAGTGGCTGCCTCCCGCATAACCCAACCAAGGCTGCGGACAAACTGCAATCGAGGTACACGCCCTTAGTGGGAACCGAACCTGGGTCTGTCTGGACCGCAGGCCAATTTAGAGTATTACAGATGTGCCCCACTGCCCCTCTCCACCGGTTCCCACCTCACCCCAGGCCTTCACCACACTATTGACTGTGTCCATGGTTTATACATACATGCATATAACTTCTTTGGTTAATTTCTGCCTGCCCTCCCTACCCCTTCCCTCTGAGATCCATTAGTCTATGCCACATTTCCATGTCTCTAGACCTATATTGTTTATCAGTTTATTTTGTTCATAAGATTCCACATATAAGTGAGATCATGTGATACTTACCTTTTTCTAACTGGCTTATTTCGCTTAGAATAATACTCTCCAGGTCCCTCCATGCTGTCTCAAAGGGTAAGAAATCCTTTTTTTTTAATCCTCACCCGAGGACATTTTTTTGCATTTATCTTCAGATAGAGCAGGGGGGAGAGAGGGAGGAAGAGAGAGAGAGAAGCATCGACGTGAGAGAGACACATCGACTGGCTGCCACCCACATGACCCCAACCAGGGCCGGGGACAAACTGCAACCGAGGCACATGCCCTTAGTGGGAACCGAACCCAGGACTCTTTGGTCCGCAGGTCGATGCTCTAACCGCTGAGCCAAACTGGCCAGGGCAGAAATCCTTCTTTTTTATAGCTGCATAGAATTCCATTGTGTAAATGTACCACAGCTTTTAAAAAATCTATTCGTCTACTGATGGACACTTGGGTTATTTCCAGATCTTAGCAATTGTAAACAGTGCTGCTATGAACATAGGGGTACATATATTCTTTCTGATTGGTGTTTCTGAATTCTGAGGATATATTCCCAGAAGTGGGATCAATGGGTCAAATGGCAGTTTGATAAATAATACTCTTAAATCAACTACATGGTCCAGTTAAAAGACAAATATTGCCATACTGGGTAAAATAATACTTAACCTGTTTCCATTGCCACTCTCAGCCTAGTGTGATCTCCTGGGTAGTTTAACTGGAGGACCCTTCCTAGAACTGAGCCCACATTCCTGCTTCATGACACTTAAATAGCTTGGTGGATGAAACAGCCAAACTGAAGCTGCTCAGCCTTGAGAAATGATTTTTTATTTATATACTCATCCAAGGATATTCCTCCATTTATCTTCAGATAGAGTGGGAGGAAAGGAGGAAAAGGGAGAAAGAGAGAGAGAGACATCGATGTGAGAGAGACACATTGAACTGCAACCAAGGTATGTGCTTGACCAGAATCCAACCTGGGACTCATTGGTCCATGGGCCATCGCTCTAACGGCTGAGCCAAATCGGCCAGGGCAAGAAATCTTTTTAAGTGAAATAATAAACTTTCCTAACTGCTTAAACCAGCTTTAGGGTTATCTGTTACTTATAGTCAAAAGCCTTCCAACTGATACAATGTCTTTTTTTTGTTTGTTTGTTTTTAACTCCTAGAAATTTCTGTTAAAATTATGTTTGTTCAACATTTTCTGTATTAGCCAATATCCCTATTATTGAAAGTATCAGTCAGAGGCTGGAAGACCGTTCAGTGAGGATGTTACAGAAAGGATTCAAGCACTGGGCAATGTTTAGATGAATGACATTTAAGAACCATACCAACTCTAACATTCTTGGAGTCTATAGTTTTATACTTGTTTACCGAAGGAAGATGTCTTCCATAGTGGCAACAGAGGCTCCAAAGCTGGAGATGCCCAGCTCTTCCTGCATCAGTTCCAAGTCAGTAAATAGCAATTCAAATCTGGAAGGGAAAAGCAGATTTATTCCTTAAAGGTGGGAGGTGAATCCCTCCCATCACCCTTGGCTTGCTATAGGGGGAAAAGCATGGACTATGGAGTCAAAAGATATTTGTTCAAATCTCAACTTTGTCACTCTCTAGCTTCAAGACTCAGAACTTGAACAGTCAGGGGAATGGGTGGAGTTAAGAGTTTGCATTGTAAATAAACTGGGGCTGGGTTAGAGTCCAGATTCTGCCACTTAACTAGTTACTTCATCCCTCCAAATCTTTTTTCATCTATATGGTAGTTATTACCTAATTCACAGAGTTATTGTAAACATCGAGATAAAAGTAAAAACACTTAGCAAAGTAGCCAGCCTGTTTTACATGGTCAATATTTGTATCTTCAGTGTGTTCAATATTTTGTTCTTTATAGCAAAACAAAACTAATAGGTAAATTTTGCCTGTTCTTTATCTGCACATAAATGGAAGCAGTCTCTTTTGTATCCAGGTTCATCTATGCAACATGTTTTTGAGGTTCAACCATATTGTTGCATGTATTAATAGTTCATTTTTGTAAATTCAACAAAAGGGATATACCTCAATTTGTCTATTGATTCTCCTGTTGATTGACATTTGGATTGTTTCCAAGACAGGATGCTTATAATAAATAAGTCAGGTGCTGTAAACACTCTTCTTTTTTTTTTAGAGAGAGGAAGGGAGCCCTGGCCGGTTTGGCTCAGCGCTTAGAGCGTTGGCCAGCGGTCCGGAGAGACCTGGGTTCGGTTTCCGCTAAGGGCACGTACCTTGGTTGCAGTTTGTCCCCAGCCCTGGTTGGGTCGTGTGGGTGGCAACCACTCGATGTGTCGCTCTCACATCGATGTTTCTCTCTCTCTCTCTCCCTCTCACTCTATCTGAACAAAATATCGAAAAATGTCCTCGGGTGAGGATAAAAAAAAAAGATAGAGAGAGGAAGGGAGAGGGAGAGAGAGATAGAAACATTGATGAGAGAGAACATGGATTGGCTGCCTCCTGCATGCCCCACACTGAGGATCAGGCCCACAACCTGGGCATGTGCACTGACCAGGAATCGAACTGGCAACCTCTTGGTGCATGGGTCTATGCTCAACCACTGAGCCACACCAGACAGGCTATAAACATTCTTTGACATATCTTTTGTCTGGACATGTTTTCATTTATCTTAGATAACATGGTAGATAAAAGTGGTCTGTAAATTCTTTGGCACTTCTCCCATGGAAAGGTGGAGTTTATTTTTCATTCTCTTTCATCTGGACTGGCCTTACTGACTTGCCTGATTAAGAACGTAATGGAAGTAATGAACTTAGAAAAAGCCTTCAGTTGCCCTGGCCGGTTTGGCTCAGCTGTTAGAGCATTGGCCCCGGACCAAGGAGTCTAAGGTTCAATTTCTGTCAAGGGCACGTACCTCTGTTGGGGTTCAGGCCGGCCATGGTCAAGGTCGTGTGGAAGGGAGTCAGTCAATGCATCTCTCTCATAGATGTTTCTCCCTCTACCTCTCTTAATCTCCCTCCCTCCCACTCTATCTGAAGATAAATGGAAAAAATATCCTCCAGTGAGGATTTAAAAAAAAAAAGAAAAAGCCTTTAGGCTCTGCCTTAATGTATCTGAGAGCCCCAAGCCATCTTGAAAAGCCTACCTTAAAACAACCATGCCACAGAGAACTTGTGTAAATGCTCTCCCTGGTCAACAGTTCCAGCTCCAGCTAGGCCCAGCCTTCCAGAAATCCTTGCAGAAGCATCAGACATGGGAGTAAAGCCATCCTGAAACCTCCAGGTAAATCCATTTGCCAGCTCATATTTTGTCAAAAACTTTTGTGTCTATGTTCTTGAGGACTATTAAATTAAATTAGTCTGTAACTTTCTGTTGTAAAACCTCCACCAGGTTTTGGTATTAGAGTTGTACTGCTTTTAAAATGAGTTGGGCCCAGCTGGTGTGGCTCAGTGGTTAAGCATCAACCCATGTACCAGGAGGTCACCAGTTCGATTCCCGGTCAGGGAACATGCCCAGGCTGTAGGCCGATCCCCAGTAGGGGGCATGCAGGAGGTGGCCAATTGATGTTCTCTCTCATCAATGTTTCTCTCTCTCTCTCCCTCTACCTCTCCTTTCCTCTCTAAAAATCAATTTTAAAAAATAGGGGGAAAAATGGTGGCAGAGTGAATGGAAGCTACAAAGATGATCTCCCAAGACCAAACTGTAATTACAACTAAAATAAAAACAACTCATCGGAAAAAGCAACAGAAAAGCAGTTGGAGAGTACCATATAACGAGAGGGTGGCGGGCTGGGAGCCCACGGACAGCAGTGGTCTTAGCTGTGAGCAGCGCCTTCGGGGTTAAAATCCCAAGCCAGCTCCACAGCACAGAGGGCCAGGACAGAGCATTAAATTAGCCTCAGCCACTCACCTTGGGGTCTGGCAGGGGGAGAGCAGACTGGACTGGAACTCAGTGGGGACACCCGAAATTTGGAAGGCGCTAAGAGTTTTTGCTGAGACTCAGCCACATAGGATGGTGGCCAGCTTGCTCCTTCCTGGAGCTGTGGGGAGCAGCCCCTCCCTCGGAGATTCAACCCCACCAAGTGAGCCAAAGAAATGCAAATTGAGGCTTATTACCAACCAGCATCTGCCCGACCCTCTGGAAATCCTCTGACGCTGAACACGTGAGGGAGTTTTTCATTCAACTGAGAACCCAAGGCTCTTTAAATATCTGAGATTAATAGCCTCCAGGAAAAAAGCTAGAGGATAATTGCACTTTTCCTGGGCTTGTAAATCTACCCAGGAAAGTAAAACTTGACAGTGGTGTTTAACATGGGTCCTCCCATGCTCATCCAAACCCAGTAGAGAGAGCCACAAACAGCAGAACACCAACACCCACAGGGAAAATTTGGCAGGCTCCAAAACACACTCAGATAGCCAAAATGGTGAAACAAAGAAACAAATCCCAAATGAAAGAACAAGAGAACTCTATCAAAGATGAGATAAATGAAAAACAGTTAAGCCCTGGCCGGTTTGGCTCAGCGGTTAGAGCGTCGGCCTGCGGTCCCGAGAGACCCGGGTTCAGTTCCCGCTAAGGGCACGTACCTTGGTTGCAGTTTGTCCCCGGCCCTGGTTGGTCGTGCGGGTGGCAGCCACTCGATGTGTCCCTTCACATCGATGTTTCTCTCTCTCTCTGTTCCTCTCTCTCCCTCCCGTTCCATCTGAACAAAAAATGGAAAAATGTCCTCGGGTGAGGAAAAAAAAAAAAGAAAGAAAAACAGTTAAGCAAGTTATCAGAGGTAGAATTCAGAGCCATGATCTTGAAGAAGCTCAACAGCATGAGTAAGGACATCAGCACCATGAGTAAAATTATAGAAACATTGAAAACCAACCAAGTGGAAATGAAGAATGACACAGCAGAAATACAGAACACACTGGAAGGACTAACCAGCAAGTAGAGGAAACTGAGGACCAAATCAGTGAATTAAAAGACAAGTTAGAAGAAATTAACCAATCAGAAAACCAAAAGGAAAAAAACAATTACAAAATAGGAAGACTGCTTAAGAGAACTGTGGGGCAACTGGAAATGTAATAACATTCGCATCATAGGAGTCCCTGAAGAGGAATAAAATGGGCAAGGGTTAGAGAATATATTTGAAGAAATAGTGACAGAAAACTTCCCTAATTTGGTGAAGGAAGAAGGCATTCAAGTTCAAGAAGCACAGAGAGCCTCAAGTAAGAAGAACCCAAACAGGCCCACACCAAGACACATAGTAATTAAAATGCCAAAAATTAAAGACAAAGAGAGAATCCTAAAGGCAGCAAGAGATAAGCAACAGGATACCTATACAGGAACTCCCATAAAGTTCTCAGCTAACTTCTCAACAGAAACACTACAGGCCAGAAGAGAATGGCATGAAGTAATCAAGGTCATGAAAAACAAAGATCTGAATCCAACGCTACACTACCCAGCAAGGCTATCATTCAGAATAGAAGGTAAAATAAAGAGTCGTCCCCCCCCCCCAAAAAAAAGGCTAAGGAAATATATTAGCACCAAACCAGCACTGCAAGAAACATTAAAAGGACTGCTATAATTAGTAGAATAAATAGGAAGAAAAATATAACCACACTAAACAAAAATGGCAATAAATAAGAACATATCAATAATCACCTTAAATGTAAATAGATTGAATGCTCTGATAAAAAGACACAGTGTAGCTGACTGGATAGGAAAGCATGACTCACATATATGTTGTTTACAAGAGACCCATCTCACAACAGACTCACATAGGTTGAAAATGAAGGGATGGAAAAAAATCTTCCAAGCAAACGGAAAGGAAAAAAAACCCTGGGGTAGTAATACTCATATCTGATAAATTAGATTTCAAAATAAAGGCCATAACTAGAGACAAAGAAGGCCACTACATACTATTGAAAGGATCTATCCAAAGGGAAGATATAACCTTGGAAAACATATATGCAACCAATATAGGAGCACCAAAATATATTAACTATCTTCTGGAGGACTTCAAAGGAGAAATCAACAGCAGTACAATCATAGCAGGGGATTTCAACACCCCGCTGACTTCACTGGATAGATCATCTAGACAAAAAATTAACAAGGAAACACAGACTCTAAGTAAAGCACTAGATCAAATGGTTTTAATAGATATCTACAGAGAATTACACCCCAAAACTACAGAATTCACATTCCTCTTAACTGCACATGGGACATTCTCAAAGATAGACCACATGTTAGGGCACAAACTAAGTCTCTACAAGTTCACAAAGATTGAAATCATATTAAGCATCTTCTCAGATCACAATAGCATGAAACTAGAAATCAATTGCAATAGAACATGCAAAGACATTTGAAAACATGGAGGCTAAATCGCATGTTATTGAACAATGAATGTGTTACCATGGAGATCAAGGAAGAAATTAAAAACTTCCTGGAAACCAATGAAAATGAACACACAACACAAAATCTATGGGATGCAGTGAAAGCAGTTCTGAGAGGGAAGTTCATAGCACTACACGCCCTACTCAAGAAATAAGAAAAATTTCTAATTGACTACCTAACCTTCCAACTTAAAGAACTAGAAAGCAAACAAAAAGAAAACCCCAGAGCAAGTAGAAGGAAGGAAATGGTAAAGGTAAGAGCAGAAATAAATGACATGGAGACCAAAAAAACAATTCAAAGAATCAATGAAACAAAGAGCTGGTTTTTTGAAAAGATAACAAGATTGATGGACCCTTAGCTAGACTCACCAAGAAACAAAGAGAGAGAACCCAAATACACAAAATCAGAAATGAAAGAGAAGTATTAACTGACACCACAAGCACTGCTTCTGCCTGGTTTTCTCTGACGCTGAGATGGCCTCCCCGAGGCACAACCTCCTCTCTGAAGACTGTAGGGTTGCTATTAATCACCTGGCATCTTATGAGCTGCACATCAGTGATGCTTATTTATCTATGGCCTGTTATTACAACCAAGACATGGGAGCACCTCTTTTTGCCGCATTCTTTGAAGACCAAGCTGAGGTGAAGAGGGAACATGCAAAGCAATTCCTAAGATATCTAAGAAAACGGGAGAGTAAAATCTGCCTTCCGGTGATAAAGAGGCCTGACATAGATAACTGGGGAACTGGAATACAAGCTCTAGAGTCTGCTCTGGAGTTGGAGAACAAGTTAACCAACCTCCTGCAAAACCTGAAGACCATGGCTTCTGCCAACGAGGAAACTGATCTCTTACACTTTATGGGAAAGTACCTGGATAAACAGAAGAGGAACACAAACTACCTGGAACAACAGCTTGCATATCATAAGAGATTAGAACAGCAGGCCCAGGAGGAAGACCCTTTAAAAAGCCTGCTCTAGTGTCAGGTAAAGAGACAGACGTCTGAAGGCAACAAAGCAGGTCTTCCATTGTAGTAGGTCCCAAAATCCGCTACTTAAGAATCTTACTTGTCTCCATTTGACAGAAGATGGCTTTCCTTCATTAGTGTGTGTACAAATAAACCTGTCTTTGCATTATTAAAAAAAAAAAAAAAAAAAACTGACACCACAGAAATAAAAGGATCATAAACAAATACTATGAACAACTATACAGCAACAAATTGGACAATTTAAGCAAAATGGACAAATTTCTAGGAACACATAGTCTCCTAAAACTGAACCAGAAAGAAATAGAAAACTGAACAGACCAATAACAATGAAGGAAATTGAAGATGTAATCAAGACTCTCCCAGCAAACAAAAGCCCAGGCCCGGATGGCTTCACGGGGGAGTTTTACCGAACATTCAAAGAAGAACCAACACCCATTCTCCTCAAACTATTCCAGAAAATTCAAGAAGAAAGAAGACTTCCAAAGTCTTCCAAAGGCCAGCATAATTCTAATTCCAGAACCAGAAAAAGACACTACAAAGAAAGAAACCTACAGGCCAATATCCCTGATGAATATAGATGCCAAAATCCTGAACAAAATACTAGCAAATCGGATCCAGCAATACATCAAAAAAATTATTCACCATGACCAAGTGGGATTCATCCCAGGGATGCAAAGCTAGTAGAATATTCACAAATCAATAAATGTGATACACCACATAAACAAAATGAAAGATAAAAATCATATGATCAAATCAATAGACACTGAAAAAGCATTCAACACAATCCAGCACCCATTTCTGATAAAAATGCTCAGCAATTTGGGAATAGAGGAATCATATATTGACCTAATAAAGGACATATATGAAAGACCTACAGCCATCATCATACTCAATGGGCAAAAACTAAAAGCATTTCCCTTAAGAACAGGAACAAGACAGGAATGCCCACTTTCGCCACTCTTATTTAACATAGTACTGGAAGTCTTAGCCACAGCAATCAGACAGAAAGAAAAAATAAAAGGGATCCAAATTGGAAAGGAGGAAGTGAAACTGTCATTCGCGGATGACGTGATACTATATGTAGAAAACCCCAAAGACTCCATCAAAAATTTACCAGACTTAATAAATGAATTTGGCAAAGTAGCAGGATACAAAATTAATGTCAAGAAATCGACGGCATTCATATACACCAATGATGAACTCACAGAAAGAGAAACTAATAAAAAATCCCATTTACTATCACAGCAAAAAGATTAAGGTACCTAGGAATAAACTTAACCAAAGAAATAAAGAGCCTATTCACTGAAAACTACAGGTCATTGACAAAATAAATAGAGGAAGACATAAAAAAAAGTGGAAGCACATACCTTGTTCATGGATTGGAAGAATTAACATCATTAAAATGTCCATACTGCCCAAAGCAATCTATAGATTCAATGCAATCCCCATCAAAATACCAATGATATACTTCACAGAACTAGAACAAATACTTCAAAAGTTCATATGGAACCAAAAAAGACCCTGAATAGCCACAGCAATCTTGAAAAAGAACAAAGTTGGAGGGATCACATTACCAGATTTCAGGTAATACTACAAAGCCACTGTAATCAAAACAGCCTGGTACTGGCACAAGAACAGGCAGATAGATCAATGGAACAGAATAGAGAACCCAGATTTGGACCAAAGACAATATGCTCAATTAATATTTGACAAAGGGGGCAAGAGCACACAGTGGAGTAAAGACAGCCTCTTTAATAAATGGTGTTGGGAAAATTGACAGCTACATGCAAAAAAATGAAACTAGACCATCAACTTGCACCATACACAAACATAAACTCAAAATGGATAAAAGACTTAAATGTGACCCGTGAATCCATAAAAATCCTAGAGGAGCCCTGGCCGGTTTGGCTCAGCGGTTAGAGCGTCGGCCTGCGGTCCTGAGAGACCCGGGTTCGGTTCCCGCTAAGGGCATGTACCTCGGTTGTAGTTTGTCCCCGGCCCTGGTCGGTTGTGCGGGTGGCAGCCACTCGATGTGTTCCTTTCGCATCGATGTTTCTCTCTCTCTCTCTCTCTGTTCCTCTCTCTCCCTCCCACTCTACCTGAACAAAAAATGGAAAAATGTCCTCGGGTGAGGATAAAAAAAAAAAAAAAAAAAATCCTAGAGGAAAATGTAGACAACAAAATTTCAGACATCATATGCAGCAGAATTTTCACTGATACATAACCTAAGACAAGAGAAGCAAAGAAAAAAATGAACACATGGGACTACATCAAACTCAAAACTTCTGTACAGCAAAAGAAAGAAGCATCAAAATGGAAAGGCAACCCACTGTTTTTGAGAGCGTCAATGACACATCAGATAAGGGGTTAATTTCCAAAATATATAGAATGCTCATACAACTCAACAAAAAGAAGATGAAACACCTAATTATAAAACGGGCAGAGGAGCTAAATAGACACCTCTCCAAAGAGGACATACAAATGGCCAAGACACATATGAAGAAATGCTCAACATCATTAATCATCAGAGAGATGCAAATTAAAACAACAATGAGGTATCACCTCACACCTGTCAGAATGGCCGCCATCAACAAAGTATCAAACAACAAGTGTTGGTGAGGGTGCGGAGAAAAGGGGACTCTAGTGCACTGCTGTTGGGAATGCAGACTGGTGCAACCACTATGGAAAACACTATGGTGTTACCTCAAAAAATTAAAAATTGAATTGCCTTTTGACCCAGTGATTCCACTTCTAGGAATATACCCTAAGAAGCCTGAAACACCAATCAGAAAGAATATATGTACCCCCATGTTCATAGCAGCACTATTTACAATAGCTATGATCTGGAAACAGCCCAAGTATCCATCAGTAGACGAATGGATAAAAAAGTTGTGGTACATATACACAATGGAATACTGTGCAGCTGAAAGAAAGAAAGATCTCTTATCCTTTGAGACGACCTGGAGGGACCTGGAAAGTATTATCCTAAGCAAAATAAGCCAAGCAGAGAAAGACACATATCACACGATCTCACTTATTTGTGGAATATAATGAACATAACAATCCGAGGAACAGGGTAGTCCCAGAGACGTGGAAGTAGGATATAGACTGACAGTCCTCAGAAGAGTGGATGGGTATGGGAAGAGATAAACCACAGAACTTATATGCATGTACGCATAACCAATGGACATGGACAACAAAGCTGGGGATGGGGCGGGGAGGGATGGGGAGGAGGGTGTCAATGAGGGGAAAAGGAGAAACATCTGTAACAAAAATAAATTTAAAAAAATAAAAATAAAATGAGTTGGGTCCTGGCCAGTGTGGTTCAGTGGTTGAAGCACTGGCCCATGCACCAAGGGGTCATGGGTTCAATTCGTGGTCAAGGTCACATACCTGGGTTGCAGCTTTGATCCCCAGCCCTGGTCAGGGTGTGTTCAGAAGGCGACTGATCAGTGTATCTCACATCAATGTTTCTCTCTCTCTCTCTCTCTCTCTTTCTCTCTCTCTCTCTCTTCCTCCCTCTCTAAAATCAATAAAAATAACATTCTGTATATTTTTATATACTTTATATAATTTTTAAAAATTTTTTTAATCCTCACCCGAGGATATTTCTCCATTTATCTTCAGATAGAGTGGGATGGAGGAAGGAAGGAAGAGAGAGAGAAAAAAACATTGATGTGAGAGAGACACATTTATTTACTGGTTGCCTCCCACAAGACCCCAACCAGGGCTGGGAACAAACTGTAACTGAGGTATATGCTCTTGGCTGGAATTGAATCTGGGACTCCTTGGTCTGTGGGCCAATGCTCTAACCATTGAGCAAAACAAGCCAGGGCAATATAATTTAAATTTTTTAAAAATGTTTGTTTTTGATAATCCTCCCCTGAGGATATTTTTCCATTAATTTTTAGAGAAAGTGGAAGGGAGGGTGGGAGGGCAGGAGGGGGAGAGAGTGAGAGAAAAACATCAATGTGAGAGAGACACATCAATTGGTTGCCTCCTGAACAACCTTGACCAAGGCCAAGGATTGAGCCTGCTACCCAGGTTACATGTCCTTGGGAATTGAACCCATGACCTTTCAGTCTGCAGGCTGAAACACTAACCGCTGAGCCAAACCAGCCAAGGCTGTAATTTAATTTTTAACATAAAAAAATTTGTTATCTGAAATTTATTTTGGCTTGAGGTATTTGTAATCATGCTGGGAAAGTATCCATTGAGTATTATTATTATAACTTCAATAAGTACCAATAGATATAGTTTAGCAAATATATTGTTCTCATTTATGTGGATGATTTCCTTTTGACATACTATGAGGGTAAATAGCAGCCCTTTCAAGAGGATATATTCTTTTTTTTTTAAAAGATTTTATAAAATTGATTTTGAGAGAGAGAGGAAGGGAGAGAAAGAGAAACATTGATGTGAGAGCAAAACATTGATTGGCTGCCTCCTGCACACCCCTGACTGGGGATTGAGTCCGCAACCCAGAAATGTGCCCTGACCAGGGATTGAACTGGCAACCCTTCAGTGCACAGGATGACGCCAACCAACTGAGCCACACCAGCTGGGGCGGTATATTAGTCTTTTAATAAACTGTTAAGTTAAGCTGAATTAGTAAAAAGGAGTGAAGAATTTATTTTTTTTTTTTATGTTTTCTATTGTCTGGAAGAATTCAATTATGATCCAAACGATCTTTTCCTTAAATATTTGGTGAAAATTAAGACATTTATAAAAACCTCTAGTACTTCCTGTATTGATTTTAATAAAATGACTTTTCTAGATAATTATCCATTTTATTCAAGTTTTCTAATATATTTACTTAAAATTGTGCAAAACATTGACTTCTAGTTCTTTGTGTCTTGTTTTTTTCCTCCAATTCTCAATTCTAATTTTAGGTATTTATGCTTATTCTCCATTCATCTTCATGAGAATTCTTTGCAGGATCCCTCTCCTCAGTGGAACCCGCAAATTTAGGAGTGCTTCAGGAATTGGTCGTAAGCCCTATTTTTTTCTTTTTTCTTTATATTTTCTTCCTACATGACCTTTTCCCGTTTTATGATTTTAAACATCTCCAGGCTGATGACTGCTGAGCACACTTCCAGGTTACACCTTGAGCTCTAGCTTCATATATATCCAACTGCCCTCCTGATGTCTCCACTGGGGTCTCTCAAAAGCCTTTCTTTTGTTGTTAATCCTCACCCAAGGATATTTTTCCACTGATTTTTTTAGATAGAGAGGAAGGAAGGGAAGAAGGGAGGGAGGGAAAGAGAAAGAGAGAGAGAGAAAGAGAAAAAGAAAGAGAAAGAAACATCGATGTAAGAGAGACCCATCAATTGATTGCCTCCCACACAACCCTGAATAGGGCCAGGGATCAAACCTGCAACCCAGGTACATGCCCTCGATTGGGAATCGAACCTGTGACTCTTTGGTTCGAGGGCCGTCACTCTAACTGCTGAGCCAAACCGGCCTGAGCTTTCATGAGCCTTTCAAATGTAAAGATTCAAAACTGACCTTTTCATAACCACCCCTCCCAACTCTGTTTGTCTCCCAGTTCTTCCCACTTCTACTTGGGAGTAGCCAGAGAGCTAGAAGATAACCAGTAAGGAGTAAAATTTCACAAGGGAGCTAAAAGAAGAATGTCTGCAAAATAAAGAAATGGATAACTATGTAGTTGATGTTGCAGAGTTGAATAAGATCAGGGTAGAAAGTAATTTCTGTGTTTTAGTTCTTGGGTTGATTAAAGGGTTCACCAGTGTTCATTTTATTATTATATATTATATTTCATAACCTATAAATATGTAATGTATATTTATTTATAGGTATAAACTAGTACCCAATAATCTTTTTTTAAAGATAGAAAGTCTGGCTGGTGTGGCTCAGTGGTTGCATTGACCCATGCACCAAGAGGTTGCCAGTTCGATTCCCAGTCAGGACACGTGCTCAGGTTATGAGCCAAATCCCCAGTGGGGGGCATGCAGAAAGCTGCTAATTGATGTTCTCTCTCATTGATGTTTCTATCTCTCTCCCTCTTCCTTCTTTCTCTGTAAAATCAATAAAGAAAATTAAAATAAAAAAAAAGAAAACTTCTTACTGCATTTGGTATGATGGAAGCTGATGATGATCTTAAAGAGTTTGGATAGGAGAGTATGAGTTAAAGTCACTGTGAAGTAGACTGAGAAATGTGACACACTTAGAAAAAGAGGTGACACACTTAGGCTGCTCTTCAGTGAAGTTTGGCTGTGAAGTGTAGTGGGGACACGAAGTGGTAGCTAGAAAGAGAGGCAGACTCAAGAAGTGATTATCCAGAGTATACTAGTATGTTTATGGAAATGATCCAGTAGAGAGAGAAACTGATGATATAGATGAGAAAAGGGATAATCATACAAGTGAATTCTTGAGACAGTGAAGTGGATGGGATCTTGAGCTGGTGTTGAAGGATAAGACTTTGACAGGAAGAGTAACATGTTCTCAGTTGTAAAAAGATGGAAGAAAGAAATAAACGTGCATGGGAGCAACCAAGTTTGTAGGTTTGTGATAGGGATAAAATAGAGTTCTTGTTTGATAGTTTTAATTTTCTCAGTGAAGTATAAGTTAAGGTTCCTATCTTGCTTTATGGAGACTGAGACAAGGAGAGAGAACTGTTGTGAGCCAATTTGAGGCCTGAAATAATTAACTTAAAGGAAAATCTTCCTTCATCTGAAAGCAGCCACTTGGGTGCAGGTAATTAGTGTTCACACAATCAAGGGCCCCTGTAAAGCCATATTAAATAATCTGACTTTAACCTGAACTCAATTGAGAACCATTAAAGGTTTCTAAAGGTGCCATGATCAGAATCCCATATGTTCAAGTGCACTCTGGCAGAGATGTGGTGTCTTTCCAGGAGATACCAAAAGCCTAGGGGTCCAGATCATTACAGAATAGAGTGCCCTTTGCTGAGAAGGATAGGAGAGATGACTCTGAACACTCAGTACATGCAGTTACTCCAGCCCTTTAGGGTCCATACCTGTGCACATTCTCTTTAGGAAGTATAAATGTTAATTCTCCTCCAGTGTTGGACTGGAAAATTGCATTTGGTATGTGATGATAAATCAGGTGCAAAATCGCGTCTGTTTTACAATCAGGTTTTTTCACTAAAGTCATATAGTATCCAGCACCTGAAACAATATTGAAAAGACCATGAAACAGTTTTACTCTTGTTTGTTTGTTTGTTTGTTTGATCCTCACCCGAGGACATTTTTGCATTTATCTTCAGATAGAGCGAGATGGAGAGAGGGAGGAAGAGAGAGAGAGAAACATCGATGTGAGAGAGACACATCGACTGGTTGCCACCCACACGACCTTAACCGGGGCTGGGGACAAACTGCAATCGATGTATGTGACCTTAGCGGGAACTGAACCTGGGTCTCTCTGGTTCGCGGGCTGACGCTTCAACCGCTGAGCCAAACCGGCCAGGGCAACAGTTTTAAAACTCTTTATGGCCATATTTAGTTTTCTGTAGCTGAGAATGGAATAGCTTTGTGGGAAAGAGAACCTGGAGAGCCTTGTGGGGCCAAATTTAAAACCTACTGAACTCACTTCTGAAGGTCTGTAATGTTACTCTAGAGACTCTTGCCTTCTATTTCATAATCGGAATGTAACAATGGTGAATTTAGCAATGCTACGCAAAATAAAGGAGGGTTGCATTATGGGCAACCCTCTTTATGTGATAACTAACTTGGGGAGGTAAAAACTTAATAGGCAGAGGCCTTAACATTAAGGTAAAGAATAAAGATAACTCTATAATAATTAAAACACATTTTTTGAGGCTATGTACCTTATGACATTCTCAACATTATTTCAGAAATTAATAACACTTGTTACTGTTATGCTGGCAATGCAGTCATTCAACAAACATTTCTTGAGCCCCTATAACAGCGGTTCTCAACCTGGGGGTCGAATGACCCTTTCACAGGGGTCACCTAAGACCATCGGAAAACACATATTTCCAATGGCGATTCATAACAGTAGCAAAATTACAGTTTCAAAGTAGCAACAAAAATAATTTTATGGTTGAGGGTCACCACAACATGAGGAACTGTATTAAAGGGTCAGGGCATTAGGAAGGTTGAGAAACACTGTCCTATAATGTAACAGGTACTGTTCTAGGTACTAAGGATATAGCAGTGGATAAAATAGTAAAAAATCCCTATTCTCGTGGGGTTTTTATTTGAGAGGTGTGAGACAGATAATAAGATAAATAAGTAAATTTATAGAATATTAGTGATGAGTGCTAAGGAGAAAAATAAAAATTAACAAGGGAGGGGATTTGGAATATTGGGGAGTGTGATTTTTAAACAGGGTCACCAGGGAAGTTCTCACTGAGAATATGACATCTACATAAGGACTGCCAGTTGGTGACCTGAGGAAGAGCAGAAAGCATGGCAATGGGCCTGTAGGAAGGAGCAGGCATGGCTTGCTAGATCAGCGAGGGGCCGGTGTAGCAGGAGTACAACAAGAAAGTGGAAGAGCATTAGAAAATGTGCTCAGGGTAATAGGACTAGGCCAAGCAAGGCCCACGGGGCCACTGCAAGGACTCTGGCTTTTACTCTCAGTGAGAGGGAAAGTTATTGGAGGGGTAAGAAGAATAGTGAGATGTTCATTCTGACAACTGGGCAGAGGCCGAGGGTGGGTTAGGAGGTAACTGGAATAATCCAGATGGAGAATGGTGGCCAGGACCAGGGTGCTAGCAATGGTAGAGGTGGGAGGAAAGTAAGACCACCTGGGTTTGCAGATTGATCAGATATGGGCTGTGAGGGACAGAAGGGTCAGGGAGCCTCCAAGGTTTTGGCCAAGCTCCGAGAAGAATGGAGCTGCCTTTACTGCAAGGGAGTGGGTTTAGTGGGAGATTGCTGGAGCTCAGCTCTGCACAGGCTTTGGGACAGTCTGACAGATCTATTCAATGTCTACGTGGAGATGTAGACCAGGCAGTGAGATATATGAGTCTAGATTCAGAAGAGAGGTTCACGATTCACACACATTTTTCAGCACAGAAAAGGTATTTAAAAGCCAGAAGACTGGGTGAGATCACTAAGTCAGTGGGCAGAGAAAGAAAAGTGAAGTGACCAAGGCACTTCCATTTTTGGAGGTAGGAGTGATGCAAAGGAGCAGCCAGACATGGGAGGGGAACCGAGAGGGCATGGAAAGACAAGAGGAGGGTATTTGAAGTGAGACTAATTAGCTGTGGAAATAAGTCGCACTTGCATAGCACTTCTGCATACAGGATCTCACTCTTTGAGGAACATGGTAATTTAATCCCCATTTTGTAGATTAGAAAATGAAGCCTAAAAATATATAAACTAACTTGGCCGTCTGAATGAAGAGGCAGTGAACTGACAGAACACAGGTATTCTGATTTCAAGTCTCAGAGATTTTTTTCACTTCTTTCTTTCCTCGTTCTCACAATCTCTTCTGCATGGGACCTCGGGTCTCCATCCAGAGGTAGCAGACAGAAAGTCCAGGAAAGGCTTCTCCCTGCCTGATCTCAGGGGTCCTTTGTGAAAGTTAACAGTAGGCACTTTCTTCAGCACACTGGGTCAGTGACACTGACCCCATATGGAATGGAGATTGGGGTGCCCACCCCACTTCCCACCCTTGGCCACTCACCATATTTCTGTTTGAGGAACAGTGGAGACCCGCAGCACTGCAGCTCCCCCTTGGCCATGATGGCAATGCGGTCCCCAAGCAGGTCAGCCTCATCCATAAAATGGGTGGTCAGCAGGATAGTGCGGCCACTTTTCTGCTGTTGAAGAAGGTCCCAGATGGCCCTTCTGGAGACGGCATCCACACCTGAAGTGGGTTCATCCAGCATCAGCACCTGGAGGGCAGAGGAACAGCCTGTGAACAGGCTTGGGCTAGCTATACTGTTGGCCCCATGTAGCTTGAGTTCTATGAAGATGCAGCAGTATTGCCCTTACCAGACTGCCCATCCTGGGTGTCAAGGGACAAGATGTAGCCAGCAGCCAGCAAAGGACAAATTGGAGCTAGACAGCGTTGCCTCTGGGCCCAATGCCCCAAGTGTTTGTCTACTGCATGTGGGGGCCCTGACCTGTATCCTTCCAGAAACTGGACCTTACTGCCTCAAGTGTTGGTCCATAGGATGCGAGGGGCCCTGACCTTGGAGCCCGCTATGAGGGCGATGCCGATGGACAGCTTGCGCTTCATCCCCCCGCTCAGGAACTTGCACCGGGAGTCCCGCTTGTCCTCCAGATTGAGGATGTGCAGCATCTGTTTGACTTCTTCAGAGCACTTCTGGCAGGACAAGCCTTTCAGCTGAAATAGCAGGGGACAGAGAGATCGGCAGGGGCTTATGACTGGAGGCTGACCGATCCAATAAGCATTTTACCTGTATATATACAAACTATGTACAAGAAAGATACACTAAAACACCTGCTATCTTTTTTTTTTTTTTTATCCTCACCTGAGGACATTTTTGCATTTATCTTCAGATAGAGTAGGAGGGAGAGAGGGAGGAAGAGAGAAAGAGAAATGTTGACGTGAGAGAGACACATTGAGTGGTTGTCACCCATACAACTGCAACCGAGGCCGGGCGTCCCCAGGTACCTGCAACCCAGGTACGTGCCCTTAGCAGGAACCAAACCCAGGACTTTCTGGTCCACAGGCCGATGCTCTAACCATTGAGCAAAACCGGCCAAGGCAACACCTGCTATCTTTTTTTTTTTTTTTTTAATGAATTTTTATTTATTTTTTTGTTACAGATATTTTACCTTTTTACCCCATTGGCACCCCCCACCCCACCCCCCTCCACCCTGTCCCCGGCTTAGTTGTCCATGTCCATTGGTCATGCATACATGCATATAAGTTCTGTGGTTTATCTCTTCCCACCCCCCCACCCCCCATCCCCTCTTCTGAGGGATGTCAGTCTGTGCCCTACTTCCATGTGTCTGGGTCTACTGTATTCCTCAGACTGTTATGTTCATTATATTCCGTATATAAGTGAGATCATGTGGTATTTGTCTTTTTCTGCTTGGCTTCTTTCACTTAGGATAATACTTTCCAGGTCCCTCCATGTCGTCTCAAAGGATAAGAGATCTTTCTTTCTTACCGCTGCATAGTACTCCATGGTGTATATGTACCACAACTTTTTTATCCATTCGTCTACTGGTGGATACTTGGGCTGTTTCCAGATCTTAGCTATTGTAAATAGTGCTGCTATGAACATGGGGGTACATATATTCTTCCTGATTGGTGTTTCAGGCTTCTTAGGGTATATTCCCAGCAGTGGGATCACTGGGTCAAATGGAAGTTCAATTTTTAATTTTTTGAGGTAGCACCATATTGTTTTCCATAGCGGCTGCACCAGTCTGCATTCCCACCAGCAGTGTACTAGAGTCCCCTTTTCTCCACACCCTCGCCAACACTTGTTGTTTGATGATTTGTTGATGGCGGCCATTCTGACAGGTGTGAGGTGATATCTCATTGTTGTTTTAATTTGCATCTCTCTGATGATTAGTGATGTTGAGCATTTCTTCATATGTCTCTTGGCCATTTGTATGTCCTGTTTGGAGAGGTGTCTATTCAGCTCCTCTGCCCATTTTTTAATTGGGTTCTTTGTCTTCCTTTTGTGGAGTTGTATGAGCACTCTATATATATTGGAAATTAACCCCTTATCGGATACATCATTGGCCATGATGTTCTCCCATACAGTGGGTTGTCTTTCCATTTTGATGATTGTTTCTTTTGCTGTGCAGAAGCTTTTTAGTTTGATGTAGTCCCATGTGTTCATTTTCTCCTTTATTTCTGTTACCTTAGGTGATGTATCAGTGAAAATTCTGCTCCGTATGATGTCCGAAATTTTGTTGCCTACATTTTCTTCTAGAATTTTTATGGATTCACGGGTCACATTTAAGTCTTTTATCCATTTTGAGTTTATTTTGGTGTATGGTGTAAGTTGATGGTCTAGTTTCATTTTTTTGCATGTAGCTGTCCAATTTTCCCAACACCATTTATTGAAGAGGCTGTCTTTACTCCACTGTATGCTCTTGCCACCTTTGTCAAATATTAATTGAGCGTATTGCCTTGGGTCCATTTCTGGGTTTTCAGTTCTGTTCCACTGGTCTATATGCCTGTTCTTGTGCCAGTACCAGGCTGTTTTGGTTACAGTCGCTTTGTAGTATAACCTGATATCTGGTATTGTGATCCCACCTACTTTGTTCTTCTTTTTCAAGATTGCTGTGGCTATTCGGGGTCTTTTTTGGTTCCATATGAACTTTTGAAGTATTTGTTCTAGTTCTATGAAATATGTCGTTGGTATTTTGATGGGGATTGCATTGAATCTATAGATTGCTTTGGGTAGTATGGACATTTTAATTATGTTAATTCTTCCAATCCATGAACAGGGTATGTGCTTCCACTTTTTTATATCTTCCTCTATTTCTTTTTTCAATGACCTGTAGTTTTCTGCAAATAGATCCTTTACTTCTTTGGTTAAGTTTATTCCTAGGTATCGTAATTTTTTTGGAGCGATGGTAAATGGGATTGTTTTTTCAGTTTCTCTTTCTGTGAGTTCATCATTGATGTACAAGAATGCCGTCGATTTCTTGACGTTAATTTTGTATCCTGCTACTTTGCCAAATTCATTTATTAAGTCTAATAGATTTTTGATGGAGTCTTTAGGGTTTTCTATGTACAATATCATGTCATCTGCAAATAATGACAGTTTCACTTCCTCCTTTCCAATTTGGATCCCTTTTATTTTTTCTTCATGTCTGATTGCTGTGGCTAAGACTTCCAGTACAATGTTAAATAAGAGTGGCGAAAGTGGACATCCCTGTCTTGTTCCTGTTCTTAATGGAAATGTTTTTAGTTTCTGTCCATTGAGTATGATGTTGGCTGTAGGTCTTTCATATATGGCCTTCATTATGTTGAGATATGATCCCTCTATTCCTACATTGCTGAGCGTTTTTATCAGAAATGGATGCTGGATTTTGTCGAATGCTTTTGCAGCATCTATTGATATGATCATGTGGTTTTTATTCTTCATTTTGTTTATGTGGTGTATCACGTTTATTGATTTTCGAATATTGTACCAGCCTTGCATCCCTGGAATGAATCCCACTTGGTCATGGTGAATAATTTTTTTGATGTATTTCTGGATCCGATTTGCTAGTATTTTGTTCAGGATTTTGGCGTCTATGTTCATCAGGGATATTGGCCTGTAGTTTTCTTTCTTCGTAGTGTCTTTTTCTGGTTTTGGAATTAGAATTATGCTGGCCTCATAGAACGTGTTTGGAAGTCTTCCTTCTTCTTGAATTTTTTGAAATAGTTTGAGGAGAATGGGTGTTAGTTCTTTTTTGAATGTTCGGTAAAACTCCCCCGTGAAACCATCTGGGCCTGGGCTTTTGTTTGCTGGGAGAGTCTTGATTACCTCTTCAATTTCCTTAGTTGTTATTGGTCTGTTCAAGTTTTCTATCTCTTCCGGGAATAGTTTTGGGAGACTGTGTGTTTCTAGAAATTTGTCCATTTCGCTGAGATTGTCGAATTTGTTGCCATATAGTTGTTCATAGTAGTTGTTAACGATCTTTTGTATTTCCGTGGTGTTGGTTGTTACTTCTCCTCTTTCATTTCTGATTTTGTGTATTTGGGTTCTCTCTCTTTGTTTCTTGGTGAGTCTAGCTAAGGGTCCATCTATCTTGTTTATCTTTTCGAAAAACCAGCTCTTTGTTTCATTGATCCTTTGAATTGTTTTTTTGGTCTCTATGTCATTTATTTCTGCTCTGATCTTTACTATTTCCTTCCTTCTACTTGCTCTGGGGTTTTCTTTTTGTTTGCTTTCTAATTCTTTAAGTTGTGAGGTTAGACAGTCAATTAGAAATTTTTCTTGTTTTTTGAGGTAGGCCTGTAGTGCTATGAACTTCCCTCTCAGAACTGCTTTCGCTGCATCCCATAGATTTTGTGTTGTTGTGTGTTCATTTTCATTGGTTTCCAGGAAGTTTTTAATTTCTTCCTTGATCTCCTCGGTGACCCATTCATTGTTTAATAACATGCTATTTAGCCTCCATGTGTTGAAATGTCTTTGCATGTTCTTGTTGCAATTGATTTCTAGTTTCATGCCATTGTGATCTGAGAAGATGCTTGATATGATTTCAATCTTCTTGAACTTGTAGAGATTTAGTTTGTGTCCTATCATGTGGTCTATCTTTGAGAATGTCCCATGTGCACTTGAGAAGAATGTGTATTCTGTAGTTTTGGGGTGTAATTCTCTGTAGATGTCTATTAAATCCATTTGGTCTAGTGCTTCATTTAGAGTCTCTGTTTCCTTGCTAATTTTTTGCCTAGAGGATCTATCCAGTGCTGTCAACGGGGTGTTGAAGTCCCCTGCTATGATTGTATTGTTGTCGATTTCTCCTTGGAAGTCCTCCAGAAGATTTTTAATATATTTTGGTGCTCCTATATTGGGTGCATATATGTTTATCAAGGTGATATCTTCCTGTTGGATAGATCCTTTCAATATTATGTAGTGGCCGTCTTTGTCTCTAGTTATGGTCTTCATTTTGAAATCTATTTTATCAGATATGAGAATTGCTACCCCAGCTTTTTTTTGCTTTCCATTTGCTTGGAAAATTTTTTTCCATCCCTTCACTTTCAACCGATGTGAGTCTTTTGTTGTGATGTGGGTCTCTTGTAAACAACATATAGATGAGTCATGCTTTCTTATCCAATCAGCTACTCTGTGTCTCTTTATGGGAGCATTCAATCCATTTACGTTTAAGGTGATTATTGATATGTACTTATTTATTGCCATTTTTGTTTAGTGTGGTTCTACTTTTCTTCCCATTTCTACTGCTAATTACAGCAGTCCTTTTAACATTTCTTGCAGTGCTGGTTTGGTGCTAATGTATTCCCTTAGCTTTTTTTTGTCTGGGAAGCTCTTTATTTGATCTTCTATTTTGAATGATAGCCTTGCTGGGTAGAGTAGTCTTGGATTCAGATTCTTGTTTTTCATGACCTTGATTACCTCATGCCATTCCCTTCTGGCCTGTAGTGTTTCTTGTGAGAAGTCAGCTGAGAGCCTTATAACACCTGCTATCTTTAAGGAAAGGGACAGACGAAAGGCTTTTGCATTTTGAATCATACGACATTAACACTAAATATAACAGCATATTAAAAGGATTATACACCATGACAAAGTGGGATTGATCCCAGGAATGCAAGGAAAATTCAACAAAAGAAAAATCAATGTAAGTGTACAAGTATACTTATAAGTATAGTACTTTCCTGAGTTTCCACCTGAAGGTGACAGTGGAAACTCCTGTATTTGTAGCTAGTGTGTCAGATGTGCTTTTTTTGTCTGGGAACCCCTAAGCTTGTGACTAATCTCCAAAGTGGCAATCTTGTCAGGTTGCTGTGCCCTTAATGTGTGAAGTCTGTGCTAATTCCATCATTAGCATCAAATTGCATTTTAGTAATAACAGTATATTTGTAGAATGAAGAGTAGAATGGTCAAGCTGATCCTGAAATTCATATGGAAATGCAAGGAACCTAGAATAGCTAAAACAATCTTGAAAACAAGAGAAAAGTTGGAGGACTCACTCTACTTGATTTCAAAACTTAATAAAAAACTATAGTAATCAATCAAGACATTATGCTATTGGCATAAGGATAGACACAAAGACCAATGAAATAGAATTAAGAATCCAGAATAATCCCATACATCTGTGATCAACTGATTTTTGACAAAGGTGCCAAGATCATTCAAAGGGGAGAGAATAGTCTTTTCACAAAACTATGATGGACAACTAAATCTTTAAGTGTGAAAGAATTAATTTGACCCCTACCTCAAACCATATATAAAAATTAGCTCAAAATTAATCAAAGACATTAATGTAAGAACTAAAACTATGAAATTCTTAGAAGGCACAAGCATAAACCTGAGGCAATAGTTTTAAAATATGACATCAAAAGTACAAGCAAATAAAAAAACACAAATTAGATTTAATAAAAATTTTAAATTCTTGTGCACCAAAGGACATTGTCAATAAAGGAAAAAAATACTATGAATGGGAGAAAGTCTTTGCAAATCATCTGTCTGATAAGGGTCTAGTATCTCAACTATACTTAAAACTCTCATGGTGGTTTCAAGATGGCAGCTGTGTAGGTGGATCTTTCTTGCACCTCCTCCCAGAACCAAACTGGAAACAAAAGTAAATTGGGGATCAGAACTTCCAGTCAAGATGGTGGCGTAGGTAAATGCGGTATTGCCTCCTCCCACAACCACATCAAAATTACAACTAAACTACAATGCAACCATCATTCATAACTGCCTGACATTGAGCTGAATGGAAGTTCTACAACTATGAAATTAAAGAAGTAGAAGCAGTCACACTGAGACTGGTAGGAGGGGCGGAGGGGCAGAGGGGCGGACGGGCTGGTCCCACACTCACATGTGGTGGATAAAAATCAGGAGGACACCTCGGCTGGGAAGGTCTTCCCTGAGGAGTGAGAGGTCTCCATCCCATACCAGGCACCCAGCTCAGGGTTCCAGTGGCAGAAAGAGAAGTCTCCATAACTTTGGGCTGGAAAAACCAGCAGGAACTGAGGCAGAGGGAGGCTACAGCTGCGGGAGCCCCAAGCAGATCCTCTTAAAAAGCCCGTGCATGGACTTATTTGGAAGTGCTTCCTGTAAGCTTGGAGGGGAGGCAGCTTGAGGGGAGCCAGAGACATACAGGGAAGAACTGAGCTGTTTGGCCTCAGGACCAGAGCTGGAGAGGGGGCTTTCTCCTGGACAGATATGCTGGTGGAGGCTGATGTTCCTTTGGTGAGCCCTTCCCTGGGGCAGCAGATGGTTGCCATATCTGGGACTCCAGCAACCTGGCTCACACTGTTTGCGCCACCCTGGTGATTCCCTGAATCACCCAATGTTTGGGCCCACCCAAGCTGTTTCCAAAGGCTTTACCACAGGATTGGCCTATCTTGGATCCTGCTTCAGAGTTACCTAAAATCTCTAAAACAAGCAGCATCTGGTCTCAGTGAGCCCCATACTTCTTGTTAAGTGGCCCCAGGACTGGCACTAGATGAAGCTAGCCTTGGTTCACAACTTGGCTTTTCCTGGGTACCTCCAAGCCCAGCACAAGAAGCAGCAATCGGCAGATCACTTTGTAGCTTAAGACTGGTGGCCCCAGATAGAACATAGGCAATGGCTGACCTTGCCCCAGAGCTAGCACACCCAGTGGACAGCTCCAGACCACATTGAAACATCACCACACAACCATCTCCACAAGTGAGACACACAATGAGTGGATTCAGTGGATACCAGAGCTCTGATGAAGTAAGTCTTGCTCCATGTGGTGGGCCCCTGCACAGCTGATCCTCCAAGGTAGTCAGAGGTCAGTGGTCAGTGGGCACAACCAGTCCTTGCAGCTGATCAGCCTGAGTAAATCCCTCCCATTAACATTCCAAGAGCAATCAAGACTAAATTACAACAGAAGAGCGTACAGTCCACACTAGGAGTGCACTTCAAGGGCCCAGCTGGGGCGATCAGGGAGGCTGTGCCACTGGATCCTATAGGACACTTACAACAATAGGCCACCCTACGAAGCCTAGGAGACATAGCAACTCTACTTAATACAAAGAAACAATTACAGGGAAGCAGCCAAAATGAGGAGACAAAGAAACATGTCCCAAATGAAAGAAAAGAACAAAACTCCACGAAAAAATTAAACAAAATAGAGATAAGCAATCAATCATATGCAGAGTTCAGAAAACAGGTTATAAAGTTGCTCAAGGAACTCAGTGAGACATTCAAGGAACTTAGTTAGACCTTCAAAGAACTTAAGAAGACCTCCAAGGAACTTAGTGAGAACATCAACAACATAAAAAAGGACCAGTCAGAAACAAAGGATGCACTAACTGAAATAAAGAATAATTTATAGCCCTGGCCAGTTTGGCTCAGCAGTAGAGCATCAGCCTGCGGTCCAGAGAGGCCTGGGTTCGGTTCCCGCTAAGGGCATGTACCTCGGTTGCAGTTTGTCCCCAGTCCTGGCTGAGTCCTGCGGGTGGCGGCCACTCGATGTGTCCCTTTCACATTGATGTTTCTCTCTCTCTCTCTCTCTCTCTCTCTCTCTCTCTCCCCCTCCCTCCCTCCCCACTCTATTTGAACAAAAAGTGGAAAAACTTTTTCCTCGGGTGAGGATATAAAAAAAAAATTTACAGGGAATTAATAGTAGAGTAGGTAAAGTCAAGAAGCAAACCATCAATTTGGGATATAAGGAAGCAAAAAACACCTGATCAGAACAGAAAAAAAAATCCAAAAATTGAGGATAGTGTAAGGAGCCTCTGGGACAACTTCAAGCATTCCAACATTCGCATCATATGGGTGCCAGAAGAAGAGAGAGAATAAGAAATTGAAAACCTATTTGAAACAATAATGACAAAAAAATAAATTTCCTAACTTGGTGAGAAAAACAGACATACAAGTCCAGGAAGCACAGAGAGTCCCAAACAAGATGAACCCAAAGAGGACCACCCAAGACACATCATCATCAAAATGCCAAAGGTTAAAGACAAAAGGAGAATCTTAAAAGCAGCAAGAGAGAAGCAATCTGTAACCTACAAAGGAGCTCCCATAAGACTGTCAGCTGATTTCTCAAAAGAAACTTTTCAGGCCAGAAAGGAGTGGCAAGAGATATTCAAGGTGATGAAAAGCAATGACCTACAACCAAGATTACTCTATCCTGCAAAGCTATCATTTAGAATCGATGGACATATCAAGAGTTTCCCAGACAAGAAAAAGCTAAAGGAGAGTTCATCACCACCAAACCAGTATTATATGAAATGTTGAAGGGTCTTCTTGAAGGAGAAGAAGAACAAAATATGAAAAATAAAATGACAATTAATACATATCTATCAACAATTGAATCTACAAACAAAATGAACAAGCAGAACAGAAACAGACTTATAGATACTGAGAACTTTTTGTTGCTTGCCAGATGAGTGTGGGATGGGGACATGGGTGAAAAATATAAAAGAATTAAGAAGTACAAATTGTACGTTAGATTGATGAATCTCAAAGGGAAGAGGGAAGGGAGGATGGGATGAGATAAACCAAAGAACTTCTATGCATAAACAATGGACACCAACAATAATGTGGGGAAGGCTGGAGGGTGGTGGGATTGGGGAGGAGGGAGTTAATGGGGAAAAAGGGGGGGGCATCTATAATACATTCAATAATAAAGATGAGTTAACAAAAAAAAGTAAATTGGAGCCCAGCCGGTGTGGCTTTGTGGACTGAGCATCAGCCCATAGACTGAGAGTTCCTGGTTCAATTCCCGGCCCGGGCACATACCAGGGTTGCAGGCTCAATCCCCAGGGAGGGGCGTGCAGGAGGCAGCAGGTTGATGTATCTCTCTCACATTGATGTTTCTATCTCCCTCTCCCTTCATCTCTCTCTAAAAATCAATAAAAACATATTTTTAAAAAAGAAAGTAAATTGGGAAACATTCACCCTGAATTGCCAAATGAATTCTAGCTGAAAAGAAGATTTAAAAAATTTTTTTTTCTTTATTGATTTTAGAGAGAGAGAAGGGGGAGAGAGAGAGCGATTTAGAAACATTGATGAGAGAGAAAATCGATTGGCCACCTCCTGCATGCCCCCCACTGGGGATTGGGCCCACAATCTGAGCATGTGCCCTGACCGGGAATCGAACTGGTGACCTCTTGGTGCATGGGTCGACACTCAAACACTGAGCCATACCGGCCGAGCTGAAAAGGAGATTTTTAACAAGGGAGGGCAGAAACTACATTGACACTGGTGGAAAGTGCAGGTTGTGAGAGAGGCTGGCCCAACTGGCCATGGGTGGCAGACCCAAGGGTGAAGAAGGATATCTAGGCTGCTAGCTGGGGGTGGGGATAGTGTTTCCTTGAGAGGACTGAGGCATGGACTCCAGCACCAGAGTTGAGAACAGTGGCTTATGTAACATCAGCCATGAAAGTGGCAGGGCTTCTATCTGCCAGGGAGAGAAGGATTTCTTACCCTTTGCAATAGCATAGATGGACCTGGAGATTATTATACTAAGCAAATAAGCCAATTAGAGAAAGACAAATATCACATGATCTCACTTATATGTGGTATCTAACAAACAAAATAAACTGAGGAACAAAATAGGTTCAGAGGCAAGGATGCATGGAACAGACTGACAGATCTCAGAGGGGTGGTGGTGGAGGGTCAGGGGAAGAGATTAACAAAAGAACATATATGCATGTATGCATAACCCATGGACACAGACAATAGTATGGGGAAGGCCTAGGGTAGGGTAGGGCTGGGTGGGAGGTGCAAAGCAGGAGAGGGAGAGGTTAATGGAGGATATCTGTAACACTGTCAACTATTAAAAAAAAAACAAAAAAACAAAAAACCTTTCATGACTCAACTACAAAAAGATAAGCAACCAGTTGCAAAATGGGCATAGGACTTGGACAGGCATTTCTTCAAAGAAGACATACAAATGGCCAATCAGCACATGAAAAGATACTCAACATCCTTTGTTACCAGGGAGATGCAAATCAGAACCACAGTGAATGGAAGTTCCTCAAAAACTATTTTTTTAAGTTAAACATATGACCCATAATTTCATTCCTAGTTATCTACACAAAAGAACTGAAGATAGGTGTTCCAACAAAAACTTGAACACTAATATTCATAGCAGCACTATTCACATAGCCAAAAGGTACTAACAACCCCGATGTCCATCAGCTGATGAGTGGATAAACAAAATATGGATATCCAATTTCATATAATGGAATATCATTCAGCCATTAAAGGTAGCAAAGTACTGACACATGTTACAACATGGATAAACCTTGAAAACATTATGTCAAGTGAAAGAAGCCAGGCACGAAAGTAACATCCAAATGGAATATATGATTCCATTTATATGAAACATTCAGAATAGTCAAATCCATAAAAACAGAAAGCAGATTAGTGCTTGTCAGGGGTGGGAGAAAGGAGTGGAGAGTGACTGCTAATGGATGCAGGTTACATTTTAAAGTAATGAAAATGTTGTGTAATTACATACTGGTGATGGTTGCACAACATTGTGAGTATGCTAAAAATGACTACATTTTACATTTTAAAATGAGCAAAATGGGTGCAGCCAGTGTGGCTCAGTGGTTGAGCATCAACCCATGCACTAAGAGGTTGCCAGTTCGATTCCCAGTCAGGACGCATGCCCAGGTTGTGGGGGGCATGCAAGAGGCAGCTACTCGATGTTCTCTCTCATTGATGTTTCTATCTCTCTCCCCCTCTCCCTACCTCTCTCTCTAAAATCAATAAAGAAAAACATATGTTTAAAAATAAATAGAATGAGTAAAATGATAAATTTTATGTTATGTGAATTTCACCTCAATAAAAAATAATTTCTAGAGACCCTTTAATTCAAAAATCTTAAACACCATGCACCCACCCACCCACCCACACACACACACACACCCCGACTGTTTAGGGAATGGTATGCAGAAGAGGTTTCATGACCCAATGAGGTTGAGTTAGACAGAAGCAGGCTTTCTTACCATCCCCAAGAATGAATACAGAAGAAATAAAACCTGTCATCCACTGACTTACCTGAGCATAGAAATAAAGATGTTCTGCTACTGTCAAATTATCAAACAAGATATCATGTTGGGGACACCAGCCCAGGTTCTTCCGAATTTGAAACATGTCTTGTGAAATTTCAAACCCATTGATATAGGCCTGTCCATGTGAAGAGGGAATAAGACCTAGAAGCAAGAAGAAGACATATCCTAGATTCATCTTCAGTCAGAGCACACAGCAGTACAAAGGCTTAATAATGCCCTCTACTTTGCTTGTTCTCACACAAACTACCCTATTCTTTTTTGTCACAGTCAGTTTGTAACAACCAAGGGGTATATGTACAAGGTTGTGTGAGGGGATAGTAGAGACAGGAGATGTCCTTCCTGCTCTTGAGGCGTTCCAATCTGGTTAAATGGACAAAACACATATAGACATGTTTAAAGCAAATTACAATGCTATAAGCATTAAGTAATATTATGGATGCATAGTAAATATGGTTAAGGAGAAAGTATTTTGGACATCTAACAGTTTTGAACTGAGACCCTTGAAGGCAATGCAAGATCCATGACTGATTCATCTCTGATTCGCAATCTGTTCCCAGTAAATCCCAGTGAATGAATGAATGCACTCAGCATCAAATGCATGTCAGTGTAAAACTTTGCAGCTTGCCCATCTGCATATTACCTATGTCTTTATTCTCATTTTCTTATTCTAAGTATATTTTAAGATTGAAAAAGGTCAACAGATGTCTATTGCAAGGTTAGGAGAAGAATAAAGTATAATAAATAAAACAGAGCTTATATAAATTCCATCATTTAAAGATAACTGCTGTTAACATTTTACTATATAGCTTTATGTATTTTTTATGCATATACTTACACCTTTTTTTAGTAAAACAATTGAAAAATATAAATTTTGTTTTTTAAACTGGCTTTCCTTTTTTTTTTATCCTCACCCGAGGACATTTTTTTGGTTTTTGTTCAGATAGAGTGGGAGGGAGAGAGAGGAAGAGAGAGAAAAACATCAACATGAAAGGGACACATCGAGTGGCTGCCACCTGCACGACCCAACCAGGGCCGGGGACAAACCGCAACCGAGGCACATGCCCTTAACAGGAATCGAACCTAGGTCTCTCTGGACCGCAGGCCAATGCTTTAACCGCTGAGCAAACCGGCCAGGGCTTAAATTGTTTTTTTCATATAACAATGCATTGAGGCCATTTGTCCACATCGGCAAAATCTATATAACTTTTAGAGTCTAAAATGATTTTGCTATGAATATACCCAATTTATTATTTATTCAACCCACACTGGTAGATATTTAGGTTATTTGCAATTTTTCACAAGTATAAACATGTAATATAATGTTGCCTGCTTCCCAATCATTGCCTTACTCTGAATCAACATAAGTAGTTTTGGTAGGCCAAAAGGAAGATAAAGAGTTTATAGGTTTTTGATATTTACTGCCAAATTACCCACTGCTGGACTTTTTAGATCTTTCATTTTGACCATGGATAATAAAGCATATATTATTTTTTGGTGGAGGGGTGGGGAAAGGTGATACAATTCTATAGTAAAAGTAAAAGTCTTTTATGTATAATTATAATAATAGAATAGCTAAATAGATGATATAGAAGAACCAAAAAATTACATAACTTTACTGGGTAGAGAAATGGGGATTAAGATAAAAACATGCCTGTGTTGCCCTGGCCAGATGGCTCAAGTGGTTGGAGTGTCGTCCTGTATACCAAAAGGTTGCAGGTTTGATTCCTGGTCAGGGCACCAACTTAGGTTGGGGGTTAGATCCTCAGTCACGGCATGTGTGGGAGGCAACTGATCAATATTTCTCTCTCACATCGATGTTTCTCTCTCTCTCTCTCTCTCTCTCTCTCTCTCTCTCTCTTCCTCTCTCTCTAAAATCAATAAAAACATATCCTTGGATGAGGATATTTTTAAAAAAATTCCCTGGTCAGTTTGGCTCAGTGTGAGAGTGTCAGCCAATGGACTGAGGGGTCCCAGGTTCGGTTCCCTGTCAAGGACATGTAGCTGGGTTGAAGGTTTGATCCCTGGCCCCAGTCAGGGTCGTGCAGGAGGCAACCAATGGATGTATCTTTCTCACTTGGATGTTCCTCTCTCTCTCTCCTCCTCCTCATCCTCCTCCCTATCTTTCTCTCTCTCTCCCTCCTTTTCTTCCACTCTATCTAAAAATCAATGAAAAAATATCCTTGGGTGAAGATTAACAAAAAACAAAAACATGCCAGTGCTAAGTTTTTGGCCTCCCTGAAAACAACATGATATAGAAGCTTTTCCATGCCTGTTGTCCTGGGAAATCAGATTTTTTCCTTCCCAGCTTAGCATCTTCAGGTCTACTGAATCCCACCATGTGTCTTTTAGTGGTGCCACTTTCTCCGGGGCAGCATTGGCTTTTTTTTTCTTTATTGATTTTAGAGGGAGGGAGAGAGAAAGAGAGAGAGACAGAAACATCAATGAGAGAGACAGCATTGGCTTTTTTTAATGTCATGTCACTGCTGATAGAAATCTTTGGCTGAGCCTCTCTGATACATCATTTATGGTTTTCATTTTGGTAGAATTTGCTATTGTATTAATTAATTTAGTCATTCACTCAGTGTTACTTATTGAGTGCCTATTCTTTTCCAGACACTGAGGATCCAGAAGTAAACCGAACAGGTTCCCTGGAGAAAGAGATGAGGAAGACAGAAAAATAACACAAATATATACAAACAAACCAGGTAAGTACAGAGAACAACAAATCCTGGGAACAAAAGAGAATGCAAGAGGGAAGAGTCTGTGGGTTGTTTGTATTAGTGGCCTCCTGAAACAATGCTAATACCTGACTTGCTTTCTTGATCGCTTAGCCTAGCTGGATCATCCTTCACCTTCCAAGCACCTCACAATTGATATAGGAGGAGAGGCCTTTTCTAAGTGGCCACACTGCCAGGAGCAGCAATGTTTGTATCTGAGAGAAGACCATTGGTATAGTAACACTACAACAACCCAGTCCAGGAATCTGACCCAGCTCTGATGCACGCAGAGCCTGTCAGTGTGTATCTGCTGGGCTGAAACTTAGTATTTAAAGTCTGGATACTTGCCCAGCTGGTGTGGCTCAGTGGCTGAGTGTTGAACCATGCACCAAGAGGTCATAAGTTTGATTCCCAGTCAGGGCACATGCCCAGGTTGTGGGCAAAATCCCCAGTAGGGGGCACACAGGAGGCAGCCAATCAATGTTCTCTCTTATCGATGTTTTCACGTCTCTCTACCTCTCCCTTCCTCTCTCTATAAAATCAATAAAGAAAAAAAAATTAAAAAATAAAGTCTAGCTGGATACTAGAGGGGTAGAGAGGCCCCTCAGACTAAGCTTCACTATTTGGCTGCTAAATAGTCTTCAATGAAAGATGCATCCTGATTTTGAAATGTTAATAGTTTCCCAGCAGTTTGTTGTTCTGTGTGCAACGAAGAAGAACTAGTTGGCTTTCAGAGCTCCTGAAGTTTAGAAATGCATCTCATTGGTTTTTTATAGAGCTTTCCACAAGTGAAGCCTTCAGTAAATATATGTTTCTTGAATCAACAAGTTTTCAAACATCACAGAATATTATTTTTGTTAATAATTAATAAAATGTGAAAGTATTACTTAGGCATAAAAATTATTCTGAAACTGAAATCATTTTAGAATAATTCACTGTGTAGCATTCTAAAAGTGCCTCTGGTGAGGAGATTCCAAAATGGTGGCGAGTGAGTGGCAGCTACACAGACCATCTCCCAGGACCAAACGAATTACAACTAAAATAAAGACAAATCGTCGGGAAAAAGCAATAGAAAAGCAGCTTGCAAGGACCACATAACCAGGGACACTGACTCGATCCGGGTAGGATTATGGAGGCGCAAGAGAGGAGCTGGGAGCCCACAGACAGCAGCGGTCTTAGGTGTGACCAGCGCCCTCAGGTTAAACTCCCAAGCGACTCCACAGTGCAGAGGGCCAGGACAGAGCACTAAAATAGCCACAGCCACTCACCTTGGGCTCCAGCAGAGGGAGGGCGGACTGGACTGGAACTGTGTAAGGACATTCAGGATATGGAGGGCATGCAGAGCTTTTGCTGAGTTGCGGCCATGCAGAACAGTGGCTATCTTACTCCTTCCCAGGGCTCTGGGGAGATGTGGCGGCCCCTCCCTCAGAGATTCAACCCCACCCTGTGGGTCATTGAAATGCAAATTGAGGCTAATTAACAACCAGCATCTGCCCCACCCTCGAGAAATCCTCTTACACTGAACACCTGAGTTTTTCATTCAACTGAGAACCCAAGGCTCATCAAGTAACTGAGACTAATAGATAGACTCCAGGCAAAAAGCTAGAGAATAACTGAACCATTTCTGGGCTTGCAACTCTACCCAGGAAAATAAGACTTGGCAGTGGTGTTTAACGTGGGTCCTCCCATACTCATCCAAACCCAGCAGAGGGAGCCACAAACAGCAGAACACCAACACCCACAGGGAAACTTTGGCAGGCTCCAAGCCCACTGAGACAGCCAAAATGGTGAAACAAAGAAACAAATGCCAAATGAAAGAACAAGAGACCTCTATCGAAGATGAGATAAATGAGGTGCAGTTAAGGAAGTTAACGGAGCTAGAATTCAGAACCATGATCTTGAAGAAGTGCAACAGCATGAGTAAAGACATCAACACCATGAGTAAGGACATAGAAACGTTGAATATCAACCAATTGGAAATTAAAAACCACCAAGAAGAAATGAAGAATGACACAGCAGAAGTAAAGAACACATTGGAAGGTCTAAACAGCAGAGTAGAGGAAGCTGAGGACCGGATTAGTAAATTAGAAGACAGGGTAGAAAAAATCAACCAATCGGAAAAAAACAATTAAAAAACAGGACGACAGCTTAAGAAAATTGTGGAACAACTGGAAACATAATGATATTCGCATCATAGGAGTCCCCAAAGAAGAAGAAAATGAGCAAGCATTAGAGAATATATTTAAAGAAATAGTGACAGAAAACTTCCCTAATTTGATGAAGGAAGAAGGCATTCAAGTTCAAGAAGCACAGAGAGCCCCAAGTAAGAAGAACCCAAACAGGCCCACACCAAGACACATAGTAATTAAAATGCCAAAAATTAAAGACAAAGAGAGAATCCTAAAACCAGCAAGAGATAAGCAACAGGTTACCTACAAAGGAAACCCCATAAGGCTCTCAGCTGACTTCTCAACAGAAACACTACAGTCCAGAAGGAAATGACCAAGTAATCAAGGTCATGAAAAACAAGGATCTGAACCCAAGACTACTCTACCCAGCAAGGCTATCATTCAAAATAGAAGGTCAAATAAAGAACTTCCCAGACAAAAAAAAAGGCTAAGGGAATACATTAGCACCAAACCAGCACTGCAAGAAATGTTAAAAGGACTGCTGTAATTAGTAGAAAATATAGGAAAAAAAATATAACCACACTAAACAAAAATGGCAATAAATAAATACATATCAATAATCACCTTAAATGTAAATGGATTTAATATTATCATAAAAAGACACAGAGTAGCTGATTGGATAAGAAAGCATGATTCATATATATATATATATATATATATATATATATATATGCTGTTTATAAGAGACCCACCTCACAGTGAAAGACTCACATAGGTTGAAGATGAAGGGATGAAAAAAAAATGTTCCAAGCAAACAGAAAGGGAAAAAAAGCTGGGGTAGCAATACTCATATTTGAAAAATTAGATTTCAAAATGACGGCCATAACTAGAGACAAAGAAGGCCACTACATAATACTGAAAGGATCTATACAACAGGAAGATATAACCTTGATAAACATATATGCACCCAATATAGGAGCACCAAAATATATTAAAAATATTCTGGAGGACTTCAAAGGATAAATCCACAGCAATACAATCATAGCAGGGGACTTCAACACCCCACTGACATCACTGGATACATTCTCTAGACAAAAAAATTAGCAAGAAAACAGAGACTCTAAATGAGGCACTAGACCAAATGGATTTAATAGATATCTACAGAACTTCCAGTAAAGATGGCAAGATAGGTAAACGTGGTATTGTGTCCCCCCACAACTACATCAAAATTACAACTAAACTACATAACAACCATCATTCAAAATCGCCTGAAATCAAGCTGAATGGAAGTCCTACAACTATGGAATTAAAGAAGCAGCCACATCGAGACTGGTAGGAGGGGCAGAGGCAGACGGGATGGCCCCACACCCACATGTGGCAGAAAAAAATCAGAAGAACATCTTGGCTAGGAAGGTCCTCCCTGAGGACATAGGGGTCCCCGTCCCACACCAGGCACCCCGCTCAGGGTTCCAGTGCCAGGAAGAGAAGTCCCCATAACTTCTGGCTGGAAAAACCAGCGGGAACTGAGGCTCAGGGAGACTGAGGCAGCTGGAGCCCCAGGCAGCTCCTCTTAAAGAGCCTGCGCACAAACTTATCGGACTCACTCCCTCTCAGCTTGGAGGAGAGGCAGCTCAAGGAGCACCAGAGACATACAGGGAAGAACTGAGCTGTTTGGCATTGGAGCAAGGGCTGGAGAGGGGGCTTTCTCTGAGACAAATGTGCTGTCATAGGCCTTTGTTCCTTTGGTGAGCCCTCCCCTGGGGCGGCAGACAGCCGCCATATCTGGGACTCCAGCAAACTGGCTCACACTGGTTGCTCTACCCTGGTGATTCCCTGTGGCCCTGCCCCACACAATTTTCAGGCCCACCCAAGCTGTTGCCAGTTGCTTAACCATAGGATTGGCCTGTCTTGGATCCTGTTTCAGATTTTCCTAAATTCTTTCAAACAAGCAGTATCTGGTCTCAGATAGCCCCATACCTCTCGTTAAGTAATACACAGAGACAAATACAGGGAACCAGCCAAAATGAGGAGACAAAGAAACAGGTCCCAAATGAAAGAACACAACAAAACCCCGGGAAAAGAACTAAGCGAAATGGAGATAAGCAACCTAACAGATGCTGAGTTCAAAATACTGCTTATAAGGATGCTCAGTGAACTTAGTAAGAACCTCAGTGAACTTAGTGAGGGCCTCAAGAGCATAAAAAGACCAGTCAGAAATGAAGGATGCATAGTCAGAAATGATGGGGCACTAACTGAAATAAAGAATAATTTACACAGATTCAATAGTAGGGTAGGTAAAGCCAAGAAGCAAACCATCAATTTGGAATATAAGGAAGCAAAAAACACCCAATCAGAACAGCAAAAAAAGAATCCAAAAAAATGAGGATAGTGTAAGGAGTCTCTGGGACAACTTCAAGCATTCCAACATTCGCATCTTGGGAGTGCCAGAAGGAGAAGAGAGAGAACCAGAAATCAAAAACCTATTTGAAACAATAATGGCAGAAAACTTCCCTAACTTGGTGAAGGAAACAGACATATACATCCAGGAAGTACAGAGAGTCCCAAACAAGATGAATCCCAAGAGGCCCACACCAAGACACATCATCATCAAAATGCAAAAGGTTTAAGACAAAGAGGGAATCTTAACAGCAGCAAGAGAAAAGCAATTAGTTACCTACAAGGGTGTTCCCATAAGACTGTTAGCTGATTTCTCAAAAGAAACTGCAGGTTAGAAGGGAGTGACAAGAAATATTCAGAGTGATGAAAAGCAAGTACCTACAACCAAGATTACTCTATCCTGCAAAGATGTCATTTAGAATCGATGGCCATATAAAGAGTTTCCCAGACAAAAAAAAGTTAAAGGAGTTCATAACCACCAAATCGTTATTATATGAAATGATGAGGGGTCTTTTTGAAGAAAAAGATAAAATATATGAACAAACAAAATAGCAATAAATACATATCTATCGACAATTGAATCTACAAACAAAATGAACAGGCAGAACAGAAACATTCACATAGATACAGAGAACAATTTGTTAGTTGCCAGATGGGAGCATGGTTGGGGGAATGGGTGAAAAAGGTGAAGGGATTAAAAAATACAAATTGGTTACTAGACTGACAAACCTCAAAGGAGAGGGGTTGGGGGATGGGAAGAAATAAATTAAAGAACTTATATGCATAACCAATGGACACAGTCAACAGTGTGGAAAAAGGCGGGGGGGGCAAGAGTGGGGAGGAGAGGGTCAATGAGGGAAAAATAAGGACTATCTGTAATACATTCAATAATAAAGATTTAAAAAATAGGTATCTACAGAGAATTACACCCTAAAACTACAGAATTCACATTCTTCTCAAGTGCACATGGGACATTCTCAAAGATAAATGTTAGGACACAAAGTAAGTGTCTACAAGTTCAAGAAGATTGAAATCATATCAAGCATCTTCTCAGATCACAATGGCATGAAACTAGAAATCAATTGCAACAAGAACATGCAAAGATATTTCAACACATGGAGGCTAAATGGCATGTTATTTAACAATGAATGGGTTACCAAGGAGATCAAGGAAGAAATTAAAATCTTCCTGGAAACCAGTAAAAATAAACACACAACAACACAAAATCTATGGGATGCAGCAAAAGCAGTTCTAAGAGGGAAATTCATAGCCCTACAGGCCTACCTCAGGAAACAAGAAAAATTTCTAATAGACTATCTAACCTCACAACTTAAAGAACTAGAAAGCAAACAAAAAGTAAACCCCAGAGCAAGTAGAAGGAAGGAAATAGTAAAGATCAGAGCAGAAATAAATGATATAGAGACCAAAAAAACAAACAAACAAACAAAAAAACGATTCAAAGGATCAAGGAAACAAAGAGCTGGTTTTTCGAAACAATAAACAAGATTGGTAGACCTTTAGCTAGACTCACCAAGAAACAAAGAGAGAGAACCCAAATACACAAAATCAGAAATGAAAGAGGAGAAGTAACAACTGATACCACAGAAATACAAGAGATCTTTAACAACTCCTATGAACAATTATATAGCAACAAATTCAACAATCTAAGGGAAATGGACAAATTTCTAGAAACACACAGTCTCCCAAAACCGGACCGGGAAGAGATAGAGAATTTGAACAGACCAATAACAACTAAGGAAACTGAAGAGGAAATCAAGACTCTCCCAGCAAACAAAAGCCCAGGACCAGATGGCTTCATGGGAGAGTTTTACTGAACATTCAAAGAACTAACACCCATTTTCCTCAAACTATTTTAAAAAATTCAAGAAGAAAGAAGACTTCCAAACTCGTTTTATGAGGCCAGCATAATTCTACTTCCAAAACCAGAAAAAGACACTACAAAGAAACAAAACTATAGGCCAATATCCCGGAAGAACATAGATGCTAAAATCTTGAATAAAATACTAGCATATCAAATCCAGCAATACATCAAAAAAAATTATCCACCATGACCAAGTGGGATTCATCCCAGGGATGCAAGGCTGGTACAATATTCACAAATCAATAAATGTGATACACCACATAAATAAAATGAAGAATAAAAAACACATGATCATATCAATAGATGCTGAAAAAGCATTCGACAAAATGCAGCATCCTTATATATATACATATATATATATATATATATATATATATATTTTTTTTTTTTTTTTCAGTGTTACAAGCCCCTAGCGGGAACTGAACTCTGATCCACAGGCCGATGCTCAACCGCTGAGCCAAACTGGCCAGGGCAGCATCCATTTCTGATAAAAATGCTCAGCAATTTGGGAATAGAGGGATCATATCTCAACATAATAAAGGACATATATGAAAGACCTACAGCCAACATCATACTCAATGGGCAAAAACTAAAAGCATTTCCCTTAAGAACAGGAACAAGACAGGAATGCCCACTTTCACCACTCTTATTTAACATAGTACTGGAAGTCTTAGCCACAGCAATCAGACATGAAGTAAAAATAAAAGAAATCCAAATTGGAAAGGAGAAAGTGAAACTGTCATTATTTGTGGATGACATGATATTATACATAGAAAACCCTAGAGTCCATCAAAAAACTACTAGATTTAATAAATGAATTTGGCAAAGTAGCAGGATACAAAATTAATGTCAAGAAATCAATGGCATTCTTATACACCAATGATGAACTCACAAAAAGAGAAACTGAAAAAAACAATCCCATTTGCCATTGTGGCAAACTTAACCAAAGAAGTAAAGGACCTATTTACAAAAAAGTAAAGGACCTATTTACAGAAAATTATGGGACATTGAAAAAAGAAATAGAGGAACACATAAAAAAAGTGGAAGCACATACCTTGTTCATGGATTGGAAGAATTAACATCATTAAAATGTCCATACTACCCAAAGCAATCTATAGATTCGATGCAATCCCCATTAATATACCAATGACATATTTCACAGAACTAGAACAAATACTTCAAAAGTTCATATGGAACCAAAAAAGGTCCCAAATAGCCACAGCAATCTTGAAAAAGGACAAAGTAGGCAGGATCACAATACCAGATATCAGGTTATACTACAAAGCTAATGTAATTAAAACAGCCTGGTACTGGCACAAGAATAGGCATATAGACCAGTGGAACAGGACAGAGAAGCCAGAAATAGACCCAAGACATTATGCTCAATTAATATTTGACAAAGGGGGCAAGAGCATACAATGGAGTAAAGACAGCCTCTTTAATAAATGGTCTTGGGAAAATTGGACAACTACATGCAAACAAAATGAAACTAGACCATCAACTTACACCATACACCAAAATAAACTCAAAATGGATAAAAGACTTAAATGTGACCCGTGAATCCATAAAAATCCTAGAGGAAAATGTAGGCAACAAAATTTCGGACATCATGAGCAGCAGAATTTTCACTGATACATCACCTAAGGCAACAGAAGCAAAGGAATAAATGAACACATGGGACTACATCAAACTAAAAAGTTTCTGCACAGTAAAAGAAACAACCATCAAAGTGGAAAGGCAACCCACTGTATGGGAGAGCATCATCGCCAATGATACATCAAATAAGGGGTTAATTTCCAAAATATATAGAGTGCTCATACAACTCAACAAAAGGAAGACAAAGAACCCCATTAAAAAATGGGCAGAGGAACTAAATAGACACCACTCCAAACAGGACATACAAATGGCCAAGAGACATATGAGGCAATGCTCAACATCACTAATCATCAGAGAGATGCAAATTAAAACAACAATGAGGTATCTTCACACCTGTCAGAATGTCCACCATCAACAAAGCATCAAACAACAAGTGTTGGCGAGGGTGTAGAGAAAAGGGGACTCTAGTACACTGCTGGTGGGAATGCAGACTGGTGCAACCACTATGGAAAACTCTATGGTGTCACCTCAAAAAATTAAAAATTGAATTGCCATTTAACCCAGTGATCCTACTTCTAGGAATATACCCTAAGAAGCCTGAAACACCAATTGTAAAGAATATATGTACCCCCATGTTCGTAGCAGCACTATTTACAATAGCTAAGATCTGGAAACAGCCCAAATGTCCATCAGTAGACGAATGGATAAAAAAGCTGTGGTACATATACACAATGGAGTGCTATGCAGCTGTAAGAAAGAAAGATCTCTTATCCTTTGAGACGACCTGGAGGGACCTGGAAACTGTTATCCTAAGCTAAACAAGCCAAGTAGAAAAAGACAAATACCACATGATCTCACTTATTTGTGGAATATAATGAACATGACGATCTGAGGAATAGGGTAGACCCAGAGACATAGAAGTAGGGTACTGACTGACAACCCTCAGAAGATGGGTTGGTGGGGGGAGGGAAGAGTTAAACCACAGAACTTATACGCACGTACGCATAACCAAGAGACATGAACAACAAAGCCGGGGGGGTAGGGGGATGGGAAAGAGGGTGTCAATAGGGAAAAAAGGAGAAACATCTGTAACAAAAATAAATGAATGAATGAATGAATGAATGAATGAATGAATGAATGAATGAATGAAAATAAAAGTGCCTCTGGCCATCATAAGCAAATGGATGGATTTTTTGGTTGAGGGATTAGTGGTGCCTCAGTGTACCGGAAAGTTCTGTCTGGAAAGAAACGTGCTAAGCAGTGTTCACAGCTTCTTGATTGTGTATAAGATTAAGTTGCTCAGACTGACTGAGAGAGCCAAAGATATCCTTCTCCTGGTACATGGTAATGTGAACAACCAGATACTACACAGATGGTAAAAAAACAAACAACAAACCAAAAATATGCTTAATATTAAAATGATAGTGAAATCTGCCCTGGCTTGGTTTGGCTCAGAGTTTAGAGCGTTGGCCTGTGGACCAATGAGTAGCAAGTTCGATTTTGGTCAAGGGCACATACCTTGATTGCGGTTTGTCAGGGGCAACTAATTGATGTGTCTCACGTCAATGTTTCTCTCTCTCTCCCTCCCACTCTGTCTGAACAAAAATGGAAAAATATCCTCGGGTAAGGATTAAAAATAATATTTATAATAATAAAATGTCGGTGAAATGTAATAAGGGGAAATGGGACCAAAAATCTAGACCTATGATTTCTTCAGAGCTTCTTCGGGAGTGCTAACTCTGCACACGTACCTGTTAGCATGTAGCAGAGGGTAGTTTTGCCTGCTCCGTTGTGACCCAGGAGAACAGTGATCTGCCCCTGGTACAGATTCATGGTCAGATTTTTGACTGCCATGTATTTATTCTTTCCCTTATAGAACACCTGTTGAAAAATCAAAGTGTGACTGACAGTATAACATGTATATACATGTGGCATTTCTGAAGAATCTCTGACAGGTCAAGCCCCTAGAAAGTTCACCTATCGAAATTCAAGTGGAAATCTAAAAGGGACACCCTCTTTCAGAGTTTACCTTAGTCACTGTTTGGAGCTATTGAGGAACCTAACAGGGAACAATCCCAGGGGTTTTCCTGGATCCCTGGGATCTGGTAGTAGAAAACCTGAACCACAGAGACCAGAGCTTAAGGATGAAGGGCTCAGAACTTAAATATTGAATTTTCTCCCTGCTTCTAAAGCCACACCTTGCTCTGCATTGCCTGGCTAAACCTGAGAAAGGGCGTCCTGCCTCCTTTGTGGGAGGTGTCAATCTAGGTAGAGGATTCTGGACATTGCAGCCTGTTTTCTGAATCAACTGTCTCCAGCATTTCAAATACCATTTTTTGTATCTTATTATACAAGTAATTCATACATAAGAGTATAAGGAAGAGCCCTGGCCGGTTTTGCTCAGTGGTTAGTATGGCGACCCATGGACCAGAGAGATCTGAGTTCAGTTCCCGCTACAGGCACATACCTCGGTTGCAGTTTGTCCCCGGCCTGGTTGGGGTTGTGTGGGTGGCAACCACTCGATGTGTCTCTCTCATATCGATGTTTCTCTCTCTCTCTCTCATATCGATGTTTCTCTCTCTCTCTCTTCCTTCTTCTCTCCCCATCACTCTATGTGATGTTAAGTGCAAAAATGTCCTTGGGTGAGAATAAAAAAGAAAAAAAAAAGAGTATAAGGAAGAAAATAAAATAATCATAATACCACCCTAAGAGATAACCTCACATTTCAGTATATGTCATAGACAATTTCTGTCCTGTCTAATGGTATTTGTGCTAGACTTGAGTCTGTAGTGCAGACACTAGAGTTGAGTGGGATTTAGATGTCACTTCTTCCCACAATGTATCGAATTATGTTTGAAAGCAGGGTATTACCCAAAGAATTTTGGCAAATTTCCCCTTCCCCCTCATTTATTTGATCATGATTGTTTTAAATCAAATATGACAGTCCCATTCATTGACTTTTAGTCTCTCTTTTGCAGTAGATGTGAACATGTGACAGAATTCTAAGCAGTAAGAATAAGGGGTAATCTACTAAGGACAAGAAGGAAGGAAGGAAGGAAGGAAGGAAGGAAGGAAGGAAGGAAGGAAGGAAGGAAGGGAGGGAGGGAGGGAGGGAGGGAGGGAGGGAGGGAGGAAGGAAGGAAGGAAGGAAGGAAGGAAGGAAGGAAGGAAGGAAGGAAGGAAGGAAGGAAGGAAGGAAGGAAGGAAAGAAGGGTCTTGCCGAAAGAAAGCCCTTGGCTCTATCTTTCCCTATATATAAGCTACAGCAGCTGTCTGGTAACCATGAAACGATAAACATGCTGATCAAGGCCAATATGCTTCTAATGGCCCAGGAAAAATACATGAAAGCAAACAAGCAGAAAGAGCTGTGGCCTGGGACAGCTTTACTGAACAGCTGATCATGCCAGAACCATGTGCCTGCATACTACTTGTTATGTGAAAAAAAAAAAAAAAAAATGCAATCCTTGCTTATTGAAGCCACAGTAAATTGGGTAAAGACTTGAGCATTCCTAGCTGCTACTACAGTTCATGAAAGAGCTTGAACGGTCACTGATGTCATAAATCCTCTGGGCTACCATGTGATCCACTTGATTTCACAGGCAGAGGAAGGCGATACAAAGTGTTGAGCCAGAAACTCAACTATGACTATGCAGCATCAACGGTACAGAGTACACTGCCTCTGCTTAGGCTCATAATATTTAAAGAATGGAAGACTCCAAACAAAAAATAATGTCCTAGCCAATTTTGCTCAATGGTTAGAGCAGCAGTTCTCAACCTGTGGGTCGCAACCCCTTTGGGGGTTGAATGATCCTTTCACAGGGGTCGCTTAAGACATAACAGTAACAGCCCTGGCCGGTTTGGCTCAGCGGTTAGAGCGTCGGTCTGCGGTCCTGAGAGACCCGGGTTCGGTTCCCGCTAAGGGCACGTACCTCGGTTGCAGTTTGTCCCCGGCCCTGGTTGGTCGTGCGGGTGGCAGCCACTTGATGTGTTCCTTTCACATTGATGTTTCTCTCTCTCTCTCTGTTCCTCTCTCTCCCTCCCACTCTACCTGAACAAATAAATAAATAAAAAAGACATAACAGTAACAAAATTACAGTTATGAAGTAGCAACGAAAATAGTTTAATGGTTGGGGGTCACCACAACATGAGGAACTGTATTAAAGGGTCTCAGCATTAGGAAAGTTGAGAACTACTGAGTTAGAGTGTTGGCCCTCTGACCAAAGGGTCTGGGGTTCAGTTTGGTCAAGGGCACCATCTGTGCGTTGCAGGTTCATCCCTAACCCCAGTCAGGGTCTTGTGAGATACAACCAATCCATGTGTCTCTCTCACATTGATGTTTCTCTCTCCCTCTCTCCCCCTCCCTCCCTCCATCCCTTCCACTCTCTTAAAAAAAACAATCAATGGGTGTAAGCACAGAGCTTACACCCAGGCATGATACCATGGGCATTCTTAGTCAACACAGGGCTCTGCATGTAGTAAATGCTCAGCAAAACACTTGTGAGAGAACAAACACCTACATTTAGCAGCCAACAGTGAAATCTGGTTTATGATTTGATTTGGTTATGTAAAAATGCTGGTGGAACAAAGTTGGCCATCAAATGGCTGAGTTCCAGTGTGTCCCCAACAAGGGTGTTTGGCATTAAAAGGATAGGAAGACACTGTTCCCAGAGAGATCATCTAGACCCTCCATCCAGCCATTTAACTTTATAACAGGAAATAGGACATTTTATGTTATGTTCCAAATTTTGAGGATAACTTTACAGAAGGGACTTAAAACTCTATCACAAAATGTACTACTGTCAGAATAAAACAGAAGCCTCTGGCCCTGGCCGGTGTGGCTCAGTTGGTTGAAGCATTGTCCCGTACACCAAAAGACAGTGGGTTTGATTCCCAGTCAGGCAGATACCCAGGTTGTGGGTTCAGTCCCTGGTTGGGGCACGTGCAGGAGGCAGCCAATCGATGTTTCTCTTTCACAACAATGTTTCTTTCTCTCTGCCCTCTTCCTTTCTTTAAATATCAATGGAAAAAACAAACAAACAAACAAAAACAAAGAAGCCTCTGTGTACTACTTCTTAAGTTCCTAGAAGGAGATATGTGAGCTGATACCTTGTATAGATGTTGGAGTTCAATTCCCTTCGTCAAACCAGTAGGCTCTTCCTGAATGAACTTGCTTCTTATAGCTTCCTCAGTATTTTCTATGCCCAAGACTGAATGCGTAAGAGATAAAGGTACTTCATGCCAGTAGGAGGGCTAGAGAGGAAGTCAACTTACATGAGTATGTTTAGGTGAACTGAGGCTCTCCTTTTGGAAGAAAAGTATTTTGGTAAATCAAATTCTCTATAACCTCCCCTCACCCCTACTCAAGTTCTCTGGTATCAAATATTAATGGTGCCCGGAGAAATCAAGCAATTTGCTCATGGACTCACTACTAATAAACTGCATTTCACCCTACAACCCATGGTCCCAAAGATGGAGCTACAAAAGATGCCTCATATCCATGCTTCTGATGTACTGGGGTAGCCATTATGTTGGCAATCAGAGTCCCTGTAGGCTGAGGCCTGGAGAAATATAGGACGTTAACAATCTACCTACTTCTCTACACTCCAAGAAGAGTAAGCGTGGCAGCCTTTGCAGAGGGCCGAAGTGAGTATTGTGTAATTCTGACAGGATGAGTCACTTTGCAAACCTGTGGGGCAGGACCACCAGAGACTGGCAGGAAGACTGAATCAGGCATGATGAGCTCAACTTTGTAAGAAAAGGTTAGTCGTCATAGGAGAGAAGTGATTCAGAGAAAGCTCTGCCCTCTGCCAATACCCTGGGGTCACACAGGTCTCAAAGAGCTCCAGGGCCATTCCAACAGCCCAAAGAGGAGAGGGGCAGTGGAGTGCTGAGGGCTCTAGCCTGTGCAGGGTGGTGTCCTGTGGCAGGATGTGGGTACATGTGAGATATCCACAGGCACTCTTGGTGGACTCTGCAGAAGGCATCCACCATGGGGCAAAAGTCACAGAAACTGATACTTGCTGTTAATTATGATCTCTTGGCAACCACAGCTGACAGGTTTGGGGTAAAACCAGATTAGAAAAACAGCTTAGATTTTCTGGAGTTTGAGATTTCAATCAGGATACCACTTAGAAGTGTAGAAATATTGATGACAAGCTATAAAAAGTCTAATGTCAATCTATAAAAAAGCAGATTAGTACTCACCATGATAATGAAGTACCAAGGCTTGGCTATACCATACACCCCTGGGAAGACAGACTCCGTGTACCAGGCCACCAAGCTGTACAAGAAAGAGTCCAGTAGTAGCATCAACAGCACCTGAGTGAAATTAAACTCTCCACTTACACTGCCAACGTTCCTCCACTGGATGCCTGTGCCTGTTCCAAATGAAGGAAAATAGTCACTACAAGCAAAACAGTGGAAATTTATAAAAAGGATATTTTGGTATTAATATGATGACATCTTTATTTTATTTCTCAGTTGGCTCAGAAATTAATGAGGAAAGATGGGTACTATTTACTGGGCCTCTTTAAAACTAAAAGCAATCTAGTCCGGTCGGTGTGGCCCAGTGGTTGAGCGTCGACCCATGGACCAACAGGTCACTGATTCGATTCCTGGTCAGGACACATGCCCAAGTGTGGGCCAAATCCTCAGTGGGGGCATGCAGGAGGTGGCCAATCAATGTCCTCTCTCATCAATGTTTCTATCTCTCTCTCCCTCTCATTTCCTCTCTCTCTAATCAACAAAGGGGAAAAAAACACTAAAAACAATCTAGTAAATAGTAAATTAATAAATAAATCCATAAATGAGAGTCTTCGGTGACAAATCCTACTAGCTGCTCCACAAATATGCAGGTTCTGATTGTAAGGGGCCAAATGTTCCAGCCATACAACCACAGAGTGGGTCCATTAACCCCCAACCCAGAGCTCTGTTTTATGTTGTGGATGCTGATTTCTGCTCAAGATTTGAACTGAAAACTCTGTACTAGACTTATTGAGAAAATGTACAGAGGAATTCCATTGGTTCACTCACTCTAAGGCCTACAATCTGCTTTGAGCAAACAGGTGAGATGAGTAGGGGAACTTAATACAGTGAAGGGATGAGGATTCTATAAAAGAAATATTGTTCTTGGATTTCTAACATCATCAGTTATATGCTTTGAGTTCCTACCTGCTTATGATCATATACATATGCATCTGCATGTCCTTCAGCTATAATAGTAGACATTGCATTTGTGAGTTATCTTGGCCTTTCAGGAAAAAACACTAATCATAAGCTCAACGAGGACAGAGTGCTTTCAAACCAAGAGGACCATCCAGTCCAAGTACTCACCCAAATTCCCTCAACTTTCAACAGATAGGCTCCATAAAGTACACATATGCCATTTTCAAACCTCTATGAGTGTTTACAAATTCTGTGGTCTCATCATTGCTTTGTTAAAGAAAATCCCTCACTTTCAATAAATTCTGGTCAACTTAACATCCTTTATTACATTTTAAGCACTCGTAACCCATTTAGACTATCCTAACTTAACAAAGAAGTTCATTGGTAGGTGATGCCTCTAACCAGGTCATTGAAGATTATCCCAGTCACGGTAAGGAAATCCACAAACTAGATCCAATATCTATCTCCTATTCCTGCTATTTGCTGCTAAACCAAGCTGTACCATTTGGAACTAGAGCTCTAGTATAAAAGCTAACATTGATTAAATCAGGGGGATATAATGCACAGCATAGAGAATATAGTCAATGAAACATAATAACTATGTCCAGTAAATGATGGTTACTAGACTTATTGTGGTGATTACTTCATAAGATATATAAATGTCTAATCACTATGTTGTACATCTGAAACTAATATAATGTATGTCAACTATAATTTTAAAATAAATTAAAAAAACAAAATAAAATGCTAACATCAAGCCATGAAGGCACTTTCTGAAGTAGTTCATCTTAGTACTACTGAAATGTGAAACAGGTCCATTCTGTAAGTACTAAAACTCCACAGAGCTCAGTGGTCCCTACATTTCAATTGATATGTTGGCTGCAATGATTGTAGATGTTCTGAAGAATTCTTCAAACTCCAGAATTTTAAGACAAATGAAAATTTGGGGTTGTATTACAACTGTAAAAGTTTTTTTAATAAAATTTTTTCTTTATTGATTTTAGAGAGAGAGGAAGGGAGAGGTAGAAACATCGATGAGAAGGAACATCGATTGGCTGCTTCCTGCATGCTCAGGTTGGGGATCAGACCCACAACCTGAGCATGTGCCCTGATTGAGAATCAAATCGGTAACCTCTTGGTGCATGGGTCGATGCTCAACCACTGAGCCACACCAACTGGGCTACAACTGTGGAAGTTGTAAGGGAGCTAGAACACTTCTGATGGAAGGTTTCTTAGATCTATCCTAAAAGCTATGAGAATTAAATATGATATCTCTAAATAGTACTATGTTATCTATAAAGTTTTAAAGTGTTATCTGAAATTCTAATCATAAATCTATATATTTCATATCTATATAATTATATAAATCAGGCATAGAATTTCCTAAATCATCAATGTGCTTTAGTTTTTCTCCCAAACTACATTGTAAGTTGTATAATGTGAACCATATCTTATAACTCTTTAGTGTTCCCTACAGTACTTACCAGAGTTGTAAGTGTATTGAACATGTTCAGCACACTAAATGAAATATGTTAGTTATGTGTATTTGAAAATGAAGATCAGATTTGCCTGTCAGCTATGGCAGCTTACCTTGGGAAAGGTAAGGCTTACCTTTTGACTCATATGTGGAGATTAATCGGACTCCCAGTGCCATGGCAACATTTGAGAGGAGACAAAAGATAATCTTTTGGAAGTGGCTCCTCTGGTTGTAGCTGAAAGTGAGGTACACATACGGGACGTAAGTGAAGAAGAAGATGATGCCTCCTAAGGCAGTTGCAATATGGGCTGCAAATTCAAAGGGAAGGAATGAAAAGAGTTTCATCAATAATGCACAAAGAAGTATGACAAAAAACTCTTTTGCCAGCCATGGTAAAGAAAGTATTTCTGCATTTATCTCAGTATTTCAAAAGGGAAGCAATCTTTTAAGAAATTTTGAAAGAAACCATTTATAGTTCCACTTTCACTATCAAAGACTAAGAGCATTTGTGGCTCTTAAAAAAAAATGAGTCAATCCTTATATAAAGGTACCAATATCTAACTGCTTGAAACTTCCTCTGTCTAAACCTGCATTACTATCTCCTACAATGAAGTCCTCTTCTTCAGAGATGAGTGGTAGATTATATAGCATTGCCTGGCACTGTAGCAAGCACTTGATATACAGCAACTTATTTTATCTTCATGACCTTCGTGTTTGACAGAGGAGAAAACCAAGGCTTAGTCATATTAAATACAATTTATCAATGTCATGAAGCTAGTATTATGTGTCAAGCATTCAAGATTTCCTCCATGGAAAGAATGGTCTTGGCATCCTTGTCAAAACTCAATTGGCCATTAGATATATGTGTTTATTTCTAGACTCTGAATTCTATTAATTGTTCTGTATGTCTATACTTTTATGCTAGTACCATACATTTTTCATCCCTGTAGCTTTGTAGTTAGTTTGAAATCAGGAAGTATGAGACCTCCAACTTTGTTCTTTTTCAACATCGCTTGGCTTTTTGAGGCCCCTTCCAATTTCATATGAATTTTAAATTAGCCTGTCCATTTCTGAAAAAAAAAAAAAAGCAGCTGGGCCCTGGCTGGGATTGCTCAGTGGTTAGAACATTGGCTCACACACCAAAGGGTCACTGGTTTGATTCCTTGTCAAGGGCACATACCTGGGTTGCAGGTTCAATGCCCTGGCCCTGGTTGAGGCGTGTGCGGGAGGCAACCAATCAATGTGTCTCTCTCAAATTAATGTTTCTCTCTCTCTCTCTTCCTTTCCCTCCCTCTCTTCCACTCTCTCTAAAAATCAGTGGAAAATATCCTCATGTGAGGATTAACAACAACAAAGAAAGGCATCTGGGATTTTAATAGGTGTTGAATTGAATCTATAGATCACTTTGAGGGATATTGCCATCTTAACAATAGTAAATCTTTCAATTCATGAATACAGGATATCTTTCCACTGATTTGTTGTCTTTGATTTCTTTCAGCAATGTTTTGTAGCTTTCAGTATACAAGTCTTTCATCTCCTTGGTATTTATTCCTAGGTATTTTTCTTTGGGTGCTATTTTAAGTAAAATTGCTTTCTTGAATCCCTTTTCAGAATGCTTATTGCTAGTGTATAGAAATACAACTGATTTTGTGTTGATCTTGTCTCCTGCAAATTTGCTGAATTTCTTTAATAGCTCTAATAGTAACTTTTGTGGATAATTTAGGATTCTCTCTATTAAAGATCACGTCATCTTTGAATAGTTTTACCTCTTTCACTCCAATTGCATGCCTTTTATTTCTTTTTCTTTCCTATTTTCTCTGGTTTGAACCTTCAGTGTGGGAGACTTTTTGCATGGCATCAATTTTGTTAAAATCTGCTCTGCCATCACCTTCCCCAAGACAGGATATCTCTGCCTTCTGCATTTCTTTATCTCTGCATTTTGCATTTCTTTAAGTAACCATTTACTCAACAAGCCAGTCTTTGCTGACCTTTTGTTCCTTTTGTGGTATTTCCTGGAATTGCTTCGGGCAAGCTTGGTGCTTGGCAAAAGGTGCTTCTTGCCCTATATATTGTGTGAATTACCCCTGAATAAACGAGACTTGATCAGAATCCTGTCTTGTCTTCATCTCTCTTGTCCCTCCTCATCCTCACTCCCCCTCTAGAGTCCTCGTTGCTCGACCTGCAGGACGAGTCACTTCAGTACAATGTTGAATTGCAGAAGGAAAAGTAGACATCTTTGTCTTGTTTCTGCTCTTAGGGAAAAGGCTTTCAGTCTTTCACCACTGAATATGATGCTAGCTGTGCAGTGTTCATAAATGCTCACTATCTGGTTCAGAAAGTTTTGTTATATTCTTGTTTGTCAATTTTTTTACCATAAAAGTTATTAAATTTGCCAAATGCTTTTCAATATCAATAAAATTGAAAAAAAATTGTTTTTTTTCTTTATTCTACTAAGTGGTGAATTACATTGGTTGCTTTTCATGTGTTGAATTCTTTTTGCATTTCTGGGATAAATCCCACTTGGAATAATGTATAGTTGTTTTCATTTACTGCTGGATTTGGTTTGCTAGTATTTTGTTGAAGATTTTTTCCATCTACATTCATAAGGGATATTAGTCTGTGGTTTAATTGTGATGACTTTACTGGTTTTGGCATCAAAGAAGTGTTGGCCTATACAATGAGTTAGGAATGTTTGTGTTTTTATTTTTGAGTTGTAAAGCTCATTTTATTTATTCTAGATACAAGTCTCTTATGTTATATATTATTTGCAAATGTTGTCTCCCAGTCTGTAGGTTGTCTTTTCACTTTCTTGATGGTATCCTTTGAAACACAAATTTTTTTAATATTGATGAAGTCCAACTTATCAATCTTCTCTTTTATCACTTGTGCTTTTGGCGTCATATCTAAGAAATCACTGTGTAACTCAAGATCATGAAGATTTCTCCTGTATTTTCTTTGAGGAATCTTATAGTTTCAGTTCTTACATTTAGGTTTATAACTAATTTGAGTTCATTTTTGTGCATGATGTGATATAGAAGTCCAACTCTATTCTTTTGTATGTGAATATCCAATTGTTCCAGCACCATTTGTTGAAAAGACTATTCCTTGACTGCTGAATTGTCTTGGCCTCTTTGTTAAAAATCAATTGATCAGCCCTGGCCGGTTTGGCTCAGCGGTTGGAGCGTCCACCTGCGGTCCGGAGAGACCCAGGTTCAGTTCCCGCTAGGGGCATGTACCTCGGTTGCAGATTGTCCCCGGCCTGGTTGGTCGTGCGGGTGGCAGCCACTCGATGTGTCCCTTTCACATCGATGTTTCCCTCTCTCTCTCTTCCTCTCTCTCCCTCCCACTCTATCTGTACAAAAAGTGGGAAAATGTCCTCGGGTGAGGATAGATAAAAAAAAAAAAATCAATTGATCATTAACTTTGAGTTGTGTGGTGTATTTTTGCTTTCACTTGGCACTTTTTCCTGCTCTTTGCTTCCCACTCTGGTTCTGATTTACTATACTTTTAATCTGGTTTTGTCTCTTAATACAGCCCTGTGCTTAGTTCTTGTATTTGACTACAAGTTCAACTTTTTAGGTTTCAACCTTTGATACTCATACTCCTGGCTCCCCACATAATTTTCTTACATGATCATTACCCCTGCCATGTTCTCCCTAAAGTTAAAGAGAGAGAAGTGGGAAATTAAGTTTAGAGTTTGAAACAAGAAATAGTATTCAGGCCCATTCAACCTCTCAAGGACTCCATCCCCATCTTTTTTATTTATTTATTTATTTATTATTATTATTTTTTAATCCTCACCTGAGGACACTTTTTTGTTCAGGTAGAGTGGGAGGAAGAGAGAGAGAGAGAAACATCGATGTGAAAGGGACACATCGAGTGGCTGCCACCCGCACGACCGACCAGGGCCGGGGACAAACTGCAACCGAGGTACATGCCCTTAGCGGGAACCGAACCCGGGTCTCTCGGGACTACAGGCGGACGCTCTAACCGCTGAGCCAAACCGGCCAGGGCAAAATGGGTAAATTTTTTTTAATTTTATTTTTTATCCTCACCCGAGGACACTTTTTCATTCTTTGTTCAGATAGAGCAGGAGGGAGAGAGAGAGAGAGAGAAACATCGATGTGAAAGGGACACATCGAGTGGCTGCCACCCGCACGACCAACCAGGGCCGGGGACAAACTGCAACCGAGGTACGTGCCCTTAGCGGGAACCGAACCCTGGTCTCTCCGGACCGCAGGCCGACGCTCTAACCGCTGAGCCAAACCAGCCAGGGCTCCATCCCCATCTTGGTAGAACATACAGTCAGCCCTCGCTTATCACAGTTAATCAGTTCCAGACTCTTCTGCAATAAATGAATTTTCCCGAAGTAGGGTTCTTTATTTATAAATTGAATATGTATGAGAGAAACAAACTTGCATGAGGCTGAGCCAATCAGTGGCCAGGATAGGAAGAGGATAGGATAGCCAATCAGTGAACAGCATGCTCTGATTGGCTTGGTTTCATCACACCCACTTTTTTGGAAAAAAGTTATTGCCAACACACAAGGAGTGGTCGAGCAGTTGCACCTGGCATTGAAGGATTTGCAGGGGTGCTCGAATACATAAGCCTACAGTCAATATGTACAGTAATTTTAATTTTAATTGAAATACAGGGGTGTATAGTTGACTCAGACAACCGAGCACACACTGTATCATTATCACTGTCTTATCCTCACCCGAGGACATTTTTCCATTTTTTGTTCAGGTAGAGTGGGAGGGAGAGAGAGGAACAGAGAGAGAGAGAGAAACATCGACGTGAAAGGAACACATCGAGTGGCTGCCACCCGCACAACTGACCAGAGCCGGGGACAAACTGCAACCGAGGCACGCGCCCTTAGCGGGAACCGAACCCGGGTCTCTCAGGACCGCAGGCCGATGCTCTAACCGCTGAGCCAAACCGGCCAGGGTATTATCACTGACTTGATCAACTTTTTAATGAATATATTTGAAAAACCCACGATAGAGTGAAGCCATGAAAGTCGAAGCATGAAGTGGCGAGGGATGACTGTACTATTTGATATAAAATATTCACAAATGTAAATAATAAACTGCCTGGCTTCATTTATTTCACACTTTGCTTTTTGCCCAAGATTCTTAAACCCTCTTTTTTATTATCCCCAACTGCTGAAGATCTGTCTTCTATTAATGTTTCTGTCTTTACCTCTCCAGGTTGAACCACAAATCAATTCTGCACTCTGACTTTAACATCACTTACCATTACTTTTGTCCCTTGTGGTTCATCAATTCTACCAATAGTTTTAGAGATAATACCTTTCCTGACAGAACCAATTTTTCAGGAATTATTCTCTTACTATGGTGTCTTAGAAGCCACACTACTGTTATGCCCTGATTTTATTATCAAGACCTGGAAAACTATCTGCCCTGGATGTGTTAGCCTTCATTTTTTTCCATGTTGGGACTTAGTGTTTGTATGCTTTAGAAATGATGTTTAGAAGCCAAATGAAACACAAAAATAATACATATATGGAGATGTTTCCATAAGTTCTTAATTGGGAAAAGAATTATTCCATTGCTAAAATAACCATAAAAGTAAAGACTTGACTCTGGACGAATAGTAATGTTGTAGATAATGGGAATAGCAATGGTATCAGAAAAAGGAGTTATAAACACACTTTCTAACAGAAAATTGTATCTGGACTCACCTCTCTGGAAGAATGTGCTGATCATGAATGCAAAGAAAATTGTGGCAATGGCAAAACACATTAGAAAAACAAATATCAAACTAGGGTCACTGTTCATGAACACTGCTTTTTTGTTTACCTACAAAACAATCACAGATGCACATAATTTTTACATGGAAAGAATGAGGAGAAGGCATAAAATGCCCTTAAAACAATATGTGAATTTTTTAAAAAACAAGATTATCTTTTTATTTTATCTTATTGTTTATCCTCACCCAAGGACATTTTTGCATTTATCTTCAGATAGAGCAGGAGGGAGAGAGGGAAGAAGAGAGAGAGAGAAACATCGATGCGAGAGAGACACAACGACTGGTTGACACCCACACGACCCCAACCGGGGCTGGGGACAAACTGTAACTGAGGTACATGCCCTTAGTGGGCACTGAACCCAGGATTCTTCAGTCCATGGGCCAACGCTCTAACCACTGAGTAAACCAGCCAGGGCAAATAACAAGATTACCTTAAACTAAATAATATATAGAGATTTTTAAGGCAGACCTTTGATCCAGCTTCCATTACCATTTACAAATTATGCTCTGTATATGTATCTTTTTAAAGAAAAGCATAAGCTGGAATTCAATTTCTGACCAATGTGAATTTTTTTTGTCCTCATCCGAGGACATTTTTGCATTTATCTTCAGATAGAGCAGGAGGGAGGGAGGGAGGGAGAGAGAGAGAGAGAAAAACATTGGTTCGAGAGAGAACACATCAACTGGTTGCCACCCACACGACCCCAACCGGGGTGGGGACAAACTACAACCAAGTTATATGCCCTTAGCGGGAACCGAACCCAGAACTCTCTAGTCTGCAGGCTGATGCTCTAACCATTGAGAAAAACTGGCCAGGGCTCGTATTTCTTTTGATATCTATGTATCCTCTTTTTAATGCTTTCTAGCCATTTTCTTTGTTTTATATATTTATATTTTTTATATAGTCTGGAGAATTTCTTGCTTTCTTTTGTTCAAAATACCCCAATTTTAGTAATTTAGAAGGTATATTTTCATTTTTCTACATAGTGGGTTATAATTTAGTCATTAAATGGAAGCTAATGGAACACCAAATTCCATTGACAGCATAAAAGAAAAAAAAATTAACATGATACCATGGGCATAAAAGAATGTTCTTATCTTTTCACCACACCCAAGGCCAATAGTTGAAGACCAAGGAACTGAAGGGAGGCAATGCATTCTCAGATCCTAAAGTTTAAATGTTTAATTCCCCCAAAGTTTTAGCAAATACCGCCACATATCGACCTGAGGTTTTCTAAGTATTAATCAATAACTGAGTTTTCATCATCTATTGAACCTCAGCACCACCACCTATACTACACCAAATTTCTTTCCCACCTTCTCGTGGCTTAAGCACATGCTGAAGGATAAGAGACACATACCTTTGTACAGAAGAGAATGGTCATGAAAGAAACAACAATGAAGGCAGAAATGAAGAATATAATGAACCAAGCAACCCAGTGTTGCCAGTTGTGCAGTCCCATCATACACATATACTCCTAGAAAAAGCAAAAGAACCAGACGTTACACAAGCTAATACTCACTTCCAACGGGTCTGGTTTAGCTAGCTGTCTGTTACTGAAACTCCAGCAGACTGGGATGAAGGGTCATGGGGGTAATGGAGACTGAGAAAATTGGAGAGACCTACAAATGAGCGAGTAGCATTTATCTGGTTTAGATATAGTAGAGGTCGGCTTTGTGTTAAAATTATTCTTCTTTTGCAATGATAAGTATGCTGTTAGTTCATTCAATTATTACATGCCTAATATAAATGAATGGCTCCTGTGGCCCTGAGGATAGAATCTAAATTCCTTGGAATCCTATGCTCTGGTCACACAAAACTTCCTGTAATTCACTGAACACGCCATGACCCCTATGTCTTTTTTAAAATTTTTTCTTCTCACACATGTTGTTCCAACTCATTTTTCTCTCATCCTCTCTTTATCTAGCAAAATCTTACTTGATTTTTAAAACCTAGTTCAAGAGGTACCTGCTCCATTAAGCCTTCTCTGGTCAGTGTGCCTATCCTCCACACAGCCATAACATCTATACATTCCATTACCTTAATTCTTATGATTCTTTTCTTTTTTTAAATCCTCACCCCCAGGACATTTTTCCATGTATCTTTAGACAGATTAGGAGGGAGGGAGGAAGGGAGTGAGGAAGAGAGAGAGAGAAACATTGGTGCGAGAGACACACATCAACTGGTTGCTTCCCACGTGACCCCAACCAGGGCCAGGGAAGAACTGCAACCAAGGTATGTGCCCTTGGCAGGAATCGAACCTGGGTCTCATTGGTCCACGGGCTGACACTCCAACTGCTGAGCCCGGGCTGAATTTTTTTCTTTATTGATTTTTTGAGAGAGAAGAAGAGAGAGGGAGAGAGATAGAAACATCCATGAGAGAGATCATTGACTGGCTACCTCCTGCTTGCCCCACACTGGGGATCGGGCCCACAATCTGGGCATGTGCCCTGACCAGGAATCAAACTGGCGAGTTCTTGGTGTATGGGTCGATACTCAACCACTGAGTCACATCAGCCAGGCAACACTTGTGATTCTTTTTAACATTTAGCTTTATTGCCGTGAACTGCCTGAGGGAAAGGACTGTGTCTCTAATGCGTGTGTCCAGTAAATGTAAGTCACTCAGTAAATGTTTGATAAGTGAATAAATGCAAAGCACTGTTCTAGGTACCATGCAGGAAAAGTGAAAAATATAAAAGGCAGAGCTACTGCTTTCCAAAATTTCACAATCTAGTATTAGAGATGCATTGATGATAATAGCCCTATGTACTCCACACTGTAAGCATCGGAATAGCCTTTTTATCTTTTACAATTGGAACTAGTAATGGGTCAATGAGCAAATTGGTTAAAGCAGGAAATCATAAAAATGATACACACACAACTTAAAATTTTATTTTCACTTATAACATATAAATGTGTAATGTGTGCCAGTATTCTAATGTCAGAACACAAACTCTTCTTATTAAGCATGGACCTGCTCATTGGAGCACTAACATAACACTCACCATAAAACTCACTCCAGGATCACAGCCTTGAAAGTGAATAAACACAGATGTGAAGCAAACTAATACAGACTCTGCCTGGGTTTTTATGAAAAGTTTTCCCAAATTTTACAGTGGTTTCACCCACATGAAATTGACTAACATGTTTTTTAAAAGTTGCCTTACTGAATCTTTCCAAAACATTCAACTAAACTTTTTTATTATTATTTTTTTAGAGAGAGAGAGAAAAACAAAACAAAACAAAACATCAATTTGTTGTTCCACTTAGTTATACATTTATTGGTTGATTCTTGTATGTGCCCTGACCAGGGATCAAATCCACAACCTTGGCATATTGGGACGATGCTCTAACCAACTAAATCAGCTGGCCAGGGCTCAACTAAACTTTCAAAGGCAACTTCAGTCCATTCCATCCATTTATATAATGTTTAATTAAATCACAAATTACTAGAACAAGCATAGTATACGACATTTAGGAAAAGACTTGGTAAGCATACAACTCAGTAGGTGAGAGGTGATAAGCCCATGTGTACTAGAGAGAAGCATTCCAGCTGCCATGTGCTGGGAGCTTCCATTGGAAAGCTTTACAGAAGCGATGAAGTGTCAGTTAATGTGAGAACTGATTTTGTTACCAGACAGGAACTGGGGGCCTGGAGGGGGTCTGCCTTTGGCCGGCCTGTAGTATGTGGGTTCTTGATTTCATGCAGAAAAAATTTTATTCACAACACAAGTCCAAGTGATTATGAGAGTACATTTATTAAAGCTGGGGACAGTGAAACAAGAAAGGGCTCAGGACAGAAGCAACAGGAGAGAGCCTCGGTGGGGCTGCTTAGCTCAGTGAGAAGTTTGAAAAAAGGGGGCCTTGGAGACAGGTACAGGGGGTTAGCCCTGGATAAGCTGCCACTGCCCACTGCTCCTCTGCTTGTAAGTCTCGTGGGGACCCTTAGAGTTTAGGAGATGCATGCCAGAGGAGGAGGAAGAGTGGGAAGGGAAAGGCATGGGCATGTTCCAGGGAGGGAGAGCACACACTGGGTCCTTCATTTTGAGGGTTGTTAAAGGCTGAGAGTTCAGGGGAGGTCTTAGACAAGGGTCTCAGTAGAATATTTATCAGCTTTCTGCTGATATGCCAAAATGAGATTTATTCCCTTAACTTCATCTGTCCTTGGGTAGCAAATAGTACTAATTGGATTTCTGCTATCTATCTCCCTGAGTATGGTGATTTAAGCTATTTACCCTTTGGCTGGGGGAGGAGACATGTAAACCATTTACTCCTAAGTGTCCTTGGTTAGGGAAGATAGGGTTTTGAGATTTACTAGATGGCTGTAAACTGCTTGCCATTTAACTAGTATCTGTCTCAGTTTCCCTATTTCACTTGTCCTGGCTTACTTAGCCTGTCTCAATTACATAGAGATCAGATAAGAAAGCTTCCTCTATACTATAATAGAGGTGGAAACTACATGCTGTGGGAAGATGGGATGAGAGATTATTGAAATTTAGAAAGGCTTCCCGAAGGAGGTGAACTGCAATATGAAATTTGAAGTAAAAGGTACTCCAAATAGAGGGTCCCACCTACAGGAGAAATAGTACAGCTAGCAACTATTTAAGGACTAGAAAGGGGCCTGTTCAACTAGAGAAAACAGCTTCCACAGAGGTGGGATGGTCCAGATGGCTTCTAAATTAAAGATGATTCATTTTAATTCTCCTTAAGCCATTTACATAGAACATTTTACAACTAGATCAACATGAGCTAGTCCAAGAAGAGCCTAGCTCTCAGAATACTGGTTGTGTTTTGTATTCAAAGAAAATGACACCAGTTTCTCTGCCCCCTTTCTCCCTCCTTGGTCCTAGAGACAAACACTGTCGGGGCATTCTCCCTCATGGAACAGATCCCATATTAATGACTTCTCCTGAAATATAATTTACCTACTCCTGGGTCCTTACCGAGGAAGAGTTAAAAGGTTTGGGATGAGCCACAGGCTATTATCTGAATAGACAGGAAGAGCCAACTGCATTGCTTCTCTCAGCTTTCAAGGCTATAGGCTTTTATAGAACCCCCGCAGTGGACTACCTTTTCCAGACAATTCACGCCGCAGAAACAGAGCATGTTCCTCTGGCATATTTCATCTGAGATTCCACTTGGAAAATATGAAGCTTAATTATTGGAAATCTCTTTTTACATTGCTTAGGGAAAGATATTCTTATCTGAGAATGAAAACTGTTTTTTATTGCTAGGTCATATTGTCCTACATAAAGTTATCTTGAAATTATTTATCTCTTTGTGACTCAAATTACCTCCTCTGCTACAAAAGAATAATAGTAGTCAGCCCTGGCCATGTGGCTCAGTTGGAATGTAGTTCCATACACCAAAAGGTTGTGGTTCAATTCCCAGTCATGGCACATACCTAAGTTGCAGGTTAGATCCTGGGTCGAGGGGCGCATACGGGAGGCAACTGATTGATGTTTCTCTCTCACATTGATATCTCTTTCTCTCAAATCAATAAAAACATATCCTTAGGTGAGGATTAAAAATACTAATACCAATAGTCATTATCACATAGAATTGTGTATCAGTTGGGGTCCCTAAAGGAAACTGATATTACAATCAAATTAGTATAATGTGAGGAGGGTTTGTTTTTATTTTTTATTTTATTTTTATAAGAGTTTATTTGTGCCAAACTGACAACATATGCTGGGAGCAAGATCTCAAATGCTCCTGAAGAGGGTTTGTTTTTATCAGGCCTAATTACAAACGCCTGCACAGGGACAGGAACCCATACGGGACAATGCAGAAACCTAGGGCTTGCAGCAGCAGAGTCATTACTACCTTTGTGCCCAAAGGAATGAAAAGAAGAAAGAGAGGTTTCCAGAGCCCAGAAGGGGAAAGAGTCATGTGGATCAAGGTACTTTGAGAGAACAGTGACTTTTAGCCAGGTTCCCACAGTGGAAATAAGCTTTTGGAATGCCTGCAGGTCAGCCTTCAGGGCAGAGAGCAAGGTGAACGGTGGAGTGAATCTGGAGGATCAAACACAGAATTTCAATACAAGCTGTTAAGAGGGTGAAATGAATCAGTGCTTCAGAGCATTTCCTAACGCATGGAAGGTACCATAAACAGGTGTATAGTATGTGAGGACATGGGCCCATTCCCATGCTCCAACTCCCCTCCCACCCTGTGGGAATACGGTGAAGGCCATCAGTAATCGGACTGTGAGACCTTGGGAGCCTTGCCAGCTCTTGTCAGGAAAACAGCTAGTGTTTTGATCTCACACAACCTGTGCCCAGGCACATCCCCATCCTCCTGCATGCCCTGTTCTGCTTTGTTTTCTGTACTTTATATAATCTTGTTCTGAAATGTCAGGGTGTGGGAAAAACTTCATCCGCACCCCTCCTCTGTGCACACATAAGTCCTAGTAAACCCATGTCTTTCAGCCCTCTGGGTTATTTCTTTTTTTTTTTTTAATCCTCACCCGAGGATATTTTTCCATTTATCTTCAGATAGAATGGGAGGAAGGGAGGGAGGGGGAGAGAGAGAGAGAGAGAGAGAGAAACATTGACTTGAGAGAGACAGATTGACTGGTTGCCTCCCACACAACCCAACCAGGGCTGGGGACGAACCCCAACTGAGGTACGTGCCCTTGACCAGAACCGAACCTGTGACTCATTGGTTCACAAGCTGACGCTCTAACCACTGAGCAAACTGGCCAGGGCTATTCTAAATTTTTAAATGTCTTTTAGAAGAGAGGTGATCCTATTTATATGTATTATTGTAACTGCCATGTTTGGTTTTCTGTTACCTCATTTAATATTATAACTTCAGTGTACTTTTTTATGACTTCCTTTGTTTTCTGTCTTTCGTTATATGGACTATGTTTTGTTTCTTTTTATTTTCTCCAGTGTTTTAAAAGTTATATGTCCTACTTTTAAATACTATTGGTGGTTATTTTTAAGTTTTGCAAAAGCATTCTTTAATCTATGTTTGTCTAAAGAGCAGACTGGACCGACTGGACCCAAGGGTAAAACAGGAAACACATGGCCAATTTAACTACTAGGTGCAAACATTTGATGCCTCCACCAATTTGTTGCTGAAACAATTTAACAAACAGGGAAGGGAAAACTCCCTCCCATACCTGGGGACTAAAAGAGGATTCCAATAGCACACAGGAAGGTTCTAGTTTCCCTGGTATTCTTTTTTTTTTTTTTCCAGTTGGTGCAGAGTTACAGCCTGTTGTTCCACTATCATTCATTGCAGCAAAAAGCAGATTCCCCTGCCTTACCATCCTGTAAAAGTAAAGTACTTCCACAGGCAGCCTCATGAGGCCATATCAGTTCAACCATTCCTGACAACTGAATGCCCAAGAGCAGAGCAAACCAGACATCATCGGTGAGACCAAGCATGGCTCTAGGAGCCACTGGCGGGCTATTTTAATATATAATCATAAGAATCAGTAAAAGTAGAAGAAAATTAGAGTGAGAAGAGAAGAATATTTTTTAAGTAAAAAGGGAAGAGAAAAGTAACAGGAGAGAGTAGGCACACAGAGGAGTGCAGTGAGTACAATAACTATGCAGGATCAACCTTGTCTGAAGTGTCTTCCTAGAGAATGCTTCCCTTTCAGCAAAATGAGTGTGTTAATTTTGGATGATTATTCCCTACCTCTTAGTTTATCAATTAATCATTTCACAAGCATTTTCTGAGCACCTACCATGCGTAAGACAACAAGCTAGCAAAACAGGGACCTGTAGGCTGGACCTTCCCAGTCTTAAAGCAAGGATTCATGTAGAAACAAGAGATGGCATTGCCTCAGTTGCAAGCAGGTTAAAATGATGAAAGAATCCCTGGCTGGTGTGGCTCAGTTGGTTGCCAGTTCATTTCCCAGTCAGGGCACATGCCCAGGTTGTGGGTTCAATCCCCAGTAAGAGTTGTGCAGGAGGCAGCTGATTGATGTTTCCCTCTCACATCAATGTTTCTCTCCCTGTCTCTTCTTCTCTCTCTAAAATATCAATTTTAAAAATCGTTTTTAAAAATGATGAAAGAACGTCCAAGTTCCAACTCAACTTGGAGGTCATTCTGATATTGAAGCAACTTCTTACCTGCCTTGGTCTCATTCCTACTCTGGTCATTTTTCATTAGCAGCTCCCTTACATTTCTGTCCTGGGAGAAGCATGCATCCAACATAGATGGAGTTACCTTCAATTTTCTCTCTTTCTCCAGTGTAATGGAATTGATAACCATAAGCATGATGCAGATGAAGCTGAGCATGAGGAGAATAGGCATCTCATTCTGAAGGATCAAGAAGAAGTTGTCATGGACATAGGCTCCATGTGGGAATCTCTTCAGAAACACTTTGAGATTCTCAAACATTTTGATCGTCTCACTGAGAGCATGGTGCTGCATGATGGCTTTATCCATTGCATGCTGTATGGCCAGGAAGCCTTCATCACTGTATCCTACATGAGAAAATAGTGGATATCAAGCATAAGAGATTAAGAAAGACTGAAGAGACCTGGCCGGTTTGGCTCAGCGGTTAGAGCGTTCACTTGCGGTCCCGAGAGACCCAGGTTTGGTTCCCGCTAAGGGTGCGTACCTCGGTTGCAGTTTGTCCCTGGCCCTGGTTGGTCGTGCAGGTGGCAGCCACTCAATGTGTCCCTTTCACATTGATGCTTCTCTCTCTCTCTCTCTCCCTCCCACTCTATCTGAACAAAAAATGGAAAAATGTCCTCAGGTGAGGGTTAAAAAAAAAAGAAGAAATACTGAAGATACAAAACAATGGGTAATCCTAATGGATCATGGCTAGTCATTCATAAAGACTATAATCATTCATATAGACTAGTCATTCATATAGACAGAAGTAGGAGAGGCATCCCTATAGTCCACATGCTACAATATGAGAGAAAGAGCAGAAAGTCACAGTGGAACCCCTGTAGCTGAGTGATGGTGTCTTTTATCAGAAAATAGGGTAAGGGGTCCTATGCAGATAAAACAAGGGCTATCCAATATAACAATCTCCCAGGGTAAGGCCACATTTTCTCTCCTAAGTACTCAGGCTTCAGAAAAAGGATGCCCATTCTATAGTTTTTTGTTGTTGTTTTTTTAGTCCTCACCTGAGGACATTTTTCCATATATCTCAGATAGAGTGGGGGAGGGAAAGAGAGGGAGAAAGAGAAACCTCCATGTGAGAGCACTACATCAAGTAGTTGCTTCCCACACAACCCTGATCAGGGCCTGGGACAAACTGCAACCGAGGTACGTGCCTTTGACTGGAATTGAACCCACGATTCTTTGGTCCAAGGGCCGACACTCTAACTGCTGAGCCAAACCAGCCAGGGCCATTCTGTAGTTTTGATCATCCAGCACCTGTGAGATGTTTAAATGCAAAGTACTTGAAAGACACAGCCCACCCTCATCTGCTGTGCTGTCTCTGAGTTATCACTGCTGTAGTACAAGAATTATGATCACTGGATTTTGCTGCCAAGATTCAATAACAGTCTTTACCATAATCAACCCTTATTTCAATACAGTGTGGTTGGGACCTGGCCAGGTAGCTCATTTAGTTAGAGTGTCAACCCATACACCAAGGTTGCAGGTTTCGATCCCCAGTCAGAACACATAAAATATAATAATCAACCAATGAATGCATAAATAAGTCAAACAACAATAAATGTTTCTCTCTTTCTCCCTTCCTCTCTCTCTAAAATCAATTAACAAATAAAAATTTTAAAAGTACCATGTGGTTAGTGTCTTGAGGCCAGCTTTCAAGAAAAGCAGGTTGAAAGGCAAAGATCCCTGGATTTGGAATCTTCTAAAAGATAATGGCCCCACCTTCAAGTGAGCATTACTGGCCCTCCATATGGGCAGAGCCAGGGTGGAGTATATCAGCATTGGAGTAGAAATGACTAAAGTCTTCCAATGGCCTAGACCTAGGCAGACCTCCACATCTGTTGGGATGAAAAAGGGAGAATATATTGTTGATGATAAAATTATGAGGACTGTTAAGTATTCTTTTTTTTTCTTTTTTTTTTATCCTTACCCGAAGACATTTTTGCATTTATCTTAAGATAGAGCAGCAGGAAGAGAGAGAGAAACATCAATGTGAGAGAGACACATCGACTGGCTGCCACCCACACAACCCCAACTGGGGCCAGGAACAAACACAACTGAGGTACATGCCCTTAGCAGGAACCGAACCCACGTCTCTTTGGTCTGTGGGCCGATACTCTAACCGCTGAGCCAAACCAGCCAGGGCCATATTCTTGAATATATATAGGAGAATTCACACTGCAGAACTGCTGATCTATTTTCTTCAATCATATGACTATAATAAACCTTTGGATTTGGGATTCCCACTTGGTGGACTTGCTGGGCCAGGGCTTTAAATCAATTGTGTGGTCATTCTACAACAAGGTGCAGATTGTCAGCTTCATTTTCTAAGAGCACTTAGTTCTGCCTGGCCAGTGTGGCTCATTGGTTGAGCGTTGACCAAGAGGTCCCTGGTTTGATTCCTGGTCAGGGCACATGCCCAGGTTGTGGGCCCAGTCCCCAGTGAGGGGCATGCAGGAGGCAGCCAATAAATGTTCCCTCTCATCGATGTTTTTATCTCTCCCTTTCCCTTCCTCTCTCTCTAAAAATCAATAAAGAAAAAAAGTTTTAAGAGCACTTAGTTCTCTGGGATGGTCACCCTAAATGTCTCATAGTGACACACAAAAAAATCTAGTGAAGTGGAGAGCGTGAGTCCTTCAAGAGAGGATTGGTTTGTGGGCCTTCAGTCAGAAATAATGACATTTATTGCAAAGGAGAGAGGATAAGTAGATCTCCATGGTGTCCCACTAGCTCTCCCATAGTCTGCAGAAAGCTGAAGGCAAATATACATTTTTTGTTAGAGAGAGAGAGAGAGAGAGAGAGAGAGAGAGAGAGAGACATCAATGTGTGTGAGAGAGAGAAGCATTGATGTGTGAGAGAGAAACATCAATTGGCTGCCACTCATACGTGCCCCAACCAGGAACTGAACCCACAACCTAGGTATGTGCTCTGACCAGGAATCGAACCCATGACCTTTCGGTGTCCAGGATGATGCTCCAGCCAACTGAGCCACACTAGCCAGGCCAGAGAATGTACATTTTTACAAACAGAAACTTAAAAGAGGGACTCACACTGCTTGTTCCTGAAAATTGCTGGAATCCTTCCCTCGAACAATTCAATACTATTACAGTGATACCTCGGTTCTCGAACATAATTCGTTCCAGGAGGACGGTCGAGAACCGAATTGTTCGAGAACCAAAGCAATGAAACCCAATAGGAAAGCGTGACTCCACAAAGCGTGACTCTCTCTCTGCACTCACACTGATGACGCAAGCAAGGCGCGCTGGGCCGAATGAACGCCATTCGGCTCAACTCGGCTCATCTCGGAAGTTCGAGTTCCAAATATTTGTTCGGATTCCGAGACAAAAGTTTCTCGAATCTCCATTTGGTCGAAAACCGAGGCGTTCGAGAACCGAGGTATCACTGTTAATACACAATTAAATTAAGAACTGCTGGTTTAATCTACTCTAGAATGTAAGTATTTTACTGAATACCACATTTCTAAATGTAACTGCTATAACCTTTTTTGAAATTTTAGTTTAGCAAGTATTCAGACAGCAAAAACAACAAAAATAGCATCACAAATATGTGTAGCAGGACAAAAATAACCAAGCTCATGGTAACACACATAAGGCTTCCTCACCAGGGTATCCCCCATCATCATATTGAGATTCCCGGGGTTCTTGGCTTGGATTAGGAGGATAAAGACGGTCTGTGCTCCAGCCGGCTAAGTCCTCGTCATAAAATATTAGCCTTGGGTATAAATAATTCTGAAAGTGACTGAAGCGCAAGTGATACTTAACCTATGAAGAATAATGAAAAAACAAATTTGGTCATGAGATCCTGAAACTCAGAAAAGGCACAAGACAGAGCAAAAGATATGCTTGCTTGACATCAGCTGTGACCAGAGGAAAGTTGCCCACACCAGAAAACATCCCTCTGGGGCCCATAGAACAGCAGTGGTCTTCCCTGTGTTCCGCTGCAAACATCCTGGGAAACAGAGGAGGGGCTATGGAGCCCCTTCTGGAAGGGAGTGCTGCAGAACGGTTCTGACCTTGGGCTCTGGAGCCAGCACATCTGGATCCAACACCCAAATCGCCTACTGTATAGCTATGGTACTTTGGGCAACTCACTTAATCTTCTTGCCTCAGTTTTCTTCTCAGTAAAATGAGAATGATGTTAACAATACCTACCTCAGAGGGACTCTATGACCAAGTGAGATGGTGCCTGAGATGTGTCTGACACTAGTAAGTGCAAGAAAAGTGTTGTTGGTTGTTTTATTAACATGTTTTCCTCCGTCTATCAACATCCCATGCTAGTTCCAACAATTTCCAAGGCTCCTTCAGGGGCAGCTGTCTTCTGTATGGTGTAGCTGCTCTGAATCTCTCCTGGCCTTATCCCGACTCTCAGCCCCCTTTTGTCTGCTACTTTGTGGCTGGAGCCTCTGGCGTCCTGGCCCTCTGCCATCTCCTGCTGCAGTCTCCTGGGTCTACAGCCTCTGCATCGAGGGCTCCCACAGAGGCCCAGTAGAGCTCCGCATTGCACTGGCCCTCTCAGTGCAGTAGCCATCTTCCTAGTCTTAGTGTCTGCCTGTGTCCTTCGATGTGGCACCAGTTCATGCTGCAACTCCACCATCTCTCTGAATTTACTGCATGGAAGCCCAGAAAAGTCCATGGACACCCCCTGGAACCACTCTGCAATTTTACTCCAACCTATGCAATGCTGAAAACACTTCTTGGGTGAATGTGGTGTGGTGGTGTGTGGTCTTGGTGCACCAAGTCATGCAGCAGAAGTCTAAAGCCACCCCATACCAGCCTCTGGAGAGAGGGGGACCCTGAGTAGAGCTCTGAGATAGAGGCTCTCACTGGGCCACGTCTTTCCCATTCCTGAAGAGTAGCCAAAAGTGCTTCCTACAACCAAAGACTTGGTGTCCCAGTGCTTGCAATTCTCTTGCCCCCTCGGTTTATGCTGGGAGCCTCAAGGGAAACATGATGACCGGCCCCTTCCACCTCTTACTACAGCTGCTTTTGTACAAAAATATTTTATTACTTTCTTCCTTCAAAAAAAATTAGGTAGACTGTACAGCACAAAACAAAAGCTGTATATTAGTGGTTTTCCCATCCTCAAACAGAAACCAAATAATCCTATTTACTTTCCACCTGTTCCTTAAACAATTAAGCAAACAGACAAACCGTGTCTGAAGTCTGTGGGATTAGTAATAATGACAATAACTAATCCTTCTGGAGAATGCCTCTTTTTCAGGCTCTGTTCTATGCACTTTACAGGTGTAAATTCATTTAATACTCACAACAGCTCTATATTAATAGATGTTCCTAGCTCTATGAATTAGGAACATCTTTTAACCCTACTACACTGATAAAAAAACTGAGGCCCAGAAATATTAGTAACTGTCCCAAGGTTGCACAGCTAGTAAGTTACAGAGCTGGGACTCAGTGTTGGGCTTGCTTCTATAATGAAGCAGTTGAACATATGCTGTCCTAGACTCTCAGGATAGAGTTCACTCCAAACAAGTCTTCTCTTTTAAAGAATCTGAAAACTGAAATGGACCTCAAAGTCCAGGTTGTAAGATGTGAAATCAGGAGTGTTCTCTTATCTTTTCTAGAAATAAGATGGCAGCTGCCAGCTGACAAAGCTGACACAGAGGAAAGCAGAGGGGCCACCCAGGTAACAAGATTCCTAATGAACTCATGTTCAAGGCTGGGTAGGACGAAAAGATTATTACGGAAAAGATGTTCTTACCTCAAGTGGCAAGGATTCCTTGCTGTCATTGAATTTATGATCAAAAACAATTCCAGCCAATACATGCAAAGCTTTGGGATTCTGAATTATGTAATTTTCAAAAGAAGGCACTGAAGGATAGCCTAGAACTACAGAGAGAAAAATCCAATCAGTGAATGGCTAGCAGGAAGGCAAATGCTGTCCAACTACCCCCTTTCTGCCTAAGGAGATTTAGGAGTGTTACTTTTCTGCTGAGTGGTGGCAGATCTCATTTGCTCACTCATTCTATAAACGTATGAGCACATACAACATGCCCAGAGCAATACTAGGCAATGAGAATACAAAGTCAAATGGTAATGGTCTAAATCTCATTGCAGTTCTGAAAGCTCTTGTATTCTAGTCCTTCTTAGCTAGATAGCACTAAGGGCTACTGTAGGTGGAACATAATACTTGTCCATGTTAATGAGGATATATCTATGGTTCCATTTCAGCCTTCTTTTCATAATCATAACAACCAGAAGTGAGAAACAAAATCATGAAAAAATGTAGATAATCTGATGGGAAAAAGAATTTGTAGTCAATCCTGCTCATATTTGACTGAACATTTGATCCTCCCTGAAGACAATTCTTCCTCAGAATGTCAAAGGCATTACAATATAATTTAGCATACAGTGTTGTTGAGTGTAATGTCTGATTTATTGTAGGCAACCATTTTTCCTTCTCTGAAAGCTTGTAGAACTTCTACTCTTGATCAATGGTTTCAGAAATGTCACTAATATGTATTCAAGTTTGCCATTTTTTGTTTACCTGCTTGGAACTAGTTCAATCTGAAAACACAGGTGTACTTTCAGAAATCTTTTCTATACTGCTTTGTTTTTCTCCATTCAGTTGTCTCTTTTTCTTTCTTCTAGAAGTCCTAACAGATGAAGGTGGGACTTCTAGATATGGCCTTCATGTCTGTTACCTTGTCTTTCATATTTTTCATATCTGTGTCCTTTTGCTTTACATTCTCATAGGCTCCCTTGGCTTTATCTTCAGGATTACTAATCGGACTTCAGACATCTCCATTCCATTATTTCCAGAAAGTTATTTTGATAATCATTTTTAATTTCTAAGTCCTCTTTCTGTTTTGTTTTTTATTGCTTCCTTTTCATAGGAGTCCAGTTTTGTTTTAGAGTGGCAATATTTTCTCAAATGTTTCTGAATATACTGAGAATTTTTATTTTTTTATTTTATTTTTGTTACAGATGTTTCTCCTTTTTTACCCCATTGACACCCTCCTCCCCATCCCCAGCTTTGTTGTCCATATCTATTGGTAATGCATACATGCATATAAGTTCTGTGGTTTATCTCTTCCCTCCCCCCACCACCTCCTCTTCTGAGAGCTGTCAGTCTGTATCCTACTTCCACGTCTCTGGGTCTATCCTATTCTTCAGACTGTTATGTTCATTATATTCCACAAATAAGTGAGATCATGTGGTATTTGTCTTTTTCTTTTATTTATTTATTTATTTTTTATCCTCACCCAAGGATATTTTTCCATTTTTTGTACAGATAGAGTGGGAGGGAGAGAGAGGAAGGGAGAGAGAGAGAGAAACATCGACGTGAAGGGACACATCGAGTGGCCGCCACCTGCACGACCAACCAGGGCCGGGGACAAACTGCAACCGAAGTACGCGCCCTTAGCGGGAACCGAACCCGGGTCTCTCCGGACCACAGGCCGACACTCTAACCGCTGAGCCAAACTGGCCAGGGCGTATTTGTCTTTTTCTGCTTGGTTTGTTTCACTTAGGATAATACTTTCCAGGTCCCTCCATGTCGTCTCAAAGGATAAGAGATCTTTCTTTCTTACAGCTGCATAATACTCTGTTGTGTATATATATATGTACCACAGCTTTTTTATCTATTCGTCTACTGATGGACACTTGGGCTGTTTCCAGATCTTAGCTATTGTAAATAGTGCTGCTATGAACATGGGGGTACATATATTCTTTCTGATTGGTGTTTCAAGCTTCTTAGGGTATATTCCTAGAAGTGGGATCACTGGGTCAAATGGAAGCTCAATTTTTAATTTTTTGAGGTAACACCATAGAGTTTTCCATAGTGGTTGCACCAGTCTGCATTCCCACCAGCAGTGTACTAGAGTCCCCTTTTCTCCACACCCTCACCAACACTTGTTGTTTGATGCTTTGTTGATGGTGGCCATTCTAACAGGTGTGAGGTGATACCTCATTGTTGTTTTAATGTGCATCTCTCTGATGATTAGTGATGTTGAGCATTTTCTCATATGTCTCTTGGCCATTTGTATATCCTGTTTGGAGAGGTATCTATGTAGTTCCTCTGCCCATTTTTTAATTGGGTTCTTTGTCTTCCTTTTGTTGAGTTATATGAGTACTCTATATATTTTGGAAATTAACCCCTTATCTGATGTATCATTGGCAATGATGCTCTCCCACACAGTGGGTTGCCTTTGCATTTTGATGGTTGTTTCTTTTGCTGTGCAGAAGCTTTTGAGTTTGATGTAGTCCCATGTGTTCATTTATTCCTTTGTTTCCGTTGCCTTAGGTGATGTATCAGTGAAAATTCTGCTGCGTATAATGTCCAAAATTTTGTTGCCTACATTTTCTTCTAGGATTTTTATGAATTCACAGGTCACATTTAAGTCTTTTATCCATTTTGAGTTTATTTTTGTGTATGGTGTAAGTTGATGGTCTAGTTTTATTTCTTTGCAGGGATTTTTTTTTTTTGGTGTACGTGCTCCTAGTGGAAACCAAACCCAGGACTCTCTGGTCCACAGGCCGATGCTCAATTGCTGTGCCAGGGCTAGAGAAATTTTTTTTAACTAAATTGTAAAAAGAGGGCTGGGAGTGGAAAAGGGATCAAGCCCCAAGGAAAAATAAGCCCCCAGGTTGTATTTATATCAAAAGAATGAATAGATGCTGGGAAGAAAAAAATATAAGTCTACCACAGTTTGGAAGGGACTGTCAAATTATTGTTTGTCATTATTTTTAGGGTGGAGGATTTGCTTAGGGGAATGGCAGGAAGTGGAAATTTTAATTTTTATTCCTTATCTTTCTATATGGTTTGAAAATTTCAATGCAAAGAATTCTTGTATTTATTATAAATTTTAAGGGTTTCTTGCTAAATTTTGAAACCCCAGAAAAATACATTCCAAATCATTAACAAAGAGATTCTTCTGGGAGCTGGGATTTGGGATGGGAATTTCAACTTTTTACCTAAATACTGTATTGTTTTCATGTATCATTTTGTAATAAGGCAAGAGAGAGGAGCCCTGGCCAGTTTGGCTCAGTGGTTGGAGCATCAGCCTGCAGACCAGAGATTCCTGGGTTCGGTTCCCACTAGGGGCACATACAAAAAAAAGAGAGAGAGAGAGAGAGAGAGAGAGAGAGAGAGAGAGAGAAGAGGAAAGGAAGACAGGGAGCTGTTTATGGACAAGCATCACTCTTCCAGAGAATAGCCAGAGAAAAAAAGACTGCAATGGAAACAGCAGGGAGGTAGAAATAAATAAAGATTATAGTATCACAGGATTCAAAGCAGAAGAGAATTCCAAATAAGTGAATGGAAGCAACCCTGTTACAGTAGGAAAAACTAAATGAAGACTGGAAAGAAAGTACTGGATTTGGCAATTATCAAGTCATTAACAACATTTTCTTTTTCAGAATGTTACTACTTTCCTCCCGCCACCCCCTTTATTGATTTTAGAGAGAGGAAGGAAGAGGGAGAGAGATAAAAACATCAATGAGAGAGAGCATCGATCGGCTGTCTCCTGCATGGCCACCACTGGGGATCAGGCCCACAACCTGGGCATGTGTCCTGACCAGGAATTGAACTGGCGACCTCGTGGTGCATGGTTCGACATTCAACCACTGAGCCACACCGGCCAGACATTAATAACATTTCCTCAGCAAATATCAGCATAGTACTGAAGGGAGAACATAGATAACATGTTTTAAAAAATGAGTGGGAAGTAATAAAACAGAAATAATCTTTCAGGACATTCATCAAGAAAAAAATTTAGCCCTGGCCAGTTTGGCTCAGCAGTTAGAGTATAGGCCTGTGGACCAGAGAGTCCCGGGTTCAGTTCCGGCTAGGAGAACGTACCAAAAATATTTAAAAAAAGAAAAATATTTAATTGCCTGAGCAGGATCTTTAAGGAAAAACAGAATAAGAAATGTTTTCTTTAAAAATAGAGGTGATTGGCTCTGGCCAGTTTGGCTCAGAGATAGAGCATCGGCCCGGGGACCAGAGTCCCGGGTTTAGGTCCTGCTAAGGACACGTACCTTGGTTGCAGTTTGTCCCCGGCCCCGGTTTGGGTCATGTGGGTGGCAACCACTAGATGTGTCTCTCTCACATCGATGTTTTTTTCTCTCTCTCCCTCTTCCTTTCTCCCTCCTGCTCTATCTGAAGATAAATGCAAAACAAAGAAATGTCCTCTGGTGAGGGGGAAAAATGGAGGTGATTGAAGTTTATTTGAAAGTGAAGGAGAAATTCAGTACAGATTGAAAGACTGAAGATTTAGGGAGAGGGGGAAACTACTGATTGAGAAAGATACAAAAGAGGCAGGAAGGCTTCTGACTAATCATTTCTTCTTTTTTTTTTTTAATCCTCACCTGAGGACATTTTTCCATATTTTGTTCAGATAGAGTGGGAGGGAGAGAGAGAGAGAGAAACATCGACGTGAAAGGACACATCGAGTGGTTGCCACCCACACGACCCAACCAGGGCCGGGGACAAACTGCAACCAAGGTATGCGCCCTTAGTGGGAACTGAACCCGGATCTCTCTGGACCGCAGGCCAACGCTCTAACCGCAGAGCCAAACCAGCCAGGGTGAGAAATCTCTTTTAAAACAAATTACATCGTACAACCTCTCTCCTTAAAACCTTCAGTGATGACCTGGCCGGTTTGGCTCAGCGGTTAGAGCATCGGCCTGCGGTCCAGAGAGACCCGGGTTCAGTTCCTGCTAGGAGGGCGTACCTCAGTTGCAGTTTGTCCCTGGCCCTGGTTGGTCGTGCAGGTGGCAGCCACTCAATGTGTCCCTTTCACATCAATGCTTCTCTCTCTCTCTCTCCCTCCCACTCTATCTGAACAAAAAATGGAAAAGTGTCCTCAGGTGAGGATAAAAAAAAACTTTCAGTGACTACCTTTTCTCCTTTTGCATGTAGAAGAGAACCCAAACACTTGAACAAGACCCACAAGGCTCTGGATTACTGGCTCCTAAAGACATTTCAAGCCTCATCTCAAACAGCTCTCTCAATTTACTTCAGCCTCACTTAATGACTTTCAGATACTCAAACACCTCAGGGCTTGGCCACTCACTGTCCTCTACCTAGATTGCCCCTGACCCTGAAACCCTTCACCCCCCCCCCCCATGTCACATCTTGTCCTTTATCATCATGTCTTATATAATTTATCACATCCCAAGAGAAGATTTCACAGGGTTTTTTTTATAATCTCATTGCCCGGCCAGTGTGGCTCAGTGGTTGAGCATCAACCCATGCACCAAGAGGTCACCAGTTTGATTCCCAGTTAGGACACATGCCCAGGTTGTGGACCCAATCCCCAATTGGGGGGCATACAGGAGGCAACCAATTGATGTTCTCTCTCATTGGTGTTTCTATCTCTCTCTCCTCCCTTCCTCTCTCTCTAAAAATCAGTAAAGGGAAAAAATTAAATTTCATAATCTCATCTTTATAAAAGGTAGCTGAATTAGAATATTATTTTAGGAGACTAGGCAACATAAGCACAACTTTCAAAATGGTGGTTCCTATACATTTACCACTTAGGGCCTTTAAAGAATTGTCTCCATTGAGTGGCACTCAGAGCTGGGAGAGGAGGACTCTTTCTTTTCACTTCCTACTTTAAGTATTATTAGAATACTTTTACAAAAGCATATATCACAATTATAGTAATTAGGAAAAATTAACTCCACTTTTTGTGGACACAACATTTAGAAAATTTTTATCTACCTAACTGCATTCATTCATTCAGTAAATTTGTATTGAGCAACTATTGTGTGCCAGGCACTGTAATAGGCACAGTGATGAACAAAACCGGCATTGTCCTCTGTCCTCGTGGAAGTGGAGCCTAGCAGGGAAAGGCAGACAATGCACAGAAAACAGTGAGTGGCAATGTAATTAAACATTTATCAAAATGCTATGAACATATCCAACAGGGGTCTGTGAACAAGAGGAAGGGAGAGGTTAGAAATCTAATACCTCTTTAGCTGCATTTTTGCTGCAAAAAGCTTTATCGTTTCCATTTGGTCCAATGCGTGGAGAGGGCTCCAGGGTGGTTAAAAGACTGGCTAGTGGTTTCAGGGAGAGAGAGGCTCAGGCGAAAGCCAGACACCAGGGGAATGCACAGGGGTCCCTCAAAGGCCTCTGGGCTCCAAAGGCTCCTAGTGGTGCTTGAGGGTGAGCATTTCCAGGAGTTACTCGCCCAGCCCAGCCTGGGGGCCAGCCAGTCTGCAGAGGTGAGTCAGGTGGCTCCCATCTTCTTGATTAGGTTCACCTCCTCATCCAGGAAGTGGTTCTCCAGGAAGTCACAGAGATGAGGGTCTGTACAGGTAGAACCCAGGGCGTGCAGATCCAAAAGGGCTTGGTTCAGGTTCTTCTCCAAGGCCATGGTGGCTTCCACAGCGTCCTGGGTTTTGCCCCACTCACCTTGGGAAGGCTTCCGCATGTCCTGGAAGAGAACATGCCACTGTGCTGGTTTTGCAGCTTTAAGAGATGCTCAGCACCCTCTTACTTCTCCTCCAACTAGAGGAATAAGTGGTCCACGCCCTCCAGAGCCACATCATTGCGGTCAAAATAGAAGCCCAGAGAGATAGGTGTAGGAGGCTGGCTGATGCAGGGTGGCCAGGCGGTTGATGGCAGCCTCCATCTCAGTAGAATAATTCTGATGAATTTGGGAGCTCATGGTTGTTCAGCAATAAGGACTTAAGGTCAAAAAACGGTGTTGGCTGGTCCCAGAGGCTGAGGTTGGCTGAGATAGTTCCGACGGTGATGATTGGAAAAGAGTTAGAGGGTGGTCTGAGTCTGGAAGAGAGGGCGTCCCTGAGTCTGGAAGAGGGGACATCCCTGGGTCTGTTCCATCCAAACACTGTTGGAGCAAGAGACAGATCTGGGGGGCCCCGAGGGCACTGCCTAGCTGCATTTCTAAGGGCCATTTCAGCTGAAACCTGAAGGATAAGGAGAAACCCACGAGAAGGGCTAGGGGCAAAGCTTTCTGTTAGAAGGGAGGAAAGGCTCAGAGATTCTAGGAACTGAACGGTGACAACATGACCAGAGTGTGGGAACACAAGGAAGAATTGAAGTAGCTAAGACTGGAGAGGAAGCAGGGCCAGACCCTGGAGAAGGGTCTGGTTGCCTCTGTACAATGGGAAACCACTGAAGGGGCTCCATAGAGATACTAGATTAGAGTGGGACAAGAGTAGAATGAGAGAGACCACTTAGAAGCAAATTCAGAACCTCTGTGTTTTCCATTTTGTATTAGTCAGACATGTTATAACTGTGAATCAGAGCTTCTGGGAAAAACAAAAAAAAACACAAAAAAACAGTCACTATAATGATTTAAAAACAAATAGTTAACATTCTAACTGCCCCTGAAGCTTGTGACATAAATGTACAAGTCTCCAGTGTGTTGTTTGAAATAAAAATATAATCGTGGACTGCTTTCTCCCCAAACATCCCCTCTGCAAACTCTCTAGAACTTGGAGACCCCAGATTTAGAATCACTGCTGTAAAAAATTCTCAGGAAAAAACTTCAAACTATATTTTATTAAATGTTCTCCCTATCCTTATCCCATCTTTATGTCTAACCTTCAAAATCAGCGTCAAAGGTGTCTTTTACCATTTCGGTGATAGCCTTCGAAGTTTCACTTTTGGAGGGGATGTAAATGAGTTGAAATCTATTTTTCAGAGGAACAGAATAGAAGAATGGCAGTATACTGATGTCAATTACTTTATAGTGGGAAGGAGGCATACTTGTTGGTACACTCTTGAAACGAAGATACATTATGATTGTAGAAAATAGTAATGGCATCAAGATTTCAAGGATTGCTATCAGAGCCTTCCGCTTCTAAAATAAAAATGAAAGCTATATGTTAATCCAAAATAGAACACCAGCATAAGTAGCTACATGGTGAATTTAAGAGCCCCTTCATTTCCAGCCTCCCTGCACAACACATGAAAAGAAAAAAATAGATTGAGAATAAGCTAGAAATATCTCCTTTTAGCTTTTCTATAACACAAATGGCTAGAAATCAGTAACAATGATGTCATTTTTAATAATCAGTGTAATGATTACACTGAACTGTAATCACATTTCCCAGTTGAATGGCAGAATCTAAGCAGTTATTTTTTTTCCCTGTCCAATCATTAGCAGCTAAATAGCACAGAAAACTGTCTTTGTTTTTCATGTGTATTTATAACAATATGTCAGAATGAAATTTTAAAAAATAATAATAATTAGGGTTATCAGAATTACTATGGAAACGTGGCTCATTTGTAGAAAAGGGCCCCTTGGCAAGCCAAGTTCTTGTTTTTTCCTTTAATCCGTTATTAGAAATCAATTTCACTTAAACATTCAGTCCCTCCAAAAGAGACTCACTTTTTCCTCACAGATAAACATACCCACCTTTATGATGAAATTCTTCCAGAGAAGAAGTTTTAAATTCCTGAACACTGTCATTTTCTAGCTGAAGGGGAAGGATCACCACTGGTTGGGAAACAAATAGGGGAAACATTATGCAAAATACAAAAATATTGAGTTACTCTTTCATCCTTGAAAGGCTTTCTTCTCTTGGACTTTCAGAAAACTGTGCTAGACTAGTTTCCCTCCCTCCTTTCTAGCAGTTCCTTCTCAGTCCTTTTCTGCTAATTCCTCATCCTCTCCCCAAACACAAAATATGAAAGTGCTCTGGGGCTCCAACTGTGGACTCTTTTCTGGTGACACTCACTCTGTAGGTCATCTCAGTCTTTTGGGTTTAAATCCATCTCTATGCTGATGAATTCTAAATTTATATCTCCAGCCGTGACCTTGCTTCTACCTCTAGACCCAAACATCTAATGCCTGCTTGGCATGTCCACCTGACATGTCCAAACTGGGCTACTCATATTTTTCCTGAAGGATCATCCTACAGTCTTCACTTTGATTAATGTCAGTTCCATTCTTTGAGTTACATAAGGTTATTCTTGACTCCTCTCTCTCTTTCACATCTTACATCTTGTTGGCTCTACTTAAAAGCATATGCAAAATTCTGCTTGGCCCATGTGAATCAGTGGTTAGAGCGTCAGCCCATGCACTGAATAGTCAAGGATTGCAGGTTCCATCCCTGGCCCTGGTCGGAATCATGCAGGAGGCAACCAGTTAATGTGTCTCTCTCACAGTGTTCTCTCTCTCTCTCTCTCTCTCTCTCTCTCTCTCTCTCTCTCCCTTGCCTTTCTATTCTCGCTTAAAAAAAAAAAATCAATGAAAAAAATATCCTCGAGCCCTGGTAGGTTTGCTCAGCGGTTAGAGCACCGGTCTGTGGACCAAAGTGTTGTGGGTTTGATTCCCAGTCAAGGGCACGTATCTGGGTTGCAGGTTAAATCCCCAGCCCTGGTTGGGGTCATGCAGGAGGTAACCAATCAATGTGTCTCTCTCACATTGATGCTTCTCTCTCTCTCTCTCACTCCCCCTCCCTCCCTTCCACTCTATCTAAAAATTAATAGAAAAATATCCTCGGGTGAGGATTAACAACAACAACAAAAATATCCTCAGGTGAGGATTAACCAAAAAAAATATATAAATAATATATAGTCTCATCTCCTGCCTGTATTTCTGCAACAGTCTCTTCAGTCGTATCAATGTATCCACCTCTGTCACCCTGTGATCCATTTTCTTTCTTTCTTTTTTTTTTATCTTCACCCGAGGACATTTTTGCATTTATCTTCAGATAGAGCGGGAGGGAGAGATGGAGGGAAGGAGAGAGAGAAACATCGATGTAAGAGGGACACATCGACTGGTTGCCACCCACAGGACCCCCACTGGGGCTGGGGACGAACCGCAACCAAGGTACATGCCATTAGCGGGAACTGAACCCAGAGCTCTCTGGTCTGCAGGCCGACACTCTAACTGCTGAACCAAACTGGCCAGGCCTTGTGATCCATTTTCCATGCAGCAAAAGAATGTTCCTGTTCAAGTCAGGTCACAAACACTCCTCTGCTCAAAACTCTCTAATGGCTCCCATCTCACTCCAAGCAAGAGCTTAGTCTTATGATAACCCACAAAGCTCTACAGAATATGGCCCATTAGCTTTCTCATCTCCTTTCATCCACTACTTTATTTCCCCTCCTTCTTCCTGCTCTTATGTGATAGGCCTAGCTGCCGACCTAGAATACACTTCTGCCTCAAAACCTTTGCAATTGCTGTTTCCTCTGCCAAGCACACACTTCCCTCATGTATTGGTATGGCTAGCTCTCCTGCTTCTTTCAATCTTTGTTTACAAGTCACTGTTTCAATGAGGGCTTCCTTCTTTTTTTTTTTTTTTTTTTTTTTTTTATCCTCACCCGAGGACATTTTTCCACTTTTTTTTTTTTTTTTGCACAGATAGAGTGGGAGGGAGAGAGAGGAAGAGAGAGAGAGAGAGAGACATCGACGTGAAAGGGACACATCGAGTGGCTGCCACCCGCACGACCAACCAGGGCCGGGGACAAACTGCAACCGAGGTACATGCCCTTAGCGGGAACCGAACCCGGGTCTCTCCGGACCGCAGGCCGATGCTCTAACCGCTGAGCCAAACCGGCCAGGGCAGGGCTTCCTTCTTGATCACCTCATAAAATTTCAAAAACACTAAATAATGTATATCAATCTTCCCTGTTTGTTTTTTCTTCTTAGCACTTTTAAGCTATTTAACATGCTTTTTATTTACTTATTTATCTTACTTAATCTAATTTCCCTACTAGAAAGCATGCTCCATGAAGGCAGGGATTTGGTGTCTGATTTTTTTCTTTATCACTAAATTCTGAGACACAAGAGCAGGGCCAGCACATGAGAGTCACTCAGTAAACTTATAATGAACAAATAAATTAATTGAAAGGTATGTAGTTATTGCCCTGGCTGATTTGGCTCAGCAGTTAGAGTGTCGGCCTGTGGTCCAGAGAGACCCGGGTTCGGTTCCCGCTAAGGGCATGTACCTCGTCTGCGGTTTGTCCCTGGCCCTGCGTGGGTCGTGTGGGTGGCAGCCACTCGATGTGTACCTTTCACATCAATGTTTCTCTGTCTGTCTTCCTCTCTCTCCCACCCACTCTATCTGAACAAAAAATGGAATAATGTCCTCGGGTGAGGATAAAAAAAAAAAAAAGAAAGGTATGCAGTTCTTGATGGATATGGTTGGAACAGACATGATTGTGAGGAAAGAAAAATACGTTGGATAGCAGCAAGTTCCTTTTCTTTTCACTCTTTGTTTTCCAAGTGTAATATATGCTTTAATTTTAATTTTGTTGTTAATCCGCACTCGAGGACTTTTCTCTGTTGATTTTTTTTTTTTTTTAATCCTCACCCGAGGACATTTTTCCATTTTTTGCACAGATAGAGTGGGAGGGAGAGAGAGGAAGAGAGAGAGAGAGGGAAACATCGATGTGAAAGGGACACATCGAATGGCTGCCACCCTCACGACCAAGCAGGGCCGGGGACAAACTGCAACCGAGGTACATGCCCTTAGCGGGAACCGAACCCGGGATGCTCTAACCGCTGAGCCAAACCGGCCAGGGCTCTCTGTTGATTTTTTTCTTTTATTTTTTTGGTACATGCTCCTAGCGGGAACTGAACCTGGGACTCTCTGGTCCGCAGTCCGACGCTCCAATCACTGAGCCAAACTGGCCAAGGTGATTTTTTTTTCTTTTTAGAGTAAGTGGAAGAGAGGGAGGGAGGGAGAGAGAGGAAAAAAAAACACTATGTGAGAAAGACACATCAGTTGATTGCAAAACCCCAACCAGGACCAAGGATCAACCTGCAAACTAGGTACATGCCCTTGACTGGAATCCTTCGGTCCACAGGCTGACGCTCTAACCCCTGAGCAAACCCAGCTAGGGCTATGCTTTAATTTTTAGATACTGCTACAATGAGATTTTCATTTCCAGAAAAACATTTTTCCTCAGTTTAAAGCATCTCTAACATTACACAAACAGCATTGTGAATACACTTAATATCACTGGACTATACACTTTATTTTTATTTTTTTTCTTTATTGATTTGAGAGAGAGAAGAAGGAAAAAGAGATGAAAACATCGATGAGAAAGAACATCAATTGGCCGCCTCCAGCAGGCCCCCCACTGGAGATCAGGCCCACAACCTGGACATGTGCCTTGACCAGAAATCAAACTGGTGACCTCTTGGTGCATGGGTCAATGCTCAACCACTGAGCCACACAGGCCGGGCTGAACTGTGCACTTTAAGATGGATAATTGTGAATTCCGGTCAAGATGGCGGCGTAGGTAAAGGCAGTATTGCATCCTCCCACAACCACATCAAAGTTACAACTAAACTACAGAACAACCATCATTCAAAACCACCTAAAATCAAGCTGACTGGAAGTCCTACGACTACAAAATTAAAGAAGAAGGCACATGGAGACTGGTAGGAGGGGCAGAGGCAAGATGGGCTGGTCCCACACCCATGTGTGGTGGAAAAAAAGTAGAAGGACACCTCGGCTGAGAAGGTCCTCCCTGAGGACCAAGAGGACCCTGTCCCACGCCAGGCGCCCAGCTCAAGGTTCCAGTGCCAGGAAGAGAAGTCCTCATCACTTCTGGCTAGAAAAACCAGTGGGAACTGAGGCTGAGGAAGGCTGAGGCGGCTGGAGCCCCAGGCAGCTCCTCTTAAAGGGCCCGTGCATGGACTTACTCAGACTCACACACTCCAGGCTCCAGCATGGGGGAGGCAGCTTAAAAGGCACCAGAGACATACAGGGAAGAACTGAGCTGTTTGGCATTGGAGCGAGGGCTGGAGAGGCAGCTTTCTCCGGGACACATGTGCTATCAGAGGCCTCTGCTCCTTTGGTGAGCCCTTCCCTGGGGTGGCAGACAGCCACCATATCTGGGACTCTAGAAACTTGGCTCACACTGTTTGCCCCACCCTGGTGATTCCCTGAGGCCCTGCCCCACCCAACTTTCAGGCTCACCCAAGCTGTTGCAGTTGCTTTACTGTTAGATTGGCTTGCTTGGATCCTGCTTTAGGTTTTCCTATATTCCTTCAAACAAGCAGCATCTGGTCTCAACTAGCCCCATACCTCTCATTAAGTAATACACAGAAACAAACATAGGGAGGCAGCCAAAATGAGAAGACAAAGAAACAGGTTCCAAATGAAAGAACAGAACAAAACTCCAGGAAAAGAACTAAGTGAAATGGAGATAAGCCTTAACAGATGCAGAGTTCAAAACACTGCTTATAAGGATGCTCAATGAACTTAGTGAGAACCTCAGTGAACTTAGTGAGGGCTTCAAGAGCATAAAAAAGGACCAGGCAGAAATGAAGGATGCACAGCCAGAAATGAAGGAGGCACTAACTAAAATAAAGAATAATTTACACAGATTCAATAGTAAAGTAGGTAAAGCCAAGAAGCAAACCATCGATTTGGAATATAAGGAAGCAAAAAACACCCAATCAGAACAGCAAAAAGAAAAAAGAATTTTAAAAAATGAGGATAGTGTAAGGAACCTCTGGGACAACTTCAAGCGTGCCAACATTCGCATCTTGGGGGTGCCAGAGGAGAAGAGAGAAAACAAGAATGGAAAACCTATTTGAAACAATAATGGCAGAAACTTCCTGAATTTGGTAAAGGAAACAGATATACAAGTCCAGGAAGCACAGAGAGTCCCAAATAAGATGAACCCCAAGACACACCATCATCAAAATGTAAAAGGTTCAAGACAAAGAGAGAATCTTAAAAGCAGCAAGAGAAAAGCAGTTACCTACAAAGGTGTTCCCATAAGACTGTCAGCTGATTTCTCAAAAGAAACTTTGCAGGCAAGAAGGGAGTGGCAAGAAATATTCAGAGTGATGAAAAGCAAGAACCTACAACCAAGATTACTCTATCCTGCAAAGCTGTCATTTAGAACCCATGGCCATATAAAGAGTTTCCCAGACAAGAAAAAGCTAAAGGAGTTCATCACCACCAAACCATTATATGAAATGTTGAAGTGTCTTCTTGAAGAAAAAGATAAAAAATATGAACAAACAAAATGGCAATGAATACATATCTATCGACAATTGAATCTACAAACAAAATGAACAAGCAGAACAGAAGCATTCTCATAAATACAGAGAACATTTTGTTGTTTGCCAGATGGGAAGGGGGTTGGGGGAATGAGTGAAGGGATTAAGAAGTACAAATTCGTTGTTAGACTGACAAACCTCAAAGGGAAGGGAGTGGGGGGTGGGAAGAGATAAACCAAAGAACTGATATGTATATATGATAACCAATGGACACAGACAACAGTGTGGAGAAAGGCAGGGGTGGGGGAGAGGGGGTCAATAGGGGAAAAATAACGAACATCTGTAATACATTCAACAATAAAGATAAATTTTTAAAAAATAAAATGGATAATTGTGTTATGTGAATTTCACTTCTTTCCTTATCTCTACCACCGGCCTAGTCCAAGTCATGAAATTAAACTGATATACCAGATTGGAATTCGTTCTGTTACAAGTAACAAGTCCAATGCAACCTAGTTTAGCCAAAAGGTAAAATAAAGTTTTAAAAAGGACTTATTGCTCACAAAACTGCAAATCCAAAGTAGATTAAGCTACCAAAACAGCTGCCCACGTGTTCAAAGGATGTAATCAGTGTTTCTCTCTTTCTCTCTCTTTTTCTCTCCCCTTCCCTCTCTCTCCATCTCTCTCTCCATTCTACTTTCCTCTGTGTGTCCTCTGGTCAGGCAGTCTGTAAACACATGGAGCCAAGAAGGCCCCTAAGAGCTTATATCAAAAATCCCAGAGCCCTGGCCGGTTTGGCTCAGCGGTTAGAGCGTCAGCCTGCGGTCCGGAGAGACCCGGGTTGGGTTCCCGCTAAGGGCACGTACCTCGGTTGCAATTTGTCCCCGGCCCTGGTTGGTCGTGCGGGTGGCAGCCACTCGATGTGTCCCTTTCACGTCGATGTTTCTCTCTCTCTCTCTCTTCCTCTCCCTCCCACTCTGTCTGTACAAAAGATGGAAAAGTGTCCTCGGGTGAGGATAAAAAAAAAAAAAAAAAAAGAAATCCCAGAGAAAAACATCTCCTTCCTGGTAGTTGTAGCACAACTCCCAAAATGATGGTGATTGGCTTAGCTTAGATCCCAGCAGGGTGGCAGGTGAAACCTCATGAATCATATGGAATGGTTACCTCCCCACACATATATGCACACAAAGGTTGCTATTACCCACAGAAAGGGAGACGAAAAATACACTTTCTCTGCTGCCCAGAAAAAAAGAAATTCTTCCAGTATATAAAATTGCAAAACTTATTTGCCTAATATAATAAGCCATCTTGTGCAACATAAAACATACTTGCTCCCTCTCCAAAAGAAGATCTACTAGGCCATGTGTAGGTTCTGCACCCAGGATAAAGGATAGACTGTCTGGGCGATGTATATTCCTCTAGGTATGACTCCTCAGGTTCTGGTACTTGGAGCTAAAAAACGAGAATATGAGTACCCTAGTCATCTAACATACATTGGAAGAGGAAGACTGGTTGCATCCGCCATCTCTCATGGCCTTTCACAAGAAGGGAATTGGAGGCAATTTTCCTTATGAGCAGCTGCAGTTCCGTTTTAGCCCACTTCCTATTGGTGTGGTTTGGGGAAGTACCTAGGGATAATCTTAGGGGTTGAATAGTTACAGGACTTTGCTTATTAAACTTCTGTACTCTCTCTGGAAATAAAATTCCAGTAAAATATCAGTCAGCTTCCAGTAAGTTTACATTATGTTGGTTCCCTAGGCTAGGAACTAAATCCAAATACTCTGTCCAACCACAGGACTTGTGTCTGGATGGTAGCCATGGGGTTTTGTCTCTTACCACAGATAAGGTCTCTCAAGTCCTCAGTTTACTGCTTCTAGAACCCTTGGTCCCTGACTGCAAAACAATGTCTGCACACACAAAAAGCCTGCACACAAATGTTTATAACAGCTTTATTCGTAATTGCCAAAACTTAGAAGCAACCAAGATACCCTTCAATACGTATATAGATAAACTGTGGTACATCTAGACAATGAGATAGATAGATAGATAGATAGATAGATAGATAGATAGATAGATAGATAGATGATAGATAGATAGATAGATAGATAGATAGATAGATAGATTTTTTTTTTTTAATCCTCACCCGAGGACATTTTTGCATTCATCTTCAGATAGAGCGGGAGGGAGAGAGGGAGAGAAGGAGGGAGGAAGGGGGAGAGAGAGAGAGAGAGAGAGAGAGAGAGAGAGATCAATGTGAGAGAAACACATAAACTGGCTGCCACCCACACAACCCCAACTGGGGCTGGGGACAAATTGCAACCAAGGTATGTGCCCTTAGTGGGAACCGAACCCAGGACTCTCTGGACCACAGACTGACACTCTAACTGCTGAGCCAAACAGGCCAGGGCAAAATATATATTTTTTTAATCCTCACCCAATGATATTTTTCCATTCTTTTTAGAGTGGATGGGAGAGGAGAGAGAGAGGAAAAAAACATCAATGTGAGAAAGACACATCAATCAGTGGCCTCCCGAAAGACCCCCACCGAGGGTGTGGATCAAACCTGCAACCTAGGCACGTGCCCTTGACCAGGAATCAAACCTGTGAACCTTCAGTCCACATACTGACACTCTAATTGCTGAGCCAAGCCAGCCGGGGCTGAAATATTATTTAGCACTAAAAATAATTGAGCTATCAAGGTGTGAAAAGACATGTAGCAAATGTAAATGCATATTACTAAGGGAAAGAAGTCAGTCAATTATATGACATTCTGGGAAAGGCAAAACTATGGAGACAGTGAAAGCATCAGTGATCACCAGAGGTTTTTGGGAAGGGAGGGATGAATTGGCAGAACACAGGAGATTTTTAGGGCAGTGAAACTATTATGTATGATACTATAAAGGTGGATAAATGTCAGTATACAGTTGTCAAAATCTACAGGAGGGGATTCCAAAATGGCGGCAGAGTGAATGGAAGTTATACAGACCATCTCCCAGTACCAAATTGGAATTACAACTAAAATACAGACAAATCATCAGGAAAAAGCAACTGAAAAGCAGCTTGCGAGGGCCACATAACCAGGGACACTGACTCAATCCTGGTAGGTGTTAGCTCTTAACTTCTATATTACTGCCCCGAGCCTCTTAAATCTTTTACTTTCATATTGATGCCCCAAGCCTCTAATCGTTTAACCTTGCCCTAAGCCTCTCATTCCAGGAAACCAAAACCAATCACTCCAGTCAGGCAGAACAGAATGACAGAACTACCTTAACCCATCCAAAACTGCAAACGGTCACTTGACAAGAAAAACAAGTTTTAGGAGACCCCAACCCTGACCAATCAAGGACAACCACGACTCCTTGGCTGAACAACCACCCACCCCAGCCCTAAGTTTAAAAACCCTTAGTCTGGACAAGCTGGTTGCTATTTTCTCCTTAGAGATAGCCAGGCAGGTATTTCCCTCAATAAACCTGCACTCTCTGGTTACACAGAACCGCCTGGTTCTTACAGAAGGATTGCAGAGGTGTAAGAGGGGGGCTGGGAGCCCAGAGACAGCAGCGGCCTTAGCTGTGAGCAACGCCCTTGGGTTAAACTCCCAAGTGGCTCCACAACCCAGAGCCAAGACAGAGACTAAAAGACCCACAGCCACTTACCTTGGGCTCTGGCAGAGGGAGGGCAGACTGGACTGGAACTGTGTGGGGACACTCAGGATTTGGAGGGCTCTCTGAGCTTTTGCTGAGTTGAGGCCTCACAGTACGGTGGCCATCTTCCTCCTTCCCAGGGCTCTGGGGAGAGGCAGCAGCCCCTCCCTCAGAGATTCAACCCCACCCTGTGGGCCATTGAAATGCAAATTGAGGCTTATTAACAACCAGCATCTGCCCCACTCTCAGGAAATCCCCTTACACTGAGCACCTGAGGGAATTTATCATTCAACTGAGAACCCAAGGCTCTTCAAGTAACCACTGCTTATAGCCTCCAGACAAAAAGCTAGAGGATAACTGAACCATTCCTGGGCTAGCAACTCTAACCATGAAAGTAAGACTTGATAGGGGTGTTTACCATGGGTCCTCCCTCGCTCATCCAAGCCCAACAGAGGGAGCCACAAACAGCAGAACACCAACACCCACAGAGAAAATTTGGCAGACTCCAAAGCCCACTGAGATAGCCAAAATGGTAAAACAAAGAAACAAATGCCAAATGAAAGAACAAGAGACCTCTGCCGAAGATGAGATAAATGAGGAGCAGTTAAGCAAGTTAACAGAACTAGAATTCACAGCCATGATCTTGAGGAAGCTCAACAGGAAGTGTAAGGACATGAGCACCATGAGTAAAGACATAGAAATGTTGAAAATCAGCCAGTTGGAAATTAAAAACCACCAAGAAGCCCTGGCCGGATTGGCTCAGCGGTTAGAGCGTCAGCCTGCAGTCTGGAGAGACCCGGGTTCGGTTCCCACTAAGGGCACGTACTTTGGTTGCAGTTTGTCCCCGGCCCTGGTTGGTCATGCGGGTAGCAGCCACTCGATATGTCCCTTTCATGTCGATGTTTCTCTCTCTCTCTTCCTCTCTCTCCCTCCCACTCTATCTGTACAAAAAACGAAAAAAATGTCCTCGGATGAGGATAAAAAGAAAAAAAAAAAACACCAAGAAGAAATGAGGAATGACATATCAAAAATAAAAAAATATACTGGAAAGTCTAAATAGCAGAGTAGAGGAAGCTGAAGACCGGATCAGTGAATTAGAAGATAGGGTAGAAAAAATCAACCAATCAGAAATCCAAAAGGAAAAAATAATTTAAAAACAGGAAAACAACTTAAGAGAACTGTGGGACAACTGGAAACATAATAACATTCGCATCATAGGAGTCCCTGAAGAAGAAGAAAAGAGCCCCAAGTAAAAAGAACCCACACAAGCCCACACCAACACACATAGTAGTCAAAGTACCAAAAATTAAAGACAAAGAGAGAATCCTAAAAGCAGCAAGAGATAAGCAACAGGTTACCTACAAAGGAACCCCCATAAGGCTCTCAACTGACTTCTCAACAGAAACACTACAGACCAGAAGGGAATGGCATGAGGTAATCAAGGTCATGAAAAACAAGAATCTAAATTCAAGACTACTCTACCCATTAAGGCTATCATTCAAAATAGAAGGTCAAATAAAGAGCATCTCAGACCAAAAAAAAAAAGGCTAAGGGAATACATTAGCACAAAACCAACACTGCAGGGAAAGGTTAAAAGGACTGCTGTCATTAGCAGGAGAAATAGGAAGAAAAATATAACCACACTAAACAAAAATGGCAATAAATAAGTACATATCAATAATCACCTTAAATGTAAATAGATTGAATGCTCCCATAAAAAGACAAAGAATAGCTGATTGGATAAGAAAGCATGACTCATCTATATGTTGTTTGCAAGAGACCCACCTCACAACAAAAGACTCACATAGGTTGAAAGTGAAGGGACAGGAAAAAATCTTCCAAGCAAACAGAAAGGAAAAAAGAGCTGGGGTAGCAATACGCATATCGGATAAAATAGATTTCAAAATGAAGGCCATAACTAGACACAAAGAAGGCCAATACATAACATTGAAGGGATCTATCCAAAAGGAAGATATAACCATGATAAACATATATGCACCCAATATAGGAACACCAAAATATATCAAAAATCCCCTGGAGGACTTCAAAGGAGAAATCGATAGCAATGCAATCATAGCAGGGGACTTCAACACCCTGCTCACATCACTGGATAGATCCTCTAGACAAAAAATTAGCAAGGAAACAGAGAATTTAAATGAAGCACTAGACCAAATGGATTTAATAGATATCTACAGAGCATTACATCACAAAACTACAGAATTCACATTCCTCTCAAGTGCACATGGGACATTCTCAAAGATAGACCACATGTTAGGGCACAAACTAAGTCTCTACAAGTTCAAGAAGATTGAAATCATATCAAGCATCTTCTCAGATCACAAAGGCATGAAACTAAAAATTAACTGCAAGAAGAACATACAAAAACATTTGAACACATGGAGGCTAAATAGCATGATATTAAACAATGAATGAGTTACCGAGGAGATCAAGGAAGAAATTAAAAACTTCCTGGAAACCAGTGAAAATGAACACACAACACAAAATCTATGGGATGTAGCAAAAGCAGTTCTGAGAGGGAAGTTCATAGCACTACAGGGCTACCTCAGAAAACAAGAAAAATCTCTAATAGACTATCTAACCTCACAACTTAAAGAACTAGAAAGCAAACAAAAAGAAAACCCAAGAGCAAGTAGAAGGAAGGAAATAGTAAAGATCAGAGCAGAAATAAATGACATACAATCCAAAAAAAAAAAAAACAATTCAAAGGATCAATGAAACAAAGAGCTGGTTTTTGGAAAAGATTAACAAGATTGATGGACCCTTAGCTAGACTCACCAAGAAACAAAGAGAGAGAATCCAAATGCACAAAATCAGAAATGAAAGAGGAGAAGTAACAACTGACACCACAGAAATACAAAAGATCGTTAACAACTACTATGAACAATTATATGGCAACAAATTAGGCAATCTAAGCGAAATGGACAAATTTCTAGAAACACATAGTCTCTCAAAACTGGACTGGGAAGAGATAAAAAAAAAAAAAAAAACTTGAACAGACCAATAACAACTAAGGAAATTGAAGAGGTAATCAAGACTCTCTTAGCAAACAAAAGCCCAGGCCGGGATGGCTTCACAGGGGAGTTTTACAGCACATTCAAAAAAGAACTAACACCCATTCTCCTCAAACTATTTCAAAAAATTAAAGAAGATGCCCTGGCCGGTTTGGCTCAGCGGTTAGAGCGTCGGCCTGTGGTCCAGAGAGACCCAGGTTCGGTTCCCGCTAAGGGCACGTACCTTGGTTGCAGTTTGTCCCTGGCCCTGGTTGGGTCGTGTGGGTGGCAACCACTTGATGTGTCCCTTTCACATCGATGTTTCTTTCTCTCTCTCTCCCTCCCACTCTACCTGAACAAAAATATCGAAAAATGTCCTCAGGTGAGGATAAAAAAAAAAAAAATTCAAGAAGAAGGAAGACTTCCAAACTCGTTTTATGAGGCCAGCATAATTCTAATTCCGAAACCAGAAAAAGACACTACAAGGAAAGGAAACGACAGGCCAATATCCCTGATGAACATAGATGCCAAAATCCTGAACAAAATACTAGCAAAATCGAATCCAGCAATACATCAAAAAAATTATTCACCATGACCAAATGGGATTCACCCCAGGGATGCAAGGCCGGTACAACATTCGCAAATCAATAAATGTGATACACCACATAAACAAAATGAAGAATAAAACCACATGATCATATCAATAGACGCTGAAAAAGCTTTCGACAACATCCAGCACCCATTTCTGATAAAAACGCTCAGCAATGTGGGAATAGAGGGATCATATCTCGATATAATAAAGGCCATATATGAAAGACCTACAGCCAACATCATACTCAATGGGCAGAAACTAAAAGCATTTCCCTTAAGAACAGGAACAGGACAGTGATGCCCATGTTCATCACTCTTATTTAACATATACTTACTGGAAGTCTTAGCCACAGCAATCAGACATGATCCAAACTGGAAAGGAGGAAGTGAAACTGTCATTATTTGCAGATGACATGATATTATACATAGAAAACCCTAAAGACTCCATCAAAAATCTAGTAGTCCTAATAAATGAATTTGGCAAAGTAGCAGGATACAAAATTAACATCAAGAAATCGGAGGCATTCTTATACACCAATGATGAATTCACAGAAAGAAAAATGGAAAAAACAATCTCATTTACCATCGCGGCAAAAAATTAAGATACCTAGGAATAAACTTAACCAAAGAATAAAGAATCTATTTGCAGAAAACTACAGGACATTGAGAAAAGCAATAGAGGAAGATAGAAAATAGTGGAAGCACATACCTCATTCGTGGATTGGAATAATTAACATCATTAAAATGTCCATACTACCCAAAGCAATCTATAGATTCAATGCAATCCCCATCAAAATGCCAACAACATATTTTTATTTATTTATTTATTTACTTTTTATCCTCACCCGAGGACATTTTCTTGCATTTACCTTCAGATAGAGCAGGAGGGAGAGAGAGATACACAAAACTGTATCAACAGGAAAATTCATAATCCTAAATCTTTTCACCATTAAATTAGAAATTAAAAAACCCACATACCCCTGGCCAGTTTGGCTCAGCAGTTGGAGCATTGCCCTGCAGAACACAGAGTCCTGTATTTGGTTCCTGCTAGGGGCACATACCAAAAAATATAAAAAAATAAATAAAGAAACCCACATAGCCCTGGCCAGTTTGGCTCAGCGATTAGAGCGTCGGCCTGCGGTCCGGAGAGACCCGGGTTCGGTTCCCGCTAAGGGCACGTACTTCGGTTGCAGTTTGTCCCTGGCCCTGGTTGGTCGTGCGGGTAGCAGCCACTCGATGTGTCCCTTCACGTCGATGTTTCTCTCTCTCTCTCCCTCCCACTCTATCTGTACAAAAAATGGAAAAATATCCTCGGGTGAGGATAAAAAAAAAAGAAAGAAAAGAAACCCACATAAATTAAAAATCAATTAATTATGTATGTGTGTGATTTTTTGAATCACACAAACCATAGCCAGTTAAACTGATTAGAGGAACTAGCTCTATGCAGTTACACTATGGGTCACTAGCATCTTCATCATCCACTATTAGGCATGTCAAGTTGCACATGATGTTTTAACTTAATGGTAGTGCTATTGATGGCAGGAAAGAAAGAAGGTACTTCCTAGGCAAAAGCTAGATGTAATAAAATGCTTGGTTTATGTAGTTATACTTTTTTTTTTTCTCACCCGAGGACATTTTTTTGCATTTTTTCTTCAGACAGAGTGGGAAGGAGAGAGAGGAAGAGAGAGAGAGAAAGAAACATTGATGTGAAAGGGACACATCGAGTGGCTGCCACCCGCATGACCCAACCAAGACCGCGAACAAACTGCAACCGTGGTACACACCCTTAGCGGGAACTGAACCCAGGTCTCTCTGGACCACAGGCCGACGCTCTAACCACTGAGAAACAGGCTAGGGCTATGTAGTTATACTTTTAAAAATATCATGATTGAGATTCTGGCAAGAAAAGGATCATTGTTAAAATATACATGACAATCTCTAGTCTACAACAACCCTTTCCCATTGAAAACAATATTTCTTTAATGTGTTTTCTTAATTCTAAATTTCTTAGAAACATATATTGTTTTATAGCAAAATAGGAAAAGAAGAATTTATAGGTAGGGAAATAAAACACCTGAAATAAATAATCAACTAGCACTTCAACACAAAAAGGGAACTAACACACCAACATTTTTTTTTTTATCCTCACCTGAGGACACTTTTTCCATTTTTTGTTCATATAGAGTGGGAGGGAGAGCGAGGAAGAGAGAGAGAGAGAAATATCGATGTGAAAGAAACACATCGAGTTGTTGCCACCCACACGACCCAACCAGGGCGGGGGACAAACTACAATCAAGGTACGTGCCCTTAGAGGGAACCAAACTCGGGTCTCCCTGGACCGAAGGCTGACACTCTAACCGCTGAGCCAAACCGGCCAGGGCCCAACATATTTCTTAAGATAAAAAAGCAAAAAGTGTCCTGGCCAGTTTTGCTCAGTGGTTAGAGCGTCCCGGGTTCGCTTCCCACTAAGGGCATGTACCTTGGTTGCAGTTTGTCCCCAGCCCTGGTTGGGGTCGTGTGGATGGCAACCACTCAATGTGCCTCTCTCACATCAATGTTTCTCTCTCTCTCTTCCTCCCTTTCTCCCTCCTACTCTATCTGAAGATAAATGCAAAAATGTCCTCAGGTGAAAATAAAAAATTTTAAAAAAGGAAAAGAACTAATGATGCATAGAAACTTAACTACTTTATATAACTCTGCTAATATAAATTTGTCAACCTGCCTGAGGTGGGTTGAGTATATAGGAAAATAAATATTACCAACTTAATATAGGAAGAGATTTTTAAACACTTAAACATTTGAGCCAATATGGTAGCGGGCAGGACCGGAGTGAGGGTGAGAGTGTGAGTGGATGAGTGTGAGAGAGAGAGAGAGCGAGCGTGCATGGGTGTAAGTGTGGGTGGGCATCTGCCTGTCAGTGGGGGAACCCAGGGCAGGCTGTTTGGGTGCTCTGGGAAAAGGGAAATGCTGGCCTCAGAAGCACACTTGTTGGCCAGGCACTTCTCCCTACTCCAGATCAGAGAGCACGCCATTTTAGAGGATCCGTAGGGTCCTCCTTGGAGGAGACTTCAAGGAATAGGCAGAGACCCAGTGCCTGGAGGCCACAGACAGGCATGCCCAGCTCTACCGCCTCTCTCCAGGCAGCAGAGGGCCGCCACTTCCATGGGACCCACCAGCAGCAGAGAGCCCTACCATCCCTGCGGGACCCTCCAGCAGCAGAGGGCCACCAGCCCCATCGCAGCCGTGACCTACCAGCACTGCAGGACCCTCCTGCAGCTGAGAGCTTCCATCCACTGGCCCCACCATAGCAAAGAGCTGCTGGCCCTGTTGTCGCCACCACCGCCATCAACAAAAGCCGCCAGACCTGCCACAGCAGCTGCAGCCTTGCCATGAGCTGCTGGCCCTGCCACTGCTGCCACCACCACTAAGAGCCACTAACCCCCACTAAACAACTGGACTGGAACCAAGATCTGGCATGCACAACCCACCATGGCCTAATGCCCCTAGACACACTGACTAGCTCTGGTGACCCAGCCCAATCCTCAGTGGGGGGCATGCAAGAGACGGCCAATCAATGTTCTCTCTCATCAATGTTTCTATCTCTTTCTCCCTCTCCCTTCTTTCTCTAAAATCAATTTAAAAAAAAATTTTTTTTTTAAGAAAGAGAAACTAAAAAAAAAAATCCCATTTACCATTACAACAAAAAAATTAAGATACCCTGGAATAAACTTAACCAAGGAGGTAAAAAACCTGTTCTCAGAAAACTACAAAACAGCCCTGGCTGGTTTGACTCAGCAGTTAGAGCGATGGCCCACAGACCAATGAGTCTCAGGTTTGATTCTGGTCAAGGGCATATACCTCAGTTGCAGTTCATCCCCGGCCCTGGTCAGGTCACGGGGCGGGGGGGGGGGGGCAGCCAATCAATGTGTCTGTCTCACATCGATGTTTCTCTCTCTCCTCTCTCTCTCTTCCTCCCATTCTATCTGATGATAAATAGAAAAATATCCTCAGGTAAATATATATATATAAAAACAAACAAACAAAAAAAAAAACAAAGAAAGAAAAATACAGGACATTTAAAAAAGGAATAGAGGACGATATAAACAAGTGGAAGCATATACCATGTTCATGGATTGGAAAAACCAACATCATTAAAATGTCCATACTACCCAAAGCAATCTATAGAGTCAATGTAATCCCTATTAAAATACCAATGGCATATTTCACAGATCTAGACCAAAAACTCCAAAAGTTAATATGGAATCAAAAAAGACCCCAAATAGCCACAGCAATCTTGAAATAGAAGAGCAAAGTTGGAGGGATCACAATACCAGATATCATGTTATACTACAAAGCCATTGTAATCAAAATAGCCTGGTACTGGCACAGGAACAGGCATATAGATCAATGAAACAGAACAGAGAACCCAGAAATTGACTCAGGACATTATATTCTATTAATATTTGACAGTGGAGGCAAGAGCATACAATGGAGTCAAGACAGTCTCTTCAATAAATAGTGTTGGGAAAATTGGACAGGTACATGAAAAAAAAAAATGAAACTAGACCACCAAGTTACACCATACACAATAAGCTCAAAATGGATAAAATACTTTAATGTAAGTCATGAAACCATAAAAATCCTAGAAGAAAATGTGCATCAGCAAAATCTCAGACATCACATGTAGCAGAATTTTTTCCAACACATCTCCTAGGGAAAGAGAAACAAAAGAAAAAAGTAAGGCCTGGCTGGTGTGGCTCAGTGGACTGAGGATAGTCCCATGGACAGGTCCTGGTTCAATTCCCAGACAGGGCCCATGCCCAGGATGTGGGCTCCATCCTCAGTAGGGGGCGTGCAAGAGGCAGCCGATCAATGTTTCTCTCTCACATCGATATTTCTCTCTCTCTCCCTTCCTCTCTCTCTAAAAATCAATAAAAATATTTTTAAAAGAAAAAATTAATAAATGAGACTACATCAAACTAAAAAGTTTCTCCACAGCAAAAGAAACCAGCATCACCTGGCCGTTGTTGCTCAGTGGTTGAGCATCAACCCATGCACCAAGAGGTTGCCGGTTCGATTCAGGGCACATGCCCAGATTGTGGCCCAAATCCCCAGTAGAGGGCATGCAGGAGGCAGCCAATCGATGTTCTCTCTCATCAATGTTTCTATCTCTCTCTCCCTCTCCCTACCTCTCTCTCTCTCTAAAACCAAAAAAAAAATAATTTAACAAATAAAAAAAAGAAGCCAGCATCAAAATGAAAAGGGAACCCACTGTATGGGAGAACATATTTGCCAATGATACATGGATAAGGGGTTAATTTCCATAATATATAAAGTACTCATACAACGCAACAAAAGGAAGACAAACAATCCAATTAAAAATGGGCAACGGACCTGAGTAGACATTTCTCCAAAGAGAATATGTAAATAGCCAAGAGACCAATGAAAAAATTCTCAATGTCACTAATCATCAGAGAGAAGCGAATTAAAATGACTAAGTGTATTACCTCACACCTGTCAGAATGACTACCATCAACAAATCATCAAACAACAAGTGCTGGAGAGGATGTAGAGAAAAGGGGACGCTAATACACTGCTGGTGGGAATGCAGACTGCTGCAGACACTATGGAAAACAATATGATGTTTCCTCAAAAACATGAAAATGGAACTGCCATTTGACCCAGTAATCCCACTTCTAGGAATATATCCTAAGAATACTGAAACACCAATCAGAAATAATATATGTGCTCCTGGGCCCATAGCAGCACTATTTACAATTGCTAAGGTCTGGAAGCAGCCCAAGTGTCCATTAGTAGATGAGTGGTTTAAAAAGCTGTAGTACATTTACACAATGGAATACTACGCAGCTGCAAAAAAGAAAGACCTCTTACCCTTTGAGACAGCATGGAGGGACCTGGAGAGTATTATGCTAAGTGAAATAAGCCAGTTAGAGAAAGATAAACATCACATGATCAAACTTATTTGTGGAATATAATGAAAAAATAAGCTGACGAACAAAATAGGTCCAGAGATATGGAAGTAGGGAACAGACTGACAAACCTCAGAGGGAAGGGGTGGTGAGGGAAGAGATAAACCATATATGCATAGAAGTTCTTTGGTTTATCTCATCCTGCCTTCCCTCCCCGCTTCCCCTCAAGGTTCATCAGTCTAACAACCAATTGATTGGTACTTCTTTTTTTTTTTTAATCCTCACCCGAGGACATTTTTCCATCTTTTGTTCAGATAGAGTGGGAGGGAGAGAGAGGAAGAGAGAGCGAGAGAGAGAGAGAGAAACATCAATGTGAAAGGGACACATCGAATGGCTGCCACCCGCATGACCAACCAGGGTCGGGGACAAACTGCAACCAAGGTACATGCCCTTAGTGGGAACTGAACCCAGGTCTCTCTGGACCACAGGTCGATGCTCTAACTGCTGAGCCAAACTGGCCAGGGCTGATTGGTACTTCTTAATTCCTTCCTCTTCTTCACCCATCCCCCGAGCCCCCTCCCATTTGGCAAGCAACAAAAAGTTCTCTGTATCAATGAATCTGTTTCTGTTTTGCTTGCTCATTTTGTGTGTAGATTCAGTTGTTGACAGACATATATTTATTGCCATTTTATTGTTCATATTTTTGTTCTTCTTCAAGAAGACCCATCAACATTTCATATGATACTGATTTGGTGGTGATGAACTCCTTTAGCTTTCTCTTGTCTAGGACACTCTTTATATGTCCATTGATTCTAACTGATAGCTTTGCAGGATAGAGTAATCTTGGTTGTAGGTCATTGCTTTTCATCACTTTGAATATCTCTTGCCACTCCTTTCTGGCCTGCAAAATTTCTTTTGAGAAATTGGCTGACGGTATTATGGGAGCTTCTTTGTAGGTAACAAACCACTCTCTTGCTGCTTTTAAGATTCTCTTTGTTTTTGTTTTTTATCCTTACCCGAGGACATTTTTCCATTTTTTATTCAGACAGAGCAGGAGGGAGAGAGAGGAAGAGAGAGAGAGAGAAACATCGATGTGAAAGGTACACATCGAGTGACTGCCACCCGCACAACCCAACCAGGGCCGGGGACAAACTGCAACTGAAGTACATGCCCTTAGCGGAAACTGAACCCGGGTCTCTCTGGACCACAGGCCGACGCTCTAACCACTGAGCAAAACTGGCCAGGGCCTCTCTTTGTTTTTAACCTTTGGCATTTTGATGATGATGTGTCTCGGTGTGGACCTCTTTGGGTTCATCTTGTGTGGAACTCTCTTTGCTTCCTGGACTTGAATGTCTGTTTCCTTCATCAAGTTAGGGAAGTTTTCTGTCATTTTTTTTTTTTCAAGTAGGTTTTCAATTTCTTGCTCTCTCTTCTTTTCTGGCACCCTCATGATGCAAATGTTGGTACACTTGAAGTTGTCCTAGAGGCTCCTTACACTATCCTCATTTTTTTGCATTCTTTTTTTTTTTTCCTGTTCTGATTGGGTGTTGTTTGCTTCCTTATATTCCAAATTGATGGTTTGCATCTTAGTTTCACCTACTCTATTATTGATTCCCTGTAAATTATTCTTTATTTCAGTAAGTGCATCCTTCATTTCTGATTGGTCTTTCTTTTTTTTTACATTAATATTCCTATAGAGCAGGAGGGAGAGAGGGGGAGAGAGAGAGAGAGAGAGAGAGAGAGAGAGAGAGATTAATTCGTTGCCACCCACAACCCCCAGCTGGGGCCAGGGAGGAACTGCAACTGAGGCCGGAATTGAACGTGGGACTCCTTGGTTAGCAGGTGATGCTCTTACCACTAAGCCATACTGGCCAAGGCCTAACTGGTCCTTTTTTATGTTGTTGATGTTCTCATTAATTTCCCTGGAGTTCTCCTTAAGTTCCTTGAAGTTCTCACTAAGTTTCTTGAGCATCCTTGTAACCAGTGTTTTGAATTCAGCATCTCATTGATTGCTTACCTCCATTTTGTTTAGTTCTTTTCCTGGAATTTTGTTCTGTTCTTTCATTTTGGGACATGTTTCTTTGTCTCCTCATTTTGGCTGCCTCCCTGTATTTGTTTCTATATATTAGGTAGAGTTGCTATGTCTCCTAGGCTTCATAGGGTGGCCTATTATAGTAGGTGTCCTGTAGGGTCTAGTGGCACAGCCTCCCTGATCACCCCAGCTGGGCCCTCAAGGTGCACCCCTAGAGTGGACTGTTCACCCTTCTGTTGTAATCAAGTCTTGACTGCTGTTGGTATGTCAATGGGAGGGATTTACTCAGGCTGATCAGCTGCAAGGACTGGTTGTGCCCACTGACCACTGACCTCTGACTACCTTGAAGGATCAGCTGTGCAGGGCCTACCACACAGAACAAGACTTACTTCATCAGGGCTCTAGTACCCACTGAATCCACTCCTTGAGTGTGCCGCTTGTGGAGGTGGTTGTGTAGTGGTGCTTCAATGTGGTCTAAAGCTGTCTACTGGGTGTGCTGGCTCTGAGGCAAGGTCAGCCTCTATCTGTGTTCTACCTGGGACCACCAGGCATAAGCTACAAAGAGATCTACAGATGCTGCTTCTTTTACTGGTCTGGGAGGTGCACAGTCAACGCCAAGCTGTGAATCAAGGCTGGCTGCTTCTAGTGCCTGACCTGGGCCAGCTAGCTAGTGGTACGGGGCTTGCTGAGGCCACTTGCTGTTTATTTGAGAGAATTTAGGAAAATCTGAAACAAGAGCCAAGATAGGCCAATCCTATGGTAGAACCTCTGGAAACAGCTTGGGTGGGCCTGAAAGTTGGGTGGGGCAGGGCCTCTGGGAATCACCAGGGCAGGGAAAACAGTGTGAGCCAGGTTGCCGGAGTCCCAGATATGGCACACATCTGACTGCCCTGTGGGGGAAGGGCTCACCAAAGAAACAATGGCCTCCACCAGCACGTCTGTCCAGGAAAAAACTGCCTCTTCAGCTCTCACCCCAATGCCAAACAACTCAGTCCTTGTTGGTATGTCTCTGGTGCCTTTCAAGCTGCCTCCCCCATGCTGGAGCCTGGAGGGTGTGAGTCTTAGTAAGTCTGTGTATGGGCCCTTTAAGAGGAACTGCCTGGGATTCCAGAAGCCTCGGCCTCCCTCAACTTCAATTCCCACTGGATTTTATAGCCAGAAGTTATGGAGGCTTATCTTCATAGATAAGTCTGGGATGGAACTGGAGCTGAGATGCCTGATGCGGGTTGGGGACCCCTTGCTCCTCAGGGAGGACCTTCACAGCTGAGGTGTCCCTCCTGATTTTTATCCACCACACGTGGGTGTGGGAACAGCCCTTCCAAGCTTCTGCTCCTCCTACCTCAATGTGGCTTCTTCTTTAATTTCTTTAATTTTGTAGTTGTAGAACTTCCATTCAGCTCAATTTCAGGCAGTTCTGAATGATGGTTGTTCTTTAGTTTAGCTGTATTTTTGATGTGGTTGTGGGAGGAGGTGAGTACTACATTTACCTACACTGCCATCTTGACCAGAAATTTCACCTACAATGTTTCTGCTGAACAATTAACTGATAGTGTTATGGGAGCTCCCTTTTACATAACCAATATTTTTTTCTTGTTGCTTTCAAGAGTCTCTCTTTGTTTTTAACCTTTGGCATTTTAATTATGATGTGTCTTGGGATGGGCCTCATTTGGTTCACCTTGTTTGGGAGTCTGTGCTCCCTGGACTTGTATGCCTATGTTCTTTGCCAGGTGAGGGAAATTTTCAGTCATAATTTCTTCAAATAGATTTTTAATCCCTTGGTTTCTCTTATTCTGACACCTCATATGTGAATGTTGGCACACTTGCGTTGTCCCAGAGTTCTCTTACACTATCCTCAAGTTTTTTTTACTTTTTTTTTTTTTTTTGCCATTCTGAGAGGGTGTTTTGTGCTACTTTGTGTTCCAGACTGCTGATTTAATCCTCTGTTTCATCAAGTCTACAGTTGTTTCCCTCTAATGTATTCTTTATTTCAGTTATTATATTCCTCATTTCTGACTGGTTCATTTTTTTATGGTTTCTACCTCTTCAGTGAAGCTCTCACTGAGTTCATCTATTCCTCTCCTATGTTATTTGAACATCCTTATAACCAGTATTCTAAACTCTGTATGTAGCAGATTGCTTCTTGTTTGCATTTTGTGTAGTCCTTTTTCTGGAGGTTTATTCTGTTCTTTCATTTGGAACATGTTTCTTTGTCTCCTCATTTTATCTGACTCACTTTGTGTTTGTTTCTAAGTATTAGGTAGACTTGCTATTGTCTCCCAGTCTTGACAGAGTGGCCTTGTGTAGTAGAGAGGCCCATTGGTGCAATCTCCCTGATCACTTGAGCCGGGTGCTCCAGTGGTGTCCCTTGTATGAGTTGTGTGTGCCCTCCTATTGTAGTCAAGACTTAATAGTTGTTGGCACATCAGTTGGTGGGATTGACCATCAGGCTGACTGACTGAGGGCTGGCCATGACTACAGCAGACAAACTATTGAGCAGGGGCTGACCCCATGGAGTGGGAGTCACTTTATCAGGGCTCTAGTCCCAGACAAGTCTACCCTTCAGGTGTGTCATTTGTGGAGTTGGTGGGGTGCTTCTCTGATGTGGTCTGAATCTGGCCACCAGTTGTGTTGGTTCTGGAGCATCTTGGGATGGACTTTGTTGGGAGCCAAGGTCATTTGTGCCAGGCTTTTGATCCCCTGGTAGGAGCTACAAAGTGATCTGTGGCCCTGGCCAGTTTGGCTCAGCGGTTAGAGCGTCGGCCTGCGGTCCGGAGAGACCCGGGTTCGGTTCCCGCTAAGGGCACGTACCTCGGTTGCAGTTTGTCCCTGTCCCTGGTTGGTCGTGCGGGTGGCAGCCACTCGATGTGTCCCTTCACGTCGATGTTTCTCTCTCTCTCTCTCCCTTCCTTTCTCTCCCTCCCACTCTATCTGTACAAAAAATGGAAAAATATCCTCTGGTGAGGATAAAAAAAAAAAAAGTGATCTGTGATTGGTTGCCACTTGATCTGGGCTTGGAGGTGCTTGGGAGAGGCAATACTGTGAGCTGAGGAGAGCTGCCACTAGTGCTTGGTTTGGAACATTTTGATGGGAACCATGATGTGAACTGTGGCCAGATGCCACTTGTGTCAGGCTTGTGGTCACTTAGCCATAGCTGTGTTCCAAGCCAACACTGGGCACAGCTTATGCCAGGCGTGGTGCCACCTGATGAAAGTTACAATGTAAGTTGAGACCAGTCACCACTTGTGCTGAGTTTGGAACTGCTTAGCAAGAGATAGAGGGCACACCGAGGCCAGCTGCTGCTTGTTTGGGGTTTATGGACCTTTGAGAGATTTTAGAAAAGTCTGAAGCTCTGCAGCTTGAGCTGAGGCGGGCTGCTTATATGGAAAAGCCACTGGAAGTAGCTCATGCCTGGCACATGAGTTGGGTGGGGCTGGGTCTCAGGAAATAACCAGGGTGGGGCCAGGTTAATGGAAAACTCATATTTGATGCCTGCCTGCAACTGTAAGCTGGGTGGGGAGAGGGGTCAACAAAGGAACAATGGCACCTGCCAGAGTTTCCATCCTAAGAGAACTGTCCTGGATCCCTGCCCCTCCAGCCCTTACCCTGAAGCTAATCAATTCAGTTCCTCCCTATATATCCCTGGTGCTTTCAAGCTCCTACCCGTTCCATGGAGCTTAGAGAGAATAAGTTTGTGATGGTGAGTCCTTGTGTGGGCCTCTCAAGAGGAATGCCTGGGACTCCAGAAGACCTCTGTCTCACTCTGATTGCAATCCCTGCTCATTCTCACAGCCAAATATTATGGGGACTCCTCTTCCCAGCACTGGTACCCTGGGCTGGGGAGTTGGGTATGGGGCTGGAACCCCTCGCTCCTTACTGGGGACCTCCACAGCCAAGATATCCCTCCTGATCCTTATTCACCATGTGGGACCTGGCCAATCCATGTCCCTGCCCCTCTTGTCATGGCTACTGGTCTTGTCATGGCTTCTTAGTTATAGGATTTCTGTTAAGCTACTCCTCAGGTGGTTCTCAATGATGGCTGCTCTTTAATTTAGTTGTGACTTTGATGTGGTCATGGGAGTAGGTGAGCATAGCATTTACCTACTCCACCATATTGACTGGAAGATCTGCAGTATCTTTTGCAGGTATAAACAAGCTGGTTCTAAAATCCATATGAAATGGCAAATGGACTAGAATAGTCAAAATCATTTTGAAAAAAAAACCAAAACAAAACTAGAGGACTCCTTTTGTTTCAAGAGTTACTAAAACCACACTAAATCAAGACAATATGGTATTACTAAAGCATAAGCAGGCAAACTGGCCCATGGGCCAAATCCACTACCCAATTTTCCATAGCCTATAAACTAAGAATTATTTTGAGCCCGGCCGGTGTGGCTCAGCAGTTGAGCATTGACCCATGCACCAAAAGGTTACCGGTTCGATTCCCAATAAGGGCACATGCCCAGGTTATGTGCTCGGTCCCCAGTGGGGGGTATGCAGGAGGTGGTCCATCGACGTTCTCTCTCATCAATGTTTCTATCTCTCTCTCCCTCTCACTTCCTCTCTCTCTAAAATCAATAAAGGAAAAATATTTCTTCTAAAAAAAGAATTATTTTGCCCTGGCCAGTTTGGCTGGCTCAGCGGTTAGAGAGCATCAGCCTGTGGTCTAGGGAGACCCGGGTTCAGTTCCCGCTAGGGGCACGTACCTCGATTGCAGTTTGTCCCCGGCCCTGGTTGGGTCATGCGGGTGGCAATCACTCAATGTGTCCCTTTCATGTCAATGTTTCTTTCTCTCTCCTTCCCACTCTATCTGAACAAAAATTTAAAAAATGTACTCAGGTGAGGATAAAAAATAAAAATAGAAATAAATAAATAAAAAGAATTATTTTGACAACTTTTAATGGTTGAAAGAATGTCATAACCACTATTACTGAACATTGAATAGTTTATGAAGTTAGCTTTTATATGCTTATGTGTGAAATACTGGGGTATGGTCATTCTGATGACAACCAATGCTGTTTGAATCACAAGCAATAGCAAGCTGCTTTAGCACTTCCCATGCTGTCAAAGAACAAAACAAGGAGTGAAATCTCTATTTCCACACAAATTTTCAGGAGATATCTCTTCCAAGCTCAAACTATTGTTCCAGCAGCATTTTTTTTCAGACCTTGATTTAAGTGCAAAGAAAATTTTTATATTTCAAAATCCATTAGTTGTGCAATTGAGGAGCCTTCACATAACCTTCAATTGGATATGATTAATCTGTAATATAATGACTTGTTAAAAGGCAAATATCAAGAGCATAATGTAACAGAATTCTGTCAATGCTTTTCAAGTCATAAATGCACTCAATCAATATCATATCTTCATGGTGAAATACACAAAATCTTGTTACAGATCAGAATTAACAGTTGAACATTTACAATCAATTTTGATGTTAGGAAATACTTTGAACTCCAGCTAATCAATATGTTGTCCCACAAAAAAATAACTCCATTTTTCTTATTAGTAGATATGTAGTACAAAAAAATTGTACCCAAGCCCAGCCAGTGAGGCTCAGTGGATTGAGCATTGTCCCAAGGACTGAGAGGTACTGGTTGGATTCCCTGTCTGGGGCACATGCCCGGGTTGCGGGCTCGATTCCCAGTTTGGGGCATGCAAGAGGCAGCCAATCAATGTTTCTATTTCTCTCTCCTTTCCTCTCTCTCTAAAAAATCAATAAAAGCATATTTTTAAGATATTTAAAACACTGTTCTCAATTATTATATTGAATTTCACTAATAAAAATTCTGTAAAAACTTACTTTGTCTCTTATATAACAAGCATCTATGATATACTCAATTTTGCCTGTTGACATGCAAAACCTAAAATTTTGTTATCTGGCCCTTTACAGAAAACCCTGGGCTAAAATTAGATCAAAAATACACAAATCAATGGAGCAGAAAAGAGAATACAGAAATAGACCTACACAAATATAGTCAATTTTTGACAAAGGTGCAAATGAATGGAAAAAGAATATTCTTTTTAACAAATGGTGGTGGAACAATTTGAATCCATATATGGTAAAAAAAAAAAAAAAAAAAAAAGACCAACTTTGACCTATATCTCAATCCATTAACTGAAATTAATTAAAAAGAGTATAGACCTAAATGCAAAATCTAGAACTATAAAATTTCTAGAAAAAAATGGGAGAACATCTCTGTGACCTTGGTTAAATTAAAGATTTCTTAGCTATGCCATCAAAAGCATTAAAGAAAAATTTACAACGTAGACTTCATCAAAATTAAAAACTTTTTGTCTGCTAAAGACTATTAATAGAATAAAAAGACAACCCACAGACTGGGAGAAAATACATGCAAATCTCCATCTGACAAAGGAGCTGAATCCAGATATATAAAACTCTCAAAAGTCAAAGCAAGAAAACAACCCAACTTTTGTTAATGGACAAAAAAAAAAAAATGAAGATGCTTCACCAAAAAGAATACATGAGTGGCAAATAAGACTATGAAAAGATGCTTGCCCTGACTGGTTTGGCTCAGCGGTTAGAGTGTCAGCCTGCAGTCCAGAGACACCCGGGTTCAGTTCCCGCTAAGGGCACGTACTTCGGTTGCAGTTTGTCCCCAGCCCTGGTTGGTCGTGCAGGTAGCAGCCACTCAATGTGTCCATTTCACGTTGATGTTTCTCTCTCTCTCTCCCTCCCTCCCACTCTATCTGAACAAAAAATGGGGGGAAAAAATGTCCTCAAGTGAGGACAAAAAAAAAAAAAAGAAAGAAAGAAAAGATGCTCAACATCATTATTCATTAGAAAAATGCAAATTTAAACCACAATAAAATACTACATAGCTACTAGAATGACTACTTTTTTTTAAGTACTGACAAAGATACACAGCAACTGAAACTGTAATATATTTCCAGTAACAAGGCAAAATGGTACAGCCACTTAGGAAAATATTTTGGCAGTTTCTTGTAAGGCTAAACATATACTTCCATACCATCAAACAACCCCATTCCTAAATTTTTACTCAAGAAAAATAAAAATTACCTGGCCAGTGAGGTTCAGTGAATTGAGCATTGTCCCATGGACTGAGAGGTCCCAGTTCAATTCCCGGTCATCATACATGCTCAAGTTTAGGGCTCGATCCCCGGTGAGGGGCATGCAGGAGGCAGCCGATCAATGCTTCTCTCTCACATTGATGTTTCTAGCTGTCTCTCCCTTTCTCTCTCTTTTTTTTTTTATCCTCACCTGAGGACATTTTTCCATTTTTTGTTCAGATAGAGTGGGAAGGAGAGAGGAAGAGAGAGAGAGAGAGAAACATCGATGTGAAAGGGACACATCGAGTGGCTGCCACCCGCACGACCAACCAGGGACAGGGAAAAACTGCAACTGAGGTACGTGCCCTTAGCGGGAACCGAACCCGGGTCTCTCTGGACCGCAGGCCGACACTCTAACCTCTGAGCCAAATTGGCCAGGGTTCTCTCCCTTCCTCTCTTTAAAAAATAAAAATAAAATAAAAACATATTTTTTTAAAAATAGAAAATGAAAACTTTTATTTTCAAATGTAAAAAATTTTATTTTTACACAAGAACCTATACACAAATCATTATAGAAGGCTTTCCTCATAATCTTCCCTAAACTGGAAACGGGGCCCTTTGCTAAATGCCAAGCACTTTTCTTAGTATTTTGTTTTGATGCATCAAACCTCACAACCATCCTATGAAGTAGATACTATATGATCCCTATTTTACACAAGGAAACCAAGGCACAGAATGGTTAAGTAAGACATTAAGATTTGAGATTCAATTTAAGGCTGTGTGGTCAGATTCAATAATGGGCTTTAACCACTACAATATAATGCCTCTCAATCACTGAATGAAGGAGTAAGTATACAGCCATTGGTCTAGAATTTATCTCCCAATTATAACATTGTTCCTATGGAAACAATCAGAGAAGCCCTATTCTAAAACTCTGCATTGAATGCCAGCAGCTAGGACACTTTGGTACAAAACAAACAAACAAACAAAGTGTATTGGGATATACAGATAGATAGCATTTGTGTCCCTGCAAAAGAAATAGAAGCTGACATACTGATTTCATTTAAAAAGGATAGTGTGGATATGTATAGATCTATAAATGTCACCAACTATTGTAATGACTGGCTTTACTGCCTTTTGTAAAGCCATTAAGATTTATGTGTCACCATCCACTTTAACTTTTGCGATCAATCTTGAGAAACGTCTTAGCCATGGTAACCCCAAGGAGTATGCCATGTAATTTCTCAGCATATATTGGTATATGAATGTGAGTAATTTACATAACAGAGAGGGTTAAAGAGCCCAGGAACCTGAACACCTGAGTTCTAGTCTCAACTCTAATGTGTGACTTTGAACAAAGGCCCAGACCTTTATCTGGGCCTCCCACATGGAGGGAAAAGACTAGATAGAGCCTCTAGATTCGGCTTCTTTTTTTCACTAGTGACCCTGAGCAGAAATTTGATTAAATTTTCAGTGATTGTTGAGAAACATCAAAAGTGTCCAGCCCACTGTGGGCAGTTGTTTTTGAACAGAGGTCCAGAATCTGAACTCTTTGCACATAATAATCTTGCTTTGTCAATGACCTTCACACACCCCAATCATGATTCTGATAATTAATAATAATTACAATAGCAGGCACTCTGACATGATTAAGAACAAAGATATAAAATTATTACTCTTTGCAATTGTGTGTCTTGATCTGTGTGGTTATTCTTCTTCTAGTATCCCCACCCTCACCTTCAATCTAGGGGAAAGTCTGAGTCAGTCAGCTCTGGATTTGGGTAGACAGAACCAGGAAAGGGCTGGAAAATAACTGCAAAGTGTAACCAGTCTAAATTGGAAGTGGCAAGGTTTGGTTCTTGAAAGAAAAAAGACTGAGTAAGGACAAGGCAGAGAGAAGACAAGGACCAGTCAGCCAGGTTCATAGAGTTTTCTGGTAGACACTTGGTTGGAAAGAGGGGGTGCAGTGTGTGAGGACTGATGGGGAGAGATGGTTTTTAAGATGTTTACAACACAATAATAGCCACTCCTCTACTCATCTTGTAATTGCATTCAATTATGTGCGGGGTATTTTTTTTTTTTTTTTTGTATACTCATTATAAAGACCAGGCTATGTAAGTTTCTAGTTGTACTCACATTATACCACTATTTATTTGGCATTTATGTGCCAGGCATTGTAATAAGCACTTATGCATTTTCTCATTTAACCCTAAAAAAATACCTTTGAGTTTGGTATTATTATTTTAATTTTAGGGATAGGAAATTAAGGTTCAGAAAGGTAAAATGATATGTCTACTAATTAAGGAGTCAGATTAAGATTTAAGACCGGGTCTTTGTGACTTTTTCATTCAACAAATATTTACCAAGTGCCTCCTCTGTGCCAGGCATTCTAACACCCCGCTATGTAGCCATAAACTAGACAAAATACCTTTCCTCACGGAAACCACCTTCTGGTAAGGGAGATAGAGGGGGAAAAAGCAAACAAATAAGTGAATACCACTTCAGATAATGAAAGGTGCTATGAAGAAAATCAAATGGGGCATGGAGACGCTTAATCACTAATCCATAAGGAGTGTTTGGGTGGCAGAAGAAGAAACCTCCCGACTTGGGTCATTACTTTACGGTTCAATCAGTCGCATCTGATCCTGAGGCTGGGAGCAGGAACAGGAGCTGGCCTGGTCGGCAGGCGGCGCCCCAAGTGCTGCCGGCCAACTGTGGCCCAGCGACCGCTGACAAGAACTGCCAGAGCGGGGACAGCAGAGCAGCCCACCTGTGGGTGTGCCTCGGACCGCTGGAGGATCCTCGGAGTCCTCGAATTGCTGGAGACCAAGACACTAGTGGGCCAGGCCGCGATGACTGTTGGCCCCGCGCCGTTCACACTCCAGCCCAGGCCACCCTCACCTGGCCCCACCCCTGCCACGAGAATCCTCCAACCCCAGCTGACCCCAACCAGGCCTCGGAACCCTCTCAGCCCCAGGTGACCTTGCCCTTGTCCAGCGACTCTTCCTGCACAGGTGATCCCTGTCCCTGCCTCGGGACCCTATTGTTCCCAACTAACTCCGACCTGACCTCGCTCCCCTTCGGTCCAACCCGACCCATGACCCTCCTGCCCAAGTGACCCTTATCCAGCTTCAGACCCTCCTCACCCAAGGTGATCCCAATTTGGTCTTGGAAGCCTCCAGTCCGAGGTGGCCCTGACTCTAACCTGTGACTCTCCTGCCTGAAGTGATTCAGACCCGATCTCGAGACCCCTGTCTTCCCCGTCCTTTTGAACTGCGCCCGGTCACCGTGGTCACAACCCGGGATGCCCAGCCTTCCTGCCCACCCCTACGGCTGTATTACAGAAAGTTCCTGGCCTTGTCCGCCCCCGCAGCCATCAGCACCAGGGCGGACCGGGTCCCCGACACAAAAGACCAGCTGCCCACCAGGGGTGAGGCCGAGCAAGAGGTCTGCACCCTCTCCGTGAGGAGAAGGGGCACGGCACCCAATAAAAGACAGTGCTAGAGGGGAAATGGAAGGAGGCCAACGAAGGTCAAGTTTCATGTGATGACTACTTTAGAGGCTTCGCTGCGCCTACGGACAGCACGATTCGGCTCAGGAGAGTGCGAAACCTCCCCCGGTCCCTGTGTCGCGCGCCCCCTGCTGGCCATGGCCCTTTGCGCAAGCCGGACACTGCGCAGGCGCGGGTGGGGCGGGGCGCCCTGGGGCAGGAGGGGCACCCGCAGGGGCCGCCCAAAGCGCACGCGCGAGCCGGCCGGCGCGCCCCCTGCAGGATCCTAAGCGTCTAGGTCGGTCAGCCTGTAGCGGGTCGCAGGCGCCCCCTCCCCGTCGTGGCGGCCTAGCATCTGTCAGCACTGGCTGCCTCCGCGAAGTCGGGGGCTGAAGGAGTGGACCCCGCAAGAGGGCAGAGCGCTGGCCGCAACATCCCCGGTGCCAAGGATCGGTGAGTGCCCTCAGGACCCGCCTCTTGCGCGCGGCTGCGGGGCCGCTCCCGGCCCACGGCCCCCGGCCAGCTCCCAGCCCCTGCCGACCTGTCCCGGACCCCCGCCACCCTGCACCGCCCCGGCTCTGCTCGCGCCCTCCCGCACCAGCCCAGCAGGTGCATCTCGCCGCAGCGCCAGGCCACCCTGACTAAGGCTTCCCCAGCGCTCGAACCTCTCTGGGCGTGTCCCCATATCTGCAGGCAGGTCGCTGAAGCCGCCCGCCCTCGGAGAAACTTAAACCTTCCCGGAGATATAATCGCTGCTGCGGAATCCTTTGTGCCCAGCCAAGATAAGACCTTCCGGCATTCATCCAGCAGGCACTCTGAACACCTACCTGCCTGCTAGAGCCCTGCTGCGTCCCAGGCTGGGAAGCTGAGGCAGGGCCTCCAAGAATGCTGCTGGCTCATCTCTCTGTACAGAGTCCCAATGTGGGTGGGAATCCTTCCCCATGCTGGAGTCCGTCTTGCTCCCAACCCCTCAGTCCTAGAACGAGGGTCCAATGAGGATCCAGGGGTCCACTGTTAGTGGTGGAAGTTGTATGGGGGACAGCAGGAAGGGAACTCCTAGTCTAGGTGGAAAGGCCTACAGCAACACTAAGTACAACCTTCTGGTGTCCATGGTCAGTCTGGATTTGGTATGAATTTGTGTTTACGCGGTTATCTGCTCTCACACAGTGCACTATAAACTTAATGAGGGCAGGACCTGTCTCCTGCAGGAGGGTTTAGGGCAGGTGTATATTTGGTACATGAATGCATGCTCTCTCCTCACTTCCTCGACGTGATTTAATTAAAGCTGTTGCCTTATAAGATTATTTCTGTTTGTTTGCCCCTTTGCCTCCCGAACTATGGAACTGTGAGCTCCCCCAAGGCACAGATTGGATTTTGTCTGGGCTTGCACTCCCAGCATATAGCCAATGCTTGGCACATGACAGGCCTGGCGACTCAGGCAAGGCGCAAGTGAAGGAGTTATGCTTTTTTCTCCTGCGCAAGTATATCTTTTGATTCAGTACATTTTGAAGCTGCCTTTTGTAAACTTGAAAGTATGAAGGCTTTAGAAAGTTTACATCATGGAAAATGTGAGAGAAAGGGAAAATAGGTTAAAATGGATGCCCTGAGAATCTTGTCCCTCCTTTTTTAACTTCTTAGAGATTTTTTTTTTAATTGAACACTTGCTTATTATATCTCACAAACAGAATGGCATCATTCCCTCTCTAAGGTGATCTACCACCATTCTGATGTGACAGCCTTTTGGAACAAGAGAGGGTAGCTCAAGTTGTTTTTTAAAAAGATGCTAGCCTTCCATAGTGCATGTACCAGGCAGTCTCATAGGAAGCTATTTGACTTAATCTAAACTGGAAAGGCCCAGGTAATACTCCCTAGTTAAGTTTCTTCTCCAGACTTGCTTCTTGAGATGGCAGTAGACTCTTCTGCTATTAAGTCTGTTGAGGAGGGAAAGCATTCTAGAACTCTGGGAAGAATGATGGGCAAGGCTCTGTGAATGATTGAAAGATTTGCTGAACATGGTCCCTGCTCTTGGGGACCTTCGGATGAAGTTAAAGAGATTATTTATTCACAAGTAACTATGACATAAGACAGAACAAGGTAAGTGACACATGAGACATCCAGAAAAGCTACTAAAGGTGTCCAGAGGTGGAGGAGGGATGGCTTTCAACAAGAGCAGAAGGTCTCAACTCTGGCTGCATGTTAGAATCAAATGGGAAAGAGTCCCACGTCCAGAGCAGAGCCCAGAATCTCCAGGGATGGGCCTCAGACATCAGTTTTTGTCTTAAAGCATGCCCAGAAGATTCTGTTGTGCAGCCAAGATGAAGAACCCTTGAACCAGAATTATCAGTGGCTGCTTCACAGAGGTGCTAGGACTGGTTGAGAAATGATAGGTAGGACTTCAGAAGGTGGAGACAGACATAGTGGGTGATGTTACAAGCTGACAAAACCACAGAAGGCACAGACACTGGTGGGAAAATAAGGTATGTCAGTCCCTGTCCTGGGGGACTTGTGCAGTGTATGAATGACTCAGAGTTATTTGCACATTTGAAGAGATTTGGAGTCAGCAGGCAGGTGGGAACCTTTGTAAGAGCTGAGTAATGAGTTTGCTGCCTTGCTCCTTACAGAAGATCCATGGTTACCTTGCCCTGGGGATTCTCAGTTGCCCCATTACCTCACTAGAATGGGACTGAGGCCACAGCAGGGGGTAAAAAAGCAGATAGCAGCACAGATTTTGTAGAACTCTCTCCCAATAACCTCCTTTGGGCCACATCTTTGGCAAAAATATACCCTACCAACTCACACCAGTAGCTTTAGTGTAAACTCAGAGCCATGTGATCCTGAGGAGGTGGCTGCTCCTGACCCTGAACAAAGCTGGTGGTGGTGGTGGTGATGAGTGTGAGGTCAGCACACTAGGTCTCCACCTGACCCTCCCAATGCAAATGACCACAGCCTCAAACCCATCCTGGTAGGGTGTGGAGGAGGCTGCCTCAAGCCTTAGCCACTCCAGGACCACATGTGTAAATAAGTTGTCTAAAAACTATTTTTTGTGCACTTTCTTGTGTAAAAGAATTTGAGCATGTACCCCCATATATTTATTTATAAGTTATAGTATATACTACTGTCCTGCATATTATGGGCATAGAAATATACACAAATATATAACTTTTAAAGGGATAAGAGGCAAAGTGAACACGATTAAATTTTGTCAATATACTAATGGTACAACATATATTGTACCAACATACACTGTTTTTAAAAGAAAACCATGTGATTGAGTCTACATCTCACTTATAAAATGGTGAAATATTTGTCCCAGCATTTAAAGGTCTGGTTCTGTGTCCTGTTTATTTCAGTTCCTGGTTTTTGTAGTATGTGGTGTTCACAGGTAAATACAACACACCTCATGAAAACACAGACTGCACTATGAGTCCAGTACTTGTTTTTCTTTTACTTTTTTAACTAATGTATTTCTTTTTGTTACAGATGTTTCTCCTTTCCCCCCATTGACATCCTCTTCCCTGCTCCTGTCCCCTCCCCTCTTCACAGTATTCCTATCTGTGTTCATTGGTTATGCATATATGCATATACCAGTACTTGTTTTTCAATCCCACTTACTAGTCATGCAAGGGATCTTGAATTTGGGCTGATAAATGTTCATGGGCTATCAGGCAAGCTGGAAATCTGGTTCCCAAAGTTTTTGGTGTGCAGGTGTAGGTGTTTGTGAAATGGTACTCTTGCAGCATCCTTGGTAACACAATCATACAATTGTGGAAACATCTTCAAACATCCATTTTCATAAATGCTCTGTTCTTGGCACAGATTATTCGGAAAGGACATAACTCATGCATTGTCACCTTTTCCTTGAAGGGACTGATTTGAGTATGTTGGCTTGAAAGAAATAAGCAAGCTGACACACTGCTGCAGTCATTTGCCCTTGAAAAAAGGAAAGAAAAAGTATCCAGATTTTGAACTTTTCATGAAAAAAAAATGTGAATTTCCTCCTTAAGTTCTAAGTCACAAGATATCAATGAACCTCTGTGTCACAAAGATCTTCACAGGTATTCCTGAGTCACTATAAAGTATTATAATACTTTGGCTGTTTAAGAGTCTGGTTTTGGTTTTTTATTTTAATTGACTACAACCATGATATCTTGAAGCATGTAAACTCCAACATATCTGAGAGGCTTAAAGTACACTAGTGGGCAAGGGCCCACCATCACCCCCATGTCACAGAACCTCTCCTCCATCAGGATTCCATGGCTGCTGACACACACCCAACAAGGGTACCAGGGTCTGCCCATGTATTACATACATTAGTAAAGCCAATTTTTCTCATTTTTAAAGAAAAATACTGCCCTGGCCGATTTGGCTCAGCGGTTAGAGCATCGGCCTGCGGTCTGGAGAGACCCGGGTTCGGTTCCCGCTAAGGGCACATACTTCGGTTGCAGTTTGTCCCCGGCCCTGGTTGGTCATGCGGGTGGCAGCCACTCGATGTGTCCCTTCACGTCAATGTTTCTCTCTCTCTCTCCCTTCCTCTCTCTCCATCCCACTCTATCTGTACAAAAAAAAAAATGGAAAAGTGTCCTCGGGTGAGGATAAAAAAAAAAAAGAAAAATACTTATAAGTAAAATTTCTCACCATTCCATTACTCCAGCAGATCATCTTATCTTGCTCACCCCGCTTGGAGATTAATAGTGGGGTTCCCTGGTGGGGACCATACTCTATAAATGTGTCTGCTAGTTTCAGCTTGATTTTGACAGTGTTTATTGGTATTTGGACATTTCATCTGCAGAATCCATCGAATTAGACATTTTCACAAATTTACTGTGCACTCCGCCCCCAGAAAAAGATCACATACTGGGTAAAAGATTAAGCAAAACACAACACCCGCGAGCAGCATTACTGAATATTTTGACAACCCTCTACCTCCATGCCCCACCCCAACTCCCTTCTTGACATAGCATCCAAGCCCTTGTTGGCTTCCCTTTCTGGCTTATTCCCTGCCGTTCCCTCTTTACCACTCTGAACTACTTGCTGTTCCCCACACACCCTCTTTCAGTTCTCTGTGATCTAGTAATGTCTTCTCACCTCAACTTGAAACTTGAGACCAGTCTCTCATGTAACCTCCTCCTGGGAGCCTTCCCAGAGCTCTCTCAAACACACACACACACCAAATTCAGTCTTCTCCAGAATCTTGTGATGCTTTTATTTGGCTTCAGTTTTAGCAATTACAGTACATGCAAACATTCATAGACTGAACCCCTTGGATTGAGAACACTGGGATTTTCATTTCCAAATCCTTTACATGATAAAAGTGCCCATTACACAGTGAGCACTTGGAAAATGTTTGTTGGATTAATAAACGCTTTTTTGTCTTGTGTATCCTAAAAGGCCACAGATTCTACCAGCAAACATTAACTAAGTACCTGTCATGCCTTCTTCAGTGTATGTACACGTAGACCTTTAATACTGCTGACTGTTATGGACTCCTGTGTTGATAAAGAAGAGCTTTCTGGTGTGGCTCAGTGGGTTAAACATTGCCCCATGGCCTGAGTGGTCCTAGTTTGATTCCTGGTCAGGGCACATGCCTGGGTTGTGGGCTCAATCCCCGGTTGCGGGGGAGAATGCAGGAGGCAGTCGATTGATGTTTCTCTCTTACATCAATGTTTCTCTCTCTCTCTCCCTTCCTCTCTAAAAAAATCAATAAACATATATTAAAAAAATAAAAAGAAGAAGAAGAAAGAAAGAAAAAGAAGTGCTTTCATAGCTGAGATGGATCCTCACCCACCTCAGTCCTCAGGAAAAATGCCAAGTCCTGGCCAGCACCACCAGCCAGGGCATCTCTATTCCACACCTGTGGTAAAGAAGGCAGAATTATGGTTGTCTGTTCTCTACCTGACATCAGGAGGTACACCTGTGGCTTTACTGAGACACCCCCTCCCCCCTGCCTCCTTTCCACCCATGCCTCCCTCCAGGCCTGTGCAGACTTAGGCTACCATGAAAGGAGATTTACTGAGCCTGGGATATGACAGGAAAATGTGACATAATGAGGTGTGTACCTTGTCTACTTCTGCTCTCTGGTCTTGAGGCTTGCTCAGAAGTGATCTCTCTTGAACACCATTCTGTTCCATATATGCAGAAATACAATCTTTTTTAGCATGGGCATATAGAAATTGGAGGATATATTTAAGCCCATAATGAAAAAAGAAAAACCTACAAATTTAAAAAGTGGAAGTGTCTGGACCCCTCAACATGCACTAAGAGTGCTGCTTAGCAGTGAGCCCTGAACAGCCATGGGTGCTCATGAACTGGCACAACCCACAGCTCTTTAATGAAAGCTACTGGAAAACCATTTTTAGAGGAATTCTATGTGCCATCAAGAGACTTCTCAGAAATTAGCAACCCACAGTATGCACTCACTCTGGACCAATTCAATTACTCACCTAAAAAGCAAATATTGAAATATTCAACAATTTGTGTAATGTTTAATATTTTAACAGTAAGCAAACAAGCCTTTTAGAAGAAAAAAAAAAGCTTTCCCTTCCCTTCCTGGCTCTGTCCCTGGAGGAGTGAAATGAGCCTCTGCAGAGGGAAGTTCTCAGACATGCTCTTGTGGGGCGGAGGTAGCAGCTTTGCAAGTGGCCAAGTGTTTGCTTTAGAGTAGAACCCACCTGGGCTGGTTCTGGATCAAGGCCACTTCCACTTCTGGGGACTCTCTATGCCACCAGGGTCAAGTGTTTTTAGGAACTTTAGCTTCCTTTCCTCGTGTACATTTGCTTTTGTAACCAGAAAGCTTTCTCGGTTTTGTAATTCCGGGAATCTCCTCCTTTACATTCTTGTTTGCTCAGACAGAATGGACACAAGTATAGCATTCAGTGAGACTTTGGATAAAGCCTGGCATGTGCAAAGCAATGAGCTAGGTGTTATGGGGAGACAGAAATAAATAAAATACTTACTAAGGTGGTGGGACTCAAGGGACATTTTTTTCTTTTAATTTCTAATGTTACGTTCTGAGAGCAATATATACAAATTTTATAAAGATGTTTACTGCTTTTAGGATACACAAAGATGTAGTGGTGTAGTGGTTAGAAACTGACCTAGGAGGTTCAGATCCTGACTCTATGGCTTTTTTGCTGTGTGATCCTGGGCCAGGGTTTTCCTCCTGGTTTTTTGGTCTATAAATGGGTGATGATACCAGAAGCCAGAGCTGGATTAGGAGGCTGTGTAAGTATAAAATATAAAAGCTTCTTATCTTTTAATGTACTAGAAGAGAACAAAGAGCCACCCCTGCAGTCTGGTCTCTGTTTTCCTAAATCCATTATTTCTTTGTTATTAGATCTGTTCTGTTTTAAGTAACATACTTGCAGTCTATTTTGCTCTTTGATTTTCTAACTTGGTGAGGGATCTCTTATGTTTATTTTTCAAATTGTTCTCTAGCACCCTCCATTTGCCCAAAGGTGCCAAAGAGTCATGCCAAAGAGCCCCAGGCCCCTCCTGCTGTCCCAAGAGGCGTCAGTGCTCCTGATCTCCAAGGTCACCCTGCCAGCCCCACCTCAGAGCCCTCTGCACAGGGCTGCCTCCTTTCCACCAGTCCTCCTGTAGCCCCAGAGGAAAACTACAGCCAGGAGCCTCTCCTCTCCCAGGACTCAGGTCAGTTCCTAGATTCTGCTGCACAGCCTCGTAAGAAGGTGGAGGGTCTGTTTTTCTGCCCTCCTACCACTACCACCCTCTCTCCCTCCAGGCCTAGAGAGACAGGATTAAGCTTGGTGATGTGTCCTTCCTTGAACAGACTTTTCCAGAAAAGGAAGTCCTCAACTTCTCTGACCAGAAGACCTCTGTGAACTGTGACCTTTTTTTACATTCCCCTTCTGAGATAGAAGAAGAAAGATCATTTTGGCCAGGCCAGATGACAGGCCCCTGCTGGAGGCTCGGTCTTCCCCTCTTAGTCTAACCCACTTGTAGAAACCTTTCGTAAACCACAGGCCTCCATGGATAGCATTAAATCACTGCTCTCTTATTACCTGTCTAAAACTGATTTTTAAGAGTTTTCCACCTTCTTAGTTTTAAAAGAATTGGGATAATTTATTATGTTGCCACTTAATAGCACTTGATACTATTTTAGCTTTAATTTCTTCACATTTTAATCATGTGGTTAACTGAAAGCCATGTTTTAAATTAATGAATAAGTAACTTCTTGCAATTGGGTTGTCTACAAATATACAAATATTTATTGACTACACTTTAAAGCATAAATTTTGAGTAACTACTATTAGATATGGACACATCTTTTCTAAAAAAAAACAAAAACAAAAAAAGGCAAGAGCTCACTTTGAAAACAGGGCTTTAATGGAAGTTATTTTCACCTGACTGGAGCCAAAAGTGAAACTAGCCATTTTAAAAAACAAACAAGCTCACTCTCCACACACTGGGTCTCAAGGCAGGTTCTTTGGGTAGTGGTGTTAGCTTGTGTTCACTAATGAATGATTAACTAGCCATTTATCTTAGTCTTCTGTATGATCTTAATCCACTTAATGAATGGTTTTGAGTTAGTATCAGCCTGAACATAGAGCCATATCACTGAACTTTAGAATTCTTCCTCTGTGAGTCACAGATGTTTCTCCCTACCTAAAGGACTGTGAGCTGTGAAGGGTTTCTCGCAATCCACCTGCATCCTCCGTGCGTGGACGGTGACCAGGAGTTCTCTGGGGCCTCCTCTCCTTTGCCATTCTTGCTGCCCACATTAGGTCTCAGCAGCCTGGTCTGCACTTCAGCCTCCATGCCTGCAGCTTCCAGAACGTGACCACCTCCTTCTCTAGCAGGTAAGCATCTAACGAACTCTGGGCTCAGTGTTTCTGCTTCTCACACCTGAAATCTAGTGAAATGTGTTTCCCTAAATTGAGAGATACCTTTCATATATATATATATATATAGAGAGAGAGAGAGAGAGAGAGAGAGAGAGAGAGATTGATTTTAGAAAGAGAAAGAGACATCAATTTGTTATTTCACATATTTATGCATTCATTGGTTGATTCTTGTACGTGCCCGGACCGGGAATCGAACCCGCAACCTTGGTGTATTGGGATGATGCTCTAACCAACTGAGCTACCCAGCCACAGCTGAGAGGCCTTTTTTTTTTTTTTTTTTTACTGAGAGAGGCCTTTTTAAACCTCCACTCTTGTTTTTGCTATCTCTTGTGTTTGATAATCTCTCAGCCAACTTTCCTAGTTTTATGTACTAGATTTAAATACAACATTCATAGTGACACAGGATAGATTTGCTTTGAAGGAAAATGACCATTTGTGGGAGGCTTACATACCAATGCTCAGTTAAAGCAGGAAATACTTGTCCTTAGGGTTCAAGGTGGGAAGGTGCACTCTATCATCCCACCCACGTGCCTGCCTACCTGTGTCCTACACCTGTGTCAACAAGACCAGTGAGGGTCCCCATACTAGGTGTTTCCTCCCCACTCCCTCCACAGCCCTCTCCAAGCTTAGAAATCACCCCCCACCCCCAAGCCAGCACACTTAGCTGAGTTTCCTTTTACTGGTTCTGTGTTGGTTGAGAGTGAAGCCAGTCAGGGAGAGGAATTCCATCAGCCTGAATATTTTGCTAAGAAATAGCACATTCATATGAACTACAGAGAACATCTGAATAGCTTTTATCAAATGATAAATACCCTCTAGCAGTCACATTGCATGTAAAAGCCTGTTGTTGAGCTTAAATTTCGGGAAGAAAGATGGTACAAAAGAAGGTGAGGAAAAACATGGAGAGAAGGTTATGTGTCCCAGGACTCAGTCTTCCCACTTTCCCCTGTGCTCCCCCAAACACAAAGCACATTTTCATGGCACACCCTAACTTTTTGTCTTTGGTCTGTAACTAGCGCTGAAGGTCCCTCCTGGTGAGAGGATGGCAGTGCTCAAGCAGCTGTCACTCCTGCTCTGGAAGAACTACACTTTGCAGGTATGTCCTACTCTTGGGTACATGGCAGGAAGAAGTGCGTGTCCATTGTGTGGCTCAGGGCATGAGTGAAGCTTGGAGGAGCGAGTATCCCCAGAGGAGGGGGATCTATGAGCCCACTCCTGTGCCTCTCAATCCATCAGCATGTGATTTCATTCCTCTTCCAGAAGCGGAAGGTTCTGGTGACGGCCCTGGAACTCCTCCTGCCCTTGCTGTTTTCCGGGATCCTGATTTGGCTTCGCTTGAAGATCCAGTCGGAGAATGTACCCAAAGCCACCATATACCCCAGCCAGTCAATCCGGGAGCTGCCCCTGTTCTTCAGCTTTCCTCCTCCAGGAGATGCCTGGGAGCTGGCCTACATCCCCTCCCAGAGTGACGCTGTGAAGACCATCACAGAGACAGCTAAAAGGGCGTTGGTGATCAACATGAAAGGTAAGTCCTGTGGGACCCTTCTCTCTGTGGGGTTCAAGGCCATTCTCCAGACCTAGCACCTCCTCTAGTTGGCCATGTCTCCAGGACAAATCCTCCAATTCCAACTCTGTGTCATGTCTTTCTTTTTTTTTTTTTTATCCTCACCCGAGGACATTTTTCCATTTTTTGTTCAGGTAGAGTGGGAGGGAGGGAGAGGAACAGAGAGAGAGAGAGAGAGAAACATCGATGTGAAAGGAACACATTGAGTGGCTGCCACCCGCACAACCGACCAGGGCCGGGGACAAACTGCAACCGAGGTACGCGCCCTTAGTGGGAACCGAACCCGGGTCTCTCAGGACCACAGGCCGACGCTCTAACCGCTGAACCAAACCGGCCAGGGCTGTCTTTTATTTTTTTTAATTGATTTCTTTTTTCTAAGCGAGAGAGAAAGAAAAAAATTGTTCCACTTATTTATGCATTCATTAGTTGATTCTTATATGTGCCCTGACTGGGGATCAAACCCACAACCAACTGAGCTACCCAGCCAGGACTTGTGTCATGTCATATTACAAAGTGGGGACCAGAGTTGTGAGAACCAAATGAAGTGATGTGTGACAGCTTGAGCAGCACCTGATTATCTACAGGGGGAATGGGTGGCCACATACCTAAAGAAAGCTCTTTAATTATAAGGGCAAGATACAGTTTGAGAGCATGGTGCCAAGAATCTTTTTTGGGATGTGGTTTTGGAAGGACAGCTCTAAAGAAGAGTCATTAGGCCCTAGCTGGTGTGGCTCAATGGTTAGAGTGTCGGCCCATGCATCAACAGATCTTGGGTGTGATTCCCAGTCAAGGGCATGTACCTGGGTTAGTTTAGGGTGTGTGGGGGAGGCAACCAATCGATATGTCTCTTTCATATTTATATTGATGTCTCTCTCTCTATCTCTCCATTCCTCCTTCCCTTCCACTCTCTAAAAATCAATGGAAAAATATTCTTGAGTGAGGATTAACAACAACACAAAAGTCAGAATCATTAGGCCCTGGCTGGGTGGCTCAGTTGTTTGGAGTATTGTCCCATACACCATAGGGTTGCAGGTTCAATTCCCAGTCAGGGCACATACCTAGGTTGTGGGTTCAACCCTCAGTCAGGGTACATATGAGAGGCAACCAATCGATGTTTCTCTCTCACATCAATGTTTCTCTCTATATATCTCTCTCTCTCCCTTTCCCTCTCTCTGAGATCAATAAAAGCATATCCTCAGGCAGATTTTTTAAAAAAAGTCATGTCCTAGCTGGTTTTGCTCAGCGATTAGAGCGTCAACCCGTGGACCAAAGAGTTGTGGGTTCACTTCCAGTCAAGGGTACGTACCTCGGTTGTAGTTTGTCCCTGGCCCTGATCAGGGTCATGCGGGAGGCAACCAGTCGATGTGTTTTTCTCACATCAGTGTTTCTCTCTCTCTCCCCCTCCCACTCTGTCTGAAAAATAAAGATGGAAAAATATCCTTGGGTGAGGATTAAAAAAAAAGTCATTAGGCCCTGGCCAGTTTGGCTCAGCGGTTAGAGTGTCGGCCTGCAGTCCAGAGACACCCGGGTTCGGTTCCCGTTAAGGGCACGTACCTCGGTTGCAGTTTGTCCCCGGCCCTGGTTGGTCGTGCGGGTGGCAACCACTCGATGTGTCCCTTTCACATCGATGTTTCTCTCTCTCTCTTCCTCTCTCTCCCTCCCACTCTATCTGAACAAAAAATGGAAAAATGTCCTCTGGTGAGGATTAAGAAAAGAAAAAAAAAGTCATTAGGAAGCCTGTTGAGGGATATTCCCAGTAAATACATGCTAGTCACCTTTTCTAGCTCTTTGTTTTCAGGATGAAAAGTATTATCTGCCCTGGCTGGTTTGGCTCAAGATTAGAGAATTGGACCAAAGGGTCTCAGGTTCAATTTCCAGTCAAAGGTACACCCGGGTCGCAGGTTCGATCCCCAGCCCTTGTCAGGGTCATACGGGAGGCAACCAATCGATGTGTTGCTCTCTCTCCTGCCCTTCCTCTCTATCTAAAAAAATCAGTAGAAAAATATCTTTGGGTGGGGAGTTAAAAAAAAAGTATTATTCCCTTTCTTCTCTTGATTTTGGTATGTACCTCCTGTGGCTTGTTTGATTCAATATAGCCAAGACTTAGGAGAAGATTCTTGGTCCCTCACCAAGTGATTACAGTAAAACCCTTTATATGAAATGGGTTCTGGGGGATAGAGAATCATTTAGCAAGCTATACGTTAGTGTCTACTGAAATTTTTAAAGCACACCACTGTGGCTGTAAGAGGGCTTAACCTGGCAGTGGAACCCAGTACAGGGTGGCCGCCCACATGGAGGAGGGTTATGGACTTGGCATTGCTGCCAGCTCTACCTCTAGTCTCACCAGAAACCCAGGGCCGGCTGTGATTGAGAGGTTCTGCCCATCTTCATGGCAGCCTGCCTCTCTGCCTAAAGCAAAAGCTTCCTCGGGTCTTAGGAAAGGTTACACAACCCTAGAGAAACTTGTAAGTTTTCAGTCTTTTATCTGCAAAGGACCGAACCGTCCAGATTTTTCAAGTGGGGCAGACGATTGGGCAACTTAGCTTCAATGCTCTTCACAGTTCGTGGCTTTCCCTCGGAGAAGGACTTTGAGGACTACATCAAGTATGACAACCGCTCCTCCAACGTGCTGGCCGCCGTGGTGTTCGAGCACACCTTCAACCACAGCAAGGACCCCCTGCCCCTGGAGGTGAGGACTCAGCCCCACAAAACCGAGTCCATCCCCCATCTCCCACCCCAAGCTAATTCAGCCTACAAAAGTGCTCTGCCGGCCTGGGAGTGAATATCAGACTTTCCCTTTGGGTCCAATATTGCCATCTCAGTCCCCACTGAGGGAGCCCTGGGGATGGGTTAGCCCATCAGGCCAGAGAAATTTAGAAACCTTACCTGCTTGAATAAAGCGACCTATAAGCCATCACTTTAGGCCTCTTTATGTCCTCTCATTTCATAAAAGGTGTTACTGGTCTCCAGGCCTCTTTGGATAGAGTCATATAGGATAGATAAGAAGTAGCAGATACTCGGGACTGAAATATGATGTGGCAGTAGCATTTCTGTTATATATTTAAAACAAACAAAGGTTTTTGCTTGTCCGATGGCATTAAAACTGGGAAACCATCTAATCCCTCTAGCATTATTTCGAGGGCCCTCCACTCACATGTGGAGTTCATGTGGGTAGATGGCAAGAGAAGGGTGGCAAAGAACACCCAAGGTGCCCCTGTGGGGTTTCCTATTCCCACCTGTGGCGCAGGACCACTCACTCTGACATTCATAGACCATGTGCATATTGGTGGAGGGCGGGGAGAGGCACTGGGAGAGTGGTGAGTTCACAGAATAACAGAGTTCCCTAACCTCTCTCATTTGATACAGATGTTTGTTCCTCTGTCTGGATCCCTCAGAACAGTTGGTTTTCTCTTTGTTTCCACAGGTGAAATATCACTTACGGTTCAGTTACACACGAAGAAATTACATGTGGACCCAAACAGGCTCCTTTTTCCTGAAAGAGACAGAGGGATGGCACACCACTTCCCTTTTTCCACTTTTCCCACACCCAGGACCAAGGGAACCTGCATCCCCTGATGGTGGAGAACCTGGTGAGAAGCACCTGTAGGGTCGTGTTACCGCCCAAGGTGCTGCTGTGATAATTACATCGGGGAAACCCACCTTGCATTTCTCTGTAGAAATAGTTTTTAGGAATATTTGATCTTCTTTGTAGGAGAAGGAAGAAAATATCCAATAAAACTGTCTTCTGTAAGGCTAAAATAATCTCTGAAACAGCAAATTTTCCCTTCCTGTTTCTCAGAAGACACATGTTCTCAGATGAAACATTTATATTTCAGTTTTTAGGGAACTTCAGTTTGCACTGAATCTTTTGGGCTTGATTTTATGTTTTCCTTGCTGCCTCTGTATAGTTTTATAGGCTTTTAAGCTCTGTGGTTATTTAATTGATCTGTGGTTTAATTGATGCATTGGAATGTTTGTAGAAGTTGGATCTTAGGTAGCTATACCCTGTCAGTGCGTGTGTTGTTGTCCCATGTGACTTTAGCAGGTAGTTGGCATGTTTGTCTCCTTTAAGCATGGTCGTATCTTGGAACATGCTAGATACCCAAGAAGTAATAGGACTAGATGGCGCCCTTAGGCTGAGACCCAAGTACAGGTTTCCATAGCATCCAAAGTGTTGCAAAGAGCACAGGATTCCACAGGTCTGTGGGAGGCAGAGATTATTAGAGGTTTTGATGGAAAGACCCAAGAATGTCCCTAAGAGGTAGGAAGGAGGCAGCATGTGTGCAGCCAGCATTACGGGTGGGCTGGTGTCAGGGCCTGTCACCAGGCTAATGTTCCAGGACAAGATTTTAAATCCAGAACAGGAACTAAGATAAGCAAGGTGCCCTGGCCGGTTTGCCTCAACGATTAGAGCATCAGCCCACAGATCAAAGGGTCATGGGTTTAATTCCCAGTCAAGGGCATGTACCTGGGTTGCAGGTTTGATCCCCGGTCAGGATCATGTGGGAAGCAACCAATTGATGTGTCTCTCTCACATCAGTGTTTCTCTCTCTCCCTTCTACTTTATCTGAAAAATCAATGGAAAAATATTCTTGGCTGAGGATTAACAAAACCAAAAAAAGATGAGTGAGGCAAGGTGAGGTGCCTGAGGCCCCAAAATGAGGTTCTGGACAGGTCACCAACCTGGAGATAAGGTGAAACCACATCAACAACAGGAGAGACTGATTGCTGAGACCCAGGGGCTGGACTAGAGATCCTGCTTGTGTGGACAATTTCCTAAGCTTGGAAGCAACAGAAAAAAATTCTCAGAAGGAAAGATTGACAGATTTCAAGGACATGATATTGATTTTTTTTTTTTTTTTTAGTTCTCACCTGAGGATATTTTTCTGTTTATCTTCAGATAGAGTGGGAAGAAGAGAAAGGGAGAGGGAGAAACATCGACATGAGAGGGACACATCAACTGGTTGCCTCCCACACAACCCTGACCAGTGCTGGGGACAAACCACAACTGAGGTATGTGCCCTTGATCAGAATCAAACCCGTGACTCATTGGTCTGCCAGCCAACGCTCTACTGCTGAGCCAAACTGGCCAGGGCAAAGGACATAATATTGATATTAAAAGCAAATAGAAGACACCTGGCCAGTGTGGCTCAGTGGTTGAGCATTGACCCATGCACCAGGAGGTTGCAGGTTCAATTCCCGATCAGGGCACGTACCCAGGTTGTGGGCTCAATCCGCAGTGGGGGGCATGCAGGAGGCGGCCAGTCGATGTTCTCTCTCATCGATGTTTCTATCTCTCTCTCCCTCTTCCTTCTCTCTCTCTAAAATCAATGAAGAAAAAAAAAAGCAAATAGAAGACTAGGGAAAACATGTTCAGCAAATGACAAAGGGCAAGTATCTTTTGTTGTATAAAGGACTCATACAGAGCAGTTAGAAAAGCATGAAGGCCTTGAGCAGTGTGGCAAGGATGGGAACCTGGCACACAGCAGGCACTTGGTAAATTTAGTCCAGTGTTCTTCCCCAGCCCCCCCTTAAAGGTCCATACCTTAGACCCACTGATTGCCCTGATAAGACTTGAACTCTGGAGTAGTCTAAAAGAAGGAGAAAATCCACATGCACAAATATGTTCGCTATAGCTCTACTTACAATCACAAAAAGTTCAGCAATGGGAAATGACTGATTACAGAGTGATGGCTTCATTCCTCAAAGTGTTGAGCAGCCACACAAGTCATGATGGTAAAGACTATATGATAACAAGGCAAAGCCTCATGAGAGAACAGTGTGTGAGCAGGCAGGCAGGATATTTCATGGAAGAGGTGGTATCATGTTGTGAAAAGACACTGGCTTTGAAGCCAGAGACCAGGGTCCCATCTTATCTTTCCCCGCCACGTTGTGTGTCTGAGCTGCCTGGGTCTCAGTGGTCCCATCTGTTCAGTGCGGATATTGTTAGCTCCTATGCAGGTTTTGTAAAGATGAGAGCCAGACCCCTACCCAATACAACAATGAGTGACCTTAATTGAGCATCTACTATTATCACCACCATAAAAAGACTTAACCTAAGGGAAACAGTAGAAACACAGGTTTGGTAACCCCATATGGGGTATGGTTGGTATATTGCTTTTCTCTTTTCTCTTTTCTAGAGGCTGGAACCCAGGCAGTTAAAAGACATCAGATGTTCTAAATGACACTGTATTTTATGAGTGAGGGTGCCCACTCCACCCAGACCTGCACCCATGTTCCCCCTGTTCCTTGGGCTCCGGCCTCAGGTGCTCAGGCTGCCTTTTTCTCTCCTGAGGCCATGCCCGCTCCTTCCTTAGGCCCAGTCCCTCCCAGGCTTGGTTCTGGAATAGAATACTATTGGCCCAGTTTACCAGTTCTCTCAGGCCCTTTTCACTTTAAGAATTTTATTACAAACCACTTTGGGGAAACCACAAGATACACAAAGATCTTACAACAGTGGTCTTTGGGCTGTGGTGTCTTCCCCCTCTGAGATGGTAACTCAAGGGCAGAGCTTTCTGGTTGGCAGAATTATGGCCCTCTAAAGATGTCCACATCCTAAACCTCACTACCTGTCAGGAAATGTGGCAAAGGGGAATTAAGGTGGCAGATGGAATAAAAGTTGCTAATCAGCTAGCCTTAAGATAGCCAGATTATTGTTGATTATCCCATTGGGCCCACTGTAATCACTAGGTCCTTAAAAGTAGACAAGGAAGGCAGAAGGGAGGGTCAGAAAAAGATGTGATGGCAACAGCAGGGTCAAAGAGATGCTACTTGGCTGGCTTTGAAGGGGGAGGGAGGGGCCACAAGCCAGGGAATTCTGGAGGTTCCTACAAACTAGAAGAGTGAAGGAGACCTCAGGGTATTAGGCTATGTTGCTCTGTAGCCACATTCAACAGGGAGACCCTGGTACAGCTCAGTGCACATGGTTCTCTGAGATGGGAGCACTCATGCTACAGCTTTTCCAACACATGTTGACCTCAGGGTACATCCGAGAAGGCTTCCTGGCTGTGCAGCACGCTGTGGACAGAGCCATCATGCAGTACCACACAAACGCCTCCACGCATCAGCTGTTTGAGAAGCTCACTGTGATAGCAAAGAGATTCCCATACCCGCCTTTCATTTCGGACCCCTTTCTGGTCGCCATCCAGTACCAGCTCCCCCTGCTGCTCATGCTGAGTTTTATTTACACCTCACTCACCATCATCCGGGCTGTCGTGCAGGAAAAGGAGCGGAAACTGAAGGTAACCTGATTTGCATTTGGCTTTAAAACATTTTGATTCTAGGCACAGTGCCACTGTGGGGTAGTTGTGTCCTGGGCCCTGTCGTCAGGAGCCACAGAGCAGTTTGGAGTGAGGCAGGTTCCCATGGTGGCTCTAGCCTATTTGGGGGCTTCTTTGAAACCTGCCCTGGTATATCCAGATCTTTAAAACCATAAGAAAGCACCATATTTTGTGAACATGGCTCTGGCGCTGCCTTGTCCAACACGGAGCCACAAGCCCTTGGACTTCCAGCACTTGTAGTGTATCTGGTCTGAACTGAGTCATGTGAAGAGTGTAAAACATAAACAGGATTTTTGAAGCCTTAGTATGGAAAAAAGAACGTAAACTGTTTCATTAGTACTTTCTATATTGGTTATATGTTGAAAAGACAATATTTTGGACACATTGGGTTAAGTAAAATACATTGTTGAAATTAATTTTACTTGTTTCTTTTAACTTTTTCTTTGTGGCTACTATACATTTCTGAATTACATATGTGGTCCGCGAAGTTTCTGTTGAACTGAGCCGCTCTAGAGATTAGTTCAACAGTGAGCCAAAATGTTTAAATATATGGCTGAGCAGAAAGCTAGTTCACTTTGCATATAGATCAAGGGCAACTGTGGTTCTAGACTGTCAAGTACAACATGATGGGAAATTCAGTATATGAAGTGTTACTCTAAAAGAATATCATGGACTTAACTGAGTGCACCTGAATGAATGGTGTCACCTCTAAACCCATACCAATGACATTGCCAAAAGTATCCAAAATTTATTTAAAGTTTCTCTTTTGGCAATACCTGAAGTGCCAGTGATTTGACATTTAGAGTGTTCTCAGAGACACCAACTCTGCGATTGTTGGGGCTGGGAGAACCGATGAGGTGGGTATTGTGTGCTTGAGCGCCTTAAATAACTTTGATAAAAAGGCATAATGTTTAGTTTCAATAGTTATCAGTGGACATTGAAATGGCTCAGAAAGTAATGTTTGTACACATGCACACCTACAGATAAAACCAGCATGGCAGAATGTTAAATGGTTATTGAATCTAAGTGGTGGGTACATGAGTGACCTTTGTACCAATCATCCCATTTTTCTGAGGGTGCGAAACTGGGCATAAGAAGAAGGTGGAAAATCAAAAGCCTGGCTTGGTGCCTGGCTTATAAGAGACAATCAGTGCTGGTCCCCTCCTCCAGACTAGTGCTACCCAATGGGACATTCCATGATGCTGGATGGACATGTCCTGTGTCTGCTGTCCAGTACTGTCAGCACTGAGCACTTGTGCCTAGCACAGCTGAAGGGCTGAATTTTTAATTTTAATTGAAAGAGCCTCATGTGGCCACTGACCACTCCATTGAACATCGCAGCCTTATGTGTCCTGGGACTCCCTGGTAAGTTTGGTCAATGGAGTAGCTGGATTTCCTCACCACACCTTCTGACAGCCTAATTGGAACCCTGGAGGAAGGCCATTTCCAAGCATCACTATGCTCCTGCCCTTCCTGTAGGGGCCCTTGCCCCTCACAACAATAGTCTGGACCCCTCATTTCAGAATAGCAGGAGGGAAGGCAGTGCTCTGGCGGGTAAAGAATTCCCACAGTCACCTTTGGTCCTGGAACAGCCCTGGGGATTTGCAGCACGGGAATTAGTGTAGTTGGCACTAGACAGTGGAGGGGCTGGGCTCCACTATCCTGACTCAAAACCCCAGCACCAGCTGCCACACAGCTGCTTGAGGGGCAGTCAGGGGTACCCAGAGAAGACTGGGAAGCACAGGCCAGGAGTTTGGGATTGCTCCACGGAATGAAGGACTGCTGAGGGAGTTCATTAGCTTGGCACAATGCTTGCCCACCTCAGGCCCTGACTGAAGCACAAGGTTAAGGGGAGGGGGGGTGTAATTACTGACTGACAGCAAGGGAGCTCACTCAGGTGAGGGGAAAGATGGCTAATAGTGGCTTGGAAACAGAGGATGGGAAAGGTAGGAAGAGCGCCAAAGTCCTCATGCCCCAAAGTCAGCTTGTCCTCATGCTGACAAGACGGTGGGACCTATGTCTTCTGCCTCTGGCCAGTGTGTTTCACTGTCCCAGCCCCTGGTCTATGGCCCAGGTGTCCCATGTCCTCTTTTGGCCGATGTCCAACACCACACATCTGCAGTCACAATCACACACACAGAGGCTCTGAGGAAAGTCAATGTGAGGAAGGCACCAGGGCCTGGCGTGTGGCAGGCAGTGGGACATCGCCCCAAGCAGGGATGCCAGGCAGGGGGTGTGTCAGGGCATGTGTCAGAGCATATGTCGTTCTTCCCCCAGGAGTACATGCGCATGATGGGGCTCAGCAGCTGGCTGCACTGGACTGCATGGTTCCTGCTCTTCTTCCTCTTCCTCCTTATCGCAGTCTCCTTCATGACCCTGCTCTTCTGTGTCAAGGTAAATGTGGCTTCAAGAAGGAGTTTGGCCTGGCCGACGTGGCTTGGTGGTTGAGCAACAGCCTATGCACCAAGAAGTCACTGGTTTGATTCCCATTCAGAGCACATGCCCAGGCTCAATCCCCAGAACGGGGTGTGCAGGAGGCAACCAATCGTTGTTTCTCTCTCATCGATGTTTCTATCTCTCCTTCTCCCAAAATCAATTTTTTAAAAATGCATATTTTTTTAAATCCTTTAAAAAAAAAGGGGGGGAGTCTGATATCAAGAGCATGGTATTCAAATTGATGGGACAGCCAGAGGCAGCCGTAGTACCTCCACAGAGACCCCAAGATTCCATGTTTGCAGATTTCAGGGGAGTCTGCCTGGGCTTAGTAGAGAGGAGCAGTGGTTTCTCAGTCATACACTAAGTGTAGCCCCTTCACCAATCCCCTTCCTTCCCGTCTCATTTGTGGCTGGAACATGTATTGTCTCTACCTTTCCTGTTCTAATGTGTGCATGCTGACCTCTGGGGTGGCACCCCGTGCAGGTGAAGAAGGACGTGGCAGTGCTCGCACACAGCGACCCCTCACTGGTGCTGGTCTTCCTGGCCTGCTTTGCCATCTCCTCCATCTCCTTCAGCTTCATGGTCAGCACCTTCTTCAGCAAAGGTGAGTCTTCCTGACCCCTGGGAACAGAGGACTGTGGGGTGATAAAACCCCAGAAAACCTGGCAGTTTTGTTTGGGGATAAATAGAAATAACCCACAGACTGAAGTGTTTTTGTACTCTGTATCTTCCTTGGACTCAATTTTTTGAGTGTTGAAGTACATCCCTGAATAATTCTTTTTTAAAAAATTATAATTGATATATAGTAAGTATATTTGTTTCAGGTGTACAACATAGTGATTCAACATTTATGTACCATACAAAGTGATCACTACAATAGGCCTAGTAATTATCTAACACCATACATAGTTATACAGTAATGATGTTATTGACTGTGGTCCTATGCTGTAAATTATGTCCTCATGACTTATTTTATAATGGGAAGTTTGTATTTCTTAATCTCCTTCCCCTTTTCCACCCTTCCCCACACCGCTCTCTCCTCTGGCAGCCATCAATTTATTCTATGTATCTCTGAGTTTATATCTGTTCTGTTTTATTTGTTTGTTTTGTTTTTTAAATTCCATGTATAAGTGAGAGCATATGATATTTGTCTTTCTCTGTCCAACTTATTTCACATAACATAATACTCTATAGGTTTGCAGATGGCAAGATTTCATTTTTTTATAGCTAAGTCCCATTGTATATATGTACCACATCTTTATCCATTCATCTATTGATGGACACTTAGATTGCCTACATATCTTCGCTGCAATGAACATACGGGTGCATATAACTTTTCCAATAATTGTTTTTGTTTTCTTCAGATAAACACCTAGGAATGTAATTGCTAAGTCATGTAGTAGTTCTATTTTTATTTTTTGAAGATTCTCCGTACTGTTCTCCACATCCTCACCAACATGTTTTTGTTGTCTTTTTAATGATAGCCATTCTGAGAGGTGTGAGGTGGTATTTCATTGTGGTTTTGATTTGCATTCCCCTGATGATCAGTGATGTTGAGCATCTTTTCATGTGTCTGTTGGCCACTTGTATGACATCTTTGGAGAAATGTCTACTTAGGTCCTCTGTTGTATAATAAAATGTGTCGACATTTTTTTTTCATCCTCACTGGAGGACATTTTTTCCATTTTTTGTTCAGATAGAGTGAGAGGGAGAGAGAGGAAGAGAGAGAGACAGAGAGAGAGAGAGAGAGACATCGATGTGAAAGGGACACATTGAGTGGCTGCCACCTGCACAACCCAACCAGGCAGGGCCGGGGACAAACTGCAACTGAGGTACATGCCCTTAGTGGGAACTGAACCCGGGTCTTCTGGACTGCAGGCCGACACTCTAACCGCTGAGCCAAACCATGCAGAGCAAAATATGTCAAAATTTATATCTGCATAACTCAATAAGCAATATTTTCCAAGTGATCATTGCATCATCTTATAATATCTTACAAGATTAATCCATTCAAAGTGCAAGTTAGACCAATGGATTTTAGTGAAACAGTATGAAAAGTTAGTTAGTTTCATTCCACATGGCACCTAACCTTTAAGAAACTACCACTTGTTAAATGGTGTAGTATCAAAAAAAAAGAATATCCACAAACATCTGAAAGGCTATTAAATACTCCTCCTTTTTCCAACTACTTATCTCTGTGAAGCTGATTTCATGCACTTCACCCAAAACAATGTAACACAACAGAGTGAATGCAGAAGCAGATATGACAACTCAGCTGTAATCTAAGTCAGATATGTAGAGGTTTGCAAAAATGTAATACAATGCACTTGTCTCACTAAATTATGGGAAATGGAGTTGCTTTTTATAAAAGTATTTATGTTAACTTGTAATGGGTTTATTTTTATTCTTAAATATCTTTAAAATGTTTTAGTGTTATTTTCTAATGCAGTCAACATTGATGTGTGTGTGTGTGTGTGTGTGTGTGTGTGTGTGTATGTAACCCATATAAACAAAAGTTCTCTGATGTCCTTAATAATTTTTAAGGGAGTAAAGGAGTCTTACGACCAAAGAATTTGAGGGCTGCCAGTATGGAGTAGAGCCATGCTGTTTTCCCCATACCTCCATAGCCCAGTCCTCACCTCTCTCAAATCTTTCCCATGTGTCACTTTCTTGTTAAAGCCTTCCTTGGCCACCAGGTCACAGGCACAGCCCCTGGCCCAGGGAATGTCTTGTCCTCATTCTTTGCCTTATTGCTCATTCATTCACTATCTGTGTCCCCATGGGATTATAAACTTGAGTGGGGTGGGGCTTTGTCTATCATGTTTGCAGCCGTCTCTGGTGCCTGAAGCAAGGCCTGGCACAGAGTAGGCACTCAGCGAATATCTGTGCAGGGAATAAGAGGGGGAAGACCAGACAAGAAGCAAGTCTGAGGTGAGGGGCTCAGTATTAGTCATGTCAGATGTGCAGTGTCAAAGCAACTGGAGGTGAAGTCTGTAGGAGAGGGCTGGAAAAATCAATGTGTGGTCCCAGGAAGAGGAGGACACCCACTACCCTGGGCAGGGTCACATTCCCTAAGGCATAGGCACTCAGACTAGAGAAAAGACTGCAAGCCAAGCCTGGAGTTCCCCAGCACCCGGGCCTGTGTCCCAAGTCTCATATGCTTCCTTCTGACACATTCATGCAAATTATCATGCATGATTTTATCACACTTAACTTTCTCTCTCCATCTGTAGCCAACATGGCAGCAGCCATTGGGGGCTGCCTATACTTCTTTACATACATCCCCTACTTCTTCGTTGCTCCTCGATACAACTGGATGACTCTTAGCCAGAAGCTCTTCTCCTGTCTCCTGTCCAATGTCGCCATGGCAATGGGAGCCCAGCTCATAGGAAAATTTGAAGCAAAAGGTGAGTATTTTCATTTTCACAAGCTGCCCTTCCTGATTCAGTTACACCCAGAGAGAGTCTAAGCAGAGGCACCTCCAGCTCCGGTAATAGACACATCAGGACAACTAAGCGAGTGATGCGTTTGGAAGACAGGTCCTTGGCATCCACCACTTGGCTAGTGTAGTCTGAGCTTTGAGTTCCCGCGAAGCTCTGCCTGGAACCAGCTGTTACTGAAGGAAAACATTGGATGTGAGCATCTGCACCTATCAATGTGGGGTTCTACTCAGTTACCTCTGGGTCTCTGCCTGCATCAGGAAGCATTCAGAATTATTACACTCCAGGTCTCAAAGTTCATGTTTTTATTTAAATAATTATTTATTTTTCTATTACAGTTGATGTACAATATTATACTAATTTCAGGTGTACCACCCAGTGATTAGACATTTAATATAACTTATGAAGTGATCACTCCAATAAGTCTAGTACCCATCTAGCACCATGCATAGTTATTACAATATTATTGGTTATGCTGTACTTTATATCCCCATGACTATTCTATAACTACCAGTCTTTACTTCTTTATTTTTTTTTTTATTCTCACCTGAGGACATTTTTGTATTTATCTTCAGATAGAGCAGGAGGGAGAGAGGGAGGAAGAGAGAGAGAGAAACATTGACGTGAGAGAGACACATAGAGTGGTCGCCACCCACACAACTCCAACCGGGGCCGGGCACAAACTGCAACCAAGGCATGTGCCCCTAGCAGGAACCAAACCCAGGACTCTCTGGTTCTCAGGCCGACGCTCTAACCACTGAGCAAAACTGTCCAGGGCTAGTTTGTACTTCTTAATCCCTTTACCCTTTGCACCTTCCCCCCAAAGCCCCCTTCCATCTGGCAACCATCAAAATGTTTTCTATATCTGAGTCTGTTTCTGTTCTGCTCGTTCATTTACCTGGTTTTTTAGATTCCACATTTAAGTGAAATCACATGGCATCTGTCTTTCTCTGTCAAAGTCCTTGGGTTTTGATCTACTCCTAGCTCTCCATAAAGTGGTACAATTAACATCTCCCCCCTTCCTGGTCCCCTGAAATTGGCAATGATTGGCGGTGAGGATGAGGAAGCCCAAGAGAAAAACAAGAGACAGACCAAAACACTGTTTTCTTGATTTTTATGAAATTTCCTGATTTCTAAAATATGGGGATCAAATAAAACCCTTCTTTGGGCTGACTTTGGCCTTGTGGGCTCCCACTTTGCAAACCTGCAGTAGCAGCTCTGATTTCAATTGATGGAGTTAGGCCTTCTCCTCTAAAGTGATTGAAAAAGCCCTGGCCGGTTTGGCTCAGCGGTTAGAGTGTTGGCCCGCAGACCAAAGAGTCTTGGGATTGATTCTGATCAAGGGCACTCAATTGCAGTTCAACCCCTGGCCCTGGTCTGGGTTGTGTGGGAGGCAGCCAATCCATTTTTCTCTCTCTCTCTCACTCTCTCTCCTCCTCTCTCGCCCTCCCTCCCTCCCACTCTGTCTGAACATGAATGAAAAAAATATCCTCGGATGAGGATTTAAAAAAAGAAAAAGTGATTAAAGGGCCCTGGCCATTTTGGCTCAGCAGTTAAGAGTGTCGGCCTAAAGACCAAAGGGTCACAGGTTTGATTCCCAGTCAAGGGCATGTACCTGAGTTGCAAGTTTGATCCCTTGGTGGTCAGGTAGAACAGGGGGCAACCCTCCCTCCCTTCCACTCTACCTACATCAATGGGAAAATGTCCTAAAATAAAAATAAAATAATAAAGTGATAAAAGGGTACCTAGTGTAACCTTTAACCCCTCACCTGCTGGGAGGTCTCAGGAGTTATAGAGCTCACCTCTTAGGAGAAGCCCCATTCATTCCCAGATCCCTTAAACCCCTCTCACAGAAGGGCCATGGAGAGGTAGATGGCCCCCTTTTTTTTTTTTTTTTGCTCTGGTTCCAAGAGGAGATTCGAGGGGTACAGGTGAGTTTCTTTGAGGCTGGTGTTGTGCTGGTATCGTATCCCTGGAGCTTCTGCCTGTTGTTCTGGCTTCACTAGCGGGGGGTAAAATGCAATCTCCCTTCTACATCACTGACCTGTGTGCCTTTTAAGACTATTTTGGCCCTGCCGCACCCAAATGTTCTCTTTTTCAGGCCGAATGCTCTTGTTTCTTCCAACCATGCAGTTCTTAGCTGTAGCTTCTGGTTAGAGGGAGGAGGGTCTATGGAAGGAGGCAGGTAGATAGTCACAGGGACCTTCAAGCTTTCTCTTTTCTTTTTTAGTGTGGCTTTATCTTTGCTTAGGGTTGTTTCTTCAATTGGCGATGTCTTCTGACACTGTAGTTTTAAATATATGTATTTCCATGTGTAATAGTGTGAGGTACAATGTAGACTTTTAATGCACAGTCCCTTTTATTGATTCTTTAGAGAGAGAGGAAGGAGGAGAGAGAGAAACATCAATGTAAGAGAGAAACAAATCAGCTGCCTCCTGCATGCCCCCTACTGGGGATCAAGACTGCAACCCGGGCATGTGCCCTGACAGGAACTTGAACTAGGACCTCTGTCCATGGGATGATGCTCAATCCACTCAGCCACACCGGCTGGGCTCAAATACTTTTTGAAAAGTCACTTACAAAAAATAATCTAACTGTATGACCTCTCATTTTTCAAAGTTATGTACTGAATTTTCTTAAAATAGACAAATTTGTAGTTATTTGAAAGTGAACATTGACCAAGGCCAGAGAGGAGCCATTTTCATCAGTTTCTCGAGCCAACAGAAGGCATCTGGCTACACAGAATCCCCAAGAATCATTTGAACTGTGCTGTTGCAAAACAGAGAAGACAAAACACTATGAGCACCACTAAATAGAGCTTCTATGTGTCTAAAGAATTTTTTCCATTTTTAAAAAGATTTATATGAAATGCATAATGTTCCAGTGTTGAGCTTACCCCAAATCACATGTATGTATGTATATGTATGTGTGTATGTGTTCATGTATATGTATATTGTATATATGGATATTTGTATGTATATGTGTGTGTGTGATAAATCAAACACAAGCCTATCTAGTCAGTTAATGAGCTTTTGCTGGTTCTATAATATCAATTTAGCAACTCACTCTTATCTTCAAGACCTGAAGAGAGTCATCAGATTTGCTATAAAAGCAGGAAGGGAGAAGTCATGCTGACTTTGCTGTTGGCAGGGAGAGGGGAGCTGCAGGTCTGTTTCAGGCCCATTTCCTGGTGTGTATTCCAGGCACTGGCATCCAGTGGCGAGAGCTCCTGAGTCCCGTCAACGTGGATGACGACTTCTCCTTTGGGCAAGTGCTGGGCATGCTGCTGTTGGACTCCGTCCTTTATGGCCTGGTGACCTGGTACGTGGAGGCCATCCTCCCGGGGCAGTTCGGTGTGCCCCAGCCCTGGTACTTCTTCATCATGGTGAGTCCTGATGCCGTTGCTCCTCACGCTGGCCACCTGTTGGGGGGAGGGTGCAGGTTTCCCCAGCATGTCCTCCAGGACCGCTCCAGTCCCTGACATTTGATGCCTAGTTGGGTCAGGATATAGGACCTTAGCCTCTGCTCAGTTGGTGAGCTGTATATCATAAGGACCCTGAGACTACCCCACTACCTCCTGAGATGATCCCTACACTCCAGGGTCAGAAAAGGAGCTCGAGCTGGCCCTCTACCCACAGCAGCAGCATACCCTCGCCCTCAGTCTCTCTTTCTTGCCACTTGTTGGGTTTTCTGTGCACAAAATAATGTGGCTTCTTGTAAAAATGATCACACTGCTGGAATATACAGCACAGTCCCACTACTCAGAGATAATCACTGCTGACGTTTTAATGTGTAGTTCTTCCAATTTTTTTCTATACATAGACTGTCCTCTAGTTTGCATGGATGTATATATACATTTGTTTTTTAAAAAAAGGGATTGTATTATCAAAATGCTTCAAACTGTTTTTTTTTAAACTTATGAGTACACCTTAGATATCTTAAGTACATATATACATGGGTCTATTCATAAATATACTTTTATATTTTTATCTATACATATTTGTAAATTTTGTTTTATTTATAAATATATCCATATTTAAATATATGCATATTTATGAATCAACTTTATTTATTAATGACTGCACAGTGTTTCGTGGATGCCCCACCATGTATTTAGCTAGTTCCCTATTGATAGTTAGGTACCACTTCAGCGTTCATTCTTTGATTCAACAACTATTTATCAAATGTCCACTACATATTTGATCAAATCTAAAATGCCACTGATTCTTAGAGATACCATTACTTTATTACTAAGAAAGAAAAATATATTTAATATTTTAATATTGTGGCATTCCATGATTTCTAAGACACACTCTGATTTCAAAGTCACTTAAAATGTGCGAAATGCGTAGCTTAAAAACCAGTGGGTTATGGTGTGCAGAACTATTCCAGGCACTGGAAATACACTGGGAACATAGCTGTGGGTTAAACAGATTCTCCCCTCAAAGGCTTACCTTTACTGAGAGTTCTTCCAGGCCCTGTTCTCCCCTTACCTGTGGCCCTGCCCATGGCCCTGTGTTACCTATGCCAACAGGCCTCCCTCGAGGGTGGGGTGTGTGTACAGTTTGTAGTTATAGTCTTACCCCTCACACAGCCTGTCCCTGTGATGGCCAGACAGAGGGTGGAGGATCATCATCCTCTAGACAAGGCAGGGGGTTGTCCTTTTCTAGACAAAGGGTAAAGAGTCGTCCTCTAGACAGGGTGGGACAAGGCTTCCTCATAGCAGAGGGAGGCCTGGCCCTTGGACTCCTCCTGCATAGTTCAGGAGCTTCCACGTAGGTGAATAAAGGTGCAGCTGGTGGTGTGGAAACACATCCACCTTCATTTTCTGCCCTGATGTCACTTTGGACTAGAACAATCAATAACCTGTCTGTATTAAATGTCATTGTTTGCTTTTCTTCCATGTCACATCTGAGTTGAGTATGATATGACAATAAGCCTGTGAGTTGCTGTCATGCTATATGGCAAATTAGGAAGCTGAGGCTGAGTGCTTCCCTAGGAGTAGGGAGTGAGATGTGAGGGGCTATGCTGGATCCTGACCCAGCCCTGGGGCTCTAAACAGTGTCTCCTCTGCAGCACTTTGTGGGAGGGAACACCGAGGGCTGGCTGCTGCGTGTATTGAACATGTTGGTTAGTTGTTGCTCTGTTAGTCACAATCACAATGACCTGACATGAATCAGCCATCTGAGACCTATCTGATTTCCAATCTAGCCCTCGTATTGGTGTGGGCATCCAAGAACGGTTTTAGGGAAAGAGGAAGAAGACCAGGACCCCGAGAAAGCCCTCAGGACAGAGTACTTTGAAGCTGAGCCAGAGAGCCTGGTGGCCGGGATCAAGATCAAGCACATATCCAAGGTGTCACACCCTGTGGGGACAGGCAGGGAAGGGGGACTTTGGAGTCACAGATGGTAAAACCTGTTTCCTTGCCCATGGCTCTCTCCAAGCTGGTAACTGTTCTCTGGACCTTGTTGCCTCCTGGATCCTCAGGGCTGCTCTCTGACCAGCTCTCCCAGGCACTGACCACCACTCAAACTCTGTCCCCAGGGCCCAGTGTGGAGACTCAGGGTTGAGTCAATAACTCATGCCACTGCTCAGCCTTAACCTCTCAGCAGCTTTGCATTAGACGCTTGCTGTGCTGGCTGCACAGTGATGCCTCGGCCTCACAGACCTTTGACACCAGGGATATTGGGGACCTGTTGGGGGTGGGGGAGGCAGAGAACAGTGGGAGGCAGCATGGCCACCAATCAACACTCTGTCCAAAACTTCCCACCCCTCTGCCTGCTGATTGGTGACACTGGGAGGGGTCCCCTCTGAGACCCTTGGTGTTTATTCAAAAAGGGAGTGGGAGGGACCCATGGAGTAAGTTCCTGAGGGCCCCTAAAGTTCAGGGTGGCCTCTGCCTTTCCTGCAGGTGTTCAAAGTGGGGAACAAGAGCAAGGCAGCCGTCAGAGACCTGAACCTGAACCTGTATGAAGGGCAGATTACTGTCCTACTTGGCCACAATGGTGCAGGAAAGACCACTACCCTCTCAATGCTCACAGGTGAGGGGCCACATGGCCACCATGGCAGGAGTTGGGTGACCAGCAAACCCACTTACAGGCAGGTCCTTGGGTAAATCGAGGCGAAACTGCATGGACATGGCGAGGCCATTACACCTCACGCTAACTGGAGGAAGTTCAGCTGAACCTAAGCCTTTGCTTTTCTCTTTGGCCGTAGGTCTTTTTCCCCCAACCAGTGGGCGGGCATACATCAATGGGTATGAAATTTCACAAGACATGGTTCAGATCCGGAGGAGCCTGGGCCTGTGCCCACAGCACGATGTCCTGTTTGACAACCTGACAGTTGCAGAACACCTGTATTTCTATGCTCAGGTGAGTTGGCAGGGGGTGGGATTCAGTGTTTGTTCCTTAGCCTGTGTGGTTGGGTTCCCTAGGCAGCCAGCTGAGCCCTTAGCCACCCCCCAATACCCCCGCCGCCACACACCCCGGCAAACCAAAACCTGCTCCTAGTAGCCCTCCTGTACTTGGAGTAAGGGAGGTGGGAGAGAAGTCAGGACTAGGAGGCCAGAACATGAAAGGATGAGACAATGCCAGGGCTAAGTGTTTCACTGGATGGCCCCGTCATAAGCCCCTGCTGATCTCTCTGTCCCCTGCTATTTCAGCTGAAAGGCTTGTCCTGCCAGAAGTGCCCTGAAGAAGTCAAACAGATGCTGCACATCCTTAGTCTGGAGGACAAGCGGGACTCCCGGTGCAAGTTCCTGAGCGGGGGGATGAAGCGCAAGCTGTCCATCGGCATCGCCCTCATAGCGGGCTCCAAGGTACGGGGCAGCGGGCCCAACCTCCTAAAGGACACAGGTTAGGGCCCCCCATATATGGTGGAAAAACACTTGGGGCAGTGCAGTCCAGACGCATTGCCCTCCAGCTCCCACTCAGCCTGAGCTACCTGCTGGTTCTGCAGCCATGGCTCAGGAACCTTGGCACTGGGTACCCTGGACAGGCAGTCTGGCGAGGGCAGTACTGCAGCATCTTTGTGGAACTTGAGCTGCACAGGGCAGACGGTACAGCCAGCCTAGGCCTGTTCACGGCCTGTTCCTCTGCCCTCCAGGTGCTGATGCTGGACGAGCCCACCTCAGGCATGGATGCCGTCTCCAGAAGGGCCATCTGGGACCTTCTTCAACAGCAGAAAAGTGGCCGCACTATCCTGCTGACCACCCATTTCATGGATGAGGCTGACCTGCTTGGGGACCGCATTGCCATCATGGCCAAGGGGGAGCTGCAGTGCTGTGGGTCCTCACTGTTCCTCAAACAGAAATATGGTGAGTGGCTGAGGTAGGAAGTGGGATGGGCACCCCGCCTCCACTCCATATGGGGTCAGTGTCACTGACCCAGTGTGCTGACGAAAGTGCTCACTGCTAACTTTCACAAAGGGCCCCTGAGATCAGGCAGGGAAAGGCCTTCCCTAGACTTCCTGTCTGCTATGGCTGGATGGAGACTCGAGGCCCAGGGAAGTGGATTGGATTAGAATAACAATCAGTCATGGCCAGTGGAATAGCAGATGAAAGCCAGGCCTGCCACCAGCAATAGCGCCCTTGGAGAGGCCAAGCACGTTTGCCAATGTCACAGCTCTCAAATCAGTAAATGGCCCACAACATGGTACAGGGCTGGTGGGTTGCATGTGGAATCAGGACCCTCTTTGCTATGTAGGCATGACTTTCTTTCTCGAAGGCAGCTCATGGTCCAGTATGCCAGGTCCTACCCATGTTCCGCCAGTGGGAAGGAGCAAAAACAGAAGACAAGATACCCCAGGAGTTGCATACCTTCCCCTGACCAGCACACAGCCTTGTAAAGTACGTGGTGACCCAGTGCAGTCATTATCAGGCTGGTGGAGACTGGACTGGGTTGCCTTCATCCTGGGGTTCTCAAGAAAGGAGAATAGGTCATGGAAACAGTATCTGCCACAGCCTCTGAGAATTGAAGTCTGAAGTGACTTGGCTTTCACCTCCTTATCATGTTCAGCACCCAAGTTTTCCAGCATCTCTTCCCAGCTAGGGAGCAGGTGGCAAGACCCTCAGGATAGCTCTGAGGAGCTCCAAGATGCATTCATTCTAGTTCAGCTGCCTCCTGCTCTCCAGCCCCTTTCCCATGAGCCTACAATGGTCATGAGTCCAAGGGCCCCAGCTAGGCCAGGAGACATGAGAGACAGCCTCACATAGGGCTCTGCTGTGTTCCAGGTGCAGGCTACCACATGACACTGGTGAAGGAGCCGCACTGCAACCCAGAGGGCATCTCCCGGCTGGTCCACCACCACGTCCCCAACGCTTCCCTAGAGAGCAGCGCCGGAGCAGAGTTGTCATTCATTCTTCCCAAAGAGAGCACTCACAGGTACAGATCTGAGAATGGGGCTCAGTCAGTGGGCCTCAAGGGCTCCATGCTTAGAGTTACCCACCCTGCACCTGTCAAGCCTGGCCAGTGGGCATCTCTCAGGTCCTGGACTTATGACAGTCAATGCATGGTGAAATCTGCTTGCTGGGTCTAGGATGCCAGGCCTCCCTGTGCAATGGAGCTGGGAGAAACATCACCTGTACCTGAGAAGCAAAAAGTGTCTTACTCATCAAAGGGGAGCTCAGTGCATTGGTCACACTAGATGAAGCATGCACAGTAACCTGTCCAGAGTTCTCTGTGGAATTGTGAATTTGTATGTCTTCTTGATCTTAGAATTTGAATCACAGATACATGCCTCATAAACATAACAGACAACCAGTGTGGAGAAGTAAAAAAAAAAAAAAAAAAAAAAAAAAAATTGAGCCCTGACTCTGTTTCTCAGTGGTTAGAGCATTGGCCCTCACACGGAAGGGTCTCAGGTTCGATTCCCAATCAAGGAAATGTACCTGGGTTGCCGGTTGGATAACCAGCCCTGGTCAGGATGTGTGTGGGAGGCAACCAATCGATGTGTCTCTCTCACATCAATGTTTCTCTTTCTCTCCTCCCCACTTCCACTCTGAAAATCAATGGAAAAAATGTCCTCAGATGAGGATTAAACAGCCCTGGCTGGTGTGGCTCAGCAGTTGGATCGTCGGCCTGCGGTCCAGAGAGACCCGAGTTCGGTTCCCACTAAGGGCATGTACCTCGGTTGCAGTTCATCCCTGACCCTGGTCAAGGTTATGCAGGAGGCAACCAGTCAATGTTTCTCTCTCTCTCCCCACCCCCTTCCCTCCCTCCCACTCTATCTGAAGATAAATGAAAAAAATGTCCTCAGGTGAGGATTAAAAAAAGAAAATTAGAAGGAAAATACATTTATAGTACTGTATGCATTTTTTTTTTAATTTTAGAGAGAGGAAGGGAGAGAGGGAGAAACATCAATGTGAGAGAGAAACATTGATTGGCTCCCGACACCTTTTGGTGTCACTCCAACCAACTGAGCCATACCAGCCAGGGCTATGTATTTTTTGAAAAAATTTGCATGTAAGTGGACCTGCGTAGTTCAAACTGTATTATTAATTAATATTGACCATTTCTGTTGCAACTTTTTTCAATTTATAGTTGCCTAATTTTGTGGTATTTTTTTTTCTTTTAGAGAGAGAGGAAGGGAGAGAGAGATAGAAACATCAATGAGAGAGAGAAATGTCAATCAGCTGCCTCCTGCATGCCCCCTAGTGGGGATCGAGCCTGCAACCCGGGCATGTGCCCTGACCAGGAATCCAACTGGGACCTCGCAGTGCCTGGGATGCAACACTCAGTCCCCTGAGCCACACCAGTGTGCTGTGGGATTTTTTTTCCATGCAGATACTTTACATTTATTTTTTATGGTTCTGTTTTGTTTTATTGATATTAGAGAGAGAGTTAGGGAGAGAGGGAAAGAGAGAGATAGAGAGAGAAACATCCATTGGTTGCCTCCTGTATGTACCCCAACCAGGGATCAAACCCACAACCTGGGCATGTACCTTGAATGGTGATCAAACCTGAAACCTCTTTCTTGGTGCACTGAATGACCCTCCAACCAATGGAGCCACACCAGAAAGGCAGATAGTTTACATTTATTGGGTTCACCTGAGGATATTTTTCTATTTATCGTCAGATAGAGTAGGAAGAAGGGAAAGAGAGAGAAACATGGATGTAAGAGAGACACATCAATTGGTTGCCTCCCACATGACCCTGGCTAGGACCGGGGACAAACTGCAACAGAGGTATGTGCCCTTGATTGAACCCAAGACTCACAGATCCTCAGGCCAACGCTCTAACCACTGAGCAAACCAGCCAGGGCTTTCTTGTGAAATCTTTTTAGAAATTTTTTTCGCTGCCTTGCAATCAAATGAATATTCACCAATTGCTTTTGGTTGGTTTTGTGATCTCCTGTAGGTGTATACTATCAAAGAATGCCTTTGTACTCACAGGATGTTACATGGGAAGTAAAAAAAGTCAGGGAAACCCTGGCCGGATAGTTCAGCTGGTTAGATCGTTGTCCAGATATGCCAACGTTGTGGGTTTGATTCGTAGTTAGAGCACATAGTGGAACAACAAATCAATGTCTCTCTCTCTCCCTCCCTCTCTCTCTTTCTCTCAAATCAATTGGAAAAAAAAAAAAGACAGGGAATAAAACCTGACCTATTTTTTTTGAAATGTCATTTCAAGGAGCTTACCTCCTTTGCCCCTCCCCCATACTACACAGAGGTGATTACTTAGGAATGAATTATCTGGAAAGTCACTGAGAAGGGACTCATCACTGGGGTCTTTTTTCAGGTTTGAGAGTCTTTTTACTAAACTGGAGAAGAAGCAGAAGGAGCTGGGCATTGCCAGCTTTGGGGCCTCTGTCACAACCATGGAGGAAGTCTTCTTACGGTCAGTAAATGTATTTCCATTCACCTAGGATGCAGCAATGTGGATGATTTTTTTTTTCTTTTATTGGATGATTTAAGTGTAATGATAAAGCAATCCCCTCAGTTATCATCTCTAACACTCATCTGAGGGTGAACATATGCCTGGGGTAGAAGCAGGGAAGTGGGCTAGCTGACAGAGCCCAAATTCGAATCATGACTCTGTTATTAAGATATGCACAAACCCAGTGAGGTTTCTGACATGTGCAGCTTTAGAAAGCAGAGAGCAGCCCTAGCCGGTTTGGCTCAGGGGTTAGAGCGTCAGCCTGCCGTCGAGAGAGACCCGGGTTCGGTTCCCGCTAAGGGCGTGTGCCTCGGTTGCAGTTTGTCCCCGACTCTGGTTGGGTCGTGCGGTGGCAGCCACTCGATGTGTCCCTTTCACTTCGATGTTTCTCTCTCTCTCTCTCTAGAAAGCAGAGAGCAGCTATGCTCCAATCACGTTGGGAGTGTGTGCACTTCCCCTAGGGTCCTTCCCAGGAACACCACAGCAGTTACAGGCTTGCCAAACTCCTCTCAGGTTTAGATAGTAGTTCAGAGCATACCTCCATCCATAAGATGTGAAATCTGTCGTTCAGACCCTCAGAAGTTCAGGGTGAGTTTGATATGACTGATGCATGTTCTAGACATTTGTTAATTAGGCAGACTTAGTGCTAAGAACTAGAAATGCAAAATTAGAATGTGAAGAAGGTGTTTTTCCTTGAGGACCCATAGCCTAGAGCAGGCAACAGAATAAGTGAATGTAAACACAGTGTAGCTATCGTGCCCCAAGCCTCCTTCTGTCTCCTTGGAAAGCCTTGGTTATAAATGCCAACATCCCCATGAGCAGGGTCCCTGCCTACTTGTCTTTCTCTCCTGGACTTTCCTTGGCTCCAGTAGCTGATGTTCTGGAGATATTTCTTTCTTTTTTTTATTTTTTATTCCTCACCCGAGGATATTTTTCCATTTATCTTCAGATAAAGTGGGAGAGAAAGAGAGAGAAAGAAACATTAACTTGCTGCCTCCCGCTCGACCCGGGCCAGGGCCGGGACGAACTGCAACCGGGGTAGGTGCACTTGGCCGGAATTGAACCCATGACTCATTGGTATGCGAGCCAGCACTCTACCGCTGAGCCATACTGGCCAGGGCTGGAGATATTTATTGATGAATGAATGAATGAATGAATGAATGAATGAATGAACGAACGAACCAGCCAATGAAGCTGATGGTTGTCTACTTTAGTGCCTCTGACAGGAGACCTCACCCCCATCGCCACTTCCCTTCTCTGTGGAACAATAGCTTCTTCCTCCCTGGAGAGCCTAGTTATGACCAAGCCTGTGTTTGGGTTCAGGGTTGGTAAGCTGGTAGACACCAGCATGGACATCCAGGCCATCCAGCTGCCTGCCCTGAAGTACCAGCACGAGAGGCGAGCAAGTGACTGGGCAGTGGACAGTAATCTGTGCGGGACGATGGACCCAACTGATGGCATCGGCGCCCTGATCGAGGAGGACTGCACCACCATCAAGCTCAACACAGGGGTGAGTGCTGTGGGCTGGAGCCAGGCAGCGCAGGAGGATTGAGAGACCCCTAGCCCCACAGTCCATGAGGGCAGATGTGGACTTGGGGAGGGTCAGAGTGCCAGGAAGAGGGAAGGTTACATCTCATGCTCCCATGGGTTGGCAGGGAAAAGAAGGAAAACTCGTAGCATTTTTATTGAGCAATTGTAATTTCTTAATGTTCTAATTTGACCACCAACGAATAAGAGCGAATCATTGCTTATAAAACTAATAGCGCTCCCTTCACCAAGATATTGGCATGTGCTGGCATTTGATAAGTTAGAGGCAGCACTGGTTCCATTTTATAGACAGGAAACAGGCTTGGGCAGGGTCACATGGCCAGATGTGGCAAACCTCGGGATTGGTCCCAGTGGCACTCCCCACACTTAAGAAGACAGTGAGGAGGTAAAGTTGGTGAATAGGGACAGCCAAGGGATGTTTTTTCATCAGTAAGCACAGCTGGAGTCCTCATACCAGGAGCAAGGAGAGGCAGAGACCTTAGCAGGAGAGCTGTGGGATCACAACCATACCCGTAATGTCCTGTGACAAGGAAATAGTGACTGCCCTGACTCCATGACTGTTGCAAGATCCCCTGATGCCCACATCGGGACCTGCATGGATGTATACACATGTGTCCTGCATATCATTGACTGAGCCCTGCAAGAAGTTCAGGGGCCCCAGGGCACAAATGTCAGCCAAAAATCCCAGGCTTACATGGGAATCATGCCTACTACTGTCAGATACTGGCTCCTGAGTGGCAGCTGTGTCACCTCGTCCCCTCTGCTGCAGCTCACCCTCTACTGCCAGCAGTTCTTGGCCATGTTCCTGAAGAAGGCCACATACAGCTGGCGGGAATGGAAGATGGTAGCAGCCCAGGTCCTGGTCCCTGTGATGTGCATTACCCTGGCCCTCCTGTCCATCAACTACTCTTCCGAGATCTTTGACGACCCCATCCTGAAGCTGACCTTGGGCGAGTACGGCAGAACCGTTGTGCCCTTCTCAGTTCCTGGGACCTCTCGGCTAGATCAGCAGCTATCTGAGCATTTGAAGGACATGCTGCAGGCTGAGGGCCAGGAGCCCCGTGAAGTGTTGGGTAAGAGGCATCCCTGGGGTTCCGGGCCTGAGCTGTGCTGTCAGAGCCTGGTTTTACAACCGCAGCACTGTAGAGACTTGGGGTGGTTGGCTCTTCACTGCCCTGTGCATTGTAGGACTTCTATTCCCCACCCCCACTCCATCATGACAACCAAAAATGCTTCCAGACAGTTGCCAGGTCTCCCCTGGAGAAGAAAATTGTTACACTGAGTCTGAAGAAGACACAAGGCAGCATGTCTAGGGCTAAACTTTGTATAAGAGGTCATTTCCTGAAGTTTTATATTTAGAACCATTCAAAGGAAATGTGAAACTTCGATGATCTTTATGTTGCCTTTTCTTTGTTTGCTAGGCTAGTCATAGTATGCATTAACGTGACACAGTGTTTTCTTTCTTTCTTTTTTTTTTATCCTCACCTGAGGACATTTTTTTTGCATTTATCTTCAGATAGAGGGGAAGGGAGAGAGGGAGGAAGAGAGAGAGAGAAACATCAATGTGAGAGAGACACATTGAGTGGTTGCCACCCACATGACCCCAACCGGGGCCAGGAACAAACTGCAACTGAGGTATGTGCCCTTAGCAAGAACCGAACCCGGGACTCTCTGGTCCGCAGGCTGACACTGTAACCACTGAGCCAAACCAGCCAGGGGGTGACACAGTGTTTTCTTCCATCATCCTAAAACCAAAGCTATGTCATGTCCCCGGTGGTGGCGGTTGGACACTACTCTGGGTTTACAGCCAGCATCTAGTTATAGGGACTATACTGGAAGATTTTCTCCTTTTACTGCTCCCCTCCCACTTCCTGGCTGGCTACTTTGAGATTCAGCATACTGAGTGGTCACAAAATCTTGGCAAGACTTAGGTTCTTCTTTAGCTGAACCTATGGGCAGCCTAGAATGGGCTGGCACTGTGATGGGCACTCGACTGGGCAGGAGCTCCTGCAGCCCAGAGTCCCCACTTGGCCCTGACAGTGACTGTGACCCTGACTAGCCCTATTGGAACAGTGGTGATTACCCCTCTTTGTCACCCCATGTGCCCCCCAGCCTGGCCCAAAGATTGTGGGGCTTTCATGGTACACAACAGCTCTGGGGGATTCAGGATGCTGCCATAGATGCCCCAGCCTGAGTCCATCCAAAAGGTTAAATTGCCTGCTCCTTCATCAAGTGTGGGCCTTTTGTTTCTGACCACCTCACTGCATGGTTTTATCACACTGTGCTTAAAGACATCTAAGTAATGACAACAGGTCTTGATGGAAGCCATTGTAAATATCAGTACTAGGATTCACTAATGTGTCCCTATCCCCTCGCTGACCCTTGCGTCCTGCAGTGTAGGTGTCATTGCTGTACCCATTTTACAGCTCAGTGAGAGGCAAGGCCAGAGCAGTGAGCCTGTGTGTAGGGTGGAACAGCCTATAGACAGTTTCTGTGTGTGTGGAAAGTTACGTGTTCTTCTCATGGTTCCTCCAAGCCTTCAGAGCTCCCAGAGTGTGGCCTGGGGGGCCACTCGTCCACACTGCTGACTCTGCCATTGCCCCCCAGGTGACCTGGAGGAGTTCCTGATTTTCAGAGCCTCGGTGGAAGGGGGAGGCTTTAACGAGCGGTGCCTGGTGGCAGCATCCTTCAGAGATGTCGGCGAGCGGACAGTTATCACCGCCCTATTCAACAACCAGGCATACCACTCCCCAGCCACTGCACTGGCCATTGTGGACAACCTCCTCTTCAAGCTGCTGTGCGGCCCTTGGGCCTCCATCACAGTCTCTAACTACCCCCAGCCCCGGAGCGCACTGCAGGCCGCCAAGGACCAATTCAGCGAGTATGTGCACTGCCCCGCCACCCCAGTCCCCAGACAGGACCCCGTGTCCCTCAGATCAGGCCCCTGCCTCTTCCCGTCAGGACCTTTCCTCAGAAGTGACCACCTCAGCACTGCTGGTGTCCACCAAGGGCCATCCAGGTGGATAAAGCATAGTTTGTGCCTGCAGGAAGCTTCCAGTTCTTGGCCAGGGAATCCTCACCCCATGTGTTTCTCAGCCCTCCATACTCACCCTTTCCTTGGATAGCAGATAGGCTGGTGAGACTCCACCCACATACACTGAAAATTTAGAGGGTCGCCATGCCCTCTTCCCAAATCTGCACCCAGCTCCTGCCAGCCACTATCCACAGGGAATCCCAGCCACAGTCACGCTCAGGGCAGTGCCTGGTTGTTATGTGTGAGTGAGGACAGCAGAATGCAGCAAGATCAAGTGTTCTTGCTTCGTGGTGGCCTGGAGTCAGGGAGCCTGGGAGGCATTTCTCTCGTTAGGCCTTATCATGCCATCTGTGTGTCAGACTCTCCCTCATCCCTGTCACAGAGCCATCCAAAACTCTGGGACCATCCAGGGGAAGCCAGATGATCAGTTAATTTCAGAACAGTCACTCCAGGGCAGCTTATTAATGTGCCCTGAACTTTATCGTGTCTTCTTCTCCCTCTGCTACTTCCCATTTCTACCCAAAAGAAGAGACACAGTGGCAGTCATTTGCTCTTCTTGGTATATCAGAAACAGACAAGCACAATGATAAATACTTGTGATGGAGCAGATGGCAGGGCTTTGAAATGATACACAAAGTGCTGGGGAAGGGAGAGACAGGTTTATTGGGGGGGGGGGGGGGGCTTCAAACCTGAAGCAGCTACAGGCAGGGGCTGTGCTGGTAGCTGCCTCCTTCTGGGCTCCCAAGAAGGTAGGAGACCCAGAGGTCAGCTGAGCAGGTTCAAGAATGAACCAGGCAGCAGGAGTTTTTGTTTTGTTTTAACAACTTAGGAGATATAATTCACCTATTATACAATATCCCCATTTGTAGTATACAATTGTATGATTGTTAGTATACTCACAGAGTCATAGAGCCATCATCACTTTTTTTTTATCCTCACCCGAGGACATTTTGCATTTATCTTCAGATGGAGGGGGAGAGGGAGGAACAGAGAGAGAGAAACATCGATGTGAGAGAGACACATCGAGTGGCTGCCACCCACACGACCCCAACTGGGGCCGGGGACAAACTGCAACCAAGGTACATGGAACCAAACCCGGGACTCTCTGGTCTGCGAGCCGACACTCTAACCGCTGAGCCAAACTGGCCAGGGCTGGAAGTTTGTACCTTTTGACCCTCTTCATCCATTTTGCCCATGCCCCACCTCTGGCAATCACCAGTCTATTCTCTATATCTATGAGTTTTGTTAATTTTGGATTTTTGTGGGTTTTTTTTTTCAGATTCCACATATAAGTGAGATCATATGGTATTTGTCTTTCTCTGCCTGACTTATTTCACTTAGCATAATCCTTCAGGGTCTATTCATGTTGTCATAAATGGCAGGATTTCTTTTTGTTATGGCTAAAATGTGTGTGTGTGTGTGTGTGTGTGTGTGTGTGTGATACGTTTCCTTTACCCATTCATCCACTGATGGACACTTAGATTGTTTTCATGTCTTGGCTATTGTAAAAATGCTGTTGTGAACATAAGGGTGCAGCTGTCTTTTTGAGTTAGTGTTTTTATTTCCTTCATGTAAATACCCTGAGGAATTGCTAGATTGTATGGTAATTCTATTTTTAATGTTTCAAGGAAACCCCACACTGTTTTCCATAGTGGCTGTACCAACTTACATTCCCATCAACAGTGCACAAGGGTTCCCTTTAATCCACATTCTCACCATAGTTATTTCTTATCTTTTTTATAATAAGCATTCAAACAGGTATGAGGTGGTATCTAATTGTGGCTTTGATTTCCATTTCCCTGGTTATTAGAGATGTTGAGCATATTTTCATGTACATGTTGGACCACAATATAATTTTATTAAACGTGACATCACCTCAAAAATATACTCTATGACCAGTGGCAGTCACTATCCATTCCTCCTCTCCATCTCCTAGCAGTCACTAGTCTACTTTCTGTCTCATGGATTTGCCTGTTTGGGATATTTCACGTAAATAGAATCATATAATATGTGTTTTTTTGTAACTGGCTTCTTTCACTTTCAAAGTTCATCTATGTTGTAGCGTGTGTCAGTACTGCATTCCTTTCTTGGGTCAATTAGTATCCAGTTGCCCCAGTACCATGTATTGAAATGGTCAAGAGGTGTTTAAGCAACAAAATAATGCCATTAAAGTCATTTTGTAGCCCTGGCCGGTTTGGCTCAGCGGTTGGAGTGTCAGCCTGCGGTACAGAGAGACCCAGGTTCAGTTCCCGCTAAGGGCGCGTACCTCAGTTGCAGTTTGTCCCCGGCCCTGGTTGGTCGTGCGGGTGGCAGCCACTCGATGCTGTTTCTTTTGCCCTTAGCGGGAACCGAACCCGGGTCTCTCCGGACCGCAGGCGGACGCTCTAACCGCTGAGCCAAACTGGCCAGGGCGATGCTGTTTCTTTCAAGTCAATGTTTCTCTCTCTCTCTTCCTCTCTCTCCCTCCCACTCTATCTGAACAAAAAATGTCCTCGGGTGAGGATAAAAAAAAAAGTCAGTTTGTAGAAGGTGTTTCTGGCAACCAAATGTAGAATGCACTTGACAGAGGGGAGGGGTAGATGAGCTGTTGCAGTGATACAGATGCCTAGTGATGGGGTCTGATGAAGGCAGAACAGAGAGAACCGGGCAGAGGGTTCTCAGATGTGGGAAATGCAGAGCGACACTTGAGTGTTTGTGGGAAGTGTGTGGCACAGGAGACAGATTGAAAGTTAGTGGGAGAAGCACTGCCACCATTGGGGACAGGAAATCCAGAGGAGGAGCTATTCTTGGGGGTTGCGTTTTCCTGGTGCTAAGACCTTCCCCCAGCTCTGATGTTCTCTTTTAACCCCCATTAGCAGCTCAGTTTGGGGCCGGCCACTACATCACATGCTTTGAACAGTAGTAACCAAGGACCCAATCCCCCAGTTGCCCAGAAGTGCTGTGCTCTGTCCCTGACCTGATCTTCCCCCTCCCCCCCAACCCCCTACAGGGGCCGGAAAGGATTTGACATCGCCCTCAACTTGCTCTTCGCCATGGCATTCTTGGCCAGCACATTTTCCATCCTGGCAGTCAGCGAGAGGGCTGTCCAGGCCAAGCATGTCCAGTTTGTGAGTGGAGTCCACGTGGCCACTTTCTGGCTCTCAGCTCTGCTGTGGGACCTCATCTCCTTCCTCATCCCCACTCTGCTGCTGCTGGTGAGGGCTGCATGGTGCTGAGACCCTTCCCTGCACATCAAGGGGCTTGCCTTGGGGCCCCTGCGCAGACCAAAACCAGCCTGGGGTCCACGCTGGCAGCTCAGCCCTGATTCCAGGAAGGTAGCTGAGAATGGCAGGCAGCCCCCTCATTGGTCTCCATGCCCCCAGCTTCTGCCCCCCTTTAGTAGGCAGGGCCCTAGAGCCAGGTGCCTTGCTAACAGCTCCATCAGCAAAGGGGAGAAGGAGGAACCTCATCAGGGAAGATCCCAGGGCTAAAAGCCAGCATGGGGGACGACTTGGCCTATGGAGCTGATGGGCCTGGGCTTCTGCATTGCTCTGCAGGCGTACCAAGCCCCCCTCTCTGTGCTGCTACAGGTGGTGTTCAAAGCCTTTGATGTGCATGCCTTCACACGGGATGGCCATGTGGCCGACACCCTGCTGCTGCTCATGCTCTACGGCTGGGCCATCATACCCCTCATGTATCTGATGAACTTCTTTTTCTCGGGGGCGGCCACTGCCTACACGAGGCTGACCATATTCAACATCCTGTCAGGCATCGCCACCTTCCTCATGGTCACCATCATGCGCATCCCAGGTGGGAGCATGGAGACCGCCCCCTACTCCCCACAACCTGGGCACCCCTGGAGCCTCTCTGCCCCAATGTGGAGGTGTGGGGGGTAAAGGGGTGGCACCACTGCAGATACTGGGCCAGACTACACTCCAGCAGCACCTCCCCTTGCGTTTTCAGCAGAGCTAGTGGGGCCACCCCCCGGGAGATGGTGTCCCAGGAAGGCGTGGGCCTGGTCTGTGGAGGACACCCAGCCGGATGCCCTGGCCCACACACACTTTAAAGGGAACATCAAAAACCTGCCTTCCCTGATTTGATATGTCCTTGGGGGCAGGTGTGGTATGTCCTCCTGAATTCACTGGTCTATGCCTTCTCCCCACAGCGGTAAAATTAGAAGAACTTTCTAGAACTCTGGACCACATGTTCCTGGTGCTGCCCAACCACTGTCTAGGAATGGCGGTCAGCAGCTTCTATGAGAACTACGAGACCAGGAGGTACTGTACCTCCTCCGAGGTGGCTGCCCACTACTGCAGGAAATACAGTGAGTGTCGGGCTCCCACCAGCAGCCCCTTTTCCCAGCTCTCTCCCCAAGACCAGCTAGGGCACCCCAGGAACCTTGTTCCTGTGAAGGAGCTCCTGTGGTGTGTCTGGGCAAGTCCCTGGTCCCAGACTGAGTTTAAGCATGAAAAGGGTCTTCAGAAGACATGTGCTCACCCACCTTCTCAATGATATATGCTTCCTCCTTCCTGCCTGGCCGACACCTAAATCTCTGTGAGATCAGCCGAGGTGGTCCTTCTCCTGGGAGGCTCTCCCACCCCTAGCCCTACCATCACTTTGAGCTGGGTGCCCCTCACTGCTTTTGCAGCACTCAGACACACATGGAAGTCTCCTGCTTCCTTGACCAGCTCCACCTGATCCCACCCATTCCCATTACCCTTCCAGCTTTTGCTGGCTCCTGGGTGTTCCTTGGCTTGTGGGGCAGCACCACTCCCGTCTCCATCTCTGTCTTTACGTGACCTTCTCCATGTGTCTTTGTATTTCAAACCTCCTACTCCTTTGTTTTGTAAAGACATTTGTCATTGAATTCAGGGCCTATCCTAAATCCAGGATCTTAACTTGAGACCCTTAACTAATTACATCTGCAAAAACCCTATTTCTAAGTAAGGTCATTCACAGATTAGAGGGATTAAGATGTGGCTGTCTTTAGAGGGGGCCGTGATTCTTCCCACCACACACTCTTTCTGTGCCTGGAACCGTCTTTAGCAGACAGCTTGGTTGTCATGTCTGCAGAGCCCTGCACACCCCCCTGGCAGGCTCAGTCTCTGCTCTGTTCCTACCACTTTCTTACTTCACAGGACCAGCTTGAGGGGAGGGAGGCACGTCTTACCTATCTTGATGTCTCAGTGCAGTCCCTAGGCAAGGAAGTGAATGTATGTGTGAGTGAGTGAGATCATGACTTAGGCACTTGCCATAGGTGCCCCTTGCAAGGTGAAACTGCCCCAAAATGCGGGAAGTATTTGGGGCTCTTGTATGGCAGTGACAAACATGGGATGCATCCTCAGAAGATGAATGGACTGTGTACCTTCACAGCCTCCATGTCGAGGGCTGGGGTGCAGGTGCCTGGTGGGCCTAGAGAGAGGGACTTGGGTTGGCACCCGGGCAGAGAAGTAAGGGCTATAGGAGACACGGGTGCAGCACCCTCTTCCTTGCCCACGCAGACATCCAGTACCAAGAGAATTTCTATGCGTGGAGTACCCCGGGGATCGGCAGGTTTGTGACCTCCATGGCTGTCTCAGGGTTTGCCTACCTCATCCTGCTCTTCCTCATTGAGACCGACCTGCTGTGGAGGCTGAAGACCTGCATCTGTGCCCTCCGGAGGAGGCGGGAGCTGGTGAGTGGCTCCTGCAGTTCTGCACTGGGCAGGTCTCCCACCTAGGCCAGGCTTCCTCAGGACAGTACACAAGGAGAACCTCAGCACCCAGCAATGGCCAGGGTGTACGTGCATCACAGTGCTCACAGCCTGTGAGGGGCTCACAGTTCTCCTGCGGCCTTGAGGGCCTTGGTCTCAGCAGAGGCAGTGTTGCCAGGCACTGTCATGTTTGTCACATACATCCCATCCCACAAACATACAAAACCTGCTGAGACCACATTGAATGCTCAGATTAACCTAGGGCAAATTGACTTCTCTAAAATTTTAAGACTTCTCTATGGAGTTTCTATTCATATATTAAAATCTCACTTCCTTCAACGGAGTTTCCTGGTTTTCTCCATGAGTCAGGCGCTGTCCTTGTTCCTGGGCAGTTTATGTCTGCTCAGTGTTAATTTCAGCCCTAATGGCCCCCTCAGCTCTCCTGTGAAAGGCCTGAGTCTGCACACGTGGGCTGGACTGTGTGAGCTCTCAGAGACCTCAGCCCCTTTTCCCATTGAAAAGGACTCCTCAGGCTGGAGCTTATCTCTTGCGGTCTTTTTCCGGAACAATTAGATGGAAGTGTACACACGGTCATCAGCGCTTCCCGGGGACCAGGATGTGGCGGACGAGAGGAACCGAATCCTGGCCCCCAGCCTGGTCTCCCCACTAGACATACCTCTGGTCATCAAGGAGCTCTGCAAGGTAAGGTGACTACACTCCACAGGCCCCTGGTCTGCCCCCAATACCTGGCTGCCCAGAAGGTGGCTCCTTGCCTCCCTATTGTGATTCCTGCCTGGAACCTCACAGGTGTATGAGCAGCGGATACCCCTCTTTGCCGTGGACAAGATCTCCCTTGCAGTCCAGAAAGGGGAGTGCTTCGGGCTGCTGGGTTTCAACGGAGCTGGGAAAACCACCACTTTCAAAATGCTGACCGGGGAGGAGACCATCACTTCTGGCGATGCCTTTGTTGGGGGCTACAGCATCAGCTCAGACATCAGGAAGGTGGGTGCCACCAGAGAAATGGGAAGAGGGGGCACGCTGGAGGCAGGGATGCAGCTTGTCTCTGACTCAGGAAGTGGACAGCAGGACGAGGCAGTGACAGTGGGTAGAATTAAGCCAGTGATGGGGAAGAGAGAGAGGACAGGAAGATAAGGGACCCTTTGGCTGGAAAAGCCCAGGCCTGGCTCGGGTTGCTGAGACTGGGTCTCTCCCAGCGAAGCCATTTCTCTGACCTGGTGGAACATGATGCTCATAGCATGCTGCCCTGCTTTATTACTATTTTTTTTTTTTTTTTTTATCCTCACCCGAGGACATTTTTCCATTTTTTGCACAGATAGAGTGGGAGGGAGAGAGAGGAAGAGAAACATCGATGTGAAAGGGACACATCGAGTGGCTGCCACCCACACGACCAACCAGGGCCGGGGACAAACTGCAACCGAGGTACATGCCCTTAGCGGGAACCGAACCTGGGTCTCTCCGGACCACAGGCGGATGCTCTAACCGCTGAGCCAAACCGGCCAGGGCGATTATTACTATTTTTTTTAATCTTCACTCAAGGATACGTTTTTCTATTTATCTTCAGATAGAGTGAGAGAGAGAGAGACATAGACATGAGAGAGACACAGCGATTGGTTGCCTACCACATGACCCCGACCAGGGCCAGGGACCAAACCACAACCAAGGTATGTGCTCTTGACTGGAATTGAGCCTGAGACTCTTTGGTCCATGGGCCGATGCACCACTGCTGAGCCAAACCAGCCAGGGCATGCTGCCCTGCTCTCTCCAGTCTATGCACAAGATTTACAATAACGGTCCCCTACGCTGTTCAGACCAACAATCCCACCAAACACCAAAAGCTGGCTAAAACATCAATGACAAACCACATTGGTAAGAACATAGAAGAGCATGCAGCATGGTAAGGAACTCGGACCAAAATCCAGAAGCCCTGCGAGGCACAAAGGACCACTGTGTTATAGGCAGTGGTGTGGGTTTAGAGGCCTTGCTGAGCGAAGAGAGCAAAAACAAAGGCCCAAGGCCTCCATGGTAGGGATGTGATAGGAGACTTTCCCCGCATGGGTTTGAACCCCAAAGGCTATCCCACAGGGTAAGGATGAACTAGGCCAGCCTCCTGCTCCCCTGCCCCTGGGGATTGCCTGGAAAGTTCCCTATGTGCTGAGCAGAGCTTGTGCCTGGGAGCGACCTCATCTTCTGATCTTGCAGCAGGAGCCAGACCGCAGCCCACACCCTCTCCAGAGGAAGGCCTTCATCCTAGGCCTCGAAGAACACCCCAAATAGTATTTCAAGGCCTATGAGCAGTGCACAACTGAACAAAGACAGTCCCTGTGACCAGAACCTGCAGACACGAGGGCCCTGCAGGAGATACAGGCCCACCACTTTAGATGTGCAATCACCAGACCCAGATTGTAAAACAGCTGTTTTTACTGTGTTGAAAGAAATTGCCCAGCCGTTGTGGCTTACTGGTTGAACATCGACCCATGTACCGAGAGGTTGATAGTTTGATTCCCAGTCAGGGCACATGCCCAGGTTGTGGGCCCAATCCCCATTGGGGGGCATGCAGGAGGCGGCCAGTTGATGTTTTTATCTCTCCCCCTCTCCCTTCCTCTCTCTCTAAAATCAATAAAGAGCCCTGGCTGGTTTGGCTCAGCTGTTAGAGTGTCGGCCCACAGACCAGAGAGTCCCGGATTCAGTTCCCGCTAAGGGCACGTGCCTCGGTTGCAGTTTGTCCCCGGCCCCAGTTGGGGTCGTGTGGGTGGCAACCACTCAATGTGTCTCTCTTGTATTGATGTTTCTCTCTCTCTCTCTTCCTTCCTCTCTCCCTCCAGCTCTATCTAAGGCTAAATGAAAAAAATAAATAAAAAATAAAATCAATAAAGGAAAATATTTTTTTTGAAAAAAGAAATAAACTAGGCTAGAGATATGGGAAAAAGGAAAACTATAGCTGTGATCCAGAAAGTAGAGGAAAGGGTGAGAAGTCCTTACTACACTTAATCTGAGTTCCAGCAGGAAAGGAGAAAATAAGGGGAAGATAATCACTGACAAGGTAATAGCTAAGAATTTTCCCAGACCGATTAAACATAAATGCTGGAAGCTTAAGAACCCCAAGGAGAATAAAGAAAAGAAACCCCATCTTTGGAATTCTCAGACTTCAGGCTCACCTGTCCTCAGCCAGCTGCTGAAGGTAGGGGGGAGATGGCAGCGGCCGTGGGGCACCTTGGCCCTGATGAAGGTGGCCATCTGACCAGGGGATGCCCCACCCTGAAGGTGTTGCCACCAAACCTCTCTTTCATTAGAGGGAGAAGAAAGAAAAGTCCTAGCACAAGTTAGATGTTTATTAAATGTCTGATAAATGAATGAGCAGATGATATACCAGGAGATATTTGCATGTGGTAATCATTTCATATAATCACTACATTCTTTTTTTTCTTTTTTTCTTTTTTTTTTTATCCTCACCCGAGGACATTTTTCCATTTTTTTATTCAGATAGAGTGGGAAGGAGAGAGAGAAACATCGATGTGAAAGGGACACCTCGAGTGGCCGCCACCCACACAACCCAACCAGGGCCAGGGACAAACTGCAGCCAAGGTACATGCCCTTAGCGGGAACCGAACCCGGGTCTCTGTGGACCGCAGGCTGACGCTCTACCGCTGAGCCAAACTGACCAGGGCTTTTTTTTCTTTTTCCAATCCTCACCCAAGGATTGATTTTTCAGATAGAGTGGAAGGGAGAGAGAGAAAAAAACATTGAAGTGAGAGAGACATTGCTACCCACATGACACCATGTGCCCTTGACTGGGAATCGAACCTGAGACCCTTTGTTCTGTGGGCCAATGCTCTAACCATTGAGCAACCAGCTAGGGCAATCACTACATTCTTGTACTAACCTTCCCCCACACTGCCCATAGTGAATGAGGCTCTGGCCCATCTCTGACCCCTTGTTGTGGGGCACTGTGGCTACTCGTGGCCTCCTGTGTCCCTGCAGAAGTGCTGCTTGGCAAGCTTTGGCTGTGGCCAGCACCAGGGCCTGTGCATTGGCTGATGGACCACCCTGGACAGATTGGCTGAGAGAAACCTGGAGGAACCTCCCTCTGACCTGTTACTTCCTGGCTGTATTCCAACCCAAGGTGCGACAGCGGATTGGTTACTGCCCCCAGTTTGATGCCCTGCTGGACCACATGACAGGCCGGGAGACACTGGTCATGTATGCCCGACTTCGAGGCATCCCCGAGCGCCACATCAGTGCCTGTGTGGAGAATACACTCCGGGGGCTGCTCCTGGAGCCGCATGCCAACAAGCTGGTCAGGACTTACAGGTGCACCTGCCCCTCAGCCCCTCCGCTGCCCTATGACTCTATGATCCACGGGTCTTCCAAGGGTAAAGTCAGAGTCTCCCTTAATATAGAGAGCCACACAGGTCAGGAGCCGGAGCTCCCAGGTGAGAGGGGCTGCCCTGTTGGTTCCTGCCTCCTAGAGGTAGTGCCAAACTCAGGTAATGTCAGGACCCCCCTTAGGTGCAGACAGATGGTGTTACTGCTCCATGTGGTGGCAAGGACTGACACCCTGGGCACAGCTTTCTCTTGGGCCTCTAGCTCTCTGAGGTGGAGGCTTTCCAGGCACACTCCTTCATTCCTCTTCACCTGGGGCACTCTGTGATCATCGGGCCCAATCATGTTGGGACTCAGGGATGCCATGGTAATAATCAGCCTTGCCCTCTCCTGCACCCCTGTACCCCAGTGGTGGCAACAAGCGGAAGCTGAGCACTGGCATTGCCCTACTTGGAGAGCCTGCAGTCATCTTCCTGGATGAACCGTCCACTGGCATGGACCCCGTGGCCCGGCGCCTGCTCTGGGACACCGTGGCAAGGGCACGTGAATCCGGCAAGGCCATCGTCATCACCTCCCATAGGTAGAGCCAGGGTCTCTATGTATCAATGGATGAGCTGTGACAGGGGCTATAGGAGGGGATGGGCTGGGAGGAGCTAGAGAGAGATTTGACATCAGTTGGTACAGAATCTGTGAGGAGAATCCCCAGGCTCTAGCATGTGCACCACACTCTGAGCATGGGAATCAGGAACAGCCTGATCTGGGTGTTGACACCTTTCCATCTGCACATGGAGGGTGGATGTCAGCATACCCCAGCCCTGTGTGAGGCCTCCACTGCCTCTCCCCAGCATGGAGGAATGTGAGGCCTTGTGCACCCGGCTGGCCATCATGGTGCAGGGTCAGTTCAAGTGCCTGGGCAGCCCGCAGCACCTCAAGAGCAAGTTTGGCAGTGGCTACTCCCTGCAGGCCAAGGTCAGGAGCGACGGGCAGCAGGAGGCACTGCAGGAGTTCAAGGCATTTGTGGACCTGACCTTCCCAGGTATGTGAGCTGCACAGAAAGCATCTGAGCCTTGCCCCTACCAAGTCCCACATCCCTGACCCCTGGGACAAGGGACGGGGCCACTCTCCCCTATCCCTTCAGTCCAGCCCTCACGAACACACGGTCTCTCCTTTGTGTAGGCAGTGTCCTGGAAGATGAGCACCAAGGGATGGTCCATTACCACCTGCCTGGTGATGACCTCAGTTGGGCAAAGGTGAGCATGGACCCCATAGGGCCTCAGCTAGGGCTGAGGAAGTTCCCTCCAGCCGTCACCCTTCTGTGGTGATTCCAGGTTCTTTCCAAGGAGAAATCACTTATAGTTTCTGTTCTAACACTCACCCTAATATCTACAAGGTTTGGGGGGTTTTGCCTGAAATATTTAAGTTGGAAAAAAACTTGGCTCAAAAAAGGAAACTGGCTCAGAGAGGGAATACAGCTTGCCTAAGGTCATACTCTGAGCTAAGAGTCAGGAGGAAACTCGGTCCCCAGACATGCTCATCAAACACAACCCCTCTCTTCCCTCTTGGATCTCTGCTCACCCTGTAAGGCCAACTCCCTGTGGGTGCTTTAGGGGCTGGACTGGGCAGGGGTAGGATCTTTGGGGCCATACCACTCCTTATGGCCAGCGGACTCCCAGACCGGCCAAGAAGTCAGGCCCTGGGCTTGTTAACAGCAGCTTATCTGCTTCCCAAAGGTCTTTGGTATCCTGGAAAAGGCCAAGGAGAAGTATGGAGTGGACGACTACTCTGTGAGCCAGATCTCACTGGAGCAAGTCTTCCTGAGCTTCGCCCACCTGCAGCCACCTGCCGAGGATGAGGGGCCATGAGGAGCCTGGCAGAGGTGGGATGAGGGGGAGCACAGGTGGATGTCCTCTCCCTCCAAGTTCATCTTATCCTGCACCTATATTTCTAATCACTGTTTTCTATAATGGATATGAAAATCAAGGCACAATATGGACTGGGTGTATCAGTGCCTTCACACCAGGAATCAGCATGCGAACATCCGCATCTAAGGTGGTCGCCAAACCCTACTCCCAGAAGTCAAGATCCCAACCAAGAGTGGGTCCAGCATTGTGTAGGCAGGCTGCAGGGTCTTTGGGGAGAGCTGGCCAGAAAGGGGCCACAGCTTCCCTAGGGAGTGAATTTCCCTATGAACTTGTGAGGAGAGCACTCAGTGACATCTCCATGTTCACACATGGCACAGAGCTTCTCTAGGTGTGAAATGGGAAACGGCTGGACAGTTGGCAGCAGGGCTCGCCAGACTGCCCAGAATGGACAGAAAGGTCGCCTGTCGCCATCCATGAAGGAGATGCCAGCTGTGATTAGGCACTGAGGGTCTTGGCTTCCAGTATAGCTGAGGGCATCCTGAGAGTCCATGCTCTTCAGAGTGTGGCGGCTACGCCGGGCAGAGCTGACCCTTCGACTGGCACCATCCCAGCAGCATCTTCCAGTGTTGGCCAGCGCCGGGTGGGAAGGCAATCCTCCGTTCCAGACCCTGGCCTTCTGAGAAGCCACCAGCCAAGAGGCCAGTCAGGGACTGAGCGGCCATCTATGGAGGATGTACTGAACATATGGTGACTGAAAATAAAGGCTGGAAGGGAACATGACCACAGTCTGTGAGTCACACACAAGATAGGGGTCACAGGTCCAGTAACTCACCCCAAGTCCTAACACAAGCTTTCTGTGTCAAGTTTCAGACCAAGAAAAGCAAGAGCTCATTTTTCCCAGTATGTGGTAAACTTACAGAACTCACTGTCATAAGGTGAAGGAATAACCCAAAAATGCAAATGCAGATGCAGGTTATATAAACAGCCAACTGACAGATGTTTGTCTACAGTGAGGAAAGACGGGTGTAGGGTTGGTGTAGGAGGGTGCAGACCTGGGTGGGCAGGGTTCCAGTTCCAGGGCCACTCATAGACTTTAAGCCATTTTCCAGAAGATTCTTCTTCAGCTCAGCTTCCTTTTTATTTATGTACTATTTATATCTTAGTTTTCTAAGTTTCCATGATTTGAATCTCTGTGCCTTTTATATTACCTTAGAATTTATAGTTTTAGAAAAGACTTGTTTTCATCAGTGGTTCATTTGGGTCAGTTTCAAATTTGCATTTTTATCAGTCTCTCAAAGTCTATAAACACTGCAGATAGTTTCCAATAGTTCTTTTATTCCCTTTAAAATTCTTCAAACTATCATCATTTAGTTCCATATTATAAAAATTAAACTTAGGGGTGCTTGTGGTCCTAAACATTGCCCACCAGAAAACAGCATCTGAGAGGTGGGCCTCAGATTTGTTGGCAGGAGCTGTGGTCACTGTGCCCATATTGGGTTTGCTGGGTTGTGGGAGGAGGGCAGAGGCCAGCGCAGCCTGCCCAAATGTCCACACTTAACAACCCTACTCTAGGGCTTCCTGGCCTGGGTTTTAGTTTTTCGTTGTTATTTGTTTGTTTTTATTGATTTTTAGAGAGAGGAAGGTAGAAGAAGAAACAGGGATGAGAGAGACACATCAATCAGCTGCCTCCTGCACACCCCCTACTGGGGACTGAGCCTGAAACTGGGGCATGTGCCCTGACCAGGAATCAAACTGGCGACCTCTCTGTGCATGGGACAATGCTCAATCAACTGAGCCACATCATCCAGGGCTCCTGGGTTGTTTTTAAGCCCATGTGTTAGAAATTTGTCATTTTTATCCTTTGATGCCACAAAAAAGGGTGAGGAAAAGTATTTAGGACTGAAGGAACATTTCATACATATGTGAGGCACACATATGAAATCAACACTGTGTCAGTTCAGGGATAGGTAGGTTCATTAACAGAAGATGAGGTGGAGAGATTAGTGTGAAGGAGACTAACAGGGTGAAAGTGGGGACAGTCATGATCATAAATCCTTCTTAGGAAGATGACCTAGCAGCTGCAGAAAGGACGATGCAGACACAGCTGAAACTGCAGCAGTGGGGGACCAGAGGGGCAGGTGCCAGCAAGAGCCAGAAGACTAAGTCTGTCAGAGAAGCCCACAGTTACACTGAAGCATGGAGCTTAGGCAACTGCATCCTCCCATTCCTATCTCACTTTCCTCTAGACCTTCAGGCACAGACAGTCCCTAGACATGCTGGTCTCAAACAGCTGTCACATCTGGCAGGCATAGCCTTCCAGGAGGACTCCACTCCTGCCCTGCCCCCAGCAGCAGTTAGGCCTTCCCTGCCCTGCATGGCCTGGTCAAGGACTCCCCAGAGGCAGACACCCATGTTAGGGCTGAGAGCAAAACCTAGAAAAGTCTTGCCCAGTCCAATGATGTGGCTCAAATGAAACAGACAGTAGACATAGGGACTGACCTTCAGCCTGACAGCTGCACTCAGAATTTAGGGCTCCGACAAGGAAGGAGGGCAGCCAAGTGGGGAAGGTGGGGAAACCCTACGGGGGGCAGGGCTGAGACCAAGCCTCTCCACTGCCTTTACTGTGGGGAAGGGCTGCCAGGCAGTAGGTCACAAGTCAAGGGACCCCACCCCCCAGGCCACAAGAACAACTGCTGCAGAATGAAGACTGCAGCAGGCTTGCTGAGCACATCAGAAAACCCCAGATTGCAATGGTTTAGAAAAGACAGGACTTTATTTCTCTGCCAAGTCCAAAGTCCAAAGAAGGCAGTCCAAACATTCTGTCACCATCAAGATCTCAAGGAGTCAGATTCCATGTGCCTGCTTGATCCAGATTCTGACCTCCCTCCTTAAGGTTACCTCTCAGGGTCTAACAGCTGCTGAGGCTTCCAGGTGGCATCACCAGAAAGCATGGAAGGAGCAAGAGGGCACAGCTCCTGGCAGCTATGAGACACTTCTGCATCCATGTCACTGCCCAAAACACAGGCACGTGGCTGCAGAAGATACAAGGAGCTGGGACACACAGATAAAACCCAGACACCAGGACACAACTGCAGTTTCTACCACGATTGTAGCAGGCAGGTGATCTCCCTATGTATGCCTTCATTGTCCACCTGAGTTGGTGAGACCTCACCTCATCCAGGAAGCCCCAGAGACCCCCACAGACCAGCAGACCAGCAGAAGCGGCCAAACCCTAAGGCCTGTCCCCAACTTCCATCCCCCATGGGGTGCCCTCGCCCTTTGGTTGCAGGGACTCAGAAAAGCAAACTGTTTCTTGCTGAGCAAATTCTAATCCTAGATCTCTAGTCCACAACACCAAGGGAAGCCAAGGTCACCTGAGTCCCAGGGACCCCTGGCCTGTCTCACAAAGCAGACAAAACCAAGGAGTGAGCCAAGACCAGCACCTGGAGGGGAGGGGAGGCTGGAAGGCAGGTCCATGGGTGGCCACAAGCTGTCTGGGGAATGGGGGGAGAAGGTTCCAAAAGGCTGGCCTACAGGTAGACTGCCGCCAACCAGGGCAGCTGATTCCTGCTGCTCCATCTGAGTGACACTCCATGCCAGCTGCTGTTCAGCTCACCTTTAGGGACCAGCAAAACACTCGTGACATAAGCTGGCCAGGCCCTCTGGGACCCCCACTCCCACACATATCAGTCAGTATGAAGGTGAGTGCTGCCTACACTCACCCAGAGCCTGCCCGCTGCACTGAGGGACAGAGCTTCACCTGCAGACAGAGGGACAGATGTTCCTGGGTAAATACCTAGCCCCACCTAGACCCTGAGGGGCTAAGCTCCATCCACTCCTGCATCATAGAGATGGCCCAAAGGTTCTGAGAGGTACCCCCAACACCAAAGTTAGGGTTAGGCTGTTCACCCCACCCCACAGCTGAGGCCAGCAGGCCAAGTGTACAATATCCCATCCTCCATTCCCTGAACCTTGGCTCAAGTCTGATCCCAAACCCCAGAATGTTTAAGCTCCTGCAGCCTGGCTCCTTTCCCCAACAGAGGGCACTCTGGGGACCCTGCATGAGAAGGGCTCAGGGCAGGTGGGTCTGGACTCTGCCAGAGAAGGGGCAACAAGGGGGAGGTCCAGGCCCTCCCAGGAGAGCCAGGAGGCAGGATAGTGCTAGGCCCTGGAGTCCCATCCCCACCAGATGGGCTCACTTGGTCTGGGCTTCAAGCAAGCAGGGGAAGGGGCTGAAGCTGTGGGGTCAGGCCTGGGGATCTGGGCCCTGCCTTCCTCAATACATGTTGCTGTCCAGGCCCCACTCCTGAGGCCTGGCCCACACCCCACAGATACTGGCTTCAGATGCCTCCAAGGTCTGAGAAGCCCCAAGATGACTAGCTGTGTAAGGCACAAGGGAAGAGGGGAGTGTTGGGGGCCAAGCCACAACAGCTCAACCCATCAACACCACAGCATGACTTGAGGCTTTGAGGCTTACCCAGTGCTGCAGTACACTATTCACCTGCTATACATTTAGCTCTGGCCAGGCCCCATCCTGTTCCCTGGGACTGCCCTGGGGTGGGAAGCTCAGGTGTTACTATCTTTGACTTCCTTGAGGCAGAAACAAACATGGGGCTTCATGGGGCTTTGGGCATTAAAACCAACATAGGCTTCCAAACCAACTCGGCCCTGCAACCCCTCCAGTGGGCAGCCTGCTGCACCTCCTGGGAGAGTCCAGAGGTGTCTGCTGAGGGGAGCGGTGGGGGCTGAGGGATTGGTTCAGGACCTGATGCCCCACACCTTGCAGACACTAACTGGGGAGGCCTCACCATGACTCCAGACCCTCATTAGCTGGATGGCCCTTTCAGTCCCAGCCTGACCACTTGGCTCCTTCACCAGCTGCAGGCACCCACCCCTACAGACAGGAACCAGGCCTTGGAGACCTGTCTCCTCTTCTAAGGCCTCCCCCAAGGTCACTGAGCCATCACAACCTCCCTGACCCCACCCAAACCCCTCTTCCACCTGGCTGGAAGATGTGGCTGGGTCACATCTTCCCTTGGCACAGAAACTGCTAGCAATGGGTAGAAGTGCTTCCTGGCATGGCTTACAAGGTATCTCAATGCCTACTCAAAGCTCCTGGGTGGCCCACCATGACCTCCAGCACAACCTTGGCTATCCCTGACCCTCTTGGTGTCCAGGATCACTAGCCTCCAAGGGCAGGCACTGCAGAGATCAATAGGTTCACAGAGGATGAAGGCAGAGGGAACATTCTACTTTGATGTAGGTATACTCTCAAAATGAGAGCAGCCAACAGGTGGCCCTCAACACTGGGAGGAAAAAGAAGGGGGCTCAGGATACTGGCCAGAGCCCTAGGTTACCTGTGGCTGACTGCCAAATGCCTTGTCCACTGGAGCCATGCCCACTCTCTCCATCAAATCTGAGCCAAAGACCTGAAGTCTCCAAAGGCGTGTTTCTGGCCCTCAGCGCCCATGTCCTCAGCAGGTTGACACTGGGGGCTGGGAAAGGAGGAAGGCCAGGAGCCTCCAGAGTTTTATTTTCTCATGTTTCTTTCAAACACATTCTGCTTATCCCCAAAATGGCAAAAGCCAAAATGCTTAAATGTTAAATCTCACCAGATGATGACATACTCGATAGCAAAAATCAGTAATATTTAGAAACAAATTTGATTAAGTTTGTGAATAAATCATGCTTTTAGGTTTTATATAGTGTGTTACACAATACAATATACAGATTGTACACCTGAAAACTATACTTTTATTAACCAATGTCACCCCAATAAATTCAATAAAAGGTGCTAATTTTAAAAAAAGATAAAATGGCCCTGGCCGGTTTGGCTCAGCGGTTAGAGCGTCAGCCTGCGGTCCAGAGAGACCCGGGCTCAGTTCCCACTAAGGGCACGTACCTTGGTTGGTTTGTCCCCAGCCCTGGTTGGGTTGTGCAGGTGGCAGCCACTCGATGCGTCCCTTTCACATCAATGTTTCTCCCTCTCTCTCTCTCTTCCTCTCTTTCTCTCCCACTCTATCTGAACAAAAAATGTAAAAATGTCCTCAGGTAAGGATAAAAATAAATAAATAAACAAACAAACAAACAAAGTTTTTTTTTAAAAAAAGATAAAATGTGTTAAAATTTATATGCATGCCAAATTATATTACTTCAGAGCATTAAAAAAAAGCAGAGAGGGTATCAGGCCAGATAGTTATTTTCCCACCCTCCTCTCATCATAGTGAAGACACCAGGCTACCCATGCCAACCAGGGTGCGTCAGTGATGCCCTGGGCAAAGGCTCTGGGTTCAGGGCCCTTCAGGCACCCATTGATGGTTGGTCCAGAATGTATGGGGCTTCAACATGCAGCCTCCTCACAGACCTCCATGTGCTGCAAGCCTGGACCCCCAGACCACCCCATTCCTAATACCAATCCTCTGCGCCTCTTCACTGCTGCAGGACCAAGGCTGCCCTTCTGTTCCATTACCCCTCCATGCCTGGCCTTGGCAAATGTAACAGTGATAAAGAGAATTTAACTTATTCTAAATGGCCCCCCTATCCCTGCCATCAAATTTAAATCCAAAGGGAAGACCTTGACCCAGACTGACTCAGCCTGTAGATCTGCACCCCCAAGGAACATGTTGATGCCTCCGTGGAGGGGACTCGGGGCAAGTTGCTCCTGCCACACCCCATTTGTCTGGGACTCCTCACACAACCCTTAGCACTGGGTAGTGTAGGGGCACACTTGACATCCCTGGATGGGGGACGCGACTGGAGGAGGGAAAGGAGTCACCATCATTAGCTGAGAACACCAAGTGGAACAGAGAGCAATGACTTGCAGAGGGCGTCAGCAGCACCATGCATCCACCCCAAGTCACTAAGCTGGTCCTTCCAGCTGACATCTAATCGGTCTCCAAGTGGCGTCTCCCAAGTGGTGTTGGTCCCTTCCTCCAGAAAATCACCTTAGATCTATTTCCTTCTCTTCCTTACTGCACCTACACCTACCTGCACAGACAACGTCTGGGGTTAAGTGCAAATTCCTTTCTCTCGCTAATAGTCAAGGAGGACGCGGGGGCGGGGCTGAGCAGGGGTACGGGAGGGGATGAATACAATTGGCACAGAAGTGAACAAAACCCAAAAACCTGACTTTCTCAGCTCTGAGTTTTACTCCGACAACCTGCTGGCTAGGCCGGGGCCTCTACACCCTCATCCCTTTTTTTCAGAAAGTTCTGACAGTGCCTCCCAGCCTACATCGTCCGCGGATGGGGGGCCGGGGGGAGGGGGGCAATGAAGCCTTGTCCGGTATCTTGCATATCCTCCATGTCCCCCGCACCACTGAACTCCATTTTCCTAGCCCTGGCCTGAGAGCTGCCACATGGGCCTCCCTTCGATTCTTCCAATGAGCCTCCGTGCCTTTGCATCTCTGTTCCCTCTGCCGGCGCGCTCTTCCACGCAGCTGTAGTGTCACCTCCTCAGAGATGCCTTCCGTTCTGCACCTTGACTTCTACCTTGCCTTTTGCGTCCGGTTCGTTCTGACCACAATGCCCCGGCTTGTCCATCCGGCCGAATTCCGTCGATGCAGAAGCCGCGTCTACACGGTAAACTCGCACACCACGCGTGGTTTCTAATTGCACAAACCCATTACGCAACGGCCCTGCGGGCCTTAGAGGCCGGCTGCGGGAGGCCGCAGCGCCTGCGCACCTGCGAGCCCCTCCTCGGCCACCGCCCGATCCCCCAGGGCGCGAAACAACCCGGTGGGGAGTTTAGCGCCCGGGCAACTGCCAGGTCCCCAGCGAGCCCAGTGCGCACGCACATGGAGAGAGGCAGGGCCGCATTAAGCCCCTCGGCACCGCCCTTACAGCCCCAAAAAGCAGCCAATTTGTCGGCCCCGTGAGCCACTAAGCCAACCCAGGGTAGCCCAAGACCGCGGTCCAGAGAATGAGAGAGTAACCATTCCGAAACAGCCCTCCACAAACTGCCACGGCCTGTAACACTCTGAGCGGTCGTGCCCATTGGCTGAAGCGCTCTACGTCATCGCTGTGCGCCGAACAGCGGCGTCTTCCCGCTCCTTAACCCTGACGACTGAGCGGCGCCGACCTCAGCGGCTGCGGAGAACGGGAGGTGGTTGCTCTGGCGGGAAGATGTAAGTGGGGGAATCCGACCCCATCCGAGATTCCGGGGGGCGCACCCCGATACCGGCAGGGCGCATCGTGGAGCCGGCGCTCTCCTCGGCCCCGCGGTGAGGACGGCGGCCTGGCGGTGCAGCGCGGGGACTAAGAAGAAAGAGTGTGGCCCGGGGTGGACAGAGTGGGAGGGTCCGAGGCCGCGGCCCGGAAGTAGTCGGGATCACGGCGGGCGGAAGGGCGGCCTCGCGTCGTCCGCCCTGCAGCTGGCCCAGCTAGGCCCGCGGGACTCCGAGCAGCCGCGACCGCGGCCTCTGCCCTCAGGACCCTCTCGCCGGGCTGGAGACCCAGGCCTGCAACGCTGGGCCCTGCCCTGGAAACGCTTGCCGTCCGGCGCCTGGACTGGGGAGTTGTGAGTGGACGGGCTCGGCGAGGTCGCGTGCGGGGCCCGTGTCCCGGTGGGTGCGGAGTTACTTTGTGGGATACCCTGGAAGACCCACTAATCCTCCCTTCGGGTCAATTAATTCAAACATTTACTGCACAAATGTTTACCGGGTTCCTGTGTGCCCTTCTTGGTGTTAGCTCTTTAGGATACAGCCCCTGATATCATGGAGCTTAGTTTGACGGGTTACCCCAGAAGGGAAGGTTAAAATCAATGGAGGAGAGACGTGGCTTTTTCTCGTTGTTACTTTGTATGAATTGTGCTTAAAATATAAAATGTACTTTTAAATGTGGAAGGTGCTCTGAAGATTTGAGCTGAACGCCATCTCGAGATTTAACTAATTGTTCTCTCCTCTCTCTGACTGTTGGACGCGCACCTTTTCCGGAGGATGGGGGAGGTAACCAAAGTCCTGTGCTGTTACCTGAACTTGTGTGAGCAGAGCACCTCAACCTTTGCTTTTTATCATTCGGCCACACCCAACAAAGCATTCATTTACTCTATGGTTCTTAATTTTTAGTATTTAAGAATAATCGGTGATGCTTGTTTTCACAAAATACATTCGGATAAATCTTTAGAACTGGGTTGGGGTCCAGGAATCTGCACTCTAGATCAACGCTGTTCAATAAGGCAGCCATTGGCCACTTCAGGCTATTGAGCACTTGAGATACATCTATCCCAAATTGGGGTGTTTTTAAGACTTAATATTGGGGGGATAAATAATGTGGCTACTAGAAAATTTTAGTAATTGTTGGACAGTGTTGCTCCTCGTGATCCTAATGGGGGCCATGCAGGGACCACTTGTTGAGCACTTAGGGATGTGTGACTTTGGGGACAAGGGTTTATATTAGAAAAGAGCCTCTAAACATGGAGAAACAGCCCTTTCATTGAACATGAGCCAACATTTACTGAGCCTTACCTAGGTGCCAAATCTTTCATGGGTTGATTTGATTGATGTCCTTGATGGGTTAAGTGACATCCAAGGTTACATAGCAAAGTTAACTTAGGCAAGCTGATTCCAGAGTCTTAATCATAATCACTAATTGTTCAAGGACGCTAACCTTATTCGGTTTTGCCAGCTCAGTGTCTGTGGTACCTTACTGTTTGAAGGCAAAGAATTAAAGATTTTACAGCCCTGGAAAAGAGGAGCAAGGGATGTTCTGCTCTTCCACTCATTTGATTGTCCAAGGCGGGTACTCTTTCTTGAATTGGAACATTATTTGAATTTTGAACACCCCTACACACGCGGAAACAGAATCCCAAATGGTGTGCTGTGTCCAGGTTACTTACAGGCTATCAAAACAGGTGGGACATCCCTGGCTTCTGTGGTTCAGTTGGTTGAACCTGGGGGTTGCCAGTTCAATTCCCAGTTCGGTTCTGTCAGGGCACATGCCTGGGTTTTGGCTCAATCCCCAGTAGGAGGCGTGCAAGAAGCAGTCAATCGATGTTTCTCTCCCCCTCAAAAAATATTTTAAAAAGAAAAATGTGTGACAGACGTAGTTAAACTGACATCCTGAGATTTTTGCTTACAACTCAAGCAAATTGTACGAAACCTCACTGGAATTACCGAAGCAGCACTCCCCAGGAAATAGGGCACATAATGAATTAGTAGTTTGTTCTTGAGTAATATTTACTAATGACCATTTATTGAGCACATGCTGCAGTTCAGGCACTTTGCTAAATCCTTACCTGCGGTATCTCATACAGTTCCAACGTCTGTTTCCCACCCCTGCTCCCGGCATTTTATTTTTGAAAGTATATAAACGTACAGAAAAGTTGAAAGGATTGTACGGTGAATACTCGCATTACCACCATCAAGATTTTATAAGTTACATTTCTGCTATATTTGCTTTATCATGTATGTAGCCCCACTCATCAGTCTTATTTTTTTTCTTGCATTTCAAAGTAATTTGCATGTTTTGGTATACTTATTCCATAACACTTCCATATGCATATCATTAAAAGTTCAATAGTTACAGTGAGTACTTTTTTTTTTAATCCGCACTCGAGGACATTTTTCCATGTTTTGTTCAGATAGAGTGGGAGGGAGAGAGACAGAGAGAAACATCGACGTGAAAGGGACACATCGAGTGGCTGCCACCTGCACGACCAACCAGGGCCGGGGACAAACTGCAACCCCGAGGTATGTGCCCTTAGCGGTAACCGAACCTGGGTCTCTCTGGACCGCAAGCCGAGGCTCTAACCACTGAGCCAAACCGGCCAGGGCTAAAGTGTGAAAATTGATAAATCTCTTGTTTGTTTTGTTTTGTTTTGTTTTTCTTGGTACTTGCCCGTAGCGGGAACCAAACCCAGGACTCTCTGGTCCACAGGCCAACGCAGTAAACCGCCAAGGACACAATGAATACTTTTTAACATTGTTTCATTGTTTTTTAAATATTCATATGGGATATTGTTATCTGTGTTTGGGTAGTACGCTTTTTTTTTTTTTTTTTAATCCTCACCTGAGGGCATAATTTGAGAGGGGAAGGGACAGAGAGAAGGGGAGGAAAATACCTCTATCGGTTGCCTTCTGTACATGCCACCACCCAGAATCTAACCCACAACCCAGGTATGTGCCCTGACTGGAAATCGAACTGGCAACCTTTCAGAGCACAGGACAATGTCAACCAACTGAGCCACTCTTGCTGGGCAGGGTAGTAAACGTTTTGGTGCCGTGACCAGTCATTTTTAAAGTGGTTTTTGCTTCCAGTAAATAATATATATCTAAAGTATCTTATAAGGAAATTAGAGCAATAAAACAAGATCTAAACCTATTGGGAGAGCCACACTCATTTAGGTTTTTCTTTATTTTACATGCAAATGTGCTGTAATTTTTCTGTGGGACTTATCATCAAACTTTTAAGTGAAAAAATGGGTATTGTACCATCTATAAAATAACAGTGACCAGCATCACCAATATTTCCTTAAGAAAAGATGAGCTGAGGTGACAATTCTGCTGTGTTTGATGAAGATGGGATCCTCCCTAAGGAAATGGTGATGGTCCCCATGTGTTCCTGGCTTTATAGATTCTCATGCTGTGTTCCTTGCCGCCATCTCGTGTGCTCAGCTTTTGGCTGCAAAGTAGATTTGTTGCCTTGCCAATTTGTTCACTCTGTACATCCTTTTATCTTGTTATTAGGCTGCACTTTGGCGTAAATTGCAATCCATTAGGGATCATTTCTCAGACTCAAGTTAGAAGTGAGAGCTCAGATAAGTGAGGCCACCATTGCTGCTTTGAACACCTCAGAAGGGGAGAATGGATTTATCAGGAGTGAAAAAGAAGAGCTTGCTAGGAGTCAAAGAAAATAATAAAAAGTCCAGCACTAGGTAATCCTTCTGTCAGAGTTTTCTAGTACTACTTTGGGGGTGCTTGTTGCGAGGGACCCTCAGAAATGGGGAGATTGGAAATGTCTTGCATTCTACAGTGAAAGTGTCCTAACCACAGATCATTTTGTTCTGTGATGGTCTGGGATCTCTATAGCTGCATGGATCCCCTCTTGGGTTGTGCTGTTGTTTCAGGGTTCAGTCAAAGGGGCATGCAATCTCACACTCTTCCTCACCATCCAGGGCTCCTTCTCCTACCAAACGCAAAGACCGCTCTGATGAGAAGTCCAAGGATCGCTCTAAAGATAAAGGGGCCGCCAAGGAGTCGAGCGAGAAGGATCGTGGCAGGGATAAAACTCGAAAGAGGCGCAGCGCTTCAAGTGGTAGCAGCAGCACCAGGTAGGGTTGATGGAATAAAGTGTTGAGAGGTCTCATGTCCCTCTTGAGCCCAAAGAGTGCTCTGTCTTTTTTATTACTTATTTTAAAAACACACTCATGTTGTTAATCGGGATTCTAATTGTGGCTGACTGGTTTGGTGTTTACTCTGGTTATATATAGAAGTTTCTGTTTGTGTTTTTTCTTTCTTTGAGATGTTGAGAAATGGGACATCTTGGAATATATTTTTCTCTAAAGTACTTTTTATTTAGAGTTGTAATTGGATTGCACTAGCCCAGAACTTGTTTTTTTTTTCCATTGAAAACTAGCATCAGTCACGTCAGTCAGTAGTCACCTTTCAGGCTAAATTGGTGGCTCTGACTTGCCAGTCGTCTTCTTTACCTTTCAGTAGACAAGGCTTCTGTGTCAGTAGGAAGCAGCTCATTCTTCCTTTCCTGTCACTGCACAATGTGAATGCTGTGTTCTGTTTCCACCAAGGGTTTTGACTTGAGAGCAAGATGGTTAATGTTTTCCCCACTGGGGAAAGTAGTGCCGCTTGGAAATATGAGGACAGCTGTTTACTCTTGGGAGCATGTGCAGGCTTGCCTGTGCTGTGAAGAAATGTTGCTCCCATCTGTTGTCTGTGACCCCTTCCCACCCTCCATCTCACCCCTCAGGTCTCGGTCCAGCTCTACCTCCAGCTCGGGCTCCAGTACTAGCACTGGCTCGAGCAGCGGTTCTAGCTCCTCGTCAGCATCAAGCCGCTCGGGAAGTTCCAGTACATCCCGCAGCTCCAGCTCCAGCAGCTCCTCCGGGTCTCCAAGTCCTTCTCGGCGCAGACATGACAACAGGCGGCGTTCCCGCTCCAAGTGAGCTCTCCTCCAGCACAGTTTCTCACTAAACTTGTGAATTATCTTTGAGCTTAAGTTTACAAACTGGGGGCTATAAAGTTACTGTAGTTATTCTAAAAGTAGACCAAGAGTCCTTCTCTCCTGGTAGCATTTCTAAGACAGGGATGATATGCATGAACTAGCTGGAAAAGCTTCCTTATTTAAAAACTCATGCTAGCAGTTAACATCTCCACTAAAAAGAAACTGACTTGACAGAAATTGTTTTGATGATTTTTTTTTTTTCAATCAGATCCAAACCACCCAAAAGAGATGAAAAGGAAAGGAAAAGGCGGAGCCCTTCCCCTAAACCCACCAAAGTACATATTGGGAGGCTCACCAGGAATGTGACCAAGGTGAGGAATCCCAAATCTACCCAGTGGACCAAGCAATGGTGTCTTTGGATGTAGCTTTTCAGAGGACTTGTGTGATGGTACCTGATTCAAATAGTGTGCTGATGAATTCCTTTTAATGAGGTATATATGTGTGTGTCTAGGAGATTTGCCCCCAAATGCTAAGGTTGTAGTTATTATGTGATGAATTCTCTTTGACTCTTACACAAGTGACTGGTGCTTAAGCATTAGTGACACTTCTTTCTCTTTAGGATCACATCATGGAGATATTCTCCACCTATGGGAAAATTAAAATGATTGACATGCCTGTAGAAAGGATGCACCCACATCTATCTAAAGGCTATGCATACGTGGAGTTTGAGAATCCAGATGAAGCCGAGAAGGCACTGAAGCACATGGATGGAGGTGGGTGTGGGTGGGCCCTGCCAGTGCTCCTGAACTCCTTTCTCTATTCCCTAAGACCAGCTACCCACCACATGTAGAGACCTTTAGAACCAACTTCCAGCCTGGCTACACATTAGAATCTCCCTGGAGCGCTTTAAGGATTTTAATTCTTATTCAGTGGGTGTGTGTTTAACAAAAACATGTTTTGTGGAATAATTATTCTTGAAAAATTCAGCACACATGAATATATTAGCATTTTAAAATTTTTTCAGTCTGTTAAAAGCTTAAGGACTGAGTGGGTTTTTTTTGTTTTTTGTTTGTTTGTTTGTTTGTTTGTTTGTTTGTTTACAAAGAATATATTGTGGCCCTGGCCGGTTTGACTCAGCAGTTGGAGTGTCAATCCACAGACCTGAGAGTCTCGGGTTTGATTCCGGCCAAGGGCATGCACCTCAGTTGCAGTTTATCCCCAGTGCCGATTGGGGTCATGTGGGTAGCAACCAATTGATGTGTCTCTCTCACATTGATGTTTCTCTCTCTTCCTCTCTCCTTTCCTCTTCTGTCTGAAGATAAATGAAAAAATATCCTAGGGTGAGGATTTTTTAAAAAGAATATATTGCTAATATAATGGAGCCATTTGACTTTGGTATGGGAACATTTTCTTGAATCCTCTCTGAGAGCCATTTTTCTATTTTACTGACATTTCAGGACTTTTAGAATTTTTTTAAAAGTTTCTGAATTCACAAATTTACCCATTTCCTGAAAACTTGTATCTTAACTATTTATGATGACATTGGCAGCTGTTTGGTATTGAGAAGAATAGTTCGAATGTATCATTGTCTCTGCCCCAGATCACTACTGCTATAACCCAGGCAGTTAGGGCCAAGAGCCAGAACTGCCTACAGCACTATGTGAGCTGCCAGGATGAGTAGGGAGGAGAATTTGAGCACCCCAGAATCTTGGCGTCCTTGGAGCCCCATTATACACTTGAATAGCTTAACAGGTTTTGTTTGTTTGTTTGTTTGCTTGTTTTGGGTGGGGTGATTACCCTTGAGCCTTGGTAGAGCTTGGATACTAGGAAATTTTCTTTAATACTTAGCTAACTGTTTCAATGTATTGAAATCACTCTGAACTGTTTTGGGGAGTTCAGAATAAACTACAGTCCATCACTCTGCACGCATCAGCTTTTGGCTTTGTGAATCACATCTTCATATTAGAGATTGTCAATCATGTTTGACAGAGTCTGAGCACTTGCTAAAAATTCAGGAGACGGATGGATACATCCAAGGTGTGCTGAGATTTTTTTGTACTTTTGTTTCCCCTTTTTGTACTATGCACCATCAAATGGACCAACTCCATGTTGTCTCCAGAAGAAAAGTGAAAAGGTTTGGCCTTTACTGGTAGCTGGCCAGAAGGTGGATTTATCTCTTTTTTATAATCAGTGCCATGAATTCCCTAACTGGGACTGGCTTTGGCAGTGCCAGGACCAGCTTGGGCTGCAGATACTTAAGTTATGCCTTTTGAGTCTCTTCTGAATACAGGTCCCAGTTATCCCCTCGAAGCCTTAGAAATGTCCTTGAAGGTAGGAGCTGAGAAGATAAAAGAGCTCAGGGGCTGTGCTTGGTCCCCTGAACAATCCGTAGACTGAGGTTGGACTCTGGGATTCCTGGGTCTGCGCCTCAATTTCCTTTGGTCTTTCTCTCACTGAAGCCCTGCAGGCTCCTCTGGCCTCCTTCCTAATCTCTACCTCCCTGGGGGCACTGTTCCAGGCAAACTTGACATCTCCTGAACCTCATTTCATCTTGTTCCCACATTCCTGACATGTTCTTCCTCCTGAGACCCACTTCTCAGGTGATCACAGTTCATCCAAAACCTGGTGCTGATCATCCCCCATCCCCAGCTTCCCATCTGATCCATCACCTGGTTCTGGTGATTTTACATCCCAGTTGTCCCTTGAGTTTTCGTGAAACCCCCTAGTGGGTCTCCCTACTCTGGCCTGTCCCCTTCCCATCATTCTTGAGAAGGAAGCTCAAGTGCTAATCTTACGGTCCATCCCAGGGCCAAGGCACACTCTTCCCCTCAACTGGGTGTTCTTTGGTTGTTGACATGGATGGCAACTTCTCTGAGAGGCCATCTCAATGCATCAAGGTTGAGTCCCCAGTTCATTTTCCATGCCCACTTAATAGTTTTCTTAATGAAATCGTCAGTGATAGTAATTATGTGTTTATGTCTGTGACAAGTTGAATTTGTCCTTACTCCCGGGGCCCGTTTATCTTGCCTTCGATGGTATGCCTACATGTAACATGGGTCCTGGCCTCAAATAGGTGCTTATTAGATATTTTGTGACTTGATCCTTTTTTCAACAGGACAAATTGATGGCCAAGAAATCACTGCCACTGCTGTGCTGGCCCCCTGGCCTAGGCCACCCCCCAGGCGATTCAGTCCTCCCAGGAGAATGCTGCCACCACCTCCCATGTGGCGCCGATCACCCCCACGGATGAGGAGAAGGTGAGCCAATTTGGGTTTTTTGGGTTTTTTTATATATATACACAACACAATGTGACAGTGATGACTTTGGAATCTTATTCAGCCCCATATACATGCACATGCGTGCACACACCATGATGGGAGTGGGAAGGCATTGTTGGCATAGGTGGCCTTCAAAGCTCATGTTCATTATAGCAGGGGAGAGGAAGAAGGACCTGCAGAAGGTGTGGCTCTACAGGTCACACCAAAACTCTAAAACATCTTTCCTTTCCAAGTTATCCTGACTTGGAGTATTGGACCAGGAAACTACAAAATTGTTCCAGAAAGAAGCCAGCCTTACCCCTGCAGTTCAAGATGCAGAGCTGATTCCATGACATGTGCTTCAGTGTCTGATGTGGTTTTTCCTCTTCCCACAGGTCACGCTCCCCGCGGCGCAGGTCCCCTGTGCGACGGCGATCCCGCTCACCAGGCCGCCGCCGCCACAGGAGCCGTTCCAGCTCTAATTCCTCCCGATAAGCAAGCCACTGAAGTTCTGCCCCATAACTTATATCCCATCCAACTCAATTCTGTCACTTTTCTAGCCGAAGGATAGTCAGTAGCAAACATTCTCACTCGGGGGCAGGCTTCCAAAGGCAGCATTGAGAAATTTCCTCTGAAGGCCAAGTTTGGCTGCAGAAGTGTTGGTTTGGGATTGTGCCTATGAAGATGTTCTCCAGTTTCCTGGCTAGAAAGTTCCCACATTTTCATTCCCTGAGAGTTAGTTCAGTGGCAGGACCAGCAGGAACAGAGCAGGGTTCCAGCTGGCAGTGCCGCCCCAGCATGGGAACACATTTTTCTATTCCAGAGATGACCTAGGGCCAACCTCGTAGCCTGAGGCTCCTTCCAGAAAGGGTATGCTTTTGTGCAGCTGCCATTCCTGTTACCTTGGCCCTGCTCCCCTGCTTGAGTTTCTGACCTCTAGGGTCAGATATCCCATGAGTTGCTGTAAATGGTTCAGTTTTAACATGGTTCAGTTTTAACATGTGCTCATCATGCACATACACTCATACCCCACATCTCCTTTCTCTCTGAAGTTGGTGAGCAGACCCTTCCCCCTTCATGGTGGTCTTTGGGGTTATCTTGGCAACATGTACATTGCTTTTTTGGCTTTTATTGTACAGTCAGTACTATGAATTTTCTGTTTTGAGTTTTTTGTAACTTTGTAGCATTTTAGACAATGTGTTTATACTTTGTTGTGTAGAGTTAAAGGATTGTGTTGAATAAATCTAGGATTAGAATACAGATTGAATGTTGGGTTCACTGCCTCCTTCTTGTACCTTTGCCCCAAAGATAGCTATGGTTGTGAGGGATACATGGCTGCCTAAGTTCTGAATTTTGGTTTTATTTTGTCAACATAAGAAATATTTACAACAATGAGGTATCACCTCACACCTGTCAGAATGGCCACCATCAACAAATCATCAAACAACAAGTGTTGGCGAGGCTGTGGAGAAAAGGGGACTCTAGTACACTGCTGGTGGGAATGCAGACTGGTGCAGCCACTATGGAAAACAATATGGTGTTACCTCAGAAAATTAAACATTGAACTGCCATTTGACCCAGTGATCCCACTTCTAGGAATATACCCTAAGAAGCCTGAAACACCAATCAGGAAGAATATATGTACCCCCATGTTCGTAGCAGCACTATTTACAATAGCTAAGATCTGGAAACAGCCCAAGTGTCCATCAGTAGACGAATGGATAAAAAAGCAGTGATACTTATACACAATGGAGTACTACGCAGCTGTAAGAAAGAAAGATCTCATCCTTTGAGACTACATGAAGGGACCTGGAAAGTATCATCCCAAGTGAAACAAGCCAAACAGAAAGATAAGTATCATATGATCTCACTTATTTGTGGAATATAATGAACATAACAGTCTGAGGAATGGGGTAGTCCCAGAGATGTGGAAGTGGGGTACAGACTGACAATCCCCAGAAGAGAGGGTGGGGGGGAGAGATAAACCACAAAACTTAATATGCATGTGTGCATGAACAGTGGACATGGACAACAATCGGGACAGGGCAGGGAAGGAGGGGGGGGGAGGAGAAACATCTAACAAAAATTAAAAAACAAATTAAAAAAAAAAAAATTTAAACCTATAGAGAATTTTTGTGAGTTTATTTGAGCCAAACTGTCAACAATGATCCAGAGAGGGGCAGTTTTGCACCTTATTTTATACATTAAAATCTAAAGGGAAGATGCAGGTGGGTTATATGAAATCCATTAGTGCTAGATTAGGGAGGTGGGAGAAAGCAAAACAGGGAAACCTCTGGGATTGTATGAAAAGTAAGATGATAGACACATCTTTTACATAGGTGGGTACAGGATAGTTAACAGTCGATTAACATGGTAACAGTAGCAATGAGCGGATTTATAGTCTCAGCCCTAGTGCAGTGGTTGTGCCCTGACGGGTGTGGGAAGAGGGGTGGTTACCCTGACATTCCTAAGGAATGTTATCCTGGATGCAAAAGATAATAGACTTAGTTAAGGTAAAGATTGACTTTTGTCAGGAAAGATTCTAGCCTAGGACATGACTGACTACCTGCCATAAACTGCTTTTAGCTAAAATTTTTTTTATTTCAGCCCTGGCCAGTTTGGCTCAGTGGTTAGCATTGGCCTGTGGGCCAGAGAGTCCCAGGTTTGATTCTCGTTAAGGCATACCTTCTATTGCAGTTTGTCCCCAGCCCTGATTGGGGTCGTGTGGGTGGCAACCACTCAATGTGTCTCTCACAAGACTTGGAAACACTTAAAGTGTTAAAGAACAAAAGTTTCAATCGTTGGACATTATTCTTGACTTTTACTTTGCCCACTGTTCAAACCCAGTGATCAGAACAAGACCATGTCCTGCCAGGCAATACAGAGGCTTGCTCCTCATGCCTCTACATCATCCCCCTGCCCGAGTGGGTAGCCATCTTTGTTTCTTGGTTATCTTTTCAGTGTTTCTCCCTTCCCTTTTTTTGTGGAGGAGGTAGCATCTGTGGTCCTGCAGCCAGTGAGTGCCTGTTGCAACTTGCAGCGAGTGTGCTGCCCTACTTGGCTTTGGGGGAAGACAGATGTTCTGTTTTTAGTCACCAGGCTATGCTGATCTCCATACCAATCAGAGCTCACACCTGAGGCAGCACCTGATCCCCATCCGCGTTTCCTCTCTAGCATGGATGGCAATTTGAAAAACCGGCCTGTTGTGAACTTGCCAGAGTTCCCAAAGTCCTTTATTACCCCTTAAACTCTCAAACCTCTCCGTGATCTCTGTGACTTATGTGCAGTCACTCCAGTTTCAACACTCCTGCCTAGGTAACTTGATTTTTGCCATGGGTGCAGCTGTAGGGGGTCGGGGGTAGTGCGGGTCTGTTCTTAGGGGCTTATGGGAAGGGTCTGTCCTGGGCAGGTGGCGCGAGCCAAGCCCTGCAACCCTCCACGTCGCAGCCCCAGTGGCCTAGTCAGTGAAGCCCATTACATCTGATAAACCAAGCAGGGCGGGGCTGCTCCGCCCTCCAGGAGGAGTGGCTTCAGGCCCCAGCGACCAGGAGGATTTGCGCCGGGCTTGACGCAGTTGGGTGGCGTGGATCTTGGCCGGCGAGGGGAGGTGATACTGGGAAAGGGGGCGTGGCTGGCCCCGACAGGCGGCGAGGCCATCCCAGCACCTCGACCCCACTTGGTCGGGTCAAGATGGCGCTGATGGCTGGAATGCGCGTCCAGGCGCGCGCCCTGCTCCGTGCGTATGCGTGACCTTCGGCGGATGGGCTGGGGACAGGGTATGGCGGGCTGGAGGCAGGAGGGGCGGCGGGCTAACGGGCCTCGCGCTGCGGTTTGCAGGGGCCTGGCTCCCGGGCGCGGCCCTCGGACGGACCGAGTCAGCAGTCAGCGGTGGAGTCGGCGTGCGACGTTTCGGGAGCCAACGGGTGCTGGTGGAGCCGGACCCGGCCGCAGGTAAGCATTCCCCTCGCCCTCGAGCTCTAGAGCCCGGGGCCTTCCGCACGCTGGGCCTCGCCGACTCCGTGCATCAGCCCATGGAGTCAGAGGTTCGGTGATTGTGCCGCCGCCCGTTACCGAATTTCCTGAGCTGGGTCCCTACCCACTGCCCACTGCCCACTGCCAAGGGATAAGAAAGGCGAAATGGAATGATGCCTTGCAGTGCTAGGAACCAGCCTGGAGAGCAGAGTCCCTGAGTTCGACTGGTGGGAATGAAGACAACGACAGGGATATAGGATCAGGTATTTCAAGGTACATTGGGCCACACTTAGCCCTGAGCTGCACAAACATAATGCAAGCCTAATTCGTTGAAATTGGGCGGGGGTTGAGTCTCTGACTGAAGACCTCCGGGCTCCCTGGACTCTGTCAGACACATAGTCGGCTCCCAACATTGCAGTACTGACAACAGAGCATGCTCTACAATGCAATTCATTGTATTATTTCCCCCAGACCTGGAATCCAGACTCATGTGAAAGCTACTTAATTTCTAAAGGCCATGAGAAAAAAACTCGTGGTTTGTTTTTTTTTTTATTAATATGTTTTATTGATTTTTCAGAGAGTTAGAGAGAGGGAGAGAGAGATAGAAACATGGGTGAGAGAGAGAGAGATCTATCGGCTGCCTCCTGCACGCCCCCTACGTGGGATGGAGGCCGCAACCTGGGCATGTGCCCTGGTGGGGAATCAATCCCGTGACCGTGCTCAACTACTGAGCCACATGGCCAGATGAAAAAGCCCACTTTTAAAGTCAATTTCTGTTGAGTTTAGAGCTTAAGAGTCATCAATGGAGGTGTTCATTTAAATGGGTCCTCTCCCCAACCCCCCAGTTCATTATGAAAATAAAAAATATTTCTATTTTTTGCCCTGGCCAGTTTGGCTCAGAGATTAGAGTCAGCCTGTGGACCAAAGAGTCATGGGCTGGATTCGTCAAGGGCTACCTGGATTGCGGTTCTATCCCCGCCCTGGTCGGGGTTGTGCAGGAGGCAAGCAATCAATGTGTCTCTCACATCTATGTTTCTCTCTCCCTCTTCCCCCCCCCCCCCCATCTGAAGAGAAATGGAAAAATATCCTCAGGTGAGGATTAAAAATATATATATATTTCTATTTTTTAAAGTTTGGCGGATGTGCCCCTTTAAGCTGTTAGAAACTTAAAATAATTGGAAGTATTTTTAGGATAAAATATTTTAATTTTTTTAATGCTTTCACGTGGCACAGAACCCAGCAGGTATTTTACTAATTAGCCAGGAGCCACAAGTGGAATCACTTCTACCACCACCAATCAGAATACCTCTTAACACTCTCCAAAGGGGATAGAAAAGGCACTTTTGAAAGAGAAACTTGTGCACTCCAGAGCTGGGTACTAAGAAGGCTTGGGGTCAGAGTTGGGCAAAGTTTTGGATTTTAGGACATGCTGTCCCATGACCTCCCAGTTGTAAGGCCTCAGCCTTTCAAGATGGTGCCCTGCTGTACGTTGGGGAAAACCACCCTCCTCCACCCCACCCCCCACCACACACACTGGTTCTACAGTGTTGCCCACACCTGGAATAGTGTCAGGACACCACTTTCTTGGCTTAGTTCTCTTGTTATCCCCTCTCTGGGTTGGGGCTGCCTGAACTAAGTGATGAGGGGCAGGCCTCAAACTAGGCCCAAATCCAAGTCCAACAAAAACCTGAGTTTCTGCCCTGACCTGTTTGATTCAGTGGTTAGAGCATAGGCACTCGGACCAAAGGGTTGTGGGTTTGATTTCTGGTCAATGGCATGTAACTGGATTTCAGATTTGATCTCGGGCCCCTGGGGCCATGTAGGAGGCAACCAACCAATCAATGTGTCTATCTCACTTGGATGTTTCTCTCTTCCTACCTCTCTCGCTCCCACTCTATCTGAAGATAAATGGGAAAAAAATGTCCTTGGGTGAGGATTAAAAAATAAATCAGTGCTCGCTTCGGCGGCACATATACTAAAATTGGAACAGAGAAGATTAGCATGGCCCCTGCGCAAGGATGACACGCAAATTTGTGAAGCGTTCCATATTTTTATTTACCTCAGTTGCAGTTTGTCCTCGGCCCTGGTTGGGTCATGCAGGTGGCAGCCACTCTATGTGGCCCTTTCACGTCGATGCTTCTCTCTCTCCCTTCTACTCTGTCTGAACAAAATATGGAAAAATGTCCTCGGGTGAGGATTAAAAAAAAAAAAAATCAATGAAAAAGTATACTTGGGTGGGGATGAACAAAAAAAAAACACCGGGGTGGGGGGGGGGACACCTGAGTTTCTAAACAGATCATTTACAGATTTAAACATATATATCAAAAAGTACAAAAACAAATTTAAAAGTATTGGATGGTGGTAATGGCTGCACAACATTGTAAATATATATACTTAACACCACTGGATCATACACTTAAAAAATGGCTTAAATGGTAAATTTTATGTTATGTAAACAAGTAAGTTTTTTTTAAGGATTGTTGAGATAATTTTTTAAGCAAATGCTTCCCCACCCCACCATGGAGGAACTCAGTAGCTTTGTTGGCTTGGTAGAAAGCCAGAGCTGGTTTTGTCCTCACTGCCAGACCCAGTTAACTTTCAGGAGTCTGGATGCTTAGATGAAGTAATGCAGTAAAAGTGTTTTTTAAATGTTTTTCTTTCAGTGCTATTACTGAAGCTGATTTTAGTTACTGAAACTATTCAACATTCCATTCAAGTAATATTTATTTTAATACTCGTCCTATGCCAGGGGTGTTGTTACCTCTGGTGTCCAAGTTCATCGAAATTCCTCTTTATTAACTCATGTTCACCTTTGGCCTCTTTTCTTTTAGCCTGGTTGAAACCAGGCCATCAAAAATTTGGTTGCCTCCAAAAAAATGGGAGAAAGAGAAGATACACATTGGCCTCTTTATTTTTCCCCCCGTGTCCTGAATTCTACCCCATCAGGCTCCACAAAAATCCAGGGACACCTTCAGAAACTTTCTTCTGAACAAAGTTTGGGGAGCTTCTGGAAGTTTTGATTGCTTCTTATATGTATATGTACATACCTGTAGCCAAGTAATAATTACCTTTTCCTCGTAAACTAAAGGCCTCAAAAGAGCCCATTGCCTTTAGGACTTAGTTCTCACTCCTAGAGAATGGCTTGTGTTGACGGTCCAGAGATTTCTAAGGTCCTGACCAGGGAAATGCACCCTAAATGAACAGTGGCATATTTGAAGTCCTTGGTGTCTGCCCTTGGCCAGGCAGTGAGAACAGATGGCCCCAGCCAGCCCAGGCCAGCAGCTGCACTGTCCACAAGGGCAGGCCCTGTCCTTGCTTTCCTTGCTGCTGGCATTATGAATGAATGGAGTACATCTGACACCAACCCCCTAATATTTTTCACCTTAAACAAGCATGAACCAGAGTTTCTCACTAGATTCCTCCTTGCACATCTAATTCTCAAAGTTGGCTCAGTCACGCCTTCAGAAACTAAGGCCATTTCCTACTACCACAGGACAGTGGACTTGTGTCTGGGAGAAAAAGATCAACGAAAATTTGTACATGAATGTTCACAATAGCCAAGAGGTGGGACCAACCCAAGTGTTCATTGGCACATGAATAGACAGACAAAATGCAGTATACAATGGGATATTATTCGACCTTAAAAAGGAATGAGGCTACCCTGACTAGTGTGGCTCAGTTAGTTGAAGTGTCATCCTGTGCACCAAAGGGTCGTGAGTTTGATTCCTAGTCAGGGCACATTACCCACGTTGTGGGTTCAGTCCCCATTCGGGGCATGTACAGGGGGAAACTAATCAATGTTTCTCTCTCACATCAATGTTCCTCTGTCTCACCCTCTCCTCTCTATTTTAAAAGGAATGAGGCTCTGATACATGTTACAACATGGGTGAACCTTAAAAACATTTTGACTGAAAAGAAGCCAGACACAAAGGTCACATGTAATCCTATTTATATGAAATGTCCACAGTATGCAAATCCATAGCAACAGAAAGTAGATCAGTGGTTGCCAGGGGCTGGAACAGGAGGAATGGTGACTGCCCTGCTGTTTGGTTCAGGATTTCGTTTGTAGGTGATGGAAATGTTCTGAAACTGGATAGTGGTTGTAGAACAGTGTGAATGTATTTAATGAACCTGAATTGTTCACTTTTATGTTTCTGTGGGGTTTTTTATTCCTAATCTGAGAATGTTTTTCCACTTATCTTCAGACAGAGTAAGAGAGGAGGATGGTGAGTGAGTGAGAGAGAGAGAGAAACGTTGATGTGAGAGAGACACATCAATCAGCTGCCTCCTGTATGCCACCTGCTGGGGATGGAGCCTACAACTTGGGCATGTGTCCTGACGGAATCGAACCAGGACCTCTCAGTCACTCAAACCACTGAGCCACACCAGCTGGACTGAATTGTCCACTTTTAAATGGTTAATTTATGTTATACAAATCTCACCTCAACTTTTAAAAACCATGTAATTTCCCATGGCCAGGTTGAGGGTACAGGGTAAATAGGGGTACTTTTCCAGTGCTGGGCATGAGCTTTCTCTTCATTTTCACACTAGGAATTGCTGTGATGAAGTTCAAGAACCCCCCGGTGAACAGCCTCAGCCTAGAGTTTCTGACAGAGTTTGTCATCAGTCTGGAGAAACTGGAGAATGACAAGACCTTCCGAGGCGTCATCTTAACTTCGGTGGGTGCCTGTTAGCTCCCTAAGGCCCTAACTTCCCTGATCAAAGTGCGAACCTGTTACCAGATCAAAGTCCAAACTCGAAGACCATCTGCACGTCACATAGTGTGGAATAACTAGGCAGGTGCCCCAAGAGATTTCTAGGGCTCTTGGTCCTCAGCAGGCGACATTTAAAAAATTTTTTTTTCTGTATGGATTTTAGAGAGAGGAAGGGAGAGGGAGCGAGAGAGAGAAACGTTGATGAGAAAGAACATCGACTGGCTGCCTCCTGCATGCCCCCCACTGAGGATCAGGCCCACAACCTGGGCATGTGCCCTGACCGGGAATTGAACCGGTCACCTCTTTGTGCATGAGTCGACGCTCAACCACTGAGCCAACACTGGCTGGGCTATGCAGGTGACATTTTTGCAGATACAACCTTCAGCCCATGTTGATTCATGAAGGATAGACCCTGCACAAACTGGGCAGTGGATTCCTGGGGTGCCCTCCTGAGTGGTCCTCAAAGCCTGGGCTAGTTTTAACACCGAGACCCACAGGACTGGGTGCCTCATGTGTTCCTTCATCTCTCCAGTGGACATCAGCCCAACCTGCTCTGCCAGGCACCACAGGTGCCAAGAGAGGACACAGATAAGACCAGGCCAGGAGGTGAAGTACGGACCCAACGTAACAGGCCATTTGTCAGGTCAGGAAGAGTACTAGGGTCACCTTTAAAATTAGGGGCCACAGACAGTATGAGTGTCCCGTAAAGCTTAGTGCCACCATATTACAGATACCTATGGGGATGTCTTACCCTGCTGTCAGTAAAGGTACAGGAAACAGACCGCCACAGCCTCTTTCAGCCAAGGTTTGGAGCACCCACTGTGGGCATACATCTGCTTTATTATCCCTCAGGTTGTCCCAGGGGTAGCCTGGTGTTGTCAAAGCTCTGAGGAGCCTGGCTGTACTGGGGGGAACCAGCACTGTGCTGGAGACAGAGACCAGCAGGGGATTCCTGGGAACTGGGTGATGCATATACCTTGTGGGTAATGTGAAGCTGGAGTTTGCAGAACAAAGCCTGTCTCCATGCCCTGGGGGAGAGATTATTCCATGTTTCTCCTAGGTTGGGCCTGATACTCATGGGTGTAGATTGTTGAGGGCCTGGTGATGGAATCCCAGGCAACTTTTTGACAATCACAACACAACTTCCTGGAGATGCTAAAACTGCCTGGGAACTTTTCACCCTGGATAATGTCTGAAAATACTCCATTTAAGATGTCACTACAGTCCTGGCCAGTTTGGCTTAGTGGTTGGAGCATCAGCCTGTGGGAACTGAACCAGAGTCCCTGGTTCAGTTCCCACTAAGGGCACGTACCTCAGTTGCAGTTTGTCCCTGGCCCCGGTTGGGGTCGTGTGGGTGGCAACCACTCCATGTGTCTCTCTCATGGATGTTTCTCTTTCTCCCTCTCCTGCTCTATCTGAAGATAAATGAAAAAAAAAAATGTCCTCGGGTGAGGATTGAAAAAAAAAAGATGTCACTACATAGCATGACATTTTCTTTACTGTGCTCTAAAATAAGAAAACAGTATATCACCAAATATGGACCTTTGGAATGAAAGGGGGAAGAAAGCTATCATTTTACCGAGGCCCCCAGCCTCCATGCTTGTAAAGGTCTCTGCTGCCTCCAGGCATCAAAGTCACATAGCCCTGAAGGAGGGGAGCCAGCATTTGTCCCTCCAAAGCCCATATTCTCCCCACTACAGCGTGATTGCCCCCTAAATGTATCTCTATATTGTGTTCTGTATTGAGTACCTACTGTGTATGTAGTAGCACAAGGCCTGCCCAGGGGGTCCTCAGCAGTTGAGTGTGGAGTGATGTCATTAGTGTCATGTGACCACATCACAAAGCACACAAATGGAGTGGCTTAAAACAACAGAAATGTACTCACAGTTCTGGAGGCCAGAAAGTCAAAATCAAGGCATGGGCAGGGCTGACTCCAGTGGGCCCTAGGAGATAATCCTCCTTGGCCTCATCCCACTGTGGCGCTCCTGGTCTTCCATACTTGTCTCCACCACTCCAGTCTCCTCCATCTTCACAAATGTCTGCCCTGTGTCTCTGTGTCCAAATGCCCTCTCCTTAGAAGAACACCAGTCACAGGATTTAGGGGCCCCCCTACTCCAGTATGACCTCATCTTTTTCTTTTTTTTATCCTCACCCAAGGACATTTTTCCATTTTTTATTCAGATAGAGTGGGAGGGAGAGAGAGAGAGAGAGGAACATCGACATGAAAGGGATACATCAAGTGGCTGCCACCCACACGGCCCAACCAGGGCCAGGGACAAATGGCATCCAAGGTACATGCCCTTAGCAGGAACCAAACCCAGGTCTCGCTGTACCTCAGGCCGACGCTCTAACCGCTGAGCCGAGCCGGCCAGGGCCAGTGTGACCTCATCTTTATCACATCTGCAAAGACCCTATTTCTTTTTTTTTTTTTTAATTCTCACCTCCTCCCTGACCAGTTTGGCTCAGCAATAGAGCATCGGCCTGCAGACCAATGAGTCCCGGGTTCGATTTCAGCCAAGGGCACGTACTCGGTTGCAGTTCGTCACGGCCCTGGTCGGAATTATGCGGGAGGCAACCAGTGGATGTGTCCCTCTCATGTCGATAAATAGAAAAATATCCTCAGATGAGGATAAAAAAAAGAATAAAAAAAAATTCCTCACCTGAGGATATTTTTCCATCTACCTTCAGATAGAGGGGGAGGGGGGGAGAGAGAGAGAGAAACATCCATGTGAGAGGGACACCTCGACCGGTTGCCTCCTGCACGACCCCGACCAGGGCTGGGGACCGAACCACAACCAAGGTACGTGCCCTTCACTAGAATCGTACCCGAGACTCTTTGGTCCACAGGCCAATGCTCTAACAGCTGAGCCAAACCAGCCAGGGCAAGACCCTATTTCTGCATAAGGTCATGTTCACAAATCTGGGGGTGAGGATCTGACCAAGTCTTTTTCAGGGACACAATATGGCCCACTACAGATGTGTTGCTAAATCACAGAAACAGGCCGCCCCACACTCCTAGTTTGTCTGACAGAGATTGTCCCAGTTAGGATCATGTGGTTTATTCTCTCACATCCAGAATATAATGCTTTGCCTTTGATGTCCTGAAACAGGACTATGGGCAAGTGCTGTTATCCTGCCCAACATCTTGCTAATAAAATGTATTAGATCTTGTGGGGAGAGGAGGGTAGGGGATTATGGTGGGAAAAGGATGAGGAAAAGGGCAGAAAAGCTGAGTATAAAGTCCTGCCATGTCCTTAAAGCAAGAGCCACTCTGTCCTTGCTGCCATCCCTTCTCCCCAACTAGGAACTGGCTTCCAGGTCCCTATATCTGGCCCGTGAGGAACAGTGGACTTAGTGTAATGATCACACATCTTTCTCTTTTGGGTCTTTTTAAATTATAGGAGTAGAACACATTCCAGGGAAACAAGGTCAGCCTCCAGGTATTGCAAACACATAATCACATGTATGTACAACACCTTGCACTGCAACTTGCTTTTGTAGCTTAATGTAAAGATGTAGGGGCCATGGAGTGTGATTGTCCCATAGTTTATCTGCCTGCTCTTCACACACACTGGGTGGTTGTCATTCTCACAAGCAGTGTGGCCATTTCTAGTTATCAAAACAGTAAGTAATCAAAATAGCCTCAGGCATCCCCCTGTGACCATGTGGGAGCCCCAGGGGTGAGTGTCGCCCAGGTGAAGACTGCTGAGCCATCTCTCCCTGTCTGTATTCTTGGCCAACAGTCCAGAACTTGGTGCCAGAACACTACTGGAAAGTGCCATTGTGCTGGCAGCCCTTTATTCCAGCCTGTGGTTCCTCTTCTGTGTTTGCTCCGCCTCCCTTCCTTGGCAGCTTTCTTAAGACCTGGGGCACACAGGACACACATGCCTTCAAGATCATTCCCCAGATTTCTGTCTCACACATGACAGCCCAGGCAGAGGTCTGGTTTCTTGACTGGTCACTGCCCCTTTTCTGATCAGACAGCAGCACCTCTCTGTCTGTACCAGTCTGCCACTGGCTTGACCTTTGGGTGTAAATCAACATGTGCCCTCAACAGACTGTCAGAAATTCTCCCCACACCTCTGAGTTTTCTGCCTGGGATACCACGTAGGTTATGTAGAGCCCAGGGGAGCACCTGACCCTGCCTGGCTGTTCCGCTTTTGCCAGCTTGAACTTTGAAAGGGAAGAACATCCCAGGATGTAGAAGTAATAGAGTCTGAGGGAGATTGAGACAGTCCTGGAGCTCTAGCTCTGGGCTCCTTGGGGAAGTGTCCTGCCACCATGAGCATGACCTCAGCCTTGCTGCCCCTTGAGCACCTGTGGGCTCCCCCTGCCCTGAGGCACATTGCCCTGGTAGGTGGATTCTGATGAGGCCCTGGCTCCCTCATTTACCCAGGACCGCCCCGGGGTCTTCTCTGCCGGCTTGGACCTGAGAGAAATGTGCGGAAGGAACCCAGCGCACTGTGCTGAGTACTGGAAGGCCGTGCAGGAGCTGTGGTTGCGGCTCTACCTGTCCAACCTTGTGGTGATTGCCGCTGTCAATGTGAGTGTTTCCACTCCCGAGTGGCCTTGCGGACTCCCTGGGTACTGTGGCCCTGCCCTCAGGGAAGTCTTCAAAGGGGAGGGGTGCCTTGGGGAGACCCTCAGATTGCACAAGTAAGCATGCCATTACAGATCACTGACACGGTGACAAGGTGGAGGCCACAGGGGTCAACTCACTAGCTGGGTAGGGGCAGGGCCCAGGATCCAAGGACTGTATAGGGAGCAAGTGGGGAATTGGATCCACATTTTGAAAACATCACATTGGCCTGACCTGGGGAAGGCAGGAACAGGCCGCTAAAGTAAGGTACTGGAGCTGAGGTTCCAGAATTCGTGTGCCCCAAAGAGATGTGGTGACAACCCAAGTAAGGTGCAAGGAGGGCCTGAGCCTGGTGGAGGGGAGGAGTGGCAGGGCTAGGTCACTCAGCGCTCACACCCACCAGCAGGCCATTCCTCAAGACCCTGGCTCTCTAGAATACTACTGGGACCAGCAGTAGCAGCACTCAGAGCCCACTGGTCTTGCTTCCCCTGCAGGGATCTAGCCCTGCTGGAGGCTGCCTGATAGCCCTCACCTGTGACTACCGGGTCCTGGCTGACAACCCCAAATACCTCATGGGGCTGAATGAGACCCTGCTGGGCATTGTTGCCCCTTTCTGGTAAGGCTAGGGACTGCACCCATATCCCACTTGGCCCGGGGATAAACCAATCCACCTGGGAGCTCCCAGCCCCAGGTGAGTGGATGTCTGCATTCCAGGTTCAAAGATACCCTTGTGAACACTATTGGGCACCGTGCTGCAGAACGTGCTCTGCAGCTGGGGTTGCTCTTCCCGCCAGCAGAGGCTCTCCAAGTGGGCATGGTGGACAAGGTAGTGCCTGAGGACCAGGTGCAGAGCACAGCACTCTCAGTGATGGCCCAGTGGCTGGCCATTCCAGGTGAGGAGCACAGGGAGGGCCAGCTGCTGTGGGTACTGGTGGGCAAGCAAAGCCTCCTTCCCCCTCTCTCCCCAGTCTGGTATTCCTGGTGAGTCCAGAGAGTTCTCATGTAAAGGTGTACTGTGGCCCTGGCTGGTGTGTCCAGTGGTTAGAGCATCAGCCTGCACACCGAAGGGTCCTTGGTTTGGTTCCTGGTCAAGGCCACATACCTGGATTGCAGGTTTGATCCCATGTGTGGGGCAACCAATTCATGTGTCTCTCTCATTCCCCCTCCTTCTACTCTCTAAAAATTAATGGAAAAAATATCCTTAGGTGAGGATTAACAACAACAAAAAGTGCACTGTGCAAGTCTAGAACATGCAGACTGACTTAGTGTCCCGGGGCTACTATAACATTATCACAGGTAAAGTGGTAGTGGAGGGGTGCTTAAAACGACAGAAATGCATTCTCTCACATGGTTTCCTTTATCTCAAATCTCCCTTTCCTTTCTCTTATAAGGACACTTGTCATTGGATTTAGGGCCCACCCCAAGTCCAAGATGACCTCATCTTAATTACATCTGCAAAGACCCTTTTCCAAATGAGTTCTGGTTCTAGAGGGGTGGTTAGAACTTTCACGTGTCTTTTGGGGGTCCACTACTCAACTCTCTATACAGACAATTGGAAGTAGCCAGCATATCTATTTCTAGAAATAGGGCTGGTTATATCAACTATAATAGGGACCTGGGTTAGCAGACTGTATATAAAGAGCCAGGTGGATTTCTGTCTTTGTGGGTCACACAGTTTATGCCACAACAAAGGCAGCCACAGAGAGTACGTGAACATACAAGCATGTCAGTGTTCTATAATACTTAGGACAATTGAAATTCGAACTTCATATAATTTTCACATTGTAACATTACCCTTTTTTCAACTGTATAAAAATGGTAAAAAAACCATTCTTAGCTCATGGGCCATGGGGTGACCAAATACTGTGCAGCTGTTAATTATAATAGGATATTGAATGACTTGGAAAATACTGTCAATGAGCCCTGGCTCAGCTGGTTGGGCATCATCCTATGAACCAAAAAGTTGCTGGTTCAATTCCCAGTCGTGGCACATGCCTGGGTTGTGGGCTCGACCCCCAGTTAGGGGTATGCAGGAGACAACTGTTTGCTGTTTCTCTACCTCTAAAATCCATTTAAAATCTTTTTAAAGAACTCTGGCCAGTTTTCTCAGTGGTTAGAGTGTTGGCCTGTGGACCAAAAAGTCTCGGGTTTGATTCCCAGTCAAGGGCACATACCTGGATTGCAGATTCAATCCCTGACCCCTGTTGGGATCATGTGGGAGGCAACCAATCTATGTGTCTCTCTTACATCAATGTTTCTCTTTCTCCCCTTCTCCCTCCAATGGGAAAATATCCTCAGGTGAAGATTAACAAAAAGAAAAAACCTTTTAAAAAAGATTCTCAATAATCCTGGCCAGTTTTGCTCAGCGGTTAGAGCGTTGGCCTGCGGTCCAGAGAGACCCGGGTTCGGTTCCTGCTAAGGGCACGTACCTCAGTTGCAGTTTGTCCTGGCCCTGGTTGGGTCATGCGGGTGGCAGCCACTCAATGTGTACCTTTCACGTTGATGTTTCTCTTTGTCTCTCTTCCTCTCTCTCCCTCCTGTTCTGTCTGAACAAAAAAAAAGAAAAAGAAAAAATGTCCTCAGGTGAGGATAAAAAAAAAAAAAGATTCTCAATAATATAGTTGAGTGAAAACAAACTGGCTAAAAATGCAATCTTTAGCCCAGCCAATGTGGCTCAGTGGTTGGGTGTCGACCCATGCACTGGGAAGTCACCAGTTCAATTGCTGGTCAGGGCATATGCCCAGCCTTGTGAGCCCAATCCCCAGTGGAGGGCATGCAGAAGGTGGCCAGTCTCTTTCATCAATGTTTCTAGCTCTCCCTCTCTCTACCTCTTTCTCTCTAAAATCAATAAAGAAAAAAAACAAACAAACAATTTTTTAAGGCAATTTTTATATTATCATTCTATATGGTTGTGGTTTTGTTTTGTTTTTTAATCCTCACCCAAGGGTATTTTTCCATTTTCTAGAGATAGTGGGAGAAAGAAGGACAGAGAGAAAGAGCAAGAATCATTGATGTGAGAGAGACACATCTATTGGTTGCCTCCCACACGTACCCCAACCAGGGATGGGGATCGAACCTGCAACCCAGGTATGTACCCTTAACCAGAAATCAAACCCATGAGCCTTTGGTCTACAGACTTCCACTCTAACCACTGAGAACACCAGCCAGGGCTCATCCTATATGTTTTGTTTGTTTGTTTTTCTTTATTGATTTTTAGAGGAAGGGAGAGGGAGAGAGAGATAGAAACATCAATGAGAGAGAACATCGATTGGCCGCCTCCTGCATGCCCCACACTGGGGATCAGGCCCACAACCTGGGCATGTGCCCTGAATGGGAATCGAACCGAGACCTCTTGATGCATGGGTTGACACTCAACCACTGAGCTACACCAGCCAGGCTCCTCCTATATGTTTTTAAAAGAAGTCAGTGGGTAGTGGGAAATAAGTGATTTTCATTTTCTTCTTTTTTTTTACTTCAATACTTTTTTCCTTTATTGATTTGAGAGAGAGAAGAAGTGAGAGGGAGAGAGATAGAAACATTGATAAGAGAACATCGATTGGCCACCTCCTACATACCCCCCACTGGGGATCGGGCCCACAACCTGGGCATGTGCCCTGACCGGGAATCGAACTGGCGACCTCTTGGTGCATGGGTCAGCGCTCAACCACTGAGCCACACTGGCTGGACCTTTTTGTTTACTTTTATCCTCTAAGTTTTCTACCAAAGTTTCTGTTGGAACTCTCTTTGGAAGGTTGGGAATGATGCCACTGTCTCAGAGAGTGGGTTTTCACATGTGGATCCTGTTATCTTTAGACCATGCTCGACAGCTGACCAAGAACATGATGCGAAAAGCCACAGTAGACCGCTTGGTGAAAGAGCGTGACTCGGACATCAAGAACTTTGTCAGTTTTATCTCCAGAGACTCCATCCAAAAGTACTTGCAGATGTACTTAGAAAAGCTCAAACAAAAGAAAGGCTAACAGCTGAGCTGCCCACATAGGGTTTATGCATATTCACTCTTCCGGGGACCTTCTGGTCCCAAGGGGTTTTAAACAAGATATTTTCTGATTTAAAAGTCCTGTCAGCTCTTTGTTTTACTGATCTTCCCAAAACGCCCTGTTCCCTGTAGCCAAGGCCTAAGGCCCACCACCACAGAAGTGCCTTTTCTGCCTGGCAGGTGGGCAGGGTGGGGTTGATGGTGCAGTGTCTGGATTTGGGAATTATGAACTGGCAGGTGGAACTCTTCTGGATCTTGGCAGTGTCACTACTGATTGTCTCCTTTCCCAAAGAATTGTGACTAAAGTTCTCAGGTTGTCCCATCCCTGACTGCTGGGCTGCCTGATTGCTAGAAACGTAAGGCAGTCATGGACCCTGATGATCCACACAAGACCCCCCAACCCCCACCCTGAGATAAACCCTTTGGCCACCATATTTGTTCATTTAGATGGAGGAAGTGTATAACAATTCAGAGAAATCGGGAGCTTAGGGGTGAGGGAGGCATTACTTGAGAGGCATTCTATGTTTCAAGGGTCCTAGATCTTATTTTAGAAAGGTTTGTCAAAAAAAAAAAAAAAAAATGTTCAAACTCGTGACAAAAAGGCTTTTCCTCCCATACAATTCAGGATAGTTACCAAATCCTGCCAAAGATGAGATGTTTCAAAAACTAGAAACCTCGTCAGGCCCTTGTCAGTTATGCTGTGTACTCCAGCTCTGCTTGATCCTGATCCTGAGGTCATGGGTTCTGTGGGCAGGACCTTAAGCTGACCCCCCTGCAGTGATGGACAGGGCCCCTGATATAGACCAGTGTCTGAGGGTTTTTGCAAGATCAGGGACTGCAGGAGGGAGATTGGGCTGGGAGGTTGGATTTGAAGGCAACACTATACCTGTGTTGAATACTGATCCTCACTGCATTCAGTACAAATTCTTGAAAGAATTTACAATGGTCTGGAGGTGTTAGTTCCCAGCGGGACATGAAATGGGCAGGCCAGACTGTGCCTGTTCCCTAAAGAACCTGCTGTGCTGCAGGACCAAGGTTTGTGCAACAGGAAGAGTCCTAAGAAAGGACACGGAGGCCTCCAAGCCGACCTTTTTGTGGTCCTGACTGAACACTCGTTTATTGAACAGAGCCACACTGAGTTCCTGTGAGGTAGGTAGTGGTAGGCCATTTTACAGATGGGGGAACAGACTTGAGTATTTCTGTAACATGTTGATGGCCAACTGTTTAGTCCTAGTTGACCCTGCCCTGGAGCCTTGCTGGGGATAAGCCAGCCACCCGAAGGAACACTGGAGCTGTTCCTCTTGGCCAGTCTGCAGGCAGCATGCCCTGACCAGTCCTCAGAGCTGTTAGTGGGACTTGAGGGTCACCTCCACAGGAAAATGGTCACTGATGGCAAGGGCCTGGAGGGAGAGGGGACCAAACCTCAGAAGCCCTGCTGGGCAACCTGTCTTCCCTGAGGCTTCATCTCAGAACTGCCCCCCACCTAGGATGGAGCCTGCTGGGTTTCTAAAAACCTCTGCATGTGGGGGAGCAGGCCAGTGAGGCCTGGGCTGTCCACCCCTGCTGCTGCCTGCAGGTAGGGTGGGGGTACAGACTCAGAACTTCACCTCACAGAGGCAAAGGGCATCCTATCCTGCCATCCCAGACTTGTTCTCCATTCAGCCTGAACTGAGCCTCTAGGGGCCTTTTGCAGAAACTAGGGCAGGGAGAGGATTGCCAGGTGCACTGAGGCTGAGCCTGGGCAGAAGAGAACTGGCTCCTGTCTGCCAGTGCAGAGCAGCCTGGGGACCCCCACCCCTGTAGAGTTCAGTACTCACCTGCGTCTGGTCCAGGCCAAATACCTCCTGGAAGTTGTGTACCACCGCTGACTGGGGCTTCAGGCTCCTGCGCAGGCGAGCGCCACAGACAACGATGCGGTCGTAGGCGCAGTCAGAGTTGCCTACCGTGGTGTCAGCGCTGTCTGGGATGAGCCACTTAAACACTTCGCTGCTGCGCAGGCGGATAGCCGCCCAGTCCTGCTCCCGCACATAGCTGCAGTCCGCGTTGAAGTCGCCCAGGAACAGCATGTCCTGGGGGGGGGGGGGGGCAGACACTAGAGTCTGAGCCACCCTAGACGAGCCCATGGCTCTCTGGCTTCCCCCAAGGCCCGCCTCCTAGAACCCAGGGCTGTGCAGGCCCGCGGCTTACGTCAGTGCCCCACTTGTCTATCACATCCAGGTACACGTCGTACAGAGCGTCAATCTCCGCTACCGCCTGGTGCGGTGCAGCGTGCAGTGGGACCAGCACAAATTCCTTGACAGCTGCTGGAGAGGGTGGGTGTCAGAGGCGGGGTAGGGCCTGCAGGAGGGGCGGGGCCTGCAGGAGGGGCGGGGCCTCACCGGAACTTGGGACTGAGAATTTGACTACGAAAGGTTCACGACTGAAGGTGTCCTCCGGATCTGGGTACTGGTACTTGTCTATGACTGACACCGCGTCTTTCCTGGGGGCAAAAGGTGGTGGGTGTGCTGAGCTGGCCACCGTCTGCCCCACACTCCGCGTCCCCGCCCCTCACCTGTAAACGAACAGGTACATTTCCTTATAATGTTCCCGCCCCAAGGGCTCACTGCTCACGAAGCTGTACTCGTGCCTGGACAAGCTGCGGAGATATGGGTCAGGCCCTGAGTCAAGGCACCACGCTGAGGCCTAGGATGCCAGCCAGAGCTCCCAACGCTGGGCCCTGCCCGCCACACCTGTTGATCTGCTCCATGAGTGCAGACACTGCGCTCAGGTCCGGGTCTCGCACCTCCTGCACAAGCATGATGTCATAGCCAGCCAGGATCTGGAGAAGGAACCACCGGGGCGGGGTCACGAGCTACTGATTCGCCCGCAAAACCCAGCAGCAGCCCCGGCCCTGTCCCCTCTCACTTGCGCGATTACGCTGCCACAGGCGGAGTCCAAAACTTTGCTGTCACCGAAACTCTGGATATTGAAGGCTCCAATGCGCAGCGCTGCTGCCCCGGCGGCCCCCAGAGCCCAGAGTATGGCCAGTAGGGCCCGGGGACATCCCATTGCACGGAGCGAGTGGGCTGGGAGGGACAGACAGCCTGCGTGAGCGCAGACCTGGAGTCGGACATACCCAGCTACCTCTTACCTCCCCAGACATGGGGGACCTGGCAGTATATACCACCCAATGCTGGCCTGCACCAAGGCACAACCTCCCCCTGCGCTTCCCATGTCTCCCCAGGGTGGTGCGCTAGGCTCATGCCATTTTCCTACTCCGTAGGAAAACTGAAGCCCAAATAGAAGGACCCCATTACCATCCAGCCTGAGTGGGCCCAGCCCCCAGATTCACCTGAGATGTGGATGGGGCCGTACCAGAGAATCAGGATCTGGGCCCAGGTAAGGATCTGAGGTCCAGGCTGGGAGTGTGTAGGTGATACCAGGCAGATGCTACAACTCTTGTGCCTGGGCACAGGCAGGTATTTGAGGCCCTGGTCCAGGGAGGGGCCTGACTGCGTTGGGTCCCGCCCCCTCTACAGAGTTGGTGCCAGAATTCCTGGCTCCCATTCCTACTGAGACCCAAGAGGGCAAAGCAACGGGATCCACCCTAAGGCTGCTCCAGCCCCTAAGTCTGTCAGAATCAGGACTCAGAAGCCCCTGCCAGCACCTCCAAGAGCTGCCTGAGGAGTGGAGATGGCCAGCAATGCCTATGGTCCAGGCCTTGTTCTTGTCCCCACCCCCCAGAAACTAGGTCATCCATAATCTCCCTCCTGGAACTACATCCCCTCAGGGAAACTAAGGCAGCACTATTAGGAAAGACCAACCCCATTCTTGGCCCACATCTACTGTTTGTTCTACACATTGTCAGAGGCTCCTGGTCTCCTGGCCTCAGTCCCCTGCCCCAGGGCACCACATCAGGCCTCAGGAAGCCGGGGTCACAGATCCCAGAGGGCAGGGCAGCAGCAGATAGCTGCCTGTCCACATGCCAGTGACACCCACATGCCGCCAAGGTGTCGCCAGCCCCATCAGGAGTACTGGGTGGGGTGGCCACACACAACAGTCTACAGAGTGGCCTGGGCAGGCAGGTGCTGCCACAGGCAGACCTGCCAGGGCTGCCACTGCCGCAACATCACAAGAGGTGGGTTTTCATGTTTTATTGTAAAGCAACAAAAAACTATTTACACTCCCATGTGTCTGAACATCTGAATTATGAGCCCTGTCTTTCCCATACTAGGCCAGGTAGGAGTGTGTAGGGCACTCAGGGTCCTTGCTCTTGACCCAGCCCAGTCCAGTGGGACCCCTACAGGTGCCCATGCTAAACAATGACAGTCTGCACCTCAAGCTGGCCCTCTGGGGAGGCAATGACCAGCTCGCCCGCATGCTCCAGGATCTCAATGTCCTCCGATGAAACCATGGTCACAGTAGCCTGCTCAGCACCATTTGCGCCTGCGCGGGCAGTAAGCACAGTGCCCTCGCTGATGGCTGAAGCCAGTGTCATGGCCACTTGCTCTGTCAGGCTCTCAGGGGTGGCAATGGTAATGGTGTCTGCAGCAGCTGCTTCTGGACCCAGCCCCGCTTCCTGGTCCATGGTCACATTCTGCACAATGATTTGGTGCCCAGCGCTGGCCTGGTGTACAATCTGCTGCACCACCTTCATGATATGGCTGTCCACCTGTGGGTGGCTCATGGCTCAGCCCACAAGGCTGGGTGAGGGCACTAGGCCTCCCCTCCCCACCCCTACCCCAGCCCCTCACCTCTGTCTGGGTGCCCTCGATGATCTCTGTAGCTTCACTCGTCTCCGCATCATCTGAGGTGGCCTAGACAGAGAATCAAAGGTCCATTTTGCCTGCCCCTGGGCCCCATCCCAGCCCTACCCTACACCCACCTCAATGATGTACTCCTGGGTGTCAGCCACCACAGATGAGAACTCAACCAACACAGTGTGTGGGTCTTCATCAAGGACAGTGGCAGCTGTTGTGGAGCTCTCCTCGGACACCAGCAGCTCCTCCACCTCCAGCAGGCAGCCCCCTGAGATGGGGAGCTCATTCAGGGTTGGCCTCTTGCTGCCCTTCACCCCCTCCCGCTGCCCGCCAGCTCCCAACCTTTGGTGCGCAGGTGCCGGTTAAGCGTGCCATGCTCAGCAAAGCCACGGCCACACTTGTAGCATTTGAAGGGCTTCTCGCCAGTGTGGTGCCGAACATGCCGCACCAGCGAGCCCTTCTCCCGGAAGCCTCGGCTGCAAAATGGACACACGTGTGGCTTCTCCTCCAGGTGTGTCCGGAAGTGCACCTGCTGGGCATTCTGAGGAGACCCACCATCAGGATCAACTTGGCCTTGGCCATAGCTCAGACTGAGGCTTTCCCCATTGACTTCTAGGGCCAAGGAAGGGACTGGGCCAATACTGAGCAGGCTGGGGGCGAAGGGGTGACAAAGGATGGCTGGGGCAAGAACAAGGGATGGATCTGGCCTATGGAGTGGGGAACTAATGGGGGGCAGTCAGAAGTCAGGGGTCAGGGCTAGAGGGCCCACCTTGGTCTTATAGCGCTTGCCACACTCAGGACAAGGGTAAGGCCGCTCATCTGAATGGACTCGCCGGTGGCCACGAACATGAGCAATGGTCTTGTAGAGTTTCCCGCAGTCCCCACAGCGGAAACGGCGCTCATGCACGTGGGCCTCCTGGTGCTTCTTGAGCAAATAGGCCTTGGGGAAGGCCTTGCCACACTGCACACACGTGAACAGCTTCGGCCCTGGGGCCACAGGCAATGTCAGGCCAGGTCCAATCCCCGAGGGCCCCCTGCCCCCCAACCACCTGCTGCCTGCTCACTGGCCACTCTGACCACCCACTGCCCAAGGGACCATCCTAGTCACCCACAGGCCATCCACTGACTAGTGCCCCACCCTCTTGCCACCCACCTGCATGGCTCCTTTTGTGGGCCTCTAGGGTGGCTGCTGTTGGAAAGGTTTCACTGCACCGAGGGCAAAGGTGGGTCCTGGGTACAGCTGAGTCCTCATTGGCCACCTGCTGGAGGATCACAGCATCCTTCCAGTATCCACAGCAGGTTGGGCCCCAGCAGTACCAAGGACAGACCCATAGTACCCCCACCCTGACAGACTCCATCATGGGCCCAGGGGTAAAAAATTCAGGAGACAGAGTCACTGCAGAAAGTGACGGCAGGGAGAACAGTAAGAAAGCTGGTGGCCAGGCCAGTGTAACGAACAGCTTCATGTAAGGTGCAGCCCCCAGGAACGAGCACACCGGCAGCACAGGTACCTACTGTCTCCACCTGCTCCACCTCCAGCAGCGGCAGTTCCGGGGGACCATCACCCAGGTGCTGAGGACTGGATGCAGTAGGAGGGACTGGCTCCAGGGCCCCCTCCTCCCCAGTGACCCGCTCAAGAACAATGCCAGAGTTCTGCATGGCCTGGTGCAGCAGGTTCTCCCGACTATCCTCACTGGTACAGGAAAGCTCCTTGGGAGCTGGGGGCTGCAGGGGAGATGAAGGGAGGGAGGTTAACCAGAAGGCTCGGCACATGGCACCCACCTGAACCCACCGCACGAGGCAAACCCAAGGGGCCCAGGTACCACTGTGAACACCCAGTGTCTTCATTCAGGAATGCCCCTAGGAGCCCCACAGCCCGCTCCATCTGCTCTTGCCTGCCCCACTGGTCTTTCATCATCCCTGCAACCAGAGTACCAGGAAAGCAGACCCTGGTCAGTCCTATTCCCACTGGAACCAGTGCCCAGAACAGAGCCTGCCACTGAGCAGACAGAGGCCATACCACCAGACGGTCCCCACCTCTGGGGCTAGGGCTTTCATGCCCAGGGGAAACTCTTGCATCTGGACATGGACTTCGTGGATGACAGTGCCCTTGGCATCTGTCACCAGATGAATCACTGGCGATGTCTCCATGGGCTCGCCTATCACCGAAGATGATGTAACAGTCCCCATAGTGGAGGCACCAGACCCTTTAAGGCAGAATCAAGAAGAGTCTTTAAAGAAACCTTCCTAACCAGGGTAGCTCCAGGGCTGGAACAGGGAGCCTTCAACATGCTGACCTGCAGGTGCATCCTCTTTGCCAACAACGACATCCTTGCTCATGCTAAATCGGATTTTTTCAGTGCATGGGGTGAGAGACTTGAGGTGCCGGGTCAGCGCACCTGACTCCCGAAAGCTCTTTCCACACTTGGCACACTTATAGGGACGCTCATCTGTGGAATGGAGTCAGCTTTGGGTGGGGAAGGCAGACCTGGAGCCATAGCCTCCCACAAGGAGGCAAGGGTGCCCCACATACTGAGCTAGCTTACCTGTGTGCCGCCGGTGGTGCCGGATGAGTGAGCCCTTGGTCCGGAAGGAGGCCCCACACAACTTGCACTCATGGTCCTTACGACTGCTGTGGGTGACCATGTGGGCCTTGAGGATGCTACCCTGGGGAGGAGGGGCAGCAAGGCTTAGGCACCTCCCTGGGCAGGAGGCCTGGCCCCCTTAGCTGGCATGGCCCAAGACCTGGGGCTCACCGTCTTGAAGGTCTTGTGACACAATGCACACACGTAGCGGCCGTCCTCATTCACCAACAACTTGACCTGGGCCTGTTCACCATGCCCAGCCAGCCTGGGCTCCTGATGGTCAGGGCTGTCCGAGGCCTCTGCCATCTCACTGTCACCTGGATCCACCTCAGCAGCTACAATGACCTCTTTGATGTGTCCACTGCCTGAAGAGAAGCAGGTCAGGCTGAGCCTCAGGATGCCACACACCCTCCCAGCTCCTGGGATCCTAGCCCAGGAGCACTGCTCGGTTACATTGGAGCTAAATGGCGAATCACCAGGCCCCCAGAATGTATCCAATGGGGAGACCATGGTGAGCAAAAGTCCCCTCCCCTAAGCCAAGAGGCGCATAGCACTAGATGTGTGCAGAGGTCCTGCCACTTCTAAGGGCAATGGAGTACCCAGCACAGAGACAGTGGACAGGCCAACCCAGCTCACTGCAATCTGCCCTGTTTGCTTCCCCAGCTCCCACTAACACAAGAAGAAAATATCTCCAGAGTCACCCACTGGCATCTGTTTTGAAGTAGGCAGGTGAGGGACCCAGCCTGGGAATGAATGCTCATGAGACACCCAGGACAGCCTGAGGCTTCTGCACCTGTTGCTAGTGTTGAAGAAAATTGGACAACTGCCCTGGCCGGGTAGCTCAATTAGTTAGAGCATCATCCCACTGAGGGTTCAATCCCCAGTCAGGGCACATACAAGAATTAACCAATGTGCCCTGTCCAGTGTGGCTCAGTTGGCTGAGCATTGTCCCATGCACCAAGAGATTGCTGATTCAATTCCCAGTCAGGGTAGATGCCTGGGTTGCAGGCTCAATCCCCAGTGTCAGGGGGCGGGGGGGGCATGCAGGGGGCACTTGATCAATGTTTCTTTCCCTCTCCCTCTCTCTAAAATCGATATAAACATTTTTTTAAATGTTTCTTTAAAAAAAAAAATCAACCAATGAATGCATAAATAAGAACAAATCAATGTCTCTCTTTCCCTCTCTCTTCTTCCCTTCCTCCTTCCTTCCCTCCCTCCCTCCCTCCCTTCTTCCCTCCCTCCCTCCCTTTCTCCTTCCCTTCTCTCTCTCAAATAAAAAAATAAAATAAATAAATAATTGTTTAAAGAGCCCTTTTGGAAAAAGGAGCCCTGGCCAATGTGGCTCACTCAGTCGGTTGAGCATCGTCCCATGCACCAAAGGGTTGCCAATTCAATTCCTGGTCAGGGCACATGCCTGGGGTGCAGGCTCAATCTCCAGTAGGGCATGTGTGAAAAGTAGCCATTTGATGTTGCTCTCTCATATAGATGTTTCTCTCTTTTTCTTTCTCTCTCTTTCTCCTCTCCCTTCCTCTCTCTCTAGAATAAAAGCATATTAAGAAAGAAAGAAAGAAAGAAAGAAAGAAAGAAAGAAAGAAAGAAAGAAAGAAAGAAAGAAAGAAAGAAGGAAAGAAGCCCTGGCCCTTGGCCGGTTTGGCTCAGAGGTTAGAGCGTCGGCCCACGGACCAAAGAGTCACAAGTTTGATTCCAGTCAAGGGTATGTACCTCAGATGCGGTCTGTCCCCGGCCCTGGTCAGGGCCATGCAGGGGGCAACCAGTCGATGTGTCTCTCTCATGTCAATATTTCTCTCTCTCCCTTCCTCCCACTCTATCTGAAGATAAATAGAAAAATATCCTCGGGTGTGGATTAAAAAAAAAAAGGAAATCTGACAATAATCTGACAATGTGTAAAGCTAAGCTATAAACATTTCACAATTTCCGCTCTTAAAAATGACAGTGGGAAATAGTTGTGAAACTGCTTCTTTGAAGACTTCTCAATCAGGCTGGCACCATGTTTTGGCAAGCCATTATCTCCAAACAGAATGGAAGCCTCTGACTCAAAAACAAATAAAGGCATGTCTCACCCATGCTCTGGTTGGCATGCCTAACACTTTATCTTTGCTCTGCCCCAGAAAGTGTGTTACAGTACAAAGAAGGTACAAAGGGTAACAGGTGAAATGTAAGTTTGTTTCCCAGGAAGAAGCAGGAGTGGGTATCCAGCCATCACTCAGCCCCAGCAGCCCCCACAGCCCCCACTTACCATGTCCCCGGGCCCAGCAAGGACAGAGAACTCCCGGCCCTGGGACAACAGCAGCTGGCAGATTAGGACTCTGGCCAACCCTGTACTCTGGACTACTGAGCAGCTAACACCAAGGGGACATTTGAGGCACCCAGGATGCCTGCAAAGGGGGAAACTTCTAAGGGTACAAGAGAGGCAGGAGGTACCCAGAAAGGAGACCCCAAAGCTGCTAAGGCGCAGGCATGGGCAGGCTAGAGGTCAGGTTGGTGGGAAGGTGCCTGAAATAACAGGAGTCTAGAGCCCATAGGTGCCGCCCAAACACAGGGAACTTGTTTTTCTTTTTCCCTTCTTTATTTTGTTTTTTAATCCTCACTCAAGGATATGCTTTTATTGATTTTTAGAGAGAGATAGGAAGGGGGGGGGGCATCAATGTAAGACAGAAACACCTACCAATTGCCTCCCATATGCACCCCAACCAGGGATTGAACCCACAACCTAGGTATGTGTCCTGACTAGGAATTGAACCCAAAACCTTTTGGTGTACATGCCAGGGCAGGGAACTTGTTTTCTATATGACACCACCCACCCCAGAAACAAACCACCACTCCAGGACTGGAGCATGGCCCCACCTCCCACATAACAACATTCCTATCCCAGAGTGGCACCAGGTGAACATCCTGGTCCACAGGAATGTCAGGGGGAAAGACAGCATAGAGACAGGGACAGATGTCCCATCACCTCCCTGAGGTGGGGCCTTGACAAAAGAGCCTACTCTAAGGTTCCCCTCCCCAGGGGCTCCTTCATCACCCCTTCTTCCTACCCCAGATGGTCCCAAGAGCTTCCCAAGGCCAAATTCTACCTGTTGCTCAAACCTGCTTCCTGTCTAGCTGCTCATCCCACTCATGTACCTGCCAAGGTCTCTGCCCAATGGGCCCCCAGGTAACCACCATTCCTTTCCCAACTTCCTGAGGCATCAAGTCCAATCTAGCCTCCCTTCAGTGCTGTGCACACACCCATTCCCCAGCTCCCTCCACCTGCCTCAGCCCTGGGCTGTCCTTTGAATGTCCCCCCTACATGCTGGCCTATCCCCAATGAATGAGTGTGTGATTCAATCCAAACCTCTCAACACCCCTTCCCTATTGCACATCAGGAGGTACTTTAACTTTTAAAAAGTCATCAAAGAGGCTGACTTGGCGTTGTATGCTCATAAAAGCCTTGTGAGAATCAGGGCAGGAATCACTACCCCTACGCGGGAGGGAGTGCGCACTGGGGAGATGAAAGCCAAGAACAGGCAGCAGGTCAAGGCCAAGCTGGAAGAGCAGGTGAACCCCCCATGCATACCACACCCTAAACCTCCAGAGCCAACTGTGGGAGGTGAGTAGGAACCAGGAGGGTAGCAGAAAAGTGGGGAAGACTCTGGAAGGACCAGGGCAGAGACAGTCTAGGGAAGTAGCAGGAGAGCAGCCAGTTTGTAATTATGCACAAAGCGAGGACTCCTCAAGGTCCGGGTATGCCCTAGGGCAGCCTAGGCTACATGCTTCCCCTTTCCTGGGCTGGCAGGGCCTGATGCCCAATCCTCAGTCCTCCTAAAGACCCTGCCCTGGGGAAGGTGCACACAAGGCCTCAGCTACTCCTGGGCCAGGTCTTGCTCGGGGAAACAGAGGAGTGTGGGCAGCATAGGTCCCCAGCCTCCAGCCTTAACCACAGATGGCTACCAAGTCAGCAACAGTTCAGAGCTGAAAGCCATGAGTGTATATAGCCAGTGGCGCCAGCTTACCAACAATATCAGGCGTGTGGCTGATGTCTGGTGTCAGAGCAGCTGCCTCCACAACAATGTGGGCCAAAGTGATAGGCTCCTCCGGACTTGCCACCGCCGGGACCACCTACCAATAGGAAACAGGGGACACAGGGGACTAATCTGCGGGGCTCCAGAGCTCCCTTGGTTTATTGAGTGTGGGCTTGGGTTTATGTCCATGCAGAATGGCTAGGACACCCTGGACCAGGCTGGGAGTCAGGCTTAGAGTGGTGATCTTCTTGGAGATGAGAGCCTCCACCCTAGCCATCCTGCGTGGGTAGGTAAAGAGCACAGGGTCAGAATAAGACAAACTCTGGGCTACTTCCTGTGGTGACCTAAGGTAACTGACTTCTCTCAGAGTCTCTTTTCCCACTTCCCTAAGAAGAGGATGACAAGAGTGCCCACCACGTAGGGCGGTATGGACCTTAACTCTGTGTGTACAGCCCCAAGCATGCATGGGGTACAACAAAAGTTCACCATTTATTATGGGGTGGTGGGACCCAAAGAACCACATTTGTGGGATTCTCAGGAACTATATGTACAGGATAGGAGACAAGCCAAAAATGCAAAAGCCACCATGATACCCCTGAACCAAGATAGGCCTTGGGCTACAACAAAGGAGGGACCGCAGACTCCAACTGTACATGCTTCGACTAAAGGCTGCTGAGAAGGTTGGGCCATTGAGGAAATCCCAGAGCACCACCAGGATCTTGGTGGTAGGGCTCAGACTCTCCCTCACCCGAAACTAGATGCCTACCCTCTGCCCGCCCCAGTGTCTCAGGGAACCAGCTGCACAGGTCTGTCCTAGCATGCCACCTCCTCCTCCTCCTGCTGTCAGGTGAGTCCAAGGAGGAGAGGAGCACACCCATGCATGTGCGTGGGTGGTGGGCTCACCTCCTGGCCCAGCAGCGCAGCAGCCGCAGGGGTGGCAGGCAGGGCCTCCTGGGGAGTCCGCTGGCAGACCTTCTGGAGCTTGTGTTGAACAAAGTCCTCCAGGGCAGTGAACTCTGCCTGGCAGCGGCCACATCTGTGCACATCGTCCTCATCTGTAATAAGCCTGTGGTCAGTGGGATTTGGGAGGGCCTCCAGCCCCAGGCCAAATCTACCCAAGTGTGGCATAAGAACCAGAGGTGCCTTCCCCGGCCCTCTGAGGAGCCAAGAACACTCTCAGGGGCCCAAGGTGCAAGCCCCCATCCTCTGGAGGTCTGCAGAAGCAGGGCCTACCTCAAGGAGAGCAGCATTAGACAGGGGTGGGCCCTGACTGTACACAGGCTGCAGGAATCCACTGAGGCTACTGTACCCCAGAATGGTCGGAAGACAGAAGGATTTGTCCAACGCAGTTTAGGGATAGTGGTTTTATGGGGTTTGCATGTGCCCTTGGCACCTCAGGGACATCTGGGTCTGTTCTCTCATCTGTAAAACGGGCTGACCCAATGAAGACTACAGCAGAGGGAGAAGAGATGCTGGTGCCCACAAGGTTCTGGCTAAGAGGCCGGCCCTTGGCAAACACAGAAGAGAGGGCACCCTGACCCATAACCACTATTTTCTCACTCTGGCTTGGTGCTTCCTTGGTTCCCACAGGCAACACCTCCCTGCTCTGGTGAAGGCGCCCAGGGTGGAACTTCTCTGAGGGGCTTTAGGGTCACAGCACCTGAGGCCCTCACCATCTGGACTGACCTGCCTGCTCCTCTGCTAAGTCCCTACTACACTCCAGGTATCTCACTGTGGAGGTCACCAAGCAGACAGCCCCCTGGGGAAATGGAGATGACTACTTCCACTCTAGAAAAACAACTTGAGATTCAAGGCTGCCCAGCTGGTGACTGTTGGGGACTGAACCTGAGGGTCTACTCCAGATACCCCACTGTTTATACAAAGAGATAGGGAGGTGTTCCCTCTGCTTCCATAAAGCCCACCAGTTCGCACCACCTCACATGTGGTTTGACCTACATTAAGGTCAAACCCAGGCCTGGCACACAGAAACGAGGTCAATGTCTGTTGAATTAATAAGCAAACAAAGGGCCAAATCACAGTCATGACTCGACTACAGGACACCTGACAGAGGACAGTCCCATTCAGATGCTTCAGTCACAAGCCAAGCACTGAGGTGTCTGCACACTTTTAACCCTCCCAGCCCACTTGCTGAATCTGACTCGGCACCAGAGTGTTGCCTTTGAAGGAACTCCTGCCACAGAAGGGGACACACCCAGCACATGAGACACTGAGACAAGGCCATGAGCATGCCCATCATCAGTGCACAGCAACCTCCAAAGAGATGCCTCTTCAAGTTGGCCCTGTCCCTGGTGGTACTGCCCCTTCCCAAGCTGCAATAAGGAGTAAAAAAAAAAAAAAGAAAAAACTGTACCAAGAATATGAATGCTGTGGGGACAAAAACCACCATCCCAAAATCACTATCCAACCTCTTCCTGTGTGGCCCAGTCTACAGCTTCATAGGACAAGCTCAGAGGGCAGAGACTGTAGTTCCATCGCCAAAAGCTACGTCCCTAGCCCTGGCCGGTTTGGCTCAGCGGTTGAGCGTCGGCCTGTGGGCCAGAGTCCTGGGTTCGGTTCCCGCTAGGGGCATAAACAAAAAACAACAACAACAAAAGCTACGTCCCTATAAGTGAGCCCTCAGTGTTTCCTAGCACAGTTTTCAGTGATTTACATGCTCTATTTTCATTTTTACCAATGTCCTATGAGAGGACAGAACACAGAAGTTAAGGGAGTGTGTTGAGCTGTCACACTGTCCTGGCATCTAATACAGTCCTTGCTACTTACTAGTTGGGTGACCTGGTCACTTTCACATTTTTGAACCTCAACATACCTCACTCACAAAATGGGAATTATAACAATAATAGTGTCCAGAGTTGTTCTGAGGATTAAAAAGCTGTTGCAGGCTAAGTGCTTGATACATTATTATCAGCAGCATCCCCATTTTGTAATAGGAAATGGAGGCTCAGAGAGGTGTGTGGTCACTTGCTCAGGATCGAATAGCTAGAAAGTGGCAGGTCTAGGATGGAGCCCAAAGGCTGGCTGCAGTGCACAGGCTCTCCTCCCCAAGAGCCAGCCCAGACAAAGCCCAAATCCTGGAGAAACCCGAGGCCCCGTCCTCCTAGAGCCCCTAGTCACACCCCAGCCAGGGTTTTAGCGGCCTGTCAGGTGCAGTGGAAGGGGGCCCAGAGGAGAGCAGGGCCGTGCCAGAGAGGAAGCCAGAGGGGCCGGGCCGCAGGCCTAAGAGGGCAGGGCTGGCAGTGGAGGCGTTTGTTAAGGTCTACATATACGGACAGCCCCGGAGGTTTGGGCAACTTTGAGTATCCACCAGTGAACACCGGAACCCACGGGGGTGAGGCCCGAGAGTATGAGAAAACCGGGGGCTCGTGGGGGGCTCGGAGGGGGTCCCATGAGGACCCGGGAGGTCCGCAAGAAATCCGGGTCTGGGAAAGTCAGCTGCGCCTGTAGCTCAGGTCCTCCGCCAGCCCGGGCTGAGTCGCCCCCACTGCGGCTGCACCCTGCCCCATCCGACCGTGTTACCTTCCTCATTAAAGGGCGCCGGGAGGCCGAGGAAGCCGCCAGGGGCCAAGGCCGCCGACGCCGCCGCCTCGACCCCGCCCTCGCCCGCTTCCCGCCTGGCTTCGGCCCGGGCTTCTGCCGTATGCGCGGCCGTCACCCGCACTGCCATCGCGCCCTCCATGTCGCAACGCGCCGCAGGAAGATGGCGGATTTACGACCGTGTCGTCATAACAACGAGCCGCGCCGGAGCTAGCGAGAGAGAACGACAAGGGTAGGATGCCGGGGCGTGGCCAGGGTAAGTTTGATGGGCAGGTGGGGGAGGGCTTATACCGAAAGACAATGAGGCGGGGCTTCTTATGAAGGCGTGATTACGGTGGAGGGAAATAACCCGCGGGACGGATCCAGAGGAGGACCTTTGGGGTTTGGCTTAGCAGGGAGGGAGCGCGGCCGTTCAAGAGGAACGGAAGGCTGGGGCGGGACCGGGAAAGGCTGGGCTCCGTTCCGAAAGCTGCATGTAGGCTACAGAGCTGAAGTATAGGGGCAAGGTGGACTGGCGGCGCCACCTGGCTAGCCTTGAGAGGGTGCTGCGGCCCTGGGCACCACGCCGGGATCCTAGCCCGACGCCCCGCCCCCGCACATGTCGCAACCTCCCTTGGTGGTTGCCTGGGTCTGGGGAGTAAAACAAGTTTGGGATGGCTCATGCACGGGGTAGCTTCACTAAGCCTTTTATTTTTTTTGTAAATTTTTAAGTTGTGATCAATACACATAACATTTATCATTGTGGAGGTTTAGAACATTCGCAATTTTGTGCAACCATCACCACCATCTAGTTTCTGAACTTTGTTGTCATTCTAAAAGAAAACTTGTACCCATTAGCAGTCACTCCTCATTGTACCCTCATCCCAGCCCCTGGCAACCACTTTCTGTTTCTATGGTTTTACCATTTCTGGACATTTCATAAAAATAGAATTACACATGTGGCCTTTTGCATCTGACTTCTTTTGCTTAGCATTTTTCCAGGTTCATCTGTAGTAGACATGAGCAGAACAAAGACCAGGGTACAATGGGCCAGGTACAGAAGGTCACCAGGGCGGGAATCTCTGGGTGCCTAGCAACAGGCAAAGCTGGGTAAACAAGGACCTTGCCCCCAGGGTAACCTTTCCTCCCCTAGCATATCGCTGATCATGCAGTTTAGAGCCCTTGACTTTTCATATTGCATTTCAGCTCCAGAAAAGCAACAAAACTGGGCAGCTGATCTCAGCACCAGCTGCACTGACTGATGACCCCCTGCTTGGTGCAAACCGATCAGTGGAGACCACGACACTGAAAAGACACACCTGGAAAGCTGATGAGTATGCTATTGGGATGTTCCCCTGGGACCACCCCTAAAATTCCCCTTTGAAGGCCCTTAGGAAGGAGGACCCAGCTCACTCTCCTTCCCGTTTATATGCCCTGCCTTTCCCCTCTTACTCCACTTCCCCTTTGCCTCACACCCAGGCACATTACCTACTGAGCCTATTTTTTCTACCACTCACTTTTTCAAAATAAATGTTCTCTTATAGTTTGAGTCTTGACTGAATTTTTTCCTAGCCAGAACTCAAGTACCAAGGTTTCTGAACCCATTGTGAAGGACAGACAATAGGGCAATAAAACATAAAGAACATATAGCTAAAGTACTGTGAAAACTTGTAGTTAAAAATTTCCTACTTGGGCCCTGGTCAGTTTGGCTCAGCGGTTGGAGCGTTGGCCTGAGGACCAGAGAGTCCCGGATTCGGTTCCCGCTAGAGGAACGTACCAAAAAAATAATAATTTTTTTTAAAATTTCCCATTTGGGCCCTGGCCGGTTTGGCTCAGCGGTTAGAGCATCGGCCTGCGGTCCGGAGAGACCCGGGTTCAGTTCCCTCTAAGGGCATGTACTTCGGTTGCAGTTTGTCCCTGGCCCTGGTTGGTTGTGCGGGTGGCGGCCTCTTGATGTGTCCCTTTCACATCGATGTTTCTCTCTCTCTGTTCCTCTTTCTTCCTCCCACTCTACCTGAACAAAAAATAAAAAAATGTCCTCAGGGGAGGATGATAAAAAAAAATAAAAAATTTCCCTCTTGGTAGACCTTGCCCTGGACCCTAAGAGGATTACAGGAACTAGGTAGGAGGGAAAGAGATAGGCATCAGCCGGAGCTGACCACTATATTGTGCAAATAGAACTGCTTACCCTTCAGACATAATGGCTAACCACAGATATCCATTTATGTACATGTTTGCTTGCTCGCAGACCCTTAGCCCAATTTCTTAACAGGGGCTAAGAAAACTATATAAGCAACCCACCCCCTGAGCTCGGGGCTGCTCTCTCCTCTGCGTAGGATGGGACAGTCGCCGCCCGGCTAATAAAGCTCTCTTAATTTGAACCCAGTTCGGAGTCGGAGTCTGGTCTGCCTCGTTGGTCTAGAACACCATGTCCAGTCTGACTCACACAACATATGGGTACATCATGCCCCCCCCCCACATGCCCTGTTTTTCTCTGGTTTCTGTATTCTATAAAACTTTGTGTCAGGAAAATCTGGGTGGTGGCAAAACAATAACACCAATCAGCCGCCCATGATGTGGCCCACTTAGTGGGACAACTTCACAGGTGGCAGCCAGTGTGGCAGCAAACCTCACTGGTTGGCCATCGCCAGTGTACATGTAACTCTTAATAAACCCATGTCTCTCACATCGATGAGAGAGAACATAGATTGGCTGCCTCCTGCATGCCCCCCACTGGGGATCAGGCCCACAACCTGGGCATGTGCCCTGACTGGGAATCGAACCAGCGACCTCTTGGTGCATGGGTTGACGCTCAACCACTGAGCCACACCGCCGGGCAACATTAGTATATTCTTACAATGGCCCACGTGGTAACCAAAACTAAACAAAAACACTTGAGGAGGAAGCATTCCACAGACATTATGTTGATCCAAAGAAGCAAGACCCAGAAGAGTACACACAGTAAGAGCTTGTTTTTAGGATGGTCTAGAACAGACAAAGGAGGCTATGGCTCCATGCTGTAGAAGTCGAAAAAGAGGTTGGGGGAGGGGTCTCTGCTATTGGCTGGATAGTGATGAGAGGAAACTTTGTGGAGTGATGGAAATGTTCTGAATCTTGACCTGGGTTGTGTTTACACATGTATATAGGTATGTAAAAATTTCATCAAGCTGCACACTTAAGATTTATGCACTTTATTATACATTACACCTCAAAAGATAACAATAACCTAATAATAACGATGATGATTGCGACCAATTAAGGATACTAACCCCACTGCCTTGAAGTGGTTCACTAAACCACTAAAGCCACAGGGAAAGCATTTTTGCAAAGGACTGTAAATGAGAACGTAAGACTTGTTGGGAAGGAACGCCGAGGTAGCTTTCAGGACCGGCCATAATCGGTCTGCACGCTGACACCATGTCCGCAGAACGTCCAGTAGAGAGGACACTACCCAGTGAAGCCGAAGCAAAGTTGAGAACGTAACTGCCTCCCAAAGTGGAGCAGCACCCCATCCTACAGCGCTCCTGCAGAGAGCCCCGCCCGCAAGACGGGAGAGAAGCCAGCCAATCAGTAGCATGCTTGGCCCAGGTTCATTCGATTAAAGATCTCCGTCACCTAGGCTGACCACGCGCCTCCAATGAGAGAGCTCCCATTGAGCTGCCCAATAAGCAGCGGCCTTACGTCCTGCGCCCTCTCTCCGCACCGCAGCGTTTCCGCAGTGAACGCTCCACTCCGAATGCCGGTTGGCTCCCTGCCAGCCAATCATTGGAGCGCCCTTGGCCCTAGAGCCAATGACTGGTCGCTCCCCTGAGCCGGGCCGTGAGGGTTGGCGCTGAGCTCCCGCAACCCGGGCAGGCTGGGGCGGATTGGCGCAGTCAGTGTCCAATGGGCGGTGCGCATGAGGTGGGGGGCCAATGAGCACGGCGGGGGCGGGGCGGGCACTGTGGCGGGCGGCTGTGAGGAGCGGCCGGTGGCGGCCGGTGGCGGCGACGGCGGCGGACGGCCATGGCAGAGTCGGAGACAGGCGGCGATGACGCCCGCTGCGTGAGGCTCAGCGCCGAGCGGGCCCAGGCGCTGCTGGCCGACGTGGACACACTGCTGTTCGACTGCGACGGCGTGCTGTGGCGCGGCGAGACGGCAGTGTCTGGCGCGCCTGAGACCCTAACGGCGTTGCGGGCCCGCGGCAAGCGCCTCGGTTTCATCACCAATAACAGCAGCAAGACCCGTGAGGCCTACGCCGAGAAGCTGCGGCGCCTGGGCTTCGGCGGCCCTGCAGGACCCGGAGCCAGCCCTGAAGTCTTCGGCACGGCCTACTGCACCGCACTCTACCTGCGCCAGCACCTGACTGGCCCTCCGGCTCCCAAGGCCTACGTGCTGGGTAGTGCGGCCCTGGCAGCCGAGCTGGAGGCCGTGGGCGTCGCCTGCGTGGGCGTAGGCCCGGATCCCCTGCACGGCGACGGCCCTGGCGCCTGGTTAGAAGCACCACTCGAGCCCGGTGTGCGCGCCGTTGTCGTGGGCTTCGACCCGCACTTCAGCTACATGAAGCTCACCAAGGCCGTGCGCTACCTGCAGCAGCCCAACTGCCTGCTCGTGGGCACCAACATGGACAACCGGCTCCCCCTCGAGAACGGCTGCTTCATCGCGGGTCCGTGCGTCCCGGGGACGGGAGGTTGGAGGGCAGGCGGCAGGCCCCTCCAGTCCTCTGACCCCGGGCGCTCTACTCCCTTCCCCTCTCCGCCCCGCAGGTACCGGCTGTCTGGTCCGAGCCGTGGAGATGGCCGCCCAGCGCCAGGCCGACATCATAGGGAAGCCTAGCCGCTTTATCTTCGACTGCGTGTCCCAGGAGTACGGCATCAACCCGGAACGCACGGTCATGGTGGGAGATCGCCTGGACACAGACATCCTCCTGGGAGTCACCTGTGGCCTGAAGACCATCCTGACCCTCACTGGAGTCTCCACTCTGGGAGATGTGAAGAGTAATCAGGAAAGTGACTGCATGTCTAAGAGGAAAATGGTCCCTGACTTCTATGTTGACAGCATAGCCGACCTTTTGCCTGCCCTTCAAGGTTAAAGATTTAGTGTCTTTAATCTACAGAATAAAAAAAATTGAAAACCACTTAACCAAATTAATAGGTGGGGCTTAAGCACTTGCTTAACTAGGTGGCTTCAAAGAGTATACTTTGGAGTTAAGCAGAGGCACTAGTTAACTTTGTAAGTAAATGTTGGGGGGGGGCGATTTTGTTACAGATGATTATAATTTAAGATGCACTTTTTAATTTTTTTTTTAGAGAGAGAGGTAAAGAGAAACATAAATTTGTTGTTCTACTTATTTATGCACTCATTGGTTCTTGTATGTGCCCAGACTGGGGTTCGAACCTACAACCTTGGCATATCAGGAGATGCTCTAACCAACTGAGCTACCTGGCCAGGGCCTAAGATACACTTTCAAACTTAGAGGGCATTGTGAGGGTGCTGGGCCTTGGTTGCCATTGGCAAGAGCATCTGTCTAGGATTCAGATAACCTAAGGGACTGAGGTGGGGCTGGTGGTGTCACGTATTTTATTGAAAATTTCATTCAGGGATCAAGCCCCTTTGTAGAGCAAAGGGGAGAAAGGGGCTGATTATTTTGACTGTCAGGAGAAACTTGTACAGACCAACCCATGGCCCCATGGGTGTGGTCATCAGCAGAGCAACTTGCTACTGTATCCCAGCTCACTTGCATGGTGGGAGTGGAGGAGGGGGCTGCCCCCTGGTAGTGTCTCCCTATCCTTGGGGTGTGGGGTGCTGCCCTCACTATCACCACCCCATACTTCCTTAAAAACCACTCTGATGTTGTAATTGAATGTTGTGTTTCAGATGCCCAGGGCTGCTGCTCCTCATACGTAGTTGTGGAGCTCTGTAAACTCAGCCCAGCTAAACCTTGGTTTTTCAAATGTGCATTTAAACACAAGTGACATGGACTGAGCATATTGTTGGCTGAATGGCCAGGAGGACACAGATGCCTTTGCTGAACTTTGGCCTGCTGTGTAGGGAGTTCAAAGCAGTGTTGTTACCAAAAATTATTTTTTTAAACTTTTGAACAACTTTGTCAAGGGGTGGAATTGAATCTTAAGCATGTTAATAGCTGTGCTCCATCTCATAGGGCAAATCCACTGATGATGTCAGATGTCTCCATGCCCTGTAGTGAGCAGCAGAACTAAAGTCATGTGCAGGCCAAGGAATGCCTGTTACCCAGAGTGCCCCTTAGGTGGGGAAGAAACGGGTGTCCCCAACAACAGGAAAAATGGTTTCTACAAAGCATCCAATTTCTTCCTGTCCTCCCGTACCCTTGATTGTGTAGGGGTTAGGTGCCAATGGTCCATAAGACCAACTAGCTTGGCTCTGGAATCCTTTATCAGTGGCCAGCTGGAGGACTGGCAGGGTTCACTGACTGGCCACAGGTTCTTGGTAGAGAGCCCTGGTCTTTTCTGCCTATTCCCTAAGTTGCTGACCTTTGGGAACAGGCCTGATAAGCAGATTCTCCAGCTGCACTTGTAGGGTAGAGCCTGGGAAACTGTTCCTTTAGGCCATCTCCTTCCTGGTGCCTTGCCCTGCACCCAGTGGTGTCTGCCTACAGCCTGTGGCTTCTCTCCTAGTCTCAGAATTACAACAGTCTTTCACTCGTATTCTGAGTTTTCAGCAATAAAGGGTATCCTGAGCCTTTAGCTCCTCCCAGGCCTAGAGTGTCTGGGATTTGGACTCTGCCATGGGGCAACAGCAGGGCAGCTGGTGCCTGTGAGGTTGGTGGTGCTGACGTTGGCTCTGCGAGGTCGGCTCAAGGTGGGTATAGATATTGAGCAGGCCTGTCAGGGCATTGTCACCCACAGCAGGAGCACAGCAGGTGCGGCAACCAGCGACACCTTCCTCTTCTGCGCCCCATCTCTGCTCTTAATGCACTGTGTGAACCCAAATGCATATTAAACTCTCAAACCCATGCTGACTAGTGTTCCTTGCTCTCGCCTTAACAGCAGACTTCACACGGAGGCTGCAGCTGTCTAGCCTTAGTGTAGGTGTAGGGTGGGAGGACGTAGTCGAAGATTATTCTGGGATTTCAATTCCAGAGCTGGAAACTCAACCCCATCTTGGGCTCATTACAAAGGGACAGGTTCTAAAGGGACAGGAAAAGTGAAGCACAAAGCAAAACCAGAGTAGGAAAGGGCTCCTGGTGAAGACACCCATGCTGTGAAAGCTGCCAGTGCCTGGGGAGTCCTGACTGTCGCAATCCACAGTGTCAAGTGACTGGAGATGCAAGCTAGGAGCCAGGGCCATAGCATAGTTCACTTAGAGAAAGCCATGCTGGTCAGGGCAAAGGCTGGTGGACACAAAGCTGACCTAACCATTCCAGGGTGTGAGGTTTAAGTAAGCTAACCTTACTGCAGCAGAGCCTCCTGGAAGCCATCCTAGTTTCAAGCATGTTCTCTGTGGGATGCTATGCAACCCACCCTGTGTTGCAGTGGCAGGGGTGCGTGGGGAGGGAAGTAGGGTGGCGGTACAAAGTCCAATACCAGTCTTTCATAAAACAGGCATTTATTGATGTTTTGCTATGTTCCAAGCCCTGTGCCCAGCCCTAAGTCTGGAGGTAACCCAGAAGACTAAAAACAGGCCTCTTTAGAAAAATCTGCCCCCAACTAGACTGTACAAAGTCACCTTTGCCAGGTCTGGGCTGCCCTCCATGCCCTTCAGCAGGTCTTGATTTTCACAATGGCCATGGTGTCATGCCCTACCAGGCTTGTGCTCTCTGGTTAGCACAGGCCAAGTGTCAGGAGAGCCAGGCACCCCCCTCCCCCACAGGTGGAGGGGAGAGGGCTGTCCTGGCTCAGGTAGCTGGGCTGGGGAGGAAGTAGTAGGGTCAGGAGGGGAGGGGGGCCAGGATGGTTGTTTGGCTTATCAGAGGCTCCTGAGGTTTCCCTGGCTGACTCCAAGGGGTGGCAGACAATCAGTGCATTGTCACCAGGGCTGCATCATGGAGCAGGGGAGCTGCTGTGCAGAGGACTTCAGGCCTGGGCTTGTCAGAGTGAGTGCTTCCCACCACCCAGTGCCCTCTCCTGGGACAAAGATCCAGGGCATGCCCTGAGCAGGGGACAAGAGGGCAGCACCCATCACCCATATCTCCTCAGCCCCTACCTTCCTGAGCCAGCCTGTTCCCTGGGATCTGCTCCAGGTCCCACTGACTACAATGTGCTCCCAGGTAAAGACCAGGGCCTGCCATGGGGGCTGGAGAGCCCTGGGCCTGCTGCTGTTGCTGTTGCTGCTGGCACTGGCCACTGCTGTGGCTGTGGCTGGAGGTCTTCTTGGCTTTGCCCACAGCCCTCCCAAGGTGAGCCTGCTCAGGACCCAAGCAGGGGAAGGGGTATAGATATTAGGAAGAGGGAGGAGAGGCCAGCACATCCAGTCCTCCAGTGAAGCCAGGGCTCAGAGCTGAGCTTATAGGGAGAGGACAAAAGAGTGGAGGGGTCAGAAGCCTTAAAGAAGCAGGGTTAGGAAAAGGGTCGAGAGCTGCTCCAGCATGCCCAGCTGAGCTCTGGCTTCTCACTCAGCCACTACTGCAGATGCTCCATCTGACCCTCCCAAGCCCCAGGGTGTACGAGTTCAACCAAACTGCTCAGGTGGACGAGACCCGGAATGTGGCAACCATCAGGGTAACCCCGGCTCAGAGCAACCACAGCTGGGTGGTGCTGTTCGATGGGCAGAGCGTGAGTTGGCCGGTGGGGAGAGGGGGGTTGCTGCCAAAAGGTGTTCAGGTAGACTTGCCTTACCTGCCTGCGTCCCCAGGGCTATGTCTGTTACCGCCCTGCGGAGCACCGGGCCTGCTTCCTCCATCTGATGGAGCCCAGAGATCGCAAAACCTTGCAGCTTCTGGTGAACACCTCAAGGGTGAGCGGCCTCCGTACTCGCACAGTCAGGCTTCCTGGGCCAAGGGCCAGACAAAGGGTCCTGTGTACAGCCTGGGCTCGGGGTGGGCTGGGGCTCTGGTTTCATTGGAACAGAAGCTCTATCTTCCCTTTGCTGAGGCTGCTGACAAGAGCTGAGGGTGGGGCTGGCATGTCCAGGGATTCAATGGCCCTGCCAAAAGCAGTGCAAGAACCCCTGGCCCATGGCCCACCAGAACCTTCTCTGCAGGCCCAGGGGTCTCACAGCCCCAGCCAGGATACCCACTATGCGCAGGAGCTGCTGGCAGTACTTGGGAGCCGTGAGGTGGACCCTTCCCAGGTGGGGGATTCAGTGCGGCACTTTTGCACAAAGATCCCCATTTACTGGGCCCGTCGAGCAGAGGGTGAGTCGTGGGGGCTATGGGGAGAGGCCTGGACTCCCAAGGACAGTCTGGGAGAGGGAGAGGATCTCTTTGGGGTTCACAGAGGCCCCTCCCCTCCAGGGCCCCGGAGGCAGCGGCTGATCTACCTATGCATCGACATCTGCTTCCCAAGCAACATCTGCGTGTCAGTCTGCTTTTATTATCTCCCAGACTGAACCCCCAGCCTGCCCAACCCCACAACCCAGCCAGCTGGCTGGCCCTGTCATCAGTACCATGAAAATCAGCCACCAGCGGGGGCTAATAAACCCCTCCACCTGGCCATGATGGTGTTCTCTGTGGCCTTGGGACATGTCACTGGCAGGGAGGGGGAAAAGCACTGGCTTGGGGGTGAGCAGCAGTCAGGCTGGCTTGTATCAGCGTCCTGAGCCCTGTCACATCCAGATAAGAAACGGGGGGCTAAAAGAGCCCCCAGGGGAGACCAGCCTGGCCCATCTAGGCTGGCCAAGGTGGCCAGGGTAGATCAGTTATGTCCTAGGCTAGCAGAGGCTACCCTGTGGGGGTTCTCTCTGACTGGACAGCTGAACAGTGACATCTAACCAGTGCCGCCTGATGGCTGCCTGCAAGGGGGCACGGGCTAACCCAACACACTGTCATTGAAGGCCAAGCAGACCACGGCTTTCTGGTGTCCGCCGTATTCTCTCTTGATCTCTCCTGTCTCTACGCACCAGAGCCGGGCCAGGTTGTCAGAGGAAGCTGCAGGGAGGGAGGATATGGGTAGCAGCTCAGGATTTGGCCTCAGGCTGGACCACACTGGAGGCTGGCTCCCAGTAGCAGGGCAGCAGCAGCCATCACTGAGCTAGTGGGGCAGGGTGGCAAGTGGGTGGGACTCACCTGTGACAATGTACTGGGAGTCCCCTGAGAAGGCACAGCCCCACATCCAGCCTCGGGATGACTCGCCAGGGTTGCTGCTCTTGATGCTCAGCTCCGTCATCAGGGAGAAGTTGGACGTCCTCCAAATCTTACACGTCTGGTCAGCCGAGCAGGTGGCGAGGAGCCTAGGGGTGGGTGTGAGGGTGGTGAGGATGTCAACAGCAGCCACTTCAACCCTGTACCCCCTTTCCATCCACCAGTCAGGCTCCAATCCATCAAGCTCCCAGGCCCAGGCAGGCCCCTTCCTCCCCATAGCGATGGAGAGCCCCTGGTCCCCCGGGCCCTGCACACACGTGGAATCTGGGCTGAAGCGGCACTGCAGGGCGTAGCGGGTGTGTGCTGGTATCTTGGTTTTGGGAATGAGCTGTGTCACCTCATCGCCAATGCCCCCTGTCAGATTCCAGACATAGCAGTTCCCCTGCAGGGTAGGAGGAAAGTCATGGTAGGACCAGAGCCTCCAGTCTTGACACATGGGGAAGGATGCTCTAGCAGGTAGACCCAGATCCAGTGGCCACCATCCAACACTGCGGTTGTACACAGGAGATCTGGGGCCAGGGACATGAAAGAAAATGGATTGGGGTGAGAGGAGGTCAGAGGGGAGGGAGGGAGGCCACAGAGGGGGAGACAAGGGAAACTTGGGCCACGAAATGATGGGATGGGACAGACTTGAGAGATTCAAGAGATGGAATCTGCTGATGAGGCTACAGCAGGTAATGAGAGGTGGCACCTTGACTTTGGTGACTGGCTGGAGCTGGAGCACAGGAGGGGGAAGCAGGACTGTGGGATAAGGGGGTGGGGATGGGGGACATCTGGGGAACAAGACTGCCTGCAGGGAATAAGGGAGATAAGGGGCTGGGTGCTGAGCTGGTCTCCCCACTGCACCCACCGCAGGACTCACAGTGCTATTGACAGCTGCCATGTAGCTTGCATCTGGGTCAATGTGGGCAGATGTGATAGAGACCTCGGGCTCAGGGATCAGCTGCTCATTGTGGTCAGTTTTTAAGTCCCAGATGTGGATAGCACCGCTCTGGTCACCCACAATGAGCTCTGCCTGGGGTGCAGGGGAGGTGAGGTAAGACAGAACCCCATCCTCCAAAGCCCCAGGGTTCCCAGCCCTGTGCATATCCCTCACCTGGTTGGGGTGCAGGCATACACAGTTAATGGGTGCATTCACCTGGAAGATCCGCTGACACTGCAGGTTGCGGGACCTTCGGGGTGGGAGACATACACTGCCTGTAGGAGATACTGTTGGTGCCCCACCCAGATGCCCTTTCCCTGGCCATTTATCCTTGTTCCTCTGCTGGTAGGAGCTGCCCTACAGGAAATACTTGGGAGGCTGGGCACTCACCAGGAGCAGCCTGAAGCCAATGATTGACTCAGAAGGGGCATAAAGGCTGGCCCCCTGCCTCAAAGCAGGACTTGCTCTTTGATGCAATTTACTCTCCAGAGCTCCTTGTGGGATCAGGCTGAGGCTGGGCTCATCTTTGTATGGCTTCATCCCTTCCCTAACCTGTTTTCCTCACTGCCCTCAATAAATCACCTACATAGCAAATCCTGTCTCAGCCTCTGCTGAGAGGGAACCCAACCTAAGTCACTCTCTGGCCTGGCCCTCACCCCCATACATCCAGCACCCCCACACATCCAGGCAGCAGGCCCCTCCTGCCTGGCACCCACACCTGAGGTCCCAGATCCGGGCAGTGCAGTCCTCCCCACCCGTGTACATCCAGCGGCCATCCTCATGGAAGCCCACAGACGCGATGTTCTTATTGACCCCGTCATAGCTGATGATGGGGTTGGGGTTATTGGAGTTGAGATCATACATACGGATGTGCTGGTAACCTGTGGGCACAAGCCAAACTGAGGTTTAGCTGTGCTTAATCAACCCACCAGAGGTTAAGGGTCAGGTGGAGGGTACAGGTACCTGCAGCAGCAATCATGCTTCGGTCAGGTGTGATCTCCAGGGCATTCACCTGCTATATCTGTTAAGAAGGATGACCAGCAGAGTTCTGGAGTCAGGGGCCCTCAAGGCCTCCACCATCTGGCTCAGCTGTTGCTGTATCCTCCCCACCCCAGGCCTCTGCCCAGGCTTTATCCCCACCAGAGATCCTGTCCAGCACCACCTTCCCCACCTCCCCAGCAGAGGGAGGATACAGAGTCCTGGTGCTGCACCGTTCGGGTGCAGATCCCACTATGGGCCTGCCAAAACCGCACGGTGTGGTCATAGCCCGCAGTAGCCAAGATGACTGGGTCACTGCCCACAGTGCCTGGGGACGTGTTCATTTTGTGGCTGCTTAGAAGACTCGGCAGGGGTCAAAGGTCAGAGCATCTGGAAAATAAAAAGGTGAGTATACCCTCTATGTCCCAAACCAGTGATTTTCAACCTTTTACATCTCTTGAAACACATAAACTAATTACTAAAATTCTGCAGCACACCAAAAATATATATATATTGCTGATTGCCCTGACCAGTTCAGCTCAGCAGTTAGTGTCGGCTCGTGGACCAGAGAGACCCGGGTTCAGTTCCCACTAAGGGCACGTACCTTGGTTGCAGTTTGTCCCTGACCCCAGTTGGGGTCATGTGGGTGGCAGCCACTTGATGTGTCTCTCTCACATTGATGTTTCTGTCTCTCTCTCCCTTCCTCTCTCTAAAACGTCAATAAAATATATGTGTGTGTATATATATATATATTTTATCCTCACCCGAGGACATTTATTTATTTATTTATTTTGCATTTATCTTCAGATAGAGCGGGAAGGAGAGAGGGGAGAAGAGAGAGAGAGAGAAACATCGATGTGAGAGACACATCGAGTGGTTGCCACCCATGACCCCAACCGGGCCCAGGGATAAACTGCAACCAAGGTATGTGCTCTTAACAGGAACCGAACCTGGGACTCTCTGTTCCGCGGGTCGACGCTCTAATTGCTGAGCCAAACCGGCCAGGGCTGAAAATATATTTTTTAAAAGATAGGTACAATTTTGATTAATTCACATCAGACAGCTATTGTTGTAATTTTTTTTTTTATCCTCACCTGAAGACTTTTTCCATTTTTTGTCCAGATAGAGTGGGAGGGAGAGAGAGAAAGAGAAAGAGAGAAACATCGACATGAAAGGGACACATCAAGTGGCTGCCACCCACATGATCAACCAGGGCCGGGGACAAACCGCAACCGAGGTACACGCCCTTAGCGGAAACCAAGCCCTGGTGTCTCTGGACCGCAGGCCGATGCTCTAACCCCTGAGCCAAACCGGCCAGGGCTGGCTGTTGTCATTAAAAAAAAAATTTTTTTAATCCTCACCTGAGGATATTTTTACATTTATCATCAGATAGAGTGGGAAGGAGGGAGAGAGAAACACTGATGTGAGAGGCACATCGACTGGTTGCCTCCCACAGGGCCCAGGACGAACCAAAACCAAGGTACGTGCCCTTGACCAGAATGGAACCTGTGACTCTGATCCACGGCTGATGCTCTAACTGCTTAGCAACCTGGCCAGGGCTGTTGTCCTTTTTTTTTTTTTTTTTTTATCCTCACCCGAGGACATTTTTCCATTTTTTGTTCAGATAGAGCGAGAGGGAGAGAGAGGAAGAGAGAGAGAGAGAAACATCGATGTGAAGGGACACATCGAGTGGCTGCCACCCGCACGACCAACCAGGGCCGGGGACAAACTGCAACCGAGGTACGTGCCCTTAGCGGGAACCAAACCCGGGTCTCTCTGTACCGCAGGCCGACGCTCCAACCGCTGAGCAAACCGGCCAGGGCTGTTGTCCTTTTTTTAATTTGATTAATCTAAGGGAAAAGAAGTCGGTGCCCCTGACTAAATAATCAGGTATTTAAAGTTTTAAAAATTCTTGCAGCACATCATAGTGCCTTAGCACACAGGTTGAAAATCGCTGTCCTAACCAGATTATAGATCCACTCAGAAAGATAAGTATTATTCCCATTTTAGAGATGAAGAAACAGCCCAGCGGGTGTGGCTCAGTGGTTGAGCGTGACCCATGCACCAAGAGGTCGCCAGTTCAATTCCTGGTCAGGGCACATGCCCAGGTTGTGGGCCAAATCCCCAGTGGGGGGCATGCAGGAGGTAGCCGATCTGTTTTCTCTCATTGATGTTTCTCTCTCTCTCTCCCCACTTCCGTTCTAAAATCAATAAAGAAAAAATATTAAAATAAAAAAAATAGAGATGAAAAAACTGAGGGTCAGAGAGGTTCAGGGACAGCCTTCAAATTCCAAGGCGTGTGCTCCCATCTCAGCCCCAGACTCGCCCAGATGCCACCCCTCGCGCCTCCCGCCTCCCGCAGGGGGCAGTCACGCCCCGGACGCCACTCTGCCGCAGGGACGGGTCGCGCGTGCGCAAGGCGGCAGATGGGCCGATGGGAAAGCCGAGTGCTGCGCCTGCGCATGCGTAGCAGGCCGGTAACTAGACCTTATGCGTGGGGGCGCTCTATTGCGGGACCCTCGCGTTCCTCGGTGCTCCGCCGACTGCCCTGGTTCCATCCCACTGGGCCAGCTTGCTCCGGGCGCACCCTCCCGGCCACACGGTAGCCGCTTTCTAGCCCTCGTTCCGCGACCTCCGTACCGTACAGGCGGCTCTGCGCTCCGTCGCAGTCCAGGACGGCGAGCGGAGCTGGAGTGAGTCGATAGAGTCTGAGGCGGAGCGTAGAATTATCGATGATGGGCCTCTAGGGCGACACCACGGGCGTGAGGAGGTGGATGGGACGAAACCAAAGTCCTGGTGCTGGGGTTCCCTATCTCCCGGGAAGAACGGGCCTTGGGGCTGCCTGGCGGCTCAGGACAGATGAGCAAAGCAGTGGCCCCAGCCTTCACACTCAAGCACCCCACCCTTGTGACACGGCTACTCATTTTCCATGCTTACGTCCCGAGGCCAGGTCGAGCCATCCCTTCCATTCCCTACTCCCCATGCAGGGTAAGATTCCCAAGACCCTTAGGCATTTGAATTTCAGATAAGCAGCAGTAACTTTTTAAAAAATATAAGTATGAAAATGTGTGTGTGTATTAATAAGTATGCCCCCAATATTGCATGAGATAAACTAGAAAGTTATTCGTTGCCTACTTGAAATTCAAATGTAACTAGGCGTCCTGTAGTTTTATTCTCTAAACCTGGTAAACCTAGTCTGGGCACTTACAGGCCTTTCTAGCCCCATCCTGACCTTCCTCCATTCCCCAAACTCAGCCCAGTGATTCCCTCCAAAACTGGGTCCTTTGTACCTTATTTCGATCCAGCCCTCCCCCACTCCAGGCCCCTAACCTCACACTCTTTCACAGAAAAGGAGTCCTTAACACAGGCTCTCCTACTGTTTGTTCCCACAACACTTAAAACAAAGCTGCACCCCCACCTCCTTCCTTATCTGACCCTTTGACCAAGGATACATCCTCTAACCCATCCACCCAGGCCCTGGCTCCCAGGAACCTTCCTTCCTGTACCTTCCCCACATCCTCTCCTTACTTCTTGCCAGACTTTGAACTCCACAAAATAACCCAAAACTCTCCTTCCAGCCAACACTCACTCTAAGAGAGTGTGTCTTCACCACCTTGCTGGCTCCACATCCTCACTTCCCACTACTCACTCCTCTTACTGTCAGGTCCTTAACTCCCAGCTCTCCAGTTAAAATGTCACAGGGTCACTGCCCTTCTCACACTGCCAAACCCAGTCAATACTTTGCTTTCTGGATCTTTTATGTCTGCACAGTGATTGACAGCACTGCTTCTGAAAAGCTCCTGTTGCCTAGTTTCTTGTCCAAGCACTAGTTATTTCTTTTTTTTTTTTTTTGAATCCTCACCCGAGGACATTTTTCAACATTTTGTTGAGATAGAGTGGGAGGAAGAGAGAGAGAGAAACATCAATGTGAAAGGGACACATCGAGTGGCTGCCACCCACACAACCCAACCAGGGCCGGGGCAAACTGCAACCAAGGTACATGCCCTTAGCGGGAACCGAACCCAGGTCTCTCCGGACCACAGGCTGATGTTCTAACCGCTGAGCCAAACCGGCCAGGGCTAGTTATTTCTCTTCTAAAAGCTGGTGCCCTTCAGAGTTACTGTCTCTGCACACCACTCTGTCTCTGGGGGCAAACCACAACCAAGGTATGTGCCCTTGACCAGAATTGAACCCATGACTAATTGGTCTGCAGGTCGATGCTCTGCCGCTGAGCCACACAGGCCAGGGCAGCACCTCCACTTTTTATAGCCAAGACAATTCACCACGGACCTACCCTCTGTGCCAGTGGCCACTTGGATGTTACAACTAGATATGATCCAGGTGCATCCACCACCCACTCTCCCCTGACCTGCCTTCCCACACTACTCTGGTCCCCCTTCAGGCTATCCTGTTATAAGTCTTCAGGGGTTGCCAGGCCAGTGTGGCTCAGTGGATTGAGCAGCATCTCGTAGACTGAGAAGTCCCAGTTCCATTCCAGATTTCCTGTTGAGGCACATGTCTGGGTTGCTGGCTCGATCCCCAATAGGGGATGTGCAGGAAGCGGCCAATTGGTGTTTCTCTCTCACATCAATGTTTCTGTCTCTCCCTTCTTCTGTCCCTAAAAAATCAATAAAAAACTTTTTTAAAGAAGAAAAGAAGTCTTCAGGGGTTTCTGTCACCCTCCAGACTACTGGGCCTGGCCTCTACAGACTCTGCAGCTTTCTCCCTCTCTCTTCTCCATAGGCCACTTGCCCCATGCTCTATCTAGCCAGAGTAGATGATTTGCCACCACACACTTTTTCTGAACCCTTCCCCATACCTAGAATGCTTTCCCCTCCTACCTCTTTGCCTATAGAACTCCTGGTTTTCACACCTTTCAAAGCATTTTGAGTGCTTATTCTCTGTGGGGAATTATGCTATTTTTGTTTTTATTGAGGTGAAGTTCACATAATAGGAAATTAGCCATTTCTTTTTTTTTAATACTCACTTGAAGATATTTTTCTATTTATCTTCAGATAGAGTGGGAAGGAGAGAGAGGGAGAGAAAGGGAGAGAGAGAGAACATTGACGTGAGAGGGACACATCAACTGGTTGCCTCCCCCATAATCCCCACACAGGGCCTAGGACAAACTGCAACTGAGGTACATGCCCTTGCCTTGAATCGAACCCAAGACTCATTGGTCTGTGGGCCGATGCTCTGCCACTGAGCCAAACTGGCCATGACTGAAATTAGCCATTTTCAAAATTTGTGGCATTTAGTACATTCATAGTGTTATGCAGCCTCCACCTCTATCTAGTTCCAGAACATTTTCACCACCCCAAAGGAAAACCCCATACCCATTATTCAGTCGTTCCTCATTTCCCCTCCCATCTCAAACCCCGAGCTCCTTGCAAGCACTAATCTACTTTCTGTATCTATGGATTTGCCTATTATGGATATTTAAAACAATTTTTTTTTTATTGATTTTTAGAGAGGAAGAAAGAGGAAGAGAGAGATGGAAACATCGATGAGAGAGAACGTCTATTGGCTGCCTCCTGCATACCCTCATTGGGGATTTGGCCCACAACCTGGGCATGTGCCCTGACAAGGAATCGAACCGGCGACCCTTGGTATATGGGTCGTTGCTCAACCACTGAGCCACACCAGCCAGGCCTATTCTGGATAGTCAAAAAAAATTTTTTTATTCCAATTTCCCCCTTTAAGCATCAGCTTGTTCTCAGTCTGTTTCTGTTTTGTTTATTCATTTGTTTTATTTTTTTAGATTCAACATATAAGGGAAATCATAGGGTATTTGTCTTTCTCTATCAGACTTATTTCATTTAGCATAATACGCTCTAGGTCCAACCATCTTATTGCAAATGCAAGTTTCATTATTTTTATGGCTGAATAATATTCCATGTGTATATATACCACATCTTCTTTATCTATTTATCTATTGATGGGTATCTAGGTTATTTCCATGTCTTGGCTATTACTAGTAATGCTGCAGTGAACATAAGAGTGCATTATCTTTTCAACTTAGTGTTTTTGTTTTCTTCAGATAATACCCAGAAGTGGAATTTCTGGGTCATATGGTAGCTCTATTTTTAATTTATTAAGGAATCTTCACACTGTTTTCCATAGTGGCTGCACTAGTTTACAGTCCCACCAGCAGTGTACAAGGGTTCCCTTTTCTCCACATGCTCTCCAGCATTTACTGATGATAGCCATTCTGGCAGGTGTGAGGTGATATCATTGTGATTTTTAATTTCCCTGATCATTAGTGATATTGAGCATCTTTTTGTATGTCTGTTGGCCATCTGTATGTCCTGTTGGAAGAAATGTTTATTCAGGTCCTCTGCCCATTTTTTTTTTAATCCTCACCCGAGAATATATATTTTTTAATATGTTTTTATTGATTTTTTTAGAGAAGAAGGGAGAGAGAGATAGAAACATCAATGTAAAGAGAAACACCAATCGATCGGTTGCTTCCTGTCCCTCACTGGAATCAAGCCCGCAACTAGGGTATGTACCCTGACCAGGAATTGAACCGGGACCTCTCAGTCTATGGTTGACACTCAGTCCACTGAGCCAACCAGCCTGGCTGGATATTTCCTCTAAATGGAATTATACAATATATGGCTTTTTGTGTCTTGCTTCTTTCAAGTTCTCAAGGTTCATCCAGTTATAACAAATATTAGTACTTCATTCCTTTTCATGGCCAAATAATTTTCCATTGTGTACATAGACCACATTTTGTTTATTCATTCAGTTTGAGTTGTTTCCACTTTTTAGCTATTTGAATGATACTGCTATGAAAATTCCTGTACAAGTATCATTTTGGGAACATGTTTTCATTTCTCTGTATACCTAGGAGTAGAATTGCTGGGTCACATGGTAGCAGTTTCTTTTTGAGGATCCACCAAACTGCTGAGCATTTTACCTACATTATGCATCCGGTTTTCACAATGTCTCTGCCAAAGACAAACAACCTCCATTTTGGAAACAAGAATACTGAGGCTCAGAGATGGACAGTCATGTGTCTAAGGGCACACAACTAGACCAGGATAGAACCCATCCTGCTGGGCTTAGCTCTTCCCTGGTCTCGCCCTTTCTGGCTGAGTTGACCATTCTCCATGCAGCCCCTGCATTTAGTATGTCCTCCTCATCTTCCTCTTCTAAGTATAGGAGCTATCCTACTCCTACAGGGCAGCTGCAGAGGCTCGTTTGGGAGTGGTAGATGAATATGCAGGCTCCAAAGGCTGAAAGAGGAAAAGTGCTGTGAACCCCAGCACCTGAAGGATGTCCAGAGAAACTGGCAAAGGAACCTGACAGCAGGAGAGAGGGGTGAGACTGAGGGAAGATGGGAAGACTTGGCCAGGTGTCTGTGGGGTTCCACCTTGGGTCCAGGGGACAGGCACCAAGCCATTTGCCTTTTCTGTGGGGACTATGGGTGGAGTGTGGCCGCTACACATGTTCAGTGCCTAAGGGTAACTGGCAGACCAGGACATTCTACCTGCCCAGCCTGAGCAGCTCCAGAGTCTCTGCTGGGCAGAAAGGGGGACATGGATGTGAACCACCACTATGTACCAACCACCAGCTGAGTGCTTACAGAGGTGGCATCTAGGAGAGTGATAGAAACTATGGCAGCTAACATATGCTGCATGCTCCCAGCAGCCCATGGGGAGGGTATATTCATCATCCCCATTTTATACATAAGGAGCTGGGCACCAGGGAGTTCCTGAGCAGGCGCACAGCTGGTGGGCAGGAGCAGGGGCTGGGCCTGCTGGTGGAGGCTGCTGTGCAGCTGGGAAGGGGGCCAGCCCAGGCTGCAGTGAAGTGGCCGCCAGCCTGCTCCAGGGTGAGCCTTAGCAATTCTGCTGGCTCAGCAGCCCCTCCTCCCAGGGATGAGATCGGAGGCCTGATTTCCTGGAGGGCTGCCCAAGTCCCACACCTCTACATCCTAATCCCAATGCTGGATCAGCTGGCCTATTCTGTGACCCCCATCCCCAGGCTTGGGGGACTCTAGGCAGAAGCACATCTCTGTTTTCCCCATCAGCCTTGGGCTACAGGCAGAGCTGCTGACCCATTTTATAGATGAAGCAGCGGAGTCTCAGGAGCTTGTCCAAGGTTGTAGGGCTGGTCAGCAGCAGATCTACAGCTTCCTGACCCTTCCTAGGGCATTAGCCTCCCTGAGCAGATTGAATCTAGGAGAATCTATATAGCTCTTTTCAGGTCTGTCCTCTTGAAGGTGGACCACACAGCAAGGTGCCCACCCCTAGGTGTAAGGTGTGACTAAGGGGTATAGATGGAGCTGGAGCTGGGCAAAGAACAGAAGTGCAGCAGCTGCAGTCAGAGGCCAGTTCACTACCCAGAGGAATTTGGGAATTCTAAATTGGAACTTGGTCTTTCAGGTCATGATGAAGGGGTATTTGTCAAGGTAGGATGATAGAACATATTTTATTTAACAGGTTTTTAGCATGATTTATAACATTTAAATATTTAGACATTCAGTGTGTGGGCATATGTTGTACTCTGGCCCCAGGACCTGCAAATGTTAGGCTCAGGCCAGAGTGGTTTACCTTAGCCAGTCAAAACATAGAAATAATGGGTCCTGGCCGGTTTGGCTCAGTGGTTAGAGCGTCGGTCTGAGGTCCTGAGAGACCCGGGTTCGGTTCCCACTAAGGGCGTGTACCTTGGTTGCAGTTTGTCCCGGCCCTGGTCGGTTGTGCGGGTGGCAGCCACTCGATATGTTCCTTTCACGTCGATGTTTCTCTCTCTCTCTTCCTCTCTCTCCCTCTGGCTCTATCTGAACAAAAAATGGAAAAATATCCTCAGGTGAGGATAAAAAAAAAACAAAACAAAAAAACCCCAGAAATAATGGTAAGGATGATTGCTATCTTTTTGTTGTTGTTGTTAATCCTCACCTGAGAATATTTTTCCATTGATTTTAGAAAGAGTGGACGGGAGGGGGAGAGAGAGAGAGAGAGAGAAACATCAATGGGAGAGAGAGACATCAATTGGTAGCCTCCCCCATGACCCAGACCAGGGCTGGGATCGAACCTGCAACCTTGACCAGTAAATGAACCTGTGACCTTTCAGTCCTCGGGCTGATACTCTAACCATGGAGCAAAACTGGCCAGGGCTCTTTTTATTCTTTTTGTAGTGTTTCCTGTAGTGCTTCACTGCTAGGGTCTGCAGATACAAAGATAAATAAAATAGTCACTTCTTGGATAGCCCAGGTAGGGAGACACAAGAATATCACAATATTCACAGCAGCCATTTGTTGAGCACTTACTAAGTTCTACTGCAAAGTGCTTTATTGATTGCATCACAATGTGTCCTCAAATAACCTAAAGGGGGAATATCATTCCTACCACATTTTAGGGAGGGGAAGCTAAGACTCAGAAAGACGGAGTGATTGGAAAAACAAACTCAGTAAGAGGCAGAACTGGGACAAGTGCAGAGGCTAATGTGGGTTCTAAGCAAAGACTTGTGACCTCACGACTCTGGGACCTCAGGTGAGTCTCACTTGGTTTCTCTGAGCTTCACTTTCTTCATCTGTAAAGTCCAAGCTCATCTATGAAGTGACTAGCACAGTTCCTGACCCAGCAGGTGCCCAGGAATTGGTCACCATAAAGGATGGGGAAAAGGCCCTTGCATTTAGGGACCCCTCTGGTGCCCAGACCCAGGTTTGCTCTCTAAATTTCATGGGAGACCCCATGGAGGAGGGGGGAAATGACCAGCTGTTGTTTCCCCTCCCCAACCCTCTGGTCACCTTCCTTCTGGAGGAGCTTAATGGTCTGGGCTGTAAGAAGAGGGGCATCAGGCCATCATATGTGCAAACTCACCTAACAGCTTTACCCCACTGGGGTGATGATCTTCCCCTCCCTGCAAAGGAGGAAACTGCCTGAACCAGGGGACAGATCTCAAGACTGTTGTCTCTGGAACGCTGCAGCCATTATTACAAAGTGAGGGCCTGAGGTCCAGAAGGTCAGAAGAGTGAGATGTGTGTGTGTTTTGGGCGTGTGGGGGTGTCAGTGTTTGTCAAGCAGAACTGCCCTGTCTGGGGCTGCCAGGGGCTGGGGCTGGAAGCTGGAGGGTACATGGGCTTTGGTGGTGGGGACTCAGATTGGTGCTGGGCAGGCCTGTGATCCCAGAAGTGTTGGAGATGGGGAGATTGAGGACCCCTTGGTGATAGTGGGGGGCTACACCCCATTGGGGGTGCTGCACTGGGGTTGGGATTCAGCTTGAGGCTGGCGGGGTTATTGCCCTGTGTTGTTTGTGGAGAAAACCAGAGGATTCAGGGGAAGAAAGTGCAGGGTACAGGGGCGGGGGCAGTATGGGTTCCCTGACACCGAATTCATTATTGGGAGATTCCTCTTCACAAGCCTTCCACACCTCCCACGGGAATCACCGGCCAGAAATGTCTGACAGCCTCTGGCGCGCAGGCTACCATGCCACCGCTGGTGCCCGGGTCTCTCCTTGCTTGGGTCCGTGCTCGGGTCCCGCCCGCCCACTGCCACCGAGTTACTCCCCCGCTTGGGTCCCGCAGCTTCTGGAAGCCTCACTCAGGCTCAGCCTAGAGACGCCGCCGCCGTGTCGGGGCTTAGAGCACACCCCCCCCCCCCACTCCACCGTGGCTGCTGTCCCCAGCCCCTGGCGATCCGTTGGCACCGGAGTGTTCGCCTAGGCCGGGTCTGACCCCAGCCGCTGGCACGTGGGGAGGGGGCATCTAGGGAGGAGGGGGCGTCTAGGGAGGAGGGGGCGTTTAGGGAGGAGGGGGCATCTAGGGAAGACGCGGCCTGATGTAGGGGCGGAGCCAAGGAGCCGGGCGCGCGGCCGGCACGGGCAGACGGAGGTCAGCGGCCACCGGAGGGGGACCCAGGCGTCCCGGAGGCGGTGCCAGGTACCGCGCCCCCGCCTCGCTCCCCGCCGCGGGGCCCCCTCCTCCGGGCCGCCCCCCGCCCGTGACGCGCTCCCCGCCCCATCCGCGCCGGGAGCCCGAGTCGGAGCCGGAGGACGGCGAGGGGCGCGGGCGGCGGAAAAGGCGGCGGAGGAGGGAGGAGGATGCGGCCGGCGCCGCGGGGCAGCCGCCGTCGCCTCTGAGCCGCGCCGAGCGCACGGAGCGCAGCCGCGTCGCTGCGGCCCGGGCCGCGCCATGGGGAAGGAGCAGGAGCTGGTGCAAGCGGTGAAGGCGGAGGACGTGGGGACCGCGCAGAGGCTGCTGCAGAGGCCGCGGCCGGGGAAAGCCAGTGAGTGTAGGGGGCGCGGGGTAGGGGGGAGGTGGCGGGAGCCGCAGCGCGCTCCGGGGGCCACTCCAGCGCCGAGCCCCTCACCCCTCCCTGCTCAGGGCTGGGAGGGGGATGCTGTCGGTCCCTGGGGGCGGGGCGGGGCAGGGCCAGCAGCGCCCAGAACCTGGGTCCACACCCGCGTCCCCAGCACTGGAGAAGGGGCGGCACCGAGCGCTGCGCCGTATTCTCGAGCCCCCCCAGCGGGCACCTGGTGGCACCCACCTCGCCGGTCGCAGGCATTCGCATCCCTCCCTCCCTGCCTCAGTCCTCTTCCCTCTCCCGGCTGCGGGCTGACAGCTTGGAGGTCTCTCCTGGGCCTTTAAAGGGCAAGGCGGATGCCCTCCCCTTGGAGAGGGGGAGGGGGCCCTTGCAGTGAGGGGCATCATGTTGGCTTATAGTCCCTGTCAGACTCTCTTCCTTCCCCGTGTTTAAAAACACGCTTTTCAGAGAAGGGGAGGCAGGACCATGCTGGGGGTGTGGCTGCCCAGGCATGGCTGGCTGGGGGCCATTTAATGATAGGGGAGCAGAGGCCCAAGGTCGCCCAGGCCAGGCTGAGCTTCAAACAGGTGCAGACCCTGTAACAGACCCCTGTCCTCTCTGGCTTCCCTGCTGGGAAAGGGGGCTGTGAGAGAGGGAAGGGTCTCCCACTGGCCATCCCGAGCTTGTGATGTAGGGGCCCCTGGGAGGGGTGGGGAGCTTGAAGCCCTGATCCCAGTACTCATCCCAGCTCAACCAGGAGTCTCCCTGGGGGCTGCTGGAGATGGATGGATGGGCGTGTGGACCAGCCACATGTGCGGCTGCGCACGTATGGCTGTGTCAGTGTGTCAGGGCACCTGTAGGGGCACGGGCAGGGCTCTGCAGGATGGCACGTGGAGTCTGGGCACCCCACTCCCTACACCATCCCCAGGGACTGTATGTAAGCCAGGGGAGGCCCCCCTCGCCTTTCTCCAGGAAGGATTCTGAGAACTGAGACTGCCTCGGGGAAGGTGGGAAGTATGTCCTTGAGCCCCAGAGGGACCCTCCTGCTGCAGGGCCTGCTTGCCAGCTCCTGTCTGCTCTGTGCAATTAGAGAGATGCACATCTGTGCCTTGTAGGCACACATACATAGGCTGGTCTTGCCTTCCACACCTGGTTGGGGCTGGCTTCAGGGTCTCAGAGTTTCGAGGAGGAGACTGAGCCTCGAAAGCAGGTGGAGGGATTGAGAAATGAAAGGCAAGGTCAAGACTTCCACCTAGTGGTCGTGCCACCTTGGGCATAAACAACTCCAAATCCCCAAGTCTCAGTCTCCTCATCTATAGGATGGGGACATTTGTAGTCCCTGCCTCCTAGCATTGTTGTAAGAACAGCGAGAGAGGGTACATGAAGCCCAGGCTCTTACTAAGTGCTCAGTAAGCACAAACTGGAACCATTTTCTCAGCCCAGAGCAGGCAGGCCAGGGAAGTGGGAGTATCAGATTTGGGGGTTCCTCCTCCCTTCTACTCTGCCCCCACCAGGAAAGTGTGCAGACTGTTATCTTTACCTGGGTCTCACCTGAGTCTCTACATACACCCTTGCCTGGACTGGTCTCTGGGCTCTGACTCACAGGATTGGGCTTAATAAGTCAGATGGAGAAATTCCTCCATGAATTAGCTCAGTTGCCATGGCAACGCTGGCCTGCTTTGGAGTAAGATGTATTTTGATTCAGCAAAGTACAGCTGGAGTTTGGGCCATGGGGTTGGGGGCACCCAGCAGTGCTCCCTAGGACCCCCTAGACTCCAGAGGTAGTCCAGTAATCCTTGTTCCCATGATCTCCTTTCTATGCTGGCACCTCCTCTTGGCCTCAGGCCCCCAGTGTGGCCCCAGGCTCTGTCAGCCCCCCATCCCACCTTGAAGGAAGCCTCCCTTTACACATACAGGCACTAGCACCCTTAGCAGTTGTCTTTGAGAGAAAGAAGGGAAAATGCTGGGTGGGGACTGTCCTTATGTGGGGGAAGGCAGGTGATACCCTGCCCTTCCTTCTGGCCCAGCCTCCCCTTTCTGAATTCCCTGAAGATTATAGGCTGGTGCTCCTGTGCTCTCTCACCTTGGCCCACTAATAGTTCCCCTGCAGCATCTGACCCGGAGTTCCCTGCCCTGGAGCAGCTGGGAAGAGACTGCACTGGCCCTGCTTCCCTGGAAGAGCTGGGAGGGTACTTGCCCCCTGGAGGCCACATGGCTCAGCCACTCTGAGATGGGACCAGAGAAGACCAGGACCACATCCCTGTAGGGGAAGAAGTAGCTCTGTGGGGATGGCCTATAAAGGGCTTCTGTGGCTGGAGGAGCATCTGGGCAGAGGGGTAGAGACAGGCCATGAGGGTAGGGTGGAAGAAGCGCTGGGGCCTCTGCAGCCTTGGAGTTTGGAGCTGACCTCAAAGGTAAAGATGGTCCCAGGAGAGCAGTTAGAGGCCTGGAATGACCAGAGACGAGAACCCAAGTCATGGGGTGGGGTGGGGGTCAAAGTTTATGCACTATTACTGATGTGGAATCCATAGGACTTAGTGCTCTTGTGGAAAGGGAAAGGGGACTCCTAAGACTTTCAATTTGATCCCCATTTGCCTCCTTTTCCCCCACCTACCCAGGCCCTTCCAGCTATGCTCTGCTTCAGTTTTATTGAAAATACCTGTCTCCACCTGGTTCAGCCTCCCCAGTTGCATGCAGGGTTCAGTTCTGGGACCTTCCTGGGTGCCTAGTGTTTCCCACAGGAATTGAGGGAGTGCTCCAAGACCTCAGGCTCCCCTCCATCCAATTCCAGCCATTGTCCTCTTTGAGGAAACCAGTGGCAGGGAGAGGGGTGAGATGACCTTAGCATGATGCCCCTCCTCATGTGAGGGGTAGTCCCTGTTGGGATGGAGATTCCTCTTCCAGTGGTGTCACTGTCACTTCCTGGGCCTTGACCTCCAGCCCCTCTGAAATTTCGACAAGTATGATCAGGTGAGCAGGAGGCTATGGGTTCCACTTGGAGCACCTAGCTCAGCAGCTGACTGGGAGGCATCAGCTGTGGGAGGGAGGAAAGGGGCCTGGACTGGGAAGTCTTGTGGGAGAAGCTGAGAACTGGCTACTAAGAACTGGAACTAAGAAAAGTGGGGGGCAGCAAACATTAGAGTTGAACAGAGTGTTATGTGTGTTGGGAGGTGTTTGAGAATGTCCTGAGTGTGGCCCTGGAAAAATTGGGGGGTGCAACAGGACAGCCATGTCTCACTCTCTTCAGCTTAATAAGGAACTGTGGCAGGCCAGGCTGCATAATTCACAGAGACCAGTGCAACACGAAAACATCGGTGCCTTGTCCAAAACTGAAAATTTAAAATAGCAGTTTGAACAGATGTAGATATGTGTTCTATAATAGGCCAGAAATAAAGGAGGTTTCAAAGTTAAGGAATAAAACACCCCATCATTTCTATTATATCTGTTTATTTAGAGTTATTCTAATATATTCTCACATTGAGGCTTTTAAAAAATCGTTCAAAGAAAGCACTCTGTAAACAGATAAAAGTATTGAGCATAGTGTAGGATTAGAAATCACATGATATTTATTAGAAAAAATAAGTACATTTTTCAGAGATTTCCCTTTGAGTTAATAAAATTTTTCTAGTAGAACAAAAAAAATTTAAGATGGCAACAGCCGAGCATCCAACCAGATGGGGGTCCCTGAGTGACTGCACAAGTCACATGCCTTAAAGTGGCCCTGGCAGGGGGACAGAGTGTGCGGGACTAGGATATGACTTCAGCCTTAATTTACTGAACACCCTGTATGTACCCGGCACTGTTTCAGCCACCAAGGATACAGCAGTGAGCAAAATAAATTAAAATTCTTGTCTTCTTGGAGCTAGCAGTTTAGTGATGTAGATGGACAGTAAACAAGATCAATGGTAGTGATGGAATCTAAAGAGGAAAATACGACAGATCTGGGATGGGAGGGTGGTTACCATTTTAGATGGGGAGATCAGGGAGACTTCACCAAGCAGGTGACATTTGGATAAAGACCCTGAAGTACATGAGAGAAGGAATCATGGGAATAACTGGGGGAAGAAAAGCCTACACACATATATATAACGTGTGCAAAGTTTCTGTGGCAGGGTGGCCAGTGTAATGGAATGCCATTATCTGGCTGGAATAGGGGTACTAAGGAAGTCAGAGGGCTGCATCATGCAGGGCATTGTCCAGTGAGACAGGTACTGTTGGAGGGTCTTCCAGAGAAGAGCAAAGGAATCAGATTTATGTTCTAACAGGGTTTCTGGGTATGGAGGATAGACTGAAGGGGGCAAGAAGGAAGTGAGGACACCAGTGGGAAGGTGATGGCAGTGATCCTTTTAAAGATGCTGGCCTGGCCCAGGGTGATGACAATGGTGGTGGTGAGAAGTGGGAAGATCTTGAATGTGCTTCGAGAGTGTCAAAGATAGCCAAGAGGATTTACCAATGGAGAATATTTACAGTAGTCAAGATGGGACGCAGGGCTGATTTCAAGGTTTTGGCCTGGACCACCGAGGGAAGGGTGGCATTACTGCCAATGTAGATGGACTTCAGTGCCAGCAAAGTGTCTAAGCAGAGGGGGAGGGGCATGGAGTGGTGATGCCTCTCTTTCTGGAACCTCTGCTCTTAGAAGGAGAAGCCCCCCCACTGCTAGAGGGTGTGGGTGGGGTTCCCATAGAGCTAATATTAGTCATCACCACTTACTGAGCTGACTCCTTGCCAGACCCTTCATGCTTTATGTCTGGAAACATCCTTAGGCCTGCGAGGCCAGCCCTGTTAGCCCCCTTCAAGCTCAGGGCCAAGGCCATAGGGTAGTAGTAAGGGGCAGAGTGAGAATTAGAATTCAAGCCTCTCTGACTTTGCAGGCTTTGTGGGCCATTGGGGGACCTACACCCTGCACTGAGATGCACTGCAGCAGCCCCTCTGTGACTCGACTCCCTTGGTTCCCCATCCTTGGGCTTTCCTGCCCCCATCTCTATTCTGGGCCTGGACAAAGGGGCTTCTGTCCTGCCAGCCCCTCCCTCCCTCACGGAGCAACTGACCCACAAATGGGTTATGTAACCATGGCCTAGACAGGCAGGGGCTTGGCCTGAGTCTGGCTGGACCTGAGCCCATGGGGAGGATGTCAGTGGATCCCCTCCTTCTGGCAGGCAGCTTCTGGGGGCCCTAGGAGGACACTAGAGCCCTAAAGGAAGGACTTGGGCCCCCTCAGGCCTCAGGTGGTTAATCTTAGGACCTGAGAGTGTCCCTGTAGATGAGGTGGCCATTCTCTTCCCTCAAAGACACTGGCCCAATCGCCTGCCGCTCCTTCCTGTCCTGAGTGGGGCTCATCTATACTGGCCCAGCCCAAGGCTGGGAGTGGAGGGAGGCTGCATCCTGGAAATGTAGATCTTCCCTCAGAGATACCCTCATTTCTGGGTGTCCCAGCCTTCCCGGGCCACCCCCGGCCCATCTGGGTCCTTCTGAGAGACAGATTGGGCTGGCTCTCTCCCTCCCACTATCAGGAGGGGATACATGTGCACATGTGTATGCCTGTATGGGTACACAACCCTGGCTTCTGTCCCCAGTCAAGGACAGGCCTGGAGACCTTGGCCCTGTGAATCTCTCAACATCTTAGTTTAGTGGGAAATCACGGTCCAAAAGCTGGTGGTACCTGGAGCTAAATGCAAGGAACAGAGTTGATTGAATGAATAAATAAATGAATGTTTCTAGACTAAACACTTAGATAGCTTTGGCTCTGAGCCTACCGGGGAGCCAACTAGCACCCTCTGCCTGCTTTTAAGCTGCAGGATGGGGCTAGGACCCAGACAGGTTGCAGGAGGGCCTGGACAAAGCCTCCCTCACTATGTCTTCTTCTCACTCCCAGAGCTCCTGGGCTCCACCAAGAAGATCAATGTCAATTTTCAGGACCCAGATGGGTGAGTTCTCAGCCAGGGAGATACCAGACTGGGATGGGGGCCAGGGCCTCCTGGGGAAGGCTGGGTGCCTGAGAACTTGCCCATATGTGTTTGTCACCTGCCTCAGCTTCTCTGCCCTGCACCACGCGGCCCTCAATGGCAACACGGAATTGATCACCCTGCTGCTGGAGGCCCAGGCTGCTGTGGACATCAAGGACAACAAAGGCAAGGCCTGTCAGGGACCTCAGAGCCAGGAGCTGGGTTGAGGTCAGGGGTCCCTTGAGGACTGGATGGTTCCTCAGTTGAGGTCTCCACCCAGGGTCTCAGGCTGGGCCTAGGCAGGTCCTCATAGAATCTGCACACTAGAGGTCAGAGGTGAGCTCAGGGTCAGAGACCAGTTTCCAATAGCCCTTGCCTGTTCCCAGGCATGCGGCCACTGCACTATGCGGCCTGGCAGGGCCGGAAGGAGCCCATGAAGCTGGTGCTAAAGGCAGGCTCGGCGGTGAACATCCCATCAGACGAGGGCCACATCCCCCTCCACCTAGCAGCCCAGCACGGTCACTATGATGTGGTGAGGACCACCTCAGGGGTTGCAGGGTGACTGGAGAGGCATGAGCCCGATGGACACCCTGGGGCTGATTACACTCTGCGGGCCCCGCAGTCTGAGATGCTGCTGCAGCATCAGTCCAACCCGTGCATGGTGGACAACTCGGGGAAGACACCTCTGGACTTGGCCTGTGAGTTCGGCCGCGTTGGGGTAAGTCTCCCAGAAGCTGAGAGGCATTCCATCTGCTTTGTTTCCTCTCCTGGGGTTGGAGTCGGGGACAGACCTCCAACCCCCTGGCCCATTTCTGGGTGCCCCTCCTACTCTGACCCCTCCTTCAAGGTGGTCCAGCTGCTCCTGAGCAGCAACATGTGCACAGCCTTGCTAGAGCCCCGGCCGGGGGATACCACTGACCCCAATGGCACCAGCCCCTTGCACCTGGCAGCTAAGAACGGCCACATTGACATTATCAGGTATGGTTGTGTGGGGGTGGGGGTGGGGTTCCCAGCTTGGGAACTCTGCTCCTGGCTTGGTGATAAAATTAAAATGGGAGCAGTCTCAGAGCCGTGGGCACATGGTCAGACCCCTGGATGCCAAGGACACCTCCAGCTGCTCACATGAAGGAAGTGTTAGAGGGGACTGGGGTGTGGGCATCTACAGCCACATAGCCTGGGCTCTGTTGCAGTCCTGTCACTTGCTGGGTGACTTCATGGACACACTTAATGTCTCTGAGCCTCAGTTTCCCCATGGGCATCACAGCAGTGCCTGTGTTTGGATAAGACAAAATAGCTGTTATGAAGGGTTAGCACAGGGCGGGCATTTCCACAAGTGCTTGGTCACTGTCAGGTACCATGTTGTCAGAGATGTGGGTAGGGCTAGTTAATCCTAAGGTACTTGGAAATTGGGGCTCAGCTTTGGGGTACTGGGGCAGAGGGCTCCTGTTGTAGGCCCTGCCTGCTCCCCCTGACTTCTCACCAGACTCCTCCTCCAAGCTGGCATTGACATTAACCGCCAGACCAAGTCAGGCACAGCCCTGCATGAGGCTGCACTCTGCGGGAAGACAGAAGTAGTTCGGCTGTTGCTGGATGTGAGTTGGAGGCCCAGGGGAAGCTGGGTCCAGGCAGGGATGGGGAAATGGGGGGCTCTTGACAGACCTTATTCTCTGGCGCATGCAGAATGGGATCAATGCCCATGTGAGGAACACATACAGCCAGACAGCCCTGGACATCGTGCACCAGTTCACCACGTCCCAGGCCAGCAAGGAGATCAAGCAGCTGCTTCGAGGTGGGCCCAGGCGGGGCAGGGGATCTGGAGCAGGGCCTGGGCCAGGCTGGTTTGAAGGACTGGGGAGTCTACCTCCTGTGTCCCCAGAGGCCTCAGCAGCTCTGCAGGTCCGGGCAACCCAAGATTACTGCAACAATTATGACCTCACCAGCCTCAACGTGAAAGCTGGGGATATTATCACAGTAAGGATGGCCTGGGGCTGCTGGAGCAGGGATGGGTGGGACCTGGGATGCTCACCCCACAACATTTCCCCCTCAGCAACTGGGATTCTTGGGGTCTAGGCAGGATGCCCAGGCCACCCACCCGCTTGACCCAGAAGTCTCCCTGAGTGTGCTCTCCCCGCCTCATCTGGCCAGGTCCTTGAGCAGCATCCAGATGGCCGGTGGAAGGGCTGTATCCATGACAACCGGACAGGCAATGACCGGGTGGGCTACTTCCCATCCTCCCTGGGCGAGGCCATTGTCAAGCGAGCAGGCAAGTCCTATCCAGGTCTGGGCTTGGGGGCCAGAAGGAAGTAAGTGCATATGTGTGTTGGATGGCAGGGCAAGGACCGAGCTCTAGCCATCAGTAAGTGTAGGGTCCAAAGTAGTGTCCAGAAGTGTGCCCTACCAGCCATCTCCTCATCAGTGTTCTCAAGTCCATTCCTTCATTTATTCAACAGACGTTACATGCCGACCACTAGAAATAGATGGTAACTCAGGTGGACAGCATTCTTGCTTTCAAGGAGCTTGCTCCAGGGAGGGAGGGGAACGGCGGATAGGGAAGTAAACACAGAAGAAATCATACCAGCCGATGAGAGAGAATGTGGATGGAGACCTGCTTTAGATAGGGTGGTCAGAGAAGGCCCTGAGAAATAGGAGGGACTGGCTACAGGTAGAGCAGTCCACGCAGTAGGAACCACATGTGCAAAGGCACTGAAGCAGGAAAGAGGTGATATGTGTAAGGGTCCAAAGGAGGCCAGCATGGCTAGTGCAGAGTGTGGGAGGGGGTGCAGGACATGACCACAGGGCATGGAGTGGTTTCAGGAAGGGGACTGGTGAGTTCACAGAGATGGACAGGTGGGATGCAAGAGCAGAGTGGTTCATTTAGGAGATGTAGCCAGCCTACCCACAGGAATCTAGTTTCCTGGGGCAGAGACCCTGGCCCCAGACTGCTGGGTGCCCCTTCCCTCCCCCAACCCCTGGCAGAGAGGAGGTTGCACCCTCTGGCAATCTGTACCCCCCCCCCAAACAGGGCCACTGGCAAAATAGCCTGGTTTGGGCTCCTCTCTGCCACATTCTCCAGCTCTCAAATGTCTGGGGTGGGGAGGGGTCTTCTAAGGGTCTCTCAGGGCAGGAGACTGTGATGCTGACCTCCGAGGTGTGCATGTGTTGGGCCTCTACCTAGGCTCAGGGCTAGGCTAGGGGATGCCCTCCTCTCAGTATCAGGCTCCCAGGCCTGGGCTGGTCCAGGACTCAGGGAGGCTATGCTTGGCCCACAGGTTCCCGAACAGGTGCTGAACCAAGCCCACCCCAGGGAGGCAGTTTGTCGGGACCCTCTGCACCCCCTGAAGAGATCTGGGTGCTGAGGAAGCCTTTTGCAGGTAGGTGGGGGTACATTTTGGAAGACTGGGGCAATAGCACTTCGACAAGGCAGCTCTCAAGCCAGGCAGGACCAGCACCAGTTGATGTTCTCTTGTGCTGACAGGTGGAGACCGCAGTGGCAGCTTGAGCAGTGTGGCTGTTGGCCGGAGCAGCGGGGCCCACACCCTACATGCAGGCTCTGAAGGGGTCAAGGTAGGTGGGGTGGTGGCAGGGCTGGGGTGGCCTGGGCCCAGAGCAGCGCTGGCCAGCTGGTCTGTCTGGGTTGCAGCTCTTGGCAACAGTGCTCTCCCAGAAGTCCATCTCTGAGTCCAGCCCCGGGGACAGCCCTGTCAAGCCTCTGGAGGGCTCCGCAGGTAAGAGCAAGGATGCAGCACTGCTGTCCTGGCTGAGAGGTGGCCTTTGAGCAGTCCTTGGCCCATGATGCCCTCTCATCCCCAGGTGTGGCCCGGTCCCAGCCTCCAGTACATGCTGGGCAGGTCTATGCAGAACTGCCACCCAAGAAACTGGAGCCGTCATCGGAGGGCAAGGTACAGGGCCTGGGCTGGCAGGAGGGAGGGGTGCCCAGGGCAGCCTGGCTGGCCTGGCCACAATACAGCCGGGGGCTCTTGTCAGGCTAGCCTCCTCCTTCTGTCTGTCTCAGTCTGTGTGTGTAGGTGTTGTCTATTGTGTGGGCTTGTGTGTGAACTAATATGTCTAAGAAATATGCATGGGTGTGAGGTGAAGAAAGGTGTGTATATGTGTGTGGTGTGACTGCGAGGCGGGCACCTGTATGTGTGTGTGTGCGTGCATGCATGTAAAATGGCACAGGTGTGAGACAAGACAAGGTGTGTACATGGGTGAGATGGGTCTTGTGTGCATGACCTGCGTGCTGGGGAAGGTGGGAGTTGTTGGCTGAATCCTGCATACCTCTGGGCATACCTCTGGGTATGCCCCTCATACCTCAGGGAGTGAGGGGCAGTGCTGAGGCCCCATTCCCAGAGCCCTTCACATGGGGCCACACTGCAGGGTATCCCAGGTGCAGGAATTGGGGCGGGGGGTGGTCAGGGAGCAGCTGGACCCTCCTTGGAGATCACAGAACAAGGCTGCAGTGCTGCGCGATGCTCGAGATGGCAGCATCCAGGACCAGAGTGAGGAGGGAGCGCCGGTGCCAGACTGACTGGGGCCTAGCTGCACATGGACCAGCGGACGGCAGACTGAGCTTACGCAGAGGAGGCACTGTGGTGGGTGGGGTGTGTGCCTAGTGGGTGGGCGGGTGGGCGGGCCTGCAGCGGGTGCCTTGTGTCTTCCAGAGTGCTGAGGCTGTTAGCCAGTGGCTCGCCACGTTCCAGCTGCAGCTGTATGCCCCAAACTTCCTCTGTGCCGGCTATGACCTGCCCACCATCAGCCGCATGACCCCTGAGGTGAGCTGCCCAAAGGCTGGCCACTAGCTATGACCCAGAAACAGGTCCCCAACCTCCAGCTAATAAGCTTCTCTACCTAGGACCTCACGGCCATTGGGGTCACCAAGCCAGGCCACCGGAAGAAAATCACGGCAGAGATCAGCAGCCTCAGCATCCCCGACTGGCTGCCTGAGCACAAACCCGTAAGGCTCCCTGCACCCTGATGGCTGGGCCCAGGATGGGCAGATAGACAGACAGACTGCCTCCCTGGCTGCAGCCCTCACCTGCCCTCTGGGGCTCCAGGGAGAAGAGACCAGAGGACAATCCCTCAGCAGTGGCTCACCTGGACGGCCTTTGTCTATCACAGGCACTGGGGCCTGCCTTCCTGAGGCAGGAATAGAGGTGACAACCTGTGAGGGTCATCAAAGTGAGGGGAGAGTACCCCTCTCCACTACATGCTCCTGCAAAGGTCCCTCCATACTCAGGCAGTCACACAGGGACACCCAGCACCCCCACAGTGCTGCCCATTGCATACCCACCCAGACACTACAGAAGGGCCTGCGTTGATGGAATATGCTTACATCCAGGCATATGCATGGGGAAGATGTGTGTGTGAGCATGCTTCATGTACACAGACAGCACACGCACACTGAATATATTCAAGGTGCCCATTGATGACTGCAGGCACATACCCACACATTCAGCTGCACGTGCCAGCAGTGCTGACAGCTGACACCCACACTGACGGTAGGCACTCATTTGGTGGAACAGGTTCTGGGCCAGAAGGTAGGCCCAGGGCCTGTTGCGTCGATGCCACCTCTGGTCCTCCTGCAGAGCTGCGATTCTCCATCCACTGCTGGGGGAGATACCATGACCACCAAAAGCCCCCAGTGCTGTGGGTCAGGGACAGGTAGGGTTACACTCATCCACTTTGCCCACTTTGTCATTGGCTCAGGGGTCCTCCCAGTGAGCACATCAGGGTCCCATGGGCCTCATTGTGCTCTGTGTGGGTATGCTGTGCATTGGTACACTAATGATGTTCTGCTGGAAGTGTGGACAGGTGGATGCCATTCAGGAAGCCACTGGGTGGTACTGGGTGAAAACTATCATGGCTATTTGCACACATGTGTGATATGGTCGTGAGACTGTGCCTGATGTGGGTGGGGAAGTTGTGAAATGGTGTGAACATGACGCAGAGGGTGTCAGTGCCCGTGTATGGCTGTGATCCAAGGTATGCATGTACATGTATCTGGTTGGTGGTACTGTGTGTCTGTGTCCATGATGTGTGGTGTGTGTCCACCTGGTGCTGTCCCCATGGTTGCCTGGGCAGGTGAGCAAGTGTGTTCTTCCCCCAAATGGTATCCGGAAGAAAGGGTCGCTTTGTGTGTGTATGTTTGTGTGTGTTTGCACATGTACGTGAGCTGGCCTTGGGCTCCTGCTGAGGCTGTGCTGTCTTCAAAGCTGACACCTCTGTCGGTTTGTTCTCTATGTCTGTACCGGGCTGGGCTAGTGCCCCTCCCCCAGCAGCTCTGAGTAGTCGGCAGGCTGTGGGTAGCCAGCTCCGGCTGCCCTCTGTGTCCCCTGCTCCGTAGGCTAACCTGGCTGTGTGGCTGTCCATGATCGGTCTGGCCCAGTACTATAAGGTGCTGGTGGACAATGGCTATGAGAACATCGACTTTATCACTGACATCACCTGGGAGGACCTGCAGGAGATTGGAATCACCAAGCTGGGTGAGGCCCCAGCCCCCACCACTTCCCGGTCCTTGCCACCCTCCATGGCCTGACCTGCCCTATGCCCCATTCAGGACACCAGAAGAAGCTGATGCTGGCAGTGAGGAAACTGGCAGAGCTGCAGAAGGCCGAGTATGCCAAGTATGAGGGGGGACCTCTGCGCCAGAAGGCGCCGCAGTCCCTTGAAGTGATGGCCATTGAGTCACCGCCCCCACCTGAGCCTGCCCCAGCTGACTGCCAGTCTCCGAAGATGACCACCTTCCAGGACAGCGAGCTCAGTGGTGAACTGCAGGCTGCCATGACTGGTCCGGCAGAAGGGGCTGCCACCCCTGCTGCTGCTGAGAAGCCCTCCAACCACCTGCCACCGACCCCAAGGGCCTCCCTGCGTCAGGAGCCCAGCCTGGGTGGGCGGGCACGGCACATAAGCAGCTCTCAGGAACTGCTGGGTGACGGGTTCCCTGGGCCTGGCAGCCCTATGTCACGAAGTCAGGAGTACCTACTAGATGAGGGACCAGCCCCTGGTACTCCACCTAAGGAGGCTCGGCCCAGCCGCCACAGCCACAGCATCAAACGGGCCAGTGTGCCCCCAGTGCCCGGCAAGCCTCGGCAGGTCCTTCCACAAGGTGCCAGCCCCTTCACACCCCCCCAGACTCCCACTAAAGCTCGGCCAGGTTCCCCCCAGGCTCTGGGGGGACCTCATGGTCCAGCCCCAGCCACAGCCAAGGTGAAACCAACCCCACAGCTGCTGCCACCAATGGAGCGACCCATGTCGCCCCGCTCACTGCCTCAGTCACCCACACACCGTGGCTTTGCCTATGTGCTGCCCCAGCCTGTGGAGAGCGAGGCAGGGCCAGCTGCTCCTGGGCCTGCATCTGCCCCTGCACCTACGCCTGTGCCCATGCTGTGTCTGCCCCCTGAGGTCGACGTGGAGCCTGGGCGGCCCAAGAAGCGTGCCCACAGCCTGAATCGCTATGCAGCATCTGACAGCGAGCCAGAGCGGGATGAGCTGCTGGTGCCAGCTGCTGCGGGGCCCTATGCCACAGTCCAGCGGCGTGTAGGGCGCAGCCACTCAGTACGGGCACCTGCCGGTGCTGACAAGAATGTCAACCGCAGCCAGTCCTTTGCTGTGCGGCCCCGAAAAAAGGGGCCCCCACCACCTCCACCCAAGCGCTCTAGCTCAGCCATGGCCAGTGCCAACCTGGCTGATGAGTCAGCACCTGATGCTGAGACCAAGGGAGCGGGGACTGAGGATGGCCAACTGGGGGTCCGGGCACAGCGCCGGCGGGCTAGTGACCTGGCTGGCAGTGTGGACACAGGCAGTGCTGGCAGTGTGAAGAGCATCGCAGCCATGCTAGAACTGTCCTCCATTGGGGGTGGGGGCCGGGCAGCCCGTAGGCCCCCTGAGGGCCACCCCACACCTCGCCCTGACAGTCCGGAGCCAGGTCGGGTGGCGACAGTATTAGCCTCTGTGAAGCACAAGGAGGCTATTGGGCCTGATGGAGAGGTGGTGAATCGGCGCCGCACGCTCAGTGGGCCTGTCACAGGACTTCTGGCCACTGCCCGCCGGGGGCCTGGGGAACCAGTGGGGCCTGCAGATCATGGCCACTTTGTGGAGGATGGCACTAGCCGGCAGCGGCTTCGAGGTCCAGCCAAGGGAGAGGCGAGTGGGGAAGGCCCTCCCTTGGCCCGGGTGGAAGCCAGTGCCACACTGAAGAGGCGCATCCGAGCCAAGCAGAGCCAGCAGGAGAATGTCAAGTTCATCTTGACTGAGTCCGACACAGTCAAGCGACGGCCCAAGGCCAAGGAACGGGAGGCAGGTCCGGAGCCACCCCCATCACTGTCTGTGTACCAGAATGGTACAGGCACTGTACGCCGCAGACTGGGTTCTGAGCAAGCTGGACCCCTGGAGCTGCCCCCTCCACCCCCACCTGCTGAGTCTTCGCCCTCCGACCTGATGCACTTGCCCCCGCTGCCCCCACCTGACAGTGATGCCCGGAAGCCAGCCAAGCCACCTGTCTCGCCCAAGCCTGTCCTGGCTCAGCCAGTGCCCAAGATCCAGGGGTCACCCTCACCTGCCTCCAAGAAGGTGCCGTTACCAGGTCCTGGCAGCCCAGGTAGGTGAGGGAGCCAGCTGGGGAAGAGCCGCCACCCCATTTCACCACTCCGTGGTCTGAAGGGTTTTTCTCTTCTTGGATATGATGGCAGCCGGGTGGAGTGAGGTGGGAAAGTGTCCTCAGAGTATCTCATCCATCCACCTATGGGACAGCTCTGCCAACCCAGAGCCAGGAGGAGAGTAGCTGATCCTCAAGTTACTTAGTGAAGGAGGCAAAGAAACCCACTAATAGTAGCACCTGTGGAGGGAAGACAGGCACACAATGCTGGGTCAGGGAGGACTCTGATCCAGCTGGAGAGTGACCCCAGCAAAGGAGAGAGAGGAGAGGCTTTCGGGCAAAAGGAACCGGGGTGCAAAGGCCCTGTGGCAGTTAAGCAACCGAAGGGCTACACCTGGAGGGGATAAGGTGGGAGGGTGGATAGGGAGGGATCTGGAAGCAGTGTTGTGACCAGGCTTGCCCGCGTCCCCAGTCCGCAGCTGGAGGCTGGGGTGGGAGGGGCAGTGGAGGGCTGCGGGAGCAGGGCTGCAGTATTGAGGGCCATATCTCCACTCCTGGGTGCGAGGCGGAGTGCTGCGGTAGGGCTAGTGCAAGAATGGGCAGCGTACGCACAGCGCGACCTCCTACAGCGGTGCGAGTCTCCTTCTCCCCGCAGAGGTGAAGTGTGCCCATGGCACACCGCCGCCCGTGTCTCCCAAGCCTCCGCCACCGCCCACGGCACCCAAGCCGGCCAAGGCCGCGGCGGGACTGCAGTCAGGCAGCGCCAACCCGTCGCCCACGCCCTCACCGGCGCGCCAGGCCCCCATTGCCCTCGCCAAGCCAGCCAGCACGCCGCCCTCGCTGAGCGCCAGCCCCGCCAAGCCCCCGTCTCCGGGCGCACCCGCGCTGCACGTGCCCGCCAAGCCGCCGCGCGCCGCCGCCGCCGCCGCCGCCGCCGCTGCCGCCGCCGCCGGGCCCTCTGTCCCGTCCGAGGGCGCCTTGCTTGGGGACAGCGCCCGGCAGAAGCTGGAGGAGACTAGCGCGTGCCTGGCAGCGGCGCTGCAAGCAGTGGAAGAGAAGATCCGGCAGGAGGATGCACAGGGCCTGCGGTAGGTGTGGGGCGGGGGTCTGGCGTGGGGTGTGGGGCGTCTGTGTGCCTCCCGGGTTAGTGCACTCCTGAAGATGTAGCTACGGGGTAGGGCTGAGTCCTGCAAGGAGGGGCATAACCGATGCCTCGAGGGCATGGTTTCGTACAGACCCACACCTTACAGAGCAGGGTGGGTCCCGGCATGGGCAGGGTTTTCACGCCACCCCATTATTTACATTCTGAGGCTGCGGTTCTCCGCTCGAGTCGAGGGTGGGGCGGGGTAGGTCGTGGGGCGTGGCTTTCAGATGGCCACGCCCACACGCTGCTGATTGAATGGAGAGTTTGGCCTATGTAGGAGTGGGGCTTGGCCTTTTTGGCTGGCCCCACCCTGCTCTGCTCTACTCACACGGCGCTCACCCCCAGCCCCTCCGCCACGGAGAAGAGCACTGGCAGTATCTTGGACGACATCGGCAGCATGTTTGATGATCTGGCGGACCAACTGGACGCCATGCTGGAATGATGGGGCCCACGTTGGGCCCACCCATGCTGCCTGGGCTCCGGCTGCACACTGACCTTTACCTCAGGATGGGCACCTCTGGGCTCGGCGCAAGTGGGCAAGGTGGGAGGCTGAGGTGCAGGGGACAGCCTGCTAGAGCCACGAGGCGGGGGCGGGTCGTGCTGGCCAGTCTCTGCACAAGCACAACTCCTGCCCCCTGGGCCCAGGCAGGATGCCCAGCTTGGAAGACTGCCAGGCCTAGGGACCAAAGGGCTCTGGACAGATGCTGCTGCCTTGTGGGTGCCCGTCCCTGTCTGCTGCTCCCTGTGCAATAACTGCTGGGCCATCTGCCCACCCACCACCAGGCTCTGCTGTGTGTAGAGGAGGGGCAGCCATTAGCACCCCTGCCCTGAGTCCATGCTGGGCCCACCCTGGGAGGTAGTGGGAGGGGGGGCAAATACTGTAGCCCCCTCCCCAATCAGTGGCAAAGCACAGGCCTATGCCCAGCACAGAACTGCCCATTGGGAACCTCTGCCAGCTGTTCTGGCACAGCACAAGGGGCTGGGGTCAGGACCCCTGCCCCACTCTACCCCACAGAATATAAGCTATCGAGAGTATTAATTTATCGGGAATGAGCTGAGGCAGATTTCCCTAGAGAAACAAAAAGGTATAACTTTAACGAATATATATTTAAAGAAAGAAAAATATTATTGATTCTATAGAAAAACCATTTACCAACTGCAAGGACACTGGAGTCTAGCTTGAGACAAATGCTCTTAGAGGCTCTGGCCCCTATCCATCCTTTCTTCTATCCAGGAGTGGCCAGACCCCTGGTCCAGTAGCACAAACAGTAGGCTGGGGTCTAGGGAAAGGTCTGTGCTCCACCAGGGCCTCCCTCTGCTCTCTCTCCCAACTTCTTTGTGTCTGAAGAACTCGAAGGATGTGCCTTGCTGCTGGGCTGTGTCCTCCATACCGTGGAGATGGGGGGAGGGCTTCCTCCCCATTGGGGGGAAGGGGTGCTGCTGTGAAGGTCTGCCTGGGTCTTGAGGGAGCTGTGCACACAGCGTGAAGTGGCAGGTCAGCCAGATGACAGCAGTGGGTGCAGGGTGTGCATGCCAGGCTGCGTGTGGTATGTGTGATGGTGTGCCTGACCCTCCCTCCCCAGGCCCAGAGCAGGCAGCCAGCCCACCCCTATCTGAATTCCCACAGATGCTTCTGCTCATGGTCCAAGACTGTGTCGTGTGGTTGTTCTCACTCTCTCTCTCTCCTCTCCCTCAACCCCTCCAAAAGTACTGACTGGCCTCCTCTATTGTGTTTGCTGATCCACGTGTGTTGGACACAACTTTGACATTTCTTTAAAAAAATTTTAAAAAATGCCAAAAACCAGCGATTGTGATGCAGGTGGGTGGAGGGGGTCAGCCAAGGTGGCGTCTGGGCATGTGAGACCCCTTCCAGTTGTCACGTGGTGATGCTTCCCCTAGTGGAGGCACCTGGTTATCTACCTGACCTCTCCTTAGTGGGTGGCCCAGGCTGGGGCTCCAGCAGGTGGGGAGGGGGTCTGGGCAGGGAGGTACTATAGCTGTCAATAAACAGCAAAAAATGGCCTGGCTCACTTTTTGGTGGTGTGTGTTGGGAGAATGGTGGTGGTGGTGTGGGGGGCGGACCTCGCCTGTTCCTGACAGGGAGGGGAAGTCGCTGAGAGGGCTATATCCTGGGGTCAACAGACAATAGGAACCCTTTGTGTGGCCCCTCCCCAGATTCCCTTCCACTGCTGCTGGTGCCTGGGCACACCAGTATTCTTGGGCAGCCTCTCCCTCATCCCAGGACCATCCCCACTCACAGCCACAGTCTGTGCAGCTTTTATTTCAATCAAGAAATAATCAAATCTATGTATAGTCTAAAAACAATAGAAAAGGTAAGTAAAAAGGGCCCCATAGTCCATCAGGAATGGGGATGGAAGGTGGACTGGGTGAGCATTATACCTGGAGTGTAGAGGGAGGGTCTGGGTACTGTCCTGGCAGCAACGATGACAGAGCCAAACAGAGGGAGGCTCGCCCGGTGCAGGATCAGGAGGGCACTGCCTGGCCAGGTCAGCCTGCCCACCTATCCAAAAATGGGTAGGCAGAGACTCCTGAGACCACTCAGGTGGCCAGCCTGGCTCGGACAGGCCTATGGTAGGCCCAGAAGAAGCCAAGACCTGGCCTGGATCTTGTCAGCAAGTCCAAACCTGCAGAGAAAGGGCTCTGTTTCAGATGCCTCTTTGGCCATCCTGCCCCAACATCACCTGCCATTCATACCTGCCCTACACTGTCACCTCCCCAGGGCTGCTGGCTCCTCACCCCCAACCCATTGCTCTACATGTGCAGCCAGCCCCTTTGGATGGTCCAGCCAAGGCACTGACCTTCACAGTGCTGTCCACAGCCCCTGAGAAGAGCCGGCCCCGGGACACAGCCAGTGCAGTTACACTGCCCTGGTGACGCAGCAGGGTCTGTGTGCAGATCATGTTGTCCATACTCCAGACCTGGGGACACATGAGACATGAGGCCCACCTGGGTCAGGCCACCGACCCCGAGCCTCCCACTGCTACCAGGCCAGCACAGACCCTGAGAGACCGATCATAGGATGCACTGAAGACTTTGGTCTGGTCTGGTGTTGAGATGACCGCCAGGGCATACACAGTACCAACGTGGCCTGTCAGGGTCCGCACCTGCTCCTTGGACTCAATGTCCCACACCTGAGGTGATAGCACAGGTAGGTCAGAGACACAGATGGGAGAGGACAGGGAGCCAGAGTCAGGCCTTGCTCCTAGGTGTCCACCCTTATACCACCCTTACGTGGATGAGGTTCTCGTAGGTGCCACAGACAATGTGGTGATTTGTCACGGCAATAGAGTATACACTGCCACCAGATGTCTGTAGGACATGGATGCAATCGAGGGTCCGGATATCCCAGATCTATGGGTAAGCAAAGGCCACTTGATCTCAGGCCAGGTGCCTCACCCCCAGGGCCTCGGGCTCAGACACCGTGGGCAGCCCACCCACCACCCAGGATGTGTGTGAGGGTCTTCGTGCCCCGATGGGAAGGGGGCAGGACAGTGCTGGTACAGGGAGGGGCCCTGCCACCAGGAGTGTGGCAAAGAGGTACCTTGATTGTCTGGTAGGAGCCACTGTACAGGTAGCTCTGGGCAGCCACCAGGGCCCGCACCCAGTGGTTGAGGCCTGTTAGCTCCTTCTTCAGCTTCAGCTCAGTGCCCACAATGTCCCAGACCTGTGGGAACGGCTGTGAGCACAGGCTGGGTGGCCAGGCATTCAGCACCCCAGTGCCTGGCACATGCACGCACAATGCCTTGCCTGACCTTGATGGCCTTCAGGGAGCCACTGAAGAGCATGTTGTGCGAGGAGACCAGTGTGCACACCGGGTTATCGTGGGCCCGGATCGTGTTCACCTTCTGCAGGTTCTGGATATCCCACACCTGGTGGGTGGGAGGACCAAAAGCCTCAGGCACCAGCCCTGCTTCCCTGAGCCCAGGCCCCAGTGGTAGGGTGTGCCTGGGGCTCCCAGATACTGATGTGCAGCATGGCCCCTCCCGCAGGCCCCACTCACAATGATGGTGCAGTCTGCTGAGCCGCTGTAGAGCTTGCACCTGGGGAAGCAAAGCTAAGGAGTCAGGGCAGAAGGCATTGTCCTCACTGACAGGGCCCTGCAGGCTGAGATAGCGCTGGCCACCAGGAATCAGCAGCTCGGGGCAATGCCAAGGCCACTGCTGCTTCCTTAAGCCTAGTCTCAGTGAAGGGATGTTGGAAGTGGAGGCCCAAACCCTGGTGCCTGCATGGCAAATATCTGACAGAGAAGCTGGGAGGTAATTAATTACCCAGTTAGCGCTGCTGGCAGTCAAGCTACTTTCTGTGATCGAAAATCCCTCTGTAACTCACTCATGCCCACAACATAAAACCTCCTAACACAAGACAGCAGGGAAGGTCTAGAAGAGGGTCAAGGAGGTGGCTGGACCAGGTGCTCTGTGGTCCTGTTCCCAAGCTGTGCCCAGGTCAGAGATAGCTGAGCTCCTGCCTCTACTCTGTGATGTCCCACCTCAGTCCTGAGAGATGGAGGGACCACATGCTACCAGCCGAGGCGCCGCCTGCTCAAGGTCACGAGTGCCTCACAGGAGGGGCAGGTACAGTCACATGTGGACATGTGGCTATACAGGCTTGAGCTCACAATCCATGGGGAAGCAGCATGGGGTCTCATGTCCCCGGCTCCATGTGGACTCCTGTGGTCAGTGGATACACACACGCTTGCACTCACCCCTGGATGCAGAGTGCCAACACAATGCCGTCATGGCCCTCTAGCGTCTTCTGGCACTTATAAGTAGTACATGTGTCCCAAACCTGCAGAGACCAGGGTCAAGATGGGTCCCAGCAAGATCAGTCAGATGCCAGGGGTGGTGGGAATGAGGAAGCAAGCCATCCTCAGGGAGAGAGCCCCACCTATGAGAGGAATACCCACCCATGGGCAGTACCCACCCTTCACCCTGCTAAGCTGCAGAGCCCACCTAGGCAGGATCCCACCCACCTTGATGGTCTTGTCAGAGGAACCGCTGAAGAGCAAGTCCCCCATGGAGTAGACACAGAGACACCAGACGGGGCCCTGGTGGCCCACAAAGGTTCCTTTGCACTTGAAGATCTGCTGCGGGTCATAGGCTGCAGAGACAGGAGGAGCTGGTGAGGGACCTGGGGAGGCCTTAGGACAGTGGTGGGAACAGCAGTGGGCCCATACTCACATCCTAGGATGCCCATGTTCAGCCGTGCATTGATGTGGGACAACTCATCCTGTAAGGCCAAGAATGAACAGCATGGTGGCTGTAGCTCCACAGTGTCCCTGCCCGCCAGCCTGGGCTTGGCTGGGGCAGGGCAGGTGCAGCAGCAGCCTTCCCCAGCATAGACACCTAATCCTGAGCAGGGTAAGCCTCCTGCTGGCGCCCAACCAGGACAGTCCTGTGTCCCCCACATCCCCTGCATCTGTCTCTCGCCTGCTCACGTTCAACATGGATGCGTCCCTCCGGAACTCCATGAGGTCCTCGCTCAGCTTGCTCTGGTTTTCATCCAGGACATCTGAGTGGCAGGGCAGAGGGTGTCAGGGACCAGGAGGAGGAGCTGCACCCTCACCCCTTCTGGGCTGGAATCTCACCGAACTTGAGCTCCAGGCTCTTCTCTAGCTGGTCAATCTTCTCTGAGAGCTTGCCTAGCATGGAGCGCAGGAAGGCGATCTCCTGATCCTTCTGGGCCAGCGCCACGTGCATCTCGTGGAAGCGGTCATCTGTCTGCTGCAGAAACTCCTTCAGGCCCTCAAAGCGGCAGGTCTCCAGGTGCGTCTCATACGTGTCCTGGTTCCCGATGAATGTGCACCTAGAGGGACAGGATGGCTGCCTGCCCCCTTGCTCACCTATTATGACTCTTATCTCTGCCTCCCCAACCCTAAGAATCTCTCACAAATCCCACTTTTGTGCCCACTGCACCCCAGATGGGCCACCATCCTCTCCACACCTGCATGCCCACCCATCTATCCTGCCCCCACTAGCAGCCAGCACTCAGCACCCAGCAAGCCACTTTCCGAGGGATATCCAATCACTCTACTCCTGCTCAAAGTTCTTCAAGCGTTCCTCCACACCCCTCACCAGCCTGTCTCTTCCCACTCCATCTCCCTTCTGCTTTCAACTCTGGCCATTTGCTCAAGTCCACCCCCGCTGGCCCAGCTGTTGGAAGCCCTTGCCCGGGTCTTTGCCTGGCTCATGCCCACACATTCGTTAGTTCTCATCTTATGCCTTCCCTGACCACTCCCAACTCCCCAACCACTCTGACCCCTCTGTGTTCCCATGGGGCTCTGGTCTCTCCTTCACAGCATCTGTACCTCGATTTGTAATTACATAGTCCACGGTGTAGCTCTTGCTAAGGTCCATCTCCCCAGGGACCCCAGCTGTCTCCCCAGTGCCTGACACACAGGTGGATCTCAACAAAGGTTTGCTGAAGGAGGACTGTGAATGATAGCCCAGGCCCACCCTCCTGCCCACTCGCCCCTGCCCCAGGACAACCCTCTTAAGCCCACCCCCGCCCACTCACCCGTACTTGGAGTGGGGACACTTGATGTGCTCACACTCCTTGAGGTGGGCCTCTAGGTTCATCTTGAGAAGGGGTGGGCAGCTGGGGTTGTTAGGGCACCGCACAGGCCTGTAGTCACAGCTGCTCTCGTGATCCCTGTGGGAGGCAAGACACAGAACAGCTGAGTCCCCAGAGGCACCGTTTTTAGCACCTCTGATCAGTGGGAAGCTGGGGGCCAAGGAGGGACACTTACTTCCGGGCACTGAGCTTAATGGTGAAGGGGCACCCTCGGGGGTCCACCTCAAAGACAGTGGGCTTCCCGACCCCTGCTGCCCGACAGCCATGCTTGCAGTGGATGGAAAGCTCCCCGATCTGCTCGGCCACAGCAATGTTGTTCACCACCACCGTCAGCTTGGCATTGTCCACAGGACACTTCTCTGGAGGGGAGGGCATGCTGACCCCATGGCCCGCTCAGCCAGACCCTCCCCTGACAGCTCTGCCAGGGTAGTGGCCAGGCTATGCAGAGGGGAGACTGTTCCCTCTGTACTTGGTAAGTGGCCTGGAACCTGCTCCCTCAACTGGTGGGCTGAGCCTCTGTCAGGGACTTAATCTACCCATCTACCTGCCCTTCTGAGGTGCCCAGAATAGGAAGGGGTGCATGGCGCCACAAAAATGACTGCTGAGTGACTGGAGGCCTCTCAGCTGACCTGAAAGTGTGGGACAAGGCCAAGAGGGCTGGGGACAGAGCAGGAGGGGACCCAGCCCTGGGCCTGGCAAGCGTGCCTGGATGCTAAGGCTCGAGACTTCGAGCCAAAAGCCTTGACACTGAGGGTGGCCTCCACCTGGGAGAGCAGGTGCAGAGCCTGGGAAGCCCCAAGTTGTGGGCCATATTGCTCTGCTTGTCAGTGTCTTGAGTCTGGCTCCAGTGCACCAGGGGCTGCCACCACCCGCAGCATAAACACTTTGAGCAGGACTGGGAGAAGCTGCCGTGCAGCCAGGGACATGATCAGTGCTAGGCCTGGGCTGGGACCTCCCTGGAAGGGCCTCCCCCCTCAGCTGGGGAACAAGGTGGCCAGGCCTAGGTCTGAAAGGGCCCTACCTGACTTCAAGGCACATCTTCGACAGAAGGTATGCTGTGGAGACAATGGGTAGTGGTGAGGCACAGCTACAGTCACCCCTACCCCGTGCCCACTGCAGAGGGCACCTGCTGGGCAGCCAGACCACACCGGTAACCAAGGCCCAGGTCCCACATGGATGGGGCTGGCAGCCCATCCGGCCCTAAGGTGGTGCACAGGTCAGGAGGGGACAGGCAGCCTCACCCCACACGTGGTGATCACAGGGTCCTTGAACACAGTGCAGCAGAGCTGGCAGCACAGCTTCACCGAGAGCTGCTCGGCAAATACCAGTGGCTCCTAAAACCAGGCAGGGCAGGTGTAGGTGAGCCCAGGGGTGCTGACGTGGGTGGGGGGGACCCAGCCCCTCCCCCATAGTCCTGGGCTGCCCTCTCAGGGTCTCCACAACTGGAGAGTGTCCCAAGAAAAGCCTGTTGAGGCCCAGGGCTAGGCCTGAACTTGAGGAAGCCCAAGCAGGGAGGACTCCTCCAGCTGTGCCCTTGGCAGCCAGCCCCTACTCTCTACCTGGGATGGCAACAAGAGCGAGCCCCACACGGGTTCCTGAAGCTGGTCCCTGGGCAGCCCCTGGGGTCGGGAGTAGTGAAGAACATGCCTAGGGGACCTGGCCTGGGGTCCCTGATGTGGACAAGAGGAGATGGGGGGCCCTGACCAGGTCCCATCACCCCCTCATTGTGCCCAAGGGGAAAGTGCTCCCCACCACTGCCACAGCATAGTAAGAGTCCTCTGTGCTGAGCCCACCCTGTGGCCACACCTACCGGTTCCTCCTCCTCCTCAGGCAGCGAGAACGTGGAGCGCAGGGACATGCTGGACTCGGAGTGCAGGGAACGAACGGAGATGGCCGAGTCAGAGCGACGTGGGGTGCTGATGGGGGGCTGCAGCATGGAGACAGACACCCGTCAGCCAGGGGGAGGGCAGGGCCAAGCCCCTGTGCACATTGAGGGCAGTGGGCCCCCCAGGGCCACCCCATCCTAGTGGGTGCTCACTCAGGCTACAGGGGCTGTGGTGTATGTATGGGAGCCTGTGCTATGCCCAGGCCCCCTTCTGCCCAGTGGTCCAGGCCCTGTTGGGCCTCCCGCTCACATCTGCCAACTTTCTTTGTGTAAATGGAGAGACTTCCTGCTATTCAATTCTGTGAGGACACGCTAGGCCTGCTTCCTGCTTCCCGTGAGGGAATGTGGGCTGCAGAGGGGGCATCTCCAGCAGCCAATCCCAGGGCAGCCGCAGCTCTGGACTGCTGGAGCGAAGGGAATGGAAGGCTGGCCGGAAGAGGCTCCAGGTGCCCGCTAGGCTCAGCTGCCTGCCTGGCCTCCTGGCTGGGGACACTGGGCCAGGCAAGTGAGGCTCCCAGGGAAGACAGGGACACCCCCACTGAACCTTGGCCAGGCTTCTGAGTGCAGGAGGGACAGCCATGGGTGCCTGCCTCTGCCAGAGACACCAAAGATGAGGATTTGGGGGAATCCTGGGGTAGGGGGCTGTCCCTTCCTCCCCTCTAGGCCTGGAACCCTCCAGAAGAGATCCTTCAAGAGCTATTTCTCCCACACTCCTTCCCTCACACTCAGAAGCTCATTCATGAGCCACAAACCTCCTGCCCCCACAGGCCCCTCCTGGTCCCGGCTGCTCTGGGGCCCAGCTGCCTCTGAGCCTCTGTGGGTGTGGGAGCTGTGGGAACCATCCCCTCCCCACCAGCCCAGGGTATTTGACCCACCAAAGGCAGAGGGAGGCTTGGCCAGATGGTGCCAGCTCTGCAGAGGCCCAGCCAGTTCCAGGGGCCAGCTTTTCCAAGTGAGGGCAGCAGAGACCCGTGTCCCTGGTATGCCCACAGATAGCACCTCCCTCACCAGTCCACCTCCCTTCACAGCGTCCCAAGTGGTGAGTCTGAATGGAAATGCCACATGAGGAACAAGGAGAAAGTCGGAGAAAGTGAGTCAAACCATCCCCATGGGCAGCAGTGGAAACCAGAGGGCAAGAGCAGGTCCAGACAGGAGCTCAGCCAAGCAAGCCAGGCCAGGCCTGGCTGTGCTCTCCACTGCCTGCCTGCCTTCCTGAGTGAGGGGGCTGGCACTGTCAACCACCCAGGGCAGGTGGAGGGGCAGTATGCAGGGACCCAGCAGCCAACAGAGAAGGTGCCCAGGTGGCCATGGCCTCAGGGCCTTCACAGCACATTTCCACCTCCTTCAAGCCACCAAGCACCAGGATCACAACCACACACACAGGAAATTCACTTCTTGGAGGCCTCAGCGGCAGGGTGGGACTTTTGATCCCAGCCACACTCCCGTGGGCACGTCAGGGGTTGTGGAGACTGAGGCAGGAAGAGCTGGAAGGAGTGGGGCACATTCTGTGACTTGTCCTTAAAGAGGCCTGGCACATGAGTGTGTTTGTTCAAGTATTTAAAAATACTGTTTTCTTCTACCCAGCTGGTGTGGCTCAGTGGCTGAGCGTCGACCCATGCACCAAGAAATCGCCGATTCGATTCCAGGTCAGGGTACATGCCCAGGTTGTGTGCCCAATGCCAAGTGGGGGGCATGTGGGAGGTGGCCAACTGACGTTTCTCTCTCATCGATGTTTCTATCTCCCTCTCCCTTCCTCTCTAACATCAATTAAAAAAATTTTTTTCCTTTATTGACCTTAGAGTGAGAGGACATGAGAGCGAGGGAGAGAGAGAAACATCGATGAGAGAGAACATCGAATGGCCGCCTCCTGCATGCCCCCCACTGGGGATCGGGCCCACAACCTGGGCATGTGTCCTGACCGGGAATTGAACGGCAACCTCTTGGTACGTGGGTCAATGCTCAACCACTGAGCCACACCAGCTGGACAAAAAAAAAATTTTTTTTTTAAATATTGTTTCTTCTTACTAAATGAGGAACAAATGCCCAGCAGCCCAGCATGAGCAGAAGCCTTTGGTCCTGAGAAGCTGGAATAGTGGGAGAACCAGGACAGTCTGTCAGGGGCTACCACCAAGGGAAAGCAGAAAGCAGGGCACAGGACAGGTCAGTGGTGGGAGGGCTTAAGCACGCTGGTTTCTCCCCCACCCCAGCTGAACCAGTCCTTGCTTCCCCAAGCAGGCCCAGAGCCCAGCAATGAGCGTCAATGGACAGAGAGTGGGTCCACTATGACCCCAGCCACATAGCCTGGGCACCGACAGCCAGCCTCCACTCTACCCTGAACCCTTTTCTCAATCTGCAGAGCTAGCAATAAGGGGACTGTGTGGCTTCCCCAGTCAGCACTGGCCATGCAGGTCCCCTCTGCTGACCCTGTCTGACCCTGTCCTCCTTTCCCATCTCCTTCATCAGGAGCCCCTTTCCAGGGTTCCTGCCTTTACCTGGCCACCCACCCTTCATCCTCTACATGGACAGCACAGACTTAAAAAATGGGGATCTGATTGCACTTTCTGTGGCTCCCACCCACTCAAGATGGAGCCAAACACCATAACTTCTGGCCCAGCAGTCCCGGATGGCTACCTCTCCCATGCAATCCAGCCTTGGTGCTCAGGCCTCAGGGTGTCCACACGCACTAGCCCTCTGTCCCACCAGCTCACTTGCCGCTATAAACTGTAGCTAAGGGCTCCTCGAGGCTGAGCATCCCACCTTCAATTGCTCCTGGGAACCTGGCCCTGGGAAGGAAGGCATGGCAGGTGGCTCCTGTGGGGTGGGGAGGGACGAGTGTGACCCAGACCTACCATGCTATCCTCCTCATCCCGAGGAGAGTAGGCAAGGGTGCTGGAGGAGGAGGGTGTCCTGCGATGCTGTTTGTATGTACTGGTCCCATCCGCTGCCAAGAAAAGAGGGCCAGGATGCCATGAGTGTGGGACTCAGGGGAAGGCCTGACTTACCATGGTGGACAGTGGGCCAGGCCGGGGCAGAGACTGGGTTGAACATCTGGCTAGTCCTCTCTATGAAGCTTCCTTGCCCATACATGTTTGTTCCCACTGCCTCCTGGATTTGAGGGCAACATGGCTGGGCTGGGGGTAACGGAAATATCCATTCCCAGGAAGTGCCTGAGCAGGGCACAGCATGAACTGGCCTGGTGCCTCCAGCGAGAGCCCCAGCCTACTCTGTGGACATCACTAGCTCTCAGCCCTCCCCAGCCCGAGGCAGGTGGGGAGGGCAGAGGCTCAGGTTGCCTCCCCAGGTCTAATCAGTGCCTGGAGCTTTGCCACCGGGCTCGGCTTGCCCTGGACAGTCCTAGTGCTGAACCCTGACACCCCCAGCCTGCCTGGGAGTGATGGTGGGAGGGATCATCTCTCGGCCTCTACAACCAGCTCCCAGCCAGATCCTGGGGCCACTTTGCCCAGCTGAGGCTCAAGGCCAACACTCGAGTGATTATACCTAAGGTCACCAGCAAGAGCTGGGACATTGTCTTATCTGACCTTCAACGTAACTCTGCCAGACGGGTTATCTGGTAGCCTCAGTACCTAGAGGAAACAGAGGCATGGAGAGGTCTGATGCTCCTCAGCTGGCATGTGGAGAGGCCAAGATGGCTGCTTGGTGCTCTAAGGCCACCCGTTCCCCACCTACTCTGCTGGCTCCGTCACAATCCGGAACTGGCCACCCTGGCTTCCTCCAGAGAAAGCCGCTGAGGCTCATGCCCTCCTCCTACTGCCTGTCGCCCTGGCTGCCCTAAGTAAGCACTGGTCGGGGTCCATATGGGAGCCAGAGAGCCTGCCACATAGCCCTGCAGGCAGCAGCCCGAGGCTAGGAATGGTTGCCACTGGCCTCAAGCCCCAGCCAGGCCCAGATGTCACAACAACCAGTTCCAAAGGCCTGGGTTTATGATACAGACTTCGACAGGCTACCCTGTGACTGGGACTCACCCATCTGCAATGAGAGGGGCCAGACAAGGCAATTGTTCGTGGCCGACTCTGACCCATCCCTACCACCAAGTGGGTCAGGGAGTGGGACAAGGGCAAGATGGGCCTGTAATTCACTGTCTGGGAGCTTTCAACTGCTTGATGAGGCTGTGTCATCTCTACAGGTAGATGAGGAATTAAGAAAGTTACTTGGGCCCTGGCCAGTTTGGCTCAGTGGTTGGAGCATTGGCCTACAGACAAGAGAGTCCCGGATTCGGTTCCCGCTAGGGGTACGTACCAAAAACAAAAACACCCAATTAGCAGCTGGTATGCTCCTACAAGGGTCTAAGTGCCAAAAAGGCAAATGAACAAACCACCCACAGACCTTGGCCCTGATAGGAAGGGCCTGCTGCCCTCGTGACTTTGGGAAGGAAGCCGTACCCTCATGTGCCAATTCTTCATGACCTCCTGAACACATAGCACTGGAGACATAGTTGCGGGATCAGGCTTACGAGAGGACCCCATGAGCACTTCTTATCCCCTACCCATGTCTGCATTGTCCCCAAGCCTAAACTTGGAGCCGGCAAGGAGCCTGGCAGGAATGAGCAGGGGCCACTGTGACAATGGACAGGTATGCATGGGGTGCCGGGGAAGTTGGGACAGCCCTCCCTGGAGAGGTGATGAGCAAGGCATCAGGAAGAAGGACCAGGAGGATGCTGGGGTGTGGGGCGGGGAGAAGGACACAGTGGCAAGAGCAGAGCCATAGGGAGCAAAACGGCAGACTCCTGCCTAGCTGGAGGTGGGGGGCACTGAGCTGAGCTGCCCACTCTCCAGTGCCAGCTCCCACTCCCCACCCCACCAAGAAGGTCCCCACAGGCCCTGGTAGAGTTAGGGGTGCCCAGATTCTGCCTAGCTGGGCTGGCCTGGCCTCACAGGCTCACCTTTGGTGATAGTGGTGACAGCTGAAAAGGCGGGCCCAAAGGTCGTTTCCATTCTGGTCTGGAAAGAGAACTGATGAGACTTGTTGACTCCAGGGAGGACATGGACACACATGGACATGCAATGACACACTTTCACACTAACACACCATGTGTGTGCATCACGGACACACCACTCACACACACGCACAGCCCGCCACAGGACCTCCAGGTAGGGAGGAGACTGCTCTGGAAGCTTTACTGGGGGAACCCTGGACCTATGCGGTGTACACAAAGAACAGACCTTTACCCATGGGGTGCCACTTACCCCGGTGGCGATGTCTGGGGTGGGAAGACTGGTAGGTCCCCCAGAGAAGCGGTTGTACCAGGCACTTTTGCCCGAGCTCATGCTCTAGAGAGGCATCTAGGGTCCTCCGGCAGCATCCCCTGTGGGTGGAGCATAAAGGGGGGCTTTAGAGATGCTGGCCAGGCCTGTCAGCTGGCCAGGGCTGCTCCACGTGGCAGGCCTGCTCTGACCAGTCCACCACGGGCACACCTCCGCCTTTCTCCATCACACTACCAACAAGGGCAGGACCACTGGGGCGGTCTTTTCCCCTTTCTCCCATCTCAGGTATGACAGGTCTGAGGGAGGAGGCCCTGGGTGCAGGAACGCAACTGCCACTCAATTTTACTTTTCCTTAAGGCTTAACCCTTCAGAAATGCCCACCCAGCTCTGACCCAGAGGTGGAGAGACCCCCACCCATGCTGTCTGCTCCTCTGGTCCAAGGGCTAAATGTCCCTGGGGCCAAGGCTGGGCACAAACAGAGTGACCGTTACATGTTTATTTCCTGCCATGATGACAGAGATGGCAAGACACTGGCCATGCCCTAGAGAACCTGTTGGGTGATGTACCTGAAGCCTAACTACTCACAAGCCTCATCACATACAGAAAGCCCTTTCAGGGCAGGGGGAGGAGGAGCCAAGAGAGAGGAGCCGCCTCTTCACTTTGTGTAGGTCACCTACCCTGGAACAAAGGATGTCCCCTTGCCCCCAAACTGTGTGACTCCCATCTCAGGGGTTAGTGGCAAGGAGAAGGCATAGTGTGAATCATTCCAGGCCTCCAACTACTCCACCCCTCAGGAGAGGGACTGGGGTGGCCCAGAAGCAATGGCCAGGCCCAGGTGTGCCCAGAGAAAAGGGAAGAGATTAGCCCAGGCCGGTTTGGCTCAGCGGTTGGAGCATTGGCCTGCGGATCAGAGAGTCCCGGGTTCGGTTCCCGCTAGGGGCACATACCTGCCCCTCCCCCAAAAAAAAGAAAGAAAAAGGAAGAGATTAGAGAGACTGAGGATAGCCAGAAGAGCTGCTCTACCGCCAGACAATGCCCACCCTCCAATGGCCCTATCAGCAGGCACTCTTCCAGTGTTCTTCCTACTGCCAGGACTCACAGCAGGCTGTAGTCAGAAGTCCCACCTGCCCCTACTTTGGTGGAGTTGACCATGTTGAGCCACAGGCCCAGGCGTGAATCTGGGTTCCCCATGGGGAGGGAGGCCAGACTCATTTTGCTCCCAGTGGTGCTATGGGAGGTGGGTGGGTAGAGATCTACCCTGTTGTCTGGAAGCTCCGCAGGCCTGAGAAGGGCTCCAAGTGAAAGGCTGCTGAGCCCCCCACACTGTGGAAGAAGGCGGGAGACACTCTCTGCCCCCATTCGAGGTAAGTACAGCATGGAGAGCAACTGCACAGTCCAACTGGTTCTGGCACTTTCTCCATCAGGCCCTCTTGACCTGGCCTGTCTGGCAATGTCTCCCTTCCTATACACCACGGCAATGCAGTGTGATCTGGGGTATACCCAGTAGTCCCCTGACCCAGCCTACAGGTCTGCAGGGAGGGGCTGGTTCCTGAGTCCTGTGGTCCCACACTGTGCTCATGAGCTATCTGCCATCCCTGCTGTCTCTTCGTCCCTCTCTCCCCATCTGCCCCTTCAAATGCCACCTGTAATGCCACCCTCCCAGCCTTCATGACTCAGTCCTCATTGGGACAGATCTCAGGCCCTGCAGTTGGCCCTGACACCAGGCACCACCCCACCCTGTGCTCTGACTGTCCTTCATGTACAGCTAGATAGGGAGTCCTGAGAGCTTAGCCAAAGCCTCCCCATCCTGTCCACTGCTCCCCCTGCTGTGACTTGAGGGGTTTGGCTCTCTAGCAGAGGTGTGAATGTGGGATGTTCCAGTCTGGAAACCTCACCTCCAGCACCGCTGCTGGTCTGCACGATAAGCAGGAAATATTGAGGGCCACCCTGCTTGGGGTAAGGACACAGCTCTAAGTAGGAGCTCCAGGAATCAACCAGCAGGTGGAAAGGCTCCACGCTCTCAGAAAACCCAAGTTTGGCTCCTGCCTCAGCACCACTGAGCAGAAAGAAGGGTGGGGACTCACAGGGAGGTCACTGGCTGACACTGACCTGCATTTTACAATCCATATGCTCCCTCTACTGCAAGCTCTCAGGGCCAAGAGGCTAGCTGATGGCTCCAGTGAGCTGTGCCCAAGGTCCAGGGCCAGAACCCCAGCAGGCACTCCCCCTGGGACCATGGCCAGCCCCTGTGGGTCCAGCGTTCCCAAGCGCCTTTCACTGCAGTCTGAGAAAGCAGGCATCTGCCTGTCCCTTGCTATAAAATGCAGTAAACAGAAAGGCATGCTGGGCTCACTAGGAAGTCCCAGGAGGCCAATAGCAGCCAGGCCCACAGCCCAGACACACAATCTGGTGAGGGACCTACAAGATTAGCCCACAAGTCAAGCTGAGCCAGGTAAGGAGGGAGGGAACCATTTCCGGGTTCACAGAGGTTCAGCTACAACCATAGCCAGGGATCAGGGTGGGCGGACCCGGGGCTGTAGTCCAGCACCCCCCATCTGTGTGCCCCGCCCAACCCTGAACACAGGGACTGCTTGCTAAGCATCTCAGAATTGAGCAAGATGCTCTCAGCCCAGATCCCTAAGGGCTGCATTTTGCAATAACAATCTTCCCCTTATGGTATCTTCCGGCCCTGTAGAACAAAACCCTAGCTATAGGGAGGCTGAGCCCAGCCGTCCTGGGAGGATGTGCCCACCCCATAGTCAGCCTGAGGCTTTCAGGCAGTCAGAAAGTTGTCAGCTAGACAAGAACCCCCACCTGCCTGAGGGCATTGCCTCTCCCAAACTGGGAAAAGCCTTGGACTGGGCAGGCTGGGGAGACTTGGGTAGGGGTGGGAGGGTGAGAAAAGGCTTTCCTCCCCTCAAGGTCCTCCAAGTCCCCACCCTGCCTGTTCCCAGGGCCTCAGGGGAGGCCAAGGGAGGGGCCCAGGAGTCTTTGTCTACTGATTTTCACATCCAAGGAGGCCTTTGGGTGCACTCAGTGTCTCATAAGGAACCAGAGAGCAACCTGCAGTGCTCTAGCCCCTCTTTAGGAAAGCCCCCACCAGACCCCTTCTCTGAGCAGCCTGTATGGGAGGGCAGGCCAGCTAGTTGGGAACCTCTCCCTAACCCACCCAGGATCTGCTGCCCCCACTTTCCCTTGGGAAGCACTCAGAGGAGTTGTGGATCAGGTATAGCTATAGTCCCTGCCCACCTGGGTCCTGTGGTTTGCAGCCAGTGGGGTGGGCAGCCCAGGCTGGCCATGCTGGTCAGGGACAGTGGGGTGGCCAGATTCAGGTCCCTACTAGGGCCAAGTCCTGCCTCAACACAGCTTCTCCAGCACCCTCAGGCCTTTGCACATCTTGCTCCCTCTGCCTGGCATGCTCTTCTAGCAACAGCAACTTTTAGGACAGTCTGCTTGCTGTGGGTCCCCCCACCCTACCCTAAGCCTTTAAGGAACCTTCAGTACTTTCTCAGCGCCCTGTTTCTTTCATAGTGCCTACCACATTCTTAATGATTTTGTCTGTATATTATCAGCCCCTCCCCCTCCCTAGATCACTGGTTCTTAAATGGGAAGGATTTTGTCCCCCAGGAGACGCTTGAAAACGTCTGGAGACATTTCTTGGTTGTTACAACGTGGGGTAAGGAAGGTAGGTTACTGGTATCTACTGGGTGGACCAGGGATGTGCCTCAACATCTTACAAGGCACAGCAGAGACCGATTGGCGCTTAGTGTCAAAGTGGCGAGGATGAGAAATCCTATACCAGAAGAGCCTATGAGAACTGGGATCATGCTCTCCGCAGGCTCCCGGCGCCTACAACGATGCCGGGGTCCCCGGCGGTGCTCAATAAATACAAAAAGAAAGAATGAATAGAGAAAAAGAAAGAAAGAATGAAGCGAGAGACGGGCCAGCTGACAGGCAGAGAGAGACAGGAGCGGAGACCCCGTTTCGTCTCAGCCCCGCCCCCCAAGGCTTAACCCCTCGCCGGACCCCGAAGCACCAAGCCCCCGCCCCACCGCGCGGCTCCGAGGCTTGAGCCCCCGGCCGGGCGCGCCGCGCGGACACTCACCCGCCCGCGGCCGCCCGGGAGTGGCAGGGCCACCCTCCCTCTTCATCGTACCCCCACGGCCGCCGGCTGGCAAAGGGACGGGACGCGCGAGCCGGAAGTGCTCCTGCGCTGAACCCATCGGGACTTGTAGTTCTCCGGATCTCCCGCGGCCCGAGTGGCCGCCTCAGTCGCGACTCTTCAGAAACTACGACTTCCGGTGACTCCGATATCGCCGGACGGGATTGGCAGCTGCCAAATCACTCTATTTGGCAAATCGGAGTCTGATTGGCTCTGTGCATCCGTCGCTCACAGGTTTAATTGCCTCTGCAAAAGGGAAGACCGCCTCCGAAAGAAATACCGTGGCATTATTGGTGGAAAGAAGGAGAGAAGCGAGAGGATCGCATCAGCAGAGGTGAAGGGGAAGGGGAAGGCAGGTACTTCCTTAGGGATTGTCCAATCGCCGAGGTGGAGCAGTTTCTATAAAAGCTTGAAGCTCACATGGTCTCCCTTTTTGGATCAAGTAGAGGACTCAGGGGTGTTTGGTTTTTGTACTCAGTGTACCACGCTCGAAGAGGAACTGGGAACCGAGTGAAGCTGAGGGGTCGTCCAAACTCATAGACCGGCGTAGCCCCGCGGTCCATCCTCGGCCTGAGCTCCACCGTGGTCCTCTGCGTTGTACACGTTCCTTGCCGGCCTCCTCCCTGTTCCGGCGGGAAAGTCCGAACCTCCAGAATTACAGCTCCCTATTGGTAAGACTGGGCCAGGCCTGGCTTCCCCGATGCCGCTGAGAGCCTATGATGAATTGCTTTAATTTCTGACACCTCGTATGAAAACTGCACATGCAGTCTGATTATTTTGCAAGACTGAGGCTTCAGGGTACCACCCCCCGCATCGGCGGCCGGGTCGAGCGGTGAAAACAGATGGGGAGAGTGGGGTTCTATCTAAATTCCGACACTGTTTGCCTTTCAGTGCCTTTGGTGACCTGATTGGAGACCATGAATTTAAATTAACATCAATCGGTCCAGGAACCTGGTGGTAAGGCTGGAGTAGTCCATATCTACTTGAAGTGCTTAGCAATAAAGCAAAGGTGGTATGAGTTGATTGGGGTGTAAGAGTCTTTATTTTCACGCTGGAGTACTCCATGGGAGGACTGGCTCATCCTTGATCAACCTTGGGAAGGAGTACAGAAATATTCTCTCTCATGCCTTATTCTCAATTTTTAAAATTTGGACACTGACGGCCGATCTGCTGCTAATCGCTTTTGGCATACAGAAACTCAAAGACAGTTTGCCTCAGTATTGTGGAAAGATCCCTTGACTAATTCTTGGCATGGCCCAGGCCCGGTACTAATCTGGGGCCAAGGCTCTGTATGTATTTATTCCAAAGAAATGAAATCTGCCAGATGGCTACCAGAGCACCTGGTCAAACAGATTGATCAAAGTCAAGAATAACAGATAACCATATAGATAACTCCAGGGACGAAGATTCGCCCTGAGAACCTTTTCCTGTTTTTTGTTTTTTTTTTTTTCATTTCAGGGATGGACCAGAAGGCTGCAATCTTACTGCTAGGGATGCTATTGCATCAATGCCTGCCCACAAAAAGGATTTAGTGCTCCAGTGAATCATCAGGAGCTGTTAAAAAATCTATATGGCCCCCCATGCGATTGCCGCGGAGGTACTTCTAGAACCAAGCCTAATTCTTACACTCGAACTACTGATTGTGGCAACAAAATTGCTTATTTGGAATGGAAGCCTAAAATAGGGGGAGGGTTCTCTCAGAGTTGGACATGCAATAATAAACCCCATATAATACCTGCTATAAAAGGCAGGCCAGGGCCCTGCCCGTCGGGGTGCAAAATATATACTGAAATGCATTCCACCTGTTATGATTCTGTGCAAGAATGTACAGGATCAGATAATAAAACCTATTTTACAGCCACATTACAAAGAACCTACTCGGGCACATTCGGGGGGGACTGGGGATCCAATATCGGGTCCCAGAAATACGCTCAAGCTACATGCCGAGCCACACCTGGGGAACAAGTATGCTGGAATAGAGTCGCCCCTATTCATGTATCTGTTGGTGGCGGTCCCCAGGATAAGGTCAGAACAAGTAGAGCAAATAATGAGGCGCATGTTCCCTGAAGTCAATTACCACCCACTGGCATTACCTAAATCAAGAGGGGTGGATCTAGACACCCAGACAACAGACATACTGGAAGCTACTCATAGGGCCCTCAATGTCTCCAGTCCCAATCTAGCGGAGGACTGTTGTTTATGCATGGCCCTAGGCACTCCTATGCCCCTTGCTATCCCTGCTAATTCCACCCCTCGTGCTATTGTGGACCTTACAGAGCTAAACTGTAGTACTAGCCTCCCTTTTAGGGTTCAACCTATAGATTTTAGAAACCCTCCCTGCTTTCAAGGTAATTTTCAAAATAATAGTTTTGATGTTGATGTAGGATTTGTTACATTTACCAACTGTAGTCAAGTTATTAATCATAGCTATCCTCTATGTCCTGGCAGGGGGCAGGTATTCATCTGTGGCGGAAATTTAGCATTCACGTTTCTACCCACGAATTGGACGGGGTTATGCGCGATAGCTACTCTGCTGCCCGATGTAGGTGTTGTATCTGGGAATGATCCTGCCCCTATTCCCAGTTTTGACTATGTCACAGGACGATCTAAAAGAGCTGTTCATTTTATCCCCATAATAGTGGGATTGGGCATCTCAGGGGCATTAGCCACTGGAACAGCAGGCTTGGGGGTTGCAGTACATTCTTACACCAAGCTATCTAACCAACTAATTGATGATGTTCAGACCCTATCCAGTACCATCCAAGACATCCAAGATCAGATAGACTCCCTGGCGGAGGTAGTCCTCCAGAACAGACGAGGATTAGATCTCCTTACAGCAGAACAGGGAGGGATCTGTCTAGCCTTGCAGGAATGCTGCTGCTTCTATGCCAGTAAGTCCGGCATCATCTGGGACAAGATCAAGAAATTGCAAGAAGACCTGATAAAAAGAAGAAAGGAACTATTTGACAACCCCCTCTGGAGTGGGCTAAATGGAGTGTTGCCTTATTTTCTACCCCTGCTGGGACCCTTGCTTGGGCTTTTACTGATTGTATCGCTAGGACGTTTCCTCTTCAATAAGGTGATGGCTTTTATCAGGTAGCAGATAGATGCCATTAAGATGCAACCTATACAGGTCCATTATCATAGACTTGAAATGGCTGACAGAGAAGCTCCCTCTAGCTGTGAGTCAATAAGCTATGACCATGCCCGATATGGCAAAAAGTGAGTCTCAAAAACCTTGTCACCTTGGTGCACTGGACTGGATAGCCAGAGACAGGCAACTGGAACTCACGCATCGCCAACCACCACCTAAGACGGGAACAAGGCGTTATGCTGCCTTGCTATTCCGATGATGGGTTCGGACAGGGTGGTTCCGTGTGCAAGTATCCTGACCTAAGACAGGCACAGTCCCCTCAAGGTACTATTCGGCCTTAAAAATTAAAGAAAAAAGGGGGACCTGTGGGAGACTTTTGCATGGCATCCATTTTGTCAGGATCTGCTCCGTCATCTTATATTCTTCTAGGGTTAAGTTTCTATTTTCTCTGCACTCATTTCCCGTAAGTTACCACCCTGCTGGGGAATTTTCCGTTGCAGTTTGACTGCCTAGCAACCCGCTTGTGTAAGCCCTAGCTCTTCCTCATTTCCTCCTCTATATATTGTATGAACTTCCTCTGAATAAACAAGACTTGATCAGAACCCTGTCTTGTCTCCATTCCTTGTGTCTCTTGTCACTCCACATCCTCACTCCCCCTCTAGAGTCCTGGTTGCTCGACCTGCGGGACGGGTCATACAGGCATGAAAATGGAAGTTAATACTTAGCACCTACTAAGACAATCTCTATTTTACCTGTAAGGCCAAAAGGTCATTTTCTATGCTTTTGTCCTAGGGCGTGTCATGAAACTAATTCCTTACTAACAGGATTAATTGGCCATCAAGTGCTTTCTTGGGTCTTGTGGAAGGAAGTTGAGTTGACCACCCAAGTTACCACATGCTCCTTGGACAGCATTGGGGTTCTGGGCAGCCCTGCTCTGCTTTCTTTGCCAACCTGGGTATGAGGGAGTGCCACCCTTTCAGTAAGTCGGGCTCTAGGCTTTGTCAAGAGCTCTAAAAAGTTACAAGAGATGAGACAGGCACTCCAGAAAACACAACTTTATTCACTAGGACTGAAAACAAAGGCTCTCAATCAAAAGGCTTGAAGATTTTAGTATAAGGTGTAGTGTACTACCAGCCCCCCAACCCCCTCAGCTTAACCTCTCCAAGTACAGGCCTCATCTGCTGAGATATTACTGTGGTCAGCAGGTGAGGGCTGGCAGTCCTAGTTTACCTGACATTTCTGTGATTTACCACATGCTATTTATTCCTTGTATTACAAAGCCATATTCCCAAGAGAATATAAGAGAGAGACCCTGTTGATTGACCCAGAGCCTCCTAGTGAGTGGGCTGAGAGCATGCACCCCTAGTCCTTGGCAAAAAAGCATGTAATTCTCAGTGAAGCCTTCTGGTTGGGGCATGGGCAGGAGTCCTGCTAGTCTCTGCCTGGGCAGCATGTGCAGCTGAAGACATGGCTTTTTAAGGAGTTAGGCACTAGTGCCTAAAATAAAGGCTGAGTATGTCCAGGAGATGGGGCGGGGGGGGGGGGGGGGGCAGCTGAGAGCACCAGGTGCCCTGCATAATATATGCCTTCCTACAGTTGCTTTTCCATGAAGGCCTTGGGGCTAAGGCTCTTGGACAGCAGCAGGTAAAGGGGGAAAGGGGGGCGGGTGCTGCAGACTGCTAGCTCCCTGGAACCCATTTGTTAGGACTTAAACTATATAGATTGCAACCCATATAAAGGAAGGGCTAGGCTCACTCAGCCTGAGAGTCCTGGAAACCCTGGGATTGATTGCTGGGTGACAAATCAGGGCTCTGTAGACCAGCTTTCCAGGGGCTGGGCTGAGCCTGGGCCTCCCATCAGGATGCCAGGTTCAGGGTGTGCAGCAGGAGGCCCTGCGGCCCTCTCTCTTGATATAGTCGTGCAGTTGGAAGTGGAGTTCATTGGGGCTCTTCATGGAACGCTGCTTCAGCTCCCTGTGGGGCATGGGTGACCATTGAACAGGGTGGTCTGTACCCCTTTGTTGGGTGTCCAGATCCTGGATCTGAATCTGGAGGTCTTCCTGGTGACTGCCAGGACTTACTTTGCTATAGCTGTGAAGGCCAAATCCACGTTGAGGCCCATCTTGGCACTGGTCTCCATGAAAGGCAACCCATACTCCTGTAAACAGCTATTGCCAGTCAGATGGCAGGCAGCCTGGTGGGAACAGCTCAGGCCCTTCAGCCACCCACCTTGCCCATGCTCACCTTGGCCAGCTTCTCCCCGTCCTCCCTCTTCACCACACGCTCCTGGGCAGAGTCCACCTAGCACAGGGGTCTTGGTGAGAGCCAGCCTGGGACTCACCCCTCTGTAGAGCCAGGGGAGGAGGACAGGCAGAGGTACCTACCTTATTCCCTAACAGCATGAGCACCACGTCGTTTTGGGCATATTCCTGGATCTCAGTCAGCCAGTCCTGTGATGGAAGAGCTGAGACCAGGCTGGAGGCTGGTGTTCCCCACACCCCACACAGTGCCTCTCAACAAGAGGGGCCCAGAAATTTAGCTGTGTGCCATACTGCGGTGCCTCTGACAAGTATCCAGGGTGTTTGGGTTAATGGAGCTGGAAGGTCACCTGCAACTCATACTCAACTTGGGCCACCAGGAGCCCAAAGGAGCCCTCTTTCCCCCTCCTTGCTTTCAGTAGGGTCCTCAGACCCTGATGCCATCTGCCTGAAAGAGGTTGGAGATGGGGTCAGGCCCTGTCATGGCCCGTCCCTCCCACATACACACACTCATCAACCCAGCAGGAAGCCACTGACCTGAATGTTGTCAAAGGAAGCCTTGTTGGTGACATCATAGAGCAGTAGCAGTGCTGGGGGCAGAGGGCCAGTGAGGACACCTCCAGTCACCCACAACCCTCCTCTGAGCAGAAGCCTAGGGAACAGGGTACACACAGACACAGACCACAGCCCAACTCCCTGGTCTGAGACAGTGCCCGTGAGCTCACCATGTGCATCACGATAATAGGCATGGGTGACACTGCGGAACCTCTCCTGCCCTGCTGTGTCCCAGATCTGCAATGGCAAGTATAGGCCAGTGATCAGGGCTGCCCAGTCCCTTTAGAGTACCCTCAACTCACCCTCCCCGTTATCTCACCTGCAACTTCACCTTCATGCCATCCACGTCCAGAACTTTGTTCTGAAACACAACCAACCAACTCTAGCAATGGGCCCAGTGCCATGTTCTGGCAGGGACCAAAGGGTGGGGAAGGAGAGAGGCAGGCAGTGCGGGGCCAGGACTGATCCTAAAGTCGATGAACATCTGAATTTATTCTTTTTTTTTTAAATCCTCACCTGAGGATATTTTTTTCAAATATCTTCAGAGTGGGAGGGGGAAAGAGAGAAACACCAATATGAGAGGGACACATCCATCAGTTGCCTCCCACAACCTAGTACATGCCCTTGGCTGGAATTGATCCTGTGACTCTGGTCTGCGGGCCGATGCTCTAACTGACACTCTAACCACTGAGCAAAACCAGCCAGGGCTGAATTCATTCTTGACCTGTTTATCCCTCAGTTGGCCAGGCTCTTCCCCCAACACTCACCTCCTGGTTCTCACCCTCTATCTGGAGGTAACACTTCCCCCTGAACCCAAGTCTTGGAGTCAACCCAGCTCTCCTTGTGCCTTTGGTGAGCCCATGACTCATGCTCAGAGGGTGCCCAGGCCTCTCTCCTGCTCAAATGGCCGTACTGATGGACTTGCAGGTTGCTGCCCTCCATGGTCATCAGTGTCTAATTTTGGGCCAGGTTGTTCCTCTGCTCACCCTGCAGGCCTGGCTCACCATCCCACCAGCTCCACTGCCCCTTGCCACCACCCACCACAGTCTGCCACTGAATCCAATTGCTCTGGCCCTCCCCCAGCACCTTTCAAGCTCAGCCCCCTCACCCTAGTTTGCCCTCCTCTCCCTTGTGCCCACCAAGTCACACCTTTCCCTTGCACTCTCCCCAGAGTGTAGACCCAAACCCCCTTGCCAGCCACTGGCATCTCTCTGCTCTTCACGTGCTGCTCCTTTTGTTAAAGCCATTTGCGTGACATTGGAAGTCACCTACCATATGACTCCAGGTCGATTATTAATACTCTGCCTCAGTTTTCCCATCCACAGATGGGGATAACCGAGGTGCCCACTGCTTGGCTGCTCCAATGACTATGAGCAACTATGTATGAAGCACAGAACTGTCTGGCCCAGAGTGAGGGCTAAGGGCTTTCTACTTTATTTTATTGATTAATTATTTGATTTTAGAGAGAGAGAGAGAGAGAGAGAGAAACATTGATGTGAGAGACACATCAGTTGGTTGCCTCCTGTACACAATCTGACTGGTGGCTAAACCTACAACCTAGGTATGTACCCTGACTGGAAATCGAACCTGCGACCTTCTGGTGCACAGGACAATGCTCCAACCAATTGAGCCAGGGTACATGTGTGCTCATTTATTTTTATTTATTTTTTATCCTCACCCAAGGACATTTTTCCATTTTCTATTCAGGTAGAGCGGGAGGGAGAGCGAGGAAGAGAGAGAGAGAGAAACATCGACGTGACAGGGACACATCGAGTGGCTGCCACCTGCATGACCCATCCAGGGCAGGGGAAAAACTGCAACTGAAGTACATGCCCTTAGCGGGAACCGAACCTGGGTGTCTCTGGACCGCAGGCCAACACTCTAATCATTGAGCCAAACCGGCCAGGGCACATTTGTTCTCATTTAAAAGCTGCTCTCCAGCCCAGCCACACAGTGTGGTTCAGTGGTTGAGCATCAACCTATGCACCAAGAGGTCGATGGTTCAATTCCAGGTCAGGACACATGCCCAGGTTGTGGGCCTGATCCCCAATGGAGGGCATGCAGGAGGTGGCCAATTGATGTTCTCTCTCATCAGTGTTTCTATCTCTCTCCCTCTCCTTTACTCTCTAAAAATCAATAAAGAAAAAAAAAAAAAAAGCTGCTCTCCACATGAGGATGGCAGTTCCCTGAGGACAGGGCCCAGTACAATAGTAATGAGAGTGCAGAACTCTGCCTCCCACACAGTGGGTGTACACTACGTGTTTGCTGCCTGGCCATGCTCTCTAGTCAGCCCTGAAGGGTGTGGCCTAACCCCAGTTGGTTTCCATCTGCTGGGTGGGGACAGGGGACAGCTGGAATGTCACTGTCTCCTTTTTCTCAAACTCCTGTCATGGTGCTTCTGGGTCTCCAGGGAACCAAGCCCAGCCATCTGCCAGGCTGGGGAAGACACTCCACCTTCCCTGACAGCTTGGAACAAGGTTATGAACCAATTGCCTCACCTCCCTCACCACCTGTCCCAGAGCCAAGAGGGAGGTGAGAAGGGGGGAAGCAGGGCCAGAATAGGGTCCTGGGTCTACACAGCCCCTTCTGGCACTTCAATCTTTACACTTCCTCCCAGAGGACTTAAGGGGACCTGAAGTACCCCCCAAACAGGGTAGAGAATGGTTCCCAGGCTGGAGGGAGCCCCCTTTTCCTGTCTCCAGAATGGGCTTTCCTCCCAGCCGCAAAACAACTGTGTCTAATTAAAGGGTGAGAAAAATGCAAATTCAGCATTTGCCAAGAACACATCAGCTGCTAAACAGCACCTCAGCACTGGCGCGTGCGAGAGGCAGGAGCTCTGATGCTGGAGCCCTGCAGGCCTCAGGTCATGATCCCCAACATTTCCTACTGACCCCATAAGCTGCTTGGGGTGCTGGGAGGGCTTTGGAGGCAAGAGCCCAGGAGCACCCCCAGAAGAATCCCAGGACTTTGGTAGGGGAGAGCAGCTGGGTAGGAGCATTTTCCACAAGCCTCCTCGACCAAGGGCAGGGACCCCTCCCCCAAGCAAGCCCCCAGTCTCTAGGTAATACCCTTTCCCCAGCTGCTGGATGGGGTGTGTGCTCAAGGGCCACAGCCACCTGGATGGCCTGCCTGAAACCTCCAGGGCCCCTTTATACAGAAGGCAGCGATGCTGGCCTTCCAAGTAGACACGGGCCTTGAATTTCCTCAGATAGCCCTGGGGGCACCAGTGCCCACCTACCCAGAGGCACAGGATAGAGCCCCAGGGTTGTGCTGTTCCCAGGTATAGGGGTACCATCTCTGCTTTGGTCAGATGCAGCCACCATCTGTCTCCAGGACCCGTGGGGTATCAGGAGGCAGGCAGCTTGATGTTTAAGGCATCCCACCTCAACCACCCTGACCCTGGGAGCCAGGGTTCCATCCAGGAGCTCCAACTCATGTCCATGCCAAGGAATAATGGAGAACCAGAAGTCAGGAGTGTTGTGAGAACTCAATGGGCTGGTGTGGGGGCCCAGGACATTAACCTCCACTCTTACCCGAAAGTCAATGCCCACGGTGGAGATGAAGGTCCCTGCCAGGAAAGCCCCATCCTTGAAACGCACAAGTAGGCAGGTCTTCCCCACGCCTGAGTCCCCCACCAGCATGACCTGAGGTGAGCAGGAGGGGCAGAGATGTTAGGGGCAGAGGGAACCAGGGTGCTGGCCCACTCAAAGAGGTGTCTGGTCTTTCCTGAGCTGGCCTATTCAGAGAGGGCTGAGGGTGAGGGGCAGGAATGGAGGGAGGTATCCCAGGCCTACAGGTGGATCCCCAGGACTTGGGTTCAGGACTGGGGAAAACACAGCAGCTTTGGTCCCAGCTGCAGCTTCTAACTCAAGAAAGAGGCCCATCTCTCCGGGCCCTGCCCCCCCCCCCCCAAAAAAGAAAGAAAGAGGCCCATCTCAATCAGTGGGAAATTGGGGGCAGCTGCCTCCATCCAGAGCCCTACCTAACCCCCATCTCCAGGCCCTGGACACCATACTTGATCTAGAAGGGGAGCATCTGGGACTAGGTGAGGAGCAGAGCCTGGGGATTGGTGGTTAGGGACCTCCTAGGAGGCCTGTGGGGGCCTTTGTGCCAGAGTGCTTCTAATCTCGTCCAGACTAAGGAGGAATGTGCCACATGAGGGTCAGATCTTGGCAGGAGGAGGGGCCCAAGCCAGGTCTGTGGGCAAGGAGGGGCAATCAGGCCTAATCTCTCCTCCATCCCTCCCGCACCGCTCCCCCAACCTGCTGCCAAAGACCCCGAAATTTAACCCCCTGTAAATCCCCCACAAATTCACAAGCTTCTGCCTTGGCCTGGAGAAAGCTCCGGTGCTCTACACCCACGGGCAAACCTCTTCTTACTTTCCCTGCCCTCTAAAAAGGAGGAGTCACGGACCCTGTGGGTGAGGGAAAGCAGCATATGGTAAATGATGAGATTGGGGCCCAGGAGGGGGCGGAGGCATTGGGGAGCGGGGAGAGAGCACCTGCCTCTGACTTTCGCGGGACCCCTTGTCCTGCCCTGCCATCTGGGGGTGGGCTAGGGGGCAGGCCTGTTGGGTATCCCGAACCCAGGTCTGACAGCTGTGTATGTGCGTGCGCGATGCGCCGTGCCAGCTGCTCCAGCCAGCTCCGCGCCGAGGTTCGCAGGACCCTGCACCCCTGCCCCGGAATCCCTCTGGAATCGGCTCTTGCCAGACGCCACCTGCTGCACTCGCATGGGTGGCGGGGGTGCCCGGCTCACCTTGAAGGCGACGTCGTAGAAATCACCACCACCGCCAAGCGAGGGCCTGCCAGGCTGCGGGGGCCCATTGTGCGGCGCCTCGGAGCCGGGGCGCGCAGTCCTGGGGCGCCCCGCCCGGGGCCCGTTGGCGGCGGGCAGCACTGAGGCAGAGGGAGCGCTGGTCCCCTTGCTCTTGGGAATCTTCTTCCTGGACATGGCGGGCGGGTGAGCACTCAGTGCTCTCCCACTGCAGTCCCAACACACGCACACTCGGCCGCTCGGCTCTCTGCTACCACGGAGCTCGACCCGGACCCGAACCCGTCCCGCAGCGGCGGCCCGGGCATCCTGGGCACTGGGCTCTCCACAGCCCCACCCCCGCCGCCCCACAGCCCTGCAGCCATTCAGCCCCGGTCTCCCTCCCCTGCCACCAATGGCTGCGCTGAGGCGGGGCCACGCAAATGAGCCAGCTGCCCCGGAGGCGGGGTCTTGAGCACCCAGCGCAGCCCGAGGTGATTCTGTCGGTGCGCCTCTTCCTGGTGGGCGCAGCTCCGTGGCCGCCGCCTGGCCTGGGCGGAGGTGTGGAGCGGGGTGGCCGGGGTGAGGGAGCACTCGGAATCCTGTCGCTCCTCTGCGCGCTGTGCGCCACTACTCCCCGCGCTGCTTCTTGCCCTGTGACCCCCCATCTCCAGGCCTGGGACAAGGGGAGTGCTCTGAGGTAGGGGGGCTGAGGCAATGGGCCTGCATGGGGGTTGGGCATCCTGGGATTTCGTCTCTTCTCAGTTAGAGATCCCACCTGGCGTGTTGCAGGGCCATCTCCTCCGGTGCGGGAGAGTCCAGGAAGCTCCAACACTCGGTCTTGGCAAACAAGCACAGGTGTACTAAGGGCTGGGGCTCAGCTGACAGCTGAGTATCAGGCAGAATTTAGCAGGCACTGCTGAGGTCAGGATTGAACTGTCAGCGGCCCTCCCCCTCAGCTCCTGTCCCCTGGGCTGAAGTCGTGGGATCCTTGGCGAAACGGAAGTCAGTGTCACAGCCAGCAGCAGGCCATCTACTCTCAAGGATCTGGTTGATGAAGGGGCTGGAAGGCCCCTCCCCCAGTCAGTGGCTGACCCTTGGACTTTCAGCACCAGGGTCTGGCCCCAAGCAAATCAACTGCTGATTATCAAAATCCCACACTGGTCCCTGGCAGACCCCTCTCCAGGGCCTGACACCTCCTCCCCATTTGGGCTGCCTGGAGCTCTGTCCCAGGACCCCCACTTAAGATACTCTGAGTTTTGAGAACTAGGTGGAAATGGTAATGAAATCCTGGAAGTGGTAAACCAAGATGCCCCTTGCCCAGGGTTTGGGGGTAGTAGGTGCAGACAGAAGGGCAGTACCTCCGGGATCAGTCTCTCTTTCATACCCTTCTGGGAACTGGAAGAATAATCTTGCTGTCCCTGCTCCCCCTCCCCTAGATGTGACAGCTATCACTGGAACCCTGGGCCCTTCAGAGGCCTGAGCCTTGTCAGTTGGCAGTGCCCAGAGTTCAAATAATTATACTGGGCAGACGTTGCTCACAGATGGAGGGATGCTGCCCAGCAGAGCAGTTCCTCGAGAGGACTTGGCAGGGACCTTCATGGGAAAGGCTGTGAAAAACTGCCCTTCACTAAGCATCATGATGTGCCAGGCACATGTCCTTTTCAAAACTTTCCCATGAGGTGGGCTCAGTATTCAGATGGGAAAACTCAGGCCCGGGGAAGGGAAGGGAGCTGTCCAAAGTCACCAAGCAAGGAAGTGACAGAGCCAGGATTTGCACTTGGGAACTCTGGCTCCAGAGAGCATAAACTGTCACATGGCAGGGTGGACCCAGGGGACCCCTGAGACCCATCCCTCAGGACCCTGTCATAGCTGGGGTACAAACCTGAGGAAGCCCCTGGCCTCCTTTCCTGTCTCATTCTTCTGGCCCCTCACTTTTTCCAGGCCAATGAATGACCTGATGTGAGGGTAGTGGGACCTGGGGTGGGGTTGTTGGGCTCCCACTGCTGTGTCCCTGGGGATTTCAGTTGTTCCACCCCTAGGGGCCCAACTTCAGGGTGGCTGGCCCAGGATCTCAGTTTGCCAATGCCTACTGGCCACAGGGTCCCAGGCAGTGGGCTCCCTACGTCCTTCTGCCGGCCACTGCTCAGAGCATCCCCAGGGCATGGAGCCATATGGGGTTTGGGTGACCTAGGGGTGGGGGCTGCAGGTGGGACAGCCTGAGTTGAGGGAAGGGGGAGCTAGTGCTGATGGGGTAACCAAGAAGAGAGGAGGTAGGCATACTAGAGAGGGTGAAAAGCAAGGAGGGGAGGAAAGTTGAGAGCAGCAGAGCAGAAAGGCTTGACCTTGCAACCTTTAAAATTAGGAGAATATATGTAAAACTCCAGGTCTCTGGTTTCTCTTGAAAAGAGGGAGTTCTGGGCTCCTACATTATAGCCCTCCCTCCCCACCCCCTCTTTTTTAAATCCTCACTCAAGGACATGCTTAGAGGAAGGGGGGGGGGAGGGAGAGAGAGAGAGAGAAACATTGACATGAGAGAGAAACATTGATCTGTTGCCTCCCGTATGCACTTGTATGTGCCTGAATGCTCCTATATGCTCCCCGACTGGGTATCAAACCTATAACCCAGGTATGTGCCCTGACCAGGAATTGAACTGGCAACCTTTCGTGCATGGGACAATGCTCAACCAATTTGAGCCACTCTGGCCAGGCCCCCTTTGCCTCTCTTGCCTTCGAGTAGTCCTTCTAATCTTTGATCATTATGTCTCTTGGTTTCTCTGTCATCTGTATCACCCGCTGGAATGTAAGATGTCTGGGCACAGCAAGTCTCTTCTCTTGGTCACTGCCATATCCCTACCAGCTGGCTCTGGGCCTCAATAAGCAGTTATTAAATTGGTGAAAGAAATATGAGTTTAAAACATGGCTCCCACTTCGGGAGGACACATCATTGCTAATAAGGATTTAAGGCAGAATGTGCTTCAATGTACAATGATAGACTAGTGTGATCAATTAGTAAGAACAGGCCTTGTGGAGGAGGGGCATTTTCACTGGGCTTTGAAGGCTAAGCAGGAGTTCAACAGAACAGGAGACAGAGAAACTTGCTAGGTGGAGGGATCAAATATGTGTAGGCTCAGATTGCCAGTAGGTGATCACTTTGAGCAGAAGAGGCCATAGTGTGGTCTAGTTGGTTAGAGGAAATGACAGATAATCCAACTGGGAACATAGGACGGACAGAGACTAGATTATAAGGCAAATGTAAATGTTTTGCCATGGAGCTTGGAAATTGTTATGGGAGCAATAGGGAGCCACGCGTGGTTTCTGAGCAGAGCAACAGAGAGAGGACACTGCTACAGGAAACTAAAGAGCAGCAGAAAGGGAATGGATGGTGCAGCCTGTGGACAGGGAGGTAAGTTTGAGGGGGATTGCAGTAACCCAAGGGGAGGTAATTGGGACAGAGGGAACCTCCAGGAGAGACAGAATCTGCAGGCCTCAGGTGAGGCAAAGAAGAGTCAGAGCCCGTAGGGCAGAGACAATGGAGTGCTGAGATGGATCAGTGATGGCAAATTCCCTGCTACTCCTCTCAGTCAGAAGGGAGGGTCTATGTTCCCAACTCTTGGGTCTGGGCAGGAGCTGTGATTGCTTTGCCGGCAGAAGTGACCCTGTGTCGATTTGTGGACTAAGAACTTACATACTGGCAGCTCCTTCCTGTTTCCTAGAACACTCATTCTTAGAACTCAGCTGCCATACTATGAGAAAGTCCAAGTGGCCTCTTTGAGAAACCCACACAGAGAGGAACCCACTTGCCAGCCATTTGAGTGAAGTAGTCATGTTGGCAGTGGATACTCTGGCCCTGGCAGAGTTATGCCATTCTACTGAGCCCTGTCCAAAATGGAGACTCGTGAGCATTTGGGGGGTGTTTGTTATACAGCTATAGAAAATGAGAACAGCCCTGGCCAGTTTGGCTCAGCGGTTAGAGCGTTGGCCTGCGGTCCGGAGAGACCCGGGTTTGGTTCCTGCTAAGGGCACGTACTTCGGTTGCAGTTTGTCCCCAGCCCTGGTTGGTCGTGCGGGTGGCAGCCACTCGATGTGTCCCTTCACGTCGATGTTTCTCTCTCTCTCTCCCTTCCTCTCTCTCCCTCCCACTCTATCTGTACAAAAAATGGAAAAATATCCTCGGGTGAGGATTAAAAAAAAAAAAAAGAAAAGAAAATGAGAACAGGCTGCCAGCCAGGGGAAGGAAAAGGGCCCATTTGGTGGAAAAGGACAGAGGGCAGACTTGGCTGGATCTGGGGATGCCCAGAATCTCAGGATCTTCAGACCCCTGCAGGACAGGTCAGGTTCCTGTGGCAGGGCATGGAATTGTGAGCCGTGGGTGGTGAGGACCATGTCCCACTGGGGAGGAGTGTCTACAGCCCTCGACCCTACTAGCACAGGGCTGGCTCTGCTGAGCAGGGGAGGGTCTACATGTGTCCATGACCCAGCAAAGGGATGGAGCAACCTCAGCCTCCCTGAGGCCTTACCCCTGGACTCTTAGCCACAGTACCCTCTGGCCCTGATTTCTGGTCCCCTCATGCCTGGGGCCTTTGGCTCCTGCACTCTATCCTTTGACTTGCCATCCTGGGTGTCTGACCCCCTTGTCCTGGAGTGATATGTGCCATGAGTCCCAGATACAACTACTCTCTAGGACCTGTGGTCTAGAGCAGTCTCTCTCTGTACTCCTATTTTCCAAGCCTTCTAGCTTCACATTTCATTCACCTACAGAGCACGGCCCTCAAGCCAGGCAGGCTCAGGAAGGAATGAGAGTCCTCTTTGACCCTCCAGGCTCTGCTTAGAACCCACTCTTCCAAGTAGCTTCTCTGGGTCATCCCACCCCCACTTCTTGCTCTGTGGACGCTCAGATTTGCTGTCCAGTGGTCCCCCAGGGGAATGTGAACCTGCCTCTGCACCAGCCTGTGAGCTTCCTCAGGACAATGGCCATCCTGCCTGCTCCTGCCCTCACCAAGTACTGAATGGAGAGCTGGGACTAAACAGGACAGAGCTAGGCTGGACTTCAGGAGCTCTTTAGCAAGGGGGACATGGCAAAGCCCCCAAAGTTTGTGCCACCAGAGCACCTTCCAAGAAGTCAGGCCTATGGAATTCAGCTGTCTGCAATCTTTGGAAAAGGAACCCTGGCTGGGAATGGTGCCAGAAGGTAGAGGCTCTGGCTGGGTTCCTGGCTTGCTGTGTGACTCTGGGCATGTGGCATCCCCTCTCTGAGCCTGTTTCCCTTTCTATGAAATGAGGGGGTGGAAGGAGCTGATCTCTGAGGTTCCTTCCAGTTCAAACACCTTATGGTGTATGAAATCCACAAGAACGTTGCCATGGAGACATCAGAGAGAAACTGCAGCAGCCTAAATGTGACTTGTACCCCAAAGAGAGAAGAACCCAGTTACCCCAGAAGCAACTGGTGTCAGAGGTGCACTCCCCTACAGCCCTCAATGCCCAGGTACAGCCCACTCACCTTTGTGGCATGGAGGCCCTGCCTGGTAGGTGGTAAGATGCAAGTGTCTATCCCTGCCTGAAGGGGGAAAGGGCTGTTCCATGGAGGGCTAGAGCAGAGGGCCATCACTCTGCTATCACTCCTCACAGCAGCTCAGGTCCTCACACATGAGTACTCCTGGCAGTCTCAGGATGCAAAATGTGCCAACTGCAGAATGGAAGGTAAGGAGGAGGCCTGGTTCTGATCCAGACCCTGCACTGAGGTCCTGTGTGGGTGAGACCTCTGGGCTTGGGTAATATAGAACATCCCCAGATGCCTCATGGCCCAGACACTCCAGGAAGTCTCTGAGTGCCATGCCTGGTCTTGTGGTGGTGGTGGTGGTGGTGGGGATAGGTGTAGTGTAAAGGAATAAAATGGATCACTGTGTAGCCATGACAACCACTAAAGTCTGAGCACTGGCTGCTCTGGGTTGGGCCAACTACTTCACTTGCATTGTCTTTTCTTTTTTAAATATTTTTTATTGATCTTTTTTTTAAGAGAGAGGAAGGGAAAGAGAGATAGAAACATGGATGTGAGAGAGACACTTCGATTGGCTGCTTCCTGCACGCCCCTCACTGGGGAATGTGCCCACAAACGGGCATGTACCCTGACCAGGAGTTGAACCTAGACCTCTCATCCAGTGGACGAAGCTCAATCCACTGAGCCACACTGGCCGGGAAAGCTTTGTATTTTTGTTGTTGTTGTTATTGTTTGTTAATCCTCACCCAAGGATATTTTTTTCCATTGTTGTTTTTTTTTTAAGATAGAGTGGAAGGGAGGGAGGGAGGGGGAGAGAGAGAGAGAAACATCAATGTGAGAGAGACACATTGATTGGTTGCCTCCTACATGTACCCTGACTGGGCTGGGGATTGAACCTGCAACCCAAGTACATGCCCTTGACCTGGAATCAAACCGGGACCCTTCGGTTCACTGCCGATGCTCTAACTGCTAGCCAGGGCTCTTTTTCTTTTTATTAATTTGAGAGAGAGAGAGAGAGAGAGAGAGAGAGAGAGAAGTATCGATTTATTGTTCCACTTATTTATACATTCATTGGTTGATTCTTGTATGTGCCCTCACTGGGGATGGAACCTGCAACCTTGACATATCAGGACAATGCTCTAACCAACTGAGCTACCTGACCAGGGCTTTTTTTCCTTAATGATAAGAATAATATATGATGTTTGCTATCATGTCAACAACTAAAAGGTAAAGGCAAGAATAAAAGTGCTTCTCAAAATAAAAGTTCTTGCCCTGGCCAGTTTGGCTCAGCAGTTAAAGCGTCGGCCCATGGATCAGAGAGACCTGGGTTTGGTTCCCACTAAGGGCACGTACCTCGGTTGCAGTTTGTCCCAGGCTCTGGTTGGGGTTGTGTGGCTGGCAACCAGTCGATGTGTCTCTCTCACATTGATGTTTCTGTCTCTCTCTTCCTCCCTCTCTCTCTCCTGCTCTATCTGAAGATGAATCCAAAAAATGTCCTCGGGTGAGGATTAAAAAAAAAAAAGTTCTCGCCCAGCTGGTGTGGCACAATGAATTGAGCATCGTCCCATGGACTGAGAGGCCCCTCCCTGTTCGATTCCTGGTCAGGGCACATGCCTAGGTTGTGGGCTTGATCCCCAGTAGGGGGTGTGCAGGAGGCAGCCGACTGATGTTTCTTTCTTTTTTATATATATTTTTAATTAATTTATTTTATTATAGGTGTTTCTGTTTTTTCCCCCACTGATTCCTCCTTCCCCCTCCCTCCCCGCCCGGTCCCCAACTTTGTTGTCTATGTCCATTGCTCATGCATACATGCATATAAGTTCTGTGGTTTATCTCTCCACCACCACCCCCTCTTCTGTGGATTGTCAGTCTGTACCCCACTTCCACGTCTCTGGGACTACCCCATTCCTCAGACTTTTATGTTCATTATATTCCACAAATAAGTGAGATCATATGATACTTATCTTTCTCTGTTTGGCTTGTTTCACCTAGGATAATACTTTCCAGGTCCCTCCATGTTGTCTCAAAGGATAAGAGATCTTTCTTTCTTACAACTGCATAGTACTCCATTGTGTATATGTACCACAGCTTTTTTATCCATTCGTCTACTGATGGACACTTGGGCTGTTTCCAGATCTTAGCTATTGTAAATAGTGCTACTACAAACATGGGGGTACATATATTCTTTCAGGCTTCTTAGGGTATATTCCTAGAAGTGGGATCACTGGGTCAAATGGCAGTTCAATGTTTAATTTTTTGAGGTAACACCATATTGTTTTCCATAGTGGCTGCACCAGTCTGCATTCCCACCAGCAGTGTACTAGAGTCCCCTTTTCTCCACACCCTCGCCAACACTTGTTGTTTGATGATTTGTTGATGGTGGCCATTCTGACAAGTGTGAAGTGATACCTCACTGTTGTTTTAATTTGCCTCTCTCTGATGATTAGTAAAAATCTGGAACACTTCACGAATTTGCATGTCATCCTTGCACAGGGGCCATGCTAATCTTCTCTGTATCGTTCCAATTTTAGTATATGTGCTGCTGAAGTGAGCACTGATGTTTCTTTCTTACGTCAATGTTTCTACTCTTTCTCCCTTCCTCTCTCTCTCTAAAAAATCAATTAAAAAAAAAAGTTCTTGTCTTCCCCAGATCCTATCCTTCAGCAGTAACCACTACTAGATGTGGTAATGGCACCTGTACCAGTTTCCTATTGTTGCTGTAACAAACTTCCACAAATTGTGGCACAAAACAACTCAAATTTATTATCCTACACTCAGGAGGCCAAGAGTGTGAAATGCGTCTTATGGGGCTGAAGTCAAAGTGTCAGCAAGGCTGATGACTTCTGGGGGCTCCAGGGGCAAATCCTTGTGTCTTCAGCTTCTGGTGGCTTCCAGCTTTCTTTGGCTTGTGGCCACATCACTCCAATTTCCATTTCCATAGTCACCTGGCCTTCTCTTCTTTACTGTCAAATCTCCCTTTAATAAAGACACTTGTGATTACATTCAGGGCCCACCTGTGTTACCAGTTGGGCCTGGAATGGGTCTGCCTCAGGTCTGCTGGTAGTGTGTGGGTTCTTGACTTCATGAAGGAAAGATTTCACAATATGACTCCAGGTGATGTTGAGTGTATGTTTATTAAAGCTGGGGACAATGAAACAAAGGGAGGGCTTAAAGCAGAAGAAGCAATAGGAGAGAGACTAGGCCAGGTTGCTTTGGCTCACTGAGAAATAAAAATCACAGTGACAGAAGTGAGCAGACTGGGAAATCAGAAAAAAAAGGGGACCCTGGAGACAGGTTCAGGAGGTAAGCCTGGCAATGCCTGCTGTTCCCCTGGTTACAAGTCTCATGGGGACCCTTGGAGAAAGAACAGAGGCTCTGGCCGGTTTGGCTTAGCAGTTAGAGCTTCATCCCTCGGACCAAAGAGTTGCCGGTTTGATTCCAGTCAAGGGCACATACTTTGGTTGTGGTTCAGTCCCTGGCCCTGGTCAGGGTCCTGTGTCAGGCAACCAATTGATGTGTCTCTCTCACATCAATGTTTCTCTCTTTCTCCGCCTCCCACTCTATCTGAAAATATATGGAAAAATATCATCAGGTAAGGATTTTAAAAAAAGAAAATAAAACCGAGATGCAAGGCATGGGCATGCTCTAGTGAGAGTTCTCAGTGGCTCCTTCGTCTTGAGGCTTTTTATTTTTCTTTGGCCAGGGAAATCCTAGGGAAGGTCTCAGGGGAGGGTCTTAATAGAATATTCCTTAGCTTTTCAGATGTGTCCTTCAATATGTTGATTCATCAAAATGTGTGTATAAAGGGGTCAGGGGTTATTTTCTGGTTAGCTTCTTTCTTTCTTTCCTATGAAGGGAGGGAGGGGGAGAGAGAGAGAGAGAGAGAGAAAGATATTGATGTGAAAGGGACACACTGATTGATTGCCTCCCACATGACCTGGACAGGAGCTGGGGGGATCGACCCTGAAACCCAGATACCAGCCCTTGACCAGAATTGAACGTGAGACCTTTCAGCCCTTGGGCTGACGCTCTGACCACTGAGCCAAACTGGCCAGGGCCTTTCTTTCCTCTTTCCTTCCTTTCTCCTCACCCAAGGATATGTTTTTATTGATTTTCAGGGAGAGAGGAAAGGAGAGGGGAGTGGGGGAGAGAGAGAGAGAGAGAGAGAGAGAGAGAGAGAGAGAGAGAGAGAAATATCGATGTGAGAGAAAAACATAACTCAGTTGCTTCTCATACACACCCAACTAGGGATCGAACCTGCAACCTGGGTATGTGCCCGGACCTGGAACTGGACCTGAAACCTTGGTATATTAGGATGATGTTCCAACCAACTGAGTATCTGGCCAGGGCCAAATCTTTGTTGTTAATCTTAATATTCTACACTTTATTTTTACCTCTCTTTCAGTCACATTTGCCAGCAGGTTTTTGTTGTTGTTGTTTTGTTTTTTTTTTTTTTTTTTTTTTTTTAAATATAGAATGGGAGGGAGAGAGAGGAAGGGAGAGAGAGTGAGAAACATCGACGTGAAGGGACACATCGAGTGGCTGCCACCCGCACGACCAACCAGGGCCGGGGACAAACTGCAACCAAGGTACATGCCCTTAGCGGGAACCGAACCCGGGTCTCTCCAGACCGCAGGCCGACGCTCTAACCGCTGAGCCAAACCAGCCAGGGCTTGTTGTTGTTGTTTTTAATGCTCACCTGAGGATATTTTTCCACTGAGTTTTACACAGGAAGGGGTAAGGATAGAGAGAGAGAAACATTGATGTGAGAAAGACTTATCGACTGGTTGCCTCCTTCATGACCCTGACCGGGGCCAGGGATTGAACCTGCAACCCAGGTACTTGCCTTTAACCGGGAATCAAACCAGTGACCCTTCAGTCCGCAGGCCTACATTCTAACCTCTGACCCAAACCGGCCAGGGCTTGCCAGCAGGTTTTTAAAAAACATCTTAATAGCTCTTGCCGGGCCTATGTGGCTCAGTGGATTGAGCATCACCCCACGGACTGAGAGGTCCTGGTTCGATTCCTGGTCAGGGCACATGCCTGGGTTGTGGGCTCGATCCCTAGTAGGGGGCGTGCAGGAGGCAGCTGACTGATGTTTCTGTCTCTCTCTAAAAAGTTAATAAAAACATATTTTAAAAAACAGCTCTTGATTTTATTAATCAATTCTACCCTTTCTTTTAAAGTGAATAATTAGTTTTCTCATTTCCTTCCTTCTACTTTGGTTAGGTTTATTTTAGAGTTGATTATCGAGAATGTTGACATGAACTTAGTTTATATACTGGTTTGATTTTTCATGCTTAATAACAAAAAAGTGATGTTATCCATTTCTTTCCATGTATAACTTTGCCTCCCACAGATTTAATAAAAGGTTTGCTCATTACTACTTATTTCTATATCATCTGATTTTAATTTTGATATTTTCACCCAAGAGTTATTTATTTATTTATTTTTCATGAAAAATCAACTCCATCTGTGTATTTAAAAAATTTTTTTTCTTTATTGATTTTTAGAGAGAGTGGAAAGGAGAGAGAGAGAGATAGAAACATCGACTGGCCACCTCCTACATGCCCTGAACTGGGGATTGGGCCCACAACTTGCGCACGTGCCCCAACCATGAATTGAATGGGCAACCTTTTGGTGCGTGAGTTGATGCTCAACCACTGAGCCACACAGGCCAGGCTATGTATTTTTTTTTTTTATATCAAATAACATTCCAAGAATTCAAGTGCTGAAAGAACTCAAGCATTTCATTTTTATTTATTTTATTTATTTATTTATTTATTTATTTATTTTATCCTCACCCGAGGACATTTTTCCATTTTTTGTTCAGGTAGAGTGGGAGGGAGAGAGAGGAACAGAGAGAGAGAGAGAAACATCAATGCGAAAGGAACACATCGAGTGGCTGCCACCCACACGACCAACCAGAGCCAGGGACAAACCGCAACTGAGGTACACACCCTTAGCGGGAACCGAACCCGGTTCTCTCAGGACCGCAGGCTGGTGCTCTAACCGCTGAGCCAAACCGGCCAGGGCCATTTTTATTTTTTTTTTAATTAATTTTTTTATCCTCACCCAAGGACATTTTTCCATTTTTTGTTCGGATAGAGCCAGAGGGAGAGAGAGGAAGAGAGAGAGAGAAACATCGACGTGAAAGGGACACATCGAGTGGCTGCCACCCGCACAGTCAACCAGGGCTGGGAACAAACTGCAACGGAGGTACATGCCCTTAGCGGGAACTGAACCCGGGTCTCTCTGGACCGCAGGTTGGCGCTCTAACCACTGAACCAAACCGGCTAGGGCTAGCATTCCATTTTTAAATAGTCACATTTATACATATATATAAAGGAAACTCAAAGGAAAATATTCTTTCAATAAAATGCATCCAAATATATCCTCCAATGTGAATATTCTTGTGTACTCTGATTCTATCATCTGACTTATCTAATATAAACTTATCTCCCTGAAAAATTTAAGTACACACTGTGGTTGATTAAGCTGATTCATACTTAGGTATGAATGACTGAAAGATCTTTAACTCTCCCAGAAGCTGCTGCGGTTTTGTTTTTAAAAAATATTTTTTTCCTCTATTGATTTTAGAGAGAGATAGAAACATTGATGAGAGACAACATAGATTGGCCACCTCCTGCATGCTCCCCATTGGGGATTAGGCCCACAACCTGGGCATGTGTCTTGCTCAGGAATCAAACCAGTGACCTCTTGGTGCATGGGTCGATGCTCACCACTGAGCCACACCAGTGGGACTACTGCAGTTTTTAAAAATTAATTACTTTTTATTAATTATTTTCTGTTACACGTTTCTCCTTTTGTCCCCCTTGATACCCTCCTCCCAATCCCACCCCCTACCCCCACACTGTTGTCTATGTCCATTGGTTGTGCATATATGTTCTTTGGTTTATCTCTTCTCTCCCCCCACCCTTCTCTTCTGAGGTTTGTCGGTCTGTACCCTACTTCTATGTCTCTGGGTCTGTTTTGTTCATCAGCTTATTTTGTTTGTTATATTCCACAAATAAATGAGATCATGTGATATTTGTCTTTCTCTGATTGGCTTATTTCACTTAGCATAATACTCCCCAGGTCCCTCCATGTCCTTTCAAAGGATAAGTGATCCTTCTTACGGCTGCATAGTATTCCATTGTGTATAAGTACCACAGCTTTTTTATCTACTCATCTATTGATGGACACTTGGGCTGTTTCCAGATTTCAGCAATTATAAATAGTGCTGCTATGAACTTAGAGGTACATATATTTTTTCTCACTGGTGTTTGCCCAAGAGTTATTTAAAAGAGGGTATTTTAATTGCCATGTGGTTAGATTGTTACAAAGTAGCTATATCGAGGCATCATTTATGTACAATAACATGTTAAAATATACAATTTGGTGAGTTTTGACAAGTATATAGTCATTTAAACATTACCATACTAATTATATAAAACATTTTTATCAACCCCAAAATTCCCTCCTGTCACTTTGCAGTAATTTCCTTCCCTTATCTCTAGTCCCTGGCTACCTGCTTTTTTTTTTGTCTTTGTCACTATAAGTGTTTAGATATTTAAGAAACAGTTTTACTGAAATCTGATTGACATTCAATAAATGCACATATTTAAAGTGTACAATATAAGGTTTGACATATGTATATACCCATGAAACCATCATTGTAAACAAGATAATGATTGTCAGGATATCCAGCCTTGTCCAAGTTCCTCTACCACAGCTTTCTACTCTGGTGGGCATCCCTGGCCTAGAACTGTGGCCCAGCTGTGGGCAGGACTCAACATGGAGTACTGTTCATGGATGAATGGCGCAAGAGCACCTCTAGGGGGCGGTGTTGCCTAAGGCCACTTTCTTGCCTAATCATTTCTCCCGATCTTGTCAACATATTATTACATAAAATAGAACTTGTTAACTATGCTGTTCAGTCCTCTATATCAGTGATTTTCAACAGTGTGCAGCAAAAATTTTTATTGATTTATTTTTATTAATTTATTTTTGTTACAGATATTTCTTCCCTCCACCCCCACCCTCCTCCAGATACCGCCCCCCACAGCAAGACTTTTTTTTAAATCCTCATCCAAGGACATTTTTTCCATATTTTGTTCAGATAGAGTGGGAGGGGGAGAGAGAGAGAGAAACATCGACGTGAAAGGGACACACTGAGTAGTTGCCACCCGCACGACCCAACGAGGGCCAGGACAAACTGCAACCGAGGTACGTGCTATTAGTGGGAACCAAACCCCGGTCTCTCTGGACTGACAGCAGGCCGACGCTCTAACCGCTGAGCCAAACTGGCCAGGGCCACAGCAAGAATTTTTAAAATATGTAATAATTGACTATTTAGTCAGAGTCACTGACTCTTTCTCTTTGGATAGTCAAATAAAAAAATGACAACAGCCAACACAATAGCTTTCCAGTGTGAGTGAATAAAAATCATATTTTTTTCTTTTTGGCCAAATCGACAATAAAATAATATTTTTTTTTTTTGGTGTGCCACAGAATTTTAGTAATTAGCTTACATGTGCCATGAGATGAAAAAGGTTGAAAATCCCTGCTCTATATCTGCACTGACTTTAAAAATTGCTTAAGCCCTGACTGGGTAGGTCAGTTGGTTAGATCCTTGTCACCATATGCCAAGGTTGTGGGTTCAATCCCCAGTCAGGGCACATAAAAGAATCAATTAATGAATACATAAATAAGTGGAACAGCAAATTGATGTGTATGTGTGTGTGTGTGTGTGTGTGTGTATCTCCCCCTTCCTCTCTCTCTAAAATCAATAAAATAATTTTTAAAATTGCTTTATTTTTACAATTCAAAGGAAGCTGCAATAAAGTCTCCCATAATGATTTTGAGAATTTTTTTTCTTTTTTTTAACCTCACCAGAGGACATTCTTGAATTTATCTTTAGATAGAGCAGGAGGGAGAGAGGAAGGAAGAGAGGGAGAAAAATATTGATGCAAGAGAGACACATTGACTGGTTGTCACCCACACATCCCCAACCAGGGCTGGGGACAAACTGCAGCCGAGGTATGTGCCCTTAGCAGGAACCAAACCTGGGCCTCTCTGGTCCGCGGGCTGATGCTCTAACTGCTGAGCCAAATGAGCCAGGGCTGATTTTGTGAATTTCTAATAGTTTAGCTCTCTGTGTTGATATTCTATTTTTATTGATTTTTTTGATTTTTAGAGAAAGAGGAAGGGAGAGAAAGAGAAAAACGTGAATCAGTTGCCTCCTGCACCCCCCCCCCCCCCCCCCCCGGGATCAAGCCCAAAACCAGACAAGTGCCCTGACTGGGAATTGAACTGGTGACCTTTCAGTGCCGAATGGGACATCAGTCTTTGGTTGGACCAGGACTGCCCAGTGTCTAATCTCAGCAGCATTTAGAACCTAAAACAGTCATTGTTTTTTGGAGGGGCTTATTTATTTATATTGAATTTATTGTGTTGACATTAGTTAATAAAATTATATAGGTTTCAGTTGCAAAATTATTTCTTAAAAATCCTCACCCGAGGATCTTTTTCCATTCATCTTCAGATAGAGTGGGAGGGAGAGAGAGAGAGAGAAACATCAATGTGAAAGAGACATATCAGTTAGCTGCCTCCATCTGGCCAGAGTGGTTCAGTGGTTCAGCGGTTCAGCATCAACCCATGCACCAAGAGGTCGCAGGTTCGATTCCCAGCCAGGACACATGCCCAGGTTGTGAGCCTGATCCCCAGTGGGGGGCATGCAAGAGGCAGCCAATTGACGTTCTCTCTCATCTATGTTTCTATCTCTCCCTCTCACTTCCTCTCTCTCTCTAAAATAAAGGGAAAAAAGTTAGTGACCCCACAACAAGGTATGTGCCCTTGACCAGAATCAAACCTGAGATTCTTTGGTCCGTGGGCTGATGTTCTAACTGCTGAGCCAAACCGGCCAGGGCCTGACCAGGGATTAAACCCAAAACCTAGGTATGTGCCCTGACTGGGAATCAAACCCAGGATCTTCCAGTGCATGGGGACGATGCTCCAACCAACTGAACCACACTGGCCAGGGCTCATTGTTTCCTTTTTTATTTTATTTTATTATTATTTACTTATTTTTAACATTTTATTTTAATTTTAATTTTTTCCCTTTATTGATTTTGATTTTAGAGAGAGGAAGGGAGAGGGAGAGAGAGATATAGAAACATCAAGGAGAGAGAGTATCGATTGGCCACTTCCTGCATGCCCCCACTAGGGATCTGGCCCACAACCTGGGCATGTGTTCTGACTGGGAATTAAACTAGTGACCTCTTGGTGCATGGGTCAGCGCTCAACCACTGAGCCACACCGGCTGGACACATTTTATTTTATTTTATTTTAATCCTCACCCAAGGATACTTCCCGCCCCGCCCCCCCCCCCCCCCCCCATACATCTTCAGATAGAGTGGGAAAGAAACAGAGAGAGAAACATCCATGTGAGAAAGCCACATCGACTGGTTGCCTCCCGTAACACTTGACCAAGGCCAGGGACAAACCACAACTGAGGTAGGTGCCCTTGACTGGAATTGAATCTGCGACTCTTTGGTCCACAGGCCAACACTCTAACTGCTGAGCCAAACCAGCCAGGGCTCATTGTTTTCTTTTTTTAATCCTTTCCTGGACCAATCAGGTTTTCTTGTTTCTCCTCTCCTGGTAGTTTCCTCCCTTGTTTTATGCCAATAGTTATTATTATTATTATTATTTTTTATCCTCACCTAAGGACATTTTTTCCATTTTTTGTTCAGATAGAGTGGGAGGGAGAGAGAGGAAGAGAGAAAGAGACAGAAACATCGACGTGAAAGGGACACATGGAATGGCTGCCACCCGCACAACCAACCAGGGCCGGGGATGAACTGCAACCGAGCTAATAGTTATTATTAACTGTTAATAAAAACCTTAACATCAATATTTGATCAAGAATTAAGCATTTCATCCGGCCCGTGTGGCTCAGCGGTTGAGTGTCGACCCATGCACCAAGAGGTCACTGGCTGGATTCCTGGTCGGGACACATTCCCGGGTTGTGGGCCCAATCCCCAATGCGGGGCGTGCAGGAGGCGGCCAATCGATGTTCTCTCTCATCGATGTTTCTATCTCTAGCTCTTTCTCATGTTCTCTCTCTCTAAAATTAATAAAAGGGAAAAAAACGAATTAAGCATTTCTAGGGGAGGAGGGTGTCCAGGAGGGAAACAGAGAAACTTCTGTAACAAAAATAAGTTAATAAAAATTGAGGGAAAATAAAAAAGAATTAAGCATTTCTAGCCCTGGCTGGTGTGGCTCTATGGTTAGAACATTGGCCTGCACACCAAAGGTCTTGGGTTTGATTCCCAGTCAAGGACATATACCTGGGTTGTAGGTTCAGTCCCCTGTCCATTTGAGGCTCATGCAGGAGGCAACCAATCAATGTGAGAGACACACACAGATGTTTCTCTCTCTCTTCTTCCCTTCTACTCTAAAAAAGAAAAAAGAAAAAAATATACTCGGGTGGGTATTAACAAAAATAAATAAATGAAATAATAATTAAAGATTTCTCCAATGTCCCCCTCCCTGAATCAAAGATCTTTTGTCAATTTCTTTTCTCTGTTTTAACACAAAGTTTGTTGAAACAATTTTCAGATAATTAATTTCTTCTTTAAACATATGTCTTTTTACCTTGGTTGATGGTCCTATGCACCAGAAGGTTGCTGGTTTGATTTCTGGTCAGGACATGTGCTCGGGTTTTGGGCTCCATCCCCGGTAGAGGGCATGCAAGAGGCAGCTGATCAGCTGCCAATGGATGTTTCTCTCTCTCTCTCTCTCTCTCTCTCTCTCTCTCTCTCTCTCCCTCCCTCTACCTTCCTCTCTAAAAATTAATAAACTATTAAGAAAAAAAATAAGTATTTTCTATTTCAGAAATCCTTTCCAAACTATTTTATTTATTCCACAACCATCTTCAGACAATCATTTAGACTTGATTAATCTCTTATTTAGCACCACTGTTTCTCATGGGTGTATCTCCCTTCATCTTGAGTCCTTGACTCTAATCAGTTAGTCGTTTGGATCTAAAAGTTTGGGTTTGGAATATAATCCTGGTTTTGGCATTTACTTGGTGTGTGACATTGCAAATTTCTTAACCTCTCTGTGCCTTAGTTACACCATTTAATAAAGGGAATAATATGCCTGGCTGGTGTAGCTCAGTGGACTGAGTGTTGTCGCATGGACTGAGAGGTCCAAGTTGGATTCCTGGTCAGGGCACATGCCCAGGTTTTGGGCTCGGTCCTCAGTAGGGGTTGTGCAGGAGGCAGCTGACTGATGTTTCTCTCTCATCGATGTTGCTATCTCTTTCTCCCTTCTCTATCTCTAAAAAATCAATAAAAACGTGTGTGTGTGTGTGTGTGTGTGTGTGTATCCATCCTCACCTAAGGACATTTTTTTCCCCATTAATCATGAGATAGATGGGAGCAGGAGGGAGAGAGGAAGGAAGAGAGAGAGAGAAACATCAATGTGAGAGAGATACATAGAATGGTTGCCAGCCACATGACCCCAACCAGGGCTGGGGACAAGCTGCAACTAAGGTATGTGCCCTTAGTGGGAACCAAACCCAGGCCTCTCTGGTCCATGGGCCGATGCTCTAACCGATAAACCAAACGGACCAGGGCCTTCTCTCTCTCTCTCTTTTAAAAAAGGTAATAATAATAGTACCCACATGCTAGAGTTGTGAAGACTCAATGGAATAAGGCAATGAATGTGAATGGATGGGGAAATGATGGATGTGGGTTTTCTCCCTTCTCACTCTCAAGAAGCTCTCACCACTAATCTTCCCAATCCCTGTACCCAATGGTGGAACAATTTTTTAATTAAAAGTTTTTATTGATTTTTAGAAAGAGAGGGGAGAAAGCAGAGATATATCGATGTGAGAGATGAACATCTATCGACTCCTGCATCTCCCCTACCTGGGATTGAGCCCACAACCCAGGTATCTGCTCTGACAGGAATCGAATCAGCAACCTTTAGGTGCACAGGGTGATGTCCAACCAACTGTGCCACACCGGCCAGGGATGAAACAAATTTATTATTTCTTCATTATTAAAAAAAATTGAGATATAATTAACATAGCATAAAATCCACCCTTTAAAAAGCACAGTTCAGTGATTTTTAAAAGAATATTTACAAGGCTATGCAACCATCACCACTAATTCCATAGCATTATGATCCCCAAAAGAAACCCTATACCCATTAGCAGTCACTCCCCATCTACTCCCCCCACCCCCATCCCTGTAGCCACTTATCTACTTACTGTCTTTATGATTTGCCTAATTTGGACATTTCCTGTAAATGGAATCATAATATGTAGTCCTTTGTGGGGGGCTTCTAGCATGTTTTCGGAGTTCATTCACGTTTTTAGGTGTGTATTCTTCCACCAGGAGCGTTAGTTTCGTAATTAAATCCTGCACACACAGAGGAGCAAAAACTCCCTCTGCAAAGCCAAGCACGGAGTACTTCGTGACCGTGAAAGGAGAGAGTGGACAAGCAGCGGCCGGAGAGTGCCGGGTGAGCAAAGTGCTGTGTTCTGTTCTCCGCCCGCAGGCGGGCGGCTGCGGGATGCGGCACTTCACTGGCCCAGGTGACGCGTGGGCGTCACCTTCGTGACTGCGGGGACTTCGTGACTGTCGGAACTCCAGGAAAGGACGCGATGTATAGTTACCGAGCGCTTACTGTGCTCCAGGTTCTCGGGATACGGCGCAAATCGAGATGGACAGAGGCGCTGGGAGTGGATGAGCCCTGAAATCTGCCGCGGTGGTTATTATTGCTGGTGTTTTCCGTATTGTGGCTGTGGATACTGCGCAGGGCTGGGAGGCGCGGACGCGACGGGGAACTGAGGCGAGCACCTCTAAGAAGAGTGCAGAGGTACGGGCGCTCTGAGGGGCGTGGTCATATGAAGCCCCCCCCGCTCCCCCCCCCCGCGCGGTGGCCACATTGCAAGAACAAAGGGCGGGGTCTCCACACGGTGACGGAGGGGGCGGAACATGAGGGCGTCCCGCCCCGCCCCGCCGCGCGGGGAGGAGGAGGAGCCGGTGGCGGGCCGCACAGCATCGCGAATGCGCGAGCGGGCTCCTGTGGACAGAACGCGCGGCGGGAGCGGGCGTCACGCAGGCAGACAGGCCACGGTCGCCCCTAGATCCCGCCCCGCCATGCAGTCCGCGGGCCCTGCCTGAGTCGCGGCCGCTGGCGCCGGGCGGGCTCGGGGTCGGGGCCATGCGCGCGCTGCCCTGACGATGCCGCCCGCCCGCCTAGCGCTCGCCCTGGGCCTGGGCCTGTGGCTCGGGGCGCTGGCGGGGGACCCCGGGCGCGGCTGTGGGCCCTGCGCACCCCCTTGCCTCTGCGGCCCGGCTCCCGGCACCGCCTGCCGCGTCAATTGCTCGGGCCTAGGACTGCGGACGCTCGGGCCCGCGCTGCGCATCCCCGCGGACGCCACCGCGCTGTGAGTAACCCGCAGCCCTGCAATGCGGGTCAGGCGGTTGCCATGGCGCCAAGCGGGCGCGAGGACCTAGTGGGGCGGTGGGGGCCTAGCGGGGCGCAGGGCTTCGAGAGGCCTCCGCGCGCTTGCACCCCCTTGGGAGAGGCCCGGCCGGGCAGGCCGCCGGCCTGGCGGGCCTCTCAGGGCGTGGGCGCGTCCCCGGCCTCTAGAAGGGGAAACGGAGTGCGGGCCAGGCCTCTCCCAGGGCGAGGCTCCAGCGTAGTGAGGTCGGCCCAACTAAATAAGGAAAACCTGGGATCGCGGCCGGCTGTCAGCCCGCCTGGAGTGGGCCAGAGGGAAACAGAATAATCCCGGTTTCTGTGAAAGCAGAGACATCCCACCCAGTAGGGTTCTGCAAACGCGAGCTGATGGGGGGCCTGTGGCAGCGTGCGAGGGCGGGATGGGGCGGTCTCTGAACGGAGACTGCAAACACTTAAACGCTAATTAGGGACTAATAAGATTTGGCCTGGCAGGTACCCAGCACCTGAGAGCCCAGAAGGAAGCTAGGAGGTCGAGCGCGCTGTGTGGGATGGCAGGAAAGGCTTCCCGGTAGAGGTGTCTAGACAGTGATTTGATGCATGTGTAAGAATTGGCCTGAAAGCCCCGGCCGGTTTTGCTTAGCGGTTAGAGCGTCAGCCTGTGGACCAAAGGCTCGCCAATTGGATTCCCGTCAAGGGCACCTACCTGGGTTGCAGGTTGGATCCCCACCCCGGTTGGGTTCCTTCAGGAGGTTACCAATGGATGTATCTCTCTCACATCCATGTTTCTTGTTTCTTTCTCACCCTCCCTCCCTTCCACTTTCCCTATAAATCAATTGAAAATATCCTCAGGTGAGGATTAACAACAAAAGGCAATGCGTGAGCCTTGGCCAGCTGGTTCAGTTGTTTAAAGTGTCCTTCTGATACTCCAAGGGTGCCAGTTCCATCCCTGATCAGGGCACATGTAAGAGTCAACCAATGAATGCATACATAAGTGGAACAATAAATCCTTGTTTCTCTCTTTCCCTTCCTCTCTCTCTCTCTGAAATAAAATAAAATGAAAAAAAAAAAAAGGCAATGCTTGAGATGAATCTTAGAGATAAACAGAACATTGCAGGTGGGCAAGGTTAAGTAAGAAAGGCAAAGCAGTGTGAACAAGAGAGAACTTGCATAGGTATCAGTGATGCTTGAGCAGCCGTGAAGGATGGATTCTGGGCAGGAGTAAATACAACATTCAGAAGAGATAAGATCATTCCACAAATTCTAAAAACAAACAAAAAACAAAACAAAAAGAATTGGCTTGAAACTTAAGGATGGGCAGGAAGGTAGGTCTAGGGGAAAGGAGGAGGGAACCTTGTGTGCAAAGACCTGGAGGCTGGACTTGGTTGTGTTTAGATGTAGGTATACCCCCAGTGTGGCAGCTGCAGGAAAAGTGTGAGGGAGTGGGGGCACCATGGGAGGTGGGCAGGGGTCCTGAAGGGCCTCAAGTGTCCTGTCTAGGGCTCTGATGTTATCCTGGGAACCGTGAGTGGGTGGGGTTTAAAACGCCAAAGAGCTGTTGTCAGGTTTGCATTTTGGAAGTAGTAATGAGTCAGCCTTTATGGAGCATTTGCCTTGAGTGAGGTCCTGTGCCAAACTCTGGTTGTGGCTGTCATGCTTAACCCTCACCCCTAATCCTCTGAGGTGAAAGTAGGGTGAAGGTCCTCATTTTACAGATGAGGAAATGGAAATGCAGGTGATGCATTTTGTCCAAGCACACGTACCAAGTAATAACCAGTACATGGCAGAGCTAGGTTTGACTGTGAGGTGCTCTGGATCCACAATTGGAATGAAAATGTTGCAGAGGACCAAGATTTGCAGACAGTTTTCCCTGGGGCTTGGAGCAGGCTCAGGGTCTGCTGATCCACATCCCTATAGCCCTGTTTGGATTTCTTGGGCACTTCCAGGCACCTGAGGCAGGACTCCATCTCTCCTTGGCCGAAGGTTGTTAAATCTGGGGGTGGGCCCTGGCATTCAGTTTTGTAAAAGTGTTCCCTGGGTGACTCCAGTCACCTTTAATTAGGGGCCTAATGGTCAGTGTTTGGATGTTGGCGCGGGGAGAGTAGGGGTACATGCTTCTTCTGAGCAGTCCAGATGTTCTTGGAGCTTTGCCAGGTGGACTTGAGGGTGGGGGAAAGAGTGGGTTCTCCATGGCCAGCTGGGAGCTGTGGGGGCTGTGCTGGGTCTGTTATCTTGCTTCTTGACCACTAAACCATTTGCCATCTCTGCTATCTCTGAGGAGATGAGCCTCCTGCCTGCCACTGGAGCTCACATAATTACGTGAGATCCATCCTACCCTTTGCTTCTTGGTGCTGTGGGTGAGATTACCTTCGTCCCTGGTGGGCTGGAAGATGCTGGGGATCTGGCCTGGCTCCCGCTGGCTAGTCCCAGCTGGCCTCTGGGAACTGTTCAGGGAATAAACAATGCTGGTGAATCCAAGGCCTGCAGCAGAGCGCATGCTTAGGAGGCTCTAGTAGACCATGATGGAGCCCAGACCTGTTGCTCTGCATGTGTCCCCTTAGGCTCTGCTCCTGAGTTTTGGAGGTCCTGGGAGCTGGTGGCCTGACCTGGCCTGAGCTGGCAGGATTCCAGGCTTGTTGGCCCCTCTGAGTGTGTGACAGGACCCTGGGAGGCATGGGTGGATGGGGAATAGAGGAGACTTCAAGCTCTTATTTACACCCCCAGACTGCTTGTGGGAAATTTCCAGAAGGCTGAGGGTGAGGACCCAAAGGAAACTGGGCCCTTGGGTGCAAATGGTGAGGCCCCTGCTGGTTCCCTAAATGCCCTCTGAGCTGCCCCAGCCTTTCTGCCTATCAACCCTGCAAACCCCGTCCTCTGGGAGAGGGAGATAGGTGAGTCTTCTCTTCTCCAAGAGAGAACAGCTGAGCTTGGAGAAGCCAGGGAACCTTTTGGGACAGAGTGTGCATGTTCAGGGGATCCAGCAGCCTCCTCTGGGAGGTTCAGGCTTGATGCTTCTGCTATCAGTGTCTTGCAGCCACCCCTGTTTCAGACTCCTTGGCTAACCTGTGGTGTGGCAGGACAGCTGTGTCTGGAGCTGAGTGGGAGCCCATGTGGTACTCTGAGCTCCCTGGGTTCCCAGACCCTAGCCTTTCTTGGTTAACTGAGAGGTGGCAGCCTGAAAACGGTGATGTCACTCAGCAAAATGCTGCTGCTCTACTTTTTAAAGCTTTATCATGGAGAATTTGAACTATACAGAGGTAAGCAGAATACTCTGGTGAACCTCATGGACCCACTGCCCTGTGGCATGATCTACCCCCCAACCCCTTTTGAACCAAATTCTAGTATCCTATTCTTTGATCTGTAAGCATTTTGGAGTGTATGGCAACACCATGATTTACAACAGTGAGTAATTCCCTGATCCCATTACATGTCCACTGTGTTCAAATTTTTGGTTGTCTCAGTTTTTTTGTTTGTTTGTTTTTTTAGTAGTTTGAATTAGGATCTGAATAAGGCCCACAGAGTGCAATTTGTCGGTGTCTTTTAAATCTCTGTTGATGTGTAGGCTTCCCTTTTTTTTTTTTATTTATCCTCACCTGAGGACATTTTTCTATTTTTTGTTCAGGTAGAGTGGGAGGGGGAGAGAGGAAGAGAGAGAGAAACATCGATGTGAAAGGGACACATCGAGTGGCTGCCACCCGCACGACCAACCAGGGCTGGGGACAAACTGCAACCGAGGTACGTGCCCTTAGCGGGAACCGAACCCGGGTCTCTCGGGACCGCAGGCCGACACTCTAACCGCTGAACCAAACCGGCCAGGGCTAGGCTTCCCTTTTATTTCTTTCAAAAAGCTTGTTTGGTTTGTTGAAGAAACTGGTTTGACAGTGTCGGGGATTGGGTATTATCTCTGTCACCTCCGTGGCATCATTCAATGTATCTCTCTGCCCTCTGTTTCCTGTAGATTGATAGTTGGGTCCAGGCCACATTGTGTGGGAGTCACATTTCAAGTGCTCTGGAGCCACTGGTGGCCAGTGGCTACCGTGTTGGAAAGCACAAAGATAGAATGTTCTAGATGTGATAGCGCTGCTTCTCCAGGTGTGGTCTGTTGATCATTTAGTTTCAGGTGTGGGTGATTTTGGCCGACCATTTCTCAGGTATTATATGCTGCTAATTTTGGCCCGGGGCCCATATTGGGTTTTGTGTACTGTCTTGTGCATGTTTTGGATCTGGATCTAGGCTAGGAACAGGGACTCAATAGGGACTTGGTTTGCTGATTAAAATATTGAGGGCCTTAGGGTCGTCTGTTGGTGGGGAGCACTCAGGGCCTCACCCTTTGCTGCCCGTACCCCTAAGTGATAGGAGAGTGTTGGGCAGGCTCAGCCACTGGTGCCTGCACAGGATGTGTGTGAGGTAAGGTGGACTTGGTCTGGGTCTGGTGTGTATGTAACATGTTAGACTGCAGGTACCACATGTGTTGCTGCTTTAAGGACTGGCCTGGCAACAGAGGGTCCCCTCTGTGAGCCCTGGGCATACAGAGGGCCTGACTGTTGTGTGCCAGCCCTATGCCATGGGTCTTCAAGGCCCACCTTTCTGAGGCTCATTTATGAGTAAGCCAATGTTAAACCAAAGTCACATGATGGAGAGGGGGCTACTTTGGAGGGGCTGCCTAGAGGACCCCCAGTGTAAGTGACATTGAAACCAAGATTCAGTGCTTGCTCAAAAGTCGTCCCGGGACTGGCGAGAGTATCCCAGGCAGAGTGGGGACAGCCTGGCAGAGTTTCAAATGGAGGGGTGGGAGGTGGGGCTTTTATTGAGAGAGCAGGTAGGGCCAGCATTGAAGGATCTAGGAAGGAAGTGGCATGATTGATGTCTTCTAGAAAGAACACTGGCTGTTGCCCTGGCCCGTTTGGTTCAGTGGGTAGAGTGTCAGCCTGCAGACCAGAGAGACCTGGGTTCGGTTCCCGCTAAGGGCACGTACCTCGGTTGCAGTTTGTCCCCGGCCCCAGTTGGGGTCATGTGGGTGGCAACCACTCTATGTGTCTCTCTCACAGTGATACTTCTCTCTCTCTTCCTCCCTCTCTCCCTTCCATTCTATCTGAAGATAAATGCAAAAATGTCCTTGGGTGAGGATTAAAAAAAAAAAGAACACTGGCTGCTGTGTGGACAGCAGGTACTGGGAGGACCCATATGCCCTGCACACTCTGCTAATCTCACCCTCATGTTCCCTGAGCTGTACATGACAGCCGGCACTTGGGAATTCAGACTATAAATGTGTGTGTAATGTTAGTTTCCTGATGAGATACAGAATGCAGGTTTGTCAGAACTGTGGACTGGAGGGCACACATGCCTCCTGTACGTGGTCTCCTGAATGGGGACTGCAGGGTGGAGAACATGTGCAGATCATCTATTTGATGAGGGACTTGTAGCCAGAATATATACAAAATCCTTATGACTCAATGCCAAAGATACAAATGACCCAATTAAAAAATGGACAACCCTGGCCGGTTTGGCTCAGTGGTTAGAGCGTCAGCCCACAGACCAGAGAGTCCTGGGTTTGGTTCCTGCTAAGGGCACATACCTCAGTTGTAATTTATCCCCGGCCCCGGTTGGGGTCGTGTGGGTGGCAGCTACTCAATGTGTCTCTCTCACATTGATGTTTCTCTCTCTTCTCCTCCTGCTCTATCTGAAGATAAATGAAAAAAAAAAAAAAAAAAGTCCTCAGGTGAGAATAAATATAAAATAAAATAAAAAATGTGCAAACAGACATATTTCAAAAAAAAGACATACATATGACCAGTCAGCACATGAATAGATGCTCAACGTCTAGCTTTCAGGGAAATGCCTAGCACCAAAAAGACAGACAATAAGGAGTATTGATGAGGATGTGGAGAAATTGGAATCTTCCTCCACTGTTGGTTGGGGTGTAGAATGGGGCAGTCCTTTGGAAAACAGTTGGGCATTTCCTCAGGAGAGTAAACAAAGAGGTTCCATAGGACCTAGCAAATTTGCTTCCAGGTATCTACCCTTGAGGAATGAAACATTTGTCCACACAAAAACTTGTATACGGCTCTGGTCAGCGTGCCTCAGTTGGTTGGGGATTGTCCCGTGCACCCAAAGGTTGTTGTTGGTTCAATTCTTGGTCAGAGCGCATGCCCGGGTTTCGGGCTCGATCCTTGGTAGGGGGCATGCAGGAGGCAGCCAATCGATGTTATGCTCTCACATGTTGATGTTTCTCTCTTCTCCCTTCCTCTCTCTCTAAAAACCAATAAACTATTCCTTTTTTTTTTTTTTCTTCTTTTATTGATTTTAGAGAGAGAGGAAGTGAGGGGAAGAGAGATAGAAATATCAGTTGGCCACCTCCTGCATGCTCCCTACAGGGGATCAGGCCCACAACCTGGGCATGTGTCCTGACCGGTAATTGAACCATCAACCTCTTGGTGCATGGGACAACGCTCAACCACTGAGTCACAATGGCCAGACTAAACTATTCTTTTTTTTTTTTTATCCTCACCCGAGGACATTTTTCCATTTTTTGTTCAGGTAGAGTGGGAGGGAGAGAGAGGAACAGAGAGAGAGAGAAACATCGATGCGAAAGGAACACATCGAGTGGCTGCCACCCGCACGACCAACCAGGGCCGGGGACAAACTGCAACTGAGGTATGTGCCCTTAGCGGGAACCAAACTGGGGTCTCTCCAGACCGCAGGCCGACACTCTAACCGCTGAGCCAAACCGGCCAGGGCCAGACTAAACTATTCTTAAAAAAAAAAAAAAAAAAAAAACACGTGTATACAAATGTTTATAGCAGCATTATTCTTAGTAACCAAAGGTGGAAACAACCCAAGTGTCCATCAGCAGCTGAATGAACAGAACGTGGTCCCTTCACACAGTGGAATATTACTCGGCCATAAAAGGGAATGGAATCCTGACACATGCCATAATCATGGATGAGTTTTGAAAACTTGATGCTGCTTGAAAGAAGCCAGGCACAAAAGTCACATGTTGAATGATTCCACTAATGTGAAATGTCCAGAATGGATAAATCCATGGAGGCAGAAAGCAGACTAGTGTTGTCTGTAGCCAGGGTAGGACATGGGGGTGGCCAAGGAGTGTGGTGTTTCTGTTTGTGGTGATGAAAGTGTTCTGGAATTAGATAGTGGTACAACCTTGAAAATATACTAAACCACTGAATTTATACTTTAGAAGTATGAACTTTATAGTATGTGAATTATGTCTGAAATAAAAAACATATCTCTGAATAAAATACTCACCACTGCCTTGTCCTCTCCCTCTAAGGTTGCCAAGTGCTAGGCTCTGTATTAGGCCCTTTCTGACCTTTATCTGACTATATCTCACCCAGTGCTGTGGGGATGGAACCATTCCTGGTCCCATTTTACAGACCAGGACACTGGTCTCCTGGAGGTTGTCACTTCTTGGGGTTGCATGACTGGTGTGTTGTGGCAGAGGTGATTTCATCTGCATACTTTGGGGCATATCCCCACAACTGCATGCAGGGGTTTGGGGTATAGCACCAGCAACCTGGCTCATAAACCATAGAGAGGTGGCAATAGGGGTGTCTCTGAGTGGGACCAAGTGGGCTTTGGACTCAGATCCCAGCTGCTTGCTTGGTCCTGCCCTTCCCACCAACTCTTCTTGGACCTCCCTCTGACTTCCTGTTTGGTTTCAGGATGGAGTCATAGGAGCCCAGGAGTAGGGGATTCAGGCCCTGGGTTAGATTTGGTTCGTATCCCACAGCTCCTACAGCTCTTGTGTGACCTTGGCTGAGTCACTCATCCTCTCTGAGCTTCAGTTTCCTCACCTGCAAAATGGGTACCATGAGCGGACACATCTTATGGGGTCGTGGGGCTTCAGAAGTAAGAGCGTGTGGTACATCCAATACCACACCTTGCTGGTAGCCCCAATAATTGTAACTGTTGCCAAAGTGGCCCCCTCCATCCCCTCTTCTCCATGTTCTCAGAGCCCATTACTGTGTCCCCAAGCACTGGCCACCAGGAGATGGGCCCCTAGGTGCAGAAGTAGAAGTGCCCCTGCACTGGTGCACATGTGCCCATGACTTTGTTGCCCTTCCCCCTCAAGGCCAGGACATCTCCTGGTAGACTTCCTATTGGAACCTCTTTGTTCTCTCTTCAAAGGCCATGCCTTGGGGCCACTGTCATATGACAACTGGCTGGGCTAGTAGGTATTGCCAGATGTGGTCCCATCCTTAACCCCTCCCAGCTGCCCCTATGCCAGGTGGGCAGGAAGTGTGGAGACCCTTGCTGGGGTTTGGTTTCAAGTGAAGAAGCCCTTCTGGATGGAGATGTATGTTTTCCTTTCTGGAGCACTGTGTGGGGCCAGTGCCAGCATTGGGAACCTAGCGGGCTCAGCCCGCTGAGCACTCTGGAATGAAAACATCCCGTTTCTCCTGCCACTGTCTGGGGTGGTACATTGTCTGGGCTCATGGGCACATCGGCCTGGCCCTGCATGCTGAGTGTCTGCAGCTCCAGCTGGCCAAGGCGGCAGAGGCACTGCCAAGTCAGAGGCAGCTGGAAAATGTAGCTCATGTCCTTTTTCCTCAGAACACCTCGTTCTTCATGGCTTGGCAGCCATCTCCGTCAAGGGGCCTAGTGATGCCCAGCTGCTGATGTCAGGGAGGGGACTGCATTCGGGGGCCAAGGTGGGCAGAGCTCTTCTCTCCCTGAGGATCCCATGGGCTCAGGCCTGGCAAAGTGAGAGGCTCCCGATTTTAGCAGCCCCCATGCCTGAAAGGTATGGAGCCCGCTCCTGTATCCTGTGGGGCCACCCTGGCTTTGTTCCGAGGCCGAGCAGAGCCAGCTTTTCTTTCCAGTTGAGGTGAGGAATGAGGACCAGTGCTCATGACAGGGCTAATGGCACTGGGGGCTCCAGGGTCCTGCACCTCCAAACTGCTCTGGAGTCCTGGCAGCAGGCTGTGTAATGCCATTGGCTGTGCCCAGTAGCTGAGTGGTGGGAGTGCCAGCCATGCTGGACTGATGTTTCTGCCCCTGGAAAGCCAGAGCCCTGTACTGGCTCCCTGGCCAGAGTAGGGAGAGCCCAGCTGCCTTTCTCCTTCACTCTTCAGAGTCTGAGGAGGTGATGGTGGGGTGGGCCTCAGCATTCTCATCTAAAGGGATGGTACAGCCCTGCTCTGGCTGGCTGGGGAAGGCCAGAGTGTAGAGGGACATACCAGTTGAGTGCAGTACCAGGGGGCACCCTGCTGCTGGTTCTTTTCTTCCTCTTACCCTGGAAGGGGGCCCTAATTCCCTAGCTGCAAGTGGAAGGGTGAGCTGGGCCCCTCTCCTGGGTGGGCCCCCTCCTTTCCAGCCCCTGGCCCTCACCCTGTTTTTTTTTTTTTTTTTATCCTCACCCGAGGACACTTTTTCATTCTTTGTTCAGATAGAGCAGGAGGGGATAGAGAGAGAGAGAGAGAGAGAGAAACATCGATGTGAAAGGGACACATCGAGTGGCTGCCACCCGCACGACCAACCAGGGCCGGGGACAAACTGCAACCGAGTTATGTGCCCTTAGCGGGAACCGAACCCGGGTCTCTCCGGACCGCAGGCCAACGCTCTAACCACTGAGCAAAACCGGCCAGGGCGTTCTCACCCTGGTTTATTAGTGCCCTGACAGTGACTGACCTCTGAATGCGCCTCCTCGGGCCGGGGCTGTGTGGAAGATACCCCACAGCTTTATCACTTGCCTGAGGCTCCCCCCTTCCCTGCCTGTGGTCCCAGGGAGATCCTAGCCAGTCAGTGTTAGTACACCAGATGCCCATGTCTCATCCTGGTGACAGTTTAGTAGTAGGATGGCAAAGCTCCTTGAGGGAGCCCCACAAAATGCCCTGTGAAATGTGTACTGCCTGCTGTTCCATGTCCTGGGGCTGGGAGGCTGTGGAGTACTCTTACACAGCCTTTCCCTCCAGTCCTCAAAGCTGAGGACACCTCCCCACACACATTCCCTGGGCCCTGGTTTAGAGCCAGGTGGGGGTGGGGGCTTGGGCACAGAGCCCAGGTGGGTCTGGTGGGCTCTCCCTGCCCCTTTTGCATGGCAGGCCTGCCTCCTGCCCACCTCCCCAGCTCATCTTTTTTGCATGTTTTTCTTCAAATCTGGCTCTCTTTCCTAAACTTGAATTCATTAATTTAAACGTCATCATTTCCGGCCCTGGAAGCCAGCCTTACTCTCCATAAATAGAAGGGAATGAAAACAGAATGAGGTTATTAGACTTAAACTGGCGCAGGCACTGGGCTTCCAACTGACTGTCTCCAGTGCTAAAAGAAGCCATTAGTGAGGTGATGAGGTGGCAAGTGGGTGGCACTACCTGGCCTGAGAGCTGGTGGGGGGGTGTCCCCTGAGGGGCCCAGAACCAATACTGTAGCCTTTCTTCCCTTCTGTCTTGACCTGGATTTCAGGGACTGTGTTCCCCTTGCTGGTTTGAGGGGAACCTGTTTCTCCCTGTAGTCTATGGGGCCTCCAGGGAGAGGACAGACTGGCTCAGTAAGGCCCACTGAGGCTGTATTTCCAGGAGCCCTGAGGGCTCAGATTGGAGGGAGGAGCCTTATCTTGGGCCCTGGGTGGGGGGGAGTGGGGTGCCTTCTCCTGCTACCGCTGTGCTGTCCTGTCCTGTTAGAGGGAGGAGGCAGCTGCTGGCCTGGGAGGAGCAGGTTACATAACATGTGCAGGCGGCCCTTCTGGAGCCCATTTCCCTGAAGCCCTGTATCCAGCACAGCGGCCAGCACTGGGGTGGGGGTGCTGGGCTGGGGCCTGGCACTCGCCCCCGCCGCTGACCACATGTGTCTGGAATGTGCAGATGTTTCCTTGGGGGCTCTGACTGGCCCCCAGACCTCAGTCAGCATCTGGACTGGGAGCTCTAGACTGGAGAGCAGGCACCCAGGCCACTCCCCTCTTTGGCAGAGGAAGAAACTTAGGCAGCTCTGGGCTACAGGGCAGCTTCCTGGCTTGTCTGGGGGCTTTGTTTCCTCAGCTTTAAAAGGGACTGCCCTTGAAGGCACCCAGAAAACACTCCAGACTGCTGTCACAGTGACCCTCTTGTTCTTCACCTCTCCACCAACCCACTCACCTTTATGCCCGAAGTCCCTTTCCGTCTCTTTCTGCTTGGGCCCTGGGACTCCCTCCCCTCCCTTTATTCTCCCCTTCCCACTCTCTTCTCACCCCTCTACTGCCTCCCCTCCACACTTCGAGGCCTGGGATGTGAGCAGGGACAGAGCCCTGTGTGGGGAAGAGGGCAGGGGGAGCTGCCTTTGTCCAGTGGATTGGGAGGGCTCTCAGCACCTTCTGCTCGGCACCTCCTGCTTGGTGGTGGAAGCAGGGATCCCACCCCCTTCCCTCACCCTACCCTAGCTTTTGTTTGGAGCAGGAAAGATCGGAGCCAGAGGTATAGCACTGTACTATTGGGTGCCCAAACCCTGAAGGCAAGGATACGGGCCCAAGGGAAGCTAGTGGTCCTCCCCTTGAGAATGTCTAATCTGGAGGGCAGGGGGAGTTGGTACCACCCTTGTGTGGGGATAGACTGGGCTCCCCAGTGACTGCTGGGGCACTGTTGGGGAAGGAGAAGGAGGGCCCAGGTGTGTGGGGTAGACCAGGAATCTTCCTTTCTCCTCGGACACACTTGCCTATCTTGGAGCAGGAGAGGGGACAATAGAAGGGATGGGCTGAGAGTGAGAGTCCCTATCTCTATGGGGTTTGTGTTCAGTGCTGCAGCCAGTGGGGGCCCCTCCCAGCCCTATCCCCAGTGCCTAGGGAGGTGACACATGTCTTGTGCTATTGTGGGTGTGTGCCTGTCCCCAGGTCACCCCTTCCCCCCCTGCTGGCCCGATCTCTCCAGCCTTGGCATCCCTGGAAGTTGCTGGCTTGGGGTTTGCAGGGACCTGGGATGGTCCAGCTGGCTGAGAGAGTGGGCCCTGCTTGGCCAAGGATCTCTCAGGGGGCTGTCCAGCCAGGCTGCTGGCTCTCCTCCTGTGGAGCTGGCCACTGCCTTGCTTGGCCAGCCTCTGCTGCTTCTGCCCACTGTATGGGCTCCTGCAGGCAGCTCCTTGGGCCTGCTCTGTCCTGTCAATCTCCCTGTTCCTGTGCTGTTCTCCTCCCACTTTTGCAGGACTGTGGGAGAACCAAGTATGGGGACAGGGAATCAGATTGCAATGACATCACCTGGGGGTACAGAGGAAGCCGAGGGGCTGGAGAGGGGATGGGGCTGGCCCGTGGCCTTGGCGTTCCCCCAGAACAGTGATGGCAAAAGCAGATGGAGATGTGGAAAGTGGCTGTTCAGGGCCGGGGGGCTTGGGGCTGGGTGAGGACTCTACCCATGTCCCCTTCCAATGACTCCCCCTTTACTGACCCTCCCCCATGACCCTTCCAGTGACCTCCACACCAGTGTCCTCTCTGCTCCCACCTTCCTGGTGTACACTGAGCACACAGATGGGCAGTGCTGCCCACTAAGCTCCCTAGAAGAAAGCATGTGCCTCCTCCATGGCTCCCAGACCCACTTTTGAGCACATATCTGGGCTTACCGGATGGCAGCTGCCAGACTAAAAGGAAAAATCCTCCTTCCACCCCCATGTGGGAAAAAGTGGGGAAGCTAGGCTCAGTTGGGGAGAGCAGAGGTGACCCTGCCAGAGGTCCCATGCCCATGTCACCTGGCCCACACAGGCTTCTCTTAGAGTTCTTGAAACCCACACTCTGAGCATGGGGTCCTGTCCCACAGCCCTTGGGGGAAATAGAACTGCATGTGCAAGGGCACACACTGCCGTTTCCACACGGGAAACCTCAAATCTCAGAGTTTGGGGCACCTAGCTCAGATGGGCTAGGGCACAGATCTGACCCTGAGACCACAACTTCTTGGCACGGAGGAGGTCTAGCTGTTCTGAACTCCTTGGGTGGAGTGTCTCCTGACTACCCTTGCCCACCGTCTTGCCATCTGCTCCCTTCTGAAGCCCCCTCTCCTGGCCCTGTGTCCTGCCTCAGCCTCCGCTCCAGGCCCCCTCAAGCAGCCTGTCTGTCCCCTCTGCATTGAAGCTTCCACACCCATTTCTCCTACTTCAAGAGCAGAATGAGAGTGTAGAAAATCTAGGGTACTTGTCTGCTCTTGAGAATGGGTTTATTACTCTGCACCCCCTTTCAATGCTTTCTTTGGTTCTCAGTTTGAACAGTTGCAGGGAGAGGGGGCTGCATTTCGCACCTGTATTTCTCCTATCTTTGTGTGCTGAGAGGGGGTGCCAAGCCACACCTGCTGATGGGCTTAGGGCTCTCCAACTAAATCACATCTCGTGTCACAGGTAAGGGGGGGAGGATGTCTGGGCCTCTCTCTGTGTGTGGCTACACTGGTTCCCAAAGCAGTCAGGCTCTCAAGATGGTGAGTGGCATGACTCTGAGCTGGCACCTGCACTGCCATTTGACCTTCTTGCTGGGAGGACAGCCTTGCCAAGTTAGGTGTCCTGGCATCCTGCCTGGTCGGGTCACTTGGTCACAGCAATGGTGGGGCTGCTATGGGTCCTCCTGGCGGAAGCCCTGTCTCTGTCTGGTCCCAGCAGGAGTTCTGACCCACCAATGCCTCCCCCGCCCTGTGGGACCCCAGCCCAGTTTTGCAGAGGTTCTACTGCCAGGAGGACCTGCCTGCTCTTCTACTGGCCTGGCCCATTTGATCATGTTTGAGTTTCCTCACAGCCCCTCTTGTGGAGCCCGATTCACTGGAGGACCATGGTCTTGCTCACCTGCTGCCTGTACCCTCCTGCTGAGGCTGCCCATGGCCTGCCTTCCCACCCCAGGCAGGCGGAGGCCAGTGTCAGTTGAGCTCTTCATGTCCATGTGCTTTCTGCTCGTTGAGTCCCTGGAGAGCTATTGCACTTTGCAGAGAGAGAGAGAGACCAGACTCCCAGGGTTAGCTGACTGCGTCCACAGTTCTAATCTCCATACCCTCCCTTAGTGGAAGCCACAGGGGCACAGGAGCCCATATGGGCCTGGCTCCCTACATTAGCCACTGAAAGGCCAGTAGTGCCCCTCCAAAATTTCCCTAGGTAGCCTCCTGGCTATGTTGGGAGCCAGGATAGTGGGAGCAGCCTAGCTGAGACCTAGCCTTCAGTCCCTGTCCTTGGCAGGTAGCCAGTATTCAAGTATTGGTTGCCATGAGGCCCCATGTCGCCAGCAGGTCTTTAGGGAGGAGCAGTGGTCAGAGGCTTATGTGGGGTCATTTTCTGAACCTGGTTCCAGAGGTTCCTGGTTACTGTGAACTGTGTAGTTAGACTTTGCCAGGCATCTCAGTCTGCCAAGCCCTGGGACCCTGTCTCCCCCTTACCCCCATGTCCATGGGGCCTGTATGTGTGGAGGCCCAGGGGCCTGGGCTGGTACTCAGTGCCTCGGCTCCCAGGAGGACATTGTTTCATACCAGCTCGCTCTTACTAAGTTCCTGCTGTGTTCAGAGCAGGCTAGAGAAAGCAGGGTCCATTCTAGAGGGTGACTGATGGGAGCTTGGCTTTAGGGCAACCTCCCCACCCCAGGCTGCCATGGGAGCTTGGAAAGGAGGTGCCAGGGATGGAGTTTTGGACCAGGCTGTAGCTGGGAGAGGCTGAGTGTTTTAGGAGCTAGGTTGGCAGGCTTGGAGGAGGCATTGGTGAACCCTGGGTCTCTGCATGACTGGGTGGTCACTGGTGGAAAGGCAGGGCTGGTGAGGGGTGTTCTGAGACATCAGAGGGCAGAGGCTTATGGGTGGGAGGCCCAGACCTTATTCATTTGGAGACCATGGTCCGGGCTACACAGACCTGTGGGAGCCTGGGGAGAGGTTGAGAAAGGTGGGGTGGGTCAGATGACTGGAGGTGTCTGGGTGATCCATGTGTCCCCATCCTGGGACATGAGAGATGGGCAGGGGCGACTGTGATCTCCACCTTTGGGTTGGGAGGGAAAGTGGGATTGTTGGCTAAAAAGCGTGTCCTTGTACCAGTCCCGTCTTTCTCTGCACAGATTCCTGTGGGGTCACAGTCTGTTTTAGGAGATTCCCTTTCTCTCATCAGTCAGTTTGTCCACTCCTACACACATATAGCACAGATAACATAGTGTCAGTCCATTTTTTTAACTTGTCTTGATGGTTCTTGCCCAGTTATGCTTCTCACTGAACCTGGGTGTTATCTTGTTGACTGTGTGGGGTGTTTATTGGGGTCGTGTTAACCTTGAGGCTGTCGTAATCACTATGATGCTGGATCATCCACTAGGGCCTCCTCCTTGTTCTGGTCTTTGTGCCCTACTGTGTCTCGGAGACATTCAGAGGCCTCCCCAGCTGGCAGCAGCTGGGTCCCTGGCCCTCATGTGGAGAGGGGTTAAGTCTGCCTTCCGTGGTGTGGGATGGCCTTTTCTGGGCCAAGGAGAAGGAGACTGAGCAGAGCCTTGGATCTGTAAGAAAGGGGATGGGGCAGGGCATGGATGGAGTGCTAAGGATCCCCAGCCCTCTCCTGCCTTGGTTTCTCTAGCTGAGAGTTCATTCCGATTCTGACCCTGGGAATAGGGAGCTTGGGGGTACTGGGAAACTTCCAGGTGGGGCTCCGGTGGCTTTGTGCCCTACCCAGGCATCCAGTGCTGACCTGTGACCGCTTTGTTTCCCAGAGATGTCTCCCACAACCTGCTCCGGACGCTGGATGTTGGGCTCCTGTCGAATCTCTCAGCACTGACAGAGTTGTGAGTGTCCCCTTTGGCTCAGCTGTAGGATTCCATGGGATGGGCAGGTGGTGGCAGCCTGTCACCATTGTAGTTATGGGGGCATCCCTCAGACCCTGCTGAATCCCCCCTTTTCTTTCAGGGACATAAGCAACAATAAGATTTCTACATTAGAAGAAGGAACATTTGCTAATTTATTTAATTTAAGTGAAATGTAAGTTGCATTGTTTTTGATGGATGTCAGTGGCTGGGCCCATGGCTTCCTAACAACACCCTGCCCTCCCGACCTGGCCTTTATACCTGCTTCTTAGTTTGAGACTAGACCCTGAGGGGATGTTTGTTCACTTGTTGGGGGCAGGGGGGAAGGAGGGGACTGACTTCCCCGGGATAAGGCTGACCTAGACCCTTCCCCAGGGTCAGGCTTGGTCCTCTATACCTGCCCCACTGTATGCTGAGTGTCTGGCCCTGCCCCTCCACAGAAACCTGAGTGGGAACCCATTGGAGTGTGACTGTGGTCTAGCTTGGCTACCGCGCTGGGCAGAGGAGCAGCAGGTTCGCCTGGTGAAGCCAGAGGCAGCCACTTGTGCAGGGCCTGGCCCCCTAGCTGGCCTACCCCTCCTGCGAGTCCCCTTGTCTGACAGTGGCTGTGGTGAGTGTGGGCGGGGCCTGCTTGGTAATTTCTTGCGGTGCAGCCCTGCCAAGCAAGGACCCAGCAGGTGCTCAAGGGTTGCCAGCCTGGAGGCAGTAGATGGGGACCTGGGGAGAAAGGCTGAGACAGACTAACTGGGTCAGGAAGGCCCTCTGGACTGGGGAGACAGTGTGAGAGGGATGAGGAGAAGACCAGTGGTGGGGTGGGGTGGGGTGCCCTGGGATCTAGAATGGAGGCTAAGAGACAGCCATCTGCCCCTTCCAGGTGAGCAGTATGTTGCCTGCCTCCCCAACAACAGCTCGGGTGCCATGGTGCTGGTGACCTTTTCAGCTGCTCCTGAGGGTCCACTGGTGCCCGAGGCCTGCAGTGCCTTCTGCTTCTCCACTGGCCAGGACCTTGCGGCCCTCTCAGAGCAGGGCCACTGCCTGTGTGGGGCTGCCCATCCCTTCAATACCTCTTCTGCCTGCCTGCCCTTCTGCTCTAGCCCCCCACTGCTCCCTGCCCCTGCCTGCGGGGGCCCCACCATCCTCCAGAATGTCTTCCCTGCCTCCCCAGGGGCTGCCCTGGTGGGGCCCCAAGGACCCCTGGCCTCTGGCCAGCCAGCAGCCTTCCACGTCACTGCCTTGCTGCCTGTCAGCTCAACACACTGGGACTTCGGCGACAGTTCCCCCAAGGTGGACGTTGCTGGTTCTACTAGCACTCACCACTATGTGCTGCCTGGGCGCTATCACGTGACAGTGGTGCTGGCCCTGGGAGCTGGTTCAGCCCAGCTGGGGACAGAGGTGCAGGTGGAGGCAGCTCCCGCTGCCCTGGAGCTCATGTGTCCGGCCTCCGTGCACACTGATGAGACCCTTGAGCTCACTGTCCGAAATCGTGGTGGCTCAGGCCTTGAGGCCACTTACAGCATTGTGGCCCTGGGCGAGGAGTTGGCCCAAGGTGGGTGCCTCCCTGGGCCCGGGTCACCACTCCTGTTTCACACTCCAGGGTCGGGGTGGGTGGGGCAGAGTCATAGATGGGCACACATTAATGCCCCATCTCTCTCCCCGCTGGCCCCCAGTGGTGCATCCTCTATGTTCCTCTGACACCGAGATCTTCCCTGGTAACGGGCACTGCTATCGCCTGGTAGCGGAGAAGGCGGCCTGGCTGCAGGCGCAGGAGCAGTGCCGGGCCTGGGCTGGGGCCGCCCTGGCCATGGTGGACAGTCCTGCTGTCCAGCACTTCCTGGTTTCCCGGGTCACCAGGTGCCTGCCCCCATCCCTGAGAGGCTGGGAGGTTGGGGCGGGGGACAGAACACTGTAGTGGGGGCAGAGCCTGAGGCAGGAGGAGAGCTGGTAGTGGCTGGAGAGGCCTTCAGTACCTGTCAAGGCTGGCAATGGGGGAGGGGGTGGAGGCTGCCAGATCCCCCCACCTCCTGGGTTCCCTGTGTGGGAAGAGTCCAGTTGGACTGTGAAATCATCCTGAGCATCCTCAGTGTGCAGAAGGGGGAAATCATTTGAGGCCCAGAGTGGTCAAGGCCCTTGCTCAAGGCCCCAGTTAACATGCTTGGCCCCAATGCCTGGCTCTGACCACAGCTCTTCATTTCTCTCTGTTGATCCCTGTCCCTCTGCTTGTCCCAGTGTCTGTCCTTTTTTCTCTGCCTGTCCCTCTCCCTCTTGCCTGTTCCTATTCCTCTGTCTCTCCCTGTGTCCAACCCTACCTATATGTCTACAATCCTTGCCTCTAAGTCTTCCTACCTTGGAAGAGCTGTGGAGAATAGCCCTTTGGGGACTGATGTGTGGGTGTCTTGGTCCCAAATGCTGTACCCTGGGCCTCCTTACAGGATGCCATGTGGGTCTGATTGAGGCCAGCTCCCTTGGCTGGGCCCCTACCCCCTTTGCGTGGGTAGCTGAATGGGCACTGCTGTGGGTCTTGCTCTCCAAGTCATGTCTCTGAACCTCGGGTTCCCCATCTGGAGAGTAGGGGCAGGGCCCACCTTATTGGCTGCTATGAGAAGCCTGCCCCCAGAGAGAGGATGAATGGAAGGGCAATTGTCTTTGGGAAGCCTCCTGAGCCTCACCCTCCCCATCATGTGCAGGGGCCTGGATGTGTGGATCGGCTTCTCGGCTATGGAGGGTGCTGAGGCAGGCCCATTGCCTCGGGGTGAGGCCTTCAGCCTGGAGAGCTGCCAGAACTGGCTACCTGGGGAACCACATCCTGCCACTGCAGAGCGCTGCGTGCGGCTTGGGCCTGCTGGGCAGTGCAACACGGACCTGTGCTCGGTACCGCACAGCTACGTCTGTGAGCTGCAGCCTGGAGGTGTGCTGGGGCTGATGGGGGCTGGGGAGTACCTTCTGCCCTAGACCAGGACAGCTACCCTCCAAGAAACAGTCTCCTGGCTGTCCCAGAGCTCCTCCTCCCATTGACCAGGACAGTGCTCCTTTCTCCTCCCCCCAGGCTCCTTTCTTAGCCAGTGTTCATTAGATGTTTGCTGAGCACCTACTGTTGTTCTGGGCTGGGCATGCCCTGAAAGAAACAGACAAAGATGGAGGAAGCTGTGGGGCTGCCGCCAGGTGGCCTGGCCCCTTTCACTCTTCTCTTTGGCCTGGGACCAGTACCTCATTGCACACTTGCCACCCCAGGCCCTGTGTGGGATGCGGAGAACATCCTGGTGGGGGCACCCAGCGGAGACCTGCATGGACCACTGAGCCCCCTGGCACAGCAAGAGGTCCTCTCTGCCCCCCGGGAGCCCATTGAGGTAGGCCAGCCAAGATTCTGCCCCTGGACACAGACTAGAGGTCACCCTTACTGTGGCTACTGTGTCTCTTTAAAAAACAAGCTGCTTTTTTTTTCTGGGCCTTTTAAATGTCCTGTGTGCCCAGTAGAGATGGTTGAGAAAACACGCTGATGTGCAAAGAGGAGGTCCTTGGCCTGGTATCCAGGAGAGCTCTGAACTCTAAGCTCCTGAGCCTTTTCTCTCTGTGTCTGTGTATTTAAAAAATATATATATGGCCCTGGCCAGTTTGGCTCAGTGGTTAGAGTGTTGGCCTGCGGTCCGGAGAGACCTGGGTTTGATTCCCGCTAAGGGCACGTACCTCGGTTGCAGTTTGTCCCGGCCCTGGTTGGGTCGTGTGGGTGGCAACCACTTGATGTGTCCCTTTCACGTCGATGTTTCTCTCTCTCTCCTCCCGCCCCCTCACTCTATCTGAACAAAAAATGGAAAAATGTCCTTGGGTGAGGATAAAAAAATAAGTAAATTAATTAAAAAAAAAAAAAAAAAAAATATATATATATATATATATATATATATATATGTTTTTATTGATTGAAGGGAGAGAGATATAGAAACATTGATGTGAAAGAGAAATATCTATCGGTTGCCACCCATATGCCCCCCACTGGGGATTGAGCCTGCAACGCAGGCATGTGCCCTAATTGGGAATCTTACTGGGACCTCTCAGTCCATGGGATGATGTTCAGTCCACTGAACCATACAGGCTGGGCCTGTGGATTTTTTTTAAAAGCCATGGTTGGTACCTGCTGCTCACAGATGGTTTTGAGCTAACTTTCCCTCCCTGGTGAAACATGTAGGGGGCCTCTTAAAGCCCCATCTGGTGGCTCCTTCCCCTGTTAGCCAGTGGGGGCTAAGGGCCAGGATTTGTGGAGCTGAGCACGCCATTCCCCGTCCTCATCTCCCTTCCCCTCACCAGGTGATGGTGTTCCCTGGCCTGGGCCTGAGCCATGAAGCCTTTCTCACCACTGCGGAGTTTGGAACCCAGGAGCTCGGCCAGCCTGCCCAGATGAGGCTACAGGTGTACCGACCCATGGGAGGAGCAGGTGGGACCCTGTCTTGGTGGTGGGAGTTGGGGGACTTGGGTAGCCTCTCTGCGCTGTCATGTCTGCTGGTCCCTTTGCCACTGGACTGGTCTCTAGCCTCAAGGTGGACAGAGTGGGGTCCACAGAGACACTGACTCATGCTCGGGATCCCAAGGACAGATTGGGTAGGGCTTGCCTGGGTGGAGGGTTCTCCCGCGTCAGTTAGCTGGCCCAGTGTTGGGAGGGGTAGAGGGATGATGGTTGAGGCCAGGAGTACTTCCTGGCAGGGCCTCATGTAGTAGTGGAAGTCCCTGACTGTGGCCTATTAGTAAATCAGTGCCTATGACACCCTTCCTCTCCTCGCAGGGGCCCCAGAAAATAGCAGCGAGCCTGAGAGGAGGTCCCTGGAGAACAAGACTGAGCTGGCTCCTGAATGCACATCAGAGGGTCTCTGGTGCCCCAGATTCAACATCTGCCTACCACTGGACACCCCCTGCTCCCCTCAGGCCTGTGTCAATGGGTCTGCATCAGGGCCAGGGCTCCCAAGGGCCTCCTACACACTGTGGAGGGAGTTCCTCTTCTCTGTGCCTGCAGGCCCCCCTGCTCAGTACTCGGTGTGTGTCACTGGCCTGGGCGCCATCTGTTTCCCTCTCAGCCGCCTGATGTCTGTGTCTCCCCATTTAACATAGACAAAATGCAGATTCTTTCACATAGTCCACTGGACCCCCCTGCCTACCTCTGGCCTTGTCAGAATCCTTGTTTATCTCCCAACACAAGAAGTTCCTGCCCTAGGACTTTACACTTTCTGTGCCTTCTAAGGAGGACTATCTCAAACTCTTGGCTTGGCCCACTCCTTCACTGTCTTTTAAGTCTTGGCTGCAGTGTCCCTCAGAGGTCCCTCCCCTGTTTCAGGAAGCCTCACCCCTGCCTGCATTCTCTGTGTGTGCCTAGTGCATGTTCTGTTGGTCTGAGGCTGTTCCTTCTGTCCCCACCATGAGTGCCTGGGGGCCCCTTGAAGCCTAGTGAAGTGTGAGTGACTGATGAGTGTTGAGATCCACATAGAGGAACGACTCTGGGTTACCCTGGGAAGATCCTGCCTGCCTATTGGAGTCCCTGGCCCAGTGTTCCTCTGCAGGCCCCTGACTAGAGGTGGCCCCCTGTGAGGACCTGACGCAGCCCCACCTCCCTCTCCTGTAGGTCGTCTTCCGTGGCCAGGATGACCCCCTGCTCCCTGGTGACCTCATAGGCTTGCAGCATGATGCTGGCCCAGGCACCTTCCTGCGCTGCAGCCCGGTACTCGACCACCCTGGCTCTGAGGCCCCATACCTCTTTACTAATGCGTCAACCTGGCTGGCCTGCCTGCCCACCCAGCTGAAGACTAGCCGGGTTGGCCAGGCCTGTGCCCTGCAGCTGCTCACTGCTACAGAAAGGCTCACCCCCTTGCTGGGCCTCAGGCCCAACCCGGGGCTGGGGAGGCCGGGACGCCATGAGGTCCGGGCCTCAGTGAGCAACAGTGTATCTAGGTGGAACCTGTCCTGCAGCTTCGATGTGCTCTCCCCAGTGGCCGGGCTACGGGTTGTCCACCCCATCCCCCACAATGGCCTTCTCTACATGCCCACCAATGGTTCAGCCTTGGTGCTCCAAGTAGACTCCGGTGCCAATGCCACAGCCACAGTGCACTGGCCTGGGGGCAACATCAGTGCACCCTTCGAGGCCTCCTGCCCTGATTCAGTGGCTGCCCTGGTGCCAAGCTGTGCCCGTGAGGCCAACAACAACACCCTGTTCTCAGCGTTGGTATTGCCCAGACTCAGTGAGGGCGAGCATGCAGTGGAGGTTGTGGTGGAGAACAGCGCCAGCCGGGCCAACCTCAGCCTCTGGGTGAAGGTGGAGGAGCCCATCTACGGCCTCCGAGCCATGCCCAGCCCCGAGGCCCGCGTGCTGCAGGGTGTTCTGGTGGTGAGTGTGGCTAGCAGGTCTGCCCAAAGGTCTTCCCAACCTCTCGAGACAAGGTGCCCATGCAGAGAGTGGCCCCTCCCTGGTGATGAAAGAGCTTGTTTGGTTAATGAGCAGGTCCTGTTAGGTCATTTATTCCTAAATTACTGAAAAATCTGCTAAAATAGTGGCTCTGAAAACATTTCTTTCCACTCACATTTTAAGAAACAAATTGTGGAACTTTATACCCACCTCTGACCTCATTAAGCCTGGGTGTGTTTTCAGGGCACTGAGCACTTTTTGAGGTGGAGTCTGATGCCACCTGGCCTCATCAAGGCCTCTCTGGAAAGGGACTGTCCCTAGCCTGGGGTGCCCACCCTGAACAAGGCAGCCACCAGCTCTGCACCTGTGCACAGGAGCCTTTGGAAGGGTTGTTTCTGACAGCCCTACCACTGTGTAGTTGTGTCCCCCAGCTTACCAATCAGACATGTGCATACACTTTCTATCAGGTGATGCAGGTAAATATCCAGCCAGAGGCTCCTTGAGACTCATGTGCTTTCCCAAATGGCACTATGCTGTTCAACTAAGGTGCCTGAGTAGGAGCCCTGGAAGTAGTGTGCAGATCCAGAGATGACAGGTGGGGAAATGAGGTACAGAGAAGTCAAGGTGTGACTAAGCCCAAGATCAACCCCATACCATGTGGCTCTTTAGTCAAGGGTGGGCCCTGGGGCCCTCTTCCTCCTTCCCCTTCTTGCCTCCCCTCTTCCCCACAGTGTCTTCAAGTCCTGTCCCAGGAAGCCCCACAGGGAGGTGTGTCCAGGCTAGCAGACAAGGGCTGAGTACAGAGTTGGTCTTCCAAAGACCCTGTGCTGGGGAAGGGTCACTGTTAGCTGACACTGTGCCCTTTCCTCAGAGGTATAGCCCCATGGTGGAGGCTGGGTCAGACGTGGTCTTCCGCTGGACCATTGACGACAAGCAGTCATTGACTTTCCACAATGTGGTCTTCAACGTCATCTACCAGAGTGCTGCCGTCTTCAAGCTCTCGGTGGGTAAAGGGTACAGGTAGGGACAAAGGGTGGGCAGATGTCCAGTGCTTACCCTTGCCTTCTGTTTCTGTTATGCTTTGGTACCGATGACCCTGTGGTATCTGGGGGTGAATGCAAAGTGGGGCTTTGCGCACTCTGCCTTGAGGCCTGCTGACTGCCTGATCACCACCACCTGTCTCCACAGCTGACAGCCACCAACCATGTGAGCAACGTCACTGTGAACTACAATGTCACTGTGGAGCGAATGCATAGGATGCAGGGTCTACGGGTGTCTGCGGTGCCGACTGTGTTGTCCCCCAATGCCACACTGGTGCTGGCCGCTGATGTACTGGTAGACTCGGCCGTGGAGGTGGCCTTTCTGTGAGTGCACTGGGCCCAGCAGGTAGCAGAGGTGCCAGGTTCTCCCCCAGCACCCTCTCCCAGTTCCTACCTCATCTGTCAGGAGGCGCTGGGTACATAGGATCTGGGAAGGGGTGGGAGTTGCAGCAGGGCTGGGTGATACCCTGAACGAAGGTACAAGGAAAGAGTAACTATAGCTGGGCCAGTGGGCGCCCCCCATGGGAGCAGCTAGCAGTTCTCACTCATCCTCCCAGCTACTCACTGCCTGCCTGCTGCCCCGGCAGGTGGACCTTTGGAGATGGGGAGCAGGTGATTGGCCAGTTCAAGCCTCCATATGACAAGTCCTTCCAGGTCCCAGACCCCATGGTGGCCCAGGTGCTAGTGGAGCACAACACCACTCATACCTATACCATCCCAGGTAAGGGCAGGCCCACTCCCCTCCTGGCTCCCACTGCAAACACTGCCCTAGGGGCAGCCCCCTTCCAACCAGCTTGGGTTGATGGCCCAGGACCTTACTAGGGTAAAGGAGGGGTGGTTAGGGCTGAGAGGTGGACTAGGTCACTGAACCCTGTGATTTGAATTTGCTGATAGGAAACTGGACCCTCCTGTCTTCTTGTCTGAACCTTTTTTTGGAGAGAAGGAGTCATTACTGTTTAGTTACTTTTAAAATTCCCAAGCCTCACATACATAATGCAAAGTAAATAGGAGGGCCTCCGTGACCCTTGCTTTGCACTGGCACTCTGTTAACCTGAGTGAAGTCATACTTAGAGTCTCCTCATCCCACTTCTGTAGCTGTGCGTCTTTCCCTGTGCTGATGGCACCCCCCACACTCCCTGTGAGGACCCCTGGGATGGGACCCAAGGGCATTCTTCTTTCCATTTTGACCATGCCTTACTCTGCCCTCCTAAGAGGCTCCTGCACAAAGCAGTCCTCATGATGTTAAGTAGGGATTGTGCTGAGCAGGTGGCATAGTGGCCACGGTGCTATAAACATTCTGGGCCTGTCCCCCAGGTGAGTACAATTTGACCCTGCTCGTGTCCAACACCTTCGAGAACTTGACTCAGCTGGTGGCTGTGAGTGTGCGCTCCATTCTTCCTGCCGTGTCTGTGGCTGTGGGCAGCCCTGTCCTGGTAGCTGGCCGGCTCGTCACCTTCTCCCCGTGCCCATTGCCTTCACCTGGGAGCAGCCTGTACACGTGGGACTTTGGGGATGGCTCTCCAGTCATGACACTTCACCAGCCAGTGGTCAACCACATGTACACCTCGAAGGGCATGTACCACATCTGCCTGGAGGTCAACAACACAGTGAGCAGCACGGGGGCGTGCACTGATGTCTGTGTCTTTGAGGAGCTTCGTGGCCTGAGTGTGAGCCTGAGCTCAGCTGTGGAGCAGGGCACACCTGTGGTGGTCAGCGCTGCTCTGGAGTCAGGCGACAATACCACATGGACTTTTGACATGGGGGATGGCACAGTGCTCGAGGGCTCCGAGGCTACAGTAGAGCATGTATATTTGCAGGCACGGAACTACACGGTGACCGTGCGTGTGTCTAGCCCTGCTGGTCACCTAGCCCAGAGTCTGCCTGTGCAGGTCTTTGTCTTGGAGGTGTTATGGATTGACCCTGTGGCCTGCATACCAGCGCAACCCCAGGCCCAGCTCACGGCCCATGTCACTGGGGACCCTGCCCACTATGTCTTTGACTGGACCTTTGGGGATGGCTCATCCAACACGACCATCTTGGGGGACCCAACTGTGACTCACAACTTCACACAGAGTGGCACATTTCCCCTGGTGCTCATCTTGTCAAGCCGTGTGAACAAGGCACATTACTTCACCAGTGTGTGCGTGGAACCTGAGGTGGGCAATGTCACCCTGCTGCCTGAGAGGCAGTTTGTGCGGCTTGGAGACAAGGCCCAGCTGGTGGCCCATGCCTGGCCCCCATTTCTCTACCGCTATACCTGGGACTTTGGCACTGAGGATGCACCCTACATCGGGGTCCCTGAGGCCACATTCACCTATTGGGATGTGGGCTCCTACCTGGTGACGGTCACCGTGTCCAACAACATCTCGGCTGCCAACGACTCAGCATTTGTGGAGGTGCAGGAGCCTGTGGAGCTCGTGGGCATCAGGGTCAATGGATCCCATGTGCTGGAGCTGCAACAGCCCTACCTATTCTCCACTGTGGGCCGCGGGTGCCCCGCCACCTACCAGTGGGAGCTGGGGGACGGCAGATGGCTTGAGGGCCCTGCTGTCACCCATATTTATACCAGCACAGGCCACTTTACTGTCAGGGTGGCTGGCTGGAACCAGGTGAGCCGCAGTGAGGCCTGGCTGAATATCTCGGTGCAGCGGCGGGTGCAGGGACTCAGTGTCAATGCCAGCCGCACAGTGGTGCCCCTGAATGGTAGTGTGAGCTTCAGCACCACACTGGAAGCGGGCAGTGATGTGCACTATTCTTGGGTGCTCTGCGACCGTTGCACACCCATTCCTGGGGGCCCCACTATCTCCTACACTTTTCGCTCTGTGGGCACCTTCAACATCATTGTCACAGCTGAAAATGAGGTGGGCGCTGCCCAGGATAGCATCTTTGTCTACGTCCTGCAGCGCATTGAAGGGCTGCAGGTGGCTGGTGGTGGCGGTGGCTGCTGCTTCCCCACTAATAGCACTCTTCAGCTGCAGGCTGTGGTCAGGGACGGTACCAACATCTCCTATGGCTGGACTGCCCAGCGGGACAGTGGCACAGCCCTGGTTGGCAGTGGCAAAACCTTCTCGCTCACTGTGCTTGAGCCTGGCACCTACCATGTCCAGTTGCGGGCCACAAACATGCTGGGCAGTGCCTTGGCCAACCGCACTATAGACTTTTTGGAGCCTATTGGGTGGCTGGCTGTGGCTGCCTCCCCGAACCCGGCCCCTGTCAACGTGAGTGTCACCCTCTGTGCTGAACTGGCTGGTGGCAGCAGTGTCATTTACACCTGGTCCCTGGAGGACAGGCTGAGCTGGGAGACCCCAGAGCCATTCACAACCCACACTTTTCCCACCCCCGGCCTATACCTGGTCACAGTCACAGCCAAGAACCAGCTGGGCTTGGCCAATACCACCATTGAGTTGGCCGTGCAAGTGCCTGTGAGTGGCCTCAGCATCAGGGCCGGTGAGCTGGATGGCAGTTTTGTGGTGACTGGCTCCACTGTGCCCTTCTGGGGGCAATTGGCTTCGGGCACCAATGTCAGCTGGTGCTGGGCTGTTCTAGGTGGCAGCAGGTATAGCCAGCATATCACCGTGGTCTTCCCTGAAGCTGGCACCTTCTCTGTTCAGCTCAATGCCTCCAATGCAGTCAGTTGGGTCATAGCCACACACACCCTTACGGTGGAGGAGCCTGTTGTGGGCCTGGTACTGTGGGCCAGCAGCAAGATGGTGGAGCCTGGGCAGCTGGTCCACTTTCAGATCCTGCCAACTCCTGGTTCAGCCGTCAGCCTCTACTTGCAGGTCGCCGGAGCTGGCCTCGAGGCTCTCCCAGGGCCTAACTTTTCCCGCAGCTTTCCCCGGGTTGGAGACTACATAGTCAGCATCCAAGCTGAGAACCATGTGAGCCGGGCACAGGCACAGGCACGCATCCTGGTACTGGAGGCTGTGGGTGGGCTCTACGTGCCCAACTGTTGCGAAGCAGGCATCGCCACGGGCACTGAGAGGAACTTCACAGCCCGGGTACAGCGGGGATCTCGTGTTGCCTATGCTTGGTACTTCTCCTTACAGAAGGTCCAGGGGGACTCACTGGTCATCCTGTCAGGCCGTGATGTCACCTACACCCCTGTGGCTGCAGGGCTACTGGAGATACACGTGCGTGCCTTTAATGAGCTGGGCGGTGTGAACCACACTCTTGTGATTGAGGTCCAAGATGTCATCCAGCATGTGGTACTGCGCAGCAACCGCTGCTTCACCAACCGCTCAGCCCGGTTTGAGGCTGCCACCAGCCCCAGCCCCCGACGTGTGGCCTACCACTGGGACTTTGGGGATGGGGCCCCAGCAGAGGACACAGAGGATCCCTGGGCTGACCACTCCTACCTGCAGCCCGGGGACTACCACGTGGAGGTGAATGCCTCCAACCTGGTGAGCTTCTTTGTGGCACAGGCCACAGTTACTGTCCACGTGCTGGCCTGCAGGGAGCCCAAGGTGGATGTGGCCCTGCCCCCACAGGTGCTGATGCGGCGCTCCCAGCGCAACTACCTGGAGGCCCATGTGGATTTGCGCAATTGTGTCACCTACCAGACTGAGTACCGCTGGGAGGTGTACCGTGCCACCAGCTGCCAGCGGCCTGGGCGCACAGCCCGTGTGTCCCTACCTGGTGTGGACATGAGCCGGCCCCAGCTGGTGGTGCCTCGCCTGGTGCTGCCTGTGGGCCACTACTGCTTTGTGTTTGTGGTGTCGTTTGGGGACACACCCCTGTCGCAGAGCATCCAGGCCAATGTGACAGTGGCCCCTGAGCGCCTAGTACCCATTGTTGAGGGTGGCTCGTACCGTGTGTGGTCAGATATGCAGGACCTCGTGCTGGATGGGAGCAAGTCCTATGACCCCAACCTGGAGGATGGTGACCAGACGCCACTCAGCTTCCACTGGGCCTGTGTAGCTTCAACACAGGTCAGCTGCTCGGCAGGGCCAGAGGAAGGGGTGTCCTAACCCCCCTCAGGTGTTTGCACGAATGAGCCTAGCAGGAGGAGGGGGTTCATCTGCTGGCAGAGTCCTGGTGGGCTTGATCCCAGCTGGGGGAGGGGTGTCCCTAGCTGTCCTCTAAGTCAGGCTCTGCTTTGATGTGGGTCCAGGGTCTCACTACCCCTGTTTTTGGCCACAGAGTGAGACTGGCGGGTGTGTGCTGAACTTTGGGCCCCGAGGAAACAGCATCGTCACCATCCCTCGGGAGCGTCTGCAAGCTGGCGTGGAGTACACCTTCAACCTGACCGTGTGGAAGGCAGGCCGGAAGGAGGAGGCCACCAACCAGACGGTGGGTGCCACCTGCTCTTGGCCTTAACCCAGGAAAGTAGAGCCATAGACTTGCAGTGGATAGGATACTGCCAGGAAGGGCTTTGTGTACAGGTCTGCCTCCTACAGATAGCATCAAACATCATTTTTAAAGGTTTTCTGTTGTAGTACTTCTAGAGGCTATTGATTTTCCTCTAAGTTACTACTTTTGATACAAATTCTGTGTAACAAGACGTCGTGCTTCAGCATTACTTCCTTCTGAATGGGGTATGCTGCAGTCCAAACCTTAGAGGAGCTGCACAGCTCTTGTGATTTGTGAGAAATAAACTGTCCCAACAGTGCAAAGGCAGTGAGGAAACATCCCTGAGAGTGGCTGTTCTAGTTTTCTAACAGGGAGGGCCTGTTCTTCCCTCCCTGTGGGCATGTGCTCTGCTCCCCTGCCCCAGACCAGCCAGGCAGGCCAGGACCACTGTGCAGTGACCCTGTGTCAACCACTCCAGCTGCTGCTGGGCGGGGCCTGTTGATGGGAGCAGGTGTGCCAGGCTTGCTGGTGCCTGGGATTGGGTGTCTGTCCCCAGTGCCAGGCCTCTCCCGATGGCCTGTCTTGGGAATGCCTAGGGAGGTCGGAGCTTGGTGCAGGGTCCAGCCCAGCTGGGCTGTCTGAGGTGGATCCCACCCTCGAGCCCAGGACAGCAGGAACCTCAGAAAGGGCTGTGTGAAACATGGCTTTCCTCATTCCTCGTGTGCATTGATATGTGAGTACATATCAAGTGCCTCCTGTGTGCCAGACTAGATGGGCACTAGATGCTGCAGAAAATAAGCCCAACATGGTCTCTACTCTTTTAGATGATCCCTGCCCCCAGATATGGAGACACAAAACCCAATGAATCCACTGGGTGAGGGCCAAGCTCACTGTCCTTTGGAAACTTGGACTTTGGGCTGAGTAGTTGGCAGGGTCTAGACCGCTTTCCAATCTGGGGCAGCAGCACATGTAGAGGGAGAGGCCCTTCTGGGCCCAACTACCAACTGCCCTGGGCAGACTTAGGTCCTGGGCCTCTGAAGCAGAGGCCTTGCCTACCTCCAGGCATGGCCTCCTTGTAATCCCATCCCATCCTTAGGTGCTGATCCGGAGTGGCCAGGTGCCCATCGTGTCCTTGGAGTGTGTGTCCTGCAAGGCGCAGGGGGTATATGCAGTGAGCCGCAGCTCCTATGTGTACTTGGAGGGCCACTGCGACAACTGCAGTGGGGGCTCCAAGCGAGGGGTGAGCGGGGTGGGCCTGAGGTGGGGGCAGGGCTGGGTGTAGGGTTGGGGCTTGGGTGGGGACCTGTCCAAACCCTGGAGGTGACGGGAGCACTAATCCTACCCTGAGTGCCCATCTGTGCCATACAGCTTTGGGCTGCTCGCACCTTCAGCAACAAGACCCTGGTGCTGGATGAGACAACCACATCCACGGGCAGCACTGGCATGCGGTTGGTGGTACGGCGTGGCGTGCTGCAGGATGGTGAGGGCTACCTGTTCACACTCACGGTGCTGGGCCGCTCTGGTGAGGAGGAGGGCTGCGCCTCCATCCACCTCTCCCCCAACCGCCCTCCGCTGGGGGGTTCCTGCCACCTCTTCCCACTGGACACTGTGTATGCTCTCGTCACCAAGGTGCACTTCAAGTGCATGGGTGAGTGCAGCTGGGTGGGGGAGGCAGGAGGCCGTGGTGATGCCCATGGAGGGGCCTGCATGGAGGGGCTGAGGGGACTGTTGTGGCCCACAGGCTGGCAGGATGCGGAGGATGCGGGTGCTCCGCTGGTGTATGCCCTGCTGCTACAGCGCTGTCGCCAGGGTCACTGTGAGGAGTTCTGTGTCTACAAGGGCAGTCTCTCTACCTATGGGGCTGTGCTGCCACCGGGCTTTGCACCCCACTTTGAAGTGGGCCTGGCCGTGGTGGTGCAGGACCAGCTGGGTGCCTCTGTGGTTGCCCTCAACAGGTGAGCAGGGCCTCTGGAACAGGGCCTGGGGGTGGGGCAGGAGCTGCTGCCTGGTAACCTGTGGCTTCTGTGTGCAGGTCTCTGGTCATTACCCTGCCAGAGCCCCCAGATGACCCCCTGGACGGCCCCCCAGACCTCATCCCATGGCTGCACAGTCTCACAGAGAGTATGCTGCCCAGACTACTGAGACAGGCTGACCCCCAGCATGTCATCGAGTACTCATTGGCCTTCATCACTGTGCTCAACGAGGTCAGTTCCAGGGGGTGGGGTGGGGTGGGGGGAACCTGCCCTCAGCAGGTGGGTGCCGGCCCAGAGCAGTACTTCTGACTGGATTTTTGCATTCTTGCAAAGGGCTTGGCCCCTGGCTCCTGACAGACAAAATCCTGAATTTCCTTGAAATGACTTCTCCTCTCAGCAGACCCTTCCATGGACCCTCCCCAGTGCCAGATTTCTCCTACTTTGCCTCTCCCTGTGTCTCAGATCCTCAGGAAGGCCTAGGAAAGCCCCCTTTTGCCCTTGAAGAAACAGGGTTTGAGTCACTGCCCACATTATGCAGCACTGGAGACGGTCTGCACTGTGCCCACCTGCATTGCTGGTGAGGCTACCTGTTGCCCACTGATGGCTGCCTTGTGCCCACCACCCACAGTACGAGCAGTCCCTGGCCATGGTGACAGAGCCAGACTTCAGGTGGCAGCTGCAAGCCCAGATACGCAAGAACATCACAGAGACCCTGGTCTCCCTGAGGGTCAACACCGTGGACGACATCCAGCAGATTGCAGCAGTGCTGGCCCAGTGCATGGTAGGATGGAACCCAGGCTCTTCGGCAGCCCTAGGCCTCCCTGCCCTGAGAGTCTGGCTGGCCATTTTCCCTTCCTGGGGAATTCCAGTATGAACCAGAGGTGCCCCCAGGATGACCCTGCAGGGTGACCCAGGATGTAAGGAGCAGCCCAGGTATGGGGAGGGCTGACATGAAGAGGCCATCCTGTGCCCTTTCCTTCCAGCCTGTGGTCATACCTGACCTGTTTCTCCAGCCCAGAGAGGCTGCCCACCACCTCACCCAGGGACCAGGAACTGCTGGGCCAGGCAACATCTTGAAGGGGATGGGGGCACTGTATTAGGATGGCAGGGGATTGCTACAGAGTCCTCAGCAGAGGAGAAAGGAGCAAAGAGCCTTCTGGGTGGGGTTCACCCTCTCTGCCACGTGGCATCTGTGGCTATGTGTGTGGCTGGGGATGGCCAAGTAGGGCCACGTTACCTTGTACTTTGCTTGTAGGTAGGGAGGGGCCCCAGAAAGGCTCTCAGCAGGAAGGCAGCGTGGGGGAAGCTGCATGGTTTAGAGAGAGCCGATGGAGATGGAGGCCGTGGTCTTGGAGGCTGCCCCAGAATCACAGTGAACGTGATGGAGCTGAGCTGGGCCAAAGGGTTTAAGGGGGCATTTCCAGGCTGGAGCAAAGCTGGACATTGCCTGGGTTCCCCGCAGGTGTCCAGCAGGGAGCCCGTGTGCCGCTCATGCCTGAAGAAAACACTGCACAAGCTGGAGGCCATGATGCGTGTTCTGCAAGCTGAGACCACCGCGGGTACTGGGACCCCCACTGCCATTGCTGACAGCATCCTCAACATCACAGGTGTGGGCTGGAGCTGGGAGGCACATGGCACTCCCCATACCTTCTTCCATTTTTCTTCCCCCCATGCCACTTCTCCATTTCTCTCCCCCCCCCACCCCTCCTCCCTTTTCTTGTCCTATTTCTCCCTACCAACCTCTCCCCAACCCTCCACCACTCCTCCCAACCTCTCTCCCCATGTCTCCCCCATCCACAGGTGATCTCATCCACCTGGCCAGCTCAGATGTGCAGGACCTGCAGCCCTCAGAGCTGGGGGCTGAGCCACCTTCACTGATGGTGGCATCCAGAGCCTACCAGCTGTCGTCGGCCCTCATGTGCATCCTCATGCGCTCCCGTGTGCTCAATGAGGAGCCCCTGACCCTAGCGGGTGAGGAGATTGTGGCGCAGGGCAAGCGCTCAGACCCACTGAGCCTGCTGTGCCAGGGCAACGCCTCGGGCCCCAGCTGCCACTTCTCCATCCCTGCTGCCTTCAGTGGGGCTCTGTCCAACCTCAGCGACGTGGTGCAGCTCATCTTCCTTGTTGACTCCAACCCATTTCCCTTCGGCTACATAAGCAACTACACCGTCTCCACCAAGGTGGCGTCTATGGCCTTCCAGACACAGGCTGGTGCCCAGATCCCCATTGGGCGGCTGGCCTCGGAGCGCGCCATCACTGTGAAGGTGCCCAACAGCTCCGACCAGGCTGCCTGGATCCACCGCATTCCTGCTGGTTCCACCATCGTCCCACCCCAGGCCTCGGTCAGTGCTGTGGTCACCCCTGACCACAGCAAACCTGAGGCCGGGCTGCACCTGCAGCTCACCTACACGGTGCTGAACGGTGGGTGCCATGGGCTGGGAACTGGGCTGTGGGGGAACCAGGGAGGAGCAGGAGCCATTTCCAGCATGGAGGTTCCTCCAGCCTCTGCAGCAGGGAGGGTTTGAGGGCTCTCGGGGTGTCCCCGAGGTGGATAGTCATCCAACCTTGCACATGCTGCCCTTAGAGCATTACCTGTCTGAGGAGCCAGAGCCCTACTTGGCTGTCTACCTGCACTCAGCACCCTGGCCCAATGAACACAACTGCTCGGCCAGCAGGAAGATCAGCCTGGAGGTGCTGGCGGGCAAGGACCACAGGCCTTACACCTTTTTCATCGCCCCGGGGTGAGGACCTGGGAATGGCCTGCATACTGGGTCACTGGGGCTGGTTTCTGAGGGCAAGTTGGATGTGATCAGATCCGTATGTGCCAAGGTCATGTGGGCTCCCTGTGGGAGCAGGTGTGCAGCAGTGATTGGGGTGTGGCCAGCCCTGGCCACACAGAGTGAGCGTGGCAGTGGCCGAGAATACTGCCCTGGCTTGAGACCAGGGACTGGGCAGGGTGTGGCTGTGACATTCCCCCCTTCTTCTCCCAGGACCAGAGATCTGAGCAAGAGTTACTACCTGAATCTGACCAGCCACTTCCGCTGGTCTTCTCTGGAAGTGTCTGTGGGCCTGTACACATCCCTGTGCCAATACTTCAGTGAGAAGGAGATGATGTGGCGGACAGAGGGGCTTGTGCCCCTGGAGGAGACCTCACCCAGCCAGGCTGTCTGCCTCACCCGCCACCTCACCGCCTTCGGAGCCAGCCTCTTTGTGCCCCCCAGCCATGTCCACTTCATCTTCCCTGTGAGTGGTGCCATGTAGCAGTGTGGAGGCCTAGCTCCATCCTGACACAGTGAAGCAAGGGCCGTGCTTCCTGGGCCTGATGATTCTTTCTCCCCAGGAGCCGGCCTTGGACATGAACTACATCGTCCTGCTGACGTGTGCCATGTGCCTGGTGACCTATGTGGTAATGGCTGTGATCCTGCGTAAACTGGACCAGCTCGACATTAGCCGGGTCCGCATTATCCCTTTCTGCGGGAAGGGGGGCCGCTTCAAATACGAGATCCTGGTCAAGACCGGCTGGGGCCGAGGCTCAGGTGAGGGGAGGGGCCCCCTCAGCCGGGCTGCTAGGCCACTCTCCTTTGCTCTGTCTGGTCACCTTCCCTAACAGTGATCGTCATAATAGATGACATAAAACAAGGTTTCATTTTACTGAATACTATGTGAAGTAGTAGCTTGTTAATCCTTCCAGTGTCCTGTGGACAGGTTGTCATCCTTTCTGACAGGAATGTTCCCTGTGTGAAGCAGGTGCTGTCAACCTGGATGATCTCGCTTTGTACAATCATGCGGAAGCTACTAATGTGTACAGGCTGTGTGAAAGCGAGCTTAGTGATCAGTGGGGAAAATTATTTTTATTTATTTATTTTTTTAAATGTTTTTTTCCTTTATTGATTTTAGAGAGAGAGAGGAAGTGAGAGGGAGAGAGAAATAGAAACATCGATGAGAGAGAACATCGACTGGCCGCCTCCTGCATGCCCCCCACCGGGGATCGGGCCCACAACCTGGGCATGTGTCCTGACCGGGAATCGAACTGGCGACCTCTTAGTGTATGGGTCGACACTCAACCACTGAGCCACACCGACTGGGCTATTATTTTCTTTTTTTCAACTTTGAATTTCCAATGGTATCCTTTATTATTATCTACTATAGTCTCTGGGAGTATGGTTAATAGATCCAATTTCTATCCTCTTGCATTGTAATAGTAGCAGAGGCTCTGGAAACCCTGGTAGTTCATTTTTTTTTTTTTTGTTAATCCTCACCCAAAGACATTTTTCCATTGATTCTTAGATGGAATGGAAGGGAGGGAGGGAGGGAGAGAGAAACATCGATGTGAGAGAGACACATCAATTGGTTGCTTTTCATATGACCCCAACCGGGACTGGGGATCAAACCTGCAACCCAGGTATGTGCCCTTGACCAGGAATCGAACCCAAGACCCTTTGGTCCTCGGGCTGACTCTCTAACCACTGCCCTAAACTGGCCAGGGTGGGAGATGATTATTAAATGACAATAAATTGTTGTGAAAATAAAGATTATTTCCAAGATGTCAAAACATACAGTTAGTACAGTGTAACTTGAAACATTTGGTTAATACGGTGTACTTAAAACATTAGACACTGGGAATTAAAGTGTTTTATTTGTTTGTGAAAAACTTATCAAGAATAGTTTGAACAGTATTCTCTTCTCTCATGTAACTCACAACACGGAGTGAACATCTTTTCTGTGCCTTGGCAAATTGCCATATTCCAACATTTCTTGTTTGCATTCTCCATAATGTGAAGTACCTTGGAGGATTATTTTAATATGAAGTTTTTGCCAGCATCAGTTGCTTCCTGACATGTTTATCCATTTTGTCACAGCCACTGTCCTTATTTATGCTAGTAAGTTTGTCACTGATGGCCTTTCTAGAGTCTCTTCAGCAGCGTCACTACACCTGTGGCTGCTGCTTCGGTAGGTCATTTAATACCTTTGATTCAGATTTCATACCCAGCGTTACTGTTTTCATTTCTTTGCTGTACTTTCATCATTGCTGGCCAGTCCCCTCTTTTGATGACCCATTCTTGTAAAACACCATGTGGCTTTATCTTTGGGAGACAAGCAGGCAGCACCTTTACACACTTGGTGGTCTGTGGGAACTGGAAGATGCATGGTGACCCATCATCAGCAGGCTTTGGAAGAAGTGACATGATTGGCCACTGACCAAGCTGTGCATCCCTTATTTACATGGTGGACTGAGGAGCTAGCAGCCAAGTTTATATTTTACACAGTTACCATCGTAACTAACATATGAATCATGTTGTTGGGGGCTGTGTTTGTTTAACAAGTTAGGCAACTGAGATTTGTGTTCATAAGAACTGAGCAGAGTGAGGATTGCCTGTACTTGAATGAAGGAAGACGAAAAAAATTGCTGGGGTCACATGTCTGGTGGGCAGCAAAACCCAGAGTCATGCTGCCTTTCCATCTTCCAGGTACCACGGCACATGTGGGCATCATGCTGTATGGGGTGGACAGCCGGAGTGGCCACCGGCACCTGGATGGGGACAGAGCATTTCAACGCAATAGCTTGGACATCTTCCAGATTGCCACCCCGCACAGCCTAGGAAGTGTGTGGAAGATCCGAGTGTGGCACGACAACAAAGGTCCGAGTGGGTACCTGCTGCTGCCCCTCTGTCCTGCCTGACTGGCACCCTGCAGCCCTGACCCAGCTCCTGCCCCCTCTGCAGGGCTCAGCCCTGCCTGGTTCCTGCAGCATGTCATCGTCAGGGACCTGCAGACTGCCCGCAGCACTTTCTTTTTGGTCAACGACTGGCTGTCAGTGGAGACTGAGGCTAATGGGGGCCTGGTGGAAAAAGAGGTGCTGGCAGCAAGTAAGACCCTATATCCCCTCCTGACCCCTTCGGCTGGAGGAGGAGCCAGTGCCTCTGTCCTCCTGAAGCTCCACCTGTGCCTTTTCTCTAGGTGACGCCGCCCTTCGTCGTTTCCAGCGCCTTCTGGTGGCTGAGCTCCAGCGTGGCTTTTTTGACAAACACATCTGGCTCTCCATATGGGACCGGCTGCCTCGAAGCCGCTTCACTCGAGTCCAGCGGGCCACCTGCTGTGTTCTCCTCATCTGCCTATTCCTGGGTGCCAATGCTGTGTGGTATGGGGTCGTGGGAGACACTGCCTACAGGTGGGTGCCTGTGGCGGGTTCAGATATACTCCCTATGCCCAACCCCTCTTGTTCCACCTCCCAGCCTAACCCAGCCAGGTCTCTCCTGTCTTGCCACATAGTGCGGGGCCTGTGTCCGGTCTGATTCCACTGAGTGTTGACACAATTGCTGTTGGCCTGGTGTCCAGTGTGGTTGTCTACCCCATCTACCTGGTTATCCTGTTCCTCTTCCGGATGTCCCGGAGCAAGGTGGGCTGGGCCAAGTGTCCATCAATAGATGAGTGGATAAAAACGCTGTGGTACATATACATAGTGGAGTACTATGCAGCTGTAAGAAAGAAAGATCTTATCCTTTGAGACCACATGGAGGGACCTGGAAAGTATTATCTTAAGAGAAACAAGTCAATCAGAGAAAGAAAAATATCACATGATCTTACTTATTTGTGGAATATAATGAACAAAACCAGCCGATGAATAAAATAGATCCAGAGACATAGAAGTAGGGTACAGACTGACAAACCTCAGAAGAGGGGGATGGGAGGGGAGGGAAGAGATAAACCACAGAATTTATATGCCTGTATGTGTAACCATGGACATAGACAACAATGCTGGGCGGAGTGGTGGGATTGGGAGGAGGGTGTCAATGGGGGAAAAAGGAGAAACATCTGTAACAACACAGTAATTATAATTTAAAAATAAAAAAGGTGGGCTGGGGACCTCGGAGCTCTGAAGGGTAAGCGCCTCATTGCCTCTGAAGGCTGTGCTGTCCGGTGTGGCAGCTAGAGAGGGAAAATCCTCAAGGCCTTTGGCTAGAGAAAAATAGACATACAGATTGTTGAAAGCATGAATGAGAGGATTTCGCTACCAACAGCACAGAAATGAACAGAACTTATCAGGGAGTCCCATTAGATAACTCAGAAGAAACAAACAAGTTCCTACCAAAACTGGCTCAAGGAGAAGTAGAAAATCTGAGCACACCTGTAGCAAGTAAAGAGGGTGAATTTAAAACCTCCCACAAAGAAAAGCCCAGATGGCCTCACTGATTATACCAAACAGTAACAGAGGAATCAGCAATCGTTCCCAGACTCAAAACCATGGAGGAGAAGGGAGCATTTCTTAACTCCTCCCACAGGCCACACTGCCCTGACGCCACAGCCAGGCAAGGACATCACGAGATGAGGGAGCCACAGATCACGCTCCCTTAGGATTATGCAGGCATAAATCCTTTACAGAATAGCAACAAATCAAATCCAGCAACTCATAAAACAGGACTATACACGCGGCCAAGAGGGATATACCCCAGGAATCCAGTACAGTAACATTAGCCATATGCAGCTATTTACATTTAGATTAAAATTAAATAGAACCAACACCTCAGTTCCTCAGTTGCACCAGCCACATTGAAGTGCTCCACGGCAGCGTGTGGCTAGTGGCTTCTGTGACAGTGCAGATATAGAATGTGTGCATTGTTCTGGAACATTCTCTAGGAAAACACTAGTCTAGACTCTGCCTGCTGAGGAGGTTGCATGTCTCCATGAAACAGGACCTAGAGCTGCCTGCTGACTACCTGACTCTCCCTGCAGGTGGCTGGGGCCCCAAACTCTACCCCTACAGGGCAGCAGGTCCTGGACATGGACAGCTACCTGGACTCGTCTGTGCTGGACAGCTCCTTCCTCACCTTCCGGGGGCTCCGTGCTGAGGTGAGGGCTCCAGAGGGCCCTCCTAGGTTGGATGGGTCCCACTGCCTCTGCGCAGCTCGGAGGCTGAGGCTCTCTACTTCTCAACAGGCCTTTGCTGGACAAATGAAAAGTGACTTGTTTCTGGATGATTCCAAAAGGTGGGGTTCCCTAGAGAAAACGTGAGCCTTGGTATAGTCAGGTGCACGTGTGCCGTGTTATGGGTATTTGGGCTGCATGTGCTGTGTCTTATGTCCTTGTCTGGTGTTTGTTGGCCCTCTGTGTTGTCACACAGTCCTGGGGGTATGTTTGCCTGGAAGCCCCACGAATCTGTGTGTGACTGGTTGTGTAGACGTTTTTCCCTGGGCTCCCCTTGCTGACCTGTGTCACCTATAGCCTGGTGTGCTGGCCATCCAGTGAAGGCACACTCAGTTGGCCAGACTTGCTGAGTGACCCATCCATCATGGGCAGCACCCTGCAGCGGCTGGCACGGGGTCGGATGGGCCACATTCTGGGCCCAGAAGAGGACAACCTCTCCCTGGTCAGCCCCTCCTCACCTGCCAAATACTTCTCAGCGTCAGGTGAGCAGGAATGGGAAGGCATACATAAGTTCTCCCCAAGAGGGTTCTAAGGCTTGGGGGGAGGAGCCCACAGCCTCCCTGATAACACATCTGCTTTCTTTAGATGAAGATCTGATCCGGCAGGTTCTGGCTGAAGGGGTCCACAGCCTGGCCCCCACCCAGGACACTCAAGTAGAAACAGATCTACTCACTGGCTTGTGAGTGCCCAACTCCCGGTGGGTGGAGATGTGTAGGGGACCCAGGCCAAGAAGCCCTGCTTCCTGCATGGGACTGGTCTCATGTTGTCCAGCCCCATGTCCCTAGTGTTGAGCTGGGGTAACGTTGTTTGGCCTCTGAGCCCCTCATCTGTTGAAAGACTTCATGGGGTCAGCTGTTGCCCAGCAGATGTTCACTGTAGTATAGCAGGAGTGAGGGACATTTGAGGAACAGAAAGGGTGGCTGTGTCCTGGCCGGTTTGGCTCAGTGGTAGTGTCGGCCCACGGATCAATGAGTTACGGGTTCAATTCCAGTCAAGGGCAGGTACCTTGGTTGCGGTTCGTCCCGGGCCCTGGTCGGGGTCGTGTGGGAGGCAACTAATGATGTGTCCCTCTCATGTTGATGTCTCTCTCTCTCTCTCTTCCTTTCAGTCTCTCCCTCCCACTCTATCTGCAGATAAATTGAAAAATATCCTCAGGTGAGGATTAAAAAAAAAAAAAAAGGGGTGGCTGTGATGAGGAATCATTGACAGGTTTTTAAATACTCTATTTTTTTTTCTTTTGAGACTACTGGTTTCCAGTTTAGTTACAAGATTCATTAGGAATTACCTTCTACTTTTTGTTGTTGTTAATCCTCACTCAAGGGTATTTTTCCATTGATATTTATTTATTTATTTTTTATCCTCACCCGAGAAAATTTCTCCATTTTTTGTTCAGATAGAGTGGGGAGGGAGAGAGAGAGAGAGAAACATCGACGTGAAAGGGACACATTGAGTGGCTGCCACCCGCACGACCCAACCAGGGCCGGGGACAAACTGCAACCGAGGTACATGCCCTTAGGGGGAACTGAACCCGGGTCTCTCTGGTCCGCAGGCTGATGCTCTACCGCTGAACCAAACTGGCCAGGGCTCCATTGATTTTTAGAGTGGAAAGGAGGGAGGGAGGGAGAAAGAGAAAGAAACATCAGTGTGAGGGAGACACATTAATTAGTTGCCTCCTGCACACACCCCAACATGCCCTTGACTGGGAGTCAAACCCATGAGCCTTTGGTGCGTGGGCCAACACTCTAACCACGGAGCCACACCACCCAGGCACCTTCTACTTCTTTTCTCCTGTGTATCTATTTTAATATCCACATTTCCATTCCTTTTAACTCTTCTAATTTTTTTTATTTTTTTATTTTTAGAGAGAGGGGAAGGGAGAGGGAGAGAGAGATAGAAACATCGATGAGAGAGAACACAGATTGGCTGCCTCCTGCACACACCCCCCACCCAGGGACCTGGCCCACAACCTGGGCGTGTGCCCTGACCGGGAATAGAACCAGCGACCTCTTGGTGCAGGGGTCGACGCTCAACCACTGAGCCACACTGGCCGGGCAACTCTTCTCATTTCCAAGCAACCAAAAATTACTGAGATGTACAAACTGTCTGAGAACACAGAGAAAAAGGGAAAGTTTATCCAATCATTTTATGAAGACAGAGAAGCATGACATGATGGCATTTTTATGAAGAAATTGCCAATTGCTTAAAAACTGGGGTAGAAATTATAAACTGGGGTAGATTCTGGGGTAGAAATTATAAACTGATCACCCCAAATTGTGGCAGCACACACCGTTTCAGACATTGATCGTCTGCCTAACAGCATCTCCTCATGGATATTTAGTGTGCAGTGCAGACTTAACAGCCAACACAGAGCACTGGATTTCCCCATTGAGGCATTTCCACCCCAGCCAAAAATTCTGTATTCTTTCTTGACTTCTCTGTCTGCATCCTTCCTCACACAAGCCTTCCCTTCATCTGCCCTTGCACTTTTGCACCTTTCATCCAGGCGTCATCTGCCTGGTCCATTCCAGGCCACCGTAGCAGTCCTGCTCCTCCCTCTGCACCAGAGCGAGCCTGCTCCCTGAGGCAGGCCCTGTCTTGGCCCTCCTGGGGCACTGGTTAGCTATGGCTGAGTAGTGGCTTACCCCAAAATTTAGGGTTTAAAACAACTCAGATAGCAGGCATGTCGATGAGGGCTGTTAGTGGGAGGCCTCAGCTCCTCTGTCTGGACCTCGCCACCGAGCTGCTCAAGTGTCCTTACAACGTGGCAGCCAGTGTCCCCAGAGGGGGTGGTCCAAGAGAGAAAAACAGAAGTCAGTTTCCTTGATCACCCAGCCTCTTTAGTCATACACTGTCATTCCACAGTGTCCTCTTGGTTTCTCTGTGGGAGGAAAAAATGTAGGGATATGATGCCAGGAGGGAAATGTCATTGGGGTGACTTGAGGCGACCCACAGGACTGAGTGCATTCTTTACATGCTGCACCAGCCGTACCAGTCTGGCCCCACAGCTCCCCAAATCTTCTGCCACCTTCCCTCTGGCAGGTGGCACCACATCCCTTCAGCTACAGCATCCCTCGCTCTTCTGCCTCCATCTTTTGTATCTGCTGCTCCTTCTACCTAGGCTGCTCCTCCCCAGGACAAGAGCCTCTTGGTCTACTTATTCATCCAGAGCTACCTAATCAGAACCTTCCTCCCTACCTTTAGTAGATGTAGTAAGGTACAATGACATGGACCTATGCATGTGCACACACGCACACACAGATGTAGGCCTCCGCCCGCTCCCTTGCTTCCTGTACATTAAACAGTGTTCATGCTTATTGTTTGCTTTCTCCACTGGTATGTGCACATTGTAAGTACATGGACTGTTCTTTTCTCTCAGCGCCTGGCATTTAGTAGGGGATCAACATACTTGTTGAATGACTGAAGGAAAAACAAACATAGTCTTTGCTGTCGTGCAGCTTATAGTTTAATGTAAAATTCTATGTGTTCTGTGCTGTATCCACTATATGACCTGATAAAACATGTTTATACCCACATGTAAGATATAAACATATGCACACATAGAAAAGGACTAGAAATAACCATTGACACTACTGTTCCTTGCATGATGGAAATGCTAGTATTAAGTATCTGTTCTCTCTTTTTTAAAAAAATGTAAACATTTAATGAACTGTGTAGGGCTGGGATGGGATAGATTTGCCACATGTTGGGGACACCAAAGCAGGGCCCATGGTGGTGGCTGGACTTGCTACCTTTGGGTCTGGCACAAGGATTTTGGGGGGGGGGGGCGGATTTTGTGTATGTGTGTGTGTTTGCCAAGATTTTATTACAGAACTGTGAAAAACAAGTTTCTCAGTGTGGGGAATGGTGGCCTCTGAGCCTTTGCTTGGTGTCTGTAATGAAGAGGTGACTCCTCAGAAGCTGTCAGCATTCACCATCTTTATGTGTTTGTTCTTCCAAAGTGGTAGCCTCTGACTGAGCACGCAGGTCTTTGTACACGGTCTCCGCAGTGTGACACATCTGTTTGAGCTGTTTCCAAACAGCTGATCTTTCTTTGCCATTTTCTGGGTGAACTCTTGGAGCTTTTCCTGAGTGGTCTTGTGGTGATTATAAACCTGATGATACATCCTCTCCTCCAGCTTCTCTGTCAGGTCTGAAACCTTGACCTTGAGGCTGTCCCTGAAGTTGGTCATGAGTGCATGACCCTTCTGCCTGCTTTGGTTGATGATTTTTTAATCAACTCCTGGGCCCTCTTCAGGATCTCGATGCTTGACCAGAAAGGAAAAGTCGGGTCCTGACTTCCTTCCCAGCATCATCAGCTGGTGATGGGCACTGGAGGTGGCAATAGCAAGGCTAGAAACCTGACTTCTCCTGGCCCCTGACCAGCTTCCTCTTCACTGCTCTCCTCGCCCTGCTGCTGCCCCTCGCTCTCCGACGGCTGTTACTCCTGCTCCCTACTGTCCGTGGGGCACGTGCACTCCCTGTTGCTCCACCTTGTCTTCTGTTCTCTGTTTATTATTACTCTACTTTCTAAAAAAGAGTTTGTGCTACTTTTATAATCAGAAAAGTCAATTTCAAGAAAAAAAATGTTTTTCATTGCCATCTCTGTGATCTTCCACCTCCATAGACATTATTGCCTTTTATTCTTTAGGAAATACGTAAGCCAGAAATATGTAGATAGCTCAGCAGTAGGCACATACTAAGATTTGGGGACCTGTTCTCTTCTGCTTCTGCAATCAGGGCACAGCTGTGCAGACGTCACCCTAAGTGCGTGCACTGCCTTCTCAGTAAGTGCCTGTCTGGGTCTTGCATCCCTTTTCCTCCCCCTTCTTTCTTCCCATTCCTTCTTGCTCTCGCTCTTGGGGTAGCATCTCTGGAGCTGAGAAAGGCAGATGGCACCATGAGAGACATGGTGTCTGTCTCCTGTAGAGTGCTATATACTATTGGAATTTGACATATACACATGTCCTTGACCAAAAGTGAGTCTTAGGTTGCAAATGTGCACCAGCTCCGGGCTCCTGTGTACTGTGTGCAGCGGGCAGGCGGAGGAGGAAGGCCCCAGGCATGGGGCGTGCTCACTGGAAGCCAGTCATAGTTTGCTGGTGTGAAGAGCAGGCAGTGGGACGCCGCTGCAGTCATGCTGTAAAGGTGCTGCACCTGGAGGGTGGCAGGACAGGAGAGGTGGGACACAGATGTGGGGCAAGGCTGATGGAGTAAGCAGGAAGTGAAAGAGAGAGAAAGACAGGCTGACAGGACTTCCTGGCCTTAGGGTAGGGGTGAGGGGCAAAGCCCAGAGAGCCTCAAGGTACTGCCCCACAGGTGAGGCGGACAGTGTGTGGGCTGATGGGTGAGTGCTAACTGTTCCCTTCCTGTGCCTCAGGTCCAGCGCTGCTGGGGAGAGGACTGAGATGCTGATGCTGCAGAGGCTGGGGGAGAGGGGTCTGCCCAGCCCTGGCCTGACCTGGGAGCAGTCAGCAAAGCTCTCCAGGACAGGTGCGCTCAGGTGTCCCTCAGGATGCCCCTCCCTGCCCCTCCCTCTGGCCCCCAGTCACCTATCTGTCTCTGCCTCCCCAGGGCTGGTGGAGGGTCTGCGGAAGCGACTGCTGCCAGCTTGGTGTGCACCCTTGGCCCATGGGCTCAGCCTGCTACTGGTGGCTCTGGCCGTGGGGGTCTCAGGGTGGGTCGGTGCCAGCTTCCCCCCTGGTGTGAGTGTCATGTGGCTCCTCTCAAGCAGCTCCAGCTTCCTGGCCTCATTCCTTGGCTGGGAGCCGCTCAAGGTGAGTGGGATGCAGAAGGGCCAGGCTGCGAGCCTCTGGTACTTGTGGGCCCCTCTGATGTCACCCCCGGCCCAGGTCCTGCTGGAAGCCCTATACTTCTCATTGGTGGCCAAGCGGCTGCACCCTGATGAGGACGACACCCTGGTGGAGAGTCCAGCTGTGACACCTGTGAGTGAGCGTGTGCCACGTGTACGGCCCCCCCACGGCTTTGCACTCTTTTTGGCAAAGGAGGAAGCCCGAAAAGTCAAGAGGCTCCACAAGATGCTGAGGGTGAGTGAGGCTGTTGCAGCCAGTGCCTGCCTACCTTCTTTACCTCTTGTCTAGTGCAGCCTCTTCTCAAAAACCTCACAGGTGCCCCTTCCCCTCCAAGAAAGGTGCTAGGGCTCTGCAGCCTGTGTCCATCTCCCTCCTATTACCCCAACTCCTCATGCCCCTAGTTCTGGCTCTGCCCTTTCTTGTGCCCAGTTCCAGTGCCTGCTTTTGACTGGTCTGGCAGGGCTCTGTGTCTGGTGTGATTTCCTTGGCCTTCAGTGGATCACATGTCTGCTCCCAGGTGGGGCACTGGTAGGGTGTCTGTGCTGCCCTTTCTCAGTGCTAGGCACCCTGGCTGTGGGCAGTTTGTTGTCCAGAGCCTTGTCCTGTTACAGTGGCCGGGCTGGGATTGGCTGACACCAGGGCCGTCCCTGACCCCCAGAGCCTCCTGGTGTACATGCTTTTCCTGCTGGTGACACTGCTGGCCAACTACGGGGATGCCTCATGCCACAGCCACGCCTACCGCCTGCAAAGTGCCATCAGGCAGGAGCTAGATAGCCGGGCCTTCCTGGCTATCACCCGGTACGGACACCCTATATGCATGTACACGCCTGCTGGGCCAGGGTGGTTAATGCCAACCAGGGTTCACCTTGATCCTGCCCTTGATCCAGCTCAGCCCCCATGGGACATTGGGAAGGGTCTTGATGGGTTTTTGGTTGTCAGGACTGGAGTGGGTGCTGCTGGCAATGGATAGAGACCAGAGATACTGTTAAAGATTGTCCAGCACCCAGGACAGCCTGTAACAGAGTTGTCTGTCCCCAACCAACAATAGGCCAATATTGAGGAATCAGGTCATGTTTTGTCCCCTCCAGAGGCACTGACAGCCTCTTATGGGCTGGTCTGCGCCAGGGTTGTAGTAGTTGTGCTCCCTGGACCTCTGACCCCTGGGAGCTGAGGGGTGGAGCATGTGACTGTGTCTGGTGCAAGCAGGTCTGATGAGTTCTGGCCGTGGATGACCCATGTGCTGCTCCCCTACGTCCACGGGAACCAGTCCAGCCCAGAGCTGGGGCCCCCACGGTTGCGGCAGGTGCGGCTGGAGGAAGGTGAGCTGGGGGCCACTCTAGTACTTGTCCCTGCTCTTTTCCAAAGAGAAGCCTTTGTCTGGGTTCTGGGTCAGCTCCCCGGCTGTGTGACCTTTACCTCTCCCTGCCTCATTTTCTTTTTTTTATTTAATTTATTTTCTTTATTGATTTTAGAGAGAAGGGAAGGGAGAGAGAAACATCAATGAGAGAGAACATCGATTGGCTGCCTCCTACATACCCCCCACTGGGAATTGGGCCCACAACCAGGGTATGTGCCCTGACCGGGAATCGAACTGGTGACCTCCTGGTGCATGAGTCTATGCTCAACCACTGAGCCACACCAGCCGGGCTCATATTATCAGTCAGTGAGACCAGGACATCTACCTTCAGGATTGCTGGGGAGGTTATAGGGAAGATCATGTAGAACAGCCCAGGCAGCTGGTAAACAGTAAGCTCCCGTTTTAGTCATGCTCAATCCCCAGCCCTCTGATTTCAGCACTCTGCCCAGACCGTCCTGGCTCAGGGGCTGGTACGTGCGCAGCAGCTTCAGGTGGCTTCAGCACCAGCGACTACGGCATTGGCTGGGGGAGTGCTGCCCACAATGGCTCTGAGATGTGGGCCTACTCTGCACCAGACCTGCTGGGGTGAGCACAGGAGGGGTCAGGGTGTTCTCCAAAGGAGCCCCCTCAACCCAGCCAGCATGGCTTCCAGGTTGCTGCAGGGCTGGGCTGTGTCTAACACTGCCCCTCACTCGCAGCGTCTGGTACTGGGGCTACTGCTCTGTGTACGACAGCGGGGGCTACGTGCAGGAGCTGGGGCTGAGCCTGGAGGAGAGCCGTGCGCAGCTGGGCTTTCTGCAGCTGCACAACTGGATCGACAACAGGTAAGCACTCGAGACAGGCTGCCTCGTTCTGCCATTGTCCGCTGGGCATTCGGCAGTCCCCCCTCATCAGAGTGGTCCCCCCTCGTCAAAGATCCCAGTTTACTCCCACTCTCCAGCTTTGTCGCTCTAGGTCAGTCCCAGAGGTGGCCTCCACTTCCTCCCCAGTCCATACAACCCGCACCAGAGGCCCTGCCTCCAGGGTCCCTGGGGCAGCAATTCCTTCCCTCTCACCCCTCCCTCGTCTCTCCTCACCCCTGTCCCCCCGCGTAGGAGCCGCGCGGTGTTCGTGGAGCTCACACGCTACAGCCCGGCTGTGGGGCTGCACGCCGCCGTCACGCTGCGCCTGGAGTTCCCTACGGCTGGACACGCCGTGGCTGCCCTCAGCATCCGCCCATTTGCCCTGCGGCGCCTAAGCTCCGGCCTCTCTTTGCCTCTGCTCACCACGGTATGCTCCGCCTTCCTGTCCCCGCCCCCAGCACATCCCAGCCCCGCCCCCAGCACATCCCGACGCCGCCCACTCGGGTCCTGACCCGGCCCCACCCCTGCAGGTGAGCCTGTTGCTGTTCGCACTGTACTTCTCAGTGGCCGAGGCGCGTGCCTGGCGTAGGGAGGGGCGTGTGCGCATGGCACGGCCTGGGGCCTGGGCGAGGTGGCTGCTGGTGGCGCTGACTGCCACTGCAGCCCTCCTGCGCCTGGCCCAGCTGGGCGCCGCCGACCGCCAGTGGACGCGCTTCATGCGCCGCCGCCCGCGCCGCTTCACCAGCTTCGAGCAGGTGGCGCAGCTGAGCGCTGCAGCCCGTGGCCTGGCCGCCTCACTGCTTTTCCTGCTCTTGGTCAAGGTGAGGGCTGGGCCAGCGGGCCTGGGGTTGGGCGGGCTGGGCGGGCTGGGCCAGGGTTGGTCGGCTGACGCGACGCCCTTGCCCACAGGCCGCCCAGCAGCTGCGCTTTGTGCGCCAGTGGTCGGTTTTCAGCAAGACTTTGTGCCGGGCCCTGCCGGAGCTCCTGGGGGCAGCCTTAGGCCTGGTGACACTTGCTGTGGCCTATGCTCAGCTGGCCGTCCTGGTAGGTAACAGTGGGGGTCCAGGGGGAGGCTTAGCCTGGGGCGCACCCCTCACTTGTGCCACCTTTCCTTCAGCTGGTATCCTCTTGCGTGGACTCACTTATGAGCGCCGCCCAGGCCCTCTTGGTGGTGTGCCCCAGAGCTGGTTGGACGGAGCTGTGCCCAGAGGCCTGGCGCCTGTCCCCCCTGCTGTGCACTGGGCTCTGGGCCTTGAGGCTATGGGGTGCCCTGAGGCTGGGGGCAGTCCTTCTCCGGTGGCGGTACCATACTCTGCGAGGGGAGCTTTATCGCCCAGCTTGGGAGCCACAGGACTATGAGATGGTGGAATTGTTACTGCGCAGACTCCGCCTCTGGATGGGCTTCAGCAAGGTCAAGGAGGTGGGTACGGCCCAGTGGGGGGGAGAGGGACGCAACCCTGGGCCCAGGTGGGCCCAGGGTGCAGCCGGACTGACCGAGCCCCTGTGCCGCCCCCAGTTCCGCCACAAAGTCCGCTTTGAAGGGATGGAGCCACTGCCCTCCCGTTCATCCAGGGGCTCCAAGTCATCCCCAGATGTGCCTCCACCTACAGGGGACTCCGATGCTTCCCGTCTCTCCACCTCTTCTAGCCAGCTGGATGGGCTGAGTGTGGGCAGGCCAGGGCCGCGGGGAGAACCCGAGCCCTCCCGCCTCCAAGCTGTGTTCGAGGCCCTACTTGCCCAGTTTGACCGACTCAACCAGGCCACAGAGGACGTCTACCAGCTGGAGCGAAGGCTGCAGAGTCTGCATGGCCGCAGAACCAGCAGGCTCCCAGCCTCACCTCCTCCTGGCCCCTCCACAGGCCTGCAGCCAACCCTGCCCAGCCGCCTTGCCCGGGCTAGTCGAGGCATCGGCCTGGCTACAGGCCCCAGTAGGGCTTCCCTACGGGCCAAGAACAAGGTCCACCCCAGCAGCACTTAGTCCCAAGGGCCTGAGCTTATGCCCTTTGGGCCTGTGGCTTCACTCCGGCCCCTTGGGCTGGAGAGGCAATGCTCAGTATTACCTTCTGCCACCCTCAAGGTCTAGGGCCAGGCAGAACAGCTGCATGCAGCTCCCCCAGAGAGCGGGCAGCACTTGTCTCTCTGTGGGCTTCAGCACTTTAAAGAGGCCTATTGGCCAGCCAGGACCCAGGGTCCCCTCCCCAGCTCCCTGTGGGAGGACACAGCAGTATTGGACTGAGTGCCCAGCCCAAGACACTAATTTATTTCCCGAGTCCTCAGGTACAGCGGGCTGTGCCCGGCCCACCTCCTGAGCAGACATTTCCCCCTTGCTAAGGATCCAGGCTGCGGGGAGGGAATCTGCACCCCTTGTTATCCTCCCCCTAAATTATTACCTCTCCTGTCCCCTGCTGAGTGCACTCACTTTTGGCTGCCGTCTGTGTGTCTATTGTCAGTAATTTATATGGGGTTAAAAATGTATATATTTTTGTACGTTGCTCTTTTTTCACTAGGGCCAAGGGGCCTGGTGGCTGCAATGGCCTGGTGCCCACTGTTGCCTGCATTGAGGGGGAGCTGGGACTGCAGAGCTGGCCTCCTTCCCTAGACACCTTCCTACATGGCCAAAGAAGCAACAGCTGCTTCTTGTGTCCAAGTCTGGCCCTGCACAGGTGCTGGGACAGCTACTCCCCAGGCACTTCTTATCACCATTGTGGCCTTGTTCTCCTGCCCTGCCCAAGGCCAGGCAGCGAGAGTCAGGGACGAGGCCTACTGGTGTTGGGTCTGAAAAAGGAACAGCACTAGTATGTGGCAAAGGGGACCCTAGGTGGTTAGGGGGAAAAGACCCCTCCCTGGAGCTGGCTCCTGGGGCTGGGGAAGGTGTGTGAACACTTATGTGAGGCTTTCCTGAAGGGGTGGGGCCTTGATGACAGTGTGACAAGTCCCCTTAAGGCTTCTGTGGGCATGGCCAAAGCTTCAGCCTTGATCCCCCTTCCCCTACCCCCAAACAGACAAAGTCAAATAAATGAGTTGGCTGACTGCTACTTGTGTTTATGTCCGAGCATGGAGGGCCATTGGGCACAGCAACAGCCCCAGCTGGGCTTTGTGACCGCTTTATTCCTTTGCACAAATAAATACTGCCCAGTGCCTTGTAGAGGGCAGGGAGGGTATAGCAGGGCAGCTGCAGGGAGCCCTGGGCATGTCCTCAGCATCTTAGTGAGCGCCAACAGGACCAGGCAGCCTCACACGAACTCTGTGAAGTCATCTACAGAGGAGATGAGGCGCTTCCGCTGGCCCGTCTCATAGGTGGGCACAGGCTCAGCCGGGGCTTGCACTGGGGCTTTGGCATGGCCCAGGGGGTGCATCTGCATCAGGGGCAGGCTTGGGTTCGAGTAGTGGGCTTCCTCACGGATCTGAGAAGAGAGAAGGCCTTCGCAGCAAGCCCAGACGGGCAGCACATGTTCTTTCCCAGGTGGATACTGGCACCCACCCTGGCCAGCCACCATTGTCTCCAGGGGAGCTTCTACACCCAGGTGCCCATGGCCCATCCTCCCTACCCGGTGGCGGAGCCGCTTGATGTGACGGAGCCTGGCGATCCACTTGGAGGGATAGATATCAGTAGGGTTGGAGCGGCTGTGGTGCACCTGTGAGGCCATCTGGGGCAGGGTGGGCAGAGCAGTTAGTCCTCTATGGGTGGCACCTATGGCCCGTCCCACCTGTCCAGGATGCCGCCTCTGCTCACATTTGCATGCAGGGCCATCTGGCGTGCCACAAAGGGCAAGTTTCGGTCAGACACAATCTTGGCCACACTGGTATCCACAAGGCCCTCCATGTCTAGGGAAACATAGTGCTCACATGGCGCTCAGAACCCCAAGGGCCTCCCCCCCGCAAACCCTAGGCCTCACCTTTCCTGCACTGCAGTGACACCAAGTTGCACTCATAGTCCAGGGGGGTGATAATCACGTGGACAAAGTTGAACTGGCCCTGCCCAGACAAAAGCAGGGTTACCCCAACATCCAAGGCTACTTTCAGCCACTTCGTGAGGGCAGCAGCTCATTGGTATGATGCTCACTAATGGCACAAGCGTGCATATCAACTACTGTCTACACACTTCCTCCTATCCGGGCTGGGACTGCCATCATATCTCCCCTCAACTGCCTTACATTCTAAACCCCAACCTCTCCACACCTGGATCCCCACATATAAATTTGCCAGTTTCTAAGTTCAGTCATGACCTCCAATAGAGCCCTGACCCCACCCCCACCCCAACATATATACATACTACACACTGCCTGGGGTACCTGCTGCCACCCAGCTGACAATGCCTCATTGTCAACTGAAAGCAGCATGTGTAGCTCTGCAGGCTCCCAGCCCCGGCTCAGATGCCCTCCACATTCTCTGAGTCCCAAGAGTCTCTTCAGTCTGCAGTGCACCCAAGCAACACTGCACCCGAGCGCCTCACCTCAAGGAGCAGCTTCACCACCCATGCCTCGGATCCCTGGTTTCCCAGCTTTGCAGCAAAGGAGAACAAACCAGCTTCCCCACAGGTACCCCTGCCCTCCACTGGGTTGTCTGCCCAACAGCCTGGGGGGCCTATGTTCAGTAACCTCCAAAGCTTCCCATTGCACTTAGAATAAATCTGAACCCCTCTGAGCGCCAGCACTTCAGATACTTGGGCTCCACTGGGCTCCCCACCCTACTTGGGCCTTGCAGCTGTCTTCCACATTTCCACTCTGACAAGTTGCCAGAACTGAACACATCTCCTCCCCACAAGGACCCTAAGCCCAAGTGTCCTTGTCTAGAAAAGGGGAGGGAATACTACAGCCTATCCCCACCCCCCACTGCTCTGCAGAAACGTGGAGGTACCGGGGAGTCCTGGCCAGTTTGGCTCAGCAGTCAGAGTGTTGGCCTGCAGACTGACGGAGGTACCGGGGAAAAAGTGTTCACAACTTTATGAACACACTAAGCACCTGCTACATGCTATGCACCCTGCTAAGCACATGTGTGCATTCAGTTATTCCTTGCGAAACCACAGCAACAGGTGCCACAGGCTCCATGAAGAAACAGGGCTGTCATTAGGGGGCACTAAGCAAGTCAGTACTCCTCCTTGTGACCCCAATGGCGCTCATTGCCTCCATTCAACATGCACCAGAGGACACTTCTGCAGACGTGGCCTCCCGCCAGGGTGCCCAAGGGCCCAGACCCATGCCCACCCACCCTGAAGCCCCTTGCTCACTTTGATGGTACCCAGCTTGAAGTCTTCACCAGAGTCATTGTAGACGATGGACACGAAGTCATTGCCCAGGTGGCGCTTCTTGTCACAGCGGTGCTTGTCCACATCCTTGGTGGGCATCAGGGTGGCAATGTGGAAGACAGCTGTGAGGCAGAACGGGGCCGAGCTGAATGGGCCCAGCACTGTCCAGGCAGGGTGCTGGCAAGGGGACAGCAGGCCCTCTGTGCCTCTCGCCAGGAGCAGAGGCTCTGGGCACCTGTAGGAGCCATGTCTCTGGTGCCTGGCCAGCAGCACTTGGCTCCTCTCCCTGAAGGCAGAACTTCTGGAAGCAGAGCTGCCAGCCCAACTGCTGCCTCCTTGCTCAGGCTGGTGACCTCAGGCCCTTGGACAACTCCACTGCTCCCCTGAGGACAGGCCAATAGGAATGAGGTTGGGGAGGACACATGCTACAGGAGGGCTCAAACCTTGCATGATATCATCATGCCAGCAGTAGGTGAATTGGCCGTCCTCGCCGCACACGTCCAGGCCACCCAGGTACACCTTATCTGGCTGGCAGTCCTTGAGCTCGATGAGCTTGCCCAGGCCTGTGAGGAACTCTGTGTACCTGTAGGAGCCATGCTCGTTGGACAGGATGGCGAGCTCACTGTTGCTCTGTAGGGGGAGAGAAGCATGGTGGCACCTCTCCCAAGCCACGCCTCCATCCATACTCAGCCCCTCCCTGGGCATGGCTCCCAAGAGCCTTGAAGGCTTGTTGCTGCTAGAGACCAGCGAGTGGCTGGTGGTGGGGTGACTGGTGTGGCTTGGCAAAGAGCCCCACCTCTGTTATCAACCCCAACTCAGTGCAAGGTAACTTCATTCCAACAGTTGCCCAGGTGACATCCTTGAGTTTCTGTTTCTCTCATAATTAGCCTGTCAGCAAATATGGTCACCTCAATCTTCAAAGTGCAGCCAGAACCCTCGCATTCCTCAGCACCCCACGGCCTACCACTCAGACCTGCCCCTCTTTACTTGGACTGTCACCACCCTACTTCCACCAGTTTTCCACACGGCAGCCAGAGGGATGCTTTTGAGACTTTGGGTGACTCATAGCAAACCCTTGACTCAAAACCATCCAAGGCCCTCCCACCTCACTGGGAACAGAAATGCAGCCTTATAGCAGCCCATGAGGATGTCACTGACTGGCCCCCCCATTACTTCCCCACCTGCACCCCCACCCTGTGCCTAGTGCTCACTCAGTGCCAACCCTCGATCACACAAGTTGTGCAGCTCCTCAGGTTCTTTGCACGAGCTGTTCCTACACAGGATGCTTACACTTACACACACACGCGCACAACCTGCACGCATACTCATTTCCCTCACATCTCTGCTCAGTGTCACCTCCTTTGGATCACTGATGAGAACAGCATCCTGCTCACACCCACAGTCTCCTGGGACTTGCCACCTTCCCCTCCACAGTCCTTAGCACTCTCTGGTGTACCACATGCTTACATATTGACCTGCCATTCTCACTCCTGTGTCCTGGCACCAGAATAGTACCTGGCATGGAGCTCAAAAACCACTTGATGCCCTAGCAGCATATGCAGTTAAGAGCTCTGTGGAGGATGAAGGCCCATACCCCAACCCCCACCTCAAACAGGAAGGCCACCCAGCTCTGCCCTGGCACTTAGGCCAGCCCAACATCTCAGCAGCCTCACCTGGCCTTCTCCCACGTACAGAACGGCAATCTTGTGTGTGTCATATGATGGGATCTGGTCAAGGAGCTGCACTGATCGCTCGAAAGACTGTAGCCACAGAGTCCTGCCTGAGTCCAGGGCAGTGGCTGTCCCCTGCCACCAGCCCTGCCTGGCCAGCCAGATGCCCTCCCCACCCATGGTGGATTACCACAGGCTGCCACAGGGAGCTGAGGTTGTAGCCCTCTGCAAGCCCGGGCTATGGCCACCACTACCCAGAGCTGGGCACCCACTGTGCCCTGCCCGCCCTGAAGGGGAGAAAAGGCATGCCCACCTCATTGGGCAAAAGGATCGGCTTGTTGGACTCGTCACCAAAGAAAGGCGAATGGTAGAGCTGTAGGAACACAAAGCTGCAGAGGGAGAGATGATGAGGGCTGAGCTTGGCACTGTAGGTCCTAGACTGAGGTCGTGGCCAATGCAATCACAGCACACACACAGCCTGCACCCCATCGCCAAAGGACTGCCCTCTCCTGTGGCCCCCAACTGCCCCAGGACAGAGGTTATGCAGACCTACACCCCACCCTTGTCTGCCCAGGGAAACTTAGATTACCACAGGAAATGTCCAGAAGCTCCAGCCCAGAGGGTGAGGCTCACCTGGGGTTGATACCTGGCACCTTCTCAGCATTGGAGGCTCCAGCTCTGCCTTTGAAGGAGTCCCTCTCTGCCCTCTTGCCCCTGCGTGATGGGGCTGAATCAGAGATGGTATAGCCTCGGGGCCGCAGGCCACTGGGGGAGCGGGGACAGCTGGAAGGCACGGAACCCTCAGCGTGGGGGTGGCCCCAGCTTGCTTCGCCTGGGGCTGACCAGGCAGTGCCTTCCCCATCTAGGGTCCCTGACTGTGACCGGGCCTTTGCCTCAGGGCTCAGCCGGCCAACATCAGCCTTGTTCCCAGGGTCCCCGAGGATGTCCTGCAGGGTCTGCAGTTCAGGTGAGGAGCTGGACTTGCTCAGGGGCTGCGAGGGCTGGAATGAGAGGTCCACAGAGGGCCGGGCTGCCTCGGAGGAGATAGCCCGCTCGATGGGGATCCCCCCAGCAGACAGCTCCTCTGCGCGGAACGACTTCTCTTCTTGGCTAGAGGTTGAAGATGACTGGAAAGAACATATCCCAAGAGAATTTCATCACTACTGAGCCCACCTGAGGTTTACCAGGAGGCAGTGAGGCCCCACATGTCCTCCAGCGCAGGGCCACAGAGCCACCCAGCACCAAGCGGATGGTCCCAACCCTTCCAAGACAGCAACGGCCTGTGTCCCATGCTGAAAAGAGGAGCCAAGAGCCCCACAAACCAAAGGATGCCATCGGTGAGGAGTTATCCCTAGATGGAGTTCTCAGAAATCCACTGTCTAAGAAAAAGGGACTGGGAGTGGGGGCCAGCCATTCTCAGATGAGACAGAGTGGGTAAGACTCACCCAAGTTCAGAACCACAAAGCCGGGAATGGAGGATCCCTGCCATCTGCCTGCCTGAGACCCTACCCTTTCCTTGGCCCAGCCCCACCTTCCCTCTCAGTCTCTGCCTCAGTCTCATCCCTCTTCCCACATCCACTGGCTCAGGTTGAGATCTAAAAGCAAGCCTGGCCCCTCAGGCCCAGATGGAGAGTACCCACAGGGCCCCTCAGGTCAGCGGCTCTGCTGCCCAGTTGTACTCACCCTGCTGTAAGAAGCTTCAGCGTGCCGACAGCGCCTGTCTGTGCCTAGTGTTGCCTCAAAGTCCTCCAACTCTGGGGGCTCCACCAGCAAGTTAGCCTCACCTGGACTTCCCTCCTCCAGAACCACAGCAGAGTCTGGGAGGACACACAAAGGGCTGCTGGGTTCTGGCCGGGCCTAGGGAGCTCACGTGACCTCAAAGGTACCAGTCTTTCCCCCACGAAAGGGCACAGCTTCCCTCAGCAGAACCTGACCCAAGGCCCTCCTTACCTGTGACTCTAAGCCAGCCCCGCCCACTGAGCCAGCTGGAGTGGGTGTGAGCCGTCACAGGACGACTCCTACAAGGGCTCCTGGGAGTCACCTGGCTCCTCTCATCCCCACCCACCCGGCCAGGTATCCACAGAAGCCACCTCTGCTCCTACAGCAAGGCAAGTAGGCAAGGCAGATGAACCTCAAGAGGAAGGAACAACACCTGAGAGAGCCTCTGCTCAGGAGGAGCAGCTGGATCAGCCCAGGAACTGGGGGAAGAGGCCTGAACTCCTCCCTGCCTGGACGGAGGAGAGACAGATGCGGGAGAAGTCCTGTGCAGACACTGGGGAGCCTGTTCTAGGAAGCAGAGGCTTGCCTTCTAAGTCCATGCCAAACCCAAAGCCAGGTATGCTCAGGAGGCATGACACCCCAAAGCATTTCCTGTGCCAGTGTCAGGAGCAGGGTGAGAAGCCACTGAGAGTTAGTGCAGCCCAAGACCACTCACAAACAGCCCTGCACACGCACAGTCCATTAGCTACCTACGAGTCCATCTGCACACTGCCCTTTCCTAACTGGTTCCTGCCTACACATGGGGATCCAGGCAGACCAGAACACTGCCTAGGTCAAACCCTCCGTGCCAGGGCCTGGAGGCAACAGGCCAGAGGCCAGTCTGCAGGGCCCTCAGCCAGCCCATGACTAAAGGCAAACACAGCCCAATTTGTGAGTTCACAAAGCCAATCAGACCACCAGAGGCCAGGGCAAGGTCAGCCTGGCTGAACCCCAGGGCCAGGCTCACCCCCAATAAGCTGTCCCCTGTCAGGACCTGTGGCTCAGATGCCCAGTGTCACTTCATCAGGCCTGAAAGGGAATTCCCACTCAGCCTGGGAATAAAGCTCAGCCACAATGACATGAGGCAGAGGGGTTTCTGCCAGCAAAGCAAAGACATTCTGTATAGATGTCTTCATGCAAATCAAGGCTCCGCTCCCAGAGGGTAAAATGAGGCTGACAGGATCATGGAGGGATGAGCAGATGAGGGACAGTAAAAACAGCACCTATGAGGCACAGTAGGATTCTGCAGCAATCACTGCTTTCTAAGGAGACACACAAATATCTGCCCAGGAAATGCTCCTGTGCAGCTCTCCTTGGCAACTGGACTGGCACAGGGAGGAGAGACAGTGCAAGGGAAGTCAGCAGAGAGACTAGGCACAAGGTGAGCAGAAAGGACAGGTACCACAATCCTGCACAGACCTAGCACCTGGAGAGAGGGAAGGGCCAGTGAGATCCAGGCAGGCAGGTGGGCAGGGTGTACATGGGGTCTCAGCTCTCCAAGCTGCCTGAGTGGACTCTGGGTAGGGGAGTGCATCCCTCCTCCTCAGGAACAGAGCTCAGACTCTGAGCCCTGTCTGTGGCCAGAGAGTAGCTTAGAAGGATGGCCCCAGCCCAGTCTGGCAGGGGCATTAGAGCTCACAGGCAGGCTCAGGCTCTGCTTGGCACATCCAAACCTACACCCCAGCAAAAGTAGGGCCACCCCTGTAACCCCACTGGGCACCTCGAAGAGGGTGCAAGGCACTCTTCATACATCCATGCCCATATCCATCCTGTGAGAAGGACTAGCTGAGGGGACATCAAGCCTGCCCCTCTACCAGTACCCAGTCTCCAAAGGGTCCCTTCTGCTGAAGCAGGCCCTGGGTAGGGAGCGCAGGCATCCTCCCACAGGCCAGCCTCCTTGCAATGCCTGAGGCTGGCAGTACCAAGAAAGATTCGGAAACCCCATGGGCAGGTCCCCACCGGGCAGTGGACCACACCACCATCAGACGGTACATACCAGGTGGGAGGTGGGCCAGTGCTCACCTGTGTTAGAACGTGGGGGTGGGGGGGGCCTGGCTGAGCTGGCTGCCGGAACTGACAGTGACTTATACAGGGCTGTGTCGCGGCGCTCCTTGAAGCGCTCAGCAGCCATGAGGGCATTGGACAGCTCCTGTAGCGGCATGTTGTTGATGTCCGAGGAAAAGGGGCTGAGAGGGTTCTCCAAGCTCATCAGCCAGCTGGTGTTTCCTGGGGAAGGCAGGCAGCACCCCTCAGGCTGCAGGCCCCATGCGTCCAACCAGCCACCCCCTCACCCCCGGCCCTCCCTTGGCAGCCCCTGGTGCATCGTTCTCAAGGGCATGCACCCAGGGCCTTCAAGGTTCTTCATACTCAAAGCAGGGGAAGGGGAAAGACCAGGCCCTGTGCAAGGCATGCCCCTAACTTTGCCCTGATGCTCCCACCTCCAGGATCCCCAGGCCCCAAGGTCAGAGCAACCATGTCTAGAGGTCACCCTCCTCAATGATGAGCAATCCTCTGCCCCAGGTCAGTTCCTGCACCCAGCTTCGGAGTCTTTGGGGTTCTGTCTTTCTCCCCACAAGGTCCAAGGCCTACACTTGGACTAGACCTTCCTTACTGAGTATCCTCACATCCCAAGTGTCTCACCTGACCCCGACCTACCTCCTCCTGCTCCACCTGGCCCTTCTCACCTGGTCTCCCGCCTCGATTGCCCACTTCCATCCGGAACCAGGGGGACTGGGCTCAAACACTAGTGAGGAGCCTCTCCTAGCCCCCATCTTCAGGGCCTTGTGGCCTCCACAGGGCCCAGCACCCCACCCCTCTCACCACTTGGTCACCATTCGGCCCATACCACAACTGAGGTGCCTCCTGAACTCTGGGCCTTGGCTTCTAAGTCCTTCCTATAGCCCCAAATATCTGTTATGGGCTGACTGTCTTCCTAAAAATCACATTGAAGTATTAACCCCCAGGATCTCAGAATGAGGCCTCATTTGGAGATGACGTCTTTAAATTAAGGTAAAATGAGGTCATATTGGTGGGCCCTATCCAATCTGACTGGTGTCCTTGTAAGGAAAGGAGATATGGACACAATCACACACAGAGCGACGTCGATGTGGGAACATGGGGAAAAGATGACCATCTATCTACAAGCCAAGGCCTCAGGAGGAACCAGCCCCGCAGACATCCTGCTATGACTCCAGGACTGGGAGGGAACACCTGTTACATAAGCCACCCCATCTATGGTACTTTGTTATGGAACCTGAGCAGCCTGTTATGTTCCCACTTAGCTACCTGCATCTCCCCCGCTGTTCAACTCCGAAGACTTAAAAGTCACCTCCCAAATGCTCCTGTGGCCCATCCTGCCAGCTGCTCACCCCTGTGTGTCCCCCTTGTGGATAGACTACATGGTAACAGAGATCCAGGCTGGCTGAACACAGGGCTACCCCCTTAGTACCTGTTGGCCTCCGGACCAAGATCTCTGCCCAGCCCTGGGTCAGCAGGGGAACATAGGCTGCCAGGTTCGTCTTCTTCTGCGCTGGGAGCTGGGTGTTAGCTGAGGTCTTCTCAGGCTTGCTGACTGGCGCAGTCTGTGGGCCTGGGAAAGTGGGACCGCCTGGGAAGTAGGAGGCTGGAGTGTCCAGGGCACCAATGCGAAGGCCATGGCCCCCTGAGGGGGATGAGGGCAGAAGGGTTGGTGACCAACTCCTGCCCACTGCAAAGCCACCGGCACAGACCTGGCTGTTCCACACAAGGCCCATGTGGCCAAGCTCAACCCTCCCTGGGCATGGCCCTATGGCATTGGCTTCAGTGGACCCAGAGCCACAGAAAGGGGCCCCAGCACCTGCACCACTGTCAGACTATGGCTTATCCAGCTACATCTGAGAACAGCTCCAGGGATAAGCTAAGCTGAGGGCCAGGGCTGCTAAGGGCTCACAGAAAACACTGGTCATGAGAACAGACCCTCAGCAGCAAGGGATCCTTGTGCCACAACTATGTATAGGTACACCCCCTCCCCCATCCATGATGAGGGCTCAGAGACAGCATTGCAGTTGTTCGGGAACTGGGCCAGGCCTGAAGCCAACATCTTGTCCCCTGGCTCACTGAGACCGTCCTGAGCACAGGGATCTAGAAAGACATCTGTGAGGGTGTGGGGTGGAGGCTCACCAGACATGGAGCGAACCCGGTCCCGGGCCCCGAGGCACACCTGCTGCCCAGCCTGGGACTCCAGCTTGGCTGGCGCCTCCTTTGTCTGTTTCATGTGCATGCTGAGGTCAGAGCTAGAGACAGGAGGGTCCATGTAGAGCATGACCAGAGTGCCTCATGGGCTCTAGGCCAGCACAGCACTGTCCCATGCAAGCCTGGGCTAAGGACAGCCACTGTCAAGGCTGAGCAGGCAAGGGGCGGAAGGTACAGTCACCTCAACTCTGGGCTGCTCTCCAGTTCTCCTGAGTCCAGGCCCAGCAGAGACCGGGTTCCAGTCCCCACGCTGGTTGTCACGGTGATAAGCTTGTTCCCCACCAGCCAGGTTTTGGTCCTACCGCCAGCCAGGAGAAACTCTCCGACAGGAGACCTGAAAGTACAGGAGCGTGGGACCCGCTACTGGACACCTCACGCAGTGGAAGCTCTGGATGGACATCCTGGCTTCCAAAGATCACCTGAGCAGAGGACGGGCAGCCTGACGTGCAGAGCTGCCCTGCCCAGGCTGACCTGTAGGAAGGAGCCCCACAGGCCACACCTGCTGGCATTGCTCTCACCAAGTACAGTCACAGAAAAAAAGGTGGCCCTATGCCCACCCTGCCCCAACCCTGGAGCCTAGCCCACACCTCTTAGGGACTGCTGTGAAGTTGGAGAACACGTATCTGGCCATCATATCCAGACATGTTTCTGTGAGCTCCAAGTGGAGATTTTTCAAGTTGTCATCAGCCTGGGCCATCGAGTTCTCATCTGCAGACCCCAAGCTGGCACTTGTGAGCGATGTCTGGATCCTGCTGGAGGGAGGGACCGTGGCAAGGTCAGGGAACGAGGCAGGCTGAAGTATCTGCCACCGGGGACCAGAGATGGAGGCATGCATGTGCTGAGAGGGCCAAGCTCAGAAAGATCCTGCCAGTGCATGTGGCCACTTGAGCCACAGCTTGGCAAAGAGTGAACACGTCATCCCAGAGAGAGGAAGCGTAGGAGCTCATGGGAGAGGCCCAGGCCCACTCCTGGGAGCAGAGGCTTAGGAGGCAGGAGAGACAGGATGTCCCCTCAGCAAAGCATAGGAGAGTTAGGCGATGGCTTCGTGGCAGAGCAGTTTAGTCACACAGAGATGGCGAGGCCATGGGATGCACGCACGAAGATTGCATTCTGCCCACAGGGCCATCTCCCAGTGAGGACAGGGAGGGTCTGGGCTTCGTGTGTGGCTCTTCACCCTCAAACTCAGGTCACCTGCGCTCCACATGCACCCCAGTGACCAGAGGAGGGGCTTATGCAGGTTTAATTCTGATAACAAATTCCACAGACCCTTTGCCATATTTTGTTCATGATAAAGAATTTGCTGGAAAAAACCTAAGAGGGAGCCTCACTGACCACCCCTTCCCCCCAGCCAAATCCTACTCCGTGGAGGCCAGCTGGAGCCCAAGCCAGCAAGGAGGCGGTCTCCGAGCAGCAGAATGCTGAGGTCTGAAGGGGCTTCCAAATGAGGAGACAGGTATCCTCTGCTCAGTGCAGCCTGGCCTGGTCGGCATGAAGCAGTGACCCCCGAGAGCCCACACCTGCACCCTGACACAGCAGGGAGGAGTGAACAAGACTTCACCGCTCAAAAGTCCAGGCCTCCCCTGCCCCCCTCCCAGGTTGACCTCTACCCCTACTGCCCTACAAAAACGCCCCCATTCCCTTTCAGCTACCACAGAAAGCAGACCTTTTCCAGAAGAAAGCTCAAGAAGAAAGTCTACTAGAGAGGATATGAAAAGCCAAACCCTGGAGAGTGTGTTCCCACCCAACCTGCTTTAATTTGCAAAAGCCCCTGACCACTAGGGATAGGCCTGCAGGAGGTGGCCACTGGACACTTTCTCAGAGCAGCCACCCTACTTCTGGCTTCTAGGTTGGCCTGAGGATGCTGTGTAGATGGCCCGTGCTTGTTTGAGGCTTGGGAACAGAATGCAACCTTCCCACCCCTCACTGCCAGGCTCCCTGGACCAAAGACCGGGCTCAGCAGGGCAGGCCCCTGTGGCCGAGGGCTGCCACTCGGGTTCTCTTCCTGCTCCAGCCAAGAGGGCATGAGCAGGCAACAAAGTCATGCAAGCAGCCCCATGCACCGCCACCCGGGTGCTCCCGCCTGGCAGTGCCACTTCATGGGCCAAGCTCCAGGGTCTGAGCCCCCCCACCCAACAAAGCCCACTACCTGCGGACCACATGTTCAGACACACTGATGCTGCGGCACCGGAAGGCATCGGCTGCAGAGCTCTCCTTGAATTCTTTGACGGGTGGAGAGTTATTCAAGCCTTGTTTGGGGGGTCTGGCTATCCTCAAACTACCAGGTGAGGAAGGAAGGCCCAAGCCCCAAGGAGCCCAGCTCCCAGGAGGGGAGAGCAAGCCATTGGAGGGATGAGGAGGAAAGGTCACAGGCCACAGGGTCAGGATGGAGAGCCCGTGGGTGAGATGAACAAAAAACCATGCCAGAAGCCAGTTAGCAGGGGGAAGAAACAGAAAACAAAAATGCATGAAAATACATCTTGTAAACATGACAGAAAAAGGTTTCACGCATGATACCAAAACAAAGAACACTAGTGCAAACTAAATGTGTGTGGATCTCACTGCACGGCAGATTCCAGCTGTGCTCAGGTGTCCTGCGCACCCTGAGGAAGGCCAGCACCGCAGCTCGGGGACTAGAAGAGCTGAGGTCCTAAAGGTAACTGTTCAAAGAGGCCAGTTCTTAACTAGTGCCCCCGCCACCAGAGGCTTGAGAGAACAGCTTGTAACTTTAGGTCACACTGACCTCGTCATTCTGGAAAATGCCGTATTCCCTCTTAGGGAGAGCCAAAAAAGCTTAGGCAGGAAGGTGGGGGACAGGAAGTGGGTAGCTGTTCAAATGAAATGCAAACAAGAACACAAGGCCTAGCACAGCTCTTTGTCAGGTTTGGCAGAAGCGGCTGTGATGGTAGAGAAGAACATGTCTCCTAATTAGCCAGGGGCTGGGAAGTGAGCTCTGGAGAAGGGGCACCCTGGCCCAAGGCTAGGCTGAACACAGGGCCCTGGGTCCCCAGGGGAGGGTGCTGGAGCCCTGGGGCTCCACCCCATCTAGGCCAGGTGTTTGGCTTCTCAGGAGTCACAGCTGCCCTAATGCAACTTTGGGTTTTCAGTAGAGTCAGACCCAAACACAGACACCCTACAGCTGACACGTCAATCCCCAACTCAGCACCTCCTGCACTGGCCACAACCCAGCACGCAGTCCCCATGATGCTGCAGACCACGGTGGCCAGCTTGGTAGAGCTCTGGGCTCTCCAACTGAATGTGGAGCACTAGAGGCCTTTATAGGCCCTGCCCTGCCTCAACAACCCTCAGCCACACGTCCCATTTCCATTCACTGGCCTGGGGGTAGCCGGTCAGCCCCAGGCCCTGCATGCACCATGCTGGTCACAGGTCACAGCTCACAGACCTGCCCTGCCCCACCCAGACACCAGGCATGCCCATGACAGGCCCATACCTCTTGGGCCTCTCGTTGAGACTGGTACTCCGTGCTCTGAAGCTGTCCTTCTCAGGGGTATCGTCAAAAGACCGGAGGACGTTGGAGCGCAGGCCCTGGCAGAGCAGAGTAGACCTGGCGGTTGGGGGAACTGGCCTCTGAGGTACCCACATGCTTCTTCCCTGGGCACTGATCAGCCACACCCAGGTATGCTGCCAGCCTGGGACAAGCTGCAAGTCTAGGACAGAGGCAGCAGCTTCTGCCCCCATGCTCACAAGTGTGTTCCAGTGGGCCAGGCTCAGTAGAGCAAGCTCCTGGGTATTGCAAGCATAGTACCAAATGATGCCCGTCCTCTCTCCCCACCTATCACTCTGCTCCAGCCATGGACAGCCAATGACAAAGCCAGTCCCAGCTCTAACACTGGCTTACCTTAGTGATAAAAGGAACAAAGTCTTTCCGGAAGGGCAGGCGGCACCTAATGAACCACATAGCTATGACATGATGGGCCAGGCACACAATGTACTGATTGAACCTGTGAGAAGAAAAGGGAAGTGCAGGAGCTCCATCCTGGCACCTGAGGGAAATGCTCCAGGAGCTGGAAGCATAGACAGATTCTAGAGCACAGAGGTCAACGTGGCTTTCTGCTTCAAGAGGCCTCTGAGCTCACCTCCCAAGGCACACACGCCAGCACTTACTTGGAAGGGTTGGTATATGGCAGGGAGATGGCAAACACGCTTGCGTACTGCTCTGCTGCAAAATTCCTGTAGAGATGAGGCAGCCTGGCTAGAGCTGCAAAACAGGAGATAGCCAGTAAGAGAGTCCAGGCTAGCCCAGCAAAGATAGGCCCAAGCTGCAACAGGAGCTGATGTCACCAGGGTCCTGTGTTGTTTCTGAAAGCCAATGCAGCCACTCTACCCAAGAGGGCTGCAAAGGAATAAAGGTCACAGCCCACCCAAACATGACCTTCCACTGACCCTTGGTCCTGGCCCTCTATTCAAAGGGCTGGTAAACTATGGTGCCCTAGGCCAAATCTGGCCAGTTGACTGCATTTGTATGACCTATGAGCTAAGAATCATTTTTACATTTTTAAATGGTTGTAAACAAAATGAATGTGCAACAGAGGCCATATATGGCCCTCTGCTGAAGTGTTGGCCCTGCTTGGCTCCTGCTGTCCACACACCTAAGGGCCTGCTGAGGGCCAAACACACACTTAGGATACTGGGAATGAAAGGGTGAACAAGGCACCTTGAGCTCTTGGAAGTCACAGTCTGAGAGGTGAGTCAGCAAGTCCCTTCAAGCTGTGGTGTGTGCTTTGAGGGGACAAAGAGGAAGTGGTGAGAGCCAGGCTGACTGCAGGGACCAATGACAAGTAACAGAAGGCTTCTGTATAATTCAAACTGACACTGAGGGGAAGAAAGGAGCCAGCCACTCAAAGGCCAGGAAGGAGGAAAACATTCAAGGCACAAGGGCAGAAGGCACGAAGGCCCTGAGGCAGCGGAGGGTGGCATGTCCTAGGTTCCCAAGGGGACGGTGCATCTACATGCAGCCACAGAGAGGTTAGGAGATGAGGTCAGAGAAGTCAGCATAGTCTATTTCAGGCAGGGCAGAGCACAGCCCCGAACTCAAGGGTCTACCCCACATTCACACACACACGTGCACACACTTACACACACGGAGGTACAGAAACTTACTTGACAGGAACTCGAGAAGTGGAATGGCCATACTGGCTGTGGCAGAGATGTGTGTGAGCTTCACAACCAGGATGGGCAGAGCTTTGATCATGATGTCAGGCATCTCCACACTGCAGATGGCCAGGGCCACCACACACTGGCTGGCGCAACGAAAGATGAGGCCTTGCTCCAGGCAGTACACCATCTCCCGCTATGGGCAGCACAGATGCCTCAGACCCAGCCCGGTACAGGCAAGCCCTCCACACCCGTGCCTGACAGCTGTTTTGGTAAGCCAGGGCACTGTCTACCCTCACCCCAGAGGTCAAGGCTTAAGAAAGTTAAGTATCTTATCCCAGGTCTCTGAGCATCTAAGTGGCAGAGCCACCAGCAGCTGACCCCACCCAAGCTGACTGGATATTAGGGCCACTCCGGTCAGGTGATTTCTGACACCTCCCCACCAGCCAATACCTTGGAGCCAGGACATGCTGGGCCCATCACCCTCTTGGTTCTGGGACCCCAACAGGTTGGCCTTAGTGAGCAAGGGGAAGCTCTGCCAGACACAAGATTGCTAGGCCCACATGGACCGTGGGCAGGGTCCTCCATGAAAACAGCAAGGCTGTGCCCGTAGGAGATCAGTGCTAAGTCCAGGCTTGGGCCACAGCCTTAGGGCAGACCACCTGGTGGTTCGAGGCCCCATGAATGCTTTTCATTTCCTGCAGCCACCCCACAGAAATGTTTTGGGCCTAAAGGGTTCTCAAGGAACCTTCAGCTCAGCATGGTATCCCCTTTGGGGATACCAGGAGGAAACCGGATGGAAAATTAAGTGTGAATTCTCAACAGTGCTGTGATCAGGAGCACCGGCTCAGGGCTCAGAAAGCTGAGTCTGAGTGTAGGCCCCTCTCCTTACTGACCATGACCTTGAGCATGCTACCTGACCTATGGCAGAGTGACAAAGAAAGGTGTTAGGAATTTCTTTTTTTATCCTCACCCAAGGACATTTTTGCATTTATTTTCAGATACAGCAGGAGGCAGAGAGGGAGGAAGAGAGAGAGAGAAACATCGATGTGAAAGGAACACATTGATTGGTTGCCTCCTGCACAACCCCAACCAGGGCCGGGGACAAACTGCAACTGAGGTACGTGCCCTTAGCGGGAACCGAACCCGGGTCTCTCTGGACCATGGGCCAATGCTCTAACCACTGAGCCAAACCAGCCAGGGCATAAATTTATTTATTTATTTATTTTTTTTTTTATCCTCACCCGAGGATATTTTTCCATTTTTTTGTACAGATAGAGTGGGAGGGAGAGAGAGGAAGGGAGAGAGAGTGAGAAACATCGACGTGAAGGGACACATCGAGTGGCTGCCACCCGCACGACCAACCAGGGCCGGGGACAAACTACAACCGAAGTACGTGCCCTTAGTGGGAACCGAACCCGGGTCTCTCCGGACCGCAGGTCGACACTCTAACCGCTGAGCCAAACTGGCCAGGGCTATTTTTTTTATGTATTTAAAAAAAATCCTTAACCAAGGATATGTTTTATTGTAGAGAAGGAGGAAAGGAAAGGAAGAAAGAGAAACATCAATCGGTTGCCTCTTGTCCATGCCCTGAACAACAGGGGATTGAACTCATAAGCTGGGAATGTGCCCTGACCAGGAATCGAACCCTCCACCTTTCGGCGTATGGGATGACACTCCAACCAAACTACACTGGCCGGGGCAGGTGTCAAGAATTTAAATGAGATAGTACATGTAAGGACTCAGCGCAGGCCTCACTAATAGCAGCCAAGAACAAGAAAACAAGCATTGCTCTTTGTGCCTGCTGTACCCGATGACAGCTATGGAGGTAGATGGAAGTCGGGGGGCCCTTGGCCCAGCCACAGTGCCTCTCAAAACAGGGCCAGCTCTGCCAAGAGGCTTGGCCACCTGTCCTAAAGCTGTAGCAAGGACAAGTTAGGCAATATTCATCAAAAAGACGTTGCGGTGTGTGTTGGCGGGGGCAATCAAGCACTGCATTAAGTGCACACCCCCCAGAGGAGTGCTCAGGAATGCCAGTGGATTCAGATGTCTGTAGTTCCAGGCTGAGTCAGGTGGCAAGGGTCCAGTGGGCACATGGGAAGCAAAGTCAGGCCCCTCACTCTGGCCTAGCAGCTATAATAGGTTAGAAGAAAAATCTTGAGCCCATTTGGCTAAAGCAAAAATCCTGAGGACCAGGACACAAAGCTGGACTGTCACTCCCATCTGTACCTGTCTAGCTTTGTCCAAGTAGTTATGGTAAGAGATCAATGCTGTCAGCACGGGAACCACGGCCAGATGTAGGTCAGTTCTGGAGAACCCTTCTGGGGTGCCTCGAAGCCGCTCGAGAGTCTTAGGACCTGAAAGCTAACAACCAAGGGCCAGATGTCAAGCCCTGCCTGGTGGCTAGGTCAACTGTCGGGTGGCCAGAGGGTGCAAGGCCCCTGTGAACATAAGCCTAGAGGGAGGATAGGTCGAGAGTCCAGGGGCCTTCCTACTTCCTTCTCTGGCCAAAGGTCTGCCTTTTCAAAGGGGAAGAGTGGCCATCCTGACGCTAGGGAGAGAAAGGAGATGTGATTGATGTGCCTGTCACAGGGGCACCAGTGAGGAAGAGAAATCACACTCAGTATCTTGAGTTCCAGCTCTACACTGGGGACCTCTGATTTTCTGCTCCATAAGCTGGGACAGGGAGCACGGGTCCTGGAGGCATGATCTGCACTCTACACAGAATTCAAATCTCAGAAGGAAATGCTGTCTCGTGTTTCACCATGCCTCCCAGGGCCTTGAAGCCTTTGGGAGAGGGAAGAACTAAGCTGCAGTACTGCTAAGAATGAATGACACAGGAAGCAGCATGTTACCATGGAGCACAGAGCAGAAGATAGCTGGTCGACACTGCAGGGAGAAGTGAAAATGAGGACCTTGTAACGCAATGACTCAGGCAGCTTGCTGAGCACAAGCTTCAACACCTTCCAGTCAGTCTCCTGCAAGAAGAAGGGTCAGTAAGGGGGAGGTCTGCACCCTGGAGAGGGGAGGTGGAGTTTCCAGGTTTGAAGCTCTATTTGGAGCCAGACAACTGGGTGTGGACCCTCCTCTTCTGTTCTCCACACTCCTGGGCTAGGTAGGGAGGGCTAGGTAGAGCTGGATAGGGCAACAGCTGCCCTTCCCTTTGCCAGGCTGAGTGGGAGGCCCAGGGCAGAGCTGACACAGCCTCTCTTTTTAGCTGTTTCTGGGACTTCCACATACCAGGCTCCATCCTCCCCATTCGCCCAGCTGGAACCCCGGGAAGGCCTGCCTGCTGCACTGAACCTAAAGGGCCCTCACTGATGCCCACTCAGAGCATGAGGAGGAGGTTCAGAAGGAAAAAGCTATCACACCAGCTGAAAGGGAGCAGCAGCAAGCATCCCTGTCCAATCCACGAGCCCAGGTAACTGTTATAGGACTGAAGTCAACCCAGGGCCACAACAGTCGTGGCACCACCACACTGAGTTGGTGGCCCTCCCAACCTCCATTAGCAGTGACCACTGTCCATGAGCTACACCAACAGCCACAAGTTCTGAAAGATCCCATCTGTGATATGGACACCTTGAGATTCACAGGAAATCTCTGACAGTCCCCTTTAGTGCCAATGTCAGGTACCCCAGGGAACCTGGCCCTTCTTCCTGCTGTGGCCCTCAGGAGCTCCCCTAGCTCATTACGGGCTGTCCTGCCCCACCCCACCAGGGCACACTGCTGACCACTTATCCTTTCTTGCTGGTTGCTGTCAGAAAACAGGCCTAAACTCTTCTGCCTCCCCTTCTCCACCCAGCTACATCTCCGTTAACAAAACTGCACCTGCCCTACTTCCAAGCTTTGCTTACTCCTACTACTGGAACCTTCCCTTTCAAGACTGACCTTACTTTCCCCTCCAAGTGTCACCAACCAGATGTGACTGCATCCCCTTATAGTCCCACAGAGCCCGTCTGTGCTTCCTTCTGAGGCCAACCCTGCTCCATGATTCCACTTATTTATCTATACACCTTAGTCTTGTGCCAAAACCATCTCCTGGAGGTAGGAATGTCTCCTCAGCTCCACACCCAGCTCCATGTGATGCTCTGCACAAAGCAGGTGTTCACACATAGCTACAGAACTGCTGTGGAATCTTAGCTAACACCTGAAAACTAGCAACGAACTCCCTAAGATCAGTAATACAGGGAAAGGAACTGGACGTGCCCTCTGGGCAGCACCAGTCATTGCTCAGTCTGCCTAACGCAGCTCAAGGGACCAGCCAGCCACCTCACCTGCTTCAAACACTGTAGCAGGACACGAAAGACCAGGGAGTAGGGCAGAGAGCCAAGCCGTACAGCAGGGCCTGCAGAAGCTGGGCCAGATAGCCCAGTGGGAGGTGACAAGGGGCCACTGGACTTCTTCTCAGAGCCTCTTTCTATCTCCCTGCGGAAGGAAGTGGGAAAAGCACTGAGGCTGGAGCCCCTGATCCATAGGGTAAGAAGACCCACTGTGTCTCTCAGACACAGGACAATCCTTGGGGTGAAGAGCAATTAGCTCCACCCACCTGCCCCATAACCCCAACACCATGAAACCAGGGTAAACAGGACTGACAGTGGCAGCAAGGAAAGATGTCAGCCCACACGTACATGTAGTCACAGAGGCAGTAGGGGCTAAACCGCACAACCCCATCCTTGGTGGGCAGGCCAAGGCGATGCAGTGAGTCAGCCCGGAGCAGCAGCAAGAAGTCAAAGGCCTGCAGGGAACAGAAAGCATCACCCATAGAGTAGAAATACACCTGACCTGTGCCCCCAGACTCACATGTCTCTCACGGAAAGGCTGCTTCCACTAATAGCAAACACACCCCAACTTCTCCACACAGACAGTGCCAGGTAGTGAGGTGCAGCAATCATGGCTTCTCCCTTGGATCCTAAGGGCTCCATGACAGTCCCAAGGCAGCTAGCAATGCAATGGCCTCTCACACCACAGGCCCCGCCCTCAGGACAAAGGAAAGGGATGCCTGGCATGCTGGCTAGGCAGCACTGCATGGCCCAGCCCCACGTACCAGAGAGCAGACCTTTGCTGTCAATTCCTCCAATGAATGGTTACTTAACTGGGCTGCCCCATCAGGGAGATGCTCTGGGAAGGGCCAGGGCTTCTGTCCCAGTGACCTCAGCTCAGCCTGATGCCCGTTGCACAGTGGAAGCTCAAGGCAGTTTGTCCTACCCAGCCCTGCACTACCCACAGCCCACACCCTCTGCTATAGGTTGTTGACAGATTCTGAAGCACCAGGAGTGGAACACATGCCACCCTGTAAATTGGTGTGACACCCTTTCTCTGCCCCCCACCTCAGGCCACCATGTGACTCTGACTGACATGCCACAGAGGTTTGCAGGCTACAGGCAAAGAGAAGGGCAGCAGGTGCTACAGCTGGTACTAAAGGAGGAAAGAGTCTATGGAGAGCCCCCACCAGGGACATTTGCCACCAAGTCTCCTGTTGAGGTCACTGCACCACCAAGACTGAGGCAGCTGCTGGGCACCCCAAGGGAATCTACCTCAGGCCAGCCCTGAGGTGTGGATGGGCTCCACCACAGCCACTGACCTCCAGCAGGCTCACCATACCTGTAGCCGGATACTGCTGGCAATGGGCAGGGTGTAGCTGTGCTTGTAATGGAGCTGGATGTGGCTGACAAGCATCTCGTACACACGCGTAGCATGGCTGGCAGGCAAAGCATACAGCTTGGTCTACAGAGAAAGTATGGTGTTTACCAGGAGGGCAGGAGGCCACGATGCAACCAGGGAGCTAACACCTTGGTACCCAGGAGAAAGGAACCAGGACAAGCTTTAGTGGTAACTGGGTAGCATCTAGCATCATTTAAAATGCACAAACCCTTTAAACCACCAGCTCCTCTCCTGGGCTTTGCCTCACAGATACCCCTACACGCAGGCCCTCGGTAATAGCAAGAAATCAGAGATGGCCTTGTGTCCCTATCATCCACAGGGAAACAGTTACTAAATCAAGAAATCCATCCAGTAGAGCACCATGCAGCCCTGTGTGAGACAAGACCTTGTGGGGTGAAAGCACACTCTTGACACCACACAGCAGAGGAGGATAAACCAGGGCAGGACAAGACGTAGTATGCTCCGTGAGAGATACAGGATGTCTTCCGAAGTGATAGAGACACTCTAAAATTGTCTGTAGTGATGGCTACACAATTCTGTGAATATACTGAAAACCACCGAATCATACACTTAAATGAGTTGTATGGCATATGAATTACATCTCAATAAAGCTGTTAATAAAAGCAAACAACCGCCCTGGCCGGTTTGGCTCAGCGGTTGGAGCGTCGGCCTGCGGACCAGAGAGTCCCAGGTTCGGTTCCCGCTAGGGGCATGTACAAAAAAAGAAAAAGCAAACAACCTTGGGGCCAAACAGATGGCAGCCCTTCCTTCCTCAGGTACTGGGAGAGCTGAGGTGGCTCTGCAAAGTACGGCTCTGACCAGGCCGAATTGATGCCCTACGATGCTGTGACAGGATCACACCCAGGCTGTCCTCTTCAACCCCCATGGAGTGCCCAGTTCTCCAGGAGATGTGTCCCTAAAGACCAGCACTCCAAAAGACGCAGCACACCCACTCCCAGAAGAGTGGAGACCCACCTGAAGGATGACCAGGAGCCCTAGGACAGCAGTCTTCACATCCTCCAAGGAGGCAGAGTATGCCGCCATGTCTCTTTCCTCCAGCTCTGGGGGTGGAGAAAGGGAGCGGGCGATGACCTTTGGAGAAAAGATCTGTACTTAAATCCCGGATCCAGGCTCCCAGAGTCAGCACCCATCAGATTCAGTACATTCCACCAGCAGATACTTTCTCCTTTATTTCTCAAAAGGAGAGATGCACTTTATGCACCAGAGGGACCATTTAGACACTGTGATATGTTTCAAAATTAAAAGGAAAGGATGCTGGCTGTGTAGGAAGACAATGGGCCAAGCCCCACCACAGCCCAACGTGGAACACCACCCCAGTCATTTCCCAGGACTCCGGGCAGGAGGACACTGCTGAGCAGCAGCAAGCCCAGCCGGATCTTCAGACACCGCCCATCACTGCTGACTGCCAGTCATTCTGCAGAGAATGGGGATGTAGTCTAGAGCAGTGGTTCTCAACCTTCCTAATGCCACAACCCTTTAATACAGTTCCTCATGTTGTGGTGACCCCCAACCATAAAACTGTTTTCGTTGCTACTTCATAACTGTAATTTTCCTACTGTTATGAATCGCCATCAGAAATATGTTTTCCGATGGTCTTAGGCGACACCTGTGAAAGGGTCATTCGACCCCCTAGCGACCCACAAGTTGAGAACCACTGGTCTGGAGGATGCTGCTGCATGCAGGGTTTTGTCCCAAAGAGGAAGGGCCTTCTGACAGCCCAGGCACTGAGCCCCGGCAGCTCTCACTTTCTCGATGATGTCCATCAGGCTGTTGAAGTGGTGGGTATGGCAGCCTTCCGCCAGGTCCACCAGCAATTGGGTGGCCAACTTCCGGACCTGGTGGTCTCTGTCTTCAGGAATGTGGGAGAGCTGTGAGATGACCACTGTGTTGATCAGCTCCTCCTGCAGCAAGCACAGTGGAATAGGGGAGCCGTCTGCAACAGAGGCTGGAAAGCAGCTAAGGCACCACTCGAAATGGAAAACCCATGGCAGGGATGTGTCAGCGCCTGAGAGGCCAGGGACCCTTCCAGGGTGCTATGCCTGACCCCTCGGTTCAGGAGAATGGCAATAGCTACACGATGGCCCAGGCACAGGCACACAGGCTTAGACATGATGCAACAGTGAATATCCCACTTATTCTTTGTCACCGAACATTACAATTGAGAATAAGCTGCCCTGGCCGGTTTTGCTCAGTGGTTAGAGCGTTGGCCTGCGGTCCAGAGAGACCCGGGTTCGGTTCCCGCTAAGGGCATGAACTTCGGTTGCAGTTGGTCCCCCGGCCCTGGTTGGGTCGTGCAGGTGGCAGTCACTCGATGTGTCCCTTTCACATCGATGTTTCTCTCTCTCTCTCTTTCTCCCTCCCTCCTTCCCTCCCACTCTATCTGAATAAAAAAGTGGAAAAATGTCCTCAGGTAAGGATTGAAAGAAAAGAAGCTTACACGGAAGGCCCTGTGTGTGTGCACCTGGGGGTAGCAAGACATTGTCCCTTACATCAGAGTCCACTTTAATGGGACAGTATGACGAGAGCTTTGGCAGAGTCAGGGCAAGACTGACCCTGGTGTGAGGGACCTGGTTGCCCAGAGTGGCTTCGAGAAGAGGCAGCACTAAGCTGGACTCTGAAGGAGAGTGAAATGCCAAGAGACAGAGCCTCAGGGAAAGGGAAGGGTGAGAGGGTAGGAGGAAAAAGGCAGGTCCCAGGACCACTGGGAATGCCAGGAGGAGTGCTGAAAAGCAAGGGAAAACACAGAGCCCGAAGTGCATCTCCTGGAGGAAAAAGCATGGCAGGCAAGCTCTGGCCACAAACCCAGTGAAAGATGGACTGGAGGGGAGAAACTGGCAGTAGAGACACAGGCAGGGTCTGGCATCACCCCAGCAGCTACTGGTTGGGCTGGGGTCCAGAACGCGAGTGTGATTAGAAAGACAAAAAGAAAGAAAACATCCCCATGCCAGGCTCCGTACAGTATTCTGGGTGGTAACTAGGCTGAAGCTCCCCGAGGACAGGAACTGTACCCTCCTGGCTACTCAGCCATATCTCCAAGCCCAGCAAAGGCCTGGCAGAGGATACTATGGAATACATGAATGACGGATAAGCAAACAAGAGACTAAACAGACAAAACCTATTGAGAAAACCTGCCACAGAGGAGTGGGCCAGACCCCAAGTCCCAGGCAGACCCCCCAAAGACTCTCAGTGCTCAGCAAGGACCAGCCATCCAGGACCTCTAGGGTGAGCCTCGCCCTCACCCCTGACATCCCAGGGCTCCCCTGCCAGCCATGGGACACGTACCTCATAGAACTGCCTGTTAATGAGTAGCACGAAGGACAGGACATCCAGCACCTTGATACGTACAGCACTGCGAGATTCGCTCCTGAGGGCAGAGGCATGCCTGCTGGGGCCTGGCAGGAGCACCGCTGCCAGCCTCACCCCCTGTACCTGGCTCTGCTAACACTTCACCCCAAGCTCTGAGGGCTCTCCTAGGGACCCAGACCCCAGGCCCACCAAAGGAAACCAAATCCATCACCCCTGCCCCCCCCTCCTAGCTACCCCCCCCCAGGCTAGGTAGCAAGACTGACTGACTTCGATTCTCCCTGTATGGGGCCCAGCAGACCAATAACTGGAGAAAGGGGCACAGAGCTCGACCCTCAGAGATGGCATCTTTCTATATATACAACCACTCCACAGGAAGAAGTAAGCACGGAGTCCTACAGGAAAACAACTTTCCCCTGCTCATCAAGAACCATTACTCTCAAGAGTCGGAAAGGAAAGCCCTCACTCATGGTGTCTTAGACCCCAGCCCAAGGCATAGACACAGGGTCAGGTTCCAGAACCCAAGAGGTCTCCAGAGCCTCCCTACCTGAAGAATTTCTCCATCAGTAACTGCAGGTTGTGAATCCAGCCAACCTTTGCTGGATGGATTGACTGAGCCCTGTAGCTTATTAAGTTTAAGAGGGAAGACTCCTGTCAAAAGAAAAACCTGGTGTGAATGAGCCATATTGCCTTTCCAGAGGTTTTGTTATAAATATGCCCTGTGCTGCTGGCCCACGAGAACAGTTTGCTCAGTGACAACAGCCACTTCAAGGCCTAGGTGGGGAGCCTGACCAAGACAAAGCTTTACTAGCGGCAGTGAAAATTCATTAAGAAATCCATGTAAGCATGCTCTCCCTCCCGGGAGCATGCCCACATTTTTCTCTTCTCCCTCTTCTTCCCCCACAGGCATGCACCTCCTAAACTCTAGGACCCCACAAGACTTGCCACCAGGCGGGCAATGGGCAGTGGCAGCTCATCCTGGACTAACCCTATGAACCTGTCCCCAAGGCCCCTTTTCTAACATTTCTGGAGTACCAAAGCAGCCCTGTCTAATCTCTCTCCTGTTGCTTCTTCTACCATAGGCCTTTTAAATAAACATTAAAGAAATCCACGTAAAAGCCTTGGCATCAAGCTGAGCATTTCTGGCACAAGGACTGTCTACCACCCAGAGTACAGATGTACCAAGCAACAAGTCTCCACAGTGCTGGGCGGCACCTTCCCCCGCACAGGTGGGAGGAAACTGACAGTAAGACTAGTGCTGTGCTCTGACAGACCCACACGCATTCAGTTTGCTGACACCCTGACAGACTTCCCTGCTGGAGTACAAATCCCAGGAGAGCAGAAGCCTTTATTTCAAATACACAGAAAACTCAGTTGCAGACCTACACAGCCAGGGTTCCCAGAGCTGAAGAGTCTCACCCCTCCCTACAAGCCTAAAGGAAACCACCCTCTTGCCTGAGCACCAAAGGCCCCACCAGGTTCAGGAAAGAGGTGGTCTTACAGGTCTTTGGTCGGCACATCTCTCAATGAGCTCGAAGTATCTCTCCTGTGAGCCGTGGAATTCATTCTGATCACACAGCTCTTCCACCGTGGTCAGCAGGTCATGGACAATGGCCCTGAGCTCTGGGCTCTCTAGGTTCTGAAACACAAAGGTGTAACACACAGGAGTGACTTCTGGTTTCCCTCAAGGACTCAAGACCAGATACATCCAGACACCCTTCCATGCCCTTCTGCTGGGCAGGGGGCATAACCCCCACTGTGCTGGGACACATGGGGCAACCAGGATCTTGCTGTTCATTCACTACCCACAGGGAGTCCAGGCTGAGCACAGACAGCAAGCCTCGAAGGGACCAACTCCCAGTGTTTCACACCTCAGCCAAGCTCAAGCACCTTCTGGAGGCCCCAGGGTATGGCCTCCCAGCCCGCCTCTCTGGGATGAAACACTACCTGGCCAGTAACAATGAGACATGAGAGTCCAGCCCTTCCTCCTCCTGGCCTGGCCACCTAAACACTGGTCCATTCCAGTCCCCCAGAAGACCCCACCCTGAACCCTTGCTAGACTGCAGCCCCCACATCAGCAGGTCCCCCTTCCTGCTGTGGTCAGTGTTGTCCTCCAAAATCATGGCCAGCTTTCCAGATGCTTAGGGAACTGTCTTCAGAGTCCACTTCCAGACTATAAAGATCACCTGGCATGTGACTCAATGTTGATCAATGGCAGCACTGTCCCCTTGCTCACCTACTACAGTCTTGCTCCCAATGATGGAGCAGGTTTCGAAAACCCGACCGTCTTTAGTGGGTGGTGAGTTGACACCACTGAGAACCATCAGGGAACACACCCGGCAGGCTCAGAGGGAAGATCTCATGGGAGCTGTCATTCAGGTGAGATGAGCCAGCCCCACAGATCCAGGCCCTGGCCACAGCCCTGGCCTCCCAGAGAAGGGCTCTTGGGCCTGCTTGTCTATGGTCTTGGTCCTCCCTGTGCCCACCATCTTCTTACCAGCCTCACCTGAAGCTGCTGAAGCAGGCGTTCAATAATGTTCAGCAGAATGTCCCATGTCACAGCCTGGAGCTCCCTCTTGTACTTCTTGATGAGTCTGGTTATAGAGAGGACGATCTCATAGGACACCACCTCGTTTGGACAGGTCATGGCCTGGAACACAAGGCCCAAGGAGCAGGCAATAGTCACCCACTTCTTGCTCACCCAGAGGAAGCCCCCATCACGTTCATCCTTGGAACCCAGCATAAGAGGCCTGAGAGGGCCACACTCCCCACGCACGTCTCATGGCAGCCCAGAAGTGTTTTCTAAATCAGCTCCAAAAGGCCTGACTTGGCTAAATTCCAGGGCCCTGGCTTACCAGCCTAGAGGAACCTGAAAGCTACCCTGACGCAAGCTATGAGCAAAGACCACATGCTCCACTGCTAAAGGGGTAGGGGCAGGGCAGAAAAAACAGCCCAGCAGGAGATTCTTTGCTAACCCTGTACATGACACAGCTCATCTGAGCTGTTTCCTTTGTAGTAATGGCCCAGCTCACTGGGATGCTGTGATAATTACATGAGAAACAGACACAGGAAGTACTCCAACCACCACCAGGCACCATGGAAACAGAAGCCCTAACACTGGCCTCAATTCTAGAGCAAGAATGAAATTACCAAATGAAATCATCACCAGCTAGTGTTGCCATCCCTGGGGGAATCTTGAGCAGTTCTAATGCTAATTCTCAAGATATGAAATTCTGCCCTGGCCAGTTTGGCTCAGCGGTTAGAGCGTCAGCCTACGGTCCAGAGAGACCCGGGTTCGGTTCCTGCTAAGGGCACGTACCTCGGTTGCAGTTTGTCCCCGGCCCTGGTTGGGTGGTGCAGAAGGCAGCCACTCGATGTGTCCCTTTCATGTTGATGTTTCTCTCTCTCTCTCTCTCTCCCTCCCACTCTATCTGAACAAAAAATGGAAAAAATGTCCTCAGGTGAGGATAAATAAATAAAAGTTTCTTCATGCTTCTTTGAAATCCATCTCCCCCTCCACCCCTCTAAAAAAAAAGAAGATATGAAATTCTTAAGATATAATACTTGCTTGAGAATAAAACCTTCAAATGGCCCTAAACCTCATCTGCAGTTGCAAGGCAAGTGACTGGAAATATCCCCGCAGCCTCTGTAGCAGAACCTATCTCGTGGGCCTGTTCTGGTCCGGCAGGAAAGCCTAACTGAGGTCACCTCTCTGGCTCTAACCAACTACTGTGGCACCAAAAATGAGTTACCTCATAAAACGATGGCAACACAGATGTCGGGGAGTTCTTGAGAGAATAGAGTCGGTGGGCTCCCCAGAGAGCCATGCCAACAAAGAACACAGCTCCTCTCAGCAGCGGGGCATCTTCCATGTAGGCTCTGAAAATGTGCCCCAGAAAGACGAGATGTGAGCAGAGCCCAGGGCCAGCGTCTGCCCGCTGCAGGGCCCAAGGATAGGCCCGGGGTGGGCCTGGGCTCCTCAAATCTCCCCCAGAGGTTCCTGCACTTGTGGGGCAGAAGCAAAGCTGGGAGAGGAGCACTGATCAAGGAACAGAGAGGCCAGGGCCAGTAGCAACCGTTTGATTCATTCTTGCATTCACTTAATAGTCATCATTGCTACGGCCAGTGTGGCTCAGTGGTTGAGCATCGATCCATGCACCAAGAGGTGGCTGGTTTGATTCCCAATTAGGGCACATGCCCAGGATGTAGGCAAAATCCCCGGGTGGGGGAGGGGCATACAGGAGAGAACCAATCGATGTTCTCTCTCATCGATGTTCTCTCTCATCGATGTTTCTCTCTCTCTCTCCCTCTCCCTTCCTCTCTCTTTAAAATCAATAAAGAAAAAAAAAAAGTCATCATTGCTAACCACAGAGCCATGCTAGATGCCAGGGCATAAAGGTGAAAGAGAGCTTACATCCAGGAGATACAGATGTGAACCAAAGGACTACATAAGAAAATGCCAAGTTTCTACCTCAAATCACAGCTAAGGAAGCCATGAAATATGAAAGCAAAACCTGCACAGGGTGGTTAGGGATTCAACAATGGTGCACTCAGAGAAACTTGACCAAGGTGGAAGGACATTTCAGCAAGAGCAAAGGGCACATGCAGAGGCCCATGGCAAGATGGAAGGGGTGAGAGGCCATGGCTGGGGCAGGGTCTGACCACCCAGGCCTTCCTGCAGTAAGAAGTTTGGTTTTTATGCTGAGAGCCACTACAGCTTCAGGCAAAGAGTAAGACATAGTCAAATCTGTGTTGGAGAAAGAGCATGAGGTTGCTGTGCGGAGGAATGGACTTCAAGAAGCCAAGAGTGGGTGGAAGAGTCCAGTGACGAGGTGAGAGCTGAAGGGGTGGGGTGGAAGTGGACAGATTTGAGCCATCTCTAAGAAACAGAAGCAACAAGATTTATTATGGTTTGTCTGTGGGAGGTGAGGGTGAGGGCCTCATAACAGGATCAAAGGTGAGGCAGCCTCACTGGACGAGATCCAAATATGGGGGAACGTTTCGGGTTCAGTTTTGAACATTCTGATTTTACCAGCAGAAGCTAAAGAAGAGAGATCAGGAGCATTAAGAGGTATGTTCTAGTACTAGTGCGAGCTTCTGGAGCAGTCACCCCAAAGAAACAGGAAACCTCCCCGTTAGCCTATACCAGACAACAGCCAACATAGACCACCTCCTCATGAAGGCTCTGCGGCAGCTGATGCAGCCAATTCACCACCTTTCGCCCAGGCCCTAACCACTCACCTGTCCTCCATGATGCGGCACATGTTATAGATAGCACTGTGGCCCAGGTGGGTGCCCAGGAGGTTACGCATCAACTGGGAAACAAAACACACCAGATACGATTGGCAGATACAAGTCCCAGGGCCCCAAACTCCAGGCCCGTGTGCCAGCCTTGCACAGCCACTGCTCCAACACCCTCCGTGTCCAGCCAACTCTCGACTATCTCTTGCCAAACACAGAGGTTGCAGAGTTCTCAAAATGCCACCAAAACCCTGACCTCAGCTCAACTGCCTAGAAAAATATCACTGGACTCCCCTCAACTGGCCATTGTGCAGCCACCCCAAGAATCAGATACCCATTCATTACAGACAAAATGGCCCTTGTCCTGTCCATATGCCTGGCTTATAAGTTCATCCAGGGACTCTCCAGGACAACAGTTCAGAACCCCACCTTCCAGCAAGGCTCGCAGAGCTCCTTGACATTGATGGTGCGGCAGAGAGTGACAATGAAGAGGGGGAGGCTCTCAGCCGGCAGGCAGTTGTAGCAAACCACGGCATCCAGCACCTGCAGAGACACCTGGTGGGGTAGAGAAAGGGGTCACACCAGCCCTGCCCCAATTCCTGCCCACAGGGAGGTACCCCCCCCAACCTCCTTCCCACCCTCCTTTGGTCAATGACTGCTGCCCCTTCCCACTGCCAAAGCAGCCTTCCTTAAAACCACAACAGTGAGTGTCTGGGAGGTACCTCTACATTCCAGACATTGTGGGTCATTCCACCCTGAACTATGACCCCACAACAGGGGTCACCCAACCACCCTTACTTACAGGAGAATGTCCTTGAGGCTCAGAGAAGCCAAGCAGCTTGCCTGGGGCCACACAGTCAGTGAGGGGGCAGCATAGGGCTTAACCCCAGAGCCCACCCAGCCTGTCTGGAAGGAAGATGAAGGAAGCTGTCTCTGAAAGGGGCAGCTACTGACCTCTATGTCCACAGAGGACACAGTCTGGACACACAGCAGGCAGATCATGCTGTTGAAGGAAGCGCGAAGTCAACTGAAAGGTCATTTCCCAGAGGCTGAGTGGCTCTAATTTACTTTCTGATTACTCTATAGAGTCAGTTATATGAGGGACTCATCCTCCCTATGGCCCCAGTCACCCACAGATAGGCAGGTGTTCAGTGCCTCCCCTGCCCTCGTGTATTTAACAGTGTTTAGAAAAAAAAAAAAAAAAAAGACAACAAAAATAACAAATAAAATACCAGATAATATTGCATCCATTAAAAATAAAATACCAGCCCTGGCCGGTTTGGCCCAGCGGTTGGAGCGTCGGCCTGCGGTCCGGAGAGACCCGGTTTGGTTCCCGCTAAGGGCACGTACCTCGGTTGCAGTTTGTCCCCGGCCCTGGTTGGTCGTGCGGGTGGCAGCCACTCGATGTGTCCCTTTCACATCGATGTTTCCCTCTCTCTCACTTCCTCTCTCTCCCTCCCACTCTGACTGTACAAAAAATGGAAAAATGTCCTCGGGTGAGGATAAAAATAAAATACCAGCCCGGCCGGTGTGGCTCACTGTTGAGCGCTGATCCATGCACCTAGAGGTCTCCAGTTTGATTCCTGGTCAGGGCACATGCAAAGGTTGTGGGCCAAATCCCCAGTTGGGGGCATGCAGAAGGCGGCCAATCGATGATCTCTCTCATCAATGTTTCTCTCTCTCTCTCCCTCTCCCTGTTTCTATCTTTCTCTCCCTTCCCCTCTCTCTAGAAATCAATAAAGAAAATAATAAAATACTAGGTCAAACCTCAAAATATCAATTTAAGTAGAAAGTGGCTATGGCCACTTTTAACTTCTCCATTTATTTGATAGTTTCAACAGCTTTATTCACTCTAGAGCTGAATTGGAGACTCAAGACAGTGGGACTATGATCAGAGTAATGTTACTGAAATTCTTTTCTTACTGGACCATTGATGCAATATATTCATCGAGGTAACAGCTGTTGAATTTGACCAAGTTCACAAGCACCAGAAGGAATTCTGAGGATAGGCCAACATCCATCCACTGCAGGACAAACTCAGCTGGGGAGAAAAGGAGAGCAATGTACTTCTTACCACCTCCTCTCAGGAAAACACGTTCCATCCCACTCACCGCTGGAAACCCCATCATCAGTCGCCATGCAATGACAGGCAGGCCACACATGTGTGGGGTCAAAAAAGGCTCAGCTGGAGTCTGAGCAGATAAGTATTTCACAGACTCTGGAAATCAAATTCACCAACCCCCAGCATACACTGAGGGAGATCTGGGCTGAGAATCAGTAGCAGTGTTTGTGCATCTGATGCTCAGAGCCCTGACCCAAATGCTAGGGGTGCCAGCATCACTAGGACACATGCTTAGGAAGCAGATTCCTGCACCCCGTCCCCATCCCCAAAAAGAATCTCTCGAAGAAGACCCAAGCAATGTTTGGCTGTTAGCCAAGTAAACTTAGACAAAAAAACCTAACCATGACCCCCTGTCAGCATCTGTCCAGGAGGCAAACCAACAGCTGAGGCCCATTTCTGGGCAACAGAACAACAAGGCATTAGTTAGATTTACTTATTCCTCCTCCTTCCCCTTCTCCCCCCATCACTGACATGAAATCTCAAGACTCACAGAAACTTCACACCACCACAACAACAAAGAGAAAGGCCAGCAAAGGAGAGAGCTGGAGGTCAGGCCCAGGGCACAAAGAGGGCGAGGAGGAAGACACAGTGAGATGAGCCTGGCTCCCCAGAAACCTCAGGGCACTCTGAGTAAGACATGGCCTGATGTCCGCTCAGCAGCCTGATCTTCCTATAGCAGAGCTCAGACCACCTCCTACCTGCCTAAAAGGCACATCTAAGCCACATTCCTCACAAGTTCTGAGCCAGCAGATCTGGAGTGAAGCCCAGGATTCTGCATGTTTAACAAGTTCCCCAGCAGATTTGGGTGGCTGATCCAGGCTGCACACAGGTAAACAGAGCTGTGTGGTGCAGCGCTGTCTGCAGGCCATTCCTTCAAACTGCAGCACTCCCTCAGGGCCCCAGTGGCCTTCCACATCCCAGATTAAATTTGATCACCAAGGCCAGAGAAACCTCACACCCAGTGTGGCACCCACCCAGTTCTTCTTCCAAGTAGGTAATGTGTCTCCCATTGTCCGTAAGGGCCTTGAAAACTTCCAGTCTTTCATGGAGGTCTTCATTGGAGGGATAATCCTTGATGACCTTGAAGAAGAGGGCCCTGAGAACACCCAAGCGGTCCCCCTGAAGACAAAATCACAAGGTCAGCAGTCCTGCTAGGATCCCCTGGCCACCTGAGCTTTCTGAGCATCTGTAAGAAGTCCAGGAAGTGCAATAAACTCCAAGACCCCTAACTCTGGGGCCTTTTCTCCTTCCCACAAGAACTCTGAGGGCCCTGGCCGGTTTGGTTCAGCGGTTAGAGCATCGGCCTGCAGTCTGGAGAGACCCGGGTTCGGTTCCTGCTAAGGGCATGTACCTCGGTTGCGGTCTGGAGAGACCCGGGTTCGGTTCCTGCTAAGGGCACGTACCTCGCTTGCAGTTTGTCCCCGGCCCTGGTTGGGTCATGTGGGAGGTGGCCACTCGATGTGTACCTTTCACGTCGATGTTTCTCTCTCTCTCTTTCTCCCTCCCACTCTATCTGAACAAAATATCAAAAAATGTCCTCGGGTGAGGATAAAAAAAAAAAAAGAAATTGTTTGCCCTGGCTGGTTTGGCTCATCGGTTAGAGTGTTGGCCTGCGGTCCAGAGAGACCCAGGTTCAATTCCCGCTAAGGGCACGTACTTCGGTTGCAGTTTTTCAGATGTGGGCATGAGTGTGGGCACACAGTACAGACGTGCAGTTTCACACCCCTACCCCCGCCACACAGCCCAGGGTGGACACACTTGTGTTCACAGGACAACAATGGTCTAACCACACTGAGGGTGACGGGGCCTCTCGGGCAGCTGGGTGTGAAGGACTAGAGGAAACAGGAGAGGAGAGGAGGAGCCTTCTAGGCAGGAATGGCAAGGGCTGGCCTGAGTGGTCCAGGAAGAGCAGACACCCATGTGACCAAAGCACGGTAAGTATGGGCAGTGGCCCAGGGAGAGGGAACAAGTCAGCAAGAGCAACAGCCCAGTGGCTCACTCGTGCATGCACCGTTCTCAGCTTTTTGCATAAATTGCCTCATTTACTACCTAAAACATCTCAGAGGAAGAAGGAGCCACGAGCATTCCCTTTTATAGGTGAGGAGGTGGAGGCTCAGGGAGTTCTAGAGACTTTCCCAGGGTCCCACAGATATAAGAGGCAATGCCAGTATGTCCCCTCAGGCTGACTAGCTGCACAGACCCTGTGCCTGGTGCCCTCACCAAAGACAAGAATCCAAGTGGGACCAGCAGGCAGTGGGCAGCCCAACATCACCCCACCCACCCATCCCAGCACCACCTGAGCACAGACCCAACATCCCTTACCTGTCCCTGCACGATGGCCTTCAGAAGAGCCAGCACTGCATGTCGGGCCTCTGGTGGCCGCTCCGGCTGCAGCAGGTCTGCGACAGCCTTCCAGAGTGCTTCCACTGCATGCTGCCACCAGTGAAGAGGGGACTGCAATTAGGTATGTGTGCTGGATCCCTCAACTCAAAGGTCAAAGTAGAACAACAGGGTCTTTTGACTTAGATCTTATGCCATTAAAACCTGTATCTTGTGCTCTGGCCAGTTTTGCTCAGCGGTTAGAGCATTGGCCCGCAGACTAAAGAGTCACGGGTTCAATTCCAGCTAAGGGCACATACCTCGATTGTGGTTCATCCCCAGCCCTTGTCAGGGTCATGTGGGAGGCAACCAATCAATATGTCTCTCTCACATCAATGTTTCTCTCTCTGTCTCTCCCCCTGCCCCTTCCACTCTATCTAGAGATAAATGGGGAAAAAAATATCCTCAAGTAAGGATTAAAAAAAACACCCTAGCCCTGGCGGTTTGGCTCAGCGGTTAGAGCGTCGGCCTGCGGTCCGGAGAGACCCGGGTTCGGTTCCTGCTAAGGGCATGTACCTCGGTTGCAGTTTGTCCCAGGGCCTGGTCAGTCATGCGGGTGGCAGCCACTCGATGTGTTCCTTTCACGTCGATGTTTCTCTCTCTCTCTCTCTGTTCCTCTCTCTCCCTCCCACTCTACCTGAACAAAAAATGGAAAAATGTCCTCGGGTGAGGATAAAAAAAAAAAAAAACAAACAAAAACAAAAAAAACACCCTACATCTTGTGTACCTATCACAGTCTACAGTGACCATGAGCCAGACAAGGGGAATAGCTCCAAGCCACTTCAAAAGCCTCACCAGGCCACAGGCTAGGGGAGGGAGGAGGACAGGCAGGACAGAGAAGCTGTCCTAGCTGCCTCCAGATATCACAGGGAGTCTACCTTAAAGCTTGTTCAGACTCTGGTGGGAAAGGCAGAAGTCTCAGAACCAGAAGTTCCACAGTGGTCCCTGGGCCTGTAGCCAGACACAGAAATCCACCTGCTGGCTTCCCTCTGTGTAAACACACAGCCCAGCCATGAGCCACTCGGTACCACATCCTTGTCCTACCTTTGCTGCCTGGCTTGACCTGTCAAGAACTCTGTGCAAGCTTCTGGCATTTGCTTCCTTTAACTAAGTCCACCTAGCCCATGGGAGACCTGTCTCCTGTTCCCGACAGCTACCCAGAATCAGTCTCTCTTGTCACCTTCCCTTCTTCATATTAACCATCCCAGACTCCCTTCAACCAGGGTTTTCAGACCACTCACCCTTTCCTGAGCTCACTCCTCTTAGGAGTGGGATTAAAATGTCTTTTAGATATTGTCTGACCAATGTTCTGACCAACTCAGGAACTTTCACCTCCTTTGTCCCATTCACAATACTCCTATTAATGCAACCTAAGTCACAACAAAATAGATGCTGAGCTTATTAAGACTATCCCAGGCCTGTCTATTCACATGACAGCAGCTCAGCCACATCTCACCTTTCTGAGCCTATACAGGCAACTTTATGAACACAGATTTATTCTTGATAATGTGCAGCTTACATGTTTCAAATGAGATGTTAAGAATATAGCAGTTATTCTCCTCCTTAGCAGATCTGAATCTACTAGGTGTGAGGTCCACATCTCCCCGGGCCACCCTGTCACTCACACAAATGTAGAGCAAGGCTAGAGCAGAACCCTTGAAGTGTTCTAAGGACAACTTCCCACTCTGTCCACTGGACGTCAGGAGAGAGCCTGGAAATAGTTGGCTGAAATAAATATACCTATGTCTGTAGGGCCTCTTGATACCACCAACCACATTCCTCTTCCAAAGACACTGAGACTGATGTGCCTTGAATCGTTCTCTGTGAAACCCACTCTTTCCTTACACTCCTCCGTTTTTCCTTTTCCCAAATTTACAATAAGAGGACAAGTAAGTGTGCATTTCTGTAAACCTCTTTGCTCTCCACCTCCACATAGGATTGGTCCCTCAGCATTGTGCTCAGGGCATTTCCAGAAATTTCCCCATCACTAAGATGAACTTTTAAATCCCCTAAAATGATGTGTATTAGTTCATTAGCAAAGTCAGCTGTAAACCCTGCTCCTAGAAAAAGCCAAATCGGGCTTCTAAACAGCTCACGTGCATCAGAGATAGCCCAACTGAGACAGACCTACCTCTTCAAATTTCTTCGTTTTTGCAACTTCACAGATCTGCCCTATCACCCGAATGCGATTGTTGAGGCCACATTCAACACTCAGTTCCTGGAGAAGGTAGAAGGAAAAGGGGCCATGCTCAGGCAACAGGTCTCCTAACTGCCAATCAGAGACCACCCTAAGAACTATACCATATTTCCCACTCTGGAGATTTGCAGACCTTTTTGAAATTAGGGATTACCAGTTTACCACTCCATCTCAGTGGAATGAGAACAGACTTTTTTCTTCCATCACTGCACTTTTCTATTGTGGTAAAATTCACATTACATAAAACTCACCCTTTAAACCATACAATTAAGGCCCTGGCGAGGTAGCTCAGTTAGTCAGAGCCTTGTCCTGATATTCCAAGGTTGTGGGTTCGATCTTCAGGGCACATACGAGAATCAACCAATAAATGCATAAATAAGTGAAACAACAAATCGATGTTGAAGTCTCTCTCTCTCCCCCCTCTCTAAAATCAATTCTAAAAAAATTAAACCAGCCCAGGCTGGATTGGCTCAGCGGTTAGTGTCAGCCCGCGGACCAAGGAGTCTCGTGTTTGATTCCGGTCAAGGGTCAATACCTCTGCTGCGGTTCATCCCCAGCCCAGCTGATGTGTCTCTCTCATGTAGATGTTTCTCTCTCTCTCCCCCTCCTCAATTAAAATATTAAACCATACAATTCATGTTTTAGTATATTTACAATGCTTATAACCACCTCCACTAAGTACAGAACAGAACATTTTCATTAACTCAAAAAGAAACCTCATACCCATCAGCAGTCACTCCCCATTTCTTTCTCCACCCAGGACCTGGCAAATGTTAACCTACTTTCTGTATCTATGGGTTTGCCTGTTCTTAGTATTTCATATAAGTGGAATAATACATTATGTGAAACTTTATGATTGGTTTCTTTCACTTAGCGTGTTTTCAAGGTTCATCCATGTTGTAACATGTATCAGCACTTCATTCCTTTCTTTTAACAAGTATACTCCTTTGTATGAATGTATCTATACAAGTTAACCCTTGAACAACACTGGGTTTGAACTGTGAGGGTCCACTTACGTGTAGATTTTAGAAACCTGCGTTTAAGACTTGACTTGGTATAGTAAACACACAATATACAGATGATGTACAGCTGAAACCTTTATTTTATTGACCAGTATCACCCCAACAAATTCAATTAAAAAAAATTGAAACCTTTAGGTGGACCCAAGCAGCTTAAATCTGTTATTCAAGGGGCAACTCACCAACTGATGAACTTTAAAAGTGTAAAAACTGGCCCTGGCCGGTTTGGCTCAGCAGTTAGAGCGTTGGCCTGCGGTCCAGAGAGACCAGGGTTCAGTTCCTGCTAAGGGCACGTACCTCGGTTGCAGTTTGTCCCCGGCCCTGGTTGGGTCGTGCGGGTGGCGACCACTCGATGTGTACCTTTCACATTGATGTTTCTCTCTCTCTTTCTCTCTCTCTCCCTCCCTCCCTCCTACTCTATCTGAACAAAAAATAAAAAAAATGTCCTCGGGTGAGGATTAAAAGTGTAAAAACTGTCCTGGCTGGCCCCAAAACTGTTTGGCTCAGCAGTTACAGCATTGGTCTGCAGTCCAGAGAGACCCGGGTTCGGTTCCTGCTAGGAGGGCGTATCTCAGTTGCAGTTTGTCTCTGGCCCTGGCTGGTCGTGTGGGTGGCAGCCAATGTGTCCCTTTCACATCAATGTTTCTCTCTCTCTCTCTCTCTCTCTCTCTCTCCCTCCCTCCCTCCCTCCACTCTATCTGAACAAATATATGGAAAAATGTCCTCGAGTGAGGGTAAAAAAAAAAAAAACTACCCTGGCTGGAGTGGCTGGAGTGGTTGAGTGTTTTCCTAAGCACCAAAAGGTGGCAGGTTTAATTCCCGGTCAGGGCACATACACAGGTTGAGGGTTCGATCCCCAGTTGGGGTGCATATGGCAGGCAACTAATCAATTGTTTCTCACATCGATGTTTCTCTCTCCCTCTCCCTTCCTCTCTCTCTAAAATCATTAAAAAAATATATTTTTAAAAATGTACAAGAACTAAGCCCTGGCTGTTCCTCAGTAGGTTAGAGCATCATCCTGATATACCAAGGTTGCAGGTTTGATCCACTGTCAGGGCACATATAAGAAAAAACCAATTGCCCTGGCCGGTTTGGCTCAGTGGTTGGAGCGTCGGCCTGTGAATCCGAGAGTCCTGGGTCCGGTTCCCGCTAGGGGCATGTACCAAAGAACAACAAAAAAAAGCCAATGAATGCATAAATAAGTGGAACAACAAATTGATGTTTGTTTGTTTTTCTCTCTTTCTAAAATCAATAAGTAAAAGTATATTTAAAAAAGTGTAAACACAGTATTTAATCATGGGCAAAGCATGGTGTCAAGAATGTGGTAGGGGGATTCAAACAAAGACAAAAAAAAGACTTCTCACAGGAACTCACAAATTACTTGTTTATGCTTGGTCATAACCCTAAACACCTGTTGAGACCATGGCATTCAGATCCTGTATTGTAAATAGGTTTTCTTGCATTGACATCTGAATATTAATTCGTGCTGAACCAAGTCGCCAAGATTCTAATGTCCTGAATCTCTAGAAAAAAGGCATGTAAGTCTCCGTGGTCCTGGGGACAGCATCCCTATAAAGACTGTCACCAGCAACTCATCTCCCACATAACCTGTTGACAGACCAAAACCAGTCTTCCTTGCATCTCCCACGAGGCCAGCAGGAAAGACACAGGCAGCTCACTCACTTTCAGGATTTCCGCTGTGATGACAAACTCTGTTTGTTTGCCCTCTGCAGACCTGGGATTTGGTCTTGAAGTTCCCAGCCCCAGCAGAATCTTGAACTTCTCCTTCAAGCCTGAATCTTTGCTTGTTGGCTTGGCCATGGTAGGCAGGAACGCACCATGGGACTCTGCGCGGAGGAAACAGGCACAGAGATCTCAGAAACAACTCCATACACCTGTCCTCGCGGAGCTACAGCCACCCGGGAAACCTAGGTCTTTGGCGAGCACCTTTCCTCCCAGTCCCTGGAGAGAACTCAACCGCAGCCACGTTTCCCAGAAATAAACCTGGGAAACGCCCGGCCGCCCGACCCTTAATGCATGGGGTGAGGGAGAGGAATTGGGGGTGAAGGGCGGCCATCGCAGGGCCCAGGAAGCCCTGACGTTAGCCATCTCTCTCCCCTTCATGTAAAGGAGGACTCTCGGAGGAACGCCGGAAGTAGGGACTCCCCTCTCACCCGCCACGACTTAAAACCAAGGTGTGCTTGGAACTCCAGGGTCAGGCTAAGGGGGGAGCGGCCTAGACCCGGACCCGCGCCACTGTGGGGTTCGCCCCCGCCGCCTCATCACTGAGTAGGCCCAGCGCGGCCGCCTCCCCTCGGGGCCGGGCCACATCGCGGTCTGGGCGGGCGCCAGCCAGTGGTCAGGACACCACAAACCACTCACCCCGAACGGCGCCCGCAACGCGCCGGGCGCGCCGGGCCGTCCCAGGGCGGAGAAGGGAGCACACCCCCTAGCTCGGAGCTGCCGCCGGAAATACGCACTTCCGCAGCGGATGGCGTCAAAGGCCGCCGCACGGCTTGCTGGGAGTCGTAGTCCTAGGCTTCCCTTGGCGGAAAGACAGGTGAGAGTTGAGTCACATGACATGGCCGCGGGGGCCGCCGGGATGTGTAGGCTGCAGGAGTTCGGCATGAATAACGCGGGCATGAGGATGGTGACCCGCAGCGGGAGCCGGAGCCGGGGATCTGGGGCCGGACCGAGAGGGAGTGGGGAGGAGGCCGCGCCGCTCCAAAGAGGAGAGGCGGCTGCAGGTAGCGCCACGACCCGGCCGGGAAAAGGAAGGAGAGAAGAGGGAGGGAACTGCAAGGAACTGAGTGGTAGGGTCCCGGGCGGCTCACGTGGGCTCGGAGTCGGGCAGGCTGGGACCCAGACGTCGAAAGTGGTGGACCCAACAGCAGCAAGCAAGTTCCTCCGCTCCACGTGCAGCTGGGTTCCCACCTAGTGCCCTATTCCCAGAAGTCAGGGTCGGGTCCACAGTGGCTGGGTCCTGGGCGCTCCCACTTTCTCCCATCCTCGTCCTGAACAAGGGCTTGCTCCCTGTCCCACTAGCCTGTTCTGCGATGTTCCACTTGCGCCATGCTATCTGGCCCTGTTCTCATAGCTGCTTACCTCTCAGAGAAGTCGGGTGCCCAGGACACCCATGGCCAGAAGTCCTCTCTCATTGCTAGAAGGTTCCTCTGAGAGAACACTGAACGGGGTATGTGGTCTTTATTATGCTATCCTGTAGTTATCAAGGACCTACTGCGTTTACTGAGCAGTAAATGAGACTGACGGGGGCTCTGCAACTTGTCCTGCAGTGATATCTGCAGGACTGGCCAGAGAGGGATTCCCATAGGCACCCAAGGACCTCAGGGGTAGTACAGAAAAGTAGACCCAGTGGAAGCATGGTGGGAGGAACAGGCTGGAGGGAATAAGCAGGTGACAGGTCCAGCCAGATAGGCAGGAGCTTTGATGCCAGGACAGAGCTTGGAGTTCATTATGAGTATAAGGAAAAACCAATGAGGACTTTTATTTATTTATTTTTAAATAATTTTTCTTTATTGATTTTTAACTTTTTTTAGGGAGAAAGGGGGGAAGAGAGAGAGAGAAACATCTTTGTGAGAGAGACACATTGGTTGCCACCCACATGACCCAACTGGTGCAGGGACAGACTGCAACCCAGGTATGTGCCCTTAGCAGGAACCAAACCCGGGACTCTCTGGTCCCCAGGCCAATGCTCTAACCGCTGAGCTAAACCGGCCAGGGCTCTTTATTGATTTTAGAGAAGAGAAAGTGAAAGGGAGCAGGAGAGAGATAGAGGCTGGGGATCCGGCCCACGACCTAGGCATGTGCCCTGACTGGGAATCGAACCGGCGACCTCTTGGTGCATGGGTCAGTGCTCAAGCACTGAGCCACACCACCAGGCAGCAGTGAGGACTTTTCAACAGAAAGTGACATAATCTAATTTTTGTCTTGTAAAGTTTTCCCTGACAGTGTGGAGACTAGATTAGGGGGCTTCATGGTAGAGGCTGTTAACAGAGTTCTCGTATTAACTTGGCCTGGCACAAAGAAAGCTGACCTGCCCTGGAGTGTGTGCTACAGAGGACAGAGCACCCCCAGCAGTAGTAGATGATGGATGCTTGTTGAAAGAATGAGGGAGCAGGTAAGGCAACACCTTATCCTTACCTGTGTCCCCCACTGAAGGGACTGAGTGGCATTTTGTTTGCAGAAAGAAGGAAAGACTGCCACCCTGTGAAGCGTCAGCGGAAGGCACAAAGTTTGAATGTGGCCTATGAGACCTCAGATGGTGAGAAAGGAGAGGGGACCAAGCCGCTCAAGGTGCCAAGCTGGGAGCCTCAGGACTGGCAGCAGCAGCTGGCAAATATCCGCACCATGAGGAGTGAGAAGGATGCACCTGTGGACCAGCTGGGGGCTGAGCACTGTTATGATCCCAGTGCGCCCCCAAAGGTAGGCAGGGCCCCACCTGCCTGGTGACCTCCTTCTGAACAAGATGCTTGTTTCCTTTCAGGACTGTGGCAGGGAACAGCCTGACACCTGGCAGTTCTTAGCTGGAACCCTCCCCTGCAGGCAGCACCTGAAAAGGATGCACACCTCAGACCCAGAGCACTGGGCAGCATTACTTGCTTTATTGTGGCCACTTAGCAGGTCAGGGGTACCTGTGGCTTGGGGCCTCATGCTCTGCCTTCTGCCAGCATAGTGCTGGATTATCAGAGGCATTCAGTAAGTTTGCTGATAGAGAAAGTTTTTTGTACTTCCCTGGCGTGGAGCCTGATCCTTTGACCAACATGATTCTAATCCCAGCTCTTCCACTGAATGACTTGGGCCTCAATTTGCTTGTCTATAAAACAGATAGTAGCATCATTCATATAGCAATAACAATAACAGCCAATGGTTGTTGCACTGACATTATGCCAGGTACAAGTCTAAGTGTAGTGAGAATTCATTTAAGCCTCACAGTGATTCTGAGAAGCAGGTGCTATTATTGTCCCCACGTTACAGATGAAAAGCAGGCCCAGGCCAGATCCCACACACCTCTCCCTATTGGCCAAGGTGGGTAGGAGGTTGGCATCCCATCTGTTCCCAAGTGAGTAAAAGACTTGGCTAGGGCCTGGTCCATAGTGAGCATCTAGGACCTACCACCATTCTGGTCTCTGTCACTGTGAGCAGGTGCGGAGGTACCAGGTGCTGCTGTCACTGATGCTCTCCAGCCAGACCAAAGACCAGGTGACAGCAGGTGCCATGCAACGGCTGAAGGCTCGGGGCCTAACGGTGGACAGCATCCTTCAGACAGATGACAGCACACTGGGCACACTCATCTACCCTGTGGGCTTCTGGAGGGTGAGCCCAGCATGTGGCAACTGGGCCCGGGGTTGCCACAAACCTAGAAAATATCTCAGGTGGCTGAGGAGGGCAGTGGGGGTGCAGAAGACTGGGTTGGACATTTCTGGCCACAGGGGCCTGGATGTGCGTTCTCACTGGAGCTCCCCACCCCCTCTGAGCAGCCCATAGAGGGCCAGACAGTGGGGCCTCCAGTCCAAGCCCTGGAACTCCTTGGCCTTTCCTGTTTGCGGCCCACCCCTTCCTTCCTCCACCTCCCCGCCCAGCTGCCTGGCCCTTCCCTTTCTTGCTGAGGCTGCCCACCCACCTTTCCCTTTGTTTATTCAGAGCCTTGCTGGAGTGTGTTACTCCCTCCCCTCCAGAGTCCCAAGAGGCCACAGAACAGGGAGGTGGGTGGGCAGATCTGTTGAAGGTGACCAGTGACCCTAGGCACTGGTGTGGGTTGCAGTGTGTCAGATGGGTTTTATTTTTATTTTTTTAAATACTTTATTTTATTTTTTGGTACGTGCCCTTAGCAGGAATCGAACCCGGGACTCTTTGGTCCGCAGGCCAACACTCCAACCGCTGAGCCAAACTGGCCAGGGCTTGTCAGATGGGTTTTAAATAGCCCTGTCTGCTCAGGCACAGGATGGGAACTGCCCAGCTGGCCTGTTGGCTGGCAGGGAACCCCAGGCTCCAGCCTTCCTTCCTGAAGGCCCAGGTGCTGCTGAACCCAGCTCCTGGCATGGCTGGTCCTGTGTAGCCTGTCTGGCCTCTGGGGTAATAATGGGGCTTGTGGGAGCCCAAGCTGGACCCCACAGACATATCATTGGCCCAGACAGGTGGAAGGCAGGGGTCCAGGCCTACATTGGGCCTCCTTCAGGCTGCCTGTTTCCCTTGGTTTATTCCTGCCTCGTGGGGGGACAGGAGCAAGCAGGTGCCTCTGAGTGTGTCCTGGGCAGGTGATAGGCAGCTTTGGGCAACTGTGGTTCTCCCTCGGACCTTGTCCTCCCAGGTTGGACTCCACCTCCCACTTCCAGAACTGAACCCTCTCCCCATTTTTCAGAACAAGGTGAAGTACATCAAGCAGACCAGTGCCATCCTGCAGCAGAACTATGATGGGGACATCCCAGCCTCTGTGGCAGAACTGGTAGCACTGCCAGGCGTCGGACCCAAAATGGCACACTTGGCTATGGCTGTGGCCTGGGGTACTGTGTCAGGCATTGGTGAGTGGCATGTACCCATGAGGAGGGTGGGGCCAGCTCTGAGCTTGCTGAATGCTGTCAGGGCTCCCCAGATCCTGTGGCCCCAGCTCAGGTCTCCTCATCCACTACTCAGCTCGAAGAGTCAGAAAGGTGTTCCCAGCTCTGAGCTAGGGTTGTCCCGCCCTAAGACAAATACTAACAGGAGGAGCTCCAATTTGCTGAGCACCTACTTTGTGCTGGACTCGGGAGGTGGACTCAGGGTCTGTGCTGCCTGAGGGAGACATCACATAATCCTTACTGATGGGGTAGAACCCTGATGGGGGCGTGCATCCAGGAAGACTTCCTGAGGAAGTGATAACTCATCCACAAGCTGAAGGGTAAGGCAAGGCCAAGAGAAGGAAGTGTGTTCCAGGCAGAAGAATAGCATCTGTGAAGCCATGAGGTGGGAGAGAGGGCCAGAAGCAGGAGGCTCTGGAATGAGTGTGGGCAGATTGGGGTGGTGTGAGGGCAGGGGAACCCAGAGAGAGGAAGAATGGGCTAGAAGGATGGTGAGGAGGAACTGGGGGTAGGGATCCTCTTTCCTGGGTCCAGGCCTGGTTTCTGTCATCGGAGGATTTCTGTGTGGAGACAGGCTCTGGGTCAGGGTGCAGCGGTTGCTTTTTAAGGTCTTTGCCCAGAAAGTTGGGGCTTCTGAGGCCCCAGCAGTAGTCTCAGCCAGCCCAGAAACCAAGGCTTGACCCGTGACCTCTCTGTACTCCCCAACCCCAGTGCTTCTCTGGGACTCCTGCATGGGGAGCTGGGTGGAGGTGGGGATCCCCTTAATTTCCTCAGCTTGTGAAGCCTGCCCCCTGTGGTGGGGGCCCTTTTCCAGCATGCCCATGAGTAGGATGGCAGCCCCAGAGAGCCAAAACTGGGCCAAGGAGGAGGCCAGGGCAGAGCCTACCCCCACTAGGGTTCCTGCAGATGCCAGCTTCTCAGCAGATACTTGAGCTGATCTGGGTGGCCATCCTCAGCTGCTCTTTCCCAAGAGTGGTCTGGCAGGTGGGCCCCCTGCCCACCACCCTGGCAGGACAGGGCTTTGGGAATAGCAGACAGCAGGCAGGAGTGTCAGAATATCGTCCTTTCTGGTTGTCTGTGGGCCTGGTCACCCACAGGGAAACCCTAGGGAGAGTAGCCTTTGCCTCCCAGGGGCTTCCCCAGGAGAAGCCCCCTCAAAAAAACTGATCCCAGCTCTGCCACCCCACCTGGGTGACCTTGGGCAAGGCCCTTGGCCTCTCTGAGCTTTGGCCACAGAGGAAGGGAAGAAGTTGGCCTCCTGGACCAGCCCACAGGAGGTTCACACAGTGTGGTGTGGCCCTAGGCTGGGCCTCAGGGAGCACAGTCACCTCCATGTTATGGAAGAGGAAATACGCTGGGGAACCCCAGGGTGTAACCCCTCTACCTGGGCTGGTTAGCAGCAGGAGAAGAAGCTAATGCAGGGACTGGCTTTCTCTTTGACAAGCAGGAGGAGGAGACAGGGAAGGCAGATAGCTGGGCAAGGAGGCCTAGGTGGTCAGGTGCTCAGGCTGAACTCCGGGGTGGCCTGTGAAGGGGAGCAGGGGCTGCGGCCCAGCTGGACAACAGCTGCAGCTGGCCTTGCTGTGCTTCCCACTCTGTTCCTTACAGGTGCTGGCTCTGCAGGCAATGACTTCGGCTGGCACCCATAGCCAGTGGCTCGACCAAGAGACTGCTCCCTGTACCCCAAATGAGGGCCCAAGTGCTCTGGTTTCTGGCTATAGCCCCTGCCCAGTACTACGGGTGGCCTGATGGCCCACTCTCATGTGCAGTTCTGGGCCCTCCGCAGAAGCTCTGTGTGGGAGGCCAGGGAGACTCAGACCCCCCACCAACCCGGGCTAATGGTAGGACCATGGGCAAGAACGAGGTGGTCTTGCCTGGGCCAGTTTGACTCAACGGTTAGAACGTTGGCCCATGGACTGAAGGCTTGTGGGTTCAATTCCCAACTAAGGGCATGTACCTGGGTTGCAGGTTTGATCCCCAGCCCCAGCTGGGGTGTGCAGGAGGCAACCAATCAACGTGTCTCTTTCACATTGATGTTTTTCTCTCTTTCTCTCTCCCTCCCTCCCTTCCTCTCCTCTTTCCATTCCTCTCCTCCCTCTAAAAAATCAATGGAAGCCCTGGCAGGTTTGGCTCAGCGGTTAGGGCATCGGCCCCTGGACTGGAAAGTCCTGGGTTCAGTTCCTGCTAAAGGCACGTACCTCGGTTGCAGTTTGTCCCCGGCCCTGGTTGGGGTCATGTAGGTGGCAACCACTCGATGTGTCTCTTTCCTGTTGATGTTTCTCTCTCTCTTCCTCCCTCTCTCCTTCCCGCTCTATCTGAAGATAAATGCAAAAATATCCTTGGGTGAGGATTAAAAAAAAAAATTAAAAAATCAGTGGAAGAGTATCCTCAGGTAAGGATTAACAAAAGAATAACAAAAAAGAATGGGGTGGTCTGGGCCCGCTAATGTACCCCACATTCCACCCCTCCCTGTCTCCAAGCAGCAGTGGACACACACGTGCACAGAATTGCCAACCGACTCAGATGGACCAAGAAGGTGACCAAGTCTCCAGAGGAGACTCGTGCAGCCCTGGAGGAGTGGCTGCCCAGGTGCTACTGCAGGGGCAAAATGGGGCTCCCTTTCTTCCCTCCTCTTGATCTGCATTAACCCACTCCCTCCCTCCCCCAGGGACCTGTGGAGTGAGATTAACGGACTCTTGGTGGGCTTTGGCCAGCAGATCTGTCTGCCTGTCCGCCCGCGATGCCAAGCCTGCCTCAACCAGGCGCTGTGCCCAGCTGCACAGGGACTCTGAAGGCCATGTCTAGTCTGCAACTTTGCTGGGGAGCTGCAGCCTGTTCGTAATAAAGATGGGGGGTTTGCAACAGTTGGGATCTGTCTGACTTCTACCCTTTGGGGGGTGCATGAGCTTTGTGTTCCTGTTACATGTCTGGAATGGGGCTGCCTGGGAGGCCAGGATGTGGACGTGACAATCTGGGCAGTGTATTGGGGGCTGGGGGGTGGCGTGCAGAAACTCAGACTGAAGAGATGGATCATGGGAGCCAGATGTAACCAGCTGTTGCGAAGCCGGCTGGGGACGCCAGAGGCCTGGGCTTCCTCCCTCAGCAGCTGGCTGGGGGCCCAGAAACATCCCCTCTCCTGAACTTGTACACCCTGAGAGCCTGGCCTCTGCCAGGAGGCCCCGCCCCCAGTGCTTACAGAGCCACCTGGCCTCAAAAAGAATGCCAGGAGGCCCAGGCCGGGTACCACAGGGCATGGGGCCTGCCTGACCTTTGTACCTGCTGAAGAGGAGAGCTGTGCCAGGGGCCCAGAAAGCTTCACAAGGGAGGTGCCAACAAGGGACCTGGGCCTCACCAGGCAGAGGAGGTAAGCAAGGGCCTAGAGGGTGAGAAGGGCAGAGCTCCAAGGGAAGGGGTCCCAGGTGGGCTGGTGAGGGCAGGGGAAGAGGAACAGCTGAGGAGTGGGGCTTAGCTACCAGGTGGATGGATTCAGGGAGGGGAGGTTTAAGAAGGAGACCTGTTTCCAACAGCTGAGACTTGGTGATGGGGCTGCTAGGCTGCTGCCTTCCTGTCTGGACCACCATTTCCCCACCCCCGAAGGCTCAGGAAGGACAGAGGCAGCCAAGGGTCTGAGGAAGGCCTGTTTATTCCAAGGGCGCAGATGCGCTATGGCTTACAGGGCAGACAGCAGTGTTGGTGGGTTTTAGGGCCGAGTTTGGGGTCGAATGGGGAGGGGCACTCCTGCGGTGGGCTGTGGCGCAGGAACAAGGGGCCTGTCCAGAGGCTGCCCTCTTCAGAGGCACATGGGGCCTCCATTCTCGGGCCCAATAGAGAGCTCAAGCCCAGCACCCCAGACCCCTGGTGTGACAGGGACATAGGGGCCCAGTTTAGTGAACTCCCACGTGAAAGAAGGCAAAGATGGGCCTGAGGGGAAGCTCCTACAGCTACGTCTGGCTTCTCCAGCCTCATCTGAAGCCCCCTCAAACAGCCTGCCCACCCCCCCTCTGTCCCAGGAAGTCCCTGGGACTCCCACCGGGGATGACTGCTGCCAAGGAGGAAGGGGTGGGGAGGAAATCGTTTGTAGAGAAAGGTTTGTTTTATTGCAATTATTTAGGGAACATGTCCTGGCGGGGGCGGGAGCTCTGGTATTAAGTGGAAACATGTGTGGAGCTGGAGTTCTTTTTGGAAAAAAAGCAAAACCACAAATTCCTTTAAGTCAGCAAGCCTGGGCAGAACAGCAAGGGCCCAGGCCCTAGGGTCACCACTGCCTCTCCCTCTCAATGTTTCTCTCAAACTGGGGGCTCCCTCTCCCCAGTCTTGCTGCCAACTTCCCCTAGCACCCAGAGAGAGGGGTATCAGGACGAGGACTCACTGGGATGTGGGTTGGCTCCTGGGTGGTGGTTGGACCACCAAGGTTTCTGGGGGTGAGGATGCACCTCCTCCAGTCCAGTGAAGCTTGGGGAGCTCTGGTCTGGGCCCAAAGGGCAAGACCCAAAGTCTGTGCAGGGAAGAGGCCTGGGTCCAGCATACAGGTAGCGAGGGGCTCAGAAGTTGCTGAAGATCTCACGCTTCCGGTTCCAGTCCATCTGCGGTGCCCGCTTGTTGACCCGGGTGGCTCTTGCCTTCTCCTTGGCCTCAGCCGCCGTGGGGCTCAGGTGGAGGCCACTCTCCTGAAAAGGGTCGTGCTTCCAGGTGCTGCCATCCTAGGGGTGGGTAGATGACCAGAGTGAGCCCTGGACCCAAGCCTCCAAACTGATAAACCTTCCCAGAGAGCTCACACCAGAGGCCACCTGGTGGGACTGAGGCAGTGGGCCCAGGAGGGCTTCCTGGAGGCAGTGGCCCCACTGCCCAGGTTGATAGCTCCACAAACATCCACCCCAAAGGCCTCTCTGCCCCCCAACCCCGAAGTGTAAGGACAGCAGAGGAGTTGGATGGACATTTGCTACCTCATTGTCCTTGTCTAAGCCAGGCAGATCGCTTCGGGATGAGCACGCTGAGCCACCATTGAGCTGAGAAACCAAGGGCAAGGCATAGTAGCTTCAGAGGCCCTACCCAGGAGTCACTGGTGTACACACACACACACACACACACACATGCACACACCAGAGCTGCATTTATCCCTCCATTTGGCTGTGGGCACTAAGCCTCTGCTATCATCCAGGCCTAGTGTAGGCAGGATGCTGGACACTAAACAGTGAACAGGCAGGTGGCCTGGCCTTGGCTGACTCACAACGGGGAGGGGCAGTTTGGATGCAGGAATCACCCACATGAGTGTCACCTGGGGCGATGCCAAGGACAGCTTCCTGAGGTAACTAGACAGTGCTAGGCTGGGCAGAGGGAATAGCAAGGGCAGTAGCCCTTGGACCAAAGGTGCCTGCCTGCCTGCCGAGTGGGGCTGGGGTGTGGCTGACCCGGCCGGGACAGTATCCACACAGGGCATTAAAGCTGGGAGTATTGGGGCCAGATTGGGTGTCACAACCTCAAATATTTAGGGACAAAGATGGGGGGCTCTGCCTGGCCTGGGGACCCCCAGAGGTGCCCCTGCAGTCTTCTGGACCCACCCTGTCTACTTCCACCCACCCTCTCACCTGGACAGGGCTGGTCCCATTGGTGACTGGTGATGGCAGTGGACCTGTGGGGACAGTGTGTCAATGGCTGCCCAGCCCCCACGCTCCACCCCATTCTAAGCCCACAGGGCAACAACCCACCTTCCACATGCTCCTCGGTGGGTGTAACCCGTAGCCTCTTGAAGTGCGCGTCTGTTTCTGGGTCCACCACCAGTAGCCGGGCCTCATCCTCTCGTGCCTTGATGCTGGCGACCACCTCTGCATGGCGCAGTCCCTCCACATTCTGCCCATTCACCTGCCACCAGCAGCATGGGGACAGTACTGAGGGCAGGCCCCCACCAGCCCCCCGAGCGGCCTGGCCAGGTGTGGCATCAAATATTCATCAATGTTGTCACCAGCCGCAAGAGGAATGCCAGCTCAAGTTCCCAGAAACTCCCCTCCTCCCAGGAAGGACCTGGGGCCCACACACAAACAGGGGATACAGGCACAGACATGCAGATGGGGCACCTGACACCCCAAAGCCTCGGTGATGGGTACCTCGATGAGTCGATCTTGGGCGCGAAGGCCAGAATGGGCGGCAGGCGAGCCCAGGTCCACCGAGCGAATGTACTGTCCTGGCCGGGACTTGTCACTGTGCAGGTTGAACCCATAGCCCTGAGGGCCCTTTCGCAAGTGGCAGAGCCTAGGGCGAAGCTCCCTCGGGGGCCCATTGACATCCTGCAGGCACACAGGACTAGAGGTTAAGCTCCAGCTCTGATCTCCCACTACCGGAGGTCACTACCACCACCCCAAGGCCTCGGCCCCGAGTGTGCAGCACAGCAATGGTGGAGGGCAGGAGGGCACCACAACCCTACACTGGTCATCAGGCCCTGCCCCGTGGCAGAGACAAATACTATGCATCCATGGGGGGGGGGGGGCATTAAACTACCTGTGACAGTTCCAGCTGTGACAGGTTGGGCAAAGCCTGAGTTTCCAAACCCCAAAATGACTTCTGAAGAGGCCAGGGGCCTTAGGGATGTTGGGAGAATCAACAGACTCAAGGAAAGCCAGAGCACAGGCTAGGGTCCTAAGAGAGGCCAGGCTAGACCAGCTGCCACTCATCTCAATGTCCCAGATGGCTGTCCTCGTGGGCCCTGCCTGCAAACACCCCTACCCCCACTCCCTCCGTGAGTGTGGGACTCACAGAATCCTAGGCTTGGGCAGCTTTGTTTTCTCTCCCATAGGGCTGGTGGCAGTGCTGCTGTGTTTGCTTTCACATTCCAGAGCAGCTGGAGCCACCCTCACCTCCATCCCCACCCCCACCAGGCCCAGAGACAGGGGGATGCCGGCTGGCTGGGCAGCTGGGGCTGCTGCGGCAGGAAGGAGCCGGGTGAGAGGGCTGGCAGGAGCCCATAGAGAGGGCCGAGGGTGGGGCCTGCCCAGGTGCCCTCCTACCTGAGACACAGAAGCCTATAGTGCCCTGAGGGTCCCCCATCAACATCCCAGGGCCCTGCCTTGCTTTACCTCTGGCATCCTGCAGTAGGGCTGTGGGCCAGGGCGCCGTGCCAGCAGGGGCCAGGACCCAGTGCCCCCACCCAGCCGGGGCCTGAGGCAGGCAGTGACCACAGTGCCGAGTGACCAGCGGCTACTGGTGCTCAATTAAACATGGCGGTGGCCGGAGTGAGCAGGCAGGCAGCAGCTCAAGTTTCCCAGGACACTCGAGGCTCAAGTGTGCGTGCAGGTGAGAGTGTTCAGGGTGGGAGTGCTTACCAGGCCCCTCCCTTAAGGGTGGTGGAGGGACCCTGTGCCAGGCTGGGGATGGCACTGAATGGAAGGCCCCTTGGACCTCAGGGAAGGTATCCAGGCCTTGGGCATCTGCCCTCCCTGCAGCCCAGGCCACCCCCTGGACCATTCCAGCCTTGCAGACCTGCACCCTGGTTCCAGACTCCAATCTGACTGTGAATGCTCTGGCCTGCCAGTTTGTGGCCACCCAGCTGTGGGACCAAGAGTGTCTGTCTTTCCTCACAAGGTGGGTGCCTTGCTCCAGGGTCAGGGCCTTCCTACCTGTCGGGAACAGCCTCTTCCTGTCCAGCCTGTACTCCTCCTCCAAGACCCCTTCCCTGACCCCCAAAGCCTGCCCAAAACCCCCTGAAACCACCACTGCAGGCCACCATCTGGCCCCATAACCCCAAGAACTCTAGGGACGGAGCTGCTGCTCTTCAGTTCCCTGGGGGCTCAGCTGGGCAACATGGTCTGAACTGGGGGGTGAGAGACCCCAAATTCTCCAGACCCCCACTATTCAGACTCGTGTTCTCTCCCAGACACACCTGGAAGTACAAGTATACAGCTTTGAGGAGAACCCACACCTCCCTAGAGGCACCTCTCAGGTATAGGCTGTCAGAGCACAGGCCCCTAAGGCTGGCTGGGACAGAGCAGGGCCAGGGCCAGGGCTATGCATGGAACCTGGAAGTATGACATGACCACGCCTGGAATGTGGATATGGGCCCAGATAGCATAGCCACATCCCACGGTCAAAGAGACCAGACATCCAAACATATGTTTGCAAACATGCTACACAGACACACAAGGCAACCCACATCTGTGAAAGGATGGCCCGGTGGTACAGGACCCTATGGCCTCTTCCCACGTCCTCTGCATTAACCTTCAGGTCAGGTTCTGTCAAGACCCAAAAAACGGGAAAAAGATTTGCGGGGGGGGGGCATCCAGGGCCATAAGGCCAGGCTGAAGTCACATCCGGGTTCAAGACCATACTGGTCATCTCGGCCTCAACCCAGCACAGCTGCCTCTCACCACACAAGCCATGAGATTTCTCCTAATGTCTAGCCTCTCCTTGCAAGAAAGCAAGGTCCAGGGAGCACCAAATTCGGACCCTCGAGCTGAGGGGCTGCAATGCAATGACCCAGCAGGAACGCCCTGCGGGAGAGCAGGGTCTGGAGGGGGCGCAGGCAGGCCAGCGCATTGCTCGCATTCCTCACTCCCGGCCCTGGCTCAGAGCACTTCCTGCCATCTCCCAGCCAGGCCCTCAGGCTCCCACGGCTCCCACGGTTCCCAAGGCTCCCAGCAGGGCCGCCCCAGAACTGGACAAGCTCTGGCCTCCCAGCTGTTCCTGTAACCAGACAAAGAGGCTGGCATGGGGTACCCCAGGAGCCAGGCTGTGCCCCCCCAGATGGTGAGTCACCAGCCCTGGCAGAGAAAAGCCCCATTGTTGTTCAGGGTCCAGCATGCTCACACCAGGGTCCCCTCTCCTGACCCTGGGGAACACAGGCTAAACTGGCTGCTGGGGTCTTCACTGCCCACCCTGCCCCCACCCCACCTAACCTGCATAAGCCCCGGGGATGCGCTCCGTGGAGGGGCTCCTGGGATCAGGGCAGGTGGTGTGGAATTCCAGGGGTGGGCCATGGAGGCGGGACAGAAGTGGCCAACAGTGAGCATCCAGCTGGAGTGACCTGAGCTCTCCAACTGGCCCAGGCTGCCACCCCATTTATCTACCTCCTACTGAGGCCCAGGCTCCCCAGGGACAGGTGGGGACATGGGGCTGAGTCACACTGAAGAACAGGGTGGTGGCTGAGCCCCCTCCCTTACTCAGGCTCTAGCCCAGTGCCCCACACCCCCCCCACACACACCCTACTGGCTATGTTTCTGTCCCAAGAAGGGAAGGAAGTTGCTAGAAGGCCCTGCCCTGCTCCCAGGACTCAGGGCTGGGGAGACAGGGAGGCAAGGGAGGAACCCCGGCCCAGAATAGAAGACAGTCCTACTGCGGTTCACAGGGCAGGAGCAGGGAGGCCCAGAAGCACTCTGGTAGGACAGGGTCCTATGCCAAGCAGTCACCCCCTGCAGAACTCTGTTGCCTCACTCACTCTAGCCCCCAAGGACCTCCAGAACCAGAGGCTGGGGCACAGGCTGCGTGTGAAGGAGAGGAGGGCCCAGGGTCTATCAGCGCCCCCACCTGGCTGTTTGCTAGCTGCCCTGGCTCTGCTTGGGGGCTGTCCCCTATCATCATCAGCAGGATCAGCTGTACTGCACCACCCCCAGCACTGTCTGGCCTGGGGCTAAGTACCACTGACAAGGCCCTGACAGCCCCTCAAGGTGTTCCAGCCACATCAGTGTCTTCCCCTGTCCTACCTCTCCCCTCCCAGCCCCAGGAAGAAGATGCAACTGAGGCTAAGAGGGCGTAAATGGTCTACAGGGCTCTGACTCCACCTCAGCCCTCACCTCCCAGGGGCATGAGGGGTGGGCCCTTCATCCTGCACCAAAGCAAACCACACACATCCACCTGGTTTCTCCTATCCCCTTAGAGCACAGCTCTGCATGGGAATGTCACTCCTTCCCAGGGCCCAGTGCCTCCTGATGCTGAGCTCAGCCAACAAAATTGGGGGTCTCTGTCCCCTGGGCCTCCCCTGACCTTCTGGGGTCCCTGTCCTCAGGCCAGCATGAATCACAGAGGAACCTGCTAGTCAGGCCTCACGCTGTTCCTCTAAAAATACACCCGGAGGAAGCCCCCTCCCAGGGCTTCCTGAAGCCCCAGAGCTTGAAATAGCAGAGGGGGAAGGCTCCACCCAAGGACAAGGTGGGCCACCCTATCCTGAAGATAAGGCCTGAGGGCGAATATTTTCCACAGGAAGGTGAACTCAGCCATTTGTGTCTAAATCAATGGACAAACGCCTGGGGGGAGGGGCACTTTCTGGGGGTGGGGTATGAGATGCCCAGGAAGAAGGGAGGCTCCAACCCTCAGGCCTGGGAGAGGTCCAGCCAGCACACCATTCCAGGACCCCCATGAAATCGCAAATCTGACCCTAACACCCCTATTCCAGCCTTCGGTGGCCCCAGAGCAAAATGCAAACTACAGGGCCTAGCACCATGGCCCTGGGACAACACCCCTCCACCCCACCCAGCGGTTCTCTGTCCTTGAGCACCCCCACACACACACTTAGAACAAAATGTGCAGGCTTGTGTTCCAGTCCAGATCACAGACACAGGACAAGGCAGATGCTAGGATCCCCTACGCACCCAGAAACTTCAGATCTCACACCTCCACTGGGCCTAGGCCAGTGGTTTTCAAAGTGGGATCTGGGGAAACCCTGGGCTTGAATCCCCTAAAGGGATTTGTTTTTCTTTAACAATAAAAAAAGGGAGAGAGACAATAACATGGGGATTCCAGGAAGGAGGAACTAGCAGCCCCAGGCTCTTCCTCCACACCACCAGGTGCTTCCCAGGTAGGGTCAACCCTCTACCCACCCAGGGACACTCAACAGTCCCAGATACCTAAAAGGAGGTGAACTCATTTCCAGCTCTTCCAGCCTGGGGGGTGGGGAAACGGGCAGGGAGACGAGGGAGGTGCCTCAACCCTGAAATCATCAGATGAGGACTCAGCCTAGAGTCTCTTCCGCTGTCCCTAACCATACACTGCCCACAGAGGAGAGCCAGCCCCCATTCCCCAAAGCCTTCACAGAACAAGCAGGTTCCTAGAGACAGTCACAGGGACAGAGCCACAAACATAAACACCAGACATACAGACATAGAGCTGGGCACACTCAGTCCCAGGACTTCCTAGCAGCCCCTCCCTAGGTCGGGTTCCTCAGCCCCTACGCCAGGGAGGGGCCTTGTCAGAGTGGCTTGGAGCATCCAGGAAGAGGGCTGGGGGCCAGGGACCAGGCTGCCCTCACCCTACCCAGCTTAAACCAGTCTGAAGGCAGAGAGCGTAGCCAAGAGGGTAGCTAGCAGGGGCAAAGAAGGGCCCTAAGAGGCAGACAAGACTGAGACAGTGACTTCTGGAGGTGACCAGAAACAGTGACTGCCATCAAGAAGCCAAAATAGTTCTGGAAGAAGCCAAGGTGGTCCCTGTGAGCAGAATCTGCCATACCTTCTGGCCATCCTTGGAGCCAAGGCTGCCTGCATGTGTCCAGACTGGCTTTGGGTCCCAGGGATCATGGGTGGGTGGAAGCCCTCGCTGGGCCATCTCCTCAGTGCAGGTCAGCTGCCGCCGGCGCAGCTCTTCGTCTGTCTCCTTGTCTACCACCAGCAGTCGGGTCTGCCCTTCCACAGCCTTGATCCTCTGCACCACCTGGGATAGGTAGGTGGTAGTGGGTCAGCAGCCAGCTCCCTGGATAGCACATGGACTGTGGCACCACCAAAGGCTGGCAGGGCTCATGGGCAAGCGGCTGGCCTACTAGGGGTGGGTGGCAGGATCAAGAGGCCTGCCGGCTCCACCCCCCACCCCCAGACTCCAGCCGCTGGCTCCCTCCCTCCCTCCTCTCCCGGGGCTCAACACTAGGGCCCAGGCTGCAAGGACTGCAGTGGGTCCCAGGGCCTTGCCTCAGCCCAAGACTTTCTCCAGGAGGGGAGGGGATGCTGGGTGAGGCAGCTGTGCAGGCATGCATACATCTATCTGTTTCAGGGTCTGTTTCTCAGCCAGGCATCTCCCTGTGTGTCAGTCTGGATGTGTCTGTGCCCATTTCTGTCTTTCTCAGTGGTGGAGTACGGAAGTCTAAACCCCAGCCTCTAGGTCCTCTATTCACTCTAGACCATGACCACAGACCCATTCCTGCTGGACCTGCAGGGTTCCTGTGGCAAGGCACCCACTCAGGAACCACACAGATGCTGTAAGCAGGATATGGACCCAGCAGGCAGGGAGGGGCAGGTCCACCTGTGGGACAAGTGTGGCATGTGGCCCATCTGTGTGTCTATGCAGGTGCCTGTGAAATGTCTAGACCATATGTTGGTCCATGGGGCATGTATGCCAGTATGTGCCTTGCAGGGAGAAGGAGCAAATGCCCACTGGGCACTGGAGTAAGGTAACAACCCCACCCCCACCCCAAGGCCTGGGGGAGGGGAGATGGGGGCCACCATCAGCAGCTTGGCATAAGTTGTCAACAGAGAGGAGAGTCTGAACCAGACTGATGTTTCCCTGGCCATCCTCCTCTCTCCCTTTGCACAGGATCCCAGCACCCTGCTGCTTCCTAACTGTGATACCCAAAGAAGTCACTCAACATCTCCAAGCATCAGTTTTCTCAACTTTAAGATGCCAGCTATGTCCTGCCCGTTTGGCTCAGTGGTTAGAGTGTCGGCCTGCATACCAGAGAGTCCCGGGTTCGGTTCCCGCTAAGGGCATGTACGGTTTGTCCCTGGCCCGGTTGGGGTTGTATGGGTGGCAACCAGTAGATGTGTCCCTTTCATGTCAGTGTTTCTCTCTCTCTCTTCCTCCTTCTCTCCCTCCCACTCTATCTGAAAAAAAAAAAAAAAAAATAGCCCTGGCCGGTTTGGCTCAGCAGTTAGAGTATTGGCCTGCAGTCCACAGAGACCCGGGTTCCATTCCCGCCAAGGGCACATACCTCGGTTGCAGTTTGTCCCTGGCCTTGGTTGGGTCGTGCGGGTGGCAGCCACTCTATGTGTCCCTTTCACGTCGATGTTTCTCTCTCTCTCTCTCTCTCTCTCTCTCTCCCTTCCACTCTATCTGAACAAAAAATGGAAAAATGTCCTCGGGTGAGGATAAAAAAAAAAAACATAATAAATGTTCTGAAAATTCATTAAAAAAAAAAAGATGGGAGCTATAACTGCAGTGGGAGGGTCCCAGGAGGTCCTGTGTGTGAAGTTTTAAACTTTTATTTTTATTTTATTTTACAGAGAGAGAGAGAGAGAGAGAGATTTGTTGTTCCACTTATTTATGTATGTACTGGTTGATTCTCGTTCATGCCCTGACCAGGAATCAAACCAGCAATTTTGGCGTTTCTAGACGACGCTGTAACCAGCTGAGCTATCCAGCCAGGGCCGGTGTGTGAAGTTCTTAGAACAGCACCCAGAGGCCTGGGACAAGCAGGGGCAAGGGTGGCAGTGGTGGCAGTGACTGTTAAACAGTGACAAGGTACCAGCTTTGCCAGCCCCTCCCTGTTGCCTGTCAAGCTAAGCCCTCTGGCCCTGACACCCACCTTCCTTCAGCAAACAGCCTTATCAGGTTGACATTCTGGGTGGAAGACAGGACAGCAGACAGATGGATAGACAAGGGCCCAGGAGTTCAGCTCCTGGCCCACCCGAGGACCAATATAGGGCTGGGCACTCAAACAGATCATGGACACCCCAGGGCTGGGCACTCAAACAGATCATGGACACCCAGGTGCTGGAGGGACACAGAAGAACCTGAGCAGAAGTGGCTGTACCCAAGCCAGGTGAGTCACAGGCCAGTGGTCAGAACCCCCAGGGTTCAGAACCTACAGAGAAGAGACCCTGTCCCCCCTCTGGCCTTCATCTCCAGCTGCAGGAATAAAGGGCTTCAGCCCAGTGACACCTGCAGGGCCAGGCAGCCTCCAAGGAGAGGAATGTGCTGCCACCGGTAGCGATTCCCACTGGAACCCAGACACCATCAGTCAGAACAACCACGAGTACACCAGCTGCCAACACACACTGACCACAGCCAGGTGGGTCAACTCGCAGGCCTGGACACACACACACAGCACAGCTCACACCCATCCAGGCATGCAGACCTGTATGTTTTCACACACACTGCAGCTCACATACACATGTTCAAGCGTGCAGATCTGTCCACACACATATATATCTAGGGTGCAGACCTGTATATTCACATGTACACAGTCCAGCTCCCACACGTTCACTGATGCAGGCACACACAGGGGTCCCCTTACTGTGACACCCCCCAGGTACACATAAACAGTTGTGTGCACATGGATGATCCAGAGGGACCTGCACACTCATACTCATACCCAGTTGTGTGTACACACGTGTACACAAGTTGTCCCTCACCTCCATACTTGGCACACTGAGACAAGAGCAAGCCTAAAGATCTAGATCCGCAGTGCGGGCCCCTCCCTGCCAGGATTCCCCCTCCGCGGTGCAGGGCCGCTGAGCTTTGAGGGTGGGGTACTAGGAAGGAGGCTGGTTGCTGCTGCCTCGGTGGCTACGTCCCCCACTTCCCGGAGCCGGGTGCGGGGGAGGCACACAGGCCCTGGTGCGACCCCCTCCTGGCCCGGAGCAGGGAGCTGAGGCCTGGGCGCTGGCAGCACCGACCAGGTGGTCCTTGGTGCCTCCACGGACACGCTCCCGGGGAGGGGGCGGGCGGGGCGCAGGCACCCACCTGGTGGTGCGTTTCGCCCTCCACGTTGACGCCGTTGACCTCGACCAGGCGGTCTCCGGCGCGCAGCTCAGCCGCCTCGGCCGGGGAGCCGGGCTCCACGCGCCGGATGAACTGCCCACGACGGCCCTTCTCGCCGTGCAGGTGGAAGCCGTAGCCCTGCTCGCCACGCACCAGGCAGCACAGGCGGGGCCGCAGCGGTTCTGGTGTGGCCATGGCGCCGGCTACCCACCGGCCGGCCACGGGCTGGCCACGGCGCTCAAAGACGCCGCCAGCAAGCCAGGGGCGCGGGCAGCGCGGAGGCCGAGGCGGCGGCGGCGGCGCAGAGGCGGCCCAGAGGCGGCGCTGGGGACCTGGCGACGACTCCGGCGGCTCCCGCTCGGCTCCCGTCGCCTCGGGCTTGGGCTGGAGCTCCGGCTGCGACACCGCCCCCGCACCGCCCCTTCCCCGCCTCCTCCGCCCCCACCCTAGGTTCAAGCCAGCCTGGTTTCGCCCCTAACTCGGCAGCTTGGCAGCCCGCCAGCCCAGGGGAGCCTGGAGGAAGGCTGCAAGAACAGGGGGTCTCGAATTACTGGGAACCCCTCTGTCTCACCCCCACTCTGGGCAGTCTTCTTGTAGTAAGCAACTTTGCCTCCTAGTCCAGGAACATTTATTGAGCACCTACTACATGTAGGGCACTACACCAAGATAGTGAGGTGGGAGAGGGATGGAAAAAGTGTTCTAAGGCCGAAGGAGTCCCATACAGGGTACAGAGGGTAACAACAAGGGCCACAGCTCTGCCCAACCTCCTCTGCACCACCAGCACCACTGTACATGTCTCTAGGTCCTTCCTGTGCCCTGGCCCATCCCAGAATCCCAGCATGTCCAAGAGGCAAAAAGAGGGGTTTGAAAGTGACATGACAGCAGCCCATCCCTATCTACTGGAGGCCATTGATTGAGTGACTCCCTGGCCCCAGGAGTGTTTGCCCCATCTGTGCTGTGTGTGTGTGTCCATTAAGCATTCCCATCATCCCCTCTGTATACCAGGGAGGGCCCCTCACTCATGACCCTGTCCATTGTTGGTGACTGAAAAGGTGGAAGGGCGGGGTAAAGAAATACACTTGTCTGGCTGAGATGAGAGGGTCTTGGTCTTTGCTACTCCACCCTCACCATCCTGTTCTGCTCTGTGGTCAGCAGTCACAGGAGCTACTTCCATGAGCCTTGTATCTCCCCTCCTCTGCCCCTAGCCCTCTGCTCCCCCCTCCTCCCTCTCCCATAGCCTCTACATTCCCCCAACCAAACAGTAATAATAAAAATGAAGAATCATTTCGGCTCTGTCATGCCTCTGAGTGCATTTCACCTGAAATAACCCTAGAGGGTTCAGGCCATTTTACAGATCAGGAGACTGAGATGGAGAAGGAAGAGACCCAGACCAGGTTCCCCAGCTCCTCTGAGCCCAGGGCTGTGAGATTCCAAGCCCACACTCTTCACAGCCTCAGATACAGGAAGACAGCTAGCTGCAGCCCCCTCCCTCAGTGCACCCCTCCCCAGCACATACCTGGTCCCCAGGAGTCAGGGATAGCCAGCCTAGACAGTTCCCCATGAGGGCAGGAGCAAGCTCCACTCAGGCCCAGTCCTTGTTGCTACTTATCCAGTGCCTTGAGCCTGGGCTCCCAGCTCCTGCCCAAGCACAGGGCCCGCCTCTGGGCAGCCTCCTGGGCCAAAGCCCCTTGGGTATTCACACCCCATGTGCTGCCCCTAAAAGCCACTTAGGCCAAAGCTGCATGGCTACTCCCCACCCCCACCTCTGAGTTCCTGACTGATGCTGCCATAGGCTCCATCTGGCTGGCCACCTCCATTTGTCTGTTTGCATGTCCAGAGGCTGCCTATTTGGCCTGTGACTGGCTTCACTGTACTCAACCTAGTGCTGCTGCACGAGAAGACTGTGAGGATGGATGTGGGGAGTGAGGTCCACCATATAGCACCCAAAGGGTTACCCCAGTGCAAAGAGGACCACCCAAGACCTGCCAGTCTGTAGCTTTGGGGCCACACCAGAGTTGGGGGAGGTGGCTCAATGGGAGACCACCAGACAAGGTAGGGGCCTCAGGTCCCCTGGGTCAGAAGGCTTGGAGACCTCCTTCTCACTCCCTAGAACAGATTCTCTTGATCAACCTTGGGCCCTTTTACCTTCCACAGCAAAGGACTCAACCTGTAAGTGAAGACTGATGGGAACAGCACAGCTGGAGGGAGGGGTAACAACAAGGCATGTGGTCACAGCCAGGGGCCAGGTACAAACACTGCATCCAAGAGTAACAAAGGAGGCCCCAAGGCCGGAAAATACCAGGGAAGGTAATAGAGTAACAAAGGGGGTGGGTAATAAAGGAAGTGGGTAACAATAAACAAATAAAGGCCTGGGGAAGAACTGAAGATAAAAATTCGAAGGGGGCCCTGGCCAGTTTGGCTCAGCGGTTAGAGATTCGGCCCGCGGTCCAGAGAGACCCGGGTTCAGTTCCCGCTAAGGGCACGTAACTCGGTTGCAGTTTGTCCCGGGCCCTTGTTGGGTTGTGTGGGTGGCAACCACTTGATGTGTCCCTTTCACGTCCATGTTTCTCTCTCTCTCTCTTCCTCTCTCTCCCTCCCATTCTATCTGAACAAAAAATGGAAAAATGTCCTCAGGTGAGGATAAAAAAATTAATAAATAAATAAAATAAAATAAAATAAAATTCAAAGGGGGAACAGGAATGAGTGAGAGGTAGCACGTCAGTGTGGAGGGCCTGACAAGCCCCAAGGAAGGGCAACCAGCTGCTCTCCTGGACAAGTTCTTCCCCGAGCTTCCTCCAGTCTCCGGCCTCAGGCACTGTGATGGAGGTGAGAGACGCAGAAAAAGAAGCAAAGGCAGAGAGTCAGAAGTGTGGACTGAAAGGTGTCCATCCAAGAGCTGCAAGCTGTTTGAGGTCTCTGGGGAAGGGATAGGGGTGGTGGACCTGTGAGGCAACAGGCAGGAAGTCAGGTGGGAGGTGGTCTGGGCGATTCCCTCCTCCCCCCGCCCTCACCCACTCCTGTCACCTAGCTACTCGGGCCTTGCAACAGAGGGCGAGGAGACCTTCCGGTTCTCCCCTCCTCTGGGCAGTTGGGCAGTCCACCTTGGGTAAGGAGGGGGCTTTCCTCTGAGCTTTGAGCCCAGCTCCCAGCTGCAACACCCCAGAGATGGGCGGAGCCTGGGCCTGGGCGGTGACTTGGGGTGTGGCCGTGGGCAGGCCCGGTCACAGACAGAAGATGGGTTCGTGCCCGTTTTGGGGGTTGGAGCCATTAGTCTAACGCCGGGGTTATGGCTCAGAGCTTCCTCTGCCAGCACCGTCTCCATCCTTAATGGGCATTAATTGCCCCGCGGGATAACCAGGACCTCAGGCTTAGGGCTTCTCCCTTAGACAACGCAGGCCTCTCTTCCAAGCCCGAAATTGGAGCAGGCTGGACCAGGGTGACGGGAAGAGATTAGAACGAGACCCAGAGACTAGAGGGAGAGAGAAAGGGGAGAACAGCGAGTATCAAAGAGGAGGAGGTGCAGGAAACCCATCAAAGACGTCGGGGTGGCGGTGCCCCGTTCACTTCGCTCCGGTTCCGCCCGCTACCCACCCCAGTCCCTCCTATCACCGGAGGCGCGGAGCTGGGCTGTAGCCCAGAAGCACAGCCGCACAGTGCCACCTGCTGGCTCTGGATGGGATTGCATTACACGAAGGGCTGACCCAGGCCCCACCTATCTGGCTCCCACTTGGTCCAGCCCTGCCTAGTGGGTATTGGAGTGAGGTAGGAGCGCTAGGGCTGCTTGCAATACAGACATATACGGGTGCTATGTCAGTGGTAGGCAGGGAAGCCGAGACTCTGCCGAGCCCCTAATGGGCTATTCTCCCTCACCTTGGACCTAGCACCAACCTCTCTGGACTGGGGTACCTCAGGCAACGTAAAATCTGGCCATTCACCAAGTGTTCCAGCACTTGTGACCAAATATTTGCTGACCACTTGGTGCCAAGCACTGGTGAACACTGAGGAAACAACTCTGAGACCCATGGAAACAGATCTGTGTACCTTGGCAAGGGGATGCAAGGCCCAGGGCTGGGGCAGCCCCAAAGAGGAGTATTTAACTTAGCCTGGAGCCCAGGAGTCCTCCAGGGTGGACCCTGGGGCTGTGTCTGGAAACTGCCCAGTGTCTGCAGGCTGTGTAGAGAGGGGAGGGAGCAATGAGAGTGGGGAACGAGTCCAGTCTTGTGACCCAGACCCAGAGATGGGTTTCATCCCAACAATGGTGGGGAGCCCTTTGTGTACTGGGTGTGACAAAGTCAAGACACCCATGGTTTGAAAGGACAGAGGACCCAGGTGGAGGGAGGTCTTTATTATTCAAGATGGCACAACACATTACATGCTGGGGTGGGAGTGGAGGCAGTAACTGGAAATGCAGAGAGGCATAAGGGGATAAGAGGTGGAGGGTCCCTGAGGAGGCAAGAGGACTCTGGTGGAGGAGATCTTCCTCCCTAGGGGGAGATCACGGCTATGAAGAAGGGGGAAGGGGGTCCCACTTCCTTTTCAAAAGACTTCTGCTGAAAAGAAGAAGGGGTTCCTAGGATATCTAGGTTGAAGTGAATGCTGGGAGATGAGGAAAAGGTTGGGTGGGCTGCCAGTTCTGAGGTCCCACTCCCTCGGGAAAGACAATCTCCCCAAACTGGCCAGGGGACATACTGAGGGAGCACTTTGTAGGGTTCCTGGGAGGCTGTGGTGGAGGCTTCGTCTCAGTGGGTGAGGTATGAGTTCCTGCTTTCCTCTACACCTTGGTGGATGACAGCAGGAACTCAGAGTCTGACTTACCCCTCCTCTGGGTGAGACCCCTCCCCCCCCTGGAGACCCCAGGACCTGGTCTAATGACCCCCATCCCCGAAACGGGGGGGGGCAACATTGGCAGAGAAGGGAGAAGGGAACCCAGGCCCAGGAAGTGTTTCTGCCTCGTCTGTCTCCCCTTCTGCCCTTCTTGGACAAACAGATTGAGGCGTGGGGGGAGGGGTGCTACATTCTACTGGGCAACAAGAGGGCTCCTGACATTTGCCAGGGAGCGGGACAGCTGTTTGCGCCCCAAAGGTAGATGGCAAAGTACACATCGTGGAGGGGAAAAAGAAGGTCACAAGTGAGGCACAGGAACTAGACATGTTTTATCGACCAAACAGCCTGGCCTGAGCCTTATGCTCTGGAAGCCAAAGCTATGCCTGAGTCAGGCTCGGGGCTGCCGAGGGCAGGGGATGAGCTCAGGACGGCTCTGGCTCAGGACGACTCTGGAGCGAGACGGGGTCCTGCGAAGGCGGGTCGCTGCGCAGACCACGGCTGAACAGGAGACTCTCCAAAGGCTCTAGAAGGAACATAGCAGGACCGTGGGGAGAGGGGCCGTGCGCCCTTCACTGCCCTCCCCAACCCCCAACGGTTGGAGGAGTCCAGCCTGCTCCAAAAAAACCTTTCTCCGAGCGAGCGTAGTGGGGGATGAGAAGGTTGGAAGGTGCTTGGTGGGCACGTGGGCTTGCGCTCCGGGCTCAAACCTCGGGAGCGGCCTGGAGCCCGCTGCGGTTCTAGCCCATGTAACTGGCCAGCTCTGCTGAGGTCCAGGAACCCGCGTCCAGCCGCTGATTGGTTTCAGGGCATTCGGGCTCCGAGGCGCAATGACGAGGAGCCCTGCGCGGGAGCTGCTGTGGCGCACCTCCCATGGTTCCCGAACTCCGGAGGGAAGCAGAGGAGCTTGGCGGGCGATAGCCCGGGGTAAAGGGTGTCTGGCAGATGGCCCAGGCAAAGGGTGTCCCAGGCAAGAGGCCGGGCAGTGGGACGCAGGGCACGGCGTCACACGTAGGGCTAGCTGCGCAGCCCCACAAGCAGAGCGGCCGGGCAGCGCAAGGTGTGGTAGGCGAGACTCGCCACGTAGTTAAAACCAGGCGCCTGAGGGCAGCCGCAGCAGCATAGCATCAGCAACGATTCGAGCAGCGGCCCACTCGCGGAGGCCCCCAGCTTGGGTGTTCACGTTGATGTCCGCCAGGTAGGGCGGACCAGAGGCTTGCTCAGCTGAATCTGGGTGCGCAGTGGAGTTGGGGCGTCTGGGAACCTGAGCACAGGAAGCTATGGGCCAGGAGTTGATCCCTGATGGGTCCAACTATAACTGCTCGGTGGCCCCGCCCCAGTTACCCCGCGGTAATCGCTGGACTCCCAAGAGTAGGGAAAGGGATGCAGGGAGACGAGCCCAGGTTGCTGCTTCAGGGATGTGGGTTACTGGTGCACCCTAGCTGAGTAGGCCTTTAGCTAGAACTCATCTTGATGCTCCCCTAAAAGTGCCCCTCTTCCACTCCAAGGAAAGTAACTGCCAAGGCACAGGGGCAAAGAGATGCCCCTTAGCCAGACCTCTTTTTGGTGGAGTACCAACAGATCAAAGGCAGGGAGGCTGGCAAAGCCTTTGGGTAAAGCAGAGCTGATTGGTGGGGGCCCTCTGCACCATTTAGGACCCCTGTGTATCTCCCCCCTCCCTTGTCTTTACCTAACACAGCTCTCAAATTCTTTCACATGCTTTCCTCTCCCCTCCCACCCCTAGCTTCTCCCCACAAATCCATTTCCTAGCTACAGCAGAATAGATGCTTGAAACCACGAGTTTGGCCACATCAAGCCTTAAGTGGCTAGTGGTTCCCCAAGGCTTCCAGAATAGTCAGCCCCTCCTCATACCCTAGCCCTGGCCTGGGCAGAATAAGGCCTGGGCAACCTCCAACCTCTTCAGTGGTCATGGTTCCCCTAAGACCATTTCTCAACCCTGGCTGGGTAGGTTAGTTGGTTAGTGTTGATCCCATATGCCAAGGTTGCAGAAAGCATGTGGGAGGAGCCAGGGCTGGATTAGGGGAGTAAAAGGTAGAATACCTTGATGGTCCCTGGGGGCTCCCATTTTAGGGTGGAGAGGAGGGGCTCAGTGAGCTGTCCAGCCCTGAGCCCAGGGACCCAGTGACAAAGCCTCTGCTATTCCCTCCCACCAGGAGAGATGTGGAGGTAAACCATGGTAGGAGGTGAAGATCTTTTTTTTTTTTTTTTTTTTATCCTCACCCGAGGACATTTTTCCATTCTTTGTTCAGGTAGAGTGGGAGGGAGAGAGAGGAACAGAGAGAGAGAGAGAGAGAGAGAAACATCGATGTGAAAGGAACACATCAAGTGGCTGCCACCCGCACAACCCACCAGGGCCGGGGACAAACTGTAACCAAGATACGCGCCCTTAGCGGGAACCGAACCTGGGTCTCTCAGGACCGCAGGCCGACGCTCTAACTGCTGAGCCAAACCGGCCAGGGCGGAGGTGAAGATCTTAATAGAGATTGATCATGGATTCAGACTATCTGCACACCACTCTACCCCAACGCTGCACGAACCTTCTACTGGCTGGAATCACATGTGCTTTGTATTCATGGCCCCAACCCCAGGCAGAGCCTGGTTTCTAACATGAACTCCATCCAAAGGACACAGTGAATGAGCAAATCTCTCCGTTTTGTCACTTTATATTGATTTTCAGAGAGACAGGAAGGGAGAGGGAGAGATAAACATTGTTGTGAAAGTGCAACATCAATTCGACTGCCTCCTGCATGCTCCCTCCACTGGGGATTTAGTCCAAAACCTAGGCATGTGACCTTGACCAGGAATTGAACTGGCAACCTCTTGGCACACAGGCCAACCCCCAACCAACCGAGCTACACAGTCCAGGGCTCAGGTTTTCATTTTAATTTTTTTAATAATTTATTTTTATTACAAATGTCTCTCCTTTTCCCCTCATTGACCCCCTCCTCCCGATCCTGTCCCTTCCCGTCCCCAGCATTGTTGTCTATGTCCGTGGTTATGCATACCTGCATATTAGTTCTGTGGTTTATCTCTTCCCTCCCATTTATTCCAACCCCCCTTCTGAGGTTTGTCAGTCTGCTCCCTACTATTATGTCTCTAAGTGTATTTTGTTCATCAGTTTGTTTTGTTCATTATATACCACATTAAGTGAGATCATGTGATATTTGTCTTTCTCTGATTGGTTTGTTTCACTTAGGATAGATAGTATTCCCCAGGTCCCTCCATGTTGTCTCAAAGGATAAGAGATCTTTCTTACAGCTGCATAGTACTCCATTGTGTATATGTACCACAGCTTTTTTATCCTCTAATGTATTCATGGACACTTGGGCTGTATCCAGATCTTAGCGATTATAAATAGTGCTGCTATGAACACGGGGGTACATATATTCTTTCTGCTTGGTGTTTCAGGCTTCTTAGGGTATATTCCTAGAAGTGGGATCACTGGGTCAAATGTCAGTTCAATTTTTAACTTTTTGAGGTAACACCATATTGTCTTCCATAGTGGCTGCACCAGTCTGCATTCCCACCAGCAGTGTACTAGAGTCCCCTTTTCTCACACCCTCGCCAGCACTTGTTTAATTTTCTCATTTTTAAAAATTTACTTTATATGTCAAATTCTAATATAAGGAAAAGAAAATAAAGCTGTTCTGTGCCACCCTTTCACATGTCAGTCCTGCTCTCTAGAGGCAACTGCTTCCAACTCCTCCAGCTGTTTCTTCTATTTACCTTCTCATTTAAAAACCAAACTTAGCCCTGGCTGGCGTGGCACTGAAGGGTCACAAGTTTGATTTTGTCAAGGGCATGTATCTGGGTTGCAGGTTCCATCCCTGGCCTGGTCTGGTCACGTGTGGGAGGCAATCGGTGGTTCTCTCTCCTATCTCCCCCTCCCTTCCACTCTCTCTAAAAATCAATGGAAATGCCCAGTTGCTATGGCTCTGTGGTTTAGTGTGGACCCCGAGCACCAAGAGGTCTCTGGTTACAGCCAGATCAGGGTGTGCTGGATCTCTGATAATGGGGCGTCCATCCAATCAGTTTCTCTCATTGATGTTTCCCTCCCTCTCTCTAAAAATCAATGAAAACATAAAACAAGCCCTGGCTGGTTTGGCTCAGCGGTTGGAGCGTCGGCCTGCGATCCAGAGAGACCCGGGTTCAGTTCCCACTAAGGGCACGTACTTGGGTTGCAGTTTGTCCCCGGCCCTGGTTGGGTCGTGCGGGTGGCAACCACTCAATGTGTCCCTTTCATGTCGACATTTCTCTCTCTCTCTCTCTCTCTCTCTCTCTCTCTCTCTCTCCCCCTCCCACTCTATCTGAACAAAAAAATGGAAAAATGTCCTCGGGTGAGGATAAAACATAAAACAACTTTTAAAAAAATCAATGGAGAACATATCCTTGGGTGAGTATTAACCAAAAAAAAAAAAAAAAGAATAAATAAAAAATAAAAACCAGCCCAGTCAGTGTGGCTCAGTGGATTGAGCATCGTCCCATGGACTGAGGTCCCGGTTTGATTCTTAGTCAGGGCACATGACCAGGTTTCAGGCTCAATCCCCAGTGGGGGACGTGCAGGAGGCAGCTGATCGATGTTTCTCTCTCTCTAAAAAATCAAAAACATTTTTTAAAAAGAGAAAAACTAAACTTACCTGCAATTGTTAAAATTGATAGTCTTTTTTTTTCTTAAGGAGGTATATAACATGCTTAAAAAAATTTTTTTTTCTTTATTGATTTTAGAGAGAGAGGAAGGGAGAGGTAGAGAGAGAAACATCAATGAGAGAGAACATTGATTGGCCGCCTCCTGCATGCTTCCCCCACTTGGGGATTTGGCCCACAACCTGCGTATATGCCCTGATGGGGAATCGAACTGGCAACCTCTTAATGCATGGGTCGATGCTCAACCACTGAACCACACCAGCCAGGCTAACATGCTTTAAGTGTATGCATCTTAACAACATGTTACATATGTATACACCTGTGCATCCACAGTCCTGACTAAGATAATTTTAGTTCCCTGGGGGACTCCCCCTTTGCCCCCTCCTAGCCAGAAACCCCATCTGTCATCTTAGCACTGTTGATATTTGTGGGGTTGTCCTGTGCACTGCAGTATTCCTGGCCTTTACTCATTTGTGTAGGTAGAATAACCCCTCCTCCAAAGATGTCTACACCCTAACTTGTGAATATTCACTGTACATGGTAAGGGGGAATTAAAGTTGAAGATGAAATTGAGGCTAATTAGCTGACTTTAATACAAAGGCCCGATGTAATAACAAGGGTTCTTCAATTTGGAAGGAGGCAGTCAGAAAGATGCACTTGCAGATGGAGGGGTCATGAGCCACAGAATGCAGAAATTTCTAGAAGCTGGAAAAGGCAAGGAACTGGATTCTCCCCTAGAGCCTCCAGAAGGCAAGCAGCCTGCTCTGGCTAGGTACCTCAGCTGGTGGGAGTGTTATCCTGATACACCAAAATTGTGGGTTTGATCCCCGGTCAGGGCACATACAAGAATTAACCAATGAATGCATAAACAACTGGAACAAATTGGTATATACATCTCTTTATTTGTTTTAGGTAGCATCAATGTCACCCTAATTTAGATGAAGGTCTGGCTCTCTTGCACCGGAATTACCCTACTTTTTGTCTCCATCCTAATTTTATACTCATTTTTGGTTAAATCACTAGTCAGTGTTTCTATTATCACCATGTAAACATTGTTCTCTGCTGAGGCAAATAGTGTATCATGATTACATTTACTTTATCATTTATAGCTGTCATTTGTTTTACTCAAAATTTTTATTTATTTAAAATTAAAAAAATTTTTTTATTGATTTTAGAGAGAGAGGAAGGGAGAGAGAAAGATAGAAACACTGATGAAAGAGAACATCAACTGGCCACCTCCTGCATGTTCCCACTGGGGATTGGGCCCACAACCTGGGCATATGCCCTGAATGGGAATTGAACCGGCGGCCTCTTGGTGCATGGGTTGATGCTCAACCGCTGAGCCACACCGGCTGGGCTTATTTATTTATTTTTTTAATCCTCACCTGAGGATATGCTTCCATCAACTTTTAGAGGGGAAGCGAAAGAGAAACATCAATGTGAGGCCTTGGCTGGTGTGGCTCAGTTGGTTGGAACGTTGTCCCATACATGGAAAGGTCGAGGGGTTTGATCCCCAGGGGGGTCATATGGAAGGCAACTGGTTGATGTTTCTATGAAGTCAACAAGAACATATCCTCAAAAAAAAAAAAGTTTTTTTTAAAAGAACAAAATCCTCGGGTGAGAATTAAAAAAAAAAAAATCAATGTGAGAAACATCGATTGGCCACCTCCCGCATGCACACTGATGACCGGGGAATCAAACCCACAATCTTTTGGTGTACAGGATGAGGCTTCAACCAACTGAGAGCCACCCAGCCAGGGCCTGTCATTTCTTTTTTTTTTTTTTTTTATCCTCACCCAAGGATATTTTTCCATTTTTTGTACAGATAGAGTGGGAGGGAGAGAGAGGAAGGGAGAGAGAGAGAGAAACATCGATGTGAAAGGAACACATCGAGTGGCTGCCACCCGCACGACCAACCAGGGCCGGGGACAAACTGCAACCGAAGTACATGCCCTTAGCGGGAACCGAACCCGGGTCTCTCTGTACCGCAGGCCGACGCTCTAACCGCTGAGCCAAACTGGCCAGGGCTGTCATTTCTTTTATACACTTATTTTGCTATTTTCCCCCAAATGCTCTAAGAGATATGTCACACTTCTTGCAATAAATTATCCTAGTTCTCAAGCACACAAGGTCACCCATCATCAGTTCCACATTTACTCTGGAGACCTTACTCTGGAAGCTGGTGGCCTCCTGTCCCAATCTGAACATACACTTTCTAGGCCTCTGCACAGGAACCATGCAAACAGGGACATGTCCTTTTTATGTCAATGACCTTTTGTGCTGGATTCAGGGTTTTCCTGGGCACAGAATTTGTGAATGAAAATCATATTCCCTCAGGAATTTGAGGAACTTCTAGTTTGCAGTATTTCAGGATTATAAGTGATTCTTGATTCTTCTTACAGGTTGGAATTGGGGTTCCAACATAGGGGAGGGGGTCAGCAGCGTATCAAATAATTCAGTTAAATTCTTACACTACTGAAGACAGCATGAGAACCACAGGTTAAGGGCTCAGTCCCACAAGACCGGCCCCCAGTCCCCCAAATACTTTGGAGGTTAGCTGTAAGCCAGGTGCTTCTGACCAGAGATGGCTATAAATCAGATTCCCATGACCTACTCCTTGGATTTGGTTCATTTACTACAGAGGCTCACAGAACTCAAACAGGTTACTTACTAGATTACAGGTTTATTATCAAAGAATATGACTCAGGACCGACCAGATAGAAGAGATACATAAGGCGAGGCACAGGTAAAGGGCCGGGGGCCTCCATGCCCCGCTCAGGTGCACCACTCTCCCCACATTTCCAAGTGTTCACCAACCTGGAAGCTCTTAAGGAAAGAACCAGCACCCTGCCCCTCTTGGTTTTTATGGAGGCGTCATTAGAGTTACGATCAAGTCATTGGGAATTGGTGATTGATTCAACCTCCAGCCCCTCTCCCTTTCTGATGCATGAAAGTGGGACAGTCCAATCCTCTAATCACATGGCTGGCTCCACTGGCAACCAGCTCTCATCCTTAGGTACATCCAAAAGTCACCTCATTAACTTAACAAGACACACTTAGGAAACTCCAAGGGTTTAGGGAGCAGTGAAGCCAGGAACTATGGATGAAGACCAAACATTTTATAAATCACAGTATCACAGTCCACCGTCTGGTGTTTGAACTTAGATCCCTCACAGCAAATCACTTAAAGTCAAAAGATACTGGTCCATCCAGCCCTGGCTGGTTGGTTTGAGCATGGTCGTGTACACAAAAAGGTGGTGGGTTTGATCTCCGACCTCCCATAAAGGGATAGATGTTTCTCTCTCCTCCCCACTTCCTCTCTCTAAAATCAATAAAAAAAGATACTGGTCCATTACTAGAATATCATTCAGTCATGGGTAACTATTCAGCCCATCATCTTATCATATGCAAATGTCCCCCAGGGTGATGTCATTCAGGTTTGCAGACTGGCAGAAACATGGCTTCACCCTTTAAAAAAAATGTTTCTATTGATTTTAGAGAGAGACCAAGAGATATAGAAACACTGATCGGGCCTGGCTGGTGTGGCTCAGTGGATTGAATGTCATCCCATGGGCTGAGAGGTCCTGGTTTGATTCCCACTCAGGGCGTATGCCCGGGTTGTGGACTCAATATCCAGAAGAGGGCGTGCAGAAGACAGCCGATCCATGTTTCTCTCTCTAAAAAAAATCAATAAAAACATATTAAAAAAAACAAACAAACATTAATCAGCTGCCTCCCAGAGCTCCTCCCACACACACACACACACACACTCACACACACTGAGGATCAAACCAGTGACCCCTTGGTGCATGGGATGATGCTCAATCCATTGAGCCACACTGGCAGGGCGGCTTCACCCTTTCAGGTTGAGTGTCATCTCTTGCTGAGCCTCTCTTCAGGTATTAATAAAAATTAAATGTCGCCCTGGCCAGTTTGGCTCAGCAGTAGAGCATTGGCCAAAGAGTCGCAGGTTTGATTCCGGTCAAGGGCACGTACCTTGGTTGCGGTTAGTCCCTGGTCGGGGTCATGCAGGAGGCAGCCAGTCAATGTGTCCCTCTTACGCTGATGTTTCTCTCTCTCTCCCTCCCACTCTATCTGAAAATAAATAGAAAAATATCTCCCTGGCCGGTTTTTCTCAGTGGTTAGAGCATTGGCCTGTGGTCTGGAGAGACCCGGGTTCGGTTCCCGCTGGGGGCATGTACCTCGGTTGCAGTTAGTCCCTGGCCCTGATTGGGTCATGTGAGTGGCGACCACTCGATGTGTTCCTTTCATGTAGATGTTTCTCTTTCTCTCTCTCTCCCTCCCACTCTATCTGAACAAAATAGAGAAAAAAGATGTCCTCAGGATTAAAAAAGAAAGAAAGAAAAATATCCTCCGGTGAGGATTAAAAAAATAAAATAAAATAAAATGTTAGCCCTGGTCAGTATGGCTCAGTGGTTATAGTGTTGACCTGAGGACCAAAGGGTTGTAGGTTCGATCCCTGGCCCTGGTCAGGCGCAAGCAGGAGACAACCAATTGATGTGTGTGTACGTCTCCCCCGCCTCCCTTCCACTCTTCTCCTCTCTCTAAAAATCAATGGAAAAAACATCCTTGGGTGAGGATTACCAAAAAAATAAAATGTTGGATTTCCCTTACTGCATAACCCAGTTATTCATCCCTTTGCCTGCTGCTATTATTTCTCCTTCTCTCCATTTGTCATTTATCTTACCCAGATGTTTTTACCCTTGTAAGGGTCACTAGGGTCTGCCATTGTGCTGGTCCAGAGGGCAGGCAGCCACACTAGTCCAGCAAGTGCCTCCCCTTCAGGACGCTCTCACTCAGATGGGCCCAGCTAACAGCTGCAGAACTCAAGGGCTAACTGGACCAGTAGGCAACACACCAGGGCCCACTCTCAGCCCCAACTGCCTAATGGGGTGAAGGCACAACCCATCCCAGCAAGCCCTTAGGAATGCTGACATAAAGGCTTAACAGTAAGTAGAATTAAAGTTTCTTGCTTAAGAATCCTCCCTGCTTCTGGCACTTGCGGCCCTGGTCCTGAGACCACTGTGTCAGGTAGGAAAAAAAGTTTCATTAATGTGGGGAAGAACTCACCAGCTCTCCCCCACCCCTCCCCCGAAACTCTAAGCTCCCCTCAGGTTGAGTGTGAGCACACTCAAGAAGGCATGTAAGTCAGCCCTTGGGGTCTTTATTTCCTGCTGTTTTAGACAATGTTGTGGGTTTTTTTTGTGAACACAAGGGTCTTTAGGAGCCCACTCCTAAATTTATTTAATGTTTTTATTGCTTTTTAGAGAGAGGAAGGGACAGGGAGAAAGATAGAAACATGGAGAGAAACAACGTATTAACATAGATCAGCTGCCTGTGTGCCCCCTACCAGGGATCCAACCAGTGATCAGCTGCCTGTGTGCCCCCTACCAGGGATCCAACCAGTGACCTCTTGGTGCATGGGTCCAGGCTCAATCACTGAGCCACACCAGCCGGGCCCCCAGCCCTAAATTTAAAGTGTTTGGGATCCATCAGGTGTCTTGACAGAGGCAGGCTTTACTTCTTCCAGCAGCCTCCAAGTACCGAGCACAATTACCAGGCAACAGGCACAGGAATGCAACTGTGGCTGCCGCATTCCACAGACAAAGATACAAAGTCTCACGTAGCAAAAGGAGCTGTCCCAAATCCTAGTGTTAGTGAAAGGCAAAGTCCGCCATCCAGAACTGACACTGTGGTGAGTGATGTGACAGGGAAATGCCTAGACAATGTTTGTTTGTTTGTTTTTTATCATCCTCACCCGAGGACATTTTTCCATTCTCCGTTCAGGTAGAGTGGGAGGGAGAGAGAGGAACAGAGAGAGAGAGAAACATCGACGTGAAAGGGACACATCGGGTGGTCACCACCCGCACAACCAACCAGGGCCGGGGACAAACAGCAACCGAGGCACACGCCCCCAGCAGGAACCGAACCCGGGTCTCTCCGGACAGCAGGCCGATGCTCCAACCGCTGAGCCAAACCGGCCAGGGCTAGACAACGTTTTAATTGCCTTTTTTAATTCTTTATCAAACTTATACTAAGGAGGACACCTTTCTGCCCATTGCGGGACATTATTAGCTATAAAGTGTGTTCCTTGGTTCAAAGAAATGTAACCTGATGGTACAAACATGTACAGTACTCTCCAGTCCAACCCTTGAATAGTACTGAGCATCTATATCTGTGTTAGGTATGCAAAACCCAGTCTGGAGTTAAATGTCTACTCCTGTTAGGAACTATTTATTTTATTAATTTTTAATCTTCACCCAAGGATATTTTTCCCATTGATTTTTAGAGAGTGGAAGGGGGTGGTGGTGGAGAGAAACATCAATGTTAGAGACACATGGATTGGTTGCCCCTGCATGCGTCTTCAAATGGGAATCAAACCCGAGACCCTTTGGTCCTTAGGCCGATGCTCTAACCACTTAGCACACCAGCCAGGGCAGTTAGGACCCATTTATAGCCCCAAGGGGCTACTGGCTTTGGTCCAGTGTAATCAACTTCCCCTGGGAAGCCTTTCCCAGAGCTATCTGTAGTCTGTCTCTTGTTGACAGACACAGTTCCTTTTGGCATTTTTGTGCCTTGCAGGGTACAAGGACTATGTCTTGATTCAAACTATCTCTACATTGCTGCAGTGCCCATGCCCATTCATATCATGGGCCCAGGTGGCCGCCTCAGTGGAGCACACCAAAGGGTCTACTTGGTGGTTCTAAGCACCTTCCAAACCTGGAAGGGGGTTCTTCTTATTATTATTTTTAATCCTCACCTGAGGATATTTTTCTATTTATCTTCAGATAGAGTGGGAGGGAGAGAGAGGGAGAGGGACAGAGAGAGAAACATCAACTTGTTGTCTCCCGCACAACCCCAATGAGGGCCGGGGATGAACCACAACTGAGGTACGTGCCCTTGACTGGAATCAAACTTTGCAATTCTTTGGGCCATGGGCCAACACTCAAACTGGCCAGGGTGGGTTCTTTTTTTCTAAAAATTTTGTTTCTTTATGGATTTTAGAGAGGAAGGAAGAGATGGAAACATCAATGAGAGAGAACATTGACTGGCTGCCTCCTGCACGCCCCCCTGGGAACTGGGCCCACAACCCAGGCATGTGCCCTGACTGCGAATCGAACTGGCGACCTCTTGGTGCATGGGTCGATGCTCAACCACTGAGCCACACCAGCTGGGCTGGAAGGGGGTTCTTAAGATGAGCACCAATATATCCTACTTTAATGCACTCCTCAAATTCCCACAGGGATTTCCAGAGCCACATCCTATGTATCCCTTTAATAGGCCAAGTTTCCTTCCTTTTTTTTATCCTCACCCGAGGACACTTTTTTATTTTTTGTTCAGATAGAGTGGGAGGGAGAGAGAGGAAGAGAGAGAGAGAGAGAAACATCGACGTTAAAAGGACACACTGAGTGGCTGCCACCCGCATGACCAACCAGGGCCGGGGACAAACTGCAACCGAGATACGTGCCCTTAGCGGGAACTGAATCCGGGTCTCTCTGGACCGCAGGCCGATGCTCTAACCGCTGAGCCAAACCAGCCAGGGCAGCAGGCCAGATTTCCATTTTTCTCATGCCTGACTAGATGGCTAGGCCATTGGCTACTGCCCATGACGGAGTAAAAACTCAAAGGAAGGGGCTTTTACAGCTGTTCAATTCTTCTATCACTCCTGGAAAAACAGCGTGCAATTCAGTCCACTGAGCTGATCTGTTTTTTCCTTCTTTGATCAGAGTAGTGGCCTTCTAAACAGGATGTTGTCCATTTAACTTGGAACTGCCAGCCACAAACCAAGCAGCTCTTTGTTGATCAGCCAAGAGCTATGTAGAGGGCACTGTCCAACTGACAACACAAGCCAGCAGCTCCTCACAGTTTCTAAGTCAGTCCTAGGGGAAAAGAGGCTTCTTCCTCCTCTCCTTGCTATCTCCACGCAGCATGATCTTGTTAAATCAATTCCATTTCACTATCTTATTCTTCTGAACCCTGCAATACCCATTAGATAATTTCTCTGACATCACCCGAGACACCATGGGCATTTCCGGTTTCAGGATCACTTTATGTCCTTCAGTCACTTAAGTAGCTTCAATTTGTCTGATAGCAAGGTAAGTAAATGCTCCACAAATGAAAATTCTCTTGTCCAACATCCCAGTAGTTGTCACTAGGAGGTGCTCATGGGGTGTTGCCGTAGGTCCCAGGCCACACTCCACATGGGCTACCACACAGAGAATCTGTTCCAATTCCACACTGCGTGGGCTCACACGGGGTCCCATTTAGCATGTCCAATTCATGTGGCTTGAAGGGCACATTTACATGCCTGTTTTATTTTTTTTTTTAATTATTATTTTTGTTAATCCTCACCAGAGGATATTTTTTCCATTTATTTTTAGAGTGAGCGGAAGGGCAGGGGGAGAGAACGTTGATATAAAAGAGATACATCAATTGGTTGCCCTCCCATGTGCGCCCTCTCAACCCGGGCTGGGGATCAAACCTGCAACCCTTCAGTGCACAGTCCAACGCTCTAACCATATCGGCCAGGGCTACACGGTTGCTTTACCGGTAGAGAAACGTTCCTCAGTGATATACAATGTCCACCCCATATCACAATCAGGCAGGAGAGACATGACCACTTCACATAAAGCCTACTCAAACATACCAATTCTCCTACCAACTTTTACCTAATTCCATCAACCCTCAAATTTTTGTTTTTTAATTCTAGTGTTTTGTTTTTATTAAGGTTGGGGGGGGGATACAGGGCAGAGAAAAGGGCTGGAGAACAGGGGGCTCCTCTGTTCTTATTTTTTCTCAAATAGAACTACTGTCACTGTCACTCTGGCAAGGTCACCTGAAGGATACATCTTGAGTTTGTAACAGCATCCAGGACTGTTCTGTTGAATTTCACAGTGAGAACAGTTTTTCCTTTAGATAAACAATGTGCACAAGAACCAGGTGTGAGGGTCTGGCCAGGTTTCTGGGTGACAGGCAGCAGTGAGCCTGTGGCTCCTGCAGGGGCAGCTGGGTAATGGGGACAGCTGGGAGCAGAGCTGCAGGCAGAGAGCAGAGAGCAGTCAGCCCCTCACTCGCTTGGAGGGAAGGAGGGCAGAGCAGATGAGCACATGGGACAGGAGAGTGCAGACAGGACTTCAGAGTCAAGATTCAGAGGTCTGCCCTGGCCGGTTTGGCTTAGCAGTTAGAGCTTCGGCCTGCGGTCCAGAGAGACCCAGGTTTGGTTCCCGCTGAGGGCACGTACCTCAGTTGCAGTTTGTCCCCGGCCCTGGTTGGGTCGTGTGGGTGGCAACCACTCGATGTGTCCCTTTCACGTCGATGTTTCTCTCTCTCTCTCTCTCCCTCCCACTCTGTATGAACAAAAAATGGAAAAATGTCTTCGGGTGAGGATAAAAAAAAAAAAGATTCAGAGGCCAAAGAAAAAAGAGAGGCTGGTAAAAAGTTAGGTTTGAGGGTGAAGGCAAGAAGGGGGTGCTGAAAGCTACAGAGTGAACAGTAAAGCATCTTCCAAGGAAACGAGTCCTCTCCAGATGATGCCAGATGGGAGCGTGCCCCCCACATCCTTAGAGCAGTAAACAGGAACATCAAGAGCCACCCCAGCAGTCCGAAGGTGCTTCTTTGCCCGTGTTCTACACTGAGAAACAGCCTGAGCAGCCAGCACACACCTACCGCTCCTGCTCCCTGGAACCTGTGGCAGCGCCTCTCCTCAGCAGACGGCTTAGTTCCTTGAAGGGTATCTGCAAAACCTGAACGTTCCTGTCCCTTTTCCTCAACCCTCCCATTTCTAACTGTAGGCCCTATTAGGACTTTTTCAACAGGTCTTGGTTTTACAATACTAGGTAGGGGAAGTGTTCCCCTGGGGGACATAATATCCATTCCCATAAAACATTAGTTGAAGGCATTGTGGGGAGGGAGGAGAAAAGCTCCCTGGTGCCCTCTGACCTCTCCAGGGCTTCCGTCTGGACAGACTGGGAAACTCCCCCCTTTACTAAGTAGCTGAGTGAGGCCCCAAATTGGAACTGGCAGGGGGGAAAACTTCAGGGCCCTTTTAACCTCACTGACCAAGCACCCTGAGGAGACCTTGGTTCTTCCTTCCCCTCTGGTGGGCAGGTCTGAGTGCTACCTCCACCTAATAGATGAAAAATGGGGCCCAAGAGAAAGGTTCTGGAGAAGGTTTTTGTAAATCCATTCCTCCCTGGGGGATACCTGTCCCACCATCCTTGTCGGCTGTGCTGAGTGGTGGGAACGATGTATTAGATGTTTCAGACCTGGGGAGGGGCTGGGTATGCCGAGAATCGTTTTAGCAATACAAGTACAGAGCCAGCGGTCTCAGGCATTCATCAGGTACATGGTCGTATTTATTAATTGAAAATAGGGGTGGCAGGAAGCCAGTCGTGAGCTGGCTGAAGGAATTTGTGGAATCAGAAGTAAGAATAGAAGAAAAAGACTCATTGTGTATGATTGTAGAAAAGATTTAAGCAGATCTCAAGTGAAGTGCCAGGTGGTGTACAGGTAAATAAGCGAGTGAAGAGAAGAATTATATAAAGGACTATTGATTAATCTAGTAAAGAGTAATTCTGAGAAAGACTTCCATGGGGAGGAGGGAGAAATTTTAAGGTAGCAGAATAGAGAGCTGATCCAAAAGAATATTGAGAAATGGATAAATAATTAATAGGGACCAAGAACTTAGCTGGGTGTTGTCCTTTTCTTGAGGAGAAACTTAAGGTTTTTCTATTGGCTTGTGGTCCCAGTTGTTGCTTGATTCTTGAGTCAGAGTTTTGTGTCGTTGAGAGACGTAGATTGGTAGCATATTTCTGTTGCTTGAGAGAAAGGAGTGTCTGGTGGAGACATAGGAGCTTCAGTCAGCTTGAGTCTAGAGAGGTGGATCCAGGATGGGAGTCCTACAAGTTTAGCTGCAGTAGAGGTGGTTAATAAGACTTCAAACGGTCCTTTCCAGGGAGGATGGAAAAGCTTAGTCTGTCCCAGAGGGTCCTTTAGGAGCACCCAACCTCCTGGTGAAAGGGATTTTATTTCTATAAGAGAATTAGTGGGCAGAGGGAGGAACTGGTCAGCATGATTACAGATTAGTCAGTGAGTTAGTTCTACAGATGGTAGGTAGGTAGGAAGCTGAGTGGAGTTTACTGAAGAAGGGTTTAGGAGAAAAGAACGGCTGTACGTAAGTTCGAAGGGACTTAGAAAAAGGCTCCTGGGAGCGGTTAGCAGTCACAGGAGTGCCAAGGGAAGTAGGTCTAGTTATCCTGTTTGAAGTTCAAGGGACAGCTGAGTCAGTTGCCACTTTAAGGAGGAATGTGCCTTTTCAATTTTTCCTGGTGATTGGGCATGCCAAGCTGAATGTAATTTGCAAGACATGCCAAGGGCCTCACTAACTTATTGGGTAATTAGTAAAGTGAAGGCAGGGCCATTGTCACTTTGTAGGGTAGATGGAAGGCCAAAGCGAGGATTTTTTTTTTTTTTTTAAAGTTTTATCTTTACTGATTTTAGAGAGAGGGAGAAAGAGAGATAGAAATATCGATAAGAGAGAACATCGAGAATGTCAATTGGCTGCCTCCTGCATGCCTCCTAGGTTGGGCCCACAACCTGGGCATGTGCCCTGACTGGGAATCAAACCAGTGACCTCTCGGTGCATGGGTCAATGCTCAACCACTGAGCCACACCAGCCAGGGCCAAAGTGAGGAATTATTTCATGGAGAAGGATTTTAGTGCTTCTGAAGACCCCTCAGAGGTGAAGGAAAAAGCTTCTATCCAAACTGAGAAAGTGTCTATTAGAGTTAAGAGATATTGGTAACATTTATGGAGTGGCATGTGGGTGAAATCAAGCTGCCAATCTTGCCAGGGGAGATACCCCAAGCCAATGGGTGGGTAATGAAGGCAGGGGGGTCTAAGACTGCCCAGTGGGTTAGTTTGTAAAACATTGGGAGGGAAGGAGGGAGTGGCCTAGAAAGTGGGGTGGGATCAAGGCAGGCAATAAGGCCACTATGAGAGCCAAGGAGGGTGCTGAGAGGAAACTTTGAGTTTTGAATTTAGACATAATGTCCCTTCTGAGTAAGGGCGTGGAACAGTTGGGAAAAGCTAGAAAGGAGCGTGAAAAGATTTGATTTCCCAGCGAGCAGGCTAACAAGTGTTTTTAAAAAATGTTTTTATAGCCCTGGCCGGTTTGGCTCAGCGGTTAGAGCGTCGGCCTGCGGTCCGGAGAGACCCGGGTTCGGTTCCCGCTGGGGGCATGTACCTTGGTTGCAGTTTGTCCCCGGCCCTGGTTGGTCATGCGGGTGGCAGCCACTCAATGTGTCCCTTTCACGTTGATGTCTCTCTCTCTCTCTCTCTTCCTCTCTTTCTCTCCCACTCCATCTGAACAGAAAATGGAAAGATGTCCTCAGATGAGAATGGAAAAAAAAAAAAAGTTTTTATAGCCCTGGCCGGTTTGGCTCAGCAATTAGAGCGTCGGCCCGCATACTGGAGTGTCCAGGGTTCAGTTCCCACTAAGGCAGTGGTTCTCAACCGTCCTAATGCTGCGATCCTTTAATACAGTTCCTCATGTTGTGGTGACCCACAACCATAAAATTATTTTTGTTGCTACTTCATAACTGTAATCTTGCTACTGTTATGAATCGTAATGTAAATATCTGATATGCAGGATGTTATTTTCAGTGTTACAAACTGAACAGAATTAAAGCATAGTGATTAATCACAAAAACAATATGTAATTATATAGTGAGGTATATTTATTTATAATTATAAATTAAATTTTGTCTTGAAGCATGGTGTAGCATGGGTAACAGTCTTAATATAACAACAGTAAACTACATTGCTACATTTTGTGACAGTATGCGTAAAAAGCCAACATCAGTGTGAAGGTTGAGATTGCTTCCTTCTCACCAGATCAGAAATTCTTGGGGAGGTCTTTAAGAGCACAACGAAGATCATCTTCCACAACAAGTCTACTTCTGTATTTAGACTTGATAACCAACAAGCTGGAAAACCCTGTTTCACAAAGATACGTTGTTGGAAATGGAAGAAGCAGGCGCAACTCAGTCTCAGACAGAACAGGATGTGACTGCAAACACTTGATCCAGAATTTTGTAACTGGCATTGTAGAGAAATCAATTCTCTCTGCATTGCTGTTAATAAGTTCAATGAACTCCTCTTGTGCTGTCTCAGGAACATCCTTAACTTTGACTGTGAATGGGCTTCTGGCAAGTGCAAATGGGGTGTCAGGTAGATTTGGAAAGTATGATGAAATTTCATCTGCAAGCATGTGCAAGTGTTCTTTCACAGAAATTATCATCGTAATCCTTTTGTCTGGTTCAATGTCATGTTCCTCAAAGAAAGCAGATAAGGTAGGCAACATGTAAATTTTATTTTCATTCTATTCTTTTTGCCAAAGCTGAAGTTTCATTTGGAATGATCGAATCTTTTCAGACAAATCGAGGCATGTTGCATTTGGTCCTTGCGGTGATAAATTTAACTCATTCAAGATGGCAAGGATGTCAACCAAGTAAGCTATTTTCTGCAGTTCACTTTTATCGCTGAAAAGTACTTCGAACTGCAGTCTTGCTTTCTGATTAAAAAACGTTTTGAGTTCATCATGAAGCTCAAGAACACGTTTTAAAACTTGCCCTGTTGACAACCATCTCGCTTCAGTGTGAAACAGCAGAGCATTGTTCAGCACATCCAATTCGTTGCACAGTTGTGAAAACAGTCGACTGTTTAAAGTGCTTGCCTTTACAAAATTGACAGAACTTATGATGCTTTTCTTTACTTCTTGTAATTTTTATGGCAGTGTCTTCGTTGCTAATATTTGCCAATGAATCATACAGTGAGTTCTGACTACTTTTGGTTACTCATTCAGTACCAAACGTTGAAATCCAGATCGACATCCTAGCATAGCTGGAGCACCATCTGTGCAAACACCACAAATCTTTTCCCAAGAGATCTTATGCTCTTTCAGAAATGAACCAACTGTGTCAAATACATCATGTGCAGTAGTTGTCATTTCAAGAGGTTTGCAAAAAAGAAACTCATCTTCATTTATTTATTTTTATCCTCACCCAAGGACATTTTTCCATTTGTTTGTTCAGACAGAGTGGGAGGGAGAGAGAGGAAGAGAGAGAGAGAGAGAGAAAAACATCAACATGAAAGGGACACATCGAGTGGCCACCACCCGCATGACCAATCAAGGCCAGGGACAAACTGCAACCGAGGTACATGCCCTTAGCGGAAACCGAACCCAGGTCTCTCTGGAACACAGGCTGATGCTCTAACCGCTGAGCCAAACTGACCAGGGCGAAACTCATCTTTAAAGTCACCATCATTGCCCTGGTCCTGATAAATTTGTCTCCGATCATGACTCGAACAATGTCTTTGGCCGCTGGCAACAGTAAATCCTCAGAAATGGTTTGAGGTTTCATAGCTCTGGCGATTCTGAGTGCCACCAAATATGAAGCTTCAACGGCTGCTACGTTTTGTTTGTGGTACTTGCCACCAGTGTCAAATCTGGTTTTCCTGAGTCCATCAGCTTTGCTTCTAAAATAGTTGGTATCCTTGCCGGCAAAGCTCAGATGCTTGCTATCAAGATGGCGTTTTAGTTTGTTCAGCTCCACAGATTTGGCTGATAGAACTTCACAACAAATAACACATTGCAGTTTCTCAATTCCTGCTGTACTTATTGAGCTAAAATCATACTGTAAAAAATCCTCACTATATTTTCTTTCCTTAACAGTCTTCTCTACATGATCCATTGTCATGGGATGGTTTGCTAATGAAAACAATATATAACAATAGCTTTAATAATACGAAAGATGATGCAGGGCGTAGTTTAGTCAATACAGTTCATTAAAGTTTCCTATGATTTACCATTCTGTGTTGTTTTTTTCTTTTACATACTTGTTACTGTCATAAGGGGGCAGTATTCACATCAACCACAGCTGAATATGAAAAGACTGATCAGCATTCAGGTTAAGTTCCCATGGTACAGATATTTTTTTTCGCAGTAGTTGATGATTTCACGGTACATGATTTTACATTTACCCAGTAATTATAATTCATGAAGTGTTGTTTTACCTCCAATACTGCTGCTTTCAACACAGTAGCTGCTTTTAACAGAGTAGCTGCTTTCTACACAGTAGCTGCTCTCTACACATGTGTGACTGGTCCGCCTAAGCACATTATGGTGCCAACCTTGTCACATACACTTGTATTTGTACAGGGTGTATGTGATGGGGTTGGCACGATGATGTCATCATGCTGGGTACAGTTATGTGGGCATATCTGCAGTGGGCAGACCCACCTGGAGACGGATAGAGGAGTGGTGTCTCAGTTCCTAAGACCATCAGAAATATGTGTTTTCCGATGGTCTTAGGTGACCCCTGTGAAAGGGTTGTTCGACCCCCAAAAGGAGTCGCAACCCACAGGTTGAGAACCACTGTGCTAAGGGCATGTACCTTGGTTGCAGTTTGTCTCTGGCCCCAGTTGGGGTCATGTGGGTGGCAACCACTCGATGTGTCTCTCTCATGTCGATTTTTCTCTATCTCTTCCTCCCACTCTATATAAAAAAAATGATTTTGATTTTTTTTTACATAGAGAGGAAGGGAGAGATAGAAACATTGATGTGAAAGAGAAATACCTATTGGCTGCCTCCTGCATGCCCCCTGCTGGGGATCGAGCCTAAAACCCAGGCATGTGCCCTAATCAGTAATCAAACCAGTGACCTCTCAGTCCATGGGACAATGCTCAATCCACTAAGCTACATCAGCTAGGCAACAAAGGTGTTTAAAAAGTGTTCTGAGTCCGGCTGGTGTGGCTCGGTGGTTGACTGTCGACCCATGCACCAAAAGGTTGCCAATTCAATCCCTGGTCAGGGCACATGCCCAGGTTATGGGCCTGATCCTCAATGGGGGGCATGCAGGAGGCGGCCAATCGATGTTCTCTCTCATTGTTGTTTCTATTTCTCCCTCTCCCTTCCTCTTTCTCTAAAATAAATAAAGGGGAAAAACAATTTTTAAAAAAAGTGTTCTGAGGCTTAACCTCTACCTTGATGATGGTAATTAGAAGAGGGGAGCCTGAGAATTTCAGAAGAGCAGTGTAAGTGGCTTTAGTGTCAAACATTTGGAGAGACTTTTGCTGCTCTTGGGACCATTTCCAGTCCCTCTCCAGCTCCTCTAATCTCTGTTCCTCATCAAAGTTGTTGGAGACCTTGAAGGCCAGGTCTGAAAGCTCAGACATGGGAGTTTGGAGGCCTTTTTCTAGTTTTTTAAGTTTGCATGTAATGTTAGGAGCTGTATGGTAAATGAAATGCATTCCTAGGATGGCCTTCCATCCTCCAAGTCAAGATTAACACTAGTGGCCCTGGCCAGTTTGGGTCAGTGGTTAGAGCGCTGGACTGTGGACCAGAGAGTACTGGGTTTGATTCCCGCTAAGGGCACGTACCTCAACTGCAGTTTGTCCCTGGCCCTGGTTGGGGTCATGTGGCTGGCAACCACTCAATGTGTCTCTCACGTTGATGTTTCTCTCTCTCCTCTCCCACTTCCTCCTCTCTATCTGAAGATAAATGCAAAAAAAAAAAAAAAAAGGATTAACGTTAGTGAAAAGTTGGAGGGCTTCCAAGAACCAGGAAAGGAGTAAGGCAGGTTCTCATCTGGGCCTTGAGTAATTTCTTTCACCTTATCGTAATTGACAGCCTTGGAAGTGGCCTATTTCATACACTCAATGAGACATGTTAACATATGATTCCTAACATATGATTTTTTATTTTAATCTTCAGATAGAGTGTGTGGGGAGGCAGACATTGACATGACAGAGACACATCAACTGGCTGCCTCCCACACGACCTGGACCAGGCCTGAACTGCAACCGAGGTAAGTGCCCTTGACTGGAATCAAACCCACAACTCATTGGTCGGTGGGCCGATGCTCTAACTACTTAGCCAAACATGCCAGGGCGATCCCTACATGTTCTATCTGCCAACCTAGTTTGTTAATTCCAACTAGGGTCTTGGTCAGGGACTACAGGGCCTTCCTGGTAGACAGTGGGCTCACGGACTGCAAATCATCAGCATATTCCCTAGCCTTAGACTATATTCTAGAGCATTCCTCAGAGTTAGTACAGGTGGAAAAACTGTGAATGTCCCACCAGGCAAGATCATAGGTGAGGGTAAGGTATTCAGACTCCTTGGCAAAGCACCCTGGGTCCTGTTTGAGAGAGACCTGTTGTGGAAAAGTGAACCTGGACCCAGATGAAGTGGGCTCAGGTTGACATTGGAGGCTTGAGTGGGTCTGGCCATTGCCAATCACCCATGGGAGCTTGAGCTGGCAGGGAGCTGGGGGGTTAGAGAAGGTTGAGGATGGAAACAGGGAGGTGGGTGTAGAAGGGGGTCCTTGGGGACTGAGGGAGAGATGAAGGTGGAGGAAGAAGATGGGAAGGGGTGAGAAGCATTAGACAGGATGAACGAAGGTCCTGATCCAGGAGAGAGTAAGGAAAGCCTAGACGTAGGCAATCTCAGACTATCTGCAGAGGTGGCAACAATAAAGGTCAAGCTGGAAAACAGTATTATAATTGAGGGAGCCATCTTGGGGCCAGACCTCCTGTTCACCTAATTTATATTGTGGCCAGGCAGTATTACAATAGAAACTCATCCATTTAGGCCTGAGATTTGAACGTTCCAACTTCTTCCAGTTTATGTGTGTGTTAATCCTCACCCGAGGATATTTTACCCATTGATTTTTAGGGAGTGGAAGGGGAAGGGAGTAGAGAAACATCAGTGTGAGAGAGAGACACTGATTAGTTGCCTCCTGCATGACCCCGACTGGGGCCAGGGATTGAACCTGCCACCCTTGACTGGGAATAGAACCTGAGATCCTTCAGTCCTCGGCTGATGAACTAACTACTGAACCACACCAGCCAGAGCTTCTTCCAGTTTTTTTAATCCTCACTCAAGGACATTTTTCCATTTTTTGTTCAGATAGAGTGGGAGGGAGAGAGAGGAAGAGAGACACAGAGAGAAACATCGACGTGAAAGAGACATATTGAGTGGCCACCACCCACATGACCAACCAGGGCCAGGGACAAACTGCAACCGAGGCACGCATCCTTAGTGGGAACCGAACCCAGGTCTCTCTGGACCATAGGCCGAGGCTCTAACTGCTGAGCCAAACCGGCCAGGGCTTCTTCTAGTTTTTTAATCCTCACCCGAGGGCACGTTTGCATTTATCTTCAGATAGAATGGGAGGGAGAGAGGGGGATAAAAGAGAGAGAGAAACATCTACATAAGAGAGACACATCGAGCCCTGGCCAGTTTAGCTCAGCGGTTAGAGTGTTGGCCTGCGGTCAGGAGAGACCCGGGTTCAGTTCCTGCTAAGGGCACATACCTCAGTTGCAGTTTGTCCCTGGCCCTGGTTGGGTCATGTGGGTGGCAACCTTTCATGTTGATGTTTCTCTCTCTCTCTGTCCCTCCCACTCTATCTGAACAAAATATCAAAAAATGTCCTCGGGTGAGGATAAAAAAAAAAAAAGAGAAAGACACATCAAGTGGTCACTACCCACAGGACCCCAACTGGGGCAGGGACAAACTGCAACCGAGGTACGTGCCCTTAGCGGCAACTGAACCCGGGACTCTCTGGTCTGCAGACCAACGTTCTAACCGCTGAGCCAAACTGGCCAGGGAACTTATTCCAGTTTTTGAGAAAACAACCCAGGGGGGAGTCTCTAGCTGGGCCCGACTGTGCAGTTCCCATGATATTAACTAGGAGGAAGAAAAGGAAACTGAATTTTCAGGGGCCGTAAGTCTCTAGGAAGATCTAGTGAGGGAGATGGCTCAAGCCCAGCATCCCAGGGTCAAGACTAAATCTGACCAAAGAGAAATTATTTCTACCAGAGTGTCCCCCAGGGGAGGGAGAAGAATCTCTATGAGAAAAGATCTGGTGTGGCTCAGTGGTTGAGCATCGACCCATGCACCAAGAGGTCACCGGTTCGATTCCTGTTCAGGGCACATGCCCAGGTTGTGGGCCCAATCACCAGTCAGGGGCATGCAGGAGGTGGCCAATCTCTCTCTCCCCCTCTCCCTCCCTCTCTCTCTAAAATCAATAAAGAAAAAACAAAAAAGTTGGGTGGAGTGAGTGGTAGAAATTTAAGTAAAAGGTATATAGTCTTAGATGGGTCATGGGTCAGAGTCTGTCAAACAGGTTTTGGAAAGGCTACTGGAATTGCTTGGTGAAGGTCTCCAGCAAGTTTTTTAGCATTTTGATTCCCCCCCCACCCCCCCAAAAAAACAACAATGTTTATTTTTCTAAATCCCTTTCGGATGTTCCCATCTAGCCAGTCTCATCCAATGCTGAGCCTGGTCTTCAAAGACTAGCAAATGAACTGGGTGATATAAATGGGAAAACCCACACTGGTGGGTTTGAATAATTATCAAACTCTTCAACAAATTTTACTTTAGGAAATTCTCTCACTATGGCTCATAATTCAACTTTACTCCAGGGAACATATGAAACTTGAGGTCTATTAGGATCCTCAGAGGGTTGAACTTGAAATTCAGAGAAGGCACCAGAGGTGGAGATGTGAGCAGTGAAGCTGATAATGGAAGGCCAGATGGTCTCAGAGGAGCCTGAGGCAAAGGAATTCCAGGGGGGAGGGCAAGACAATGCTAGAGGCTAGAAAGCCATTTCTCTCTCTTCATAAGTTCAGTAGTATCTTTAGTTAACTCAAAAACTTTATTGTGCAGAGGGAATTCTTGGTAACATTTAAAGTCTCAAAATACCAGTCAAAATAGGCATTCAATTTATCTTTACCAATTTTAGTGCTAGGATTGTTCAGTTTGGTTTTTAAGAAATGTTTGAGAACCTTAAAATTCCCCACAATAACCACTGATACTCTTTTTTTTTTTTATCCTCACCCGAGGACATTTTCCCATTTTTTATTCAGATAGAGCGGGAGGGAGAAAGAGAAAGAGAGAGAGAAACATGAATGTGAAAGGGACACATCGAGTAGCTGCCACCTGCACAACCCAACCAGGGCCGGGGACAAACTGCAACCAAAGTACATGCTCTTAGCGGGAACCAAACCCGAGTCTCTCTCTGGACCGCAGGCTGATGCTCTAACCGCTGAGCCAAACTGGCCAGGGCACCAATGATACTCTTAAATTACTTTTGTACTTTTGTTACGGAAAAGACTCAGACAGAACACCAAAGGAAGTGAAGAGGTTTCTTTATTTACGCATGCGAACCCAGAGGAGGCAGTCTCCAAATTCTGGGCCCTGAGCTGCAGGGTGCCTAGCTTTGTAGCAGGCTGGGTGGACATTCTTTAGATGCAAGAGGTAAGCAGCTTACAGAAGCAGGAAGCAAAAAGGTCTGGTTATCTCTAGGAGGCAAAAGGGTCTAGTTACCTACTGGGAAGCAAGAGGGTCTAGCTATCTCCTGGGTACTTGCTTTTTCTAAAAAGACAGTTTACTTCTATCATTCCCTCCTTTTGATGCTATTAGCTGCTATTGCTGCCTATTGCATCATGATACAGATCAGATCTTTGTAGGAGTTTATATCTGTACTGATACTGTTGGAGGGCCAATATTTTGGCAGTGGCCCACCTGGTTACAGTGGACTCCAAAGTTTGGACTATGGTTTGTATTATGCGTGATCTGAGGCTTACTCCTAGGAGAATGATGGCTATTGGTCCAATTAGTGGAAATAGCCATCCGAGCCAGCCGTGAGTCTATTCCCCAATTCCAATTTTCTAATTCTTTGGCTCTGTGTTTTATGTTTTCTCTGAGTTCTTTGACCTTTTTGTTACGATTCCAGACTGGTTTATAAAGTAGCAGCACTCTTCCCCCAAGAACACACAAGTTCCTCCTTTTTCTGCTGTTAGCAATTTTAGAGCTCCGCGGTTCTGTAAGGTTACTTCTGCTAGTGAATTAATCTGTTGTTGGATGGTGGTCAAGGAGCCTGCTACTGTAGTCATGTCTGCATTAAGTTGGGCAGACAGCTTATAGTAGGTAGAGGCAGAGAACCCTAGGCCCCCTACCCCTGTCCCTATCCCAGCTACAATGCCAATTCTGGCTGCAACTGCTGTGCCTACACCCCTTTTGATTTGGGTAGGTCCCTTTTGGCTCAGTCGGAGTAAGAATAGGTTTGATATTTCCTGGGGGGTTCGGATGCTGAGGCCAGGGGCAAGGAAGACCTCTGGACATCTCCCGGTCCAGTTGGCGAGGAGGCACCTATAGGCCTCCCGTCCACACAGGAGGAATAATCCTGGCTCAGTACATAAACTGCTGTCATTGGGAATATTGATGTTTCTGGTACAAGCTCTGGGTTAAGAGACCCTACTATGTTTCCTTCTGGGGAGACCTTTTCTGGCTCTAGGCAGGTTACATTTGATCCTCTAGTATCTAGGAATACATTGGTTGTTATGGGCCCTTGGGCTAGGGCCTGACTGGGACCAGGAGGCGCCCCGGTATGACTCTAGGTACGTGGAACAGGTATTCCTAGGAGTCTTTTCTCCTGGAATGGTAGGCAAACCCAACATTCCCAAGTGGAGTTGCTAATATTCTGATGTGCTGAGTACATGGTTCGTACTAGTTCCTGAACCTGTACTGTGGGGCTGATTTTCTGTAACACTTTCCGGAAAGTAGTAAGGCTGGCACCCTTATATATTATCTTTTCCTCCTTTTTCCTCAGTCATCTGGCTATTTCTTTAACAGCTTCTTTCTGGACCATCTTGAATTCTTCCTGGGTTAAATCACTTAATCAGCGATAAGTACTCCAACAAACCTATCTACTGGAGGGCCCGTATGATTGACATCTTTGACTTTGGTATCCAATGGTCCCTCCCAACTTCCCTGTCATATATAATTTATTGTCCCAGACACATGTGGGGGACCCAGTCTGATAGTGTTGTAGGCATCCCACGGGCATAGCAGTGGCATATGCGAAGGGTGTTGCAGGGAATTTCCAGTTTACTACTCCTCCTGCAAGTCGTATCCTTTCTGCAGGCTTGCTACATTGACATACAGGGGTTCGAATCCGGGTAGAGTTTGCTAAGCAAAGCATAATAAGTATCCAAAAGCACAGACAAGCCCAAGATATGTTCCCCCAAGAGCCAGTCACTCCCAGGTGTTCCATTCTCTTGGGCTACAGTCATCAGTCATCAGTCCAATTCCTAAGATTATAGCAAAACTTCCCACTGCAGTCAGGTACCATCCCGGGCAATTGTCCATTCCTCTGAGCCTCCGTCAATGCCTGATTTCTTTTTCAGCTTCAGGGTCGGCAACCGTGGCGGCTAGTCCTCTGGGTCCCTGTCCGTCCTCCTGGAATCTGCTGGGTCTGTTGCCCTCTTGGCCCGGCTGTGATGGACCCAGGGGGTGATTCCTGCAACCTTAAGTGCGGTAGGGGTTATTAGTATGACAAAGTGGGGCCCAGTCCATGTGGGTTGGAGGGGTTCCTTTTTCCAATCTTTAATCCATACACAGTCCCCTCGTTTATGTGAGTGGACTGGCCACCCTCGTAGTAAGGGTCCTTGGCCTAATCCGGCCTGACGTATCTGGCTAAGTGTTTCCCCCAGCTTCTGGAGGTACTTAGTCTGCCCTGCTCCCCCTATTATCCGAAGGTCTCCTCTAGGTAGGGGTAATATGGCTGGTGACCTCCCGTAAACTAACTCAAATGGCGTATACCCTGTGGCTCTAGGGGCGTTTTGTACCCTGAATAATGCTAAGGATAGCAGGTCAGTCTCCTGATGGAACTTTGCAAGGTTTTCTTTTAGAGTCCGGTTCATGCGTTCTACCTTTCCTGAGCTCTGAGGGCGATAGGCAGTGTGTAGCTTCCAAGTAATTTTTAATTGTGTTGCTAGTTCCTGGAGCACTTTTGCAACCAACGCTGGCTTGCTGTCACTACCAAAGGTCATAGGCAACCCAAAGTGGGGGATAATTTCCCTGAGGAGGGTCTTGACTACCTCTCTGCTTTTTTCTGTCCTGGTGGGGGATGTTTCTACCCATCCAGAGAAAGTACAGACTAATATGAGTAAGTATCTGTATCCCCTGCTTGGCCTGATCTGAGTAAAATCAATCTGTAGGTCCTCAAAAGGCTGTTGCCCACTGTGTTGTATTCCAGGAAGCCTTTTCGGGTGATCTGCTGCATTGTTCCTGGCACAGGCCAGGCATTGAACCACTGCCGCTGCACATAGTCCAGACATGTTAGGGAAGTAGTAATACCTCCCGAGCAAGGCCTCTAGAGATGTTTTCCCTGGGTGTGTGAGGGCATGGCATTGCCTGATGAGACTGCTGGCCTGGCCTGGGGGTATGTAGAGCCGTTCATCCGGCAGTTTCCATATGCCAGTGGGTGTTTGGAGGCAGTTTTCTTGTATGGCCCATTTCTGTTCCTCCGGGGTGTAGTCTGGCTGATTGAGGTTCAGTTCTAATAGGGTACCTTCTATGACTGGGGTATTTGTCGGGGCCTCCCTTTCTGTAGCTGCTGCCTTTGCTGCCTTCTGCCCTTCTGTTCCCTTGGGCTACTTCTGTCTCTTCCTTCTGGTGGCCCCTGCAATGCATGACTGCTACTCCCCGAGGGGCCCAGACTGCTTCTAGCAGTCGAAGTATTTCTGCCTTGTTTTTAATTTCTTTCCCCTCAACTGTTAAGAGTCCTCTCTCTCAGTAGATTGCCCCATGGATATGTATGGTGGCGAAGGCATACCAAGAGTCTGTGTAAATATTGACCCTTTTTCCTTCTGTTATTTCGAGTGCCCTAATTAATGCCCAGAGTTCTGTCCTTTGGGTGGACCAGCTGGCCGACAGGGGCTTTGCTTCAGTTATTTTCTCATTGTCCACGACAGCATACCCTGCCATTCGCTTCCCCTCAGTCATGTAACTGCTCCCATCAGTGTGGAGTGTTAAGTCTGGCTTGTCTAGAGGCTGGTCCCGCAGGTCTGGAAGGCTGGCATGCACCTCTGCAGTTGTCTCGAGGCAATCGTGGTCTGGTTCTCCCAGCTCAGCAGGGAGGAACATAGCCAGGTGTATTCGCCAGACAGTGCTGACTTTCACTCGGGGGTTCTCATGGAGTAGTCCCTGGTACTGTGTCAGTCTCAGGTTGGAGAGCCATTTGTGTCCCTGTCCAGCCAGAAGGCTAGATACTGCGTGGGGAACAAATATGTTGATTTCTTGCCCAAGTGTTAGTTTGTCTGTCTCCTGTAAGAGAGTGACAGCTGCAGCTATGGTCGTCAGGCAAGGTGGCCCTCCTGCTGCTACACTGTCCAGTTGCTTAGACAGGTATGCAACTGGCCTTTGCCGTGGCCCCATCTGCTGGGTAAGAACCCCTAAAGCTATTTTCTCCTTTTCATGCATGTAGAGGTTGAAAGGCCGACTGGGGTCTGGCAGCCCTGGGGCCAGCTTGCGTGCCTAAGATGATATTTTATAGCCTGGAAGGCTTTCTCCTGTTTGCTTCCCATAGGAGGGGTGCTGTGTCTGGGCCTTTTAGCATTTGGTAAAGTGGTTTGGCCAATGCTGCATACCCCAGTATCCAGATTCGGCAGAACCTGGCTGCCCCTAGGAACTCTCGAAGTTCCCTCCATGTGGCTGGAGTTGGTAGGGCCATTATGACCTGCTTCCTTTCCTGGCCCAGGACCTGTTTCCCTTGGGAAATGAGGAATCCCAGGTATTTTACTTGGGCCTGGCGTATCTGTGCTTTCCTCCATGAGGCCCAGTACCCTGCCTCTGTTAGCAGTTCAAAGAGCTAGTAGGTACCCTCCCAGCACAAGTCCAATGTGGGGGCGGCTAGTAGGAGATCATCATCATATTGTAGCAACACTAGGTCCATTTCTGTGTCAGTAAATGGTTTTAAGTCTCTGGCCAAGGCCTCTTTGAAGAGAGTGGGCGAATTTTTAAATCCTCATGGCAATCTGGTCCAGGTCAGTTGGGTTTTTGCTGCAGTGTGGGGGTCTTCCCATTCGAAAGCAAAGAGTAGTTGGCTCGCCTTGAATGTCGGAGGCAGAAAAAGGCGTCCTTCAAGTCCAAACAGGTGAACCAGGCTGCCTCCAGCAGGAGCTGGCTAAGGCGCGTGTATAGGTTCAGTACCACAAGGTGCAGTGTGATTGTTGCCTCGTTCACTGCTCGCGGGTCCTGTACCGGCCTGTATCCACTCTTATCTGACTTCTTCACTGGCAGCAAGGGAGTGTTCCAGGGGGACTGGCATGGGACAAGTATACCTTCCCATAGATGCTTCTGGATTACTTCTGTGATGCCTAGCCTGGCCTTCCTGGGGATGGGGTACTGGCGGATCTGTTTCGGTCCAGCTCCCAGCTTCAGTTCTATAATTATAGGCGGATGGTTCCCTGCCAATCCTGGCCGGCTGTCTTCTGCCCAGACCTTTGCGTATCTCTTTCGAAGGTCAATCCCTCTTCCCTCTGTGGGCTCCCGTTGGCCTTCCTCTGCTTCCTTATATAGTCAATATTCTTATTCCCGGGGAACCAAGACTGCAATGAGGTGTGGGGTGCCAACTTGTAAGTGAGCCTCTCCTGATGGGCGAAAGGAGATCTGGGCTCCTAGCTTAGAAAGCAGGTGGCGTCACAGGAGCGGAACCGGGCACTCTGGTATGTACAGGAATTCGTGCTTTACCTGGTGGCCCGAGTTCTACAGTTCGGGCTTGACAAAACTGTCTGGGGCCACTAGGCTGACCGGTGGCAACAATGATAGAGATCTCGTGCCCTGAGGGAGGTGCAAACGCGGTTGTTACTACTGAATGTTCTGCCTCAGTATCTACCAAAAAGGGGAGGGTTTGGCCACCTACTGTCATTTGAACCATGGGCTCATGGGGGCCGAGATATAGTGAGCCCAGTCTCCCCTAGTCTGAGTCTAGGCCTGCCAAACCGAGGATGGTAGGCGCTTGGGTCTCAGGTCCCGCTTGTCTATCGGCCTGCCTTTTCTTCTTTTGGTTGGGACACTCTCTTTTCCAGTGTCCCCTCCCTTTCTTTGCAGTATGCCCATTGGTCTGCTTCCACACTCCAGTGTGTAGGCTTGTTTTTTCCTTCTGGTTGCTGGCCTTTCCTGGGTGGCAGAGGATTTCCTAGTGTGGCTGCTAGGAGGGCTGCCTTTTTCTCCATTCTTTTTTGAGCCTCCCGCTCAGCCGCCTCCTCTCTGTTATTGTATACCTTGTTGGCAATCTCTATTAGTCGGCTTATGTTCAATCGGCAAAGCCCTCAAGTTTCTGAAGCTTCTTCCTGATGTCCGAGGCTGATTGGGAGACAGACGCCATGTTGACCATTCTCTGGTTGTCTGGCCCTTCAGGATCAAATGAGGTGTATATCCAATAGGCCTCACACAGACGTTCGTAAAAATCCCCAGGGCAGCCCTGGCCAGTTTGGCTCAGCGGTTAGAGCGTCGGCCTGCGGTCCGGAGAGACCCGGGTTCGGTTCCCGCTAAGGGCACGTACTTCGGTTGCAGTTTGTCCCCGGCCCTGGTTGGTTGTGCGGGTGGCAGCCACTCGATGTGTCCCTTCACATCGATGTTTCTCTCTCTCTCCCTCCCACTCTATCTGTACCAAAAAAAAATGGAAAAATATCCTCGGGTGAGGATAAAAAACAAAAACAAAAACAAAAAAAACCCCAGGGCATTCGTCAGGCTACTGAGTCACATTGACATGTTAGTAGGCTGTAGGGCCCCTGCCCAGATTCCAAGGAGAAGGGCATCCCTGTATCTCTGAAGTGCAGCCCTTCCTTCTTCTGAGTGGCGGTCCCAGTCAGGTTGGGCCTCAGGTGCTGCTGCTCTTGCCCATTGGGCTGGGTCTAAAGTGCCCATGGACGCTGTGGTCTCCAGATATCGGTGGGCTTCCTGGAGAATGCGCCTTCGCTCCTCAGTGTTGAACAGCATGAGGAGTAGCTGTCAGCAGTCATGCCAGGTAGGATGATGCATCTGTATGATGGATTCCATAAGGTCAATCGGGCTTGGGGTTTCTCCGAGTATGACGGAGTATGGTGGTTCCAGTTTAAGAGGTCAGTGGTGGTGAACAATTGGTAATAAACGATGGTCCGTCCTGGCTGCTCTGTACCATCTGGCCCAACTTGTGGCGGGGCTTGGGTCTCCCTGAGAGGCATCTGGAGTGGCTGCCATTGCCGCGCCTTGTCGAGACCGGGGAGGCCGGGGGCACTTCTGGGGCTGGTGTTGGTGACAGATGGTGGTGGCGTGTCGATTTCGGGGGTCTGGGGGACCGTCTCAGGCGCATATGGGGGGTAAGTAGACGGGGGGGGGGTTCTTCCTCTGGGTCGCCTTTGAAAATGGGGGATCGGTGTGCCTCCTTAGAGTGAGCCATGAGGATGTGGGTAGGGACTGCCCATGTTTGGCAAGGTGAGGTCTTTTTCTTTGTTCCAGTTATCCCTGCCAATCTCGGCTTCTGCCCAGCACAGCGTTGGAGCTACTTTGGCATGTCCTGAGCTAGTTCTTTCCATCTATGTATATAGATGTACTGGTCTGTGTGTCCTGGCCTCCCTGTTACTATCAGATGCACTGCCCGTATGATTCCTAGGTTGAGGGTTCCCTCAGGGGGCTAGCCTACCCCAAAACTAGGCCATTAGGCTGAACAGAAGGTTTCCAATTGGCTCGGGGTCATGCTCGGATCCTGGCCCTGGAACCAATCAAAATCCTGCAACATGCAGTCAAGTACTGTTGATGGGCCTCCTCCCATAGTTTCTCCTCTCATAATGGCACAGACAGACAAGGGGTGGGGATTTAGGTGCCTCTTAGCTTTGGCAGGTCAGTACAAACCCCTGATTCAGATCATGTTTGCAGGGAGGGATTATGTCCCCCAGAACCTGATGCTGCCCTGAGCGGTATGAGGTCACCACGGTACCGCAGGTTGGGGCTCACTCAGACTCCGTAGGCCTGTACCAGTGGAGCCACACAGACATTCACACTCATTCACACACTGACATTCAACAGAGTTTATTTTATTTTATTTTTATTATCCTCACCCGAGGATATTTTTCCATTTTTTGTACAGATAGAGTGGGAGAGAGAGGAAGAGAGAGAGAGAAACATCGACGTGAAGGGACACATCGAGTGGCTGCCACCCGCATGACCAACCAGGGCCGGGGACAAACTGCAACCGAAGTACGTGCCCTTAGCGGGAACTGAACCCGGGTCTCTCCAGACCGCAGGCCGATGCTCTAACCGCTGAGCCAAACCAGCCAGGGCGACATTCAACAGAGTTTAAACATTCCCTCCCATTAGGGCTTGCCCTACCTGGTGACCTAAAGGCCTGAGAGGTGACCAGTTTCTCCTTCTACCTCAAGGGTGGGCCTGTACTCTGGCTCCTGGTCCCCGGGGCACTCACTGGTCCTGAAGCCGTGCAGTCCCTGAAGCTGGTCCCATTCGTTTTCCCTGGTAGCCCAGGTGGGGTGTGAACCTCACTGACAGCTGGCCATGGAGCCCAGAGCGGGCAGGGACTCAAAATGGCGGGGGCGCATGCTTCCCTCTGTCACAGGGCTCCATGAAGCGCCCATGAGGCCACCTCACCGGTGGCAAACACCTGCTCGTGTGAGTTGTTTCCCGGTCAGGGAACCAAAATATTACGGAAAAGACTCAGAACACCAGAGGAAGCAAAGAGGTTCCTTTATTTACACGTGCGGACCCAGAGGAGGCAGTCTCCAAATTCGGGGCCCCGAGCTGCAGGGCGTGCCTAGTTTTATAGTGGGCTGGGCGGACATTCTCTTTTTTTCATCCTCACCGGAGGACATTTTTCGGTATTTTGTTCAGATAGAGTGGGAGAGGGAGGGAGGGGGGGAGGGAGAGGGGGAGAGAGAGAGAGAGCAACATCAACATCAATGTGAAAGGGACACATCGAGTGGTTGTCACCTACACGACCCAACCAGGGCCGGGGACAAACTGCAACCGAGGTACATGCCCTTAGTGGGAACTGAACCCGCGTCTCTCTGGACCGCAGGCCGATGCTCTAACCGCTGAGCCAAAGAGGCCAGGGCTGGACGGACATTCTTTAGATGAGAGAGCAGTAAGCAGCTTACAGAAGCAGGAAGCAAAAAGGTCTGGTTATCTACTGAGAAGCAAGAGGGTCTAGTTATCTCCTAAGTACTTGCTTTTTCTAAAATGACGGTTTACTTCTATCACTTTTGGTCAGACAAACCAACTTAAATATGCACATAAAGAGTGACTGAGGGCTTTTCAACATAATTTCAGGTGGAGTGAGTGCCTTTAGGAGGAACATTCTGAAAATATTTAGGTAACTGAGATCCCACTTTCAGAGGCTTTTGTCTAGAACAAAGGCTCAAAACAGTCTATAAAGCTCAAGCAACCTGCAGGCTAAATACCTGCCAATCACAGAGAGTCCCCGCCAAAGGCTAAAAAGCCAGTTCTTTAGTGGATAAAGCCTGCTCTACGAAGAGATAAGCCGAAGACTGAGCTCCTAGAGACCATCCCTATAGGGCATGTGGCTAGAGTGCCAAATTAGCTCATGAACAAAACAAGGCCTTTAAACAAAAAATTCAAAAGTTCCAGAGTAATGCTTGGAGAGCTTCAGAGCAAGAAGCAGAAGCGCAGTTCCAAGAGAAGGCTTACCTTTTCCAGCTCCTGAGCTGAAGACAGTGAGCTCAAGACAGCTCTATGGGCACTAGCACCGGTTTGCTTCCCTATGCGAAGCAATGGGGGCTTATTCTCTAGATTCCACGTAAGCCCCCCCCAACTCATGCGTAAAAATGCCAACTAGGTATTTCATCACAAAAAAGGATTTATTCAGGAAAAAGAAAGGATTTCATTACAGAACCTGCGCACTTGGTGAGCCACGTGCAAATTCAGCCGAAAAAAGATGGAGAATACTTTATAGAGGAGCACAGGAAGTTAAGGGGAGGGGCTGATACGACCATAGAACTCTGTTGTAACCCTAGAGTTCTTCCTGTGGGACTTTTCTGACACGTGGTGTGAGAGCTCCTCCTTCAGGCCCTCTTAATTCCCGTCTAGATTGAGGTCTCTAACACAGAGTTTGACAATGGCACCCTATTGAATGGAGCCGCAGGAACAGAGGGCGGCCCAAGAAAAGGGTCAAGCGAGAGAGCCGCAGACTTTCACATGTAGCCCCAACGTCAGAGGGGTTAGTCTAACAAGTACCTCTCCGGGGCGGAAATCTCGTCTGCACTTCCGCCGGGCGGGGCCGTTGATGGGCGGGACGATGACGTCGACCCAGGAAGGGGCGGGCCCGCCAGGAGACTGGCCGCGCCGCGCCGGCCGGGAGGGGGCCGGAGCCCTTACCATGGCGGCGGCGGCGGCTACGGCGGCGACGGCAGCAGCAGACGCCGATAGTCTGCGCGCAGCCCTGGAGGCGGCGACGGTGGCGCCGGAGCGAGGCGGCGGGAGCTGCGTGCTGTGCTGCGGAGATCTGGAGGCCACGGCGCTGGGCCGCTGTGACCACCCGGTGTGCTACCGCTGCTCCACCAAGATGCGGGTGCTGTGCGAACAGCGATATTGCGCCGTGTGCCGCGAGGAGCTGCGCCAGGTGCGTCGCGGCAGCCGGACCGCGCGTTCCGGGCGCCGGGCGGTCACGGGGGCGCGACCGGGTGGGGCGGTACTGGGCGGCGGGCACCCGTCATCCGGAAGGAGACTGTCTTCCTAATGTCCGCCCGCGGACCTGATGGCGCCGGCTTCCAAAAGAGAGGCCTGGCGGGCCACCCGGGGCAGTGTCCTGACCGTCAGGCCTACTGTGGGGCGTCTGGGGCCAGGAGGCAGGAGGTGGCCACGATGGGTTGAAAAGTGAGTGGTCCCTTTGGGAACAGAGCCTGGGGACTTTCCTTCTGCACCCCGGGAATTCCTGTCGGGCCATAGGAATGAGTATGATAAAAGCAAGGACTCGACCTGCTTGTCTTCAGGAGTCTATTTTGATGGAGGAGACAGGATAAGTGGGCACCTCTAGAGGCAATCTGTTTTGGAAGCACAGGGTCAAACTTGGTTTTTCCAGCCTAGCTGTGTTTCTGGCCCACCCCACCCCCTGGTAGTGAAACTGACATTTTACATCTACTGAATGGAGGTAGCACCCAGACCTGCCCACCGGAAGGGAAGGTAGAACCATTGAGGTTTCTTCAGAATGCTTGGTGGATGAAGTTAAAAGGGTCCTGAAGATTTCCTCCTTGCCAGTTCTGCCTGGGGGACTCACTCAGCTCCCTAGTGAAGCGGGGGATTTCTGAGTGTGTCCACACTTGGAAGCCTTGGAGGGGTCAGGAAACTTTCCCCCTCCCTCCCCACAATGCCAGCTGCTGGCTGGGAGCACCTAGCTGGGGCTCCCTTGGTTTGCACTTTGAGATCTGTTTGCTTCCAGTGTTGTGAAATTTCCCTGGTTCATGGAAAGCTTGGGCTGGTGACACCTGCCAGGAAATCTGACTTTCTCTTCCTAGAAGTAAGGCAGAAATGACATTGTTGGGGAATAGGTTCATTCTTTTTTCTTTTTTAAAGTAGACATTTATGTTAAAGGGACCAAGTGGATTTTGTAATCCATGAGCACTCTGTGGGCACCTACTTTGTGCCCTATCAGAAAAAGACACTTGGGGATGCTGTCAGTCTGTAATGGGGTGGACAGAGATGGACACAGCCCTGCGAGAGATCTGGGGTGTTGGGACAGTCGGGGAAACCTGGGGCCTACTCAGAGGGCACCTCCCAACTTTGCCAGAGCCTGCCTTGCCAGCCATTCTTGTGTAGCATGATGAAACTCTGGAATGGCCAGGTTTCCCAGCACACCTGTAGCTTCTGTCCAGGAAAGAAGGTGCCAAGGAGGCCCTCGTCCTGGGCACTGCTGGTCTTACTCAAAAGTGAGCCAACACCTCTGTATGGCTATTGTCGTCAGCATCTGGCCTCTCTCACTCTTTATGGATCCCATGTCCTCCAAATGCTTTGTGGCAAGGAGATGTTGACATGAGCTGTCAGCAGGGTCCAGCTGGGGTGTGGTTTGGCATCAGGTGACCCTGGCTGACCCTGGCTTTCTTCTCAGGCCTGCCCCAAATTGCTGGGCAGCAGGCGAGTGTCCTAGGAAGTTTCGGGAGATGATGTTCCTATACATCCTGCTCCACTCCCACTTTTTGTAGTTAAAAAAAAAATTTTTTTAAGTTGGTTTTTAGAGAGGAACAGAGAGAGAGAGAGAAGAGAGAGAGAGACATCAATCTGTTTCCTCTCTTACGTGCCCTGATTGGAGATCGAACCCACAACCTGGGTATGTGCCCTGACCAGGATCAAACCAGCAACCCTTTGATGCTGGGGATGATGATGCTCAATCAACTGAGCCACACCAGCCAGGGCACTACCACTCTTTAACTTGCAGCTTTGCCCTAACCCTTCCTATTAATTAGTTGAGTTTTACACTGTCCTCTGAATTCCTGTGTCCCATACCAAGTCAGGAATCCCACAGCCATCCCTAGCCTGGAAACTTGCCTCTGCTCTCTCCTCTCTTATGAAACTATGTCATTGAAAAAAACTGGGAGGAAAGTGTGTGGTGATGCTATGAGAACAGGCCAGCTCTATTTGCTGGTGAATTTCTACACCTTGACCGAGTGCTTCCCTGTGCTGGCCTATGGGGGCAGGCATTGGGAAGAGCAGATGAAGCATAGCCCTGCAGCTGCTGGTCAGGCGAGGAGCCAGATCAATCTAGATTGCTGGCAGATGCTCAGGGTGGAGGCTGAGTGCACAAGGTTGAGACTGATGTCAAGTTCCCCAGTTCCCTGGTCACATCTTCCCTGATCACATCTTTCCCACAGGCAACTTCTTCCAAAAGATGATTCTTGTCTTGCTCTCCACTTTGCCCTGATACCCAGTGATATCAAAGAGGCTTGATGGGATTGCTGTACAAAGTGGGATGTGTCTGAGCTAGGAGGGGCCCTGCAGGCCACCTAATACAGCCCCACCTCCCATTTCACAGGCAGGAAGTGGGAGGGGAGGCTGAAGGCAGGTTCTGAGGCAGGACCTGCTGACTCAGGTGATGCTTTTCTGTTGTTGGTGCCTCCTCCTTACTACCTCCCTCCTGGACCTCCTCCTCTAAGATTATCTGGGCTCCTTTGGTGCCTGTACTCTCTAGGTGGAATGGTCCCCAGGAGCTCACACTATTCCTTTCCTTGCCCTAGGGCCATACTCACTGCCCCTCACCATCTGGCTCACTCTTGTCAGTGGTCACTGCTGGAAGTACCTGTCCTCTCATGCACTCACTCTTAGTGAGTGCCCACTGCATACTGGGATGGGGAGCAGCAAGGCCCCAGTCTTGTCCCTGTGGAGTGCTCCAGTGGGAGCTCCCTCACCCCTATCTCCCCCTTTCTCTCCTCAGGGACTAGCCTGGCCATCCTGGGCCTACCCAGGAGTGCGTTTTCCCCCTTTGTCATTTACTGCATGGCCCACCCAGGGGCTGCCCAGGATGGCCCATCCTCAAGTGTCCTTGGACCCATGAGTGATCACCAGTGTGGGTGGGTCTTGGGCCATACTTGTTGGATCCCTGGTGTGTTCCTGCCCATCCCTGGCCAGGCCACCATGCCCTTGTTCAGCCATTCAATCTTACCAATTGCCTCAGCCTCAGCTGCAGACAGGAACACTAGCTATACCAGGCTGCACTTCCATCACCTTGTCTATTCATTGCTGGGCTCGATCTCTGGGTGCAGACCTTGGGTTAGGGGGTAGTCCCAGTCTCACAGTCTATGTGGGAAGGGCAGTTAGCATTTTCCCACTCCACATCCCCAGCTCCAAACCTGCTCACTTTCATTCTTATAAAACCCCAGCCATGTGCCTGCATGCCCATGGTCACTTTCCTTTCCCAAGCCTTTTCCTATGGTTCTGGTCCTTTCCTGAGCCAGCCTAGTGTCCCCCTTCTCCTGGCTTTGCCCAGCCTGGGCTGCCCCACCAGACTACTCAGGAGGGCCAAGTACTCACCCAAGCGGCCTGGTGATTGGTCTTGAGACCTGCACCTTCCTCTGATTGGTCTTGAGACCTGCACCTTCCTCTGTTCATGGCAGGGGTGCCTGTAGCCCAAGGAGACATCACCCACATTAGATGGGAACTGACCACTGAGAAGAGGGCACTGGAGCAGGGAGGTGGTGTGACAGGGCATACCAGCACAGGTTTTTTTTCTGGGGAAGGAAGTCTTTCCTCTGCTAAGTCTGTTGTGCTTGGATGCTTCTTAGCAGCCTCAAGGATTTTTTTGTAGGCTGCTTGCTTGGTCACCTTGCAGGCAGATGCCAAAGCTCCTAAATCTGCAGCCTGTGTTGCCTCAACCTAGCTAAGGCACCTTGTTTGGCGGATAGCTCCTCCAGCAGCATCCTGCCTGACTCTTGGCCTTGGTCCTTCGTGCACCTGCCCCTGGGCAAAATGCAGGAGGAACTGGAGTCTGGGCTGGTAAGGTACCCTTAGGAGGAGTCGAAAGGCAGGGCTGGGCATGGGCTTCATGAGAAGATGCCAGCTTGAGGCCCAGACCAGAGGATAAGCTGAGGAGGGGTGTGGAGGGATGTGGAGGGTGACTCTTTGGTGGTGGAGCCACAATACCCCCTGAAGACATGGGAGTAAGCTGGGATGAGGCTCCCACTCTAGCTCAGTGTGTGGCAGAGGATAGTGCTTGGCATTGCTACCCATGAGGACCAAAAGTAAAAAGGCCTGTTGGGGCCCTGCTCAAACCCCACCCCTCAATGGATTTGACTGGACCATAACACCTCTCTTGGGCTTCCGTGGGGGCAGACTTAAGTGTTTGCCTCCTCCACACCCCTCCCCCCCAGTTTGTCCCCAGAGGTGGAGGTTGAGCTCCCTGGCTCCTTACCCAGTGGAACCAGTTTTAACTGCCCTGCTGCTGGGAGACAGTGTGATCATCAGCTCTCCCCCATCAGTCCTGTGCTTTCTCAAGCTCATGGCAGTTCTGGTCCCAGACATCCTCCCTGGCTGAGCCTAAACATAAAGGGATGATCTTGTCGTGACCTTTTTTTTTTTTTTACTTTTTTAAAAAAAATTTATTTTATTTTATTTTTGTTGCAGATGTTTCTTCTTTTTTACCCCGTTGACACCTTCCTCCCCATCCCCCACCCCCCCACCCCATGCCTGGCTTTGTTGTCCATGTCCATTAGTTATTCGTACATGCATATAAGTTCTGTGGTTTATCTCTTCCCTCCCCCCACCATCCCCTCTTCTGAGGGTTGTTAGTGTGTATCCTACTTCCATGTCTCTGGGACTACCCCATTCCTCAGACTGTTATGATCATTATATTCCACAAGTAAGTGAGATCATGTGGTATTTGTCTTTTTCTGCTTGGCTTGTTTCGCTTAGGATAATACTTTCCAGGTCCCTTCATGTCGTCTCAAAGGATAAGAGATCTTTCTTTCTTAACAGCTGCATAGTACTCCACGTGACCTTTTTTTTTTATTTTTTTTAATCCTCACCCAAGGATATTTTTCCATTTATCTTCAGATAGAGTAGGAGATACACACACACACTCACTCCACACTCCACGTGAAAGAAACACATCGACTGGTTGCCTCCCACACGACCTGACCAGGGCTGGGAATCAAACCCACAACTCTGGTCTGCAGGCCGACGCCCTAAGCGCTGAGCCAAACCAGCCAGGTCTGTCATGACCTTTCTTAATGTGAAGATCCCTTACCCCTCACCCCCACTGTGTTAGTGAGGACTCGGAACTGAGGCCAGCAACCAGCTCCAGCTGTGGGGACAGTGGTGGAACAGGAAGGGGCATGGAGAGGCTCGTGTTTTGATCCAAGGGAAAGGATTGGGGGCCATAGAGAAAGAGGGGATGGAGGATGAGGGAGGCCTGGAGAGAGCACTGCCCTTGTTGGCCTGGAGGGGAGGGACAGGGTTTGGTTATCATCCAGTGCAGGGGTCTGTGGAAGGGCAGAGCAGGTCCAGCAGGCTTTACCTAAGAGTGTTGGAGACCCCTGAGGAGCTGCTGGGCTGTAGAGGTTTCTGTGTCTAGCCTTGTCATATGCACACCATCTTGTCCCTTTGACTCCTATAGACAGTCTGGTTAACAGGCAGGAAGCTGGCCAAGAACAGCCTGGGCCATGACAGTCCTGTGGAGGAGCCCCTCTCCTATGGCATAGAAACATGGGTGGACAGAGTGGCCAGGTCCTGACACATGGTCACCTGACCTATCTAGGCCTGGCAGCATTTGTTATTTTTTTTAGGTGCTTCTTGGACTTTGTCTTTCCCCATGAAAACTGTCCTGTGATTAAACCCTGGTTTGCGCCCTGGCCGGTTTGGCTCAGCAGTTAAAGCATCGGCCTGTGATTCAGAGACCCGGGTTCGGTTCCCGCTAAGGGCACATACCTCGGTTGCAGTTTGTCCCCGGCCCTGGTTGGGTTGCGCGGGAGGCAGCCACTCGATGTGTCCCTTTCACGTCGATGTTTCTCTCTCTCTCTTCCTCTCCCTCCCACTCTGTCTGAACAAAAAATGGAAAAATGTCCTCGGGTGAGGATAAACAAACAAACAAACAAACAAACAAACCCTGGTTTGCCTGGACATTTGGTCCCTGTCACTGCCCCTGGCAGTCACTGTTCTGGGGCAGCCTCTGTCTGTGCAGGTGTAGGTTTGGCTGTGAATGAGTGGGGAGCCTACTTCCCCCTGCTGGCGAGACTGGGCATTGCATCTCTATCCCAGCAACCCCAAGTTCCTCAACTGCTGGTAAGGAGAGGAGCCTCCATTAGCCCAGAGAGGTAGAGGATGCTGTCTGCTGGGACCTGCCTCTGGCCTGCCCACCAGGAGGTGCCCTGAGTGCCCTTTCTTCTCATTCTGATTGTGCCCTCTAGTGGCTGCCCACTGCCCCGCTCACCAGGTCCTCTCACTTTTGGTTCCAGGTGGTCTTTGGGAAGAAGCTTCCTGCCTTTGCTACAATCCCCATTCACCAGCTGCAGCATGAGAAGAAGTATGATATCTACTTTGCTGATGGGAAAGTGTTTGCCTTGTATAGGTGAGAAAGAAAGCATCAGTTTGGGCTCCTAGAGTCTGTGGCTGGCCTGTGTCTGTGGGGCACTTTGTGGCAGGATGGGCACATCCCCGTCACCTCCTGTGCTCCCCAAAACCATAGGAGGGTAAGGGCGCTTGGTGTAGCATGGACGTCAAGGGCCAGGTGGCTGGGTTTCTGTCCTCCGTTTCCTTCCCTGTAACTGGAGACACTCAAAGCACCCTTCCTTAGGCGGGTAGAGATGGGGGCAGGGGGTGAATTCAGAAAAAGTGTTCCTGGCATAGCACCCAGTGCCTGCTTTCTGGAGCCTTTGAGGTGCACAAGAGCTCCTGTAAGTCAGGCTTGGCAGGAAAACCCATTGAAGGGGTACAGTTGTCACAGGGTAGTCCTAGTCTTCTAGGGAAGGGGTGGCCCCTGGCTTGGCTAGAACCTGGGCTTTTGATCCCAGCCCCCTGTGTGGGCTTATTATCATGTCCACTTGATGCAGGGGTTAATTCTCCTGGATCATAGACCCAATCCCATCTTGCGGCCTTGCTTGACTTGGGCCCTGGCGGGGAGTAGTTTCTGACCCTGTGTCAGTACCATCTGACTCAAAGGTCAGAGCCATGGAGGACATGGATGAGAGTTCCTGTCCTGGCTCCTGCTCCCAGGGCATCTACAGGCATGGAGCAGGGGGCTGTGAGGAGGTGCCAGTGCTTGCTCCAGATGGCGACGCTGAGTGTCTGTGGGGGCGGGTGGCTCTCGGTGTCTCCCAGGCAGCTGCTGCAGCACGAGTGCCCAAAGTGCCCTGCACTGCCACCTTTCGTCCTCTTCGGGGACCTGGAGCAGCACATGAGGAAACAGCATGAGCTCTTCTGCTGCAAGCTGTGCCTCAAACACCTCAAGGTGCGCACCTACCCCTACAGCACCCATCTGGGGCTCTCAGAGACCAAGGGAGAGCCCCAGGCAGAGGTGGATGGTGGTCAGGCTGTGTAGAGGGGGTGGTATGGTGGGACTTAGCCAAATAGCTGTGAGAGGCTGGTGGCTGACTCTGGACAGATCGGACCCCTGGAGCCCCCCCCAGCTCTCTTGCCTCACAGACCCCTGGGTAGGGGTAGTCAGGCTGCACACAGCCCAGGCAGGGAGGGGCTCCCAGTGACTATGTAGGCCCATCAGGCTCTGGTGTCTGGGGGCTCTGGATCAGAGCTAGGACCTCTCCATAGTCAGACTGTGGGAAGAGGCAGGAGGCCTGGGAGCCCACACCCTTGCCCAGCCCTCTCCTCCTTGCAGATCTTCACGTATGAGCGCAAGTGGTACTCACGCAAGGACCTGGCGCGGCACCGCATGCAGGGAGACCCTGATGATACGTCGCACCGTGGGCACCCACTCTGCAAGTTCTGTGATGAGCGTTACCTGGATAATGATGAGCTGCTAAAGCACCTGCGTCGAGACCACTACTTCTGCCACTTCTGTGATTCAGATGGGGCCCAAGACTACTACAGGTGTGTGTGGGATGGCATGGGGTGGTCCCTAGGACACCCAGAGCAAGCTGGGCAGAGGCCACTGGCTGGGGTGGTAGGGCTGACAGTGCGCCTGCTGACACCCTGTCAGCGACTATGCTTATCTGCGTGAGCACTTCCGGGAGAAGCACTTCTTGTGCGAGGAGGGCCGCTGCAGTACCGAGCAGTTCACCCATGCCTTCCGCACCGAGATTGACCTTAAGGCCCACAAGACAGCCTGTCACAGTCGGAGCCGTGCTGAGGCCCGCCAGAACCGCCAGATCGACCTGCAGTTTAGCTACACACCACGACACTCACGCCGGAATGAAGGTAAGCAGGGGCTCCCCTCTGCCAAATGGGCTCCCAAGGGCTCCAGCCTGGTGCTCCCAAGTCCTGATTCGGCACTTCATGTGTCAGTGGGGACAAGGGACACTTGTTGAACCTGCTTCTCTGAGCATACTGTGACTGCAGGGAGCTCTTTTTCCTGGCCAATTTCCTCAGCATCTAGGGTCCCTGGGACTCTCCCTGGGTTGGAAGATTTTTGAGCACCTGCTGTGTGTGGGTCCTGTCTTGTGCAACTGGCAGGCCCAGACCCCTCTCCAAGCCCACTTCTTGCTCTGACCTGGTACCCAGGCCGTAGAAGCCTGGGGCTGGTGTGGACCCCTCTATATGTATGAGCCTGTCTCTTGGACTCATGTGCTGTAGGGACAGGGCAGCCTCTGCTCTATAAGCCAGAGCACTAGCGTTCAGCCTGGCCTGGGCCCGTGACAGGCTGTGTGCTGGCCACAGGGATCGTCAGTGGCGAGGACTATGAGGAGGTGGACAGGTATAACCGTCAAGGCCGAGCAGGCCGGGCCAGTGGCCGTGGAGCCCAGCAGAGTCGCCGAGGAAGCTGGAGGTACAAGAGGTGGGAGGATTTGCATGCTGCCGTCATTCTTCTGGTACCACAGCTGCGATGGCAGCGGCCCACAGCCAGGCTAGGAACAGGCACGGGGGTCTGGGGACTCTGGCCTTCTGGCATCTGATGTCCTGGACGTGGCAGTAGGGTCTCCTCAGTGTCTTCAGCGAGCAAGAATTCCCCCTTCTTTCCTCTAATTTCAGCCAGACACACCAGGACCTGCAGGTTGGGGTGGGTGAGAGGGGCCTGCATCACTTGGAGGTTCAGTGTAGCTGTGCCATAAGACACCAGTGCTACAGGCACATGCTCAGGCTGGAGGCTGCCCCCAATGCCTGGCAGGATCCAGGTACCTGGGGACCCCAGATGCTAATCCAGAGCACTGAGCCCAGGTGCTGCCTGTCTCCACAGCCTAAGGTTGGTGGGAGGGCTTCTGCTGCTCCACAGCTCCTTCTTGTGGCCAGTGAGGGTGGACCAGCACTGACCAGCTGGCCTTAGGCCTAGCTCCTGGCACCTCCTGGTGTCCAGTCTTCCTAGGAACAAGGCCCCTCCCCAATCCCTGCCCTGCACACCACTGTAGTCCAGGGCCTTGCCCAGTCTAAAGGCCGCCCCATATCAGGGAAGAAGAGGATCGAGAAGTGGCAGCTGCCATCCGGGCCTCGGTGGCCACGCAGCACCAGCAGGAGACGCACAGGAGCGAGGACCGGGAAGAGGGCAGCAGGCTCAAGAAAGAGGAGGCAGGGATATGGGGAGCTGAGGAGCCTCGGGGGCCCCGGCGCCTGCTCCGGACTCAGGGTGAAGGCCCAGGTGAGCTGGCCCTGCCTGCAGGTAGCTCTGGGAGCCGCCTGGGAGGTTCCTTGGTCACCCCAGAGGGCCTGCTCCTGCTCATGCCCCTTCGATGTTGACCAACCTGACATAGTGCTCTTTTGTGTCTTGAAGGCCCCAAAGAAGCTTCAACAAACGGTCCTGTAAGCCAAGAGGCCTTCCCAGCCACAAACCCAGCTGCAGGGGCCACACTTCTGAGGTACACATGTACATGAACTGGGGCAAAAGTGCAGAGATTGTATGGAGGGTGGGTGCAGGGCAGTCCAGGGCCTGGCAGGCCACTGACCCCTCTCCCCTCCCTGGACTCAGCACCCTCCCGCCCCCCACTTCGAAGCTCAAGGATGAAGATTTCCCCAGTCTCTGCACCTCTACTTCCTCCTCCTGCTCCACGGCAGCAGCCCTGGGCCCTGTGGGGCTGGCACTGGTATACCCAGTTCCCACCAGGGGCAGGAGCACCTTCCAGGAGGATGACTTCCCTGCCCTGGTGTCCTCCACCTCTAAGCCCAGCACAGCCCCCACCAGCCTCATCTCTGCCTGGAATAGCAGCAGCAGCAGCAAGAAGGTGGTGCAACCCACCCCAGGGGCCCAGGCTGCTGGTGGGGGCAGTCAGCCCCCCAGGAAGGCTGGGAAGGGGGGTAAGGGCAGCAAGAAGGGTGGGCCACCCACCACGGAGGAGGAGGAAGAGGAGGATAGCCACACTGGCCTCACCACCCAGGAGCTGCGGAGTGTGCCCACAACGGTCGCTGTCTCCTCCCTGCTGGCATTGGCCTCCACCCAGACCTTCACCAAAGTTGGCAAGAAGAAGAAGGTGGGCTCCGAGAAGCTGGGTGCCACATCACCCCTGCCACTGCCACTACCCCCTGAAAAAGTTGGGCCCCCTGGGGCTGAGCAGGCCCATCTGGCTCCCACTGGCAGAGCTGAGGGGCCAGTCACTGTCATCGTCAATGGACACACAGAGGGGCCGGCCCCTGCTCGGAGTGTCCCCAAGGAACCCCCTGGGCTCCCGCGGCCGCTGGGGCCCCTCCCCTGCCCCACACCCCAGGAAGACTTCCCAGCACTCGGCGGCCCCTGCCCACCCAGGATGCCCCCTCCCCCAGGTAGGTGCACCTGGCTCAGGCCTGCTTTTGAATGTCTGGGAAGGGGTCAGGGTAGTAGAGTCAGTCTTGAGCCCCTCGGGGCCCGAGGTTATGTTGTATAGGCAGACACAGGACTGCAGGTGGGGAGAGGTGAGCCTGTGCAGTGGTTTCCAGCTGCCTTAGAAGTATAGTGGAAGTTGCCCTGGCCGGTTTGGCTCAGCGATTAGAGTGTCAGCCTGCGGTCCAGAGAGACCCAGGTTCGGTTCCCGCTAAGGGCACAAACCTCAGTTGCAGTTTGTCCCCGGCCCTGGTTGGTCGTGCGGGTGGCAGCCACTCGATGTGTCCCTTTCATGTCAATGTTTGTCTTCCTCTCTCTCCCTCCTACTCTATCTGAACAAAAAATGGAAAAAAAAGTCCTCGGGTGAGGATAAAAAAGAAAGAAGTATAGTGGAAGTCTAGATGTAGATGCTACCATCTGTGAACAGCATGACCTTGTTTACTACTTAATCTCTCTGTGCCCCTTTCCTCCATGTAAAACCGGGCAATCCTAGCACCCTTTCAAGACGGGCAAATGAGTTAACTTAGGTCAGCATTTGCCACAAGGGAGTGCACCATGTGTGCTGGCTCTAGGCATCATCAGGCTTTGAGCGTGTTCTTCAGGGGAGGTGTGGTCTCTGGATGGAAGCTTGACCTGGGTGAGCTGGGAAGCCTATGGAATGTGAGGGATGAGGCCTGGCCAGTGAGGGTCATTATCTGGGTCTTGGTGTGCCACCCCACAGGCTTCAGCACTGTGGTGCTCCTGAAGGGCACTCCGCCCCCACCTCCGCCAGGTCTGGTGCCCCCAATCAGCAAGCCGCCCCCTGGCTTCTCCGGCCTGCCTAGCCCCCACCCAGCTTGTGTCCCCAGCACTACCACCACCACAAAAGCGTAAGTGTGGCGGGTTGCCCAGCCTTGTGCCACTGGGGGCCAGGATAGAGTACCTTCACCTTGGGCCACCCCAAAAACTGAAGCCTCCATCTCCCGACTCCCAGACCCAGGCTGACACCAGTGCCCCGGGCCTACCTGGTCCCTGAGAACTTCCGGGAGAGGAACCTACAGCTCATCCAGTCCATCAAGGACTTCCTGCAGAGTGATGAAACCCGCTTCAGCGAGTTCAAGAGTCACTCGGGGGAGTTTAGACAGGTCAGGCTGGCGGGGGAGGCAGAGGGGGTGGGGATGCAGCCTGCCACCTGGGGCCCAGGCCTGAGCCAGGGGTGACTGGATCTGGCTCTGGGTGGCAGGGCATGATCTCCGCAGCCCAGTATTATAAAAGCTGCCGAGACCTGCTTGGGGAGAACTTCCAGAAGATATTCAATGAGCTGCTGGTGCTCCTGCCTGACACAGCCAAGCAACAGGAGCTTCTGTCTGCACACACGGACTTCCGAGGCCAAGAGAGGCTTCCCAGCACCAAGTCAAAGAAGAACAAGAGGAGTGCATGGCAGGCCAGCACCCAGCAGGCGGGCCTGGACTGCTGTGTGTGCCCTACCTGCCAGCAGGTACTTGCAAATGGTGACGTCAGCAGCCACCAGGCTCTGCACACTGCCCAGGATGATGACTTCCCCTCCCTGCAAGCTGTTGCCAGGACCCTCACATAGCTTCCGCCATGTGGGCAGGAGCTGGCCACACCTGTGAGCCTCCTTTGTCCCTCTTCCTCCTCCTCCTGGGTTGCCAGGCAGCCAGGTAAGGCCCTGGTGAGGCCGTCTGCTCAGGCCCTTTGCTTGATCGGCCCACCAGGAGTCACAAGGACAGCCCACTTAACCATGTCAGCACAGTTAGGCAGGAGTCCATCTGGTTTCCTCCTGGGAACTGGGCAGATACCCCTGCCTAGTGGTGGGCCAGTCTTGGTTTGTATCTAATGATTTTGGAAGCTGCCACAGGAGGGAAGGGCTGGGCTGCCGGGACTTGTCCATGCTGTCAGAGCTAGTGGCCACAGCAGCCCAATCTGGGACCTCTAGAGCCTGAGGGCTGCAGCACCATGGCCCCCAAGCCTGAAGCTGTGGGTCCACTGGTGCGCTGGAGTAAGGTATTGAGTGTGTTGTGTAAACAGTTGGCTGTTTCATGATTCAAGAATATTCAGGATTAAAAGCAGACACAAAATTGTGCTACTTGAAGTTAAATCTTTCTACGAGACAAGCTGAATCTGGGCTCTCAGATTGCCTCTGACCTTTTATAAAAGTTTATCTTCAAATAAATTTATTTTGCAATAATGCACATAGCTGGCATTTTGAGCTTCTCTGACTTCTGAGGTCACTCAGTAGCAAGGGGAATTCTGGAATTTTTACTTGTTATAGCTCAGGTGGTCAGCCAGTAGAAGGTCCCCAGGGGAGAAATGGACAGCTGGGCTTTCCTCACAGTAAGCAGAAGCCACCCAAGGGGCCCCAATCCTGGAGGTCTAGCACTACCCAAGCCTTCCAGGAATAGACACAGCCATGCTTGACCTACACTTTGTACCCAGTAAAACTATACTTCCAGAACATGAGAGGCATACAGGCACGGGTTTACATCCAAGGTGGGTGAAAGAATTACTAAAGATGAACTTCAACAAGAACAATTTAGAAACAGTGGGAGAGGGGGCACATATGAATTACTATAAGAAAAATAACTCATGATCTGAAATTTTGATAAATCTTTTTTAGTATGTTTTTATTGATTTTTTTTTTTTTAGAGAGAGAGGAAGGGAATGAGAGAGAAACATCAATCAGCTACCTCTTATATGCCCCCTACTGGGAATCGAGCCCACAACCCAAGCATGTGCCCTGACGGGGAATCAAAGTGAGACCTCAGAGTCCATGGGGCAATGCTCAATCCACTAAGCCACACCAGCCAGGCTGTGATCTGGTATTTTGAAAGGGGACTAGACACAACTGAAATCTCCCCTTTCTGCCCCAAACATATAAATAGGAAAAACTTCTAAACATATAACTACATCCAAATAAGGCAAAGGAAACATCCTTAGGGGAGAGGAAGTGGAAATGTCTTTCTAAAAGAAGCAAAATGGTGAACCCACAGTGATGAAGGCTAAAGTCAGTGGCCTGCAGAGGGGCCAGGCCAGAGCCACATGGCTGCATTGCCACTGCCAGCCTGAAGCTGAGGACTTGGATGGTATTGCTTGCCTGCTGGTGGCTAGAACTGGAGCAGTGTCCTTAGGTGATGGCCATGCTCAGCACCCCCTAGGAGAGAAGAACCTCCACTCCCTGTCACCATCCATTAGGCAGTGCATCAGAGGCCACCTGCATTTCCCACCACACACAAGTGCCTCCTAGCTGATGCCCTGCTTGCAGAACTGAGTACAACCAACCTCACAGAAGAGCAATCTGGAAACTGATATAACATTAATGGTACTAAAAATACCTGTTCTTAAGTAAAATCTGTAATACTAGGTGACACTTTAGTTCTGGCTGTGTGACAAGCACTGCTTTGAGCTCTTAACACGTGTTAACAAGTTTACACATGTAGTCACCCCACCCTATGTGACAGGATCTAATATCCTTTTATAGAAGGGGAATCTGAGGCACAGACAAGAGACTTGCCCAAGATGACCAAGCTTGATTGTGGCCAAGCCAGCATTCCAGCTCCAGAGATGGTTCTTAACTGCTTTGCTTAATCAGGAGGTTACCAACCAATTAGAAATCTTAGAAATGAAAAACTGACATAAAAAGTTTGGTTCAAAAGTAAGCCATGCCCGGCCAGTGCTGCTCAGTGGTTGAGCATCAACCTATGTACTAAGAGGTTGCTGGTTCAATTCCCGGCCACGGCACATGCCCAGGTTGTGGGCCTAATCCCCAGTGGGGGGCATGCAGGAGGCAGCCAATTGATGCTCTCCTCCTCGATGTTTCTATCTGTGTCTCCCTTGCCCTTCCTCTCTAAAATCAATAAAGAAAAGAAAAGAAAAAGTAAACTAGACCAAGCTGGGGAAATCTCCAAAGGGCAGTTTGGTCATGCAATATGGCCCTGGAAGCTGCATGATACATCTGATGGGTGTCCCAGGAGCAGAAAGTGGTGAGAAAATAACATGTGGAGAAATAATGACCACTTTACCCAAGCACTGAAGAAAGAAAAATACAAACCAGCACTATGGATGATTTTTAAAGCCACATCTAGACCTACTTAGAAAAAAATTATTACCAAAATGACATAACCTATTGAGGAATGCAAATTGTTATCACTGCTCTCATCAGCAGTATAAGAACCTAAAGAAGAGTAGAAATATATTTTTTTTAATTAAAAAAAATGTTTTTATTGATTTTTAGAGAGAGAGAAGGAGAGAGAGAAACATTGATGAGAGAACATAAATTGGCCTCCCCTTACACATCCCCCACTGGGGATTGAGCCCAAAACCTGGGCATGTGCCCTGACCAGGAATCAAACCAGTAGCATCTTAGTACATAGGTTGATGCTCAACCACTGAGCAACACTGGCTGGGCTAGAGAAATAGCTTTAAAGTTCTGAGGAAAATGACAACATTTATATGCCCAGTAAAACTATCCTTCAAGAACATGGGAGTAATATAAAGACTCCAATTTTACATCTGTTGACTGATGAAAGAACTACTAAAGATACACTCCCACAAGAAATATCTAGTACTCCTGCTATTATAAAAGTGGTAAAAGAGACAGGATTTCCCCCACCATTTCAGAGAGCCTGCTCTGAGCAATCCAGTTCCAGACCAGTGTGATGTGTAGTGAGGGCTGATGGACCTGGAACCCCCAGAACATGGAGGTCTGCCTGGCCTCCACTTCTCTGCACCTTCCTAGATTCTGGGCCCAGGTGCCCTTCAGAGCCCAGCCTCTGCCACCGGGAGGGGAAAGGGTAGGAATAAGTCTTAGAGTGTCTGGGCCACAGTAAACTCATTTACAGTCTTTATTGTAAAGAAGTTACAGTTAGAACATGGGACACTGAAAATACACAATCACGGATTGTTCTTTCAGAGGAGGGAGGAAGAGATCCATATATACAAAAATTGTAAACATGTTCACTTAAATATCCACACATAATTTGATCTATACTACAATGTACAGGGTTGTCAATCAACCGCAACTCCAGAGGCATCTGTCTGTAAGAATGAAATGTGGCAACCTCATCTGGTATAATGAAAAGCCAGCTTCAAGCAATGCATGAGTAGTCAGCTATGCAGAGGGACCCCAACCTTGAACTGGGCCTTAAAATGGGGTGTCGGGTGGGGAGCTGAGGACAGGTCTGGGAAACCAAGGTAAAGGGGTTTGCATGGAATGGCTGTCTCCAGGGCACGATGAACATTTGGAGCCTCTGTCCTTGCAAGGGGCTTGCCAGGCACGAAGGTGTCGCAAGCCTCCCTTGGGTAAGTTTTTACTGAAGGACTGGGAGAAGGCTGGTGCCCAGGCCTATAGCCATGTTGTGCCTTCCTGGCCAGAACTCCCCACACCCAGGCAGAGTCCTGGGCCAAGGCATGGAGGGGCTGGAGTAGGGGCCACAGAGAGAGGGGCTTCTTTTGAGAAACTACCAGATGAAACTTGAAAACTTGACCACAATCACAACATCGACACGGCCAGGCTACTCTAGCGAGCAGGTAGGAGGAAATGGAGGGAGGCTCTAGACAGAGCATGTGGTCCCACAGGGTGAACCAACATGACAGGAACAAGGACTGTCACTACCCACAGGGACATTGGATGGGGAACAGTGGCCATGCTCCCTGGGTCATGGCATGGGGGTGAGGGCAGTATTTCTGCCCCTAGTCTGAGGCAGGTCCTGCAACCTGGCTATGGAGGGCAGCTGGATCCCTGATGCCAGAGTGGACAGGTAAGCCCTGGGCTGGCTGCCTCATGAAGGGAATGGTCCTCTGCCCAAGCTGACCCACTGAGGCCTGGAGGACACACGTCCAGGGCTGTGCTGTCCCCTCCTCAAGACCTCAGGCCTGGGGCTGGGGATTAAAGGTACTTGAAGGATTTGGGGGTACAGTGCAGGCACCCTGAGGGCCACCCTCTCTTGGCCCCAGATGGCCCACAGTGGCCACTCCTCCATCCCTGGAGTTGGGCCAGGAGGACTTGAGGGAGATCCCAGGGGGCCCTGGGCCCTGCATTGGTGGGGCAGTCTTCCAGCCCTGGTCTGGGCCTGCCAGCCACTAGTAGGCGGGTACCTGGTACCCTTTGGGGCTGGTGTCCAGGGTCTCGGTGAAGGGCGGGCTCTGGTAGGTCTCCGTGCCCTCTACACCGCTGCCCACTGGGTAGCCTGGGTAATCTTGGCCCGCCCCGGTGCCCAGCTGTTCGGTGGCAAAGAGCGACATGTCGGTGCCTAGACGGAACCGCTGCAGGGCCTTCACGGTGAGCGCCACCTGAAGAGGAGCCCGGCGTCAGCTAGAGCGGACGCCGGCCCGGCCCGGCCCGGCCCGGCCCGGCCCTCACCGCCCGCAGGCCGCACTCACCCAGCTGAGGATGGAGAAGAAGCTGAAGGCAATGGCGGCCCGCGCTGCGTCTCCCGCCTGCGTGGTGGCTGGCCCGGGCGGCGTGCGCTGCCACTGGTTGGTAAGGAAGCAGAAGCCCACGAACCACAAGAAGGACCAAAGTCCTGCAGGTGGGTGGGCGGTTGGCTTAGGAGCGCTACACCGTGGGGAGGGTTCCCCTGAACCACTCCGGGAACCAGCCTCGGGACGCAGGAGGCCCCGCCCAAACCTGTTCGCCTCCCCTTCCCCTCAGAATCTCGACGCCCGCCGGGGGCCCCGCCCCCTCAGGAGCCCGCTCGCCCCTCCGGCGCCAGCCTCTCGGCCCGGCCACGCCCACCTGAGAAGCCCAGGTCCAGCAGCACCGCGCGACGGCGGTCGCGGACGCTGCTGATCTGCTGGAAGCGCACGTCGAGCAGCAGGAAGGCGGCGCAGGCAAGGAAGGCCCCGAGGCCCAGCGTGACGCCGAAGCGACAGGCACCTGCGTTCCCGTTGAAGACGCAGCGCAGCTCTGGACCACTGTCGGAGTTCACGTAGCCCTCGTTGACGATGGGCCCGAAGACGGCGATGGAGAATACCTGCGGGCGGCAGGTGGTGCTCAGGACCTGGCGGTGGCGCCCCTCCCTGCCGAAGACGGTCTCCGAGGCCCACCGCGCGGCCACGACCTTGGTTCTGTCCCCGCGTTCCCTTGCTGCACAGGGCCCGTCTCTGTGTGAGGGTCTTCAGGCACATTTCCCTTAATACTTCTCTCAAGTATTTAGTAATTATGGACATGTACCATTTAGTGAGCATCTCCTATGCCCAGGCACTGTGCTTAAAACTGAGACTTTATATGTGTTCGCTCATAGAATCCTTCCAGAAAACCACGAAGGTGCCATTCATTATTCTTACACCCTTTACAGATGAGAAAATTAAGGCTCCAACAGGTGAAGTGATTGTCTGAGGTCTCACTGATGATAAGGGCAGGGGCTGACATTCGAGCTGGGTCTTCGGCACTGCGTGGAGCCCATAGTGTCTCCTCAGGGTCCACTCGAGAGTGTGGGAACAGGAGCCTTCACCTGGACTGGTGGTCCGGCGGTGCTGGGGGAGGTAGGTGTGGAGCCAGGAGAGAGGCCAGGGTGTAGGGTACAACAGGGGGGTACAGACAGCTGCACAGAACTGTGGGCGTGGAACCCGCCCTCAGCATTTAGAAGCTGTGTGGCCCTGCTTCTCAGCATGTCATATGTAGTAACAGGCTCAGCTCATGGGGGGTTGGGGACAGAAAAATAATGCCCATCAAGCGTCCTACACTTGGTGGGCACTCAAAGGATGACAACCCCATGTGACTATACCTGTTTGGGCTCTGAGGCGAGAGGATTGACCTCGGGGGTTCAAACATCAGTACCCTGTTCCCACAAGGGCTAGAAGTCAAGTAAGAGGTGGACCACGGTCATTTTATTTTTAAATCCTAGACCACTATCCTTTTAAGCCAGATACTGCTCTTTCAGCTTTGAGTAGGCCTATGCTTCTAAAAAAAAAAGACCTCCAGTTTCCATTTCATTTCTCTCCTTTTTCACCCCAGCTCCTAGAGATCTAGTTAAGAGGGAAATCAAGGTACAGGATTTGGACTCACTCCCCAGAGTGGTCCAGAAGTGGAACCAGGGCTGGGTCCTGAAGTTAGGGTTCCTACATCCTGGTCTGGTCAGAGTCACTTCACCCAGAGGGTGGAGGCCCCCTGCCCCACACTGGGCACCGCCCTACTCAAGACCAGCCAGTAGGTGCAGCTACCACCATCCATTACTTGCTGGACAAAACCCAGAACTTGGTACTTCACCTCCCATCTCTCCTACCTGGAGGAGTGGGAAGGAGGAGCAGGCCACCCGACCTAGGAATATGCCCCAGTAAGCTAGGCTGCCCCTAAAAGCTGCCCCTTCCACACCACCGCCAGTCAGCCCTCACAAAACAGAGCTGCCCCACCCAGAAGGATCCCTGAGCACCGCCCGCCTCCCCACAACCCGCGAACTGGGGGACTCGGGAAGGGCCAGTTCCCTTCGAAGGAGAATGCTGGAGAAGCAAGGGGAGGCTCTGCCTGATCCTCTCGGCTCCCGTAGCCCCCTCCTCCTGCTGAGGCTGAGTGCCCGAGCCCCTCCGCAAATCTCGTCCCCACCCCTGTGCCTGCTTCCAGGTCACGAGAACAGGGAAAACGGAGCGAGGGCTAAGGAAAGGGGCCCTGAGACTTAAGAGGGAATTGGAGGGGGGACGGCGGGCGGTGACCTCTCAAGGTCCCCAGGCTGTCACCGCCAGCCCCTCCCCCGCCCGCAGGTGGGCGCGCCCAGCCAGGTGACGTCACCCTAACCTGCTGCAGTGGGGAGAGAGGACGGCGAGGAACTGAAGGGGGATGAGGGGCAAGGGGTAAGGACGAGGGATGCTAGGGACGGTGGGATCAGGTACCAGGACAGTGGCTACTCACCCAGGACACGACCCGCAGCAGGGTCTGGGGCCGCCGCGCGAAGCTCACGGGGTCCAGGGCGGCCCCTGCGCGCCCCGCGCCGAACGAAGCTCCTTCCATGGCCGGCCCCAGCGGGCCGCGCAGCCCTGGCGATCTCTGTTGTCTATACGGCCCCGCCCGAGACAGCCTGGGGCTGCTGCGGAAGCTGCTGGAGCTGCCGCTGCCTCTGCTGCCTCCCTCCCGGGAGCGCGCGCTGGCCACGGCAGGGGCGCGCGGGGCGGGGCCGAGCCCGCACTACCCCCTCACTGGTCCACGCACCGGGCTGGAGCCCTCGGGTCCCTCTGACCCGCCTTCCTTTCACCCCCAACCCTCAGCTGCATGACTCGGATCCGGGATGGACTTGCCAGATGACGATCACGGAGCAGGCACGGGGCTGGGGCCCTCACCGCCCCTCACAAGAAGTCAGCAGTGCAGGCAGACACTGGGCTCCGCCTTTGCTATAGCCAGGAGGATGGACAGAGGGGACTTGACCTCACTCCTCTGGGCAGGGCCCTTTCATGAATGTGTAATCGGGGCCCGATGACTCCAGTGTCTTCCCCCCTACCTCCAGGAAACAGAAACACAGCTCCCTGGCCCTGGTCCCCTGTAGATCAGAGATCAGTCACTGGGGCCTTTCCCCTCATGACCCCCACTCCTGCACGCCTTCTTCAGAGGGTTCTACCCTCCCTGACAGGGAGAGAGAATGGCCTCTGCCCCCAGGGGCACTTGCCCAGGTGGGCAAAGCCCAAAAGCCAGTATAGGTGGGAGTTGAGGCATTTCTGTTCCTTTCTGTGGTGGCCAGGTGTTATTCCAAGGGTGCTCTGAGCCTGCCACACTCCTGGGTCTCCTGGGTCTCCTGGACTGATTTGTGACTGACATTTTTAGTTTGGGGCCAAGGAATGGGGAGAAGCATCAGAGATGCGAGTCTGGCTGAATTGGGGCTTACCAGCCCCATATGACTGCTGGGTCTTTTCCACAGATCCTCTAGCTCCCAGTTAGACAGTGTCCCTTCCTTTAGGTTCCTTTCAGCCCAGCCCAGCCCAGCAGGGGCCTGGGTAACTCCTATGTTTCTATCTAGGGCATTAGTAAGACAAGTCTGCATTTTTTGAGTATTTATAGTGTTAAATATTTCACAATGACCTGTAGGGGTAGGAACTATTATCACCCCCATTTCTCAGGTGGTAAATAGGCCAGTTGAGTTACTGGATCACAGAAAGCGAAGACTAGGACTCAAATCCAGATCCCTGCCATGGCATCTGTGTGGACAGAGTGTGGTGCATAGACCAGCTAGTCCCCTGGGGAACCCATGCCAGGGCAGGTGCGGCCAGAGGTGCTACCCATCAGTCTTCTGTCAAGTGCATTCCACTGTGCATCAGTCCTACCACCTCTCATCTGTTAGCAACTGTTCCCAGTCTTGGTCTCTTACGTCATCCATTTGTCCCTTTTCTTAATCATTGGCATCAGCACCCAAACAGCTACACTTTCTTCTGTCTTAACAAACATCACCTTTTTTTTTTTATCCTCACCAGAGGACATTTTTCCATTTTTTGTTCAGATAGAGTGGGAGGGAGAGAGAGAGAGAGAGAAACATCGACATGAAAGGGACACATTGCATGGCTGCCACCCGCATGACCCAACCAGGACTGGGACAAACTGCAACCGAGGTACATGCCCTTAGCGGGAACCAAACCTGGGTTTCTCTGGACCACAGGCCGACACTCTAACCACTGAGCCAAACTGACCAGGGCCAAACATCAACTCTTGATCCCATTTTCACTCCAGCTGTCCCATATCACTGCTTCCTTTAGTTCCAGGGGGCAATTCAGACACTGATGTCCCCATCCTACTGGAAAGGCTTTTAGATGTCACCTCCTCTTCAAGTTCCGATTACTTCATAGGCCCTTCCTTGTCATCCCTTTCAGGTTCCCTCCTCTTGCCCAACCTGTGACCTTCAAGCCTTAAGGGGCTGCAGAACATGATCATGGTTCTTTTTTCTATTGGACTATGTGCTGACAGCTCCAGCCACAACCTTCCCTTGAACTAGAATCCCACTTGTTTTAGTCTGGTCGCTCTTTAAGAGTTTTAGCCCTGCCCTGGCCAGTTTGGCTCAGCGGTTAGAGCGTCGGCCTGCGGTCCAGAGAGACCCGGGTTTGGTTCCCGCTAAGGGCATGTACCTCAGTTGCAGTTTGTCCCCGGTCCTGGTTGGTCGTGTGGGTGGCAGCCACTCGATGTGTCCCTTTTGCATCGATGTTTCTCTCTCTCTCTGTTCCTCTTCTCCCTCCCACTCTACCTGAACAAAAAATGGAAAAATGTCCTCGGGTGAGGATAAAAAAAAAAAGTTTTAGCCCTGGCCAGTGTGGCTTAGTTGGTTAGGCATCGTCCCAGTGCACCAAAAGGTCGCTGGTTCGATCCTGGGCAGGGTACATACTCAGGTGTCAAGGTTCCGTTCTAGTTCCCTGGGTCGGGGTATGTACAAGAGGTAACCAATAGGTATTTTTCTCTCTCTCTTCCTCTCTAAAAAATCAGTAAACACCTATTTTTCAAAAAAGTTTTATTGGTGGGTAAAACTTCAGGGAAGCTAGAGATAGGGAATAAGGCAAGTAAAGCGGGGGGAGAGCAAATATAGGTGGTATGTTCTTGAACGGACCACAGTGGCTCACATGCTATTCAGGAAAGGCCAGAGAGATCTGTGCTGGGGACAGTCCATCTAGGGGAGGAAAGAAGAGCAACCTCTCTGCTGGCTGCTCCCCACCTATTACTTTACCTCACCTGCCCCTTTGAGATAGCACATGGTGGAAGCCAGCATCCTTGTGAGAACAAATCAGGTGAAGGTGCTGAGGGGGCTGTGGCAAAGGCTGGCCCTTTGCCTAGGGAGAGGCTGAAACACAGTGGGGATAGAGGTGACCGGAGCTTTAGGACCACAGGGATGGGCATACTGTTGCTGGGCCATTTCAACTGGGAGCCAAGGCATGGGAGTAGGTGTGTGGCTGAGCGGATCAGAAAGGCTCAAAAGCTGAATCCAGGTCACCCCTAAACCTGCTCTACTCACAGCTTTCTCCATCTCACTGATAGAGTAACTCAATCCTTTCAGGTTTTTGAGCCAGAACCCCAGTCACCTTTGGCTCTTCCTCTTGACTGTACCTTCAGAATATATCCCACATCTTCTCCCATTCTTCCTGGGGCCAGCTTCCCCCTCAGCTGCCACATGGGTGCCTGCCTCATCCCAGCTCAGAGGAATCTTTCAAAAGTTACATCTCACCATTCCTCGGTTCCGAATCATCCAAGACCTTCCTGTCACAGAAGATAGGAGTTGAAACTATGTACTTGCTGGAAGCTTGAAGACTTCATGCTGACTCTCTGTCACCTCTCTGACCTTCCCTGAGCTCCAGGAACTCAAGCCTCCTTGCTATTCCTGGAATATCCTGGCCCACTCTTGGCTTGGGACCTCTCTTTCCTCCTAAGGAGCCAGAACCTGGACAGGAGGAAGCAGCTGACCACAGAGGAGGGCAGGCTGTCCATCACTGCAGGTCCCAACACAAACGCATTGATGCCAGGTTCTCAGTCACTTCCTTAGCATTTTATTTTTGTTTCAAGCTCCAAGGAAGCTGATCCCAGGAAGCCTCTGATGAGCTTGGTACAGCTGTGAAAGGCCAAGTGCTGGACAGAAAATGGGCTGCAGGGTTAGGCAAGAACCACGCCTGCGCTTTCCCTCCCTGTAGGGACTGAGCAGGGTGGAAAGCTTAGTCCCTAGACCTCTTTCTTCAAGTGCAAATAGCACACAGCCCACAGACTTTGAGGCTGCAAGTCACTGTGGATGTCTCTAGCTACACAGGGGGGAGACAATGGCCTGGTCTTGAGAGCTCCATGGGATAGAGGAGCTCAGCCAAGCCAAGCCTATCACATTCCTGTGTGGGGAATTGGGCACCAGGGCGTGGGGTGGGCAGGAGGCTGCATTCTGAAAAAAGGGATAGCCTAGGCTATTTCTACTCCTTCACCTGCAGTCTCACAGGAACTTGGCTGAGGAGGAGGCCATTGGGGTGACTGCAGCAGGTACCTCCACTTCAACTCCAAACCTGAGAAGGAAAGGGCTCCATGGGCAGTGGCTGGGGAACACCCACTGAAACACAACAGGCTCTGGCTCTGCCACACTTTAATGAGTGCCCTGCCCCTCTCTGGCCAGGCAGGCAGCCCATGGGCTCTGGCTGGCTGCCCCCTAGTCGCAGGAGCCATCCTTCCAGCCGTCACGCCAGCGCTCGTCCACTTTAGAGCAGTCGAAGTCCGGCTTGCCTAGCTTGCGGTTCACCTCATTGTGCAGGTGGCACAACCACTGGGTTAAACATGCCCGTGTGCGTGTGTCTGGCTGGTTCCTACATATCCTGTGGGGGGGGGAGCACATGGAAAATGAGGGCAGGCATGGTCCCACTGCCCCTGCCTGCTCAATCCAGGGAGAGATGGGATGCTGCTGTAAGCTACACCCAGGTGTATCCTCATGTTCTTAGAGACAGTAATTCCCAGAACAGGGCTGATCCTGTAGGGTCCAGGCATGGTGGGCTCCTAGGCCCGCTCAAAACCTCACTTGGGGAGCTTGATAAACTCTGACAAGAGCCTAGGGCAAGACATTAACACAGACCAGGCAACTTTACAATCTCATAACAATCACTGAAGCCTCACCCCAGCTTCCCTGGCCCCAAGCAATGTGTGGAAAGGGTGGGGCCTGCACAAAGGCATAACTAAAAATCAGACTTGTTTCTTAGCGATGGGCCCCGGGTGCCTCAGTTCAGCAAGAGACCTCATTCTAACTGCCCACTCTTCAAATAGCAAGGGCTGCCATGACCCCTACATCCAGCCCAGAAATGCCTAACGACAGCTTGTAGGCTATCTAATGAGAAAAAGGTGGCTCTTGTAAGCAAAAGCAGCGAATTCTCAAGATCTTGAAACCAGCAGTCCTGCTCCAGAAGTCAGGCAAAATAGAGTCCTCCTTAACCTGCCAGATCCTCCATCAGCACTAAGCAAGGGATCTCTCCAGGGAAGCCCTCCCCAGGGGCCTGTGGCCACGGAACAGCCTGTAGCAGCCCCAGGCTGCTTGGCCTTTGAGTAGAGAGAGATGGCTCAGATGATCCAATCCCCACTCTGTTGGTGATCCCTGCTCTTGGCAACACCTCTGCCATTTCTCTAGGCTCTCCTTTATGACATCAGTCAGGGGCTCCAGGCCTAGGCTCCAGGGGTGTTGCTGCCTGCAGACGGTACAGAATAACTTACCTCTTTTTTATGTCTTCTGCACACTCCTCACAGGGGTAAAACTTGGAAAATAAATGTATGAGTTGGGCCATGTCTTGCTGCTGTTCTGGGGTGGGCAGGTCAGGGTAGTAGGCAGCCAGGGTGTGGAGGACAGACCAGCTGTGGTGGCCCAGTTCCTCACGATCCGGTGGACAATCTTCCCTAAACTTGCTGTCACGCTGCGGAAGGAGGCCGACCATGAGTCAGTTCGGTGTCCCCCTACCAAAAACCTGAGAAGTTCCCCTTTTCCCCTCCCCAGCCTGAGGCCCACTGACTTCAGACAATAGTCCTGCTGCAGATCTGGCCCACGTGAGGCTAAAAGCCTAAAGGCCCGGCCTACCTTGGGGGAAAGGTTCAGGAACAGCCAACCCTGGGGGGCATAAGTCTGTCAGGCATAGGACCTGTGGGACCGCTCGGCCTGGGCGTCGGGAGGTCTGCCCCGGGCGCCTTAGAATAAGGTGTGTGTGGGGGGGGGGGACAGGGAGGGGGAGTAGTGTTCAGGCCGGTGCTAGGGGTGGGCAAGTCTCGCGAGCCTCGTCGGAGAGGTGGCGCCCTCTGCACCTTCTGCTGCGTCCGCATCCATGACTTGAAGTCCACGCAGGCACGGCAGTGCCGTCTCCGGGAGGTGTCCTCAGCGACCTGAGAGTCGGGGGTCGGCGCCAGGGTTGGAGTCGGGGCCAAGGCGGCGGCGGCATCTCTCCGTCCCGCTCCCCGGCCACGCGCATCCGTCACCAGGTCCTCCATTGCTTCGGAGCGCGCGCCGCCGGGCAAGAAGGAGAAGAGGTTCCCGCCACCGAAGCGCCCCCGTTCGCTGGGCGCCGCCATGTTGCCCGCGCAATGCCTGCCGGGCCAGCCCGGCCTCCAGGACGGCCTTCAAATCGGCCTCCAGGCCAGCGCGCACACCGCCGCCCGGGCGCGGCCACGGGAGCCCAGCGTGCGCACCTTGACCTTCGGTGCGGAGGCCGGGCCTGAGCTGGGGTTGGGGCTGGAGTCGGAGTTCGGCGAGGAGGCGGGGCTGGAAGCTGGGGCCTGCACTCGGGAAGAGGCAGAGCCCGAGGCCCGGGTGCTGGCCAGGACCCTGGGCCTAGTTCCGCGACCCGATCCCGGCTGGGAAGGTCCATGGCAATGCTCTCGCTTCCTCCAGTAGAAGAGCAGCGTGTTGTGGAAGCTGCGCCGCGGCCGCGCGGTGGACTCGGAATGCGGCCGAGTCGAAGACCGTGCTGCAGCCTTCGACGCCCCCATTGCTCTGCTCTGACAGTCCCGCGTGCCTGTGGCCAGGCTCTGTGCCTTCAACTGGGGGCACGGCCCACCAGCCGCCTGCGCGGTGCTATGGCAACATTGGGCGGGGCCGTGGCAAAGAGCGCACCGCGAACCCAGGTGGGACTGTGTCTGCAAAGGACGCGGCGCGCGTCTCTGGACTTAAGCGCGAACCAGGCTGCCCCGGATCTTTCAACCTGCATGGAGTTAAACCCACGTCAGGAGTGAGTGGCCTCGGGAGTAATTCTGCTTCCATAGGTACACTCAGTCATTCCGCAAATATCTGTGTAGTGCCTCATCTATTCCAAGCACTGTTCCAGGCACTGGGCAGGGCGGGTAACAAGATCCAGCCCTGACCTCCCTAAAGGGTCATAGTTCAGTGGTCAAGACAGAAAAAATAAAAAAGGAGTTACACTAATACTCACAAACTATGGTGGGGGCCATAACAGGGCATGGTAAATTCAGGTGGCCTCAAGGTGGCGCTTAGGCAGAGGCCTGAAAGATGAGGAACCTGCTAAGGGCAGTCAAGGATAAGGCTGGGGGTGGGAGGGTTGGCTTCATGCATGGGCTGAAAGGCCAATGGGACAGAACTTGGGGAGGAGAAATCCAGAGGTGGGTGGGTGCCCTCTTAGGACTTTGTCAGTTGCCATGGGAACTGGGAATCTATTCCAAGAACCGGGAAGGTACTGGACAGTTTTGGGCAGGGCTCCCTCTACCTGATTCTGTTTCTGTTTTGCAAAGATTCCTTTGGAGAGTCAACTTCATGGGAGCAAGTGAGGAGCATGGAATTGTGTGTGTGTGTGTGTGGGGGGGGGGTGGACTGTTGTAGTTGTCCAGGTGAGAGATAAGGGTAGGGGCTATGAAGAGGGAGGGTGGAAAAGATCCATGGTTGTGGGGAGTGTGGAGCAGGGGTTATCAGTGGGTTAGTTGAGGGGGCCTTAGCAGCCTCTTAGGTCCCTGCTGTTTAGTAAATTGGCCCTTCCCTAGCTTCTATCCTTTGTCTTCAAGAGGAGCAGGGTCTGTTCCAACCTGGATTCCACCAGCTCAGGTGCTCTCATTATGGCCCCTACTAAAGGCACTCTGCAAATCAGGCCTATGCCAGCAGATGTTCATTATCCAGGCCAAGACCAGGGAAGGTTTGAAAGCTTCAGAGAGAGCCGCTGGAGAGATACACAAAAGCCCTTTGTCTAGGCCATGGTAATTTCCTGGAGGGATGCCCTATACACTGCCCCTCCTTGAAGGGCTTGGGGTGGGATAGGGGTCCCAACACAGAACTGGTGGCCTCAACAGCAGGAGGAAGCACTGTGTGCCAATGTTAGGTGGGGCTCCAGAAATGCCCCAAAATTGTGGGGCATCTGGGTACACCCTCTGGGGATTATAGTCTTCTCACCACCCCAGTGGGGGAATGGTCACTCCTGACCTCAGAGACTGTGTTTGCAATAACTTGTAATAATGAGCTCAGAGGCAGCTCTTAAAACAGTGACGGTGACTAGAGATGGACCACCACAGGGAGGGAAACCTTGGGGGTGAGCCTGTGGAGGTCCGACCCAGCCTAACACATACAGAAAAACTGACATTATCCACTTACCACAAATTTCCTCTTTTGTGACTTGGGGACATTAAGAGACCTTCCCTCCAATGTGAGGATTAAGCCGTTCCTGATGACAACTGTGTTAGCTGTCCAGGCAAGTTCAGAGTGCCGTGGGGCACACCCTATCAGGAGGCTCTCACCAATCCCAGCATTACGCAGGGTGTGGGAGAGCAGGGAGGGTGGGCCAGGCCTGGCGGCACTTTGATGGCGCTTCCTCCTTCATCTCTGGTGGCCAGATAGATTTGTGCAGGAGGGCCCCAGGCAGCAGTCACAGCCCCTCCATCACCTCTGTACTCCCCCTTCTACCCCAAAGCCCCGTGCTCCTGTTCCTCCACCCAGATCTTCAGTTTGGGGCCCAGTGAGGAAGCTCAGGACATAGGGGTAGGGTAGTGCTGCCAGGACCTGGCAGGTCTGAGGTAAGCAGGGGAATTCCAGCCAGTCTTCCGGGTACCCAGGAGTACCTCCAGTCCCTGTGTGGTTAGAGTCAGCAGGATACTCTACCACACGGCGCTAGCTCCAGAAACCTAGGACCTCAACCGGAGGCCACAGCTATGGTGGGCCCTAGGTACCCGGTGTCAGTACGTGCAGCAGCTCTGGTGCAGACAGAGAGGCTCCAAGTAAGATCTGGGTCCTGCTGACCTTGGGAGGAAATGGGGAGCGGGGGAAGGGAGTCCATGGTCCAGTTCCTTCCAGGTGCCCCTAGCCTTTCCTCCAACAGACATTCGCTTTCTCTGTGTACTGGTCTGATGACAGCAACACCTTTGTGCGAAGGAGCTGGGACGAGTTCAGGAGGCTCCACGTGAGTAAGCCTGGGTGACCTGACTTCCTCCAACTGAATGACCCCCCACTCCCACCCCGTAATGCCTACCCTCATGCCCATGCTAGTTTCTGACCCCTACAATCCCAGCAAGGGACTCCCAGACCGATACGCCAGTTTTTGTCCTTAGAAGATCCTCAAGGAGACCTTCCGGGTAGAGGAGGACCTGCTGCAGAGATCTGATCGAGTTTTCCCCAAGTTTCCAGGTCAGGCCACAGGGAGCCTGGGAGGGGCAGGAGGGGCCTGATGGTGGGAGCCCTGGGGAAGGGGATTCAAGGTCTGTCCCTGTTGTGCCCACAGATGCATCCACATCACTGTTGGCACGAGGGGGGCGCAAGGGCCGTGGCCTGGTGCGCCTGCGGTTGCTGGAGACCTATTCTCAGAAGCTGCTAGAAGCAGAGCGGGTGTCCAGTGGGCCAGTGCTTACTGGCTTCTTTGAACCACAGCCCCAGGACCTGGAGCCCTCACTGCCACCTGGCAGGTACCTGCCTGCCCCACCCCTAACACCCTGCAGGAAGCAATTGGAGGGTGGGAGCTTAATGGTGGAGAAAGGGCCTAGGAGGTACAAAGCTGGGTGGCCTTATGAGGTTATGGCAGCCCATGCTCCCCACACCTCTCTTCTGTGACCACCACCCTTTCCAGCCTGGTGATCTTGCCAGTCCTGGAAGAGCCTCTACCTCACCCTGTGGGCAGCCTCGTGACTCTGAGCCTGCACTGCCTCCAGCCCTTCAGCACCCAGGACTCACGGGGCCAACCCTTCCATGCACAGGCCCAGGAGGTCCTAAATGTGCTGCTGCGACACCCCTCAGGTGGGGCTGGGCAGGAGCCTGGGGACTTGACCTGCTGCCACCAGGATCCCAGCATGGCTGGGGATCTGAACCCCTACCTTTCCTGCACAGGTTGGTGGCTGGTGGCTAATGAAGACCAGCAGATGGCATGGTTTCCTGCTCCCTACTTGGAGGAAGTGGCCCTGGGCCAGGGACAAGACAGGGGACAGCCCCTAGAGAGTAATGGTATGAGACTAACCCTCTTCCCCATGTCTGCCACCACCACTGGGCAGTGTGCAGCAAGGCTGGGTGACAGGGAGCAGCTGACCCAGGGGAGAGATGCTGTGGAAGGGCTGGCTCGGTGGTGGCAGCAGTCCCCTAGCCTGTGCTTGCCCCACAGCAGGCTGGATCCCCAGTGGGTTTTAGAGTGTTTCCTGGCATTAGCAGAGATTCCGAGAGAGAGAGCCTGGAGGTGGGGATTCAGTGAGAGATCCGTGAGGGGACAGAGATGGGAGTCCTGTGGTAACCACCAAGTGCCCACTCCCAGGCTCCCAGTTCTGTGCTTCCCGAGCCTACGAAGGCAGCCAGGCCGATGAGCTGTCAGTGCCGGCGGGGGCAAGAGTGCAAGTGCTGGAAATGTCAGACCGAGGCTGGTGGCTGTGCAGGTGTGGGGCTTTGCTGGGGGAAGGGGATGGACAGTCTAAGGGGGGGTGGGTAGGGCCAAGTGCTAACCAAACCCTGCCCTCCTTGTAGGTTCGGTGGCCGCACAGGTCTTCTCCCTTCTGTGCTACTGAAGCCAGACAGGATAGGCGTGCTTCTGAATGGACCAAGGCTCCATTCTGGGGCAGAGGGTGGGGAGAACAGAGTGGGGGAGACCCAAAGCTCCCCTAAGTCCCCCCAGGCCATGACCCTTCCCCCTACTGTGCCCACCCGCCCCTTGCTGAATGCCATTCAGAGCCGCTGCTGCACCATCACCCGTAGGGCACTGGGGAGGGTCCCATGGCGTCAAGGTTATCCTTGAAGGAGTGTGAACTACACGGAGAGCTGCGTTGTGCATCCCACTGCTGGAGCGGCAGGCCAGAGGCTCCAGACCCCAGGGATGACTGATGGCAGCCATACGGCCCTCAGGGCAGGGGGGGCACATTTGAGGGGGGACTCCCTGGCTGGTGGGGCCAGAAGGCTACACTCTATTTCCTCTGAGTAAAGCTCTGATGAACCCACACTCAGTGTTCATGCTGAGAGCAGGGCCTGTTGGATTATAGCCAGTCCAAGGCACAGGGATGGTGTTTGGCCAAAGTTGTGGGCTGGGACCTGGGATGAGACAAAGCCCAAACAGACACACGGAGCTGGGATAGAAAAGTACACCTTCTGCGTGTTTCAGAGGGCAGAGGGGGCTGCGGGGAGGGTGGGCAGCTTCATGTTGTGCCACAGGAAGTCTAGGAAGGTGGCTGCCTGCAGGGTCCGGCTGAGCCGCTGAAAGTGCCGCTCTGAGGATGACAGAGGCTGTCAGGCAGTCCATAGAGTCTGGCCATTCTACTCCCCCCCCACCTGGGGCCATGTCCATGTACCTGTGTAGGGCAGCAGGGCCTCAAGTGAGGACTGCACACCTTCATAGGCCAGCAGCTCTTCTGGGGCCTCGTGCCGCAGAAGCACACCCAGCACGGCCTGGGCTTCATGGCAGTGCCGAGAGTTGGTGTTCCACGTGACACAGAAGCGCAGCAAGGCCTCTGGGGTTATAGGGATGGTCAGACCTGTCTGCTGGCCACCTCACCCACATAAGCCACTGTCCAGCCTCTACCCAGCTGCCCCAAACCTTTTTGGTCTCGCCGAAGTCGGAGTACTGTGGCTTCCAGCTTCTCCAAGGCCTCGGGGTCCTTCCGGATGGCTGAGGGAGGAGGGAAGATAAGCCCCAGGGAAGGTGCAGGATGGACCTGAGAGGACTCCCCTCCCTCCACTGCTGCCTGTTAGGCCCCTGAGGCAGCACTGACCCTGGATAACAGTCAGCACAGTATGGGGCCGGTCCAGGGAGATGGCCAGGCCCAGTGCCCGCAGGTACCGCTTTTCCTGGAGCAGGTTGTCCAGTTCTTGCTGCCTGGATGGGGAAGGAAAGAGGACAGGGCCATGGGGCGAGGGCTGAAGGCAGAGCTGTCAGGGGGCTAGCTCAGGAGTCAGCGGACCGGGTCTGAACATTCACTGATGGTAAGCTATGTCGCCTCTCCCAGCCTCAGTTTCCCCATGCTGTAAATCAGGGGCGAGGTGAATGCATGGAAGGTGCCAGACACATGGGTGGCACGCACAAGAAAGCAGGGGGGGACCCTCCAGACTTACTTGACCACCTGCTCCTCTCGCTTGGCCTGTTCCTCTGCCTGCTCCATCTCGGTAACATCCTGGGATCAGGATCAGGGTCAGAATGGAACCCCATGCTGCCCTGCCCACTCTTTGCCCACCACACCAATGTCCACACACCTTCCAGAGGATGACACAGGAGTCGCTGGCACCAGTAAGAGCTCGGTCATCCAGCCGGCTGCAGTGAAGTCCCCAGACTTTGTCATGGTGGGCATCCAGTGTCCTAATGCACTCATTGTTCTTGATGGTCCAGAGTTTTACAAGCCCGTCAGAGCCACTGGGTTTGGGATTGCGAGGGGGCTCAGCACTGGGGCCTGGCCCCCAGCCTACACCAACCCCTGCCCTGTCCCCAGCCCACTCACCTGGACAGCAGCTGTGTACCACGGCTTACAAAGGCCACCTTCAACACAGAAGCATCATGCCCTTCGAACGTCTGCAGGGTTGGGACAGGGAGGGAATGGGATGGGTATCAGGTGGGGGACAGGCCTGGGGTGGGGGCCAGGCCTGTGGTAGGGGCAGCTTACCTTAAGGCAGCTGAAGTCCTGCAATGCCCAGAGCTTGACAGTGCCATCAGCCGAGGCAGTGGCCAGCACCTGATCCATAGGTGAGAACTGGACACACCAGAGGCCACGCCGGTGGCCTGAGAAGACGCCCAGCAGTTGGCACTGCGGCAGTGACCAGAGCTTGGCTGTGCGGTCCTGCGAGCCTGTGGCCAACAACTTATCATTGGGAGCAACAGCTACACTGTTGATGTCCTGGTGATGGCAACAGGCAGCAGCTTAGATATCCCCATCACAGTGAAGACCCTGCCACACTGCCACCCCAGTGTACTGTGTATGGTCACCTTGTCGTGGCAACGTTGTGTCGCCTGGGCCTGTAGGAGGACAGGGCCACCGTCTGAGGCTGTGCTCTTGGACAGCAGGGCTTTGGGGACAGGCCACAGCTTCACAGTGCAGTCCTGGCTGCCTGTCACCAAGAAGGTCTCCTTCAGCCTAAAGCCCAATTTGGGGGAGGGGGAGAACACATGTTAAGCCCTTGCCAGCCCTGTCAGCCAATGCACCACAGCTCAGACCTGCAGGTCCAGACCACATGGCCTGTCACACAAATACACCTCTAGGACCACTTGCCTGCACTTAAGCCCACACTGCCTGCCCTTGGTGCTGCCACACCGGGTAACTTTGTCCCAATAACAGGACTCCCAGCCCTAAATGCAGGGAGCATCTTCTCCACCTGGACCTTGTTCATTGTTATTCCCTCTGCCCCAACCTCCCTTCCCCTTTTATCCACCCAGCCCCAAGGCCACTTCCGAGGACCCCCCGCAACAATGGCACCTGGGGAGTTCTGGGCTTTCTTTATTCTAGATCCTTAGGCTGAAGCTTCAAAGAACAAGGCCAAAGGCACCTCCTATTCCTCCCCGTCTCCCTGAGCTGGAACTCCATCAGCAGGGCCTAGGCCTCCATGTCCATGATGCTCTCGACCCCAGCCTGGATCTAATACCTAGAGCAGCAGATGGTGCCCACACTGTGTGTATGCCCAGAGCCCTGAGCCACACAGGTCACCTCGCCGGTCTTGTTCATCCTCCAGATGCGAATGCTCTGGTCCTGGGGACAGGAAGGGTGAGGACAGAGGCTGGGCCAGGTTTTTCCACTGGGGACCTTCACCTCCACACCTCTTGGGGTACCTCACCTTGGCACAGCTGGCAAAGAGCCACCCCTTCCGAAACACATCCAGGGCCAGGACAATGTCTGAAAGAAAAGTGGAAGAATGGTCAGAAAAGTGGAAGGGAGAATGTTTCCCCCCTCTTCCCAACTGGGCTTCAGGCTGAAGGAGACCTTCTTGGTGACAGGCAGCCAGGACTGCACTGTGAAGCTGTGGCCGGTCCCCAAAGCAGGGATGGGAAACATCTGGCCTGCGGGCCATTTAAGGCCCATGAAATCAATACCAGCTAACATCACATGCCTGACCAAATATAGCAGGCTAGTTTTTAAGTTGATAACTTTGTATGGCCCAAGAATGATGTATAAATATCCAAATGGCCCTTGGCAGAAAAAAGGTATCAGGGGCATTGGCCTGGCACCCTTACCTGTGTGACCATGGAGAATCTGGCAGGCCGATGTCTGTAGCTCAAATACTTTCAGGCAGGGGCTATTGGAGGCCACAACAATGTGGGAGTCCTCAGGCCCAAGGAACCGGACATCCAACACTTCCTCACTGTACCCAGCAAACTGCAGGGTGGAGAGACACAAGCCAGGGCCCATGTGAGAAGAGGGCCAGCACACCCAGGCCACAGGTTGACCAGGGGGCAGTGCTCACCTGTTTCTGCAGCTTCAGGGAGTGTGCTTTGTAGAGCAGAAGGTTGTGGTCAGCAGTGACAGTGAGGAGCAGGCCAGCGGCTCGGACCAGGGTGCAATGGGTCAGCTCCCGCCCAGGGCCTGGCAACTGCTGTTGTGTGTGTACACATTGCCCAGAGGCTGCCTCCCACACGCGCAGTGTGCCTGTGCAGGGACAGAGGCTGCTGGGACTCACAGGTCCATGGGCCACCCCCAGTCTCTGCTGCCTGCCCTGGCCTGGCCCCACACACCTTGGCTGCCAGCTGTCAGGAAGTATAGGCCTGTAGACTTCACACCCAGCTTGGGTGCCAGCTCCTCTGGCAACAGCACTGCGGCCTCCACACTCTGAGGAAGAGCAGGTCAGAGGTGGCAGCTCTACCCCCAGCCCCATCCCACTCACTGGCCCTGACCCCCCAGGTGCCCCACCTCAAACACAGGGATGGTCCTCAGCGTCTGGTGGCTCCGCAGGTCCCAGACAATGCAGATCTTGTCCCGGCCTGAGCTGGGAGGAACAACCACCTCAGTTCCGGAGTCTCAGCCATGGTCCTCCCCTGCCTGCTAAGGCCTGAGTAGCTGGCTGCTTACCTGAGCATGGTGTGGCCATCAGTACTGAAGGTCAACGAGGTGACAGCACTGTAGTGGGCAGTCAGTACAGCCAGGCATGACTGGTCTTGTAATGACCATATGCGGATGGCGGCATCTGTGGCTGAGGAGAAGAGCAGCAGGCGTGCGGGATCCGGGTGGAAGGCCACCAAACTGCAGGCGGGTAGATGGGGCAGTGAGTTATGCCATCTCAGTGTGATGTCCCACTCACCACCCAGTCTCTGCCGTCCCTACTCACTGCACAACACCTGGTGAGCCCCGAAAGTGATGTGTCCCGTAGTGCCGCACGATGTCCCAGATACGTACAGCCCCATCACAGCCGCCTGTGGAAATGTGTTTGTGAGAGAGCTGGTGTGCCCAAAGTCCCCTGCCCATGTGCCCACCTGCCAGCCCACCCACCCAGCTGGGGCCCTACCTGTGGCTAGCAGCGTGGAAGTGGGGTCAAAGGCCATGGAGGCCACAGGGGCTGTGTGTATAGCCTTCCACAGGCGGATGACACTGCCCTCTCGCCAAGCCCAATGAGCCAGCAGCAGTGCCCGGCTGGCTGTCACTAGCACCTGGGAGAGAATGTAGTTTAGCTGGAAGGGTGGGTAGAGGCATGGCTATCCTTAGTCATAGAAACAAAGTTTGGTTGGGAAGTATTGGAGCCCACCTCCTGTCCCTGCCCCATATACCTCATCATCAGGACTGAGGTCAAAGGCAGTAATATCTTCCTGGTCTTCCTAGGGGCAAAAGTGAGCACAACGAGTGCCATGAGAATAGGCTTCTTTTCCACACTAGTCCTTAACCCTGGCTCTCCCTGCCCTTACCTGCTCCAGGCTCTGCAGCATGGCCCCTGAGGCCACATCTAGGATGTTGACTTTGGTACCACAGACACAGAAGAGGTGCTGCCCAGTCTGGTCCAGCTGGTGAGAAAGGGGGTCTCAGCCAAGGTAACACTCTGAAGCCCCTGCCTGCCCCACCACTCTGCCCTTCCCTGAACTGGTACCTGCACCTTCCCGCCCTTGTAGAAAGGCTCGATCTTGCGCTCGACAGCATAGCTGGAGGGAGGACAGAGGAAGAGAGTGAATCACCACCCCTTGGTCCCCAGTGCCAAGCCCTGGGCTGGGTACTCTCCCAATAGGCCCCTGTAATTGAGTTCTTAGACAACAGTAGGAATGGGGTGGTGATGGTGATGCCTCTTTTCACTGTTGTGAGGTGGGTGTTGGTACCCCCTTGTTACAGAATATTTGAGACACAGAGCTGGGTTGGTGATCCATAGAGGGTCCCATAACAACACATGCTGTCCAACAGCCCAGTGTTCCCAGAGATTCCCCAGTGCAGATCAGGCCAGACCTTGGGGGCCCCCTGCTGGCCATAGGAGGCCAGGCCTGGTTAAGAGCCTATGGCAACATCCTCAACATCATCCCTGAGGTCCAGCCTGAACCCTTCCCCAACACTTCCTCCTTCCTCCATCCCTAGTCTGGCCTGCATCTCAGTCCCCAAGCAGCCCTATTCCTTCCTTCTCAGCTGCCTCCATGCTGCTCCAGGTCACTGCACCATGCTCTCTGGAGAGCTGCTCCAGTCTCTTCACCACACCCCCACCCACCCTCTCAAACCCTGCTGCCAAAAAAAGCCTGTTAGAACATTACTCTATTTACTCTATTTAGGTCACTACTCTGCCTTAAAACCATCTCCTCTTTTTACATGTTTTCAAGGTCCTGCCCAAAGGGGCCACTGCTAACCTTTCCTGTTTCAAACAAGCTGTTCCCTGTCCGTGGCCTGGATCTTTCTTGCCAATTTTCAATGGCGCCTGACTAATCCCACTAGGGGAAGCCTTACTGCCAAGATGAAACAAAGCCTCCAACTCCCGAGACCAGCAGACCATCCACTCGCATTTATTCTGCTAGTGCTTGTCACAGCCACTGATGAAAATGATTTGCTTAACACATCCCATCATACTGCACTCCACAGGCAGGGCTGAGTCTATCCCTTTTGGGACACTAAACACTTATATCTTCAGCAGAGGCTTGGGGATCGAATAAGAACAGGATTCAGGGCTTCCTCGGCCACCGCTGACGGGGCTGTCTCCTGACCTCTCTTCCTGCTCCCTGGAGAAGAGGGACAGCAGGTGAAAGCGCCCAGCCGCCTGACCCAAAGGTGGTTCTTCTCTGCTACTCTGGGTAGGTGGGTGGGGGGTTGTGTCAGAGGTCCCGCGCCCGTCCGGGACCAGCCTCCATTTGTGTTCAGCCCGCCCCCTTCTCCTTCTCCGGGATTTCTCGTCCCCACCCCAAACTGGCTCCTAGTTTAAGTGGCGACGCCCGATCGGGGTCCAGTACCCACTCCCCGAGAGCAGTCATTGCTGGCTCTCCCACCTTACAATATTGCAGCCGCCACAACCCCACGGACCCGTCCGTACCCATCCCTCACCGCCTCCCCAAACCGCATGAACACTCGGTCCGCGGCGGGCGCCTTCGTTACTCTGGGTGCGGGTGCGAGCTCGGTTCCCTCCCCGGGCGGAGCCCACAACCTCAGCGCCCCAGCTCACTTGGCCTTGAAGCGGCTCAGTCCGGCCGCAGCCTCCTCCATGCCAATGCCAATGCCGCCGCAGTCGCCACCGCGTGAGGAACGCCCGTGCGCCGATCTGAATTGCTGGCGCGCTTCAGTGACGTCACCACCCGCTACTGCGACGTTATCAGCACCGCGGAACACGCGACATCTTTGTTGTGGGCAGTGGCAGCTTGCATCAGGAAGCGGAAGCTGGCAGAGGTTGTTTCTTGCGTGGAAGTTTGGTTGTACTCTGGCTAGAACCGGTGGGATAGACTGGCAGGGCACTGCGTAAACTAGCTATCCCTCTTTTAATTTAATTTTTTTATTATTATTTTTTTATCCTCACCCAAGGACATTTTTCCATTTTTTTGTTCAGACAGAGTGGGAGGGAGGGAGAGGAAGAGAGAGAGAAACATCGATGTGAAAGGGACACATCGAGTGGCTGCCACCCACACGACCAACCAGGGCCGGGGACAAACTGCAACCGAGGTACGTGCCCTTAGCGGGAACCGAACCCAGATCTCCTGGACCGCAGGCCGACGCTCTAACCGCTGAGCAAAACTTGCCAGGGCGATCTGTCTTTTTATTTTATTATATTTTCTTTTTTATTGAGTTTACTTTTTTTGTTGTTAATCCTCACCTGAGGATTTTTTTTTTTTTTTTAATCCTCACCCCAGGACATTTTTCCATATTTTATTCAGATAGAGTAGGAGGAAGAGAGAGAAACATTGACGTGAAAGGGACATATCGAGTGGCCGCCACCCACACGACCCAACCAGGGCCGGGGACAAACTGCAACCGAGGTACATGCCCTTAGCGGAACCGAACCCGGGTCTCTCTGGACCACAGGCCAGTGCTCTAACCGCTGAGCAACCGGCCAGGGCCTGAGGCTATTTTTCCATTGATATTTAGATAGAGTGGAAGGGAAGGAGGGAGAAAGAGAAACATGTGAGGTCACATCAATTTAATTGGTTGCCTTCCCCACATGACCCCTACAGGCCCCTAGGTCTAACCTGCAACCTAGGTAGCACCCCTGACTGGGAATCGAACCCATGACCCTTCATTTGTGGCTGACACTCTAACTGCTGAGCCAAACCAATCAGGGCTGCCTGGCCTGTGTAGCTCAGTGGTTCATCATGGAGCCATGCACCAAAATGTCACCAGTTTGATTTCCGGTCATACAAATGCCCAGGTTGTGGGCCAAATCCCCAGTGGGGGGCATGCAGGAAGTGGCCAATCGATGTTCTCTCTTCTCTCTCTCATCGATGTTTCTCTCTCTCACTCCCTCTCCCTCTAAAAATCAATAAAGGAAAAATAAAAATAAAAAACTGACCAGGGCTGAATTTATTGGAGTGACATTGGATAATAAAATTATATAGGTTTCTTCTATAATACATCATCTGTATATTTGGTCTTGTAATGGAAATTTAGAAAGGCATTAATAGGGAATATTTAAGTAAATGTTAAAGTAATCCCAGGGATCCTGTCCCTTCCGAAGTCTGGAGTTTGGGAGTGAGCGAGTCCGAGGGTAATTAAAGCCTTGGGGCCCACGGCCTGGTATGAGAAATAACCCAGGTAAATTAATAAATCAGGTAATTTCAGAGTCATTTAAATATTTGAGCACATTCTGTGTGCAAAGCACCTTTCTAGGCACTAGGGAAACTCCAGAAAACAAAAAACCCTGCCTTTGAGTCATTGGGATGAGTTGGCTTTTACTCTGAGCTCAGGAATTTGAGCCATTTGTGCTACTAGCTATGAAGCTGATAAGCAGATTGCTAGAAAGTAACTGGTCACATGCTAGTGGGGTGGGGACTGGGTGGAAGGGCAAGGAATGATTGTGACAGTTAAATGATTAGTGCTGTGGAAAGAAATGATGAGGGTTGGAGTGGAGTTTAGGGGGTGCAATTGCATATTTTTTATTTATTGATTTAAAAGAAACATTGATTTGAAAGAAACATCGATTTGTTGTTTCACTTATTTATGCATTCATTGGTTGCTTCTTATATGTGCCCTCACCTGGGATCAAACCCGTAACTTTGGCATATCCAGACAACACTCTAACCAACTAAGTTACCCAGCCAGGGCAGGGGGTGCAATTATAAATGGGGTTGTGGAGGCTTCATGGAGGTAACACCTGAACAAAAACTTGAAATCGATGAAACATGGAGCTCTGTGGCTGTCAGGGGAACAGTACTTCAGGCTAAGGAACAGCCAGTGCCACAGGCCTAGTGTTAGGAGGAGCAACAGAAGCCCTGCAGCTTCTGGGAGTGAGTAGGGAGGAGAATTATAAGGAGAGGAGGTCAAAGATAATGGGGGTACCCTTTGAGTCACTGGGATGAGTTGGCTTTTACTCTGAGCTCAGGAATTTGAGCCATTTGTGCTACTAGCTATGAAGCTGATAAGCAGATTGCTAGAAAGTAACTGGGAATAAGACTGGGAAAAACCTTTTAACGAGACATTCATTTGAGTGGAAAGACAAGACGTCAGGCAAATGAGAATGAGGGAAAGAGCCTTTGGGCAGGGAGAATAGCCAGTGTTAAGATCCAGTGGTGGGAAAGAACTTGGGAGAGGTGGAGGGAGAGAGGGCAAAATGTACCTGTAGGGTGAAGGGAATATTGTCTGCAGAGGTGGAGGGCTGCAAGCACAGAGATGCAGGGGTGAGCCAATTTAGGGCTTGTGTTTATTTACCCTTAATTTACAAGGTACTCTGGCTCTGGACCCCACACATCTCAGCCCCAGTGCTGCCTTCTGTGGTAACCTGGGCATCCTCTCGCCAGTTGCCAAGAAGCAGTGCATCCTCCTCCAGGAAGCTTCCTAGCTGGGCCAACTGCTGGCGGATGAGGCTGGTCGTGCGATGCACCTTGCGCACGTGCTGTAGCAGGCACAGCACCAGGGTCTGGCTGCGCTCCTGGCGCTGGCCCCAGGCTTCACGCAGTTCTCCGTGGCAGTTGTGGCATACACATTCAGTGGGGTCCAGGGTCACCCCGCAGCTCTGGGGGCAGAGCTTCTGGGTACCATGCTGGCAGTGCTGCTGGTGCTCGGCCAGGGCCCCACGTGCCATTCGTGCCATGCAGCCCTCGTTGGGACAGACCATTAGTTCGAAAGGGCATGAGTTCTGGTGCCCCTTGCGATGGGCCAGGGGGCACCTCACCAAGCAGCCAGCTTCGGCATTCTTGCACTAGGGGTCAGGGAGAGGTTCATCATGAGCCAAACCAGGTCGGGCGTTGCCAGCCCTTGAGAATCCCCCTTCCGTGACATATAGTCCACTCACTAGGAACCAGTGAAATAACTGGGAGCCTCCCAAGCTTTTAAGGCACCAATGAAGTGGACAGAAGGAAACAATTGTACAGGTGCTTAGAGGTGGGAAGAATCTAGATCTTTGAGAGGAGAGTGTCAGGGCCTAAGGCTTGGTAAACTGGGAGGTACATGGCTGAGTTGGTCTAGTGGGTTGTATGTAGGCATGTACGCCAGCCTTTTTTTTTTTTTTAAACCTCAGTTTTCCAATCTGTAAAATTAGGGAGCTGGAAGGTTAATAGCAGACATAGCAGATACATCATCCTGTAAACATTTTCTGTAATCCCCATTTTACATTTGACGCCCCAGGGACAGGGAGGTTATGTAGCTCGCTCAAACTCACACAGCAAGTAAATGGTACAGATGAGACAACTCAGCTAGGTCTGATGACCCCAAGTCTGTATAATCTGTGTTGCTGGAGTAGAAACCCTCAATTCCCTTTGAGGGTGGGGTTCTCCTTGCCTCCTCTCCGGGCTCTGCTCCCCCACGCCCCAAAAAGGGCAAGGAGTGCTTTGAACTACCTTAACTTCCAGGTGGCCAATGGTCTTTCGGAGTTTATTCACATGGACCATCTTTCTTCGTTTCACCTCTTTCCTGCAGCACGGACAAGTCTTTTGTCTAGGAGGCGAGTGGGGGTGAGTGTTGGGATTGGGAAGGGAGTTAACTGGCAGCAACATGTTGGTCCTTTCTCTCTAGCTGGAAAAGACATGAGAGGCCTTTATAGGGACCTCTTGGCTGAGGCCTGGACCAGGGGCTGCAGATACCACAGGGTGAGGTGACCCACATATTTCAGTCTCAGGGGATTTAGCAGCTGAATCTTATGGCCATGACTCATGGCTTTGCAGACCTTCCTGTCTTGGGATACAGGAAGCGGCCCTCATCCCCACCCCTGCCTTCCCAGCCTCTTGGGAACCCAGTAGCACCTGGCTAGCCACCGGTGGATGCACGTCTTGCAGAAGATGTGGCTGCATGGCAACCTCACTGGCCTCTTGAGAACCCCATGGCAGACAGAGCACAGAAAATTGCTGTCAGGAGGGCTGGTGAAGAGGTTGAGATCATATCCACCGCTCTGAAAAGGCCAGGCCAACATCAGGGCCTGGATGGGACCAGGATCTGGTCACCCACTCCATAAGCCCAGAGGGAGACCCCAGCAAGCTTTGGGTGGCAAGGTGGGCCACATGAGAGACCCAAGTGGAGGGTTGCCCACTTGAAGGGGCAGCTGTGAGGGTCAAGACCCTAGAATATTAATTCCCAGCTGGAGAAGCTGGCCTTGGCCTAGTTATTCTTGGCCAGAGTCCTCTGAATGGTTCTCTTGTTCCATTTGGGAGCTTGTAACCCACTGTGCAACCTTTCTCAGTGTGAGAATTGGGGTCCAGCTCTGGAGTTAGACACAAATCAAAGGGCCAAAGGCAAGAGGGTCTTGGGCTCACCATGATCTGTGTCTAGATGGCAGCTCCTGACCCCTGGGGCTGAGGAGCCTCCATTTCACAGTGGGAGTGGGCTGACATCACAGTGGCATTGTCCAACTCAAGCCAATCACAGCCCCGGTCCAGGGCCCACTGGGATTCTACAATACCTAGCTTACTCTCCTTCTCTAAAGGGGCACAGATGAGGGATAGGGTAGCCCGGACCTGGGACAGGTCCCTATAGCTTCTGCCTTGATGGTGGCTGAGAGCTGATCCCCAAGCAGCACTAGGCCAGGAACCAAGCTTCTAGGGGCAGTATCCCCAAGACTGAGACTTTAGCAGGAATGCAGGGATTGTTCCCCTCGCTCTCTCTCCTAAAATAGTGCTGCCCTGGTAGCTAGATCTCCAAGAGTCTTAGTCTTAGGATCTGAGGCCTATGAGAAAGGCATAGAGAAATCAATTCCAACCTGAGAAACCAGCATGTTGGCACATGTAAAGCACAGAAGAGACGAGTGTTTCTATACCACAGAGCAGTGAGTTCCTCAAATTCTAAAGACCCTAACCCTGTGCTCAGTGCAACTGAGCCACCATTTGAATTGTGAATCTGACACTCCTTTCCTTTGCTAGTGGTTAGCAGTCCCAACCTGACTCCCATCGAACTCAAGATACATCATCTGCTGATGCGGAAGGTATGGGGTGTGGGGCTGTAGTCACCCACCAACCTTAGAGATTCCAAGTTTTACCCGTGTGGCATCTGAAGTAGAATAGGGCTGGTTGGGAGAAAAAGATGTCCCCCATAAGTCTTCCCTTCACAGCACACATTGATCCCAGCATCAACAGATTTTCCAGGCTGACGAGCAAGGGACCAAAAACACCCATGCCAACATGAGTTAGACTGTTACAGAAGATTTGGAACGCCAGAGGAAGCGAAGAGGTTCTTTTATTCACGCATGCGGACCCAGAGGAGGCAGTCTCCAAATTCTGGGCACCAAGTTGTAGGGCGCACCTAGCTTTATAGCAAGCTGAGCAGACATTCTTTAGATGTGAGAGCGATAAGCAGCTTACAGAAGCAGGAAGCAAAAAGGTCTGGTTATCTCCTGGGTACTTGTTTTTTTCTGAAATGGCAGTTTACTTCTATCAAGACCAATAGCTTTATTGAAAGATGAAGACACTGAAGCAACCCCTACCCCACGGTCCTGGCGGCTTCGGCCTCAGGCTTGGGGCATCCAGGCGTCCTGTGGGCAGAAAAACGGGGTCAGGTATCTGACACCATAGCACCCGAGCAGCAGCACCGGCCCGGAGTCCCGGCGCGTGTAGGGGCCTGGGTTTCACCTCCCCACACGAGTGGGCAGTGAGCTGAGGCCCCGATGGCTCTGGGCGCCGAATCTCACCCACGGCCACGGCAAAAGCCGCAGGTGATTTTCAACCAACGCCGATCTCCCGAGCACCACCCAGCGACGCATAGAACCCAAAAAGTAGATAACTTCACCTACCTGGAGCTCAAGAGGGCGCCAACGCGGGGGCGCCTGCATTTATAGCACCTCTGCAGTCACTCAGATTCCGGGGCAGCAGCCTCCAAGACGCGATGACGCGCGTAGAGCCCGGCGGGACCGGGCCCCAAGAAGCCAATCACAGACTTTCTTACAGGTCCTCGGAACACTCGTGATGGGGCGGTGCAGTTTAGTTCTCGCGGTACTTGGTGCCATATAAAATTTCCCTCCCAGAAATCTTTGCTCTTCTTTCCCGAGGAGACACGTGAGTGTCCGCTCTTGTGTGTGCGGCTCGCGGGGGCGGGGGGGGAGGGGGCGCTCTGCGGCGGGAATCCGCGGACATCGGGTTGGACCTGGGCTGGCGTGATCCCAATCTCAGGCGGGAGCGCCATTCCGGGCGACCGCAAATGCCTTACTGACTCTTTTTTGTCGCTTTTCAGCAAATGGCGGATGACGCCGGTGCTGCGGGAGGGCCCGGGGGCCCCGGGGGCCCTGGAATGGGAGGCCGCGGAGGCTTCCGTGGAGGATTTGGCAGCGGCATCCGGGGCCGGGGTCGCGGCCGGGGTCGGGGCCGGGGTCGCGGCCGCGGAGCTCGCGGAGGCAAGGCGGAGGACAAGGAGGTAGGTCCGGGCCATGCGCGGGATACTTCCCCGTGGGCGGCACTGGGTAGTCAGCCCCGTCATCGGCGCCTTTTCTCTCCAGTGGATCCCCGTCACCAAACTGGGCCGCCTGGTCAAGGACATGAAGATCAAGTCCCTGGAGGAGATCTATCTTTTCTCCCTGCCAATCAAGGTGACGCGTGGGTCTTTTATTCCTTGTTGAGGTATTGGGCAGGTGCAGCCTTGAGGAGTCTCATTTGGCATAGGGTGGAGGGATGAGATTTATTGCCGGGCCATTGAGGGGCTGACCTCGGCTTTATGTTTGAGAGGTCGTGTGAGTGTATGGGTGGCCCGGCTTTGACGTTATCAACTTGTAGAGAGAATGTGGACAAGAATACCAGTTCAGCAAGGAAGTCAGCTGAAGCCTTCCAATGACTGATGTTCACAGATGTTTATTCTATTTTGTTTTACTTAGTTAATCCTTAAGTTCGTCTTTAAATTCTTTACTTGCTGATTTTAGAGAGGAGGGTAGAGAGAGAAACATCAATTCGTTCTACTTTTTTATGTAATTGGTTGATTCTTGTATGTTCCCTGATGAGATCAGACTCACAACCTTGGCCTATCTGGAAGGTGCTCTAACCAACTGAGCTACGGGGTAGGGCTAGATGGTGTTTTAACGTTTATGTCATAATTCTCATTTCTCGCAGGAATCCGAGATCATTGACTTTTTCTTGGGGGCATCCCTCAAGGATGAGGTTTTGAAGATTATGCCCGTGCAAAAGCAGACGCGTGCTGGCCAGAGGACCCGGTTCAAGGTATCACAGCCACCTTGTGTCTTTTTGGGCTGTCTCTGCCAAATTTTGTGAGACTCTCTCAGCTCTGCATTGTTACACTTGGTTTTCACACGTGTGACTTTCGTAAAGGGGAGAGAGAGAAAGGATCGCCTCAGGACCTCAGGTTGGCCTCACAGTGGCCACTCTTTCCTTGAGGGGCACAACAGGCTCTTGGTGGTGGTTTACTGATGCTGTGCAGGACAGTGGACCACCAGCCACTTCAGTCTCTTTACAGGCATTTGTCGCCATTGGGGACTACAATGGACATGTTGGTCTGGGTGTTAAGTGCTCGAAGGAAGTAGCCACTGCCATCCGTGGGGCCATCATCCTAGCCAAGCTCTCTATTGTCCCTGTGCGGCGAGGCTACTGGGGGAACAAGATTGGCAAGCCCCATACTGTTCCTTGCAAGGTAGGCTGGGGGTGGTAATTGATGGGGTCTTCAGTGGCAGACACTCTCCTGCCCCAGTGTTCTGATCCCAACCCTTTCAGGTGACTGGCCGCTGTGGCTCTGTACTGGTGCGCCTCATCCCCGCCCCCAGGGGCACTGGCATAGTCTCAGCCCCTGTACCCAAGAAGTTGCTGATGATGGCTGGTATTGACGACTGCTACACCTCGGCCAGGGGCTGCACTGCCACCCTGGGCAACTTTGGTAGGTGTCTTACACATGGTCTGTGGCCTCTCAGTGCCACTTAAATCAGTCTGGGTGGTTGGTTGGTGGCATAGCTTCAGAGAGGAAAACCCTAAATGCATCGGGAGACGTCGAAAGTGGCCTCTTCCTAGGATTTGGGGACAGCTTCTGTCTCTATGTCTGGGGTTTTGTGTTTTGGATGAATCCACCAACCCTATTTCCTTTTCTAGCCAAGGCCACCTTTGATGCCATCTCTAAGACCTACAGTTATCTCACCCCTGATCTCTGGAAAGAGACTGTGTTCACCAAGTCTCCCTATCAGGTACTTCTTGCCCTATCACCTTGTTAACCTATTCAAGTACAGTGTGTGTTTGGCTCTACAGCTAAAGCTTGTCTATCTTTCTAGGAATTCACCGACCATCTTGTAAAGACACACACCAGAGTTTCTGTGCAGAGGACCCAGGCTCCAGCTGTGGCCACCACATAATTTTATACAAGAAAAAGTGAATAAAGCCTGTTAATTAAATTAATAGTTGCCTTCTGTTAAGCTGAAATTGAATAATGGGCCTTACATAAGATTCATCAGTGTATCAAGATTGAGGGCTGAAGGTGACACCAGAATAGATTTCATTACTCTTTATTTTACTTAGCAGTGGTGACAGTCATGTGAGGGGGAATCAAAGAGCAGCAGCAGCTTCTTTAGCAGCTTTTCTCTCTGCAAGCATCCTCTGCTTCTGTTTTGCCAGGCACTTCCTGGCAGAACAATGAGCCCCTAAGTCATGATCTGAAAAAAATGGGGGGAGGGGTTATGAGCCATTTCTGCCATAATAAGAAAAGGGATCTTGATTACAGAGAGGAATGTAGGCAATACAGGTACTGGGCAGAAAGGGGACCTGAGGTACAGTGATAATTATTTCACCCTGCAAGACTGATCTAATTAGGCTTTGAGCAATGTGTAGAAACCATTGCAGGTGCATTGAATTAACCAGTTTTAGTAACAGCTCACAGGAATAGAGGGAAGCAGGAGTCAGGTTGGATTGAGGCTCACTCACATCGGTCCTGATAGGCCTTGGCCACCTGGGTGAACTGCTCCATCTCTTTGGCACAGTTTTGCCTGTAGCTCTCACCTTCCCTCTGCTGACAGGCCTTCAGCCTTTCCTGGATAATGTTGACGATTTCTTGATCGACTTTGCTGAAAGAAGAAGGAACAAGAAAGGTGGTCTACAAAGGCCCAAGGACCAAATAAAAATAGGAGCTGTGGTCTGGCTCCTCCACCCCCCAAGATTTTGGTTCAAAATTCCCCAATCAAGGGAAGAACATACTAGTCTCTTTTCCACTGCATTTCTGCTTCAAACATGCACAAGACATCCTTTTCCTTGCACTCGGTGATGTCTGGAACCCGGCGGAACTCCCGATGGTAGTAGTAATACCTGTTCTTTGCATGCTGCTGCTCTATAAACTCTGCAAAAGAGAAATTCCCTGATTCAGGCCCCGTTGGTTTGGACAGGCCAGTTTAGATAGGCTGATCTCAATTTTTACAGACTAGCAAGTGGCCTCTCAAGTGTGGGCTAGCTCACAGAGTTCCCTGTTACTGTGTCCCCACAATAACCCTATGGAGCAGGTCCTTACAGAAGGAAGGCAGGATTCAGAATCCAGGTTCTAGAAGCCTGCCTCCTGCCTGCCTAACAGCCCCCATCGCAGGGACGACTCCAGTGTGTAGTACTCCAATAGGGAGCCACCTGCTGGGATTCAAGTCCCAGTTCCCGCACCGCTCACCTGGCCTAAACTTCCCCTTAGGGAAATTATCAAGTTGAACTAGGGAAGAAACAGCAAAAATAAAAAGGGAGTGGGTCCAGTGTGGTGCCTTTTCCAGACCTTGGGATTTTGGTTTGCTGACTTTATCCTAACAAAAGAGAGACCAGAGCACGCTATGCACCCCAAATGTTCTGTTGAACGAATGACATTGGTTAAATTAGCATGGATGAATGGCCTGGCACTAGTGACTGAGGGTAGGATATCCTCTTGCTGCTGCCCCGTGGGGCTGTCTGAACCACAAACTGGGCAACAAAGAACTCTTTTAAACAGTCTGGTTCAGACCAGAGACAGGGCAATTTGGGCAGCTTTCAAGGAATTTGGGCACACACGTTTAACAAGTCACGGCACGTCTAGGTTGAGGGAATTCGGCCATCATATGACCACCCCGGTCATTTTGCAGGCATGCAGAGGGTTAGCGGATAACTCCTGCATTTAAACACCCGTTTGCTGACTCTTACTGTACACAACAGGATGCAAAGCTTGCAGGGAGATGGGGATCTGACAAGCCCCAGGGCACTGATGATTGCGATCGGCAAAAAAACCCCTAAAACTTGGGCGAGGTGGGAGACCAGGAGTGCGTGGAGAATCCCCTAAGCGGCGGGAACCGGAGAGCGCTGAGGGGGGCGTCCTCGGAAGCAAGGCTTGGGGTGCAGTTGGGGGGGTCTAAGTAGGTGACGAGGCCCACAGATCTACGGGTGGGCGCCCAGGATGCAGCGGGGATAGTCAGGAGAGCGAAGCTAGGGGTGCGTCAGGGTGTCCAAGTTGGGGCACCGGGTCCAGGGATCCCGGGGAGCGGCGAGGACCAGGTGGAACCCGTACCTCTCACCAGGGTCACAGGCCGGTCCACGAGTAGGTCGAAGGCCTTCGTCAAGTAGGTGATGGGGTTGGGCAGCGAGGTTTGCGGTGAGGGCGCCGGCGTGCGGCTCGGGGGCACAGGGTACACGTCCTTGTCCCAACTGTCAGGCATGGCGGTGGCTCACGGAGGGATCCCTCTCGGGCGGGCACCGTCCCTGCCTCCGCCTCTGTGGCGCGGCCTAGCTCGCCCGCAGCAGAGGACGCCCGAGGGTGACTGCGCCTGCGTAAGGCGGGCGGTGCCCGCGAGGCACCATGGGACTTATTCTCCCGACACGCCCAGGTGTGGGCCCCGGCAACACCTCACAGCCTGGGCGCCCCCTCGTGGTACTGACGCGCCATTGCACATACGGCCCTCTCCTTGGATCTCTATGGAGCGGTTCTGCTTACGTTCTAATATATACATATAAAATGATAGATTAGAGATGATTAGATGATGGTGATGATGGTGATGATGATGATAATAATAGATAGATATATAGATAATTATACATAATATAATTAGCCGGGTGCGCAGTGGTTAGAGCAGCGGCCCTTGTCAAGGTCACGTCTTACGTGAGTTGCAGGTTGATCTGGGGTGGGGTCCTTGGGGGCGTGTGGGATGCAACCAGTCCATGTCCACACCCCCTTCCACTCTATCTAAAAATCCATGGAAACCTTGGGTGAGAATTAACAAACAAAATAAAATAAAAAATATATAATTAAAAATAAAAATAAATCAATAAGAGGATACTGACACAGGAATAAGTAAACTGTTAAGGCCCATGCCACGTGTAGCGAGGAACAAGATGAACATGGACTCTTCTGGAGAACTCAGGGTGGTAGAGCAAACAAATAACAAACTACTCTTCCAGGATGCCGTCTTGGATTGCTCATTCCCTACAGCCCTCTCTGGGCTCCACTGTGCTTGCCAGTGGATTTGGGGGGCCTGCCTAGGGCATAGCAGGAGGCAGGACTTGCTCCTGGGCATAGGGTACACAGGTCCTGTTCTGATGGTTTCATCCTGGCCCTGAGCACTGTTGTTCCCCTGAGGCATCTCCACTGACCAGGGCCCTGCTAGCTGTCCTCCATGATCTCCACACCTGGCCTGGCCCCTGACCAGCACTAAGAAGGGGGCTGGTCACTTCCTGGCCAAAGGCTGGGCCCAGAGACAGAGAGCCATCAACTCTGTGGACACACAGAATCTGAAAGATAGAATCACAGAAATGTCAATCCTTCATGAATTCTTGGAAACACACTGTCAGACTGAATAAGCGGTCCCAATGGAGGCAGGACTGAGCTGCTGACATCATCATGATGCCCTGATAGTGCTGAGGTGATGGCTTTCTGCTGCTGGGAGCAGAGGGACTCAGAGATCATGCAGCTGAAGCAGAAAAGGCAAATGAGAGGGAGGAACCTACTGGTTTTGTGGCTCTGTGTCCAACCCTCCTGCCACTGGCCTGTGTGCCTGGAGCCAGTACTACCACCTTCAAATGTCCTGTAGCAGTCCAGCACCAATGGCATTCCCTCTGCCCCAAGCCTGCAGTGGTCTCTTCTGTGCTTCCCTCCCTCAGTGGAAGGGGTTACCCCTTCCCAGTGATTTTATTTCTGTGGGGCTCAGCCCAAAGTAGCTTTGTAATTCAAAAACAACAAAATCAGCCCTGGCGGTTTAGCTCAGCAGTTAGAGCATCAGCCCTCGGACTGAAAGGTCAAGGGTTCAATTCCGGTCAAGGACACATGCCTGGGTTGCAGGTTTCTGGAGCCCCGACCAGGGCTATGCAGGAGGCAACCAGTCGATGTGTCTCTTTCAACATCAAAGTTTCTCTCTCTCTCTCTACCTCCCTCCCTTCCACTCTCTCTAAACAAACAAACAAACAAACAAAACAAAGAATCATGACATTTTAGTAGTACAGAATATTAGCATTGAGTATTGCAAAATCCACAGATCCACAGACGCTCAGAGACATCTTAGGCCTATAAAAATCTGGTCCTACAGCTACAGATCTTTATAACCACAGAATCTTTACATTAAAAATAAGAGATTCCAATCTCCTTTTCATTCAAAACTTCAGTTCATAAAAGTATCTAAATGTTCTTAGATCACAGCTATTATAGTCAAAGGGATCCTGGTATTGAATCAGGGCCCTGGTGATCCTCCCATCTTGCTCCAGCTCAGGCTCACAGCACTTAGGACTGGAATCCCCTCTGCCTCAATGACAGAAAACTCGACTCAGACCCTCATCTCTGACAGCTGCATGAGAAAAGCCCCCCAGCTGGGTTTTTTTTGCCTCCCACCAGGCCAAGTTGTTTCTGTCCTGGGTGTGAGTCTTATAAGAAAGAAAACAGAGTGAGTGTGACCCATTCCCAGGGCCCTTGAGGAAAGAAGTGCAAGCCCTGGCTTCAAGTGTCCCCACCCCAGGCTGCCCATTTGATGTCCCCCCATTGCTCCGCCCCAAGCTGAGCCTGCTTCTGGCACCAGAGCCCATGCCCGCCACGGGAGATGACCAAGCTCCCCTGCCAGGGTCTAAATCTGGGATCTGGCTGCTGCTTGTCCTGGCCCTGCCACTCGACCTCCAGCACCTGGCAGGGAGGCCCCTTTCTTTCCTGACCTGCAGGGACCAGCGGCCATGGTCAGTGGGCTGGGGGGCTGGAGCTGGAGCAAGCTGGCTTCCTGGGGAGGGACAAATGGGCTTCTTGAGTCTCTCCCAGCAGGGCTAGTCCTTGGGCCTGTGAAGAAGTAGTGGGTTGGAAAGGACTGCAGGGCCTGAAGCTCAGACTGTCAGGCCTGGAACAGGCAAGGAGATGGACCGATGGCAGCAGCCCCCTGTCTCTGTAGCCCCAGCCACAGTGTGGGCCAACCTCGCCTGGGCCCAGCCAGTCTGAACTCACTGAGGCAGGAAACCTGTGGGTGACGAGGGCTTGGTGCTGGCTCTGTTCGTAAGACACTGCCCCTGGGCAAACCTTCCCCTCCTTTCCTGCAGACAGATGGAGGCACTGAAGACCACCAAGCCTCAGCCTGGGTCTCTAACTCCCTTCTCTGGGTTGGGCTCTGGGAACATCTAGCCATTTTCTCCAGGGTGACCCCAGCTCTGACCTCCATCTTCTCCTATCCTCAGTCCCACCGGAAGTTTTCTGCCCCTCGGCATGGACACCTGGGCTTCCTGCCCCACAAGAGGAGCCGCCGGCACCGGGGCAAGGTGAAGACATGGCCTCGGGATGACCCCAGCCGGCCGGTGCACCTCACAGCTTTCCTGGGTTACAAGGCTGGCATGACACACACTCTCCGAGAGGTGCACCGGCCGGGGCTCAGTGAGTGGCCATAGAGGGACACACAGGGCAGGGGGATTTGGATAGAGAACCCCTGACTACCAGAAGATCTGGAGAAACTTCCGAATGCTAGGAATCAGAATGGGACTTCAGGAGGGGAAATGGCCCAGAAAGAGTGAGGCCCTGCCTGTGGGAATGGCAGTCAGAATCGTGACCATCTGACCATTGGCCACTGACCACCCCTGGAGGTGAATTCTGTCATTGCCCCCAGTTTACAGATGAGGAAATGGAGCAGTTATAAAACCTGCCAGTGGCCCAGTTAGTAAGTGGAGAAACTAGGAGTCAAACGCAGGCACCCAATTATGCTTATTGTTTTGAGATAATTGTAATTCACATGTGGTTGTAAGAAACAATACAGAAAAAAAAGAAACAATAGAGAGATTTCGTGTACCCCTCACCCAGTTTCCCCGGGTTGGAAACCTCTCGTAAAGATAAAGCTATATGTCGAAGCAGGATGTTTGTTGACCCATGTTCCCTTAGTTGTATTTGTATGCGCGCATGTGTGTTTAGTTCTATATGGTTCTGTCATGTGTACATGTGTGTACCCACCACCTCGGAATATTCCATTGCCATGTGGGTTTCCCTGGTGCCCTTTTATACCCACTTCTTCATTTTTCATCTCTCCTAACATATATATATATATATATATATATATATATTTAAACTTTTTCTTTATTGATTTTTAGAGAGAGAGAGAAACATCAATGAGCGAGAACATCGATTTGGCTGCCTCCTGCATGTCCCCCACTGGTGATCGGGCCTGCAACCTGGGCATGTGCCCTGACTAAGAATCAAACTGGCAACCTCTTGGTGCATGGGTCGATGCTCAACCACTGAGCCACACGGCTGGACTACATTTACAACTATTAAAAAAAAAGCCCTGGCTGGTTTGGCTCAGCGGTTGGAGCGTCGGCCTATGGACCAGAGAGTCCCGGGTTTGGTTCCTGCTAGAGGCACGTACCAAAAAAAAAACCACCAAAAAACCACACATAAAAAAAAAAAAAAAAAAAAGATCATTTGTACCCTGGCTGGCGTGACTCAGTGGTTAGTGCTTCAGCCTGTGCACCAAAGGGTGGCAGGTTTGATTCCTGGTCAAGGGCATGTACCAGAGTTGCAGGTTCGATTTCTGGCCCCGGTTGGGGCGCCAGCAGAAGGCAACCAATTGACGTGTCTCTCTTACATTGATGTTTCTCTCTTCCTCTCCTCCCCTCTACTCTATCTAAAAAATCAATGAAAAAATGTATTCTCAAGTGAGGATTAGCAACAACAGAAAAAAGATCATTTGTGCCCCACTAAAGGAGGCCCAATGCCACCCTTTGGAGGATGCTGCCCTGGCTGTTGCTCTCCTAGCCAATTCCTGGGTGGCCTGGTGGAGAAACTGAGGCAGGGAGCAGGTCAGGCCTTGCCTGAGATCTCAGTGTCAGAGCTACACTGTGGGGCCCTGTTCAGCAGCTGCTCCATGCCATGGCAGAGCAAGGAGCTGGCAGGCTGAGGGCTGGAGGTCAGAGAGGGCTCTGGTCCAGAGGGCCTCTGTACCTGCAGCCCTGGGGCTGTGGTGCCCATCCTCCCTCAGGCAGGAGGGCTGCAGTTGGTTTTTCCACTCTGTCTCCCTTACTCATGGGCCCTGGAGGCTCTCCTTCATGCTCATCTCTGGGTCTCATCCAGAAATTTCCAAGCGGGAGGAGGTGGAGGCCGTGACGATTGTGGAGACACCACCTCTTGTGGTGGTGGGTGTCGTGGGCTACGTGGCTACCCCGCGAGGCCTGCGGAGCTTCAAGACCATCTTTGCAGAGCACCTCAGCGATGAGTGCCGGCGGCGCTTCTACAAGGACTGGTGAGGGCCCTGCGGGTGGGCCCTGTGTGGGCTAGTGGGGCCACTGGCGATGGGCGGGCCCTTCACTCCCCATTCCTGTGCTGGAATGATGGGGGTGGGCCGGAGAAGTGTCAACAGTGTTTGGAAGGCAGGAAAGTGTGTGTGTGTGTGTGTGTGTGTGTGTGTGTGTGTGTGTATGTGTGTGTGTGAAGGGATGCCTTCGATTTAGTAACAGATGAGTATTAGCAGGCTGGAGGGGAAAAAGAGGAAACATAGAGGAAACAAGAGGAAGCGGGTATTCTAATCCTCAGCGTTAATTAAGGAACTACTTTGATGAAACGGCAGAGTTGGCGCTGAGATTCCTAGGATGAAAAGGGAAACAGCCAACAAGCTCTTCACATCAGAAAGGAAGGTATTCTCAGGCTTCAAATCTTCCTTGGTACAAGTCCTGAAAGGGAAGGGCCCCCTGCCTGAGGAACCTCACAGACACACCCCTCCTTAGGCAGAGACACAGCCCAGCCTTGGCCCTCTTTGGGCTCTAGGGTCAGAGTGGGCTGTGTGACCAGGACAAGCTGGCTGACCTCTTAGAGTCCTGTATCACCCCTCACCTTCAGGCGTGCCACAGACACCATCAGTGGAGACGGGCGTGGTCCCTGCATCTTGGGGCTGCTGTGAATGAGATGAGCAAGCGGGGTCTAGGGCTCAGCACAGAGGAAGTGCTCAGCAAATGCCAGCTGGTCTTGTTTTCTCTATTTACATTGTTATCAACTTGCTCCCCACCCAGGGGCTTTGACCTTTGTGAACTTTGGCTTCTTCGTCTGTAGAATGGGGATAATAGTGTCTGCCACCCAGAGTTCCAGTGAGGGTTGGGAACAACAGGCAGTACTGGCTGTTCGCTGCAGAAGTGAGGCCAGCAGCTGTATCAGTGTGGACAAGTAGCCAACGTACTCCTTCCCCGAGCTCCTGCACATCTGCCACTCACCCTCGGGCCCTAGAAGGCAGGGAGATACCCAGTTTGCAGAGGAGGGAACTGAGGCCCAGAGAGGAAAGGACAGGCTGTGCTTAAAGATGATGACTGGAGCCAGCCCAGGGACTCCAGGGAAGGCATGGCAACGGCTTCCGCAGGGAGGAAAGGAGGACGGAAAGGGACATTTACTGTTCAAAGACCCGTGCTTGGTGGGTGACAGGTGGTCAGGGGCCCAGGGAACCACCCTAACTGGCCCCTCTAAGCACCCTCTGTGCATGGCTCAGGCACAAGAGCAAGAAGAAAGCCTTCACCAAGGCCTGTAAGAGGTGGCGTGACGCCGATGGCAAAAAGCAGCTCCAGAAAGACTTTGCTGCCATGAAGAAGTACTGCAAGGTCATTCGGGTCATTGTCCACACCCAGGTCAGTCCCTTAACCCCAGTCCACACCCAGTCAGCCAGTTCACTCCCTGGGTTCACCCTCCCCCAACCAGCCTCCAGGAGCCCTGGCAAATGTCAGCCTAAAAATACTATGAGCCCTGGGCACAGGACCAAAGTGTTGTCTGTCTGCAGCTCCAGGGATGGGATGCTGGGGGCCAGTATGCTCTAAGGGTTGTGGGCACTGTCCATGCCCAGTGGTCAACCAAGGCCCTGAAATGCCCCAAAAGGCTTGAGTCTCCTGACAAATGTCCAGTGTAGAAGGCCAGCTGCCTCTGTGTGGGTTCTGGCACAAGTGTGTATATGAATCCACATTTGTATAAGGGATCTGGCTTATCCTAGAACATTCCTTGGTGCCTAGTCCCCAGGGAAACCTTTTGTAGGCTCTGAGCAGGGACACTACTCCCACCCCCCACCCTGCCCCGCCCCTGCCCAGTTACTCTCACACTTGCAGTTCCTGGTTCCCTATGTCATTGGTTAATGTCCATCTCCCTTGAGCTCCATAAGGACAGGGGTCATGGCTCCCTGTTCAGTGCTGTGCCCCCAGAACCCACCAAGAACCTTGTATGCAGTAGGTGCTCCATAAATACTCATTGTTGAGCACTATGCTGTGACCTAATGGTGTTCCTGCTTCCAGCCTGTGCCTCACAGAGCAGCCAAAGATGTTTAAAAATATGAATCAGATTTTATCAGACCCCATAGTTGAGGTAAAGCTTGAGTTCTTCCCTACAAGACCTGCCAGGCTAGGCCCCTGCTCATGTCTGACTCCATCCTGCATGGCCTCCTCCTTGCTCCCCATAGTCTAGACACACTGGTTTCCTTTCTGCACCCTCAACTCCCCAGGATCTTCCATGTCTCAGGGTCATTGCACATGTGGTTCCCTTTGCTAAAGCTCCTATATCTTTACCTAGTGGCTCCTTCTTTTAAAAAAAATATTTGTATTGATTTTTTTAGAGAGAGGAAGAGAGAGGGAGAGAGAAAAACAGTTGCCTCCTGTATACCCTGCCCCCGCCATGGGATCAAGCCTGAAACCTGGGCATGTGTCCTGACTGGGTATCAAACCAGTGACCTCTTGGTGCATGGGATGGTGCTCAATCCACTGAGACACACACTGACCAGGCTAGTGGCTCCTTCTTGTTACTGGTGTCACTTCCTCAGAGAAGTCCTCCCTGACCACGCTATCTGTAATTACTGTTCCCTACACCCCCAATAGTCCATCAGAACACTTTGCCTTCTCCAAGAGTTTACTTGGCTCTGTCCAACTAGATAATGGCTCCATGAGGACCAGGACTCTGTTTGCCTCATTCTCTGCTGTACCCCAGTGCCTAGCACAGGACATGGCACATAGCCAGACCAGGCATGGGAACATATGCTGAATGAATGCAGGCATGCAAGCCTGCTAGGGGTCACCGGCTGGTCATACCATGTCTGCAAATGGGGTTTTGACCCTCGGGGAGACGACTGGCCATGTTGCGTTCTGCAGATGAAGCTGCTGCCCTTCCGGCAGAAGAAGGCCCACATCATGGAGATCCAGCTGAATGGTGGCACAGTGGCTGAGAAGGTGGCCTGGGCCCAGGCCCGGCTGGAGAAGCAGGTGCCGGTGCACAGCGTGTTCAGTCAGAGCGAGGTCATTGATGTCATTGCTGTCACCAAGGGCCGGGGCATCAAAGGTAAGGCTGGGTGGAAATAACAGCTCCTGGAAGGCTGCCTGAGGGGATGGGGGCCAGACTGGCCTCTCAGCCACCAACCCCTCCCACCTGCAGGGGTCACAAGCCGCTGGCACACCAAGAAGCTGCCTCGAAAGACCCACAAGGGGCTTCGAAAGGTGGCCTGCATTGGCGCCTGGCACCCTGCCCGAGTGGGCTGCTCCATTGCCCGGGCTGGGCAGAAGGGCTACCACCACCGCACAGAGCTCAACAAGAAGGTGTGTCCTAAGTCCTTGTGAGGGGGGAACGTCTTGACCAGACTCCAGTTAGTGGAGTGCATGACCCAAACACTGCCTGGCCCCCAAAGGCTTTGAAATGCATCCACCAGCACCTGGGTTTAAGTCCACAGCTGATGGATGTGGACATAGTGCTGGCCCCAGAGGCCATTTGCTGCTCTCAATGTGCTCTGTTCTCTTGGCAGATCTACCGTATTGGCCGGGGGTTGCACACAGAGGATGGGAAGGTGGTTAAGAATAATGCGTCCACCAGCTACGACATGACTGACAAGTCCATCACGCCACTGGTGAGGGTGGGCAGCCAGTTTGGCTGAGGGAGCCTGGTGAGCATGTGTGGGGAGGTGTGTGGGGTGTTGTAATGCCCCAAGAGCTCAGGCCCCACCAAGCAGCCGCTGGTGTAATAAACCCCTTCCTTTCCGCACTCTCTGAGCCTCCTCTATAGATAGCTTATATTCCAGCTGCTGTCATGGGGTGTAGAATGCAGCAGCTTTGACTGTGGTCTTGGAGACAGGCTGCCTGGGTTCGAACTCCAGCTGCAGTATGTTCTGGAACAGGTGACTCCACCCCTCGAGCCTCAGTTTACCCCTGTGTAAAATGCAGATTGTTAAATGAGATACCGTAAGGGAAGACGTAGGGTGTGGCTCAGATGCTGCTTTGATCAGTGATAGAGGGTGTCACCCCCTGGCCAGCACTGGCTCCTTCAAATCACAGGTGTGTATGGGATTTCTCCCAGGATTCCCAGCTGCCTCCTAACTCAATCTGGACCCTGACCTACTTTCCCACAGGGTGGCTTCCCTCACTATGGGGAAGTCAACAATGACTTTGTCATGCTGAAAGGTTGCATCGCAGGAACCAAGAAGCGGGTCATCACGCTGAGGAAGGTCAGGGCAGGCAGTGGGTTGGGAAGCTGGGGAGCAGGAGCCCAATGGGCTTTGGGAGGGGTGGGTGGCTGGCTGGCCTGCTTTGTCCTTCAGCCTGCTCTGAAGAGGGTCAGGGGATGGGGAGAGCCAAAAGGAAGGGGTGGGTGGATTGGGGTTACCGGAGTGGGTGGGAACCTCCATCTTGAGACTCTCCTCTCCCACGGATCCCCAGTCCCTCCTGGTGCACCACAGCCGCCGGGCCCTGGAGAATATTGAACTTAAGTTCATCGACACCACCTCCAAGTTTGGACATGGCCGCTTCCAGACAGCCCAAGAGAAGAGGGTCTTTATGGTGAGTCCCCCCACCTCCCTTCTCTGGGACTTAGCCCTCACATCCCACCTGCTTCAGAGTGGGGAAGCTGGAGCAGATTGGGGTGGTGGGATCCCCCTGCACTCATCCATAAGGAGGGGGCTTTTAGGATTCCAGCCCTAGGCAGTGATTCTTGCTGTAAGAGAGGGGAGGAACTACGGTGACGGCTGTGGGTGACTCAGGCGGCTTGCCAGGGGCAGTATTCTCAGCCAGACCCCTGTGAATACTACTGCCTACTACTCCCACAGGGTCCCCAGAAGAAGCATCTGGAGAAAGAAAAGCCGGAGTCCTCGGGAGACTTGTAGGTGGCTCGGATGGAGTATGAAAGAAGCGCGCGAGACCCCCGCCTGTTTCCTTTGTCTAATAAAGGCTGGAAGCAACTCTTCCCGCGGTGTCTGAATTGAGGGCACGGAAAGACCGGGGACGGCCCGTGGCACCGGACTTAGTGCCGGGGCAGGGAGAGCGCAGCTCAGCGGCGCCCCCTGGCGCTGCGCCTCGGGGCCGAAGCGCAGAGCGGTCCTTAGGAGTTGTCGATGGGCGGGGCCTGTTGGGAGGACTTGAAAAGGCAGGTCCTCCGGAAGAGCGGGGCCTATTGGAGGAGGAAGCCGATTGGTACGCGGGAAGGGGCGGGTTCTCTGGAGGCGGGCCCCGCGGGGGTGTCCCGGCGTCCCTGGACGTGATTGGCCTCCTGGAGGGGGCGAGGCCTCGGGGCGTGGGGCTTGGCCCAGGCCGGGAGGTGGTCGATCCGAGGCTTCAGTCAGCCGAAAGCAACCATCGTGCAGCGGTCTGTTCGGCGCCATGTCGTTCTGCAGCTTCTTCGGGGGCGAAGTTTTCCAGAACCACTTTGATCCGGGTACAACCTGTGACCTCCTGGTAGAGCATTGGGGCGGGGGCGCACATCAGATGGGGCATCGCTGCTCTCAGGTGGTGGTGGAGCCCTGGAGCCCCGGGAATGAAGGGGCGAGTATGACCGCGCGGGGAGGAGCGCATATTGTTAAAGGGGATCACGAAGGAGGAGGGAGGAGTCTGGGGGGCTCGGAGAGTCAGGGTACCGGAGGGAAGGAGGGCACCAAAGGAGTTTACTCCCCTTGAGGGGGAAAAGCCTTTAAGTGTGAACATGGTCGTTTCCGGGGGGAATCTGTGGGTCTGAGTACACGGATCAGGATCTGGACATCAGAGGGACGCGGTTGGAAGAGGGTCTTGTCCAAGGGCAGCTCTTGTGACAGGGCTGCCCCTCCTCGAGGCTACTCCCTCTCTCTGATGTTACCCCTGCCCTTTCCCCTCCCGGGTTCCTGGGACCCGCGAAGTAAGCCGGCAAGCACAGAACGTCCTGTTCCGATCCGAATGTGCTGCCTTAGGTGCCTCTCCCACTTGCCCTGGACCCTGGGGTTGGGTAATCAGGAGTGCAGCTAGGCCACCAGTGGCCAGTGTAGTGAAGTTTGACCGGACAGCCTGGAGGTGGGGTGGGGGGTGGTGGGGGTGAGGGGTGGGAAGATGGGAGGAGTGGGGTTGAGGGTGATTTGGGGCATGACCAGCCCTCAGCCCTGGCCCCAGGCTTTGAGAAGACCTGGTGAGTCCCTTTCTGGGCTGAGCTGCTTGGTAATGGACTAATTTGGTAAAAACATACCAGAGGCAAGACTAGGGCAGCTACTTACTTGGGGTGGGATCTGTTTGGTATCAGCTCTCCAGGGGGCTAGTTTCTGACACTGAGCATCTGTGGATATCAGGTGTGATATAGGACCTTCTGGGCAAAGCTCCTCTTGAGACCCTCTGGCTGTGGGACCCTTAGGCTGCTCTGCCAAGCTGGTAACTACTCCTGCAGCAGCTCCTGGTTCCTCTTTGCTTCCTTCCTTCCTGGTAAAGGCTGAGTAGTTCACGGACTCCAAGGGAGGCTGTCCCCAGGCCAGGCAGTGGGTAAGGGGTACCTGCTTTTTTTTTTCTTCTTCTTTTTGGTACGTGCCCCTAGTGGGAACCGAACCCAGGACTCTTTGGTCTGCAGGTCAATGCTCCAACCGCTGAGCCAAACCGGCCAGGGCAAGGGGTACCTGCTTCTTATTCTGCAAGTCAGTTTCACAACCTTCTCTCCCCTCCCCCCTCTCCCCCATGAAAGTGATCTTTTGAGGATAAAACCCATTCTTCCTGGCTGCCTGTTTGGCCCCGAGGCATTTTCTCTGGAACCATTCTCTTCAGACAGGGAGAGCAGGCCAGTAGCTATGACTGGGAGTCTAGGTCAAGGCTTGGCTGAGCAACATGACAGCCACTTGGGAAAGGACGGGGGCTAGGGAGTGGTGCTGGCCATGTCAGAGCCCCCACTGTGTGGGGCCTGTGAAGGGTGAGAATGTTGTGTCCTCATCAGACTCCCTGGGCTTCTTCCTCGTTGCACACCCTCTAGCTGAGTGGTTTGCATCACTGAGCTTCAGCTTCCTCATCTGTGCAATGGATAGGTCTTCATCACATGGCTGTTTAGAAGAGTCAATGAGTTAAGTGTGAAAAGTGACTCTCCTGGTCTCTGATACATGGTAAGAACCACTAAATGTGAGCTCAGCTGTATGTCTCCTCCACAAAGCCGATATCCAGGTGGGGAAGGTGTGCATCTCGTTCTGCGACTGGGGAGAGTGCTGTATTCTACTGGGTCTGAGGATTTGGGAGCTCACTCCAAAGAGGCTGGAGGCAGCATCTCTGCTTCTGCCTCTTCTTCCACCTCCAGGTATCTATGTGTGCGCCAAGTGTGGCTACGAGCTCTTCTCCAGCCGCTCAAAGTATGCACACTCATCCCCATGGCCAGCCTTCACTGAGACTATCCATGCTGACAGTGTGACCAAGCATCCAGAGCATAATCGGCCTGAAGCCTTAAAGGTGGGTGGTAGCAGCAGGGATTGGGAAGGGGGGGAGAGTGTAGGCCACCCTTTCCTTTCTTCTGCTCTCCACACAGCTGTAAGGGCTTGTAGTCTGTCTATCCCAGGCCTCCAGCCTCAGCGAGGGAAGTTGTCACCCCAAACTATGGGGGAGCTTAGGGTCCTGGTGGGAAATAGGACAATTTTCCTGCACAGGCTCCAGGTCAACCTCTCCTGCCAGCAGTTACCTTGGGAAATGGGCATGGGGAGGACATCATCTGCTGGTGGCAGGAGGGGCCATTGCTGTGGTTGTTTTGTGTCCAGAAGCTCATGTGGCTCTTTTATGCTCTTCCCAGGTCTCCTGTGGCAAGTGTGGTAACGGGCTGGGCCATGAGTTCCTGAACGATGGCCCCAAGAAGGGGCAGTCACGCTTCTGAATATTCAGCAGCTCGCTGAAGTTTGTCCCTAAAGGTGAGCTTGTTATCAGGCAGCTGAGCATAGGCCTGTGGCAAGGGGCACATTGTTCTCATCCACTTACAGTGACAAAGCATGAGCGCACCAAGGCACGATGCCCAGGACTTCCCAGGGTCACCCCAAAAGATAGCTGTAAGATAAGGATGGAGGAACAGATATCCTACCTCCTGTGCCTGGTTGATCACATGTGTCCCCCAAAAGGGGCATCTGAGGGTGGATGTGGCAAAGGATTTTCTCCAGAGATCTGGCTCTTCTCCCTGACTGGAGTTGGAAGCAGGCCAAGGCTGTGCACCTGGGGCCTGGCATGTAGTAATAGCTCAGATATGCATCCTATTGGCAGTATTCTTATTTGTAGTTTGTTTTGGGGAGCTGTATTTCATTTTCCTGCATTTTTATTTTTATTTTTTTATTTCTCACCCGAGGATATTTTTCTACTTATCAGATAGAGTGGGAGGGAGGGAGAGAGAGAGAGAGAGAGAGAGAAACATCGATATGATAGAGCCACATCGACTGGCTACCTCCTGCATGACCCCACCAGGGTTGGGGACGAACCACAACGAGCTACATGCCCTTGACCAGAATTGAACCTGTGACCCATTGGTCTGCGGGCCAACGCTCTAACCGCTGAGCCAAACCAGCCAGGGCGTCATTTTTCTGCATTTTATCTGAGCTCAGCCTCCTCTCTGACCTTTGCTCTCCTGCTCACACAAACGCTCACAAATCACCGCACTTCTGTTTGCACACCCAGCCACCCTTGGATTTCTCCCAAAGCTTTGTAGCTCAAATCCCAGCACCTCACTTGCCACCCGCAAGACTATGGCCAGTCTCTAGTCTGTTTTATTCTCTGTATAATGGGGCTGCTGACAGCATCTGCTTGCTACCGTCATGGGGGTTAGGCCAGGGTGTCCGTAGGAGCTGGTGCATGATAAGGTACGATGATGCTTTTGTCCTTTTGTAGTTCTTTATTTTCTGCCCGTATGCAGGAAGAAGAGGCTCTAGGTTGTGATGGGACACACAGACTCCCTTAAACTGGGTGTCTGGGTCCTCTTAGCTCCCCTGGCTTGCAGGCTGGAGTGGATAGTGTCTGAATCATAAGGATTGTTTTTTCTCCCCTCCTTCCTTTCTTTCAGGCAAAGAAAATTCTGCCTCCCAGGGGAAATAGGCGGGCATCCCTCAGCCACCCCAGATGGGTACTGCATGGTGGCCATACTCTGGCCACCCTCACTTGGAATTGGTACCCCAGACATTCAGACAGGGAAGGAGGGTGGCTGAAACATCAGGAAGGCTCCCGAGGCCTTGGCTCTGCACTGATTCTCCTTGGGAAAAGTACTGGTTTGCCACTTATGGCCCATATCCCGCTGCCAGGATGGGACTGGAGGGCCCAGCTGTCAACTCGTCTTGGCCTCAGGGAGGTGGGCTACCTTTACTTCTTCTCAGTCCACTCCCTCCTTCCTGCCTGTCTGGACTCACCCCTTAGGGACCCAATTCTGAGACTGACTCTGGCCTTCACTAAAGCTGGTGCCCATCTCCCTCAAGCTATGCAAGGAGACAGTACAAATGGAGGCAGCCCCAGCTGTCTGCTCCAGCCTCAGTCACTGCATGATTCACTCTGGTTAAACCCTTCTAGGCAGCCAGAGTGTTGACAGATCTGTGACTTGTGGTGGGATTGGGCAGAGGGGACAGACCTTTGGGCTCTCATTTATGAGAGGAGAAATCCTGGATGCTGTTTCACAATGTAACTACTGCTTGCCTCACTCAGTCTTAGGAAAGCATCTATTGCTCCAGTACCCTGTTTGCACAAGGTTAGGGGCCCTGGAGCTCACAGCCTATAGTCCACACCTTCCCAGGGCACTGTGACCACGCTTTATTGCCCTGAAGCTCCTGCCATCTGGGAGGGTGGGTGATTCTGAAGCCCTCTTTCCCATCTTGAATCCTCTCTGGAATGATTAGGAGGAGATGAATAAACAAATGAAACCCAGGCCTGCTCTGTTTATTAGCATCACATGCCAGGATACAAGGGTCAGGCTTTGAACAGTTGTTTCATTTGTTCCACAAATATTTACTGAGCATCTGCTTTGTGCCAGGTTCTAGCCTCGGTGCTGGGGATGCAGCCATGTGCAAGACAGACAGGGCCCTCGGGGTTTTATGGTATACTTGAGACAGTAAATTCATGTCAGATGATGAGAAGGACCCTAAGCAATTACAACAGAATAAGAATAATAATGTTAGGATATGTGGAGGGGGTGCCTCCAGTGGTCAGGGAGAGGATGCTGAGGAGGGGTCATCTCAATTCAGCAGTGACAGGTGAGAGAAGCAAGGAGAAGAGCTTCCCAGGCAGAGGCACAGCATGTGACAGGTGCTGAGATGGCAGCAAACTTGGCATGCCCCAGGCCTTGTAGGGGGAGTTGCAAAATGTGACCTATGAGGAGGTGTGCTACACTCCAAAAGAACTACGTTATTTTTGCAATTTATATTGACAGAAATCTGGGGAAAGTGTGGGAATAAACATTAAGGGGTGGGATAGTGGTGGAAAGAACACAAAGTTCTATCAGGCTGAATTTATTGACAGGGGCTCACTAAGAGACTCGGGATTTAATGTTGAGGTTAGAAAGTGTTCTAACAGTTTGTTTAGTTGGTTGACATGGACCAAAAGGCCCACACTAAATGGAATTGAAATACCGGACCTGCCTTAGTCCACTCTAGAGAAAGGGATACAAAGGCTTAGGGAGATTGGAATGTTACAAGGGATTTGACATTTAAGACCTGTCCTGGGAATGTCCGGATGACACACGTTTCACCACCATTGTGAGTATCCCAAAGAGCTCTGTGATCACTCTTCTGTGTAGGCCAGAACTTAATGAGAACTGCTGCCGTGGAATTGGGAAACTAAATGCAGTAGATAGGGGCATTGGATCCTGAGATGTCAAGGTCCAAGTGGAGGTACTTAATGGCCAAAGTCAAGGTGGGTGTGGTTAGCCTTATAGCAAAGTCAAAGCAGCAGAGTGTGACTTACTGGCCTATGGCATTGGCTGCTTGATCATGATGTCTCTAGAAGTGAAATAGATGGGAAGCTTACTGAATTCTTAGTTATCTTAGCTCCTAAGCAGAAGAGTTCTAGGTCAAGTGAACAAAAGGCTAACTTAATCATAAAGACAGTTATGATCCCTTAATCAATTGCCAGACTTGCGTCAGTTCACAGACCCAGAACTTGAATGAAGGGGAGGCCGGACCCCTTAAGGAAGAACCCTGGTATGCTGCCCACTAGTCTTTCATCTTTAATCTTTACAAGTAATCTTTCTTCTAGCCTTTCCTAAAGGGACCTACAGTCTTTTACCAGAGAGCCTGTGTGGGGAAAAGGAAATAATCAGACATTTCTGGGACTGTGGACACTGGATCTAAACTGATATCATCCAGTCCTGGCCTGGTAGCCCAGTTGGTTAGAGCATCGTTTCAGTACGCCAAGGTTTGATCCCCAGTCAGGGCATATACAAGAATCAACCAAGAAGGTATAAATAAATGGAACAACAAATCTCTCATATCAATAATTAAGAAATAAACATACCATCTAGGAGATGGAGGATGGGTGATCAATGGAGTTTTAGCTCAGATCCATTTCACAGTGGGTCTAGTGGGTTCTCAAACCCATCCTGTGGTTATATCCCCAGTTCTGAATGCATAGCTGGGAGCACCCCACATGGGGAAGAAGGAGGAACTGGGCTCACAGGTGTGAGGACAAAGGTGTTGAGGTAGGAGTGGCTGGGGAGGGAGGTAGATGATGAGGCTCCTGTGTGGCTTGCCTGTAAGGCTCATTCCTCAGTGATGGGATTCTACCCTCCCCCAATCCCCAGCCAAGAACCCCAGCTCTGGTGTGAGGTCACCCACCTGTACAGGGGCTGCCAACTCACTTGCTGGGCCCTGGTGGCCTCAGCTCACTGCAACCTCGGATAGATCACTTAACCTTCCTCTGTCGGTGGAACCCAGCCTATCTCCTTGTTGAAGACAGGAGAGCCATGGGAGTGACATAAATGCACAGATTCTGAGGTCCCCTCATGTGGGAGCCCAGTGGATAGCCATGGTCAGGGTCTGTCTGTCAGGGGCCTGGTGGGGGATGGGTATCTCATATGGAATAATAAATTATCCCTCACTCCTCTCCTCCTGTGGGTTACACCATAACCTCTGGCCTGCAGCCCCAGTTCCTCCTTTTTTTTTTTTTTTTTTTTTTTATCCTCACCCGAGGACATTTTTTCATTTTTTGTTCAGGTAGAGTGGGAGGGAGAGAGAGGAACAGAGAGAGAGAGAGAAACATCGATGTGAAAGGAACACATCGAGTGGCCGCCACCTGCACAACCGACCAGGGCTGGGGACAAACTGCAACAGAGGCACGCGCCCTTAGCGGGAACCGAACCCGGGTCTCTCAGGACGGCAGGCCCACGCTCTAACCGCTGAGCCAAACCGGCCAGGGCCCCAGTTCCTCCTTAAGAAACAAAAGGCTCTGCCCGGCCAGTGTGGCTCAGTGATTGAGCATTGACCCATGCACCAAGAGTTCGATTCCTGGTCAGGACACATGCCCAGGTTGTGGGCCAAATCCCCAGTGGGGGGCATGCAGGAGGCGGCTAATCGATGTTCTCTTTCATCAATGTTTCTATCTCTCTATCCCTCTCCCTTCCTCTCTCTCTAAATTAATAAAGAAAATGTTAAAAAAAAGAAACAAAAGGTTCTTTGAGAGCCCAGCCCCTTCCACTCCAATGTACTTTCCTTCCCAGAGTGGCCCTCAGGCACAGCCTTGTGAGCCAAGGGCTGGGTTCAGGGGCAGATGGCTCCAGGTGTTCTACTATTATTAGCCAGTAACAGCTGACAGGCGGGGCTCAGCAGGCCGGTGCGTCCCGGGGAAGGGAGGGGTGGAAGAAAGAAGAAATCTGGTCCCCGTTCATCAGCTCAGAGAAGCACTCAATAAACGCTTGAAGAATGGATGAGCGAGTTGACAATGCTTGGGACTTTTGCTCACCTTCAGCTAGTGACAAGTGTCAGGGCGGGCCCAGACCCTGGTGGAGGTGTGGCCCAGGGCAGGTCCGGTGTGAAGTCCCTGACTATGCCTGAGGGTAGGGCAGGCAAGTGGGAGAGTGTGCCCAGGGGAGTCGCCAAGCCAGACAAGATCCACCGTGCCCCCACTTCCATACGAGGCCCCGGTAGGGACGCAGCACGATGACTTCCTTCCAGATCCTCTGGTTCTCAAGGTTACCTCCGTGGAGTGGGAGCAGAGATTGTGAGTAGAACTGACCGGCAGGGGGCGCGCTCGCCCCGCCCCGCCATGCTTCGCCCTGCCCCGCTGCAGTTCCCCGAGGCGCCTCCGGGGGCGCAGCGGCCGACAGGTCCGATGACACAGGCGGGTCCCAGCGCCGGGACTCCAGCCCCTGAGCCACACTGCCCAATGTGCCAGTGCCCGGGACAACACGTGAAGCCTTCTGGTGTCCGAGGGTGCGGAGGCTGGTGGTGTCGGGGCCCCATCTGATGGGCTTCAAGAAAGTGACGGGTCCAGGGAGGGCAGTCGAGGCCCAGGGTGCCTCTTCCTGAGTCCACTGGAGAGGGACAGAACTGGGTGGTGGGGGGAAGGAACAGACGGTGGAAACAGGGTGGAGGGACGCAGGTGGAGGCAGGACGCTCCCGACCCAGCCCATTCTCCAGGGCAGCTGTGTGGGAATCACCTGCACTGATACCCTGGCCTCCTCTCCCTGCAGCCCTCCCATGCCCTCAAATTGCACCTGCTACCACCCTGGCCCACTGGGGAGCACCAGGTTCTGGAGTTCTACCTCCCACGCATCTTTTCTCACTTGTCTCCCCCACAATACTGACAGCTCCTAGTTAGCCTCCAACAACTAGTGTGAACTTTGCAAAACAATCATCAGACCAGATAACTTCCGTCAGCGGTGTCCGCAGGCTCTGCTTGCTTGAGTCCGCAGACCCCACCTCTCCAGCTTGATTTCCTACTCCATAAATGACAGCAGCGTTGTTTATCATAATTATGTTATTCTTATGACCCACACCCCCTGCACCCAAACCTCAGCAGCTGGGCCTCTCGACCAGACAGATTCCATTCTAGAAACATACCCGTGTTTCTGCTTCCTAGAGTTTGCTGTTTTTTCTTCCTCATCCCCTTCCCATGTCCAGAATCCTCCTAGAATCCTTTCCTGGTGGCTCTGCCCCAGTGGCTGTCTCCTTCCCCCACACTGCAGGTCTCCGACATGTGTGCACAGACTGGGTTGTTGCTATCCCCTTGCAGGTTTCACCCTACCCCAGAGCAACAGCTCCTCAATGCCAGTGACTAGGACACATTCATCTCTCTCTTTTTATTTATTTATTTTATCCTCACCCGAGGACATTTCTCCATTTTTTGTACAGATAGAGTGGGAGGGAGAGAGGAAGAGAGAGGGAAACATCGATGTGAAAGAGACACATCGAGTGGCCGCCACCCGCACGACCAACCAGGGCCGGGGACAAACTGCAACCGAGGTACGTGCCCTTAGCGGGAATCGAACCCGGGTCTCTCTGGACCGCAGGCGGATGCTCCAACCACTGAGCCAAATTGGCCAGGGCTCTCTCTCTCTTTTTTAAATCCTCACCTGAGGATTTTTTTCCCCAAATATCTTCAGATAGAGTGTGTGTGTGTGGGGGAGACAGAGAGAGAAACATTGATGTGAGAGAGACACATTGATTTGTTGCCTCCCGCATGACCCCAACCAGGGCCGGGGGCCAACTGCAACTGAGGTATGTGCCTTTGACTGAAATCGAACTAGCAACTCATTGGTCCGTAGGCTGATGCTCTAACCACTGAGCAACCTGCCAGGGCCATCTCTCTTTTGTTTTAAAAATGTTTTTATTGATTTTTTTTAGAGAGAGAGGAAGGGAGAGATAAAAACGTTGATGTGAGAGAGAAATGTCAATCGGCTGCCTACTGCATACCCCTACTAGGGATCAAGCCCACAACCCAGTCATGTGCCTTGTCTAGGAATCGAACCAGGACCAAACCAGGACCTCTCAGTCCATGGGACAACACTCAATCCACAGAGCCACACTAGCCAGGCTAACACATTCATCTCATTTCCTTTTCCAAATGCCAAGCCCTCGGGAGGCTGCACACAGTAGCATCAGATGAATGAAGGTATGTCAAATTGTACTGCCTTCTGTCCACTCCTCTGCATCCCATCTGCATGAGTGTCTCTGGTTTGGGGAATCAAGGACCCCAGGACTACCAATCACCCTATCTTGGCCCTGGGCACTAGGACTCTGCTTAATAAACTTAGGGGCAAGTAGCACAGGGAAGACAGTTGGTGGTCCTCCTGTGGCAGATAGGAGGGGGGCTGCTGGGGTGGGGGCTGACTGAGAATTACCTGCAGATAAGTTCCCTCCATTTCAACCTTTCACCCACTGCCTCCAGCGCCTGTCTCCAGGCGTGATTTGTTCCTTGTAAAACTCTGAAGGTTGTCCATGGTTCAGCCCCTGGCTTCATGTCTTATCATGTATTATCTCCAACCAGTACATTTACAAGCTACTTTTGGCGTCAAAAAGCTTGGCAACAGCATTGCCAGAGAGAAGAGAGACCGGGCAGAGAGGAGATAGGGTTCTGTGGGGTCTGCCCCCCGAAGTGCAGGCTGCCTGTTGTCTTGGGATTCCTCTCCCATCTCTGACTCTAGTGGCTTTTTGCTTCCTTAGTCTCGAAGTGTAGGTTTTTTGCTGGGCCCCCATCTTCGAGCCTAGGAGCCCCTAGTATGCATCTGGATGTGGGGGGAGGGCAGGGAAGCTAGAGTCAGAGTCAGGACAGCAGTGACCTGTCTAGGGGACACAGGTTATTGTCTTCTGAGGAGAGAGTAGGGTCAATTTTGAAGGTCCTGTTGTCAGAGCAGGAAGCTTCAGCTTAGGGAGTGTCCTGCTGGGGAGGGGCAAGGAGTTTGCAGCCCTTGCCCCAAAGTGCTGGGCCCTGGGCTCTGGGTTCTGGGTCTTCCTGAGCACTGAGCTATATCTGTCTGTATGTCTGTCTGGCCAACTGTGGGGTGGGCTGCTTCCTTGGAAGTGAAGAGGGATGGAGTGCAGCCCTCCCTAGGTTTTGTCTGCTGCTGGGCTAGACTTGCTTCTGGAAGTAGGTCACTGGTAAACGGGAAGATTCAAACTTAGGCTTTTCACACTGCGCGGACAGTGTTTGGGACCTGGTGGCAAGTCTCTGAACCTCCCTTTTCCTGCTTACACACACACACACACACACCCCATATACACTGTCCTATGCCCTCTGTGGAGGATGGGGTTCCTGAGCCCCTTGCCTTGTTCCTGATGGAATGTGCTCACAGTTCCCTTCTAGTCCATGGGGCTCCTCACCAGGACATGGATGAGCAGAACTGGCCACAGAGCCCCAGTGGCCTGATGTGGGGCCACTTGTATGATACCCAGCCTTCCCTATGATGCTCGCAGGCTTCCATTTTCAGAGGCCTGGCTTGGGGCTATGAAGCTAGGGGAGGGGGAGTTGTGGGGCCCTGTTTCTGTGGGGCCCTTTTCTCTTGCTCCTTTAGACTCACCGCAGGGATAAAGGCTCTTACCAGCCCTCCCCTCCTGCAGAGCTGGGACTGCCAGCCTAGAAGAATTTCTGCATTGTAATAAATTGAGCTAGGCCAGGCTGGTGGGTGAGAAGCAATTTGCAGGATCCAGCTATATGCATCCTGGGAACCTGGATCCCTGCCCTCTCTTGGAGAAGAAGCATGGACCAGTGGCAAATAGCCCCCTGTCTGTGCTGATCCCTCCGTGAAGATCCAAGGGAAAAGAGGGAGGGTGCAATTTGGGGTCCATCCCTGAACAGAAGAGGGGTCTAGCTTTTTCTGGCAAACTCTGCAGCCCTAGCATGGCTTCCTGCATATGTGTGGCTCCTCCAGGTGGCTACTGAGCTGGAGAAGGCCTCCCTTCTCATAACTCCTGGCTAAGGGAAGCTTTTCACTTTCCCTCCTAATACTGGGAATCTTGTCTTTCATGGCAAACATCCCCAGGTCTAGCTGGTTCCCAGGAATAAGATATGGGTTCTGGCAAGCCAGGCTGGCTGGCCACCTTGAGACCAGGGAAACCTTTCCTTTCCAGTCTTGTCCCCAAGGAGGGCAAACTATGAAGTACTCAGGTCTCCTAGGGTGGGAGCAGCTTCAAGGGTACCCCTTCTTGTGCTGGAGTCACTGTCACATGTCCACTGCCTCCTTCTCATGAAGAGCTTAGGAGCTGGGCACCCAGAGAGCAGGACAGTATTACTTTTGTTTCATAAAGTAGAAAAGTGAGGATCAGAGACTGGAGACCTGCCAAGTTCACCTGCTTGGTTTGGGGTGACATGAATCAGGCTCCAAAGTCCTTGCTGTCAGCACTGTGTTATGGTGCTGCTTCCACCCCCAGGAATGGGCTCCTGACCCCCTCCCCCACCTTGTTCCCTACCAGGGGAACTGGGCACAGTGGGCTCCGGGGTGGGTTAGACATTTCTTAGGGACCCCTCCCTGGGAGGAAACCACATCCTCTATACGGTCAGGCGAATCTGGCACCCAAAGTGGAAAAACCCCACATAAATCAAGGACAGCTGGGCCAGCCCTTGGCTGTAGCCCCCTCCCCTTGGAATTCCAGCAGGGTCTGGGGGGTGAGGGTGTGGTTCTAGGAGTGGGAGTTCCTGGAAGCCCCTCAAGTGTGAAATCTCCCCCAGCTGTCCCCCATGGAGCGAGCAGCTTATTAATTACTTTCCAGAAGGACTCAGCTTCTTACACATCCAGCCCTGCTGCCTGTGGGTACAAGGCTGGGGGTGCCCCTCCTGGGGACAGGCTGGTAAAAAGGTAAAGAGGGGCATCAGAGAGGAACTTACAGACAGTCTCTCTTACACACACACACACACACACACACACACACACACACGGGCACACACTCGCTTGGTGACTCAGAAAACACCCATGAATACTCATCATGGTTAGGCGTGGAGAAAGGATCAAGACTGCCCCTGCCCCTGTCCTTGCAGAGCTCATGGGTAGGTAGAGGAGGCAGATGGGGATCAACATCACCCACAAAGAAATCATAGTCTGTGAAGGGGATACATAGTTGGGCAGCTGGGTCATGAATTTGTGAGGCCAGGCTGGGCCTTCCTCCCACCCTGACCTTGCTCCCCAAGACTCCCTCCCTAAACTTGTCCTCTCTTTCCCTCTCTGCTCTGGTCCTCCTTGTCATCTCCCCCAGGGATGGTGTTTAATTGGCCCAGTGGCTGAGCAGCACAGTGTACACCTTCTCCCAAATTTCCCCTCCTCCTGGCCAACAGGCCACCACATCAAACCTGACGATGTGCATGTCTGATGACTGGCCTAAGGAGGGTGCACAGATGGACCTCTTCCAGTCACCCTGTGTGGGCACGGGGTCCAGATAAAGTAAGAAAAGAATTAAGCTCTGGCCATCCTGGACCCTCAAAGCCAAGGGCCCCCAGGGAGATTTGGTTGGGCAGAAGGGACCTGGTGACCCGTTCTTGCCCTGATCAGACAGGGCAGGATGTGGGTGAACTTTTTAGGGTGCTCCCATGGCCTGGTCTCTTTTGGGACCCCAAAGTCACCTTTTAAAAAAAGTTTCATTTTTCTTTTATTGATTTTAGAGAGACAGGGAGAGAGAGATAGAAACATTAATGAGAGAGAACATCAATTAGCTGCCTCCCTCATGCCCTCCACTGGGGATCGGGCCCACAACCTGGGCATGTGTCCTGACTGGGAATCGAACTGGAGACCTCTTAGTGCATGGGTCTACACTCAACCACTGAGCCACACTGGCCGGGCCCCAAAGTCACTTTTTATTTTTATATTTTATTATTTTTATTTTATTTTTTCAGATAGAGTGGGAGGGAGAGAGAGGACGAGAGAGAGAGAAACATCGACATGAAGGGGACACATCGAGTGGTTGCCACCCGCACGACCCAACCAAAGCTGGGGACAAACTGCAACCGAGGTACATGCCCTTAGTGGGAACCAAACCCGGGTCTCTTGGGACCGCAGGCTGACGCTCTAACTGTTGAGCCAAACTGGCCAGGGCCCAAAGTCACTTAAAAAAAAAAATTTTTTTTTTCTTTATTCATTTTAGAGAGAGAGGAAGGGAGAGGGAGAGGGAGAGATAGAGACATCGATGAGAGAGAACATCAGTTGGCCACCTCCTGCATGACCCCCACTGGGGATCGGGCCCACAACCTGGGCAAGTGTCCTGACCTAGAATCAAACCGTCAACCTCTTGGTGCATGGGTCGACGCTCAACCTCTGAGCCACACCAGCCTGGTCCCAAAGTCACTTTTCATCATGTGACCCAGAAAGGAGAATCCACTGTCCCTAGCTCACACAGGAGGGAGCCAGTGGGGAGCTAGGGCTGGACCCTGATGGCAGCGCAGGGCAGAGGCAGAGTGGAGGAGCCACTCAGACATCCTGCAGAGGGGGAAGGCAGTGACCCTGTGCATGAGGAGCATGAAGAGGCAGTTTCTGAAATTTTCAAGTTTAACCTTCAAAAAGACTTTTTTTTAATCCTCACCCGAGGACATTTTTTTTCATTTTTTGTTCAGATAGAGTGGGAGGGAGAGAGAGGAAGATAGAGAGAGAGAGAAACATCGACGTGAAAGGGACACATCGAGTGGCTGCCACCCGCACGACCAACCAGGTCGGGGGACAAACTGCAACAGAGGTACACGCCCTTAGCGGGATCCAAACCCGGGTCTCTCTGGACCGCAGGCTGACACTTTAAGCGCTGAGCCAAACTGGCTAGGGCTCAAAAAGACTCTTCATGGAAGGTTAAACACAGAGTTACCATCTGACCCAGCAATTCCACTCCTGGGTATATACCCAAGAAAAATGAAACATGTGTTCACACAAGAACTTGTGAGTGTTCACAGCAGCATCATTCACAATAACCAAGAAGTGAAAACAACCCGTGTCCATCAACTGATGAGTGGATAAACAGTATGTGGTTCATCCATACAGTGGAATGTTAGCCATGAAGAGGAACGAAGCCCTGACACATGCTGCAATGTGGGTGAACCTCAAAAATACCATGCTATGCAAAAGAAGTCAGACACAACAGGCCACATGTTGTATGATTCCACTGGTGTGAAATGTGGAGAACAGGCAAATCCATAGAAACAGAAAGCAGATTAGTGGTTGCTGGGGGCTGGGGAGGGGAGAAAGGGAAGTGACTGCTAATGGGTATGAAACTTCTTTTTTATTCCTCATCCAAGGATACTTTTCTATTTATGGCCAGAGTGGGAGGGAGGGAGAGAGAGACAGAGAGGAACATCGATGTGATAGAGCCACATCGACTGGTTGCCTCCTGCATGACTTGACTGGGGCTGGGGACAAACCACAACCGAGGTACGTGCCTTGGACAGAATCAAACCCGAGACTCATTGGTCCATGGGCCAACACTCTAATTGCTGAGCCAAACTGGCCAGGGCTGAAACTTCTTTTTAGGGTTATAAATACGTTCTAAAACTGATTATGGTGATTGTTGCACAACATTGTGAATATACTAAAACCCTCCAAATTCTACTCATTAAGTGGCTGAATTGTATGGTGTGGGAATTCCATTTAAATGAAGTCTTTCACTTCAGAGTCAGGACTGAGGTCTCCATTTTACAAAGAAGGAACTGAAGGCTCTGGGAGGTAAGAGCCTGAGGCCAATGCTAAAGGAAAGTGGGGCTAAGACCATCCTCAGGCTGGATTCTGAGAGCTGCTCCCTCTTACACCAGGATGAGCCCAGACTCTACCCCAGTTTTACTACCTCCTCTACTGCTGAGCCTTTCCCTATGGCAACTGGGATGCTGTCCTCCTACTCCTCACTTGATCATCACCTCCTCCAGGAAGATTTCCTTGACCTCTCCATTCACACCCTTCCACCAGCAGCCATTACTGAGTATCTATTTGGTGCCAGGCTCTGTTAGGTGCTGGAGCACAAACCTGGTGCACAACCGTCCCAAGGCTGTCATCCTGGTTGTCACCACATTTGCACCCACCCCTCGCTCACCTGAGAAATATATGGTGGGTGGAGGGAGGGAATTAATTGCCAAACTCTCCAAGCCAAGACTGCTTGTCCCTGGATATCACCCCCTTGCCCCTCAGTGCATTCAATGTCCTGTTTGTCTTGGTAAATTTCTTCTGGAACGGTTTCAAGAAAGTGTGGGGGAGCCTAAGGAAAAGACATTCTCAGCAAGGGGAACAGTATAAGCAAAGGCTAGAAGGTGAAAACAACTATGCCTGTGTTGAGACAGGGAGATGGAGGGGCAACCAGGATTTAATACTTGAATTTGGAGCCCTGAGTGGTGGCTGCTGGGACTCTGGGTGGGTGCTGTGGGTGGAGTGGACCTTACCAGGATAGCTCTAAGATCCAGCCTGTCTAGAACAAATCCTGCTTTAAGCTAGACCAGAAAAAGAATGTCCTTTGACCCTGCATGTGCCAGCATGCACCCCAGACACCACTATGCCAACAATCCACCTACAGGGTTCCTGGCTGAGTCTTGCCCTGACAAGCAGGTGCATGCCTGGCATCTGGTTCCTGGGCTGGGGCCCCAGGCAATGGTCTTCACCCCATTGGCTCTTCATAGGCCACTCTGGACAGGGCTTCCTCTGTGTGGGAGCTCTGGAAATATTTGTGGGTCACAGAGGCCCCCCCCCCCCTCAGAGGTGCCCCAGGCAGCTGGGACTTGCCCAGATGCCATTAATGAGCAAAACTCAGGGCAGAGGCCTCTGGGTATTGGCTGGAGAGGCTGGCTGACCATGTTGCCAGGAAGGATGGGCTGGGGAAAGGGTGGAGAGAGGACATGGGTCCATGTCCATCTCTACCTAGGACTGTTGCAGAGCCTGGCTCTCCTCTCTGCCTTCCTTCTCTGTGCTGTCCTGGGGGTTCAGTGAACTTAGGGGTGCATAAAACTCCTTCAGAGTGCCCAGTGCACAGCAAGTCCCGTGACTGTGAGTAACCCTGAACCTCACTGACCCTCAGAGGGAGCTCCTAGGATAGCACCTGGGCTCCTCCTTCTTCTAGTTCCCCTAGCACAGGTCTCCGAAGTCTTTCAGATCTCCAATAGGAGCCACTTTGCCAGCATCAGAGACGGGTCACTGACACCCCAGGGGGACACCAGGTAGACTAGGCTACACAGAAAGACAGTGTGACCCTGTAGAAGGATCAGGAGACTGAAGTCTGAATTTCACCGGGCCCTTAGGCTGTCCTCGCTGAACCTGTCTCCTCGATTCTAAGATGGTAATCATACTTGGCTAGCCCTCTCCAGCCACCAGGGCTGTGCATCTGATGAACGGCAAAATGACGGTCTGCGAGGAGCGCCCCATTCTTGCTGCAGAGGTCCCGGGGAATCTCTCTGTGCACTAGGGCCCAGGTCGACGTGCCTCCTTGACTCACTTGCTCAGCCCGCGCACCTGCTGCGCCAACCTGGTCGGCGAGGACTAGTGCTGGGGCCCGCGGTACAGCCCTGTCACTGCCCTGCGTGCTGTCCCGCCGCTGCCCCGCCGCTGCCCCATCGCGGAGAGCAAGGGTGAAGACCTGGAGCCTAGAGGTCCGAGACTCCGAGTTCCGCCGCTGCGCCAGTGGGTGCTGGCTTGGCCCCGGCGGGGCAGTGGCCCAGGAGGGGCGGGGTCTCTGCTCCGGCCCGGGTTTCCCGCCCCCGGCCCCTCCTCGCGCCCGCTCTTGGGCGGTGGGGAGGCTGGGCGCAGAGCAGAAGCCCGGCGCCGCGGGCTGAACGCGGCTGGGACCGAGATGCGCGCCTTCTTGCAGCCTCCGCTCTCGGGCCTGGGCGCGGTGCGGCCGGATGGCAGGTAGCAGCGGCCTGGGCAGCGGGGCCAGGTGCGGCCAGGGCGCGGGGGCAGGGCCGGGGGCCGTGCTGCGGGCACCCCGTGCGCCTCTGCTGCTCGCTGCGCTGGTGCTGGGAGCATACTGCTTCTGCGCCCTCCCGGGCCGCTGCCCGCCGGCCGCCCGCGTCCCGGTGCCGGCCCCTGCCCCCGCTGTGCCGCCCCGCGTCGCCCGCAGCCCCGGGGTGCCGGTCCTGCCGGTGGCCAGTGGCTCAGGCCGCCGGCGCTTCCCGCAGGCTCTCATCGTGGGAGTGAAGAAGGGTGGCACGCGCGCCCTCTTGGAGTTCCTGCGCCTGCACCCCGACGTCCGCGCGCTGGGCTCTGAGCCCCACTTCTTCGACAGGTGGTACGAGCGCGGCCTCGCCTGGTACCGGTGAGCGCCCGGGGCCCTTCCTCCCCATCTGCTTCCCTGCGCGCCCTGGCCCGTGACTTTCGGGAAACAGCGTAGTGGGCCTCTGGGGTGCATCAGGACGCGGCGGGGAGAGGCCTCGGGCATCGCGGGCTGAGACCAGCCTGGGTGGGTGGTGGGGCGGCGAGGGTTGGTCACTGCCCGGGGGCTCCAAGAAACTTTGAAAGGCCAGGGAAAACCCTGGTTCGGGGCTGCTGAGGGGTATTAGCAAGATTCCGGGGAAGAGTTGCAATCCCAGCTGAGAAGTAGTTTCAGGCTAGTGGGGTTTGAGGAGAGTTGGAAATTCGTCAGGCTCAGTTACCCTCCCCTGCTGCCAGTTACCCTAGGAAGGGACCTCTAGGATATCTGCAGTCTCCTAGAAAGTGTCTACCTCCCAAGACTCCTGATCCTGGGAAGAGGAATCCCTGGTAGTCCTGAGGGTCTGGAGAAAGTCTGGGCTTTAGGAGGAAGGATGGTGCCTTCGAGTCAGTGCCCAGGGGTGGGAATTAGGACCCCACCTTCATGTCATGGGGCTCTAGCTTTCCTTCCCCCACCAGGGACAGCCTTGGGGTGTGCTGTGGAATGTGGGGGAGCACCTATCCCTGGACAAAACCGCCTGTCCTGGGGGCTGTGTTCCACCAGCCTCTCCCTGCTGAGGTTGGCACTGAATGCCTAAGTTTGAGGGCCTGCCTGCAGCCTGTCAGTTGCACAGATGCCTGCCACCTGCTCTGTCCCTTGTCCCTCCCTGTAGAGGAAATGATGGCTTAGAGATGGAGACTGAGTCACCCCACTCTCCAAAGCTCTCACCTCAGCTCCCCTGGGCACATGCTCCAGCTCTGAGGGACAGGTCTGGGGAGGAGGAGGGCCTGAGAGGCAGCAGGCACTAGACCCAGACTGGAGGTCTGATCCTCAGCTCTGGGGTTTCTTGAAACCCTGGGGTGCCCAACATGGGAGCCAGGGTATTAAGGAGTGAGTTTAGCTATAGTAGAGAAGGGACTTTCTCCTTTCTCGTTTTTAGAGCTACCTTCACTGGGGGGTGGGGAGGGTGCAGAGGATGCAGAGGGTCAGGTCCTGGTGGCCTTGCCCCGTTAATATTCAGAGCTGTCCCTCTGGGCTGACTAGCTCCCACCCTTCACTGGCTGGTGCACTTGGAGCAGGAGCTGGGCTGGCTGAGCTTCTGGAGTGCCCACAGAGGGGTCTGTCTCACTGAACTTATGCCAAGAGGGCTGGGTGCTATTCCCACCTGACATCTCAGGGCACGAGATAGGGTGTGAATGCAGAGTGCAGAGCACATGTGGCCGTGTGCTGACATGTACAAATGTGGGCTTGGTGTGCTCACAGGTGTCCTGTGCCTCTGGCTCTTTTTTTCTTTCAACCTACTCTGAGTGTGCAGTGAGCCTCTGAAAATGACCACCCCTTCCCCAGCTGCAAGAGGGTGCCCAGCCCCTGGGCATGGTCTGGTGGCATTGTTTGCTCTCAGGACCCTGGGCTGAGCCTCCAGGAGTGCTGAGCTCTGTTTTGGGTGGAGGTTTAGAGTGGTGAGTATAGGAGAAATGGCTAGTGCCCCCAGCTGAGTTTTGGGGACACCTACCCTCACTGGGCTGTAACTAACTTCATTCTAGGCAGTGACCCTGGCCCTTCCCACGGCCTTAGCAGATGGGTTCTGGGGCTGCCCAAAGTTGACCTTGGCCAAACATTTCCCTCTCCCTGGGCCTCAGTTAGCCCATCTCTCAGACTCTTGAGGGTCCTCTATGACCTTAAAGTACTCCCACACTCTGTCAACATTTGCTCATCTATTCATTCAGTCCATTCACTCACTGAGCATCTTCTGTTTGGCAGGTGCCGGGGTCCCACAGACGAGCACTCCAAGGTCTTATCAGGAGGGCTATCCTGTCTGGGGGCAGGTGGGGCTTTACTTGGACCTTAGTATTTGGGAAAAGTGAGAGGAAACAGGAGGGGTGCAGGCGGGGGAACGCCCTTGACTTCTGGGTCTAATGCAGGGAGTTGGAGTCTAAGTATGTGGGGGCAGGGACCTGGTCTTCTGTGAGGCTTTTCTCCCTGTGCTCACCCAGGAGAGGCTCCTGTGGTTGGGGACCGGTGTCCACCTCTAGCACCCTATGGATCCATGCAGGAATCCTGAATGGCTTCTGCTTAGTCTGGCTGGAGGCTGGATGGGGCCCAGGCAAGGTGTGGGACATAAGTGGGGATGAGACCAAGGAGGGAGAGTAGCCTGGGGCTGGATGGAAGCCTCAGGGAAATGCAGACCAGATGAACAGGGAGGGAGGGTTTGGGAACAACTTGTCAGATGTTTGCTGTGTGGAGATCAGAGTCCCGTCCTCTCATCCCCTCCCCTGTCTCTCCCACCTCCCTAAAATCTCCATCCCTACCCTCCTCCACACCCGCTGGCTAGGACAGGGTTCTGAGGGTGGGTGAGGATAAGAAATTGATCCCAAAGATCTCAGATCTCAAAGCTGGTCTGTAGCAAAAGTGAGCCTGGAAAATCTGCAGCCCCCCTCCATTCCCATCCCCCTTCCACAGGGTTCCGGGAAGCACCTCCCCTTCTGCTCCTCTGACTTCTGTGGTGTTCTTCCTTGCAGCTCCCTCCCGTCAGGCAGGAGTGTTGAGTGGGGGGATGTTCAGAACCCAAAGAGCCCAGTCTTGGGGTGGGGTGGGGAAGAGGATGCACTTCTGGGATCACTTGGTGCCTGGGGGAAGAAAGGGATCAGAAGGGGGTGTCAAAGATGGGAAGGGAGGGTCCTGGAGTAATCAGGGATGGTTCCTTCCCTGAAAAGGTCAATGAAGGGAAGGACAATGACTTCTGATCCACCTGGCAGTCCATCTGTCCCAGCCCAGGCTTCTCTTTTTGGGTCTCGGCAGTGAGGCCAAGTAGGGGAGACTCCCTTCTGATTTCTTTTTGGGGAAAGGGGAATCCCTGAGCTGGCCACCCCAGGCTGCAGCCCTGGCTTCTGTCCTTGTTAACACCCAAGATCTCACTGGATTTGTCCCAGGAGGGCTGGATGCTGTTCCCACCTATATTCCCAGGGCACAGGGCAGGGCATGGGTGCAGGGGCTCTGGGAGCAGAAGCCAAGCTGACACTGCCCCTTCCGGCAGCTGCCGCCCAGGGGTGGGAGGGCTGTGGGTCAGTGTTCACCGCCATCCTGGAGCTTCCTGCTCCCTCTCTGAGAGTCAGCGTGCCTGCCAATCAAGTGGGGGCAGTGACTGGGCTGGAGGGAGATTTCCAGTTCATTTTGTCACCATGATGGGGAGACAGAATTGTCATCCCCCACTTCCCTGTGACTTCTGTAGACCAGCTCTGCCCAGGGCCTTGTCCTGAGGGGATAAGGGAAGCTCCCAGAGACCATGCACCCCCCCCCCACCAGAGCCAATGGAGTGGTGTCAGGGGAGCCATTGATATGCCTGGGGCTCACAACCCAAGCACCCTCTAGTTTGGCCAAGCACCCCAGCATGTGGGTCTGCACATCTGTGTGTTCACCCAGCTTGAGTTTCATTGGGGCTACGCAGGAAGAGGAAACTGGGGCCCTGCCTCACAGGAGCTTGAGTCTGGGGGTCCTTTAGGCTGGATGCAGGCTGGATGAAACTGAAATTTGACCTGTGTGTTGCCTGGCTGGGGCCAGATCTGGAGGCTGCCAGTGGAGGTAGAGACAGTCCCTTCAGAGGATTGGAGACAGGGCAGGGCCTTGGGCAGAGACCGCCCCCTCTGAAGGCACAGGTTCCACAGCCTCTGCCTCCACTGACCTAGTTTCCAGCCCTCTCTCCAGTCCTCCCTTGGAGCTGTTTGCTCAGCTGGCCCTGCAGCACCCTGTCCTGCCTCTCCCTGCACTACCTCTGGCTGGCAGGTGAGGCTTGACCTTGGGAAATTGCTCAGGATACCTGGCCTGCCCAGTGATGTGCTCAGGAGGGACTTCCTCACGTTTGGGACAGTCAGGGGGCTGTCATCAGCCAACTCTCCCAGAACCTGGTCAGAATGGGAGAAATAATCAGAAATGCTGCAGTCACAACCTTGCATCCTGTGGTCTGAGCCAGGTCTGGGAGGCCCTGGCTGCTGAGGTCTTGGGATGAGTCCTCAGGCCACCTCACTCACGGTTGTCCAAAGTGCTGGGCTGTGCTGGGCTGTGCTGGGCTGTGCTGGGCTGTGCTGGGCTGTGCTGGAGGCTTTTGGCATTTGAACTGGGCCCAGGTCAGTGAGAATCAAAGGGGAGGGAAGAGGCTATGCAGGGCAAGGAGTGAGAAGAAGAGCAGCTGTCCTATGTCAGGACACTTGTCAATAATTAATGGCCTAATTTAGGGGACACCTTCAGCCATTTAATGAAAGTGTGACCTGGGGTAATTACAGTACTGGGGCCTTTAGAATGGGGAGGGTGGGCGGAGCCATAAGGATGGCAAGTCCAGGCCACTGGCCTTACTAGTGCTTTGGGGTGGGAGGCACAGCAATGACAGGGTTGGGGTGCAGTCTATCTAGGGTGAGCAGTCTGGCAGGATAGGCCCCCACTGTCGGTCTGTGCTGGGGCTGGGCGCTCTCAGCCCACATCCCAGGCTGCCCACCCTGGCACTTTAGGATGTGTGGGTCTAGGACAGGGGAAAGGTTAATCTGCCTTGGAGGTTTGGAGCTTCCTTGGGGGAAGGGGAGGTGAGTCTCGGGTCCCTGGAGCAGGTCTATAATGGGAGGGCTTGAGGGGCACCAGCACCCTCCCATGCCCACCTATTCTTCCACACAACCCACAGGAGTCTGATGCCACGCACCCTGGAAGGGCAGATCACCATAGAGAAGACTCCCAGCTACTTTGTGACTCTCGAGGCCCCTCACCGCATCCACAGCATGTCCCCAGACATGAAGCTGATCGTGGTGGTTCGGAACCCTGTGACTCGGGCCATCTCCGACTATGCCCAGATGCTCTCCAAGACCCCAGGCCTGCCCAGCTTCCAAGCCCTGGCCTTCCGCCATGGCCTGGGCCCTGTGGACACAGCCTGGAGCGCCGTGCGCATCGGCCTCTACGCCCAGCACCTGGACAACTGGCTGCGCTACTTCCCCCTGTCCCGCTTCCTGTTCGTCAGCGGCGAGCGCCTGGTCAGTGACCCCGCTGGAGAAGTTGGCCGAGTGCAGGACTTCCTGGGCCTCAAAAGGGTCGTCACAGACAAGCACTTTTACTTCAATGCCACCAAGGGCTTCCCCTGCCTTAAGAAGGCCCAGGGGAGCAGCCGTCCCCGCTGCCTGGGCAAGTCCAAGGGCCGGCCCCACCCCCGAGTGCCGGAGGCAGTGGTCCAGCGGCTGCGGGACTTCTACCAGCCCTTCAACGGAAAGTTCTACCAGATGACTGGCCAGGACTTTGGCTGGGACTGAGAGGCCAGGCCAGCCCACGCCCTGTCTGGGGATACTCAGTAACCTTAATTTATGCCTGTCACCCAGCCAAAGCAGGCTATATGCACATACTGGGTGACAGGGTAGAGAGAACTATTTAAGAAATAAAGTTTGGATCTGTGTTCTTCCACGTGACCTTGAGGGTTGGAGGTGTCTGGAGGTGCCACTGCCCAGGGTAATGATAATCATACCAGCTAACTCTAACAGGCACTGTTGAGTGCCAGAAGAGGTCTAAACCTGATATTTATACCCTTGAGGTATGCTTGGCCACATGTCACAGATAAGCAACTGAGGCTCAGAGAGGTTTAGGGCCTGCCCAGGGACACACAGCAGAGCTTTGCTGACTCTGGAGGCTGTCCTAGAGCTCTCTTCCCAGCTCCGAGACACCAAGCTGAGTTGTTCCATGTTCCTGATGAGGAAACTGAGGTCCCAGGCTACCCACTTGAATGGTGGGGCAGGATTACAGCTGGATCTGTCCAACTCTTTGGGCAGCACTCATGACCTGGGCTAATTTGGTGTCCTGCTGCCTGGTGGACCTTCCCTCCTGGAAACCTGGTGGAATTACTGTGCAGTGTGAGGTGACTCCTGTGTGCAGGGATGGTGTTTCTAACAGCCTCCTGTCCGCTCCCCACACAGCCCTACACAGGCCGAGCCTGCAGGTCCCACTCACCAGACCCTGCCCCTATCACAGGGCATGCCTCAGGCCCTCATTGTCCCAGGTCTCTGTGTTTACTGCTTCCCGGAGGAGTGGGGATGGGCAGGAATGAAGGCTCATCTGCAGCCCAGCTGCCTGCTCAGTTCCTAACCTAGTCAGGCCAGACTGCGGCAGGCAGGGTGCCCTGTCTACCTCTCTACCGCTGGGAATGGCAGGCCCCTCAGTAATGACTGTTAACTGCTCCTGATCACAGTGCTGTCTGCCAGGAACCCACCAGTTGCACTGACAATAACCTCACTGCCCCAGGCCCTCTTAGGACCTGGCAATGGCCTCTGCATCCCAGGACTTGGGTCCATATCATACCCTTTTTTAAAAAATATATGTTTTTATTGATTTTTTTTAGAGAGAGATAGAAACATCAATGTGAGAGAGAAACATCAATCGGCTGCCTCCTGTATACCCCTCACCGGGGACCAAGCCCACAACCCAGGCACATGCCCTGACCAGGAATTGAACCAGGACCCCTCAGTCCGGGGGATGAGGCTCAATCCACTGAGCCATACCAGCTGGGCCCATATCATATCCTTGATCCTGAAGTGGCCTTTCCACCCTGGGCAACTTGAGCCACACCCTGTCCTGGACCCCAGGGTCAGAAAGAGGGAGGATTTTCAGGAGAGTATCAGTTACCATTCTCCTCCTTGGCTAGTGGCCCCACTAATCATGGCCACTTTCTTTGTCACATGACCCACCCATAGTGTGGACTTGAGGTCAGCTGATGTTAGTGTATGAGCAGAGGCTCAGCAGAAGGTAGAGAGGGAGATGGGAACATCTGTCTCCAGCAGCCAGGAGACCTGCCCCTGGCCCTCTTAGTTCTGGTCCCAGAGGACACTCCAGTCCGGAGCTGCCCTGAGTGGCCAGTCCTGTCTTCTAGGCCCACCATTCAGGGCAAGCCAGTAGCAGGGCTGGGGGCTGGTCCCCAGTCACCTTGGTGGAACTGTGGTAGAGATGTGGGCAGATGTGGGTGAAATGTACCCACAACCTCATTTCCAACTTGGACCTCTGATGTGGGTGGAGGGGAAGGCTGGCCCAATTTATAATAACAAGGGTACTCCGTTTTGGAATCCTTTCTGGGTGGCGAGCACTTGTGCCTGGCAGCTCTGTCCCCATTCCTTGTGCTGGGGCCCCACTTAGGGATGGCATGGCAGACTGCCCTGGTTGGCAGGGGCAGGAGGGAAAGCAGGACAGCCCCAGCCTGACCCATGCCTGTTTCTTCTCCCTGGACACCCCCTTGTCCAAACTTCTGACATCTCATGCCTGGATGGCTTCACGGGCCCCTCACTGTTGCCCTGGCACCTCTTTTATTCTCCTGCAACAAGTAGCCAGCATGCATGGCGACCACAGGGGTGCCTTCAGAGTAAACCAGATCCCATTATTTTAAAACACTCAAATCTTATCTCCCACCCCTAATGCTTCTATAATGAAGACCACATTCCTGATTGTAGCTATCAAGCCTTCTGAGGTGTGGCCCCCACTCCCACACCTGTGTGCTTTTCTCACCCCCAAGCTTCCTCGCTTGCTATGATCTTTCTGACTGCATAGTCTTTGCACACGCTGTTCCCTCTGCCTGGGATGCCTTTCCTGCAGAAGGTGCTCGCTGAGATGGAGACAGTCATAGAACAGGGCCACTGAGTTCTCACTCGCGGCTTATTCCTTCCCTACACTTAGAGTCCCTTTCCTGAGCCTGCTGCTGTGACCCACTTTTCCCTTCCTGAAGCTTCTTGGGTGCAGAGCTGTGGGGCCACTAGTTTGCTTGGCTTCGGGGCCCAGGCCGAGCTCAGAAGGCAGACTCCGGAAGCCGTGAGTAGAAAGGGTAAACTGGGTTGTTCTGCTCACACCCCTCGCAGTGGAAACGGCCTAACCGCCAGCTCCAGTGCCTGGGCCTCGGCACACACTGAGGGCAGATGTGGTGGGTCCTCCCAGCTGTGTGTGGGGGTGGGGCTCTGTGGGAGATTCATCAGCCTTTAATTAAAGTCCCTAAATTGCTTCCCCAGCTGCTTAATGGGTTTTCCATGTTGGAATGTTCCAGAAGGGGTGAGAAGTGCTGATTTAACCACCCCTCTTCCTGTTCCATCCAGTGGAGGAGAAGGGGCCAGGGACCCCTTCTCCACTCTTCCTACCCCAGCCCAAGTGGGGTGCAGTGGGTGGGGGTGAGGTCCTCAGAACCCTGGGTGTCCAGGAAGGGGCTTGGAGAAGCCTGGGAGGTGGCTGCCTTTACCTTGGGGGTCCTCACCCCACCCCACCCCACTCCAGACCTTTTGGTTATGGTTGGTACAGGCTGGGGTCCTTGGGGCCCTTCCTCTCTGCCACCAGGACAGGCAGGTGCATTTGGATGAGCACAGTGTTCTCCACTGTGGGCTGTGTACCCCGCAGGCCTGGAAACCCCAGCAGGGCTTTGTAACAAGCTGGAGACAGGAGAGGCATTGGAACATGGATGCACCCACCCCACTGGCCCCAAAGTACTTTCCCAGTATGAGTCTTTATTCTAGATGAGGAGTGGAAACCAGAAGAAAGTGCCAGCCATTTGCTTGTCCTCCTCCTCATCGTGTGCACATCACTTCCTGTCCTTCACTGTGGCCCCTCTGCCCAGGGCTGGGCCGTCCTCCCCTCGGTCCCATCTGGGATCTGTTCCCCAGCCAGGTCCACCATTCCGGGAGGGGGCCAGACCACGGATGAGAGGGGCCAGAGTGATAAGTGGAAGTCGAGTCAGCCTTCAAGTGAACTGAAAACTCAGCAGTATACGGATGGGTCAGCGAGAGAAGGTTCTGGGAGATCTTTATTAGTTCTCCATGGCCATGAAGGATTCATTAAGGGATGCATGGACCACAGTGTAATAAAATGAGGTTACAGGGAGGGACAGTTTGGGGGCATAACAGTGAGAGGGGCGAAGGGGAACTGCACATGGAGTCGACTCCTCTGCTGGCAGCTGCGCTGTCCACAGCCCCAGGTTAGTCCTTCTGCTCCTTTCTGGGGGGAGGGGAGACATCCTGCCCCAGCCTTAGTTTCTCCCCACACCTGCACCCCTTAGTCCTCAGCTGAAGATTGGAGGGGGACCCTCTGCAGATCTCTGGGCTCAGTCTGCGAGTGGCCTGGTTCTCCAGGACTCCATCCTGAGCAGACTCTAGCTGCCTGGCTGCCCTGGAGGCCCTGGCTCTTCTTCATGGAGTGACCTCAGTTCCCCTCCTTGAACCCAGAAGCCATCACTGGACAGCAAGCCAGGGTGACTGTAGGACTCATCTTATTTCCTGTTTCTCAGCGACACTGTCTATGCTGCCTGCACGCTATCCAGTGTTTGAAAACCACTGTTTTTGCTTTGTAGGTTTTGCCTCATTTTTCACTTGTTGTAGGCAAATGGGTAAACCCAGTCCCCGTTACTCTATCTTGGCCTGAAGTGGAGAGTTTTACATCAGAAAGAAATGAAAGAACAGGGCAGTGTAGACAGCTTAGGGTTGGCTGGTTTGAATCGTTTCAGTGACTTTGGAGTGCAGGGGCTGTCCCTGGTTGTCTGGTACCTGGCCCTGCGTGGCTTAGGGCCGGGCAATACTGGTGTGGTGTGTGAGGATTAAGTAAAGGAGCTGGTGTGGAGAATGGGCCCCAGGAGATGTAACAAACACCTGTGGCTGGTAGTTTGGCTCTGTGATGAATGGATATCAACTAGACTAATACAGAATCTAAAAAAAAACAGACTTGGAACACCAGCCTCAGGTCCTTCTGTGGTAGGAACTGTTTTTTTTTGGAGCCCTGGCCCCTTGCCAAGCTGTAATCCACAGCACCCACACTAGGGATTTGTCTCAGACATAAACTGTGCTTTGGGACATTCTGGGTCCTAGGCTGCTGGGGCCCTGGGCTGGCCATCTTTCCACGGCACAGGGCACAGTGGCTAGGTGCAGCCCTTCCGTGGCCCATGGGCTTGGGGAGACTGGCTGGTAGAGGCTTGTCCTGTCCCAACAACCCCCCCCCCCCATACTCCCTTGAAGACTGTTTGACCTGCTCCCAGGGGATCTGTGGGACAAGCTGGGGGCCCAGTCTGTGCTAGGCAAGCTGGCCTGGAAAGAAGAGGTTTGATCAAAACCCCAGGTGGGCATGAGGAGGCCCATGATGGCTCCTGGAGGCTGGTCAGTCTGCTAGGGTCCACAGGCAGGGCCCGCACTGTGGACAAGGCTGCCAGGGCTGCATCTCCAGATAGGCTGAGGGCAGAGCCTGGTCTGGAATGCGCTGAAGGCCTGGTTGGCTGGGGATTCTGTCTGTGATGGCCACCACGATTATGCCAGTGGACAGCAGGCCACTGGAGCCAAGGGACCTGCAAGTGAGCATGCACTGCAGCTTCAGGTGATGTCCCTGCACCTGAGCCCTGCTGCCCTGGGGCATGCCTCCCCACCTGCTGTGACTCCTCCAACAAGACCCCCAGTATGGGCACTGCCCAGGCCTCAGGGACAGCAGACAAGAGGCCAGGGACCCTTCTCTGGCTCAGAGCCAAATCCCCAGCTTTGAGGCCAAGGAATTCCTTTCATTCTGCTTAATCTGAGCCACATTGCCTATGCTTTTCCCTGGAAGAGCTGTACGAAAAGTCATTCAACCAAGACAGTTAATGCAAAACTGTTGCCAGGAGGATTTCATACAAGAGGATTCTGATTAAGGGGAAAACGAGAACTGCATTGGGCATTCGAAACAATTGGAGATCTTGTTCTCCCTGTCCCTCTGATCCCAGCCCTCCCTGATGGCCACAAGCCCTGGGGGAAGAGCTGGCCCGGCCTGACGCTGCCCACAGGTCAGATCCTATCACTCCCTTCCTCTTTCACAAGGGAGGACAGGATATCTAATGGAAAGCCAACCTGGAGACAAATGCTTTGCCTGCCACAGGGAAAGCCTCTCTCCCATAGAGGAGGGAAGACGAGGGGCTTCAGCAGAGGAACTCCTCTGCCAAGCACACCAATCTTTTTGTGAGAATCATCTGGAAACTGTCTGACCCCTGGTCAGTCTGGACTCTGGTTGAGGAGTGCAGAGAGACTCCTCAAGCAGGTGGGGTGTGCAGGGAGTCTAGTCTCGTCAGGGTGCAAAGTGGGGAGATGCACACAGGCTAGGAAGAGCATGGATGGGGCACAGAATTGCAGGCGAGCCCAGAAGAGCAGAGGAAACAAACCCAAGATTCCTTTGTCCCTAAGAAGTTCACCACCTTATGGTATGCCCAGAAAGAGTCCAGAAGCCCCGGGGGAACTAGAAAGAATGGGAAAGAAGGAAAGGAGGCAGATGCCAATTATAATAGTGACAGCTAGCGTTTCCCCGGGCACAGTAGAATGTATTTAAAGTACTGTATTTAGCCCTGGCTGGTTTGGCTCAGCGGTTGGAGCGTCGGCCTGCAAACCAGAGAGTCCTGGGTTCAGTTCCCGCTAGGCCCTAGCAGCTAGGGGCACGTATTAAAAATAAATAAATTAATAAAATAAAGTACTGTATTTAGGCCCTGGCCAGTGTGGCTCAGTTGGTTGCTGGTTGTGGTCTCAATCCCCTGTAGGGGGCGTGCACAAAGCAGCTGATTGATGTTTCTCTCTCTCTCCCTTTCCCTCTCAAAAAAAAACAATAAAAAAAAAGTATATTTTTTAATCCTCACCCAAGGACACTTTTGTATTTATATTCAGATAGAATGGGAGGGAGTGAGGGAGGAAGAGAGAGAGAGAGAGAGAGAGAGAAACATTAATATGAGAGAGACACATCAACTGGTTGCCACCCACATGACCCCAACCAGGGCCGGGGACAAACTGCAACTGAGGTATGTGCCCTTAACGGGAACCAAAACCAGGACTCTGGTCTGCAGGCCGATGCTCCAACTACTGAGCCAAACCGGCCAGGGTCCAATAAAAAATCTTTTAAAGAAAGCATTGTATTGCTTCAAGAATCGTATTCACAATTCCAGTTTCTGCCTTAACAGAGAGAAGTTTTTCCAAATGGGAATTAATAAAACAAAACTACCTAAGAACTACAAAAAACAAACAAACAAAAATGCACTGGCCCTGGTCGGTTTGACTCAGCGGTTAGAGCATTGGCCCACCGTCCAGAGAGACCCTGGTTCGGTTTCCGCTAAGGGCATATACAATTGGTTGTGGTTTGTCCCCGGCCCAGGTTGGGGTCGTGTGGGTGGCAGTCAGTTGATGTGTCTCTCTCACATCGATGTTTCTCTCTCTCTTCCTCCTTCTCTCCATCTCCTTGTATCTGAAGATGAATGCAAAAATGTCCTCAGGTGAGAATTTAAAAAAAAAAGCCCTGTACTTAGCACAGTGCTGGCCTTGGGCAGATGCTCAATCAGTATTATTTTATTTATCAGATGGTTATATTATTATCTCCATTTCACAGATAACTAAACTGAGGCTGAAAAGAGCCTAGTGTTACCAGGAGCTGGCAGAGCACACACAGGTTTGTCTGCCCATGGCTCAGAACCTCACCACCCATGCTGTGGTGTGAGGTTGCTTAAGTGGATGCCAGCTTAAAGCAGAAGGAGGAAGCGGTTCTTCAGGGCTGGCCCATGGGTGGACCGGTATGGTAGGCAGAATTCTGAGATGGCCCTCAAGATGTCCAGTTCTGTCCAGCTGGTGTGGCTCAGTGGTTGAGTGTCGACTCATGCACCAAGAGGTCACCTGTTCGATTCCGGTTGTGGGCCTGATCCCCAGTGAGGGGCATGCAGGAGGTGGCCAATTGATGTTCTCTTTCATCGATGTTTCTATCTCTCCCTCCCTCTCCCTTCCTCTCTCTCTCAAATCAATAAAGGAAAAAAAAAAAAAAAGAAAGATGCCCAGTCCTTGGCGTGCATGTCCTGTAAAATCCCCTCTCCATGAGTGTGAATTCTTTTGATGGATGTCACTCTTGTGATTCTGTTGTTAACCTGTTGACTTTGAGGTCGTCATAAGAGACAGCATCCTGGGTGGGCCTGATTTAATCATGTGGGCTGTTCAAAGGGGGTCGAGTTTAATGGGTACAGGGTGATGAAATGCTGTGGAACTCGATAGAGGTGGTAGTGGCACAATATTGTGAACGTAACTGAATTGTTCACTTTAAAATAGTTAATTTTATATGTGAATTTCTCCTCAATAAAACAAATAAAAAGGGAGTGTCTTAGCATGAACTGCTATGCTAAATACCAATGACTAGGTGATTTTAACAACAAACATTTGCTTCTCACAGTTCTGGAGGCTGAAAGTCCAAGATCAAGGTGCTGACAGATCTGGTGTCTGGTTGGGCCTGCTTCCTGGCTTGCAGATGGCTGTTTTCTCATTGTGTCCTCATGTGCGAAGAGAGCAGAGGCAGGAAGCAAGCTCTTATAGGGGCACTGATCCCGTTTACCTTTACGGATCCACCCTCGTGACCTAGTCACCTCTCAGGCTCCACTTCCTAATACCATCACCTGGGGGGTGAGGATTTCAACATATGGATTTGCAGGGGAGACAAACATCCAGTCCATAACAGGGAGTCTACAAGGCAGATAGAAGGAGTCAAAGAGACTCTCCTTGCTGGTCTGCAAGAATGGCCCGTGGAGGCACGGTGGAAAGGATCCAGAGGCTGCCTCCAAAGTTGAGAGGGGTCCTGGCCTACAGCTAGCAGGATAGCAGAGGCCTCAGGCTCACAAATGCAAGGAAATGAATTCTGCCAACAACTCTGTGATCTTGGGAAGGGTCCCTGGATCCTGAGCTAAGCTGTGCCCAACTCTTGACTCACATAAACTGTGAGGAGATAAATGGGTGCTGTTTTAAGCTGTTACACTGGTGGCCATTTGTTAGGCAGCACAGAAAACGAATGCAGCAGGGCGGGAGAGCCAGGAGATCGCCTGGAAGTGAGGAGCAAGCTCAGACAAGGCTCATGCCATCCTCACCTTCTAGACGGTGAGATGCGGAGAAGAATCCAGAAGCGACAATATGGTGATTTGGCTTATACAAGTGTTTTCCACCCATGGACTCGCGTGGGTGGGCAGCTCTCCCAGGTCACCTACCCCACCACTCCTCCTCAGAAGTACTGGGAAGGCTGGCGCCACTCTGGATGAGACCCTGTGGGTGCAGTCTGGTTTTCATTAAGTATCATAAGCTCAGAATTAATTCTTGCCAGAAACAATGTTTACTCCCTTTCCTGCTGTAAACACAAATACTTTAAGACACAGGTCCCTGGGCCGTGGGGGAGGTGTTCGTGGTCCTTCAGAAGCCCCCTGTCCACATGGTAGAGCCTTTGGGTAAGGGGAGGAAGGCCAGATCTCATGACAATGCCCTCAGCTCCTTCCTGTAGTAACATCAGGTCTGAGCTGGCAAACTGTGGAGACAATGGTCTGTGTCCTCGTCCAGGCATCAATTAGGAGGGGTTGTGTAACGGTACATACTGTCACCAGGAACTTTTCTGGGGACTTTTTTAGTTGTGTGACATGCTTGAAGCAATTCATGCAGAACTTACCGAGCTCCTTCCCTCTGTGAGGGACCCCCCACAACCGCCTGTGGGCGGAGATGAAAACCCAGGCTGCCACTCGGACCTTCCACAGGAGGCTCCCGTCCAAGCAGACAGGAAGTTGGGCCACAGAGGCTTACCTTCCCAAGAGGTCCTTGGTGGGTTGAGTAGTGTTCCCCCAAATTTATGTCCACCCAGAACCTGTGATTGACCTTGTTTGGAAATAGGGTCTTTGCAGATGCAATTAGTTAAGGATTTTGAGGCGAGAGCCTCCTGGATCAGGATGAGTACTAAATCCAAGGACTAGTGTCCTAACAAGAGGGGAGGACACACAAACACGGAGAAGGGGCCGTGATGATGGAGACAGAAATTGGAGTGATGCCAATAAACTCCAAGGATTGCTGGCAACACTGGAAGCTGGAAGAGGCAGAAAGAAACCCTACAGGTTTCAGAGTGAGCCTAGCCTGTGGCACCTGGATTTCATGCTTCTGGCCTCCAGAACTGTGAAAGAATACATTTTTTTTTTTTTTAAGTTATTCAGTTTGTGGTTCTTTGTTATAGCAGCTCCAGGAAACTAACACAGGGCTGGAGAAAAAGAACTGATGCTTGCTTTCCCCTGTGCGGCTCCTGGAAGGTGTCAGCACCGGGTGGGGGCTGCGTGTGTGTGACACGGCAGGGCCTCAGTAGGCAGCAGTGTCCTGAGCGCGGGAGAGGCACGGGGTTCCATCTGAGGGCAGCAGACAACCTGAAGCAGCTTGTTGGCATTGCAAGAAGGAGCCATGTCTCCGTTTTCTGTTGCTGCCTTAACAAATCACCACAAACTCAGTGTCTTTTTTTTTTTTAAATTCTCACTTAAGGATATTTTTCCATTGATTTTTAGATAAAGTGGAAAGGAGGGAGGGGAGAGAGAGAGAACCATTGATATAAGAGAGACACATCGATTGGTTGCCTCCCGCATGACCCCAACCAGGGCTGAGGATCAAACCTTCAACCCAAGTATGTGCCCTTGAGCGGAATCGAACCAGAGACCCTTCAGTCTGCTGGCCGAGGCTCTAATTACTGAGCCAAACTGGCCAGGGCCAGACTTACTGTCCTAAAGCAACACAAATGTGTTATCTTATAGTTCTGAAGGCCAGAGGCCAGCATGGGTCTCACCAGGATAAAATTAAAGTGCTATCAGGACAGCAACTCATCTGGAGGATCCAGGGGAGAATCTGTTTCCTGCTCAGACTGTTTGCAGAACACAGTTCCTTGCAGCTGTAGGACTGAGGTCCCCATTTCCCTGCTGGCTGTCAGTTGAGGGCCATTCCTCTGGAGGCGGCCTGCATTCCTTGGCTCCTGGCTCGTTCCTCCATCTTCAAAGCCACAAACAATGAGTAGAGTCCTTCTTATGCTTTAAGTCTCACTGACCTTTCTTATATTGTCACATTTCTTTCTGACTGCAGCTAGGAAAAGGTCTCCACTTGTAAGGGCCCTTGTGATGACATTGGGTCCACCTGGATAATCTCTAGTCTCAAAATCCTTACCTTAATCCCATCTGCACAGCCTCTCTTGCCATATACGGTACATATTTACAGGTTCTGGGGATCAGGATGTGGACATCTTGGTTAGGGATTGTCATTTTGTCAATTACAGACCCCAAAGCAATGACCCAAGACCTGTCTTTGCTTGGGGACATAGGTTGGTGTCTGGGAGGAGCAGAGCCTCACCACCCTTGGCTGGCCCTGTCTCCACCTACTGCACTTTCTCCATTTGGGGCCTGGTCCCCTGCTGCCATCAGGTAAGGTGTCCCAGGCTTTTCACATCACATACACCTAGAGATCTCAGGCCCTCTCCAGGCCCTGACATTCAGCATGTCCCCAGGGCCATAGGTTTTGGCCCAGCAAGCTGTCAGGTATTTCTGATGCTGGGCTGGGGGCGGCTACCTCGCCCACTCCTGTGCACAGAGAATTGAACTTGGCCTTCTTCTTACCTTCAGGTCAAGCTCTTCATTCACGACCCCATACCTGCAGCTTCCATGGTTTGTGTGTCTTGTTCTTGTTCCTGCAGGAAGGTGAGGCCTCGAAGAGACACAGTGTCTCATTCTCTCTCCATATGGGCCTGGGCCCCTGGGTACGGCTCTATAAATGCTGGCACAGTAGATGCCCAGTGAACCTCTGGACTGCATTTTCCTCCTGTAAAGAGGAAATAAAAGGCTGATAGGCAGGGAGCCCCTGCTGATAGGCAAAGACCCCAGGGGAACAGCTGCAGGTTGGCTATGCAGTTGCTATAAGAAGCCCCTCTCTGTGGGCTCCATGGGCAGAGACTCTCAGAGCAGCTCCCCTGGGCTGCACTTCCTCCCGAGTGCTGCTGATTTGAGTGGTCCCTCAAAAATCGAGACCCAGCCCTGGCCAGTTTGGCTCAGCGGTTAGAGCATCGGCCTGAGGTCCGGAGAGACCCGGGTTCGGTTCCCGCTAAGGGCACATACTTCGGTTGCAGTTTGTCCCCGGCCCTGCTTGGTCGTGCGGGTGGCAGCCACTCGATGTGTCCCTTCACGTCGATGTTTCTCTCTCTCTCCCTTCCTCTCTCTCCCTCCCACTCTATCTGTACAAAAATGGAAAAATATCCTCGGGTGAGGATAAAAAAAAAAAAAAAAATCGAGACCCACATGGGGCTGTTGGGAACCTGATTCTCTTTCTTCTTTTTAAAAAATATTTTAATTGATTTTTAGATAGAGAAGAAGGGGGGGGAGAGAGAGAGAGAGAGATACATCAATGTGAAAGCAAAACATTGATTGGCTGCCTCCTGCATACCCCCTGCTGGAGATTGAACCCGAAACCCGGGCATGTGCCCTGACTGGGAATCGAACCAGCAACCTTTCCGTGTATGGGACAATGCCCAACCAACTGAACCACACTGGCCAGGGCCTGGCTCTTTGTCTTGATGTAACTGGCCTTGTACCATCCATGCCTTCTTTGAGCTTGTTCTGTTCACCCTTTATTCCAGGGAAAGCCTGACTCCAGCTCCCAGGGCCAGGCTGGTTTGCTTTCTCCCATCCTGAACTCAGGGGAGAAAGCTGGTGCAGCCTACAGTCTGATAACATCATCATGGTACTGACGATGATGGTGTGATCCTAGATGCTAGTTTACTGAATGCTTACCACATTCTGTCACTCCTGCAGGATGCATGGATTGTCTCTGCAGCCTTAAATGACTTGGTAGGTGTAACCATATTTCCACTTTACAGATGAGAAAACTGAGGCTCTGAGGGGCCAAGCAACTCGATGAAGGTCGTGTCACTGAGAAAACCCCCCACCAGAACTTCAGCCAGATCTTCCTGACCCAGAGCCCAAATCCACACCCTGTCAGGATGCTAATGGGGTGTGTGGGGCCCAAGGGGATGCCATGGGATCAGGGAAGTAGAGGGTGAAGGCAGGGGTCATGATGACAAAGGTTTTTGGGAGGAGAAAAAAGCTAGGCTTTTCGGTAGTAAGACGAGACAGTGCCTGGTATCCAGAGAGGGGTCCTTAGGTACTGGGAGGCCAGCCAGTGTGGGGTGGTGGTAGGGGAGGCTCTGGGCATGGCTGACTGGTCCTCAGTCGGAATTCACCTCTGTGCCCTCCTGCATCCACATCATGGGATGATTTGTGTGTCTGTACTCTGGGATGCCAGAACAACGCAGGTGGCTCCAGCACCCCTTCTCCCCATGCCAGGAAAAAAAAATCAAAGCCACACGCTACTTCTGAGAGAGAATGAAAGAAGTCATTTCATAAAAAGCTGCAAGTCTTGCCAGGGACCAGGTGCAGGCATTTAAAATGCAACCCAGAGCCCTGGCCATTTTGGCTCAGCGGTTAGAGCATTGGCCTGCGGTCCAGAGAGACCCAGGTTTGGTTCCTGCTAAGGGCACGTACCTCGGTTGCAGTTTGTCCCCGGCCCTGGTTGGTTTGTGCGGGTGGCAGCCACTCGATGTGTCCCTTCACGTTGATGTTTCTCTCTCTCTCTGTTCCTCTCTCTCCTTCCCACTCTACCTGAATAAAAAATGGAAAAATGTCCTCGGGTGAGGATGATAAAAAAAAAAAAAAAAAAAAAATGCAACCCAGATCCCTGGCCGGTTTGGCTCTGCGGTTAGAGCATTGGCTCAAGACCGAAGGGTCTTGGGTTTAATTCCTGGTCAAGGGTATGTACCTGGGTTGCAGGTTTGATCCCTGGCCCCAATCTGGGTCTTTTGGGAGGCAACCAGTCAGTGTCTCTCTCACATTGATGTTTCCCTCTCTCTCCACTCCTCTCCCTTCCACTCTATCTAAAAATTAATGAAAAAATATCCTCTGGTGAGGATTAACAAAAAAATAAAAACAAATAAATAAACAAAATGCAACCCAGAGCCCTTCTGTACCAACTCCTGCAGTGCAACTGGCCCTGCAGTGCACCTCTTCCCCTGGAGGAAGTGTGAAGTGCACAGGCTGACCTCCTTTCCTCCACACCAGGGGTGCCGAAGGGCAGGGAGGTCGCGTGCCCCTTTCCCCACGCGCACAAATTGTCCTGAGATGTGCTGCTGAGGCCTCCTTTCTGGTGCGGCTTTGCTCTCAAGGCCTCTGGACGCTGGCTTCTCCTTAGATGAGGGACTCTAGTTCCAACCCTACAAGTGAGAGAGCTCTTGGAGAAAGCCAACTGACAGGCCAGGGGCAAGGCTGGCCCTCCCACTGATACCGGGCCAGACCCTCTGCATTTCCGCAGCTCTGTGCAGAGAGTGGGTTGCAGTTATTTCCCAAGGGGGTTGGACTTTGGCTCTGTACAGCCAACGTTGCTTCCCTTTGTCATCCCGTCTGTAGGGAAAGAAGGAAGAAGGTCAGGGACTGGGAATTTTGGCCGTGGGAAGCACAGGGAAGGTGCTTGTCCTGATAGATGCACTGGGCCATGAGACAGGACATGTGAGCCTGGGACCCACCCCCCAAGCTTCTTCATCTGACAGTTGGACTGAGGGGGCCTTATTGGCTCTTTTCATGGGTAATTTTTATCTCAATCATGCCACAAGTATGCTCCCAGTATGCGCCATGTATCCAGCACTGTGCCAGGCTTTGGAAAGTATACAACTTTGTTTGAATCGGGATATCCAGTTTCCCCAACACCATTTCTTGAAAGGACTATTCTTTCCCCATTGAACTGTCTCAGTACTATTGTCAAAAAAATCAATTGACAATTGACAATTGACATATATGTATGAATTTATATTTGGACTCTCAATTCTATTCCATTGATCGCTCTGTCTATCCTTAGGCTAATACCATATTGTCTTAATTACTGTAGCTTTGTAGTAAAAATTTGAAATCAGGATATGTGACTCCAACTTTGCTCTTTTTCAAGATTGTTTTGGGTATTCTGGGTCCCTTACATTTCCATAAGAATTTTAGGGTCAGCTTGTCAATTTCTGCAGTAGCCAGTTAGGATTTCGCAAGGGATTTCACTGAATCTGCAGATCAATTTGGGAGGTATTGCCATCTTAGTAATATCTCATCTTTCAATCTATGAACATGCAATATCTTTCTATTTTTAAAATTTCTTTCAACATTTTGTAGCTTTCAGAATGTAACTTTTGCACTTTTGTGTTAACCTTTTATAATTTTATAAAAGTATTTTATTCTTTTTGAGTTTATGTAAATGGATTGTTTTCTTTTTTGTTAATCCTCACTTGAGGATATATATTTTTTCCATTGATTTTTAGATAGGGTAGAAGAGAGGGAGGGGAAGGGAGAGAGAAAGAGACAGAGAGAGATTTGTTGCTACCCTTACTAGCCGTGACCAGGCTGGGGATCGAACCTGCAACTCAGGTATGTGCCCTTGACCGAGAATCAAACCTGAGACACTTTGGTGCTCAGGTTGACACTCTAACCACTGAGACACAGCAGCCAGGGTCGGAATTGTTTTCTTAATTTTATTTTTGGGTTGTTCATTGCAAGTGTATAGAAATATAATAGATTTTTATTTATTAACTTTATAGTTTTCAACTTTGTTGAATTCACTGGTTAATTCTAATAGGTTTTAATAGATTCCTTAGGCTTTTCTTTTCTTTTTCTTTATTTAATCCTCACCTGGGATATTTTTCCATTGCTTTTTTAGAGAGAGTGGAAGGGAGGGGAGAGAGAGAGAAAGAGAGAGAAATATTGATGTGAGAGAGACACATTGATTGATTGCCTCCTGCATGGGCCCCGACTGGGGCTGGAGATTGAACCTGCCACCCAGGTACATGCTCTTGACCTGGAATTGAACCTGAGACCCTTCAGCTTGTGAGCCGATGCTCTAACCACTGAACACACTGGCTAGGGCACAGGAATAGATTTTTTAATGTTAAACCAGCTTTGGATTCCTGGAATAAATTCTACTTGGTCATGTTGTATAATCCTTTTTAAATATTGCTGAATTCTGTTTGTTAGTAATTTGTTGAGGACTTTTGTTCCATATTTATAAGAGATACTAAATTGTAGTTTTCTTGTGATGTCTGTCTGGTTTGGTATCAGGGTAATATTAGCCTTATGCTTATCTGCTTCTCACTTCCCTTATTGGGAAGAGCTGCATTTTTCAAAGGAGTGACCAGGGAAGGTTCATTGAACAAAAACTTGAAGGAATCAAGCCATGTTGGTATTTGGGGAAAGAGCATTCCAGACAGGGAGTATCAAGTGCAAAGGCCCTGAGGCGGGAGGGAGCCTTCTGTGGAGATGAGGGTATTGCGTGCGATGGGGAGAGGGAAAGGCGGTTATGTGGGGGAGGGGGGAGTGTGAAGGTCTTTGTGAGAACTTAGACTTTTACTTCCAGTGAGATGAGGAGACACTGGAGGGTTGATGCACCTGACTGTTGTGCAGAGAAGAGACCAGAGGTGGCAAGTGTGGAATAGGGAGACGGGGCTGGAGGCTGCTACAATAATCACAGCAAGACTGGCAGGGAGAAGGTGGTAGGTGGGGAGAAAGTGGGGGAAGGTAGGACATATGAGATTGGTCAACAGACTGCATTTAGGGTGTAAAAGAGATGTCAGGGAGGACTCTCTGGTTTAGGCCTGAGCATCTTGGGAGAATGGAGTTGCCATTGAATGAAATAGACAGGCTAGAAGGATTGAATGTAGGGGCTTCAGGGGGAGGGATCAATTTTTTATTTTTATCTTCACCTGAGGACATTTTTGCATTTATCTTCAGATAGAGTGGGAGGGTGAGAGGGAGGAAGAGAGAGAGAGAAACATTGATGTGAGAGACACATCGACTGGTTGCCACCCACATGATCCCAACCAGGGCCGGGGACAAACTGCAACTGAGGTACGTGCCCTTAGTGGGAACCAAACCCGGTGCTCTCTGGTCTGCAGGCAGAAGCTCTAACTGCTGAGCCAAATGGGCCAGGGCCAATTTTATTTTTGATATGTTAAGTTTGAGATCCTGCTTAGACAGCCAAGTGGTAGCATCTAGTTGAACTTCCAGCTGAAGATGTTAATTTGGGAGTGCCAGTGTGTGGATGGTAGTTTAAGTCATGAGACTATTTTCACTAACCCGGGAGTAATGGTAAGTAGGGGACAGAGAAGAGAAGGGGACAACACTGAGGACCCCCAACATTTAGAGTCTGGGATATGGGGAAGCCAGCCATGGGATGGGAAAACAGCAGCTACTGACACAGGGCAACTGAGGAGTATGCTCCTTGGAAGCTAAGAAAGTCTTTCAAGGAGTAACTGAAAGTTGTCCCAAGTGTTGCTGATCAACCAGCAACAGGGCATCAGAGCAGATTGATTCAACCTCAGTGCTGTTGACATTTGGGGCTGGACAATTCTTTGCTGGGGGTGCTGGCCTGTGTATTGTAGGATGTTGAGCAGCATCCCTGGCCTCTACTCACTAGATGTCAGTAGCAGTCCCAAATTGTGTCATCAACCAAAAATGTCACCAGACATTGTAAAGCCTCCAAGGGGTTGAGGGTATATATCATTCCAGTTGAGAACCCCAGAGTCAAATGGATTTAGGAATATGGGGGCCTATCTGAATCATCCCTTGGTAAGGGAAGGATGCCAGCCCTAGGCTCATTGGGTGGCCGAACACCTGACACTGGAGAGATGATATCAACGCAGTTCATTGGTCACAGATGCTCACAGGCCAGGAGGGAAGATGCTGGCAGGGCGTGCAGGGTCACAGAAGAGTGGAACACAGTGAACCACCAGGGGCGGTGGGTGCAGGCTTTGTAGTAACAAGAGGGCGAGGTGCCCCCTGGTTCCCATGGGAGAATGTGGTATACTGGTCTGAATAATCCATGGACCGGCAGGGAGCTGAAGCCCACCGGTCAGGGACCAGCAGAGCTGAGCACCATTTGCTAAGGAGGATTATGGGGCAGGGCTGATGCATGAACACCTTTGCAGTTGCTTCCCTTCAACTGCCCTGGGCGTGGAGCTCAGTGGGACTACTTCTCTCCTCCCCTGTCCCCTAAATGCTTCAATTGACTTCCTTTCCTAAATTGTATTCACTTGTGCAAATATTTGGGCTCGGCCCAGCCTGCTTCCTGGTTCCTTCTAGCTGCCTGTGGTTGCTGCTGGTGTCGAGCTGCATTTTGTAGGAGAGTATATGTCTCATAAATACTGCTTGTTCAATCCCCTCTCCATGGGGACATGCACCATTTATTTTCACCTACACAACATACACACGTAGTCCTACTTTATTTTTTTAAGCGAAAGAAAGTTTATTTGAAAGATAGACTCCTCACAGAAGGGAGGGGACCCAAGTGGGTTGCCCCACACAGGTCCTATTTTAAAAGTGATTAAAACATGATCACTGTGCCATCACAGAACTATCACAATCAGAAGCTACAATTCACAGTCAGTGAGTTGCAGATAAATGCCCAGGATGCAGCGCCGGCTGAGCGGCTGCCCACAACTCGGTCACCTGCTGGCTGATTCTGTGTTCTCTCTGTGATGATGCTCGCCTGCTTGCAGGGCTCAGACCCAGGAAAAATGGCAAAGCATACCCTTATGGGATTCCCCAAGTCCCTCTTAGGACTGAAGGTGCTTAACTCTTTCTCCTCTAGAAGTTAATCTGCAATCAAACATAATTCAGTGGAGAGAAAACATTTTTTCCCACTGCTTGTAGGTGCCAGTGCTGAGAGAAGAGTTCTGGGTTCTGGGGTTTGTCCCTGTAGCTTTCATTCTAGGCTGCAGGCGGCTCATCCGTTTGTGCCTTGGATGGATGGGCAGAAAATCAATGGTTTTGCTCTGTTGACAAAAACGCTCCTGACAACTCGAATGCAGGAGACCATTAAAATACCACTGACACAGTTATTTACTATGAAGATGTAGCTATTGATTTAACAGTTATAAGAATGAAATGCAGGAAGACAAATGACAGCTGGGGGTAGCCTGTTTTCCCCAGAGGTAGCCCCCCTGGAGTGTCGCAGCTGAGCTGGGGGGAGAGCTGAACTTGAGTTTTTGCATGTGAAAAACCTTTTATTCTGAACGAATTTTAGACTTACAGAAGCACTGCACAGATAGTGCAGAGGGTTTCCAGCTCTTCTTCCAAGTGGCCACAGTACAATGACCAAAATGAAACAAATCACTGGCACTGTGCTAATAACTAACTATAGACTTCATTCAGATGTCATTAGCTTTTTCCTTTAAAGTCCTTTTCCTGTCCTAGGACCCCATGTTGCATTTAGTTATCATGTCTCCTTAGTTTCTGGTCTGTGACAGTTTTTCAGTCTCTCCCTTTCCTTTATGACCTTGAACTTTTTATTTTTTCCAGTCCTCAACCAAGGATGTTTTTACCGATGTGAGAGAGAAAGAGAAAGGGGAGCAGAGAAGAGAGAGAGAGAGAGAGAGACTGTTGCCTCCTGTAAAGGCCCCAACCAGGGATCGAACCTGCAGCCTTGGTATATGTCCTGACCAGAAATTGAATCCAAAAGCTTTTGGTGCATGAGACAACATTCCCACCAATTGAGCCACCTGGCCAGGGCGACCTTGAACCTTTTGAAGAACAGTAAGTTTTGGGGTTTTGTAGAATGTTCCTCAAATTGGATTTGTCTGATGCATTTTTTAAATTAAATTTATTGGGAGTGACTAACATTGGTTAATAACAGTATATAGATTTCAGGTGCACAACTTTATGATTAGATTAAGGTTACAGGTTTGGGGGAAGACTCCTACAGAGGCGAGGTACCCTTCAGTGCCTCATATCATGGGTTCATGCTATTGGTATGTCCTATTCCTGGCAATGTTAATCTTTACCACCTTGTTAAGGTGGTGTCTACTATCTACTCTTTTCTTCTTTATTATTACTTTTGTTTGTTGGTTGTTATAACAGCTTTATTAGTTCAAATCAAGACATCCCATGTTCTAGCCCATAATGATGCCGCAACATGTAGCTCTTTTTTGCAGTTGGGACTCAGTAATTTGTACAATTCCATTCCAATGATTCCTGAGATGAGGTAATAAGTTCTGTTCAAAAGTTGCTATAAACATGCCCTGGCTGGTTTTGCTCAGTGGTTAGAGCATCGGCCCATGGACCAGTGAGTCGCAGGTTTGATTCTGGTCAAGGGCACGTACCTCGGTTGCGGTTCATCCCTGGCCCTGGTCAGGTTGTGTGGGAGGCAACCAGTCGACGTGGCTCTATCACATTGATGTTTCTCTCTGTCTCTCTCTCTCCCTCCCTCCCACTCTATCTGATAATAAGTAGAAACATATCCTCAGGTGAGGAATAAAAAAAGTTGTTATAAACAATTTCAAAGTCCTGCTTTCTTGTCGACATGCTAATCAGAGGATGTCCTCATATTCAGCATACTTACTATTATTGATCTTATTGCTGCTGGGCCAGACAACTTGGGGATAGAAAGAGCTCTCTGACAACCTAGTTGCCCTGCAGGCCTCCTGAGAAAACTTTTCTTTAGAACTTGAACTAACTTCTTCGAAGAGCCATTCTACCGCACCCTCTCCATCTAACTCACAGCTGTCAGAATCGTCGGGAAGCACAATGTTCAAGGTAGCATTCTTGTTCAAATACGCTGTCTTTCGATTTAAGAACATGCTTCTGGCCTGGTTTAATTTTTTATTCCTGGACTTTTTCCTCGATTCCTTTGTTGTGCAGTCTGGTGACAAGTCTTATTTTTTTTTTAATCCTTACCCAAAGATATTTTTTCATTTATCATCAGATAGAGTAAGAGGGAGAGAGAGGGAGAGAGAGAAACATGGACGTGAGAGAGACACATCAACTGGTTGCCTCCCACATGACCCAGTCAGGGATGGGGTGAACTGTAACCGAGGTACATGCCCTCGACTGGAATCAAACCCGTGACTCATTGGCCCGCCGGCCGAGACTCCAGCCGCTGAGCCAAACCGGCCAGGGCACTAGTCTCCATTTACTAGGGGCATTTGCCCAGGCGACCTCTGCAGCTCTGCACCCTGCCACCAGCTCGCATCACACTAATGGCTCCACCGACTTTGTTAGACTGGGCAGACCAGGCAGCAGAGGGCACAGCCCTCTCCATACATTTTATCCAGGGAGGGATCTTCACCCTCAGGACGGCTCTCAAGCGCGCACCTGCTTTCACAGTGGGATCCATGGCGCTGCACCTGCCGAAGTTCGGTTTGAGGCCCTTTTGTTCTCCTTTCCCTCCGAAAGCCACTGTGGTACTGAAATTGTGCCGGATTATAACACACAGGACATTTTGGTCTTTAGTTAGGGGTAGTGGGCAAGGAGGATTAGGGTACGAGGAAGCCCGGATACTCACTGGGCACCACTGAACATGGAAAATATAGATTTCCACTTCCGAATCCTGCCCCAGGAACAGAGAATGGATTATAGGCAGAAAGGGCCTGGGGTTATTTACTTCAGAATGTGTTTTCTTCTGAAGAGTTCCTCTGCTAGGCTGCTCTAGTTCCACGTCTGCGACTGGGCGAGTCTGCGGTGGCACGCGACCCCCTTGTGGCCTGACCTCTGCGAGCTGCAGCATCTAAGGTCTATTTTCCCTTTTTAATTAATAAATATTTGGACGGAGATACTCTAGTATTATGCACATATTCTGTTTCTCCTTACATTTTCGCCCACTGATTTCAGCACTCATTGGTGCACTGAGCACTCAGTTTGAATTCCAGAAGTTCTCTGAGCAGAAAGAAAGAAGTTTTCTTCCCTGCTCTGCAGAATTAAACTCAAGTGGCCGAGGATCTTCAACGTATTTGTAAAGAACATTATGAGTTCGTGGACCCAGGAAAACTGTCACTAACTGGACACATCAAGGTGACAGAGTTATGAGTGGTTCCTGCAAGGCACTCTGTCCCCAGTCCTGTGAGGGAAATGACCTGTGGGCTCTGCCCCTGTCTTAGGTTCTGGTCATGAATGTGACTTTAGGATTAGATCAAACCCACATTGCTGCCACCAGTGTGTCACTTTTGTCAAGAGGAATGTGTGCAATTAATAAAGGCGGCAGGGCTGGCTGGAAAACCAATTATAACAAACACCTCAGGTATCCATAGTGCGGCACAAACACAGCCTCCTATTGATTGACGCCAATCATCTTCGGCATCCAAGCCCCTCAGCTCTTGTTTTTCACACCTTCAGGGACTGTTGTAAAATGTCAGTTTTCAGGCCCTATGAGCATGTTCTTCGGTGTCTGCTTTGTGATACACTTGGGTTATGTACGTAGATAACTAAGAGGGTATTTCTTGCTGTTAATAACTGCTTTGTTCTGACTCTTCTCTTATGTAATGTAAGGCTTAAAAGAAAAGTGTATAAAGAAATAAAACCCAAAAGGCAGAACCAGGAGATTAATTGATGACATTTACCCATTGCCTGTGCTCCATTGGTGGTGGTGGTGGGGGACCCATGGGTTCAGAGGCTGGTTTGCACCCACAGGAGAACAGGCTCCCACTGTCTCAGCTGCTGTCAACTGATGGGAATGTGTCTGCTGCCTCCCTGGCTGCTGGGTGGGCAAAGGCCTGCTGGCTGCCAGCACACCCTCAGGGAGGGGACTCTCACTCCAGAGCTTTCCAAGGTGGCCCATTACTCTGCTGGACTGAGAGCCCAATTCCTGACATTCTCCCTTCCCAGCTGCCCGCTTCCAGCCCCTCGAGTTGTCAGAGGAGAACGAGTGTCCACAGCAGTGATGTGAGGGCAGGGACTGTCTTTCATCTGCAGATCCCAGTGCAGGGCCTGACCCAGAGTCTGTGCTCAGTAAAGCCTTGTGAAGTTCAGTTACGGGAGATGCTCGGGGAGAACTTTTGGCAGAGAAACAGGCTCAAGCCCTGAAACTCTGCAGACCTCTGGAACCTCCAGAATGTTCTCCAACAGAACACCACATGTGCGCAGCGCCTGACGTTGCACTTGGAGATTCAGCATTGTTTCATCGTGTTGTGTGTGGATTCGGCTTTTGGCTAAGCACTGGCCCTGGGAGGAATGGGAGGGGTGATGTACCAGTCAGGGTGGCCCAAAGGCAAGCCCTGGGGGGAGGGAAGCTGCAGGTAGCAGGACGGGTCTCCCCTGCAACTTCAAAGGAAAGCCTTACAGTTATTTCAGGAATGAGAACACTTGCATGTCATTAGAGCAAATTGCACACCCTCTTCTAGAGGGCTTCCAGGTGAGGGTCTGGAATGTGTTTTGACTTAGTTGTTGTTTTGGGGTGAGGGTGGGGAGCAGCTGTGCCCCTTGCCCCCACAGGCTGGCAGAGCCCAAAGAAGAGTGGGCTTTGTGATCCATCCAGACACGTTGGGTGAGGGGGAGACGGGCAGCCAGCTGGGCTCCAAGCCAGAGTCTACACACAGTGTCTGAGTCCTGCTTGTGCCGGCAGGGGCCCTCCCCAAACCACAGCGCTGGCTGGAGCTCGTGGGCCAAGTTCAAGGTCATGCGAATAGGGGGCCGCTTCCATCGTCACATCTCTTTCTCAGACCCGAACTCTTTTACTTATAAGGGCCCCTGAGATGACATTGGGCCCGTCTGGGGCCTTCTGGGACTCTGTGCCTAAGAGCAGGACAAAATGTCTGCTCAGACCTCTGTCCCAGCACTGAGGCATTGCTGGCCCTCAGCTGTCACACTGAAGTAAAGGACTTTAATTCCTCGGTGGTTGAGTCCCTGTGTGTCCTGGAGGCCTGGCCTGCTCTCCAGGAGCAAATGGGTCAGAGACAAGACCTTCTGAGTCGGTCATGGGTTGCAAGGATGAATATAACATCCTGGTATGTGGCCATGATGTCTCTTCCCTTGACAATTTGACACTCTGGACCAGTCAGATGACACAAGAATGCTGGCCTTCAGGGCTTTTGTACTTTTCTGTTGGTTCAAAGGGTTCTTGATTAGTCCTGGAAGTGTTGTTTGGCTTTTCTCAAGTTAATAAAAGATAGGAGAGTCCCTGTTCTTTGTAATTCTTATTCACTACCTCCTATAACCTAGATGCTCATTAAGGGACAGGAAGGGACACATTTCGGAAAATAAAATTCTGAGGTAGCACAATGATGCAAATGTATCTGGTTTTCTGTGAGATAAAGGAAAGTGAATCAGAAATTGTGCTGGGTTTGGGTCCAGTTCTATAAGGGTATGTGGTGCGTGGGAGACAGGCAGGCACTTTTCTGCAGGTCTTGGTGTTCGAACATAGGACAATCTGGGGAGTCCCATGGGCCGGAAGTCCACAAAGCCGTGGCACTGGCACCCCCAAACATCTCAGGCTCCCAAAGGAGCCACTCCCAGTGGAAGTGCCCAGATCTCCCGGTCCTGGGCAAATGAATGTTGGAAGAAATTTACAAATAGATGCAGACATGTCTGTCTACTGGGCAGTAAGTAATCAATTGTCCATCAAACACAACTAATTTGTACTATTATCAGTTTCTAGAACTTACAGAGTTTTAAAATAGCTCAAAAACGAAGAAAAGCTGAGCTCATGCGGGAAGGCCTCAGCCAGGACTTCCAGTAACTATTTTGTGCATTTCAGTTTCTCAGTTTTTATCCATAGTCTTCCCCTCTCCTTTGGATCCTAAGAATCTCAAAGAAAGACTGTTCTTGATCACGAACGAGGCTGGTCTCATGGGATTTAGCCTGGTTATTTACACAGGAGTGGCCAGAGCGTTAATTCACCATATAGGCCTTCTTGAATTTGCTTGGCTGAAAGTGTCCATAAAGAATCTCAGACTGGACTTTGAAAAGCTTCTATTTCCTGAGGTGTGAAAAACCAAGCCAAAGAAGCTCTCTTCATCAATTTTCATCTGTAGCACCTATAAATTTGAATGACTTCTTCTCTTCCCTAGGTCCCACAAATTTTTCAAAATTCCTTGGTGCCCTTTAGTGCCCCTATAGCCCTGTTACGAGGGCCATTTTCCTGGGAGAACTTTGTGAACGTGAATTTATAAGTAAAACCAACTTTTCTTTCTTAAAGTGGCTGGTCCTACCTGATTCAGTGAACACTGTCTCCAATGTGAACCTCCACCATGGCAGGAGGTGCACAGTTAATGCATCAATTATATCCTGGCAAAAAAGTAAGACAGATTCTTTTATTTTTACTTTTTAATCCTCACCAGAGGATATTTTTCCATTAATTTTCAAATAGAGTGAGAGTGAGGGAAGGAGGGAAAGAGAGAGAAACACTGATTGGTTGCCTCCCGCATGACCATGACCAGGGCCAGGGATCAAAACTCAATCGAGGTACGTACCCTTGACTGGAATTGAACGCAAGTCTCTGGTCTGAGGGCCGATGCTCTAAGCACTGAGCCAAACCGGCCAGGGCGTAAGACAGATTCTTATTGAACCTATGCAATTAAATATTTTGCCATGAAAAGTAAGAGTTTCTGAATTCTGGGAGATCAGTGAAAATCACATATTTTTTAATGTTTTATTCCAGCTTACGAAAAAAGTGTTTTATTACATTGCTGTGGATTACAGATCCCTTACAAAGAGAAGGGGCTTCCTTATATATCCAGAAAACAGAACATTAAAAATACATCCACCATATTCCAAACAAATCACTACAGTAACATTTCCCTTTAAGAACTGTTCATCCTATGTGATTCATTCTTGTTTGGCTGGACTGAGGGCCTCATGAAGGCTTCTGCTTCTCCATTAAGAGGGTTCTGGAAATCCTGACTCAGACCATTACCACCATCTGAAAGCTGTTGGAGCAGCCTCAGCTCAGAAGCCTGTTCTCAAGTTTATTCTGTGACATGCCAGTAATTTAGAAGAACCTCTATAGTCCTTTTCCAGAAGGCTGAGGCTTATTGAATACACAAGCTCTGGCTTGTAGCTTATGACCAGGCAGCCACACAATCATCAGAGTAAAATAAAACCTGTCTATAGACACTGAGACTTAGTGACTCTGGTTAATTTATTATCGATAGTTTTCAAATCTGAAAGTTTTGATGAGAGTTCATAATAACAATAATGTAATTGCTGCGGAAATCTGGTTGTTTTTAGGGCATGCAAAACAGGATAATAAAACCAATCTGAAAAAATGTTTAGTCAAAATGTCTCTAGGGCTAATGATTAAGCCTATTTCCAAAGAAGTTACTGAATATTAGATCTGATTTATAAAAGTAAACGGACGTAATTTTCAGAAAGAAAAAAAATCTCAAGTTATAACATATTATCTTGAGACATAATATTTTAAACTAACATCAAGTAAGTCTGAAGTAGACATCTATATTCTTACCAGACTTTATGAGAGCTCTGATGTACATCACCTACTGAAATCTTGGTTTCGAAGATACTACATTTAAATGACAGAAGTTAGATTGAGAACAAGTAAACATTCTAAATAGCAACTGAAATTGTGGTTGATAAGCTTATTCCCTTGTTGACAAACATAGGCAAAGGGCACCCAGGATGCTGATAAATATAGGCAACATCGCAGAATTATTTTGTAAGAGTTCTGATCAGTATTTTCACTGATAGTTGATGTTAGCAACTATTATAGAAAGCAAAGGCAGTCCTGGCCAGGCAGCTCAGTTGCTTAGAGCATCATCCTAATATACCAGTCTCTCTCTCTCCTTTCCTCTCTCTCTGATATCAATAAGTAAATTAAAAAAAAAAAGAAAGAAAGAAAAGGCATTAACAAGGATCCAGGGGACACCTCCTCACAGCACCCCATTTCTGAAATACCTAGGTTTGCCTCTGCAAATTTAACCCAGGTGAGCTGAGGGTCTCTTCCCATGTGACTCTTACCACTAGCAACACAAGAAACAAACCTATTTCTAGCACCTACTTAAAAAAAATTTTTTTTCTTTATTCATTTTAGAGAGAGAAGGGAGAGGGAGAGAAAGAGAAACATCGATGAGAGAGAACATCAATTGGCTGCCTCCTGCATGTCCCCTGTTGGGGATTTGGCCCACAACCTGGACATGTTCCCTGACCGGGAATTGAACCTGTGACCTCTTGGTGCATGCGTTGATGCTCAACCACTAAGCCACACCGGTCAGGCTCTAGCACCTATTTTTATAAGGTGAAAGAATAAATCTTTGTGACTTTTAAGGGAGCCCACTGGGGTTTTAGGTGAAAAAGATATTTTGAGATTTTCTGAGAGTTTGACTTTGTTTTATTTTTCTACATTTGGCAGTCAATTTTGGGAAAGCAAAAATCAAAGAGTTGTCAGCAGATATTCAGACATTTGATTAAGATAGGACCAGGAGTCCTGGCCAGTTTGGCTCAGCAATTAGAGCATCAGCCTGAGGACCAAAGAGTCCCAAGTTTGATTCTGGCCAAGGGCACATACCACGATTACAGTTTGTCCCTGGCCCCAGTTGGAGTCATGCAGGTGGCAACCAATCGATGTGTCTCTCCCACACTGATATTTCTCTCTCTCTTCCTCTCTCTCTATCTGAAGATAAATGTTAAAAAAAAAAAAAAAAAAAGATAGGACCAGGAGTGGTTACCAATTTAATCCTTGGTTACCTATTTAATCAAAGTGGAAATAAAAATTGTGATAATCAGCCCTGGCCGGTTTGGCTCAGCGGTTAGAGCGTCCGCCTGCGGTCCGGAGAGACCCGGGTTCGGTTCCCGCTAAGGGCATGTACCTCGGTTGCAGTTTGTCCCCGGCCCTGGTTGGTCGTGCGGGTGGCAGCCACTCGATGTGACCCTTTCACATCGATGTTTCCCTCTCTCTCTCTTATTCTCTCTCTCCCTCCCACTCTATCTGAACAAAAAATGGAAAAGTGTCCTTGGGTGATGACAAAGAAAGAAAAAAAATTGTGATAATCAACATAGATGTGATGTGATGATTAGAAATCTTAGCTCTCTTCTAGGCAAAGTAAGCACCTTTAGATTTTGGTTTTCCCCTTAAACAATTAATAAAGTTGACACAAAGTAAGATATTTTTTCTGGCAAGACCCAGAATTTCTGCTGCCAGGCAAAGCTAAAGAATCATCAAGTTGCAGGAGGAGGTATCAATAAAATGGAAGCCCAGTAGGGTTGAACAAACTTCCCTAAAATTTTATCATGTTTCATAGCCTCTTTCCAAACCATTATAAACCAAGGAAAATACAATTCACTTTTCAAGTTTGTCCTTTGTTCTGCTCTTTCATATGCTGGGACAAAATGACTTACATTTTAGGACAACACTCCTCTCTCAGGGGGTCCCTGAGGTTAAAACGAATTTCATGATAACACTGAGACATTATTTATGTTAACGTGTACATTCATCAATGCTATCTCCAAATGAATCAATACATATTTTAGGAATGTCATTTGACCCAATCATGTCCTTTCTAGCATATTTTTTTCCAACCCAGTGTCTTGTATTACACTTAGTTGTTGCATCTCTTTAATGTCTTTTAATCTAGAACAGTTCCTTCGCTTTTCTTGTCTTTTAATGATGTTGACATTTTCGTAGTCTACAGTCCTATCCCCATGAAAGAAACAGAATGTTTTTCATTTGGGGGTTTCTGGTATTTCCTTATCTTCAGATTCCTAAGAAATCTACAGTTGGAATTCCACATAAGTGATGTTGTGGCCTTCACGGGGACCACATTGTTGAACCACAGTTCTAGCTGCTCCTCGTTGGGGATGTGAATTTTGATCACTCAAGTCAAGATGTTGTCTGAGAGAGAAGCTCTATAGTTACTCTTTTCCCCCTACAACCAATAAGCAGTCTGTGAGAAGACGCCAAGCAAATATAATTTTCCATGTGGAAGTTGCCCCCCTAGAGTTGACATCCATTAATGCTTATTCCAATCTTTACTATGATAGTTGTAAAATGACAATTTTCCAACTCAGCATCCCTCCACACATTCCAGTTGGCAGCTGGAATTCTACTGTAAGCAAGGGTTCTGCTTTCTCCCCCATTTATTTATGTATGTATTTATTTTTGGTGTGGACTTATGATTTTAAAAAAGCAAATTTATTAATTTCTTAATTATCTTGGTGTTCCACTTATCCCAGGTGTTATCAGTGGGAGCCCCATCAAACTGACTCCTGTGTCCTTTACACATGTCCCCATCAATTTTTTTAAAGTATTTTCTTACTTTCTATATATATAACAAGGTATCTCAGGCTCATCTTGGCCTTTCTTGCTTCAGTCCTGGAATCAGCCATTTTCCCCGAGATGCCCTGGCTCCTGTTAGTGAGGAATGGTATTAGAGGACAAGATCTGGGTTCTGGCTGTGCTCATTTTGCTGGAGTGTCTTGTTTCGAGACTCTTCCAGTGAACAGAGCCAGAAATTAAAGACATATATCTGTACACAGAAACATGCACACATCATATCCATACAGATATACACAGGTATATATACACATGCTTATATTCATGCATGTGCCTGTTTTAGAGATCATGTGTCCTTACTGATGGTTCCACTTCTATCCTCCAGTCCATACTCGTATTTCCCTTCTCCAACACGTTTGTTCATTTGCTCAATCCTGTAAATTGTTCTCAACCTTCCTAATGCCGCAACCCTTTAATACAGTTCCTCATGTTGTGGTGAGCCCCAATCATAAAATTATTTTTGTTGCTACTTCATAACAGTAATTTTGCTACTGTTATGTCTTAGGCAACTCCTGTGAAAGGGTCGTTCAACCCCCAAAGGGGTTGCGACCCACAGGTTGAGAACCTTTGCATAGATCTAAAATAGCTTCCGAGTTACTTCACTACAAACAGCAAATCTAGACAAGAGGTCAGGCTTTGTTTGTGTTTTCCCTGCCGTGCTGACCTCCCTGCTCCTTCCCAGCAAGACTGAAAGCTTGTAGTGAAATTCTGTACCTCAAATGCCTGGGGCACCTTTTCTCCATCGCTCCAGTGGGGGTACTACAGTTGGGTTCATTTGTTTCTGTTTTCTTCAGTTTTAGGGTTTTTATCTTCCCATTCATTTGCTTTTGTTTTTTGAATATGTAGAAGATGCTTCAAAAAAATGTGAAACTGGGACTTCCGGTCAAGATGGCGGGCAGGTAAACGTGCGTCCTCCCACAACCACATCAAAGTTACAACTAAACTACAGAACAACCGTCATTCAAAACCGCCTGAAATCAAGCTGAATGGAAGTCCTACAACTACGGGATTAAAGCAGCAGCCACATGGAGACTGGTAGGAGGGGCGGAGGCGGACGGGCTGGTCCCGCACCCACGTGTGGCGGATAAAAATCAGGAGGACACCTCGGCTGGGAAGGTCCTTCCTGAGGACTGAGGGGTCCCTGTCCCATACCAGGTGCCCCGCTGAGGGTTCCAGTGCCAGGAAGAGAATCCCCATAATTCTGGCTGGAAAACCAGCGGGAACTGAGCCTCAGGGAGGCTGAGGCGGCTGGAGCCCCAGGCAGCTCCTTAAAGGGCCCGCGCACGGACTTATCGGACTCTCTCCCTCTAAGCTTGGAGGGGAGGCAGCTCGAGGGGCGCCAGAGAAGAACTGAGCTGTTTGGCACTGGAGCGAGGGCTGGAGAGGGGGCTTTCTCCAGGACAAACGTGCTGTCAGAGGCCTTTGTTCCTTTGGTGAGCCCTTCCCTGGGGCGGCAGACAGTCGCCATACCTGGGACTCCAGCAACCTGGCTCACACTGGTAGCCCCGCCCTGCTGACTCCCTGAGGCCCTGCCCCGCCCCACCCAACTTTCAGGCCCACCCAAGCTGTTGCCACTTGCTTAACCATAGGATTGGCCTGTCTGGGATCCTGCTTCAGGTTTTCCTAAATTCTTTCAAACAAGCAGCATCTCGTCTCAGATAGCCCCATACCTCTCGTTAAGTAATACACAGAAACAAACACAGAGAGGCAGCCAAAATGAGGAGACAAAAAAACAGGTCCCAAATGAAAGAACAGAACAAAACCCCAAGAAAAGAACTAAGCGAAATGGAGATAAACAACCTAACAGATGCTGAGTTCAAAATACTGCTTATAAGGATGCTCAGTGAACTTAGTGAGGGCCTCAAGAGCATAATAAAGTCAGTCGGAAATGATGGATGCACAGTCAGAAATGAAGGAGGCATTAACTGAAATAAAGAATAATTTACACAGATTCAATAGTAGAGTACATAAATCTGAGAAGCAAACCATCGATTTGGAATATAAGGAAGCAAAAAACGCCCAATCAGAACAGCAAAAAGAGAAAAGAATCCAAAAAATGACGATAGTGTAAGGAGCCTCTGGGACAACTTCAAGTGTGCCAACATTTGCATCTCGGGGGTGCCAGAAGAAGAAGAGCAAGAACAAGAAATTGAAAACCTGTTTGAAACAATAATGGCAGAAAACTTTCCTAACTTGGTGAAGGAAACAGACATACAAGTCCAGGAAGCACAGAGAGTCCCAAATAAGATGAACCCCAAGAGGTCCACACCAAGACACATCATCATCAAAATGCAAAAGGTTCAAGACAATGAGAGAATCTTAAAAGCAGCAAGAGAAAGGCAGCTAAATACCTACAAGGGAGTTCCCATAAGGCTCTCAGCTGATTTCTCAAAAGAAACTTTGCAGGCCAGAAGGGAGTGGCAAGAAATATTCAGAGTGATGAAAAGCAACAACCTACAACCAAGATTACTCTGTCCTGCAAAGCTGTCATTTAGAATCGATGGCCATATAAAGACTTTCCCAGACAAGGAAAAGTTAAAGGAGTTCATCACCACCAAAGCATTATTATATAAAATGATGAAGGGTCTTTTTGAAGAAAAAGATAAAATATATGAACAAACAAAATGGCAATGAATACATATCTATCAACAATGGAATCTACAAACAAAATGAGCAGGTAGAACAGAAACATTCTCATAGATACAGAGAACATTTTGTTGGTTGCCAGATGGGAGGGGGGTTGGGGGAATGGGTGAAAAAGGTTAAGGGATTAAGAAGTACAAATTCATTGCTAGACTGACAAACTTCAAAGGGCAAGGGGTTGGGGGGTGGGAAGAAATAAACCAAAGAACTTATATGCATAACCAATGGACACAAATAATAGTGTGGGAAAAGGCGGGAGGGCGGTGGGAGTGAGGAGGAGGGGGTCAATGGGGGAAAAATGAGGAACATCTGTAATACATTCTACACTCAACAGTAAAGATTTTTTAAAAATAAATAAATAATAATATAAAAATACAACAACAACAAAAATGTGAAACTGGCCCTGGCCCGTTTGGTTCAGTGGTTGGAGCGTCAGCCCGCGGACCAGAGTCCTGGTACGATTCCCGCTAGGGGCACATACCAAAAAAAAAAAAAAGAAAGTGAAACTGTACAACCAGGTACACTTTGAAAAGTGTCACTCCTTCTCATGTCACCCTATTTCTCCCCACTTCCTGTAGGTAACCAACTTCATTATTGTCTGCGTTATCTCTCTGTGGTTCTCTTTGTGAAGATAAGCTTCTTTAGCCCTGGCTGGGTGGTTCATTGGAGATTCATCTGAGTGCCCTGGGGTTGCTGCGGTTGCGGGGCTGATGTGGGAATTACCAATGAGCACACAGACGATGGAACAGCGGGTCGATGTTTGTCTCTCTCTCCCTCTCAAACCAATACTACTACTACTATAGATAAGCTCCTTTACTTACACACACACACACACACACACACACACACACACACACACATTCTCTTCTCTCTTCATCCTTAGGCAAGTGGTAGCAAACTCTATGTGCTATTTTGTATTTTCCTTTTATCACTTAATCATATATCTTGGAAATGACTCCATATCTGTTCTAGAGAGCTTCTTTGTTATTTTTTGCAGCTGTAGCCTACTGCATTGTGGAAATAAACCATAGTTAATTCAACCAATTTCTTTCCTTCTTTTTTTTGGTTAATCCTCACCTGAGGATATTTTTTTCCTCCATTGATTTTTAGATAGAGTGGAAGGGAGGGGGAGAGAGAGAGAGACATTGATTGGTTGTCTCCCACATGCGCCCTGACTGAGGCTGGAGATCAAACCCGCAACCCAGGTATGTGCCCTTGATGAAGAATTGAACCCGAGACCCTTCAGTTCGCGGGCTGACGCTCTAACCATTGATTAGAATGGTCAGGGCTTACCCAATCTCTTAAAATTGGTCAGTAATCAATAATAATTCTTTTTGCCCCTTCTGTGCCTTCTAGAAAATTGTAACAAAATACACCTAAGTCAAATGCTAAAGTGGTGCCAATCACATGGCATCCTTCCCCTTGCTGATGTCAGCCAAGACAACCTCACCTTTTGCTACTGACATTCTGGCAATAAGTACACACGACCTCTTTGCATATGTTAACAGTCTAGGTATATTACCTTCATGATAAGTTCCTCTGGGACATAAGTGTACAAGAAAAAAGGTAGGTATTCTTAGGTGAAATTAATTATGAATTATACAAGGTAACTATGAGAAGTAACATTAGTTCTAGGCTAGTGGTATATTTTTTTCAGTACTGAGGAGTTTGGTGGCACACTGCTGGGTTGTTTAAGGATTTGGAAGGTGGGACTTGCTGGGTACAATCAAGAAAATGATTTATTATTCTTTAGGTGATTGGAGTAGGAGGGAAAAGAGGTGGGACATTGAGGAAACATCAATTGTACTAAATTAATATCTGCATACTACCACCATGATATTGTAGCCAGGTTTTAAAGACTCTTCAGCCAAGTCTAATTCTATTCAAGCACATTCATTTTGCTAATGATTTCATGCTGATTTTAAAACAACATTGGCCTGTTCAATAACCAGTTAATACTATTAAACTTTCACCAGCTATGGGCCCTTCATAGCTGGAACTCTGCATTTAGATACTGAGGACGTGGTTTTGGAAGAGACCAAGATTCCCACGTTGGCAGAGGCCTGGGTGGTCTGGCGTGGTACCCAGCCCTGGGGCTGAAGAGGGGCGATGCTACCATCATGAGCTGCCCACCTCACACTTGATGGACGCTTGCTGTCTTTGATGCCCCTCACCCCCAAAATATCCTGTCTCCCCCTGGTGACCATTCTCTTACCCCCTCTGACTTTGGCAGTGGGATATGTTATGTGTCTCAGGTCTGGCCAATGACAATGTTGTCTTTCTCTCTGGCTATTGTGTTAAGTTGCTATTGTGTTATGTTCAAGGATGGCAGGAAACCAAGTCTTGAAGACTTGTCTTTAAGGTTCATCCTCACTGTAGCATATGTCAGAGCTTCATTTATTTATTTTTTTAATCCTCACCTGAGGATATTTTTTCATTGAAATTTAGATAGAATGGAAGGGAAAGAGAGAGAGAGAGAGAGAGAGCAAGAGAGAGAGAGAGAAACATTGATGTGAGATCACATCAATTGGTTGCCTCCCCCATGACCTCTACAGGCCGGGGAATCAAACCTGTAACCCAGGTATGTGCCCTTGACCGGGAATTGAACCTGAGACCCCTCTGTCCTCAGGCCGATACTTTAACCACTGAGTCAAACTGGCCAGGGCAGAGCATCATTTCTTTTTAAGGCTGAACAATCTTTGTTGTGAAGAATGTTTCCAACAGGTTTAAAGGACAATTAGATGCTATTAAAACTTTATAAATATTGGACATAATACACACCTTCAACCTAGTTCTTAAGAAACTAGGTCCCACCCATAGAAATTCTGGTTTGATTGGTCTGGGGTGTGGCCTGGAAAAACTCCCAGATAATTCTGATTTGCAGTCAAGGCTGAGAACTGCTGCCCTGGGGCCTGCTCTTTAAAGCCAGCTCCTGGTCCGGCCGATATGGCTCAGTGGTTGAGCATCGACCCATGCTCCAAGAGGTCGTCAGTTCGATTCCCGGTCAGGGCACATGCCCAGGTTGTGGGCCTGATCCCCAGTGGGGGGCATGCAGGAGGCGGCCAATCACTGTTCTCTCTCATCGATGTTTCTAGCTCTCTCCCCCCTCCCTTCCTCTCTCTCTAAAATCAACAAAAGAAAAATAATTAAAACAAAAAAACTGAAGTCAGCTCCTGGGAATTCTGGGAGGGCAGGGAGCTGGCAGGTAGGGAAGGCTTCCTGGAGGAGGAATGAGGAGGAGGCAACAAGCATTCCAGACAAAAGGGGAGGCTCAAGGGAAGCAGGGGACAAGAAGCAGCATTCAGGGCAGGAAGGAACAAGCTGAAGTTCCTGGATGTCACAACTTGGATCTTTAGGGAGCAAAGTGAGAGAAAACAGTCTATACAGGCTTACGTGCAAAGGGAGTTTACCATCGTCAGCTTTGGCCTCACCTGGGAGCTGGTTAGAAATGCAGGATCTCAGCCCCACTGCGTCCCCTGAATCAGAATCTTCACATTAACAAGACCCCTGTGTGATTCTTCCGCACATTAAAGTTTGAGAAGCACGGCTTTCGAAGGTCAGAAATAAAAACTAGAATTTAACAAAACAGAATATTCTGGCTTACCAGAAGTTTTTTTTTCTTTCTCTTTTTTCATTCTTAAATCTTTACTGAGTGCCTACCACCACTTTTTCTACAAGCTGGTACAGTGGTTGTGTCTGCAGGTCTGTCTCCCTGATTTTCAAGTCTGTGTGCAAGTCCCAGGAATGTTGCTTTATTGGCTCCAGGTAAGGAGCACACACATCATCACAAGGGCCCAGGCTGACACCGCGGGTTTTCTCAGCTTCGTGCTCCAATAGGAACATTGTCTTACTCATCTTTGTATCGCAGCATAATGTGTTGCCCGAGTGTTTAAATTCTGGGAGGAGCTGGGCTAAACAGTGTACAAATAAAATCAATTCCTAATTGATCATTCAGAATTGCTTATTTCCATACCCGGCTCTCATATTGGCCTCTGTGTCCGTTTCCTCCAAGATAAGAAGTGTGATGAAATACCCATTCCATGTACATTAAAGGTACAGGCAATTTTGGTTACCCACAGTAACCAAACTTCTATAATGTTACATAGACACTGAGTGAACATTGAGCCATCACTCCTGGGAACACACGGGGGTAGGTTCCTGCTGGGCTCTGGTCACAGCATTTTGTCAACCGATTAACACATCACCTTGTTTCATGAGTGCTTCTGTTTAAAGACACCTTATTTAATATATATTGTTGATTAATTGAACTCATGGCCAACAACTTAAAAACTCATGCCTGAGTGAAGCTTACATAACATCAGTCCTTCCTCCATGAGGCCTGGCACAGTCTTTGTGCATTAGGAACACTGGACAGCACTTCTGTGAGTTAGTGCCATTTTATTTTTTAAAAAATATTTTTTCTTGCCCTGGCTGGTTAGGCTCAGCAGTTAGACCATCGGCCCAGGGACCAAAGAGTCGCGGGTTTGATTCCGATCAAGGGCATGTACCTCAGTCGTGGTTCAGTCCCAGGCCCTGGTCCGGGTCATGTGGGAGGCGACCAGTCGATGTGTCTCTCTCACACTGATGTTTCTTTCTCTCTCTCTTTCTCTCCCCCTCCCACTCTATCTGAAGATAAATGGAAAAATATCCTCAGGTGAGGATTTAAAAAAAATAAAAAATAAAAATTTTTTTCTTTATTGATTTTAGAGAGAGTGGAAGGGAGAGACAGAAACATCGACGAGAGAGAACATTAATTGGCTGCTTCCTGCATGCCCTCCACTGGGGATCAGGCCCACAACCTGGGCATGTGCCCTGATGGGGAATTGAACTGGCAACCTCTTGGTGCATGGTTCGACGCTCAACCACTGAGCAACTCCAGCCAGGCAATGTGAGTGTCATTTTAAACTGTAAAATCATCAACAAAAAACACAAAAATGAGATAAAAGGTGGCATGAAATAGACTTCAAGAAGCACACTTATTTACAGTATGAGAAGGCAGAATGGCATCTTGTTCAACCTCAGCTGGACAGGAAGACTCAAACTTTTCAATGTTCTGCGCATGTCTATGAATGGCTGTGAAAATGTTGACTATTGCCCTGATGGGGTGGCTCAGTTGGTTGGAGTGTCACCCTGCACTCAGTTGGTTGGGGGCGTCTGGGAGGCAACTGATCAATATTTCTTTCTCACATTGATGTTTCCCTCTACCTTCTTCTCTCTAAAAATCAATTTAAAAATCATATCCTCAGGTGAGGATTAAAAAAAAAAGAAAATGTCAAATGTTGCTTTTTGGGGTTATAAATACATTTTAGCAGGTAGGCAAATTTGCAGATATGGAATTTGAGAATAATGAGACCTGACTGTCCATACTAGGGGAAAAAATGTTTTTACTGCTGTGAATTCCAACTGAGAATAAGTCTGGAATATGGATGCTGAATAATTTTGGAAGATGGAGTCTTCTTTTTTTTTATGGATAATTTGAGAAAAGTAATGCCAGCATATTAGGAATAGAGCCAGGACAAGCCCCATTTTGCTCTAGCTCTGTTTCCTAGCCAGGAATAAGGACTGCAGCTCAGCGCACCACCCCCACCGGGTGGATACTCCCCTCCCGCCCCATCAACAGTCCCTCAAGATCAGGACAATGCTGGCTGGCCAGTGGGAAGGCTCCAAAGAGCAGGTGACACAGGAATAAATTTATGAATGAGCACAGATAACCTGTCCACACGGGTGTCGGTTTTCCTACTAGTGGAAGAACTCCAACAAAAGAATTTTTTTAAAGTCAAGAAAAAAAAGTAAAAAAAACCTCCCACAGTCACTTGCCTCATGGACTGTGTCCCTAGAATAGAATGGAGTGCATTGAATTTCACGAGCCCTTTCTCTGAAACCCAATGTCTGAGGGAGCGGAAGGCTGATTATTCTAAAATCTGATAAGAGTCTAATATTCAAAATGGCACAGTTATGTGCACAGTGTCAAAAGGAGACAGAGCCAGATGTTCCCAAGACTCACTGGCATTACTTTGTCCTCTAGAGGACACAGTAATGTTTTTGAAGAATGATTGTATAAGACAGCTGAAGATTTTCTGTCATTTGAATGCTTTTTTATAGACACTCCCGGTCTTGATCATGCCCCTCTCCTCTCAACAGTGGTAGCCACAGGACTGTGAATAAATATAGGTGCTGCACCAGGCACTCATCAATGCAAGGACATGGGTGGGAATTCTGCAGATCACACCCCTCCACTGCAGCCTGGAGAGCGAAGGGTCTGTACAGGACCCAAAGAGGAAGTGTGGCTTTCCATCTTGGGATCCACTGGTCATGAGGAGCAAAAGCCCTTGAGGCTGGGTTGAGCTTTTCTTTAAGAATTTAGCTTCATCTACCTGTCACAAAAACTGAGTTTGTAATTCAGTAAGACAGAGCAGGATATCTTTCTAACAAAATCCTGCAAGCCCTGGCCGGTTTGGCTTAGCGGTTGGAGCGTCGGCCTGCGGACCAGAGAGTCCTGGGTTCGGTTCCCGCTAGGGGCACGTACCAAAAAAAAACCCCAACAAACAAACAAACAAAAATCCTGCAAAATCTGGGTTGTTAAAAAGTGTCCATAGCAGATGTTGTTACTACCAGTGATAAAGTTAAACCATACAAAAGATTCCTAAATAGCAGTGTTAAAATATAGTTTTAAAGGACAGACCATCCAAATGTCTCATGGTATGTGTCCCCTAAGCAAGTCAAAGATTCATTCTGATGGTGGAAGTTACTCGAAGGTGGTGTGTGTGAGTGTGGGTGTGGCACTTTTTCTGGAGTTAGTATCCCTTGTTCTTCTCATTCTGGTCTCTTTATCTGCATCTGTTCTATAGATCCCTGGAAAGGGGGTAGGGTGCTGGATCAATAAGAGAGGGTACACATTTACAAATCGATACAAATTATATACAAACTGTGTGCTGCTACACACCGGTATCTCTGATTTGTACACTTATAGATTCCCCTTGGGATTTCGAATTTGAAACCAGTCCAGGCAGCTCTGATTTCGACAGACAACTCTTTCAGTGAAGCTGTCTCAGATAGAATCTATGTGCTCTACAGTGATTTCAGGGCTGACTAGGGAAGACACTTTTTTTTTTAAGCTAAAAGTGTAACTGCCAATGCCACCTTTCCAGAACAGGAGATTGCCAGAAACAAGAATATGTAGGTGTTTCCCTTACAATCCATTCATGTAGGAGGTTCTGGATGTCTAAGAAGAGATACTTAGAACATAATTTAATTTTAAGAATGCAATAGACTCTAGCCCCAGCAGGGTGGCTCAGTTGGTTGGAACATCACTGCATACACCAGGAAGTTGTGGGGCTGATTCCTGGTCAGGGCACATACCCAGTTTGCGGGTTCAATCTCCAGTCGAGGTGTGTGCAGGAGGTGGCTTGTCGGTGTTACTCTCTCACATCCATACTCTCTCTCTCTCCCTCTAAAAATCAATAAAAACATATCCTCGGGTGAGGAATTTTTTTAAAATTAAAAAAAGAATGCAATAGACTCTTATCTCAGAGATGACAGCATAGTCCAGTGTCCTATAAATAAAGCTTGGCTGCCATTTAATGGGACTAGAAAGAAATAAGTGAGTTCTATATATGGCATGGCAGGGACAATTTCAGAGCTAGTAGCTCTTGGGAAGGCCACTGAAGAGGGCTTGCCAGGATCCCGGGGCCTTTCCTTTGAACTTGGGCAGCAGCTCTGACAGGGTCCTGGCAATACAGATGCACCTTGACTTATGATGTGGTTATGTCCCAATAAACCCATCATACGTGGAAAATATAGTAAGTTGAAGATACATTTAATACACCCAATCTCCCGAACACCATAGCTTAGCCTAGGCTACTTTAAATTGTGCTCAGAACACTTACATTAGCCTACAGTTGGGCAAAATCATCTAACTTGAGCCTATTTTATAATAAGTGCTAAATATCCCATGTAATTTATTGAATACTGTACTGAAAGTGAAAAACAGAATGGTTGCAGGGGTATTCACCAAAAATGTGCATGACTGAAAGCACACTGGACCTGAAGAATAATAAAAGTCTTCATTAACAACTACTGAGAACTGATTACTGTGTTAGATACTGGACAACATGCTTTTAGGAACTAGCTCATTTACCCTTCATGGGGACTCCATGAAGTAGGTTCTATTTTTCTCTCCTTTTTTTTTTAAAAAAAAATTCTCACCCCAGGATATTTTTCCATTTATCTTCAGATAGAGTGGGAGGGAGGGACAGAATGAGAGAGAGAGAGGGAGGGAGAGAGAGAGAGAGAGAAACATTGATGTGAGAGAGACACATCGATTGGTTGCCTCCCACCCAACCCATGACTCTTTGGTCCATGGCCAATGCTCAAATCACTGAGCCAAACTGGCCAGGGCTTTAACCTCCTTTTCATAGTTGTGCAAACTAAGACACAGAAAAGTCAAGCAACTTGTCCAAGTACACACAGCCATCCTATCCTCAAACTCAAAGAATGACCAATCTCCACACAAACCTAGTCGATACAGGCTTAAGACTTCTTCCCTGCCCCTTACGCAAATAAAACCAAACCCAAATCTTAATATAAAAATCGCTTTGATTGAAGAGATTATTAAGGTTCAAATGGAGGACAGTGACCTTCAATTGTCAGAAACTTGGATTAGTAAATTATTAGTAATTTTCTTTATTAAATATGTACTTGGATTCTTTTTAAAAAAAATTGTTGACCTGTGCAGGCCAGTTTGGCTAAGCGGTTAGAGCATTGGCTTATGGACCAAAGAGTCCTGGGTTTGATTCCAGCCAAGGGCACGTACCTCGGTTGTGGCTAGTCCCAGGCCCCAGTTGGGGTCGTGCAGGTGACAACCAATTGATGTGTCTCTCTCACATTGATGTCTCTTTCTCTCTCTCTCTCTCTCCCTCCCACTCTGTCTGATTATGAATGTAAAAATATCGTTGGGTGAGGATTAAAAACAACAACAACAAAAAATTGTTGACACTTTTACAGATGTTCCCCCATTTCTTCCCCTTTGCCTCCCTCCACCCAGCCCCTGAACCCTCCTCTCCTGACCTTCTGTGCTTGGATTCTTTAAAAATGCTTTCTAACACCTCAATAATTCCCACTCCTATGAATCCTACACCAGAGAGTCAGCAGAGAAGTTAACAAGAATGTACCAAAGTGTCAAAGTAAAAATTTAGATTAAATATTGCCAAGTGTATCTAACATCTGTTTCCGTGCATTCTTACTATTTTAAATGCTATTATTACTCATTCAACATTCTCTTTCCAGTAAATGCAACCATTGGATGAAGGAATGAATAAGTAATACCTTTACAGTTTACTGTTTTCATTGTCACTACTCTGAACAAATAAAATTAAATTACAGTCCTTTTCATTTCATTTTATGTATTCTTCTCATTTGAAGTACAAATAAATATGATATTATTTCACCAGTAGTAACAGCACATGGCCTAAATACAACTTCATATTTTGTACCTGCAATGTGATTCTGACCACCTTTAAGGTTAAGATTTCACTGGGCAAACTTTCTTAAAGAAGTAAAATAGATTTTTTTTTTAAAAGAGGCAAAATAAATAAGTGAATAAAATTCTTGCTGACCACACACCTAGTATGGATGAAAGCAACGTGAGCTCTCATAGGAAAATGGTGTTAATCTTGAACAAATTACTTTGTGAGTTACTAGATGCTACTGGGACTCCCTCCACCCCCATTTGTGTTATCAGCAAGTTTCGGATTGATTATCTTGGGGAACATTAACCACAGTAAAACGTTCTGGACAGGGGTATTAGTAAAAATCTCTTTATTAATTAAAAAAGGAAAAAAGTAATTATATTCTCTGCTAGGCCCTTTAAATCATTTTGTATTTGCAAATTCTTGTATCTGCTTAAGATTTGCTCAGATCCTTACACAAGGTGGTTGAAGAGAAACAAGTGTGAGCTTGCAGTAAACATTTAAGAGTTTGGTTGCAGCCCTGGCCGGTTTGGCTCAGCGGTTAGAGCGTCGGCCCGCAGACCAGAGAGTCCTGGGTTCAGTCCCTGCTAAGGGCATGTACCTCAGTTGCAGTTTGTCCCCGGCCCTGGTTGGGGACATGTAGGTGGCCACCAGTTGATGTGTCTTTCACGTCAATGTGTCTCTCTCTCTCTTCCTCCCTCCCGCTCTATCTGAAGTTAAATGCAAAAATGTCCTCGAGTGAGGATTACAAAAAAAAAAAAAAAGGAGTTTGGCTGCTGCGCCCTGGCCAGTTTGGAGCAGTGGTTAGAGCCTTGGCCCTTGGATCAGAGTCTCGGGTTTAAGTCCTGTCAAGGGCACGTACCTCAGTTGCGGTTCAGTCCCCGGCCCTGGTCAGGGTCGTGCAACCAGTTCATGTGTCCTTCTCACATTGATGTTTCTCTCTCTTTCTCTCTCCCTCCCCCTCTATCTGAAAATAAATGGAAAAAATTCCTCAGGTGAGGATTAAAACAAAACAAAAAAAAGAGTTTGGCTGCTGAGAGGGTTGGGCCAAGCTAGGCTTGAAGACCTAAGTTATTTTGCGGAGAGAATCTGCTGATATCTCCCCTTCCCTGTCATCTGGTGATTATTTTCAGGACCTTTCTAAGCATCCTCCAGCTCCTCACCAAGGCTACAATGAGCAGGAGGGAGCCTGTGTAAGGCACTACTGACTCTTGAGGTCACATGTTTTATCATGGGACTGTCCTGGGCACTGAGGGATGTTTAGAAGCATCCCTGACCTTTCCCAATCGGTGCCAGTAGCACCTATGCCCCAGTTGTGACAACCAACTGTCTCCAGACATCCCAAATCCCCACCCCCATCTGGAAGAGTGTGCAGGCCACCTTTGGGGGTGGATGTCAGATTTAGCAAATAAAACACTTTTTTTAGTGTAAATCCCAATATTACACGGACCGTACTGGGCATCCTGTATTTTATCTGGTAATGCTAACTGGCTGCAGTGGCTGATGGGGAAAGGTTGAGACTGGGGGAGAAATAAGACACCTAAATGAGTCCTCATATGGAGCCAAAGCCGCCACTGATTTAGAAACAATCCAGGGATCAGAGGTAATTTCCAGAAGGTAGTTTATTTCTTAAAAAAATATTTATATATATACACATCAACTGGTTGCCACCTACATGGTGTGGTTAATCCACACCGAGGATATTTTTAAATCTTTTTTTTTAATTGATTTTTAGATAGAGTGGAAGGGAGAAAGGAAGGGAGGAGGAGAGTGAGAGAGAAACATCGATGTGAGAGAGACATATAGATTGGTTGCTTCCCGTAGGATCCTGACCAGGGCTGGGGATCGAACCTGCAACTCAGGTATGTGCCCTTGACCAGGAATCAAACCGGAGACCCCTCTGTCTAAGGGCTAATGCTCTAACTGCTGAGCCAAACTGGGCAGAGCTAAAATACATTTTTCTTTTTTATTGATTTCAGAGAGAGAGGAAGAGAGAGGGAAAGAGAGATGGAAACATTGATGAGAGAGAACATCAATTGGCTGCTTCCTATATGTCCCACACTGGGGATTTGGTTCACAACCTGGGCATATGCCCTGACCGGGAATCCAACCAGCAACCTTTTGCCGTATGGGTCGATGCTCAACCACTGAGCCACACCAACTGGGCTATTTTTATTTATTTTTTTCATTGACTTTTTATAGAGAGAGGAAAAGAGAGTGGGGGAGAGATCGAAATATCGATGAGAGAAAAACTTCACTGAGAATGAAACTGGTGACCTCTTGATGCATGGGTCCACGCTCAACCACTGAGCCACACTGGCCGGCCAAACAGTTATGGATATTTTTATTTTATTTTATTTTAGTTAAATTATGTTTTAATAGATTTTTTAGAGAGAGAGGAAGGGAGTGAGAGATAGAAACATCAATATGAGAGAGATACATTAATCAGCTGCCTCCTGCACTCCCCCTACTGGGGATGGAGCCTGAAATCTGGGCATGTGCCCTGATCAGGAATTGAACCTGGATCTCTCAGTCCATGGGAGGATGCTCAACCCATTGAGCCACACTGCAGGCAGACCTCACTGATTTTTATTCTTTGAGCTCAGACTACTTTTAAAATTACAGTTACTGGAAAATAACTTTGAGTGCCTTTTTTTCTTTTCAAAATAAAAATAACGCATAATTCAAAGTGTTTATGGTAAAACAAAAAAAAGGTAAAACAAAATAGATAAGTGTAAAGTGAAAAGTGAAGTCCCTTTCTCGCTGTCTTTGATCTCCTAGTCCCATTTCCAGAAGTAATCACTACAGACAATTTCTAATGAATTGTTCTGTATTCTACCAGAAATTTCCTGTACATAATCAAGCAAATAAACATGCATGTCCTTCTGTGGTGGGCAGCCTCTGAGATGGTGCCCAGTGTCCCCTGAGTCCTGGTGTTTATGTCCTGTGTCGTCCCCACCCCTTGAGTGTGGGTGAGATTGATGATTTGCTTCTGTCCAAGAGAATACAGCAGTCGGTGGGATGTCACGTCCATGATTAGATTACAGAAGATTGTGATGCCGGTCTTGCTAGATTCTTAACCTCCCTAATGCCGCGACTCTTTAATACAGTTCCTCATGTTGTGATGACCCCTAACCATAAAATTATTTTTGTTGCTACTTAATAACTGTAATTTTGCTACCGTTATGAATCGCCATTGGAAATATGTGTTTTCCGATGGTCTGAGGCGACCCCTGTGAAAGGGTCGTTCGACTCCCAAAGGGGTCACGACCCACAGGTTGAGAACCGCTGTGCTAGACGATTTCATTCCTGTTCAGCGTTCATGCTTTGATGAAGCAGCTGCCATGCTGGGAGGCTCATGGCAAGGAGCTGAGGCCCTCAGCCCCACAACCCTCAATGAACTGAATTCTGCCAACACTGCACGAGCCTAGAAGTGAATTCTTTCCTAGCCGTGCCTTCAGATGTGACCTCAGCCCTGGATATCACCTTGATCGCAGCCTTGTGCCACACCCTGAACAGAGGACCCAACAAAGGACTGCCCAGATTCCTGACCACAGAAACTGTGATGATTATGGGTGTTGTTTACACTAAGTTTTGTTATAGTTTGTTACATAGCAAGAGATAACTAATACACTTCCTTTTACTCAAATGGAATCATACCCTATATGCTGTTTTGAGTGTCCCAAGAAGTTAGATACAAGAATAGGTCAAAAAGGATAAATACCAGAACATTATTAAGGAGTAAAGTTGGTTTCTCGATCTTTGAGCATTACAGTCTAGTATTACAGACCAGGTACACCGCAGGGCCCTTGTTTAACTGACTTTTTAAAATGAAACAAAAAAGTTACACCTTACATTTAAGAATAGGTGCAAAAAAGCAATTAACACAAGAGAAGTGCCCAAAGCTAGACCTTTCAGCACTGAGTCAGAAATCTTGGAATGACAAACGTTTTTGTGAGCTTTGCTCTGTGGGTTACTTAGTATTATTATGGCTAACATTTGAGGTTATACATCTGAGCAAAATGAAACACCATGAGTATCTAGCTATCATTAACTTTAGATATGGAATAATAATATGTCAGTAATTCCTTATTGACATTTTTACTATAGGTTTTTTGATTTAATGCTCTCAAGATTTTAAAAGAGCACTTTTATGGTACTTCTCAAATGCCCTTGGTCACAGTTCCCCTGGCAAAATATCAGAACAGCAAGAGCTGAGCCTTTTGACTTGAGATTAAGCCTACTTGAACTCTCCTTTGCTAGTAACACAAAGCCTTAATTTATACAGAGAGTAAAACCAAGCCCTCCAGAATGTAACAGCTAAATCTATTCCTTTCTCAAATATTAACCTGTCTCACAAATCAGCAGTGTGTTTCTAAAACATACTGGCTGCCACCCAATCTCCTCAAATGAAGTTATTTTCCACTCTATATAACAGATGCATTTCAGCCTTGTTGACCATAAAGCAATCCCTATATAGAAATCATTGATTTCTAGGATCAAATAATGACAATGCTCCCAGGAAAAGATTCTCCAATAGAGTAAGTTGTACTTTTAAAAAAATCCTTGCCTGAGGATATTTTATTGATATTTTAGAGAGACAGAGGAAGGGAGAGAGAGGGAGAAAGAGAGAAACATCAATGCGAGAGAGAAACATCAATTGTCTGCCTCTCCTGTGTGCCCCGGCTGGGGATCAAAGCCACAGCATTTTGGTGTGCAGGATGATGCTCCAACCAATTGAGCCACTCAGCCAGGGCAGGCAAGTTGTGCTTTTTGATGGCTAATTTTTGTTACTGAGATCCATCAGTGTTTTTAATACTCAGAAGCATAATATTTCTACCTAACACTAGCCACCTTGCTCAACCTCCCAACACAGCAATGTCTTTTATGCCTAAAGAGTATCTAGAAGAGGGGGTCAATAAACATTTTCTATAAATATCTAAGGTTTAGTGGGCCATATGGTCTCAACTTATGATGGGGTTACATCCCAATAAATCTACTGCGAGTTGAAAACATTGTAAGTCGAAATGCATTTAATACACCTACTTACCAAACATTATAGCTTAGCCTAGCTTACCTTAACTGTGTTCTGAACACTTACATTAGCCTACAGTTGGGCAATTATCTTGAGTTTTATTTCAAGAGTAATTGCCTTCCTCTTCTCATCAGAAGCAGGAAACACAGATGGGTATCTTGTACACATGATGGAGTGGGAAAACACAACACACAATATCCAAAAAATGCTTGGCAACACAGTCCACTGTAGAGTATTGGCTTTTACCCTGGTGATTGTGTGGCTGACTGGGAGCTGCGGCTCACTGCTGCTGCCCAGCATCACTAGAGAGTATCGGACTACCTACCACTAGTCCAAGAAAAGATCAAATTCAAAGTACGGTTTCTACTGAGTGCATATCACTATTGCACCATCATAAAGGAGAAATTTTATAAATCGAACCATTGTAAATCGCGACCATCTGTATTCAACTCTCCCGTTGCAGTGTGAAAATAGTCCTAGACTATAGGAACATCAAGGGGTGTGATTGTGTTCCATTAAAAGTTTATGGACACTTAAATTTGAATTTCATATAATTTTCATATAGTATGCAATATTTATTCTTCTTTTGATTTTTTCCAACCATTAAAAATTTAAAAACCACTATATGGCTCACCAGTCATGCAAAAACAGATGGTGTCCAGATTTAGTCCATGAGATAGGTAGTTTGCCAACTCCTGATCTAAATGGTACATTTTATTCTCTCAACTCCCAAAACTCTGTCTTCTGGGTTTAGATATTTTCAATGCCTATGAGAGTTAGATTACACAATTGCATATTTTCAGAAGGTGCAAATATCTAAAAGATCATATTTATCCATTCATTTATATAAACTTTAAAAATCCCATTTGTCAATTTTTGTTTTTTCACTGGTAACTGTAGTCCATTTACAACAATGGTCATTATTGACATAATTGAATCTGTTCCTACTATCATTTCAGTTTATCCACTTTTCCTGTTTCCTTTGAATCTTCTCTTTTTAATTTAATTTTTATACTTTTTATTGATTTTTTTTAGAGAGAAAGGAAGGGAGAGAGAGAGATAGAAACATTGATGTGAGAGAGATACATTGATCAGCTGCCTCCTGCACGGCCCCTCATGGGGATCAAGCCGGCAACCCGGGCATGTGCCCTGACCAGGAATCAAACCAGGACTTCTCAGTCCATGGGATGACACTCAATACACTGAGCCACACTGGTCAGGCTAATCCTTTCTTACTTAAAAATTGATATCTATATTACTCACATCACAGTAGAAGAATTAGGCACATTCTCATTCCTTAGCCTTCTCTTACCCTATTATGTTGGTAACTTTAAATTCTGTCTTAAATATATCTTTTCTTTGTACCTAGTCTTAGAGATTTCTTAAGAACAACAATAATATTTTTTCAAGGAATTTTAGCACTTTACTTGCAGCTTCTCTTGTGTGTTTTTTTACTCTTATTTAAATACTTCATCCTAAACAAGTTTGTATGGGTCTTGTATCTTCCGTAATGGGTCTGTAACTTCTGAGGCCTCATATGTCTTAAGAATGTTTTTAATACTGTCACCAATAAAAATAAATAAATAAATAAATAAATAAATAAATAAATAAAGTAACATAACAATAGAGTTTCAAGTATATCAGTTAGATAAAAAATACATATATATACATATATATTTGTATATAAATATATGTATATATATATTTTTTTATCGTGCCCTCATATATATTTTTTAAAAGAATAGTTTATTGATTTTTAGAGAGAGAGAGAAACGAAGAGGGAGAGAGAAATATCGATGTGAGAGCACAACATCAATTGACTGCCTCCTGCCCCCTACTGGGATGGGGTCTGCAACCTGGGCATGAGCTCTGACCAGAAATCAAACCAGCAACCTCCTGGTGCATGGGGTGATGCCCAACTAACAGCCACAGGGGCCAGTGCTCATGGCCTCATATTTGAAAGTGGTTTGATTGGATCTAAAATTCTAAGTTTTAAGTTATTTACCTTTAATATTTTGGAAATACGATTCCATTTTCCTTTCCTTTCCTTTCTTTTTTTTTTAGCTTGTAGTTTCACTGTTGAAATATTTGTTACAAGGTCCTGGTTTTGATCTTTTAAAATTATTATTATTGAAATATAATCTATACTTTTCAAAAAATCCTCACCAGAAGATATGTATATTGATTTTTTTAGAGAGCGGAAGGGAGGGAGAGAGAGAGAGAGTAACATTGGTGTGAGAAACATTGATTGGTTGTCTTACGTATGCGCCAACAGTAGGCACCCAACCAGGGATCAAATGTGAAGCCTTTTTGGTGCACAGGACAATGCTCCAACCAACTGAGCAACCCAGCTGGGCTGGGCTATACATTTTTAAATGTACAATTCAGAGATGGGCTAAGGTTTCGAGACAGCATCTCTGCTGGGTCTGAGCCTCACCAGGCCCTCCCCATCTCCCCCAGGATACAGTTGCCAACCCTTGGTCCTGTAACCACTTGCGATCAAAGGCGATGATCAAAAATGCTGATGTCAAGCCCTTGACGGTTGGGCTCAGTAATTAGAGTAATGACTTGAGGACAAAAAAGTCTCAGGTTTGATTCCGGTCAAGGGCATGTACCTTGGTTGTGATTTGATCCCCGGCCCTGGTTGGGGTCCTGTGGGAGGCAACCGATCCATGTGTCTCTTACGCATTGATGTTTCTTTCCCCCTCTCTCCCGCCCACTGTGTCTGAAAATCAATGGAAAAATATCCTTGGGTGAGGATTAAAAAAAAAGCCGATGTTGGAGAGAGACTTAACAGAAGTTGGTGGAATGTGCTCCTCAGGCATTGGAGAAATATAACACAGAGAAGGACATTTAGGGTCTGACAAGAAGTACAGCCCCACCTGGCACTGCATCCTGGGGAGGAACTTTGGTAGTTACCTGGCACATGAAACCAAACACTTCATCTACTTCTGCCTGGGCCAAGTGACCATTCTTCTGTTCAAATCTGGTTAAAAGCATGGGCTTTGCCAAACTCCCAGTGATCCAGCCAAAACAAGTACTGCAGCTTTGATTCCAAAAACCAGAGACTGTAGTCTTCAGCCTTGCCTAAAGGAACACCTTGATCTTGGACCTTTATTGTGTTGTTTCTTTCTTTCTTTCATTCTTTCTGGTTTTTACATCCTTGGTTAAATTTATTCCCAGGCCCCCTTCCTTCCTTCCTTCCTTCCTTCCTTCCTTCCTTCCTTCCTTCCTTCCTTCCTTCCTTCCTTCCTTCCTTCCATCTTCAGATAGAGTGGAAGGGAGGGAGGGAGGGAGGGAGGGAGAGAGAGAGAGAGAGAGAGAGAGAGAGAGAGAGAGAGAGAAACATCGATATGAGAGAGACATATCGATTGGCTGCCTCCCACAGACCAGGGCTGGGACCAAACTGGAACCAAGACAAGTGCCCTTGACCAGAATTGAACCTGAGACTCTTTGATCCGTGGACCGATGCTCCAACCACTGAGCCAAACTGGCCAGGGCTATTGTGTTCTTTCTTACAGTGCAATCTCTATACTCATTTGTTGTGGTGATAAAACAATGAGCAAAATAGCTTACTATTTTTATTCCAAACCTCTCTACCTCATGGTTTGTTTCTCTCTTCAAAATTCATTTCTTAAAAAAAAAAAAATCTGTTGAAGAAAAAAAATGTACAATTCAGTGGTTCCTAGTATATTTACAAAATTACGCAACCATCACCACTATCTAAGTCCAGAATATTTTTATCTTGAAAAATAAAAGCAAGCCTGTACTCATTAGCAGCCACTCCCTGTTTCTACCAGCCTCCAGCAACCACTAAGCTTATTTTTGTCTCTGGATTTGCTTATTCGGGACATTTCATACCAATGGAGAAAACCATGCTTACTCTTCACCCCATTAAATGACCCCTCAGATCAGGTCTTGACTATCTCCTCCTCTTATGAGTTGAATTGTATCTCCAAAAGCTCTGTCTCCATCCTAACCCTTAGTACCTCAAATTGTTACTATATTTGGAAATAGGGCCTTTGCAGATTTAATCCAGTTAAGATCTAATCTAATATGACTGGTGTTCTTATAAAAAGGGGAAATGTGGGCACAGTTAGCACAGAGGGCAGACGGCCACGTGACTGGTGTCTACAAGCCAAGAAACACCAAGCAAACAAGGATTTACCCCTGGAGCCTTCAGAGGGAGCATGGCCCTGCTGACATCTTGGTTTTGGATTTCTGGCTTCCAGAATTGTGAGACAATGGTTAAGCCACTCAGTCTGTGGCACTTTATTAGAGCAGCCACAGGACAGCAGTGCCCCCCCGGGGCGGGGGGCAGCGGGGGCCTGAGAGGAGGGGTGGGAAGCCTCTGTACAGACACTCTGGCTCACCTGCTCCATCATGTCTCAAAAGCACAGGGCTTTCGTGCCCTCCTGATATTACCTGAGGACACTTGCCCACGGCCATGGGGCTGCTCCTGTCCGGGCACCCAGGGCTGCTCACAGATTGATCCGTTTTGTCTGTCCAGCCCCTCCAGGGCGGAGGGAGCCGCTGTTGTGCTAATCCTGCATCTTGGTCAGAACAACCCCACCCACCCAGTTATATATTTAAAAAAACATTTATTGGATACTTTCTCTGTACCAGGTTCTGTGCCAGGCACTGGATATAAACGAGGTAAAAATACAAAAGATGCCATCCTGCTTTCAGGATGCCTACAGCCTGGTGAGGGAGGAAGGAACACATTTCAAGGGTAGACAGTGGACCTGCCCCCCACCCCCTCAAGCTCTGGATTAAATCCCTTAGCGGCCCCTGCCTTCCTCCCCAACAGCATGTCATGCCCACCCCCTTGCTCCCTGCATGCTAGCACCCTGGCCTGGCCTCTCCTCAGTTCCTTGAACATATGCTGAGTAATAGAAATAAGAAAAAAGATTATTTTAATTTTATAGGTTAACTGCAGATCAGAGAAGTTAGATAATGCCCCTCAAATCTCTCATGTGAGTGATATTGTAGAGGGATTAAAACTCAGGCCATCTGCATGGCAGAAATGGTTGATTAATACCCTGCCCCATAACATTCTCCCCTTCTTTGATAATAGAAGCTTGAGTTTTAGCTGGTTACTCTGCCTCCTGCTTCCCTAGACCCTGGATCATGAGACACAAGTGAAAGCATTACATAGTTCTCCAGGAAGTCTCCCGCAAAGGAAGGAGGCAAGCCTCTCTTCCCACGTCTACCTTCCTGATACTTGGGACACAGAGTCAGCTTAGACCAAGAGGATGGGTCCACACTCGAGGGATGGCAGAGAATGAGCTGAAAAAAGTCTGGGTCCCCCAAAAGCTTTGCCAAATCGCCTTTGGACTTGTACGTGAGAAAGAAACACACTTCTATCTTTTTAAAACCTCTGTTATTTTTTTTACTATTATTTGAGGTCAGGTCAACTTCATGTGTGTGAACTTGTGGTCTAGGGTTCTCCACTTAGAAGGTCCCTGCATTTGCTTTACTTACTGCGGTGGCCAACGACATTCTTAATAACATTTGAAAAGGGGCTCTGTGTTTTCATGTTGAACTGGGCCCTGAAATTTATGTAGCTGGTTCTGTTTGTAGTTGAACCTAATTTTAAACAACATAGTTAACTCTGAAGCTCATATTTTTTTCTATCTCCCAGTCAGTCATTGTCTGAGTTATTCAGTTCTAAGATGAACCTTTTGTGTCTGGATTGTAGGGAACATGTGTTGTTTTGGCCTCTTAGTGTCCATTGGCCTTTCTGTTAGAAGCCCTCTAGGGTTGGGCATCTGAAATAGGCCCAAGACAGTTAACGCTTCCCATTCCCTGGTCACAGGGATCGATTCAGGATGGGGACAGTGACCCACTCCCAGCCAATGACTGTCAGATCCATCTGGAGGAAAACGAGCTCCGGCAGGATGAGGAGAAGCTAAGACTTGACACCATTGGGGCCCCTGAACTGAGTTGTGCCTCAGCCACCCCCACACTTTCTACTTACTAGAGACAATGACATTTATCACTACCACCACCATCTTTTTCTTTAAAGCCAGTTGAATTGTATTTTCTGTTACTTGCAATGGCATAAGCCCTAATTAATTCATTAAATTTTCTCAAATGCAGGGAAACCGTTACGATAATATCTTAATGAATATATTATTTATTTATTTATTTATCCTCACCTGAGGACATTTTTTGTTCAGATAGAGTAGGAGGGAGAGAGAGAGAGAGAAACATCGATGTGAAAGGGACACATCGAGTGGCTGCCACCCGCACGACCAACCAGGGCCGGGGACAAACTGCAACCAAGGTACATACCCTTAGCGGGAACCGAACCCGGGTCTCTCGGGACCGCAGGCTGATGCTCTAACCGCTGAGCCAAACCGGCCAGGGCTTAATGAAAATATTAACAGGACTATTATCTTTGCAGAATTTTTATGTTTTGTTTTGTTTTCTGGGCCACGTTAACACAGCAAATCATATGTGGGGAAATGATCAAGATGCCTCCTGGGCCCTGGGCAGCTAAGGGTCCTCTTCATGTCTCCATAGCACAGTGTCTTAAAGAATCTGTTAGGCTACACTTTTAGATCTTTAAGAAGTATACTCAGGGGTACACTGGAAAGTAGAAATGCAATAAACAACATAAAATTTTTCTATAAAATTTATTAAACAACTATTTCTGCTATCATCGGGAGAATACGGAAGTGGACAATACTACAATTTTCTTGAAAATGTTTAACCTCAAGTTGGTACAATTCATAGAGCTGGTATGATTCAATCTCTTTTGTATGTGTGATAAATTTACATAACATACAATTTACCATTTTAACCATTTTTAAGTGTATATTTCAGTGACACTATATATTCACAGTGTTTATAAACCTCAGCATTATCTATTTTCAGAACTTTTTCAGCATTCTAAATGGAATTTAATCTATTATACTCCAATATATTAAAATGACAACAAAGAACACTGACACACAAATGAACTTTGACCCAGTTGGGAAACTTTTATCTTAATACATTGACTCTTTTTTTTTTTTAAATCTTCACCAGAGGATATTTTTTTAATTAACTTCAGATAGAGTGGGAGGGAGGGACGGAGGGAGACAGAGAGAGAAACATTGATGTGAGAGAGACATCGACTGGTTGCCTCCAGGACCAAACCAAGGTAAATGCCCTCAACCGGAATCGAGCCCAGTTTTCATTGGTCCCTGGGCCAATGCTCTAATTACTGAGCCAAACTTGTCAGGGCCATTTGACTCTTTCTTTCTTTCTTTTTAATCCTCACCCGAGGATATTGGATATTTTTTCATTGCTTTTTAGATAGAGTAGGAGGAAGAGAGAGAGAGAGAGAGACAGAGTGAGAGAGACAGAGAGAGAGAGAGAGAGAGAGAGAGAGACATTGATTGTTTGCCTCCCACACCACCCCCACTGGGGCTGAGGATCAAACCTGCAACCCAGGTACGTGCCCTTGACTGGAAATTAAACCCACAACCCTTTGGTCTGCAGGCCAATGTTCTAACCACCGAGCAAACTGTCCAAGACCATTGATTCTTTCTTAAAAGCTATACTAGCAGACATAGATTTGTGCCAGGACTCTGGAAGCATTCATATAAGTAGGTAAAGGATTTTCAGATGTTAATGGCCTAAGATGTTAATAGCCTAGAGATAGAATTTAAATCTATCATTTTAAATTTCTCACTCCTTACAACATATTACTGTCTTGCCCAATGGGTTACTAAGTTAAAAATTGTATTAAAGCTTATAAATGCATAATGTATCCTGTATCAATATTGCCTATCACATAATAATTATTTATAAGTGAGTCTGTATGGAATCACTGTTGTAAACTTTAACATCTTTTCTGTATAGTTATAGTCCAAAGAACATTTTCCCCTCAAAAAAAATGTTCTCAAGTTTCCCTCTGCTTACACATCTAAAGAGACTGATATAATAAATGCATCTTCTTTGAGAGACTGGCAAAATTTAAATGAAAAAATAGGACATGAAAAGTCTTATTTTCTATTAATCCATGGCTTAAAGCCTTTAAAATAAGCTCATCAGTGGCTGGTATTGTGTTAAATGGTGACCACAAAACAGTCTGCTAGTTTCCTGGCATGCCATTTTTCAACAGTGAGCAGTAACTATAATGGACTTTATTGACATAATAAATACGACAGCACAGGCGGTATCCATTTCAAGATGTTTAATTGAAGAAATGAAAGATCTTATAATATGGAGTTGACATAGAGAATTTGTCAAGCCACAATAAAATTTTTCAATAGCTGTGACCTTGGGGGTCATAAAATGACTGATCAAGAGGAAAACATGTTTATGACATAGAAGGGACTACTTTGACTTATTTATTCTTAGCTGCAATGCCAAAGGTGAGAGTGAATAGCTTCCTCCTCCACCTTGTCTAAAGCTGAGTGGGAAAATCTATACAAATACTGTCTGAAATCATAATCTAGTATTAAATAATAAAATATAGTCAATATTTATTTATTTATTTATTTTTAGAGAGAGAAGAATGGAGAGGGAGAGAGAGATAGAAACATCAATGAGAGAGAACATCATTTGGCTGCCTACTGCATGCCCCCAACCAGGGATTGGGCCCACAACCTGGGCATGAGCCTTGACTGGAATTGAACGGGCGACGTCTTGGTGCATGGGTTGATGCTCAACCACTGAGCCACACTGACTGGGCAGCCAACTTTTATTTTTAAGACTATTGAATAAAAGAGTGCAGTTTCCTGAAATTTTATTATACAGCCTTTCAAAGCTAATGTCAGCATGTATAAACACAAAAACATGAAGAAAAAAATCAATGATTTTTTAAAAAAACAGTAATTGAGGCCATGTTACAGAATTCTTTCTCATGCAAATCAAGATGTAAACATTAAAATAATATTTAATTTAGGGCAAAACATAAAAAGTTGTGCAAATTTCAAGAATCTTATTTATTTATTTATTTATTTATTTATTGAATTTAGAGGGAGAGGGAGAGAGAGATAGAAACATTGATGAGAAAGAACATCAATTGGCTGTCTCCTGCATGCCCTCCAATGGGGATTTGGCCCCCAATCTGGGCATGTGCCCTGACCAGGAATTGAACCGGTGACCTCTTGGTGCATGGGTCGACACTCAAACACTGAGCCACCAGCTGGACCCAAGAATCTTTGAAAAAATAAGCTGAATGCTTCAGCTCAACCAGTGGAACAGAACTTTGCCTTATATGCAGCTTGTCATTCATTGCCTCCCCATGACAGCTGTGGTCAGAGTTAAACGATATTTGGCAAAGAAGCCTTTGATTATTGTGCATTTTTAAAGGAATTCATAATTGAAAAACTTGAATTTAAACACATCAAAAATGTGTTATACATGGGTACCTTTTTTCTCAACCTCCTCTATAAACCAGAACTTTTAGGATGGTATAGGAATTTCTGGAAGTTCTCTGCCAACTTGAAGTGTTGAATTTTCCAGTGCCAAGAAGTTCACAGTTGTGCAGATCATAGTTAAGGCATGAACAATGAAGGAAGTTGAGGCTCATCAAAAATATATAACAGAGAGAGGAAAAAATGGCGGCAGAGTGAATGGAAGCGACACAGACCATCTCCCAGGACCAAACTGGAATTACAATGAAAATAAAGACAAATCGTCAGGAAGGGGCAACCGAAAGACAGCTTGGAGGACCACATAACCAGGAACACTGACTCAATCCTGGTAGGTTTGTGAGGACATGAGAGGGGGCCGGGAGCCCACGGTCCGCAGCGGCCTGGGCTGGGACCTGCTGCGGCCTCGGCTGGGACCAGTGGCCTCAGCTGGAAGCTGCGCCCTCGGCTAGATCCTGTGGCCTCGGCTGGGACCAGCAGCTGCCTCGGCAGTGTCCTGTGACCTCTGCTGGGTGCTACGCCCTCTGCTGGGAGCAGACTGGACTGGAACTGAGTGGGGAGACTCGGGATTTGGAGGGTACTCAGAGCTTTTGCTGAGTGCAGCCACACAGGACTGTGGTCATCTTACTCCTTCCCAGGGTCCTGGGGAGAGGCATCCCCTCCCTCAAAGATTCAACCCCACCTGGTGTCCATTGAAATGCTAATTGAGGCCCATTAACAACCAGCATCTGCCCCACCCTCTGGAAATCCTCTTTTTTTTTTTTTTTTTTTTATCCTCACCCGAGGATATTTTTCCATTTTTTGTACAGATAGAGTTGGAGGGAGAGAGAGAGAGAGAAACATCGATGTGAAGAGACACATCGAGTGGCTGCTACCCGCACGACCAACCAGGGCCGGGGACAAACTGCAACCGAAGTATGTGCCCTTAGCGGGAACCGAACCCGGGTCTCTCCGGACCGCAGGCCGACGCTCTAACCGCTGAGCCAAACCGGCCAGGGCTGGAAATCCTCTTACACTGAGCACCTGAGGGAGTTTTTCAGTCAACTCAGAAACCAAGGTTCTTCAGGTGACCTCTACTAATAGCCTCCAGGCAAAAAAAACTAGAGGATAACTACCATTCCCTGGGCTAGCAACTCTAACCAGGAAAGTTAAGACTTGACAGTGGTGTTTAAAGTGGGTCCTTCCTGCCTCATCCAAACCCAGGAGAAGGAGCCACAAACAGCAGAACACCAACACCCACAGGGAAAAATTTGGCAGACTCCAAAGCCCACTGTGATAGCCAAAATAGTGAAAAAGAGAAACAAAAGCCAAATGAAAGAACAAGAGACCTTTACCGAAGATGAGATAAATGAGGTGCAGTTAAGCAAGTTAACAGAACTAGAATTCAGAGCCATGATCTTGAGGAATCTCAACAGCATGTGTAAGGACATGTGCACCATGAGTAAAGACATAGAAATGTTGAAAATCGACCAGTTGGAAATTAAAAACCACCAAGAAGAAATGAAGAATGACATATCAGAAATAAAAAACACATTGGAAAGTCTAAATAGCAGAGTAGAGGAAGCTGAGGACCGGATCAGTGAATTAGAAGATAGGGTAGAAAAAATCAACCAATCAGAAAACCAAAAGGAAAAAATAATTAAAAAACAGGAAGACAGCTTAAGAGAACTGTGGGACAACTGGAAATGTAATAACATTCGCATCATAGGAGTCCCCGAAGAAGAAGAAAATGAGCAAGGGTTAGAGAATATATTTGAAGAAATAGTGACAGAAAACTTCCCTAATATGGTGAAGGAAGAAAGCATTCAAGTTCAAGAAGCACAGAGAGCCCCAAGTAAGAAGAACCCAAACAAGCCCACACCAAGACACATAGTAATCAAAGTGCCAAAAATTCAAGACAAAGAGAGAATCCTAAAAGCAGCAAGAGATAAGCAACAGGTTACCTACAAAGGAAACCCCATAAGGCTCTCAGCTGACTTCTCACAAGAAACACTACAGGCCAGAAGGGAATGGCATGAATCGTAATCAAGGTCATGAAAAACAAGAATCTGAATCTAAGACTACTCTACCCAGCAAGGCTATCATTCAAAATAGAAGGTCAAATAAAGAGCTTCTCAGACAAAAAAAGGCTAAGGAAATACATTAGCACCAAACAAACACTGCATAAAATGTTAAAAGGACTGCTGTAATTAGCAGGAGAAAGAGGAAGAAAAATATAACCACACTAAACAAAAATAGCAATAAATAAGTACATATCAATAATCACCTTAAATGTAAATGGATTGAATGCTCCCATAAAAAAACACAGAGTGGCTGATTGGATAAGAAAGCATGACTCATCTATATGTTGTTTTCAAGAGACCCACCTCACAACAAAAGACTCACATAGGTTGAAAGTGAAGGGATGAAAAAAAATTTTTCCAAGCAAACAGAAAGGGAAAAAAAGCTGGGGTAGCAATACTCATATCTGATAAAATAGATTTCAAAATGAAGGTCATAACTAGAGACAAAGAAGGCCACTACTAATATTGAAAGGATCTATCCAACAGGAAGATATAACCTTGATAAACATATATGCACCCAATATAGGAGCACCAAAATATATTAAAAATCTTCTGGAGGACTTCAAAGGAGAAATCGATAGCAATACAATCATAGCAGGAGACTTCAACACCCCGCTGACATCACTGGATAGACCCTCTAGACAAAAAAGTTAGCAAGGAAACAGAGATTCTAAATGAAGCACTAGACCAAATGGAATAGATATCTACAGAGAATTACACCCCAAAACTACAGAATTCACATTCTTCTCAAGTGCACATGGGACATTCTCAAAGATAGACCACATGTTAGGGCACAAACTAAGTCTCAACAAGTTCAAGAAGACTGAAATGATATCAAGCATCTTCTCAGATCACAATAGCATGAAACTAGAAATCAATTGCAAGAAGACATACAAAGACATTTTAACACATGGAAGCTAAATAGCATGTTATTAAACAATGAATGGGTTACCAAGGAGATCAAGGAAGAAATTAAAAACTTCCTGAAAACCAATGAAAATGAACACACAACAACACAAAATCTATGGGATGCAGCGAAAACAGTTCTGAGAGGGAAGTTCATAGCACTACAGGCCTACCTCAAAAAACAAGAAAAATCTCTAATAGACTATCTAACCTCACAACTTAAAGAATTAGAAAGCAAACAAAAAGAATACCCCAGAGCAAGTAGAAGGAAGAAAATAGTACAGATCAGAGCAGAAATAAACGACATAGATTAAAAAAAAAACCCAAAAGAATCAATGAAACAAAGAGCTGGTTTTTCGCAAAGATAAACAAGATTGATGGACCCTTAGCTAGACTCACCAAGAAACAAAGAGAGAGAACCCAAATGCACAAAATCAGAAATGAAAGAGGAGAAGTAACAACTGACACCACAGAAATACAAAAGATCGTTAACAACTACTATGAACAATTATATGGCAACAAATTTGACAATCTAAGCAAAATGGACAAATTTCTAGAAACACATAGTCTCCCAAAACTGGACCAGGAAGAGATAGAAAACTTGAACAAACCAATAACAACTAAGGAAATTGAAGAGGTAATCAAGACTCTCCCAGCAAACAAAAGCCCTGGCCTGAATGGCTTCATTGGGGAGTTTTACCAAACATTCAAAGAAGAACTAACACCCATTCTCCTCAAACTATTTCAAAAAATTCAAAAAGAAGGAAGACTTCCAAACTCGTTTTATGAAGCCAGAATAATTCTAATTCCAAAACCAGAAAAAGACACTACAAAGAAAGATATACAGGCCAATATCCCTGATGAACATAGACGCCAAAATCCTGAACAAAATACTAGCAAATCGGATCTAGCAATACACCAAAAAAATTATCCACCATGACCAAGTGGGATTCATCCCAGGGATGCAAGGCTGGTACAATATTCACAAGTCAATAATTGTGATACACCACATAAATAAAATGAAGAAAAAAACCACATGATCATATCAATAGATGCCGAAAAAGCCTTTGACAAAATCCAGCATCCATTTCTGATAAAAACTCTCAGCAATGTGGGAATAGAGCGCTCATATCTAGACATAATAAAGGTCATATATGAAAGACCTACAGCCAACATCATACTCAATGGGCAAAAACTAAAAGCATTTTCCTTAAGAACAGGAACAAGGCAAGGATGCCCACTTTCGCCACTCTTTTTTAACATAGTACTGGAAGTCTTAGCCACTGCAATCAGACAGGAAGAAAAAATAAAAGGGATCCAAATTGGAAAGGAGGAAGTGAAACTGTCATTATTTGCAGATGACATGATACTATACGTAGAAAACCCCAAAGACTCCATCAAAAATTTACTAGACTGAATAAATGAATTTGGAAAAGCAGCAGGATACAAAATTAACGTCATGAAATCAATGGCATTCTTATACACCAATGATGAACTCACAGAAAGAGAAACTAAGAAAACAATCTCATTTACCACTGTGGCAAAAAAATTAAGATACCTAGGAATAAACGTAACCAAAGAAATAAAGGACCTATTTGCAGAAAACCACAGGTCATTGAAAAAAGAAATAGAGGAAGATATAAAAAAGTGGAAGCACATACCCTGTTCATGGATTGGAAGAATTAACATCATTAAAATGTCCATACTACCCAGAGCAATCTATAGATTCAATGCAATCCCCATCAAAATACCAACGGCATAATTCACAGAATTAGAACAGGTAATTCAAAAGTTCATATGGAACCAAAAAAGACCTCGAATAGCCACAGCAATCTTGAAAAAGAAGAACAAAGTTGGAGGGATCACATTACCAGATTTCAGGTTACACTACAAAGCCACTGTAATCAAAACAGCCTGGTACTGGCACAAGAACAGGCATATAGACCAGTGGAACAGAACAGAGAACCCAGAAATGAACCCAAGGTAATATGCTCAATTAATATTTGACAAAGGTGGCAAAAGCATCCAGTGGAGTAAGGACAGCCTCTTTAATAAATGGTGTTGGGAAAATTGGACAGCTACATGCAGAAAAAATGAAACTAGACCATCAACTTACACCCTACACAAGAATAAACTCAAAATGGATAAAAGACTTAAACGTGACTCATGAATCCATAAAAATCCTAGAAGAAACTGTAGGCAACAAAATTTCAGACATCATACGCAGCAGAAGTTTCACTGATACATCACCTAAGGCAATAGAAACAAAGGAGAAAATGAACACGAGACTAAATCAAACTCAAAAGCTTCTGCACAGCGAAAGATACAATCATCAAAATGGGAAGGCTACCCACTGTATGGGAGAGCATAATTGCCAATGATATATCAGATAAGGGGTTAATTTCCAATATATATAGAGTGCTCATACAACTAAACAAAAGGAAGACAAAGAACCCAATTAAAAAATGGGCAGAGGAACTAAATAGACACCTCTCCAAACAGGACATACAAATGGCTAAGAGACATATGAAGAAATGCTCAACATCACTAGTCATCAGAGAGATGCAAATTAAAACAACTAGGAGGTATCACCTCACACCTGTCAGAATGGACGACATCAACAAATCATCAAACAACAAGTGTTGGCGAGGGTGTGGAGAAAAGGAGACTCTAGAACACTACTGGTGGGAATGCAGACTGGTGCAGCCACTATGGAAAACAATATGGTGTTGCCTCAAAAAGTTAAAAATTGAACTTCCATTTGACCCAGTGATCCCACTTCTAGGAATATACCCTAAGAAGCCTGAAATACCAATCAGAAAGAATATATGTACCCCCATGTTTGTAGCAGCACTATTTACAATAGCTAAGATCTGTAAACAGCCCAAGTGTCCATCAGTAGACAAATGGATAAAAAAAGCTGTGGTACATATACACAATGGAGTTCTACGCAGCTGTAAGAAAGAAAGAATGCTTATCCTTTGAGACTACATGGAGGGACCTGGAAAGTATCATCCTAAGTGAAACAAGCCAAACAGAGAAAGACAAGTATCATATGATCTCACTTATTTGTGGAATATAATGAACATAACAGTCTGAGGAATGGGGTAGTCCCAGAGACGTGGAAGTGGGGTACAGACTGACAATCCCCAGAAGAGGGGGTGGTGGGGGACAGATAAACCACAGAACTTATATGCATGTATGCATGAACAATGGACATGGACAACAAAGCTGGGGACAGGGCAGGGAGAAAGGGGGAGTGGGGAATCAGTGGGGGGAAAAGGAGAAAGCTCTGTAACAAAAATTAATTAATAAAAAAAATATATATATATAACAGCCCTGGCTGGTTTTGCTCAGCGGTTAGAGCGTTGGCCCGTGGTCCAGAGAGATGCGGGTTCGGTTCCCACTAAGGGCACGTACCTTGGTTGCAGTTTGTCCCCGGCCCTGGTTGGGTCATGCAGGTGGCAGCTACTCAATGTGTTCCTTTCACGTCGATGTTTCTCTCTCTCTCTCTCTCTCTTCCTCTCTTTCCCTCCTACTCTGTCTGAACAAAAATGGAAAAATGTCCTTGGGTGAGGATAAAAAACAAAAACAAAAACAAAAAAATATATGTAATAGCTTTATAAGATACAATTCACCTTTTTTTTTTTTTGTATGTGCCCCTAGTAGGAACCGAACCCAGGACTCTCTGGTCTGCAGGCTGATGCTCTAAATGCTGAACCAAACCGGCCAGGGCTACAATTCACCTTCTTAAAGTATATAATTGAGTGGTTTTTAGTATATTCACAGAACTGTGCAAACTTTATCACTCTAGTTCCAGAACATTTTCACCACCCTGAAAAGAAACCCCATACCCATGAAGCAGTCACTTCCCAATTCCCCATCCCCAACCTTAGGCAATTACTAATTCACTTCTGTCTAAATGAGTGTGCCTATTCTGGTCAATTCATATAAATGAAATCGTATAATAAATGTATCTTTGTGACTGGCTTCTTTCACTTAGCATGATCATTTCAAGGTTCTTCCATGCTGTAACATGTACCAGTACTTCATTCCTTTTTATGGCCAAATAATATTTCACTGTATGGATGGGCTATTTTAACCATTTCTAAATATATCTATCTACAATGTAGGGACATTTGGGTTGTTTCCATTTTTTGGTTATTATGAATTATGAACATTTGTATATAACATTTTGTGTGGACATGTTTTCAGTTCTTTTGGAGAGATGTCCAGGAGCGGAATTGCTGGGTCATACAGTAATTCTATATTTAACTGTTTGAGGAACTACTGGGCTCTTAGTCACAGCAGCTGCACCATTTTACATCCCTACCAGCAGTCTATGAGAGTTCTGATTTCCCTGAATCCCCGGCAGTACTTGTTATTGTCTGTCTTTTTAATTATAGTCATCTTTGTGGCTATGAAGTGGCATCTCATTGTTGAAGCTCACTTTTCTTTCTTTATTGATTTTTATTTATTTATTTTTAATTCATTTATTTTTTATTGATTGATTTGTTTTTGTTACAGATGTTTCTCATTTTCCCCCCATTGACACCCTTCTCCCCTTCCCCCCTGTCCCATTTCCAGCTGTGTTGTCTATGTTCATCGGTCATGCATACATGCATGTAAACTCTGTGGTTTATCTCTCCTCCCCCATCCTCCCTCCTCTGAGGCTTGTCAGTCTGTACTCCACCTCTATGTCTTTGGGTTAATTTTATTCAGCAGTTTGTTTAGTTCATTATATTCCACAAATAAGTGAGATCATGTGATATTTGTCTTTCTCTGCTTGGCTTGTTTCGCTTAGCATAATACTCTCCAGGTCCTTCCATGCCATCTCAAAGGATAAAAGATCTTTATTTCTTACAGCTGCATAGTACTCCATTGTGTACATGTACCACAGCTTTTTAATCCAGTCTTCTACTGATGGACACTTGGGTTGTTTCCAGATCTTAGCTATTGTAAATAGCGGTGCTATGAACATGGGGGTACATATATTCTTTCTGATTGGTGTTTCAGGTTTTTTAGCTATATTCCTAAAAGTGGGATCACTGGGTCAAATGGCAGTTCAATTTTTAACTTTTTGAGGTAACACCATATTGTTTTCCATAGTGGCTGCACCAGTCTGCATTCCCACCAGTAGTGTTCTAGGATCTCCTTTTCTCCACACCCTCGCCAACACTTGTTGTTTGATGATTTGTTGATGTCGTCCATTCTGACAGGTGTGAGGTGATACCTCCTAGTTGTTTTAATTTGCATCTCTCTGATGATTAGTGATGTTGACCATATTTATTGATTTTTAGAGCGAGAGGAAGGGAGAGAGGTAGGGAGAGACAGAAACATCAATGAGAGAGTACATCGATTGGCTGCCTCCTGCATGCCCCTCACTGGGGACCAGGCCCACAACCTGGGCATGTGCTCTGACTGGGAATTGAACCGACGACCACTTGGTGCATGGGTCGATGCTCAACCACTGAGCCACACCGGCTGGGCAAGCTCACTTTTCTTTCTTTTTTAATTCTCACCTGAGGACACTTTTTCCATTTTTTGTTCAGATAGAGTAGGAGGGAGAGAGAGAGAAATATCGATGTGAAAGGGACACATCGAGTGGTTGCCACTGCATTACCCAACCAGGGCTAGGGACAAACTGCAACAGAGGTACGTGCCCGTAGCGGGAACCGAATGTGGGTCTCTCGGGACCGCAGGCTGACACTCTAACTGCTGAGCCAAACGGCCAGGGCGGCATGGCCATTCTTGATGGAGGTCAGCTTAGTTACAACACATTGCAGACAATTCATGACTTTAATGGATCTGGAAACTTAGGATGTCTGAAAGTGTGGAGTGTGAAAGAATGATACATTTTTTTGACAATTTATAAAATTTGAGAAATGCTAAAATGCCCTAGAGATGAGAATAAAATACAATGTGAGATAGTTTATGCTTTAGTTACATGAAAACTAATTCACAGCTTTAGAAGTTTAGATAGTGGTTACCTGGTGGGGAGGAGGTAGGGAGAGAAAGGGGTATGAGGAGGATTCTGGGGGACTGGTTACCTTCTGCTTCCTGCTCTGGGTGATGGTGAATGGTCCTCTTTGTGAAAATTTATTGAGTGGTACACTTACAATCTGTGCACTTCTCTTTATGTTACATTCAATAGATTTTTTAAAAAATCTTCACCTGAGGATATGTTTGTTTGTTTTTCTGTTGATTTTAGAGAGGAAGGGAGAGGGAGAAGAAGAGGGAGAGAGAAACATTGATATGAGAGAGAAACTTCGGTTGCCTCCTGTAAGCGCCCTGACCAGAGATTAAACCACCTATCGGTTTTCTCCCACATGTGCCCTGACCAGGGATTGAACCTGCAACCTGGGTATGTGTCCTGACTGGGAATTAAGCCCAGGACCCTTCGGTGCACAAGACAGTGGTCCAATCAACTGAGCTACCTGGCCAGGGCCAGACTGTTTTGATGATCTTGACAGTTTTAAGGACTGGTCAGGCATTTTGTAAAATGCTTCACTATTGGGACGTCTTAAGTTTTTCTCATGACTAAATGGGTTATAGGTTTTTCAGAGGTCTAATAGTACTTAGTAAAACTTTTTGAAGGATGTTGCTTATCATGTTCCTTAATGGCCTGGAACTTTGTGATATTCTTTTTTTTTATTTCACAAAAAAATAAATAGGCCTGTCTCTTTAATTTATACATTCTCTTTGTTGGAGAATCAAAACTATATAATCCAATGTGGTTTCTTTTGTGATTCAGTTGCCAGAAAAACCACCTAAATCTGCTCATCTGGGATGCCTGAACACATTTGTTCTCTCTGCTGTGTGTATAGGGTGGCTCTTTTGATGCTTCATGAATAATTTTATTGGTCTTTATGATCAACTTGTGAATCCCCTGTATTAATTTCCTAGGACTGGCATAACAAATTATCACAGACTGGGTGGCTTAAAAAAACATAAATGTATTCTCTCACAGGTTTGGAGGCTAGAAGTCTGAAAGCCAAGTGTTGGCAGAGTTGGTTCCTTCTGGAAGCCCTGAGGGAGAATCTTTTCCATGCCTCTCTCCTAGCTTCTGAGGGCTGCCAGCAATCCTCGGTGTTTTTTGGCACATAGACACATCACTATAATCTCTGCTTCATGGTCACATGGCCTGCTGCCTGCTTGTCTGTGTGTCCTCTTCTCTTCTTACAAGGACACCAGTCATTAGATTTAGGGCCCACCCAAATCCAGTGTGACCTCCTCTTAAAAATGACGTCTGCAAAGCCCCTTTTCTAAAAAAAGATTACATTTGAGGTTCCAGGTGAACATGAATTTGGGGGAGACACTATTCAACCCAGTGCAGTACCTCACATTATTTTGGAGGTAGATGAACATAAATGCTAAATAAATGAAAATAATATGTGTCACTCCTTACTAATCTACTGACTCATCAGTCATCAGGATTTTCATACATGTGTAAATAGTCTTTTTTAAAAACTAATCTTTATTGTTGAATGTATTATAGGTGTCTCCGTTTTTCCCCCATTGACCCCCCTCCTGCCTTCCCCACACTATTGTTGGTGTCCATTGGTTATGCATGTATGCTTAGAAATTCTTTGGTTTATCTCATCCTGCCCTCCCTCCCCCCTTCTCTTTGAGGTTCATCAGTCTAATAACAAATTTGTACTTTTTTTTTTTTTTATCCTCACCCAAGGACATTTTTCCATTTTTTTTGTTCAGATAGACTGGGAGGGAGAGAGAGAGAGAGAGAAACATTGACGTGAAAGGGACACATCGAGTGGCTGCCACCCGCACGACCAACCAGGGCCGGGGACAAACTGCAACCAAGGTACATGCCCTTAGCGGGAACCAAACCCGGGTCTCTCAGGACCACCGGCCGACGCTCTAACCGCTGAACCAAACTGGCTAGGGCCCAATTTGTACTTCTTAATTTCTTCATATTTTTCAATCATCCCTCCAGCCCATCTGGCAAGCAATAAAAAGTTCTCTGTATCTATATGTCTGTTTCTGTTCTGCTTGCTCATTTTGTTTGCAGATTCAATTGTTGATGGATATGTATTAATTGCCTTTTTATTGTTCATATTTTTTGTTCTCCTTCAAGAAGACCCTTCAACATTTCATATAATATTGGTTTGGTGGTGATGAACTCCTTTAGCTTTTTCTTGTCTAAGAAACTCTTGATATGTCTATTGATTCTAAATGATAGCTTTGCAGAATAGAGTAATCTTGGTTGTAGGTCATTGCTTGTCATCACCTTGAATATCTCTTGCCACTCCTTTCTGGCCTGCAAAATTTCTTTCGAGAAATTGGCTGACAGTCTTATGGGAGCTCCTTTGCAGGTAATGAACTGCTCTTCTTTTGCTGCTTTTAAGATTCGCTCTTTGGAATTTTGATGATGATGTGTCTTGGCGTGGACCTCTTTGGGTTCATCTTGTTTGGGACTCTGTGTGCTTCCTGGACTTGTATATCTGTTTCCTTCACCAAGTTAGGGAAGTTTTCTGTCATTTTTTCAAATAGGTTTTCAATTTTTTGCTCGCTCTCTTTGACTTCTGGCACCCCTAATGATGTGAATGTTGCACACTTAAAGTTGTCCCAGAGGCTCCTTACACGATCCTAATTTTTTTTTATTCTTTTTTCTTTTTGCTGTTCTGATTAGGTGTTTTTTGCTTTCTTATATTCCAAGTTGATGGTTTGCTTCTTGGCTTTACCTACTCTACTATTTTTTTTTTTAATCCTCACCTGAGGATATTTTTACATTTATCTTCAGATAGAGCAAGAGGGAGAGAAGGAGGAAGAGAGAGAGAGAGAGAGAGAAACATCGATGTAAGAGAGACACATTGACTGACTGCCACCCACACGACCCCAGCGGGGGCCAGGGACAAACTGCAACCGAGGTACATGCCCTTGGCCGGAATCAAACCTGGACTCTTTGGTTCATGGGCCGACGCTCTAACTGCTGAGCCAAACCAGCCAGGGCTACCCACTCTACTACTGATTTCCTGTAAATTATTCTTTATTCCAGTTAGTGCATCCTTCATTTCTGACTGGTCCTTTTTTATGTTGTTGATGGTCTCACTAAGTTCCTTGGAGTTCTCTTTAAGTTCCTTGAAGGTCTCACTAAGTTTCTTGAATGTCTCATTAAATTCCTTGAGCAACCTTACAAGTGTTTTGAACTCTGGATCTGACTGATTGCTTATCTCCATTTTGTTTAGTTCTTTTTCTGGAGTTTTGCTCTTTTCTTTCATTTGGGACTGTTTCTTTGTCTCCTCATTTTGGTTGCTTCCCTGTGAATGTTTCTATGTATTAGGTAGAGTTGCTATGTCTCTTAGGCTTCATAGGAGTCCTGTACCAAGGGCACATACCTCGTGTAGAGTCCAATGGCACAGGCTTCCTGATCACCCCAGCTGGGCCCTCAAGGTTCACCCCTAGTGTGAACTGTACACCCTTCTGTTGTAATTGAATCTTGATTGCTGTTGGTATATCAATGGGAGGGATTTATTCAGGTTGACCAGCTGCAAGGACTGGCTATGCCCACTGACCACTGGCCTCTGACTACCTTGGAGGATCAGCTGTGGAGGCGCCTACCACATGGAACAAGACTTACTTCATCAGGGCTCTGGTACCCACTGAGTCCACTCATTGTGTGTGTCATTTGTGGAGGTGGTTGTGTGGTGGTGTTTTGATGTGGTCTGAAGCTGTCCACTGGGTGTGTTGGCTCTGGGGCAAGCCCAGCCACTGCCTGTATTCTATCCAGGGCCACCTGGCATAAGCTACAAAGTGATCTGACAGTGGTTGCTTTTTGTGCTGAGCTTGGAGGTGCCAGGAAAAGCCAAGTTGTGAACCAAGGCTGGCTGCTTCTAGTGCCAGGCCTGGGGCCACTTAATGAGAGGCATGGGGCTCACTGAGACCAGGTGCTGCTTGTTTCAGAGATTTTAGGAAACTCTGACGCAGGATCCAAGACAGGCCAATCCTATGGTAAAGCCTCTGGAAACAGCTTGGGTGGGCCCGAAGGTTGGGGCAGGGCCTCAGGGAATCACCAGGGTGGGGCAGTGTGAGCCAGGTTGCTGGAGTCCCAGATATGGCGCCGGTCTGCTACCTCAGGAAAGGGCTCACCAAAGAAACAAAGGCCTCCGCTAGCTCATCTGTCTGAGAGAAAACTGCCCCTCTAGCCCTTGTCCGGAGGCCAAACAGCTCAGTTCTTCCCCGTATGTCTCTGGTGCCTGTCAGGCTGCCTCCCCTCTGAGCTTAGAGGGAACAAGTCCGAGTAAGTCCATGTGCAGGCCCTTTAAGAGGAGCTGCCTGGGGCTCCAGCAACCTCAGCCTCCCTGAGCCTCAGTTCCCGCTGGTTTCATAGCCAGAAGTTATGGGGATTCTCTTCTTGGCACTGGAACCCTGAGCTGGGCACCTGGTGTGGGACAGGGACTCCTCACTCCTCAGGGAGGACCTTCCCAGCTGAGGTGTCCTCCTGATTTTTATCCGCCACACGTGGGTGTGGGGCCAGCCTGTCCGCGCCTCCACCCCACCTTCCAGTCTCAGTGTGGCGGCTGCTTTAATTTTGTAGAGTTAGGACTTCCATTCAGCTTGATGTCAGGCGATTCTGAAGGATGTGTACTGTAATTTAGTTGTAACTTTGATGTGGTTGTGGGAGGAGGTGAGTAAGTACTGAGTTACCTACTGCCATCTTGACCAGAAGTCTGACTCAATAGTCTTAAAAGAAAAAAAACTGCCAAATAAAACTTTATAGTTGAGCCCTGGCCGGGTGGTTCAGTTGGACCTCCCATACACCAAAAAGTTGTGGGTTTGATTCCCAGGCAGGGCACAGACCTAGGTTTTGGGTTTGATCCCTGGTCGGGGTATGTATGGGAGGCAACCTGTCGATGTTTCTCTATCACATCTCTCTCTCTCTCTCTCTCTCACACTCTTACTTTCTCCCTTCTCTCTCTAAAATCAATAAACATATCCTCGGGTAAGGATTTTTTAAAAAGTAAAAAAACCCCCACAAAACTTCGTAATTCACACTGGTTTTTAACAACAACAAAAAAAGTGATATGAAAAGTGTAAGGGAACTGCCCTGGCCAGTTTGGCTCAGCAGTTAGAGCGTCAGCCCATGGACCAGAGAGTCCTGGGTTCAGTTCCCGCTAAGGGCACATACCTCAGTTACAGTTTGTCCCCGGCCCTGGTTGGGGTCATGTGGGTGGCGACCAGTTGATGTGTCCCTCTCACATCAATGTTTCTCTCTTTCTCTTCTCTCTTCCCTCTCCCCTGCTCCATCTGAAGATAAATGCAAAAATATGTCCTCGGGTGAGGATAAAAAAAATTTTTTTTAAAGTGTAAGAGAACCAACACAAGGGAACGGATTTCCTGCTTGAAGGCCTGTGGGTATCTCCTGCATGGAATTTGCAGGGCTCTGTGTGGTTGTTTCCATCTGACCTCTAACAAAGAAGGCAGAAGGATAAATTGATACTCCCTGGGAACTTGTGACGATTGTCTGCTTCTTTTGTGTAACAGAATCTAAGGTTAATTTAGAGGAAATTGAGTTGAAAAAGGAGAGTAGTAGAGCCATTTCAACCTGTTTTTATAGCCTGCCTAGGCAACCATACTATAAAGCAGGAATACCAATTACAGTAAATGGCACCTATTTAGTAATTGTTATCAATGGAATGTGGCCTTCCATGTTTTCCCAACCATTATCTCATAGGATGGCTGTACTATTACCCTTACAAGTTTAAAAAGGGGAAGTCATGCTTATTTACATTTTACCTGTCATTTGAAGGTCTAGAGAAGTTGAGTAACTCTTCTAAGATGATATAGCAAATTAAAGTCTAGAACTAGAAACAAGCTCTATAATACAAATCTGCTGATATCCCCATCATGGTGCACAGCAGCCTCTCTGCACCCTAAATGGATAGAATGCCCTCTCCCTTTTACCGCTTTGCCACATCTTAGAAGCTATTCATGACTATCGAATGATTCATTCAGCAAACACCAGTCATGTGCAAGGCACTGCATTAGTGGTGGGAGGATTCTGAGGTGAACAAGCTTTCAAAGAGCTTCCTTCAGTCTAGAAGAGATGGACATACACACAAATAAATCTGCATTTTCCCACAGGGTCTGTACCTTTGTATTCACCTTTGTCCCACTGGATCTGTCCAAACCTTTTGTTTAGACAGACAGGGAAAATGAAGCTCAGAGAGTTTCGTTTGACTGACACAGCTAATTAGTGGCAAAGCTGAGACTCTGAGCAGACAGACTGACTTTTAGTTTCTACAATTCATGCTAGCTTCTCCCAAACTCCATTTATTTTCTCATTTTGTGTGATAAAACTGCTAATATTAGAGAACTCTGATTGTGTACTGAAGCTAAGCATGTTGAGAAGTACTATTGTTCGTTTCTCAGAGTAGTTGAGGTTTTCTCCTGCTTCCTTTAGTAAACACCAATTATGTGAATATTACAGCTACTGCTGTTCCCAAACATGTCAATAAACTTAACAAAGAACAAAGTCTGGGATTTGAACCCGGGGAAGGAAAGCACAGTGCTGTAGGGGGAAGTCTCTGCTTTTCTCAAGCATCCATATTTTTACTGGGTAATAATGTTGGACTTGAAGATAATCAATATGAGTAGTAGTTATTCAGAATGGTATAGTGGCTTCAGGTGTCAAAAATGTTGTCTAGAAGTAATAATGAAGTGATGAGCATCAACCTAATGGACAATGAAGTGGAGAAAAACATAGAAAAAAGATATTGCTGTCACAGTATCAGTCGTTGTTACATAGTTTTGAAAATATGTGTATATTTGCAATGCGGGAAATTATTTCTAAACATAAATTTGTTAGGTATACAAAAGTCTTGGGGAAATGGGCATATTATAGAGAAATGATGGAAAAGAGGGTTAGAGTTTTATTTTTATTTAAGTTTATATTTTTTTCAAACTCTTTTTAAAATCCTTACTGGACGATATGTTTTTCATTGATTCTAGAGAGAGAGGAAGGGAGAGGGGAGAGAAACATTGATGTGAGAGAGAAACATCGATCAGTTGACTCACGCACATGCCCCAACTAGAGATCAGGCCTGTAACCGGGGTATGTGCCTTGACCAGGAATCAAACCCTTGATCCTTCAATGCATGAGATGATGCTCTAACCATTTAGCCACACCAGCCAGGGCAAGGGCTAGAGTTTAAATTGAGGGCAAATTCTAGAAAGTGATGAATGCCAAACTAAAAAAGTGTTACTTTAAACCAGTATAATGCCATCAGGGCCTAAATGAAGCTGGTAGTAATAGAAATGGGGAGACAAGGGTAAACTTAAGAGATATTCCAGAAAAATAAAACCTGACCCCTGATTAGATAAAAGTGGAGCAGAAGAGGATTCAAGGCCACCTACAAGGTTCTGAGATTGAGTTACCAGATATATGATTATGTCAGAACTGGAAGAAGGGAAGCTGGCCTGGGGTGAGCTTCTGAGTTTAGTGTTAGGTATACCGACCTTCGAAATACCTGGCCTCTCAAGTGGGTGGAAATGCACACAGATGATTGGCAATGTGGAGCTGGAACTTGAGAGGTCAGTGATATGGTTCATTGCAATGTAGCTGGTAAAGATGTGTTGCAATAATTTAGAAAGGTTTAAAAAAAGTATGTAGGTCTAATATAAATTGTGATGAAACATGGCCCATGACAGCCCTCCAAAGAAATGGGACCTTCCTAATGTTGTCACATGAGTAACTTTCCAATGGAGCCAGCTTGGGGGCAGCTAGATTCTCTTCCAAAGACCAAACCCTGTGCTTTGTGTGTTCATGGACTTCTCCTGCTCTCTCCATCAACACATTCTCTTCAGTAGAGTGTACATCAGGCATGTAGAGCATGAAAGGGGCACATGGCCACATGTAGCTGTCCCTGTGCACAAATGACAGATACTAAATTATTCCAAGCCCTGCCCATTACTCACTTTACCATACATCAACTTGTACAGCAGGCTTTTAATAGGTTTTCCAGTTTCACTTCGTAGTTCAACCTTGATTCTTAGTATTTCCAGTCAAATGCCAATGTTTATGTTTCTCCTCTCAGTTGCTTTGCTTGTGGAACAAATCAAATTTTTTATTGCTTAAGCCACCCAGACTTGAGAAAGGATTTGTTCTTCTCATAACTCCACAAATCCTGACTCAGCAGTTTGCATGGATTCTCCTCCGGAATTTTCCAAAACATTCCTGGACTCTCAGTCCTTAGGCTGCTCCAGAGTTCCCACTGCTTTTTTTTTTTTTTTCCATGAACTCTCTTCTTTCCAATGCTTCTTCAAACTTTCCTGAATCCAGATCCCCCAAATGTCCTTTCTACTCTCTCTTATTTCCTCTCAGTTGCTCCAACAGATCTTAAATTGCTCTGATTAGCACACAAACCTGATTTCCATGTCTAGTTCTTTCAACCCTACTCACAGCTTATCTCACTCCTCTTCTCCAGACATACTTTTGCAAAATCTCATACAAATATCTGTAACTGTTAGCGTGCCTCCAATCTATTTAAATGTTGATTGGTCCCTCAGTAAATGGAGGAGTAGGCAGTGAGACTAGTAATTGATCTATCTGTATTTCAGCTCCTGGTAGGGATATTGTAATCACAGGAACAACTTTAGAAAAGTTAGTTTGTTGTTAAATAAAAAGTGGCCTTGTAATTCATTAAAATAATTGTCAATTTTTCCTACTGATTAGTATTAGTATATCGTCATTACTATATATTTTCCCTGTTACCCCTTTGTGACATGCTCCTAGATGGTTTGACAGCTGGTGTGCCCCAGGGAGGTGACAGTTATGGCCTCATACCATTTCTTTAGCCAGACACACAAGCTATTTCAGCTCTGACCTTTGTTCACTCACCCTTGACTTCTACATCAAATAGCAAGTCTAGGCATTTCTTGTCCTTGCATCTGTTCACATCCATCCAAAATGTATTGACAAGTCAATTCTACTATTAAGAATAAATCAAGTTCACAGAATTATTATAAATAATGAAATAAAAGAATTCTTTACACATTAAGGGGGTCCCAATCTCATTGTTAATATCGACAATTCCACTCTTTTAGGCTTGTGTCCTGGTGAGGCTGACTATGCTTGCTTAATTGCAGATAGCTTTCAGCAACAATTAATTTACTAAAATATGAAAAAATACAAAAACCAATGTAAGATTATATTTCCCCACTGAGACTCAAGTGAAAAATGCATGCAAACTATTTTTATACCTTCTTTAATTTTTTTAAAAAAATTGATTTAAAATGCCAGTTCATTCTTTTGGAAAGATCAAGGTATATTTTTTTAAAGACAAAGACTAAAAAGAAATATGGAAATAATTGTAAAGCTTTCTCTATTAAATTTGAAATGATGGAAATGCAGGTACTTTATTTTGCTTTCCATTATATATATATTTTTTATCCTCACCCGAGGACATTTCTCCATTTTTTTGTTCAAATAGAGTGGGAGAGAGAGAGAGGAAGAGAGAGGAACATTGATGTGAAAGGGACGCATCGAGTGGCCACCTCCCACATCACCCAACCAGGACTGGGGTCAGACTGCAACCAAGGTACATGGCCTTAGAGGGAACCAAACCCGGGTCTCTCTGGACTGCAGGCTGATGCTCTAACTGCTGAGCCAAACCAGCCAGGGCTTGCTTTTCATTATTATTTGGGAAATAAATAAATAACAAATGAGGAAAAATAAAAACTATGTTTTGATAATAATATAAAACTTACCTCTGATATTGTTTTTCTTTTTTGTAATATATGGCTGTTTTTTCATTTCAATGGAAAGTTTTTTTTGTTTTTTAAAAAAATAATTTATTTCCCTGGCCGGTTTGGCTCAGCGGTTAGAGCGTCCGCCTGCGGTCCGGAGAGACCCGGGTTCGGTTCCCGCTAAGGGCATGTACCTCGGTTGCAGTTTGTCCCCGGCCCTGGTTGGTTGTGCGGGTGGCAACCACTCGATGTGTCCCTTTCACATCGATGTTTCCCCCTCTCTCTCTTCCTCTCTCTCCCTCCCACTCTGTCTGTACAAAAAATGGAAAAATGTCCTTGGATGAGGATTAAAAAAAAATAAAAAATAAAAAAAATAATTTATTGCCCAGCCAGTGTGGCGCAGTGGACTGAGCGTTGTCCCATTGACTGAGAGGTACCAGTTTCTTTCATGGTCAGGGCACCTGCCCAGGTTTCAGGCTCGATCCCTAGTAGGGGGCATGCAGGAGGCAGCCAATCAATGTTTCTCTCTCACATCAATGTTTTTATCTCTCTCTCCCTTCTGCTCTCTCTAAAAGATCAATAAAAACATTTAAAAAATTTTAAAGTTTCTTTATTTTCTAATAGAGAGAGGAAGGGAGAGGAGAGAGATAGAAACATCGATGAGAGAGAAACATCAACTGGCTGCCTCCTGAAAGTCTGCTACCAGGGATCAAGCCCGAAACCCAAGCATTTGCCCTGACTGGGAATCCAACTTGTGACCTGTTGGTGTATGGACTGATGCTCAGTCCACTGAGCCACACCAGCTGCTGTTTTTCCTTTTTTATCCTCACTAGAGGACATTTTTTGCATTTATCTTCAGATAGAATGGGAGGGAGGAGGGAAAGAAAGAGAGAAACATCAATGTGAGAGACACACATCGACTGGTAGCCACCCACACAACCCCAACCAGGGCCAGGGACAAACTGCAACCAAGGTACATGCCCTTAGCGGGAACCAAACCTGGGACTCTCTGGTCCGCGGGCTGACGCTCTAACCGCTGAGCAAAACTGGCTAGGGCTGTTTTTTCTTTTAAATAGAAAAGCTCAATCATTTATTTTTATATATTAAATTTTTTAAAATTTAAGTGTAGTTGATATACAGTTATATCAGTTTTAGGTGCACAATAGAATGATTCACCATTTATATACCTTACAATGTGATCAACACAGCAAGTCTAGTAATCATCTTTCACCGTGCAAACTTATCACAATATTATTTTTTACTATATTCCTCTTCACCTTTTTCACCCATCCCTCCACCCCCTCCTATCTGGCAACCATCAGTTCAAGCTCTACTTCTATGAGTCTTTTTTTTTTTTTATACTCACCCGAGGACATTTTTCCATTTTTTGTTCAGATAGAGTGGGAGTGAGGGAGAGGAAGAGAGAGAGAGAGAAATCGACGTGAAAGGGACACATCGAGTGGCTGCCACCCGTAGGGCCAACCAGGGCCGGGGACAAACTGCAACCAAGGTACGTGCCCTTAGCGGGAACTGAACCCGGGTCTCTCTGGACCGCAGGCTGACGCTCTAACTGCTGAGCCAAACTGGCCAGGGTTCTATGAGTCTATTTTTGTTTTGTTTTGTTTATTTATTTGTTTTATTTTATTTTTTTAGATTTCGCATATAAGAGAAATCATATGGTATTTATCTTTCTCTGACTTATTTCACTTAGCATAATACTCTGTAACTCCATCCATGGTTTCAAAAGTGGCAAGATTTCATTCTTTTTTAATACTGAATAATATTCCATTATATATTATATATATATATACACACACACACACACACACACACACACACACACACTTGCCACGTCTTCTTTATCCATTCATCTATCAATGGATACCTAGTTTGCTTCCATATTTTGGCTATTGTAAATAATGCTGCTATGAACATAGGGGTGCATATACCTTTTCAAATTAGTGTCTTCTTCAGAAAAATACCCAGAAGTGCTGGGTCGTATGGCAATTCTATTGTTTCTTGAGGAATCTCCACAGTTTTTCATAGTGGCTACACAAATTTGCAGTCCCACCAACAGTGCACAAGAGTTCCTTTTCCCCACATCTTTGCCAACACTTTATTTGTTGACTTTTTCATAATAGCCATTCTGACAGGAGTGCAGTGGTATCTCATTATGATTTTGCTTTTCATTTCCCTGATGATTAATGATGTTTAGCATCTTTTCATGTCTGTTTGCCATTTGTATGTCTTCTTTGGAGAAATGTCTCATGCCCTCTGCCCATTTTTTAAACATTGGATTGTTTATTTTTGTTATTGAGTTGTATGAGAAGCTCAATAATTTAAATAATGCTATAGTAGACAGTAGTTGGTGACAAATTTAATGGAGTTATTTGTTGGATCTTAACTTATTTGCCCCTGAGTAATTCTCTATTAACAGAAATTATAAGTCATTAGACTAAAAAGATTTCCATATGGTAGTAATTAAAAACAAGAAGAGCTGTTATCATTTGTGACAACATGGATGAACCTAGAGTGAAATAAGTCAGAGAAAGACAAATACCATATGATTTTACTTAAATGTGGAATCTAAAAACAAAACAAAACACAGAAACAAACTCATAGATATAGAGAACATTTTGATGGTTGCCAGATGGGAAGGGGTTGATGGAATGGGTGAAAAGGGGGGAGGTATTAAGATGTACAAATTTCCACTTATAAAAACAGTCACAGGACTGTAAAGTACAGCATATGGTATATAGTCAATGATATTGTAAAAACTATGTATGGTGTCAGATGGATACTAGACTTATCAGGGTGATCACTCTGTAAGGTATATAAATATTTAATCACTATGTACACCTGAAACTAATATTGTATATCAACTGCCATTTTAAAAAATGAAGAGCTGGCAAATGCTTTATCAGGTTCACCTAAGTCCAGTAGTTACTACATGTAATTAGGTATGCAGTCTATCTCTGAAATGATATAAATATTAGTATCATCAGGAAAATGTCATATTGATCTAGTAGTCTCACCTTCCCTCACACTCCTCCAGCAAGTCACCAGGGTTTACATCCAGCACCTGCCCCCTTTTAAAGCCCTGTCAGCAATTGTGCATCTGTGCACTTTCTTCTTCTTCTTCTTTTTTTTTTTTTTATCCTCACTCAAGGACACTTTTCCATATTTTGTTCAGATAGAGTGGGAGGGAGAGAAGGAGAGCGAAACATCCACGTGAAAGGGACACATCAAGTGGCTGCCACCCACACGACCCAACCAGGACCGGGGACAACCCGCAACCGAGGTATGTGCCCTTAGCGGGAACCGGAACCGGGTCTCTCTGGACCGCAGGCCGACGCTCTAACCGCTGAGCCAAACCGGCCAGGGTCACTTTCTTCTTTTGAGATAATTAGAGTCACATGCAGTATAAGAACTAATTCAGAGAGATCCCTGCTACACTTGACCCACATTTTCCCATCAGAACATTTTGCAAGATCACAACTAGGTCACTGAGGTGACTCAGCTCACCATCTTGTCTAGATCTCCCAGTTGCACCTGCACTCATTTGTGAGTGTGTTCAGCTGCTATACTTTTCTGTAGCAACGTCCTCTGCACTTCTGACGGGTTTCTTCAGAAAGGACCACTAGCAATTGGCTGAGCCACTGGTCTCAGTGCCCCGAACTGCTCTCTAGACTGGAGGACACGCTCCGGAGGGAAAGAAAGGGGAACCACTCGCGCCCTGGTCTCCTCGTCTCCACTCTTTCCACTGGGATTGAAGAGGAACTGCTCAGCCGGCCCAAGGGAGCAGAGCGGAACAGAGGGCGGAGCGAGGGCCGCGTTCGCTGGGCGGGGCCAGCACCAGGTTTGGGCGTGGGCGGTGTCGGAGGCGGGTGCGCGGGGCGGGGCCAGCGCTAACGGTCGCCGGGTAGTTCTCCAGCTGCGGTGCTCGTCGAGCTACTGCGGGCGGCGAGTCCTGTGGAGAAGCTGCGAGCGCGGGCCCGTCAGGCGAGGCGGCGGGGTGGGGCTTGTGAGCAGCACGCGGCGGTCCTGAAGCGAGGAGAGGCCGGGCGCTGGGAGCGCTCCGGGGCGCGGCGGGCGCGCTGCTGAGGTGAAGGCCTGGCTCCGTGGCTGCTGCGGGCAGCGGGCAGCGGGCAGCGGGCAGCGGGCTCTCGTCCGCTCCTGAGGGCTGGGCTCCGGGCGGCGGCGTCCGCGGAGGGGGCGGCCTGGGCAAGGTGGTCGCGAAGGCCGACCCTGCACGGCCGGAAGACGGCGGATTGGAGTGTGGGACACGGCGTCTGTGAAGCCGACAGACGGAGGTCTCCCACAGTCGGAACCCGAGGGGACAGTGGCACATCGAATGCGCGTGTCCTGTGGCACCGTGCGGAGCGCGTCGCCGCGCGTGGAATGAACGAGCGCCGACAGACGCGCGTGTGGTCAGGGCGGAATAGTCACGCACATTCCGCAGGGACTCCAGGTGCGGCGATCGCTCACGCTGGGGTTCACTCTCGGGGTTGGGCCTTCTGGGGGCTGACCAATGCCACACGGCACGTGTCCACGGCGAGAGGACCCCACAGAGCAGTTTCAATGCCCCAGAAGTTCCTGTCCCACCACCTCCCTCCCTCCCTCGACCCCGGCAACCCCGGACCCTGCGCCAGCTCCCCGGGTGTTGCCTTTTCCAGGCTGTCGCAGGGTTGGGATCATCAGAATGCATTTCCAAACCCTGACTAACAAACAGGGAGCGTCCCGTGTCACCGCAGGGCTTTCGAGGGCCTGCATGTCAGGCGGGGTTACCAGGTGCAGACTGTGAGGAGGGCATGGCATGGTAAGCTTTCGGAAATAGTGTCGGAATGCAAGTCACGCAGGTTTGTTTTTCTTTTTAAAATTTTTAAAAAATCCTCCTCCAAGAAAACTTTTCCATTTACCTTCAGACACAGTGGGAAGGGAGAGAGAGGGAGAAACATCCACGTGAGGGACACATCAAGGGGCTGCCTCCCTCGTGACCCCAACTGGGGCCAGGTTGAACGGCAACTGAGGTACGGGCCCTTGGCTGGAATCGAACCTGGGACTCCTGGTCCGCAGGTTGACACCCTACTGCTGAGCCAAACCAGACAGGGCTGAACTTTTTTTTTTTTTTTTAATCCTCACCGGAGGATATTTTTTAAATTTATCTTCAGATAGAGTGGGAGGGAGGGAGGGAGGGAGAGAGAAACATCCATTGACAAGTTGACACGCCCTTGACTGGAATCGAACCCTCGACCCATTGGTCCGCAGGCCCACGCTCTAACTGCTGAGCCAACCAGCCAGGGCATCACTGAGATCTTTTGATCTAGACAAGCTCCACTTGTCTAGAATAGTAAGATATAAATCGTATTTGCTCTCGTAATTTAAATACATGATATAAATGTAAAATTAGCTGTTAACTAAAATTCTATCTAAAAAGCTAATTATAGCAATATTATTTAGCTATTTAGGACTCATTCATTAATTTAGTCGATAACAACCAGCAGCAGCTATGCACAAGGCAATAACTAAACTAGGCACTAGGAGACAAGATAAGGCTCAGCTCAGTCATCATGGAGCCAACCTTCTAATGAGGGACAAAGACAGATAGTACATGAGCAACAATTATGAATTAGGAATGCTAAGAGGAGAAATAGAGGTTGGGAGATACTTGATGTAGGCAGAAGGAAAGGCTTCTCTTTGAGACCCAAAGAATGCTGAAGACCTGAGGGTGGGGTTGGGGAGGGTGCTCAAGGGATAAAGAACTGCATATGCCAATGCCCCTGTTCCTGGTTGAGGAAAGGAGAGCAGCCAGGGAGACTGGAGGGTGGTTATCCAGGGGGAAAGTGATAAGAAATGAGGAAGAGATGGGCAGAGGGCAGATCAGCTGGGCATTACAAGGCTGTAGTAAGTAGTTTGGATTTAATTCGGTGTGCAGTTGGGAAGAGTTTAAGCAAGGGAGAGATGATCTAATTTTTAAAAAGAATTCTGTCATGTGGAGAAGAGATGGAGGAGGCAAAAGTAGAAGCAGAGAGTGGTAAGGACAGGGAAATGTGGGGAGGCGATCAGATTCAAGAGATAATTAGGAGGGAGAATTAGCAGGACTTGGTGAGGATTGTTTTGGATCTGGGCAGTCAAGGAAAGGAAGTGTCAATGATAACAGAGTAGACAATGATGGAATTTTCTGATGGCAGAGTCAGGTAGCTCTGGGGCATCACCAGCATAGGACTTGGCACACAGGTCTTCATGAATAACTGTTGCATTGACAGGAATAGAACGCATACACAGGAGGCACAAACACATACACCTCTTCCTGGCCCAGGAAAAAAAGTTTATGGCAAATGCCCCTCTACCCCTATGCTCACAACTGCCCAAACCTCAAACTGACTAACTCTGGCATGCGCAGAATTTGAGACCATAGCTTCAAAACAGGAAAGTTGGTGGGCTTTGTCCTAAGGGTCTGACCAACAACCTTGGCTGACCTATGGACCAGAGACTTCTCAGAGCCAGTAGCTAACGGTGTTCCTTCTGTGGGTCCAGAGTCCCCTTTGTCCTGTGCCAGAACCCCAATGGGAGTTAGGACTAAGCAATGCAGCTTTCTTCTGTGGAGGAACTTCACCAAGAAAGGCTCTGGCCCTGCTATACCCTCATGAAACCTAAAATAAGGGACCAGGAAGGTCCTGGGAGCAACAGGCCAGGTCAGGCTGGGCTCTGGGTCAGACAAGAGGTCACCCTTCAGAAGTGGAAGGAAGGCTTAGAGCTCAGGGAGGGAAATTTGGGAGACCTGGGGAGTGGGGACTGTCAGAGATCATCATGGTGTATCTAGTATCTATAGTATAGGGCCAGCCACACAGCAGGCACTCCAAAACTATTACCTGTGACATTGCTACCATGTTATCGTAACTGGACTAGTTCTAACATCACCTCCTCCTCTTTTCCTCCACCGTTGCCAAGGATCTGGATCAGTGGCCTTGAAACTGTACATATCTGGTCTCACATCTGGCTCTCTGTTTTCATGGCTCTTCTCTGAGGCTCTGGGTGGGAGACTAGCCCCAGCCCTACTCTGTCCTGATTCAAGGCCTGATACATACCAGACACTCAACCCATATGTGTTGAATGAATAAAATAGGTACAAATCAGGTGATTGCAGTACTCTAGGTGAAGAATGACTGTGTCTTGGCCTGAGGAGATGGCACTGGAGATGGAGAAAAGGAGGCTTATTTAAAATATATTTGGAGCCCTGGCCGGTTTGGCTCAGCGGTTAGAGCGTCGGCCTGCGGTCCTGAGAGACCCAGGTTCGGTTCCCGCTAAGGGCATGTACCTCGGTTGCAGTTTGTCCCCGGCCCTGGTTGGTTGTGCGGGTGGCAGCCACTCGATGTGTCCCTTTCCCATCGATGTTTCTCTCTCTCTCTCTCTGTTCCTCTCTCTCCCTCCCACTCTACCTGAACAAAAAATGGAAAAATGTCCTCGGGTGAGGATAAAAAAAAAAACACACACACACAAAAAAAAATAAAATATATTTGGAAAGTAGAAGAGTAGTTGCTGATGAATGGTGTAATCTCTGGATTATCATAGTAAGCTCTTTATTTCATGTTAACTTTGTATTTCTCAAAATATCCAAGTAGAGAAGCAAGTGGTCATTTTTTTTCTGTAGAGAGACACTAAAGTATATCACCATGTATTTTGAATAACAGTAGAAATTGGAGGAACTTCAAAGAGTTCATGTAATATCACATAAATCTGTAACCAAACCACTAAGAGATATTAAGGGGTAAAAATCTGGACAACTCATTTAGTATGTAGGTGGGTAGTGTTTTTATACATAATCCAGCTACTGAATAGTTCATCCTCTCCAACTTCAAGTGTCTAGCACTTCACAGACTCTCAGTAAATGCTTGTTGAGTAGATGGATGAATGAATGAATCTGTCAAGATTTGGCAAGTATTTCAGAGACTGAAATTGCATGGTGAGACAGATCAGACCACACCAAAGAATGAGTGGGAAGCTTAACATTGCTTAATTCCCATTGTTTTTGCTGGCACCAAAGGGCCGTGAATACAGAAATTTTTACATTGGGTAAGAATGAAAAGCAGTGTTCTTATCTCTTGAGAATCTGAACTTCTAGGCACCTTATATCCATTATTCTAATTCTCAGACCAACCCTGTGGGGCAGATATAATCCACATTTTATGGATGAGGACAAAACATTGACTACAAAATAGTGACACTGGAATTCAAAATCATATTTGACTAACTTCACAGGTTCCCTGAAACTCTTGTTATGGGCATGTCCTAAAATCGAAGCTTGTGGGTGAGGGCATTCACAGTTAAAGAGGCCATGTATTTTGAAGTGAAGTTGAGTAAATCTGCTAATTTGGTGCAGTTGACAATTGTTGCTACACCAAAACCTTTTATAGTGATAACACCAAGGGACAAGCTACCATTTCATTTATTTGGTATTTATTGAGCGCTTTTTATGTACAAGGTAGCAATGAAATACACACTTGAAATATGTTAGATGCCACCTCTCCTCTCATGGAGCTTACCATCTAGAGATGAGGTTAAAGTCACTACCTATTCTACACACATTGTAATCAAATGCATGATTTGAGGTATTTACAATAGAATTTTGCTATATTAAAGTGGGATTTATGCTAAACTTTAAATCCACAAATGTCCCATTGAATCTTCCCTCATCTGAAACTCTACATTTGCAAGGTGCTCAAAAATTGTAAATTATACACATTTTGGAAAGTGAATTTAAAAGTGAAAAACTGTATCATTCAGAACTATGAAAGGACATTTTGAAACATGTTTGTTACATGTTGAATCTATATTAACTTACATTTCACTGTTATAATAAAACCTTTTCCCAAACAATAAGTAAACTATCCAGTGCTTTTCTAAATAAATTACTTTTTAAATTTTGGGATTTTTCATGATTTATTTCATTTATTTAATTTATGCACCTAAATTATGTTTTCTAAAATGCAGATAAAAGAATGGCAGACTTCTTTACATCGAAGAACTTCACTACACTTTCAGATCTGCATCCAAATATGGCTAATCTGGTAGGCTTCAATGATGTAGTGGTTTAGTTCTATAATAAAATTTTCTGTGGTAATATTACATTACAGCATTGATTATTTTGACAGATGCTTATATAATTGATGAGTATATAGGTACTCATTGCATTTGTATAATTGTTTTATATTACATACTCCTAAATGTCTTTGTATTCATGCCAGCTAAATGAAAATTAGTCTCTTTTGTCTACAGAGTAGGAAATTGTATATATGACTAGTGATTGTTCAAAATGATGCAAAGTTTATTTGTATTATTTTAATTAAATATTTAATAACCACTCAAATTTAGCATTGTAAAATTAAAACATTTTTGTTCAGCAGTATCTATTCTCTAACCAAATTATCCAAGTTATAGACTTAAACACTTGCCATTATGCTGCTTTTATGACATAAAAATACACAACAAGTATATTCCTGAAATTATTATATGACAGTTCATTTTTAGGGGGAGATATTATGGGGGAGTTCAATCATTTCAAATTTAATAAGACTCTTATTTATTTAAAAGAAATCCAGGTAGAATTATAAGGTGAATTTATTGTAAAGCAATTATCATAGTCCCTTATCTTCCGTGCTCCTGAGCAGTCTGCTATTTACATTTGGCATTTGCAAATCTGATTTTTTTTTTATCCTCACCCAAGGACATTTTTATTTTTTTTTGATATTTTGTTCAGATAGAGTGCGGAGGGAGAGAGAGAGAGAGAAACATCGACATGAAAGGGACACATCAAGTGGTTGTCACCCGTACAGCCAACCAGGGCCGGAGACAAACTACAATCGAGGTACATGCCCTTAGCGGAAACCGAACCCGGGTCTCTCCAGACCGCAGGCCGATGCTCTAACCGCTGAGCCAAACCGGCCAGGGCAGCAAATCTGACTTTTTAAAATAGGATAAATTTACATGTAACTTTAATAATTTGCAATAAAAAGTGTTCTTATTTATTTATTTATCCTCACCTGAGGACATTTTTGCATTTATCTTCAGATAGAGCAGGAGAGAGGGAGGAAGAGAGAGAGAGAAACATTGATGTGACAGAGACACATCGACTGGTTGCCACCCACACAACCCCAACTGGGGCCGGGGATGAACTGCAACTGAGGTACGTGCCCTTAGTGGGAACCGAACCCGGGACTTTGTGGTCTGTGGGTCGACGCTCTAATTGCTGATCCAAACCAGCCAGGGCAAAAGTTTATTTATTATTATTTTTAATACTCACCTGAGGATATTTTTCCATTTATCTTCAGATAGAGTGGGGAGAAGAGAGAGAGAGAAACATCGATGTGAGAGAGACACATTGACTAGCTGCCTTACACACAACCCTGACCAGGACCGGGGACCAAACCGCAACCGAGGTATGTGCCCTTGACCAGAATGGAACCCGTGACTCTTTGGTCCTCAGGCCAACGCTCTAACTGCTAAGTCAAACCAGCCAGGGTGCAATGAAAAGTTTATTAAAGTTGCCTGGCCAGTGTGGCTCAGTGGTTGAGCGTCGACCCATGCATCAAGAGGTCACCAGTTCGATTCCCAGTCAGGACATATGCTCAGGTTGTGGGCTGGATCTCCAGTGAGGGGCATGCAGGAGGCGGCCAATCGATGCTCTCTCTCATTGATGTTTCTCTCTCTCTCTCTCCCTCTCTCTCTAAAATCAATAAAGAAAAAAAGCAAAACATTAAATTGAGGTATATCCTTTAAAATATATATATATAAAGTTTATTAATATTAAAATTAATTGTTGCTATTATAATTTTTTTGAATGGTAAACTATTTGATAATTGCCTCTTCAGTTAGAAAGTTTTACTCAATATTTCCATTAGTTGTGTTTTTCCAACAAAATTCAGTGAGATCTGCAACCATATGGAATTTAAGAAATAATAGCAGTGTGTATAAATGTAGTAAGACTAGCTAATAGCTCACCTAGGATATGGCGGTCTTAAAAACTTGAATGTATTTTAAATTTAACAGATTATTATAAGGTTAAAGTCAGTTGCTAGATTAATAATGTAAATTTAAGTTTATCCTTTCAGAAAAAGGTATATATTTTTATTAAAGCACTTTTTAATGTTTGATTTTTCTTGGTTGTCACTAAAGAGAACATTAAAAATTTTAAGGAGATGTTAATATCTTTAAGGTTTAAGATCTAGGACTTTAGAGCTTAAATTTATTAGTAACAATATACAAGTTCTGTTACAATCTAATTTATATTACTATCCAGCATGTTTGGATTAAGAAGCTAAGCAATTTTATGTGGATTGTTAGAAAACCCTATATAAAAGAAAGCTTTGAAGACCATGGCGAATTAAATTGCATTATACATGTGCTTTGAATGAATTCACTAAGGATTGATAGAATAGGGCAGTTACTGTGCTCCACCTAGTGATTGAAAATAAAGTAGAAACATACTAAGTATTATATGATTATATTTGTAATAGCAGTTAACTATCTTATTACTTTGTACTATTCCTTGTGGGATTGAACATTTATAAAGTTTTTTTAGATGTTCATCTGGAATAAATACATGTAAATGGTTCCTAGTCAAAAATGTTTGTTAGAACCAGTAAAATATAACAAGTCCATGAAATTAAATTTACCATCTACATCTGTGTTTAATATTTGTCTTCTATAACCTTTTTGTTTTTCAGAAAATAATCGGTATAGTTATTGGGAAAACAGATGTCAAAGGCTTTCCAGACAGAAAAAGCTGAGTTCTGTTTAACAACTTGCTTCATTTTTATCAATTGTGGCTTATGACTACAACAAAGTATATTTAAGTGATTAAATTTTTCATGCCTGTTTAACTCCTTAAGAGCAGTGGCCATGTTCTATATTGTATGGTAAAGTACTCCATTTAAGTATATATGCATGAGGACATTAAAATAATTTAAAATGATTTTATTTGATGTTTCTCAAACATAATTTTAAAAGCTTGTAATATAATACCAAAATAACTAGTTAAATTGATCAATTCATTAATATGTATCAATGTGTATTTACTAAGTACCTCTACTATGTAATCCCCGGATAAAGGTAACAGAGGGCAATTGTAGTCTCATAATATCTTTAGATATCATGTGTCTGAGAATATGGACTTATATAGCTAGATTGACTGAGCTCACTTAATCACTGAGTGATCTGAAATTTGTCCTATGTGCAGCTATGAAGCTGAGATAAATAGAGCTGGTGTGAGAATTAAATATAAGGGTATGTGACCTGTAGTAAGAACTCCTAAGAGATACAGGTACACAGGTAAATCTCAAATAAGACAAAGTGATAAGAAAGTTTTCAAGCAGGGATATGTCATGATAGAGTAGTGTTGAGGGAGAGAAGTATGGCAACAGTAGCTACGTATTTACTCAAACAAACCAGACAATTCAGTGAAAAAAATTCATCTTTCATTGTGAAAAATAGTTAACTATGTCCTTAATGATTCTTACTGGGTTGCTTGAACTGTACAAAATGGAATTTTTTTTTCTTTTTTTTTTTTAATCCTCACCTGAAGATATATATATTTTTTCCATTTATCTTCAGATAGAGTGGGAGGGAGAGAGAGATAGAAATATCAACATAAGAGGGACACATCAACTGGTTGCCTCCCACAAGACCTGACAAGGGCCAGGAACAAACTGCAGTCAGGAACCACAATCGGGGTACATGCCCTTAGCTACAATGGAACCCGTGACTAATTAGTCTACAGGCCGACGCTCTACTGCTGAGCCAAACTGGTCAGGGTGACTAAAACTGAATTTTTAAAATTAACTTACCTTCAAACTTTTGTAGTTAACCTGCAAAGATACAAAATAGAATATCAAATCTAGCAATTCATTACTATTAGCTTTAAAAGTGTCAGTGGTGTTTATTAAAGGTTACAGTGTAACTACTTCCATACAGCTTGAGGAAATCAGAGCTCTAGTCTGCCAGCCAGTAATTTTGGAAGAAAACATTAATTTTGCTTGAATCACCTGAATAATTGTGATTGTGTTAGTTGACTCATGGTATAGCGATAGGTACCTTTATTTTTATTTTATTTCATGTAATATTCTGTTATTATTTTTGAGGTAGATAACAAAGATGTCATTTCCCATTCTTACTCATTTATGTCTTCACTTTATTTCATCATAATTAATCAGATCAGAAGTACCATTTGAATAATTTGAGAAAGTTTAAATGTCTGTTTTCTAAGCTTTACAAAGGATAACTTAAAATACATGAATTATATAGGGGGATAAATGGTGATGGAAAAGTCAATATTTAAATATTAGCTAAAATTACAACAATGAAATATCATTTTCACCTATCAGACTGTGAGGGTAGTGGACCACTTCTGTACTGTTTGACTGCTTTTTAAAATTATGTGTACAGTATTACTTTTTTGTGTGGAAAAAATGTGCTTATTGACTTTAAAAAACATTACACAGCCCTGGCTGGTTTGGCTCAGCGGTTAGAGCATCGGCCTGCGGTCCAGAGAGACCGGGTTCGGTTCCCGCTAAGGGCGCATACCTCGGTTGCAGTTTGTTCCTGGCCCTGGTTGGTCGTGCGGGTGGTGGCTACTCGATGTGTCCCTTTCACGTCGATGTTTCTTTCTCTCTCTCTCCCTCCCACTCTGTCTGAACAAAAAATGGAAAAATGTCCTCCGGGGAGGATAAAAAACAAAACAAAACATTACACATATAATATAAAGAATATATTTTCATTAAAATTTCAAGCAGTATAGAAGGTTGTAGAGTTGAAAAGTAAAATTCTTCATTTAACCCCCAACTCTTCCCAGCCCAGTCCCTGCCCCAAAATTAAACACTAATTACAGTTTGGTAGATTTTTATAATTTGTATATGTATGTTAGTTTGTGTTACTTTTTTTTTTTTTTTAATCCTCACCCGAGGACATTTTTCCATTTTTTGTACAGACAGAGTGGGAGGGAGAGAGAGGAAGAGAGAGAGAGAGAAACATCGATGTGAAAGGAACACATCGAGTGGCTGCCACCCGCACGACCAACCAGGGCCGGGGACAAACTGCAACCGAGGTACATGCCCTTAGCGGGAACCGAACCCGGGTCTCTCCGGACCGCAGGTGGACGCTCTAACCACTGAGCCAAACCGGCCAGGGCTGTGTTACTTTTTTTTTTTTTTTTTTAAGCCTCACCCGAGGACATTTTTCCATTTTTTGTTCAGATAGAGTGGGAGGGAGAGAGAGATACATTGACTTAAAAGGAACACATTGAGTGGTTGCCACCCACACCACCCAACCAGGGCTGGGGACAAACTGCAACCAAGGTATGTGCCCTTAGTGGGAACTGAACCTGGGTCTCTCTGGACTGCAGTCCAACACTCCAACCGCTGAACCAAACTGGCCATGGCAGTTTGTGTTACTTTTTAATTAGCAAAAACAGTAACAAAATTTTATTTTGGAAAAAATGTACTTGCTGTCCTCTAGTGGTGTCATTTAGTAGCACATATTTATTTGTTTTCAAATACAGTAATTTAGATCTGAATTTGGCTTAGGTTGAAACAGTAACAGTAGGAGAGAAATGGAGAATCTAAGCTAATATCTGGATGGTTTAAGCCTATGTGTCATTTCCCTCCAAATATACAGATAATTGGGGAAAGGGAATAGAGGGGTTACTTTGGCAGCTTTGAAATTCATGAAAGCAAGCGTAACTTATTATAAAATTATATCTGAAATAATATTTTAAACCATGTGTTTGAGTATTGTTATTATCATCATAATAATATTTGTTCAAAAGTATAATGAAACATTTCATTTGAAAAATAAAAGCATTGATTTTCCCTTAGATATTGGGTCAGAAAGGTACACTTTCAGTTTCACCATTCGTGATTCACCAACCCATTTTATAAATGCAACATCCTGGGGCAACAAAGATTACATCAGATCACTTTCTGACAGCTTTAGGGTTGGCGAGTGTGGTAAGTTGGCATTGATTCTGAAATTGTTTTTATTATAGTGTTATTACTTTGTTATGTTTGTTATGTTATGTTACTTTGTAACTACCCTGAGGGAGTCAGAATGTGATACAGTAGTCCCCCTTATACACAAGGGATAAGTTCCAAGACCCCCAGTGAATGGATGCCTGAAACTGCAGATAGCACCAAATCATATACTATATATATAAACTGTTTTTCCTATACATATATACCTATGATAAATCTAATTTATAAATTAGGCACAGTAAGAGATTAACAACAACAATAATAAAATAGAACAAGTACAACAATATATTATAATGCAATTTATATAAATGTGATCTCTGTCTCTCAAAATATCTGATAACTGATCTGATAAACGACTCAGCCATTAAGTGACTAATAGGTGGGGACTGTATTTAGCCTCAGGATATGCTAGACCAAGAGATCATTCACATCTCAGGAGGGATGAAGTGGGATGGCTCAAGATTTCATCATGCTATGCAGAATGGCACACATTTTAAAACGTATGAATTGTTTATTTCTGGAATTTTTCATTTAATATTTTTGGACTGCAGTAGACTGCAGGTAACTGAAGCTGTGAAAAGTGAAACCATGGATAAGGGGGAACTGCTGAAAGACACAATTCATAAATCTCAAGAACCTTATCAGAAAAATAGTCAAGATTTAAGAGCATAATACAAGGCATTCAGCATTATTACTTGAAACATACAAATGTGATAATCACTTATTTTTACTGGGTAGTTTTATATCTTTGGTTTATTTCATATTTCAATTTACATCAATCCCTATTGTTGCTGCAATCATTTAACATAATAGGGCTGTAAATAGACTTTGATAAAATATATTTGAATTTTTAATGGATTTTAAGAAACTTTACTTTTAGTCTAAAATACCAAATCTTTTACATCCTCTCCCCACTCCAGTATCCTTCTAACAGTACAATATAGTATAACAGAAAGAACAAGGACTTTGAAAGCAGACAGTTCCTAGTTCCAACATTTATTCATACTTAATCTTGTTGGGCCTCAATTATGAATTAATACCCTATATATTCTAGTGAAATTTAAATGAGATAGTGTGCCTGGTATAAAGTATAAAACTTAATCACTCAATAGATGACAGATCTAGCCTCAAGTAACAAGAGAGTACATATACCAGTTTTCTTTCATGGTAGAAAAAAAGGGGAAAGTAATGCAGATAACTAAACTACTCCTGTCCAATAGCGTAGTATGAAGCAGCCTATTACCCATATCAGTTATTTAGCACTAATCATATATTGCCTTGTGTTATTAACTTTCAGGGTTATATGTAGTATCTAACTGAATAATAAAGTAATTGAACATATGGAGTTGAAGGCAGAAAATGTTGCAGACTTCACAGGTCCCACTACAGTTAGAAACATTCCTTGGATGAATGCCAGACATTAGTTATATAGAGCTAACGATATATTTTGGTATTAAAATATGTTATATGTTGACAGTGGTTGTGAGGATGAATGAGATAAGGGATTTTAAAAGTGTAAAGTCAACAATGATTATAAATCTAAAAAGCATTTATAGATTTTTGAATCAGAACAATTCTAATTCTAGCTCTGTTACTTTTCAAATATAAAACCTCAAGAAAGTTATTTAATTTTTGTGAGCTTCAATTTTTTAATTTGTAAAAAGGGAATGATTATGTGAGTAATTAGCAAAAGAGAGCACACAAAGGTTTAACTTAGATCATAAGAAAATTATTAAGTTGTGGAACTCGAATCAGGACTCAGATTTTGCATTGCTCTTTCTACCTTACCACTATTATTTTCAGAGAGCAACTGTGAATTAGGTGAAGATCAATTAAGTGTTTATAGAAGGTACGTTGTAATAAAATCAAATATAAAAGGGCATCTTATAATAAATAAAATGTTCAGTGTAACTAATCAATAAAGTAATATTAATATGGGTCATATGTTGGATTTTAAACACAAAGCATAAGAAATGTCATCTGCTATAAAATTGATGGTCATACTCCAGGATTCTGTTTCTCACAGTGACACAAGAAAATGATTGGGAAGGATATATAATACTAACTCAGAAATTAGAAATAACATTATAATTTTGTTTATGATTATGTACACTTGTTTGTTATTTATCCTGTTACTTTTTTGTAATAGCATTATACTTTTCCCTCTGTTTTAGTGATCATTGAAAATCCCTTGATCCAAAGAAAGGAATTAGAAAGAGAAGAAAAATTCAGCCCTACAACTCCTAGGTAAATATTTAGCACAGAGATCAACATGCTGTGTGCTAGAATGATCATTACTAATGGATTTTTGTGTGTCAAATTAGTAGATAGCTTACTTAAAGGTGTATACTTCATTTTGAAAATTAGGACTTAAGTCTTCTTCACAATGTTTATACTTTAAATTATTACTTTTCATTTTTATGTTTTTTCTTTTATTGATTTTATTTATTTATTTTATCCTCACCTGAGGACTTTTTTTGCATTTATTTTCAGATAGAGCAGGAGGGAAAGAGGGAGGAAAAGAGAGAGAGAAACATTGATGCAAAAGAGACACATTGAGTGGTTGCCACCCACACGACCACAACTGGGACCGGGGACAAACTGCAACTGAGATACATGCCCTTAGGGGGAACCAAACCTGGGACTTTCTGGTCTGCAGGCTGACACTCTAACCACTGAACAAACCAGCCAGGGCTCCTTTATTGATTCTAGAGAGAGAGGAAGTGAGAGGGAGAGGGAGATAGAAACATCGATGAGAGACAGCATCAATTGGCCTCCTCCTACATGCTCCTCACTGGGGATTAAGCCCACAACCTGGGCATATGTCCTGACCGGGAATCGAACCAGCGACCTCTTGGTGCATGAGTTGATGCTCAACCACTGAGCCACACTGGCGGGACAATTATTATTATTTTTAATTCTTACCTGAGCATATCTTTTTTTGTATTGATTTTAGAGAGAGAGGGAGGGGGAGAGAGAAAAACATCAATTGGTTGCCTCTGACTGGGGGATAGAACATGCAACCCGGGTATGTCCTGACCCAGAATCAAACCTGCGACCATTCAGTGCACAGGACAAAACCCAACCAACTGAGTCACACCAGCCAGGGTACACAATGTTTATTTTTATTAAAATTTTTTTTTCTTTATTGATTTTTGGAGAGAGAGGAAGGGAGAGGGAGAGACAGATAGAAACATCAATGAGAGAGAACATCAACCAGCCACTGCCTGCATGCTCCCCACTGGGGATTTGGTCCACAACCTGGGCATGTGTCCTGACCAACAATCAAACTGGCGACCTCAATGCTCAACCACTAAGCCACACTAGCCAGGCTACAGTGTTTATTTTTTATTATGAAATAATTTACTTTGATATAGGGTCACATGAAAAATGGCTGTTTTTGGTACTTTGATTCTCATTCTTAGATTTACAAAAATTTGACTGTAGTCACATTAAAGCTGAACAATGAGAAGAAATATGTATTTTGTTAATCCTCACCTGAGGATATTTTTTCCATTGGTTTTTAGAGAGAGTGGAAGGAAGGGAGGGAGGGGGAGAGAAAGAGATATATAGAGAGAAACATTGATGTAAGAGAGATACATCAATTGATTGTCTTCCACATGTCCCCAGAGCTGGGAATCAAACCTGCAATTCAGGTTTGTGCCCTTGACAGGCAATTAAACCTATGACCTTCCAGTGCACAGGTAGATGCTCTAACCACTGAGCACACAGGCCAAGGCTGTATATTTTCATATCAAGGTATAATTCTACTCACATGCCTTACTATGTTAGTTCAGGTTCTGTGGAAGCAGAGCCTGGAGGAGGATTTCTGTGCAAACGATTTGTTGAAGGTGAGCTCTCAGGAGCAGCCTATAAGGGTAGGGTTGGATGAAGGGGTGCAGGGTGGGAGAGTGAGCTGAGCGAAGAGGCAGGTTCAGTTGGAGTCCAGTCTCAGCCTGACTCATTTGCTCCTTATCCTCTTTGAAGTGTCCGCTTGAATATCAGCTCCTTAGACCTTTCCCATCTACTCTGTCTGTAGTAGCCATTCTAGTTCATTACTAGGACTTCATCCTCTGCTGTCTGTTATCAAATCCTCAATCATTATAAGAGATTATTTAATTAATTGTCTTGTCTCCTCACACATGTAAACTCCATGAGATCAAAAGTCTTATCTATCTTCTTCACCACTGTACCCCTTGTTCCTAGACTATGGTCTAGTACAGAATAGGCTCCCAGTAAATATTTATGACTGAATGAATTATTGGAAGAGGGAACAAACATGAAAACTTCTGGCATTTTCCAGAACAGTTAATAGCAAGTTGAACCATATAAAACTGGTGATGTTTGACTATTTTTTGTCTAAAAAGGTCAGTTTCATAGCTAGTAGTCTGATATGGCTGATATAGGACAAGGGCAGGGGAGCAGCAGGAGGAAAAGCTTGAGAGAAAAACAGAAACATTTCACAGACAGCTTTGCCCATTATACCAACTTCATTCTTTGGTAATGGCTACCTGGAAGGTCTTTGAGCTCGGAAATAATATACTCATACTTGTAGGTTAGGAAGATTACTTTGGCTACCTAAGGAGGATATTGTAGGATGAGACAGGGCCATAGTTTGGGTGAGAATTGATGAGGTAAATACCTAAAGCAATAGTAGGGGAGGAGACCCTGCATTAGAGGGCTGGAAAGTGACTCCATGAAGGTAACTTGGGAGTTGATTGACTGGAGAGGGAAAAGTGCTTCAATTTAAGTTCAGTTGTTAATATTGTGCATCTACTTCATATAGAGCACTGCAGGAGTAAGTGAAACAGTCCTTGATTTAAAGTGTGTAGGCAGGGTAGTCGGTATTATAGAGATACAGAGAATAAGCTGTATCTGCATACAATAACAAACATGGTCTAGAGTGCTTTTTTTTTTTTTTTTTTTAATCCTCACCTGAGGATATTCCATTTATCTTCCGATAGAGTTGGGGGGTGGCATAGAAACATTGATGTGAGAGAGACACATCGACTGGCTGACCCCCGCATGACCTCAACCAAGGCCTGTGACCGAACCATAAGCAAGTCACGTGCCCTTGACTGGAATCGAACCCTCGACTTTTTGGTCCACGGGCCAACACTCCAACCACTGAGCCAAACTGGCCAAGGCTAGAGTGCTGTTATATCTTTATTTCATAGAAAAGGAAACTGAACCTCATAGTCTTGGGCAAGGTCAGACAGCTAGTATGCTTAGCACTCAGGCACAAATTGTCTTCAAAACATTTCTTAATGAAAATATATTTTAGTCTGGCCAGTGTTGCTCAGTGGTTGAGCATCAGCCCATGCACCAAGAGGTCGCCAGTTTGATTCCCGGCCAGGACACATGCCCAGGTTGTGGGCCTAATCCCTGGTGAGGGGCAGGTGGGAGGTGGCCAATCAATGTTCTCTCTCATCAATGTTCCTATCTCTCTCCCCCTCTAACTTTCTCTCTCTCTAAAATCAATAAAGGAAAAAAAATTAAAAAGAAATTCTATTCTAGACAAAAAATATTTTACTACATTTTTTCAATGTTTCTGAGAGTAAAGTGTATAAATTTTCTTAATATAGTCTAAATTGTAATAAAAAATAATTTAACTATGAACCTAGAAATATTTTGCTATTAAAAAAATAATTTGATATTAACTTTTTGTGTGTTTTTGCAATTTAGTGACTGTAAACTATTGCTCAGTGAAGATCACTCAATAGTAAAAGTTTGTTCCAGTTATGAAGTGGACACCAAGTTACTTTCTTTGATACATGTACCTGTTAAAGAGTCTCAGGATTACTATTCATTGGGTGATATTGTTGCAAATGGACACAGTCTTGATGGGAGAATTATTAATGTGCTTGCAGCCGTGAGGTCGGTAAGTTTAAAACTCAACAAAGCCAAGTTCAATTTGGCAGGGGAGTTCTATAACTTAATTTGTGTTTGGAAAGTAGTAACCAGCTGGAATAAATGTTCCTCTGTATCTTGATCTATAGTCAGTTGAATTAAGAAAATGATATCACTTCTCATTAAAGATTAAATAGCATTTTATCTGTGAATGAGTAGCAACATAAAATTGTATTTAAATGGTAAATGCAGGCCACACTCATAAATGATCTGCTAACTATATGAAAGCCTATTATACTTTGATTAAAGATGCAAATAGAAAGGGTAAATTCATTGACTTGAAGATTTCCATGAAGTTACTTAAAGGGGTATAAGTTGTATAAATCAAGGAATTATTTGCCTGTTCTCAGAACTGTCCTGAGATGGGGGAGAGAGTGAGAATACCCACAGAACTGTAGTAGGGGCCTGGTGACCTACTGCACAGCACCATGTGGTGAAAAGCAGGGAAGGACAACACTCCATGGAGCTCTAGAAGTGTTTCACCATTTGTTGCATCAGAATCTCCCTCTTACTTATCGCCCAAGTTTTGAACTCTGTTGGACAGACTGGAGTCACTTAGCAGGGACTAAGAGGTGGAGCTTAAAATTAAAGTTTCACAAAATAAAGTACACAAAAAACACAAAAGGGCAAGATTAGTTCCTCAAAGTATGGAATGATAGTATATTCAAAAGACCAAAAAAAAAAAAAAAAAAAAAGGGAAATTGACTTAGGTACTTATAGTTAATGTTAAGTAATTGCTAATTGGTTTCTGTATTAATTAACTGACCAATAAGAGAGTCAGCTATACCCGATGGCAGGCCCCTGATGGCAGAGGCGTGTCTGCTTTGTTCATCACTCTATTTCCAGCCTAGCATAGTGCCAGCCATGCAGTGAGCACTCAGTATAATCCAGGATGGAGGACTAAACACCCTACATGACAATCATGAAAAATACCAGTCACTTTCTCAGCAGTTTAGGTTCAATCTTAGTTAAAGTCCGGATATGATCTCTCACTTTTCCTGCAATCCTATATAATGTCATTATATTGCAATGTAGTAAGAATTTTCTAACACTCAGTATGAATATAAGCAAAAACCTGCAATAGCTTTTTCCACACACACCCCCCACCCCACCTCCACCCCATGAGTCTGGTACCCTCTTCCATAGGATTACATTGCTTCTTTTTTCACTGCCTTCCTTCTCCCATTTTACTTCCAGCCCTCCCACATTTCCTTCACATTTTTAGTTAACTTGCTCTCTCTTCCTTCTTACCTCTGCTTAAGGTCTCTTTAACACTCCTTTTTGTACAATTTTCTTGTGTGCTATCATATGGAAAACGCCTCTTTCATACTCTGGCTGTCCTTTCCTCTAACTTTCTTTCTAAATACTATCCTGCTGGTAGTTGTGAGTCTTCCTTCAGCTTCTTCCCATGGAGTTTAGCCCTGCTGATAGATGCAGTGGTGACAGTGGCATAGGGGTAGTCAGCTGATTGTCTGTGCTTGGGTCATTGCGATATGGCTGTCAGAGGTGCCTGCTGTCCCATGTAAAACCCCCTGGGGTAGCATAAGGGCCCCTGAGTTCACCTTCATTTCCACAATCCTCTTACCCACAGTGTGGATTGAATCAGACTGTGTCAAAGCACTTTGCCATACATCCCTTATTTGGTCCTCACCACCTTATCCTTATAAAGGCACAAAGGAGATATTAATATTCATACCTGCACTAGAAAGATGAGGACACCAGGGCTCAGAGAGACTGAGTTCATCTAGTCATATGAACTCTGTGCCAGGCCCCATATGTACTAAGCCATGGAGATACACAGATGTTGAAAATATACTTTCTATCCTCAGTGAGTCCACATAGATTCTACCCGTGAGCTTGTCATGGAGCATTTGTTCTGACATGTTGAAAAGACCCCACAGTCTTAACTTAAAATACATATATCAGTATTTCTCTTCAATCAAGCTGTGTAACTTAACATCAGTTAAATGCACCTAGTTTAGATGTTTTTGTGTATGTATGTATGTATGATGTATGTATTTGTTAATCCTCACCTGAGGATATTTTTCCATTGATTTTTAGACAGAGTAAAAAGGAGGGAGGGGGAGAGAGAGAGAGAGAAACATCAATGATAGAGAGACACATCGACTGGTTGCTTCCCACATGACCCTGATCAGGGCCTGGGATCAAACCTGCAACCCAGGTAGGTATGTGTCCTTGACCGGGAATCAAACTTGTGACCAGAGGCTGACACTTTAATTGCTGAGCCAAACCTGCCAGGGTGAAGATGCTTTTAAATAATCAAATATATATTAGTGATTCTTGCTATTTTGATACTTTTTATTTGCTGTTTAAAGGGTAAACACTGAGTATTTCCATCAGTAAATATTTAGGTACCTCTATAATTATAGGAGAAGAGTAATAATTTTCTTCCATTTCTAAGGTTGGAGAGCCAAAATACTTTACAACTTCAGACAGAAGAAAAGGCCAGAGGTGTGAAGTTAAACTCTATGATGAGATGGAGTCTTCTTTCGCAATGATATGGTAACCTCCCATATCTGTTCCAAAATGTAAAATCCCTGCTATTACCATCAAGACAGAACATTTTTATTTTATTTTAAATGTGTTTTTATTGATTTTTAGAAAGAGGAAGGGAAAGAGAGATAGAAACATTGATGTGAGAAACATCGATTGGCTGCCTCCTGCACACCCCCTACTGGGGATCGAGCCCGAAACCAGAGCATGTGCCCTGACCTGAAATCAAACTAGAGCCTCTCAGTCCATGGAATGATGCTCAATCCACACCAGCTGGGCAGAACATTTTTATTTTATCAAAAAGATGATGGATTTAATTTTAGGAGCGGAGTAATGATAGGAGAGAAATGATGTTTAAAAAATGAACCTCACTCTTATATTTTGTTACCCTTATATTTTGAGTTGTTACAGTTTGTACTGTAAGATTACCTTAAAATGAGATCTTTAGATGACATGGGATTGCTTAGATGGACTCACTGTGACTGGTGTATTACTATGCTCTCTTTTATTAAAAATGGTGATTTATTAGGTCCCATTGATAATGAACATGCCAGACTTCCCATGATTTCTTGGGTAGTACCCTGGAGCCAGGCCATGGAAAGATAATAGAAAAGCAAGCATTGTCATAGGCTGAGTTCTTTGGGGCTCCTGGTGTTTCATATGTGGGGCAGGGCTACATTCTGAAGTACTGCAGGGTATTACATGGCATTGTTTAGTCTCCAGATGCCTTGGTACCAAAGAAGGCACTTAATTTGAAATGAGCCTTCAATCCATCAAGTCCTCTGAGCAGTTTATTTGTTGTGGGGGCCCTCACTTAATAGTCTAAAAGTGACTACTCTTGTAGTTACTCAGTTTTAAGTAGCCAGGAGTGAACTGAATGATGGGAAAGAAAGAACTGATGGAGCAGAAATTGTTAGAGATTAATGGAATTGGAGGAATGATTGATCACGTAGATGTTAAATGCTCTGTGGAATAGAGAGTGTAACCCTGCAAGACGCAGAAGAAACCAACATCTTTTTAAACATTTTTATTTATCTTCAGATAGAGTGGGAGGGAGAGAGGGACAAAGAGAGAGAGAGAGAAACATCCATGTGAGAGATACACATTGACTGGTTGCCACCCACACAACCCCAACCAGTGCCGGGGACAAACTGCAACCGAGGTACATGCCCCTATCAGGAACTGAACCCGAGACTCTGGTTTGCTGGCTGACGCTCTAACTGCTGAGCCAAACTGGCCAGGGCAAAACCAACATCTTTAAATTGTGCCTTTGGGCACATGGGGGATGGTTAACCCCAGCCCTTAAGATACTCTGCCAATTTACTGCCAGTTTTTTCTAATGTATTCAATTTTTATCATTTTTTACAAAATGTACAGTTGGGATAATGAATCCATTCTACTTGCACAGAGCTGGATGCCACGAGAAACAGGTATCATACTACAGTGATTGTGTTCAATATTTGTCATTTTTTAATCTCCTCCATGTAATAATTTAAAATGGCCTTTCCCCCCCAAACAGTAATATTTGCCTCAGACGTAAGAATAAATTTTGACAAATTTCGAGACTGCATGACAGCAACTGTAATCTCAAAAACCATTATTACAACTAATCCAGGTAAAAAGTTATCTGAAATTTTTTATCCTTTTGGAAATGATTATATCATATATTCCAATATTTGTGTATTTATAAATGAAAGCAAAGATTAGAATTCATTTGGATTAAAAATGAAAGATTGTTTTATATGATTTTTTAAAATGTACAATAAGCTATATCTTTGATATCTTTACTAAAGAAATATGAAGAACCAGACTCATTAAAAAAATTTTTTTTCTTTATTGATTTTAGAAAGAGAGGAAGGGAAAGGGAGAGAGAGATAGAAACATCAATGAGAGAGAACATTGATTGACCGCCTCCTGCATGCTCCCCACTGAGGATTTGGCCCACAACCTGGGCATGTGCCATGACTGGGAATTGAACTGGCCACCGCCAGTTGCATGGGTCGACGCTCAACCACTTAGCCACACAGGCCAGACAGCCAGACTCATTTTTAAAGCATCATTCCTTGTGATAATTTTTGAGAGATCAATACTATTGATTGGATAACCTAAATTATTGACTATTTAAAGTAAATTCATTTTCACTACAATTAAATAACTTAGGGCTGGAGCACCGAGAACATATATGTGTTTATTTTTTTAATTTTTATCCTCACCCGAGGACATTTTTGCATTTATCTTCAGATAGAGTGGGAGGGAGAGAGAGAGAGAAACATCGACGTGAAAGGGACACATCGAGTGGCTGCCTCCCACACGACCCAAACATGGCGGAGGACAAACTGCAACCGAGGTATATGCTCTTAGCAGGAACCGAACCCAGGACTCTCCGGTCCACGGGTTGATGCTCTAACCGCTGAGCCAAACCGGCCAGGGCGTATATGTAGTATCATTAGTTTATAACTGTAATAAAGTGTCCATCAGACCCACTGGAGTGGTTGTTGAAATTCTAGCATGAATTCAAGGGAGCAGAACCTGGGGAGATAGAGGATTGGTGCATTTAAGCATCCTCGGAGTGCTTTGTGGTGCAGAGAGAGGTCAGCCCAACACTGAAGAAGAGTGCAGAATTTCCAAGAATGGAATCGTCCTTCACAGTCTCAAGAAGATATAAACATAGTATAGCGTGTCATTTTATTTATTTTTAAATTTTCCTTTATTGATTTTAGAGAGAGAGGAAGGGAGAGGTAGAGAGACATAGAAACATTGATTGGCCACCTCCTGCATGCTCCCTACTGGGGATCAGGCCTACACCATGGGCATGTGCCCTGACTAAGCATTGAACTGATGACCTCTTGGTGCATGGGTCAACACTTAACCACTGAGCCACACCAGCGGGGCTAGGGTGTCATTTTAAACACAAGCTTATTCTACTGGTCAATAACAAAGCATCAATAGTTATTGAGAACTATAAAGTAATTTTATATTTTTGACCAAACCATTATTAGAATTTTTTAAAGTAGAATTACTGTGATATATGATGTAAAATAACAAGACTCTATTTTTTTTTAATCCTCACCTGAGGATATTTCTTCCATTTATCTTTATTTTATTTATTTATTTATTTATTTTTAATTCTCACCCAAGGACATTTTTCCACTTTTTGTTCAGATAGAGTGGGAGGGAGAGAGAGGAAGAGAGAGAGAGAGAGAAACATCGACGTGAAAGGGACACATTGAGTGGTTGCCACCCACACGACAAACCAGGGCCGAAGACAAACTGCAACCAAGATACGCGCCCTTAGTGGGAACCAAACCCGGGTCTCTCTGGACCACAGACCGATGCTCTAACCGCTGACCCAAACTGGCCAGGGCTCCATTTATCTTTAGATAGAGTGGACAAAGTGGGGGAAGAGAGAGAAACATTGACGTATGAGAGAAACATTGATTGGCTGCCTCCTGCACTCCCTTACTGGAGATAGAGCCTGAAACCCAGGCATGTACCCTGACTTGGAATCAAATCGATGATCTCTTGATCCATGGGACGATGCTGAACCAACTGAGCCACACTGACCAGGGCTGTATTCTTTTATGTCTTTACTTTTTACCATTAAAATAATTTTGAGCCCTGGCCGGTTTGGTTCAGCGGTTAGAGTGTCAGCCTACGGACCAAAGAGTCACGGGTTTGATTCCAGCCAAGGGCATGTACCTCGGTTGCAGTTCATCCCCATGAGGGAGGCAACCAATCGATGTGTCTTTCTCACATCAATGTTTCTCTCTCTCTCTCTGTCCTCCCCACGTCCCTTCCACTCTATCTAGAGATAAATGGAAAAAAATATCCTCGGGTGAGGATTAAAACAACAACAATAATAATAATTTTGGGCCCAGCTGGTATGGCTCAGTGGATAGAGTGTCATCCCATGGACTGAGAGAACCTGGTTCAATTCCCAGTCAGGGCATATGCCCAGGTTGTGGGCTTGATCCCCAGTAGGAGGCATGCAGGAGGCAGCCAATAGATGTTTCTCTCTAACATCGATGTTTCTCTCTTTCTCTTCCTTCCTCTCTCCCTAAAAAAAGCAATAAAAACATATTTAAAAAATAAATAATTTTGGGTCACATGAAAATTACAACTAAACTGCAGAACAACCATCATTCAGAACTACCTGAAATTGAGCTGAATGGAAGTCCTGCAACTTGGGAATTAAAGAAACTATATCAAGACTGGTAAGAGGCACCTTGGCTGATTTGGCTCAGTGTTTATAGTGTCCGCTGCAGACCAATGAGTTGTGAGTTTGATTCCGGTCAAGGGCACATACCTTGGTTGTGATTCGTCCTCAGCCCTGGTTGGGGTCATGCAGGAGGCAGCCACTTGATGTGTTCCTTTCATGTAGATGTTTCTCTCTCCCTCTCCCTCTCCCTCTCCCTCTCCCTCTCCCTCTCCCTCTCCCTCTCCCTCTCCCTCTCCCTCTCCCTCTCCCTCTCCCTCTCCCTCTTTCTTTCCCTCTCCATCTCCCTCTCTTTCCTTCCCACTCTATCTGAACAAAAGCGGAAAAATGTCCTCAGGTGAGGATAAAAAAAAAAAAAAAGACTGGTAAGAGGCGCAGAGACGTGGACCAGGCTGGTGCCACACTACATGTGGCAGATAAAAATTGGGAAGGATATCTTGGCTTCAGAGTTTTCCCCTGAAGAGCAAGGGGTTTCAGACCCACATCAGGCTCCCCAGTCCAAGTTTCCAGTGCTGGAAAGAGAAGTCCCTATAACTTCTGGCTCTAAAAACCAGCATGGATTAAAGCTGAGGGAGCTGGCGTCTTCTAGAGTTCCAGGCAGTTCCTCTTAAAGGGCCCACACACAGGGTAACTAGGGTACACTCCCTCTGAGCTCTAGCAACAGCTTGAAAGATACCAGAGACATATGGGGAGGAACCAAATTGTCCAGCATCAGGGCAAGCGCTGAGGAGAGGCAGGCTTTCTCCCAGACAGAAGTGCTGGCAGAGGCCACTCTTCCTGTGATGAGCCCTCCTCCCAGAGCTGGCAGATAGGTGCCATATCTGAGACTCTATCAACCTGGCTCACACTATTTGCCTCATTCTGGTAATTCTCTGAAACTCCGTCCGACCCACTCAACTTAGGTTCTTTCCAGTGGCTTTTCCATATGAATGGCCCGTCTTGGTCATGCCTCAGATTTTTTTCATACAAGCAGCATCTGGCCTCAGCAAGCCCCATACCTCTCACTCAGTGGCCCCAGGCCTGGCACTAGCAGCAGTCAGTCTTGGTTCACAGCTTGGCCTGGCCTGGGTACTTCCAAGCCTAGCACAAGTAGCAGCCATCTTCAGATCACTTTGTAGCTCATGCCAGGTGGCCCTGGGCATAATACAGTGGTAGCTGACCTTGGCCTCCACTTCCTGGGATGCCCCAGAGCTAGCACACCCAGTGGACAGCTTCAGACCATGTCGAAGCACCACTACCTAACCACCTCTGCAAGTGACACACTCAAGGGGCAAACTCCGTGGGCACTAGAGCCCTGCTAAAGTCAGTCCTCCTATGTGGGTTGGACCCCAGCACAGCTGATCCTCCTCAGTGGTTGGATGTTGGTGGTCAGTGGTCACAGCCAGTACCTGCAGCTGATCAGCTGGGGGATAAATCCTTACCATTGACATGCCAACAGCAATCAAGGCTCAAATACAAGAGCAGGGTGTACACAGCCCACATGGGTGGGTGGGCAGCCAGTTTGGGTGAATGGGGAGGCTATGCCATTGGACCCTATAGGACACCTACTAATTAGGCTGCTCTACCAAGCCCAGGAAATGTTGCACCTCTACCTAATACATAGAAACAAACACAGGCTGTCAAAATGAAACAAAGAAATGTCCCAAATGAAAAAATAGAACAAAACTCCAGAAAAAGAACTAAACAAAATGGAGACAAGCAATCTACTAGATGCAGAATTCAAAACACTGGTTATAAGGATGCTCAATGAACTTAGTGAGAACTTCAACAGCATAAAAAAGGACTAGTCAGAAATGGATAAACTAACTGAAATGAATAATTTACAGGGGATCAACAGTGGTGTAGAAGAAGCCAAGAATCTTATAAGGGATTTTTTTTTTTTTTTTTTATCCTCACCCGAGGACATTTTTCCAATTTTTGTACAGATAGAGTGGGAGGGAGAGAGAGAGAGAGAAACATCGATGTGAAAGGGACACATCGAGTGGCTGCCACCCGCACGACCAACCAGAGCCGGGGACAAACTGCAACCGAAGTACATGCCCTTAGCGGGAACCGAACCCGGGTCTCTCCAGACCGCAGGCCGACGCTCTAACCGCTGAGCCAAACCGGCCAGGGCAGAAGCCAAGAATCAAACCAGTGATTTGAAGTATAAGGAAGCAAAAAACACCCAAATAGAACAGCAAAAAAAAAAAAAAAAAAAAGATTCCCAAAAAATGAAGATAGTGTAAGGAGTCTCTAGGACAACTCCAAGCATACCAACATTGACATCATGGGTGTGCTGGAAGGAGAAGAGAGAGCAAGTAATTGAAAACCTATTTGAAAAAATGACAAAAAACTTCCCTAACCTGGTGAAGGAAATACACGCACAAGTCCAGGAAGTGCAGAGAGTCCCAAACAAGATGAACCCAAAGAGGCTTACACTAAGACACATCTTAATTAAAATACCTAAGGTTAAAGATAAAGAGAATCATAAAAGCAGTGAGAGAAAAGCAGTTAGTTACCTACTAGGGAGCTCCCATAAGACTGTCAGCTAATTTCTCAAAAGAAACGCGGGCCAGAAGGGATTGGCAAGAAATATTCAAAATGATGAAAAGCAAGGATTTACAACCAAGATTACTGTACCCAGAAAAGCTATCATTTAGAATTGAAGGACAGATAAAGAGCTTCATAGAAAAGAAAAAAAACGAGAGGAGTTTATCACCACCAAACCAATATTACATGAAATGTTAAAGGGTTTTCAAGGAGGAGGGGGAAGGGGAAAGAGCCCTGGTTGTTTGGCTCAGCAGTTAGAGCATTGGCCTGTGGACTGAGGGTCTTGGGTTCAATTCCAGTCAAGGCACGTACTTGAATTGCAGGTTCCGTCTCTGGCCCTGATCAGGGTCCTGAGGGAGACAATCGATGAGTCTATCTCACATCAATGTCTCTCTCTCCCTCCCTCCCTCTCTCTCTACAAAATGAATGGAAAAATATTTTTGGGTGAGAAGAGAGAAAGAGAGAGAGAGAGAGGGAGAGAGGAAGGGAGGAAGGGAGGAAGGGAGGAAGGAAGGAAGGAAGGAAGGAAGGAAGGAAGGAAGGAAGGAAGGAAGGAAGGAAGGAAGGAGAAGAAAGAGAGAAAGACAAAATATAAATAATAAAATGGCAATAAATACATATCTATCAAGAACTGAATCTAGCCCTAGCCGGTTTGGCTCAGCGGTTAGAGCGTCAGCCTGCGGTCCACAGACACCCGGGTTCGGTTCCCGCTAAGGGCATGTACCTTGGCTGCAGTTTGTCCCCGGCCCTGGTTGGGTCGTGTGGGTGGCGGCCATTCGATGTGTCCCTTTCACATCGATGTTTCTCTCTCTTCCTCTCTCTCCTTCCCGCTCTATCTGAGTAAAAAATGGAAAAATGTCCTCAGGTGAAGATAAAAAAAAAAAAAAAAAAAGAACTGAATCTAAAAAACATAAACAAACAGCAGCTTGGTCATTGTGGCTCAGTGGATTGAGGATCAGCCCATGGACTGAGAGGTCCTGGTGATTCCTGGTCACGGCACAGGCCCAGGTTGTAGGCTTGATCCCTGCTAGGTTGTAGGCCTGATCCCTGGTGGGGGGGCATGCAAGAAGCGGCCAATTAATGTTTCTCTCTCACATCCATGTTTCTATCTCTGTCTCCTTTCCTCTCTCTTTAAAAAAAAAAAAAAAAAGGCAGAACAGAAACAGACTGCATAGATGGCAGAGAATGTTTTGACAGTTGCCAGATAGGAGTGGGTTGGGGGGATGGGTGAAAAAGGTGAAGGGATTAAGAAGTACAAATTGGTTGTTACAAAATAGTCATGGGGATGTAAAGTGCCTTATTGTATAGGGAATATAGTCAGTAATATTTTAATAACTATGGTGTCAAATGGGTACAAGATTCATCAGGATGATCACTTCGTAAGTTATGTAATGTCTAATCACTGGGGTGTACACCTAAAACTAATAATGTATATGAACTGTAATTGAAAATATAAAATGTAAAAAAAAAAACCAATAAATTTAGGCTTATATAGGAATAGAACTTTGTAGCTTAGAATAAATAGGCAATAAATATTTATGACTGAAAAAAACATACATTTTTAGGACAGTAAAGTTCTGTATACTGTCTTTATACCCTAAATAGACATGCAGAAAGATACAGTGAGTTTATGCTTTTGCCTAATTTCACATTTAAACATTATATTTGTTCCAATGCATATAACACAAATTGGTGGTAAAATATTATTTTTTTAAAAGCACCTCCAGAATGGGATTAACAAAAGTCTATTTGTGTACTTCTCTTAGTTATGTACTCTCCCTTACATTCTTTTATTTCATTTCCTTTTGTTATTAAAATGGGCAAAGGTTAAAAAAATAATTTGGGTCATTCACAGTTATTTAAAAAGTGATTAGTTTGAGCCCTGGCCAGTTTGGCTCAACAGTTAGAGCATCGGCCTACGGACCAAAGTCATGGTTTTGATTCCAGTCAAGTGCATGTTGTGGTTTGGTTCCTGGCCCTGGTCAGGGTTGTGCGGGAGGCAGCCAATGGATGTGTCTCTCTCACATCAATGTCCCCCTACCCCTATTCTATCAGAAGATAAATGGGAAAATATTCTCAGGTGAGGATTTAAAAAAAAAAAAGTAATCAGTTTTATTTTTAATTATTATGCATTTTCAATTTAAGAGACACCAGAAGCTAACATCTTATTGAATTTTATAAGAGAAAATAAAGAAACAAATTCTCTGGATGATGTCATTGACAGTTATTTGAAAGAATCCGTAAATTGTAAGTGACCTTTAAATATTATTTGAATTTTTAAAAGGCCAAAATTGGGGCCTATAAAGTTTTGTTTTACATAGTGAAAGATACCATATTCTTATTCTGTAACTGCTATAGTTCCACTTTTAACAGTAGTTTAAAACTCTTAGAGTTTTCTATAACCTTTTGCCAATCTGACGAGAGCTAAAAAATTGAGTTGACTGTCTTTTTCTCATTGATTTTTAAGACTTTTTTTAGATATTCTGGATATGAATCCTATGTCTCTTTATAGATTGCTAGCATATCCCACTGTGTAGGTTGCCTTTTTACTCTTCTAATGGCATCTTCTGATGATCATAAATTCATTTTAATGAAGACTAATTTTTCATTCTTTCCCATTTTTTGTAATTTTTTTATTTTATGTCCATTTATATAATCAGTTTTAATATAACAAATATAATAAGTTTTCTGTTACTTAACTGAAACTTATATATGTTCTTATTTGAACTTTGTACCTTTTCTATTTGGATATAATTATTTGGAGTTCCTAGGATATATAGAGAGAGCTATAATAACTTCTTTTTATTTTTAGTAAATACAATAGTTGATGTCTATACAGTTGAACAATTAAAGGTAAAAGCTCTGAAGAATAAAGGAAAAGCTGTTCCTTTTTATGGCATTCTTTACGCTTACATTTCTACACTGAACATTGATGATGAAACTACAAAAGTAGTTCGAAATAGATGGTAAGCACCCAAACTACTTGTAGCAAATTCATTCTTGTAAGAAATAAAAAAGTTATTGTTAATAAATTTTAAGTCCTATAAAGGTGTAAGCTATTCTTGGATATCACAGTGATTATACACTTGAGAGAAATGTATAAATAAATAACCTATACTGAAGTTTCCATGGCAAACTATTTAGATTCAAAGATTATAATGACCATTTAAAGCAAAATTTAATACGGTGTTTCTGCGGTCCTAAATTTTAAAGACTGGATATAGCCAGAAACGTTTAACTGGAATGACAAACTATTGTTTTATAATATAGTAGAAAATTGTTTTGGTTGCCATGTTCCATAGCAAGTGACAGCATTTTTAAAAATTATTTTCAACTGCATGATGAATGATTTTCAACAACTCATAGGTAAAAATATCTACTTGCATAGAAAAGTAAACCGCAGTAGAGTTTTGGATCTTCTTATCCAAAAAATGGTTGGCAAGAAGTGTCTAATATATTATTGTGAAAATCTCCCTATGGGTTTTTGTAATTGAAATTTTTATAGAGAGAAACCTTGATTGGTTGCCTCCCATACACAACCCAATAGGGGTTCAAACCTGCAATCTGGATTTGTGCCCTGTCTGGGAATTGAACCTGCATTCTTTTGGTGTACAAGACAGTGCTCCAAGCAACTGAGCCACTTGGCCAGGGCTGGATTTTTTTTTTTTTTTTTTTTTTTAAGAGAAAGGAGACAGAGAGAGAGAGAGAGAGAGAGAGAGAGAGAGAGAGAGAGAGATCAAGTTGTTGTTCCAACTTATTTATTATGCATTCATTGGTTGATTCTTTTGTTTGTTTGAACTGTTTTAAAAAATCTTTATTGTTGAATATATTACAGATGTTTCTCATTTTTCCCCCATTGACCCCCTCCTCCCCACTCCCGCTCCCCTTCCACCTTTTTCCACACTATTGTCTCTGCCCATTGGTTATGCATATAAGTTCTTTGGTTTATTTCTTCCCACCCCCCAACCCCTTTCCCTTTGAAGTTTGTCAGTCTAGCAATGAATTTGTACTTCTTAATTCCTTCACCTTTTTCACCCATTCCCTCAAACCCCCCCTCCCATCTGGCAACCAACAAAATGTTCTCTGTATCTATGAGAATATTTCTGTTCTACCTGCTCATTTTGTTTGTAGATTCCATTGATAGATATGTATTCATTGCCATTTTGTTTGTTCATATATTTTATCTTTTTCTTCAAAAAGACCCTTCAACATTTCATATAATAACGGTTTGGTGGTGATGAACTCCTTTAGCTTTTTCTTGTTTGGGAAAGTCTTTATATGGCCATCGATTCTAAATGACAGCTTTGCAGGATAGAGTAATCTTGGTTGTAGGTTGTTGCTTTTCATCACTCTGAATATTTCTTGCCACTCCCTTCTGGCCTGCAAAGTTTCTTTTGAGAAATCAGCTGACAGCCTTATGGGAACTCCCTTGTAGGTAACTAACTGCTTTTCTCTTGCTGCTTTTTTGTTGTTGTTGTTAAAGATGTTTCTCCTTTTTCACCCCATTGACACCCTCCTCCCTATCCCCCCACCCCATCCCCGGCTTTGTTGTCCATGTCCATTGGTTATGCATACATGCATATAAGTTCTGTGGTTTATCTCTTCCCACCCCCCCCACAACCCCCTCTTCTGAGGGTTGTCAGTCTGTACCCTACTTCCGTGTTTCTGGGACGACCCTATTCCTCAGACTGTTATATTCATTATATTCCATATATAATGATATCATGTGGTATTTGTCTTTTTCTGCTTGGTTTGTTTCACATAGGATAATACTTTCCAGGTCCCTCCATGTCGTCTCAAAGGATAAGAGGTCTGTCTTTCTTACACCTGCATAGTACTCCATTGTGTATATGTACCACAGCTTTTTTATCCATTCATCTACTGATGGACACTTGGGCTGTTTCCAGATCTTAGCTATTGTAAATAGTGCTGCTATGAACATGGGGGTACATATATTCTTTCAGATTGGTGTTTCAGGCTTCTTAGGGTATATTCCTAGAAGTGGGATCACTGGGTCAAATGGCAGTTCAATTTTTAATTTTTTGAGGTAACACCATATTGTTTTCCATAGTGGCTGCACCAGTCTGCATTCCCACCAGCTGTGCACTAGAGTCCCCTTTTCTTCACATCCTTACCAACACTTGTTTGAATGATTTGTTGATGGCGGCCATTCTGACAGGTGTGAGATGATACCTCATAGTTGTTTTAATTTGCATCTCTCTAATGATTAGTGATGTTGGCATTTCTTCATGTGTCTCTTGGCCATTTGTATGTTCTGTTTGGAGAGGTGTCTATTCAGCTCCTCTGTCCATTTTTTTATTGGGTTCTTTGTCTTCCTTTTGTTGAGTTGTATGAGTACTCTATATATTTTGGAAATTAACCCCTTATCTGATGTATCATTGGCAATGATGTTCTCCCATACAGTGGGTTGCCTTTCCATTTTGATGGTTTTCTTTTGCTGTGCAGAAGCTTTTGAGTTTGATGTAGTCCCATGTGTTCATTTTTTCCTTTGTTTCTGTTGCCTTAGGTGATGTATCAGTGAAAATTCTGCTGCGTATGATGTCCAGAATTTTGTTGCCTACATTTTCTTCTAGAATTTTTATGGATTCACAGGTCACATTTAAGTCTTTTATCCATTTGGAGTTTATTCTTGTGTATGGTGTAAATTGATGGTTTACTTTCATTTTTTTGTATGTAGCTGTCCAATTTTCCCAACACCATTTATTAAAGAGGCTGTCTTTACTCCACTGTATGCTCTTGCCACCTTTGTCAAATATTAATTGAGCATATTGCCTTGGGTCCATTTCTGGGTTCTCTATTCTGTTCCACTGGTCTATATGCCTGTTCCTGTGCCAGTACCAGGCTGTTTTGATTACAGTGGCTTTGTAGTATAACCTGATATCCGGTATTGTGATCCCACCTATTTTGTCCTTCTTTTTCAAGATTTCTGTGGCTATTCTGGGTCTTTTTTGGTCCTATATGAACTTTTGAAGTATTTGTTCTAGTTCTGTGAAATATGTCGTTGGTATTATGATGGGGATTGCATTGAATCTATAGATTGCTTTGGGTAGTATGGACATTTTAATGATGTTAATTCTTCCAATCCATGAACAAGGTATGTGCTTCCACTTTTTTATATCTTCCTCTATTTGTTTTTTCCAATGTCCTTTACTTCTTTGGTTAAGTTTATTCCTAGGTATCTTAATTTTTTTGCCGCGATGGTAAATGGGATTGTTTTCAATTTCTCTTTCTGTGAGTTCATCATTGGTGCATAAGAATGCCGTCGAGCCCTGGCCAGTTTGGCTCAGCGGTTAGAGCGTCGGCCTGCGGTCCGGAGAGACCCGGGTTCGGTTCCCGCTAAGGGCACGTGCTTCGGTTGCAGTTTGTCCCCGGCCCTGGTTGGTTGTGTGGGTGGCAGCCACTTGATGTGTCCCTTCATGTCGATGTTTCTCTCTCTCTCTCTCCCTTCCTCTCTCTCCCTCCCACTCTATCTGTACAAAAGATGGAAAAATATCCTTGGGTGAGGATAAAACAAACAAACAAACAAAAAAGAATGCCGTCGATTTCTTGACGTTAATTTTGTATCCTGCTACTTTGCAAAATTCATTTATTAAGTCTAGGAGATTTTTGATGGAGTCTTTAGGGTTTTCTACGTATAATACATTTCATCTGCAAATAATGACAGTTTCACTTCCTCTTTTCCAATTTGGATCCCTTTTAATTTTTCTTCATGTCTGATTGCTGTGGCTAAGACTTCCAGTACTATGTTAAATAAGAGTGGCGAAAGTGGACATCCCTGTCTTGTTCCTGTTCTTAAGGCAAATGTTTTTAGTTTCTGCCCATTGAGTATGATGTTGGCTGTAGGTCTTTCATAGATGGCCTTTATTATGTCGAGATATGATCTCTCTATTCCTACATTGCTGAGCGTTTTTATCAGAAATGGATGCTGGATTTTGTCTAATGCTTTTTCAGTGTCTATTGATATGATCATGTGGTTTTTATTCTTCATTTTGTTTATGTGGTGTATTACATTTATTGATTTGTAAAATTTCACCAGCCTTGCAACCCTGGGATAAATCCCACTTGGTCACGGTGAATAATTTTTTGATGTATTGCTGGATTCAATTTGTTAGTATTTTGTTCAGGATTTTGGCGTCTATGTTCATCAGGGATATTGGCCTGTAGTTTTCTTTCTTTGTAATGTCTTTGTCTTGTTTTGGAATTAGAATTATGTTGGCCTCATAAAACGAGTTTGGAAGTCTTCCTTCTTCTTGAATTTTTTGAAATAGTTTGAGGGGAATGGGTGTTAGTTCTTCTTTGAATGTTCAGTAAAACTCCCCCATGAAGCCATCTGGGCCTGGGCTTTTGTTTGCTGGGAGAGTCTTGATTACCTCTTCAATTTCCTTAGTTGTTATTGGTCTGTTCAAGTTTTCTATCTCTTCCTGGTCCAGTTTTGGGAGACTATGTGTTTCTAGAAATTTGTCCATATTGCTTAGATTGTCGAATTTGTTGCCATATAATTGTTCATAGTAGCTATTAACAATCTTTTGTATTTCTGTGGTGTCAGTTGTTACTTCTCCTTTTTCATTTCTGATTTTGTGCATTTGGGTTCTCTCTCTTTGTTTCTTGGTGAGTCTAGCTAAGGATCCCTAAATCTTGTTTATCTTTTCAAAAAACCAGCTCTGTTACATTGATCCTTTGAATTATTTTTTTTTATCTCTATGTTGTTTGTTTCTGCTCTGATCTTTACTATTTCCTTCCTTCTACTTGCTCTGGGGTTTTCTTTTTGTTTGCTTTCTAATTTTTTAAGTTGTGAGGTTAGACAGTCAATTAGAAATTTTTCTTGTTTCTTGAGGTAGGCCTGTAGTGCTATGAACTTCCCCCTCAGAAATGCTTTTGCTGCATCCCATAGATTTTGTGTTGTTGTGTGTTCATTTTCATTGGTTTCCAGAAAGTTTTTAATTTCTTCCTTGATCTCCTCGGTGACCCATTCATTATTTAATAACATGCTATTTAGCCTCCATGTGTTGAAATGTCTTTGCATGTTCTTGTTGCAATTGATTTCTAGTTTCATGCCATTGTGATCTGAGAAGATGCTTGATATGATTGCAATCTTCTTGAACTTGTAGAGATTTAGTTTGTGTCCTATCATGTGGTCTATCTTTGAGAATGTCCCATGTGCACTTGAGAAGAATGTGTATTCTGTAGTTTTGGGGTGTAATTCTCTGTAGATATCTATTAAATTCATTTGGTCTAGTGCTTCATTTAGAGTCTCTGTTTCCTTGCTAATTTTTTGTCTAGAGGATCTATCCAGTGATGTCAGCGGGGTGTTGAAGTCCCCTGCTATGATTGTATTGCTATCGATTTCTCCTTTGAAGTCCTCCACAAGATTTTTAATATATTTTGTTGCTCCTATATTGGGTGCATATATGTTTATCAAGGTTATATCTTCCTGTTGGATGGATCCTTTCAATATTATGTAGTGGCCTTCTTTGTCTCTAGTTATGGTCTTCATTTTGAAATCTATTTTATCAGATATGAGTATTGCTACCCCAGCTTTTTTTTCCTTTCCGTTTGCTTGGAAAATTTTTTTTTCATCCCTTCACTTTCAACCTATGTGAGTCTTTTGTTGTGAGGTGGGTCTCTTGTAAAGAACACATAGATGAGTCATGCTTTCTTATCCAATCAGCTACTCTGTGTCTTTTTATTGGAGCATTCATTCCATTTACATTTAAGGTGATTATTGATATGTACTTATTTATTGCCATTTTTGTTTATTGTGGTTATATTTTTCTTCCTATTTCTCCTGCTAATTACAGCAGTCCTTTTAACATTTCTTGTAGTGCTGGTTTGGTGCTAATGTATTCCCTTAGCCTTTTTTTTTTTGTCTGGGAAGCTCTTTATTTGACCTTCTATTTTGAATGTCAGCCTTGCTGGGTAGAGTAGTCTTGGATTCAGATCCTTGTTTTTCATGACCTTGATTACGACTCATGCCATTCCCTTCTGGCCTGTAGTGTTTCTTGTGAGAAGTCAGCTGAGAGCCTTATGGGGTTCCCTTTGTTGGTAACCTGTTGCCTATCTCTTGCTGCTTTTAAGATTCTCTCTTTGTCTTTAATTTTTGGCATTTTAATTACTGTGTGTCTTGGTGTGGGCCTGTTTGGATTCTTCTTACTTGGGGCTCTCTGTACTTCTTGAACTTAAATACCTTCTTCCGTCACCAAATTAGGGAAGTTTTCTATCACTGTTTCATTGAGTATATTCTCTAACCCTTGCTCATTTTCTTTTTCTTTAGGGACTCCTATGATGCGAATATTATTATGTTTCCAGTTGTCCCACAGTTCTCTTAAGCTGTCTTCCTGTTTTTTAATCGTTTTTTCCTTTTGGTTTTCTGATTGGTTGATTTTTTTCTAACCTGTCTTCTTTTTCACTGATCCAGTTCTCAGCTTCCTCTACTCTGCTTTTTAGACTTTCCAATGTGTTCTTTATTTCTGATATGTCACTCTTGATCTCTTCTTGGTGGTTTTTAATTTCTAATTGGTTTATTTTCAGCATCTCTATGTCCTTACTCATGCTGTTGAGCTTCCTCAAGATCATGGCTCTGAATTCTAGCTCTGTTAACTTGCCTAACTGCTCCACTTTGATATCATCTTTGGTGGAGGTCTCTTGTTCTTTCATTTGGCTTTTGTTTCTGTGTTTCACCATTTTGGCTATCACAGTGGGCTTTGGAGCCTGCCAAATTTTCTCGGTTGGTATTGGTGTTCTGCTGTTTGTGGTTCCCTCTCCTAGGTTTAGATGAGCGATGGAGGACCCACGTTAAACACCGCTGTCAAGTCTTACTATCCTGGTTAGACTTGCTAGCCCAGGAAGGGTACTGTTATCTAGCTTTTTGCCTGGAGGCTAGCAGTCCTGGTTACTTGAAGAGTTTTGGGTTGTTAGTTAATTGAAAAACTCCCTCTGGTGCTCAGTGTAAGGGGATTTCCCTAGGGTGGGGCAGATGCTAGTTGTTGGTGAGCCTCAATTTGCATTTCAATCAATGGTCCACAGGGTGGGGTTGAATCTCCGAGGGAGGGGTTGCTGCCTCTCCCCAGAGCCCTGGGAAGGAGCAATATGACCACCATCCTGTGTGGCTGCAACTCAGCAAAAGCTCTGAGCGCCCTCCAAATCCCGAGTGTCCCCACACAATTCCAGTCCAGTCTGCCCTCCCTCTGTCGGAGCCCAAGGTGAGTGGCTGTGGCTATTTTAGCCTCTGTCCCGGCTCTGCGCTGTGGAGCCGCTTGGAAGTTTAACCCGAGGGCGTTGCTCACAGCTAAGGCCGCTGCCAAGCTGCCAACCATGGGCTCCCAGCCCCCGTCTCGTGCCTTCACAATCCTACCTGGATTGAGTCAGTGTCCCTGGTTATATGGTCCTCGCAGGCTGCTTTTCTGTTGCTTTTTCTCGTCGATTTGTTTGTGTTTTAGTTGTAATTCCTGTTTGGTCCTGGGAGACAGTCTGTGTAGCTTCCATTCACTCTGCCGCCATTTTGGAATGTCCCCTCTCTTGCTGCTTTTAAGATTCTCTCTTTGTCTTGAACCTTTTGCATTTTGATGATGATGTGTCTTGGTGTGGGCCTCTTGAGGTTCATCTTGTTTGGGACTCTCTGTGCTTCCTGGACTTGTATGTCTGTTTCCTTCACCAAGTTAGGAAAGTTTTCTGCCATTATTGTTTCAAACAGGTTTTCGATTTCTTGTTCTCTCTCTTCTCCTTCTGGCACCCCCAAGATGCTAATGTTGGCACGCTTGAAGTTGCCCCGGAGGCTCCTTACACTATCCTCATTTTTTTGGATTCTTTTTTCTTTTTGCTGTTTCTGATTGGGTGTTTTTTGCTTCCATATATTCCAAATCAATGGTTTTCTTCTTGGATTTACATACTCTACTATTGAATCTGTGTAAATTATTCTTTATTTCAGTTAATGCCTCCTTCATTTCTGACTGTGCATCCATCATTTCTGACTGGTCCTTTTTTATACTCTTGAGGCACTCACTAAGTTCACTGAGGTTCTCACTAAGTTCATTGAGCATCCTTATAAGCAGTATCTTGAACTCAGCATCTGTTATGTTGCTTATCCCCATTTTGCTTAGTTCTTTTCTTGGAGTTTTGTTCTGTTCTTTCATTTGGGACCTATTTCTTTGTCTCCTCATTTTGGCTGTCTCCCTGTGTTTGTTTCTGTGTATTACTTAACAAGAGGTATGGGGCTAGCTGAGACCAGATGCTGCTTGTTTGAAAGAATTTAGGAAAACCTGGATCCCAGACAGGCCAATCCTATGGTTAAGCAACTGGCAACAGCTTGGGTGGGCCTGAAAGTTGGGTGGGGTGGGGTGGGGTGGGGTGGGGTGGGGTGGGGTGGGGCGGGGCAGGGCCTCAGGGAATCACCAGGGCGGGCTACCAGTGTGAGCCAGGTTGCTGGAGTCCCAGATATGGCGACTGTCTGCCGCTCCAGAGAAGAGCTCACCAAAGGAACAAAGGCCTCTGACAGCACATTTGTCCCGGAGAAAGCCCCCTCTCCAGCCCTCACTCCAGTGCCAGACAGCTCAGTTCTTCCCTGTATGTCTCTGGTGCCCGTTGAGCTGCCTCCCCTCCAAGCTTAAAGGGAGAGTCCGATAAGTCCGTGCGCGGGCCCTTTAAGGAGCTGCCTGGGGCTCCAGCCATGTCAGCTTCCCTGAGCCTCAGTTCCCACTGGTTTTTCCAGCCAGAAGTTATGAGGATTCTCTTCCTGGCACTGGAACCCTGAGCAGGGCGTCTGGTGTGGGACGCAGACCCCTCAGTCCTCAGGGAGGACCTTCCCAGCCGAAGTGTCCTCCTGATTTTTATCCGCCACACATGGGTGTGGGACCAGCTCGTCGTGCCTCTGCCCCTCCTACCAGTCTCGACGCAGCTTCTTCTTTAATTTTGTAGTTGTAGGCCTTCCATTCAGCTTGATTTCAGGCGGTTTTGAATGATGGTTGTTCTGTAGTTTAGTTGTAACTTTGATGTGGTTGTGGGAGGATACAATACCGCTTTTACCTACGCCGCCATCTTGACCGGAAGTCTCATTGGTTGATTCTTATATGCACCCTGACCACAGATCAAGCCCACAACCTTGGTGTATGGGGATGATGCTCTAACCAACTGAGTTATCCAGCCAGGGTAGTTGACCTATGGATTTATAAAACATATTATGATGTGGTATTAAAGTTGAAAAAACTAATTTGGAGGCTACTGTGTAAGGCAGGTATTTATTTTTTGAAAAATATTTTTCACAAATTTATATAATTTTTGTCTCATTTTTCCTACATCTTTAGTAATTATATGTGAAGAAAGGCATCTAAAATTTACTTTAAAAGTGATCTGTGGCTAGATAAGAAACCACTGTCTTCAGATCACCCCCACTTCTTGAAAAATTTGAAGTAGTTCTTTCCAAATTGGCTAAAACAAGATCTGCTTCAAAAATATGAAATAGGTCCTGGCCAGTTTGGCTCAGCAGTTAGAGCACTGGCCTGAGGACTGAAGGGCCTCAGGTTAGATTCTGGTCAAGGGCAGGTACCTGGGTTGCAGGTTTGATCCTTGCTCTGGTTGGGCTGTGTGGGAAGCAACCAATCAATGTGTCTCTCTCACATCAGTGTTTTTACCTTCCTCCCTCCTTTCCACTCTCTCTAAAAATCAATGAAAAATATCCTCAAGTAAGGATTAACTAAAACAACAAAAATAAAAAGATATAGGATGTAATTACCACTTTAAAGAGGTGAATGTGTCACTGGCAGTACTAACAACACTTAGGATGTGAACCTGCCCACCCCTAGGGTTTCTCTGTAGGTGTACAGAAGACCTAATACAGTACCATCAAGTGAGCATTTGTAGAACCTGGGCTTTCTAGGCATAAGACACATTTCCTGCACTTAGAAAACGGAGCCAGGGAGATAAGATGGACATACCTGTAATAAGGAATAGGATGTGACAGGATATAGTCAGTGCTGAAGTGTAAGTTCTGCAGCTCTTCAGAGAAGGGAAGGGGTGAAGCCTGGGGTACAGGAAAGAAAGGCCCCAGTAGGGAAATGAGCCTGGCAGGACTCAGCACGGGGAAAGTAGGAAGCAGGACAATGAGCTTATCCCAGTTTCAGATGACTCACAAATACTGAAAATGGGATTGAGACACTGTTGTATATAATTTTATAGTTTTGTATACCTGTCTTATATCCTGCACAGTGCTGAGCACTCTGAAATTACTTACTCTGATTTAGACTTTTAAGTGATAATTCTTCTGCTAGAAAGCAGATTTGTCACTTAGGGCCTTCTTATTTTATCATTGTCCTTTGTTTCTTTTCAGTTCAGGCTGTGGTTACATTGTAAATGAAGCATCCAGCATTTGTACAACTTGCAACAAAGATTCTTCGAAGTTTAAATCTGTTTTTCTCAGCTTCGATATGTTAATCGATCTTACTGATCACACAGGTACCCTCCATTCCTGTAGTCTCACAGGAAGTGTTGCTGAGGAGACTTTGGGCTGCATGGTAAATAGCAAAAAGGAAACCATGTTTAGAAATATTTCCAAATTGGATTTTCTTCCTCCAAAATATAGGTTATTTTGGTGAACATTTGATAGAAATTAACTTATTAATAAAGAGGTCTGTGAAAAATTTATCTTGATTTAAATATGATTGCTTTCTTTGATAAACAAATAATTACATATTTTATATTGAAATCATAGCTAATATTATTAGGAATGATGACAGAGGCCCTGGAACATAGTTAAGAACAAACAAGACATTTATATAGTCAAGTAACAATGGCTAAAACAACACAATGAAGATGTCGATCAGTTATGAGGTGGCTCTTCCATAAGGAGGGTTTGGCAATATTTCACACGTTCTGCTGTATAAAGTCAGTCACAAGTGTTCTCCATCTGCCACTATAGGACAGCAGCAGATACTTAGAGATTAGATTGTACACTTGATGATAAGCACTTGTTTTTTATTGTTAAAACCAGCTCCTGAAGTTTACCATTAAACCTCAGTTCCAAGTGATTTCCAGTTTGTCAAGGGCAGTTTTCTGTGCCAAGCCACCTGATTAGCTTCAGAGATTCAATTTAAAGCAGGTCTTGGGCCTTATCTCCTCCATCAAGAGAATTGAGCTGTAATTGCTATGAATAAAATTCCACTTCTAGTGAGCAAAGTGAATTTATCCTTGTTGTCAAGATGAGTTATCTATATGTACTTTGGAAATACTTGTTTGATTTTTTTTTTTAACCAGGTAAATGAGTTTCTTGCAATGACGGATGAACAGAAAACAGCATTGAAGTGGCAATTTCTTTTGGAAAGAAGCAAAATTTATTTAAAAGTTAGTATATTTTACAGTACTATGTTATTCTATATATTCAAACAAAAGGAAATCCTAGAGTGACCTAATAAATTAGGAAATTTGTTGTTTTAATAATGCCCAATTCCCCGATATACAGAAGGATTTGGCTACTGCAGAAACAACGAAAGTAATCAGGTTTTTGTTTTTGTTTTTGCATTTATCTTCAGATAGAGCAGGAGGGAGAGAAGGGGGGAAGAGAGAGAGAGAGAGAAACATCAATGTGAGAGAGACACAGTGACTGGTTGCCACCCACATGACCCCAACCAAGGAAGGGACAAACTGCAACCAAGGTACGTGCCCTAGTGGCAACTGAACCCAGGACTCTCTGGTCCGCGGGCCACTGCTCTAACTGCTGAGCCAAACTAGCCAGGACTAATCAGGTTTTTTTCATATAGTGTAAAGTAGTTACAAATTGCACCAATTAAATAGGTCAACAAAGAAAATATCGAGTAATGTTAGCTCCAAGACTAGGTACCTGGCTTTAGAGTCAAGCTGGGTCTCCCCCATTTCCACAACCCATGTGCAATCTCCTCACTTTAGTGAACAGGATACAAGAGCATATAGTTAAATGCTTAAATGCTTAGATGCTGAGGTGAGACAGACTCAGGTAAGAATCCCAATTCCACCATTCCTCAGCCTGTATGATCCTGGGGAGGTTAATTAACTTCCCTAAGCCTCTAAAATTCTGTGATCCCACAACTCTGATCAGACTCCTGCAGCACTAGCAACACCACAGTATTGGAGGATCATAGAATCTTAATGTTAAAGGTGCCAAAAAGGAAGTGAGACAAACTCCCCTTATTTTGCAAATAAAGAAAATGGGAACAAGAAATGTTGCCAGCTAGCCCCAAGTCACAGGTGAGAGAGGACTACTCTGCCTACAAGATTTCTCTCCTCCCATTGTTCTCAAATGTTTTCTCTGTTACATTCTTAACAGTTTTAAAGCTCTTGTTTGAGTTTTGTCTGTATTACTGTACTAGAACTTAACATTGAGAATAATGTAAAACATATTCATGAGCATGCATTTCATTAGCTGTAGTGATATCTCAGGTCGCGTAGCCTCAAGAAAATTACAGTGCATTCTGGTGAAAAAATGAAAAAAAAAAAAAAAAAAAAAAGGCAAATGACATCTTAGTATTATTAGGAAAATCGCTGTGATCTGATAGATACCCTGAAAGAGTCTTTGAGAATACTGTATCACTCCATCTCAGCCTCATAAGCAGGTTTTTCCATTTTCCAGTGTTTTCCTTCCCTTGTGGCCATAAGTATATCTGAATAGGTTTCAGACATGGAGTCACCATGGTCTCACCAATAGTTCTAGGAACTTGGTGCAAGGATTCTTCACTACTAGGCTGAAGGGGAGAAATTACAGTAATTTCACAGAAATTACAGTAATTACAGATTTACTGTATCTCTTCTACATTAGACATAAACATTGTCTATTAACAGACATAACTACTATCTATTCCCAAATCAGAATATAGTCAGATCCTTGACCAACTTTATTTTTCCTCCAAACAGGAGATGCCTGCCACTTGCTAATGAGTTTAATCAATTTAAATATATGGCAACTTAGTTTTCCAAACTTGACTCAAACATAACAACAAATTGCTCTTAAGTAAAGGGATGTTATACTTTTCAAAGAATATATTAAAAAGATGTTTAAATCAGATTTAACAAAAAATTTAAGCAGATATAAATGATTATATCACAAAATGTGGTAAAGACAAGAATCAAATACAATTTTAATTGTTATAAATTAGTTAAAATAGAACTTTTAAAAATAAGAACTTAAAGAGACTGGGGATAGGGGTGTAGGAGCCCTAATATATAGTGACAGAAAATTATTTGGACTCTGGGTCGTGGGCTCACAGTGCAATATACTGATCTTGTAACAGAGATTCACACCTGAAACCTATATGATCCTATTAACCAATTTTACCCCAATAAATTTAATTTAAAACAATGTTAAAGAACTTATATTGCTCTGCTAATATGATAAAAAGAAAGTATTCTATGTAGAGTGAACAATTTATATATTTATCATATTTCAATTAAAAATAATGACTACTCAAAATGGTTCTCTTGGAGAGATTTCAAAGTGAGGTATTCATTTTAATGTTTCAAAACATATGGTGATATTAGACTTACAATATCCTTGTAACTCTGATATTAGTGTTAAAGAATGTTCCCAATGTTCCCAAAGCCCTGGCCAGTTTGGCTCAGCGGTTAGAGCGTTGGCCTGTGGTCCGGAGAGACCCGGGTTCGGTTCCCGCTAAGGGCACGTACTTCGGTTGCAGTTTGTCCCCGGCCCTGGATGGTCGTGCGGGTGGCAGCCACTCAATGTGTCCCTTCACGTCGATGTTTCTCTCTCTCTCTCTCCCTTCCTCTCTCTCCCTCCCACTCTATCTGTACAAAAAATGGAAAAATATCCTCGGGTGAGGATAAAAAAAAAAAAAAAAAAAAAAAGAATGTTCCCAAAAAGGGTAAAACCATGACTCTCATACAAAAAATAAAATGAACACGTCAAAGATTTTATCTAATTCATTAATTAATAAAGGAACCAATAAGGTGTTTTTTAAAAAATGAGTTCAGAGGAAAATTGGAAGAATAGACACATATGCAGACAATCAGGAATGCTAAAATGAGTTTGCTTATAGATGCAAAACTGACCTCTTCTACAGTACAGAATCAATTGCATCTTCACCCAGACAGAATTAATTTGGATTTTTATGAGCGACATCTGTATCACTATCAGTTTTTATGACCTACAGCCAATGCAATTAAATGTGCAGACCATTGTACACTCAGACAACTTGAAAGGTACTCTAGCCAACACCAGCCATGGAGAAGCATTTCACTGAAAGATGCCAGCTCATCTTTACTGCCCATTTCAAAGTCTTCCACAGTGTTTCCTGACGTTATTACATTTTTTCCTATTAGTCTTTGAAATTAAAATGGCTAGCTAATGTGTACTTCCACTCCATATTAAATAAAATGTTGGTGAAAATGCTCTGTTAATTGTAAAAATTAAGACATCATTATTAATAGACTTCATCATCATATTCCTATTGTCTAACAGATTATGTTACTACTACCATATATTAGGTTAACTTCTCACAACTGATAGTTTAAACACACTTTAAGCCCTATTTTTCTACATGTTAGATTTGAAATCCCAACTTTCCTACCAGAGAGAAATGTCATGAAAAGATGACATGAATTTTTTTTACAAAAGCCAGATCTGTAATTTCTCTACTTAACTCTGCCTGAGACTTGACCTCTTTTCATCTCAGTACTTGAATTGACATGTTAACATCTGTAAGCAAAATTTGCATTTCTCTATTGCATTCTCTGGTCTGGTTATTGTTTTTCAACTTTATATACACAGTGATTTTTAAAACTAATTCTCTCTTTCTTTTCTCCCTAGTTTTTTTTATCAGACAGAGCAAGGGGTGGAATGAAAATTAGTGTGCTCTCATGTAAGCTTGCAGATCCTATTGAGGCAAGTAGGAACTTGTCTGGACAAGGAAAGATTTAAACCAGATATCATTGTAAACTCTGGAAAAGAATATGAGTTTTAACTCCCGTTGATGTGGAAATGAGTTTGAAAATTATGGATAAATTTAATTTTTGTTCAAATGTGGTAAAAATGTTTCTATAAATTGTTATGTTTCCTTCTGGAGTTGGTTTGAGGGTAAGCCTTAAATATCTATATCACCCAGGCTTAATTCTTAGAAGGCCATTTCTATCAGCTTTGCCTTCTCTCTTCCCACGTTGGAAAATGTTTGTATGAATAATAAACAAATTTAATCTTTCCCACAGATTGATTTCTTTTTTTTTTTTTAATCCTCACCTGAGGACATTTTTTCGTTTTTTGTTCAGATAGAGTGGGAGGGAGAGAGAGAAAGAGAGAGAGAAACATTGATGTGAAAGGCGAACATCGAGTGGCTGCCACCTGCACAACCCGACCCAACCAGGGCCGGGACAAACTGCAACCGAGGTACATGCCCTTAGCGGGAACCAAACCCGGGTCTCTCTGGACCGCAGGCCGATGCTCTAACTGCTGAGCCGATGCTCTAACTGCTGAGCCAAACCGGCCAGGGCTGATTTCTTAAGCCCCTTTCCTCTTTGCCTTTTTCTATGAGAAAGATCAGAACCTGTAAAAATGACTTATTAAGCCCAGCTGGTGTGGCTCAATGATTGAGCATCTACCCATGCACCAAGAGATCACCAGTTCGATTCCCAGTACGGGCACATGTCCAGGTTGTGGGCCTGATCCCTGGTTGGGGGCATGCAGGAGGTAGCCAATCGATGTTCTCTCTCATCAATGTTTCTATCGCCTTCTCCCTCTCCCTTCCTCTCTCTCTAAAAAATAAAAAAATCAATAAGGAAAAAAAATTTTAAAAACAATTTACCTAGAGCTTGGCAATGGCTCAGTCTGCTTTCCTAGAGCTGCAAGGGCTAAGACGAGAGGCCAGGTAGGAACAGTAGAGGTCTGTGGGCAATGTTGTGCAACTGCTTTAAAGACTGTAGAGCTCTGGGAATCCCTTGCCTTCTCTGATGATACATTGCAGCTACCCAGTACTTGCGAAGGCTTGCTGACTCAGGGTTGACATTTATGAGTCTAAATCAACTGGGAGGAGACTGACTTCAAAAGTTATATGAGTGATGCTGAGTATCAGAAACTTGGAAGGGTGGGAGGCCTGCTTGGACAGTGGGACAACAACCTCCATTCTACCTCAGCCATCCTTACAGGAGCCCCAAAACACTCTCCTCAGCTCCACACCATTCTGAGTTACTTGCTTCAGGGCACAGACCCACCTACATGGTCCACATTGATCCACATTCTGGGAGGTTTGGCCAACATTTGAGGTCTGTACTTCAGAAGGTTACACTTCACCCACCTTAGGAGTGAAAAAAAAGTATATGAAACTTTTTTTTTTATCCTCGAGAACATTTTTTTTGTATGTATATTCAGATAGAGCGGGAGGGAGAGAGGGAGGAAGAGAGAGAGAAAGGCATCAATGCGAGAGAGACACATCGACTGGTTGCTACTCACACGACCCCAACCGGGGCCGGGGACAAACTACAACTGAGGTATGTGCCCTTAGTGGGAACTGAACCTAGGACTCTCTGGTCTGCAAGCTGACACTCTAACTGCTGAGCCAAACCGGCCAAGGCTGAAACACTTTTATAAAGCTGGTGTTGGGAGATAAACTTATCTTGTCAGTAATGTTTTCTCTGGCTTTTACTATATGCAGCCATGGAGGAGGGATATGAGTTGACTGCTAGTATGTCCAAATTGTGGTAATAAGCAAGGTAATGAAGGATTTGACCTCGTTGTGCAAACAAGTGTGCCCAACTAAGAGCTTTCTTTCTCTTGGGTTGGGGAACAGGTATGTTAAACAAGGTGGATTGAGAGGGTGGTATTCCATTGTATGGATGGACCATATTTTGTTTAGCCATTCATCTGTTAATGGACACTTGGGCTGTTTCTATCTTTTGGCTATTGTGATTAACCATCATAACTGCTATGAACATGCATGAACAAGCCCCCCCCCCCCCACTTTCTTATGTTTTTCCTGACTTTCTGTCATCAATCCATCATTCTGTATTTAAATATACAATATACAAATACAGGTTACACTATAACCTGCTTTTACACTCAATAATTTATAACCAACTTAAAAGAAATTTTGTTTTCTTTATTGATCTTAGAGAGAGAAAGTGAGAGGGAGAAAGAAATAGAAACATTGATGAGAGAGAACATTGGCCGCCTCCTGCATGCCCCACACTGGGGATCAGGCCCACGATTTGGGCATGAGTCCTGACCGGGAATCGAACCGATGACCTCTTAGTGCATGGGTCGACACTCAACCACTGAGCTACACCGGCCGAACTATAACCAACTTTTTCACATCATAATGATTCACATCATTAAACATCCCACATAACTTTAATAACTTTAATCATCTTTATATAAGTATAGGATAGTGAGTACAATCAATCCAATATTATTAGACAGTTAAGATGTCTTCCATTTTTTGCTATTATAAAAAACAACTGTAGCTAAAGTTTTGTCCACATTTTTTTTAAATTTTTTTATTAATTTATTTTTGTTACAGATGTTTCTCCTTTTTCTCCCCAGACACCCTCCTCCCCTTCCTCCCCACCCCATACCTGGCTTTGTTGTCCATGTCCATCAGTTATGCATATATGCATATAAGTTCTGTGGTTCATCTCTTTTCTTTCCCCACTACTCCCTCTTCTGAGGGTTGTCAGTCTGTACCCTACTTCCACATCTCTGGGTCTACCCAATTCCTCAGACTGTTATGTTCATTATATTCCACAAATAAGTGAGATCATGTGATATCTGTCTTTCTCTGCTTGGCTTGTTTCGCTGAGGATAATACTTTCCAGGTCCCTCCCTGTCGTCTCAAAGGTTAAGAGATCTTTCTTTCTTACACCTGTATAGTACTCCGTTGTGTATATGTACCACAACTTTTTTATCCATTTGTGTACTGATGGACACTTGGGCTGTTTCCAGATCTTAGCTATTGTAAATAGTGCTGCTATAAAAACAGGGGTACATATATTCTTTCTGTTTGGTGTTTCAGGCTTCTTAGGGTATATTCCTAGAAGTGGGATCGCTGGATCAAATGGCAATTCAGTTTTTAATTTTTATTTTTATCCTCACTCGAGGACATTTTCCCATTTTTTGTTCAGATAGAGTGGGAAGGAGAGAGAGGAAGAGAGAGAGAGGGGGAAACATTGACGTGAAAGGAACACATCCAGTGGTTGCCATCCGCACAACCCAACCAGGACCGGGGACAAACTGCAACCAAGGTACATGCCCTTAGCAGGAACTGAACCTGGGTCTCTCTGGACTGCAGGCCGACACTCTAACCGCTGAGCCAAAACGCCGAGGGCCAATTTTTAATTTTTTGAGTTAACACCATAGTGTTTTCCATAGTAGCTGCACCAGTCTGCATTCCCACCAGCAGTGTACTAGAATCCCCTTTTCTCCACACCCTTGCCAACACTTGTTGTTTGATGTTTTGTTGATGACGGCCATTGTGACAGGTGTGAGGTGATACCTCATTGTTGTTTTAATTTGCGTCTCTCTGATGATTAGTGATGTTGAGCATTTCTTCATATGTCTCTTGGCCATTTGTATATCCTGTTTGGAGAGGTGTCTATTTAGCTCCTCTGCCCACTTTTTAATTGGGTTCTTTGTCTTCCTTTTGTTGAGTTGTATGAGTACTCTATATATATTGGAAATTAACCCCTTATCTGATATATCATTGGCAAATATGCTCTCCCATACAGTGGATTGCCTTCCCATTTTGATGATTGTATCTTTTGTTGTGCAGAAGCTTTTGAGTTTGATGTAGTCCCATGTGTTCATTTTTTCCTTTGTTTCTGTTGCCTTAGGTGATGTATCAGTGAAAATTCTTCTGTGTATGATGTCCGAAATTTTGTTGCCTACATTTTCTTCTAGGATTTTTACGGATTCATGGGTCACATTTAAGTCTTTTATCCATTTTGAGTTTATTCTTGTGTATGGTGTAAGCTAATTTTTTGCATGTAGCTGTCCAATTTTCCCAACACCATTTATTAAAGAGGATGTCTTTACTCCATTATATGCTCTTTCCTCCTTTGTCAAGTATTAATTGAGCATATTGCCTTGGGTCCATTTCTGGGTTCTCTGTTCTGTTCCACTGGTCTATATGCCTGTTCCTGTGCCAGTACCAGGCTGTTTTGATTACAGTGGCTTTGTAGTATAACCTGACATTCAGTATTGTGATCCCACCTATTTTGTCCTTCTTTTTCAAGATTTCTGTGGCTATTCGGGGTCTTTTTTTGGTTCCATATGAACTTTTGAAGTATTTGTTCTAGTTCTGTGAAATATGTTGTTGGTATTATGATGGGGATTGCATTGAATCTATAGATTGCTTTGGGTAATATGGACATTTTAATGATGTTAATTCTTCCAATCCATGAACAAGGTATGTGCTTCCACTTTTTATATCTTTCTCTATTTCTTTTTTCAATGTCCTGTAGTTTTCTGCAAATAGGTCCTTTATTTCTTTGGTTAAGTTTATTCCTATGTATCTTAATTTTTTTGCCACAATGGTAAATGGGATTGTTTTTTCAGTTTCTCTTTCTGTGACTTCATCATTGGTATATAAGAATGCCATTGATTTCTTGACGTTAATTTTGTATCCTTCTACTTTGCCAGATTCATTTATTAAGTCTAGGAGATTTTTGATGGAATCTGTAGTTTTCTATGTATAATATCATGTAATCTGCAAATGACAGTTTCACTTCTTCTTTTCCAATTTGGATCCCTTTTAATTTTTCTTCATGTCTGATTGCTGTGGCTAAGACTTCCAGTACTATGTTAAATAAGAGTGGCGAAATAAGAGTGGACATCTCTGTCCTGTTCCTGTTCTTAAGGGAAATGCTTTAATTTTTGCCCATTGAGTATGACATTGGCTATAGGTCTTTCATATATGGCCTTTATTATATCAAAATATGATCCCTCTATTCCCACATTGCTGAGTGTTTTTATCAGAAATGGATGCTGGATTTTGTCTAATGCTTTTTCAGCATCTATTGATATGATCATGTGGTTTTTATTCTTCATTTTGTTTATGTGGTGTATCACATTTATTGATTTGCGAATATTGTACCAGCCTTGCATCCCTGGGATAAATCCCACTTGGTCACGGTGAATAATTTTTTTTGATGTATTGCTGGATTCAATTTGCTAGTATTTTGTTCAGGATTTTGGCATCTATGTTCATCAGGGATATTGGCCTGTAGTTTTCTTTCTTTGTAGTGTCTTTGTCTGGTTTTGGAATTAGAATTATGTTGGCCTCATAAAACGAGTTTGGAAGTCTTCCTTCTTCTTGAATTTTTTGAAATACTTTGAGTAGAATGGGTGTTAGTTCTTTTCTGAATGTTCGGTAAAACTCCCCTGTGATGCCATCTGGGCCTGGGCTTTTGTTTGCTGGGAGAGTCTTGATTACCTCTTCAATTTCCTTAGTTGTTATTGGTCTGTTCAAGTTTTCTATCTCTTCCCGGTCCAGTTTTGAGAGACTGTGTGTTTCTAGAAATTTGTCCATTTTGCTTAGATTGTCAAATTTGTTGCCATATAATTGTTCATAGTAGTTGTTAACGATCTTTTGTATTTCTGTGGTGTCAGTTGTTACTTCTCTTTCATTTCTGATTTTGTGCATTTGGGTTCTCTCTCTTTGTTTCTTGGTGAGTCTAGCTAAGGGTCCCTCAATCTTGTTTATCTTTTCAAAAAACCAGCTCTTTGTTACATTGATCCTTTGAATTGTTTTTTTGGTCTCTATGTCATTTATTTCTCACATTCTTTTAAAAAAAATCATTTTATTGGTCCTGGCTGATTGGTTAGAGCGTTGACCTACAGTCCAGAGAGACCCAGGTTCCGTTCCCACTAAGGGCGTGTACCTCGGTTACAGTTTGTCCCCGGCCCTGGTTGGGTTGTGCAGATGGCAGCCACTCGATGTGTCCTTTTCACATCAATGTTTCTCACCCCCCCCCCCCCCACTCTATCTGAACAAAAACTGAAAAAATGTTCTCAGGTGATAAAATTTTAAAAAAATAATAATAATTTTATTGATATTTAGAGAGAGAAGAAGGGAGAGAGAGAGAAACATTAGTCACCTTTCAGTGCACAGGACGATGCCCAACCGAGCCACACCAGCCAGGGCTTGTCCACATTCTTATTTCCTTGGGATAAGTTTCTAGACACTAATAGCCAACCTTATTAAGTGATTTTTATGTGACGGACATTTTAATAAGCCCTTATAGTGTCTGATTTATCCCAGTAGTGCTACTTTGCCCATTTCACTGGTGGGATATGAAGGCCCAGCTAGAGGAGGTAGAATTGGAGGTGGCCATGTGTGTAGGCTCTAACGCAACTGCTGCTCCTAGGATGGTCTACAGCTTTGATCTTTCTTTGCAGTTCCCCTTTTGTAAATACTTATAACAATACCAACTTCTCTTGGCAACTGTGAAGACTAAGTTAGTTGATATATGTAAAGTGCTTAGACTCCTGCACTTAGCACGTGATTGATAATGATCAGTTATTGTAAATGTTGAGGTGTAGCATTTTCATTGGCACTCATATTTGGCTTTTAATATTTTTTTATATGGATTCTATTCTACTTTTATAGTTTGAATTCTTTCTAGTACATTATTACACTTATAATTACTTTACTCTTTCCCTTTAAAATATATGGTATTAGCCCAGCTGGTGTGGCTCAGTGGTTCAGCATCTACCCATGCACCAAGAGGCTGCCGGTTCAATTCTCAGTCACAGCACATACACAGGTTGTGGGCCTGATCCCCAGGGAGGGCATGCAGGAGGCGGCCAATTGATGTTCTCTCTCATCACTCTCTCCCTTCCTCTCTCTCTAAAATCAATACAGAAAAAAAATATATGGTATTAGCATATTTGAATTAATTGTATTGAAAAGAAATATACAACTTATCTGAAACCAAAGATACTACACCAACATTTATACCACAAATGTGCCCAGTAGTCTTGTTTTAAAAAATGGATGTAAGCATATGAAAATACATCAATTTCATTATTTTATGTTTTTTTTTTTTAAATCCTCACCCGAGGACTTTTTTTTTTTTTTTTTTTTTTCATTTATTTTCAGATAGAGCGGGAGGGAGAGAGGAAGGAAGAGAAACATCTACGTGAGAGAGACACATCCAGTGGCTGCCACCCATATGACCTCAACCGGGGCCAGGGACAAACTGCAACCGAGGTACATGCCCTTAGCGGGAACTGAACCTGGGACTCTCTGGTCCACGGGTCAGTGCTCTAACTGCTGAGCAAAACTGGCCAGGGTACTATTTTTTTTTCTTTATTGATTTTTCCTGAGGAAATAAATGCCAAATGATGTGTGTGGAGGATGTTCCTTACATGATTGTTTCTAATAGCAAAACACTTGAAACCTATGTAACTTATAAGAGAATGTTTACTTACATATATGCACCTATCCCTCAGCTTCCATGAAGGTCAGACAATTACTGGGAAAATTATGGGAAAAGGGGGAGCAGATTCTAGCAATGACTTACCCTTGGACTGAAGCTTGACTCCACTCAGACCTCTTTCTTTCTTAGTTTACTCCCTGCCCTTTCTGCCTCCTCGTCACCTCTTTTCTCCTGAAAGCACTCCTTCAATAATTTACCTGAACAAGATTCCCCACCTTAGGTTCTGCATCTGGAAGTATATGACTGCAGACACAGTCAATAAAAGTGATTATGAAGCTGTACATTCACTAATCTGAAAAGATGTTCTTGGTATATTAAGTAAATGTAGAATACTCATTTTTTTAAAAATAAAAGCCCACTGAACATTTTTTAAAAGTCTGGAACAGACGTGAAGCCATATATTCTGTATAGACTAATATATTATGGAATAATTTTAAGTGTGGTAATGGTATTGTGGTTATATAGTAGAATGTCCTTATTTTTAGGAGATGCACGCTGAAAGCATAGAATGTTTCTGCAATTTACTTCCAATTTTCATATATATATATATACACACACACATACACACACACATACATACAGGGTGGGGCAAAAGTAGGTTTACAGTTTATCGATCAAGGGCACATACCTGGGTCTCAGGTTCGATCCCCTGCCCTGGTCGGGACACGTGGGGGAGGCAACCAATTGATGTGTCCTCTCACATCGATGTTTTTCTCTCTCTCCATCCCTCCCATTCCTTTTAAAAATTGGTGGAAAAAATATCCTCTGGTGAGGATTAACACACACACACAAACAAAGAAAAGAATACAATAATTAATAATAAAAGAATGGTCCAGTCAGTGTGGCTCAGTGGTTAAGTGTCGACCCATGCACCAAGAGGTCTCCAGTTCGATTCCTGGTCAGGATACATGGCCAGGTTGTGAGCCCAATCCCCAGTGGGGGGCATGCAGGAGGCAGCCAATCGATGTTCTCTCTCATTGATGTTTCTATCTCTCCCTCTCCCTTCCTCTCTCTCTAAAATCAATAAAGGAAATAAAATAAAATAAAACAAGAATAAACTTGGGTACTCAAGATTGTAAAACTACTTTTGCCTACCCCTGTATGTATATGTGTATACATATGCTCTAGTGAAGGGTATATGGTTTGTTGTATTAAGTCTTTCAACTTTTTAGAAGGTTTACATTTATTCAAAATAAAAAGTTAGGGGGAAAACGTACCTTCTAGATGCTAGGATTACTGTGGTTTAGCAAAATCAGTATTTGTGGGAATTGGTGAGTCTCTAAGATTTTTATTCTTGCAGTCAAGGACTTTGTGTGTACACCTGCGATGCTGTTGTCAGCTGTTTGTAACAAAGATTGTGAACTACTGTGGTGAACATTGACCTCAGGGGCACAGTACACTCTGGGTGCTGGTTTGTGCCACCCAAGGGAGCTATATGTGAACACTGCTTTTGCCTCCTATCTTTAGCTTGCTTTCAAGTCTGTCAGTTTGATAGACTTGTTTTAGCTGAACTCTGTATCTACTAACTGGACCAATACTTTTTCAATATGAGTACACCCTTAATTCAACTCTTCTACTTGTGGGAACCTAGCCAAAGGAAATTACAAGTGTGCTAACTCTACTAGCAAATAATTAGAAACAATCTCCATGGCCAAAAATAAAGGACTGAATTCTGAATCTTATGCAGTCACTGAAAACAGTACTGCAGAAATGTACAGACTAACATGGACAGTCACAATATATGGTGGAAAAACTAGGTTATATTTTGTGTGGTATGAGCAAATGTCAAAAATTACAATTACATCTAGATTTAGAAGAATATACACCAAATGCTTAACTTTGACTCTCTGGGTAGGTGAAATTTTGAGGTTTTTTTGCATTTAAATTTTAAACATTTAAAAAAAGAAACTTGATTAAAAGATAAAAAGATAGCATAACATTTAATAAATTCAATTATGGGAATTCCTCATAGTAAATTATAATTTAAATGTGGGGGTTGCATAATACCTAAACATTGTATCTTTTTATATATCTACTTAAAAGATGCATCCTGCATTGTGGTCAAGACTTCAGGTTCTGGTCTTGGGATATCTGGGTTACATCTTGGCCTGTCACTTACCTGAGTGATTGTAGAACCAAGCTGGCTAACCTCCAAATCTTCATCTTCATGTGGCTAACAGGGATGGTAGTAATATCAACATTACAGCTTTGTTGAGGATTAAATAATACATAAAAAATTCTTGGTACAGTACATAGTAGTACTAAGGCTCAGTGTTAGTTTTTTTTTTTTTTTTAATGTTTTTATTATTTTTTTCAGAGAGAGAGGAAAGGAGAGAGAAACATTGATCAGCTGCCTCCTTCATGCCCCCTACCAGGGATCAAGCTCACAACCCAGGTATATGCCCTGACCGGGAATCGAACTGGGACCTCAGTACTTGGGAGGATGCTCAATCCACTGGCCACACCCTCTGGGCCAGTGTTAGCTATTATTAAATTAGATGTCCAAAGCTTTCAAGAGCCAGAGTCTCCTGTTTACACTAACAGTAGGAGCCTCTGCCTAAGCCTAAAGGACTTCATTAAGCAGTCTGATAGCTGTTGTGCATCTTCCCTAGCCTTTTTTTAGGGAAAGGAGTAGATGAAAGCAAAAGTAGCATTCCTAGGCCGCTCACCTTCCCTGAAGACTCCTTATTTCTGGTCAGGAGGCAGAGATGCTGATAAACTCTGTTAATAAAGCACAGTGCTCACCAGGACAAAGGTCAATGACCAAGGTCTGAAGCCTCTTAATAAGGAAGTATCCCTCCTAGCCACTATTAAGGGAAAGAAGTACACCTTTAAGCCACAGAAAAGCCAGCATATTTATTTGGAAACAGTAATTTCAAAATTATCAAACTCAGAATCTACGAACCAGGGTACAAACGAGTGAGGTCACCATTCATTGTTAACTTATTAAGTAAAATTATAAATGATTAGGTGGAGTAGTGTTTTTCCACATTTCTTAAGAATTACTTGGAGTGCTGGAGATTAATCCTGCTAATTAATACAGTAGGCCTGGTATGGGCCAGTAATTTGGAAATATTGTTTTTACAAATACCTCCAGATAATTACAATGATCAAAGAAATGTGGGAAACACTGATTTGAAACATGCTTTTCAACTTCCTTTGCAGATTTTAATTCTTGAACTACTGATCCCACAATGATTCACTGAAGTCTTACCCAGTCCAGTTTTAGTAAAGGAAAGTAAGTCTGAACATTTCATGCCTCATTGGAGGCATCACAAGTCTGTTTCCTAGATGACAGATGGCACTCTACTTTCCTTTCCATTTCTGACCCAGCTCTTCTAGAGCATGTTTTTCTTGGAGTTCCCGTCTTCCCTGAGTTGAGGCATAGCAAGACAATCAAACCATCTTTAAAAACTGGTTTCTTATTAAAGGACTGTCACTTTTAATAACCTTTGCTTGCTTCAGTCCAGCTCCCTTCTCTTCTGAAGCTTAAGAAGTTTGGCTGCTTTGTGTAGACTCAATATTCTGGCCTTTCCACCTTAAATCTCATACTGACAACCCCGTGTATGCCAGCTTGGATCTCATCGTTTACTTCAACAGGGCCAACTCCCTTTGGCGTCCCGGTCAAGATAACATCTCCTTCTTCCAGGGCCATTATCTTAGAAATGTAGCTGATGATGTAGGGGATGGTAAAGATCATGGAGGACGTCTCACCCTCCTGCCTGAGTTCGCCATTGACCTTGAGCCAGAGCTTCAGGTTATGAGGATCAGGAACCTTTTCTTTGGGCACGAACGCGCTGACGGGGCAGGAGGTTGTGAAGCTCTTTGCCAGAGTCCAGGGCAGCCCCTTCTTCTTGCACTCGTCCTGCACGTCCCTGGCGGTCATATCCAAGCACAGGGCATAGCCGGCCACGTAGTCCATGGCCTGAGCCTCCGGGACTGCATGGCCGCGCTTGCCCATCACTACGCCAAGTTCAAGCTCGTGGTGCAGGTTGCGGCTGTAGGCAGGCATGAGGATGGGCGAGCCCTCGGGGGCATAGGCGGTGGACGGCTTCAGGAAGAGCACGGGCTCGCTAGGTACTGCGCTCTGCATCTCCTTCGCGTGGTCCGCGTAGTTCCTGCCCACGCACACGATATTCTTCCCCCACTCCCAGAAGCGGGAGAGCGGCCTGGAAGCCGCCATGGCTCCAAGCTAGGCAACCCCTAGAGTCACGTGGATTCGGGCCCTGGCCGGTCCCCTGCCGCCTACGGCTACCCCGAGAGGACGAACTATCTCGGAGCGCAATCCCGTCTGCGACCGTCCGCTCTGCTTTATGTTCTGCCGGGTGCACCGGAGTCGCGGCGCTCGACCACCTAGGAACCGTTGTCCAGTGGCAGCCTCTGGGCTCCTTGAGAAGCCAACCTTGTTGGGAAAGAAGTGAGGCTCTAATGTTGTTCTCTGGCTGCAGCCGCTTCCTGGCTTCACACCCACACGGGTTTGGACGCGAGCGTTGATTGGCCGTGAGGCGTAGGGGGGGGGGGGACACGGATTTGGAGGAGAGCGCTAATTGGCCAGAAGGTGGGGTGGGGGCGCGAAGTGGGCACTGATTGGCGTGACATGCCGACGCTGCGTTTGCGGCCCGCCCACACCTCGCACTGCCGCTCGCTCTCCGCCCTGGTCATGGTGCTGAGCCGGCTGCTCTGCCGCCGGAGTCTTACCGCGGTAGGAGCCACCTGCGCCCGCCGCGGCCTGGGTAGGTCGGCCGAGTCCGGCCCGGCTGGGGCAAGGCTGACAGCGGGAGGGGACTGGGGACGGGGACAGTCTGGTCCGAGGTTCCTGGTGGGTGTCAAAGCCGGGCAACGGCAGTTAGGCCAGCTGTGCTCCCGGAGGCGTCCCAGAGGCTCCAGCGGCCCGCAGCCGGGCGTTGGGCGCGGACGCAGTCTGTGGGCCCGCGCTGGTGCGGCGGCAGGGAGTCACCGGGCCGCCGCGGTTGACGCTGTTTTTGTTTTTTTAATCGACATAGGATTTTAATTCTCGTTGACTGAGCCAGGCAGGCCGGTTGGGGTCGAGAAAGGCTGCGCAGCAGTTGGGGCAGATTTTGAGAGGGCTGAAGACAGAGATTGGGGTAACTGGTCAGCTGAGGTTGCTGAAGGATTTGTGCTAGGTAAGGAGACATGTGTTCCCCGGCGCTCGGACCGGCCTCCCTGAGGTCAGCCCCACAGACCTCATATTCCTCGATAATGGGCGGTGCGGGGTTTCCATATTTCCACCCCCCCACCCCCACCCCCACCCCACAATTCCCTTTTTTCTAATGTCCTGGGATGATGTGCCTGCCTGGAGCCCCAGGAAATGCTGTGTATGTATGTTCTCCCCAAAGTAAATCACATCTTTTCATCTGAGCTTTGGCTGTCAAGAAGAACCAGAGGCACGTATTCTAAAGTGATGACAAAGGGGAGAACGAACTCTGGAGCAATGCTTGGGTCCCAGCAAGACAGGGTCCTGTGAGCTGTAGGAGCCTGGCCCTCCATGGTTGTTTCCATCAGTGCCTCTAAAATGAGAGGCAATGGGCACTCTGGGCTCCAAGAGCCTGCTCTTCCATCTATCAGATTAGATTCTGCCCACTTGTTTTGTTGGAATATTTTGGCCTTTATTTTGAAATCTCCTTTTCTTTATTTCCTGATCTCTTATCTGGCTGATTAGCAATAGGTGCAGTAGGTTAACCACAGTCTCTGGGACCTGGTTAGCAGTTAACTAAATGGTGGGGGGGCACTAGGTAGGCAGATGGAACAAGCAGCAAAGCCATCCTTGGCCATTTTCAAATCCCACTGAAAGCAGTCAAGGTTCTGGAGTGGATAATGTATCGTCATTACTAAGGAAAGAGCCTGTTTTTTTCCATTTAGGAAACTAACTCATCAGAGTGTCAGGACTGAATTTTTGTGTCAGGAGTCAGGCAGATAGTGTAAGTGGGACTGTAGGGAATTGCCAGGAGTGTGGCTGCCTCAAAAGACCCCAGATATTTGATGCCATGCAGAAGGACTGGCCCCATTCAAAAGAAGTCAAACAAAATATATATCAGGACTTGGCCCATACCACAGGCAACAGGTTCATGCCCTCTGGTTACACAAAAGATCACAGCTGGGAGTATTTCGCAGGCTGTGGTGGGCTAGGTGATATAATTTTTGGAAAAGGAATAAGGTTTCTGGTGGTGATTGCACCAGATGAATTCTTTCCTTAGAGATAATGACATCTTGTCAGGTTCCCAAGCATCAGTTGTAAATAATGTTTTCTTCACCTGGACAGTGTGGATAATGTATGGGAAATACAAAAACGGGGCCTCCAAGCATGTGTGTACAACCTGTTGACATGGACATTGGGCTGGGGAAGGCAGGAGAGGGGTGGGAGTGGGAAGGAGGGGATCAATGGGGGAAAAAGGGGGACATCGGTAATACTTTCAACAATAAAAAAAAATTCTTGTTTTAGGATAAGGAATTTGAGGGACTCAAGGATTAAGTAGCTTGACTTAGTTACTGTATGGATCTGGAATTTAAATCTAAGCAGACTGGTTCCAGAGTCCATGGTCTTAACTATTACTTTGTACCGTATGTATGTATGTACATATAAAAACAGCCTGGCCTGTTTGGCTCAATGGTTAGAGAGTCGGCCCACAGACCAGAGAGTCCTGGGTTCGGTTCCCGCTAAGGGCGTGTACCTCGGTTGCAGTTTGTCCCTGGCCCTGGTTGGGGTCGGGTGGGTGGCGACCACTCGATGTGTCTCTCTCACGTCGATATTCTCTCTCTCTCTTCCTGCCACTCTATCTAAAGATAAATGCAAAAATGTCCTCGGGTGAAGATAAAAATAAATAAATAAATAATGTTGCCTCTCAGTTTGTGTGCATCCATTATTAAATATTCACAAGAGTAATAGCAACAAAAAAAAAAAAATGGGGCCTCCTTTAGAGGAGGAGGATGGAGTTTTGATTTTATCTTTCTACTCTCCTCCCACCCCACCCCCAACCCCAATACATACACTGCTCTCTATAGTATAGCCCTCAGGCTCAGATAGCACTATGGCTTAGGGGAGATGGAACATCACAAATGTGATCATGTAAACATGTTTGTTCTGCTGTGCATGAGGAGAAGGGCCTGGAAAATACCCAGCTGGTTGTCAAAGTAGAGGGGGGATTGGATATCTGTGTGTGATCATTAGAGCTGCAGTTCAGGCAGTTTCCCTGGCCATGGCAGATAAAGTTGAATCTGCTTTCGATGGCCTCTGGAGACTTGGCCAATCCATCTGTCAGTCAGTTGGTGCTCCCTGCTTTCTGGATCCTTCTGGGAGAGGCCCCATCCCAGCACTTACCGAGAATTTTATGGCTGCTTTCTGTCACCTGTTGTGCAGTTTTAATCCCTTTTAAGCTAAGACTTAAAGTATTATTGGAGCCTCCATGAATTTTTAGATTAAATAATAGGAGTTTCATTGTTGAAAATATTCAGGCACCTGTCTGCTGCCTGGAAGATGCTTTTGCCCTTCAGTCACTCCTGGCCACCTTGGCAGAGTCTTTTGACTCAGTTGCACACCCAAACCTAGAACAGTTGTAGCCAACTCTCCATTTCTTAGGCCCTGGTGGTTTTTGTACGTTATCCAAGTTTCTAGTTCCTGCCATTCGAAGGTGAATATTGTTTTATTTTTTGGCTGGAGGCCAGAGAAGGGCTGTGAGTAACGGCAGGTGACTCAGGCTGTATTAGCTGGAGAGGCAGCAGTGTACTGTGAGTAGGAAACAGCGCAGTTTAGCACCTTCACTCTGGGTTCTTTTCATGGTCTTCTCTGTGTCAGGTGTGAACAACCCGAACTTACAATAGTCATGTCTATCCTTTTAGAACTCTTGAAAAAGAAAATAAGGATCATAAACCTGAAAGAGTTGACTTCCATGAATATGAACATGAATTGTTTTCTATATTTTTTTAATGATGTGGTTAAATGAGGATATTCTCTTCTCTATCAAAGGAACTTAGAAAACCCTGCACAGTGAGCCTCACACTTGGATGTTCACGGCATGTTGTTCTGGGATGTCACATCCCCAGGATGCCCCTATTGCTGCTTGATCGAGGGCTTGTTTTTTGTTTTTGTTTTTAAATTTTTTTCCCTTTATTGATATTAGAGAGAGAAGAAGTGACAGGGAAAGAGAGAGAAACATCGATAAGAGAGAACACCAACTGGCTGCCTCCTGCATGCCCCCTGCTGGGGATCAGGCCCACAACCAGGGCATGTGCCCTGACCAGGAATCGAACCGGAAACCTCTTGGTGCATGGGTCGATGCTCAACCACTGAGCCACACTGGCCAGACTGAGGGCTGGTTTTGAAGTCTATGCCTGATGTGGCTTCACATGGACACTGACCAAAACTGCACTCTGTCTTCAGGTCCAGCCCTGCTGGGAATCCTCCTCTATCACACGGATTTGAGGAAGAGCTTAACTGTGGAACAGGGCGTCATGAAGGTTGAATTACTGCCTGCCCTGACGGATAACTACATGTACCTGATCATCGATGATGACACCAAGGAGGCCGCCATTGTGGACCCAGTACAGCCCCAGAAGGTGGGAGGTGTGTCCCCAGCACCAGTTCTTCATCCTCTGATGGGTTTGATAATTGCAGTGTTCTTGTAACTTGGCTAAAGCTAACTGGAAATTAATCTATTCAGTTTTTTACAAACAATTTAACTAGTGCCCAGCCACTATTATCAGGGCAAAGGACCAATGAAAGGGGTAGGAGTGACCAGAGGCTTTGGTGTTGAAAGATAAGGGCTTATGTCTGTAAAGTCCCTGGTCAGAGAAGCAGGAGCTGTCTACTTTTTTTTTTAATATGTTTTTATTGATTTTTTAGAGAAAGAAAGGGAGAGAGAAATAGAAACATCCATGTGAGAGAGAAACATCAATCTGCTGCCTCTTGCACACCCCCTACTGGGGATCAAGCCTGCAACCTGGGCATGTGCCCTGACTGGGAATCAAACCAGGACCTCTCAGTCCATGGGATGATGCTCAATCCACTGAGCCACACTGGCTAGGTGGCACTGTCTATTCTTACTTGAGGCTTTGTGCCCTTGGCCAGAGGGACTTGGAGAGGTCATGGGGGTAGGGGGGTACTGAGCTGCCAAGTGGATCAAGGGAGAAAAAGGCCACATTCACCCTGCTCTGCTGAAGTTAGGCCAAGTTGGGCAGGGTCAGGACAGGGCTCAGCAATTTCTGGCACATCCTCGGTTCTGCTGGGCACCCCCACCTTGTGGGCTGGTGAGCCAGCACTAGGAGTGTGACAGTAGCCTCTGTCCTGCCTCACATTTGGTTACAGGTTGTAGAAATGGCAAAAAAGCATGGCGTGAAGCTGACTACTCTGCTCACCACCCACCATCATTGGTAAGTGCTCCACTCCAGAAACTGAGCTCCTCCTTCCAGGCCAGCAGAGCTGATTGGGCCTGATGGTTCTGTGCCAGGCACACCCTGAGGGTGGGGCTGGGTGAGGCTCCCAAAGTTGGCAGCCTGGGTCACTTCTGCCCCCACAGCCGTGCAACTGAGGGTCTACCTTCAGTGGGATTCTGAGAAGGCTTTGGGTGTCAGCTTCCGTGCTGCTGCCCGATTCCCTTGGTCTTCCAGGCCATAGCCCCTTGGCCCTGTGACAGGGTCTGGTAACTTGGGGGCTCTGTGGGGAGATGCGTATGCTGTGGATTCTTCTGCCGCCAGAGGACCTCTAGCAGTGTCTTTGAAAGCACTTGGGCTTTGTGATGGGATGTTGGCCTCAATGTAGGGAATAAACTAGACTAGACATTAGTGTTTTTAAAAATCAGCAGCCAGCCCTGAGGTTTGGCTCAGCGGTTAGAGCGTCGGTCCGCAGACCAGAGAGACCCAGGTTCGGTTCCCATTAAAGGCACGTACTTCAGTTGCAGTTTGTCCCCGGCCCTGGTTGGGTCATATGGGTGGCAACCACTCAATGTGTCCCTTCACATCGATGTTTCTCTCTCTCTCCCTCCTGCTCTATCTGAAGATAAATGCAAAAGTGTTCTCTGGTGAGGATAAAACTAAATAAACAAACAAATACATTAATAAAGAAATAAAAATAAAAATCAGCAGCCATATTTGGAGAGGTTGTGTGTGTGTGTGTGTGTGTGTGTGTGTGTGTTTAATATTTAAAGGCTAAATGATGAAAAAGTACCTATGTTTGGGTTTAGGATTAGAGTTGTAGGTCCAAGGCCCTTCATTTGGATTTTTGAAACTTTTGAGGCTCTTTAGAGCTAAAAAAAATATGTTTATTTGGCTCTGATTTTTTTTTTAATTAAAAAAAATTTTTTAATCCTCACCCGAGGATATTTTTCTGTTTATCTTCAGGGAGAGACAAGGAGAGAGACACACACTGCTGTGAGAGGGACACATCAACTGGTTGCCTCCTGCATGACCCCAACCAGGACCGGGGACAAACCACAACCGAGGTACGTGCCCTTGGCTGGAATCAAACCTGGGACTCATTGGTCCATGGGCCGATGCTCTACCCTGAGCTAAACAGGCCAGGGCTGGCTCTGATTTTTAAAAATAACTGCTAGAGGGCAACTAATGCCTTCCAATGAACCTGTCCTTGTAGCGTTACTATAATTTAGCCTTCAGGAGCTCCGCTTCACCAGCCTCTTTCTCCCAGTAATAAAACGAGGCCTTTCACTGGGAGTGTCATATGGATATGGTTTGGCCAAAATTTGTTAAATGGTAGAAATGTCTGGGTTGATGTAACTAAGTCGCTGGGACATCAGGTGCTTATTACTGATGGGACAAGGTTCACAGCCCCATCCTTGGCCTGAGCTACTGATCGCAGCCACTCTTTTGGGAAATCCACCCATGCTGTGCTTTGGGGCTCTTGGGCTTCTATGTGGCTGTAGGAAGCCCCCCTTTTTCCCAGCTTTGCACAGTTTGCTTTTCTCTTCCACAGTAAGTAATCCCCACATCAGATGTTGCTTTTCTGGAGGGTTTTCTCAGCACCTTATGTTTATGCTAGAATATAAACTCTAAACCAGGCCCTAAACTGAACTTTAGGGTGTGGCCTGTGCCCCTCTCCCATTTATCAGTGGTGGTAGTATGCAGGCTGAGCGGCTGGCCCTGTCCAGTGTGTAACAGCCCTCCTTTTATCTCTAGCCCTGCTGTTTCTGGGCCCATCAGAAGAGTCCATGGGTGGATGTGTAGTAGTGAGGAGCAGGTGTTCTTTTGTGACCAGAAAGCCCTGGCCTTGTCCTGGAACGGTTGATCTCCAGGTGTCAGCACACTCCCTGCACTGCCCTGTCTTCAGCCCAGCTGGGCTGATGCTGGTGTAACTGACACACTTACTGAAGTTCAACTGAGACAGAAACAGAAATGCCTGGCATGGGAATGGGGTGCCTGAGGACGTTATTTTGAGTGGAGCCAAATGACAGATAAGAAGCCAGTTTCCTGTGTTAGAAGATGTGTTTCTAATTCTGAGAAACATAACTAGGCAAATAAAAATTCTGTTTGGTCAGGGTTGACAAGCAAGCAAACCTCCATTATAACAGCTGTAGCCCTAGGTCTTTTCAACTTCCAGGGACCATGCTGGCGGGAATGAGAAGCTTGTCAAGTTGGAGCCAGGATTGAAGGTGTATGGGGGTGATGACCGGATCGGGGCCCTGACTCACAAGGTTACACACCTGTCTACACTGGAGGTGAGGAGTGGACCACAAAGGAAAGCGACGTCAGGCCCTAGAATATATTGTGGTGTGGGGGCACGGTGGAAACACTGCCTCATCCACCTGCCTGTCCCCTCTGTTACTCCAGGGACCTAGAGGGGCACATAAGGGCTTGAGCTCTGGAAACAGCCTGACCTGTGGATGGTTGGAGGGCCTCTTGGAACTGCCTGGGTCTGGACAGTCCCCTCTGTCAAGACCATCATAAGCAAATCAGCCTGCAAATGATGACTAGATATAAGAAGAACTATAGGGTACAACTTAGAGCTAATTGGGGAAATTTAAATACAGACTCTACGTGGGATCACATTCTCACGCTGATGCTAAATTTCTTGGATGTGATGATAGTGGGGTTATGCAGGAGGATGTTCTTTCTGTAGTGGATGCAGCTAAAGTATTTAGGGGTAATTTGTCAGGATGTGTGTGACTTGATATGCGTGTGTGTGTGGAGAGCGCACATGCCGCAGATGTGGGAACCATCAGCATTTGGTAACTCAGGTAAAGGTCATATGAATGTTCATCTTTATTTGAATTTTTTTTTTTTTTAATCCTCACCCGAGGACATTTTTCCATTTTTTATTCAGATAGAGCTGGAAGGAGAGAGAGGAAGAGAGAGAAACATCGATGTGAAGGGGACACATCGAGTGGCCACCACCCACACGTCCCAACCAGGGCTGGGGACAAACTGCAGCCAAGGTACATGCCCTTAGCGGGAACCGAACCCGGGTCTCTGTGGACCGCAGGCTGACACTCTAACCGCTGAGCCAAACTGGCCAGGGCATGAATTTTTTTTTTAAATCCTCACCCAAGGATATTTTTCCATTTATCTTCAGATAGAGTGGGAGGGAAAAAGGGAGGAAGGAAGAGAGAGAGACACACACACACACACACATCGACACATCGATTGGTTGCCTCCCACGTGTGGAGACCAAACCACAACTGAGGTACGTGCCCTTGACCAGAATCGAACCTGTGACTCTTTGGTCTGCAGGCCAGTGCTCTAACCACTGAACAAAACCAGCCAGGGCTCAGCATTTTATTTCATTTTATTTATTTTTTTCAGATAATGGTATTTTTATTTTTATTTATTTATTTATTTTAAATCTTTATTGTTGAATGTATTACAGATGTTCCTCATTTTTCCCCCAATGACCCCCTCCTCCCCACTTTTACCCCCTTCCCGCCTTTTCCCACACTTGTCTGTGTCCATTGGTTATGCATATAAGTTCTTTGGTTTGTTTCTTCCCACCCTCCAACCCCTTTCCCTTTGAGGTTTGTCAGTCTAGCAATGAATTTGTACTTCTTAATCCCTTCACCTTTTTCACCCATTCTCCCAACCCCCTCCCATCTGGCAACCAACAACATGTTCTCTGTATCTATGAGAATGTTTCTGTTCTGCCTGTTCATTTTGTTTGTAGATTCCATTGTTGATAGATATGTATTCATTGCCTTTTTGTTTGTTCATATATTTTATCTTTTTCTTCAAAAGACCCTTCATATAATAATAGTTTGGTGGTGATGAACTCCTTTAACTTTTTCTTGTCTGGGAAACTCTTTATATGGCCATTGATTCTAAGTGACAGCTTTGCAGGATAGAGTAATCTTGGTTGTAGGTTCTTGCTTTTCATCACTCTGAATATTTCTTGCCACTCCCTTCTGGCCTGCAAAGTTTCTTTTGAGAAATCAGCTGACAGCTTTATGGGAACTCCCTTGTAGGTAACTAACTGCTTTTCTCTTGCTGCTTTTAAGATTCTCTCTTTGTCTTGAACCTTTTGCATTTTGATGATGGCGTGTCTTGGTGTGGGCCTCTTGGGGTTCATCTTGTTTGGGACTCTCTGTGCTTCCTGGACTTGTATGTCTGTTTCCTTCACCAAGTTAGGAAAGTTTTCTGCCATTATTGTTTCAAACAGGTTTTTGATTTCTTGTTCTCGCTCTTCTCCTTCTGGCACCCCCAAGATGCGAATGTTGGCACGCTTGAAGTTGTCCCGGAGGCTCCTTACACTATCCTCATTTTTTTGGATTCTTTTTTCTTTTTGCTGTTTCTGATTGGGTGTTTTTTGCTTCCTTATATTCCAAATCAATGGATTTACGTACTCTACTATTGAATCTGTGTGAATTATTCTTTATTTCAGTTAATGCCTCCTTCATTTCTGACTGTGCATCCATCATTTCTGACTGGTCCTTTTTTATGCTCTTGAGACCCTCACTGAGTTCATTGAGCATCCTTATAAGCAGTATTTTGAACTCAGCATCTGTTAGGTTGCTTATCTCCATGTCGCTTAGTTCTTTTCTTGGGGTTTTGTTCTGTTCTTTCATTTGGGACCTGTTTCTTTGTCTCCTCATTTTGGCTGCCTCCCTGTGTTTGTTTCTGTGTATTACTTAACGAGCGGTATGGGGCGATCTGAGACCAGATGCTGCTTGTTTGAATGAATTTAGGAAAGCCCGAAGCAGGATCCCAGACAGGCCAATCCTATGGTTAAGCAACTGGCAACAGCTTGGGTGGGTCTGAAAGTTGGGTGGGGCGGGGCAGGGCCTCAGGGAGTCACCAGGGCGGGGCTACCAGTGTGAGCCAGGTTGCTGGAGTCCCAGATATGGCAACTGTCTGCTGCCCCAGGGAAGGGCTCACCAAAGGAACAAAGGCCTCTGACAGCACATTTGTCCCGGAGAAAGCCCCCTCTCCAGCCCTCGCTCCAGTGCCAAACAGCTCAGTTCGTCCCTGTATGTCTCTGGTGCCCGTTGAGCTGCCTCCCCTCCAAGCTTAGAGGGAGAGAGTCCGATAAGTTCGTGCGCGGGCCCTTTAAGAAGCTGCCTGGGGCTCCAGCCGCCTCAGCCTCCCTGAGCCTCAGTTCCCGCTGGTTTTTCCAGCCAGAATTATGGGGATTCTCTTCCTGGCACTGGGACCCTGAGTGGGGCATCTGGTATGGGACGGGGACCCCTCAGTCCTCAGTCCTTCCCAGCCGAGGTGTCCTCCTGATTTTTATCCGCCACACGTGGGTGTGGGACCAGCCCCTCCTACCAGTCTGGATGTGGCTGCTGCTTTAATTCCATAGTTGTAGGCCTTCCATTGAGCTTGATTTCAGGCAGTTTTGAATGATGGTTCTGTAGTTGTAACTTTGATGTGGTGGTGGAAGGACGCGATACCGCGTTTACCTACCCGCCATCTTGACCGGAAGTCCCTATTTTTATTTCTTTTTTATTAATTTTTTGTTACATATGTTTCTCCTTTTCCCCCCCTAGATCCCCTCCTCCCCATCCTGTCCCTCCCACCCCCCTATCATTGTTGTCTGTGTCTGTTGGTTATGCATACATGCATATCAGTATCCTACTTTTGAAGGAGAAAACAAAATAAGGCCCTTTAGTTTTGCCTCTCAGCAAATACCAGGTTCTTGGGTGGTCCCTGCCCCTGGAGCCACACTCGAGAACTGAGTCTCATGCTCATCAGCAAGACCCACATCTTGCTGTGTGGTGGGTGTGGGGTCTCAGGCAAGACCTGTGGGACCAGGAGTCCATGTGCTTGTGAGCCCGAGGAGCACATGCCAACATGTGCTTTGTTTCAGGTGGGGTCTCTGAATGTCAAGTGCCTGTCGACACCGTGTCACACTTCTGGACACATCTGCTACTTTGTGAGCAAGCCTGGCAGTTCTGAGCCCCCTGCGGTGTTTACAGGTGAGGTCTCAGGTGTGTGTGCTGGTGGCTGGTGTTCTTTGCAAAGACCCTCTTGGCTTAGGGGTGGAGAAGAAGAGCATTTCTTGCCTGAAACTACACAGGGCTGAGTGAGGAGGACCACAGCCCTCAGGGCAGAGCCTGGGGCTCATCTTCAAACACACTGGGGCACGGGCAGGCGGAGTGGATATGCAAGGAGTGGCGCCTCCTGGTGGGGCTGGTCTTGTGCTTCCCTCTGACCACTGTCTGGTGCCCTGGACCAGCCTTTCCTTGAGAGACTCTACCTGGTGGAGTCTGATCCACCACTTCCTCCAGCAGCTGCCAGGTGGGCAAGGCAGTGAGCCTCAGACCCAACTCATGTGGGCCTTAACTGATGCCCTTCTGAGTGCTCACACTGCCCATCCCTCTGTGGGCTGGAGCAGAGTTGGGTTTGGCAAAGCCAGTAGCCAACCCCTGGTCAGGGTCTCCTACACAAAGCAGCCCTGAGAGTGGACTACAAGCTCGGATGGTGGTGGACAAGTTCAGGAAGTGGCTACACTCTGTGGTGGCCGTGACCCTGAGTGAGGTTTCTGGAGCACGGCCCAGCACTGGACTGTGTGAGCAGCACTCAGTCAGGCAAGCAGACCCATGAAGCAGAACGGCCCTGTGACAGCCCGGCGGTCAGGGTGGCATGCGCCATTGGCCACGGCCGAGGGGAATGGTTGAGAGTGCCCATGAAGAGCAGGCTTGTTGTTCCCGAGGAGCCCTACTGCCACCCGACTTTGTAGTGAGTGTAGCAGTTTTTATATCTTCCAGAAATTTAAGTTACAATCATGATATTGTAACTGCAGTGAGTTTGTTTAAAAACATGATGGCTGAATGCAGTGTGGGCTCCTGGATGGCTCCTGCCATGGAAGAAGGGTGTTGATGGGAAATGTACACTGAGTCTGGGGTGGAGTGTTTAGTTAATAGCAATGTAGGGATGCAGGCTTGTAGTTTTGACAAATACACCAGGTGACATAGGACACAGAAGGAAAGGAAATGCCAACCGAGTGGGGGATGTGTAAGGGGCCCCTGGAAAGAGGATCTCTGTATACAAATCCAAAATTATTCCCAGGTATAAGTTTTTCAAAAACATGTACAGCTGTTGTCAGTGTCTTCACTGCAGTGATGGAGGTGTGGGGCTGGGAGTCAAGTTTCAGGTCCCTGGGCACATGGTGGCAGCCCCTGGCCTCACGATGGGCTGAATCTGACTGTGGCGTGGACACTGTGCCATGTACACTGCCCTGAAGTGGTTTCGCCTGTGTGTGTATGGTGGGAGCAGAGTGTCCCCCGCTGAGTGCTGTAGGCCTGAACTGAGAGGAGCGTGCCCGAGGCCTGGCCTGGCAAACCCTCAGTACGTCAGACTCCTGTTTCTACTGGACATCGGTCTGCCCATCTGTCAGGGTTGTGAGGGCCTGGGGAGTGGGTGGGCCCTTGGGGACTGTGCTGTTGGAAGCTGAGCCCCACTTTGGAAGGTGTGGAGGGCTGACTGCTGCAAGCACAGGCCTGAACTGCGTCGTGCACGTGTTATTACTGTAGTCTGTGTGACAGCTCTGTCCTTTTGGTGACTTTAATAATAAAAATGAAAAATTGTGCAGTGTCCTCAATGGGAAAGCTAAGGTGTCTGTATAAGGACTAATGGTGTGGGATATAGGATGGTCCAGCAGGGCCCCAGCTGGCCTGTGTGTGCAGCCGAGGAATCTGCAGCATCCAAAGGTGGGATTATTGGTGGCCCCAGGCCTCGAGCCTAGGTCTGAGTGACCCAGGGCCACACTCCCTTTCCCTAAACCTAGGATGTAAGTGGAGGAGGTGACAGCCCATAGAAGGGTGTGGCTTTGGCCCTGGGATGTGGTGGGCGGGACTGGCCACTAACAGGCCAGGGAAGTGGCTTGGCAGGTGCTGATGGAAGAGGAATGTTGCTCGACGTCATGGGGTCACAGGCCCTCCTCACCACAGGGGCCTGGAGAACAAATGTCTGTGAGTTTCCACTTGGCATGGAGCCAGTTCTCAGGGAGGAGACTCGGAGGGAGGCAGTAGTGCATAGAGACCTGGTGGGCGTCAGGACTGGGGCTAAAGGGTGGAGTCAGCAAGGGGTGATCTGCAGGCAGCAGGTCTGAATCTTGAGGATACTTGTGGGCTATGGTCCCTTGTGAGGGCCTCTCAGAGGGCCCAGGTGGGGCCAATGAGATCATGGAGGGTGTTATAGGACAGTCCTGGCTGCCTGAGATAAGGGGAGATGCAGGGAGGCCAGACCTGGGAGCGGGGTTACTGGGTGGGTGGGGACAAGGACTGGGTAGGTGGGTCTCGGCACTACAGCTGATAGGACCGGGCAGTGAAGGAAGGAGTCAGCATGACCCTAAGGTTTGGGTTTGAGCAGCTATTTGGGAGCTGGTGGTATCAGTGAGAAAGACGAGTGAAAAGTTTTGGGGTGGGTGGAAACCAAGAGCTGTGGGTTGTCTTTGGGCCCTGTTGGATATCTAGGTGGACGAGATGTCTGAGGCTGGGCCCCAGTCAGCCCAGGGGACAAAGTGGAGCCTCGGCCCATGGATAGCAGGTGGTCAGCATTGTCCGGTAGTGGATCATCAGCCTCTTGACGTGGTGTGTCCTACTGGCAGCCTTACTGCTCCATGGCTGTCCTCTTTCAGGTGACACCTTGTTTGTGGCTGGCTGCGGGAAGTTCTATGAAGGGACCGCGGACGAGATGTATAAAGCCCTGATCGAGGTCCTGGGCCGGCTCCCTCCAGACACAGTAGGCGGAGCCCCTGTCAAGTTCCCTGGCTGGGGGTGTGAGGACATGACCTGCTCTCTCACTCTGTTCTCTTACTTTCTGTCCCATGCCAAACCCCTCCCACCCCCTGTGGCTACCCTCTCTGTGGGAAAGAGTGGTAGGGCGGGGCATTTTTCTCTAGAACTGTGGGTTTTCTCTTAATATACTTTTTTTAGAGAGGAAGGTAGAGGGAGAGAGAGATAAAAACATCCATGAGCGAGAACATTGATTGACCGCCTCCTGCATGTCCCTCATTGGGGATCAGGCCCACAACCTGGGCATGTGCCCTGACTGGGAATCGAACCTGCGACCTCTTGGTGCAAGCTTGAGGGGGGATTAATGAGTCTCTTCAGAGCTGATGGGTTTGGCTTTTTCCTCAGAGAGTATACTGTGGCCATGAATATACCATCAACAACCTCAAGTTTGCTCGCCACGTGGAGCCCAGCAACACCGCCATTCAGGAGAAACTGGCCTGGGCCAAGGTGAGTGGGATAGGCTGTGGGCACGTCCTGTGAGGGGCCTGGGTGCTGGAACTCAAGGGATCATCTCCAGAGTGGGCAGCAAGTGCTCCTCAGGGCCACGAACAAGCCAGGGTTTTAACCCACCCAACTGTGTGCAGGAACCAGGTGGCTTGTCAGATCCTGTCTGACTCAGTGGGTCTGGGCCGGGTCTGGGAGGCTGCATTTCCAGCAAGTGTCCCAGTGGGCCAGATTGCCAGATCCCTGCCCACTTCCCATGGCCTGGGCAGCAGGTGGGACTGTGTGACAGCAGTTTCGCTCTGGAGATTGTTTGTCTGAAAGGCATTTATTTCAACAATAGCCTCAAACTTGCTCCTTGGCTCAGCCCAGGGTTTGGTTTATTGTCCTGGAAGCATCTTCAGGGCAGGGGGGCGGGGGCGGGGTTGGAAACACAGCTACAGTCGCCCTGTGTAGGCAGAGAGGTTCTCCTGGACTCCAGGAGTCTGTCTTCCCACAGAGTAAACCTACCTCACACAGTTTTTTGTGGGTTTTTTTTGTATATGCCCCTAGCGGGAACCGAACCTGGGACTCTTTGGTCCATAGGCCGACATTCCAGCCGCTGAGCCAAACCCGCCAGGGCTCACACAGTTTTTGTTTGTTTGTTTGTTTTTATCCTCACCCGAGGACATTTTTCCATTTTTTTGGTTCAGATAGAGTGGGAGGGAGAGAGAGAGAAACATCGACGTGAAAGGGACACATCGAGTGGCTGCCACCCACATGACCAACCAGGGCCAGGGACAAACTGCAACCGAGGTACATGCCCCCAGTGGAAACCGAACCCGGGTCTCTCTGGACCGCAGGCTGACGCTCTAACCGCTGAGCCAAACCGGCCAGGGCTGTTTGTTTTTTAATATATCACCTGGTTTTGTTGAGCATCTTTATCAGTTTGGGGGGGGGGGGTTATAATACGTGTAAAAATTCAAATACTACCTTAATCAGCTGGTAAATATCATTTTTTTACTCTGCACATTTATGAATACTTAATATATATTCCATACACACTGCTTTGTGCCTTTCTTTTCACTTAATACTGGGTCTCAGTGCTCTTTCCATAGCAATGAGTACATATTGAACTAATTCTTTTCATGGTTACCAGCTTGTTTTTTCAATCCTTACCCGAAGATATTTTTTCATTTATTTTCAGAGTGGGAGCGAGAGAAAGAAAGAGAGAAAGATTGATGCTAAAGAGACACATTGATTGATTGCCTCCCGATGACCCTGACCAGGGTTGGTGTCGAACTGAAACTGAGTTACGTGCCCTTGACCGGAGTCAAGCCCTTGCCTCATTGGTCCGCGGGCCAATGCTCTAACCACTTAGCAAACCAGCCAGAGCAGTTATTAGCTTTTTTTTTTTACCATCCTCACCGGAGGACATTTTTCCATTCTTTGTTCAGATAGAGCAGGAGGGAGAGAGAGGAAGAGAGAGAGAGAAACAACGTGAAAGGGACACATCGAGTGGTCGCCACCTGCATGCCCCAGCCAGGGCCGGGAACAAACTGCAACCAAGGTACATGCCCTTAGGGGGAACCGTACCCGGGTCTCTCCAGACCACAGGCCAATGCTCTAAGCACTGAGCCAAACCAGCTAGGGCAATTACTAGCTTTTTTAAAATTACATTTTAGTAAACATAACTTACATACAATGAAAAGTACCCAAATGAGCATTTTACCTTTGGATAAATTTTGACCATGTATGCACCTGTGTAACCCCCAACACAATCACAATACACAACATTTACATGATCCCTAAAGGTTCCCTTGCTTCTTCCTATTCAGTACGCCCAACTACTGATCTGCTTTGTGCCACTATGGATTACTCTTTCCTAGACTTTCATATAACGTAACTGTGATGTGTCTGGCTCTTTTCCTCAGCATAATGGTTTTGAGATTCATTCATGTTTTATTTCTGAGTAATATCTTGTGTGGATATACTACAGTTTTACCCACTCGTCTGTGGATGGACACGTGGGTTATTTCCAGTTTTTCATTATTATAAATAAAGTGCTATGAACATTTGTGTGCAAGTCTTTGTGTGGATGCATGTTTTCACTGCTTGTGGGAACATACCCAGGAGTAAAATTGCTGGGTTGTATGGTAAGTGTATTTCACTTTTAAGAAACTACCTAACTGTTTTCCAGTTGGTTTTACCGTTTTGCATTCCCACTAACAATGCATATAAATTCCAGTTGCTCCATATGCTCACCAACACTTGGTATTGTTAATCTTTAAATTTTAGCCATTTTAATAGATGTATTGTGGTATCTCCTTGTGGTTGAAAATTTACATTTCTCTGATGGCTAATGAAATTGAGTGTCTTTTCATGTGCTTATTGGTCTTTTATGTCTTTTTTGTGTGAAGTGTATGTTCAAATCTTTTATCCATTTAAAAAATTGAGGTGTCTTCTTACTGAGTTGTAAGAATTTCTTATATACTCTGGAAACAAATCTTTGTCAGATATAGAGCTCAGATTTTTTCCCCAGTTTGTGGCTTGGCTTTCCCATTTTCTTAACAGTATCTTTCAAAGAATAAAAGTTTCCCCGTTTGGCCCTTGCCAGTTTTGCTCAGTGGTTAGTGTGTCAGCCCATAGACCAAAGGGTCTCAGGTTCGATTCTGGTCAAGGGCACATACCTGGGTTTCAAGTTTGATCCCTGGCCCTAGTCAGGGTTGTGCAGGAGGCAACTGAAAAAGCAACCAATCCATGTGTCTCTCGCATCGATGTTTCTCTCCCTCCCTCCCTCCCTCCCACTCTCTCTAAAACTCAATGGAAAAATATCCTTGGGTGAGGATCAACAACAACAACAAAAAAAGTTTACACATTTGGTGAAGCTCAGTTTATTAATTTTTTTATCCTTTTTGTGTCCTATCTAAAAATTTTTTTTTTAATTTTAAAATATATTTTATTTTTGTGTACAATTCTCTACAGTATTTATGGGAATAACATTTACCTACCAATAACTCTACATAAGTCCTCTCCTTCCGTGAACAACAAAATGTCAGCACTGACGTATAATTATCTTTTTTCAATTTTTCTGAAAGGTGATTATTTTTTTCTTTGTCTTCAGGAAACGGAACTGATTTTCTCATAAGAAAGCTCATTTCAGTATCATAAAACATGAATTGTTTGAAAATACTTTTTTCAGGTTTATATTGACTATCACCTACTATTATCAATATTATTTGCATATTGTGTATTTTGGGTTTGGAATAATGAATAAATAAGTAGTTCAGAATTTTGTAGGCTGTTTTGAATATTTCTACTTTTTTTTTTTTTTTGGTTACTAAAAAATCTTTGTATACCTCTACATCACAAAGACTTTCTCTCATGCTTCTCCTAGAAGTTCTATAGTCTTAGCTTTTGTGTTCATATAAATTTATCTTTACGTCAGTGATCCATTTCGAGTTAATGTTTGTTTATGGTGTAAGGTAAGGGTGGAAATGCATTTTTTTTTTGCATGTTGACATTTAGTTGCTCAGCACCATTTGTTGCAAAGACTGTCCTTTCCTCAGTGGATTACCTTGGCATCTTTGCTGAATAAAATGGACTCTGTGGGGATCTACTTCTGGACTCTGTTCTGTTCCTTTGATCTGTATGGCTTCTCCTGGTATCAATAACACTGTCTTGATTACTACAGATTATGGTAAGTCTGGGAATCAGATAATATAAGTCCTCTAACTTTATTCTTTTTTAAAACAGGTTTTGGCTCTTCTAAGCCTTTTGCATTTTTGTGTAAAATTTAGGATCATCTTGTAATTACTACCAAAAAGTCAGCTTGGCTTTTGATTGGGACTGTGTTCTAACAAAAGATTCGGAAAGAATTGATATCTTAATAATACTGAGTCTTTCCATGAACATGATACAGCTTTTCATTTATTGAGGTTCTTTAGTTTTTCTCAGCAATATTTTATAATCTTGCACATGTTGTTTAATGTATCCCTAAGTATTTTATGTTTTTGGATTTTATTGTTAATGATTATTTGTTGATAGTCTTTAGAAATTCAATTGATTTTTGTATTTGGACCTTATATCCTTGAGACTTTGCTAAATTCACTTATTCCAGCATCTTTTCTGTAGACAGTCATGTCATCAACTAATAGAGACAGTTTTATTTCTTCCTTCCCAATCTATGTGCCTATTATTATTATCATCATCATTGCTGTATTGCACAAATGGTGAGAGTGGACATATTTGGTTTGTTTCTAGTCTTAAGGACAAAGCATTTAGTATTTCACCATTAAGTATGAAATTAGCTATGGGTTTTTTTTTATAAATCCTCTTTATCAGGCTGATGAAGTTTTCTGAGAGTTTCTACCATGAGTTGGTGTTGAAGTTTGTCACATGTTTTTTCATCATTTATTATATAATTTTTTTTTTTTTTTTACTCTGTTAATATGGTGGAGTACATATATTGGTTTCAAATGTAAAACCAATCTTGCTTTCTGGATAAACCTTATTCATAGTCTGTTATTCTTTTCATGTTACTAAAACCTGTTTTTTCTGTCTGTGTTCATAAGAGATATCAGTCTGTAGTTTTATTTTCTTGCATTGTCTTTTTCTGGTCTTAATATCAGGATAATGCTGGCCTCATAAAATGAGAGAGTGTTTCCTCCTCCTAGCTTCTGGGTTTTCTGTGATTATTATTATTTTTTTTTTCTTTAATGTTTGTTAGAACTCACCAGTGAAGCCATGTGGATATTGAATTCTTGTGGAGATTTTTTGTTATGAATTAATTTCTTTGTGTAGTGTTATTAGATTTTTATATCTTTTTGAGTTAGTTTTGTTAGCAACTTGTATCTTTCAAGGAATTTGTCAATTTCAACAAGGTTTTCAAACTTATTGACAGAGTTTTTACAGTTTGTTCCCTTTTTAGTATTAACTTTATTGAGGTTTAGTTAACATGTAATAAACTGCATCAGTTTAAAGTGAAGAACTGAGTGAATTTTGACTGATGTATATACCAGTGAAACATCTGCCACTACAGTTAAGACACAGACAGAGCATCTTCATAACCCACAAGCCTCCCTCATGCCTCGTTCACTGCGCTGGCTGCAGAGAACGGCCACTAGAGCTTAGTTTGCATGTTCTAGTATTTTATACAAATGGAATTTTACAATATGTACTGTTTTCTTTTTTTTCTTCCACTCTGCAGAATGATTTTGAGATTCATTCATGTTGCTGCATGTATCTCTAGTTCATTCCTTTTTATTTGCTAAATAGTATTCCATTGTTTGGATAGCCCACATTTTGTTTATCCATTCATCTCTCAGTAGACATTTGTGTTGTTTCTAGTAACTGGCTGTTGTAAATAAAGCTGCTGTGAACATTTGTGTACAAATCTTTGTGTGACATATGTCTTAACTTCTCTTGAGTAAATACCTAGGAGTAGAATGGTTGGGTTATATTAGGTATACATTTGACAAACTAAAGAAATTGCCAAACTATTTTCCTAAGTGTTTGTACAGTTGTTCCACATCCTCACTAACACTTGGTATTGTCAGTCTTTTTAAATTTTAATAATTTTAATGAGTATGTAGTGGTGTTTCACAGTGGTTTTAAGTTTAATTTACCTAGTGTCCAGTAATGTCGAGCATCATTTTATACACTTACTGGCCATTCTGTGAAGTGTTTGTTCAACTCCTTTTGCCATTTAAAACATTGGAGTATCTTCTTCTTCTTGAATATAAGAGGATTTTTTAAAAGTATGTTCTGGATACAAGTTCTTTGTCAGATACATGTATAGTGAATAGCTTCTCTCATTCTGTTGCCTTCTATTTTCTCAACAATGTCTTTTGAAGAGCATTTTACATGATGAGATTCAGTATATTAATTTTCTTTTATGGTTCATACTTTGTCTCCTAAGAAATCTTTGCTTTTCCCAAGGTCAAAAATTTTCTCCTATGTTTTCTTTTGGAAGTTTTAAAATTTTAGCTTTTATTTTTAGATCAGTATGACCTAACCAATAATTGTTGGCTCTGTGATACCCCTTTTTTCATTTCCAGTGTTGGTAATTTGTGTTCTTTTTCTTCATCCTTCTCATCAATTTTGTTGATTTTTAAGAATTGCTTTTGCCTTAATTTTTCTTGTTTGTTTTTCCATTGCACTGACTCTTATCTTTTAAACTCCTTCCATCTACTTGCTATGGATTTACTTTGCTCTTCTTTTATAAGTTCTTAATATGGAGCCCAAGTTCATTGTTTAGACCTTTCTTTTTTTCTAATGTAAGCCCTTAAAGCTAAAAACTTCTTCCAGGAACTGCTTTACAGCATCCCACAAATTTTCAAATGTTGTAGTTTCATTGTCTTCAATTTCAAATATTTTAAAAATATCCCTTTTGATTTCGTGACACATGGATCATGTTGAATTGTGTTAAACTTTTTTTGCCTTTTAAATATTTTATTATGAGAATTTCCACATATATAGAAATGTTGAAGGAATTTCATAGTGAACATTCATATGTCTAACATCTCTCTACTACCGACATTTTACTTATTTTATCACTGTCTATCCATTCTTATTATTTCAAATATACTAATGTGTGAACGTCACTTCCATATCATTTTACCAGTCCCAGTAGAGAGACATTCAGGGTTTCCAACCTTCTTGCTCTTATGGACTGTGCTGCAATGTTTACATTTCTTCATCCTTCCTGCTTCTGTAGGAACATCACTGCACACCAACACTCACTTTAATAGATCATCTAAAAGGTTAGGACAGTTTATACTCCCCCAACTATACACGTAAGAACCTGTTTTTAAGTTATCCTTAGAAGAGTTAACTTGCTTTCTTCCCTCATTGGAGATAAGATTTCTTAGGAGAAGTTAATACTGGAGAAGCACAGGGGATATTACAAAACATTCTAAGCTTGTTCCAACCAGAAGGGAAAGAACAGAGATTAGCAGTAAACCTTCATCTTGACTTCCTGCTAGATCTCTGATGGCATCCCCCCCTTCCCCCCGTGGTTGAAGGATTTCTTCTTGATGCAGTGATCACAGTGTGGGGGTGGTAAGATCCAGACCCTCAGGTCTGCTGAGGGCCCCCGATGGTCAGAAAGCCTGGGCTTGGGTATCAGCCTCTATTGTCTAAGCTCCTCCAGGTGTGATCCTCCAGGTTAATTGGGCAAAAGGGCAGGGTTGCTGGGAGGGTGGAGACCCTAGTTGTTAATTCCGACCTTCCCATAGAGTTTTTATAGAAGCTAACAGCTGGCCAAATGACTCAGTTTTTGTCTTCTGTCTGCCTTTGTCAGTGTTGATCAGGGGCAAGACCATCCTGATTAGAGGTATCAAGGTTCCTGCTGGGCTCTTCCTAGGTGCTTCTCCCTTGGAAGCCCATGTAGGGGAAGCCCTGCCTGAATACCCCGCAGTGAGGACTCCCCACCCGGCAGAGGAAGGGGCCGTCTTCCCAGGGGAGGGACCCTGGGTACTCATCTTGCTGTTCTTCCCAGCAAGGAGCTGTGCTCAGCCCATGCATTGTCTTGGGGTGGGGCAGTGGTGTTTTCTTGTTTTCTGCATTTTTGCTGGTTATTACTTCTGTACTGTGAAACATAAACTTCATATTAATGAAAAGAAGGCTCTGTGTTCCCTTAAACCTCCAAGACAGCAAAGGAAGGAGGACAGGTTGTTGGTGGCAGCTGAAACATATCTCTTCTCCACAAGCAAGAAGGGGCCTGACTTAACACTGACCTGACTGCTCACTTTGCCTTCTCAGTCAGGTTGGGTTAAGATGTTTTAAGATCATTAGAAGGGCCCTGGCCGGTTTGGCTCAGTGGTTAGAGCGTCGGCCTGCGGTCCAGAGAGACCCGGGTTCGGTTCCCGCTAAGGGCATGTACTTCGGTTGCAGTTTGTCCCTGGCCCTGGTTGGTCGTGTGGGTGGCAGCCACTCGATGTGTCCCTTCATGTCGATGTTTCTCTCTCTCCCTTCCTCTTTCTCCCTCCCATTCTATCTCTACAAAAAAAATGGAAAAATATCCTCGGGTGAGGATAAAAAAACAACAACAATAAGATCATTAGAAGGGCCCGGCTAGTGTGGCTCAGTACATTGAGTGTCGTCCCACTCACCAAGAGATCATAGGTTTGATTCCTGGTCAGGGCACATGCCCAGGTTACAGGCTCGATCCCCAGTAGGGTGCGTACAGGAGGCAGCCGATTGAGGTTTCTATGTCCCTTTCCCTTCCCCTCTCTAAAAAAATCAATTCTAAAAAACAAATAAATGCCCTGGCCAGTTTGGCTCAGTGGTTAGAGCGTCAGCCCATGGACCAGTGAGTTGCAGATTTGTTTCTGGTCAAGGGCATGCACCTCAGTTGTGATTCATCCCCGGCCCTGGTTGGGGTCATACAGGAGGCAGCCATTCGATGTGTCCCTTTCATGTTGATGTTTCTGTGTCTATCTCCCTCCGTCCCTCCCTCCCACTCTATTTGAACAAAAATGGAAAAATGTCCTCAGATGAGATAAAAATACACACACACACTTTTTTAAAAAGATCATTAGGACCCTGGCTGGTTTGACTCAGTGGTTAGAGTGTCGGCCCACGAACCAATGGGGCATGTCCCTCGATTCCGGTCCGGGGCATGTACCTTGGTTGTGGTTCGTCACCGGCCCTGGTTGGGTTAAGCAGGAGGCAACCAGTCGATGTGGCTCAGTCACGTCGATGTTTCTCTCTGTCTCTCCCTCCCTCCCTCTTTCCCACTCTTTCTAATGATAAATAGAAAAATATCCTTGGGTGAAGAATAAAAGAAAATAATAATTAGAAGATATTTTGAAATGAAGATATTTAGAAGTTTCTGTGGTAAACCGATGTGTTTTTTTTGCAGGAGAAGTACAATATTGGGGAGCCCACAGTGCCGTCCACCCTTGCAGAGGAGTTCACCTATAACCCGTTCATGAGAGTGAGGTGAGGGTGCAGGCAGGTGGGCACAGGCAGGGGCTCACACTGTGCTTGGGCATCTTGACCTCTGCTTCATTCAAGCACTATGTCCACTTACTGATCCTCCTTCTGAAGATCCCGTATGGTGGAGGAGACTGCCCTCCAATCTTGATTAAGTATAACCACAAATCAGACACATTTTCTTAAAGGTGAGCGGGGAGCACCTTCCCTGGTGCCCTGGCAAAGGCATGGGGTCCTTTCTGACCCGAGTCAGGATTTGTAGGCGGGCAGGGTGCATTCTCAGGGGGCCTATGGTGCTGGGCAGTGCCAGGTGCCAGCTTGGGTTTGATGTCCCTGCTGTCTGAGTCACCAGCGAGACTGGGCATGTACCAGGGACCAGCATGCCATCCACAGTTAGGAACACCCAAGTTGGCCATGGGCTGTTCCTTGGTGTCTGGGAGGGGCGGTGGGCAGGGCTTTCAGCCTGCATCCTGGCTCTGGGCTTCTGCAGGGAGAAGACGGTGCAGCAGCATGCGGGCGAGACGGACCCCGTCACCACCATGAGGGCCATCCGCAAAGAGAAGGACAATTTCAAGGTGCCCCGGGACTGAGGCGGCCATGGGGCCTGGGGCCTGGGGTGCCCATGGCTGCTGACTTCAAACGCATTCTGCTATTCAGATGTTTTAGGTGAACTTTCTGCTGGGAATGTTAAGAAATTGAGTCTTGGTTTAATTTTAAATTAATTTCAAAGCCCTTTGCTTGTGTTATCAAATGTTTTAATGCATATTTATAAGAGAAGAATTTAGAAAGTATTTATTCCTGGAAGTTCTGCTTGCAGACTGTGTGTCCTCTGGCTTTTTTGTGGGGCCCCTGCATGACTCCCCAAGAGCTGTTCCTCTGTCCCCTGCCAAGGCCAGCAGCCCCACGCTCACCAGAACAGGCCCTAGAAGGGGGCGCTCTCCTCTCCTGGCGCTGCAGGAAGGGACCTGCTGCTGCGCTCATTGCTTCTTTCCCTCCCTCCCCCAGCTTCTAGAGGAAGTCATTCTCTCCAGGATCATGTGTCAGCATCTTCACAAAGTCACTTCCATGTTGATGCAGTCAGGCCTTGAGCACCTACCTGGGCTGGGTCATTGATGCAGTGAGGCCAGAGGCTGGGGCCAGGCCTGCAGGCTCAGGCTGGGGACCCCTGCCACGTGGTACCCTTGGAGGTCCAAGCTTCACACGCCCCCTCCCTGCAAAGGCTGTCCTGGGTGTTCCCAGGGACCAGTGTGAGCAAGAAGCTAACAGGAAGGACACAAGGATACCATCCCGTTGGAGAGTCACCAGGCACCCATGCTGTGAAACATGATTGTTGGCGCCTTGCAGCTCTGCCCAAGGTCTGATCCACTCAGGCCCAAGTGGGGAGAGGTTTCCACATCCTTCCTCCCCGCAGTAGTGTGGAGAGGCCCGAGGCTGAGCTCTCTATGAGGGTGTCCCTGCTGTGCAGCTGTACCTTCTGCTTTCACTTGAGAAGACAAGCTGCGGCCGTCCCGGGGAGCCACCGTGCCAAGCGTGGCTCCTTAGCAGCAGTGTCAGGCTAGTAGCCCTGGCACACTGCGTAGGCTCTGCATGTGCTGAGTCCCATCCCAGGCAGAGAGGGTGGCTGTCTGAGCAGGGAGGAAGGGGAGAGGCAGCCATGGGGTGTCCTGAGGGCACTCAGGGTTTTTAGATGGGAGGAGGTAGGGATAGGACGGAGGGGGTGTGGCCCAGACCCAGAGGAGAGTTGGTGGCAGGAAGAAAGGGCATTTGTTCCCAACTAACTATCTTCTGGATTTGGAAGTGTTTTTCTGTGTTTGACATTTTCAGTTTGGCTTCGATCTGTGACAAAAAAATAGTACCAGGCACTGGGTTTGCAAAGGCTTTGCTCGCTGAGCCTGTCACTGCTGCCTCTGGTCAGTCTTTGCTATTGTGACGGCACTCATGTAGACTGTCCGCCACCGCTTCTGTTTATGTCACCTTTACTGCTTGTCCTAGACAGGTCACGACAAAGCATGAGGCCTGTCTACTGCCATTTTCCCTGGAGTCCTCAGGTCCCAAAGGTCATTTGTCCCCGTTCTTGGTTGAGTCGCATCACTGCATTGCCTGCATGGGCCACACTGCTGAGAGTCTGGGAACCCAGGACAATTAAAACATGCTTGAGAATCACAGAGACATTCTGGTCCAAAGATTGTGACATTCTAGATGGAGCCAAAGCACTCTGTGGCCAGCAGGAGTGTCACGGAGTGGGGTTTGCATGGATCCTTCTAGATGTCTCATTTTATAGCTTTGTACCAAGTGTGGAAATATGGTACAGATGTCTCAGGACACGGTGTTCTGTGGCTTTGTGAACCCTGTAAACACTGGAGATTGTGAGGGTCCATGTGGATCTGTGGGCCTGATGCCCATTTCAGCAGGCATCTCCTGTGTTGTTGGCAGCCCCTCGCCAGGGACACCGAGTCAGCGCTTGTCCCACCAGCATGCGTGGCTTCCGGCTGCAGGAAGGCCGTGTTCAGGGGGAGTGGTTCTCACTGTACCCAGCTGCCAGCAGGCCCCTCCTGCCAGCGTCCTCATGACCCTGCTTCTTCCAGCTCCTGGGTTTCTGATTGCACATTTAAATGTCAAAGAACAGAAATGAAACACTTATAAAATGTAGAGAACATAAGGAAAGAGTGCCCCACGACCCAACTGCCCAGGGGCTTCCCTCCTCGTCCTCTGGAAGAGCTGAGCCCTAAGGAGTGGGTGTTTTCACCTTGGTGGACTGGGGTCCTGCAGCTGCCATCCGAGACTTGCCAGGGGCGCTGGCTCTGTAGCTGGTCTGTGGGGCTGATGTTTTCATGGCTGAGGTTGGACATGTGGCCTGTGGCCTGGGTCTGGATTCACAGCTCTGAAGCAGTCTCCTTCGGTCCCTGCTGCAGCTGGCACCAGAATGCTGGCCAGACAGATGTGAATTTGAACTCAGGAGAATATTTGGCCTGTCTAGTAAAGCACACTGATGGTCCCCTGCACCAGCGAGTGTGGTTTTCTACTAGATTTCGTTTCTTACCACGAGTGCTTCCACTTCCTGGCGCATACGTCACGGGTCCTCGGCGGTGCATGTGAGCAGGTATCACCTGGTTTGTTGCCTGCTCTGCACTCTGATGCCTTGTTGAAGGAATTCTTCATTTATTATAGTCAAATGCATCTTTTTTTTTTTTTACTTAAGTGCTTCATGTTCTGTTTAACAACTCTTTTCCTCCTCGGATGCCTTCCTGGAATTTCTTTCCATTGTTTTTTGTTTTGCTTTTCACACTGAATTTTATAATTCACGTGAGCCATGGCCAGTTTGGCTCAGTGGTGGAGCATTGGCCCACAGACCAAGGGTCGTGGGTTCGATTTCTAGTCAAGGGCTCATGCCTGGGTTGCAGGTTTGATCCCTGGCCCCCGTCGGGGTTGTGCAAGCAGCAGCCCATCGATGTGTCTCTCTCACATCAGTGTTTCTTTTCTCTCTCTCTCCCCTTCCCTCCCTTCCACTCTCTCAAAATCAATGGAAAAAATATCCTTGGGTGAGGATTAAAATAAAATAAAAAATTATAATTCATGTGAAAATGCTATTTATGCTGGTTGCCTGGTACCTGGGTGTCCCTGTCCTCAGTCGGCACTGCAGCCCTGGTGAGCGTCCGCAGTGCAGCATGTTTTGTCGCTTCACCTTCTGCTGGTGTGTCCCCACCTTCTGCTGGTGTGTCCCCGTCCTGACACTGGCGCCACCTTCCCTGTCACTGCAGCTTTAAAACAGTTCTTCATTTCCAGGAGGGGACATGACCCAGCCGCATCCTCAGGAGAGTGTCAGCCCTTTGCCCTTACGTGTAGGTACTAGGATATTGATACCTGGGATTTGGACTGGAGTAATATTGACTCATTAGATGGGGAAGAAAGGACTTTTGTGATTTGGAAAGTTTCAGGTTTTGAACATGCTGCTGCTGGTCCATCCGCTTGGATCTCTGGTGCCGACCACGCTGTGCCACTAAAGTGTACCTTTGATGCTGCCCACCAGTGTTAGTGCAGCCCCACCAGTGACAGGCACGGTCCCCAACACGACCACCCTCCCCACAGACAGCAGCTGGAAGCTTGGGGCCCCAGGCCACCTGCACTTCTGACCAGCTGGCTATATATTCAAGGGTTCCCATGACCTCCTCGGATCCAGTAACTCACTAGAATGACTTAGAATTCAGGGAGATGCCATACTTCTGATTTTATTATAAAGGATATGACAAAGTTTTATGATGAAGGTTGCAAACCAGGACCAGCCAAGTGAAGAGTTCCACAGGGTGAGGTCTGGGAGGGTCCAGAACACTGACTGCGCCCTCTGTGGAGCGTCCGGGGCTCACTACAGGGCAGTCTCACCACGAGCCTCAGGGAAGAGTGGGTTTGAGTGTCACTGTGTCAGCCATGGAATTACTGGCAACGTGGTTCAACTCCAACCCCATCCCACATCCAACCCTCTGACAACAGGGCAGGGATTTTTGGTGACAGCTCCATTGAGTCATTTCATTAGTATAAATGCAGGTGACCAGGAGGATTTTCAGGAATTAGAGGCTCCTTCCCCTCAACAGGGACAAAGGCCAGGGAAATTATTATTTGGCAGCTGTCTTTCCATCAGGTTTTACAACTTTCTCAGAGTCCAGTTCTCTGGGACCGTGTGGTCCCTGGGTACTTGGTTCTTTGATGTGTTGTGCATGGTACCTTCGTTCAGGCCCCTCCAGTGGTCAGGAAGTGAGGGCAGTTGACTGCTGAACTTGCTCATCCTGATGTTCCCTCTGTGGGCCTCTGGGAGTTCCGCCTGGGAGCTGGCTTCCCACACCCCCTTGTGTGGAAGTGAGGCGGTGGGCACCGTGGCCTTTGTTCTGACTTCGTGGGTCGGAATGCTGCTGGCGTGGCAGATGCCAGGTGCTCCGGGACTCGGAGTGAACAGAGTGAACAGAGTCCCTGCCCTTGTGGGGCTTCTGCTCTGGTGGAGGGATGAAGACGGAAGATGGCTGAAGTGCTGGCAGGTCAGACGGAGGGAGGCCTGCAGAGAATAAAATGGAGGAAAGGGTACACAGAGCACCCAGGACGTCTCCTTACACAGCGTGGCTAAGGGGAGGCCTCACTGAGGAGACATGAAGTAAAAACAGAGGGGAGCGAGGAGCAAGCCTCCCAGAAGCGAGGGGAAGAGCCAGTGCAGAGGCCTGGGGCCGCTCTGCGGACCAGCAAGGCAGTGAGGGGCGGGTGGGCCGGGCAGCACTTGAGGACCCTGGCGCCCACTGCGAGCTGTGCACAGGCCGGCGTAGCTGACCCTGACTAGGTTTCTCGGGGTGTCATGGCAGGGTCGCTGGAGGGGCAGCGGGGGCAGCGACGGGGGAAGGCCAGGTGGAGGTGGGAGAGGTGGCGAGTTCCCAGTGTGAGCTGAGGTGAGGCAAAGGCACTTGCTCCCAGCTTGGATCGGAGCCATATGTGCTATTACCGGACTCCACGTCTGTTTACGCCTGGAAGTGTGGGGGGTCAGGTTTGGACAAGTTGAGTTTACAATGCCTGTGAGCCCTGGCAGGCATGGCTCAGTGGTTAGAGCATCGGCCTGCTGACCAAAGGGTCATGGGTTTGATTCTGGTCAAGGGCACGTATCTGGGTTGCAGGTTCGATCCCTGGCCCCAGTCGGGGTCGTGTGGGAGGCAGCCAATCGATGTGTCCCTCTCACATTGATGTTTCTCCCTCCCGCCCTCCCTCCCACTTTCTAGAAATCAATGGAAAAATATCCTCAGGTGGGGATTAACAAAACAAAAAATGCCTGTGAAACATCCAGGTAGGCAGAGGAAGGTCCAGCCTGGAAATGGAGGTGCCAGCATGTCCGTGAGTCCTAAAGCCAGGAGACCGGTGCCGACATGCAGAGTGAGGTTGAGTGTACTGCGAGGTCCCAGTTCAATTCCCGGTCAGGGCACATGCTGGTTTGCAGGTTTCTCTCGTTAATGTTTCTCTCTCTCCAAAAAATCAATAAAAACTTATTTTTTAAAAAAAGAATGAGGTTGAGATGTCCGGCATTCATAGGTCTGGAACGGAAGAGGTGGCCCTGAGGCGGAGGGAAACCAGGGAGTGGTGTTGCCAGGAGGCAGTGGCCGGTGCAGCGGTCACAGAAGGCTCGTCCCCCCGAGCTTGGCGGTCAGGCTGAGTAGCTATCAGTATGCCGAGCACGGTCCTCCCTCCTCCTCTTCTGTGAGCTGCATCCCAAAGGGGACCTGGATCTCACCACATACTTCTTCTGTCCGGTGACTATTCTCCTTTGGTCTGGTGAATTATGTGAATAGTTTTTCAGTGCTAAGTCTAAATCCCATTTCAGCAGAACATCAGCTGCTGGTTTGGTCAGCTGGTTCCTTTCTCATACAATGTCTGGTTTTGGTCAATGATAAAGTAACATGGAATGTTTCTTCACTTCCTCAGGAATTTGTAGAAGGTAATCCTGGTCTGAGCCTGGTGTTTTCTTTTGTGAGTATTTTTGTTGTTAATTCTCACCTGCGGGTATTTTTTGCATTGATTTTCAGAGTGGAAGGGAGAGAGGGAGAGAGACAGGGATTTGTCGCCTCCCACATGTGCCCTGACTGTGGCCGGGACTGAACCTGCAGCCCAGGTATGTGCCCTTGACGGGGAATGTCATCCGCAACCCTTCAGCGCGTGGGGCCATGCTCTAACCACTGGGCCACAGCGGCCAGGGCTTTTGTGCGTATTTTTGTTTGTTTTTTAATCTTCACCAGAGGATATTTTTCTATTGATATATATTTTTTTAGATCAAGTGGGAGGGAGAGGGAGAGAGAGAAACTTCGATGTGAGAGAGACATCGACTGGCCTCCTGCATGACCCCCACCAGGAATCGAACCTGAGACTCTGGTCTGTGGGCCGAGGCGCCAATCGCTAAGCCAAACTGGCCAGGGCTTTTGTATTTTTAATGGTTGTAGGGCTACTTCTATTCTTCTCCAGCTGCTTTTGGTAAGTTTTTTCTTTCCTACTTTTACAAATCGTGTTTGCAATGTCCTTGCGTCAGTAACGGGAGTATCTGGGTTCCCTCTCCTTGACAGCTGTCTCTGCTGTCCGCCCTCTTGCCTCGGGCGCCTGCTTCCTCCACTGCTCGGGGAGACTCTTCTTTCCCAGTAAGAACAGAAAGCTAAACCCCCCGCGGGTGTCCAGTGCCAGGCATGACACACACAGCTTCCCTGACATGTGGACAGCTGTCTGAGGTGGACTGAAGTTATTCCGTCAAATACAGCAGCCCTCGTTACTCCTTCCTAACCACGGTATTCTCCCTCTTCCTTCTGAGGATTTGTATGTTAAAGTATCTCCTGATGGCCCTGGCCGGTTTGGCTCAGCGGCTAGAGCGTCGGCCTGTGGTCCCGAGAGACCCGGGTTCGGTTCCCGCTAAGGGCACGTACCTCGGTTGCAGTTTGTCCCCGGCCCTGGTTGGTCGTGCAGGTGGCAGCCACTCGATGTGTCCCTTTCACATCAATGTTTCTCCCTCTCTCTGTTCCTCTCTCCCCCTCCCACTCTACCTGAACAAAAAATGGAAAAATGTCCTCGGGTGAGGATGAAAAAAAAAAGTATCTCCTGATGCCCTCGCCAGTTTGGCTCAGCAGTTAGAGCATCGGCCTGAGGACCAATGAATCGTGGGTTTGATTCCAGTCAAGGGCACGTACCTCAGTTGTGATTTGTCCCCGGCCCTGGTTGGGGTCGTGCAGGAGGCAGCCACTCGATGTGTCCCCTTCACATCCATGTTTCTCTCTCGCTCGCTCTCTTCCTCTCTCTCCCTCCCACTCTATCTGAACAAAAATGGAAAAATGTCCTCAGGTGAGGAGAAAGAAAAAAAAAGTGTCCCCTGACTGCACTGCCAGCTGTTTCCCTGGATGTGGGCTCCATCTCTCACTGAGCCATGACCCTGTGCTTTTAGTTTGACCTTTTTGATGCCTCTGGGACCTGCCCCCCAGTGGTGGTCTCACGTCCAGCAGCCAGTACACGGGTCTGACCAGGTCCCTGCCGTTTCTTCGTCGGCAACCCAGCTGATCTGTTGTGTGTCATGCCCTAGTCCCAGTGTCTTATAGTTCTCTCTAGCTATGAAATTGCTTAGATTTTAATAGGGACTGTGTTTTACTAATAGGAACCTTTTAGAATTTTATTTATATTGTGGTGAGATTCATACAACAATTAGCCATTTAAGGCACTTAGTATGTTCACAATGCTGTGCAGTCCCCACCTCTGCCCAGGACTCTGAAATTTGTAATCATTACATTAATGTGGGAGTAAAACTGTAAAAGGAGAGGCCTCTCCCGGCTCCTTCACTTCGATGGATGACTGGTTTCGAGTTGGGGCGGCAGAGAGGCCTGGGGAAGAAGCCGACCTTCATGGATCCGGGAGCCGGGCCCAGGGTCCCTGGACAGGTCCGGAGAGAAAGGCCCCAGGACACACATCCCACCCACATGCCTCTGTCTGCTTGAACCCCTAAGCTCAGCCCCTCAAACCCACCGGGATTCCACTGCGGTCAGGTGGGTATGGGGCGGGGCACGGAGCAGGGAACTAGCCACCAGTTCCTTTCTCTTCCTGCGTTTACTCTGTCGCTGGGCCCCTAGCTCAGAGCTTTCCTAGTCTTTCTGTTTGTCAGCAAATATTCTTAGGCCACAACCTTGACTTAAGCTCTGCAACCAATAATTAATCTTTCTTTTCTCTGTTATTTGTTATAATCATCTACTGCAGCAACAAATACCTTGTGGCTGGTTGCAATGGGCAGCGGTGGTAGGGCAGACAGTGGGGGGAAACGAATCTTAGAAACTGAAAGAAAAAATAGGTAATTCAGCAATAATAAACAGAGATTTTAGAACAACCAGACAGAACATCAGCAAGGTTAAAAAGAAGATTGAACACTACCGCTCAGGTGAACCTACTTATTTATAGAACATTCTACCAACATTCTTTTCAGGTACCTGTGAAACATTCTCCAGGATATCTTAGGGCACAAAATACATCACCATAAATATTAAGAGGCTGACATTATACAAAATATGTTCTCTAACCCCAGTGGAATTAGTTATCTACAACAGAATGGAGTATGGAAAAATGCCAAATGTTTGCAAGTTAAATAACACATTCCTAAATAGCATGTGGGTCAAATAAAAGTGAAAATGAAAACACATCATGTCAAAATTGGTGGGATGGAGCTAACGCAGTGCTAGAGGGAATTTTATTTAGCTTTAAACACCTGTGTGAGAAAAAAGAGAAAGGCCTCAAATTAAAAAAAACCTAGGCTTCTCACTTAAGAAACTAGAAAAAAGAAGACCAAATGCAACCCAAAGGAAGCAGAAGAAATAATAGAGAGGAATTGAATGAAAATTTTAAAAAATCTTTGAAAAGACCAACAAAATCGACACATCCTTAGTTATACTGACCAAGAAAATAAGCGAGAACACAAATTTTACCAAATGATGTTGTAAAAGGGAACACTAATGATCCTACAAAAGTGAATAGGCCTTACAAAGGAATACAGATGGTCCCCGACTTAAGGTGGTTTGACTAACGATGTGCAAAAGTGATATGCTTCATAAAGTACTTGAGATATTCAACACTTTATAAAATAGGATTTGTGTTAGTTGATTTTGCTCAACTGTAGACTAATGTGAGTGTTTTGAGCATGATTAAGGTAGGCTAAGCTACGATGTTTGGTAGGTTAGGTGTATTAAATACATTTTCAATTTCCTTGGGTTTATCAGGATATAACTATATTGTTAAGTCAAGGAGCATCTGTAGTAGGAAAACTCTACACCAACAAATTAGATAACTTAGATGAAATGGAAAAATTCCTAAAAAGACCACTTAAATCGACTTAAAAAGAAGTAGAGGCTGGCTGCCATCAACAAATCATCAAACAAGTGCTGGCGAGGGTGTGGAGAAAAGGGGACTCTAGTACACTGCTGGTGGGAATGCAGACTGGTGCAGCCACTATGGAAAACAATATGGTGTTTTCTCAAAAAATTAAAAATGGTACTGTCATTTGACCCAGTGATCCCACTTCTTGGAATATAGCCTAAGAAGCCTGAAACACCAATCAGAAAGAATATACGTACCCCTGTGTTCATAGCAGCACCATTTATAATCGCTAAGATCTGGAAACAGCCTAAGTATCTATCAATAGATGAGTGGATAAAAAAGCTGTGGTACATATACACAATGGAGTACTATGCAGCTGTAAGATCTCTTATCCTTTGAGACGACATGGAGAGACCTGGCGAGTACTGTCCTATGCGAAACAAGCCAATCAGAGAAAGACAAATATCACATGATCTCACTTATTTGTGGAATATAATGAACAAAACAAGCTGATGAACAAAATGGACCCAGAGACATAGAAGTAGGGTACAGACTGACAAACCTCAGAAGAGGGGGTGGGAGGAGAGGGAAGAGATAAACCACAGAACTTACATGCACGTATGCATAACCATGGACACAGACAACAATACTGGGGACGGCGGAGGGGGGATCGGGAGGAGTGTGTCAGTGGAGGAAAAAGGAGAAACGTGTAACAAAAATAAAATTTTTAAAGAATAAACTCTGTGTTTCATGTAAAAAAACAGTGGTTGAGCATCAACCCACGCACCAAGAGGTCGCTGGTTTGATTCCCAGTCAGGGCGCATGCCCAGGTTGTGGGCCCGATCCCCAGTGGGGGCATGCAGGAGGCGGCCAGTCGATGTTCTCTCTCATCGATGTTTCTCTCTCTCTCTCCCTTTTCCTTCCCCTCTCTCTAAAAATTAATGAAGAAAAAAAATTTTTTTAAAAAGAAGTAGAGAATGAGAAGAGACCTATAACAAAAAATTGAAATAATAAAAAGTCTTAAGCCTTTATGCACAGGAAAGCCCAGGCCCACATGGCTTCACAAATGCATTCTATCAGTAACACTCTCAAATTCTTTCAGAAAGTAGAGGAGGGAACTCTTCCCAACTCATTCTATGAGACTAGTGTTATCCTGATACCAAAGCCAGGCCGATACATCACACACAAAGAAAACTAGAGACCCCAGCTGGTGTGGCTCAGGTGGTTGACCATCATCCTATGCATGGAAAGGTCACTGGTTTGATTCCTGGTCAGAGCGCATGCCCAGGTTGTGGGTTCAATCCCCAGTTGGGGTTGGGTGTAAGAGGCAGCCCGATTGATATTTCTCTCTCACATCGATGTTTCTCCCCCTTCTCTAAAAATCAATAGAAACCTATATTAAAAAATAAAACTGGAGCCCTGGCCGGTTTGGCTCAGCGGTTGGAGCATCGGCCTGCGGTACAGAGAGACCCAGGTTCGGTTCCCGCTAAGGGCACGTACCTCGGTTGCAGTTTGTCCCCGGCCCTGGTTGGTCGTGCAGGTGGCAGCCACTCGATGTGTCCCTTCACATTGATGTTTCTCTTTCTCTCTCTTCCTCTCTCTCCCTCCCGCTCTATCTGAACAAAAAATGTCCTCGGGTGAGGATAAAAAATAAAAATAAATAAATAAATAAATAACTAAAACTGGAGATCAGTGTCCCTCATGTAGATCAGTGCATCTTGTGAACGCAGATGTATAATCCTTAATGAGGGGACTCCAAGTCAAGACGGTGATGTAGGTAAACGTGGTATTGCTTCCTCCCACCACCACATCAAAATTCCTGCAGAACAACCATCATTCAGAATTGACTGAAATCGAGCTGAATCAAAGTCCTACAACTACATAATTAAAGAAGCCACATAGAGATTGGTGGGAGTGTTAGCAGCAAGATGTTAAGATCTCGGTTCTTGTCTTCTTGAAGGAAAGATTTTTCAAAAGACAGAAAGTGTAGCAAAGTAAGAAAGAATGTATTGGCCACAGCAAAACACACACTTAGGACAGTGAACCAAGGAGGGGCAACAAGAAGAAGCAACAAGAGCGCCCAGGCTGGGCTGCTTTGGTTCACCGGGAAGTCAGAGAAAAGGGGCCTTAGAGACAGGTTCAAGGGTTAGCCTGAGACGAGCGGCCACTGTCCACTGCTCCCCTGGCTGCAAGTCTCACGGGGTCCTCGGAAGGGAGAAGAGGGAGGAGAATGGCGCTGGCATGCTCCCCTGGGGAGAGTGTGCACTGGGCCCTTCATCCTGAGCATCTCTCTCTCTCGCAGGTGGGAATTTTAGGGGCGATCTCAGGGGAGGGTCTCAATAGAATATTAATCGGCTTTCCAGGTGTGCTCTCTCAGGGTCATGGTCTCCACTGACTGGTCAGTGCCAGGGCAGAGGTTCATTAGTCAATGCTGGTCCTGAGGTGGCCACAATGTCCTTTGTGTGGTTTTGCTATTTTTCTGGGCCTGGAGCTGAAATACAACGGAGGCCTAGATGTTGTCTTTAGGGAGGAAAAGATCAGGGGTCTAAACTGCATGACGAGCGATATGTAAAGTCGGGGAGTCCAAACCACATGACAGTGATACGCTAGGGGAGGATAGGTTACCCTGGGGCGAGGTTCTTGTTTTCCCAGTTTTGCCCCCTTTCTACATCTGGGGCTTTCTGCCCTGGTGAGTTTCTGTACCTGGCCCGTCATCCTTGCTCTGGTCTAACTGCCTGTAACAGGAGGGCTGGTCCCACACCCAAGTGTGGTGGATAAAAATCAGGAGGGACACCTCGGCTGTGAAGGTCCTACCTGAGAAGCAAGGGTCCCAGACCCACACCAGGCGCCCCAGCTCGGGGTTCTAGTGCCAGGAAGAGAATCCCCACAACTTCTGGCTGTAAAAACCAGCAGGAGTTGAGGCTGAGGGAGAATGAGGGAGGCTGAGGCTCCTGGAGTCCCAGGCAGCTCCTCTTAAAGGGCCCGCACACGGACGTACTCAGACTCACTCCTGGGCTCCAGTGCAGGGAGGCAGCTTGAAAGGCTCCAGAGACATATGGGGAAGGACTGAATTGTTTGGCATCAGGGCAAGAGCTGGAGGTTCAGCTTTCTCCGGGACAGACTTGCTGGCAGAGGCCATTGTTCCTTTGGTGAGCCCTTCCTCCATGGGGCTGGCAGATGGGCACTGTATCTGGGACTCCAGCAACCTGGCTCACACTGTTTGCCCCACCCTGGGGATTCCCTGAGGCCCTGCCCCACCCAACTTTCAGGCCCACCCAAGCTGTTTTCAGTGGCTTTATCATAGGATTGGCCTGTCTTGTTTCCTGCTTCAGCTTTTCCTACATGCTCTCAAACAAGCAGCATCTGGCCTCAGCAAGCCCCACACCTCTCACTAAGTAGCCCCAGGCCCAGCACTACTAGCAGCCAGCCTTGGTTCACAGCTTGGCTTTGCCTGGGCACCTCCAAGCCCAGCACAAAAACCAGCCATTTGTAGGTCGCTTTGTAGCTTATGCCTGGTGGCCTCAGCTAGAACACGGTCGGTGACTGACCTTGGCCTGTGCCTTCCAGGAGGCCCCAGAGCCAGCACGCCCAGTGGACAGCTTCAGACCACATTAAAGCACCACCACCCAACCACCTCCACAAGCAACACACTTAAGAGGTGGACTCAATGGGTATCAGAGCCCTGCTGAAGTAAGTCTTGTTTTGTGTGCTGGGCCCCTGCACAGCCGATCCTCCAAGGTGGTCAAAGGTCAGTGGTCAGTGGGCACAGCCAGTCCTTGGAGCTGCTCATCCTGAGTAAATCCCTCCCATTGACAAGCCAACAGCAATCAAGATTCAATTACAACACGAGGGTGTACCGTCCACATGAGGGGTGCACCTTGAGGGCCCAGCTGGGGTGATCAAGGAGGCTGTGCCATTGGACATTACAGGACACCTACTACAATAGGCCCCCCTACAGTAGCAACTCTACCTAATACACAGAAACAAACACAGGGAGGCAGCCAAAATGAGGAGACAGAGAAACATGTCCAAAAGGAAAGAACAGAACAAAACTCCAGGAAAAGAACTAAACAAAATGGAGATAAGCAACCTAACAGATGCAGAGTTCAAAACACTGGTTATAAGGATGCTCAAAGAACTTAATGAGGACCTCAAGAGCATAATAAAGGACCAGTAAGAAATGAAAGATACACTAACTGAAATGAGGAATAATTTACGGGGAACCAATAGTAGAGTAGGTGAAGCCAAGAATCAAACCATAGATTTGGAATACAATAAGCAAAAAACACCCAATCGGAACAGAAAAAAGAAAAAAGAATTAAAAAAAAAAAAATGAAGATAGTGTAAGTAGCCTCTGGGTTGACTTCAAGCATACTACCATTTGCATCATGGGGGTGCCAGAAGGAGAAGAGAGAGCAAGAAATTGAAACCCTATTTGAAAAAATTATGACAGAAAACTTCCCTAACTTGATGAAGGAAACAGACATACAAATCCAGGAAGTACAGAGAGTCCCAAACAAGATGAACTCAAAGAGGCCCACACCAAGTCTCATCATAATTAAAATGCAAAGGTTAAAGACAAAGAATCTTAAAAGCAGCAAGAGAAAAGCAGTTACCTACAAGTGAGCTCCCATAAAAGACTGTCAGCTGATTCAAAAAAGAAACTCTGCAGGCCAAAAGGGAGTGGAAAGTAATATTCAAAGTGATATAAAGCAAGAATCATCTACCAAGATTACTTTATCCTTCAAAGCTATTGCTTAGAATCAATGAACATATAAAGAGCTTTCCAGGTAAGAAAAAGCTAAAGGAGTTCATTACCACCAAACCAGTATTACATGAAATTTTGAAGGGTCTTCTTGAAGAAGATAAAAAATATGAACAATGAAATGACAATAAATACAAAACTATCAACAATTGAATCTACAAACCAAATGAACAAGCACAACAGAAACATAGATCCAGAGAACTTTTTGTTGGTTGTCAGATGGGAGAGGGGTTGGAGGGATAGGCGAAAAAGGTGAATGAATTAAGAAGTACAAATTGGCTGTTAGACTGATAAAACCTCAGAGGGCGAGGAGGAGGAGGAGTGGGAAGAGATAAACCAAAGAACTTATATGCATATATGCATAACCAATGGACACAGACAATAGCATGGGAAGGCAAGGAGGGGGGCAGGACTGGGAAGGAGGGGGTAAATGGGGGACAAAAGAGGGGACATCTGTAATACTTTTTTAAAAATATGTTTTGAGCCCTGGCCGGTTTGGCTCAGCGGTTAGAGCGTCAGCCTGTGGTCCTGAGAGACCCGGGTTCGGTTCCCGCTAAGGGCGCGTACCTCGGTTGCAGTTTGTCCCCGGCCCTGGTCGGTTGAGCGGGTGGCAACCACTTGATGTGTTCCTTTCACATCGATGTTTCTCTCTCTCTCTGTTCCTCTCTCTCCCACTCTACCTGAACAACAACAACAAAAAATATGTTTTGATTTTTTAGAGAGAGAGGTAGAAACATTGATGTGAGAGAGAGACATCGACTGGCGCCTCCTGTACGCCCCCCACTGGGGATTGAGCCCACAACCCAGGCATGTGCCCTGACTGGGGATCAAACCAGAACTTCTCAGTCCATGGGAGGACGCTCAATCCACTAAGCCACACTGGCTAGGCAACATCTGTAATAATTTCAACAATAAATTTTTTTAAATCCTTACTAAAATGTTAGGAACCCAAATACAGCAACACTATACACTATGACAAGGTTGGTTAAAGATCTAAAATCAATTATCAACAGACCACATTAATGAATAAAAGACAAAACCCACAAGAATATCTCAATGGATACAGAAAAACATTTGACAAAACCCAACACCCATCTATGATAAAAGATTTCAACAAACCTGGAATAGAAGGAAGATTCCTCTACCTGATCAAGGACTTCTGTGTGAATTTCCAAATGCTGCTGTATCCAGTCAGTACAAACTTGGTGATTTAAAATAACAGATTTGCCCTGGCTGGTATGGCTCAGTTGGCTGCATATTTCTAAAATTGTGCATTCCAATAATTGAAAGCATTTGAACAACAACAACAAAAATGGCACTCTGATTGAACTGCATCTTACAGCCTGCAGGACCCCTTGGCCCAGCTTGGTTTTCACTCTAGATCTCATTGTTGTCCCACCAGCTTCTTCCTTCACCAACATGCAAGTTCTTTTCTTTCCTTGCCAGCCAGACAGGCAGATGGGAGAGGCAGGTGCGGCCTTCCTTGTCAGTAGTTCTCTGATGTGAAAAGGGGCAGTCATTTAAATTGATCCAACCTGCCCTGGCTGGTTTGGCTCAGCAGTTAGAATGTTGGCCTGCTGACCAAAGAGTCCCGGGTTCGAATCCACCCTAGGGCACCTACCTTGGTTGTGGTTCATCTCCAGCCCCAGTTGGGGTCGTGCGGGTGGCAATCATTCAATGTGTGTCTCTCTCTCACATCAATGTTTCTCTCTCTCTCCCCCACTCGGAAGGTAAATGTACAAATATCCTCGGGAGAGGATTAAAAAATAAAATAAATTAATCCAACTTCTTTGCATCTTATTTAAAGAGCTAAAATAAGCAAAATGAGAAGGCAATGCTTTGGCATGCACAGTGCACATTGGCGGTGCATGCCTCATTATGATTCGCCTGCTTGCTTCTCCCGCTCAATTGTTTCTTTTGAAGGCAGTGGATTTTTGTCTTGTTTCTGTCTTCTTCGATTTTGACTTATCCAATTTCTCAATCTCAGCCAAATCGGGTTTGTCAGACATGGCTGCAGAGGAAGTAGAGTTGCAAGAACAAGAGGAGCCCATCTGTTCAGTGGCTACCTCTGAGTGGAAAACAGTTTTATTTTGGTTTTTAAGAGAAGACAGGAGAGGGAGAGACAGAAACATCCATGTGAGAGGGAAACATCGATAGGCTGCCTCCTGCACACCCTTTACTGGGGATTGAATCAGCAACCCCGGAATGTGCCCTGACCGAAAATTAACCAGCAACCTTTCAGTGCACGGGACGATGCTCAACCAACTGAGCTATGGCGGCCAGGACAACAGTTTTGTTGCTGTTGTTTGTGTAAGTTAGACATAAATCCTATATGAATCAGCAATCCACTCCTAAGAATCTATCCAGGAGGAATGAAATACACGCCCACACAAAGACTCATACACATGTTCATAGCAGCATTACTGGTATTAACCCCAGGGGAAACGATCCAAATGTCTATCAGCTGAAGAATGGATACACAAAGTGGGGCAAATCCACATGATGGAATACTATTCAGCCATAACAAGGAGTGAAATATTAACAATGCTATCATGTGGGTGAACCCAGAAAACACTCTGCTAAGTGAACAAGGTAAAACACAAAAGACCACATACTGCATGGGAATGTTCTAAAGCTGAATTGTACACATTTACTAAGAATCACTGAATTATATACTTATAGTGGGTGCATTTTATTTTATTTTATTTTATTTTTTATCCTCACCCGAGGACATTTTTGCATTTTTTGCTCAGGTACAGTGGGAGGGAGAGAGAGGAACAGAGAGAGAGAGAAACATCGATGTGAAAGGGACACATCGAGTGGCTGCCACCCGCACAACCGACCAGGGCCGGGGACAAACTGCAACCGAGGTACGCGCCCTTAGCGGGAATCGAACCCGGGTCTCTCAGGACCGCAGGCCGACGCTCTAACCGCTGAGCCAAACCGGCCATGGCGTGGGTGCATTTTATATGTGAATTACAAAATAAAGCTGTTTTAGAAAATTGTTGGGTAAAAGCATCACATTTGTTAATACTTTGTTTTCCCAACCTACTTCTAGAAAACAATGTCAACATATACAAACAGAAAATGAAACTAGAGGAGAAAAGATATTTATAATAGTATCCAGTAACAACTATCTAGGAAAAAAATCTAAAAAATAGATGCAAGATCACAACCAGAAAAAACAGAAATCAAAGATGACCTAAATAAAAGGGTAATTTATACCATGTACACAGATCACAAAACTCAGTCTTGTGAAGATGGCAAGTCTCCCCAAATTGCAACACAACTCGTAATTCAAGTCTTTTGGTTTTGTTTTAGACACTTGACAAGCTGTTCCCACAGCAGACATGGCAATGCAAAGGGCTGTCGGTAGCCAAGTGCTCTTTAAGGAGAAAGAGGAGGGAGGACTCGCTCTATCCGTAACCAGGACTTACTGCAAAGCCTCTGTGGTGCAGGTGGAATCTGCGGAGGCAGCGAAAGCTCAGAACGGACCTTGACAAATGGACACTGATTATGGCAGGGTGGCACCGGAGAGCAGGGAGGAAGGGCAGCCATTGGCTAGGTGGTGCTGAGGCCATCTTAACCCACCGACAAGAATTAAACTTGAGAGACTTCTGGTCAGGATGGTGGGTAGGTAAACGCGGTATCGTGTCCTCCCACAACCACATCAAAGTTACAACTAAACTACAGAACAACCATCATTCAAAACCACCTGAAATCAAGCTGAATGGAAGTCCTACAACTACGGAATTAAAGCAGCAGCCACATGGAGACTGGTAGGAGGGGCGGAGGCGGACGGGCTGGTCCCACACCCACGTGTGGCGGATAAAAATCAGGAGGACACCTCGGCTGGGAAGGTCCTCCCTGAGGACTGAGGGGTCCCCATCCCACACCAGACGCCCCAGTCAGGGTTCCAGTGCCAGGAAGAGAATCCCCATAACTTCTGGCTGGAAAAACCAGTGGGAACTGAGGCTCAGGGAGGCTGAGGCGGCTGGAGCCCCAGGCAGCTCCTGAAAGGCCCACGCACGGACTTCTCGGACTCTCTCCCTCTAAACTCGGAGGAGAGGCAGCTTGAGGGGCACCAGAAACATACAGGGAAGAACTGAGCTGTTTGGCACTGGAGCGAGGCCTGGAGAGGGGGCTTTCTCCGGGACAGACGTGCTGTCAGAGGCCTTTGTTCCTTTGGTGAACCCTTCCCAGGGGCGGCAGACAGCTGCCATATCTGGGACTCCAGCAACCTGGCTCGCACTGGTAGCCCCGCCCTGGTGATTCCGAGGCCCCGCCCCACCCAACTGTCAGGCCCACCCAATTGTTACCAGTTGCTTAACCATAGGATTGGCCTGTCTGGGATCCTGCTTCAGGTTTTCCTAAATTCTTTCAAACAAGCAGCATCTGGTCTCAGATAGCCCCACACCTCTCATTAAGTAATACACAGAAACAAACACAGGGAGGCGGCCAAAATGAGGAGACAAAGAAACAGGTCCCAAATGAAAGAACAGAAAAAATCTCCAGGAAAAGAACTAAGCAAAATGGAGATAAGCAACCTAACAGATGCCGAGTTCAAAATACTGCTTATAAGGATGCTCAGTGAACTTAGTGAGAACCTCAGTGAACTTAGTGAGGGCCTCAAGAGCATAAAAAAGGACCAGTTAGAAATGAAGGAGGCACTAACTGAAATAAAGAATAATTTACACAGATTCAATAGTAGAGTAGGTAAAGCCAAGAAGCAAACCATCAATTTGGAATATAAGGAAGCAAAAAACACCCAATCAAAACAGCAAAAAGAAAAAAGAATCCAAAAAAATGAAATGAGGATAGTGTAAGGAGCCTCTGAGACAACTTCAAGCGTGCCAACATTCGCATTTGGGGGTGCCAGAAGGAGAAGAGAGAGAACAAGAAATCGAAAACCTGTTTGAAACAATAATGGCAGAAAACTTCCCTAACTTGGTGAAGGAAACAGACATACAAGTCCAGGAAGCACAGAGAGTCCCAAACAAGATGAACCCCAAGAGGTCCACACCAAGACACATCATCATCAAAATGCAAAAGATTCAAGACAAAGAGAGAATCTTAAAAGCAACAAGAGAAAAGCAGTTACCTACAAAGGCGTTCCCATAAGACTGATTTCTCATAAGACTGTCAACTGATTTCTCAAAAGAAACTTTGCAGGCCAGAAGGGAGTGGCAAGAAATATTCACAGTGATGAAAAACAAGAACCTATAACCAAGATTACTCTGTCCTGCAAAGCTGTCATTTAAAATCGATGACCATATAAAGAGTTTCCCAAACAAGAAAAAGTTAAAGGAGTTCATCACCACCAAACCGTTATTATATGAAATGTTGAAGGGTCTTTTTTTTAATCCTCACCTGAGGATATTTTTCCATTTTTTTTTTTGTACAGATAGAGTGGGAGGGAGAGAGAGGAAGGGAGAGAGAGAGAGAAACATTGATGTGAAGGGACACATCGAGTGGCTGCCACCCGCACAACCAACCAGGGCCGGGGACAAACTGCAACCGAAGTATGTGCCCTTAGCGGGAACCGAACCCGGGTCTCTCCGGACCGCAGGCCAATGCTCTAACCGCTGAGCCAAACTGGCCAGGGCTGAAGGGTCTTTTTGAAGAAAAAGATAAAATATATAAAAAACAAAATGGCAATGAATACATATGTACTGACAATGGAATCTACAAACAAAATGAACAGGCAGAACAGAACATTCTCATAGATAACAGAGAACATTTTGTTGGTTGCCAGATGGAAGGGGGTTTGGGGGAATGGGTGAAAAAGGTGAAGGGATTAAGAAGAACAAATTGGTTGCTAGACTGACAAACCTCAAAGGGAAGGGGGGTTTGGGGGTGGAAAGAAATAAACCAAAGAACTTATATGCATAACCAATGGACACAGACAACAGTGTGGGAAAAGGCAGGAATGGGGCGGGAGTGAGGAGGAGAGGGTCGATGGGGGAAAAAATAAGGAACATCTGTAATACATTCAACAATAAAGATAAAAAAAATTCCCACCAACAACAAAAAAAAGAGAATTTACCTGTGAAACAAACAAACAAAAAGGATTAAACTTGAGCTCTGCCTCACACTCTTAGGGAGTGGACTGGAGACGGCAGCCTCCAGATGTCCAGGTGAAAGGTAAATAACATGTTTTCAAGGTATTTTAAGAGAACATACAAGTCATGTGCCAAATATGACTTGAAACCATAGTCTGACCAATTGGACTATATGAAAGGGACATTTTTGGATTTTTTCCATCTTTATTTTTGGTATTTGAGAAATCAAGGTCAATATGTAACAAAGAACAGCTTGTAAGAGGCCATGTTAAATTAACAAGTCTTGTCACAACCATGATAAAGAGCAGAAACAAGTAAACTACGGGCAAAAAACATGGATCCCACACACCTGACAAAGGGCTTGCATCTGAATGTGATAAAAAAAAAAAAATCTTATAAATCACACTTGACAACCAAAAAGTAAATTGGCCACAGACTGAAACATGCGTTTCCCAGGACAGGACAACCCACTGGCCAGTGGGATAAGAGCAGACAGAGCAGCTTGTGGTGTCAGGGCACCCCTGGTGCCCAGGAAGGTGTGGCTCCCTAACTACTCTGGAAGGGTTACTGCAAAACTCAAGGAAGATTTAAAAATACCCAACCCAGCCTGGCCGGAGTGGCTCAGTGGTTGAGCGTTGACCCATGCACCAAGACGTCGCCAGTTTGATTCCCAGTCAGGGCACATGCCCAGGTGGTGGGCTTGATCCCCAGTAGGGTGCATGCAGGAGGTGGCCAACTGATGTTTCTCTTTCTTTCTCTCTCTCTCTCCCTCTCTCTCTCTCTCTCAAAATCAACTTTAAAACATAAAAGGGAAAAACAAACAAACCCAGTCCAGCTGCCAAAATCCTGTAAGGGTCTGCCAGCCATGCAAGCTCAACCGAGATTCACAGGAATTTCCTGTCCCAACTTGCAAATGTTCAGTGACAGGACCCCTCACCCTCCTTTCCATGTCCACGTGCACCCACCCTGCTCCAGCCTCATTCTCCAGAACAGAGGGCCCTCCGTGAGAGAACTTTCCAGAGAAGAGGCCCCACTGGCCCCAGAACTCCTGCTGAGTCTGCACTTTTTACCTTGTAAATGGTGTTTACTCTGTAAATTTCTGGGTGTGGACTTTCTCCCTGGCAGATCTATAATTTCTCAGAAGCTGAGAAAGGACCTGGAAAAATATCAAAGCTCAATAGAGGGAGGGAGATAAAGCTGCCTCCCCCACCCCACTGCTGGTGAGGCAGGGGAGGGGTTGCCACTGGGAGGAGGGTGCAGGCCCAGCCTCTGAGCTCAGCCCGAAGCTTCCAGACCCCACAGGGGAGGGTTGGGATAGCCCCACCTGCCTCACCCTTCCTCTCCCTACTGTCCAGTCAGATGCAGGCCTGTTCCATTTGCGTCCCCTAAACCCCCACAAGCCTTGCCCTGCCCAGACCCAGCTGTGCTTCCCCCTCGCCCCCAGGCAGAGTGAGGGACTCTGGGGGCAGCTGACAGCTGGAGGGAGGGTCCCCTACGGAGGAGGGAAGGAATGGCTGGAGGGCCAGGTGCTGGTTTGAGCAGAAAGAGCAGAAAGGGTTGTTGGATTAGGGTGTGGTGGGGCTCCCCTAGGCTCCAGCAGCCTTGCCAGCCGTCACCTTGTCTACATTCTGACCTGGGGCTGACCTTAGGCCAGGCAGTGGGCACACATCCCAGTGCCCTAAGTACAGAACGAGGTGGCTGTGTCCTCACAGGAGCTTTGCAGGACATCACAGGGGCTCCCAGCAGGCAGAGGCTATTCCTGCGGCCAGGCCTCCCCCCACTCTTCTACGGAGAGCAGCACCTGCCTGTTGAAAGCAAACATAAGGTGGCTGGGCTCTGCCAGGCATTCTAGAAGAGAGGCTGGGGGAGGGGCAGTGGCCAGACACCAGCTGACCCTGAGGTCACAGGAGAAGCCAATGCTGGGCTGGGCGACCCCACCCAGGCTGTTAGGAAATGGGAAGGGAGGGTGGTCAGTGTGCCAGGGCAGATGGTCAGGCCCATTGGGAAATGTAGCTCCTGTTTAACCCCCACATGGCCATCTGCTAGGTGGGGGGACCCTAGGAGCTGCCCGAGGGGGCCCACCCATGGGCAGGGGAGTCCAGCATATGGCCCTCCTTTCCTGGATTCCCCAAACCTATCCAAGCACCAGGCTGCTCCACCGGACACCGCCATCCGCACACTAGCCCAACTCTGCAGGGCTGGGCTGGAAGCGGGGGTGGGGAGGGCATGACAGGCCCCTGTCGGCCCTCAGAGCTGCACCATGGCCCACCTTGGACCTTGAAGGTGGCTTCAGGGTGAACACAGTCCCCCAGCTTCACCCCTGTGCCATCTACACCCAGGGCACCTGGCCACCCGACAGGAGGGAGTTAATGGAGCCCGGGGCCAGCGGAGATGGGCTGGCCTGTGACAGGGCTAGCGCGGAGGTGGGGAAATCCAGAGGGCAGGAACAGCCAGCCCCCAGCAGACCTGCTGTCTGCTTTGCATGCGGGATGGCCCTGAGGAAAGGTGAGGCCCCGTGTCCCCAAGCCCACTGGGGCTCTGCACCCCAGGGATTGCTCAGCTGAGTAGGCCTGAACTTTTGGGAGCCCATGGGGGTAATGGGGCTGCAGGGGTGTTGGAGGGTACAGCTGTGCCTGGCCCAAGGGTCACCTTTTCCTCTTTCTGCCTAAGGGCCCAGGATAGCAACAGAAGGGAGGCAGGGTGGGTGTCTCCTTACACCCCCACCTGCGGGCCTGGCCTCATCCAGCTGGGTGTGGGGCACCCTCCAGCACTGCCTTTGCCCCACCCTGAGACCCAGAGCTCTTCAAGGGCCGCCCAGTGCCCAGCAGAGGTTCTGGGGCATTTTTGCTGGGGAGCTTGGTACCCTTTGTTCTGAGACAAAACTTGACTCCGGTGAATTGAGTCTCAAGTTGATGATCTAGGGTCCCGACCTGCCACCAAGGCTTGCACCCTGTTCCTCTCCCCACAGTGGTGCTGGGCCAGGTACCTGGGTACAGGCTGATCGAGCTCGGCTACTGTCTAGTACGTACCCACCCAGGCGGTGTTGCTCATGCCTTCCTCCAGGCCCACCTGGCAGCCTGGCCAGGTTTGAGTATCCCCTTCAGGGACACAAATGGACACGTGGCCTAATCGCCAGGCGCCCAGCCCTTAGTTTTCTCTGGAACAGGTATTACCACCTTGTCAATCCTGTGATCGTTCTGAGCTGGAGAATGTTGCCAGTTGACCGGTCTGCCTTCTGCTTCCAGTTTAAGCGGGGTGACCACACACCTCAGCATACCTCTCTGGTCCCACCAGCAGCACCTCCTCTTACAGTGGCTTTGCTGTGGGCTGGGTGCTAAGCTGACACATGTGCGGACTGAGGTCTGGAAATCTCTGTCTCCCTCACCCTGGGGTTCACACCCGAGCCCCAGTGCCGCCTCTCCCCAAGCCCCTCTCCCTGCAGGAGGCCTGGCCCTGGCGGTGCTGCTGGTCTCCTGGGCAGTGCTGGGCCCCTGTAGCACGGAGGGAGTGGAGCCTGGAGTGCCAGGGCACACCGAGGGCCTGCAGTGCCCAGCCATCTGCACCTGCGGCCACGATGACTACATGGACGAGCTCAGCGTCTTCTGCAGTTCCCGGAACCTCACACAGCTGCCCGATGGCATCCCGGACAGCATCAGGGCCCTGTGGCTGGATGGCAATAACTTCTCCTCCATCCCCGAGGCAGCCTTCCGGAACTTCTCCAGTCTGGGCTTCCTCAACCTGCAGGGCAGTGGACTGGCCAGCCTGGAACCGAGGGCGCTGCTGGGCCTACCGAACCTGTACCACCTGCACCTGGAGCGGAACCAGTTGCGCGGTCTCGTGGCTCACACCTTCGTACACACACCGGGTCTCGCCTCACTTGGCCTCAACAACAACCTCCTCAGCAGGGTGGACGAGGGACTCTTCCATGGCCTGGCCAACCTCTGGGACCTCAACCTTGGCTGGAACAGCCTGGCCGTGCTCCCTGACACAGTGTTCCAGGGCCTGGCCAACCTACGTGAGCTGGTGCTTGCAGGCAACAAGCTAACCTACCTGCAGCCCCCCCTCTTCCATGGCCTCAGCGAGCTCCGGGAGCTGGACCTGAGCAGGAATGCTTTGCGAAGCATCAAGGCCAACGTCTTTGTCAAGTTGCCCAAGCTCCAGAAGCTCTACCTGGACCACAACCTTATCGCCACTGTGGCCCCAGGTGCTTTCCTGGGCCTGAAAGCACTGCGTTGGCTGGATCTGTCACACAACCGTGTGGGTGGCCTCCTGGAAGACACCTTCCCAGGCCTGCTGGGCCTGCATGTCCTGCGCCTCTCACATAACGCCATCACCAGCCTGCGACCCCGGACCTTCAAGGACCTGCACTTCCTGGAGGAGCTGCGGCTGGGCCACAACCGCCTCCGGCAGCTGCCAGACAAGGCCTTTGAGGGCCTAGGCCAGCTGGAGGTGCTCACACTCAATGACAACCAGATCCAGGAGGTCAGGGCGGGAGCCTTTCTCGGCCTCTTGAATGTGGCTGTCATGAACCTCTCTGGCAACTGTCTGCAGAACCTTCCAGTGCGAGTGTTTCAGGGCCTGGCCAAGCTGCATAGCCTGCACCTGGAGGGCAGCTGCCTGGGCCGCATCCGCCAGCACACCTTCACTGGCCTCTCCAAGCTGCGCCGGCTCTTTCTCAAGGACAACAGCATCACGGCCATCGAGGAACAGAGCCTATGGGGACTCCCGGAGCTCCTGGAGCTGGACCTCACTGCCAACCAGCTCACCCAGCTGCCCAGCCAGCTCTTCCAGGGTCTTGGCAAGCTGGAGTACTTGCTCCTGTCCCACAACCAGCTGTCAGCACTGTCAGCGGAAGTCCTGGGGCCCCTGCAGCGCACCTTCTGGCTGGACATCTCACACAACCACCTGGAGGCCCTGCCCGAGAGCATCCTTTCACCGCTGGGGCGGCTCCGCTACCTCAGCCTCAGGAACAATTCGTTGCGGACCTTTGTGCCACAGCCGTCTGGCCTGGAGCGCCTGTGGCTAGAGGGCAACCCCTGGCACTGTGGCTGCCCCCTCCGGGCCCTGAGGGCCTTTGCCCTACAGCACCCCACTGTCGTGCCCCGCTTTGTTCAAGCCGTCCCAGAAGGGTACGACTGCCAGCCCCCCATGTATACCTACAACAACATCACCTGTGCCAGCCCCCCCAGCATCTCGGGACTCGACCTGCGGGACGTTAGTGAGGACCACTTTGCTCACTGCTGATCCAAGGCTTGTCCAGGCCAGACACCGCCCTGGACTCAGGACAGGCCTTGCCATCCCTGGAGCCTGGCGGGCACCCCACCCCTCAGCAACCAGGGTCCAGGCCCCACACTTCTCACTTGGGGATCTCTTCCTCAGGGAACAATCCCAGGCCTTTGCTGACCTGGTCCCTGAGGGCCAGATCAGGAGGGTTGGAGGCACAGCCCTCCCCAGCTGTCACCCATTAAAAGCAATCTAATAGCCCTGGCCAGTGTGGCTCAGTGGGTAGACCATCAGCCTGCCCAACAAAGGGTACTGTGTTTGATTCCCGATCAAGGGCACATATCTGGGTTGCAGGTTCGATCCCCAGCCCTGGTTGGGGCATGTATGGTAGGCAACCAATTGATGTGTCTCTCCCACATTAATGTTTCTCTTCTCTCTCTCTCTCCCCCCTCTTCCCTCCTACTCGAAGATCAATGGAAAACATATCCTTGGGTGAGGATTAACAACAAAAACAAAAAAAATTAAAAGCAATCTAAAATTTAAAAGCAGGGGTGAAACTTGGGAGAGGGAAAGCATCAGCGTGGGTACTGTGGAGTCCCCTCTTTATGCCAGCGCAGCCCACACCCTGGGGCTGCCAGTCCCTCACACCTCCCTCCCTGTGCTTGGACTCTCTCCGTGTCCTCCCACCCCGGCCCTCCCAGGACGCCCACTTCCACCTGAGTGGAGGGCACGTACTCGGATTCTTGTTAGGAGTGTTCTCGGAGGCAGCCTAGGCCTGGGAAGCTGGGGCACAGCCCAGGCAGCCTCTGATCCAAGAGGCCCAGGCAGTTCGTGTCAACTGGGGCCAGAGGGGGTGCCAATCCTCTCTACACCCCACTGCTTTTGGCCAATCCCTTTCTTCCCCTTTCCTCTTGACACAGCCTCCTTCCTCAATACCCCAATACCTCCAGGAAGTGGTACCCGAGATTGGCCATCCCCACCCCAGAGCTGCCAGGTCTCTGCTGCCAGCCCTTCCTCCTTTGGAGAGGGCGGCACCCTGCCACTACTCTGCGTTCCGGAGTGGACTTCCCTGGGAAGGCAGAGCCCAGGACTGACTGCATGTCCAGGTCCTGCAGTGCGGAGGGAGCAGACGATAGTCAGCACTAGCCAAGGACCCCACGCACACATTTCTGACACCAATTCCTCTGTAAATACATCCTCATCCTAGTCTTCAGGGGCCTGTTGATGACGGGCCTACTGACCCAGCCCCCAGGACTTAGGGTGAATGCTGACACAGCCACTCTCTAGGGCACAGCAGGACCAAGGTGGAATGATCTAGAAATGTCACACTTATAACTGTAGTGGTAGGACACATTTAATTGTGGGCGCCTCCCAAGTTAATCTTACAGGGTGCACCCTTCCATGACCACAATCACTTATGGCCTGGCCAGCAGCCAGGCACTTGAGGACGACAAAGGCCCCCAGCCAGTTTCCAGACCCACAAGCATTGTGGACAATGTGGAGACGTGGGCATCAGGAGCGGCCTGGCTGGGACATGTGAGCACCATGGCACAAAGTCACGTGCAGGCACCAGAGCTCAGGCTATGGCACTAGGACCCCAAGCCATCCCCAGGGCCTGCCACAGACCAAGCCAGCAGAACCACTCATTGTCAACGGCTCTGGTGCCCAGATGCTGTTAAAGCATGAAACGTCTCTAAAGGGCCCGGGAGGGAGAGGTGGACACAGTGACAGCCCCACAGGCCAGACCTGCAGGCTCCTGGAACCACAGCCAGGACCTCTGCTTGAATCTGTGAGCTCAAGCCCCACAGTGGCTCCAGAAGGAGATGCCTTGGTCAGGAGAGCTGAACCGGTGTCTCCTTCAAAACCTTCTGGGCTATGGAGCAGAGTGCGTGAAAGGCAGGGCTCTGGGGAAACTCTTGGATGAAGTCTCGGCCCTCCTCCAGGCTCCTCGAGAGCTCGGGGTCCAAGGGCACAGAGCCTGCGAAGACAGAGGAAGGGGGCCAGGGAAGGGGTAAGGTGGTAAGAGCGAGGCCTGGGAGGTCATACCCATATACCTCCCACTGCCCAGGAGCCTGTCACAGTGCTGTAGCCCAGAGCGGACCCCTGCAGCCTTGCTCTGGCTGAGGTGCCTGGAAGGGCCACTGGGCTCAATTTCTACCTCAAAGGCAACCAGCCCACCCAGCAGGCCCAGCTCTGCTGCCTCGGGCTGCCCACTTGCAGAAAGTGCAAGGCAAGCACTGGGGACACATGGCCATGTACCACTGGTGTCCCCCCCTAACCTCCACCCCACAGAGGAGTTCCCAGAGCCAGAGCCACAGCCACTCTGCCCTCCGTGGGGCCTCAGCAGGCTGCCACCAGGGCTCGGCTCAAAGCCTGATGGTACCGCCTTCCCCTCAGGCTGATCAGCAGTGACTGGTATTAGACATGAACTGATACCCACAACGTGAGGAGGACAGGTGGACACAGGCAGGTGGGACCACCTGGAGTGGAGGCCAAGGGGCAGCCCTGACCCGCTCACCTAGGAAGGGGACTCCAGCGTGTCTGGCCAGCTCCTCGCCGCCTCCCCGGGAGAAGACGTTGGTGCACTCCTAAGGCAGAGGCGCAGGGTCCACCTGAGGACTCGCTCCGCACTCAGGGAGTGGAGTCCAGGCCCAGGGAGCTGGTTGGGGTGTGCGCCAGCATCCTCTTCCCCCCGCAGCCTCACCTCACACCCACGCGGGTAACAGCCCCACAACTTACCATGCAGTGTGGACAGACAAGGCCGCTCATGTTCTCCACAATGCCGATCACCCGCAACCCTGTCTTCCTACAGAAGGTCAGCTCCCGCCTCACATCCCCCACAGACACCGCCTAGTGACCAGGGAAGAGCCAGGACAGGCCAATGGGAATCCAGAACACTCAACCAAGAGGAGCATAAAGAGTAGGAAAAGGTGCCCACCTGGGTGAGGAGACACACTGGAAAAATGGGACAATGCTCTGCAGTACCTGGGGCGTAGTGACCACGATGGCCCCCAGGGGGCTGTAGGGACGGAGCGCGTCAACGGCAGCCATGTGCTCATCAGAGGTCCCTGGGGGCGTGTCCACAACCAGGTAGTCCAGCTGCCCCCAGGCCACGTCAGACACAAACTGCTTTATCAGAGCTGCAAAGACCCAGGGAGGTCAAGTGACAGGGGTCTCCCACACCCATCACCTCCGCCTGATCTCCAGTGCAGAGCATCTCTACAGGTACTGTGAGCACAAGGGTGCCATGCTGCTCCTCATCCAGGGTGGGAGGTGGGGGTGCAGTGGAACAGGGAGGCACCCCTTTCTTCGAAGCTGCTGGGTCACTCCACCCTGCAGGACTTCTGCTTAGGCCTCCATAGAGGCCAGCTGGAGTTGTGACCCTCCTGCCGGGCCTGTGCCCAGCTTTGGGGACACCTCAGCTTTCACAGCCTGAGAAGATGACCTGAGTGGAGCAGCGCCCATCCTGAGACCGATACATCTGCAGCCTCACTGCCAGTTGGAGGGGCCCAACCCTGGTGCCTCACCCCCTACCCCCAGGGCACACAGGCTGGGCTCAGGTGTGAGCAGACCCACCCTTCCAGCCCAGGGGAAGGGGGCTCCAGAGCTGATGGCCACATAGCTGTCTTGCTCTCATGGCCCACAACTGCCATTTGGACACCAACACCACACCCAAGTCTGATCAGGAGTGAGCAGCAGGAGGCCTGTGGCGAGGGCCAGCAGCCCCAGGCTCTTGCTCAGCTTTTAAATTGAGCACCAAGTGATCAGCTGAGGGAGGCTGGAAGGCTAACAGGGAAGTCCCCTGCATGGTCATTACCGTTCTTCTTGGGGCCTCTCCACACCACAGCCTCATCCGGCTTCTCCAGCAGGAAGCCCACAGACATGAGGGAGACATTTTGCTCCTTGTCCACGAAGACAGGCACCCAGCCACTATCACATTGGTGCACAGCCCTGCCCTGTGCCTGGAGCATGCGGGGGATGCTGGGGCCACACAGGTCCACGTCGAGGATCCCCACCTGCAAGGAGCCAGGACGTTTGCATGGCACATAGGGGTGTCCCAAGGCAGGAAGAAACCAGCTGGTTTCTATGTCCGCCCACAAGAGGAAGGGGCAGGAGCGGCTCAGGGGGGGACAGGTGAGGGTGGGAGGCACTCACCTTCTTGCCCTCGTGACGCAGAGCCAGGGCCAGCTCTGTGGAGATGGTGCTTTTCCCGACCCCCCCCTTTCCCGAGAGGATGAGGATGATGTGCCGGACACCAGCCAGGTTTCCAGGCTCTGCTCAGAAGAATAAGTGAGGAGACCCTTCACACAGATGCTCATCATTGATCACTCTCTGGGTCACCATGTGAGTCCTGAGACCTGCCCCTCACCCAAAGGTCTTCCTGCAGGCCCCAGACCCAAAGCTTTGGTTCCTCCAATGCGGCCACTCTCTTTTGTCTGAAATGACCCAAATTGTTCCTCTTTCTAGTATGCGCACATGTGACTGCACACATGGCAATAAGCCAAAGACTGCCGGCTCCCAGCTGATTCCAATGGAAACAATGCAAGCAGCCTTGGCCTCCAATTCTCAGGAGGGACCCTTACAGCTCTGGTGACCCAGAGCATCTGCAATCATGCATGTGCGTGAATGTCAGTGTCACCTGGCTGCCAGTTGTGCCTTAAGAAAGCCTAGGTACACAAGGACGGCCAGAGGATGCCCCTGCATCCTTGGGCCCACAGGTCCTGGGCCCAACAACTCTGTAGACTGCTGTTGGCTGCCAGCCACTTTGATCCAGCTCTTCCTTCCAAAGAGCCCCAAATGTCACCAAATAAATGTTCACCAACTCAATCCCTGCATGGGTTACCATCTGCATACACACAACTCTCAGCACCTCTGAAATAGCCCACGTTCTTGCCCCAGCATCCTCAGGACCCCACCCTGCCTCCAACAAGCTCCTCTCTCCACCACCCTCCCCACACACAGACAGGGTCCCACAATCAACACAGAAATACAGTCCTTCCTCCTGACCCACCTCTCAAGGTTATATTCCAAAGCCCCATCTCCCATGCTTCCCTAGGAAGAACTCAGAGGGCACCCACCCTGACTTTCAGGCAGGTCCTTGTCACCACTGCATTCAAGTGCCTTTCCTAGATATGCTTCTAGCACCTGGGGCTGTAACATCTTGTAAGACAAGGGCACAACCTCAACCTGGATCACTGCCTGCAAATGAGTCCCCAGATGGTGGTTTGAGGTCACCCCTCAAGTAATTTAAAAGGTTAATTACTTAAACTGCTTTAACATCAAACCGCTGGCCGGTTTGGCTCAGCGGTTAGAGCATCGTCCTGTGGACCAGAATCCCAGGTTCGGTTCCTGCTAAGGGCATGTACCTCGATTGTGGTTCGTCCCTGACCCCAGTTGGGGTTGTGCGGGTGGCAACCAGTTGATGTGTTTCTCTCACATCGATGCCTCTCTCTCTCTCTCTCTCCCGCTCTATCTGAAGATGAATGCAAAAATGTCCTTGGGTGAGGATAAAAAAAAAGGTATTTGGGAGTCAACTTCACTTTTGTTGGGGTGGAGGGGAGGGCTCAGGTGGAAACATAAGAACAGCCAGATCTGGATCCTGGATCAGCCAAGCTCCTGATCACTATGACTCACTTTCCTCACTGGTGGGAGTGGGAAATTTTATCTGAGACTCAAACAGGACACTCATTCTCTTAGCAGGTAACTGGAAACAGGTGAACTTTTCAGACAGCAATTGTTAAGGGTTAACCAAAGCATCTTTTCCCTAAGTGAACTGGAAAAGTTTATAAATGGATAATCAACCACGTGCATTCACCAGTGCCTACTAGATGTAAGACTGCGGGAAGGGGCAAGAAAAGCAGTTTCTTCCCCCAGAAGAAAGTGAGGAGCCCCTGTATAGATAACAAATCCCAGTCAGCTTCATCCTTAAGTACAACCAATGTTAAGTCTAGACAAACAGGATTATCCAATACATTGCACAAATTTATAACTCTTTGTATGTAAGGAATCTTTCTAGAAAGATACAAATAACTATTCCCTGGTGTGGATCAGTGGTTGAGCAGACAATCCATGTTCCCAGTCAGGGCACATGCCCAGGTTGTGGGCCAAATCCCCAGTGGGGGGCATGCAGGTGGGGGCCAATCAATGTTCTCTCTCATCAATGTTTCTCTCTTGCCCCCCCTCTCTCTAAAATTAATAAAGAAAACAAACAAACAAACAAAAACAAGTAACTGATGCCAGGGACTGCCTCTGGACACAGGGAGATAAATTTTTTAATATTTTTTTTTTACTGCATACCCACTTAGGCCTTTTGGATTTTTACGTACATTTTCCCCTAGTTAAAAAAGAAGCCGACTCTTTTAAAATTAGTCAATCTAGAAGATAATCTTCTTACCTTGTAGCAAATCTTCCCTTATTCTAAAAACCTGCTCCAGATTTTTTTGGCCAGTGTTTACAGTCTGATGGATGAATTTAGCATGTAAGAGCTTGGTGTCCAAGGTACCAGACACAAGATCTTCCAAAATGTGGTAAATCCCTACTTATGAAAGTCTATTTTGGCTAATCTGTGCAAATCTGATTTTACCCGCTTGTATTCGGTCCAAAACAACTTTCATTTTTTTCAAGTATTAAGGTTTAGAAAGCTAGAAAATAAACTTTCACAAATAATTAAAAGTGATGTTCTGGTGTCTTCTTTTTATTTTTATTTTTTAATTTTTTTTCCGAGGGAGAGTGTGTCCTGACCGAAATCGAACCGGTGACCTCTTGGTGCATGGGTTGACATTCATCCCCTGAGGCACACCGGCCGGACTGGTGTCTTCTTTTTAAAACCCCGTATTTAAACGACTTCTTCCTGTTTTCTTGTGGCATCACCAAACAACAACAACAAAACCGTGGCATAAAACAGGGCAGTACTGTTTTTAACGACAAACAACGCACATGATTTCTCTGGGTTCCCCTGAACTCACGTTCTCGAACAGCGCTGCACTTACAGGAAAAGTTGTAACTTGAGGAGGTTACATACCTAAGTACACGTGAGTTTCTGCGACCCTTACACTATAAATACGACGCTTCACCAAACACCCAGGACCCCGACCAGCAGCTGCCGGCCGGCCGGCCTCTTCCCGCTACCCCCGGCGTCCGCAGACTCACCAGCCGCCGCCTCCATCCCTCCGCTTGTTGCACGCCTTCCCTTCGCTTCCTTTCGATCCATCCGCCTCCAGTCAGAACGTAGAGCCTTTGGGCCAATGGGAAACTTGAGCCCGTCCCCTGGCTCCTCTTGATAGGTCCACTCGCGCTTTTCTTAGCCAATTAGGTTGCATAAAGAATTACGCAAGTTCCGGTGTGGCGACGTACCGGAGATAAACCCACTTCCGTGTCAATGCCTAAGGGTGGGGCCGCCTCCCCACCCCACCCCGCCCCTCGTCCCAGGGGCGCGCGGGCCTTGTCCCCGACTGCTTGAGATGTGACCAGTAAGGACACCCAGTCAGGACTGACAGGGTCAGCATCCTCTAGGCAAGATTCGTGTGCCGCGCGGTCAGCCAAAGCCCCAGACCAGGAGCGCCCGCCTGCGGCGGCTTGGCCAATGCGCTGCGGGGGGCGGGGATTGTTTACGTCTCGTTCGGGAGCGGAAAGTGGGTCACGGCCGACGGCGGCGGCGGCGGAGCAGCGCAGGTGAGGGCGGGTCGCGTCCGCGCCTCCTGGCCCGCCCGGTTCGGGACCCTGCGGGACCGCCGGCGGCGGGGCCCGGCCACGCATTTGTTCTCGAGGGCGGGGCCTGGGCGGGCGGAACAGGCGGGCTGCCCCGCACTGTAGGCCCGCCGCAGCACCGCCCGAAACTGAAATTATTACGAGGCGCCGTGCTTCGAGGCCGGGGACAGCCTCGTTGGCTGGTCACTTGGAGTGCATCGCCTGGCGCCCACTGTGCGCTGCAGACACAGCGGATGGTGACTAGGCCAGCCGACCGGAGCTGGCTGCAGGACTGGCTCGGATCGGCAGGTGAAGGAGCCGTGCAGCGGCGTTGCTGGTGGGAGGGGAATCCGGTTCTACAGACGGCGCTCCCATCCCTGGAAAGCAGTGCCTGCGCTCATTCACCGACAGCGCTGCTCTGTGCCTGGCGGGGTCCTTACTGGGGGACAGTACCTGCCCTCCTGGGGACTTCATTCGCGGGGAGAGCTAGGCAGTAGGTAATCATAGAAATGGAGGTGTTACTGTAAGTCGGATATGGAAGCTGAGAGCCAAAGAGGGAAGGGGAAGGCATTCCGGGCAAAGGGCAGGGAAGAGCTAGCAACTGGGACAAAGCCGATGCGAATTGGAGAAGCACAGGAGAACTTGATAGGCTTTGTGAGATTTTGTCTTTTATCCTAAGAACAATGGTAAGACCTGAGGAGTTAAAAGATTTGCTTCAAGTTTCAAGATTTGTTTCAAAAACAGCTTGGCTATTAAAACAAGCAAACAAACAAACAAACAAACAAAAAACCAGCTTGGCTGTGGGGAGTGCAGTGGGTGGGATGGAACTGGCCCTGAGGAGGTAGTGTGGGGCTTGTGGAGGCCTTCAAGGCCATGGTGAAAAGGAGGAAGATGGGGTGTGTGTGTGTGTGGGGGGGTGACTGCTATGAGTCTGGCATGAGGAACTGGGAGGTTGGAGATGCCATTTGTCTAACTGGACAATGGAGGAGGAGCCAGGTGAGGTTTGGGATGCTGGAGGGACATACAGGAGGCCCAGCTGGGTTCCCTAGGCTGAGCTGAGAGTGGGGCTGAGATAGGCATTTGAGAGTCATGGGTGTATGGTTGGTTTTTCACACTCTCTATCTAGGTTTTCTCAAGGTGCTTGGACACTGGAATGAGGTAGGAGCTTGTGAGGAGAGTTCTAGAGCCCCAGCTTAGCACCCATGTGGCTCACAAAATCCTCCACCTTTAGGGGGGGTCTGGCACAGCCAGCCATGGCCAAATGCAGGGGTTGTTGGAAGACCTTCCAGTGTGCCAGGTGTTTCCTTTGCTCAGAACCTGTTTTCTTTCAGATCCTGTCCACCATGGCCAGGCGCCCCCGGAGCAGCAGAGCATGGCATTTTGTCCTGAGTGCAGCCCACCGAGACGCAGATGCCCGGGCCATGGCTCTGGCAGGGACCACTAACTGGGGCTATGATTCTGACGGGCAGGTAGGTGGGTACTGATGGTCTAAGGTGCAGAGACCCTGGAGGCAGGCCTTTCTCCAGGGCAAGAACCCCCTGAGGGCAGAGGATGGGGACAGTTGGATCCTACTGCTCACCTGGGTTTTACCTGGTTAAGGACCCACATGGACCTGGGGTGATGGGCCCTCAGGATAGACACCACATTCCTCTCTATACTCTTCCCACTGAAGAGGCTGGCAATTGGTTCTTTGGTCCATTCATTCAACATAGTATCTTCATTCGATTTCTCAGCCAGTTTCCAAAGGTACCTGTTGTTAACACCATTGGATCCTCCTGGACATTTCCTCTCAGTTCCTCTGTCTATACAGATACGTGCTCTATATTTGTGTGTATGCATGTGAAAAGAGCTTTACTCTTGAATGCCAGAATTCCTGTGCCTTCTCCCATGCAGTTGCTCCCAAGTTCAGGTTAGAATAGCAGCTCAGCTGTTTGTCTCAGTGTAGGCTGCCTGATGTACCTGAGAGGCTAGCTGTACCAACCTTGGGAACGGCTGGGCAGCGTGGGTTTTGCGCCAGTTCCAGGGAGTGCAGGGAGGTAGACTTTCAGTCATTTTCCAGAATCGCTTAGACCAGAACAAGGGTTTGGCTCTGCCCTGACTCACCTCCACTGCTTCCTGCAGGTGTGATCTTTGGGTGACTTGTCTGTGATCTGTCTTTAGGTTGCCCTGGCTCAGCCAGTCATCCTGGGAGTGGGGGCAGGCACCTCTCCTCCCTAGAGTGAGGGCAGCTGAGCTTTGTGGAACCACCAGGCCTTGAGGAAGAATTGGAGGTGACTGACTGTTCTGGGTTGGAGGCCTCCCCAAATTCCCTGCCCAGGCCAGTAAGAGACCCTGGCCTGCATTCCTGTCCCTCCTCCAGCTCCTGTCCTGATAATGTGGCCTAAAGCAGTCTGTTTTCCAGTGTCTGTCCCTGCCTCACTGGCTCATCACTCTGGGATGCAGGCAGTATTGAGTGGCTGGGGTGCAGTGTTTGACACACGCTTGCAAGCATCCTGCCCCATCACCTAATTGGCCTGGAGTATTTGAGTATGTGGGTGGGCAGGTGGGTGTGTCACCTTATCATCTTAGAAGGCTAGACACACACACCTCCCTTCTTTTCTGCTCTTATGGCTTGTGGAGGGGCTGGGCCTGCTCTCTGCCCAGGTTGACCTGCAGGCCTATGTACTCATACCGGTATTGGGGCTGTGCTCCTGGCTCCTGGCTCCTGACCCTGGGAGGGTTTGGGGGTTGCCTATGGCTGGCAGTGTGCTAGCCATGGCTTTTGAGGGCTCACAATTCCATGCTAATGGGGTGATTTGGGCCTGTTTCCAGTCTCCTTTCTGGGGTCTGGCTTTCACTCCCACTTAGCTCAGTCTCTCATGAGCTTCTGTGTGAGCCCTGGGTATAAAAGAAACAAGGACAAGGCTCTTCCTCTGCAGAGCTTCCGTTTTGGTGGGAGGAGACAGATCAACAGGACAAAGGAGACGGTCAGAGGAGCAGATGAGCAGGAAGAGGACCCAGGAGGGAGGGCTAGAAGAGCCTCTTTGAAGTGATATCTGAAAGCTGCCATCCAGGGGCAAAGAGACCTCCCCCGTGACAGGTGGGGGAAGAGGGGAGGGACCAGGGCAGGGGAAAGGGCCTAGTAAGCTCTGATGGGGTTGTGGAATTTATTCTCAGGGTGGTATGATCTGCCCCAGGTCTGAGCAAGGTCACCTGGGTTGCTGTGCAGAGGGTGTTTCAAGGAGGCAAGAGGAATACCCAAAGACTAGGGTGGAGGATGGAGCCTAACCAGGACCCTGGGGCAATCCGAGAGGGCTGGCAGAGGAGGCAGTTAGGCAGAGGCTGTCTGTACCCTTTGGCCCCAGGTAACGAGACCAGGGTTGACCTGGGGTCCAGAGTCAAGGCAGGTATCCAGAGGGGCCTGTGTGGCTTCAGAGCAGGAACAACTAGGTACACAGCAAGAGCATCTCTTGCTTGCTCCTAGGAGAGAGTGGGTCAGCAGTTGCCACAACCTGACCAGCTCAGCCTGGGATCAAGCTCAGGACTGAGCCCCCCAGGTAGATGCCCAGGCTCCCACTGAATGTTTTCCTACAAAAGCTTGAAGTAGCTCAAAACCCCTGGGCTTGTTAGGGCCCTGGGATAGGGGTTGCGAGGATGATGGAGGAGCTGCGGTGTAGGCTCTCCCACACTGTGGGGACTCCTGGGCTGCCTTCAGTCACCAGTGGACTTTGCCAAGGGACTCCCCTGCTTCAGGCCACCCCTGGTGGGACCACAGCTTATCCATGAGCTAGAAATGACCTGGAGAATAATGGCTGAGCATACAGCCCCGCTGTGGACTCAGCACCTGGGCCTATAGGTCCCATTAGCTGTGCTGAAATGGGGTTGGCCCTTAAGCCCACTCTCAGGAAGCCAGTGGCTTGGTAGGCCCTCCCCAGCACCTGAGCTAGGAGGTGTCCAGGATCACTCTGGGGGCACTGTAGAAGGGTGGGCCAGCTGGGCACTTGGGACTTGGGGAAGTCTTTTGAGGCTAAACTGCCACATCCCTTCCTTGGGGCATTGGAGCAGTACAACCACTGGTCTGTGGTGGGTATTGTGGCAAGTGGCAGGTAGAAGGCACAGCAAGGGGAACAGCCTGGCCTTTTTTCTCAGCACAGTGATTCCGACTCTGACCCCGAGTACTCATCCCTGCCACCATCCATCCCCAGTGCTGTGCCTGTGACGGGGGAGTCTTTCTGCAACTGTGATAATCAGAGCGAGGCCTCCTTCTGTGGCAGCCTGCACACAGCAGCCCACCGGGGCAAGGACTGCCACTGTGGGGAGGAAGATGAGTGTAAGTGCCTGGCATGGGGCGGGGCCACCAGGACTGGCAGGAGCTCAGGAGACTACTCTAACCAGGCCTTTTCTCTCTCAGATTTTGATTGGGTCTGGGATGACCTGAATAAGTCCTCAGCCACCCTGCTGAGCTGTGACAACCGGAAGGTCAACTTCCATGTGGAGTATAGCTGTGGCACAGCAGCCATCCGAGGCACCAAGGAACTGGGGGAGGGGCAGCACTTCTGGGAGATCAAGATGACCTCGCCTGTCTATGGCACTGATATGGTAAGTGGCTGGCAGGGCCGGGGGTGGAGGAGAGGTGCACTGCTGGTGCCCTGGCCTGGTCCCCCTCTGCCTAGCCTGTTGTCTCCAGATGGTGGGCATTGGGACATCAGACGTGGACCTGGACAAGTACCACCACACGTTCTGCAGCCTGCTCGGCAGGGATGAGGACAGCTGGGGCCTCTCCTACACAGGTACCTGGGGGCTCCTATGGGGGGGCAAGCTGGAAGGGATCTTCAGGCATCAGGATAACCTTCCACTCTGCTGTCCCCCAGGGCTCCTCCACCACAAGGGTGACAAGACAAGCTTCTCCTCAAGGTTTGGCCAGGGCTCCATCATTGGCGTGCACCTGGACACCTGGCATGGGACACTGACCTTCTTTAAGAACAGGAAGTGCATAGGTGAGGGTGGCCAGGGTCCCAGGGGAGACACATGCCTGTGGGGTGTGGCTGCTACTGAGGTCCTACAGGAAGCAGAGACTGGGGCCCACCCAGGCTGAGTGGCCCCAAGGCTTCCCCAAAAAGGTGTCCTCAAAGAAAGAAGCCTGAGGTCCCAGGGTCTCCAGAGGGTGGGACAGCACAAGGGTCACCTGAAGTTAACTCAGGAGGATGTCCAAGGAATGGCCAAGCCCCTCCTGGCCCAGGGTTCAGGCTGTGCCCCCTTCTCTAGGAGTGGCAGCTACCAAGCTGCAGAACAGGAAGTTCTATCCGATGGTGTGCTCCACAGCGGCCAAGAGCAGCATGAAGGTCATCCGCTCCTGTGCCAGTGCCACCTCCCTGCAGTACCTGTGTTGCCACCGCCTGCGCCAGCTGCGACCCAACTCTGGGGACACACTTGAGGGCCTGCCCCTGCCACCTGGCCTCAAGCAGGTGCTACACCACAAGCTGGGCTGGGTCCTGAGCATGAGCTGTGGCCACCACAAGTCCCCTGTGCCCTCGCCCAAGGCCAGTGTCAGTCCCAACAGCCCAGAGACCCGGCGCTGCCAGAGAAAGCGCTGCCGAAGGACCTAACTTATTTTCCAATGAAAACTGCCTTTTGAGGCTAGGACAGCATTTTCTCCATCCTTTCTCTCAGGCCATGCTCCAGAGTAACAGGAAAGGGAAGAGTTGGGCCCAGGTCTGTCTGGGCTGTCCCCCTGCCGTCAGAGGCTGGGACTGGCTTTGCCACAGGGGTTCAGGGGCCACAGGCCCTGGGATCCTGAGACCAGGACTGTCCCAGTCCATTTGCTTCCTGTACCGGGTATGGCAGCTGCTGCTTCTCTCCGAGTCTCTTGGGAGTGGCCACCCCAGCTCTTCTGGACTGAGACTGCAGGCCTGGAGGCTGTGGTCTGTGGCCTCATCAGAAGTCAGCTTTCCTGTAGCTGCCAGCCTCAGGGGACCTTGAGTTTCTCCTCATTTGCTTTGCATGTTGTCAGCTGTTGCTTCTGTCTGAGACTGAAATGATCGTAATAAACTTTGAGTTTATGCCTAATGTCTCCGTAGTGGTAGAATTAAAAGAAGTCCACATCGAGACCTGGGTCTCGTGGGTGTTCACAGTCTTTCTCTTGTGGTTCTGGTCACACTGCAACACCTTTGGGAAGAGGCATCCTGGTTCTCTTTTTTTTCCCCTTGAGACTGTCTCACTTCTCCTCCAAGGGTATCACCTCCCCACAAGCCTCCAGGTGATTGGTGCCTTTCCCCCAGCAGGGACTTGAGTGCTACCCAGCCCTTCCTGACTGTCCCAGTTGGCCACCAGGCCTGCAGCCAGCTTGTACAGGGCCCTGTCTACATCCTCTCCAGCCAGCCCAGCATCTGGAGAACTTCCTTTTCTGTTCATCCCAGTTATCCAACAACCTTTCCTGCTATATGTTCCCGCCCATTGGATTCAGACCTGACTGAGGGCCCCTCCCCAGGCCAAGGGACAGGTTGTGCTGGATGACTGCTCTCTTTCCCCCTGACCCTTTGTGGTTTCTGGTCACTCCCTTGCTGTGCTGCCTGCTGTCTTGCTGGTTGGTGGGAGAAGGCCCTGTAAGTCAGGCAGGCATGGTCAGGCGAAGGCCCTGTAAGTCAGGCAGGCATGGTCAGGAGCTCAGATCTAACAGGAGGTCCGGGTTGGTGGAGGTCAGGAAGAGGCAGATGCGGCGGGAAAGGTCAGACCCCACCCTTCGAGGCCGAGCACCTTCATCCACCTTCACAGGGAGATCAGCCAGGAGGGTCAGGCGCTCTTGCTCGGTACTGCAAGCCAAGTACGCCTAGGGCAGGCACAGGGACGAGCAGGGCAGGCCTCGGGCCTGGCCTCCATATCTGGGAGTCTGCGGGGTGGGGGGATGGGAAGGGGCTCACCTGCTGCAGAAGGCGGGGGGAGGGGAAGGCAGTGACAACAGCATCAGCCACAGCCGGGCTGACGCGGTTGAATTGCCTGATCTGCCGCCACCAGGCACCCCGAAGCCCTGTGCCATCGCTTGTCACTCGCTTGCCTGTCACGCAGCGCCCAGCTGTACAGAAGGGAAAGGCCATGCACTCCTGGAACTGCCTGAGGTTGGGGAGGGAGCAGGGAGGTTTCTAGAGGATTCATCTCTCCTGGCCACCCAGCCACCCAGCTCAGCCCTCTGCTCTCAAAGAGGTCAAAGAGGTACCACCCCTCCAGGTGTTCCTGTCACCCTCCCTGCAGCAGCCACCAACTGAGGTGGGGGTCACGCACTTGAAGGGGCGCTGGGCGAGGGCCTTGGTGAAGGCGCACACATGCTGACTCAGCTCCTGCCAGGAGGCCACCAACAACACATCCAGGTTCGCCCAGAGCTGTAAGAGCACCAGGGCCTAAGGAGAATGCAAGCCCATGAGGGTGGGTCAGAGGAGGGCTCCTCTGGTGGACACTCAGCTGAGACCAACCCTATGTGCCACCCTGGGACCAAACCCAGGTGCTGGGCCTCAGAGACTAGCCTGGGTGCCAGGGCCAAGGCCAACCACCTCACCCAACCTGCCCTGCCCTCACCTCTTCCACCTCAGGCCAGCCGACCGCCACCTTAGCATGGGCCACCCCTGGACACTCTGGCTGCTGCATCTCCTCCTGGGCATTGGGCTGGTAAGACCTAAACAAAGGTGACTATCCCTCCAGCTCCCCATATGCCATCAGTCCCACCCTCCTTGAGTTCTCCAGCTTTCTCCAGAGCCCACCCGGGGATCAGGGATGTAGCTGTGTCACAGCAGCCCCAGAGCTACCATGACATTTCCCCTGAACTTCCCCCCACCCCAGTTAGGTCTGCTAAGGGTGTGAGGGTGACCGGTACCACAGGTAGGCATCCAGTCCGATGACAGCCAGGTGAGTGCAGGTGGGGCTCTCGGGAGAAATCCAGGGTACTGAGCAGGTTGGGCCACAGATCTGCAAGCCAAGGTTTACCACACCTGTTCCTCGGGGCTGCAGCAGGCAGGGCCCACAGGTTACCAGACCACTGCCAGTTTGCAGAAAGAAGTGGGGCAAGAACAACCCAGGGTGCTGGGAGGAGACTGGAGCAGACTTCCTCTGCCCAGCCAGCTCTCTTTAGAAAACCAGCTGTGTGCCTTTAATGAGGTCGAGGGGACCTACAAAGGCCCCAGACATGTCTCAGACTCCTAAAAGAGTTCGGCTGAGTCCCCATCCCCATTCCTGGTCCACTCTGCACCCTAGCCTGGCATTTGCCTGGCAGCAGGTGCTTGATAAATGCTGAACCTCAGACTGCGCGGGACCTGGCAGACCATCAAACCTATTGACATTCGGCTCAAACATCAGCTGAGTGGTCTCTATTGCTCCTTTAGCCAGGTGGGGACTGGGCTGTTGGCTCTCACAGCAGGACTGCACAGCCAACCCACAGCCCAAATCCCTAGGCCCCCTCTCACCAGTTTCCCACCTGTCTTCTGATTCAGCTCTCCAGAGGGCGCTTGGTATCCTTACTTCGGCCCTCTAGAAGCAGCTGTGGCTCCCATCTGCTCCCAGGCCAAGAGCCCAGCTGGCTTCCCCCATCTCATCCACATCTTGGCTGTCAAACAGAGAGCCCCAGCCCACTGCACACCCTCTCCAGCCCCTCTGTCCTTGATCAGGAGCGGCACAACAGCACATCCAGGCTGGGAACCCAGCCCCTCACCAAGCACCTGGGTCAGCTGGAAGACACCCTGCAGAAACTCCTCAGGCTCCAGCAGCAGCAGAAGTTCCTGTTCATCTGCAGCCCACATCTCAGGAGGCACCTATAGGGATATCCGGGGGTACTGCTGCTCATCCTCAGCCTCAAGTGCCCCAGGGCCTTGGCCTGGGCACCGCAGCAGCTCTGAGGCTCATGGCCACGGGCAAGCCCACAGGACTGCTCTACAGAAACAAATGTGGTCTCCTGTGGAGGCCAAGACCAGCCCTAGTCCAGAGGGTCTACAGGACCACTGACCACAGAATCAATGGGGATGGAACATTCCTCAGCTGAGTTCAGACCCTGGACCCAGGCCTGCAACTGACCACTGTAGTGGCTTGGGCATCACCCACTCAACATTCCCCATTCTTAGCTTATGTACTTCACAGCGGCTGCCTCGTGAAATCACTGAGGTAACCAACCCAGAGCCGCACTATGTAAACCCTGGAAATGAGGCTGCTGGGGCACTTACACCGTAGGGGCAAGGTTCTGGCTTCACTCTGCTCCACCTGAGGCTCCGGACGGGGCGCTGGGGCTCGATGTGGTACTCACAGCCCAGGGAGCCCAAGGCCTCCATCAGAATGTCAGCACCAGCATCTTCCAGGATAGCTGAGGTGGATGAAAGAGACAGCTGTCACTCCTTTTCCTCTAGGGGAGGATGCTACTCACCGCAGAACCCCAGCCTGGGCGGCGTTTACAAACACAACGATTCTCCCGGCTGCAAGACTGCAATTGGATCCAGATCCTGGAATCCTTTAAGCTCCCCAGTTGGAAAGCGGGCGCCAATTCTTGGCCAAAAGGCGGCCTTGACAGATGCCCCTCTCACCCCGCAGTGAGCCGGGGATAACCTCCCAGTGATTAAGAGGAGCTTCCAAAGCCCGAGCTCCAGCCGAAGTGCAGCTTCTCCCAGGACCCTGCCCTCGCCCTCGGGCGCACCTGGGTCCACGCGCACCGCCAGGCGCCGGAGCGCCTGCTCCGGCCGCAGCAGCCGCAGCGCCTCGGCTGTCGCCCTGCGCTCCTCCGCTGGGTCCCGGGACCTCGTGGCGGCCTCTGAATCGGCTTCCGTGCCGACAGGACCCTCGGTGTCCGAGTCCGAGATCTCCCAGGTCGGGGGCCGCCGCTGTCTCCGGCCCCGATAAGAGCCCCCGGCCCTCCGAGGCCCAACCTTCGCCATGGCCGGCCCGGCCTCTCCTCGCTTCCGGCAGCGTCGGGACGCCTATGCGGGAACACCAGCCGCTTCCGGCGGCGGGCGGGCCTCGCGAAGCGCCGCGGCAGCTTCTCACAGCCGGAGCTCGTAGGCGCGGACCGACCATGGCGCGCAAGAAGGTGCGGCCGCGGCTGATCGCCGAGCTGGCCCGCCGCGTGCGGGCCCTACGCGAGCAGCGGGAGCGGCCGCACGACTCACAGCGCTATTCCCTGGACTACGAGACGCTGACGCGGCCTCACTCGGGCCGCCGGCTGCCGGTGCGGGCCTGGGCCGACGTGCGCCGCGAGAGCCGCCTGCTGCAGCTGCTTGGCCGCCTGCCTTCATTCGGCCTGGGCCGCCTAGTCACGCGCAAATCTTGGCTGTGGCGACACGATGAACCGTGCTACTGGCGCCTCACGCGTGTCCGCCCGGACTACACTGCGCAGGTGTGTGCGCCGGTCCTCACCTACCCGCGCCCGAGCATCGCGGGGCTGCATTGTTCCCCCTACACGCGGCTTTGTGGGACGGAGTCTCCTGCATCCTGCTGTACGGGGGGCAAGAAAACTTTGTGAGCTGATCCCCTCCCTATTTGTTTTGCAGAACTTGGACCATGGTAAGGCCTGGGGTATCCTGACCTTCAAAGGTAAGGAGTAGGAGACGGGGTCGGGTGACTGCTGGCAACAGACTGTTCCGCGAGTGTGTGCAATAAACCCAGTCATTTCCCCAGGAAAGACTGAGGGCGAGGCCCGGGAGATCGAACAGACCATGTACCACGACTGGCGGCTGGTGCCCAGGCACGAGGAGGCGGCCTTCACCGCTTTCAAGCCGGTGCCAGAGGACACTGTGCGCTCTGTGCCCTACCCACCGCTGCTCCGTGCCATGATTCTAGCAGAGCGACAGAAAAATGGGGACACCAGCACCGAAGAGCCTGTGCTGAATCTGGGCAGAATACGCATTGATCCCTGGGACTACCCTGTGAAACTGGAGGCAAAGAGAAAGGCCAAGGGCACTCCAGTCTAAAATGCCAGAACCGGCAGCCTGCCTGAAGGATGTAAGGCAATGGGCACCATTTCGGTGAAACAAAATATCTTTGGGTTACACCTGAATCAGCTCCCTGGAAGCTTGAATCCAATCTCCTTGATTTGTTCTGAGACTGCACTGAACAAAGGGTGGCGCCAGACCCTGCCTGTGGCTTTCCTCTGTACCTGTTGCCCAAACCCAAATCTCACCGAGGGGGCCACGCAGGAGGCAGCTGCTGGGGGCGGCGTGGGGGTGGGGACTGAAAGCAGCGGGGTTAGTGGGTGTGGAGCCCCAGCGTTGGCCTCTGTCACTTCCAGGCCGGCATCCCTTCCCGATCATGCGTTGCCTCGGCCAGGACCTAAGCTTGGACGCGAATAAAGGCAAATGAAGCAGCCCTGGGATGTAGTTTCTTCGAGTTTGGGTCGGGGGACTTGGCTGATGGTCTGCAGGAGTGTGGGGAGAAAAAGACTGATACCTTGGTGTATCTGGCCCGGTGGATGGGAAGACAGGAGCGGATTGGGGTGGCACAGACGTGGTAGCCGCAGAGCTCCTAGGGTAAACGACCTCAGGCATGGCTTCACCACGTTCCCCCAGCTCTCCTCTCCGCACCCACAGAGGTAACCCCTCCAGGAGGCCGGCACGAGGGGTCAGGCCGCGGCCCCTTTAAGAGCAGGCCCCACCCCCACCCCAGTCTGCGCTCCGCTCCAGCTGCCGCCGCCGCCGCCATCATGATCTGCTTGGTGCTGACCATCTTCGCCAACTTATTCCCGGCGGGTACGCAGGGGCCGGGGCAGGGGGCCGGGCCGGGTGAGGAGGGCTGCGGCCTGGTCTGACGCGCGCTGCCTCGCGGTCCCGCAGCCTGTGCCGGCGTGCATGAGCGCACCTTCCTGGCCGTGAAGCCCGACGGCGTGCAGCGGCGGCTTGTGGGCGAGATCGTGCGGCGCTTCGAGAGGAAGGGCTTCAAGCTGGTGGCAATGAAGCTGGTGCAGGTGGGGGCGAAGGCGGAGGGTCGCGGGAGGGGCAGGGCGGGAGGGGTGGGCGCCGGAGAGGGCGGTGCCTCAGAGCACACGGCGATCCCTCCCTCCCCAGGCCTCGGAGGAGCTGGTGCGCGAGCACTACGCCGAGCTTCGCGAGCGCCCTTTCTACGGCCGCCTGGTCAAGTACATGGGCTCCGGGCCGGTGGTGGCCATGGTGAGTGCCGGAGGGCGGGCGGCGCGCTGACCCGCGCTGGCCCGCGCCCTGACCCTGTGCCGCCGGCCCTGTCGGTAGGTGTGGCAGGGGCTGGACGTCGTGCGCACCTCGAGGGCACTAATTGGGGCCACGGATCCTGCGGACGCCCTGCCGGGCACGGTCCGTGGAGATTTCTGCATCGAGGTCGGAAAGTAAGGCCAGCCCTCAGCCCCGGGGGACGTTGTTATCACTACCCCAGCTGGGCATCTCGGGATCCCAGACCGAGCTTACTCGCATTTTTCCTGCGCAGGAATGTGATTCATGGCAGCGACTCCGTAGAGAGTGCCCACCGTGAGATCGCGCTCTGGTTCCACCCCCGGGAGCTCCTCTGCTGGGAGGACAGCACTGAGCACTGGCTGTATGAGTAACCCGGCAGCAGGGGCCAGTCCTCTTTCAGCGGCATAAGACCCAAGGCTGGGTGCCCAGGGCCTTTAGAACAGACCGCTGCAATAGTTGTGGATGACTTAGCATCCTCCAGGCCCCGGAAGTGGTGCTCAGAACAGCCTTTTGTAGCAGGGTTTACAGTACCCCTTGGGTCTGCCCAGGCCTTGGTATGCCACTGTTTACAGCACGCCTAGAAACGCACCAGAGTGGCGACCCTGGCACTCAGCTTGGTCCGGCATTTCTTTTTATAATAAACTGAAGAAAATCCTTGGGCTCGCATTGGTTTGGGTCCAGGGACACAAAAGTACCATCATAAGACATTTATCATTTATTACATACAGAGCAGATATGTGGGTTCGCTTGCAGGGCCAAAGCCTGAGGAGAACCGTCACCAAGCCCCTTCCCCCAGCTGTACCCACCCAGATAACCCCCCAGTCATTCATGGCGCTGTGGGAACAGACAGGGGACTTGACCTACATCACAGTGGAGAGTGGCAGGGCAGTGGGGAGAAGCCTGCAGCTGCATGTGACTGCAGTGGAGTCCGGCTGGGCTGTGGGATGGCTGCCCAAGATCTGTGCTTCTCTGGTGGGAGGTGGGTGGGCAGCAGGGCCTGGGGCTGCCCTGATCAGTGCCTTTTGCAGCAGGAGTAAGGCCTGGGCCTGGGGAGGCAGCAGTCCAGGGCAGTGCCCTTCAAAGCAGGTGGGTGCATGCTTCTAGAGCCTGAGAGGTGGCCCCTGTCCTCAGCCCTGAGGGCCTCTGCTGTCAGCCTGTCAGTTGCCCACAAGGGAGAAGGCCACACCACCAGCCCAAGGCACTTAGTAGTGTGTCTTGGGAGCTGGGCTCCTTTGAGGCTGCTTGGGAGGCAAGCCCTGGAGCACACCTTCCCCCATCACCCTGAGGCTGAGTCTGAGTCTGCATCCCAGTGCCCTCCCCCTTTTTTTTCCTGAGGCTTGGGCCTGCCCTGGCAGCCTGAGAAATTACACCCTAGGGGCTTCCAGGAGGGGCAGCCGCAGGGCCTGATTCTATAAGGTGGATCTTCTGCCCAGGAAAAGGAGAGGGGACACGGGTCAGTGAAGGCTGGTGAGAACCTGCCACAGGACAATCAGGGGACTTGAGCAGATGAGGGCATCTGTCTTTCAAACAGCTGCCCCAGGGAGCCTGGATACATGCTTTCATGCCAGTTCCTGGGGTGGCAGGGATGGGGAAGGGAGGAACCCAGGGAAGGCTGGTGGCAGGACCAGCTTCTGTAAGGTCAGACCCCCACCCTCATGGACAGCAGGCAAAGGCAAGTGGGCCCTGGGTGGGAAGACTCAGAGTGACGTCCCTGCTTCCTGCCCTAGGCATCCTGGGAGTGAGTGATGAAAATGGGGAGCCCAAGGTGAAGTTGGGAGCTACCTGGGGGGCTGTTCATTATGGAATTCTGCCTTGTTCTGGCCCTCCAGTACCCTGAGTCTGGACTCTGGGCTAGGGGCCAACCAGAAAAGGGTGTCCTGTCCCCAGAGGTTCTGTTCTTTCCACCCACATCCCACCTCCCAGCCAGACCCGCTTTGCTACTTGCTGCCCCTGTCGGCTTCCAGGCCGGACCTAAGGTGAAAGCTGCAGGTTGAGAGGTTAGAGGGGCTGGTGGGCTGCACCATGGGGCAGTCGTGGCAAGTGGGCAGGGTGGGGCATATGTACATGATGGTGTCAGGCGGGGGCAATGGAGGTCATGCCTCACTCAGGGGAGTAGGACACCTGCCATACGATGATGTGGCTGCGCTCAGCCTTAGAGAGCATGGGCTTCACCTGGTTCACGTCCCCCGCACTCTCCTCTGTCTCATCATCTTCTCCATCGCCTGGAGAGCAGATGGGTGTGAGAGGCAGCCCCTGCCCTGAGTCCCTAAGGCCTGAAGGCAGTGCCCACTCACCGATGCGGAAGTCAATGTAGCCCTCCCCACCGCTCAGCACCAGCACGTTCTTCAGCTTCTGGCCCTCGGCATCTGAGGCAGGGGCGGTAGGCCCAGGGCTCTCAGACGGGCTGTCCAGTACACTGCCGTTGAGAGTGGCCAACACATTCCCTGTCATGGGGTACAGGGACCTTAGCAGGACAGCCAGAGCCACCAGGCAGGTTCCTGAGGGAGGCCACAGGTGCCACCCTGCAGGGAGTGGAGCCCACCCACTCACCTGGCACCGAGACAAAGAACTTGACTGCATCCCGGTGCCCATGGAAGCAGAGCTGAGCCTGAGCCATGGAGCAGTAGGGGATGAAGCTGCTAGCTGATTTGTCGGTGCTGTCGTCACTATACACGTGGATGACGCCCCCTGGGCGGGCCCCCTCCCCAGATGTGGGGGATGTCTTGTTGGCTGGAGATAGAGAGGGGTCTGGAGGGGCTCAGCCCATCAACTGGGAGATTTCCAAGCAGGCCAGGGCAGAGGGTAGGAGCACACTGGGCCCCCAGGGCATCTTGGGTGGGGGGTTTCTTTCTGAGAGCAGGAGGCAGGCCTCTGGACTTACCTCGGAGCCCCAGGAGCTGGCCTCGGTGCAGGACCACAGCTAGGGGAGGTGAGGAGGACAGCATGAAGGGGAGAGGAGAGAAGTGGTCACAGGAGGGGCAGGCTGAGGACGGCTGTGGTCAGCACAGTCCAGTGTCCTCCCAAGTGTGGCCCGGCAGAGCACACCCACCCTGGGACCCTGCCACATGCCCTTTAGCGGCTGCCATCACCATCTCTGCAGATGTCTGGGGTCACTCACTCTCGGTCAGCGGGATGGAGATGACAACTCCATTGCCAGTGCCCACCCAGAGACGGTTGCCCGCAATAAGCAGGGCCGTGATGCGCACGAAAGAGAAGCCCAGCTTGCCGGTGCCTGGGGGAAGAGGGAACGAGCAGGTGGGGTCAGCGCTGCCTCCTGGGCCCTCCCTGCCCCGCTAGGCCCAGTCCAGCACAGCCTTACCCAGCATCTTGCTGACGTAGGGCTCGATGTCCACGTCCTGCAAGTGCTGGTGGGTGTGGGCGTGGTACAGCCGCAGTGTGGAGTCCAAGCGGATGGACACCCATACCCCATCACCGATCCATGCCAGCTGCCGCACCTGGCTCTCCCGCCGTGGGTGGGCATCAAACGACTTCTGCAGGGTTACAGCAGTCCATCAATGGGGGCAGTGGAAGAGAAGCTGAATGATACCTGCCCAGTTCACTGTAACCTGCTCTAGCACCTGATTTGCTCCCATAGCCTAGGGGGGCCCCAGCCAACCACCCCACACCCTGAGCCTGCATCTCGGTGGCTGAGGGTAGGTGTGTGGCTCTCACATAGGTGTCAACCTGACTTGTTTCAAGGTGAAGCAGATGGGCTCCAGACTGGCATTCAGTCCAGCCACCCTCTGCCTGTTTGTGACCTTGGACCAATGAGTCACTTCCCTGAGTGCAGTTGCTCTGACCCCACAGACCCCTCAACATCGATTAGAAGGTATGTCCGGAACAATGCTGGCAGCAAGAGCCCTTTTCCCGCCCAGAGCCCCTGCCGCTCGCACTTGCCTCTATCTGCATTGTCTTGGGCTGAATGACGTGCACCTTATTCTTGTAGCCGCACCAGACACGGTCATACACAACGGCCATGCAGCGGATGGAGTGGTGTGGGTGGCCCAGATCCATCAGGTGATAGTTGCTCAGGTCCCACTGGCCATCTGCAGGGAGCCCACCACACCTGCTCAGGCCTGGCTAGGTCCCCTGTTTGCTCACAGTGGGGGTGGTTCACACGCTGCCAGGACCATCAGATGCCGCCCACCTGCCCACTGCTGCCAGGCCTCACCTTCACCTCGGTGGAAGATGGCCAGAGTCCCATCTGCCAACGCCACCAGCACGCGTCCTTTCACATGCCTGGAACGGGAAGGTGGTGAGCCAGGCTCAGGCTGGACCGGCCAACCCCCCTCCCAATGCCTGGCCCTCGGCTAAGAATCACATACACGAGGCTCAGCACCGAGTCCTTCAGCTTGATGGAGTGCAGACACTTCTTCCAGTTGGACACGGCCGAGTGCACGTACAGCCTGCAGGAGGAGGCTGAGGTAGGCAGGGACTTGCCCAGGGGGTCTCCCCCAACCCCTGCCCCCAGAGCCCCACCTACCAGCCATTCTGGGCTCCCAGCCACATGGTGGGCAAGGCACTGCTGCTGGCCCCCTTGGGGTCTCCACTGGGCTCCGGCTCAGGCTGCACACCACTAGAGTTAGCCTCTGGCCCATTCTCACTGCAGGAAGGATAATGGCTCCAGAGCAGCCTATGGAGGCCTATCCCTGCCCACCTCTGCCAGCCTTCCCTCCCCTCTATCTCTTCCCCATGTAAGAGAGCCCACCTGCCAGGCTGGGCACTGGGGGGTGGGGCGGGGGCCGGGTCGGTGAAGACATGTTCTGTGAGAGGCCCAGGACGCACTGCAGCTGCCTCTGCCTCACTGGGCCCAGAGTCAGGGACTTCTGTGGCCTCTGTGGCCTCTTCTGTGGACTGTGACAGGTTGACCTTCCCATTGGTGACAGTAGCCACCTCCCCTGTGGAAAGGAGGGAAAAGCTTGGCTGGGCAGGGAGAGGAACAAGGAGGCAGAGAGAGGCTGCTCCAGGGCTCAGGTTCAGGACTCACCCTGGCCCTTGTCCAGCACTGGGGTGTCCCCTCGGGAGGAGCAGTTGCTCCGTGGCACATTGCAGCGGGTGGCACAGCCCACCAGGGTGATGCCAGCCAGCACACCATCTACACCAGAATCCTCAGCGTTCACTTCGCTATCCAGGAAGATCTCCCCTGGAGGGTAGTCACTGTCGCTGGCCGCTGCAAGACCACACCCAGAACTCATGTCACAGTGGGGTGTGAGGGAGGAAATGGGGGTCGTCTGTTGATGCCATCCCATCTACTTCCAATCAGGTGAGCATCACATTGTCTTTTCCTGTGTCCTTAAGACTAAGCAGGATGAGACCACCAGCGAGGCCCTCCTTGGACATTCCCCCACCAGCTCCTGTGTGTCCACAGGGTGTCACAGAAGGCAAGTGCTGCTCTGCAGGTCTCCTTACTTAACATCCTAGTTGTTCTCTGAGCAGCACAAACCCTGCCCTTCTGGGCATTGGCTCCAGGACTCACCAGGGATACTAGAGATGCACAGGACATGGGCATTGCAGACGGTGAACTGATCCACAACGGTGCCTGGCTGGTTGGCATCAATGATCACCACTTTGCTGGTGGTCAGGGTGCTGGTGAGGATCCACACCCGGCTAGAGGTGGCATCTGTCTCAGGGAGCTCCTTTGCCTGTCAGAGCAGAGGCAATCAGGCTGGTGCCCAAGGGTGGGCGACTCCAGCAGCCACATGGGGTCATGGGAGCCTCCTGGAATCTCTGGGAACTAGCCTTGCCCATGGCTTTAGTGGACATGGCTGTCCTGTCCCACAGCCAGGATGGTGAGCACTACGCTTTGTATCTAGGTTGCTGGCACAAGTGGTATCACTTCCACAAGAGGAGACCATGAGCTCCGAGCCATTAAGTCACTGGCTCCCAAATCAAGCCGGAACATAAAAGGAAGACTTGGACTCCAGTGTGAAGGACTTTTGCCACCCTCCTTGTTCAGCCTCTCCCACTGCACCTCTGCAGGCACTGACATTTGTTCCTTGCAAGAAGAGGGAAGGCCCTGGGGAACCCGACCCCTTCAGCCCTACTGCCTACTGAATCTTGACCCCTCTGATCTTCCCCGCCCACCACAGCTCCTGGCTCCTGGGCTAGCACCAGGCTCCAGCTCAGCCCTGAGCCTGCACTAGGGACCGGAAGGGAATCTCAGGTGGGCCCAGTCTCGGGGCACTGTCCCTAACTATCCTCTGTCTATGTCACTCCCACTCAGATCCTGATGCTGGGCACAGCCTGAGCATGCAGACAACAGCCGACACTGGCGAGACAGTACAAGCAGAGAGGCAGCCCCGGCCCCTCCTGCCACTCGGACCTTCTTCTTCTCGGGGGATGTGTGGTTGCTCTTGGTCTCTCCTTCCACTTCCCCGTTGCAGGTCAGAGGGTCAAAGCCTGGCTCAAGCTTGACTCCATTCCCAGTGTGGTCCTCGCTGGGTTTCCATCCACTCAAGTTGACACCCGCAGCACACCACAGCTAAGAGCACAGGGACATCAGGGCTGCTGCAAACGTGTGGCAGGGCCTTTCCCAGCTTCCCAAACCTGCCTGGACTCAGCTTCTGGATGGGAACCTCTCCCTGCTTTGACTGCTTCCCTGTCAGGCCAGAGCTCACCTTCATGGTCGGATCCTTCTCCACCAGAGGGCGGCAATATACTGGAACAGGCACGTTTTTCATCCGCGTGTCCTCCTGGCCCCCATTGGGACTCAGCTGCAACCACAGGCAGAAAGGTGCTGTGGGTGCGAGTCCTAGGGCGGCTCAGCCGTGTAGATAGCAGTTCGGCTACCCATCCCTCCAGAATCAGAGCTGAGGCCGTGGACCCGCCAAGTGCCGCCACCCCTCCCTGCACATGCGCATTGTGCCCCGCAGCACCTGCTTGTACTTGGCCGGCAGGCTCCAGCCACAGGCCTGCAGCCGCCCGTCATCGTTGCGCACGTGCTCGCGCACCTGGCGGTACTGCTCACGCTTCTGCTCCCGCCTGGCAGAGGAGGTGCAGTCGCTGGGCAAGAGGAATGATGGGGTACTTCTTAGTCTTTGGTGACCGACAGTCCCACAGGCCTGACCAGCAGGGAGCACCCCAGGCCCTGGGAGCTCTCCACCAAGGCAGGGGTCCTGCAGCCCCAGTTGGGTGCCCATCAAAAGAGAGGATTGTTCTCCTAGCACTGGGCCTGGAGACCATACCCCGCACCTGCCATTGTCCAGGTTCCCATTTTGTTGTCCCCATCACTAAGGGCCAGCTGGCAGGGACCTACAATGCAGCCTCCTATCCCCCTGGGCCTTCTGGGGAAACTTCCACAGTTCTGACCTAAGGCACAGAATTCCCTATTTCTGTCCGGGAGCCCTGGATTTCTTGGTTTCAAAAACAAAGGAAAAAATAAAATCACAAACAGGAACTTATTCCCCAGGAAGAAACCCAACCCTGCAGGAACACATCCTGTCGGCTCCCAGAATCCTTGCAGAGCACAGGTGTGCAGGGCCAGCTGGCTGCAATGAGATCCTCAAGAGAGGGGCGCAGCTGGCTGGGACCAAGAATAGGGACTGTAGGGGAGTGCAAAGGGACAGCCAAAGCTCCACGAGGGGGTGGAGGGGCACACAGTATGTTCATGAAGAGGTCATGACCAATGCCACCACAGACCCATCCCCTAGCACAGCCCCAGAGCATCCAGGTGAGGCAGGACTGGCTTCAGTACCCTGGGCCACATGGCCTCCCCTTGTGTGGGCCAGGAGGGAGGTGCAGGAGAGGGGCGGGACACTCACTCATCTGGGAAGAACTCCAGGGGCCGGCTGCCTGCCGAGATCTGGCACAGGGCGTGGCTTCGGCGCTGACTGAAGCCCGCTGTGGTGGGTGACTTGTAATGGATGTTCACCGAGGGGTAGGATCGCTTGGCTGGAGGGGGGCTGGACGAGGAGCTGAAGAGGCGGCTGAAGCTGCCACAAGAGGCATGGGAAGTGAGCAGTGGGCCTGGGGTAGGCCTCCCCACCCCTTACCAGCCCAGCGCCCCAACTCACAACTGCCAGATGGTGGACTTCTTCTTCTCCTGGACAGACGGGTGCTCTCGAGATGCTCTGCAAGGGAGGGGCAGGAAAGGAGCCCAGCTAAGCCACTACCTGGCCTCTCAGGCCCCCACCTGCCCAACCATGCCCACTTCACTCAGCCCTACCCCCTGCCCAGCCAACCATACCCATGGCCAGGCCTGGCCCCCCAAATCTGACTGGGCCCCACTCTTCCTGGGTTCTGTCTTGACTTCCTTGCAGAAGTCAAGGACTTCCTTCCCTCACCCGGACACACTGGAAATGGAGCAACAGAGTAAGGGCGTCCTGGGCAGATCACTCAGAACTTCCCAGAGGGGCCCTGGCACACCAGCCCCAACAGGTCCTAGCTCATCTCTAGCCCAGTGGGCATCTCCCTGCCAGGCCAGGGTTGCAGAGGGAACCTGGTTCTCCTGACCCCTGCAGGCTCCTACCTGGGAGACCCCTCACCCTTCCAAACCTCCTAGAAGAGAGGGAGGTAGATGGGTTAGAGGTCAGCCTCAAAGTCCATTGCCAGGACCTCTTATGGTGACCATGTCTCACATATGGAGACAGAAATGCATCTTTGGGGCCCTGCGAGCAGCCTTGGGGACCCACCTGATCATCTCTGTCCACCGCACGGCTTCCTGAAGCTCCATCAACCGCTCCTTGTACTGGTTGCGCTCCATAAGCACGCGGGCCATCTCCACCCGTGTGAAGCGGCGGCGCTGCGCCATGGGGATCTTGTCCTGCAGGGAAGGGGCGCTGCTATTCAGCCAGTGAAGGACCAACTGGCAGGTCAGTCCAGTGCCCACCAAGACCAGGTCACAGAGATTCCTCTTGGGCTGGCCTCTGGGTGGGGGGTGTGGGCAGGGGGACAGTAAACATGGGAGTCTACCCGCCAACAGGGCCACCTTCTTTCCAGAAGGTCACAGGATGCGCAAGGGGCACCACAGTGACTTTTCCTATGAGCCCCTGGACACTGCGGCAACCCCAAATAACTCCAGTGAACAGTAACAGGTGGGGCTGGCCCAAGGTGAAACCACTGGAAGGTTCTCGGGAAGCGAGCAGGACCTGGGGTCACCATGTCCAAGCTGAATGCTGGAAGTGTTGGTGGACCTGTGAGGGGTCTGCTGCTGGTGAATTCTATGGCAGGACCAAGTCTACTTTGTGAGTTGTGTCCCCGGCGGCCTCAGGCTGGTGCAGGGTGAGGGGGCCCAGAGGGCAGCTGCCAGGTGGGTCCCCACCACATGCAGCCCCAGCCCCATACGAGCGAGCAGAGGCCCCTACTGGGTACCTCCACCCCACGAGGGAGCAGCCTGAGGGAGCCACAATTCACATGCAGCTTGTTTCCATCCTAGAGTGGTTGGAGGGAGGGGCTGCACAGGAATAGCTACTGTTTCCCGAGAGCCTGCTGTGTGAACTGCATCCCGATGAGAGCATCGTGACCGGGAAAATAACAGCTAATGAGTGATGGGGTCCAACATTCACCTGGGGTAAAGACCCGTGACTGCCTCCTCCAGGCAGCAGAGGGGCCGACTTTCCTCAGAACATGGGGTGCACCTCACTGGGGAGGTGGGGAAAGATGAGCAGTCCGAGGGCCTCACAGCGCCTCTGCTACTCAAGCTGTTCAGTCTGGGGACACTGGGGACTGACACTATTTCCACGGCCTTGCTCTGCAAGTTGGAGTGTGGGGGCAGCAGCTGTGCTGCACAGACAGGGAGAGCCTGCCTGTGACTGTGCAAAATGCATCCACTAGGCCCTGGGGCTGAGGGCGCCTGCTCTGACTTCATGACATCTGGGGATGGGGAGCATGCTGCTGGATGTGGTCACCACACAAGTGGGGTGAGCGGGACTCAGAGGCCCAAAAGAACGAGTGCATCCCTGGTAGCCCCCCCACAGCCACCCCCCATGCCCCACATGTTAATAGTGGAATATACCAATTCTGTACAGAGATAGCTGCTTACATCCTCCCCCTCTTCTTTGGGTTCACGGCGGGCAATGATGGCCTCAGACTTCACTCTGCAGCACGAGAGAAAGCCAGGCGAGGTAAGGGCCCACTGGGTGCCAGCCCAGAGGCTGTCCCACCTTGAAACCAGACTCAGGACTCTCCCCTCAAGTTCTAGGCCCTGAGCATTCCTGCCAGTGCCCTGAAGCCCAAAATCAGTCCTGGAATAGGACCTCCTCCTAGCAACCAAGTGCTGCTGGGAAGGCAGAGCCCCTATAGTTTTGGGCACAGGCAGCACTGGCTTCAGACAAGCCCAGAGCAGGTCTGGCTCCCACTCCCACAAACTGGCAGAGGTACCATCTGCCGGGGGCCTCCTCTTACACCTTCCCTTCCTGTCACCACCCTGGGAGAATGGGTGAGGGTCAGGCTGAAAGAAGGGCGACAGGGAAATGCAGACTGCAGGGGAGGAGACCCCAGAGCTTCCCAACTGGGCTGCATGGCTGAACCTTGGCTGATCAAGGGCCCGAGGTCCCAGGGGACAGTGGGGCACAGAAGGCAGCCAGCTCTCAATTCTTCCCCCCTTCCTCCTGAATGAACATCATGGTGTGAGGGCAGCAGGAAGGCCCAGCTCGGCCACTAAGGAAAGGGCACCCTAGACAGAACCATCACTCCTGCAGGATTCCAGAGGAAGGAGATGGAAGGGGCGGGGCTGGTGGACAGCCAGGTGCTGTGTGGGTGGAGTCAAAGGTCAGATGCAACTGAAAGAGGACTGCCAGGCTGAGAGGTGAGCATGCAAAGTGAGCCACTTTGAGAAGAAATGATCTCTGAGATGTAGCTGGCAGAAAAGATGACAGGGGTCCCAAAAGAGGCCCAGCGAGGATCTCACTCTGCCCTCCGTGCTCTCAACCCTTGTCCCTCCTGGGACCCCCACCCCAGCCCTGCTCACCTCCTCAGCTCCTCCTCCAGGTCCTTGATTCGGCTCTCCAGCCTTAGTTTGGCTTGCCTGGCAGCTTCCAAGTCCCCCTTCAGCACCTCCTGCTCCCCCGACAGCTGGTCCACTTTGGCGATGAGGTCATTCTTCACCACATTCAGAGCGTTTCTTTGAAAAGGTAGAAAGACCGAGCCTCGGGTGAACCAGCATGTACATTATGTGATGGAGGCTGCAGAGGGGTCCGCCCACACTTGTGTATCCAAGGCATATCCTGGTCCAGAGTGTGGCGAAAGGTGGTTACTACATGCCCCCATTAAAGCCAGTGACCACTCTCCCCAGGGGGGGGGGCCGAGCTCAGCCATGTGGGTCCATGTCCTCCTTGGGGGGTGCCCTCTGGGCTGGGCTGACATGGTTGTCACAGGGAGACCCAGCTGGAAGGTTATCTGAGCGAGGCACTGGAGAAGAGCATTCTTACTTGGTTTCTAGAAGCTGTGAGTTCTCCAGCAGCAGATTCCCCACTTCCTTGCCCATTCCTGAAACAAAGGGTGCAGAGGTTTTGTGCCTGGCAAAGCCAGATGCTAATGCCACCACACCTGCCTCAGACTAACAGGCATCCCCCAGGGAGCGGCCCACCCGTGAGGGCTGATGAGAGAGGATCAGGACCAGAGGCAAATGGAGGCCAAGCAGACCATGAGAGAGGCCTCTGCTGGCCTTCAGGTGGGCTCTCCACCCAGCAACGCAGTCAGGGGTGAACCTGCTGCATGCAGGCCCCAAGAGGGTCCCAGAATGGCCTCTGGAAGGCACTGAGCAGGTCTCCATGGTCTTGATGGATGCAGCAGCCCTGGGCTTACATTCTGGACCCTGGGGTTAGGTTCCTACAGCTTTCTACTGACATGAAGTCTGCATACCATCAGGGCCCAGATGGCACCAGATTGAGCCGACTCTGAACTGGCTCTGTACATCCACCTCAATCTCTGTGTCCCCACCCAGCATCACCCCACCCTGTGGCTTCCTGGCCCATCATGAAGCCAACCCTTTCAGAGCTGCCCCCCAGGGGAATGGAGGTTGGAGCTGTGGTGACAGAAAGAGAAGACAGCGTAGGTACCAAGAACACCCGCCGAGGGGAGGGGAGGGGACGGCCCCATGGCAGGCGCAGCCCTCCATGGCGAGGAGCGGGACTGGAGGCACCTGGCCCAAGGCGGTGGGGTCAGCAGGAAGTAAAAGGCAGTGGATGTGAGGAGGACGACAGTGCTCCCTGGGGCTGGCGCCCACAGGGGCTGACCTCACTCCTCTGTGACCAGGCCCCACAGTGGACCCCACAGACTGAGCTCTCTGCAGGCAAGTCACAACAGCTCCCCAGAGTACTGAATCTAATCCTTTGGGACAGCCCCCAAACCCAAATCTGTTCCTGTTTCACTTCCCTGCAAGTCCAATGCAACCATGAGACAAGACGCACAGGCGCACGGTGTGCTGAGCTTAGGGCTCTCCCTGTCTCCATTCTCGCACCCTTGCCTCGCGGCCTGCCCGCCCTGGGTGGAACACAGCAGGCACCAGGCAGGCTCGAGGGGCTGGGCTGCCCCTCTTCAGCAGGCCTCGGGTCTGCTCTGAGGGAAGCTGTTGGGGTGGCAGGGCAGAGGCCCCCACTCCCTGTGCCCCCCCCTGAAGTCCCTGCTGACCCCACCTTGCCCCACCATGCAGAACAAAGCAGACGGCTCATGAGGCATGAGAAGGTGTCGGGTAGACAAAGGAAGACCGAAATGAGAGAAACACATACTGAAATGGGGCCTTGGCCTTACCAAAAAAATCATCGCGCACTAGGGGAGCAGTCCCAGTCCCACAGGAGATAGGCAACCGGGGCGGGAGGAAGGATTAGGAGAGAGGAAGGGAGAGAAAACAAGCGCATTAAGCCTGTGTGGGCAGCAGGTGAAGGTGTTTTAGGGCTACTTCTCTGTGTCGGAGTTAGACACAGGAGCAGGGTGGGAGGGAGCCAGCTACTCCTCTGGAAAGTTTATCCTTAGGGTGCACAGACCACCAGGCCAACAGCACTTGCCGGGGAGGTGAAAGGTCAAGGCAATGCACTGACACCTTACACCACAACCTGGGTAAAGTCACTGCAGGGAAGGAGAGCTGTGCCCAGGACCCTTGTGCCTTTGCACACTGCAGAGGCTGAAGTTGGGTAGGAGGGGGCCTCAGAGCCTCCTGCTGCAAAGCAAGAAAGCAGGATCTCAGTGCACCTGCCACATGGGGAGAGGACCCCTGAGCTGCGCTTGGTGGGGGCCTCATGGGATCCCAGGCTCCTAGGAAACACCCGAGAGAGGAGACACCGCAGAACTGGGCCTGCAGGCCTTGTTCAGGTAACCGTCCTGTGCTTCTAACAGCTCTGTAGAACCTTAAGAAATGACCATGGGAGCCCTGGCCAGTTTTGCTCAGCGGTTAGAGCATCGGCCCACAGACCAGAGAGTCCCGGGTTCGGTTCCCGCTAAGGGCACGTACCTCGGTTGTGATTCGTCCCCAGCACTGGTTGGGGTCGTGTGGGTGGCAACCACTCGATGTGTCTCTCTAACATCGATGTTTCTCTCTCTCTTCCTCCCTCTCTCCCTCCCACTCTATCTGAAGATAAATGCAAAAATGTCCTCAGGTGAGGATAAAAAAAAAGAAATGACTGTGGGGGATTCTCAGCTTTCAAGAAGACAGGGGTCAGGGCACAGCTTCTCCCTCAGAGGCCAAGGTTACCGTCGGTGGGCGAGTGGAGCAAACCAAAATAAGCTTCCAAGCGGCAGCAGGCTGGTGAGCAAAAGCACGTGTGCCTTAGTGGCCTGGAACGGAATTAGGAAGGACAGGCTGCCCAGCTAGTGGTGACTGGAGTGTGACAGCAGCAGGGAGTGTCCCTGGGACACCACCCCGCTCCACCTGGACTCCACTGTGGGGACGAGGGGGCTACAGACAGACAGACAGGAGAAATACACACCTGAGAACTCCCCTGGGGCCATGTCCATCGAAGCACAAAATGACAGGGAAAGTAAGCGACAAAGGTCAATTGGTGACTGGAACCAATAAAATAAATTCTTATTAAAGAAAAAGTAACAATTATCAGCCATTTCCATGTTGAAGAGATTAAAGGAATACGAGCAGATGTCACCAGGTCTGTGGTGACAAATCCCATTGCGGGCAGAAACCCTGAAGGAAACGGGAGGCCAGAACAGAACGTCCCTCAGTCCCCAGGGGGCCCAGAGCACCTAGAACACCAGGAAGGGGTCAGGCATGGGAATCTAAAGCCCGCTCGCCCCTCTAGTCCCATCACCCACCCATTAGGAGGGCCGGCCCTCTGCAGACCCGAAGGCTAAAGCCTGTAGAGTGTGTGTGTGTGTGTGTATGTGTGTAAATGGTTGTGTGTGTGCAGATACGTGTGCGTGGCTGGGTGGGGGTATGTGTGCACGTGGGAGAGTGGTTGTGCACGTGTGCATGAATGTGGTTGGGTATGTATGTGGTTGCTAGTCCGTGGGGTGTGGTGGGGTGCCAAGAGTGTCCAACCACACAGGCGCCCCTCAGAGTAAGCAAGCTTTCTGAGTAAGTGAGCTACTTGCAGGCATCTGGCCTTGCAGCGAGCCCAGGCCAGACTAGTTCCTGCAGAAAGGGCACAATCTCAAGTAAGGGGTGACCAGAACACGGGGCCCCACTATGTAGGGAGGTAAACGCTGAGTCAGAGGGCAGAGACGGGGGCAGGCACGCTGGCGTGTGCTGTCCTCACATGGGTCCAAACTGCTCTCTGCTACACAGCTAAGGACTTCATGACAATACTGTCCCCTTGGTTCATTTCACAAATAAAGGAAACGGTACAAAAAGTCACTTGTCTTAAATGGCAAGATACATAAATTGTTGTAGAAATTCAAATAAAGTGCACCAATTCAAAAGTGCTCTCTCCTCTCTCCTTCCCAAAGCAACAACTATTAACACGTGATATTCTTCCTCTCAGACTTTTTTCTAGATAACCATCAGTTTTTATTTATTTATTTATTTTTAATCCTCACCTGAGGACATTTCTCCATTTTTTGTTCAGATAGAGTGGGAGGGAGAGAGAGAGAGAGAAACATCAACGTGAAAGGGACACATTGAGTGGCTGCCACCCGCACGACCAACCAGGGCCGGGGACAAACTGCAACCGAGGTACGCGCCCTTAGCGGGAACCGAACCCGGGTCTCTCTGGACCGCAGGCCGACGCTCTAACCGCTGAACCAAACCGGCCAGGGCAACCATCAGTTTTTAATCAACAAAGTCACAACCACCTTCTTGGACAACTTGCTTCGTTTCACCTCACACTGCATCACAGGACTTTCCATGTCAAAGACCCACAGTCACCTGGGATGCTTTGCTGTATTCCATAGGTGTGTCCCTCATTTACTGCAGCACTCATGCCCTTAGTATTTGGGGATTTATGGTTTTGCGTGACCATCCAGGATACTATCACGCACAGCCAAGGATGGGCAAGGTGGTGCTGTTTGAGAACCTGTGGTCCTGCTCCCTCTGAGTGTCTAGCTACTAACCCACACCGCCAGCTGCCATCAATGGGGCAAAAGACAGCCTGCTTTGTTTTGGTCAATCTTTTGAGGAAAAAGAGTTATCTCTATTTTCTCTCAATTTTCATTTCTGTATTATTCCTGAAATTAAGCATCTTTTCATGTTTATTGGTATCTTCTGTGAATATCTTATTTTATCCTCTGCCCATTTTTCTACTGTACTTGACTTTTCTTTCTTGATGTTAGAGAGAGGAAGGGAGAGGGAGAGAGAGAGACATCGATGTGAAAGAACATCGATTGGCTGCCTCCTGCATGCCCCCCACTGGGGATTGGGCCCACAACCTGGGCATGTGCTCTGACTGGGAATCAAACTGACAACCTCTTGGTGCATAGGTCAACATTCAACCACTGAGCCACACTGGCCAGGCTGTTCTTGATTTCTTTTAATTTTAATGATGGAGATGATAAACATATGTTCTCATTTTCATGTGGTCACACCTGTCAGTATTTTCCTCTGTGGCTATGCAGAGAAACCCAGATTATGAAAATGCTCTCCAATATTCTCTTCTAGTTCTAGTATACTTGTATTTTTATGTTTAGATCTTTCTTCTTTTTTTTTAATCCTCACCCGAGGACATTTCTTTTTTTCTTCTATTTATCTTCAGATAGAGTGGAAGAGAGGGTGAGAGGGACACATGGCTGCCTCCCGCACAAGCCCGGACCATGGCCGGGGACAAACCACAACTGAGGTACATGCCCTTGACCAAAATCAAACCTCTCCAGTCCTCAGGCCGATGCTCTAACCAGTTGGCCAGGGCTAGATCTTTATTTTTTAAAATATGTTTTTAGCCCTGCTGGTGTGGCTCAGTGGTCGAACATCGACCCATGCACAAAGAGGTTGCCGGTTCGATTCCCAGACAGGACACATGCCCAGGTTGTGGGCCCGATCCCCAGTGGGGAGCATGCAGGAGGCAGCCAATCAGTATTCTCTCTCATCGATGTTTCTCTCTTTCTCTCCCTCTCCCTTCCTCTCTCTCTAAAATCAATAAAGAAAAACATACACATATGCTTTTACTGATTTGAGAGAGAGGATGGGAGGAGAAACATCTATCAGCTGCCTCCTGCATGCCCCCTACTGGGGATCGAGTCCAAAACCCAGGCACATGCCCTGACCGTGAATCAAACCGGGGCCTCTCAGTGCACAGGACGGTGTTCAATCCACTGAGCCACACTACCCAGGGCTTATGTTTAGATCTTTAATCCACCTAGATATTACTTTTGTGTATGATGTGAGGTTGGGATCAGACTACATTTTTCTCCAAGTGATTATTCAACAAATCCAGTATCTATATTTCACCTACTTTCCAATTACTTGAAATGCTGTATTTATCATATATGATTTCCCACATGGCTCCAGGTCTGTCCTCAGCTCTTTGACCAGGAACTTAGAGAGTCGCTGGTTTATCACTGCCCCAGGGCTCCATTGTTGTGGCTTTATAAGATGTTTTACCTGAATGGCCATCCTGCAACCTTGTTCTTTCTCACAAATTTCTGGGCTATTCTCACACATTTACTTTTTTGGATTCATTCATAAAGTTCCAGAAAAAAAACCCAAATGTGTGGATCTTTTCACTGGTACTGAATGAATTCATGGATGAACAATGGGTTGATCTGCAAAGCCACCTGACAGCTTTACTGAGCTCAGTCTTTAGATCCAAGAATGTGTCATAGTTCCCTATTTACAGGAGGCCTCTTTTATGTTCTTCAATTATATTTCCTAACTCTCTTTACAAAGGTTTTTCTATTTCTCAGGGTTATTTTTTCCCAACTTTCAAGTACTTATTAATCAGTGTAAACCCCAACACAATACACCAACGTGACTTCGCATTTGGAGGGGAAACAGTTCCTGGCTGAGTGCCTAGCTGTGCAGGTGGCTTCTGGAAGACCATTCTGCAAACAGCCTTACAGTGAAACACCTAGCAGCCTGGACCTTCTTTCTTCAGTCTGCTGTAATCTACACTCAATGAGTACAACTTGTATTGCTCATCGGGACCCAGTTTGTTCCAGGGTTCTGGGTTATTCTTTCTGTCCCAACAGACATCTGGATTGAACAAAGCCAGGCGCATGACATACAGCATTGCCCTAGTACCTCCGGCTCCAATAAATACAAAGAGGGGGATCAAGCTTGGATGCTTCTTGGCCTGACTGGGGATCTGGCAGAGCATGGTTGCAGCAGAGGGCTGGGAAGCAGAGAAATACAGAATACTTCTCAGGGTTATTTATAGACATTTTCTTTTCTTTTTTTTTTAAATCATCACCGAAGATATGTTTTACTATTAAAATAATATATGTTTTACTATTTCTAAAATAATGGTATATCATATAATCGGTGGTGTCGTGGATTCAATAAAATATAATAATATATGCATATCTGGGTCCTTTTTCCTCCTTCTTTGCTAAAGGGACTAATAGTCACATGGTGAGAGAGGCATGAAATAGCCAATCTAGGAACGTAGAGCTTGGGGATGCTGCCATCAACTTTGCCAACTGTCTTAAGAACCATCTATCTTACCGCTTAGCTAAAGCATTAATGTATTTCTGAAATTACAAGATCTTCCCACTGTGAAAACTGTCACAAAACCAAGACTGACAGAACCACCCACTGTCCCAGTCTCTTCCCCAATTAGCAGCAACACAGGGAACCTAGGGTTAGGTGCTCACTCCTGCAACAGATATCTTCAGAAATATGGTGATGGGGGACCAAAAGCCCATCACTGATACTTCCTGTGGCTGAGCCACACTCTGGTGACGGGGTTGCTCAGGTGAGGGAACTAGAGCAGACCCAGCTCATCCCTCTGCCCCTAGACACAGAGCAGGCCGCCTGAGTCAGTGCTCCCCCTACAGGTCACAACAGCATTCAACCCTCCTCAGCTCCTCAAGGCTGCCTGATTTTCACATGCTCATTGTGCTCAAGGCTTTGAAAAGGCACCAAAAGGTCTATCACCCCCAAGAGCAGGAGCTCAATCCAACCAGAACTAAGTGGTACCCAGGATGACCACCATCTTGCAAAAATAAAAAAACCCAAAGTATTGCAGTGGAAACTCATGCTCTGTCCCCACATAAGAAAAGGGTTTTGGTTTCCAGTTCTCAGAACAATGACCCATCATGAAAAGACCATGCCAAACTCCCTGTACTAGGGACCTGACCCCAGGAGGTTCATCAGATATCATTACTGGTTAAGGGATCTACTACATCTAACTAAGAGTTAGTGACCCCATTTTTTTTTTTTTTACTCCTCACCTGAGGATATTTTTTTCCATTTATTTTCAAATAGAGTGAGAGGGAGAGAAACATCGATTCAAGAGAGAAACATCAATTGGTTGCCTCCCGCACGTCCCTGACTAGGGCCAAGGACGAACTGCAACCAATGTACATGTCCTTGGCCAGAACTGAACCCTTTGGTCCGCAGGCTCTAACCACTGAGCAAAACCAGCCAGGGTGTGATCCCATTTTTTAAATAGGATCTGAGCTTTTCTTTTTTTTTGTTGTTATGAATTTTTTATTTATTTTTTTGTTACAGATATTTTACCTTTTTACCCCATTGGCACCCCCCACCCCATTTTTTGTTTTTTATCCTCACCCGAAGACATTTTTCGATATTTTGTTCAGATAGAGTGGGAGGGAGAGACAGAGAGAGAGAGAGAGAGAGAGAGAGAAACATCGATGTGAAAGGGACACATCGAGTGGTCGCCATCCACGCGACCCAACCAGGGCCGGGGACAAACTGCAACCGAGGTACGTGCCCTTAGTGGGAATCGAACCCGGGTCTCTCCAGACCGCAGGCCAATGCTCTAACCGCTGAGCCAAACCGGCCCGGGCTTTTTTTTTTTTTTTTATCCTCACCCAAGGACATTTTTCCATTTTTTGTTCAGGTAGAGTGGGAGGGAGAGAGAGGAACGGAGAGAGAGCGAGAAACATCGATGTGAAAGGAACACATCGAGTGGCTGCCACCCACACAACCGACCAGGGCCGGGGACAAACTGCAACCGAGGCACGCGCCCCTAGCGGGAACCGAACCCGGGTCTCTCCGGACCGCAGGCCGACGCTCTAACCGCTGAACCAAACCAGCCAGGGCCCCATTTTTAATTACTGATTCAGTCAAGGTGGCCCCCAGGTAGAATTCACTCATGTGCAGTTTCTAGTTCTTCGTTTTCTCCTCCCATCACTATTTATGGAAATTTTGTATGAAAGTGACATTTGAAGTGATGCCGCCAAAATCGGGAGTCAGCCATGACCACAGGAGGTGCCCACATGCTAGAGCATCCAACAGCCCCAAGGGCTCCGAGCTGTGAGGGAGGGAAGGGTCACAGGAAGAGGCCAAGCAGTCAGGAGAGCTCTCAGCCTGGGCTGCATGTAGATGGACAGGCAGACCACCCCCAGTCACTGAGTAGTGGGGAGGCTGGTTAGCTCTGGCAAATCCTACAGAATCATGTGAGGGGCCAAAAGTGTAGCAGGAGCATGAGTGACAACAGGCAAAAGTGGAAATGACCCAGATGTCCATCAGTGGATGCATAGATATGAAATGTGATCCATCCAGACAACTGAACGTTATGCAGCTACAAAAAGGAATGAAATTCTGATGTCTACTGTAGCCTGGATGAACCTCAAAGACATTGTGTGTGTGTGTTTAAATATATTTTAATTGATTTTTTATAGAGAGAGGAAGGAAGAAAGGGAGAGAGAAAAGCATCGATGAGAGAGAAACATTGATCGACTGCCTCCATACCGGGAATCGAGCCCGCAAGCTGGGTATGTGTCCTGACCAGGAATCAAACCAGCAACCTCTTGGTGCATGGGAAGATGCTCAATCCACTAAGCCACACCGGCCAGGCATCGAAGGTATTATTATAAATGAGCCCAGCCAGAAAGGAAAGGCCCACTGATATGAAATGTCCAAGATAGACAAAAGTACAGACAGGAAGTAGAAGAGTGGGTACTGCAGGCTGGGGAGGGTGGGGAGTGGCTGCTAACAGGTATAGGTGTCACTTTGGGGGTAACATGTCCTAAAGTTACGTGCTGATGACTGTACAGCTCTGAATGTGCTCACAGCCACTGAATACACCTTAAGTGGGTAAATTGTATGGTGTGAAACTCCATCTCAATAAAGCTCTTAAAAAAAAGCGTAGCTGTTGGTCAGAGTTAGGGTTGCTATTCTGGGTTGGACCTGGGTTTGAGTCTTGGCTCTGCCACTTTATTGCACCCTCCTTAATGTCAGTTTCTTTACCTATAAAATGGGGACAGGAGCAGTATGATGGATTAATGGTGCCATGCACATAACATGCTGGTGTTATTCTGGAGATGGGTACAGGTGCTGTGGGCTCCTGCTCCGCCCCTCCCTACATTCCAGTTCCCACCCCTGGCTGGCCAGCAATGGCCTCAGACCTCCTCCAGCGCTCCTGTGGCAGCAGCAGGAATGCCAATCTGGGTCCACAGACCCTGACACAGACATGCAAATGTCACCCACCTGTGTGCTTTTCTAGGGAGGGCTTTTATGTTTTTATCAAATTCCCAAAAGCTCAAGAGTGCATCACGATCTGCTGTGACAGTTCTCAGAACACACGATAGCCTCTCGCCCGAGAGGCAGCCTCCCTGGACATGCTCTCCAGTGCCTTCCTCGCCAGGCCGGTAGGACTGTTACCTCCAAGATTGGCCGGGGCAGAAAGGTGCTACTCTGAGGACTCAGTGTGCATGACTATATAATAGCCTCGATCCCTGTGACCTCTAACTCTGCTGACATGTGGCCTTCCCATGGCAGGTAACTTGCCTGTAGTGAGAGCCAGGCCCGGCCCCTACTGATGTGAGTGCAAACCCAAGGGAAGCAGCCTCTGGGAAAGCAACGGTAGCCAGTCCTTAAGAATCCACACCTTTCGCCCAGCTGGTGTGGCTCGGTGGCTGAGCGTCGACCCATGCACCAGAAGATTGATTCCCAGTCAGAGCACATGCCCAGGTTGTGGGCCCGATCCCCAGTGGGGGGCATGCAGGAGGCGGCCAATCAATGTTCTCTCTCATCGATGTTTCTATCTCTCTTTCCCTCTCCCTTCCTCTCTCTAAAAATCAATAAAGAAAAAAAAAATTTTAAATAAAGAATCTATACCTTTCACCTTGGGGTTCCCAGGTCTAGAAATCTGTCCTAAAGAAATCATCAGGCCCTGGCCGGTTTGGTTCAGCAGTTAGAGCGTCGGCCTGCGGTCCTGAGAGACCTGGGTTCGGTTCCCGCTAAGGGCGCGTACCTCGGTTGCAGTTTGTCCCCGGCCCTGGTCGGTTGTGCGGGTGGCAGCCACTCGATGTGTTCCTTTCACATCGATGTTTCTCTCTTTCTCTCTGTTCCTCTCTCTCCCTCCCACTCTACCTGAACAAAAAATGGAAAAATGTCCTCGGGTGAGGATAAAAAAAAAAGAAATCATCAGATATGTGGGCAAAGATGTACAGCCACAGGTATCTGTGACAGCAGTATTCAAACAGCAAAATTAGAATCAAAAGAGAACGGATTAGGTAACTTACAGTCACACAAAGGAAACAAAGCTAAAATGTGTACAACAGTAGGGGTTCATGGAAATGGTATGTCATCCACAAAGAAAAGGACAGACATGAGCTGACAACCCACGTCCTGTGTACCTATGGTGCCTAGAAGGGTGTCACCAAGACAGGAAAACACTCATCATGGCATGGGGGGTTCCTTTGGTTTTTACTCTCTTCTTGGCAATTTGTGATATTATTTGAATATTATATTGTAATACACAGGTATCATTTTCCCCAAATTAAAAAATGCCTAAAAACGAATATGTACAGCATTATCTGAACAATGAAAGAGTGGAAAGATGTCAAAATATTAAAAGTGATTGCCCCTAATTAGATTTTTCTAATCAATATTGATAGCTCTGTATATCTTTAAATATTATTTTTTACAATGCTTATGCTAAAAATTCCATTGCTGGCCGGTTTGGCTCAGTGGTTAGAGTGTTGGCCTGCAGAGAGGAATAGTGGGTTTGATTCTGGTCAAGGGCATGTACCTCAGTTGCGGTTCAGTCCTGGCCCTGGTCAGGGTCACACAGGAAGCAACCAATCGATGTGTCTCTCTCACATCGATCTTTCTCTTTCTCTTTCTCTCCCTCCTACCCTGTCTGAAGATAAATGGATAAGTGGGGATTTAAAAAAAATATATATATATTTACTACTGAAAGTGGGCATATTGTTCCTGATCTTAGACAAAAAGGTTGCAGTCTCTCACCACTGAGTATGAATATACTTTACAATACTAAACTATACACTCAAAATGCACAAGATGGCCTGGCCGGTGTGGCTCAGTTGGCTGGGCATCATCCCATGCATCAGAAGGTCACTGGTTCAATTCTCAATCAGGGCATATGCCCGGGTTGCAGGGGACATGCAGGAGGAGGCAGCCGATTGATTATTTTTCTTCTTCATTGATGTTTCTCTCTCTCTCTTTGAAATCAATAAAACATTTTTTTAAATGTGCAAAATGGTAAATTTTATGTATAGTTACCACAATTTAAAATTTGTCTGAAAAAACTCCCATTTCAGGCACATGGCGGTGCTGCTGCTGACACCCCAGATATTTATGCCCGCAGGAGGTGCTCCCTACCCCAAAACATCAACTTATGAAAACAACCAAGAGGCTACCCCAAAGCAAAGAGAGCAACAATCTACTAGACTGAATACCAACTGGACCCTCCCACGTGGCCCAGGCCTGGCAACAACTGCAGCTGGAAGGCGGCCGAGTCACTGGGGACAGCGGCGACCACTGGGGACAGCGGCGACCACACACAGCGGTGCTGAGCATAGGAGCGCAGACGCGATGCGGAGCGTCCACGTTAGCCCGTGCAGTGATGGTCACAGAAGACTAGCAATAAACACTCTTCAGTGCGAGACAGCTCTGTCTACTCCGGCAGACCACAAAATACAGGTCACAGCATCAGAAGGCAGCCCTCAAAACTTCTGGAAGAACAGTTTCCACCCCGACTTGCCGCATGCATAGGCCCCAGTTCCAGATGCTGCCCCCTCCCAAGCGGCAAGGACAGAGAAGCCCTCTTCCTGTGAGCCACTTCAGTGGACCTGGGTGTGGGGAGAGGACCAGCAGAACACTGCCCCTGAGACAGCCATACTCTGCCCTGAAGCCCACCTTGCCAGGGGCTAAGTGGGGAGGAAGTGCTGAGCTGCCGTCCCTGGGGTCCTGGAGCTCTTCCCACAGCATGGCTTTGGGGCCAAGACTCAGGCTCTGGACAGATGACTGGGGTTAGGGGTTTCCAGAGGTTGGGGTGAGGGGTACACAGACACATGGTCAGGGGCAGGAGGTTTGAACCCCACTGAGAGACTCCCAAGGCGACACTTCTGACTTCCTGCCGCACCCAAGGGCCCGGCCTGGCCTCGGAGCCATGTGGGCAGTCCTTGGCTACCAGCAGCTGCCTGGCAAAAACCAGGGGTTCCACATGCTGATGGCCATCCTGGGACAGAAGGGAGGACCGGAGCAAGTCTGTGTCAAACGGCCAGCTCTGCAGCTACATTAGACCCAAGGTGCTGAGGGCACAGGGAGCACTACATGTCGGAAAGGGGCATTTTCCCGTCCGAGTGGAGGACCTGGCCACAGCCACCACCCAACACATTCCTGGAAAGCGTGCTGCCTGCAGCGAGGGGCGGTGCTTCGGCCTGAGCGCTCATGGCACGGGCTTCTTTCTGGGTGATGACTTGTTCTAAAACTAGGTGGTGGCACAACTCTGGGTGTGCTGTAAGTGGTTGAGTTCTATGGTGTGTGAATTAGATGTCAATAAAACTGTAGAAAGAAGTTCCTAGCTCACAGTTGACAGACTTTGCTTCATCACAAAGGAAACCAACAGCAGCCCCAGGGCCCTAGGGTCACGAGACAGCTTATGTTTACCTAGCAGGTCGGCCCCTTCGTCCACGTCCCCGATGACCTCAGATCCTGCTGTCGACAGCTCGTGGTACAGGGAGTCAGTGTTGATGCCAAAAGCCTTGTTGACAATCCCCTGGGTCGGGCTGTGAGGACACACAGCAGGGAATGGCAGAGTGAGTGGGCAACATCGATGGGCCAAGTATGGGGTCTCCCTGACACCCTACACAGGCATTCGATGCCAAGGCTGCCTGTGCAGGTGCAGGCGTGGCGGGAGACAGTGGGGCAGTGCCCCAGACATTCTCCCACTGTGAGAAGCTGTGGGGGCACCCTCACCCAAGGCACCAACTCCTGGGGTGAACCCGGAGCTGAGCAGGACCCAAGCCTGGCTCAGTGAGTACCTGTTGCCAGTGCGGTCTAGGCGAGGCTCCCGGCCCATGTCCAGCTCTGGGGTGGAGTCAATGATGTCTTGAACATCAGACCACTCATCGCTGCTGCCCATGCCTGAGTGAGAGCGGGACCAGGTCAGCAGTTCCCTGCATCCCTCACGGTTGTCTTCCGGCCCCATGCCCACAGACCCTGGTAGACTACCCCCAGGGAGACTATCAGGAGAGGGTTTCCCGGGCTGGTGTTCAGGTGGAGCTGTCCCCCAGGACTGTCCTCCTCCTCGTGATCTCATCTCAATAGGACAAATGTCCTGATTTTCTCCTCCTTTTCTCTAGACTGTGTCTGCTGGATGATGGTAGTCAACTGTAGAAGCTGAGTTGTAGCCCCAAATTCACATGAAGCCCTAGCCCCCAGGACCTCAGAATGTGACTGTACTTGAAGAGGGGGGCTTTAAAGAGTTGATCAAGGTAAAATGGGGCCCTGTTCCCATCAGACTATGTTTTTATAAAAAAGGGGATCAGGATGAAGACACACAGAGGATGACCACAGGTGGACACAGGGAGGAGATGGCATCTACACACCATGGAGAGAGGCCTCGGGAGAAGTCAGCCCTGATGACACCCTGCCCTCCGACTCCTGGCCTCCAGACTGGGAGAGATAAATGTCTATGGTTCAGAGTGCCCAGGTGGTAGTGTTCATTATGGCAACCGAGCGGAATAATACATCTACCAAAACGACAGCACGCAGAAGAAAGAGAAACCTCCCCAGATGAGAGGTGGGGAGGGCAGGGGAGCCATGCAAGGGTGGCTGCCCCGCCCAGCCCAGGGCGTGCCTGGCGGCTGGTACCTATGCTGACGTTGCGCATCTCCTGCGTGACCTGGACCTCCATGTTGCGGCTGTTGCGCTTTTCCCGAGCCCGCTTGCTGTTCTTGGTGCCAGTGCTGTAGTCCCCCAGGGGCTGCAGGCTCTCGTTGAGGGGTGTGACTGCGGCCGATGGCACAGAGGACGTGGGTGTGTTGGATTTGGTGCCCGTGGTGCTGGGTGTAGCAGCCACTGAGGACTGGCCCGACTCAGACATCTCATCATGTGGACACTAGGGCCAAACACAGGAAGAGGGGAAGCTCGTTGTGTGGGTCACTGCCCCCGCGGGCTCTGGATAAGGCCCCCTTGCTCAGCTTCTTTGCCATTTGGACCATAATACACATCTGAACTGGAAGGGACAGGTGGACCCTTGCTCTCCTGTCGGGTTGATTCCTCATGGCCTAGTCACTTGGTTCGTCTAGCCACTGCCTCTGGCTTTCCAGAGGCAGCAGCCACCTCAGTTACATGGTTTAAATCGGTGCTTTCGGCTTGCACGCCCCCGATGATGCCGCGTGTGATGGACATGGAGCTACACGGATATGGCAGGCAACCCTTTGCAGCCAGCAGGCGGTCAGAAACAAGGTGCAGCCCAGGGCGGGCAGAGGGCTCTAATGGGGCTGGGAGGACTGCTTCTGGTTGTTACCACTCGGCACTGGCCGGCTATCTCACCACTCCTGTGTCCTGCTCCCCACCCTGGCCAGTCGGGAGCTGTGAAGGGGTGTGTGCCTCTCCGATTCTGCCCACCATGGCCTCCCAAATAGACACCAAGGACATGTAACGCTTAACCTCCACAGCTCAAATGGACCAAAGTCTACTCTAAACATCTACGCAAATACAAACTGAAATCCCACTTGCACAGGATGGGACATCCCCCCACTATTCCAAGAGAGAAAAGAGATGAGATTATTAAAATCTGCAGTCAACAGTTAACCTTAAGAATTTCATGGAGAGACCACATGCTACCTGAATAATCATAGGACATGAGACAAACACATTCTTCTCTTGCGGTCTTTCCTAATGGAACGATTGGACATTCGCAATGAAAACAGCCCGACGCCTCTATAACTTATATCAATAACCAAGTTACCCCGAGCAGGGGCCCCAGAGCCTCTCCGCAGCCTGTGGGCAGCAGTTCCCCTTGGCCCCTGTCCCCTTTCACGGTGCTGAGAAAAGGCACGGTCTCGGGAGAGGTTCCTGGGGTGGGGTGGGGGTGGGGCTGAGAGGTGGCTCACATCCCATCACCCTACAGTGCCAGGTCCCACGGTTTCCCCAGAGGGCACACTTCCAAGGGAACTTTCTAACAGGGCAGGAGCTGATGCAGGGGGGTCCCGTCCTCCCCATAAAGCTGGATGAATGTGGGGACCAACCTATACCTGCCTGTAACTGAAGGGCTAGCCTCTAGGTGACCAGGAACCACAACTGGTTGGGAGACTTCTGAGCACAACCTTTGCCCAACCCAGCTGGTCACAGCCAGGCCCAGGGCAGGACACTGCCTCTCCCTGGGACAGCAATTCTGGCTTCATCTGACAGGCCCCTGAGACTTCTCTACCAGGAATCTCAGAATTCCAGAGCCTTCTCTAAACAGGGGTTTTTGATCTGGGAGGCTGTCCCCAGGGGACGCCTGTGAGGTATGAAGACACTTGTCGCATCTGAAGGGGGTGGGGGGAGTGTTCCTGGCACGGAGTGGGTGCAGTCTGGGAAAGCCACTCAACATTGCACAGAGCACAGGACAGCCCCACAGCCCCAGACTGCCGCTGTGCAGAGGTGAGAACTCCTGCTTGAGCGCTTGTCCCTCACTCCCCAGAAGCGCCTCTGTCAACACATTTCAATTTGGGTTTGGATTCTGCAGCTTAGGTTCCAACTGAGAGGGCCAAGTCCTTTCCTCGTCAGAGCTCTGGTGCACACTGAGCCCCTCCGGGATGGCTCCCGAGTGCTGTCTGTCTACAAGACAGAGGCACGTGTCCTCTGGGGAGGGGCCCTCTGCTGCACCAGTCCCGTGCCAGCCAGCAATCGAGGAGATGGGTGCAGGAGGCTGGGTGCACAGGAATTCCAGGAAGAACAGAGAAGGTCAGGTGAAGAGGCCCCTCTCACAGAACCACACCTTCCAGACCACCTTCCTCATTGGCCACATTTCCAAGTCTATCTGCGACTCTCGAACTTGTGTCTGTTTTTTCCGTAGGTCTCCTTGACCCTGGTCATCACTGCGGGAAATTCTGCGATATAACCAGGACTCCCCAAGCTCCTTGAATTCTTTGTTACCCTACGGTCCCCCACTTACCCACGGGACTCCCCCCTGGCCACCACTTACCTAAAGGCAAACCTCTCAACCTCCTAAACATCAACGTGTAGCAGTGACCTCCAAATGCAAAGAACCCAAACTCTTAGCGGTCTTTCCTCACCATGAGTAGCCACAACTGTTTGGTTAAAACACTGAAAATACAGTACATAAAAAGAAAACAAAACAAAACAAAACAAAAAACAACAAAGAAATTAAGAAATTAGAAAAACCTTAAAACCTAAAGCACAAAATTAAAAGAACTTAAACAATTGTTTAAAAAAATCAAAATCAAATAAAACACATCTAAGAACTAAAACATAAAACATGATGATTTATTAAGAGAAAGACTTAGACAGGTAGAGGAGAGAGAGGCACGAGAGAGCTGGCGCAGACAGGCGGGAGAGCCGGGAGTCCAGGAGGCCCGGGGAGGAGAAGCCCTGAGGCTCTCTGAGGCTCAGGAGGCTCCTTCAAGATTTCCCGGAAGCCCCCGCTGCAAGCCCAGTTTTCCTCTGAGTGAGAGTCAGTGTGAGCAGTCAGCTGAAACAGCCAAGCCCGGCCTGAATGGTGGGGATAGCTGGAGCCCCACAGGCTTCTGCCCTTCTGCCCAGCCCCCACCCCGTCAGGACAGCTCATAACTGGCAGGTGAGCACAGAGACATGCTCACCCCCTAGAACAAAAGCAGAAGCCAAAGGAGTCACAGCTTAAAGTGACCTCCTGCAGGCAATCCAGGCTCAGAGGTGGAGGGCAGTCAGGAGCTACAGCAGGAAGAAAGTGTCCAGGACGCCAGCCCCGTGTCCACAGCCCAACCGCACTCAGATGCCAAACCCCCTTCCTCCTGCAGGCGTCTTCTGACAGCCTCTGCAGGAGACTCTCCAGCCCAGGGTCACCTCCTCCACCCCTGACGGTGGCATCCTTACCTGGTGAGGGGTGTGTCCTGTCCTGCCATAGCCTCCTCCACCAGACAGGCCGAATTCATAAACCAAAATTGGCTGCAAGTGACCAGGGGCCCTGAACGACTGATGGGCCATGGAAAGTTCCTGACCTCCGCTTTCTCAGCGACACCCATGCGGGGTGCCCTCTCGTTAGCCGTGCACATCTGAATGTTGCCTTCTCAAACTCAGAGACCCAGAAGCCACCAGCAGGTGCAGGTGGGTGACAACAGCCCAGAGAAGAGAAGCTGCCTCCTGGCCTTCGACTCTCCTGGTTGCTGTGCAAACCTCAGACACCAGAAGCACAGCGCACTCTGGGCTGGGACCTGGGCTGGCTGTGAGACTAGTCCTTTGGGGTGTGTTTGGGGAACAGTTGCTAAGCTCAGCCCTAACAGATGGTCACCCTACCTGCAGAGGGGTTTGGCCTGGACTGGTAGGTGCCAAAGCAAGACCATGCCCTCCTGAGCTGGTCTGGTTTCTCTACTGTTGTCATACCCCAAGCAGGGGCCCCACTAACCCAGGAAGAGCTGCAAAGGGTTGTATGCAAAGACTGGACTTCCTGAATGGACATGGGGCGACAGGGAGGAGACCTTCACTCCACGGCACGGCTACAAAACCTGGTAGGTGGAGCTGAACTGCAGCTGGCCGAGGTCGCTCAGGTGCCAGTGGTCCCCCGAAGGCACGAGCTTGCCCCCCATCTGTGCACGTACCATGCCGTCGGTCAGGGGGAAGACATTCAGAGAGGTGGGGCGCTCCTTCCTGCTGAAATGTGAGGGGGAAGACAGGAGGCGGATGGTCAGACAGCAGCTCACGAAATGAGAACCGACATTGCTCATGCAGACGCCTACGCTGTACAGAGCTGCTCTGAGGACATCCTCGCCTGGCTCAGGGGGAGGCCCGTTGTGGGGAGGGTGCGGTCTTCTGGGAAGCCCATCATACACAGTGACCTCCTGTCCCCTCCTATCCACAGCCACTCTTCAATCAAAGGTGTTTTCACGTTCAGGGGAATCTCTACTTCGTTGTGATCCCATATAGTACTTCCCTGTCCACTATGTTGTGACTTATCAGTTTTAGTTACTTTGATTTTAAACAGACATCAGCTATGTATGCTGAGACACCCTGCAGCAGTACCAGCAAGGGGCCCCTCAGCATCATGGCCAGCACTGACCGGCTCCTCAGAGTGACAACTGTTAAGATGACGGTCTCCTTGTGTGGAGCCCAGACTCATATCCTGGAGCCAAGTAGAAAAAAATCAACCCTTGCTGCCCTGTTCTCTATCACTTGGCCCCACCCCTCAGGCCCCACCCCCTCTCCTTTACTGTCTTTTCATGAGACCTCACTGAAAAACATATTTGAACAATGTATGGAGTAAGAGAACCCTGCCCTTCTGCTGGGTGTCACCCCCTCCCTAGTCCCCTGGGCACCTTTCTCTGGCTCTGTGCATTGTCCCCATTGTCATGGAACACTGACACCAGAGAGGGGTTTTCAAAGCTATGCGAGGAAATGGAATGTCTGGTAGCCTGGACCCGTAAGAGTGAAGCTCAAATCACCTGACGTGGGCTTGCCCTTGAGAAGACACTCTGTGGGCCTCAGTACCACGAGGGCCCAGACCCTCCTCTGCTGGAGGCTTCAAGGCAGACACACTGCAGCCCAGAGACGTCATCCACACAGCCCACACTGCTCAGAGCTGTTTAGGCCAAGAATTACAGTCCCTCAAACACAGCCTCTCATGCTCAGAGCTCAGTCCCCAGAGACAGCGGTGGGATGGGTGGTGGGGCTTCCTAAAGAGTACCAAGGAGCTGGGTCCAGAGGTTAGACTGTTCTAGAGAGATGAGGGGCATCCTCACGGCACTTGCATGCAGGTGGTGAAGAGGAGGAGCAGAGCAGCCCCTGACGACCAGAACCGACATGTCCAGGCAGCGGCCTCATAAAGTCCAACTCTGGGAAGGAGTCTCTCTGGCTGGGGCCCCACACAGGAAGTTTGTGAGTCGAGTCCCACTTTGTCCCCTCCATGGCTGGCCCCTCTTCCTGTTCAGGAAGATGCTGCCTTCTGCAGAGCCGTCTCCCTGGACGGGCTGGGACCCAGCTGTACCGTCACGGAAGCTAGTCTGAGTTGGGGACAGCACCAGAGGAGCAGTGTGCTCCCAAGGGGCTGGGCTATCGATGCCTGTGGGAGTCATACAGAGGGGCACGCTCAGGGCCCAGGCGTCTCAGGAAGTGCCTCACACAGCCCTCATCACCTGTGACAGAGGACGCTTCCTCAGACATGTCACTTAAAAGCTGTAGAAACTCAGATCCTAAGGAAGACAGCAAGTTGGGAAGCTCTGTCTGCAGATCCACCAAGACGTCAGGGCCCATGGCTCAGCCCTCTTTTGGCTCTGACAGCTCACAGCGCCAGAGGCATTAGGAAGCAGCCTCTGCCACACCTCAGCTGTCCCTGCGGGGGGGGGGGGGGGGGGCTGCGACTCCCACCTGCTCCCTCAGTGCCTCCCAGCCTGTCCTTTGCCCACTTTTCCTGGCTCCCAAGGCTGGAATGGGAAGCCCCGCTCCTGGCCAGCTCTGACCTTGGATAAATGCACACAATGGGTTCCCTGGCCCCAGACAAGTTTGATCCTGGCTGTCACCAGATGCTACAGGGTGTGAGTATCTTGCCTCAAAGGACGGGGGACACTTGTCCATAACCTGCTTCCACAGTTCCGTGTGCAGACACACACTACACCAAGGCAGCCAGGCCACTCCGCCCGGACAGAAATCATCACCAGTTCGGCCTCATCATCTTTGTGTTGCTCCCCACAGAATCGAATACGAGCCTCCTCTCTGAGCCCTTTGAGCACTTACTGGACATGCTGGCAGCCCAGGGCCCTGTCTGAAGCTTGGCCTCTCAGTACACCCCTGCAGCTCCCTCAGGAGGTGCCTATACTCGTCCTTCAGAGGCTGCAGCCCGAGGGGGTCACACTACCTGCAAAGGTCATGCTGCCTGTGGGGTCATGGTCATGCCACTGGCTTGGGGCTCAGGGCTCTAAGTGACCAAGTCGGGCATCAGAGTGCAGGGTCTCCACCCCACCCTGGGCTTTGGCTGCATAATCCCCTCTGAGGACGAGTGGGTGTCTGCTGAGCCAGTCCTGCCCAGTGTCTACTTGGGGCTATCTCGGGGAACTTGGGCCAACCTCCTCAATGTCATGGCTCCATAAACACCCCATCAAGAGGTGCTGCAGGAAATGAGTGGATTCAGGAACCTCCTGTGCTTGTAATTAAGAACCACCAGTGTCCTAACTCTCCCGACCCCAAAGGCTCCAAGCGCCTGGCACGACAGCGCAAGCGCTGCATGGTCTTTACCTTTTCCTCCACGACTGACGAGGACTGTGGGACAGCGACAGACACAGGGCCAGCAAACAGCAGTGACAGCACAGAGAGCAAGACAAGAAGACAGCGTTAGAGAGCACCGGGGAGCTCCAGTCACACGTCTGCTCACACAGAGAGTACGTGTGCAGTGTCCGTCAGGCACCCCACTCTACAGACGCTGACACGCACGGACATCTACACGCGACAGACACGTGACATACAGACACATGGCCCCCCTTGCTTGGACAAACGGCCCCAAAAGAGGCTAGGTCAGCAGGTCACACACGCACTCAGCACAGGGTCGTGGGCCAGGCCCTCTCCAGATGGCTCAGCACACATGCAGACCCGGCAGAGATGGGGCGCGCAGCACACAGGCCTGTGTCCGTGTACCGAACAGGGGTTTCAAGCACACACTGAGTTTTATTCTAAAGATACACAATTCAGGAAACCAAGCCAGGAGTGAAGGAAAACGCCTGTCTGGGGTCAGGGGCAACCAGAGGCTCCCCAGCACTAAGGATGAACCCTCATGGTGGGAGCTGGAGAGTCTGAATGAAGAACCTGGGTGGACATACACATTTGTCCCTGAAAGATCCCGAGTTGTGGCAGAAGAAGCTATGCCCCAGAACGGAGTGGTCCAGGATGACAGGCAGGGCCTTCCCCTTAAGCCGCCAGTGCAGCAGCACAGGTCACAGAGGAATGTCTGCCCTGTGAGCCCTACAAAGGCCAGCGGCCAGCACAGTGACAGGAGCTCAGGCTTCACGATGCTCACCACTGTTCCTCCTAAAAAGTGAGGCGGTGGTTGCCATCGGTCTGTTCACCTGGAAACAGGTCCTGAGGCAAGAGTCAGACACACACGATGGCCCTCAGAACACCTCGCTCCCAGAAAGTGTCTGGGCCACGGAGAAGTGGCTGTAGGGGAGGCAGGAAGCCCTACAACTGCTGCATCGACCGCAGGACAACCAGCCACAGGACAACCAAACGCCTCTGGCTGGCTGGCAGGGCACTGGGGGCGCCCAAATACACGGCACCACCCTGTGTCCTGCCCAGCGCTCGGCGGACGAGCGCTGTCCCGGGCACTCCCCACAGGACGTGCCCCTCCGCACAGCTAGGGGACTCAGAGGACTGCGGCTGCCAGCCCCAGGCCCCTTCCTGCGGCAGGCGTCCCTCTGACAGGGTGGCTACTCTGGCTCGGGAAAGTCTAGTAAGAGAGAGTGCCAAGGGCCTGGCGATAGCCACGACCCAATGGGCACATGTGGGCCCCAGGGACCCCCTTCTGGCAGGATCAGACTGGGAGACAAGGCTTGCGGAAATCTGGACCACAGCCTCAGCCCCTCAACAGTGGGTCTGCTTTACAAACGAAGGAGCTCCTGTGGGCTACAGCCTGGCGCGGAGAAAGCCCCTGCCACGCGCTACCCCCTTGGGCGCTGCTCGCTACGCTGGGCTCCAAAGGCGCTGCTCACCAAGAGGCTACGAATGGCTATGGCCAGGCAGCAGGGTCTGAACTTGCCAGCATGGACAGAAGAGAGCCACTTCTGAGAGCCTTAGGACAGGCTGAGGGGTATCGTACGACCAGCCTGTTCTAATTCCGGGGGGGGGGGGGCTCCAACAGAGCCTTTACGAGCTGCTGAGGGGCCTCAGAAGGGACTCTGCAAGCCACCCATGCCTCCCCAGGAGCCATGGCCAAGAGGACAGTGCCCTCCACGGTCCTGGGGGCTTCTCTGGGGAGGGGGACGCTAACTGCCCACAGGCCTGCCTGTCACAGGGGCTGAAGCACAACTCTGAGAAGCAAGGAACCTGGAGGGGCCAGAGCTGCACAGGTCCAGCTCTGCTCAGGGCCGAGGGGTCACACGACACGCTGACAGCAGGTTCGCAGACAGGCCCTGCCTCCAGCACACATGAAGCCTTCTACAGAAAGTACGGCCCACCCCGCAGTCATGGCGCCTCTGCCATGCAAAGGAGGAATTGGAGATCAGATCTGGCCCCTGATGAGGCCGGGCCCTCAGGGCCCAGCTATGCGGTATGGGCAGCTTCTGCTTTGGGCTGAGCCTGAGGTTCTGAGGACATCTATTTCTCTAGTTACCCTGGGGCCCAGAGTGCTGACCACTGACTCAGGACCCTGGACGCTCATGGCCTCTATGTCCCGAGTTCAGAGGTCACACCTCCCTGGCTCCTGGGAAAACTGTACCCCTCTCCCTGGGCCCAATCCTGCATGACCTTCGAGAGGCTCCGGCCCGGAAGAAAGCTGGTGGAGAAACGGCCCAAGGCTCCAGAATGCTGCAGCTCAGGAACTAGCCCAGTGTCCAGAGTTCATCAGAGATGCCCCAGCTCAGACACCCTGCCCAACTTCCCCTAAACAACACGAAGGTCCCAATTCCAGGTCAGCCGTACAATGCAGTTTCCTGGAAATTCCCTCAGCAACCTGAGTGCCAGGAGTGAGGACTTCACAGTGTGCTCAGGAGAAAACGTCCAAAGCTATGAAAGAAATGGTAGCTTGGAGATGGTGTTCCCCTTCCAGATACCCGACCCAGGAATAGTGCCTGCAGAGTGCTGCAGTTTAACCAAGACTTTGATCTATATCCCATCACCTAATTCTCACAGGGCCTCCAGGTCAGCTAGGGAACAGCCTCCATGCCCTTCTCCGGGGCAGGAGCACTTTCAGCAAGGGCATCCGCAGCTGTAGACCATACTCCCTGCTAAAAGCTGCAAGACTGTCTAGCAACATGCTGTCATCCCTTGATGACCACCTTTCCTAGGCCCTGCTAGGCTCCCACGCACACTACGTAGTTCTGGTTTCACATTTGAAGACTCCAGTACAGGAACACAATAGCTTTGTCCACAGTGACCCAGAGAGTAACTGAGGACGCCCACAGGGGAAGGATCTGTGTCTCCTTGTTTACAGATATAACCCACCAAGGAGACAGGCCAAGAAAACTTTTGTAGCCAACAAGGCCTGTGTATGACCTGACAAGGGGCTGCAGGGCTGTGCCTGCAGGAATGAGGGGCCACAGCTGGAAATGGACCAATTTGTGGGGACTGGGATTCCCACCTCGGTCTGCCCTCCCGCCTGCTGGAGACTTAGAACATGGGTACCAACCTCCCAGCCCAGGTCAACAACTCTGGTCTCTCATGGGCTAACCCCTCAAGCTGGCGACACCATGGAGATCTTTGACAATCTGCTCCCTTGGGGACTGTGGCCTGGTTTCAGCTGACTGGAGGGCACAGAACATGGAGAGGGAGCCAGGCATCTGCACGTTTCTTCCCATTCCCTCAATCAACCAGCACTGAGCTCCTAGGCTCAGACACGCCAGGGCCTCTGACTGCTGGCATCGGCACTGCCCGTCCTGCAGCAGGGGTACGGCTCCGTCTGGCAGTCACCCAGGTGTCCCCCACCCCCTCTCCCCCACCCACATTCAGTCAGTTCTCGTGATTCTCAGTGGTTCTGTTTTATAAAGTCACCACAAACACTGAATTAGTGAACATTGAACCGTTGCTCCCAGGGAAATATGTACATATACAGATACACAGCTCACGTAGATTAAAATCCCTAACCCCTCCTGGTAGATTCTATTTTAAAAAACACAAAATGAGATGCGCATATGTTTGGTGACCCGAAGCTGTCCCATGAACAGGATCCAGAGTTGGGCTTCAAGTCCCACATAATGGCCTCCAAATCCGAGCACCTCGTACAACACTCACCACCCTCCGTCTCCATCCTCTGCGCATCTGCATGAGGCTGAGATCAGCGGGAAGTGATACCCTGTTTGACCTTAGTGGGCATCTTGCATGTTGGGTGACTCAAACTTTTTACCGCTCTATGGATGTCTGCAGATGACTGAAAAGTGCGGCAAGTGTTGATTTTGAGATTACAGATAAATTTTAGTGAGTAGACGAATTCATGAACACGGAATCTGCAAGTATTAGGATCGACTGTGCACAATTTTTCCTGGGCCTTCATGACTGCTCGTGAGCCAGCAGAAGCCCACCCTCGTCCCCTTTAGCCTGCTCTGGCGCCTGGGAGATCTCAGCACACATTCTTTGCTTAAGCCACACACTCCGACCAGAAACCCTCATCCCGAGTCAGGGGGATGCAGCTCTCCAGCCTCCTCTGGGACAAGGGGCCACTGGGCTCTGCGGGCTCGGCCCTGCCTACCTCCGCCCAGGCAGGCTGCTCTCGGTCTGGCTGTTCCCCCCAACTTGCTGCATCTTGGACCTCTCGATGTGCTCCACGTAGGTCTGTATCATCTGTGGAGAAGGACAGCTCCGCGTGAGTGATGGCCGCCGACCAAGCCTCTCCACCTCCCTCTCCAACCTGCACAGCTCGCGACCTGCCATGCTCTGATGGAAACAATGACAGAGCTCAGAAAACGGAGTCTGACCAGCCCAAGCTTTCAGGCTTGACAGAACATCAGGAAAAGAAAGGCATCTGCAAGGAAGCAACCCAAGGTCGGTGGCTGCCACACGTGTCTGGCTGTGGTCGCTTTCTCATGGTTTCGCTCTGAGTGTGACCTGTGTGAGCTGGAGGCTGATACCACTCACGGCTAGGCACCTACCTCTGTGTGTCGCTGGTGCAAAGCATTGTACTCCTTCTTCATTTCTGACTCCCGCTCCTCCAACCGGGAAACTGGAAAACACAATGACTGTTTGTCAACTGCACAACCCAATTCTCATAACTCTGTACTGCTCTGGATCTGGACTTAACGAATGGCAGGTGGAGGGTTCCGGGACTAGCCAACGCCTAGTGCAGACCGCTGCAGCACCCGAAGCTCAGAGATTGTTATCAGCAGGAGAGAATCGCCGGGGATGCTAGAATGCAGATTCTGACTCAGTCTGGGGAACATACTGTATGTGTGCAGCGTCATTTGAGGCTCTTCAATTCTGCTACAAAAAGATACAGCACGGTAACACTCACAAATCCCGTTACTATCTAAGCTTAAATTAGCTAGCAGCTTCCCAGACGCAGGCAAAACACAGGACATGGCAAGTGTAGACTAGGAGTGAGCGAGTGGCTTGTGGAAAGAGGCAGAATTCATAAGCGAGTAACTTCTAAGACATATTAAAGAGTGAAATAACAGCCCTGGCCTGTTTGGTTCAGCAGTTAGATCATCGGCCGGCGGACCAGTGAGTCCCAGGTTCGGTTCCTGCTAACGGCATGTACCTCCGTTACAGTTTGTCCCCGGCCCTGGTTGGGGTCGTGTGGGTGGCAACCACTCGATGTGTCCCTCTCACATCAATGTTTCTCTCTCTCTCTTCCCCCCTCCCTCCCTCCCGTTCAATCTGAAGATAAATGCAAAAATGTCCTTGGGTGAGGATTAAAAAAATAAATAAATAAATAAAAGAGTGAAATAACATCTGAGACATATGACAGACACACAAGTGTCCCTTGCATGTAAGTACCAAGGGCTGGGAAAACCAAGTCATGATTATACCACCTCAGGCTGGCAGTTGTGTCACCCCTACACCGGCAACCCCTGTGACATGCAGGATGGTCCCCTCTGGCCTGCATGTGTTTTGCCACCTGACTGCTCCAAGGCCTCACTGGGGAGCTACAGCAACAGCTGGGGACCACACCCCTGCATCTCAACAACAGAGCAAGCGTTTCACTGGACTCCAACACCTTCGTCTGTGGGCCTTCATTCAAACTTCAGCTGTCCTTGTAGTCCCACCAAGAGGACTGCTAGTGTGCAGAGCCAGGGACGGGACACAGACAGTCGTGCACCCAGGACTCATGTGGCAGTCCCTCCAGCACCGCCCTGTCCCAGTGTGTGAGCCTCTCTGCTTGTCCCACCTGTGCCTGCTGTAAACAGATTTAACACCACCACTCGTCCACATCTCACTCGGTCCATATGCTCCCCTGTTCCATGATTCCTGGTGTAGCTTTCCTAGCAGTGTCCTTGGAGGCTACACTGTCAAGGTCATTCCCCACATAACAGGTGGGGCCTCAGAGTCTGCATTTCTAATACTCCAGGTGATGGTGACACGGCTGGTCAAGGGACCACACTTTGAGGAGCAACAGGGGTATCTACACAAAGCAGAGTAATTAATAGCTTAGTCATCCCTAAACTTTATGCATCTCCTAAACTCTAAGGGACCCCACCAGACTTCCAACCAGGGGAACAGTGGGCAGTGGCGGCTTAAAGTGCCTGTAGACTCCAGCACACAGACACAGCACACACAGAATCGGCTCCAGCCTTGGGAGGGGCTGCCTGTCTGTGCAAGAGTCCCTGGAGAGGACTTAGGGGTCAGAGCCCCAGGACCTCTGCTAACCTCTGCTACCCAGTTGGAGGAACCCAGAGGCTTGGCCTCTCCCCTCTGGCCCTCACTCGTGATATTGACCAAATGAACAACTTCAACCTGTAATTTGGAGTTCACATGTTTTCCTTCTAAGAAGAGCAGAAACGGTTTCACGTATGAAAAGAATTCTAAGCAAAGGAAATATTAAGGAGTTTGTGTAATTAATGGGTTTACCTACGCATGCCTAAACTGGGCCTTAGGTTTGCTTCCAGTTTGCAAACACAGGCATGTTTGTACTTGTATGTGGCAAACAGCACGCTGGTTGTCCAGAACTCGCCGACACCCCATGGGGCACTGGCCTTCAAGTCTTGGTTCGAGACAGGGAGAGACCCAAAACATCTAACCATTTTTCTTCCTGATTTTATCTGAACTTTTTTTTAATAATTAAAAAAAATTTTTTTTGATTTTAGAGAAAGGGGGAGAGGAAAAGAGAGAAAGAGACATCGATGAGCCCTGGCCAGTTTTGCTCAGCGGTTAGAGTGTCGTCCTGCGGTCCGGAGAGACCAGGGTTCGGTTCCCGCTAAGGGCATGTACCTTGGTTGCAGTTTGTCCCCGGCCCTGGTTGGTCGTGCGGGTGGCAACCACTTGATGTGTCGCTTTCACGTCGATGTTTCTCTCTCTCTCTCTCTCCCTCTCACTCTATCTGAACAAAATATCAAAAAATGTCCTCGGGTGAGGAAAAAAAAAAAAAAGAAAGAGACATCGATCGATCAGCCACCTCCTGCATGCCTCACCCCTGGGGATCGGGCCCACAACCTGGGCATGTGCCCTGACGGGGAATCGAACCAGCGACCTCTTGGTGCATGGGTCAGTGCTCAACTACTGAGCCACACCGGCCAGGCTATCTGAATTTTTCAGAGAAATGAAAGCTCTTGACATCAAGGGAACTAAGTAAAACAGTCTCAATCATCAAAACCTCTAACTACAGAAAACTGAAATCGGAGATCATTTTAACTTTGACAGTACAGTTTAAACAAAGACTTCTGAAAACCAGAAGACTAGTTCTTATCACGGAAACAAGCACAAACCCTTTCTTCGCCTCTCTTTGCAAGAAGCAGGGTGTTCCTATAGGCACGTTGGTCAGCTGTATACTGTCCCAGGAACTGTCACAACGGGGCTGCGTCATCAGGCCCCACTTTCAGGTCACAGAGCAGCAATCTTTCCTCAGTGATGTGCAGACAAGAGCCTCCCAGGGCACGCAGGCAGCTGGGGAGCTCTGTCCCAAAGGACCACACAAGGATCACAGGTTTGTTAATTTGGGGTCAGACTGCAGAATATGCAAAAGTGCTATGTCATCAAAGGGGCCTTAATTATTTATTTTATTGCCACAAAGAATTAGAGTCTTTTTTATCCTCACCCGAGGATATTTTTCCATTTTTTGTATAGACAAAGTGGGAGGGAGAGAGAGGAAGGGAGAGAGAGAGAGAAACATCGACGTGAAGGGACACATCGAGTGGCTGCCACCCGCATGCATGGCCGACCAGGGCCGGGGACACACTGCAACCGAGGTACGTGCCCTTAGCAGGAACCGAACCCGGGTCTCTCCGGACCGCAGGCCGACGCTCTAACCGCTGAGCCAAACTGGCCAGGGCAAGAATTAGTCTTAATACAGAAAGACATACAGTGTAATGGTTAAGGGAATCACAGTGGAAGTAAAATAAGGCCATCACTGGGTTTTCTCATTCTTTTTTAGCAAAGGCTCTCAACATCCTGCCAGCTGGGGTGGGTCTGAAGACAACAAGCAATGCATCTGAAGCTCAGGCTGGCTACTTACTCTGATCTGCATAGTTTTTGGCCTTCAGTTCCAGCTGGCGGGTCTGAAACTCGTAGTGTTCCACCTGGATTTGTAGCTCTTTCTTCTCTTGTTCCAAGGCATCTTCAAACTCAATGAATTTCTATTCATAGAAGGGAGAGAAAGAGCAGGCGTCATGCATGTGGGATGGTCATACGACAGCACCCCCCACAGAAGGGCCACAGGCTTCACAGACCAAAGTGAAAGACCAGGCTCAGGGCCAGAATGCAGGGCTCCCCGGTACAGAACCTGCTTCCCTTCACATCACATTACCTGTCACTCTCTTCAGGCAAACCTGACACAGACCACATGTGACGGCAGGGGCAGGAGGAAGTAATAGCTCTGTAAACAGCTATCGGGAAAGTCACACTAGGGCCTGAATTTAAAAGGCCCCACTCTTGGTTTAATTTTGGAACTCTTAATTTTTTTTTTAAGTTTCCTACATTTATTATATTTTTGGTAACGTTCCTATAAAATGAGAACTAATTAGAGTTAGGAACTAAGATGTTATAAAGTTGAGTCGAATTATTACAATGCATTTTCATGTACAAAAATTTGGAAATTCTAAAATGAACTCTTTTGACCAAATGTGTTGAGGCAAACAAAAGCAGACAACTGAATCAGCCAAGAAGAGGTGAAAAACAATAGTTTTATAAATGTGTGAAGTCCAGAAAGGCTGGAGGAGAATTTGGAGAAGCTAAAGAAAACCAAAAAGATTTTATAAATAATACAAATAATAAAGTATATATGAGGTGTGAGATGTATTTTTTAAATAAATATTCTTTTTATTAAACAAAGCATGCTTTAAACAAAGATAAAATATTACACAAAAATTTAATAACTGATAAACTGCTAATTTGTTAAACTTATAAAATTGTACCAACTTATTTCATAACTCAAACAACAACAAAAAAAACTGTACATTTTTGTTACTCAAGCTAACTTACTTCCAAAATACAAATGTTACAAAATTTTGGTTTGAAAATGTCACTCTGTGATTGTCTCAATTTATTTTGCGGTGCCATGACAAAAACAAAGTGTCTTTAAAATGTTCTGAGTATTTAAATGAAATACTGTTTGTAACATAAACATATTCAAAAGACTTTCATATCAATAAAAGGCCAACATACACATTAAATACCCTCTTAGTATAAACAGGAAATACTAACAACAATACCACTTGGAACTTAATACCTACCAATTCACATACCACACAATAATCAGTCTGTCTAGGCTAGTGATATTTAACACACATGGTTAGTCCCTCTGTCCTGCTGTAGCTGAGTATGCTAACAGACATTCTTTTCAACTGAATACCAGTTTCATTATCTCACATTCCTTCCTGAACTCCTTGTCCCAGGTTGGAACAGCCCTGTGTGGGCTATGTAGAAGCAGCCCAGAGCCTGTTGCGCCTATCTTTTTGGTCCATTCTTCCCAACCTTCGGAAGGTTTGTAAAGCCTAGAGGAATCTCTGCTAACATTGTTTTCAAACTTTTCTTTGAATTTTGCCAGTCTTCTTTGTTTATCTGCCTTTTCATCTTCCTTTGACTGTCTATCAAGAATTTTCAATTCTAGTTTACGTAAATCTCTTTCTTGAAATCTGGAAATTTCATCAGTAGCAGTTTTCCTTTTTTCTGCCCTTTCTGTCTTTTTCCTTATCTTTTCAAGTCTTAAAAATTCTTCCTCTTCTTTCGTCTGCTGGGTGTAGTTTTCTAGTAGGAATTTTAGTTTAAATTGGCGTTGGCGCTCTTTCTGCTGCCTTTTCTCTTTCTCTTCTTCTAACTGAGAAGTGTATTTCATTGACATTTCTATACTTTTCTGTTTTTTCCAAGCTTCCACTGACAATTTCTGCTTCTTTCTTTGTTCTTCTTTTTGCTTTTATCTTCTTGATTATTATGAAAAAGCATAGCTATGTTCTCTGCCTTTTCCTTTAACTTGAAAATTTCCTCCTTTTTTTTTTTTGTTGCTTTTTAGTTTTCCAATTCTGAATATCTGAATAGACTATTTTTTCCTTTCTTCTAGGGCCAGAAATTTCTGATACCATTTCTCATGCTGGTGAACTTCATGCTGTGTTCTTCCAGGAAGGTGTTCTAGAACTTCCCCCAGAAAGGTCGCCTTCCCTTTATGTTTGTTTCTCACCTTTACAAAGTCCTGGTGATCATAATCATCCCAGCCCCCTTGTCGCCCTCCTGTTTCCTGAAGAAATTTTTCAAAATCTACCACTTCTTCCGGAGGAGCACTCGGTGCTGTGGCTGTGTCTCCAGGCGCGCTGCTGGACTCTGCTCTGAAAGCCTCGTTTCTGAATCGCCGAAGCCCACGCGTCCCTTTTCCTTGATATGGCGCTCAACTCATTATTAGTCGTTTTCTCTTCTTTAATATGCTCTTCATATATCGCTCTGCTCTTCCTTAAAGGCGTTAATTGCATTTTCGATTTCTTCCATCATTTCTCTGAGCTTTTCAACAAAATCAGGTGTAGGCTTCACATCTTTGAACTGATGCTGGAGTTTCTTTACATTGTTATGTATTTTGGCCGGTTGTTGCTGGATTTTTGCTCTTTCTGTTTTCCTGCTGTTAATCAATTTATTTTCCAATTCTTCCAGTATACTATGCTCCATTTTTGAGGTCACTCTTTTGGTTGTAGAAATGACTGTGTTTATCTTCTTCTATGTTAATAACTGTTGTGGCCCCAGCACCGCTCCCACACCGTTCCCAGTGGCCGTGCCTGCCCCCACCGCAGCCCAGGTGGCCGCTGCCACCACCACGACCATTGTCAAGGTGGCCATCTTTCCTGGCCGCTGCAACCACCTTGCCCTGGGGTTCAGGGGCAGGGAGCTCCCAGCATTGCAGATGGTTCTCAACTCTTAATAATTTTTGTTTGGGAGTATGTTTACCAAAGCTGGGGGCAGTAAAACAAGGAAGGGCTTAGGACAGAAGCAGCACCAGGAGAGAGCCTCGGCAGGGCTGCTTTTTCTCACTAGAGATGCTGTGGGAATGAAGTGAGCCAAGGCAGGGCTGCTGTCAGCTCACTGGAGAGTCAGAGAAAAAGGGGCCTTGGAGACGGCCAGGGGGTTAGCCCTGGATGAGCTGCCACTGCCCACTGCTCCCCTGGCTGCAAGTCTGGTGGGGTCCCTGAGAGTGTAGGAGATGCATGCCTATGGAGGAAGAAGAGGAGAAGGGGAAAGGGAAAGATGTGGACATGCCCCCAGGATGGGGCGCACGCCTGGAACTCTTAATAATTTTTGAACAAGGAACCCTACGTTTCCATTTTTGCACTGGGCCCTACAAATTATGGTCATTGTGCTAAGTTTCTGAGCAAAATTATCAAACCAAATGAAAAGAAAGCTCTTTGAAAAATAAAAGAAACTCTTGAAAGACCATAGGAGGAGCTACCTTGACACTTGTGAAGCCAGGCTCTGCTGAGGGGAGGGCTGGGCACTGGCTGACACAACAGCCTCCAGGGGGAGCTGTTAACACCTCAATATTACTGAGCGGAGAAAAAGATTATTACTGTGTTGGGAAATTTCATTTGTAGTAAAAACAAGTATTAGCTGGGTTAAGACATAAAGAGTTACCCAGAAGATGGTAATAAGAAACTGATGGTAGATTTTAGGTTTCAGGTATCTGGAAATGTCCATTAACTTGTGCTGGTCACAGCTGTGTTTCCTGTAATAACTGCACCCAGTCCCCACACCCTGACACCAGGCTACTCAAAGGTCTTTGTGCTAGAAACTCCTGGGGTGGGGTGGGGGGTTGGATCCTGTTTGAAGGATGACTTCCTCTGTGCAGAGAGAGAGGCTGAAAATCCCAGAGAAGGGGTAGGCAGCGGGGGGCAGGGGGAGGTGGAGAGCGGACGCAGTTTTAGACAGAAAGTCTGTATTAATAACATCAATTGCAATTTAAGTAAAATGAAGAAAATATAAACACCCACAGCCAGGAAAATACACACATATGGTGCAACTGTATAAAAAGTAAAAATAAGCAAAAGGGTCTCGAGTTGGATTCCTGGTCAAGGGCACATACCTGGGTTGCAGGTTCAATCCCTGGTCCTGGTCTGGGTCACAGGAGAGGCAACCAATTGATGTGTCTCTCTCACATTGATCTCTCTCTCTCTCTCTCTCTCCCTTCCTCCCTATCTAAAAAATCAATGGAAAAATATCCTTGGGTGAGGGTAAAAAAAAAAAGTAAAAATAAGTGGTTTTGAATGACTGTGGATATAACCAACATATGTAGAATGAACAAATGATCTTAATTAACTGATAACGATATTTTTTTAATTGGCCAATTTTAATTCCTATTACTTGAAAAAATTAAAAGAATGGCTTGGCTGGTGTGGCTCAGTGGTTGAGTGTCAACCCATGTACCAAGAGGTCGCCGGTTCAATTCCCGGTCAGGGTACATGCTCAGGTTGTGGGCCTGATCCCTGCATGTGGAGGGCATGCAGGAGGCAGCCAGCGGATGTTCTCTCTCATCGATGTTTCTATCTCTCCCTCTCCCTTCCTCTCTCTCTAATATCAATAAAGGAAAAAGAATAAAAAAAAAAAGAATGGCATAAACAACAGAAAAATTAGCTGAGAGTGTTAAGTAAAAAGGAGAATATTTTTTTAAAATTTTAATTCTAGCATCCAGAGTCTGTTAAAATTGGGTGATGTTTTTGCAGGTTTGTGTGTGCGCATGAGCATGTAGGGCGGATATGTGATCATTTTGCACACAGTATTTTGTGACCTGATTTATCCACTCATTTACATTGGAGCATCTTTCTACATCAAGAAACATTCCACCACTTCCATTTTTTAAAAAAATCCTCACCTGAGGACATTTTTCCATTTATCTTCAGACAGAGTGGGAGGGAGAGAGAGAGAACTTCCATGTGAGAGGGACATGAGGGAACCGAACCCGGGTCCCACACGCCCCAGACCAGAGCTGGGGACCGAACTACAATGGAGATACATGCCCTTGGCTGGAATTGACCCCGTGACTCTTTGGTCTGTGGGTCTATGCTCCAACTGCTGAGCCAAACCAGCCAGGGCCAACACTTCCTTTTTTTTTTAATCCTCACCTGAGGACATTTTTCCATTTTTTGTTCAGGTAGAGTGGGAGAGAGAGAGAGGAAGAGAGAAACATCAACGTGTAAGGGACACATCAAGTGGCTGCCACCCGCACAACCAACCAGGGCCAGGGACAACCTGCAATCGAGGTACGTGCCCTTAGAGGGAACTGAACCCGGGTCTCTCAGGACCGCAGGCCAACGCTCCAACCACTGAGCCAAACCGGCCGGGCAACACTTCCATTTTTTTTTTTTTATCCTCACCCGAGGATATTTTTCCATTTTTTGTACAGATAGAGTGGGAGGGAGGGAGAGAGAGAAACATCGACGTGAAGGGACACATCGAGTGGCTGCCACCCGCACGACCAACCAGGGCCGGGGACAAACTGCAACCAAAGTACGTGCCCTTAGCGGGAACCGAACCCGGGTCTCTCCGGACCGCAGGCCGACGCTCTAACCGCTGAGCCCAACTGGCCAGGGCAACACTTCCATTTTTAACAGGTATGTGCTCCACTGTATGTGTGTGTGTAGCACAGTTTACTCAATCCATTGCCTATTGTTCTTTAAATTGCCCATTATTATCGTTACTACTTGTGTATCTACCCAATGGCTTCCTACTATCTATGGCTGCAGTTGCACACGGCTGGTGACTCTTCAGATGCGTATCCCCACTCATGCGCCCTACCAGGTGGGGTGGTCACCTTTCCCAGAGCTCTCGCCGTCTCTCCACATAGCTTAAACACTGCTCCCCATCCAACAGGGAAATGGCCTGCATAACCGTCTTAAGTTTCAGTTCCTTGATTACTAATATTGAACATTTTTTCATAAATTTATTGGTCATATACAGTAAGTTCTCACATAACGTCAACAGGTTCTGCGACTTTAAGTGAAATAACATATAACAAAGCCATTTTACCATAGGCTAATTGATATAAACAAGAGTTAAGTTCCTAAGGCATCCCATCAATGTTATAAGAAAATGACCTTGAACAAAAGGACATTTGAGCCCTGGCCAGTTTGGCTCAGCGGTTAGAGCATCAGCCTGTGGTCCAGAGAGTCCCAGGTTCGGTTCCCACTAAGGGCACGTACCTCGGTTGCAGTTTGTCCCCGGCCCTGGTTGGTTGTGCGGGTGGCAGCTACTCAATGTGTCCCTTTCACATCAATGTTTCTCTCTCTCTCTCTCTCTCTCCCTCCTACTCTACCTGAACAAAAAATGGAAAAATGTCCTCGGGTGAGGATAAAAAAAAAAAGGACATTTGAGGACCCGACGTATACTACTTCTTTTGTGAGCAGCTCATTATGTCCTTTGTCCAATTTCCTATGATATGTTCATATTTTTTCTTAATGATTTATAAGGACCTTCCTTTATCATACCTATTCACGAATTTGTCAGTCTTATATGCCGCAAGCACTTCTGTACCATTTACTTATTTAACAAGTTATCCTTTCCTCAATGTTTTGAAATGCCACCTTTATCACATGATAAATTCTAATATACATTTCCATCTATTTCTGAGCCAGCACCAAAGGCTTGTAGTGTTACAGCATCTTTTAACAGCTGATATATATTCTCCGTCTTAAGTCTCCTTTTCAACATTTTCCTGGTTAGCCCCACTGGCTTATCCTTCTTGATTAACGAGGATCATCCTGAGTCACTCACATATTCACTGTTTTGAACAAACATTTTGCTTGACAGAGAGCACCAGTTCTGTCTCCAGTGAAGAACTGTGTGGTGTGGTAGCTGGGGCTGGAAGTTGTAAAATTCTTTCTTTAAATCGATCACTATCCTACCTCTGAGCTATACCCCTGAGGTTTTACACAAAGAAAAGGATTCTTTGGAGCTCGTGTCATTTCACTAGAATTCTTCCCCCAATATATTTTATCACATTACCTGTGTTTGATATTTGGGAGTCAGCTAAAAGAGATGTTCAATCTAAAGACAATGTAAGAAAGTCCACCCTCCATCCCCCACCCTTGCCCGGCCGGTGTGGCTCAGTGGATTGAGCATCATCCCATGGACTGAGAGGTCCAGTTCGATTCCCAGTCAGGGCACATGCCCAGGTTGTGTGCTCTATCCCCAGTAGGGGGTGTGCAGGAGGCAGCCGATCAATGTTTCTTTCTCACATGGATGTTTCTCTCTCTCTCCCTAAAAAAATCAATAAAAACAAACAAACAAAAAAAGAAAATCTGCCCTGGCCGGTTTGGCTTGGCAGTTGGAGATTGGCCTGCGGACCAGAGAGTCCCAGGTTCGGTTCCCGCTAGGGGCATGTACCCCCAAAAAAAGTTAAAAAAAGAAAGAAAATCCACCCCAGATTCTTAAGATCAGACAGACTTTCCTGAATCTATCCTGATAGGTGATCATTAAAATCCAATGTAGGTGACAGTGCCAAAAAGCCTTGTCATGCCCCATGACAACCCATATGCTTATATATTTCTGATGAAGTTGGCCCCAAACCGGGTCACATGCAGAAATCCTCTGACTATGATATTTTAAGGACTTTCAGCATAAGGAAATATGAAGATATTAACCTAAAGAAAACATCTATGTAAGCTGTGTACATGGACGGCCTCAAGGCCAAAGGGGCAGGGAGATGGATCCCACCGTGGCTGGGTTGTCACAGAGAACATTTGTGGTTCCCTGGACACATGGAACTCTGGTGCCAAAGACATGGTCCCACAGGGCAGGAAATGCTCAGTCTTTAGTAACTGACCTCCTTTCCATCCTGTAGGCACTACCAGCTGACAATCAGGGGGAACAACTCTCCAGATGAACAAAGAGCCCTGGCCAGTGTGCTCAGTGGTTAGAGCATCTGCCCTCACACCAAAGTGTCGAATTTTCGATTCCTGGTCAAGAGCATGTACCTGGATTGCAGTTTTGATCCCGGGCCCCTGTCAGGGCACATGTGGGAGGCAACCGATCAATGTGTCTCTCTCACACCAACGGCTCTCTGTCTCCACCCCTCTCTCCCTTCCACTCTCTCTAAAAAAAAATTCAATGGAAAAAATATCCTTGGGTGAGGATTAACAAAAGTCCCAAGAAACTCACAAGGAACTACCAGCAGATTCAAGAGACCCAGGCCTTGGCCAGCCTCACCCTCCCCACTCCAAGGGCACTGAGCAGCGGGGGGACCACTGCTGCCAGTATACCGATCCCTCAGTCTCAGAGGTCGGCATCTTACCAGACAGAGCCGATGAGGAGGGACCCCCAGGGTCCTCCGAGTTTAAGAAAATGTTACAAACACAACATGGTGCTCTAGAGGGTAAAAGAAACCCTCCTCTTTCTTCCCCTCTTGAAGAAATGATCTCAATGTCACTAAGGTAGTTTTAGTTAACAAAAATGCAAGCTGGCCTCTTGACTGTAATGGAATATGCAATGCAATCTTCATCAAACAGTGTAAGGAACAACTAATGTGAAGGAACAGTGCCTGGCCAAGACTAAACAAATACGAAATCTTTGCTTCTTAGGAGGAAATGTTCAGGGCTAGATTTGGGATGAAGTAAAAAGTATCTTGACGCCCTGGCCGGTTTGGCTCAGCGGTTAGAGCGTTGGCCTGCGGTCCGGAGAGACCCGGGTTCGGTTCCCGCTAAGGGCACATACCTTGGTTGCAGTTTGTCCCCAGCCCTGGTTGGGTCGTGTGGGTGGCAACCACTCGATGTGTCCCTTTCACGTCGATGTTTCTCTCTCTCTCTCTCCCTCACTCTTTCTGAACAAAATATCGAAAAATGTCCTCGGGTGAGGATAAAAAAAAAAAAAAAAAAAAAAAGGATCTTGACAAGTGAAGAGTAGATGATGGGGCCGGGGAAAAAAGCAGGAGCTTTGTGCTGGTAGTTAAATAAATGAGGGAAAGAAGTTGCTAATCAAAGTTTTCTCCCAACACAAAGGAGGGTAACTGTAGCAGGTGGGGAGAGGTGTCAATAGCGAACTTTTTTTTTTCCAATCCTCACCTGAGGAAGTTTTTCCATTTATCTTCAGAAGAGAGTGGGAGGGAGGGAGAAAGAGAGAGAGAGAAACAGCACCGTGACAGGGACACATCGACTGGTTGCCTCCCACAGGGACACACGACCCCAACCAGGGCCGGGGACAAACCGCAACCAGGGTACGTGTCCTTGACTGAAATCAAACCTGAGACGCATTGGTCTGTGGGCCGATGCTCTAACCGCTGAGCCAAACCGGCCAGGGCAGTAGGGAACTTGAACTGGGTTAAAGTCAGAAAAAATTTGATAGATGTTTTCAAAGAATAAAATATTTTTATTTACAGATTACTTACTATAGATGTAAAAGAATTGAGAATTTTCAGCAGCTGGGGACAGAGTGGACTAGAGACTAAGTTACATCTACAAAGAGAGTCTTCTGTAAGAAAACTAAAAAATTTTCAAGGAGAATCTGACTACAACAAATATGAGTGGAAATGAGAAGAATAAAAATTTAACTCTCAGCATTTGGGTTGAATGGGTCAGCATGGTGCTTACTGGATTATAAAAAGTATGTTTCATATCTGAGATACTCTTTGCAGAATAGTATCTTACTCCTCCAGAAATCAAGACTAGAGCAAAGTGAAAAAAATCTTAAATGTATTAATAACACATACTACAAATTTGAATTTATTTAGAATTATCATGTCTAACCAGGTCTAATCAAAATGTCATGTAGCACAGGAAACCCCATAGATGTTTAAGGAGCTCTTTTTTAAAAAATTTTCAGATAGAGTGGGGGGGGAGAGAGAGAGAGAGAGAGAGAGAGAGAGAGAGAGAGAGAGACATCGATGTGAGAGAGACACATCGACTGGTTGCCTCCTGCACAACCCCGACCAGGGCCAGGGACAAACCACAACCGAGGTACATGCCCTTGGCTGGAATCAAACACGAGACTCATTGGTCAACTGGCTGATGCTCTACCACTGAGCCAAACCGACCAGGGCTAAGGAGACTCTTATGGCTAACCTTGAGCACCCTAAGAAAGCAATGACAGCAATTATACAATTGGAAACGCACCAGAATGGCTTATCCTTAACATCTAGATATGAAATACCTAACTCTCACTTCTAAAGACCAATATACCACAGGAGTCCCTTTTCAGATTTGTTTTCTAGATATACTTCCCCCTCCCTCCCATTAATAAAGTGCTTTGTTTTAAAATTACATTCAACTTTGGTTTTCAGAATTTGCTTTTTGGTGAATTTCAAGATACAAAGTGATAACCTGAAGTGTGGGCTCTTCCAAAATCTAGGAATCAAAGGAAGCTTTTATCAATATTCCATGGAATGAGACTATTCTTCCCATTTATACATAAAAGCAAAGTTAAGAAGCTGATTTTTTCATGTTAAATATAAAATTAAAACAACAGAAGCCAGTGTTCCCAATTCCCAGAACACAAGAGAGATTAGCAGGTAAACACTCTTGTAGAATGTAATCATTAGAGTTTTGGTAACTTTCATAACTGAAGGTTATTTTAATAGCAAAGTAAATTAACCTATTAAATTCAATTCTTCCCTCTTAGATGTTCTTTAGGCCAGGGTGGCACATAGGAAATAACAACTCTGGCTGGTTAGAAATGAACCCAACAGGAATCAAAGATTCTGTTCTTTTGCATTATTGATCATTTAATTCCACCTAGGGATGAGGGCGTAGAGTGAATTTCCAGAAGAAAAATGCTTTTTTGGGTCTTTTATGTTAGAGTGACAAACACTTGGGATGCTGGATGCAGGCTGGCAGAGGTGCCCCTTTCCTGATGGCTAATTCTGGGTACTGACAGTGGCTTCCTGACATGAGCAAATATTTACTGAGGGCTCACCGGGGCACTGAACTCCTAAGATCCAAATCATGGATGTTCTTTTACAGCTTCCTTTCTCCTTTCCTCACAACTGGGTCACCACTTACATCTAGAAGGCAGGTGAGTAGGACACGAGCATTAGGGTCTTAGAATTACAAGAGCTGCCCCTGAGGCCCACTGAGTGACACCAGTGAGGGGCCAAGGGTATTTCTGTATTCGATTATTAGACACACGTCTGAGAGACTGTGCAGAAATCCATGAATCAGGCTGGATCCATAAAAAAAAGCAAAGGTTCTTCATGTTTATGTTGAAGGGACTGCTGGTTCTGCATCTGCCTACAAAGAATCCCAACAAATGGCACTGGTTTAATTCACACTAATTTTCAAGAATTGGTAAGACAGAAAAAAAATATATGTGTGACTGATGACTTACATATCATATATTTATTTATATAATTTACATTAAATACTAACATATACTTTCTATAGTAAATACATTATGTATATTATGTTTGGTACCTGGGGAAATAGGAAAAAGGAAGACAAAACTAAAACTCTAAATGTCCCATCCTGGAAAACATTTCCCAGGGGAACTGGATTCTCCGAAGCACTCTTAGCAGTTTACACCGGCACCTTAACTGTCCCAATCCCCCCAGCTCCTCTCCCTCTTATGTGCTTTAACAGGAGACATCCTAAGGACGCTCTGGCTTGCTGTCCTGCAGACAAAGGCTCTTGTCCAACCTGCACACGTAAACTTGAGGCAGGCCCACAGCCACAAGCACAGGCAAGCACCCAGGGGCTTTTGCCCTGCTCTGGGTATTTGTTTCCTGGGAAGAGAGAAGGTAAGGCCAGTGGGGGTGAGGTCGGGGAACAGGAATCCAATATGAAGTAGGGTAGAAGGAATGGCCCTCAGAGAGCATGGAGAACATGAGACCTGGGGAGGTGCGCCCAGGAAACTGTAATGAGAGGCATCCCTTTGACTCTGTCACTGTTGATAATGAGAATCTAAACTTCCTAACCATCTCCTCTGTCCCACTTAACTTGGCATTTCCCAAATCTCTTGCCCATAAGATGTGGTCAAAAAAGGTAAATGATTAAAGACTATGTGGACTCTCAGTGTCTTGCAAATATTTCATTTCCTTGGGGCAAGACTTTCCACCTAGGTAATGGGGATGCTTTCTTAGGTCGCCCTAGACCCACGGCAGGCAACCAACTGATCCAGCCTCTCTAGAACAAGTGACTGCGGGAGTGCCGCAGGGTACCGAACTGACAAATGCAGGGGTTAGGGAGCAGTGGAGCTGCTACTCCATCAACAGGAGAATGGATAAGCACCCACAAGATGGGATACCACTCAGCACTAAAGGAATGAATAGAAGGATACCACTAGCAACTACCTGGATGAATCTCAAAATCTTCCACTGACCCCAGCCAGTGTGGCTCAGTGGCTGAGCGTGGTCCCATGCACTAAGAGGTCGCCCTGTCAATTCCCCGTCAGGACACATGGCCAGGTTGTGGGCCCGATCCCCAGTAGGGGGCGTGCAGGAGGCGGCCAAAGGATGTTTCTATCTTTCCCTCTCCCTTCCTCTCTTGCTAAAAATCAATAAAAACATATTTTTTAAAAAATCACTCTGCTGACTGAAAGAAGCCAGACCAAAAAAAAAAGTATACACTGCACGACTCCATTCATATAAACTTCTTTAAAAATGCAACTTAATCTACAGTGATAAAGAAGATTGATGGTTACCAGGGGATAAGAGAAGCAGGGAGAGAGATTCCTGAGGGGCATGAAGAAACTTTGGAGATGATAATGATCATTATCTTGATTGTGGGGGTGGTTTCTGGATGTTGATATGTCAAAACTCACCAAATTGCACATTTCAAATATACAGTTTAGTACAATGACCTCGATAAAGAAGGGAGGAAGAGGGGGAGGGAGGGAAGCCCCAGATCAAAGATTTAATTCTGTATCATAAGCACCAAACAATTTCTAGGTGCTGGGATTTCCCACCAGACCGCTCTTCAGCCTTTCAAGAATTTCATCACCTCTGTTGTTTCCTAAATAGCTGGTATTCTTTTTTTTTCTTTTTGGTTTATTTCATATTTTCTTCTGTCTGTTCTCCTGTATCAAGACCCACTGCTTTGAGATCTTCATTTCCTGAAACATGTTCACTGAAATAACAAAAACAACTCACCTTTCAAGTATCTTCCTTTCTTGCCTGAAGCCGAGTGACAGAAATGTTCCCTGGCTGCCCTCACAGAAGTGACTGGACCAGACTATGATCCCAACCCCATGTGGCTATTTACACTTAAATTAGTTCAAATGAAATGAAAATAAAAACTCGCTTTCTCAGTTGCATGAGCCACATGTGAAGTGTCAATGGCCCCGTGTGGCCATGGGCTACTGAACTGGGCAGCACAAAATGGCAGTCTCCACCATCACAGAAAGTTGTGTTGGACAGATGGCTGCTTTATTTTTTTTTTTTTTTTTTTTTTATCCTCACCCGAGGACACTTTTTCATTCTTTGTTCAGATAGAGCAGGAGGGAGAGAGAGAGAGAAACATCGACGTGAAAGGGACACATCGAGTGGCCGCCACCCGCACGACCAACCAGGGCCGGGGACAAACTGCAACCGAGGTACATGCCCTTAGCGGGAACCGAACCCGGGTCTCTCCGGACCGCAGGCCAACGCTCTAACCGCTGAGCCAAACCAGCCAGGGCCAGATGGCTGCTTTATACTCAAACCGCAGAAAGAGTCCTTGAACCTCAGGAACTAAACAGACAGCTCAGTGTAGTGTGCTCATCGGCATACACACAGATGACTAGCATCTCCTTGGGGTGTGTGAACAGGGAGGAAAAGAACTAAAAGGGCACCACCTCCTTGGTGGAGCAGGAATGTTGGGGTGCAAGGTACAATGTGGGACCTGCTCCCTGGATTGGGGCAGTGTGGAAGGTCTGGGGTGGGCCAACTGGAGTGATGGGGGACCATGCACTCTCAACATGCACTTACTCGTTTAAGCAGCCAGCATCTGAATGTACTCCACGTAGTCTCCGTGCCAGATGGGCACAGGAACCAGCCAGTGGTCCAGGCAGTGGCAACAGCATGCAGGGGGGTGGAAGGGAGTGTAAGAGCAGTAGGGCAGGGGCACAGGGAGCAGAGGGAGGTGGGGTGAGGCCAGGCCCTAGAGGGGTTCAAGCAGAAGGGGGTCCCCTCCTAGAAGAGTCCTTTGTCTATTCAAAGTAGTCCCCATCCCTATCTTTCACTCCACTTCCCTTGCCCCCATTTTGTCACTGTCTGGATGAATGGCAGTGTCCCCCCAACACCTCCCCACCTAAGTGCCTGCCCCAGGACAGCAGGGACCTAAAACCTCAGAGCCCGCAGCCAAGCCTGGCACTCGGAATGTTTGTGGAACGAGTAAATGGTTGAGAGAGGGAGGTGTGATCTGCTTCGGTAGAAGTGCACTCTGGCTAGAGAAGGGTAGGGAGAGGGGAGAGAGAGGTTGGGGAGACTAATGTGATAGTAGCAACCGAAACCAGGATGGTAGAAATGAGGATTAAATAAAGACTTAAAACAAAATTGGGCCAAAAGAGTGCTGGAACTTAGCGATTGGATATAGGAGGTGATAAGAATGATGACAGTTCCCCCCCCCCCCATTTTAAATCCTTACCTGAGGATATGTTTATTGGTTTTAGAGAGAGAGAAACATCAATGTGAGAGAGAAACATCGACTGGTTGCCTCTGGTATGTGGCCCCACCAGGGAGATCAAACCTATAACCCAGGTTATGTGCCCTGACTGAGAATTGAAACTACAACCTTTTTGATGTACAGGACGATGTTCCAACCAACTGAGCCACCTGGCTGGGTAGGGCCCTGACTTTTAACAGAGCATAGGAAACAAATGCTTGTAAAATCACTTTGTTGCTGCTGGTTTGGTCTCTTGCAGTTATCTTTACGTGCATTTACAAGTCCTCCCCCACAAAAATGGAACTTGAGAAAAAGAAATCTGTCTCACACTTGTGTGTCCCCTCCCCAACACCCATCTTGCATACAGTAACGATCTAAGAGATTCTGAGACAAGCTTGACATCACCTCTGGGGGCTTCCTGCATCTGGGTATGAGGTCACGTGAGAGCCACACCAAAGGACATCTTACAAAATAAGTGGCTTGTGATGTCACAATCATCAAGGTCATGAAAAGCAGAAAGTGAGGATCTGATCTAGAACAGAGGAGACCGTGGGAATGTACAAGACCCCTAAGATTTTAGCAGACTGAAGGAGGGATAGAGAAAGAGTAATGTGGGGAAAAGTTCACATTTGGGAATCTGGGTGAAAAGGATGATTTTTGCAACCTTTCTACAAATTGTTCCAAAACATACTTTTTTTAAAGAACCCGGGCTGGGAAATGCCTCTCTTTGCTCTTGTATGCCTATTTTCTTCCATTTTGGGGAGGTGGGGTGGAGATTTTGGAGGCAATAGGAAAGGGAGCTCAGGCCATCAAATCTTAATGTTTCATCTAAAACAAACACACAATTTTTAAAACTTGCTCTTAATATTACAACATGGCAGAAGAAATCACATACCTTGTCCAAGCAGTGGTGAATTTACTATTTGTAATGTGGGAAACAAGAAGAAAATCTTCTGATTCAATGTATTAATTCATTTATGATAAAAAGGCAAAATGTTCATCTATAGAGTAGGATTATGGCTCCCCGCACCCCACCTCCAGCTTAATCCTCTCCAAGTGCTCTTCTATGAAACGGATTACTTTTATATAACTGGAGAACGGTTTTGGGTCAAAGCTTCCTCCAGTTGCCTGCTTTTCTTATACAGCACCACATGCTGCAGTATCAGCAAATAGCCACATATATGTCTCTTCGACAACATCCACTTGGGTTGCTTGTGATGAGTTGGGGGTGTTCTGATAGTTTCTTCAGGGCAAAGAAGATTTTAAGGCAAATGATGACTACCAAACTCACACCTGTCTCTCCAATATTATTTTTCCTCCCATAAGCTAAGTGCTCAATCACTGCAAGGAAGAGAGCTCTTGCCCTGGCCAGTTTGGCTCAGCAGTTACAGCGTTGGCTTGCGGTCCAGAGAGACCCTGGTTCGGTTCCCGCTAAGGGCACGTACCTCGGTTGCAGTTTGTCCCCGGCCCTGGTTGGTCGTGCGGGTGGCAGCCACTCGATGTGTCCTTTTCACGTCGATGTTTCTCTCTCTCTCTTTCTTCCTCTCTCTCCCTCCCACTCTGTCTAAACAAAAAATGGAAAAATGTCCTTGGGTGAAGATAAAAAAAAAAGGAAGAGAGCTTTTTGCTGCCTAGGGAAACAGCACTTAGAGACGAAGCCCTCTGCTGGCTCCCACCTCAGGTGACTGCCGAGGGGCATCTATTTGTTCTCCAGCTGTCCCAGTGAACTGTGATTTCCAACCTTCTTTTTTTTTTTAAATTTATTTTGAGAGGGAGGGAGAGGGGGAGAGAGATAGAAACATCAATGAGAGAGAACATCGACTGGCCATGTCCCCCACTGGGGATCAGGCCCACAACCTGGGCATGTGCCCTGACCAGGAATCAAACCAGCAACCTCTTGGTGCATGGGTTGACGCTCAACCACTGAGCCACACCAGCCGGGCCCCACCTTCTTTTCTAATGGGAAAGAACTTGGATTTTTCAAACTTTCAGCATTTTTTAGGCCTCTGTAGAAATGGCAGAAGCCAGCAATAGGTCTAATTAGCTCTGCAAGCTTCAGTGGGATTCACTGGTCTCAATGACAAGGGCAAAATCTGCACGAGGAGAAACTAAGATGTCCAGTGCTTACCAACCAAAGCTGCCCTGCAAATCCATCAAGGTGCTCCTCCCTGACTCTGCTATATCTGCCTCACAGCAATTCTCCAGAAAAACAAGAGCCAGTGATGGGACTTGGCACTTGAGATGAAAGTGACTTGCCATGTCTAGCAACCTACTTGCTTTACAGAGGCCGCCACTGCGGCCAGAGTGGGGAAGATTGGTCACCGACATCTGGCTCCCAAGGGCAGGGCTGACACTCATGCCTGCGTCTGCGGACTCCAAGGCTCAGGCCCTCTCCCTGGACCCCACTATCTCTAGCTACCATCACTCCTATTGAATGAGCAGTCCTGGGACCAAGGAGCCATCCTAGAACCAGAACATACTTGCAATCTCTTGCTGTGGTTATTGCAGGCAAGATGTAGAGGACAGGGTTGTTTGTTCTGTTAAAAAAAAAAAAAAATCCGAAGATTCTGTCTGCTCAGAAGGCTGCAGGCGGCTCAGGTTACCCAGCCCTGACTAAGCCTTCTTCAGCAGTGGTCAGGATGCAAGAGCTCTGTAACACGAACATATCTGCAGCCTATGATGTACCAGCTCTTGAGTTAGCAGACACACATCTGTAGTCTCAGTTCCTGCCTAGAAAAAGAAGCTGATCCACAATGCACAGTGGTTCTTTCCATAAAGCTAAAAATGAATGCCTGCTGGGTTTCATAAATGCACTAGAACACAAAAATGGTTACAGGATTTGGCCTGTTTCTTTAGTAACATCACTTGTAGTCTTTCCAAGGGTGGACATCTAGTCACAGCCTTGATGCTGGCTAGCCCAGCATTTGCTTTATGGCTCTCTGCTCAGGAAGCTCTGTGCAGCTTCTCCTAATAGCTGGGGCAATGGTGGGTTTTGGCCTCAAAGACATTCTCCTCCAAACCATATGTGCACCTCTCTTAGACCAGTGGAGTGGAGGTGGGAGACCATAAGCATACTCACTTGTGGCTGCACTTGAACTGCACAGAGCAGAGACCTAATCCATGAAGAACTAATTCTTAAGCTATAAGGTTATGGTTCTTAGCTACAGTTGTCTAACTTGCTTTTCTCCTTTCAGTTCCTTCTCATCCACTATGTTGACCACATAGGTACTGATGAGAGAAAACAAACCTACTTGAAACCTCAGTTAGACATCAAATGTCTGCCGAGAGTGGTCAGAGAAGTGGAGGGTGCTGCCCAGCACTAGAGAGGCAGCCATAGCCCCATGGGTGGCCAAGCAGAGCCCCAGTGCTCCAATCCTCAGGGGGTGCAGCTCTCTGACCTTCATCACAGCGTGACAAGAAAGGAAGAGCCCAGGCCAGAAATCAAGAGACTGGGTCCTGGACTGGCTCTTCCAGGGCATCTGACCTTGGTCCAGTCCCCCCACTTCACAGATCCAATTCCTTCTCCTATAAATGCCTAGGGCCACCCTGAACTCTAAAATCCTATGAGCTCTTCCATCCCCTTGAGAGTTTTAAATCAGTTTTGGTGGAGTTTGGCACCCCAATCAATAGACAATAGTTTCTTGACAAACAGATAAAACCAAAAGCAAAATAAATCACTCTAAGTAGGAATAATACAAGGCATTGTTAATTTTTATAAACATGCTTTAAACCAAACTAGGGCATAAACCACTCTGGTTCAAGAAAAAGGCAAAATACTGAAACACTCTTCTATTTCATTGCTAAAGTCAAGAATGTGTTCAGCCAAATTAATTGAAAAGGAGTTTAACTCTATTAATAAGAAACTTCCTATTCATAAATCAAAGAGCATCACCTAATGCCTGGAATAACAATATCAGGTCTTAAGAGATCATCTGGGCAACTGGCTCATTTAACTGATGGAAAATCAAAATGCAGACTGGGCAGGCAATGTAGACAAGGTCACAAAGGCAAAACAGGGATGAGAACCCATATCCCACATCTGCTTGGGTCTGCCACATAGTCAGTGCTAAATATTTTATGGTAAATGAATGAAGTTAAGTGGTAGTCCCTACAATGCACAGTTCTAAATGGTTCACAAACAAGTGATTTCCAGACTATGGAAATATCCTAGAACACAAGTATTTCAAAATACTACTTTTAGCTCCCTAGAAGCCAGACTGGAATTTCTCAGCCTTTTCCACCTAAGCTAACAATCCTCCCTACTGAGGGAACCACAGGGCAAAGAAATCACTTCTGGAAACCTGGAGTCTTTCCTGGTGCCAGAGAAGCAGCCAGCCTAACTGCAGCTTTAGTCATGTGTTTACATCAATTATCAAACTGACCCATGTCTCAACCTTCAAAACATTGGATTAGGAAGAAGGAAAAGGTCTGCTGACAACAGACCTCTTCTGCAGCAGAATCGTAAAAATCTCAGAAATCCCTTTTCTAGGAGGGTTTAGTATTGCAGGAACAAGAGGTGGCAATTGGGGTCTGGGAAACTGGTTTGCGAAAAACAAACACAAAAGCAAAAAGAACTGGGAGTCTGGCAAGGACAGGAAGATACGGAGGGGAGGAGGGGACACCGAGGCCTGGCCCGAGGCTAGGGGCTGTTTAGGCTGCAAGTACCCCCGCTGAAGCCAGGTGGTTCAGGGCTCCGGGTTCTGGACTGGAGCAGTAGGCGAGGAGAAAAGGGGAGCCAGGGGTCATCCCCTAGACCCCACTAAAGGCCCCAGGACTTTGGGGGCCGTGCTGGGAGGGGCGGGCGGGACCTGGTCCCCCGGCGGGGCGGTGTCCCCGGGCGGGGCGGGGAGTACGCGGTCCACGGGCGGGTCCCCCGCGCGGTCGGCCCACGCACCTCCTCGGCCTGCTTGCGCAGCGCCTTCTCGCGCTCGTACTGAGTGAGCAGCTGCTCGTTGTCCTCGCGCAGCAGCTCCAGTTCCACCTCGTGTTCCTGGTTCTCGCTGAGCACCGAGTCCAGGTTCTCCAGCACGTTGACCACGAGCGGCATGAGCTCCTTGACAACCTCTTCGTCGTAGCAGTGGATGAGGCGCTCGAACTCGCGGTAGATGGAGCCCGCCAGGCCCGACACCCGCTCCGACATCACCGAGCCGGAGCAGTAGTCGTCCTGGTACACCACTACGCCGCCGCCCTCGTCCATCTGGATCTCCATCATCGCGGCCACCGCCGCCGCCAGCGCGGCCCGCTGTCCGCCGGCGCGCTTGCCCGCCTGCCCTCCCGCCCCGGCTGCCCGTAGTCCGTAGACCGCGGCCCGTCGCCTGGGTCGCAGCCGCTATCGCTGTGGCCTTAGGGCTCAGCCGCCACCGCCGCTGCTGGTGCTGATGCTGCGTCTGTCACTCAGAGGCCGGAAGTCCTGCCGCCCGGAAGTCCCACCCGCCGGGCAGAGGGGGTGGTGCCCGCCGGTCCCGCCGCAGCCCCGGGGCGCCGCGCCGCTAGGGGTCGCAGGGGCCGTTACGTAGGAGGAAGCGGTCTCCGGGCCCGAAGCCCGGCGGAACCGGGCAGGGAGCGCTTCTGGTCAGGCTTGTCACCGTCGCTTCCCGCCTGTGCCTGTCACAGTTAGCGTGTTCCCGTCAGCTCTCAGACTCCGGCTCGGACTTTTAAGTAATTTAGCGTATGTCCAAGAGCATGTACAGGCGATTGTGTACTGTTTAGAGACTGAAACGAGCATCCGTGAGCCCACGCTCCCTTTCAGAGGTGACCATGGTGCTGACATGTTGTACTTTGATTTACCTTCAATTTTACTGCACTTAGTGCACACTCCTACACAGGAAGCATTCAGTGCTTGTGTTCAAATAGCGCCTACCGCCCTGGCTGGTTTGGCTCAGCGGTTAGATAGTCGGCCTGCGGTCTGGAAAGGCCCGGGTTTTGTTCCTGCTAAGGGCATGTACTAGGTTGCAGTTTGTCCCTGGCCCTGGATGGGTCGTGTGGTTGGCAGCCACTCGATGTGTGTGTCCCTTTCACGTCGATGTTCCTCTCTCTCTCTCTTTTTCTCTCCCACTCTATCTGAACAAAAAATGGAAAAATGTCCTCGGGTGAGGATCAAATAGTGCAGTGCAAGTTGCCCTTCTCATCCTAAAATTTAGGTAATAAGCTGTCATTTAGCCTACTTGGATGTCCTGTATTTTGTGTAACTTCTTCAGATTTCCCAGTTTCACTTCAGCTGTGTAACCTATTTAGCCCATCCATTTAATTTTTAAATTTCGATGGTCTTATTTTATATTTTTAAATATGATTTTATTGATTTAAGGAGAGGGGAGAGAAACATCGAGAGAAAAACATCATCCAAGGGCTGCCTCCTGCACGCCCCCTACTGGGGATCTGCCCACAACAGGGGCATATGCCCTGACAATCTAACCCTAGATATCCTGGTGCACTGGACAAAAGTCAACCAACTCAGCCACAGGGGCTGCTGGGCTCAACGGTTATATTTTATTTACTATTTTTTTTTAAAATTTAAAATATGTTGTTACTAATTTTTAAATTTTATTTTTAATATTTTAATTTTCTTGATTGATTTTAGAGAAAGAGGGAGAGAAACATCATTGAGAGAGAACATGGATTGGCTGCCTCCTACATGCCCCCCACTGGGGATTGGGCCCACAACCTAGGCATGTGCCCTGACCAGGAATCGAACTGTCAATCTCTTGGTGCATGGGTTGATGCTCAATCACTGAGCCACACCAGCCAGCCTTTATTGATTTTTTTTTAGAGAGAGGAAGGGAGAGAGAGATAAGAACATCAATGTGAGAAACATCAATCAGCTGCTTCCTGTACACCCCCTTGCTGAGGACTGAGCCTGCAACCCAAGAATGTGCCCTGACCAGGAATTGAACAGGGACCTCTCAATACATGGGACATCGCTCAATCCACTGAGCAACACCCACCAGGCTATTTTTATTTTTGTTAATCCTCACCAGAGGATTTTTTTTCCATTTTTTTTTTTTTTTCTTTTTCCTCCTCACCTGAGGACATTTTTCCATTTTTTTGTTCAGGGGGAGGGGGGAGAGAGAGAGAGAGAGAGAAAGAGAGAGAGACATCGATGTGAAAGGTACACATCAAGTGGCTGCCTCCCGCACGACCCAACCAGGGCCGGGGACAAACTGCAAAACTGCAACTGAGATATGTGCCCTTAGCAGGAACTGAACCCGGGTCTCTCTGGACCGCAGGCCGACACTAACCGCTGAGCTAAACTGGCCAGGGCCCATTGGTTTTCAGATAGAGTGTAAGGGAGAGAGAAACATTGATATGAAAGAGACACATTGATTGGTTGCCTCCCACGATGACCCAGACCAGAGCCAGGGATTGAACCTGTAACCCAGGTACGTGCCCTTGACTGGGGGAATCGAACCCTCAACCCTTTTGTTGAGCTGACACTCTAACCAGCGAGCCAAACCAGCCAGGGCTCAATGGTCATGTTTTAAATTTCTATTTGTCCTCTATGATTTTCTTATATTCTACTAATTTGGATAGGCTTTCATTTCCTCCACTTTTAGCTACTTATTTCAAATCTCTTTAGTTTTGCCCAGCCGGTGTGGCTCAGTGGTTGAGCATCAACCCATGCACCAAGAGACTGACAGTTTGATTCCTGGTCAGGGCACATGCCCAGGTTGTGGGCCCGAGTCCCAGTGGGGGCAGTGCAGGAGGCAGCCAATCGATGTTCTCTCATCGATGTTTCTCTCTCCTTCTCCCTTCCACTCTAAAAATCAATAAAGAAAAAAAAAATTTAAATAAATTTCTGTATAGTGGTTTTTGTTTTAATCTCATAATTACAATGTCTGCAGCCTTTGCAGGTCTGAATCTGCAGTGTTATTTTGGTTGACTCTTGCTCAGGCTGCTCCTCCCTTCCCTTGGGCTATTCCTTGGAGTAATCTGTGGAAATACTTTAAGGCCCAAATTTAAAATGAGCTGCTCCAGAGGATTTATTTTCTTTCACAGGCATGAGGACACTACTAACCCAAGACTTACACTTTCAGCTCGGGAGCCACACAGGTAGTGTGAATTTTGACCTAAGCCAAACCAAATCATTAATGACAGCTTAATGCTAACAGAAATGCTCTCACCCCTGCCTTTCCCCTAATGAAATGCTTCAAACTCCATTCATCCTGATGACAGGACCTTTCATCCTAACCTGGTAGTGCCCTAAACACTATTACACACATTGTCTCCTTGCAGCCTAATTTGCTGTATGGATGCCCACCCACCCACTATAAGATAAACTGAGTTTTCAGTCTTAGGATTCAGACGGTCTGTGCTTTGATTCTAGCTAAGTGCCTTAATCCTTGTTTCCAAACCTGTAAAACTGAGCTTAAAAATATTACCAACCCACTGGGAATTTCATAAAGTAAGCTAATCCATGAAATGGATTTAGCACCATCTCTAGCAAATAGTAAAGCATGCAATAAATGTTATATGAATTACTAGTTTTATATTCTCAAATTAAGTCAGGACAAACAGAGGAAATTTTTTTATGTTTTTGTTTTCCTGGTGAGCAAGTTACAGAGAAAGCTTGTGAGTGTTTTGGGGAATGTGTAAACTTCAACCTTAGGCCCTTTCTCAGAAATTTGACCCATTTGAATTCCTGAAGTAGTAAATACAGTAGGGCAGCCCCTACTACCAAGAGAAGTCAACTGACTTGGCCATCAACTTTATTAGTGTTTATTACTAACTTGATTAGACAGATTTGTTACTTGAAATTGGTTAAAACAAAATGAAGTTTTAACACGACATGCTGGATAACTCCTGCTGCTTACTGAAGAATGCAATTGGAACACTCTTGAGAGAGCAATCTAACTGATTAGCACTTTTTTTTAAATCTTCACCCAAGGATGTTTTCATTGATTTTTAGAAAGAGGAAGGGAGAAACATCTATTGATTGCCTCCTGTCCACACCCCAATAGGGGATCAAACCTGCAATCTAGGTATGTGCCCTGACCAGGAATCGAACCTACAAACTTTTGGTGTACAAAAGTCTTTCCAACTAACTGAACCACTCAGCCAGGGCTAGAATTTACCTTTTTATTTTGTTAATCCTCACCTGAGGGTATTTTTTTCCCATTGATTTTTAGAAAGAGTAGGAGGGAGACACACACACACACATTGATGTATGACAGACACATTAATTGGTTGCCTCCCGCACATGCCCAACTGGGATCAGGGATCAAACCTGCAATTCAGGTACATGCCTTTGATGGGGAATCGAACCTGCAAACCTTTGGTGTGCAAGCTGATGCTTTAACCTCTGAGCCACACTGGCCAGGGCTAGAACTTCTTGATAAAGTTTTCTTTCAGATTTGTAAAGATAATTTGGAATATAACTTTTTCTTTTTCTCATTACAAGACCCTGAAGTGTCACATGGGCACACAGGTTTCAAAAGTTCTACTGTAATTTCTAAGTATCCTTAATGCCTACTGAAAAGTCACTTAGATCCCTGTAATGTCCCTCATTTCTTCCCAAGTTAAATTTTAGATAGCACTTTGCAGTCAAATATAAAACAGGATTACTTCATTCATGATCTCCAAGAAAGCCAAGGATTAAGAACATAATGAGTTCTGAAGAAATGAACTGGATAACGCAAGGGAAGGTACATACATCCTTGCAATGTTCGATTCACACAGATAATAGAACAAATTATGTTCCATCAAGAGCCATTGGATTTCTGGACAAGACACAGGTCTTGGAAGTGGCAACTATTTGATGTTATTCACACCTCACCATAACATTTGTGAAGCTACCTTGGTCCTTTCAGACAAATAGGTTGTGACATTCCAAGACCTCAGTGCTCACCTGTGGCTGGAAGGGCTGTTACAAATAGGTAATGTATTGCCCTAGCTGGTGTGGTCCAGTGATTAGAGCTCCAGCTGCACACTGAAAAGTTGTGGGTTCGATTCCTGATCAAGGGCACGTACCTGGGTTGTAGGTTTGATCCCTGGCCCCATTTGGGGAATGTGTGGGAGGCAACCGATCTATGTATTTCTTTCATGTGGATGTTTGTCTCTCCCCCACCCCATCTCCCTTACACTCTCTCTAAAAATCAATGGGAAAAATTTCTTGGGTGAGAATTAATAACCAAAAAAAAAGGTAATGTATTGATTCTTTTTTCCTAAGAGAGGAACATTAATTTGTTGTTCCACTTATTTATGCATTCACTGGTTGATTCTTGTATGATACAAGCCCTGACCAGGGATTGAACCAGCAACCTTGGCATGTCTGGATGACGCTCCAATCAACTGAGCAACCCAGCCAGACAAATAAGTAATGTAATGTTGCCAGAGCCTAGCCCAGCTTTTGGAATACTCTCTGCACTCCCAAACACATGTTCAAATGAACAAATGAAGATGTTAGGTAACCCATGTCAGGTTTCTTTCTGAAGTGCTGTTCTGATAGCTAATACGACCCTGGATTGTTTTGCTCCGTGGTTAGAGCGTCAACCCTTGGACCAAAGGGCCACAGGTTCAATTCCCAGTCAAGGGCACATACTTGGGTTGCAGGTCTGACCCCTGGCCCTGGTTGGAGTCGTGCGGGAGGCAACCAATCAATGTTTCTCCTTCCGTCTCTCTCTCAATCTCTTCTACTCGGTCTAAAAAAAAAAAAATCAATGGAAAAATATCCTTGGGTGAGGATTAACCAAAAGAAAATAGCTAATATATACTTTCTCTACAGGACCTGAATCTACAGGCAAACTCAACAACTCAGCACCTCATCTACTCATTATAAGGCTTGTCACTGGACGGTTTCAAAGCCAATTCAGAGGCAAGTTCAATACCTTCAGTTCTTTAGGAAAACAAGTGGTGGGAGAATAAAAAGAATCATTAACTTATACAAACTGAAAAAAACTCTTGCACATTCCTGCTCACTATACCCAAAGCTAAATCTTTGGTTTTCAAATAAAAGAATCTAAATCCATAACCTCAGAGAAGGCTAGTTTGGGCATTCTCTGGCTAAGTGGAATAAAAAGACAAACCCACTCACTGATGAAAAGCTGTGTAGGAAGGAGCAAGGTCAGGCACTTTGGGGAATAGACGTTAAGGAAAGTGTGTATGTACCCACACAGACAACAAATAGGCAAAAACTGAGCACATAATTACTAAGTTTAATTCAAATTCAATTACTAAGTTTAATTGTTACCCAAATCTGCCTTGTAAAAATAACAAAATGTTTCTATCAAAATTACATTGTGATGTGAGTACAAGTTTGCTGTTTTTGATACAGCTCTAGAAAAAAGTTGGCACCAAATGTACATAAAGTTTTAAGGCTTAATAAAAATACGGACTGGTCATTTTTCAATGCAGGTTAGTGGTTGGGAACAGAATGCTAAGAGTTCAGGAATCCCTGCCAATGGACAGAACTAGAGTTCTTCCTCTCATTCAGCTGATGGTGAGGGCGGGGGTGTAGCCAAAAGGGCCAGCAGTACATCAGGGTTCTTCCTAGCAACCCAATTTGAAATTCACACATTATTTCCTTATATATTAAAAAACAAAATGTAGTTATAAATGGCAGTTCATTTCCACCATTAGCACATTTTATTGTAAGTTAAACAAGTTAGTGTGTTTGGGATTAAAAGCTAACCACCACTTATGACATATTTTAATGGGGGAAAAAGTGCTCGGAATTCCAAACAAGTCTCTTAAAAATGACCATTGGAAACATGGGACAGGAAGTAACTGATAAAGTCACATTAAATGAGTTATTTCTTGGCTCCAAAGTCAGCAGGACAACTGAAAGGAGGGAAACTCTTTGGCTGACAAGGCCACATGCAGATCCCCTCAATGTGCCGGGTATAAGCAGCGGGGTTTGGCAGGCAGCTCCTGCAGGCACTTAGTGTCTCAGCCACTGTGGTTGTAACTAAACACAGGTGTTTCTTTTCTCAATTTTAATAAGTGAAGACATTTCTAGCACCTGGCATTAGCTCTGTGGGCACTCATACCAACAGCCACCACACATAAACTCACTCTCCTCTGTTAACTACTGGTCCAGCATGAGTGATGGAGACTATAACCCTTAGGAGGCTGAACGGGAGAAACTTCTGCCCAAAAGATTAAAGCAACATGACTTGCCAGGCCGTTAGCTTTGCTGATACAGAATTGACCAGTTGAGGCTTTGCTTCTACACTACTTGATCTCATAGCCCAAGATCTCCAAGTCTCTTCTGGAAACTGAACATGGTCCAAAGGTTCTGCAAAGCTTTACAAAGGGTGGCCTAAGCAAAGTTTTCTTCCTCTTTGGTGTACCTGAGCAGTGGACTTTTTTCTAGAGAGGTGTCAGAAACAGATCAGAGTCAATAGTCACTTATGTAAAGCTGGTGTTTAAGAATAGCTCTTTAGATATTATTAAATAATTCGAACCTAAGAACTCAAGGTTCTCAAGCATCTCTTCTTCCCAGTGTCAAGAGGAACAAAGTAAGACCCACGAAGGATTTAAGTAACCCAATTATGTGTCTGGACAGAATTTTAGTCTTACAGAAGTCAGTGAGCCAGGCACACAAAGGAACTGTCCACATCACTGGGGAAGAGCTAAGGCCGAGACTTAAGGATGAGAGAAAAAAAAGAAATAATTCACAAGCTAAATCAGTCTGTGAAGAGACCGAGACCAGTCCCTCATGAGTGAAAGGCAGATCACACCAGAGGATTGGGATACAAAATGTCTCCATAAAGCATAAGACTGAAAATAACTTTTTGGTTTTTGTTGACAGCTGCCGAGAAAAATGTTTCAAGAAAAGACTGCAGAATACTGTGCCTGAGTGCAAATGAGGCCTCAGGATTTAGCAGCAGTAGTCTCAAGAACGGAGACTAGTATTTCGGCTTATGCCCAACATACAGGTTGTTTTGGGCTTTCTTTCTAAGGCTTTAAACTCTGCTACTGTGTGAAGTGATTCCTAGATAGCCAATTGGCTGGCAGATCACCTATGCAGAAAGGACATGAAAAATCCCACTTCATCAGGTCCTCCTGAAGCCTTGCACCAGCTCCCCACCCAGCCCATCTGAGAGTTCCTATCACATCCAAAATTATAAATGAGTGTTCAGCAAGGAGTCACATTTTCCCCCCACAAAAATGTCTCTCGGCAGTCTGGAAGGTGAGGTCTTCTGTGGCTCTCATGGTGGCAATGGAGCCTGAGCAGTGGCTTCAGATAAACGACAGACCCTCTCCCCACCCCCATTCCTTTGGGCTAAATAAAACTATATTTGAAATCCTATCTCTCAAGTTTCTTGTGTGGCTACAGGGGAAGCAATAACTTCTCTAGTAGAAGGAGATGCTGGATTTGCCTCCAGGTGGATTCAGGACTTTGTTGTGAGATCGAGGCCGTGGACCCAGCCTGGGCTCATGGCTGTCAACCGCGGGCATGGGCTGGGGCTCCTGGACATGGTCTGCTTCTCTTGGGCCACCTTTCTCACCCGGCTCTTCTCTGGGCAAGGTGCTCGCTGGGGCTGTGGAACAAAGCAGCAAACCACCCCATTAGAGACTCCCCAATACCTGGATGGGCAAGCTGTACACATGAAAAGTCTGTGACACAGACCAGCCAGTAAGAAGACATACTGTAATGGGAAAAACAGAGCAAGGCTTCCATCTGTACCAAGAACTCACTGATTATTCTTGAACTGGGCATAAAGTTGAGGCTAAGTACTATCAACAATTCTTGATAAATTCCTAAATAAGTTCATTACGTCTTATATATTTGTTGGGACTCCATTCCCTCGCATTTTTTTTTTTACCTTAAATATAAAAAACAAACTATCTCAAAGTGAGCATGAAAAGAGGAAGCTAGTCTTAACTGGAGGGTCTAGCAAGATGAAGTGAGGTTTTCTGACACTACTAGTCTGGATTTTTTGAATGAACAAATTCCCATGTATCTTGGTCATCAATTGAGGGAAATGGTGACCCAAAGGCAGAAATCAGTGCTCACAGTCAGCTTAGAGAACAACAGTGGGACTCAGAGTCTGACATCTAGCCCTACTATGGGGCAGCTCATTCCCTGTAACGGATTATGGAGGCACCAGCTCTCCCCACCACATGCAGGCCTCACATTCTCCCTTCTGATCCTTCCTGTCCTGCTCTTCTTATGCCATTCCTTTCCGCATTAGTTCTGCTACTGCTACCCTTGGTCACAGGTATATTGCAGACTTTGGATCCCTGCCCTTCCCTTCAAAAGATCTATTGGCTTGGTATTAGGCCTAGGCTGATTAGTAATGACAAGAAGTGAAAAAAAAAACCCACTGGTGACCAGTTGGAAAGCTTTTACCAGAAATTACAGCCCAATTTCCTGGCCTTCTTCAAATACTAAATCCTCCCAGCAATAAACACAACTTTGCCTTGTTTTGTCAGCTGACCTGCAAATAGAACAGGAATATTACCTCATCCTCTGGGGTGCACCAGCAACTCTTCCGGAGTGAGAGCACTTAGGGGAGGGGACAAGAAACAGAAACTCACCTTTAAGGTCCAATTTTGGGTCTTCTCCTTCACACAAGAGCACGTGGTCCTACAACAAGGCAAACCCCAGGTCAATATGTGATTCAGAAACTTTTCACCCTCATTCAGATGGATGATGAGAATCAAGGCATGGATGGATGGCTTGGGTTAATTTTTAACTTCTAAAAATGTTTTCAGCCCTGACTGGTTTGGCTCAGTGGTTAGGGCATTGGTCCATGGACTGTATGGTTGCAGGTTCAATCTCTGGCCCAGGTTGGGGTCCTTTGAAAGGCAACCAATCAATGTGTCTCTCTCACATCAATGATTCTCTCTGTCTCCCCCTCCCCTCTTCCACTCTAAAAATTAACAAAAACATAAAAATGTTCTTATTATGGACAATTTAAACCATAAACAAAGTAGCACTATGAATCCCCTCATAATCTGCTGTAAAGCTGCAATGACATCAACTCACTGTCATCCTGGTCTCGGCCACACATTTCTCCCAACTTCAAACTCTCCACCCACTTGTGGAATTATTTTAAAGCAAATTTCAGAAATTTCATTTACCCATAAATAATTGAAGACATGGCTCTTGAAACTGTCCTTTAAAAAATAAAACATAACATTCTCACAACTGAGAAAATAACCAATTCCTTAAATGTCTAACACCTAGTCAAATTTTAGAATATTAGGATATGTTTTCAAGGCTCATCCACATTGTAGCATGTATTTTTCCTTTTTACAGCTCAATATCCCATTATATGTGTATAACACATTCTATTTATCCATTCATCTGTTGGCTGACACTGGGTTGTTTAATAGCATCATTGTAAGTAATGCTATTAAAATAGGTGTACAAGTATCTGAGTTCCTGTTTTCAAATTTTGGGGATACGTACTTAAGAGTAGAAGAGCTGAATCCTATGGTTTAAATTTTTTCAGAAAACTGCAACTGTTTTCCAGTACCTGAACCGTTTTACATCCTCAACAACAATGTATGAAAGTTTCAATTTTTCCATATCCTTGTCAACATTTATTATTTTTTCTTTTAATAGCCATCCTAGTGGGTATGAAGTGGTACCTCATTGTAGTTTTCATGTGCCTTTCCCTAATTACTAACAATGTTGAGCATCTTTTCATTTGTTGATTGAAGAAATGTCTATTCAAGTCCTTTGCCCATTTTTTAAAAATCCTCACCCGAGGACATCCTCTGCATTTATCTTCAGATAGAGCCGGAGGGAGAGAGGGAGGAAGAGAGAGAGAGAGAGAGAAACATCGACGTAAGAGAGAAACATCGACTGGTCACCACCCACACAGCCTCAACTGGGGCCGGGGACAAACTGCAACCAAGGTATGTGCCCTTTGTGGGAACCAAACCCAGGCCTCTTTGGTCCGCAGGCTGATGCTCTAACCGCTGAGCCAAACCAGCCAGGACTCTTAGCCCATTTAAAAAAAAATTTTAATTTCTTAATTAAAAAAAAAAATCCTCATCTGAAGGTATTTTTACATTTATCTTCAGGGAGAGAGGGAGGGAGGGAGGGGGAGAGAGAGAGAGAGAGAGAGGGAGAGAGACAGACACATCGACGTGAGACACATCGCTGGTTGTCACCTGCACGACCCCAACTGGGCTGGGGACAAACTGCAACTGAGATGCATGCTGTTGCTGAAATCGAACCCAGGACTCTTTGGTCTGTGGGCCGATACTCTAACTGCTGAGCGAAACCAGCCAGGGCCCTTTACCCATTTTTGAATTGGGTTAACTTTTTGTTGTTTGGTTATAATAATTCTTTATGATTATTATTATTATTATTATTCATTTATTTATTTGAGAGAGAAAGGGGGAGAGAGATAGAGAAACATCGATGAGAGAGACACATCGATCAGCTGTCTCCTGTACGCCCCCTCCAGTGGGGATCAAACCGAAAACCAGGGCATGTAACTGACCAGGAATCAAACCGGCAACCTCTTGGTGCATGGAATGATGCTCAACAACACGAAGTGGGCCACTTTTAGTTAATATTTGTATATGGCGCAAAGTAAGGGTCCACCTTCAGTTTTATGCATGTGCATATCCAATTTCCCCCGCACCATCTGTTGAAGTGATTGTTCGTGCCCCCACCGAATGATCTTGGCACTCTGTAGACCTATCAATTAACCATAAATGAAATAATTTATTTCTTGGTTCTCAATTCTATTCCACTGGTCTATATGTCTATCTTTATGCCAGTAGCACACTGTTTTGATTACTGTAGTAAAATTTGAAATTGAGAAGAGTGAGACTCCAACCTTGTTCTTCATTTTTAAGACTGACTACTTGGGGTCCCTTGAGACTTCATAAGAATTTTAAGATGGATCTTCCTATTGTTTCAAAAAAGCATCATTGGGACTTTGATAGGGATAGTGTTCTTAAGTCTTAAGGATATCTCTCCACTCTCCCATTCATTTCCTATATTTTGGATAACTCTGACTGAGTCCCTATGATGTCAACTAATATGAGGTTTCATCTAATTTGGTCCTGCTTTTTTGATAATCAAAGGTTGTCCACAATGGCCTTCTATTATGGGTCCCATAGTTCTTGGTTTGTCTCTAGTTTTGTGATGTTAGGAGCCACTGATGATCACTGCCTAGATCCACAATTTCATTACAAGTCTGCAAAATTTGATATTTGATATTTGTGATATTTGAATTGTTATTCCTTCTTCAATTATATTCTGGAGTACTTTTATAAAAGGCAACTTTCATGCATGTATGCATGAAAAATGGACATGGACAACAAAGCTGAGGACAGGGCGGGGAGGGAGGGGGAAGAGGGAATCAGTGGGGGGAAAAAGGAGAAACATCTGTAACAAAAATAAATTAATTAATTAGCACAATAATAAATAAATAAATAAATAAATAAATAAATGGCAATTTTCACTTTGGTCAGTTTTGCTCCATGGTTAGAGTGTCAGCCCATGGATCAAGGAGTCATGGGTTCAATTTCTGGTCAAGGGCATGTGCCTGTGTTGCAGGTTCAATCCCCAACCCTAGTAGGGGTCGTATGGGAGGCAACCAACTATGTGTCTCTCTCACATAGATGATTCTCTTCCCCCCGCCCTACCCCCATCCCTCCCTTCCACTCTATCTAAAAAAAAAAAAAGGAAAAATATTCTTGGGTGGTGATTAACAACAACAACAAAATATAATTAGGGAACCCATGAATTCTAAATACTTGGTGAATTTGAATCCAATGCAGTTGTATTTATTAATGACCACTAAAAATTGTAAAATTTTTGTGAAATGTGAACTCTTTATATGATCCATTTTATAACTATTCTTACCACCCCTCAGTGATGTGCAGAGACGAGCAATAGCCTATCTGAAGTGGCAGTTGCTGCCATCGACACACTAAGACCAGCTTCCCCCAGGGCTCAGTCATCATGGGTTGGAATCTACTTCTCCGATGACTCAGGGGAGCTTCAAAACTCAATTACTAATGACTGCACCCAGGAAAACCAACGTCACCCTTCTTGTCTCTTCCTAATAACATGTCAAGGCCTCACAGCTTTTGAAAAAAGAACTTGGCTCAATGTTTGCTTTTCTTACTTTCATGTCTGCTATCCGAATGTAGTCCATACCTTGGGTTTGTTTGGATGTGCCAAGGGTAAAGTGGCAGTCACTGGGGACCCAAAAATGTCACTGGTCTTCCCACCAGGTGGGTTCAGACGCTGTCGAGCGTGCACAGGTGTTGATTCCTCAAAGATACCACTTCCTTTCCCCCCTGCAGAAACAATCACAAAACAGTGAGCAATCCAGAATGTCCACCTGCTCCTGCCTTCCACATTCACTACTTCAGAGACCTCCTCTCATAATAACACCCTAGTCTAGTCCTGACTTCAGGCCAACAAGGCTGGGAGAGTAAGAGTTCCTAAAGATCTATGTCAAATTTAGCCCCTTCACCAGATGCCTGCTGAAGCCTTCATTTCTGGAACTGAGCTGAAATGGGTTGGCTGCTGGAGGCAAGATAGTGAGATGGCATAAAACAACATTTTCTCCTTTCGAATTTCTTTGCCCCTTAACTTTCCATGCTTTTTTGTTGTTGGAGAATCTTCTTCATTAAACCCATGAAAAGTTCTTTCATAGATTAAAACAAAAAGCTTCTAAATTTTTAGGTCAGACAGAACTGAATTTAATAACATGCCCTGTTATAGGCAAACCTGTAATAGGGAAAATAACATTTAGCAGTCATTTTATGACCTTATTCTGGCTGGAACTTCCAGTGACAACTTGGTATGTCAGCAAATCAAGGACATTTAACATCTTTCCTGCCAATTATAACTGACCTGATAAGCCACAATCAAAATATGCATCTAAAATGTAACTTCTTATAATCTGATGACTAAGGCCTGGACATGAAAAGTAAATGTTTAAATGCCCTATATTAAGCAGAAAGATGGCTACTATACAAAACCAGCAGATCATCTCTTCACTCAGCAAACACCAAGCACGCACCCCCTTTCCAGAGTGCCATGCTAAGTGGAGGTGGGACCACAATGATCATGGACCTGGTGCACCAACAATTTATCTTACAGGAGGAAGGATGCATTCCACTGACTAGTTATACGACCATACACAAGTTACTTGGCCTTTCTGTGCCCCAAATTCCTCAACCATAGAATGGGGTAATAAAAGGACCTTCTTCACAGCACTATGAGAAGACTCAATGATTTACTGTAGCTCATATGTCAAATGCTTAGAACAATGCCCGGGACATAAATGCTCAACAAATACTGGCTGTATTTTCTATGTACTGGACACACTGTTCAGTAAAAAAAGGAGCAAAACAATCTACACAGCACACAATGTCTTAAATGTTAAAAAAAAAAGAGGTATTCTTTTTTGCTTATATCTGAATAAGGAAAAGTGGTTCCAGTCATTTCTTGGCCATAAAAATCCATACCATTTCAACAGAAGGCCATGAACCCTTAAGAACAATATGGATGCCCTGGCTGGTTTGGCTCAGTGGTCAGAGAGTCAGCCTGCAGTCCAAAGAGACCCAGGTTCGGTTCCCACTAATGGCACATACCTCGGTTGCAGTTTGTCCCCGGCCCTGGTTGGGTTGTGCGGGCGGCAACCACTTGATGTGTCCCTTTCACGTCAATGTTTCTCTCTCTCCCTCCCACTCTATCTGAACAACAACAACAAAAGAACAATATGGATGACGAGCTCCATGTGGGCTCTGAGGGGAGGAGGCTCCACTGGGGATTTGTTCTCTCGACAGCCGTCAGAGCCCATTGCTGGAGTCATTCTTGAGCAGAGTGGCCTTCTGGGATGGCAGTCTACTAGGGGACACATAGAATCATAGTGCATAGAAAGGAGTGGCTGGATTAGGGTTCCCTGCCTTTTTCAGGTGGGAGAACACAGAATATGTGGGACCGCTATGCAGGAAAATGTGCACACACACATTCACATAACATTAGGGTGATTACAAACCTAAACCAAGGGAGCCATAGACACCAAGTTGGAAACTCGGGCTGGGAAACCAGCACCACATGATATAAGGGCAGCTGATTTGTGACCAGACTGTTGGGTAGAGACCCTGCTCAGTCACTTACTCTGTGAGCCCAGATAAGCGACCTCAACCTTCTTTTGTTTCCATTTTCTCCATGCTAATGAAGTATAAATAATAATAGTACCTTCCTGGGGTGATTGGTGAGATACAACAGTTAATATACATGAAGTGGATAAGCCCTCAGTAATGCTGCTGGGCTGCTGTCATTAACAGTGTGTAGTCAGCAAAAATGTCTAGACCGCAAAGTGAAGAAAAACTACCGTTTGAGTATCATTTCCTTATCGCATTGTTTCTGGTTATACTGAAGTAAATTATTTTTAAAATGCATATTCAGCTTTTAAAAAAAGGTTAGATAAAAGTAAATATTTCTGGCCGGTATGGCTCACTGGTTGAGCACTGACCCACACACCAAGAGGTCCACTGGTTTAATACCCGGTCAGGGCACATACTCAGGTTGTGGGCCTGATTCCCAGTGGGGGGCATGCAGGAGGCAGCCAATCAATGTTTTCTATCTATCTCTCCCTCTCCCTTCCTCTCTCTCTAAAATCAATATAGGAAGGAAAAAAAAAAAAAAAAAAAAAAAAAATATATATATATATATATATATATATATATATATATAAAAGTAACTCAAGCCCTGGCCAGTTTGGCTCAGCGGTTAGAGTGTCATAGCCTGCGGACCAGAGAGTCCCGAGTTTGGTTCCCACTAAGGGCACGTACCTCAGTTGCAGTTTGTCCCCACCCCAGGCTGGGGTCATGTGGGTGGCAGCCACTCGATGTGCCTCTTTCGCATTGATGTTTCTCTCTCTCTCTCTCTTCCCCCCTCTCTATCTGAGGATAAATGCAAAAATGTCCTCGGGTGAGGATTAAAAAAAAAAGTAACTCAATTGGAAGGTTTTGGCTAGAGGTACTGCTCATTTAAAAACATTTTTTAAATTGTGAAACATAACAGAAAAGTTCATAAAACACAACTATCACAAATAAAGACAAAGCAAACATCCATGTACATACCACCAGATTGTACAGACGCTCCCAGCTCCCAGAAACCTGCGTATCCCTTCCCCATCACTCCACATCATCACATGCCTGAATTTTCTAGAAACCACAAACTCATTATTTCTTTCATAGTTTTACTGTGTATATGTCCAACCCAAAACAATACAGTTGTTTTTGAACGTACATGTCATGTTGAGTACTGGCCACCCATAGAAGACTAGTTGGAAGTATCTATCAGTATTTTAAATCATCCAACAATTCCACAGGAGGTAAGTTTGGAGCTCTAGAGCCAGGAAAACCCATATGCAAAGGCTAGTTCTGCTACCAATGAGCTGTAGTGCTTAATACGCCAGTGAACCTTCCTGAGCCTCAGTTTTCTCCTCTATAAAGGGGGTAACACCATCTACCTCCTAGGGTTGCAAAGAGAACCAAATAAATACACGTAGAGTATTTAGCATATTCCCTGGCAGATATTAAATTCACATATATCAAGTATTGTTAGACTATCAGGAAAAACAATTTGTGGAAGATATAAACCAGGTGATCAGCAAAACACACAAATGAGGAGTAAATGAAACACTGGATATGACAATCCTTGGTAAATTTTCAGTGACTTATATACTGAGTCACAACAATCTGCCCTGCACACTTTTCTCAATCAGGGCCTCTCACTGAAGGGTTGTGCTGGCTAAGTCTGCAAGACTAAACAAGAAATGAGGGCAGGAGTTTAGGTCTGGGGGTGTGGAAACAACTAGCAGTTTTCTGTTTCCAGCTTCCCTTGAGAATTCATCACAGATAGTTTTAAAGAGCACTTGGCAGGACAGAAAACAAACCCCAAACAACAGGACCACAAGAAGCAGGAACCCCGCAAAGGGAATCATGCTGGTTGCTGATACACATTGTAACCACAGACAACAGAGGCTTTCTCACTCTCCAGTCAAGAGGGGCCCTGGGTGCCCACTGGACATGAGAGCTGGGGGATCATAACAGAAAAGTTTGTAAGACACAACTATAACAAAGACAAAGCAAACACCCATATAACTATCACCAATCATATAGATGCTACCAGCTCCCAGATTCTGAGTAGCACTATCCCCACATTGCCACACTTTCCAGAGAACCTGACACCCCATGGACAGCTCCAGATATGCACTCTGCTGAGTCAAGGCCAAGGAAACTGGCTTGTCCACCTTCAGGTGCCTCAGATTTGATTCGATCTGCCACGTGACCCATTGTTATGCTATTGTTGGTACAAAGGATGTCCAGGGTAACCACTCCTGGCCTTACACCCATAAACTGGATACAGTGAGAACACTACTCACTTAGTAAAACTACCTGCTTCTCTACTATAACTATATCTACACCAATCTCCTTCTCCCCGACCAATCAAACAAAACAATAGCTTTTAGCTTTTGAATCTACTGCTTTTGTTTCTCTGGGTTTGGTCAAGTAGTACATATAGCTGTCAAAAACACCCCCACCACAACACACACGCGCATGTGCATATATATCCAGAACTGAAGTAGAGTAGCAAGCAGCTCTAATTCTGGTTCTGCTTGATTTTATTATTTGTCTGAAATACTGATTCCTGTGTCTGGCCTCTCCAATCTTTAAGGATTGAATGAACCTCATTTTTCCTCATGGATATAGACAGAGGACAGCTCCTCAGGTAACTACCAATGTGTGGTCACTCAACCAGACAGTCTATCAGCCAAGGAAAACTGTTCTAAGAAGCTCTCCCACTGTAACCACCAGAATGTAGGGTAAGAACTATATAGACGTGTACTAGACCAAGTTATCCTTTTTTAGAGCTTCAATCCCACCAAAAAGCTGATGAAAAATACCATTCCTGCCCTGCCTGGTTTTGCTCAGTGGTCAGAGCGTCAACCTGAAAGGTCTTGGGTTTGATTCCTGGTCAAGGGCACATATCTGGGTTGCAGGTTCAGTCCCTGGCCCTGGTCAGGGTCATGTGGGAGGCAACAATTGATATGTCTCTCTTACATCAATGTTTCTCCCCCCACCCTACTCTATTTAAAAATTGATGGAAAAATATCCTCAGTGAGGATTAACAAAAAAATGAATAAAATTAATAAATAAAATAAAATAGCCCTGGCCAGTTTGGCTCAGTGGTTGAGCGTCGGCCTGCGGACCAGAGAGTTCTGGGTTCGGTTCCCGCTAGGGGCATGTACCACAAAAAAAAAAAAGCTTAAAAAAATAAAATAAGCCCTGGCCAGTTTGGCTCAGCGGTTAGAGCGTCGGCCTGCGGTCCGGAGAGACCAGGGTTCGGTTCCCGCTAAGGGCACGTACTTCGGTTGCAGTTTGTCCCCGGCCCTGGTTGGTCGCGCGGGTGGCAGCCACTCGATGTGTCCCTTCACGTCGATGTTTCTCTCTCTCTCTCCCTTCCTCTCTCTCCCTCCCACTCTATCTGTACAAAAAAATGGAAAAATATCCTCGGGTGAGGATAAAAAAAAATAAAAATAAAAAAAATAAAATAAAATAAAAATACCCTTTCTTCCTGTCCTTGCCAGGTGGCTCAGTTGGTTGGAGTGCTAATTTTCCTGGGCACCAAAAGGTTGAAGGTTCGATCCACCATGATGTTTCTCTCTCCCTCCCTCTCAAGTCTCCCTGCTGGCAGGAGCCAGAATCCCACCATCAGCCTTTGCATCCTCAGTGCCTACACCCAGTCGATATCTGTTGCTAGAGAGGCAGAATTCAAGAATGACCGAGCTACCTTCAAGTAAAAGACAGGAAAAAATCTTTCTCACTTTCTAGAACTCTGATGCATGACAGGGATATCCTATACCAGAAAATATACGAAAGGATCAATATAAAGAAAAAAAAATTTTTTTGTTAATATTCACACAAGGATATTTTTTTGCATTGATTTTTAGAGTTAGAGGGAGGGAGGGAGAAGGAAGGAAGAAAACATTGATGTTAGAGAGACACATCAATTGGTTACCTCCTGCACACACCCCAACCGAAGGCAGAGATCAAACCTGCAACCCGGGTACATGCCCTTGACTTAGAATCGAAGGGTCGCGGGTTGATGCTCTAACCACTGTGCAACACTGGCCACAATAAGAAAAAGAATATTTTATCAAAAGAGCAGCTAAATAACAGGTAGAGGCCAAAGGACAAATGAGTCACAAAGGCCCATACCTGGAGGGTTGGTCCTCTTAGGCATGTTCTGAGTTTCTTCAGTTGGTCCAAAAATATTTGATGCCATCCTGTTGGGTCGGCTAGAAGGAACAACTTCTTCTGGACTTCCGAAAAGATCACTTGATGCTCCTCCCGGGGGCTTCGCAGCCCTGTAAGCACAGAGCAAGCGTAAGTGATGGACAATGACCTGGACCTCAATGTCCATATCTAGACAGGGTACATGTATTTTCTTAACGCCTATGGAAAAATCATACCCCACAACTATTCCATACTGACATGGCTAGTTTACAGACAGCCAGATTGCAAACTTCCTTTACTGCCCTAAGATTTCCTTAAAAGTTTTCTTTGTATGCCTGGCAAGTGTGGCTCAGTGGTTGAGCGTCGACTCATGCACCAAGAGATCGCCAGTTCGATTCCTGGTCAGGGCAAATGCCCAGGTTGTGGGCCAAATCTCCAGTGGGGGGCAAGCAGGAGGCAACCAATCGATGTTCTCTCTCATCAATGTTTCTGTCTCTTGCTTTCCCTTCCTCTCTCTCTTAAATCAATAAAGGGAAAAAAAAGTTTTCTTTGTATGTCTTGGTTATGCCCAAAACCCTCTTGAAACATGTATATTTTGAAATTATTCCTGAGATCTCTTATAAGTAAACTGAAGTTTCCCAAAAACAGGCAAATTGAGCCACATACAGTAGAATTTAATACAAATTATAATTAGTATACAATAGTGTTTAATACTATAAACAAATTCAGTGGCGTTTAATACTGTGGCTTATATTTGCTAAGTGCTTACCATAAGCCAGCTACTGTTCCAAAGATCTACACACAGCCCTCTAATGCAGAAATTATTTTCACAGACCCTGAATCTGATAAAAAGAGAAATCACGAGACAGCCCACACAAGGAGTAGCAGAGTCAGGATCTAGGCCCAAGCAGTCTGGATCTGGAACTCCAACTATACCCTAATGCCTCTTAAAGGCCTCCAAGAAATGAGGAAGCTCTCCATTTAACCAAAGATCAAGCCTGACCCAAAGCTGGGTCTTCAGATGGGCAGCCACTGGCCACTGTGGCTAATAAGCACTTGGATGTGAAAGTAAGGACGCAGATGTGCTGTAAGTATAGAGTACACATCAGATTTTGAAGAGGAAAAGGCAAAATATCTGTTTAATCTTGTCTTTTATATAGATCACACGTTGAAATAGTGTTTTCTACATATTAGTTGAATTACATCTATTAAAATTGATTTTCCTGATTCATTTTACTTTCTTTAATGTAAATTAAGAAAATTTAAAACTCCTCATGTGGCTCACATTTCTATTGAGAAGAGTTAGCTTAGACCATGGGGAGTGCTACCAACATTAATCCAGGTGAGTCCTGAGAATCTACACCAGGATAATCATCTCCGGTACTAAAGTCTAGTATAACCAGTAAAATGTTGAACATCAGAAATCAGAGAACACACCTGCCAGCACCACTGTTTATTTCAGATCAATGCACATGCACCAAGTTTCATCTCTCAACACACTGACCTTCTATGAGGGTTTTTTAAAGTTTTTATTGATTTTTTTTTTTTGATAGGAAGGGAGAGAGACAGAAACATAGAAATGAGTGAGAAACATCAATCGGCTGACTCCTGCATGCCTCCCACTGGAGATCAAGCCCAAAACCCAGGTATGTGCCCTGACCAGGAATTGAACTGGGACCTCAGTCCATGGGAAAGGGTTCAATCCACTGGGCCACACCGGGAGGACTTTCTTTTTGAGAGTATGTTTATTAAAGCTGAGGACAGTGAAGCAAGGGCAGGCTTAGAAAGAAGCAACAGGAGAGCCCAGGTGGGGCCACTTTGGCTCACTGGAAAGGGGGCCTTGGAGAAAGGTTCAGGGGGTTAGCTTGAGACAAGCTATTGCTGCCCATTGCTCCCCTGGTTACAAGTCTTGTGGGGACCCTTAGAGTTTAGGAGATGCACACCTAAGTGGAAAAAAAAGGCAGGGGCATACTCCTGAGAGGAAGAGCACACTTGGAGGTTGATTTTAATTAAACACCTACAAAGAATAGTGAGTGGCATTCCTATTGCTCACTCAATAACAGCTGTATCTACGCTGAAGTCTCCATCTTTGGGAAACAGTCATGCGCAATCTGGAAGTTTAATTTTACTTTTATTAAAAAAAATTTTATCCTCATCCGAGGATATTTTTGCATTTATCTTCAGACAGAGCAGGAGGGAGAGAAGGAGGAAAAGAGAGAGAGAGAGAGAAAAACATAGATGTGAGAGAGACACATCGACTGGTTGCTACCCACACAACCCCAACCAGGGCCCGGGGACAAACTGCAACTGAGGTACGTGCCCTTAGCGGGAACTGAACCCAGGAGTCTCTGGTCTGCGGGCCAATGCTCTAACTGTTGAACCAAACTGACCAGGGCTATTTTTGTTTTTAAATATATTGACTTCAGAGAGAGAGGGAGGGAGAGGGAGAGAGAGATAGAAACATCGATGAGAGAGAACATCGACTGGCCACCTCCTGCACGCCCCCCACTAGGGATCAGGCCCACAACCTGGGCATGTGCCCTGACCAGGAATCAAACTGGTGACCTCTTGGTGCATAAGCTGATGCTCAATCACTGAGCCACACCGGCTGAGTACAACTTGGAGGTTTTAAAGTGGACATTTCAAAAGAGGAAGATCAGGACCATAAGTCGATATCTCAGTAACTGAAGAATTAAATTTTCACAAAGCAGCAACATGCTGAATTCATAGCATCTTTTTGGAACACCTAGAAAGGTTTTTTAAAATGCATCTTAAGCTCTGGATGGTTTGGCTCAGCAGTTAGAATGTTGGTCTGTGGACCAAAGGGTATCAAGGGTTCAATTCCAGTCAAACACACATACTGCAGGTTCTATCCCTGGCCCCAGTCAGGGTCATGCGGGAGGCAACCAAATGATGCGCCTCTCTCACATTGACGTTTCTCTCTTTCCCTCCTTCCCCGCTCCTACTCTCTCTAAAACAAACAAAAACAAAAAAACAATGGAAAAATATCCTTGGGTGAGGATTAATAAAATAAATGCATTTAAAAGAGACAGAGGCCTACTGAAATTGAGTTTTAAACTGGTGAGTGGTCCAGCCTCTTTTACTAGTCCTAAGCAACAGTGACATTTAGAAACAGATGAAATTATAGAGCTTGACACCACAAGAAAGTTCTGATTTGAGCTTAGGTCTCACTGGAAAGCTATACAAACACTGTCAAAGATTTAGTTTACAAAAATAAGAGGATATTTAAAGTGTTTCCTCAAAAGAGCTAAAATGGGAGCTGATCATTCATTGTCATTTAAAGTGAACAGAGTTCTCAGATTCTATGGCTGTAAAGCGGGACCTCAGAAAGCACGCATCTGCTTTACAGAGGGCAGCCAACATGCCAGCCCCAGCCTGGAGAGGTACCAGCAGGCCGGCGACTCAACACCACAGAAGCCAAGTGGGTAATTGGCAGGCCTTCCAAGTGGTGCCCAAAGTCCACGTCTGTTCAAGAGGATGGTGAAGGTGGGTGCCTGTGCTGCAGTTAGCATTTCCTTAAGGATTTAACGAAGGAAAAAAAATCACTTCAGTTTAAGGGGAAAAAAAATTTTGAAACTAACCAATTAACTAGACTTAAAGGGCTTAATAGGACTTTAGATCATGCACTTTGTTGGTGGACACAGTGAGGCCATCTGACTCCTGTGTGTATTTATGTCACAAAGTACTGGTCACAATGATATTTTTCTTGGCTAGTTACAGAAGGTCCAACATGCTTGCGTCTCCACAGCCATCTCTTTGAAAAAGGTAATAGAGACCTGCAATCTTCAGAACTCAACTAAATTTAACACCAGGTCTCATGCTGGCATGAGTTAAAATTCCCACTTTACTAACTTATTCAAAACATGGGTCTTCTTTTAAACCTTAAAGGTCCCACAAATTGTCAGATAGATTCAGGGTAGACTCATCTTTTTTTTTTTTTTTTTAATCCTCACCCGAGGACATTTTTCCATCTTTTTGTACAGATAGAGTGGGAGGGAGAGAGAGAGGAAGAGAGAGAGAGAGAAACATCGACGTGAAAGGGACACATCGAGTGGCTGCCACCCGCACGACCAACCAGGGCCGGGGACAAACTGCAACCGAAGTACGTGCCCTTAGCGGGAACCAAACGCGGGTCTCTCTGGACCGCAGGCGGACGCTCTAACGGCTGAGCCAAACTGGCCAGGGCAGGGTAGACTCATCTTGATTCAAATTTCTCAGGATGCTTCCCTGACTCTCACATTCTACTTTCTTGGATCTCCCAAGTCTCCTGAGCCTCTCATCCTTGCTTCATTCAGTTCAACTCATGTTCACTGAGCACCTATCACTGGCAAGCCTGTTCAAGACCCAGAGGATAGGAAGATGAATGAGAGCAAGTCCTTGACCCAGAGAAGCTTCAGGTTTACTGGGAAAACTAGAGCTGTGCATAGGTGGTTTCAGTGTTCCGGGAGTGATGTGACAGAAGCACTGAATGCTCCTGGAACTCCAAAGACATCCTTGGAGGAGAGGCCCAAACTGCGATCTGTGTGAGCAAAGAGCACCTTCGGGGCACAGGACAAAAACCATAGCTATTTGAAATGATGAAATGTTAACTTGAGGTGGTAGAAATATCGTGTTTATTCTATTATTCTGTCCTTTTGTGAATTTATTTTCCTTTGAAAACAAAGGAAGAAAAGGGTAGTGGTGTGAAGAATGCTGCAGCAGAGATTCCTGTGCATAACTGCCAAGCTCCCTGAGAAGAGGCAACAACTGTCTCCATCACAAAGGCAATGGGGTCTGCATGCAGGGTTCACAGTCATACAAAATTGCACAGGGTCTCAAATAAATGAGACTAAGAGTTAAATAGACATTTCAATAAAAACAGAACCCACAACAATGGTTCGATGTGGCTCCACTAGTCTCGTTATCAGTAGTTATCACTATGACACTAGTTTGGGGGAGGGGGTGGGAATACTAGTGAGTGCAGACATTTTGGGGATAAAACCACATTGTGTGGCTGCTTCCCAGTTATTTCTTCATTTTGTAGTAGCCCTTCAATACACTTCAACAAAGATATTCAAAATACAAAAGAGGAACTAAGGGGGATGTGACAAGAGAGACACATAGCTCAAGGAGAAAACAAGACTTGGTGGGGGGGGTCTCCATGCTCCTGACCCTCCAAGATCTTGTCCCTGTGTCAGAAAAGCTTTTGGGGATTGGTCAGGTTTGGAAAGAAGCAGTGAAACAGACTTGGATTTAATTGTTTACAAATATTCACTTTACAGCTTAAAGGAAAGATCTTAGATTAATGATGGCTAAGCAAAATGCTTTGAGTCCAAAATCTCTTTAATACAAAATAATCCCCCATCAAGAAAAAGGTAATATGAGTTTAAGAGAAGAAAATATGGATAGTGATCCTATAACCATCACTTGGTTCCCTCCCTGCACAGCCAATTACAGTGTAAACCCTACAACGCCTGTCTAGCTAATCAAGTGCTTTAAGAAGGTGGTCAACCCTGGCTGGTATGGCTCAGTTGGTTGAGTGCCATTTCGTGCAACGAAAAGTTTCCAGTTCGATTCCTGGTCAGGGCACATACCCAAGTTGCAGGTTCAACCCCCAGGCAGGGTGTATATAGGAGGCAACTGATCAATGTTTCTTTCTCTCTCTCTTCATCTAACTTAAAAAAAAGGTGGTCAAATGCAAAGCTTCCAATTAAAAAGACTGCTTTTCCTTCTTCAACATCCTGGAAGTAAGACTCTCTTTTTTAATATCCTCTCCAAAAACAAATCTCCCAAAGAAGTGTGGAGCACAGCTAATGTCTGTAGCTTGAAGTCAGCATAATATCAGTGTTACTCATGGCGTTTATTCATTTACCAACATTTCCTGGGCATCCAGTGTCAGGTACACAGGTAAGCAAAGAAGGAGTGTACTGAATACAACTGAGAAAGTGCTGGGAAGAAGCTGGTGTGAATGGTGCAGACAGCAGTTACCAGGCACCAGAAACTTGATTCATCCTGAGCACTCCAGGGGAAATTTCTGGCCCCTATCAGTATAGATTTAAATGCAAGTGGGTAGTTGGTAGTCATTGTTCCATTAGGTGTGGCACTGAATACTAACCTAACTCACCCAAAAGTACAGGTTTTTTAGCAAGCTGAAACCATTTTTATTTAGTATCTAATCTACATAGTATTTACCTCAACCCTCAAACACATCTTCTCTTCTATTCTGTTTGGGAGGCTGGGTCACTGAAGAGCTCACAATAAAGAAAACTCCCCAGTGGCAGGACAGACCTCGCCAGCTCGGGCAATTCTAACTTATCGGACTTCCAACACACAGAGCACTTTCAAGTTAAAAAGAAAGCTGCCCCGGCCAGTGTGGCTTAGTTGGGCAAGGTCCTCTGCACTGAAAGGCTGCGGTTTGACTACTGGTCAGGGCACATTCCCAGGTTGGGGACTTCACCCCGGAGGGGGCCCGTGGGAGTCAGCTGATCCATGTTCCACTCTCACATCACAGTGTCTCTCCCCGCCCCCCTTCCTGTCTCAAAAAAAAAAAAGTTTAAAAAAACCTTTAAAGAAAAGCGTGCTACGGTGGACAACCAGCCCAGACCAGTAACGGGGTCTCTGTTTCTGTTATTTGTCGTCCGGCCTGGTTCATCAGCAAAGCAGGGAGGGCAGCGCTGTCTTACCGCCTGGGCTGCGGGGTTAGGGAAGGGCACCACCCACCTCCCGGAGTTGTGGGATCAGAAGGCACCGCTTCAGGACTAGGAGAGAGCTCCACCTGGCTACGCGGGGGTGCGGTATTAGCGGAGGGTGCAGCCTGGCTTCAAGGCTTCGGGATTAGAGGAGGGCTCGACCTGGTTCCCCGGCTGCGGACTTAGGGGTAAATTCCACAGGGCTGCGGGATTAGAGAGGGCTTCAGGATGGCAACCGTCCCCCGAGGCCCGTCCACCAGCGCACCGGGCGCCAGCACAGGCTCCAAGACGGTGCCCCCGCAGCCCCACACACATCCGCCTTTTCCGGGCTCCCGGAACTGCCCGTTCCGAAGCAACAGACCACTCTGCCGGTGTCTTTCTGGTGCGCTATAGACAAAAAGTGCGGAAAGGCGCACCTCCGGCCCTCAGCTGAGACGCTGGCGGGCGCGGGAGCACATCCGCGTGTGCGCCCATCCCTCCGACGCGGAAGCGTAGGCCGCGGTTTTGTAAGGTCACCCGCCGGCCTCCCCTCCAGCAGCCGTGTGCCCGCACCCGCACCCTCGCAAACTCGCGCACTGCACCTGGAGCTGGTTCGGCCGCCCTCGCTATCCGGAACATGGAACATGTCGCCCGACGCCCAGTGCCTCGTCGCCTGCCGCGCCGCGGTTCCCGCCCGGCTCCGCGCAACTAGGGGCTCGCCCGCCCGCGCCTATTGGACAATGCCAACGCCAGTCATGCCGCCGCACTCTATCGCAGAGCCGGGCACCACCCCCTCTCCGAGACACGAAGGCGTGTAGAGGGTCACGCTCGCAGCCAATTGGTGAGAGAAGGCGCTGACAGCGTAAGGCGTCGGCATTGGGCAGCAGGCCGGCAGAAGGCGGGCTGCCCCCGAGGTGGGCGGGGCCAGGACGTAGGTCCTTGCGTCTAGTGGATGGTCTCAGGCCCCCCCTCTCTGAATCTTTTCCTGGGCGGGAGCGAACCGACCCACAAGCCTGGGGCGTGTCTGACACGCTGGGGTGGGCAGGAACTGGACAAAGTCTACGGTTTTCTTAGGCTGCAACCGCTGCCCCAAGGGCACTGACCCGCTGCGTATTCTGAAGGAACAGTGGATGTGTCTGTCAGGAGACCGTGGGTTTTGCAAACTAGTCAACGACAGATGCGGTAGTTGGCGAAAGGACGCCAATCTGAATTGTGTGTTCAGGGATTCAGTAGTTCCTGTCCTGTCCACTCCTAGGGGGGGTAGAAGGGCCCCTCAGAAAGATATACTCATAAGTAGGGAGCAAGGGGTGAAGGGTCCCAGTTCCCTATTTGTGATTAAAAACAAAAACACAGTCGGCAGTGTTTTGTTGGTCAATTACACTGCAGACAGCCCATTTAAGTCTTCTGAGATCACCAAACGTTTTTATGTTTCTTTTTTTTTAATCCTCACCGGAGGACATGCTTAGAGAGAAGGCGGGGTGGGGATGGGGGATGGGAGAAGAAACATCAACATGAGAAATATTGATCTTTTGCCTTCCTTAGGTGCCCCGAAGGGGGTTCGAACCTGCAGCCCAGGCATGTGCCCTGCTCCTGCACAGGACAACGCCCAAGAGACTTCTCATGGACTGAGAGGTCCCGGTCGGATTCTTGGTCGGGGCAGATGCCCTGGATGCAGGCTCCAACCCCAGTGGGGGACATGCAGGAGGCGGCTGATTGATATTTCTCTTCCACATCATTGTTTCTACCTCTCTCTCTCAAAAAATCAGTAAAAACATTTTTAAAAAGTAAGTGCACACTTAAAAAAAGGCAGAAACAGTAATTATTAGATCAAGTATTAGTATGTATTTATGCACAATAAAAACAGATTTACAAGTTAAACTGGAAATTTAAACATAAGTAGTTTAACAGCTTTTGTTTATTATATTAAATAACCAAAACACCTTTATTCCCCAAATTGGTAAATAATAAATAATGTAATTTACAATATGGTACAAAAAGTAATCAGGAAGGACAGGCATTCTGCTTTATACATACACTGTATATGTATATTTATTATCTATTAAACAAATTCACATCTCAAACAAGCCGAAAACCTTAGATGATATGGCTTAACAATTATTAAAAGAAACAGCAGTAAATTCTGCTGCCCAGACCAGAAGCTCTGGAGCCAGTTATCCTGTTACAGAATGAAGGGTACAGGTTGCTGTAGTGCTTCCAAGACTGAACTTACTCAATGTGACTTACAAATTACTGTGGGATTAGGAGAGCTTTGATAGTCAGCTGTGATTTCTTTCTTTTTTTCCCCGCCTTAAGACAAAGTGCCCTATTTCCTTCCAAACACTTCTGATAAGTCTCAAAGTCTTAAAAAACAAACAAAAACAAACAAAAACCCACAGCAGCTGGTGTTCTCCTCATCCACTCATTTCCAGTGTTTTTATCCATAACTTTTCTCTGCACAGGTTTGGATTTGATGGTATAATCTAGGTAAAAATGCTATTACACTGAAAAGGAGATCCATCAGGAGTGACACAGAATGAAAAAGAATGGGACTTTGAGGCTGAGAACCCAGAGATGTAGAGGAAAGCAAGTAGATCAACTGATAAAATGTTATCAATTACCCCCACTCCCAGAGCAAGTGCTCTACACCTAGAAGATACAGAGAAATAAAAAGATGTCATCACAAACCGCATGTGAAATCATAAACTTTGATCTGCCTCTGCATTTTCTAAAGAAGGGAATGCTCATCACTGGATAGTCACAATAAGAATCAAGGCGACAACACCAACTCCCCTGAGACCAGAAACAGTCTCACTCTTTACAAAAGAGGAATCAGCAAAAAGATGCCAGACAACATTAGAGTGACCATGGAAATGTGCCTCTGAGACACTGATCTGTTCCTAATTAACAGGCTCAAATGCACAAGGAATCCACAGGAGCATACTGAGACTATTACGACTTCCATTGGAAAGGCAGAGGAAGATGCAAGAGGAAGGAGGCTTGGGTCTTTTGAAAATTCCAGCCTTTAACAGTTCCTAAAAGCATCTGGTTGGTAGAGAAGCAGCATAATTCTCTGGAATCCTGTGAGCTTTATTACAGGTGAGAAGAGTCAATCTACCCCTTCCCTAGCCCACTTCCCCACTGAATGACACTGGTCAGTCAGCTACCCTCAAGTGGAATCTATGCCAGAGACCCAGGTAGGAGGTGCTGCTAAATAGCCTACAAAAACTGATCCAAATCTCCAGTTTTTCTCTTTTTAGATGTCACTGGGTAACAGGTGCCAACCTACCAACTAGATTGCCTCGGGGTGTCCCCTGATGAACAAGCAGCTCAGAGGCCCTATCATCTCTGGCAGGAGTGTGAGGAACCTAGTCATGGCCTAAACTTCGCCTGGTCTCTCAACCTACTGCAGACCTAACAAAGTCAGGTGCAGAGTGGGGCAGGGTAATCTTGTTCGGCTCAATAAGGTACTAATTTCAGGAAGCTGATATTACTGATCACAAATCTCAAGTAATTAAAAAATGCTCTGGTTCAAACAATGTTGTCTGTATCTCTTAATAAAGTGATACCATGTCCCTTTCTTTCATATCTCCAGAGCTTTGGGACTTCCTAAGACTCTAGATGGCTTTTTTTTAAAGTGATGCTTGCCCAGAAACCAGATCTGAAAAGAGAAAGCCACATTAGAGACAAAAGCTCTGAGAAACAACTGAGATGAAGGAAAGAAGCTATTGCCTAGAAGCCAACTGTCCTGTTTCCTCCATGGCTCAGAGCGAAAGACCCTGTCTGCAGCCTAAAGTGGCTGCAAACAGCTGGTGAGACGATGGGATCAAGAGAGTCCACTCTTCTTGCACACACAAAAGACCTTTTCTCTCCTCTTCACATGGGCTTACCTCTCATTGTAGAGAAGCCTATGTAGAGGGCCGGGACTGGCCTCAAGGGCTGCTCCTCTGCTGCCAGTCAGGGGAAGAGGAAAGGTGAGCAACAGAGACAAGTCAGTTCAGGTGGATGATCCTGGCTGACGAGGGAGGGTGAAACAGGTGGGATGGTGGCGCAGCTACTACCAGCCCAGCACATGAGCATTGGCTCCTAGCCACATCTAATGTGACTAAATGGTAAATCATGTGTTGAGTCTTCCAAGGCTGAGCAGGCACAGAAGCCTTGTTAGCTTCGTTCTGGGGAAGAAGAGGATGCTGGACCACTTGCAGTGGTGACAAGTGGTCACTCAAGGAGGCTTATGGAGCACAACACAGTGATGTAGTTAGTGCTCTAACTGCACCAGGACATCTGACCCTTGTCTGCATTCCCTGAACAGGAAGGAGCGAAAGAAGAGACCACTGGGCAAAAGCAGATACAAGGGATTAAACCTACAAATCCCAGTGTGCTCTGCTCTTAGGCCAACAAAAGAGGAGACTGAAGAAGAGAAATATCCCTGCAAAGTCCATTTGTCTCATATGCTAAATAGGGACACATAAGAAGGTCAAAGACTCATCAGGAAAGTCTTAACTGTAGTCAAACAAGTGCTTAGGGATATCCCAATAGAGAGAAGTAACATTGTAGGTCACCTAGAAGAAACTTGTAGATGGATGCAGGAAGGAAACCAACTGTTTTACCTCCTCATTGTCTAATTCTTAAAACACAAGAAAAACATTCTCTTATCAGCTGAGCAGGATATTTTCTAAAAGTTCATACAACCTGCAGAAGACATGATTCTTTCCCCTTTCTTTTCAGAAAACACATCTGGATAGGGAAGCACTAGGGAAGGTTCAATATTTCTGGGGTGATGTCCTAGGACCCTTCAGCTGCCTTGTGATCAGTGTCCCATGAACTGTCTGCTGTCTCAGGGTACAGATACCACTAGGCAAAGCCCAGGCCAGGCCCAGCTATCCCTTGCACTTCCCTCACCCCCCCATCATCACTCTGCAGAGAAGCAACCAAAGTGTGGTTTCCCTGCAGAGAGCAAGGAGATTACAATCCCCCAGGATGCAATGTGTATGCCAGGGCACACACCCACTCCTTTCTTTCAGAAAGAAAACTCACTGGACTGTCCAATACAACAACCAAGGCAGGAGCACAGGTGGAAATGTGGTCCTTACACAGACTCAAATATGAGATCCCACGACTGGTGAAGAACTGCTTCAAAGACCACAGTGATTTCTGACACTGACCCTTCCAGAACTGGTCCTCATCTCCTGGGCCACTACTGCCCTCTGCCTGTTGGGATACGGCTTCCAGCATATTGTGTACTCGGGTGCAGCGGTGTCTCTATTCTGACCATCTTCTGGAGGTTCTGGGCTTGATTTGTGTTTTCTCTAGTCTGAAGAGGGCTACACCTACCACAGTTGCGGACTGGACCACTAGCCCCGTAAGCCCTCCTCTGAAGCCTCCAGGATGCCCCCACCACAAGGTACGTTGTACGTTCACTGGGATAGGTCACTGACGGGGGGGCCACCTCCACTGCTATCAAACAGAACTTCTCGGCGGCTGGGCTCAGTGATGGATAGCTCCTGGGCCAAGTCGTTGAACCGAGATATATAATCAACGCTGTTTTCATTCATCATGCACACCAGCTGGGAATCCACGACCTGTGGGCAGAGGACATAAGGCAAGACTACATCAGCTAGTAGTGGCCTGCCATCTAGACTGGAGGAAACTGGTCACCAATGGGACTTACAGCAGAAGGCGAATGAACCTGGGGTCTCTACATTGAAAACGGGCATTTCCCATTGACCTGCTGTGTAATGGTGGCCCAGCACTCTGGGAAGAATCTCATAATCATCCATCATTTTGAATTCTCACCCTTTTGACAAGTAGGTAGGAGAGCCTACTATGAGACTGGCACATCTGGTTATCGGGATCAGAGTGGTACAGGGGACTTGTCAGGGAAAAACAGTCAAGCAAACAGGCAAATGGCACACAGTGTAACGCAGAGAGTGTGGGGTGGCCTACAGGAGATATAAGTGGAGAAACGGGAGTGTGCCATGGGGGTGGGGAACACATTCACATCAGAAGAAACAGCAAGTGCAAAGGCCCTGGGGTAGGAACAGGCTTCAGCTCTTCTAGAAACAAGAAAGCTGGTGGATGTGACGGTGAGTAAGGACAACAGTTGAATATGAGTAGAGAGACTCAAGTGTGTACAGTAGGGCCTTAGGTACTGGGATTTTATTCTGTGGACAAATACATGGAACATTCTCCCATACAGTCCTCAAGGTTTATTGTGTGCCTAATTGCTGGAGTGAAAGCCTCATTAGGACAGGGCCTCTGTTTTGTTCACTTAGTGCCTAGAACATCATTAATGAACTACATGATATAATGAAATAAGCAGCCTTGGAAAATTCTGAGTAAAGCCATGGCCTGAACTGAATTTTAAACCTCTTATTATGAGAAATATAAAACAAACTGAAATTTGTTTTCAAAAAGTAGAGCAAATAGCGACTATCTTTCCCCCACATATCCATCACCAGCTTCATCAATCTGTGGCCCACCTCTCCCACCCACTCATTGCTCCCATCACTTTTGTTTGAATCCCACCATCAGATCATTTCAGCCCCACGTTTCAGACTGCACGTCTACATGACAAAGACTACCTTAAACCACACTCATGTTTTTGAGGGAGTGAGAGGACAGAAACATTGATGTGAGAGAGAGACATCGATTGGCTGCCTCCCACACGACCCTGACTGGGGCCAGGGATCAAACCTGCAACCCATGTACATGCCTTTGGTTGGAATCGAACCCACGACCCTTGGTCCGCGGCCTGACACTCTTAACTGCTGAGCCAAACAAGCCAGGACCTTGGTCAGATCCTTTTGAAAAAACAACTGCTATTTCTGCAGGTAAGTATGTGCTACTAGTCATGGATTTAGTTTATAAATAGCACTTGTCTTTGTTCTGTGCTGCTCACCTCTGTGTGCAACAGGGCACGCAGAGATCTTGTTAGAAATGCAGGTCCTGCCCTGGCCGGTTTGGCTCAGCGGTTAGAGCGTCGGCCTGTGGTCCAGAGAAACCTGGGTCCGGTTCCCGCTAAAGGCACATACCTTGGTTGCAATTTGTCCCCGGTCCTGGCTGGTCGTGCAGGTGGCAGCTACTCGATGTGTCCCTTTCACATCGATGTTTCTCTCTCTCTTCCTCTCTCTCCCTTCCGCTCTATCTGAATAAAAAGTGGAAAAATGTCCTTGGGTGAGGATTAAAAAAAACAAACAAAAAAAAACAAATGCAGGTCCTGGTTCGCTGGGCCTGGGGTGGGCCCAAGAGTCGAACCTTCTAACAAGTCGAAGGTGTTTTGCAGTGGGTCTGTAGACCACCTTTGAACAGTGCAGTCCTGGCACGTTGTCTTGGGATGTTTGCACAGTGCCCACCTCCTCCATAGGAGCTAGGTGCTTATAAACAATGTCCACACAGAGACGGGAAAGGAAAGAGACCAGCCTCTTGTGGGACATTAGAGTCACAAGGTGTTCTCTAAATAAAAGTTCTGTGGCCACAGAAATGCTCATTGATGGGGGAGGGAATTTACTATATTACTGTTTAATTTGTATTTGGGTGAAATTTCCATTCATGTCAGGGGTTGGCTTAGAATCCTCCAAAGCCTTCCCACAAGTTCCTCAGCTCTTAAGACTCACATCAGGATACCCAGAACTGAGGAGGCCATGGGACACCACTGTGTGAGCCTTGTCTGATCCAGGGTTTCCTTCCAGAATCTAACCATGAAGCCCTTGAGAGACACCCATTAACATCTCAGCAGTCCAGGGAGTCAGGATGTGGGAAAGGATGCTCCAGCACTTGAACAACAGGACCAAGCCCATCCAAGTGGCATTCTAGATGTGGACTCTCTTCATTTTAAGCATATTATCCTCTATCCAAATTCTCTTCCAACACCTGTTACTTCGTATATTGCTTTATGGTTAAATGTATCTGTTTCTACTCCTTTAATAAGTACACATCCTTGTAAGCCTCTCTTGTTCAGAACCCATTCTCCCACTTGGGGGACAGCGACAAGTAACAACACAGGGAGGTGCTGCTTGATGGTCCCCCCTGTCAGACGTCAGCAGTAATGACATAGCCACCTACAGCTCTGTACTCCTCTACCAATGGCATCAGCACCACACAGAGGCAGCATTGCCTGAGGTCAAGTGGCTGGTGGAGGACACAGCGGAATCCAATCCCTACTCCTTGCTTTAACAACTTGATGAAAATTTCTTAATTACGAAACAGGTCTGCTGGAGGGATGTGACCACCTCTGGAATGGGGGCTGACGGTCACATTTAGGCATAAGGTTGTGTACTTACCTCGGCCACATCGGCCAGGGACCGAGACACAAATGAGTCTCTCGAGTTTCCATCTAGTAGGCTGGGGCCCAGCAGGGAGGTGCCACTGTGGGTCCCCACTGGAGTCGGCAGCATCTTCCGGCCCTTCTCTGAGGAGATGAAGCTCGCTGCCAAGAGAAGGAGGGACAAGCCCTGAGATGACTTGGTCAGCCCTAGGCCAAGGGAAGGGTTCTGAGGGCTGGAGGTGGCCTCACCAGGCCTGGGCAGGCATCCACCTGCACGCCGGCACACAGTGCTGAGTGTGGAGCTATAGACAACCTGGCTTTTCCCAAGTGGGGAGCTTTGGAGGAGCCTCAGAAGCATGTGTAAGTCCTCCTCATATTTCCAAAGGCCCTCAGTGCTCCACTGTCCAGTCACCACTCCCACCTCCATGTAAAGTGGTTTCCAGTTTTTCACGATTTGTGTTTGACTTTGCAGAGGTCTGTGTGGTTCTATGGGACTCTTATAACAGGAAACACTTAGCGGGTGCTGGCTCCCTGCATCACCCAGACCAGAGCTCAAATTCTAGGCCATCAGGTGTGGCACCCACCCACACAAGGTGCTGACTCTGCTCAACATGTGTACAGCACAACCATCTCTGGGGCTCAGTCCAATGGCCATGTGTATGTACTGGCTGCTCTCAAAGTGCACGAATCCCAGATGTGTCTCAGGAGCCCCTCCTACATAAGACAATGAGGCCAGTGTGTCTTTCCCTAACATCTCCTTCCCATCACACGAACGCCTGGTGCCCAGTGAGGATGAACACATCCCATGAATGTGCCAAACCATGGTCAAAATGCCACAAGAGAGCAGGACTGTCCACATCAAACACTTTACTGAGAACAGAAGAGGGAAGCAAAGAGCACGAAGAGCCCATTCTTTCTATCCTGCCATTGGCAGCGAGAGCAGAAGGCCCTAGTAGGGAAGGGGCCGGGAATGGACTGCAGAAGGGAACAGGGAACTGTGTGGAGAGATGGACATGGGCCACGTCTCAACTGGGCTGTGGGTCACAAGGGTGTCATGTTGCCAAAGCTCAGTGAACTGCACAATGGAGATCTGGATATTCCCTATATGTAAGTGGTACAGGAAAAATGAACCCTGGAAAACAAGCAAACAGTCCTAATGGGAGTTCTGCCAGATGTCACAGAGAATCCAGACTCTAGTACCCCCACCAAGTTCACCATGTGGAGCCCTGCTCGTCCCCTGTTGGTTTGGGACGGACACCCGGGCACCCTCCACAGACACTCACCAAACAAGCTGCTGAGGGATGAGTCCGTGGGGTCGCTGGGGCACCACTGGGGGTCATGGGTGGGGGAGGCAATCCAGTCTGGCTGGGGGCTGCTGGATGGGGAGGGAAGACTCTTGGAACTGTCACTGCCATTTAGTTTTGCTGGAGAAAGAGGGACTCCTTCACCTGTCAACCAAAATCCTGGGTCAGAGACGTCACATGGAGTGAATAGCACTCTGCTTCCCCAACCTGCCACTAAGGCAACAAGTCAACACAGCTGTGTGCCACTAAACTCTGGAGACTCAGGACCATGCTGGGATCCCCAAAGATGATGAACACCACTGGCCTGTGGCCCTCTGCGGCAGGGACACAAGCGCATCACAGGGAATGACAATGGCCACAGCTATCACTGATGGAGCCAAGAGCTTCACCTAAATCCCCTCACAGGGGCTTACAATAGCCCTGTGAAACGCACACTATTCCCAGTTCATAAATGAGCTGGTGACCTGCCCACGCCATGCATTGCCAGGCTGTGAACTCAGCTCAATCTGAATCCATGGCCTGAATCATACCAGCAAGCACCAGCCATACCACTATCAGAACACCAGTCTGACCCCCTCCTGGAACCTGCAAAACCCAAAAGTATCCACCCAGATTCATGACCAACGAGGACAACGCCCCATCTAACTCTGTTGTCTCAAAGCCTGGAGCAGTCCCACCAGATCATGAAGAGCTGCAGGTCCTATCCACACCTCATCCACCTGTGGTGTCCCTACCTCTTCTGGGCAAGGCCAAGTAGGTGGCAGGTGGTTCACATGCAAAAGTGAGAGTGGAATGGGAACATACCCAGCAGGTTTGGCAAATGCTCACATGGGAGGTCAAGGGCAAGTCCGGATCCCCTGACCTAATGGGGAACTAATTCCAAGAAGGATATGCAGGGACAGCGTGTTCCTTACCGTACTGGCCAGAGCTGATGGCAATCTCAATGATGGAGTCGCTGATCTGAGTGGCAGGTTCTCCCTGCGATAGTACGTCCTCAGGCGGGCCAGGCAGGGAGATGTCCAGTAGAGCAGAGACGTTAGGCGGAGAGAGCCGAGTGCTAGAGCCCTCCGCCAAAGGCAGAGGTGTGGAAAGCCCATTGTGGTGAGGAGCCTTGGACAGCTCAGATAACGAGAGGACAGGTGAACCCTGGTGGAAGATGGGGATTGTTCAGACACAACGATCAACCAATCCCTAATAAGGAACAAAAAAATCAGCCTCAGACCTACAAGGTGATAACCAAGAGATGGGCAAGTTAACAGAGAGGTAATAACCCTAGCAGGCACTTCTTCCTTTCCAGTAAGAAACACATGGGGGATTAACTTCTTCAGAAACCACTCTAGGGATGTGGAGTTGGAAGGCCAGGCCAGGGTGGCCTTGGACAGGGTGCCCTGGACATCTGGACCTGTTTCCCCTACCGGCAAGTCAGCTAGTAATACCCAGGCAGAAGGTGAATGCCAAGAAGTGCTATCAGCCAACCTCCTTTCTTTAGCCCAAGAAACTATGATCTTCCAGAACTGTGTCTGAATCAGCCAGGCTTACAAAAGTGAAGAAGCCTGAGATAGGAGATGTGTGTTCCTTCTAGCTAGGTGATGGGAGGACAACGCCATTCAATGGCCATGTGTCCTTATCACATCCTGGCAGTCCACAGCAGGGGGTTAGGTCTGCTGGAAGAACCATGAGGATGGGAAATCAGCACTGGAGGGGGGTCCTGGGGCAGCTATTTTGCTCAGCAGCCAGTAGCACACTCTACCTGGAAACTGTCTGTCACTGGCTCCTGCTCAGGCCTTGAGGGTATGGGGATGAATGGATCACTTGCACCCTACAAGAAAAGAACACCATGAATGCCAATGAGCCCCTACACACATGCCAGAACTCTGCCCAAAGGCTATTAGCTCCTGAGGAAAGAGCCACTCCACTCCCCGGCTTCCTAACAGTCAGCAGCAGAGGAGCCCACCACAGTCTAGGTTGGAAATCTCTTTCTGTGAGGACAAGCACGCTCACAGCTTCCAGAGGGTGGACCATCAAGTCACTGCATTTAAGACTGTCAATTCAAAACTTTGTAGTCCTCAGGCAGGGCTGAGCCATGAAACCAGAGAAAGCACAGCGCCGAGGGAATCAAAGAGCAGTGCCAGTCAGGGGTCACTAGGCCCACTGTTGGCCAACTTGGTTAAAGTTCCTTCTCAGATCAAGCTGATATCTGAGAAGTCTGCTGACGTACAGATCGTGCTTGTCTCAGTTTTGAATTCTCCAGGGTCACCCAGCAAATCTTGTCCCTTCTCTGTCTCCTTCTGTGGTTCTCCCCCTGAACTACGCAGTGCTCACTCATGCCCCAGCCTCCCTGGTTCAGTGACTCTCCCCCGGTCTGTCAGGTCCATGCCCTCCTGAGGGAGAATTGGAGTCCAGCATAACATCAGCTCCATTATCTTGGCTCTCATCCCTCTGGAGAATGACCAACCCAACCTGAAAGCTAGTGGTAACTTGGAGAAGCCCTCTAAACACTCACCCCCACAGTGGGGATGGGGTCTCCATTCTGGTGGGTGCCAGTGGAGTCCTGACTCGAGAGGGTAGCTGTTGCCTCATCTGAAGGCAGTGGAGAGATGCCAGACAGACCCTCAGCATCCAAGACAGGAAGGGGGCTTCCAGGGATGATCCCGGCACTTGTAGCTGCTAAGTCGACAGCACCTGGCAACAGAAAAGACATTTCCTATGCGAGCTCTACTGATATACCAAAACATGCTCCACAGCGCTCGCAGGAACAGCCTCTCCCTAATTTCAATGCAAGGGCGATCGCTTTCTTGTTCTCTCTGGAAGATAATGAGACAGCATGGCTTGGGGAAGAAGAAAAAAGAAACACCACTCACAACCCTCACATGGTGTTTGTAACCATTCCAATCACAGAAACTTACTGGCCAGGTGGCCCGTGGCCTGGGGCGGAAGAACCTTGGGCATGATCGGCCTAGACAGAGCCGCTTTGGTGAGGGAGGACTGGATGGGCCGGAACGAGCCTCTCCCTGTGAGGATAAAAACAGAAGCAGCCGCATCAAGCCCACTTGCCCCCAGTGCCCTCTGCATGGTGAGGGCTACTGGGGGTTTGCTTCACAGCCGGTCAGGACCACAGAAGCTGAGCAAAGATGGAAACTACTGAACAGCCCAAATAAGTGCTATCTTAGGGAAGTCAGAGGTCAAACAGGCCCCTGACCAGGAGAAAGCACTGGCATCTGTGATGGGAGCACCTCTGTGCCCTTTGGGAGCTGCTGAAAGGGTGGTGCCAGCACTGTCATTCCCTAGGGTGGCCCTTTAAGGGTGCTGCATACCCGAGCTAAGCTACAAGTGCCTATAAAATAGTCAGAGCATCAAATCTTGGACTAAGATTCTGCCTCTGCAATTAGGCTTTTTCCTACTAGGCTTTCTGCAGATGAAAAGGAGGCATGAGAAATAGCAATCAACAGCTGCCTGAGTCCAGCAGTAAGTAAATCTGAAATGTGAAAATCAAGACTGATTTATTTTTTTCTTTTCTTTCTTTTTTTATCCTCACCTGAGGATATTTTTCCATTTTTTGTACAGATAGAGTGGGAGGGAGAGAGAGGAAGGGAGAGAGAGAAAGAAACATCGACGTGAAGGGACACATCGAGTGGCTGCCACCCACACGACCAACCAGGGCCGGGGACAAACTGCAACCGAAGTACGTGCCCTTAGTGGGAACCGAACCTGGGTCTCTCCAGACCGCAGGCCGACACTTTAACCGCTGAGCCAAACTGGCCAGGGCTTCTTTTCTTTATTGATTGTAGAGAGAGAGGAAGGGAGAGGGAGAGAAAGATAGAAATATAGATGAGAGAGAACACTGATTGGCCGCCTCCTGAATGCCCCCCACTGAGGAATGGGCCCACAACCTGGGCATGTGCCTTGATCGGGGATCAAACAGTAACCTTTTGGTGCATGGGTTGATGCTCAACCACTGAGCAACACTGGCCGGACAAATCAAGACTGATTTTTTTTTATCCTTACCCAAGGACACTTTCCATTTTTTTGTTCAGATAGAGTGAGAGGGAGAGAGAAGAAGAGAGAGAGAGAGAGAGAGAGTGAGAGAGAGAGAGAGAGAAACATCAACGTGAAAAGGACACATTGAGTGGCTGCCCCCCACATGACCAACCAGGGCCGGGGACAAACTGCAACCGAGGCTCGCGCCCCTAGCAGGAACCCAAACTGGGTCTCTCCGGACCGCAGACTGATGCTCTAACCGCTGAGCCAAACCGGCCAGGGCTCAAGACTGCTTTAAAAGCTAAATCACAGATGACGTATTTCACTAAGCAATTCTGATGAATTAAGAAAATTTACTTTGCTCTGGCCGGTTTGTCTCAGTGGTTAGAGCATCAGCCTGCAGAACAAAGAGTTGCAGGTTCAATTCCAGTTAAGGGCAAGTACTGCCGTTGCGGTTTGATCCCTGGCCCTGGTTAGGGTCATGCAGGAAGCAACCAATCAATGCATCTCTCTCGCATCTATGTTTCTCTCTCCCTCCCTCCCTCCCTCTTTGAAAAATATCCTGGCAGGTAAAGATTAAAAAAAGAAAGAAATAAATTTATTTCAAAGAGCCAGGGCCCCGACTGACCTTAGAGACCTATGAAGGCCTGAGTGGTACACCCCAAGATCACATCTATTCCCTAAAATGCCTGACAAAAAACAACACAAATAACAAAACAGAACACACACACACAAAACAAAACACCTCACAAGAAATTTCAGAGGGGGACCGAACAAAGCAAAGCATCCCTAACGGGGCCACCTGAGCCACGGGGTCTGGCACAGGGGCAGTTTCTGATGACAGAATGGACAAAGGAATGCTGGAAATGTCGTTCCAAGAGCCAAGAAAGCAAATGCCTGTCATTCCCGAAGAGGAGGCCACATGCAAGTTAAGGAGTAAAAAGCCAACCCCAGGAGACCCAGAGCTTACCAGTTATGGAGGAATTTGACATGATAGAGAAGGAGCACACGTTGTGGGACTGGTTTTCGGAAGGTCTAGGAAGCAGGGTTCTCTGTGGAGGGAAAATTGTTAACAGTCAGGTGATAAAAATACTCAAACACCAGAAATGACTCAGGAAACCAGGGAAGAACTGTACAGGGATATTCCAGATAATAGTGAGCTGAGTGTAACCAGATGGTTTTGGTTCTAGAACTAATGACACAAGGGAGCCTGGAACAGCCTGAGGGTGGTTACGTCCTATGGACCAATCAAACTCTGAACGTTGGGTCCTCTCTGAAAAAAACCCAAGGGATCAAACCTTCCCCCAGCAGGAAAACTGGAAGAATGTCAGAACCGTCCACTGTTAATCCAGAACAGTTTTCTGGATTTGGATGGAATACAACTAACTAGACATATATGTTTATAACCACTCGATGTGGACTGTTAATAAGGAGAGCCATGTATTCTGGGCCTCCTCAAATTCGGGGTGAAGAAAATAAAGTTGCTGCCTGTAACACAGATGGGCTGAGGAACTGAGACCCTCCACCCCATCCAAGAGTCTGGGTGCCCATCTCTCCCCTATTTGCCCAGGGCTCCTGTGTGTGAATAAATAAGTTCTAATGTGAAGAACACCATCTAAATAAAGTATATTAGCCCCGGGGGGTGGCTCAGTTGGTTAGAGCATCATTCCCATATGCCAAGATTGCAGGTTCAATCTGGTCAGGGCACATACAGGAGACTACCAATCAAAGTACAACAAGAAACTGATGTTTCTTTTTCTTTCTCTCCCCCCACCCCCACCCCTCTCAAAATCAGTAAAAAAAAAAAAAAATTGTTTTAATAAGTTATATTAACTGCTGAAACTGTTACTCATTGAAGTAAAACATTAACAGAACATATCTGTCAACCCAAGTGTCCCAAGGACTTCTGGCTCTGGGGGCACAGCTGCGTCTCTACTGATGCACAAAGGACATCTATCTCCGTGCGCCTCAGAGGCGCCCCAAAGGGCTGGCAAAGAATAGAGGAGGTGTTACGGGGCTGCAACCCCAACAAGACCAGCAGATCGCTCGGCTGCTGCAAGGAGGCGGGGTGACCTGGTAACAAGGTGAGGAGCTGCAGATGTGCCAGCCCTGCTCCAAATGCACTTTCTGAGAGGACTAAAACATGTTCTCTGTTCCAGCTACTCATCTCCACCTTGGTGATGTGAAAGCAGCTGTGGACAGTAGGGAAATAAATGACTAGCTATGTGCCAATTAAATTTTTTATAGAAACAATAAATGGAAAAGACCATATATTGTGTGTGATTCCATTTATATGAGTGCCCAGAACAGGCAAATCCACAGAGACTGAAAGTGGCTTTGTGGCTGCCAGGAACTGGTGGAAGGGGGCAATGCAGGTGATGGGTGCAGGGTTTCTGTTTGGAGTGATAAAAATGTTCTGATAATTGACAGTGGTGATGGCTGCACAACCCTGTGAATATACTAAAAACCATCAAACTGTATACTTTAAATGAGTGGACGTAGTACATGAATTATATATCAATAAAGCTGTTAAAATACTTCATCAAATATACTAAAACCAAATACATTAACACTAAATTACAGTTGGCCCTAAAACACAGGTTTGAACTGTGCAGGTCCACTTATAAATGTTTTTGTTTTTGTTTTTTCAATAAATACCTGTACTGTTTTCAATTTGTGGTTGGGAGTCCACGGATGTAGAGGGATGACTATATGCATTGTCTAAATCATTTTATATAGAGGACTTAAGTATCTGTAGATTTTGGTGCCTGTTGGGCATTAGAATCAATCCCCTATGAATGCTGAGGGACAACTTAAGTTTTCGAGGAGTCAAAAGTTATACATGAATTTCTGACTGTACAGGAGGTTAGCATCCTTAACCCCTGCATTCTTCAAGAGTCCTTTGTAGTCTGCACACACACATACACACATACACACAAACACAAAAGCATTTAGGGTTTTAAATACATCTTCCTTCCTAAGACCCATTGTATATCTCTCATTTCTAAATAAATTAAATTCAAAAGATTTCTAAGGGTCTAACAAAAGGAGAACTATGCATTAAACCCCAAACAATGCATATTCATAACTTTCTAAGCCCATTGTCATTTCAGAATTCCAGTTTCACCTTTTATCTTTTTACCTCCATATAAGACTGCCCCTTTTCTCACACGCGTCTCATTCCTGCCTCTCCCCTCTGGCCTGCCTGTCACCTATAGGTCCCCCAGTGTTTATCATCATGAGCTGTGGAGAGGTCTGGACTCTGGCCAATCCATACACCTTGCCAACTGCTTTCACTGACTACATATTTATAAAGGGATATTCTGAATGTCCTCAAATATACCCCAATGTTGAACATTTTTGGACTTGAATCCCCAGAACTTTGTCTTTTTTTGCAAGTGGTTTTCATGTTGTGCAAATCTTTATTTTCAGGTACAGTTAGAGTTACTGTTATTACTTTATTTACCCTATTCTAAAGAAGAAAGAAAGGGGCAGGGATTCCCCATTTCAGGTGAACACCCAAGACATGAGAGAAAACCAGTGTGTCTAGCAGCTTGGCCAGTGGGAGGCCAGCCACGCAAACCTGACCAGGGTTCCTGACCTGGACTACCAGCGGCTTCCGTAGGTGCCGGTTCTGCAGCTTCCGGGGCTTTGGCAAGAAGAAATCCGACTGCATCTGTGAGGAAAACAGTGCCCGATCCCTGAGAGTGTTTTCACAGCAAACATGGGTCAGCTCGCAAGCAGAGGGGCACAGTCCCTGCACTTACGCTGATGGAGTTCAAGTGCTGAAGGAAAGTCAATTCTGTTTCTTTATTGGGAGAGAAGAGTTTCCCGTGTCGGCTGTTGGGTGGCAAAGTTGTTGGGACAGCAAAAAGGCCACCATCTGAGTCACTGCTTCCTGTACTAGAGGAACCAGCCACCAAGAGGGGTCTTGGAGGATTTCTCAAACCTGAAAGAGGACAAGGGGAGTGAATACACCTATACTCACCCAGCAACATCTCGTGTGAATGGAGTTCTACTGGGAAGAAAATTAGGAAGAATTCTTGTCAACCTGTTCAGTTTCCCGGAAAGGAATTTCCTTTTTCTTAGTCCCATAAAATATGCTTTTCTATCTTTTTCCCTGAAATTCTAGTTTCTACCCTGAACAGATCATAGCTCTTCCTGAAATAATGAAGGTACTATATCATTTTGTTTGATCCTCAGTGGGATAGGCAGCTGTGCCTTCATTTCTCAGAGCTAGAAGAACCTACCAGAACATCTAGTGTAGAAAAGACATCAGCAAACTCTCTTTAAAGGGCCAGATAATAAATGTAGGTTATTGCCTCTGCTAAACCCAGCTCTGCAACTGCAGTACAAAAGCAGCTATAGACAACATGTGCATGCACCAGTGAGCACAGCCATGTGCCAATAAAACTTTATTTACAAGTAGACTGTGGGCCATAGTTTGCTGATGCCTGGTCTAAATCCCTGATTGTACAAAAAACAGACCCAGAGACAAAGAGATAGAAAATATTTATTCAGGAACCACTATTTTGGGACTCTGCTAGCTGTTTTCGTTATCGTAGATGCTGATGCAAAGCACCCTTGATTCATGGTAGAATGGGTCTCCTTCCCTTATTCTTTACTTGCAAATCTGTGAGGTTACACTGATATGGCATCCACAGACCAGGTCTTCTAAGCACTTGTGTGGATTCTAGCACTGCAAGTGCACTGGTCTAGAAGCATCTTCAATCCAGAAAGAGGGCAGGTATTAAAAAGTACACGAGCCCTGGCCAGTTTGGCTCAGCGGTTGGAGCATCAGCCTGTGGACCAGAGAGTCCCGGGTTCGGTTCCGCTAGGGGCACATACCAAAAAAAAAAAAGTACACAGAATCACAGAATTACAAAATTTTAAAAACAGTGCGAGCCCTGGCTGGTTTGCCTCAACAGCTGGAGCATCGGCCTGCAGACCAGAGCCTTGGGTTCACTTCTGGTCTCAGGCATGTACCTTGGTTGTGGTTCAGCCCCGGGCCTTGGTCAGGGTCATGCAGGAGGCAGCCAATCGATGTCTCTCTCTCTCACATCGATGTTTCTCTCTCTTCCTCCCCCTCCCACTCTGTCTGAAAATAAATGGAAAAATATCCTTGGGTGAGGATTTGGAATAAAACAACAGAACATGAAAAGACTACCCACTCTACCAGCTGGCCTTACCATCGAGTACCTTGCCTATACCTGTGAGAATAACTGATTCAGTGTGCTGCTGCCTTCTCATGAGCTATAGCAAGGAAATGGGATAAAAGGTGAGGAAACAAAAATAAGAACTGCAGGAGGTAGAGAACCTGACCGCAGCAGCCCAGTTTCCTTGAAGGCCTCTATGAAATGCTCTCAAGGAAATGGAATCTTCAAGCAATTAACAGGCAGGCTATTTGCAACACAGTAAGTTGGAGAAAACATAATGCTAGGAACATTCTCTGAACAGAAAATAACTCTAGGGCAGTGACTTTCAACCAGTGTGCGGCAAGAATTTTTAAAATGTGCAATACCTGACTATTTAGTCAGTCACTGACTTCTTTTCCCTTAGACTGTCAATAAAAAATGACAATAGCCAATACAACAATAGCTGTCCAATGTGAATAAATCAAAATTACACCTACTTTTATTTTTTTGGTCAGATCTGAAAAAAATATATATTTTTGATGTGCAGCAGAATTTTAGTAATTAGTTTGCATGCCATGAGATGAAAAAGATCGAAAATCGCTGCCCTGGAGAAGCATTAACACACCAGGACAGAAGTTACTGCAGGTTTGGGGGCACCCATCTAGATCAGAGTAAGAACAGAGGCAGGACTGCCTCGTCTCTTGCATGACGCACACCATTGCAGAGACCCTGGCCAGTGCAGATGTTCAAGATGTCCCAGGCGGCCCAGGTTCTGCAGCAAGAAAGTCTGCCTACAGAAACAATAACAACACTCTTCACGCCTAGTGTAGAGGCCTTCTGGGGCAAAGGACACAGAGAATGTACCAGCTCTCAGCCCCTGCTCTCCCTGCAGCCCCAGCCATCCCCACCTCATCAGCTCAGAGGAAGAGTTGTAGGACTTTGCTGGGTGAGAGGAAGGAGGGCTCATGCACGTCCTGCAGACTTATGCCAGGATCACACAGGGCAGGGCCACAGAATGCACGCACATTCCTTTTTCTACCTTTTAATTTTTTTTTATCCTCACCTGAGGACACTTTTCCATTTTTTTGTGGAGAGGGGGAGGGGGAGGGGAGACAGGAGAGGGAGACATCGATGTGAAAGGGACACATCGAGTGGCTGCCACCCGTACGACCCATCCAGGGCCAGGGACAAACTGCAACCAAGGTAAGCGCCCTTAGTGGGAACGGAACCCAGGTCTCCCTGGATGGCAGGCTGATGCTCTAACCACTGAACCAAACAGGCCAGGGCCCTTTTTCTACCTTTAAAATTTGTGATTCTAGCCATGATAATTAAAGTTTTACTATAAAAAACTAGCAAAAAAAACCTGATGTCTCAGGGAAACAGGTCAGGTTGACCATGGTTTTATGTACCCAGTAACCCAAATAAGAACCCAGAATTAAAATGTCTCCCAGATACACAACTGGGGCAAAGGCACACAGTGGACTGGCAGGTCAGACTCTCTTCTGTTATACTGCTGGGAAGTTCCTGAACTTAGGTTTCTTTAATATTTTAGGTGCAAAGAAAAATAGTCTCTAGAATATTCAGAAAGAACCAACCCTTCTTAGACTTTAAGCCACCAACTCAGCATGACCCCACTAAGCATAATCCACCAAAAGTAAACACACTGGCAAGGGCTACCCCATGTTTCCCACTGGCTCCTGCACCCTAGGGCTCAAAACCCGGTGGTGACAGGCCCACACTCACCCTCCCTGCCTTGCTGGACCGTGGCTGACTGAGTGGGGCCAGGCCTTAGGCATCCCTGTGCCTTCAGCCCTGACACAGACCCACACCCAGTGGTGTGCCCAGGATGGGTAAAAGTGGCTGCCAAGCCTCACCTGAGGAGGGGCAAGGTGTGGAGCTGGGAGAAAAAGTCTTGTTGTTGCGAAGGGCAGACTGGTTTCGAGGGCAGCGGGGGCTCCGAGAGCTAATGTTCATCACCTTCCCAGGGGGGGTGGTTGACTGCTCCTCCTGGGCCGGTCTCACTGAAGCCATGGAGCTGGTGTTCGATTCTGGAGCCTAGGAGAGAAATGGGCAGACACAACAACCAAACTCAGCCTGTGAACAATGATTCTGGAATGAGTACCCAGAAACAGGAGGCATGAGAACTCCGTAAATTTAGAGGGACAGCAAAGGCTAGGAGACCACACTTCCATGATGGCAAAGGTCAGCATCCCTGAGTCACTCAGCAGCGCCAGCATTCAAAATCACCAGTCAGGTAGGCACTCAGGGGAACCAAGGCTTTCCCGCCTGAAACCTCTGTCCTTACTGCCCACAGACAGGTGGCATAGACAGGCAAACCATCAGGGAGTGATGGAAGGGAATGAGGAAGGGAGAGAGGGACACATGGATGAAAGCAGTGGGCACCCCCACCTGCCCAGGAAGGGCTCAAGCTGTCAGAAGACGCTGAATTGAAAGCGACAGTAACTTGCCTTTTAAAAAAGCAAGCCTAAGATGACTGCAGTGGTCTCTTCTGATGGTGAGTCAGAAGGACATACAGATTTAACTTCTAGAATTAAACACAATCACAGCTGAGGAGCTTCCTGCTTAGTCAAAGCCCAAACCCCAGGGTTTCATAGGCTACTGTTTGAGGCCACTGCCTCTACTCTTGGGTCCTCGACAGAGACCCTTCCATCTAGTTCTGTTCTCACCCTGGTGACTTTGCCAACCCTGCCCTTCTCCTCATTCTCCCCGGTATCCACACCCAAGGCCCACCTAGGAGAAACTTCCAATGAATTACAGAACCCATTGTCCATGCTTTCAGCACAGCCTCACCTCCTCTGCTTGCTCAGGGCCCCACGCCTCCTCCTGTATTTCCCATGGCCCTTCAGCCCCCAGCCCTCATCCACCTTCTTTCCATGGGACTATCATCACCACCTCTCCATCCCTCCTTGCTTAGTTTATTCAATCTCACTCACTATTCAATTGCCCAACTGGTGCCCAGCCAGCCTCTTGTCAAGCATCCTGACCCCAGGGAACACTTGTCAGTGATTCATACAAACTTCAGCAGGAGGGAGACCACAAGGTCAGGCTGTCTACCTCTAATTCAAGGTCCCCTGGTCAGCAGTTCTCACACCTGAGCAGCATCAGTATCACCTGGTATAGGATGTCAAAATGGTCTAGAGAGCCCCAAGAAGCTGCATCTCTTAACAAGTTCCCAGGTGATGATGGGACCTTCTTTGGGAACTGTGGCTCTGAGCACCCTACTTTGCATTCTCTGCAATAATATTTCCAACCTACCCCACTCTCCTCTTCAGATGAGGCCAAGTCCACTACCTCAGCCTCGTTGCCTCCAACCTTCTCAGGAGCTGGTCTAGCTTAGCCTCCTTCTCTAGCGTAGTGGGCATACTTATGTGCACCCCATCTCCTTTCGTGACCCTTCCAAAAGACAAACTTGAAAACATTTTAAGCTCATCATTTCTGTGCAGTCACCCTAGTATTGCCCATGCCTGCCCAAAGATCACCTCCACTCTGTGAAATCCAAAGGCCATTGCTCATCATCAGGCCTTGCCTTATGAGCTTCTATAGTGTCCAGCCAGTTCCCAGTCACCCTTGCGAGAGCCATCTCTCTCAGGAGGCACCGATTCACTTCACCACTACTCTACTGAGAGCCTCTCTGTGCAAGCACTGCGCAGGGGCGCAACTGAGAAAACGAGAGGAACTTGGTGAGAGTCACACCGAAAACCAAGGCAGAACAGCGAAGTCACAGACCGAGTGTCTGCCAAGGCAAAGTGGAAGGTGTGGTGTGCGTTCCCAGGCAGCCCTTCCCCTTGGTTCTGAATGTGAATCAGCACTGAGTGGTGCCCAGTGAGCCTGCAGTTCAGCCTGTTCCCCAAAAGCCACAGCATTCCGCTCCCTCAACTGTTCCTCCTGAAACCTATGAGCCTTCAGGCTTCTAAATAGCACGTACACACCGCTATTTCAGGAATATCCCGCCACAGGACTCTGCTCCCGTGTCCAGGAGAGCCTCTGAGCCTTTCCCGTCAGCAAAAGTCTCTGCTCCATTTGCAGCTCCAGGTGGGGCTGGGGGAGGGGGGGGGTGTCACAAGCCTACCTGGCATGACCTCCCCCTCCCCTGGACCATCATGGCCACTCCCTGGGCTCAGGGACCACCACATACCTTGGACCCACCTGAGGAGCCCCAGACCATTTCAACTAGCCATCTCCTGGACAGCTATCTACAAAGGTCTGCCTGCAGAGGATTCCTGGGTGCAGACCCACACAAATAAGCTCCATACAGTGCAGCTCGAACCCTAGCATCCCATTTGTCCCCTCCCAGCTCCACTATCTCCCTCCATCAAGGCTGTGCCACCACTGTCCTCCCAGGATGGCCATTCTAAAATGCAAACTCAGCCCAGCTGGTGTGACTCAGTGGATTGAACATCGCACCATGGACTGAGCGGTCCTGGTTTGATTCCCAGTCAGGGCACATGCCCAGGTTTCGGGCTCAATCCCCAGTAGGGGGGGTGCAGGAGGCAGCTGATCCATGTTTCTATCTCACATCGATGTTTCTCTCTCTCTAAAAAATCAATAAAAACGTATTTTAAAAATAAATAAAAGTAAAGTGCAAACTCAACCTTGTCATTCTTATGCAGAAGCCTACAGCACTCCTGACACTTAGAGAAAGCCCAATCTGGCTCAGCTCTAGGCCAAGCCTGCCACCTCACCTCTGCACACTAACCCCTTAGCTGGCATGCACAAGCCTCAGCAGAATCACTAGAGCCAAGCAAGCCCCAATAGGCATGGCCTGTTGGTCGCTATCTTCTTTGGAGCCCTGTGTGAGCCTGGAAGGACAGGGCCCTCTCCTGGCAGGGGAGCCAAAGCCCCAACCAGTGCTCTGCATGGTCCCACTCAATAGAACAAAACATGGCCTGTGAGAATCTCTGCCTCCCTGGTCACTGGGGTCCCTGCCCCTTGTCCTTCTCTGAGGAGCCTGCAGAACTCCCAGCTGCCTGCCCTGCTGGACTCTCACTCACCAGCCTGGGGTTGACCTCAGTGGAGATGAGCTTCAGGAGGCAGCCGAGGAGGCGCTGCTTGTGGAATGCGGCAGGCGGGGAACCACTTGGGGTCTGGCCCTCAGGGCCCAGCACAGCCAGCCAGTCGTACTCCAGCTGCAGCTTGCTCGGCTTTCCCATCATGAGGTAGACTTCGGCCAGTGTCAGGCTCTCGGAGGTCTGCAGGTTCCAGCCCTCTTCTCGGAGCTGCTGGGCCAGGCGGCTGGCAGGGATGTCTTTCAGAGGCTTGGCAGAAGGCTGTCCCTGAGGTGGTGGGAGGTCCGAGGGGCTCGCCTTCTCCTGGGGTTCCTCTGCAGGAGCATCTGCCAAGTCTTTAGTGCAAACATCTGGCTGGAGCCCTGGGCTGGGCTGAGGCTCCAGGCCAGGTAGGCTGCGGATGGGGGATGGTGCCCTGGCCTGGGCAAGGTTGGCCACCTCTGCGCTGCTGGGAGTGCGAGTCTCTGGGGAGACACACGCTGAAGGACGAGAGTCTGCACAGTGGCACGGCTCAGGGATGATGAGGTCCTGGCAGGACTTCATGTAGCGGGGGAAGGGGTCCAGGAGAGAGAGATCATCCTCCAGCTCCGGGAGCTGGCCACAGGCACATGTCGTGGCCCCAGGCTCTTGGGCTGGGCCATCCCCGCCCTCTACAGGAGCTGCTACAGAGATCTTTTCAAGATGTACCCCAGCGTCCTGGAGCCCAGAGGGAAGCCTGTCGGGAGCACTTGGGCTGCTGAGGCTTGGGGCAGCCCCCTCGCCAAGGACACTTTCTGGGGAACTCTCTCCGGAGCTCTGAGAAGCATCTGTGGAGGGAGGAGGCCGCCCCCCACCCTTGCCTTCGGTGCCGCTCCTCGGGCACTTCACCTGGCCCCTGGCTGTACCCTGCCCACTCTGGATGCCCAGGATCTGAGCTGGAGGGAGCGTGTGGGCATCCTTGGAACTCTGTTTGCACCGGCCACCCTCCTGCCAATGCACTGTGCAGAAGGCCTTAGAGTGTACCACACGGGCCACTCCCGGAAGCGGGGTCAGCGTACAGTTCTCCCCTGGGAATAGGTGCAACACCCCTTTCTCCTGTGTCGGCTCCACAAACGAGTCCTGCAGCTGCCGCTCCGACAGCGTCTTTCGCTGAGTGCACAGTCAAGGAACCACCTGCAGCAGCACCCGCCCCCGGGCATTACAAGGCCTCAGGAAAGCATGACTCAGACATTTCCTCCTTTATAAACTTCACTCCCAACACACGCTGTCCTGGCTGGGGACTGGGCAGGGCTGGGAGCTGGCTAAGGAGGAGAAGAAATCTGGAGCCATCCTTAGTTATTTTGATCAACCTGCTCAGAGGAATGCTTGGGCCACACCCCACAGGCCAAATGGTGGTACTTACCACATGAAGGGCTGCTGTGACAGAATTCTAGCACTACAAGGTCAGAAAGGAGATCACACAAACAACCCACAGGCCAAGGGGCTACGGGTTTTAGTTCTGGTTCTAAGTCATCTTACGGCATAGCTGCTATGCCACATGGGAGCCCCAATGCAATCCCAGAGTGAGAGGGAAGACAGCCACCATCCTGAGGCAGATGCTGTGGAATTTGGTGGTGGTGAAGGGGTTTGCTTTAGTAGGAAAAAGATACAATTCGTACTTCATGGAGCTCCCATTTCTGCTTCAAGAATTCGATGAGGCTGGAGACCTTCCGATGGAGCTCCACAATCATCCTATTGAAAACAACAGATGGGAAAAGGAGGGTTGTTACCATGGAGATGAAACTTTCTGAACAGCCCCAGAGGCAGCTGGCAGCAAGACAATGCCATAAAAAGTAAAGGCTTCTAGGAAGGGCACCATGAAGGGGCCAGAGCCACGATATCTAAGCAGGGCCACTGACTCCATTTTTTAAAAATTACCTTTTAAATTGAGATAACTGGCAACTCTCATGAAACTCCAAGATAAAGAAGAGATCTGTGTACCCCATACAGTGTAAGATCTCACCTAGAATACCTTGGCACAACCCACTCCAACCTCTTCTACTAAGTCCCTTTTGGGTTCAACAAGTGGCTAGCCTGAATTAACCCCAAGAGAATAAAAATACATATGGAGGAAATGAAGCATGGACACACTACAACATGGATGAACCTCAAAACATGATGCTCAGTGAGAGAGATCAGAAATAAAGGACCATAGTATGAAATTCTACTTATGCATAATAACCAGAACAGCCAATCTACAAAGAAAATACATTTTTAGTTGCTGGGGGCAGGAACCAGGGGTGGCGAATGGGAAGCAATCACTTAGTGGGTATGAGGTTTCCTTTTGGTATGATAAAAATGTTTTGGAACTAAATAAAAGTGGTAGTTGTACAATACTGTGAAGGTACTCAAATGTCCTGAATCAGACACCTTAAAATGGCTAATGGTTCATTCTATGTTAGGTGATTTTTACATCAATCTAAAAAATAATGTATAATTGGAAAATGATCCATACGCACAGTGGTGCCCTGCCCATACGCCAGACGCAAACCTTTAGGGAAATAGTAAGAGAGGAACAGAAAGGGGTTTATGGGGGAACGATTCTACAGCCATCAACCTGATAATCACGACATCCTTCTGCACCCTGCTCATGCCTCCAAGAACAGTGCACTACCCTCACATCATACCCCGACATAATTTTGGAGCACTGGGTAAAATCTGCTCTCTCTGGAGTCCGCGACAGAATTGAAACACTGCCCTGTCCCCATCCCTCACAGCTGGCTTCCCGACAAACACCAAAGGCAGTTACCTGAGCCTGGGGTTCTGGGCAAGGCTCTGCACGCGGGCCCAGGCATGATTGTTCCTTGGCTGCAGCTCTACAGGGACTCTCAAGGGCAGGCGCACTGGCTTCTGGTCCTCCTCGTCACTCAAGCCTGCGACAAAAAGGGGGCCTTGAGAGCCTGGCAGATAGACTGCCATGCAGAAAGCAAAGTACTTGGCCAAACAACTCTGAGTCAGGAAGGAACCATGGGTAAACGGCCTGGGAGGGAAAGCAGAGTTGGTGGACAAGCCCACAAGGAGTTGTGTCTAGCGATGTGCCAATATGCCCACTAGGATACCCACAAAGCCAGAGCAACAATTGGGCCATGTGAGGCCACGAAACTCACTCCTGACACTGCTAACACTCCATTCTTAATGCTGTTGTGGCTTCTGAACTGACCATGATTTACTGAGTAGACACATTGCTTTGAACCCAAGAGTTACCCATGGAATTAGGAAGGCTCAGACATAGAGCTTAGCCTGTCCATTGCTAAATGGAGCAGAACCACACCTCCCAGTTCCACCCCAGCCCACCTTCTACGTACCATCTGGATCACAGAGCTTCTTCAGGGCTCGGCACATGGGCGCTTTGATACGTAGGTTTCTTCCTTTGTAACGTACTGTGGTGGCCCTGGAAAAAAGTTTTAAAGAAGTGCTGACATCTCTAAGTGAATACTAACTCACTACTATTGACCCCATTCTGGCCTCCAGATCTAGAGCCCCTGCTCAGCCCCATGACTCTGGATGCCCCAATACTTTCCCAATCACACCTCACACTGCAATAGGGGTGCCTACCATTCACAGGAAAAATCCTGCCTGGTGACTGGTGCAGCATCAGCTGCTATCCCACCCCTGGAAAGCCCTGACACCAGGCGATGCACCCTTCTCTCCTCCTCCTCAGGATCCCTTGAGAGTAGGTCTCAACCCACCTCTATGTGACCTACCCAGCTCTAGGTGAACTCATCTCCCCGTCAGCAACATCCCCCAGTCCCTCTGTAAACCACACTGTCTGGGACTGGGGATACAGGGCACTCAAGGCCAACATGCATTCGTACTCCTCTCAACTGACCTGCAGGCAGGCCCAGAGTCAGCAGGGCCTGCCTCAAGTCTGTCTGCCATACCTGTCAGTGACACTCTGTCTGAACACTGCTGTGGAAGTAGTTTACGTAATGTTAGAATTAAAGAAATACTATACACGAGTACAAAAGCCACAGAAATAGTGCCTTGTAACAAAAGCACTTAGAATGCTTTGGAAATACTCAATAAGGGTAGGTTGTTTTTCTAAAAAATGGCAGTTAAGTGTGGGCAACACAACTATGAAAGATGAAGAGTGATTTGGAAGCACTCTGCAATCCCACTACTGTGGGCCCCTATGCTCTTGTCCCCCTTGAAAATGGTTCATCGCGCCCTGGCCGGTTTGGCTCAGCGGTTAGAGCATCGGCCTGCGGTCCGGAGAGACCCGGGTTCAGTTCCCGCTAAGGGCACGTACACGTACTTCAGTTGCAGTTTGTCCCCGGCCCTGGTTGGTCGTGCGGGTAGCAGCCACTCAATGTGTCCCTTTCACGTCGATGTTTCTCTCTCTCTCTCTCCCTCCCACTCTATCTGTACAAAAAATGGAAAAATGTCCTCGGGTGAGGATAAAAAATAAAAAATTAAAAAAAAAGAAAATGGTTCATCGCAAAAGATGCATCTTGGCTATAGCTTTTTAAGATCGAAACAACCCAGAACTCTGAGAATGGGCCTCAGTCTAAGAAAAGGCCTTGGCCAGCCACCCTGTGGTTGGTAAACAAATGTAGGCTTATGTTTTAAAGAAGGTTCAAGGTCCATGCATATTGTTTTCATAACTCTGTGTTTAAACCAACTTTTTAAATTGGCCAACTCCCAGCTGTGACCCCAGCCAACCCCCATCCCCCCATTTTGTCAGGAGGAGCAACTCAGAGAGGATAAGAGTCCGCATCAACAACCACCACGCTCCACCAACACCAAATGCTTGAGTCTTAGCCACCTGAACTTGGGGGAGTTAAAGGGCCACAAGGAGGTGTGAATGTGAATGATGCTGGACGCACGGGTACAGAGGAGGGAGCAAGGAGGAGAGTTTTAAAAGAACAATAATTAAGCACCAAGTAGATTCTTAAACAATCTCCTCTAATAAAGAGCTCTGGGGACAAGTGGACTTTTCTGCCCATCAACACTGTTGGTTGCATCAATCCCCAAACAAAATTAAACAGTATCAGGCAAGACTTAAAAGAGCAGGTGGAGCTGTGTCATGTGGCACCTGTGTTTGTGATAATCACATTTTCCGTTAAACTGCTATTTTATGACTTCCTTTTTTTTTTTTTTAAGTGAAATTGAGCAGCTCCCTTTTTATGACTAGATAACCATTCTGAGAATAAAATCCCTTTCCTTTTCTCTCAAATGAAAATTTTATGAGCAGCCTGAGGTTGGAGCCTGTACAAGGTAAAGTCGTGTTCAAGTTCACACAGAAAAGATCACTCAGGCCCTGGCCGGTTTGGCTCAGCAGTTAGAGCGTCAGCCCACAGACCAATGAGTCGCGGGTTCAATTCCAGTTAAAGGCACGTACATACCTTGGTCGCGGTTCATCCCCGACCTTGGTCGGGTCGTGTGGGAGGCAACCAGTGATGTGTCTCTCTTACATTGATGTTTCTCTCTCTCTACCTCCCTCCCACTCTATCTGAAGATAAATAGAAAAAAGAATTCTCGGGTGAGGACTTAAGAAAAAAGCCCTGGCCAGTTTGGCTCAGCCGTTAGAGCATCGGTCCATGGACCAGAGTTGAGGGTTCGATTCTGGTCAAGGGCACGTATCTCGGTTGTGGTTCAATCCTCAGCCCTGGTTGGGGTTGTGTGGGAGGCAACGAATCAATGTGTCTCTCTCACATTAATATTTCTCTCTCTCTCTCTGTCTCTCTCCCTCTCACCCTCCCTCCTACCCCAGCTGAAAATCATTGGAAAATATCCTTGAGTAAGGATTTTAAAGAAAAAGAGAGCTCTCTCAGGGCCAGCCTTGGTCCTAGGACATGGTCTGTACTCCCCACCCTCCCATACCAGCCCCGCAGCTGAAAGACAGGCGAGACTACTGACAGGCCAGCTTGACCTCTGATGGAATGTAACAACACAGATGATTCTATCTGAACATTTGAGTGTTATTTTCACAAAACAAGCAACAGAGTAAGTCCTCTAAGTGCATAGGACCTGGCTTTCCTTTCTGAGAGGTTTATTTTCTTCTCTTCTCTACAAAGCTATTTGATAAATCCAATAAGCATGCTTCTGGGTCTGCGACCAGTAATAAGATTTAATTTTGGAGCTTTCCTCAATTCATTTAATCCTTTATCTAATTCTATAACTTTATAAAAGGAGATTCACAGTTAATTGAAAAAGGTCTGCATGAGAACCACAGACAGGAAGTTGGTTAAATACTCAATGTTTCCTGGTCTTAAATCAAGGCACCATACATCCCCCCACTCCTTTGCTGTTTCACCTTTACAAGCTTTTTGCTTTGTACCTAGAAACTGTTGTCTATTGGTGAAAGAAGGGACACAAATCAACAGAACAGAATTAAAAGTCCAAAAAAAGACCCACAGAGTACAGTCACTTGACCTCAGATGATGCAAAACCAGTGAATGGATAAAGGATGGTCCTTTCCACAGATGAGGCTGAGACAACTGGACACGCATAGACCAAAATAAATGAACCTAGGTATAAACCTCACATCATATACAAAAATTAATCCAAAGTAGATCATGGATTTAAACATCAAACAATAAATCTTTTAGAAGGAAACAAGAGAACATCTTTGTGACCTTATTAGGCAAAGGGTTCTTAGCTATAATACTTTAGTCCACGAAAGAAAAAGATGGCAAACTGGACTTTATCAAAAGTAAACATTCTGCCCTTTGAAAGACACTAGTAAAGAGAATAACGAGACAAGTCACAGACTGGGAAAAAATATTTACAAATCACCTATCTGACAAAAGACTTGTGTCTAGAGTATATAAAGATCATTTGAAACTCAAACATAAGAAAACAGGCACAAGATGTGAACAAACACTTCACCAAAGAAGACATACAGATGGTAAAGAAGCACAAGAAAGATGTTAAACATCATTAGTCATCGGGGAAATGCTAATCAAAACCACAATGAAATACTTCACACCCACTAGGATGGTTCAAAAGAATAAACTGAAATCATCAAGTATGGGGAGCAACTGGAACTCTCCCTGGAAGGTTCTGGCAGTTCCACACAGAGTTAGGCATATACTCACTCTCCTTCCCTGAAGAGGTGTCCAGGAAAAGAATGTTTAAAGTTGCTTATTCTCTATAAACAGCCCTGTGCCTCTGGGGGATGGCTAAACAGCCACACTGGTGACACTACTCTGCAGGAATAGGCATGAACAGATCCACACAGCTACATGGATGGATTTAAAATGTATATTACAGAGTGGAAAACGCCCACCTCAGAAGGCCACATACCATATTACCCTATATGATGATATTCTGGGAAAAGCAGAACTACAGGGGATAAAGAGCAGTTCAGTGGTTGCTGCAGCTGGGCATGGGAGAGGGGATGACTACAGTAGGGCAGCACAAGGGAAGCTGGCTGTGACGGAACTGTTCTGTATCTTGATTGTGGTGCTACACAACTCTATGCATTTGTAAAAACTCACAGATGTAAGTAAAATAAGACGGTCTGAAAGGCTACCTGCTGTACGATTCCATATCTATGACCTTCTTGGAAAAGGCAACTATAAAGACAGCATAAATTCAGGGGTTGCCAGACCTTAGAGAAGAGAGAGATAAGTAATCGGTGGAGCACAAAGGAATTCTAGGGCAGTGAAACTGCAGGATCCTGTAACAGTGGATACAGGACATTGTGTATTTGTAGACACCCACAGAATGTACAACATCAAGAGTGAACTCTAATTAAACTACGGACTTGTGAACCCTGAGAAAGAAGACACCTACTAAAAAGGGCTCCTGGTGGCTAACTGGGCTCAAATTTTAAGAAAACAGAGCTTAGCCCTGGCTGATGTGGCTCAGTGGTTAGAGTGTCATCCTGTGCACCAAAGGATCACGAGTTTGATCCCCAGTTGAGGTGCGTACATGAGGCAATTGACTGTTGTTTCTCCCACAGTGATGTTTCTCTATCCTTTCTCTCCCTTCCTCTCTCTCTAGAATCAATGAAAAACGTATCTTCAGGTGAGGATTAAAAAAGAAAACAGAGCCTAGCAGCCATTTTCACATAGGAGCCTCTCATGTAAACTGCATTTCAGGGAGAAGCCTGCATTGAACTACCTGCCTCTGCACTGAACTGCCTGCCTGCACTGTGTTTCTGCCATCTGAGTTGCCCTTAAAAAGGAGTTCCTGGAATCCTATTTCAACCAATAGGACTAAGGCTTTCCCCCATCCAATTGAAGCTGTGCAGCTCCAACCAACCAGAGCAGCTCTATTCTGACCAACTAGGACAGTGCCATTTGGACCAATCAAACTGCAAGGGGTTGGAGTCCTCATTTGAAAAATCAATCAGGGACCAGAGCAGGGTACTTCTGTCCATATAAACCAGGTCCCTTCTGGCTCTGGGAGCACACTTTCTCTTTCCCCTGAAGACTGAAGACTGCGTTTCCCTGGCTGAACTGATACATCAAAGATGTCTTGCTGGAGCACAGCAGCCCAGGCCAGAGCAGACCAGGGCAGTACAAAGCAGACTGGCAAGGAGCACAGCAAAGCTGCCTACTTGGAGAGGTGCCTGGCCCCAGGGCTGTTTCACAACTGAGCTGTTTTGCACTGAATCAAGTTTCCTTCTTTACCACATCCCAAACTGGGGATTCCTGTTGGCAATGAATGGCACCAACAACCATCAGTTGACAGACTTTAGCTAATAATAATGCAACAATACTGGTTTATCAACTCTAACAAATGTACCCTTTAATATCAGATGCTCGTAATGAAAACACGTGTAGAGAAAGAGAGTATTATGAAACCTCTATACTCGCTACTCATTTTTCCTTTAAACCTAAAATGGCTCTAAAAATGTAAAAAAAAAGAACCTGTAGGAACTGCACAGCAAAAAGTACATAACTTAGAATATATTAAATTTTTTTTTTTTAATCCTCACCCGAGGACATTTTTCCATTTTTTATTCAGGTAGAGCGGGAGGGAGAGAAAGGGAGAGAGAGAAACATTGATGTGAAAGGGACACATCGAGTGGCTGCCACCCGCACGACCCAACCAGGGCCGGGAACAAACTGCAGCCAAGGTACATGCCCTTAGCGGGAACCGAACCCTGGTCTCTGTGGACCACAGGCTGACGCTCTAACCGCTGAGCCAAACTGGCCAGGGCAGAATATATTAAATTTTAAAACAGATGTTGTACATCCCACCTTGCTCCTATTCAGAACTAGAGGAATGCTTTCATCCAGAATGAGGGACTCCACTATCCTGGGACTCTTGCCAAGACCACCCAGATCCCCAGATCCCTCCTTGGCCTGCAGAGGGGCCTCGCCTGACCCTCCCTGCTCCACTCCTCACCCCTGCCTGTCCTTGTCCACAGACATCCCCACCCCCCCCACACACACACCAGAAAGATGATTTCTATTCAAGGAACTTCATTAACTGCTCTGCCCCGTCTTGATCACCACTGCATATCCAGCACCCATTCTTGTGCCTGGCACATGTGGGTACTCAGGTCCTTCTAGAACTTATGAATGAACATGCCATACAGTAGGCTTTCTACCTCAGATCTTTCTATGGCTACAGATAGAAATCTTTCTTTTGGTTAACTGTCACCCAAGGATATTTTTTTATTGATTTTTAGATAGAGTGGAAGGGAGGGAGGGAAGGGGGGGAGGAGAGAAACATCACTGAGAGAGAGACACATAGACTGGTTACCTCCCACACGACCCGGGGCTGGGGATCAAACCTGCAACCCAGGTATATGTCCTTGACCAGGAACCGATGCTCTAACTGATGAGCCAAATGGACCAGGGACAGATAGAAATATTTTCAAAGCTGACACAGCACCCCTCTGAAAGATGACAATGTAACTGGTAGGGCACCTAAGCCTAGAGCAACCCGGTTAGCAGGTGAGACCCCTGAGAAAAGCTGGAGGCACCCATAACGAATTCCTCACAGCTGGCTCACTGCACACTCCATCCCAGAGATGGCACTGCATCCGCCACCATTGGCTGAACTCCCTGATGACATGAGCAAATGCCCTGTTGGCACTGCCTGAAAAGATTTCTGCTTCCTTAGCCACCACTTTTTCACTATGTACTGCAAAAGGGCCACACAAGCTACCATGACACTAGCCTCTCCAAAAAAAAAAAAAGCATCTATCTTTTTTTTAAAAATATATTTTTATTGATTTAGAGAGGAAGAAGAGACAGAAACATCAATGAGAGAGAAGCATCGATCAGCTGACTTCTGCACGCCCCCCTACTAGGGACTGAGCCCACAACCAGGCTGACCAGGAATTGAACCGATGACCTCTTGGTGCATGGGTCAATGCTCAACCAGTGAGCCACACCAACCGGGCTAATTGTCTTCACTTCTACTTGTAAATTCAGGTGAAGGGTATGCAGGTGGCTGCTGTGCTATTCTATCAACTTCTCTGATATTTAAACTTTTTCATGATAAAATTTTCTGAAAGATTTAAAAACGCAGCTGGCAGCATCTAACGTCAATATGCTAGGACTGCCCAGGACTGTCAGAGGGCCCCCTTGGGCCTCAGACTGCGCAAGGCCTGGGGCTTGACCCGACATACCAGGCTGGAGTGGAGACGCCTCCTGAGCCACAGGCTGGTGAGGATCCTGACAGGCAGCCGGAGGACCGCTGTGCTGACGAATCACACATGAAGGACAAATGACATCCAGATTTTGCTGTGTCTGAAGTGGGGGTGGCATCAGAGCTCATGGCCAAGGGGTAAGCAGGAGCTTGTCACCCAGAGGAGGGCGGCAGCAGTCAGAAGGAAAGCCCTGTCATTCAGCAGCACTCCTGAGCCCTCAACATTGGAGACTGTCACGAGGCCTAGAGGAAGAAGCAGAGGGTCCCAGGCCATCTGCTGGATACTCCTTCAATCCAGGGCCTCTCCGGGCTCTGCCAGAGCCAGCTGGTCTTGGACCCCCGTGGTCTCCAAGCTCCACTGAGGGACAGGTTCCCCTCACATTACAACCCTCCAAAGACAAAACCCTCTAGGGAGGGTTTTGCCACCAGGCAGCCATGTGTCCACTCACGACAGGGCCCAACCAGGACTTAAACCATGTGTTTCGATTTTGTTGCCAGAAATATAGATAAAAGTATCTTTATAAATACATCTCCATAGAGAAAATTTAATCATAGCCGTTTAAAACTAATAAAAAGAATCTCTCTCCAATATGAAAATTTTCTTTTCTGACCAGATAAAAGTACTATACATTGTTAAATGTTTAAATTAAAAAATATGTATGTATGAGGTACAAGTGAACCAAGAGAACTCTGGTTATGAGGTGGGGGTTACGTGTCCAAATGTTCTGCCAGGGCCACGCACTCACAGATGTACCTGGTAGGCCTCGCTTCTGAAAACAACTCTGCCTGAAGCTGGAGTAGCTCTTCACTCTTTGAACCCCTTTGCTAGCATGAGCACTGTAATGATGTGTATACTCACAAGAATGGCTTGCCCCGATCTAATTATTTTCTAGAAGTGGGACTGCTCGTCCAGAGGATTTACATACTTATGAGCAGGACATATTACAAACTCACAGTCCGTTCTAGCTGTTTGCAAATACAATCAGCAACAATGGGGAGATCTCTCTACACAGTCGTGAAACATGATACCATTTTAATTGCCTTTCTTCTTACTTTGAGCCAAGTGTACTGAGAGTGGTGCAGGGAGGGTTCTGGGAAGGCTGGTGGTATGACATTTATTCTGTTTCTTGACCTGGGTGGGACCACTTTGTGAAAATTCAGGAGCTGTACACTTAGGGTCTGTAGGTTCATCATACTTCAATTTAACATTCAAAGAAACTGCATTGTGATTCTGATTCCAACTGCACGTATTTGTAGATTTAGGGAGAGCAGACATCTTTATAGAGCCATGTCTCTCCATGCCATCAACCTGGGTAATCACAGTTGGCATAACCTTGATCTGGCTGAGGCTGTGCTTGTCAGGTGTCTCCACTCTATGCTCCTCCCCCACTTCCGATACTGTCCTCTTTAGAAAGAACTCATGGCAAACAGCCCACAGTTAAGGGAAGGGAGCTATGCTCCCCTATTTGAGGGAGTAGTATCTACATAAGTTATGTGGAATTCTGCATAGGAGATTTGCATCTTGTCCCCTATTTATTTATTTATTCAATCATTGATTCTATCAGTATGGACTCATGGAAATCTGTATTTTATGTAAGCTGTAACCCAATACTATATTACCAAGTGAGGAGTCAAAGCACATACATGATGCAGACACTCCTGAAGGGTTCAGAACCACCCTTCCCATCATCTCACCACAGGCTTCACTGAGGCAACTCCTTGCTGGGACTGAGAAGTCTCAGCTCAGCTCCTGGGTTTAGTGGTACCTTTAGACTTTCAGCCTAAAGCTTTGGTGCTCTCCAATCTCCTGCAGGCCCTAAAACCGACCCTCTGGCCATTTTCAAGCTTATCAAAACATGCCTTCCTCACACCCCCCGATCAGGAGGTGTCTCACTCTCCTGTAGGACACTCTTCTCTGTGCTCTCGCAAAAAAAAAAAAAAAAACAACTAAGACAAAGCCAAGCAACTCACTACTTTTCCATTAAACGAGTCCCAAAAGACCAAGTAAAGAGCCAGGAACACCCGCTCACCCAACAAATCTGGGGCAACTGAAATAAAAGATTAAGCGAGAGTTGACCCCAAAATCACATCATAGGGGAAGTGTGCTGCCCCAGGGGACACTGCTCTCACCTGCTGGTGAGACAGTAACATCAGAAACCATCACAGCCAATGATCTTTCCCCTACGTAACAAGGTTTCTCAGGTGCATACAACACCACTCAAATAGCCCAGATCTAGGAGCAAACAGCTTCCATCTAATAAATGCAGGGCAGGTGTAAGGGTGGGAAGGAAGATGGGATGTTAAAGCTACAACAGGCAAATGGGGTGTGGGGGTGACAAATGACCCACAAGGCCATGGCTGGTGGCCTCTACCTACATGCCTGACCATACTCTACACACCCCCAGGAGGCTCCCTTTGTCAATGCCACCAGCAGTTAGACTATCCACACTCCTGGCAGTTGGAGTGAGTCACTGTTCTTTCACACGGTGGTGATATGTACATCCGAGTTACTATCAAGACTGGCTGCAAAAGGGTGGCAGTTTATAGAAATAAATCCTTGAGAATACAACGCATGCATCTGTAAGAGCAGATGCTGGGCTGGAGCCAGAGCAGAAGCACACACAGCTAGCCCCACCCAGAAGGAGCTCACACCTGAGAAACAGGGGCTCACAGGCCATCTAATCTCAGGCTGGGGGAGATAAGAACCAGAGATACAGGAAGGCAATGTCCTGCGGATGTGACAGAGGCCAGTGAAGACTATTCCAGGAGATAGCTTGACCTACGAGACAGTTGAACTTTGACCAACAGTGGTCTTGGGTGGTGGGGGAGTTCACCTAAGACAAGGAACAGAGCAGTCTGGGTGAACAGTGCAGAAGCTCTGGTGGGGTGAATAGGAAGGAAGGGTGAATATTTCCAGTTATGTATTTCAGAGAATAATGCAAATGCCAAACAAGAGTAGGTGGTGTCTCACAATACAATTTTGTACTTACCCAACCTGAATGAGCTCATTCAACTTTGTGGCATTCTTATCATCCATACCTTTAAAAAGAAAAAGAAACAGACATGACCTTGAAGCAGTTAGGAGCAAAACTGGTCAAGATTCCCATATAACTGTCTTCCTTGTAGAATCCAAATGCTTTACAGAATATCTAAGGTCTTCCAAATAAAACCCCTACGTTAGCTGCAGCCCCTCCCTCAAAGTCAAAACAAGGTGCGTCCTGTGCTGAGGGTGCTGTCCACTACCTGCATATCCTCTCCACCCACCCAGACTTTCTCAGGAACACTTTCTGCCTCAGCAAGAGGATCGCTCTTCCAAAAACATCTCTCAGACCTCAGGCTATGCTGAACCTCTACTTGTCCCAACTGCCTAGTTCAGAGACTCTTTCCTCAGGATAATCACTGTGCCCTATGCACACTTCTCCTGCTGGGATCTTGTGTTACTTGCGAACCTGCCTTAGTCAGCTTTGACCCCTAGGTTCCCAGAGTCTACTGGATGACCAGCCCAGACACTGCACATTTCCTCTGCCCTCCTGGTACTTAGCCCCGTCCTCAGGACATGTGAGAAAGCAAGTCCAGTAACCGGGTAATGGGAAAATCTAGGTGATGGATGTTTGGGTGCTCACTGTAAAAGTCTTTGGACTCTTCCATGTTATTTTTTTTTGAGGAAAAAACAACAAGCCACAAACACATAGCCAGAATAAAAACCAAAGACAAAACCTTAAAAGCAGCTAGAGGTGCCCAGCCACTGTGACTCAGTGGTTGACCATCGACCCATGCACCAAGAGGTCACCAGTTCAATTCCTGGTCAGAGCACATGCCCAGGTTGTAGGCCAGACCCCTAGTGGGGGGCATACAGGAGGCGGCCGATCAATGTTCCCTCTCATCAATGTTTCTATCTCTCTCTCCCTCTCCCTTCCTCTCTAAAATCAATAAAAATAAATAAATAAAATAAACAAACAGAAAGCAGCTAGAGGGAAAAAAACATATCCCCCCTAAAGGAACAAGGACAGATGTGACCTCTCATCAGAAACAGTACAGGTCACAGACAGTGGAACATCTTTAAAGTGACAACAGAAAAACAGAAAAAAACAAAACAAAAAACCTGTCAATCAGAATTCTATACCCAGCAAAAGTATATTAAGAATAAAGGCTAAATAAAGACTTTTCAGATAAATAACTACAAGAATTCATGGCCAACACAACTACACAAGAAAGACTACAGGAAGTTTGCAGGTTGAAGGGAAGTAGTACTAAATGGAAATGGATCTTCAGGAAAGAAGGCACGGCCCTGGAGAGGGGGAACTTAAAGACTTGATCATTAAATAAGACGTCACATGCAGACCTACCTTCAGATGGGCATAAATCAAATAAGCACACATGAGTATAGGGCAGTTGTGATGCTGCATGAAGGGAGGGTCTGGAGTGCTGAGAGTGTGTGACATGGTGGTTTAGTCTGTTGTGGAGGTTTGTGAACATTCAAACTGAGATCAAAGGGTAGGCAGGAGTTCATAGGCTAAGAGGAGGAAAAGGCCCATCATCCTGCATCTGGCAGGTGGAAAAAACAGACAAAAGGCCAAGTAAGTGACACTACCCCAACTTCAGGGTTTGAGTCACCAAATGGGGCACCATCCAAGAAACTGCACTTCATCAAAGGAAAGCAGTCTGAACACACAAGTGAGTACTACAGGAATCTGTGATGTTCCCCATTCACCCCATCCCAATACTGGTGCTGTGACAGATGGAATAAGCATAGGGTGTAAAAATCAGGCCTAGGGGCAGCACAGGACATTGTTACTTAATAGTTAAGGAGGCTTGAAATCATTCTTTTTTCATTAAAATGGAATGTCCTCAGTCCTTCTTTCAGACACGAACAACACCATCTCATATAGCTATGATGATGACTGGCACAAGGTAATGTATGTCAAAGTCCCTGGAATATAGCAGGGAATTCAAAGTCTATCATTTCAGGATTTACATATACCTGAATATCTCAGTTAGAAAAAGGCATTAATAAAAAGCATGCTCTGACTTCCTGAGCCCTAAGACACTTTTTGAACAGTCCAGAAAGAGTTATACTGAGCAGATGTGCCATGTATAGGGCACTCTGCAGAAGGCTGCATGTGGAAGCATGTGCTTCTCCAAAGATTCACGAAATGACATAACAGTGTCCCAGCACATGAATCAGTGGGTAGAGGCTCAGAGGAAGATGCCCTACCAGGGTGTGTGTGTGTGTGTGTGTGTGTGTATGTGTGTAAACATGTGCAAGTGTGATGTGCAGCTGCGCTGAGAAGGATGACCAGGCATTACCACCAGGACAGGAGCAGCCAAGCTAGAGGGGCACCCAGCAGGGAGACAAGCTTAAGTCCAAATGCAGAGCCCCTTGGGTCAGGGAGCCAGCTGATACTCCATGAGCGACAGGAAGCAATCCAAGGTCATGGAGCCAACAAGAAGATAAGGCCAAAGATTCAATGTAAAATCAGAGACTGGATGAGAGACTCTGGCTGAACGGCCTGGATATGACAGGGATGGAAGAGGGGCCATGGCATCATTGCCAAAAAGGTGGTACCCAACACACTGCCATGACCAGAAACATTTTAGGTCTAGGACAGAGAGAAGGACACAGAAGAGAAAGTAAAGACTCAAAGGACATGGGGTCCTAGAGTCCCTCTCAATAGACCATTTAAAGCAGGGGCTAGGAGGGGCTTACAAAAAAGTCCTCAGACTATGGATGGAGAGGACAGGGTGGGGAATCAGGATGCTTGTCCCATTCAGGGCCTCTTAGAGCCCCTTACCCATTCTTGCCTGTTTAAGGATAGGGGAGGTCATCCAACACAGGCAAGATGTGCAGAGCAATCTGTGAATGCCCATCATCCCTGCCCTTCTGCTGCTTATACACACTCCCAGCCACCTGCCCACTCAGCTGTAACATGTTAGGTGACTGGTAAGATAATGGCTTATGGTCATCTCATATGATCTCATTTAACTTTCAAATGGGCTCTGTGGATGTGTGACAGGCAGACAAGGGGCATCTGCAGAGGCAAGGGTGTGCCCTCTTGTCTGTGGTCATATTGGGAAGCAAGATAGGGATGCAAGGCGCTGGGCACAAATACCCTGGGAAGGCCAGAGCACTCTCTACATCTAAAGGAAATCCAGTCACAGGAGAGGATCCGAACAATGCAAAGCAAAAGGTTCTAACCCTTCAATTTACCAGTGTCATCAAAGACCAAAAAGTGGGAGCTGTTCTAGGTCAAAAGACTTAAGGGACACCATAGCTACGAGCAGGGCAATGTGCTCAAAAGGTGACCAGCTGGCATGCTGGGATGTGCTGGGAAATCTGAACATGGGCAGGATATTAGGTCAAGACTGTAGTGCCTGTCTGATAAATGTGAAATGTGCTGGGGGTAATAATAGGGTTGTGGGCGTGTAGGAGAATGTCCTTGTTCTCAGGTGACAGAGGGTGAGGGATTTAGGAGTAGGCTAGGATGTCTGCAACTTACAGTCAAATGGCTGAGCAGGAAAAAAAGCACGTATGTAAGGGGGGAGGAGGAGAGGAAATAGTGCACACATGACACAGGTTACAGACTGGGAAATTTAAGTATGTTGCATTATTACACTCTTCTTTGTTGTTTCTGTATATTAAAAAGTTTAAGACAAAAGTTGGAGGGAAAGCGGAAGTGCCACTGGGATCAAAGCCCCATAGTGCCAGGAGAGCAGGATCTGCCAGGAGGAGCCGTGAGTGCCTTGTGGCCGTTTGTACTCACAGCCCCCGATCTTCTTGCGTAGCTCGCCGTAGCAGATCAGACCATACAGCTCCTGGGAGGACTTCTTCAGCCCTCGAGAGAACACTGAAAGACAGAAAATGATAAGGCTTTAGAAGGGGAAAACAACTGTTCTGGGATTGTGCACAAGAGCAGTGCTGGGGGAACACTCAACACTGCTGATTTCTCGGTTTTGCTTACTGCACCTTGGAACCGCAGAAGGTCAACATCAGGGGAGACTGGGCAATGAGTATACAGGAACATTGTGCTGTTTTTGTAATTTTCAAAATAAAAAGTTAAAACCAGAAAAAAAGGAGAGGGGGGTGTAGAAAATTAGCTCTAATAGAAAGATCAATGTCCCCTGGAAGAAGAAAATGGACATTCAGCACAGTTGGCTCCCAAGGAGCTGGAGGAGCTGGGATGTGACCAACACCGTATTTGCATCCACTTCTCTCCACACATGTAGAATCTGCCTGAGCTGTCTAAGGTGGGCAGCCCTGGAACCATGGAAGCTGACCTGCTGTGTCTCCTCTGACCACTGATCTACACGACCTGGGCCTGAGGCCAGACCACAGAGGAACCATGGCTCAAATGCTCGAGACTGCTAATACCCACTCTCCCTTGTTCCCTAGTAACAGGCCTAGATATATTCAGGAAGCCACAGATATAGGTAAGGCAGCACATGTCCCAGCCTGTCCTGCAGCCAGACATGGCCACACCATTAAGTCCTGGCCTTTGGAGTGAGCAGAAGTGTTGAAGACTTCTGAAAGTCTCCTTAGAAGATCTGAACAGAATTATGCTAATTTTTCCTTCAGAACTGCTACCTGGGGCCATCTTGGTCACAACAAAGCACTAAGGATGGCATAGCAGAAAAATGGGAGGACCTGGGCCTTGATGCTTGCTCTGGACCACCTAATGCAGGTATCTCTGAGATGAGAAAAGAAATTTTTACATGCTTAAGACACTGTTATTTTCAGTTTTTGTATTCCCAATCTTCTCAAACACCAGTGACCGCCTTTCTCATTGGAAGAGAGCTTTTTCAGAAGAGCCAAAGTGGGTGAAGGAACTGCTCTCACAGACTGACTTTCAGCATATCATCAAGGAATATGATATGGAACAAAAAAAGAAACGTGTAAAAGCCAACATGGAAAAAGCCAAACAGCCAAAACATTTCTGCGTGCCACCCAGAAAAGTAAGGAGGGTGTCTGGGAAGACAACAGATAGCAGCCAACAGCCCTGGACTCAGTAGGATCCGGACTAGTGTTGGTATTTCAAATAAGCTAGTGATGTGAGAAACAATCACAGCTATGGCTGAACACAGCAGCACACACACTGACATTGTGCTGACAACCTGAGGAAGAACAAAATGTTGCTGACTTATAGTATGCCAAAGCCAGCAGAGAATCTTGTTAATGGTCACATGGACACTAAAAACAAAGCAATAAAACAGTATTAACAAAGGATCTGCTAAGTCAGACCTAGGGACTGTCTCACAAATGTGAACACTGACAGCCCACTTCCATGGTCTCTAGAAAGTGGAGATCTCACATAAACAGATATGCTGTTAAAAGGTCTTCAACACAATGTTGTTTGTCATATTTTCCCCATAGAGACAACAGGCTGGATAGGAGGCCCCTGCAACTATAGGATCTGGAGTTGGGTCAGTGAGCCCTCCTCCAAGGCAGTCCCCTGGTCACATATAGTAAAAGCTAAGACATGTGTCTTTGGCAAGGACTGCAAAGAAGACACCCCGTGAGATGGCCAGTGGAAGGCTTTGAAGCCAGAAAAATACCTTAAAATGACTAGTGATGAACAAGAGCATTACTGGCCAGAGAGAACCTTGATGGAGCCATAAACTAGCTCAGCAGAAAAAAGGCACTTCACATGGGGTCTTGCCATGAAGATGGAACTTGCCATGAGCGGAATGCACATGACTGTCAGGTGCTCCTTCCTGCCTTTACCAAGGACAAAACCAGATGGGAAATACAGCAAGCAGCAGATACCCAAGCCAGCAGGCTGGACATTCACCTTCCCAGAAGACAGTAAGATAGAGCTCATGATGAGCCACTCACGATAACACAGATTTTCAGAAAGTAACTAAAGAATATATGTAACAAAAAAAAGAATGTAGAAGATAACATAGCCCTGGCCAGTTTGGCTCAGCGGTGAGAGCATCAGCCTGAGGACCAGAGAGTCACAGGTTCGATTCCAGTCAAGGGCATGTACCTCGGTTGCGGTTTGGTCCCCAGCCTTGGTCAGAGTTGTGCGGGAGGCAAGCAATCGATGTGTCTCGCTTACATCGATGTTTCCCCCTCCCCCTCCACTCTATCTGAAGATAAAAGGAAAAATATCCTCAGATGAGGATTAAAAAAAAAAGATCACACAGTAAGAGCCAAAAAGCTAAAACTCATCCCCACATGCCACACATACTTATCTCAATTGTGTGAAGTTGGTTGAAGAACTTCTGAAGGAACAAAGCTGCACGTGAAAAAGATGTCCACATCTGTGTTATTTAAAAACACTAGAAGAGGCCTGGGGAGTAGCTCAGTTGGTTAAAGCATATTCCTGACATGCCAAGGTTGTGGGTTCAATCTCCAGTCAGGGCACATACAAGAATCAACCAATGAATGCATAAATGAATGGAACAACAAATCAATTTCTCACTCTCTAAAATTAACACATTTAAAAAAAGATAAAAGAGGGATTCACTCAAAAAAAAAACAAAAAACAATATAAAAACACTAGAAGTGGATTACAAGTCCAAGGAAAAATAAAATTTATTCATAACTCAAAGAAATAATATTTAATGAAACAGATGGGTAAATTCTACAGCAACAAGAGGTGGTCTGAAAATACTGCATTTACAGAAGATAATGACAAGGAGATGCTGGCTGACTTGGAGCTCAGCTTCTCAGCTTATTGTCTGGGTGGCTTGGGCCAGGACCTCCAATGCTAAGCCAGGTTTTCTCATCTGCAGTGAAGGTGATAGCACTTCCAGGGAGGAGGATGTAATGTGCTCAATGATGGGAACAGAGCAGGCCCCAGTGAGGTGGCAGTGAAGACAGAAAAAAATTCATGGAGAATTTTTGGGAGCACTGACATGGGAGCTCAGTCTTGGAAGGTAAATAGGGTCAGGGAGGCCAACGGGTAGGGGCGGCAGGAGTCAAGCACAACAGGAAGTGCAGTTAGCAGGAGGGTGGCCATCCCAACCTGGGAGACAAGGCAGGTGAGGGTGAGGGTGAGGGTGTGGGAGGGGGCTCAGGCCAGGGAAAAGGCAGACATGTGTCTTGTGTGGATAAGACAATGTGGAGGGTAGACTGGGAAGGGCAAGACCAGACGAAGGAAGAACAGCAATGATCTAGAATAGGACCAAGAGAGACTGGGTGGTGAGGACAGGTCTGAAAAGCTCTGAGGTAGACCCAGCAAGACCACAACCGGTGAGGGAGAGATGTCCATAAAGATTCAAAGGGAAATATATTCAGGAGCAATGTCAGTTAACTACTGGACTGCTTGGAGCTTGGGTCCCCAGTCACATTTCTCTAGGGCAAGGTCAGCAAACAATGGCTCACAGGCCATAGCCTGCCCAGGGCCTTTTTCTGTAAAGTTTTGCTGAAACACAGTAACATGTGTTCATTTACATTGTATCTATAATGAGCTAAGACAGGAGAGTGAAGTCATTGTAATAAAGACTATAAATCCCCAAAGCCAAGAATATTTATCATCTGACCCTTCACAAATAAGAGAGAGCTTGATTAACGTTCTCTGGGCCTTTCTAAAGCTGGAGGAGGAAGCCCTGATCCTGGCATCCTGATGGGTCAGTCCTGGTGATGCTGATTCGAGTTGGCCGACACACACTGACCAGGCCAGAACACTGGGAAGTGAGGCAGAGAAAAACAAGAGGGAAAGAGTGCTGCCACGAAGGACTCGAAGCACAGGTTCAAAGGGGGAGTGACCTGACCACGGCTATCACGGTTATTCTGGATCAGAAGTGATATTGTTTGGAGAGAAGCGTCAGAAGTGCAGTCAGTAGAAGCAAATGTCTGGAATGACTGACCTATGACCATGATTGTAGAAATGAAGAGTAAGATTAAAGAAGGTGAAACTGAAGACTGAGAGGGAGGAATGACATAGAGACCCAATTCTCCTGACATGTGGAGACAGGAGCAATGTCTCCCCTAAGGACAGAAGTGTGAATCAAAGAGTGCTCTGAGCTGGAAGTTAGAACCGCACCTGGCAATGACCCAGGCATGAATTAAAGACGGAACTACGCCAATCTCGATTCAAATACAGGGATGGCAAGAGCCTTGGGAAAGCTAGCCCTCCATCCCTGGGTAGTATGTGATAGGCCTTGCCCAACCCTAACCCCAGTGAGCTCCCACTAGGGAGAGAACTGACCAATTCTGGTTTCTCCTCATCAACTGTGGTGCCCTCCCTCCCAGTGGGGGACACAGGCCCACAGAGAGCCAAGGTCTCAGACACCACAGGCACTCAGAGCTATCAGAAACCGGCACAACTTCCCTGTGATTCAGCCTGACCAATGGTTACAAGACATGTATCACTACTTCTGCGAGGCAAGAATATCCTAGGCCACATGGATGGGCAAGAATGACACCAGGGAATATGTCCTGTGATTTTTTAAAAACTCTGCTCCTGACCAGAGCCCAACCCTGCCTCCCGGGCTCCCCAGAAACTGAGCCTTGCATGCTTACCATTGTCGAAGTCGATGTACTTGGTGATCTTGTGCCACGTGCGGTAATAGAAGTGCCTCACTTGCTCCTTGTTCTTCACCATGCTGGCAGGCTTGCCCTTCTTCTTATACTTGAGAGCTATGTTGTTCTGGATTGCTTCAAAGTCTTTCCCATGCTGGAAAATAAGTCCATGGTAAAAGCACAGACGTTAAAACAAGACAGCCTTCTGAACAATGCAGACACTCCCAGAGAAAGGGGACTGCTGTGGGATCAAGCAAGTGTCCCTCACAGCTCTTATTTGTGCAACTTCAACCTCGATTCCCTTGGACTCAGATTTTCATCAGAATAATGGCTAGAGCAGCAATGGAAACAGGGATAGAACTCTCACAGCAATGGATATCAAAGAGGCAAGGGCCCTGGAACAGGAGAAACACAGAGCTTATCACAAATGGCTTAATCTCTGGAATTCTGTACAAATGCTGGAATGAGACAGCTCCATGAAGCAATCACCAGAAAAGAACACATGATGGGGAACTCAGAAGGTTGTGTACCTGGAATCTTACAATACAACAATACATGGACCATTCAGAAACACCCTCGTTGCTTTCATCATATAAAATATATTCTATGTTCGAACAGGGAGAGCAAATTTGAACATTTAACAAGGGAACCACACAGACTATGCTCAGGATACATCTGTGGGCCACCCCTTCCTTCAACACCTCCATGCAAAAGCCATGAATACATCTTAGATTTTCAGAACAGAATTTATGTTCCAGAGAACAGTCACCATCTTTAGTGTTTCACATACTTCCATGAGAACCTATTATTAATACTCTCATCAGAACCAAGCAAGTAAGAAGTACTGGGAAAGCCCTAGAGGTAATGGCACCCCAGAATCAACAAACACCCTTAGCTTCTTTTTTTTTTTTAGAGACAGAAAGGGAGAGGGAGAGGGAGAGAAACATCAATGAGAGAGAACATCGAATGGCCACCTCCTGCATGCCCCCCACTGGGGATCAGGCCCACAACCTGGGCATATGACCTGACCAGTAATCGAACCGGTGAACTCTTAGTGCATAGGTAGACGCTCAACCAGTGAGCCACACCGGCTGGGCTATTTCTACATTTATTAATTGAAAACCCAGCGCAAGGAAAAGGGCTTCCTTCACCATTTATGTATTTACTCAGTTAGTTATATTTGTATTGACTGAGGTCATAATCCGTTCTTATCATTGTTATTTTTTTCCTTTTATTTTTCATTTACAGTTGATGTTCATTATCATTATTGATTTTGTTGCTTAAATTATTCTAGATTTGGTCATTGGTAACCTCTTTAGGTTGGCTTCTGTGTACTTTCACGACCTCACTTTCTGGTACCACAAGATATTCCAGACACACCTGGTAATTTCCTTGCCCCAGATCTGGTAGCATCCATTTCTCCAGGGAGCCAGAGCTCCCTTTGGAAAGTGGGATTTAGAAGCTAAAGGTAGCCCTGCCAAGTGTGGCTGAGTGGTTGAGCATCGACCCATGCACCAAGAGGTCGCCAGTTTGATTTCCGGTCAGGACACGTGCCCAGGCTGTGGGCCTGATCCCCAGTGGGGGGATATGCAGGAGGCAGCCAATTGATGTTCTCTCTCACTGATGTTTCTATCTCTTTATATAAAATCAATAAAGGAAAAAAAAGATCTCCACCTTTCCAAGTGAACAAATTTGTTTTAAAAAAATAAATAAATGTAGAAAATAATGGAGCCAGAAGATCATCACTGGGCAAACATCATAGTAATAGTTGTTTCAGGGAAGAAACTGCAATGGTGGCTAAAACTAGTGGGACAAAGAACAATAAAAAACAGGATGTTTACACAGCCTCAAAGTAAAAAATGACTTGGTGGTGGAGAACCTGGGAGATGCATCCAGAGAGCGGTGATCGCATTCACAACACCAGGACTGAGGCAGATCGCACCCTGCACTCTGGATAGGATGCTCCAAGGACAGCACAGCACCCCTGTGCTGCTTCTGACAGAAATGCAAAAGGAAAACTGAATCATGAGGGAGCCTCAGTAAGCCGACACTGTGGGGTGTTCCACAAACTAACAGTCTAGGAGTCTTGCAAAGTGTCATGGTTATGAGAGAAGGGGAAAAGGGAAAGACAGAGGACCTGTCCCAGAACCTAGCAGTCATGACAACTAAATGCAATGTGAGCTCCTGATCCAAAAAGGACATCTGGGGGAATACTAGCTCAATCTGAGTAAGGCCATCAGGTCAGGAAAGGTATTGTACTCATATTGAATCTCCTCATCTGTAGGTCATACTGCAATTATGTGAACATTAAGAAAGCAGGGTGATGGGCATATGAAATTCTTTGTACTTTTTTTTTTTTTTTTAATCCTCACCCGAGGACATTTTTCCATTTTTTGTTCAGGTAGAGTGGGAGGGAGAGAGAGGAACAGAGAGAGAGAGAGAAACATCGATGTGAAAGGGACACATCGAGTGGCTGCCACCCGCACAACCGACCAGGGCCGGGGACAAACTGCAACCGAGGCACGCGCCCTTAGGGGGAACCGAACCCGGGTCTCTCAGGACCGTAGGCCGACGCTCTAACCGCTGAGCCAAACCGGCCAGGGCTCTTTGTACTTTTTTTTTTGCAACTTTTTCCAAGTCTGAAATTGTTTCAAAATGAAAAGTTAAAAAATAAAAAAACCTAGAAGAATTAAAGCTTGTTCATTCTTAAAAAAACAAAAACAAAAATGCAATAGCAGGTAAAATGTTAAAAGACAAAACTGTGTCTGAAATGCCTTTCTCTAGGGCCCAGGTCAGGTTCTGCTTCCCCCATAAAATTTTCCTCAGCTCCTGATCAGAATTGTGACTGAAACAATGCAACAGCCTCTCAATCTCATGATTTCATTTTGCAGCTAGAGTAATAAACCCAGAAAGGTAGACTGACCTACCAAGGGTAGGGACTAGAATCTGGGTTTTGTGATTCCTAATCCCACGTTCTAAAACTATGCCGCCTTTTGAATTCTTGCAGCATTTGTTAGTGTTTGCTTTTTGATTGTCCAACTTTTTATGTATCTGTTACATTTACCGAATTAGACTGTCAGCCCCTTAAAGGAGGACTTCTTTGCATTTCCAGCATGACAACAGTGTTCTATGTTTAGACGAGGCTTGCAGCAATCATCAATCCAATGAACAAGCACAGGATGCTGGCCTCATGACCAACAGTAAGGTAGGAATCAAGAACTGTCCAGCAGAAAGAAAGACAGACAGACATAAGAAGGGAAAATAAAAAAACTGACAATAGGATCTGTGAAAAAATGTCGTTGAAATCAAGTAAGAGGATGTCAAGGATGATGATGTGGGTCTAGGCATTCGCCTTGATGTGTACCCTTTCTGTCATGGGGGCCATGACCTATAACCCTGGACACAGGGAGGAGTTTGGGATGGGCGCAGCCAATCTGGAGCGAGGGTGGGTCTCTTGGCTCTGGGGAGTGTCACCCCAATGCAAGAGGACAACAGAGGACAGATGATAGCACAGGCTTGAGCCAGCCCCTCCCTGTCCCACTCAGTCATGAGAGCCACTCAATCCCCTTGTCTCTTTCTGCTGCTTTGAGCTAGGTCTCTGTCACCTGAAGCATAGCTAAGTCAGACATGTGTACATCAAAAAGGTAGTGACAACCTGGACAAACACTGCAGAGGCAACACTCACAGAGCAGAGGCTTTTACCCCCATACCCCATAGTTTAAGATATTCATGGTCATATATGCCCCAGCTAATCAGCCATATATCAATCCCAATTTAGAGTCCCACCAAGTTTTGGTCAGACACACAAAATGACGCACAGAAAGCCAGCGCTCATATTCTCTCCCCCCCCACACACACACATAAATATACATACACACACTAGCATACACACTCTCAAACTATTTGGGATACATAATACCAATAGTGGAAAGCATTAAGTGATCAGAACAGCCCATTTTAATTATTATTATTAATCAAGGGATTCAGGTGACCTCAAAAGAAACACCTACCTGGTAGAAAAATTAAAACAAGGCTAGCCCAATGAGAAGGGAATGAACTAATCTACCTGAACAGAACAATCCACTTTTAATTGACAATCACATCTCCTATTACTTTCTTCAGCCAGACACCCTGCAGATCCCAAGAGGGAAGAACCACATTAAAGCAGTAATTGTCTCAGCTTAGCATCAGCAATGGTTGCTATTCTAAGAATATTCCAGGAATCACAAGTCTTTTATGCCTAACAGAAAGCTTAAATTAGGCAATTTAGGGACATAATCTATACCAAAAAAGCCTCTGTACTTTAAAATTGTCAAAGGGGAGAAAATAACGCACCTGAATTTATTTGAATGGTTCTGCACCTACTAGAACAAGCCTGCGTGCACACTTCCTTCTCTCCTTGGACAACTGAATCAAATGACACCAACATGTGGGCCTCTTCCACCCGGGAAGAGACTGTCTATCAGCCCCCAGGAACGGAGAAGACCAGCCACAGGAATGTTCAGAAATTGGCACCAAGTTCTAGTTCTCTGTCTCCACTTAGAGTCTCCTTTTCTGGTCTATAAGCACTTCATGGTTTCAATTCCAAAGCTTCCTTCCTTTATGAAACTGTTTTGCAGGCCTGGCCAGACTTTTATATCATTCCAATGCCTTCAATATTAAAAGAATAAGACTCGCCCTGGCAGGGTAGCTCAGTTGGTTGGAGCGTTGTCCCAATACGCCAAGGTTTCAGGTTCAACCCCTGGTCAGGGCACACACAAGAATCAACCAATGAATGCATAAATAAGTGGAACAACAAATTGATTTCTCTCTCTCTCTCAAATCAATAAAAATAAAAGAAAAAAAAGAGTAAGGTTTGTTGACTGAACAACCTACTTTAGATACTATAGCGCAAAGATGTATCCTCAAAAACAGTATGTGCACAAAAATATTCACTGTACTGTTATTTATAACAAAATCTGAAAGGAACAGCAACAACCAATAACACAATGGTTAAGCAGAGCAAAGTTTGCCCGGAAGATTAACACTTAGATATCATGAGCCATTCAGTGTATGTAGTAACTGCTCAACTTTGCCACTTCAGTCAAAATTGGCAGAGACAATATACAAGTGAATAGGCATGGCTGTGTTCCAATAAAATTTTATTTACAAAAACAGGCAGAGAACACATAGATTTATCTACACCTGAGAGAATATTTATAGGCACGAAAAAATACTCAACAAAAAAGAACTGTGAAACATCATAATAAATGCATTTGACAATATTAAAAAAAAAGCATGTTTACTATAATTACAAAGATTTGAAACAAAATACGAAAGTAAAATGGCTGGCAGGGAACATGGCCATTTCTTTGAGCTGTGGGATCAGGGAGCATCTTTTCTCTATATTTAGGACTTTTCAGTCTGTCCCAAGTCAGCTGCAATGTCTCTCAGAGCAGCTGGCTGCTCTAACTGATGTGGCAAATACCCTTTTGCCCTTCCTCTCAGGGGACACCCCTCCTGACTGGCACACTAAGCTACATGGAGAAGGCCCATAGAGAAGGGTACCACTCTGCAGTCAAAAATAAGTTTGTGAGACAATGGGCAGAATCTGAGAAAGAAAAGAAACATAAAGACGCTTCCGAACAAACACTTCTCTAGTAGCAGCTTATAAAGTCACAATGAGGCAATAAAAGGCCCTGGTCAGAGGGTGGGGCCTCAGCCCTGGGGACCCACACCTTCCACAGTCACATTAGGGGCTCCCCATTAGAACTGCTAACCTAGTAGATCTAGTAGCCATGTAGTAAAAAAAGGCAAAAGAAAACTGAAAGAGAAATACAAGTGATAAGAAGCTAGGAGTCTGAGTGGCCTTCTCTGGCCCCATAACTACTCACCTCATACAGCCCCTCAAAGAAAGTGTTCTTGTCCTCGGTGCTCCATGACTCCCACTGCCGCCGGACCTTTTTGCCTTCTTCCTTCTCACCGCCAGAAGATCCTAAGTTCCGGGAGGAGGAGCGAGAGGCCCCTGCAGGGGCAGCAGGGGCAACCCCAGACCCATTTCCAGATGATGATCCGCCACCATCAGTTCCTTTGAGAGAAAGAGCAATACAGTGATCTGTTCCAGAAAGCTGGAGAGGCTTGGGAAGGGCCCCCTCCACATTCCTCAACCACTGAGGCTCTCGTGGGACAGCACCTAAGACCTTATTAGGTGCCTAGTGGGGCTGTTCACTAATGACATCATCCTTACATGACCTTGTGACTCTTTTAAATAGTTTTATAGTGAAAAAAAGAGAGAAGAGCATTTAAGTGGAGTCATTCAAAGAGCACATTGCTAATGTCCATAATGAAGGTATACAGCTCTTTCCCTTCTGTGAACTGAAACCAAGCATCACATTTCACAGTGTCTTTTTCAAATTAGGGTTTGGCTGAAATATTTCTTATCTTTTCAAATAAATTGAAATTTCAAACTAAAGAAAACATTTAAATGGGTGTAAAAAACAATGTATTTATAATCAATACTTTAGAATATAAATCATTTGACCCCTAAGAATATATAAAAAGTCTTAAAACTCCTCTTTTTCAGTTTTCGGAGGAGGTCTAGGTGCAAATTTCTTCAGCTGTCCAGAATCTGGGACCCTCCAACACCAGCCTCCTCAAGAGACCAGAGTTGTATACCTTTGGTGCACCAGTGGGGAAGTCTGTGCTACGTCTGCCCTGGCCCCTAAGATCAGCTCTCCGTCTCCAAAAACAGTTGTGATGACATCACCAAAGCAACAGGTGGTCTGAGGATTACAGTGGAACTGACCATTCAGAATAGACAGGCCCAGATTGAGTTAGTATCTTCTGCCTCTGCCCTGATCATCAAAGCCCTCAAAGAACCACCACAAAACAGCAAGAAATAAAAAAAAAAAAAACATTGAGCACAGTGGAAATACTGCTTTTGATCAGATTATCGCCATTGCCCAAGAGATGCACCACTGATCTTTAGCTAGAGAACCCTCTGGAGCCATTAAAGAGATTAGTGTTGAAGGTCACCACCCTCATGATATCACAGATCATATCAACAGTGGTGCTGTGGAATGCCCAGCTAGTTAAGAACTACAAAAGAAAATATTTTAATTAAAGATCATTTCACAACCAAAAAAAAAAGTCTTAATAACTCCTTTTTCTTAATCAATTTCCACCAGCAAAATCTGATGTTCAGAGAGTGACCCTACAACTTCCTAAATGCTTTTATTTTCTTTAAATCCTCACCCGAGGATATTTTTCTATTTATCTTCAGATATAGTGTGAGGGGGTGGGGTGAGAGAAAAGAGAAACATTGATGTGAGAAAGACACATCAACTGGTTGCCTCCTGCAGGACCCGGACCAGGGCTGGGGACTGAACCACAACTGAGGTACATATGAACCTGCGACTCTTTGGTCCTTGGGCTGATGCTCTAACCACTGAGCAACCAGCCAGGGCAACTTCGCAAATGCTTTTAAAGCATCAGTTCCTAATCTCGGATGAAACCTTAAAAACCATGCGAAGGGGAGAGTGTCTGCACGCACAACACAGGGCTTCCATGCTGTGCAGGAAACCAAGCACTCCATACTCCTAGGCAATGAATGAGAGTTAAAGGTCACAGATAAAGCATTTTTTATGACCTTACCAAATGCTCCCACCCATCTAGTTCCTTCCTCTCAGAGGGAAAGAGGACTCTCAGAGTATCCCTGTGATAACCAGCATTTTCTTTCCATAAAACTGCAGGACCATCAAATGAAGAGAAACCAAATTCTGAAGAGTAAAAATAAGATCATAAAAATAAAAGTGGTTTAAAAGAGCCAAACAAATGCAGATTATTGTTAAGATGTTTTTCTAATGAGATAATCAAGAGCTTTTCTATTGAGAGTCACTTCTTGGTTAATCTGGTGGGCTCTTCCTGGCAGCTACTTGCAGACTGGGGCCATGTCTTCCTCACTCCCTCGACCAAGGTCTACCTCCAATGAATAAATGAAAGACAAGCAGTTTCACAAAAAAAAAAAAAATTCATGAGAAATGAAAAAATAAAAATTAAAAGCCTTGCCCTGGCCGGTTTGGCTCAGCGGTTAGAGCGTTGGCCTGCGGTCCTGAGAGACCCGGGTTTGGTTCCCGCTAAGGGCACGTACCTCGGTTGCAGTTTGTCCCCGGCCCTGGTTGGGTCGTGTGGGTGGCAACCACTCGATGTGTCCCTTTCATGTCGATGTTTCTCTCTCTCTCTCTCTCCCCCTCCCACTCTATCTCAACAAAATATCGAAAAATGTCCTCGGGTGAGTTTAAAAAAAATTAAAATAAGAAAAAATTAAAAGCCTATTGACCCATGTAAGCTTTCAAAGACTATCCCTGGGAAAAACCCAAGCCATGGGTGCAGGGGCTGTCTGGGGAACTAGGGGAAGCAGAGTCACTCTCCACTATTATACTTTTCAAAGTGTGTACCATGAATCTGTTATGTCAAAACCAGGAGTACCTGAAAACAGTTAATCCCATCAGTCGGCTTTCAGAAAGAGTGTGCTTTCATACATGCTGAAAGAATTACTCATTTGATTCTTTCGTGTGGAAAAGTCTATCAGTTTAGTGATGGGCTGACTTCCTAAGGCAGTGATTTTCAACCTTTTTCATCCTGTGGCACATAAGCTAATTACTAAAATTCTGCAGCACACCAAAAAATATATTTTTTGCTAAGCTGAAAAAAAAAGGTGTAATTTTGATTCATTCACACAGGATGGCAATTGTCATGTTGGCTATTGTCATTTTTTTATTGACAATCTAAGAGAAAAGAGGTCAGCAACTGTGACTAAATAATCAGGCATTGCATTGTTCTAAAAATTCTTGTGGCACACCGGTAGCATGACTAGGTACCAGAAACTGCTGGTTTATCAGAGCTATACTGTCCAATTCGACAGCCACCAATCACATGAGGCTATTTAAAGATAGATTGATTAAAATTAAATACAACAAAAACTCAGTTTCTCAGTCACACTATCCACGTCTCTCTAGTGTTAATATCTACATGTGGCTAGTGGCTACTGTGCTGGACAGCACAGAACATTTCTATCATCACAAAAAGTGCCACAGCCAGGGTGATGGGTTTGATTCCCGGTTAAGGATATGTAGCTGGGTTGCATGTTTGATCCCCAGTCAGGGCCCTAAGGGAGGCGGCCAATCAATTTGTCTCTCTCACATTGATGATTCTCTCCCTCTCTTATCCCTTTCCATTCCACTCTCTAAAAAAAAAATGAACGGAAAAAAATTTCCTCAGGTGAGGATTAACAACAATAAGTAACAGACATGCATTTTAAAAAATTCTATAATGCGGCTATCTTGCTAGCTTTTGTGAGATTTCGCCAGATCACAGCACTGCTGACCCAAGACAAGGAGAACGAACGGTGAAGGAAAACAGAATGGAAGCATTTCCGAGCTGGAAGGGCCCTCAGGGGTAGAGTACAGGATAAACCAAAACTGGCTGTGAAAGAAGGTACAACAGTCAAAGCAGCTCTGCCCAGATACACGAGGCAGCAAACCAGGCCTCAGAGCAGCCAGCCACCCTCACTGGCCAGAAGCCACGAGCAGAGATTTCAGCCCATCTTTCTGATGCTTCCCACTGATATATCCTCAGTAGAGCAATGTGAATGTTCATCCCAAGTAACCCTTTTTAACATTTGGTACCCATCATCCTAGACCTTGTAACGCCTTGTAAAAGTAAAAGTAAAGCAGAATCACAAAACTTCCAGGTTGAAAGAGAACTGTGACATCTGGTCCATTCTCAATATTTTAAGTGAGAAAGAGACTTCATCCATTGAACTCAGGCTCAATCCAAGACTCTAGTTCAAGTATAAAAAAACAGGAAGCAGGATCAGAGATGCTGGTAAAACAGGACAGTGCTCACCAGGACAGCCTGCCATCAGGGACGAAAAATTCCGATGAAAGTGTGATGACTGAAGGGGAAGAGAGGGGAGCAGCAAGGGGAACACAGCTAGAGAGGCAAGAAGCGGGAAGAGAAGACAATCTGAACAGGACAGGGTGGGTGCGAGGGCTTTCTCCGGGGATGGGAGTGAGTTCGAGGAGCCCGCCTAAAAGCAGAGGGCCAAAGTTAACCTTCCATCTGCAGCTACATGTCTGAGGCCACAAAGAGGGTTAGAAAGAGTCTACATGATGAGGAGTCATTATCCAAGAAGCCTGAAGGGAAGTGATGTACAAGACTAGGATCCCCCACAGTGAGCCCTTTGAAAGTAAGAACAGTGTCTTACTTTTCCGTGCCCAAGGTTGGCACAAGGCCTCACACGGAGCAGATGCTCAATGAGCTCAGGAACCAGCAGAGCACAGAGCAAGGGCCTCTGCTGTGCCCCTCAACTACCCTAGTCCTCTGGGACCCAGTGCCTCTAAAACAGAACCCACACTCTCCTCTCAAACTACTTCAGTGACACAACCTTCCAGCTGCCAGGGTGCCACCTGGCTACTTCTCTTTCCCATTTCTGCCGCCATTTTCCCAGGCCAGCTCTGTGCTACCACCAAATAACACAATCTTAACTGCCTCCTCTCTGGTCTCCCAAACCACCAACCCCAGTTGCAGCCCACTCTCCAAGCTTGCATTTGAGGGACACAGCCATGTGGCCTTGGTCTGCCTTCCCTGGCTGCCTGTCTGTCCACTTCACCCCTAGACAAGCTAGACTGTGTGCTTCCCTCGTCAAACATCTCTGCACTGGCCTGGAATGCCATCACCCATGCCCCCTCTTACTGCCTGAAGACGAGACAATTATAGCCATCTTTCACTGAAGAAGCCGAGGCACAGGTGAAGCTGCTTATTCCCCAGCAACCTGGAGGTGCGGGAACCTGTATTTCTACAGCACCGGTAAAGCACATTCCAACACGGCTCCTTTTTATCCTTATTGTGAGTGTGTAGTTATCCACATTTCGAAAATGGGGTAACTGAGGCTCTAAAGCACAAAAGCTCTAAGGTCACCAGGCAACAGGAAGGAAGCACCTCTCCCCAAACCTGGGGATTTTCCTCTGGGGCCACACAACAGCATGGTGACTGCTGATGGTGTCACAGCTGCTTCAGTATTTGTAGTGCCGACAGAGCTACAAGAATCAGGGTTTTAGGGTGAAGGGAACTTGACCTCAACATCCAACACTCAGTCTATGACAGATAAGAAAGCCAAGAAGGTCCGGCCAGTGTGGTTCAGTGGTTCAGCGTTGACCCATGCACCAAGAAGTCACCGGTTCGATTCCCGGTCAGGGCACATGCCCAGGTTGTGGGGCCCAATCCTCAGTGGGGGACACACAGGAGGTGGCCAATCGATGTTCTCTCTCATCGATGTTTCTATCTCTCTCTCCCTCTCCTTTCCTCTCTCTCTAAAATCAATAAAGAAAAAAAAAATGTATAAAAAGAAAGCCAAGAAGTGCAATGACTTGCCCAAAAGCACACAGCAAGTAAGTGCAGGAGTCAGGACTGTGGAAGATGTTTACCTCTAAAAACAAAACTGTGACTTAATTTAGGTAAGACACAAGATGTAATGACAACCTGTCATATCATACGATGACTCACTGTCCTGAGCTTTCCTCTGGAGTTTGATGAAACTTCATTCCAAGAATTAGGAACATTAAAATCTCAAGAGCGACAGGCCCACAAATGCAAGGTATTCGATAATGTCCTGAGATCAGAGGACACGTGAGCCATTCTTAGCTAGAAAGACGGTTCAAGTGCAGCTAATAAAAGTGTCTCCAGGCATGCCTGCCTCCCGCTCTAGCACAGGAACACTTCCTCATCACCTGCGTCCATAGTATGAGCGGGCAGGGACCTTTCACCCAAATGCTCTGTCCCCAAACATCCACCTCAGGTCACGAAACACCGCAGTCAAAACAGGAAGCAAAAATGCCAAAGTCTCCCATAGGTGCTTCTGTGCCTCTTGTAACATGTCCCATTCATGTCAGAGGCTGGAATGGCCAGGTTTGCATTCAGAACCCAGATGTGACTGAGGGGACACCCTCTCGACCAAGGCCACACAGAGAAAACGTGCCAGACAATCCCCAGTAAGAATGTCACCTCAACAGATGAATGCCAAGCTGCCCCGGGGCTGCTCCTGCTGCCACCATGCTTCCCCATCTGTCTTCAGAAAGCTGCTCCACACGCAGGTGTTCAACAAGGAGAACCTTCCCAATCGCCTGCCATGCAGTCTCTCAGAGCCTGTCCAGGGTCCCGGCCTCCGAGACATCCTCTTCTGTGACCTGAGGATGACCTGGAACCTGGTGGTCCCAGGACATGTCTCAGTCACCTCTGCATCCTGTGTGTCTCCACAGCATCTCCCAGTCCTCAGCATCCCACAAGGCTCAGTATCCTCAACACTATGACCGGGGCGGACCTCCTCCAAGACTCTCCCCCTCCTCCCACATTGTTTTGAGAAAAACACAACTGAAAACCCACTGTTTCTGTTAAAACATATGCCCTCTTCTTTGAATAATGTGAAGATTTCTAATGGTCTTCTGCAGGTACTTCTTGCAGATACCCCAGCCAACCACAAACACCTGGGAATGTCTTCTGTATTTTGACATTTCTCACCCTGTCTTCCGTGCTAAGAACACTGTAGTTACTTAATGTGATAAAATGCTTCTATGCAGCACCACCATCCATGACAAAGCTAATTTTTATATTTGTGGCTCTACTATCTGAAATCATTCCTGTTATCTTTATATTGTCATATAATCTAAAAAAGACACACCTATACCACATAAAATGAAAACCCTAAAGTATATTTGGTTGGCAAAACATAATTCCAAAGACAGCTGGACACCACAGAAATGACATTAGTTTTGACACTAAAAGTCAAAGAGGTATTAGTTTTTTTTGTTTTTGTTTTTTATCCTCACCTGAGGACACTTTTTCATTCTTTGTTCAGATAGAGCAGGAGGGAGGGAGGGAGGGAGGGAGAGAGAGAGAGAGAGAGAGAGAGAGAAACATCGATGTGAAAGGGACACATCAAGTGGCTGCCACCCTCACGACCAACCAGGGCCGGGGACAAACTGCAACCGAGGTACATGCCCTTAGTGGGAACCGAACCCGGGTCTCTCCGGACCGCAGGCCGACGCTTTAACCGCTGAGCCAAACCAGCCAGGGCAAAGAGGTATTAGTTTTGACATGAAAAGTCAAAAGAAAATTTAGCTTAGCCTTCAAACCAATATTCAAATGTTACCTCATCTACTCATCTATACTATCTATCCACATCTTCCACGTGAAGCAAATGCAACCTGTACAACTTCGAACTTAGTGACTTACTAAGAACTTGTCCTGCTCAGCTCTACCATGACTCATCTTTGAAGTGGTCTGGACCACACACAGGTCTCCTGACCTACTGTGCACAGGAGCGTCTATGTAACACATCAGGACCATGTGTTGGGGTTATTATCTTCCACTGCATGTAGCCAGCACGTGGGATGGTGCCACCGTATGCTGGACAGAGTCAGGGGAATGTCTCCTCTTCTCCCGACAAGATCAGACACTTTTCAGCAAAGCTTGACATTCCTGCTTAGGTGGCCATGGTGGCTCCATGCAATCATCATTGCACCTGCCTTTATTAAATGTTATTTACTAAATCAAACCAGGAAGAAGAACCACAGTGCTCTGGCCTCAGTGCTCTTGTGACCATCTGATGTGTCTTCCTTCCTCCAGAGAGTATGGAGGGCAGGGACATCACAGTATGCATGACCATACTCTAACCAGCTGCCTGGGGCCTGTCCTGAGTATCTCGATGAAGGAACGACAGTGACTTCCGTTGCAGACAAGAGGTGGAGCCTCAGCAGGCACAACAAGCAATTCCACACCTGGAGGGAGGATTACGCACGATGACCACTCCCTGCCCAATGCTCTCCTAGAGGCAAGGCCAAGCAGAGCCCATCGGATATAGAACTATCCTGACTTCAGGCCATCTACCTTCCATGACACTCTCCTGAGAACACTCACATGACCAAATCCATTCTGCACAACTGACTCTGCATCCCTGAGTGTTAAGGTGAATGCAGCTTCCAGCCACTATCTCACCAGACCCATTTTGAAAGTAAGGAATGTAAGGTTCGGGCAGGTTGGGCAACTTTTCCTTTGCCCCACAGATGAACCAGCCACGTGGCAGCTCTGAAAGGAGAAGATGACTCTCCTGACTGCTGGGTTCGAACCTCTTTCAATATGCTTTTCTCTCAAAGGTTGACTAAGTAAGATATTTCATAAGACATCTCTTAAAATCACCTAGAAGCTGCAGGCAGCCCACAGATGATGCAAAATGTAAATAAGTTCTGGACAGTGATTTACTGATTCCTAAGCACAATCACAGTAAAGTCAGCTGACATGGCCCAATTGTGGAGACAGTGGGCATTTTGTGACTAGCTTCCCTGACAAGTGGAATGAAAGTTTGCCGGGGAGAGGTGAGCGGGCACACAACACAATGAAAACCGGGGGGGGGGGGGGGGGGGGGGGGTCTGGCTCTATCTCACCTCAGGCGTCCCCTCAGCCAACAGTTCTGACAGTGCAACAGCTTGGAAGCATTCCTGGGACTCCTACCCCCTACTACCAAAGGGCCTCCCCCTCCCCTGTCCACCTGCTCAGATTTAGCCTAAAGCCCCAGACCACAAAGCCAGGTACATTTCCCATACAGAAGCACTGGGAACCCATTAAACATGGCCTGTAGGGCATTGTTTCGAGGGCCCCATTGTAGTGTTTGCTGTGCCGAGGCAGGGACTGGTTTTATCCCCTTTATAGACAAAGAAATTGAGATGCATTAGTTCACCCAGAATTGAACTGCTAAACAGGGAAGGGCATTAGGGGCGCTGTCTCCTGGCCCATGGCCTCATAGATCTGTGAATTCTGGTTTTCAGTCTCAAATGTGTCCTCGGATCACTCTGGGCAGAATGGTGGGGTGCAGGAACATTTGTTTTGGCATCTAACAGATCAACTGGTTTCTCATCTGCAGCTTACCTTCTGTTTAGGTTAACTATATTATTTAAACAACAAACTTCAGTTTCTGCACCTATTTAACAGTAAAGTAACAGAGATGCAAGATGCCTGGCATATAGGTGCTAAATCTTAGCAACTTTCCCTTTATCAATTCAAAAAGAACTCAAAATTACACTAGAAAAAAAATTATTTTTCATTGAAATTGACAAGAGTCTGTTTCTATGGAGAAAGAAAACAGTTGTGTGGACAGAAGCAAGACAAGGAGGGCTTCCCTTTCTCCAGTCTTCTCCAAACTCACTGCAAGGTTCTCATGGCTGAAAACTGGCAAGGGCAATAAGTAATCAACCAAAGGAACCTCCAATGACTGGACTGTGATTATTCCTTAAGCATAACAGAAACTACATTTTCTGAAGAGAAATACTAAAAATGCCAGTACAGGAAGTCACTTGACATCATTGATAAATTATGCGACTTTAAGTGAAATGATGTATAATGAAACCAATTTTACCATAGGCTAATTGACATAAACAAGAATTAAGTTGCTAGGGCATCTCATTACCATTATAACAAGGACAGAACCAGAGAACCTGCTATATTGTTCATTTCCTTACTGATCCATCCTCACTAGCCCATTTGGAGATTTCCACAGTCTATAAAACAAATGCTTCTCTAAGAATGGTTTTCAAAGGTTAGGAGCATAATGTCATAAGACCTTTTCTGGCTGCTAATGGAGGTGCCAAGGGAGCAGAGGTTGCCCTGAGGCATAAGGAGGGGGGTGTCCTGGGGTCCTGGGAGTGGAGAAGTGCATCCAAAGGATCCTGGCAGCCCAAGCTCAGAGCACAGTTAAGAGGAGCTAAAGGCCAAATACTGACTGAGAAGTTCTGTGAAGAAAAGGAAACACACTTCCTACTCCTCTCCTAAAAGCCGCCATTATAGTTTAGCTTATTATTTACTTAAAGAAATATTTGCTTGCTAAAATAGGAAAATGCATAAGTCACAAGGAACACAAATTCTAACAAATTTCCATTTTACTAATGGAAAATCAATGGCTGCTCCAAGCCACACATTGGGAATAGGAACTGAAAACAGAAGCACCTCGGACCTGATTCGAGGCTAATCCAGGAAACCTTTTCCCTGAGCTAGTCACACTCAACTATGCAAGTGAAAGCAAACTTCCCCTAATTACCTGACTGCTAGAACCATAACTGACCACTCGAGTTTTAGCATCTCACATATGAGCAGCCATTTACAGTTGCAGTGTTTTAACACCAGCACCTCATCTCATCTTAGCAGCCACACTCTGTGCGAGTGGAGTAGTCACTGCTGTTCCTCATTTCACAGGTGAGGATGCCTCTCAGATGGAAGATTAAGATTCAAGAAGTCAAGTGAGTAGACCAAGGTCAGAGAGCCAGGGTGACAAGGCCGTGAACTCTGAACTCCAGGTTCAGGACTTCTGAAGGCATAAACAAACCCGAGTGCACCCCAGGAGCTTACAGTTGATAACTAAGACATGCCTGTAATTAGGAATGAAAAACTATTTTTTACAAAACAAACAAAGCCAGTAAAACAAATTAATATTTTCCTAATCAATCAGCAACTATCACATCCAAAATAAATTTATAAAGCAAGTTTTAGTTTCTGAAATATACTAAACTACTTTATCCTTACATCTTTAAGTAAGAATACTTACGTCAAAATTTTTTACCAAAAAATAAATAAGGCCATGATTTCATTTGAGAATGAGATATAAAAAGCAAGTTTAATGACACACATTTGACAAAGACCTCCAAAATGGGTTCTCTGTTAGCTTCTGAAATATTTCCTTTTTAAAACTACCAAAACCACCTAATAAGTTTAAAGGACCATTTCACAAGGAGCTAAGTTAAAGTTTTTTCACCCAAAACTCACTGGAAATTTACATTATATTTATGACAAAAGTGCTGCCAACAGCCTGAAACAAAAATGACGTTAAGAACAATTCACTTGTACAATTAAGGAAAAGCAAAATGCTGAAACAGAAACAAATAAAAGCAGAAAATAACGGAGAACTAGCACATCAGAAACAAAACTGATATGTGGTTTTCTTATTATTTTGGTAGTGACCCTCCTGAAGCTGTAATATTCTCAATCACCTCAAAATACCTTGACAAACATTGTAGACTGTTGTTCTTTTAAGTCAGGCCACAAATGTTTTCACTACCTACTACCCTTGGGGAAATTCTTTCCATGGCACCGAAACTCAAAGGATATGGTCTTGATGCCCTTAATAACTTTTGAGCCTAGAATACTTGAAGTAGAGGGTGAAGAGCCCAAATAGATGTTCAGCTTATTAATCTTCCCCCAAATAAGTTTCAAAAGTCCATTCCTTTGTTGTATTTCCACCATCTGACATCTGGCAAAGATTCTGCAGTATTTTCTTTCTCCATTTCTAAACTAGTGTCTGCTGTGCAAAATAACTTAAATCATCAATGATCCTTTGAGGGGAAAAAAAAACAACCTTCAGGAATCTATTGTACTTGCCCAAAGAAAGGATACTTACTGCCTCTTAGCATAGTTTAAACAGAGGAAGAAACAACCTCTTTGGAGGAGAAAGGGGCACGTTCCCACCAGAGTGCCACCCCAAATGCGGGAGCAGGAGCTTCAGTGGAGACCCGAAGGGTAAGCACAGGGCACACCCTGGAAGGGGTTGGGGTCCCCCGTACCTTTTCCGCGAGGCCCAGAGCTGCCGGCGCTGCTGCTCCCCCCGGCACCGGACGAGTCCTTCCTGAGCCTTTTGCTCTGCGGCCTCACGCTGGACCGGAGGAAGTGGTGCTGGTCCTGGGGGCAGGCGGGCGGCGGGGACGGAGCCTGCGGGCCGCCTGCGGGGGCTGGGGGGCCGCCGCCCCGGGGGGTCTTGCCGTCCCTCTTTGTGCCACCGCTGTCCTCGGCCGCGTCCCCGCCGCCGGCCCCCTCTCCCTCCAGCGCATCCTCATCCGCAGCCCTCTTGCCCAGCCTCTTGAGCCCTTCCTCCCCGCCGCCGCCGTCTCCCAACTTCACTGTCATCCTGCGGGAGAGGAGAGGGGCCCTGGTGAGGCCACCGCGGCCCGGAGCCGCCGCGAAGTTTAGCCGCCCGCCTCCCTCTCAACATGGCCGCCGTTGTTTGTTCCAGGTCCTCCCACGGCCCGCCCGCCGCCGCCCGGTCGAGTTAGCCGCCCCGGACCCCGAACCCGGGCCCGGACCCCCGCCGGACCCCGTGGCCTAGGACACAGAGGGCCAGGGGCAGCGGAAGGCAGCCCAGTGGCCGCGCCCAGACCGCCCTGCCCGCGCGGCGCCCCAGCCCGTCGGGGTCGAAAGGGATTCGGGGTCCCGCGTCTGGGGTTCGAGGTTCGGGTTCTGTGGTCCCAGCGTCGCGGCCCAAAGCCACTGACCCAGCGGGGCCGCGGCTCATGGCCTGCGAGGCAAGAAGCCTGCGCGCCGGCCTCGCTCCCTGGGCTGCCTTGGCCGGCCGGGCCTCGGCGCTGGCGCCCCCCGACCCCACCCCTCCCCGCCCCCCAAAACGCGCGTGGCACCTGGCCCGCGCACCTGCCCCGCACGCCGGTCCCCAAAGTTGGCCCCGGAGCGGGGGCGAGGGGCCGGGATCCACCCCAGCAGGGGAGAGGCGCGGGCTCGCCTGCGTGCACAGGGAACTCCATAGTGGCCTGGCCGCCTGTCCGTCTGCTTATTTTTAAACAGACATAAAGAATAAGCTCAGGGTTTCTGGGAATCTTGCTTCCCAGGGTAGGAGATGTGTGCTGCGGGGATTTACGAATTTAAAATGTTGTTTTGCAACAAAGGAGCCTGTTGCATGGAACACGTTGGAGCCACCCGTGAAAGGGAGGGCACAGTATGTCCAGGTACAAATGCAAGAATGGGTAGAAGAGAATTGTTCCAACACTTGGTAACCATTAATAAAATTCTTGCATTAACTTTGTTACCCACTGCTATGTGAAATGTTAACAACAACAGAATGTGATGACTAAAAATGCAGCCCTGAAGACAGACGCACTCAAAAATAAGCGAAGAGAATCGGGTACCTGTAAACATTTTAAGCTGGGAAATAATGTGTACATGCGATGAAGCAATGAAGAGATTCCTCAACGGGTGTTGATGCTATGCCCAAACTGTGTTTGACCAGCTAAACACAGGACAAGGAACATTTCCATTTAAAAGGAAAACAAGAACAAGACATCAAGGCTAAACAAAATATAGTAACAGGGGCAAGGACCTCTCACAGAAATATTTGGGAATGAGTATAAATTATAGTAATACCTACTACTGCTCTGATGTATCCTGTCACAAACTGATCTCTTAAAAGTTTTCATCTGTTGTAACTTATAAGTCATTTGAATCCGTGCAGTGTAAAACAAACAAACGAAAAAACACCCTGCCAACGAATAGACAACTACACATGACAAATACCCAAACTTAAAGGATTTCATTGCACAGAACGTCTCAGTATTCATTTTTCAAGCTATCCATCTTTACTTAACACACCTCAAAGTATCCAAAAGGCCTTCCTTTGGTTTATAACGTGGAGAACCCTACTTTCCAGGGGACTATTATCCCCAAAGCTACCCAGAGTCAACCCAGGGCTCAGGCAAAGCACACAAGAGCCACACCAGAATAAACTTGCCCGTTTGCCAGGTTGAATGTTAGACACTAAACTGAACACAGAAGAAGAGAGCTTTTCAGAGTTAAAAGGATATTGACACATTTAGGGTTTACCCCCAAGGTTAAAGGAAAACACTAGGATGGAAAGCTTTTACCGAAAACCTCCAACATTACTTCCTGAACATGCACAAAGATGGAATCACCTCAAGCCCAATCTCGGCTCGATGCCATTCGTCACGATTCTGGAAGGAAAAGCAAAACACTCCCTTTTTGGGCCGATTTCTGGCTGCACACAAAGCGCACTGTCAACGCAACACTGCTCGGTCCGGGCTCGCCCCTAGCCGCTCCGACAAAGCACCGCGTGCGTAAGCACCGCGGCAAGGGAGCAGGCCGCTCCCCCGCAGCCCCCATCCAGATGGGAGTCTGGCCTCGCCATGACAGCCGGTCGAGGTGGCCTACCCCTTTCGAGCCCCAGCCTCGGGTCACCTTTTTCATCAATGCCCCGCAGCAGCCTGGCTTCCCGGGCTCCCCGGGGGCCTCCCGGGGGCCCGCAGATCCGGCTGGGCAGGGCAGCCCCGGGCCCCGACCACAGCAAGGCCGCGAAGCCGGTGTGGTGCTCCTGCTTCGGAAACAGTCGCCGAGCAACGCTTGCCCCGGCACGTTCCCTCCGCGGCCAGGGTGCGGCTGACTGGGCTGCGGGAGCGGTGCTGCCGCCGCTCAGCCTCCCGGAGACCCGGCCAGCCGCGCTCAGCAGCAGTTCCGGCTACGGCGGCCGAAGGAGACCGCAGGGGCGGAGCGCGGGGCGGGACAAGAGCAGCGGGCACCCGGGGTGGGGAGGGGCGAGGTGCGCGAGGACGAGCACGTGCAAAGTTTTCAGCGGGCGCGCCCCCCGAAGGGCGCTCCCATTGGCCATCTGTGGGCGCGCGCGTTTGTACGCAAGGACGCTGGGCGGGGGCGGGAGGGTTGTCTGCGACGCGGGTAATGTTGTGACACCGCCTCGCGGCTTTGCGGGCTGCTACATCTTTTCGGGTTGGTGAGTCGACAGCCAATAGAGCCAGGGCCCTGGCTGTGATTGGTTAAGGCTGTATGACGGATGCGTGAGAAGAAAACACCACCTTAGCTCAGTATTGAAGCCCGCGCGAAAGAAAGTGTAGAAGCCAACGGAGGCAGATACACACTTTATTGTGTTGAGTGTGTGCTTTTGAAGTTTTTTAGCGTAACGGATGGTGCTGAGCACTTAGGTCCTTTTTCTTCATTAGGGAAATAAAGGAATATTTTTTCAATTATAGTGCTTATGAGGGGGTAAGAGTGATGGTGTTTAAGGATAAACTGGTAGAGGGTAGTAAATAAGCCATAGAGATGAAGCGCATAGTATAATGAATACATACAGTATTGTACTACAATTAATAATGTGATAAATAGGCTATATGGGCATTTATATTACAATATATAAATGCATCGAAGCAACATCAATGTACACCTTAAATTTACACAATATTACATGTCAAGTTTATTACTTAAAAAATTCTGGGTAGTTGGGGAGGTGGAGGAGGGTATAGAGGGAATAAATTGTGACAGACGGAGACTTGACGGGAGTGTATAGATGTAGAATTGTGCACCTGAAACCTGTATAATTTTACTAACCAGTGTCACCCCAATATATTCAATAAAAAGGGAAAATTTTAAAAAGGAAAAAAAAGTTCATAAAGCACCTAAGGAGACACACAAGAAAAATAATTCTGTATATGAAAGTGGGGTTTTATAAAATGGAATCTTCCTTGTAGTTTTCCTTGTGGGCACCTATCTCATCCAGTGGTATCTACATTTTCTTTTTATTTTCTTTCTTTATTTAACAACGTGGAGCTTTTTGCCCTAGTAGCTATTTTTTAAATGAAATGACATTGCTTTGTTTTTCAAAGTTAATTTCAAAGTTAGTTTACACCGGCCCATAAGGTCAGAGCGCATGTTGTTAATGCCTTTGGGAATGTGGTCAGCCTCCCCCCGCCCCCCGATCAGGTTGGTTTCTAATGGGATGAACACGTATCGTTGGCTAACATTTTCTCGCCAAAGGCGTCTATATGACCCCCAAAGCACTGAACCCATATGATAAATTATCTAATAACTTCAATAAATATGTCGAATCAATTGGCTTTTCGCAGGAATGCTCTTGAACTACCTCTTCCTTGAGATCAGACAAAAAAGAGCCAGAAACGGTCTGGAGCCCAGAAGATCCAGCAACAAGATTAACAAGAGAGTACTCTTAAAGAAGGTGGCATTCCGTTTCTCTCCCACAGTCTCTGCTACCTTCCTCCACCTTCTTGACTGACCTACGCGTTTGAAAAGGTGTAACTACAGGAGCGGATCCCAACATCGCTATCACCCCAGGAAGAAGACAGCTCCCTTCTCTGCGCAGAACGGCATACCTTGCCCTCTTGGCCCTCCTTTCCGAGCTAGCGTTGTTGACTCATGACCGTGGCTAGGATGGGGGAAAACTGCCCCGCAAGACCATGGAGCTCGCAGCCGGCGGGAATCCGCAGGGTAACCTAGCCCCACGCGCCGCACGAACGTCCCCGATCATTTTCGGCTCTTTCCGGCCTCTCATGGAGCTTCGGGCGGCCTCGGCGTCCGCGTCTCTCAACTCGGCTATTTCCGTGTTCCGCGAGCAGCCGTTGTCCCGGCAACGCGCGGCGGCGCTGAGGCCCCGGGTAGGAGAGAGAGGTCCAAGGCAAAGGCAGCTGGGGGCCGAGGTGAGGGGTCGGGGAAGAGAGGGGTCAGGGATCTCGGAGCCCGGAGGAGGGCGACGACGAAGCGGGGCCGGGAGGGATTCGGGTGGTGCTTGGGGTGTGAGGCCAGGAGGAGGGCGACGACCAGGCGAGCCCAACCAGGTCCCGCGCCATCCCAAGTTATTTTTGTCCGGAAATCCGGTCTCCCCTGATCTCCCGCGGTCCCCGCTGGTAGGTCAAGGCTACCGGGCTATGGCCACCTCAGTCGCAGTCCAGGTACTATTGAGGGCCGCTTGGCCGTGAGAGCCCTGGGGGAGCTGACCAGGTGGGTTGGTGGGGGACGCTGGTAGAGCACTCGGTATCCCGGGGTAGGGAGAGGATAAGAAACCACCTTTCTGCGAGCTGCACCGTCCCAATCAGCGATGAATTTCTTTCCTATCCAAGGGATGCAGCTCTGACCCTGCATGTCCCGAGGCCTGGGGGCTGTGGCCTAGAGGGTGAGACTTGGCGGAGTGGCCAGTAGTGCCTGCCCCCCTTGTCCGTCCACTCAACCCCTATTTCCCTAAATTCCTTCAGGTTCTCTCGTGCAGTATCTTCAACCATTAAAGCAACTTAAATTAGCCTTAGTACCATAAACCACTCAGTTGAATGAGCTTAACAGATTCTTTCCCAAAAGTGGGTTTAATGGAGGCAGTAGAGTTGTTGGAGGCTGGAGTCTAGAGAAGTTAATTGATTAGAACAAATGGAATTTTTTCTTTCCCCCAAAGTGTATATATTTACCAAATGCTTTTAATGTTCTGGTGACCCCGAGTTTGTTTTAAGGAAAAGATGTTCACTTGTTTTTGAATTGATGTCATTAATAGATGTCATTAGTGATGATTTTGTTAGTCATTTGTACTTGTGTTTATTCTGGTAACTTTTCTTATGTAATTATGCAGATGATACTTATTCACTGTAGAAAAATGTTTAAATGCAGGTGAAATGAATGCCAAACAATCATACATTATATAAAAATGGACTCATGCACCCTGGCCTGTAACCCACTTTTTATAGCTAACAGAATATCAAGAACATTTTTCCTTGCTAATAAATATCTTTATCAGGGATTTACTTATTGTGGGCCTGTTCTGTGCAAGGCACTGTTCTAGGGCCTGGGGATGGCCAGCAGTCTGCCACCCTGTGAGGCAGATACTCTGGTAGGCAGTGGAGGATGGTTGATAAAATACACTTCTTAAAAAAATTTTTTTTTGCCTTTATTGATTTGAGAGAGAGAGGAAGGGAGAGGGAGAGAGACACACACACACAAACATCGATGAGAGAGAACATCGATCGGTCACCTCCTGAATGCCCCTCACTGGGGATCAGGCCCACAACCTGGTCATGTGTCCCGACCGGGAATTGAACCAGCGACCTCTTGGTGCATTGGTCAGTGCTCAACAACTGAGCCACACTGGCTAGACTGATCAAATACACATTTATAATAAAGTCTAAATGTAGCAATAGAGAAGTACAGGAACAGAAGTACCAAACTAGAAGTCAAGTCTGAGAGCTCCCCGGAGGAAAAGAGGCTTCCTGAGTACCCAAACGAGGGGTGTAGGGGAGAGAGCCTCTGGGAAAGCCATGCTTATTACATGCTTTTTACAAAGTGATGTTTGAAATAAAATATACTAAGGAAATCAGGTTTAAATTTTTCAAGTGATACTATAATTCTTTCTTCGTCATTGCAACAAATTAACGTTTCTCATTTTGCAAAGGAATATTTTCACAAAGTAAACTTCTTAAGCATAAATACAAATTTCCTATAGTCCAGAATTCAGACACTTGGTTGGCTGCAACATGTTAAAACTCACTTTGAAAGGTTTCCTTTGCTATATTAAATCACCAGGTGTTTATCTGGTGTGTTTTCATTTTTAATTGCTTTGTTTGAAGGTTTGCATAAGGACTTTACTCAAAGAAATCAGAGCTCTTACCAGTATAGATGTCCCCTACGTGATGTGTGTGTGCAGGAGACTCCTGGATCTTGCCTCTTTCCCTGACTCCAGTCCTCCCAACTCACTGCTCCTCCAGCCTGTGTCTGGCTGCTCCACTAGGAGCCCTGAATAGATGCTCAACAGTTTGTGATGGCAAGAGCACAACCTTAAAATTTTTGCCTTTGTTTAGTATTCAGGGTATATATTCATAAGAAAAAGGTGAACATTTGAAATGTGACTGTTCATTTGTACCCACATGCTTTCCACTTCTCAGTGAAGGGCTTTTCTTCTCTAGATCCAAACTGAGCTTTTGTGGCTTCCTCTGATACAACTATTGTATTACGAAAAGCAAATGTCATAGTCCATTTCCTATAATGATAGTGATAGAATTTAGCAGATGTGGAATGATTTTTTTGCACATTTTTTTTGCTGTGGTTAAATATGCATAATATAAATTATGTCATTTTAACCATTTTTAAGTATACAGTTCGGTGGCATTAAGTATCTTCACATTGTTCTGCAATCATCACCACCATCATCTTCAGAACTTTTTCCATCTTCACCAGCTGAAACCCTATCTACATTAAATAACTGCCCCTTTCCACCTCACCCCCCAACCCCAGCAGGCCCTGGCACCCATCAATTTACTTTCTGTCTCTGAATGTAACTGCTCCAAATACCTCATATAAGTGGAATCATACATTATTTGTTCTTTTGTGTGTGACTTATTTCACTGAGCATAATGTCTTCTAGGTTTATGCATGTTGTAATGTACCTGAATTTCACTCCTTTTTAAGGCTGAATAATATTCCATTGTATGAATATACCACATTTTGATTATTCATTCATTCATCAATGGGCATTTCAATTGTTTGCACCTTTTTGCTACTGTGAATAATGCTGCTATGAATATTTGTGTACAAATATCTGTTCAAGTCCCGGCTTTTTTCAATTCTTTGGGTATATACCTAGAACTGAAATTACCAAATCATATGGTAATTCCATGTTTAATGTTTAAGGAACCACCATACTGACTGCACTATTTTTCATAGTGACTGCACTATTTTGCATGCCCACTAACAATGCACAAGGGTTCCAATTGCCCTACTTCCCCACCAATACTTCTTATTTTCTGTTTTCTGATAGTAGCCATTGTAATGGATATGAAGTTGAATAATTTTAAGTGATAGCAAACCACCCTACACAAACTCTCTTCTCCACCAGTTATCTTCTCCAAACTGACTCTAGGGTATGAAAAATTGGGCAAAATCAGACTATCATTTCATTCACCATCTTACCCCTTCCTCAAAGGTACAGTGTGCAAATCTTTTTTAGGAAATAGGGAGGAAGGGAGAGAGTGGGAGGCAGGAAAGGAAGGAAGGAAGGAACTAATGAAGTTCAACTTCTCTGCAGTTGCTGTGGATTTGTTTTCTTGACTCTAGCAAAGGAATCCTTTTGCCTTCTACCACCTGAGAGTCGGAAGTGAAGACAGCCTTGGTTTTCAAGCTTTATTAGAAATCAAATACTAGGTTTTTCTTTTTTTTTTTTTTAATCCTCACCCGAGGATATTTTTCCATTTTTTGTACAGATAGAGTGGGAGGGAGAGAGGGGAAGGGGGAGAGAGAGAGAAACATCGACGTGAAGGGACACATCGAGTGGCTGCCACCCGCACGACCAAGCAGGGCCGGGGACAAACTGCAACCGAAGTACGTGCCCTTAGCGGGAACCGAACCCGGGTCTCTCCGGACCGCAGGCCGACGCTCTAACCGCTGAGCCAAACTGGCCAGGGCGAATACTAGGTTTTTCTATACGTTTCTCTTTTGTGAAGCAGTGTGCTTTTATTTGATCTGAAATTTTTGCTAAAAGGGGACTATAGAAATATAACTTGTCTTTATTATGATTGGAATAAAAATGATCAAGGATTACATATTTAGTCCAGGCAACAGGGCTTTTCTTTGCTGTTTTGATGGCAAGAAGTTTTACTGTTTTCCATGCTCTGGATCCTTACAGGTCCAGTCCCTTGCTTCTAATCGTGTACTTTTTTCCCTGTTAGAGATGTCTTCCACATAAAAATGCCTGAATCGGTGTGAAGGGACATTTATAAGTTGCTGAATGTCTATGAGTATAGGTTTGTGATGTTTTTTTTTCCTAACTCTATACACAGTCATTTTGTTCTAAACCACAGGACTTGGTTATTTTTCCCTTACAGGTTTCAACCCTGACTAGGTCTGAGTTTCATCATGGCTCTCTATTTTGACTACCGAATAGAAGCCCCAGACTCAGCTGGGTCTCCTTCCCACATCAGTTGGCACCCTATTCATCCATTCCTGGCAGTCGCTTCCATCAGCACAACCTCCAGAGGCAGTGTGGATATATACCTGGAACAAGTAAGTACTAGGAAGCAATGATTAGGACTTCAGTAGCTTCTGACTCTTGTCTCCTTTTTGTTCTCTGTGTGTGGGGGTGGGGGTGTATAGGTTATGGTTTAGGGTGTAGATGGGCGGGATAGGGAGTGCAGAGTGTGCGGTGTGTGGGGTATGGTGTCCATGTGTGTAGTGTGTGTGTGTGAGTTTTCCCTGAGGTCTTAGCTCCCAGTATGACAAAAGTCCTATTATGGGGATAATTCTTTTACCCCTGCAGTTTAAGTTTGGAGACATATTTAGGAATGTTTAAGATAGAATCCATAGTCAAGTCACAGTCATCATCCAGAAATGTCCCTCAGCATTGTCTGTCCATCCTGATCCAGTCTCCTGTTGGCTCACATTAGCCATTTAGAACTATTGGTTTCCCACAGCTGTCATAACAAATGACCACAAACTGGGTGGCTTAAAATAACAGAAATGCATTCGTTCCCCGTCTGGAAGCCAGAAGTCTGAAATAGGGTGCCGGCAGGGCCTCCCTCTCTCTCTGAAGGCTTCAGGCGAGGATCTGTTGCATAGTTTGTCTTGCTTCTGGTTGCCAGCAATCCTTGGTGTACCTTGATTTTTACCTGTACCACTCCAGTCTCTTCATCATCACAGGGCCATCTTTTCTGTGTGTCTCCTCTTCTATTAAGGACACAGCTATATTGGATTAAGGCCCACCCTGATGATCTCTTCTTAACTTGATTGTCTACAAAGACCCTATTTTCAAATAAGGTGGGATCACAAGTACCAGTGGTTAGGACTTCACAACATCTTTTTGAGAATTTGCACAATTCAACCCATAGCAAAAACTTTTTAAATGCACCTCAAACTTTCAATGCTCCCCCAAAACTCTCAATGTACAACGTACTACATACTTCACAAAGAAAATTAGATTTCCCTTCCCACTCACTTCTCAGCTCTCTGTAGTCTCACTGTCACCCCAGATACTTCACTAAGCAGCTAGTCATCATCAACATCTGGGTAACACACATGGTATGCTTTTGGGTTCTTATCTGATATCCCTGCTCCGTACTATTCCATACTCTTGTAAAGTTCTCTGGGAAACACGCCATGGAACTTGCAGGGGCTTTCCTCCATCCTGCCTCCTTGATCCAGCCTTTCTCTCCTTCCAAACTGGGACTGCTATTGGCATCTTCAAGCTTCTCCCTCTATTTCCTCTTCCTCTTGTGATCTGTCACTGTCTGTCAATGAACAACTTACAAAGCTGTCTTCAGCCCACAAGCTGCAGACTTGGGAACGCAGCTGCCCACAGGACATCTGGGTATTTGACACAGACCTCAAACTTCACAAGTCCAGACTGAACTGAACTTTGCCCCACTGTCCCCTGCCCCATACTTCTCTTCAAAGGCTGAGTGCTCTCTATCCTGATGCCCAGGACAGGAGCCTGGGAATGATGGTGACACTTCCTCTATGCTTTGTAATCCACAGCCAAGTTCACTTGCTTCACCCCCAGAGCCTCTGGCAAACTAGCACAGCTTCCTTACTGTAGGAGATCTGTCCTAAAGGTCCTCTGCACCCCACCCCCATGCTCCACACAGAGCAGAGTCATCTTTCAGAATCAGAGATGGAATCTCCCACTACTACCACCTTCCCCACTCCCCAAATTGCTCTTTAGGTGAGGACAGAAATCCCTGATGTGGCCCCCAGTGCTCCCGAGGCCTGGCTCTCCTGCCTCTTACATGGTGCTCCTCCTTCCATGACACACACCTGGCCTTCCGAGGCCTTCCAGCACTGCACGTGCTGTGCTCTCCACACAGAAGAGTCTCCCTTGATCTTTCTGCTTAGTGACTGTATTAATCCTCCAGTGGCTCAGTGTCACTTCCTGAGGAGGCCCTTTCCTCCCTCCCCACCACATGAAGGCAGACCCTCTTGGTATCTCGGCCACCTCATCACTGGAGGTCTTGCCTGTGACACTCGTTGGTCTTTGGCTTCTCCATAGATGAAAGCTCAGCCAGGCCCTCATCTGCTCGTGTTTGTCCAGCCCCAGCACCAAGCACAGTGGCACCCAGCTTCTTTGGAGTACATTCCTCCCTTCTAGGAGTTAGAGAACCCTCCAATAAATTGTCTTTAGAATAAATATTAAATTCCAAAATTGCTATTATTTTTAAATTTTGGAAAATTTAAAGATACTATTACAAAACAAAGTTTACTTTTTGTGTTTCTAATTGGCACAAGGAAAAGTTTAGGATTTCTAAATAATTATTAGATGATAATGAGGTCACAGATGCAGCAGGTAGGTATAACTGGAGATTACTAAAAAGTCTGGTAGAAGTACTGAGAACAAACTGAATTAATCACTGGAAACATATATATTTATACCCTAAAACTATTTCCTTAGAAAATTCTAGAAAACACAAAAATATACAAGCATATATTCCATTAGCTATCAGAACACCACCACCATCACACATCACACATCACAAAGCCTCTGGAAAACTCTACTGTACCCTGGTGAGAAAATGAAAGTGAATAAGGCAAGTAACTTCTTAGTATCATTCTAAAAATAACTGGCCTTGCAGACCCTGAAAAAGCTTTAGGAGTCATCTGACCACACTTTGAGAACCTTGGGATCGACAAACTTCACCTTGCCTACCACTTGATAAAAATAAAGTTTTACTCGTTTTATGAGGCCAGGATAATTCTAATTCCAAAACCAGATAAAGACATTACAAGGAAAGAAAACTAGAGGCCAATATCCCTGATGAACATAGATGCCAAAATCTTGAACAAAATACTAGCAAATCAAATTCAGCAATACATTAAAAAAAGTATTCACCATGACCAAGCAGGATTCATCCCAGGAATGCAAGGCTGGTACAATATTCGCAAATCAATAAATATAAACAAAATGAAAGATAACAACCATATGATCATATCAATAGATGCTGAAAAAGCATTTGACAAAATTCAGCACTCATTTCTGATAAAAACACTCAGCAATGTGGAATTAGAGGGATCATATCTTGACATAATAAAGGCCATATATGAAAAACCTACAGCCAACATCATACTCAAAGGGCAAAAACTAAAAGCATTTCTCTTAAGAACAGGAACAAGACAGGGATGCCCACTTTCACCACTCTTATTAACATAGGACTGGAAGTCTTAGCCACAGCAATCGGACATGAAATAAAAAGAAAAGGGATCCAAATTGGAAAGGAGGAAGTGAAACTCATTATTCGCAGATGACATGATATACATAGAAAACCCTAGAGACTCCATAAAAAATCTACTAGATTTAATAAACAAATTTGGCAGGGTAGCTGGATACAAAATTAACATCAAGAAATTGACCGCATTCTTATACACCAATAATGAACTCAGAGAAAGAGAAACTAAAAAAGCAATCCCGTTTACCATTGCAGCAAAAAAATTGAGATACTTAGGAATAAACTTAACCAAAGAAGTAAAGGATCTATTTGCAGAAAACTACAGGACATTGAAAAAAGAAATAGAGGAAGATATAAAAAAGTGGAAGCACCTTGTTCATGGATTGGAAGAATTAACATCATTAAAATGTCCATACTACCCAAAGCAATCTATAGATTCAATGCAATTCCCATCAAAATACCAATGACATATTTCACAGAACTAGAACAAATACTTCAAAAGTTCATATGAAACCAAAAAAGACCCCGAATAGCCACAGCAATCTTGAAAAAGAAGAACAAAGTACGTGGGATCACCATACCGGATATCAGGTTATATTACAAAGCTATTGTAATCAAAACAGCCCAGCCCTGGCCGGTTTGGCTCAGCAATTAGAGCATCAGCCTGCAGTCCACAGAGACCCGGGTTCGGTTTCCGCTAAGGGCATGTACCTTGGTTGCAGTTTGTCCCTGGCCCTTGTTGGGTCGTGTGGGTGGCGGCCACTCCATGTGTCCCTTTCACATCGATTTCTCTCTCTCTCTCTCTCTCTCTCTCTCTCTCTCTCTCTCTCTCTCTCTGCCTCTCTCTCTTCCTCTCTCTCTTCCTCTCTCCCCCTCCCACTCTGTCTGAACAAAAAGTGGAAAAATGTCCTTGGGTAAGGATTAAAAAAAAAAAAAACAGCCTGGTACTGGCACAAGGACAGGCATATAGATCAATGGAACAGAACAGAGAACCCAGAAATTGACCCAAAACATTATGCTCAATTAATATTTGACAAAGGTGGCAAGAGCATACAATGGAGTAAAGACAGCCTCTTTAATAAATGGTGTTGGGAAGATTGGATAGCTACATGCAAAAAAATGAAACTAGACCATCAACTTACACCATACACAAGAATAAACTCAAAATGGATAAAAGACTTAAATGTGACTCGTGAATCCATAAAAATCCTAGAAGAAAGTGTAGGCAACAAAATTTCAGACATTGCACGCAGCAGAATTTTCACTGATACATCACCTAAGGCAACAGAAACAAAGGAAAAAATGAACACATGGGACTACATCAAACTAAAAAGCTTCTGCACAGCAAAAGAAACAACCATCAAAATGGAAAGGGAACCCACTGTGTGGGAGAGCATAATTGCCAATGATACATCAGATAAGGGGTTAATTTCCAAAATATATAGAATGTTCATACAACTCAACAAAAGGAAGACAAAGAACCCAATCAAAAAATGGGCAGAGGAGCTAAATAGACACCTCTCCAAACAGGACATACAAATGGCCAAGAGACATATGAAGAAATGATCAACATCACTAGTCAGAGAGATATAAATTAAAACAACAATGAGGTATCACCTCATACCTGCCAGAATGGCTGCCATCAACAAATCATCAAACAAGTGCTGGTGAGAGTGTGGAGAAAAGGGAACTCTAGTACAGTGCTGGTTGGAATGCAGACTGGTGCAGCCACTGTGGAAAACACTATGGTATTTCCTCAAAACATTAAAAATTGAATTGCCATTTGACCCAGTGACCCCACTTCTAGCAATATATCCTAAGAAGCCTGAAACACCAATCAGAAAGAATATATGTACCCCTATGTTCATAGCAGCACTATTTACAATTGCTAAGATCTGGAAACGGCCCAAGTGTCCATCAATAGATGAGTGGATAAAAAAACTGTGGTACATGTACACAATGGAGTACTATGCAGCTGTAAGAAAGAAAGATCTCTTATCCTTTGAGACAACATGGAGGGACCTCGAGAGTATTATGCTAAGTGAAATAAGCCAATCAGAGAAAGGCAAATACCACATGATCTCATTTATTTGTGGAATATAATGAACAAGGTGGGCTGATGAACGAAATATACTCAGAGACATAGAAAGGAGTATGGTTCAGACTAACAAATCTCAGAGCAGGGTGGGGGAGATGGGGGAGATGAACCAAAGAACTTATATGCATGTATGCATAACCAATGGACATATACAACAGTACTAGGGATGTGGGGGGTGGGATAGGGAGGAGGGGACCTGGGGGGGAGAGGAGGAGGAGGAGAAACATCTGTAACAAAAATAAATTAATATAAGTTGCAGGGAAAAAAATTAATAAATAAATAAAGTTTTAGTTCTGGCCAGTTTGGCTCAGTGGTTAGAGCATTGGCCCATGGACCAAGGGTCGCAGGTTTGATTCCCGGTCAAGGGCACGTACATGGGTTATAGGTTTGATCCCTGGCCCCAATCAGGGTCGTGCGGGAGACAACCAATTGATGTGTCTCTCACATCAGTGTTTCTCTCTCTCTCTCTTGCTCTCGCTCTCGCTCTCTCACTCTCACTCTCGCTCTCCTTCCCTCCTCCCTTCCACTCTATCTAAAAAAATCAATGGAAAAATATCCTCAGGGGAGAATTAACAAAAACATAAATAAATAAAATTTTATTAGAACCCATTAAAAGGCTAGCTAGCCACCAAGTAGCTGAGTATGAGATCATATTCCTTGGTAAGTTGGTCAGTGTGGTCTGTTGTGTGTTAACCTTATGCTTTCGTAGCTCAGCTGGGGCATGATTGGTGTTTCTAGAAAATGAAATAGAACAGTTCCTTAATAAACAGCTTTTTATGTCTTCTAACTGGTGCCGATTCCATTGATTAGCCAGAAATTCTTTGAGTAGCTGCCACTGTCTGTAATACGGGATTTACCTCTTGTCCATCATAGGGTGAGCGTGTGCCCGATACGCATATTGAGAGGTCGTTCCAGATCACTTCTCTGTGTTGGCACCCGACGCGGCTGATCCTGGCTGTTGGATGGGAGACTGGAGAAGTGATCATGTTTAATAAGCAGGACAAAGAGCAGCATACGGTCCCCCCAACACACACTGCTGACATCACTGTTCTCAACTGGAGCACCAATGGGAACTGCCTCCTGTCGGGAGACAAGGTAAGCAGACACCTGGTGACACTGATTTCAGATCTCAGCATTTGTCCCTTTAGGGATAAATTGGGAAGGGTATTAAAGACTAAATTATTTTAAATGTGTGGTTGCCAAATTCAGTTGATCTTGTCCAGTGTCATGGCAGATTTTGTTTTATATTGGAAGCAAAGTTTGAAATTTTTATTCTACCACTCCACTCTATGGCAGAGACATGTCCATCATTTTTTAAATGAACTTTTATAGATAACTATATTAATAAATATGGGCTGAATGCCTCAGGTACTGTCACTTTTATGGCACTGCCAAATCACCAACTTCCCTGAGCATACTTCCTCATTGCCTAGGAGGCCCTGGTCCTGATTGTCTAGCTCAGGCATTTTTAACCTGCTTGTTTTGCCCCTTGGGACATTTGGCAGTGTTTGGAGATATGTTTGTTTTCACAATGGAGGGGGTGCTGTTCTTCCTGCATCTAGTGGGTAGAGGCCAGAGATATTGCTTAACATCCTACAATGCACAGGACAGACCCCACAACAGAATTATTCTGCACAAAATGTCAATAGTACCCAGGTTAAGAAACCCTGGTCTAGACCGAATTTAATTCACAAATGTACAGCAGAAGTTTTGCAGTGTGTTAATTTATTACATGTTTCAAAGCTCAAAAGGTATGGAATGGGCCCTGGCCAGTGGTTAGAGCATTGGCCCATGTGCCAAAGGGTCACGGGTCCAATTCTCAGTCAAGGGGGCACCTCTCTCTCTCTCTCTCTCTCCCTCCCTCCCTCCCTCCCTCCCTTCCATGCTCTCTAAAAAAGTCAATGGGAAAAATATCACAGGATTAACAACAGCAAAAAAAAGTATGAAATGATCATTTACTTTGAAAAGCCTCTCCACCGACACTTATTGGCTTCCCTTCTCTACTCTCTGGCATCCATAGCTTCTTAAAGTGTCTCCAGAGTTTCTTCAGGTGCACACAGGCACATAAAAATACATTCTTTCCCCAACTTCCAATTTTGGAAAATTTAAATTTTTAGAGGAATTGAAAGAATAGCACAAGGAACACCCATATACCCTTTATGTAAATCCACTAGTTATTATTATTATTATTATTTGCATTTATCTTGAGACAGAGCGGGAGGGAGAGAAGGAAGAAGAGAGAGAGAAACATCAACATGAGAGAGATACATCGAGTGGCTGCCACCCACACAACCCCAACCAGGACTGGGGACAAACTGCAACCGAGGTACATGCCCTTAGTGGGAACTGAACCTGGGCCTCTCTGGTCCACGGGCCGACGCTCCAACTGCTGAGCCAAACTGGCTAGGGCTAAATTCACTAATTATTAACATTTTGACACATCTGCTTTCTATTTTTATATATGTTTTTCCCTGATTGATTTGAGAGTGTCAGAGACATCATACTTCATTCACCCCTAGATACTTTGGCATCGATCCCTAAGAACAAGGATCAACCTTTTTGGGAGTCCAGACTAGTTATTGTGCAGAATGTCCTTCAGTTTAGGTTTGTTTGCTTGTCTCTTTAGATTAAATATTTTTGGCTGGAGATATCACACAGAGGATCTTGTCTCTTATTCTCTTCTCCTTTCACATAAATGATGAGATATGATTCTGTTCTGTCTCTTGTCTTTTTCATTTTACACTCTATCTTGCAGATCTTTCCATGTTGGTAAATATCAAACTTTCTTCTTCTCTTTTAACTTGTTCTTTATTACATAAACGTACTATGATTTACTTTACCAGCCCCTGTGGATAAACATTTCAGCAGTTCCCAGTCTTGCTGAGCGGACAGTGACACAGTGGCTAACCTCATGCTTTTGTCATTTCACAGATGTGGAAGTTCAGAGAAATTCCTGCAAGTGGGTGGCTGAGACTTAGGGCATGTGCGCCTATGGTTTGGTGGATGTTCCCAAACCTTCTTCCATGGGGCTTGTGTCAGTTCACACCAGCATGTGCTGCCTCACAGAGTGTTGGACCCAAATTCAGAATTTTGCCTAGAAAAGTGACATCAGAGTCATGGTCTAGTTTGCATTTCTCCTGCTGTTGAGGATGAATATCACAAGGGCCATTGACATTTCCTGTTCTGGTCATGTCACTTTCTCATTCTTCTATTATTAGTTTGTTCCTTTTTCATGGATGACTTTTTTTCTATTTTTCTGTTCAATTCACACCTAAAGACATTGCTCTGTCCCCAGATTCGGACTCCCTTGGTGATCTTTCCCCCTCCCTGCCGTGGAATGCTCTGCAAATCCCCTGTAGGAATAAAAGAATTCCAGATCATTGAACTTTATTATTCTCATTTTGACTGTATTAAAAAACAACTAACAAAGTAGATTAACTCAGGCATGAAACTTAATGTAGGTATGTGCTGACCAAGTCCTACGAGTAAAAATATTTAAGAGCAGAAATACCTAATCCTTCTAAAAGAATCTAGACTATGCTGGTCTAAATTTAACAGTGGGCTCAAGCAGGAAGAGAAGTAATAACAAAGGAGTAACTTGGAACGTTGCACCACTGAGGGTCTTCTCAGCCCTTCCACCAGAGACCCTGCTTTAGTTATGTTGGTTACCAGTGAGACCAACCCAGACCAGCTGAAGCAAGAAGATACACTTAATCTGAGGCCAGGGTCTCCAAGGATGGGAGCAGAGCTGACTTCAGGACTGTCTGGAACCAAGAATGAGGGGCTGACAGACATCTGTCTGCTGGCTCTGTACCATTCTGGATACTGTCCTGCTGCAGTTATGTGTCTCTGACACATCCTGTCCATGAGGCAGAATCTCTAGCTCATGAAAACAAAGGAAATCACCTATTCTAGTTTCAGCTCCAACCCAGAGAAGACCTGCCCTTTCTCCTCTGTCCCAAATTCAGCTCCGGCCAAGTCCCCACATGTGCAGTAGTCAGCAATGGCTAGGGAGCCGGAGAGATTCCTAGAAAAGGGACACTGGGCAGATCTGTTAAGTGTCCATTAGCAGTTCCATCAGTAAAGAAGTGTGGAGGCCCAGCCGGTGTGGCTAAGAGGTTAAGCGTCGACCCATGCACCAAGAGTTTGCCGGTTCTATTCCCAGTCAGGGCACATGCCCAGGTTGTGAGCCTGATCCCCAGTAGGGGGCATGCAGGAGGTGGCCAGTCGATGTTCTCTCTCATAGATGTTTCGTTCTTTCTTTCTTGTTTTTAAATTTTTTCTCTTCTTTATTGATTTGAGAGAGAGGAAGGTAGGGAGAGAGATAGAAACTGTCAGAGAGACACATTGACTGGTTGCCACCCACACAACCCCAACTGGGGCCGAGGACAAACTGCAACCAAGGTATGTGCCCTTAGCGGGAACCGAACCTGGGTCTCTCTGGTCCACGGGCCGGGCTGACACTCTAACTGCTGAGCCAAACTGGCCAGGGATCCATTGATTTTTTTGTTTCATAGAGAGTAGGAGGGATGGAGGGGGAGAGGGAGAGAGAAAGAGAGGGAGAAAGACAGAGAGAGAGAGAAAAAAAAATCAATGTGAGAGAGACACATCGATTGGTTGCCTCCTGCACATGCCCCAACAGGGGTTGGAATCAAACCTGTCACCCAGGTACATGCCCTTGACCAGAAATCAAACCTGCAACCCTTCGGTCCCCAGGTTGACACTCTAACCATTAAACCACAACAGCCAGGGCAAATCTTACATAACTTTGTTAGAGATTTACTGCATAAGTTGCTTTAAAAGCCAACCTTACTGGAAAATCATATTCCCATGTACAATAAAGTGATATTACCCACATGTGGAGATATTGTAATCAATGCTTTGAAAGCAGGGTGGGAGGAAGAGTGTACGGTGCGCTAAAACATCCCCTGCTCTTGAACAGGAAACGTGCCTTGAGGAATGCCCAGGTATCACAGCAAAGGCACCCTGCAGACAGATTCAGAAGGAAATACTGCCATTTGGCAAACTTAGCTCTCATCCCTGGTCATGGAACCTCCTGGACCAGTTCCACGGAGTTGTCTCCTCCCTGCCGCCTTAAAATTCTTTCACACTTATATATGCTGTTAATTTGAGACTTCAGTGGCTAGCACCCAGATCCCGGATTCTGTTGGTTTCCTCCAGCATAAGGAACCAGGGCATCCTGATGGCTGACTCTCGGACTGCAGCAGGACAATGAGCTTAGAGAACCCGCAGTGCCAGGAAGTAGGGAAGTCCTCACAGAGTTAACCAAAAGCGCTCCCAATGGCCAAAGCTGGAAGAATTGGAGCAACAAAATAAATAAAATAGTATTGGATTATAACCCAAAATAGAAAATAAATCCATACTGATAAAAATCTATAATTGAATAAATAAGTATATGGGAAAGAGGCAAAGCTCCTGTGCTGAAGAATCCTAAATTATTCATGTCGCTACACCATGCTCAAGGAGGTGAGACATAACTCCCCTCCCCTGTGCAGAGTGGCTTCCTTCCAAACAGTACAGGATGGAAAGGGGGAGAAAAGAAGACCTGCACTGTGGAGACTCGTGACAAACATGACCTCAGCCAGAAGATCCGGGTCTGTACCAACAGAGATAAGTCGTGTCGATGGCATGGACCCCTGATACGATGTGATGAGAAGAGCACTTTGCATCTGTGGTCTTCTCCCAAAACCCACAACTCTAGTCATCGATGAGAAAAATAGATAAATCTCAGTGGAGGGAGACTCTACAAAATCCCTTAATAGACCTCAAAACTCCAAAGCCCATCAAAAACAGGAAAGTGTGAAACATAGTCTCAGCCAAGAGGAGCCTAAGGAGACAAGATGACCAGACGTCACGTGGGTCCTCATGGGACTCTGGCATAGAGGGCATTAAAGAGGAACTGAGGAAATGTGAATAAAGACTTTGGTCAATATAATATATCAATATTGGCTTATTCTGAGAACTGTATACACTAATGTAAGATCTAATAACAGGAGAAGCTAGGTGGGGTATGGGATTTCTTGGAACTGTTTTCACAACTTTTCCATAAATCTGAATCTATTCTAAAATTAAAAGTTTGGCCCTAGCCGGTTTTGCTCAGTGGTTAGAGCATCAGCCTGCAGACCAAAGAGTTGTGGGTTTGATTCCAGTCAAGGGCACATACCTCAGATGCGGTTCTGTCACCAGCCCTAGTTGGGGTCATGCAGGAGGCAGCCAGTTGATGTGTCTCTTTCACAGTTGTGTGTGTGTGTGTGTGTGTGTGTCTCCCCCCACCTCCCTCCCTCCCACTCTATCTGAAGATAAATGGAAAAAAATATCCTCAGGTGAGGATTTAAAAAAAAGTTTGTTTTAACAACTGAGAATGTGACAGTTGCTATCTCCAAGGAGTAAGGAGGCGAAGAACCGGAAACATAGAAGAGTTTCCGGTTCTTTCATTGAACACTTGAATTGTTTTATTATTCATGGTGCACATGTAGTTTTGTTTTAAAAAGAAAGGAAGGTGCACATGTTCTGTTGCGTAGCATTAACTCTTGCCTTCCACCAATCACTCAGTAAGAATGTGTTTCCTCCACACCTGATGTTGGGTTTTCCAGCTTGGTGTCCTGCTTGTATGGAGGTTGGATCAAAGGGGCCGAGTACAAGGGACACCCCTGCTGAAGCACGAATACGGGACACACCTGACTCACTGCATCTTCCGTCTCCCCCCTCCTGGAGAGTAAGTATGAGCTTACGGTGGCCTTAGGTTTAAGTCTTTGGGGAGGGGAGCAGAAATATGGCTCCTCCTGACACTGGAGGGGGTCAGAGCAATGAGGCACTCTCAGCACATCTGTAGTGACAGCACCATCCTCTGAGGAGCAGCAAGAAATCCTGACTTCCTGTGTTGTAATTGCTTACAGGGACTTTGTTCAGTTGGCAAAGGCAGCCGTGAGCGGTGATGAGAAAGCCCTGGACATGTTTAACTGGAGGAAGAGCGGCTTTGGAAGTTTCTTGAAAACAGGATCTCAAGAGGGACTGTCATTCTTTGTCAGCTTGATGGATGGTGAGAAACTTAGTTTGGGACTCTAGGACACTGAAGCATTATAGGGCTGTCTGGTAAGGATTTTAAACAAATAGATGATGATTCTGTATAAAATAACAGGCTGTATGCGTGCCAATCTTAGTGAAATATATTAGTCAGCTTTATACAGTTATTTATCCAGTATTCAAAGAATGGCTTCACTTCGTTCTGATTAGAGACAAATTGAGCTTTATTTGTATTTGAAGGTGGCAGCCTCTATCAGCAGGAAATGACTGCTTGCTGTACACACAGCACAGACAGGTTGCCAGTCTTGGAAAGATGCTTTTGCAGTCCTGTTATTCAGTCTGTATAACTATGAAGTACATCTGACATGTCACGGGCTTGGCTAAGCTCTGGGAATGGAGCTTGAACAGCATGGGTGGGTTTTGCCTCCAGCCTGCAGCCACCAATCAGCCCTCATAGGTGGTCCACATTAAGTGCTGCCTCTTTTTTTTATTTTTTATTCCTCACCCGAGGATATTTTTTCTACTTATTATCAGACAGAGTGGGTAGGAGGGAGAGAGAGAGACAGAAACATCGATGTGATAGAGCCATGTCGACTATTTGCGCCCCTGCACGACCCTACCAAGGCTGGGGACAAACCGCAATGTAGGTACCTGCCCTTGCCCAGAATTGAAACCGCGACTCATTGGTACGCGGGCCAACGCTCTAACTACTGAGCCAAACCGGCCAGGGCTTTTTTTTTTTATCCTCACCCGAGGACATTTTTCCATTTTTTTGTTCAGATGGAGTGGGAGGGAAAGAGAGGAAGAGAGAGAGAGAAACATCGACATGAAAGGGACACATCGAGTGGCTGCCTCCCTTACGACCCAATCAGGGCCGGAGACAAACTGCAACCAATGTACGTGCCCTTAGCAGGAACCAAACCCAGGTCTCTCTGGACCGCAGGCCGACGCTCTAACCACTGAGCCAAACCAGCCAGGGCAGCTTTTTCTTTTTTTAATGTTTCTTTTTCTTTCTTTTTTTAAGGGAGAGAGAAAGAGAGAAACATCAATGTGAGAGAGAAACATTGTTCGGCTGCCTCCCGCATTCCTCCCTGCTGGGGATCATACCCGCAACTTGGGCATGTGCCCTGACTGGGAATCGACCCAGGACTTCTCCATCCATGGTTGACACTGAATCCACTAAGCCACACCAACTGGGCACCGCCTTTTTTTGTTTTAACACAACTCCTCTTGAGTATAAATAGTGAGACAGGCTATCCTAATGACAGCTGATAAATGCAATATGAAGTTAAGAGAAAAAGAGTTTTACGGTCACAGGAGACATTCACAAGTGTGTGTCTGCTGTGAGCAAGGGCCAGGGAAGAGAGGCTCGCACCAAGGAGATGAGGTTTGATGAGGACGTGTGAGCACGATGGGAAGAAGAGCGCAGATGATAGCTGGAAGGGGCAGGGGCTTTTGAGATACATTTCATTTCAGAGGGTAAAGAGACAGCACTGAGGGAGTTCGGGGAGGTCTTAGAAGGGACATGGAGTGGGCACAGTGCAGTGGGGGTGCAGGGAGGGAGATGCTAGTGCAAGGGCTCCTTAGGAAGAGAGCTGAAAAGATGATGTGAGAGAGAGATACATGAAGGAAAAGATGTTGCAACTGGAAAGGGGTGTGCAGTGCATGTCAGTCATTCCTCACACTTGGTAGCTGTGGACTTTGAAGGCAAATTATCCCGTGTCTGTGTGCCTCAACTTCCTAATGTGTCAAAGGGAGACAGTGATAGTAAGAGCACCTGCTGTGGGAGTTCGCCGGAAACATCAGTGGAGATAATACACATGTAAGTGCTTATCACTGAGCCTGTCACAGATATGTGCTGAGTAGATGCTTGTTATTGTTGCAGTTAGCCTCTAGAGAACCTGGAACTTTTCACTTTAATAAAAATTCAAGTTATCTATTGGGAATAAGATGAGAGGAGACCAGGAGGGTGAGGAGGCTCCAGAAAGCAACAGCAATGGGTTGGATTCCTGAGAATTCGCAGGAGGTTCCACCTGCCAAGCTCAGAAGCTGGGAGAGAAACCAGAAAGTGTGGGAAAGGGGCTGCATGCTCAGGGCGGGCAGGAGAAGGAGGGCTTCCAGGCAGGATAGGCCCTGCTGTTTGGACAGGGCTGAATGACCAACCATGCATAGGATGCGGGGACAGGGCCTGGTAGCTATGGGAGGTCACAGCCTAGGACCTCAGTGCATGGGTGACAGATGCTCACCTCATGTTAGAGAACCAAGATGAACAAAGAGTGCCCTGCCCTTTTTGGCTCAACAGTAGAGTGTTGGCCCATGGACCAATGAGTTGCAGGTTCGATTCTGGCCAAGGGCACATACTTTGGTTGTAGTTCATCCCCAGCCCTGGTCGGGGTCATATGGGAGGCAATCAGTCGATGTGTCCCTCTCACATCAATGTTTCTCTCTTTCTCTCCCTCTTTCTCCCTCCCACTCTATCTGAAGATAAATAGAAAATATACTTGGATGAGGATTGAAAAAAAGATGAACAAAGAGTTTAGAGGCTGTGGTTCGAATCCTTTGAGGTTGGTGGTGGTAGAGGTAGAATTGCCTGAGGCAGCAGGAGTCACGGGTGAACTAAATCAGTAATAACTTATTTCAGAGATGGCAGCCTGTGAGGTCACGTACAGATGTTTCTAAATATTTTCTTTGCAAGTTTTTATAACTAACATGTTTATTTTGAAAATGCCCCTAAGTAGATAGAAGTGGCAGCTAGGGAGTGTCAGGCTGCCTGGTGACTGCCCCTTTGCCCTCAGGGACAGTGCACTATGTGGACGAGAAAGGCAAGACGACTCAGGTGGCATCCACAGACAGCTCCATCCAAACGCTGTTCTACATCGAGAAGAGGGAGGCGCTGGTGGTGGTCACGGAGAACCTACTGCTGTCCCTGTACTTGGTGACTCCTGAGGGCGAAGTGGAAGAAGTGATGAAGGTGGGCAGAGGGGCAGGCTCAGGCTGGATTCTCCTGACCTGTTTAATCACCCTTTCCAGTTCCTTAGCAAATCTGTTTCAGGGCCACTGACAGAGCTGTTTAGTACCGTTATTTATTATATGATGTTCAGCTCACTAGTGAGGGGAACTAGGGGTGAAGGAGATTTTTCTGGTGTCAGTGGACAGGCAGAGTGAGTCAGGCTGCGCCCTTCATGATTGGGTAACTGGCAGCCTACAGACTTGGGTGTGAGAATAACCACTCGCTTTGCAGCAGAAGCCTGTTCAGCCCCACAAGGGGAGGCCCGTCACCCTGCTTCCTGACTGTGTGCAGACAAGGCACCGAGGGCACTTACTTGCTTTGACAGCCTTGGGGATTTTCCCCATGTGCATTCAGTCACAGCTGCCCCCAGCACATGTGCACATTGCTTCACCTGAGGGGTGTGTATGATGGACACTGTCCTTGGGTAGCGGTGTTTCACTACGGCTACTGACACACACCTCGTCGTCCTTGAAGGTACCTCATGGCATCAGCCTGGGCCCTCAGCACCAGGTGGACGCCCCCTGTCCTTAGGTCAATTTCTGCGCATCGCTGCCCTCTTGCTAATTTCTTGGTTTTTACCAGAGAAATCCATATTCCTCGGAAAACTCTGAACTTCTCCTAGAGATACTCTTATAGATTATTTATTTTTGTAAGTCAGTATTTATTTGGTTCTTTATGTATCCCATAACACAGCACTTGAAAACATGGGCACTGAATCACATGGAGCTGGGTTCAAATCCCCCCTGAGCCACTCCACTAGCTGGTGGGTTCTAGGCAGGTTGGTTCCCTGCAAAATAAGTGTGACACCTGCCTTGGAGGGCACAGTGGTCCCCGGACTTGGCTCAGCTTGGTAGTCACTCTAGAAATGTGCACACTATGTGCCATGTGTTGGGCAGCCACTATTATTAACAACTTAATGTGAAAGAGTAGTTTTCAGCTTTGGCTTGTGCATCCTGGAAAGCTAGGGGTGGCTTTCCAAGTGTCCATCTTCACCCTGCACTCTCTGCAGACCAGAGATTCCAGGCTCACAAGCAGGGACACACAGTCTCGGCGAAGCGACCTGCTTCTTTTGGGTTGTTTCTCGTTGTACAGGTAAAGTTGAGTGGGAAAACGGGTCGCCGGGCAGACATCGCTTTGATTGAAGGCAGCCTTTTGGTGACCGCCATCGGGGAAGCAGCCGTCAGGTGAGACTTGACACTCCGATGATTGGGTGATGACAAGTCATTCTCAAATTGTGATGAATCTTCACAAATTGGACACACCCACGCAACAGCTCCAAGATCAAAGAACAGAACATATTAGACACCCCAGGCATCCCCGCTTCCCACGCCAGGTGGAACTATCCTGATGTCTGCCTGTGCAGTCACTCGGCCTGGTTTTTGTCAGCTGGGTATAGACAGAATCATGTGTTACATTCTCTTGCCACTCGCTGTTGTAGCTCCACGTGATACTGGGGGTCCTCCTGGGTGCACACGGTTGCAGTTCCTTTATTCTCATTGTGACCTGGTGTCACCCGTGGGCCCTCTTTTATTAATAGCTGCTCCCTTTGATTATGAACAGAGCACAAAACAGACCTAAATGTCATGACAGTCTGCTTTTCATATCAGAGTCCGAAGGCCATGACTTTTTCCTGATGTTTACAGTTCACTCTGCAAGTTGGACAAGCCCTTCAGAGCTGAGGGCAGTGCACTGACATAGTCCCCTTAGTGGCTTCCTTCCTTCCCTTGCAGATTCTGGGATTTAGAACGTGGAGAGAATTATGTACTGAGTCCAGAGGAGAAGTTCGGATTCGAAAAAGGAGAGACTATAAACTGTGTTTCTTACTGTAAAATCAAAGGTGAGATTTCTTGGGCTGGCATAAGGGAGAAAGAGAACCAGTCTCTAGCTTTACTCCATTGGCTGCAAAATGATGATGGTGGCTATTTAAAGACTAGTAACTCAATTATAACTATGTCAAGTCATTTGAATAAAGTCAGTCAAGAATGAAAAAATAACAGTAAAGCTTCTTATCCCACATGAAGGTCAAGAGTTTGGTCAAAAGTGTTACCATCCTGGGTGTATGCAGTTGATCTCATCCTCTGCCAAAACTCCAAGAAAAAGACAGCATGGGAAACTTTAGAAATATATATACATATATGTAAATGTATGTGTATGTGTGTACACACAGAGAAGACAGAATAGGAGCTGAGCCAGAGGCATTTATTTTGTGCCTGCTGAGTGCTCAGTGCTGTTCTCGCACTGAAGAAGCAGATTGAACAGGCAGATAGGCCTCTGCTATCACGGCGAGAGCGAAAAACCAACACCAACATCCCCACCAACCACATGCGAACATGCACTCACTGGATCGCCAGGTAGTCATCAGTTCTTGCAAAGGAAGACACAGCAGGTGAGGGCTGGAGAGTCACCCGGTGGAGGGCTGATGGGCTGACATTTCAGAGAGGGGGGTCAGAGAGGGAGCTTGCTGCTGTTCTTAGCCCTTTTCAAGTCAATGACTGTGAACTCCGTTTTCACCCGTAGGTCTTCTCGCAGCAGGTACTGATAGAGGGCGAGTAGCCATGTGGAAAAAAGTGCCAGGACCCCACAGCAGCCGAGGAGTGGAGGGTAAAGACAGGTGGCACCTTCAAGCCCCTACTGAGCTTGAAGGGAACATCACGCAGATAAAGGTACAATTCTACCAGGGCATCAGATGCACTCATTTTGTTCTCTGCAAAAGTGGAGGAAGTAATGGACCTATCTTTGTAAGTTATTCAACTTAAAAGACTATATATAAAAATACACCTGGCCAGTGTGGCTCAGCAGATTGAGCCTCACTCCCATGGACTGAGAGTTCCTTGTTCAATTCCTGGTCAGGACACACGCCTGGGTTGTGGGCTCAATCCCCAGCAGGAGGCATGCGGGAGGCAGCCGATCGATGTTTTTCTCTCACATCAGTGTTTCTATCTTTCTCTTCCTTTCTCTCTCTCTAAAAAAGCAATAAAAACATTTTTTTTAAATGACTATATAAAAATAAAAGCCTTTTGGAGTTCAGAATTGCAGTTAAGGGAATTGTGGATCTGTAGTAATCTATATTTACTTTCTCCGTCTACCCATCCCTTTATCTCTATCTTTCATCTGTCTATTTTTCTATCTTAAAAATAGCTTTAGTGGGATATGTAGCATACCAAATGGTTTTTAGTATATTTCACAGAATTTTGCAACCATCACAATAAATTTTAGAAGTTTCATCACTCCAGAAAGCCATCTCATACCCATTAGCAGTCACTTCCCATTTCCCCCTCCCCTAGCCCGATGCAACACTAATCTACCTTCTGTCTCTATAGATTTCTATTCCGGACACTTCAGTGGACTCACACACAATATGCATGGATACGAGATTTCTTTCACTGAGCATTATGTTTTCAGGGTTCCTCCATATTGTAGCATGTATCAGTATTTCATTCCTTTTGACGGCTAATAGTCCACTGTCTGACTAAACCATATTTTTTTATCCTTTCATCTATTGATGGACATTTCGGTTGTTTCTACTTTTAAACTATTATGAATAGTGCTGCTGTGAACATTTGTATACAAGTTTTTATGGTGACACATGTTTTCATTTCTACTGGGCCTTTGGTTCTTTTTGATAATTTCTCTCTTTATTGATAGTCTCGGTTTGGTGAGACATTGAATCACCTTCCTTTATTTCTTTAAGCCTGTTTTTTTTTAGTTCTTTGAATATATAGGGTGTCCCAAAAATATGTATACACACTTTGAATAATTATAAATCCCAATGGGTTAAATCTGAAAAGAAAGAAACATCAATTGAACTATCAGCTGTTAAGTGTATATATATTTTTGGGGGACAGCCTATATTTATAATGGCTGTCTTTTTGTTTGTTTGTTTTCTTTATTGATCTTTAGAAAGAAAGGAAGGGAGAAAGAGAGAGAGAAACATTGATGAAAGAGAACATCGATTGGCTGCCTCCCGCATGCCCCCCACTGAGGAGCAGGCTCACAACCTGGGCATGTGCCTGAGTGGGAATTGAATTGGCAACCTCCTGGTGCATGGGTCGATGCTCAACCACTGAGCCACACCAGCCAGTCTACTTCAGAGTCTTTAAGTCCAACATCTGGGCCCTCTGGTGGCAGTTTCTGTTGCCTGCATTTTTTTCCTGTGTGTGAGTCATATTCTTCTGTATTGCATGACACTTAATTTTTTGTAGCAAACTAGACATTTTAGTTAAAATATTGTGTCAACTCTGGGATACTGACCCTCCTGCCCCACTCACGTTGTTGCTGTTGTTTAATTGTCTGTGTAGTGACTGGCTGGAGGGACCACTGTAGCAACAGCTCTTTTCCCTGTAGTGTGAAGCTTCTGACCTTGCTCCTCAGAGGGCCCAGCCTGGGGCATCTACACAGTCATCCCTGGGACACTGGTGATTTTAGGGGGGATCTCCTTGACTGTTCTTTCCATGGTCTCTCTGTTAAGCTTCCTCCTTCTGTCTAGTATCACAGACCGTGTTAGGCCCCCAGTTGGCAGCTTTGTTGTTTTCTACAACTTTGTGGGACACCAACTGCTCCACAGTCTGGTCCAGTTAAATCTGGGCAGGGTTGACCTTTGACTTCTGTGTGTGGGGTTTGTTCTAAGATCCCTATGCTCTTTCTAGGTGTCTTTTTCCCCGGTGCTCACTGTATACTGTCAGGCGTGCTGCTGAGCTTACTGTTCTCATGAAGCTACCAGCCTCTTCTAAAGGCTTACCACCAAAACGCCTCCACTGTTCAAGAACATCCTTAGGCTTGAACATACCCACATTACAGTTTGAATGAAGTCAATTTCTTTGGGGAGTGCCTCAGAGCTCTCTATTCCTTTTTTTAAATCCTCACTCGAGGATATTTTTCCATTTGCCTTCAGACAGAGAGAGAGTGAAACATCGATGTGAGAGGCATACATCTACTGGTTACCTCCTGCACGACCCGACCAGGGCCGGGGACCAAACCACAACTGAGGTACGTGCACTTGACCGGAATTGAACCCACGACTCTTTGGTCCAAGGGTCGATGCTCTAACTGCTGAGCCAAACTGGCCAGGGCAGAACTCTCTATTCTTATGGACAGCCTCTCACTTGGAAAAAAACAATCTTAGTTCTCCAGAGGTTGGGAGTGGGGACAGTGGCCAGCTTCTCTCTAATGACACCTGCTTCATGAGCATGGAACTGGGTGCAGTAGCCTCTCAGAATGCCTCTCCCAGCATGGAGCCTTTACCCTGTGAGCAAGCTGGGGCAAGGGCATGGGGCCCAGTCTTCTCACACTACCAGGCCTGTGAGCAGGGGCTGGTGGAGGGAGGGAGCCCCCGCCTCTCTGCCCCGCTCACCTGGAATTAGCCTCTGTAACACAGAGCCAAGGGAATGAGAAATGCTGCCCATTAGCCCTTCCCAGCGACATGCTGCAGCCCTCACCTGGGGGGAGTTGGAGGAGAGGGAGCCCTGTCTTGTCCTCTCAGGTAGAGCTGCTGTCATACTGAGCTGGGGGCCAGGAGGAGGGGAGTAGAGTGGCTCAGGTGTTATGGACTCTGCTGTTCTTACCAGAATGATAGGCTTTCTTGAATAAATCGTTCTCCATTTGCTTTATGCCCAATTTCCAGAGAATTAGATGGTTGTTGTTTCTTATAATTTTTACCAGTTATGCCTGTTACGTCCTCAGGGCTCTTCATCCTTGCCATCCTGGAAGTTGACTCCAGATCTGCTCTGTGTGGATATCTTAAATTAAAGTTTACTTAATCCTAGTCCTGGCCAGTTTGGCTCAGTGGTTAGAACATCGGCTGAAGGGTCCCAGGTTCAATTCCCTGTCAAGGGCACATACCTGGGTTGCCGGCCCAATCCCTAGCCCCCACTGTGGTTATATGGGAGGTAGCCAATCACTGTCTCTCTCTCACATCAATTGTGTCTCTCTCACATTGTGCCCCCCTGCAAAGTCAATGGAAAAATATCCTTGGGTAGGATTAACAAACAACCAAAAACATGTACTTAATCCTATACTAATCTGGGAAGTAAAATTACCTAGTAAATAGTTTAGGGATACCTTATAGCAATTATTTCAAGATTCTCTTCTCAGGCCATATTTAGAAATAGTTTAAATATAAATTAACAAGTTAAGTATTTTACAAATTAGTACAGAATAACTGGCTAAAAATAGCACATAATATCAGATCTGTAGAGAAAATAGAACTTTTTCAGATTTAAAGTAATAAAAGTAGTTGCAAAGCAAAGATTAACAAGTTTGAGTACATAGAAACTTATTTCAAACTGGACAATGGAGAACAAGACTAGAATTAAAGGAAAATCCGAGCTCAAAACAGTGTTTCCCGATTCTCAATGCATATTGTTTTCTTTATTTTAATATGAAGTTGACATGCAACTCTTTTGTTGTTTTTGCTTTTCTGTGGGAAGAGGGAATCTTTACAGTTATTTTTTAAACCTATGGCTTATCTTTAGTGATATCTTCGAATAAAGGACTTGAAGAAAACTGACATAAGGAGAATATTAAATGGGCTCTCTCTGACAGGGATCAAACCTGCAACCCAGGTACATGCCTTTGACCAGGAATCGAACCTTCGACCCTTCAGTGAGTGGGCCAACACTCTAACCACTGACCCACACTGGCCAGGGTCCCCCTCCCCTTTATTTCCTCTCAGGTGTGCATCTTTACTTTTTACTCCTAAACACAAAGGGTTCCCGTGAGACTTGCAACCAGAGGAGCAATGGGCAGGGGCGGCTCATCCCGAGCGAACCCACTGAACCTGTCTCCGAGGCCCCCTTTCTCTGACTTTTCAGTACTAACAGCAGCCCTGTCCTGGCTCACTTCTTTGCTCTAACATTTCTAGAGGGCCAAAGCAGAACACTGCCTAGGCTCTCTCCTGTTGCTTCTTCTATCCTAAGCCCTTCCTTTGTTTCACTGTCCCCAGCTTTAATAAACGTACTCTCGAAATAAAAAGAAAAATATTAAGAATTTTAGTGAAAAAAATGATGGAGATAATTTACCTAAGAGTAGTTAGTAAGATGCATGAAAAACATGTGTGTCCTCACTGGTAATGAAAAAAAAATGCCATTTGAAATAACAGAACAAGTCCTGGCATGGTGGCTCGGGTGGTTGGAGCATCATCCCATACATCAAAAGACTGTGGGTTCAGTTCCCAGTCGGGGCACATACCTAGGCTGTGAGTTAGGTCCCCTGTCAGGGTGCAAATAGGAGGCCACCGATCGATGTTTTTCTCTCACATTGATGTTTCTTTCTACCCCCACCCCCTTTCTTCTCTCTTTAAAATCAATAAAAACATATCCTCAGGTGAGGATAAATATAAATTAAAAATAAATAAAACAATAGAACGAGCCACACCAACTTTTCTAAAGGACATAAAAGAAAACTGAGTAAATGTTAGATATATCATGTTCCTCAAAGAGAAACTTCAATCTTGTAAAAGTGTCATTTCTTCCCAAATAAATCTACAAATGACATGTATGTACAGTAAAAGTAATGACTTTTCTTTCCTAGAAGAACTCAACACAGCCATTCTTTTTTTTAAATCCTCACCCAAGGATATTTTTCTATTTATCTTCAGATAGAGTGAGAGGGAGAGAGAGGAAGAGCAAGAGAGAGAGAGAAAGAAACATCGATGTGAGAGGGACACATCGACTGGTTGCCTCCCACATGACCCAATTCCGGCCAGGGATGAACCACAACCGAGGTATGTACCCTTGTTCAGAATTGAACCCATGAGGCATTGGTCCGCGGGCTGACGCTCTACTGCTGAGCCAAACCTGCCAGGGCAACACAGCAATTCTTAACTCATCTGGGAGAGCAGATGGCCAGGAAAAAAATTTATAAACAATCAGAGCATTTCTTTTTTTTTTCTCACCCGAGGACATTTTTGCTTTTATCTTCAGATAGAGGGGGAGGGAGAGAGGGAGGAAAAGAGAGAAAGAAACATCAATGTGAGAAAGACACATTGACTGGTTGCCACCCACACAACCCCAACCAGGGCCGGGGACAAACTGCAACCGAGGTACATGCCCTTAGCAGGAACCAAACCCAGGTCTCTCTGGTCCGCAGGCCAACGCTCTAACCACTGAGCCAAACTGGCCAGGTTGGAACATTTCTTTTTTTAAAAATATTTTTTCTTTATTGATTTTAGAGCATAAGGAAGAGAGAAAGAGAAACATCGAAGAGAGAGAACATCGATTGTCCACCTCCTGCATGCCCCCCACTGGGAATTGGACCCACTGGGCATGTGTCCTGACCAGAAATTGAACCAGTGACCTCTTGGTGCATGGCTCAACGCTTAACCACTGAGCCACACAGGCCAGGCCAATGAGAACATTTCTGTATAATATACTAGAATATATCTCAAAACTATAGCAATTAAAACAGTGGTTATGTCTCTGGCCGAGTGGCTCAGTTGGTTAGAATGTTGCCCCAATACGCCAAGGTTGCAGGTTGATCCCAGGTCAGGGCACATACAAGAAGCAAGCAATGAATGCATAAATAAGTGGAACAACAAATCGATGTTTCTCTCTCTCTCTCTTTCTTTCTCTCTCAAATCAATAAATAAAAATTTAAAAAAACAGTGGTTACTCAGGAGTGGATAAATATATCAGTGGAATGTAATAGGAACTCCATAAACAGATTTATATAGATTTGAATGTTTAACATGAAATTATGAATGTACCATTTAATATCACCAGAGGAAAGCTGAATAATTTAATACATTGTGTTAGATTTGTTATGAATTTTTAAATATAAGCATCCCTAAATTAACGTCAGAAAAATAAATGGTAGGAGATTTTCAGAACAGACGCGAGCTTGAAGAGCTGCACAGGTAAGGACCTGCTGCGTCTCAGCTCTGAGGGTCAATATTTTTTTTTTTTTTTAATCCTCATCTGAGGACATTTTTCCATTTTTTGTACAGACAGAGTGGGAGGGAGAGAGAGGAAGAGAGAGAGAGGGAAACATCGATGTGAAAGGGACACATCGAGTGGCTGCCACCCGCACGACCAACCAGGGCCGGGGACAAACTGCAACCAAGGTACATGCCCTTAGCGGGAACCGAACCCGGGTCTCTCCGGACCGCAGGCGGACGCTCTAACCGCTGAGCCAAACCGGCCAGGGCTGAGGGTCAATATTTTAACATTTTCTACAAAGTACACATTTTATACTTATAAAGTGTTTTAAATAATTATTTTTACAGTAAGAAGAAATAGTGCTTGGAAATTGTTTACGAATCCTCATATGTATCATGTTCCCCTGACTGTCTCTCTCCTCCTCTGTCCACACCTGCGGTTCTTTCTATCCAACGTGGAAATGAAGTGGGGCTCCAGGAAGAACCTTCTGGCAGTGAACAACATCAGCTCTGTGGTGATCCTCAGTGAGCAGGCCATGTTGTCGCACTTCCACCAGCAGGTGGCCGTGGTGCAGATTTCCCCAAGCTTACTCCATGTGTCTTTTCTGTCCACGGGGGTGACGCACAGCCTGCGCACAGACATGCACATCAGCGGAGTGTTCGCCACCAAGGTATCTGTGAGGGTGGCCCACAGGGTTGATTGGGGGTCTTCAGTGTAAACAAAAGACCTGGTCAGTTGCAGGGCCATTCAGGATGGTAAGGGGCCCAGATGGCAGGTTGCTTTTTAACTTCCAGGATTTTTTTAGGATGCTGTCGCTGTCTGGAATGGGAAACAAGTGGCAATCTTTGAGCCTTCTGGAGCCACGTTACGAAATGCAGGTAGGAGTTGCCCCCACCCCGCCAGCAGAAAGGATTTAGCACCCTGCTTTGTTTTCTCACCATCTAATGGGAGGGGGTATTGGTGCTGTGATGTGGGCAGAGAGCTGGCGCAGGGCCACAGGGAGACTCACATCAGTTCTCATGCCTGTGCCTGTGATTCCAGAGTCAGTGCTGCAGCTCTGGCCCCGAGCTGCCAGGGCCTCTCAGGCCTCCTGGGCTTCACCCTATTGAAGCCAGTCAAGGTGACTGAGAAGTACCGCTGGATCTAGGACCAGCCAGCCCTCCTAGGCTCCAGGACAATAAAACAACTCAAATAAGGCTACATGAGCACTTATAACCGCAGTGCTTTCCAGGGGAGGGAGCTACTACACACCCGACTTTTGAACTGGTTCCAGACCACACACAGCAGTGAGCCCTATGGCATCTCCAGCAAGGCCAGCCTCTGTGAATTTCAGGGTGGATCATCAGAGAGTCTTCATCACTCTCAAACAACTCTCTGTGTCCCATCAATCTTGCCAACTCTCTGTTTCACTGGGCTGCCTTTGTCCTCCACTCTTCAGCACATGCCTGTATGAGTTTTCTGAGGCTGCACAAACCGAGTGGCTTAAACAGAAACTATTCTCTCACAGTTGTAGAGGTCAGAAGTCCAGAATCAGTTCCACTGGGCCAAAATCAGGTGTCAACAGGGCCACACTCCCTCCAGAGCTCTGGGGAGGAATCTGTTTCTTGCTTCTTCCAGCTTTTGGTGACTATTGGCAATCCTTGACTTGGGGTCATATCATTCCAGTCTCGGTCTCCATTGTCATTGTTTCTGTCTGAAATCTACCTCCCTCTTAATAGTGACACTTGTGACTGTATTTAGGGACCACCTGGATAATTCCCTCATCTCAAGGCTTTGATATCTTTAGCCATATAAGCTAATATTCACAGGTTTCAGGGATTAGGACATATCTTTGGGGGATAGCTTCCAGCCTGCAGTGACCATCAAGACATGCTCCCCAGCTGGCTCAGGTCTTACCTTCATCTATCCTGACCTCAGCCCTGTCACCTCACCCGAGGACTTGTCACTGCTCTTTCCAAGGATGGGCCCTCCGTGTGTTCAGTTGAACACCTCACGCCCTTCTGGGGGTGTTTGTGCTGGTTATCACCTCTTTCTCTCATATGACTCCCTGTTTTTCTTTTCCTCTAATGCTCTGTTGAATGAAGTTCTAACACTTGCTGGTAATTCACATCTTTTCCTCTCTCCTAGTGTAGACCCCCCTAGGGGCAAGGACAAACTTCTTATCTACCCAGTAGGACAAACAGCACAGCAGGTGCTGAAATATTTTCTGTCTTGTGTGTATCATCATCTCCCTAAACTAGAGAAGAACCTGTATGGAGACAGAGACTAGAGCTTGTGGCCTCCCAAGTTCCACATAAGATAAGCAGACTTGCTTAAACAATCGTACCGTCATAGGTGCTGTGCTGCCAGGTGGGAGGAAAGAGATGCCACTCATAAGTGGTGCAGGCCCCAGCGCTGAGTTTCCACATCAGGCCAGAGCCTTCACAGGCTGCCACTTCCAGCTTGGCTTTGAGCAGTTCCCTGCCCTTCAGAGCCTCACTTTCCTCATCTGTAACATGCCCAAAAGACATTTCTCACGAAGCTGTTGAGGTCAGAGGCGAATTAGGGGACATGTATGAGAATGCTTCTTAACCCCTGAGGAAGGATGAAATGTTTAGCTGCTGCTGTCACATTTATCTTTCATTTCAGGTACCTTTCTGTGTGAGTCTCCAGTGTTAGCGATGCATGAGGAAAACGTTTATACGGTGGAACCAAATCGAGTTCAAGTTCGAACCTGGCAGGTAAATTGCTACTCTAGAACGAGTGTGCTCTGACGATAAAGACAGTTAGGGCAAAGTTTAAAATGCTGTCTCTAAATCAAACCAGTGCCAGCACACTGGCTTTCCCCAGCCAGATCAGATTCCCCTCACCAGGGGGTTGGTTGTAAAAATGGATTCTGGGAGAGCTGCTCCATCTATAACTGTTGTAACTTCAGAAATCAGTAGGCAGGGCAAGGGCCTTTTGCACTGAAAAGGACTTGATTACAGGACCTTGAGTATATGGGGTTATGAAATGGAAGGAAATGTTTGCTGTGCATCTTAGGGGCAAAAGGAACCTAGTTCAGGACGTAATATCTTTGGACAGGCCTTTCCTTGTATGTGTCTGAGGGGGAGTCCAGGATGGGAGCAAGGCATACCTTCAAGATGACAGACCTCTAGCACACTATTCTGTTCCCTCTTGGTGATTCAAAAGAACCCCTACCTGCCTGCATCCCACCCACACTTGCTGGAACCCGGCAGCTGACATGCTATATTAGTTTGCTGAGCCTGCCATAAAAAATTATCACAATCTGAGTTAAAACAATAGAAGTTTATTTTCTCACAGTTCAGGAAGCTAAAAGTACAGAATCCAGGTGTGGGCTCGTTGGCTCCTTCTGAGGCTCTGAGGGAGAATTCATTCCATGCGTCTTCCAGTGTCCAGTGCTTGCTGACAGTCTTTGGTACTCCTTGGCATGTAGACACATCACTGCAGTCTCTGCTTCGATCTTCTCATGGCCTGCTCCCTGTGTCTGTGTTTCTCTTCTGTGTCCTGTAAGGACACTTGTCCTTGGATTCAGGGCCCACCCTAATCCAGAATGTTCTCCTCTTGAAATCCTTAACACCTGCATAGACCCTTTTTCCAAATAAGGTCACATTTACAGGTTCCAAGTGGACATATCTTTTGGTGGCCATCATTCAACCCAGTAACTGTATTAGTGTTTTGTGTTAAGGTGAAGAATACTTACCATGGCCGTGGCTGGTTTGGCTCAGCAGTTAGAGCGTTGACCTGCAGTCCAGAGAGGCCTGGGTTTGGTTCCCGCTAAGGGCACGTACCTCGGTTGCAGTTTGTCCCTGGCCCTGGTTGGGTTGTGTGGGTGGCAACCAATCGATGTGTCCCTTTCACATCGATGTTTCGCTCTCTCTCTCTCTTCCTCGCTCTCCCTCCCTCTCTGTCTCAACAAAAAATGGAAAAAATGTCCTCCAGTGAGGATAAGAAAACAAAACAAACAAAAAGAATAGTTGGACTTCCGGTCAAGATGGCGGGTAGGTAAACGCGGTATCGTGTCCTCCCACCACCACATCAAAGTTACAACTAATCTACAGAACAACCATCATTCAAACCCCCCTGAAATCGAGCTGAATGGAAGTCCTACAACTACAAAATTAAAGCAGCAGCCACATCGAGACTGGTAGGAGGGACGGAGGCAGACAGGCTGGTCCCACACCAACGTGTGGCGGATAAAAATCAGGAGGACACCTCGGCTGGGAAGGTCCTCCCTGAGGACTGAGGGGTCCCCGTCCCACACCAGACGCCCCACTCAGGGTTCCAGTGCCAGGAAGAGAATCCCCATAACTTCTGGCTGGAAAACCAGCGGGAACTGAGGCTCAGGGAGGCTGACGCAGCTGGAGCCCCAGGCAGCTCCTTAAAGGGCCTGCGCACTTACTTATCGGACTCACTCCCTCTAAGCTTGGAGGGGAGGCAGCTCGAGGGGCGCCAGAGACATACAGGGAAGAACTGAGCTGTTTGGCACTGGAGCGAGGGCTGGAGAGGGGGCTTTCTCCGGGACAAACGTGCTGTCAGAGGCCTTTGTTCCTTTGGTGAGCCCTTCCCTGGGGCGGCAGACAGCCGCCACATCTGGGACTCCAGCAACCTGGCTCACACTGGTAGCCCCGCCCTGGCGATTCCCTGAGGCCCCACCCCACCCAACTTTCAGGCCCACCCAACCTGTTGCCAGTTGCTTAACCATAGTATAGGCCTGTCTTGGATCCTGCTTCAGGTTTTCCTAAATTCTTTCAAACAAGCAGCATCTGGTCTCAGATAGCCCCATACCTCTCGTTAAGTAATACACTGAAACAAACACAGGGAGGCAGCCAAAATGAGGAGACAAAGAAAGAGGTCCCAAATGAAAGAACAGAACAAAACCCCAAGAAAAGAACTAAGCGAAATGTAGATAAGCAACCTAACAGATGCTGAGTTCAAAATACTGCTTATAAGGATGCTTAATGAACTTAGTGAGAACCTCAGTGAACTCAGTGAGGGTCTCAAGAGCATAAAAAATGACCAGTCAGAAATGATGGATGCACAGTCAGAAATGAAGAAGGCATTAACTGAAATAAAGAATAATTTACACAGATTCAATAGTAGAGTACATAAATCCATGAAGCAAATCATTGATTTGGAATATCAATAAAGGAAGCAAAAATTGCCCAATCAGAACAGCAAAAAGAAAAAAGAATCCAAAAAAATGAGGATAGTGTAAGGAGCCTCTGGGACAACTTCAAGCGTGCCAACATTCGCATCTTGGGGGTGCCAGAAAGAGAAGAGCGAGAACAAGAAATTGAAAACCTGTTTGAAACAATAATGGCAGAAAACTTTCCTAATTTGGTGAAGGAAACAGACATACAAGTCCAGAAAGCACAGAGAGTCCCAAACAAGATGAACCCCAAGAGGCCCACACCAAGACACATCATCATCAAAATGCAAAATGTTCAAGACAAAGAGAGAATCTTAAAAGCAACAAGAGAAAAACAGTTAGTTACCTACAAGGGAGTTCCCATAAGGCTGTCAGCTGATTTCTCAAAAGAAACTTTGCAGGCCAGAAGGGAGTGGCAAGAAATATTCACAGTGATGAAAAGCAAGAACCTACGCTCAAGATTACTCTATCCTGCAAAGCTGTCATTTAAAATCAATGGCCACATAAAGAGCTTCCCAGACAAGAAAAAGTTAAAGGAGTTTGTCACCACCAAACCATTATTATATGAAATGATGAAGGGTCTTTTTGAAGAAAAAGATAAAATATATGAACAAACAAAATGGCAATGAATACATATCTATCAACAATGGAATCTACAAACAAAATGAACAGGAGGAACAGAAACATTCTCATAGATACAGAGAACATGTTGTTGGTTGCCAGATGGGGGCGTTTGGGGAATGGGTGAAAAAGGTGAAGAGATTAAGAAGTACAAATTCATTGCTAGACTGACAAACCTCAAAGGGCAAGGGGTTGGGGTGGTGGGAAGAAATAAACCAAAGAACTTATATGCATAACCAATGGACACAGACAAGTGTGGGAAAAGGCAGGAGGGGGGCGGGAGTGGGGAGGGAGGTGGTCAATGGGGAAAAATGAGGAATATCTGTAATACATTCAACAATAAAGATTTTTAAAAAAGAATACTTATCATGGCTCTGGTTTTAGCTCTCAGTGTGACTGCTTTGCCCAGCTCTGAGTTCTTTCCTGGGATCCAACATTTGGTCTCCGGGGTCTCTCTATCCAAGTTCTTGTACCTTTCAACACTGCTCACCCACTGCTTCATTCAGCAGTTCCTAAAGGAGCTTCCATGGAGTTCTCCATTCTAGTGGGAGTCAGACAGGAAAGGAGCACACTTAAAGCAAGAGAGGAATGGGAAATACCGCAAGAGTCATTGGAGTAGAGACTTGATGATGTGGGCAAAGCAGCCCACAGCCCCACGTGCCCTCCTAGGGAAGAGTACAGATTGAGGGAGCTGCTGGTCCCTGTAAGACCCTCCGCCTATTCAAAGTCAGAGAGGAGGCACCGGCTGGAGGGAAGGAGGCCAGAGCCCAGCAAGGCATCCCATGCAAAGAAAGCTCACCTTCCTTACACTGACAGTTGTCTAGGGGCACTAGCTGGGGACATAAAGCTTAAGCAGAAAGGTGTCATGTTCTTAAGAACAGATAACAGGGGCAGCTCTTCAGCAGAGAGGTGACCTGTGGAGCACTGGAGGGCAGAAAGCATGCTGGCAAGGGTAGAATGGCCTGTTGGGAGAGGACTGTTAGCATACTGGGAAAGGGGAAATGGCCTGTTAGAAAAGGGCCAAAGGCACAGTGGGAAAGGCAAGGGTCTGCTGGGAAGGGGAGAATAGCCTGCAAGGGAAGGGTGAAAGTCATACTGAGAAAAGGCCAGTGGCCTGCTGGGAAGCATGGAGGCCACTGAGGAGCCTTGCCTACCGGCCTGGAAGGTGTCTCACAACAGATGGCCTGTAGTTGAGTCTTTTTTGTTGTTAATTTTCTTAACTAAAGGGAGTATGTGTCCATTGTAACTACAGTTAAACCTCTGTGCTGGACCCATCTCCCATCTCGAACAATTCGCTTCTCAACCACGATGTTCAGAAAAATAAAGTCTTGATGTCAAATAAAACTTCGGTTCTAGACCCAACAACTCTTTCATACTGAAAGCTGTATGATCAATCACGCATCTCTCAGGTGACAAAGGAGAGAATGCGTGAGTGTGAGTCAGTCTCCGTGAAACCTTGCATTGTTAACATCTCAGGAAATTGTGCTGTGAATGTTTTTGTGTTTTTCTGCTTTTGTTGCTGCTTAATATTGTCAAATACATACAGTAAGTCACCATAGGTCCTAAGAAGGTTAGTGATAGCAGCAAAGTGAAAAAGAAAGTTGTGAGAACAAGAGGGAGTCATATGGGGGTCTAGAATGGATTAATTCAATGTACGTTATTTCTAATGGGAAAAATAATTCCATTTTCAGACAAATCGCTTCTCGAACAAAATAGATTAAGTTTGAGAACCGAGGTTCCACTGTAGTAATATAATGTCAGCATGTATAAGGAAAAGGTTACTAACTCTCCCCCCATTTTGAAAGTCTGGAGGGTGTCTCTCCAGACCTTTCTCCCTGCTGGTGCAGAGGTAGACACACAACCAGTTGTTGGTGCTTGTATGTGTCCATGACATGCACCTTCCAGTTTCTAAGGGCACCTGCTTCCGGGCTGGCCTGGAGCTCCACTTGTCCTCCCAGTGCTTCATGCTGTTGTGCAGTGAGTGACCTGGGCTGAAGAGCAGTGACGGGTGCCCTGGGGAGGGCTTGTTTACACAGAGGCTGGAGCTGAGGAAAGGGCTGGTGTCTGATGGACACTGGCTGAGCCTGAAGCCGAGGGTACAGCAGAGAAGTAGGGAATGCAGCCGGAGGGCCAATGGGCCAGTCTAAAGCCCAGAGGGCGGGATGCGTTTTGGCTTGTTTTTCTCTTGTGTTTGTTTTTTCTCCTAGAAGATAACTTCTGAGTCAGTGTAGTGGGAAAGACTAGGGGAGCTGGCAAACAGTGAAGTCAGGTAGGAGATGCCACAGGTGAGAGTTCTAAGGGCCTGGAGCCAGGCAGTGGGCTGGAAGATGAGTTAGTGAGCAGTTGGATGGTGGGTGGCAGCAGAGAGGGAAGACTTGAGAGTGTTCTGAGTTTTCTAGTTTGGGAGTCTGGGTTCATTGTGATGCCTTAAGATGGAAACTACGGAAGCAGGGCATGTTTGAGGGGAAAGGTATGAGTTTGAGGCACCTTGGATACCTTTCAAGGACATCCAAGAGCTAGTTGGAAATACAGGTTCTAGAGTTCAGGGGCTGGGTCAGTGCTTCAAAGCAATACATTTGGGAATTTGGAATACATTGACGTAAAGATGATAGCTGAACCAATGTAGAAGCAAGATGAATTTAAGTTTGTGCCCTGGGTACACAGGCTATAAGGAGCCAGCAGAGGAAGAGGTTGAGCAAAGCAGGCTGAGACCCATCCTGCCATCATTTTTTTTTTTTAAAAAACGTATCTTTATTGTTGAATGTATTACAGATGGTCCCCCCTTTTTTTCCCCCATTGACCTTCTCCTCCCCAATCCTGACCCCCCTCCTGCCTTCCCCACACTTTTTTTTTTTTTTACCCCACACTATTGTTTGTGTCCATTGGTTATGCATATATGCATAGAAGTTCTTTGGTTTCTCTCTTCCCACCCTCCCTCCCCCCTTCCCTTTGAGGTTCATCAGTCTAACAACCAATTAGTACTTCTTAATTCCTTCATCTTTTTCATCCATCCCCCCAGCCCGCTCCCATCTGGCAAGCAACAAAAAGTTCTCTGTATTTATGAGTCTGTTTCCATTCTGCTTGCTCATTTTGTTTATAGATTCAATTGTTGGTAGATATGTATTTGTTGCCATTTCATTGTTTATATTTTTGTTCTTTTTCGTCTTCAAGAAGATCCTTCAACATTTCATAAAATAATGGTTTGGTGGTGATGAACTCCTTTAGCTTTGTCTTGTCTGGGAAACTGTTTATATGTCCATTGATTCTAAATGATAGCTTTGCAGGATAGAGTAATCTTGGTGGTAGGTCGTTGCTTTTCATCACTTTGAATATCTCTTGCCTCTCCTTTCTGGCCTGCAAAGTTTCTTTTGAGAAATCAGCTGCCAGTGTTATGGGAGCTCTTTTGTAGGTAACAGACTACTTTTCTCTTGCTGCTTTTAAGATTCTCTCTTTGTATTTAACCTTTGGCATTTTGATGATGATGTGTCTTGGTGTGGACCTCTTTGGGTTCAACTTGTTTGGGACTCTGTGCTTCCTGGACTTGTAAGTCTGTTTCCTTCACCAAGTTAGGGAAGTTTTCTGTCATTATTTTTTCAAATAGGTTTTCAATTTCTTGTTCTCTCTCTTCTCCTTCTGGCACCCCTATGATGCAAATGTTGGCATGCTGGAAGTTGTCTCAGAAGCTTCTTACATAATCCTCATTTTTTGGATTATTTTTTCTTTTTGCTGTTCTGATTGGATGTTTTCTGCTTCCTTATATTCCAAATTGGTGGTTTGCTTCTTGGCTTTACCTACCCTACTATTGATTCCCTGTAACTATTCTTTATTTCAGTTAGTGCATCCTTCATTTCTTACTGGTCCTTTTTTATGTTGTTGATGTTCTCACTTGTTGGAGGTCTCCTTAAGTTCCTTGAAGGTCTCACTAAGTCCCTTGAATGTCTCACCAAGTTCCTTGAACAACCTTATAACCTGTTTTGAACTCTGCATCTGATTGATTGCTTATCTCCATTTTGTTTAGTTCTTTACCTGGAGTTTTGTTCTTTTCTTTCATTTGGGACATGTTTCTTTGTCTCCTTATTTTGGTTGCTTCCCTGTGATTTTTTCTATGTATTAGGTAGAGTTGCTATGTTTCCTAGGCTTTGTAGGAGTCCTGTACCAAGGGCACATACCACTTGTAGGATCCAGTGGTACAGTCTCCCTGATCACCCAAGCTGGGCCCTCAAGGTACACCCCTAGTGTGGACTGTACCCCCTTCTTTTGTAATTGAGTCTTGATTGCTGTTGGCATGTCAATGGGAGGGATTTACTCAGGCTGCTCAGCTGCAAGAACTGGCCTCTGACTACCTTGGAGGGTCAGCTGTGTAGGGGCCCACCACACAGAGCAAGACTTACTTCATCAGGGCTCTGGTACCCACTGAGTCCGTTCATTGAGTGTGTCACTTGAGGTGGTTGGGTGGTTGGGTGTTGGGTTTCAATGTGGTCTGAAGCTATCCATTGGGTGTGCTGGCTCTGGGGAAAGGTCGGCCACTGCCTGTGTTCTATCCAGGGCCACTCGGTATAAGCTGCAAGTGTTCTGCAGATGGCTACTTCTTGTGCTGGGCTTGGAGGTGTCAGAAAAGCCAAGTTGTGAACCAAGGCTGGCTGCTTCTAGTGCCAGGCCTGGGGCCACTTAATGAGAGATATGAGGCTCGCTGAGACCAAATGCTGCTTGTTTAAGAGATTTTAGGAAACTCTGAAGCAGGATCCAAGACAGGCCAATCATATGGTAAAGCCTTTGGAAACAACTTGGGTGGGCCAGAAAACAACTTGGGTTGGGCGGGGCCTCAGGGAATCACCAGGGCGGGGCAAACAGTGTGAGCCAGGAGTCCCAGATATGGCAGCTGTCTGCCGCCCCAGGGAAGGGCTCACCAAGGAACATTAGCCTCCACTGGCATCTCTGTCCAGGAGAAAGCTGCCCCTCCAGCCCTCGTCCCGAGGCCAAACAGCTTAGTTCTTCCCTGTATGTCGCTGGTGCCCCTCAAGCTGCCTCCCCTCTGAGCTCAGAGGGAGCAAGTCTGAGTAAATCTGTGCACAGGCCCTTTAAGAGGAGTTGCCTAGGGGTCCCGCAGCCTCAGCCTCTGCCTCCCTGAGCCTCAGTTCCCGCTGGTTTTTCCAGCCAGAAGTTATGGGGACTTTTCTGCCTGGTACTGGAACCCTGAGTGGGGCTCCTGGTGTGGGATGGGAACCCTCACTCCTCAGGGAGGACCTTCCCAGCCAAAATGTCCTCCTGATTTTTATCGGCCACACGTGGGCGTGGGACCAGCCTGTCTGCTCCTCCGCCCCTCCTACCAGTCTCCATGTGGCTGCTTCTTTGATTTCATAGTTTAAGGCTTCCATTCAGCTCGATTTCAGGCAGTTCTGAATGATGGTTGTGTTGTAGTTTAGTTGAAATTTTGATATGGTTGTGGGAGGAGGCAATACTATGTTTACCTACACTGCCATCTTGACCGGAAGTAAAAGTGACATTTTAAAATAAATTACATTTAAACACTTTAAAATATATAATTAATTATGAAATCACTTCATGGCTCAAAATCCTCTAGAGTCTTCAGCTTCACTTTGAACAAAATCTGACTCTTTGCCTCCCTACCTGACTCTGCCTGCACTAATGCCACCCCACATGGCCTCTGCCCACGTGCATGCCCTTGGTGTGTGCCCCTCACACAGCGGCAGGGGCCTCGGGGCTCCTAGACCAGCCCCTTCCTGCTCCAGTACAATCTGCCTCCTGCTCCTGGAATAATGGCCCATAGCTCTCCAGCAGCTGGATCCTCCCCAATCTCAGTTTAAATACTGCCCCAGATAAGACTTATTTCTCAAACATTTTACTGAAATGGGATGTACATACAGGAAAACGGACATGTGGTTCATGTGTTCGTACAGCTCAGTGAGTTTTCACAACGAAACATACCCATGATGTAACTGCCACCCCACCCACGCACTGACCTTCCCACCAAAGTGTAGTCATGTATGTAACACTAGCAACATAGTAAGTATTGTCAGAGGCTTTCACTTAAGACCTGTGCAGACAAGGCCTCCTGGATCAACCCAACCAGATGGAATCTCACCGCCCTTGGCACTTCTCTCTTCTAGCATCCTATCTGTTACCCCTCTAGCACTTTCTCAAGTGGAGGTTATCATGTGTATTTGCTTGTTGACCTAGTAGATGCCTGTCTCCCCCTCAGGACTGTAAACATGAGGGGTTCCCTGAGTCGCGTTAGAATCCGCGGAGCGCTGGCCGCACCCTGAGCCATCCGTGCACACTGGGCGCATGGCTGGAGCATACAGTCTCTGTAATAACGTTTAGTTTCAAAAGCTGCCACACAAGCTGCTTTTCTGGATCCTTTGTCCTTTCCTTTTCCTCAGGGGACTGTGAAACAACTGCTGCTGTTCTCTGAGACGGAGGGGGGCCCGTGCTTCCTTGATGTCTGTGCGGATTACCTGGTCGTGGGCACAGACCTGGCTCACTTTAAAAGTTTTGATCTTTCCCGAAGGTACCGTTTTTGTCCAAATGAAAGTTTTACATTTTGAAAAGTAGACCTAATGTGGTGGGTATGAAATGGAGAGGAACTAGAAAACCCTTTATGTTCTCATTTCAACATTAACATACCACTTAATTTTTCAAAAAAACACTTATGTCTCGGCTTAAATTCTCAATCTTTGCATGATGGGGAAGAGAGCAGCACCAGGGAGGAAGGGGGTTGAACAGGTGACGCATGAGGGATTTCTTAGGGTGATGAAACTTCAATGTGACAGATAAACATCACAGTCTGTCTGTCAAAATCATAGAACTTCATAGCAAAAAGTGAGCCGTAGTGTGTGCAAATTTTTAAAAATTCTTATAGGTTGGGGGAATCCCAGGATGGAATACAGGAGGTGACAAAACAGTCCACTTGTGTCACCAGTGCATGAAACCAGCCTGCTGGAGGCTGTGGCTGACCTGAGCCGCCTTGGGAATGAGTGGCGGCTGCAGGACGGAAAGCACCGCACGGGGCTCTGGCTGACAAGGTCGATCACCACAGGGGAGCGGGTGCCAGACCCACACTGCGGCACAGCACGCTGGAAGCCAGCACGAAGTGAACGGATGGGGGGGGGGAGCTGGGTCCTCCCGTGGGCTGGGAGGTTGCAGACAAGTATGGGAGGGGGCGAGAGTGGGCGCTGTGGTGATGGATTAGAACTGGAGACACAGGTTTGAAGTCTTGTTTAGCTTAATATAGATACAGATGGATACATATGAAGGTATTTACACAGACGTGTCTATACACCAGCTGGTACACATGCATTTCCTCCTCCTCTCAGCTGAGGGCCTAGAGCAGCGGTTCTCAACCTGTGGTTCGCGACCCCTTTGGGGGTCCAATGACCCTTTCACAGGGGTCGCCTCAGACCATCAGAAAACACATATTTCCAATAGCGATTCATAACAGTAGCAAAATTACAGTTACGAAGTAGCAACAAAAATAATTTTATGGTTGGGGGTCACCGCAACATGAGGAACTGTATTAAAGGGTCGCAGCATTAGGAAGGTTGAGAACCACTGGCCTAGAGGCAAGGACACCCCAAGAACAACCAGCACACTAGTGCCCAGACTGAGGTTTCTAACAGCATTTCCAAAAAAGACTGATTCCAGGATAGAGGCAGAAAATATATAAGAAGAGCCTATAGTATTTTAAGTGCCAGAAAGTAAGAAAATGCTAACAATATATATATATATATATATATATATATATATATATATATATATAATGACAGGATGTGTCAAGGGACATAGGAGCCAACTGAAAGCTGGAACAATTTGAGCAACAAAATAAATAAAATAGCATTGTAGCCCTGGCCAGTGTGGCCTCAGTGGTTAGAGCATTGGCCCATGGACTGAAGTGTCACAGGTTCAATTCCCAGTCAAGGGCACATACCTGGGTTGCTGGTTTGATCCCCAGCTCCTATTGGGATACGTGCAGGAGGCAACCAATCGATGTGTCTCTCTCACATCGATATTTCTCTCCCCCCACCCCCCCCGTTCCCTTCTACTCTTTCTAAAAATCAATAGAAAAAATATCCTCAGGTGAGGATTAACAACAACAACAACAAAATAGCATTATATTATAACCCAGAGTAAAAAATAAATATCTACAAGTTCATAGCAAAAAGTGAGCCGTAGTGTGTGCAAATTTTTAAAAACTCTTATAGGTTGGGGGAATCCCAGGATGGAATACAGGAGGTGACAAAACAGTCCACTTGTGTCACCAGTGCATGAAACCAGCCTGCTGGAGGCTGTGGCTGATATAGCCGCCTTACTAATATAAATAAGTGATCAAATAAGTTAATGAATAGAGGGAAAGAGACAAATCGCCTATACAGAAGAATTTCAAATAATTTATGTATATTCTCCTCACTCGTGCAGAGGAACATAATTCCCCACTTTGTAAATGTAGGCAGCACATAATGACAACCTCCCAAAGGAGACAGTGTGGGGAGGGGGAAACGAGTAACTTTACAGACTTGACCCAGACAGGAGAGACCAGGGCCAACATCACAGAGATTAGTCGTGTCGATGGCACAGATCCCTGATGTGGTGTGGTGACATTGGCGCTGTATTTTTGGGGTCTTCTAAAGCTCACACCCCAGTCTCATCATGAAAAAACATCAGACACTTCCCAGTGGGGGACAGGACACTCTTCAGAACAGCTGACCAGTCCTCCTTAAAACTTCATAGGCATTAAACACAGGAGTTGAAGACACGGTCCCAGCCCAGAGGAGCCTAAGGAGGCATGAGGAACAAATGTCACTTGGGTTCTGATGGCATCCTGGGACAGAAAGGGTATTAGGGAGGAACTGAAGAAGAGTGAATAAAGTAAAAAAAAAAAAATTCATGATGAACAAACCTAGGATTGTTTATAATGATAACACATTAGAACCAGCTGAACAGGGGAGGAGTTAAGTAAATTTTGGTTCATCTTTATGATGGAAAACTATACAGTTGTAACAGTGGGATACAACAATCCTTTCTGAAAGGAGAGATCACAAACCTGCTGCAGGAGAAAACAAGGGAGGCAGGGTTTTAATAAGCTGCTTTGTGTAAGAAGAGGGTGGAGATGAAGTTCATATTCATATTTGCTGATAAGCACATGAGAACTTTAAAAACCCACCCTCCAACCCGGCCGGTGTGACAACTCAGCGTCGACCCACGCACCAAGAGGTCGCTGGTTCAATTCCCGGTCAGGGCACCTGCCCAGGTTGTGGGCCTGATCCCTAGTGGGGGGCATGCAGGAGGCAGCCAATCGATGTTCTCTCTCATCGATGTTTCTCTCTCTCTCTTTTTAATTTTCTTTGAAAAAAATAAAAATAATTCACCCTCCGATTTGAGCCTGGCCTGGTTCCTGGGGCATATGGAACCCCAGGTTGAGGGTCGCTGGGCGAAACTCAGAGTTTGGGTCACTCAGAGAAGCAGGTCCTTACTCTGGCCTGCCATGCACAGTGGTCCTTCGGTTTGTGCTGAGACCCTGTCCCCCTCCCTGCAGAGAGGCGAAGGTGCACTGCAGCTGCAAGAACCTGGCCGAGCTGGTCCCTGGAGTGGGGGACATTGTGTCGCTCAGATGTAGTGCCAATGGCAACAAGATCAGCATCCTCCTCAGCAAGGTGGGTGCCCATGGAGGGGCTGCCTTTCTTCCTTCCTGGTGTCCATTAGTTGTTCTCACAGGATCCTGGGCCTTTCTCTCTCTGCCTTTTGTGTCTACTCCTGGCTCTTTGTACCCTGGCTTTCATTCCTCTTCATCTTTTTTTTTTTATAATCCTCACCTGAGGACATTTTTCCATTTTTTTGTTCAGATAGAGTGGGAGGGAGAGAGAGGAAGAGAAAGAGAGAGAAACATCGACGTGAAAGGGACACATCAAGTGCCTGCCACCCACACAACCCAACCAGGACCGGGGACAAAGTGCAACCGAGGTACATGCCCTTAGCGGGAACCGAACCCGGGTCTCTCCGGACCACAGGCCGACGCTCTAACCACTGAGCCTAACTGGCCAGGGCCCTTCCTCTTCATCTTTCGTCCCCTCTCCAGGGCATCCTCTTCTCCCACCTGGTGCTGCCTTTGCCCTCCCTACCTACACAGCTTCTGTTTTTGCCCTGCCTTTCTTCGTTTCTTATTTCATGAGAAACAGTGGTTTCTTCTTTTTTATTTTTATTCCTCAGGTTGCCTCCTGCACTACCTGACCAGGGCCGGGGACGAACTGCAACCGAGATACATGCCCTTAACTGGAATCGAATCTGTGACTCATTGTCACAGATGCTATAACCACAGAGCCAAACCAGCCAGGGCAGTGGTTTCTTCTTTACAGAACCCCTCACCTCTCCTCTTTTCTGCCTCGTGTCATTGTCCAACTAAACTCTCTCAGCTCAAAGGGTTGACAAGACGCTTGAAGGTATCTTTCAGCCTCTTGCTTAGAGATGGAGTGACGTCAGGGTGCAGGTAACCGCATGGAGGGTCTGAAGGCAAGGTGTCGGAGGGCATGTCCATCCTGTTCTAGGTGGCTGGTGCCTTGCCACCCACTACTTTTTGTCCATGTTTTCATTCGTTTGTTTGTACTCTTGTTCACTCATTCGGGAGTTGAGTATGGATTGCTTCCATGTGCCAGCGCACTGTAGATACAAATTGGCACTATAGATACAAATTGATCAGTTAAAAAAGAAGACTCAGCCCTGGCCGGTTTGGCTCAGCGGTTAGAGCGCCCGCCTGCGGTCCAGAGAGACCCGGGTTCGGTTCCCGCTAAGGGCATGTACCTCGGTTGCAGTTTGTCCCCGGCCCTGGTTGGTCGTGCGGGTGGCAGCCACTCGATGTGTCCCTTTAACATTGATGTTTCTCACTCTCTCTCTTCCTCTCTCTCCCTCCCACTCTGTACAAAAAATGGAAAAATCTCCTCGGGTGAGGATAAAAAAAAAAAAAAGAAGACTCAGCCACCCAATGTGGTTGAACAGACATTGGTCAAAGGTTGAGGCAAACAAGTACATTTTTACAACCCTGGTGACAGCTGGGAGGACAGTGCACAGAGCCAGGAGAGCAAGTAACAGGAAGGTCAGGAGGCTCCCAAATGAGGTGATGGTTCAGCCAAGACGTGAACTCTAATAGAGTAAAGCTTTTAACAGTCCACCTAAGTTCTTGGCATTTGCTGCCCCTAGCAACCAAACTGGTTTCCTCTTAGTTTCTTTTGTGTGTGCACATGTACCTTTCTGTGTGAGCATGAAGAAGAAAGATGTGCCCTGGCTGGTGTGGCTCAGTAGTTAGAACGTCAGTCTGTACACTGAAGAGTCTCAGGTTCAATTCCCAGTCAAGGGCGCAGACCTGGCTGCAGGTTTGACCCCTGGCCTCCTTGACCTGGGTTTCAGGTTGATCCCTGGCACCGTCAGGGCATGTGCAAGAGGTAACCAATTGATGTGTCTCTCTCACATCAATGTTTCTCTTTCTCTCTCTCCCTCTCCCTCTCTCTCTCTCTCTCTCTTCCTTTCTCCACTCTTCCCTCCCTCCCTTCCACTCTCTCTAACAACCAATAGAAAAAATATCCTCAGGTGAGGATTAAAAAAAAGAAAAAGAAGAAGAAAGAAGAGATGATGAGTGAGATGATGGCAGTCATAGTAGTAGTTGTGGCCTCTTGCATCTGACATTTCCCGTTTGAGACAAGTTCTTTGTCCAAGGATGTAGCTGGCCGTGCTGCGGCCGAGATCCCTGCTCGTGCCCTGACTGCTATGGCAGAATGGCTTAGGCTCGGAAAGAACAAACAAGAGAGACACCGTGGGGTTGACCTAATAAAGAGGATGTCTGCAGGGAGTGGGAGGAGTGTGAGCACAGGCTTGTGAGCAAGCAAGAGGCAGAATTCAGAGCCCAGGATACTTGATAGGAGATTCCCAGAGGGAGGGCAGCCTTGTTCCTTGCACATGGGTGCAGCACAGATTCTCAGACACGCAAATCACCCCCAGCGAGCTGCATCAAGATTGGTTTATCAGAACCCGGATTCCTTCTTGTTCCTGCGGTTATCCACCTCAGCTAAAATGACATCACTCTAGACAGCTGAAGTCGACCGTCACAATATTTTGAGATTTATTTTCAATTCTCTGAACTTATAAAGTAATAATTCAACAACCGTTCAGTGAGATGAAGGTAAAGTGACATTAAATTCTGGATACTGGGAGTAGACTGGCCAGATTGGCCTGTGGGTCAGTGACACCAGGACATGGTTTTCTCAGCTGAGTGGTCACGTGAGTTTCTGGTTTTCTCTTCCCCTAGGCTGACAACAGCCCCGATTCCAAAATCTGTTTTTATGATGTGGAAATGGATACGGTGACCATCTTTGACTTCAAGATGGGACAGATCGATCAAAGAGAGACATTATCCTTTAATGGACAGGAAACTAAGAAGTAAGATTGTGGTTTGGGAGGATTTTGTTGAAAATGATACTTGGGCCCTGGCTGGTTTGGCTCAGCGGTTAGAGCGTCGGCCTGTGGTCCAGAGAGTCCTGAGTTCGGTTCCCGCTAAGGGCGCGTACCTTGGTTGCAGTTTGTCCCCGGCCCCGGTTGGAGTCATGTGGGTGGCAACTACTCAATGTGTCTCTCTCACATCAATGTTTCTCTCTCTCTCTTTCTCCTTCTCTCTCTCCCATATCTAAAGATAAATGCAAAAAAAAAAAGTCTTTGGGTGAGTATAGAAAAGAAAAGAAGAAAAGGATACTTGGCATCAACTTGTAGGCAGGTTTTGCTAAGTTATACTTCAAACTTCCAAGACCCCCGCAGTCACTTGTAGTGAAGATAGAAAGTGAAGTAGAAGCACACTTGGGCAGTTGGGATAGATTGGGATTTGTAAGTTGTTTTCTAGGTTCTGAGGTTCTGGAATTAGCTTCTGGAAGGGCTGTGACTGAGGTGTCTACAGAAATGGCCCCAAGTCACAGGAGACAGAGAAATGCAGTGAACCTTGGACTCCCCAGTGCCCCTGATGGTAGGGATGGCATGAATCTTATAGTGAGAGTTTTTCTAGAAAAAAATCATTGTCTTTCTCCAGGGGGTTCATGTAACATATATTTGTAGTTCCTTCTACTAAGAAAAGATGTATAGAATTTAAGTCTTACATTATTGCACCTACAGTTCACAGCTGATTGTGCGTACAGCGCTGCACGAGATCAAAGGGCACTGCTCGGGGACACGGGAGCTGACCCTGGCCCTGCCGTCGGAACAGCAGCGTGGCCGATGCTCAGGTCCCGGTATAAGATGCAAAGGGGAGCCAGAGGCCTGCGGGCCGAGGGTGCCGGGCAGAGCCGTGCTTCTCTCTGGCTGCCCTGTTCCTCGTGCTCCTGGCACAGCCCCTTCCTGCCCCCGTCCCGCCTGCCCCACACACCCCCACCGCTTTCCTCCTCAGATTCCTTCCTGGAATCTTCTTTCACCTGGTCTCTTAAACTTGCATCTGCTGGTGGCCTCATCTGCACATGCTTATCTTCACTTCTCACCAAGTTGGGCTTCACTTGTCCATCTCCAAATGTCCTGGAGCCTCTTACCATCACCTCAAAAATAGATCCCCCCAAAAAAATGTCCTGGCCAGTGTGGCTCAGAGGTTAGAGCATTGGCCCATGCACCAAAGGGTCTTGGGTTCCATTCCCATGTACCTGGGTTGCAGGTTCAATCCCCCACCCAGTCAGGGTGGGTTCGGGAGGCAGCCAATCAGTATGTCTCTTTCACATCGATGTCTCTCTCTCTCCCCCGCTCCCCTCTGTCTGCCTCCCTCCTTCCCTTCCATGCTTTAAAATTCAATGGAAAAAATACCCTCAGGTGAGGATTATATATACATATATCCCACCAACTCAGCTTCACTCCCCAGAGGCCACATTCTTGCCCGCAGCACTATTTTCCTGGGTTACCTAGTCTAAAACCTCAGAACTAACCTTTCCTTTAACCCCTCTCTGTGACTGGTTCCCAGTGTTCTTGTTTTGAATGTCTCTGAATCACGCTTTCCCCTCCACATCTGCCTGTTCGTGTTTCCCTCCTAGTTGCTCTGGGAGCCCCTGAGCCACATCCTTGTGTCCCCCCACACCCCTCTCCAGGCCAATCCCAAGGTCTTCCTGGCACTCTGTGGGTCCCCATAAATGCTTCTATCTACAGCACCATGCTTGTCTACGTGCCCTGCTTTCTGCTTGGTCCTGGAGCTGTGACATCTGTGAGGGCTGCTGGTTTCCTGCAGAGTCAGGTCTCCGAGCTCCTGCATGACCATACAGGCACATGGAGCCTGTCCCTGGCTTGTCACATTCCGGGTGGCAATTACGTGAGGCTTACTGTCTTCTGCCAGTTGCCTGCCTTCTTTTGAGATCTGATTCATTCTTTGCCACCCAACCATTTTTTTCTCCCTACAATTCTTCATTGCATTCTAGGCCCGTAAAGCAGGGAGATTTAAAGGTGGGTAGACCAGAGGTAAATGCACCACATCACACAGGTCATGGCTGGAACTGGAACCCAGGCCCCAAAACTGCCCAGCAGGGGGTGCTGTCTCACCTTGAGGGCCACCTCCTGATCCTGGACTTTGGGACCAGCATTAAGGACCTTCCTCAAGACCTCTAGAGCCCAAGCCTCACTGTTTGTCTCTACTGGGACTTTAAATTTTATAAAATGTGATAGAGCCCTGGCCGGTTTTGCTCAGCGGTTAGAGCGTCGGCCTGCGGTCCAGAGAGGCCCGGGTTCAGTTCCCGCTAGGGGCACGTACTTTGGTTGCAGTTTGTCCCCGGCCCTGGTTGGTCGTGCGGGTGGCAGCCACTCGATGTGTCCCTTCACGTCGATGTTTCTCTCTCTCTCTCTCCCTTCCTCTCTCTCCCTCCCACTCTATCTGTACAAAAAATGGAAAAATATCCTCTGGTGAGGATAAAAAATAAAATAAAATGTGATAGAATATAATTAGGCTGCATCTCAACATGGTGTGCAAAGTACCCCCAATCTGGGCAGGCCAGAACTCGGATCATGGCTGCTGACGCTGACTGGAGACTGCCCGACGGTGCTTCCAGAGGCTGAGAACAAGAACTCGCTCTCAGTGTTCTGGATGGGTCTCTCTTTCAGGAACCATATCTTTGAGGATGGGAGGCTGGAGCATCTTGTTCCTGTGAGCCACTTCTGGGATCAGAGTGAGCCCAGGCTGTTCGTGTGCGAGGCCATGCAAGAGGTCACGGGAGCCCCGCCGCAGCCCGCAGACAGGAAGGCCCACACTGAGGACAGCGCCGTCCCCACGGTACTGCACGGCTGCATTTGTGTTTAGAGGCGTGGGGACTTCGGACTTGTGGGTTTACAATCCTGGTGACAAGGTTTATGAGAAAATTACAGGGCAATTTATTCACGTGGAACAGAGTGTCCCCCTCCAGTATGCCTGTGTAGCCTCTCCGCTCTGGGTGTACACCAGGAGGCTGGCCTCACCCTCTCTGTCTTGTATGACTCAATGTAATGCTCTGTTCTCCAGTTACCTCAACCAAATGGCAGCACGTCTTGTGACTGTCTCTCTGAGGCAGCACCCTGCCATGATGCTCCAACAAGGACAATTCCAACCACAGCAGCCTCCTCGCCTCAGTCACTGCTCTCTGCTCACCACCCCACTCCCCAAGCTCTGTGGGTCCCCCTCTCCCACACTGATGCCCCATCCCAAGGGCCTGGACCCTGACACTTTCCAAGTCTTGTGTATTGTAGGACGGGTGTCTAGCCTTCTATGGGAAAGCCCAGTGGTTTGCTGGGCTTCTGTTTTTCTAAGATTTTTTTTTTTATTGACTTTTAGAGAAAGAGGAAGAGGGGAGGGAGAGAGAGAGAAACATCAATGTGAGAGCAAAATATTGATTGGCTGCCTCCTGCACACCCCCTACCAGGGATCAAGCCCGCAACCTGGGCATGTGCCCTGACTAGGAATTGAACCAGCAACCTTTTGATGCATGAGAGGATGCTCAGCCAACTGAGCCATACTGGCCAAGGCTGCTGTACTTCTTTCTAACCCACCTCTTTCCAGAAGAATTTACACAAAGGGTCCTCAGTAAGTCAGCAAAGGACAGCAGCCGTCTAACTCTAGGGGACTTATCTCCCTGTCAAAGGAACTTCCTTTCCAGGACGGTAAGAGTTTGGATTCTCTGAGATAATCAGCACTCAGTGTCCATACTCTGAAATTTTCAGAAGCAAATCCAATCATTGGTTCTGAAACCCTAAGTGGTAAAATGTGTTGAGGTGGCATCTCTGTTATTGGATTGAGAGAAGCAAAGACATTGCCAGAGGAATTTTCTTTAGCATAGAGGGCCTGGTGACAAACCTATACAAGCGTAAGAATGTGCAAATTGATAATGAATAAAAGATGAGGGGGTGTATGTGTGAAGGGCACTTTCCAGCAGTTTGAACAGAGAGCTCTTTTGGTCTTTCATGAAGATGATGAGAAATTGCAAGAATTCACACAGCAAGAAAAGGCTCTGGCACCCCTCAACCCCCTATTGCTTTTCTTCTCAGAAGGGGCTGCAGCCTGGTGTTGCTGTTCTCAGTCCCATAGGACAGGATCCTAAAGAGTCCCTCGCCTCTTCCCTGTGATGTCCCTGGTCCTTGAAAGCAGTGGCAAGATCTCTGTATGGTTGTTGCTCTGGGTGGTTTTTAAATGAGTAAAGAAACTGAAGGGGCTATCTTTTGAAACATGAGAGCTCTTCTGGGTTTCATTCACCAGCTCAGTAGGAATGATTAGTCTTTGCTACAAGGAAATCAGTCAGCGAGAAGGACATAGTGTCCCAAACCAGACGAGGTGCATTTCTCTAGAAGATGTGTCAGTTTCTCCGAAGCACAGGCATTGGTGGAGACGTATTGCCATGTGCCCAGAGGGAGATAATCCCTTGGATTATCTTTGTCAGAGTAGGTCATCCTCTGTTTTATCTATGTTTCATGTAAATATCTCGGCAATGAAAATGGGAATTAGTAGCAAAATAGTAAAGTATATTGCCAAACTAAAAACAAGACCATCTTTTTTCCTCTCTCCCAGGCAGACGTGTTGATTCTGTCCTTCTTCATTTCTGAAGAGCATGGCTTCTTGCTTCAGGACAGCTTCCCCCGGCCTCCCGCCTACCAGTCTCTTCTAGGAATGGAAGTGCCCCATTATTACTTCACAAGAAAGGTGTGAGTCCCATGAGCACTGCGTGGTGTTCTCGGGTCCCTCTCCTGGGCTGGGCTTGGGTCTCCCAGGTGCTGGAGTCTGGTGCCTCTGCTCACAGCTCATTAAACAAGGCTCTAATTTGTTCCCTGAAATCCCAGCAATATGAGGTCTCCCATGTTTGGAGAATCATGAGACAAGGTTTTGCTCTTGAGACAGAGTTGTGCTAAGGAGGAGGGTCATGATGTCACTCAGGCGTCCTCCCAGTGTTTCCCCTGGGGGCACCTCAACCTGTGGCTTTTCTGCCTTCTTTTTTATTCTAGCTGCTTTTTAAATATTGTGTATTCCTGTATCCACTGTAGAAAATTTAGAAGGTATAAATAAAGAAATAAAGACCAAAGACGATGTAAATCTCCATAGACCCAGCCCCCAGAGATGGTCACGGTGAAGAGGCTGGCAGGTGGCCTTCCTAGAGGTTTCTGTACTTGCCTACGATTGTGCATGTTACGTACATGGACAGTTTTTAAGTTTGTGAGAGAACAGGATCGTTTTCAGCACACATATGCTTATGCCCCAACGTGGCTACTTTGGACAGGTTGCTTGCCTTCCCTGGGACTTGGTCTCCTTGGCTCCATGGCCCCTGACCTCTGAACGTCCCGACGAGCTGCGTGGGGGTCTGCGGTTCTGAGGCTGCTGAAACTGCACGCATCGTGGCATGAGTGATCGAAACAACTCTGGGCGCAGTCGGTTCACACATCCCTAGAAATACCACTTAAAGTGACATAGCATGGCCATTGGCACGACACATAGTATGTGGATTGACATTTCCCTGAGATAATTGGGATGATCTTTGTGAAGCTTGGGATGGGCTCACGTGACCCCCAAATTCCAGGATCCCTCTGTCTGTCGATGCAGGTTTCCTTAGTCCCTTATTTGCAATAGATTGGTTCCACAGACTAGCATTTTTCTGAATTTGTTATTTAGTGCTCCTTAGGCATTTTCTTCTCGCTTTGGTTTGAGAACTCAGGAAGTTGTGAGAGACATTTACATTCTTTCTATCGCGTTCTCCGCCATTGTCATCACATTTCGGACTTTGGTTTCTCTCACACGTTTCTGAGTCTGTCTCTCACTTCTTGTCTTCTTCGTGCCTACTCTCCCGGCTGTCCAGGAGTGGAGACGTGTGACGCAGCGCCAGACGACTCCCCGCTTATCCGTCACCTTAACTCTGCCTTTTTCTCAAGATCTTCCATTTTAAGCTATAGTTGTCTGTGGGACAGTACTTCCCACCTCACCTGCATATCCTCTTTAACCAGGCTGTTCAGGCACGTGACACCGTATTAGCTCCTCATGGGTAGCAGCACACCCATGTCACCACAGAGCTCTCGTCCTGGTCAGACGCATGGCGCGAACAGCCTGTCACCTGATGTTTGTAGTACAGGAAATAGTTTACCTACATTTGCAATGTAGGAAGTCTTATTCATTTGAGGTGCTTATGATGAATGGCTGTGGAAGGTAAGTCACCAGTATCAACCAAATGTGGGGAGGAGGGAGGCATTGTATTTCCTTAAAAGCTGCTCTTCTGGTTACTGACCTGTGTTTACATCCCTTGGCCACGTCCCAGAGGTTCCCATCCACACACTTGAGAGTCAGCAGCCTAGGTCCTTGGCTTCCACGTGTGGCCAGAGCAGGTGGTTCAGTCCCCACCTCGAAGACCTGTAATGAGGGCAACGCAAATGCTGGGGCAGGCAGCAGGTGAAGCAGGGCCCTCAGGTGCTCCTGCTTCTGTGAGAATTCCCAAGTGTGCTCATAGGAGCAGGGCTCTGACTAGATCACAGCAAGGCTGGTGGACACCAGGTCCTGCCTTGTGATGATTAAACCACAGTGATCAGCAGTGCCCAGTCGTTTTTTGTACATGCACATTTCCAAAGGTTTCCCACCCCATGCAAAAGTAGTCCAAACTTCAGCCTCCTGCCTAGTGTGACCCAGCCTACACACGGCCATGAATCCTGAATTAAGCAGCCCTGGACCATGGGTTGCCTGAGGGCCTTTGCTTATGTTGTGCCTTGTGCCTGGAAGGGTCTTGCCATCCACACCTGGGTCTGACACATCCTACCAGTGTCTCAAGGCCCTGGTCAAGCACTGTCTGAAGTTGGGGACCGCAGGTTAACTTGGGAAGCAGCGGTGAGATGGAAGAGCTGCTGGAAACTGGGCAGGTGGTAGAGGCTAGCCTTGCAGAAGTCATGGAGTAGCAACAGATTCAAGCCCAGTGACGTACAGGGGCTTTGGGTCCAGGAGGGTAGATCATGACCCTTTTTTACACGAGTAGCAAGTGTACACCGAAGAAATGGATCCTGCAGAGAGAAAGAAGCAGACAGTGTGGAAGACAGAGGATGGTGCGTGTGGGCTCCAGCCTGGAGGAGAGCAGGGGGGCGTGCGGGCAAGAGCAGTCAGGAAGGAAGCCAATATTTGAGGGAGCTCCCTCAGTAGGTGCCCGGTATGAAAAGGCCTCAAGCAGGACGCTATAAAATCGTGCTCGTGCTCAGACCATCTTTCCTCACGTCTGTTTGGGGAGTTCTACACTAGGTTGACAGTTCTTCTGAGAAAAATCAGTGGAGGACGCTCCACTAATCCAGGTTACCATTTTGGAAAACTCCACCTGAAATTATGATGACATTACTTCATTTTAAGAGCTTGCGCATATGTGTACACGTCTGACTTGATAGTAAAAACTTTCTAGTTTACAAAACCAACCTGGGAGATGGGGATTTTCACAACTATTTTATAGCTGTTAGGGAACCAGCGGCTGAAAAACGAATTCCTGTGCATGGACAGCTTTTGCTTATCTGCTGTCTGAAACCAGAGCCAAAAGCTCTGATTTCAAATAAGGACAGGTTTTTGCTGCATCTCTCTGCAGAGGGACCCCCATGGCTGACGTAGGAGAAAGAGGCTTAGTGCAGGCGTTAGCTTTACACGAACTAACAGGTAACAGTGCCCTTTCTCATTCAGCCAGGAGAAGCAGACAGAGACGACCAGGTGGATGCAGGGCACCACTCCGTCCCCCAGATGGTGGGCAGGAGGCCCCTGCGTGACTTTGTGGGGCTGGAGGACTGCGACAAGACCACCCGGAATGCCATGATCAACTTCAGCTTCTTCATCGCTGTTGGAGACATGGACGAAGCTTTCAAATCTATCAAACTCATCAAAAGGTAAGGACTCTGCCCTGGCCCATTTGGCTCAGCTGTTAGAGTGTCTGCCCAGGGACTGAAGGGTCTCGGGTTCGATTCTGGTCAAGGGCATATACCTGGGTTGCAAGTTCAATCCCCAGCCCTGGTCAGGGTCGTGTGGAAGGCAACCGATAGATGTGTCTCTCTCATGTCTATGTTTCTCTCTCTCTTTTCCCCCTCTCTCTTCCTCTCCCAACCTTCCACTCTCTCTCTCTAAAAAAAAAAAAAAAAAAAAAAAAAAACAATGGAAAAATACCTTTGGGTGAGAATCAACAACAACAAAAAAAATGGTGAGGATTTCGTTCACAGAGGTGTCGGAGGGATGTGCACACTCTTAGAGTCCTTTCTCTCCCCATTCTAAATGAGATCCTAAGCATCACTAATTCATCTGTGACTCTGTCCTGCTGTATTTCCTGGTCTTTTCACTCAATGAAATGCCACTGCTCGTGTAGATGCCAGGACACGCCCGGCACGTTGCGCCACAGAGCAGAGAGTGTTGGCACAGCCAGCTGGGCGCAGGGAGCAGGTGAGCCTGGCGCTCGGCCTCTGCAGTGCTTGCAGCCTCTTGCGTTGTTCTTTATTTGTTTTGATTCTTTTTGCAGTGTTCTGGACACTTCCTAGTCGAAAGTTCTGCAGCCGCTAAATATTTGTAATACCTGTCCCTCTGGGAATAATTGCTACTAAACAAAAAAGGGTTTGCTAATAAACACTCAGAACAGTGCAGTGAAACTACAATTAAAATTGCTCTAAAAGAAGTTTCTCGTCAAAGGCTGTCTAAAAGCAGGTTCCTCTCTGTTCCTGAGAGAATTCAGCAATTCTTCCCAGGAGCATTTGATGGATTTTAATCTTGAAAGGGTAGAAAAATTATGAATGAAACTAAAGTGGGAAGAGAAAGATGGGAAATTAAGTTACCTGGACCAAGTGTTTCTCATTTGCAGTGATGGCTTCTGTAACACGGAAGCACCTTTCAGACTAGCATGTGACCCGCGTTCTTGTCTTGTTTCTAAAACAGGCCCAACCCTGTTCCAGCAGGAGGGCCTTTGCAACACTGGCCATGTGGACAAGAGGACTCTTAGTTGGGAAGTGAACTCGAGTGGCTGGATGGCATAGCCCAGCCTTTCTCTGATGACTTTTCATTTCATATAAACACGATCACAGACTATAATCAACCACATGGCCAACTTTAAAACTTTAATGAACATTTATATAATTATACACATAATATTATTAAAATTATACATCTTAAATATTTCATTATTTTTTCTTTAAAAACAATTATTTTTTGCATATAGTTTTGGGGAAAATCCATTGTAGGGAAGAAGCTCAAAGGGAGGAAGCTCAAACCTAAATGTTCCTGTGAGCGTACAGGTTGTGGGACAGGAATTGCTGTTTCTACTCTGCTGACTTCATTATAGATGATTAGGCTGTAGATGCTTTTAAATCATTCTCAATTGCTTTGTTTCTAAAGCACCAGCCCAATCCACCATTTGTTCTGGCTATTCTGGGGCAATATAGTCTTTGAATTCCAGACTGGTCACCTCATTGCTCTGGAAGGTTAAAGGCAACCAGCCCTGGCTGGTGTTGCTCGGTGGTTAGAGCGTCAGCCCGCACACCCAAGGGTCTCATGTTCAATTGCTGGTCAAGGGCATGTACCTGGGTTTCAGGTTCGATCCCCGGCCCCAGATGGGACATGTGCAGGAGGCAACAAATCAGTATGTCTCTCTCACATTGATATTTCTCTCTCTCACCCTCTTTGTCCCTCCCTTTCACTCTCTCTAAAAAAATCAATGGAAAAATATCCTCGGGTGAGGATTAACAATAAAAAAAATAACCAAGCTAAAAATGTCTTGGGTGAAGGGGGGTCAGCCTAGTGATAGCCAGGGTCTTACCTTGGGCTTTGCATGGCACCCACCAGTGCCTTATATCAGTTTCCTGGGCTAACGGATGGCGACAGTGATTCCACTTCCAGTTGGCATGAGCCCAAGCAATGCAGCTGTCAGAGGACTGTCCTTATAGATGTTGTCAGGCAGTCCTTGGGGACATGGGCCAGTTTTTAAATGTTTTCTATTTCGCCTGGGGAGGTATGGCCTGGTTTCCTCTCACTGGTTTAGGAGCTGGGTGCAGCATCATGAAGGTGCAGCCCACCGAGCATTTGATGAAGATAGGCTAAAGATTTTATAGGGGGAAAAAGTGAACCTATCTCTGGATTTCTTTAAACAAATGGACTTTCCCCTCTTACTCCGCCAGTTGTGGACCTGCCGTCATATGACCACAGTGTGCAGTCTGGAGGAGCATGGGCTCTGAGGCTCAGTTGACCAGAAATGTGAATAAGGACATGAGTAACACAAAGTTACACTCCCACCAGATCTTTAAAAAATGTGTCAACCCTCCTCTTACTGCTAGCCCACAAAAACCACATAAACTAGACTAAATTCTTTTTATCACGTGGCAGTGTCGGTAGATACAGCACACGTTTTAGACACTGGTAAGAGGTTTGCATTTTATTTTAACTTAGAAAAATAGTCAGGCACAAACACACATTACTAACTCCATCCTGTCATAAAGCCGTAACCATCTGATTACAAATTCTGAGCCACTCTAGGAAGATCTTGGTCACTTCCAGAAAACCTCCCGGGATGTTCTGCTTTACCAAAGATAAGGCAGCTGCAGGTGCCCCTCAGCAGGTGCAGAGTGAACCAACCCTGGGCAGGGTGCTGGGCAGGGCAGCTGCCGCTCCTCGCGTGCATCTCAGGCGCTGGTCTCTTCCTCGCGACATGGGTGAGCGTGAAGCCAGGTTGTGAGTGGGTCAGGAGGAGGCTGGCACAGACGATATGTGGTCGTATAATATATTTATATAAACATAGTAAACATACCTGTGTATCGTACATATGCATATGTAAGAAACCATACGAATCGACCGCCTCCATACAGGCAGTCCCTTGGTTTCTAGACTGTTCCATTACAGTGGATAAAGTCCCAAGCAGGGCCCCTCCCTGGCAACCCTCAGCATGGTGACTCCACATAGTCGTTGTCTAGCCCACGGCGAAACCGAGCAGTCAAAGAGCGGCTGATGACAATCACTCGGGGCGCCATGCAGTCCTCTCTCCTGTGAAGAATGTTCCAGATGAGCATGGCAGCTGCCAGGGTGGCCAGGAGGCAGGCACCAATGTTCAGGTAGCAAGACCAGGACAGGCTGGTGTACGGGCCGATTCTATAGAACGTCACCAGCCCGATGACTAAGACAAAACCTGCAATTGAAAGACAGGTATTGAGAAAGCCTTCCTCAGAGCCAGGCAAAGGCCTGCGAGCTCCCGACGTGGAGCCCAAACAGAACCACAGCTCTGCTTCTTCCCCGCCCCTCTGCTCCCCAGATGGGTCCGAGCCTGGTTCATGGTGCCGGCGCTTCGTGTTGAGCTGCTCTGTATTAGGCCTGGGTGGGCTTTTATGACCTTTGAGTCTGGTAGCTGGGGGATGGGGGAGCCATGTGCTTCTGCTAAATCCTAGCACAGGAGGATTTCTAGGGGCTTTACAAGAAAGCAGTCTGGCCCTGACCGGTTTGGCTCAGCGGTTAGACCATTGGCCTGCAGTCCAGAGAGACCCAGGTTCGGTTCCCGCTAAGGGCGCGTACCTTGGTTGCAGTTTGTCCCCGGCCCTGGTTGGTTGTGCAGGTGGCAGCCACTCGATGTGTACCTTTCACATCGATGTTTCTCTCTCTCTCTCTTCCCCCCTGCTCTGTCTGAACAAAAAATGGGAATATGTCCTTGGGTGAGGATTAAAAAAAGAAAAGAAAAAAAAAAAGCAGTCTGGTCCACGTGCACTTCCTGGAATCGTCCAGGTGTCGGCTACTTCCTTAGTCGGCCTCCCCATAAACGTGACACTGACCCTCGCTTTCCCTCACCCCAAACAAACCCACTAGTGATTTGGGGTAAGGTCCTCTCTGCTTATTCCCCTCCATACTCTTCCCTTCTCTCTCTCAACTCTGACAGCAGAGAAGGGGAGGGGGCTGTGCTAGGACTGTGGCCAGAGTCTTCCACTGATGGTGGGGCCCACAGACTTCTTCACATTCTGTTCTAATGTGATGCTAACACCACAGCATCATTACTTTAATAGTCTTATCTTGAAGGAGTTTCAAAGACTAGATTTTATGAGGTTTTGCTACAGGAAAGCTAGGATTTGCACCCAGGAGCTGTTGACTAGGATAGCCGGGCACTGGTGTGTAATGGCGTCAGCTCTGAATGCAGGCTAGAAACCCCAGCTGCTGGGATGGAGGGAGACCACACTGTTCTGCTGTCGAGGAATCTGGTCCACTGGCCCTGCTCCTCCTTGACCTCCGAGATTGTCACACCCCTCAGCTGGGAAGGGCTGACAATGCAGAGGACACTGGAAGGAGGAGGCCGTGGGGTCGAGCGGGCCATGGCTAGCAAGAGTGAGGGGAGCAGGGAGAAGCAGAGGCCTGGGTGGCCCAGGGAACCCCATGTTCTCCACCAGCATCCCACCCTCTGATGTACTGACCTGAATAAGTCTGTTTCTTGGAACCAAAAATGCCTGACAGGCTCTCTGTAACCCAGATGGTCCAAATGGGACTGGCCCCGCGAAGGCTCGGCCACGTTCCCTGCCCTGTGCTCTGGCCAGGCTGCCTGCTGCTGCTTCAGTCCCCCTGCACTGCGCTGCACTGTCACATCCATGTGTCTTTTCATGCTGGTCCCTCCATTCCCCACAGCCTCCCTTGCTTTCCTCAGGAAACCACGTCACGCACCGCCAGCGTGGCCCCAGAGCCAAGAGCAGCAGCAATGCCAGCTGATGCTCCCTCTAACTGTGTGATAAGTCAGTGCTGGGGTGAGGGCGAGGGACAGGCTTGAGCTGTCTAAAACCCAAGCATCATGGTCTCATCATCACTGTACCTTCTAGAAAGTATGAGTTAAACATTCACCTACCTCGGCCGTGTCCTAAACAATGGTGACAGTGACTAATCTCTATTGTAATTCTCTACAGTACTTTGTGGAGCTTTTTATACATGGAAAGCTTCTGGATACTTCCTTTCTGTTAAAAATAACTAATTCTGTTTGTCATGCACACTGACGAAAAGAAACTTCTGTCGTTTCTCCCTCCCAGGGAAGGATGCATCCTCTGCTTGTGGTTTTATGGCACCGACTTTTGCATAAATGGGGAAGGGATTATAGCTTGGTTTTTGTGTAATGAGAACGAAAATAGTTTATGTGTCCTCCTCATTTTTACTACGTCTTTGGCATTTTTTTTGTCACCCAAGGAAGCTTGTTATGCCTGGTCTCAACAAAACCCAGAAGGATGGGGCAGGATGGGAACTTTGGGAGAGTGAGTTAGGATCCAGCTTATGTCTGAGAGGAGAGGAGCAAGGCCTAGCTGAGCCGCTCACAGCAAGGCCGTTGGCAGCCTGCAGCGTGGACACTATTGGAGACTAGCTCCTGTAGAAGGGATTTGCCCAAAGAGCAGCAGCTCCTTTGCATTGGCTGCCCGCCCTGGGGAGGGACAGACACTTACCCTCTGCTGTGATTGAAACCTGTTTTCTGCCTTTTTAAACTAAGCTTCCTTTTGGTTAGTGTGTTATTAGAATATTTTTAAAAATTGTTACATGGTTTCAGCAATTCTACAGCATCATTCGTCATAACAGAACAGTGGGAAAGAATTGGGCTTCCCTGTGGCCTCCAGGGCGATCCTGTCACAGCCAGTCATCTGTCTTGAGGTTGGTTTACACCACTGATGAGCAGAGAGGACCTTGAATTTTGTTGCAAGACATTTCAGTGGAGATTCGTGAATTACGAGAACTGGATTGAAAGAGGTGACCCTAAACTGGAAAAGACTAAAGTGTACTCACTCACCAGACTGGCAGAATTAGAAAGGGAGGAAACACCAAGGGTTGGCCCAGGTTCAAGGCAGAGGGACCCCACCCTCACTGAGTCAGAGCTCAGGACAGCGTGGTGATGTCCTAGGATCCACAGTTCCACTGCAAGGATTACACCCCAGTGAAACTCCTCATCGCAGGAGACAACAGTCCCCCAAATCAGCAACGTCTGAAACTCGCTTCCACGAGACAGTGAGCTGTGGGCAGCCGGGACGGGACAGGGACAGGTGCACAGCTGCAGGAGCAGCACTGTGCTGGGGTGAGCCGCAGAGACAGTGGTGCCCGAGAGGAAGCCACAGGGCCACAGCTCGGTCACCTGTGCTTCTCTGGGCATGTTCACGCAGGCTCAGCCGTCGGGCTGCTGTTTAGGAAATCTTGAGGAGGGAATAGAAGTATAAAAACCAGGGAGCCCTGGCTGGGTGGCTCTGTCGGTTGGAGCATTGTCCTGTACACCAAAAGGTTGCGGGTTCCAGCCCCAGCTGGGGCGCATATGGGAAGCAACCGATTGATGTTTCTCACTCACATCAATGGTTCGTTCTCTCTCTCTCTCTCTCTCTCTCTCTCTCTCTCTCTCTCTCTTTCTCTCTCTAAAAATCATTTAGGATTAAAAACAAAATGGAGTGGCTGACCGTGCAGGACAGCACTTACCTCCTGGGGGGAGGGCGCAACAGGAAGGACCCCAGGGCTTCTCGGTGTTTACCTCATTATCTCTTTAGCAGGACACACATGTTTCATTGAGTTCTTTGCATATATATTTCACAGTAACACATTTAGAATATTTTAGAAGGACAACTAATTTTAGATTCTTCAATTAACAAGCACTTTCTGAAGTCCATCATGACTCTGGCAATGGGCCTCTACTTTTCCCCTTTCCATGGCTGTGCCAGTCGATTTTGCAGCAGATATTAATGCATTTGATACACTTCTCCTCCAGCTGCACTGTCAGCCCCGTAAGCCACCCCTCAAGTGTGGGCCCTGCACCCCCCTCCCCGCCCCACGCCTCAAATCTCCCTGTCTCTTGTGGCCGCCCGGTCATGCTATGGCCACCTGGTGCCTGCTTGTGCCTCTGAGAGGCCAAGTTCCACCCCTCCAGGCCTTCTGTGGTGCTGCTGTCCTTGTGCTCCATCAGCCCGGGGGTTCGGGGGCTGCCTTCTGTCCTCCTGTCTCTGACCCCTCAGCACTCAGCTTAGAGGTTCAGTCGAGCCTCAGCCTCCTTAGGCTTGCACACGGTGCCTCCTCCAGCCATTGTCCCTGCGGCTGGAGTGCGACCACGCATTAATCTCAGCCTCAGAGTCGCCTGGTTTGAGACAAATCCAAACAGATTCCTTCATGCAGAGTAGAATGTAGTGCAGTCACTGGGAATAACAGCTTCCATATTAAGTCCTCTAAGCCTCCTTTTTTCTGCTGTTATACTATATTAATTTGTTATTAAGGAAACAAAAGAGTAACCTCCTTTGCCATCTTGATTGGAAGCTCCTCTAAGCTTGACTACAAGCTGTCCAAGGAACAGGACCCAGCAGCCATGTCTGAGTCGATGTCACTCAGCATGGAGCCAGAGCTGCCTCACTGGCACCTTACATTAGACCTGTCGGACTCCACGCTGGGTGCTTGGGGCGGGGCAGAGCTGCTAAGGCTCAGTTGACTTGTCCTTGGGGAACTGGCATTCTTCTTGGGGGAATAAAGATGAAATTAATGACTACAGCATGGTCCCCTCTGTAATAGAGGCATTTGGGACCCATGGTATGGGAGTGGGGGGGCCACGCTCTGCCAGGGAGCAGGGATGGCAGCTGGGCAAACCCTCCCAGAGAGCAGCATTATTTTTTTTTTTTTTTTTATCCTCACCCGAGGACATTTTTCGATATTTTGTTCAGATAGAATGAGTGGGAGAGAGAGAGAGAGAAACATCGACGTGAAAGCGACACATCAAGTGGTTGCCACCCACACGACCCAACCAGGGCCGGGGACAAACTGCAACCAAGGTACGTGCCCTTAGCGGGAACCGAACCCGGGTCTCTCCGGACCGCAGGCCGACGGAGAGCAGCATTATTAAGCTAGGCCTCTGACACCAGGAGACCAGCGTGTGGAAAGAGCACTCTGAACTCCAGGTGGTGAAAATGCCCCCTCATGGAACACTCCACAGACCAGCAGAGCAGCCTCTGGCTTCCAACCCCTGGGCCGTGCCAAGGCACCATCCCAGCGCCGAGCGGCAAGGCTCTGACGCTGTCCTTGCCCACACTAGTATTCACAGAACCTCAGGGCTTCTCAATTGTCCTGTCACTTCTTTTCTGAAGATCACTGTGGTAGGTTTTTGAAAATAGTGTAGGCTATGATTTTGTAACCATCGGAGTCTATTTATTACTTCCTCCCTCTGTTTAGCTATGTTGCCTACAGGGTACACAAACTCAGGTTTCAAAGCGTGTCAGTTTTTTCCATTACAAGATGCAAGAACATTTGGGGTGTGGATAATTATTCAAGAAGTATAAATTCACGTGTACACCAACACCCTGGGCATAATCGCCTCATCCTGAAAACATGAGCAGGGAAGTGATAAAGGTGGCAGGTCTTCAGCACAGGGCTGACAGGTGGCTTCTGCAGAGTGAAAACGAACGAGCCACGCGTCCTCCTGTTTCATCATACGCCTGGAAAACGGTTGCAGATCCCGCAGTGAGCAGCACTGGGCTGTTTCCAGCACAGGTGTGGCTGTCTCACTTCCTAGCTGGCGTAATGCAGAGGCTGCACCTTAACGGCTTTTTTTCCCAGGAGAAAGTAGGGAAAAGAGGTTAACAAACCTACATTTACATGACTTATTCTGTGTAAAGATCAGCATTGGCTTTTGCTTTATTTTAGTTCAACATATAGTCAGGGAAGGGGTTTGTTTCCCTAACATTAAAAAAACAAAATACATTTAGAAAAACCCTCTCCTGCACCAGGAAGATGCAGAGAACCTTCCGAAACAGTGGGCGCAGGCGCTGCCCTGCAGGAAGAGCCTGGGCCGCCCGGGCGGGAGGGCAGGGCTGTGCGGCGACACTTGCACTCTGCCTGTCCCGGCGCAGCTGCTAGGATTGCCCGCAGGCTCCGTGGTCGGAATCGTCCAACCCTGCCCGGGGCCAGTGGGGGCTGTAGGTACTAAACAGACACAGGGAGCCCGGGGATGCCACGTGTCAGCAGTGAAAATCCACAGAGACACGGAAAGGCAGAGGCCCATGTGGGCTCACTGCCTCACTGTGCGCCTCCAGCCTCAGCCCCGACGCCGAGTGACCGCCTGTGCAGACGTTCTTCTAAATCAAACTAGCCTTTTACTTCATAGAGTTCTCTGGCTGAGGGGAGGAATGGTGTTGAGGAACTAGGTATGGGACTGCGTTGGTCTCAACCTCAGATTTTTCGTTTCTGTCAGCCTAATGTGGAGAACCCCTCTCCTCAGAGTTGTCCCTGGGAGACTTTTGTCCCAAGGCCTTGCAATGATGTTAATGTTTGTCCAGAAACAAATCAAAGGGGGAGAGTTTTAGCAAACACACCAAGTTCTGTACATGGAGTTGGTTCCATCCTCATGAATGTGTGTTTGCAAAGGCAGCAGCCCCTTCCTGTGAGCCGGCCTCACAGTGGGCAGTGTGATTCACAGCTCAGCCTGCAGAGCGCCCTTTCCTTTCTCTTCCTTCCTGCCTGCTTCCTAGGCTGTCGGTGTCTGTCACAGGGCCTTCCTTTTCAGTGACGGTCAGCACACGCAGGTGGCATCAGTGGAAACCCGTGGGGCTGACCCCTGAGCCCTTCACCCAGCACACCTGCCTCAGCATGCACGGCCGCTGAACTGGCAAAGCAGGCACCTGTGGTGTAGAGCTGGCGTGAGGCTTCTAGCGAGAATCTTACAGAGCAAACCGGCTCGTTAGTGGGTCCACGCACAGCACAGCTGTGGGTGGGATCTTCCAACATTGGGAGCAGAAAAACAGTGGTGAGCCAATGTTTCTCCCTAGAGGCAGGGATTCTGGGAAAAGGAAAGGCTAAAGATGGTACAATTGATGTGATCGTACACTTCCACGGGAGCCGACGCTCCACAGTGCTGCCTGACGCACCGGCGCCCTGAGCAGCATGGAGAAAGGGGAGGCGAAGGAAGAAATGAGAGGTGTGGGTGGGATGTAGATGAGCTTGGGACATCGATGCAGAAGGCAGAAAAGCAAATTATCCAGACCGAGCAATGTTCTCATTCTTGATAAACAACAAAAATATGTATGGTGCTCTGAGAAAGTCCCCGAGTCTAAGAAAAACAGCAGAATCCCCACCAGCTCCTGAGATGTCAAGACAATTACCATTTATCACCTCTACTGACCTTTGAAGACTGATAAAATCAGCATTCTCAGGGGTGGGGGGTAAGTGGCCCTTTGTGTGTTTATAGGTTTTGCCAAAGAAAAACTCTAATGATTTCCAGAAATGGAAAGAGGAAGCCAGCAGACTCTGAAGTCACGTGAGGCTTTTAAAGCAGCTTTTGACCAGGTTCCACAGTAAACTCTGCTCTTAGTCACCCTGCTTAGACTTGAGAGGCCTATGTCTCAAGGAGGGGCTGGCTGCGGCTCCAGAAAGAGTGCAGCCAGAGCCTGGCGCCACAGGTGATCGTGGTGAGGCTGTGTCCACAGGCAAGAGCTCAGTTTGCAGATGACACCGAACCCTCTGAGGTGCCAGGCTTCAGAACTTGGGGTGCGAGTGACCGGAAATAGGCCGGCGCAGGTTCCCATCTTTGGGAGAAAAGCGCAAGGGCTCGGCCTGCTGCGCAGCTCCGTGGAGGAGGGAGGGGTCGTTGGAGCGCCCCAAGGAGCGCCCAGGCCACTCTGAAAGCAGTTCAGAGTGAAACATGGAACTGCCGACCTGCAAAAATGGTTGTGTGTTTGTACTTTAACGGCATCATTTAGTTGCGGTTATTGTGCTTTGAGAAAAACTGTAAGTTCGAGAAAGGTCCTGGGCCACTCACATGATTAATGAGGAAGCTACACTAAAACTTCTGCAGAGGTGCAGGGGGAGGCTTACTTGTGATGAGAGTTGATAAATCATAAACTAGGAATAATATCAAAGATTAGATAAGAGATCCATGGATGCTGAGAGCGAGAGCCATACGCCTCAGGAAACTGATAAATCTGATAAATCTGTGGCTAGTAGACCTGTTTAAAGAGAGGCAGACCATTTGGGTAAAAGCCCCACTTTGAAGGAGACTGTGTTTTTTATCATAACATCCCTGAGTGTCACAGGCATTGATGGGTGCAGCCCAGGACATCATTTCTAGGGTCCTTGATGCGGTGCTAGGGAATTTTTTTATTTACTTACCAGCATTTTCCAAAAAGGATCAGAGGTAGCATGTATAGAGACTTCAATGAGCAGCGGGGACAAGAGAGGGAGGCTTAGGGGAGGGAGCAGATGAGAAGCCTGGTCTTCGGGTCCCCCCTCGCATGGCCCCATCTTGTCATCGGGCAAGACATAGACTCCCAAGATGAGGGCAAGAACCTACTAGCCCAAGGCTCTCAGAGGTGGGGTGCACAGGTCCTTCACCCCAGGGAGAGCACCAGCAGGCACTGACAAAGAATGGTGAGCCTCCGGGCACCGGCTGTGTTGCCAGCCTGACCGCACCCGTGTAGCCACAGGGCTGTCAGGCTGGACTCCGGTAGACAGTGCGCTGCCCAGGAGGTCAGCAGTGGCCAAGGAGCTGCCCTTCAAAGACGAGACTTGACCCAAGTACAGAGCCCTGCATAACCACCAGATCATTCAGCCTACATAAAACTGTCAGCCTCGGACCACAGTGTCAGTCCTGCATAGCCAACAGTGAGGGCCCAGCGGACCGGGAGCTCCTGGTGGGCCGCAGGAGGGTCACACTTAGGAAATGTCAAGGCCCCACAGCATTCTGCCCAGGAGGATGGTCTGCCCATGGATTGGGCTGAGAGCACCTGCAGGGCTCTGGCCCTCACAGCGAGCTCACATGGGGCAGAGAGTCCCAACAAAGAGCACGGAGGCTGTGTCTGGGGACAGGTAACGTTTCAGTTGGTGGTGTCCAGCAGGACTACAGTGGGAAGGCAGAATGACGGTAGCGGCGAACAGGACTGAAGGCAGGGTCTGCAGCCTGCAGCAGCTTTCCCTGCTGTCCAAAGAGCACAGAGCTGAAGGCACTCACCCAGAGCCGGCAGCCTGCTGGAGCCCACTCGAGCCCAGACTCCTGTGGGAAAGCTCGGCTGTGCTCAGGAGCCAGGGCCCACAGCTGAGCTGCCTGCAGAGCGCACCCTGGCTTTCCCCTCTGCTTCAGGAGTCTGCCGCAAGTCAGCAGCATCTGCCTTTATCAGAGGCTGGGAAAGACCTTGCGCCTCTGACACCCCGGTTCAACGCTGCTTTCCCTGCTCTGCCTGTGCCTTTCTGCGCACATCAGTGAGACCACAGACATGAAGAAACAGGAGAAGCAGCGAGAGGAGGAGCCAGGAAAGTCAAGGAGAAAGGAAGGTCTGTAGAGTGAGCCAGATCGAAGCTCACGTATGTGTGAGGCTGTGGGAAGGGAGCGCTTACACCCAGCAAGGCAGGGCCCATGCATCGCAGCTGCTGGCTCTGGGGCTGGGATGGCCCACACTGCAGGGCCCCCTTACAGACCCTTCTTAAACCTCTGCTGTCATCAGAACATGAGGGGCATGTGGTTGCAGCCCAGCAGCTCTGAGCCCCGCAGAGAGGGCTCTAGCGCTCTGAAGTTGGATAACCAACAGATTGAATGAGGGGCCTTAAGAGGCCTCAGGGAGGGAAAAAATCAAGGAAAGCCTGGCAGTTGGTATCTGTCGTGTACTGGTTACAACAGAAGGAGCCAAGGGGAGGGGGGAGCGGCCCCGGGGACAGTGCAGAGCCGCTCCATGGTGACTGTACCCGTCTCATGGGCCACTGTGGCCCCCTGCCTTCCAAGGGCCTATCAGACACAGCAGGGCACAGGAGTTGAATTTGGGCACCTCAGTCTCTATCACGCAGAGTGCTTTCACCACAGGGAATATGCAGGGTTCCCACAGCATATTCAGTTTAGGGGTGGGGCTGGAATAAGGGACAGAAGGGAATTTTTTTCACCTTTAAGGTAAATTAAAATTACCCTTTGGTCCTGGCCGTTTTGGCTCAGTGGTTAGAGCATCGGCCCGTGGACCAATGAGTCACGGGTTCGCTTCCGGCCAGGGCACGTACTTTGGTTGCAGTTTATCCCTGGCCCAGGTTGGGGTCATGTGGGAGGCAACCAGTCGATGTGTCTCTCTCACATTCTCTCTCTTTCTCCCCTCCCTCCCTCCATTCTCTCTAAAAATTAATGGAAAAAATATCCTTCAGTGAGGATAAACAAACAAACAAATTACACTTGGACAATTCTGCAAAGAAATTGGAAGCTTGGGTGTGGTGGCCTGAACATGATAGAGCAAACCAGGTGACATGGCCGTTGCATAGGGTCCCCCAACGTCACTGTGACAGGTCCTTTGGAGCCGCGCACTCTGAGTCGCAGAGGCTGTCCTTTAAACAGACCCAGGCCAGGCGTCGTGTAGTGTGAATTGTGCCCAGAAACGATTGTGGAATGAATGAGCAAGTGGGCAGATAACCACTTCAGGCTGCAGTCCCAGGGCACCCTCCGATCAGCGTGTCGCTGTCTCTGCTTGGTTCCAGCTTTTCCCGGCTCCCAGCGACGCCATGTGCTTTTCCCTTCCTCATGCTCTCCCCCTGCCCACCCTCTGGCCCAGGCACTAGGGACTCAAGGTTGGCTTGCGTAACAGGTACTAGCAGGCATTTCCCCCTCCTGGGACAGGATATCCTGGCGCCCTTCAGTCTCTCCCTGACTGTTTAAAACAGACCGGAGTACAGGAAAAAACCTAACTCTAAAATTAGCAGCATGATAGAAGAAAGGCACATAGCTGCATTCTGTACTGTTTGTCAATGAAACAAGTCTAAACAGGGCCAAATGCATTTCCTTTTTGGGCAAAACAGACCTGTTGGGAGTAATGGTCAGACACCGAGGGGAGAGGCTGCCTGTGGAGGCAAGAGGAACCATCTGAAACACCCGGGGCTGCCCTGCGGTGCTTCTGGCTTTTTCCATCAGCCTCTGCCTGTCTGACTGTTTTTTACTAGAGCCTAGTCCAACCTTTCCAGAAGTTGTGCCGGCCTGGAAATACTTAGGAGAGGAGCACAGTACCTCTGCCCCCACCTCGCCGGTTCAGGCCCCCGAGACACCTTTGGCAGCCCACCACCCCCTGCCAGGGTTGCTGCAAGACAACTTGGTTTTAGTTCACGGGGCTTCCGCCCCATTTTGAGTTTTTTAAAAATGATATTTGTAAACAACACTATCTTGTTCTAAAATAAGAGTCTGCAGGAAGTAAGATGTCAGTTTCACACCAAACCCACCATATTTCTCATAATAAGTCTAAATAAATGTTTCAGAGGAATTTCTTGAGAAACGCAGCAGTGACTGATTTGATTACCCTGCTAGGAGTTATTTTCAGATCAGGAAATATTACTTTCATTTCCTCAATGCCACTAAAATGTCTGTTTTTAATCTAGCTTTTCCAATCACGTTTCTAAATCTTCCACTTCCTTCTTGAAGGGATGGAATTTCAGATAACCCCACGTGATGGAAGATGGTTGATTCACTGAGGCAATGAAGCCAGTTCTGTTTTATAGCCCTACGGTTAGCAGAGGGCAAATGGGTACTTTTCCTTAATCACTTGGAATGTCTGGGTTTTTACAGTCACGGAAGAGGGTTGCAGGCAGAAGTGATCAGAGATCCCATTCCACCTGCCTCGTGTATTCTCAGCATCAGTCCGATGGCAGCAGACGTCATCCCTGCTTTGCATTTGGGTAAACTGAGGTGTGGATTGGGTCACATGGATGATGACTCATGGAGCCCAGATGCAATCCAGTCCCCTTCATGCCAAACCCTGTGCTCTCCCCTGGCCAGCCCTCAGCTGCCCCCTCCTGCATCCAGCCTGGGCCACGGGGAAGTGACCAGCCCAGGACCACACCACCTTCCTTTAACAGAGCACAGGAGGCCCTTCTGATTCCCACCCAGGCACCTTCTTTCTTTCTTTCTTTTTTTTTTTTTTTTCATCCTCACCTGAGGACATTTTTTTCTTTTTTTTGCATTTATCTTCAGATAGAGGAGGAGGGAGAAAGGGAGGAAGAGAAAGAGAGAAACATCAACGTGAGAGAGACACATCGAGTGGCTGCCACCCACACCACCTCAACCAGGGCTGGGGACAAACTGTAACCGAGGTACGTGCCCTTAGCAGGAACCGAACCCAGGACTCTCTGGTCCGCGGGCCAACACCTTAACCACGGAGCCAAACCAGCCAGGGCCCACCCAAGCACTTTCCAGCACACCAACACCTGTCTGTCTGTCAGCCTCATTCTGGAAATTGTGTTTCTCCAGAAGGATGAGGGCGGTGATCCATTATTCCTAGACTGATTTACTTCAGACTTCCTGCCGTTTCTTCCACTGGGTTTGTTGGAACCGCACCTTCAACACTGGGACGTGCTGCTGTTCTCCACCAAGCACGTCAGCTACTAATGTCCCCATGCCACTTCATCAGTCTCCGTAACCATGGGACCACTGACCTGACTCTTCCCTAGTAGGGAGCAGGAAGCCAGAACTTCCCCAGTTGTTTACCCTGGGCCAGTGAGAAGCGCAGATGTCGAGAGAAATCAGCATAGCAGCCCCCGACGGTGCCTCCATGGCCGCCACGGAGCCTCCCAGAGCAATTCATTCATCATTACAATGATGCCACCACTCTCACCCTTCCAAGACCACAGGTGTGCTCATGCCCAGCCTCATTTCACCCTCAGAGGCCGTGGTGGCTACAAATTGTTCCAAAGAGGCTCGCTCCCGATAGCCCTGGGCCTGGCCGCTCTGCGGCACAGGCTAGATGGCACTTGCCCCTCGGCCCAGGGCAGGCTGCTGCACTGGCTCAGGAGGCGTGAACCCAGGCCACCTGCCACACGGGCCTCAGGGGAACAGAGAAAATGCTAGATGCCGAAGGCTTTGGAAGACAGAGCACATCACCCATGTGCCAGCACCTTGTCTCAAAATGGAAAAGGGCCGGGGCCACAGCTCCAGAGATACAAAACCTCTGCTGCCCGAACCCTCAGCACTCCCGCCCCCGTGTGCATGTTCCAGTTTTGCTCCTACCCACGGCGACGGGTGGGGCAGGAGGGTGACCCAGGGATCAATGTGACATTAGAAGGCCACAGTGGGCCTTCTTAGCCCCAACGGAAGCTGAGGGTGCTGCCACTCTGTTGGCCCCTCTGGGGCCTGGGGGTACTTACTCGCCAGCTGGAACGCAGCAGCCATGGCCTCCTCCCAGCATTGGGAATCAGGCGACATCAGGGGTAGGCCCGTCAGCCCCAGGATGAAAGTGAGCTGGCCTGCAGCGAGGGCCACCGTGGCGACCAGGTTGCAGGCACGCATCATGTCGAATTGCACTGCAAGGGGCCAAGAGGGAAAGAAGGCAGGTGGTCAGCGCAGGGCAGGCCGCTCAGGGCTGGGGCTCTCCTGGTGCTCATGCCTCAGTCTGCACTGACAACCTCACTGATCTCCCTCTGCCCCCATCTCCAGGCTCCATGTGCTCCGCTCCCCCACCTGCACCCAGTCCGGGAGTGAGGCACAAGAGACATGTACACAGGGCAGAGAGGACAGAGGAGCACAGTGGTGAACTGCAAAGGCAGGGGACAGGGGCAGTAGGTCCTTTCCCTGTGGCCCCCGCCACAGAATCAAGTGAGGACCGGCAGCCTCCTGGCCCCTGCCCCACCCAGTGTCAGGCTTCGAGGATTTCTGGGAGTCATTCCGCCAGCCCAGCAATATTCATGCTTAGCATGTGTGGAGCCTGAGTTAAATGGAGACACTTCCCGCCATGGAGGGTGCACTCCTCCTCCCCATTGTGTCTCAGCTCCTTCCTTCTCCCATCCATCTGTCATTCGGAGCCTGAAGGATCTGGCCCTTCCCTAATCCAGGCCTCCTCCCAGTGCCCCCTCTGGCCTGGGGGTGGCACCACTGCTCTGAGGGCAGGACAGTGGCAGAGGCCTGGCTTCTGGGAAGTCAGCGCAGCTTCCAGGAGAGCCCAGCGCCAGGGCCAAGGAGCATACGAGGGAGCGCACGTGCCACCAGACACACGACAGTCTCCACCAGGTGAAGGCTTTCACCTTCCTGAGTCGGGCTTGACAGTGTGGACTGAGCTGGGCGCTGTGCATTCTGCTCTCAATCACTTTTCTCGCTGGCATAGCCCCCTGCCCGGTGGGCTGCACTTCCCTGTAATTGAGCTCACGATCTATAGTCTTCAGAGTAACCACAGAAACAACTGCATCACCACAAACCCTGACACTCCTCTGTGACCCTTCCCAGCGCCAGGAGACAGGAGGCAGGGGTTGGGCAAACTGGGGGAGCCCCAGTGGTGCAGGCAGGGCCAGGTCTGGTGTGGCGGTGGGTCCAGAGCTGGGGAGAGGAGCAGACACTGGGGGCCCGGGGCAGGCAGCGGTGCTCTCTGAACCTTAGCACCGGGGGCGTGTGCTCACCCGAGCCTGAGAGTTCCCCACTCGCCCAAGGCTGAGTTTGCTAGAACCTTCCTGGCCACCGATGCAGTGCTCATGGGGCACCTGGAGGTGCAGCCAGTGGCAGGCTGGCCTCTTGTCTGGATGGGGTGAGCCGGGGCAGTTTCTTCCCTCTTTGCCCAGGGAAACTAGTTGGCTTCTCGTGGAGACTGCTGCTCACACTGCTCTTTCTTCACACTGATTTTCTTTGCAATTATTTTTACCATTTATATGACTACAGAGGCTCTGCTTCTCTAAAAGACGGTAGGATTTAGGAGGTGGAAGTGACCTCAGAGACAAGGGTGTTAAACATGACGGAGGTTAACAGCCAGGCCCAGAGAAGTCCGTCCGGTTTCCCAAGCTCAGCCTTGCAAGCGAGGAAAGACTTGAATGAACTGCCTGCGAAGAGGGGAGTGGCCTGCGGTGGACAGGAGCACCAGGGGACAGCCACAGGGAGCACGTGTTGGTGCAGTGAGGCCACCTGACCGAGGCTCCCGGGAGCAGAGCGCCAGCGACCCTGGCCCGTCCCTCCCCATGTGCAGCCTGCTGCCTGCCCGCCTGGTTATCCAGCTCCGTCCTTCCTGGCAGCCCTGCGTGCGCACCCTGAGCTACACACCCCCGAGCTCACACGCCACCACACGGGCCCTCAGGTCCCCGGAGATCCGTGGTGCTGCAGATGTCTAGAGGGAGAAGGATGAAGCGGTGACTGCTCAGACTCGCCCCTCTGCCTGAGAAGAAGACTCTCCTCTCCGGGCCATCCTCTCTTCGCCAGCCACTCAGAGGAGACCTGTCCAGGCTGCATCCACCCGGGCGCTTTACAGCCTCTAACGCTACCTGTGTGCACAGCCTGGCAGCAGTGCCTGGATTTTAAGGAGCCCAGTGAGAATGTGGCACGAGTGTCATCTGGCCGGGCAGTATGTGGTACACACCCCGTCCACCTGCATTTCCCGTGAGACTCAGGCCACCCACCTGGGGCCGGAGAGCATCGAATCACCTATGGGCAGGGCAAGGGGCTTCCCTCAGAGAGCTCTAGGCTTCAGCCATCTACCCAAGAGTTAATTATGTTTATTCATGATGCATCTTGCTTCAGAAAAAGAACATCAGGTGCCTGACAGAACGCATGAAATATGGAAAGATGAAAAATGACAGAGAAAACAGTACCAGAGGAAGACTGACTCTGGAGTTAAGTTGTGAGGTTTCTCTGGGAGCCACAGGGGGCCCTCAAGTCTCCCAAGTTCCCCCCCAAACCTCACAGGAAGGAAGGAGCCACCTGATCAGTAATGAAAGTCAGGATGGCTGCACCCTGCCCAGCGAGCATCCTCAAGACCAGGGCACAGGGTGGCATGGGGGCAGCTGGAGGACCTAGACTGGCCCCTGTGCCCCGGCCCAGTTTCCTCAGGACACCCGGCAGCACAAAGGCCCTGACCAGACTCGAGTAATGGTTCCTCGGATGTTTGCACAGGGCGTTGCCAGGACCCCTGGCACAGAGCTGGCAGGAGCCTGACTGCTGTCCCGAGGCTGCTGCCCGGCTGCCTGCGCAACATCTGGACTCTCTAGGTCAGCCCGGCTCTCTGGGCAAAGCCGACCGGTGATGTGTGACAAGGGGCACGTTTCGCCACCTTGGTGCCCCTAGACGGGTGCTCAGGGTTGGACTGCACTGATGTTACCCCGTTGCCCCGTCATGGATGAGGTGATTTGACAGAGTGAAACCTAGGTGGTGTGGAGGGCGCCATGCAGGACTCCCGGCTCCTTCCTCCCAATCTCTGCCCAGCTAGATCTCGAGCAAAGTGTGGGCTGGGGTTTTTCATGAGAGTTAACGAGACTGGGCACTGGTTTGATTTAATGTGGTGGCAGGAAGCCCCAGCTCCAGACCACCAGGGCCAGGATGCCGACTTTCTGCTCCCGCTCATGTCCCAGACCTGGCGTGACAATGGCTCACTGCTCAATGCAGTCTTGCTCAAGAGAAGCTTCTGTAGACATTTCCCTTGTTCTGGACAAATATTTGATGCTTAGAAATTCATTAAGGGTAGTTGCCATAAACGCCATACTAATGGCAAGAGGTTATTTTAAAAGTTGGTCAGGGAGCTTGTCAGGGGGTCAGGGAGGGACAGCAAACAAGGCTGGGTGAGTGGGGCTGCTCAGGACATGTGGCAGGGCAGGGGGGAAGCGAGGGTGGCTGTGTGGGGGTCAGGAGGACCACTGTGTGTCTCCCTGGCCTGAGGTGAGCAGTCCTTAGCATGGGAGCCAAGGGGATGGACGCACAGGGAGGGCGCTCGGTCAGCATTGGGGGCCGTAGCAGGAGTCCTTAGGCCCAGGACTTCCCCTCACAGGCTGAGCCTCTGGCTTTCATTGCTCCTCAGGACAATCCCCAAGTCGTAAGGATCATTCTTAAACAGCAGGTCACACAGAGACCCAGGTCCATCTGCATTTATCTGGCTTCCCACAGGCCCCGGAGTTCGGAGAGCTCATAGACCAGTGGTTCTCAACCTTCCTAATGCCGCGACCCTTTAATACAGTTCCTCATGTTGTGGTGACCCCCAACCATAAGATTATTTTTGTTGCTACTTCATAACTGTAATTTGCTATGAATCGTCATCGGAAATATGTGTTTTCCGATGGTCTTAGGTGACCCCTGTGAAAGGGTCGTTCGACCCCCCAAAGGGGTCACGACCCACAGGTTGAGAACCAGGGTCAGGCAATTCTGAAATCATTCATGCACTTTGATCTTTTAAAGAGAGGTTTTCCTCCCTGCTTGCAAAGAAGAGGGGAGGGGCAGAGAGCCACCCCTTGACACACCACCCCCTCAGGCTGTGGTGAGCCTAGTAGATTGCATGCCCCCAGGGACCTTGGCTGCCGCCTCCGCTTTTTGCCTATGAAATGAGATGACATCCCCCACCCCGCCTTCCCTCACAGGTCAGGGTTCCGAGCCCACAGCAGTTGGGGACGGGCACACAGGGAGCACACGAGCTACTTGAGGACTTTGGGGACACCATCTGATGGCAACTAGCAAGGCCCCATCTGCAGTCTCGTGTTTGTCATATTTTCTCAAAGACACACTTTGTCTTCAGAACGGATGACGCCCTCCTGCAAGTTAGTTTAAAGGGTCATCATTGGGAGACCTTTGCCCATCAGCCACCGTGACTGTTTAGATGACCCTTAGGAACCCTTCCCTCTGAAACACGAAATCCTGACCCTACTTTCAAAGTCAAGTTCCCAGTTTCCAGAGCAGTGATAGACCCAGTGCTCAGCATGACCAACCAGGGCCCAGGACGAGGCAGTGGGGCAGAGGGGGCAGGGGGGCAGGGGAGCAGGGGGGCAAGCGCTCTGTCTTCTGAGCGGGCCTCCGCAGCCGCTGTGGTCCCACCTACAGTCAGTTCTGGCAGGTGTCCCCGAGCTGCGTACCACCTAAACCACAGTGACGACTGTGGAATGAAGTCAGAACTCAACCATCTGTTCTTAAGCTTCTTGTTTATTTTTCTCATTAACGATCTTAGTTTTCCACCAGGAAAAATGTAATTTTCTTGATTTGGTTAATGCATTTGTTCTTTAGCTGTGCATAATGGAAAAGGAAAGCCCCCTGCTGCGTGAGGAGACCTCTGCTGAGAGACAGGGAAAGGAAGAGCACAGGCAGGTTTGAGCTGAGCAGGACTGACAAGTGCCTGTGGCTCACCAGGGGAGGGGGGGCGTGGAGCTCGGGGCCTGCCAGGGTTCCCCAAGAGCCAGTGCTGCCCCTCAGAGCGAAGCATCCCTCACCCGTCAGCAAACACGTAGCCCGTGTCCTCTGCATGCCACGCAGGGCTGGCGGGCCCCACCCGCTCTAAAAGACAGAAGAGAGAGCAGACTTACGTTTGACGGTGCCTCTGGACTCCTGGAAGCCTGCCGCCTCAGAGCCCCAGCCCAGGGCCTCGCAGTCCCTCGTATCTGCCTGCCCAGGCCTGGCCCCGGGGCTTGGCCCTCCCCGGGCCCTGTCCACCAGCCAGCAGGACCTCCATAGCCCCACACTTCGTTTGCGTCCGTCCTCCAGCGTCTGATACACCCAGTTAGGGGTGAAGGCTGCTGCATTGTTGAGGATGAGAGAGACCAGGGCCACCAGCACGGCTGTGGCCACCAGTTTCTGGACAGTCATCACTGACTGCTGGTGCTGACCGCTTGTGGAGAAAGTCCCAGTCCTGGTCAGCTGCTGTGGCCAGGGAGAACCAAGACGCTGCTAGGGGAGGCTAGAGGACATCACCGTTCATTCTTGGAGGGTCGGGAAGGCCCGTGCACAGGTGCAAGTGAGCCCACCTCACGGTCCTCCTTACCCTCCTTCCTGCACCTGGAGCTGGGGTAGGCCTGATCTGAAGGTGACTGCGTGGCCCATCTCGAGAAGGAAGCAGGGCACCAGTGAGAGCCCAGAGTCCTGAATGCGCCGTCTTCCTGGGAAACAGAGGCCCAGAGAGGCTGGAAGCCTCTTGTCCCCCACAAGGGAGAACAGAGAGTAACTGGAGAGGAGAGGCAGGTGGTAACGTGGTGTCAGCCGGACCTCACTTCTTAGAACCAGCTGCGCTCAGAGCAAAGCCAGTGCGGCAGCCAGGCTCTGAGCAGGCCCGCGGGGAACAGTGTGGGTTCAGCGGCCTCTGTGCTGCCTGAGCCCCTGCCTGGTGCCTCCAACACAAAACGGCTGGTCCTGGAAAGCAGAGAGCCTGCTGCAGGGAAGTATGTGTGCGTGTGTCTGTGTGTGTGTATGTGTGTGCGCGTGCATTTTCCCCGTCTCTCAGCAGAGAGGAAATGGTTGTTTTTGAGGCTGTTTTTGGTGAGCTGGAGGGCGTAGCCAACTGCAACAAATAGCTGCCTGCCGCAGCAGCCAGACACTAACAGGATGTGTTTCCTGATAGGAAAGGCAGGGGGGCCTTCTGAAGTCCTGCTCCGTGACCCTCCTCCCAGCTCCTCCCCATCTTCCTTTCCAAAAGGGAGGGCCGGGCTGCTGGCCCAGAACAGAGCCATGGTCCCACCTGTCCGTCTCGGAGTGGCCAGGCTGGCACTCAGGTGCTGCGGAGCAGCCACAGGGGCCGCGCTGCCTCAGTGCTCCAGGCAGTTTCCCGTGCTGGGCCTGGGACAGCAGCAGGAAGCTCGGGCAGGCGCTGGTGGCCAGTCGCCCACCCGGCCCTGGGTCGTTTCCCTAGCACACAGGTACTGCCAGCCCAAGATGCACCGGGACCTGCCCTTGTCACAGGGAAATACAGATGGAGGGAGGAAATGCCCAGAGAGGAGAAGGAGCGGAGGACGGCTGGGCGTGGTGGTGGGGCCCCATTAGACAGGCCTTCACATCACAGCTCAGACCCACTTACTGCCCAGAGCCGGCGGGTCAGAAACCGCCCCGTGGAGACCTGCCAGACCGTGGCATCATCCTTGAGATGCAAGAAGGTGGGACTGTGGATATGCTGTGCAAGGCACCCAGCGGGGCCTGGCGGGGAGTGAATGTGGTTTCTGGCCTGGGCTGTTTGCTGCTGATGGGAATGTCAATCCACGCAGCTGAGAAGGGACCCGGTCTGTTCCTGTGGTGTGCTGCTGTGCCTCGATCAGAGCCACTAAGCTGCTGGGAGCTTGGACAGGCCTTCATCCGCTCTGCTCCAACCCCTCTGAACCAGCAGACCATCGCAGTGGGAGGTTCTGCGCCTCCACCTCAGAGACCCGCACCAGCACAGGGACGCTCACCCAGCCAAGGCCCCGAAGGGGCGTGAATGAATGAGAAGTCACGTCTGTACTGTGGTACGCACACGTTTGCCTACGATGTGAAGCCCCTGGAGCGCCAGGTAGTAGCAGCACGTGCCCTTGACTGTCTGCGGTCCTCACACACTGCCCCAAGGTGGAGGGACGAGCACCGTCACAGGAGGGGACGTTGGGGCTCAGAGAGTGAGGTCACAGACGATGAGACGACCTCAGCGAGGGCGCACCTGGTCTGGTCTCCTCAGTCCTCACCTTTCACCTGCCGCTTCTGGAGCCCCGGCAGTTCCCAGCCCGTGTGCATACCGAGCGCAGGCCAGCCATGGGAGCCCTGGCCTGTGCTGCTTTGATCCCAGGCTGCACGGGCCTGTGGGCCACAAGGCGAGGCTCCCGCGCCTCTCAGGCTGCATTCCTGAAAGGCAGGAGTCCTTTGGAGAATCGTGGGTCCCAAGAAATGTCTGTCTACGTTCTCTGAGGGATTTGATCTATTTTAGGATGTTTTTCCGCTTTCCATGGCCTGTGCCAGGAGAAAAGCTGCTGTTCCCAGCTCCTCCCTGTGGTCCCGTTCCCTCAGTACCAGGGACAGATGGGGATGGGCCCCGTGGGCTGGTCCCTCCTCACTCCCACATGCAGCCCCTCTCTCAGGAGGACTTGAGTGCACAGTGCAGTAGACGGAGGCCTCGAAAAGGAAGTGTTCCCAAGTCTCCGTTAGAAGAGGATCGACTCCCCTCCTTATGTATGTAAATCACTTATTCTTAGGTTGTCTTTAAATGGCTAATTTCTGATAAAAAGCAGCACATGGTTTCAGAAACAAAGTACCTGCTTTGCTTGTCCTAGGAGCAGCCACTGGGCCAGCTTCATCCAGCTCTTTTCCCAGGCTGGGCAGGGAAGGGGCCAGGACCCCCAGGAAGTCCTCATGGGGCTCCCGGCAGGTCATTCTGGCTCGCGGTGGGGTGGGAAGTTAGAGGGTGCAGGGGACAGCAGCAGCCCTGGTAGCTGGATTTGAGTTAGGAGTGCCCCTGTCTCAGAGGACCCCCACTTCTATTTGTCTCTCCTGTGACTGTGGGGGTCCCGTAGGGGAATGAAGCCTGGCCGTGGGCTCCCTGAGCCTCTCACGGGCCCTTCCTGTCCTCCAGAGCTCCAGACCTGGGGTCCTGCAGTGAGGTCCAGCTGCAGCGCCTGTGCACGCCTTCCCTGTTCCCGCACAGGCACAAACAGGCCTGTTTATCTTAGAGCAGAGAAGTGGAGGAGCTTTGGCAACAGCATGTGTGCTGCTTGGTAGAACATGAGGCTGTTAATCTCCAGTCACCCATGCTGTGCCTGGGGGTCTCTGGAGCAGGTCTGAGAAGAGGGGCCACTAGGGCTAGTTCTAGCAGCTTCTCAGAAGACGGCTTTCCAGAAAGTTGGGCTGGTTTCAGGCCGGCCCCTCAGCTGCCCCATCCGCCTCTCGCGTAGGCGCCTTTCCGAGTTGATGAAGTACAGATGTGTGCTGTCCACAGACTGGCTCGGACAACAGGAAACTCTCAAGACTTGGATGGAGACGAGGCGGTGTTTACTTCTTGGCGTGTATATCGGATGCACAAGCCCTAGAAGTGCACACTGGAGCTGGAGCTGCCCTTGGAGAGAAGGACAGGAGCCGCACACGGTGCTGATGCTGTGCTGGAGGCCAGCCGAGGACACGGCCAGCCCCGTGGGTCGAACTCGGGCAGTCCTGCATTCAGCTGTGTGGGGAGGCGCCTGCCCCCACTGTGGCTCGCTTGGGCAGCCCCAGCCCAGCGGGAACACTCAAGGCTGTGCTTCTAGCACTTGCTTTTTTGAGCTCCCACTTGGTGGAGATTTAATTCCCAGGACAGAACCTTTTGTCACATATGTGCACACAGTATGCCCAGCACTTTTAATCCAGGGGCCACAATGAAACCCAATATGTCAGTGGCCCACAACATCCTCTTGCTCCTAAGAGTGCTTGATGCTGGCCAAGCACACAGCCATCCTCATGGGGAGACGTGGAGCCCAGGTCTGCCCACTGGGAAGGGTGCTGGTACACGGTTCCCAGGTTCTCTGCTTGTTCAGCTTGCTTTCCACTTCAGCCGGATGCAGGTATCAGCCATCTGCTTTCGAGACACGGCGGAGGGAAGGGAGAGGGAGAGAAGACAGAAGAGGTCACCTTCAGCCCTCATCATCACCCTCACGCTGCTGGTCTCTTACACCCTTGGCAAAAACAGTTTGTTTGTTTGTTTGTTTGTTTGTTTGTTTGTTTGTTTGTGTTAATCCTCCCCTGGGGATATTTTTCCATTGATTTTTAAAGAGAATGGAAGGGAGGGAGAGGGGTGGTGAGAGAGAGGGAAACTTTGATATGAGAGAGACACATCCATTGGTTGCCTCCAACACACACCTCAACCAGGGCCAGAGATCAAACCTGCAACCCAGGCATGTGCTTGATGTTACCGGGAATCAACCCCGTAAGTGTGGTGCCTGGGTCAACCTCTGAGCCACGCCAGCCAAGGTAGCATAGAGAATTTTAAAGGTTACAATCATATGGATTATTTTGGGAAGGAAGCATAAAAGTCCCTGTGCCTAACCAGTGCCTTGCCCAGCAGGCCTGGGAAGGCAGGGCAACCCCAGCTCCCAGGCCCCTACCCACTGCCCAGCGCTGCCCATGCCTACTCTGGGGCCAGATCTTGAAAGCACCAAGGCATGTTTAAGGGAGACTGAGGAGTCGCTGAGGAGCATAACAACGTGTCGTCAGTCCCATCAGTGGAAAGAGAAGTTGTACAGAATTGATTAGAAGCTGTGGGTGAGAATGGCGCCTGCTCTGAGAGCCCAGATTTGCCCAGGATTCTGTGCTCTTAGTAGCTGGCATTTCCAGAACCAGCGGTAGTGTGGAAAGCCTTGTCCACAGTGTCCGAGTCTGCCCCCAAGACCCTTAGAGCTCCAGTGAGCCCTGTCTCGGGAGGGGCGGCACCAGGCTGCATACAGAACAGACGTGGGCTTCTAGACAGCTGGCGTTACACCCACAGTGCTTCCCGAGCACCAGCACATGAGGATGAAGGGGAGACAAGCTCCGATTTCCTGCTGCTTGTAAGGAAGGAAGTTTAGTACAGAGAAGGTGATCTCTTGCCTGAAGCCGGTGGATGGAGAAAGGGCAGAAGGGGCCTGACTGGATGTCGCTGCAGCCCTTCTGGCCCAGGGCAAGAGATGGAGCTACAGCCCCCTGAGCTGGCCGTATTCTCGGGCTTCTGCTCTCTCAGAACCTGTTCATCTGAATTTCAAAGGAGAGGCGTGGAGTTGCGTGGGGGCTTTGACCCATTGAAAGCTCTGCCAGGGGCACATGTCCCAGAAATCACCGTGCTCCTCAGTGCTGTGGGCAGCCCCCTTGGGAGGTTATCGAAGGGGATTGAGCTCCAGCAGGCCCCTCACCAGGTCTTGTCGTGTACGCGCCATGGCTGCCTGGGGCCCGTCACCCTGCCCTTTCAGCCATCCCTCAGTAGCCATATCTAGCAAATTTTAAAAGTTCCAGCAGGACCCAGATAAAGCCAAAAACATACAAAAGTATACATTTGCTTGTGGAAAGGGCACCTATTGTGCAGCGTTTGGACCATAGATACCCACAGGGAGGCCCATCCCACTGGCCAACGCCAACCTCAGTGGGTCCTGGTGCTCCCCATCCCAGGAGCTTTCACCCCAATGACGTCCGTGTCAGGAAACTGACGTGAAAGTTGCCCATTTACCATGGAGCCCCCCACACCCCACACTCAGCCGTGGCTCACAGGGGACTGGACCCTGCCAGCAATGTCCTCTCTCGATATGCCCCCTTCATCCATCCTCTCAGTCAAGGCCATTGGGAAAATGCCCACAGCACTGAGGCTGCAAGCTAGTCCCTGCACGCACCCAGATCACCTCCTCCCTCCCGGGACCTGAGCTGTGCCTCTGAGTCAGCTGGTCCTGAGCTGAGTCCCCTAAGGCGCCCGTGCTGCTTGGCTGCCGCCAGTCGGAAGCAGCAGCCCCAGCCCACCCGCTCCAGGGCTGCTCTGCCTGAGGCCAGGCTTCATCTGAAGGGGGGCCTTGGGAGCAGCTGGAATTCAAGGGGAGGGGTCCAGGGGGTCTTCTGTATATAAGTCTGTTTACAAGGGTATGTGTGGGCGTAAGCATGTGGTTGTCCGTACCTGTGCCTAAGTGTCGGAGGTACATGTATGCAGGTACACGTGTATAAGCATTTGCGCATGTGCATGGGCTGCTGGCTTTATGATAGGAAGACATCCGTTTGGTCCACGAGAGATGATGCAATGAGCACCTTTGTTTCGTTTGCCTTCATGGGTGAAGCCCACACTGAGATGTTTGGAAAAGGCCTGGGTCTGAGCTCAGGGTAGGCAGGGCAGAGAGTGTCCTGTCCGGCAGCCCCTGCCAGGACACCTGAATGAGTTTTGTGGAGTTTCGTCATCCCTGCAGGGTGACCGTCTGGGGTCTGAGACTGTTTCCAGGCTCACACTGAGCCTGGGACCTGGCAGGGAGTAGGGTAGGAGCCCCAGGTCAGTGTCAGAGGGAGTGACATTCTAGAAGCCTTACAGTGTATAGGAAGAACCTGTGTCCCTGAACCTTCGACAGGGTGCGCCCAGCCATGTGCCCTGATAACACTACGAGGCTCGTGGGCACGGGCGAGGAGTATGGGAGTCCTGCCATCCCACTCCTCAGCTTGCTCTATAGTCCCCAGACACTGGCCTCCACTCTGTTCTGGGACAAGACAGAGGAGGGGCTGCCCTTGACCCCCCTGTGGTTGTGGTGGGTGTGGCAAAGGTAAGCCAGTGTTTGCTGAGCAAATGTACCTACTGAGACAGGAAAGAGACTTGGGCCTTTTTCAGCCTACACAGAAGGCCCTTCTCTCTTAACGGGACCGTCCTCCTGTTGACTGCAGGGAAATGCAGGAATCCTGGGGCTGTGGAGGGAGCCTAGTATAAGGAGCAGGGGTCCCCAGGCCACTCAGGAGCACGTGCCACGAGAGGTCATGCACCAGCCAGGGGACACATGTTTTCTTCTAGGGGGGATGTGGTGCCTGGTTTGCCATGTTTTCTGTGGGTAGAGCCCATTCAATTTCCTTCTCGGTGGCCATGTATGTCCACCTAGGTCCCCTGCACTGTCTGGCATTGGTCATGATGGGGCCCGAGGTTGAGGGGCTGGACGCTAATGGAGCTGCCATGTTCTCTACCACAGCGAGGCCGTCTGGGAGAACATGGCACGCATGTGTGTGAAGACCCAGCGGTTGGACGTCGCCAAGGTGTGCCTGGGCAACATGGGCCACGCACGCGGAGCCCGAGCACTGCGAGAGGCTGAGAAGGAACCAGAGCTGGAGGCCCGTGTGGCTGTGCTGGCCATACAGCTGGGGATGCTGGTGAGTCCGGCAAAGGACGATAGCCTGCCGCCGAGAGGGCGCTCCTTGCTCCTTTGCCAGCTGGGATCTGGGGCAGAGGGCCTGCCCCGCTGACCTAAGAGGGAAAGCCATGGTATATTCTTGTCTGGGCCATTTGGTTGAAGAATACAAACCCTCTTAAACTAGCTTAAGCCAAAAAAGGGCACAAGGTCCCTGAGGAGCCTGCAAGGCCTCTCTTCCCTCTGCCAGGTCTCCTCCCTGTCCTCTGCATGTTCATGGAGGTGTTGGCCCATTGTACCCCAGGAGGCCAAGAGAAGCTGATAGAACTCAGGAGGCAGAAGCTGAGTTGCCAAGCAGGGTGGGCTGTGGCCGGGGTGGTTCAGATGGCCTGCAGCCATGTGGGGGCTGGAGGGCAGACCCTCTGAGAGGACAGCTGTGAGGCGCTTTGTCTGCTGAGCACACCTGCGGGGGCAGCCCTTGGCCCTGGTCAGGCTGGTCTGAGGGCATTGCAGCAGGTGGGGCCTCCTCTCAAATGGCAAGCAGGGACTTCCCCACTAGAGACAGGTCTAGGTGGAGTCAGCTCTTCCTGAAGATGGGGACGCCACATTGGCATGTGGTATTCATCTTGTACATCTCAGAACACATCCTGAAGTGTTCGCCTGTCCTCAGCATGCTGTGCGTCTTTGTCATGGGCTGGTTGATGTCTGCGGTTGGTCCTGTGGTGGCCAGAGCGGTGACTGCACTGACATGCGCCCTCTCCTTCAGGAGGAGGCTGAGCAGCTGTACAAGAAATGCAAGCGCTACGACCTTCTCAACCAGCTCTACCAGGCCTCTGGCCAGTGGCAAAAAGCCATAGAAGTGGCCGAACTCCATGACCGTGTCCACCTGCGCACCACCTACTACAACTACGCCAAGCACCTGGAGGCCAGCGCCGACTGCAGCCTGGCCCTCAGCTAGTGAGCGAGGGCCTCTCTGGACTCACACTGTGACAGGCCCTGGTTGCCTCTTATCTTTCTCTCTGCCCTCAGTAAGGTGGCCATAAAGGTTCTAAGAATGATTCTAGACTTTCTTAGGCACCTTCTTAGGGCAGGTGGTGACCTCAGTGGGTGTCTTTCAAGGGGAGCTTGAGTTGTTGCTTTAAGAGAACCTCAGAGAGGGGCGACAGCTTCACCTGACTGTCTCCGGGTCTGGGCATGTTAAGAGACCTGGGGTCGCCCTGGCCAATTTGGCTCAAGGTTAGAGTGTCAGCCTACAGACTGGAGAGTCCCGGGTTCGGTTCCTGCTAAGGGCACGTACCTCGGTTGCAGTTTATCCCCGACCCTGGTTGGGGTCATGTGAGTGGCAACCAGTTGATGTGTCTCTCTCACATCAATGTTTCTCTCTCTCTCTCTTCCCCCTTCTCTTCCTCCCGCTCTATCTGAAGATAAATGCAAAAATGTCCTCGGGTGAGCATAAAAAAATTAATTAAAAAAAAAAAAGACCTGGGGTCAGCTGAGGGTGTTGCTGCAGCCCCAGTCCATCATGGTGCCACCATGGCAGTGCTGGGTGTAGTGCCTGGGGCCCGGCCAAGCTGAGCCCTCTCCAGGGCCGGCCCATGAGCAGCGAGGAAGCCCCACTGCCTCCTGACAGCAGGGCCACAGGCCGCAGAGCTATAGGGAGGAGCAGGGCGCAGGCCTGTCTGCAGGCACTCAGCACAGCTGAGACAGTGGACGAGCTGCTCCTCCTCTCCTCTCGCAGCTACGAGAAGTCAGACACCCACCGCTTCGAGGTGCCCAGGATGCTGTCTGAGGACCTGCAGTCCCTGGAGCTCTACATCAATAAGATGAAGGACAAGTGAGTGTCCCCACTGGGCGAGGGGTTGTGGCGGTGGCGTTTGGGACCCGGGGACTCCTTTCCAGTGGGAGCGGGGCCCTGAGGGATGACTTGCGGGCTGCTCGCAGAACCCTGTGGAGGTGGTGGGCCCAGTACCTGGAAAGCCAGGCAGAGATGGACGCCGCGCTGCGCTACTATGAGCTGGCACAGGACTACTTCTCCCTGGTCCGCATCCACTGCTTCCAGGGCAACATCCAGAAGGTAGGCGTGTGCCAGGAGTCGGCCACGCGGGGGGAGCGAGCTGGAGACAGAGCCCCGGGGTCTCTCTGGTGTTTTTCTAGGCTGCTGAAATAGCCAACGAGACAGGAAACTGGGCTGCATCCTATCACCTGGCCCGGCAGTACGAAAGCCAGGAGGAGGTGAGGCAGGCCGTGCACTTCTACACGCGGGCTCAGGCCTTCAACAACGCCATCCGTCTGTGCAAGGTAGGTGGCTGCGTGCACCACGCAGTGCAGCAGACGGAAGCACGCCACCTCCGAGGTGTAGCCCAGGCAGGTGGACATGGAGCTTTGTCCTCGTTTCCCCATCTCTTAAGGAGTTCCAAACAGGAAAGTTAGAGAATCATATCATGAGCATCGCATCTCCCTCCCAGGCCGGTTTCTGCCACTTGGGCCTCACCCTGCCTGCCTTATTTGTCTCGGCCTCTCCTTCCCCCTCTTGTCCTCTCTGATGGTGTTTGTAAAGCAAGGAGTTGTCACGGCGACGTCCACAGGGCTCCAGAGCCTGCGCTGAGGCTGGCTCACTGCTTGTAAACAGTAGGCCTTTCACAGGAAGCTATCGGACGTTCTGCATCCATAAAAATGTTCCGGCCCAGGGCCTCACTTCTGAAAAATCCATAATGAGAAAGCCCCATGTAAACTAGTTCCCACAATGTTCTGTAGGACAGGGGAAAAGGAAACCTCTGACAGTTCTGGTACACAAACCCAGTAAGACATGACACTCGTTGGAAATCACCAGCATGTGGATTGGTGCATGACAAATGGAGGAGGTGCCCCCGGCACTCTTCACTGCCCCCCCTCCCTGCAGGAGAATGGCCTGGATGACCAGCTCATGAACTTGGCCCTGCTGAGCTCCCCTGAGGACATGATTGAGGCGGCATGCTACTACGAGGAGAAGGGCGAGCAGATGGACAGGGCGGTTATGCTGTACCACAAGGTGAGGGGCGGCCCTGCCCTGGACCTGAAGGGGTACAGCACAAGGCTCTCCCAGACCGGAGGACTTGCCTGTATGCAAGGGACTCGAGCAGTCTTGGGATCAGGATTTGGGCAGCTGCTCAGAGTTCCCTTGCTATCCACAGGCCGGCCACTTCTCTAAGGCCCTGGAGCTGGCCTTTGCCACCCAGCAGTTTGTGGCCCTGCAGCTCATCGCGGAGGACCTGGATGAGAAGTCGGACCCTGCCCTCCTGGCCCGCTGCTCAGACTTCTTCCTGGAGCACAGTCAGTACGAGAAAGCAGTGGAACTGCTGCTGGCTGCCAAGAAGGTATGGGGTTGGCGGGTCCCCCCAGGCACACACTTGGGCACTGTGTCCACACAATGAGCGCGGCTTCACTGTCTCCTGATTACAGTTTCATGAGGAAGGTTTTGGCTGCAGCAGCCTTGGGCGAAGGGGCTGAGAATAGCTCACCTTGTATAGCCGACCCGAGGGGACTCACTGCCCATTTCACCTGTGTCTTCAAATTATAACCGGGCAGGTCCACTCATCTTGTTGTGTATGTGATGAAGCACATGCAGCTTTTTGTGTATCGTACAGTAGCATTAAGTGCATTCACGTTTTCATGCAACCAGTCTCTAGAACTCTCTTGATCTTTGCATCTTGTCCCCATTAAACAACAACGACCCCCTCCCATAGCCCAGCACCCTCCATTTTACCTCCTGTCTCTATAAATGTGACTGCTCTAGGGACCTCATATGAGTGGCATTATACCATTTTTGTCCTTTTGTGACTGGCTTATGTCACTGAGCATAGTGTCCTTGAGGTTCGTCCATGTTGTAGCATATTGTAGAATTTCCTTCCTTTTTAAGACTGAATAATATTCTACATTTTGCCTATCAGTTCATCCATAGATGGACACTTGGGTTATTTCCACCTTTTGACTATTGTCAATAATGTTGCTGTGAACATTGGTGTACAAGTATCTCTTTAAGACCCTTTTTCAATTCTTTTGGGTATTTACCCAGAAACGGAATTGCCAAATCATATGATAACCCTTAATTTTTTGAAGAACTGCCATACTGTTTTTCTCAGTGGCTACACTATTTTACATTCCCACCAACAGTGCAAGAGGGTCCCAATTTCTCCACATCCTCACCAACACTTGTTATTTTCTAGTTAATAGAAAATTGATAGTAGCCATCATCATGGGTATGTGTACTCATCTGTTTTAAGTAGAAAAATTCCCCTTGATAGAAACTGAATAGAAATATAGAAAGTTGTTGCCCTGGCCGGTTTGGCTCAGTGGTTAGAGCGTCGGCCTGCGGTCCAGAGAGACCCGGGTTTGGTTCCCACTAAGGGCACGTACCTCGGTTGCAGTTTGTTCCTGGCCATGTTTGGGTCGTATGGGAGGCAGCCACTCGATGTGTCCCTTTCACATCGTTGTTTCTCTTCCTTCCTCTCTCTCCCTCCCACTCTATCTGAACAAAAAATGGAAAAATGTCCTTGGGTAAGGATAAAAAAAGAAAAGAAAATTGTTAATCATACAAAATTAGCCTATTCAATTTTTTAAGATTGATTTTAGAGAGAGAGAAGGAAGGGGAGGTGGAGAAGGAGAGAAAGAGAAAGAGAGAGAAACATCAATTTGTTGTTCCACCCGTTTATGCATTCATTGGTTGATTCTTGTGTGTGCCCTGAGGATCGAACCCTCAACCTTGGCGTATCCAGACAACACTCTAACCAACTGAGCTACCTGGCCAGGGCATGCCTATCCAATTAAAAGATCTTTCTTCCTGTGGCCAGAATTACGCAGTTTTGTCTGTCACTGCTGAGTGATCAAGAAATATTTGAACAGCCCTGACCGGTTTGACTCAACGGTTAGAGCGTCAACCCATGGACCAAAGAATCTTGGGTTTGATTTTGATCAAGGGCACCTACCTCAGTTGGTCCCCAGCCCTGATGGAGGTGGGAGGCAACCAGTTGGTATGTCTCTCTCACATCGAATCGATGTTTTTATCTCTCTCTCTCCCCTTCCTTCCTTCCTACTCTATCTGAAGATAAATGGGAAAAAATATATTTGAACATATGAATAGGCACCTATCTCGTGTTCTGGTTAGAAAGACCTCATAGATGTACATCTGATCCTCCCTAAGGCAGTCTCACACTTAATCTGACCCCAGGACAAGCACCACAAGGTTTTCTCTAGCTGAATAAGTGGATTCTATAGTTTCACAGTGAAAAGCAGATAAACCAGAATAACCAGGAAAAATCTGGAAAAGAAGATTAAGAAGAGGTGATTACACCTCCCAGTATATCAGAGCTAGAACACTTGGGGTCTGGTGCTTGGTCAGGCTACAGATCAGTGGGACGTGCTAGGAAGTCCGGAAGCAGAGCCACGTGTGTGTGCACCTTTCGTGTGAGATGCAGGAGCACCCACAACACTGGAGAAAAGGGGAGTTGTTCAGTAAATGGGGTTGACAACCAGGTAGCCACTGGGAAAAACAAAGCTAAATCCTACTCATCTCGTACTTCCAAGTAAATTGCTGATGGGTCAAAGATTTAATGGTGTCAGTGAAATAGCAGTAGTCCACCAGAAGCCATGAGGTGTCATGTGGTCTTAAAGGAGTAAAGGCATTCTCTATGATTTAAACCCAAAAGCCCTAGTGGGAAAGACTGATCAGTTCAACCAAATGCAAATTTAAAAATGGCATATGGAGAAAACACCATAAAAAAACAAAGATAGCCCTGGCCGGTTTGGCTCCAGAGTTAGAGCAATAACCCGTGGACAAAGAGTCACGGGTTCGATTCCAGTAAAGGGCACATACCTCAGTTGTGATTTAGTCGCTGGCCCTGGTTGGGGTCATGCAGGAGGCAACCAATCAATATGTTTCTCTCATATAGATGTTTCTCTCTCTCTCTCTCTGTCTCTCCCTTTCTCCCACTCTATCTGAAAATCAATGGAAAAATATCCTCGGGTGAGGATTTAAAAAAAGCAGAGATAAATAATAAAATGGGGGGAAATATATATTCTACCTATATCCCAGAAAGCTTATTTTCTTCATATGTATAGAGTTTCTCTAAACCAGTAAGAAAGTTACCAAAAACTCAAAAGGAAAGAACAAAAATTATGGATGGATTCTCAGTATTTATCCCTCATGATAAGAGAAGAACAGATCAAAACTCAAGGAGATTCCACTTTTCATGAATTGGGCGAGTAAAGTGAAGAGGTTGGAAAGCCCTTGCCCAGCCAGTGTGGCTCAGCGGAGTGTCATCCCATGGACTGAGAGGTCCCATTTTGATTGCCGGTCAGGGGGGTTGTGGGCTTGATCCCCAGTGGGGGGTGTGCAGGAGGCAGCCAATTGATGCTTCTCTCTCATGTCAATGTTTTTATCTCTCTCTCCCTTCCTCTCTCTAAAAAATCAATAGAAACATATTTAAAAAAAAGAAATGTTAAAAAAAAAGAGAGATGGGAAAACCCACTATATTGTCACAGGAAACAAATATACTCAGGCTGTGGGTAGGAACACAGCAGGCAGTGCCAGTCACAAATAAAATTACATCTCCTTTGAACCCAGCACTTCCTGTCCTCAGAATTTATCCTAACAACACACTAATGCACATGTGGGTGGCATAAGCACAAGGGCTGTACTAGCAAAGATAACCCACCTCTGTCAGCAGGATAAGTTAAATAAGCAGTGGTTCTCAATAGAGTGGAGTACGGTGTAGCTGTCAAAAAGAAAGTGCCATTCCTTCTATACGAGATGGAATCATCTCCAAGACATAATTATTTTTTCCCAAGACATATTCCTATGTGGAAAATATAAATTTTTAAAGAAAATTAATGAAGCCCTGGCCAGTTTGGCTCAGTGGTTAGAACGTCGGCCTGCAGACCCGAGAGTCCTGGGTTTAGTTCCCACTAAAGGCACATACCTTGGTTGCGGTTTGTCCCCGGCCCTGGTTAGGGTTGTGTAGGTGATGACCAGTCGATGTGTCTCTCTCACATCGATGTTTCACTCTCTCTCTTCCTCCCTCTCTCCCTCTCACTCCATCTGAAGATAAATGCAAAAATGTCCTTGGGGCCCTGGCCGGTTTGGCTCAGCGGTTAAAGCGTCGGCCTGTGGTACAGAGAGACCCGGGTTCGGTTCCCGCTAAGGGCACGTACCTCGGTTGCAGTTTGTCCCTGGCCCTGGTTGGTCGTGCGGGTGGCAGCCACTCGATGTGTCCCTTCATGTCGATGTTTCTCTCTCTCTCTCTTCCTCTCTCTCCCTCCCACTCTATCTGAACAAAAAATGTCCTCGGGTGAGGATAAAAAATAAAAAAAAAAAAAAAAAAAAAAAAATGTCCTTGGGTGAGGATAAAAATAATTAATTAATTAATTAAATGCCTCAATGTAAAATTTTCAAAAGAATTATAGAAGAAAATTAATTTCTGGTTTCCCTTTTCTCCCACAACAAATATAAGCTTTTTTGAGCTGCGCATTTCCCTCGTTGCATTCCAGAATGTTAGTAGCGTGAGAGAAAGTCACAGGCCACCACTGAGCCTGGCTCAGGCTTCCTCTGAGGAGGTGGCCGGGAGGGTAACTGCCCTGACTCAATGTCTGTGGCACCTTCCCAGTATCAGGAAGCCCTGCAGCTCTGCTTGGAGCAGAACATGACCATCACCGAGGAGATGGCCGAAAAGATGACTGTGTCCAAGGACTGCACAGACCTGTCAGAAGAGTCGCGGCGCGAGCTGCTGGAGCAGATTGCCAACTGCTGCATGCGCCAGGGCAGCTACCACCTGGCGACCAAGAAGTACACTCAGGCCGGTAACAAGATCAAGGTGAGCGGGCCGGCACAGTCGCTGCACCACCATCAGGAACACGTGCCCAGGGCATGGTTTTCCTTTGTCCTGAGCTTCACCCCACAGGAGTGGGCTCTCCCAGCCTGGCTTCTGAGGGCACGTGAGCTCACTCCTGTCATGGACCCAGCAGGCGGGGCAGCGACATGACATGCTCCGAGAGCTCCTAGCCTGGCTTCTGTCCCTTCTCCATCTAGGCCATGAGAGCGCTGCTCAAATCTGGGGACACGGAGAAGATTGTGTTCTTCGCGGGGGTCTCGAGGCAAAAGGAAATCTACATCATGGCGGCCAACTACCTACAGTCCCTGGACTGGAGGAAGGAGCCGGAGACCATGAAGAACATCATCAGCTTCTACACCAAGGGGCGGGCCTTGGACTTGTTGGCCGGTTTTTATGACGCCTGTGCCCAGGTACAGCCCCTCCTCGCAGTCTGGGGGTCACGGGGAGGGTTATTGGCCCACGGGTCCTGATGGTCTCGTCTGCTCAGGTGGAGATCAATGAATACCAGAACTACGACAAGGCCCACGGGGCGCTAACTGAGGCCTACAAGTGCTTGTCCAAGGCCAAGGCCAAGAGCCCTCTGGACCAGGAGACCAAGCTGGCACAGCTTCAGAGCAAGATGACGCTGGTGAAGCGGTTTGTTCAGGCCCGCAGGTATGTTCCCACAGGAGGGTGGGCGGCGGGCGCTCTGCACCTTGGGCCCCAGGGAAGTTCTGGGGAGCCCCCAGTCTCCTGCTTGTGCCTTGTGACTCTGTCCCCCCCTCACTGCCAGGACCAGGCCCAGGTTCTATTTCCAGTGAACATTCTCCAAAGGGCTCCCTGGACACCTCGACAGGAACACGGGGGGTGTTGCTGTTGCTTCATTCATGTCTGAGGGGGGTCCCCTTAGAACCTGGGCATGTTCTTGGAAAGATTGTTCCAGAAACAACCAGAGACCATCCAGAGAGAAACCTGTTAGGGGAATGGGGAAGAATGGCAGATTTGGGTCTACACAGAGTGTCTGCGGGGAGCCTGGGACTTGCTCATCTGCGCAGGGGCTGAGCAGTATGGCTCCGAGTGAAGGGGCCATCGTACCCCAGCGTGGTGGAGGCTGGTGATCAAACATGCTCCTCCCATGGAGGCGGCTCAGGGCCTGTGGGAAGGAGGCGCAGGCAGAACATTCTCTGTATTTAGGAAAGGCAACAAATCTAAATTTGTATATGACACCAGTTTTTATTGGCAACTCATCCAGCTTTTCCAAGAGCCCACTGTGTCAGCAGCAGCTCAGCGAAAGCATTTCCTTATCTGAAGACAGACTTTTGAAAGGAGAGTTCCAAACATATTTTGAATACTGTTGTGCAAAGTGGGGTTCTGCAAAGGGCACGCCCCACTTGGATGTGTACATTCTGGAATATCTTCTGGGCCTGAGATACGGGAGGGAGAAGGGAGGAGATTGGGCAGAAAGAACCGTGCAGCCACAGGGCAGGACACTGGATGAAGTGGAGGGGCCTCGGGAGGGCCAGAGGGTGGTCTGCCTGGGGTGGCCACGTCAGGGCTCAGCAGGAACGGGCCGGCTGGTCATTCTGAAGTGAAACCTGCGCCCCTAGAGGCTCCAGCCAACCGCCCTGAGCCAAGTCCTGCTCTGGGAAGGCTCACGAGGCCCTCCTGGTTCTGCCCTCACTCACATACCAGTTGCTACTCTCTGACAAACCCCAGATGTGTCCCTGCACAGGCCTTTGTTCATGCCAATCCTCTGCCCAACCTCCTCGGCCCCTGAGTGCCCCCCGCATCACACCGTCTGCTCCAGCCTGTTTCCTGGGCAGGGACTAGGACCGACAGACCTTTACTGTGGTGCAGTACTGGCGCTCTGAGCAATCAGTACGTTTTTGTTAAAGGAATAAGTGCCTGTATGAATTAACTCATTAATGAATTGTTTTAATTCATGAGAATTACCTTCACGAAATATTTGTCCCTTGGTCCCTATGAGCTCCGTCTTGGAGCAGGCAGGCCTGCTCTGACCTCTGACACCCAGTCCATGTCCTGGGTTCGTGCTCAGGCTGTCTCTGCTCTCGCAGGACATACAGCGAGGACCCCAAGGAGTCGGTCAAGCAGTGTGAGCTGCTCCTGGAGGAGCCAGACCTGGACAGCACCATTCGCATCGGGGACGTCTATGGCTTCCTGGTGAAGCACTACCTGCAGATGGAGGAGTTCCAGATGGTGAGGGTTCGGGGTAGTGGATGGATCAGCCTCCAGGGCGGGACCTACCTGCAGATGGAGGAGTTCCAGATGGTGAGGGTTTGGGGTAGTGGATGGCTCAGCCTCCAGGGCGGGACCTACCTGCAGATGGAGGAGTTCCAGATGGGGAGGGTTGGGGTAGTGGATGGCTCAGCCTCCAGGGCGGGACCTACCTGCAGATGGAGGAGTTCCAGATGGGGAGGGTTGGGGTAGTGGATGGCTCAGCCTCCAGGGCGGGACCTACCTGCAGATGGAGGAGTTCCAGATGGGGAGGGTTGGGGTAGTGGATGGCCCAGCCTCCAGGGCGGGACCTACCTGCCGCAGTCCCACCCTCAGCAGGAGCAGGGAGCTCACCATAGAGGAAGCACCTCTTCTGTTTTTATTTTTGTTTTTTATTTTTTAGCCTTTTTTATTTTGAAATAATTTCAAATTGAGAAGTTACAAGAATAATAGAACCCAAGTGTGTCTTTTACCAGACTCACCAGTTTTTAACATTTTGCCATATTCATGTATTCATTCTGTATGTTTTAAAATTTCTATTGTATACACAAAATAGTGTTTTGGGGAGCCAATATGAGAGGTACAGACATCCTGCCCTTCACCCCTTAAGTTGCTAAGACTTGAGTAGACACCTGGGTGTTGAATTGCTGGGTCATAGGGTGAGTGTATGTTTAACTTTCTAAGAAACTACCAAACTTCTCTTTGTTTTCTTTTTTGTGGTGTATTTTTCATGGTTTGTATCAGGGTTATTCCAGTCTTTTTTTATATCCTCACCCGAGGGTATTTTTCCATTTTTTGTACAGATAGAGTGGGAGGGAGAGAGAGGAAGGGAGAGAGAGTGAGAAACATCGACGTGAAGGGACACATCGAGTGGCTGCCACCCGCACGACCAACCAGGGCCGGGGACAAACTGCAACCGAGGTACGTGCCCTTAGCGGGAACCAAACCCGGGTCTCTCCGGACCGCAGGCCGACACTCTAGCCACTGAGCCAAACTGGCCAGGGCAGGGTTATTCCAGTCTTAATCAAACACCGGAAGCGTGGTCATCTCCTTTACTTTCTGAAAGGGTTTATGTAAGACGTGCCATTTCTGCCTTAACTGTTTGAGAGAATGCATGGAGTTTTCTTAGTGGAAGGTTTCTGATCATTCAGTTTAACAGAGTGGTTCTCAAACATTTTGGTCTCAGGACCCCTTTTCCCTAGGAAAGCTATTGAATGCCCTATTTATGTGGATTATATCTACCAATATTTACTATATTAGACATAGTAATACATTTGTAAAATATTTGTTAGTTCACTTAAAACTAAAACAGCTCACTATATCTTTTTATCTTCTTCTTTTTTGTTTTTTTCTCAGCCCACTATATCTTAACATGAATAATATTTTCATTTTAAGTAATTATACTTTCCAAAGCAGAGTAGTTTCGTGAGAAAAGTAACATTGCTTTTACATTTTTGCAAATATCCTTAATGTCTGGCTTAATGGAAGACAGCTGGGTTCTCAATTTCTGCTTCTGCATTCAATTTGGTAAAATAAGTTGTTTTACTTGAAGTATATAAAGAAAATCCAGCCTTACCAATACACAGGTCAGAATGGGAGGGGTGTTTAACAGCCTTCTCAGATATTTGTTACTACATATTTGTAGATCTTCGATACTACACTAAGTACTGTTTCATAAAAGTCCGTTGCAGTGAGGAATCGGAAACCCTCCTGGTGTACATTTTGTACTCTGCTACCTTTAACCCACTGGTCTATCGTGGGTCTTTTGCACTTACATGATTTTGTAAAATCATGTTGGTCACTTGCATAATATTGTTTCCTGAGTTAGGCAAATGTTAACACATTTCATTATACAGATTTTTTAAATCTCACTTGCTAATATCACCACCAATCTCATCAGAAAAGTCTTTAAGTATTGTGAAGATGTCCAGCTCATGGTGGCCAGTACATAAGGCTTCTGAAATTCTAACTTTCATTTGAAAGTTTTGTTTGAAAACTCAAATTTTATCCTTAGCAAAAATACTGTGAGTTACTATTTTCCTTAAAGTAACAGTTTCGCTTTGTTCTTTTTGAGAAAATGTTTGCCACATACCCAAGTATGAATAACCACAGTTTATCTTTCAGTCATTTTTACAAATAACAAGGTGTTCCAGCCCAGCCGGAGCTTCGTCCCGTGGACTGAGAGGTCCCAGTTCAGTTCCTGGTTGGTGCGCATGCTCAGGTTTCGGGCTTGATGCCCAGTAGGGAACGTGCAGAAGGCAGCCCATCAATGTTTCTCTGTCATCAATGTTTCTTTTTATTATTATTTTTAATATGTTTTTGTTTTGTTCTTTAAGAGAGAGATAGGAAGGGAGAGATAGAAACATAGCTGTGAGAGAGAAACATTGATCAGCTGCCTCCCGTACGTCCCCTACTGGGGATCAGGCCCACAGCCTGGGCATGTGCCCTGACCAGGAATTGAACCAGGACCTCTCAGTCCATGGGATGAAGCTCAGTCCACCCAGCTACACTGGCTGGGCTCTCGCCGATGTTTCTCTCTCTCTCTCTCCTTCCCTATCTCTCTTTTAAAAAAAAGTGGTGGTCCATGTAAGTAACGAATTTAGTAACAACCCACACTAGTGTGTTTCATCATCTTCACCAGCATTTGGTATGATGAGTCTCAGTTATTTCAGCCATCTGGTGGGTGGGTAGTGGTATCTCCTTGTGGTTTTTGTTTTTGGGGTATTTTTTTTTTTAAATAGAGCGGGCGGGAGGGAGGGAGAGAGAAATATCGACGTGAGAGAGACACATCGAGTGGTTGCCACCCACACAACCCCAGCTGGGGCCGGGGACAAACTGCAACCAAGGAATGCGCCCTTAATGGGAACTGAACCCAAGTCTCTCTGGTCTGTAGGCCAACGCTCTAACCGCTGAGCCAAACCAGCCAGGGCTCATTGTGGTTTTAATGTCCAATTTCTTAATGACACACTGGCTGTCCTCCCATCTCCTCTTGTGACTATTGAAATCCTTTACTGTCCTTTTACTGGGTGTTTGTCTTCATATTGTTGATTGTGGCCTTTATATGTTCTAGATACATTTCCTTAATCAGACACATGGTCTGCCAGTGTTTTCTCTCAGCCTATAGGAAGTTCCCTTCTATTCATTTCTCCTCTTCTTCTGGAGCTACTGGCTCAACTGAATCTTTTCTCTTTTTTTATTTTTTCCAATTTTTTTTTTTCTCCGTTTCTCATTCTGGGTAGCTGCTTTTGCTATTGCTCCAAGTTTACCAGTCTTCCTCCTCTGATCTTCTTCCACCCACGTTTTCTATCTGACATCATTTCCACCCCTGGGAGTCTGAATTGGTTCTTCTCCCCTGGTCTTCCATGTCTGTCTGTATTCTGCTTATCCTTTCTTCTACCTTCCTGACCATACGAAGTATTTTTATACAAGCTACTATAAAGTCTTTGTCTCCTATGTCAGCTCTGGATCTGTTTCCCTAGATTGATTCTTTATTATGGATCATTTTTTCCTGCTTCTTTGCATGCTTGGTAATTTTTTATTGGATTCCAGACATTGTATGTGTTTTAGGTTGTTGGGTGATGGGAGTCTGTGTGGGGGGGTGTGTGTATTCTTTCAAATATTGTTGAGCTTTGTTCTGAGATGAGGGTAGGTTACTTGGGGACAAATTGGCCCTTCTACAGCTCTGTTTTATCTTTGTCAGGTGGGTCCAGCACAGCCCTGAGTCTAGGGCCAGTTTCACCCACTCCCGAGGCATTGCCCTTCTGAGAACCCTTGGTGTCTAGTATGTTGGCAGGTGGAACATGAACTACTACTGGCCTGTGTTTTCAGTCTCGGAGATTCTTCCCCCTGCTCCTTTCTGATGGGCTTTCCCTGGCCTGGGTGCGTTCCTCATGCACACGCACTGGTAGTTACTCAGATGAACTCAGACAGGACCGTCGGCAGGGCTCTGGAGCGTGCATGTTCTCCTTGTCTCTCCCCTGCCCTCGCTCCCTCCGATTTCCTCTCTATATGTGGTTCTCAGCGGTTTGGTGATAATGTCCATAGACATTTTCACTGTATTGATAGTGGTCTTCTTGGATATGTAAATATACGTCTTTCACTAAATTTGGGAAATTTGTAATATTTTTTCCTTCAAATACCTTTTTTTTTATCCTCACCCGAGGACATTTTTCCATATTTTGTTCAGATAGAGTGGGAGGGAGAGAGAGAGAGAGAGAAACATTGACGCAAAAGGGACACATCGAGTGGCTGCCACCCACACGACCCAACCAGGGCCGGGGACAAACTGTAACTGAGGTACATGCCCTTAGCAGGAACCGAACCTGGGTCTCTCTGGACCACAGGCCGATGCTCTAACCGCTGAGCCAAACCAGCCAGGGCTCCTTCAAATATCTTTTCTCAGCCTTATTCTTTCCTTCTGGCAATTCAGTGAAAGTTAGGCCTTTTTATACAAGTGGACACACACTTGTAATTACTGTATATTGTTTGAGATCTTTTTTCTCTCTCATTTGAGTTAGATATATTGACCTATCTTCACATACATTGATTTTCTTCAGCTATCTTCAATCTGCTTGCTACCTCTTCAGCAAATTTTTCATTTTAGGGTTTATATTTTCATTTCTAGAATTTAAAAATTTTAACTTAGTTCATTTTTTCTTTTTCTTTTTTTGTTTTTTAATCCTCACCTAAGGATATTTTTCCATTGATTTTCAGATGGGGGGGGGGGGAGAAGAAGAGAAACATTGATGTGAAAGAGACACATCAATTGGTTGCCAGGCTGACCAGGCCCAGGGATTGAACCGCAACCAAGGTACATGCCCTTGACTGGAATCAAACTCACGACTCTTTGGTCTGTGAGCCTACTCTCTAACCACTGAGCAAAACCGGCCAGGGCCATTTTTCTTTCTTTTTATTTTGGGTATGTGCCCCTAGTGGGAACCGAATCCGGGACTCTCTGGTCCACAGGCCAACGCTCCAACTGCTGAGCCAAACTGGCCAGAGCTATTTTTTTTCTTTACTAAAATTTTCTATGTGTTTATTCATTAATATCAATTTTTATTTATACACTTGAGTGTAGTTATAATGCTGCTCTAGTCTTTGCTAATAATTCCAACATCTGGATCATGTCAAGTTAATCTCCATTATTTGGTTGTTGTTGTTGTTGTTTTTTTTTCTAAAGGAATTTTTGTAGAGTTTTTATTTTTATTTAATAAATAGTTTTTCTTTATTGATTTTAGAGAGAAAGGAAAGGAGAGGGAGAGAGAGAGAAACATTGATGACAGAGAACATCGATTGGCCGCCTCCTGCATGCCCCCCACTGGGGATCAGGCCCACAACCTGAGCATGTGCCCTGACCGGGAATTGAACCAGCGACCTCTTGGTGCAAGGGTTGATGTTCAACCATACCGGCTAGGCTCTATTATTTGTTTTTTTAGATATAAGTCAAGTTTTCCTGTTTCTTCTTATGTCTAGCAATTTTTTTTTATCCTCTTTCAAGGATATTTTTCCATTTTTTGTTCAGATAGAGTGGGAGGGAGAGAGAGAGAGAAAAAAACATTGACATGAAAGGCACACATCGAGTGGCTGCCTCCTGCACAACCCAACCAGGGCCGGGGACAAACTGCAACTGAGATTAGTGCTCTTAGTGGGAACCGAACCTGGGTCTCTCTGGACCACAGGCCAACGCTCTAACCGCTGAGCCAAACCGGCCAGGGCAATTTTTTTTCTCTTGGACATATTGTTACCAGATGGGGTCTGAGTCCAGAGCAAGTCTTGGGCCCACAGGTAGTGTGTGGGTTCTTGAATTCATGCAGGACAGATTTCACAACTCGATTCCAGGTGGTTTTAAGAGGATGTTTATTAAAGCTGAGGACAGTGAAACAAGGAAGGGCTTAAGGTAGAAGAAGCAACAGGAAAAGTCAGAAAAAGGGGCCTTAGAGACAGGTTCAGGGGATTAGCCCTAGTCAAGCTGCTGCTGCTGCCCACTGCTCCCCTGGTTGCAAGTCTCATAGGGTCCCTTAGAGTTTAGGAGAAAAATAACAAAGATACAAGGCATAGGTGTGCTCTAGCGAAAACATGCTGTGGATCCTTTGTCTCCTAGGGGACTTCTAAGGGGAGGGTCTCAACTGAATATTCATTAGCTTTTCAGGTATGCCCTTAATATGTTGATTCATCATAATGTGCATATAGAGGGGTCAGGGGTTATTTTCTAGTTAGTTTCATTTTTTAAAGAGTGTCATCAAGAACATCATTGAAGCCCTGGCCAGTTTGGCTCAGCGGTTAGAGCGTCGGCCTGCGGTCCGGAGAGACCCGGGTTTGGTTCCCGCTAAGGGCATGTACTTCGGTTGCAGTTTGTCCCCGGCCCTGGTTGGTCGTGCGGGTGGCAGCCACTCGATGTGTCCCTTCACGTCGATGTTTCTCTCTCTCTCCCTTCCTCTCTCTCCCTCCCATTCTATCTGTACAAACAAATGGAAAATGGAAAAGTATCCTTGGGTGAGGATAAAAAAAAAAAAAAAAAAAAAGAACATCATTGAAGAGGGACCAGGACAGAGGCTGGTCAGTCCTGGAGGGTCTAGAATATGTAAACCATTTGCTCCTTAGTGTCCTTGGTTAGGGAAGATAAAATCTGTGATTCATTAGCTGACTGTAAATTGCTCAAATAATTTTGCTTTGTTTAATTATTTTGTCTCAGTTGCCCTTATTCCACTTGTCAAGGAATTTTCCTAGCTTCTTACTATGAATACAATGCTATCCGATGGGATAACCCATTGTAGAGACTCTGGATTCTATTATGTTCCTCCAAAGGATATTCCTGTTTGTTTCTTTCCCTTCCCTTCCTCCCTCCCTCCCTTTCTTCCTTTCTGTAATCATCTTTGCTCAACTCAGAGTCTAAACTCTCCCCTGTGGTGGGAAGCCACTAGAATCTCTGCTCAATACATTAGCTTTGGTCCAGCTCCTTGAAGTCAGCCCCTGTCCCCACCACAGGAAGAGTGCAGGGTCCACCAGAGATCAGGGCAGAGTTCACACTCAGAATTTGAGCTCTCCCTCAATGACTCTCTCTTTCCAGTATTTCCTCACATTCCAGCTGTTGTGGTTGACCCCAATTTTGATTCTGGTTTTTTAAGTCAGTAAGGGTGTGGGTTTCTATGTGCCTTTGTTTTTCCTATGTGACTTTTAGCTTCTCACAGTAGCCCTGACTGAGGCCTCCCATGAGATAAAAGTTACAATTAGACAGAGAATCCTCCCTTCTTCCAGATGTCAATTGCTTCCCATCTTCCTGCCCAAGGTTGTGTCAGCGCCTTTACATTTTGGCCAGCTTATCACCGTGTGTGGGCAGTTTGGTCTAATAGGAATTACTCTGCCATTACCAGAAGCTTCTCTCTCATTCTCTTCAATCATAACTCCAGTAACCAACATAGGAATTATACCTAGATACATTTTTCCTTTGTATTCCAAAGGGTGTCATATAGACTTTGCCAAACCGCCACATACATGCCTGCAACATCTTCAACCAGCAGCTGAGTCAACTAGCAGATAGTTTCTGGTGAGACCACAGTAACCCAAGGAATCTCTCCGTTCTCCTTCCTAAGTACTCGTAAACCATGTACTGACAAGTTACCTTCAGAAGTACTGCTAGTGGACTGTGCCAGCCTCATTAGGCTGAAGTTTTCAGAACTCACAGGAAATTTTCAGAATTCATCAGCAGCTCCCCCCGGTGTGAAAGGTCAGCACCATGAAACCCAGATTTCCTGATCTGAGCACTTACTTCCTCTGCCCCCCATCATGTCCACTCACTCATATTTTTGTTGGGAGAAAACAACTCTAAATCTAATCTCAACAAGGAGAAAAAAGTGAAATAGAGAGAAAATTGGACTGTGAAGATGCTTAGAGCACTATATCCTCAAAATTAACAGAGAAATCACATTTTAAGTATTTGAACAAATTCTTTGTTGTCTTGATCCTTGTTTGAAACCTACAGATAGCCCTGGCCTGTATTGCTCAATGGTTAGAACATCAACCCGAGCACCGAAGGGTCTCAGGTTTGATTCCCCATCAAGGGCACATACCTGGGTTGCAGGTTCAATCCCTGGCCCCAGTCGAGGTGCATGTGAGAGGCAACCAATTGATGTGTCTCTCTCACATCAATGTTTCTCTCTTTCTCCCTCCTTGACCCCCTTCCACTCTCTCTATAAAAAAAAAAAAAAATCAGTGGAGAAAATATCTTTGGATGAGGATTAACAACAACAAAATCTATACATAAATTTAGAAAGTCTAGGCATATACGAGTTTCCTCTTGATGGACAAAGAAAATCCCTTGTTGCTGCTCTGGTGTCCTTCCTGTTTCGCTTCCAAACGGTTCTCACTGCATCATCAGAGTCAAGTCCTGACAGGCTCCTGATGTTGGACAGTGAGTATCTTCAGGGGTCAGGGTGTCCAGCAACATTTTTGTTGTCCTTTATCTGTCTTTGGTGACTATGTCTTCCTTCTAGAAACTCTGCTCCTGCCCTTTGTTAAAGAAATCAGCTCTGCATACCAAGGAGTTACACTGCTTGGTCCTTTCTGACCACCTGGTTCTTCCCTCATCAGCTCCTGCCCCCTCCCTCCTCCTCAGGGCAGGCACTCCCTCGCTGTCAGACCTCGCTGGACGCCCCCTGCAGCTCCAGCCACCCTCCCCACGCTTGGCCGGCATTGGTCTTGGTGCTGTGTCCTGTGTGCCTAGCACAGCGCCTGGCCCACAGCAGGCCAGTGGCAAATCCTTACAGAGGCCTCCTCCCGCGCAGCTGTCCTCTTCCTCTGGTCTGCAAACCCTGGAGCTGTGCTCTGCCCCTCCCCCACCCTCCAAAAACCATATCTTATCTTTATATTTTTCGTTGTAATCTGTATCTTTTATTTACTTTTAATATCTTAATTATCTCTGTCCAAAATAAAATTGCTTTAAAAATTTTTATCACCCACTCTGGCCTGTTGGGCTCAGCAGTTAGAGCGTCGGCCTGTGGTCCAGAGAGACCCAGGTTCAGTTTCTGCTAAGAGCATGTACCTCAGTTGCAGTTTGTCCCCGGCCCTGGCAGGGTCGTGCGGGTGGCAGCCACTCGATGTGTCCCTTTCACATCGATGTTTCTCTCTCTCTCTCCCTCCCACTCTATCTGAACAAAATATCAAAAAATGCCCTCAGGTGAGGATAAAAAATATATACATATATATTTATCACCCTTAAGAAATACTAAGATCTGATCATTATTCCTCGCAAAGAAAAATGAAAAGCTGCTAGAAATTATCACATTCTGGATTGATATAAAGTGTGCCTTGTGGGTAAGCCTTAGAAGCCACATGAAGCCCTCTTCCTTCCCCCTCGTCCTGACATGTGGCCCTCCCTGGGGGGGGGCACGGGTATAGCAAGTGTTAGCAGGTGCAGGCAGGCATGGCACGTGTGGGCAGACATAGGACGTGTGGGCAGGTGTGAGCAGGCGTGCTAGGTGTGGGCTGGTGTCAGATGTCAGAGCAGATGTAAGCACTCTAGTTCTACCTCAAACCCCCCACCCCAAGCTGCTCTGTGTGGCACCCTCTTGTTCTTCCATATATTCCCACTGGCAGAACCAGAAGAAGTTATACAGAAAACTGACAGTTCTATAGTTTACCAGCCTAGGATCAAGGACCATACATACCAGAGATTCAAATCAATCATAGGCCTAATAAACTGGGGCAAACTGGATGCTTGGTCAAAATAAATAAGAAAAAACATGTACATATTGCTGCCCACCCTCAACCAGATAAGCATATGCCCCGGAGTGTAAGAAAAAGATGGGAGACATGAACCCATCCTTCCCTGAGTCTCCTGTGTACATCCAGGGTGTATTCAGATCCTCAAGGGAGCATGGTCCCAAAACACACATGGGGTCTTGCTCACAGCTTTCCAGGGAGCTGGCTGTACCTATTCGGCTGGTAGTACTGATGACAGCTTAGAGCACTGACCATCAGGGCCTGAGCTGGGCTGTCCTCAGACACCACCACCCTTGGAAAGGCTTGGAAGTCACAGACTACACCTAAGTCCCTGGCTTCAGACGCTGGGGCGGCTGTCTTCTGACCTCTGGGGGCAGTTCAGGAAACTCATTACAGTGAAGGGCATGGGCCCTTGTTTCTGATGTGGACTAACCAGCACTGGCTGTTCTGTGTGACGCAGGCCTACAAGTATCTGGAGGAGATGCGGAGGAGGCTTCCCGCTGCCAAGGTGCTCTACTACGTGAACCAGAGGACTGTGGATGCTGTGCACCAGGGCCTGGGCATCCCTCTGGCTCGCGCTGTGCTGGAGCGGACCCACCACAACAGCATGGAGGACCCTAAGGAGGTGGATGAGGAGGTGATGGAGGAGGTCGAGAATGGCCCCTGAGGGCCTGCTGCTGCTAAAGCTCTTCTAGAACTTAATGGTTATCAGTAGTAGCAAGAGCCGACTTTTCTTTTTGGAAAAAACTTGAGTGCATACCTGGAGGGCCCAGGGCATAGGCTGGCCTGCTTAGATGGAGAGCGTGAATTTTTTTGTTGTTATTCCTCACCCGAGGATATTTTTTCTGTTGATTTTTAGAGAGTGGAAGGGATGGGGGGGAAGGGGCAAGAGAAACATCACTGTAAGAGACACAAAATTGGTTGCATCCTGCATGTGCCCCGACCAGGGCAGGGGATGGAAGCTGCAAGGCAGGTGCATACCCTTGACTGAGAATCAAACCTACAACCCTTTGGTGTGGGCTGCTGCTCTAACCACTGAGCAATGCCAGCCAGGGTAGGAATGTGCATTTTTAAGCCAGCCCATCCATGTTTCTGGTCCTGCGAAACTTTAGTTTAGCCCCTTTACTGATAAGGGAGTTGGTTCATTTTTCACATGGCATTCTCCAAGTAGACTGTAAAACTGAGAAATTTCTAGAACTTCACAAACCAAGGATGTTGGTATATTCACTGTGCCTTATCCCAGCACTTAAGTAGGCTGCTTGACAAATAAATACATCCAACGGTTTCCAGCAGGATACCCAGTTCCTGACCACTCCTGGGCAGACAGCGGAGTGGCCAGTAGGCGGGTTCTCTGCAAGGCAGCCTGTGCCCTTTCTGTCACCAGCTCCCTCTTTGAGGGAGGAGCTGGTACCATGACATCTCAAGGGGAGGGGGACCTCAGTCTCCACCCACTGGCTGCTGAAACTCTCCTAATAAAGTTTATTTCCTCAGAGGCTTGTGTCCCCTTCCTGCCGTCCTGCCCCACGTTTTCACTTCTCCCCTCTGGAGGGCTTGTCTAGGTTCTGAGGTCCCTGCCCAAACAGTGAGAACCACAAAGTGTAGGTCTGAGTACCTGTAGCTCCTTTAATTCTTATTTTACTATTTGTTGTTGTTTTAAAATTTTTTTTTCTTCATTGATTAGAGAGAAAGTGAGAGGGAGAGAGACATAGAAACATCGATGAGAGAGATCAACTGGCCCCCTCCTGCATGATCCCCACTGGGGATCAGGCCCACAATCTGGGCATGTGCCCTGACCGGGAATCAAACCAGCACCCTCCTGGTGCATGGGTCAACACTCAACCACTGAGCCACACCAGCCGGGCTATTTTTTTTTTTTTTTTTAACACCTGCCTTTAGGTGAGGAAAAGGGTTGAGGACACAATGCCAAGAAGCCCACAGGGTCCCAGCAGTCCATTGCTCTGCCCATCTGGCAGCTCCCTTTGGAGTGTATCCAGGCCCCAAGCAGCAGTGCCCTCCCCCATCCCCTCCAGCCGCCTGCCTGCAGAGCCTGCCCCATGTCCGAGTCCCTCCTCCGGACCCGCAATCCCAGCATTCAGGGTGCTGTCATTGGGGGCAGTACCCAGAGGCCCTGGCGTGCATTTTTAGCTAAGCACGCAGACCTCTGGGCTATAAACAGCAGCAGAGTGAGGGCCTTCCTGCTTGCACGCTCAGTAGTACCGGGTGGATGGCCCACCCAAGTGGCTCCACCACAAAGTCCACACGTCAGCCCGGCTCCTCAGGCCGCGCTCGGGCCTCCCGGCCTTCCCTTCTTCCAGCAGGAGTGGTGTCGGGACTAAGGAGAAGGCAGTGGAAGGAGCTTGTCTTTGAGTTTCTCCAGAAGCAGCAGAGCCTTCACAGCCAGCATTCTGCAGTCCTCATCCGGGTCCTTCTCAGCCACATCTGCCAAAGATGACAACAGACCAGAACACAGGCAGCATTGCATGGTGCTGAACAGGCCAGCCCTCTTCAATTTCATTTAAGTCCTCCAGCTGCCCTGAACTTCAGGCCTGTGGCACCAGAACCCTCTTACTGAGGTCCCTGTGACAGAAGTACTGCAGACGCCTGCAAGGGGCTCTGTCCTGCGTCACCGAGCAGGAGCCATGCTCCCAGCCACCCAGGCTAGGAGCTCCAGCTAGCTGGGAGGAGTCAACACACGGCCCTCCAGTCACTCCAGGGTTGCAGCTCTCACCCCAGAGAAAGAGCCTGCACCCCAAGACAATGGAGCCATCCTGGAATGAGGGACGCTGGATGCCAGCGGCCTGCAGCACGAGACCCCGAGAAAGACCTGGCACCACCCAGAACCGTCCCGACACACGTGAGACATAAGCAGCGAAACCCACACTGACACTGGGGACAAGTGTACTGGAGGAGCTGGGGTGCAGACAGCTCAGGATCCTTGCCTGGAGGGTATGTAGTGCTCACTTTGTCTTGTAACCTTTCTGAAGAGTTGGAATTTTCCAGAATGAATGCAGATGGCAGCTTCCACATCAGGGCACCTTCTCTGAGGTCCCTACTCAGGACTCCCCAGTGACCCCCAACAACGGCCATGTTCCCATCCCACCCTGGGGACCACTTAGAATGCAGACAAGGAGGGACGACACTCACGCTTGGCCTGGGGCTCGCTCAGCTCAGGAGTCTCCGGTGTTGCATGCACCCTGACGGCCTCTGGAAGCCCCCGGCTGCACCAGCCTCCCGCCCACCTTGCTCCTGCAGCCTGGGGCCCGGCGCTCACCTGCCAGCCATAACCGGGCTTCCAGCAGCTCATCTGGCAGATCCTCCCACAGTCGCTCGCCCGGAACACTGAGGAGGACGGAGGAGACGGCAGACAGCAGGCCCCGCCGCACGTAGCTGCCGAGCAAGGCGGAGGGCTAAGCCCCGGTGGGGCCACAGTCGAGCCCCGAAGACCCTGAGTTTCCTCCAGGCACAGCAGCCATGCCGGCAACAAAAGCACACCTGGCCCCGCGCTGCCCCTTCCTCCTCAGTTCGGGGCCAAGCTGCCTCTCGGCCACCCCAGGAGCTGCCATCAACCCCCCGACACCCACCCTCTAAGATTCAGAGCCCCCACCCCGTGTCCACAGGGACCACTGCCCTCACTCCCTCAGCCACGCACGTGTCACCATGGAAGCGGAGGGCCCACACGAACTCTAGCAGAGCCTTGCCCATTGGCACAGCCACCTGAAACAACAGAGGCCCTGGGCAGGAGTCCTGGCACCCAGCAGTCCCCACCTGGGAGACTTTGGTCCCAACACTCCTGTCCCTTCGGTGAGGTCCACGGGAAGGACAAAGCACTGGCACACTCCACACAAAGGGGGCCCTCAGCTGCCATCTCCCAGCTCACCGTGGTGTTCACAGCCAGGTACATCAGGACCCCTAAGGTGTGGGCCAGTCTCCCAAGAACCAACTGGTCATCTCCCAAAAGGTCGAAGGTCACCAGAGGCCTACAACACAGAACCAGGCGAATGGTGCAGGTCACGCACTCAGCCAACTCCCCAACCTCCTGGGCCACCCCACCAACTGACATCCCTGCGGCCTGGATGCTGCTGCTCACCACCTGTCCCCATGAGGCACCCAGAGCCAAAAGGAAAAGGGATTAGACAGGCACCCGGTCACTCTGCAAGGCTGCCTGGCACAAGCCAGGACCTGGTCAGGAGGAGGGGCTGTGGCACTTGAGGGAAGCAAGGCCGCCACCCAGCCACACGCAACAAAGGCGGCAGCCCCAGTCCTGCCTCCGAAGGGACGGGCTCCAGGCCCTGGCCCTCTCCGTCATGACAAGTATCACCCCTGGGTGGCGGTGGCCAAGGGAACGTCCACAGCCCACTTGGGCTGAGCTGGACACAGCACAGGAGGGTGGGCAGAGCACTGGCAGCATGGAGACACCACAGCAAGGCTCTGGCCCCACCAACCTGACATCTGTGGAGGGCGGGTGACCCCTGATGCCCTTACCATGTCATTTCATTCAAGCTAAGGCTACGAACAACCACAGCCAAAGTCACCATCCCGCTGTTGCCCAAAGCCCCACCTCAGACCCACCCTGGGAAGCCTCCTGTCCTCGGAGGTATCCGGGGCTCATGTCCCCAAATCACAGGCTTCCCACTCACCTGTCAAAGCCCTTTATGAGGGGGAAGAAGAAGTAGCCAGCCACCGAGTTGAACCCGTTGGGGCTGCCAGCTGGTCGCCGCTTGGGAGAGCCCTGCCAAACACACAGAGCTCACGGCGCCACACTGCGTGCGGAGCGCGCCTGCCTTCCCCAAGCAGGACCCTCATGGAGGGGCCGTCCTGTGCCATGGAGGGTAAGCAGCCTCAAGGGCTGAATGCCAGTGGCACCCAACCCCGTGACAACCAAGAAAGTCTCCAGACAAGGCCAAATGTCCCTGGGGGTCAAGATCAGCCTGGCCTAGGCGACCCCCAACAACACGGCCGTCCCAAGTCACCTGCTGCTGACGCAGATTTCTTGGGGCTTTTCGTCACACCTAATTCTGCATTCATGTTTTAAAACCAGTTGTTTGATACCCTAGAGCATGTCACATCACTCAGTTTGTGCCAGATTCCCTCCCTTCACAGAAGACCAACACTGGAGCCGCCCCGACGGAACCTAGAGGTAGCAGACCGCTCAGGCAGCTGCCCAAAGTCCCCACCATCAGGACCTGACCCGAGGCCTGGCTCACTTTTGAGAACCGCCGGGTCTTCCTTCTGATCCTCTCATCCACCACTGCCCGCCAGGTGGGAGCCACAGTGCAGCCGGGCTGGCAGGTGGGGCCCGGGGAGCCGCACTGGGGAGCTCTCCAGAGGCGCCCAGGCCGAGACAGCTCCTGGGCTGCCAGAGCCAGGACCTAGGGGACAGAAAGACCCAGGGCAGCCGTTGTCACTCTGCAGGATAACATTTTCTAGTTCAAGGAAAACCAAGTGTCCCATCAGCACCAGCAGCTCTTGCCATCTTCCGGGGGAGGCTCAGGGAACCACATAGAGAATCAGTTCCAAGTATCTCAGCATCATTTTGCTTTGTGGGGGGACAGGAGGGACAGTGAGCATGTTCCCTGGCGACTGGCCAGAGCCTTCACTCCCTTGCTCGGGCTGCTTCTCTTCCCTGCCCCCTGCCTCACGGGAAAAGGAACACAGGCTACGTGTGGGTGGGCCCTGAAAACACTCGGGTGAAAGAAGCCAGACCTAGGTGGCCACAGATATGACCTCCCTCATGGGAAGCACCCAGCACAGGCAAATCCACAGAGCAGGGGCTCGGGGAGGGGGAGACAGTGCTCGAGGGCTGTCTTCTGCGAGTGATGCAAGATTTTCTGAAAGATGGATGTGACGGTCACACAACATTGTGAATGTACCAAAGGCCACTGAGTTGTAAACAGTAAAATGGTGAATTTGGTGTTGTTTTAGTCTTTGCTTTACTCTAGTAAAATACACATAACGTGTACCACCTCACCCATTAAGTGCACAGTTCAGTGACATGAAGCACACGCACACTGTTGTAGAACCATCACCACCCTCCAGCTCCAGAACTTCAGCTTCCCAAAATGAACCTCTGACCCCGTTACACACCAACTCCCCACCCCCTCCCTCAGCCCATGGCACCCACCATTCTATTCTGTCTCCCAGATTTAACTCCTCTAGGATCCTCATGTAAGTGGACTCATACACCTTTTGCCTTTTGTGTCTGGCTTCTTTCACCAAGCAAAACGTCCTCGACTCATCCCCACTGTAGCAGGTGTCAGAATTTCTTGTTTTGTTTTGTTTTTTTGTTTTTTTTTCCTCACCCAAGGACATTTTTCGATATTTTGTTCAGATAGAGTGAGAGGGAGAGACAGAGAGAGAGAAACATCGACGTGAAAGCGACACATCGAGTGGTTGCCACCCACACGACCCAACCAGGGCCGGGGACAAACTGCAACCAAGGTACGTGCCCTTAGCGGGAACCGAACCCGGGTCTCTCCGGACCGCAGGCCAACGCTCTAACTGCTGAGCCAAACCGGCCAGGGCTGAATTTCTTTCTTTTAATCAGACAGATGCTGGTCCCAGGCTCTCAGGTGCAATGACAAGTTACCCAGGAGGCCTCTGGTCCTGCCCACATAGATTTTGGCAAACACCTGCTCCCTGGCTTTGCACCAGGCCTGCCCCGCCCCCCCATCAGGGCAGCTTAGACAAGTGGGACAGGGACCCAGGCACTCACGTCCAGGATGTCCATGCGCTGCCGGAGGCTGTAGTTGATGGCGTAGAACTGTGAGGTCAGATACTCCGCCACCTGAACCAGGCAGATGACAGGTCACTATGGATCACAACCCCAGAGGTAGGGCCCCAACACAGACACAATGTGGGGGTATGACGTTGGCACCCAACAGCCACTGAGACTCACCCGGGCTGGGTCTGTGACTGTGACGGCCACCAGGGCTCTCTGGCGCAGCCCCTCGAATCCCACCACACTCGTCTTCTCCTCCAGGTGCAGGAGCACCTTGGCTAGCTCCACGCTCACCTGCAAACATGTCAGGGTGCCTTTAGCCCCCGGACCTGCCCAAGGCCCCTCGCAGTCTTTGGCTTTCCTTACAATGGAAAGGACACATCTTGGAGAGCCTGAGACTCTGTGTCCTCCACCTCCCTTCCCAGTAGGTACAGGCCTCCGAGAAGCATACAGAGCCACCAAAGCACACGACACAAGCCAGATCAGGTTCCCTCATGGTACATGTTCCTCCCAAGACACTGCCCACCTCCCGTGACCCTGACAGCCCAGCCCCTCTACCTGCTTACCTCCCGAGTGGCAGCCGGGTTCCTGAAGACCAGCCTCTCGAGGGCCCGCAGGGCCGCCTCCCAGTACTCCCAGTCCTCAGACGTGGTCAGGGCTGAACCCAGACAGGCCTCCATCATTCCCTGGCCCTGACCTTGACCACGGCAGAGCCAGCAGCCAGAGCCTGGGCCCTGGGCAGAAGGCAGGTGAACCCCCAGAACATGAACAGGTCCAATGGCCCAACCATCCCAGGGCAGGGCTGTGCTCAAGTCTGAGGCCTTGCCACAGGGCACCCAGCAGGGGCCCAAGCCATTTAGGGAGGCCCACCTTCCACACAGTCCCGGATGTACATGGGCACCTTGCCACTCTTCAGCTCTTGGTCCCCTGACATGTCGTAGGGGACAAACTCATCATCGCTGTGGAAGAAGCACTGACATGAGAAGCCTGCTGGTCACCCCAGAGCAGAAAACAGGGAGGGAGTGCCTGAGGGCTGAGGCTGGCACCCTCCACCACCAGGACAAGCTCCTGAGTCACCAGATTCCACTCCCAGGGTCGGGCAGATAGGTCACGTGGTTAGAGCATTGTCCCAATACACCAAGGTTGTGGATTAGATCCCCGGTCGGGATACATACAAGAATTGGCCAATGAATGCATAAATAAGTGAAACAACAAACTGATGTCTCTCTCAAATAAAAAAATAAAAATTCATCTCCCAGTCCCTGAAGCTTCAAGAACGATTAATGGGCCCTGACCCATGTGGCTCAGTAGTTAGAGCATCAGCCTGAAGACCAAAGGGTCACCGGTTCGATTCCTGGTCAAGGGCACATACCTGGGTTGCAGGTTCAATCCCTAGCCCTGGTCAGAGCACGTATGGGAGGCAACAAATCAATGTGTCTCTCTCACATCGATGTTTCTCTCTCCTCTCTTTCTCCCCCTCCCTTCCTCTCTTCTACTCTCTCTAAAAATCAATGGAAAAAATATCCTCGGGTAGTGATTAAAAAAAAAAAAAAAGAACAACTGATAGGCTAAGGCTACAGTGACGCTGAGCCCTTCCATACCGGTTTTCATACTGAGAAAAAGCCTGGAAAGAGGTCAGAGCCAGCACAGTGGTGTAGGCTGACACACTGTCTTTTTTTTTTTTTTTTTCCTTTTCTTTATTGATTATTCTTTCTTTACTTCTTAAAAAAAATTTTTTCTTGCCCTGGCCGGTTTGGTTCAGCGGTTAGAGCGTCGGCCTGCAGTCCAGAGAGACCCGGGTTCGGTTCCCGCTAAGGGCGCGTACCTCAGTTGTGGTTTGTCCCCAGCCCTGGTCGGTTGTGCGGGTGGCAGCCACTCGATGTGTTCCTTTCACATCGATGTTTCTCTCTCTCTCTCTGTTCCTCTCTCTCCCTCCCTCCCACTCTACCTGAACAAAGAGTGGAAAAATGTCCTCGGGTGAGGATAAAAAAAAAAAAAAAAATTTTCTTTATTGATCTTTAAAGAGAGAGGAAGGGAGAGGGAAAGATAGAAACATTGATGAAAAGAACATCGACTGGCTGCCTCCTGCATGCCCCCCACTGGGGATCGGGCCCACAACCTGGGCATGTGTCTTGACTGGGAACCGAACCAGCGACCTCTTGATGCATGGGTCAACGCTCAACCACTGAGCCACACCAGCCAGGCTGACCCATTGTCTTAAGCCTGTCAGCCCCTGAGTTCACCTCGTGGGCTCTGACACAGCATGGGCTGCCTTGGGCCTCAGTGCCTTCCCACCCGAGATCTCCGTCCTACCTGTCAAGCTCGGAGTCAGAGCCCTGTGGCCGCACCTGGGGGACTCCACTGTCTACAGTCTGTTTGTCAGGGGTCTCTGCAGCGACTGGAGCGACAAATGGGCTTTTGGGAAACAAGGAGGAATCCTTCAGCGACAACCTCACACATTTCTGGTCTAGCACCTATGCTTCCCAAGGAAACGCTCCTTCCACCCCCACCCTAGTCCTTGTAGCTTCTGCCTCAGCAACTTGAGTCCAGGATGACTTGACAGTCCACCACGACGCGTATAGAAACTACCCCCACCTGGCCAACCATGCCCAGAGCTCAGGGTTGGGAGACCTCACCCCGCCTCTGAGGGGCTGTCAGCGGCAGGCTGGAGGGTAGCCAAGGCCAGCAACTCACAGCTCAATTCGTCCTTTTCGTACTGCAACAGAAAAGCCCGGGAGTCGGCTGGGACAGGACGGCAGGAGCAGCAGAGCCAGGGCCCCTCCAAGGCCCTCCCACTGCAGCTCTCAGTCTATAGCTCCAGCCTCTGACAGCCAGAGCCTTTCAAGGGCAACTTTCTAAATCTCCACCTTGGCAAAGGGCAGCATTGGGTATGCTGAGGGCTGAAGGGCCCCAACCCTCCTGAGGGAGCTGAGAATACCCCAGGACCGAGCAAACATGGCAGTGCCCCTGAGGATGTCCCAGAGGGCTCAGTGGATGGAGAGGAGGGGGTGCCTAGGATGGCCCGAGCATTAAACACCCAGGGATCCACCTGGGGGACCTGCTCGGGCACAACTGAGGGGCTATACCTCCACCGCCCTCTAAGCTGTGAACCCTCAGCAGGGCCACCAACAGAGAGATAGATGCTCTATGAGCATGGACCCAGGAAGGTGAGGTGACATCGGGGCTGGGGCGACAGCAGCTTGGGAAGACCACGGAGGCACAGCCCTCACTCACCTGGAACTTCAGGGGAGGCCCCTCAGGGTGGATCCGGGCACTGGCCACCTCGGCCACAATCATGCCCAGGCGACGCACAGCAGGCAGACTGCTGTCCAGGTGGCACTTCACTCCTGCCATTAGGCTGGCCAGCAACTCTGGAAGGACCAACATACGCATGCTGAGTGTGCCCGTGGAGAAGGGGGCAATGGGGACAGGGCGCCCGTTCCACCGGCTCACCTTCTCGGCTGTCCTGGAGCTCCGTGTCCCCCAGATGCGCCAAGCAGATGAGAACAGCCTTGCTGACATAGCACTGCTGCGGCAGGGGTGCGTGGCGGACGGCGCTGCTGCTGCCCCACGTCTCCAGCAGCTCCTTCAGCGCCTGGTGGGCAGCACAGCCCTGGCTGATGAGACAGCCCCACCGACCTCCCCTCCATCCCAGGCAGGAGGGTGCTCCCTCCCTGTCCCACCAGTAGATGGTCTTGGGACACTGCCAGGGACTGAGGGCCAGACAGGACTTACCTGTACGAGGAGTGGACGCCGTTGGCTGTCCTTGGCCAGGTACCCCAGCAGGCTCTGCAGCACAGGCGTCTGCAACAGAAGCCGGGCATCTCGTCACTGTCTGCCAGGCAGATACCACCCATGTCCCGCCTGCCTGGCAGGGGAGCCCTTGGGAACGGGTCTGGGCTGAAGGAAGGGATGTTTCCTGAGCAGCTGAGCACTGCTCCAGCTCCACTTGCTACAGTCATTTCTCTGGGACCCGAGGCGGCCCGCGGCCCGCACCCCTGCAGGCACTCCCACCGTGTATCTGTACTGCAGGAACAGGAGCTTTCGGGTCATCACAAACTGGGCCTTCTTACTCTTCACCACCAGGTTCCCCAGCAGTCGAGAGAGGACTTCAGGCCTGTGAGGCACAGTGGAGGGAGAGAGAATCTCAACATACCTGGCTGGATCCTGGGCTCCACACTAACCATGGGGAGCCTGGGTGAGCGTTTTAGCTCCCAATGGGTCCAGATTCTCCCTCTTCCTGATAAAAATGGAAACTGGGGCTAAATACTTCACCTAGAGTGGGCGTGGCCAGCCTTTCCCATGAAGGACCAGAAACCGACTACATACAAAGGGATGGCAGGCAAGGATGGATCCCCACTTCCCACCTTCTTAAGAGAGAAGCATGTGCAGTGGGAAGGGTGCCCTGCTTCTTACCCAGGGGCAGCCTCCACAAGCCCTGTCAGCACAGCCTCCATGGCCCGGTCAGGCACACCTTCCACCAGGCGCCAGCAGACCCGCTGCCAGAGGCAGCTGCCCTGGGTGAGAGCTGTCAGCCTGGGCACCAGCATGCCCAGGATCTCCTCTGGGGGAAAGCAAACAGAGGAGGCGTCCAGTGTCTGCAGCCCACCTGCCCACCAGCTGCATAGCCACGCCCCCTGCCAGAAGCCCAGGCTGGCATCAGCCCACCCACAACCAGGCCCAGGCGAGGGGGCCGTTGCCGTTTTGGAACACACAGCAATGCTCCCACCGTCCGCCAGGGGAACATGCTGCCCACCACCCAGGACAGCTACCAGGAGGAAGGGGGCCAGGGCCAGACATGCTGTGGCTTCTCCCAGACAGGAAACACTCACTCTGCCGCCCGTAGACACAGGCTTTCCCAAGGACCTGAGACACGAAGGATACAGAGCAGTCCAAGCCGCCTGGGACAGGAAGGAAAAGGAGATTTTAAAGGAGGGCGGTGATAAGGCTGTCAAAGAATACCTGGGGACAGACCATGCTCCAAAATGCCGATTCACTCTAATTCAACCATAATCTAATAGAACTGTTCTAAGAGGAGCCAACAATAATACCTATTTAAAAAGCTTTACAGCCCTGGCCAATTTGGCTCAGCGGTTAGAGTGTCCGCCCGCGGACCAATGAGTCGCGGGTTTAATTCCAGTCAAGGGCACGTACCTCAGTTGCGGTTTGTCTGTGGCCCTGGTCAGGTCATGCGGGAGGCAACCAGTGGATGTGGCTCTATCACATCAATGTTTCTCTCTGTCTCTCTCTCTCCCCCTCCCTCCCTCCCTCTCACTCCATCTGATGATAGATGGAAAAGTATCCTCAGGTGAGGAATAAAAAAATTTTTAAAAAGCTTTATACATATTTGCCCACTTAACGGTCACAATGATCCTCCGAAATAGGGACAAAGAAGTACCAAGAGGGGCCTGGCTAAGGCGGTCAGCTACTCAGAGGGGCAGGTGGGGCTCTGAGCAGCCCACCAGGAGGAAGGGAGGAAACAAGGACATAGGAACAAGAAGACGGTGGGCAGTACCAGCTCCACTACCAGAGCCAGGATGACGGAGCCGACCAGGAATCAGACCGGACCCCGCAGGGCGGAAACGATGGAAGGGCGGTGTCTGCGATCTGAAGGGGCCCCTGCACACCACTGCACAGTGGACTACACACATCCCGGACACCTTCAGAAGGTCCTAGCGGCATCACCCAGCAAAAAGCAGTGGGGCTGAGAGACCTGACGAGATAAAAGCCTCACCTCACTGTGTGTCCCTCCCCCAGCCAGGGATGCTGCCTGGAGGCCGGTCCTGGGATCCCATGAAGCAACATTCCTGTAGGGCCTCGAGCAGCACCCGACTTGGCACCAGCGCAACTACCTTAGCTGCCAGAGTGCTGGACACTCTCAGGCGAAACACCTGCCCTCACAACTGATACTTCAAAGACTCTGTGATAAGAGGGTGAGCAAGAAGCCACCCCACAGTGCCCCTCAAGGCACCCAAGATGCCCAGCGACAAAGACACTGAGCCAGACCCAAGCCAACAAGGACAAGCAGACCCTAGCCAACAGCCAAGTGAGACGAACATTCGTCACCATAAGAACCTGGGTAAGGGCCCCGCAGTGAGCAGCCCTCTGGCTGGCTTCACCAATGTCTACCCAAGAACTGAAGAAATCAAGTCAGCTCCACCTCCAAGGTCAACAGCCAAGATGTGGGTGAAACTTCAACATGTGGGTCAATAACACCCCAAACAGGAGACAACTTCTGGCCTACCGGTGGCACCACCCAAAGACTGCAAAGTGCCCAGAGGTCAGGGAGGGATGGAGGGGATGGCAGCCTGAGAAAATGGTTGGTAGAGGGCACTTTGGAGGGGACCGTACCTCGGAGAGAGTCCACAACCGCCTGCAGCACCCGCACGACCTGCTCCCCGAGCAGAGGAAAGTAGTTCTGAGGGAAGAACTCAGCTAGGTTCTCATGCTGCAGACAGTTGCCCAGGCGGTCGGGCAAGCCCACCACCCTGATCAGAAGCGCCTCCTGGTGCAGAGGAAAGGCCAGCTCCTTCTGCTGCCGACACTGCCCCTCCATGACCGCAGCCATCCTGCCCTCCCTCAGGAACCGGGCCAGCAGCCTCGCCATCTTCATCAGACGGAAACTGGGACTGAACCAAGAGCACGTGTGATGGGCAGAGCCCCAAGCCTCTCCACCCTCAGCATCTTAAACAGCCCTCATTACACAGAAAATCCCAAGAGCTTAATTGACCCTTACATCCTCCACATATATTAAAAAAAAGAGTATTTATATCTCCCTACTGCCCTGGCCGGTTTGGCTCAGCGGTTGGAGCGTTGGCCCGCAGACCAGAGAGTCCCGGGTTTGGTTCCCACTAAGGGCACGTACCTTGGTTGCAGTTTGTCCCTGGGCCCATTTGGGGTCATGTGGGTGGCAACAAGTCGATGTGTCTCTCTCACATTGATGTTTCTCTCTCTCTCTTCCTCCCTCTCTCCCCCTCTATCTGAAGATAAATGTAAAAATGCCCTCAGGTAAGGATTAAAAAAAAAAATAGATCTCCCTACTAAGTAGCTACAATTACCAGTGGGGTACAAGCACCTGCTGAGCCCAGTGCAGCCTCCTACCCTGGAACCACACTGGACATCACTGCCCTCTCCTGGTAGTGCTTTTCACACGGTGCTTGCTTTTTGCAGCAATACTGAAAACCCAGCTTTCCAACAAGACATCCCCACTAGGACTGTCCTGTGCTCTGATGTGGAATCTAGGAGCCACCCCAAGCGAGGGGTCATATAAGCTGGTTGCAGAGCCTGGGTGCCTCACCGCAGAGCTGGGAACCACAGGGTGAAGGACAGGGTCCAAGAGAATGGCGATGCACTGCCACACGTCACCTCAGTCTGGAGCTAACCCACTGCCTTAGCCGCAGGGACACAAACACTTCTGCTCCCTCCCTTCGCCTACACATCAAAGCAAGGGCCCTCCCATTGCAGAGATTAATACAAACCACTTTTAGTTTTCAGGTGCCCTACCAGTGGTTTGTAATCCTTCAGGCCATGCTTATGCTTTGGAAGTGATGAGAGACCCCATAATGAGACCCAGCCCCACTTACCCAGTAGTGCCCTCAAGGGCCTCCATCAGCACCAGGAAGGCTTGGTCAGCCGGGCCCTCCAGGAAGAAGCTGGCCCACAACTCCTCCAACTGGCCATCAGGCAGCAACTCCAGCCAGCCTGGACTCAGCTTGCTGATAAGACATCTGAGAAAGGTAGAAAAGTGGACCCTGGCAAACTCCTCCTGCTCCCCAGGGAGGGCTGGGTTCTCCGTTTCTCCAAGATAACGCTTCAGGGACCCCAGGGTGGAGAAGATGCAGCCACCATCCTCAGAAGATGTGAGGGTGTGAACAGCCTCACAGACGGCAAGCCGGACTGAAGACAGCAATGGATCCATCCTGTTCACAAGAAGGATATGAGAAGTGCACGAAGCCATGGGCATCCACATGGGACCCAGTCTCAGACGAGGAAGCATTTTTCACATATTCTCATATCCCCATCCTCTGGCCTCTTATTAAATAAGCTTCCTGGGGCCCTGACCGGTTTGGAGCATCAGCCCGTGGAGCAATAAGTCTCGGGTTCGATTCCGGCCAAGGGCACGTACCTCAGTTGCAGTTTGTCCCTGGCCCTGGTCAGATCCTGTGAGAGGCAACCGGTTGACGTGGCTCTATCACATTGACGTTTCTCTCTGTGTGTGTGTCTCTCTCTCTACCTCCCTCCCCCTCTATCTGATGATAAATAGAAAAGTATCCTTGAGTGAGGAATAAAAAAAATAAAATGAAATGAAATAAATAAGCTTCCTGGGACCTCATTCCACCTCACCCCTACTATCGCCCAGCAATATCCTCTCCCTCCACATCTTTCATGTTTTCACCGGAGTCCTTTTCAGGACCTTAGGTACTCTATGACACCTTCTACAGTAGGGCAACCAGTCCAGGGACAAATGCCAGTAACTGGAGACATCTTCAGTTGTGACAACTGAAGATGGTAAGAGCCAGGGATGCTGGTAAACATTCCATATGCACAAGACAGCTCCTACAACGGAGGATTATCCAAACCAAATGTCAACAGTGCCGAGGCTGGGAGACCCTGGACTAGAGGCACCCATCCACGCATTTCCAACTTTCACCTCACCCAACTCCCTTCCTTTTTAGAAACCATAGCCTTCCGTGGGTAGTCTTTATTTCGGGTGGGGGGCCCCTGCAGGACTAAGTACCATTAAGCAGGCACCAGTTTGTCACCAGTGCACCCAGCCTCTTGATAAGGCTGTAGTAGGGGCCCAACAGTGCCCCCAAGAGCCTGGTGCCTCCCGACCCAGCCTGGTCTACGCGGGCTCCGGTACCCGTTGCACACGCCGACTAACAGGGCAGCGATCAGCCTGTCCCATGCCCCCTACCAAGGGTGCATCCGAAGCCCACCTCGTGGCGTGACGGGAGGGGGCCGCGTGGGATGGGAGGGGGTCTCAGGGGCTGGAGAAGGCGGTCGGCAGAGGGCAGGGTCTCGGAGCGGCGCGCCACCGCTGGGTCCCGGGAGTGGCAGCAGCGGCTCGGACCGGCTCCGCCGCTGTGGACCCGCCGCCGATTCGCTATGGCCGCGAGGCCCAGCTCCACGCTCGGTTCCCAGAGCGCGCCGCCGCGGGACACGAGCTCAGGGCCCGGGCAGAGAAGCCGCTGAATTTCTTTGAGCCTGGGGGTCAGCTGATCGATTCTGACGAATCTGCGGAGCCCCGGAGCCGGAAGAGGCTCGGGGCGGGCGGCCCATCTGCGCCTGCGCCAGACGGGGGCGGGGTCTGTGCCAAAGGAGGACGAGGCCTGTGGGGGCGTAGTCCCCCTTGTGGGTGGGGCCGCGCTCCCCGACTTCGCCCTGAGGGGGTTGCTCCAGGCGCGACCTAGCGGCCCTTCTCGCGGGGAGATCTGGGAGACATTCACTCATTCAACATACATTAACTAAATGCCTGCTGCGCGCAGCAAGCACTCTTCAGGGAAGAGAATGAAGCAGATGAAGTCCTTGCTCACATATCAGGGAGGAAAATAAAGTACATGAGCAATAAATCAGATGGCAAATTGTGATTCTAAAAAGTAGATGGGTAAGAAAATGACTAAGGGCACTCATTTTAAAACTCCCACCCTGGTGCAGTTGGGAGAATGGACGGTAGGGGGCAACCGGATGCAGCGAGCCCAGCTGGGTGGCTGGTGTAAAGACAGGTGTGGGCCAGGTGGTGAAAACTGGCTGACCTGGGATATTTCTGTGGAGTAGAACTGACCGGATGTGAGGTGTGACTGGGAGCAAGGAGTCGAAGATGGTGCCTTCCTGGGACTCTGGAAATTCCTCCCAGTCCACTTTTGGATTAGAGCCCTCACTCTCCAGCTACTACAGTCATCCTCTGTTCCCCTATTTTCCTGTGATTCTCACAAAACAGTGCACTGAAGATCAAGTTCTTAAGCCTTTACATATCTGATAAATGTCTTCATCGTTTGCTCCAGGTTAACAAACAATTTTGTTTGTTAATTCTCACCCGAGGATATCTTTCCATTGATTTTTAGATAGAGTGGAAGGGAGAGAGAGAGAAACATCGATGTGAGAGAGACACATCCATTGATTACCTCCAGAATGACCCCCATCGGGGCCAGGGATCAAACCTGCAACCCAGATATGTGCCCTTGACCTGGAATCAAACCTGTGACGCTCTAAGTGCTGAGCCAAACCGGCCAGGGCTAGATGCACAGTTTTTAAATTTGGAAAACATTTGCACTCAGAAATGTTAAGGTTTGCTCCTCTGTCTTTGGCAGCCAGCACTGCTGCTGAGGTGGCCAACAATTCTCTGAGGAAAGTCTCAATCCTTCACATGTGACCAGGTTTTCTCTCTGGACATTTTTAAGATCTCCTTCTTGTCCGAGGTGTTTTGGCACTTGATAAGAGGAGCCTTGGGGTCAGTCGCCATTTCCTTGACCCAGTGCTCTCTGGCATGTGGTCTTGAAAATAACGGATGTCCTTGTCTGCGACACCTTCCTGGATTATCTTCCTAACAATTTCTTCCACCCCGTTTTCTTTAGTCTCACTCTCTACAGTTTATTTTTGTTGGATTGATCTCAAATATCATGTTTTCTCTTATTTTCCATCTCTTTATCTTTTTTCTGTACTTTCTGGGCAATTGCTTTAAGTTTGCCTTTCAAGCTGTATGTGAGGGGGATTATAGTGTTTTTTTTTTATCCTCACCCGAGGACATTTTTTGCATTTCTCTTCATATAGAGCGGGAGGGAGAGAGGAGGGAAGAGAGAGAGAGAGACATCGATGTGAGAGAGACCCATCTAGTGGCTGCCGCCCACACAACCCCAACTGGGGCCAGGGACAAACTGCAACCAAGGTACATGCACTTAGCGGAAACCGAACCCGAGACTCTCTGGTCCGCTGGCCAATGCTTAACCTCTGAGCCAAACCGGCCAGGGCATTCAAGAGCAACTTCTTTCTTTCTGATTATTTCATTTTTCTGTAGCATTCATTTCTTGCCTTGTGAACACACAGCTTTTCTTGTTTTCCTGGAGGTATTGGTTAGAGTCTTTTGAGCATTTCCTAGGACCTCTGCATTGTCTCCTGGGTTTCTTTTCTATTTGGGCAGATTTATGTCACTCTTGTCAGAGGCTTCTGAGTGTCTAGTGATCCTTGGCTGGGCTTTCATATTAAGCAGGAGAGAGTAAACAGGGTGACAGATAAGGGGACCACTGTACCTCTGCAAAGACCCTTTTTCAAATAAGGTCTCATTCACAAGTACAGGGATTAAAACTTGGACCTACCTGATTGGGGAGTCACCATTCAGCCCATTGCACAACCTGTTCCCCAAAATAAATTACAGTGGCTCTCAGTCCCGTTTCCTTTTTCTTACCCAAGGGAGAGATGTCCTCACAGGATGCTCTGTTCAAAGAGGGATGCTGGGCCTCACTGCAGGCTTGGATCCAAGGACTCCCTGGCCCAGCCAGGTTCCCTGTCCTGCTTTAACTTCCTTTTGGTGGGAACATCAGTCCATGTGCTCCTGCTAAAGCAATCACCCCTGTCCGCCTCTGAGCCAGCCAGACCAGGGCTTCCACCCCATAGAATTATTTTCCAAAGAAACTGTATCTGTTTTAAGTTTGTCTCCTTGGGAACCTTCAAATCTCCAGAGCCCGTGGGCTGCAGGGCAAATGCCTTTCATTCGGTGGCAGGAAGTACCTGACTCCCAGCCAGATCCAAGAAGGAAAACTCCACTGAGAGCTGCAGGGAGAATAGGTTGAGGCAGGAGCACAAAGCAGGCAGCAGCATCCTACAAGTTGGTGGCAACTCCTGCGCCTCCTCCTTCTCAGAATGGGCTTCCCAGGAAGGAAGACCCTGTCTTTCTTCCTTATTTTTGTGCCGGTGTGTCTGCATGGGGTTTTGTCACAGGAAGCTGGCCCTATAAGGCAAAGAAAACCATTTTTCGAGAGGCTCCGCAGACTGGAGGAACAGGTAAATGTACCCACCCTGCAGGGCAGTTGATTTTTAGAACATTGACAACAGAGGAAGGATGCACCTTATGGAAATGGAGTAGTGAACACTGGTGCTCTGTGGACACAGACGTGGGGTTCGGAGTTCTTTTTATCAGCGGATGTTATTTTCACCTATAGTTGGAAACCAGCCAAAAGGTTTCCTAGACCCAGTTCTGGATTCTGACACTTGAGAGCTGGGAGGGAGTCAGAAGCTGGGAGGGGGTAGACTTTCTAGTCTGCAGGGGTGCAGCTGAAGGTATGCTGGGGGGAGGGGGGAAAGGGGAGAGGGGAGGGGAACAGATGAGGTGGCAGCACCGGGCATTGAGGTCTCAGGTCTGTTGTGGAGCAGACACACCCATGTGGGTCAGTAGCCACTTCCCGAGTGCCCTGCATGTGCCAGGCCTGCCTCAGCGTATAAACGGTTCACTCAGCCCATCCTGGTATCCATCCATCACAGGGAAGACCCTGAGGGACATGGGTAGAGTGGGGGCCAGTCTGTGGGCCTGAAGCCCTCACCCAACACAGTGCTGCCGAGTGACCTTGAGCTGGTCTCCCTCCTTGAGCTCGGCTGGGATGGGGCTGGTCATGATGATTGGCCGGCCATTGGGAGGCACCACAGAAGCATACCAGGGAAGGCTTGTTCCTCATCCTCCCGGGCCCAGGTCCCCAACGCTGCCTTGTGTCCTCTGCAGTTTCAGAGGTTCCAGGAGGTGACCTTAACACACCTGCAGGCCATCGCCAGCAACTACAACCTGTCCTACAACATTGATGCCCGGTTCCAGAGCTTGGCCCAGGAGAGTCAGTCCTTGGTTCTGGCAGTCAACCAGTCTCAGACCACTGTGCAGGGTGACCTGGACCACATCAAGACCTGGATGCGGAAGACACAACGCAGAAGCCGGAAGGTGGATTCCAGGCTGCTGGCCTTGGGTTATGCCCTGAGGGAGAGGAGCCAGCAGCACAGCCGGGAGAGGAAGGAGCGGGAGGCACAGAGGGAAGCACTGTCTGGCCTGGCCCTGGATGTGCGAGCCCTGCAGGACACACTGGCTCGCCTGACACAGGCTGTCCAGAGCCAGAGCACCAGGCTGGCTGCTCTCAATGGGTGGCTTCAGGTGGCTTGCCCTGGTACCACAGCCTCAGCGTGGGCCCCTGCCCAGCCTGGGATGCCAAGCCCAAGCTCCCTGAAGCTTCAGGGGGGCAGACAGGTGTTCAGAGCTTCACCTGAGTCCATGGACCCACCTCAAGATTTTCCTGGCCATCTCCAGGGGACACGGGAGCCCCCAGGCTCAGACGGCCAGTGGGCATGGCCCCCCGAGAGACTGGGCGAGAGTAAGTACCATGGGCCTGCCCTTCCTTTACCCACCTCCACTCTTCCCTTTCCTCCTCCCTAGGCCTCTGATCCCTCCGAAGCTGTGTGGAGAGGACACTGGCTTCATGCCCCGCTTACCCCATCCCAGAAGAAAGGGGTCATCCAGGTGGCAGCCAATCTGTAGGTCCCCAGAAGGTCAGGCCACTCCTCGGGCTGGGCATTAAGAGTAAGTGCACACACACGACAGGGTGCTGCCCGCCGTCAGTACCTGCCCACTCCACGTCAGAGGTTGGCCTCATTAGGGCTGGCAGGATCCCACCCATGCTCTCAGCTATCGCCAGCACAAGCCCTCTGTAGGGCCTTGGCTCAGCCAGCACCTCGTAGGGCTCATGCCCACCTATGGTGGGCCCAGGCCTTTGAAAAGCCAGTCTGATTTCCCGGGTGAGGGGTTTTTGGTGGAAGCACTGCGGGCATTTGGGGCAGGCAGTCCTTAGTGAGGGCTGTCCCAGGCACTTTAGGGTGTTTAGCAGCACCCCGGCCTCCACCCACTAGATGTCAGTTTATCTTTAACTTTTATTTTTGACTATGTTACTCCCTCTGTCTTGTTTAGCAGCCTCCAGAGCCCCTTAATCTGAAGCAGGGTTCCCCTTTGTCCTGGGCATGCCGGTGGCCTCACCAGTAAGACAGGACAACCAGCTGACCTCTAGGAAACTGCCAGGGCTTCCAGGAAAGGGAGGGCTGTAGGTTTGACAACCAGAACTCTGTGTAGACATTGCTAGATGTGCCCTGGGGTCACAGTCACCTCTGGTGGAGGACCGCTGCCCTAGGTTATGACAGGAGCCCCCAAGTGGAGAGAGGAGCTGGAGGCCAGCCACAGAATGCCCTACATCCTCAAACTCACTGGGATGATGGGCTAGAAAGGCATATTTCTAGGCTCTGCCCCAGCCTGCCAATCGGAACCTCAGACCAGGTGCAGCAACTGGAGGCCAACCGCCTCCCAACACACACAGGCGGACCTGGCAGGAAGTCTGGTGGGCAAGGTGATGACCCCCAAAGACGTCCACAGCCTGATGCTGGGACCCTCTTGTGGCAAAGAGGACTTTGCAGATGTGATATTGAGATGGGAGATGATTCTCGACTATGGCGTGGGCCCAATGTCATCACAGGGGTCCTTATAAGAGGGAGGCAGGAGCGTCAGGGTCAGAGATGTGACGACAGAAGCAGAGGTCAGAGGGATATACTTTGAAGCTGGAGGAAGGGCCATGAGCCACGGATGCGGGCATCTCTAGAAGCTGGAAAGGGCAGGAAAGGGCTCGTCCGGGGCTCTTCCAGAAGGACCCAGCTCTGCCAACACCACGAGTCTAGCGCAGTGAGACTGTGTTGGACTTCTGACCTCCAGAACTGCAAGACACTGAGTCTGCGTTGCTTTGAGTCACTGAGTCTCTGGAGATTTGTCACAGCACCCATAGGAGACACACATGAGGCTGCCCTGGTGGCAAGGGTGTCAGCTCAGGCCTGCTCCCCAGCAAGGCACACGACTGCCCTGGCTCTCAGTCTTCCCGCCGTCGGATAATGAGACAACCTCACAGTTAGTGCCTGATGAAGGCCAGCTGCTGGGGTCTTAGGCCCACCCGCCTGGGGCAAAAGAAAATCCTGTAGCATGGATGTTTCTGGATATTTCTGGGAGCTTCTGGATGTTTCTGGGTGGCCTTGTGGTGCAAGAGCTGACTCTCTCCCCTCTGTTTCTAGTTTGCAACGTGGGCCCTGCACTCGTCTTCCCAAACACCTCCACCAAGAATGTGGTGTTCCTCAGCCCCGGCTTCCTCTCAGGCCTGCGGGCCCTGTCTGTCTGCAGCTGGGTCCGAACAACCTCGGGCCACCTGGGCACCCTCCTCTCCTATGCCACCGAGGAGAATGATAACAAGCTGGTGTTGCACGGCCGGGACTCCCTGGTCCCTGGCTCTATCCACTTTGTGATTGGAGACCCGGCCTTCAGGGAACTGCCCCTGCAGCCGCTACTGGATGGCCAGTGGCACCACGTGTGTGTCATCTGGACATCCATCCTGGGCAGGTACTGGCTCCACGTGGACCGCAGGCTCGTCGCCACTGGTTCCCGCTTCAGGGAGGGCTATGAGGTCCCTCCCGGAGGGTCCCTGGTGCTGGGCCAAGAGCAAGACACCATGGGGGGTGGGTTTGATGGCTCTGAGGCCTTTGTGGGGAGCATAGCAGGCCTAGCCATATGGGACCGTGTGCTGGTACCCCGGGAAGTCTCACACCTTGCCACTGGGAAGGAGCTCCCGCCGGGTGCCATCCTGACACTGGCCAATGCCGCGTTGATAGGTGGATTTGTGCAGAAGGTGAATTGCACCTGCCTAGAGCTCTGTCCATGAGGCCTCACCACCTGGGAGCTGTGGTCATGCTCTGGGCTGGCAAGAGAAGCTAGTCTCCAGTTATGCTCAGCCATTCCAGACCCCAGCACACTCCATGGAGGGACCCCTCCCAGACTGGGAACCGAGGGGCAGGATGCTGCCAGGCACACCTGGTGTCTAACATAGAATGTGGGCATTCCATGGAGGGGACCAGGAAACATGGAGGGAGAGAGGGCAACGGGCAGAGACATGAGTCAGGGTCCCTAAGAATTGCATTCTTTCCCTTGCAGCAGCATCCTTACAGCTGCCCCCTCTGTAGTATGACGTCGCTGTAACAAGGCCCGCACAGGCCAGGTGGGAGTGCTGGACTCCTACAGGGCCTCTCCTCTGGGTGTGAGTTTCCTGCCATTACAGGCTACTGCGTGGAGAACTATTTTCCTTGAAACCGCATGGACAGCATGTGAACTGTCATCACACTCCCAAGGTGACTTATGGAAGTTTCCCTTTGGGTGATCCTTGTTCCAGCATCTCATGACAAGGCCTGGAGAATTCATTTCCTGGCTCCCAACACTACGGCCCCACATTCACTGGGAACCCTGGGGTTCCCTCAAGGTCCTGTGATGATTGTCGAGGCTACCTAAGCCTCCAGGAAAGGGGACCTGCAAGGAGCACAGTCTATTCAGAAACAACATTAACAGTGGATGGGCAATGCTTTTAAAGCAACTGCACTGGGGTAGAATTTACATACTATAAAATTCACTCGTTTTAAGTGTACAGTTAAAGATTGTTTAGTAAACTTACCAAATTTTGCAATCATCACCACAGTCCAATTCTAGAACATTTCTGTTGCCCCACCCCAAAATCATGCCAATTAGTGGTCACTCCTGTCACCCCCGCCATTTCCCCTAGCTCTGGCAGCCACTGTTCTGCTTTCTGTTTCTGTGAATTCGTCTGTGCCGGACCTTTCCTAGAAATGGAATCATACAGAAGTTGTCCTTTTGCCCTGGCCAGTTTGGCTCAGCGGTTAGAGCCTTGGCACACAAACCGGAGAGGCCCAGGTTCGGTTCCCGCTAAGGGCACGTACCTCAGTTGCAGTTTGTCCCCGGCCCCGGTTGGGGTTGTGTGGGTGGCAGCCACTCGATATGTCTCTCTCACGTCAATGTTTCTCTCTCTCTCTCTCTCTCTCTTCCTCCCATTCTCCCTCCCGCTCTATCTGAAGATAAATAGATAAATGCAAAAATGTCCTCAGGTGAGAATTAAAAAAAAAAAGAAGTTGTCCTTTTGCATCTGGCTTCTCTCACTCAGCAAATGTTCTCCAGGTTCACTCATGTTAGTGCTTCGTTCCTTCCTGTGGCTGGATAACATTCTATTGTAAGGGACCGTTTTTATTTATCCATTCAGCAATTGATGGATAGTTGGATTGTTTCCAGTTTGGGGCTATTATGAATAAAGCTGCTATACACATTCTCATACGAGTCTTTGGGTAGAAATATATTTTTATTTACCTTGCGTGGATACTTAGGGGTAGAATTGCTGGATCATATGGTAAATTCATGTCTAAACTTTCAAAGAAACCATCAAACTGGTTTCCAAAGAGGCTGCATCATTTTACATTCTCCCCAGCAATATATGAAGGTTCTCATTTCTCCACATTCTTGCCAGCACTTGATATATTATCTGTCTTTTGGACTTTTTTTTTTTTTTTAGAATTCTGACTGTACATAAAAAATACGTCTTGACAGTTAGAACAGGCATGGTTTACTTCCAGATTCAGTATAATGTAAATTAACTCTTAACATTGGTAATTTCCCCCAAGAAGACCCAAATGCACCTCCTTTCCCTGAGGGAGGTGCCCTAAATTAGTCCCTTGGATCCCTTAGCAGGGTTCCTCTCCCTGCAGAGCTCTCTGTGGCCCCAGCAGTTCCAGGCTTCAGCTGAAAGACTCAGCCTAGTGCCCCCCCACTCCCTGCCCCCTCCACCAATGCCACCTTTCGTGAGTTAAGGTCAGAGGAGGCATTCTGGAATTGGAAACGCTGCAGGTGGCCACATGAAGGTCCCCGGGTCACTGGCTCTGCTTCCCCTTGCTCTGTGCTAGGATACGTCCATCTCCTCTGGTCTTTTCTGGAGCCCTTGCTCCATCCCAGTCTGGTGTTGAGGGGGGAGGGATGACATCTTTCCTTTGGAAAGACTGGTGATTTGATCACTATTTCCTAAGGGACAGCAAGGTCCCAGTGTTGAAAGATCATACAGGGCATTATATCCCACTCCTCCCCTGCTCTTGGGGGCTTATAATGCCTCAGGGGACCTAGGATTTGTCACCCTTCACAATAGCAATTCATTGTATGTCTGAAGATCCTAAAGTCACAGAAATTTAGTGGAGGGGGTGTTCACTGTGGGCTGTGCCTCTGGGATGCTTTGTGGGGAGGGGAACCATCCAGGAGCACAGAGTGGTCATGTAAGGGCTTGGAGTGGGGATTGTGACAGCTTGGTGGGAGCTCAGATGGCTGGGAATTTGGTGAGGATTAGCCTATTCTGCTAAGGAGTCTGGGCTCTGTCCCACAGGACAAGGAGAGACCGTCCAGGTGTTGGAGCAGAGGAGTCTGATGATCTCACATGATCCACCATCCCTGTGGGGTCAGCAATCAAGTCCATGTGCATTTTGAAGCATGAGCCACGTCCATCTCTAATTCCATCAGATCTCATCTTTGATCCTAGTCTATAGGGTTTCTGGATAAGGAGGATAAAAGGACCCAAAACTCTCTTCTACCAGCTGTAGAAGCTGGGTCCTGACAAGGTGCCTAGGCTGGGTTCTCCCTTCCCCCACCTTTCCCACCCAGGCCCATTTGTCCTCTGAAAGGGCCACTTGTCCAGCAAAAGGACAAGTTCAGGCTCCTTGTCTGTCTGACAGGGATGACCTTTGGGACCAGTCCTGCCTTGCTTAGCCACAGAGATGGTCCACCCTCCCTGCACAACCCCGTCATTCCAGGGACTGTTCTCACTACCCCAGTGCTCTGCTCAGCTCTTCAGCCTGCCTGGACACCTTCACACCAACCACATTCAGCCACTCAAGTCAGTCAAACCAACCAGGACTAATCCTGACTGCTCCTCGGGTCCTGTGTGAGCCAGCTTCCTTTCCCGGCCTCCATGCCCTCTCCACAAATTAGGGGTCACCACACTCTAGACACCATCACCACAAAGGGCAAAGCCAGCTCACACTAATTTTAAAAAAGAATGTTGTTTTTAGTATTTCCTAAAAAGTGTTGCCCAATAATCATAGGGGAAATTCACAACCCTGTTGGACCTCCTTCCTCTTATTTTGGTTTCAGTTTTTATTTCATTTTGAATTATGTGATAGGAGGGAGTCTCAGTCTCAGAGCCTCTAAAAAGCTTTTAAAATCTTTTTATTTTGAAAATTTTCAAACCTAAAGTTTTGAGACAAATACATTTCATGTCATATATATTTATGCTAGATTCCTTAAGTGGTAACATTTTATCCCATTTTCTCTCTCTGTGGGTAGCTACATGTTATCAGTGATTACACTATGAATCGTTAATACTACTATCTAACAGTGTGCAGAGACGATTTTTTTTTTTTTTATCCTCACCCGAGGACATACCCGAGGACATTCTTCCATTTCTTGTTCAGGTAGAGTGGGAGAGAGAGAGAGGAACAGAGAGAGAGAGAGAGAGAGAGAGAGAGAGAGAGAGAAACATCGATGTGAGAGAGAGAAACATCCATGTGAAAGGAACACATCGAGTGGCTGCCACCCTTACAACCGACCAGGGACCAGGGCCGGGGACAAACTGCAACCGAGGTACGCCCCCTTAGCGGGAACCAAACCTGGGTCTCTCAGGACCGCAGGCCGATGCTCTAACCGCTGAACCAAACTGGCCAGGGCCGTGCAGAGATGATTTTTGCCAATGTTGCAGTAATGCCAGAGCCACAGAGTAGTCTTTGGTTACCTTGTTTCTTTCATCTCCTTTCACCAAGGGAGGGCAGTCCCTTGGCCTTTCTTTGTCTTTCACCACACTGACACTACAGAATAGAGCTGCCTAGTTGTTGGCAGTTATTCCCTCCATTGGGATTTGATCCATGCCCCTCCCCGGGACTCAGGGAGGTATTTTCTTGAGGAATGCTACAGGAGCAATGTTGCGTCCTGCCCACTGCAGCGCGTCTGGAGGCCTGTGACGATGCCAGTCTATCATGGTGAAGCTACGCTGTCCCTGGTTCAGATGGAGTCGGCCAGGTTTCTTACAGATTTCTTTTCCCTTCCTCACTATAAGGAACCTGCGGGAAGATACTGTGAGACTACGTTCACACTGTTTCCCGGCAAACCTTAACCCAATGGCTTCAGCTCGCATTAATGACCCTGACCTAATTCAGTCTTTACTATGGTGGTGGCAAAATGACGTTTCTAATTCCATCCTTCCTTCCACATTTATTAGTTGGAGGCAGCTATTGCAAAGAGAGAGGCCCCTTGTCTTCCCCCTCTCCCTTCCCTCCCTTCCTGTTCCGGGTTCTTTTTCCATTGCTCTGTCGTGATTGGATCTGACGGACTGGGGCTACGTTGACAGACAGGAGCTCCTCGAGTGGGCTTCGGCTCCCACCAGACTCGGAGCGCGCGCCTCTTCCAGACCTTGAGTACTGCAGGGTCCTGCCTGCCACACCGCGCCTGGCGCCTGGCGCCTGGACTACAACTCCCAGAAAGCCCAGCCTGGTTGCCTCCCCGCGGCCGCCGTCCGTGATCACGTGGCCTCCACCAAAGTCTTGCGGCCGCTGTCCAGGGTCACGTGGCATCAGCGCGGGTCACGAGAACAAACACAAGGCAGCGGCGGGCCATGGCCAACGTCTCCAAGAAGGTGTCGTGGTCCGGCCGCGACCAGGATGACGATGAGACGGCGCCGCTGCTGCGGAGGACGGCACGGCCCGGGGCGCCGGCCGGCGAGGGCACGCCGCTGCTGAATGGGGCCGGGCCGGCGGCCGCCCGCCGGGTAAGGAGCCCCGGGTAGACTGAGGCCTCGCGCCTGGCCTCCCGGCGGCAGAGACTTCCAGCACCTCCGGGCCCCGCGCAGGGCGGGCGGCGGGGCAGAAAGACGCGGCCTCCTGCTAGTCTGGGCCATCCCTGAGTCTGCGCCTCAGTCTTCCCTGTCGCGGGAGCCGGTCTAGCGATGGCGGCGCGCACACGGGAGAGCGTGACCCTGGGCCGCCGGTCTAGGGCTCTGACAGGCCAAAGGTCCTTCGACGGCGGCCCTCTGCTGGGCCGGTGCTGGCGCGGACTGCGCAGTGCGCGGTCCCAGCTGAGCCTCGGGGAGACTCGTTGCATCAGTACTCGGGTGGCTCATCCTCATCGTAAAGACAAGAAAGTTAAGCCGTGGACGGGTTCGGGAACGCGCACAGGGTCTCCCTTGGCAAATGGCAGAGCTGTTATCGGAACCTGGGCCCTGAGTTCTGGAGTCTTGAGAGGAAGTTCTGGGCCAGGTTCTCAGAAGGGATCGAGGAGCAGGTGGAGTTCGCCACTCAACTAGGGTGTTTCATGGGCGAAAGAGTAGCACGTTTGCTGTCGTGTCCTTGGTGGCATGAAACTAATTTATTTCCTGACAGTTTACTCCAAAGTGGCTTTAATGGGAGGCAAATGGAATTCTGCTTGGGTGATCTTTTTTTCTTTTCAGAATTGTGATAAATGCATGAGCAACTATTTTAACAATTCCCAGGGAACTTTAATAGTTTAGGTTGCAGCCCTAGCCGGTTTGGCTCAACGGTTAGAGCGTTGCCCTGCGGTCCAGAGAGACCCGGGTTCGGTTCCTGCTAAGGGCATGTACCTTAGTTGCAGTTTGTGCCCGGCCCTGGTTGGGTCATGCGGGTGGCAACCACTCGATGTGTCCCTTTCACATCGATGTTTCTCTCTCTCCCTTCGATGTTTCTCTCTCTCTCCCTTCCGCTCTATGGGGGGGGGGGAGGATGTCCTTGGGTGAGGATTAAAAAGACACAAATAGTTTAGGTTGCAGAGTTTTTTCTTGCAGTAAGATTAACTGAGGGACTCTGTCACCCTTCTGTACAGGGATCAGTACAGTCTTCAGGGCGATCTTAGCACTGACAAGTTTCCTTGAGTCACTGCAATCAGACCCACTAAGCAACAATTCAGGGTGGTTGAAATGTGTTCGGCATACCAGTGATGCAGTTTGTATCTTTAAATGTATTCCCATGTGTTGTGTTAATTTTGAGTTAATGAACTATTTTTGTTGATTGGTCTTATTTTGTTTTGTGATTATTCTTTTGATTGGTCATGGGCTAGGGTCTCCCAAGTTCTTGATTGGTCGGGGGCTGGCGTCTCCTGGAACTTGTTTTTCTTGTTGAGCGACCGTTTGCAGTTTGGGGTGGGTTAGGGTGGTTCTGTCATTCTGTTCCTCCTGACTGGAGTGATCGGTTTTAGTTTTCTGGAATGAGAGGCTTCTGGTAGGAGGGGGTCCAGGACGGGTTGGAGCCGGCCAATCAACCCAAACCACAGTCCACCCAGAATCTGGGAGTTAGCCCAGGCGAGCTTCCGCTGCCCACTGCTTCCCAGGTGGTAAGGGTGGTCTGTGCGGGGATCATCCAGGCTACCAAGCTCCGGTCCCCAGGTTTCGGCACCATTCTGTAAGAACGAGGTGGAACGAGGCGGAACGAGGCGGAACGAGGCGGTGCAGGGTCTCCAGAAGTGCAGGTTTATTGAGGGAAAGACCTGCCGGACTACCTCTAAGGAGAGAGTAGCCTTGTGATTATTCTTTACTTTCTCTCCTCCTGTTTTAGATGTGTCCTTTAAATAGATGTTAAGAATTAGGAAGGACATCCAGCTCCTTCTCTAGAACTTATCATTTCATTTTCCCAGTCCCTTGGAAATTCATTAGACACTGAAGGTCAGAATCTGTTCTCTGTTGGTAGGGTGCTGCTCATTTGAGAGAAACCTGTTCAGATGCTTTCTGTGTCCGGCCTAAAGTAGCAAATTTGCAGTGGTAAGGATGTGGGTGCTTTGTTATTTTTTTGGAACATTTCTGTTCCTTTTTTTATTTTATCTTTTTCTTTATTGATTTTAGAGAGAGAGGAAGGGAGAGGGAGAAAGAAAAACATCAATGAGAGAACATCGATTGGCCACCTCCTGCATGCTCCCCACTGGGGATCACACCTACAACCTGGGCATGTGCCCTGACCGGGAATTGAACCAGTGACCTCTTGGTGCATGGGTTGACACTCAACCACTGAGCCACACTGGCTGGGTTCCTTTTTTATCTTTTAAAAGAACGTTATCGTCCTGGGCGGTTGGGCTCAGTGGTTAGAGCATTGGCCCACAGACTAATGAGTCACAGGTTCGATTCCGGTCAAGATCCTTAGCCTCATTTGTCCCTGGCCCTGGTCAGGGTTGCGTGGGAAGCAACCAGTCGATGTATCTCTCTCACATCAATGTCTCTCTCTCTCTCTCTCTCTCTCTCACACACACACACACACACACACACACACACACTCTTCCTCCTTCTCAATCTATCTGAAGATAAATAGAAAAATATCTTGGGGTGAGGATAAAAAAAATTAAAAGAAAAGAAAGTTATCTGTCCCTGGCTGGTGTGGCTCAGTTAATTGGAGCATCATCCCGTGCACTGGTCAGGGAACATACCCAGGTTGTGGGTTCAGTCCCTAGTCAGGGTGAGTGTGGGAGGCAACTGATTGATGTTTCTCTCTCACATTGGTGTTTCTCACTCTCCTTTTCCCTTGCTTTCTCTCTAAAATCAGTAGAAACATATCCTTAGGTGAGAATTAAAAAATATATAATTAAAGAAAGTTATCTGATGTCTACAAAATAGAAGTATAAAACTGGCTTTAAGGGTTGACAAATAGAGATTGGAAACCTTGAGGTTGAATTTGAGTTTATCTCAGCACTTAATGAATGTGTTGAGATTTCCCACTTCTCTTTGCAACTAAATACATAAATTGGCTTTTTTCTGAAGAAGCATGTTGCTCTCCCTTAAAATTCTCTGAAATCTTTTTTTGACAACTGACCAGCTGCTCTTAAACAATTTTTAAGATTTATTGTGCACCTACTTTGTGCCAGCTGCATGCAGTTTGCCTGGGGCACAGAGGTGCATGAAGCAGCTTCTGACTAGCTCCAGACTCATGGAGAAACAGGCCAGTGCTCTGTAAGGACTGTGTAAGGGGCCCCAAGGACAGGAGAGGTCACAATTGGGTCCAATCTTGAAGAGTACAAGAGCCTCAGGCAGACAGGCAGATGGGAAAGAATAAAGAAATGTGTGTTTGGGACTCTCGGAATTGGAAAGTAAATCGGAGTGGAGAGTGGAGGCTGGAGAGAGAAGCCAGGTCAGACCTGCAGGGGACAGCTGCTTTATCTCCAGGAGAGCCCTGCAGGAAGCTGGAGATTCTAGTCTTAAGAGATCCTTAGCCCGCCTTGTGTGGACTGATGCAAAGGGGAGACTAGAAGCATTTATGTGAGGAGCACCACTCTGGACCAGGTGTCCCAGGTACCTCATCTGCAAAGAAGTTAATAGATGTGCAGCACTGAGCACAGTGCTTGTCACAAGACAGTAAACATTAGTCAGTCTCCACTGCACTAAAAACAACTGCACAGCCCTGGCTGGTTTGGCTCAGCGGTTAGAGCGTAGGCCCATGGACCAGAGAATCTCAGGTTCGGTTCCCGCCAAGGTTATGTACCTTGGTTGCAGTTTGTCCCTGCCCCTGTTGGGGTCGTGTGGGTGGCAACCACTCGATGTGCCTCTCTCATATTGATGTTGTTCTCTCTCTCTTTGCCCCTCTCTCCCTCCCATTCTATCTGAAGATAAATGCAAAAATGTCCTTCGGTGAGGATTTAAAAAACAACAACTGCACAGCCCTGGCCAGGTGACTCGGTTGGTTGGAGCGTTATCCTGTACACCAAAAAGTTTGCAGGTTTGATTCTTGGTCAGGGCAAGTTTTGAGTTCAATCCCTGGTCAGGGTGTGTACAGGAAGCAACCAGTGGCTGTTTCTCTCTCTCTCTTTCTCATCCCCTTCCTCTCTCTAAAATTTTCGAGTGAGGATTAAAAAAAAAACAGCTGCACAAAAGTGATTGTCTTGGGTTGCCATTCATGGCGCAACTCCACTGGCAGCTGACCACCCCCTTGATGCTGGCTTTCAGGCCAGGAGGGTCTGCTCTGGACTAGCGGGCCGAGATTACCGTTAGGCTCATGCACCCTACCTAGTCCTGCAGCAGAAGGCAGTTTGTAAGCTGCTGTCACTCCAGGGCCATTTTAACTAAAATGAAGACCCAGGCTAACAACTGCCCTATGGGGATGTTCTGGTGAACGGGACATGAGAGCTTGTTTTCACCACCTCCTGGCCCTTAGGGGTTTATTGCAGGATGCCCAGAGTTGGACCATGGTGTCATTGCTACCTTAGCACAAGCACAGCCTGCCATGCACTTGAAGTAACTGCTCTGGGCAGAGTGAGGCCAAGTGGCTGCCCTGCCAGGCTGCTAAGCGCCCAGTGAAGAGCAGGCACAACCCTGGGCAGGGTGGACTGGGGATCATCCTGAACTCAGCCTGCATCCATCTGGGACCGGGCTGTTCAGTGCTACCTGTAGGTTGCGGTGCCCTCATGTGGGATGTTGGTTATCCAGTGAGTTACTGCCCCTCTGCTGCTGGGACTCAGAGAGGGTGAGGTTAGCCAGCAAGTCATGGTCATATGCGTGGGCATTAGGAAGTGGACTGTTTTAAGAACTTGTAGAAGGAAATCTGAGCCAGAAACAGATGCTCTGGGGTGGAGGCTGGGTATTTACAGTGTTTGTAAATGCAAGACACTTCTGGGGACCTTTGTTTTGGGAAGCTCTGCCTGAGAAGCCCCAGTGGGTGTTTCGAATCATTCTGGGGATCTTATGTCTCTGGGAAATGGGGTTATCCCATTAGATTGTGCTCTGCCGACTGAGAGCCACAAACTGCATCGAAGCATGCCAGGAAGGTAGGGGTCTTGCAGGGAAGCTGTAGACCTCTCATTTGTGGTCCAGCCCCTTTGAGTTCTGCTTGTCATAAGTGAGCTCCTGTCTTTCTCTAGGTGGTTCCTACCACCAAAGGATCCCCTCCAGGAAGTCCTTTGCCTCAGTGCCCTTGGCCTGTCCTCTTTCTTCTTTATCCACTGACCTCCAGGCCGGCCACCCTGCTCCCTCCCCAAGGGCCCTCAGGAAGACCACAATCTGGAGAGGTATACCGCCTGACAGTGCAGAGATCTAAGGGACAAGAGTGGCCCCAGGCCTAGCCAGAGGATCTTGGGAGGCACCCCATGTCCCCTCCACAGAGGCCACAGTATTCAGAGGTGGTAGCAGTGGGGCCGTTCCCACTCCATCTGCCCCTCCTCTGCACGGCTTGCTCCTTTTCTTCCTTTAAGTTTCAGCCTAAGTGTCTCCTCCTCTCTCACCCATTGAGCTCAAGTCTCATCATTTACACTTGTTTGTTTATGGGAAACGTGTTTTGACTGTGAGCCCCTGGCTGTAGCAGCCTTGTGTCCTCAGTGCTGAGCATGGAGCCTGGAGAATCTTAGAATGCAGAGCAGCAGAATGGGACAGCAAACAACCTTTAAGTTATTTTAAATTTTGTTTTAATTGTAGTAAAAACATAACAATTCATCATCTTAACCATTTGTAAGTGCACAGTTCAGTGGTGTTAAGTACATTCACAGTGTTGCACAACCATCACCATCATCCATCTGCAGAACTCTTATCTTGCAAAACTGAAACTAGACCCATTAAACACTAACTTTCTCTTCCCCCTGCCCCTGGCAACCACCATTCTTCTTTATGTCTTTGAATTTGACTATTCCAGGGAATAAGTGGAATCATACAGTATTTTTTTATGGCTGGCTACTTTCTCCTATAATGTCATCAAGGTTCATCCATGTTGTAGCATATTGCAGGATTTTCTTCCTTTTTAAGGCTGAATAATATTCTATTTTATGTATATACCACATCTGGTTTATCCATTCATCATCAATGGACATTTGAGTTGCTTCTACATTTTGGTTATTATGAATAATGCTGCTATGAGTATGAGTGTACAGATAATCTCTTTGAGATCCTGCTTTCCATTCTTTTGGATATGTATACAGAGGTGGAATTGCTGGATCATATGATAGTTTTATTTTTAACTTTTTGAGGAACTTCCATACTGTTTTCCATAGAGCCTGCACCATTTTGCATTCGCACCCACAGTGCACCAGGTTCCAATGTCTCCACATCCTCACCAACACTTGTTATTCTGTGTTTGTTTTCTTTTTTTCATTTATTAATTTATTTATTCTGGCCACCCTCACAGGTTTGAGGTGGAATCATTGTAGTTTTGATTTACCTTTCCCTAGTGATTAGTGATGTTGAGCACATTTTTGTGTGCTTATTGGCCATTTGTATGTTTTCTTTGGAGAAATGTTTATTCAAATCCTTTTTCCATTTTTCTAATCAGGTTAGGTTTTTGTTGTTGTTATTGAGTTGTACAAGTTCTTTGTATATTCTGAATGTTAACCCTTATCAAATTTATGATTTATAAATACTCCATTTTATAGGTTGCCTTTTTACTTTGTCAGTTGTTTCCTTTGGTGCACAGACGTTTTTCAGGTTGATGTCCCATTCTTACATAAAATTTAAAATTTTGCCCTGGCCGGTTTGGCTCAGTGGTTAGAGCATCAGCCTGCGGTCCAGAAGTACCCAGGTTCGGTTCCTGCTAATGTACCTCGATTGCAGTTTGTCCCTGGCCCTGGTTGGTTGTGTGGGTGGCAGCCACTCGATGTGTCCCTTTCACACCGATGTTTCTCTCTCTCTTCCTCTCTCTCCCTCCCACTCTATCTGAACAAAAAATGGAAAAATGTTGTTGGGTGAGGATAAAAAAAAATTTTTTTTTAAATAATTATGGATTTACTGGAAGTTGAAAGACAGTGCAGAGAGGGCCTGTATACCTTCCCCCAGTTTCTTCCAGTGGTTCCATCTTGCGTAGCAGTCATGCAGTGCAGAAACCAGGGTTGACATTGGCACAGTGCGGGTGTGTGGTTCTCTGCTATCATGTCACATGTGTAGATCCGGTGAGCGCCACTGCAGTCAAGATACGGAGCACACCCGTTACCATGAAGAGCCCCTTGTCCTACTCTTCCGGTCACCTCCCTCCCCCACTGATCTGTTCTCATTGTGCCAGGCCTGACATTTCGAGAGTGTCAGGTCAGTGAAACTGCACAGTACATAAATCTTTGGGGTCAGCATCTTGCCCTGGAAGGTTTCAACCAGGCTATTATGCATATCAGTAGTTTGAAGAACAAGTATTTAATTTAACTTGTGTTTCAGGAAAGAGAAAGGAACTTAGTAAATTACTGAACTTCAAGTAAATGCCTTTTTCGTCACAAAAGATAGTTCCTAAAAGATGCCCATAAAGTTCAGAAAAGAGATGATGAAAACATGAAGGTGTGGAGAAGGGAGAGAGCCCAGCCCAAGACAGCTGCAGGGCTTAGCTCCTCCCACCTATCAGCCTTCACCTCCCGGGTCCACATGCTTTTCTCAGGATTCTGACCCCTGTGCTCATCTGGCATCCTCAAGGCAGGCTGGGTACTGGGGACCTTTTGTCACCTGAATGAGCGAGTCCTGCCCCCTCCCTCACTAGGCCATGTGCATGGTCACAGCCTGGCCCCAGAAACTGTTTAGATGTCAAAGGAAATGCTTTGTGGGGCTCAACTCTGGGCTGCCTTGGTGTGGTGGGAATGACTACCTGATGTAATTGAGCTGCTTTTATGATAAGATAAAAGTGGCCAGACTGCTTTTTTCTGTGGGCTTCATCTGCCAGTGGATGACTGTATAGGTTTTCTGGTTTTCCTTTCACAGTCTGACTCAGTGCTGCCTGGGCATTGCTCAGCTGGGTTTGTTCATCTTTGTGCCCCTTCTGCTTGGCTGGTCTGCATGTGTGGACATGTTCCCAAGGAAGTGTATTCAATGTTGCTGTGGTTGGGCTTGCAGCTGCTGTATGCTTCCAGGTTACATGTGTCCTTTTTGGGAGTGGGGACTGCAGCCAATGCTGGGCCATCTCTTGGTTAGAGTTCACTGTTAACTGGGATCCCTTCCTGGGCCAGCACAGTCTGTCTCATCAGATTCAAAAGTTTGGGGGCATTGTCAATTTAGAAGAGAAAACAGCTATGTTTCTCTCATTAATCACCTGTTTGTTCTACTGGTGTTTACTGTACGCACATAGAGAAGTGTAGTTGTGCAAGGGGTGCATGATGTTCAAGTGAACATGCATCTCATGTGTTACCTCCCAAAATATCTGTCCATTCCTGATCCCTGGAACCTGTGCATGGGACCTCACATGGAAATAGGTAGTCTTCACAAACGTGATCAAATTAAGATGAGGTCAGACTGGCATAGTCTGACACCAGTGACAGTTGTCCTCATAAGGAGATGGAAATTTAGGCAAACACATACAAGAGGAGGCCATGTGACTACGGAAGCAGAGATTAGAGTGATGCAGCCAGATGCCAAGGAATGCTAAGGATTGCCAGCAGCCATCAGAATCTAGAGGAGGAAGAAAGGAGACTCCTCATGACCCTTGAGAGGGAGTGCTGCCTGCTGACATCTTGGTTTTGGACTTCTTGTCTCCAGAGCTGGAAAGAATACATTTTTCTTGATTTAAGCCCCCCAGTCTATTATAATTGTTTATAGCAGTGCGAGGATTCAGACAACTTCTAATCAACCAATGTCCTCTGAGCCCCTGCATGCCCTCACTTTTCCTATCCCCCTATGACTAGCTCCTTTAAAACAGGTTGTTGTCACCTGATTGTAAACTTTCTATAGTGGAGCCACAGTGCGCTCTTTGGCTGGACACCCCTGAGGTCCATTGTTGAGTGTGGAGCAGAATTTGTTACTGTCATGGCTGCTTGTTTTTCGTCTTTGTATAGGGCTGTCAGATGAAATGCAGGGCATCCAGCTGCATTTGCACTGCAGAGAAACAAAGAATCATATTTGAGGTCAAGTATGTCCCCTGCAATATTTGGAACACACACTAACACATGATTTTTTGTTTCTTTGAAATGAAAATGTAACTGATGCCTGTGTTTTGTTTTCTAGTCCAGGCCTCTGCCATGCCCCGCCAGTGGGCATAAGAGAAGTCACACTCCTGGTTTTCTATCCTCTGTGGTTGATCAGCCCCCTGGGTCTGGAGTGTGGCCCCACTTCAGAGTGGGAGGGTTCTGGGGTCTGAGGGTACTCCTGCCTCAGGAGGCGGTACCTCAGACCATGTGTCTGGAGAGCTAGCCTGGAGGCCTGTGGCAGAACCACTTTGACTCATGATTGGGGACATACTCTCTAATGGGAGGGGGGCTCCAGGAGAGGGGGATCAGGAGGACACCAGCATGGTTTCCTGCAGCCCTGGGTTCTGATGACTAGTAGGTTTCTAATCTCTGAAGCTTCTAGAACAAGAGAAAGCAGGGGTTCTGGGATAGGGAAGGCCTGGGCTTCCCATTCCAAGGCTGGACTTCTTAAGGACAGGCTGTGGGTGGTGAGGACAGGCCTGGGTCTAGCACTAGCCCAGCACTAGCACTAGCCCAGCAGGTGTGGGCCTGTGTTCCCTAGGCAGGACCAGATGAGGCCAGGCTATCCTAGTGGGGTGGTGATGCTCAGTGCAGCTTGGCCCTGTGGTTAAGTGCCCTGTCATTTTTCTTCTATTTCCAGTCGCCCCATTCGGCATCTTTCCAAATTGGACAAATGAACAACACGGAGTCGGACGATGAGCTTCTGGACCCAGTGAGTAGAAGTCATTCCCATTTATCCCCAGGAAGGACGATGCCTGCTCTGTGGAATTGTAGCCTCGCTGAGGGCAGACAGTAAACGCCAAACCAGAGGATGGCAGATGTAGGGAGGGCTGTGCGGGGCTCTGGGAGAGACATGGGCCATTCTGTGCAGAGCTCAGGGACACATGTGGGCAGTTTTGAGCATGGCTCGGGACAGTTGTGGGCAGTTCTATGCAGAGCTCAGAGACAGACATGGACAAGGCTTTACAGAGCTTGGAGATAGACATGGGCTATGCAGAGCTCAGAGACATTGAGGAACAGACAGTGAGGCCCCAAGCCTAGGTGACCAGGGAAGGCCATTCTGAGGGGCCATGTTCCCTGAGGCCAAGCCAGATGAACAGAGATGGGGAAGTGCGTGACAGGTGTTGAATGCTGATTGAATATGCTGTGTGTAGGCGCAGAAAGTAGGCCGGGGGGTGGGTGCTGTAGGTGAGAGAGGGACCCTAGATAGGCTGGCGGAGGGCCTTGGGGGCAGGGTGAGCATCTCAGGGTGGGTGTCTCTGGATAGCAGTGTTATGCAGAGCTGGACTGTCCAGAAGCTTCCAGGGGAACATATCCTGAAAAGTTCTCCCTAGACTTGCATTTGGCTTCCTCCTTGAGTGTCTCATGGTTCTGAGTTTCATTTCCCTGACGGCCAGTGATATTGAGCATCTTTCATGTGCCAATCAGTGGTCATTTGTATGTCTTCTTTGGATAAATGTCTATTTAGATCCTATGCCCATGGTTTGTCTGTTTTCTTTTGTTGTGCTTTTGTTGTCATATCTAAGAAATCATTGCCTAGTCTAAAGTCATAAAGATTTACTCCTGTGTTTTCTTCTAAGAGTTCTATAGTTTTAGGTCTTGATCCGCTTTTCATTGATTTGTGTGTGTGGTGAAAGATAAGGGTTCAAGTTCATAGTCTTGCATTTGGATGTCCAGCTTTCCCATCACCATTTCATGAAGTGACTGTGCTTTCTCTATTGAATTGTCTTGGCACTTTTGTTGAAAATCAAGTTTATTTCCAATTCTCGATCGTCTGTCATTGATCTCTGTCTGTCCGTAAGCCAGCATCATTGTCTTGATACCTATAGCTTTGAAGTCAGGAAGTTTGAGTCCTCCAACTTTGCTCTTTTTCCAGGATGTTCTGGCTCTTTGAGATCCCTTGCGTTTCCATATTTATTTTAGGATCAGCTTGTCAATTTCTTCAATGATGCCAGCTGGAATTTAGACAGGGATTGTGTTGAATCGTAGTATTAAGTCTTCTGATGAACACAGGATATCTTTCCATTTATTTAAGTCTTTAGTTCCTTCCTTTCAACAATGTTTTGCAGTTTTCAGCATACAAATCTTACACTTTTGTTAAATGTATTTTAGGAATAAGTTTTATTTTATATATCTTATATTTCATGCTGTTGTAAATACAATTGTTTCTCTTTTTTCCATTTTGCTTTTTGTTAATCCTCACCCAAAGATATATTTTTCATTAATTTTTAGGGGGGGGAGGGTTGGAAACACGCACATTCATGTGAAAGAGAGACATCAACTGATTGCCTGCAACCCAAGTATGTATTTTTTTTTTTTATCCTTACCCGAAGACATTTTTCCATTTTTTGTTCAGACAGAGTAGGAGGGAGAGAGAGAGAGAGAAACATCGACGTGAAAGGTACACATCAAGTGGCTGCCACCTGCGCAACCCAACCAGGGCCAGGGACAAACCGCAACCGAGGTACGTGCCCTTAGTGGGAGCCGAACTTGGCTCTCTCTGGACCATAGGCCGATGCTCTAACCACTGAGCAACCGGCCAGGGCCCAGGTATGTATTTGATGGAGAATCAAACCCACGACCCCCTCTTCATGTCCATAATTTGCTAAAAGGGCTCACAGAACTCAGGGAAATACTTTACTTATGTTTACTGATTTATTCTAAAGGATACGACACTGGAACAGCAGTCAATAGATGCACAGGGGAGGTGTGGGGAGGGTGTGGAGCTTCCATGCCCTCTCTGGGAGTGCCACCCCCACAGCACCTCATATGTTTTGTGTTTTTACTGTTGTTGTTGTTTTCTTGTTACAGTTTTTATTAAATTATTTTTGTTACAGATGTTTCTCCTTTTCCCCCTCTAGACACCCTCCTACCAGTCCCCGTCCCCACCTGCCAGCATTGTTGTCTATGTCCATTGGTTATGCATATATGCATGTAAGTTCTTTGGTTGATCTAACCCCCCCATCCCCCTCCTCTGAGGTTTGTCAGTCTGAACCTTACTCCTTTCTATGTTTCTGGGTCTATTTTGTTCATCAGCTTATTTTGTTCATTATATTCCACAAATAAGTGAGATCATGTGTTATTTGTCTTTCTCTCATTAGCTTATTTTGCTCAGCGTAATGCTCTCCAGGTCCCTCTATGTCATCTCAAAGGAGAAGAGATCTCTCTTTCTTACAGCTGTATAGTATTCCATTGTGTATATGTACCACAGCTTTTTTATCCACTCATTTATTGATGGACACTTGGGCTGTTTCCAGATCTTAGCGATTGTAAATAGTGCTGCTAGGAACATAGGGTTAAGTATATTCTTTCTGATTGGTGTTTCAGGCTTCTTAGGATATATTCCTAGAAGTGGGATAACTGGCAGATCAATTTTTAATTTTTTGAGGAAACACCATATGTTTTCTATAGTGGCTGCACCAGTCTGCATTCCCACCAGCAATGTCCTAGGGTACCCTTTTCTCCACACACTCGCCAGCACTTGTTGTTTGATGATTTGTTGATGGTGGCCATTCTGGCAGGTGTGAGATGATACCTCAAGTCGTTTTAATTTGCATCTCTCTGATGATTAGTGACATTGAGCATTTTTTTCATATGTCTATTGACCATTTGTATGTCCTGTTTGGAGAGGTGTCTATTTAGTTCCTCTGTACATTTTTAAATTAGGTTCTTTGTCTTCCTTTTGTTGAGTTGTATGAGTACTCTATATATTTTTGAAATTAACCCCTTGTCTAATATTTCATTGGCAATTATGCTATCCCATATAGTGGGTTGCCTTTCCATTTTGATGGTTGTTTCTTTTGCTGTGCAGAAGCTTTTGAGTTTGATGTAGTTCCATGTATTAATATTTTCCTTTGTATGCCTTGCCTTAGGCGTTGTATCAGTGAAAATTCTGCTGCGTGCAATGTCTGCAATTTTGTTGCCAGCAGTTTCTTCTAGGATTTTTATGGATTCACAAGTCACCTATAAGTCTTTTATCCATTTTGAGTTTATTCTAGTGTAGAATAAGTTGGTGGTCTAGTTTCATTTTTTTTCATGTAGTTGTCCAATTTTCCCAACACCATTTATTGAAGAGGCTGTCTGTACTCCATTGTATACTCTTGGCACTTTTGTCAAATATCAGTTGAGCTTAATGTCTTGGGTCAATTTCTGGGTTCTCTGTTCTGTTCCATTGATCTATGTGCCTGTTCTTGTGCCAGTACCAGGCTGTTGTTTTTTTTTAAATCCTTACCTCAGGACATTTTTGCATTTATCTTCAGATACATAGGGAGGAAGAGAGAGAGAGAAACATCAGTGTGAGACAGAAACATCAAGTGGTTGCCACCCAAACAACCCCAACCAGGCTTGGGGCAAACTGCAACCGAGGTATGTGCCCTTAGCGGGAACTGAACCCAGGACTCTCTGGTCCACGGGCCGACACTCTAACCTCTGAGCCAAACAGGCCAGGGCCCAGGCTGTTTTGATTACAGTGGCTTTGTAGTATAACCTGATATCCAGTATTGTGATCCCTCCTACTTTGTCCTTCTTTTTCAAGATTGCTGTGGCTATTTGGAGTCTTTTTTGATTTCATATAAACTTTTGAAGTATTTGTTATAGTTCTATGAAATATGTCATTCTTTTTTTGTGTGGTTTTTTTTAATCCTCATCTGAGGACATTTTTGCATTTTTTGTTCAGACAGAGTGGGAGGGAGAGGGGCGGGGGGAGAGAGAGAGAGAAAGAGAGAGAGAGAAACATCAACGTGAAAGGGACACATTGAGTGACTGCCTCCCGCACGACCCAACCAGGGCCGGGGACAAACTGCAACCAAGGTACGTGCCCTTAGTGGGAACCGAACCCGGGTCTCTCTGGACCGCAAGTCGACGCTCTAACCGCTGAGCCAAATCAGCCAGGTCTGTCATTGGTATTTTAATGAGGATTACATTGAATCTATAGATTGCTTTGGGTAGTATGGATATTTTAATGATGTTAATTCTTCCAGTCCATGAACAGGGTATACACTTCTACTTTTTTATACCTTCCTCTATTTCTTTTTAATTTTTAAATTTTTATTATTATTATTTTTTTATCCTCACCCAAGGACATTTTTGCATTTATCTTCAGATAGAGCAGTAGGGAGAGAGTGGGGAAGAGAGAGAGAGAAAAAAAAAAACATCGATATGAAAGAGATACATCGACTGGCTGCCACCCACATGACCCCAACCAGGGCCGGGGACAAACTGAAACCAAGGCACGCGCCCTTAGTGAGAACCGAACCCAAGACTCTCTGGTCTGCGGACTAGCGCTCTAACTGCTGAGCCAAACCGGCCAGGGCATATCTTCCTCTATTTCTTTTTCAATGTCCTATAATTTTCTGCAAATAGGTACTTTACTTGTTTGGTTAGGTTTATTTCTAAGTATCTTAATTTTTTTGCCGCAATGGTTAATGGGACTGTGTTTTAGTTTCTCTTTCTGTGAGTTCATTATTGGTGTATAAGAATGCTGTCGATTTTTTTGATGTTAATTTTGTATCCTACTACTTTGCCAAATTTGTTTATTAAACTCGTAGATTTTTATGGAGTCTCTAGGGTTATCTATGTACAATATCATGTCATCTGCAAATAATGACAGTTTCATTTCCTCCTTTCCAATTTGGATCCCCCCCCCTTTTTTTTTCTTTTCTTTTTTTAAAGGAGATAGTTTATCTTTTTATTTATTTTTATGTTTTATTTACTTATTTATTTTTGTCCTCACCCGAGGACATTTTTGCATTTATATTCAGATAGACCAGGAGGGAGAGAAGGGGGAAGAGAGAGAGAGAAATACATTGACTGGCTACCACCCACACAACCCCAACTGGGGCTGGGGATAAACCGCAACCAAGGTACGTGCCCTTAGCAGGAACCAAACCTGGGACTCTCTGGTCCGCAGGCTGATGCTCTAACTGCTGAGCAATACCAGCCAGGGCCGTTTTATTTTTTCTTCATGTCTAATTGCTATGGCTAAGACTTCCAGTCCTGTGTTTAATAAGAGTGGCGAAAGTGGGCATCCTTGGCTTGTTCCTATTCTTAAGGGAAAAGCTTTTAGTTTTTGCCCATTGAGTATGATGTTGGCTGTAGGTTTTTCATATATAGCCTTTATTATATCGAGATATGATCCCTCTATTCCCACATTGCTGAGTGTTTTTATCAGAAATGGATGCTGGATTTTGTCGAATGCTTTTTCAGCATCTGTTGATATGATCATGTGGTTTTTTTCTTTCACTTTGTGGTGTATCACATTTATTCATTTGCGAATATTGTACCAGCCTTGCATCCCTAGGATGAATCCCACTTGGTCATGGTGAATAATTTTGTTAACTGTATTGCTGGATCCGATTTGCTAATATTTTGTTAAGGGTTTTGGCATCTATGTTCATCAGGGATATTGACCTGTAGTTTTCTTTCTTTGTAGTGTCTTTTTTTTTTTTTAATCCTCACCCGAGGACATTTTTCCATTTTTTGTTCAGACAGAGTGGGAGGGAGAAAGAGGAAGAGAGAGAGAGAGAGAAACTTTGATGTGAAAGGGATACATCGAGTGGCTGCCACTCCCCCGACCAACCAGGGCTGGGGACAAACCGCAACAGAGGTACGTGCCCTTAGCGGGAACCGAACCCCGGTCTCTCTGGACCGCAGGCCGACGCTCTAACCGCTGAACCAAACCGGCCAGCGCTCTTTGTAGTGTCTTTATCTGGTTTTGGAATTAGAATAATGCTGGCCTCATAAAACAAGTTTGTAAGTCTTCCTTCTTGAATTTTTTGGAATAGTTTGAGGAGAATGGGTGTTAGTTCTTCTTTGAACATTTGGTAAAACTCCTCTGTGAAGCTGTCTGGGCCCAGGCTTTTGTTTGCTGGGGGAGTCTTGATTACATCTTCAATTTAGTTGTTATTGGTCTGTTCAAGTTTTCTATCTCTTCCTGGTTCAGTTTCGGGAGACTGTGTGTTTCTAGAAATTTGTCCATTTTGCTTATCCTTTGTATTTCTGTGGTGTCAGTTGTTACTGCTCTTTCATTTCTGATTTTGTTTTTTTGGGTTCTCTCTCTTTCTTTCTTGGTGAGTCTAGCTAAGGGTCCATCAATCTTGTTTATCTTTTCAAAGAACCAGCTCTTTGTTTCATTAATCTTTTGAATTTTTTTTTAGCCTCTATGTCATTTATTTTTGCTCTGATCTTTACTATTTCTTTCCTTCTACGTGCCCTGGGTTTTTTTTTTTTCGTTTGCATTCTAGTTCTTTACGTTGTGAGGTTAGATAGTCTATTAGAAATATTTTTGTTTCTTGAGGTAGGCCTGTAGTGCTATGAACTTCCCTCTCAGGGCTGCTTTCGCTGCGTCCCATAGATTTTGTGTTGTTGTGTGTTCATTTTCATTGGTTTCCAGGAAGGTTTTAATTTCTTACTTGATCTCCTTGGTAACCCATTCATTGTTTAAGAATTTGCTGTTTAGCCTCCATGTGTTTAAATGTCTTTGCATGTTTTTGCTGTAATTGGTTTCTAGTTTCATTCCATTGTGATCTGAGAAGATACTTGATATGGTTTCAATCTTCTTGAACTTGTAGAGGCTTAGTTTGTGTCTTAACATGTGGTCTATCTTTGAGGATGTCCCATGTGCACTTGAGAAGAATGTGAATTCTGCCATTTTGGGGTGTAATTCTCTGTAGATATCTATTAAATCCATTAGATCTAGTGCATCATTTAGAGTCTCTGTTTTCTTGTTAATTTTTTGTCTAGAGGATCTATCCAGTGCTGTCAGCGGGGTGTTGAAGTTCCCTGCTCTGATTGTATTGCTGTTGATTTCTCCTTTGATGTCCTCCAGAAGTTTTAAAATATATTTTGGTGCTCCTATATTGGGTGCATATATGTTTACCAAGGTTATATTTATCCTGTTGAATAGATCCTTTCAAAAAATATATCCTTTTTTGTCTCTAGTTACAACCTTCATTTTGAAGTCTGTGTTATCAGATATGAGTATTGTTACCCCAGCTTTTTTTCCTTTTCATTAGAAGATTTTTTTCCCATCCCTTCACTTTCAACCTATGTAAGTCTTTTGTTATGAAGTGGGTCTCTTGCAAACAACATGTATATGAGTCATGCTTTCTTATCCAATCAGCTACCCTGTGTCTTGATCTGAGCATTCAGACCATTTACATTTAAGGTTATTATTGATAATGTACTTATTTATTGCCATTTTTGGTTATTGTGGTTCTATTTTTCTTCCTGTTTCTTCTAAGTACAGCAGTCCTTTTCACATTTCTTGTAGTGCTGGTGTAAGCACCTCATATGTTCACCAATCCAGGTCTCCAAACCCCTTCATTTAGGGTTTTTATGGAGGTTCCATTACACAGGCTAAGTCATTAGTCATTAGTCATTGGTGATTAGCTCAGTCTCCAGTCCCTCCCTCTATGGATGTTGGAATGTCAGGACTGAAAGTTCCTGCCCTCTAATCACACCTTGGTCTCTCTGGTAACCAACCCCCATTCCCCCCTCATCTTATTAGCTTACAAAAGATACTACCCAGAGATGCCCAGGATTTTAGGAGCCGGGTACTAGGAATTGGTACAAAGACCAATAATATATTCTCCATTGTACCACAGACATGTTTCAGTAATTGATTTTCAGATGTTAAAACACTTGCATTCCTGTGTGTTACAGAATCCAATCCTCTGACATCTTGTTGAGAACTTTGTGTCTCTGTTCACAAAGGGTGTGCACTGGTAGTGAGTTTCCTTTCAAATAGAATCCCTGTCTAGCTTTGGGGTCAGTAGAGTAGTGGCCTCATGAGATGAGTAGACTCGTTCTGTGTCCTCTCCTCATTTGTGCTTTGCTCTCCAGCGTGCTAGAGAACAAAGTCAGTGTGTGGCTCTGCTTCTTCCTTTGCAGGTGATGGATCCCCCTCACCCTTTTCCCAAGGAGATCCCACACAACGAGAAGCTCCTGTCCCTCAAGTATGAGGTGGGCCTCCTCCCTGGGTGCCCCTGCCCCATCCAGCCCCAGGCACTTCATCCCCTTTCCAGCCTCACCCCCACCGGCTGCCCAACATGAACCTGGAACATCAAGGTCGGTCATTATGTTATCTGTGCCACCCTGGTCTACAGAGCTTGGACTACGACAACAGTGAGAACCAGCTGTTCCTGGAGGAGGAGAGACGCATCAACCACATGGTGAGTCTGGGGCCAGGCAGCCCAGACACCACCCTGCTGAACCAAGGGCTGGTCTGGTGCTGCTCTCCCACCTGGGTGTGGTTGATGTGTCCCCTCCATATCCCTCTGTCCTTAGTCCTTGTGCCTCAGGTTCTGGTTTTTGTCCTGGAGTAAGAGACACCCAGTACCTGATACAGGAAAGTGTGTGTGTGTCACGTCTCGAATGCAACAAAGAAGGCTATTCTTAGAGATGTCAGCTGCAGTGGCCAGAATGTCAACAGCTGATTATGGATTGGTTGGCAAGGTCTACACACAGACACACACACACCCCAATGCCCCATCGTCTCTGAGACAGTGACCAGAGGCTGCCATCATGGACTTGGGGATGTGGAATGAAGCACACTGCGCATGGTGGCAGCCCGAGGAATTCCAGGGCCAGTCATGTCATCACCAGAGCAGACTTTGGCTAATGTCTTGCCACTGCACCTGCCTCTGACTGGTGCCTTCCCCCCAGGCCTTCCGGACAGTGGAGATCAAGCGCTGGGTCATTTGTGCCATGATAGGGATCCTCACAGGGCTCGTGGCCTGCTTCATTGACATCATGGTGGAAAACTTGGCTGGCCTAAAATACAAGGTCGTCAAGGACAGTATCCTTTTCTGAAGGTGCCCAGCACAGACGGTGGAGCTTAGAGCAGAGCATAGTGTCCCACAAATGGCTGTGCATCCCAGAGCAGGCCCAGCAGGAGACATCTCTGGGCCTGGGTGTTTGCCCTCCAGCTGGGAGAGGTGGGACTGGTGGGTAGCATCTCTTGCTGGGCTTTGGAAGGTCTCTGGGATGTGCAGTTAGCACATGACCTCCTGACACCCTCCCCTGAGTGTTTGGGGGTCATGCTTGTACCAGGGGTATGGCAGCCTGGGGATGTGGCATATCAGATGATGGAGCTAATAGTTGTCCTTGATGAGTCCAGACATTGACAAGTTCACGGAGAAAGGGGGTCTGTCCTTCTCCCTCCTGCTGTGGGCCACGTTGAACTCTGCATTCGTGCTGGTCGGCTCCATGATTGTTGCCTTCATAGAGGTACGGCCACAGGGAGCTCTGAATGGTGAGAACTCCTGCAGCTCACCTACTGCAGCTTCTGCCAGTGAGGTTCCCGCGGTCACACTGGTGCAGATGTTAAACGGTTCAGTAAGAACAGAAAGTGTATCTTGGCCTTTTCATCCCCCACCCTGGTGGTGCTGCCTCCCTCCTGGCCACACAGCCCAAGCCTGCCCCATGCCCACCCCTTACAACAAAGACCATGTGAGGAGCGCACAGCTCACATCTAGGGGGTCCCCAGGGTGTGCAGGGCTGACCCAACCCAGGGATCCAGGTGGAGGGGACCGCCCACATGTGAGGATCAAACCCTTCGTTATAGGACTTCTTCCAGAAGCTCTTCCTGTGGCCTGCCTCTTTCTTTACTATTTCCTTGTCATGAGGTGTTGCAAGGAAGAAGGGGAAGCATCTATCTAGGGTGCAGTGCATTGCCCCCCCAGAGGGGATCAAGGAACTCTGGTTCCTCTCAGCTAGTGTATGATATGTGCCTCCCATCTGTCCTAGAGCATCCCCACTCTGCCCCCTGGCCCCTTAGGGGCCACTGCACCTCCTCCCACTTCCACTGCCAACCCCTCCCACATCCCACAGCATTTGCATCTGGGGTGGGGAGAAGTGGGAAGCCCCTTCCACAAGCAGCTGTCCTGTTCAGTCCCATGTCATCCCCTCCCCCTATCCTGAGTACCACGAGGCTGAGTCTCCCTAGGCCTACCAGCCACGCCAGTTCATTCAGCTTGGCCGGCTCCATGTTCCTTTTTCTCTCCTTCTAGCCAGTTGCTGCTGGGAGTGGGATCCCCCAGATCAAGTGCTTCCTCAATGGTGTGAAGATCCCCCATGTGGTCCGGCTCAAGGTGAGGAAGTGAACCCTTGGCTGGGAGCATGGTGCTCATCATGGGGATTCTTTGCTGGTTTAGAAGCCTTTTGTTTGTGCACCTGCACCTCCAAAATCCACCCAGACCCATTTTGTGTGCTGCTGATGAGCATGTGTATGGATGTGCTGGCAGGTTTCTTGTAAACTTTCTTTAAAAAGTGCTAAAAACTTTCTCTGCACATTCTAAACAGAAAAATGCTTAAATGGTGTGTGTGCTGTGATCGAAGTTGTGTGGTTACATTTCAGGATGAGAGGGCCTGTGTTGGAGTGGAGACTTGCTGTGAGCTTTTTCTATTCCTCAGACGTCGTCTTAATATTCTTGATGACATCCTTGTTCTGTGGGGGCTTCCTCCTGTGGCCATTGCCAGTGTTTTGGTCTGCGTGCTTTAGCCTCGATTTGCCGATGCTTTTCTTCCGTCCTACTCTGGGGAGCAGATGTTCCTGGGGGCCAGGGGTTCCTGCAGCCCAGGAACCTGGCAGGTGGTGGACACACTGGGGGAGCAGAGCGACCTCAAGGGGAGGGTTGTACTGTCCCCTCTGAATGCCCTTTTTGTTGCTCGTGGGTGCTGGGTTGTTGAGTTGTTAGTATCGCTTTGTGTGCAGTACTGTGGCACAGGTTCTCAGACTGTGTGTGACCTTTAGTCAGAGACTTGACACATTTTCCTTTATGTTCCAGACCCTGGTGATCAAAGTATCTGGTGTGATCCTGTCTGTGGTGGGAGGACTGGCCGTGGGAAAGGTAATGGAGCTCGAGGAGTGATGCTTTGGCCTGATTCCCTCTACACTCCATGTTCTCCGAACCCACCTGATGGGGGCTGTCCTGTGCTTTCCAGGAGGGGCCAATGATTCACTCAGGCTCCGTGATTGCCGCTGGGGTTTCCCAGGGGAGGTCCACATCGCTGAAGCGAGATTTCAAGGTGAGTCCTCTCCTGATGCAGATGTCAACAATAAGGGGAACCATGAATGTCCCCAGAAAGCAGGGTCCCTCCTGCTCCGTGCAGGTCTGCTCTGCCAAGACCATCCTTGACATCGAATCTGAGGGTCTCCACAGTGTTCTGTCCTGGGTGGTGCTCCTGGGGCCTGCCCAGAGAGTCTGCTCAGAGCCTGGTTCTCAGTGATTTGTGTGGTGGAGGTGCATTTTCCTGCAGACGTGGTCTTCTCAAAGGGCTGTATGCCTTAGAAAGAAGTCAGGAATGACATGCTTACAGATTAAAGATGCTTAATCTTGCCCTGGCCGGTTTGGCTCAGCGGTTAGAGCGTCGGCCTGCGGTCCTGAGAGACCCGGGTTCGGTTCCCGCTAAGGGCACGTACCTCGGTTGCAGTTTGTCCCCGGCCCTGGTTGGGTTGTGTGGGTGGCGACCGCTCGACGTGTCCCTTTCACATCGATGTTTCTCTCTCTCTCTCTCTCCCTCCCACACTCTATCTGAACAAAAAATAGAAAAAATGTCCTCGGGTGAGGATAAAAAAAAAAAAAAAAAGTTTAATCTTCAAGATCCGCTTCAGAATAATTTTGTTATGTTTTCCCAAAACGCCACCAGCTTTTTTTGTTTTGTTCATCTTTACCTGAGAATCTTTTTTTTTTTAATTCTCACCTGAGGATATTTTTCTGTTTATCTTTAGATAGAGTGGGAGAGAGAGAGAAACATCAATGTGAGAGGAACACATCAACTGGTTGCCTTCTGCAGGGCCAGGGACAAACCACAACCGAGATACGTGCCCTTGACTGGAACCAAACCCACAATTCATTGGTCCACGGGACGATGCTCTAACCCCACTGAGCAAAACCGGCTAGGTCAACCTGAGAATATTCTTTTTTTTTTTTTTTTTTTTCATCCTCACCCGAGAGAGGAACAGAGAGAGAGAGAAACATTGATGTGAAAGGGACGCATCGAGTGGTCGCCACCCGCACAACCAACCAGGGCCGGGGACAAACTGCAACCGAGGTACGTGCCCTTAGCGGGAACCGAACCCAGGTCTCTCCAGAACGCAGGCCAATGCTCTAACCGCTGAGCCAAACCGGCCAGGGCTTCTTCTTTTTTTTTATCTTCACCCGAGGACACTTTTCCATTTTTTGTTCAGACAGAGTGGGAGGGACAGAAAGAGATAAACCGACGTGTAAGGGACACATCGAGTGGTTGCCACCTGCAGGATCCATCCAGGGCCGGGGACAAACTGCAACCGAGGTACATGCCCTTAGTGGGAACCGAATCCGGGTCTCTTCGGACCACAGGCTAACACTCTGACCGCTGTGCGCCAAACCGGCCAGGGCTCTTTTAGAGAGAGTGGAAGGGCCCAGCCAGTGTGGCTCAGTGGTTGAGCGTCGACCCATGCACCAAGAGGTCGCCAGTTTGATTCCTGGTCAGAGCACATGCCCAGGTTGTGGGCCCAGTTCCCACTGGGGTGCATGCAGGAGGCAGCCAATCGATGTTCTCTCTCATCAGTGTTTCTATCTCTGTCTCCCTCTCCTTTTTCTCTCTCTCTAAAATCAATAAAAGAAAAAAAAATTTAGAGTGGAAGGAAGGGGGTGAGGGGAGAGAGAGAGAGATCGATCAGTTGGTTGCCTCTTATATGCTCCGACTGGGGCCTGGGATCAAAGGTGCGACCCGAGTACCTGTCCTTGACCGGGAATCAAACCTGAGACCCTTCAGTGCTCGAACCAACGCTCTAACCACTGCGCAACACTAACCAGGGTGCCACCAGCTTTTTGATGGTATTGAACTGAATTTATATACAAATTTAGAGATAGTTAACAGTGTTATAAAACAGAGTCTTTTAAAATCAAGAACACACTTAACTTTTTCATTTATTTAGTTTTTGTTAGGTGTTTTAAGTTTTTAAGTATATCTCTTGCACAGATCCTAAAGTTTAATTTTTGTTGTGATGGAATCTTTTCATTATTTTCTCATGGTGGTTGGTATGCAAGGAAGCTCTATTTTGTTGCCTCTTTGATTCTGCAGTCTTTGTGAATCCATTGGTTGGTGAATTGCCTGTCTAGAGACTCCCTTGCTCTCCCTCACCTCCTCCCACTCCCCATCTCTTTCTTCCTCCTCCCTTTGGCTCCTGTCTTTGTGGCCTCTAGCCAACCTTCTACTTTTCTGAGCAGTGTCCTTGGAGAAGCTGGCTAAGACCCTCTTCCTGTCTGTTCTGTTCCCATCTCAGATCTTTGAGTACTTCCGCAGAGATACAGAGAAGCGGGACTTTGTCTCGGCAGGAGCTGCAGCTGGAGTGTCTGCTGCGTTTGGGGCCCCTGTGGGTGAGGAGGGGCCCTGCCTGGTCTGACAAGTAGCTGCCCATGTTGGGAAAGCCAGGCTGTCCCTGCCACGTGAAGGGATGGTTTTGATATTTGCAGACTTGAGTGCTGAGTGGTGGTGAGGATGTGAGGTGCCTCCCGAGAGGCCCCATGGCTGCCTCTGATGTGGGCTTTGTGCCCTGGGTCTGGGGCTTGAGGGGCTGTGAGTGTGTGTTCCCTATGCCTGGGGTTCCCTGTGCCTGGGTGGAAACTTCAGGGCTGGGTGCTGCGTTCCAGGCGGTGTCCTCTTCAGCTTGGAGGAAGGTGCCTCCTTCTGGAATCAGTTCCTGACGTGGAGAATCGTAAGTGCCCACAGACGGCGCCTCTCCCCAGATCAGACCTTCCTGGCATCCATGGTTGGGTGGACTCCATACTCTCGGCCCATGCTTTGGTGCCCTCACCTGAGGTTCCTGTAGAGCCTTGGTTGGAGCCATGGCCCCCTTGGGTCATTATGGCCCAGCTCTGTGTCTCACCTGATCCTGAGGTGTTACCTCCTCTTGCTGTCAGTTCTGGTCACTGTTACCACCCTGGTTCTCCTCCAACTCCTCATTGGGAACCCCCAGACCTCACATACCTCCTTTCCTCGACTCTGTTCTGGCTTGACCCATACTCATCCAGAAAAAGGCTTGAGGCCCCACTTGTCTGGTTTGCCCAGCTCTGAGGGGCCCAGCCATCAAAGCTCCAGCCTCCTTCTCTTTAGCCTTTGGAGGGGCTTCAAGTGCCTCATGAATGACAGGAGAGGCAGCACCTTCTACAGCCCCCTCCCCAGCTCTGGGTGTTCATCTGGCTGGACACTGTTGTTCTGATGGTGCTTGTTTCTCTCTCTGCCCACAGTTCTTTGCTTCCATGATTTCCACCTTCACACTGAACTTTGTCTTAAGCATTTACCATGGGAACATCTGGGACCTGTCCAGCCCAGGCCTCATCAATTTCGGAAGATTTGACACACAGGTAACATGGTACATTGTCCTGCTTGCTGTCTGGTTCTCAGTGTGGGGCCATGGCTGTTTACTCAAGGTTCAGCCTGAGAGCTTGGCCTTTTGGGGAACTCCATCTCTTCACTGTGAGATTGAGTTCTTGTTTATAAGCACCAGGGGCCAGAGTTGCTCTAGGAAAGCACACATCCAACCTGGCTGTGTAGCTTAGGATGCCGTTAGACAACCCAGGGCACCTTCAGGGTTGTCTCAGTCGTCATTAGATTGTCAGACAATGACGCTGACACCTGTGGGCCTGGGGTGCTCATGCACCAGCTTATGGAGGGTGAGTAGGAGCCCTGTCCTGGGAGGCCTGGACCACACACTGCAGTTGCCAAACACAGCAAGGGCGTCCTGCTCCTAGGACGTCCTCTCACAGGGACATGTTGGAGCTCTTGGGTTGTCTAGGTCACAAGATGTGTTCAGGGCTGTCCTTCCTGTCCCCCTGACTCCCCCTCTGTCAAAAGCTCTGGCTGTGCCCCTTCTCAGGTGGATGGGTGCCTAGGTGAGGAGCAGGTGAGCCTTACAACGATAAAGCCTCCCAGGGCCTCTGAGCACCTCCCAGATCAGCTCCTGCTAGAAGTCATACAGTCTGCCCAAAGCACCCAGCCTGTCTGCTGCGTGCTCTCCACAGCACTGTGTGGAAGTGCTGGAAGGCTCCCGTGCATGCGGGCAGATTCTGTATAACATCCAGGCCCCAAGTTGAGCGGCGAGAAGCTGATGACATTCCCTCACAGAATGTCCTCTCTTCCTCTTTGCACAGACGATGGTGTACACGATCCACGAGATTCCCATCTTCATCGCCATGGGAGTGGTGGGTAAGGGCCATCCCAAGCAGGACACCAACCTGCCTGGCCCCACGCTTTTCCATTGCTTGAGATGGTGGCCAGCACCTCCCAGTGGGAACAGAGCATGTGTTGGGGTCAGGGCCTGCAGGACTCCAGGCCAGGCACCTCTTTGAAAGGGCTAGAGAGGGCAGTGGCCTCCACACCCTGCTTGATGCTCCAGGGCCAACCAGGAAGGAAACCCACACCTTAGGGAAATCAGAGGTCTGCTTCTCCATTGGGAAACCCATCTAAGAAGTAGACTGGACCCTGGACAGCGTCCATTACTCTGAAAACCTTTTCCCTGAAAGGAAGGCAAAGCCTTTCGGAAATAAGCGCCTCTGTCCACCAGGGTGCGGTGATGGAGAACGGGTGTTTTCACGGACCGTCTTCCCCTGTCCCGTCCTGTTCCCTCTGCCGCCTGGGCGGCCTCTGCTGTTCTTTGTGCCTTACATGTGGCTCTTTCCTGCTCACAGGTGGTGTTCTTGGGGCTGTGTTCAATGCCTTGAATTACTGGCTGACAATGTTTCGAATCAGGTGAGAAACCTGTTTTGTGGCTTCTGGGGCTTTTGAAAATGGACTTGTGGGCTGTTTGCCCACAGGGCCACATAGAATGCCATGTGCCAGTGTGCATTCCTCTGCGATGGTTTATGCATGAAGGGGACCGACCCTCATGGGGCCGGGGGACAGATGGGGTAAGGCTGTGGCAGGCCTGGCAGGGGAGGTACTGCCTGTGGATCCAGCAGCCCTGGGACCAGGGCCTTTCTGGCCTCAGCCTGGTCTGCCCAGGGCCATCTTGACCACGGGCATAGCCAGCTGGCCAGGCTTGTCTTACCATTACTGGAGCTTTGGTGGGGGCGCAGTTCTGGGCTTAGAGTAGCACTTCCTCCTCCTCCTCCTTTTGCACCAACTTAAATGCAGTTGGGAAGCATCCAGGAGATAATCTGAGGACGTGCAGGAGTCGGTAGATTGGTGACTAAACATGCTATGTCACCCTCCTAATCAGTGCCGTTCCATCATCTCTCAGTGAGTCACAGGCTCAGGTTGCCATGGCAACTGCCTAGGTGTCTGGAGGCCTGGTCCATCCCAATGTTTGCTCTAGGTACATCCACCGGCCCTGCCTCCAGGTGATTGAGGCCATGCTGGTGGCTGCTGTCACAGCCACTGTCGCCTTTGTGCTGATCTACTCTTCTCGAGACTGCCAGCCGCTGCAGGGCAGCTCCGTGTCCTACCCGCTCCAGGTAGGAGGTTGGGCCCTCCAGGCCAGGAACAGGGCAGGCCCTCTGAGGAGGAGCACTCGCTCCTCACTCCCTGCAGGAGAGCTGCTGACACAGCAGAATTCCAGAGCTCTCGGCTGAACAGGCTGGTGTATCTTCAGAGAGGATTAGGCAGCCTGTTGGGTGCCAGGAAAGCTGCTGTTCTGTTAGGCTAAAGTCCCACCCAGTCCTCCTCCCAGACAGCAGCCTGACTGCAGAGGATTTCAGAGGTGGGGGCTGTGTGTATGGACCCTTGAAACACAGCCTGCCTCCCCTCCACAGCAGCATCCTGACCTCATCCTGCCATGTGGTTGGCACTTGATGCTGGCCAGGACTATCCCACCCCACTGGCCCATCCTCTCTCCCAACCTTGCAGCTCTTCTGTGCAGATGGCGAGTACAACTCAATGGCTGCTGCCTTCTTTAACACCCCGGAGAAAAGCGTGGTCGGCCTTTTCCATGACCCCCCAGGTGCGTGCCCGTGCTTGGTGCTATCAGATGTACATTCCCATGGGACCCTGCCCCCTCTGGCCTCATCTGTAACAACCCACAGGCACGGCACAAAAGCCAGAGGGGATGGCTTTTTTTCCATTGTGCTACTCCATGGCGTTCTCTGTCACAAGTAAGACTTTTAGGACTTTTCTGGTCCTTATGCATGTGACAGGAGTCCACAAAATTTAACAAAGTTATTTCAATGTGGGGCAAGGCCAAGCTCTTTCTAGGAAGCATTGAGCAAAGCCAGTCGTTGGCACCAGGCCTCCCAACATGCTGGTTCAGGATTTGCTTGGCATCCTCCATCGTCTGGAAGTTACCTAGTATGGAATGTGGCTGGTGTTCTTTCTCCCCTGACCCCCAGTGGTCTGCACTGTAGTGCCAACTGTTTGCACACAGACCTCAATGGACACCTTCTCTTGGCCTCAGGTCACTGTCCTGCTGATGGCACTGGGCCCCACTTGCCCTGGTTTCCTCTGCCCCTGGGCAGGGTGACCATCCTACCTCCAAGCACCCAGCCCCCAAAACCCCATGCTCTGGCCTCTGAAAATGGGGAGCCTTCTGGGGGCTCGCCAGGGTATCTGGGGATCAGGATATGACTGGGCAGCTGGCGGGTAGCCCTACTTGGGCACAAGTCTGCATGGCAGGCCCTGACTAGCCCCTCTCTACTAGGCTCTTACAACCCTATGACCCTCGGCCTCTTCACCCTCGTCTACTTTTTCCTGGCTTGCTGGACCTATGGGCTGACAGTGTCTGCTGGCGTCTTCATCCCATCCCTGCTTATTGGGGCCGCCTGGGGTCGGCTCTTCGGCATTTCATTGTCCTATGTCACTGGGGCCGCGGTAAGTGGGGGTCTCCATGCACCAAGCACGCAGGACAGAGCTGAGCTGGAGGGAAGAGGGGCAGTCTGGGTGCTCCAGCCTCAGGGCCACTATGAGCAAGAGCAGTGGGCTCCCAGTGTGGTTGGTGCATCAGAGCCTCTGGTCATTTTACTCAGCCTTAGTTTTCAGCTGCTGCTGTTCGATAGGAACACGCCATTAATGTAGCTATCCGTGTGTGTGGTCTAGAGACAGTGTTGGGGAGAGATACTCAGTGGTCATCAGTGAGAGAAGGTGACAGAAGGATTGGACGCCCTGGGGTGGGCACCCAGGCTGCGGAAGGTGGTGACTGGCTCTGTGTGTGATAGGCTTTGCCCTGAGCCACTCGACTTCCCTGGCCTCTCTTTTTACCTGTCTCCGTGGACAGCTTGGTTTTAATTTTATGTATGTTCCCTTTTTTTAACTTTAGTTATTCAAATAAGATTTTTTTAAAACTGTAAACAGGGCAGGTGACTGTCTCTCCTGCACTGTCCCACCACCAGACTTGGGATGGGCTTTCCTCAGGTCCCAGGCACAATGTTTTGCATTTTTTCAATTGCAACATGATTCACATACCATGAATCCACTCTTTAAAAGTATAGTTGAGCCCTGGCCAGTTTGGCCCAGCGGTTGGAGCATCATCTGCAGACCAGAGAGTCTCCGGTTTGGTTCCCACTAAGGGCACGTACCTGGGTTGCGGTTCATCCGCGGCCCCAGTTGGGGTCGTGCGTGTGGAAACCAGTCGATGTGTCTCTCTCATGTCGATGTTTTTTTCTCTCTCTCTCCTTCCCTCTCTCCCTCCTGCTCTATCTGAAAACAAATGCAAAAATGTCCTTGGGTGAGAATGAAAATAAATAAAGTATAGTTCAGCCTGGCTGGTGTGGCTCGGTGGTTGAGCGTCGACCCATGCACCAAAAGATTGCCAGTTTGATTCCCGGTCAGGGCACATGCCCAGGTTGTAGGCCAGATTCCCAGTGCGGGGCTTGGAGGAGGCAGCCAATCGATGTTCTCTCTCATCGATGTTTCTCTCTCTCTCTTCCTCTCCTTTTCTCTCTCTCTAAAATCAGTAAAGGAAAAAAGACAATTGTAGTTCAGTGGTTCTTTAGTGTGTTCAGAGTGTGTAACCGTTATTACTGTGTAGGTTCAGGACATTCTTAACACCCCAAAAAGAAACCTGTCCCCATCAGCATTCGCTCCCATGCCCCTGTCCAGCCCTTGATAGCCACCATCTGCATTCTGTCTCGGTGGACATGCCTGTTCTGCTCATTTTATGTGAGTGGAGTCATGCCATGTGGCCACCTGTGTCTGGCTCCTCTCACTGAGCGTGCAGTTTTCAGGGTTCATCTGTGCTGTAGCACATGTTGGATCTTCACTCGTTTTTGCACTCCCTGGTGTGGTGCAGGCATTTCTGCACAGATGCCAGTCACTGCACACATGGTGCTGGCTTCTGTCCCTTCATGCGCCTGTAGCGCTTCCTCCTCAGTACACAGCGAGCATCCTCCTGGCTCACGCTGCTGGGTTCTCCAGCTTGAGACAGCATGATGCGTTCAGGGCCTCCCTGAATTGGGCCACTCCTTGGGTATTTCCAGACTTTTTAAATTTTTATCACTGAGAAGGTGCAAACCATTTTGCATGTGTGTGCATACACTCTCCTGGATGTGAAATTGCTGAGTCCAGGTGGCCTTTGGTAGTATCAGTACATCTTGGTGGGTTTGGGTACGGGGTGCCACCCCAACACCACCTCTGTCATCCCACAGATCTGGGCAGACCCTGGCAAGTATGCCCTAATGGGAGCAGCTGCCCAGCTGGGTGAGTCCTGTCTGCCACACGGGCATTCCAGAGTCAGGAGGGGCAGGTGCCTCATTGGAACTCAAAGGCTGGGTGTTCAATTTAGTGTCATTGACCACTCTCTACAGGGTGCAAGTGGACCCTGAGTGGGTGGAGATGGGCCCAGCACAGAGAACATGGGCAGGCATGGGTGAAGAGAGGGGCTGGGTGGAGTGGCCTATAGGGGCTTGAGACCACCCCTACCGTACCCCAGCCTACCTCTCCCTTCGTGGGCAGGTGGGATCGTGAGGATGACGCTGAGCCTGACAGTCATCATGATGGAGGCCACCAGCAACGTGACCTACGGCTTTCCCATCATGCTGGTTCTGATGACTGCCAAGATCGTAGGAGACATCTTCATTGAGGTGCAGCTGGTGGGAAGAGGCCTGCCTGCCCCTAGCCCTTGCTCTGGGTCCCATCCCTATGCCCTGGTCTCAGAGCCTGAGAATGTGGAGACGTGCCCTGTAGCAGCAGTGGAGGGAAGGGTGCCTGTTCTTGTGACCCTGCAAAGCCATCCCCCAAACAGCTTCTGCCTTGGTGGTAGGCACAGTGTGCCTGGAACCCCTTCCTCGTGTCAGCACTGTGCATGACGCCTGCCCCCTCCTCAGGGCCTGTACGACATGCACATCCAGCTGCAAAGTGTGCCTTTCCTGCACTGGGAAGCCCCGGTTACCTCGCACTCGCTCACCGCCAGGTATCATCTTTCTCCCTGTCTTAGGCTGCAGGCCTGCAGGCCTGGGGCTTCCTCTCCACACTTAGGTTGGGGGCAGTGGGTTGTGCTGACACTCTGGCAGGGTGGGTGTGGGCGGCCGGAAGCAGGAAGGAAGCCCCATGCCTGTGTGCGAACATCTCTGAGATGCTCTCTGGGTGTCGGGGCTGTAGGTACCATCCAAGACTGGTTCTCCCAGGGCAGCACCTGGGCTCTATGGCCTTCAGGCTTCCTATGTCCCTGGGGCCTTCAGGCTTCCTATGTCCCTGTCTCCTTGGCTTACTGTGTCCAGCATCTTCGTGCCTGTTCAACTTCATCTTTGATGTGGAGAGAGCAATCCCTGCGGGCACATGGCTTGTGACCATGTGGCCAGCAGTGGACAAAGTGTGCACTCTTCCACAGGGAGGTAATGAGCACGCCAGTCACCTGCTTGCGGAGGAGGGAGAAAGTGGGCGTCATTGTGGATGTGCTCAGCAACACGGCCTCCAATCACAACGGGTTCCCCGTGGTGGAGTCCACTGACGACACCCAGGTACCAGGGCCTGGGCAAGTGGACCGGGTCGGCTGCTGTCCCACAGGAGCCAGGAGCCTCCGGCCAGCTCCTGCCTCTCCCACCTCACAGGGAAGCCATATGCTTCCCCATGCATCTGTCAAGCAGGGCATGTTGGGCGGGCATGGTTTGTAGGGACGTAGAGACCCCACGTTTGGGTTTGTGGTAGAATTCTGCTTACTGTGAAAGAAGCCGAGTCACATAGCTGTGTGAGCACTGTCCCTCTAGTAGATTTGTGACATACCCACATATCTCATGCTCATACCCCAGACTACACCATCAGCTGTGGCTGTGCCTTTTGTCAGGAGAGGGCTGATGGCATGTGTGGCCCGCCCAGTACCATGCCCCCAAAGGTTTGTGATGAATTTTGTGAGGGTCGGGTCTGTATCTCGCCCTGGCACATGCTGCAACCCAGGCTCTTTGCTCCTTGCTCTGCATTGTGGCCCTGCGTCCCCTCCCAGGTGTTAGGGATTAACAAGCTGGTGCAGGTATAATGCCTTTGGCAGGGCCGGTGCTAGTAGACAGTGACCATACATTGATGGGGAGCATGGTGGGGAACCTGACTAGAGCCAGGGTCGCCAAGCAGACGTCCTGGAACTGCTGCTCAGACACTCCCTGCCCTCCTGTTCACACCTCTGAGCTGTCAGCAGGGCCTGCAACCAGGTAGACAGGGTTATAGGTCTTGGACTTTGCCCACAGACAAGGCCATGTGTTGTCTCCTTCCTACAGTCAGCCCGGCTCCAGGGCCTCATCCTACGCTCCCAGCTGATTGTCCTCTTGAAGCACAAGGTAGGCTCCTCAGCATCTCTGGGTGGTGGGAGACGCCAGGCTGGGTGCTGAGGTTCTGACCTGCCCTACTCACTGCTCATTACCTCTGCCCTCAGGTATTTGTTGAGCGGTCCAACAGGGGCTTGGTACAGCGGCGGCTGAGGCTGAAGGACTTCCGGGACGCCTACCCACGCTTCCCCCCAATCCAGTCCATCCATGTGTCCCAGGATGAGCGCGAGTGCACCATGGACCTCTCTGAATTCATGAACCCTTCCCCCTACACAGTGCCCCAGGTGCCTGACTCCCACTTGTCAGGGTCTTGAAATGGCCTCAATGGCCTGCCAGGGAGGGGCTAGGGTGGGCATGGCTGTGGAGCCAGATGCCAGTAGCATAGCAGGGCTGACTGGCTGGCATGGAGGGGAAGGGATGGTTTCGGACACATCTTGATGTCCTGGTGGTGGCAGGTATGATGGGAGACAGCTGACCCTGAGCTTGGTGGGTCCTGCTCTGCTCTCGGCTGGGGCCAGTCTGGGCTGGCAGGCAAGCTTAGACCATGACCATGTTGCAGGAGGCATCTCTCCCTCGGGTGTTCAAGCTGTTCCGGGCCCTGGGCCTCAGGCACCTGGTGGTAGTGGACAACCACAATCAGGTGAGTAGCCAGGGAGGGCATAGGGCCCCTCTGCATCCTGACCGGCCTGCCCTGGCCACAGCTGCACAGTTACTCTCAGCTTTTGCAGGGGACTCCAAGGCCCAGGACCTAGACTGGCCGTAAGCCCCCCTCCGGGTCTGTTCCCTCACATGCTTTCACAGAGGTGGGGTGGGGTTACTAGATTCCCATGGCCTGGCTTTGTTCCCACAGGTGGTCGGGCTGGTAACCAGGAAAGACTTGGCCAGGTACCGGCTTGGGAAGGGGGGCCTAGAGGAGCTTTCACTGGCCCAGACGTGAGACCCTGGCCCTGGCACCTCACCTGGGGTCCTCACCTCGCTCCTCGGGCAGCAGCAGATCCATTGTCCTCCAGACCTCGGGGACGGCCCAGCTGGTGTGTGAGCATGACCATCACATGGGCGCCTTGTCAGTGTTCTCTACCCTCCCCCTTGCCTCAGCCCCTTGGATGTCACTCTCCATCCTCCTGTTTCTTCACCTTCAGGGATCAGATGTTCGTGCAAATGCTCGCTTCCCGAGAGCCCGCGAGAGGTTGTGTGTGCATGTGTGTGTTTCAGTGCGTGTGTCTGTCTGTGTTCACATGTCTGTGAGACAGCGAGCGAGCTGGGCCCTGTGGATTTCAGTGCTGCAGGCACCCAGAGCGGGGCCCCCATGCCTGCTTCTCTGCTCCTCGTTACCCTCAGTGCTGGCCCAGAAGGACCACGCCGCCTGCACACTGCCAGCTGGAGTCCTGGGGGACGTGGAGCTGCAGCAGAGGCCTTTGGCCTTGTTCTCTCGGCTCAGTCTGTGGCCGTGAGGGGATAGGCCTGTGCAGCTGGGACCTACCTGGACAAAGGCCCAGCTGGATGCCCAAAGGCAAGGGTTTGGGGCAGCAGGACAGCCCCGGAGAGCAGATCCTGGAGCAGGGTCTGTCAGGAAGCTGGCTTCTCTCCCAGATTCATCATGTGTGCCCCCAGGGCTGCAACCCCACTCAGGATGCCATGGGCTCTGTGATGGAGCCTTGGCCAAAGGAGCGCCGAGAACCACGCTTGTCACCCCAAGACCTCGGAGCTAGAGTCCAGATGAACAGCTATCGCCACATGTGGACAGTGGCTGGGAAGGAGGGTCTTCTCAGCATGGGGGCTGGAGGGTATGACAAAGGCCTCTGAGGACCCCTGGCCCACGGTGATGTTCCTGGGGCAGCTCTGGTTCTGGTCCTGGCAGGTGGGCTTTGGGACGGGCTGGTGAGCCTGGGGCAAGGATGCTCTGCCCCTCAGGCCAGGTGGGGCTGGTCCCATAAGACCCTTTATAAGGTGATTCTCAAGTCCCCAGCCCATCTCTGAGTAGGTGATTCCTTTGTGGTGAACTCGTGGGTATCGCACCTTGGTTTTAGCCTCTTTCAAGGGGGTGGGGTCTTAAATCGCAGGTCCGGTCCTGGTGGTGAGTCCTCTGTGGGGGTATTAGGTCTGAATGTGGGGGGTCTGAATGGAAGAAATAAAATAATTATACCTAGCCGGCTTCCCGTTCCTGCTCCTGCTCAGCATGGACCACAGTCTAGCAGCCTGGGATTGCAGGGCCATGGGGTGGGGGTGTCTGGGATGAGGCCCTCCTCAGTGTGTGGTACGGGGGGGCACACCCCAGTGTAGACATCCCTGGGAGGGAGACACAGATGAGAGGCCCAGAAACCTGCAGGTGTGCAGCTGTGGCCCTCACACATCCTGCAGGAGGGAGACCCCTGGCACCACCACAGCATCCTCTTCAAATGTCTGAGCAGTGTTGCTCCTGGGGCAGCTGCAGAGATGGGGGGCGGGGGGGGTAGACGTTCTCCCCAGAGGCACTTCACCTCTGCTCTGCATGTCTGTCTCCAACCTCATCTGTTTGGCCATGAGGTGTGTGGTGTGGCTCCCCCTGGAGGGGAGGTTAACAAGCATTCTTATCACAGGGACGTCCCCAGCCAGCCCTCAGTGGGCAGGTCTGGGTGACACCTGGGTGGGGCGAGAGGCTGGAGTGTCCATCCACACTGGCCTGAACTGAGACATGGAACACCCTTCACCAGCCTTCGAAGACTCGGTGTAGAGAGAGCAAGTACAGCATCTTGCTCACTTTGTATTGAGTACATGTTGAAATAATATTTTAGATGAACTGGGTTAAATAAAATGGACAATTGAAATTCACTCCACCTGGCTACTTTCTTCCTGTGGCTTCTGAGAAAGTTCATGTCACCGGTGCAGCCCAGACATGTGGCATCACCCTGTTTCTTTGGATAGTCCTTCAGGGCCTCTGTTTTCTTGGGTGCAGGACTGTCTATTCAGTCCATCAGGGGATCCCAGCCTTCCTGCTTTGGTTTAACTACCAGAGGGCCAGCAGTTGCTCCTTGGCATCCCTCTAGCCCAGGCCAAGCCAGAGGTCTGACCCTAACCTCTGGCTGGCTGAATGGTGTCCCCTCGGATCCTTCCAGAAACAGGCAGTTGGGGAGCCCTTGCAGGAACAGGAGAGTTGGCTTAGGTTCCACTGGCAGTTGGGCCAGGAAGTCAGAAGGTTCTGGTGAGGAAAAGAAAGTTCCAGAAGAGCCCCCACTGCCCTTCCTGCTTTGGTATTGTTTTGGAAGGAGGTATGATGTGACAGGAGCTCACCCCTTCACGTCCCACGTGTTCCCCCAAGCTCCTGAAGCCTTCCAGATCTGACTTCCCTGCCTCTAGCCACTGCTCACCACCGACCACCCTGGTTTCCACTTCTGGGCAGCCTTGGGGTGCTAGGCCCAGGGCCTCTTGGTAGTGGCCAAAGCCCAAAAACGCTGCTAGTGAAGCTGAATCAGGTGAGCCAGGTGCCAACGGGGGTCGGAGCCACGAGGACAGACCAGGTAGAGGACTGCATAGGGGTGTGGACCACAGGGGACAGCTGCTTTCTGACCCCCAGGTTGTTTCACAGCCTGGAGGCTCCCTCTGGAGCTGGCCAGGCAGGGCATTGGCCCATTTCTGCTGCACAGTGTGGGTGTCCTCAGGCGAGGGTGTGGGGTGTGCACCTGAGCTTCCCGTGGTCCAGCAGTGAGAGCCAAGCTCTCTGGGCAGGGTGGGCTGTGTGACTCAGCAGAATGAGCCCCACTAAGCTCAGCAGGCACACTCAGTGACAGTCACACTGATTTTAGGTCTCTGTTACGCTAAGCTCCATCTGGGAACCGGTATCCCTGGTCAGCCCAGAAGGCCAAGTGGGGAGCCCGAAGGTGCCTCCTTGCAGAGCTGGCCGATAGCAACCCCTCATCCGGGGCTTCGCCCCCTTCTCAACTAAGCACTATCACCTTGGAGGACCTGGAGCTCCTCCTGGAGGAAGGGCTGGGCAGTGTCGAGCCCCTGAGTCTGGAGGAGATCTCAGAGAGGTATGAGTCCAGCCACCTGGCATCCACCACCTCTGTCCCAGAGCAGGACACCCCCAAGCGCTGGAAGCAGCTGGAGCAACGGTGAGCCCCGTGTGGAGCAGGGTGGGAGAGCCACACGTCAGCCCTGTGCACGTGTGCCGACTCAGCCTGCTCCCGCCCAGGGTGGCCGACTTGCAGGCCGAGGTGGCGTCCCTTCGGGGACACAAGAAGCATTGTGAGTGTGCCACACTGAGCCTGCTACAGGAGCTGCGCCAGGTGCAGGCCAGTGTGCAGCTGCAAGACTCCGAGCTGAAGAAGCTGAAGCAAGAGGTACAACAGGCAGCTTGGGCTCCTGAGAAGGAGGGCCTGGAGGTGAGCCATCATCTGCTGGGAGGCAGCTCACCCCACCCACAGGCCAGGCTCCCCCATTCCTGAGTGCTGGGGCAGCTGCTTCCTGGAGCCTGAGCCCAGCTCAACTCTGGCTGCCTAGGCTGGGAGCCCAGAGAATCCCCATAGGCTGTGTCTGTGCTGATCTGGCTGGGAGGGCCCAGGCCTGCACTCAGCCTACACCCTCCTCCTTGCAGTTCCCCAGCCCCCAGAACCAGAACAAGATGAAGGCCCTGGACAAGAGGTATCCCCACACTTGTGGCACAGTCCTTAGCAGGAGGGAAGGGGTTTGGGGAGAGCAGTGGCTGGTGCTGGACCTATCAGGGCATCAGCCATAGGGTTTTGTTTCCCTAATTCGTTGTCTTGCTCAGGTGAGCAGTACACACCAATGGCAGAACTCAAACGGTGTGGGCTTGTGAGCCTCGGCAGCCTACAGAGGCCCAAGAAAGGGGTTGGAAGCTTGCTGCTGGGGCCCTTGGCCAGGGTCCCAGCCCCTGAAGGCTGCCCAGCCTGTTCTGGGCTTCTCCTGGCCCCCGGGAGGGTGGGCTGGGCAGGCCCCAGGCAGAAGCGACTCTGTGTGCCAGGTTGGTGGAGGTCCGTGAGGCCCTGACCCAGATCAGGAGGAAGCAAGCTCTCCAGGACTCTGAGCGGAAGGGCACCGAGCAGGAGGCCAGCCTCAGGTGGGCACCTCTCACCTCCCTCTCCAGGGGCTGGTTCTGGATCTGCTGTGTATTGTGTGTGGGAATCACCAAAGCAGGGCAGGTGTTCACTTCTCCGTGGTGCCAAGCTGTGCATTGATGGGGACCCTGGGGATCCTCTGTGGGAAAAAGACTTGAGCTTGGGGGTCCCCTTTCCCATAGGCCATGCTTACCAGGGCCCAGCTCTCACCATCCCAGCTGGGGACAGGGAAGCCAGCGTCTTGCCTGCTTCTTTGTGTTTACTCAGGCAAGCTATGTACCTCCTGCTCTGCAGGCCTGTAGGTCAGTCTAGGCCCCCATGTGTAGGCCTTGACCTGAGAAGGACTCTTGAAGTTCAAGGGCCCTGCCAGCCTCCCTGTGGCTCCTCAGCCAGGCCCTCTGGCTGGCCAGGCTGCTGTGACATTTGGTTGGTGCCCTCAGGTTGGCCAAGTTGGCCGGGAAGTTGGAGCAGGAGGAGCAGAACCGGGAGGTGGCCTGCGGTGCCCTGCAGAGGAGCCAGGAGGAGGCCAGCCAGAGGGTAGACCATGAGGTGGCCAGGCTGCAGGTAACCCAGGCAGGGCTCTGGCATTTGGGCAGCCAGCTGGGCTGCCAGGGGCATGATCCATCTGGAATAAATCCCCACGCTCCCAGCCCAGCCTATGTCCTTCCCCTAATAGAGTCTTCCCTCCCTCCATTTTAGTTCTCTCCACATGGTCAGACTTAGGGGGTGATCCCCAAGTCTTCCGCTGTCTGATACAGTGGCCACTAGCCACAGGTGGCTCTGGATATTGAAATTAGCTAATATTTTAGACAATTTAAAACTCGGTTCCTCCATCACATGAGCCAAATTTCAAATGCTCAGTGACCACGCATGGCCAGTGGCTGCAGATTGGGGCTGCACCAAGGAGCACCTTCTTCATCACATAAAGTTTCGTCGTTAGTGCTATCTCAGCCGCTGCTCCTCCTCCTCCCCTTCCTGTGTAACCAGCACCCAAATCAAGAAATAGAACGTCGCCCTGGCCGGTGTTGCTCAGTGGTTAGCGCATCGGCCCATGGACCAATAAGTTACGGGTTCGATTTCGGTCAAGGGCTCGTACCTCGGTTGCATTTCGTCCCCGGCCCCAGTTGGGTCATGCGGGAGGTAACCAATAGGTGTGTCTTTCTCACATCAATCTTTCTCTCTCTCTCTCTCTCCACCCCCTCCCTCCCACTCTCTCTAAAAAGACTAATGGAAAAAATATCCTCGGGTAAGGAATAATTTTTAAAAAATAGAATATTGTAGCCAGAAGCCCCTTCCTCGGTCATCTTTAACCTTGGTGCTTCCCTCACGCAAAGCGGAAATGGCCTTCCTGGAGGTGCACCTCCCAGTGCCTGTGCTCCCGGGCTGGGGCAGTTTCCCCCTGTGTGGGGCCCCTCAGGAGGTGGGTCAGGGGATGGGGCAGCCTCTTCAGCTCTGCAAATAGAGACCAGGGACTGCGCTGCACACCAGGGAGGCCCCAGCTGCTGCCCACATAGCTCGGCTGCTCAGCTTCGGCGGTGTTTCCCTCCCGCTGCCTTTTGGGAAGTTAGTGTCTTAGTTCCCTCAAGAGGCTGCTGGCCGCCCCCTGGCTAGGAGCTCCAATAGCACTGGGCCCTGGGGGATTCCCACGACAGTCACGTGGTGGGATGCCTGCCTCTTCCTTAAGTCCACTCTCGGGCTGGGTCTACACGCTATGCCCGCACCTGGTTTTGTAAATAGTTTTATCGGCGCACAGCCATTCCCATTCATTTACCATCGTCCACAGCTGCTTTTGCACTGGAACCGCAGAGCTGAGGAGCTGTGATATAGATTCCGTGTTCCATAAACCTGAAACCTCTGTTCTCTGGCTCTTTACAGATCATTTGCCCAGCCCTACCCCAGGTCACTTTGCACGGGGCAGGGAGGCTGGCAAGGGCTCTGTGGCCTTGGAGAAGGTGCCTCCTCCCAGAGCAGGCCCTGTGGGTGTGTGAGGCAGGGAGACAGGGCCAGGCTGGCCCTTGACTCCTCTGTGTCCTGTACCCTTAAGACCCTTGGTGCAGCAGGAAGGGAGCTGACAGGGAGGAGAGAGGGATGGGAAGGGCCCTTACCTGGGCCTGGACCAGGGCAAGGAGTGTGTGTGTGAGTGTGCATGGGTGTGCTATGTTCATATGTGCCCTTGTGTGCCTGAGTGTGTACATGTGCACGTGTATGCATGTGTGTGCTCACACATGCACTTGACCTCCTCCCTTCCTGAGGCTCCCAGCTCTGGGTGTGATTTGGTGGTAGCCGCTACACCTTCTTCCCTGAGTGGCATCCAGTGGTCACTACTATGGGCACCACGTGTGTTCTAGACCCACATGAGCTTGCCCTGCAGACCCTTCACAGCCCTTATGCCTGGCCCTCTGGGAGGTCATGTGACCCCTGCCTTCCTGGCCCTTCTTCCTAAGGAGGGTGTGGCAGGAGCTCAGGATAGCCAGGGACACAGGACCCAGAGCGCCCTCTGATGGAGACAGCTGGGCAAGAAAACAAGTCTGAGATGGCATGGGGGTTGGGGGTCGGCTGTGGGAAGAGGGCACCCAGCACTGTGGTGGCCGCACCGTGTCCATGTGCTCCCCCCTCCACAGGCCCAGGTGACCAAACTGGGCGAGGAGATGAGCCTTCGCTTCCTCAAGAGGGAGGCCAAGCTGTGTGGCTTCCTGCAGAAGAGCTTCCTGGCCCTGGAGAAGGTGGGAGCTTGTGGGTTGGTGGGGCTCTGCTGCGTCCCCTACTCACCTGGCTCACAGCAGTGGATGGGGTCTCTCGAAGAGAATGAAAACCTCCGAGAGCACACGGCTGAAGGTGGAGAGCAGCCTGCGGGAGGAGCTGGAAAGCAGGTGGCAGCATCTCCAGGAGCTGGCCGAGGAGCGCGCACAGGCCCTGCGGGGACAGTGCAAGGTGGGAGCTCAGGCTGAGCACAAGCTGGGCGCCCGGCAGGGGCGGCACAGATCTCAGGGCCTCCTCTGCGCCACAGCAGGAAGAGTGCTACCTCCTGGAGCAGTGCCGGGGCCTGGACAGGGCTGTGGTCCAGCTGACTAAGTTTGTGCGCCAGAACCAGGTGTCGCTGAACCGTGTCCTGCTGGCCGAGCAGAAGGCCCGGTGGGTATCCAAATGGGGCAGTGGGCAGAGAACGGGAGCTGTCAGGCTGGGCGGATGGAAATGGCCGCTCTCCCCACACCCCAGCATCCTGAGCCCAGCTCCGGGCCCAGTGGTGCCCAGGGCAGTATGGCCACCCCCTCCCCAGCCTGCCCTTCATGGGAGAACTCAGCATGGCAGCGATGGACACAGCCTCGTTTTGGTGGCCCCTGTGACGACACTCCCATCCTCTGCCCCACTGGGTCTCTTAGAAGGTTCTGGAACCAGCAGCCAGGCTCACCTCCCTGGCCCAGCTCTGAGGGGTGGGCCAGCTTCAGCTGAGGGACAGTCTCTCTCAGTGGCACCAACCCCCAGGGACATCAAGGGCCACTTGGAGCAAAGCCAGGCTGGGGAGCTGCCTGCCTACCTGCAGGAGAACCTGGAAGCCATGCAGCTGGCCAGCGAGCTGGCCCGGCAGAAGACGCACAGCGCCCTGGAGCTGGTGAGGGCTGCAGGGCGGGGTCAGGTCTCCTCCTGGGATCCCCCCTCTGCGCAGGTACCCACACCCAGCCCAACCTCCCACAGCTCCAAGAGAAGAGCCAGGCCTTAGAGGGGTCCGTGGCTGAGCTGGTCAGACAGGTGAGGGACCTGAATGACCACTTCTTGGCCCTGAGCTGGAGGCTGGACCTGCAGGAACAGACGCTGACCCAGAGGCTGTGCGAGGTACGGCTGCGGTGCTGCCCGGGGAAAGGCAGCCTGGGCAGGGGTCCCGGCTCCCCTCTGGCTTCCTGAGGATGGAGGCCTGACCAGCAGGTCCCTGGAGCACCCAGTGACTGCCCGGAAGACTGAGGGTGGTCTTGAGCCCTGGAGACCTCCTGCTCAGAGCATGGCAGCCCAAGGTCAGCTGCTGAGACGCTCAGAGGCCCCAGAGGCCCGACCACACAGGGGGCTCCATGGAGGGGCCAGGAGGGTGACCTCTGCCTTTTTTTGGTAACAGCTTTATTGAAGTATAATTCTCCCACCATAAAATTCACCCCTTTAAAATGCATAGTTCAGTATTTTTTTTCATATATTCAGTTGTACAACCATCACCATCATCACTTTTAGAAGGTTTTCATCACCCCAAAAGGAGACCCTGTCCTCATTAGCAGTCAGTCCCCACCCTCCCCCCAGCCCCTGGCACCCACTATCTGCTCTGTCTCTGTGGATTTGCCTGTTCTGTACATTTCATAGAAATGGAATCACACGCTGCGTGATCTTCTGCGGCTGGCTTTTCTCCCTGAGCGTGGCTGGGTTGTAGCATTGTTGTCCTTTTCGAGGCTGAGCACTGTTCCACTCTGTGATGGCCCACAACTTGTTCATCTTCTTGTCAGCCGATGGACACTGGCTGCTGCCCTTTTTGGTGATACGGATGGCAGGCACTGTGTGGACACATGCGTATACCCTTGGGTTGCGAGGCCAGGCCCCCAGGCCTGCCCGGCATCTCTTCCCTTGCATATGTGGGAAGACTGTCTTTTCTCTGTCCCTGTCCCTAACTGACTCCCAGTGGGCAGCAAGGGTGGGAGGGGCTGAGCCAGGCCTGGTGTGTGCTTGACTGGGCTGTCTGGGCTGTGTGCATGTACTCGGAGCCAGAGGTGTGCCCAGTCTGTCTGTCCACCCTCCCATTCCAGGCTCCGGCCTCACTGGGTGTCTGTGTCCTAGGCAAAGAGTGAGTGGGAAGGCGCAGAGCGGAGATCGATGGAGGGCCTGGCCTGGTGCCGAAAGGAGGCCCAGGCGTCCCTGCGGGAGGTGCAGGAGACAGTGGACAGCCTGCCCCGGCAGGTGGGTGAGGGCCAGGGTTACACCTCCCTCCCCTGCTGTGCCACCGTGCGCCACCAGCCCACCCAGCTTCTGCCCTGTTCCAGATAGAAGCCGTCTCTGACAGGTGCATCCTGCACAAGAGTGACTCAGACCTCAAGATCTCCACTGAGGGCAAAGCCAGGTGAGGCTCAGCTCCCGGCAGAAGCCTGGCAGAGCCGTGACCCTCCGCAGGGGAGTGAGCTCCACTGAGCTGACGTCGGGGAGTGGACTCAGAACCACCTTGCTGCACCCACGAGGCTTGTTCCTCCCCAAGCTCCTGGCACTGGTGGCAGCTCTAACCCCTCCCAGACCTGGCCTGGCCCTGCTTAAGGGCAGCCTGCATGGATCTGCCCCCCAAGTCTTCCCCTCTGTTACATGTTGGGGACTGCTCAGTCCCCACCGGAGGGGTGGCTCTGCCCAGGGCCTCCTCCCTCCACTCACCCCGCCCCTGCCTCCAGAGCGCTTCCCGCCCCAGCGTCTGGCAGCCTTGGCCTCCTGTGCTCACAGAGAGTCCGCGGTCGGGGCCCTGCGGCAGGAGCTGGCTGCGGTGCTGTCGTCTGTGCAGCTGCTCAGGGAGGGCAACCCTGGGCGCAAGATCGCGGAGATCCAGGGCAAGCTGGCCACGGTACCTCTCACACTGCCTGTCACGCTCGGAAGAGGGGCGCCCCCGTGGAGGGTCCCCAGGGCGGTTCACAGGTGTCCTCTCGGGGGACTCCCCATGTCTTAGACTTTGGAAGTTCCAAGTTGGGGTACCTGTTGGAGACCCAAACGCTGGGGGCATCAGCCATCACGGTGAAAGGAGCAGCCCTGAGCATGGGCTGGGTCCCACCTGATCACTGGCTGAGTGGTGCCCCCAGAGCCCACCAGGGGTGAGGACCTGCATGTCAGAGGTCAGTTCCTGCTCTGAGGAATTGGGGTGGGGGCTGCTTCCATGTCCATGAATGGAGGGCAGTATTTAGTTTCAGAACCAAATAATGAAATTGGAAAACAGCATCCAGGACAACAAGACCATCCAGAACCTCAAGTTTAATTCGGAAACCAAGCTGGTGAGAGGCGACCCTGGGCTGGCGGGACAGGCCCTCCCCCTGCGGCTCCAGGAATCCCAGGCCAGGAAGGTGGACTGCTCTCTGCAGATCCTAACTCCCAGCTCCTCCTCGCCCCCCCAGCCTGCCCACCCCTCTATCTCCCCTGCCATCCGTCTGTCTGTCTGCATGTCTGATCTGAGCAGTGTTTCCAGGCAGATAAGGTTTTGGTTTGCCCAGAGGAAGATAATTCTGTGTGCTGTCCCATTCCTGCACCCCCACATCAGTCCCTCCCGCCTCCGTCCTCAGCGCATGGAGGAGATGGCGGCCCTGAAGGAGTGCCTGGTGCACCTGTGGAGCGAGCAGGCCCCCGGGGCCCTGATGCTGGGCAGCAGGAAGGTCCTGTCTCTGGAGAGACGACAGTTTGTCAAGGATGTGGCCTCTGGCGAGGCGGTCCCCATGAACCGCTGGGGCGTATATCAGGCTGTGAGGTGAACGGGTGGGGACTGCCTTCTAGAGACCCCTCCAGGTCTAGGTTCAGGGCCGGGGAGGCCCCGAGGGCAGCAGGCCATGAGTCATGTCTCCAAGCAGGTGGCTGCAGTGGAAGGCGGTCCTCATGAACCAGGTGGCCCAGCAGAAGCCAAGAAGAGTCTTGGAGAGGTCTCTGGGCCAGGAGTGTGCCCGCCAGCTCACCGTCTTGCCCCTTTCCAAGAAATAAACATGCCAGCTCCTGTATCTGTCAGAGCCTGGAATTTCCTCGGGGTCAGGAGACCGAGGTGGAGGGAGTGACCAAGAGAATCCATCTTCAAAACCTGTCCATCCCCAGGCTCCCGAATGCCCTTCTCCTGCCCAAGCCCAGCCGATCCCCAGGCCCAGCCGTTTTCCTGGGCCTTCCCACCAGCAGGCACAGCAGCCTGGGATCCTGGCTGGTTCCCCAGCAGCCAGGCCGGCCCAGCTTCAGACCTGTGCCTGTCAGCCATGCCCTTCATACCTGCGAGGTGCCCAGCAGAGAAGCAGCTCTTCCTGCCGTCATCTAGGGAGCAAACTGCTCATGCACTCAGCAGCGCCCTCTCCTCCTGCCTCTCCAGGAAAACGTGGCTCATCTGGGTAGCTGGCCCTGCCACCTGCTTCGGGGCCTTGAGGAGGGTCCACCTGGGACCAGCCAGTGGGTGGGCAGTGGGAGGGTTTTCCTTGGGATCTTCGGGGCTGGTCTGGATGGGCAGTGTGTAGGCCTCTTGAGCCCACAGCCTCCGAGTGGCCACAGCCCCTGCCCTGCCCTCCCTTCCTGTGGGCAGAACTCCAAGGGCTGAAGGCCAGCGTGGCCCGGTCAGATGGTGGGGATTTCAACCCCTGTCCATTCCTGTCCTGGTGGCCTTTGGTGGTGGCAGTTCAGGGTCCCAGGATGAATCTTGTCCATCTTCCTGGGCCTGGAAAGTACCCACCTAAGCGGTTTGTCCTCCTGGTGGTCGCCCCCCTTGGAGGGTCCTGGAGCCCCTCCCAGGACAGTCAGAAGGAGATTCCAGACCCGCTGCCACAGCCCCTGCTGCCCTGCCCACCCTGGCCTGCTCACGAGGCCTCAGCCAGCTGCACCTCCTCCAGGGCCTGGGTGCCCCTGCCGGGCGGCTCTGGGCCAGCCTCCACCGACCAGCTAGCCAGCAGGTCACTGAAGTCGGGCGTACCAGGGTGCAGCAGGCCCAGGGGGCTGGGTGCCGGCTCCTTCCAGAAGGAGGGGGGCAGCTTCCTCTGGGTCATGGGGGTGATGTGGCCGTACTTCTGCTCCAGCCTCAGCCGGTGGCCAGGTGACACCCTGGGCCCCGGGAACTGCCTCAGCCCATAGTCGAACAGCTCTGCCAGGGGCCCCAGCGGCTGCGCCCTTTCCCCGCCGAGGCTTGTCTCATGCACCTGCCGCTCGGGACCCCTGTGAGAGTGGTCCCCAGGCTCAGCAGCTTTGTCATTGTCGGGTGACCCTCCCCGGGCCAGGTCTGCGCAGTAGAGCTCCCTGGCTGAGCTGCCGGCCGGGTGGCCATCGGCGTAGATGTCGCAGGCATCTGGGTCCTGCCCCCTGTCCTTTCGGCCAAAGTACCTCTGGATGTCACCGCTGATGAGTTCAGAGAACCGCAGCAGCTGCAGGGGCATCTCGGGACTGCTCGGGCACGGAGGGGCCTCTTCTGGAGTAACTATGGCCCAACCTGAGCTCTGGGGGGCCGGGCTGTGGGCCCCTGGCCCCTTACCCTCCAGATCCTCTTCTTCCTCCCCCACCTCTTCCTCCTCCTCCTCTTCCTCCTCCTCTTCCTCTTCTTCCTCCTCCTCAGAAGTGTCTGGAGGCTCTAGGTCTGGGGGCAGGAAGGGCCGAAGGGATGGCAGGGGCAGCTGGAAGTCACAGAGAGGCCGGATCACGCCTGCGGCCATGTCCTCCACGCTGGAGATTCTGGGGCCGCGGGGGCAGCAGGCGCCTGCTAGGGAGGGAGGTGGAGAGGGGACAGGTTATCAGTCAGGGCCTGCAGCATCCTGCCATCCCTGAGATGCCCACGCTGAGCCCAGCTTTGGGGGCTTCAGAGCCAGTACCATCTCTCCTGTCCCCCATTTCTCCCATCCTATCTCATTCTAATAAGTGTGGTCGCAATCCCAGGCTCATTTGTTCCCTGTCAGGGGAGCTAGGGGTGAATGAGACAATGCTCCAGGGTTTGCCCAGGTCAGCAGGAGGCGAAAAAGACCTGTGGCGGCCTCTTGGCTGAGACTTGGGAGGATGGGGAGCGGATTTGAGGAGGAGACTGTCAGGGTCTCCCCTTACAGGGCGGTTGGGGGACTGATTCTGAATGCCAGAGACTCCCCCCACCCAGGGACATGTTGGGCATTGCCCTCCGCAGCTGGGAAGCAGATGAGTGAGCCAAAGAAAGACAGGGAAGGTGATGCAGAGAGAAGGAGAGGGGCTCCTGGCTTGTCAGAAAACACCTCCCTGGGGCCGGGTGCGTCCACCGGCATCATTCAGAGTCAGGTGGACCTGGGGAGCACAGGCCTCCCCTCCTCCCTGCAGCCTGTGGGCCACACTGTGCTCCCAGTCTTGTCCACAGTGCTGGGCCCCTCTTTCCTGCGGGGCACCTAGTGGCCCCAGCTGTGGGGGTGGCCACTCACAGGGAGCTAAGACAAGTACCTTCCTCCCCTCACCCCACCCCACCCTACATGGCCTGGCCCTGCCGGCCCTGCTGGTGACCCCTCCCAGGGGTGTGTGGTCCCCTAAGACCACCTGGGCAAGGAGAGGAGGCCAGATCCCACAGTCGGTACCCTCCCGCCTGCTGCCCAGCCCTGCTCTTACCTGTGAGGCTGCGGCTCTGCTGGGCAGGCCCACCTCCACCTGGGCTCAAGCATTTATAGCCGGGCTCTGCTGCCGGCCAGGCTGGCAAATATTTGGGGACTGCATTGTCATCGCAGACTGGGCAAATAGAATCCGTTTGCTTTAGCGCCCGGCAACCAGGGCCCAGCAAGGGGGAGCCTCGGCCTGCCTGGGGACCGTAGAGTGTTTGCTGTGCGCCCAGCTGGCTCACACCCGGCCGAGGACCCTTATCTCCGCTGCTGATTGGGGCCCCAACCAAGCCTTGTCAAATAGGCGGAAAATTAAATTTCATGCTATTTTGACTTCTGGAGTAGCCTTCTCTAGAGGACATCCTGCTTGTTCAGCGCTCTGGGTGAACGGGGCTCCTGGCCAGCACCGGAGAAGGCCAAGGGAGGAAGGCTGGGGACCACCAGCCAGGGCGCAGATGGAGGGCTCAAGTAGGAGGGGGCCTGGAGCCCCTGCTCAGCCCTCTCCTGCCACCTCACACCACCCCGGAGCTGCAGTGGAACCCCTGCCCCTCCCCTCAGGCCTCCAGCCCAAGTCCAGGCGGAGATGGCACCTCCCTTCTCTGGTTCCTTTTTTGGCTCCCAAAACTTCCGGGGGGGGGGGCTTGGTACCCCCTCCCACCTGTGGAACCTGCCTGGAGGGCATCCTCACTGCACCTCCCCAATGTATTACAGCCACAAGAAGGACCCCAGAGGGTCTGCTCCCTGCAATCTCCCACTCTTCCAGGTGGCCTGGCCCCTCTGCCCTGTGGTGCTGCACAATGTCCTGAGGCCACCATAACCAATCACCACGACAGCGAACAGCGTGCTGAAAACAACAGAAAGGATTCTCTCACAGTCTGGAGGCCAGAAGTCTATAATCCGGGGTCTCTTTGGGCCCTGGCTGGGTAGATCAGTTGGTTAGAGCATCGTCCCGATACCCCAAGGCTGAGGGTTCAATCCCCAGTTGTGGCACATACAAGAACCAACCAATGAATGCATACATAAGTAGAAAACCAAATGGATGCTTCTCTCTTTCTCCCTTCCTCTCTAACATCAATTAAAAAAAAAAAAAAATCCAGGGTCTTCAGGGCTGGTTCCTTCCAGACTCCTGGGTGGCGGGGTGGGGGGGATCTGTCCTGTACCTCTCTCCTGGGGTCTGGTGTCACCGGCTGGCAATCCATGGCATTCCTTGGCTTATAGCTATCCTTTGCCTCCGTGGTCACTCAGCTGTCCCCATCAGTGCCTGTGTCCACGTCTCCTTCTTAAAGGGCACCATCACTGGATCAGGGCCCACCCTACTCCCGCCTCAACTCCTCTTAACTTGACCATATATGCACAGGCCCAATTTCTGAAGTCCAGGTGGACTCGAGTTTTGGATATACTATTCAGCCCAGTAGGGGCCCTCTCTCTGTGACCACGGCCCCCACCTCACTGTGGCCACCACTGGGTGCTTTGCTCCCCTGGACCAGCCCCTGTGGTGTTGCCTGGGAGGATCCCAGAGTCCCATCAGCTGTGGCTCCCAAAGCTGCCACTGCTTATGGTCCAGGTTCTAAGGACAGGGTAGTCCCCTCCCAGCTTGGCATATGTCCGGCCCCTGGGCCCCATGGTTACTCATGGACCTGATCTCCTTCCCTGACATGGGGGCCACCCATCCATGGGGATGGGAGGTCACAGATGCCACTCCACCCCTCCCTGGGTCCTTGCCCTTCAGCTCTAGGCTCCACCCCCTTCAGGAGGAGATGATGCCTCTCCCACCCAGTGACATCTACACCTTTCCTGCAAATGGGGGCCACTGGGCTGTTGATTGCTTCTAGTCATTCCTCAGTCATCTGGAGAGCTATACAAAGGTGCTCAGTACCAATCCAAGAACAGGACCTGCCCGGGCCAAACTGCCATGAGTGGGTCTTTGAAGCTGCCTGTGTCCTTTGCCTGGGATCGGACCTGGGAGAGGGTGGTGGGCGGGGCCACTGCAGGCCCCAGGGAAAGGCTGCAGGGAGAAAGGAGGGATGTGTGACAGGCCAGGCCTCCCTATGGATGTGGACGTGATTGGTCATTCCTGAGCCTTCACCATGCCCTGGGGTGAGGCCATGCCCCAGGTGAGGGGCTTCTGATTAGGATCAGTTCCATGCGCCCAGCCCAGTCTGTGTTTGGACCTCAGTCCCCCAGAGACTGACTCTGAGACTCTGGTCTGATGACACTGTTGTCCAGGTTCTGCCTGTGGAGTGGCCCTGCTCCAGCCATGGCTGGCTCTCTCTAGCCCAGCACAGCCCAGCTCTCAGCCACGATCTGCAGGAAGCTTGGGTTGGGGTCCCAGGTGGCTTCTGACTGCTGAGTCCCCTAGGCTCTCTCTCTGCCCAGGTACTGATCCTGCCTCCTGCTGGCACAGGGAGCTCTCTGCCCTCACCTGCCCTGGACCCTAGGGCAGCGATTTTCAACTGGTGTGCCACAAGGCCTTTTATTTTATTATTATTATTTAAGAATATTTCTTTACTGATTCGAGAGAGAGAGGAAGGGAAAGAGAGAGAGACAGAAACATCCATGAGAGAGAACATCAATCGGCCGCCTCCTGCATGCCCCCCACTGGGGATTCAGCCCACAACCTGGGCATGTGTCCTGACCAGGAATTGAACCGGTGACCTCTTGATGCATGGGTCGATTCTCAACCACTGAGCCACACCGGCCGGGTTGCAAGTCTTTTTATTTTAATTTTTTTTAAAGGTACTTTTTTTTTTTTTTTATCCTCACCCGAGGACATTTTTGCATTTATCTTCAGATAGATTGGGAGGAAAGAAGGGGGAAGAGAGAGAGAGAAACATTGATGTGAGAGAGACACATTGAGTGGCTGCCACCCACCCCACCCCAACCAGGGCCGGGGACAAACTGCAACCGAGGTACGTGCCCTTAGCAGGAACCGAACCCAGGACTCTCTGGTCTGCAGGCCAACACTCTAACCTCTGAGCCACATCGCACAGTGCCCGCAAGAATTTTTATCCTCACCCAAGGACATTTTTCTATTTTTTGTTCAGATAGAGTGAGAGGGAGAGAGAGAGAGAAACATCAATGTGAAAGGGACACATCGAATGGTTGCCACCCGCACAACCAACCAGGGCCGGGGACAAACTGCAACCGAGGTACGTGCCCTTAGCGGGAACCGAACCCGGGTCTCTCTGTACCGCAGGCCGACTCTCTAACCACTGAGCCAAACAGGCCAGGGCCTGGAAGACTTTTTAAAACATGAAGTACCTGACCGTTAGTCAGGGGCACTGACCTCTTTTCCCTTAGAATCTAAGGTTTAAATTGTCAAATAAAAATATGACAATAGTCAACACAATAGGCGTCTGGTATGAATAAGTCAAAATTATAGCTATTTTTTTTGTCAGGTCAGCAAAAAAATAATTTTTTTTTGCTGTGCTGCATAATTTTAGTAATTAGTTTATATGTGCCATGAGATGAAAAAGATGGAAAATCGCTGCCCAGGGCCATCCGCAGGCAGCTGCCCGGGCGGTAGCCACAGCGCCCCTGCTGCTGCTCAGCAAAGACCAGTGCCAGGCTAAGCTTCTGGCCTCCAGCTGCTGTGGGCCAGGCATGGGCTGGGCCCTGGGGGCCGGTGGGCTGAGGAAGAGGAGATGCAGCCCTGCCCTTGAGCAGGTCCTGGCTGGCCCGTGTGACCAGAGGAGGTTGTGTGCAGCATGTTGATGGGGGCAGGAGCTCCTCTGGCCAAACTGCAGGAAAGGAAGGTGCTCCTGCAAGAGCTGCCACCCCTGTGGTCGACTGAATGATGGCCCCAGAGATGTCCAGGCCCTAATCCCGGGAACTTTGGATATGTCACCTCATATGGCAAAGGGACCCTGCAGGGGTGACTGAGGTAAAGACTGTGAATGGGAGATGATACTGGGTCCCTATAAAAGGGAGGCAAGAGGGTCAGAGTGACAGCAGGAGCAGGGTCACTGCTGGCTTGGAAGGTGGAAGGTGGCCACGAGCCGGGGGATGGAGTGGCCTCTGGAATCTGGAAAGTGAAAGAAGGGACTCTCTGCTGGAGCCCCTGGAGCGCGGCCCTGCAGACACCTTGAGTTTTGGCCAGGGAAACCCATTTTCTTTTTATTTTAAAAATTTTGTTTTCTTTATTGATTTTAGAGAGAGAGGAAGGGACAGGGAGAGAGAGAGAGAAAAACACTGATGAGAGAGAACATGGATTGGGACCTCCTGCACGCCCCCCACTGGGGATCGGGCCCACAACCTGGAACCGAGCCGGCCACCTCTTGATGCATGGGTCGACGCTCAACCACTGAGCCACACCTGCCGGGCGGGAAATTCATTTTCAACTACAGGGTAATAAATCGGTGTTGTTTTAAACCACTCAGCCTGTGCTCCTTTGTTTTAGCAGCAAAAGGAAACTCACAGCTGGGGGCATCCGCTGGACAGTGGGATTGGGTGGCCTGCAGGACCTTGTGGCCCAGCTGTGGAGTCCGGACCTCCCTCCCAACTACAGGGGAGCCAAGATGCTCAGCTCCTCCCTGTCAGTGGAACCAAATCTGAGGGCGGGGCCTTCATGAGGGGAGGGCCCATGGCTATCACCCCCAGGCCTGCTCCTTCCTGCATGCCCTTGTTTTCATCCCCAGCTCCAGGACCCCTTGCCCTTCCTGGCCTCCCCTCAGGCCCTGGTCAGTGGAGCTGGGGCCATGGTAGGGGCTTTGGGTCCCCAAAGTGGCCCAGTGAGGAGATGTCCACTCACGCCATCCATGGGAATACTGTCTGCAGACAGCCAGACCCTTGCCTTCTCTGCTGGCAGTTCCCAGTGCTTTCTTCTGCCTGACCAGAGACCAAGGAGGAAACCCAGCCCAAGGCAGAGACTTCTAGAGAGGGGGACAAACCAGCGCACATAGGTGTTTGGGAAGAGGAACCGGGCAAGGCATGTGGGGCGGGCATCTGGACAAGAGGCCAGACACCAGAGACGGGTCCGGGGTGCTCCTGTAGCATTCCCAGCAATCAGTGATGGAGCCCAACAAGGCGCAGCCTGAGGGTTTAAGAGTGGGGGGTGGGGGTGAGAATGATTTAAGCAGCAGCTCTGGGGTTTCAGTGGGTTGTTAATGAATTCTCCCCGTCCTTGCTCCTGAGCCATGTTCGTGACGGACCCAGGAGTCTGGCAGGTGGGAGCTGAACTCTGGTCTTTGTTATTGTCCAGGCTGGGTTGGGGTACAGCATTCTGAGGGGGCCCTGGATGGGCAGACAGACCCAGTTTCCTACACATGTCCATCCCAGGCTGGGTGGCTAGCCAGGCCAAGGGGCATGGCTGTTCCAAGCCCCCTGCTGCCCCTCGGCCCCCAGAGTATGGCTGGGGGACAGGCACCCAGGCCACCAGGCCTGGAGCCTACGCATATGTCCCAGGATCTGCTCCCAGTCAGCCTCCATTTTGGGTAGCACTGGGCCTTTCGGAGCTCTGTGCCCATCCTGTCCCCACCGGCCCCCACCTGTTGTCAGGCCTCAGTCCCCAGAAGAAAGGCTCTGCCCTTGCAAAGGTGGTGGACCTGCCTGTCCCCATGCACCCTGTATCGATCTTCCCAGGGAAAATCAATAGCTCCAATATGTCAGCTCTCAAGTGGCGCTACAGTGAATTATTCCCAGCACTGGGCACACAAGGGCTGCAGCCTTCCTGCCCATTAGTGGGACATTAGGCCTCGTGTGGGGTTTCTCTGTGTGCTTTGAGATAATGAAGGCTGAGGTGTTAGTTTATGTCCCTGGGAGGGGGAGGGGACCGTGAACAAGAGCAGGCAGTGCTGGCGGTGCCAGGCACCTGTCACCCAGTGCTCGGCTGGGCTTGCTGGGATCAGGGAGGGTAGGGCCCCAGAGACACAGGAGCCCCCCGGATGTATCTGGTTGTGGCTTTGCCCACCGTGGGCTCCACTGCTATGTCAAGCACATCGTAGTAGTTGGGGCTGTCACTGCCCTCCGCCGGGAACTCACCTGTGCTGAACAAGGTGGGTCTGCGCTCCTTGCCGCCGGGAGGATGTGCAGCACAGGACATGGGTGTCCCAGTGGGAGGGTGTTAGAAAGGGCTGCGGGTTCAGGTTGGTGACGGGTGAGTGGCTTTGCTGTGGGTTGCACACTGTCAGGAAGCAGGGTGACTGTGATTGAATGCCTGTCGCAGTCTCCTGGGGCCGCCCTAACAAAGGTCCACAAACTGGGTGATTTAAAACAATAGAAAGTTGTTTTCTCACAGTTCTGGGAGCCAGAAACCCCAAACCAAGGTGTTGGCAGGGGCACACTCCCTCTAAGGCTCCAGGGAAGTTTCTTTCAGGTCTCTCTCTGAGCTCCTGGTGGGGCTGGCAATCCTCGGTATTCCTGGGCTTGCGGCCGCGGCACTGCAGCCTCTGCCTCCCTGTGCCTCTGTGTCTTTTCTCCTCTTCTTATAAGGACACCAGGCGTTGGGTTTAGGGCCCACCCTATTCACTGTGACCTCATTTTAACAAATTACATCTGCAAAGACCCTATTTCCAAATAAGGTCATGTGCTAAGGTTCTGGGTGAATATGAATTTGGGGGGATAGCTTTAAGCCTAATAGCATCTTTCTTTTTTAATCCTCACCTGAGGATATTTTTTCTATTTATCTTCAGATGGAGTGGGAGGAAGGGAGAAGGGGGGGCATCAACCAGACACATTGACTGGTTGCCTCCCGCATGACCCTGACCAGGGCTGGGGATGAACCGCAACTGAGGTATGTGCCCTTGGCCAGAATTGAACCCATGACTCTTTGGTCTGCGGGCCAACACTTTAACCGCTGAGCTAAACCAGTCAGGGTAACAGAATTTTTTTTTTTTTTTTTTACTTTATTTTTATATTTGACACTACTGCAGATGTCCTCATCCCCCCTTTGCCCCCTCCACCCAGCCCCTGTACCCCCTGCCCTCACGGTACAGCATTTTTCTTTTTAATCCTCACCTGAGGACATTTTTCCATTTTTTGTTCAGATAGAGTGGGAGAGAGAGACAGGAAGGAAGAGAGAGAGAGAGAAACATCGACATGAAAGGGACATATCGAGTGGCTGCCTCCCGCACAGCCCTGACCCAACCAGGGCCGGGGACAAACTGCAACGGAGGTACGTGCCCTTAGTGGAAACCAAACCCAGGTCTCTCTGGACCGCAGGCCGACACTCTAACCGCTGAGCCAAACCAGCCAGGGCAGGTACAACATCTTATCAGAAGGAGGGCGAGACTCCCATATGGCTGGTAAAGGACAGCCATCCCTTAGCCAGGACAGGTGTGTTTGGTCCTTTCTGAGGTTTGAGTTGTGTCCATGTTTGTCTGTGTTCAGATGTGATTACAGAGGGGCTGTATTTCATCTGGAGCCATCACAGTTATGGAGCGACCTGGTACAATGCTGACGTCTTCTGACACTTTATGTCCAACAGGAGACCCACTGGGAGCACTAGGCAACTTGAGGCAGGGGCTGCCATCCTCTTCAGACTCTACCAATCTATGTTCTTTGCATCAGGCCTTCACCTACAACAGAGACCAAGTGGCAGCAGGAGGTTGGGACAGAGGAGAGGTCATTTGGTCACACGGGTTTACTTATTCTTTGTTATGGTTATATGCTGTTCCTCCCAGGCCAGCCTCAGAGTGCCCCAGGAACCTAGTGGCGGGAAGAGTGCCCTCCACTGCCTCGGGATAGGAAGACATTTCCATGCCTTCCAGTTATCATAACACCACCAAGGGCATCCCAGGCACAGAAGCAGTCCTAGCAGCAGCCTGCTAAGGAGGCATGACATTTTACAGCTGATGAAGCGGACAGAAGCTCGAGGGTTTGTCACCCATGCAAGGTGTCCTCTTTCTGTAACCTATCCAAGGCAGTCATTGAGACTGAGACAGACTTAGTGGCTCCTCCCCAGGTGAAGCTGGAGTCCCTGCCCAAGCCCCCAGTTCTGCTCCTACTCTGCGTCCCAGAGCAGCTTGTGCCCTTATGCCCTAAAGCATTCAAACGAGGTGGCTGCATCAGCCCAATCAACAGCTCCACATCTAACCTTAGGGCTCTTTGATCTCCACCGCCTCCAGAATGATTCTGGCCCATCCTTCCAATTCATGCTCCCTTCTCCCACCCACAGTGGGTGCTCCTGGGGTTCCCTGTGGGCAACTTGGTTTGGCAGTAATTTGGAATGGGGGGGGGCAGTTCTGGGGTGGAAATGGTGGGGCAGGGCCCAATGAGGAGGATCTGGGCACACAGGTGCCTGTTGACACAGCAACTTTGAACTCCTAGGTTGGGAGCTGAACTGCTGCCAAGCATCAGGAGCTGGGCTTCCTGAGGTGGGGAGTATTCCCAGATGTTGCTGAGTTCACAACACCTCTAGCTCTCCACTCTAATGTCTGGAGAGTCCCTGGGGGTGAAAAACTGGTCTTGAGTCTGGTGCTTCTCTTGCCAGGAAGAAGGTGCAGGCAAAGGGCACTCCAGAGGCAAAGATGCTGAGCTAGGGAGGTAGTACATTACAGTTTACAAGGTGGCCTCGTGATCTGATTTTGTCACCACACACATCCCCACAGAGTCTGTGATGATGCCTGGATGTCCCTATATGGTCTTCAAACAGAATGGCTCAGGGGAGCCAGGGCCAGTTTGCCTTGAGGGCAGAAGGCTCCAGTAGCTTTTCTATGAAGCCAACTGGGGAACCAGGTAGAGCAGGAAGCCCCGGGACGGCCCGCAGGACACCCTCCCTGCCTGACTCCTGAGTGTGGATAGGAGCACAAAGCTGCCTCAGTCAACAATGAGGATGAGTGCTAGGCCGTGCACACATGGTTCCGCTGGGCAGGAGAGGGAGATGTGTCCAAGGGCAAGATGGCTTCCCCTGAGAGCTCTAGGTGTGCCCTGCTGCGTAGTATGAGGGATCACGGCCTTGCGGCCGGCGCTTTGGCCAGCCCTGGGGACTTGAGCAGCTTTGGATGCAGATGCCCGGGCCGAGTCCCAGGGCGCAGTGGTGCTCCATGCCAGGGAGAACCAGCGGGCAGGCTATGTGCTCACGCAACTTAGTCCTAATGGGGAACACTAGTCGAGGGGACAAGATGACTTCCGTGACTTAAAGCCCCACGAGGAGAGCAAACTGGGGCGTCCCAAGACTGCGTGGAGGCGTCCAGAGATTGCGCCATCACGAGGGTTGCAGGCTCAGGGCGCCGATCTCGAGCGGGTCCGGGCCAGCTGGGAAGCCCGCTCTGACGCCAGCTCGTCCGAGGAGCCGCCGACACCCGGCTCTGCTGGCTGGCCTCAATGCCGGCGCCGCAGATTCGGAACCCGCAGGCTCGGTCCTCTTCGGACGCGCGGAGAACTACATTTCCCGGCATTCCCTCGCGGCTTGGCGTGGCCCGACCTGCGACGGAAAAGGTCGCCGAGAGACTATGCATCAGTTCCGTTGCGCAAGCGGTCCCACGTTCTGTAGTCGTGAGCCGAGACCTGGAACAGCGTTTGCTTTCCGGTTTCGCGCGACGGACGTGACGTGAGCGCTGCGCGCCGCAAAATCGAGTGCGGAGCCGGGGTCGTGATGAGTTGTGTCCTGTGTGCGCCGGCGGCTGGGTGAGCTCCGCGCACTCTTCGCGGGGCCGAGGGCGGGCGCAGCGTGCGGCGCGCTCACTGCTCTTTTTCTTCCAGGGCTGTCCGGGCGCTGAGGCTCGTGCGCTGGGCTTCCCGAAGCCTGCATTCGCCGTCCGGTGGCCGGGCTGAGGCCCAGCGTGCGGCTGCGGGCGAGGAAGAGGACGACTCTAACCGTCCCATCCAGTTTTCCTCCAGCAAAGCCAACCCGTCCCATTGGACGGTGGAGCATTCCCTGGGGAAAGAGCGGCAGCAGCCCTTGTGGAGGGTGCTGCCCTTAAGCCTGTCCCTCATGGTTCTGGTCATTTGGTGCTTCTTTAGGCAGGAGACCAGCGCGGACCACTGGTTGAGACAGGTATTGGAAGAAGAGGAGCCGGAGCCCAGCGATCGTGCTGAGGAGCCTGAAACTCCGGCTGCCCACGGGGCAAGAACTTAAAGAGGCACCGGTGGGGGCAGGCGGCGAGGGACCAGGCAGCCGCCCGTAGGCTTTGACGTCGTGTTTGAGCTTCTGTCGTGGTTATGTGCGTCCCCAGCCTGAAGGATTTGGATAGCGCACCTGGCCGCGCAAACCGCGGGAAGGAGAGCGCAGAATGTCAGCAGATGCCTGATACTTTGATGCCAAACGAATATGTCTAAAAGACTTTTTAGATCCATAGAAAAGGTTTTGGTTGCAGAGTGTGCTGTGGGATTTGTGATTTTGTTCAACATAAGTTTCCAAAGCAATTCTGGTGACACTTGTAATCCATTTTGGAGATCATTTGCTTTGTGAGACAGACTGTCAGAAGAGGTAAAGCTTTTATTTTATAATGTACTGAGGTGCATATAAATTGTTAGTTTTTCAAACTAACAAATTGGTAATTTTAATTTGCTAATGTAGAATTAAGCCAGCCCCCTTCTTTTTTTGCATTTTATTAAACAAAGGGAGCATCTTAGTGCTTTTTCAGTTCCTTTGTTGTTTTTTTCCCCCTCAGAATAGGAACTGAGGAAAGAAACCTGAATGTAAATTGTGGAATACGTTATCAAATGATACCAGAAATAATGGAACTTTCTCAGCTCTCCACAAGTTTTTCTTGTTGTTGTTGTTAATCCTCACCCAAGGATATTTCTTCCACTGCTTTTTAGAGGGGGGTGGGCAGAGAGAGAAACATCAGTATGAGAAAGACACATCCATTGGTTGCCTCCTGCACACAGGGCTTGAGGGACACAAGGAGTCAGGGGAAGAACCTGCAACCCAGGTACTTACCCTTGATTGGGAATTGAACCCCGGATCCTTCAGTTCTCAGCCCAATGCTCTAACCACTGAACCACGCTGGCCAGGGCCAGCTTTCCGCAAGTTTTTATTTTTATCTAGGCAACAACTTTCTGAATAGAATAAAACTGATGAATTTTTCTTTTGACAAATCACAGACAATATTGTGGATCTGTTTTTCAAGTACTGCTTAAGAATCCTGCTTAATTCTGAAATAAAAGATGCATCAAAGGAAGATTTTATGTATGTAAGCTTCTAGTGAAAGGTTTTATCTTGGCATGTGTATGATGCTGAAGTTAATTGGAGGTTTCTCTCACCAGGATATTTAATGACACTGGCTGTATGGAAATATATTGGCTTCTCACAAGGCCTTTGCTGATGTTTTCTTTTTTTTAATCCTCACCAGAGGACATTTTTCGATATTTTGTTCAGATAGAGGGAGAGGGAGAGAGAGAGAGAGAGAGAGAGAGAGAAACAGAAACATCGACGTGAAAGCGACACATCGAGTGGTTGCCACCCACACGACCCAACCAGGGCTGGGGACAAACTGCAACCAAGGTACGTGCCCTTAGCGGAAACCGAACCCGGGTCTCTCCGGACCGCAGGCCGACGCTCTAACCGCTGAACCAAACCGGCCAGGGCTGCTGATGTTTTCTAAGTGTCTGGTACACCTTGGTAAATTATGCTTGTGAGGGAGATGGGACTGATACAAATATGTGTTTTATTTTTATTTTTTAATCCTCACATGAGGATATGTGTATTGATTTTAGAGAGAGGAAGGGAGAGAGAGAGAGAAACATCGACCAGTTACCTTCTATACACACCCTGACCAGGAATCAAACCCACGACTTTTCATTTCACTGGATGAGACCAACTGAGCCACACTGACCAGGGCAGTATGTGCATTTCTTTTAAAGATGGAGAGTCCGAAGTTTGGAAAGATTGACCTAATCATAGCTCAAATTACATTGTCAGTGCCAGTGGGAACAAAGAACTAAGATGTCGTTCCTCTGGCCTGATGTGGTTGTGATCTCTTGTTAAGCAACAGGCATTAAGCAGTCTGAACCCTTACTTTATTCTCACCAGCTCATGCAGGTAAAAAATATCAGAACTAATGGGAAGAATTTTTGTTTTAATTAAAAGTTCCTCTACTCTAGGTCGCTGGTTCGATTCCCGGTCAGGGCACATGCCCAGGTTGTGGGTCCAGTCCCCAGTTAAGGGCATGTGGGAGGTGGCCAATCAGTGTTCTTTATCATCGATGTTTCTCTCTCTCTCCCTCTACTTTTTTCTCTCTCTAAAAATCAATAAAGTAAAAAAAAGTTACTCAAATCTAGCCAGGTAGTTCAGTTTGGTGAGAGCGTTGTCCCAATATACCAAGGTTGCAGGTTTGATCCTGGGTCAGGGCACATATAAGAATCAATCAGTGAATACATAAGTTAAGTGGAACAAGTCAATGTTTCTCTCTCTCCCTCTTTCTCCCCCTCTCCCTTCCTGTCTTTCTAAAATCAATAAAAGAAAAAGTAACTCATATGAGAAGAGCAATGTGATTGGTCTGGAAAAGTTAGACACTAATAGGCAGAAGGAAGAGAAAACACATCATACCATATGCAACAGATCCTGAGTGCCTCCAGGGCAGCTATTAATGAGGGCTTTGCTGGGTTTTGTCATAAGCAAAAGGAGGACACAAGACTCGCTGTCAAGTATGGGCAGGCCCTCCTCATACCTGGACTATGCAAAGGACTGGCAGCAGCAGAGCGGATAGATGAACTGTTACTGAAACCCTTTTATTACTTAACAATGTTTGTAGTTTGCTCGTCTTACTTCCCCAACTGGACTGTAGCTTTTATTTTTCCTAGGTTACTTGGCACATTCACTTCCCCAGATAAGCACCCAATAAGGATTTGAGAGGGAGAGGACTAGTGTTCTGCTATAACAAAAGGAGTTGCAGTGATTCATGAGATGAGAAATACGAAAAAGGAGAAAATTATTTCAAAGAAAATTCAAGGAAGAGGAGGTTAAATGGTTTCATGTCTTTCAAGCAGCTGAGCAGTCTTGGAAGGTTCTGGTAGTGCTGTGCATTCCTCCTCCCCACCCTGCCCCCCCTATAAAAGTAAAACACTTCTAAGTTTACAATGAGGTGTTATTTTATTATTTATTTTTGTTAATCCTCACCCAAGGATATTTTTGCATTGATTTTTTTTTTTTAGGTAGAGTGGAAGGAAGGGAGGGAGAGAGAGAATGAGAAACATTGATGTGAGAGACACACAATTGGTTGCCTCTCGCATGACCCTGGGGATGGAAACTGCAACCCTTGGGTCCTAGGGCCAATGCTTTAACCGCTGAGCCAAACTGGCCAGGGCTGAGGTGTTATTTTCTATGTCTAGGTACTACCCCAGCCTTTTAAGAATGGTCTTCAAAAGCAAGAAAAATGTCACTGGATCTTTACAGCTTAGCACAATTCTCTGATCTTTTCAAGGAAGATCCCTCATGGGTAAGGAGGAACAGTAGGCACCTTTACTCCCACCTCTACAGCAAAGATCCCCAGATTCATTAAAAAATATGTATTTTTGCCCTGGCCGGTTTGGCTCAGCGGTTTGAGCGTCGGTCTGCAGTCCAGAGAGACCTAGGTTCGGTTCCCGCTAAGGCATGTGCCTCGGTTGCAGTTTGTCCCTGGCCCTGGTTGGGACGTGCAGGTGGCAACCATTCAATGTGTCCCTTTCATGTCGATGCTTCTCTCTCTCTCCCTCCCACTCTATCTGAACAAAAAATGGAAAAATGTCCTCGGGTGAGGATAAAAAATATATATATATATATATATGTATGTATATATATTTTTTCTTTATTGATTTTTTTTTTCTTATTGATTTTAGAGGGAGAGAGATAGAGACATCATTTGGTCGCCTCCTGCATGACCCCCCACTGGGGATCAGGTCTACAACCTGGGTATGGGCCCTGACCGGGAATCAAACCAGCAACTTCTTGGTGCTTGGGTTGATGCTCAACCACTGAGCCACACTAGCTGGGCAAGATCCCCAGATTTTAAAATCTTGAGCCCCAACTTTCTTTCCTGAACTCAAAGTGGCTCTCTGTGCTGAACTTCACAGGTTTCTCAAATACCTTAGGTCTAAAATGGAATTCGTCTCTTCCCAAACCTGTTTGTTATGCATTCCTCCAAGCTAAGGACCTCGAAATTATCCTTGACTTCTTTTTATTTCCCTACTTCCTGATGGTCTTTAAGATCTGTTCATTCCTCCAACAAATTCATGAGTCCTGTCCTCTGCTTCATTCTCCTGCTTGATTTTCTTAGAAAATATGTTGATTTTTTTTTTTTTTTTGCCATTTTTCAGGTTTAAGTGTAATGTTTGTATTTCATTTGGAAAAGAAACATAAAAAAGAAGATAATCATTTACCCCACCAGCAAATTATAGCTTTTATTTTACTGTAATGCTTGTAGTTCAAAAAATAACTCACATATTTGGGAACAAATATATGGAACTGTTATATCTTGCTTTGTTTTTCACCTAAATAGGAGCATTTTTCATGTCAGTAACAATGCTCAGGTAGCATTGTCGTTAAACCATGGCATAGCACTCAGAACTTAAACATGTCACAATTACTGGGCTGTTAGGTGCTCTCATGTTTTTGGTAAATGACTGATAATTATTTTTGACTATGAATCTTTGCCTGAATCAGATTCATTTTTGGGTCAAAGTTCCTAGAAATGGAACATTATTTTCAGTGAAGGTCAGCACCTGTTTGCCCTCTCAGCTGCGCTCTTCAGAACAAAAAGTCTGCCCACTCCATGCCTCTGTCTTGTTCTCATTTGCATTTTTTATTACTAGCAAAGTTGAACATTTAGAAAATATGTCTCTTATGCCACATATTTATAGAATAATGTACTCTGGGCCTCAGTTGTGTCCTGAAATGCACACCCTGGTTCTTACACCAGGGCCAGCTGAGCTGGGGCAGCTGCTGCCTGCTTCCCTGAGTTCCCTTCCTGTTCGTGAAGGCGAGTCTCTTGGATTCTTCGTTAAATATCAGCTTTATTGATGTATAGTTCACATAGTACTCAATTCACCCACTTAACATATACAATGAAAAGATGTTTAGTATATTCACAGGGGGCACCCATCGCTACAATCTAATTTTAGAACATGTTTGCAGTCCCTAAAAGAAACTGCGTGCCCACGAGCAGTGTGCCCTGTGTCTCCCCATTTCCCACATTCACCCCTAAGCAATTGGACGTATTCTTTTCAGCCTCAGCACCCAGCACGTGGTCAGAGTCAGTGAATGAGTGAAATGTGACTGAGCAGCCTGTGCAGGCTGTCTAAACATTGGGGACCTGTTGGCTCCATCTCCTCCTGGAGCCCAGTTCGGGGTCCCACAGGGCGAGCGGAGTGCTCCGGGTAGCAGTGGGCAGAAGGAGGGCTGCGAGAGTGCGAGTGGGTGTGCATCTGGACGACGGGCGCCCACGGGGGTGGGGGCAACGCTATGTACTAGGATGCGGGAGTGGCAGCGGCTACGAGCCTGGGGTGTGTCCCTAGTGGGGCTGGGGCTGGGGTCCACGAAGGTTGCTGTGAGATGTCAGCTGGCAGCCGGGTGCTGGCGGAGCTGCTCCTCTTTGCGAGGCGCCAGCTGGGGCTGTGGCCCGGGCGGAGCGGGTGGGCGTGGCCGGCCGGGCGGGGGGCGAAGGTGGGCTCCGCGCGGGGGGAGATCTGTAGGGGCGGGGGCGGGCCCGCGCGGCGCATGCGCGCTGCATTGTTTTGACTGAAAATGCCGTCTGTTTCGAAAGCGGCGGCGGCGGCGCTGAGCGGGTCCCCCCCCGCAGACGGAGAAGCCGACCCACTACAGGTCAGTGTCCCGACCGCCGCGGCGGGGACGGGAGCTGGGTAGGGGCGGCCCTGTGCGTCCCTGGCTCGCTTCCCCGCGCCCCTGGGCCTGGGTGCCACCGCCGGGTGCGGCCTGGGGCCCGGTGCCGCCCCCGTCCCCCGCCCCCCGCGCCATCCTCGGCCTCCGCCAGCGCGGCGCCTGGGCTCGGGGCGGGTAGACCACCATCCGACTCGGGCTGCCACTGTCTGAAGTCGGGAGTCTGTGCCCAGGGTCTGTGCACCGGGGCTTGGGAGCTGGGGAACGCCCGGAGATCTGTGGTCCACGCGCCTGGCTTTGGAGGTCGGGGAATAGAGCCTGGGGTCGGGGAGGGGCGTGGATAATGCGCCTGGGTCCCGGGGAGGACGGTCATCTGGACTACGGCTGCCTCCGCCTGGAGTCGGAGATGTCACCTGGGCTTTGGGGTTGGGCACACCTGGGGTCTTGGTTTCACGCCTGAAGTTGGAAGTCGCGTCTGTGGTCAGGATCGGGGATTATGCATGGGGTCTGGAGGATACCACCTGAGGTTTGGGAAACGCTCCCGGGCTCAGAGAGGGGAGGCGGCCGTCTGGGATCATCTGGAGTCCGAGTGGCAGTCGCGCCTGGGGTCTGGGATTGGGGGGGGGGGGCTGCCCTGGGGGACAGGGTCGCACTTGTGGTCGGGGATGGGGGCTACGCTTGGGGGCGGAGATGGCACTTGGTCTTGGGGGACAGGTCGCGTCTGTGATTGGAATGGGGAGCTGTGCATGGGGTCTGGGGATTCGCGCCTGAGATCCGGGAAACGCGCCTGGGCTCAGGATAGGGGGAGGGCGGCTGTGTGGGGCCATCTGGACTCGGAATGGGGGTTGCGCTTGGGGGTCACGTTTCCTTGGGCCGGTGGGGTCAGGCCAACCTCCCCCACACCTCCACCCCAACCCACGAGTCTCCCCGCTGCTTGCTGGCGGCGGTGAGGGCGGAAGCAACCCGCAACGCTGTTTGTCTTTTTAGGTATCTAAAGGAGTTTAGGACAGAGCAGTGCTCCCTGTTTGTGCAGCACAAGTGCACCCAGCACAGGCCATTTACCTGTTTCCATTGGCATTTCCTAAATCAGCGTCGGCGCAGACCGCTCCGCAGGCGAGACGGCACCTTCAACTACAGCCCGGACGTGTACTGCTCCAAGTACGACGAGGCCAGTGGCGTGTGCCCCGACGGCGACGAGTGAGTGTGTGTGTGTGTGTGTGTGTGTGTGTGTGTTGGGGAGGCGGGAAGGGCCTGTCTTTAGGGGCAGCTCTTGCTGCTCTGCCCCTCGGAACTGGCCTTTTGGGGTGGGGTGGGGCGGGCCTCCGTTTATTTTCAGCACCTGACATACCTGTACCACTTTAAGGTTTAGGGTCATTTCTGTAGTTGCCCATTGTTTTTAGAGAGCTTGGTAGAACGCATACTCAAACTATGCAAATATATCTGGAATGTTACCTGTTTTGCTGTTTACATGTTTAATTTTTAAAATTGACTTTTTAGAGAGAAAGGAAGGGAGAGAGAAACCTTCATCCGCTGCCTCCTGCATGCCCCCTACCGGGATTGAGCCAGAAACCTGGGCATGTGCCCTGACTGGGAATGAACCAGGACCTCTCAGTTCATGGAACAATGCTCAACCCACTGAGCCACACCTAAGGGGCTACATGTTTAAAATTTTTCAAAACAGCTTTATTTGCAGACTGTCATTTATGCAGCACTTTTAAAGTTTAGGAAATCAAGATTTTGTTTGCTTTGACTTTTTTTCTTCCCGGTTTCCTAATGGCGTTATGGACAGATGTCTTTATTTTGAAATATAGGGTGGGGCAAAAGTAGGTTTACAGTTGTTCATATGGAAATAGTAATTAATAATACAAGAATAGCCCTGGCCGGTTTGGCTCAGTGGTTAGAGCATCAGCCCGTGGATCAGAGAAACCCAGTTCAGTTCCTGCTAAGGGCACGTACCTCAGTTGCAGTTTGGCCCTGGCCCGGTTGGGGTTGTGTGGGTCACATCCAGTTGATGTGTCTCTCTCACATCGATGTTTCTCTCTCTCTCTTCCTCCCTCTCTCCCTTCCGCTCTATCTGAGGATAAATGCAAAAGTGTCCTCTGGTGAGGATAAAAAAATAAAAAATAATACAAGAATAAATTCTGTTATTTTGTGTACTCACAACTGTAAACCTACTTTTGCCCCACCCTGTATATACAGTGAAAAACAGAAAAGTACAGTCAGCTTGTACATTCATAGAGATTGGTAGGTAGTGGGAGGTTTTGCTTTTTTTCTGTGGGCTGTTTGATGGGGGTGGGGGGTGTCCATTCCTCCTGGGGGTAGGTGGCATCACTGTGCCCTAGACCCTCTAAAAAAAAAAAAGCTTGTTCAGCTTCTGTCTGGAAGGGGATCTGATTTAGGGAGGTTTTCAGGCTCCATCCCCTGTTCCTCTGAAGGGAGATGATTCTCCAGGTATGCTCTCTTTTGAAGACAGTTTCCACCCCACCACATATGGAGACTGGTGTAAGTCTGTTTTCCTTCATTTTCCAAAATGCTTAGGCCAAGGTGTCAGTTTTTATTATGGTGATTTTATAAACTTGATATACTTACTAAAAGGTGTTTAGTTGAATACCAGCTAGTTACATAGTATTACTGTTAAGGAGGCTTGGAGCCTGTTGAAATAATGTAGCGAGTTCCACTGAGGTTAAGATTGTTAAACTTCTGTGAAGTTTGAAAAGTGCCTTTTTTAAAGGTTTCTCGAGCCGTATTTTCTGCAAATGGGTCTTCAGAAGAGAGATGTTTTTGTCTAGCTAAGGCCTGGTATCAGGTCCCCCATTTCCCTTGGTCATGTTAGTCACCTCTTTGGATCTTGGGTCCTGAGTCCCCCTGCTGTTTGACCCTGGTATGGGATGTCTGACCCTGTCCCAAAGTCCAGTACAGGGGATTAAGTGGCACTATTCATGGGTGATGCTTTTAATGTATGAAAAGAAAGCATGTCTTAACAGCTGTCTTGGGTCCCAGAGTCTGAATGTCCTGGTGTTGATTCAGCCCTATGGCTGGGTGTGGGGCTGGAGTCCAATTCTTATGGGATGAAGGATGCTGCAGTAAACATCTTCTTGAAGCTGGTCATTTTAAGCTGGGCTGAAATAGTAGTCAAGTGATATTGAATTGTTTATTATAAAAATATAATAAACAGAGGTCCACCTCTGGGTGTGTGCATTCCCTAAAATATTAAATATTATTATTAAAATAAAAAGTAGTGTTGTCTAAATGGCATGAAGGTTATCATTGAGAAACAGGATGTGTAAGATCAAGATGATTGTTTGACATTTTCTGTTTTGGATGCATCCTGTATACATCTATGCACAGTAAGAAAGTTCACGTGTCTTATTTATTTTTTTAATCCTCACTGGAGTATACTTTTTCCCATTTATCCTCAGATAGAGTGTGTGTGTGTGTGTGTGTGTGTGTGTGTGTAGAGAGAGAGAGAGAGAGATGAGAGAGACACATCCACCAGTTGTCTCCAACACGATCCTGATCAGGGCTGGGGACGAACTGCAACCAAGGTCTGTGCCCTTGACCGGAATCGAACCCACGACTCTTTGGTCCATGGGGCAATGCTCTACCACTGAGCCAAACTGGCCAGGGCCACATGTGTCTTATTAAAGATTTTGTTTGTGCCCTGGCCGGTTTGGCTCAGCAGTTACAGTGTCAGCCCATGGGTGGTGACCACTTGATGTGTCTCTCTCACATCGATGTTTCTCTCTGTCTCTTCCTCTCTCCCTCTTGCTGTATCTGATGGTAACTGCAAAAAAAAAAAAAAAAAGATTTTGTTTGTAACTTCTATTAAGCACATGTGATGACTTGCTTCAGCCCTTTAGGATGAGTTTGACAGCAGTCGTCTCCCCAGGGGATCTCTCCTTAGTAATTACTGCTCATTCCCTGGGAGAGGGACTTTCCTGTCACCCACAAATGGAAAGCCCTGGCATTTGTTCTGTTCAATTACATATTCTGGTTCACAAAAGGTTGCCATGGAATTTGTAAATAGATACTACCTTCACAGCAAGGACAGGGTCTTCTTTTTATTTTAGTTCATTGGTTCTTGAAATTTCTATTTTGAGCATTTGTGCTACCAACCTGTTATTTTAAAACATGAATATGTATCCAAGAACAAAGACCCTTCTGCCAACCCTTCAGTCAGGTGACAGAAGCATGGAATGTTGTTCTTGACATTGGCTGGGGGCACCATGGGGCTGAGCCAAGACAGACTGCAAGAGGGTTGACACACTTGCCATCACCCTCCTCCAGTGGCCCCTCCCTTGCCATCACATCCCCACTGTCACCTTTTTTCCTTGGTGGGCAGTCACCCTCCCCCTCTCACCATCACCCTACCTCCCAGGGGTGGTCTCCTTTGATGTCACCCTCTACTCCCATTGTCACCTCTGGGGAGCCTCATCTCCCTCTCTCCCTGGGCACCCCCTGCTGTCACCCATTTTCCTTGGCAGGAAGTTAGTTACCTTCCCACCTGCTTTCACCCCTTCTCCAATGACCCCTTCGCCTTCTTTCACTCCCTTTCATTGGCAGGCAGGCAGTCTCCTCTGCTGTCACACACTCCCCTCCATGGGCATCTTCCCTGTCACCTCTGGGTGGTCTCCTGCTATTGTCTCCCACCCCATTGTCACCCCTTTTCCTTGGCAGGTAGTTACCCTCTTACCCCCCTTACCCTTCCATTTGTGGCCTTCTCTGCTGTCGGGGCCCCGCTGCCACCCCTTTTCCTTTGACGGGGAGTGGTCCCCTCTGAGCTGGAGTCTTGCGGTCCTTCCTTTCCCACTGCCCTTTGTTCTGATGGACACGCCCCTTCCCCGGTGCGGGCTGCAATTGGCCGTCCAGGTCACGTGTGCCGCCGCGCGCCACTCCCCCGTGGGAACTGGTCTCCTAGCCCCGCGGTTGGACCGCTTGGGTCCACCTCTGGGTGTGCGCGTTCCCTAATCTGCAGAGAGTTGGCCTTGCAGAAAACCGCCTCCGAGCCTGGGGTCGGGCCCTGCCCCACAGGGTCGGTGTTCCCAACCTGGGCGGATCCATCTCAGGTATTTCTTAGGCTGTGGTTTCCAGGAAAGGGCTTTTGTCCTGAGGTTTCTGGGGGTCCTGTCGCATTCTGAAAGCTGCCCTGAAAGAGTCATCGGGTGTGGACGGCCGTAGGCCCCCAGCTGGGCCTGCTCCCGGCGCGGACTGAGAGCCCTCCATTTCTGGTCTTGGTCTTCGCACATTGAACCCAGGTTTGGTAGGCATCTCCCGCTACAGGATACTGCACGTGCGCAGTTCTCAGTGCTGGCTAGGCATTTGCAGACCTAGGTTCTGACGTTTAAATTAAAAAAGCCCTTCCAGGGATCTGAGCAGCCCCTCCATTGTTTGTTAATCCTCATCCGAGGATATTTTCCCATTGCTTTTTAGATAGATTGGAAGAGAGGGAGAAAGAGAGAAACATTGATGTGAGAGACACATCCATTGGTTGCCTCCAGCATGTGCCCCAACTGGCCGAGGATCAAACCTGCAACCCAGGTATGTGCCCTTGACTGGGGATCGAACCCTCAACCCTTCTGTCCGCAGGCAGAGGCTCTAACTGCTGAGCCAAACTGGCCAGGGCCAGAAGAACATTTTTATTGGAACACAGTGCAGGTAGTATCCAACTGTATGTGTACTAAGTAAATGTTCTCTTTCCTCTGTTAACCCACCTCCTGCCCTAGACAGGCTGTGCCTGACCCCCACAGTTACAAATTTTCTTTTAATAAGAAATGGGTCTGCTCATCATGTCGTGTAACTTTCCAGGTTGACTCTAGAGCCTTATTCTTCATAGGGTGCTCTGCCATTTCTCCCCATAGGTCCCTCTCTCCTTGCTGCACCTCTGATATCTGGGGGCACAGGCTTCTCGGGTGGACCTATGATGTGTGATTCAATGGGCTGTCCCTTGTGAATCCTTGTGGGAAATTGTTAACTTAAAGAAACCTTTCTACATGTCCAGGGTTTGGTGTGCCTGCTGTACTATACTTGTGTTTAGTCTGGCCTTTCTGTGGAAAGATGCTTTTACAATGTTTAATTTTTAAACAAGTGTCGTAGGATCTGAGGCCTAGGTGGAAGTCTGTTCACTTCAGGGTGGTTATAAACTTGTTTAAATATTTTATGAGTGCACTGTGCTTGCACTTTGAGGGTAAGGTGAAAGCCAAGGGCGGGTGTAGAACATTAGAGTATACTATTCAATGGTCGGTGAATATCGGCAGCACATATACTAAAATTGTGCAGAGAAGATTAGCATGGTCTCTGCACAAGGATGACATGCAAATTCCTGAAGCATTCCATATTAAAAAATATATAAAAATATGTGTGTGTGTATGTTGTGTGTGTGTGTATATATGTGTGTGTATGTTGTGTGTGTGTGTGTGTGTGTGTGTATATATGTATGTATATGTATGTGTATATGTATATTCAGTAGTCAGGGGACTACTTACAGACCAGAAGAAAACACACACTTTTTGGTTACAAACTAACCAGCTTAAGAGAATTACAATTAGGTGACTGAGCTGGATCTGTAAGAGACCCATAAAAATTGTTAAAAGCACTGAGTGATTGTAGCACTTCAGTCCTTCCTGCTTTCGGTGATGGGCTGGGGACAGAGATGGTGACTAGGAAGAAATGCCTGGCATGGGAAGATCAGATGCCTCTTGGAGGCCAGTGGAGAGACGATTTCTGTCCTCAGGAGAGTGGTAGTTCTGTGGTTGCAGAGGATGGAGGTGTACTTGTTGCTGGAGCTGATGCTCCACCTTAGGAACTAATGAGGGGTCACTGTCCTGGCTCAGGAGTCCAGAGCAGCCCTTGGAAGCCAGAGGCTGCGAGGCACAGGGCTGAACAGATGGACGTGGTCAACATGGAGGGTTACCTGGCAAGCCCCCACTCCCAGTGTCTGAGGGGGAAGGCAGTGAGATGACACACTAGCTTCTCCTTTTCACCATCCCCCCACCCTGACCCCGGAACCTCTGAGCCTGCCCCCCGGTTGTCTTCAGCACATAGGTCTTTCTGCCATTGTGCATTTTCCAAATCTCTATCAAGTTGCTGGATTCTGTTCCATTTTACACCTCAGTCATTTCTGTGCTGTGTTCTACTCTCCCACATGTGCCTGATCTTTGAGGACTGGGAGGGAGTCATCTTGAATGTCCTTCTCAGCCCTGTGGGTCTCCTGGCCTAGCCCCTAGACCAGCAGCATCAGCATCACCTGGAAATTTGCCCTCCAGGTGATTCTGATGCATGTTGCAGTGTGGGAGCTGTGGCCCAGGCCTGGTCTAGCTCCCAGACAGATGTTAATGCGCAGTGGATTTGAGTTTGGTGGCCACCTTGGTCTCACACACAGACTGGTCTTAGTGTGCAGTGGGTCTGAATTTAGCAGGTCCACTTTTGTTTCAGGTGAGAGTAACTGGAGGGAAAGGGACAATTTTAGGCTCTCCTGGAGCCTCAGGGATGGGGCAATCTTTTTGTTGTTGTTGTTCCACTTATCTATATATTCGCTGGTCGATTTTTTGTTGTTTGGATTTTTTTTGTTTCATTAATTTTCACTGGTTGATTCTTGTACATGCCCTGACCGAGGATCAAACCCTCAACCTTGGCTTGTTGGGATGATGCTACTGGGCCAGGGCCAGGATGGGAGCAGCCTCGAGCCCCTGGCGTGTTCCTCCCCGTTCCTGCCATCCTAGTTCAGTGGCTCCACAGCATCGTAGTGGAGCTGTCTGAGGTCCGGCGAGTACTCCTGCACCACCCCATCATGGAGCCCTGTTTTAATCACACTGTTCAGGTCACTACTTGTTATGAACAAGTTTGAGAGCCAAGGATGTCACCCTGAATTTGGGGAGTGCTGCAGGGCCACAGTGGCCCCAGGGAGGGATGACTGCACTTCTGCAAGGAGGTCGGCGCGTGGTGTCAGGCTGACCTTTGGGGTCTCTCCAGCCTCTTCCCCACCCTGGGAGGGGACCTGGCTTGGTCACTGGGTTTTCGTGAGGTTTTCCCTTTCACGTCATAGGTGTTCTTCAGAAGAAACCAGTTTCTTCTCATCAAATGTTCTCCAGTATTTTAAGGTCAGTTTGTGTTTTAACTCATGAAGGAGGTGACATTCTCTAAGAAAAGTAGTGGTGCCTGTGTGGTGCTCAGTGCTGGGGAACGAGAGCCTTGGCCTGACTGTCACTGCCATGGCGATGGTACTGGGGAAGGAATAAAGTGATGCTCAGAGGCTACCCTGCGGGACCATTAGGGAACAAATGAAAGTTCAGATTTAACGAGGGAAATCGGGAGCCCGCTGCTTGCCTGCCACAGCTGTGCAGAGTGGGTTCTGCAGAGAAACCTTCGTGGCTGCTTCAGCTCCGGCGTGCTGGTCCCCTCCCCACACTGTGGAATTCTTTTTTTTATTTACTTTTCATTAATTCTCACCCGAGGATATTTTTCCATTGATTTTTAGGTAGAATGGAAGAGAGGGAGGGAGAGAGAGAGAAACGATGTGAGAGAGAGACATCGATCAGTTGCTTCCCACATGACCCCAACCAGGGCTGAGGATCCAACCTGCAACCCAGGTATGTGCCCTTGACTAGGAATTGAACCCGAGACCTTTAGTCTGCAGGCCAGTGCTCCATCGGCTGAGCCAAATCGGCCGGGCAGACTGTGGTATTCTTATGGTTAACTTGCAGTAGATGCATAAGTAGTTCTGAAGATTGGAACTGTTTTTGTAAAATGGTGGCTTTCCTATTAGCTTAAAGTGTTTGACTTTATTTTTTATTATGGTAAAACATACATAATATAAAACTTACCATCTTAGTTTTTTAGGTGTACAGGTCAGTGGTGTTAAGTCCATGCACATTGCAGCCATCACCACCATCCATGTCCAAACTGGAATCGTCTCCATTAAATAGTTGCTCCTCCTTCCATAATTTTTACTATAAACAGATATATATGTATTCTTGTTCCTCATCTTCCAATATAATCACCCTTTTCTTAATGTTTCCCCCTCGCGATACCTCCTGGTGCCCCTTTCCTGGTTGTCCATACTGACTCCTCAGAGCTGCACTGGGCTCCCTTGTTGTTTATTCCAGGACTTTGGCTGTCTCCAGCCTTTGACAATGACAAAGTCCTGCAGTGATCGTGTCGTGGGGACGTCTTTTTCTCTTTTGGCCAGCTGTCTCTGGGGCAGGTCTCCGGAAGTGGGGTTGCTAGGTGAGAGAGTAAATGCATCTGTCGTCGTGTTACATGTCACCAGATTTCCCTCCAGCAAGGTCACTACACTGCCTTCCTGCCGGCTCCAGCGTCTGCTTCTCCGCAGCCCTGAGCTGGGGTTCTGCCCTGGAGCTGGCCGGCCTTCCATAAGTGCCTCTCAGTGGTCATGATCCATCTGCGTTTCCTGTCTTGTAAACTCTTCGTTTATTTCTCTACTCTGTTGTTCTGTGAATTCCTGGTCTCTTTATTTCTCCAAGTTCTTTGTATGTGAAAAGGGGGAGGGGTCCTGTGTTTGAGATCAGGTTCCCTGGCATGGCAGAGGGTTCTGCATGACATCCTCAACTCCCCGGGTGCCGTAAACTGAGTTACACGTCAGTACTGTGTGAAGACTCAGGGAAAGGCTTGGCGGAGCTTGAAATAAAGTATATGTAAATATATAAAGTAAAATATAACTTTATTTTAGGGATTTTAGACAAGGGTACTTCAATGCTTAATATAGTAAACATCCTAATATTTGATCATTTCATTTATATCTCTCAAAAACATTTCTTGGAACCCCTTGTCATGAACATACAGGAGACAGTTCTCTTCTCTCTGGGTATGTAGAGTGTTATATGCCCACGTAACGTCTCCTTTTTCATATCTATATATGGTGATACAGTAATAATTCTTTTGTTGTTGTTGTTAATCCTCACCTGAGGATATTTTTCCACTGATTTCTAGAGAGTGGGAGGGACGGAGCGGGGGAGAGAGGGGTGGGGGTGAGAGAAACATCAGTGTGAGAGAGACACATCAGTTGGTTGCCTCCCACGCGACCCTGACTGGGCCCAGGGGTAGAACCTGCAACCGAGGTACATGTCCTTGACTGGAATCAAACCTGTGACTCTTTGGTTCGTGGGCTGATGCTCTAACCACTGAGTCAAACCAGCCAGGGCCTGGTCAGGGCTTTTAAAAAAGATTTTAGCCCTGCCGCTGTGGCTCAGTGGATTGAGCATTGTTCCGTGGACTGAGAGGTCCTGGTTCGATCCCTGGTTAGGGCACATGCCTAAGTTGCGGGCTTGATCCCGAATGGGGGACGTGCAGGAGGGAGCCAGTCAATGTTTCTCCCTCACGTTGACGTTTCCATCTCTCTCTCCCTTCCTCTCTCTCTAAAAAAATCAATAAAAACAAATTTAAAAGAAGATTTAAAATTTATTTTGAGAGAGAGAGAGAGGAAGGGAGAGGGAGAGAGAACATCAATATGAGAGCAATACATTGATCAGCTGCCTCCTGCATGCCGCCTACCGGGGACTGAGCCAGAAACAGAGGCATCTGCCCTTGACAAGAAATAAAACCAGCAACCTCTTGGTACATGGGATGACACCCAACCAACTGAGCCACACTGGCCAGGGAAAAATTTGCCTTCCCCCCTCCCCCCCCGAACTGATTTTAGAGAGAGAGGAGGGAGAGGGAGAGAGAGATAGCAATATCAATTGGCCACCTCCTGCATTCCCCCCACTGGGGATCGGGCCCACAACCTGGGCATGTGCCCTGACTGAGAATCGAACCGGCGACCTCTTGGTGCATGGGGTCGACGCTCAACCACTGAGCTACACTGGCCGGGCAAAATTTTGCCATTTTTAAGTGTACAATTCAGCAGCATTAATTGCATTCACAATGTTGTATAACCATCATCACCATCTATTTCTAAATTCTTTTCATCACCACAAACAGAAATTCTGTCCCCGTCAAAGAGTCACTCCCCATTCTCCCTTTTCCTGTCCCTCGTGACCTCCTCTGCTTCCTGTCTCTATGAATTTGACTGTTCTAAAGACCTCCTATCAGTAGAATATGTAATATTTGTCCTTTTGTGTTTGGCACCTCTCGCTTAGCATGATGTTTTCAAGGTTTCATCCACGTTGTAGCAAATGTCAGTACTTTATTCCTTTTATGACTGAATAACATTCTATTGTCTGGATGGACCACATTTTGCTTACCTGTTCATCAGCTGATGGACATTTGTGTCATTTCCAGCTTTAAGCTATTGTGAATCCTGTTGCCATGATCATGGTGCACCAATATCTCTGGAGATCCTTTATCCAGCTCTTCTGGGTGTGTATCTGGGCCCACAGAGGCTTTTGCTTTGTTGGGTCCAGTGACCTGGGGACTTACCTGGCCCCATGTGTCTGTGTCTCCCCTGTGCCCTGCCCACCCAGGGGCTTAGTTAGGTCTGAGATGAGCTGTCTACACTCTGAACCTTCATTTCCTCATCTTCTAAGATAGGGGTTTAGACTAGATGATCACTAAGTTGTTTTTAATTTTACTTTTGGGTCTTGTCGTGTGGCAAAGCGCCACCCATCTGTGCTCTGCATGGGGAGCTGTACCCACAGGTCCTCCCTGCATCCAGGTCCAAGTCCACAGCCTGCCAGACAGCAAGGTGGGAGTGGGCCTTTTCCAAGCCTCACATGATGTTCCTGGTCGTCACAGGAGATGAGGGGCCTTGTCTTTGATTTGGGGACTTGCAGTAACTGGCCCCTGCCTTGACCCTCGGGCGGGTCAAGGTGACGTTACTGAATACAATCCTTCGTGTATCTCTTCCCCTTCTGCTGTGTCTCTTGTCTGGGACACTGACCTCGAGGCAGGCTCAGTCCCCGTGTTGCACATGGACTGAAAGCTTCTCAACCACCTCTGCAGCTTCTGCGTCCCTGCAGCACCGGCCCCTGTCACTGCTCCACAAGCCCCTGTGACTCCCAGGGAGTGAGGGCTCTGAGCCGCACATAAGCTGTGTGACACTGCCCTTTGTCCCTCCTCCCCCAGTCACTTCCCCCCTGGCCTGTCCTCCTCCAGCCAGGCCAGGCTCCCATGTTTCTGCCCAGGCTCCTTCCTCCCTTCTTCAAGAGGTCCCTGAAACTACCCGGGTGGGGAGTGGGGGGGTCACCAGCCCTTTATTTGATAATGCTTGTCAGGAAATGTGAATGACATGGCTGCGTTCTGGAGATGAACTTTATTTTTCCATATTTTATTAAAAACATTATAAAGGTCTGGCTGGTGTGGCTCAGCAATTGAGCATCGACCCACGCACCAAGAGATCGCCGGTTCGATTCCCGGTCAGGACACATGCCAGGTTGTGGGTCTGATCCCCAGTGGGAGGCATGCAGGGGCAGCCAATCCATGTTCTCTCTCATTGATGTTTCGATCTCTCTCTCCCTCTCACTTCCTCTCTCTCTCAAATCAATAAAGGGAAAAACAAAACGAAACATTATAAAGGACGATTTCCAGGGTAATTCAGTGTTGTGTTTTTCTACCATGTGTAATTGAGGGATTTGTGGGGGCCTGAGTGCTGTGGGGGAGGAAACCAGGGACAAGTGCTCCGTCCAGGGGTCCAGTGATGTGAATCCTTCAGTTGGAGCTGATATTTGGGTGAAGGAAAATAGAACCAGCTGCTGGCCAGGTGCTAATGAGAAGCGGAGCAGGTTGGCACTGAGGGCTGTGCCCAGGTGCCCAGGTCCTAAGGCCCAGATGGCGTGTGTCACCCCTCTGCTTCCCAGGTGTCCGTACCTGCATCGGACAACTGGAGACACAGAGCGCAAGTACCACCTGCGCTACTACAAGACAGGCACGTGCATCCACGAGACCGATGCCCGGGGCCACTGCGTGAAGAACGGGCTGCACTGCGCCTTCGCGCACGGCCCCCTGGACCTGCGGCCCCCTGTGTGCGACATCAGGTGAGTGGGGCGTCCTGCGCCGGGCAGGTGGGGAGCTAGCTCACCTCCTCAGCGTTTCAGGCACCACTGGTCTTAAGCAGCTCTTTTTCTGGGCTTTGATTTTATTCTAATACAAGAAAATGTCCTTCCTTCTGACTCGTGTGACATGGGAACTCACTAGGGGTGAGGGAGATGAGCCAATCCTTACACAGCTCCGAAGTTACTGGGATTTGGGTCAGAACTGTTGTCCCAGGATAGGGGTGTGCCCAGGGACGCAGGATGCCCGTCCTGAGCCCTCCAGGCAGCCAGCCTCTCCAGTGACATGCAGGGGCTCCTTGAAGTGCTAGAACCAGGTGATTCTCTCACCTTCTGGAAGGGCTTTAGTCATACCCCAGAGCCATAATCGATGTGTTGTTTGGTCGTAGGGAGCTGCAGGCCCAGGAAGCCTTGCAGAACGGCCAGCTCGGCGGTGGGGATGGCATCCCTGATCTGCAGCCTGGGGTCTTAGCCAGCCAGGCCATGATTGAGAAGATCCTGGGCGAGGACCCCCGGTGGCAAGGTAACCCCATGGCCGCCACTGAGGGTGGGCAGGGGGAGCCCTCGTTGCTGTTTGTAAAATGACCCCCACAGTGGACCTCATTGTCCTCATTTATAGAGCAGATGGGGAAACTGAGGCTCATTGAGTTAAGTACTTAACCCTCTGTCCTGGGGGTGTGGGGAATGAGGGGGTCTGAAACCAGGCATCTGGTCCCTGGCTACTTGGAACCTTCTGGTGGGGGGAGGGGGCGGTTGCACAGCTCCTTTCCAGACATCCCCTCCAGGGCCGGGCTGCTGTTCACGTCACTTCCCACGCCTGCCCCGTGGGCCTCTGTGTGGCCTTCAGATCGGCAGTCTTAGGTCCCTGGGGGCTTGTTTGAAATATGGCCACATCCCTGAGGCTGTGGGGCCCTGTGCCTGGCAGCTCCACAGATGATGGCGAGGGGTAGTGAAGGTTTGTGTTTTTTTAAAACTGTGATAAAATACACATAACATAAATTTGTCATTGTAACCATTTTAGAGTGAACAATTCAGTGGCATCAGTCTATTACCAATGTTGTGCGACCGTCACCACTATCTAGTTTCAGAACATTTCCATTACCCTGGATGGAAATCTGTTTCCCATTAAGCAGCCCCTCCCCTGGTCCCTGGCACCCACTAGTCTGTGTCTGTCTCTATGGGTTTCCTGTTCCGGATTATTCCAAAGAGCAGTGAAGTCTTAAGAAAACCCTCTAGCCCGGGCCGGTTTGGCTCAATGGTTAGAGTGTCGCCCCGCGGACCAATGACTCCCAGGTTCGATTCCGGTCAAGGGCATGTACCTCGATGGTGGTTTGTCCCCAGCCCTGGTTGGGGTCGTGCGAGAGGCAACCAGTCGATGTGTCCCTTTCATGTCAATGTTTCTCTTTCTCCCCCCCCCCCCCACTCCCTCCCACTCTATTTCAAGATAAATAGAAAAATATACTCTGGTGAGGAATAAAAAAAAAAAATCCTTCTAAGTCACCAACTTTCACATACATAAACAATGCTTTACAGCCACAGTCCTTGAGCAGTGAGGTCTCTTACAAATGCCTTTCCTGCTCACAGAATGTCTGTGCTGGGCTGTGGTCCCCGGGATGAATCAGCAGAGGTGATTGCACGGGCCTTTCCGGATTCCCCTGCTACCTCCCGCCTCCAGCTCTGGCCCTGGCACCTCGTGTGCACCTGCCTGGCCAGACCTGGGACTCGAGACTGGGCCCCCAACTGGAGCTGCACTGAGGACTGTGACCTTTGGCCTTGTCTGGGATGTGGCGGGGGACCCAGGGACCTTATTCCAAGTTTCAGGGGGACCTGCTTGTGCTTGTGCCCACGCTGTCGTGTCACTGCTGGGGCAGTGTCCCCGCGGAGGAAACGCTGTGTGCCGCAGCACCCTGCTGGCAGCACTGAGGATAGCGCTTCCCTGGGGATCCTTTGTTTTCCTTGACAATGCCTTTGGGAACGTCCCACTCCTCCTCTTCCAGCCCTGGGCTGCCTGGTTGGAAGATCCCTGACCTTCACCCCCCTAGAGCCGGTGCTGGGTTCACAGAGAGAGTGTCGGCGAAGGTCCCCACGCCACCATCGGGCTGAGCGTGAGGAAGGAAAGTGGGAGGAGGTGATGGGCAGGCGGGCCGAGCCTTCCTGGGGCCTGCGGGGTCCCCCTTGGGGCCTGCACTTGGATTTGGGCCAGGAGCGCCCGGCTAGTTCAGGTGCTCCGGCTCCCTTTCCCGAGTGCTGTAGGTAGCACCAGCGGCTCCGAAAGCTGCCTTCTTTTTCCGAAGATGTTCCAGACTGCGCGTCCACGTTTTCTTTTTTCACCCATAGGTGGTGGTTTAAATTGTTAACTAGTAGATTTATTTTGTGGGGAAGTTTAGGTTTTCAGAAAAATTGCACTTGCATGGATAGCACAGAGTTTCCACGTGCCCCCTTGCAGTTCCCTCATTTTGAGCGTCTGGCATTGATGTACATTTGTCACAGCTGATGAACCAAGATTGACAGGTTATTATTAATCTCCACTGTTTACTTTAGGGTTAATGCCTGGTGCTGTGCATTCTCTGGGTTTGGACAAATGAATAATGACGTTTATCTGTCATTGTAGCATCACAGTAGTATCACCGCCCTAAAAGTCTCTGTGTTCGCCTGCTCATCCTCCGTCCCCCACCCCCGGGAGACCACCGATCTCTTATTCCACTGTATTGTCTCCCTAGTGTTGCCTTTCCCAGAATGTCCTAGAGCTGGGATCATCCAGGGCGGAGCCTTTTCAGACTGACTTCTTTCACTTAGTAGTGTGAAGTCAAGGTTCCCCCCTGTCTTCTCATAGCTTGATAGCTCATTTCTTTTTATCACCGAGTAATAGTCCCTTGTGTGAATGGACCTCGGTTTATTTATCCATTCACCTCCTGAAGGACATCTGTGAGCCTCTGTGTCTCACGGTGGTCGTCATGCAGCTCATTTCTGTGCATTTCCTGTCACTTAGCACAGGACCTCGTACTTGTTCCAGTCACTTGGTCGTTACTTGTGAATAAACGTCTTTCCATTTTTATTTTCTTACAATCGGCTTTCTTGTTGCCCAAACACTTTACGTTCCCTCTTTGCCTTGCTGTGTGGCTAGCATCACTGGTCATGTAAGAAGTTATCTGAAGTTGGATTTGGCGTGGACGGACGACGGTATGGTCATGTAACGTGCCCTGTGCGTAGTGTCGCCTGCTCTCGCCTACACTGTGGGGCAAGCACTCCCCTCCCAGCCTCCCTCCCGCCAGGGCTTTAGTCATGATGTTTAGCCCACTGAGCAGATGTGTTTCTAAACAACAGCACATTAAGAAATACAGATTGGTAGTTACAAAATAGTCATGAGGAGCCCTGACCAGTTTGGCTCAGCGGTAGAGCGTCGGCCTGTGGACCAGTGAGTTGCGGGTTCGATTCCAGTCTAGGGTATGTACCTTGGTTGCGGTTAGTCCCCAACCCTGGTCGGGGTCGTGTGGGAGGCAACCAGTCAATGTGTATCTCTCACCTCGATGTTTCTCTCTTTCCCTCCCACCCTATCTGAAGAGAAAGAGAAAGATATCCTCGGGTGAGGGTTAAAAAAACAAAACAAATAGTTATGAGGATGTTAAGTACAGCATAGGGAGTATAGTCAGTAGTGTTATAATAACTGTATGGTGTCAGTAGGCACTAGACTTATCAAGGGGATCACTTCATAAATTCTAATCTAACCACTGTGCTTTACACTAATATAAAATAATATTGGATTCAACTGTAACTGAAATAAAGCCCAACATGTGTAGTAAGGTGTCAATAATTAACCAGCCCAAGAGTGAATAAGAGTTACTGCTTTTAAATGACCCTGGTGGCTTTTTGTGTGTTTTTGCTTTGAGATAAAATTTAGAGCCCTGGCTGTGGCTGGTTTGGCTCAGCGGTTAGAGTGTCGGCCTGTGGTCCAGAGAGACCTGGGGACGCGTACCTCGGTTACAGTTTGTCCCCGGCCCTGGTTGGTCGTGCAGGTGGCAGCCACTCGATGTGTCCATTTCATGTCGATGTTTTTTTCTCTCTCTCTGTTCCTTTCTCTCCCTCCCACTCTACTTGAATGGAAAAATGTCCTTGGGTGAGGATAAAAAAATTTAGAGCCCTGGCTGGTTTGGCTCAGCAGTTGGAGCGTTGGCCTGTGGACCAGAGAGTCCTGGGTTTGGTTCCCGCTAGAGGCACGTACCCCAAAAAAAAAAAAAAAAATCTAGATACATGAAATTAATCATTTTTAAAATAGACTTTTGTTTTTAGGGGAGTTTTAGGTTTCACTTGAGTGGAAAGAACAGCGAGCCCCCATATACTCTGTGCCCCCATATACCCAATGTCCCCACCACAGCGGGACACTTGAATCTACACCAACATGTTATCACCCAAAGTCCATTGTTTATGTGAGGATTAAAATGAATCATTTTAAAGTGTGCGTTTCAGTGATTTTTAGTATATTCAAACGTTGTGCAACTACCACCTTTATCTAGTTCTAAAACTCAATCTAGCCCTGGCCTGTGTGGCTCAGTTGGTTGAGTGCTGTCCCGTACACTGAGAGGTTGCTGGTTCGATTCCCCATCAGGGCACATGCCTGGGTTTCGGGCTCGATCCCCAGTCGGGGGCATGCAGGAATTAGCTGATTGGTGTTTCTCTTTTGTGGATGTTTGTCCCCCCTCCCCTTCCTCTCTAAAAATCAATGAAAACATATTTTTTAAAAATAAAAAGTAAAAATAAAACTCGATCTAGTTTCCCCAAAGAAGCCCCATACCCATCATCAGGCACTCCCGGGACTCCCTCCCCCAGCCCCTGGCAAGCGCTAGCCTACTTTCTGTCTGTGGATTTGCCTAGTCTCCGCGTTTCATAGAAATGGAGTCACACACAGTACGTGGTGTTTTGTGTCTGGCCTCTTCCACTGAGCCCCATGTTTTTGAGGCTCACCCACACTGCTTCATTCCTTTTTTTTAATCCTCACCCAAGGACAATTTTTTGCATTTATCTCAGTGGGAAGGAGAGAGGGAGGAAGAGAGAGAGAGAAACAGCGATGCGAGAGAAATACACCACGTGGTTGCCACCCACACGACCCCAACTGGGACAAACCACAACCGAGGTACCTGCCCTTAGCAGGAACCAAACCCAGGACTCTGGTCCATGGGCCGACGCTCTAACCGCTGAGCCAAACCGGCCAGGGCGGTGCTTCATTCCTCTTCTATGGCTGAATCATACTCCCCTGTGTGGATGGACCACATTGTGTTTATTCCTTCATCTGTGGACGGATACTTGGGTTGCTTCTCCCTTTGGCTCTATGACTGTGAGCTGTGAGCACGCGCACTGTGAGCGTGCATGTATTCGCTTCCATGTGGATCTCTGTTTTTCAGACACCAACTTTGTGCTGGGCAGCTACAAGACCGAGCAGTGCCCGAAGCCGCCACGCCTCTGTCGCCAAGGCTACGCATGTCCCCACTACCATAACAGCAGGGACAGACGGCGGAACCCCAGGAGGTTCCAGTATAGGTGAGCCTGGGACCACAGGCCTCTGGGCCTTTTCCCCCACCCTCCTCCGGGCTCTGAGCTCTGTGTCAGGCTTTTTCTTTGAGCAAAGAGCCTCTGTCTACTTACCTAATGCTGCCTCCCCCGCCCAAGGGAACCGCCTTCTCGGGAGGAGAGAGGGTTTATCACAGTCATCGTTTCTTCTCCGAGTCATTTCAGAGTCAAGGACAGAAAATCTAAATTAGGAGTCTCTACGTTTTAGTGACCAGATATTAGCTTGAGAAGGTAAAGTGAATTTATTGCATATGGAAAGGCTAGAAAATAAAAATAAAAATAACCAAGAAGACAAAAAGCCTTATTTACCAGTGGTGGTGTTTTTTTCTGTAAAATCAAATAAGTTACAATAAAGCTGCCAAGTACATGAAAAGTAGAGGATTTGGTTAGAGTTTTCCTGTTGTAGGGAAAAGACTCACATCCGGTTTTAAAAGGACCTCGAGACAAGGTGAGCTGAGGGCCTGGGCCTGGCTCCTGGCTTCGGGAGGTCTGGCCGCTTCTCCAAGATGCTCTGCGTCAGCGTGGGTAGCCCTGGCTTAGGCTCACTTTAATTTTGGGGGGAAATAAACCTGGGTCTCCTGAGTACTTTCTGGGTCAGATGGCACTTACCCTGCTCTTGCCTGTCCTCAGAAAGAAAGAGACCGGTCCTTCCAGGGGCCGTTTGCCCGTGGCCCTTTGCGGCGTGGGTGCGCCATCCTGAGAGGTGAGCCCAGTGATAGGTGGCTAGACCAACACCCAAGGCATGCAGGGAGGATGTCTCCTCTAGTGACCTCCTGTGACTCCCCCTTGTCCCCCAGGTCCACTCCGTGCCCCAGCGTGAAGCACGGCGATGAGTGGGGTGAGCCCTCAAGGTGTGACAGCGGGGACGGCTGTCAGTACTGCCACTCACGCACGGAGCAGCAGTTCCACCCTGAGGTACGAGCGGGCAGGCGGGGGCTCCAGCTAGCTGGGCAGCGTCACTCACAGCCTGGGAGAGGGTGGGTCTGGGTGACTCTCCTCCTTGCTATGTTTGGGGGTCCCTAAGACCACCCTCAGCTCCAGCGATTCTCTAGGGACTCACAGGACTCAGCAAAGCCACTAGGTCTGCAGTTATGGTTCGTTACACTGTAAGGGAGCAGATTGAAATCAGGGAAGGGCAGGTCTCGAGCGGGGCAGGGTCCTGGAGAGACCAGGAGTGAACTTCCAGCTGTCCCCTCCAGTGAAGGATGGACAGCACTCACTTCTCCCATCGACCATGTGTGACAGCACAGTGTTGCCATCCAGGGAAGTCACCTGAGCCTTGGTGTCCAGGGTTTTTCCTGAGGGTCGGCTGTGGAGACGTAGCTGACTTAGGTTGAGTTGATGCCATGGGGTCCAGGGCCCCCACCATAAGTCACGTCGTTACTCTCCAGTGGGGCCCAAGGCCAGGTAAATAGACACTTACCAAGCAAGGCATTCTAGGAGCACAGAGGTCACCGCCTAGGATTTGGTCAAGGCCAGTCCTTCCTTTGGATCGTGCAGGGTGTGGATAACCAGAGCCTGCTGAGCTCACCAGTGTTCACTTGGATTTAGATTAAAAACGAATAAGCAGACAAGCCCCCTTCAGAGCCTGAGATAGCAGGAAAGTTTGGGGGCCAAGGAGGGTGGGGGACCAGGGCCGGGCTGGGGAGGAAGAAGGGCAGGGTGAGATGGTGGATGGGCACCGATGGTGGGAACGTGAGTGCTGATCCTGTGGACTAAGGGGTGGACTCATCTGCTGGACTCCAGGGCCTGGAGGGGAGAAGCGGCCTGGTCGGGAAGGAGGCTGGTCCTAGTCTGGCAAATGGCTGCTTCGGGCTCTGTGGGAGGGAGGCACTGAGCTAGTCTGGACTCGCAGGCGTTGGGCTGTGTGGGGAACTTGGATAAAAGTCTAGCCTTCACCCCTACGCCTTGTCTCTTAAAAGCCTAGACGTGCTTTTTAGGTCCTACAATAGCCGTTTTCAAGTTTCCATTTTTTTTGTCTTCTAGTCACATGATCATTCATTAACTTACTTATTCAGTTTTTGAAACTCAGAAAATATTTCGTGCTTGTTCACACCAGAAGTGTTTGGATAAAACGTCTCCCCTCCCCTGGCTCTGCACCCCGAGGTCACGACTGTCCCGTGCATTTCTGTGGCCTCCCAGCGCCCACGGTTCTTGCCCGTTTCCCAGACTGATGCACGTCTTTGTGGGTCGTGTAGGTGCAGAATCAGGGCTTGAAACCCGTGGATACCAGTGAATTTTTACTTCACTGTGTTTGTTCGTAATGTTGTGACTTAACAGAGAAGAAGAAAGTGAATTGGTGGCGCCGTTGGGGCATTCGTACCTGGCTTTACTTGACACCTGCCGGTGGTGTTTGCAACCACACGGATGTGTGGATGTCCTGTCACACACCCCGTCACCTCTAGGGTGTTTGCCTCTGTTTTTACGCACGTGCCTTGGTGCATACATTGTGTTTATTCACACTCCAGCAAGACAAAACTCAGTATAGTGAACATGGCCTTCCCTCGGGTCACTGAGCACCAGCAGGCCTAGCACTGAGGGCGCCAGAGGCTGCCCTGGCGGGAAAGCAGGCCCGGAGCCAGGGCGCCAGGGCTGTGCCACAGGAGGCACCCTGGGCTCCAGGCAAGGTGGGTACCTCGTCCAAAGGGTTGTGGTTTTATTTCGTTTCTTGAAAATGTGTTCTGTTTAAGTTCGGTGCTCTAAAATGCACATAAGCCTTGGTTGGTTTGGCTCAGCGGTTAGAGCGTCGGCCTGTGGTCCAGAGAGGCCTGGGTTTGATTCCCGCTAAGGGCACGTACCTCGGTTGCAGTTTGTCCCCGGCCCCGGTTGGGTCATGCGGGAGGCAGCCACTCAATGTGTCTCTCTCACATCAGTGTTTCTCTCTCTCTCTCTCTCCCTCCCACTCTATCTGAACAGAAAAAATAAAATAAAATGCACATAGAATTACATTTTGCTTCCTGATATTTTTAGTGAATTTGAAACCCTTTGAAATTGCTTTTGTTGGTGTGGCTGCCTGGGGGACGATTGTAGAGCCAAGGGGACTGAGCGGCACTGCCGGCGGGGAAGGGAGGAGGGGTGGTGGGGTGTCGATTTGGGAGCTGGGCAGGAGTGCAGAGATCCTGCCTTGGCAAGCCCATGAGGGGCATCTGGGCCTTGAGGCTGGACTGTCCTTCCTGGGACCCGGTGTGCTGCGGGGCCAGACTCCAGTGTTGTTGACAGGAGGAGAGTATCTTTGCCCCAAGTGAAGCAGATCAGGTCTGGTCATGGAGTGGACACGTGAATCATTTAATAGGCGTTTATTGAGCACCTGCTGCGCACCAGGCCCTGAGTCAGGTGCGTCTTCCAGGAAACACCAGGTGGAGAAGCTGCCTTTGTGCGATTTCAAGGACAGGTGCAGGCGTGCATTCCCCGGCTGACCTGCTCTGTGCAGAGGAGGGAGTTGGGGGCTATGGGCCTGCAGGGGAGGGGCCACGTCTATGTCCCTCTCTTCAGAAGACCCCTGATGTGACTGGGAGCTTAGTTCTACATCGTGGTACCTTCTGTCTGGGCTTCCCACGGAAATCCGTTTCCAATCCAGTCTCTCCGATTTATTTTATTCTTGTTTCCTAGATCTACAAATCTACAAAGTGCAACGACATGCGCCAGACCGGCTACTGCCCTCGGGGTCCTTTCTGTGCCTTTGCACACGTGGAAAGTAAGTACACAACACCCAACAGGCTCCGGCTTAGCTGCTGGTGTAGACGCGTCAGGTGAGACGACTCTCAGGTGCTCACTAGACTTTCTGTTTGTCCAAGGGGCTTTGAGAACAGGCAGCACATGGGGAGCCCAACATGCCTTTAGGATCCCTGGGGTGGGACCTGTTGCGGGCTGGGCCTTGTGGGCCCAGGGTGGTCCTGCTTCCAGGTGTTCCGGGGTCCGGAGCACAGTGGCCGGGCACTGGCATGGGTTATTTTTTTGGAAGGTGGTTTTGATGGCCAGATGGGCCCGTAACATATTCCCAAAGGCAGAAAGGAAGCCCGGCGGCGGAGCGTGCGAACAGACTCCGCCTTTCCTCGTGCTCCTTGGGGCTGCCTCTTAAAAGCTCTGAGTTGGTTCCAGTTTTATGAGTGTGGTTGCCAACTTCAGTTTTACCTTCTGTGTTTTTTTGTTTTTTTTAATCTTCACCCAAGGATACTTTTCCATTGATTTTCAGATAGAGTGGGAAGGAGGGAGGAAGGGAGAGAGAGAGAGAAACATTGATTGGTTGCCTCCCGCACGACCCCAACCAGGGCCGGGGATTGAACAGCGACCAAAGTACATGCCCTAGACCGGAATCCAACCCGCAACTCCTCGGTCCATGGGCTGAAGCTCTAACCACTGAACAAACTGTCCAGGGCCTGTTTTTTCTTTTAATGGGGAGGGTGGCTTCTCTTACTGAAATCATACAGTTTTCTGACCTTCACATCATTCAGTTCTCACACCTAAGACTTGAGGGTCGTGTTGTTCTGGTGGCTCATGTGGTGTTTCCGATGCCCCCTCTCCCTGTCGCCAGGGGAGATTGTTGTCATGAGACCAGTGCATGCTCTTTCCCTAATTTGCAGGGGGTCCTTTAACCAAAGGCTGCGTGCAGCCAGCAGCCGCTCAGAGCATGCTTCCTTTTTCTCCAGAGAGCCTGGGAATGGCCAGCGACTGGGGCTGCCGAGACCTCGCCCCCACCGGCAGCTCCACGGCCAGCAGTGGCCCACCTGGAAGCGTAAGTGGATGGCGTCCTCAGGAGGGTGCCTGGCGGGTGGCCTACTCTGTCCTTTGGTTTTAATCAAACTGTAAGGGGCAGATGGTCGTGATTTCTGGGTGACGCAGTTGACGACAGTCTGCTTTTGGCTTGGTGGTTCCTAGGAGACTCTAGAAGAGTCTTGGCCAAGTTCTGGCTTGGCCCTTGCCATTTGCTGGACCCTCACTTACTGACCGCGCATGAAGGCATAGTCTTAGGCTGACTGTAAAGAAAGGGCCCCAAGTCCAGGCGGGGTCCTTTCAGGCTCTCACCCAGGAGAGGAGGTACTGGCTGTGTGGGCAGCTCCCTGACAGGGAGCACCCAGGGGTCTCAGGGTGCTCCAGGAGGTTTGCAGGGGCAGTGAGAGACTGGCAATGGAAGGTCACTTCTGGAGCTGATGGCCCCGATGGGCTAGGACCCTTATGTGGTTGAAGACAGAGTGAGACGATGGGCGCAAGGTTCAAACTTTGTGTCCCACCCTCACTGGCGAGGCAGTGACTTCTTAGCTGTGCCCTCGCAAGGGTGTTCTGAGGGGGCAGGGAGGACCCCTTCCTCGGGGGCTTGGTGACTTCGGTGCGTTAGTGTTTCCATTTGTACAGTTGGAGTCACCAAGGAAGCAGCCATCTGGCTGCAGACGAAGCTGAAGTCCTTCCGTCTGAGGGCGCTGGGCTGCTCTTGGAGGCGAGCCCACCTTCCTCCCAGGGCCAGGCTCACAGTCTGGGGGCCTCAGAGCCCCTGCTGCACCTAGGACGGGCTGCACCTGGATTCGCCACCTCACAGCCTTCGGCTACGCTGGGGAGGGGCTGTAGGTGCAGGTTTCGTCATTGGAAGTGCACAGTGGTGTCTTGTGCACTCACAGCGCAGCCACCGCCTCTCCCGCTGGTTGTCTTCCTTGAGACGATCCACGTGGACCCGAGGCTGGGAGTGAAAATTGAGGAAGAAGTTAAAATCCTCTAAGTTTTCTTTACCAAGATTCGAGCAAACTGTTTCATTACTAAACATCAGGACTTCTGGGTGCCCGAGCATTGGAATTGGCTAGTTCTTCTGGGTGACATTGTCAGCAGGTAGTTGAATGAGTTTCGGGCGTGTAGGAAAACACACGGGGAGCTGAGGCTCTGGGGTTAGCTCTGGCCACCCTTCTGGGGATTGGGTTGTGCTAGTGAGCCTGCGGGAACGATTGATTGGGACACTTGAAGAATGTCAGACCTCAGTGTGGCTGTTTCATGGAGGGCAGCTTTCCTTTACCCTTTTCCTGAATCTCAGTCACGTTCAGACAGCAGAACTGAATGTAAGCAAAAGAGTACGCCCCTGTCCTGGGCAAACTGCTCTCATTGCCCTCCCTTCTGCCCAAACATCCCATGTGCCCAACATCCCGCATGCCCATGCCCGAACATTCCGCGTGCCCATGCCTGAACATCCCGTGTGCCCCAACATCCCGCGTGCCCATGCCCGAACATCCCGCGTGCCCCAACATCCTGCGTGCCCATGCCCGAACATCCCGTGTGCCCGAACATCCCATGTGCTCGAACATCCCATGTGCCCGAACATCCGCATGCCCATGTCCGAACATCCCATGTGCCCATGCCCGAACATCCCATGTGCCCATGCCCGAACATCCCATGTGCCCATGCCCGAACATCCGGTGTGCCCGAACATCCCATGTGCCCATGCCCGAACATCCGGTGTGCCCGAACATCCCATGTGCCCGAACATCCCATGTGCCCATGCCCGAACATCCCATGTGCCCATGCCCGAACATCCCATGTGCCCATGCCCGAACATCTGGTGTGCCCGAACATCCCATGTGCCCATGCCCGAACATCCGGTGTGCCCCAACATCCCATGTGCCCGAACATCCCATGTGCCCATGCCCGAACATCCCATGTGCCCATGCCCGAACATCCCATGTGCCCATGCCCGAACATCCCATGTGCCCATGCCCGAACATCCGGTGTGCCCATGCCCGAACATCCGGTGTGCCCGAACATCCCATGTGCCCGAACATCCCATGTGCCCATGCCCGAACATCCCATGTGCCCGAACATCCCATGTGCCCGAACATCCGCATGCCCATGTCCGAACATCCCATGTGCCCGTGCCCGAACATCCGGTGTGCCCGAACATCCTGTGTGCCCCAACATCCCGCATGTCCATGCCCGAACATCCCATGTGCCCATGCCCGAACATCCCGCGTGCCCCAACATCCCGCATGTCCATGCCCGAACATCCCGCGTGCCCAAACATCCCACATGCCCATGCCCGAACATCCCATGTGCCCATGCCTGAACATCCCGCGTGCCCCAACATCCCGCGTGCCCATGCCCGAACATCCCACGTTCCCATGCCTAACCATCCTGCGTGCCCAAACATCTCACGTGCCCATGCCCGAACATCCCGCGTTCCCATGCCTAACCATCCTGCGTGCCCAAACATCTCACGTGCCCATGTCCGAACATCCCGCATGCCCCAACATCCCGCGTGCCCATGCCCAAACATCCCGCGTGCCCCAATATCCCGCGTGCCCATGCCCGAACATCCCACTGCCCGAACACCCCTTATGCCTGTGCACCTGTGGGTGAAAGCACCTGTGTAGTGGGGAGTGGCTGACTGAAGACCATGAGCTGCCCCCATCCCCCCAGTAGCCTGAAGGCACAGTGTAGGGGCAGCAGGGGAAGGGCCTGGACTCTAGGGTGAGATTCCAATGCAGGGAGCCTGCCCAGGTTTGGGGCTTATTTCAGAATAATCAAGGTTTCTTCACAACTTAGTCTTTATATCATTTTTTTTATCTTCACCCAAAGACTTTTTTTTTTTTTTTTTTTTGCATTTATCATCAGATAGAGCAGGACAGAGAGAGGGAGGAAGAGAGAGAGAGAAACATTGATGTGAGAGAGACACATCAAGTAGCTACCACCCACACAACCCCAACAGGGGCTGGGGACAAACTGCAACTGAGGTACGTGTCCCTAGTGGGAACTGAACTCGGGACTCTCTGGTCCGCGGGCCGACGCTCTAACTGCTGAGCCAAACCGGCCAGGGCAGAGTTTGGATTTTTATGTGTGTCGGAGAGGAAAAATACGTTTCCCTCTACCCTTGAAGGTTCAGTGACTGGGGCCCTGAAAATTAAACTGACAAAAGATAAATTAACAGAGAAGAAGTTTATTACTTGCACATACAGAGTCCTTCACAACAAAGTCAAGACCCAAAGAACTGATTAGATCAAAGAGGTTTCTGCTTCCAGGGGTGGTGGTGGATTGTGGGAAGGTAAAACCGGGAAAAAGGATGGAAGATAAGGATTGCTTCAGGGAGGTGTGTTATGCAGACTTGGTCTCCTGCAGTCTTCTGAGTGACTGGTGTCCCTGGTGGTTGAGGTGGTCCCTTCTTCCCTGGAGAGAAGGAGAGGGGCCACCTTCACAGAGGGAAATACATACCCTGCAGAGAGGGGGAGGGGAGGGAATTGCCCTAAATCATTCTTTGCTCCAGGTGTTGGTCTTTCCAAAACTCCCCCGCTCTTGAGGGGAAGCTCTGTGGTGAAAAGGTTGTCTGGGGTTTGTCCATGTTGTGGGTTCAGGGTGCATGGAGCTCATATACCACCTTCACACAGACGAGCCAGGAGGGCAAAGATCAAACCATGTCCAGGTGTAAGAAGTGGAATTCAGGAGAACTGATGAAGAGCTGGCTGATTTGAATGCCTTTTCTGTTTTAAGAGACTTGAGTACTTGTCATTTTCTACATTCTGAGCAAAGCTTAGGTCTCTCTGTGTATGTGTGTATATATATATGTGTGTAGATACACACACACACACACACACATACATACATACATATATATACACACACACATATATATTTTGTTTATTGATTTTAGAGTGAGGAAGGGAGAGGGAGAGAAAGATAGAAACATCAATGAGAGACAACATCGATTGTCCGCCTCCTGCATGCCCCCCACTGGGGATTGGGCCCACAACCTGGGCATGTGTCTTGACCAGGAATTGAACCGGAGACATCTTGGTGCATGGGTTCACGCTCAGCCACTGAACCACACTGACCGGGCTCTGCATATTTTTAATCAACTGTGTCTTCTTTTTTCCTCTGTTGCAGGCCAAGCAGAGGGACTCACCTGCTGAAGGTAGCCAGAAAGCCAGTGAGCACGACAGTAAGCAGGTACCATACTCCTGAGGCGGGATCTCACGTTATCCTTGTGATAATGTGGACAGCAGGCCTGGGTTATGACTTTCTAATTTATTTGGTCATGCTCACTCTTGGCACAAAATGACCTGGTTAACGTTCACGTGTAATTTAACTATGTTTTTACTTATTTATTTATATTGAAATTTATTGATTTTAGAGAAGAGAAGGAAGAGAGAGAGAGAAAAGAACCAAACGTCAATTTGTTGTTCCACTTATTTATGCATTCACTGGTTGATTCTTGTATGTATATGCCTTGCCTGGGGATCGAACCGTCAACCAGATGTTTCAGGATGATGCTCTAACCGACTGAGCTACCCAGCCGGAGCATTTAACTGCGTTTTTAGTTATCTTCTTAAAGTCGTCTGTTCCAGGTGTCCTTTGTTTGAATGTTTAAAAAGTTGTGTTGTGCAGGCAGACTTTGGAGATGTGGTTTCGGGGCCAGCCTGCTGCAATAGAGAGGGTGGCGGTCAAGCCAGTCGTGATCTTTTTGCTGGTGGAAGGTCTTGCCTTCGGTTTGTACAAAATGTAACACCTGTGAAGCGCAATAAAACAAGGTCTGCCTATACCTGGGAAACAACAGAACCCAAACCTCTGAAAGTTTCCTCCACAGAGAAAGAAGAGCAAGACATGGGGCCACTGTAACAAAGCACCGCGGGCTGGGGGCTTAAACAGTAGAAGTTGTTTCTCTCGCAGTCTGAGTGAGCCCCTCCTCCTCCCCAGGTCAGGCCTCACAATCAGGGCCCAGGGGTCTCTTCCATGTCAGCGGCAGGTCCCTGTGTCCCCTGTCCCTGTGTTCCTAGCCCTAGCAGCGGCTCTCGTTTCTGGGGCTTCAGCCATTGGGTGGGTGTGGGGAGCACCAGGTGCCTCTCTGTCCAGAGTGTTTGTTGATAAGTTGAGGTGGTTGAATTCCTGCTCCGTCTGGCCCACTCCCCAGTTCCATCTTCCTTCCTGGGAGGTGTGTTTCTCAGAAGCCTGCTTGCCAGGCCACACTGGACGGAACACGTGGAGCAAAGCAGCTTTCCTGCTGGCGGCTCCACCATCCTCAGAGCTGAGGCACCCGTCGTGCCGAGGTGATGGTCCATGCAGTCTGCGGAGACCACAGAGAAGCTGCCCCCGTGCACCCAAAGCCCAGGACACCCGAGAGGCCCAGCGGAAGGCAGCCAGGCTGTCAGCTTGCCAGCCCCAGAGCACACAGCCCTGTGAGAGCACAGTCGTCAGCCTGAGCTCCTTCCTTTCTAACATGCATGCTTTCAAGGTTATCACTTTGATGAGACCCCAGGTCACTCCAAGGTCCCCTCAGCCAGTTGTCTCATGTTGGTGAAAGTTGCTCTCCTCCAGCCTGTCACTCAAAACAGGCAGATGGGAAAGCTTCATGGCATGGATTGGTGATGATTTAGTGGATATGACACCAACAGTGCAGGCAACAAAAGAGAAAATAGATAAGTTATACATCATCAAAATTAAAAACTTGTGTGTAAAAGAACACTGTTAACAGAGTTAACAGAGTGAAAAGACAGCCCACGGAAGGGGAGAAAACATTGGCAAATCATGTGTCCGATAAGGGGTTAATGTCCACAACTTAACAAGAACTCTTACTACTCAACATCAGCAAAACAACCCAGCTGAAAAATGGGCCAAGGACGTGAATAGACATTTCTCCAAAGGAGAAATACAAATAGCCTTGAAGCACATGAAGGGATGCTCAACACCACTGGGCATCAGGGAAATGCATCTCACATCTTTTACCAAACATGGATTCACCACTTGGGGCGCTATGTTAAAAAATGAGAGGCAAGCCCTGGCTGGTGTGGCTCAGTTGGGCGTCCTGTGCACCAAAGGATTGCAATCCCCAGTGGGGGGTGTGCAGGAGGCAGCCAATCAGTGTTTTGCTCTCACATCCATGTTCCTTTCTCTCTCCCAACTTAAAAATCTTTAGAAAAAAAAGGGGGGGGGGGGAACGGTGAGCCCTGGCTGGGTGGCTCAGTTTGAGTATCGTCCAGTATGCCAAAGGATTTTTGGTTCTATTCCTGGTCAGAGTGCCTACGGGAGGCAACCAGGTGATGTTTTTCATATCCATGTTTCTCTGTCTCTCGCCCTCTCCCTTCCTCTCTCTCTAAAAATCAATAAGCCCAGCTGGTGTGGCTCGTAGCTTGAGCATCATCCCATGGACTGAGAGGTCCCAGTTAGATTCCTGGTCAGGGCACATGCCCAGGTTGCAAGCTCAATCCCCAGTAGGAGGCATGCAGGAGGCACCCAGTCGATGTTCCTCTCTCATGTTGATGTTTCTATCTCTCTTTCCCGTCCTCTCTCTAAAAAATCAATAACATATTTAAAAAAATAAAAATCAATGGAAGAGCATATCCTCAGGTGAGAATTAAAAACAAAAAATGAGAGATGGTTGTAACAAGGTAGTTTTAGTTACTTGGAGCAAGTCAAGGAGACAGGATTTATCTCCACAGCTCAGCTGGCTCAAAGGAAGGCTTAGCCACTGCTTACATCCATTGTTTGGTTAATTACATGTTGGTTTCTTCTTTGCTGTTGACTGCTTTCATTTCTTGAGTTCTCCTTTCAGCTTATCCTGTTTATTGCTGCATCTGAAAAATACTGTTGTATTGAACATTTAGCAAGAAGTAACATTTAGAACTGCCCATTGAGATCCTATCTGACACACCCACAGTGAGATATGACTTCCACACTCATTAGGATGGATGCTGTAAGAAAAAAAAGACAAAACAGAGTATGGTAGGTTCCTTGAAAAATTAAAACTACAATGGAAACTCAGTTCTTGGACTTAATTTGTTCTGGAAGACTGATTGAGAAGTGATTTATTTGAAAACTGTATCATTTTTTCTCATTAGAAATAATGTAAATTGAATTTATTTGTTCAGGACCCCCAAATGATTCCCTGTTTTAACCTTATATACAGTACGTGTCTAATGTACTGTTTAATCTATAAACAAACACTTTTCTTAAATTTCTCAAACCACCCCTACCAGACTTAAATGAGTCACTTGAATCACTGTCGGCGCTTATTCCCGGGGGTGGGGGTGGGGTCTTTCAGAAGGCCAGGATGCGGCATCTTCGCTTTTTCACATACACTGCCTCTGAAATGCTGTCACTGGCCAACTGCTTTTCCTTTATCCAAATAAGCAACAGTGTGTCTGCCCTGGCTGCTTTGGCTCAGTGGTTAGGGCGTCGGCCCATGCACCAGAGAGTCTTGGGTTCGATTCTTGTCAAGGGCACATACCTCGGTTGCAGTACGATCCTGGGGTCATGCAGGAGGTAACCAATCAAGGTGGCTCTCTCACATCAATGTTTCTCTCTTTCCTCCTCCTTTTCTTCCCTTCCATTCTATCTGAAAATCAATGGGAAAATATCCTGTGGTGAGCATTAAAACAAAAACATAGTCTTTCTATCTCTTCAATTACCTGTGATTATTGTTTCTTTCACACCGTTAGCAACATTAGCACTCTTGATGGTCTCTATGTTTTTTAAAAATTGTACCAGTTGTTCATTTAGTCAGGAACAAAGGCAAAAAAACAACAAAAAAACACCACCACCACCAACAAAAACCCCACAAAAATATTCATAACAGTTTCCTCAGATGTTCACAAGGCAAGGTTTAGCTGTGAACTGACTCACACTGAGAGATTCTGTCCTGTGCTTGTGACCTGAGAGATGCTTTTGTCATGCTGATGTAGCAGCATGAAAGGGTTGTCAGGTTGAGAACCAAAGTTAATGGAGACAGTTTTTATGTGAACAATTAGGTGGAGAACCGAATTATTGGAAATGGAGACCTTCGCGGTTTGACTTTAGAACTACCCCATGATGGAGCAATTTCACCTCCGGGTATATATCTAAAAGAATTGTAAGCAAAGAGATATTTGTTCACCCATGTTCATAGCAGCATTTTTTTTCTGAATTGCCAAAAGGTTGAGCAACCCAAGTGTCCATCGATAATGAATGGATAAACAAATGAGGTGTATATATACAGTGGAATATTATTCAGCCTTAAGAAGGAAGGAAATTCTGACATGCTACGACACAGATGAACATTGAAGACTTTTAGCTCGGGCTGCCATAACAAAATACTATAGACTGGCTGGCTAAAATAACAAATCTATTTTCTCACAGGTCTGGAGGTTATAAGTCCAAGATCGAAGGGTAGGCAGGTTTGATTTCTCTTTCTCTTTTTTTTCTTTTTTATCCTCACCCGAGGACATTTTTTCATTTTTTTGTTCAGATAAAGTGGAAGGGAGAGGAAGAGAGAGAGACACACACATCGAGTGGTTGCCACCCGCATGACCCAACCAGGGCCGGGGACAAACTCCAGTCGAGATACGTGCCCTTAGCAGGAACCGAACCCAGGTCTCTCTGGACCGCAGGCCGATGCTCTAACCGCTGAGCCCAACCGGCCAGCGCTCTTCTTTTTTTTAATCTTCACCCAAGGATACTTTTACATGTATCATCAGACAGAGTGGGAGGGGGAGAGGAGAGAGAGAAACATCGATGTGAGAGAGACACATCGATTGGTGCCCTCCCGCATGACCCCAACCAGGGCTGGGGACAAACCGCAACCAAGGTATGTGCCCTTGGCTGGAATTGAACCCGGGACTCTTTGGTCCGAGGGCCAACACTCTAACTGCTGAGCCAAACTGGCCAGGGCAGGTTTGATTTCTCCAAGGCGCCTCTCCTTGGGTTACAGACTATTGGCGTCTTGCTGTGAGCCCACACTGTTTTTTTCTCTGTGTGCACATCTCTGGTGTCTCTTCCTCTTATTAGGACACCAGTTCTATTGGATCAGGACCCTACTCTTATGACCTCATTTAACCTTAACCACCTCCTTCAAGGCCCTATCTCCAAATACAGTCACACTGTGAGGTTAGGGCTTCAACCCTTATACCTTGGAGGGACTCAGACATTCAGTCCATAACAAAGATACTATGCTAAGTGAAATAGGCTAAACATGATTTTGTTACAGACATCTTTCACAGACACCAGAGAGGTGTTCTTGGACAGCCCCCTGAGTAGGAGGGAGAGAGGACTGTCCCCAACCTCCATTCTTGTCCTCTCGGATAAACAAGTTTAAACGAGAAAACTCCAGATGATTGCATTGTGATAAAGCCAATTTATTTATTTTTAATTCTCACCCGAGGATATTTTTTTCATTTATCTTCAGATAGAGTGGGAGGGGGAGAGAGAGAGAAACATCAATGTGAGAGAGACACATCAATTGGCTGCCTCCTGCACGACCCTGACCAGGGCTGGGGACTGAACTGCAACTAAGGTATGTGCCCTTGACCGGAATTGAACCCGCGACTCTCTGGTCTGCGGCCGACGCTCTAACCACTGAGCAACTGGCCAGGGCCAGTTTATTTTTAAAAATTAAAGCATGCAAATGTATTAAAGAAGCAAGGCAAGCAAACCTGTACATCTGGCTTATGGAGCGCAGACGGGCTCTCCGCTAATCTGAAGAGTGAGTTGGGTGGGGGTCCCAGGCATTATACCCCCTGACTGTAGGTTTCAAAATTCCTCTGCTGAATATCTTGGTGCAGATCAATCATCAGGGTCTCTTTTTACTTTGTGTGGCCTTCTCAGAATTCATGAGAAGCACCTGGCAGTTTTATCTTGCCTAGCCTTGAGACTGCTGGCTTCTCTGTTAAGGAGTAAAAAAACCAAAAAACAAAAAAACTGCCCTTTTTTCCTTTCCCCTTTCCCAAAATAGCTGATTTCTTTGTTTAGGGGTGAGAAAAACTCCAACCTTCTCTCCCCCTTTCCTTCACTAAGAGAAAGAGAGAGAAATATTGATTTGTTGTTCTACTATTGATGCATTCATTGGTTGATTTCTGTATGTGCCCTGACCAGGAATCAAACCCACAATCTTGGCATATTGTGACAATGCTCTAATCAACTGAGCTACCTGGTCAGGGTGCTGTTAGGGTGGCTTTTAACCATTTGCTCTCAGGTGTCCTTGATTTAGAGACGATAATGGCTTGTTATTTACAAGCCAGCTGCAAATTGCCCACACTGTTCGGCTTTGTTTTAACTTTCTTGTCTCAGTTTCTCCATTTCTCTTGCTGGAGTTTTCCTAGCTTTTCACTGCCCTGTAACAATTTCATTCATAAGAGGCCCCTCGAGGAGTCAGAGTTGTACAGCTAGAAAATAGGATGGTATACCCGGCTGGTGTGGCTCAGTGGTTGAGCACTGACCCATGCACCAAGAAGTTGCTGGTTCAGTTCCCGGTCAGGGCACGTGCCCAGGTTGTGGACCAGTTGGGGGCATGCAGGAGGCGGCCAGTTGATGTTCTCTCTCATTGATGTATCTGTTTTTCTCTCCCTCTCCCTTCCTTTCTCTGAAAATCAATTTAAAAAAAAAAAGAATGGTAGTGTTAGGGGCTGGGAGATATGGATGGAGAGTGTTTAATGGTCACAGAGTTTCAGTTTGGGAAGATGGAAAAGTTATGGAGATGCATGGTGTGGATGTTGCTCAATACTGTGAATGTCCTTAATGCCATTGAACTGTGCGCATAAATATGGGTAAGGTGGTACATTTTATGTTGTATGTACTTTACCATAAGAAAATAAACCAGGCAGACAAAGCTATCATGGGGGGGCATGGTCCCCCATGTCGCCGGGTATGTCAGACTCCTCTGATGGTGACCCCATGCTTGACCCATCCTGGTACATTTGTAACTACCATGGCCTCGGTGAAAGGGCCCACCAGGATGTTGTCATCAATTTTCAGGAGAGAGTTTCACCTGATGTCTTTGAGGGGGCATATCCTCCTGCAGTGTGACTTGACTTGTGTGAGTGGGTAGTCACAGAGTGTGCCTCAGGCTAGTAGCTCCGGGTCAGGCTCAGTGTGTGAGGTTTACTTTGGGCCATCTACAGTGTCCTCCGTGGGTTACAGTGGTTTCTGGCCCACCTGGGGAAGGCACACAGCCCAGTGGAGGGAGAGAGGAACGGGAGCTGTGGTCATACCTCCACAGCTGGAGGGACAGGAAAGCTTGTTTGTGGGTGACCCGCGGGAGCAGTTTGAGGTTTTATTTTTAAATTTTAACCTCAAACATCCAGTGGCTATCAGTTCCAGGGTCCTACACCCGTGGACCAGTGGTCTGTCATGGGGAGCTCTCTGGAGCAAAGCCAGTGGATGAACACACAGAACAAGGCCTCAGCACCAAATAACACTCACTTGGAAAAACTGTCCTCTGCCAGATTTCTGTCTGACAAAATGCAGAGTAACACTCATTATGGAAAACTTCCCTTAAGCTGACAAACTAGCAACCCCACCTTGTTGGCCTTGTGGCTGCCCCACCCCCAGGTTAACTTCTCTGTCACATTTTGAAGCAGAATGACAAGCACACCGTTTCGCCTCAGCGTAGCTCTGACTCTTGACGTCCTAGTAACTTCGGAGTCTACCCTCCGATGCAGCTGCGGGCCAGCTTGCAGCTCTGGCCGGTGCGGTTTTCGTCGCAGGCTTTCCACGTGCGCAGCGCCCTGCACACATTTCCGGCTTTTCATTCAAGATTGTGCTAGCTCTTTGTTTTTGAATCTGTTATCATATAAAGATGATGTGAATTGCCTCCATTCTTTACTTTTCTTGAGTAATGAGGTCATGGGACCATTTCATCTGTTTTCAGAAGGGGGCTGATTCTCTACTTTTGTCTGTTGGTCTGTTGTTTCCTAGTGCTGAATGTCGACTTTGAAAATTGCTTTCTGCAGAGCAGTTCATTAGATGAGACCCTCTCTAGATGTGATTGTTCTTGTCTCTGGGTGATTGACAGCTAGTGACTAGGTCACTCTAAATAACAAGACATTTAGGGCAAAAGTCCATTTTTGTTATTTTTTGCTTTGGGGATGGAAGGCAGCCAGTGCTTCTGTCTGTCCGTGACTGCATAAGGTCACGCCGCTGTTTTCCATGCAGGTGCGTCTGCTCATCTTGTTTGTGTCTTTGCACAGAACCACCTGGCAGTGTTTACAGTGGTCCACCCGCTTGCTCCCAGTGTGAGCTCCAGTGTGGCATCCAGCCTGGCGTCCAGTGCTGGCTCCAGCGGCTCCTCCCCCACTGCTCTGCCCGTTCTCTCAGCTCGTGCCCACCCACTGGACCCCATTGGCAGTGCCCTTGAGTCCATCCCAGGTAAGCCCAAGACTCTTATTTCCCTGACTTCTCTTAGCACTAACATTATAGCATTTTGGAAATAATCTATTTAGGGATACGTTTCAGAATGCATGTTTCAGTGGAAAAGCCACCTGTGTTTTTGGTCATCTGTCACTTGGGCTGTATCACACTTTGTGAAACACCTGCCTCACCAGCAGCCTGGGGCTATAGAGCTGATGAGGAGCCCTCAGGTGGAGGCAGCTGCACAGGCCCCAGGATAAGGCAGAGAAAGAGAGGCTTTAGAGAAATTAAAATGGGAGTTGGGGGGCATCCAGGGCACCGGAAGGCGGGGGGCCATGACAAGGGTGGGGAGGCTGGAAGGCAGTGGGCCTGGCTGCCAACTTATAGGGGTTCTTTAACTGCTAGGAGACGTTGAGGGTTTGTGATTGGAGCCAGGCTTGGGGGAACCTGTCTGGAGGCCTGGATGGGGGCTTGGGGCTCAGGTGGGGACAGTCACGAAAGCGCAGGGAAGAGCAGGATGGATGCACAGCCTCAAGGATTGTGGGCTGTGCCTGTCCCCTTAGCTCCCACAGGCCACATCTGAGTGGTGGGACACCTGGCACCTGTGGAGGGCTCTCTGCATTGCCGAGCTGACCCTCAACTACATCTCTGTCCTGGTGCAGGGAGACTCAGGGAAGGCCTTCCGTTTGTGGCAGTTCCGAATTTTCTGTCCCAGGGTTAGCTGGGAATGTGTTGGCAGGACAAGGGAGCTTCTCCAATAAGAGGCCCAGCCTGGGCAGCACAAAATTTTATTGTTATGGATAAGCACAAAAAAATATTTTAAATAAAGCTTATTTTCCCAAATATAAAGGTAATAATTGTAAAATTTGAGCATAAGAGAAAATTAATTAGGAAAATGGAGTTCCTGCCCCCTAAAGAGGTGAGGCTATATTGAACTCCGCTCACCTGAGTGAAAAATAGAACTAGGTGCATCTGTGCTTTGCCAGTGGCCACACTGGACAGATGATGATTTAGGATTGGAATTAGCATATTCCTAGTAATTTTTCCAGTCATTACCTAACAACCAAGGGGCATCCTTTGCCTGTTTTAGTATGTCACTGACCATCTGTGTGTTCTTTCATTGACAAATATTTCTTTAACCAACTCGGAGGTAAAGAGGTGAATTTTTTTTCAGGATCAACACTGCCTCCAATGACAGATAATACATTTTTGTTGCTGGTAAAATAATGTGCTTCTACTATCAGTGGATCCTCATGTTTTCTTTGCTCACCCTCCTGAGATTACGTGTCAAGTTATAGCCTAATACTGCCCCAGTTATGGAAGTAACGGATTCCTCAGAACTGCCCTCTGACCCCAGGAGGGCCCTAGCCAGGCAGCCTTTCTGCTGCTGAGGGCTCCCAGAACCTGAGTGCCCTCTCCCTGCTTTGGGGCTAACAGGTATAAACTGGATTTTCTCCTGTAGTAGTTTCATTCAGGTTATAAGGTTACTAATGCACTGAAGCAAAAGAATCCGTTTTTAAATTATTCATTCATTTAGAGTAAGCTAAAAAAAAAAAAAAAAAATAGGTGCCATTTCCAGACTATATCGTATTTAATGGATTTAGTGGAATCATCTCAGGGCCATTTGACAGATTTCATTTCCTTTGCCCGTCACTTTATAGGAATATGTTTCAGATTAAAATGGTGACCATTATAATGGTAACCGGAGGAATTCATTGCCTGGAGCGGGGGGCCAGCTAAGGGCGGCGGGAGCCTCGATTCCCTGCACCGCGGGGCCGTGCGGGGCGGGGCCGGCGCCGGTCCAAGGCTTGCGTGATCGGGGCGGGGCCAGGGGCGGGCGCGTCCGAGGCTTGCGTGATCGGGGCGGGGCCAGGGGCGGGCGCGTCCGAGGCTTGCGTGATCGGGGCGGGGCCGGCGCCGGTCCGAGGCTTGCGTGTCGGGGCGGGGCCAGGGGCGGGCGCGGCCGAGGCTTGCGTCACTTGTGGGCGCGGCCGGCGCGGGGTGGGCGGGCCGCGGGCCGTATTTGAATTCGCGGTGGCGGCGGCGGCGGCGGCAGCGGACAGTGAGTCAGCATCCTCAGCCCCGCGCCGTCTGGGTGCGGGTTGCCGTTACGCGAAGCTGCAGAACGGGCCGTGCGCCCCCCTCAGGTGTGGCGCGCCTGTCTCCCTCCCCAGGGGCGCCCCCTCCACGCGCCACCATCCCCAGTGAGCTGCGCCTTCCCCTCCTCAGGTGCGCCTCCCCGCCCCTCCCGAGGCTTCTCGTACTGGTCCTCGGTGCCCGAGCCACGTGCGAAAGCCGGGGTCGGTGCCAGTTTTCCTGGGCCGCCGGCTGAGGTGAGCGCAGAGATGCCCTCTTGAGGAGCCTGCTCTGCGGAGGCGCCCGCCGGGCCCTGCGTGGGCGCCCGCCGCGAGGCTTCTTAGCGGAGCCTGCATCACCTAACGGAGGGGGTCTCTTGCTCCCAGGAGAGGACGGTGTCTGTCTCCACTGCGATCGCCGTCTGCGCCACCACCGTCGGAAACAGCCCGCCGGTGAGCAGGTGTGCCAGGTGTTTCTGTGTCTCGTAGTTGGAAGAGAACAGCCCAGACTGGGTGGGTGCGGGGAGCTCCCCCTGGCCTCTGGGTCCCCCAGTCTGGCCTTGACTTCTGTGCGGTGTCCCCGTGTGTCCCCTGACCCCGGGGACCGCAGCGCCTCTCCAATGTGCTGTGTCACGTCAGGGACAGGGTTTTGCCAGGGCCATTACTCAGCAGCTTTCAGCTAATTTCTCCTTAACATCAGGGCGGTTCCGGGTATTTTGACAAGCCCGGTTCTGGGTCAGATGGAACACTTTATGTATATGGGTTCATTTGGATTTTGAGTATTAAAGCCTTTTAAAAAGTCACTTCTTCTTTTAAGAATATCTCAGGGAACAGCAAGGTGTGGTAGGGTGGTAGAAGCGCTGCTGAGGAGAAAGTGGGCCAGGACGTACCCTGGGAGCAGTGGCCCCTGCCCTGTAAGCCGACAGCAGGCTGTGGGTTGTCAGGGAGGGTTGACCCCTCTTGTTCCCCTCTGTGTCTGAGGGGACGGCCGCGGTGCACCTTTGTGCTGAGTCATGGCGTGGGTTGGAGATAAATCACCTCCAGGTGAGAAAAGGCTCCAGCAGTTCAGTTTGCTTCTCCATTCCCCTATCTGCTTTTGTTATTCAAAAAGTGCTCCTGGAACTCTGCCAGCTTTGACGCTGACCATCCCGAAAGTGATCCCAGGACTGCAGGTGCTGAGGGCCTGATTGACAAGCACGTTCAGAACAGGGGTTTGGGCCTCCATTTTTTTGGCTGCAGCGCAGGGATCCTGGAGAGGTGGAGGAGGCAGGGCAGAGTGAAGGGTTGGGGAGTCAGGGTGCTTGCTCTTAGTGGGGCTTCTCCCTCACAGGAGGAGGTGATAGAGCTGTTCTGAGGGGTGTCTGGGTCATCTGGTGGTGAGAGCTGCAGAAACCTTGTGTATCTGGGTATAGAAGGGCTTGTGAGCTCCAGAGGAGGGTCAAGAAGTTGTCCCAGGCAGAGGAGCCGGAGCAGGAGCAGGAGCAGGAGCAGGAGCGAGATAGGCAGCAGGCAGGGTCTACCTTTGACCAGAGAGGTTTGGGCGCAGGGCACAGGGCTGGAGGGCAAGGCCTGGGCGGCAGTTTGAAGAGTGAGCTAGAAATGGGATGGAAAGAAGGAAGGGGCTGACCGATGGACAGGCTTGCATGAGGGGCTGCAGAGCCTGTAGGGCTGTGGTTATATGCAAACGAGAGACTGAATCCTCTATGTGGAATTCACAGCAACAGGACAAAGGTCAGCCGGTGGAGGGGGCCCTAGAAGTCCTGGCTCTGGGTCTGTGGGAGGTGCCCATTCAAGCACCAGAGTACAGCCTGGAGGGGATGGATCAAATGGGAGGTATCCCCAGGTGATCCCCATTGTTGTGGGTTGAATTATGTTCCCCAAAAATATATGCTTCAGTCCTACCTCCCCCCCTCCCCCCGCCACCGACCTTGGAAACGGTCTTTGCAGATGTAATCAAGGTAAAATGAAGTCATTAGCATGAGCCCTAATCCAAGATGACTGATGTCCTTGTAAGAAGGAGGAGATTTGGACACAGACATGGAGGAGAGCCAGCCATGTGATGATGGAGACAGGGCTAGGGTGATGCTTCCACCAGCCAAGGAAGGCAAAGGGTTGCTGACAAAGCCAAAGCTGGAAGAAGCAGAACGGGTTCTCCAAGAAGAAATGCAAAACGCTTATGCACCATGATCTCAACCCCTGGCTCTAGAACTGGGAGAATGGGTATGTAGTGTTTGAAGCTGCCCAATGTGTGGCCCTTGTTTTTAGCAGCCCTCAGACACAAAGGTCCCTGTGCTCCTAGATGTTGGAAAGAAGCTGCCTATGGAGAGGGAGGAACTGGCTGCAGAGAAGGGCTTGTGCAGCACAGCTGATGGGGAGAGGTAACCCACAAGGGGAGATTGTGCAGGCCGGAAGTCAGTGCTGCCCCTGTGGATCCCCGCCCCAAGGTCTCCCTGAGGGTCTTTCGGTCAGGACTGGCGTCAGGTCATTTTCACATTGCCTGGTCCTTGCTGTGGCGTTGGGTATATCGGGAACCTGCTGAAGGAGGTTCTAGCTGTGCAGGGCAGCATCTTTTTGCTGCTGTTATCACATTCAGGAGGCCACATGTCTTTAGTGCCTTCTGAGGGACTAAAGAGCTTGGGGTGCTGCCAGCCTGGGGCCTGCTGTCTCCTGCCCCTGTGAGTTAGGCATCTGCAGGGTCTGTCACAGTCTCAGCACCTTCCCACCTCACACTCCAGGGCAACCAGATGGAATCTAGGGATTCCTGGTAGTGTGTGTGTGTGTGTGTGGGGTGGTGTATTCACCACTTTTCCAGATAAGACCTTCAAAGTCCTTAACGCTTTTGTGTGAATAGGAGTGGGCAGGGCCCTGGTACTTCCCACTGCTCCTGGTGACACATAACTGGGGGGGAGGACAGTATTCTCCAGGTGACTTGGTAGCTTGGCCTCTATGCTCTGATGTGGGGGCGGGGGGCTCAGTGTGTCCCCACAGCACCCTCTCTGGCCAATGAACATGGTCCTCACTCTGTGCTCTGATTCCCAAGTGGGGCCAGGTCGGAGTAGCATCTGCAAGGCACCAGTGATGAGAAGAGGAGACAGACACAGGCCTTGGGCCTCACCAGGAAATGCTGTTCCCTTGTGTCCTGGACACGAGACCCCCTGCATTTTGGTGTACACGACAGGCCTTACACCATGGAGGCCAGAGCACCTCCACTGGCAAGAAGCTCTCCTGTGGTCAACTCACATGGTGCCCCCAGGTGCTGAGCAGGGCTGGACCTCCGTCTGCGCTCTCTGTGTACCACAGCTGGCTCCCCACAGATGCGTGTGCTGGGGACTTGCATTCTTTGTTAGTCACACATCTCTTGTCCCATATTTCCTGCTGATTACAGTAAATGTGTCACATTTAAAAAGGCAGCAGGCCCCTCCCCAGCGTAGGTGGGTTCCCCTGTCCCTTGAGCACTCTTGTCTCCTTCCTTGGCTTAGCCTTCGCTTAGCTCTTATATTTGAATACAGTTGTTTGAAACAACCCCAGCCCAGCAGCTCCTTCCTGCAGCCTGGGCCCCAGCTGCTTTCTGGCATGACCTGTGCAGGGGACATGGCAGTCCCTCTGACACGGCCTGGAGTCTGGACAAAGCCAAGTGTGGGATTGGTCAGAACTGGGCAGTGGCTCTTCTCCTTGGGCAGTTTTAACTTGATGCTGCTTGTAGGACATGGTCCAGGACATGGACTCTCTGGCACTTGGCGCCAGGCAGCTGGGGGCAGGGCAGAGGCAGGAGCCTCCAGAAGCCCAGCTTGCTCACCCAGGGAAGCACATCTGACCAGGGTCCCCATGGTGTGTCCCCTGGGCTGTGGAGATGTCTGTTCTGGGGGCTAGGGCAGGGTCACTTTGTGACCTCTTGAAATGGGACCTGGTGCGGCTGATCAGGCATCCTGGGGGGCCAAGGGGACCCTCAGCCACCAGGGGGGCAGGGCTCAGTTACACAGGAGAGGCCCACCTGCTTCTGGGGGCGGGGTGCTGTTGGGGGGGGAATGGGTCCCCAGAGGTGGGGTTGGAGGAGAAAGGTGCTTCACGGCAAAACTCCTGTGTGTGTCTTGATGCCACCAAGCTCTGCTCCTGCAGACCCGGCCTCGCTGTGGGTTGGGAAGGCAGATCTGGCTCATGGGATGTGTCCTGCTGCTATCCCCTGCCCATCTCCCAAAGGTCCTGGGGCCACACATTCCTGAGCTGGTCCTGTGGTACCTCCGGAACTCATGAGTGGTGCTCCAGCTTTGGGGACATGTGGGCCTGCCCTTGGCCACCCCAAGACAGCTTCCTGCTCTGTGCCAAGTGGTGGGTGCTGCTCCCTCATGTCCTGCCTGCAGTAGAGGGTTTCTGAGGAAAGCTTTGGGAGGTGGGGGCCAGCTCCGAGGGGCCCACCGTTCATCCCCGTTTCGTTAGCAGATGTGCCTGGGTGTACTGGCATCCTCGGTGGGACAGAAGGGACATGGGAGGGACCCTTCTGAGGGCAAGGTGGGGAGAACAGGGTGTGGGTCTCCCCACTGTGACCTCGGTGTAGAGGTCAGTGGTCCCTGTGTCAGTGTGAATGCAACTTCACATTTGCCTGTGAACCGCTTTCCAGCGCCCTCTTGGAATCTTTTTACTACTTAATTATGTTCAGTTGGTCAAATGTCACCCAGTGATTAGAAATCTAAATGCAGAAGCCGAGTCAGTGAGGTGAGGCCATGCTTCAGGGGCCACACGTGGGGTGCCTCGAGGCTGTGTTTCTGAGGGAGGAGAGAGTGAGTCTGGCTGGGGAAGGTGGGCAGAGGGTGTGTCCCTCGCCCCCAGCTGAGGCCATGTCCTTGCTCCCAAGAGCTGGGCATTCTCCCTGCTGCAGCTCTCGTGTCTCTGAGCAATAACACAGTGTCTTGTTGGACAGGTTCTGCCTTAGATCTCCATCTGAGCGACGTAAGCCTTGCTCCACTGGACAAGGAGCTGGACGAGCAGGACGGAAGTGACCTGGGACCCGCAGGTAAGAATGATGACACCTGGCACTCTTGTTGGGGTGGCTGGGGCTGGCTGGGCCTTTCCTTTTGAGACTCCTTAAGTGGTTCTAAGGTGGGAGAGCTCCCCTCCCCTCCCCCAGGCCCTCGTAGCTGTGGCAGCGTCAACCTCCCACCTCCTCAGTTTACCTCCCTCTGAGCAGGGTGGCCCCTGCAGAGATGGGGTGTGGGGCTGTAGAGGATGGGGACAGGGATGGCCAGCCTCATGGCCTTCTGAAAACTTTTTTGTCTTTAATCCTCACCCAAGGATACTTTTCCGTTTATCTTCAGATAGAGTGGGGGAGGGGTGAGAGAGACACATTGACTCGTTGCCTCCCACACAACCCTGACCAGGGCTAGGGACCGAACTGCAACTGAGGTACATGCTCTTGACTGGAATCGAACCCGAGACTCTGGTCTGCGGACCGATGCTCTAACTGCTGAGCCAAACCAACCAGGGCCTTCTGAAATGTTTTAACTGCTGCATTGGCATGAAGCCAGATATGTAAACATACACCAAATCATTTTTTTCTACCGAAAAGCTTCTTTTTTTCTCCTGATGTTAAAACAAGTTAAAGCTTCTTTTTTTCTCCTGATGTTAAAACAAGTTAATCCATTTCTGGGGGGCCCTAAAAATACTGGGACCACCTGCCAGGCAGTAGGTTGGCTGGCAAGGCCTAGTGGGTGTCTGGCCTCTGCAGGACCCCCGCTGAAACCCTTGTCCTGTGCATATGCCGCTCGTCTGAGAGTCTGAGGGTTGTTTCCACGTCTCAGCCTGGGGAGCTCTGTCTCTGCACCTCCACCTGGTTGCTGCAGGCCTGGGAACCCTGGCATTCTCCATCCTACCCCCTGCCCTGGCTGCTACACCCCAGCTCGGAGCAGTGCTGTGCCGTTTCCCGGGCAGAGGGCTTCTGCCTCCTCTCACTAACTCGGCCCCTCCACTCTGCGCAGGTCAGAGGTCGCTGGGGGGCTCAGAGCCCGTCACCATTCCGGGCTGCCTGGCCCGCTCCCCATCCCTGCACTCCTCGTCATCCCTGTCCACCTCCCCGCTCAGCTCGCTCTCCCAGTCCCTGTCGGGGCCTCTTGTCTCCTCGGCCATGACGCCCCCCCAGCAGCCGCCACCCCTCAAGTCGGAGCCCAGGGTGCTGGGCTCCTCGACCTCGTCCTACAACTCCCTAGGTGAGCTGGGGCTTGTGGGGGAGGGGCTGCCCTATAGTGACAGTTTATTGTTGAATAAACTGAGGTGTGGGTGGCTGTCCCCACTTGGGTGCCCTCCCATTTAGGGCTCCACCGTGCTGCCTTGCACACTCCCTGTGGTGTGAGCCTTGGCATCTATCCCAGCAACCTCCTGTCCACGTCTCTACTGGTTGCTGGTGTGTCCTGGGGCTCAGACAGGGGTTTGCTGATCAACCTCTGTCAGGGTCTCGGTGTGCCCGGGACACAACGTGACAACACTGCAGCATGACCCACCTTGCTCACCCACATGCAGTGGAGCTTCTGAGGCTGCGCAGGCGCAGTGTCACCAGAGACCCAACACAGGAGCAGGCGGATTTGCAGAAACAGGGAACAGTGCCATTTATTGTTTTACTTATTCTTTCATTGAAAAATGTTATTTTATGTAACCTGTTGTACTTTAAAAGAATTAGTATTTTAAAATATCTGTTTAATTCCTAAATGGTCATGCACCATGTAATGACTTTCTGGTCAGCGGCCGGCTGCATATGACGGTAGCCTGTAAGATTATACTGGAGCTGAATGTTCCGTAAGAAATGGAAGGATCTGTGGTGGGAGCAGTGTCTGTGGGGCTTGGCAGTAGATCTCATCTCGTAGCCCCTCCATTTAGAGTGCGGTTACCTTCCAGTCGGGCACTGACCTGTGTCAGCACAGAGGGCGCCACTGCCCTGCAGGTGTGGCGTGGTGGTCTTCAGAGAACATTGCTGCACGTTCTTGTTGAAGACCCGAGAGCCTGGATAAGGACACTGGTCCACAGGAGTGGCCCTAACAAGTGCTCAGTGCCACTGCCACTTTAGAAAAGCTTGCTGTGGTGCTGTGGAGGCAGCCTGTCCCTGTACTTTGGAACTGTTTTCATGTTGTAATGATGTAAAGCACAGATAAGTTTTTTGTTTTTGTCCTTTCTTAATTCAATGCCAGTTTGAGCCCTTTGTGCCAGACGGGTCAATGGAACCAGATCCCCAGTCAGAATATTGAGCCCTCGGTTCTGCACCCTCTCGGTGTTAATAAACATGCTCTGAGTGAATACCACGAAGTCCCTTAACCTGACCACTGCTCCAACGCACAGTAGCTGAAACCACATGGCCTGACAGCGCTGTGTTCCTTTCCATCTTCACTTATATTCTTACTGGTCCTCAGGCCACCTTTCACTCCCTATTTCTGACCCTGTCCGAGAAGTAGGAGGGCAAGTGGGCCGGTGCTTAGAGTCCACTGCAGTGGACGACATGTGCTGGGCCCTCACGTCCCTCCCTCACCGCTCACCCAAAGCAACTTCTAGTCCTGCAGGCCCACGCATGGGGAGTGCCCATGCAGTGTAGCTTGTTACCTTTCGTTCTGTGGTTTTACTGTACCTTTTCTATGTCTAGATACACAAACACCTACCACTGTTAAGTTGCCCGCAGTGTTCAGTACACACGCTTGCAGGCTGGTAGCCCGGCAGCCATAAGCCGCACCGTGCGGCCCGGTGCGTAGTTGGCTGTACTGGTTAAGTGACACATCACTTTTTCTATGGGTGAAGCTCTTTAAACCAAAGCTCTTTGGGGGTCTCAAGACCCTCCGTGTGTAAAGGACTTCTGGGACCAGACTCTGAGAAGTGCTGCTCCACCCGTCAGTCAGAAACTTGGAATCCATTTCCTTTGTTTAAACCCCACCGGTGGCTGGAAGGGGGTCTGGTAGGAAGATCAGGGGCAGCGGCTGTGTCAGCGGAGCTCCAGCGGTCCCAGGGCCTGCCTGGGAGATGTCTGCACCCTTGGGGCTGACATCTGTCTTCTCCCCACTCAGGTTTGAACAGTGTACCTGGGAGCATCTGGGACTTTGTTTCTGGCAGCTTCTCTCCCAGCCCTTCCCCCATTCTGAACGCTGGCCCCACATCCACTGCAAGTGCAAGTCCAAATGGCGCCGAGCTGGCACGGGTCAGGCGGCAGCTGGACGAGGCCAAGAGGAAGATCAGGCAGTGGGAGGAGTCCTGGCAGCAAGTGAAGCAGGTGAGTTCTGGGGAGGTGCCAAGGCTCAGGGGAGACCAGTGCGCATGCAGGGTGCCCTCTCCCCATGCCAACCACTGCAGCACCCTGGGTTTCAGGCCTGTGACGCATGGCAGCGGGAGGCCAAGGAGGCGAAGGAGCGTGCACTAGCGGCCGACAGTGCCCGGCAGCTGGCCCTGCAGAAGAAGGAGGAGGTGGAGGCCCAGTTCAGGCAGCTGCAGGAGGAGTTGGAAGGCCGAGGCATGTCCACACTCCCCGGGCTGCGGGGCTGCGGCGACATCGGTGCCATCTCGCTGCCCAAGCTGCATTCGCTGCAGAGTCAGCTGCGCCTGGATTTGGAGGCGGTGGATGGGGTGAGTCTTGGTTTCAGTTTCGGTTTCCAAGGTACCTGATGTCTGTCCCTGGCCCAGTGTGTACGGGAGAGGTGATGACTGGGACTTGGCCTAACACTCCCCCGTCCTGTGCGGTCCTTCTCATCTGACTGCCCTGGTGGCAGCTCTCTCTCTGCCCTGGGTGTGTGTGCACCACCTCTCCTGCCAGGCTGGCCCTGCCCTTCCTTTCTGGAACCTTCTACGGTCCCCTCCTGTGCCCTCATGGATAGAATGGACGCCCCTCTTGCCCCACACAGTTGGAATCATGGTGTATGTCTGAGGTATGTCACTGATGTCACCCTCCAAGGTCACTCACTGGTCACCTCCTTGCCTGATTTATTTTTTCTGGAGTAGCAACAAACCCAGTGTTCAGCTCAACTAGAAACTCCTCTCACACCAGGGCATGTTGTTAGAGCGCCTAGAAAGGCGTACGGCCCTGCCTCTCGGCGCTCTCCCCAGCTCCGCCGACTGTGGCCAAGCTCTGGCTGCAGTGAGCACACCTGCCTGCTTCACTCCCGAGGCACTGTCCCTGGGCGGTGGCTGTTCCCCTGGCTAGAGGACTGGCTCAGGTCAGGGTCCCACCAAGCCCAAGTCTTGGCACTCACGAGCCACCAGCCACAGGCCTGCATCCTGGCCGGGTCCTTCCCACGCAGGCTTGCTACCCGGGAGCCAGTCCCCCACCCAAGGGTCTTGTGGAAAAGCAGCTTTAACCTCCATCTCTGCATCCCTCGAGTGACCCCGACACAGCTGTCCCACCCCAGCCCTGACCTTGCGCTAGCCAGGGAGCCACTGTCTTCACATGTTCTCGAGTCACCTCTGGGCAAGCTGGGGGCCAGTGGTGGGGAGGGGCCTTCCGTGGCCTACCAACTTATCCCACCCGCAGGTGATCTTCCAGCTCCGAGCGAAACAGTGCGTGGTGTGCGGAGAGCAGGCCCGTGGCACCGTCCTGCAGCCCTGCCAGCATCGTGTGCTCTGTGAGCCCTGCGTGGCCAGTGCGCCGGAGTGCCCCTACTGTGAGGGCCAGCCCCTTCAGTGGTGACAGCAGCCACGGTGGCCTCACTTCCTGGTGCCACCGACGTCGGGACCCCAGCCCTAGCTGCACCCAGTTTCATGGTATTCTCCTCGTAGACCTTAAAGGCAAACTTACAGCACCTACCTGCCTGCAGCCCAGGGTTTGGGTGGGCACAGTAATGACATGGGGTTTGCAGTCCTGACACTACTGTGACCATATCCTGGGAGTTCGTGTCCCAGCCAAGCACTTTGTAAACCGAGGAATTTACATGGACAGTCTCAGTTGCTATAAGCTGCTTTCTAGGTTCATGTTTTTTTAATATGCAAGATGAAGCTTTGTATGTGTACTGTGAACTTAAAATATTTCCTATCAGTCTATTGTTAATTCATAGTATGTTAAATATATTAGATTTCATATTCTGAAATTAGTACTTATGAAATGAGCATTTATCTAGTAGTGAGAAATGCCTAGGATTTTTATAGGTTTTAAATTAAGTAAGTGCAAACAAATAGTATTTATAGCAGAGTGATTATTGAAAGACATACATTTAGATGTTTTTAATTTTATGAAAAGAACTGTCCTAATCATGTGCACGCGCACACTAATTGGAGTTTTATTTCCCAACACCGTGAGATGGGGGAGCTCAGTCACACATCTCTGACCCATGGCCGCTGTTTCTAAGTGCCTGTGCCTTGCAAAAGAAGTGAAGGGAATGGTTCATTTGGTTTTATTTTCTCCCATGAACTTTGTAAGACAATTTGATACTAGTGAAAAGTGCAACCAAGGGGGGTACATTTCATTTTACAGAGTCTGATGGGCAGTAGTCTCCCACCTTCCTGGAGCCGGCTGTTGGGAATCCCGGCTGGCCCCCAGTCACTCCCCACGCCTGGGGCCTCCTGGGCTCCTGCTGCAGTGGGACAGGCTCATTAGTCTGCGGCATGTGTGACTTCAGGGACACTTCTAACCCTGTCGTCTGAGCTGTACATCCAGGTATTATCTGTCATTCCGTGAGGACCTGGCTCTGCTGCTGGTCCCTTGGCCCCCAAGTGGCAGCCTGGCTTCAGGGCCACAGCAGGAACGCTCCTGAGAATGGGTCTGATTTTAGTGATAACCAATCTTTTCTGGTCTGCAGTGGGTCATTTTTCTAGAAATGTGGGAAGAAGTAAAAGATGTCTGTTGTTTACCCCAACTTTGCTCTCAGTGAAGCTGATCTAGATTGCTGTGAGAAAATCTACAGAGCCCGCCACGGGGCGGGAGCAGGTACTGGGCCTCTGGCCTGGAAGTGAACACTGCCGTGTTTCTACTTGCCTGGGGCTTTGCCAAAGACTTTTAAGAGCATTTTTAAAATGCAAAGTGACTAGGTAAAAATTTTTATCAGTGACCAAATTAGAATGTATTTACTATAGTAAGAAGTTTAAACCATTTTTTAACATAAGACAAACGGATAATAAGTTGTCATTTTTAAAGGTGGATCCATGACATTCCACGGCTAGTGCGCTACTAAAGGTTAACTATTGACTTGGTTTTAGTGAATCTTTGTTTTTAATTATAGTGATAATGATTTATTAGCTCTTAGAAATTACGTATATTTTGTGCTACTGTTATCACTGTTTAAAATTATTTTTATTAATATTTATGCACTTGTTTCCCACTTCAGGCCTTTGGCCATTTTGGGATAACAGGACAGTGTTTATTACTGATATCTAGTCTAGACATTTTCAGATTATAAACAATTAGGAACAATTAAGCTTTAGGTCTATTTATAAGCTACTCTGGTGAGTTCTGTGGAGTGGGGGCCGGGGGTGTAGTGCTTACGGGGTACCAGCTGGGGTGGGGCGCGGCCCTCGAGCACTCACCCGGCTCAGGTCAGGACTGGCCGAGAACAGACATGGGGTGGGAAGGCCAAAGAACCGTCCAGAATGGAACTCCCAGGGTGCCCAGGCATTGTTGGGGCCATCACTGTAGTGTGCTCCTGGGGTGCTGCTCCTTGGGGTCCTCCCCACCCCTGCAGTGGCCCTGGTCTCCTGAGGGAGCCACCCTCTGCAGGCCTCACGGGGGTTTCGCTGTCCCACCTGTGGTGAGGAGAGGGCCGTGCTGGGTGGAGCAGTGATAGCCACGTGGTGCTGTGTCTCAGCTTGTGTTCAATATTAGCGGTGATATTACTGTCACACTACTCGTGTCATGATCAGCAGACCTCAACGCTTCATGTGGACTAATTTATGGAAGCCCCCGATCTGTATGTTTGTTCTGAGTATTTAGATGAGAATGTTCTTGGAATGGAATTTTCTTAACCCAGAAAGTAGTATTTATAATGCATAATCATTTACTTGTAGTGAATTGTTTAAAGTTGTTAACACTTGTTTAAATTTTTTTACACTATAGCATTTATGCAATGGTTTACAGAATTCATGGAATTATTTTTATCAGTATGGAATTAAAACTTTGAATCTTTATTTGTCAACATTCTTGAGTACAATCCTGAGAGCCCTGGCCTGGGAGGCCCAGAGGAGGAGCCTCTTCTGCCTGTAGTGTGTTTTTCCTAGGACTGCTCGCCGTGCACCGAGCACCCAGCCTGCTGCTCCTTCCTGCTATAGGATGCCACAGCCTGCTTCTGTCTTCAGCCCCATCTCAGGTCATAAGGTGTTCCCAAGCAACCCTGGGTTGCCACGTAGCTGCTCTGCTGTCCTGCCTGTGGGTGTCTTGGAGCCCAAGTGCTCAGAGCTGGAAGTTTCTGCCAAAACACCAGGAGGTGACAGGTCAGGATCTGGCTCACAGGCAGCAGGTTCCAAGGTGGGCTTGGCCCCCTCCCCAGGCATGACTTACCCACAGGCCTGGTGTAGGGGATGCCATGTTCAGTCAGCACACTTTTAAGTCTTTTAATCTCCTTTGACAGTTCTTTATGTGCCTGGAACAGAGAAGTTCAAAGGGCAAGTCAGGCCCCTTGGTGGGAAGCTTGTGTCTAGGGAACTCAGCCCCCGCTCTGTACCTTGTTGCAGCTCTCCAAGTTCTCAAACACCAGACCCTGAGCACCGCCTTCCTGCTGTGTGGATTCACTTTCTTCTGGGGTCTTTAAATAGCCGGCATCCTCAAAAAGTGTTCTGAGCAGCTTCTCATAGCCCTGTGGGTCAAAGACAAAGAGGGAACACCCCATTCCTCCTGTGCTGCATCCAGCCAAAGGGGGTGCCCACCACAGCATCTCACCTGGGGAGTGATGAGCTCATCCGCCAGGTCCTGCTCCACCTGGTCCCATCTCTGCTGCAGAGCCATGGGCAGGGCCGGGTACACTAAGATCCGAGAGAACCCAGACTTAACTGAGCCCCTCTACCCCAACCCCCCACAACCCCAGCATCCTACCTAACAAGGAGTGGGGGTGGCAGACAAGGGGTGTCTCGAAGGTTAGCGCATAGACACAGGTGCTTGGCTCAGACACATGAGCCAATCGGTTGCTTTTTCCACAGGTAAGCTCCACCTGGGGAAAGCTTTGGTTGGTGGGGGGCTGAAGCAGAGCCCCCTCCAGGCCCCATCCTACACAGTCCCACCTTGCTCTGCCGGCTCCGGGAGTGGCAGGAGTCACCGTCCCTCATCCACATGCCCCTGAAGGTGTTATTGGTGATTTCCCACTCGTGCCAGATGCTGGGGAGAAACAGCATCAAGCTGGGTTGGGGGGTACCTCCAAGAAGATGCAGCTGCTTCCCTGTCTCCATCCCCAGCTCACCCGAGGATCCCACTGTAGGCATTCCAGCGGAAGGTCTGCTCATGCTGGGTCACGTTGTGGAATGGGCAGAACTCGTATTTGTACCTGGGGGTACAGCAGCTGTCAGAGGTGTTCCCAGCCCCCACCCCTGCCACCCCTCCCCTCACTCACGTGGACTCCACCAGGCTGAAGCACTTGCCAGAGAGTCTGAAGAGATGCGCAGGCCCTAGGAGGGAAATGCAACATGCTGAGTCTAGTTAGGGCAGCGTGTGGAAACAGACCAGGCAGAAAAGCCAAACTCACAAAACGGGCTATTCAGAAAAAAGTCAGGTTGGTTTAAACTTTAAAAATAGAGCACAAGCCAGGCTGATGGGGCTCAGTGGATTGAGTGTGGTCCCATGGACTGAGGTCCTGGTTCAATTCCCGGTCAGTGCACATGCCTGGGTTGTGGGCTCAATCCCCAGTGGGGAGTGTGCAGGAGGCAGCCCATCAATGTTTCTCTATCACATCGATGTTTCTCCTTTAAAAAAAAAAAATCAATAAAAAATATAGACCGCCCTGCCCAGTTTGGCTCAGCGGTTAGAGCGTCGGCCTGCGGTCCAGAGAGACCCGGGTTCGGTTCCCGCTAAGGGCACGTACTTCGGTTGCAGTTTGTCCCCGGCCCTGGTTGGTCGTGCGGGTGGCAGCCACTCGATGTGTCCCTTCACGTCGATGTTTCTCTCTCTCTCTCCCTTCCTCTCTCACCCTCCCATTCTATCTGTACAAAAAATGGAAAAGTATCCTCGGGTGAGGATAAAAAAAATATATATATATTGAAAAAAATAGAGCACAAGGGCTTGGGTGATGTCAGCAAAATCTCAGACTAAGGAAGGTCCAAGCTCATCTCCCGAAATGTTGAAAGAGCATCCAGAAACTGGATTAACCTTACAGGAGTTCTGGAAAACAGGTTTACAGTAACCAAGTGGACACCAAGAACAAAAGCACCCTCAAGCTGGTAGCACTAGTGTTGGGGCATTTTCTCTTGCCTTGTGCACCAACCCACCCACCCTCGACCCCCAGCATGGTTACAAAGAGCAGGCCGACCTCTGCAACGTTCCAACCTGGCTGGGGGTTGCCAGAAGACTGGTCTCCATTCTGCCTACCTCAGACTGCAGGTGGGAAAGCGGGCACTGCCCATGAAAACTGCAGGGGCTTAAACACTCCGAAGTTTGGGGCAAGAGGTTATGGGCAGACACAAAGAACAGACCATATAAGGCTTTGGGGAGAAGCTGGGATGAGACTCTAGGGACTAAAGGCATTTAACAGCAGCCATATACATGCCTCCTTGGCAAGACGCACCTCAGGCTGCTCCCTAGGCTCACTCAGTATGCCCAGCTATTCGTGAAGGTCTGCCCCAGTGCAGAGAGTCTGCAAACAACTGACAGAGGCATCTCCCCCACCCAAAAGCCCATTTTTCAATAAAAAATTACAAGGCATACAAAGAAACAGGAAAACACTGACTTTTTGAAGGCAAAAACTGACAGTCACCCTGAGAGAAGCCCAGACGCTGGGAGACTATTTACTCATTTTTAAATATATTTTTATTGATTTTAGAGAGCGAGGCAGGGACAGGGAGAGAAACATTGACCAGAGAGAGAACTATTAGAGTGGGGGGGAGGGAGAGAGAAACATTGATGTGAAAGAGACACATTCATGGATTGCCTCCTGTATGTGCCCTGACCAGGGCCAGAGATCAAACCTGAAACCCAGGTACATGGCCTTGACCGAGAATCAAACCCCTGACCCTCCCCGGTGCACAGGCTGACGCTTTAACCACAGAGCCATACTGGCCAGGGCATGACTTAAATATGTTCTAAGAACTAAAAGAAAACACAAATAACTAAAGGATATCAGGAAAATGATGTGGACAGAGATAAAAATTATAGAAAGAACCAAAAAGAAATTCTGGAGCTGAAAAATAAAACAAATGAAAAAATCACACAAGGGATTCCACAGCAGACAGAAAAATCAGTGATCGGAGACTGAGAGACCTGTGGGACACATGGGAGTCCTCAAAAGAGAAGAGAGAAAAAAGGGACAGAGGGATTATTTGAGGAAATGATTGTCAACAACTTCCCAATTTGATAAAAGACATGAATCTACAAATCCAAGAAGCCCCAAGTATAATGAACTCAAAAAGACCCACACTAAGACCCAAGAGACAAATGTCAAAAACCAAGTCTTGAAAGCAGCCAGAAGTGACTTATCCTCAATAAGATATAAGCTGATTCATCTGTGGAAACTTTGGAGACCAGAAATCAGAGGGATGAAAACTCAACCAAGGATTCTATATCCAAGAAAAATAGCCTCCAAAAACTAGGTAAACAAAAGCCAAGGAAGTTCATGGTCAGTTAGACCTGACCTACAAGAAAATGCTTAAGGGAGTCCTTCAAGTTAAAATTGAAGGACTATAAAAACCTCCAGTAAAGGGCAAATTTCAAAGCCAGCGCTGCAGTTCTGATTTGTAAATAGAATTCAAAAGACATTCGTAAAAAACTATAAATCTATGTTAGCAAGTCAACGATGTTTAAAGAGATAATTTGTGAAAACAATAAAGTTGGAGAAACAGCGGTATAGGAGTTTTTAATATGCAGTTGAAATTAAGCTGGTATAAATTCCAATTAGACTTTGACAACTTTAGGATGTTATATAACCCCCCATAATAACCACCGATAAAACAGCTATATGTAGAACATAAATAATATGGAATGAGAAGAAATTCAAACATGTCACCAGAAAACACAACCAAGAAAATCTAACAGAAGAAATGAGGGACAAAAAAGCTACAAGGCAAACTTTTGTCATTTTGTTTCCTATAAGTCCGTCGTTAACAATACAGGTATACCTACTTCATTTAATTGCATTTAACAGATTATGTGATTTCATCAATATCAAGGCAAGACCCTCCACCACAAAATTATTATGACTTACTGAAGGCTCAGATGATGATTATCATTTTTAGCAATATATTTTTTAAACTAAGGCATGTACATTATTTTGTAGACATAATGCTATATTGCACACTTAATACACTACATTAAAAAAAACTTACATACATTGGGAAACCAAACAATTCATATGACTCACATTACTGCAATATTTGCTTTATTGCAGTGGTCTGGAACCAAACCTACAGCATCTCCTAGGTATGCCTATAATCACTTTTTTTTTTTCCCCTTTAATTGATTTTAGAGAGAGGGAGAGAGAGAGACAAACATCGATGAGACAGAACATGGACTGGCCGCCTCCTGCATGCCCCCCACTGGGGATCAGGCTCACAACCTGGGCATGTGCCCTGACTGGGAATCAAATTGGCGACCTCTTGGTGCATGGGCCGATGCCCAACCACTGAGCCACACCAGCCAGGCTATAATCACTTTCAGTGTAAATGGATTAATCTCCCCATTCAAAAGGCACAGACTGGCCAAATGCATATAAAAAAATGATCCAACTATATCTTGTTTATAAGAGATTCACTTTAGGTCTAAAGACATAAGTAGGTTGAAAGTGAAAAGATATCTTGTGCAACTATTAACCAAAGAGGCTACAGTAATATCAGCCAAAACAGACTTTAAGTCAAAAGCTGTTAAAGGAAATAAAGAAGGGCATATATTGATAAAAGGGGCAGTTCACCAAGACAATAATCAGATATACATCAAATGTCAGAGCTTGAAAATATATGTAGCAAACACTGAAAAAAGAAATACAGGGAGATATAAAAAACTGGAAGCAGCCCTGGCTGGTTTTGCTCAATGGTTAGAGCGTCGGCCTGTGGTCCAGAGAGACCCGGGTTCAGTTCCTGCTAAGGGCATGTACCTCGGTTGCGGTTTGTCCCTGGCCCTGGCTGGGTTGTGCGGGTGGCGACCACTCGATGTGTCCCTTTCACATTGATGTTTCTCTCTCTCCCTCTCCCTCTCCCTACCACTCTATCTGAACAAAAAATGAGAAAATGTCCTCTGGTGAGGATTAAAAAAAAAAAAAGTGAGTGGAAGCATATACCCTGTACATGGGTTGGAAGGATCCATGTACAGGGTATATGTCCATACTACACAAAACAATCATTAAAATGCCCATACTACCCAAAACAATCTATAGATTCAATGCAATCCTGATTAAAATACCAATGGCATACTTCACAGATCTAGAACAAATACTGCAGAAGTTTATATGGAACCAAAAAAGAACCCAAATAGCCACAGCAGTCTTGGCAAAGAAGAACAAACTTGGAAGGATCACAATTCTGGATGTAAGGTCATACTACAAAGCCAATGGAATCAAAATAACCTGGTACAGACACAAGAACAGGCATATAGATCAATAGAACAGAACACAGAACCCAGAAATCGACCCAAGACATTATGCTCAATATTTGACAGAGAAGGCAAAAGCGTACAATGGAGTAACAGTCTCTTCAACAAATGGTGTTGGGAAAATTGTACAGGTACATGCAAAAATATGAGACTAGACCATCAACTATACCATACACAAGAATAAACTAAAAAATGGATAAAAGACTTAAATGTAATTTGTGAAACCATAAAAATCCTAAAGAAAATGTAGGCAGCAAAGTCTCAGACACCACACGTAGCAGAATTTTCACTGATACATCACCTAGGACAAGAGAAAGGGAAAAAGTAATAAATGGGACTACATCAAACTATAAAGCTTCTGCATAGCAAAAGAAACCAGTATCAAAATGAAAAGGGAACCCACTGTATGGGAGAGCATAATTGCCAATGATACATCGGATAAGGGATTAATTTCCAAAATATATATAGAGTAAATATATAGAGTACTCATACAACTCAACGAAAGGAAGACAAATGATCCAATTAAAAAGTGGGCAGAGGACCTGAATAGACATTTCTCCAAAAAGGAATATAAATGGCCAAGGGACATGAAAAAATGTTCAATCATCAGAGAGATGCAAATTAAAATGACTATGAGGTATCAACACCTGCCAGAATGGCTGCCATCAACAAATCATCAAACCCTTTGAGATGACATGGAGGGACCTGGAGAGTATTATGCTAAGTGAAATAAGCCAATCAGAGAAAGACAAATATCTCATACATGATCTCACTCATTTGTGGAATATAATGAACAAAATAAACTGATGAACAAAACAGATCCAGAGACATGGAAGTAGGGAACAGACTGACAAACCTCAGAGGGAAGAGGGGAGCGGCGGGGAGGAGATTGGGGAAGATAAACCAAAGAATTTATATGCATATATGCATAACCAATGGACACAGACAACAGTGTGGTGAAGGTGGCAGGTGTGTGTGTGTGGGGGGGAGGGTATCAATGGGGGAAAAAGGAGGGACACCTATAATAAAAATTAATTATGAAAAAGATTTCAAATCAATAACCTAACCTTTATACCTTCCTTAAGGAACTAGAAATACAGCATATTAAGCCCAAAGGAGCAGGAGGAATGAGGAAATTAATCAGTAAAACCAGAAGTTGGTTCTTTGAAAAGATCAACAAAACCAACAAAACTTTAGCTAGACTAAGAAAAAAAGATTCAAATTATTAACATCAGAAATGAAAGGGACATTACTAACAATTCTACATTAATAAAAAGGATTATAAGACTACTATGAACAACTGTATACCAACAAGTTGAAAACCTAGATAAACTGAACAATGGACAAATTCCTAGGAACACACAATCACAAATTCTTCTCAAGCTCTTCAAAAGAAAAAAAAAAAAAGAAACAAAAGGGAGGAAACACTTCCTGACTCAATTTTCTTATCTTTTTCTCATTTTTTTCTTTATTGATTTTAGAGAGGAAGGGAGAGGGAGAGAGAGATAGAAACATTGATGCGAGAGAACATCAGCTGGCTGCCTCCTGCATGCCCCCCATAGGGGATTGGGTCCAGACCTGGGCGTGTGCCCTGACCAGGATTGAACCAGTGACCTCTTGGTGAATGGGGTCAACACTCAACCACTCAGGCATACCAGTTGGGCCCTGACTCCATTTTCTGAGGCTGCATTACCCTGACAACAAAGCCAGAAAGACATATTACAAGAAAACTACAGACCAACATCCCTTATGAATATTAATATAAAACCCCTCAGCACCCTGACCAGTTTGGCTCAGCGGTTAGAGCGTCGGCCTGTAGACCGGAGAGACCTGGGTTCGGTTCCCGCTAAGGGCACGTACCTCGGTTGCAGTTTGTCCCTGGCCCCCTCTGGGGTTGTGTGGGTGTCAACCAGTCGATGTGTCTCTCTCATGATGATGTTTTTCTCTCTTCCTCACTCTCTCCCTCCCGCTCTATCTGAAGATAAATGCAAAACAAAACTCCTCAGCAAAATACTAGCAAACTGAATTCAATAGCACATTAAATGGATTCTACACCATAACCAAGTAAGGTTTATTCCTGGAATGTAAGGATGGTCCAAAATACAAAAACCAATCAAGAAGGAGGGTGTAACCACATGATCATCTCAATTGAAAGCCCCTGACAAAATTCAACAGATTCACCATAAAGACACTCAACAAATGAGGAAGAAAAGGAGGCTTCCTTAACACAACAGGGGCATCTATGCACAACCAATAGCTAACATCATACTCAACGGTGGAACACTGAAAGCTTCCCCTTAAGATCAAGATCAAGACAAGGATGCTCGCAGCACTGCTACTCAATATTCAACTTCATACTGGAAGTTCTAGCCAGAGCAATTAAGCTAATAATAAAGAAGGAATGAACTGGAGAGGAAGAAGTAAAATTATTTTCTTGTGCCCAGCTGGTGCGGCTCAGTGAATTGAGCGTCATCCATGGGCTGAGAGGTACCAGTTCGATTCCTGGTCAGGGCACACGCCCAAGTTGCAGGCTTGATCCCCAGCAGGGGGCGTGCAGGAGGCAGCTGACTGATGTCCCTCTCTCACATTGATATTTCTATCTGTCCCTTCCTCTCTCTCTAAAAAATCAGTAGAAACATAAAAAATTACTTTGTCATATTTGCAGATGACATGTTTATATATGTAGAAAATCTACAAAAATGTGCTAGAGCTAATTCAGTAAAGTTGCAAGATACAAAAGTGATGCTCAAAGCCCAGTTGTGTTTCTATACACTAACAAGGAACAATCCAAAACAGAAATTTAAGAAAATGATTTCATTTACAATAGCACCGAGAAGGAAAGGACAACATTTAGAGATAAATTTATCCAAGGAGGCACGACACTTGTATACTGAAACTAGAAGCTACTGCTGCAAGAAATGAAAGACATACATCAATGGAAAGAGATCCTGTGCTCATGGATAGGAAGACTTAGTATTAAGATCGCAAACGACACAAAGTGACCTACTGATTCGATGTAATCCATATCAAAATCCCAATGACTTTTTTTTTCAGAAATAGGAAAGTCTATCCTAAAATTAAAATGGAATCTCAAAGAACCTCAAATTGCCAAAAGTGTCTTGAAAAAGAACAAAGTTGGAGGATTCGTGATTTTTTATTTCAAAACTTACTTCAAAGCTACAGCAATCAGAACTGTGGTACTGGCATAAAGACAAACAGACCAATGGAATAGAACAGAGAGCCCAGAAACATCCTTCAATGGAGGAAAGGACAGTCTTTTCAATAAATGGTGCTGGGAAAATGGACAACCACACGCAGAAGAATGAAGCTAGACCCTTACTTTATACCATATACAAAAATTAACTCAAAAATGGACCAGAGGCTAAAACCATGAAACTCTTAGTAGAAAACATGGTGGAAAAATCTTTGACATTGGCTTTGGTAATGATTTCTTGGATAACATACCAAAAACAAAGTCACCAAAAGAAAAAAGAGATAAACTGGACTCTCAAATTAAAAACTTGATGCACCAAAGAACACCATCAAGAGAGTGAAAAGATCCTTTTATGCAAATAACTTTTCTAATAAGAGTAATATCGGATATATGTGAAGAACTCCTCCAACAACAAAAACCCAAGCCAATCAAAAAATGTAAAGCAATACACTAGACATTTCTCTGAAGAAGCTATACAAATAGCCACAAGCACATGAAAAGATGCTCAATAATACTGCTCATTAGGGAAATACAAATCAAATCCACAATGACATTACCACTTTGCAACCATTACGATGGCTATTATAAAAACAACAACAACAACAAAAATAAAAACAACAAAGTAACAAATGTGGAGAAACTGGAACCTTTGTGCATTGCTGATAGGAATGTAAAATGGTGCAGTTGCTGTTGAAAACAGTTTGGCGATTCCTAATAAAGATAAACAGTTATGGGATTCAGCAAATCAACTCCTGGGTATATACTGAAGAAACTAAAAGCAGGGACTCAAACAGATACTCTACATACATGTTCACAGCAGGATTATTCACAACAGCCAAAAAGGGAAAACAACCAAGGGTCCATTGACAGGTGCATAGACCAAATGTAGCACATGTGTACAATGTATATGTGTATTCAGCCTTAACACGCTACAAAATGGATAAACCTTCAAGACATTATTCCAGCCCTGGCCGGTTTGGTTCAGCGGAGAGAGCATCGGCCTGCGGTCCAGAGAGACCCGGGTTCGGTTCCCGCTAAGGGCACGTACCTCGGTTGCATTTTTCTATCTGTCCCTTCCTCTCTCTCTAAAAAATCAGTAGAAACATAAAAAATTACTTTGTCATATTTGCAGATGACATGTTTATATATGTAGAAAATCTACAAAAATGTGCTAGAGCTAATTCAGTAAAGTTGCAAGATACAAAAGTGATGCTCAAAGCCCGGCCCTGGTTGGTTGTGCGGGTGGCGGCCGCTCGATGTGTCCCTTCACATCGATGTTTCTCTCTCTCTCTGTTCCTCTCTCTCCCTCCCACTCTACCTGAACAAAAAATGGAAAAAAATGTCCTCGGGTGAGGATAAAAAAAACAAAACAAAACAAAAAAGACATTATTCCAAGTGAAATAAGCCAGTCACAAAAGGAAAATTATCTGATTCGACTTCTATGAGGTACTGTCTTATTCCATTTGAGCTGCTATAACAAATTACTACAGACTGTGTAATATATAAACTACAGAAATTTATTTTTCACAGTTGTAGAGGCTAGAAGTCCAAGATCAGGGCACCAGCAGGGTTGAGGTCTGGTTCATAGAAGCCACCTTTCCCCAGTGTCCTCAGATGGTGGAAGGTCCAGGGAGCTCTCTGGAGTCTCTTTATAAGACAGAAATCCCATTCTCGATAGCTCCACCTTCATGACTTAAGCACCTCCCAAAACCCTCCTGATATCATTTGTGGGGTTAGGATTTCAACACATGGATGGGGCGGTGGGGGGCACTGACCACAACCGGGCTGGGGTGAGGGAATGGTGGTGATGCTGCACAACAATGTGAATGTGCTTGAATGCCTCTGAACTATACATCTAGCAAATGACTTCAATAGTAAACTTTATGTATATCTTACTACAATAAATAAGGGGGTGGTAATATTTTCTTAGGCTTGCAAACCAAACACCAGAAGGTTAAAGCACAAAATAACAACAAACAAAATCAAAACAGTGTGATAATGGTTTTAAAAACTTACATACAGATCAATGGAATAAAATAGAGAGCCCAGACATAAACCCAATCTATAAAAAAGGAGCCAAGAGCCCTGGCCAGTTTGGCTCAGCGGTTAGAGCGTCGGCCTGTGGACCAGAGAGTCCCGGGTTTAGTCCCTGCTAAGGGCACGTACCTTGGTTGCAGTTTGTCCCCTGTCCCGGTTAGGGTCGTGTGGGTGGCAACCAGTCGATATGTCTCACGTTGATGTTTCTCTCTCTCTTCCTCCCTCTCTCCCTCCCACTCTATCTTAACTGCTGAGCCAAACCAGCCAGGGCGAATAGTCATTTTTTCAAAGAGGACATACAGATGACCAACAGACATATGCCTAGATGCTCAACATCACTAATCATCAGGATCATGCAAATCAAGGTCACAATAAGATATCACCTTATACCTGCTAGAATGGCTATTACTAAAAAGGTAAGTTTTCCTCTCCAAGCTCCGCAACACCTGGTGCTGTTTCGCCATTGCTGGTATGATGGTACCGTGACGCAGACTGCTTCGTTACTGTACACATAAATCCAGTTTCCAATTGTGGTTTTATTAACCAAGACTTTGACTAGAATGTCAGTGATCGAAAGAGACAGGCCTGGATTCGGAATATCACCAGAAAGCTTTACGGAATGAAGACTGACCAACCTGGCTCAGCGGTTAGAGTGTCGGCCCGTGGACTGAAGCGTCATGGGTTCTAATCCTGGTCAAGGGCATGTGCCTGGGTTGCAGGTTCCATCCCCAACCCTGGTCAGGTCGCATGGGAGGCAACCAACCAATCGATGCATCTTCTCTCTCTCTCTCTCTCTCTCTCTCTCGCATGGGAGGCAACCAACCAATCGATGCATCTTCTCTCTCTCTCTCTCTCTCTCTCTCTCTCCTTTCCTCCCACTCTAATCTAAATATCAATGGAAAAATACCCTCAGGTGAGGATTAACAAAAAAAGTAGTAATAATAATAAAATTAAGAACCCTTTGGAGAAATAGCCTGGTACCTCGCTTGTTCACCTGGTTCCTGGCAGTCTTTCCAGGAATTACTGGGAACTAACCTTTCCCCCCAAGGCTATGTCTGCTTATGCCATATAGAATTTACCTGAGCACCTGATGGCAACACCAGAGATATTTAAACTGCAGACCAAAAGGATCTATCACCCCTGGCTGGTTTGACTCAGTGGTTAGAGCGTTGGCATGTGGACCAAAGGGTCACGGGTTTGATTTCCAGTCAAGGGCATGTACCTGGTTGCAGGTTCGATCCCAGGTCTGGGTCATACAGAAGGCAACCAGTTGATATGTCTCTTTCACATCAATGTTTCTCTCTCTCTCTCCCTCCCTCCCTCCCTCCCTCCCTCTCTCTCTAAAAAAAAATCAATGGAAAACATATCCTCAGGTGAGGATTTAAAAAAAAGGATCGCCCTGGCCGGTTTGGCTCCGCAGTTGGAGCATCAGCCTGCAGACTAGAGAGTCCCAGGTTCGATTCCCACTAGGGGAACGTACCTCAGTTGCAGTTTGTCCCTGGCCCTGGTTGGGGTCTTGTGGGTGGCAACCACTTGATGTGTCTTTCTCACACTGATGTTTCTCTCTCTTTCTTCCTTTATCCCTCCTACTCTATCTGAAGATAAATGCAAAAATGTCCTCAAGTGAGGATAAAAATAAATTAAATAAATAAATAAAACCCCTCAAAACTAACCCTAACCCTCCCAGGAGCATGCCTGCACCTTTCCCCTCCCCCTCTCCTTCCCCACAGGCATGCATCTCCTAAACTCGAAGGAATCCCACAAAGCTTGCAACCAGGGCAGCAATGGGCAACAGCAGTTTGTCCCAGGCAAACCCCCTGAAGCAGTGCCCAAGGCCCCCTTTTCCCTGATTTCTTAGTGAGCCAAAGTAGACCAGCCTAGGCTCATTTACCCAGCCCTTTCTTGTTTCACTGTCCTCAGATTTAATAAATGTCCTCTAAAATTAAAAAAAAAAAGGGTAAGAAATAATGACGGTTGGCAAAGATGTGGAGAAAAGGGAAGTCTTATGCATTGTTGGCGGGAATGTAAAGCGACACAGCCACTATGGAAACAGTATGATGGTTCCTCAAAATAAAAACAAAACTACTTGCCCTGCCCGGTTTGGCTCAGCAGTTAGACTGTTGGAGATGTAGTGTATAGCATGGTAACTATAGTTAATAAAACTGTACTGCATTTTTTTAAATTGCTGAGAGTAGATCTTAAAAGTTCTTATCACAAGAAAAAAATTACAACTATGCATGATGATGGATATTAATTAGACTTACTGTGGTGATCATTTCGCAATAAGTACAAATATTGAATCATTATGCTGTACACCTGAAACTAATGTTATATGTCAATTATGCAAAAACAAAACAAAAATACCTCACAACGAACAGCTCGTCACAAGGAGCACAGTAAGACGGAGGAAGCAGGGAAGACAGCACTGAGCGTGCCTGTGTCTAGGCTTTACGTGTAAACCATATGAACATGTTGACACACTCAAAGATAAAATTAAAAGGATGACATAAGTCCCTACAACTGAAATCAAAGCAAATGAACCAAGCTATGTGCAATAATCACATCACATCTCAGGAAGAAGAATCACTTAGTGATTTACAAACATGCTTTCATGAGTTAATAGTAATGCCATTTTAGTTTTGAAATCATCATATACTGTAGAATAAAGCAAATAACTATGTGAACAATATCAAAAGCCACATCAGCTGATATGACCAAACCTCCAGGAGGCAGAACTGGAAAACCCCGGATGACTGAGGGTGGCGGAAGGGACTGAAGGAAAGGCAGGAGTACAAGGGCTAGTGTTTGAAAAAAGAGAACAGCATTGATTCCTGTTTGTGTGTCTTCACCTAAGGGAAGGCCCAGGTGACACCACTACAATGGCTAAGGCTAGGAAGAACCCACCAGACTCACTGGAATTGGAAACTGGGACAGGAGAGATGACCCAGCAATTGGAAAGTTGAGGGCAATAAAAAAAAGGAATGTGCACCCTGGCCAGTTTCGCTCAGTGGTTAGAGCACTGGCCTGTGGACCAGAGAGTCCTGGGTTCAGTTTCCGCTAAGGGCACATACCTCGGTTGCAATTTGTCCCCGGCCCCAACCGGGGCCGTGTGGGTGGCAGCCTGTCAATGTGTCTCTCTCACATCGATGTTTCTCTCTCTCTCCTCCCCTCTCTCCCTCCCACTCCATCTTAAGATAAATGCAAAAATGTCCTAGGGTGAGGATAAAAAAAAAGGAATGTGCCTCCTGGCTGGTTTCGCTCAGCAGTTAGAGCATTAGCCCATGGACCAAAGAGTCGCAGGTTTGATTCTGGTCAAGGGCACATACCTCAGTTGCAGTTTGGTCCCGGCGCTGGGCAGGGTTGTGTGGGAGGCAGTCGATGTGTCTCTATCACTTCAATGTTTCTCACCCCCCGGCCCCCTGTCCCACTCCCTATGATCATCAGGTGCAGAAAAAGCATCTGACAAAATCGAACACCCATTTATGGTAAAAACCAAACAGCCAGGAACAACAGGGCACTTCCTCTACCCAACAACAGGCTACAAACCACCCTGAGCAGAACTGACAGTAGGAGATTGAAATAGGAGCAAGTTAAGGATATTTCCACTCGTAACACTGCTCTCAGCCATACAGATGGCCTGGCCAGTGCAACAGGCAGAAGGCAAGAGGAAAACAACAAATTACATACAAAGAACACCCCAAAGAAAAAAAATAAAGGAGTTCAACACTATTAAACCACGTTTATAAGAAGTATTAAAGGGTCTTTTTAACATTTATTTATTTATTTATTTTTATTTTATTTTAATCCTCACCCAAGGACATTTTTCCATATTTTGTTCAGATAGAGTGGGAGGGAGAGAGAGAGAGAAACATCGACGTGAAAAGGACATATCGTGTGGCTGCCTCCCACACGACCCAACTAGGGCCGGGGACAAACTGCAACCAAGGAACATGCCCTTAGCGGGAACCGAACCCAGGTCTCTCTGGACCACAGGCCAACACTCTAACCACTGAGCGAAACCGGCCAGGGCTAAAGGGTCTTCTTCAAGGAGAAAAGGAAAGTGCATGACCAAAAAAAATATGAGAAAGGAAAAAAAAATCTCACAGGTAAAGCCAAATGTTAATAAACACAGCAAATTAGACATTTAAAAAGCTATGCTGAAGGTCAAAAGAAAAAAGTATCAAACTCAAACTATGATAAGTAGTTAGAGGATACACAAGATCTAAAACAACCCGACCTAGCCCTGGCTGGTTTGGTTCGGCGGTTAGAGCGTCGGCCTGAGGTCCTGAGAGACCTGGGTTCGGTTCCCACTAAGGGCGCGTACCTTGGTTGCAGTTTGTCCCCGGCCCTGGTCGGTTGTGCGGGTGGCAGCCACTCGATGTGTTCCTTTCACATCGATGTTTCGCTCTCTCTCTGTTCCCCTCTCTCCCTCCCACTCTACCTGAACAAAAAAAAAATTAAAAAAATAAATAAAAAATAAAACAACCCTACCTAGTATCTCTTAAATACAGGACAGGGCAAAAGTGGGTTTACAGTTGTTTGTATGGAAAATAATTCAATAATTAATAAATAAAAAAAGAATTAATAGCCTGGCTAGTGTGGCTCAGTGGATGAGTATCTACCCATGCACCAAGAGGTTGCCGGTTCGATTCCTGGTCAGGGCACATGCCCAGGTTGTGGGCCCAATCCCCAGTAGGGGGCATGCAAGAGGCTGCCAATCGATGTTCTCTCTTGTCGATGTTTCTTGCTCTCTCTCCTTCTCCCTTCCTCTCTCTCTAAAATCAATAAAAAATAAAAATGTTTAAAAAAAAGAATAAACTGTGTTTTATGTACGGACAACTATAAACCTACTTTTACCCTAGACTGTATATATGCAATTATTAATGGATATAAAGGGAGAAATCCACAGTAATAAAATAATACAGGGGATTTTATTTATTTATTTATTTATTTATATCTTCATCCGAGGACATTTTTCCTTTTTTTTTTTTTTTTTTTTACAGATAGAGTGGGAGGGAGAGAGAGGAAGAGAGAGAGAGGGAAACATCGATGTGAAAGGGACACATCGAGTGGCTGCCACCCGCACGACCAACCAGGGCCGGGGACAAACCGCAACCGAGGTACATGCCCTTAGCGGGAACCGAACCCGGTCTCTCCGGACCGCAGGTGGACGCTCTAACCGCTGAGCCAAACCGGCCAGGGCTATTTATTTTTTTATGTAGCTTAAGTCTTTTTTTTTAATCCTCACCCGAGGACATTTTTTCCATTTTTTGTTCAAGTAGAGCGGGAGGGAGAGGAAAAGAGAGAGGGAGAGAAACATCGATGTGAAAGGGACACATCGAGTGGCTGCCACCTGCATGACCAACCAGGGCCAGGGACAAACTGTAACCGAGGTACATGCCCTTAGCGGGAACCGAACCTGGGTCTCTCTGGACCACAGGCCGATGCTCTAACCGCTGAGCCAAACCAGCCAGGGCATAGTAGGGGATTTTAATACCCCATTCACATCAATGGATAGACCATCCAGACAGTAAATTAATAAGGAAATAATGGCCTTAACTGTCACATTAGAGCAGACCGACTCAGACATTTATTGAACATTTCCTCTAAAAGCTGCAGAGTACACATTTTTTTCAAGTGCACACGGAACACTCTCCAGGAGGTATCTCATATGAGGCCACAAAACAAGTCTCAGTATAGTCAAGAAGACTGAAATTGTATGAAGCATCTTTTCTGGCCACAATGGCATGAAACCAGAAATCAACTACAGGAAAAAAAAAAAAAAAAAACTGGAAAAAAAACACAAATATATTGAGACTAAGCAATAATACATCAAAGAAAATATCAAAAATGATTTTGGGCCTGGCTGGAGTGGCTCAATTGAGCATCGTCCAGTGCTCTGAAAGGTTGCCAGTTAGATTCCCGGTGAGGGCACATGCCTGGGTTGAGTGGCTCATGGTTTGATCCCTGGTTGGTGAGTGTACAGAAGGCAACCAATCGATGTTTCTCTCTCACATCGATGTTCCTCATTCTCTCACCATGTCCTTGGGTGAGTATTAAGGAAAAAAAAACCCTCCCTGGCAGATCTGGCTAAGCAGTTAGAGCATTGGTGCATGCACCAAAGGGTTGCAGGTTCCATTCCCGGTCAAGGACATGTACCCGGGTTGTGGGTTTGATCCCTGGCCCCAGTTGTGGGGCGTGCAGGAGGCAGCCAGTCGATGTTCTCTCTCATGGATGTTTCTATCTCTCTCCCTATCCCTTCCTCTCTCTAGAATCAATAAAGAAAAAAAAAAAAGATGGCAACATCAAAAGGTTACCGGTTCAATTCCAGTCAATTCCAGTCAGGGCACATGCCCAGGTTGTGGGTTCGATCCCCAGTAGGGGTGCGTATGGAAGGCAACCGATTGATGTTTCTCTCTCAAATCAATGTTCTCTCTCCCTCCCTCCCTCCCTCTCCCTCCCTCTTTCTCTAAAATCATAAAAATGTATTTTTTAAGCCCTGGCCGGTTTGGCTCAGCGGTTAGAGCGTCCGCCTGCGGTCCGGAGAGACCCGGGTTCGGTTCCCGCTAAGGGCACGTACCTCGGTTGCAGTTTGTCCCCGGCCCTGGTTGGTCATGCAGGTGGCAGCCACTCGATGTGTCCCTTTCACATCGATGTTTCCCTCTCTCTCTCTTCCTCTCTCTCCCTCCCACTCTATCTGTACAAAAAATGGAAAAATGTCCTCGGGTGAGGATAAAAAAAAAAAAGTATTTTTTAAATACTATGAATAATTATATGCCAACAAATTCAACATTCTAAAAGAAATGGATAAATTTCTAGAAGTATAACCTTTTAAGATTGAATCAGGAAAAAAACACAGAATCTAAACAGATCAGCAATGAAATTGAAGCAATAATGAAAAATATCCTAACAAATAAAAAGTCTAGAATCAGACAGCTTCACAGGTAAATTCTACCAAACATTCAAAGAAAAATTAATACCTATCCTTCCAAAACTATTCCAAAAAATTTAATAGTAAGGAACAGCCGCTTCCAAACTCATTCTATGGAGCCAGAATTACCCATACCATGAATAGACATTACCAAAAAAGAAAATAATAGGCCATATCTTTGATGAACATAGATGTGAAAATTCTCAACAAACATTAGCAAACCAGATTCAACAATATATTAAAAGGATTATAAACCCATGACTAAGTGGTATTCATCCAGGTATGAAAGGATAGTTCAACATCCATAAATCAATGTGATACATCACATTACAAAATAAAGCAGAAAAAGCATATGATCATATCAATAGATGCAGAAAAAGCACTTGACAAATATACGAATTCACTTATGCAGAAAAAGCACTTGACAAATATATGAATTCACTTATATGTGAAATCTAAAAAGAAAAAAAAAATTCCCCCCCAAAATCAAATGAATAAACAAAACAAACAGATACACATAGAGAACAAGGTGATGGTTGCCAAAGGGGAGGGAGAGTGGGATGATGGAAATGTTTTAAAATGGGAGGGACAGCTTGGCCAGAGTGGTTCAGTTGATGGAGCGTCATCCTGTGCACTGAAAGGTCACCAGTTCAATTCCTGGTCAGGGCACATACTTGAGCTGTGGACTCCACTCCTGGTCAGGGAGCCTATGGAAGGCAACTGATCGATGTTTCTCTCTCTCATTGATGTTTCTCTCCCCCCCCCCCTTCCTCTAAGCATATCCTTGGGTGAGGTTTAAAATACACACACACACACACACACACACACACACACATTTTTTAAATCCTCATCCGAGGACATTTTTCCATTTTTTGTTCAGATAGAGTGGGAGGGAGAGAGAGGAACAGAGAGAGAGCGAGAAACATCGATGTGAAGGGACACATCGAGTGGCTGCCACCCACACAACCGACCAGGGCTGGGGACAAACTGCAACAGAGGTACGCGCCCTTAGTGGGAACCGAACCCGGGTCTCTCAGGACCGCAGGCCTACACTCTAACCGCTGAGCCAAACCGGCCAGGGCTAGAATTATGGCTTTTAAAAAAGTGTGATGAAGAGCCTGGCCAGTGTGGCTCAGTGGACTGAGCATCGTCCCATGGACTGAGAGGTCCCAGTTCGATTCCTGGTCAAGGGCACATGCCTGGGTTGCAGGCTCGATCCCCAGGGAGGGAGCGTGCAGGAGGCAGCCGATCGATGTCTCTCTCTCACATCAATGTTTCTATCTCTCCCTTCCACTCTCTCTAAAAAAAATCAATTAAAAACATATTATAAGTAAATAAATAAAGTGTGATGAAGATATTGTGGCTATGCCCTTAGGGTGATAAATACTGAAATATGTGCAAATGAAAGAAGTGAGATATTTGCTTCAAAGTAAAAAGGGTTAGGGGAGAGAAAGTAGGGTGGGGGTTGAGGCTGGGTGAGAAAGCTTGGTGCTTCACATACTCTTCAGTCCAGGTTTTTGTGTTTATTTTTTGTATTTTTTTTTATTTTAGAGAGAAAGGAAGGGAGAGGGAGAGAGAGAGAGAAACATCAACAAGCGAGAACACTGACTGGCCACCTCCTGCATGCCCCTATTGGCCCACAACCTGGGCATGTGCCCTGACCAGGAATCGAACTAGCGACCTCTTGGTACATGGGTCGATACCCAACCACTGAGCCACACCGGCCGGGCTTTACTCCACTTTTATACATCCTTGAAATTGTCCATAACACAGAACAAATTTAAGGTTAAGGAAAAATCAAAGGTGAAAAATATGCATAGCAACCAGTAAAAATGAGCACAAGTATAAATACACATGAAGCAAACTTTGAAGTCAAGTTGATAATACAGAAAACAAGGACGTGGTCAACTTTGTGCCCTGACATCCATCTTTGGTTGGATGCGTTCTAAAATAAACTAAAAAGAAGCTCAAACTTCAGTTATTTATAGTTAGTAGTAATGTTGTTATTACAATTCTGAAACTATCTTAATATAAATTGTAGGAGGAAGCCAATACATGTATTTATGTGATTAAATATCTAATAGCTTTTCAGTGTTAGAGAAAAACACAGGAGCAGAAAAAAACCTGATATTACATTTCAATTGGAAACTTAAAATCACTTGGACTTCACCTATTCTTCTAGCACAAATACATATATACGTATGTATGTGCGTGCTTTTTATTTTGAAATAACTAGAGCTACAAGAAGTTGCAGTACGTACTCAAAGAAGTCCACCCACCATCATCCAGCCTCCCCCAAGGCTAACACTTCACATAACATTAGCACATCACCAAACTGTGAAATTAACATTGGCACGATACATTAAACTAGACTACAAGCCCTAGTCAGATGACACAGTCATTATGTGTATTAAGGAATAAAAAAAAAACTAGTGGTACATACAACAACACAGATAAATCCCCAAAACGTGTCACTGAGAAAGTAGCCAGACATGGGAATGTGTGCTATGTATCTCTATTATCTGAAATCCAAGCACTGATGAGACTGCTCTGTAGTGACACAAACCAGAAAGTGATGGGGGGATTTGGAAAGGGACAGAGGAACTCTCTGGGAGATGAAACTGCTCTCTACCTTGTTTGGGGTGGCAATTACATAGATATGCTCAACTGTCAAACTGAACATGTCAGTTACACCTCAATAAACATATGGTTTAATGATAACAATTCAAAAGAAGAAAGTCTAAAGAAGGAAAAAAAGGAATGCTTTTTTTTTTCTCACCAGAGGCCACCAGCTAATAAATACAGAAGGCATGAGAGAAGTAGAAAATCAGCACTCTTCTCCCATTAGGCTGAAGTGTGAAGCTGCCGGGGACAGTATACTCACTGGAGCCAGGAGCTCGCAGACGGCATGCTAAAAGCAGAGGGCGAAACCCACCTCCACAACTGACAGACCCTGCAGCACTCACCCTCTGACATGAGACCATATAGAGTCCGCTACTTCCCTATGAGATATTTGTGCCCAAACTGTGTAACCTACCTGTAATCAAGCTCTCAAGCCTATCTTATCATTTCCAAAACACACTGAGTAAAGCAGAACAAGCTAAATGACATCATGAACCAGACAAATCTAGATCAAACATTGTGTAAGACAACTTGCCTGGATCCTTCCAAAAGTCAATGTCACAAAAATTCTTTTAAAAAGGGAGTAGGGGTCCTGGCCGGATAGCTCAGTTGGTTACAGCATCCTCCCCATACACCAAGGTTTTGGGTTCAATCCCAGGTTAGGACACATACAAGAATCAACCGGTGAATGCACAAATCTTGAAGATGCTCTAACCAACTGAACTATCTGGCCAGGGCTCTGAGTCCCCCATTTAAAATGGCAATCCTCCCAAAACAACACCCTTCCCAGACACACTCTGCTTTTTATACCTACAGAGCATTTTTCATCAAACACTCTACACTTTACCTACTTCTTGGTTTACTGCCTATCCCCTATTGAACGCTCAAGTCCATGAGGACAAATACTGTATGTTTTGTTCTTTCTGCATCCACAGTAGTGACCCTAACACATACAGTGAAAGTTACTGGATTTTGTTTGTTATATTTCATACTTATTTACTGATCTAGCCACTTCTGGGATCCTGCGACCTATAAAAAGGTGGTCCCTATAAGGCATGTTCTTCACAGCACTGTTTCTAATGGCCTACAAATGTAAATATGAAGAGCTCCAAGATACACAGTGAACGACAATAGCAAATGCTCAAACTTGTATAGTAGTACTGTTTAAAAAAAGAATGGCAAAGATCACAAAAAATTTATTATTATTTTTTTTTTTACTTGCATCCCTGTGCACGTAAAAGCATAAAAGTCGTTTGGAAGGATAGACACCAAACTGTTAACAGAGAACACCTCCAGAGAAGGAAATAAAGAACTACATCCGGGGACAACTATTTAACTTGGCACAATAACATGCTGGAATATTATCGCATATTCAAAAATAATTTTAAAAAGTTGACAAAGCCCTAGCCAGTTTGGCTCAGCGGTTAGTGTCAGCCCATGGACTGAAGGGTCTCAGGTTTTATTCCCAGCCTGGTTGGGCTGTGCAGGAGGCAACCAACTGATGTGTCTCTCTCTTTTCTCATAGAAGTTTCTCTCTCCCTCCCTCCATCCTTTCCACTCCATTAAAGAGAAGGAAAAAAATCCTCGAGTGAGGATTAGCTAAACAAAAATGAACAAAAGCTGACAAACCAATGCATGAGCCTCCAGGCCCTAACTTTCAGAGCCCCTCATCAGACGCCGTCCTTTCCTCCCTGGCCCCCCTCGAGCAGGCTCCCAAGCACGGACCCGGTCCACCCCGGAATCCAGGCCAGCTCCCTGCTCCCTCCCTGGCCACCAGCATGTCAGAATCAAGGGCACCACACTCACCAGATACAGGAGAAGGATCCCTCTTGGGCTGCAGGCGACTAGTCTGGGGCAGGAATGGATTGTTGAGCCTGCGGGAAGCGGTAGGGTCAGGGAGAAACCGGACCTGGGCCACCCCTCAGCCCGGCCCGCCACGCCTCCCAAGGCTGCTCACCCGAACGTGTTGGGCTCCTCCACCACCTTCATCTTGGCGGCGCCTGCATACGCAGGACCTATGGGGAGCGGGGCATGAGGAGGGCGGACAGCCGGGACGGGGGCTCGGGACGGGGGCTCGGGAAGGGGTCGGCAAGGGTCTCGGGTCGCAGGAGCCTGGGCGGGGCGCGCCGGACGCCAGGACACTAACCGTACACCTGGAGAGCGAGCGGCAGCACCAGGCACGCCAAGCCCGCCGCCATCACTCCCGCGCCGGCAGGGCTCGCGGTCACGTGAACACCGCCCAGTCACGTGAGCGCCGGAAATAGAAGCGGAGCCCGGCGCAGGCTTAGTGCGCGAAGCCCGGCTGCCAGCGGGGAGTTGCCGGCAGGTGTCGGGGACCCTGCTCCCCGCTATGGGCCGCCGGAGAGCAGCGCGCAGGCCGGGGGCCGAAGGCGGCCGCACTCGGTGTCCTGCAGGCCGCTCTCTGGAGGAGTTCGCCGAGGAGGTGGGCGTCGCGCTGCGTGGTAAGTGGGGCGTGATCCGGAAGCAGGGCCCGGGCTGGGGTCCGATGCCCACGGCGAGTGGCGGAGCCCCGCGTGAGGCCCAGTCTCGTTCTCTGCCCGGTGCAGCATCCGTGGAGTCGGAGTCCGCCGAGGCCAATGACGGCCGGAGCCCGGTGCGGCTGCCTTGCACGCTAGCCATGTGGGAGCTGGGCCACTGCGACCCCCGGCGCTGCACCGGCCGGAAGCTGGCCCGCCTGGGCCTGGTGCGCTGCCTGCGCCTGGGCCACAGGTTCGGAGGCCTCGTGCTCAGCCCCATGGGCTCCCAGTACGTGTCCCCTGCCGACAGGTAGGCGTGAGAGCCCGGACGAGGGGGAAGGAGTGGGAATGGGCGGGGTGCTTGCCTGAACATTCATCTTAATAAACCCCCGGCTTTGGCGCGTCATTCATTTCGGGGCTTACCTATTTACACCTATCTGTTAAGTTTGCCCCCACTGCCTAGAGTAGAGCCCAGAATATAGTGGATCTCAAAAAAACGTTTGTCACATGAATAAGTTAGCCTGTTCTAGTTCCCTGCCTCAAAACTTGGCCTATAAGGGCCCTTGGGGGTTGTTTGAGGCAGGGGAATGATGTTTTATCCCTAGTGAGGGCAGTCTCCAGGGACATACCTGTTCTAGGGTCATCACCAAGGTGGTGCTGGCCCCCAGAACCCTATTCTGCTCCTGCCAGACAGCTGGTGGTACAGTCGGGGGTGGCTGTCATCGACTGCTCCTGGGCCAGACTAGAAGAGACACCCTTTGGGAAGATGCGAGGGAGTCACTGTAGACTGCTGCCCCACCTTGTGGCCGCCAACCCCGTGAACTATGGCCGTCCCTGCAAACTGTCCTGTGTGGAGGCTTTTGCCGCCACCTTCTGCATCCTGGGTGAGTATGGGGCCTGGCAGCCTGGAGGTCTGGCTGTGCTACCATTAGTGTTTTCTACTGGCAAGTCTCAGGAGAAACGTGAGGGTGTGTGCAGAGGTGGTTGAGATGGACAGGCCAGGTTTTCTATCCCAACTTCCACTTAAAAGTTCTCGCTCTGTGGGGTTGAGGTGGCAAAATGAATATCTGGCCTGCAAGCACTCATATTTGGCCTTGTTTTCATGGCACCACTGCCCTGAGAGCCCTCCATCACCCTTCATCTCATTCTCAGAATTTATGGTCCCAATAGAGGTCTAGGTGGGCAGCCCCATGACACATGGGCAGGGGATTTAGTAGGCTGCAGAGGCAGGCATGGGCTGTCTGGATTGTAGGATGGTGTCTGACAGGGACTTTTAGTTCCTGTGACAGCATCGGGGATGCTGGGGACTCACTCAGGATTGGAAAGGGATTGACATTCTTGGGTTTCCTGTTTCTGTGGCATCAGGCTTCTCAGACCTTGCTGTCATTTTGCTGCGGAAGTTCAAGTGGGGCAAGGCCTTCCTAGACCTGAACCGTCAGCTCCTGGACAAGTATGCAGCCTGCTGCGGCCCAGAGGAGGTGCTGCAAGCAGAACAGGCATTCCTGGCCCATGCCAAGGAGCGCCCCAAAGAAGAGATCGGTGAGGCCTGGCATGGATGTGAGCCTCCCCTGGGTGGGAGTCAAGCCTCCATGCCTGTCACTTCTTTGAGAAGCTCCAGGGGTGGAAGGCTAGGTTCTGCTTAAAGCTTACCTATATGTCATGGTCCTTTGTGCTCCCTCTGTTCAGATCCCTTTGATGTGGATTCAGGACGAGAATTTGCAAACCCCAACAGGCCCGTGGCTGCCACCTGGTAGGTCCTCAGGCTTCCCAATTTCTTGACAGCTCAGACCCAGAGCTATCCTCTCCCTCTGGCCTCAGCTCCTCCTGCTGCATGGGGGTGGGGGTGAGGGTGGGGATGGAGGGGGTTGACTGTGGAAATGCAGGGTATGGACTGAGAGGTTTTGGTTTCAAGAACACAAGGAGTATGAGGAATTTGTACTCAGCCTCAGGGCTTCTGTGGGTCAGGGTGCCAGGGAAGGATTGCCTCATACAAGCCACAGATGGTGCCTTTAATGAACACACCCCTTTCCAGGCTGCCCAGGGACAATGGTGACATTGACAGTGAAGAGGAGTCCGAGGAACTTGGGCCCGAAGCTGAGGATGGAGGCCGCAGCAACAGCAGCTGCTCAGACGAGGAGGAGACTCTGGAGCAGGGGTTAGAGGCCAGGGCCCCCACCGAGGTTTGGAAAGGAATCAAGAAACGGCAGAGAGACTGAAGGTTGCACACATGTATTTTTCGAGGCAGAGTGATGAGGAAATCTAGAGATGCCAGTGGGACTGGTGGGAACAAAGACAGGCGTGGTAGCCTCGGCATCTACAAGCAACACTTGACTGTTGGGTTCTCTCCCAAAACTTCTATCATAGCCTTGCTCTGGGTCCTGCCTCAGAGTCCCCAATGAAATTGCAGACAGGGAGACTGCATGAGCCTCTGTTTCTTTGCACTTGGCCTGTGTGCTTGGGGTACTCTCGGCCTCTAGTGAGGCAGACCCTGCCTGGAAAGGTCTGGGCAGTGGGGATGGCAGATCATGGAATAGGTCTTGTGTGGGCATAAATACAGAGATGAAAGAAGCCAGACAGGTGACCCATCAGCACGGAGCCCCTTACACTGACCCACCAGCCTCATAGAAACCCAAAGGACCCTCTCCTGGGCCTATGATGCAAGTAGGGGACTGGAGACCTATGACATGCTTAGCAAACCTCTCCTCCACATGCCCTCCATGGGTGGAGGGTTCTGGAGCACAGGGAGGGTGAGAACCTGGCTGTTCTCTCTCCTTCCACCTGGGGCCCTGAGAGCTTCTTCATGCTAAGGTTTGGGTTGTCAGACTTAAACCCTGGCCTTCCTGCCTCTCAGCCTAGTGAGCTCCTGCCTCCCCCTGACCCTAAGAGAGATAAGAACATAGCTTCTTTTAAGGCAGCTCTACTGTGGCACCGCTGACACTGGGGATGGACCATTCTCTCTGGTTCATTGTAGGATATTAAGCAGCATCCCTGAACTTTGTCCACTAGTGCCAGGAGCACCCCCTTCAACCTCCAGGTGTGACAGCCAAAAATGTCTCCAGACATGACCTAACATTCTCTAGGGGGCAAACCCCCCACTGAGAACCACATGCTTGCATGCCTGGGGCTGTGGAATCCCCCAGGAGGCAGGTAGAGAAGCTCACCTGGTAGTCAGGTGGCTTCTGCTCCTGTTTAGGGGGGCAGCTGCTGGCCAGGCAGGCCCCACCAAGTTGGCTGCCCAGATACAGGGTTAGGGGGTACTTGCTGGGTGCAAGGAGTTCATAACACAAACCACATGGGCACACCAGGGCAGATGGGAGCTGGGAGGTCTAGCCACAGCACAAACACCACACAACCCGGGAGGGGATACCACGAGCCCTGGCTGCACTAAGCTGACCATAGGATGAGGATGACACCACAGGGACTTGGTGGCGTTCTGGGGCTGGCAGCTGCAGGGGCTCATGGATCCGCTTCCATGAATTTCTCCAACTCCCTGAGTCTCTTGACAAACTCCTGTGCCTCCCTGTTGGTGCGGCCCTCCAGCATCCTCAGTGTGGACCTCACTGCAGGCAGGAGGGCAGGGGCAGCATCAGGCCCTGCTATCCCTTAGAACCACCGCCCCTCTGGCCCCCCACTCACCCTGGGCTCTGGGCCGACGCAGGTGCAGGGTGACGGGCTGCCCAGCCCTCGAGCTTCCGCCCGCCTGGGGCCGCACAATGCCGCCAATGCTGCCCAAGCCTAGGGCTGCCTCCCCTGCAAAGTCGTTGGTGGACAGCCAGTCGTGGTCCATGACCGTAAACAGCACACAGGCACCGCGGCGGCGGCACGCTTCTGCTGGCACGGAGCTGCAGGCAGAGGGCAGTCACCCAGAGCCCTGCTCCCTGCTTGGCCAGGTGATGGGCAGGCGGAGGCAACACTCACAAGTAGAAGAGTTCGTCGTACACAGGGTGCAGTGTCCGGCTTTTGACCTGGGTCCTTTGGCTGTGGACCAGCGGGAAGAGGTGCGGTGGACCCAGCTCCACGATCACAAAGGGGTCACTAAGGCCTGAGGGGCAGGCTGTGAGCAGAGTGCCACCATCCCACTGGCCTGCCCCCCCCCCCCCCGGCCATGCCTCTGCTCACCATTGGGGTCTAGGGGGAGCAGGTCAGCTGCATGCAGCACCTCCACCACCAGCCGCTGCTCAGCTGCCTCGTAGTAGCAACGGACACTCAGGCGGCCACACCGGTTCTGCTCTAGGGACCTCTGCGGAAAGGCCCGTGGGCTGGTGAGCCCAGCTCAGGAGCTCTGGGATGAGGCCATGTGCCCACAGCTGGGCTGCATACCTGCTTGAGTTTGTCCAGGTAGTACTGCTCGATGCACTCTCGGGTGGAGCACTTGTGTAGGCGCAGCTCCTCCTCCAGCCTCTGCGGGGGAGGGAGAGGAGGTGGCAGCCAACTCCCAGCCCGCGGGCCCCTGAAGGCACCCAGGCTAGTGTGGAGCAGCGGTCCAAGGTTGGGCCTCACCTTGTAGCTTCCGTCCCTCAGGTTCTCCATGGGTAAACCCTGTCCCTCTGCGTGGAAAAAAGTAACCAGGGCCTGGGGCAGGGCAAGAAGGGAGAGATGTGAGATTGTGGCATGTACTAGGGACAGTGGACCAAGACAGGTGGAGCTTTGAGTTTGCGTAGCACTGGGATTTTGGGAGCCCAAGGCAGAGCCACCTGTCACACCAGGGGCACATCAGAAACCCCCAAGAAGCATGGGAAAATGTTGGTGCCTGAGGCCAGATAGCTGTCATAATAGGTAGCAAGATGCTGCTGATCCAGGTGGGCTGACTGGGAAGAAATGCTGCCCTGGTGGGTTCCCAGAGGAGGGGCTATCCAGACTTGGCAAGCCAATGCATTCTGGTAGGGGGCAGCAGGGCCAAGGGGAGGGCAGCAGCCTTGCCCCCTGGATCCCAGCAGAGGGTGGGCACCTCCATGAGATCCCACCTCTAGCGTGAAGTGGAAACGGCTGTAGAAGTCAGCAGAGACGTCAAGGTTGGTGCCCAGCGCCTGCAGAATGGCCTGCAGCAGCAGCTCCCAGAGGGCCTCCAGCACCCTGCAGGGACACAGCATCTGTGACTGGACCCTGGCCTACCCTGCTCCACCCTCCCCAGTCCATACCTGTTCAGGTTCTCCTTCACCAGCAAGGTGTTCAGTAGGGCCAGCTTCTCATCCAGGTATTTCATGAGTGGAGCCACAGCCTGTAGGGAGGGTCCTCAGGGCCAGACTGAACCTGGGTCCCACCACACACATACACTCCCCACCAGGCTGAGCCCTCAGCTGGTCAAGTACTCACCTCGTCGTTCTGGATGGAGTCAGGTGAGAGGCTGATGTGCTGCACGTACTTTCTGATGTCCCCCACCATCTGAGGGAGGGCAGTGCTCAGCACTGAGTGGAGTTAGGGGTAGAGGGAGGAGCCAGGTCCCTGCCCCACCTTTCTTGCCCACCTTGGAGGTCAGGTGTGCAGTCACAGTGCAGGCCTCCCGATGCAGGTCCTCATCCAGGGCCTGTGTGCAGCTGAGCAGGGGACGGGGGAGCCCTCCTGCAAGCCCCGAGGCCCCCTCTGGCCACGCCAGGCCTCGTAGTGCCTGGCCCACAGCCCTGCGCAGGAGCTCCACATTGTTGAGGACCACGCAGAGCTGGAGAGATGTGCCGGATGTGTGGGGGATGGAGGGGATGGAGTGGTTCTTGTGGTCATGTGCTGGGCCCACCCAACCTCCTGCCCCCATCCACCGGCCCGCCAGCCCACTCACTGGCTCACTCACTGCCTCGCCTGAGGCCTTGGGCTGAGTGTCCACCTTCTTCCGCAGCAGCTCAGTGTAGAAGAGGGCAGCCTCACACAAGTCCTGGTAGGACACAGTGCTCCAGGCTATGGGCCACATCCCCTGGCCCTGCTGTCCTCTGTACCCAAACTATTCTCAGGCTCTAGTGCCCACCTGGCTAAGCTGCATGCCCAGCCCCTGGGCCTGGGCAGGGTCCGGCCATGCCAAGCAGGCCCACAGCTCCTGGATGTGGCTGAAGCAGAGACTTGCAGTGGCTGCAGAGCTGCTGTGCTTGGAGGAGCCGTCCATTGGCTCCAGCTGGGAAGGCAAAAGGAAGCTGGGTTTTGAGGGGCCCTGGATGGGTCCCAGTACCCTCGGACCGGGTGCTCACTCACTGTGTCCACATCAACAGCTCCCTGAAGCCTCCATTTGGCCTGGTCCCGCAGCACCTGCAGCCAAAGCTTCACGGCAGGTAGGAATGGCGTGTGGATGTTGGCCAGGGCCAGAGACCGGCTGTCCCTGCAGCAGGAGGCCAGCCAGTCAAAGCAGGCCCGACTCAGACACCTGGAGCCAGCGGAGCCCAGGATCCCTGGCCTAAGGAGGACCCAGGAAAGCCTCCTGCACAGGGCCCTTGGGCTCCTGTTCCAGAGCCCTCCTGGAGGAAGCTAGAGAGTGTGTGGGGGAGAGGAGCAGGTGAGGGAGGGAAAAGGGGGGTCAGGTGGGTGGGCTAGGGGGAAGGGGGATGGAGGAGGCAAGTGAAGTGAAGGATGAGGGGAGGGAGAGGGGGGACAGGGCACCCACCGGCCCAGGATGCTGCTCCAGAAGCGCTGGATGTCTGCCAGGGATAGGTAGAGCTCAAAAAGCCGTGAGGCCACTTCGAGGGTCATTTTGGGGCTCAAGTCTTCGGTCAGTACCCACACCTCCTCAGCTAGCTGCCCAGAAAGGTGGAGTCAGGCTGTCAGCACGAGGAAACCCAGGCCCCTTCCCAGGCAGGAAGCGTCTCCCCATCCCCCTGCCTCACCAGGCGCTCCAGCTGCCGGAAGGTGAGTGTAAAGAAGTCGATCTTGATGATGCTGCAAAGGACACATCTCAGACACCTGCTGCCCCTGGCCCCTGGCCCCAGTGGCAGCACTTGAGGGGCTGGGTGCAGGGGCAGCAGGAAGAGCCCTGAGCGCCACCTGTGGAAGAGGCTGGCATAGATGCTGTAGCAGGACTGCAGGTCCTCATAGATGGCGTCGACCAGCTCAACCAGCCCAGCAAGTCGCTGCAGCCCCGGCTGCAAGGAAGCACTGTTCACACTGACCTTTTGGCCTGCACCCACCTGCTCCCCACCCCCACCCCACCCCATGGCCATGCCCTCTCTGAGCCGTACCTGCTCTCGAGGACTCTTGGCGTTCAGGAGCCTGTCATACCATTCCCGGTTGCCTCTCTACAAGGGAAGTCACCGAGGCAGCAGGGTGTGCGGGAAGGAAGAAAGGCAGTGAAGGGCAGAGGGCCTGGGTTACAGCAGGGCCAGGGCTGGTGGGTGGGGCACGGGTGGCTGAGTGGTGCAGGGCAGGGGCTGGGCAGTTAGCCTAGACCAGACCACCAGACGTACTTTCAGGGCAGCAGCGATGTCCATGTTTAGCTCAGTCTCGAAGGGGCAGATTTCAAAGGAAGGCTGGAAGAGCTGCAGCTTGTCCAGACACCTGGTTGAGGAGCCACAGCTGACTGGTGGCTGCCCCACCTGGACCCCTACCCCACCTCGTGCTAGCAGCTGCACCCACTTCAGCAGCAGCTCCAGGCGGTGGATGGCTGTGCTGTTGGTGGCAGGAAAGTAGTCCCGGAGCTGGCGCAGCAGCCCCAGCGCGAACTCGGAGAAGGCAGAGAAGCTGTCGGCCAGGCTCTCCTCCTGGGGGCACAGGGCCCTTCAGAACCGATCCCTCAGGTCCTCCCCCTGGCGGGGCCAGCGGGGCAACAACCCTTTGCCCTGAGGAGCAGCCTCCAACCGCAGTGACCTCTTCCCGCTGGCCTCTCCAACCTCAGCCTCCGTAGCAGCACAGATGGCCTCACGTTTACACCACCCGCTGTTCCTCTGCTCTGTCTCTGCAGCGCCCAAAACTCTGTTTTTCACCTGCTGAAGTGCATGACCTTCCTCCAACACATCCCTACCTCGGTATTGCTTACCACTTGCTCTCTCCTGCATCAAACCCCTACCGCCCTCGCGGAATGTGAACCCAACGCAGAACAGACTCGGCCCCAGGCTGAGCAGGCGCACAGAACCCTCTCCAGGAACAACTTCTTGAGGCCACACGCCAAGCCCACCTGCTCCTGGGGCAGCGAGGCCGCCTCCTCCCAGTGCAACTGCATGTCCTCCAGCAGCCCCAGCAGGTAGCCGTAGTCCATGGTGCAGGTCTGGTGATGGCGGCTGCTGACCTGCCAGTGCCTATGGGGTCCCCCGCCCAGAGCCAGGGCAGTGGCATTGGGCCGGACCCCCACAGCCAAGGTACCTCCGAGCGCCCCACCCACTCACGGGAATGTCCCTCTCACGCCACGCCCACCCACTGCCACCGCCCCACCCTTCGTCAGGCGTCCCGCCCACTCACAGCACCGCCAGTTGCAGCGCAGACAGGTTGCTTTGAGCGCCGTGCAGGCAGAGCACGGTGGCAGCTGGCCTGCTGAGCTCGCCCCGCCAGCTGCTCGAGTTGGGCTGGGGGAAGGGCTTGGCGTGGGTGGAGGTGGGAGACCCCCATCCCCTCGCTTGTGGTCCCCATCGCTTGCCCTCCCCAGGGCGTGCCCAGCTGCCCTGGGGTCTCAGGGCGCCTCTACCTCCTCGGCTCGGTGCTCGAACTGCAGCAGACGGCTGAGCAGCAGCAGGTAGGACAGGAAGCCCGACCGCCCGCGCTGGCTCATGCCCGTGTCCCTCTGGAACGCAAAGCCCGCCCTTCACCAGGTGCCTGGACCACGGGCTGCGGTGCAGGGCGGGGTTCCTGATTTCCCACGGCTCCCCACCTGCGTGGTGATCAGCTTGAGCACCAGCTGGCAGTCTCCCTGAACGCGGGAGGCGCTGGAGCGTGGCTCTAGCTTGAACCATCGGTCCTCACCAGCCACAGGGACCTCCTGCGGGAAGGGGATTCAGACCCGAGATTCCTCCTTCCCACACAGACCCTGTGGGACTGTGGAGAGAACACAGGCTTCCACACTTCCCGTTGAACCGAGGTGACCAGCACAGAGTGAGCGCTCAGGGGTGCCTGGACAGTGAGTCCCCAGGAGGCTGTCCCTGCCCCCACCCAGCAAGGTTCTCTCCCCAGCCCAGGAAGGATGGGAGACTCTTGGGGGATTACAGGACATAACCACTGGCAGTATCTAGGAGGGTGAGGCACACACAAGCAGGTGAGTAAAGCCTCTGTGTCCACTCACCCAGATGGGTATGTTGAGGCACCCTAGAAAGTCATCAGTATGGTCCTCTGTGGGCCCAGCCCTCCCATTTGCACGGGCTGATTTGACAATCTGTTTGAAATACCTGGGCACAGCAGGATGGGCGTCACACTTGTGGACCCTGGGGAGCTACCACCAGCTGGGAGGGCACAAGGGTCCCACCTGCTATACCTGCTCATGCCCTTCAGGCCAATGACTTCATTTAGCTTCCTGCATGCCTCCACCAGGGACACATCGTCATCATGGTCCCTGAGGAAGTGGGGCACCTGGCTTGTCTGGAGCCCAGCCCTGAGTGCCCCTTCCCACTACCCTCAGACCAAAGGCACCACACCCCTGCCCTGCTGGGCACAGGGGCCTGTACCAGATGTCCAGGTGCAGCTGGTCCGTGCTGACATCCTCAATCTCACTACAAGGAAAAGAGAGATATCCATGAGGGTCTGAGGTAATCCTCTGCCCAGGGCTGGGGCAGGGACAATTTCAACAACCACAGGGAGCGGTCCATGGCAGGCTCTGTGGCCCTGGGGACATGAGCCTCTCTCTGAGACTTAGTTTTCTCCTCTGGAAAGTAGGCATATAAGCAGCCACCTTGGTTCCCTAGGGCAGGTACTGAGACCATGTATAGCTGTGAGCTGTCCCCCTCTGGTCACAGCTGCCCACATGCATCCCCAGGACCGGCTCTGGCGCTGCAGGCTGTCCACTGCTGGGCCATCTGCTGGGCGAGGGGGCTTACAAGAGGAAGTGCTCCTTCCACACAGGGTTCAGGGTGCTGCTCTTGACCTCGGTGACCTGGATGCATTTAGCTGGCAGTGGGCTGCCACGCTTGGCCCCCTTGCGGAAGCTGAAACGCTGCTCCTTGTGTGGGCCTGGCTCCCGCGGGGTGCTCGAGGCCGACAGGATGCCCAGCATGCAGTACGGGTCACTGAAGCCTGGGACACAGCAGTGCCTCAGTCCCCAGTCACAGGCCCTCCTCCCCTCCATGGTGACCAGGTCTGGGAGCAGCTAATGTCTGGGCCCGTCTTCACTCACCATTGGGGTCTTTGGCCAGCAGGTTCTTGGCACGCATGACGGACACTTTCAGGGCGTATTTGGGGGCCTGTGGGCAGAGGGGTGCTGAAGGGCCTCTAGAGGTTCAGTGTGAACACGAGAGGGCCCTGCCCTGTGCCTCCCCCAAGTCCTTGAACATGGGCACTATGGCTGGTCAGCTCTGCACAGGCAGGTGGCAGCCTCACCTTGGCCTTCTTCACACACTCAATGGCCTCGGCATGCTCCTCGGGGCTGGTGCCAAACACCTGCAGAGGGCAGGCAAGTGTAAGGGCCCAGGTGACACCCAAAATGAGGCTGGCCATCACCCTGGGGACCTCAGGCATGGCCCCAGCCAGGGATGCCTGACTGCAAATGTCATGGGTGGGGGGCACACACAGGTGAAGAGGAAAGATGTGTCTGTCTATCCTTTTACCCTTGTGTGTGTGTGTGTGTGTGTCCATCCTTCTGGGTGTGCCTGTCAGCCTGTATGTGTGTCTGCCTGTGCACACACATATGTGTGTGTTGTTCAGGTGACAATGACATCAGCAGGTGGGGGGTTAGTGGTGGGCCGTGGTCTCAGTCCTTTCCAGAGCCAGTGGGTTTCACCTGCTGAAGGTAGCTCAGTAGGGCCTCCTGGTCATCCACCTGGTCGGGGCCCATGGTCCCTGCGCGATAAAGGACGGTGTACAAGGCTTCCTCGTAGAGCATCTCTACCTGTGGGTGGTGTGGGGAGCACACCTTGAGTCCCTTGCCACCACGCCCCCGTCTCCCCTTAGGCTCCTTGGGCTCACACCCTGTGTATCCAGTCCCCAGCCCTCAGCAGCTCCTTCCACTGGTAGAGCCCACTCACTGCCTCAGTGCCTTTGCACCTGCCCCGCCCTCCACAGGGGGTCCCTACTCATCTCTGCCCTCTGCTCTTTACTCACGTCCATGGGGAGGCCTGGCCCACCACCCAGCCACCTTTACTGTCCACTATTCCCAGACTCTGACTCTGGTGCACAGTAGGTGCTCACAGCCCCACCCTGGGGCCAGAACCCCATCCCTCTTACCTCTTCCTGGGTCAGGGCTCTCAGGCCACGGTTGGGGTCCACAGGCTCAGAGGGGGCTGGTGAGCTGCTGCGCAAGAGGACCTAAGAGAGGGGTACTGGGGTGAGAGTCTCTGAAGGTGGGGATTCTGTGGCTGCCTGGGTGGAGGGCGATTCAGGGAGGGAGGGAGGGAGGGAGGGAGTGGTGGGGTGGAGGCCAGACGCAGAAGGGACAGGTGAGGAGCCCTGGCATAGTGTCCCCCATATCACTCAGCAGTGTCTGAGATCTGTCCTCACCTCAGGGCATGGCAGGCCCCGCCTGCCTTCCCCCTTCTTCAGAATGAGGCGCATCTGGGTGAAGAACTCCACACCATCCCCTGGTTTCCTGCCAAGGCCAGGCGCAGGGTCAGCAGACCCTCCCCAGACCGCAGGGCTCACAGCACATGCTGCCCAGCTCAGGACCAGCCACCGGCCTACAAGACTCAAGGCACGCCTTGGGGCACTGCGTGCTGTCCACAGGCACCCCATAGCCTTGGGTTCAGACCCTCCTGGGCTCCCTTTGGGCTGTGAGGCACCCACCAGGCCCCCGTGGCAGGCTCCTGTGGGTCAGCACTGGTGTCCCCCGGCTCCTCCTCGGTCCTCCGGCGGAAGGACGGGCAGACCTGCACCTGCCTGAGCACACTGCTCTTTATCTCCAGCAAGGTGGACATGGTGGGTGACCTACAGGCAGAGAGCATAGCTGTGACCTCCAGTCGTCTGCTGCTTCGTTAGCTCATCAGCATTGCCATACAGTCCCCAATAAACACAGCACACACCACATTTAGCAATTACTGGATTAGCCAAAACCAACAGAAGCCATGATCTTGGGAACAAACAGCCTGAGGCAGGAGGGTGCACCTTGGGGAGAGCGGTGGCCGGCACCATCATGGCCACCAGAGGCAGGAGGTAGGGAGGCCCTGGAGATCACTCCCCACCCCTGACTCTGCTGGACACCTGGGGGCCACAAGGGTTCCTGCCAAGTCACTTGGTCTCTCTAAGTCATCAGCCTGGGTAGAGGGCCACTGTCATTTTCACTTGACAATGACCCACTCTGCAGAATGGGAAACTCCTGCAGGGTGGCTTTGGGGATGGGATGAGGCTGTAAGAAATGATGGTGGTGCCCCGCAAAGTCTGTGGCCAGGATGCACAGGAGGAACTGCTGGGGGTTCTCACCCACCAGGCACAGCGGGGCTGGTGCCTGTTCTACCCTTTGGACTGCCACCCAAAGCAGAGCCTGCTCCCCACAATCAGCGGAAATGACAACATGGGGCAAACCACAGCCCCTCTCCCTGTCCTAATCCCAGTGCCCCCATTGCCATGGCGGCCAAGACACTGTGCCTTGGAGCAGCCCAGATGCCACAGCAGGACAGGGAAGGGCCCTCCACCAAGAGAAGAATGGAACTGGACCTGGAAGCCCCCTGCCCACGCTGCCAGTTCAGCCTTGGTCAGTCTGCTCTGTGTGGTGAGAACCTGTGTCAGGGATAGGGCTCCGGCTGAACAAGTCACCAGTGACCCCAGCAGCAGGCACCTCTGAATAACAGGGACACCTTCTGTCCAGGTGGCAGGGTCCCGGCTTCCTCAGAAACCTCACTGCTTCTACTCATTGCTGGCACTAGGCTCCCCTTGCCCAGCCAGCCTGCAGCAGGGGACAAGGCCCAGCTCCAGGTGACACAGGCATGTCTCCTCCAGGGAGCTCAGGGTTCTCTGCAGACCTCCAGAGGAAGGGCAGGATGACATCTGGCCCTTGAGCCCACCCCTTCCACTGCACTGCCCAGCCAGGCACCCACCTCTCCCCTGGTTGTGCACCAACCGGCCCTGTGCCTCCCCCCAACTCCAGGGTGTTCCCCTTGCTTCCCCTGGAAATCATCATGGTAAAGTGCAGACCCCCTGCCAGGCCTCCTCTGCTTGCCAGGTGCACACACCTCAGCTCCCTGCCCAGGCTTGCTGGTTCCTGGTGCACAGAACACACCAGGCTCCCCTTCGTGCAGCACGGGGCCTCTGCACTGCCTGCCTGGTCCCCTTCCTTGCTGATGGGAAATTGTCCACGTAGTAAGGGCACCTCCAGGCCAGGCACATCAGCCTGGGCAGGGGTTACTGTCATTTTGACAAAATAGGCCCTGGCCGGTTTGGCTCAGCGGTTAGAGCGTCAGCCTGCGGTCCTGAGAGACCCGGGTTCGGTTCCCGCTAAGGGCACCTACCTCGGTTGCAGTTTGTCCCCGGCCCTGGTCGGTTGTGCGGGTGGCAACCACTCGATGTGTCCCTTCACATCGATGTTTCTCTCCCTCTCTCTGTTCCTCTCTCTCCCTCCCACTCTACCTGAACAAAAAATGGAAAAATGTCCTCGGGTGAGGATTAAAAAAAAAAAAAAATTAACTTGACAAAATAGGAAATGGGGACTCAGCCAGATCAAGCTACTAGCCTAGTTAGTGGTGGGAATGCCAGGTGAGACCACGCTGCCTTGCATGCCCAGGCCATCCCCGGCGCAGCTGACGCTTAGGAATCATGGCCTCGTAAGCACCGTCTCTGTTAAGCACAGTCTCTGTTAAGCACCGGCTTCCTCTTCCTTAGAATCTTAAGTTGTGCTGGAAGAGGTGGGACCGTCGCACGCCTGGCACCTGGAGGAGCCTAAGTTGCCTAAGTTGCCAAGCCAGGTCCCTGCTCCCAGCTGTCTGTCTGTCTGTCTCCTGGTAGTCGAGGGCCGCTGGTTTTGGTCTAGACACCCCCACCAACTCAGGCCACCACCTCCAGACAGGAGAGGCAAGCAGCTTGTCCCCCTACAGTCACCAGAAATGAGGCCCTGCCTCTTTCATACCTATCGTGCCTGCTCCTGGGAGCCTTCCCCCCCCGGGGGGGTCTCCACAGCTTGGGCACATGTTTCCAGAAGCTGTTGACCCTACAGCCAACGGTGAGGTCCCCAAGGGCTGGGCATCATAGGTCCCCTTCTTCTCTCTGGCTGAGTGGAAGGGGCTGTTCCGCTGCAACCCCCAAAGCCAGGGGAGCAGCCGCTGCTTGAGCTGTTGCCAGGGCAACCGCCAGCTGCTGTGTCTGCATGTGACAGGGGCTACAGGGGCTCTACATCTCAGAGACAAATGTGACGCAGGAGCCCAGCGGCTTGAGCTGCAGAGGTGTCTGTGAGAACAAATGTTCAAGGCAGTGGTGGGGTCGCACCCTACCAGCATCTTCCTCAAACATCTCACCAGATAATGCTCATCCCTGGAGAGGGGTGCTGCTCTGTTCCCCTCATCTGGATGAGACAGAGGCCCTGGGGTTAGGAAACCGCCCAAGGCCACAGAGCCAGCAGGTGGCCTGAGGTGGAGTCCAGGTCTCCCTGGCTCCTGTGTCCAACAACTAAGCTCCTGCACGCCCTGAGTCCTAGGGTCCAGGTGGCCAGCCTACCTTTTTCTGATTGGTACGTCCCTACTCCCTCAGCCCACTGCCAAGATCGGGGCAATAGTGGTGTGTGGACATGGGTGTCTGGGCATGATGGCTCATTCTGGATGCTCAGAAACTCCCCGGGTTCCCCAGGGAATCCTGGGCTGCCTGCGCAGTTGATAACCTGTGGCACCCAACTGCCTTGGCCCTGGGAGCCAGCCAGCATCTCACTCAGAGCTGTCATCAACTGTGGGCCTGTGGCCATCCCCCCAGGAAGCACTCACTGGCTGCCAGGGCCCCTCGGCCCACATGGGGCAGAGAGCTACAGGGGTCCTCTACCTGTTTGATAGGCCCCAATGGGACTCCTTCCCAAGCTGTCCCTGTCTCCAAACCTCCTGGGCCTGGACAGCAACACAGAACATCCCTGCTACTGCCCAGCCACCAGGGTCAGAATCACAGCTCCCACTGGCCCAACAAGCAAACTGAGGCCAGCCGTGTCGGCACTGGGGCCAAGCCAAAATGGTCAGGTCTGCTTTGTCCCCTGGCTGTCCCCAGGTTGAATGGGAAATGACAGTTCTGCAAAGTGGATGTCCATTTTACAGCCCAAGACTGGGGTGACTTGCCCAGAGCCAGGATTCAAACCCAGGGCTCTAGGCCAGGCTGTCTCCTCAGGTGGTTGAGGCAGGTAAGTCTGGGACCGCTGAGCTGAACCAAAAAGCCAGATCAGTCTCTCTAGTCATGTCCCCAGTGGCTAGCTGGGCACCCTTGTAGTGAATAAAACCTTCAGTACGCTGGGATGCCCCTTTTACTGAAATTAGGTCACTGGCAACTTGGTGGTAGGGTCCACTGATGCTGCCCTGGGTGTGGCAGGATGTCTGGCCTCAGGTGCTAGTTCTCCATGCCATCTCCTTGGTCTTCCCTTCCCAGCCTGGTCCCCACCTGGCCCCTGCTGCCCCCTTCACTCTTTTTCATTGATTTCTGGCTCCCATCACTCCCTGGCCTCGCTGACTTCCCAGCCAGTGCTGCCCTGCACAATGCCCACTACAAATGCTGATTCCTGGGGTCTCATCCCAACCTAGTCCTTGGGGGAGGGGCCTGGGAGTATTATAACCAGCTCTGTAGGTGCTCTTAGAGCTCCATGAAGCCTGAGACCAGCTGTCAAGGGCTAGCTGGATGCTTCTGGAATTAACAAGTGAAAAATGATTTTACCTCGGTGAGTTCCTTCTTCCTTTGAGGTCCCCTCTTACCTGTCCTTACTCACCTATTTCCACGCAAGGTTCTCCATGCAACGTTCCTCCCCCCACTTCTCTCACTGACACCCCGTCCTTCCCACCCCTCCTCTGTGCTCCCCAGGGGAGCCCGGGCCTCCGCCAGTCCGTAGGGGTCTTTCCCCCAGGAGAGGGTGGGTGGTCCAGGAAGATCGGAAGATAGTCAGGTGAGTGTGTATATTTTTAATCCCCACTAGACCCCTGCGGTAGGTGGAAGGGATGGGCAGGGCTTTTACTGACACGGATTTCTGGGAGGCCAGGGTCCTACGAGGACAGGACCGGAGGAGGGTGGGAGGGACAGTGTGCTGGGGGCATCTTCCTCCCGGGTGGGTTCCCTGGGAAACACCGAAAAGCGTCTTCAGGGTCTTTGGCCCCGACGCCCCCCCATCCCGCGGCAGATTGACCAGCCCCCCCCCCCAAAATCCCGACCCCCACCCACTCCTGCGCTCCTAGGGGAGGGCGCACAGCGGGGCGCGGTTAAAAATGCCGGAGACCCGCTCCTCGGAGCACGCACTAGCCTCAGTTTCCCCGGGGCTGGGGGCGCGTCTTTGCGACCTCCCGAGGCCCTCCGCCTGGGGGCCTCCCAGTGCCGCCGAGGGGTACACACGCAGGCGCTGAAGGGGGCGGCGTCCCAGGTCCGTCCGGCAGAGCTTCGACGGCGCGGGACGGAGTCACAGCACTCACCGTGGGCTTGGCGCGGGTGGGGATGGGGTCCTGCGGGCGCCCCTCTCGCACGGACTCCCGGACGCCCTGAACAGCGACCGCTCGCAGCCAGACGCGCGGACGACTGAGCGCAGCTGACCCACCGCGGCTGCGGCGGGGGGGGTGGGGGCAGGGGCGGGACCTGGCCTGCTCGCCCCGCCCCTATGGGCCCACCCCCGCGCGCCCCCAGCAGTGAGCCGGGCCGGGCGAGGGTCCTTGAGCCCCCAGTGCCTGGCCAGGGGGCTCCCTTCCCCGGGGGTCGGGGCTCAGAGCTGTCAGTGAACCAATCCACAGGTGGATGCAAACACAGGAGCTGGATCGGCTCTGCGTCAGGACCCCCTCCCGGGGGCCCAGAGAATCCAGAGTCGCAGAAACCGAACAAGGGACTTTTTTGGGAAGGGCTATGCAGCCACCTCCGGCGTCATCCTCCCAGCCCAGCGCTACCCCTTGTGTCAACCTGGAGCTGGGGACTTCACCACCTCGGTCCTAATGGGGCAGAGGCCACATCCGGGAGGAGAGGTGCTGCAGTCATCAACTCAGGATGCCCCATGACAACCCTGCTTACCTTTTGGGGTGATCATCCCTATGGTCCAGATGAGGCCCCAGACACCACACGGTGGGCCATGAACCTGGTCACACAGTCTATGGAACCCCAGGGCCTGAGCTGGACCCTACCAGCATATTTCCCAGCCCACTTTCTCGATGCTGTCTGACCTCCCCACTCCACATCCGTGCAGCATTCTGAAACTTGACTGTGGCCACCTGTAGACCTTAACACAAATTGCTGGCCCACCCCAAGCCTACTGATTCCAAAAGTCTGGGTTGGGGCTGACCATCTTCATTGCTACAAAGCTCCAGGTGCTGCCTGGGCCTCCTGGGCTCAAACTTGGAGAACATGGGCTGGTGCAGAGGTTCTGTTCCCAAGGTGCACAGGATCCCTGGACCCCAGCCCTGTCTGGCCGATTCTGCTGGACCCTCAGAGCACCTTGTCCTTGGAGATCAGACCAAGATTTGGAGTTTTCACCCCAAAGGACAGAAAGACAAGCCTGGAATCCACTACAGGTCAGGCCCAGAGGCAAGAACGGTTCTTTCTGGGAAGGGCAGGGGGCAGGGAGGGCCAAAGGCTGGAGTAACAGGGCTCTAGAATATAGCTCCACGCAGGGAGGCACCAGCCATAGCTACTGTGCCTTTTGGTGAATTGCCCACTTAGAGTGCTTCCCCCCTTACATGGGGATGGAGAGGACACCACTCTGATGGGGCTACCACCTGTCTCAGCTTTCAGATCCAGACTCACATCTGTGCCGCCATATGCCCTGTCCTTGCAGGATGAGACAAAGAACTACCGTGTGTGTGTGTGTGTGTGTGTGTGTGTGTGTGTGTGAGTGTGTGTGAGGCAGCACTGCAGGGGGTTAGAGATTGCACTGCAGGGTTGCAGGGTTGGGGGACAGCACTGCAAGTTAGGTTTTCCTAGAAGCTCTGCTCCCTTGGCCCTATTTCCTACCTGGCCCAGCACAGCCAGGCAAATGAGGGCAGAAGCTGTTCAGGATACGCAACTGCTTGGGACAGAGATGAGTCATGGAAGCAGGGGAGGGGGCCTGGACCCCATGCCACCAGCTGCACTTGGTTTCCTTCCGAAGGGGATGGCAATCAGGATGGGGGCAGTTTGTCCTTTCTTGGGGGACTGGCAGGTCCTGAGCCAGGATCTTGGAGCTGGTGCCCCCACTCTTGCAGTTTTGGGTCAGGTTCTGCCAACCTGTTGGAACAATCACCAGTCTGGTTGCCATGGTGATCACAAAGGCTTGGGAGGAAGGACTGTGCAGCTGCTGTAAACAGGAAGTTAGGAGGGGCTGCTGCTAGGGGAGGTGGCCCCTGCTTGCTGCATCCACCCATATCCTGGCGGAGCCAGGGATGGGGCCAGTGGCATCAGAGGCACCAGCCCAGAAACTAATTAACTAGCCTTTTGGCAGGAGGCCCCTGGAGACTTCACCCTTCTCTTTAGATAGGCAAAGTGAGGCTCAGAGAGGGGGAAGGGCTTATCTAGGGCCACACAGCAACAGGCTGAGTCCCAAGCCCAGCCCTGAGACTTTCCCTGGAAAAGATGATCCCCGGGACTTCCCTTCACACACACTTCCAGGGGCTGGAGCCATGGTCCCATTGGTGCCTGATCCCTTCATTTTCATGACCGGTTCTGTGACTGGAGTCAGGCCCACCTGAGTCAATGTCACCCTGGCCCCTCTGCCCCAGATCCCTTCCTCATGGCTCCCCTCTGATGTCTTGGGCTTCAGTATTCCCGGTTTGTAAAACAGCAGTGCCCATCCTGGGGGTGGCTGGGAAACCTCTGCGGGTGATCTCAGCAGTGTACGTGCTGGTTGGTGTCCGCCACCGAGCGCTCCTCCCGTCTACAGGGATGGGGACTGCAGAACTACCTCCAGAGACCTGGGGAGGGGAATGTTTCCACCTCGGAAAGTTGGGGATGGAAGCTGATCTGTTGATCCCACAGCCAGGAGTGAGAAGGGAGGAAACCACTCCACTCCTGCCTGTGTCCCAGACCCTGCTCTGCAGTGTCACCCTGGCCCCTCTGCCTCAGACCCCAGACAGCGGTCCTGAGCAGCAGAGCCAATTGCCGATTTGGAGGTGGTGAGGGGAAGTGTGTGGGCAAGCATATGTCACAGCAGGCGTTAGGGCACAAGACATTCTGCCCAGAGGAGGTCAGGGCTCTGTGGAGCTGGTGGGACGGTGGAGTTCACACTCTCTGGGCTTCTAAAAGAAAAGGGCCTGGCAGGTGTGGGGGCGGGGTGGTGTGGCTTTTCCTCCTTAGGACCAGGAGAAAAACACCAGGCTCTGGATAAGCACTCTGAAGGCTGAGCAGGGGAAGAATGGCACAGGAGATGAAAACACCTCAGTGAGTCCACTCCGCCACTGCAGGTTCTTTTAAAAAATATTTTAAATCGATTTTTTAGAGAGGAAGGGAGAGAGAGAAACATCGATGTGAGAGAGATACGTCAATCAGCTGCCTCCTGCGTGCTCCCCACTGGGGGTCGAGCCTGCAACCCAGGCAAGTGCCCTGTCGGGGAGGACTCTCAATCCACTGAGCCACACTGGCCGGATATTTTTTTTCTTCTACAACCTTTTTTTGTTTGTTTGTTAATCCTCACCTGAGGATATTTTTTTCCATTGATTTTTAGAGATTGTGGAACAGAGGAAGAGAGGTTGATGTGAGAGACACACATTGATTGGTTGCCTCCTACACGCACCTCAACCAGGACTGGGAATCGAACCTGCAACTCAGGTATGTGCCCTTGAGTGGGAATTGAACTCACGACGCTTCCGTGCGCAGGCGAACACTGTAACCAGTGAGCCACACCGGCCAGGTTTTAATAATGTAGAGATCACACCCTCTGGTGGCAGCCCTTGGAATTGCAGGCCTAGCTTTCTAGCGGTCAGGCTCTTCCCACCACCCTCTGAACCCCACCACCTGTCCAGGACAGAGGCAGGAAAAGGGGGTGGGCCATGGGACTTGGGCAAGGGTTCCTGCCTGCCCGGGCTGTATGACCCTGAGGACTGCAGGAATCTGTCCCACTGTCTGTGCTGCGCCACGCTGGGTAGTTCTGCCAGCATTGGTGGCTCGAGGTGGGGGGGTTGTGGCCCAGATGGCCCTTGGCCTGAGATGCTGTTTCCTGGGGTGCAGTCACCAGCTCGGGGGGTCCTGTTGCCAGTACTTGCACATACGGAGTCCGTGCCAGGCCAGGGACATGGAAGCAGATCGCCATCCATTCTGTCCACTGGCCTCCGTCAGCTTCTGGCCCAGAGGCAGGTGTGTCAAGGCCGCCTGCGGCGAGAGCGCCCCCCACTCACCACTGTGGGGCCAGGGCAGTATCAGCTGCAGGCGGACGGCTCCTCCACAGAACCGGCATCGTTCTCTGCAGTCGAGGGCTGAGATGCCCCGTCCCTGGCTCTGGCAGCCCGATTCCTTTCTTCTTGGAGGCATGGAAGGGGCAGCACGAGCACTCAGCTGACCCCTCGTTAGGAGGGCATCCTGGAGGAAGGGGTGGTGGGCACCTGGGAGGGCAGAGCCCAAGAGGGAGAACCCAGGCCTGTGCTCTGGGACTTTGCTGCTTCCTCGTTACTTTCTTCTAGGAGCTCAGGGAAAACGGCCTCCTAATGCTGGAGTCTTTGGGCCAAACTGCTGAAGCCAGTTGTGGGGCCTGGGGGCAGTAGAGTAGATGGGACCCTGGTGCTCCATCCCCATGGGGCCCACAGACCCTGCAGATGGGGTCACCGCATCTGGAAGGCTCTGAGACTCCTGGGCCCTGGCAGGACACCCCCACTCAGCGGTGGGCTGGCCGGGGCATGTACTGCACAGGCGCTCTGCAGGCCTCCCAGCTGAAGCTGACTCAGACCTGTTCAAGCCAGCCCAGGTCAATGCTGGGCCTCCACCCTGCCAACTTGTCATCCTAACCTCAAACTGGAGGCTGCTCATGGCAGAACCTGATGTGAGAAGCCTTGGCCGGCACGTCAGGGAGCGAGGTGGCCTGTGCGAGCAGACAGGTGTGAGGACACGGCACTGGCCCAGCTAGGACGGTCCAGGGAGGGCAAGATCCACAGCCTGGCCAGGAGATGACTTGGGCCCCTGAGCACCCACTCCTGGGGAGACGGGAGGCTGAGGGCTAGCTATCCCACCCGACTGTGGTCAGGCTCCTTGCTCTGTACCCATGTAATAGCCACGCCAAGCCCCCATCAGGCTCTGAACTGAGCGCCTGTGTGCACCCTGGCTGTGAGGATGGCGTCCTGCTCCCTGAGAAGACCCTGCTAGGTGATGAGAACAACCTCAGGCCCCAGCAGGGCTGGAAGATGTAGGGTAAGGCCAGTGGCCAGCACAGGATGTGTGCCAGCCCTGCCTGCCCATGCCAGGTCTTAGAGGACACAGAAGGGGGATCTGAATGCGGTTCCAGGGGACATCACCCCCACCCCCGGGCCACTGGAGGCTGTGGAAAGGAGGCCTGAACTCCCTGGGCACAGCGACAGCGAGCAGGGGGTGCCTGTGCGGGAGGGGGGCAGGAAAAGGACACACCCTGCAGGCAGCAGTTTGTGGAAATGTTTTAATTAGAGGATTCTTAGATACAGTGGTTAATCTATTGCCCACAATTCCTCACTAATTAGGCGCCTCATGCTGGGAACACACTCTCTTCCCTTACAGTAGAAACAGAATGATCACATTTCATAGTTCTCCTGTTACAAGATTCACATCTTTGTTAAGCCAAGAACTGTGGCACAAAAGGACATTTCATTAGCCAAAGTCACGACAATGTGCTAGAAACATCGATTACTTTAGAATGCTTTAACTAGAAAATATATTGCATTTCCATATATATTAACCATATACATGTGTAACTATTACTAAGTGTAGTTCAGTCATTACAAAATAAGACATTCTGGGAGGGGCTATACACACACGACCCACTGAACCCCCCGAGTAAGGCCCTCTGCATGAGAAAGAATCATGAACATCAAACTGAGAGCTCAGAGCTCAGCAACCCAACAGACGTCCAGCTAAGCAGGTGAACAAGGCACTGGGCCCTCGGGCCATGCTGTCAGAGGAGGGGCCACATTTCTGGGGTAAACAGAGGTACCTCTTCCAGGCCAGGGCCCAGATGACCAGCCCTCCTTGTGCTCCTCACCATTTGGGGACCACACCCACCTCGGTCTGCATGCCAGAGCCACAGGCAAGCTGGTTCTGACAAGAGACCTCAGGGTGGTCAGCTGTGTTCACTGGGACCCAGAGGCCAGGTCCCCTTCCGTCACGTCCTGTCTCCATCTACACCTCCCCGCTGAGCCGGGACCCAGGACTGCTCCGACAGAACGGGCAGCCAGCTCCTGTGCCCTGCTGCGGGCTCAGGTTCCAGGGTTCCTTCTGAGAGCGGCCTCCTTGCGCAACCAGGTTCAGAATACTTCAGGAGACAGAGTACATGCGACAGTGGCCCGCGGACTGCTCTCTAGGGGTGTCCCCGTGCCCGAGACTGCCTGTACCCAGGGGTGGGGGCTGACGCGGTGAGCGTGGGAGGGCCAGGATGCTACATGCAGAAGCCCAAGGGCGGTGCCAGATGTGAGGAGCTCCGTGCCCTGGCTCAGCACCCGGCCTGGGTCCAGGCATTCCCTCCTCCTGATGCGCCGGCAGCACACACTTTAGAAGGGTCTTGACAGCAGTTCCAACTTGACCAGATCTGAACTCTAGTGCTCTACAGCCTGAAGAACCAGGCAGGGGGACAGAAACCCTGGACACACACCATCTCTGTACACAGCACTACTTCACAAAGGACCAGGACAACTGCACGTAGGACCCAGTTGGGCAACGAGACGTGCTGGGGCCGAGGACGGTGCTCTGTGGGGCCTGCAGCTGTGGAAGGGGGTGGGGAGACACACCCTGGGGCTGCCTCCTCACACTTTTAATGACGATAATGCAACAAAAACCTTTATATAAACAGTTTATTTACTCTAAACAGCAACACAGACAAAACGCCATATAAACACAAAGGAAGTGATGCGGAAACAAGAGGCTGGCTGACTTTGGATCTGAGGCTCATAGCAACACAACCCGGGTTCTGCAGAGGACAGAGGCGCAGGGCAGGGGACAGGCTGATTGCTTTTTGTACAGCCAGCTGAGGCTACGCATAGCTCTGACAGTGGGAAGCAGCCTGCACCCGCGAGCAAAGGGAACTAGCTCCTCAGGGACTCGTAGAAGTATAAAAGTTTATGATTTTACAGCAGTTGAAATACTGACATCAATATTAAAATAAAAGCAAGTTTTACATAACAATCAAAAATACAAAAGACTGAAGGAAGAGACCCTGTATGAAAAACTGGGCAATTCAGCAAGTGGAGAACTGTGTACCAGTGGCGGAAATGGAAAATGGCGCCCGCCCACCTCCCCTAGGTGACTAGTAATTGTATCGAGCGATGCTAGATCTGCAAATGTTGTAAACAAGTTCTTGCCAAACCAATCCCTTCCTTTTGATGTTGCCGCAGGTCGCTGCTTATGAGGGTGCAAACTTCTTGGCTTGTGCTCGAACCCTTTTCTCATATTCCACTCTGTTTTGGCTGAGGAGGTCAAGAGAGAGACACGTTAGAATAGCTTGGGCCAGAAGTTCACAATCTAACCAGTGACCAGCAGTTTTCTCTCTCTCCTGTTTGAAACAACATTAGTCACTTTGGAGAGAAAATGTGGATTGCACATCCAGCCTTCAAAAACAGACACACAGCCCGGCCAGTTTGGCTCAGCGGTGAGTGTCAGCCCTCAGAATGAAGGGTTGCAGGTTTGATCCCCGGCCCCAGCTGGGCTCGTATGGATGACAACCAATCAATGTGTCTCTCTCACATCAATGTTTCTCCCTCCCTCCCTCTCTCTCTCTCTCTCTCTCTCCTCGTCCCTTCCATTCTATCAAAAAAACAAAAACAGCAACAACAACAAAAACCCCAGACATATGGTGAGTCTTCCCACGGGACTCTTTAAGTCTTGCGTGTGAAGGTGCAGAGGTAGGAAGCAGCTTCCTGGTGGTTGGGGGAGGACCTCAGCTGGGACTCCAGTGTGAGATGTGCTGCCAAGGAAAAGGGGGCTGGCGGGCACGGCCCTAGGCCAGGGTGGGCTGCAAACGCGCCATCAGAGACCAGCTGCTACCAGGGGATCAATGTGACCCCGACGCCTGTGAGTACATGATGATGTTTACGAACAGTGCTCCTTGACACACTAAGTCAGAAGTCTCATCAAATACCTCAGGAGCTGGTGAGGAAGCCTCCTCGGAGCTCAGGTGCAGTGAATGCACTCGGGGTACTCATACCTTCATAAGAAAGCCAGGGTTCCTTCCAAGCTATGCTCTCAACAAGTGTGGCCTTTCAGAGCACTGGTCCCAGCCCACGAGCAGGCCCAGGTTCGAGGTACAGAGGGGCCACCAAAAGAATTTCCCTCACCGCTGCCCAGTGCAGACAACAGGCCCTGGTGCCCCAAGCCCTCCTCTCTCTAGCCTCTCTGGGGAAAGGATGCAATGCCAGCACCAGGAGAGTCGGAAACTTGCCTTGAACCTGCCCTAAGCTGGCACGGTGCCCAGGCGCACACCAGTCCCAGGAGGCCAGTGTCAGCACCATGCCTGGCCAAGAGCCAAGAGTGAAGAGCAGAGTACAAGCTTCCACCGCCAGGCCACGCTGCGGGCAGTCTGCGCTCCTGGGCTCCCACCTGGCCAAGGGCCCAGACCCCCAGCGGGAGGCAGCAAGCTAGGAGGGCCCCAGGAGCTGAAAGCAATAGCAGAGGCAGCCCAGCCCAGCCATCTACCAAGCGAGGCCGGGCACAGGGTGTCTGCCCTAGAGCAATGGGGCACCTGCCAGTGTAGGACACGCCCCATGACCTTCCAAAAACATGAACCAAGAGATCTGAAAAAACAGATCAAGCATGTTTCACAAAAGGTGCTGTTAGAATGGATGCTTACAGGAAAAATAATGTCTCATTCCTGTGAAGTATTGTATGACGCCATTTAGCACATAAGGAGCCCAGGGTACATGGAAGATGCTCCAGTCCTACAGGTGGGGAGCACACAACCAGGAGCACCCACTGGCATACAGCAGTGACTCTCTGAACCCCTGCCACGAACACCGCAATACTGCAACTAAACAGCGAGGGTCACAGCAGACAGGGCTGCGGGCCGCAGGCACGCCATCGAGATACATGGACAACTCGCTCAAGGCACCACACCCACACCGCAACACACTCCAGGACTGGCAAGTGCCCTCGCGGACAGCAAGAAGACATCTTGGCTTTGTGGGCCATGTGGTCTATCGAGTGGTTCAGCTCAGGCAGCACGGACCCAAGTGGCCCTACTTACAAAGAGGCGTAGGCTGACGGGGCCCTGATGCAGGCAGATGTTGCAGTGAAACTACACAGCACCCTGCTCAATGGTCGAGGTATTTGAGGGCTCATCTCCCAGAGCTGCTGATGCACAGCAGCCAACGAGACACAAGTAAATTCAAGGCAGGCTCCGCTGCAATCACTCACAGTGACTCCTCTGCTGGACGCCTCATGAAAAAGGCAGGATTAAAGGCTGAAGCAGGGGCACCCAGCCCAAGGGCTAGGAGGAAGTGGACCTCAGTCGCTGCCCAGGAGCACCTAGTCACTCTCAGCCACCAGAGGGCACCCCCAGCCATTTTCGGGGGGAGAAATGCATCTCTTGCAAGCTGGCACTTCTCTTCAGATGTACTCAGGCCACTCCGGCGGCTCAGAACAGCCTACCCTCCAACTTGTAGCAATTCCAGAAACTCCCCCTTGTAAGGAACAAGCCACGGCCCAGCGTCTCCCTGTGGGTCAGGCCCTTAGGCCCCAGGTTTCTGAACATAGGTAAGTGGAGCATTAGGGGTCAGAGCTGCCAACCTGGCATAACATCCTGCCCACACCAGCCTGGGAGGCTGGCTAGGAACTAGGCCAGGGTCTTCCCCACTGTCCACCCAGCCACATGCCAGGTTTAGCTCCATTGCTTACACTAAAGTTGTATAAGGCCCTCCTCCCACAGCACCCAGGTGACCAAGCAAGTCAGGAGTACCGCTCCCCTACTGAACCATGCCCCTCAGAGCTGCCATACCCAAGCTGGGCCAAAGAGGGCAGAGATGGGAGGTCTGTGGTTTCTTCCCCCAGTGTCCACACCCTTCCCTCTGAGCGGAACTGGGCCCCTGGAGGCACAGGGTTTGCCTGGCCATAGCCCATCAGGGGCAAAGTGGTCATCAGGAGCCCCTATCATCTGACTCTGCCTCCTGCCAACTCCTACCATCGCTCTGGCTACACCAGCCTTGATCACCCATTCTTGCCACCACTGGCCCTTTACACATGCAGCTCATCCTTGGATGCCTCCCTGGCCACCTCACAGCCCCCCTTTGCAGCACTGACCCCAGCAGCCACATGAGCTTGTGTAGGCCACCCTCGCAGGCTGCTGGGCGGGTCAGGACTACCCATCCACCCACAGCTCACTTACTGCTCCCCTTTCTACAGGCAGCCCAGACTAGACTTCCAGGGAAGGCCGCGCAAGCTGACGAGAGGTCATGGAAAGCGGGGCCAGATTGCTACTAACCAGTAAATTGTGTAGGCCTCTGCTTGAGCTGGATCTTGGATATTTGGTTCATTTAGAAGTTCTTGTATTCCTAACAAGATCTGTGTGAGAGAAAAACAAAGCAAGGTGGGAGGTCAGCAGTTCAAAAGGCAAACTCTGGTCCCGAAGGAAGGTCGAGGCGAGGCCCTCATGAGGCATACCTGCTTAATCGTGATGGCTGGCCTCCAGTCCTTGTCTTCCTCGAGGATGGACAGGCACACAGTGCCTGAAGGGTACACATTCGGGTGAAATAATGGTGGTTCAAATTTGCCTGGACCACATGGAAGAAAGGAAATGTGTTTTGGTGGCAGTTGTCCTACAGAACAATGTCCTGTCCTGATGACATCCCCTTCTACTCTGCACTGTGATACCACAGCAGACGGGGCTGTGGGTCACAGGCACGCACGCCATCAACACACATGGACAACTTGACCGAGGCATCGCGCTCACATTGCAATACACTCCAGGACTGGCAAGCTCTCTCAATTCTGAAAAAATTGTTTATAAAAACAAAACTGGCCTGAGGCAGGAGGAGGTGGGAGGAGGCGGGAAGAGGCGGGAGAGGCAAGCGTGCCTCCCCGATGGACTCAGAGGCAGAGCCCAGTGGGCCGGCAGAGCGGAACCCAGGCAGCCTCCCAGCCCGTCTGGACCGGGAAGGTGGGAAGGGGCTGCTGCAGCAGGTGAAGAGGGTCCCAAGGAAGCAGTCACGGTCCTTCCAAATAAGTGGCCATGTTCAAAGCAGCTCATTTTGCTTCAAAAACAGAGGCTTTTTTAGGACCCCAAGTGCGTTCTTTTAAAAAAGGTTTTCTTAAAAAAAAGGTAAAAAGTTTGAAAATATAAAGAGTAGGAAAAAAATTGCCATGAGCCCCACCAAAGGATCATTAACCACAGCTGACATTTTAGCATATTTCTTATCTTTTTTTTCTGGGTACTCTTTCCCTTTCTCTTTATTTTTAAACATTAATTATACCTAGAAAAGTGTAGCAAGTCTAGTACAGCCTGACCAAAAAATACATCCACTATCAACAGCTTCCCAGAAAACTCTTCAGACACCACCCCCTCCAGCGGCCCACCAGCCTACCTGCAATCCCTAGCGGGATGTCTTAAACTGGGCAGAGCGCACGAGGATCTCCCCGCTCTGCACCAGGGGTCACGTATCCTCACCGGCAGTGGCAGTTACTCCTGTTGCTGCACAGCACCCACTGGGAGACTGGCTGCCCTGTGACTTGCCCACTGCACTGCAGGTGCACATTTGAGTGAACACAAATAAAGCCCTGATCGTTCCTGGATGTGAGGTCTGGTGCACACGTGTGCATTTCCATGTGGAAATGCTGGATCACAGGGTGTCTGTGTTGAACGTGAACAGATACCGCCAGTTTCCAAAGTGGCTGTACCCACTTACACCTCACTGCTTCACAGTTTTGCAAACACCTGGTGTTGTCAGTTGAGGACTTCAGTCATTGTTAAATGAACCATGGTTGCCTCATAGCTCTAAGCGGCATTTCCCTGATGATCACTGAGGGTGAGCACCTTTCATTTACTGGGATGAACCAGCTACTTCTTTGGAGAAGTTCTTGTTCAAATACCTTGCACATTTTTCTACTGGGTTGTCTCTTATTGACTTGGAGGAACTCTTTACATATTCTGGACACAAACCTTTTGTCAATTACATGTCTTGCAAATATCTTCTCCCACTCTCAGTTTGCCTTTGTGCTTTTTTTGGGCTAATCCTTATCCAAGAATATTTTCCCATTGATTTTTAGATAGAGTGGGAGGGAGGGAGAGAAGGGGAGAGAGAGACATTGACAGGCTGCCTCCTGTATGACCCTGACCAGGCATTGAACCTGCAACCCTTTGGTCTGAGTGCTGACGTGCTAACCACTGAGGCAAACTGGCAGGGCACCTTTTTTTTTTTAAATTGTACATTTGGTGAACAGAGTTCCTAATTTTAATTTAATCTGATTTATCAATCTTGTTTCCTAGCTAGAAAAGTGTACCAATGATTAATACTAGCACCCTCCTAGCCCTTCAGCCCCTTTCCTGTCTGCCTGGCTTTCTTCCACATGAAGTCAGCCTCCTGACTTCTCACACCATTCACCCTGTGGCCTAGTGTTGACCTTGATAAAAGGACTCCAGCATAAACTCCTCTGTGTCTGGCTCCATCCACTCAACATCATGTTTGGGAGATTAATTCATGCTGTATATTTGTAGATCCTTCACTTTTGCTGCTGCACTTATTTATCCATTTTATTGTGAACGGACACTTGGGTTTTCTCCAGCTCTTGGCTCTTACAGACGGGGCTGTCATAAACATGCTCTTTTGGTGAACACATGAATGTACTTTCTGTTGAATATTTACTTGAATGGAACAGCTGGGTCCTCGGGTAGGGATAAGTTTAACTTCAACAGACATGGCAGACAGCTTTCCAAAAGAAGTGTTCAAAATCCCCTTTCCCTAGCGCGTATCTGAGAGCCCCGCTGCTCTGCAGCCTTCCCCGGCACCTGCCTGCACTCTGCGGTTCAACTTGTAATTTCCAGTAAAGAAGTTAGGCATCTCTTTCAATGCTGACTGGCCAGGAGTAGAACTTCTCGCAAGGGGCTTGTTCCACCAAGTACTTGTTTGCCTTTTTCCTATTGATTTGTAGATGCTCTTGATATATTCAGGATAAGTACCAATATATAGATATAATATTCTCCTCTTCACTCTCAGTGGTGTCTTTTGTTTATTCATTTATTTTTAATCCTCACCCGAGCACATTTTTTCCTTTTGTCTTCAGATGGGGGTGTGTGTGTGGGCCATCGATGTGAGATAGACACATCAACTGGCTGCCTCCTGCACGACCCCAACCAGGGCTGGGGACCGAACCACAAGGTACGTGCCCTTGACCAGAATTGAACCCACAACTCTTTGGCCTGTGGGATGACACTCTAACCACTGATCCAGACTGGCCACGCTCAGTGGTGTCTTTATTTTTATTTTTAATCCTCACCCGAGGACATTCTTCCATTTTTTTGTTAGGTAGAGTGGGAGGGAGAGAGAGGGAGAGAGAAACATCGATATGAAAGGGACACATCGAGCGGCTGCCATCCGCATATGACCAACCAGGGCCGGGGACAAACTGCAACAGAGGCACGTGCCCTTAGCGGGAACCGAACCCAGTTCTCTCTGAACTGCAGGCCGATGCTCTAACCGCTAAGCAAACTGGCCAGGCTCAGTGGTGTCTTTTGAAGAGATGATCTTAATTTCAGTTAGTCCAATTGATCATTTTCCCCTCTGGGGGAAATCACTTTTCATGCTTCCCTGGTTAAGAAAGCTTTGCCTAACCAAGTCATGGGGACATTCCTTGTCTTCCTCTGAGAGCTGTACTGTCCCACCCACGTTCCCACTGGGCATCACAATCCATGCGGCTTTGATCTATGGGGGAACACTGAGTTCTCTAGTTTCCCACTGGGACAGGTTGTCCCAGTCCATGCATCAGTCATCCTCTCCCCATGCATTGCAGCGTCACCTCTCATAAACCATGCCACTGCACACCTGCACTTTTCTGGACTCTGCTCTGCGTTTCATCTAGTATGTTTCTATAGCAGGTATCAATTTGATTCATGTCTTGCCCATCCTGCTAATGGGTCTGGGTACTTTTTACCCAAGGAGCCCCAACCCAAGCCTCCCATCCTCCCCTCCTAGAACCCTGAGGGCCATGGCCATTCTCAGCACTGGTATGACAATTTCCACAAAAATCTGCTTGGATTCTGATTGGGATTACACTGAATTTGTAGATCAGCTTGGAGAGAACTGACACCTTTGTAATAGTGTTTCTTCCAGTCCAGAAACACAGCCCATCTTGCCAGTTATTTACGCCGTTCTTCATTCTCTCAGAAACCTTTAGTTTTCGGTACAGAGGTCTTAAATGTCTTTTGTTGGATTTATTCCAAGGTACATGATGCTAGTATATAGAGTATAGTTTCAAAACTTTCATTTGTTGCAATTGTAGGAAAAAGGGTTATTTTATTTTATCCTCACCCGAGGACATTTTTGCATTTATCTTCAGATACAGTGGGGAGGGGGAGAGAGGAAAAGAGAGAGAGAGACACACACATCAAGTGGCTGCCACCCATACAACCCCAACCGGGGCCGGGGACAAACTGCAACCAGGGTATGTGCCCTTAGCGGGAACTGAACCCAGGACTCTCTGGTCCACAGGCTAATGCTCTAACCACTGAGCAAAACTGGCCAGGGCTGAGAAAGGGTTTTTCTTTTCTCTTTTTTTTTTGGTGGTACATGCCCCTAGTGGGAACTGAACCCGGGACTCTCTGGTCCGCAGGCTGATGCTCAACCGCTGAGCCAAACTGGCCAGGGCAAAAAGGGTTTTTCTATGTAACCTTTTATTTAGTAATCTTAAAAACAGGCTTAGAGAAAGATGGTCTATGGCCTAAGTCTTCCTTTCCCATTTTTCTGCTGGGATTTCTTTTTCCTACCTTGCTGCATTTGCTTGGAATTCCAATACAATGTTACAGACGTGATGAAAGCAGCTACAATTGATCTCATTTCTTCTTCTTTTGTATGGTTAATCCTCACCCAAGGATATTTTCCATTGATTTTAAAATAGAGTGGGACGGGGGAGGGGAAGAGGAGAAAGAAACATCCATTGCCTGCCTCCTGCATGACCCGACTGGGGCCAAGGATTGAACATGCAACCCAGGTAGGGAATATAACCTGAGACCCTTCGGTCCTTGGGCCAAGGCTCTAACTGTTGAGCCAAACTGGTCAGGGCTTATCTCATTTCCTTTTTTTTTTTAAACCTCACTCGAGGACATTTTTGCACCCATCTTCAAATAGAGCAGGAGGGAAAGAGAGGGAGAGAGGGAGGAAGAGAGAAAAACATCGATGTGAGAGAGACACATCGAGTGGTTGCCACCCACACAACCCCAACCAGGGCCGGGGACAAACTGCAACTGAGGTACATGCCCTTAGCGGGAACTGAGTCTGGGACTCTCTGGTCTATAGGCCGACGTTCTAACTGAGCCAAACCGGCCTGGGCCTTATCTCACTTCTTAAAGTCATACCTACACATGGCACACAAAAAACTCAAACAGCAAAGAACTACCCCAAATGAAACGTCTCTATCCCAATAGTTATTCTATGAATTGGTAATTTAAACAAGTCTTCAGCTAGATGTTATTTTAATGAAAAACATACTTCTATCTCTAAATCACCAACCACAAGTGCTAAGTTACATGCCGTCTTGCCTTCCCATGTGTCAGGCACTTTCTGACACACTGGGGTGCATGTCAACTCATTCAATTAACCAGCCATGGGCAGCATTTGTTCATTTGCAGCTGCCAAGGGGGAGAGATTCTGTCCTAAGTTTTGTTAAACTGCATCATGGGGGTCTAGCTGCAGCAGTTTTAAGCACGGCCTTGGCCCTTCCTTCCTGCTGCCTTCTCTGGAGGCTTAATTGTGCTATCCATCCATCCAGGCTGCAGATGCAGTCACAGCAAACAAAATCCTGAGAAGTAAGGTTTTGAATGGTGGTGGCTTCATTCCTGACAGCACTAAGGGTTCGGGGGCCTCACATGGATCTCAGGAACATTCTCTCTAGGGCCTGGGAGCTTCCCAGTTGTCGAGTTGAGACCCGAGGCTTGGTCTGTTAGGTGCATCTCCCACCCTGGGGCTAGAAACACTCTGATCCACAGACAACCATAGGGATCAGTGTGACACAGCCACAGGGAACAGAATGCCGGGCCATCGCTTGGGAAGCAGAGTATGAAATAACAACACCCCGGAGATGACTCAGATCTTTGCCAGAGTGCGGTCAAAGCCAGCTTTTGAGAACTCTGTTGTACTTACATTTCGGAGGTGATGATGGATAGTCATCTTTGAAGAGCATCCGTAGTTTAAACAAGCCTCCTTCCCAAGGGGTCTGTTGGGAAATGAAGCTGTGATTAGGTGAGTGCCTCCTGTTGCTGCAAGGGCCCAGGAGGAGGAGGGGTATGCTACTGCTACACAGCCCCAAGTGTCCCCACAAGACTAGTGGGACATCCATGAGCCCAGAGGACCCGTGGGAAAGAGTCTTCCCTGGAGTTGAACAGATAGGAGGCCCATGGCGGCAGTCCCCTCCAACCCTGGGTTGGGGATTAGGGTCTGCACCTGAGCAGCTGTGGTGATGATTTAAGTGAGCTCAAGTGCTGACCCCTTCCTTCAGGTGCTTCCTGTCCTTGGGCAGCCTCCTCACTCCTGTCCAACAGTCCTTCCCAATTGGGAGGGAGATGGCTACAGCCCACCAGCTTCACCCTAATTTGAGGGGCCATGTATAGGCTCAGTGGAGGCTGGGGTACATGCTGGGCCTTCAACAGAGGCTCAGTTGAAGCAAACTCAGACCACGTTCTTGTGGACAAAGTCCTAATCCTGCCAGCTCAGTGCAGGCAAAGACTTGTCAGGAAGCACCGAGGCTGAGCACAGCAGATTCTCATGAAAGACCATGGTGGGAGGAAGTGGAGGTGATGAGGCCTCAGCACATCCCAAACACCTCAGGGGTCTCCTCCTTCCTTGGAGTCCAGTACGCGGGGTTGCTGGACACCCTCACTCTAATGCCTCAAGCGCACTGGTTCTAACGGGCCCAGGCACACTCAGGGGAGCCCAGGAGGCACCACCTTGGGAGGACTGTTGGCTGTGTGAAGGACACATGGGGCCCCCCGCAGCCATTACAGGTGGACAATGCCTGCCCCCCGCACCAGGGATTTGCAACCAACCCAGGAGGAGCACTGCTGTGTCTGGGCTGCTCTAGCCTCAGCACATCCAGAAGGACAAACCCGAAGGCTCTTATGGCACCTCCGAACCCTTCTCCATTCTGTCTCCAAGACTCCTTTTGCTCCCCAAGATGCAACAGGGACTGGAACCACTACCCCTGCCACAGCTCAGCTCCTTCTTTCAGAATTAAAACTACTCTGGGTGGGGTGGTGTCACATGTCACCCTAACCCCGCCCCACCATTTCATGTCCCCTGGGCCTGTGTGATCGTCACACGTTATGCACACTTGAACCCAAGTCCTTCTGAAGGGTCGAAGCGTTTCCAACAGTCCGCCCCACACAAACATGGGCGCTTCTTACCCCTTTCTTCCCTGGAATGGCGCACTCCCAGTTCATGAGGTTCATCGTGCCGTCGGGGTTTTTTGTTGGGACAGCCACAAAACCCTGAGAGAAAACCACACACAAGCACGTAAGTGCTGTGGCAGCCGGTGTTAGCCGCTCACAGGAACCCTGTTCCACCCCCGGCCCGGCAGCGCAGGGCTCACAATTGGGCCTCATCTGTAGGGACTGGGCGGTGTCATCAGGGGGAGATGATCCACTGTGCTACATGAAGAAATAAAGCTTTCCTTACAAATGGGTGGTCTTTTCTCCAAGCTTTCCTCTCCTGGGCAAGTCTGCTGAGGGCGATCCCCGACATATTCAAAGTCCTGAAAGAGACAGCAGAGATGCAATCAGGAGGAAAACCCGGTTCCTTCCGCCTGTTCCCTCTCACACCTGCCCAGTAAGCACACTGGTTTCCAAGAAGTGGGTAAGTGAAGGCTCTCACGTGGCCCGCAGCGACCATTCTTGCTCTTAGAAAGCTGCCCTAGCCAGAGTTTGGACTGGCATCAGGCCCTCATGGGTGACCCCAGCCAGTTGCCTAGGCTCAACAGCACACTCCCTCAGCCTCCATTTCATGGTGACACAGGGGCTCAGAGAGGTGAAGCCAGGCCTGGGTCATAGCAGTACCAGGTGCTGCGCAGGGAGGGATGCTGTGCACACCCAGCAGACATCTGGCAACCCCTGCACCCCCCACATCAGTCACAGGGATCCAGTTCTACCATCGAACTACACAGGAAAGACAGGACCAGGTGGGGATACCCAGAGCGCTAGCCTGAGAGCTGAGAAGGGCAGGGATGAATCACTTCCCTCTGCAGGTGCAGGGATGTGGGGCAATGTGAGGCCCCCAGCTTGGAACCAGGGCTCGGAATTCAGATTCAGGTCTAGCCAGGATGACCCTTATTCTTGAAGGCCAGGGTGGATGGCAGCTCAGCTGCATTGTGGACAAGCCCAGAGACAGCTTACCTGGACCTAGCATCCAACAGACCCACATGTCACCAGAGTTCTGGGCTCCTTCCTCTACCCCTTCCACTTTTTCATCTTATAGCCCCACCCTGGCACTTCACAAACAACTAATGGATCAGGGCCTGTCTCCCATTTACTTTGGGAAAGTCAACAAAAGAGAAACAGGCTAGCAGAGCCCAAGAACAACTCGGGAGCATCAGGCAAGAGCGGGAAGACCTCAGCAGGCCTGGACCACAGACCCTCAAGGCTTAGCGCCTTTCATGGGTGGGGAACGTCTGGCCCACAGGCCTTATGAAATCAATGCCAACTATCACACGCACCACCAAATTAGCCTGACCAAATATGGCAGGCTAACTTTTAGGCTGATAATTCTGTATGGCCCATGAATGATGTTATAAATGTCCAAATGACGCTTAGCAGAAAAAAGGTTCCCCACCCCTGCTATCTGTTCAAACTAGCACCTGAAGCCCTCAGATAAAGCAGCATCTCTAGAAGGTGCCTGACACACCAGAACAGACCGCAGGGCATTGAATTGTAAGCCCACCTTCAGCTTCCCATGAGAAGGCAGATGCAGAGATGACATGGTCACAAAACCTGCTGGAGAACTTGAACCTAAATATGCTTATCAGTCTTCAAAATCCATGGAAATACTGAAGATACCCTGAATTAAGTACACGTATTTATCACAAACAAGGCTTTAAAACAAGACAAATGATGATCGGCAGCTTCCCCAAGTCTTCACGTTTATACTGAAGCCAGGGGACAAATATCCAAAGGTTCAGCATTTCAAGTTCCTGAGTACAATGTGGAGTGCCCTCCCCAACTCCAACAGGGTTCTTAACCCTGTATGGAAAAACACATTTCCAGCAAGGACAACACTTGACAGCAGCCATGCTTTCCAGCCCAGCCTCCACACGAGCCTGTTCTGGAGACAGGAAGGGAGATGGAGAGTAACCTGCCCATTGAAGCCAGAGCCTCAACACAAACCCACGTGGTCTTCTGACTCTGGTGGGTGGGTGGCAGGGCTATTTTCCCTCTTGCTGCAGCCCCCTTTAGCCCTGTAACTACTACTACCTCAACCTCCTCACCCCACCAATCCAAATCGCACTCTTCACCCTAACATCCACACCACCTGGCTGCCCTGCTCTGTCCCTTCGGGCTCACACTGTTTGTGCAAAGGTGTTAAGTCAGGCCAACAGTTCAATAGCAGACACCAAATGCACATTCCCAAGCCCTGGAAGCCACCGTGGAGTCAGTAACTCTGGGCGGGTCCCAGTGCTATGGGTTTTGGGCAGCTCTTAGACAACTGTTCTTCCAAGAAGTAGGCACAGGAGGAGAAAGGGTCTGCAACTACCATTGCAGAAAAGCACCGCTGCCTCCAACGCCACCTAGGAGCCCAGGTCTCAGGACACTGGGTGAGTTACTATAAATTGCCAGACCAACTGGATGTGGTACGATTTCAAGAAACAGATATGCTTGTGTCATCATTAGAAAAGTGAGGGTAAAAAATCAAAACCCTCCAGTCAAGGGCGACAGGTGACAGATGTACCACATTGGACTGTGGTCCCTAGCTCTAGCACTCTGACCCCAGAATGCACCTTTCAACCTTACTGGACCTCAAGATCAAGTCCAAAACAGATTAACAACAGTAGAACTGCTCACTGCACCACACAATCCCAGAGCTCTGGTCTGGCCATTTCTTCTCCGGAGGGTTTGACTAAACCACTGAGGTGCTCTTAAAGAGCCTGCCAGGATGCTGCCCCAAAGCACTCACAGGTGAAGAAGTCCCGTGCTAGGAAGTGCTAGGTGCCTGGACATGGAAAGCTGGACTATGGGGATGAGAGGCACCTGCTTTTAAATAGTGGCCAGGTGACCACCGAGCACAGCCTGCAGCAATCTGGCAGGAGACTATTCCAGGCAGCACAGATCAGGAAAACAGCCTGGAGGGCCAGAGGAGAGTGGAAAGGGTGGGCTTGCACGAGGGACATAGGAGCCTGCAGGGGGGTGGGGCAGAAGAGCATACCAGCCAGCTTCTCTCAGAAGTGGGCAATGACAGTGATGACTGGTCGGGAGGCTGGAGTGGCAGCCCCGACGTCTGACAGTTCTCGATTTCTAAGTCTAAATCCTTCACTTCAACTGGTTCTTCTAAATGGCACGACCCAATGCTATCCCCAACCCAGTGGAAATGCCCTTCCCATCCCCACCTCCAGGCTTGAGGGCACAGCACATGTTAGCCTCCAAACTACTGCCCCTGACCATTGGCTTCCCCAACCAACAGGGCACCCAGAGGGCAGTTCCCTCATCCCTGGCCATGGCAAAGCAGACAGCACAGGCTGGCAGGACACTTCTGCTGAATTAACTAACACAGAAGTTCAGTGACCAAAGACAAGCTAACCAGTAGTAAGTGGTTATTTAAGTGAGGCATAAGGTCCCTAGCAAGGCATCAAAACAGGTTTCTGAAGCCCAGGCCAGCTCTGGACACCCAGGAACCAGGGACACTGGGTAGGGTCACACAATGCTCAGAGGGCTCCAGAGGGGCTGGGCTGGGGGAGAGGCCAGCAGGGTGATCCCAAGTGCAGCCTGCCTGCCTGCTGACCCTATGTCAGGACCTTGCCTCTTCTGCCCTGAAGACCGCACAAAGCTGCCCACAAAGGCCCTGTCCTACTGCTTAGCTGTTGTTCCAGGTATGAAAGGTTAATGAGGGGAGGTCCCACAGGAGCTCCTACAGCCCCCTCCTCCTGGGTGCCAATGGACCAGACCCAGCACCAATAAGATCCTTTCCACCATCAGGAAAAAGAGCTACAGGTGCTTACCTGCACTGTCCCAGGCAGACACCTGGTCTTCAAGATGGTGCTTCCACTCCTGGTGGCCTTCTGGAGTCCAGGAGAAAGCAGCCAATTTGTTACATTTTAATTACACAGGAGAAGTGCTCATTCAGAATCCCACTTAAAACTGACTTTGCCTTCCCCAACAGACAAGCACTGAAAGAGTAGCAAAGCTGTAGATACAAAGATGTATCTATGAACTACTAGAGACAGCCTGTAAGACAAAGGCTGGGTTCTCCAGGCTTATTTGGAAGGTCTGCCCTTGAACACACCCTTCTCAGATCAGTTTTGCTGGTTGAAAGCCGAGACTTCAGAGCTACTTACAGGCTTTTGAGTGTGGCAAGCTGTTCATCTCCCTCAACCTCAACTTCCTCATCTGCAAAATGGGTGAGGGTATTTTGACCCCAAAGGTTTGCCCAGGATGAAACTGAGTGAATAAGAAGCCCTGGACAGGACTTTTCCATCCAAATGTAAACCCACTAAGGGGGAAGGCATTCACTTTGCCTGATGCAAGAACCCTGCCTCTGGACACCCTCTGCCCATGCTGCACTTCCGGTTCTTTCTGGACAAACCTCCAAGGACCCCAGGCTATTTCTGAAGCAAGGTCCCAAACCCGGAGACTCACCAAAGATACAACAGTACACACAATTCACCCCTAAACAACCCAACAAGTCACAAGCAAATCAGCATAAGCTAGCATCCATCTCCCTTGTCTATTGGATAAGTTCTCTACCTAAAGGCAACACGATTCCTTAATAGCAAGGAACATTTACAGCTATATTATTTAAAAGGAAATAAAAACCCAACTAAGCAAACAGAGTACAGTAACTTTGCAAGCCGAGGAACTAAGCATGCTTTCAGATTATACAAACCAAACCAATTAAAACTGATTTAGGAACGATTACAGGCCGTGATCCCTATTCCCTTCCTTTCCTCCTACTCACGAAAATATCGGTTTTAACCAACCTCCCTTCAACTGATACAAAGCAATCTTAAAAACAAAAGAAAACTCTCCCTCTGGCGAAGCGCTGTTGTGCAGGGTCCTACCAACGGCAAGCGGAGCTCTCTAGAGGCGCAGAAAACTCAGACTTGTTTTGAATTTTAGACATCAACCCCCGCCCCCCCCAAATCAAGCCAGTAATTTTGCAATCCAAGACTTTCAACTCTCTGCTGGGCCTCTCGGCCCGGCTGGAGAGCGCCACAGGTTTGTGTGCGGACCCGTGACCCCGGAAACGCACGTCCCTCGATGGAGGGAAAGCTCCTGTCAATCCCGCCTTGGCTCCTCGGCCGCACCGCGAGCCCACGCCGTAGGGGACGCCAACACTTTCATAAGGGAAAGCGACGAGAGCCCCAGGTGCAAGGCCGGGACGACGCCGAGGCCGGGCCGGCGGGGACTGGCCGCAGCCCGCGGCTCCAACAGCTCCGAGACAGACGGTTCCCGGGCGCGGGGTCGGGGTCAGGTCTGGGGGCACGCAGGGGGCGGGGGTCGGGGCCCAGGGGGTCGCGGGTGGAAGAGTGCCCACCCAGCCCGGCCCGACGGCGGCGGAGGCCCTGCGCCGCCGAGACCCGACTCCTGCCCTGCCGCCGCGCCCTGCACGCCCCCGACCTGCGCTCACCTAGGGTGGCCGCGGCCCGGCAGGCGAGGCGGACGGAGCGGCGGCGACGGAGGCGGCGCAGCGCTTCCTTTGTCTCGGGACTTCCCTCCCGAGCCCGCTCCGCGCGCAGCCCGAGAGCTCCGAGGACCCCGGTGCGGGCGGGGCGCGGGCGGGGCCTACCCGGGCTGTCCGCCGCGCGCCTGTACCGCGCGCCTTCGCCGCCGCCCCACGACCCGAGTGGCCCTCGCCGCCACCCGAAGCACGCCGCCAGCGCCCCGTTACCGCGAGCCCGCGCCCCCAGCTCGCTCCGGGAGCCCGGTCTGGGGGCGGCTTTCCAGTCAGGCCGCGCTCTGGACACCTGTGCCCTTAAAGGAGCCGCATCCCCGATGTGAGGGAGCGTCTACAAACTCCTCTTTGCGATGCGCGCGTCCACTCGAGGACACGCCGGCAAGCATCGGGGAAAGGTGGAGACCGAGATTTCCAAGGGCTCCCCGGATGCCCCGCGGGCACCTCTCCGGGCACGGGTCACATTGGTTTCCTTAGGGCTAAGGCCCAGCGTAAAGGGGCAAAGGCCACCGAGGCCTAAGGATCCCCACAAGCGTCGCAGCACGGTGGCGATCCCCCGAATACGGCACCCTGTGAAACCTTTTGCAATTGGCCAGCTCGGGGCACTGGGCGGGGTGTACATCGAATCTACCCAATGAACTGACCCGGTACAAACGGCCCCAAACCTGCCTGACCGACGGGAGGAGAAGTGCGGATGCTCCCTAACTCAGGTGTTGGCGGGGGTGGGGTGTGGGGTGGGGTTCTATAGCTACCAGCGGGCGGGGCGGGGCGGGGGGGGGCACCCGGGACCCCCAGCCCCCCCCCCCCCCACGTTGCTGTCAGGGTCTGGGGCCCACCCCTAGCCCGTGGGGCTGCCCCTTCCCTAGCCCCAGTCTCAGCCCCGTGGGCCAGCTTCGTTAGCAAAACCCCAGGTCTGGGTGGGGAGAGGGCTCTTTACAAGGTCAGCCCGCTCCGCCCGCCCGTGGGCATTTTGGGATCCGGCAGTGGTGGGTGTGGAGGGCTTCTGGGCCAGGTCGCACGGCGAGGGACGCTGGACAGCAGAGGCTACTTGCATTCACTCACTGCTTTCCTCCCTTTTTACTTCCTTCCCTCCCTCCATCTCCTTTCTCTCTCCCTCCCTACTTCCTTCCCCCAGAGTCTCCTACTTGGTCCTGTGCTGACACTGTTGGCTTCCCCAGGGGTGGTGACCACAGGTCCGGTATCCTCTGGCCCACCTCTGGCCCAGTGCTCTTAGCAAATGCCAGGTGGATGAAGTCCATGTGCTCCCAGCCATCCTGTTACTGTACTCTGGGGGACTAAAATGAGGCTGGGGGTCTTGTGGGTGTGTGGTGGCTCTTCTGGGCTGGAGAGGGGGTTTGCCTAGGGTAACTCCTGGTCAGCAGTGGCCCAGAGAGAGCCTAGCTGTACTAGGGTCCCAGGTGACAAAAGCCAGAGGGCCTGGCCCCCTTGAACAAAATGTGAGCATTCTGAATCCCTGTCATACTCTGAACTCTAAAGAGGCTGCCCACTCCTGGGTCCCCACAGTGACCCAAGGTGGGCCTGGGCTGGGAATGAGGCTTCCCTCCTCCCTTGCACCCAGGTAGCTCAGGGTGCCAGGGTCATCAGGAACACCTCTTCTCTGGGCTCCCAGCTTTGTTTCACCAGCAATGAACTGTGCGTTGTATAAAGTGCCCCAAAGTGGGCCTGCCGCACAGCACTTGGCTGCTGAGCTACACTGGAAGAAAACAGCTTCCTGCTGAGGCATTAGGGTCTCAGGTTCCAACCCCGTCGTTACCATTCAGATTCCAGGAGGTTTGCACAGGGCTGCATGGGAACCGCACCCAGCGAATAGCAGCAGCCAGTAAAAGGTGGGGGCCCATGTGAGCTTAGTTCAGTTCAGTCAGGGGGCAGAGAGAGGGTAGGGCTGGCCAGGTGGGGTGGGCTGGAGGGGTTATGAGGGGTGTAGTTTGTAGACATGGCATGTGGTTGTGGGGGGCCTATGCCAGATCCTGTGGGCCAAGGGGAGTCATGGAAGGATGGAGTAGGAGATACAAGACAATGTCCTGGTTCCATGTTTGTGTGGTGAGGGGATATCTGGAGATGGAGGAGATGTGGCCCCGCAGCCCTGGTTGCTGAGTTCCAACCGGTAGATAGAAATTCTATCCTGGTGGAAAGTGGTGTGAGGCCCAAAAGCCCTCATGCTGGAAGGAGAGTGTTGAGACAGACGGAGGGAGGAGGGAGCAATTTACCTGGAGGGTGGGTTGGAGGAGGGCAGGGGATGGGCAGAAGGCTACCTCAGATCTGGTATTCTCAGCCCAGGAGCCTATTTTGAACAGCCTGCACTCTGGCACACGTGTTCTTTGAAAAAATAGGATAAAATAAAATAAACACGTTTTTATTGCTTTTTTTAGAGAGATAGAAACATCGATCTAAGTGAGAAACATCCATCAGCTGCCTCCTGCACGCCACCCAATGGGGATCAAACCCACAACCCAGGCATGTGCCCTGACCAAGAATCGAACCAGTACCTCTCAGTCCATGGGACGGCACTCAATCCACTGAGCCACACCAGCTGGGCCGCACACATGTTCTTGGCGATGGCCTCTTGGTCATCCATTTATCAGTCAGTTCACAACATTTATCCAGCACTGACTTTGGCCTTGAAGAAGCACACTGCTTTGTTGCAGATGGGGCCACATGACAGTGAACAGGGCGTAGCGTCCGGGAGCTGAGAATGGCACCCTGCTGACAGCCAGCAAGAAAGCTGGGACCTTGGACCTTCAATAGCAAGGAGCTGAATGCTGCCAGGACCAGTGAGTTTGCAGGAGGTCTCTGAGCCTCAGTTGAGGACTGGAGAATGCAACCCCAGACTTTCAAGACTCTGAGCAGAGGACCCTACTAAGCCTGGGCTCCTGATGGACAGAACCTATGATAATAAATGTGCCTTGTTTAAAGCTGCTAAGTTTGGCCCTGGCCGGTTTGGTTCAGTGGTTAGAGCGTCAGCCCACGGACCATTGAGACCCGGGTTTGATTCCAGCCAACAGCACGTACCTCGGTTGTGGTTTGTCCCAGGCCCTGGTCGGGGTCACATGGCGGGGTCACATGGAAGGCAACCAGTCAATCTCCCCCCCCCCCCCCAATCTGTCTAAAGATAAATGGAAAAATGTCCTTGGGTAAGGATAGAATAAATAAATAAATAAATAAATAAATAAATAAATAAATACATAAAGCTGCCAAGTTTGTGATTTGTTCTATGGTAATAGCTAACTAAAACACCTGGTTTAGACAGGGTGGTCAGGGAGGTCTCTGAGGGGGTGACCTCCAAAGAGACCTGAAGGGGGAGCAGCACCCAGCAGTGGGGAGAGCTGGGGGAAGAGACTTGGGTAAAAGGAGTGGGAGGTGGGGGGAGGCTGTGTGGCTGGGGCAGAATGAGCAGGGGGAAGGGTGGTATGGGGTGGGGTTGGAACAGGCAGGTGGGATCAAACCTTACATGACATTTCCAGTCTGCTAGGGAGCTCGCTGTGTGTCCCAAAGTGCATCAGGGAGAGATTTCATTGGGTTCATCCCCTGGGTACAAAGGAAAAAAAGACGGGGTGAGGGCTTTGTGCATATTGGTGAATATAAAAGTTGGGAGAAAGGGTCTGGTTGGTTGTGCCAGGTTAAATGCCCACCACAGGGAGGGGGCAGTTTGATTGGAAGCTGTCTGGAGTAGGAGGAGTCCTGGGGGTCGGCTAGGGGCCAAGCTGTGACCACTAGGTTTGTGTGCAGGGGCCAGAGGCTGGGTCAAAAAGGAAGTAAATCCATATGCGAAAGAATGAAGTTGGATCCCTACCCCACACCCCATACAAAAGTAACTCAACAACCTAATCATGAGAGCCAAAACTATAAAACTCAGATGAAAACACAGGGAAAAATCTTCATGGCCCTGGATTTGGCAATATTTTCTCAGCTATCACGCCAAAAGTACAAGCAGCCAAAGAAAAAACAGATAAATTGGACTTCATTGAAATTAAAAACTTGTGCATTGAAGGACACTATTAACATTAGTAAAAAGGCATGCCACAGCTCAGCGGTTAGAGCATCGGCCTGTGGACCAGAGAGACCGGGGTTCGGTTCCCGCTAAGGGCACGTACCTCAGTTGTAGTTTGTCCCTAGTCCTGGTTGGGTTGTGTGGGTGGCGGCCACTCGATGTGTCCCTTTCACATTGATGTTCCTCTCTCTTCCTCTCTCTCTCCCTCCTACTCTATCTGAACAAAAAGTGGAAAAATGTCCTTGGGCGAGGATAAAAAAAAAAGCATGCCACAGAATGAGAGAAAATATTTGCAAGTCACATATCTGATAAGGGGTTAATATCTAATAATATATTAAGAATCCCTTTAAGTCAACAACTAAAAATACAAACAACCCAGTTCAAAAACGGGCAAAGAGCCAGCCAGCATAGCCCAGTGAATTGAGCATCAGCCCATGGACTGAGAGGTCCTGGTTCAATTCCTGGTCAGAGCATATTCCCAGGTTGCATGTTTAATCCCCAGTAGGAGGTGTGCAGGAGGCAGCTGATAGATGTTCCTTACTCACATCGATGTTTCTATCTCTCTGCAGAAATAAAAAAAACAACATATTTTTAAAAAATGGGCAAAGAGTCTGAATAAACATTTCTCCAGAGAAGATATATAATTGGCCAACAAGCACATAAAAAGATGCTCAATATCCCGGCCAGTTTGGCTCAGCAGTTAGAGCATTGGCCGGTGGACCAGAGAGGCCTGGGTTTGGTTCCCGCTAAGGGCATGTACTTAGGTTGCAGTTTGTCCCCGGCCCTGGCTGGGGTCATGTGGGTGGCAACCACTTGGTGTGCCTCTCTCACACCAATGTTTCTCTCTCTTCCTCCTACTCTATCTGAAGATAAATGCAAAAATGTCCTTGCGTGAGGATAAAAAAATAAAAAAAAAAAAGATGCTCAATGCCACTGGTCATTATGGAAATACAAATCATAGGCACCATGAGATACTACCTCACACTCATTAGATGGTTATTTTTTTTTTTTTAATGGAGAATAATGAGTGTTGGCGAAGATGTGGAGAAATTGGAAGCCTTGTGCATTGCTGGTGGTTATGTAAAATGGTGCAGCTGCTGTAGAAAAGTCTAGAGGAAGAAAGGCTGGGGACCTGGGAGGGGCTGGACCCATTTCCTGAGCTTGGGAACCATCCTTGGAGGATGAGGAGTCTCATCCTCCTGCTCTGGGGGTGAAGGTGCATGTAGATTGCAAGGGGGCACTGGGGAGGCACTGAACTGGTGCCCTCTGTCCCCTCCCCACAGCCTTTCTCTCCTCCATTCTAGCATGGTGCCTTTGCTTTCTCTCCAAGCTCCAGCTGTATTTAGGACACATCGTGGGTCTCTGAAGGTCTTCCTGCCCAGCAGCCCAGCCTGGCCAGGCTGAACCTTTCACAAAATGTTCCCATGTAGCAGTGACTTGGCTGTGACTCTGGTCTCACTGCCTCTCTTCCATGGAGCTCCTTTTGCAAGCTCCCCAAGAGAACTCTCTGTACCCAAAGGATTGGGGCACTCCTCAGGTCCCTGCTTGGCTCCTCAGCCCCTGTCCTGACCCCGCAGGGCACAGGAGCACCTTCTAGTGGTCCCAAACTGGGATGCTGGGGTTGAATAAAGGTATCGTGCACCTCCCATTCTGTGCATGTGTGAAGCTGGTCAGTGGTCATGACCTTGCTCAATCCCATTCACTGGGTGGTTCCTACATTAGAAGAAAGGAAGGTGCAAAGTCTGGGACTGGCTTTGTCTGCTTGTGCCATGACTCATGGGTTTGCTTCTCCATGCCCCCAAACAAAAAGGAAGATGGTCATTGGGTGCCATCACTGCCAACTGCCAGATCTCCACTGTCACCAAAGAGAGTCTGTGACCAGGCTGAGCACTCAGAACCTGGGAGCAGCTCACCTCCTGCTGTGTGTCCCTCCCAGGGGCAGGTGGTTGGGACCATGATGGGGGTGGGGGGTGGAGGTGTCTCCATTTTTGCTCCTACCTGGCCAGCAGATAGCTGAGCCCCCAGGACTAGACACACCTGAGTATTTCCACTGAAAGTAGAGAATAAAGGGACATCCCCCTCATTACTGTGCAGAAAGAACCTGGTACTAACAGTTTGGCCCACAAAACCCCTGGAACAGAGGGAAAAGGCTTGGAGCAGAATGCATGGCGTGGTGGCCTGCCTTTCTCTCCGGACTCCTTCCCACCTAGTCATACATGTATGCATGCATTCGTCCATTCATTCATTATTCCCTCCGTGTTTATTGAACATGGAGCCAAGGAAGGGTTTGTTTGTTTTTATTTCATTTGAGAGAGAGAGCCCACTGGAGTGAGAGAAAGCACTGGGCACACCAGGAGGTACCTGTCCTCCTGCCCCAAAGCTGCACATGCCCATGGCGGCATTTCCAGAGTCCTCAGCTCAGCCCTGGTCCAGCATCTCCCCCGAATGCCCCCTCAGACTCAGCTCCCCTTGTCTAAACGAGGTGTTTTGAGGACCTCAGAGCTGCCGCCAGCACCCATCCGTGCCCATCTGGGCGAGTCAAGTCTCCTCTTCTCTGTCCCCCACTGCAGCCATCTCAGCCTCAAAGGAAGAGGCTAAGATCCAGAGACCTCTGACTCAGCCGCCCAAATCTTTCCTCCTTCCGCCTGCTGTTCCCGCACAGGCGACCTTGCTGCCTCCAGGCCTTTGCCCACCATCCCCTCTCCCCCCAACACTGCAGCCAGGCGGCTCCCTCCCACTAGGTCTACATCCCAGGCCCCTCCCCCGGCCCCTGGTAGCCCTCCCAGCTAACAATCTGTTTTTAATTTTGTTTGTCGGTTTGTTTTGGGGAGGAGTCTGCCTCCCAATCTGCCCCTAGGTGGAGAAGGAGTCCAAAATATGCCCGGCGGAAGAAGGCAAGAAAACGGAGCCTACCTGGCTCGGGTTATTCCAACGTGGCATCAACGTTTCTCGGCCTAGGCGCCTTCCGCTGTCAGGTGGCAGCGGCAATCAAGGTAGGTTCGACCCCGCGCCCACGCGGCCACATTGCGCACATTGCGGGCAGCGCGCAGCCCCGAACCCGTGACCTAGCGTTTGCTTGCTTACTCACCTAGGTAAACAAGCGTGTGTTGCAAGGAGACTTTCCTTCACAGCTGGATAGGGACAGCCTTCCTATGCCTTTCTTGCACCCGTAGAAACACAGTGCAAACCAGAACAGGCTCATTTGTAGCACGATAGTGTTACCTGCCAAGATTGGGCCTCTCTAATTCTTTCTTGTTAAAGGTGGGAGAGAGAGAGGGAGGGGGAGAGACAAGGGGAGAGGGAGAGGGAGGGGGACAGACAGGGGAGAGGGAGAGGGAGGGGGAGACAAGGGGAGAGGGAGAGTGAGAGGGAGAGGGAGAGGGAGGGGCAGAGGGAGGGGGAGGGGGAGAGACAAGGGGAGAGGGAGGGGGACAGACAGGGGAGAGGGAGAGGGAGGGGGACAGACAGGGGAGAGGGAGGGGGAGGGGGAGAGACAAGGGGAGAGGGAGAGGGAGAGGAGGGGGAGGGGGAGAGACAAGGGGAGAGGGAGAGGGAGGGGGAGGGGGAGAGGGAGGGGGAGAGACAAGGGGAGAGGGAGAGGGAGGGGAGAGGGAGGGGGACAGACAGGGGAGGGGGAGAGGGAGGGGGAGAGACAAGGGGAGAGGGAGGGGGAGAGGGAGGGAAGGGGGAGAGGGAGGGGGAGGGGGAGAGACAAGGGGAGAGGGAGAGGGAGAGGGCACCAAGACTTGGTGAGGTGTTAAAGTGACCACCTGGGCCCAACAAAGTGGAGCCTTTCCCTTTGTTTTAAGCAGAAGGATTTTATAAGAAATGAGAATGCCTTCTTCAGTCTTTAATTCAAAGTTATTTAATGCAGGCTGCTTGAGCCCTGGAGAAACGTCTGTGGACTCTGTTTTCCATGGTCCTACTCTGAGTGATGTGCTTAGAGTGAACACCGACACGCAAGGCCACTGTGACTTGTCCCCTCCTGGCTTCTTGGTGCTCTGTTTCTCCATCCTGGACTCCAGGTCCCAGTGATGCTCAGGACCTTGGGTGTCTGTCCCTGCAGCCAAGCTGGATCTTTGTCCCTGGCTGTCTGTCCTCGAGGAGTGGGACACCTTGGAGGGGCAGGACACCCTGCCAGAGCCCTGAGGCAGGAAGGTCAGCGTAGCCACATCAGGGGTTCCCCTGACGGAGGGCCAGCCCCACCATTTTCCCTATCCACCAGGGCCCCGCCCAGGGATGCCAGCCATGTATGCCATTTCCCTGGCCTTGCCCACTGGCAAGTTTTGCTGCTGACTCACCTCCCATGTGCCTTCTCCAGGTAATGAGCCCTGAAGGGCCTCCGACTTCATATTTATTCTCTGTTCCCTTTGAGACAACAGATTATCACTCAGTGTGTGTTCATGCTGTGTGCCTAGCCTGGAACTGGGGTACAAGGGGTCAAGAGTGAGAAGCCATCCCTGCCACCCCCAGAGCTAACAGTCCAGTGGAGGGACAGCTGAGCAAAGGCAGGGCGTGCCCTAGGTGAGATTCACATGACGGGTGGGGGTGGGGGTGGGGGTGGGGGTGGGAGGGGGGTGGGGTGGGGGTGGGGAGGAGTGGGGTGGGGTGGGGTGGGGTGGGGGTGGGGAGGGGTGGGGTGGGGTGGGGATGGGGAGGGGTGGGGTGGGGTGAGGAAAGGTCTCTCACAGGGCAGCCCTCCTGGAGGCAGGTGCTGGAGTTGCAAGCGGGAGTTTTCTAGAGGGCAGAGGCAAGGGACACACAGTCAGAGAAGGAGGAGCTGGAGAGTGACTCAGAATGGCCAGGGTCGGACAACAGGGATGAGGGTTCAGCAAAGAACTTAGATGTTATCCTGTGGGAGGCAGAGGTGGGAAGGGTTCTGGTGACACAAATGGACTTGTGTTCTAATTAGATCAGGAGTGGGCACAACTGTTTGGAGAGGTCAGGACCAATAGGGAGACCGGCTGACTCTTTTTTAAATAATTTTTTTTCTTTATTGATTTTAGAGAGAGAGGAAAGGAGAAGGCGAGAGATATAGAAACATTGATGAGAGAGAACATCGATTGGCCGCCTCCTGCATGCCCCCCACTGGGGATCGGGCCCACAACCTGGGCACGTGCCCTGACCGGGAATTGAACTGGTGACTTCTTGGTGCATGGATTGACGTTCAACCATTGAGTCACACCGGCTGGACCCAGCTGACTCTTGATAAAATCACAAGTAGGGAGATTTGGTGGCCCAGACAGGGAAGAGGAGAGGGGTGGATGGGTGGAGGGATATCTAGGACTTGGACTTGTAGGGCTGGGAGAGCAGGGGAGGTCAACGGTGACACCCGGCCTTGAGGTTGGGTGGCTGGGAGCAGGAGGTCCCACAGGGGATGCTGGGGGATGAAGGTCTGTGGAGCCTGGGGTGGGGGGAGCCCAGTGTGGAGCATGTTGGGTTCTGAGTGCCCGTCGACACCCCATGCAGGTACAGACCTGGGCATGCTTGCTGTGCAGGTGTTTCTGAAGCCCCGGGATGGAGGAGACCACCTGGGACTGAGAGACGTGGAGGGCGGCAAGGCCTGCTGTCAGGCGGACCTGAGAGCACTCGCATTCACAGGGGCTGCAAGTGGCCGCGGACGAGCCAGCGGAGGGATGCACACAGCTGCGGAGAGTGGGGCTGGCACCCGGGAGAACAGAGCAGCAGCGCAGTGGCCCCTGGGCGTGCAGGCAACACACAGAGTGGCCAACCCGTCTCAGTTTGGTTTTAATATTGAAAGTCCCCTCCCACGGGAGCCAGAGATCCACTCTTGGGTATAGACTCGGAGGAATGGAAAGCAGGAACACCCACAGGAACATGTTAGCCTCACCATTTGCAACAGCCACAAGTGGGGATAACCCGCAGGCCTGCCAACAGACACAGTTAACAAACTGTGGTCCATCCACACAAGTGACTATTAGGAGGCCAAGAGAGGAAGGGAGAGAGAGAGAGAAACATTGATGTGAGAGAGACACACCGATTGGCTGCCTCCTTCATGACCTTGACTGGGGCCGGGATCAAACCCATAACCCAGGTATGTGCCCTTGACTGGGAATTGAAGCCGAGACCCTTTGGTGTGCAGGCCAGCGCTCTAACTGCTGAACCAAACAAGGACAAACTGCAACTGAGTTTGTTGTTTTTAAACCCCAGCTATGTGTTGTGTATTTAAATGCTGATGAGGTCAGTAAGTGCACTGCATTGAAAAAAAAACACATTTTTTTTCTAAGTGGGGAGAGAAAAATATCATCAGTAAGAATGACCCAAGAGGTAAGTAACCTTAATAAATGAGCCCTGGCCAGTTTGGCTCAGCTGTTGGAGCATTGGCCTGTGGACCAGAGATCCCAGGTTCGGTTCCTGCTAAGGGCATGTGCCTCAGTTGCAGTTTGTCCTCGGCCCTGGTTGGGGTTGTGTGGGTGGCAATCACTCGGTGTGTCTCTCTCATATCGATGCCCCCCCACCCCCCGTCTGAAGATAAATGCAGAAAAGTCCTCGGGTGAGGATAAAAAAATAAAAATAAAAAAATAAATGAAACACTCACCAAAACCAATTAGAAAAATATCCAAACCTGAAAAGCTGGTTGTCTAAAGTAGACCAGAGATCAGTGATTCACAGAAGAGGAACTGAGATCAGGCGTGAGGCTGACACTGTAGACATGGGGAGACTGGGCAGGGCTTGGTGGGGGGTGTGCAGCATTGGGTGCCCATCCCTGTGTATTTCTGGGTCTGAATGGGTCTGGGTGAGTCTTTCTGTACTGGTCTTGTGGGGCAGGTGTGTGAGCAGGAGAGTTTGGGGAGCAAAGTGGGGCAAATGGCCTTAGGGATGGCCCCTCCCACCCAGGTTCAGGGGTAGCCTCAGATCCTAACCCTGCTGCCCCTTGAGGCATCAACCTGCCCAGGGAGAGGGGCAGTGCCTAGATTCCAAAATCAATCAGGGTGCATGGTCAGGGGCCTGGGTTCTCACAGCATTTGCTCTGGACTGAATTGTGTCTCCCAAGCCCATAATGTGGAAGCCCTCACAGTGTGACTGTGTTTGGAGATGGAGCTTTTAGGGTGGGGCCCTAATCCACTAGGATTGGTGGCCTTATAAGAAAAGGAAGAGTGCACTGGCTGGTTTGGCTCTGTGGTTAGGGCATCAGCCATCAGCCCAAAGAGTCGTGGGTTCAATTCCAGTCAAAGGCATGTACCTCATTTTGGTCCCTGGCCCTAGTTGGGGTCCTGCGGGAGGCCCAATTGATGTGTCCCTCTCACATCGATGTTTCTCTCTCTCCCTCTCACTCTCTCTCCCTCCCACTCTATCGGAAGATATATGAAAAAATATCCTTGGGTAAGGATTAAAAAAAAAGGAAAAGGAAAGGAAGAGAGAGAAAAATCTCTCTCTCTCTCTGCCATGTGAATACACAGCAAGAAGGTGGCTGTCTGCCAGTCGGGAGAGACCTTTGCTAGAACAGGCACCCTGGCCTCGGGTTAGCATGAGCAAGACTATGGGTGCCTATTGGTGTCATTTCCAGGTGACCACAAATTGCTTTGATCCTACTTTTTGATGGGCATTGGAAGAAACTCAGTCAGCAGATCAAAAGTTGCCTTTCAAGAGCCTGAGGCTGTGTCAATTTGTCCTGATAAAGATGCCAGCACAGCCCTGGCCAGTTTGGCTCAGCGGTTAGAGCATTAGCCTGCGGTCCAGAAAGACCCGGGTTTGGTTCCTGCTAAGGGCATGTACCTCGGTTGCAGTTTGTCCCTGGCCCTGGTTAGGTTGTGTGGGTGGCAACCACCCGATGTGTCCCTTTCACGTCGATGTTTCTCTCTCTCTCTCTCCCTCCCGCTCTATCTGAACAAAAAATGGAAAAATGTACTCGGGTGAGGATTAAAAAAAAAGATGCCAGCACAGCACTGAGGTCGATGTTAACAACATGCACAAGGATTCACGTGGTGTTTGCAGGGACCTACTGCTGAATTCACTGGGCTATGACGAGGTCCACCACCCCCTGACTCTGAGGGTGACACTGTCTTTGCCATTCCACCATGGATGTCACGTTGCCACTTACACACAGACTTAGCCTGGTGGGGGGAGGGGCATTTTTAGGGGCTTTTACTGGGCTTTTCCCATCATAACGGCTCCAGAGTGGATGGAGAGTCCCCTCTGGGAAAATCCGAGGCTCACTGCACTTTCTTCTCTCCCCGAGGGGAAGGGGTCTCTAACCCTCAGCCACCCCTTGACCAACAGCAGTGTACAGACACTGGCAGCATACTTTGCTTCCACTGTTGTAACGTTTGTGCTATATCTCTATTTATGATGAGACACTGGTCTTCCATTTCTGGTAGTGCTTTACAGTTTTTGTTTTTATTCCAGGACTTAAACATTTTAACAAATTTAAAGAAAAACCGTGGAGCCTGACTGAGGGAGGGTCCTGGTGTTCTGGGTCAGGACCCTGAGGGAGCCCCAGCCTCTGCTCTCTGCCGCCCCCTGGTGGCAGTGTCCTGTGGTCCTGATGCCCTCACTTAGGCAGTTTTCTATTCACTTTTGGGGGCGCAAACTGACTGCCCACTACGTGCCAGATCCCTTATTCCCATGCCGCCAGGCCCAGGGACAAACAAGAGAAACAGCATTACCTTTGAAGGGCTCTCAGGACGGCTGGTGCTTTGGGGGAAATGGCGGGCGAGAGGTTGGGGGTAAGAAATTTGCAGCTGCTCCTGGGCTGGGCTCAGTGCTGAGCCAGTGGGGACCCCTCAGAGGGCACGGGGCCTGAGCCACGAGCCACGCGGGCAGATAGGCTGGGTGTGTCGGGCACTGGGGACAGGCTTTTGGTCAAGACGATGGGCTACTGACCTCCGCGCCCTGATCTGGTCTGCCCTCTGACCTCGTGCCCTGACCTCATCCGCAACAAGACCTCCACATGCTGACCTCCATCCTCTGACCTCAGCTGGTGGTCGCTGACCTTGCCTATTGAGATGCTTACCGAAGGAGCCTGTAGTTAATTCTCATGGCCACACGGGGGCGCGTCCGGGCCCACACGCTCCACAGAGGCGGGGTGTGGCCAAGGCAGGCAGCAGATGGAACAGGTGCCCGACCACCTGGCCGCTGTGCAGGAGAGGGCAGAGCTGCCGGGTCTCGTAGGGGCGCGATTGACAGGCGACTGTTAAACTCGAGCTTCTTAGATGGGCTTTAGCAACTACAGAAACTGCTTACATTTGTGTGCATGGGTGTGTGTGTGTGTGCGCGCGCGCGCGCGCGAGAGAGAGAGAGGCGCATGCTCACTTGGTATAGGTATTTTTGGAGTGTGAAATGCCCACAGTACTTTGGAGATACAGGTAACTGAAATTAAGAAACCTGTCCCCACTGTGCTCTCTTGTTAATCTTATTTAGATTTTAGCCTCCAGGAGGGCAGAGATATTTGTTTGCTCACTGCATATTCCCAGTGCCTAGAACAGTGCCTGGGTTTATGGTGGGTGCACAGTATTTATGGAATGAATGAATGGATGAGCCAACCATCACTGGTTAACAGAAAATGTCTGTACGGAGTTGGCTGACTCACACAGACTAGGGACCGGAAATCAATTATAAAGCGAAGTTTCACTTTTACTACTTACAGATGCCTGAAGTAGTAAATTATGCTGCTGGTCACATGTACACAACCCACCTCCAGCATTCCAGTGTTCCTTCCACCCTGGGGGCGAGGGACGGGGGTGTATATTAGGGCACCTGCTCCACCCTGGGGAAGGCAGTGGGAAGCTGGGGGCAACCCGCTGGGCTGTCCAGAGGAGGGCAGGGATCATTAGTCGAGAAGATGGGTCTTTTCCTATCTCAGCCCTGCCTACCTCAGAGGAGGTGAATTGAGATCCAGAGGAAGACCAAAAGTCCTCCTTGTGCTGAGTTTTAGTGGTTGGAATTTCTGTTTCCAGGTGGTGTTAAATCTTCCCAGATCTTCTCCCTTTCTTTGCTGTGCCCCCTGGTGGAACTCTGCTGCAACACTCACAGGGCAGATCTTCCCTTCCTGCCTCCCCTCTGGTCTCCCTGCTGGCACTGGCCCTGCCCAGGGGTCTGCTCTCATCCTCCTCGAGTAGGGGATTCTAGTCCAGGGGACCCCTCCTCTCAGTCAACATGCTGCCTTTGGGGTCTAGCTACTCAGCTGAGTGAACTTCTCATTTGTTGCTTCCTTTTGCTAGGATGCTCCCTTCTTTTGATGATCCGTGATCTGATCTTCGCGCCAGCATCTTCTCTGGGTTCTTTCCAGGGATGCAGATATCAGGGCCAGGTACACCCAACTTCACTAAGTATGGCTAAATGATTTCCCAGACTGGGTGTATGCGCTTGTACCCACCCTACTGTAGGGGTTGAAAGGTGGCCCCCAAAGGTCTGTCTGTGTCCTCATCTCTGGAACCAACAGGTATTACATTATATGGCACATGATGTGATTAAGAATCTTTAAAAAATATTTTTTCTTTATTGATTTTAGAGAGAGAAAGGGAGAGGGAGAGAGAGAGAGAAACATCAATGAGAGAGAACATGGATTGGCCGCCTCCTGCATGCCCCTCACTGGGGATTTGGCCCACAATCTGGGCATGTGCCCTGACCGGGAATCAAACCTGAGACCTCTTGGTGCATGGGTCGATGCTCAACCACTGAGCCACACCAGCTGGGCATAATTAAGAATCTTGAGCCCTGGTCAGTTTGGCTCAGCAGTTAGAGTGTCGGTTGCAGTTTGTCCCCACCCCAGTTGGGGTCGTGTGGGTCTCTTTCACATCGATGTTTCTCTCTCTCTCTCTCCCCGCCATCTGAAGATAAATACAAAAATGTTCTCGGATGAGGATAATAAATAAACAAACAAACAAATAAATAAATAAATAAAAAGAATCCTGAGAAAAGGAGCTTCTCCTGGATTATGGGGGTGGGGCCCTGAAAGCAACCACATGCGTCTTTATGAGAGACACACAGAGAGGACACAGAGGCCACGTGGATGCACAGGCGGAGCGTGCAGTGATGTGGCCACCGCTCCAATTTTTATTTATTTATTTATTTTTATTTTTATTTTTTATCCTCACCCGAGGATATTTTTCCATTTTTTGTACAGATAGAGAGGGAGGGAGAGAGAGTGAGAAACATCGACGTGAAGGGACACATCGAGTGGCTGCCACCCGCACGACCAACCAGGGCCGGGGAGAAACTGCAACCGAGGTACGTGCCCTTAGCGGGAACCGAACCCGGGTCTCTCCGGACCGCAGGCTGGTGTTCTAACCGCTGAGCCAAACTGGCCAGGGCAAATTTTTTAAAAAAGTTTTATCGTCCACCAACTTTGGCAGTTTGTTAGGGCTGCCCCAGGAGATGAACAAGTCCATCCACCTTCAGAACAGGAGAGTCCCGTTTCTCCCCGCCCTCCAGCCTTTGCTGTCGCCTGTGGTTTTAATTTTTCCTCTCTGACAGCTGTGATCTTTAGAATTCTGCCAACCATGTTCGCCAACATCGTACTTGCTTTATTTCAGTAACTTAAAGTTTCTCTCTCTTCTCTTTAAATAAAAAGTGTTATGAGGCGTCATTTGATAATGGTCACCGATTTTAAGGGTACAATGTGACAAGCTTTTTGACAAGTGCACACAGTCTTGCAAGACTTCATGTTCCACACGGGAGATGTGGCAGAGAAAATAGGGAGCAGCCCAGACTTCTGTCTTGGCCTCCTTAGTGCCAAGAGCCGTCTCTCCTCAACACCAGGTCTTTGCTGTCCCTTGTCTGTCACCAGGGAATCCATCTGGTCTCTACCTGACACCTGATTTCACTCCTGGGCTTTCTCCATCATTAGGCTGGTGTGTTCCCGAGCTCCCGTAACAAACTACCACAAACTTGGGGGGCTTAAAAGAACAGAAATACAATTTTTCACAGTTCTGGAGACCAGAAAGCTGAAGTCAAGGTGTCAACAGAGTAGTTCTTCCCAGAAGCTTTGAGGGAGAATCTGTTCCGTGCTTCTCCCAGCTTCAGGGGGCTTCCGGCAACGCTCGGCACCTTAGGCCTGTAGCACATCGCTCACTTTCTGCCTCTGTCTTCCCACGGCCTTCCCCTCTCGTTCTTCCCTCCCAGGGACCAGCCACTGCAGTTAGGACTCACCCTAATCCAGTATGACCTTAATTCCGTCTGCAAAGACCGTGTTTGAATAGTCACCTTCCGAGGGTCCTGGTGGACATACTTTTGAAGGGATGCCATTCCAACCCCGTGTCTGGGGAAGGGAGTCAGGTGTCTGCATGGACCTGTTTCCTGGGCAGGGGGAGCTGCACCCAACATCCTTTCCTGAAACCCCTTTCTGCTGCAGTTGGCCAGACTTGTGTCTGTGGCGGGTACCCAGGGTGTCCCTGACCCAGGAGTCAGCAGGATGTGTGGCCAGGGGCTGGACATGGGCATGATGAAGGGTCCCACACGGGCTGGGTGTGGGATGAACAAAGGTCCAGCAAGAGAGCTGGCCCCACCCTCCTCCACCCTGCAGGCATGGCCTGGCTCCCTGGGCCATGCATAACATCTGACCCATACTTTTCTGCACATCTGTGCCCACGACACGCAGTTTCCTGCAGGCTGGGACCCTGGCTTTGTGGTCAGTGGAGGTTGAGTACCCCATCATCCCCTCTCCCTTGGTCTTCCCGCACCTGCAGCAAATTGTCACAGCTTATGGATATGTCCCTGAAACTTGTAAGGTGTCCTTATGGATACCAGACCACCCTCACCTTCCTTACCCTTGTTCTGCAGACCCTGCTCACCCGGGGAGTCTCGCCATGCGGCAGAGTCCACCTGTGTCACACGGTCACCGTGGGCCAGGTGGTGAGGGCTGCTTCTTCCGCTTACTCCCTGTGACATGTCTTCCCAGTGATCAGACAAGCAGCACAGGTGTCTCCCAGGGACATCACTCATCTGCTGCCCCCTCTGATGGCGTTTGAGTTCTACCCTGTGACTGAGTTCGAGTTCTTCTCTCTTTGCCTTGAGCCTGTCTCAAACCTTTTTTTCTAATCAATGAAAGAAATTAAAATATATTTTATTTTAGGTTCATAGAAAATTGTGTACAGGCCTGGCAGATGTGCCTCTGTGGTTAGAGCATCGGCCCTTGCACCGAAGGGTCTCGGGTTCGATTCCTGGTCAAGGGCACGCACCTGGATTGCAGGTTTGATCCCTGGCCCCGGTTGGGGTCGTATGGGGGGCAGCTGATCGACATGTCTCTCCCGCATCGATGTTTCTCTCTCTCTCCCTGCTCCTTTCCACTCTAAAAATCATCAATGGAAAAATATCCTCAGACAAGGATTAACAAACAAAAATTGTGTACAAAGTCCAGTTCCCATATATACGATTTTCCTTCCAAGAACGACTTTCATTAGTGTGGTACCTTTGTCACGGTACAGTTGATGAGCCAATATGGACATACTTTTATTAGCTAAAGTCCACAGGTTACACCAGGGTCACTCCTTAGGCATTCTGTGGGCTTTGACAAATGTGTAGTGACAAGCGTCCACTGTCACCCTATACCTTCTTTCTAGTGTCCCCACCAAGCTCTCTCCCACCCAACCCTGGCAGCCCCAGGAATGCTTTTCTCATGGAATGTTCCAACCTGACAATCATGGAGGAGGATCCTGTTTACAAAGTCACACTCAGGTTTGTGCAGGTCCAGCCTCCTCTCGGAGAAGTGACCAAATGAACTGCCTGCATAGCCCTCCAGATGCACACAGCCAGCTCTTGGGACACACAGCCGGCTCTCGGGACACACAGCCGGCTCTGGGGACACACAGCCGGCTCTGGGGACACACAGCCGGCTCTCGGGACACACAGCAGGCCCTCGGGACACACAGCCGGCTCTCGGGACACACAGCAGGCCCTCGGGACACACAGCAGAGTCTCGGGACACACAGCAGGCCCTCGGGACACACAGCAGAGTCTCGGGACACACAGCAGAGTCTCGGGACACACAGCAGAGTCTCGGGACACACAGCAGAGTCTCGGGACACACAGCCGGCTCTCGGGACACACAGCAGGCCCTCGGGACACACAGCAGGCTCTGGGGACACACAGCAGGCCCTCGGGACACACAGCCGGCCCTCGGGACACACAGCAGGCCCTCGGGACACACAGCAGAGTCTCGGGACACACAGCCGGCTCTCGGGACACACAGCCGGCTCTCGGGACACACAGCCGGCTCTCGGGACACACAGCAGGCTCTCGGGACACACAGCCGGCTCTGGGGACACACAGCCGGCCCTCGGGACACACAGCCGGCCCTCGGGACACACAGCAGAGTCTCAGGACACACAGCAGAGTCTCGGGACACACAGCCGGCTCTCGGGACACACAGCCGGCTCTCGGGACACACAGCCGGCTCTCGGGACACACAGCCGGCTCTTGGGACACTCTCTCTTTCCCCCACTCTTCTAACTCACCTGCCTTTGAAGTTTCACTTTTCTCTCGAGTAAAAAAAAGCACCTGGTGAGATAAGCAAGTTACAGCCCCACTGAGATCCCATTATCTAGAGAGCACGTGGGCCAAACTGGAAAGCCCAAGCCCGCCAAGCTCAGGTGCGGACGCACACTCGCGCAGTTGGGGAGAGAAACCCAGACAGCCACCTGGGGCGTGGATCCTTACCAGGTAAACCTCCCGCAAGGTCTACAGCTGGGTGGAAAAGCTCTGGCCTGGGCCCCCCGCACACGGGCACCACTGCATCTGGGCACCGTTGGCCCTTCACAGTCATTCCTGGAGGGTCCACCGGCATCAGTGTTGGAAGATGCACAGGAATGACGACAGCAGTGTGGCTCTTACCAACATCGAACAAATCCAGGGACACAAACCAAGAAGGAGACCGCACTGCATGATTCTGAAACAAACCCACAGTTTGGGGACGTGTGCAGTGGCAGAAGTATAAAGGAAAGCAACACAATTCAGGACTGGGGGTCTCCAACCAGACATCCTGAAGGTGAGGTCTTGTTGGGTCTGTGTGCACCCTGGCTGTCCCGTGTGGTCCGGTGTCCCCAGCCACCTATCGCCTTGGGCCGTGCGAGGTTTGATCCAGGTTGTGTAGGTAGACCTGGGCCCTGGGCTTCAGACCCCAGCAGGGGTAGGAATGTCACCGGCAGGTTCCTACCTTATATTTCCAGAGCTTAGCTGAGAAGCAAACCACCCAGTGTACGCCATTATCCTGTTTTATTTCTTTAGGCGCATCCATTCCAAAAGTATTATTATCTGTTTATCCTTCTCCTAGTAGGACATCACCTCCTTGGGGACAGGGTTTCTAAAAAACAAGGCAGCTTGCCAGGCAGCTGAGACTATGATCATGGCCAGTTGATCACGGTGACCCACTCCAAGTTCAACGAGAGCCCGTCTGCAGCAGGGGACATGGACATCACCCTGTAGAATCTGGAGGCCACAGTGACAGTCTCCCATCATGTCAGCCTGGGCTTCCTCCCTCCCGCCCTGGCCAGGCTAGACCGGTGCTGCTCACTCAACCTCCCCCACCACAAGGGGCAGATACCATCCCTCCTTCTGAGACAGAAATGCCCAGGCTCAGGAAGGTCAAGAGACTTGCTCTGGGCCCCACAGCTCCCAGGCTCTGAGGCTGGGCCTGCCCTGAAGCCTCTCAGACACGGGACACCTGCGGCCAGCAGGCTGGAGCCCGAGTGGACGAGAGAGTGTGTCACTGGAGTAGAGACAGTTTCTCTTCTCTCTCCCCATCCAGACTCGGAGCCCGCGTGGGGTGGAGGAGCCGGCAGCCCAGCCTCTACTGGACCACAAAACAGCACGTTGTTCCTACTTTCCACACCTTTCTGTTTATGAGGTGTGATACCGGCTGTCCATTTCTTTTTATTTATTTATCTATTTATTTATTTTTATCCTCACCTGAAGATACTTTTCCATTGATTTCCAGGTAGAGTGGAAGGGAGGGAGGGAGGTAAGGGGAGAGAGAGAGAGAGAGAGACATCAATTCGAGAGAGACACATCGACTGGCTGCCTTTTGAAGGACCCCGAGCAGTGTCGGGGATTGAACCTGCAACCCAGGCACATGCCCTTGACTGGAATCAAACCCGTGACCCCTCCGTCCACAGGCCGACATTCTAACCACTGAGCCAAACTGCCTGGGGCTCTTTTTAATTTTTAATCCTTACCCAAGGACATATTTAGAGAGAGGAAAGGAGAGAGAGAGAAACATCGATCAGCTGCCTCTCTATGTACCCCGATCAGGGATCGAACCCGAGACCCAGGCGTGTGCCCTGACTGGGAGTTGAACCGACAACTTTTTGGTGCACAGGATGATGCTCAACCAATTGAGCCACTCCGGCCTGGCCTGGCTTTCCACTTCTGACAGTAATAGAATTTTTTCAAATTCCAGGTTTTATTAAACTTTTGATCAAATTTATTATTTATTTGAAAATTTTGCCCTGGCCCGTTTGGCTCAGTGGTTAAAGCATCAGCCCACGGATGAATGAGTTGTGGGTTCAGTTCCCATCCAGGGCATGTATCTTGGTTGCGGTTCATCTCCGGACCTGGTTGGGTCGTGCGGGAGGCAACCAGTTGATGTGGCGCTAGCACGTCAATGTTTGTCTCTGTCTTTCTCTCTCTCCCTCCCTCGCACTCTATCTGATGATAATCAGAAAAATATACTTGAGTCAGGAATAAAAATTTAAAAAAATTTTCAATAACAATTGACATGTAATATTATATTAGTTTCAGGTCTACAATATAGTGATTAGATATTTATATAACATATAACTGAAGAAGTGACCCCCCCATAAGTCTAGTACCCATCTGACAACATACATAATTATTACAATATTATTAGTTATATTTCCTATGCTATATATATATATATATATTTTTTATCCTCACCCGAGGACATTTTTCGATATTTTGTTCTGATAGAGTGGGAGGGAGAGAGAGAGAGAGAGAAACATTGACGTGAAAGTGACACATCGAGTGGTTGCCACCCACACGACCCAATCAGGGCTGGGGACAAACTGCAATCAAGGTATGTGCCCTTAGCGGGAACCGAACCAGGGTCTCTCCGGAGGGCAGGCTGACACTCTAATCGCTGAGCCAAACTGGCCAGGGCCCTATGCTATATATTAAAAAAAATTTTTTCCTTTATTGATTTTTAGAGAGAAAGGAAGGGAGAGGGAGAGCGAGATAATAACATCACTGAGAGAGAACATGGATTGGCCGCCTCCTGCATGCCCCCCCACTGGGGATTGAGCCCACAACCTGAGCATGTGCCCTGACCAGGAATTGAACTGGTGACCTCTTGGTGAATGGGTTGATGCTCAGTCACTGAGCCGCACCGGCTGGGCTCCTATGCTCCTATGCTATATTTTACATCCCCATGACTGTTTTTACAACTGGCAATTTGTACAACATTTGATCAAATTTAAGGCGAAAACGTGGAGCCAGGTCGTGGGGGAGGGTTAGGGTGCTCTGGGTCTGGACCCGCAGGAGCCACAGTCTCTGCTCTCTGCCGCCCCCTGGTGGCTGCATCCTGCAGGCTGGGCATCCTCACTTGGGCAATTTTCTGTTCACATTTGGGGGTGCAAATCGAATTCCCACTCCGCGTCCAGACCCCTCCCCCACGCTCTCGGGGTTCAGGGACGAACCTGAGACCTGGCCCTGCCGTCAAAGGGCTCCCAGGACGGCTGGTGCTTTGGGGGAAATGGCTGGCGAGCATCTGGGGAGACCAAAGTGCAGTTGCCCCTGGCTGGGCTCAGCGCTGAGGCAGTGGGGACCCCTCAGAGGGCACCGCGGTCTGAGCCCGGAGCTGCACCTGCAGGCGGGTTATGGTATGTTGGGCACCTGGACAGTGACAGGTGCTGGGAGATGCTGAGGACTCTGCAGAAGGAGAGAGTCACACTCTTTCCCCGGCTTACCTGGGTGCTCACCCTCGCCCTCTAGTGGGGGGAGGCCACAAAGGCTAGCTTTTGCTAGGTACCCCTTCCTTTCTCTCCCTTTGTCCTCCAGGGATTCCACCGGGAGTAGTGGTGAGGGGTGGTGGTGGTTCTAGTGCCCCTGTTAGGGCAGGTGGGTGCAACTGCTGAGTGCAGTGACCTGGGCATCCCGGCTGATGGGCATTCTTCTGAGTTCTCCTGAAACAACTGGCTGCATAGCCACCTCCACTGCGACCATGATCTCTCATGGGCCCCTCGCCCCTCCTTGGCGCCCCTCCTCTTAGCTCTTCCCTTGTTGCTTCCCTCATTTCTGGAACCCCACTCCTCCTTTCTTCATTGGCACATGGGAGACATGTTGCAGATCACCCCTGTATGTGCCCCTCACAATGTCCCCTCCCCCAAAGTGGGTGTACACCCGGCCCAGTGAGAACCAGGCTGCATGGCCGTCCAGACCACAGAACAGAAACTAGGCCAGCAGCTGACTCACTTTCCCTTGACCATGGATGCAAGGTGTCCTCAGCGGTGACTTCTTGAGAGAGCATCCTCGTGGATGCGGATAAGCCTCCCACACATCCCTTCAGGGACAGTTGGGGGAGCCAGCTCACCAAGGCCATGGCCCCCTCCCAGCTGTCCACACCTGAAAACGGATGACAGGAGGCTCTGCAGGCCTAGCCCCCCACTTACCAAGGCGCCTCCTGCTCCTGACCACTGATTCCTGTGTAGAGGCTGCTGAGCCTCTGACTGTGGGCTTCCCGGGAGCCTGGCCCACAGCAGCTGGAGCCAGATGTGACCTGAGGGGGTCACTCTGGAATGAGGTCCTGGAGCTGGACTCTGCTGGTGCAGGGAGGGGGGCCAGCACTGACAGTGGGTGGTGCAAGACCAGGGAATTTGGTGGTGATTGCTAAGCTCCGTGGAGGCTCTGGGAAAAGATGCCAAAAAGCAGAGAGTGATGAACTGGCAATTGAAGGCTACCCAGGAGAGCAGAAGGGCACCTGGGCAGCTCACAAGGGCAGAGAAAGTGAGCATCATCAGTGGCTGAGGGGCCAAGTGGCCGAGCTCCAGGACAGAGATACTCCCTCTGCTTGGCTAAGGCCAGGGCCTGGCTAGAACAAAGTGGGCCTGACACGTGGGAAGGTAACATCTGGGTTGCTGCCCAAGAAACCTTGGGTCCCCAGATCCCCTGAGCCTGCGGAGTACCCCCCCCCATCAAGAGCCAGCACATCCATCCTGTATTAGTTTCTTGTGGCTGCTGTCACAAGTCACCATAGTGCACACGGCTGTCACAAGTCACCACAGTGCACATGAATCATCTCAGGATTCTGTCGTCAGGAGACACGTGGATTTCATGGGCTATATTCAGGGGTCGGCTGGTTTCTCCTGTAGGTTCCAGGGAGAACGTGTTCCTGGCCTTTTCCAGCCCCTAGAGGCTGTGGCATTCCTTGGCATGTGGCCACTTACTCTATCTTCAAAGCAAGAGGGGTGGTGATCACATGTGGCCCACCTGGACAATCCAGAATGATCCCCATCTCAAGGTCACCCAGTTGGCTACTTTAATTCTATCTGCATCCTTTGTTCCTCTTTTCCAGGTAACCTGACATGTTCACGGTTTCTGGGGATCAGGACATGGATATCTTTGGGGCCATTATCCTGCCTTCCCTTTATAATGCAGAGGCCTCTCACTGCGACGACCTGCCCCTCCCCTTCTGAACGCTCGTCTGTAACCAGGGACTGATGAGAGAGGAAAGTGACTGTGTCCCAAAAAGCTACGGGATCTGGCCAAGACACTCCTGCAGGAGTCGTGAGAACAGGCCCTGGGCTGGTGGTCCAGACAATGGGAACCACGGCTGGATGTGGCAGAAAACGAGCCCCCAGGAGGTATTGCCAGAAAACCTGCTGGAGCCCATGGTCCGAAGGGTGGCTCAAGGGCCATCGTTCCCCAGAGCCCTAGGGAACACGCTGGCGAGAGGGTCCTTCATGATGAGCCATCGCGTGGGGCTTCCTTTGCTGGCGGGACCCAGTGGTGAGAGGTGCCGCCTCACTATGAGCTTGCTACTGGCTGCAGGCCCGGGGCCCACCTGGTGGTCATTTGCCCAGATTCCAAACTGGGGACAGATATGGTTGGTGGCTGCTCAAACCACATTGGTTCTTAGGCCTGTGAAGTGAGAGCTTCTACACTGGGGCCCAAGTGGAGGCTTCGAAACTACACCCTCAAGGCAGTAACTCAAACGCACAGCTAACGCTGTGAAGAAGGTTCTCTCTGAGCATGAGGCCCCACCCTCCAGGTCACAGGGCACACTCTCCACCAATGACCGTCACATGGGCCATGTCCCTGAGAGGCTGGATCTCTGAGTTCTGGAGGAGGCCAGATGTCCGAAACCAGCTGCCAGCGTCCTTCTCGGAGGCCCAGAGAGAGAATGCGTGCCAGGCCTCTCTCCCAGCTCCTGCAGGTGCTGACCACCCTTGGTGTTCCTGGGGCCTGCATTGCACACCTCCAATCTCTGCCTCCATCCTCACGTGTCTTCCCTCTGAGTCTGTCTCTGTCCTCTTCCTGTAAGGACACCAGTCATATTGGATGAGGGCCCCACCTTAACGAGTAGAAAAATATCCTCGGGTGAGGAATAAAAATTATGTTTTAATTGATTTCATAAAGAGAAAGGAAGGGAGAGAGAGAGAGAAACATCCAATTGAGAGTGAAACATCTGTTGACTGCCTCTGCATGCCCCCTACTGGGGATCGAGCCTGCAACCTGGGTATGTGCTCTGACCGGGAATCGAACCAGGACCTCTCAGTCCATGGGATGACTCTCAATCCACTGAGCCACACTTGTGGGGTCAATTTTCTAACTATTCTATTGCATATTTGATTTGTTATGTTTTTTTATTTTTTATTATTTTTAAAAAATCTTTATTGTTGAATGTAGAATGTATTACAGATATTCCTCATTTTTCCCCCATTGACCCCCTCCTCCCCACTCCTGCCCCCCTCCCGCCTTTTCCCACACTATTGTCTGTGACCATTGGTTATGCATATAAGTTCTTTGGTTTATTTCTTCCCACCCCCAACCCCTTGCCCTTTGAGGTTTGTCAGTCTAGCAATGAATTTGTACTTCTTAATCCCTTCACCTTTTTCACCCATTCCCCCAACCCCTCTCCCATCTGGCAACCAACAAAATGTTCTCTGTATCTATGAGAATGTTTCTGTTCTACCTGTTCATTTTGTTTGTAGATTCCATTGTTGATAGGTATGTATTCATTGCCATTTTGTTTGTTCATACATTTTATCTTTTTCAAAAAGACCCTTCATCATTTCATATAATAACGGTTTGGTGGTGATGAACTCCTTTAACTTTTTCTTGTCTGGGAAACTCTTTATATGGCCATGGATTCTAAATGACAGCTTTGCAGGATAGAGTAATCTTGGTTGTAGGTTCTTGCTTTTCATCACTCTGAATATTTCTTGCCACTCCCTTCTGGCCTGCAAAGCTTCTTTTGAGAAATCAGCTGACAGCCTTATGGGAACTCCCTTGTAGGTAACTAGCTGCCATTCTCTTGCTGCTTTTAAGATTCTCTCTTTGTCTTGAACCTTTTGCATTTTGATGATGATGTGTCTTGGTGTGGGCCTCTTGGGGTTCATCTTATTTGGGACTCCCTGTGCTTCCTGGACTTGTATGTCTGTTTCCTTCACCATGTTAGGAAAGTTTTCTGCCATTATTGTTTCAAACAGGTTTTCAACTTCTTGTTCTCGCTCTTCTCCTTCTGGCATCCCCAAGATGCGAATGTTGGCATGCTTGAAGTTGTCCCAGAGGCTCCTTACACTATCCTCTATTTTTTGGATTCTTTTTTCTTTTTGCTGTTCTGATTGGGCTTTTTTTGCTTTCTTATATTCCAAATCGATGGTTTGCTTCTTGAATTTACGTACTCTACTATTTGAATCTGTGTAAATTATTCTTTATTTCAGTTAATGCCTCCTTCATTTCTGGCTGTGTATCCATCGTTTCTGACTGGTCTTTTTTTATGCTCCTGCGGCCCTCACTAAGTTTGCTGAGGTTCTCACTAAGTTCACTGAGCATCCTTATAAGCAGTATTTTGAACTCAGCATCTGTTAGGTTGATTATCTCCATTTTGCTTAGTTCTTTTATTGGGGTTTTGTTCTGTTCTTTCATTTGGGACCCGTTTCTTTGTCTCCTCATTTTGGCTGCCTCCCTGTGTTTGTTTCTGTGTATTACTTAACGAGATGTATGGGGCTATCTGAGACCAGATGCTGCTTGTTTGAAAGAATTTAGGAAAACTGAAGCAGGATCCAAGACAGGCCAATCCTATGGTTAAGCAACTGGCAACAGCTTGGGTGGGCCTGAAAGTTGGGTGGGGCGGGGCCTCAAGGAGTCAGCAGGGTGGGGCTACCAGTGTGAGCCAGGTTGCTGGAGTCCCAGATATGGCGGCTGTCTGCCGCCCCAGGGAAGGGCTCACCAAAGGAACAAAGGCCTCTGACAGCATGTCTGTCCTGGAGAAAGCCCCCTCTCCAGCCCTCGCTTCAGTGCCAAACAGTTCAGTTCTTCCCTGTATGTCTCTGGTGCCCCTTGAGCTGCCTCCCCTCCGAGCTTAGAGGGAGTGAGTCCGATAAGTCCGTGCGCGGGCCCTTTAAGGAGCTGCCTGGGGCTCCAGCCGCCTCAGCCTCCCTGAGCCTCAGTTCCCGCTGGTTTTCCAGGCAGAAGTTATGGAGATTCTCTTCCTGGCACTGGGACCCTGAGCGGGGCACCTGGTGTGGGACGGGGACCCCTCAGTCCTCAGGGAGGACTTTCCCAGCCGAGGTGTCCTCCTGATTTTTATCCGCCACACGTGGGTGTGGGACCAGCCCGTCCGCCTCCGCCCCTCCTACCAGTCTCCATGTGGCTGCTGCTTTAATTCCGTAGTTGTAGGACTTCCATTCAGCTCGATTTCAGGCGGTTTTGAATGATGGTTGTTCTGTAGTTTAGTTGTAACTTTGATGTGGTTGTGGGAGGACGCGATTCCGCCTTTACCTACCCGCCATCCTGACCGAAGTCTCGATTTGTTATGTTTTTAATGTCCAAGGTCACTTAGTTATTATTTGTTTGACATGAGAAGAAAACAGCATGTAACCCTTGCTTCATAAATGCAGTATCTTCTGAAAATTTACTCAAACTTCTGTTTCTCTTCATTGTTAGTTGAATAGGTTTGCATAACTGTTTTTCATTTGTTATTACTTTGGTTTCTAACTTTCCAGTTCAATGTGTCCCTGGTCAGCCCCAACTGTTTTCTTAATATTTAAGAATAAATCACTAGATTTTGGGGTGGTTTATGTCAGAAATTACCACCATAATCAAGTATAACAAACAAGAACAACTGTGTTTATTGACAGTTGAAGGCTGACTTGAATCTGTCAGCCTGGTTAGCCGGTGGACTATTCGGTTTTATTCTAAGGTGACTGGGTGAGAAACTGGCCTTCCTAGATGCCATTCCTGCATTTTCTTGGGACCAGATGTTCTCAGGGATGGGTCTTCAGCCTCCTCCCGGGTGTGACCCTGCCTGCAGGTAGGAGAGGTGGGCCCAGCTCCTGACCACGGGCAGCTTTTCTCTCAATCCGTTTCCAGCCTCGTGCCTCTCCCAACCCTTCTTCTGTGCTGGGTGATCCTAAGCCATGAGCCTCTGGTTCACTCTCTTCAGAGAGTAAATCTAGGCCTGTTTCCTGGGGCACGTGGGTGGGGGGTCAGCTGATCACCCACCCTGCGAAGGCTCTGAAGCTGTGTGTCCAGACTTTCAACAACCTTCCTGTTCGCACACCGTGTGTGAACACTGCCTCTTCAGTCCCTGCCAAGATCTGAGGTGCCTAAGTCTCTCAGGGACAAAGTGGCCCCATCTCCATGTGTACCCTTAGCACAGTGAGGTGGCTTCAAACCAAGCACCAGATAAGTGGCCTGCACTTGTCCCCATCCCCCACTTCGTCACCCCCCTTCCCCATCTGGTTCCCAGTGGTCCATCACTCTCTTTGCTCTGAGTTGATACCACTCATTTGCCCCTGCTGTGCTGTTCCTGCAGCTGGGGTCCAGGGGGATGGGCAGGAAGCCCAGCCCTTCCACAGCCCTGCTCACAGGAGGGGAGGGCCACTCGGTTCGTTCTCACAGCTTGATGACGCAGGGCACAGTGTGCCGCACACCCTGCCCTGCGCCTTCCCGGGACCTCCTCAGCGCTGCTTTCCTCCAGGCAACCCTGGATCGCTTCGAATGCTCCAGATCTGCCTGCAGTTCATATTCTGTTGGGATTTTGGAAGAGCTGACACTGGATAAGAATGTCTCTTTTTAGCAACATTAAATGCCTTTTTTTTTTTTATCCTCATCCGAGGACATTTTTCCTTTTTTTTTTGGTTTGGATAGAGTGGAAGGAAGAGAGAGGAAGAGAGAGAGAGAAACATCGATGTGAAAGGGACACATCAAGTGGCTGCCTCCTGCACGACCTCACCCGGGGCCGGGGACAAACTGCAACCGAGGTACGTGCCCTTAGCGGGAACCGCACCCGGGTCTCTCTGGACCGCAGGCCGACGCTCTAACCGCTGAGCCAAACTGGCTAGGGCTTAAATGCCATTTTGTTTCACATATTTTCCCTCTCAGGAAAGTTTTGTGGTTGTCACAGACTCGAGAACATTTTGTGTGAAGGTTGTTTTCAGCTGCTATCAATAGGAAGGTATGGCTGCTGCTGTGAGCTGAGTCTCGACTGTTGTGGCATCTCATTGTTACTACTGAGATAAAATGAGTCTTTTCTTCTCTCTCTCCCTTCGTGTGTAAGAGATTTATCTTCCATCTAGACACCTTGGGAAACCTCGTCTTAAAACCTTTTCAGTTGAGGCTTTGTCTTTTCTGGGAAGAAGACCGTGTTATCTGCCGATGATAGTCATGAGACTTTCCCCACGACACCCTCAAACCCCTTGTGTCTGTTTCCGGTGGATCTGCTCGTAATGCTCAGATGCTGGCTCTGTCCCCAGGCCTGGCGCAGCTGGTTATTGCCCAATCTGGTGCCCAGGGACGGGAAGTCTGGGTCCAGTATCAGACTAGGCGTTGGGGCCTGTGGCTTCTCCCTGATACCACTGTGACTTGACTTCTTGTTATCTGGGGCCTGGGAATCAGCCCCGAACCCACATCCACTGTTGAGGGTGGGTGAAGGTCAGGGGTCTGCACAGACCCTCGGCAGAAAGGAGGGGTGGAAGCCCCCTTACCACTCAAAGGTCTCGGCCCCTGGCCTGTAGGACTTGCTGGTCTGTGAGCCCAGCCCCTCCCCTCTTGGATGCTCACGCCCCCCACCCCGATGGGCCCCCTGGCCTTGGTGGATCATGTTGTTTCCTGTAGAGATCCCGAGTGTCTCCTGAGGATTCCGAGTGCCCCCAGAGACACCAAAATCTCAGCAAGGATGACAGTGACTCTGGCCCCGAGGGGGAATGATGGGTTTCCAGAGACCTGAGCTCATCTGAGCGCTGCTCCTTGCCAGCCTCCTTGCTGGGCTCACGGGGGGCGTGGTTCAGTAGTGTGGGCCCCTCCTCCTTACCTTGCTTCTCTCAAACCATCGTCTGGTCCTATCCCACGCTTGGTGGAGAATGAGTCACAGAGTGTCAAAGGATGGCAAATTCTGTCCCTGGCTGGGTGGCCGGCCTCTGCCTGGGGTTGGACTTGAGGGTCAGAGTTCCTCCATTCAGAGAGCGGGAGTGTGAGGGGGAGGTTGGCTCCCAGCACCGTACGGGGGGCTCGGGGACTCGGGGGCTCGGGGAGTGTGCCGGAGTCGCCCCTGGGTGTGAGGAGGAGTGATGAGAACTGGCACCTCTCTCATCCTTTCCTGTGCGTTTGGACAAAGCTGGATCTTGCACACGATGTGTTAGGACAGTTGAGCACGTGTGCGTGAGTGTCCTGGGGCAGCCGTGACAAAGAGAGAGTGGCGGCCTTTCAACAGCAGAAACGATTCTGCCATAGTGCCGGGGGCCGGAAGTCTAACATCAAGGTGTCAGCAGGTCCCACTCCCTCCAAAGGCTCAGAGAAAGACCCTTCCTGCCTCCTCCAACTTATGGTGTTGCTGGCAAACTTTGTCTCCAGGTCCAGCGAGTCTGTCCTTTTCTGAGGACGACGAGTGCCTCACAAAAAGAGGGGAGCATTGACACTACGGGACCTGATGTGCTCCTGTCGCCCCGTCTTGGCTCAGGTGCAAGGCCCGCATTCCATTCATGCCCTTGCTCTGTTTTATTTGTTTCAGATCATCTTATTTATATATTTATTTATTTATTTATTTATTTGTGGTACGTGCCCCTAGCAGGAACCAAACCCGGGCCTCTCTGGTCCACAGGCCGACACTCAACCGCTGAGCCAAACAGGCCAGGGCTATATTTATTTATTTTAATCTTCACCCAAGAATATGGTTATTGATTTTAGAGAGAAAAAGAGAGAGAGAGAAACATCGATTGGTTGCCTCTTGTATGCGCACCAACCGGAAACTGAACCCTCAACATAGGTATGTGCCCTGACCGGGAATCAAACCTGTGACATTTTGGTGTATGAGATGACACAGAACATCTTATTATTATTATTATTATTATTATTTACTTAAAAAAAAATCCTCACCCGAGGATATTTTTTTCACTGATTTTTAGATAGAGTGAAAGGGAGAGAGACAGATCTATTGGTTGCTTCCCACATGACCCCCAGCAGGGCCAGGGATCAAACCTGCAACCCAGGTACATACTCTTGACCGGGAATTGAACCCATGACCCTCTGGTCCATAGGCTGATGCTCTAACTGCTGAGCTAAACCAGCCAGGGCTATTATTATTATTTTTAAATCCTCACCCAAGGATATTTTCTCATTGCTTTCTAAATAGAATGGAAGTGAGGGAAGGAGAGAGAGAGAAACATCAATGTGAGAGAGACACCATAATTGGTTGCTTCCCTCGTGACCCTGACCAGAGTTGGGGATCACACCCACAACCTAGGTATGTGCCTTTGACCGGGAATCAAACCCTCAACCGTTTGGTTTGTGGGCCAGCGCCCTAACCGCTGAGCCAAACCAGTCAGGGAAGGAGCATCTTATTTATTTTCCGTGTGTATACTGTCCATTTCAGAACCATTGTGTCTGCAGCACGAGTTCTCCGCCAGGCTCAGAGAAGACTCAATATTTCTTGTTTGACAGATGGTCTGTTGGTCACCGCTGGTCCCAGTGAAGGGATAAGCCCTGCCTCCTCCCATGCCCCACCCCAAAGGAGGGCAGGCTTCCCCTTTGCCCAGTTTCTGGGCAGGGAGGGTAAAGGAGCTCAGAGGGGCCCAGGAGCAGAAGGCAGAGTGACCGGCATGGTGAGGATGCTGCTCAAACACCTGTCCTCTCCCTTCCCAGGCCCCAGTGTCCCTGCCCCAGATCTCCTCACTCTGGTCTCCTCTCTTCACCTGCAGATGCTGTGGCTGCTGTTCCTGACCCTCCCCTGCCTGGGGGACTCTGTGCCCGTGACCTCAGGTGAGTCCTGACCCCTGAGCCTGGCCTGTCTCCAAACCCCTGACTGATCTCTCAGAGGCCAGCCCTGGGATTCGGTGGTCCCCACATGAGGATGGCCCTGGGGAGGGACCGAGTGTTAGGGCTGAGTTGAGTTCCAGGCAGGGACGCCTGGTCCCTGACTCCCCTCCTCTGCTTCCCTAGATCCCAGCCCAGGGACTGAGCTGGTGGGCATCCTAGGGGGGCATGATGCCCCCGCTGGCAAGTGGCCGTGGCAGGTGGGTCTGTGGTATTTTGATCTAAATTTCCAGTGGAGGTTAATTTGTGGGGGCTCCCTCATCCACCCCCAGTGGGTGCTGACCGCGGCCCACTGCGTTGGAAGGTAAGTCCCCACCCTGCCAGCACCTGGGGGGTGGAGAATGTCCAGAGGCCTGTGATGTGTGTTGTGGGCAGTGCCTGGGCTGGATGGCTGCAGGCGCCCTGCCAGGATTCAGCTTCCTGGAGTCCCCCTGGCCCAGCACAGAGGGGGGTCCCTGGGCTCCGAGGGGCTGCCCCCTTCCTGCTCTTCTGCTGCAGCCTCTTAGAAGTGTCTGGTCTTCTGTCCCCCAGGAAAAACTTAGCACCTTGGCACTTTCAGGTCCAAGTAGGACAAGTGAGACTCTCGAACTTGGGCTATGTGCAGGTGGCTGAGGTCATCATCCACCCGGGCTACAACTTTGCAGAGGGAGCGCTAGGTGGGGCGGATGTGGCGCTCCTCAGACTAACGCACCGCGTGACACGGTCTGACAGAGTCGACTGGATCACCCTCCCATCAGAGTCACTCACAGTCCCCCCAGGCACCATGTGCTGGGTGACCGGCTGGGGTGACACTGGTGCCGAAGGTAAGAATCAGGATGACGAGTTGGAATGAGAAAAGGAGACTGAGGGACAGAGACCGTGGGCGTTGGCCAAGCCTTACAGAAGAGGTCTCAGCTGGGGTCCCTCCTGGGGTCTCCCTTGGGTGTCAGAGGCAGATGGCTGCAGAGGACTCCGTTAAGGAGCAGAGACCAGAGTAGCGAGAGCAAGGCCAGGTCATGGGCATTTCTTCGCCCTCGCTCTGCACCAGGCCCTGTGCTGTTACGTGGGCCCTGCTCTCCCTGCGTCTTCGTGGCGGGGTGGAAACGAGCAGAGGAACTTGAGCGACTTGCTCAGTATTCACTGTTGAATGGACAAAGTCAGATTTGACAGTAGGTCAACTCACTCTGCATTTCTTGAGGGGGAAAAAGCACCTGCTCCAATTTTTACAATAAAAATTATTTGTGAGTAAAAATCCATCTATTTCTCTGTTTCTTTTCGGAGCTTCATGCCCACAGTGTCAGCCTAGAGATTATCAACCCACTGGCCTGGAATGAACCCGAAGAGTTGGGGTCTTGGGTAACTCCCAGGTCCCCCTGGGGGCACTGAAGCTCAGCTTGTGGTTCTAGAGCCCATGACCTGTGACCGCATGCCCCCTCAGGACCACAGGCTCACTTGGCTTCTTCTCACAGAGTCGCCCCAGCATCTGCAGGAATTAGAGGTCCCCATCGTGGCAGATGACACCTGTAAGCAGCAATACTCCAGGATCAATCATTTTATCAAGGAGGACATGCTGTGTGCGGGGAGCAAGGGCCAGGGCATCTGCAGGGTGAGACACCTTCGTAGACAGTGGCCTCCGTCCATTGCTCCTGCCTGCAGGGACTCTGCGCTTGACCATCTGTCTCTTCTTCCCGCAGGGTGACTCTGGGGGTCCCTTGGTCTGTAAATGGATGGGCACCTGGTTCCAGGTAGGGGTGGTGAGTTGGGGAGAGAGGCCGTGCAGTGATATCAACCTTCCTGGAGTCTATGCCCGAGTGACATGCTTCTTGTCCTGGATTCACGACTACATCGATTCCTCTCCTGAGCCCAGGGCAGGGACAAGGATGTTGCTGCATGGGACAAAGACAGGCCCTTCGGCTGTTCACAGCTCCTTCCCTGACGCCAGCTCTTCATTGCAGGGAGCGTCCTCCTCCACCCCCCTGCTCTGAGACCCTCCTGCCTCCACACCTCCTTCGATACCCTGCCTCTCCCCTGCCTCCCCCCCTCTCCCCCGCCTCTCCCCCGCCTCTCCCCTGCCTCTCCCCTGCCTCCCCCCTCCCCCGCCTCTCCCCCGCCTCTCCCCGCGAGGTGGAAGGGAGAGGTGGGACTGTGCTCGGAAGTCGGGTGGGGGTGGGGGGAGCATTCCAGGACTCCTGCCTCCTGCCCACTCTGTAGCTCATTAAACTGCATGAAAAAACTGCTCTGGTCTGAGTGTACTTACCTGTGGGTGTGGCCAAGCAGCCGGAAGGTGGGATCTTCCGGTGGGGGCACCCAGGTGGCGGTGAGCCAGGCTATGGCAGGAGGGCAGTGGAGTGTGGTGGGGAGGCGACTCTGACTGCAGCATGGAAGAGGGCAACTTGGGTGGGTTCTCTTGACGGGGTGGAGGGAGTTTTCTGCCTGGAGCTGAAACCAGAGGTCGGCTCCCAGAACAGCCGGACATCCGATCACGCTTCCTCCTTCCTTGCAGTCAGTATTTAATTGGTGTTTTGAATGACGGACTTGGCAGCCTAAACGCAGAAAGTATTGCTTTTCCATGGTCACCATTGGTCTTCTGACCTGGCACACCTAATCCTCATTCTCCACTGTGGTCAACTTCTTGGACCAAATAAAGTACAGTCTTATTTTTAGGGGTGAAAAAGTTCATCTGCTCCAACGCAGAATTTCAGGCTCTCATTCTGAGCTTCCCCTGAGCAGGGAGAAGCCGCAGGGGCCAGGGACAAGCGGTTCCCTTTCTTCCCATCCTGAGCCCTCCCTCTCCTCCGCTCCTGAGTCCTCACTGGTTGGAGGCGCCAGAGAGCAGAGCTGATGCCTTCTTCTGGGGTTGGTACCCCTGCCGGAGAACCTCGCTGTGTTGTCCTCTCTGCAAAGCTCGTCTCTTCCTCCTGTGGGTGGGATGAGGGTTCCAGGGACCAGAGAAATGTCTCTGTTTCAAACCTAGGAAGTGAGAAGTCAGCTGTGAAACCTCTTCCTGCCCCGAGGCAGTGATGTACGTGCTCCTGCTGAATCAGTCTTTGGGGGAAATTGCTGGTGAACGGCCGGGGTGGGTTCCTGCACCTGCGGGTTGGGACCAGGACCTAAGAGAACCCTTGGAGCCTGACGCAGCCCTGTTTTGTGTGGGTGAGAGGCCCCATATCCTTCAGAGACAGGCTGGTCCCCAGAGTCTGATTTCTAAACCGTGGTGGCAGCCTTGGGCACCTTTCAGTGACTAAGGCCTCTGCCCCCTGGGGACAGGTGAGAACACTCCTCTTCTCTGACCTGGGTGCCCGGGGGAGGTCTGGACTCTGGAGTTAGGGAGAATCAAGGCTCCAGGGTGGGTGGCTCAGGAGCTGCTCCCCCCACGTGCCCAGGGACTGAAGCCTGGGTTTCCCGGGAGCCACGAGCTCTCTAGGAAATCCTTCTCCAGGGAAAATGCGGCCTGAGACTCAGCTGGAAGGCGCCGCTGTGCAGATGGGCCTGCCAGGGGGTCTGCCTGGCGCTGCCCCTCCGTGTTCCAGGCGCCTTCTGCCTGAGCGACTGCCCTGTTGATGGCTGGTTGATGGGTGGCTGCCACGTGAGCCACATCTATCTGTTTCGCCCTCTGCCTGCCAGGAGGGCTGTTTGTGTGCCTGCCTCGCCACTGGGTTCCTTGGAATTGCAAATCCCTCCGTAGCCAGTGAAAGGGTTTTCCTTCGTTGGTGAGGGGTGTAGTCAGAGCTTCAGTGTTTTCAAGATTAAGAATGAGGGTCCGAGGGACTCAGGGGCCAGCGCTCCCCAGGGAGGGAGGAGGAGCCTAGGATCAGGTGTTGGAGGGAGGGCTGGAGTCAGACAAGCCTGAGCCTGGGGCTGCGTCTGCAGGCCTGGCTGCAGGGCGGGCACAGGGCACTCTTCTGAGAGTAGGCACCTTGGCTGGAATCTCCCCCACCTTGGCTGGAATCACCACCAGAGCACCTCACTTCCTGGGCTCAGCAGTAGCAGGGTGAGCTGAGCCAGGATGCCTGGGCTGGAGATGGAGCTGGGGACAGGCGTGCTGCCTTTGGTCTTTTCTAACTGAGCCCTGCCCTGGCAGAGGTGGGTGCTGGGGGCACTGAACTGCCAGGGCTTTGTTCTCCCAAACAGACCCTCCAGGGCCAGGTCAGTGCCCATGGGGACTCTGTTAGGGGCCCACAGGTGTCAGCCTCTTCCCCTTGTGTGAGGTGAGCAAGACACACCTTCAGGGCTTGGAACGGAGATTCTATCTAGGTCCCTTCCCTCCAGGGGGGAAGACACACCTCAGTCACTATCGGGCTCTCTCACCTGTGGTAGTGTCCTGAGGTCACAGTGACAAAAGCCCATAGACTGGCCGTGTGGGGCTTAAAACAACACACATTCGTTTCCCTTACTGTCTGGAGGCCAGAAGCCGGAAATCCGGTTGTCCTGGGGCCACGTCTCTTCCTTTCCAGCTTCTGGTGGTGCTGGTGACCCTTGTCCCATGGACCAGCCACTCTCATCTCCGCGCCCCCCACCCCCGCCCCTGTCTCCTCCGTCTCTGCATCCTCACCTCTTCTCACAAGGACACCATCACTGAGTCTGGGGCCTTCCCACTCCAGGCTGACCTCATCTTAACTGGGCACGTCTGCACTGACCCGATTGCCAAGTAAGGTCGGGCTCTGAGGTTCCGGACCTCCCTGACCCACACTGATCTACCTCACTGGCGAGACTATGTGCTGATCAGGCTGTGTGCTCCTGACGGGGAGACTGAACCTGAAGAGGTACAGGGGCTTGTCACCTTAAAGATTTGGGAGTCCCATGTCAAGCATACAGGGACACTCCCTTCAAAATAACAGATGAGCGAGGACCCGGCCCCTCTCGCGGGAAGAGCGGTCTCCACACCGCAGAGTGCTGCTCCAGCCTGGGAAGCTGCTGGCACAAAGGGCTGCCGGCTCTGAGTGGCCCAGTGCTAGGAAGGGCTCTGCTGCAGGCCAGGCGGTCACTTGCACCGCAGGACACAGCAAGCCCCGGGGAGTGACAACATAGGACCATGCAACCTACACCAGGGAATAGGGTTGAGATGTGTCACAGCTGGTGTCTGGGCACACTGAGTTCCTTGTGTCCAGAGGCCATTGTGCAAGAAAAAGTGCCCCCACCTTGGTAGGGACAATGACACTGACCACCAGGAAGAGGAAGGGGCTGCTGTGTCACAATGGGGGGCAGGGAAGATGAGAGGCACTTGCGTGTCCCTTGGTGCCCCCACATCAATTGTGATGGCAGATGGGCAAGTGCAGCTACCCAGCCGAAGAAACCCTTGTGAGCTGGGATGGGGTCTGGGTCCTGCTACTGGGTAAGTCCCAGAGCCCACAGTTAGTAGCAAAGGGGCCAGTAAGTGGACAGAGGAGGGGGCTCTGTTGGCCTCAGTCGTACTCTGAGCCTCTCCTTCCGAGCTTTCCCGGGCAGACACTCTGCTGTCCTGCAGCAGCTGTCCCCAGCACATGGGGAGGGGGGCTGTGCCGGACACAGAGATGGGCCTCCAGGTCCCCCTGCGTGGCAGGACTCGATGGACAGTGTCTGGTAGGGCTGGCAGCTCCTTCTGGTTCCTCACCCCGTCAGGTCCCTCTTGGTTAAGGCAGGAAGATGTGAAGGCTGGCATTTTGTCCCAGTGAGGGCCGTGGACCCTGGGTGTCCCCGAGGCCGGTCCAGGTGTTGTCAGCTCAGCATTATGCTCCAGCCTCTCCCTCTGCCCAGCTCTGCTCCATCCGCCTGCCTTCCAGATGTGTCACCCCGATGTGTACCCTGCATGAAACACTGTGTCTTGATGCCAGCTTCTGGGGAGTTCAACCTGCAGCGAGGACAGTGTGCCATGTTCCTCAGCTGGCGGCAGTGAGGGTGACCACAGACCACGTGCCAGGCAGGTGGTGGCAGTGAGGGTGGCCACAGACCACGTGCCAAGCAGGTGGCAGCAGTGAGGTGGCCACAGACCACATGCCAGGCAGGTGGTGGCAGTGAGGGTGGCCACAGACCACATGCCAAGCAGGTGGCAGCAGTGAGGTGGCCACAGACCACATGCCAAGCAGGTGGCAGCAGTGAGGTGGCCACAGACCACGTGCCAAGCAGGTGGCAGCAGTGAGGTGGCCACAGACCACATGCCAGGCAGGTGGCGGCAGTGAGGGTGGCCACAGACCACGTGCCAAGCAGGTGGCAGCAGTGAGGTGGCCACAGACCACATGCCAGGCAGGTGGTGGCAGTGAGGTGGCCACAGACCACGTGCCAGGCAGGTGGCGGCAGTGAAGGTAGCAGCCTGCAGAGGTCTAGTCCGACGGCGGCGTGTCCAAGGGCCTGAGAAAGGAGCCGCTTCACTTCCTGCCCATAGCCCAACGGGACTGACCCCACCAGCTCCGCCTGTGTCAGGGGTTCAGGGGCTCAGGGAGGCCTAAGGGGGTCCATCAAGGTGAGGAAGCCCCTGCTCAGACCCCGGCTTCTCCATCCCGACACCGGGGTCCTGGCCCCTGGTGGTCTCACCCAGGTCCCTGCCCACCCCCACAGATGCTGTGGCTGCTGTTCTTGACTGTCCCAGGCCTGGGGGGCTCCATGCCCTTGTTCCCAGGTGAGTCCTGACTCCCTGTCCCCATCTTCTGCCTCAAGCTGCCCAGGCCTCTCAGCATCAGCTCAGGGTGGACTGACTGATGGTTCACTCCTGGGAGGGACGGAGCACAAGAGGCCGTGTCAGGGTCTATGATGGCGCCCCCTCTTGTTTCCCAGATCCCAGCTCCGGAAGTCAGCAAGGTGGCAATTCGGGGATGCACAGTGCCCCCACTGGGCGATGGCCTTGGCAGGTCAGCCTCCGACAGTACAATAAGGCGCTTGAGCTGTGGCAGCACGTATGTGGGGGCTCCCTCATCCACCACCAGTGGGTGCTGACTGCTGCCCACTGCACCCATCGGTGAGCCATGCAGCCCGACGCCCTCTTGGCAGAGGTGGGGGGGGGCACACAGAGGGGTGATTGGAGGTGGGTTGTGGGCAGGGCCCTGGGTCTCAGGGAAAGCCACTGTGAGTGGCAGCCCCATCCCTGCCGTTGTGCCGAGACTGGTCCTGGCCCCCAGTCTCCTCTGAGAAGCCCCTGGTCCCTCTCCTCCAGGGAGGACTTGGAGGTTTATGGCTTCAGGGTCCAAGTTGGGCGGCTGAGACTCTATGACCATGACAAACTGATAAAAGTCACTCAGATCATCCGCCACCCCAAGTTCAACCAGAGCCTGTCTGCCCAGGGCGGAGCAGACATTGCCCTGCTGAAACTGGAGACCCCTGTGACACTCTCCAGGCTCGTCAGCCCGGTCACCCTCCCACCTGCCTCTCTGAAGGTCCCTGAGAGGAAGATGTGCTGGGTGACCGGCTGGGGCTACGTCAGACTCGGAGGTAAGCTCAGAGAGACCTGGCGGGGTGTGTGGAGGTTCAGGGCGGCCTGCTGGAGGTATGGTTGTGGCTTTGCTGAAAATACTTTATTCTCTGCAATTTGGGGGAATCCTCTACCTTTTTTTAATTTTTAATTTTTTTTTTGTTACAGATGTTTCTCCTTTTTTACCCCATTGACACCCTCCTCCCCATCCCCCCCCCCCGCCCCGTCCCCGGCTTTGTTGTCTATGTCCATTGGTCATGCATACATGCATATAAGTTCTGTGGTTTATCTCTTCCCACCCTCCCACCCCCTCTTCTGAGGGATGTCAGTCTGTGCCCTACTTCCATGTTTCTGGGTCTACCGTATTCCTCAGACTGTTATGTTCATCATATTCCGTACATAAGTGAGATCATGTGGTATTTGTCTTTTTCTGCTTGGCTTGTTTCATTTAGGATGATACTTTCCAGGTCCTTCCATGTCGTCTCAAAGGATAAGAGATCTTTCTTTCTTACAGCTGCATAGTACTCCATTGTGTATATGTACCACCACTTTTTTTATCCATTTGTCTACTGATGGACACTTGGGCTGTTTCCAGATCTTAGCTATTGTAAATAGTGCTGCTATGAACATGGGGGTACATATATTCTTCCTGATTGGTATTTCAGGCTTCTTAGGGTATATTCGTAGAAGTGGGATCACTGGGTCAAATGGAAGTTCAATTTTTAATTTTTTGAGGTAACACCATATGGTTTTCCATAGTGGCTGCACCAGTCTGCATTCCCACCAGCAGTGTACTAGAGTCCCCTTTTCTCCACACCCTCGCCAACACTTGTTGTTTGATGATTTGTTGATGGCGGCCATTCTGACAGGTGTGAGGTGATGCCTCATTGTTGTTTTAATTTGCATCTCTCTGATGATTAGTGATGTTGAGCATTTCTTCATATGTCTCTTGACCATTTGTATGTCCTGTTTGGAGAGGTGTCTATTCAGCTCCTCTGCCCATTTTTTAATTGGGTTCTTTGTCTTCCTTTTGTTGAGTTGTATGAGCACTTTATATATATTGGAAATTAATCCCTTATCTGATGTATCGTTGATAATGATGTTCTCCCATACAGTGGGTTGCCTTTCCATCCTCTACCTTTTATTGTGGCAAAATACACATAACAAAAATTTACCATTTAAATCGTTGTTGTTTTTTAATCCTTAACTGAGGATATTTTTCCATTGATTCTTCAGATAGAGTGGAAGGGAGGGAGAGAGAGAGAGAGAGACAGAGAGAAACAGAGAGAAAGAGAGAAATGTCCATGTGGGAGAGACACATCGATTGGTTGCCTCCCACACGACCCCAACCAGTGCCAGGGATAGAACTGCAACTGAGACATGTGCCCTTGACCGGGATAGAACCCCTGAGTCTTTGGTCTGCGGGCTGATGCTCTAACCACTGAGAAAACCAGCCAGAGCTCCATTTAAACCGTTGTTAAGTGCACAGTCCAGTGGTATTAAGCACATTCATAATGTTGTGCAACCCTCACCACCATCTATCCATAGAACTTTCTCATCCTCAAACAGAAGCTTTGTCCCCATTAAACAATAATGCCCCTTCCCCAGGCCCTGGCAACCATGAACCTACTTTCTGTTTCTATGGATTTATCTGTTCTGGACATTTCATATAAATGTAAATCATACAATGTGTTGTGTGTGTGTGTCTTCTTTCACTTAGCATGATGTTTTCAAGTTTCAGCTACATTATAGCATGTGTCAGAACTTCATTCCTTCTTACGGCCAAGTAATATTCCAATGTATGGATGGAACGTTTTGTTGATCCGTTCCTGAACGCTAGACTGTTTCTACCTGTTGGCTGTTGTGAATCATGCTGCTGTGAACCTGTGTGTTCAAGCACCTGTTAGAGTACCTCTTTCAATTCTTTTTTAAGATTTTTATTTTTTATTTTTTAATTTTTTAAAAAAATCTTTATTGTTGGATGTAAAATGTATTATAGACGTTCCACATTTTTCCCCCATTGACCCCCTCCTCCCCATTCCTGCCCCCCTCCCGCCTTTTCCCACACTATTGTCTGTGTCCATTGGTTATGCATATAAGTTCTTTGGTTTATTTCTTCCCACCCCCCCCAACCCCTTTCCCTTTGAGGTTTGTCAGTCTAGCAATGAATTTGTACTTCTTAATTCCTTCACCTTTTTCACCCATTCCCCCAACCCCCCTCCCAACTGGCAACCAACAAAATGTTCTCTGTATCTATGAGAATGTTTCTGTTCTACCTGCTCATTTTGTTTGTAGATTCCATTGTTGATAGGTATGTATTCATTGCCATTTTGTTTGTTCATATATTTTATCTTTTTCTTCAAAAAGACCCTTCATCATTTCATATAATAATGGTTTGGTGGTGATGAACTCCTTTAACTTTTTCTTGTCTGGGAAAGTTTTTATATGGCCATCGATTCTAAATGACAGCTTTGCAGGATAGAGTAATCTTGGTTGTAGGTTCTTGCTTTTCATCACTCTGAATATCTCTTGCCACTCCCTTCTGGCCTGCAAAGTTTCTTTTGAGAAATCAGCTGACAGCCTAATGGGAACTCCCTTGTAGGTAACTAGCTGCCTTTCTCTTGCTGCTTTTAAGATTCTCTCTTTGTCTTGAACAATTTGCATTTTGATGATGATGTGTCTTGGGGTGGGCCTCTTGGGGTTCATCTTGTTTGGGACTCGAGGTGCTTCTTGAACTTGTATGTCTGTTTCCTTCACCAAGTTAGGAAAGTTTTCTGCCATTATTGTTTCAAACAGGTTTTCAATTTCTTGTTCTCGCTCTTTTCCTTCTGGCACCCCCAAGATGCGAATATTGGCACGCTTGAAGTTGTCCCAGAGGGTCCTTACACTATCCTCATTTTTTTGGATTCTTTTTTCTTTTTGCTGTTCTGATTGGGCATTTTTTGTTTCCTTATATTCCAAATCGATGGTTTGCTCCTTGGATTTACGTACTCTATTATTGAAGCTGTGTAAATTATTCTTTATTTCAGTTAATGCCTCCTTCAATTCTAACTGTGTATCCATGATTTCTGACTGGTTCTTTTTTATGCTCTTGAGGCCCTCCCTAAGTTCACTGAGGTTCTCACTAAGTTCATTGAGCATCCTTATAAGCAGTACTTTGAACTCAGTATCTGTTAGGTTGCTTAATTCCATTTTGCTTAGTTCTTTTCTTGGGGTTTTGTTCTGTTCTTTCATTTGGGACCTGTTTCTTTGTCTCCTCATTTTGGCTGCCTCCCTGTGTTTGTTTCTGTGTATTACTTAATGAGAGGTATGAGGCTAGCTGAGACCAGATGCTGCTCATGTGAAAGAATTTAGGAAAAACCTGAAGCAGGATCCAAGACAGGCCAATCCTATGGTTAAGCAAGTGGCAACAGCTTGGGTGGGCTTGAAAGTTGGGTGGGACAGGGCGGGGCCTCAGGGAGTCAGCAGGGCGGGGCTACCAGTGTGAGCCAGGTTGCTGGAGTCCCAGATATGGCGGCTGTCTGCCGCCCCAGGGAAGGGCTCACCAAAGGAACAAAGGCCTCTTACTGCACGTTTGTCCCGGAGAAAGCCCCCTCTCCAGCCCTCGCTCCAGTGCCAAACAGCTCGGTTCTTCCCTGTATGTCTCTGGTGCCCCTCGAGCTGCCTCCCCTCCAAGCTTAGAGGGAGAGAGTCCGATAAGTCCGTGCGCGGGCCCTTTAAGGAGCTGCCTGGGGCTCCAGCCGCCTCAGCCTCCCTGAGCCTCAGTTCCCGCTGGTTTTCCAGCCAGAAGTGATGGGGATTCTCTTCCTGGCACTGGAACCCTGAGCGGGGCACCTGGTGTGGGACGGGGACCTTCCCAGCCAAGGTGTCCTCCTGATTTTTATCCGCCACACGTGGGTGTGGGACCAGCCCGTCCCCTCCGCCCCTCCTACCCGTCTGGATGTGACTGCTGCTTTAATCCCGTAGTTGTAGGACTTCCATTCAGCTTGATTTCAGGCGGTTTTGAATGATGGTTGTTCTGTAGTTAGGTGTAACTTTGATGTGGTTGTGGGAGGACGCGATACCACTTTTACCTACGCCGCCATCTTGACCGGAAGTTCAAAATTTTTATTTTTTTCAATTACAGTTTACATTCAATACTATTTTCTATTAGTTTCAGGTGTACAGCATAATGGTTAGATAATCACATACTTAAAAACTGTTCTCCTGCCCTGGCCGGTTTGGCTCAGCGGTTAGAGCGTCGGCCTGTGGTCTGGAGAGACCCAGGTTCGGTTCCCCCTAAGGGCACGTACCTCGATTGCAGTTTGTCCCCAGCCCTGGTTGGGTCGTGTGGGTGGTAACCACTCGATGTGTCCCTTTAACGTCGATGTTTCTCTCTTTGTCTCTTCCTCTCTCTCCCTCCTACTCTATCTGAACAAAAAATGAAAAAATGTCCTCAGGTGAGGATTAAAAAAAATAAATAAGTGTACTCCCAATATTTTCAGTACCCACCTGGCACCATACATATTTATTATAATATTACTGACTATATTCCCTATGCTGCATTTTTACATCCCATGACATTTGATTTTTTTTTTTTTTTTTTTTTTTTTTTTTAGAGAGAGTAAGAAAGAGAGAGATAGAAACATTGATGTCAGAGAGAAACATTGATCAGCTGACTCCTGCACTATCTCTACTGGGGATTGAGCCCACAACCCGGGCATGTGCCCTGACCGGGAATCCAACTGGGATCTCTCAGTCCATGGGACAACGCTCAATCCACTGAGTCACATCAGCTAGGCCCAATTTGTATTTCTTAATCCCTTCCTCTTTTTCACTCAGCCCTCCAAACCCTTCCCCTCTGGCAACCATCAGTCTGTTCTCTGTACTTATGAGCCTGTTTCTATTTTGTTTGTATATTTTGTTCTTTAAAATCCACATATAGGTGAAATCATGTGGTATTTGTCTTTCTCTGACTGACTTATTTCACTTAGCGTAACAGTAAGATTTCATTCATTTTTATGGCCGAGTAATATTCCATTGTACACACAGGGTGGGGCAAAGGTAGGTTTACAGTTGTTCGTATGGAAAATAATACAATAATTAATAAATAATAAATAATAATACAAGGATAAATGCTGAGATTCGCCTTCTCACAGATTTAAGCCTACTTTCGCCCGCCCTGTTGTGCCTCCATGTTTTTATTGCCTACTGATGGACTCCTGGGCTGCTTCCGTATCTTGGCTATTGTCAGTAACACTGCAGTGAACATAGGGGTGCACATATTCTTTCCAATTACTGTTTTGAGTTTCTTCAGATATATATCCAGAAGTGGAATACCTGGGTCATAAGGCAGTTCCATTTTTAATTTTTTGAGGTAACTCCACACTGCTTCCCACATTGGCTCTACCCATCTGCATTCCCACCATCACTGTATGAGGGTTCCCTTTCCTCCACATCCTCACCAACACTTGTTGCTTGTTGATTTATTGATGAGAGCCATTCTGACAGGTGTGAGGTGATAGCGCATTGTGGTTTTAATTTGCATTTCTCTGATGACTAATGACATTGAGTATCTTTTCATATGTCTGTTGGCTATCTGTATGTCTTCTTTTTTTCGCTATTTATATCTTAATTTTTAAAATTAAATGTATTAACATGACACTGGTTAATAAGATTATCTAGGTTACATTGTGTGCTCACCACTCAAAGTCAAATCTTCTGTCACCATGTATTTGACCCCCTTTACTCTTTACTACACCCCCACCCCTTCCCTCTGGGAACCACCATACTGTTTTCTGTGTCTATGAGTTTTTTGTTTGTTTGTTTTTCTTGTTTGTTCATTTGTTGCCTTCAGTTTTATATCCCACGTATAAGTAAAATCATATAGTTCTTAACTTTTTCTGTATGACTTATTTCGCTTGCATGATATTCTCGAGATCTATCCATGTTGTTGCAAATGGCAGTATTTCAACTTTTCTTATGGCCGAGTCGTGTTCCATTGTGTATAGACCACATCTTCTTTATCCAGTCATCTAGTGAAACACACTTCAGCTGTTTCCATGTCTTAGCTACTGAAAATAATGCTGCAATGAACATAGAGGTGCATATATCTTTGCAAATAAGTGTTTTCAATTTTTTGGGGGGGGTAGATACCAGAAGAGGGGTTGCTGGGTTATCTGGTAACTATTCTTCATTTTTTCTGAGGAGCCTCCATGCTGTTTCCATAGTGGCTGCACCAGTTTACAGTCCCACCAGCAGTGAATGCGGGGTCCTCTTCTCCACAGCCTCTCCAACACTTGTTATTGTCTTGTTGATAATAACCATTCCAACAGGTGTGAGGTGGTATCTCATTGTAGTTTTAATTTGCATTTTCCTAACAGCTAGCGAAGTTGAGCATCTTTTTATATATCTGTTGGCCATTTGTGTGTCTTCTTGGGAGAAGTGTCTGTTTAGGTCCTCTGCCCGTTTTAGGTAGGATTGTCTCTTCGTTTGGTGTTGAGTTGTATGAGTTTTGTATATATTTTGGATATTAACCCATTGTCGGAGCTGTTGTTTGCAAATATCTTTTTCTCATTTGGTTGGTTGCCTTTTAGTTTTGCTGGTGATTTCTTGCTTCTTAGTTTGATATTAGTCCCTTGCATTTAGTTTAATTAATTAGTCCCATTCATTTATTTTTGCCTTTACTCCCCTTGCCTTTGGAGTCAAAATCATAAAATGTTCTCTAAAAGCAAGGTATACGTTTAGTAACTTTGTTTTTTTCTATGTAGTTTATTGTTTTATATTGAGGTCTTTGAAGCATTTTGAGTTCATTTTTGTATATGGAGACAAGCAGTCATTTAGTTTCATTCTTTTGCATGTGGCTTTCCAATTTTCCCAGCAACATTTACTGAAAAGACTTTCTTTTCATCGTATGTTTTTGGTTCCTTTATTGAAAATTATTTGCCCATATACATGTTGGTTAATTTCTGGGCTCTCAATTCTGTTTCATTTGTCTGTGTGTGTGTGTGTGTGTGTGTGTGTGTGTGTTTTGCCAATACAGGCTGTTTAAAAAAATTTTTTTTTATCCTCACCCGAGGACATTTTTTTTTTTTTTGCATTTATCTTCAGATAGAGCAGGAGGCGGAGAGGAAGAGAGAGGGAAACATCAATGCGAGAGAGACACATTGAGTGGTTGCCACCCACACAACCCCAACCGGGGTGGGGACAAATTGCAACTGAGGTACGTGCCCTTATTGGGAACTGAACCCGGGACTCTCTGGTCCGTGGGCTGACACATTAATTGCTGAGCCAAACCGGCCAGGGCAATGCTGTTTTGACTATTGTTGCTTCGTAGAATAATTTGAATTCAGGGAATGTGATACCTCCAGCTTTGTTCTTTTTCCTCAGGATTTCTTTTGTTATTCAGAATCTTCTGTGGTTCCATACAAATCTGATGATTTTTTGTTCTATTAAAAAAAAGTTTAATTGGGCCCAGCTGGTGTGGCTTAGTGGTTGAGTGTGAACTGAGAGGTCACTGGTTTGATTTCCTGTCAGGGCACATGGCCGGGTTGCAGGTTTGATCCCCCATAGGAGGTGTGCAGGAGGCAGCCAATCAATGTTTCTCTCTCATTGATGTTTCTATCTATCTCTCCCTTTCCCTTCCTCTCTCTCCAAAAATCAATAAAAACATTAAAAAAAAGTCATTGGGATTTTGATGGGGATTGCATTAAATCTGCATATTGCTTTGGGTGATATGGACATTTTAATTATGTTAATTCTGCCAATCCATGAACACTGAATATCTTTCCATTTCATTGTCTTTTAAAATCTCTGTCAATAATGCTTTGTTTTTAGTATATAGGCCCTTCACATACTTTGTTAAGTTTAGTCTTAGGTATTTTATCCTTTTTGTTGCAGTTGCAAAAGGAATTGTTTTTTTCCCTGAAATTTCATTGTTAGTACATATTAATGCAGATAATTTTTGTACATTGATTTTGCATCCTGCAACTTTACTGTATTTGTTTATTGTTTCTAATTGTTTTTTGGTGGGGTCTTTAGGGTTTTCTATATAAAGAATTATGTCATCTGCAAAAAATGACAATTTTACTTCTTCATTCCTAATATGGATGCCTTTATTTCTTTCTCTTTCTTGCCTGATTGCTCTGCCTAGGACTTCCAGTACTACGCTGAGTATGTGGTGAGAGCAGACATCATAGCCTTGTTCCTTATCTTAGAGGGAAAGTTTTCATTTTTTTTCACCATAGAGTATGAGATTAGCTGTGGGTTTGTCATATATGGCCTTTATTATGTTGAGGTACTTTCCTTCTATTCCTATTTTATTGAGTGTTTTAATAATAAATGGATGTTGTATCTTATCAAATGCTTTTTCTGCATCTCTTGATATGATCATATAATTTATATTCTTTATTTTGTTAATGTGGTGTGTTACATTGATAGATTTGCATATGCTGAACCATCCTTGTGTCCCTAGAATGAACTCCACTTGATTGTGATGTGTTTTTAAATGGATTATTGTATTTGATTTGCTAGTATTTTGTTTAGGACTTTTGCATCTGTATTCATCAGAGATATTGGCCCATAGTTTTCATTTTTGTGTGTTATTCTTGCCAGGTTTTGGTACCAGGGTTATATTGGCCTCATAAAAAATGGGTTAGAAAGTATTGCCTATTCTTCAATTTTTTGGAAGAGTTTAAGATGGGTAGGTATCAAATCTTCCTTGAATGTTTGATAGACTTCACTAGTGAAGCCATCTATCTGACCCTGGACTTTTTGGGAGTTTTTTTTTTATTTTTTTATCCTCACCTGAGGATATTTTTCCATTTTTTGTACAGATAGAGTGGGAGGGAGAGAGAGGAAGGGAGAGAGAGAGAGAAACATCGACGTGAAGGGACACATCGAGTGGCTGCCACCCGCACGACCAACCAGGGCCGGTGACAAACTGCAACCGAAGTACGTGCCCTTAGCGGGAACCGAACCCGGGTCTCTCCGGACCGCAGGCCGACGCTCTAACCGTTGAGCCAAACTGGCCAGGGCTCCTTTTTTTTTTTTTATCCTCACCCAAGGACATTTTTCCATTTTTTTGCATATAGAGTGGGAGGGAGAGAGAGAGAGAAACACTGATGTGAAAGGGACACTTCGAGTGGCTGCCACCTGCACGACCAACCAGGGCCGGGGACAAACTGCAACCGAGGTACGAGGTACGTGCCCCTAGTGGGAACCTAACCCGGTTCTCTCTGGACCGCAGGCCGATGCTCTAACCGCTGAGCCAAACCAGCCAGGGCGCTTTTTGGGAGGTTTTTGATGGCTGTTTCAATTTCCTCACTGTTGATCAGTCTATTTAGACTCTCTAGTTCTTCCTAATTCAGCCTAGGAAGGTTATATATTTCTAGGAAATTAACCATTTCTTCTAGGTTATTGAATTTGGTGGCATATAGTCTTTCATAGTATTCTACTATGATCCTTTGTATTTGTGTAATGTCTGTGGTAACTTCTCTTTCATTTCTGAGTTTGCTTGAATCTTTTCTCTTTTTTCCTTAATGAGCCTCACCAGGGGTTTGTCAATTTTATTAATTTTTTTCAAAGAACAAGCTCTTGGTTGCATTAATTTTTGTGTAGTCTTTTTGTTCTCTGTTTTATTTTTCTGCTCTGATTTTTTTATTGTTGTTAATTCTCACCTGAGGATATTTTTTCCATTGATATTTACAGAGAGTGGAAGGGAGGGAGGGGGAAAAAAGAAAGAGAGAAAGAGAGAGAGGGAGAGAGAGAGACATTGATGTGAGAGAGGTACATTGGTTGGTTGCCTCCCACACATGCCCCAACCGTGGCCAGGGATTGAACCTGCAAACAAGGTATGTGCCCTTATCCGAGAATCTAACCCATTACCCTTCAGTGTGTGAGCTGACACTCTAACCACTGAGCACACTGGCCAGGCTCTACGTCCCTTTCTTGTGCTTACTATCTCCTTGTTGAAATTCTCACTGAATCCATCTATTCTTCCTCTAAGTTCCTGAAGCATCCTTTAACCATTGCTTTGAACTCTGTATCTGGTAGATTGCTTGACTCCATTTTATTTAGTTCTTTTTCTGGGGCTTTCTCCTGTTCTTTCATCTGGGGCATGTTTCTTTGTCTCCCCATTTTGGCTGCCTCTCTTTATTTGTTTCTGTGTGTTAGGCAGAACTGCTATGTCTCCCAGTTCTGACAGGGTGGCCTTATGGAGCAGGTGTCCTTGGGCTCGGTGCTGCAGTGTCCCCGATCCCCTGAGTAGGTGCTCCAGGAACGTCCTTTGTGTGGGTTATGTGAGTCCTGCTGTTGTAGTTGAGGCTTGATTGTTGTTGGTCTGTTGTAGGTGGGGTTGACCCTCAAGCTGACTGTCTGTGAGGATTGACCCCAACCACAGTGTATAAACTGCTATGGGTAGGCGGACCCCACGAAGCAGGAGCTGGTGCCCGCTGAGCTGCCTTTGGGTGCCACTGTGGAGCTGACTGTGTTGTATCTGATGTGGTCTGAAGCCAGCCACTGGCTGTGTTGGTTCTGAGGCCTCTAGGGAAAGACTCCAGTGCCGGTCAATGTCAGACACTGCCTGTGACCGGTCCTGAGCTACCTGTCGCAGTTGGTGGCTCCCTCTGCTGGGCCTGGGTGCACAGGGGAGGGGCCAAGCTGCATACCTAGGCTGGTTTCCACCAGTACCGAGCCTGGGTCAGGACACAAAAGGCCCAAGGCACCCCCAAATGTGCCTCCACCTGCCAGCTGCCTGTTAGGCTCAGCCACTGAGAGAGCCTCTGGCCTGAGGTAGTTAGTTCCTCAGTGAGTCATCAGGTGGGGACCAGTGGTGTTGACCAGGCTGAGACAGATTCAAACTCAGCACCGGGGCTGGGTTTGATGCCACTCAGTGGGTCCCAGAGTACGGCAAGGCCAGCTGCCACCTGCCACCCACCTGGGGCCTTTGCGGTGGGTTAGGGTCTCGGTGTCATCAGAGTGAGGCCAGTCGAGTTCATCAGGCTGAAACAGATTAGGTGTTGGGCACGAGGAAGCAGAATCTGCACAGGGACAGTGACGCTGGTGGGGTGCACGGAGAAAATGGCCCTCCCCGGAAAGCCACAACTCGGTCTCTCTCCCTGTGTCTCCGACACCCCTGGGGTCTGCTCAGACCTCCTCAAGAGCCTTCCAAGAAAGACCATAGTGGGCCCAGCTGGTCGAAGAGTGAGCTTGGCAGGGTGGGACTACAGGAGGGGCTAGTGCATCTCTCCAAGTGGGGTCAGTGCTACTGGACCCTCAGAGGGAAAAACAGCCCTAAACCTAAAGCCACTCCACTCAGTCTCTCCCAGTACATCTTTGACAGCCCCCGAGTCTGTCCTGACCTCCTCGAGAGCCTAGTAAGAAAGACTGCAGTGGGCACAGGATGGCTGCAGCTAGCTGACTCCTCTGCAGGGGTGAGCTTGGCAGAGGGGGGCGGCTGGGAGTCTGGAGGGTGGGGAGGGCAGTGCTCGACTCAGGAAATATGGTGTCTGTGGGTGGGGTGGGAGAGGGACTCAGCACAGGGATAATGGAGACTGTCCCTCCAGCCCTCTCCCTGAAGCCACACAATCCAATCTCTCCCGGTGTGACTCCAGTCCGCTCTGAGCCACTGTCCCTCTGCTGGAGCCCATGTTGGGTGCCCGTGAATGCAGTTTTGTGCACTGGCCCTTTAGAAGGGTTTCTGGAGTTCCAGCAGTCTCCCATCCCTCCCTGGTAGGTGAAGTCCCCACTAATTTTTGCAGCCAGATATTATGTGGGCTCCTCTTCCAGGCACTGGTGTTCTGGGCTGGGGATCTTGGCATTGGGTTGAGACCCCTCACTGCTCAGGGGGGACCTTTGCAGCTGAGGTAACCCTCTGGATTCTCAACTGCCACCCTTGTGTCTCTGCCCCTCCTCCAGTCTCCGTGTGGCTTCTTCTGTGTGTCCTTAATTATAAGACCTTTTTTCAGCTAGTCTATAGTTGATTATTCGGGTTGACTGTTCCGTCATTTAGTTGTAATTCTGATTTGGTCCTGGGAGGAGGTGAGTGTAACTTCCACCTACTCTGCCATCATCTTGGGTCCTTGTTTTCAATTCTTGGGGTATAGACTAGGAGCAGAATTTCTGGGTCACATGCTACTTCTCCATCTGCCTTTTAGAGGAGGGATTCCCCGTCGAGGCTGATGTGCGCAGGGCTGGGGCTCATGGTCAGATTCATGGACACTGGAGACGCAGGGGTTTACTCTCTGCCAGGCCGACAGGCCCTCCCCATGCCACGGTGGGGGTGTTTGGACCTTAACTGTCCTTCTGAAGATGAATAAACCTGGGAGCAACAGGCTGGGGCTCGCCACCATCTCACGGTGCACAGGTTCCTAAATGAGAATGAAAGCCGGAACCCACCGGCTCAGAAGCGGCTCCTGCCCATTGTGATGCCTTTCACTGGGATGAGTCCTTGATCCATTCCTTCCCAAGGGAAAAAAATAACACTCTCTCCTCGGGGCCTGTCCTCCGGCACGTGGAGAGCAGACTCCGGCTGATGAAGTTCTGCGTCCTAGAGCTGAATGGGTTTAGTCGGTGCCGGGAAGTTGAGTCCCAGGGCCAGGTGTAGCTGCTTCTAGACCCGATGGTCAGGGCCCACAGAGGGGCTCTCTGTGCCTTCTGCAGGGATGGCCCAGCAGGGTGTTGTTGGGAGGAAGCAGAAGCCTGGACTAACCCTGGTTCTTAGCCAGCCCCTCCCCACAGCACCGCTGCCCCCGCCCTACCAGCTGCAGGAGGTGGCGGTCCCCCTTGTGGGGAACGAGGTCTGTAACCGGCACTACCAGAACTCTTCAAACATCGTTGGCCAGATCATCAAGGATGACATGCTGTGTGCTGGGAGCGAGGGCCGGGACTCCTGCCAGGTGAGACCCCTGGCCGCCCCCATCCTCTGTCCTCTGTCCCCTGTCCCCTCCCAGCCCGTGGAATCAGGACTCAAGCCCCGTTGCGGTGGCACGTGTGGAGGTGTTCGCTAAGTCCTGCTTCCCCCACAGGGTCACTCCGGAGGCCCCCTGGTGTGTAGTTGGAAATGCGCCTGGGTCCAGGTAGGGATTGTGAGCTGGGGAGACATCTGTGGTCATCGTGACTTCCCTGGGGTGTACACCCGAGTGATGAGCTACATTTCTTGGATCCGGCAGTATGTTCCTCCATCCCCTGGATCCTAGATGAGGCCAGGTGGGGTTCTCATGATGGAAAGACCCCCAATCTTCCTTGTTGACACCCTGCTTCTTCCCCAATTTCAGCCTCATCCTCCCATACCTCCTCGTCCTTCATCTCACCCCCCACAGTGCCGAGACCCTCCTGCACTTCGGTGCCCCAGTTTCCCTGACTTTGGGGGGAGACACAGGAAGATGCTCTGAAGGCTGGTATCTCTCACAGTAGGGTGGGCCAGGGATAAGGCGCCTGGACTCAGGGCCTCCTGCTCACCCTCTGTTTCCCATTAAACTTGGAAAAGCCAACTCCAAACTGTGGCTTGGGGTCATGGCATGGACCACCCTGGCAATGACTGAGGGAGCAGTGGGGGCCCCCTGGAGAGGTCCCTGGGCTCCAGGGCTCCATGGTGGACATGGGGGAGTTCTCAGGGGTACAGTACCATGTGATGGCATTTCTGGGGGCTCATGTGGGTTATCTTGCCCAAGGGTTCCCCTCTCCCTTCACTTTCTTCTTCCTTTTCCTTCCTCCCTCCCCTCCCTCCTTCTCCCTTCTTTTTATTTTCCTTCGCTGCTCTTCTATATCTTCTCTCTCTCATTTCCTACCTCTTTCTTCCCTCCTTCCCTTCCTTAATTTTCCTTGATCAAATGTGCCCAGCGTGGACAAGGTCTTGGGGGTAAGGAGTTGACTGAGTTGGTTCCTGGGATCCTGGAAGTCAGGGAGGTGAGGACAGACGTAGACGCACCATTGCAGCGAGTGTGGACATGGCGTGGCGGTGAGTGCTGAAGGCAGCTGCAGTGACAGGTGTGGTCCCGCTGGACCTGTGGGGGGCTTGACTGGCTGAGCTGCCAGGCCAGCATGAGCAAGGGTGGGGATCAGGGGAAGGAGCTCCAGGCAGGGGGACAGGTGGTGGGGACAGAGGCGTGAGCTTGGACAGGGTTTGAGGTGGCGAGGACCATGCTCAGAGTGTGCCTGAACGTCAGCTTGTTGGGTTTTCAACATCAGCATATCAGCAACAGAGGAGGCTTAAAAATCCCATAAAATATGAAAGTGCATGTACGATTCTGGGTAGATGGCCTGAGAGCCTCCAACTTCAGAGACTTATTAGAGATTCAGGACCCCTTATTAGAAACTAAAAACAAGCAAACAAGCAGCTCAAAAAAAAAAAGGTCTGGTATTTGTAGTAGTATTTGTACATAGCCAAGAATTTTCTGGAATCAAACAAAAATGTGAATCCTCAGTGGAAAGTGCTCAGTGAAAATCTAGCAGAATAAATACAAATGAATCCTACACCTAAACCCATTTTAGTAAAACTGCAAAATGTCAATATTAAAAGCCAGCAGAGACGAGTAATAGTTAAATAAATGACTATGAGAATCAGCAGTCTTCTGGTCAGCAAGAATAAGTGGTAAGAGAACCTGGAGCAATACCTTTATTTATTTATTTTTATTTTTCTATTTTTTTGGTATGTGCCCCTAGTGAGAACTGAACCCAGGATTCTCTAGTCCGCAGGCCATCGCTCCAACCACTGAGCCAAACCGTCCAGGACTGCAGCAATACCTTTAAAGTGGTGAGGAAAAATCATGGTCAATATAAAATTTTATTCCCAGATAAACTATCTTGCAACATCGAGGGGAAAATAGTGATATTACAAAACATAAAACATGAAGTGTTGCCCTGGCCAGTTTGGCTCAGCGGTTAGAGCATCAGCCTGCGGTCCACAGAGACCCGGGTTCGGTTCCCGCTAAGGGCATGTACCTTGGATGCAGTTTGTCCCCGGCCCTGGTTGGGTCGTGTGGGTGGCAGCCACTCGATGTGTCCCTTTCACATCGATGTTTCTCTCTCTTCCTCTCTCTCCTTCCCGCTCTATCTGAGTAAAAAATGGAAAAATGTCCTCCAGTGAGGATAAAACAAAAAACAAAAAACAAAAAAAACAACAACAAAAAAACATGAAGTGTTTATCCTACAGGCACTCATTAAAAGAACTATTTAAGGATTTATTCCAGAAAGAAGAAATATTAATTCAGAGAAATGGTGTGGGACAAAGAAAACAAAGCATTTATGAAAAAAAAACACCCCGCATGCCATCTTCAGAAGACACACCTGAATGGCCATAAGCATTGATTGGCCTCCTTCATAATCAGAGGAATGCCAAGAAAAATAAAAGGACACACAATTTCACATTCATCAGATTGGAGAAAATAAAAAAGTACAATGAACTGTATGTGGACAAAGATGTTGAGAAATGAGCACACCCTCTGTTGATGCACCCCTCTGAGCAGTTTGGAAACAGCTGGTGCAGTTGCAAAGCATTTCATACCAAAAAACAAATGCCTTATTGGTTTGAATTCATACTCTAAACAAGGTTTGCATGGCTGTGTTCATTGTTACATTGTTTTTAAGAGCAAAACCTGGAGACAGCCCCGAGGAGGATGGATAAACAGTGTGGCTGGTTGGTATCAGGGAACCTGATGGGAGGAGCAGAGATACCTGTGTCAGTGTAGAAACCACAGACCAAATGTAGCATGGAGGCCATTTATTGAAACTTCAGGTCTATAAAGTAATGCTGTGGATTATGGGTGGACACAGACAGAGTGAGGGAGTGCTGTGTCCTGCAGCTGGATGGGCATCTAGACTTTTAGACGTTAGATCAGACCCCTACCATAGTGGACAAGGGGAAGCTGTGTCCCAGGGCCAGGCGGGCTGGTGTAGACGCCAGGGTCAGGGCTCAGGGCCCACGGAGGGGCTTCCCGGGCCCTCTGCGGATGCCAGGGTGCTCCCGCGGGAGGGCAAGGAGTTCCTATGTTGGTGGGAAGAAGCAGGAGCCAGGGACCAGCCCTGGTCCTCAGGCAGCCCCTCCCGCAGTGTCGCTACCCCTTCCCTCTGCCCTACCAACTGAGGAGGTGCCGGTCCCCATCGTGGGGAACGGGGCCTATAACCAGCACTACTAGAACTTTTCAAAAACAGTGACCAGGTCATCAAGGATGACACACTGTGTGCTGGGAGCACGGGCTGGAACCCCTGCCAGGTGAGACCCCCCCCCCCCCCCGTCCTCTGTCTTCTGTCCCCTCCTAGGCCACAAGTATAGGACCCACCAGCTCTGTTGCCATAGGAAGCACTTGCTGAACCCTGCCTCTCCCCACAGGGTGACTCTGGGGGTCCCCTGGTGTTGCTGGGATTGCACCTGGGTCCAGGTAGGGGCTGTGAGCTGGGGCCAACTGTGTGGTCATCATGACTTACCTGGGGTGTATGCCCGAGTAATGAGTTATGTGCCTGGGATCTGCCAGTATGTGTCTCTGTCCCCCAGACCCTGGATGGAGCTGGGGTGGGGGGTCTGCATAATGGGGAGAACTCTGATCTTCCTTGTCTCTCAGGACCCTATTTTTCCTACACGGAGAGCAGGGGTGGAGGAAAACCCAGGAATCATAGGTGACTGCCTGTGATCTGATTCTCATAAACCGTGGGGAAGCTGCTGCAAGGCTGCTGTGTGCTGGGCTGTGGTCAGGGAGGGGCCGGGCGGCGGGCCGGGTTGCTGCGGGTCTTCAGGCCAGGCAGACAGGAGAGGGCTGGTCCCGCCTTTGAGCACAGGTGCTCCGTGCTCCCCCCCCCCTCCCGTGTCTGCCCAGTGAGATGCCCTGTCTCAGCTGTGGTCAGTCCTAGGCACACAGACTTTTTCTCTCCTTCCTTGCCCTGTCCCCCCTTTTCAGAGTTCCCTCACGGCGCTCACTGGGCACTGTCTCTCCCTCCACAGACCTCTGGGTCCAGAGGGATGTGGACATGAGCAGCTGGTGTGATGCAGTGGCAGCTGGTGCTGGAAATACTAGACCAGTGGGATGCTCAAGGGCCCTCTCTCCCTATACTCTTTCAGACCCCCCCACCCCCTGTCTACTCTGGGATGATTCTATAGACGATTTCCTCCCATTTGGGCACCAGGTTCTCTTTCTGGATTTTGGAAGTCTCTTTTGACCTGAGTTAAAACATCCGGTTCATTCCATAAATGGTGGCGGCATCAGCCCAGTAGGTTCCCCGACAAGGACAACTTACCCAGGAAAACGGTGGTCCCCTCGGTTGGTCACCTTGGACACTTGGCCTAAGGTATTCAGAGGTGCCTCGGAGTGATGCTCACGGGGGAAGTGGGGTCTGGGGTCTGTGGGAGAGAGCCCTGCGGATGGTGGGAGCCCACTGGAGAGGGGGTGCAGAGTCCAGGCCCCTGTCTTCAAACTGCTCTGTCTCTACCTGGCCCTCAGCACACTCCATGCCCTTCCTGCGGGAATCACATGAAGAACCAGCCCACGTGGAAAAGAATCTTCTCCCTGGGGTTGTCTCCCTGAGTCTCCCCCAGGACTGTGGTGGGGCCTGGGCCAGGGGCCTGGGCAGGGTGCAGGCTGGGTGATGCTGAGGTTGCCCAGCATCTGACTGACTTCTGAGCATTGAGTCCAGAGTGGGTGTGAAGGGTCTGAGCCAGCACAGTGGGTAGTCCGAATGGGAGAGACAAGGGTCCAGGTCAGTGCCTCAAGGCCCCCAGTCCTTCCTTCACCCACTGTCATTGCCCCTCTGTCGTTGCTGTGGAATGGGCAGGCACACAGAGTGGAGGCTCTGTGTCAGGCGGTACTGGGCCGCCGCTCCCCCCTTCCCATTGCAATTCAGTCTAAAGACTCCAGCATCAGCCCCCTGCCGGTCTCAGCATTACCCTCCCCAATGTTCTCTTCCTCCCTTCTCCCTGTTGGTAGCTGTGACCTCAATGCTGGCCCCACTCCCACTCACTCCGCAGGTACATGGCTGACCCCGGGGCCAGGCCTCCTGTCAGGACAGGGCAGAGGTGTCCCCAGGCCACCTGTGTTGACACTCAGGTTTATAGGGGGCTGGCCCAGGACTTCCAGAACAGGGAGGGGGTGGCGAAAGAACAAGGCTCACCTCTCACATCCTGCTGAGAGAGGCTGGTCACAGAGACCACGTCGGGAGTGATTCCACCCGCAGGAGACGTCTGTAAGGGGACATGGAGGTGGGGGTTGGAGGTGATAGCGAGAGGGTCTAGGATTTCTTTTCTTTTGTTTTTTAGGGATTTTTTTTTTTTTTTTAGAGAGAGAGAGAGATAGAAACATCAATGTGAGAGAGAAACATCGATCGGCTGCCTTCTGCACGTCCCTTACTGGGGATCGAGCCCACAACCTGGGCATGTGCCCTGACCGGGAATCGAACCAGGACCTCTCAGTCCACGGGACAACGCTCAATCCACTGAGCCACACCAGCTGGGCTGGGACTTACTTTCTTTCTTTCTTTCTTTCTTTCTTTCTTTCTTTCTTTCTTTCTTTCTTTCTTTCTTTCTTTCTTTCTTTCTTTCTTGTTAATTCTTACCTGTGGATATTTTTTCCATTGATTTTATTTTTTATTTATTTATTTATTTATTTATTTATATTTATTTATTTATTTATTTTTATCCTCACCCGAGGACATTTTTCCATTTTTTTTTGTTCAGGTAGAGTGGGAGGGAGAGAGAGGAACAGAGAGAGAGAGAAACATCGATGTGAGGGGACACATCGAGTGGCTGCCACCCGCACGACCAACCAGGGCCGGGGACAAACTGCAACCGAGGTACATGCCCTTAGCGGGAACCGAACCCGGGTCTCTTCAGACCGCAGGCCGACGCTCTAACCGCTGAGCCAAACCGGCCAGGGCCCATTGATTTTAAAAAATGTTTTAATTTAATTTAATTTTATTTTTTATCTTTATTGTTGAATTTATTACAGATGTTCCTCATTTTTCCCCCATTGACCCCCTCCTCCCCACTCCCGGCCCCCTCCTGCCTTTTCCCACACTGTTGTCTGTGTCCATTGGTTATGCATATCAGTTCTTTGGTTTATTTCTTCCCACCCCACAACCCCTTTCCTTTGAGGTTTGTCAGTCTAGCAACCAATCTGTACTTCTTAATCCCTTCACCTTTTTCACCCATTCCCCAACCCCCTCCCATCTGGCAACCAAATGTTCTCTATGAGAATGTTTCTGTTCTGCTTGTTCATTTTGTTTGTAGATTCAATTGTCAATAGATATATATTCATTGCCATTTTGTTTGTTCATATTTTTTATCTTTTTCTTCAAGAAGACCCTTCAACATTTCATGTAATAATGGTTTAGTAGTGATGAACTTCTTTAGCTTTTCCTTGTCTGGGAAACTCTTTATATAGCCATTTATTCTAAATGACAGCTTTGCAGGATAGAATAATCTTGGTTGTAGGTTCTTGCGTTTCACCACTCTTAATATGTCTTGCCACTCCCTTCTGGCCTGCAAAGTTTCTTTTGAGAAATCAGCTGACAGTCTTATGGGAACTCCCTTGTAGGTAACTAGCTGCTTTTCTCTTGCTGCTTTTAAGATTTTCTCTTTGTCTTGAACAATTTGCATTTTGATGATGATGTGTCTTGGGGTGGGCCTCTTGGAGTTCATCTTGTTTGGGACTCTCGGTGCTTCTTGGACTTGTATGTCTGTTTTCTTCACCAAGTTAGGAAAGTTTTCTGCCATTATTGTTTCAAATAGTGTTTTGATTTCTCGTTCTCTCTCTTCTCCTTCTGTCACCCCCAAGATACGAATGTTGGCACGCTTGAAGTTGTCCCAGAGGCTTCTTACACTATCCTCATTTTTTTTGATTCTTTTTTCTTTTTGCTGTTCTGATTGGGTGTTTTTTGCTTCCTTATATTCCAAATTGATGGTTTGCTTCTTGGCTTTACTTACTCTACTATTGAATCTGTGTAAATTATTCTTTATGTCAGTTAGTGCCTCCTTCATTTCTGACTGGTCCGATTTTATGCTCTTGAGGCCCTCACTAAGTTCTCTGAGGTTCTTACTAAGTCCATTAAGCATCCTTATAAGCAGTATTTTGAACTCAGCATCTGTTAGGTTGCTTATCTCCATTTAGCTTAGTTCTTTTCCTGAGGTTTTGTTCTATTCCTTCATTTGGGACCTGTTTCTTTGTCTCATTTTGGCTGCCTCCCTGTGTTTGTTTCTGTGTATTACTTAACGAGAGGTATGAGGCTAGCTGAGACCAGATGCTGCTTGTTTGAAAGAATTTAGGAAAAACCTGAAGCAGGATCCCAGACAGGCCAATCCTATGGTTAAGCAACTGGCAACAGCTTGGGTGGGCCTGAAAGTTGGGTGGGGCGGGGCCTCAGGGAATCACCAGGGCGGGGCTACCAGTGTCAGCCAGGTTGCTGGAGTCCCAGATGTGGCGACTGTCTGCCGCCCCAGGGAAGGGCTCACCAAAGGAACAAAGGCCTCTGACAGCACGTCTGTCCCGGAGAAAGCCCCCTCTCCAGCCCTCGCTCCAGTGCCAAACAGCTCAGTTCTTCCCTGTATGTCTCTGGCGCCCCTCGAGCTGCCTCCCCTCCAAGCTTAGAGGGAGAGAGTCCGATAAGTCCGTGCCCGGGCCCTTTAAGGAGCTGCCTGGGGCTCCAGCCGCTTCAGCCTCCCTGAGCCTCAGTTCCCGCTGGTTTTTCCAGCCAGAAATTATGGGGATTTTCTTCCTGGAACTAGAACTCTGATCTATGTGCCTGGTGTGGGAAGAGGACCCCTCAGTCCTCAGAGAGGACCTTCCCAGCCGAGGTGTCCTCCTGATTTTTTATCCGCCACACATGGGTGTGGGACCAGCCCGTCCGCCTCCGCCCCTCCTACCTGTCTGGATGTGGCTGCTGCTTTAATTCCGTAGTTGTAGGATTTTCATTCAGCTTGATTTCAGGTGGGTTTGAATGATGGTTGTTCTGTAGTTTAGTTGTAACTTTGATGTGGTTATGGGAGGACACGATACTGCGTTTACCTACACGGCCATTTGGCCATTGATTTTTTTTTAATATAGAGTGGAAAGAAGGGAGGGGGACGGAGAGAGAGAGAGAGACAGAGAAACATTGATGTGAGACACATCAATTGGTTGCCTCCTGCATGACCCCGACTAGGGCTGGGATTGAACCTGCAACCCAGGAACATGCCCTTGACCAGAACTGAACCCATGACCCCTTGTCTGAGGGCCAACGCTCTAACCATTGAGCACACTGGCCAGGGCCAGGGTTTCTTTTCAGGGTGAGGAAAATGCTATGAAGTGGCTGTGGTGATGCTGGCACATCTCTGAAAGTCTCAGCTGCACCAACGCGCGCACTTTAAATGGAGGGCTGTGTGGAGTGGATCTATATCTCAATAAGGCTCTTTTAAAAAAACCCAAATAAATATTAAACTGAAAAAATTTTTTAAAAGAGCCCACAGCTCTGATTGTCCTGATTAATTCACAGCTGCAAAACCATGACACAAGCGTCTGTCTGAAGAGGCCACCGAGATGTCCCTATCCACAAATGTGTGGGGCCTCCTGCACCCACCCCCGTGCCAGGACTTGGGGTCTTCAAAGGGGACAACCAGGTCTACAGCAGGACCATACTGGGTGTCAGTCATCATTTGGGGACCCACTGTCCAGCTCCTCCTGAGTTTGGGGATCCCCGATCTTAGAGGTCCTGGCAGGGTCGCTGTCCTGCCTCCCCAGCATGGGCAGTCACATGACCTGGCTCAGGCCGTGGCGGGGAGGCTGTGCTGGGAGCATGGATGCTGGGGCTGGAGGAGGCGAGAGGAGGACGGAGGTGTGCAGGTCAGCTGTGGAGTCAGTGGCAGCCGTGCAGGGGCCCACGGATGGTGGCAGTGACAGTGTGGTGGGGACAGCTCTGGATGCCCATGAGCATCCTCCTGCCCCCTCGTCCCTCGCCTCCCAGTGTTCAGTGCTGAGCAGGGAGCCACTGGAGGTCACCTGGGGTCATTATGACCAGACACTCAGTTCTCCTAAATCTGAGGAGCCCTGCCCCAAGCCACAGCACCCCCTCAGAAATCTCAGTTATCCAGCACTGAGACCTTGCTGGTCCAAGACGCATCCAGTCCCCGGCTGAGGAGGGCTCCAGGCACAGGTGCACTCAGTTTCCCTCCCGGTCCTGCCCCCACAGCCCTTTGGCTCAGGCCAGGCTCCCAGAGCTCTGTGTGCGGGGAGTCAGGGGTCCCACAAAGCCTGCTGTCCATCCCAGGATAACTCGGGGTCCAGAGGCGAGGTGTGGACTTGGGACTAGAGCATCTGCTCGGCTCTTTCTATCCCTTGGCTCTGCATAAGACCACCTCTCGGCTTCTCGAACGGGCCTTTCCTGGCACAAGGGCCCTGGAGCCCCACCCTGGGCGCCTCCTATCTTTACTGTACTTAGTGCGAGATGCCGGATTCTCCCCGAGAACAGCCTTCTTCCGCTTTGGCTGTGTTCTAGCACTCAGGCGTGGGCCCAGCACATTGTAGGTGCTCTGCAAATATGGATGGACTGACCCCTGGTAGAGGGAAGCCCCACCCCCACCCCACCTGCCCGGGCTGTGCCCTCAAGGCCTAGCCCCTAGGAGCTCCCACCCTATCCACTTCCTGGGCTGGGAGGGTAAATGGTCTGGGAGTCCCAGGAGCAGAAGGCAGAGAGACCTGGCATGGCAGACACCGCTCAAACCCCTGCGCTCTCCATTCTCATCCTGGGGTCCTGGCCCTGGTACCCTGACCCCTCAGGTGCCTCCCCAGCACCTGTCCCCAAGAGTGGGCTGTTGGGCATCACTGAGGCCACAGTGCCCAGCAGAGGAAGTGGCTGTGGCAGGTCAGCCCGAGGGTCTACAGTGACCTCTGGGCCTCCTGCATGCAGAACTGTGGGGGCTCCCTCCTCCACCCTCAGTAGTAGTCATTGAATCTGCCTTAGACCACCACAGACAAGCATGGAGGTTCTGAGCTGAAGTCAGAGGATGGAGGGAAGCTCCTGCCGGTTGAAGGCCCCTGCCAACATGCTGGCTGGTGACTGGTGCACTTCCCAGAGTGAAGACCTCTGCCCAGGGCAGCACCCCGCCCCGGCTGGGCTTGTCCCCACAGAGCTACAGCTGCCCCTTCCCCCGGCAGCCGGCAGAAGTGCTGACTCCGAGCAATGCGGACAGCGAGGAGCCGGTGCACAGAGCTTCCCGCATGCTGGAGATAGAACATCTATGCTGGGTGACCTGGTCTGTGCTGGGCATGTGGGACGTCACATCTGGGAGGCGGGATCCCACAAATGCTCTTCTGCCATCTCTCGTTCCCTCTGAAGCCTCCCGAGGTCTTAAGTCCTGCTGATGATTCTTCCCTCTGCACAGGGCGACTCAGGTCTGCAAGCAGAAGGGCCTCTGGTCCAGGTGGGAGAACAGCTCTTGGCCTGGCGCTGGCACCTGTGTTGGAGCTCAGATTTATATGTTATGGATCCTGAAGAAAATCAACCTCTAGGCACCCAGACCCTGGCTGAGTCACTGCTCTCCTCCTGAGAAGCCGCCTTCTTCCTGGTTCCCGCTCCTCTGTTCCCTCCTCCTGCCAACTTGACTTCCCTCCACTCCAGCTCACAGGTCCTCAGTCCTTCCTGCCTTGGTAAACCTTCCTCCTCACACTGAAAAGAAGAGAACTTTAAGGTGTTTTGAAAGGGGGTGGGGTTAGAAATGGAGGAGTCTGGGGAGAATTGTCAGTGTTGTTTCATGAAACTGTTAACAAAGCAAGACAGAAAGGGACCAATGATTTCTTTGGTGTGGGTGTGACTCAGGGGGGTCCAGTAGCTGGGGGCTTCCTGACGGGGGTTCATCTGCTCTAAGAGTTTGGCTGGAGAAATTGTTGCTCCCGGCCAGGCATTGGTTTGGGGGGAGGCAGGGAGAAAAGGATGGACGGAGTAGCAAGAAGGAGGGGGAAGTTCTCAGTACTCCACTCTTGGCAACCCAGCTCCCAGCCCTTCCCTCCCTTAAAGGTATAGGTCAGAGTCACCTCAAAATTCCATCCATCCATCCATCCATCATCCATCCATCATCCATCCATCCATCCATCATCCATCCATCCATCCATCTATCATCCATCCATCCATCCATCCATCCATCTATCATCCATCCATCATCCATCCATCCATTATCCATCCATTCATCATCCATCCATCCATCCATCCATCCATCCATTTATCCATCTATCATCCATCCATCCATCCATCCATCCATCCATTATCCATCCATTCATCTATCCATCTCAAAATGTTGTGTGCCAGATCCTGGGCTAGATATGGCAGCTACAGATATGAATAGAATATGACACCTGCCTTCCTGAGCCTTTAAGTCTGGTGAGAGACCACCTTTAAAACAAATAATAGCTATAGAGTGTGGCATATAAATGGCATCACAGAGGTAGGTTCAAGGGACAGTGGTGGCACTAAAAAGCACAGGTGTCAGAGGAAATGCTACAAGGAGATGCCTGACTGGTTCTCAAAGGAGGGAAAGGGTGTCCCTTGATGGACCTGATAAAAAAGGCCCCCCACATGCAAGTGCTTGAGGGCATGAACTGGCACAGGCTGCGGGCGGGGTGTGCCTGGAGCATCAGCTTGAGGCAGGACCTGTGGGGTGTGTGGTTGGTTTAGATGGAGCCAGTCTGTGGATGTCACCTAATCTAAACACCATCTCAAAATCACCTCAAGGGCTTTGTCAGGTATGTATACCTATGTCTCCCCTGCCCCCCAACCTGAATGATAAGGATGCTTCTGGAGTGTGACAACATTCCCCCCCCCCTGCCCCACATCCCCGACCTCAGCCCTGCCTGATGCCGAGACATCCCATGAACATGGCCATGTCTTCCCAACGCTGGCGGGAGTGGGGTGGCACTCACCACCAGGCAGCATGTAGCAGTTTGAGATAACAGATGAGATGAGCACACACCACACGAGAGGGTCTTCAGAACAACACGCTTCATGGGACAACGGGGTGCAAAATGGGGTGCAATCACAGGGCACCAGGAATAAAAATAAAAACCCATTGCAGAACAGGTATGTTTTGCAAGAATTCCAACAAGAAGGTCCACACAAAGGCCCTTATAGCAGAATTCACTTACACAGTGTGTCCACATGCCTGGTGTTTTTCAGTCGAGGTGAGATTCACAGACTTAGAAGTAGACAATTCAGTGGCACTTGGTACAGTCATAATATTGTGCAACCACCACTTCTGTCTAGTTCCAGGACATTTTCATCACCCCAGAAAGAGACCTATACCTGTTAACCATCACCTCCCCCATTCTCCCCATCCCCAGCCTTGGGGAAGCATCGTCTGTCTTCGGTCTCTATGGATTTGCCTATTTTGGGGAGCTCATATCACTGAAATCACACAGTATTTGTCCTTTTGTGTCTGGCTTCTTTTTTTTTTTTTCCAAATCTTTATTGTTGGATGTAAAATGTATTACAGATGTTCCACATTTTTCCCCCATTGACCCCCTCCTCCCCACTCCCGCCCCCCTCCCACCTTTTCCCACACTATTGTCTGTGTCCATTGGTTATGCATATAAGTTCTTTGGTTTATTTCTTCCCACCCCCCCAACCCCTTTCCCTTTGAGGTTTGTCAGTCTAGCAATGAGTTTGTGCTTCTTAATCCCTTCACCTTTTTCACCCCTTCCCCCAACCCCCTTCCCAACTGGCAACCAATAAAATGTTCTCTGTATCTATGAGAATGTTTCTGTTCTTCCTGTTCATTTTGTTTGTAGATTCCATTGTTGATAGATATGTATTCATTGCCATTTTGTTTGTTCATACATTTTATCTTTTTCTTCAAAAAGACCCTTCATCATTTCATATAATAACGGTTTGGTGGTGATGAACTCCTTTAACTTTTTCTTGTCTGGGAAAGTTTTTGTATGTCCATCGATTCTAAATGACAGCTTTGCAGGATAGAGTAATTTTGGTTGTAGGTTCTTGGTTTTCATCACTCTGAATATTTCTTGCCACTCCCTTCTGGCCTGCAAAGTTTCTTTTGAGAAATCAGCTGACAGCCTAATGGGTACTCCCTTGTAGGTAACTAGCTGCCTTTCTCTTGCTGCTTTTAATATTCTCTCTTTGTCTTGAACCTTTTGCATTTTGATGATGATGTGTCTTGGTGTGGGCCTCTTGGGGTTCATCTTGTTTGGGACTCTCTGTGCTTCCTGGACTTGTATGTCTGTTTCCTTCACCAAGTTAGGAAAGTTTTCTGCCATTATTGTTTCAAACAAGTTTTCAATTTCTTGTTCTCTCTCTTCTCCTTCGGGCACCCCCAAGATGCGAATGTTGGCACGCTTGAAGTTATCCCAGAGGCTCCTTACTCTATCCTCATTTTTTTGGATTCTTTTTTCTTTTTGCTCTTCTGATTGGGGATTTTTTGCTTCCTTATATTCCAAATCGATGGTTTGCTCCTTGGATCTACATACTCTATTATTGAAGCTGTGTAAATTATTCTTTATTTAAGTTAATGCCTCCTTTAATTCTAACTGTGTATCCATGATTTCTAACTGGTCCTTTTTTATGCTCTTGATGCCCTCCCTAAGTTCACTGAGGTTCTCACTAAGTTCATTGAGCATCCTTATAAGCAGTATTTTGAACTCAGTATCTGTTAGGTTGCTTATCTCCCTTTCGCTTAGTTCTTTTCTTGGGGTTTTGTTCTGTTCTTTCATTTGGGACCTGTTTCTTTGTATCCTCATTTTGGCTGCCTCCCTGTGTTTGTTTCTGTGTATTACTTAATGAGAGGTATGGGGCTCGCTGAGACCCAGTGCTGCTCGTTTGAAAGAATTTAGGAAAAACCTGAAGCAGAATCCAAGACCGGCCAATCCTATGGTTAAGCAAGTGGCAACAGCTTGTTGAAGTTGTGTGGGGCGGGGCGGGGCCTCAGGGAGTCACCAGGGCGGGGCTACGAGTGTGAGCCAGGTTGCTGGAGTCCCAGATATGGCTTCTGTCTGCCGTCCCCGGGAAGGGCTCACCAAAGGAACAAAGGCCTCTGACAGCACGTTTGTCCCCGAGGAAGCCCCCTCTCCAGCTCTCGCTCCAGTGCCAAACAGCTCAGTTCTTCCCTGTGTGTCTCTGGTGCCCCTCGAGCTGCCTCCCCTCCGAGCTTAGAGGGAGAGAGTCCGATAAGTCCGTGCGCGGGCCCTTTAAGGAGCTGCCTGGGGCTCCAGCCGCCTCAGCCTCCCTGAGCCTCAGTTCCCGCTGGTTTTTCCAGCCAGAAGTGATGGGGATTCTCTTCCTGGCACTGGAACCCTGAGCGGGGCACCTGGTGTGGGACGGGGACCCCTCAGTCCTCAGGAAGGACCTTCCCAGCCGCGGGATCCTCCTGATTTTTATCCACCACGCTTGGGTGTGGGACCAGCCTGTCTCGCCGCTGCGCGCTCCGCCGCCGCCGCCGCCGCGCCGCCGCCCCCCCTCGCGCCGCCGCCCCTCCTACCGGTCTGGATGTAGCTGCTTTTTTTTTTTTTTCCTTAGTTCCGTAGTTGTACGACTTCCATTCAGCTTGATTTCAGGCGGTTTTGAATGATGGTTGTTCTGTAGTTTAGTTGTAACTTTGATGTGGTTGTGGGAGGACGCGATACCGCGTTTACCTACGCCGCCATCTTGACCGGAAGTCGTGTCTGGCTTCTTTTACTGAGCATAATGTCTTCAAGGTTCATCCACATTGTAGCACGTCAAAGCTTCATTCCTTTTTATGGCTGAGTAATGTTCCATTGCATAGAGAAAAGGATGGATGGCGTAGCGAGGGGGAGGGGGATATAGATCGACCACATTCTGTTTATCTATTCACTTGTTGAAGGACATGTGGGTTGTTTCCACATTTGGGCTGTTGTGACTAGTGCCGCTCTGGACATGGGCGTGTGTGCAAATGCTTGTTTGAACACCTGTGTTCTCTTCTTTCGGATGCCAGGTGGAGTTCCTGAGCGCTCCCATATGGTGATGCATTTCAGCCTCGCCAATGCCAGGAAGCAGGTACCGTTATTATCTCCACTTTACAGAAGAGGAAACAGGCTCAGAGAGGTGATGTGACATGCCTGTCACATGGGAGGTGGAGGAGCTGGGATCTGAATCTAGGAAGGGTGGAGGCAAGTCTGCAGCTCATCCCTACCCAGTGCTGTCGGGGGGATGGATGAAAAGACATGGACGAACAGGAGGGGAGTCTTGCACAGATGACATGATGACACATGATGACACATGATGACAACATGTCAGGAACTAGGAGCTTGGTGGATGTGACCCTCGAACGTGAGACGGAAAAGAAGAAGAGGCCCCCCGGCTGCCAGGAGAGCTGAGGGAAGACCCTGTCTTGTGGAGGTTCTGCGGCCTCCAGGGCCATGTGGGGCTGAGGCCAGGCAGCTGGCAGCCGGTGCCATGTAGCCCACTGTGCCTGGGACTATGCAGAGGTGAGAGGGTCTCAGCAACAGCCCACGGGAGGAGGAAGTCTCCCCATCTCCCAGTCCCAAGGTGTTTCCTGTGTCCCACCCTGGATACTTATACTAGTCAGCTTGGGTCACCATCACGAGATGCCATTTATGTCTCACAGTTCTGGAGGCTGGGAAGTCCAAGATCAAGGTCCGCAGGTTTAGTTTCTAGTGAGGACTCTTCCTGGCCTACAGACGGCAGCCTTCTCACTACGCCCTCACCTGGCAGGGAGAGAGCTGGACTCTTCCTCTTCTGTGACGGGCACTAATCCTATTGGATTGGCATCCCACCCTGGGGACCTCATTTAACCTTAATTACTTCCGTGGTCGAAATACAGCCACATGGGGGTAGGGGTGGGGGTAGGGCTTTGCCATATGACTTTGGGGTGGAGGACTCAGTTCAGTCCAGAGCAGAGTTCTACCTGTATTTAGGAGAAAGATCCTCTCTCACCCAGACGAGTGTGGTAATTCCTTGCAGAGTGACTACCCTCCTCCCAAGGGCCGCCCTCCAAGGGTGGGAGAAGGGTGATCAGGGCAGCAGAGATGCCTTCTAGTGGGTTCTAACTGCAGCTGTCCAGGGAAGGGAGGGCGGGCAGTGCCCTGAGCAGGTCCTCGCGGCCTCAGGCCATCATTGCGGGTTTCAGGGTGCGGGCCTGGAACAGACTGCGTCCCTCAGCTGTGCAGCAGATCCAGGGCGTCCCCAGCCCCTTCCCTGCCCCTGCAGAGTAGGCCCGTCCTGGCACTGCCTGCTGAGACCCGGGAGGCCTCTGGCTGCTTCCTGAGCTGCCCTGCTGGAGACTTTCTCTAGGAGAAGGCTTCCAGAAAGGTCCTCCTCAGCCCCCTTTCATCCGAGTATTTCTGAACCCAAGACTGTTCTTCAAGCCCTGAGAGAAATGAGCAGAGCCCTGCCCACGCCAAGAGCCTCCAGTGAGGGGCAGGGAGGCTGCGAGAAGCCACGTGGCGGCGCTCACTCTGCCTCTCCTCTCTGCACTGAAATGGGAGTGTGGCTGCCAGTGACCAGGAAGCCCGAGGGGGAGCCTCGAGCTCTGGGACCAGGCGCCGGGACGCACCGCACCGGGAGGCCTAGGGCTGGAGGCGTCAGCATCTCTGCTCTCCTTCCTCTTGCAACCACTACGCGGTGACTGGGAGATGGGAGGCCGAGAAAACCTCTAAACACCCCGGAAGGACTGGTTTACGTCCCACTCGCTGGGGAGAAAGATCCTTAAAGAAGGGGTGCTGGGGTTTGGGCAGGGAGGGCCCTGCTCTTCCCCAGAAGGCCTCTCTCCTTCCCACCCAGATGGACTATCTGTGCTGCAAGCAGGGGGGCTGGATGCCTTGCCCGCCCCCCAGGGCCAGAGGGGCCCCCGCATGTCCCAGTGATAGGAATGAATGCACGGGGGGGGGGGGGGCAGTTCTGGGAGGACATCAATGACAAGATTAAAGCCGGGCTGTGATGAGGGTATCTGGGCCCTGATAGGGGACGGCTGAGGGCAGGTGGGCAAACGGCACAGCTGCCTGTTACCCAACAGACCATCTTGCAACACTGCGATGGAAGCTGCAGCAGTGAGGGAGGGGTTGGGGGGGTGGTGGCAGCAATGTGCCAGCATCCAGCAGGGTCCCCATGTGTCACAATGAAAAGCTCCATGGGGCGGGAGGTCTTGGGACCAGGGACAGGGATGGCTCATGGAGGCCCTCATCCACATCACGGGCTGTCCCTTCCAGGCCCTCCAAACCAAGGGACAAATGGATCACACTGACAATGAGACTCAGTCACTCACTCAGTCCCTGTCTGCTCATGGGGACACAGGCCCAGGGGGGAGCTTTGTCCCCAAATGGCAGCACATTTTAACCTGACTGCAGGGGCTTTGGCCAGCTTCCAGGCAGTGCCCAGTTCCACAGTGACGTGAGGGCTCTGACAAAGGCCACCGCACACTGCGCCCTGGAACCATTTCCACGATGGCTGTCCTTTCCCAGCCGGGCCCTCTGTCCTAGACACCAGGTGCCAGCCTGTGACCCAGGCCTGTCCTGGGCTCCACCTCGACCATCACTGCCCCTTCCTCCTGCTGCTCCGCTCCCACGCCCCTCCCCCAGGAGACCCAGGCGCCCTGGCATCTGCCGTATTCTAATAGGGTCGTAACCTTGACTGGCTTCACCTGTGCTCACTGGGACTCGCCTACGGGGCTTCCTGCTACACAGGCCCAGCAGCTGGGTTTCCAGCCGCCTCTCCCTGGGACGCTCCCGATGTCTTGGTTGTAAGTCTGACTGCTTTCTCCTGAGGTTATTCAGTGTCTCCAGGAGAAACTCTCCGGTGAAGTCCCCTGGCTGCGCCCCCTGCCTGCAGGGCAGGGCCGGGAAGAAGGCTGGAAGGCCACCATCCCACAGGCACACTGCCACCCACGAGCTGAGTTTTCAGGCCCAGGCTGGTCTCCCTGTACCAGGAACCTCCTAGGGCCTCCTTCCATGTACGGCTGTGCATCTTATTCTGTGTGCGAGTGTGCATGCATGCATGTACATGTGTGCGCACACGCATGTGTGTGTAGTCGTTCAGTTGCATGGATTGGGGAGGTCTGAATACTGCAGTTATATGGTCACATATAACTTTGATAGATGTGAGCAGGAGCAGAGCACAGCTAAACACCATGCAACAAGGCCAGTTTTCAACAAATTCACCGTTGTCTGGATTTATAGGGAGGGGCCTGTACATTCATCTTTTGTTACTGACCCTGGATATTTCATTTCAATGCCTTTGTTAATATCCTCAGTAAATATTGAGCCTGGATTTCTGTTCCCAGAGGTCACATCGCCTTGTATTAGAAAATAACAGGCCGCATTGTTATTTTAAACTTTCTCACATTTACATTAAAATATGGACACAAGCCCTTCTACATTGGGAAATTTAAAAAATATACTTCTAAAGAAATGTCATAATGAAAATTTAAAGAATATTTATAACTCACAACAGTAGAAATACCCACCTACTAAGACTCACAGGGACACAGTGACATGTACCTGGAGGGAAATGACCAACCATTTCTGGATTTAGTAAGAATAGAACAGTAGAGAATGTCATGGTTAAGTCAAGAATTAAAAAAAATTATTTCAGAGGAAACTGAAAGAAAGCATAAGGAATAGAATAAAAGGTAAGATAATTAAAGGAATAAAGTAAGAGGTAATTTAAAAGAAATAAAAGAAGCACGTGGGCCCTGGCCGGTTTGGCTCAGCGGTTAGAGCATCAGTCTGTGGTCCAGAGAGACCCGAGTTTGGTTCCCGCTAAGGGCGCGTACCTCGGTTGCAGTTTGTCCCCGGCCCTGGTTAGTCATGTGGGTGGCAGCCACTCGATGTGTCCCTTTCACATCGATGTTTCTCTCTCTCTCTCTTCCTCTCTCTCCCACTATCTGAACAAAAAATGGAAAAATGTCCTCGGGTGAGGATAAAAAAAAAAAAGCACGTGGAATAGATAATAAAGAAATGATAGAATTGCAAAGCCAAAAGTTAATTCCTTAAATGTAATGAAATAGGCAAAGCTCTAGCAAGACTGATTAGGCAGGAAAAAGGATGCACAAATAATATTAGTAATAAAGAGGTGAACATGAGCACGAACAGAGCAGAGATTTATTTTTTATCCTCACCCGAGGACTTTTTTTTTTTTCATTTATCTTCAGATAGAGTGGGAAGGAGAGAGGGAGAGAGAGAGAGAAACATCGATGTGACAGAGACACATTGAGTGGTTGCCACCCACACGCAGGGACAATCTGCAACCGAGGTACGTGCCCTTAGCGGGAACTGAACCTGGTACTCTCTGGTCCGCGGGCCGACGCTCTAACCGCTGAGCCAAACTGGCCAGGGCAAGATTTTTAAAAACTGAAAGAGATTGGCATTGAACAACTCTATTAAACAAATTTGTCATCAGATGAAATGGACAATTTTTAGGCAAGTTCAACTCGTGAAAACTGACTTCAGAAGAAAATGGAAACCGGAATAGATTAATAATTATTAAAGGTCTGCATCTGGGTGTCTGAAAATCTACCTGAAACAAAACAAAACAAAACAAAACAAAAAACAGCCAGCACCAGTCCAGCATGGTTTCATGGGAGAATGACAGGAAGACTTCAAGGACCAAGTGATCTTCCAGAGAAGAGAAAAGAAGGCAAACTCCCTGGCACATTTTCCGGGGAACAGAAATAGACACACAGAACAAATGAAATGTTCAGGCCAAATTTCAATTATGAATATAGATGGAAAAAATCCAAAATAAAGCATTAACAAACCAACTCCACCAACGTATAAAATAATTACCGAAAAACATAAGAGGATCTAAACGAGGATAGTTTAACACCAGAAAAAACCTATCAGTACAATTTACCACATTAATACAGCAGAGATAGATGAAAAAAACCAAGTGATAATCTCAATAGATAAGGAAAAAAACTGAATTTTTTTGGTTGATAAATCCAACCATAGTTTGTGATAAAACGCTTGGCAAACTTGGGCCAAAGGGGACTTCCCAAATGTCATAAGAGTGCATCCCCCAGAGCCCACAGCAGACACCCTGCTTAACCGTGAATGCTCGAAGCCCCTCATCTGAATGAGGGATGATGGACAGGGAGACAGTGTGGGTGACTCGGGGCAGCACGAAGTGAACAGAAATACACAAAAGGCGTAAGAATTAAAAGAGAACCAACGAGACGGCCAGGGACAGCACTGCCCTCTGCACAGAATACCCAAAGCCATCTACAGACGATGTTAGACTCGAGAGTGCCGCGAGGCAGCTCCGTGCACTGGAATTCAGTAGGCCTTCTGGACACTGCCAACGACCAATAGAAAGTAGCCAGTAAGATGACATTCCCAACAACAAGTCACCTAGAAAGGAATCCAACACAACATGTGCAGAGGAAATCACCCAGCTGAACTAAATGACGTAAGGTCTAAACAAAATGCACAGATATATCATGACCATGGGCAGGGAAACTCAGCATCATAAAGCTGTATAGTCCTGTACATTTATAGCCATTCCAACAGAAATACTACTAACACGATCTTTCAAGAAACATGATGAGCTAATTTTTTTAAATTTATTTTTTTCTTTATTGATTTTAAAGAGAAAGAAAGGGAGAGGGAGAGAGAGATAGAAACATTGATGCGAGAACATCGATTGGCCATCTCCTGCATGCCCCACACCGGGGATCGGGCCCACAACCTGGGAATGTGTCCTGGCTGGGTATTGAACCGGCGACCTCTTGGTGCATAGGTTGACACCCAACCACTGAGCCACACTGGCCGGACGACGAGCTAATTTTTAAGTTTTGATGACTTAAGGTTTATGGGAATAAAAAGTTATTAAACTCTTTTGCTTTGATTAAAAAGAGAACTAATCTTGGGTTACAAGACAATCATATTTTATAAGAAAACCCTTGAGTGAAATATATTCTGTTGACACAAAGACTTTGAGAATTGAAGTGCTAGACTGGCATTGTTTAGTACCCTCTCCACCCCTCCCCAGTGTCACCAGTGTTTTAACATCTGATTTTCAGAGGAATAACATCAAGTTGCCTTCTGGACAGAATTTCTTGGTTATGGGCCAAAGAACAAAATTCTTAAAAAATTTTTTTTTCTTTATTGATTTTAGAGAGAGAGAAAGGGTGAGGGAGAGATAGACAGAAACATCGATGACAGAGAACATCGATTGGCCGCCTTCATCATGCCCCACACTGGGTATTGAACCGGCGACCTCTTGGTGCATAGGTTGACACCCAACCACTGAGCCAGACTGGCTGGGCAGCCACAAAATTCTTTATAAAAGTTAGATGTGTGTGGCTGCTTGTGAAGAAAAATAAGTCCCCTTAAATGTTAATGAATTAAAAGTAAAGAGTGTTTGTGATGAGTAAATTCTAATGACTGAAGGTATAATATCTAATCTCAAGGTTGTGTGAATGTCATTAAAATAATTGTTTCAACAATTGTACTTGTTCCAATGATTATCAAAGAAAAATGCTTTTGTTCACTTAAAGTTAGAAATAATATTTGTCATAGGAAATCAAATTTATCTACTAACTTACATTCCTCCCCCCCCACTTCATCAAGAAAGCTTTCAAAGATACAGAAAAACAAAGAATTTTACAATGAGTTCCCTACACCCAACCACTAGACTCTCCATGTAATATTTTCAAAACATTTTTTAATGCGATATGATTCACATACCATAAAATTCATCCTTTTGACTGTGCACGGTTCAGTGGGTTTTACTATATTTATGAGGTTGTCAACCATTACCACGATCTAGTTCCAGAACAGTGTCATCACTCCCAAAAGACAGCCCCGCCCAGTAGCCCCGCCCCCACGTGCTCCCCTGGGCCCCCGACAGCCCGGATTGACTCTCAGTCTCCGTGGGTTTGCCTGCTCTGGACATTTCACAAGCTGAATCATGCACTATGGGCCCTGTGTCTCCCTTGTTTCACTGAACATAATGTCTACAGGGAGCATTTTATTTTATACATTTCCTTGCCGAAATCCTTTTGGGTAAGTTGTCTTCCCTGTCCTGAGCATTTCTGTGGGTGCGAAGGGCCCTCGTTGGGAACATGCCCCTTCAGCAGGCCTGTTTGCCTGTCCCCCTCCTCCATCTGCTTCTGTCCCACAGGAACTTATTGAAATCTCTCATTTGCTGACACCTCCCTCCTGCTCTCTGCCCTTTGCTGCCATGTCATTGGGTCCAGGAAGGAGAAGCTATGGAGGCGACGGCCACTCGACCACTGGTGCCCAGGGGTAGAGCCAGGACTTGGGAGAAGGGACTGGCAGAAAACACGCATGCGTTTTGTCATCTGTTAGTGTCCAGTCCCCCAACAAGAGACACCCCGTGGGCACCTCAACTCCCTGCTCCTCTCTGCCCCGACCCCGCCAAGTTCCAGGCTTCCTTTCGGCTGCAAACTCAGTCCCAGCTGGTGAGCCTGCCCGCTTGCCACCCGCACTTGAACTCCAGCAGGACGTGCTCCTGGCTCCTTGACGCCTGCAGCTTCTCAACAGCTGTGTTTGCTTCTGTAACAGGCGCCCCAGCCTGGGAGGCTCAGACAGCAGAGATGGAGTCTCACAGTAGGAGGACGGAAGTCTGAGGGCCAGGTGTGGGCGGGTGGTTCCCCTGGAGGCCCTGGAGACGCTGTCCCAGGCCTCTCTTCCAGCTTCTGGTGGCTGCTGAGGAGCCCCGGGTGGTCCTTGGCTTGTGGCCGTGTCCCCCCAGTCCCTGCTTGCACCTGGCCTCCCCTCTTCTGTGTCCCTTCTCAAATCGTGCTCTAGTTTTCAAAGGTTTAAGGACACCCTATCACTGGATGTAGGGTCCACCCTAAATCCAGGATGACCTCATGTTAAGATTTTTAACTTAATTACATCTGTAAAAACCCCATTTCCAAATAAGGCCAGACTCACAGGTACCAAGGATTAGGATGTGGGCATCTTTTGGGGGACACTATTCAACCCACCACCCTGCTACTTCCTCCTGAGTGTATTCATCTTTCTCCTTCAGCTGGACCTCCCGTAGGAGCCCTTCTGGTGAAGACTCACGGCTGGCCAGCTTCCTCAGCCTTCTCCAGACGAACATGCCCACTTTTCCAGATCTGACACCTCCCTCCAAGTTGGCACTCAGTAAAAGACGGAGAATAGCAGCTCCATCAACCCCATGAGATCCGATGTCCCAGCCTCTGCACAGGACAAGCTCAGGTCACCTCAAACCTGGCCCTGCCCCGGGCCCAGGGCTCCTCCTGCCTCCCCACATCACGGTAGCCCCAGCGCTCCCTCTGCTGCCGGGGTCCCCGGGGCCCACATTGCGGCCACGGTGCCTTTGCTCCTGGTGAGTTGTGCTCCCAGGTGGGCATAACCCTGCCCCTGCCTTGCTGGGCACCTGGTGGTCTGCCGTTCAGGCTGGCAAGAGTGGGAGGTCTGGTCTGGGGTCCTGCGTGTGTCTGCACCCGGCCTGGGAAGCGCTGCCCCCTCCACACCACATCCTCCCGTGTCTGTCTCCGCCCGAGGTGTCACCGGAATGAAGCCTCTAGGCTTCTCCCCCCTCCGCACCGGTGAGTGCAGGGCTGGCCACAGCCTCTCCTCTCTGCCCGAGGAACCCCACGCCCTCCCAGAGAGGAGCGACTGGCGGGCCTGGCCCTCCCGGGGCGTGGATCCCAGCCACCGGGTCCCAGCAGGCTGCGGACTCTCCCTGCGTGCCACCAGCCCGGCGAAGAATTGCAAGGGGTTCCTGGAACGAGGTCCGGAGACTGCAGCGTGGGTAAACTCGCTCCGTGGGTCCTGGCTCTGAGCTGCCTGTGACAACCCCACTGAGGAGAGGGCCTGTCCCTCGTGGAGAAGGCGGAGAAGGCAGGGAGAGGTTATGAGACGGCCTCTCTGGGTGCCGAGGTCTGCTGGCCTCCTTGGCCCCGAGCCTGGTCACCAGAATGGTTGGAGTGGTGATGCTTTTGCATCTGGGCTGGACCATTTCAGCCTGGGCACTGTGGATGTGAGGACCAGGTGAGACTGCTGTGGGCTGCCCTTGGCTTCAGAATATATTGAACAGCCTCCCTGGCCACCACCCACCAGATACTGGAAGAACCCCATAGCCTGACACCCACAAATGTCTCCTGACCTGGCACAGTGCCCATCTCGAGATGCGCTGGTCTGGACAGGAACCCAGCGTACCTGTTGTGTTTCTCCCAGAAGCTACTGTGGGCCCAGCTGTGGGGACGGAAGGGGTGAGAGGTGGGCCAAGGTCCCGACAGCCACCCTGGCACCGTTTCCCCACCTGACCCCACCCACTTCCTTAGAAAGAAAGACAAAGGGGGTCCAAGGGAGGAAAGCTACGCGTCTACCCACGGTGAGGATGCTGACTGATGGTGGGACACGCGGGGCTGGTTTCCCAGACCCCGGGGTCCCCGCCCAGCCCTATGGCTTCCCAGACCCCGGGGTCCCGGCCCAGCCCTATGCTCTCCCTCTGCAGGGGCTGTGGCTGCTGTTTCTGACCCCCCCCTGCCTGGGGGGGGAGGTCTCTGTGCCCAAAACCCCAAGTAACTCCTAACTCCATGTAGCACCCGCCCTGCCCCAGGACCCCTGTTCATGCCTCTGGCTAGCTGTCCCTCCGGGACTGGCTAAGGATGGGGAGGTGACTAACTAGGCAAGAATGACCGGGGAAGCTACCGGGCTCTGCAGGATGGCATGGCCTCGTCCCTGCCACCTCACGTTGCCTTCCCAGCACCTACCACCGAGAATGAGCTGGTGGCATTGTCAGGGGCCACCGTGTCCCCCAGGGGAAGTGGCCATGACAGGTCAGCCTGAGGGTCTATGTTCATCACTGGGCCTCCCGGATGCAGAAATGTGGGGCTCCCTCATCCACCCCCAGTGGGTGCTGACTGCTGCCACTGCATTTCCTGGTGAGCCCCCACACTGTGGACCCCTCACTGGACAAAAGCGGGAACAGGGGCAGAAGCAGAGATGGCAAAGGGTGCAGAGACAGGGGTGGACGTGGGTTCTAGACTTAGGTGCAGGGGCCCGCCCAGACCAAGCCCTGGAAGAGTCTGCCTGCCCCAGGAAGGATGCTGAGCCCTCAGCCTACCGGATCCAGGCCGGAACGTGCCTCTCTGTGGGGGCACACGCTGCTGAATGTGAGCCACGTCACTGTCCACCCTAAACACATCCCTGGCTCTCTGGGCTGTGACCCGGCCCTGCTGGAGCTGGAGAGCCCATGAGTGTCCAGCAGCGGCGGTCGATCACCCTGCAGCCACAGTCCCTGAATTTCAGCCCGGGGGACACGGGCTGGCTGGCTGGCAGGGGCAGGGGTCATTCTTCAGTGAGAATGCCTGGGGTGGGGACAGAAGTGATGGGGGATGGTTCAGAAGCTGGGAAATAAATGGGGGAGAAAAGGAGCCTCCTTGACACCTGGTTCCCAGGTGTGGGTGGGCATGTGGCCTCTCAGCCCGGCGTGGCCACTCAGACTCTGATTTTCGTCTGGCTTGAAAGAACCTGGGCACGAGACGCCAAAGGTATTTGCCAGATCCGATGGCTGGCTGGTGGCTGGGCGGGTCAGCCCAGTGCCCCTGAACCTGAGCTCTCTCAAACTGGATTCCCTGATATTTTCGGTGGGATCTGGTTATGGTTTTCAAATGGGGAAATGATGTTTCTTTATATTTTCTTGGGACTTTCGGGCCATAGGCATCAGGGTGACTGGTGTGTCAGTGTCCTGGGGCCACCATATGAAAGAACCACAAACGAGGGCACTGAAAACAACCGGAGCGTATCCTCTCTCAGTCTGGAGGCCAGAGGTCTGAAATCCAGGTGTCGGCAGGCGCGGTTCCCTCTGGAGGATCCGGAGGAGGGTCCTTCCTGCCTCTCGGCAGATCCAGGGGCTCCTTGGCTCGTGGCGCACCCCTCCCTTCTCGGCTTCTGCTCTCACGTGGCCATCTCCTCCGTGTCTGCACGTCTGTCTCACATCTCCCTCCCTGTTCATTATGAGGACACCAGCCATTGGATTGAGCGTCCACCCTAAATCTGAAGTTCAGGACGGGCATGAGTTTTGGGGGAATGCTTTCAACCCAGTACATCCAGTGTGTCATTTATGGAAACTGATCCCGTTCATTACAGCAGGAGGGGTCTGCATCGAAGGCCTGCGGCCACGCCCCACCCAGGACAGATGAGGAAACTGAGGCTGAGGGTGGTTCTGGGTCTGGGAGGCAGAGACCCTCACCGCACCGTCCAGGGCCCCTCTCTGTGTGGCCAGTGGGGGCGCCAGCAGTGCTGAGTGATCTGTTGCGGGCGGGCCCCCTGCCCCGCTTCCCACGCCGCTGCTTCCACCCAGAGCCACCGCGCACCCCCTACGCCTGCAGCAGGTGCAGACCCCACTGGAAGAGGACGAGGCCTGTGAGCAGGGCTCCGGGAGGTACCTGCATGTCAGCCAGTGGGAAGGGCAGCCTAGAGGGCATGCTATGCCCGAACCCTGGGCCAGGGCCCAGCATGGTGAGACGCTCAGACCAGCCCTGCCCCAAGGGTCTTCTCCATGGCTTGGCCTGCTAAAGTTGGGCACCTCTGCCCCTGGTGTGTGTGACTGTCCACTTTCCTCACAGGGGGACTTGGGGGGCCCCCTGGTCTGCAGGAAGAGAGGCACCTGGTCCAGGTGGGTGTGGTCAGCTGGGGCACTGGCTGCTCCATGAGGAGCCACCAGCTGTCTTCACAAACATCCAGAGCCCTGTGACCTGGATCCCAGGGCCGTTCAGAGGTGCAGTGAGCCCCAGGCCCCGCTGCCACCCAGTGGAGGGCGGGGTTTCTCCAGCCACCTCACATCCCCAGTGCTGAGCTCCTCATCCCACCCCTTCCCCGCCCCTTCCCAAGCTTCAGCCCTCCCCTGTCTTGCCTCTGTAGGGGCCCCGTCTTTCCCGCTGGTGGAGAGAGGCAGGAGGGCCCCAACAGGGTTGGGGTGCTAGGTGCTGCACTTGCCTCGTTACACTGTCTGGCAAACAGGCCAGTGGTCAGAATGGTCTCTGCGGTGTGTGTGGCCGAGAGCCCGTGGACCCAGCTCTCTGGTTAGGAATCCTGGGGTGCTGGGGCAGGAAGAGGCTGGGCTTGGGTGTGGGAGGGTGGATGGATGAGGTGGTTGTGGACTCTTCCCCACCCTGGGCCACCGTCTCCTACGCGGTCCCGTCTGCTGCACACCCCGTCAGCAAGTGAGTCATCCTCAGGGTCTCCTTTACTCATTCACTGCACCAGTGTCAGGCGTGCCACGTCCTCCGTTCCAGGGTGTCTGCAGGGCGGTGAATGTACAGCAAAGCTGTGGGAGGCAGCGTGGAAGGCCGGGTCAGAGAGCCACGACGACGCCCACAAAGCGCTGGCGGGCGGGTGCCATGGGGGAGGTGTCCTGGGTGAGAAGCCGCAGAAGCCCGTAGCATGCACACACCATTAGGCATTGTACGACAAACTTGCACTGTGCACACGAAACAAACAACAGAACTATTTTCACTGTGAGGAAAGAATATTGAACTCTTCCTATCAGCAGGGTCTTCTCCAAATCTTCTAGGTCGGAGCTCTGTTCCCAGTGCCCCTGAGGGATTCAGGCGGGACGAGGTGAGGAGTCCCACTCCTGGAACAATTCTCCCCCATAATTCTGACCCACACCTCTCCCCTTAGCTCCGGTGGCGTGGGGAGAAGCAGGAGTGCGTGGGGGCTGGTACTTCCCGCAGCCCTGGGCCAGAGGAACAGTCTAATCCTGGGGACAGCAGTTTCACTCTCCCATTGTGTAGGCTGATCCAGACATCGTCACCTCTCCTGCAGCCAAACCTCCTCAGCTGTCCCCACGTCTCCCTTTACAATGTGTAGACAAGCCTGACCACGTAGAACCACCCAACAACGATGACCTCGACCCAATCAGAGAGAACCGGACACACTTTGACAATAGTGTGAGACGGGCAATTGGGGTGAGACCCCCAGGAGCCCCAGGAGAAGAGCAGGGGGTTGCGTGCATTTGTCAAAAATGTAAAGACAACCAGCAAAAGAGCAGAGTAATAAACAATTTTTAAAGCAGGAGATGTGGGCTTGGCCGGTGTGGCTCAATGGTTGAGTGTTGTCCCATGGACTGAGAGGTCCCAGTTCGATTCCTGGTCAGGGCACATGCCCGGGTTTCGGGCTCGATCCCCAGTGGGGGGCGTGCAGGAGGCAGCTGATCAGTTTCTCTCTCACATTGATGTTTCTATCTCTCCCTCTCTCCAAAAAACTCAATTTAGAAAACATATTAAAAAAAAAAAAAAAAAAGACCCTATCAAGGTGGAAGAAGATGGCTGAGGGATAAAGGCTCGGAAATGTTCCTCTCCCACTAGTCAGTGTGGGGCTGGTTTAGTCTCTAGGAACTCTGACTGAAACAGAAAGTAAGAAACAGAAGCATCATTATTCACAAAGGTTCTCCATGTTCAGAGAGCCTACCAACACGTTACCAGAATTCCTCAGAGAGGCGGGCTTGCTGGAGACAAGACATGCAGACATAGGTCACATTTCTCACACCAGCCACAAAATGGACAGTGTCATTTAAAAACGATGACATTTAGTCCTGGCCGGTTTGGCTCAGCGGTTAGAGCATCGGCATGTGACCGAAGGGTCACGGGTTCAATTCCTGATCAAGGGCACATACCTGGGTTGCAGGTTTGATCCCCAGCTTTGGTCGGGGTCCAGCAGGAGGCAACCAGTCGATGTGTCTCTCTCATATTGATGTTTCTTTCTCTCCCTCCCTCCCTCCCTCCCTCCCACTCCATCTAAAAATCAATGGAAAAATATCCTTGAGTGAGAATTAACCAACAATAAATAAATAAATAAATAAATACATACATACATACATACATAAATAAAAAGGTGACATTCACAACAGCCAAACAGCAATATGCTATGCAGGAATAAAGTTAGTGAATGTTGGATAAGATCTTTATGTGAGAAATGTGAAGTGTAATGATGTTCGTAAAAGGTGGCCCAAATTAATGGAGAAAGTGTTTACGGATAAGAAAATATTAGATAATTCTCCCTCAATTCATCTACAAATCCAATGCAGTTTGTTTGTTTGTTTTGTTTTGTTAATCCTCACCTGAAGATATTTTTTCCGCTGATTTTTAGAGCGAGTGGAAGGGGGTGAGAGAGAGGGAGAATCGATGTGAGAGACAAGCTGGAGGGATGAGACACGGCAGACAAGGGACTGGGGTGGACGAGAGACCTGGAAGCAGATGTTGGTGTTCATGCACGGAAACTGGGTTCGCCCTGGCCAGTAGCTCAGTGGTTAGAGATCAGCCCTTGGACCAAAGAGTCTCGGGTTTGATTCAGTCAAGGCCATGTACCTCAGTTGCAGTTTGGTCCCTGGCCCTGGTCGGGGTCCTGCGGGAGGCAACCAATCGATGTGTCTCTCTCACGTTGATGTTTCTCTCCCCCGCAACCACTCTATTTGAAGACAAATGGAAAAATATCCTCGGGTGAGGATTTAAAAAAAAAAAGTACCTGGGTGTTGTGCCTCCGTGGGAGACGCCTCCTGTGCACAGAGGGCACTGGGGTTTCACTGTGTGACTGTGAATGGCTGTGTTGCCCTCAGGTCCACACAGGAGAGCTGGAGCCTCCAGATCCCGACGTCGGCCACCCCGCAGAGGGCCACGGCCACACCCGGCCCTCCAGGCGCCGGGGGATCCAGCAGAGAGGCTCCGCTTCCCACCCAGCCAGTTCTTTCTTAGGTTACTGAACAGGCACATTACACAGGTTCACACCGATGCAGTCAACTTTGTCTTTTGTTTTTTTTTATCCTCATCTGAGGACATTGTTTTTGCATTTATCTTCAGATAGAGTGGGAGAGAGAGAGAGAGAGAAACATCGATGTGAGAGAGACACACCAAGTGGTCGCCACCCACACGACCCCAACCAGGGCCAGGGACAAACTGCAACCGAGGTACGTGCCCTTAGCGGGAACTGAACCCGGGTCTCTGGTCTGCGGGCTGATGCTCTAACCGCTGAGCCAAACTGGCCAGGGCGAATGTAGTCAACGTTGAATACAAAATAGTAACACAGCAACCTTATCTTTTTTCTTTCTTAATTTCGAAGCTAGAGGCTCAGCTCTCAGTCATTGCTTTAAGTCCCAGACCCAGCACTCACTCCAGCCCAGCCAACTGGTTAAGCCTCAGTTTCCTTGGCTGGCAAATGGGGGTAACAGCTGTGTTTTTGCTGTATTGACAAGGGAATTGATGAGCGATTGAGTAAATTGGTGGACGAGTGAACATCTGAATGTCCAAGGAACATGGACAAGTCAGACAATGGGTGGCTGGCTAGAGGAGAGATGGAAGAACAGACAGATGGGTGGATGGATGGATGGAGGAAGGGAGGGGGGAGCAGAAATGGATGGGTGGGTGGACAGATGGATGAAAGGAGAGATGGGTGTAGAAGAGATGGATGGATGGGTGAATGGATGGAGGGGTGGACAGATCACAGTGGCTCAGTGATTTCAGCTTGAGTGTCACTCTGGGTTCAGACACCTGTGACTGAGCATCGATAATGAGGTGGGACAAATATATATGCAAGAATGTTTATCCGGTCATTATTATCACAGCAAATAACTGGAAAGCCCTGACTGTTCCTGGAGAACCGGTTAAATAAGTGACCTTACATCTATACAGCGGAATACTGTGCGCACCATTAGAAATGACGAGTTTCCCTGCAGAGAGGAAGTGGTGAGGGGAGGGTGTGGACAGCCCCTCCGTGAACATGTGCGTGTGAGGAGGGGTCGTGGGAGGCCACAGTGGTGACTGTGGTAGGAGATTACGGAGAATTTCTACTTTTAATTTTTTTTGTAGCCTGAGTCTTTTACATTCTTTTCATTAGAAAAAAACAAAACTATTTTCATGTTGGTAGAAGAGAAAGCTTTCTGGTTTTTAAAGCCACATCAAAATGGATTTTAAGCTCCTCACAAAAGAGCTCTTTATAACTGGCAGCATCTCTATGGCCCCATAAAAATGGCCTTGGGACCTGTCTCCCAGGCAGCCGGCTGCCCCTCCCACGAAGGCCTGCCTGGGCAGCAGGGACGCCCGTGTGGGGACAGACAGCAGGACGTGGAGCGCCAGCTGCCACCACGTGAGGCCGAGAAGATCCAATCTTGAGCAAAAGGGAGACACCTTGTGGGGACTCCCAGAAACACATGGGAGCACTGGCCAAGTCTTGCCAAAGCCACAGGTGTGTGTTTACTTCTAATGTGGTTCATTTTCCCCCCAAAGAATGAGTTATGGTTGGGGCCACAGAAGAAAAGAGGCGGCCAAGGACCTTCCTCCCTCCAGGTCCCATGGCCTTGGGCTCTCGGTACCCCGAGTTCTAAAGTGGCAGTGCCCACACGAGCCCCTGGCCCAGTCTTTCACCCAGCCAAGCGATGTTGCAGCACCAGTCCCAGCAGCCACACCCTCTACCTAATGAAGTCCCTGAACGCTGGCTGCAGGCCTGGACTTGACCTCTCATTGGCTAGTCCCGGAATCTCCTAACCATCCTCCTCTGTCTGCTCTGCACCTGGACGAGACAGGTGTCTAAGGTGACTCGTAGCTTGGGATTCTGGCCTCAGTTTCCACCCAGTTCTCCCAGGTCTGACCCTGTGGCCTTCCTATCCTTGGGAAGCTTGTCCCTGAGCCTGGTGCAGAGACAGAGGCTGGGCTGGGAGCCCCTCCGGCCAGAGCTCAAGTCTCAAAATCATGACACCCAACGAGTTTGGTCACGAGGGGAAGCAGGGGAGGGCCATGCCTGCCAGGGGGTCCCCACCACTGACCAGAGGCGACAGTCCCCAGGGGAGGAAGCGTGGTGCGCCTGGGGCAGTAGCTCCTGCTCAGGGGACTCTGTGATCACGTCCTGGTGAAGGGGACAGGGCTCAGGACTGATGGGAGCTAAACCCGGACCAGGAGATAGTTATACCCCGCTGCCCATGCGGTGGAGCCGAGCGAGGAGTCAGGACTGGAGCGCACAGGACTGGAAGGCACACAGGACTAGTTCTGGGCTAGAGAGGGGGTCCCAGCCTGTGGCCTTGGCCACACGGGGCTCTCAGCCTGTGGCACGGCCCAGGTGGCAGGGTGGGGCTGACCTGTCTATCGGGCAGCCTGGCACAGGGAGGGAGTGAAGAGCATTCCTGGCCCACCAACCATCGGGCACTCACCACGCTGGCTTCCAGCACTGGGACAACCCAAGATTCCCAAGTCCACCCCTCTGCCTGACCCCTCCCTGCCCTCCCTGTGCAGGCTTCTGCTCTCCAGGCACAGCCCCACCCTAGGGGCCAGCCGCTTCCTTCCAGTCCCCATGCCTCCGCTCCACAGGACAGGGACGAGGTGAGAGTCCAAGGGGGTGGGACTGGGTGCAGCTCCAACCCGGGGTGACATGACACCAAAGTCAGATGGCACAAAGGTGCGAGCAGAACCCGAGTCCCTGCCGGGTCGCCTGCAGATGTCCCTCCATGTGAGGGGCGACCTTGGCGGGCAGGCCTCTGCCCTCCCACCCGCCCTGGCCTCCTATTACAGTCACTCCTGGGACTGGGCTGGTGTGGACCCACCAGGAGAGGTGGCAGGGACAGTCGGCTCTGAGCCTGTGTGAGGTGGCAGCCAGGTCTGTGTTTTCCCCAGCGCCCTGGACAGCGCAGCACTTCCTGGCCATGGGCGCAGGGAAAGGCAGACGTGGGACGTGGACTCAGGCAGTGTGGGTCCCGCTACTGCCCAGTGAGCTGGGCCTGGAGAGAAGGGCGTCGGAATAGAAGAGGCCCACTGGGGACTGGACCCCTGATCACGGTAATGGAGGCGCAAGCACAGGGCACTGGGCAGCGACCAGCTTCCTGGAGGGACTCAGAAAACACGCGGATCAGGAAATCTCCCGTCTCACCGTGCTTCTGCGCACATCTCTCCGCGGGGACACCTTCCTGTCTCCCCTCCCAGGCCAACTTCCTGCGTGCCCACAGACTCCGCCGTCCTCAGACGCTGTAAAGGGGCCTCCCAGTGTGCTCCATGCACCCCGTAGCCCGCCAAACTCAGCTTCCGGACAGGCGCTCCGGCCCTCTCTAGTCCAAGGCAGCCCCCCACCCCGAGAGCACCCCCACCGCACCGACGCTGCCCTGTCTGCTCTCCCTGCCCATGTTTCCAGCGCAGCCCCCTAGCCGCCCACCGCTGGCCTTGCCCTCCCGCTGTCTGTCCCCCAGCACAGTCCCCGCACTGGGGGGCTCTTGATGAAAGGACAGAGCGTCATCACGGAGCTGGAGTTTTACACTTTCTCCCTGGCCAGACTGGGTTTCTCAGGGACACGGACACGTTCCCCAAGCCTGGAGCTGACTCACTGGGCCAGGGCTGAGCGAAGGGTCCTTGTGGGACTGAACGAAGCCCCCGAGCCCGCTGCCCCCTGCTCCAAGAGCCAGTCTGGGTGGAGCCCACACCACCCGACTCGCCGTCCTCACGGTCTAGCATGTCCCCTCCTGCTCCCTGCACAGCTCCGCGTCCATCCTGCACACCAGTCCCTGGGACTCCCTCTCTGTGGCTGTCATAGGTGTCATCCTATGTACCACGGGGTGGAGATGTGGCCCTGCTGAAACTGGCACGCCGTTTGTCTTACTCCTGCACCATCAGACTGGCCCTTCTGGCCTTGCTCAGCTCCTGTTTTACCGAGGGCACCCTTTGCTGGGTGACTGGTAGGGGGACACCAGGCAGGATAGTGGGTGAGATGCTGGGGTCAGGGGTAGGGGCTGCCTGAGGTGGAGCACAGGGCCCTGCAGGGTGCAAGGTCACCCCAGCCTTTTCTCTGCCTCTGACCCCATCCCGCAGGCTTGGTCCAGGCCGCATCCTGCCCTACCCAGGCCTGCTTTGGACAGGCATCTGCCTCACTGTCCACACACAGGAACTGTCCCACCCTAGAGACGGAAACTGTCAGGCCCCTGCTGCCCCTGGCTGTTTCCCAGAGAACAGGCACAGCCATATACGTTTCCCAGCTCCCTGAGGGCCATTAAGCCATCACTGCCTCTCCTACCCTCCTTGCCCGCTCTGCCCCGCAGTGGCCTTGCCTGATCCCCACGGGCTGCAGAAGTGTGCATGTCATCCACCTGCAGAGCTGTCACAGGTTCTATGCCCAAAGCCCATCACCAAGGAGACGCTGTGTGCTGGCTACTTCCAGGGCCAAAAGGGCCTCTGCGAGGTCAGTCTCCTCTGGCCTGCGCTCCTGCTCCTGCTCCACTGTGGGACCTGGGGGAGTCACTGGAGCCCTCTGCGCCTCAGTTCCCCATTCGGTACAGTGGGGGTGAGGAAGCAGAGTCCCCATTCACAGGGAATCTGTGATGTGCCTCCTCCGTGCTTAGCAAAAGGTTTCCCAAGTCACCCCTTTAATCCTAAGTGACCCGGGGGCAGGGGCAGCATCTCACGACCCAGCTCCAAGAGGCAGGGGACTCTGTCTCGTTCTGAGTAGCACCATGCACAACAGTGTGTGGCTTAGAGCTGGTGCTTGAGGTTCTGGCTGTCACAGGGATGTGAGCAGGTGCTATGAGGGCAGAGGGACAGGGTCCAGCCTCAAGGATGCTAAGTGACTTACAAGGGAGGCAGCAGGCATCAGAGGAAGCATTCAGACTTGGAATAATAATAATAAAGTGACTGAATCTCAGCTCTGCTGTTTACTAGCTGTATGACCTTCAGCAAGTTGCTTGACTTCTCTGAGCCTCAAAGTCTTCAACTGTTAAAAACAAAAAGATAGCCTGGCCAGTGTGGCTCAGTGGTGGAGCGGCAACCTATGCACCAAGAGGTCGCCTATTCCTGGTCAGGGCACATGCTCAGGTTGTGGGCCCAATCCCCAGTGGGGGACGTGCAGGAGGCGGCCAATCAATGTTCTCTCTCATTGATGTTTCTCTCTCTCTCTAAAATCAATCAATCAATAAAAAATTTAACAACAACAACAAAAAGATAGAGCTGATATTCAGGGCTGCTGGGAGGAACAGATGTAGGATGGAAACCCAGCCTATCTACCAAGCCTGGCTGCATGGAGTCGCAAAGGGCCTGCCCCTAGCATCCAGCCCCCATGGTCCCCATGGTAACTGCCTTCAGTCTCAGTGAGGACTCCCATGCCTCGCAGCACAGACCTGAGCCCCAACTGGATCTGTTTGTTATTCTTGCTTCTTCCAGAGAGACTCCAGGGGCCCCCAGTCTGCTGGCTCCAGGACAGGCACTGGGTACAGGTGGCAGTGGTGAGCTTCAGCAGGGGCTGTGCTGAGCCCGGGTTCCAGGGTGTATGCCAGGGCCTCTGTCTACCAGTCCTGGATCCAATATCTCTGCCTCTGTCAGGATACTCCTGTGGGGACTGCTGCCTCCCCAGGGCTTCGCCTGGCAATCCTGTATCATCTCTCCCAATTACTTGTTTCTGTGCATCCCTTCTTCCCGCTGTCCTGTTGGCCCTGCCTCTCCCACCCACCCATCTCTCCACGCTGTGCTTCCTGTTCCCTCCAACCCCCTCTCTCTGCGGCCAGCAGACAGCTGGAGCCTATATCCTGGCTTGAGGGGACAGGATGTGGAGGGAAGGCCACAGTTTCACTTGTATATGTTTAAGGCAAAGCGCTGGGGCCTGGATGAAAGCACAAGCTGGGGATCCTGGGGACAATCAGCCCCCCATGCAAAGAGTAAATGCTGTAACCTGCTCCTGTGGTTCCTTCAGACTGCCAGGGAGGGGTTTCCCACCAAAGTTGTCCCAGCAGAGACCCCGTGGGGTGGCCTGCCCTGCGGGCGTGTTGGTACTCTGCGGTGTGGGTGTGTGGAAGGTGACAGGTGCGGCCAGGGCCAGCTTTCAAAGCAGAGGCCTACTGCCCCCACTCGGCAGGATCAACTTCTTAATCTGTAGGGCAGGGCCCCTTGTTTAAAAGGCAGGAAACAACTTTTTCCCCTTACTTAAGAGTTTCTCTCTGTCGGCTCCCAGGGTCCAGCCCCAACGAGGGTGAAGGGTGCAAGGTGTAGGGCGCAGCCCGGCAGGTGGGAGGCAGGCCCTCCTTCCAGCAAGCTCGCTGTCCCCGGAACCTCACAGACACAGCGATTACGCTTTCAAGATGGACCGCAGAGCGCAGGCGCCCTACCAAGCCCAGGCTCCTGCTCCTCGGGGCCACCAAGGCCCAGGCCCTGCATCGCGCCGCGCCGGTGGGGCCCTCCCAGCTCTCCGCAGCCCCGGACCTCACCCGCAGCTGCAGCGTCCGGTCAGCGGTGTGCACAGGCCCACCGACGCCCTTTCCCACGCCGCTCCCGCGCGGCCCACGTCAGAGGCTCCGCCCCATGCCTCCACCAGCGCCAGTGGGCGGTGTGCGTCGGGTGCGGTTGAGTCCAGGCCCCAAGTTCGGCTGCGCACCTGGCGAGCGCTTGGAACCGTCTCAAACCCGCCCTAGGGGCACGCGGACGCTCGGGGCTGGCCACGGGCCTCGGTGTGGCACGCTCGCTCCCTGCTATTGGCGCCGGGAAAGGGGGGCAGCCCGCTTGGCAGTGGGCTGCGAGTGCGCCACGGGGCGCTGCTGGTGCATGTCCCAGGGCGCTTGGAGTCCCCAGGCCCTCGGCAGCCCTCTGATCCCACGGGTCAGGCTGCAAAAGCAGGGGGTGTCTGGACTCCGTGCATCTGGGGGTACTGGCTGCAGTGGGCCGAGGATCCACGCAGGAGCTCTCGCCATCCCTTCCCTTCTTTCCCGTCCTCCAGCCAGGCTCAGACTAGGAAGAGAGTCCAAGATGACTGTCAATGGACCAGTTCAGTGCTGGGGGCTGGCCCTGCCCCCGAGTGGTCTGGGACCTCCAGACTTTGACTCAGGCAGGAAAGAATTCAAGAAAAGGGTCTGAGTGAGAGCTAAGCAGGTTTTATAGCGGTAGGGAAAAGGCTCGGCCGCGGGTCCCTGGAGACAGGATCAGGGGCTGAGCGCGCGCCCTGGCTGCAGGTCTCCAGGGCTCTGCTGTGGAAGAAGCGAAGCCGTCTGAGTAGCACGTGGGCTGACTTGCAAGTGAGTTTCCCGCTGCGTCAGTCCGTTCCTGGGATTTTACATGTTCCCAGGTTTCGAACTTTGGTGCAAATTCTGTCTCTACCTTTGCGTTGGGAGGTGAGCTTGTTCCTAATATGGTCCGATTCGGAAGTGTCACCGCGTTTGACCCGCTCCTTCTACTTGTGGGGTCAGTTTTCATGATAATATTGGCACATTTAGCTTTAGGGTCATTCTCTAGTCAGTTTTTCCTCCATCTTGGATTGATCTGGTTTTAGCTAGTCCTTGTTGTTGACTTCTGTGACCACAGCAGGGGTTTCCTGCCATATACTGTCTCCCTTTGACCATGCACGTTGGGGAATTTCTGGGGAGAGGACCCAGTGGCTATTGGCCTGTGATGTCTCATCCTACTTCCTCATTCCACTTGTAGCGAGTTTTCCCTATTTTCTGCCCCATTCACCCCTGACACTTCCATTCCTGAATTCTTTCAGGGGTGATGAGGGAGGAGGGTCCTGCTTCCGCTGACAAGGGTCCCTGCCTGCAGTGTGGAAGAAAAGGGGCCACATACTAAAACTGACCAGCTCAGGGAGGCCTGCCTGGTGGCCTTGCAAACTCAGAGACAGAAAGTAACCACATAAGGTGGTCTGAAACGAAAACCTTTCAGCTAAAAGTAGTTCATGGCAGGTGCTAGGCCAGAGAGCACCCTGCCACAGGAATGCCTCTGTAGATAAGGCCTTTCATTGGTCGCCGCCCATCCCCCTGGGGTATGGGAACCTGACCTTTGGCTGTTTCAGTGGAGCAACCACCATCTCGTTTGCCTGGTCTTTGTTCCTGTACATACCCCGAAGCGCCCCCGAGAGAGAGCCCGCCCAAAGCTCTTTATAAGCAGCAAGCCCCAGACAGTTTGGGGCTGATGCCATTTTGGACTGAGCCCATCTGCTTTAAAGATGTCCTGAACAAAATTCTGTTCCTGCATCACCTTGGCCTCCTGTGTTCCTCCCTGGGAGATCTAACAGCAGGTAGTCATGTCCTAATGTTATCATCATTACTAGCTAGTTAATATTAATAATAGGAAGAGAGCAAAGGGGAGGCCAGACATTATAAGCATGGTCATGTGGACAACTTCACTAGGAAGCTACAACTTCACAGTCCCCAGGAAACCACTGGCCAATGCCCTGCAGATCACTGGGGGAAGGGATCAACAAAGGGGGAAATGGGCACATGCGCAGTAGAAATCGGGTGACATGGGGAAGGTGCTTGCCTGACAGTCTAATCTGGGGAAAAGATAATTTATTAGGGTGGGATGAAGCCACTGCAAGTGTGCAAAATCCTGAAGGGTTCATTGGTTAAGCTTCTAATTATGATTTTTTGCTTGGCTTGCTCCTCAGTTGCTTCATGACCCGCACTTGCCTGTCCTCTTGTTATAGCCTTGTGGCCTTACGCAGCCGCATGGCCCAGGGCCATGTGGACTCCACACACAGGACACTGGACTGGACTGGACTTTAATATGGACCGGAGAGTCTAGGCAGTGGCCTTAATTCTTGCCCTGCTGAAGACAAGACTGGACTTTTCTTATGGCGAGACAGAGGGAAACATGACATTGGAAACACAGGGGTTTAATTCCACAGAAAGAAAGATCCCTCATCCCTCAGGAAATTCCTTTCCTTGCAACATCGCAAGAATCTACTTCTACCAGTAACATTTTGGGATGCAGAGGTCACCCCTCTGATAACACTGAGGTCGTACTTTTTCTAACAAAGGTCAGTCTTCACTTTAAGCCTGTCTGTTGTCTTTTTGCATCTAGGATAACACACCCCATAAACATGCCTTTGCAAAAACAAAGTAATTTCCCTTTTTGTGGACCCGGCAAAGCCCCGGCAAGGCATCAGAGCAGAGACAAGTCCCTTCATTGTCATTGTTATTATGTTAATTATTGACTGTTAACTATCCTGTACCCACCTAAGTAAAAGAAGCATGTGTGTGTATCATTTTACTTTTTTTTTTATCCTCACCTGAGGACATCTTTCCATTTTTTGTTCAGATAGAGTGGGAGGGAGAGAGAGGAAGAGAGAGAGAGAAACATCGAGTGAAAGGGACACATCGAGTTGTTGCCACCCGCATGACCCAACCAGGGCTGGGGACAAACTGCAACTGAGGTACCTGCCCTTAGCGGGAACCAAACCCGGGTCTCTCTGGACCGCAGGCCGACGCTCTAACAGCTGAGCAAACCGGCCAGGGCTATCATTTTACTTTTTATCAAGTCCCAGAGATTTCCCTGCTTTGCTTTCTCCTGCCTCCCTAATCTACCACCAATGGATCTCAATAACCTACATACATCTTCTCTCTCTCTCTTTTTAAATCCTCACCTGAGGATATGTTTTACTGATTTCAGAGAGATAGGAAGGGAGGGAAAGGGGGAGAGACGGAGAGAGAAAGAGAGAGAGAGATATCAGTTGCCTCCCGTACACACCCCGACCAGGGATTGAACCAGCAACCTAGGTACTTGCCCTGACCAAGTATCAAACCTACCACCTTTGGGTGTATGGGACGATGCTCCCACCAAACCAGCCACCTGGCCAGGGCCTTACGTCTTCTCTTTTAATTGTAACGTATAAAGCAGGGTACGGACTGCCATTTTCTGGAGCATTTTCTCATTCTGTTGAGATTTTGCTACCCAGCAATTGTCATCCGTTTGGCTCAAATAAACTCATAAAAATTCTCTACAGACTTGAATGTTACTTATTTTGACAATAGGGCATGGAAGTCTCTCCCTCCCTGATCTGAGGGAGACAAGGGGATGGGGGCGGGGAAGGGGAGTGTTGATGCCTTTGGCTGGGCAGAGTGTTGATGTATCTGCCAGGTCCTCTAAGTCAAGGATGCGGTGAAAGTCCTAAAGTATCATCATTTGACATGGAATTGTATCCTAGAGGTGACACATTTGACATGGAATTGTATCCTAGAGGTGACACATTTGACAAGAAGGTTAAAAATGCATGGCCTAAAAATAAGGTCAATTGTAGCAACTAAAGGTCTGAGGAGGGGGAAGGAGCAACTTTACAGTGTCCCAGATTACGCTGGTGGAGGGGTTTCCCTGGGCTAAGGTGTGCAGCTATTTTGCCTGATCATAAATCTTTTTTATCCTCTTCAACCTGTCCAGTGGTGTTAATATGGGTTCATGTAGGCTTTATTAAGGGAGGCACAGACTCCCCCTGGCGGCCCCTGAAGTGTACTACTGCTCCCTCCTTGACCAGTGTTATGGCGGCCAGTTCTAAAATCTCCTTATAGCCCTGGCCAGTTTGGCTCAGCGGTTAGAGCGTCGGCCTGCGGTCCGGAGAGACCCGGGTTCGGTTCCCGCTAAGGGCACGTACTTCAGTTGCAGTTTGTCCCCGGCCCTGGTTGGTCGTGCGGGTGGCAGCCACTCGATGTGTCCCTTCACATCGATGTTTCTCACTCTCTCTCCCTTCCTCTCTCTCCCTCCCATTCTATCTGTACAAAAAATGGAAAAATATCCTCGGGTGAGGATAAAAAAAAAAAAAAAAAAAAAAAAAAAAAAAAAAAATAAAATCTCCTTATAGTGTTTTATGGGGGAATTTTTAGCTGTTAAGAGTCCTCTTGTTTACCATACTTAATTCAAATTAGGCTATATCGTGTAAGGTCTCCTTCCTGAAGCAGGTTTCTCTGACTCTCTTGGGCAGGAAGGGGGAAGGGGCAAAGGTTCCATCTGAGTCTTTTGTTTCCTAATAGCCCCAAATCGATATCCAAAATAGCAGCTTCAGAATGGCAGAATTTTGGTCCCTTCAGTCCCACCTTTGAAATTTGAAATACTAAAGTTTCGCATTCTAGAGGCTAAATTAGTAGATGGCTCCGTATTTCCCTGACTCACTCATTCCGTCAGAACAGGTCAGTTCGGTTCAATTGACCAGTGTCGTTTCAGGAGGCGGTGATGCACGTGGGCCCCCAGGGCCAGGCCTACCTCGGGTGAGCAAGCAGTCCGGTATCTCATAAAGGGTACGTCTACGAAAACAGAGGGAAAAAACAAAAGTTAATGATGCGAGCCAATTATAAACCAGTTTCTGAGTCTGGAAAGCTGTCAGTCGAGAGGATTTTTAGGTGTCAGGCTCAGTTTATTTTGCAGGAATGAATCCTCCTGCTCTGCAGTTTGAATGTCTCTGGTGATGTCATCAGGTGCTCAGGAAAATTCTTGCTGCGTCAGTCACTGAGATTGTTTAAGTGTGAGCTGTTGTGGTGATTTCTCAAGTTTATGTCATGGCCTTTAGCTGTAATTTGCAATTGCAAGGCTCAGAACAAAGAGTTTTAGTTCTTGCCCTGGCTGGTGTGGCTCCGTGGTTAGAGCTTTGGCCGGTGCACCGAAGGGTCATGGGTTCAATTCCCGATCAAGGGTACATACCTGGGTTGCAGGTTCGATCCTTGGCCCCAGTTGGGATGTGTGTGGGAGGCAACCAATCAGCGTGTTTCTCTCATACTGATGTTTTTCTCTCTCCCTCTCCCTCCCTCGCTTCCACTCTCTCTCTAAAAATCAATGGAAAAAATATTTTAAAAAGTTTTAGTTCTCAATAATTTCAAGTCAAAGAATGAGAGAAAAAAACGAAACATTGATTCAAAGGGTTATAGCCACACATTTAAGAAAACTAAAAAATTTAGGATGCAGTTCAGTTTATAAGTAAAAAATAAAACTTTAAAAAATATATGTTTTTTATTGATATTTTAGAGAGTGAGAGGAAGGGAGAGGAAGATAGAAACATCCATGTGAAAGAGATACATCAATCGGCGGCCTCCCGCATACCCCTTTACTGGGGATTGAGCCTGAAACTCGGGCATGTGCCCTGAGCGGGAATCGAACAGGGACCTCTCAGTCCATGGGACAACCCTCAATCCACTAAGCCACACAGGCCTGGCTAAAAAGTAAAACTTTAAATACAATTAACAACTAGATTCTAATATCCACAACTGTGTATTATAGACTATTGAAACACAGTCTTTCCCCCTAAAATCACTTTCATTTTTATCAAAGATAGCCACAGTAAGACTAATTTATTGCCCTGGCTGGTTTGGCTCAGCGGTTAGAGTGTCCACCTGCGATCCGGAGAGACCCGGGTTCGGTTCCCGCTAGGGGCATGTACCTTGGTTGCAGTTTGTCCCCAGCCCTGATTGGTCGTGCGGGTGGCAGCCACTCGATGTGTCCCTTCACATCGATGTTTCTCTCTCTCTCTCTCTTCCTCTCTCTCCCTCCCACTCTGTCTGTGCAAAAAATGGAAAAATGTCCTCGGGTGAGGATAAAAAAAAAAAAAGACTAATTTATTTATTGCATTAAGTCCAGTTTCAAAATGGCCTGATTATTTGCATAAACACAATAAGAATAGCAAGGGATCATACAGGCTTTCTTAACTCTGCTTTGCTGGGATCTCGTAAGGAATCTCCAGACTGACCTGTGCCTCTCAGGGCTAAGAAGCCGAGCCGCACCGTCAGGCTTCCCGGCAGTGCCCATAGATTTAGGTGAAATCCCTCAGATTTGAGGTCACCTAAACTGTCTTCAGGTTCTTTCTTTGCCATCTCTCAGGAAAGCAGTTTTTGTTCCTCACCTGGAAAGACTGCTGTGAACCATATAAATAAGCAGGGCTGTTTTTCCAAGGGAGTTTTATGGGCTTCCAAAGTCAATCTTAATTCCTCAAAGCTTTCTGCTGACATTCGGAGTCTATGCATGTCTCTCTCAAAATAACATTCCAGGAGAGTCTTGGTTAATAAAACTAGTTTCCAATTGTGTCCTGTATTAAAGAGAACGGACTCTTTTTTTTTTTAAATCCTCACCTGAGGACATTTTTCCATTTTTTGTTCAGATAGAGTGGGAAGGAGAGAGGAAGAGAGAGAGAGAGAAACATCGATGTGCAAGGGACACATCGAGTCGTTGTCACCCACATGTCCCAACCAGGGCCGGGGAAAAACTGCAACCGAGGTGTGTGCCCTTAGCGGGAACAGAACCCAGGTCTCTCTGGACCGCAGGCCAATGCTCTAACCGCTGAGCCAAACCAGCCAGGGCAAAAACAAGTTTCTTTATATCTGGAAAATAAAAACAACAAAAAATTTTTAATTAGCAATATTTTGAACAAAGTAACAAAAATAATTATCTTCAATTTATTCAGTCCCGTAATCAATTCTTGTTTATCCTGATTATATGCCAGTATTTGAAGAATCCAGTTATTCCTTAGAGTTCTATAAATCTTCATCCAGTTCAAAGGTATGATATGAAAATTTACTCACAGAAACCTATATTTTAGAATAAGTCAGAGTCCTTTCCATGGATCCTTTCCAAAGATGTTACTTATTTGCAAAAGCAGTAGAATAAAACAGTGACATACACACACGCACACACACACACACAACTTGAAATGACATGGTTATAGATTTGATTATAATGCAATTGATAAAGGAATTTGCTTTTCTGTAACAACATTTTAAGATAACAATTACAATTACAAATGAAATTATATCAGAACTTTGTAGACTCTTGGAGATTTTTATATAATCTCTAGAACATCCACTTTAATAATAGAAATATATGTATACAGGCCCTGGCCAGGTAGCTCAGCTGGTTAGAGTGTCGCCCCATACGCCAAGGTTGCAGGTTTGTTCTCCAGTCAGGGCACATACAAGAAGCAACCAATGAATGCATAAATAAGTGGAACAACAAATCAGTGTTTCTCTCTTTCTCCCTTCCTCTCTCTCTAAAAAGCAATAAATAAAAAATTTTAAAAATATATATGCATACAAATAGAACATAGTTATTATTTATGTATTGACAAAGCTTCCCATGGACTTTAAGCTTATCAAATAGGCCTAATTAGTTTTAATTTCTCTCTCTCTCTTTTTTTGCTGTTTATCCTCACCCAAGGATATTTTTCCATTGAATTTTAGATGGAGTGGAAGGGAGGGATGGAGGGAAGGGGGAGAGAGACAGACAGACAGAAATTGATGTGAGAGAGACACATCGGTTGGTTGGCTTCCACATGAATAGAACCAGCGACCCTTTGGTCCTTGGGCCAACGCTCTAACTGCTGAGCCAAACTGGCCAAGGCTTAAATTTCTTTTTTATAAAGAGAGAGAACAAATCCTTGAGGTATTCCAGGGACCCACTGGAATAACCTGAAGCCATTTCTTGGTTAAGAAAAAGTCTCTTAAAATGTAAACCCTGGGAAGGTTATCAAGCATACTTGACCAAAAAGTCATGTATCATTACGAAACAATATTAAATTATTTATTCACCTCAAGTCACAATAAAAGGTATCAAGCATAAATACAGGCTGGAAAAATTCTAGTTCCTGGGATTGAGAAGATGGATTTCTTAAGTAATCAAGTATCTGATTAACACAATATGACACATAACAAAACATGGAATCTCTGCTTCCCAGGCAGATACAGGGAAAACATTCCCCCTTAAAAGGCTGAAAAAGAACCAAACCATGTCCCAAATGAAAAAACTGTATTAGTTTTCCTTTTATATTTAAGTTCATTTACATAATTAAATTTATTCCCGTATTATTTAGCTTAACCATATATAAAAGTTCCTTTCAAGAGTCCTCTCCCAAAGCTTCTACAACTTTCTTAGTCCCTTTTAATCTGCCTCTTCTTAATTTATTCAGAAATAACCAACTTTAGAACAACCTATTTTCTTTCTATTTCCTCATAAAATACCTTCTATTACCGAAACCGTACAGTTTCTTTCCAACTTAATTAGAATTCTTAACTCTTAGAAACCTTAATTTCTAGTGACAACTAAAAAGTAAGCAATTAGCATTGTTTAGATCGACAAATTTATGCATAGATTTCATAACTTCTAGAAATAAACAAGTCCTTTTATTGGCAAATACACTCACATTTTCACAAGACATACTTTAAACAAAATACAGTATATTCATCAACAGATCCAAATCCATTTTCTAGTTTCTCCATAATAAGAAGCCAAAAGTAGGTAAACTTAGATGTTATTTCAAAATACCCAGATATTAATTTTTGTCATTTAACTTAAATTAAAACTCTAAAGTTTCAAGTTACCAAAGACTTTGGAAAAGTATGTTTAAGCACACATATAATTATTTCTGAAAAGCTTTATAAAAAACCCTTCATTTTAGTTATAACTATTTATTAGTTCTTAGTAATTCTATGATATTTCAAAGTCAATTATTATCCAAGCCATTTTCTTGACAAATTTTGTAACAGAAATAAATAACATGAACTTAGTTTTGCAAACCTAGGCAAAACAAACATATATTTCATGTTAATAACTCTAAAAGACATCAACCAGCTCTGGCTGGTTTGGCTCAACAGTTAGAGCGTCCGCCCTCGGACCAAAGAGTCATAGGTTTGATTCCCATTCAAGGGTACGTACCTTGGTTGTGGTTTTGATCTCTGGCCCCAGTCAGGGTTGTGCAGGAGGCAACCAATTGATGTTTCTCTCTCACATCGATGTTTTTCTCTCTCTCCCCTTCCCACTCTATCTGAAGATAACTGTAAAATTATCCTTAGGTGAAGATTAAAAAAAAAAAAAAAAGACATCAACCAAACTTAAACCAGCTTTTAATATCAAATATTTTCCCAGATCATATGATCCTGAAAAAACATTTGGGATAGTTTCTATTTCTTAATTTATATAAGCATTTAATTCCCTTAAGATGACAAAATATTACAATGTAGGAACTGCCATCTGGAGGTAGAAAACACATCACATACACTACACAGACAAATACAGATGTCACACGTTAAAACATAAACAGGCCCTGGCCGGTTTGGCTCAGCGGTTAGAGCGTCGGCCTGCGGTCCAGAGAGACCCGGGTTCGGTTCCCGCTGAGGGCACGTACCTCGGTTGCAGTTTGTCCCTGGCCCTGGTTGGGTCGTGCAGGTGGCAGCCACCCTTTCATGTCGATATTTCTCTCTCTCTCTTCCTCTCTCTCCCTCCCACTCTACCTGAACAAAAAATGGAAAAATGTCCTCAGGTGAGGATAAACAAACAAACAGAATCACTAATAACTGTAGAGAAGACACAAGATTTTTCATTTGCCCTTGACAACTTTTTTTTATCCTCACCCAAGGACATTTTTGCATTTTATCTTCAGATAGAGTGGGAGGGAGAGAGGGGGCGAGAGAGAGAGAGAGAGAAAGAGAGAGAGAGAGAGAGAGAGAAACATCGATGTGAAAGGGACACATCAAGTGGCTGCCACCTGCACAACCCAACTGGGGCCGGGGACAAACTGCAACCGAGGTACGTGCCCTTAGTGGGAACCGAACCCGGGACTCTCTGGTCCACAGGTCGATGCTCTAACCGCTGAGCCAAACTGGCCAGGGCCCTTAACAACTTTTAAGGAGGCTGGAGAACAGGGAGGGGAGATATCAGATGGGGTCGACTTAGCCACTTGAGGTTTTTAAAAGTGCCAGTCTGTTTCCTCACTTACCTCAGCCTCACAGAACACGGGGATGTGAGACACTGGTCCGGGGAAGACAAAGGCGGTGACCAGGTAAGACTGAGATGCGTGGGTCCTCCTAGGGTCAGGAGAAGATGCAAGAATGACGGAGACAAGATGGTGGGAGATGAGAATTCACATTTCAAAGGCCATGAACGAGCAGCAGAAACAAAGTCTCTGCTGTAACCCAAGGGATTCCGCTGTAACACCCTGAAGAGTTGTTTAAACCGGAGACCAAGTGCCGACCAAGGTCGAGAATATCCAGTCCCCAGAAGGAGAGAGAGGAGTCCAAAAAGAAAGTGTGGAAAGCAGGAGCTAAGCAGCGAGGGTGCGTTTGGTCGTTGGGGTGCTCAGCCCCGGCTTTGGTGGCACCCTGTCACCTGGAGCCCCCCGGGAATGGTCGTGTGGCCTGAGGGCAGATTTACCAACAGTTGTGGCAGTGGCTAGCTGCTCTGACTTACTCCACATCGACAAAAGCAACAGAAAACAGGGCCAAAACGGAAAAAAGTCAAGGCCTCCTGGCTGGCTGTGGCAGGAGGGCGTGGAACCGGTTCGCGCTGGGCGCGGGCCCGCCGGGCATGGCCCCGGACCTCCAGGCTCTTGACTTGCACAGGAAAGAATTCAAGAACAAGTCCGAGTGAGAGCTAAAGCGAGTTTTACACCGGTAGAGAAAAGACTCGGACGCGGGTCCCTGGAGACAGGATCAGGGGTTGAGCCACCCGCTGCCACCCTGGTTGCAAGTCCCCCCCAGGGCTCTGCTGTGAAAAAAACGTGGGTACGCGTCTGAGTGGACGTGGGCTGACTCGCACGTGAGCGGCGCGGTCAGTCAGTTCCCGGGATCTTCCGTGTTCCCACTTTGTACACTTTGTGGTGCCAAACTCTGTCTCTGACTGTGGGGAGGGAAGGGGTCTTGTTCCTAATACGGTCTGCTCCGGCAGTGTCATGGTGTTCACCCCCTCAGGCCCCTTCTACTTGTGGGGTCAGTTTTCATTACAATGAGCTTTGGGGTTATTCTCTGGTCAGTTTTTCCTTCATCTTGGATTGATCTGGTTTTAGTCAGTCTTTGTTGACTTCTGTGGCCACAGCAGGGGTCTCCTGCCTTATACTGTCTCCCTTTGATCATGCACGTTGGTGGGGGGCTCTGGGGAGAGGGCCTGGAGGCGTAGTGGCCTGTGATGTCCGATCCTCCTCCCTCATTCCACTTGTGGGGAGTTTTCCCTAACTTGCTGTCCTGCTTCATGACCTTCCTAAATGCTGGGGGTGGGCAGGTGGGGCCACCAGTTCCTGGGTCCAGACAAGGCCGAGAGGGGCCTGAAGTGGGGACGTGTAGCCTCAGAGTCACCTTTTGGAACCGTGAGGCTCCTCCTGCCTCCTGTCTGGGTCTTATCTCCCCACGGTGGCCCTGACTCCCTCATCGAGCGGGGGGCCGGCTGCAGCGGCCTGTTCTGGCGCAGAGAGCTCGCTCTCCTCTCCCTGAAGTAACCAGGATCTTAACTGAAGGCTGTCTGGGACCCCATCCCCCTGACCCCACACCTAAAAGTCGTGATGGAGAGGCAGGACATATGTGGCAGAACGGCCGCCCTGACCTTGCTGTCCCAAGGAGAAGGGCCCCGAGGAGAAGGTTCTGCACACAAGTTTGCTGACTGAATGTGAGAATGAGAATGAGGATGCTCTGAAGACTGTATGGGTCCTGAGATCCCACCCCTGCTCCCACTGTCATCTATCTGGCCTCAGGAAAGGACCATCTCCTGTACCCCTAACCCCTGTGCCCAGTCTCCTCATTAATGCAGGTGTTACCAAACTCAAGGGGTTCGCCACTTGGGGTGCCCTATTCAAGAACAAGATGTAGTTGTCGTAAGGTAGTTTTATTTACTTGCAGCAAGTAAAAGAGACAGGATTCACATTCAAAGTTCTGCTTCCCGGAAGGGAGGCTTAGCCATTGCTCATATACAGTATGTGGTTAATTATACATTTATTTCTTCTTTGCAGTTGACTACACTTATCTGTCAAGCTCATCCTGTTTCCACTGGTGTCTGCAAAGTACTGTACTACATTTGAACATTTAGCAAGAATAGCCTTTAGTAAGAACACCCAGACTTTGAGACCCTCGTCCTATCTCACCGTTCCCCCTGAGATTTTTCACTTCTCATTCTTGAGGGAATGGGGACGGTGGTCATACTTCCGTAACCGCTTCCTGCTGAACACGAGCAAAGAATGTCTTTGAGTTAGAGGAGTAAAACTCTCTGGCTGCCGGACTTACGAAAGTCTTGGGGTCTGCTGGGTTCTGGGGTTCCCGAGAACAGGAGTACGTAGAGACAGCGCTACTCTGACAGGAGACGTGCCGTGAGAGATGAGGCAGAAACAGGGAAATCAAGGAGACCGAGACTCCGCCACTCATAAGCTCATGCTCTGGCGGGGATCTAATAAGCAGGAGGGACCAGAGTGACAGCCTCCCTAAGGACATAGAGTTCTAGGCTCTCAGAATTGATGCCAGGGAGGGAGAGACGGTGAAGGTGCTGTCGTATTTGAATCTTGGTGATCTAGGAGAGCAAGCCAAGGTTTTTCTTCAGGAATCACTTATTGAGCTTCTAGCCAGGACTTGGAAGGATCTGGGCAGGGAGTGACTATGCAGAAAGGACGAGCCCAGAGGGTGAAGCAGTGCTAAAGGGGGATGGGACACCAGGAGTGACAGTTCCACCTCATCAGGTTACTTCCACTAGTCACAAAAAACTTGTTCATGACCTTGACCTACAAGTTTCCATCACAGGTGGCTTGGCGAAGGTCCAGATTTGGGCCAAGGAGATGGACAGTGCACACTATCCAGTCACTCCCCGTGGTTTCTGAAGTGCAGCGAGACTTGCCATGTGGCTGCATGAAGAACTACATCTCATAAGGCACCTTGGAGCAGGTGGTGAGGGGATTCCTAGGAAATACTGCTTGGGAGGAAGTCCTGACATGGCCCTCGGCATCCACTCTCGGGACAAAGCACCACAGAAAAGCCCCTGTGATGGCAGAAGGCACTGGCAGGGAATGCAAACTCTGTGTGCATATGTGTGCACACGCACACATGCACACACACAAGGAGGGTACATCCTGTTAGATGCCATCTGCTAGTTAGCCAGCTACACAGCTGCAGCTCAGAGACTACAGCCCTTCTGAAAATCTGACACAGGGAGAAACCACCACTCACTTGCTACCTCTTTGTCCCCAAACCCACTGCCCAGTAGGGGCTGGGATGAGGCTTGAGATGAGCAGATCACCTGAGGTCTACATGACCCAGTTTCCATCTTTCACAGATGGTGGCTCCTCCACCTTCAGTGCCCAGTTTGGAAACAATAGGAGCTAAAGACTAAGTGTGAAGACGGGCAACAGCTGCGGACACAGGTTGCTCAAATCAACGAAACAGGAGGAAAAGTAAGGCGCGTCAGCGACGTCATGAGGGGCTGTGCACACGAGGCGCTGCCCGGTCCCCGCTCACACTGGAGATCACCCCCTACTCCAGGCGAGGTCCCAGCTCCTCGAGAGAAGGCCCAGAAGGCCTTCCCCCGGCTCACCCCACGTCTCTGGGCGAGGCAGAGGACAGGTGCCTGACTTAACACCTTGGCTCACCTGCCGTAGTTCAGACCCCACCTGCCACAAGGAAGGTTCTGGGTGGTGTGGCCTCCCTGCACCGGTGTCCCTTCCAGCTCACACCTCAGCAGTGCAGTGTTCTTTCCTGAGCCTCCACGGCTGCCTCTGGCCGAGACGAAACCGGGCTGCCGCCCTGCTGCTTCCGCCGCAGGGCAAGTACCTGCAGCCCGTTCCACTGCCCGTCAGCAGGTTCCCAAAGCCACGGGGGTCTGTGCCCCAGCGAAGTGGGGGCCACTCCCCTGGGAGGGGACACAGCTTGGAGGCACCTCTTCCTGCCTGTGGACGCAGAGAGCGAGCTCTCTCACCTCGACCTGCCCCACCCACCAGCCCCAGCTTTGGAGGAGAGACGGGGGGCTGATGGCCGCTGCTCAGAGAAGCTGAGGTCGCACAAGTCTTCTCGGCTTGGCTGGGCTCTGACACCAGGGATGCAGGACACTGCAGCTGCCCCGTCGGTGACTTCAGGGCCATCCTCGCAGAGCTATGTCCTTCGTGTGAATGAATGGACAGGGGACCAGCCAAGTACTACATTGAGACCACTGTAAAGTCCAACAGCCTCTCCCACCGGAAAAGCAGGTCCTCTCCCCCATTCCCAGCTTCCTCCCCGCGTGCGGTTAGGGAGCACGGCACTTGGCTTCTGTTACTCAGATCACACACTGTGGCTGATTCTACCTGCTCCATTTTCCAAGCCCAGTAAAGCGGACCCCAGCTGCACTTTAAAATCATAGCCGACTTTGCTCTCTTTTTCCAGCACCGGTCCAGTCAGGTGGCTGCATTCAGTGCTCAGCAGCGCTGCTAGGATGTGCGGCCTCTGTTACCGCACCTTTGCTGAAACGCCTGGACCACACCTGCTAACAAAACATCTCCTTACAGCAGTGCCCTCTCTGAAGAGATGGGGCCTGCAGTTTCTTCCCACTTGTCCTCCAGAGGAAGGGAAGCAGCGGGAGTCTTATTCAAACAGCCTAGAAAGGCTGCAACCCAAGGAAGAAAAGCGCATTTAGAAAACGGTGCCTCCCAAGTCCACACGGACTCCCAGTGGAGCGAGGCGCCTGGACAGGAGGGCAGTTTCCTCCCACTGCCCATTTGTTCTATTTCCTAATTTATATCAGCACGTAATTCCTCTAAGTCAAATAGACAGAGTTCTTTTTATCCAGTTCTGGAGAATGCACCCCAACGGGCTGCCTTTGGGGATCAAATGTGAGGTTCCTATGGCTGGCACATTTATATATAAGACATGAGGCCAACACACACGCACGCACAAGGAAGAAAATGTACCTCTCGCAGGACAGAAACTGAAGCGCGGTGGACAGTATGATCCCATAACCTCCAGCCCACCGAGAGCACTATCAGTGACCTAGGGTTCCCTGACAACCAGGCAACCAGGCAACCAGGCCAGAGACGGTCACCAGAGGACGTCTTGGATTGCCCTGCCTGCAGGTGTTCCTCCACCCTCCAGAGTTAGACCTAGGTCGGGCCCTGAGTCTGGTGTCCCAGAGACAGCTCCTGCCCCACCAGCCTGACTCTAAGTGTGCACCAGAAATAAAACTATCCTTCCAACAACCCTATACCCAAAGCGGGAATAGAAATAGTAATTAAAGTGACTATAGGGGCTGACCTACTTGCCTCCATTCTGAAGCTTGAATGATACAGGTTCAGGCGGCCACTCTGCATCACTGTTGAGACGGGCCAGGCAGCGGATCCAGTGTCAGCACCGAGTGGGAGTCTCCCCTGAAATGATCCTCCGCCTGGTGGAGACAGGCGAGTAAGCCCGGCATGAGCTGCCGCTGCCCACTGCTCCACCAAGCCTCTGCACCAGACCCAGAAGGAGTCCCTTTAGGAGGGTCCCATCTGAGTCACCAGATTTGTTACCAAACTGAAGGGTCGCCCCTTGGGATGTTCTAGTCAAGAAGGAGACTTGGTTGTTGTTGGGTAGTTTTATTTACTTGCAGCAAGGGAGGGAGACTGGGTAGTCACAATCACAAGTTCTGTCTCCCTGAAGGGGAGGCTTGGCCATGGCTTACATACACTCTTGGGTTAATTACACTTTGATTTCTTCTTTGCATTTGGCTACACTTATCCAGTTGGATTCCTGTCAAGCTCATCCTGTTTATAGCCACGTCTGCAAAATACTGTATTACATTTTAACATTTAGCAAGAATGGCATTTAGTAAGAACTATCCACACTTAAACCCTTGTCTAATCTAACACAATGGTCAGCTAGATTCTCTAACTCAGCTCCTGGGGTATCTAACCTGAACCCCCAATTCCTCCTCTCTGGATCCTCAGTGTCAACTCAAAGTCCTGCAATTCATCGAGGTGGGGAGGGGAACCGGCGTGAGGGAGAGAGAGGAGCTTACACACGCACACACGTGCACCTTGCCCACACTGACTGGCCAGGACACTTGATTTCCCATGTCACTGCTGTCCCAACCACAGGGGAGAGGGTGCAATAACTCCATTCTGACCCTCAGTTACTGCACGTACACACACTGGCAGTTTCTTTCTTATAAACATAAGGGCCTTGAGAAACCCAAAGAAAACTATAAAGATAAGGGGTTAATGACGGCCTTGGGAAACTCAGAGGAACCATGAGAAAAAGATTAATGGTTACCCTAACCTCTAACACCTGCTCTCACCGACCCCCCTATTATCAGTTCCCCCCTTAACGGTGCCAAAAGTGGCACCAAGAATGTAGTTTTTCCTTTGCAGTTTGTGTCTATATAAGTGGGCAACAAAGAAGGCTTGGGGCTGTCGATTTGGGGAGAGCCACCCTTCAGCCCGCCGGTGTAATAAAGTGCTCCTTTACAATCGGCTGTGCATCTCTGGTTATCTCGCTGACACCTTAGAACAAGGGCAAAGCCAGCCCAGCATTCCTCTTTGTCCAGGTTTGCCTCAGGCCCAGCACACTCTGGGACCTGGAATCTCCTTACCCAGCCAGTGGCAGGGTCTAGCCCTGGAACCAGGCTCCCCATTGACCGAGACACTGCTGCTGTTGCCACTTATGTCACCTCTGATTGGGGTGCAGGTGTAAGCACCAAATGGAGGTTTGAGGCACATGAGGTGTCTCCTGGGGCCTCAGCTACACCTTCCTTGGGAGCAAATTGCTGTTATGAGCTGGGCAAGGGTTGGAAGGAAGGGGAGATGAGAAGGGCTGGTGGAGGTGGGCTGGGAGAGCCCAGGAGCAAGCCCGAGGGAGCAGTGGGGTGGCTTAGGTGCCCTGGAGGATTTTTCCCGGGTGGAGCCAAGGTTTCAGAGGGCCATCCCAGGAGTAAAAGTCCAGAAATTAGGAAGGAGGAAGGGACAACCACCAGTCTGCGGGTCTCGCACTGCTCCAGACCCTATGTATGCAGGCACTCCCAAGGAGCAACCCCTTTAAGATGCAGTCTGCTGTGAGGTTCAGGGAGACCTGCTGGCTGGCTTGGGAGCACACAGATGGACATAACAACCACAGGCTTCGTTAACACTCATCAGCTGCTCTGTGTGCTTCAAAGCTCAGCCACAGGAAATTACTATTTTGTTTTCCTGGGAGAAAATGGGTTGGTGCTCAGATGTTTCAAGACAAATATCTTTAAGAAAAGACTTCCAGCCCTGGCTGGTGTGGCTCAGTTGGTTGGAGCATCATTCTGTATCCAGAAAGGTTGTGGGTTCGACTGGATTCCTGATTGGGCATGTACAGAAGGCAACCAATCAACATTCTCTCTCTCTCATCAATAAGCATATCCGCGGGTGAGGATTTCAAAAAACAAAGAAGACTGCTATAATTTAAATTTCTTTAAAAATAGCTTTTGTCCAGCTGGTATGGCTCAGTGGATTGAGCATCGTCCCATGGACTGAGAGGTTCCGGTTTGATTCCTGGTCAGGGCACATGCCCAGGTTGCGGGCTCGATCCCCAGTGGGGGGCATGCAGGAGGCGGCCGATCAATGTTTCTCTCTCACATTGATATTTCTATCTCTCTCTCCCTTCCTCTCTCTCTAAAAAAATCAATAAAAAAATATTTTTTAAAATTTAGCTTTATTGTGGTATATCTTACATATATACATAATTAAATTTCACCAGTTTTAAGGCCATAGTTTGAGTTGGACAAATGTATAGTCATGTAACCACCACCATAGTCAAATTATACAACATTCCACCATCCCTTTGCAATCAATCGCGCCCCGCACCCCACTGGGGAGGGGGCAGGGCAGACCCAGGAGTGAGGGAGGGTGAGGAGCTGAGGGCCAGGAAGGCACCCGTTCCTGGTGCACACCACAAAGCGAGGGCTTATCACCTCCATTTGCCCTGTGGACTCACAGTCCAGGCAGCCAGTGGCTGTCTCAGGGGCTCACAGTCAGACCACAGCATGACCAGTCCCAACCCCAAACATCCTAGGTGCAAACTTGAGCCTTTTCTCCTCACCTGGGCAAAGGTGGTGCTCAGTGCTGCCCCCTCCTGGAAGTTCTTTCTGGTTCCTGTGGGCACATTGGCTCCTCTCCTCTGTCCTCTGGGAGCCTGGTCTTGGAGGTTCCTCAGTAGGGTCCCAGCTCAAGGCCCAAACTGAGCCAGGTCAGGCCCTGTGACAAGTCTCCTCAACCCACCCTCCCCAGTGTCCTTGTCCCCATCCCCATCCCCAGGTCCTGTGGTCTCCACCAAAGGTCAGACGGGCACAGCACCAGCTGCCCAGATAAGGGCGGCCCTTCGGAACAGCCCCCTTCCAGCAGCACCCAGCGCGGAGCCTCAGCTCAGAAGTGCGTGTCCACGCGTCCAGGATGAACGAGGATGACAGAGGCGCCTCGTCTGTGTGTGGGGCCTGCGCTGACCTGGGACGACCACGCCTCGGAGTCCCCCGGGGAAGGGGAATCGCCCCTCTGCCCAGATCAGGGAGGGGGTGGGACCCAGGCCAGCCCCCAGGAAGCCTGAGGTCGCCAGTGTGGGGTGGGGATGTGTCCGGAGGGACCCAAGGCCTTTGCTTCCTGGACCCTTAGGGCCTTCCCCAGTTCCCACAAGAGGGGGTTCAGAGTATTCAGCTGTTTAAGCACAATTTACCTCCAGCATCGGGACACCCTCAACCCACCGTCACCCCAAAACTTGGTTTACTACAGGATCCTCGACAGCACCAGGGTTTCAGACATGCTCCTGAGTAAAAACTCCCAACACCACCTGTGGTCCCCTCGATGACTGTGGGCCCCTCAATAACTGTGACTAGATAGATTCACTTCTGTCCGGTCACAGTTATTGAGCACAGGGAGGGGTGTCCTACCCCAGGGTGCCTCCTCCTCCTGACCCAGGGGCCCAGGTCTCCAGCAGCCCAGGGAACGCGGCCAGGGGGGCTGCATGGGGACCCCTCGGGAGGAGCCCTGCGGGCACAGGGAGGGCGCTGCCCCTCTCAGCCCCACTGGCCCAGCGGAAGGCCCGCTTGCCCCTGATGAGACAACACTCACTGTTATCTGTCACTGCCGCTGCCTGAGCTCCTGGAGATCCCAGGGCCAGAGAAGGGGAAGCTGGGGCACCGGCCTCCTCCCTGCTGCCAGTCTGGGGTCTCAGCCCCAGGCCCTGCCCTTCTGTCTTTCTGCCCTTCCACACCCCTGCAGGAGCCCGTGCCCCTTGTCCCTCAGTGTCCCCAGCACAGCCTGCACATAGAGGCGTGTCCATGTGCTTGTACACGCTGAGCTGTCCAAGGAGGTCACCCCGCGACCCCAGGGCAACCCCGGGGCGGGGGACAGGACTGACGAGGGAGGAGGGGCCTTCCAGTCCATCGGTGTCCTTCACACTCTAAGGGACAGGTATTCTGGCTGCAACACAGTGATCACAGTGGGAGGAGATGAGGAGGGCTAGCATCTCCCAGGCGGTCCCCGCAGCAGGGAGGGTGCAGGGAGAGGGGCAGAGGCCCTGCCATCGGCTCTGCAAGTGTGCACCATGGGGGGTGGAGCTGCGGCTCGTGGACACCTGTGCCCGGCAACCTGCAGTGCACAGCAGCCGAGTGCGGACACCAACGGGCTCATTGACAGGAGCAGTGACAGGGAAACGCCCAGTGACCCAGCATCCAAGAGGGTGGAGGCGCTGGACATGGGCCAGGGGCACTGTCTGAATACTGCGGGTGCACAGCTGTCCCCTCTCCTGCCAAGGGGGTGGGCTTTGTTGTGAGAGGGGCTCCCCACATCAAAACCATGGAAATGCCCATTAGAAGCTTAAGAAGATGCCACCCCCACCTACCAGAATGGCAGATTGGAGGGGTGACAGGCATGGCCCCCATGGTCGGGGGTGGGGTGTGAACCGCATCTGGCTTCCAGGAGGACGGTGGGGGACCCAGGCCTCAGCCCCTCGCTGGCACGCCGCCGAAACTGGGGTGTGCGCACAGGAACAGCCCACCTCCTGATCTAAGACCCTGACTGGGGACACCCTATGTCCCCGGGAGCAGCCTGCAGCCCAAGCTCTGCTTGGGAGCGGATGGGCGGTGAGAGTCAGTGTCCCCTCCACGCAGCCACGGGAAGGTCACAATGCAGTGCTCGCTGAAATGAGGCTCAGGGTGACAGACGGTCAGTCTCACCAATGTGAACACGAGGCAGACGCACGACTTCCACGTGGATGTGCACGGCGTGGCCCGAGAGCTGGGGACTCTGCCCTGGAGGGAGGGGGGAGGGCACTGCGCAGGTGCAGGGACACGGGGTGTGGGGCCCAGGCTATGTACCATGATCCCATGCTGGGTTCCTGGGTACCTGGGTGCCCCTACGACCATCTCTTCAATGTTCTGTGTTGCTTTCTGTGCCCCGAATACATGTGGCTGCTCAACATAGAGACACAAGCCCTGGGCCCCAGGGGCTGGGGAGGGGCTGTCCCCACAGCAGTGACAGTGCTCAGGGCCATGGGGACCCCACAGTGACAGACGAGGGCTGTGCAGCTGCCCTGGAGTCATACCCTCCCCCTTGGTGATGCCACAACTAGAAACAGGGCCACAACCATGCGTGCTCTGCACACACTTTAATGGGGATCCGTGCTCACCACGCACCTTCTCTCTGGGCTGAGGACAGGTGGGTGGGGGAGCTCAGGGCAGGAACAGGGAACAGGGAGAAGGTCAACAGCTGGGCAGGAAGCAGTGATCTGGGGACAGAGGTGCTGGATTCTCCACAGCCCCAGGTGGCAGCCCCTGGGCCGGGCTCAGGGCTCCTGGGGGACGTACCGGTGGATCCAGTCCAGGTAGCTGGTGACACGGGTATAGATGCCAGGCCTGTTGGGCTGGGCACAGCCATCGCCCCAGCTGACCACGCCCGCCTGCAGCCAGGTGCCGTTGACCTTGCAGACCAAGGGCCCTCCTGAGTCGCCCTGGGGAGGAGAAGGGTCAGCAGTGGCTGGAGAGGCTGAGGTGGTGGGGACGTGGGGAGGTCAGGAGCCCACCTGGCAAGCGTCACTGTCCTCATTCCCGGCACACATCACGGTGTCCTGGACAATCCGGATGCTGTCCCCCGTGGTCACGCCAGTGTGGTATTCCGCGTCACAAACGCTGTTTTCCACTATGGGGACCTCCACCTCCTTCAGGGGGTATGGCGGTGGGAGAGGCGCTGGGGGAGGGGAAGAAGAAGCAGCAGGCCGGGCTGGACACGCAGCTCACCCTGCATGCGATGGGCTGTGCGCGGTGGGGACAGCAGGGAGGGACTGAGACCCCACCCCTCTCTCCGAGGCACCTGCAGCCTTGGCCTCATTTAAGCCCCGTTTGGGGAGAGAAAGGGTGGCGGCTCTGCCTCCGGGCCAGCCCTCACCCCAGACTCAACTTCCCCTCTGTGCCCCGGGGGGGGGGGATGTTGTCTCCCCTGGTGCTTGGGTGATTACACAGGTTCCCTTTGGTGGCCCAGCGGACATGACACAAGGCACCTGCTCATGCTGTGCCCCAAGGCTCTGCTCCGAAGCGTGGAGAAAGGGGACAAGATGATTGTGCTGGAGGGGACAGAGCAAGCTGCATCCAGCTGCACCCACACCCCTGGGAGGACCCCGAGTCCTGCCTCCTGGCTCCTTGTCCTGGGCACGGGCAGGAAATGCAGACCAGTGCCAGGAGTGGGCATTCTCTTTGCCTTACTAGGGAGGCCCCTAATGTGTGTGATCTCTGATCATTATCCATATCCTGGAAACACGAGCTGGGACGCTGTCCTTCATGCAATGAGCCCCTGCTGTCAGTACATCCTGCCTCTCTCCTCTCCCTCCCAGACTCTCCAAACCCTCACCCCCTGAGCTGAGCTGGCTCATCGGGATCCCATCCCCGAAAGGGAACCCCAGAGCTGGGTCATGGGTGTGACGTGCCCCCCCAAGCCCTCCAACTGTCCCTGACACTCACTTCCATTGTCCACATCACCCCAGCCTGTCACCCAGCACGAGGTTCCCGGGGGGAAGGTCTCCGAGGCAGGGGGCAGAGTGACCAGCTGGACTTCGCAGGAGATGTTCACGGGGTCCTGGAGCTCCAGCAGGGCAATGTCGAACCCCTCCTGGACGCCATAGAACTTGGGGTGCACAATGACCCGGCTGACTGGCAGCAGCTTGTCCCGGTAATAGAGGTGCTGTTCCCGCAGCTGCACCCTCACGTCTGCGGGATCTGTTTTTTCCCTGGAGAGAGGAGGCCCCTTCTCAGGGGGCTGAGCAGCCTCCTGGACCCCCGGAGGGAGGGTGGAGGAGCCCCAGCCGACCCCCACCATCAGGCCCCACGGACACTCACGGTCCCATGCAGTGCGCGGCGGTCAGCACCCACTGGGGGTGGATGAGGGAGCCCCCGCAGAAGTGCATCCAGTACTGGAGTTTGAGTCTCAGGCTCACCTGCCAGGGCCACTTGCTCCCAGGGGCCTCCTGTCCCCCCACGATGCCCGCTCTCTCCAGGGCCTGGCTCGGGACTGGGGCAGGACGTACACTCAGGACAGGCCACAGCCCGGCCCCTGTGCCCACACACACCTGGGCTTCTGTGAACACACCCAGCCACCCATCGTGGCCTGGGGCTGTGGGGTGAGGGCCAGGGCCAGGGCAGGCCGAGGTCGGGACTCACCGGGGGTCGCGTGGACCAGGCTCAGCAGGAGGGGCAGTGGTAGCAGCAGCAGACTCTGCATCTGGAAGGAGCGAGGACAGGCCTCAGGGCCCAGCTGGTGGCCGGCCCAGCCAGGCGGCGTCCGCAGGGTGTGGGGTGCAGGTGGAGTCGAGGACCCCCGAGAGCAGGGTTCAGTTCAGGCCTGGAGTCTGAGGCCTTGGTGCTCAGATCTGAGGCTCAGCTACTCAGGGCACTAGCGCCCCGATGTTGGGGTGTGCTGGGGGTGCTTACCTTGGCCGGTCCTCCTGCTGCCTCCGCCCACTCTCTCCTCCCCATTTATGCCTCCAGACCAGGAGGGGGTCGAGGAGGGGTGCTCAAGCCTCCAATCCTGAGTGGAGGAAGTGGATGATTCTGACCCAAGGCCCTGCTTCCCCCGCCCAGAATTCCTTGGGGTGTTATCTTAGCAGTTCTGATGATCACAATGGTACCTTGTTATCTTGGGATCTGAGTGCCATCAGCAGAGGGACAAGCAGCTGGAAGTGACAGAGATAACAAGCAGTCAGTGCCAGTTCCCCCGGACACTCCCCCAACCAGGCCCCACTACCCTTTGGCCCTCGACCTGCACAGCCAGGGCTGACCACTGCCTCTGCCTGTTCATCCACCCCAGCTCCTCACTCTCCCCTGGGCTTGCTGGTCACGGGAGCCTCCAGCCCACCTCCCGTCACAGCATCCTGGACCTCTTGCATCACCCGCTGCCACCCAGGTGGCCCCTCCTGTGGCCTAGGGGAGCCTCAGCCTGGCTCTGGGACTCGCCTGTCCTTGCTGGCTCCTGCATCCACTGCCCCCGGTGACCAGGTGCTGTCCCTCTCCAATTCTGGGGTCAGCTCTTTGCCCTGTGACCTCAGTTCTCTGATGGGGCCAAGGAAAGGTATTGATTTGCAGTGTGTCCTCGGGTGTGAGTGATGTTCTTTCCGGCCATCTACCCTCTGCGCCAGCCCAGGTCTTGTACATGATGTGAGGGCGGGCCAGGCTCTGATTGTCCTTAGGAGTCTCTAGAGCTTCAGCATAATGTGTGGAAAGAACAGCCTTCCTCACTGAAGTCCCTCGTCATCTTTCTCAGAGCAGTGGGCTTCGTGGAGTTCGACCCCCGGGTGCCCTCTTCCCACCCATCAATCTCCATTTCTCCTTATAGCTTGATTCATTTGCTGAGAATTTCTGTTGAATTGAAGTGGGTGTTGGATTTTTAAAAATTCTTTCTCTGCCTCTAAGCACAGGACAATAGCCGTGCTTTTCTAGTTTGTGAATATGATGAATTACGTGAATTGATTTGCATATGTTCAAGCAATTTTTCACTTCTGGAGGGAGTTATACTTGGTCATAATGTGTCTTCCTTTCCACATTTTGAGAAATTTGATTTTCTAAAATAGGATTGAGGATTTGGGTGTCTCTTTATAGGAGGGACACTGTTCTGTAGTTTTCTTATGTCTTTGGTTTTCTTATTCAAACGTCTCTTGGTCACGACGTATTATGTAGATCTCGGGTATATCTCCGGATTCAATTTGCTAAGATCTTGTTACGGATGCTTGTGTGTGGGCTGATGAGCGATATTGGTCTGCAGTTTCCTGTCTATGTAACGTCTTTGACTCATTTTGGTGTCAGGGTAACCTTGACCTAATGGGAAGTATTCCCTCTCCTATTTTCTGGAATCGATGATGTAGAATTTGTATTATTTCTTCTTTAAATGTCTGATAATTTTCCCAGGGAAATCATCTGGGTTTTAAATTACCGCCAACTCGGTGGTCTAATGACACATTAATTTCCTCACGGTTCTCAGGTCAGGGGCAGGACATGGTCCCCCCGGCTAACCCAGCTGTGGCCAGGGCTGCGTTCCTTCCGGACACAGGGGAGAACTGGTTTCAGGCCTTTCCCAGCTTCCAGGGCCCTCAAGTTCCTCAGCTCCTGGCCTGTCCTCGTCTTCAATGGCAGCCGTGAGCATCTCTCCAAACTCGCTCCCATCCTCACATTCCCCTGACCACAGCTGGGATTATTCGGTGACTTGAAGGACTTGTGAGGACACTGGGTCCATTTGATGACCTTGGAAAATCTCCTGTCTCAAGGCCATCGGCTTAGTCACGTCTGCAAAAGCCTTTCGCCAGGAGCTCCTAACCCCAGGAGGGGGTGGGGAGCGCTACCTAGGAAGGGCCATCCCTCTGCCTCCCAGGCGTGAGCATGAGCGATGGCTGCAGGGAGGGGGAGGGGTCCCAGGCTGGAGGCTAATTGAGGCGGGACAGGTGAGGGCCCTGAACTCCCTTCCTGTGGGGACCTGGGGTTGGCACTGGGTGGTCCAGGAGGCAGAGGACCTGTGTTCCTGCAGATCCACCCCCACCCCCCAAACTGGGCAACATCAGGCGTCCAGGGGCCTGGAAGGGCGGTGCCATTGTCACCCTATTCACCCTCGGGGCAAATGTGGAGCAGGCGGGAAGGAGACACGTCTGTACCCTGAGAAGCCTCCTCAGGCAAACCCCTCCCTGAGTCTCAGTTCCCCCCTATCTAAGAGGAGACCACTGGCCCAGAGGGCCCCTCCCTCTGTGATTGGGAGCTAGGGAGCCAGCAAGCCCTGGCCCCTCCAGGCCCCCTGAGCAGCTCAGTCCTCAGGTTCTGATGGAAGGGCGCCCAGGGCTGGGCAGCTGGGGCTGAGCCTGTCCGGAGTGTGGTGGAGACCATGGCACCCTGGGGTGGGGGAGGGGACAGGAACATTGAGGGGCGGGTGGCACCCAGACTCCAGTCATGGGGCCTGCGCTGTCTCCACCGAGCTCAGTAGGGCTGTAATATCTATGTGTTTCTGTATTTCTTTTGTTAAATATACTTTTAAATTTTAAAACGGTTTAGATGTATACGCTGTATCCAATTTCCTCTATTATTAACATCTTTTAATAGTATGATTTCTTTGTTATCATTAATGACCCGATATGGTACATTGTATTAATTGAAGTCCCTGGTTTATTCGGATGTCTTACTTTGCCCCCAATGTCCTTTTTCTGTCCCAGGATCCCATCCAGGCCCCACAGGACATCTAACCGTCTCATCTCGTCAGGTCCCTCTGCGCTGTGATGGTTTCTCAGACTCCGGGCTCTTCTCGAACATTCCTGCCTCCGTCCAGGAATCGGCCACTTCGCCAAGGACCCCGGTTCCTTTTTTTTGGAGATGCTGTTAGTGACCCCAGTCTGGGCACTGTGTGCTGGTTGCTCTCGGGGTGTCCTTGCCTCCAGGCCCTCAGCTGAGAGAAGGAGGAAATGCGTGTGCACCAGCTGGTGTATAGACACGTCTGTGTAAATACCTTCATATGTATCCATCTGTATCAATTCAAGCTAAACAAGACTTCAAACCTGTGTCTCCAGTTCTAATCCATCACCACAGCGCCCACTCTCGCCCCCTCCCATGCTTGTCTGCAACCTCCCAGCCCACGGGAGGACCCAGCCCCACCCCCATCTGTTCACTTCGTGCTGGCTTCCAGCGTGCTGTGCCGCAGTGTGGGTCTGGCACCCGCTCCCCTGTGGTGATGACCTTGTCAGCCAGAGCCCCGTGTGGTGCTTTCCGTCCTGCAGCCGCCACTCATTCCCAAGGCGGCTCAGGTCAGCCACAGCCTCCAGCGGGCTGGTTTCATGCACTGGTGACACAAGTGGACTGTTTTGTCACCTCCTGTACTTGTGTCTTTTTATTGCCAGGCGGTGTCCCGTTGCAGGAACGTACCACAGCGGGTTCTCCATTCATCTGTTGGTGGGTTCTGCTTGTTCCCCATTGGGGCTGTTTTAAATAAAGCTGCCGGGCACATTACTGTTTAGGTCTTTCTGTGGAGGTCTCCATCCTTGAGTATGTCCTAAGCAGAAGGTTATCCCGGCCCCTCTGCCTTCCAGCTCCAGGCACTTCTCCAGGCGGCCAAGCTCCTCTCAGGGGCACCTGGTACTCAGATCAAAGATTCAGGTGATGTACCCCATCTTTGTAGCAGCACTATTTACAATCGCTAAGATCTGGAAACAGCCCAAGTGCCCATCAGTAGACGAATGGATCAAAAAGCTGTGGTACATATACACAATGGAGTACTACGCAGCGGTAAGAAAGAAAGATCTCTTATCCTTTGAGACGACATGGAGGGACCTGGAAAGTATCATCCTAAGTGAAACAGTCCAAACAGAGAAAGACAAATTTCATATGATCTCACTTATTTGTGGAATATAATGAACATAACAGATTGAGGAATGGGGTAGTCCCAGAGACGAGGAAGCGGGGTACAGACTGACAATCCCCTAAGGAGTGGGGAGGTGGGGGAGGGATGAACCACAGAACTTATACACATGTATGCGTGAACAGTGGACATGGACAACAATCTGGGGAAGGGGCAGGGAGGGGAGGGGGAGGGGGGAATCAGTGGGGGAAAAAAGGAGAATCATCTGTAACAAAAATTAATCAATAAAAAATAAATAAATAAATAAAAGATTCAGGTGAAGCCCTGGCTGGGTGCTCAGTGGTTAGAGCGTCGACCTGCGGACCGGACAGACCCAGGTTCGGTTCCCGCTAAGGGCACGTACCTCGGTTGCAGTTTGTCCCCGGCCCCGGTTGGGCCGTGCGGGTGGCAGCCACTCGATGTGTCTCTCTCACATCGATGTTTCTCTCTCTTTCCCTACCTCTCTCTCTCCTGCTCTATCTCAAGATAAATGCAAAAATGTTCTCAGGTGAGGATAAAAAAAATAAGATCCAGGTGAAGGTGCCGCTGATTGCTCTGGGACAGAGCCAATGATGTGTGTATATGCGCACACGTGACAGACATGATCACACACCTGCATGCACACATGAATGCACATGGACACACATGTGCACACGCACGCACACACACTACCTCTATAGTTCTATATCTATTCTGAGACAGGAGCCTTCCCCAGTCTCAAACCACAGAGTTTATTCCAGTTGCTCCCTCTTCATACTGGCCTGCCTCTCTGGCATGTGAGACCAGGTACCCGTCCTTCATTCACTGACCTTTTTGGTCATTTCTTCCCAGTGGACTCTGACCCCCGCTTGGGCCAGCGCAGTCCCCAGCACCATCCCCCATGAAACACCGACCTGACCTGCCCTGCCCTGCCCTGCCCTGCCCTGCTCAGGGCTTTGGGCTGCTCCATTCAGAGGAGAAGGAGGGGGAGGTAGAAGAACAGGAAGAGGCTGAAACCCTCTAGCCACTTGTGTGGGTGTGGAGCAGTGTCCCTTCTAGTCTGCAGTGTCCTGATGAGTAAGCAGGACCTTGTCATGTGGACAGCTTCTCTGATAAACTGTCAGCACAAACCTGCGTCCGATTCGTAACGAGGCTGGTGTCTTAGTGAGTTGTATGAGTTTCTTTTCTTTTCTTTCTTCCCTCCACCCCTCCCATCCTTCGTTCCTTCCTTCTTTCCTTCCTTCCTTCCTAAATTTGGATACAAGTCCCTTGCCAGATACATGTATTGCAAATATTTTTCTCTCAGTAGGTGGGTTGTACTTTTATTATCTTAACACCGTCACTCAGACACTGTTGATAAAGATCCCATTTATCAATTTTTTCCTTTTCGAGTCCCCTCTGCCTTTCTCCAGGTTGAGATGATTTTCTGCTATGGTTTCTCCTAGATGCTTTATAGTTTTAACCTCTACAGTTAAATCCATGATTCATTTTGAGTTAAATTGTGTATGCTGTGAGGCAAGTGTCAAGGCTCATGTTTTCCCCCACACAGTTGTTCCAGGAACATTTGTAAAGAAAGTCATCCTTTTCCTCTGGAAAGTAACTGATCGTTTCTGTGTGGGTCTCTTTCTGGGCTACTGTTTCACTGATCTAAATGTCATCCTACACTGTTGCTGCACCCTCTTGATGACTGCAGCTTGATATTAGGTCACCAAGGTCTGAGCGTGTGGTGACTCACAAGTGTGGATGCCAGGGTCATCATGTGCAGGTCTGTTTCCTGGAGACTTCCACAGTGCAGGGCTGGTGCCCCCACTTCTCTTCCGCTTGTCCCCCCAGTCTCTGCAGCCCCCTTGCAGTCTGCAGGAGGTGAAGTCCCTGCTGTGGACACAGAGACCTGCGGCCAGGGCTACCCTGCTGAGGGCCCTGGGGCCCTGGGGATGTCTGCCACATGAGCCCAGGGGGGCAAGGCAGAGGATGGGGGTTCCCCAGCCTCCTGGCTACTCACCCCACTCTGCTCTCAGGACAGCTGTGGAGGGCCTGAGGTCTGCCAGGTGAACAGTATTTTGCCACAGTCTTGTCCCTGCCTCTGCACAGAGCCTGGATGTCTCTCCCTCCACACCTCTGACCCTTGATCCATCACCCCTCACTTCTCCTGGAAGGGCACTAAGAGCAAGAAGGCAGGGGCTACATGTCGGGCCTGGAGGAAGAATAATCACAGCAGCCCCGGCTCAGGCCCAGTTCAGTATCTTCTTCTGGTGGAGAAACTGAGGCTGGGGATGCACGCACCAGTCAAGGTCACACGCAGAAAGGAGTCTACGGACTCTGCGTTCCCCATCCACGCCCTTCATCCCCCAGGACCACGCTCACAAGGCCCGATCCGCTTCTCAGAGTCCCAGTCCCGCGCCTGCAGTCTCAGTCAGCCCCGCCCCCGCCGCCCCTCCCGCTCTGTGACCGGTGGGCCGCTAAGGGAGGGATGGGAGGGGCAGCCAGCCTCCCCTCCCCTAAAGCGCAAGAGCCCAGCCCCTCCGGGCAGGTACTAGGGCAGCGCCAGGGCTTTGGCTGGTGGAGACAGGAACAGGATCGGTGGGACTCCGGAAGGAGCTGGGCTTGTGGCAGAAATAAATTCGTTGTATTTGTGGGTGGCGTGATTAGTATACAGAAAGCTAAAGTATTCTACCAGCACAAGAATAAGTGAATTTAACAAGGTTGTGAGATACAAAATCAATATGCAAAAAAATATTGTGCTTCTAAATATTTACCAGTGATGGGAAAATAAACATACTACTCCTTGCCATAGAACACAAAAATTCCAACACTAGGAATAACCGCAGTGAAAGGTATGCAAGGTTTCTACACCAAAAACTGCAACACATTGATGAAACAAATTTAAAAAGCCCTACATATATAGAGATATGGCATGCGTCTGGATTGTTAAGATACCAGTTCTTCCTATATTAATTTATAGAAGTCACGTAATCCAAATGGACATCCCAGCAGCCTTATTGTTAGAAGAAATTGACATTCTGATTCTAAAGTTAACATGAAAAGGTAAAGGACCTGGAATAGCCAAGACCATCTAGAGGAAAAGAACAATTATGGAGAACTCATCCTTTCCAAGTTTAATAATTAAGACAGTCCATATTGGGGCAAGATGTACACAGAGATAGAAGAAATGAAACGGAGCCTAGATATAAATCCATAAATTACAATAACGTCACCTTACTGAATGGGTACCCTGTGGCCTTTCCCATCAACGGTGTAGTGGGTACGTGCATGGGGGAAAGCGGAGCTCGGACCTTACGGACATCATGCTCGCAGATTAATTCCAGAGCGATGGAGGTGGAACAGGGGTGTTAGCACTGTCAGGTTTCTAGAACAAAACGGGAGAACATCTTCATCACAGTGGAATATTTCTCAGCAATAAAAAGGGAACGAAGTACAAATCACAGAACAACCGGATGAACTTCAAAATTGGCACACCAAGCCAAAAAACTCAGGTGAGGCAAGCACGACCCCTTTCATGTGACCTTCTAGAACCACAAAACTAACCTATGGCAATGAACATCACAATGGTGGCTGCCTCTGGGGTGGAGGGTGAAATTTTGACCAGAAGGAGACATGAGGAAACATTTCAGGTCATGAAAATGCTCTATCTCTTACTGGGTGGGGGTGGGGGTGGGGGTGGTGTTTAGACAGGCTTTCAAACCATCAAAACATTAAACTGGACTCTTCAAGTTCTGTGAATTCTGTGTATGTTAGTTTTATCTAAATTTAAAAATGTATATAGTCCTGGCCGGTTTGGCTCAGCGGTTAGAACATCAGCCTGAGGACCAGAGAGTCGCGGGTTCAATTCCGGTCAAGGGCACGTACCTCGGTTGCAGTTTGGCCCCCAGCCCTGGTTGGGGTCGTGTGGGTGGCAACCAGTTGATGTGTCTCTCTCACATTGATGTTTCTCTCTCTCTCTCTCCCTCCTTCTTTCCCTCCTGCTCTATCTGAAGATAAATGCAAAAATGTCCTCGGGTGAGGATAAAAAAAAAAAGCTGAGGTGTACTCATAGGATTACCGAATGCAGTATCGTCCCACCAGATCACAGGGCTTCAGCATAGTAACAGCGGATCACACAGAGAGAGCAGGATATGACATCCTGTTTAAGAAGAAGCTTCCAGCCCTGGCTGGTTTGGCTCAGCGGTCAGAGCGTTGGCCCATGGATCATTGAGTCGCAGGTTCGATTCCGGTCAAGGGCATGTACCTCAGTTGCAATTCGCTCCTTCCCTGGTTGGGGTTGTGTGGGAGGCGGCCACGCCATGTGTCCCTTTTGCATCGATGTTTCTCTCTCTCTCCGTCTCTTCCTCTTTCTCCCACTCTATCTGAACAAAAATGGAAAGAGTATTTTCGGGTGAGAATAAAAACAAAAAAAAGCTTCTAGGAAAACCAAAGACAACAAGAGAGACAAAATCAGTCACCAGAGGAAATTGAAGTCTCACAGACAGTAAACATAGCCCAACTCCAGCCAGGTTAACATAAATCCTAGGGATCTCAGAGATTACCCAATACATCATATCAGTTTCTTTCTTTCTTTTTTTAAATCCTCACCCGAGGACATTTTTGCATTTATCTTCAGACAGAGCAGGAGGGAGAGAGGGAGGAAGAAAGAGAGAGAGAAATATCGATGTGAGAGAGACACATCGACTGGCTGCCACCCACATGACCCCAACCAGGGCCAGGGACAAACTGCAACCAAGGTACGTGCCCTTAGCAGGAACCAAACCCCGGTCTCTCTGGTCCACAGGCCGACGCTCTAACCCCTGAACCAAACCGGCCAGGGCCATTATATCAGTTTCTAAAAGGTCTGAGCTGGCCCAGCCAGTGTGGCTTAGTGGTTGAGCATCGACCCATGCACCAAGAGGTCACCAGTTTGATTCCAGGTCAGGGCACATGCCCAGGTTGTAGGCCTAATCCCCAATGGGGGCATGAAGGAGGCGGCCACTCAATGTTCTCTCTCCTTGATGTTTCTCTCTCTCTCCTCTGGCTCTAAAACCAATCAATAAATAAAATAAAATAAAAATAATAGTACTTGAAAGGAAAATAAATAAATAAAAGGTCTGAACCACGAGAGATCACATCCACAAGGCAAAGTCAATATAAGAGTAAAACAGCTTTATTGCATGCACCTGGGTGCAGGTGGGCTGAGCCCCCCAAAAAAGGGAGTCAGCCCAAACAACATTTGGGGTGTAGGTTATATACTCTGCTTCTAGCTTCCGGCAGTTCCTGCTGACATACTCTGCCTGGCCCATTGTTCACTTTGCAGTTGGCCTGGTCTGGTATCTTGTCCTGCATCTGCTGGGCGATTCACTGTCTTGTGGATAATCTAATCATCTGTACTCAACAGAAGGCTGAGCAAAGGTCATGCAAGCAACACATGTTTTCACAGTTCCCACCATTTGCAAGCTTTTACCTTTACCGTTTAAAACTTTACTAACTTTTTCAGTTTCCACCAAAAAATCAGGAGACTTGCTAAGCAAGGAAAACACAGTCTGATGAACAAAGCAAGCAACAGAACTAGACCCAGATATGGCAGAGATTCGGTAACTATGAGAAAGAGAATGTGTAACGACGATGATAATATGCTAAGGGTGCTAATGGAATTGTGAACATCATGCAATAACGTGGTAATGTGGTCAGAAGAGATGGAACTCTGAGGAGGAATTAAAGGAAATGCTAGAGATAAAAAATATTGTAACTGAAATAACGTTATAATGTAAATCATAACAGAAGACTTCCCGTTCAGCATCTTGCTGGAGACCTGGACAATGCAATAGAACAAAAAAAGGAAATGAGAAGCGTACCCTGGGAAGGAAGACATAATATTGTCTCTGTTTTGAAGATGCCATGATTATCCATTTAGAAAAATCCTAAAGAACAAACACCAAACAAATACATTTCTGAAACTAATAAGGTACTATAGCAAAGTTGCAGCATGTAAAGTTATTAAAAATTCAATTGTTTCCCTAGCCAGTTTGGCTCAGCAGTTAGAGTGTTGGCCCACAGACCAATGAGTCGCAGGTTCGATTCCGGTCAAGGGTACGTACCTCGGTTGCGGTTGGTTCCTGGCCCTGGTCGGGGTCGTGAGGGAGGCAACCAGTTGATGTGTCCCTCTCACGTCGATGTTTCTCTCTCTCTTCCTCCCTCCCACTCTATCTGAAGATAAATGGAAAAATAACCTCGGGTGAGGATTAAAAATAAAACATTCAATTGTTATATATTTCTATATACCAACAATGAAGAATTGGAATTTGAAATAAAAAACAATACCTTTCATATTAGCATCCCCAAAATGAAGTACTTATGAATAATCTAACAAAATATGTACACGATCTACCTACATAACTCTGATGAAAGAAATCAAGGATCTAAATAAATGGAGAGAGAGCCATGTTCGTGGAAAAGAAGACAACATTGTTAAGACGTCATATCTTCTCAGCTGGATCAGAGATTCAGTACAACCCCAATGAAAACCTTAGCACGTTATTTTGTGGCTGTCAACAACCTGACTCTAAAGTTTCTGTGGAAAGGCAAAAGACACAGAAAAGCCAATGGGATATATATTTTTAAATCTTCACCCGAGGATATGTTTTTATTGATTTTTTTTTAGGGAGAGAGAAAAACATCGATGTGTGAAAGAGAAACATTGATTGGTTGCCCCCTGTAGGTGCCCTGACCAGGGGTCAAACTGGAAGCCTCGGTATATGGCTTCATTGGGAATCAAACCCTCCAACTTTTGGTGTTTGGGACGATGTTCCAACCAACTGAGCCACCCTGCCTGAGCAAGGCCAACGTGATATTGAAGAAAAATAACAAAATTGGAGGACTAACACTACCTAACTTCAAGACTTACTATAGAGCCATAACAATATTGAAAGAATAGACACATAGATCAATAGACAGGAACAGAGAGCCCAGAAATAGACCCATACAAATAGTCAACGGACCTTTGACAAAGAAGCAAAAGCAATTCAATGGAAAACAGTCCTTTCCACCAACAGTAATCAGTAACTAAATATCCACATGCAAAAAATGAATCTTGACACGGACCTTTCACAAAAAATTAATACAAAACGGAACATAAACCTAAATGTAAAATGCAAAACTATAACACCTTCCAGAAGATAACATAGGAGGACATCTAGGTTACCTTGGGTTTGGTGATGAGGTTTAGTGTAAGGGCTGCCCAATGAGTTGTCGATGCAACACCAAAGGCATGGTCCATGAAAGAAAACATTGAGAAGTCATACTTCATAAAAATCATAAACTTCTGCCCTGTGAGAGAAACTATTAACAGGATAAAAAGACAAGCCAAAGAATGGGAGAAATTCTTTGCAAAACACATATCTGAAGGACTGTTATCCCAATAGACAAGACCTCTCAAACCTTAGCAAGAGGAAAGCAGGCAACGCAAATAAAAATGGGCTGGGAGGCCCTGGCTGGTTTGGCTCAGCAGTTAGAGCGTCGGCCCTCGGACCAAAGAGCCGCAGGTTTGATTCCTGGTCGAGGGCACGCACCTCAGTTGTGGGTTCGATCCCCAACTGGGGCCGTGCAGGATACAACCAATCAATGTGTCCCTCTCACATCGATGTTTCTCTCTCTCTCTCTACCTCCCTCCTTCCCACTCTATCTAAAAAGAGAAAAGTCAATGGGAAAATATCCTCGGGTGAGGATTAAAAAAAACATTGGCTGGGAGGAACATGAACTAGTCCCTGCTCTGTGTGAGCTCCAGGCATCCTCAGTCTGCTCCAGGCAGCTGGTCTTGGCCCTGGCCGTGTCCCTGGCGGTGACCGGGGTGGCGGAGGGGAACGCAGGCAGATCAGGAGTGCAGTGCCGGGGAGGTTGGCTGGGGGCCTCGGGGAAATTGGGGAGGTGGGGTGGATGAACAGGCTGGCACAGGAGATTGGGGACCCGGGGTAGTCGGGCCTGGACCAAGGGTAGCTGGCACTGGCTGCTTGTTATCTCTCCGTGACTTCCAGCTGCCTGTCCCTCTGCTGTTGGCACTCAGATCCCAAGATAACAAGATACCATTGTGATCAGCAGAACTGCTAAGATAACACCCAGAGATGGACGTTGGAATAGGGTCAGACATCCTGGGCATGGAGGTCAACAGGGTGAGGACTTGGTGCTGTTCCTCCCAAGGCTGACAAGGGGACCTCTTGCCAGCCCGTTGGGAAATGAGGTGGGAAGGCTGAGCCCTGCCTGCGAATACAGAGAAGTGGAGACGTGTCACTGTTACGTGTCTGTTGGTACGTGTCACTGTTCCATGGGCACGCCCTGCCTCTTCGAGGGTTGTCTTCAGACACAGACTCCTCTTGGAAAAAGAGGTTGGGGTGGGAGTGACGGGTTGCATAGAGTCGGGACAGCAAAATCGTTCCTGGGTGCAGCTGTGCCTGAAAGCCTGCTGGGGGAGCCCTCCCTGCAGAAGAGGAGCCATTCCAGCAGCTGCAGAGGGAGCTGTTTCAGTGCCCGGGGTCTGCTGGCTACAGGGGGGTACACTCATGAACAGTTCCCAGTGCATGGCAGGACTGGGGAGCCCCGATACACAGAGGAGGCTGGAGGGCACAGAATGGATACCAGAGCCCCTATCGCCCCAACCCTACGGGGCTGGATTAGACAATTCAGCCACCAGAGCCTAGGAAGCCAGGACCCACCTGGGGGTGGCACTGATGGTAACTTGTCCTCTACTTAGCTAAATGCCCTACAATCTGACCTGTGGGTACCCAAATGGGTGACTGGGTAGTGGGGACGTGTTGCATGGAAGCCTTTGTCTGAATCATCCACTTCCTCCACTCAGGATTGGAGGCTTGAGCACCCCTCCTCGACCCCCTCCTGGTCTGGACACATAAATGGGGAGGAGAGAGTGGGCGGAGGCAGCAGGAGGACCGGCCAAGGTAAGCACCCCAGCACACCCCAACATCGGGGCGCTAGTGCCCTGAGTAGCTGAGCCTCAGATCTGAGCACCAAGGCCTCAGACTCCAGGCCTGAACTGAGCCCTGCTCTCGGGGGTCCTCGACTCCACCTGCACCCCACACGCTGCGGACGCCGCCTGGCTGGGCCGGCCACCAGCTGGGCCCTGAGGCCTGTCCTCGCTCCTTCCAGATGCAGAGTCTGCTGCTGCTACCACTGCCCCTCCTGCTGAGCCTGGTCCACGCGACCCCTGGTGAGTCCCGACCTCGGCCTGCCCTGGCCCTGGCCCTCACCCCACAGCCCCAGGCCACGATGGGTGGGTGGGTGTGTTCACAGAAGCCCAGGTGTGTGTGGGCACAGGGGCCAGGCTGTGGCCTGTCCTGAGTGTACGTCCTGCCCCAGTCCCGAGCCAGGCCCTGGAGAGAGCGGGCATCGTGTGGGGACAGGAGGCCCCTGGGTGCAAGTGGCCCTGGCAGGTGAGCCTGAGACTCAAACTCCAGTACTGGATGCACTTCTGCGGGGGCTCCCTCATCCACCCCCAGTGGGTGCTGACCGCTGCGCACTGCATGGGGCCGTGAGTGTCCATGGGGCCTGATGGTGGGGGTCGGCTGGGCTCCTCCACCCTCCCTCCGGGGGTCCAGGAGGCTGCTCAGCCCCCTGAGTAGGGGCCCCCTCTCTCCAGGGACAAACAGATCCCGCAGACGTGAGGGTGCAGCTGCGGGAACAGCACCTCTATTACCGGGACAAGCTGCTGCCAGTCAGCCGGGTCATTGTGCACCCCAAGTTCTATGGTGTCCAGGACGGGTTCGACATCGCCCTGCTGGAGCTCCAGGACCCCGTGAACATCTCCTGCGAAGTCCAGCTGGTCACTCTGCCCCCTGCCTCGGAGACCTTCCCCCCGGGGACCCCGTGCTGGGTGACAGGCTGGGGTGATGTGGACAATGGAAGTGAGTGTCAGGGACAGTTGGAGGGCTTGGGGGGGGCACGTCACACCCATGACCCAGCTCTGCAGTTCCTTTGGGTGATGGGATCCTGACAGTGGGCTCAGGGCCCTGATGCTCAGTGCTCTTCTCTCACACCCAGAATTCCTACCACCGCAAGGTCCCCATTGTGGAAAACAGCATTTGTGACATGGATACCACACTGGCCTATACAGGAAGGACAACGTTCAGGTTGTACATGAGATGGACTGCTGCCAGGTGGGCCCATGTCCCCAAGTCCCCACCGCCTCAGCCTCTCCAGCCACTGCTGACCCCTCTCCTCCCCAGGGAGACTCAGGAGGGCCCCTGGTCTGCAAGGTCAACAGCACCTGGCTGCAGGCGGGTGTGGTCAGCTCAACAGGCCTGGCATCCACACCCACATCACCAGCTACCTTGAATGGATCCACCGGTAGGTCCCCGAGAAGCCCTGAGCCTGTCCCAGGTACTGCCTGCCACCTGGGGCTGTGGAGAATCCAGCACCTCTGTCCCCAGATCACTGCTTCCTGCCCAGCTGTTGACCTTCTCCCTGTTCCCTGTTCCTGCCCTGAGCTCCCCCACCCACCTGTCCTCAGCCCAGGGAGTCCGTGGGTGGTGGGCACGGATCCCCATTAAAGTGTGTGCAGAGCACGCATGGTTGTGGCCCTGTTTCTAGTTGTAGCATCACCAAGGGGGAGGGGACAGCTCCAGGGGAGCTGCACAGCCCTCGTCTGTCACTGTGGGGTCCCCATGGCCCTGAGTACTGTCACTGCTGTGGGGACAGCCCCTCCCCAGCCCCTGCTACTCAGGGCTTGTGTCTCTATGTTGAGCAGCCACATGTATTCGGGACACAGAAAGCAACACAGAACATTGAGGAGATGGTCGTAGGGGCACCCAGGTACCCAGGCACCCAGCATGGGATCATGGTACATAGCCTGGGCCCCACACCCCGAGTCCCTGCATCAATGCAGTGCCCTTCCCCCTCCCTCCAGGGCAGGGTCCCCAGCTCTCGGGCCACGCCGTGCACGTCCACGTGGAAGTCGTGCGTCTGCCTCGTGTTCACATTGGTGAGACTGACCGTCTGTCACCCTGAGCCTCATTTCAGCGAGCACTGCATTGTGACCTTCCCGTGGCTGCGTGGAGGGGACACTGACTCTCACCGCCCATCTGCTCCCAAGCAGAGCCTGGGCTGCAGGCTGCTCCCGGGGACATAGGGTGTCCCCAGTCAGGGTCTTAGATCAGGTGGTGGGCTGTTCCTGTGCGCACACCCCAGTTTCGGCGGCGTGCCAGCGAGGGGCTGAGGCCTGGGGTCCCCACCGTCCTCCTGGAAGCCAGATGCGGTTCACACCCCACCCCCGACCATGGGGGCCATGCCTGTCACCCCTCCAATCTGCCATTCTGGTAGGTGGGGGTGGCATCTTCTTAAGCTTCTAATGGGCATTTCCATGGTTTTGATGTGGGGAGCCCCTCTCACAACAAAGCCCGCCCCCTTGGCAGGAGAGGGGACAGCTGTGCACCCGCAGTATTCAGACAGTGCCCCTGGCCCATGTCCAACGCCTCCACCCTCTTGGATGCTGGGTCACTGGGCGTTTCCCTGTCACTGCTCCTGTCAATGAGCCCGTTGGTGTCCGCACTCGGCTGCTGTGCACTGCAGGTTGCCGGGCACAGGTGTCCACGAGCCGCAGCTCCACCCCCCACGGTGCACACTTGCAGAGCCGATGGCAGGGCCTCTGCCCCTCTCCCTGCGCCCTCCCTGCCGCGGGAACCGCCTGGGAGATGCTGGCCCTCCTCATCTCCTCCCACTGTGATCACTGTGTTGCAGCCAGAATACCTGTCCCTTAGAGTGTGAAGGACACCGATGGACTGGAAGGCCCCTCCTCCCTCGTCAGTCCTGTCCCCCGCCCCGGGGTTGCCCTGGGGTCGCGGGGTGACCTCCTTGGAGAGCTCAGCGTGTACAAGCACATGGACATGCCTCTATGTGCAGGCTGTGCTGGGGACACTGAGGGACAAGGGGCACGGGCTCCTGCAGGGGTGTGGAAGGGCAGAAAGACAGAAGGGCGGGGCCTGGGGCTGAGACCCCAGACTGGGAGCAGGGAGGAGGCGGTGCCCCAGCTTCCCCTTCTCTGGCCCTGGGATCTCCAGGAGCTCAGGCAGCGGCAGTGACAGATAACAGTGAGTGTTGTCTCATCAGGGGCAAGCGGGCCTTCCGCTGGGCCAGTGGGGCTGAGAGGGGGCAGCGCCCTCCCTGTGCCCGCAGGGCTCCTCCCGAGGGGGCCCCCATGCAGCCCCCCTGGCCGCGTTCCCTGGGCTGCTGGAGACCTGGGCCCCTGGGTCAGGAGGAGGAGGCACCCTGGGGTAGGACACCCCTTCCTGTGCCCGCAGGGGTCCTCCCGAGGGGGCCCCCATGGCTGTGTTCCCTGAGCACCTGGGTCAGGAGGAGGAGGCACCCTGGGGTAGGACACCCTTCCCTGTGCTCGCAGTAAAATGGACACAGAAACGAGTCCAGTCACAGTCATCGAGGGGACCACAGACGGTGTTGGGAGTTTTTCACTCAGGAGCAGGCCTGGGACCCTGAGGCTTTCGAGGGTCCTACAAGGAGCCACCTGATAGGGTGCTGGTGTGAAGGGCGGGGCCTGTGCTGTAGGTAATGGAGCTGGGGCAGGGGAGGGCCCCGGAGGGGGAAGGTACTGGGGGTCCAGGAAGCACAGACATGTTCCTTCAGACCTCCCCGCCCCCAAACCACAGTGTGGCATCAGGCTTCCTGAGCCCGGGAGGCCGGCCTGGGCACCATCCTCCCGCGGTGGCCAGAAAAGGCAGTTCCCTTCCTCCGAGGGCGCCCTCCAGAGATGTCCCTGCGATGGGTGTGTGGGGCCCTCACACAGGGACAGTGCCCGTCCCCCTGCTGCTCAGGCAAACATGGCACACCACGTGTGAGCCCGGCTCCGGGCCGGGTGGTGAGGTGACCAGTCTGTGCCGCAGAAGCCGCGTCCTCCTCCTTCCCCTCCATGTACCTTGGTTTCCCCCACACCCAAGGCGGCATTGGTGACAGAGGAACCTACAGCCCAGGCCTGTGACGTGGAGCTGGGCAGGGGGCAGGAAAGTGCCTTCACCTCCCAGAGGCCCCTAATCAGCTCAGTCATCAGGCTGTGGCCAGACAAGACCGTTAGAAAGGGGTGGCCCGGGCTGGACAGCTGTGCTGTTAAATCTGTGGTCGAAACCATGGGACCGGAAACAGATGTGACGACAAGAACATGAGGGAGCCTGGGTGGGTGGCTTCAGATGTTTGTTGAGTTCAGTCTGGGCCTCGAGCTGGGACCTTCCTGAGCACAGGGGGCCCATGGGGCTGCAGACTCGCCCTGGTCCCGGAGGTCAGGGGACACGAAGCGAGGTCAAGGGCCAAGGACCAGCGGCCAGACTTTAGGGCAGGGAGCGCGCCAGAGTGAGGTGCCTTCGCAGCCCTGAGCTGCCCAGCCGGGAGGCTCTCCCCATGGGCTCGCCCCCTCTGCCCACACAGCACCCGTCCAGCAGCTCAGGCGGACACTTCCTGTGGCCAGCGTGTCCCCAGCTGTGAACGCCACGTGCCCTGCTGCGACGTGCTCACCTTCTCCTGCTGAACTTCCCACCTGGGGGCCTGAGCGTGGGAACCACAGGACCCAGTGGGCAGGTGCTCAGGAGGGGCCGCCGCCCCCTGCAGTGCTGGCTGTCACCACCCCGCTCCCCACCCTCCCCTGAGGGACTGATTCTGATGGTCACCCACTTGTTCCTTAAATAAGTTAATATTTATTTGGCTTTGCTCTGCCCCCGCCCTTGACTTCAAAAGCTGAATGTTCTGCATCAGATTATTGCAACGTTTAACCTGAATTTTAAAAAGAAACAGGAGGAAACCAAGGGGCTCGTCCCCAGGACGGCCAGCGGAGGTGCTGGGCACCGCGGGGTCTGGGCTCCCGCTCCCTGGTGATGTGGTGACTCGGAGACCAGAATGGACGGGTGTTTTCTGCACAGAATGCGGGGCGGGTCTGGAAAGGAGATGGAGAGACAGCAGTGGGGGCCAGGGCCAGTGAGGGGAGCTCCGACTGTGAGGATGGTGAAGCATGGCTGTGGGTCTGGGACTGGGCTGCCACCCGCGAGCTAAGTGGCCCCACGCGTGTGTTCCCCACAAAAACGAGTGGACGTGAGGATGAAACTGTGCTGGAGGGTCTTTGCCTTTTTCCTTCTGGTTGCTTTCGGGTCCTCGTCCCAAGGACGCGGCTCTCTCACGAAGGGACCGCTGACCACACTGCCGGGCCACAGCGGCGAGACATGGAGAAGCCCAAACCCGCAGGGACAGGCTCGCAGTCCGAGGAGCTGACCGTGTTCCTCTTGGCCCAGAATAGCATCTGCCTCCCTCTCCCTGGGAGGATGTCCTCCTGGCTCCTCTGCCCAAGGTGGGACCTGAGCTGGGGTCCTGCGTGGCCCTGCCTGGGGCCATCGCCCCACTGGATCACCCCACCCCCAGGGCCAAGCTGTGTGGCATCGGGCCCCTGCTACACAGGTTCATCCACACTATCGCCTGGTGTGGGAGTGGCTGGGGGGGACCCTGCTTTCTTTGGGGGACTCTGGGGAACTTTGAGGTACAGCCCCCATCCTTTCTCTGGGGGGTCACTGGAGGGCACGGGAGACTCTGTTTCGTGGGCTTCGGCAGATGCTGTGACCCCTGAGGAAGCTCTGGGTTCTGGGGCCACCCTGTGACCACCGTCCAAGAACAGGTCCTCGCTGGGGCTCCCCACGTCCAACGGCTCAAAGGCGAAGCTGGGGATGGTCAGGTGCTCTGCACGGCAGGGGGCCTGGCCCCACCGCTCCCCCTTGGGGGCAGGGTCCACCCCCACGCCCTCCATGGGCTCACAGGAGGGGGTTCTTCGCCGCAGGGTGGTACTGCCACCCTCTGCTGCGGGGGGCCAGGCTGCACCCTCGTCCTCCATCGGGGGCTCTACGGAGATGCACGGGGGGCTCATCTTCTTCTTCCGGCGTGCCCCCAGGGCCGGCTCAGCCTCCAGGGCCTGGGCCTTAACCTCTCCAGTGTCTGAGCGGCCGTCCCCTGCTCCCTGCTCCACCGAGGGCCGCCGGTGCTGGTTTGCCTGGCCAGGCTGGTCCAGAAGGCCCTGGGGGCCCGCACCGTAGAGCTTGCACAGGTCCGGCTTGCCACGCACCACCCTGGGGGCTTCGGGCGAGGGGCTTCGGGCCGAGCTGGTGATGTGGCTGACCTCCTCGTCGGCCGGGTCCGGGGCCTCCGCCTCCTCCCCGCCCGTGGCCTGTGGCTGGCTGGAGACGCAGCAGTGCCCGAAGGAGTGCTTTCGCATGCGGGCACTGGGGGGCCTCGGGGAGTGGGGCGGGGACCGCAGGGAGTCCCCCAGGGAGGCCTCCCGTGAGGGGGTCTTCCTGCCAGGCTCCCCCAAGTCCGGGCCGCAGTCCGCAGGGCTGTCAGCCTGTGCTTCCAGGGAGCTGGTGTGCAGGGCCTCCTGCAAGGGCAGGGGTCCGGTGAGACCGGGCAAAGCCAGCCAGCAGCCAGGGGCGCAGAGACCCCTCCCACCTGGGCCAGAGTAGCCTTTCAACCCCGAGGTTGGGATCCAGGATGAGATGGGGCGGAGAGCCCCTGGTGTGGATGTCACGGTCCTCCAGCCCCATCCATGCCACCCTGGGGACCCCTCGCATGCGGGTGTCGACCACCCACGCCTGTCACGGTGGGAAGGGGCCGCGAGGAGCAGAGGGCTGGAGCCTGAGAGTAGGGAGGGCCTGTGGGACCTGGGAACCCTGCTGGGCACAGAGCGGGGCTGGGGTGACCCGGCGCAGCCCCAGCCCCGTGTGGCTCCCTGAGGACCGGAAGGGTGGGCTATGGGTGTAGGCGACGCCTCGGGAGCCACTGCTGGGGGTGTTGTGAGGGGCTGAGGCTGCGGCCCCGGAGGGATGTGGTCCTGCGGCTGGGAACTCTGTCATCACAGGCTGGGGGACAAGCACCCCCTTCCCCAGGGTCTGTCACTCATCTTTAATGGGGGTAGGGAACCCCCTCAGGCCCTGGAGAAATGGGCGGCTCCTACCTGTCTGCAGAGCAGGCGGCTGAAGCTGGGGGAGCGGGCTGCGGCCCGAGGGGGCCGGGCGAGGAGAGAGCTGCTGCCCCGCGCGGGGGAGGACGACGTGGACGAGGCCTGGAGGGGGGCGCAGGGCTCCACAGGTGATGACTGCTCCAAGGTGACCAGGCCTGGGCAGGAGGGAGTCTCAGCCAGGCAGCTGTGGCAGGTCCCCAAGGTCCCCCCCCCCACCCAAGTCCTCCAGCTGCCTCCAGGGGTCATACCGGAGGAGGCGGTGCCCAGGTAGGTCTCCATTTCCACCTCCTGCAGCGGGTGGGGGTGAGGCGCTGAGGCAGGCGCCACGGGACGGAACATGTAGCTGTCATTGGGCAGTGACAGCATCCTGGACACGGACACCTTTCGAGCCACCAGGAGATTGGAGGCAGCAGGCCCAGTGCCCGGGCTCTGTGCGGCCGCGGGCTCGGGCCGAGCGGGGGACCCCTGTGCCATCTCCAGCTCGATCTCGGCATCCAGCTCGGCGTCCTCGCGGGCCTCCTTGTTGCTCTCCTCCAGGTGCTTCATGAGCACGGCCACCACCACGTTGACCAGCACGAACTGGGCCACCAGCACAAAGGTCACGAAGTAGATGGGCGAGATGGCCGGCAGGTAGGTCAGGCAGTGCTTGTCCTCGTGGGTGCATTCCCGCAGCGTGTCCTGTGGGCGAGCGGCAGCTGCAGCGTGGCCAGGCCGCCTCCACCTCTCTGCCCACCTGGCGCGGCCCGTACCTTCATGATCCCGTTCCAGTTGTCCCCCGTGGACACGCGGAACAGCGTGAGGAAGGCCATGCCGAAGTTGGAGAAGGTGGCGTGCCTGCTCAGGCCCTCACAGGGGTTGTCCTCACTGCACTCTGCAGGACAGAGACCCACCAGGTCAGCCCACTCGGGGATCTGGGCACACAGTGGCCTGGCGGGCCCCAAGACCCGCCATATGCCCTGCTCCCCACCCCAGGGAGGTCATGCTCCTCTGGGGCACTGGATGGTTGCCTAGCTCAGGAGCCCCTGGCAGGTGGGCACCCTGGGGTGGAGCATGTCTCTTTAGAACAGGGTGGTGCGAATCCTTGGCATGTCACTTGCCAGAAGTACCGCCTGTTCATGATCTAAGGCTTTCCGAATGGACAGGCCATGGCCTTGGTGCAGGCGGCTCTGGCTCAGCCCCAGGAGACGACACTGCCTGCGCCCCATGCTCCGTCTGGGTCAGCACATCCTCAGGCCTCAGTGGAGTAATGGGGACACTTTGGAGCATGAGGCTGGGCCAGGGCCCAGAAGTTAGGCCTGAGGTCTGGGGCACTAGCTGCAAGGTCCCAGGAGCCCCCTCTGAGCAGACCCCACACTGATGACCGACTCAGCCACCTCAGACAGGCCCACTGGTGGCTCCTGGGAGCCCGAGTGTTCAGTTACACCACGTGATCAGAAGACCCCAGCAGGAAGGGGCGGGGGGCCCTCCAGAAAGTGGGCTACCAGAGAAAGTCCCCGCCTGCCCCCTGCCAGATGGGGTTAAGGACATTCTCGGTACGCTTGGAGGACATGCTGCAGCACCTGTCCCTCGGACCACTCGCAGACTGGGGTGCTGTGTGTGCGTGTCTGCAGGCTTGCTCAGGCTCATGTGGGGCTCTGCCCGCCTCGCTGGGGTATAAACACGTGTCCACATGCATGCCTTGGTATACATGTGTGTGCATGTGTGTGTCATAGGCCTGGCACCACGCTCCCGAGTGTGTCCACTGTGATGCTCTCGTTGTGCAGCGAGGGCTGAGGAGCAGGGGCCCCTGCCTGGGTCTGGCCCGCGGCCCAAACGGTCTGCAGGCGGTGTGTGTGGGTGAGGCTGTGCCGTCCTGGCCCCACTCACCGAGCCTCCCGAACAGCTCTACTCCCAGGGCAGCATAGATAAAAAACAGGAGCATGAAAAGTAGGCCGAGGTTCCCTACCTACACAGGAGAGAAGCAGAACCCAGTCAGGCCTCAACCCGCCTGCTGTGCACTCGGTGCCTGGTGCCCCACCAGCTGCCCTCACCCCATCTTCCTGCCAGGCAGGAGGTCAAGTTCCCAGAGTCAGCCTTGAATTCTCGTTCTTTTTTACTTTTTATTTTTGGTTCGGGCCCCTAGCAGGAACTGAACCCGGGACACTCTGGTCCGCAGGCCGACGCTCCAATCGCTGAGCCAAACCGGCCAGGGCTGAATTCTTGTTCTTAATCAACCCCCCGGCCCTGGAGCCCCCGTGGTCCCGGGGGGCTCCCTGTCCTACCTGGTGCTCCAGGCCCCTCCTGGGCCTCTCACACCCACCCTGCACCCAGGACCACCCTTGCCCCCAGCACCTCTGCTCCCCAGGGCCTCCGAGGCCTCCCAAGGCCCTGACACACACTGTGTAGGGCCTGCCTCCAGCCCTGGGGTCCCCATGGGGATGCCAAGGCCGAAGCTCTACCATAAATCTCGCCAACACACCCTCCCAGCACTCACGCTGCCCTCCGGGCCGGATGCCCTGTCTTTACATACCTCCCATGCCCGACACTGGAGCAGGGCCAGGCCCAGGCTTCCCGCCCTCCTGTCACACCCAGAGACAGCGGGCGGCGCAAAGGACCGTGGGGACTGGCACTCAGGCTGAGGAATGCTGCTACGGGGACGGCTGAGAGGAGGGGGCACATGAGGGCTGGTGGGCACTGCGTGGATGTGTGTGTGGACAGACAGGCACGAGGGCGAGGAGAGGTTGAGGGATAAGGTGCTAGTTGGACACCCAGCTGTGGGCCGGTGGCTGGCTGGGTAATAGACAGGTGGACACATGGGTGGCTAGGTGAACGGACGACCAGCCGAAAGAGTCAGAACCATGGACAGATGGACACATGGCTGCAAGGCTGGGCTGGCAGAAGAGAAGGACACTGCACAGACGGGCCAAGGGTTCCTTTCAGTTCAAAAGATCACAAAGGATCAGGGTGGGGACTGTGGACATCGGAAGTGAGGACATGGGGCCTGAGTCCCTCCAGAAGAGGAGAGAGGCCTTCAGCCAACACCCGACCCTCGGCTCCTCGGAACTGAGAGAAGCCCACCTGGGCCACCCTCTCTGCCCTCTGCCCTCATCACGCTGCGCTCAGCACTGGCCCGGGGACGCGGGCCCCGGTTCTAGCCTTCCCCGGAGGGGCCACGACCCAGAAGGCAGACAGTGGTCTCCCTCCCGGCACAGCCACTGTCCCCTGCACACGCAGGGGTGATGCACGTGGCTGTCACAGGTGCAGATGACCCCATGAGAGAATGAATGAATGAATGAACGAATGACAGCAAGGCCCTCCTCGAAGCCTTGTCTTCTCGGGGGTGTCTGTAGTGCCCACCCCGGCAGCTGACCTACCTGGGGCAGGGCTTGAACCACCGTGTCCAGCAGGGCCCGCATGCCGGTGGCCATCTTGAGCAGCTTCAGCACTGGGGCCAAGAGCTGAGTGTTAGGGACAGGTTGGGGCCCGGGCCAGTCGGACTCTCCCCCCGCTGGCTGGGCCCCAAGACCACTCCTGTCCCTTACATTCCTGTCCCCAGCACCAGCCGCCTGCTGAGGCCTTGTGGGATGGTGAGAAGAAAGGCTGGGGGACCCTGGGCCCGCGGGTGCCTACCTCGGGCGATGCGGAGAACACGCATAATGCGGATGATGGTGGGGTTGATGGGCAGTGCCGCGCTCATCTCGATCTCCTCCAGCGTGATGCCCATGATGGACAGCAGCACGATGGCCAGGTCCAGCTGGTTCCACCTGGGCGGCCAGGCGGGCTCAGCGCGTGCTGCTTCCTCCCCCACCCACAGCCCTTCGGGGCAGGAGTCCCCTGCCTATCACCCTGAAGTGTTTAGGTGTCACCCACAGGAGGGGCCTGGTGCCACTCTGGGGTTTACCCTGTTATCACTCTGGAGATACCCTAGTGTGACCCACAGGCGTGTCTTGGTATCACCCATGGGCAGTGTCCCGGTGCCACCCATGGGGTGCATCCCTCACCTCCGCTCAGCACCATCACCTTTCAGACAGCAGGCTGGGACCACCAGAGGGCAGGGCTGTGGCACTCACCTGCCCCCTCCCCCAAGAGCTCCACGGGTCCTTCAGGGTGCCAGGTGGCTCCACCCCACATACCTGTCCTTGAAGAATCTCCGGAACCCAAATGCCACCAGCTTCAGCACAGCCTCAAAGACGAAGACAATGGTGAACACGTAGTTGCAGTACTTGAGGGCCTCGTCCAGCGACTGGGGGCAGAGCAACAGGCTGCAGAGGCCACCTTGCCGCGGCTGCCCCTCCTCCTCCTCCACCCACCGTGGCACCCCTGTGCCTGGGTCCTGGCCACCTGGCCCCATCTATCTCCTGGAGCAATCTGAGTGCCTCCGGGCAGAGGACAGATCTGAGGCCCAGCTACTGAGCGCTCACTGCGTGCCAGCTCTGGAGGGCATCACCTGGATGGACTCCTGCAGCACTTTCAGGACAGGCCTCAGGTGCGGGCACCTGCTTGACCGGGCCTCACCCACAGCCTGGGGAAGGAGCCAGCCCATGCCCATCAGAGCTCAGCTTCCCGAAAAGCTGAGTATGTTCAGACGCAAAGGCTCTGATACCCTGAAATGCTCCCCTTCCCATGGTGCGGACGGGACGGGGGTGTCTTTTTTTTTATCCTCACCGGAGGACATTTTTTCATTTTTTGTTCAGATAGAGTGGGAAGGAGAGAGAGAGGAAGAGAGAGAGAGAGAGAAACATCAACATGAAAGGGACACATCGAGTGGCTGCCACCCGCACGATCCAACCAGGGCCGGGGACAAACTGCAACCGAGATACGTGCCCTTAGTGGGAACCGAACCCGGGTCTCTCTGGACCACAGGCCGACGCTCCAACCGCTGAGCCAAACCAGCCAGGGCGAGGTGTCCTTTCTTTAATGAAATGATGGTGATGCAGATGTAATCAGAGCGAAATAAAAAGCTGCCGGTTTATGCCTGCCTGTCCCCTGCCAGGCCCTCTGTCGGGGCTTCTCCTGGACTGAAATCTACAGCCCAGGAAGCTGGACTCAGAGAAACTTCATCGGCCAGAGCTTCAGACGGAGTCCTCGTGGGACGGGGAGGACCCTCCAGGGTGGCCCGAGAGCTCCAACTGATGTTAAAAGAACCCTCTGTTCAAACCACAATCCATAAACCCCAGGGTGCTCACCCAGGGCTGCAGACCTAAGACCTCCCAGTTCTCGGGGTAGCACCTCCTGAGCCAGGCCGCCCACTGGCCAGAGCCCACCCCTGGCACTCTGGGGGCTCGTCTCCCACACTGGCCCTGGAGGAGGGCGGGCAGGGTCTTGCACCCTGAGCCCCACCTTGGGCTGGTTGTAGTGCTCCATGGACATGGTGATGACGTTGACCCCGATGATGAAGGTGATGAAAAGGTCGAGGTAGTGGCCGGTGCACAGCGAGTGGATGGAGCGGCGGGTGGGCGAGTAGTCAGCGTAGTAGGGTCGGCGCTGGGCCTCTGCAGGGAGAGGGCGCCTGTGACCAGGGCTAGATGGTGGGAGTGGGGCTGGGGAGAGCCCCGGGCTCAGATGTGGGGAGTTTTAGGAGAGTGCAGGAGGGGGTTTCTCTTAGGAAGGGGGGCCCATTTAAGTAAGAAATGGCTCCCTGTGGGTCTGGCTTCTGTTGCCTGATGGACAACCCAGGGTGGGAGGCCTGGGCATGAGTGGGCTCAGGGGCAGGCCGCCCATCAACTCCCTTGGCGGTGGGGCCCCGGACTCAGGACAGTCCCAGAAGTGGGCCTGGAAGCTGAGACTCCACCTGGCCCTGCCTTGGGGTCCCGCCCTGCCACGGGCTCCCAAGCTGGGGCCTTTGTGGTAGGCTTCTGGGCTGGTATTGGGGTTCAGAGATACCTAGATGATTGAGGGTGGGCAGATAGGAGTGTTCTTAGGGGGCAGGGTAACCTGTGCCCCCCCATCTCCCAGTCTGGGCATGAGCTGTCCTCTGGTCACCAGGCTCAGAGTCCCTCCCCCTAGTCCTCCAAAGGGCCAGTGACCACTGCCTCTTGTCTGGGGTCTGTCAGACTTCTGGTCCATCTGATGGCCATCACCTGGGGGTTCACGCATTCACCAGCTGGTCTGTCTGTACTAAATGCTCTCCTGCAGTGACCCCCCGAGGGCATATGAGTGCCCACTGAGCTCCCGCTGGGTAAGGACATGTCTGCCCCCACCCACGAGGACCTGCCTTGGCCACAGAACCATGCACGGATGGGGGCCAGGGGCAGTGGCTGCCCGGAGCATGGGAGAGAAGGGCCGATGGGACTGGTCCCGACCAGAGACCCTCATGCTCTTAAGGTCTGTCATGCATTCAGTCACTGAAGAGGTCGGCTCAGCTCGAGCAGCCAAAGGGGCCGGCAACCAGTGGGACCAGGCCAGCATGAAGACATGGAGAAGCCACGAGCTGGCAGGCATCCCAGGGCACGGCAGGAAAGCAGTCAGGCATGCAAGCCGGGCAGAGGGACACACACAAGTCTGCAGGCAGCGGTGTGGACACCGGGCAGGCGAGTGGACAACCCTTCCTCCCACTGACGCCTGGCGCCAACCCTGGCTGTCCCGTGTCCACCCTGCAGCAGACCCCAGCGGGCCTGGCACCTGCCCGCGATCTCCGCCCTTCCGCACGACAGTGGCAGAAAGGCGGAGGCCAGGCCAGCCTGCAGCCCCGAGCAGGGGCTTGCAGAAGCAAGGGGCTTAGGCATGCGGGGTGAGGGGGCAGGTACCTGGGTTGGGCAAAGTGCCTGGAAAGACAAGGAGACGGTCTGAGCTGGCTGCGGTGGGCGGGACACTCAGCGGCCCCCTCCTGCAGGAAGCCCTCCTTGCTCCCAAGCTGGGTAGGGCCAACCTAAGCCCCTTTCTCTCTGTCTCAGACAGCTTTGCTTGTCTCCCCCAACCCCCGCCCCTGGCACGAGAACTCATGGATGTGAACCCTTCTCAGTAGCAATGAGGGGTGAGAGGTGGGGGTCTCATTCATCTCCTATGCCACTTGGGGGGAACCTTGCCTCCTGCTGCCCTCCTCTGCTTGCCCCCCTTGAGGGCCCAGGGACCATGCAGGCCCAGGCAAGGCGGTCAGCGTGCAGAGCCATTCTGCAAGGCTGGGCTGGGAGGCCAGGGGAGCAGGGCCAGACGGGGGGCTCCAGGTGCCCACTGCACTTGAGTGCAAGGGAGACCCAGCCTCGCAGCCCTCGTTTGGCTTGTCCCTGCTGCCCCTGCCGGCCCCCACCCTCCACAGGCGCACGGGTTCTGACCCACCCCCGCCCCCGGGGCCTTACTCCTGCGCTTCCTCTCCAGGCGCCGCTGCCGCTTCTCCTCGCGCCGCCGCGCCTCCTCGGCCTCCTGGTGCTGCCGGCACTTGTGGAAGTTCTCCACCACCACGCCCACGAACATGTTGAGCACGAAGAAGCTGACGATGAGCAGGAAGGAGATGAAGTAGAGCAGCATCCAAGGGTTGTGGTTGGGTACCGGCTGCAACACACGAGGATGCGTGGGTTCCCACTGCCCGGGGGTCCTGCCCAAGGCCAGCCGCGCCCCAGGGCCCCTCGGTGCTGCAGCCTGCAGGCCAGAGCGGGGGCCCCGCAAGGGACTCTCGAGAAGTTCAGAGATCAAAGCCTCTTGGAGAGCCTTCCTGAGATAACCCAGGATCTGCCTGAAGGGCCGGGCTGCCCACGGCCTGCCCGCACCTGCTGGTCTATGCCCACGGCGTCCAGCCCGTCATACATGATGTTCACCCAGCCGTCCTTGGAGGACAGCACGAACAGGGACATCAGCGCCTGTGGGGCCACAGCAAGGGTGGTTACCGTTACTGCAGGCCCTTCCTCCAACCCTGACACCCACAGGCCTCCCACACAGCAGACCCGCCCATGGCTCTGGAGACCAGGGCGAGGCCATGGAGAATCACCTGGGGCCCAGACCTCAGGGGACTCCGGGTCTGGCCCTGCCCCAACCGGCCCCTGCCCCACCCCTCCCCCCCTGCCCACCTGGCCCAGGTTGTCGAAGTTGTACTTGCGCCGCACCCAGCGGTAGTGGGCAGCTCGGCACTCCGCCCTGGTGGATATGTTCCTGGTATCGGCGCCCTCGCAGTAGTAGAACTTGCCCTTGAAGAGCTGACGGGGCAGGCGGTCACCCAGAGGGCCGACCCAGTGCCCCCCGGCCCACCAGCCCCCACAGGGGCCTCCTGGGGCAGCAGGGTGAGGGGCAAGGCTGTGCCTTCCTGGGCTACCCAGTGGCTGCTGACCACAAACCACCAACTCTTGGATGGGACACCCACAGACAAGCGGGGCTGCCCACCTGCACCCCCAGAATGCCGAAGATGATGAAGAAGGCACAGCAGATGAGGACAATGTTGCCGATGGGCCTGAGGGATGATATCAGGGTCTCCACCACCAGCTTGAGGCCAGGAGCACGGCTGATGACCCTGCAGAGGGCAGAGGGGCCTGCTGTTGGGCACACTGAGGGGAGAAGCCACTGTGCAGAAGGTGCAAGTCCTGCAAAGACCCCGCCCTGTTCCAGTCCCGCTCCACCTCGTCTGTCCTTGTCCCCTCTCCGGGCCCAGCCCCATTGCTCTGCTCACCCCACCCACCCACCTCAGAGGCCGGAGCGTCCGCAGCAGGCGCAGCACACGCAGGATGCCCAGGATCTTGGCACCACCAGCGGAGGCCAAGGCCACGACGATGTCGACCAGGGACACCAGGACCAGTAGCCCATCCAGCACATTCCAGCTGCTCTGCAGGTAGGCGTGCTCACCTGAAACCAGGCCTAGGGCCACCACCTGTCCAGGTGCAGAGGAGGAGGAGTCTGGGTCTGAGGGCTGCAGCACACGGGGTGGGGGACAAGGGAATGGCAGGTGGGGGCTGCTGGGCAGGAGGGGCGAGAGGCCAGAGGACAGACCCCAGGGCTCTCCCGGACAAGCAGGTACCTTCACCAGCATCTCGGCCACGAAGATCGCCGTGAAGACATAGTTGGAGACGCTGAGGAAGACGCGCTCCTGCAGGAACAGGTGGTGAGGCAGTGGCTGCACCTGGGAGACCCCACCCCTCCCAGAAGAAGGGAGCCTCACAGTGCTTCCCGGGTCGATGTCCGGCCTCTCCAGGGCTATGGTGATGCAGTTGAGGAAGATGAAAACCAGGACGATGTGATCGAACATCTTGTGAGCAATGATTTTCTGGCAGGATGCGCGGAACCTGAGGGCCGAGGGTGCTGGGTGAGAAGCTCCAGGACAGCGCTGCCCAAGTCCTTGCTTCACCCCAGTCCCCACTGGACAGGCGTGAGACTCCGAGGCCCAGGGAGCTCAGTAGCTGGTGGGGAACTGGGAGACCCGAAAGGGCGGTCTGTCCCCCACCCAGGCACCCTTTACCTGTTCTGCGGGGAGAAGAGGTACAGCGACCAGGGCTCACGGCTCCGGCACCACTTGGGTTTATAGGGCTCCAGCACCTTGCGCAGGTGTGAGCAGCAGCTCTGGGGGAGGGTACAGATCCTCAGGCCATCCCAGCCTCTCCCAACCCTGTCTTTCCATCCCTGGGGTCCCAGTGGTCCCAGCTCACCCTCCCCACACAGACACTGGGTGAGTGACCCATGCTGGGAGTTCACGGGGCCAGGTAAACAGACGGTACAAGACTCCTGCCCAGACAGCTCCAACCCCAGCTGCCCCCTGCCCGGGGACCTGTCCTGGGCAGTGGAGTGAATGCCTCACTGAGAAGGTGGCTCTGTCCTCCTCTCCTCCACCCTTGGAGGCTGAAAATCTTCCACCAGTGGCTGAAAACTCAGGGCTAAGATGGCCCTGCACTGGAAATGGGGCTGACCTGGGGCCAATCTGCTCCCAAGCTCCCGAGGACTGACTGACACCCACCAGCTGAGTCAAGTCCTACTCAACTTGTCCACGTGCTCCCCTTCCTCCCGAGACCCCCATGCCCACCGCCACGAATGATGATCAGGCTCTGCTCTGGAAACCAGCCTGTGATGGGAGGGAGGCATGCACCCTGACGCCCACTCACATCCTCCATGTCCTCGTCCAACTCGGCCGGGTCCTCCTTGTGGCTGTCTATGCGCAGGAAGAACTCGCTGGGCAGGGCCAGCATCTGCCCGTTGCAGTCATGGAGCTTGGTGGGCAGCAGGGTGGCTGGCCGCAGGGGCTGCATGTCCAGCATGTTGCGGTGGTCCAGGGCCTCGGCACGCCGCAGCGGGACGGCATGCGTGCCGGGCGCGGCTCCTACCCTGGGCCTGCCGTCCTCAGCCTCCTCGTCTGTGCTGCCCTTGCCCTCGCCAGACAGCAGGGACTCCCGCTCCCCGCACTGGCTCCGGCGCTTGAGGCTGGGCGCACGGCCCAGGCTGTTCCAGCTCGAGCGCCGGCTGCTCCAGGCGCTGTTGGGGCCCCAGTGGGCACAGGGCGAGCTGCGGAGGCTGGACTGCAGGGGAGGGGGACGGAGAGAGGGGGGCCAGTCCCCAAGTACCCCTAAACACCCCAGGCTCCAGGGGACCCAGCTACAGGGGCCTTTCCCACCAGGCACCCCATGTGTGGGATTTGTATGTGAATCACCACCATCGCTATTAACACCTGTGCGCGGGATTCATACATGCAGACCATCCTGCTAGGGAGAGGCTAGCAACACTGCTATTCCGGGGGGGTGCCCGAGCTGCAGAGCAGGTTAACAAAGAGCTGGAGATACAGCCAGCAAGTGTTGGGGCTGCGCAGGCCTCCTGCTGGGCTGAGCTGGCCGCCGGAGGACCAAAGGGCAGCCGCAGATCACCAGCGGGCCTGGGACCAGCCCTTGACCCTCCTCAGAGGCCATCTAGGTGGGGCTCCAAGTCAGTTTCTAATTGGCAGAATCTGGCCTTGTAGAGTTCTGCCCATCTTAGAGATATATCAACTTGTACTCAGGGACTTAACCTGCTCGGCCCATCCTCTCTGCTACTCTTCATGTCACCCCCTGGGTTAGCCCAAGCCAAGCTCTAACCCTGCTAGCCCATCCCTGCCCGTGTCCCTCATGGCCGCAATGCATCTTGTTGCTGAAGTCGCCTCGCTCAGCTGGATGTCTTCCTGTACCGACAGACTTCCCCCGGTGTATATACCAACCCTCTTCTGGCGTTAGCTCGTCCTGCTCTGCCCACCCCCACCCCCTTGGGACGGCGTTTCTGGAAAGCCACTTGGGCTGTGTCCCTAGGGACGGCATTTCCTGGTTCGTCGGAAAAGACCCCGTGGGACACTGAATCCAGAACCCTCCCCCGGGCCTCCGTCATGTTCCGTGTGCTGTTTTGACACATTTTTGCTATCCCTTTTCTGTTTTTCCTTCTGATCTATGCTCTGCCACCTTTCATCTTTCATTGTAACTTGGAAGATAAACATCCTGCCTGACATTTTACCAGAGGAAAAGGATCAAACGTGTTTCCATGTCTGGTCTCCAGGCTCCTCCCACAAGCACGGCAGCTCCTGCTCCGGCTCCAGGCACTGAAGCCCTCGGGGCAGGGCTCTGGGGGGAGGTGACGGGGGGGGGGGGACCCTCACTCATCCTTGGGGAGGGTCATAAGGAGCTGGGCACAGGGAGCCTGAAGGTGCCCTGAGGCCAGGGCAGGGGTCAGTCCCTACCAGAGACTTCTGGTCCCCCAGCTGAGGGTCCACGGAGCTGCTGCTGCCACGCCGTGAGTCCAGGAGGCTATGGGCTGTGTCCAAGTTTGGGGAGCTCTTGGGGGTGGGCATGGGCGTGGCCGCCGTGCGCATGATCACAGGAGGAGGTAGGCTGCCTCGGCCCTCCAGGTGCCCGTTGGGGGTCACCGCCAGGGAGTACATCTTCATCTCTGGAGGAGCAGGTGTCCACTCATCCCTGCAGGGCTCTCGGGAAGGGGATCTGCCCACCCAGGACTCGCCCCCGGGAGCCCCATCTCTGCCAGGTCAGGGCAGGCACTACCCCCTCCCCATCCCTGTCCCCATCATCCCCACACACACCTGTGGCTCCGAGGTCTCTGAACTTGTCAAAATCCTCCTCCAAGTGAGTGGATGTCTTGTCTTCGTCTGTGTCAGACCTGCTGGCGTCACCCTGTGCCCCGCAGAGCAGAAGGCATGTGTGAGGCTCCCCTGGGTGGGGCCGTCTGAGCCAAGCACCCCCCATGGAGCTTCCCACAGTGAGGCAGGGCTGGCGTGGAGGTGGGCATGACGAAGGGCCCGGCAGACGAGGTGAGAACGGAGGCCTCTCCAGCCAGTCTGCAGGGGCCCCCACAACCTGCTGGCTCCCACCTCCTGGAAGTCCCCCTCACCTCCGCCTGGAAGCCCTCCACCAGGATGGCCACCAGTAGGTTGAAGAGCACGTAGTTGCCAAAGGTCATTAGGGCCACGAAGTAGAGGGCGGCCCAGGAGGAAGTGGAGGCCATGCCATTGTACAGGACGACGTTCCAGTCCTCCTGGGTGAGGATCTGGAGGAGAGGGGCAGCGAGGCAGCGCAAGGGGGCCCGACCAAGGGGGGGGCAACATGGTGGGAAGAGGGGGGCATGCTGGCAGCCCCCCCGGACCAGACGGAGCTCTGCACCAGCGAGAACACACGCCCCATCCCAGGGGGCAGAGGTGCTGTCCCGACTGTTGCTCACAGATCAGCTGCTCTCGCCCTGCACAGCCAAGGCCGCAGGAGCTGCTCTGAGCAGGGCTGTGGCTCTCGTGGGGCCATATTTACATCAGGGACCCCCGCCCCCCCGCCCCCGTCTAAGCTTTACCTGGAACACGGTGACGATGGCCCACAGGAGGGAGTCGAAGTTCTTCCTGTCAGGGACTGTATCTCCAGTGTCTGTCTTCAGGCTGAACTTGCAGCCGAAGAGATGCATCCCCAGGATGCTGGGGTGGGGAGAGGAGAGCACAGGGGTGAGGTGAGGGAGCCGCTCTGCCTGGCCACCTTCAAAGCCGGCAGCTGCTCCTTCACGCCTCCCCCCGCTGGATCCTGGTTTACAGGGACCTTCCAGTGCCCACGTCCATGGTGGGAAGACCAAGGCCAGAGGAGGGAGGGACGACCAGCGGCCGCTCTGGCTCCGGGCAGTGGTTAGGACCCGGGGCACCTGTCTCAGCTTGCCCGTCTCTCCCTGGGGGCTGAGTCCCGTTATGGCCAGGCTGGCACAGCAGGTGTTCAACAAATGAACTCTAGGCTGGCTGCCCCCACCCCTTCTCTGGTCCCCACACTCAGTTGAGCCCACGAGAGAAGAGCCCAGCCTGGGGTCTCACGTGACGTGCCTGCACACGGAAGGCATCCAATCAGTTCTGTCTGGATGAAGAAACCAGACACCGAGCTTCTGCAGAACCTGCCCTCCCCTCAAGCCCAGAGCCCCAAAGCCAGGTGCACAGGCCAGTGCAGCGGGGGGCCCTCCTCTGTGGGGGCCCACCTGAAGATGAAGATGAACAGCATGAGCAGCATGCAGAAGGTGGCCACGTTGTCCATGGTCTTCATGAGCACCACGAGCTGGCGCCGCAGTGCCGGCATGAAGCGCACCAGCTTCAGCACCCGCAGCAGCCGGAAGGTCCGCAGCACGGACAGGCCACCGTCCGCCTGCCCGATGATCTCCCAGACGCTGTGGGCCAGGCCAAGGGTCAGGAGGTGCCATTCCCTGACTGTGGATCCCTGCACCTATCCTGACTCCGGACTTCCTCTTCCCAGAAGCTGGAATGCCAGCCTGGCCTGTGCTCAACCCCATGACGAGCAGCAGGTCTGGCTGCATCAAGATGCCCAGGTAGGCTGAGTGACTGCAGCAATATCTCTGAAGCCAATTAACCAGCTGGTCTCCCTGGCTCTGGCTCAGACAGAAGCTTCTCAGTTGAGGGCTTTACCATCCTGCACCTTCCATAGCCCTGCCTGGCTCATCTGTTCTTGCTCACCCCCCACCCCCCACCCCCCGCCACGGCAGGGAACCCTTGATTCCCCAGGGCCCCACTTCCTCCTGGGGGAGAAACTTTCCCCAGACTCTCCTGCTCCTTTCTGTGTGGACGCTGCTGCAGCAGACACCCCTGAGGCCAGCTGGGAAACTGAAGGGCCACGGAACGCCCACTCTGTTCCTGACGGGAACAGCTCCGATAGAGTCTAGAAACAGGTACGTCTGCCATGCAGCTGACCTGTGTGCACCGCACAGTGCCCGCGGGGAGGGACTCCACCTGCATCTCATCGCCGCAGCCGGCCAGCAAATGCTGCTGGCAGAAGCTGACACTGGAGCCTCCTGGGACCCTGTGGCCTGGACGGGAGACAGGGACCCACCTGATGACCACGATGATGCCATCAAAGATGTTGTAGGGGTTCCGGATATAGCCCAGTGGGCCGCAGGCCAGGAGCTTCAGCAGCATCTCCAGGGCGAACATGCTGGTGAACACGATGTTGCTGATCTCCAGGGCATTGGTCAGCTCATCTGGCTGTGGGTGGCAGAGGGACCATCAGGAGAGAAATGTCACTGTCCCCACTGATGAGGAGCAGGTAAGGCTGCATCAAGGGGACAAAGGCCCAGAGGCTATAATAGGCTTCTTAGGAACCTATCGGCTGCTGTCTGAAGGAGGAAGCTGGCCCCAGGGATGTCCCTTCCAGCTGGACCCTGGCCCTTCATGACCTTCCCATCAGCACATCTGATACTGGGGCTCTGAAGACTCCCTGGGTTCCCAAGCACAGGCCATGCAAACAGGGCCTGGAGCACCTGTGCCAGGGTTCAGGGTGGGCACGGGAGGGCTTGGGGCACAGAGAGTAAGGGTGGTGCCTCCAAAGGCCACCCTTCCTTGTTGGCAGAAGGCCCGAGACACACCCTTCCTGGGGACACTCTAACCTGCCTGTGTGAGTGTGCACCAGCATGTGTTCATGTATTTGTATGTTTACTTGTGCCTATGCATGGCCAGTGTGTCTGGCTTATGTGTGCAAGCCTACAAACGTGCTACATGTGCGGTGGATGTACACATGGCCGCTCATGTGTACAAGCCTGTGCACATGTTCACACAGAATAAGCTGTGCACATGTTTACCTGTGGACATGTAATGATAGTGTACATGTGTGTACCTGTGCACGTGTTGTGTACACATGTGGCAGAGTCTCTTTCATTCCAGGGCTCCCTGAAGCCCGCTGATGTCCCTGACCTGGGTCTCGCCCTCACGAAGAGAACCTCCTGTCTGGGGCCTGCTTATAGTGGACGCTGCTTGCATTTCCCCTAAATTGCTCCAGGATGAAAGAAAATGGCTTAAGTGACTTGAGTAAAACCAATGGGCATATGAAGAAGTTGATTTGGACATTAAAAGTGAAGCGACACTGGTCCTGAGAGGACACTGTCTGCCTGCCAGACCCGGCTGCCGCCCTCCCTGGCAGGGCCCTGTGCAGGGCCAACAGCACCAAGTCCTCCTCCCAGGGCCCTTCCACATCACCACTCTCTGGCCTCCGAGAGGTACCCTGGTGGCTGCTGCCAGTGGGTTGGCTCATGTAAGGGGGGCCTCTCTCTGCAAGAGCTGGGCTAGGGGTCTCCTCCGGAGAAGAGCCACCAGATGACCTGGGAAACGCTCAGCCCCTGCTGCCTCTGGGTGTGGTCTCAGCCTCCCCCCAGATGAGAATCTCCAGGCAGGCGCCACAGTAACTGCCCACCACTCAGCAGAGACGCAGCCCACAGGAGAGGTGAGCACCTGAGTAACTGATAAAACCATCTGGCTCCAACTTCACCTCTGTCCCCAACCTCCACAACCGCAGTGTGGTCCACGAGAAACTAACACCTAGAGGAGACACGCAAGGAACACGCTCTCCAGGGTCATGACAACAGTCCCAACTCACCCAGGGCAGGTGTCCCTGCGCCCACCCACCTGCTCGTGGTACTCCACGCCCATGCTCAGCGTGTTGGTGAGGATGGCCATCATGATGCCGCGGTTGAAGTACTTGCTGTCCACGATCCTGTGCAGCTTGCCACTGACAGTAGCCCACACGTGGCCAAGCCCGCCATGCTTGCCAGAGGCCACCCGTTGCTGTGCCCGCCTCCGCACACCGCCCTGGGCCGGTGTGTCCGCCATGGGGGTCGGCTGCATGGGGTCACGGCGGTCCCCGTGCCGCACGTCCTGTGTGAACTCATAGACCACGTTGCCATCTGAGTCTCCGCTCTCCGAGTCACTGAACTCCAACTCAGGGTCTCCCAGGGCACTAGCGCAGTATGGACAATCCTTCAGCTCGCAGGTCAGCGTGCCCGCCTGGGGGCTGGGCAGGGGGCAGGGCACACTCAGGCCTGACAGGCGGCTGGGGGCCCGGCCCAGTCCTGAGGGGTGAAGGGCACAGGCAGGGTTAGGCCACTTGGTGGTCACACGTTGGGGGGACCCAAGCCCATGCAGAGGCTGTTGTAGGGTGAACAGTACACACCTGGGCATACTCATACCTAGGAACACACACTCTCTGGACACATGTGCACACCTAGGCATACCTGCACATATACATTGGGCACACATGCACACCTAGGAACACACACTCCCTGGACACATGTGCACACCTAGGCATACCTGCACATATACATTGGGCACACATGCACACCTAGGAACACACACTCCCTGGACACATGTGCACACCTAGGCATACTTGCACATATACATTGGGCACACATGCACACCTAGGAACACACACTCTCTGGACACATGTGCACACCTAGGCATACTTGCACATATACATTGGGCACACATGCACACCTAGGAACACACACTCCCTGGACACATGTGCACACCTAGGCATACTTGCACATATACATTGGGCACACATGCACACCTAGGAACACACACTCCCTGGACACATGTGCACACCTGGGCATACCTGCACATATACATTGGGCACACATGCACACCTAGGAACACACACTCCCTGGACACATGTGCACACCTAGGCATACTTGCACATATACATTGGGCACACATGCACACCTAGGAACACACACTCCCTGGACACATGTGCACACCTAGGCATACCTGCACATATACATTGGGCACACATGCACACCTAGGAACACACACTCCCTGGACACATGTGCACACCTAGGCATACCTGCACATACAAATGGGCACACGTGCCCACCTAGGAACACACACATACGCCCAGCACACTCATGCAAACCTTATACAGATGTGCTCTGTTCATACACAGTGGCAGGGACACAGAGGGGCACAGAAGCTCATCTGTCCTCGGGCCACACCATCCAGAAATGTAATGTGAGCTGTTTTCTAGCAGCCACGTTAGAGGTGAAATTAACTTCAACGCTGCACACAATCTGACATGCCCACCATCACCACTCCCACGTGGGCCAGATGAGGACGACTGAGGAGCACTGTGCACCGTGCCCTGTGCTCAGTCTCTTGGACCCAGGTACACTCCGCCCCCAAAGCTGTGGCTTGGACTCACTACCACTCACGGGCCCCCGAGGCTGGGGCCACCCCGGGGGCAGTGCAGGGCTGGACACACGTGCACCATGACCTGCTGGCTCTCACACCCGGGCACAGTGCACGAGGGCACACGGTGGTCCTGGCACACCCCTCCCTGCGTCAGGCGCACTGCAGTCTACACACTCGCACAGATCCCTTGGGGGAGCTGCAATCTGCATGGGACCTGGCCACCCCATGTCAAAGGGTCTCTCCTTGGACCACCCGTCCCAGGTAGGTGAAGCAGAGGCCTCAGGTAGGAGAATGGTGAGGGGCACCTGGTCGCCCGCCCTCAACCTTTAGGGTCACTGTAACCTGGACTCCTCCCCACTCCTTGAGACGGTCCCTCTCGGGGCCGGGTGTGGGCGATGCTCTGCCACCTCAGAACTCTCACTTGCACGTGGCAAACGCTCACGGTCCCAAGCCAACGGCTGCTTGGGGCTACCGCAGGGTGGACAGAGCGGGTACCCTCTTGCCCAGGGCCTCCTGGAGAGCACACACATGGGGACAACATCCCTGGGTCCCGTCCCACACTCAGCAAGGTGAGGCTGGAGTCCTTACCATGTTCCCCAACCAAATGCTGGATCTTCTCATAGGGGTCGTGGCTGCTGAGGCTGAGGGAGCTGTGCCCTCCAGCTCCCGGTGGCCTACTGGCCCGCTTCCCCTTGGGCCCAGGGCTGGTGCCACCCTTGCCGCTACCCGCTGCTGAGGGCAGGATCGTGGGGTAATTCATGGCGCCCAGCCCCATGGCCAGCTTGAGGCTGGCGGCGGTGGCTGCAGCCTGCAGCACCTGGGCCCTCTCCTGCGGCCCCTCCACGTGGCAGTCTGCATGGTAGACGCTGTGCACTGACTCGGCATCGAGGGGCTCCGGGCCGGGCGAGGGTGGTGAGGGCAGTGTGCTAGCCCGTACCAGCCTGGTGTCTCTGGTGTCTTGCTCAGGGCCGGGCCGGCGTGGGCTGCCGTGGCTGAAGTGGTAGTGGTGGTGGTGGTGATGGTGGTGGTGGTAGACCAGATGGTGAATGGAGGCTGGACGCCTGCCTGTCCGCCGCGGTCGGTGCCCAAGACCCTGGCCGTGGAGGGCACTGCTAGGGTCCACCTTCTTGCACCAACGGCTCTGCCAGTGCGCAAAGAGGCGCAGGCCGCGCCGCTTGACCTTGCGGCAGATGTGGCCCACGTACTTGAGCAGCTCCTCGTAGCAGCTGCCTGGCTCCGAGAAGCTGGCCAGCGTGCTGTCGTCAGACAGGTAGCGGGCGCGCTGCTCCCGCATCAGCTGGTTCTCCCGCTGCTTCGTCTCTGAGAACTGCGTAGCGATCACCACCAGGCACAGGTTGATCATGAAGAAGGAACCCACCTGTGGCGGGCGGGCGGTGTTGAGCCTTCCGACAGCCCGTCCAGGGCCTCGCTCACCAGGCTGTGTGCCCCAGGGAACTGGGGAAGAGGGGACACGGAGACCCATCTGCCCCGGAGGCCGGGCAGTGGCTGCGGTTTCTATACAACAGTGACTGAGTCCCTGCTGAAACAATGAAGCCTACTGTGCACCACCCACTCCAGGGGCCAGGGACAGGCCCGGACTGCGGCCAGTGGGGCCTCCCCACGATGGGCGGGGCCCCTGCTGACTTGATGCTGAGCCCAGCATCTCGGACAGGTGATCTGAAGTAGTTGCTTCTCATCTGTTTGTGGACAGATGGAGGACATATGAGGAGACCCCCCTTCCCGCCATCTGTGAGGCCTGCCCATTCCTCCTCAGGTCTGTCCCTGACGAGACCCTCGGCTGTGGTCACCTTGCCCTTTCCAGTCGGGCCTTCCTCTATGACATGGTCACTATGAAAAACTCTCCTCTGCTCGTGATGATTATCTGAGACAAGGATGGACATCTGCCTGTTCTGTTCACTGCTGGGTCCTCAAAGACCCTGCCCAGATCAAGTGAGGGCTACACCTGGGGCCACGTGACTGTGGAGGGCCTGGGAGGTCTCACACACTGGGGCCACGTGACTGTGGAGGACCTGGGAGGTCTCACACACTGGGGCCACGTGACTGAGGAGGGTCTGGGAGGTCACACACACTGGGGCCATGTGGCTGGAGGGCCTGGGAGGTCTCACACACTGGGGCCACGTGACTGTGGAGGGCCTGGGAGGTCACACACACTGTACAGAGTCCTGACTCTTCTGCAACCTGCAGACAGGACCTGGCCATGAAAGGTCCTGGGATGCTATCTGAGATCTTCTGGAAGTGAGCTCTGCCCTCCCACACCTTCCCACTTCCTCCCCTGGGGACTGCATGGAAGCCCCACACTCTACCATGGGCCCCACCTGTCTGCCTGGCAGCCCTGGGTCTCTGCCCCCGCCTTGTAGCTCAGCCAATGCTGGGACCCATGAGGGACAGCAAAGGCTGGGACGGTGCATGCTGGGGCACCAACAGGCACATGGATGGACCCTGGGGGCCAGGAGGACATCCACTAAGGAGCTTGTAAGTCTGAGATTAGCAGTCGCAACTCAGACGGACCTCCACCAACACCTATGGCTGTGAAGTCCTGCCCTGCCAACCAGGACACGCCCCGCGCCCCGTACTCACGATGATGAGCAGAATGAAGTAGATGAAGTTGTAGAAGGAGTGAGCATCCATGACGTAGTACATGATGTCCACCCAGCCCTCCAGCGTGATCACCTGTGCAGGGGGCAGGTGGTTGGACACACAGATGGCGCTGGGAGGGTGGCAGGCCTGTGTCCCCTCGGAGTTGGGCTGTGAGGCTGGTGGGGCAAGTAAGCCCTGCTGGAGCAACCCCGCCTCCACGGCCCTGCGTGCTCAGCACCCACCACAGTGAGGAAACAAAGGCCACACAGCCAGTGCCCACCTGGAAGATGGCGATCCAGGCGTAGCCAATGTTGTCGAAGTTGATGGCACCGTTGTGGGGGTTGAAGTCGCCGGAGCGGCAGACGTTGTAGTACTGGTTCCAGTTGATGCAGGCATTGTGGCCGGTGCCGCCCGCGCCCTCGGCCTGCGGCTGCCCGTACGCCTCCCAGCCCAGCGTGCACTCCACGCGCAGCTCGCGGCGGCTGGGGATGTGGGAGCACTTCTGCATGCCGTTGTCTCGACGCGAGGAGCAGATGAAGGGGTTCTCGTCGCCCTCCTCGGTCTGGTAGTATGGCCGCAGGAAGGTGAGGTTGTTGTTCCTGGGGGCAGGCGGCCCGGTGAGGGGCACGGGGAGAGAGAGAGGGAAGGGGGGGTGAGGGACAATGGGGGATTCAAAGAAAGAAAGACAGGAAGAAAAATAGATACAGAGACAAAGACAAACAGGAAATGAGAGACAGTAATACACATAAAAATAGGTAAGAGACAGAGGCAAAAAACCCGAAGCCAAGACCCCAGGCCCAAGACAGAGGTCTTCCAGGGAGGGTGTGGCCCTGGGGGGGGGGGTGCCAAGGCGCCTGCGGGGAAGAGCCCGTCGGCACAGCGCTGGGGGCCGGCCTCACACCTGGCCAAGGTGCTGTCCAGGAAGCAGCGATTGCGGAGCAGGCCGGCCCAGAGCTGCACGCCCACGATGCCGAAGATGAAGAAGACAAAGAAGCAGAGCAGAAGCACGTTCCCCAGCATAGGCAGCGTGTCCAGCAGCAGTGTGACCAGGATACGCATACCTGCAAGTGGCAGGGTAGGCATCAGCACAGGGACCCTAGGAGCGTCCCTTGGGCCCCCAGCCCCGCCTGAGCCATCCCACTAGTCACAGATGGGTAGTGTGGCTCATGGCTCCTACATGTCCAGCAGGCCCCAAGGGACAATGACGCCTCTGGGTCAGGACCACGCCACAGAGGGCAAGGCTGCTGGCCAGGAGGGTTGCAGGATAGGCACAACCCTCTTCCTTTTGAATCATGGCCAGGACCGTGCCCCAGGAGTAGACCACGAGTCCAGAAACCCCAGCTCCGTCACGGGAGCAGCACCCTTGGGGACTCCTGGCAGCTTGGGTTTTGGCTCCGCCTCCACGCCTGAGAGCCTGGAGGTCTTGCAGCTGGGTGGGGTTGGGGAGCAGAGTCTTTCCATCCCTGTGTGAATCACGATGGAGCAGAGTTCTGCACCGGAAAGAGGCGGGGTGGTGGGTTCCCACAGCACAACCCTGACCCACCTGCCCTTTGGTGGAGTTGACGGCCCCAGGGGGAGGGAGCACACGCCCTGGGGTATGTGACTTGTCAGAAAGGGCTGCAGGACAAGCCCTAACCTGGGCTTGGGTGCCAAGGTCACCAGGACCTGGTCCAGGCAACCAAAAAGGCTGTGTACACAGCTACATGGTACACACAGACCCCGCCTCCCCCTACCCCCCACATATACACACACACCCTTCCACAGTCACATGGGCACTGGCCCCTGGGTTTAGCCACAGCACAGAACACTCTGAAGACACAGAAACCACCACCCATCCCCGTCTGGGCAGATGACTAGAGTGAGGACAGGCCGTGTTCCCAGTGAGAGGCCACATCACTGCCCAGAAGCTTCTCCACGCCTCCCTGAAGGACCCCAGCCTCTGGCAGGGATTGACCATGAGAATCACAGAAATGGGCCAGAAAATGAAGCCACCAGGGCCTGTGCAGATGAGGAGCCCACAGTCTGCCTGTCACACCCCAAGTTGGTCCAGGGTTGCTGTGTCTTTCCCAGACAAACAGTGGCGACTGCTCGGGGCCCACAGTCCCTCCCCGCCAGGACCCAGGTGGGTAGTGTGGCACCCTGGCCCGGGGTCCAAGGGGGACCCGAAGGCTCTCAGCAGGGCTGGCAAGACAGAGGCTTGCCTCGGGTTGGGGACACTGGTCACTTACTGGGCACACGGTTGATGGCACGAAGGGGCCGCAGCACACGCACTGTCCGGATGGCTGAGAGGCTCACATTGTGTCCGTCCAGGGAGTACTCCATCATGCTGGGGAGGGCAGAGGGAGGAGGCTCGGGTGGAGAGCTGGTTCCCAAGCTATGCCCCAGCCAGGCTGGACCCTGAGTCACCACTGGGTGCACCTCATCCTCCTGGACACCCTGTGTCCATCTGCCATCGCTGTGCTCCCACAGGGATCACCAGGACCAGTGTCCATCTCTGGCAGAGGCCATACTGGCTTCCCACCTCCAGCCACCTCCCAGACCAGGCTGCACCTGGACCCCTCCAGAGTGCACCTGTTTCATCCCTCTTCCTTGGGGACCCCAGGCCACCTGTGGAGTCTGAGGGGGTGGGGTTCTGGGCCAGGCTTGGTCAGGCAAGGGGCCACGTCGGGTGCTTCAGCCCCCTGGCCAGCCCTGGCTTAACAGAGTGGGCTGTGGAGTGGTGTGGAGCTGTACCCCGCCATGACGATGAAGAAGTCCAGCCTGTTCCACGTGTCGCCCAGGTAGCACTTCTGCCCGAACAGCCCCAGGGCGACCATCTTGATGACCATCTCCACCGCGAAGAAGGCGAAGATGAAGTCATCGAAGGCCTGGTGGGAGGGGAGCCTAAGCACTGGGCCGTGCCCCCCACACCCAGGGAGGGGTGTCCCTAAGGGCCACTCACGGCAGTGGGCCAGCCCAGCCCCCCGCCCAGCCCACCTCCAGGATGCTGCAGCGCTCCGAGCGGCACTTGACGTCCTCACAAGGCCGGAACATGCCCAGGGTGACACAGTTGAGCATGATGACCAGCATGCTGACGTGCTCGAACCACGTGGGGGCAGGCAGCTGAGTCAAGGGTCAAAGCAGGAGGCTGACAGCCAGGGGAAGCACGGGGGGAGCTGGACCCCAGGGCCTGTGCCAATCCCCCCACCACTGCCAGGGGGCCAAGTCCTCTGCACCCCTGCACCTGCCCCATCATCTGGGTGTTAGGGGACAGAGTCTCGACACCAGCCTCAAATACTGCCGCCAACCCACGTACAGAGGGAAACTGAGGCACAGAGTGGGCCCCAGATGGAGGCTGGAGGCTGCCGGCGGCCCCTTCACCAGGTTTCGCCAACTACAGTTACCTATACTGAGGCTGCACACACAGGTGGGCACCTCGGGGTGCTGCCCAGCCTGGACCCCAGCAAGTGTTACAGATGTCTCCTCTGAAACGAGGAGCCCCCGCCCCTTGGCCCTGCACGGACCCCCGTGTGACTCTAGCACATGGAGGAAGCCCCAAGTATGGTGATGAGGGGGAGGAGGTTAGCTTTAGGTGAGTTTAGTGACTGGGCCTGGAGGATCTGCAGCCCTCTGTGTGCCTGGATAAAGGGTGAAGGGACATGGATGATGGCCAAGTGAAGGAGGACACTCCCTACATCCTCCTGCCCCCCACCAGCCGGCCAGTCCTGGGAGCAAACGCTGCCTGGAGGGCCACGTCCAGTACCTTCCTGCAGGCAGAAGGGCGTCCAGCCCAGGGTGGGGCCTCGGGGTGCTCAGCCAGCAGCAAGTGCTGCACCCCGCATACTGTGTCTCAGATACCTTGTGGGGTTGCCTGCCCGAGGTACAAGAAGAGGCTCCCCAGGACCTCAGTGAGAACTGCCTCCCATTCAGGGAGTGGCCACCAGATGGCACTGTGACTTCATGCAGGCCTTAGTGTGGCACAGTCCACTCAGGGGTTGCCTCTGGGAAGGAGTGCACCCCCACACCTGCACCAGTTGCTTCATCAGGAAGTCAGGGAGCCGTGTGAGAGGCCAGCAATGTCAGATATGAGGGAAGGGCCCTGATCCCAGGTCAGCAAGGCCAGATGGGGGCCCAGGGCCACTGGGATGGGGGCCAGGGCTATGTGTGGGGGTCCCTAGCTGAAGGGCTCAGGCTTCAACTGAGCCTTATGGATACCGGCAGTTACCTCACATGGCTGGGAGGGCCCCAGGGCTTGGGGAGAATTCCATGCATCCCCCCACACCATCCCCAGCCTGCCCTACTCAGGTGAGACAGAGCAAGGGCCCAGCCTATGTTGAAGCTGGGGCAAGGTGGATGGGGAGCTTGGAAAATACCACTTGCCAGCAAATAGCCCTGGGAACTCACGGCGGGGGCCCTGCAGCCCCACCCTGCCCCACCCTGTGGGTGGTGAACTGGCGCATCCTGGCTGCATGACCTTCAGATTGGAGTCCGTCTACTCCCCTCCCATGTCCCCTCGGTGGTATGTTCCATAGATCAAAGAGGTGACCAAGGCAGCAGGACCCCTGTCTGGTATGTGGCTGTGCTCCAAAAAGTAGCCCTGATCACTCACCCTGTGCCTGGCTATGGGGGGCACTGGGGAGGGGGGCCCATGCAGCTCCGCCTTTGAGAGGCTCGAATCCCATGGGTGACCAACTGGCAAGGTCTGTGCTGTGATGGGGTCAGAGAGGGGACGGGGTGTGGGAGGCTCAGGGCCTCTGTTTACAGGCGGATGGGTGTGGAGATGAGAAGAGGGAGGTCACACCCTGTGGACCCCTCCTTCGTGAGACCCTGAAAGCCACCCTTCTCTCCAGCCTCCCAGGCAGGGGCAGGGGCAGCGGGGGCAACGTTGGTGTTGGCAGGCCCTGGCCCACAGCACAGTGTGCAGTGTGGCACGGGGCCACCAATGTAATTACCCGTTCCCACCGAGTGCCATAATTACACTTAATGGGTTCAGCGGTAACAAGTGCCTCTGCTGTGATTTGACTGGAAAAACAGAAATCGGCGTCCTGCTATGGCAGCACTGAGGGCCCGACCCCAGGCACCTCGGGGCCTGGCGCGAGGTCTGGCGAGGCCACTCTGCAGCCAGGGCCTGGAGGGCCTGCAGCCAGCCCTGGGAGGCCCTGCCTGCTGTGTCTGTCTCCGCGGGTGGGGTGGGGACAGAGGGCTGTGGCTAAGAGCTGCACCAAATACCCATGTCACACCTCCTGTGCCAGAATGGCTCCACCTCGCATCTTGCAGAACCCACCAGGACAGACTGCGTGACGCCCCTGCGGGGCCTGCGGGGCCGAGGCTGTGTCATGGGATGCTGAGTTCACACATGGGAGCTGGTCCTTGGACACCGGACGAGGATGGAAGGGGCAGGTACAGAAAAATCCTGATCTGGGGGATTCTTGCAGGACCTGTTCTGGACCTTGGAGCTGGTGCTGGGCAGAGCTGAGGACCTCAGTCCTCGGTGGAGTGGATGTGTCTGGAGCTGGTCTGGGCCAGGGCTCATGAGAGGCTACTAAGGTCAGGGGGTAGGAAGGCCCACTCCCAGCAAGAACTACAACCCAGGGCCCCAGCAACTTGCAAAGACAGCCTGGCTTGGGGTCCCTGGGTCTACACCTTCCCAAACCTCTGACAAGCAAAGCTCCCACTATCCTTGGCTTTCTCCCAACCCTGTCGGTCCAGCCTACCTCCCTGGCTCTTGAGGCCCACCCTGAGAGCTCAGGATAACCAGCCACGACTGCAGTGATCCAGGAGCCCGTGGGGAGGCCCTCGGCTGGACACAGGCTCATCTGAGAAGTGAGGGAACCATCACAGTGGCTGCAGTAACCAAGCCAGGCAGCACAACCCTGGCACCAGAAGGCCTCTCTCCATCCCTGCAAGCACTCACCCTTTGGGGGCTACTATCCTTAAGATACACCCCAGCCGCTCTCCTCTCATGACCTCAAACACATGCCTGGGAGGGACAAAACTCCAGGGTCCTGCACTTGGGCCCTGAGACCTTGCCTTGGTCTGTGTGAAGGTGCACACAGCTGTGCTTGGCTCTTGAGGGAAACACCATGGAGCCACCCTGCCCTTCCTGCTCTTCCTGCCTCGGGGACAACCAGCCCAGGATGCACAGGTCCTGCCCGTGGAGGGAGAGGGCTCAGACAGCCCCCTGCACACGAGGCCAACCCCCACACCTCATCACTGAACCCTGGTCACGCCTTGGTGGGCAGCTGAGGACATGCAGTGCCAACTGGCCACTCATCACATGAAGCCCAGTGACTTCCGGAAGCTTAATTATACAGATGGATTTTTCTGGGTTTTAATTAAAAATCCTTTAGGTTTTGAACCAAGTTTTACAAATTAGAATCAATTTCCACTGCAGGTCCAAAAGGCCAGGCTGACGGGTGGTCAGGAGGCAGAGACTGTGCTGGCATGGGGAGGGGGTCCCCGAGCAGCTGGGGGCCTGGCTGCAGAGGGGCAGGGGGCCTGGGTCCAAGGCTTAGTGAGACGGTATCTCCCGCAGGACCGTGCAGCCAGGGAGGCTCCTCCCCAGCTTGAAGGCCTCAAGAATGGCAGTGAGCCCCCTGACCCAAGTTCCTTAACTACCCGGGGCCCCACTCCTTAGACCCCAGGGACCTGGCTGTTTTTCCTTTTTCAAACAGTTGTGAGGGATACTACAGGAACCTCCCCCAGCCAAACAGACCCCTGGTGTACAGCCTGGCAGGGAGGGGCCTGGAGTGACTCTCCCCAGGGGATGTGCTACCTCTCAGACCCTGGTTCTAACGCACCTCAATGCCAGGGCCCCCCAACGCAGGAAGAGGGTGTAGCCCAGGGGCAGGTGCAGCAGTGACCCCTGTCCATGGTGCTGAACCTGTCCTGTGCTGGGCATACTCAGGGTGGGGAGGGCACTCCTCACCCAGGCTTTAACGGAAACCACCCCGTCAATAGCCCCTTCTCATTCCTGGACTCCCAGCTGGTTAAGAAAAATGCCCAAGGCCTCTCTGAAGACGGCGCTGGCCCACAAACGCCTTCTCCATGAGCATGCGCAGGAGGCGGCCCCAGGACCTGCCTTGTTGAGTGCAAAGCCCACAGGTCCCTCACCTGGTGGAAACAACCTGGAAGGGGGGCAAAGCCTGGGGCTGTGGGAATGTGCGTGGAAGCCAGAGAAGGGGCTCACAGCTGCCCAGTGCAGGTTCGGGGCTGTCAGTCCCTCACCCGAACAGCGTTCAGCGGGGGACTGACATGGGCTCTCACCAATGACAATAGTCTACGTGGTCCTGGAACAGGGCAGGAGTCCCCAGGGACCAAAGGGTGGTCCTGGCCCTGAATCAAATCCTCACTGTTAACAGGCAGCATTGCCCGGCCTGCCCAGACCTGCTCAATCAGGGTGCCGGGACCCACAGAGCCTGCAGCTCCTCACACTGGCCGGCTGTGAGCTGGGGACGAGACGCTAAGGAATTCACCCAGATTCTCTTCTATAAAGTGTCCAGCAGGCTCCAAGTCCCCCATCTTGACAAATACCACCCTGTCCTCCGTGACAGCCTCACACGCATGGAGGGAGGAGGCGTGGCATTCTCCCCACAGAGAACACTGGGTGGCAGGCTGGCTGTCGGAAGGACAAAGGTCAGGACAGGAGAGATGCTGTCATCTGCGGAACTCAGACAGGTAAGCTGGGCATCCTCAGTAGGATGCGGTTCCAACCGCAGGGCCCCAGACCAACAGGGAACATAGTGGCGCAAGGGCTGCCAGCCCCCTATGGTAAGAGTGGGCTGTGTGAGTACGAGGCCCTGACCCCACGGGCTGGCTCTTGGCCAGCTGTCATGAGGTCATGCAGACACTCTGGGGAAGGGAGGAGAAGGCCCAGCTGCCCAACCCTGCCCTACGCTGCCTGCCGCTACCCCAGAGCAATCTGCTCAGCCGGCTGAGCTCCATTAGGCAGAATCCACAACAGCTTGACGTGAGCTCCCTGAGCCCCTACGGGCACCAGCGCACGCAATAGGAAGAAGGGGGAGCCCAGGGAGGGGGAGCTCAGAGCCTGCCACTCAGGAGACCCCAGCCAGGCCACGCTGGCTCCTGCCGGGACCACTGCAGCCTCCCCCACTCTCTGCTACCTGTCCTATACCCACAGCAGTGCCCCCCCCCCTTCACTCTACTGCCAAAGCCTCCTGGCCCGGGACACAGGCCGGAGAGATGGTTCTAGGGGCTGGCGAGCACTGGGGGGCATTGGTAACTCATGGGCCTGTGATCACAAAGACTGGCCTCCAACCCTGATCAGACTTGTGGTCTCAGTTCGCCCCATGTGGTGTGGACAAGTGGCCCATGAGCAGGGAAGTATAAGGACCAGCTCAAAAGGACGGGTGTCCGACAGGTCCAGGGTTTCCCCCTGCTCCCCGGCACACAATCAGCGTGCAACCAAGACCCCATCACCCTGGGCCAGGTGCTCCCTGCTCAGCGTGGACTCCGAGCGGGAAAACCCTTCCAGCCTGGGGGAGGGGTGCGGGGTCAGCCCTTCCGGGCTGCTTAGCACAGGAGGCCTGCCGCTGCCCCCTCAGCCTGCACGCCCACGCCTGCCGCGGTCTCCCCCACCTCCTGCATTCTCAGGAGCACTCAACCTTGCTTTTCCAATTTGCTCAAGAAGAAAAGTATGTTTATGCACGGGGAGAAAGCCCGGCCTGCAGAAATAAGTGACCCTGGGCCACTGGAGAGGGAACATGAACTGACCCCCACACAGGTGAGAGGATCAGCAGGGCTGGAGAGGGAATGGCCCACACAAAGCCAAGCTGGCTGCAGACTCGGGCTCAGTGGGCACTCAGTGGAGAGACCCCGAGAACTGGCCCACCACTCAGCTGGCCCCAGTCTACATGTCCACTGAGACCCAGAGAATTGTCGAAGCTCCCGGGACCAGCCACCTTAAGTCCCTCTGGCCAGGGCGCAGAGGAGGCCCCTGTGGTCAGGGCCGGCGAGCCCCGCAGCACGCACAGCAGCTGAGGAGGAGTCAGCGATGCTGCCTGCATCAGCACGGAAACATGTCCTGGGAGGGTGGAGTGGGAAGAGCCTGCAGCGGGAGAACAGGTGACCCCATTTACGAAAAAGCCACAGTGCAGAACAACGCTTCTCTCGCATATGTTAACATACGTGAGCACAAGGTACAGGAAGGTTCCAGAATACCACCCCCCGTAGGAAGGACCATGGGTCGTTGTGGGGAGAGGGCGAGATGGGGGCCCAGGGAGGGGTTCAGAAGCCATTTTTGCTCCCTCACCTCTACCATCTGAGTTTCCACACAGTGTGGCTGTGCGTTCGTTGCTTGTGCAGTTACAAAAGTGAGGGGCCAGAAAGCCCAGCTGTGTGGTCTGCGTGACTGGCGGCATAAGAGGTGCAGGAGGGGTCCCCTGACTAATGGGCTCCCCCAGCACATGGGGGCTCCCTGCCCACCCAAAGCAGACACCCTTAGCTCCTTGCTTGCGGAGCAGCAGGCGCCCACAGTCTTTAGCTCTGCACCTCAGCTGGTGACCCACAGCTTCCAAGTTGCCGTGGCAACAGACTCACACCAGCCTCTTCCCTTTGCCAGGCATCTGAACAGAGAGTTGAGGACACACCACTGATGAGGGGGTTCTCCCGTACCAGCATCACACCTGCACGGATCCTGAAGGAGGGCTGGCGGTGCATGCTCCAGACCCAGAACTATGGCCCTGAGATGGCTCCCACCTCTGTTCCCATGCACCCCCATGCAGGGTTTTCTGAGCACCAGGGAGCCCAAGAGGGCAGACAGGATGGGCGACAGCTGAGCTGAGCGGCAGTTCTCTGTGGACGGCCAATTCCCCATGGAACTCAGATGGCTCCTGGCAGGACCCACAGACACTGAGCGCAGCTTCCACCCGGGGGCTTGTCCACGTTCAAGGGAAGAGATGACAAGTCACCACAGCCTGGAAGCTAATCATGAAACCTAGAGTTCACGTGTGACCCAGCAATGCCAGCAATACATACTCAGAGGAACTGAAACGGGCACTCTGTCGGATGCACACACACGTGCTCACAGCAGCCAAAGGGGAAAAACAACCCAAATGCCCATCAATGCACAAATGGATAAACAAACTGTGGTAGATCTATTGAGTGGACTACCACTCGGCTATGACACAGAACGAAGCACTGATACGCTACAATGGATGAACCTTGAAAATGTATGCTCATGAAATACGCCAAAGATAAAAGGACAGGCATCCCATGATTCCACTGATAGGAAATGTCCAGACAGGGAAATCCACAGAGAGTGGGTTAGTGGTTTCCTGGGGCTTGGGGATGGGATTCCCTTTGGGGTGAAGGAAATGTTCTGGAACTAGACAGAGGTGGTGATTCCATGGCATTGTGAACGTACTGAACGCCAGTGAACTTTAAAGTGGCTAGTAGTATGGCATATGAATTTCACCTCAATCAGCATCGTACTGTGTACTTGGAATTCTCCTTTCAACAACTCCTCCAGCGTATCTGAGCCCCAAGCCAGCAGCTGCCGTCACTTAAAGCATGGCTGGGGTGGAGATGCGGAGACCCAGCACCTGGGCAGTACCACGGGCGCTCGTCCTGGCTCTTCTACCACACGGCCCCCCAACTGGGATGCATGCCACCTAGCCGATGTGCTTTCCAGCATGCTCTGGGGGCCCCCAACATCCCAGAGTCCCCCTGGTGGCCTCTCGCCAACCAGCCTTGGGTGATGCTGTTTGAAATCTGCCTCCTGCAGGCAGGTCCAGATGCCTGAGAAGGGTGGGGTCGGGCATCAGAGTCCAGTGATGCCTCCCAGAGCTCAGTGGCCACCAGCCAGGGTGAGGGGCTCAGGGGTAGGATGAGCAGCTGGGGTTGCAGCTAATTCTCACCAGGCAGGGCTGAGCCTAACCAATGGGGAGCCAGGCCACCTGCACCTTCAAAGGTCAAGCCACAGCTCTAGGCAGGGTGCTAAAGCCATGCCCCTTGGCATCTACCCTGGGCTGCCAGCCAGTTAACCCCTGACCTTGGAGCCAGGCATGCCCCCCACTCCAGTCCCAGCAGACCCAGGCTCCAGCCCTGCACTCCAAGGCCTCAGTAGGTCCCGCCTCTCCTTCTGCCAGTGACGCCCAAAGACCTCAGGGACTCAGCCCTGGCCGGGGCCTCAGGCAAGGGTCTGCTCTGGTCTCAGGGACCCAGCCTATGGGGCAACCTGGAAGGGGGGGTCCCATCTTCGAAACACTGAAAAGCCCCTTTGCAGAGGATGTGGAACCTGCCTGCACCCTGTGGGTGAGTTATCACCCTTCCCCACTGCCGGCCCCCACCCTGCCACCCATGAGTCCAGGACAAGCCCCCGAGGCCTTAACACCTGTGCCCCAACCTGGGGAAGCTGGCACAGCCCTCCAGGTCGGATGGGCCTTCCCCAGTGGTTGGGGACAATTATTCCACAAGCGCTCTTGGTTAATTAATTAGTGAAGTAATTAATTAGTTAACTAAGCTCCAATTGAGTTGATGGGGCCCAGCCCAGGGCGGGAAGTTCATCTGCAGACTTGGGCTGCTGGGCAGTGGGACAGAGCAGGTGCAGGGTCGTCTGGCACACACGTGTACACATGTGCACACACTCGTCCCCCATGGTGGCATCAGATGTCCTGACCCAGCCTCAGTCACCCCTCACAGGACCTCAGGGGTTGGCGAAGGTGCCAGCGCGGCTGAGACCAGGAGGCAGAAACAGGGTAGCCGTGTGGCTGAGGAAACCCCGTTTCCTGCACCAGGCCCTCGGGGAACACCTGGAACTGGAAGGAGCCGCCCAGGGGGCACAGGCATTTCTGCGGCTACATCCCTCAGCTGCAGCCCGGTTGTCTCACTGGGGGTGTGGGGACAGGCCACTCCTGTAGAAACATGGGAGAGGACCTCTGCCTCCGGATGGCCATACCACCCCCCTCTAACACGGAGGGACACTGACCCAGGGCCCCGGGGGAGGCAGGCATCTGCCTCCCAAGGCCTCAGGACAAAGCCAGCCACCTGGACTCTCAGTCACTGTGCCATCCAAGACCTGCCATGGGCCCAGGGAGCTCCGGCCTCATCCAACAGCTTGTGGGAGTGGACAGTGCCCTCAGACCTCCCAGAGCAGGGCCCGAGTGTACCCTGATGCCCAGATGGGCACGCAGTCAGGTCTCCCAAGAGAGCCCCTGAGGGCAGGCAGCCACTACTGAAGGAAGTTTCTCTCCTTCCCTGAAGCTGTTGCCATGACAACAAGATGCTGACTCGTGAGGAGGACCTGCGCAGCCTCTGAGGACAGACCAGGGGCTCTGGGAGGGGGATTCCCCCAGTCCGCCCTCCATCACTCCTCACTGGGAGCTCACAGGCGGAGAATCCCCGAGGCTCAGCCCCCCAGCCAACCTGCCCCCCCTCCCGGAAGCTGTTGCCACAGGGCTTTAATTGGGGGAGGGAGAGGGGTCCAGACCTTAGGGTTTGGGAAGAAGAGGCCAGGGAGAGAGGGCGTGGAGATTAGAGAAGAGCAGGTGTCGGCTGGTCAGGCTACAAGCAGGTTACTTTGAAGTTAGAAACTAAATGGCCCTGTTGGGGGTCACTGGGAACCCCAACACACACACATGCAGGCTCTGCATAGGGACATCCCTAGTGTCTGAGGAAATCCCTTCATCCGTACCTGTCACGACAGATGACTGCCAGGCCTCAGCAGGCTGCTCGTGCCCCGCAGAACCACCGGCCTGCCTGCCTGTTTCAGGATGCTCTGAGACTGGGGTGCGCCCATGGCCTACCCAATGTCCTGATGAGTGGGAGCAGCTGAGTGGGGTCCAGTTCAGGAGAAACCACAAGGGCTGAGGCTGGGGGTCCCCACCTGCAGGCTCTCCTGGCCCCCTGCCCGGTGTACATCCCACTGGCTTCTCCCAATGGTTCCCTCTGCTGTGAACCCCAACTTCTTCCCAGGTTCCCCTCTGGCTGAACTCCTGCGGCAGGGAACCCTTCTCCCCATTCAGCCCGTCCCCAACATGGCCTGGGCCTGCGTGACTCACTCGCTCTCACACTCGCTCAGCTGGCCAGGGTGGGGAGCCAGCCAGCCAAACATGGAGCTGTTTGTTCTCCCTGGTGTCTTGGGGTCACGTGGGAGGAGCTGGAGGGGGCTGGGCGGCCCCGGGAGAGTCTACATCCCACAGGAGACACCGGCTCATCACCCTACCAGTGGATGCCTCCACTGCCAGGGCATCCTTTCTCCTGGACCCAAATGTGTGTCCCGAAAGCTTCTCCCTGGGCCCAGAGGCTCCCGGGGAAATGAGCTGACTCTGGCCTACACTGAACTCCCTCCCCAGACCCCCGAGCACCTGGGGTCCAGGCCCTCAGAAGAGGGGTGCTGCGAACCTCTGGGTGGGCAGGACCTGAGTCTCTGGCTTCTTATATAGGTTGGGGCTAGGCCTGGGGGCTGAGTCCTGCCTCCTGCCAGCAGAACCCAATGCCTGGAAACTGCCATGGTGCTCTGAGCAGCTCATCTGGACACGGATGCCCCCATCCGCCTACGCAATAACAGCTAATCTGGGCAGTGCATTGTTCTCAGCCTGCCGGTGAGTGGTGTCTGTGCCCGTCTGCCACAGGAGGGAGGGGATGGAGCGGGCAGTCCCCTTGATTCAAGCCAGGCAGGGCCCAGTGGTGGTGGGCACACAGCACATGGAGTCGATGTCCTAGCAATGGAGCAGCCTGTGCCCATGGCAAGCATGTGAACTGGGCACTAGAGACCAGCAGCTGGGGGTGTGCACTGCCTGTTCCTGCCTGCCTTGCACACCCCACACACATGCATCTGAGCAGGACTGTGTGCGTGTGCACACACCCACATACACCCAACAGTCTTGTACAGACACTATCACACACGTACACACATATGCTCACACATTCACTCAGGTGCACACCTTCAAAGCGTTGGCCTTAAGAGGGGCTGGACGTGGGCTTTACTCCGGAAGACCTCGCCCCCAGGACTAAATGAAATATGCTCATACGGACGCCACGGAGCCGCGCATACGCCCACAGCTCCCTCTAACTGCACATTTTTAAACACCATGCTAATTAGGAAGAGTGCTAATGTCTGCTTAGCTCTTAAAGATCTTGGTTCGAGATTTTTTTTCAAGGCATAATGGAGTGGGAAAGTGCCCTCTCTCTACCTCCGGTCACCATGCCTACAGAGCCGCAGCCCACAGAGCTTCGTGGAGACCTCGCGGGCCACTTGGTGGTGGCATGCGCAAGCACCTTGGGAGGGCCCTCCTCCCCGCGAGTGTTCCGGCCTGAAAGTGGAGCCAGCCCCAGCGCCCTGTCTCTCCCCATCTCCAGGCTCCCCTAGGGATCTCCAAGTCACGGCTCTGGCTTGGTTCCTGCTGGGAGCCGAGGGGCGGAGGGCTCAGACCACTCCTAGGACAGGGCCTGGAACAGGAGAACTCGGAAGGACCTGACCTTGTCAGGTGATGACACCTTCCCAGCCGCACCCCTGCCCATCTTGGACCCCCTGGGGGGCTCTGCAAACCCCCACCCAGACCCTGGAAAGGAAAGGCGTGGGCAGAGGGCACAGAGCCAGGAGGGGCCCTGGGGAAGATGACCGCCTGCCCAGGGGGACAGGCCTGCGGGGCCTGCTCCAGGCAGGAATTCTCCAGGCCAGAAATAACTGCCTCCGCGCCACTGCACAGCTGCCCGAGGCCTGAATTAGCGACCCGTGGGACTGGACGCTCCTTCCACGGGAACGAGGCTCTCAGGGCCCCACTGCGGGCCCCACCCCCAGATAAGGGGGCCCAGGGCCTGTAAGAAGTTGGCCGAAGGCGGCTCCTTCTTGCAAGAGAACTGGGTGAGCCACCTGGCCGGGAGCTGGGAAGGGGAGGCAGGGCATCTACACGCCTGGGGTACAGCACCTGGGCCACATCCTCCTTGTTCCAGGGCCAGGAACCCCCTACCCGCCCCCATAGGCCTGGCCTCTCTTGCTTTGCCCTGCCCCCCAAAGAGGGAAACCAAGACAGCTGAGCCCCTCCCTCCTGCCTTTGCTGGTGACCCTCATGGTCTCATCCTTGGTGTTAAGACCCAGCTCACAGCTGGGATGCAGAGACTGTGGGGGAGACACGCACCCCACCGAGACGTGAACCTCTGCACACACAGGAGCTTGGCTCCCCCGACGTGCAGGCACACACGGCCCTCACTCCGCGCTGGTGCTTCTGCAAATCCCGGCTTCCCCACAAGCGCTGCCTATCAACCAGACATTTATTTTTAAAAAGGAAGGACAGGCCCCCTCCTGGCTGGCCTGCTCTCCCACAGCACATGGGCACAGCCCTCACCCCCTCCCCAAGGGCTGGGTCAGCCAGGGCCTCCTTCTGAGTGGGAAGACAGGGGAATGGCCCCAGAGCCAAGAGGCTGAGGTCAGCGGCCCCAGAGTCCAGCCTCCACCCAGACGGGACCAGAGACCCTCCCCACTGGCCCCCAGAAACGTTACCAAACATACCGGTGCTCGAGAATTCCTGGGGAGCCTTGGACGATTTGGCTCAGCAGTTAGAGTTTGGTCTGAGGACCAAAAGGTCTCAGGTTCGATCCCCGGCCCCAGTCAGGTCACGCAGGAGGCAACCAATTGATGTGTCTCTCTCACATGGATGTTTCTCTCTCTCCCTCCCTCCCTTCCACTTAATCTAAAAATCAATGAAAAAATATGCTTGGGTGAGAATTAAAAAAAAAAAATCCTGGGGATACTGGATAAAAATACAGCCTGCCTCCCCCAGTGGAGGGGACAGCCAGCTGGGGGTCCAGGGCATAGTGTTTTACATCCCAGGCAGATTTGGGGGGCACTGTGTCAGAGCAGGGCTGAACCTCTCTCCAGCCCTGGGGAGTCAAGGGCCCTCTGCCTCCTGCGCCCACTTGGTCATCCACTTGCCACCATCAATCAGGCACCGTCGTCGCTCCAGGCCTTACAGAGCAGTGGCTTCACTGGACAGGGCTGGGCCCTCTGCAGGATGCTCCAGCACAGCCAAAGTCTGGACAGAGGCCCCACCTCTGTGGGCAGCATCTAGAATCTTCCAGACAAGTCCCATCACTGGGAGTTATGGTGACCCCTGTCCTCCAGAGCAGCCCAGTGGGCTGCTGAAGGACAAACACCTGGACAGACATTGAACACAGGTGTTGCCCGACAAGATCTCCTACATTTATAAAAAACCTCCTATGCCCTGGCCAGTTTGGCTCAACGGTTAGAGCACTGGCCCACGGACCAGAGAGACCCAGGTTCGGTTCCTGCTAAGGGCACGTACCTCGGTTGCAGTTTATCCCCGGCCTCGGTTTGGGTCATGTGGGTGGCAACCAGTTGCTGTGTCTCTCTCACATTGCTGTTTCTCTCTCTCTCTTCCCCCCTCTCTCCCTCCCACTCTATCTGAAGATAAATGCAAAAATGTCCTCGGGTGAGGATTAAAACAAACAAACAAACAAAAAAAACCCTCCTGCCCGTGGGACTTGGCTTGAGTGGAGCACAGACTCGGCCACGAGGCAGGAGCATCAGCCAGGCTCCGCTGGCCAGAGAGCCCATGGGAGGGAGTACGTGGCTTTCAGCTGAGACTTGGGAGCACCCAGCCGTATGTTCTGTGGCCTGGGGGTGGGGGAAGGGGCGGTGACAGCAGGAGCCAGAAATGGCCTAGGCGTGCGCAGGGGGAGGGGGGGCTAGAGGCCAGATTATGACATCCTGTTTTACAGAGGGACACACAGAGGCCCAGGGAGAAGAAAGCTCCTGATCATGTAGTAAGTTCAAGGCTCAGCAGAGTCTCCTACTGCACCAGGGCACCTCTTCCCAGACCCTGAGGACCCCGCTGCACTCGGGCATACGCCCACCTGTGTGGCTTCCTCTGGGGAGGCCTGGGCAGCCTGCCTGCTCCCCGCCAGGAGCTGCCCCCCCCCCCGCCCTCTGAATCCTAAAGACCCCCAACCTTGGAGTCTGGGACACCAGGCATCCGCCCTCGGCCCTCCCTCCTCCAAATGGGTTATTAATGCCAATGACATTTTAAAAAGGTGGCCCAGACCCTCAGAATGTCAACTTCAAAGTGAAAGGAGCCAGATTTGGGTTCAGCGTCCTAGCACTGCAGTCCCTCAGCACCTCCGGCCACTGCCCTCCGGGCCTGGTCCAGCAGCCAGCCCAGCAGCCAGCCCCGACATTTACAGTGCCACTGCTAGCATCCGCAGAGATCCCACCCCAAAATCAAGGGCCACTGGCCCTCTGCAGAGGACGGACAGATTCCCACAGCTCAGGGTCATGGCGGGCGCACGTGCTCAACGTGGGGAATCCTGGAACCAGGCCCCTGCATCCTTCCGTCCAGGTCACGGTCACCTTCCCCGTGTGGACACCCTTGATGCGCCGTTCTCTCTCTTTAGGTCCCTCCTAGCGCTGCCCTCATCCCTCTTGTTACCGGCTATGTCTCCTCCAAACTCATACATTAGAATCCTAACCCCCGAGACCTCAGAGTGTGACTGTATTTGGAGAAAGGGCCCTTAAAGAGATGATTCAGGTAAAATGGGGCCACAGGGGTGGGCCCTGATTCAACGTGACTGTTGTCCTTTTAAGGAGATTGGGACATAGACACAACCACCCACCACAGGAGGACACAGGGAGGAGATGGCAGTAACATCTAAAGAGAAAGGCCTCAGGAGGAGCCAGCCTGCCCAAGGCCTCCCAGACTCCCAGCCTCCAGGATGGAGAAACCAGCGTGTGTTGTTTGAGCTACCCACCGGTGGTCCCCCAGGACCACCACATCCTCGAGGGACCTTTCTGTCTGCTGGCTGGTCCTGGCTCACCCCTGGCTGGTCCTGGCTCACCCCTGGCTGGAGCTCCCTGTCCCCACAGACTTCCAGAAGTTGGGATGAAGAGACTTGGGAATGGCCAGGGGTGTCTGCTGCCCAGAAAGAGAAACTGGACAGTGGCAACTCCCCAGCCAGGTGGGTCTCTCTCTGGTGCCAGCCAAGAACCGCTGTTTTCCTGGTGGACAAACTGAGACTCAGGACTTGTCACCTGCTGGGCCACAGAGAACTCGAGCCTGGCCCACCTCCTACCTCGTTGCCCAGGGCACTGGTCCAGCGTGTCTGTAGACACTCAACCTGGCTCCCTTGTTCCCTGAACTCTCTGGGAACCCTCCCCAGATCTGCAGACTCGGCCCCCACTGGCCCCAAGGGGGCCCTGCCCTGCCACAAACGACACTCTTGGCCTCCCAGCGGCAGCCGGGGAGCACAACGGTTGGGGGCACTGTCTCTAATGTGTTGCAAAGCCCCCCTGCTCTCCCTGGGGCCAAGGCTGCCTCTGCCACTTCCCAGAGAAAGAAAGAAGCCTGGGTCCCACGCAGAGGCAGGCTCCCTGTGCTGCCCACTGCTGGCCACCAACTCTGCAGGTACAGGCCCCCAGACCCAGGCCCAACCCAGGTGGTGTGCACAGCTGGGCTTCCGGGAAGCCACCAGTGTAGGGGCCAGGGGCAGGTGCCCTGGTGTCTGTCAGCAGTCACGTTCAGCCCCGGAGCCCCGTGCCCCAGGACAGAGGAGGGAGTCCTTCAGACAGGTGACACCGGCTCCCCTCAGTGCTAATTAGAGCTCCATGCAGCAGCATGTTCAACACCAATAGTCTGGGCGGCCCTGGCACAAACATTTGAAAAGGCACAGTATTTATGTTTAATGGGCTGAAATTCTTTAAGCTGAGAACCCAGCTGAGCCATTATGCCAGCCAATTTGCAGAGCAGTTGAAAGCAGTATACACAGAGACCGCACACCCACGATTGGAAATGGGGCAGCAACTACAGGAACACCAAGCCCTGGATGGCCACTAGGATGTCCCTGAATATGGCAGCCCCAGGCCAGGTGTGGACAGAGGACCGGAGAGCAGAGCCCAGGTGGCGACAATAGCGAGGAACCCAGACTCTGCCTGATGCAATGACTGGAGCACACTTAGCTGATGTGATCTCCCAAGTCCAGTCCCGATGAGCCCACCACCTGCAATATCCCTTTACCTTCCTGCCTTGGGGACACTCCTATTCATCCCTCAAAACCTGTACCAAGGACTCTTCCTCCAAGAAGTTTCCTGAACTAGCCTGGGAGTTCCTCTTCTCACTCGGCCATTTACTGAGCAATTAGTGTGTGTTAGGGACCCTTCCAAGTCCCTTGGACATGAGTGAACAGACAAGGGTCAGCATTCACGGAGCCGGGCAGAGGGCAGGAAAAAACAGGTGATGGGGCCAGCAGTTACACGCGCCAGCAAGGACATCACTGCAGTGAGGGTGTCTCAGGCCTGAACACCTCTCCCACCTTTCAGGCCTGAAATGCAAGGGGCCAGCCTGCTGGCTGCTGGGGGTACTCCAGCCTGTGCCCAGGTCCTGTGGTGAGAGCAGGGCAAGGTGATGACAGAGCAGCAGGGACGGGGGTCCCGTGGGCAACCGGAGTGGGGGCCAGTGACACGGCAGTCTTTCGAATTACTGAGGCAACCCCCAGTCCCAGCTCCTCACCCCCTCACAGCACTGGACTATGAAGCGCAAGGATTCTGTGGGTGCTCCTCCCAGCACAACTGGGCTGCATGGTACAACAGACCAGCTCATCAGAGGCAGGCACAAACCTAACGGAGGGTGAGGTGCCCTCTTGGGCCTCCTCAGAGCACTCTTTGTTCACCCCCACACAGAAGGATGGCCCCTCAGGGTACCCCTGCACAGTCAGCTTTGCTTGGTCGGTACACCTGTGTACTCAGCAGGACCTCACTCCCAAATGGATTATGAAGACAGCAGGGCTGCACATTACATAGGGCTGTGCACTCGGGTTGCTGCACATAGTAGGGCCTTACTCAATGAAATCACTCAGTAGGACCTCAAATTAGGTGGGGTTTGGGTTCAGTCTTGTGCACACAGGAGCACCTCCACTCTGTGAGTCATGAACCGGGCTGGGCCTCCTCTGAAGGACATGCACACACACAGGCTGTGCACACAGTAGGCCCCAGGTCCCGGCCTCCCGCCACGCAGCTGGTGGCCCAGCTGGGCTGAGGAGGGTGGGGACCTCCCACTGGCTGCCGGCCTATCCACAGGCTGACTGCAGGCCTGGGCCCCAGGGAGTCTCGCAGCCGTGCAGCTCGAGGCCTGGCCCATCCTGGCTCCCTTCCAGCCGCCCGCACCTGAATCGATCCCCTAATAACTCGATCCATTAATGTTTGAGTGAAATTCTTGGAAACCAGCAGGAAAAGGACGGCTTCTGTGAATCGTCTGAGTCATTTTTTAAACTAAAAATGGGGCGGCTCTCCCCTCCCCAGCACAGTGGCTGTCCACTCTCACTACACCTAGGAAGGCGCCAGGTGCAGAGCCTGGCAGGGCACGATCTCCCCTCCAAACACCATGGGGCACCGTCCCTCCCACCTGCAGCCTGGCCACGTAACAGCTCTTCCCCCCGAGTCCAGTCTGCTGGGGGCTTGGGCTCCAGCACGGGGCGCGGGGGTCTGTGTGCTGACACTCCTCTAGGAGGGACATGTGCCTGCGGAGGGTCCAGCCCCAGCCAAGGTGGGCTCTGGGAGGGAGCCAAGGCCAAAAGGAGGGAGAGGGGCCAGATGGTGGCCACAGGGCTCAGGGTGACCCCGCCAGACTCTTGTGCCCAACTGTCCACTGTTGTGGTGAGCAAACAGCTACTGCCTGCCCGGGTCCAGGGAAGGAGGTCAGACCCCCAGGAGTCCTGTGCTTCTCTCCAGGCCCTTTCTCAAGTGCTACAGACTTCACCTCCTCTGGAAAGCGGGGACCCTGGACCTCACATTCACCCCAGGAGAAGCCGTTTCGGAAGGAGCTGTGGAAGGTGCAGGGTTTCCTGAGGTGACTGCCTTCGCCACTCGCACCTGCTCGGCGGGGTTTCGCAGCCTCCGGACCTGAGCGGATGCAGGGGCAGGAGGGACGACCACTGCCTCTGGACTCTCCCTTCGGGCCAGGCGGCCAGGAGACTCGCAGCACTGCAAAATGCCCCTCTTCTTACTACATTTTTGTTTTGGAAAATGTGTTCATTTTTCCTAAGAGAAAAGTGTTATGTTAACATGTAAGATGTTTGTTATTGTTTCGAATTAATTACTAAGCAGCAATTTCTAAATGTCTCACTTTTTTTTGTTTTTAATCCTCACCCGAGGACATTTTTTATTCAGACAGAGCAGGAGGGAGAGAGAGGAAGAGAGAGAGAGAAACATCGACGTGAAAGGGACACATCGAGTGGCTGCCATCCGCACAACCCAACTAGGACTGGGGACAAACTGCAACCGAGGTACATGCCCTTAGCGGAACCGAACCGGGTCTCTCTGGACCGCAGGCCGACACTCTAACCGCCGAGCCAAACTGGCCAGGGCAAAATTTCTCACTTTTAAATTCCAAGACACAGCCCAGTGACAAAAGCTCCTGGGCCTCAGTCAACCCGGGAGTGAGAAGGTCCCGAGAGCCTTTGGAAACCTCTGTTATCAGGCTGCAGGACAGGGCGGCTGGTTGTCATCAGCAAACACCTGGGCGTCTGGGTGTGTCACATCTTGCCAGGAGCTCCCACCCCCACAGGGGCTCAGAGCCGCCCGAGGCCTGCTGGCCTCTGCCTACACCAGCAGAGCCCCCTCCACCCACGGGTTCCCTCCTGGCCCCCACAGTGCTGCTGACACCCAGGTTCTGAACCTGCCCATCCCTCAGGGACCCCCCATGGTGCCCAGCTCCTGGTTCCAACCGACTCTAGTAACAACCACACCTCAACACCCTCAACAGTCACAAGGCACGAAGGGCTTCTGGGCCGTTTCAGCCACACACGCCATCCCCCACGACAGCTCCCCATGCCCCCCACCCACTGCAGGTCAGTGCCCCCTCCTCATGCTTCCCCCCATTCCCATGGGCAGACCCTCACCCACGAAAGGCCCTGAAGTGACCCCTCCAGAGGCAGGGCCCGCCGAGGCTCCTCCCCACTGCCCAGGAGGCTGCTGGCTGGACTGCGGGGCTGAAGCCGTCTCCCTGGTGGAGAAGAGCAGCTCTGGGAAAGCTGGTGCTTCAATAATAAATCCTTTAATTAGGGAATCCCGCTCTAAGGCAGGCACGTGGGTTACCTGCGGCTCCCCCGCCGGGCTCCTGCTGCAGGCCTGAGCGGCGGGCTGGGGGAGGGGCAGCGCCAGGGCCTGCTCAGGGCGTGTCCTTCACCCGAGGACACGGAAGGCACGTTTGGGAGCTCCTGCCCCACTCCCTGTCCCACACACATTTCTGGAAGCTTCTGTGAGGCCAAGGTTCAGGGGTACGAGGGTTTGCCGTTTGGTTTCTGGCTTCGGATGCGATGGGAGCACCGGGGGGGGGGCTAGACCTCAGGCCTGCCGCCATCAGAAAGACTAAGGGTCACCACCCGCAGGGGCAGCTGTGGGGCCTGGACAGCTTCCAGCGGGCCAGAGACGGGCTGCCACAGTCCAGGAAGCTTCTCCAAGGAGACCTCCAGTTTTGGCCTCACCCTCATACCCGAATGATGACCTGCTGGACGGCAGCTGCCCCAAGCAGCCCAGATCCCCTGCAGGCTCCCAAACTGTCAGGGGCTCCAGCCCAAAGGAGTGGGGATGCCCGGAACACATCCATGAGGAGGCAGCTAGGTAATCAGAAGTTCCCCAGAGGGCACCCCAAGAGGATGGGGCACACACTATTTAGCACAGAGGCCTGTGTGGGACCAAAATGGGACTTGGTTGGCCAGAGCCAAGGGTGTGTAAAGGGAGAAGGGAGACAGGGCCAGGTCATCTGCACTAGGTGTGGAGGTGACAGGGCCAGGGGAAGATTTGAGCAAGGGGTGAGGGGCAGAGCTGGACGTGGGGACCTGGCCAGCACAGCCCCTTGGAGCATGTGCACGGGCGGCACCAAGATCCCAGGGTAACTCCCCATGGTCAGCAGCGGGCAGCTGTTCACCGAAGTACTGGACAACCCAATCGCAAGAGCTGGGGACCCTCAACGAGTCCCTCCACCCTCTGACATGCAGGCTCCCACCTGGTGTAACAGCGAGCACCCTGCTGGTGGTGAGTCACCTCGAGTGCCAAGCACGTCACTGGTGCCCCAAAGGCAAGGGGTGTGTAGGATGAAAATAAAATACATACAGCGCACAGGAGACGAGCACCACCGTCCACCCCAGGCCACCAGAGGAGGGGTCCCAGCCTCGCCCTGCCACATACCCACTGCACCCCCTCTGCAGAGGATGTGCCAGGAGGAACATCAGAAGGGGTATGAACCTGGTTGGCATGGCAACCGGGAAGCCAGCCCGGACCTCAACCAGATCATTACATGCTGGAGAAAGAAAGATACTTTCTAATTAAAACCGGAGAGACAACATCGATCCTCAGCAGTCGTTAGAGACGTCAGGAACGTGGGGGGCTCTGTCCAGGCAGGGGGAGCAGGTCAGACTCACTTTTCATTGGCCTAGCTGCGCCCTCCCATGTCCCGTTTCTCTTGTTCTCTTCTACGGTAAAACTCTGACCTGAGGCCACAGCCGAGCCTGCCGGCCTTGCCCCAGATTCCTCAGAACTCCCAGGGCCCTCGGCCCTGCCCCACCCCGCTGGTGGACTTGCTGGCCCAGAGAAAGAACCAGAAGGCTGGAGAGGGGGCTGCCCCTCTTGCAGGCTGGGTGTTGCCCAGCTGACTGCACAGATGTCCCCGGGGCTGGCTGGGGTCCAGAGGCAAGACCCCCACCTCTGTGCCCACCGGGCGCTCAAGTGTCCCAGGCAGAAAGCACCCTGGGAAGGGTGGGAGGGTGTTGGGGGTGAACACTGTCTCTTCCTGCCCGGCCTCCAGAACTCTGCAGATAAACAGTCTAAATTAGGAATTAAAACATCCCTTGCTCCCACAAGCCAGCAGGCTGTATTTCAAACGTGCAGGAAACACCCCAGCCACCGTGGCCCCAGAACGTCCTAGCGTGATTCCTTGGGGTCCGGCTGCACAGAGAGGAGTCTGTGCTGGGGCACAGCCCACCTACCCTGGGCTGGCCTCCTGAGCCAGTGGGCCCAGGGCTGGAATCTGGCACTGCAGTGCCCAATGGGGCCATGCTGCCCTGCCCAGCCTCCCACCAACCCCAAGCAGGGGGAGGTGAGGGGGGCACACAGCTCCATGGCTGTGACTGGGGGCGGGAAACACCCTCCCGACTGCCCTGGCTATGCACTGGCCTCCCACCCAGGGAGAGGCCTCGGTGGTGCTGGGCCACCCTCAGGCACTGGGTGCGGTCCATGGAGGACAGGGCCACAGGGACCCCCATCCCTGAGCTCCAGGTTCACCCACCCAGGCTTCCTGCCCACCCACTCCTAGTGGGACCTGGGGGATGCTGCTTGGAACAGGGTGCAGCTGGGTCAGAGGGAGCTGTGCTGGAATTTCAGGCATCAGACGGCCCACAGAACTCAGGGCTCCCTCTGAACTCCAGATGCCCGGCCAGTGCTGAGGCCTCCCTGTCCACCAGGGGTCACCCGTGGGCCAAAGGGTGGGGTCTGGGTGTAGGGCTGGTCCGGGTAGAAGACTTGGGGTCAAGGTCAAGCTGGAAGAAGGTGGTGTGTCAAGAGCTAAGAGTTGGGAGGGCCATACTGGCACGGGGAGAGGGCACCCGAGTATGGGTCCCCCTGAGAGATACTCCCCCTGCATAGTGCCCCCAACACCGACACCACCTGGGATTGCCTCGGGCCAGGGAGGAGATACTTTTTTGGGTGTCTGCTACTACAAGAAGCCCTGTTATAATACCTTCACCGACACCCCCATTTGGGTACCTGTCTGTGACAGTGGCCGAGACCTGCCCACTCTATACCCCTAAACAAGTGTCTGCATGGACACCTCTGGCCACAGGGAAGTCATGGCTGCCCGAGCCAATGCCTCCACTAGCAGGTTCAAACGGACACTCCGTCAGGGAGACCTGCCACCGCGAGAGCAGCCGGACGGAAGTCACGGTGGCACCAGGAGAAATGAGCTGTGCAGACGTCCGTGGGGACCCCACCTGCCCGGGGCACTGCTGAGCAGATGCTGATGAGCCCAGACTCCTGGTTCCACAGGACCTCCGTCACTCCAGGCGTTCGCCCTTCAGCCTTGGCAGTTCCAGGCAGTAGGGCAGGGGCGCAGGGCGGGGGGCAGCTGTGCAGCCAGCTCAGGTGGCCTGGGGCTCGGGAGGCAGCCCTCTCACAGCTGGAGGCCCATGGTGTCGGCCCAGGGAAGGGCCACCCTGTGCATGAGACAACCTGGTGGCAGGGAAAAGGCACCACTCAGGCTCCCACCCACACCTGGACCTGCCCCTCTGCCTGTAGCTCACCTGAGGGACTGAGGCAACTTCCCGACCCCACCTGCCACCCAGGACTCCATGGGCCATGAGACGGTGGTCATCTCTGTCCTTGAAAGCGGGCGCCCAACCTCCTCTCTACTCAAACGAATACCCCGTGGCCCCCTGGGTACCCCAGCCTGAGAAAGGTCCGGGCCAGCCTGGCGCACCCAGAGGTGGCTGCAGCCTCAGGTCAGGGGGCTCTATGGGCCACGCTTAAAGCTGAGGCCTCGGGCCGGGAACTGCGACCAGGCCTGCCCCCTCCATCCCCGCTCCCATCTAAGCCCACCACCAGCAAACCCCACAATGGGAGATCATTCCATGACCTGGAATTACCTAGAACTTTCCCTCCATCCTCCTGGCTGCCCAACTCTGCGTTTTTACTGGTCACCCACTCCCAAGCCGCCGGCCTCAGGCAAAAGTGCCCGTGGCTCACCCCAGGTGGGCAGTGGGCCCTCTCGAGCCAGCCCCACGGTCATCAAGGAACGCGGTCGCAGAGGGAAGCCCGGCCAGGCCAGGGACCAGCACGGGGCTGTGTGTTTAGCCGCCCACAAGTGCTGCCTCTGAGGCCTATTTCAGGCCCGTGGCTTAGACACCCGCTCGCCAGGGTGTCCAGGGTGGGGTGCTACCCAGGGGCCCTAAGGTGAGGAGCAGAGGGTTGCCGGAGGTGATGTAGCTAGAGGAGCCCATGGGGGTACACCTGTCAGGAGGACATGGGGAGGCTTGGCCAGACTGCAGCAGCCCCATCGGGAGCCCTGCTTCATGCTCTAGGGGCGCCACCGGGGGCTCAGGAAGACCAGAGACACCAGAGGAGGAGGCAGAGCCCAGCCAGGGTCTGCAGGACTCAGTGAGGTGCCATGGGCTGGGATGCTGCCCCCAGAAATCCCTACACTGAAGCCCTGGTCCCCAGGACCTCAGAATGTGAGTGCATTTGAAGGAATAGTCCTTAAAGAGGTGATTAAGATAAAAGGGAGCCACATTAGTGGGACGTAATCCAATGTGACAAGTGTCCTTGCAAGGAGAGGAGACTGGCACAGACTCACACAGAGAAATCACCAGGCGGGCACACAAGGCAGATAGCAAGGAGAGGCCTCGGAAGGAACCAGCCCTGCTAAGGGACCTCAGACCTCCAGCCTCCAGGACAGGGAGGCAATCAGGGTCTGTGGGGTAGGTCTCCTGCCTGCGGTGCTTTGTTAGGGCAGCCAAGCAGACTAATTCAGGAGGAAAGGCCTGGGGTGCCCAGACCAGCCCAGTACCAGGCACCCCCAGAGTGAAGAGGTCCAGGGGTTCAGGGGTCCTGAGGAGCTTCCGAGGTCCGTAAGACAGACTGGGCTTTGCTCTCACAGAGACGCCTGCTCCCGCCAGGCTGCCATCAGAACTATGTGGAAACCACTTCCTCCAGGAAGCCCGCCCCACCTGCAGCACTGCGCTGTCCCAGCTATGGAAGGACCTCCCACCCAGAAGCTACTTATACAGCTAGTGGGTGTCCCAGAGCGGCCAGAGAGCAAGCCAAAATCCCAAGTCCAGTGGCCTCCCAGCCCAGCTCGGCAGCCCCACGGTACTCCCAGTGCGGCTGGCCCTACCCTACAGCTGGGGCCTGGGGCGGAGTGCTGGACCTCGGAGAGCGGCTCCACCCGCCGCGGCCGCCCGCTATGGGGTCTCTAGCATGGAAGGGCCTCAAATACTCCAACCAAGGGAACCAAAGTGGGGCATCAATGCCCACTGCAGACGCCCACCACATCTGGCCAGTGTCAGGCTCGCATCAGAACAGACTGAGCCATGTGGGTTCTTGGGGTGAGCCAAGAGCATGAACAGGCATCGTGGGCCAATGATGCAGCCTCCCTGCCATCCCAGGATGGGTGAGGGCCCCCGAATCCACCCTCCCCTCCACCCACAAACCCACGATTCTGGTCTCTCTCTCGAGGTCAGGTGCCCTCACTCCTAGAAACTTCTTGCAGTGCTGAGTGTGGGGCAGACAAAGGCATGGGTGCCAGCCCTGGGGATGAACAGCCACCTGGGAACAAGCCAGCTCCCACTGAGCACTTAACCACAGGCCTCACCCTGGGCCGACAGGACCCAAGCAAAGACTGACCCTCCAGGGCTTCTCTTTCTAGTCTGATGCCTAAGGCCACCAGCTCTGGGCGCCTCCGCTTTCTGTGTCTGAGAAACCCACATGTGGCCCTGGGAGGTGGGAGGCTGAGAGGTCTCCAATCCGGGAGCAGCCTTGAACTCAATAAAGTGCTTTATGTAACTTGGGCCAGGCCAGTAAACCAGGAGCCCGGCTGGGGATTAGTGACAGGCGTTGCCACGGCAACCTGATTAGTGGGAAACTTACGTCTTAGCTCAAACCTTGGCGCAGCTAGGCAAAGGTAAGAGGAAGCCCAAGAGATTCATTAGCAACAGGTTCCCATGACAACCGCACCAAGCTCATTAATAATTTTTTTTTATGCCAAGTGTGGGTGTTGAAATTCTCCAGAGGGCTGACGGAGGGATGGATGCCTCGCAAACACACACGCCAGCTACTCCCACCCGCAGCCTGGCACCACCCCGCCAGGGCTCCCTGCAGACATGTCCCGCCCACCCATATGCCCACTGTGTGTCAGGATGTGGCACCCGGAAGGCCATGTGGTTCCTTTGGCCATGCCCTGCAGGATGGACCATTGAAGGGAGATCCAGATCAGAAGGACAGCTACCAAACCCAGGAGGCCACCAAGATCCCTCCTCTAGACAAAAGGGGCAGGGCCACCCACTTCTCAGGGGTTGCCCAAAGCGTCTGTAGAGGGGAGCTGGGGAGTGTCTGCTCATATAGGTTGGCTCAGCCTTGGGCTCGGGCCGAGTATGGTGTCATGCTCACTGGCTGCCTCCTTTGGGACCACCGCCAAGGCCGCTACAGTGGCTCAGAGATCCAAGCCCTGGCCGGTATGGCTCAGTCCTGTATAGCAAAAGGTGGCAGGTTTGATTCCTGGTCAGCGCACATACCCAGGTTGTGGGTTTGATCCCCAGTCGGGGCGCATGCAGGAGGCAACAGATCAATGTTTCTCTCCCACATCAATGTTTTTCTCTCTCTCTCAAATCAATAAAAGAAAATTAAAAAAAAAAAAAAAAAAAGGAGGTACTGCTCCTCAAATGACTCAACACAGTTCCCCCTAAGACCAGCAAACTCAACAGAACGCAAAACGTGTATACAACTGTCGTGGCGGCGCTGGGCCAGCAGCCGGCAGGCGGGAGCGAGCCTGTGTCTATCGGCGGGTGAACGGACGACACGGCGTGCCCCTCCACGCGACAGAATATTGCTCAGCCACGGGAGGAGTGAAGCACTGACCTACGGTACAACAAACACGGGTGAACCTTGAGAACGTGATGCTCAGTGACAGAAGCCAAACAGAGGTTGCAGTGGGTGGCTCCATTCACGTGAAATATCCAGAACAGGCAAGTCCAGATACAGTGAATTAGGGGGTACCAGGGGCCGAGGGAGGAGGACAGAGAGTGACCAGCCACTACCAGGGATGGGGTCTCCTTTTGGGGTAGTAAGAAAAAGTTCCAAAATGGACTGCAGTGACACTCCCGCAACTCTGTGACTAGAGCAAAAACCACCAAATGGTGAACTTTACGTGAGGTACGCAGTGTGTGCATTTCAGCTCAGCAAAACCGAGAGAACAGGTGGTGTCTGAGTCGGCCTGCCTGGGCTCCGAATCCGGGGGCCGCACAGGGACCCACTCTGAGCCTGTTTCCTCATCGTCAGACAGACCTGGGTGCTGAGGTGCCCTTCCAGGGCTGGGACAGAAGAAGGGGCTCCCCATGGCTAATGGGGTGAGCCTCGTCCTCACAGTCATCTTCCTCCAGGGTCAGTGGTGACCGATGCCTGACCCATGGGGTATCCCCATCTGCTGCAGAAAAGAACGTGACCCAGACCCCAGCATGACCTTCCAGGGCGAGAGACACCTCCATCCCAGGAAGAACTTGGCCACCCCCCAATCACATCTGGTCACTCAGGGCAGCCTGCCCACATCCTCCTGTCCTGGTGATGTCCCAGTAAGAAAATATGCACATGCAAGCACCCCCCCACCAAGGTGTGGTCCCTCAGTGTCAATGTGCAGACAGCAGTGCCCAGTGGCATCGGTGAGATGGCTACAGAGAGGTCACAGCGAAGGAACGTGGGATTTGTAGAGGACACACGGGCCTGTCCTGAGCCCAAGTGCCACCATTCACGCCTCACACAGTTAACAGCCAATTACCCAATTAGGAGCCACCAACCCAGGGCTGCCCTTCCGTACTGAGCAGGAAGGGACGGTCCAACCCCTCAACTTCAGGAAGGAGAAGAAATGTGGGCAGGGCAGGAGAGCGAGGGATGCTGGGCCACCACCCAGACCTCGGAGCCGGGGCGAGATGGTGGCCCCTCTGCGTGCTCTCAGGGGCAGCCAGGGCTCCCCGAACCCCCAAGGCCCAGACACACTTTTTTCCTCTGCCCAACCCCCTTCCCCAGCAACAATGCCCAGAAATTCCACTGGGCAGGGGCGAGGCCAGACCCCGTTCCTGGAGCCCACCCACCTGGGCGGAAAGCTCCCTGGGACAGGTCCGCCTGCCCCTCCTTCCTCAGTTGACCCAGGTTCTAATACAGACTGGAAAAAACAAGGGCTCTGGAGCATTGAGGGACGGCTGTCAGGAAGCCAAGCTTCTACGACAAAACCGTGGTCTGGGATTTGCCGTTTCTGAGCCTTTGTGTCCCAGGCCCACCAGGTGGGTCATTGCCCTGACACTGCTGCTGGCTTCTGGAACATTCCTCCAGATGATGACATGTGCCTCCTGCCCCCTCCCTCCCATCAATCACAGCAACTAGCTCAGTTAATGGGGGCTAGCCAGCCTCCTTCCTGCTTCAATCTCACCCCGGACGCTCCACCTGCGGCCTTCTCATGTCTCCCACCCACGGAGAGGCCCTGCCCTCCTCCTGACGGGGGGCGGGGGGGGGCTGCACCACCTGTGCTCCCGTGTGGGGCACCTTTCCCGACCTTGCACTGCCGCTGCACCAATAACCAACCCTAAAATCAGCGGTGGAAGGGAGCTCCTGCTAGCGGGGCCTCAGGAGTGCCCAGCCTGCCACGCCCAGGGTGACAGCACGCTGCCAGACACATGGCCCCATCTCGCGGTCACGAAAGCAGCAGGCCTGTTCTGTGGCCAGGGCTGGGAGGCCGCCCTGCCAGCAGCCCAGGACTCGGGATGTGTCCTCATCCATTTCGATGAGGTGCTAATGCAGGCTGACTCATCAGACTGCGGCCATGGCTGGCCACCGCTTGCAAAACAAAGGGACGCGGCCAGAGGATGTGTGTAGCCACCACCTAGCCCTGGAGAGTCTGGCACCGCCCTCCACAACTTCTGGGAGGTGACAGCCATCCCTGTGCTCTGGGTTCTGTCCCTGGGGCAGGCTGAGCTGCACGGGGCGGGGCTTGGGACGGCGGTGGGCACAGGCCAGCTGCTCAGGAGACCCTCCCAGGTACCACCACGCCGGGCACCTCCCCTTCTAAGAAGGTCTAAGGTGGTCCAGGACCTGAGACTCCCAGCCCACTGTCAGATGTCTCCACACCTCCCTGCCCCATGCTAGGTCCCTGACCTCTACCGCCCTTCATACCCAGGAGCTTAGCCAACTGACCTGCCCACCCGCCGGGCCATGGCCTTCCCCAGCAGCCTGAAAGTATCCCACTCTGCTCACACGCACCCTGAACACTGTCCACCGGGGAGCAGCGAGTGGCCTTGGTGGTCTCAGGGTCTCATCCGTCTGTGTCCCCTGCCCCACCACACAGCCAAGAACTGGCCCACATTCTGTAAAGGGAGGAACCTTGTGGTCTGAGACACATCCCCTCCCCAGCTGGGCTGGGGCCACAGGGACTCTGGAAAGCCTGGGCCGAGGCCTCCTCATCACCCCAAAACGCCCAGGCCGGGCTCTGGGGTGGGAGATCCTTAAAGGGAGCCCAGCTCTGCACTTGAACCTGTCTCCTCTCTGGCCACCTGTGGGCAGAGCCTCTCCATGGCTGCTCGGAAGAGGACCTGGCAGCAGCCGGAGCCGATACCTCCCAGGGCCTTTGCTGTCTGTCAGAGGGTCCCCCGCTGGGAATGCAGCCTGGTGAGCCCTGCCAGCTGCCCACACAGTACCCTGAAGGAAGTCCTCCACCTGGCCGAGGGTCTGAGGACGGAGCCAGGTGGGCTCAAACTGAGGCTCCCTCTACAGCCATTGCACCAAAAGTGTACCCCCGGGGCCACAGCAAAGCCCCTGGCAGCCCAAGGAGAGCACTTGCTGAGTGAGGTTCCCAGACTCCCAGAGTGGTCCTGGGGAAGGAGGCCAGTCTAGCAGAAAGGTGTCTGAAGACCCAACATCAGACACCAGTGGACACCACCTGAGGGCAGCCCGCTGGGTGACGCAGGGACAGCACTGGGCTCCTCCTGGGTAAACCCTCAGGCACAGAAGACATGGGCAGAGACATCACCGCTCAGGGTCTGCCGAGGCCTCCCCTCCACAAGGCTCAGGATGACCAACTTGGTTGGCTTCCTCTCCCAAGGTGGCTCCAGTCCTTGTCACAGAGCTGACTTGGCAGCCACGTGACATCCTAGAAGGGACTGCCTCCCCAATGGGTCCAGCGCCTCCTGCTGTTCCCTCTGGGCCAGTGCGGGCAGGCCTGGGGTGTGCGGGCTGGGGGAGGGGCTGCCCTAACAATGCAGCACAGCTGGGGGCTTAGACCACAGGAATCCTCTCAGTCTGGAAGCTGGAGGGCCGAAATCGGGGTGTCACAGCCTGGATCTTTCTGGGGGCTGCGAGGGAGGGTCTGTCCCAAGACTCTCACATCACTCCAATGTCTGCCCTACCTTCATGTGGCTTCTCTGTGTCTGTGTCTCCTCCTCTTATGAGGACACCAGTCACCGGATTCAGGGCCCCATTTCCCCACAAAGTCCCATTCAGGGGTTCCAGGTGGACGTGAATTTGGGGGACATCTTCAAGCCAGTACACAGGCCTACACACGCGACGTTCACACACCCACAGCCACACCCCTGGATGCTGTGTTCCACCCCCAGGTGTGGTGCCCCCGTCTCTCTGTCCACTGCCTGTGCCCAACAGCTCCTGGCACCCCACCCAACCTGGCTGCTCTACCGGGGCCTGCAGTGATGCCCCCCAGCACAGGGTGGGGTTCTGTCTCCGCCAAGCCCCAACACCACCACCCCGTATGTTTCTGTTTCTCTCTGCTCCCTGTGTCGGCCCCCTGGGGCTAGCCAAAGGATGGGCAGCCAGGACACAGCTGGCCCCACACCTCTTGGGGTACTTTGGAGGCAGAGGGGTTTAAGTCACCCCAAGAGCAACAAGTGGGTGGCCCAGGACTCGGCCTCAGGCCTGGCACCCGAAACGCCCCATCTCACACCCACACCCGAGAACGCGAAGGAGGCTTCTCCCACAGACACTCGTTCCCCAAATGCCGCCGGGGAAGCTGGCTGGTAGTTGGAGGAGGCTGAGAAAGCCGCTCCCTGGGCATCCTTCCAGGGGGCTCTGGGCACGTAGCCCTTGGTCCAGCACGTGGTCCCGGCCACCAACTTCCCTGCACGAGACTCTGCCACTGCTCCAACCAGGGGAGCAAGTAGGTACTGGAGTACCTGACTGGCACCCCCGCTGTCCACAGACAACCACAGTTAGAGGTCTCAAGGGGCACAGGTCCGTTCAGTTCAGAAAACCAAGAACCTGGACACAACCTAGTCCACCAAGGCCCTGAGGTTTTGGGGTGCTGACCTTGGCAGTAGGGCCCCAGTCTCTGACATCCCAACTGGGCCCAGAGCAGCAGGGGAACCCCAGGCTCAGAGCCCATCCCGTCTTGCTACCTTGCACCTCAGGGACACAAATTCTATCCAAAGAATCTGCCTCCTTCTGGAAATCTCTCCCCCAGCTTCTCCTTCCCTTGGTTAAGGTGTCAGATGCCCCACACCGTCTGTGCCAGCCCGGGCCGCAGGACCCCAGGGCCCACTCCGCACCCCTCTCACCAGTTGTCCATGAACTGGACCGGGCGGCCCTTTACCAGCCGAAGCAAACCCCACCCGGTCAGTGATGAAGGGCAGTCAGAGGTGAGGTGAGGGAGAAACCACCTAGGTACAGGGGCAGCCGACAGCCCCTCTTCCTGTGGCCAGGGAGACCCCAGGAATCCCAGGGGGCCATCCTGAGGTGAGAGGTATCACTCTCTCGGGCCATGACTTCAAGCCACATCCCCTGAACAGGCATAAGGGTGTCCCCACCACAGTCCTCTGCCAGGGACTCTGTCAGCCAGGTGCAGACAGGTAAGGAGGAGGGAGAAAGGACTAGAATGAAGGTGGGAGGGAGAGAGGCTGGGGCTCCCCGCTGGAGGCCACTGAAGCCCAGAAGGGCGCTGAGCCCCTCTCCCTCCCCTTCCCAGGCCACAGTCCCCACGGCACCAGCACCCTGACCTCCTGGGGGCCAGCCTGGGGGGGGGGGCACTGAGAGCCCAGAACAGAAAGAGGACATCATGACCAAGCAGGCCTGCCACTTGCCAGATGCATGTGCACAGGTGCCAGGGCCTGGCTTTGCCCAGCTCCAGGTGGGAGCAGGGGGCTGTGCCCACCGGGGAGGACCGCCTATCCTGGGTTCCACCCCCATCCCCAGGTCAGGGGGCTCCAGATGGTTCCCAGCCCCTCCCTGCACTGCTAGCCAGCCCTGTACACCCCACACCCCCAACACCAAGGCCCTGGCCCACCAGCCTGTCCCACTCTGCTGGCGCCTTTGTCTCCGTCGGCTCCCGAACTTCCCCCAGGTGAGGCTGGGGACTGGCTCCACCCTGAGCCGACCCTAACTTTTGGGAACCTTGGGGGGCGCAGCTTCTAGATTCCCCTCTCTGCCAGCCCTGCCTCCAACAAAGAGAAACTGTGGTTAAGGCCAGGGTGGGGGGCTGCTCTGTGACATGACCTTGACCCTTGTTGGCGGCACAAGTAAGAAGGAGGTGCACTGGTGCCCCTGAAATCCTCCCACACCCCAGAAAGGTGCTGGGCACAGGGAGGCAGCTCCTCACAGCGCGAGGCTCCCTGCTCCCCACTGGTCCGGGGGAGCCAGGGCGACAGCAAACCCACCCGGAGCTCTGATTCAGCACACGCATCAGTGTCCTCACCAGTCAGAACTCCGGGCTGACGGCACCACCAACACCCCGCTCCTCGCGGAAGCAGAGGGACATGCGCTCTGGAGGCAAGGACATGTGTCCACTGGCCTGCCTGCCTGCAGGGCCACATGGGGTGGCACCGCTGCTCCCCTGGAAGACGTGTGTCTATTTTGCGGGGCCCCTTCTGAGGAAAACCACTCTCCGCTACTCGCTTTGTGGAGGCAGTGAAGCAGAGACCCCACAGGTCACCTCCAGCAAAGTGCTCTGCCTCTGGGGACCCACTGCCAACTCCCAACGGCTGGGCTGCTTTCTGCCCCCTGCCCGGGCCCCGGGCCCAGAGTCAGGCTGCGAGCCGACAGCCTGACTTCTCTGCGCGGCCTACCGGCACAGGTGCCCAGGTTTAACTGTGCAGTTGAGGCCCGTGGGCCTTACAGCTGTTCCCAGCTGCGTCAAAATTAACCGGGGAGGGGAGGAGGCAGTGATTGGTCTTTTACGCCACTGCGCTAAATACCCACGTGCAAACAAGAAAAAGAATGTTCCTAACTCAGCTTCAAGGGCTGCCACCCCACTCCCTGGGGGGCCCTGGGGGGCAGGACAGAGCGAACACAGGAGTGACACCCAGTAAACAAAGGTGACAGCTCCTGCCGGGCCCTGACCGCGCAGCGCTGCTCCCTGGATCCGTCCGAGCGCTCAGGCTGGCCCGCCCGCACTCCTTCACTTCGGCCCGGAGCGGGCTGCCTCACCATTCACCGTGGGGAGCACCCTAGACCACCTCTGAGCTCCTCTGTACCAGGGAGGGCACCCAGGCCCTCCCTGTCAGGGTGGAGTTTGGGTGGTCCAAATGTGATCCCCCGAGTGAGTCAAAGGGTGTCCGCTGAAGGGCTGGTAACAGCCTTGTGCTCACATGAGGCTTCAAAGGTGTGGGGGCGAGGGCAGCACCAGCACCTTCCCACCTCCCAGCCTCTGCTCCTCAGTGCCCACCACCTGCCCTTCCATCCCCACCTCTCCTCGATGTCTCCCGAGCCTGGGCCCAGTACTGCCCCCCTTGAGGAACCAGCCCCAGCCCAGCTGGAGGCCGACCCACTTCCCAAGCTCCAACGCTAGCCCATCACTCACCCACCACGCTCACAGGCCTTTCCTGGCCCCCCTCCCCACAGGCCCCTCCCCCTCCCCCTCCTCACCTTCGGCTCACGGCACACACCCTGCCCCAACAGCGTGGACACATTCCACCTGCCTCAGGAACACTGCAAATGCCATTTCTTTGTCTGGGACACTCCTGCTCCATGTCCACCTGCATGTCACCCTGACCACAGGTCCTCGTGCCCATCGAGCTGACACAGACTCCATGGCTCCAGCTACGAACGGCCTCCCTCCATCCTACCCTCCTAAGTGCCCTCACTGAGACCAGGCTGGCCTCACTGAACTGCAGAACAGCCAACAGCTGGGCATGCCGGGCACACAGCGGGAGCGGAGTCCTAGTGCGTGCCAGTCGGGGAGACCCACGGTGGGCCCGGCGTGGGGGCCAGCACAGACTCAGGCCGCGAGAGGTCTGCTGAGTGAAGCTGCCTTGCCATCAGTGTCCTCACAGAAGCCTCAGCCCCACTCGTCTGAGCGCCCCCCCCCCCCCAGCTCCGGCCTGACCTTGACAGCGCGGAGCTGCTCCCTCGAGTCAGCCCCAGGGAGTCCACACACACGCAGAGCCTCCCCAGGATCCAGCGAGGAGGCTGATGTGGGGGCAGGGGCCACACTTGGTCTCATGGTGGTGCCACACACACAGGGCACTTAATCAGAGCTTGCTGGTCCAGGGGCCCCTTCACTAGCCCCTCCAGAAGCGGCCACCCAGGAAGAGGGTTCCCCCAATCCCACCTCCTGCAAACACTCAGAGATCTGCCTCCCCACTGTCACCCTCCTCAGCTTTCGGGAGCCCCCCCCCACAAAACCCTCACCCATGACACTCCTGTCTTAGCTGGGGTGTCTTACTCCCACCCCCTGCCTCCCACCCCAAGCCTCAGAGGACTGGGAACACATCAGTCCCTGCCAGGCACACAGTCAGTGCTCAGCCTGAACAACAAAAGCCCTCTGAGCATGGGGTGACAGTGGGGGCTCCAGAAGCATAGGGACACACGTCCTGTTAACTCCCTCCTTCAGACAGAGGAAGTCTGGGCACTGCCATGAGCATCAGCCGAAGAACTCAGGCCCTCCGAGTCCCCACCAGCCCCTCTGCTTCCACATCCCATAATTGTACTGTGGCCACAGTGGCCTTCCCACCTGCCCAGCCCCAAGCCGCCCACTGCCTGCCTGTGAGTACCCCGAAGGGCAGGGAAACCGACATACCTCAGCGCTAGGGCGAGAAGGGCCCAAAGCCAGGAGCAAGGTGCTGGGGTGAGGAGGGAGCTTAGACCATGTGAGAAAAGCCCTGTGCCTACCAAAAAAAAGGGGCTCAAGGGTCAGGGCCATGATGTCAAGAAGTTGAGGTCCTGGGCCTGTCCCATTCACATCAAGTCTGTGGGGACGGAAGGAGCTAAGGGGACAAGGAGGCAGGTACGGCAGCGTGGAGCCTGCCCTTTCCCAGATCACCACCCCGTGTCCTCACTGGGACGCCCAGGCCTGCTGTGAGCCTCGGGCAGCTGGCAGCAACCACAGAGAAGTGTGTTAGCTCAGAGCATCGGCTTTAAGAACTTAGACTGGTCCAGCCTCACCTCTCTGGCAGGCAGGGCCCTGCCAGGCACGTGGACTTGAGAGTCAGGCTGGTCTCACCCAGCTCTGCCCTCTGCAGCTGCATGACCTTGGCCTGTCCTTTGCCTTCTCCAAGCCCTAAGCCAAGGGGCATTGGGTGCCTGGCGCCTGGGAGACATCTTCTGGAGGCACCTACCATCCCTGAGCCCCCAAGAACCTCCTAATCCCTAAACACTCTGGCTGGGCCGCAGCCAGCCTCCCTCACTCACAGGGGACCTTAGCAGGGCCTCACACCCAGCTGCCAACATCCCTGGAGGGCCCCGCTCAGCTCAAGTGCTGGGACACAGCAGCTGCGACACAGGCAAGCACCTAGTCAGGAACCCCGGGGAGCCCGGGCAAAACACAACCCAGCCACACAGCCTACAACACAGATCCCACCCACCTTTCGCTATAAATAAACCTGTGTAGGAGAAAGAGCACTTGCCCCAAAACTTCCAGCACAATTATATTTTCAAACAGCAAAGTAAATCAATAAAGATAGGGGCCGTCCTTGGAAGCTCCTTCACCTTGGATGGCAGTTTCTCTAAAGACAAAAACAGAACACGCGTGTCCATGTGTGCAGGGGGTCCCAGAAAGGTGCAGGGCTGTACGAAGGCCCTTCCTGCGTCCCAACTGCCAAGGTATCCTGGTTGGGGGACATCAGCTAGGGCTCCACCAGGCTCCAGGGAATGAGCTGTTTCACACAGTGTAGGTTCCCAGAGCAAACCCCATCATCCTGTTTCTCCCTCCAAGTTTACCCTCTGCCACGGGGGGGGGGGGGGGGGGGGGGCTCCGTGGAAAAACGGTGAGCGCCCTGACAACACAGCTACCTGCTGGAAGGAAGATGGACCTGGAAGCACCCTGTAGCAACAGGACAATCCATGGTCCCTGGAAAACCTGGCCAAATGGACTGTCCTCGTGCCCTCTGCCTCACACAAGGGCACCCCCCCGCACACACACACACTCCCAGGAATCTGAAGCCTGTGCTGAGGCCCCACGGGCTTCCCTGATCCCCACCTGTCTGGGCACGCCAGCTTATTTTAGGTTCTCCTGTGGCACACACACCCCAAGCCAGCACCTGGCATTTGCTGGAGGTCAGCAGCCGTCCCCACATGGAGTGGGGGCCCTGATGAGCCCACCCTAATAGACAGATGTGGGGTTTCCATGGGACCTGGGCTCCTCGACCGCCTGTCACTAAGAAGGGATGAATGGCTCTCATCCCTGGGTGACAGCCCTCAGCACCTTTCTGCTCCTGGGGTCACAAGGCTTCCTCTTCCTCAGGTCATGAAAGAGCCAAGGGACAAGGACCTTGCCTGTGGTCCTGCCAGCCCCATCCCCCACCCCCTCTGGGCCTCACCTCACCTGGGGTAAGGCACCCTCCCACCTCCCCTTCGCTGAGTAACACAAACAACCCTGTCAGACATCCTCAGGGACACAGCCCAGCCTGGAACATCCAGAACACCAGGGCCAGGCTCAAAGACTCCCTCAGCTTTGAGGTGACCGACCAGCCAGACCCAGGGGCTGTCAGGAGAGAGAAAGTGCAGGCCCTTTGGTGCTCTTTTCCTATCTGGTCTCTGTGCTTAGAAATGACTGACAGACAAGGAGGGCCAGCCTCCTGTGCCATCTGTCCCAGGGCCTTCAGGCACCCCCAACATGGCCCAACACCACACCAAACCACACCACCTTCCTGCCAAAATGAGGTGACCCAGCCAACTCCAGGTTGAGTTCTGAAAAAAAGACACATCTACAGTAACCCTGCAAGGTTAGGTTGGCTGCTGCGCAAAGGACCAGGCCCCAACACCCTCGGACACCCACCCATGGCTGCAAGGACAAAGTCAGGCACTGAAGCCTGCCGTCATGCTCGGGGAGGGCTCTCTGGCCATGGCCAAGGCCCACCATCCTGGACCACGATGACCTCCTTCACAACCAGAAGGTGATTCTGACTCAGCCGATGTTTGGACTTAAGAAAAGAGAAACACAGGTTTTATTCCTTTTTTTGGTACAAATTCCTCTTTGAATTTAATATTTATACAGTTAAACACACAAGGTAAGAAAAATATATACACACATTGCTCATTTCGCCTTTGTCTGTCTCCTCAACTCTGACAGGGAAAGTTATGTCCAGGGTCCCGCTTCTGTCAACCTCCTCTCCTCAACTGCCCCTCCCGCCCAGCAGCCCGTGCAGGACATCCAGTCCTTCCAAGTCCAGGGGTGGGAGGCTCAGCACCCATAGCCTGGCCACTGACAATCAGCTTCAAGGGGGAGCTAGTGGTGAGAAGCAGCCAGGAGGCAGGATGAACCAAACTGACAGTGCCCAAAGGCCACCTACTGGGGGGCAGCAGACCTGCTGCCTGAATCCCAGAAATGCCTCCTGGCAGGATTCAGTTCTCCTCTGGAACCTTCTCCGAAGTCTGTGCTGCCTTAGCCAGGAACAGAAAGAGTGGTCCCATGCTCTCCAACCAGAGAAAGCACCAGGAGAAGAGACTCCAGGGTGCAGTGCCAGCTGCCTCCCTGCCCCCCACCCCCACCCCCAGCTGCGCATGACTTAAAGTGGCCCCAGCACTGAGTTCAGCCTGGAAAGGCAAGTTCACAACCAATGTCACCACCTCTCTCCGTGGAAAAAGACCAGAGAACGCACACCAGTTCCTGGCCCCCGTGGGTCTCCCACAGCGCTGGAAAGCACAAGGCACGGGTTGAAAACTTTGCTACCCTTATTCTAGTTTCTTCTGGCCTTTCCCTCAGGACAGCCAGGGTCCTGCCTCAGGACAGACATTCTGTAAGCCTAGGAAGAATTCTTCTGATCGCAACCCACGAGTGTGCAGGAAACTCCGACCTCCCTTCCCTGACGACCCCGCTACCCTCCAAGTCCGTGGTACCCTCGCCGCTACTCTTTCACTCTGCCGTCCCGAATGGCTCTGGACCGGGTACACTCCATTCGGGTCGGGAGAGACGCCCCACTGTTCCCCAAAGCACGGCCCGGGCCATCTCTCTTGGAGAGCGCTGCCACCGCGCCTCTGCCCTGAGCCCCCCGAATGCCCGGCCTGAGGCCCCTCCCCCCAACGCCCGGCCTGAGCCGGGTCCAACGAATCCCGGAGCGCGTGGGCGCACGCGGAGGGAGCCCCGCGCCCTGGATCCCCGCAACCCGGCGGCCAAGGAAGGATGTGGGTTACAGACCAGCCGGAGACACCAGCTGCGCAGCCCCGCGGTCTGCCCAAGGCTGAAGAAGACAGTGGCCCCCAGCGCCGGGTACTGGACCGGCTGCTCCTGGTAGGTGCCCAGCTCCGCGCTGCGCTCAACCGCCGGACTCTCAGGGGCGACGCGCTGGGCCCGGATTCAGGATCCACCTCGCACTTCAGCGCCCCAGGGCTCGCCGGGGACGCCCCCGCTGCATCCGCAGGGCGCCGGCGCGCCCAGGAGCACTCAGACCTCATCGGCCACCGGTGCACCCTCGGTCATGGGGGCAGTGGATAGCACCTGCGGGGCACAGGCGGTGACCGGGCCCCAGGAAGGACAGACCGCCCGCCTCTAGCGGGGCTGCGGGACAGCCGCGCCCGCCGGGATGTCTTTGTCTTTTCTTATTAGAGACAAATGCGCCCCCCGCCCGCCGCTTCCCTCCAGAAATGGCTGGGCGGCCCCTCCCCCACCAGCGGGGCTCGGGGGGTACTCCAAGGGGGTCCTCGCCCGCTGAGCTCAAATTGAAAGGGTCCGGGCGCCCATTCAGGCGCCCTCGCCAGGTCTCACCTCACTGTGGCGGTCGGCGGAGTCCCCACGGGCACTGCACGGGCGGCGCGGTCCCGACTGGAGCACCGCCCCCGGCCCGTCTGCTCCTGGCTGCGGCCACAGTGCCTGCTCCCGCTACGGTCCCGGTTGCCCAGAGGAAGGAGGCAGCCTGTGCGCGGAAGGAACCGCTGGCCGGATGGGTGCGGGCCGGGGGCGCGGGGATCTCCAAGGGGCGCGGGCCGGAGCTAGCCGTGGCGGTGGCGGTGGCGGCGGCGGCTGCGAGCGAGCCCGAAGCGTGTCCACCCGCGGCGCAGGAAACTTCGGAGTGAGCCGCTGAAGGGGCGGGGCCAGCGCAGGGGGCGGGGCCCTGGGGGCGGGGGCGAGCGCGGGCTGGGGGCGCCCCTCCACCCCCTGAGGAGGTCGAGGGGCACGGAGAGGGGTCGTTCCCGCCTTGAGGCGAGCGCAGGAGCGATCCCTCTCTTCGTTGAGGATGGCCCGCCCCTTTAAGGTCCGGGATGTTGGAGCTAGACCCGCCCGCCCACTCACCGCGCCCCCTCCCTCCCTCAGGCGAGCGGGGCACCAGGGGGCGCTCGCGGAGAGGCTTGGTGGGGGGGCGGGGGGACCAGGGGAACGGCGACAACGTCCTCCCTGCCCCCAACTGCGGGGGCTGCCCGAGCAGCGAAGGCGGGCCCTCCCCTCCCCCACCCCTCCCCCTTCCCCTCCCCTCCTGGCGAGTCGCCCCTGCCCCCACGGTGATGCGGGCTGGGGTCTGCAGGGGGCGGGCCCCGGGGGCGTGGGCGGTGCGCTACGGCGGTGACCGAGAGCTGCGTGCCCCTCCCCCTCCGCGTGTGTGTCCTGGGTGTGACCGTGCGCGTGTGATGTGCTGCTGTATCCGTAGGTGGGATTCTGAGTGCTCCTGCATCCGCACCTCCCCCATCACAGACATACTCACACATACTGTGCGCGTTAGATAATGTGAACTTGTCCTGTGCCCCGCCAGCCCCTCGTGGGTGGATACCTGTGGGACCCTGCCACAGAGATCAAGCCCTTCTGCAGCGCCCCCACTCTCACCTAGGTACATGAGAGAGAGATCACAGAAGTTCCTATGCCCAAGGGGGTCCCTCCATGAAGGAGTCCTTGTGAGGGCAGTCCATACCTCAGGGCCTGGACCAGACAAGGAAGGCCTCAGGCCCACAGAGGGACTACCCCCCCGAGATACCCACCTCCCCCCTTCAGACACCAGGGATAGCAAGGCATGCCCCAAGGACAGCGTCTCTGCCGCTTGAGATGTTGGCAGAGGAGCGCTGTGGTTTGGCTCCTGACTCCTCCCCACCCCAGTGCCCCCACTGAGCCCCTCATCCCCTGTGGCTCTGACCAGCTTTTCACTACCCCCAGTATCACCTGTCTGTCTTCACAGTGGAACTGCCCTGGGTGCATGACTTCCCCACCCCCAAGCCAGCCCAGCGGGTCCTGACTCTCACTCCTCAGTCCATCCTCAGGGTGGAGGAGAGACCCTACCTCCTCTAGACAAAGAGATGGGTGGCTGGTCATCACATGCTGATTCCAGGGGCCTCTGTCCTCACCAGCTGCTGGAGTGGGCTAGGGGTAAGGGCCCACCTGGAGACACCCAACCTAAGAGGCTCTGGCCAAGGCACTGCCAGACTGGGCTTCCCCACCTTCGGGATGGCACTGCAGAGAGTGAAGCCATGATGCCATGGATCTGCTGTGCAGGAGGCAGGGGAGACCCCAGGAGGCAGGCAGTTGTGCCCTGCTCCTCACCCCCTGGACCCTGGGAAGGGCACTCTGGCCGATAGGGTGAGGAAAGTACTAGAACTGCAAGATCACATGGCAGCTAGCTTGGATGCAGGTCCCAGGCGTGCCCTGCACAGGCCACTCACTGCTCAGCAGCACCTCCACTTGTGTATATGAACTTTTCAAGAAAAGAAAAACATTTACTCTACTTTAATGCTACTACTTAATGGTGGAGGACCATGGCTGGTAATTAAGGTCCTCAAAGAGCAATTAGGAACTTTGCTATGAAGGGGAGGGACCTGGGAGAGCCCAAGTCCTGGGAAGCAGCCCTGCTCAGAGGCTTGCAAGGGTGGGGCAGACATAAAAGCTGCAGAAGGATCCTGGGTCCCCTGATCCTTTTCACATTGCCTGCCTCATTAAAAGTTAAGATGAGACTCAAAATTGGTTAGCAATTTGCTGGACAAAAATTACTGGGAGGTGGACAGTGTATCAGGCGGTGGGTGGAACTGGGGTTACAGCAGTGGTTACCAGTACAGGCCCTGACGTTCCATGCGGCTTCATTCCAGCAGGGAGGCAGCCACAAACAAGTCCTGGAATAGAGGAGGAAAACATTCACAGGCTGTGTGAAGTGTCACGGATAGCCTAGATAGACAAGAGCAGGGGAGAAAACAGCTAGAAGAGAAGCTGGGGTTCTCCCAGCAGAGAGGGCAGACTGTGCAAAGGCTCTGTGGTAGGCAGGAGAGAACTAAGGAGTGGAAAGAACCAGAGAGAGACTGGGGCGGGTGGAGAGAGTGGGGGTTCCCACAGGGCTCTGGGGCTCAGGGAAGAAGCTGCGTGCCATCCTAAATATGACAGATTGTCAACCTCCTCTGTCATGCTCTGTCCTCCAGATGGCCCTCTGGAGACAAGGCCATGGATTTTCAAAATAGACATTATTTTTTAAAGACAGCATCTATAACCTGACAAAGCCTGTAGCCTTCAGGCATCTCGTGGCCCATTTACAGACCGGTCCGGCTGTGCAGTCACCTGGAGGGGCACTATCCACCTCAGGGTCTTGGAAGGAGGTCTCCTCCCACCATCTTCCACTTCACTTGACCGAGCTGAGAACCTGCCAGAGTGATCCTTGCAGGGCTCTGCATCCTCTGGGCTGACGCTCCAGGGGGCCGGACCCTGTTGCAGGGGCTCTGACTGCCGTGCTGGGGCCTCCACTGGGCTCGCTGGGGTGCAGCTGAGGCCTGAGCTCATTCCGCCGGAGGGGGGACCGCCCAGGAGTGGAGGACGGCCTCAGCCTGGAGAAGGGAAATGAAAAGCAGATCATAAAGTGATATGAGATGAGAAAATGGTATAAAAACAACGGAACTGATACATTCATAGCGCCGGAAAGGAATGTGAGAGAGATGAAGCATAGGACAGTTTGGAAATTGGCATTAAAATTGTTTAATTAAACTGTACAGAGTGTTCAGATATATTTTTTAAAAATCCTCCAGTTCTCTAAAAAATTTGGTTGTTTTTTACTGTTCCTTCTTTTTTTTTTTTTTTTTTTAAGGCAAAGCTTTTTCTTAACAAAGATCTGGTGTGTGTGTGTGTGTGTTGGGGGGTGACAAATGTCCCATTAGCTCAGCCAGTGGGAAGTGGAAATATGACCCCCTCCCAGAAGAAGGACTCGGACCCTTAGGGCATGTGGCTGTGGTCACTGGGTCCGGGCTGCCTCAGGGAGGACCCCTTCGCCTCAGCAGGCTGGGTGGGGAGGCCGTGGCCAACACAGTCACCTCTGCCAGGGCCCGTGGGCACCTGCTCAAGCTCAGGGTCCTGGAGGGCACCTCCATCGCCTGCCCTCACCCAGCCATACTGCTCTCTGTGCAAGGCACCCTGTCTGCTCTCTGACTGGAAAAATGGGCCCCCAACTCCACATTGGTCCCTTCTCCTGCCCTTTACGTGGCCCTCCTCCTTTCTTCATTGTTCCCCTCCCTCCACACACCCTGTTCCTTTCTAAAGCTCCCACTGTTTCTAGGCACTGGGTTAAGCCTCCTTGAGCCGCTGGGGGCCTGCTTCCAACTGTCTCCAGCCTGTCCTCCCCTGCTGTCCCATTCAAGCCACGGGCTTACCAGCCGGGCCACCAGCATAGGCCATGCAGTGCCACCACAGGAGTGCTCCCACCAGGCCCGTGTTTAGCTAACTCCCTCGTGCCAGCAGCGCCCAATACAACACACCTCCAGCTGGTTCTCTCCCCCTCGGCATCCACCTCACTGTCTGCTGGCCCTGTCTGTGTCCAGGCCAGACCGTGGCTTCTGAAGGGCAGTCATATTTTATGTGCCTGTGATGCTTGGCACATGTTTATCCCAGGTGGGTGGACAGGAACTGCTTAGTGAATTCGCAAGTGGTAAGAGCAGTGACCTGAACCAAGGCTCAGAAAGATGAGACACAGGTCACCCTGCAGGTGTGCGTGTTTGGCTGTAGTCTAGCGGTGATGCTGCTCAATGCCCTGGGGCAGGAGTGGAAGCTGAGCCCAGATGACCCCCAGTGACATTGAGTGGACCTGGACCCTCACATCCCTCAGGAGCTCATCCTCAGAAGAGGGAGCCAGGGCCTGCTGCAGGTGGCCGTTAATCCCGGCCTCCCACCAGCTCCTCCAAGACCATCTCACACCTATTGGACAGGCTGGCTGCCACCAAGGAGCCAGCCCAGCATCCTGTTGCCTGGAAAGTGGGCCCAGAGGTGACCCCCTTGGCATTCGTGGGTTTGGAGGCCTGCCGGGCCAAGCTCCTCACCGAGTGGCCTTCAGGGCAGGTGGCAGGGTCAGGCACCAACACAGCCCTGGACCCCTGCCAGCCTGGAATGCCTCCAGTGACTGGCGCCTCATTCTCAGGCCCATGCTTATCCGACGTCACCCCAGCTCAAGGGCCACCCAAGATTTTGGGGTGCCTAGCCCAGATGGCCATGCTGGACAGTGACACCCCTGCTGATGTTCTTTCCCCAATCCCCAGGACAAAGCAACAGGTTGAAGGAGGGGCTTTTCTGAGGTCTTATCTTAAGCTCACAGCGCCTATCGACACCAGTGTGTAGAAGACGGTGTTTGGTGTAATGCATGGTGATTTTCTAGATTTTAGTGTCCTGGTTCCTCTTTCATGCTGTCCCTGCCCATGTCCCAGACAGGCCATTCCTCTGTCCCTACCCTGCCCCAGCTCCTCTGCCTCCTAGGTCTATAGAGGGTGGTGCTGGACCAGGGACGAGAAGGGGACAGTGCCCGAGCCTCAGACGTCCCTACCATCTCTGGCTGCAGGATGGGCTCCATCCACTCTGCTCACAGAAGCTTCAGGGTGGGGTCAGCAGATTTAGCAGATGAAAGTATAGGTTGCCTGTTAACTTTGAGTTTCAGACAAATAATGAATAATCCTAAGGATATCCCATGTAATATTTTGGACATACTTATACTAAAAAATTTTGTTTGTATCTGAAATTCAAATTTAAATGGGTGCCCTATACTTTCTATGGGGACTCCAAGTGTAGCAGGAGGTAAGGCAGGGTAGGTCTGTGAGGGGCTGGGAAGGAAGGACTGGGCCAGGCCCCAGTGAGCCAGGAGCCCTCTGCAGGCAGACTCTGGGAGATGCACAGTGCAAGCCAGTGCCCCTAGGAGGGCTGGCCCTGGGAGTCAGCACACTTCGAAATAGCAGGTGCCCAGGGGAGGGGGCATTAAACTGGGTGGGAAGGCACCCTGAGTGTGTGCTCATGTGGCCAGCGTCCTACAATTGGCCCTTGCCCACCTGTCTCTTCCACCAGAAGCTTGGAGGGTTCAGTCCCAGCTGGGGTCCCCTCAGGTCACATGGGGAGGGCAGGAGTCGGGTGTGGCCTCGGCAGTGCCTTTTTGAAACCCCGATTCCAAAAGCAGGAGAAAGCGTTGTAGGTCCCCCGGAAGCACGGAGCTTCAAGGTCTTCATTCTGAAGCTTCACGGACTCCATGCAGCTTTGGACCACAAGGCCCTAGAGGGTGGGTGCAGGAGGGTCTCCCTTGCTTGGTGCCTGGCATAGAGTAGGTGCCTGGCATACATGCTGACTGAATGGCTTGTGTTTGCACTTGAAGGAATTTGGGGAACCACAACCCCCCAAGCTATGGGGGCAGGGGTCCTGCTGACTAGCTGGCTGGTAGGCACCCAGCCCCCAACTCGCAGAGGGGGTTTGCCCTTTCTCTGGAGACTCAGGTGGCTTGTGGCATTTCAGATGTGTCTAGAGTCTTAACTCAGCAACCATAACTTTTAAAAGTTTCAACAGTAAAGTATTAAACCTATACTAGCACTGAATGCAGAGTCATTCATTTTATTGCAGCTGGGTTAAAAAGATCATTTTCTGGTGGCATTTAGACATCTCCACCAGCACTTCATGTGGCACCTGCCTTTTCTTGGCCTCTTTCTCACCTTCACTGTCATTGAATAGACTTTTTGGTGCAGCGAGGGTGGGGTTGCGGGCCTCCTCTGGCCCCCGGTCTGGCTGGGGCTGATGGGGGCCCTGCCCTGCCCAGGACCTGCTGTGGAGGGGCACACAGGCCAGTGCAAGTCTGGGGGCCACACATCCAAGCCAACGGAGGAATTTGGAACATTTCCCCAGGGTGTGGGGTATTGGGGTGGAGAGAGGGACGCACCAGCTCAGGCCACTGGCGTCATGGTTTAGTGGAAAAGAGGTTTCATGGGAAGAGGATCCGAAAGTGTTCTTCCGTTTCTTCTCCGTGCCTGGCTCCCCTAGAGATTGCCAAGAGGCTGAGATGGAAGCAGGGCCTGGGGTGTGCGGCTCATGTCACCAGAGGCCACGAGGGGAGAGAGGTTTAGGGTCTTTCTTGGGCTCTGCAACTTCATAGACTGGTTTCAGAACCCAGCGCCACCACTTCCTGACGCTGGGAGCTGAGCTTTAAATTTCCTCCTCTGGAAAATAAAAATGGTGTTTTTAACCCAGCTGTAAATAAAACTTGCAACAGATGAAAAGTGGTATTGAACTGGCTGTTCCTCTCAAGTGGTTCAGGACAGAGTTACCATACCGCCAGCAATTCCACCCCTCAGGTATGTGCCCAAGAGAAGTGAAAACCTGTGTTTATACAGAAACTTGTACTCAAAGATTCACAGAAACATGATCCACAACAGCTCAGAGTTGACAGCAATCTAAGTGTCCAACACACAGATACACAGAATGTGGTATGTCCATGCAATGAAATAGTACACAGCCGTGAAGAGGAGTGGAGCACTCACACCCTATGACATGGATGAACCTTGAAACCATGATACTCAGTGAAAGAAGCCAGACACAAAAGGTCACATGATTCCAGAAATGTCAAATGTCCAGAATAGGCAAATCCACATATAGAAAGTAGATGGATTGTCATGGGGGTGGGGGGGTGGGAATGGAGATGGAGTGTCTTTTTGTGGTGATGAAAATGTTCTAAAATTGAGATGATGTCACAATCCTATGAATACTGTGAAAACCACTTCTACACTCTCAGTGGTGAATTTCGTGGTTTTGAACCAGATTTCAGTAAAGCTGTGATGTAATGGTGAAGGTGACAGTGGTGGGCCCAGGACCTCTGTGGGGCAGGGCAGGCTCAAGGGGGATGGGCGGGCCCTGGGGGAACAGAGCTTGCAGCCTTTGGGGTGCTCAGCCCACCTCGGGGGCCTTAAGGACTCCAGGGTCCTGGGGCCCACCTTGCAGCAACATCTGGCCTGGGCCGAGGTCTCATTGCCAGCCAGGCGGGGGATGGGCATATGGGAAGGGCAGCCTCCTGGGTGGTTTGGATAGGACCTCCTCCCAGGGGGGAGCTGTGTCTCAGCTTTGAATCTGGGGTGCAGCCCCTCCTGCCTGAGCTGCTGAATGTCTCCCAAAGAGAACACTCCCGGGTGTGCGTGAGCGTGTGCGTGTGCGTGTGTGAGAGAGAGAGACCCTCAGGCTGACCTAGGTAAGGAAATGGAGCATGTGAGCCCTGGCTGGTCACTTCCAGAGGACTTTGAAGGGGCTATGGGAAAGCAGGCGACCGGCGGCAGATGTCAGGCACGTCTTCTCTCCCCACAGACTTCCTTTAAGTCCTTTGGCAGAGAGAGGCCCCTAGAAGGTCAGCGTTGCTGCCCCACAGGTGTACCGGCCTCGTCTCCGCTCTGGCCAGGCTGTCCTGGAGCCTAGCAAAGGCAGCTCATACCCAACAGGGAGTGAGGACCCCGAATACAGTCAGCATGCCGGCCTCCTGCCCAGATCTTCACCCTTTCCACCCCCACATGCAGGGCAAACAGGGTGGGAGCATGACCCAGCCCCAGGCTGCTCAAGGAGGTGCCACTGGCTGCCTGGTGACATCTGAAGGACGAGCAGTCAGCCTGGGTGAGGCTGGGTGCCACGGGAACAGCCTGTGCAAAGGCTCTGCGGAAACTAGGATGCCCCCTGAGTGGGAGGTACCCACTCATCAAGGCAGCAGGTGGGGGGCGGGGCGCCGGTGCTCAGCAGTCAGCAGGACACAGGGCTGCAGAGACTATGGCGACTCACTGAGGGGGTAAGGCCATCTGCTTCCTGTCTCCTTTCACACACTCACTGCTGGAGTACATTTTGTATCTTTGTAGTTAAATGGGTTAAGTTGCCAACTGTCATGTATTTAAACAGCCCCTCCCAAGGGAGGCCTCCCCAAGCTGTGACGAAGGTCTGGAACCTCCCTCAGGGGACTGGGGTGGCAGATGTGGCACCGAGAACCAGGCCAGGCAGAGAGCAAGACTTCGATGGCATTTCCATAATTTATTGTAAATTATTCCTGCTTTGTTTAACGTTCCGTTAATTCCACTTAATGCTAACTTCCCTGGAGTCCCCTGGCCAGGATGTCGAAGGCAGTTCACATTTTCAGCAAAGGAGAGCCACTCCCAACCAGGGGGACCCTGCCTCAGTGCCAGAGCCACCAACCTACCCAGAGCTGTGGGGTCCATGCCTTCCTTGGCTCACCCAGCATGCCTGCTTCCCTGCACTGCTTGGGGACTTCTGCCTTCGCTGGAAGGAGGTCAGATTGCTGTGAGCTCCCGAACCTAAGCCTAGACCCAGAGTCTGGCCCATGTTTGGCCCGGGAGCTCTGAAGGAGACACGGCATGACCCGCCCCGGCCAGAGCCAGCTACGGGGTCGCGCCTCAGAGGGAGGCTCAGAGCACATGGAGCTGAGAAAACACAGACAGAACTTGCAGGATAGACCTGTCCGTTCATTCCTGCTCCAAAGTGGGGGCAGGAGAGGCACCACCCCACAGGCTGTCCTTCTGGCCCTCAGGAACAGCCTGACCCTGCCCAAACCGGAAGGGCCCCTGTGGGCCTGGGGGATCTCCAGGGCTGAGCAAGGCACAGGGATCTCACATTCCCCAACAGCCAACCTGTTCCCGAAAATTGCACCCTTGAAGCAGAAATGAGTCTGTGGGTGGGCCGGCAGCCAGAAGGATTCTAACTTAAAGTGGCAACTTCCGGTACCTTCCAGCTTCCAGACTGTCCAGGCCAACTCGCTAAGTCCTGGATTGAGGCTACAGCCTCCTTGACTTGCTACTCGTCTGGGGACCTTGCTACTGTGAGGCTAGTCAGGGGCCTTGGAGACCGTGGGTACAGATAAAGGCCCAGCAGGGGGGGCCTCCTGGCAGGCCGCCATGTGCTGGAGGCTGGGGAAGGACACCCTGGTGTGGGGTGGCCAAAAGCCTCAGACCTCGAGGGTAAGCAAAGACCAGCGGAGGCAGTTTGAACTGGATCGGTCCCCCGGGCCCAGGGGGCAGGTCTTCCTCTCTTTGCCAAGGTCTGTCCATGGTAGTGCCAGCCCCTTTCTTGCTGCTGGGCTCAGCTGGGGACCTGGGTGCCCACACTCTGGAGCCTGGGTCCCAGCATTCCCTAGGAAGCACCTGCTTCGAAGCCATTCAGAAAGATTGGCACCCAGGGAAGAGGGGGCCTGTGCAGGGAGGAGGGGTTTCTCCGGGGAGGAGGGGACTGTGCATGGAGGAGGGAGGGGCATTCTCACACTACCAGTCACTGGGGTTGCCCCCTTCGCCCCTTCTAGACATGAGTCATCCTCACCCATCTACATCTCAGAACCTGCCTGCACCTGTGCCAGCCTTTGGGGATGACGAGTAGAACCCCCGTGCAGAACCCACTCACAGCCTGCCCAGCCATTCTGAATGTGTCACCCACCCGGATCTGTTGCCAGCTCCAATGTCCATTGCCAGTGGAAACGGGTACTCGAGGACACTGTCCCACCCCCAGTGAAGCCAGCGCCAGCGGTCAGTCATCAACACTGAATCTGGTTAGTGAGTCAGGCCTTGAAGTGATGGCTCCAAGGCGGGGGGTGGGGAAGAGGTCTTGGAGGAGCTCACCTGCAGGGCACGGAATGAGCAGAGGGCTATCAAGGGTGAGGTGGACCCAAGGCCCAGGGCCAAACAACCGTGTTCTCCATCTGTGTGTACCCAAGACGTTCGGTGCGGGACTGAGCGGAGGGTGGGGTGAGGATGTCTCCAGGTCTCTGGCTGGGGCGGGTGAGGAGACAGAATGGCTGGAGCAGAAGGGGCATGTTGAGCAGATGAGGGAGCCTCAGAGGCTCAAAGGGCCTGGTGATCAATCGTATACATTGATAGATTCTGCCTTAGGTTGGCTTCCCCCAGAAGGTGACTCTGAGATAGGGGTTTGCTCCTGAATTTCTGAGGGCAGAGGAGTCTCAGTTCTACTGGGATCACACCACAGAATCATCCACTGAGGGTGAGGTCCTGCCGTCACTGAGTGGGTCCCTGGGAGCTCCTAGACCCCTCCCTGAAGAGCTAGAGTCTGCCTTTGCTCAGCCAAAGCCTCTCCGGGTTCCGTCCCTTGTGCGCGCACTGGGCTCCAGGTGAGACTGTCTTTGCACCGGGTGCAGCGGAGTCCAGGTACAGCCCCTCAGCACCGGCAAACTGTGATTCGTCCGCACCTTGGGCTTCGGCCGGTGTTGGACCTCTGCCCTGCCCCCAGCAGGTCCTCAGCTGGGAGCCCCGGGCACCCAGGGCCAGGGAGGGGTAGAAGGGCTGTAGGTCAGGGCTCCCTCCTGCCTTGTCCTTGGTCCTTGGCAGAGAGCGACACTGGCCCTGTCAATTGAGGTGTGACTTCCCCCTTCTCTCACCCTCAGGCTTCAGGCAGCAAGGAGAGACCTGAGGCTTTTTTCTTTCCATTTTTTATTAGTAACTGTTGACAGACAAGGTGAAGGGAAAAGAAAATGGGGTCTTTTTGTTGCTCCAACAAGTGTGTTTCTGGCAGCAGCTGTGATTAAGCACACCTGTCACTGAGGTGGCATGGTCTCCGGCTCGGGGGGCCTGCCGCTGCTGGGGTACACGCACACCTCCTTTATCTGGTCCACATCTCTGCAGGCCACCCAGCTGCCTGCGGGCGTGAGGATTGTCCTTCTAAATCCATCAAACCAGACCACCGCAGAGGCACCAGCCTGCCGCCCCTGGAGGACTGAAGAGTGTTCATCCCCACCTGGAGGTAGGACCCACGACGCATGTGCAGAGTGTCAGAAAGCTTCCCCTCCCCCAAGGAGCCTTTCCCTGAAACCCCACCATCAGCACATTCCTTTGTTGTTGCCCTCCTTGGGCTCTTCTCTTCAAAGGCCACGTCCTTCTGGGAGGAGCTGTGTACTGAGCTATAGTAACCACGGACATTTTAGTATGAATTAATTTCTCATGTCCTTTTCTGCTTTGCCAATAGCAGAGAGCAGAAAATTTAGGGGGTGATAGTAAGAAGGGACAAAGGGACAGCAAAGGCTGTGGGGATGAGCAGAGAGAGAGTGGGGGCTCTGGACTTGTGTCTGAGGGTCTCAGTTGCCCCAGCTTCAGGGAAGACCTCCCACCCCCTTCGCGTGGAGGTAGGGTCCCTTTCAGGGATGCGGATCAGGTCTGGCGGAGCCGGGCAGGAATGCTTTCAGTGGATGAGGACTGAGGGCAACAGGGATGAGCTGGACCACACAGAGGGTCCAGCTGAAGTCAGGAGCAAAGTGCTCCTGGAAGAAGAAGCTCTAGGGCAACGGTTCTCAACCTGTGTGCCGCAACCCCTTTGGGGTTCGAACGACCCGTTCACAGAGGTCGCCTAGGACCATCAGAAAACACATGTTTCCAATGGCAATTTGTAACGGTAGCAAAATTACAGTTATGAAGTAGCAATGAAAATAATTTATGGTTGGGGGTCACCACAACTTGAGGCACTGTATTAAAGGGTCACGGCATGAGGAAGGTTGAGAACCACTGCTAGGGAGACCTTGCAAAGTCAAAGGGAATTCCCCTGAGCCAGACCAGTCTGCTGCCCAGGCCTCGGGAGCGCAGAGGTACCTGCACACTGGGGCTCATGGAGGGCCAAGTCTAGGACTTAGTTTGGACTTGTCCTGGGAGCTCAACCCCTCAGGGTCTCTCTTTGGCCCTCAAGGCCCCAGGCAAGGCCTCCCTTTCCACAGGATGGGCCCTCAAGGACCAGGCAGTGCCTCTGGGGCCCCTGGGCACCGGAGATCCCCAGGCCAGTTCAGGAGGGTCAGTGTGGGGGACAAGGAGGCAACAACAACTCGGCCTCTCCCAGCGCCCCTGCCCAACTGCAGGACCCTCGTCGGGCTCCTGCCCCCTCTCCTGGCCAGAAAGCAGCTGCAGGAGGCACAGGGGTTTCTGTCCTGCAGATACCAACACTTTAATCTCCCTGGATTTATGGCCTTCCCTGCGGCTCTGTTACTGAGATGAGGACGAAGTCCATCACTGTCAGACTGCACTTGGGACGTGCACCCTGCCCGACCGAAGAACACATGCATTCACCCCCAAGAAAGGCGTCAGGAGGCTCCCTGGGTACCCCTGGTCAGCGGCCGGGGCTGCTGGTCACCCCGACAGGCATCTTTCGCTGGAGCCAGATGTCCCACCAGGGACACAGCGGCAGAAACTCCCTCGACCTGATCCAGGCCCCTGTGAACACCCCGCAGCAGCACCGTCCTGCTCGATGGCGAAGGACTGGTTTTTCCCCTAAGATCGGGGACAAGCCGAGGATGCTGCTCTCACCGTGCCATTCACTGTTGCACTGGAGGTTAGCCTGTTTAACTGGAAACTACCCCAGTGTCCCTCGCTAGTGCATGCACAGCCCGCGGACACCCACACCAAGGAGTACAAATCAGAGTACAAAGGAGTGAGTCATCTCTTAGCCATAGACTCAGATGGAGCTCGGAGCTTCGGCAGCATGAAAGAAGCTGCTACGAAGAGTGTGCACTGTGTGATTCCGCTTGTGTATAATTCTACTGTTGCAGCCAACCTCTAACAGGACAGATCCCCGGTTATTGGGGGGCAGCGGGGACGCAGGATGACACCTTTTGGAGCAACGGTTATTTTTACTATTTTGATTGTGGTGACTGCACAGATATGGACACATGTTGAACTTTCAATGTGTATAGTTTGTTGCATGTTGATCATACCTCGCAGAAGCTGTTTGAGAACATACATGCTCAGAAATAATAACCCCTCAAAATGCACTGCATTGTACCCATTATATCTGGGCATCTCACTGATGTCAGATTGTCCTCAGTAAAAACGTGGCAGAGCCTGAGGGAGCGCATTGTCTGCGGGGAACCTGTAGGAGAGAGTGCATGAACCCATGGCATCGAAGCAGCGTCTCCTGGACTCCTCCCCCATCCCTTGGGGCCCCGAGGCCCTGAGCACCAAGGCCGCAGTGACCCTGGCCTGCCGTGGCCAAGGTTCCGGACTAGCACAGCACGTTCTGCATGTTCTCATTTCAGACCACAGGCATCCTCTCTCTTCACACTCATGTCTTCTTCCCAGTTTGCTCCTCCGCCTGCAGGCAGAGAGTCAGCAAAGGGCCAGAGACGTGGACAAGGCTAGAGCAGGGACTCCAGGATCCTCTGGGCCAGGGGCCCCTGCAGGCTCCGGGATGTGCTCTTGGGACAAGTTTGTGAATTGAGTTATTTCTGGCTTTTACAGTCCCCTCCTCACGTCCTCCCAGTCTGGTGCTTCCATGGCTGTGGGAGGGGTGGGTTTGGCCCTCCCAGAGGCCCCCATGCCCCAGAGGTGAGTGGTGAACAAGAGTCCCAGGGAGCCCTTGGGTAGTAGCCACGCTCTGCCGACAGCCCACCCTCTGTGTACAGTGGGTTTCCTCCTCCTCCGACAGGGGGGCAGGTCCCCGAGTGGTGCTGCCCTGAGGGGCAGGTGGGAGGCCCCAGCCCAGCCCTCACCTCCCCAGAGGCTCTCCCTCTGGCCACCCCAATCCAGCAGAGCCCCACATCCACCTCAGCAGGCTGACCTTGCCCCCAGGGGCCGGACACTCCTCAACCTGGAATTCAGCGAACAAGTCCCCACCCTGCTGCTGGACTGCCAGGGTCTGACTGCTCTGTGTGGGGAGGAAGCCGAGACCTGACGCTGTCCGCCGAAGCCTTGTGACCAGGGGCAAGGTGCTGACCTCTGGGAGCCTGGGTTTCCCACTCTGCAAAATGGGATGCTAGTCACTGCCCCTGAAGGGTGGCTGGAACATTGCGGGGCCTGAGCACGTAAAACCCGAGGTGCATGGTGAGCACCCCAAACAGCATTAGGTCTGAGCGCTCACTAAGGTGGTCTTGAATGGTACCCTTCAAGATTGTCAGGAAGCAGCAGGAAAAGCCATCACAAACTGGGAACTTTTTTTCTTTTTTGGTACGTGCCCCTAGCGGGAACCGAACCCGGGACTCTCTGGTCTGCAGGCCGTCGCTCCAACTGCTGAGCCAAACTGGCTGGGGCACAAACTGAGAACTTAAAACAATGGAAATCGATTCTCCTGGTTCTGGAGACTGCAAATCCTAAATCAAAGTGTCATGGGGGCATGCCCCTCAGGACTGGAGAGGAGGACCCTTCCTGTCTCCTGCAGCTCTGGCCCTGCCGCCTTCCGTGGTGTCCCTGGGCTTGTGGCTATATCCCCCCAGTCTCTGCTTCTGTCTTCACACCACCTCTGCCCTGTGTGTCCCTGCCTTCTCCCTTCGTTTCTCTTCTAAGGACACTGTCATTGGATTTAGGGCCCACCTGGATAATCCAGGATGATCTCATCTCAAATCCCTTAACTTAATTATCGACCGAGACCTTTTTCCAAATGAGGTCCAATTTGCAGGTTGTGGGGCTTAGGAAATTGGCATGGCTTTTGGGGGCCACCCTCAGCCCACCACACAACCCAGGCTGGGGGCAGCTCACAGGGCTCTTCCCGAGGCCCCTGTCCCCCTGACCGTTTGCAAGCAGCGTTCGGCCCTCTTCATTCAGCCCGCCTTCGCCCAGTGGCCGAGAGCTGGCCCCGTGCCCACAGAGCCTGCGTGGCTGCGGGCAAGGCCTGGGGCTGCCTCCGGCCTCCAGGGGAAATGCCTCCACTGACGCCCGGGTCTGCTTTGTTGTGGCTTCCTACAGCTTCATCCAGCGCTGCGGCGGCCTGGCAGGGGACCTCCTCGCATGGCCAGGACCCGTGTCTGCTCTCGCTCTCTCATGTCCCTCGGCTGGAATGCAGACGGCACTCTTGTTGGTGTTCAACGCCTCCACAGGGACAAGGACAGGGCTTGCTCTGAGTCCGGAGCCCACACTGGCAGCGGGGTGCCCAGAAATGTTTGAAGTTGTGGGTCTTTGGTGGGAACCAGGGCTCCGCAGGGACATGCAGAATGGATATGGGGGGTCTCAATGAGGAGACAATCCCAGCCAATAACACCTAGAAATGCTGGGTAAACTGACAAACATCACTGTAAGAGCTTAGCTGTGTCACCAGAAAGGAGGAAGTCCAAGAGCAGGGAGCAGGCATGATGGGGACCCTCTTCCAGTCCTGCCTTAGCTGGGCCCAAGGCCTTGCCTCCTCACATGAGTCAACACCCAAAACCCCTGGTGAAGAGATGGGGCTCCCACTGCTCCGGCCCCTTGAGGTGTCACAGATGCAGAGACCAGTCTCGCCACCAGGTTCTGTGTGTTCCCCAAATCCATATGTTGAAACCTAACCCCCAAGGTGATGGTGTTAGGAGGTGTGGCCTTTGGAGACGACGAGGTCATAAGAGTGGGGACTTCATGAATGGGATTAGTGCCCGGATAAAAGACACCCACAGAGCTCCCTCACCCTTCTGCCTGTGAGGACACAACAAATCCCAAACATAAAGATGAGTACAGCCCTGGCCAGTTTGGCTCAGCGGTTAGAGGGTCGGCCTGCGGTCCGGAGAGACCTGGGTTCGGTTCCCGCTAAGGGCGCGTACTTCGGTTGCAGTTTGTCCCCGGCCTTGGTTGGTCGTGCGGGAGGCAGCCACTCGATGTGTTCCTTCACGTCGATGTTTCTCTCTCTCTCTCCCTTCCTCTCTCTCCCTCCCACTCTATCTGTACAAAAAATGGAAAAATGTCCTCGGGTGAGGATAAAAAAAAAAAAAAAAAAAAAGAGTACATTTGAGGCATAGGAGCAAGTTCCCACCTCGCTCGGCCAGGTGAAGACCCAGGACCCCGGTGAGGAGCGAGCTTAGTGACAGGTAGAGAGGAGAGCCTGGCGGCTTTGAGGAATGACCAGTAGACTGACAACAGATGCCTCATCAGCAATGAGAGTCCAGGAGATGACAGAATCGTGTCCCCCTGTTGTGGACGGAGGCGGAGTCTCAGGCCGGGAGTTCTCTGCTTCTCCGCTGACCACCGCCCGCACTGAGGGAGGCAGAAACACTCGCCAGACCAATCTAGACCGAAGGGTTTCCACCCCGCGACTCCCGCCGGAAGCACTGAACCAAGAAGGAAGATGCACCTGACAATGACAAGGAAAATAATTTAGAAAAGGTTTTCAAAGATATAAACTATCTAGCCCTGGGCAACGGTTAGAGCATCGGCCTGAGGACCAAAAGTTTGTGGGTTCGATTCTTGGTTGAGGGCACATACCTGGATTGTAGGTTCAATCCCAGCCCTGGTTGGGGCTCGTGCAGGAGGCAACTGATCCATGTGTTTCTCTCACATTGATGTTTCTCTTCTCTCTCTCTTTCTCTCCTACCTGGACCTTCCACCCTCTTTAAAAATTGACGAAATAAATATTCTCGGGTAAGGATTAAAAAAAAAATCTAAAGAAATGGAGAACTATGATGATCATGGATGGGAAGACCCAACACGGCAGAGATCGCAATTCTCCTAAAATTAACAGACATTCAATGCAATTTCCAGCAAAAGCCCAACAAATGGTTTTTGGGTCTTGACGAGATGACCCTAAAATGTATCTGGATGAAAAGGCCAACAGTGGCCAAGCCGATTTCAAGAAAGAATAAGGGAGGGTTCCTCAACCAGATATCAAGATTTACCGTCAAACTAAAGTAATTAGAACATTAGGGGACAGAGAGAAGAAGATGGGACAGAACAGACAACTAGAAAAAAGTCCCCACACACCTGGCCCATTGGCCTTCGTGAGGACCGCACGGTGACCAGGACAGTGGAAGGGCTGATCTGCGGGTGTCTGTGTGGCCGGAGCAGCCTCAGACCCACGCCACCACGAAAAGTTAAATTACATAGACTTGCAGCTAGTGCTGAAACGAGAGTAGCTTCAGTTTAATGAATATAACTTGAGAGATAGACGAACACGGGGTCACATGGCAATACACTGGGTGGACTGGGGTATAGCCCCGCCACCTCCAGTTGGCTCTGGACACAAAAGCAAAAAAGTCATGTGGGATTTATAAGAAAGAGTGTCATGGCCCAGCTAGTGTGGCTCAGTGGTTGAGCGTTGACCCATGCACCAAGAGGTCACTGGTTCGATTCCCTGTCAAGGCACATGTCCAGGTTGTGGGCTCGATCCCCAGTGAGGGGCATGCAGGAGGCGGCCTATCGATGTTTTCTCTCATCGATGTTTTTCTCTCTCTCTCCCTCTCCCTTCCTCTCTTTCAAAAAATCAATAAAGAAAAAGACATTTTAAAAGAGTGTCACGTATTTCACTGTTACCACGTGCTACAGGTCGCGTTACCTCTGCAGCTTTTATAACGAGCTGCTGCTGGACGTGAATGCAGACACCTGCGTGGCACCAGCAGCTCACACTCAGTGAAATGGCAACTTGCAAAGTCCGCACAGGGGATGCAGGCTGCGTGGGTGTGAAAATGCCTCAGGTCACATGACGTAGCATGTGTTCAACCTCGGAGGAGGGTCCAGTGCTGTTGTTTTCTGTTCTCTTCAGCACAATTTGCAAACTGGTTTTAAACAGAGCTAGGTCTTGGCCCTCGGGGTCCCCTCTCCCAGTGGGACGCCCACACGCCCACCTCGGGGAGTGTTTCCATTCACTTCCCACTGTGGCCAGGAGAGCAGGAACGCAGCCCGGGTGCAGGTGACCCCACTCGGGAGTTCAGGACAGACGCTTGCTTCGGGCTGTAGGGAAACAGTCTCTTACATGCCCGGCCATGCCTGGGGCGGGGGCACAGGCCGGCTGCTTCCTGCTTGACCAACTGTGTGCCAGGCGCCTGCCTTCCCCAGCTCCAGGCCGCCTCCTTCTACCCACAAGATGCTCCACGCTTTGGAAAGGCAGAGCGCCAGGTTGGCAGCACAGCCGCAGCCAAGAATCGATCTGATTGTAATTGGGACTTGGAAGAGGTTTAATATTTAACTGGGTTAAATATTTAAACAGGACGAGTTGACAGGGAGCATGGAGGCACAGGGAAATGGAGAGACAGGTCCTGAAGATGTGGGGGGAGGCTCCACACACCCTGGAGGAAGAGACTCAGACACCCAGGCCTGCCGGGTATACAGCAGGTGCTCAAGAAGTTCCTTTCAGAGAGGATGATTGCATTACAATAATCAGGGCTGACCAGAGGAGTTTCCTGCTGTCTCCTGGCTGGGTGTGCAGGGGACCTCTCCAGTTCTAATAAACGCTGGATCCTGTTTATTGAGTACCAACTATGTGCCAAGCAGGGCTAGGGGATGGGACTATCTTGCATATACTCTTGTAAGGCTTCGAGGTGCTGCCTCCTCCGGGAAGCCTGCCTAGACTGGGCCATTTTCTTGTTACACACACTGCTACCCTCCTGCATGTCCTGTTCCCATGTCATTCATAGGATCTTTGAGAGGCTGCCTTGATGTAGCTAGCACCCTGCATGCAGTCGGTGCTCCATGCCTGTCCTTGACCGAGAGGCTCCTCGCCTTGGCTGGGGCTCCCCGCAGACAGCACAGGTGGACTGGCTTGGGGACACGAGGCTGCAGGAAAGCCCAGATCCCAGTCCGCTGCAGGCAGGGCCAGAATTCGGACTGCTGGGCTCGAGGCCCTGTGATCCCCCAGTGTCCGAGACCTGAGGTGAGGGGCCAGACTTGGCTCAGTGCTGTCCTAGCCAGGAAGGCTGCTGGGGGCAGGTGGCTGGTGGGACAGACACCGGGAGCTGGGAAAGGACAGGGCTGTGTGAGTCTCCTGGGGCTGCTGGATGGCCTGAAACCACGGAAATTCACCCTCGGTGGAGGCGAGAGGTCTGAGATCAGGTGTGATGGGACCGCACTCTGAAGGCTCTGGGGGGGCCCTTCCCGCCTCCTCCCACTCCTGGCAATCCTCCGGTTATGGCCGTGTCACCCCAGTCTCTGCCTTTATTGTCACATAGCCTCTCCCTGTGTGTCTGCGTCTTTAAATCTCTTCTGACAAGGACACCAGCCATTGGATCTGGGCCACCCAAATGACCTCATCTTAACTTGATCATCTGCAAAGACCCTTTTTCTAAATAATGCCCCATTCACAGTACTGGGGGTTAGGACATAAACGTATCTTATAGTTTAATCCACTATGCAGGGATCACCTCCACCGAGACAGGGGGCTGAGGGGCGGGCTGAGGGAGGTGGGGAGCACACTCAGAATCTCACCCCTGCTCAGCAGCTGATGCATCTGCGTCTGGTTCCTGGACCGCCAGGCTCCCGGCTCCGAGTCCAGGGCAGCTGATACCACAGGAGCGAGGGCAGGGTGTGGGCACGGCGCTGGGGACAGCAGAGACCCTTCTCCCAAGATCCAAGACATTGGTCTGTGACCACCTGCCCCCCAAAAGGCTAAGAACTGCTGATCTCATTCACCCCTCTCCCCATCATTCTTCCAAACTTTGGAAATGTTTGGTCTTTGCTCCCCCCTCACGCAAGCACTAGTGGAGCTGGAGGGGCTGTTCTAGGATTTCCAGGCACCGTCCTCCCCCCCTCAGTTCCCCGAAAGGGTGTCCCTGAGCTGAGCACTTGGGAGAATGGGACAGGGGTGGGGCCGCCAAGTCGCAGGGCCCAGTGTCTCCACAGCGCCTCCGTCAGCTCCATATGGGCCAGCGAGAGCTCGTGGCCGGTGTCCCTGATCTCAGACATCGCTGGGGCCTTCTGCACCTGGGCCTGCTGACTGCTGCAGGCCTGCTGGCCAGGGAGCACAGGCAGCCGGGCAGCCCCCCGAGCCTCCCGAGTCCCTGTCCCCCGACTGCCCGGTGCAGGGCCCCGTGACCGTGGGGGCGGTTTCCCACACGCGGCACCCACGTGGCCAGGCTGAGCTGGGTCTGTGGAATGTCAGCTCGGTGCGAGAGGAAGTGAGCAGGGTGGCTGGTCTGTCTGATGTCTCACAGACCCCGGGGAACCGGGAGAGACAGCCTCCACCCAGGCCAGGCCAACGGCTGCCTTCCAGGTGGACCCAGGGCTTCCTGAGGCGGGGCAGGTCTGGGTCTGGATCTGCGGGTGTGACCAGAGCTGAAGGAGGAACAGAAAAGGGAGGGAGAGGCCGTAATGGAGACTGACCCCCCAGGGACCCTGGAGAGGGCAGCTGTACCCAAGACACAGGCAAACTGGGCTCAGTCCTTCTCTGGCCACTTGGGAGCTTGTGTGGGCTCTAGGGTCAGAAGACTGAGAGACACTCTCCCGGCCCCTCCGCCAGCTGGCTGTGGCTTATCCCTCTGGGCCGCGATTTCCTCACCTGTAAAATGAGTTCAGTGACCATACTTGCTGCAGGGTGGACACGGTCAGGGGACGAGGCTCGTATTTATACCCCACCGGGCTCTGGTTAAGGATTGTCCCCTGTGTGGGTAGTGTGTCCCTGTGTGGGGCCGGAGTGGGCCAGGGAAAGGCCACACATCTGCCTACGTGAGGATGTGTGTGAGTCAACCCTTGGCCTCTGGTGTGGCTGTGCCGAGGTGACGAGGGCCCCTGATTTAGTCCTCACCTCCGCCTCAAACGGCGGGAGCAGGGGTGTCTGATCGGGTCTGCTGGTCTGCTCTTTGTGGCTCGAGGCCTGATCCCAAAATAAAATATTTGGTTTCCAGGGCTGATGGCCTTGAAATGCAAATATTGCTTTTCTGTTTCCAACAAATAGCCAAATTTGGGCCTCTAGGCGCCCTCAGCTCCTTGCTGAGATAACCAGCCTCCACTGGCCCTGAGGGGAGCCAGGCAGGGCTCCTTCTGCCCCCATGATACCCTCTCTCTTCCAGGGACCCACAGGCCATCCATGGCCCAACCACAAGCACAAGCCTGCAGAGGGCAGAGGGCAGCGCTGGGCAGCAGGGTGGGAAGGGGCACAGAGGCCTGGAGCCTGCACGGCCGCTCTGTTCCCCCATCTCCTCAGGTCCGGTTCTCTGCCCAGCATGGCACTCACTCTGCACTGGGGGTGGGGGGTTGTCCGGCCCTGCCCACCAGAGCAGGCAGCACGGGGGCTGCGCGTGGATGAACCCCAGACGCTCAGGACATGGCCTCGGCTGCGGAGGCGACACAGCTTTCCGGGCACACCCACAGGGTTTCCTTTGAAGGAGGTCGGGACAGTCTTAGGCAAGTGTAAGTGCAAACACCCACCAAGCAGGTGGGGGCCCATCACTGGGGGGACCTGCCACGAGAGGCAGATTCCATGATGACCAGCATGTGGACAAAGTGAAGGGCTCCCGGGAGATTCACCAGGCCCGCTCGGTGCTCTCCAGGCCCCCGTGCCCGAGGCAGCACCCGCCAAGCCTAAGTAGCTCTGACCACTGTTCACAGAGCTTGTACTTCAGAAGGAGCAGTGAGTGGGGCCTCCTGCCCCTCAGTCCGAGGACACTCGGGCATGTGTTTCCGACAGGCTCCGGGGCGGGGGCATCGGAGTCGGGGAGTAGCCCCCTGATCCACCATCCTACAGAACAGCTAGTGTGGTCCCAGTGGAAGAGGACCTTCTTGTGGGGGGATCCCAGAGCTGAATCAAGACGCTGGGAGGCCCCTTCACCAGCCTTGGGACGGGAGGGAAAGTGGTGTCTGCGGCCGGCCTGCTTCCAGGTAGGACCAGCAAAGAGCCCGCCGCCCCTGGCAGAAGTGGGGGCTGCAGGGCCGGGGAGCCCCAGGACCTGGGGTAGAGGGCACTGGGCTGGCAGGAACACCCCATCTACCAGACACCTGTGGCTGGGAGGCCACTGCCGTCCGGAACAAAAGGACCTTAGCAAGTGGCAACGTGTAAACATTGAAATCTGGGAGACCTGTGGCTGGGTCAGTTCTGGGGTGGAGAGTGGGCCCGGGTCCCAGACTCAGCTCTGACCCAGTGGCATGACCTCAGGTGGCCTAGGGCACAGGCCTCCATCTCCAGTGCGACAGTAGGGGTGAGGCCCTCACCCTTTCACTCTGATGATGACACCAACCGGTGAGTCTCAGGTCACACTTCACACATGCACATCATGACAGTGGGCACATCACCCACTGTCTTAAAATTGGGTTCTACTTCTCAAAAAAGCTGTTCCGGTTTTTGATGGGGCCCAGCACAGTCCTCTGCTGTTTCCTGGTCTGAGGATGGCCCAGAGGCCTGAGCGCCAGGGATTGATCGGAGTGTCGAGGGAGCCAGGGCACGCCTGGATTTGGGGCCCATTTTCTCTTTCTTTCTGGGGTTGAGCACCCCAGGCACCAGGTGCTGGGCATGGAGGGTTGACCAGTAGATGGCCCGCAACAGCCCAGCCCCCCCCCCCACCACCACCACAGTGGAGTCTGCAGCCCAGAGCACAGACCAGGGGTGGGGTAGGGGTGAGACAGAGGAGAGGCCGCGCAGTGTCCTCCACCTGCAGTCCCCCACCTCAGGCCAGCGGAGCTGGGGCTGCTGAGTGGAGGCAGGACAGACCTGCTTGGGCACAGGGGCTCTGGTGGCACAGGCAAGGAGTTGCCAGGCAACCGCCAAACGGATCCAGCTGAGTCTCTGCTCCTGGGGTGGAGGAGCCCCAGATTTCAATATTTACATGTTGCCACTTGCTAAGGCGCTTTTGTTCTGGACAGCAGGAAGGGACAATGTCCTTCATGGAGCACTGGGAGCCCTGTGCCCTGGGGTGGCAGGGGTCACAGCCACTGGTCCCTGGAGGTGGAAAACACTGAGTCCCATGCTTTCCTGACCCCGAGCTGGCCAAGTTCTCCCAGTGGCTCAGAGCTGGTGGCCCACCTGCTGTGATGGTGAAACTCCAGGCCCTGGGTCTCCTGCTGGGCCCAATGACAGCACAAGGGACTGTGTCTTCTCTGCCTGGCTGAAGGTAAGGCAGGACCCAGCCTGGGGTCCAGCCTCCCCAAGCCGTCCTCAGTGGCAAGCTTCACGTAAGCAGCCTCCCCTGCACGATGCTCTGATCACCTCTGCGGCCCATGGGGGTATGGCCTGTCTTCCTAGGCCTCAGTTTCCCCACAAGTGCCATGGCATCCTGGGTGCCTGGTTGTTCCCTGAGATTCTGGGTGACCCATGGCCCTGGGCCCCTGTTGACCAGAGGAGTGGGGATCCTGTGGGTTCCAGGAGAGAAGATGTTGGTTGTGGGGGAGGCAGAGCCAGAGATGTCCTCTCCTGGAGGCCCGCACTGCCCTGGGCCCTGATCCCAGCCAGGCACAGGGACAACGGGATGTGGACACCACCTGCCAAGGTTCTAGCCTGGTCCATCCCTTGTGGGCCGAAGCCCAGCCAGGTGACCCGGACAGTCCAGCCAGGCTCACTCAGGACCCTGCTGAGGGGCCAGGTTTTCCAGAAATTTCTGTCATCCTGTTTTCTCTCCTATGGGGCCTTCCCGCCAATCTGGGGTGGGGGTGGGGTTTTCCGCTGACCTGCTGGGAAGCATCAGGGCTGGTAAAGGCCATCTGTGTGGGCAGGGGCTTGCTGGCTGTAACCCTGTCCTCCTGTGGGCCCACCCAGCGGGACCTTCCCCAAACTGCAGGCAGTACGGGGCCTCTGTCTTCCCACCCAATACGCAGACCCAGCCCTCTGACCTTCCCCGACCCTGCCCTGGGCTGTGTACCGTGGAGCGAACCTGGGCCACTGTCCTGCCCCCTTTCCCTCCACTTCTACGTGATGCAAACCAGGCCACCCCAGGTCTGAGGGGTCCCCAGGCAGGGGCTGAGTGTCCAGGGAGCTGAGGTGGCCATCTCTCCCTCCCCCTCGGGTCAGGGCAGCCGGCAGCCTCAGCTGAGCTCCCTCAAGGGGTCCAGGGGTTCCCCAGGCCGGAGACATCAAGTGTCCTGGGAGGAGAGACCCTCCCTAACCTGTGGAATGCAGCCCAGACAGCAGCGGGCTGTGCTCAGCAGCAGTTAGGAAGTGTAGCCTTGCAAACGTGCAGACTTACACATGTGAGTCTAGACTAGGGATTCCCCTGTTGCTGAGCATAAAAGGCGTGAGATTTCCGAGCGTGAAATGTGCTTTCAGTGTAGTCCCCCGTGCCGGCACCTGGAGAATGCCCTTCAGAGCAGGAGGCTTGTCGATGGAGAGGAGGCCCCAGCCTACCCCCTCCCCACTTGGCCCGGGGCCTGGACTCAGGGCCCCGTCCCCGCTGCTTGTCCTGCAGCCGGGACTCCCCACTCCCCACACTGGCTGGGACAGTGCTGCCCTCCCCTGGTCCTCCAGCCTGCAGGGGGGACAGTTCACTCTGCTGTGCCCTGGGCTGAGGGGAGCCTCTCTGTGGACGAGAGGAGGCTCACAGCCCCCACCCAGCACATCCTTCTGGGTAAACTCTGGGCCACTGTGCCGTGAATTCATTCATTCACATGATAAATGTTTAGTGAGCACATCTGGCCCAGGGAGTGGTCTGGTGCCAGAGATTGCACAGTGAGGAATCTTGGGGCAGGGGACACGGGACCCTTCCTCTCCTTGGCACCATGTGGACCCCAAGGTCCTCACCCACCACTGGCTGCCTCTAGTGGCTGCTCTGATGTCTTTGATGCCTCCAGGAGAATCAGAGTAGACAGGCCAGGTAGGGGCTATGGGCCCACAGTATTCAGCCCCCAGTCCTCATGGGGACCCCGCGACACAGCTGAGCACCCCCTGCTCCTGGTCCCCACAGCTCTGTCCTTTCAGAAATGATTTCCAGGGCCTCCAAGTCTCAGGAACCTTCCAGAGTGTTTCAGGCTGAGCTGGGGCCCGAGGTGGGGGCTAGTCTGGTGAGGGCCCCACTAAACCCTGACTCTCCCTATTGATCGGGGACAATTACCTGATGGCAAACCCCATTAGGTTCTCATGCATCACTGAAGACTTAAAAAATAACAATTTATCGCTAATACCCCAGAAGGTCAAAGTTCAGGGCAGGATGCTGTGTGCCTGATTATGAAAAGGTGCCTGCCACCTTTGACACGGGGCAGGGTGTCGTCGGCCACGTGGGAGCACTCCGTCTCCCAGAGCTGTCCAGAGGGGCAGGCTCTCCACCTGGGAGCTTGGGTCCACTTTGGAGCCCAGGACGCTTTGCCTCATGGGCCCCAGGCACTAGGGTACCCAGTGAGCAGGCACACCCAGTGGGCAGCCTGCCCCTTGCTCAGTGGTGGAGGGCCCAGCTCACCCCTGTCCCCTCACCCAGACCTGGTGAGCCATTCTCCACCAAGGCTAGGAGGCCCCGTTGTCATAGAAACCACCATGTTCCCAGAGTAAACCACAGCCATCTGTGTCCCTCTCTGACCAGAGCTGAGAGTGGGTGGGGACAGGTGTCCTCTCCTCTCTGATCTGTTAATGGGACAAATAAGGTCAGGTCCCTGCTCACACCTTACCTCTTCCCACTTCCCAACATGCAGGAATCAAATCCTGGGGCCCCCGGCGTCGCCCTGACCCCACTTCCCCTGTCCTCTCAGGTGCCACACTGGCCCCAGCCCCCAGCTGTCCAGCGGGCAGGCCAAGCCTGAGCCCATCCCAGACTCAGGATCCACATTAGTCACAAGCCAAGGGACACCGGGAGCAGCCAGAAGCTGGGTGAGGCCAGAGCATGCTCCCCCGGAGTGTCAGACAGAGCCCCAAGACCCCTGACGGAGAACTTCCGGCCTCAGACCGTGAGAGTGACTTCCTGTGTCAAAGCACCAGTTTCCAGTCTTTTGTTACATCAGCCCTTGGAAGCGGATACATTACCTTAAATAATGGCTGCCACGGCAGCTTTAATATGGACAGTTAATGTCTTATGTGAAAGGCATACACATGTATCTTCAAATCTTTTGCTGCTTTTCTTGATTTGTAATGCACAAAGGGAACACTGTTTACTGAAGACAGTCCCCTGACCCTTTTTCCCAACCAAGTAAGTCCTCCTACCCACCCCGCCATGTTCCTCCAGGACTTCTGGGCTTGCCCTTGGGCAGCTGGGACTCTCAGGTGCCTCTGGACTGGGTCTCAGTCACGATGGCAGTCAGCTGGCCTAGGCATGGCCGGGGCTCTGCCGGCTGGCTGGCCATTCACGTGCCAGACACCTACTAGTCCACTTCGGGCAGAGCACTGCCAGGTCCCTCCAGGCCTCTGGCAATGGTCCCGATTCACCTGGAGGGGTGCTGGCTTCGCACAGTGGGACCGCAGCTCTGGCCCCACAAGTCGGGCCAGCCCCTCTGCCTGGTCAGGCCCAGGGTGCTCGGGGCCATTCTCCATGGGAGGCTTCCTGAAGAGAGGGGTTCCAGGCAGGTCCTGAGGATGGAGAGAGACGAGAGGAAGGGGAAGGGACTCCGGAGGGAGAGTGACCTGGGTTCTCAGGACCCTGCGGTCAGCCTGAACAGATGGGGGCATGGCAGGGGAACAGTGCAGCAGGGAGGCTGCCAGGGCCCTGGGGGCATGCAGAGCCCTCCCGGAAGGAACTTCCTGTAAATCTGAGCAAATGGCGTTTGTTAGGACAGGCTCCTGCTGCCTTGCAGAGGCAGGTCCCCAGAGCACCCGTCTCTCTTCTGAAGAAAAGCAAGATTTACAATAATGCAGTGCATTAGCTCAAGTGGGAGGGCCGTCTGATCCCACCTCGAGGCAGATCAATGCCCTGCTGACGGGCAGCTCTTCAGAGCTGCGCAGGGGTGTGAGGGTGGGCCTTGCCAGTGGGGGCCTGGGAGCAAGAGAGACTGCCCCCCTTTGGCCCCTCCATGGCTGAGCTCACCCCTCCCTCACCTGGCCCTCTGTATATGGTGGGGACACCTTTCCTCCCCAAGGGAGGCAATATCAGCCTCTTACCTCTGCCCACAAAGAAGACCCCAAGTTCCAGGAACCTCCCTGCCATTCTTGGGGTCTGAGAGGGTGGACGTTAGCCAGAACCATGGTCAATAGCACCAGACTCGGAGGTGAAGGCAGAAAACGGCTCTCTCTGATAGGCCAGCGGGGTCAGGCCCAGTCCAATCCCCGGTAACTCCTGCGCCCAGCAGAGCACCTGGCGCACACTACAGACACTTCATACAGTTTAGAAAACTGGCCTGAATTACCGTTATTGGCAACCGAGTTGAACCCAAGTGCTACCAAGTGCTGGGGGAGCGGCCGCCTTGATGCCCTTCTCCCCTTCCAGGGGTGGGAACGCAGGCTAGGGAGAGGAGGGGCCTCCCCACTGCCGCGATGCCCATCCTCCATGCCTGCTCTTGGCCGCAGTCAGCTCCTAGGGGTGACTGGCTGTGCAGGCTCCTGTCAAGGGTGAGACCTGGGAGCTGAGGTCCCTGGCCTGGGCCTGCCCCCACCTCAGCGTCTCCCCTTGGCCTCCGATGGGCTCAGGATCTGGGACTGGGGTCTCCCTGTGCCCTTCATGGCCCCTGCTCCGTGGACTCCAGGACCATTCCCCAGATGTTGTACCCCAACTCTGGGTGCTCCTGGAGCTCAGAGGCAGCAACTCAGCCCTGCCTCTTCGGTCCCTGTCCGTCTCCACACCCCGCTTTCGCTTGCAGCTGCACTGACCTCTGGAGCTCCACCTCCTCCCACCTGGCCAGTTAGGTGGAGGTAGGAGGGGTTGTCCACTGGCTCGGAGAGCCAGACCCCAAGTGTCCTCGCCTCACCTGGTGAGGGACACCAACACTCAGGGGCTCAATTTACATCGGAGGCCAATTCAAACAGCCAGCCTGAAATCAGGGGATTGAACAGGGAAGTGCAATGACCTGGGGCTGTGCTCCACCTCTGACCTCTGAGCTTAGAAAACCAGGCTGGGTGATGTGGAGGGTGCAGGGGCTGGGGGCTGAGGGCCAGACCTGGGTTACGAAAAGGACTGGGTGGGGGTGGGGGATGGGCAGAGGCAGGGTGGGTAGGAGACTGTAGCTGCTCACTTGTGGCCCAGGTCCTGCCTGGTGACCTTGCCCTTCTCCTCCAAGCACTTAACTGGCTGCTTGCTCCCTCTTGGTGGAAACGGAGTAGCCCTGATTCCATCAGCTAAGTGGCTCCACACAGCATCCACTGTTCCCAGGAGGATGGTCCGGGGCGGGGTGTGCCATTCAGCCTCTGTCTATTTTCAGGGCCTCTTTGGGTTAAGTGCTGTGTGGAGCCTGGCCCTTCAGCCGAGGGTCCTTGCGGGGCTGGCATTCTCTGGCCACAGGGCACGTGGGGGCTGGCCTGGGCATCCCGACAGACACCCTTGGGCTGGCAGTTCTAGTAAAGATCGTCTTTCCTGCTGCCAAAGTGCTGTCGGCGAGTCTGTACACAAAAACTCCTCGCAGGATCCCCCCAGGAAAGAGCCGAGAGGCCGCGCCCAGAGCAGGCGCTGCTGGGGTCTTGGCACCACTGGCCCCTGGGCCATCGGGAGGCTGTAGGCGCTGAGCAGCATCGCACACATTCACCCACCAGATGCCAGAAGCACCTCTTCCCCTTCAGTGTGACACCCCAAAACGCTTACAGACATTGCCAAAGTCACCCCCAGGGAGAAGATGGGTGGTAGTCCCACGGGGCTTGGGGTGACCACAGTAAGGTGATGCGAGAGCCCCCGTGTGGGGCATGTTTGGGGCCTGGGGACCCCCAATCACACTGCATGTGGGACCCCAACACCTCTTATTTGGAGGGAATCTTAGGAGAGCCCAGCCCGTCACACAGTGTGCAATGGGGTGAGGGGCTCCCAGGGGAGCCTCACTTCAGGGCAGCTCTGTGCCCTTGACGGTACCTCCAGAGGGGCAGGATGGGGAGGCGGGCAGGCAGGAGGCGGGGGGGGAGGGGGGGGCACGTTCTCCACCGTCCTCTGTGTCTGCCCTCCAAATGAACCTCTGGGCTCTTATCTGCAGCGTGCACACCCCTAATCAGCTGACAGGAGCTTTTACAGATGCTGCTGCTGGGCCTCTTAGCATCAGAGCAGCTGCTCGAACCCCACACCTTTGCTGGGACTGTCCAAGGTTGCCTGTGCCATGGCTCACCCAGGGTGCCAGAGCACTGGGGATGGGGGCAGGGGACCAGGGCTAGGCCTGCTACAGACGCAGGCTCCCCAGCGCGGAGGTGAGGGACACCCTCTGAGGTCACTTCCAGGCCCTGTACCTGCTCCCGGTCTGCACTTAGGGCTGCCCTGGGTTTGGGTTACTGCTGCGTAGGGGCTGGGACGGCCATGTCCATCCCAAGCCTCACGAGGACCCCTCCCATCTTTGGACCAGCCTCCTCCCAGCTCTTTTGCCTGGGGTTGCACAGGCAGTGGGGTCCAGACTGGGGCAGAGCACCTGCCGGACTGGATCCCAGCATCCGGGCAGCCAAAGGGCAGTACCGAGGCCTGAGACACATGGAAGAGGCAGGGTTCAGGCGACAACACCGACAGGGTTAAAATGGCCCCTGTGTCCCATAGGTGGCCTGACCTGCCACTAATCACCAACCCCTCAGCCCAGCCCTGAGCTGCCCAGGCCCCTCACACACCATTGCCCTGTCCCTGTAGGCCCCCAGGAACGGGCCTGTGTGTCCCGAGGCTCCGGGCGCAGGCAGGATGGGCAGAGGGCAGCCGGAGACCAGTGCGAAGTCACCCAGAGCAGCGATTTTCTGCATTTTCCATCTCATGGCACCTACACTAATTACTAGAATTCTGCAGCACACCAAAACATATATTATTTTTTGACGAGCTGACAGAAAAAATAGGTATAATTTTGGTTCATTCACACTGGACGGCTATTGTTGTGTTGGCTGCTGTCATTCTTTTATTTGATAATCTAAGGGAAAAGAGGTCAGTGCCTCTGACTAAATAGTCAGGTGCCACATGTTTTATTTTATTTTATTTTTTATCCTCACCTGAGGACATTTTTCCATTTTTTGTTCAGATAGAGTGGGAGGGAGAGAGAGAGGGAGAGAGAGAGAGAAACATCGACGTGAAGGGACACATCGAATGGCTGCCACCCTCACGACCAACCAGGGCCGGGGACAAACTGCAACCGAGGTACGTGCCCTTAGCGGGAACCGAACCCGGGTCTCTCCGGACCGCAGGCCGCCGCTCTAACCTCTGAGCCAAACCGGCCAGGGCAGGTACTGCATGTTTTAAAATTTCTTATGGCACACTGGTTGAAAATCGCTGACCTAGAGGGTCGGGGGCCAGGTGGACCCCACATCCCCTGCTCTCAGCCCGGCAACCCTACCATCTACAACCTGACCCCCCGGGTCTGCCACCTGGGGCAAGGGCTGCCAGGCTGTGGATGTGGTCATTGGCTGGGGTTGACTCCTCAGTCCGGTCCTTTCCCCTGGGGTCTGCTGGGCCTAGCCTGGCTGAGAGGGGGACGGGGTGAAGGCGTCAAAGCCTCACAGGCCCTTCTGGGTGGGACACAAGCCCACAAGGAGAAGAGGCACCTGGACTCAGGCAGGCAGCACGGGCCAGGGGCAGCTGCCCGGCAGGTGGGGGAGGGGCAGAGGGAGGAGCTGGGCTCTTGGGAACTGTCCCTAAGACCACCCTTACTTCTGACACACTTCAAGCCCAGGGGCCCCACAGAGCCTCTCTGAGCCCGTGCAGCTGGGAGTCCTGTGGGTCCTTCCAGATGGAGGCCAGGGGGCCTGCGTCTCTGTCCTGCAGCTCTCGGAACCGCCCTGCCTCCTCTGGACGGTGGGCAAGAGGCTCCGATGACTCCGAGTGCCCGCTGGGCCCCTGCTCCGCGTGGCTTCTCTCCCGTCTCGCCCATGACTCCTGCTGCTAGAAGTTTCCTGAGGTGGTTGCTCCTGGTCTGAAGCCATCCTCAGAGCCTCCGGGAGGGATTGGGGTCATTAAAGCAATCCTTCACCTCCAGATCCAGAGACGACATGGGACAAGCTGCTGAAGGGAGCCTGCCCCTCGCCCAGCTGCTGTCCGCCCACTTTGGGGGCCGCATCCCTTCGCTGTCCCCTCTCGTCCCCAGGGCTGGATCCCCTGGGAAGTGCTGCATCTGAAGCCACACGCTAGCCCCACGTTGCCTGCCTGGGGTTGAGGGTCAGAAGATGCGCTCTCACCAGGCCTCAGTTTCCTCGTCTGTAAAAAGACTGGACGGGAGGTAGGTGAGGTCCTGCCCTGCCCACGGTGATCGAGCCTCTGGTGTCCTGAAAGGCTCGCCACAAGGGACAGATTGGGGGGGAGAAGGAGAATGTGGGGCCTGGTAACCCCCACATGTGGCCCTGTCGGCAGGTTGTCCTTGCTTCTGGCTGTTGAGCTCCAGGCTGGGTGGGGGCTGGGCTGGGTACCTTCTGCCCATCTGCCCACCCGAGGCCCAGGCATCTGCGGCCTTGTCATGTCAGACTGTTCCTGGCCCTGCTTGGGCAGACGCAAAATCTCTCCTAAATCCTGTATTTAATTTTGTTCTCTGGGAAACTGTAGGAGGTTTTGGAGATAAAGCTGAGCTGATAAGTCGGGGATTTGGCTGTTCTACCCAAAACTCCTGGACTGGGAGGCGGTGGTAGGCGCAGCTGAGTCAGCAGGGCTCAGGAGCCCCCCTCGCTGCACCCTCATCTACAATGTTCAAGGTCAGCAGGCTCCCAAGGGTGATAGGTGCGAAGGACACCAGGGTGGGCTTGACACGCATGGGGGTCAGACCCTAAAGGATGCCAAGGTGCTGTGAGGCAGTGGGGCCATGCATGCAGGGGCTTGGCTGATGCTCAGCTGCCCCAGGGATCTCTTTCTAAGGCCATGCCTTGCCCTGGGGCCATGGTGTCAGTCCCTGCCCTCATGGATGCTCTGCCACTTAGCAAGCACCCCACCCTTTGGAATGTTCTCCTCACCCCTGGTTAGATGCGGGTGTGGGAGGCAGCCCTGCAGAGGTTATTATTTTCAAGGTGGAGCTGGAAAGCCCCTCACTGCATTACCATGTTTTCAAAGTCTGGTCTTTGAGACTTTTCAAGTGTTATCTGGGCCATAAAAATAACATACCCCAAGTAATTGAAAATAGTGTTTAAACAAACATAAATGTTTATATCCATGTTCATAATAGCTCTATTTACAGCAGCCAAAGCCTGGAAACAGCCCAGCTGTCCTTAAAGGACAAGTGGATGAAGTCAGCGTGGTCCCTCCACACAGTAGAATAGTATGCAGCCACAAAAAGGTGTGAAACCCTGATGTCCTACAACATGGATGGGCCTTGCTCCAAGTGAAACAGTCCAGACACAAAGCGCTACATACTGTGTGGCTCCATTTATATGAAATGTCTCAAACAGGCAAATCCACAGAGACAGAGAGCAGACTGGCGGTTGCCAGGGGCTGGGGGTGGGAAGGGTGAGTGACTGCTGTTGGGGTCATGGTTTCCATTTGGGGCGATGCAAAGTTCTGGAACTAAATAGAGATGGTGGTTTCACAACCTTGTGACTGTACTAAGTGCTGCTCAATCAATACACTTTAAAATGATTTTTAAAAATGCCCTGGTCATGCCCTGGCTGGTTTGGCTCAGCGGTTAGAGCGTCGGCCTGCGGTCTGGAGAGACCCGGGTTCGGTTCCCGCTAAGGGCATGTACCTCGGCTGCAATTTGTCCCCGGCCCTGGTCGGTCGTGCGGGTGGCAGCCACTCGATGTGTTCCTTTCACATCGATGTTTCTCTCTCTCTCTCTTCCTCTCTCTCCCTCCCACTCTACCTGAACAAAAAATGGAAAAATGTCCTCGGGTGAGGATAAAAAAAAAAAAAAAAAATGCCCTGGTCAGTTTTGCTCAGTGGTTAGAGCATCAGCTGTGGACTGAGGGGTCACAGGTTCAATTCCTGGTCAAGGGCACGTACCTGGGTTGCAGGTTCGATCCCCAGCCCTGGTCAGGGTTGTGCCAGAGGCAACCAATCAATGTCTCTCCCACAACGATGTTTTTTCTCTCTCTCCCTTCTATTCTATCTAGAAATCAATGGGAAAATATCCTCGGGTGAGGACTGAAAAAAAGAAAGACAAATTTTCTGTTATGTGTGTTTTACCACAATAAAAAAGTGATGATAATAAAAACAAATGTGTCTACAAGGCTTGCTACATGCTAGGCGCTGTCTCAGTGTTGCTTCTGCCTCACTGTTCTCGTTGGCTCACGTTTACAGAATGGGGGGCGGGCACAAGGGTCGCTCTCCCGGGTCGCTCTCCCGGGTCACCTGGAGAAGAACGGGCACTCCTGCTCTGCTGGCAGGGGGTCCACCTCCGGGCCCCCCTCTGCGCGCCATCGCTGTCCTGTTCTGTGTCACTGGGCGGAACTTTCTTCGTAAAGCCAATTTTATATCTCCAGGTCGGTCCACCCTGTGTCCAGCACCTCCGTTTTTGTCCGTAGTCTGACCTTTATCTGCCTCCTGCAGTTGGAGTCTTCATATTATTTCCTTTTATTCTGGACTTTTATAGCTTCTTCTAAAAATGCTTAGTTAGTTGGGGGGGTTGGGAGGGGTGGTGAGGGTTAAAGCCCCTCCCCGTGGGCCCTCTCAGGGTGGGCGAACAGGACAGGGAGCCCGGCAGGTGCACCTCACTGGCCGGCTCCGGGACCCTCCCAGCCCTCTCTCCCACCTGCAGCTGGCCTCTGCACCCCGATGGGCTGGGGCACCGCCCAGGGAGGACACCGCGCTGGGGCCGGCAGGGACACGTCCTCTGTGGGAACCAGGCCGGGGAGGGAGGCTGCTCAGGTACGGAGCTGGCCATGCCGGGAGTTGCACACACCATCTGCCCCTGTTCTCAAACAGCCACACGGGAGGAACTGCCCTGCCCCTGATCACATGTGAGGGCCCCGAAGGCCACACAGCCTCGGGCGCTGTTGTCCAGATCTGCTGCTCACGCCACAGACCTCCAGAGCCCAGCCATAGGGGGGGGCATCTCGAGTGAGTGGACCAAGAAGTCAACAGCTGCCAGGGGCTGGGCTGAGCCCCCCTCCTATCACCAAATCCTGGAGGTGGACAGAGCTGCCCAGGAGCCACAGAGAGAACCCACTTCCTGGCGGATGAACTGGGTGAGTCACATGTGTGGTGTTCTCCCTGGGTGAGGAGTGCACAGGGCAGAGTTGGTGGTCCAGAGTCCCCACCTTCTGCCCACTGCCCAGAGGCACAGGCTGGGGAGCTGGGAGAGTGAGTCCTCAGTCTCCCTCCGCTTCCCGCCCCCCTTGGCTGGGCGCCAGGTCTCTGGCTGCGCGCCAGGTCTCTGGCTGCATCCTCACTCCCTGCATAGCCTCCCTGCACATACTCACGGCCTCTGTCTCCTCCTTTGGCCCTCCCAAGCCGGACGCCTCCCCAGGGAAGGGGACTTTCCAGCTGCCTGGAGGTCAGCTGGGGATGGAATACCCTCGTCTCCTCCCTGCAGCCTTGAAGGTGCCTCAGCCCCAGTCCTGACTGTGTGCTCTTCAAACCTCAGTGAAGGGGACCCTTCCTCCAGGGAGCCCTCCTGAGCCTCCCTCCACTGAACCTGCCTCCTGTCCATTCTCTGGGTTAATACACCTGGAGGAAGGAGTACTCTTCCTCCCTCCTGCATGTGGGGTAGGGGCAGCACCTTCCCGTCCCTGCTCCTTGGCTTCTCAGACAACCCGTATCTGCTGTGACCGTGGCCGAGTTCAGGGCTGTCTGAGCCACTTCAAATTCTCCTGTTATTAAAATGTTCCGCTGGCCCCAGAGGGAGAGCCAGCGACGTGCCTCAGGCCCAGCCTCGGTAGGTGGAACTGTTCAGAGGCCAGAGCTCCAGGTGGGACATTGTGGAGGACACAGCTGGGGGTCTGAGAAGGCCAGATGGTCAAGTTTCTTTTCCAGTGCCCTGAGGTGCCTCAGGGCCCCTCTGCCTTCCCGTCTGTGACCCTGGGCTCATCATGGCTCCCTGGGTCTCTCGGGGCGCAGTTGTGGAGCTGCGAAGTGACAGGCTCCAAGGCGGGCCTCGGGGGGCTGGGCTGGACCCACCAGGCCCACCACGAATGGCGATGCAGGAGGCTGCAGGGCAGTTCTGGGGCACTGGTCACCACTGTCCCACTTGTGGCCGCCCTGCTTTGGGCCATGCCCTTGGCCCTGTAGCCACTTCCCAACTGACCGTAGGCCAGGTCTGCAAGATGCCCTCTGGGAGCCCAGGGTGGAGGCCAGGGTCCAACCTGCCCTCCAGGCCCTGGGTGGGTTCGTTCCCTCCTAACTGTCCCTGTCACAGGGATGCCCGGTCACGAAGCCATGCTCACTCCCACAAGCTCCACTGCAGCCTGGTGACTCTGGCCCTGCTCTACTCCCGTCTGAGTCCCAGCTGGGATGCTGCTAGAGGCAGAGCACCCTTCCTGACCACCGGCTGCCTGGAAACTCACTGTCTGCCTGCTAGGGGCCCAGCTGACCTGTCCCACCCCAAGTCCATGAAAGGGATGCTGAGGGTCAAAAGGTCCAAGCGCAGGGTGCAGAAGGTCCAAGCTGGGGACCTGGGTTTGCCTCCACCCTGCGAGGGGCTTCCCAGAAACAGTGGGACTCGCATCCTCAGTGCTGACTCTTGCTGGGGTCCTGTGGCTGAGGCTGAGCTGAGGCCTGCATGCGAATCCTGCCTGCTGCCTCCCAGTTGTGTGGCCTGTCTATGACTCAGTGTCCCTTCTGTGCACAGGGAGGGTAACCACCAGGGCCCATGTGGTAGCCAGGTCCAGGAGGCCTGAGGGTGCCGGAGCAGGGCCAGCACGCCAGCTCCTGAGGCTGAGTATCATTACCCCCCCCCCCCCGACAAGCCATCTGCCTTTTCCTGCTTCAGTTAAAAGATCAGGGTCTGGGTTCATAAGAGGGGGCTGATCCCAGAGGGGAAAGCACATGTGGGGTGTCCTCCAGAGCTGCCCTGGAAGGAGGGTATGCCTTGTCCCTGGGGGTGTGCAAAGAGAGTCTGGGGGGAAGTGATGGGGCCTCATGACCTTCCTGACCCCACTGCAGGCTCCAAGCTTCTGTCTGAACACTGATGGGAGAAGGATGCCAGGCAAGGACCTCGTCCCCAGGAACCTCGGCATGTCCCAAGACTCAATTTTCCTGTTGCAAATGCAATTTGGAAACAAATAAATTCAATAAGCCCTTGTGCCCACTGCCCTCATCCAGCCTCCGCTCCACACCGACACATAGCAGTACCCACCCCGACACACAGCCATACCCATCCGGCCTGTGCAGCCGCACGCCCTGATTAGCCTGGCTGGAGAGTCACGCCCAGAGACCCCTTGAGGCCTGGGAGGCTGTATAGGGTGGGAAGGAGCCGACTGAGCACTGGTCATTCCCAGCACTGGGTGTTAGACCAGCTGTGGCCACTGCAATCCCACACAGGGCTGGCATAACCCTGCTCCCCAGAGGGGAAACTGAGGCTCAGAAAATGCCTGGCCACGTGGCAGACTAGGTTAGGGCCAGATTCCAACCCAGGAGTCTTTCTGGAGTATCTTCACCCTCCCAGTACCTCCACCTTTGGACCAAGGGCTGGGAGGTCTGGAGGTCTGCGGCTAACGGATAAGGGCCCAGCCCCCTGATAGGCAAAGTCCTGCAGGTCCAGCCTCACTGCGGCTGGGTCAGCCCAGAGCCCCCGCTTTGGAGACAAGGGGAGTTAAAGTGGGACTGCCACACAGGCAGGAGCACCCCCGACACTTGCTGGCCCAGGGTCGTTTCAAGGTCACCAAGCTCTGCTTCAGCCCTAGAGGGTCCTGGGAGGGGAGCCCAGGCGTCTCGGCACACTCTGACCACGGGCAATCTGTGTGAAAAGCAGGTTCTAAGAAGAGGAGAGTGGTCCCCCCCTTAGTGGCCCTGTGTGTCTGCTGCCCCCTGGAGACAGGCTCAGAGAGGCTTGAAGATGTTCCTCAGGCCACAGGGGCAGGCTGGCTCAGTCGGGGCTGGGAAGTCTCAAGCTCCAGTTCTCAAAGGCCCGTTCTATGCAAATGCCACCAGCACAGTGAGAAGCCAGTGTCCAAGGAGGGGGGCACCTCTGAGCTACGCCGCCGCCGCCGTCAGGAGCCCAGGCTGGTGTATCTGAGGAGGTCCTGGGCTCCTGGGGCCCTGGTGGGGGTGGGGCAGGGGCAGGGGCAGGGGCAGGGCTTCTCCAGACGATGCTGGGAGGTGGATGTCCGGCTAGGAGGACTGGAGAGGGGAGGGTTGGGGTCCCCTGGGAGGAGCCCAGGGCTGGAGGGGTCAGGGACCATACAGGACAGAGTGTTGCTGGGCTGGGAGAGGTGGCAATTCAAGAACCACTGTCCTGCCCCTGCTTGTGGCATTTTACGGCCAATGGCGCCCTCTGCTGCCCATGGGGGGCATCAACCCCACATTGGAACTCCCCACCCAGAATGGGGATGAGGATGATATGTCCCAGACCAGACATACTTTGTTGCCCCACCCTCACCCCCAGGCCTCAACCATGAACCGGGCCCTGGGTGGCCTTGGGGCACCATCCTCAGGACAGCACCTGTCTCCTTCCATGTGGGGCAGATGTGGGCATCTGATTCCAGGCACCCATGAGAGCTGAATTCAACTCCCCATCAGATACTTGCACAGAGGGACAGCCCACCGGGACAAGTCAGACAAGCAGGAGACAAAGGCCTGGCCTCGGGACTCCGGGCCCAGGTGCAATGCCTCCTCTAGCCAGATGCCAGCCAGGATGGGTGGGATTAGGACCTGCCTGGCCCTTTAAGAGGGCCTCTGGGGGAGGAGTCTCTGTTGCCCAGCAACAGGAGGGCTTGGCATGTACCTGTCGCCAGGAAACCTGGAGACGTCCTGCTGGGGAGACAGAGTGGCCAGAGCTGCTCTGCTGGCCCTGCTAAGTGCCCCACCCACCCACCCGTGCCCAGGCCAGTGGTACCATGGCTCAGACGGATGTGCTCCTGACCAAGCAGCCTGCCCCGCAGACGGTGCCGGCGTGCGAGCTGCCCCCCAAGCTGCATGATGTGGCCCGCAACACAGGTGCCTACACGTCCGCAGGCCTGGCCACCGCCGGCTTCCGCACAGCCAAGTATCTGGTGGACGAGTGGTTCCAGAACTGCTATGCCAGCTACCACCAGGCCTTTGCCGACCGCGACCGGTCAGAGCGGCAGCGCCACGAGAGCAAGCAGCTGGCTGCCGAGACGGAGGCCCTGGCGCAGCGAACGCAGGAGGACTCCACGCGGAAGGTGGGCGCGCGCCTGCAGGACATGCACTGCTGGAAGTCGGAGCTGCAGCGTGAGGTGGGCGAGCTGGTTGCCGAGACCGGCCTGCTGCTGGCCCAGAAGCAGCGGCTGGAGCGCGCCCTGGATGCCATAGCTGTGCCCTTCTCCATTGCCACTGACAACCTGCAGTGCCGTGAGCGCCGCCAGCACCCCGACCTCGTTCGTGACTACGTGGAAATGGAGCTGCTGAAGGTGTGAGCCCCTTTGGCTCTTGGGGACCCGCTGGCCCGGGCCACCCTCATCTTTCTGCAGGGAGAATGACCTGCCTAGGGCCTGATGGTGGACACGGGTGTATCCCCATGATATGGCTGGCAAAGGCCTTGGTGCCCATGCCCCTCTGCACACACAGGCACAGAGAAGCTGGATCTGTTTGTAGGTCAGGGACTACCACCGACTGGGTGCTGGGGCAGCCCTGGCTGGGGCTAGGGGCAGGGCACACACCATCCAGGAGGCAGGTATTGTCCCTGCCACCAGGAGTGTGTCTGGCCTGACCTTCCCACAGCCTGGTCCTCATAGTAGGCTTGGGGTAAGGCTGGGCTCCCTGCAAGGGACACCACAGCCCAGACATGCTGGATTGGGGGCACTGTGTCCTGGGAGCCCCAGTGTGAGGGCTCAAGCACCTAGGGGGGATGGGGCTGAAGCCTGGCACATGGTTACTCTTCCCAACCTTGTGTCCAGCGTTCCTGTAGTTCCTCCTCCCATTATGGTTCACACTGGGGGTGAGGCGGGGCCCAGACTGTGGCAGGATTTACACCTAGGATGCGTGTTTGGGACGTTTGCTTGTGGATGGGACAGTCAGAGGCCACCGAGGCAGGGAGGGGTCCATTCAGTCCACCTCATGAGCCCTGACACCCCTTTACATACACCCTGAGGATGGGGAGGGGCCTGAGCTGAGTCCTGGGGCAGCCACCTGAGATTTAGAGTGTGTGCAGGGCCAGGGGGCCTCCCTTGGTCAGGTCCTGGTGGCACCTGCATCCACTGGATGATCCCTCGGTTACCTTAGGTTCTGGTACCTGCTGGGCAGCCCCTTGGGTCACCCCACTGATGCAAACTAAGCCTGACCCTGAGCTCCAGGAGGCTGAGCTCCCCCGTCCCCCATCCCAGGACACCTGTGGTGGAAATCCAGGTACCAGGTGTGGATGCGGTGAGAATGAGGTGGAGGCCATATTCATTCCACAAGATTCCTACCCTCAACCTGGCAGGACCTGTCCTGGGGCAACACTGTAAGAAGAATCAGGGAGGTACTTGGTCCAGGCCCCTGATGTTGGTGGGGCAGAGTCCCCACACCTCTCAGCCTGGGGCCTCACCCATGAACAGGCTGTAAGACGTGGGCGTGGATGAGAGATTCAGAGAGACAAGCAGCTGACCCAGAGGTTCAAGGAATACACTGAATCATCTCCCCAAGTTCAGGCCGGAACCTTGAGTCCCTCCCCTTGCCCTCCTGCCCTCCCCCAGGTCCCTAAACCCCTCCTCAGCCCCCCACAACTGACTCCCACACTCAGCTGCTCAAGAACCTCCCAAGTCTCGGGGGGCAGCCCCTCTGTCTTCAGCCAAGGCTACTGGCCCAGTAGCGTGTGGACTACCAGAGTGGTACACGAACAGGAACACAGACCAGGGGACAGAGGGACAGACCCAGATGCACGTGGGTTTAGTGCATGATTGGAGGCAAAGATTCAAATCAGGTGGAAGGGCGTTTGTACATAGAAAATGAAGCAGCCGAGGCAACAAAGGAAGGGAGGGAATCCCCTGTGTTCTCAGTGTGGGGAAGGTCTGTCTGTGCCAAGGAGCAGCCCCACTCAGGAGGGCTCCTGGTGGCCAGGGACCTAGGTCCTAAGAGGCTGTAGGCCTGGCTGTCCAGAGGCTGTTGCCCTCAGTGCCCTGGGCAGGCAGCAAGGACAGCCCAGGGCCTCGGGGGTGCTGGATGCTGTAGGAACCTCCTCCGGGTGACCCTCCCAGCAGGACACTGAAGCCCCCAGAAGAAAAGAGCCAACAGAATGCACCACATAGAACGTTCAAAAGCCCAAAATAAACCTGACAAGGAAGATTGGGGTTCATGCCCCATTTTCCAGGAAAAAGACCAGGGGTCAACAAGACCCAAGGCCAAGGCCATTCAGCCAGGGATCAAGTGCCTGCTGAGACCCAAGCCCCCCTGGGTGTCACCCCAAATCTCAGCCCTTCCTGGGCATCTAAGAGGCTGACTGTGGACCCACAGCAGCCCCACCTTCACCAGATCTTCACCAAGGATGGGGTCTTCTCCCCCAGGAGGCTGAGCTCATCCGGAACATCCAGGAGCTGCTGAAAAGGACCATCATGCAGGCCGTGAACCAGATCCGGTGGGTGTCCAGCCTTCAGGATGACCCGTCCCCCCACCTTTCAGGCTGGCTTTGGGCTGGAAGTCAGGATTACCTGACCCTGAGGCTCAGAAAGGTGGGGCCTTGCCCCCGGTCACAGCCAGCAGTACAGGCTGGGCAGGTGGGAGGAGGAGGAGCAGATTCCAGCATGGCCTGGGGGACCTGGTGTCCATATAGCCCAGGCCAGCACCCTGGGAAGAGGGGCAGCTGCTCTTGGACACTGCTGGCTGGGTGGGCCTTGGCATCCCGAGGACCCCACACTGGGCAGATGAGGTATGTCTGCTCTTTGCCTTGCCCAGTGCCCCAGGAGGCCCAGCTCCCCCACCCTCTGCACAAATTCAAGCCCTGTCTGCTGCCCCCAGGCTGAACCGGGAGCACAAGGAGATATGCGAGATGGACTGGTCGGACAAGGTGGAGGCCTACAACATTGACGAGACCTGCACCCGATACCACAACCAGAGCACGGAGGTGCAGTTCCACCCACATTCCACCAAGCTGGAGGAGAGGTGGGCGGCCGCCCTCCAAGGGACCCTCCGCGCAAACAACCTGCCCCACGCCCTTGCCCTCGCAGTGCCCCTCCTCAGCTCCCATCTGGACTCCTGGTCCCTCTGCTGGGTGGTCGTCCTCCCTGGCCCCTGAGGCCCTCACCATAGATGGCCCTCCGGCAGCTCTTCTGTTCTGGGGGATGGGCAGCTATCAGGACCCCTGCCCGGGAGCTCAACACCACACAGGGACCAAAGAGGCCAGGGTGCTGCGGAGGGAAAGAGGACTGGGGGCGAGGGCGGGGGCGACCCGGCCAGACCCAGGGGTGGGGTGGGGTGGATGGGGCCGAGGCACCAATATGGGGGGTGGGGTGGGTGGATGGGCCGATGGCACCACATGTGGGGTGGGGGGGTGGGGTGGCTGGGCGAGGCACCAATGTGGGGGGTGGAGGGGCTGAGGCACCAAATGTGGGGGGGTGGGAGGAGGGCTGAGGCACCAATGTGGGGGTGGTGGAGTGGGGTGGATGGGGCTGAGGCACCAATGTGGGGGGTGGGGTGGGGTGGATGGGGCTGAGGCACCAATGTGGGGGGTGGGGTGGGGTGGATGGGGCTGAGGCACCAATGTGGGGGGTGGGGTGGGGTGGATGGGGCTGAGGCACCAATGTGGGGGGTGGGGTGGGGTGGATGGGGCTGAGGCACCAATGTGGGGGGTGGGGTGGGGTGGATGGGGCTGAGGCACCAATGTGGGGGGTGGGGTGGGGTGGATGGGGCTGAGGCACCAATGTGGGGGGTGGTGGGGGGGTGGGGGTGGATGGGCTGAGGCCACCAATGTGGGGGGGTGGGGGGGGTGGATGGGGCTGAGGCACCAATGTGGGGGGTGGGGTGGGGTGGATGGGGCTGAGGCACCAATGTGGGGGGTGGGGTGGGGTGGGGTGGATGGGCTGAGGCACCAATGTGGGGGGGTGGGGGGGTGGATGGGGCTGAGGCACCAATGTGGGGGGTGGGGTGGGGTGGAAGGGGGCTGAGGGCACCAATGTGGGGGGGTGGGGGGGTGGGGTGGATGGGCTGAGGCACCAATGTGGGGGGGTGGGGGGGTGGATGGGGCTGAGGCACCAATGTGGGGGGTGGTGGTGGGGTGGATGGGGCTGAGGCACCAATGTGGGGGTGGTGGAGTGGGGTGGATGGGGCTGAGGCACCAATGTGGGGGGTGGTGGAGTGGGGTGGATGGGGCTGAGGCAACCAATGTGGGGGGTGGGTGGGGTGGATGGGCTGAGCACCAATGTGGGGGGTGGTGGAGTGGGGTGGATGGGGCTGAGGCACCAATGTGGGGGGTGGGGTGGGGTGGATGGGGCTGAGGCACCAATGTGGGGGGTGGTGGAGTGGGGTGGGATGGGGCTGAGGCACCAATGTGGGGGGTGTGGAGTGGGGTGGATGGGGCTGAGGCACCAATGTGGGGGGTGGGGTGGGGTGGGGTGGATGGGCTGAGGCACCAATGTGGGGGGGTGGGGGGGTGGATGGGGCTGAGGCACCAATGTGGGGGGTGGGGTGGGGTGGATGGGGCTGAGGCACCAATGTGGGGGGTGGTGGAGTGGGGTGGATGGGGCTGAGGCACCAATGTGGGGGGTGGGGTGGGGTGGGGTGGTGTGGGGTCAGAGGAAGCCTGGGAAACACAAAAACAAAGACGAATGACCTGCAGCTCCGAGAGCGGCCGATAGGGGGCAATAGACCACCGCCTATCGTAAGAGCAGCCGTGGGAGGGTCCCGGAGGGCGCTGGGCGCCGCTGGAGACGCAGGAGGCACTGGGGCGCGGGGCAGCGCTGGAAGGCTCTGGGCAGAGCTGGGGTAGTGGTCGCAGGAGGCACGGGGGGCGGCGTGGGGGCTCCGGAAGGCGCTGAGGTGGTGTGGGGGTTTGTGCGGGGCGCCGGGGGTACGCGGTGCAGGGCGTGCAGGAAAAGGCCTGGCGGGATCCGGAGCGTCGGCAGGTGCACCCACCCATCGAGGCTCCGGCTCGCTCCCCACCCACAGTGCCTCCACGCCAGAGACGTGGGCCAAGTTCACGCAGGAAAACTTGTGCCGCGCGGAGCGCGAGCGCCTGGCCTCGGTCAACCTGAGGGGACTCATTGACTGCATCCTGCGGGACACTGCCGAGGACCTGCGGCTGCAGTGCGACGCCGTGAACCTGGCCTTCGCGCGCCGTTTGGAGGAGCTGGAGGACGCGCGCCACAAGCTGCAGCATCACCTGCGCAAGGTGCGGCGGCCACACCCGGGCTGCATCCAGGACACGTCCAGCCCAGCCCTGGGGTCTAGGCGCCCATAACCAGAAAGACACCAGGCTCCTTGTGCCCCTCCCCTTCCACTGCCACTGACTATGCCCTGGTCACAGCCTGGCCTCCCCCTGCCCCTCTCTGCCCCTCCCATTCTGAGGGCCCCAAAGGCAGGGCACCCACGTGTTCCTGGACCCTCACTGAGCCCATGAAAAACCAGGTGACATTAGGGATGGTCTTTGCCACCTGAGTGACTGACCAGGAAGGGCTGTTAGGTGCCAGCAGGAGCAAGCAGATGGGAGGAGGTGGTCTGGGCCTGGCAGGGCTCTGACCCCAGGCCGTTAGGGTGGCCTTTGCTGCTTCCAAGTTTCTCTGGTTGTTGGCTATGGTCAGGGCTGGGGACCGCCAGGGCCATGGGAGTTCAGGCAGCTCTGCTGTCTCACCCGAGCCCCCCGCTGCTCTTGGGAAGGCCAAGGTAGCTGTGCATGTCCTCCCTGCCTCCGTGCCTCCCCAGAGTCAGCGGACAGGTTGCTCGCTGGACACAGCCCCAGGGCTCAGGGAAGAGCCAGGCCCATCCTGGCAGCTGCGTTGCCTGAGCCTGTGGGGACTGTCCTATGTGCAGACGCTTCGAGAGATCACAGACCAGGAGCACAACGTGGCTGCGTTGAAGAAGGCCATCAAGGACAGGGAGGCGCCTCTGAAGGTGGCTCAGACCCGCCTGTACCAGCGCTCGTACCGGCCCAATGTGGAGCTGTGCCGTGACGCTGCCCAGTTCAGGTGCGGTCCTGGGGGAGCCGGACCCCACACCCTGGGCAGCGCCCACCCTCCTGACCTCCTTCAGCCTCTGGGACCCCCATGAGCACCCCTCCCCTCCGCACACAGACCTGCAGACGTGAGGAGACACTGGGGCTTCACGCGGTCACAGCTTCCGCACACAGGCATTTGCACGTCCACACTGCCACCCAGCCAGGCTGGGCACTGCACGGGCATGGGGGGCACTGTGTCAGGACTTCGAGTGCCAGGGACAGCGGGCACTTCCCACTTCACCCAGTGCTGTGCAGTCCTCTCGGTGAGGACTCTCGGGGTCTGAGAGGCCTCACAGACCAGTCTACACCCCTGATGTCACTCACAGTGGACCCACGTCCTGGGCTGGGGCCATCCGTGGGGTCATGTCTTCTGTTTTCCTAACTTACTGAGTTCCCAGCTCCCTTGAGAGCAAAAGTACCTTCCCCCCACCCTGGCATTCCTCCTTCCCTGTTTCTTGATTTGTTCAGGAAACTGGGGGGCTTCCCTCGGCTCCAAGGGGGTCGATCCGTCCTGCTTCCAAATGCCAGGAATAGAAGGAACCATGGGGAGCCCGAGGGCCTCTCACGGAGCTCTGGCCCCAGTCTGCTCCCCAGCTCTGCTTTGGGACCTCTGAGGTCCTTCTTGGCTGAGCACCTTGGCCAGGACCTTACCAGGGTACCTAGCCTTTGAACCTCGGGCCTCGCTCCTCCCAGCCCAAAGGCCTGGCGTTCTGGTGACAGCCCAGCTCATACCTCTTCTACCAAATCCCCCAGGCTGGTGAGTGAGGTAGAGGAGCTGAACATGTCCCTCTCAGCACTGAGGGAGAAGCTTCTAGAAGCAGAGCAGTCGTTGCGCAACCTGGAGGACACACGCCTGAGCCTGGAGAAGGAAATTGCTGTTAAAACCAACAGTCTCTTTATTGACCGCCAGAAGTGCATGGCCCACCGCGCCCGCTACCCCGCCATCCTCCAGCTGGCTGGCTACCAGTGACCAGGATGGCACCGTGGTAGAGCAGCCCTTGTCCTTGGCCAGACTTGGGCAGGGACCTGTCCCCCACCCCTCAATAAAGAGCATGTTTGCTTTCTACTCGTAGCACGGGGCTCAGAGTGGAGCCTTTGAACAGTCAGTTCCTCATGCCCAGGGTGCCCCCAGTTACCAGCCGTGGAGAGGGGTCGGCCAAGGATGGGAGAGGCCCCACCTCATCCCACAAGCTGACCCTGGGAGGCCAGGCCCCTCGCCAGCTCCCAGCCACAGCTGAGGCACAGACGGCTTCTCTGCCCTCCTGGGATGCTTCAGAGTAAGGGTCACCTCTCATCCCACGGAAGCCATACCACCCATCACAGCCTCTGGTCACCGCAACAATAACTTGCTCTTTTTCTTCCACGGGCCCCGGATGCTGTCATGGTGAGGCCAACTGGCTTCCCTCGTATGGGAGGTGAACCTGGGGCAGAGGTGTCAGCACACACTGTTAGTCTGGGTCTCCCCTGAGGGGCCTGGCCCTGGGGGCTTTGGGCGTCCATGAAGCGCCTCCACACCCCTGGAGGGTGCCAGGCCAGGCCAGTGACCGGGAAAACCCATAGGACTTCCCCTGCCACCCCCACCTGGCACAGGGCAGGCACCTGGAGAGCCGGACCCTGAACTGGGGGGTGGGGAAATTGAGGTTGTGGGGGGCCTCCGTGCCCAGACACCTTGGTCACCCTTGGGTGACTAGTCTCCTTGTCCAGCTAGTGAGTAGGTGGGTGTGTGGGTGCGAGGAGACCGCAGCGCTCCTGCTGCCCGCCTGGCCGCACGCCATCCTGCACACTGTCCACTGCTCTGGGCAGCACTGCAGTCCCCAGGAAGGGCCAGGTACCGTGTGGAGGGGCGGGTGGCAGGGAGGCTGCCCTTGTGCACCCACATTGACCCCTACCGCCTGGCTGCTCATAGACAGGACTGTCAAGGACACTTCCATTAAGAGGCGGGAGATCATTCCCACTGTGCAAACTCCTGCCACTCGGACCACGCTCTGGAGCGGAAGCATGGCTCCAGGCCGCACTTCGAATTCCCTGAGGTTCTCCGTGGGGCTGGAGGTGGGGATAGACAGCTATGTCCACCCCAGGCTGTCCAGTTGCCTCCAGCAGGGATTCAGCCCTTGCAAACCCTCTGTGGACAACTGACCTCGTGGGGCCACAATACTTAGCCACCCTTCTGTTGTCACGGAGATGCTGGGCAGCGTGTGCAGGCGATGGCTATTTCTGTCCAGGAGCCTGGTCGTCCTGCACCCGCTGAGTCACCCTTGGTGCCTGCTGACTACCTCTGCTTGGAGCCTGCCTGTCTGCCTGCAGCGGCAGACACCCCCCAACAGGTCCCGCCCCCCACATGCAGGGCACATTTAACTCACTGTCCCCTCCCCCAAGGGGACTCAGAGTGAACGCCCATCACTTATTGGAGGGCTGCTCTGCCTGGGGAGCTGGCAGCAGGAGGCACGAGAAGGGACTGCAGCTCTGCAGCGTGGTAAAGCCGCTGGCATCCCTGACTGGCTGTGCCCCACCCACGTCCATCTAGCACAGGGTCCATCTCGCCACTTCTGAGCCCACTGGTGCCCATTTACAGGTGGGAAACCAAGGCTCAGATGCAGGAAGCAGCAGAGCTCTGGCATCTGCCTTTCTCTGGGAGCCTCGGAGGCAATAGTTGGTGAGCAGAGAAGAGCCCCCTGCTGCCCTGGGCCCATCGACTCCAGAGGGACACGGGGATGAGAGGCAGGGGCCGGGGCCGCTCATGGCCCTGAGTGCCGCCTGCTTGGCTCCTTCGATCAGAGCCAAGCCGCAAGGCACTGGGGCTGCAGGAGCCGCGGGGCAGTGGGTCATCGCCCAGGGCCTCGGCTCTTCACACCCTCTCTGTGCTACCCTCCAGGTGAAGACAGCTGTCCCCAGAGGGAGTAGCGGGGCCTGCTGCAGTGAGCTGTCATCTCCTTGGGGTGGGACCAGTCTTCCAGCCAGCTCCAGCTGGTGCGGTCCCTGCCCACAGCCCTCACCAGCCACATTCACCCTTATCCTGGCACAAGAAGTCCCCACAGATGGGGCCACCTCAGCCTCCTGCTCTCCTCTCCTCCTTGCCCCGCCCTGGCCATCAGCGAGGAGGGCTGGGATGGGCAAGCTGGGGACTGAGTTGGACCTGTGGCTGTGCCTGGAACAGCAGAAATTGGTGAGCCAGCCTGGGCTGCCCACAGCTGGCCTGTTTCCCAGGCCACGGCTGGTGCCTCCCCCACAGGTGGCCTCGCTTGGTGTGTGGGGGCTGCACTTCCTAGGACTTGAGTATCCCCATGTCCAGAGACCAAGGCACAGGGTTCTGTCCCTGAGCTCTGCTCAGCCGTCCAGACCCAAAGCAGGCACGAGGCCAGGCCCTGGTATGGGCTCAGCTTTAGGTTCACGGGGGCGCAGCCCCTGCCTGTCACAGCCTGGGAGGCTGCGAGTCATTCCCACCAGCGGGCATCACAGGGACACAACCCTTATCCACTGAAAGGCTAGAGAGGTGCCCACTGCCCCTGTCGCTCTGCTGGCACCTTGACCTGGAACGGCACCGGGGAGGCTCGGGCAGACACCACGGGCCTGGCCAGACGCTGCTCTCCTGGGCTCCATCCACCAGCTCCAGCCCTCACTTCCCAGCCAAGACAGAAGGTTGTCACCATTACCAGATGGGCCCTGGTCTGCCCCACCCCACCTTGGCCCCCAGCCCTCTGTCCAGTCTCCTCCCAGCTGCAGCTCTGGCCTCCCCAACTCTCCCCTAGGTCACAGCACCCAGATGGAGGAGGCAGCCAGCCCACAGCACCGTCCCCCAACCTGCCAGTCCTAGAGGCCCCAGGCCCCCAGACCCACACCAGGGCCCGGGGAGGGCGGCAGGACCCGGAGCCCCTGTGTCGAGGCTACACAGACCCTTGCAGGTAGCCAGCCGGTGGAGGGCAGAGCAGTGGCAGGCGGCAGGGCCCCGCGACCCCCCTGCAGAGCGCTCTGAAGCTGGCCCCTCGCCTGTTGGTCTTGGATGGCCCAGGGGAAGCTGTGGGCGCCTGGGCGGGCATGAAAGGGCCCTTTCACAGGCTGCTGGGGCAGTGAGCTGGAGACAGCCAGACAGGCAGCAGCACCCGACTGTGACATGGTAACAGAGAGCGTGGGGTGGGTGGGGGTATTCACAGACACCCTGAACGGGCTGGGCTTCCAGGGGTCTTTGCTCCCCGCTAGATCCCAGCAGGAAGGAGGCTCCAGCGCAGCTGTCCTCTGGGCAGGCCAGGCGGCTAGGATGCCCAGGGCTCTGACGGCCAGAGAGACGAGGCGGGGGCTCCAGCGGCGCGGGCCTGCCTCTGGGTTGGGATCCCTGGAGACACCCACTCCTGTCAGATTCCTCCGTGGAAGAATCCAGGAGCGTCATGCAGGGTCCAGTGAGGCTGGGAGGACTGGTCAGGGTCTCCTGGGCTCCAGGGGGAGGGGGGAAGCGGGTGGAAAGAAGGGGTCCTATCTACCAGGGAAGCTAGGCCTAAAAGTGGGCCTCAGACCCACGCTGCAAGAGGGACCGCATGCCAGATTGCAGTTCAGAGGGCTCCCTGGAGGAAGTGCCTGGGTCTTTGCTCAGTAGGTCGGGCTACAGGGGAGTGAGGGTCCTTTCCGCACATGCCTGCCTTCCCGGAGCCTCCCAGAGGTAGCCCCTGGGGAGATCAGGACAGGCAGGGCCCACTTGATGGGGGAACTGAGGCCCAGGTGCAGGGGGCTCACCCAGGGGCCCCAGCAGCTGCTGGTTGAACTGGGAAGTGGTGCTCCACCTGGCACGGATAGGCCTGGCGTCAGTCAGGATGCCCTGGGGGAGGGTGTGATGAGGCAGGAGGCCCAGGACCGGCAGGTGTTGGAGACCATCTTCTCCACTGCTGGTTGGGTAGCCTCCCGAGTAGCCCTCCCTCTCTCCCCTGGAACTTAGGACAGGGTGCTGCTCTCTGCCCAGCCAGGCTGCGGGCGGAAACTGCCTGGCATAGGCCCCACCAAACGGGAACCCCGGCCCAGCCTCAAGGGTGGGGGCACGGCCCTTGCGTGAAGCTTCCCTTCCCCAAGGGCTCTGCCCACGCAGGACGGGGGCGCTGTGGAAGGCCGATTCCGAGCCCCACCACCACGTGCAGTTCCCGCTGCATCTGCCCTGTGCAGGGTCCCCAGCCATGGGGGCTTTGGGGACCAGGACTCCCTGAGTCCAGGCAGTTAGGGTGCCCGCCACAGCCCAGAGTTAAGGCCCTGGGTGGTGTGGAAGTCCACAGGGGAGCAGCCCCTGAGAAGGAGCCTGAAAACCAGCTCAGACTGAGGGGATTGCCTGGGCCACTTTGCTGGGGCTCTGGAAGGGCAGGTGTGAGTTGTCCCCTGTGCAGGCTCTCAGATTGGTGGTGGCCCTGGTGGTGCTGTGTTGAGGAGGATTCTGAGGCCACATCCAGGCCTGGGTGAAAGAGTGTGGGGATCCATTAGTGATGTCTGTCACGGTGGGGCTTAGAATCTGAGAAGAGCATGCCAGGTCTGTCTGGTGCAGGATGGGGCTCTGGCCCTGCCCACTGTGGCACCTCGAGGACCCCCAACTGTGTACCCTAGACAGGTGCCATCTGCTGGTTCCCCAGACAAGGGGGCAACAGCCAACTGCTGTGGGGTCTGGGGGCTCAGTGGGGCATCTCCTTCTCAGACCCCTCCCTCCCTCCCCTCTCCTAGGCTCTGGCCCAGATGGCAACCCCTGCCCTCCTGCTCCTCCTGCTCCTCCTCGTGCTGCCCGCAGGGGCCTGGCCCAGCCTGGGGCTGCCCCAGCAGCCGTGTGTGCGCTGCTGCCGCCCGGCCTGGTCCCCAACGGCCCCTGGCTCATACCCCCCTGAGAGTGAAGGGGAGATGTGGGGACAGCTGCCCTACGTGCGGCCCATCATTGACATCTCAATCCTCAAAGGTGAGTGTCACGGTGAGGTGGCCCCACCCTGGCCCCTGCCCCCACAGGGACACCCACACCGAGAGGCTAGGAAAGAAGGGGCAGGAGAGCAGACCAAGCTCCGAGGCCTGACTCAGCAGAGTGGTTCTGGGAAGGCCCCGGGGCCCCGGGGACACAATGAGCAGTGGCTCTTTGCTTCCGAAATCCTTGCAAAGGCTGTCAGCCGCCAGCCTCCCGCTCAAGCAAGAAGCAAGGTGGCCTGGAGAGGGGGCTGTGAACAGAGGGGCACCTGAGGGTCCCTTCAATTTGCTCATCCACCCTGCATTGGCCCCCCCAGGCCCAGCACCCATGGGGGGGGAGGACTAGGTCTCCCTTGGGAGAAGGCATTGCTCATCCACCCTGCATTGGCCCCCCAGGCCCAGCACCCATGGGGGGGAGGAGGACTAGGTCTCCCTTGGGAGAAGGCATGAGAGGTTGAGCTCAGGAGGGCATCACCCTGGGGCTGGACAGCAAGCCACAAGAAAGTTGGGCTTGGGTACCAACCCTCCAGTCCAATTCAGACCCTTCCCTTGGCAGCTGCCTGGACCTCCGTCATTCCCACTGTCCCACCGTAGTTCCCACTGTCCCACCTCCCCACTTGATAATCTGTACAGGCCCCAGAATAGCCACAAGTTTGGGGTGTGGCTTCTCATTGCCCTGGGTGAGGGGTGGGTTAGCACCCATCTTATAGATGAACAGACTGAGGTTCAGGAAAGTCATTCACAAGACCACGTGGCCAGCAAATGGATCCCAAGCTTTGACCAGAGGCTTTTGCTCTCTCCCCTGCAGGTGAGAAGGGTGAGATAGGGGTCAGAGGTCACCCTGGAAGCCGCGGAAAGGAGGGCCCACCAGGCTCCCTGGGCCTCCGGGGCCAGAAGGGCCAGAAGGGGCAGGTGGGGCCGCCGGGCACCCCGTGCCAGCGTGCCTACGCGGCCTTCTCAGTGGGCCGGCGTGCAGGGCTGCACAGCACAGGTGCTTTCCAGGTTGTCACCTTTGACACGGAGCTGGTGAACCTGGATGGCGCCTTCAGCCTGGTGTCCGGCCACTTCCTCTGCGCTGTGCCTGGTGTGTACTTCCTGAGCCTCACCGTGCACACCTGGAATTACAAGGAGACCTACCTGCACATCATGCGCAACCAGCAGGCCGCCGCTGTGCTGTACGCGCAGCCCAGCGAGCGCAGCGTCATGCAGACCCAGAGCCTGCTGCTGCCGCTCGCCGCGAGGGATGCCGTCTGGGTGCGCATGTTCCAGCGCGACCGAGACAACGCCATCTACGGTGAGCATGGGGACCTCTACATCACCTTCAGCGGTCACCTGGTCAAGCCTGCCACCGAGCTCTAGCTGCCTCAGAGAGGTCCACATGCCACCACCAGCCTTGGGTGGCACTCACTCCCCAGACACCAGAGCCTGCACTCGCCCTCACAGATGCCAGTGGCCTTTGAGCGATGACTGTAGTGACTGAACAACTGCAGACCCTGAGCTGAGGGGTGTGGCAGGAGCAAGACACTCGGGGGCCTGGCGTGGTTGGGATGGGTACAGATCAAGTGTTCACACTAAAAAATTCGGGATGGAGACCGTGGGCGTGGCTTGCGGCAGGTGGGTGGGGCATCTCTACACGCTATGGAGTTTGCCTTCTGGTCACGCGATAGTTTGCTTATAAAGGGCTGTGCCAGCACCACTGCCTTGGAGACATTTGCAAAGTACCTACTGGGTGCCGGGCTGGACGCTGGGGAGTCCAGGGGTCAAATGCGGACGTTAGCCCCTCGGAGCTGATTCTAGCAGGAAACGTGCTAAATTTCATGGTGTTAGAGGGCAGCAAATGGGGGGGGGGAGCAAGAGTCATGCCCCCATGTGAACACGCAGTCCAGCTCTGGTGGGCTGATTTTCGGGGGCTCCCAGCATCCGTTCGTTTGTCTGGAATGAGCTGATGATGGAGGAAGACCATACCTCGGTGTGTCCCAGAGCCTGTGGGGGCCGGGGAAGCCCCACACCTCACACGCAGAGGTGGCTGAGGCTGGGCCCTGGCGGTGTACAGGTCACACCCCACTCCCACAGGCAAGGGTGTAGGTGGAGCACGGCTATGCTCACTCCACAGGGGCCCCCATCTGCCCGGCAGTTTGGAGCCATCAGGCTGCCCCACCCTAAAGTCCCCTCTGAGTGTTTCTTTCCTGCCACATGTCCCCTGGCCACTCCGAACCTTCTGCTCAGCCCCTCTGACCCTTTCACTGCGGCCTCCTCTGCGGGGCCTCTCCTGGCCTCTCCTCCTGTGGCTGCTCCCTCCTGAGCAAGGATTCTGGGACAGTGAGGCCTTCGGGGCTCTGGCAGCGTCTGGAATCACCAGCGCCTGGTGAGCTGGCTGAGGTCCTGAGCTATGGGGAGGTGGCTGGAGTTGCAGGCTGGCAGGCCGAACAGGAGGTGCCGGAGCCCTCACAGAAGGAGGATCCAGAGACCACCAGCTGGGGTGCAGGAGGTGGAAGGGGGTGGCTGCTGGGAGCTCCAGGTCCCTCTCTCTCAAGGATGCACCGGGCCTGGGGCCTTGGATGCTGGGCAGGCACAGGACTCCCGCAGTCCTCGTCCACCTTTGGGGCCCAGGGCCCACAGAGGGCTGAACCTAGCTGGTCCTTCACCCTTCCCACCAGGACCCAGCTCATCATGAGATGAGCCCCATATCTATCTGGCCCTGGAGCTGGGGACCCTTTGCAAGACAATGATCCTCTGATGGGGAGGGGGAGGCAAGAAGAGGGTGGAGCTCGCTCATCCATTTTACAAACAGTCACCTCCTGTCCCTGCTCTTGGGGAGGGGACAGAGCGGAAACACAGTGGCCCTCCCCTGCCACCACAGAGCTCACAGGAACATCAACCCTTGAGCTGAGGTTGATCCAGGATCCTCCCCACCCACTGGTGGGCAGAGAGCCGAGGGAGGGAACATGGTCACAAAGGACAGGTGGAGAAATGGAGGCTGGCAGGGGTCTGCAGACCGCCAAGTGTGTGGTGCTGGGAGCTGGCACTCCACAAGCTGAACTATCCCCCCTTACTGCGTCCTGGACAGAGGATGAGTGGGAGGAGGGGCCCCCTTTGCTGGCCATGCAAGGCCTGTCTAAAAGTGGAGGGCTCTCTGCCAGCTGCCTTCCTGAAGCAGGGTCTGCAGCCTCCTGAGCATTGGGTGCAGCTCAGCACACCACAGCCTGCCCCGCAGGTGGGCACTTGTGCAGACTCATGACCTGGCCCCTGAGGGCTGGGAGGGCCTGACCCAGGGGCTCCCATCGCAGGTCATCACTGGGTGAGGAGGGTAGGGGCTCCTGGGGTCCCAGGTATGAAACCCTCATGCCCCACATTCAGGCCCCACAGCTCCACAGGAAGCAGACCTGGGTGGGGCTATGTCTCCAAACCTCCAGTGCCAACCAGATCGCACGCTGGGTCCTGGGTTCAAACAAAACAGGAGCCTGCCTTGAAAAAGCCACAGATAAGGAGGTCAGGACAGACCAGTGTCTGTGCCGAGACCCAGCACCTCAGGGGGTTCAAAGGGGACCCCTGACCTGGGAACCCCAAGGCTGGACCAGGTTCCACCATAGTACATGGCAGGCAAATGCAAAACCGGGGGTGGAGGGGCTTCTTTAGCCAAGGACGAGGGGCAGAACAGCATGGGCTTCTGAAGCCATGGTCCTGCTAGAGACAGGAAGGGCTGAGTTGGACCGAGCTTCAGGCTGAACTTTGGCCCTTTGGCCTGGGTCCTTTTATGGCTGGAACAGCCTAAACGCCCAGGGTGCTTGGCAACCTGTGGGCGGCGCATCAGGAGCGAGGGCTGATGGGGGACAGGGTGGCAGAGAAGGTTCTTCTGTAGAGATAAAGGAGCATGAACAGGAGTGGGGTAGTCTGCAGGGGATTGGAAGGACCTCGGCCTCCCTCAGTCCTCCTAGACCCTGGACTCCCTCCCGCCCTGACCAGGAACCCCAGACCCCCTGTGTGTTGTGGGCCAGCCTGGCCAGGAGGGGCCAGGAGGGAAGTCCTGGTCTGCCAGCTCCAAACAAGGCCCTGCTCTTTCCAGCCAGCCTGCTGCCGAGGGCTCTGCGGCGGGGTCCAGAGTGCAGGGCTGGGAGGGGCTGCTGCCCTGGGCAGGGGAAGTCCGCAGGCCTGGCAGCCACTCTACCTCCTTCCAACCTTGTGGCGTGAATCCAGCTGTTAGAGCAGCCTGGACAGGTAGGCACTGGGGCGTCGGGGCCAAACTTCGAGGGACAGGCCCTGCTCCCAGCTGCTGACTCAGGAGGGCAGAGTGGGTCAGGGCAAGAAGGGTACCTGACAACCTCCAAGTGCCAAAGCCACCAGGTCCTCAGAGAATCAGGGCCAGCATGGAGACAGGCCCTGAGCGCAGCCAAGACCCCACTGTGAGCCTCAGTACATGCCAGGAAACGTCCCAGAGGACACTGCTCGGGACTCCAGGACGAGAAGGCAGTGCGGGCTCCACCCACACACCCTCCAGGTGTATTTACTAAAAACTGACAAACAACAAGGAAATAAAAGACTGAGAACTGGGGGTGGGGGGCAAGACGAGACAAAATTACCATCTCTGCAAAGTGATAAAGGCACCCTTGGCAAGAGGGCAGACACAGAAATCGATGAGGCCTGCTGTTGCCCTGATCACTTAGAAGATAGAGGAATTGACCCCAATCAGCATAGCAAGTGGAAGTCCCGTGCACGACTCCGCTGCCGTCTGGACGTGCATGCGCCATGAGAAGACAGCTGGGAAAACACTTGAATTCAGGGACAGCCTTGCAACCTTCTTCTCTACTGCCTGGGAGCCAATTTATTTGTATGAGGTTTATTCATTTAGTGGAAGTCCAATAAAACATCATTTTTAAAATTTAGGTGAAATTCTTATAACATGAATTTTACTATTTTCAAGAACAATTTAATGACATTTTGCACTTTCACAATGTGGTACGACTACCTCTATCTATGTCTGGAATATTCTATTTTCCTTTTCTTTTTCTTTCTTTTTTTTTTAACTCCTCTTTATTTTTAAATGTGTTACAGATGTTCCCCCACTTATTTCCCCATTGACCCCCTCCTCCCCAATCCCACCGTCTCCTGCCTTCCCCACACTATTGTCGGTGTCCATTGGTTATTATATGCATAGAAGTTGTTTGGTTTATCTCATCTCGCCCTCCCTCCCCCCTTCCCTTTGAGGTTCATCAGTCTAACAACCAATTTGTACTTCTTAATTCCTTCATCTTTTTCACCCAGCCCCCAGCCCCCATCCATCTGGCAAGCAACAAAAAGTTCTCTGTATCTATGAGTCTGTTTCTGTTCTGCTTGCTCATTTTGTTTGTAGATTTAATTGTTGATAGATATGTATTAATTGCCATTTTATTGTTCATATTTTTGTTCTCCTTCAAGAAGACCCTTCAACATTTCATATAATAACGGTTTGGTGATGATGAACTCCTTTAGCTTTTTCTTGTCTGGGAAACTCTTGATATGTCCATCGATTCTAAATGATAGCTTTGTAGAATAGAGTAATCTTAGTTGTAGGTCATTGCTTTTCATCACCTTGAATAAATATCTCTTGCCACTCCCTTCAGGCCTGCAAAGTTTCTTTTGAGAAATCAGCTGACAGTCTTATGGGAGCTCCTTTGTAGATAATGAATTGCTTTTCTCTTGCTGTTTTTAAGATTCTCTCTTTGTATTTAATCTTTGGCATTTTGATGATGATGTGTCTTGGTGTAGACCTCCTTGGGTTCATCTTATTTGGGACTCTCTGTGCTTCCTGGACTTGTACGTCTGTTTCCTTCATCAAGTTAGGGAAGTTTTCTGTCATTATTGTTTCAAATAGGTTTTCAATTTCTTGTTCTCTCTCTTCTCTTTCTGGCACCCCTAGGATGTGAAGTGGTCCCAGAGGCTCCTTACACTATCCTCATTTTTGGGGGATTCTTTTTTCTGTTTTGATTGGGAGTTTTTTGCTTCCTTATATTCCAAATCAATGGGGTGTGTCTTGGCTTTACCTACCCTACTATTGATTCCCTGTAAATTATTCTTTATTTCAGTTAGTGCATCCTTCATTTCTGACTGGTCCTGTTTGATGTTGTTGATGTTCTCACTAAGTTCCTTGAAGGTCTCACCAAGTTCCATGAGCAACCTTATAACCTGTGTTTTGAACTCTGCATCTGATTGATCGCTTATCTCCATTTTATTTAATTCTTTTCCTGGAGTTTTGTTTTTTCTTTCATTTGGGACATATTTCTTTGTGCCCTCATTTTGGCTGTTTCTATGTATTAGGTAGAGTTGCTATGTCTCCCATGCTTCCTAGGATGGCCTGTTGTAGTAGGTGTCCTGTAGGTTACCCGGTTGGGCCCTCGAGGTGTACCCCTAGTGTGGACTGTGCACTCTTCTGTTGTAATAGAGTCTTGATTGCTGTTGGCACATCAATGGGAGGGATTTACTCAGGCTGATCAGCTGCAAGGACTGGCTGTGCCCACTGACCACTGGTCTCTGACTACTTTGGAGGATCAGCCGTGTAGGGGCCACCACATGGAGCAAGACTTACTTCTTCAGAGCTCTGGTATCCACTGAGTCCACTCATTGAGTGTGTCACTTGTGGAGGTGGTTGGGTGGTGGTGTTTCGATGTGGTCCGAAGCTGTCCACTGGGTGTGCTGGTTCTGGGACAAGTGTTGTGGCACGAGAGAACTCAGAGGCCACCAGAGCCAAATTAAAGCCAAATAGAGAGCAAAGCTGGCCAGTGACTGATCCCGAGTTCTCAGAGACCAGCCCTGGGGCCTCCAAATGTTGTGGCACCACAGAGTCAAAGAAAGACCACTAGAGAATTAAAGTCCAAATAAGAGCCGTTTATTAGCCGGCCGGCGTCTGATTCTGAACACCCCGTGACAGAGTCTTCGGATTCAGCCCCGATAGGCTTTATTATACCCTACAGCAAATAGGGTCTTCTTGATATAATGCCCAGGGCTACAACAGTGCTGTATAGAACTAGTTTGCCTTGCAGATAACAGGAACACCCAGGTATTTCAGGTATTTCAAGGTACATTGGGTCACACTTAGCCCTGAGCTGCACAAACACAATGCAAGCCTAATTCCTTGAGATTGTGGGGAAGGTCGAGTCTCTGACTCAAGACCTCCAGGCTCCGTGGACTCTATCAGACATGTAGCCAGCTCCCAACAATTTATTGGTTCAGGGAGTATTCCAATTTACTGAGGTTATTTTGACTAAACAATTTCAGCTAGAGGGCACACAGTGACTTTCCCAATCATCAATTATGGAGCAGCACAATAATTTACCAATCATCAATTATGGGGTTATAAACATGCCAGCACACAAGGTCATCCACTGCCTGTGTTCTATCTGGGGCTGCCCAGCATAAGCTACAAAGTGATCTGCAGATGGCTGCTTCTTGTGCTGGGCTTGGAGGTGCCCAGGAAAAGCCAAGTTGTGAACCAAGGCTGGCTGCTTCTAGTGCCAGGCCTGGGGACACTTAATGAGAGGCATGGGGCTTGTTGAGACCAGATGCTGCTTGTTTGAGAGATTTTAGGAAACTCTGAAGCAGGAGCCAAAACAGGTCAATCCAATGGTAAAGCCTTTGGAAACAGCTTGGGTGGGCCCAAAAGTTGGGTGGGGCGGGGCCTCAGGGAGTCACCAGGGCGGGGCTACCAGTGTGAGCCAGGTTGCTGGAGTCCCAGATATGGCGACTGTCTGCCGCCCCAGGGAAGGGCTCAACAAAGGAACAAAGGCCTCCGCCAGCACGTCTGTCCTCTCCAGCCCTCGACCCGATACCAAACAACTCAGTTCTTCCCCGTATGTCTCTGGTGCCTTTCAAGCTGCCTCCCCCACGCTGGAGCTCAGAGGGAGTGAGTCGGAGTAAGTCCGTGCGCGGGCCCTTTAAGAGGAGCGGCCTGGGGCTCCTGCAGCTGCAGCCTCCCTCAGCCTCAGTTCCTGCTGGTTTTACAGCCAGAAGTTATGGGGATTTCACTTCCTGGCACGGAACCCTGAGCGGGGCGCCTGGTGTGGGATGGGGACCCTCACTCCTCAGGGAGGACCTTCACAGCCAAGGTGTCCCTCCTGATTTTTAACCACCACAGGTGGGTGTGGGAACAGCCCATTCGAAACTGCCCCTCCTACCAGTGTCGATGTGGTTGCTTCTTTAATTTCGTAGTTATAGGACTTCCATTCAGCTCGATTTCAGGTGGTTCTGAATGATGGTTGTGTTGTAGTTTAGTTGTAATTTTGATGTGGTTGTGGGAGGAGGTGATACGCGTTTACCTACACCGCCATCTTGACTAGAAGTCCTATGTCTGGAATATTCTGATCCCCACAGAAACCTGGGACCCCATTAGCAGTCACTCCATAACTTCTCCCCTAGCCCTGCCTGTGTATGCAAATGTACAGAAAGAGATCCCCTGAGAAAGGGCCCCTCCCCCAACACTGCCTGTGTATGCAAATGTACAGAAAGAGATCCCCTGAGAAAGGGCCCCTCCCCCAGCCCTGCCTGTGTATGCAAATGTACAGAAAGAGATCCTCTGAGAAAGGGCCCCTCCCCCAGCACTACCTGTGTATGCAAATGTGCAGGAAGGGATCCCCTGAGAAAGGGCCCCTCCCCCAGCACTACCTGTGTATGCAAATGTGCAGGAAGGGATCCCCTGAGAAAGGGCCCCTCCCCCAGCACTACCTGTGTATGCAAATATGCAGGAAGAGATCCCCTGAGAAAGGGCCCCTCCCCCAGCACTACCTGTGTATGCAAATATGCAGGAAGAAATCCCCTGAGAAAGGGCCCCTTCCCCAGCACTGCCTGTGTATGCAAATATGCAGGAAGAGATCCCCTGAGAAAGGGCCCCTCCCCCAAGGCAGGGATTGGGAGAGAGGTTTGCTCAGGTGGAGCCCCTGCCCCACCAAATTTGGGACCCACCCAGGTGCCCAAATGGTGCCCTCAGACCTCCATCAGTGAAAATCTGGCAAATGCATAGCTGCCATCTCAACCCCAGATACAAAGCCTAAAGGAGGAGCTGAAGGTGGGCCTGGCACAGGGAGGGCCAGGGAGGGGCACCACCCTCAGGCTCCTGGGCAGTCCAGGACCTTCAAGGTAAGGCTCCCATCTGGGCAGAACCCCCATCATTTGATGCCACTCAGTTATTCATTCAACAAATACTCTTCAGAGCTGTGGTGGCTGGACCAGCCCTCAGGAGCCAGCATGGCATCAGCCAATCTGTATAGGGCAGGATGGTGCCCTTGGCCTTGATGGAGGGGAGATGGCAGAGTTGGGCTTGGGAAGGCCCCCTTGACCCCCAGCAGCCAGGGTGGAGGAGGGGTGGTGGGTCATGGATGCAGCTGCCTCTCCAGGTCCATCTCCATCTCCATCTAGCCCTGAGATCCATGCTCTGCAGGAGCCCTGGTAAGTGGCCAGTGAAGATCCTGTTTTCAGTATCATTCAGTCACTCTGGCACCCCTAAAGGACATTACAGATCTCTGTGACCCCTGGTTCCTGTGCTAAGTCCTTCCTGATGTCTCCCCTTTCTCTGCTTGTTGTCCTGCCCCAGGACACCTGAGGGGTGGGCATTCCTAACCCCTCCTCAGGACCCCACACAGGGCACCCCCACATAGCTCCTGATAATGGGAGTGGGGCTGGGAGCGCAGCCTCGATCAGCCCCAGAGCAGATCAACCTTGGTTTCCTTCCTTGTGGGGACACAGCACCTGCTCTGCCTGTGCGGCCATGCTACAATTACACCACACTCCCACCCTGTGCCCAGCCCTGCCAGGCAAACAGACCCCTCCTGCCCCTACGCCCCATGCCAGAGACAGCCTCATCCTGCCCCCGGGGGCCGGATTTCCTGAGCAAGGTCATTGTGGAAGTCACTGGAGCCCATTGGCCAATAAAACCCATCGATGCAGAGAGAGAGCCCATAAAACAGGTCACCCTCATCAGAGGGTATGTGCTGTATGCCACCCCCACTCCACTCAGGGCTGGGACCAGGGCCTGCAAGCAGTACAGTTGCTCTGTGGCCTTCACAGTTGTCCCCAGCCTGTGCTGGGTGTGGGAGGGCAGCAGGCAGGCCAGGCTGCATCCTCAGGCCCACCGTGCCAGGTCCACTGGCCCCCCGGGCTCATGCTTCAAGGATACTCCTGCTCTGCCCCTGACAGGCCCTGGGAGAGGGTCTTCATCCCTCCCACTCAGTAGCCCACTCTCATCCCGGAGTCAGGGACTGCCCATACTTGCCAAGCCTCTTCTCAGCTTCTGCCCAGAGTCCCCTGGAGCATGCCAGACTCCTCCACCCATTGGGTCCATCAGGCCCAGGCACACACGCACACACACGCACACACACACACATGTGTGTGCACACACGCACACACACATGCGCGCGTACACATGCACAGCTGTGTAGGCACACAGGCACACAGTCACACCCCTCTGAGGCAGGAACAGATCAGGGGCTGCTAGCATCTGTCCACTGCACAAGGGTGCTCTCAGCTGGCATGGCCCTCGGGAGGGAGCTGGCGCAACTGGATCAATTGGGAGAAATTGATTTGGGCAAGATTTCCGAGCCATCTGCTCACTCCCAAAGCCATTCTGAGGGCGTGCACTTTGCATTCAGATCCAAGGGTAGCCTGATCGTAGGGGTGGGGGTGGGGGGCAGCAGATTGGATGGGCCTCAGTTTCTTTCAGGGCACCCACCCCTCCCCAGGATGCTGGTCCCTAGGGTGGGTGAGGGTGAGCTTGGTCCCAGTGACTCTAATCCCAGGCTCTGTGTGCCCCACGTGGAAGAGCCGTCCCAGCTCCTTGGAACTGAGCCCAGGAGTGATGGAGACTCAGCCTGGGTTCCTCAAGGCAGACAGGTCCCCACATGCCCAAGGACAGGAGCCCCAAACAAACCACCCACTACCCACACCCACCAACCACTGAAGAAGCTGACCCCTCCCCATCCCATCCTTTGAGGCCAAATCCAGATCCTGCCCCTCCCAGGAAGTGAGAGGGGCTGCCCCGTCTAGTGCCCAGGCAAATGCTCACCAATTCTCTTAGCCCTATTGTTCCCCCTTCCACTCTGTGATCATCTAGGAACCCACTGGTCACTCTTCTGGGTGTTTCCCCCCCAACCCTGTCTCCTCCTAGCCACGAGCTCCGATTTGCGCCGGCTTCTTGGCTCCAGGGACAATATTTGTTTTGGGAAAGAGTCAAACATTTATTCTCTAATTTATTCAGGAGAGTGGTTGTCAAACACTAGTGCCCTCATCACACCACTGTTTCCAGGGCTTGATCTGTCTGGGGTCGGTGGGGTCAGTGGTGAGGCCCAGGCGGTGCAGACTGGCCTTTCCCCTGCCCAGCACGGCCCCTCCTGCTCCCTGTGCCCTCCTGAGGTTGGGGTCCTGCTCTGGGCTGGCAGAGGAAGTTCAAGTGAGGTGGCATTGCTCAGGGCCGTCCCAGGCAGGGGGTCTGCGGGTTGAGTCCGTCCCTGCATCCTGGTCCTTTTCCTTCCAGCGTTGGAGAAAGGCCAGTGGCACCCAGGACCCCAGCAAGGTTCGGCAGTCATCTTCTCTGGGACTCAGTGGTGGGCCTGAGGTGGTGGGAATTGCTGGTATTTCTGGAGGGCAGGCGAGACCACTCCAGTGGGGGGGCGGGGAGCTCGGACTTCCTCAGGGGCTTAGCATTCGCATCTGCCCACACAGCCTTTTAAGCCTGCTGCTATTTGCACTTAGAGGCCGCTCCCTACATGGCGGTCTGGATATTTCTCCTCTTCTGCTTTCTTCCCCTCCCTCCTGAGCCCAAAGCCCTTGCTGAAAGCAGAAGAAATAGCTGTGGGTTCTCATGTCCTCACTGGCCCCCTCCCCAGGACAGACCCTCCCAGTGACCTAGGCCCCCTGCATTGAGCCTCTCTGGACACCTGTGCCCCCCCCACACACAAACCCAGAAACCTGGGGGTGACTGTTCACTCCCAACCTCAGCTCCTCGCTTTCCCTCTGCACTGCTGCCTTCCCCACCCGCTCCCACCCGGAACCCAGGTCCAGGCCTCGCTGCCCCACTAGGGGGCTGTGGCAGCAGGAAGGGCGATGCACGGCAGGGGGTGGGCCGGTGGCTGGAGTCTCCTCTGGCATCCGTCACCCTTTCTCACGGCCCTAGGGGCCTTTGCAGCCCCTGTTCTTCACACCTGCCATGTCCAAAGTCAACAAGCTCCCCGGTGCCGGGAGCCAGGAGACAGGCCAGAAACCAGCACATTTGGAGTCTTTCATTTCACAGTGTAGCACTTGAAGCTGACCGGGGTCTGGGGCTGACCTGAGTAGGGGCACATGTAACAAGAGGGTGGAGGCAGGGTGGGCGGTCACCAGCTCACACTAATGGCCATGGGAGGCTGACACAGGCTGGGACAGGACCGGGGGGTCAAGAAGCCCTGACCATTGCCTGGGACCCCTGGGTCTCTCCCACCGACACCCTAAGACCCTGTAGCCCGGGCCTGCGCAACAAGAACAGACAGAGGGCCCTGGCTGGTTTGGCTCAGTGGTTAGAGCATTGGCCCGTGGACCAAAGAGTCAGGGGTTTGATTCTGGTCAAGGGCACGTACCTCAGTTATAGTTCAGTCCCCAGTCCAGGTTGGGGTCATGCAGGAGGCAGCCAATCAATGTGTCCCTCTCACATCATGGTTCTCTCTCTCTCCCTCCCACTCTATCTGAAGATAAATGGGAAAATGTCCTCAGGTGAGGATTAAAAACAAAAATAACAGACAGGGAAGTGGCAGCTCATCATTGCTAGACCACCCACAGACTCGCCCAGGTAGTTGCCCTCACACGGCAGAGAGTATTCAGGCTGCTGGGGAGCACCTCAGCAGGTCCCCAACTCTCAGGGAAGGGCTTGGCCCAGCGGGAGATCCAGACCAGGTGGGCAGGGCTGCTGGGTGCCGCCAAAGCTCCCTCACAACCTGCTGGTCTGCATGAGCCCGTTGGCCTCTGGGCTGCGCGAGGCCAGCGTGGCCTCCTGTAGCCGGCTGTTCTTGTCTGGCCGTGGCTCCGTGGCGTCCCCGTCCTCAGTACCATAGCCATTTCGGAAGCACAGAACCTTCCGGAAGCTCTGGCGGAAGTTGTCAGAGAGGAAGCCATAGAGCACAGGGTTGGCACAGCTGTTGGCGTAGGACAGGATGACCACGAAGAAGTAGGCGCCCGCGGCAGTGGGCTCCTCAGGCAGGACGATGGCCAGGTTGACGATGTTGATGATGAAGAAGGGCAGCCAGCAGCCCACGAACACCAGCACCACGACCACCACCATGCGCGTCACCTTGCGCTCCGAGCGCCGCCCCGTGGAGCCCACGCGCACGCCTGATGCCTTCACCTTCACCACGATGAGCAGGTAGCACAGGCAGATGACCAGCAGTGGCCCGAAGAAGCCCAGAACGGATGTGTAGATGATGAAGACGGCGCCCCACAGGCCCACGGGCTCTGGCCAGCTGAGATTGCAGGTGTCCCAGCCCTCCTGGATGTCCGCAAAGACCACCAGTGGCAGGGACATGAGCAGTGAGAAGGCCCAGACTGCAGCGCTGGCCAACTTGGCCACCCGTGGGCGGCGCCACCGCGTGGAGCGGATGGGGTGGACGACGGCCAGGTAGCGGTCCACGCTCATGACAGTCAGGCAGAAGATGCTGGTGAACTGGTTGATGCCATCCAGCGTCATAACCAGGCGGCACAGCACAGGGCCAAAGGGCCAGTAGGAGATGGCGTTCTGCGTGGCCAGGAAGGGCAGCCCCAGCATGAGGAGTACGTCGGCCACCGCCAGGTTGAGGATGTAGATGTTGGTGACAGTCTTCATCTTGCTGTGGCGCAGCACCACGTAGATGACCAGTGTGTTGCCGCCCAGCCCCGCCGCGCACACCAGCAGGTAGAGCACCGGCACCACCACTGCTCGGGCCCCTGGAGAGGGCGCCGGCCCTGCCATCGTCCCGTTCGCGCTGCCTCCGCTGGTGGCCGCCGCCGAGGCATTCCAGCTGGCTGGTCTGGAGATGGGGAACAGAGGCTCCATCGCCACCAAGGGCAGGGGACTGTCGTCTCTGCATGAGAAGAGGGAAGGATGCGAGCGATTAATCGGACAGCCAGGCACTTCCCCCCTCCTCCGGCCCCGCCCACCCCAGGAGGAGCAGGATTACCCCACGTCTAGGGTAAACACGATTACTCATGTTCAACTTGGCTGGGAATCACATTAAGCAAATTGTTTGGAAAACAAGCCCAGGGAGGAAGGAGCAGGGGGCCAGCTGCTATGAGCTGAGACATTGACATGCTGTCTGTTGATACTGCTGTGGCCTGCAGAGACCTGCCCATCCTGTATCCTCCACTTCCCGGGACAGTCCCTCCTTTGGCCACAGCCAACCTCGAGTCAGGCCAACACCGTCTCACTACAGCATCACTACCCCCACCTCACAGGTAAGGGACTGAGAATGGCAGGTGTCACCTTCTCCAGGACCCTCAGGGACAGGGGGACTAATTAGCATTTCAAGATATCAGCCGGGCATGGCAAATCCCTTACACCCGACTGATGCTTCCTGGAAGTGCAGCAACACCTACTGAACCCCACTCTTTTAGGTGACCCCAAAACCACTCTGGTTTTTTGTTTGTTTGTTTTTTGGTATGTGCCTCTAGTGGGAACCGAACCTGGGACTCTCTGGTCTGCAGGCTGACGCTCCAACCGCTGAGCCAAACCGGCCAGGGCCAAAACCACACTCTGGATGGCCTCTTGTAACCATCAGGATGGTGCCAGGCCTTTCACGTGGCCAAGGAGCCAGCCTCAGGCTTGCAGAGGCTTTGCCAGTGTCCACCTGGCTCCCAGGAACACTGTCCCCTGGTAAGCCGCATCCTTGTCACCCTGGCAGAGCCTCAGCTGTGTGATCTGAGAGGAATTGGTTGCCCTGCCGCCCACAGCTGCCAGCCAGCCCATTCACTGTAGCAAGAATGTCACTGGGCCAAGGAATGACCTGAGTAACCGCTGCACCATGTGCTGTTATCACAGCTGCGGGGACACACTCTAAATGCTCTGTGGTGGTGTCCATCACCTCCATGCAATGGCAGCATTCCTTGAGCCTCGGGCAGAGGGCACCATGCTGGAAAAGGCAGGATGGACCCACACACACATTATAAATAAGGGAACGCAAAGTGGACAGAGTAATTACAGCCAATTATAGCCCGTGCTGCCGGCCAGGAAGAAATGCACGTGTGCGCACGCACGTGTGTGTAAAGCAGGAGAGAGGGAGAGCGGACATTGGAGAGAGAGTGAAAAGGGACAGCTTGGGGAGAAGGGATGAAAGGGGGGACTTCAGCTGTGTGCATGCGGTTTTGTGGAGGGAACACTGAGGCAAAGATGGGAAAACATTCATATAGGCTGTTCAAATTGATGGGCATGCATGTATTTGTTACAGAGTTTTTGTACTTTTCTGTATGTTTAAAATAGTTCATAAAATGATGCTGCCGAAGAGAAAATAAACACCTCCGTTGACAAGAAGGAGGGGAGAAAGGGGATATGGGTGTCGCTGATGCCTTGGGCTCCCAGGAGATGGGGAGTTAGTGGAGAGGGGACCCAGACAAGGTCCTGAATGGGGCTGGAAAGGGCCATGATGACCCAGCCAGAGTTACTCAGGCCCAGCAGCCCCCTAGAGCCCTGCTCAGCTGACCCACAGTGCTCCCAAGTCATCTCAGAACAGAGGGTGTGCCCAACGGCTGCCAGTCCTGAGTAGGTGGAGGCAACTGAAATTTGGTAGACAAGTGGTGGGGGAAAGGCAAGTCCAGAATAAATAACATCGACAAGACAGAAAGAAACCCTCTGCCCCCGTGGGCAACACACCAGAATGTCCAAGTTCACTTGGCTAATGGATGCCAGGAATCATGACCTAGGAAATCAACAGGGGGAAGTTGGGCCTGGCAGATTCATTTCAGGTGAAATAATAATATTTTGACTTAATAATCACGTCCAAGATATGTTCAATATGTTTAGGATCCTCAATAAGGCATAGATAAAAATATTGAAATAAATATGGCTTCTGTTTAAGAAGTAAATGAATAAGTGTATATTTTTTGAAAATTACAACTCTTGCCCTGGCCGGTTTGGCTCAGCGGTTAGAGGGTTGGCCTGCGGTCTGGAGAGACCTGGGTTCGGTTCCCACTAAGGGCATGTACCTCGGTTGCAGTTTGTCCCTGGCCCTGGTTGGGTCGTGTGGGTGGTAGCCACTCGATGTGTCCCTTTCACGTCGATGTTTCTCTCTCTCTCCTTCCTCCCACTCTATCTCAATAAAATATTGAAAAATGTCCTCCAGTGAGGATTAAAAAAAAAATTTTTTTAAAAAGAAAATTACAACTCTTGGGTGTGAAAAATCATTTGGAAAAAAAAAAACAAACTGTATTCAGTCTGGATACAGTTGGAGAGAGAATCGGTGAATTGGAAGAGGAGCTGAGGGAGTTCTTCAGAACATGGTGCAGAGAGAAGGGACTACAAAGGGCACCGAGCACTGGGAGGAGAGCACAGACCCATTATTCAAAGAGGATGGCTGGGCCCCTGCGGCCCTGACCAAAGACAAAAGTCCTTCTCAAAAGCACAGACTTGTCCCAAACAGAATACAGTAAGTATAAAATAGTGTCAGCACCAAGGATCAGGAGACAACCCTAAAGAATGCTGGTAGAGAGACAGGAGCAAACCCACAAGGAGTGAGGACCAGCACAGGCTCTTCAGCTATAGGAGCCACAGGAGTTGTTGGGAGAGAAAAACTGTCACCTGAATACCTCACCAGGAGGGAAAGCGACATTTTCTGAGTTTTGCTGGATCTGCTGCTCCTGGTGCTAAGCACCCCTTGCTGTGTGTTGTGACCTGATGTGAAGCATGTGACAAAAATTCTATTCAAAAAAGGCAAAAGTATGATTTTTTCGGGACAATTGCATTTCAAGACAAAGGGGTCCCTTGAGCAGTGCTCTGAGCCCTCAGTCAGAAGGGCATTGTCAGGTTAGGAGAGCCCACACTTCGCCGGGGTGTGCCCATCTGGAGGAGGGTCTCTCAGACTCTCAGAGAAGGCTGGCTGCAGGCTCACCCCTGTAAGAGGGGAGTCGGCCTGGTGTAAAGGGGCTCCTTCTCACATTTAAAATAAATACCCAAGCCCTGGCCAGTTTTGCTCAGTGGTTAGAGCGTCGACCTGCAGTCTAGAGAGGCCCGGGTTCGGTTCCCGCTAAGGGCGCGTACCTCGGTTGCAGTTTGTCCCCAGCCCTGGTTGGTCGTGCGGATCGCGGCACTGGGTGTGTCCCTTTCACGTCGATGTCTCTCTCTCTCTCTCTCCCCCTCCCTCCCTCCCACTCTATCTGAACAAAAAATGGAAGAATGTCCTTGAATGAGGATAAAAAAATAAAATTAAAATAAAATAAATATCCAAGGGGCCTTTGGCCCATTCCTCATGGGACCAAACAGGGTGCAGTGGGGAGAAGGAGCCCTCCAAAGGTGCTCCGCGCACCCACAGAGAGGGGCTCAGATGTGTCTAGGGTCTGGTTCTATGCTGTCGCTGAATGTGCCTTTGATTCTCAATCAGATACATGTCTTGTCTTCATGAAACTCTCAGCTGCTCAGGGCTCCTCAGGCCGCTGCCAGGCACCCAGGTCTCCCAGAGCCCGAAGTGGACAGAGCAGACTGCCAGTACCCCCACCACCCTCCCAAGCACCCTACCTCCTGAGTTAGACTTAAAAGCAATGCAGAAGTTCAAAATTAGTTCAAAATTAAACCGCTAGTACTGTGCCTGCCTCTTGGAACATAATTCTGCAAGAGCCATTATTCAGATGTCATGATCTTAGGCACAGAAATTACACACTCATGGGAACATTGTCTATGGGGCCCTTCCCCTGTGGATGTTGGATTCAGTGGGCAAAGGGGGTGCAGCTGTGGAACTGACCAAGAGCCGATGCTGGGGCTTTCTAACTCAGAGTCCCTCGGGAAGGGACTGCCCACCCACTGACATGGCACAGGGAACAAATCCCAGCCCCCACCCCCTGCCCAGGACGCCCACACACATTGGCCAAGTGATCTTGGGTAAGTCATGCCACTTCTCTGAGCCCTGGCTTCCTGTAATAGGCGACTCCTATAAAATGCAGTCTCGCTGGACAGATTATATAAGCCGGTGTGTGCCGCGGGCTGCCCGCAGTGGCTGGCACGCAGTGGGTTCTCCATAACTGCTGCCCTTCGCCTGTCCCAAGGGGCCCAGCATCTCCTCCTGCCCAGGTACCTGCCCAGGGCTCCTTGGAGAAGTGAGCAGACCCTCCCCAGGGGCCTGGGGACAAAGATGGGCCTCAGTGCTCAAGCGGCTCGCCCATTAGGCAGCCAGCAGAGAGCTGTGTCCTCCACCAGGGCAGCTGCAGCGACACCTCACCTGGCAGGAGCACACCCACCTATGGAGGGCAGGGACATGGGGGACATCTTGGCTAAGAGGACAGGCCCCAGCCCAGGCCAGCCTCCTCCAGGACAAGCTCTCCCACCTCTGCTTCATCTTGTGTGGGGGCCGGGCTATGGCAGGTGCCTCTGGCTGGGAGGGCGGCCAGGGGCCACCGCGCTCCTGCCCTCCCCCAACACGCTCCATCTGTCAGGACCCAATCCCTTCCTCAGGGGGCACACTGAGGGTACCGGTGGGTCCCGGGAGCATCCATCCACAGGGGGCCCGCAGGCAGGCAGAGCCTCTCCGCAGGACGTGCACATCCAGCAGGATGTTTCCAGAACTACATTCTGTCTCCAGCACACTTATCAGAAATCCAGGTCATTATTTTACCAGGAACCAATAGTGGGTCATTGTCATTGGTGCTATCTACCACCTTCTGCGGGAGCCCCCCCCCCCCCCCCCCCCCGTGGCCAGCTGTCCCCAGGAAACTGTTCTCTTCAGAAGTGGCTGAGCGGCAGCAAGAACTACCTCCAGCTTTGGGAGGAACAAGTTCCTGCTCTCACCCTGCTGAGGACCCCGGGCCTGAGGGCAAGCCAGGGCCAGCGGGCCAGCCAGGTGGGCAGGTGAGGGTCCACCTGGGCCCTGCCGGGGGAGACAGCACACGGGTGACTTCCAGAGCATGTGCTCCCTTCAGGGGAGGGGCTGGAGGGCTCCAGAGCACAGGCGCCAAGCCCATGGAGAAGGGCGTGCTGAAGGGGGCGGCACCCCCTCTCCTCCCCACCTGCAATGTCCCCTTCACGGCAGCCTCCCCTGGCGGAGTGGCAGACCCCAAGGCCACCCCGTGCTCACTTGCTCACTCGCTAGCTCGGCTCCTGCTCCCTCTGTGTTCTGCTCTCCGCACCCACCCTGCAGCCACAGCCTGAGCGAACCCCCCCCAGCCGTGCAGCCCACCCTCCCCAGCCCAGGGCGAGCCCACTGCGGTGCCGTCCACGGGGAGGTCAGGCAGGGAGCGGCGGGGGCAGTCTCCCTGGGGCCTCTGCCCTGCCCCTGGCACACCAGATGCAAAGCCAGCGGATGGCGAGGGGGTGGAGAGTGAGGCAGTGGGTGGGGATGGAGCGGCTGAGCCTGGGAGGGAAGGGAGAGGAGGGACCCAGGGCAACAGTAAGTGAATCTCGGGTGCACAGGAGCCGCCTGAGAGACAGGGTGAGCCACAGGTGGGGGGCTGGATCCCTGGCGCAGGGAGGTGAGACCCCCAGAGAAGATAAATGATCTGTGCGGGGACCCCGCCCCACCAGGGGGCCGGTGGGGATGCGGAAGAACGGAGTGGGGGCAGGGGTGGGCACTCACCAGCGGGGTACCCTTTGGCCGGCGGGAACCCAGTGCCGGCTGCTGCGCGGGCAGGGCTTGGGGCGCCAGCAGGGAGGAAAGGTGGGCGGGGCCAGCAAGCAGGGTGGTTGAGGGGGGTGGTGTGGGGCTAGGTGCAGGATGGGGGGGGCTGGGGCTGGGCACTAAGCTCCCTGCAACCCCAAACCCAGTACATCCGTCTGTCTCTGCCGGTCCATCTGTCTCTGCTGGTCCATCTGTCTGTGCTCCTTCCTCAACCTTCAAATGTTACCCTACAGTCCTTGTCCCTTGGGCAGTGGATGGCAGGTCGCCCCCACCTCATTCTCTTCTGTAGGCTTTGGCTCAGGCTAGAACTGGGGATGGGCAGGGATCCTGTCTGAACCGGGCTGGAGGGGGTCCTACTAGTACCCATCTGAGAGTCTGAGGAGGGTTGAGGAGGGGTCCTCCCTCAGGAGGAAGCACTCTGATGGATGGGGTGGGGTTGTTCCAGAGGTGGGGGTCAGGACCACAGCTGAGGGGCAGCAGGTGGCCCAGCTGGCTGGAGGTCTGGGGCCTCCCAGACCCGCTGTGGGGTCTCCCTGCAGCAGGCATGAGAGTCAGGGACAGATGCCAGGTCACCGAAGGTTGCTCACTGGAGGGCACAGGCTGGGCATCTGAGTATCTGACAAGTTCCAGGGGATCCCACTCTGGGGGCCAGGGATCTTATCCACATGGTGAGCGCTTGCACTGCTGGGCAGAGGACTGGGTGGGCATCGGGACCGTCCCCTGGCTGCTGCAGCCCCAGCTCACAGAGCATCCACTGGCTGACTGGGACGAGCACTCCCAGGACCCCACAGCACGGGGACCTGCACCGGGGATGTGGGTGGAACAGCCACCTGCTGCGTACTGACAGGTGTGGATGGAGTCACAGTGACTGGAATAGTGGCTGGGCCCTCAGAGATACCATTTGCCTGAACCTGCTTTTCTTCTTCATGCTCTGCTGAGGTTACAATTTCTACAAAGAGCATTTTCTACAGCTGAGAAACGGCTCTTAGAGAACCAAGGAGGCCAGCCTGGAAATGAGGGCTTTTTCATGCCAGCTCCTTAGGGAGGCCAGGCTGCTCCCTGGAGCACACAAAGCCCTCCCAGCCACAGTCGGAACCTTGTGCTCAGGAGGTCACCAAGCCTCCCCCACCCCAAGCCAGTCCATCTCCTGTCCCCAGCTCTCCAAGCAGGCTGCCAAGACCCTACCCCTGGGACATGGGGCCAGAGCCCAGCCAAAGGGAAATAGAGTGAGAGTGGAAAACCATCCCCTTGGGCTGCAGCCCTTTCCTGTCCCCCCGCCAGCCTCTCAGCAGGCAAGGAGCCATCCTGGCCTTCAGAAGGCAAGCTGCCCGCTTGGCCACCACGGGGAGGCTGATGCCTCTCCTGATGTCCTGCAAACACTGGCCACGGTAAGCCAAGCTGTCCTGCCACCCAGGATGTGTGCAGTGCTGGTGCTGGAGCAGGCACAGTCCAGGCTGAGGTCCAGATGTCTGTGGGCTGCTGCAGGAGGCCTGTTGGGCCTGGCGGGTAGCCATGTGGGATGAGGTGGCAAGCCAGGGCCAGGCTGCATGTCCTGCAAGGCTCGTCAACCGGGAAGGTGGTCTGCGTGTGCACGTGTGTGTGGCCTGTCACACACCCAGTAGATTCACACAAACCCTCTGGATGTGTTTAGGTGGGAGACAGACACACAGTTCCTGGCATTCCCAGGTGCCACAGGCCGCTGTGGACTAGACAAGCCCTATTCCAGGAGCTCCGGGAATGGCCGACAAAGGTGATAAACCAAAAAGAATCTTTAACAGAGGTACCTCTAGCTTGTCATAAATACTGTGTGGAGAGAAGGATAATGAGAAAGAGAGAGCCAAGGGGACAAGGAAGGCCAGGGACAGCCCCTTAAGAAGAGGCCTGACTCCACGGAGGGTGGCCAGTAATGGAGAATCAGCAGAGGTAAGAGCAGGTGCAAAGTCCCTGTGGCAGGAGTGAGCTTGGTGTGCTTATGTGGCTGCACAGGTGGGCAATGGGGCAGGCCGTGGGAAAGAGACAGAAATGGTAGGGCCAGGCCGAACAAGGGGGTTGGCCTGACCTGGAGAGTGAACAGAGGGAGGGCCTTGGGGGCCTGAGCATAGTGGTACCACTGGACTTATGTCCTGAGAAGACCATCTGGCCTGAGTGGTCAGCTCTGTTCTCCACATGCACAGAGCTCAGGGGTCTCCTGGGTGGAGTTGGTGAGCCTGTGGAAGCTCTCACGTCTGCCTGCTGGTCCTCTGGTGGGCGGTGTCCTGTGAGCTCTGGACCCTCGGCTTTATGACATCTTGCGCTATACCGGGTCTGCTCTTTACATGTGTTCATCGGGACTCCCCCCGGGGAAGTTCCCTCGCCTGGAGGGTTAGGGTGCTGACTGCTCAGGATACCCCCTCCCAGTGGGGCCCAGGAGCCAGTGTAAACGCCCAGCCCTGTTTCTCTGGGGGCTAATTCTGAGAGGCAACACATCCTGGTAGATTAATCTGTACACAGTTCCACACCCCGTCCTTTCTCACACCCCCACTTCTCTCTCCTGCTTCCTGGAGTCACCTCCCAAATCGCACCCCCAGATCCAGGCTCTGCTTTCCGGGGCTGCCTCAGCCAGGCAGGCGGTGGGGCAGGGCAGCCTGGTGTGCACACCTGAGCCAGGGGCTGTGCTGGCCCAGTTCCTACCCATTGGATCCAGAGGCCCCCATCAAGTTCCGGGCTCCCTGAGCAGCCTCTGGGATCCCATTGTGCTCGGGGTGCAGAGTCCAATGTGGGAGTCAGTGCCCCAGGTATAGCGGGGACACGGCCCTGTGGGTGGGTGTGTGCTTGGTCCAGTTACAGCCAGGATCATGCTGGGGTGCCCCCAAACCCTAACACCCAGGTGGTCTCACCCAGGCCCTCCTTGGCGATGGACAGGGGCCCCGAGAGGTAGCATATCCACTCTGAAGCCAATTCCCCTGTTGCTCCATGCTTCTGGCAAGAGCCCCCTCACCTCTCAGCCCCAGGTCTGAGCCCCAGGAGGATCAAAGGAGGTGAAGCCTGGGGACACTGCAGAGGTCGCCCAGGTGCTGGCAGTGAGGAGGGCGAGGATTAGTGGTAGCCAGGAGCCATGGCAACAGGACAGTGGCCCGGTGGACTCCCCAGGGACGATCCCTGGGCCCCTTACATGGGGACCCCCCTAGCGATGAGCTTTGCCTTGGTCTGTGGCCCCCCCTTCAGAGGCTGAGGCCAGTGGCTGCTGGACAGTCTGCCCCTCAGGCCCACCCATGCCTGGCTCAGCCACTGCTACTGAGGTGCCTGGATTATTCAAAAGCGACGGAGGCTGACTCCAGTTTACCTGGAAACACCCAGAGGCCCCTGTCTGTGTTCCCAGGAAGGTCCCCAAGCTGGAGCGGGCCCTGTCAGCTGTGAGGCACTCTCTGTCCTCGGGCCAAGCTGGCCCTCCCTCCACCCACAGACGGGCCACACAGCCTCTTGCCAACGGAGCTTTTCCCAGGCTGTGCCTCTGCCCAGTGCACCCCCCCCCATCCCCATTTCATTCACCTGTCAGTTTGCATGCCCCTTGCTCCAGGAGGCTCCCTGGCTGCCCCACGTGGGCTGTTTGTCCCTTGGCCACCCGCTGCGCCAGACCACATCCCCTTGGTGATGTCTGTCCTGGTTGCAGAAGGTGTGAATGCTGGTGAGCAAGCGTCTGCCAGCCCCCACCCTGTGGATAGCACCGTGAACTCATGGGAGGGGTGCTTTCTGCGGTGCCCGAGCTGCGGGGCCGGGGGGGTTGGGCTGACCTCCCTGCCCGTGGTCTTAAGGCTTCAGTGGGCACCTCCTTGGAATGGAAGCACCTTAAAATGCAGCTTCCCAGGCCACCCAGCCTTCGGAGTGGGAGGGGAGGTGCTGTGAGGCTTCACCCCACAGGGCTTACTGGGCATCACACTGGGCCAGACTCCATCCAGGCACAGGGTGGAGTGGGGACCAGACACCCAGCCCGGTAAAGGGGCTGAAAGTCTGGTTCAGGGGGGAGGGCAGGAGGCGGACTGTACCGCCAGAGATTTGGCATCTAGCACTGCCACCCCTTCACTGGGACCCCACCTGATCCCATCCCCTTCAAAACAGCTCCTTCCTCGCTCTTGTTGTACCACCAGGTGAGGCCTCAGATCTGCCCTGAGGCTCTGACTAGTATCGGGGCACTGAAGGGCTCAACTGGGGAGCTGAGCCTAAGCCAGTTTGGCCCCTCCCCCTTGCCTAGGGAAGGAGGTGGAGCCTGTCAGGTCAGGGCCTATCAGATGTGCACTCCGTGGTGAGTCTCTCCTGGGCACTCCAGAGTATCAAGCGGAGGAGCTCGGGCCAAACCCCCAGGTGGAAAGCATGTGCCCTCGTCAGGGGCTTGTGAAGGAAGAGGGAGAGGTGGGGGTGCCAGGTGGGGGCACCTGTAGCTGGCATGGCCCGACTGCCCTGCATTCTGGAGGTGGGAGAGGCAAGTCCTAGATTTTCATTTGAAGATGGGGAACCTGAGGCTCAGAGAGGGCAGGAGTTGGGTTGGGCACAGAGCAGACGTGGGCTGAATCCGAGTCTGGACACCCAGCCTGGGACCTGCTCAGGACGCCCTCAAATGGAGGAGCATTGCAGGGGGGAGGATAGACCTGCATAGGCTGTCCTGTCCTGGGTGTGGCTCTGCAGCCCAACTGGGACTCCCACATCCTGGATGGAGCGTTCCTGGGGGGCCAGGCCTAGCTCTGCCCTGGCAGGGCCTGGACTGTCCCCGGAGAGCCCACTAGGGTGACTGCAGCACCCCTATAAGGTGGGGCTGATCTTCCCTACCTCCCCACAGGTGTGCGGGTGCCCTCAGGGGGCTGCTTCCAAGGACTTCAGGCTCAGCCCAGGAAAGGTTGGGGGAAGCAGCCAAGGCCCATCCTGGGAGGGCCACCCCACAGGGTGCGGGACACTGGCCCTCCGGCAGGGTCAGATCTGGGATCAGGAACAGCCATCGGCACTGACTCAGCATCTTGTGTGGAAATGGGACGTGAGAGGGGAGAGGAGGGCGGCAGGCCTCCAGAATCAGCTGTGATGCGAAGCGAGGCCATCGCTGTGCGGTTTGCAGACAGCGTCACGGATCCCTGCGCCCGCGCTGTTCTGAGGGTGGGGCTTCGGGGCACACGTGCCGGTGCTGCCCTCCTGGGCACCCAGACAAGGAGCAGAGAGACTGTCCTTTTTCCTGAGGGTACTGGGAGCAGGTGACAGAGGTATCGTCCAACCCTGCCAGGGATGGAGGGAGATGGAGAGGGCACCCCAAGGTATGGAGCCCATGTGACAAGGAAAAGGCAGTGTTATGACGTGGAGAGGACGACACGCCCTCTGGGAAGAGGCCCGGAGGTGCTCCCCACCCAGGGCAGGCTGCAGGAGTCAGCGTGGGTCCTGTGAGCTCCAACTGGGTTGGTGGGGTTGAGTGGTGTCCACCTTCATCACCCTGAGCCCCAGTGGGAGGGACAGAAAGTGCTCAGAGGACCTGGCGGGGAGGGGAGCTCCAGGTACAGGGAGAAGCTCGTCTCAGGCCCTCCTTTCAGGGGTCGGGGGGTGGCCCGTTGAGGATAAGAGGCTGGACATACAAACGGACAGTGGCCAGCCACATATGACAAGGGGACTCTGACCCACAACATGAAGCAACCAGCCTAGGAAGCCAGATCACAGCCTCTGCCCAGGACAGTTAGGACTTGGTCGGTGACAGCAGCTATCTTGCGTTGTCCCCGTTCCCAGCACAGGACCAAACCCATCACACAGGCCCGGCTCCGTGAGGTTGCTGCTGCCGCTGGCCCTTCCCGAGCTCAAGTCTCTATCACGTGTGTTAACGGTGGCTGACCCCTGGCTGCAGCAAGCTCTGAATAGACACCCTTTCTGTCCCCAAGTGGGTCTATAGCTGGTTGGTCAGAGCACCGGGAACCACCTGGACTGGCAGTTGGCATCTGAAGGTGCCCCCTGCATGAGCCGTCTTCAGGGGCTGAGCCCTTGCCCTGCCAGAGCCGAAGCTGCCTCCAGAGAGACAGTGTCAGCATGAAGCCGAGGACTCCCCGCCGGTGCCTGCGACGCGCTGGCCGCGCAGCTGCATCAGGTGTCCGACGTGCGCGCCGAGGGTGTTCTGAGAGGAGTGTTGTAGGAGAGAAATGGAGTTTTCCCCACAGCGTGCAAGCGAGGAGTCACCCTGGGCCCCTCGCGTGGCTGAACGCTCTGCTGTGGCCATCTTAATATTTCTAATAAATTGACCGTTAAAGCAGTGTTTTGGAAGTGATGTCTGATGGCACAGGCGAATGGGTGGGAGCAGGAGACCTCTGTGGGATACGCGTGTCCACCGCACCCCATGAGCGTGTAGTGACCGCGAGCATACCCTGAGCACGCGGTTCTGATGGATCCACCAGGCAGAGTTCGACAAGGTCAGTGTCTGTCCAGCCAGTGTGGCTCAGTGGTTGAGCATCAGCCCATGCACCAAGAGGCTGCCGGTTTGATTCCCAGCCAGGGCACATGCCCAGGTTGTGGGCCAATCCCCAGTGGGGGGCATGCAGGAGGCGTCCTATCGATGTTCTCTCTCATCGACCTTTCTATCTCGCTCTCCCTCGCCCTTCCTCACTCTCTAAAATCAATAAAGAAAAAAAATTGTTTTAAAAAAAAAGATCAATAAAGTCTAAGGCAGTGGTTCTCAACCTCCCTGATGCCACGACCCTTTAATCAGTTCCTCATGTTGCAGTGACCCCCAACTATAAAATTATTTTTGTTGCTACTTCATAACTGTAATTTTGCTACTGAAATGTCTCAGGCAACCTCTATGAAAGGGTCATTTGACCCCCACAGGTTGAGAACTGCTGGTCTAAGGTGTGCCGAGGCTGCCGCGACACAGCACCGAACTGGGAGATGCGGTCTGGAGGCCAGGAGTCCGAAATCAAAGTGTCGGCAGGGCCTCGCTCCCTGGGGAAACTCTGCTCCTTGCCTCTTCCAGTTTCTGGGATTGGGGCGACCCTTAGCTGTGGCCACATCATTCCGACCTCCACCTCCCTCTTCACACAGCTGTGTCCTCTCCCCTGTGTCCTCTCCTCTTCTTCTACAGACACCAGTCATTGGATGTAGGGCCCCCCTAAGACCCAGGATGGTTTTCCCTTGAGATCCTTAATTACATCAGCAAAGGCCCAAACAAGGTCACATTCTGAGGTTCCAAGTGGACCTGAATTCTGGGGGACACTTTTCAACCCGGTACACAGGTGAGGTGTTATGTCTACAACGGAGCAGAGAGGGAAGGAGGGCAGTCGACAGCCAGGGCCACATCTCTGTCCGAACCAGACACGCAGGGGGAGGCAGTGGTGTTCAAGAAACACACGTGGCCAGGGACCCCGTCACATCCTCCCTTCCTCCTGTTACTTCCTGAGGGAGCCAGTTACACTGAAATGGTGACACATCACAGTGCCCCCCGCCCTGGCCCTCCCCACTCGCTGGGGCAGGAGCTGGAGGGTGTTGAACGAGGGAGTGAACTCGGAACCGCTGCGTTGGATCCGGGCCGTGTTTTCGGTAATCCGGTAACGACATACACGCGTGTCAACCACCCGTGAAATACAAACTGCGCAGTTAGGGTGATTTTACTGAGGAGTGGAAGGCTTTTATACTTGCATTTACAACTGACATCATACAGGCTAGAGCTGAGCGATACGATTCATGCTCATAATTTGAATCTGTCATTTTTCTTCACTTAGAACGGCCTTAGACAACCAAATGAAGACACCATAGCCCGGGAGAGGCTGCAGAGGAGAGGAAAGCGTCTGGGTCAGCACGAAAGGCGCCTTCTCCTCCTTTTCGAACAAGGGGCTCTGTTGCCTCACCTTGCACAAGGCCCAGAGATCGTGGAGCCAGTTAACCGAGAGGGAGCTGAGGGTGAGGAGGGAGGGGGCCCGGGGCAGGGGGGATGGAAGAGGGCAGAGAGACGGCGTAGACACATCTCCTGGACTGGGTACGTGTTGTTTCAGCAAGAACTAGCCTTCCCTGCAACCAAGCCAAACCAAGCAGACGGGCAGAGGATGTAGCCCCAAAGGGGCTGAGCACACACCCCTTTAATGTGCCAACTGCCCCTGCCCGGTTAACTCTGTTAACAGACTCCGTCCAGGGTGGGCGGGTGCCCGTGGACACTAGTCACAGTATGGTCTTGTGCCACCCGTGGCTGCCTTTCTCCCTCACTGTGTCCTCACCTCCAGAACCAGAGCTGTGATGCCACCACCTCGCCCACAGCCTGGGTTACCTGAGAAGGAGACACTGGACCAGGAGTGACCATCCCTCTCATGCAAATCGGTGGCCTCAGCTGGACCTCAGCAAGAGAGCAGAGCTGTTGGCTCCATGTCTGTGACAACCGGGTGGGGTGGCCAGTGTCAGGAGCAGGTATGACCTGCCGCCTCTCTGCGAGGGGCCCTCCGCACAATGCCCCAGCCCTCCCCTGCCCGCGAGGACACCCCAGAGCCTGCCTGGCGGTGCTTTACTCGGGTGCCATGTAATCAGCCAGTGCTCAGCCGCCGTATAGAGTCCACTCAGCTGACCGGCAGCAGCTTGGTGGCACTTGGGGGCAGTGATGAGGTGCATAGTCTGGCTCTAAGGCAGGGGCGACAATACACAGCCTTGGCCTTAGGAGGCGACCCAGAGAGAGAGAACTGGGAGGGTTGAGCTGCTAGGACAGGCCCCAGAGCGGGGACTCCCACGGACACCTCTGTGGCCAGCCTGAAACCCCGGAACCAGCCTCTTGTCTTTCTTTTCTTTCTTTCTTTTTTTTTTTTTAAAAAAATTAACAGACTGTATATTTTAGTGCAGTTTTAGGCTTACATAAAGCGAGGCATCTAGTACAGAGTTCCCAGGTACCCCCACCCCCACTCTGCATGGTACATTTGTTATTGATGTTACGACATTGATACTATTGATAGCCTTTTATTAACTAATGGCAATGATTTACGTTGGGGTCCATTCTTGGTGGTATGCACTCTACGGGTTTGGACAAATGTCATGCATCCTTCATTACAGTGTCATCCAGAATAGTCACTGCCTAACAACCTGTGTTCCACCTGTTCACACCTAACCCTTGGCAACCACTGATGTTTGTCTCCGTAGTTTTGCTTTTCCCAGAATGTCATAGGGTTGGCATCGTCCAAGGTGTAGCCTTTCAGACCGGCTTCTTGCGCTTAGTATAGTAGTCTCTCCTGGTCCATCATTTCACTTTCTAATTTCAGTTACCCACGGTCAACTACAGTCCAAAAAATACTAAACAGAAAATGCCAAAAATAAACAATCTATACGTTTTAAATTGTGTCCCTGAGCCACTCTGGGCCCAGAAACCAAGGGGAGATATGTCAGCTCTCTGGACAGCTCAGCCCCGCTGCCTCCTCCAGGAAGTCCTCCTGGAGTTCAGTGGCCATCATAGGTTCCTGAGTGTTTAAGGGCCTGGCACACAGCAGGGCCCTGCGCTGGGCTGAACGGTGTCCCCCTCAAATTCATATCTACCCAGAACCTCGGAAAATGACTTTATTTGGAAATGGAGTATTTACAGATGTAATTAAGTGAAGGATCTAGAGACGAAATCTTCCTGGATTTGGACAGGAACATCAATGACTGATGTTCCTATAAAAAGAGAAGAGACACAGGCACAGAGGAGAAGCCATATGAAGACAAAGGCAGAAATGGGGATGCCTTGGTCCCAAGCCAGAGAACATCTGGAGTCCCCAGAAGCTGGAAGAGGCTGAGGGGATCCTCCCCGGGAGCCCATGGAGTGAGCAAGCTTCCGTGACACCTTGACCCTGGACTTCAGGCTTCCGCGCTGTGAGGGGATGATTTCTCGTACAGTAGGCCAGCCGCGGAGATGTCCCCGAGTGCCAGGCCAGCTTTCTTGTCCACTCAGCCCAAGGCCTTGGTGTCAGCTCGGGGTCCCAGCAGGGCACCAGGAGGGCTCCTCTGGGTGGCTGGGCAGCGCCCCTGGAGACAGATAAACAAGTCATCACACATCAGCTCTGTGAGCCTCTCAGCAGCTCCTGGAGGCATTTACGAGTCACTGTCTCTAACTTCATTAGGGGAACTTGGCCCAGAGGTGGCCTGAAATCTGAGCCCTCTGTGCAGGGTGGGGCTGAGGATGGCAGTGGTCATGCACCCCCTGCCCACTGCACCCCATCTGCCTCAGCTTTGGAGCCCTCCCCTCTCTGGTGGTCGGGTTTCGGGAGGGGTTTCTGGCTGCTGAGAAGTAGTCACCAATGTTATCAGCCTGACTGACTCCTCACCCCCAGCCCCTGGTAGGGAGACAGCAGCTGCCACTTGGCATCGCCCGCTGCCCCTCCCTGGACAAGGGGGCAGCCTTGACCCCTCCCCTTCACCCCAGCAGGAATGTTCAGAGCCACCAGGAAGCTCAGAGGCCCGGCCTGGGCTTCCATGGGGATCTGCCGAGCGTCAGGTTGACATTGTGATAATTTGCTAAAGAGGCAAATCAAGGCATTAAGCCAAGGACAAATTAGAGGCTCTCGACATAGCTGGAAGGAAAGTGGGGTGAGTCTGATCTGAGCCGAGATGATGAGGAACGGGAGAAGGGGAGGCGGTACCGACACAGGGGGTCGAAGGCCCTTCGGTCCCATATCCTCTGCCTCCAACGCCTCACTCAGTTCCTTTGGCTGGTGTAGGGTGTTCACATCTCATTGCCCTCTCCTCTGCCACCACGGAAGGTCCTCTTCCTGGGATCCCAATGTCCCCTCCATGTCCCCTTAATCTGTCCTGGAGCCCAGGCCTTGGTGACCTCCCAGCCTGCCCGTCTACCCAACACGCCCCTCCCTGCCCGGACCCCCACCTGGGCAGTGAATGGCCGCTTGTGAGGCAGGGGCAGCAGAAGGAGAGGCAGCAAGGATGCTCAGGACCCACCTCCTCCCCACTGGGGCTTCTGGGAGGAGTCAGCCCCCACACTCTACCCTCCTGGAGGGGAACTGACACCCCTGTTTGCACAACACAGGGTGCCAGAGCCAGAGTCTGATCCCTGCACCACGGAGCCCCCAGGCAGCGAGGGCCCCTCCTAGCTGCCACCCCTCCATCCATCCTCCCTCCACCACATCCCGATCTCTCCCCTGCCAGGCCCTGGGGACACCTGGAATCAGGCAAGGTGATCACACATCTGCTGGTCTCTGGCGACATCTGCTGAGCACCATGGTCACTGCAGAGCAGAAGGGCTGGGGTTGGGGGCTCCCAAGGTGAGGGCACAGGGGAGACTGAGTGGGCACTGATGGGCCACAGTTGCCCCTAACAATCCTTCCTGAATGAGGTGATGGCGGGGTTAGAAGAATGAGGCCCCGTGGGCCCCCAGGCTGTCCCACAGACCCTCCCACAGTCCAGTCCCCCACAGTCCCTCCCAGGGCCCCACTATCACATCCACAGCCATGACCAAAGCTCAGTCCCCCTAAATCCCACCACAGTCCCTCTCATGGCCCTGCTCACAGCCTGGCAAGGACTGGAATCCCAGCAACTCCGCCTGTGTGACCTCAACTGGTCACTCAACCTCTCTGAGCCTCAGTGTCCTCTTGGACAGCATGGGGTCATAATTGCTGTGCCCCCCCGAAGTTTCCAGGCCTACCCCCAGGCCCAAGTCCATCCCCCTCAGACCTGCCCCACAGCCCTCCGTGGGCGAGCTGACCTCTTGGGGATCAGCGGTAAGAGCCTTAGCACCCCCCGCCCCTGGTTCTGGTGGTGTAGACAGAGCAGGAGAAGAGGAGACGGAGAAGGTCACTTGAGAAGGTCACTCCTCTGCCCTCTCTTCAGGGACCAGCTCACCATTCCTACATGAAGGACAGTTGGAGCCTGGTCACCTGGGTTCTGGGTACACCCATATGACAGGCCCGGGGCCATTAGTACCCAGCGCAGCCACCCCAAGGCCAGAGGTTTCTGCCAGGTACCCCTGGGACCCACTCCTAAGCCCCCCGCCCTTCTCGGGTTTCCTGATGGCACCGAGAACCTTGTCTCGAGACCTGATTTGGGAACCCCTGTCTGAGCCAGCCGCTTCTTGGTCCCCTCCTCCACCCCAGCCCCCTAAACCTGCCCTTAAGGGAGAGTTCAGAACCCTCTCCGATCCTGCGCTCTCAGTGGCCCACAGAGCTGCTGGGAGGCTCCTGGATCCCTGGTGCCCCATCAGCCTCTGTGAATCACTGGGAACAAAGCACGTTCTTGCCACTGGGGGGCGCCAGCAGTTCACAGATGCTCTGACACAAAACCAGGGAGTGTCCAGCCCCAGCTGAGACCTGAAGATTCAGGGGAGGGGATGTTCTCGCTGCGCTTTCTCCCCAGTTGACGGCTAGGATTTCCCACGTCCGACTGAGAACATGGGCTTTCAGGCCAAGACCCAGGTCTGGCCAACTGCCCTGGCCTCCCTTCGGGCCTGGAGGAGCTAGGTCGCCGACTCTCTGGCAGGGGGTAGTGGTGAGCCACGTGGGGTGTCAGGCCCTCCTGCAGCCCCCAGCCCCGTCCACCCTCTGCTGGCTCTGCTGCCTGGGCCAGTGGCCAGCACAGCCACCCCACACCCTCTAGCAGCTGGCTGGCGACCTTCCCGGTGGTGGGTGGACTTCGCTCAGCCAGTCCGGCCACACCTGCCACAGCAGCTGGTTCAAAATCCCCAAATCCTGAAAACTGGCTCCGCTTCGCCAAGCTAGGGAGCCCTTAGTCCTGACGGTTGGCCTGTCCTTCGCCGAACTGGCTGTCAGGGTCTGTGCAAAGCCGGCCAGCAGGGTGGACAGCTCCCCAAGATGCCAAGGGCTCAGGCGGGCCAGGCTGTGTTGACCCCGGACCCTTGGGGGGCAGGTGTGTCCCCACTGCTGGGGGAGCCAGGAGAGCGCAGACTCACTGTCAGCAGAAAGAGTAACAGAGACTTTCACACACGCCTCCCCACCCAGGCGCCTCGGATCAGAGCGGAGCCTGGGGTATAGTCCTTCTGCAGTCAGGCGGCCACTGGGGAAGCCCCAGTTCATGGTCACAAGGGTCCCTGTGGTGGGAAGGGAGGGGCACAGCGCTGCAGAAGGCCCTTGGCCAGCTCCCAGTGTCTGGGCTGCTGCCAGGCCTGGGGCGAGGTGCTGCTCCCTGCCTGCTCGGGGCACCCACCCAGAGCCCGGGTGGGGGTGAGTGCTACCCTGACCCCTGTAATCTCCGGCTGTGGGAAGCAAGACAGGCACCCACAGGAGTAACTTTACGAGACTGTGCGGTCAGCTCCCGACCACACTAATGCTCAATTACTCCTCGAGCATGTACTGAGCACCTGCCATGTACCAGTGCAGGCTGGTACACACCACATGGGGCAGTCCCCTCCTGGCCCCCACCCGCTCGCTGCAGTGCCCCTCACTGAAGCCACACAGCCTCCACCTTGCCCTGTGACCCGCCGGACCTCCACTCAGCTCTGGGAGGCTGGTCCCTTTGGAGGGGGTGGGGCAGCTCTGGGTGTCACTGTGCCACCCAGAGGGGAATCTGGAGCTGGGGACACCTAGTCACTGAGCAGAGATTCAAAGCTGACCAGAGGCTAGACATCTTTCCTATGAGCAGCATGACCCCCGGGAGGGGGCAGCCCCAGGAGTTGTGTCTACGTGGCCTCCCACTTAGGGAGCACTGGAGCCTCACCTGGGGCTGGAGACCAGACGGGGGCTCCCTGTGCTCCCCCTCCCGCCCTTTCTCCTCTCCTCCTTCTCTTGTCCCCCAAGCATCTGCAGCCCCTGTAACTGATCCCAGGCAGGGCTGGCCTGGGCCTGGGCTCTCCTGCTCTGGAGCCTCCGGCCCAGCTGTTGCTGGGGAGGCCGTGTCTGTCCTGGGGACCAACAGCTGCAGGCCCGGAAGCTCCCACCCACCCCAGAGCAGGTGTGCCCCCCATAGCCCAACCCAGCCTGCCAAGGGCCAGTCCCAGGGGTTGGGGGGCCCCTTGTCCTCATCTGCTCAGCTTTGGGAGAGTCCCTGAGCCTGGCATTCTGGGTCCTCAGTCTTGTGACAGCAGAAGCCAGTCCCTCTATGGACAGCCTGTGGGCAAGGTCAGCCTGGTGGTCACTGCAGCCAGTGCCAAAAAGGGCCCCTGCCACCAGCCACACTCGCCTGACCCTGTGAGGCCAGCAGTTCGAACCCAGACAGGGTACTTGTCTGAGGTCCCCAGGGCAGGGGGCAGGGAGGTCAGCTTCCCTGAGGAACACGGAGTGTCCTCACTTCCGGTCACCCGAGTGAGCGGCAGTGAGTGGCCCAGAGAGCACCCCCCAATCCAGACTCAGCCGGGGCCCTGCCCCATGCGCTCCCCTCCCTCCAGACCCTGGTACCCAGTGTCTTCCCTGACCCTTGAGCCTGTCCTCACTGTCCACTCTGATGGCAGGAGAGGGGGCCCCTGAGCTGTCCAGACCACATGTGAGCATTTGTCAAGGGCTGTCCCCCGCCTTAGGGTGCTTCCAACAGGTGCCGGGCCCTGCTCCATGCAGCCTGGCTGCTCGTCACCCACGGCTGCAGCAGGGAGCCTGAGAAGGCAACCCAGGGACCACCCGGCATGCCCTCCCCCTGGCCCTGCGCCAGCCCTGGGCAGACTCTCCTGGGCTACTCCACCTGCCTCCCCAACCTGGGGTGCCCTCCCTGCCCCCCAACACCCTGGGCCTCTGCTTTCTCCCTGGCCCTCTAAGCCTCCCCACTCTGTTCCAGGTCCACCACTGGTGCCACTTCTGAGGACAGGGAGCAGCTCCCAGTTAAGACACGGGCAGGGAGGGCCAGCTGGGCGGTCCCTGAGGGCCACCGATCCACTTGCGGAGGAGAGGCTGGGACCCGAGGGGCTTACCATCCCCCGGGCGGATGCAAGCCAGGTTAGCTGCCCTGTGGTTGGATGGTGTCCCCCAAAACTCATGTCCACCCAGGCCCTCAGCATGTGACCCTATTTGTAGGTGGGATTAAGTTAAAATGAGGTCAGACTTGATTAGAGTGGGCACTAAAGGCAGTGACTGGTGTCCTTGGAAGAGAGGGAAGAGGACATGGGGAAGGGCTGCGTGACCACAAAGGCAGAGGCTGAAGTGATGCGGTCACAGAACAAGGCACGCCTGGAGCCATGCCGGGAGCCCCCAGGAGCTGGACGGAGCGGGAAGGGTCCTCCCCTGGACCCTGCGCCTCCGGGATTTCACTCTTGGCCTCTGGAACTGGGAGAGGATGCATTTCCGTTGGTTTAAGCCTCACCCCCACCTCCCCATTAGTGAACATGTTATCTCAGCCCCAGGACACTAACACAGGCCCCTCCTGGAGGAGGCCTGGGGTGCAGGGAACTCGCTGAGCAGCTTCTTGGCTGTGGCCCAGCTGTGTTCTCAGTGGTACCGAGTGCCCACAGAGTACCCAGCAGACCCTCCTCTGGACACTCCGCCAACCCTCCTGTACCCCTGACCTTGGCATGTGGTGGCCTCAGCCTTGTCCCCCACATATGGGGCCCCCAACAGGGATGACCTGTGGACACAGCAGGAGCTCTAGGGAGAAGCATGTAGCGGGCTCAGGGCACAGGCCTTCCTGGAGCGAGGAGGAGGCACATTGGCCCCGAGGTGGCTGCAGGCCCAGGGCTGGTGGTTCTGAGGATGAGGGAGAACCCACTGCTCCTCCTGGTGCAGGGAGGCTGATTGGTGTATCTCAGGCCAGAGCCACCATATCCTCCGTGGCTGCCTGGAGGGACATGATACAAAGGGCACAAGGCCATGTCTGCAGGAGGACAGGGATGGATTAGTGATGTCTGCCCCGGACCCTGCAGGGACAGTAGTATCAGGCATGCCAGTGTCTGCCATGCTGGCTGAGAGGGCACAGGACGAACCAGGCAGCTTGTTCGTCGCCTCCAACCAGAGCTGTTCAAGGCCTCAGACAGGGCTCCAGGTCACTTCTGGAAGCAGTTTCTTCCAAGTCAACGTCAGAAGTCCAGACAGGAGTGCTCTGGTTCAGCCCCTGGGCTGCCTGGCAAGAAGATAGAGTGGGCATGCTGGCTTCCACAGCCTGGTCTTCTCCCGAGCCCCCCACGAGAGGAAGCCTGGGCCAGACATCACTGGTCAGGCAGACACGACCCCCGGGCCCTCTCTGAGCCTCCGGCGTTCCTAGCGTCAGTTACCGTGGCACCCAATCCATCAGCTGCATTGAGGCAGAGAGCCTCCAGCCCAGGCCCAGCGGCTGGTGGCTGGCTGGCTGTAAGCAGGTAATTCATCTGGGCTTTGTTTCTCCCCAGCATCTTCAAACAAACATCGAATGATTTTATTTCGACGGAGTGGCTCTCCGCAGTCTGGATTTTCCATCTCCGGGAAACTTTACTTCTGAGAGACTGGTGGATGTTTATTTTATCACTTCTCTCCACACAGGAGTTTAATAATTTAGCAGTGGGTTTGGGGCAGCTCCGCGCAGAGCCATTTGTTTCTCCAGATCTCTCCTCTTTTCCAGACCCTCAAGTGTACGCAGCGGCTGGCCGCATATCATGTTTTCCCTCTAAAGAAGTGGTTTTGCTATTAAGATCTTTATTTCAGCTAGATTGTTCTACCATCCCTCACTCTGGCCCAGCTGTCCAGGGCCAGCGGCAGCTCCACAGGGCCTGACCGCACCCCTGGTGGGTCCCGAAACGGGTGGAGGTGCAGCTCAGGTGCTGGCCAAATGCTCAGGCCCAGGGCCCTAAGGAGCAAAACCTGGACCTCGCAGTGGCCCCCTGGGTGTCCCACCACCTGGAAGCGCAGCCCCCAGGGGGCCGCCATCCCATAGGAGCCTGGGCTCTGGCCAGGGCTGGTGCTCACCAGGAAAACTCCAAGGACAAGTGAGCGAGCATTAAGCACCTACTGTGTGCTGCCGTATCTCTAAGCTTGGTTTTCATGGCCCTTCTCTCGCAGAGGGCGTGAGGCCCCAGCAGGCCTCGGTTATTTAACAAGCTCTCAGGGCTGCGTGAACATGTGCTCTGTTCTCCACCCTGTCATCTGACACAGAGGACTGTTATCCTAGTCCCAGACGAGAAAACCAAGTGAGCGCCCATCCAGCAGCCCTGAGCTGGTGGGTGAGAGAGGCAGATACCCGGCTCACACTGGCCGAACCCTCCGGGCACCACCTCCGCAGCTGGTCTGTGTGTGCCAGGGAGGACTTCAGGAAGACCCTCTGACTAAGGGGTTTGGGGGTACCTGGGAGGCCAGGTCTGCCCCTCCTGGACATGCGCTGCCTTACGGGGCAGAGAAGGCTGGGCAGACTGTTCTCCTTGTAGCTACCCCAGCTGCTGGCCTGTCCCTGTCCTGTGACCTGCTGGACGAATTACCATCAATATTAAATCATAAAGCTCCAAGTAACAGGTCTCTGTGTACCCGGCTTACTCAGCCCTTCTCAAGGAAGCTCCTTAATTTAATTCAACCCTGTGGTCAGGCTCCTGGCCCCACCTAGATCCCCCTGGACGTTTCTGAGGGGCCCCAGGATTGGGCCTGGCCTCCCTTCCACACCGGGTCCTGGCCAGCCTCAGAGGTGCTGAAACCACCTGAAGGACCCCCCGGAATGTGGGGACCCAGGAGGTGCATGCTAGTGGCTGAGAAGGCCAGTTGTGGACCCTTAAGCCTCAGGTTCTGTTGGCTCTTTTAGAGGCCAGAGCGCCGCCAGGGTTGCCAGGGTGACGTGGTGGGGACAGCCCTGGGCCCTGCAGCCGTCTCTGGCACCCTGACGGCATCAGGACCACTCCACGCTGGCTCAGGTTGATGTCCTGGGGCGTGGCCTGTAAGGGCAACAACCAGCCCAGGGCCCTGTGCCACTGGAGAGAACACTGCCTGACCCCCTGGCCTCTGTTTCCAGACAGAATGCAGATCCGCGGAGCCCCGTGCAAGATGAAAATGTTCACAAATGGTTTAGAGCCTCAAGAGGGGCCCTATGTCGCCCCCAGCTGAGTCCCACAGACAGTGAGTACCAGGTTGTCTCTGACGTAGGCCCATGTCCCCAGGCTCCTGGACACACTGGCCCCTCAGCCCCACAGATGCAGGTTCTCAGGCTGTGGGGCTTTGGGACGTGTCAGCCCAGCCCACCTCCCTCGACGCAGGCTGCAGCCTCGGCTCAGTTCGCATCTTCTCCCACACGTGTGCATGCAGCTGTGGGCCCGCCAGAGGAAATCCTCAGCTTTGCACAGCCCCTGGGGACACGGAGCTGCCTGGAACAGCTGGGAGGGGGCGGCGGATGGGGACGCTGGGCTGCTCCCCGCTCCAGGCCGGGCCTGGCCGGGCGTCATTTCTGAGGTGGGAAACAGGGCAAGGGCCTCCTTAGGGACCCCCCCCCCACCAGGAACCTGTACCCCTGGGTCCAGGGATTCACCCCCGCCACCCACTGAGGAGACCTGGGCCTGTGTCTGTGTCCCCCCGGCATGGGGGCCACTTCTCTCACAGGACTGCCCCAGGCCACCCCCTACGTCTGGGCAGGAGCTGTGGCTGTGATTGGCCTCAGGGTAGGACTCAGAACCCCCAACCTTGCCAGGTGACAACCCTGTCTAAATCCTAGCAATTCCACGTTAGGTTACCAAGTTACCTCCATGACACCCAAGGTTGGGGGCACAGCTGGGAGCTGAGGGAGAAAGGGTGGGCAGGAGGGGCCCTGTGGGGTCCTGAGTCTGGGGAGGGGTGTGGGTCTCTCTCCCTGCGGTGCCTGGAGCCATCCTGAGGAGCCAGGAGGCCATGGTCTGTATGACTCCCTAGGGGTCAGTGACCTTGGGGTCAGGTGTAAGGGTTCATGACCAGGTACAGAGAGCACACCCCTACTGAGAGACCCCCCACCCCCAGATGAATGAAGGTGTCTTCCCAGAGCCCCTCAAAGCCACAGCATCTTCCTGCTTGTGATACGCTGCCCTGAGGGGTGGGGACCTTTTCTTTAAGTCCCCAAGGAGGGGGCTTCTTGGATGCCCCACATTGGATAGGCAAGAAGACAGACGGCTGTGCCCACCAGGCCAGTGAGGTAATGCCCCTCAGAGCTACACCTGGGCTCAGTCACAGGCAGCTGAGCGGAGTCCTGGCTCCCCAGGAGGGAGAGAGGAATGGGGCTCGCCCGCCACAGGTGCCGAGCTTGTCCCCCGCACTTCTTCCCCACCCAGGACCCACTGAATGCCCGAAGGCCTCTGAGGCAGAAGACAGAAACCTCAGTCTCCCTGACCTAAGTGAAAAGCACAAGTTTCTGGATCATGGAATCGGGGTGTGACTTCAGGCATGGCTGGATCCAGGCACTCAGTTCTCTTGCCTGTCCCTCTGCCCAGCTCAGCTTCTCGTACCTTCCCTGTCCCAGGGAGGATGGTCTCCTCCGAGCACTGAGCTCTTGAGGACAAGAAGCCTGTTTCTCCTCTGTCCAGCTCAGCGGCAGCTCAGGTTGACCTTGTGGTCCATGCCACATCCCATGATAGGAAGAGGACCCTGTGGTATAACCTTTCATCCACCCCACAGGGCCCAGGTGGCCAGGGGAGAGTGGCCTGTGCCGCCTCCCAGGATCTTAGGGCACAAGCCTTTCAGAACCTTGATGTTGGAAGGCTGACACTGAGACTGCTGGCCACCAAGCTGGAGACTACAGAGATGTCTGGTTTTTTGTTGTTGTTTTTTAATCCTCACCCGAGGACATTTTTCCTTTTTTTGTTGTTGTTCAGATAGAGTGGGAGGGAGAAAGAGGAAGAGAGAGAGTGAGAGAGAAACATCGACGTGAAAGGGACACATCGAGTGGCTGCCACCCACATGACCAACCAGGGCCGGGGACAAACTGCAACCGAGGTTCATGCCCTTAGTGGGAACTGAACCCGGGTCTCTCTGGACCGCAGGCCGATGCTCTAACCACGAAGCCAAACTGGCCAGGGCAAGAGATGTCTGGTTTTCCCGGGTGACAACCCTGGGGTGCTGTCGGGATCCCAGCACAAGCTCCCTATAGCCACCGAGGCTGCAACAAGAAGCAACACAGCTCTGAGCCCCTGAACCCTGGTCCTGGGCCAGCTGTGCCCCAGCCTCTCAATGGTCCCACACAAGGGCATAGTCAGCCTTCCTCCATCTGACGACTGTCCCCAGAGCTACACCCAGCAGGCTCCCTGGGAACCCCCTTCCCAACAAATGTGTCCACGGGCTGCCCCAGGCCCCTGAGAACAGCAGGACAATGCCCGGGTGGCTTTAGCATCCACAGTGCACCTCCCGCGACACCCTGGCCGTGAGGAGGCTGAGGTCCGGGAGTGGAGGTGAAGCCAGGAGGGGACAGTGGCACATGGCTGGTGCTCAGCTCCGCGCTGCCGAGATGCCTGAGGAAGGGGGTCCTTGGCACAGAACTCTCAGTCAAAACAAGCCCCCTGTGCCAGTGGGTGCTGGCACAGGAATTGCAGAGGCTGGGGCACGGGGCCAGCATCACTGTGGCTCAAGGTGGGTCGAGCAGTCTGCTCGGCTCCTTGCTGCCCAGCCAAGACAACCGCCCCACACAACGGAGCTGTGAGCCCGGGGTGGGCCGGGAAGCGCTGCCCGCACGCCTGCCCGCTCACAAGGGCCCCATTGTGTGGCTGCGGCTGTGGGCAGCAGGTGGCTGCCCGGTCCCACACGAGGAGGCCCTGCCGCCAGCCGCGCAAGCGGAGGAGGGCACCGCGGGCACCAGTGGGGTGGGGGGCATGGGTGGGCCGGGCTGGGCTAGGGTGCGGCACACACAGAGCCGGGGCTGCAGCATGAAGGGGCCTATTCTCCCAGTCCTGGCCCTGCCCTCTCGGCCTGGGCAGCATGTGGCGAGGTGGTCCTCACCCCACCATCGGCCCCAAGCCAGCGCCTGGCCACACCCGGGTCTCAGATGCCGACACTGCGGCCCAGGCAGGGGCTGGGGCTGGCAGCACAAGGTCGGTTCTGAGCAGGGCAGTCCAGGAGGCTTCTGAAGGCCGTGAGAAGGGGGAGGAGCAGGATGTGGACCCAGAGCCAAGTGGGCAACAGGAGGGCCTAGCATGAGGGGAGGGCTCCCGGGGGCCAGGTAAGCCCGAGGGCAGCTGCTGGGCACTCCGGCAGGAGGACGGCCTCTGGAAAGAGCAGGTGCCAGGTTCACACTCACTCGGCCGCCCAGGGCCTCAGACAGTGCCCACCCTGTGCCCGTCTGTGGAGGGGGAGGTGGCAGGAGCTGGCCTGTGGGTAAGCGTCATGCATGCTCTCAGAGCCCGTGCGCAAACCCTGTTGAGAGATGTCCCCACACTTCGAGCCCTCCCTGGCCCCAGCCCTCTGGGAGCCCCTTCCCTAACTAGCCGGGACTGTCCTGCGGCAACTGACAGGGAGGGAAATGAAGGGGGGCCCGTCCTTGGTCCCCAATTCTCCGGATTCTGCTCCCATCCCCGCCCCCGCCCCTAGGCCTGGGCCCTGGGCAGGCCACTCTAGAGAGGGCAGGAGGCTGGGGCTTGGCTCCCCCTGGGGCCCCCACCCCATGCTGGCCCAGGAGCACGTGTGGGGGCAGGCGCCCGGCCTCCGTCCCTCAAGCAGCATTAGGGAAGGACAGCTGGAAGCAGCCCACCGCCAGGCAGCCTCTGCAACTGGACACTGGCCGGTCTCACAGCAGCTCCCTGGCCGACCTGGGGGCCCAGTTTCAGCCCCTCTCACCGCACCAGCAGTCAGAAGGGAATGCCCTATGCCCACACCAGAAGACAGGCTGCCCTACCTCCCTATGCCAACGAGGCCTCGAGGCTGGTGTTGGCACAGTTGCTCCTCAAAACAAGAGGTTGGAGTTTAATGCACAGGATGTGACAGAAATAAAAGGCGGGAACAGTTGGCCCCAAAAACAGGATTTGAGTCAAAATAAAACTTGGCCCTGGGCCTGGGCTCCCCTGGGAGTGTAGAGGGTGTGGATGTTAACTCAGGCCTTCAGGCAGCCCAGCTTCTGCCATAGACATAAGCCATAGGGCGGCGGGCCGGGCGAGGGCCAGCAAGGCCCCACAGCAGGCCCGCGAGTGCTCACCAGGGTAGAGGCTGCCTGCCCCCGTGAGCTCTGCACGTTGGCCTCGGGAAGCTGAGCAGAACCCCGTTGGCCCCGTTTCACAGATGAGAAAACTGAGACCCAGAACCCACCAATGTCTCAGTGTTGGTGCTGACAGGGTTGGTATTGGGTGGCCAGATCCGGAACAGGCCTCGCCGTAGCTTCCTTGCAAGGAGGGCACTCCTGGGGATCGAAACTGTTCCTTCAAAGTTTTCTTCCTGAGCTGCCTAAAGGGCCAGGGTCTCCACAGAGCACCCCTGCCTGCCAGCCTGAGGGAGGCAGGTGAGCCCCTTGGCTCTGAAAGGCACCTCTGGGTGCCTTTCCTTCCCCCGCATCTTGGCAGGGCCTCCTGTGGGCCCCCCGCTTGGCCGCCTGGCCTGGGGCTGGGGCTCCTGCAGGGGCTCCACACCCTGTGCAGCCTGTTGGCGACCCCCACACGCTCAGGGAAGCCCAGTGTCAGGAAAAGATGTTCCGGGCGATTGAGGATGCTCAGCCGGTGTGAGATGGTGCAGACACTGCAGGGCTCATGGGCAAAGCACGTGCAACTGACCGAAGCTGGAGCCAGGCTCCCAAGCCGGGGAGAGGCTCCCACCAGGCCTGGCCCACCGAGCTCCCTTTCTCATGGCCCTGGCCAAGGCCCCGCGGGTCTCACCTCCTGCCAGGCGTCATTCCTCCCTCCTCAGCCCTGCTCACCAGTCCTGCCATCTCCATGGCACCAGCTCAGGGCCACCTCCTCCAGGAAGCCTGCCTGGGGCCGCCCTCTCCTTCCTGTGACAGCTCAAAGCAGGGCTGTGAAAGAGCCCAGGAAAGGGACTGAGGCCAGAGCTGCCCGTCTGTCCCCACTTCAGCTCCCCTGTCTGGGACAGGGTGTCTTGACCAGGCTCTTTGAGGTTTCCCTACGAGTGTTCCTGTCCTCAGGGTACTCAGGGTGCTGGCAGGCAGAGAGAGCCCCCGTGTGATGAACGTCACCCCCAGAGACCTTTGGGGGGCGATAGGACCCCCTTGGGAAGGCTTCAACCACCACTCTGGCTGCACCTCTCCAGCACCAGCAGCTGGCCAGGGGTGCATGGTAAGGGTGGGGAGAGAGCAGAGGGGGAGAGGACCTGGACGGGGACTCCCTGCCCGTGATTGTCTGGATGTGGCACAAATCAATTCTCCCCCAATTTCTTCCTGGCCCAATCTGGAGCCGGATCAGACGAGGAATTCCACAGCCGGCGGAGTGGAGCCAGGCTTAATGCTGCTCAAACCCACCCCACCCTCCAGAGCCCGAGTCACAGCCAGAACCCAATTACCCACTCCCGTCACGCTCTGTGGCTCCGAGGGGGCAGCCGACGCTCCGAGGCCGAGGGTGCCTCAGCCTCACTAACCGCAGCTCTGTGGCGGGCCGCCCATTGTTTCTGTGCCCGGGACAGTGGGAGCTGGACCCCTGAGCAGCGACAGTGTCTCACCGAGGGCTGGGCCGGGCCCCTCCCCCTGGCAGGTCTTCGGGCAGAGGGCGCTGTGCGATCGTCCGCTCTGGGTGGACGAGGCATGTCTGTGCAGACACTGGCAATGTCCCCTAAAAGGTGGGCTTCGTGGCTGCAGAGTGACACACTATATGGCTTGTCCCCAGTTCTCAAATTTTAAAAATACTCTGCTGGGTGAAGGGTGGGTGCTGGGTTTGGCTTTCCAGTAAGAAGACTGGGCGAATGTCCCGAGGCTGCACGGAGCCTTGAAACACCACACGCTGTCCCCTCACGGGCACATCAGTGGGCTGGGCTGGAGTCCGACAGAGGGGCTGAGACCACAGGCTCAGGTGTGGACCTCACTGGGCCGCTGGAAGGCAGCTGCTGGAGGCATCTCTGCTGGGGGACGGGGTGGACTCAGGGAAGCTGGCTCACCTTCGTCCCACCTCTGGCCCCATCTATGGAGAAAGAGCTCTGGAGCCAAGGGCCAGTATAGCCACACGTGGGAAGGTGCCTGGTGGACAGGCTCAACAACCTTGCTGCCCTCCCCGCCCCTCACAGCTCTTCTGCTTCATGGGGGGACACCTCTTGCTTCTCTGCCATCCCCTCCCCTCAAGCCACACTGACCACGCGGAGACAGGAAGCCACAGGGCCTTGCACTCGCTGTCCTGAAATTTCTGCACCCCGGATTTTTGCCCGTGTGCCGTCTTCTCCATCAGATCCAGAGAGGCCACCTCTGCTGTCTCAGTCCGCTCAGGCTGCTACAATAAACACTATTTCCTACAGTCCTGGAGGCTGGGAAGTCAGAGTGCCAGTGGAGTCAGTGTCTGGTGAGAACCCACTTCTTGGTTCATGAGCGCCCGACCTCTTGCTCTGTCCAACTCACGGAAGAGGCAAGGGAGCTCTGGGATCTCTTTTACGAGAATGCTAATCTGATTCGTGACCTAATCACCTCTCGAGTCTCCACCTCCTAACACCATAACCTTGGGGGTTAGGATTCTACATGGTAAACTGAGGTGGGGGTGTGAACATTCTGTCATAGCATCCTCTGAGAAGCCCTTCCTGCCCAGCCACGTGTGCCCACACCATGTAATCTTCTCCAAGCACGGTCCCTCACTGAAGTGACCTTGTGTGTGAACCTGCCTTCCTGGCCGAGCAGCTCTGCCTTGTAGATTGCCTAGATCAGGAGCTCTGTTCCCTGCCAGTGGCCCCCAGAGCCCAGTCCAGCGCCCGGCACTGCAGAGGCGTTCGACACGTACTGCCGAATGAAACAGTGAATGAGTGCTGATCAGAATCCCCCTTGCAAACTGAAAATAGAGAACCAGCCATTCGGTTACATGATCTGCCAACATCTGGCATGTGATTCTTTTCACTGAATTAACCAGCTGTTTTGGAGTCACGCATAAACAGGCTGATTAAATTCATTTCTGTAGGTTGACTTGAGTTGACAGGATGGAAGGCCTCAGTAACAGACCTCGAGCAGGGGGGAGACTCAGCAAATCGGGCCTCAGTGGAAGAAAGGCATGGACTCCACAACGACTGGTGTGGGGACAACTGTCTGCCTGTGAATGCATGTGCAGCCAGATCCCTACCTCACACCACACACAAAGTAAATCCCAGAGGGACGGGCAAGAAAACCTCTGTGTGCATGCAGATAGCGAGAGATGACATTGCAGTAAAATTGTGGAGAGGGATCTTGTGTTTGTCTGACACCAAGGCCAAAAATCATCCAGTAAAAGACCAACACAGTTGGTTCACAATACATTAAATATCTCAGATACTACATGGCAACACACACAGATAAGGTTAAAAATTCACAACAAATGGTGGTGGGGCAATATTTGCCTCAATAACAAAAGAGTGATGGTGCAGGAAGGAGGTGGTCTTAGTTTGGAAGATGTGTGGGCAGGTGACAAATGGATAAATAAAATGCGGTCTGTCCATACAGAGGAATATCATTCGGCCTCAAAGTTCTGACACACACTATAGTATGAATGAACCTTGAAGGCAGGCTAAAGGACAAGCACTCTGTGATTCCACTTCTGTGAGTTTCCTAAGTCATAGAGACAAAGCAGAATGGTGGTGCCGGGGGGTGGGGGGTGGGGGGAGGTTAGTGTTTAATGGGGACAGAGTTTCAGTTTGGGAAGATGAGCACATTCTGGAGATGATGGCAGCCAGAGCTAATGATGCCTGTTCACGTGCCAGGCCTGGTGGATGCATCACCACCCCTCTGCCTGGGGGCTGGGGGCAAGGAGAGAGCCCAGGAAAGGAGCCCCGGAGGATGGAGGGAACCAATAACGAGGGGCAGGGAGGAAGTGGGGGCTCTGGAGCCAGGAGGAGGAGCTGCAGTGGGGCAGGCCCAGTGGCTGCGCCCCACCCACACGCTCGCTCCTTAGCACTGCGTCTGAGGAAGCGCTCGGGCTTGGCAGGGTGGCTGCCTGAGCTCTTCTTTAGCTAATGGCACCAAAACTTATGGGCTGCATGGTCTACCCAGGGCTCTGCGGTCCCCAACCGAAAGCCCACTTCCCTAATTACATGTTGGGACCGTGGTGGGGCCAGCCTGGCGGCAGTTGCAGGCCTGGCTGTCGGCTCCAAAGGCAGTTTCCAGCCTCGGGGCCCCAGGAGACCCGATATCCTCCGGGCTCCCAAGCAGCTGTGGTGCCGAGCACGTACACAGCCTTTGTAGAGTGGGAACGTCTGCGCCCCACAAGGTCCCCAGGCCAGGCCCCACGGCACGGGCTGGGTCTCTTCTCTGAGAGTTTCATTTCCTGAAGGCCCGATGATGGAGACCTACTGTTCTCAGTTAACAGACGAACTTTTTAGACTTGGGTTCAATGTCCACACATCTCCTAGCTGTGTGACTTCAGCCAGGTCACTTAACCTCCCTGAGCCCTGTTTGTGCATGTGAGATGGGAATGATAATACTCTTATCTCTGGGGGACACCATGAGGATTGACAGTGGGGATGTGTGTACAGCAACGGTCAACACCACCTGGCTGGCGTGCGGCTGCCCCCAGACTATCCTGCCCCAGGCTGGTGAGGGAGTATGGGCCTCTCCGTGCGGAAGCCAGCACTCCACATCCAACAGCAACATGGCACACGGAGAGCCTTCCTCTTCGGCCTTTCCATGGTCTACAGAGAAAGTCCCAGAGGAGCTGGGGTGCCCGGCTGTCCATCACCTGTGTTAGGGAAGAAGGGCAGGTCTGGAGCCCAGAGTCCCCCAGGACGTGGCAGCAGCTTTCACTGTTGGGTTCAACCTGTACACAGGTGGGGTTCTCCGCACAGTTCACAAAACGGTACCAGGAGTTTGTTTAGCATAGTGAGGGGCGTAAGAGCCCAGACTCACCGGCACCCTCTTTTGGACCCGGCTCTGCTGCTTTCTGGTCCTGACACATCCCTCAGTCCCCTCTGCCTCAGTTTCCATTTTGCTATATGAGATCTTATCATTGGTAAATGAACACATTCCACCTGCATTTATAGGGAAAGTGTCTGGAGGGACATGCACCCACTGTCCCCAGGGTCATATGGCTGGTGTTTGGGGTCAGAGTAGAAATCTTTGCATTCTCTCCGCGGCTATGGGCATGTTCTAGGGGGTTTGCAACACACATATCTTCTTTGTATTATAACATTTAAAACCATGCGAAAGAGAAAGGAAATGAGCAAGAGCAGAGATTCCTGAGTCCGAGCCTGACACTGATCTGCTGGGCGGGTCAGATCGCCACTCCTGGGTCCCAGAGAGCCAGATGACTGAGTGCAGCATCTGGTCCCACCACGCCGGGCTCTGTCCGCCTGTGTGGGACCGGCTGCTTCTTCCCTCACCGCTCAGTGAATCAGCGTGTTTCTCCTGGTGGGTTCTGCTGTCACCTGGACGCGTCTGTACACAGGCTGAGCCCTGCTCCCAGCAAAAGTCACAAACAAGAGGAAGAGGCTCTGCCTGTGTGAGGGCTCAGGAGCCAGGTTTGGGACCAGACAGACTGGGGCTAAGCGTGGCCTTCTCCTGCTGAATGGACATCATTCTCCTCCTCGAAGCCCACCCTCGGGGCTGCGGTGGGGCTGAACTAGGGGAAGTCTGTCACAATCAAAGGTGACTGTGATAGCAGAACCAGAAAGAGGGCCGAGCACACAGTGGGCACACCGTCTCCTCGGCCTCACGGTGGCTGTGGGAGGTATGTTGCCACTGCTGCCACCCCAGAGGCTCTGAGAACCTCGGCCAGCCGATGGCCGTGTGCAGGGAGGACACACAAGCCCACAGAGGTGAATGCTGAGGTCGCCTCGCTGGTTGGGAGGGGACAGGGGATGTTCTGAGCTTAGCCTCCACATACAGCAGAAACATTCCACATGACGCCAAGGCCTGAACGGGGCCCTCCCGTCATGACCAGCCCCGGTGCCATCCTGCCTCTGGCCTCCGTCCCTTTTCAGTCTCGGCCGTAACTGACAATTACCAAAGAAAACCCGCTGATGACTGTGTGTAATTGTCCCAAATCCCCAAAGCAGTGAACGCACAAAGCGCATGTGGGGAAGGCTGGGCTGCCCAGAGGGGCATCTGTCTTCAGGCAGATCCCTTCTCTCAGCTGGGGGAGAGCTCAGCTGGGCCCTCCTGGGCCCCCCAGGACGCTGCCAGGCAGCCCTGCCAGAGGCATCCCTGGGGCTGGACCCTTGCCTTCCTGCCCCCTCCTCATTTAGGCGCCTCCAGGATTCCCGGCTCTCACTCAGGAAGCCGCGCTGTTCCCAAAGATGACTGGCCTGGGGGCTTCCTTCGGAAGTTGCTGGCTGGAGCCTGAGGTTGGCGCAGGAGAGGGAGGGAGCCCTGCTAATTACGAGTGTGCAGGATCGCCGGGCCATCGGAAATGCGATGATTACATGCTGGGGGTGGGGGCAGCGACGCTGGCAGATGAGCAATCTGAAATGAATTATGGCCACTGAGCGACTTCCCCCTTGAAATTTGGCTTGGGGGGTCCCCTCTGCTGGGGGTGAGCTTCTGGACACACAGCCCCTGGCCCCTGGGAACTGATAATCCCCCTTCCTAGCCAGACCCATACCCCCTCAGCTTGGAGGTTCAGAAGGGTGTGGGGGGACACTCCGCTGATCCTAGGGCCGAGCACTGACTCACGTGCCTCCCTAGACTCGCTGGGTCCACGGGCAGGAGGGAGAGGAAGGCTTCTAAACCCCTTCCTATCTAAGACCCCATGGAGAACAGCCCTGTGGGTGACAGAGGGGACTCTCCCTTGGCCCTGTGAGCCTGCCGGTGAGGGTCCCAGCAGTGGCCTCCACCCCTACCCGGAGTCAGACCCCAGACAAGGCCTCAGAGCCTGGCGTTTGCTTGCAGGGGCGTGAGGAGGCAGAGCAGGGACAGCAGTCATGGGGGACCCGAGGCACTCCCTCTGCAGGGCCGGAAGCTGGGTGTTTATTCACCAGCTCTTGGGGATCTTCCAGCATCCAGAGGGTGCCTGGGAGGGTAGGCTACCAGGGGAGCAAAGGGGAAGCCTCAGGGGGGCTGGGCTGTGGCCCCTCAGCGTTCCCTGTGCAAGGACCACAAGAAAATGTGGTCCCACACATGGGGTTAGGGAAAAACTCCCAACCAGCCAGCACACAGGAGGCACTTAATAAATGCAGATACCCTCCTGGGAGGGTGAGGCCAAGGGAATGAAGGAGACTGCTCTCCTCCCAGCACCAACAGTAACAGCATCGTGGAGACACCCCTTATCCTGGGGACATGCCCTAGCCCCAGCACAGGCCTGCACTGCACACAGTAGGTGCTGAGCTAAGATCTGTCCCCTGAAGACCTATTGTGTGCCCAGGAGCACTGGAGAGCTGGCCCACCCCTCCCGGACTCTGGCCCTGGCCTTAAGGGGTTAATGACAAGCAGGCAGGCAAGCCCCCACACTGGCCCCTGCTGACCCCTAGAGCTCTTTCCATCCCCCACCCCCTGAGTGCCCACTCATCCAGCTTCGAACAGGGCCCTGTTGTCCACTGTGGCCCACGCCGGAGGGCGGGGGAACGTCAGGCCTCTGTCTGGAGTGCATGTGCCCCTCTTGGCAGGGCTGGCTGCTCGCTGCATCTCCAGGGCTGGTGGCCAGATTAGGGGCCCCAGGACAGGGCTCCGGCTGCCCCATTGCCCCCACCTCCTCACCAGCCTCTGTCCCCAGTGTCAGCACAGGCCAGAAGAGTGTGGCCCCCACCACTTAGCACCTGTGTGGCACTGAGTCTCGGTCTCCCCACCCTGCACCCCTCGGGGAGGTTGGAAGCTCAAGGGAGGCAATGAGGGCTGTGCTGGACAGGGCCGGTGCACCACGGTCACCTCCCTCCCCAGGTCTCTCCTGAAACCAGGGCCCCATTCAAAGCCAAGGCCCCCAGACTCCTAGCAGCTGCCTATGGCCAACCCTGCCACCACTGCCCCAGACTGGCTGCTCCGGGCACCCTGAGGATCACCTCCATGGCCAGTGGCCTCAGACCGTCCATGTCAGTCTGGGAGAGTATCAGGTTGGGGTTACAGGGTGTCAGTCACTGCACCCTGGGCAGCATCCACTTGGGGTCAGGTCCCTCCAGGCCTCTGTCCAGATGCCCCAGTCACGTGCTCTGCCGTGAAGCCAGTCCGTACTGGGACCAGTGCCCTACTTGCTGGGTTCCCAGGGCCCTGGCAGCCCAGCCACCTTGGCCAGTAGCTTGCCTTCTTCAGCCAAGCCCACCCCCAGGCCCCAGACCCTCACTGCTCCCCCTTCCCACCCAGGTTGGCACTGCACTAACAGGCCCCTGCAAAGTCTGAGCAGATGGATGCTGGGGGCACAGGCAGCCACCCCCACCTGGAACCCCAACCTTTTCACAGCCACCCCTCGAACCCTCCCACTTCTTATCCAGCTTGTCTGTTTTCTCCCTGCTCAGAGTCAGCGTCTTCCTCTAAGCTTCCCCCCAAACAAAGGAAGGTGAGTATTAATTCTGCTATAAACTGGAAACACTTCTCAGATGCAGTGACAGGAGCCAGCAGGTCCAGACTCCCACCCAGACCCCGCAGCTGTGGGCTGGGCTGCCTGCCTGGCAGCCAGCAGGAAGGCCAAGACCCTGGGCATGAGGGTGGGCTGTGAGCAGCCGGGGACCTGGCTGGTACTCCCCTCTCCTCTCATTCATTACTCACTCAAGGTCAGACACACAGAGGGATGGATGAGTGGATGAACAGATAGACAGACAGACAAACAGATAGTTGGGTGGGTGGGTGAATGGACGGACGGATGGATGGATAGATGGACGGACGGATGGATGGATGGAGTTAACAGAGTCTGGGGAGGCAAATGGAGCTTTCCATTTCCTTCTTTTGGCCATCAGGGGCTCATGGGGTGAGCCCAGCTTTGGCCCTCACCTGAGGGGCTCACACAAACCCTGAATCACCCCGCTGTTGCCATTTTAATTTGGTGGATGGATCTACAAGTGGGTACATCCTGTGTGACTCAAAACCTTGCTTTGGGCTTTTCTTGCAAAGATTTGGAGGTGGTACAGCCTCTATCTGGTGACACTAAGGGGCACCAGGGACAGGACTCTAGCCAATCTGGAAAGTTGCAGGTAGAGTCCAGTCCCCCTCTGGGACCTGCCTGGTTGTGGTGGGCTGAACAGTGCCTCCCAACTTATGTCCACCAGAACCTGTGAATGTGCCCACATTTGGAAAAAGGGTCTTTGAAGATGTAATCAAGTTAAGGATCTCTAGATGAGATCATCCTGGATTACTCAGTCGGGCCCTAAATGCAATGACAAGTGTCCTTGTAAGAGACAGAAGAGAGATACAAACAGAGGAGGAGGTGCAGATCGGAGTGACGCAGCCATATGCCAAGGAACACCACGGATTGCCAGCTGCCCGGGGAGCCACCTCCCTCCATCTGGTGGTCTGCCCTCCACCCACTCTGGGGCCCCTGCTAGTGAGGCTGGGCACCTGGGTCACCTCCTGGCCACACCTCAGGTACCAGTCATGGGCCTCCTGACCTTGCTGAGCCCCAGGCCCCCAGTGCATCCCTTCTCCCCCTCTCCGCAGCTGCAGCCGAGGTGTGGCCATGGCAACTGCTGTCTGTCCCTGCACGCCTCACCCTCCTCTGTGCCTCCACCTCGGGGTCGCTCAGTACCCTCTGGTGTAAATGCCTTGGAGAGCTGGTGTCTCTTCTGTCGGGGTGCCGACTAAGGAGCCTGTTTTCTCTGTACCACAGGCCGACGCTCCAACTGCTGAGCCAAACCTGCCAGGGCTAAGGAGCCTGTTTTATCAGCACTGTCATTCCTTCCTTAAGCCGTTTGGCTCCCACCCTTGGCCCAGAGTTGCAGCTTCTGATCCCACCATTCGTCTGACCTAAGTGACCACAGAGAGTCCCGCTGAGACTATGAGCACTGTCATGCCCTTGTGCCAGGCCCTGGCCAAGTCCTCCTGCTCCATGCCACTGGTGCTCAGGTGTCAAAGTTGTCCATCCATTCACCCACCCACCCAACTATCTATTTGTCTGTCTGTCTATCTGTTCATCCACTCATCCATCCCTCTGTGTGTCTGACCTTGAGTGAGTAATGAATGAGAGGAGAGGGGAGTACCAGCCAGGTCCCCGGCTGCTCACAGCCCACCCTCATGGTGGAGCGGAGCCCACCACTGGCCCCTCCTAGCCTCCTCCCTGAGAGGCCTCCGTCAGAGCCAGGGTACAGGGCCGAGCCACAATGGCTCCTAATGGAGCTGGGAATGGGAGTGGCCCCTTCATCATGGAGTCCTGGGGGTCCTGGGCACAGTGCTTGGGAGCAGGCTTCCCACCCAGCAAACCCCTAGCCTGGCCCCCCAGGACACCCTCTGAGCTCCCCCAGGCCTCCCGGCCACCCCACCCTCTGAGGTCATTTTCCACCCAGCCCACGCCTGCTGGAAAAAGAGACCAGGACACCTCATTGCCAAGCCAGGGGGGCCGTGGGGGGCGGGGCAGCGGGAACTCGACCAGGCGGCAATTTGAAACAGGAGGCGCAGTTTGGCAGCCACGGGGGGGAGAGGACTGTTGGGGCCAGCTAGGCGCCCCTTGAGGAGAGGCCTTGTCCAGGCCAAGGGGAGCCCACAAGTATGAGGGGGGCCCTTTGGCAGATAGTCGGTCAATACCCCTGTGGCGTGACACCCTGCCAGTCCCTGGAGCAACCCTTGCATCCTGAGACCTCAGCCTCATCCTGTCTTGCACAGGATCACAGGGTCAGCGTGGAGTGACCACATTCGATCCAATGGCCCCAACTGGGGCTGGGTCCTGGAGAAGGGCCAGCCGCAGGGACAGACGTGCGGTGGGGCTGGGCAGTGTCTCAGCCCTGTGGCTGCTGCAACAAAGCACCACGAGGCCTTAAGCGGGGAAGTTTATTCTCTCGAATCGGGGGCCCGAATGTGACATGAAGGTGTCTCAGGGCTGCACACCCTCAGAGGCTTCGGGGAGGATCTGTCCTGCCTCGTGCGGCTCCTGGTGAAGCCCCCAGTCTCCGGCTTGTTGCTGCATCACTCCAATCCCCGCGGTCGTACGCTCCGTTCTCTCCGTGTCCGCGTCTCTGTGTCCTCTTCTCATGAGGATGCCAGCCACTGGTTTTAGGGCCCTTCCCCTTCCATCTGACCGCATCGTAATGTGATTACATCTGTAAAGACCCTGTGTCCAAGTAAGGTCACATTCTGAGGTCCTGGCTGGACGTGAATTTTAGGGGGACCCTGCATCGCATCCCGGAAGGTACCAAGGCCTGCTATGGAAGCTGTGGACCATGTCTGGGAAATGAGGGGCCCTCTACAGGGCACACTGGGCTCCTGTGCTGGGCGGAGGGGCCGCTGGAGGCTTGGGGCAGACCTGGCTAGGGCAGGCCGGGGGAGAGGGCCCCCGGGGTGGGTAGCCTGTTGGGGCTCTGCAGCTGGCTCGCAGCAGTGGTCAGTAGATGCTCACGGAGTGACGAGGGGAGAGGAAACGGCAGGACCGTGGATGGAAGAAGGCCCGGGTGGGAGAAAATGGGATAAGACTCAGGCAGGTTAGCAGGGCACGTGCCGACCCAGAGGGGAGGTGCAGAGAGACATTCTCGGAGCCAGACACATGTCTCGGGGACATGTTGGCCACAGTTGGCTTTCTCTGGTGACAGATGTCCATGGTGCTGAGCGGAAACAGAGCTGTGTCTACGCTCCAGGCAGCCAGCAAGGGGCTGGGTGGTTTCCCTGGCGGGGGAAGTGAAAGGCCAGGGCCTCCTCGGGGCCTGTCTGGTGGGGGATCCAGGGGAGGGCCACTGAGAGGCCCTGTGCTTGGTGTGGGTATGCTGGTGACAGTCTGGCGGAAGGCGGGGCCTCGCAGGCGTCCTTCCTGGGCTGGAGGCAGTGTGCACGTCTCGGAATGCAGAGCGGTCCCGGCCTCTCCGACCAGCGCAGAGCGTCCCCCAGGCTCGGGCCTTGGGCCCTGGAGGAAGAAGGGCCATCTGTTTTCTGTCAGGCAGACAGTCTGGGGCTTCCCCACATGTGGCCCAGGGACCCGCCTCCCAGGTGGGGTGTTCTGCAAACCAGCCAGACGCTCTGCTGTGAGAAATAGCAAAACGACAACAGCAGCCCCGCCAGCCCGCCTGCGCCGTGGTTGATGTGGGGTGTCCCTGTTGTCCTTGCTAAGCCCACAGGGCCAGGAGGCCAAGCCTTCCAGATGGTCCCCCAGATTCCCTGTGGCACTGCCCCTCACCTCTGCCCCCATGCCAGCCCACTGGCCCCTCAGTCCTTCATCATAGCTGCAAGTCATTACTCAGTTTATATACATGTAAGCCGGGAGCCCCACCACTGGGGACCTGTACAAACAGCTCACGGCACATCCCTGTGACACACTCAGCGACATGGAAACTTTATGGGACATGCATGAGAACTGAGACAAGGAGTCTGTATGATTGCACTCCCCACACTTTTTGTGGTAAAATATACATAACCTAAATTTACCATTTTAATCACACAGTTCAGTGAAATTAAGTATATTTACCTAGTGCAACCATCACCAGAACTTTTTCATCCTCCCCAACTGAAATTTCATAATAGATATATCCAAAATAGGACCATTGCAGCATCTAATTAATATTAAAAAATTAATGAGATTTTTTACAGTTTAAAACAGTTTTGTTGACATCTAACTCACATACCGTACAATCCCCATTTAAAGTGTTCATTTCAATGGGTTGTGCAACCAGCTGCAGTGAATTTGAGAATGTTTTCATCCCCACAAAGAGAAACCTGTCCCCATTAGCGGTCACTCCCCAGGCCCTCCCTCCCCAACAGCTCACTAATCCACTTTCTGTCTGTGTGGATTCACCTGTTCTGGACACTTCACATAATTGGAGTCATACAACATGTAACCTTTTATGTCTGGCTTCTTTCACTGGGCATGATGTTTCCAAGGTCCATCCATGCTGCAGTGTGTATTGCTCCTTTTAAAGGCTGAGTAATATTCCATTACATGGGTCTACCACATTGTACTCTTGTTGTTGTTAACCCTCACCTGAGGATATTTTCCCATTGATTTTTAGATAGAATGGAAGAGAGAGGGAGAGGGAGGGAAGGAGAGAGAGAGAGAGAGAGAGAGAGAGAGAGAGAGAGAGAGAGAATGAATCTGTTGATTGCCTCCTGCTTGACCCCAACCCCAGGGCTGGGGATTCAACTTGAGACCCTTCGGTCCACAGGTCGATGCTCTAACCACTGAGCCAAACCAGCCAAGGCTACATTCTTTTTAAAAATCTTTTTTTAAATCTTGGAAATTTGGCTAGTGTTTTATACTGATGGTTCATCTCGATTTGGACCAGCCACATTACAGGGCTCACCAGCCCAGCTGGCCCTCAAAGACTGGAGGGCCCTGGTCCCACTGAACCCCATCATTCCGACAGTCAACCAGAGCTGCTCCTTATCAAGACTGCACTGAGCCCTGACAGTGCGCCCGCCAGTGGTTAGAGCATTGGCCACTTGCACCAAAGGATCTCGCGTTTGATTCCTGGTCAAGGGCACGTTACCTGGGCTACAGGTTTGATCCCCAGCCCCGGTTGGGGCACGTGTGGGAGGCAACCGATCAATGTCTCTCTCTCTCTCTGTCTCTCTCTCTCTCTCTGTCTCTCTCTCTCCCCTCCTTCCCTCCCTCCCTTTCTCTCCCTTCCATTCTCTCTAAAAATCAATGGGAAACATATCCTCGGGTGAGGATTTAAAAAAAAAACTGCACTGAAATGAGAGAAAGTCAATGGCTCTGACTTTTCAAAAAGAAAGGAGGCCATCCTCCGAAGATGTTTTCCATCTCACTCCTTGTGTTTGGTTTTCTAATAGAACAAGCTCAAATGCTGGGGACAGGGGAAGGGAAGACCTGTCACATCCTTTTGGTGGTACAGCACCTCCTGACCACTGTGCTGTGGTTCTGAAGGGGCAGGTCACAGGGATGGGCTCTGTCCTCCAGCCAGCAACTCACTGTCCTGCTCCCCAAAGAGCAGATGCCCGCCCCATACCTCCTGCTCCCTCTCCACCCTCAAGGGCCCAGTCCATCTCTGAGGGCACCTTCTGTGCTGGGCGGTGGCGGTCTCCATGACAACACCAGCTCAGTGATGGCGATGAGGTGGCCTTCTCAAGGTGTCAGGCTTCCAGCCTCTGGGCTGCTTTTAGCTGAGCCCTCAGCCCGCTGATCCTCTGCTAGCATCTGCTCCTGGTGCTCACCAGGAAGCGGAGACCCAGAGGGAGTGACATCAGCCAGAGCCACTTCTCTGCTGACAATGTCCTGATGGTGTCCGGGACTACTCCCCAGCCCCTTGAGGGACCCCCTCAGCCGTGCATGGCCACCAGGGAAGGACAGGGGCTGCTCCCAGCATCCTTCTAAATCGTAGACACTGCCCCTTTACAGGTGGGGAAACAGGTGCAGAGGGACAGGCCATGTGCCACCCAGTGGGGTTTTCTGACTCCTAATTAATGTCAGTGATATAGCACCTATCTCACGGAGAGGAAACCCAGGCTTGGGGAAGGGGAGGGCTCCTTTCCATCAGTCCCCCCAAGGTCCTGGGGCTGCAGCTCTCAGTGGCTCCACAGAACCCATCTGCACCCTGCATTTGCTTGAGCTGATGCTCAGGATTGTCCCTGCAGCTTGTCCACCAGGCCGGGCCTCAACTTGCCAGCCAGGCCAACGTGTGGGGTCAGCAGCCTCCAGCCCCAGGGCCGAGTGTTCAACAGGGGGCCTTTTCTGAGCTGCCACCCAACCCAGACCCTCTTAGGGAAGGACTTGGGCTCCCCCAGCTGCCCTGCCCCCAAGCAGAATCCACCAGGAGAAGCTGCCTCATCACTAGCCCTGTGTTCCAGCCCCAGCCCCAGCAGAGCCGGACCCCCAAGGGATTTTCACTCATGGGCCCAGCAGGGCGAGGCCGTGTTTGCTCCCTCTGGAAGCAGAAGGAACGTCCTGCAAATGTACCTCGGCCACCTGCCAAGTAGATTCCAGGGGTGTTTTCCAGGCAAATCAGGAAGAGGAATCAGGCCCTCATCCAGCAGCCGGGAGGGGCCCCAGTGCTGGCTCCCGAGAGGAAGAACAAGAGAATCCAGGTCACACTACACCTGACTCAGAGGCCCGGGACCCTGCCCGCGTGCCTACAGCCAGCCACCTGTGACCCTGGACAGTCACTCATCCTGCCACACTAACCCCAGAGGGGCTTTGAGGGTGTGGCTTGTCCTCACTGGCGCTAAGGCTGGAGCCACAGGGGGAGGCAGGTTACATATTGCATGTCAGACCCCAGGGGATGTGCAGACACCCCAATTCTGGGAAAGAACCAGGACAAGCCCTCACTGGAATGGAGGACACACTGGGGGCCCTAGCCAGTGTGAGCTGCCTTCTGAGACCCAGGCAGGATCAGGAGGGCTCAAAGTAGCTGGACACAATGCCCGCTGCTTGTCCCTCCACTGTAGCCACCAGTCACTCCGGGTCACCTCTGCCAGCACAGCCCTCGGGCACCAGAACCCCTGTCTGAACCCTGCATGTGGCCAGGAAAACCCCACTTTGCTGGGAATTCACCCAGAAGCAGAAGTTTATTCAGATCACCTGAAACCTCCAGAAGGGTCACAGTGGGTGAGGGACACTCAGCCTCCAAAGGGCCCATGGGGGCAGAAGCCACCAGTGGAAATTCAGGGGGCTCCCAGGGCCCCCAATACTCTGGCTCAAAACCAAAACCTGGGGATCTCAATGGTGTAGCCCAGTTTTCTTTCTGGGTGTGGGGGACACCAAGTCACGTATGGCCTCGTCCTACCCCATGATCTAGTCCAGAGGAGGCGGTCAGCTGGCCCAGCCCCTGGCCACCCCGGTTCCCACATCAGCCAGCTGTAAACCCCAGCTAACTGGGATCCTCTCCCAACTTGGGGGCAGGGTCTGCTGGGTCTACCCTCCACTTCCCTGCCCCCCCCCACACACACACACACGTTAATCTTCTCAGTTCTTGGTGTGGGCTGGGACCAGGCGCCCCTGCCTTGGCCCCAGCTGGTCTGTGTCTGTCTCCAAACAGCAGAGGGACAAGTTGACAAGTTGAATGGAATCTCTGGGAGCTGATAACACAGCACCTCCCAGGATGACCCTTCAAGAGTGGAGCTGGGGCCAGAGTTCAAACTCATTAGCACACGCAGGATGTCCTCAGCCCTGACCTCTCGACCTCTGGTCTCTAGTCTTTCACTCAGTGAAGGATCGCCAGCCCTCCCTCCCCTCCAGTTGCTGTGACATCACCGTGCCCTGGTCTCCCTCCACAGCAGCGTCCCCTAATGGCTTTGTGTGGCCACCTGGAGGTAAGCAAAGAACAGGGCACCACAGGGTGGGACACATCTCTCACCAACTCTGTGGTCCCAACAGACGGGGAAGCAGGGAAGAGGACAAGGACCCCGAGTTCCCCACTACCCAGCCCCGCCCTGCACCCCGCCCTCGGCCTCCACCTGCAATGCCTGGAAAGCTCCGTGGAGTCCGTGGAGTCACCTTCCGCACACATGCACGTGGCAGCTGTGTGCGCAGGGCGACAGTGGAGCTGCCAGCCCCTCCGAAAATGCCCGTGTGCCTCCTCCTAGTCCTCGAGAGAGGCTGTCATTCCAGGGCCTGAGGACACCAGGGTGTGTGCCGGATCCTGATGGAACAGACACTGCGGGAGGGCACTTGCTTTTCTGGAAGGAAGGTGTGTGGCTCTCCGGTGGTTTCTGCGCAGGTCAGGAGCCCCTCAGCAGGGCAGGTGTTCTCGCACACAGAGGGGAGCGAGCCCCGTGCCCCCTGCCCCCGACCTGTGATGCGTCCAGACTTGACGAGGGGCAGGTGCTGGGCACATGGAGGACTTCCAGGGCATATGAAATAGTGGCCATTGGCCAGGAGGCCGCCAGGACACATGCCTTTGACTGTGTCTGCAAAGTGGGCCCTCACCAGAACCAGGCTGCTTCCCTTGGCTTAGCACCATGGCAGCTCTGCCCGGTCCTCACGTACCTGGACCACAGGTGACCCTGAGGACATGCCCACGCGCCCACCAGGGTGCGCTTGCCTCTCAGCCAAACCCTAGCTCCTCCAGCCAAACAGCCAAAACTATCTCAGTGGCCCGATAAAGAGTGATGGGGCCTCCAGAAATGCCCCAAAAATGTTGAAGAGAAAGTAGAGGCCTCTGAGTGATTTACAAAGCCCAGCTGCAAAAGCGAGGTCCCAGTGGGGGCAGGCACAGCAGTGAGTGACCTCAGCCCCTCCTGGTCCCTTTCTGTGGGACGTAGCCGGGCTTGCCGTTTATGCAAGTGTGAATGGCAAAGGTCCGCGGGCCTGGGTGGGCAGGAGGACCAAGGGGTCAGGGTGATGCCTGTGGGCGCAGCCTTCCTCTGGAGACGCCAGCCCAGGGCGGACGGTTGCTGTGTCTGTCGCGGGCTCTGTGGGGCGTGCCCTGCTCCGGGATTCAGCTGCCCTCTCTGCTTGCTGATTTGTGGCTGCCCTAATCCCACACTAATTAGATTTCTGCGTTGGTGGTGAAAGGGCCCCGTGCGTGCCAGCCTGCAGGCGGCCCAGCCCGTTGCTTGTTTTGCACAGAATTTTAATTGTTTCCAAATTAATCCATGGACTCGAGTGAGCTCAGTGCAGATAAGCTGGTCGCAGGGAGGGGAGCCACTGTTCCCATCTTCCAGGCCCAGAGCTGGCCGCCCCTGCAGTGGCGTGGGGTGGGGGTAGCCTCGGACATGATGCGATCACCCAGAAATGTCCAGGGCCTTCTCCTGCTCTCCCGCCATCCAGTGCTCAGCCTCCCGGCTCTGGGAGTTTTCCTTCTGTTTGCTCCTGGCTCAGCTTCTCTCTAATCCTGTTTTCACCAGTTTCTATCCAATTTAATACTGCTTCTGAAAGTCAGAATGAATTACCCCGTGTGCTTCCACCCTGCAATCTCCCGCTCACCTCTCATCTTCCAGGGACCGGGCTCAGCTCAGAGGGCAGGCAGGGGAGGAGAGGCCAACATGGAGGGCCTCGGGGCCTCGCTTCCACACCCAGGAGCCCCTCCAGGCTGAAGGTCCCAGCCTGTTTCATGAGGAGCCAGTCTTCCCCACCAGAACCTTTTCTGGCTGCTTCCACCTGTAATGACAGTCTGTTCCCAACGCAGGTGCACCTTCGCACCACCCTGTTCACAAGGACCTGCACCTTGCAAAATGTGTCCATTACAGTCTGATAAAACTATATCGCCCTGGCTGGTTTGCTCAATGGTTAGAGTGTTGGCCCGTGGACCAGTGAGTTGAGGGTTTGATTCCGACCAAGGGCACGTACCTCGGTTGCGTCCCCGGCCCTGTTTGGGGTTGTGTGGGAGGCAACCAGTCGATGTGTCTCTCTCACATCGATGTTTCTCTCTCTCTCCCTCCCTCTTACTCTATCTGAAGAAAAATGGAAAAATATCCTTGGGTGAGGATTAGAAAAAAAAGGAAGAAGAAGAAAAATAAAGATACCAAAAGCACAGGCAACAGAAGACAAAATAGATACATTGGACTTCACCAAAGTTTAAAACTTTTGCATTTCAGAGGGCCATTAAGAAAGTGAAAATAGCCCAGCTGGTGTGGCTCAGTGGTCAGAGCGTCAGCCTGTGTACCAAAGGGTCATGGGTTTGATTCCCAGTCAATGGCACGTACCTGAGGTGCAGGATTGATCCTGAGCCTCCGTTGGGGTGCATTCAGGCGGCAACCAATCCATGTGTCTCACATTTCTCTCTCTCCCCCATTGCTCCCTCCCTCCCTTCCATTCTCTCTAGAAATCAATGGAAAAGATATCCTCGGGTAAAGATTAACAACAACAAAAAACTCATTTAGGAAAGTGAAAATACAACCCTCAGAATGGGAGAAAATACTTGCAGATCATATATCTAATAAAGGACTAGTATCCAGAATATATAAATAACTCTCACAAATCAACAATAAAAAGACAAAATCTAATTTTTAAATGGGCAATGGAGCCCTGGCCAGTTTGACTCAGCAGTTAGAGTGTCAGCCTGTGGTCCAGAGGGACCCAGGTTTGGTTCCTGCTAAGGGTACGTACCTCGGTTGCAGTTTGTCCTCAGCCCTGGATGGGTTGTGTGGGAGGCAACCACTCGATGTGTCCCTTTTCACATTGATGTTTCTCTCTCCCTCTCTCTTCTTCTCTTTTCCTCCAACTCTATCTGAACAAAAATGGAAAAATGTCCTCAGGTGAGGATTTAAAAAAAATAAATAAAATAAAATAAATGGGAAAATAAATGGGTAATGGATCTGAGCAGATATTTCTCTAAAGAAGCTACATGGCCCTGGCCTATGTTGCTCAGTGGTTGGAGCGTCAGTCCAAGCATGGAAGGGTCACAGGTTCTATTTCAAGTCAAGGGTAGGTACCTGGGTTGCAGGTTTCACCCCTGGCCCTGGTCGGGGCTCATGTGGGAGGCAACCAATTGATGTGTCTCTCTCACATTGATGTTTCTCTCTCTCTCTCTCTCTCTCTCTCTCTCTCTTCCCCTCCCTCCCTTCTACTCTCTAAAAAAATCAATGAAAAAAATATCCTTGGGTGACGATTAACAACAACAACAAAAATTTAGAAAAAAAGAAAAGAAGCTACACAAATGGTAATAAGCACAAGGAAAATGTTCAACATCATTAGTCATTAGGGAAATGCAAATCAAACCCTCAATAGGATACCACCTCGCACCATCAGGATGGCTGTTATCAAAAACAAACCAACAAAACCCCAAACATAGTGAGTGTCGGGCAGGCTGGGATGTGGAACACTGGAGCCATATTGGTGGGAATGCAAAATGGTGCTGCTGCTGTAAAACAGTGGGGTGTTCCCCAACATGGTACAGATAGAATTACCATATGATCCAGCAATTCCACTTCGAGGCGCTTACCCAAGAGAATTAAAAATCTATATTTACACTGAAACTTGTACAAGCATATTAACACCAGCATTATTTACAACAGCCCAAAGTGGAAACAACACAAATGTCCATTAATGAACGAATGGTTAAAATGTGGTCCCTCTGCCCTGGCCAGTTTGGCTCAGCGGCTAGAGCGTCGGCCTGCGGTCCAGAGAGACCCGGGTTCGGTTCCCACTAAGGGCATGTACCTTGGTTGCAGTTTGTCCCTGGCCCTGGTTGGGTCATGCAGGTGGCAGCCACTCAATGTGTCCCTTTCATGTTGATGTTTCTCTCTCTCTCTCTTCCTCTCTCTCCCTCCCTCCCTCTCTGGCTGAATAAAGAATGGAAAAATGTCCTCAGGTGAGGATAAAAAAAAAAGTAAATTCAGTTAAAAAAAATAAAATAAAATAAAACAAAATGTGATCCCTCTGCCCTGGTTGCTTTGGCTCAGTGGTAGAGCGTCGGCCCTCGTACCAATGAGTCTCGGGTTGAATTCCGGTCAAGAGCACGTACCTGAGTTGCGGTTTGTCCCTGACCCTGGTCGGGTCGTGGGGGAGGCAACCAGTCGATGTGGCTCTATCACATCTATGTTTCTCTATGTCTCTCTCTCTCTCCCTCTCTCCTACTCTATCTGATAATAAGTAGAAAGATATCCTCAGGTGAGGAATAAAAAAAAAAAAATCAACCAACGAATGCATAAATAAGTGGAACAACAAATCGATGTGGTTTTCTCTCTCTTCCTCTTTTTCTAAAATCAATAAATAAAAATTTAAAATAAAATGGTAAATCTTATAATAAGTAAATTATATCTAAGGAAAAAAATGATTATTTTAAAATGAATAATGTGCCTGGCCGGTGGTGTGGCCCAGTGGATTGAGTATAGTCTCATGGACTGAGAGGTCCCAGTTTGATTCCTGGTCAGGGCACATGCCCGGGTTGCGGGCTTGATCCCCAGTAGGGGGCATGCAGGAGGCAGCTGATGAATGTTTCTCACATTGATGCTTCTATCTCTCTCTCCCTTCCTGTCTCTCTAAAAAAAAAATCAATAAAATAACATATTTTTACAAAGAATTCTTTAAAATAAAAAAATAAAAATAAAATGAATAATGAGTGGACAAGGGAAGAAGAAATGACAAGAGACCCAAAAGTTCAGAGTGCCCAGAACCCTTAAGAAAGGTCGAGGTGGGTTTGCTCGGAGCTTCCTGGCAGGCAAAGAAAAGATAGAAAGAAACTCGTTGGCTCCCATGTGTTGAGCACATTGGGCTGAGCGCATTCGGGGCACTTCTCATGTATGAAGTAAATTCATCCCCATAAATGTGGGCAGGAGGCAGGCCCAAGGCCACAAGCTGGCAAATCGAAGAACCCAGATGGCACCCTGGCTCTCCTCATCCCCCACTGCCTCCACACCTGCCCACTCGCGTCCACAGAGATGTGTATGGTCGCCACCAGCAAGAGTGGCCGTACATGGCTTTTCCAAAAGTGGTTCTGTGACTTATCTTGTGTGCAGGGTATGGGGACGCCCCCACGGGGTGATGCACTCCAGGACCAGCCAAGTGTCTCCTGCAGACAGAGGGCAGCTTTGGGGCAGCCTTGGGGAGAACACTCAGGGCTCATCACAGAAGGGCTCTGGCCAGAGAGGCCCTTTCTGGTCACCACCATGGCTAACGTTCAAACACGTTTCAAGCCATGAGGATTCTACGAAAGCAAGGACCCACTCCCAGATGCGTTGGGAGTTTGTTGGTGCCCTGGATGGGGAGACCCTTGCATCCAAAGTTCATCAGCCCCTGTCATCCACGATGTCCACACAGAAGCACACGTGCCCAAGGGATTTGAGCAACCTCTCCAGATTCAGCTCGTCTCTCCAAGGCCTGGACTCTGGGGAATTCTGGGGCTTGTGGTCTAGGGGGTGTTTTCTTTCTTCTCTGCTTTTCCCTGGGATGAAGTTGGAAAGGTGGAGCGGGTACCAGGAGACCACAGTTCCCCATCCGGTGTCCTCTCAGAGGCCTCCACAGACCCGCTCGGCTCCTGGCCCCACCGAAGACGTAGGGCCTGGGGGCTTGGCCCAGTGCTTGCTCCCGGGAAGGCTGTGCCCGGCTCCTTGGGTGTGAACGGAGCTCCCAGCAACTTGTATTTTACATACACTTTTTCCAGAATCTTTTGCCCAATTAATTTTTTTTTAAAAATCTTCACCTGAGATTTTTTATTTTTATTGATTTTAGAGAGAGAAGAAGAGGGGGAGAGAAACATCAATTGGTTGCTCTCTGCTCTCTGACCAGGGATAGAACCCACAACTTAGGTATGTGCCCTGACCAGAGATTGAACCTGCTACCTTTTTTGTTGTTGTTAATCTTCACCTGATAATATTTTCCATTGCTTTTTTTTTTTTTTTTTGGAGAGAGTGAAAAGGAGGGAGGGAGAAAGACAGAGAGAAATATCGATGTGAGAGAGACACATTGATTTGTTGCCTCCCACACAACCCTGACCAGGGCCAGGGATCAATCCTGCAACCTCAGTACGTGTCCTTGACCGGGAATCGAACAAGGGCCCAGAGTCTCCACCCTGCAAATCCTGAGGCCCTTTGCCAAAAGCACCAACATCGCTGCCTGCACCCCTGCCCTCTGCTGAATCCCCGGGAGGAGGGGATGCTCAGGGACACCCCATGCACCAGCTGAACTGTGGGGTCTGCTGTGTCCTGCCTGGAGTTTAGACAAGTGGCCAGCCTTGCCTACTGAGCAGAGCTCCTAACAGGCTCACCCCACCCTAATAACGGGCCCCCAGGACAGGTGGGAGTGTAGAGATGTCCCCCACAGGCACTGGGAGGACCTGCTCCAGGCCTCTCTTGACCTGCTAGCGGCTCCCGGGCGGCAGCTCGTGTCTTCAGACGCGCTCTCCCTGGGTGCGCGCTGGTCCGCCTTCCCCCTTCTCATAGGGACACCAGTCCACTCGGGCACCACCGCATCTCACCTTCACTAATGACAGCTGCCATTATCTTATCTCCAAATGAGATCATAGTCAGAGGTACTGGGAGTCAACATGTCAACATATGAATTTTAGGGGATGTAATTTAACCCGTAACACCCCTACCAGAAATGTCACCATCAGCACATCTTGTTTAAGGCCGATGTGTGCGCCGTGAAGCAGTCGAACATGTTGGCCTGGGTGCAGTTTCTGGGCACGAGGGCGGTCTCGGGGCCTTGGGGGGGCAGAGGGCAGCAGTTCCTAGGTACTGAGGCCTGACAGGCTGTGCCGGGAGCAAGGAGCACAGAGGACGGGGTCTCTAGGGTCCTGCTGTACGGGGCCTGTGTCACACTACATGGCAAAGGGGGTTAAAGTCGCAGATGGAACTGAGTTTGCCAATCACTGACCTGAGATGGGAGGACCCTGGCTCATTAAGGGGGCCATGCCACCACAGCGTCCTCAGAGGCAGAAGAGGGAGCAGGGGTGGCGCCGGGAGGACGCCTGCCGCTGCTTGACGATGGAGAAGGGCCGATGAGCCCGGGAACGTGGAGCCTCCAGAAGCTGGAAGTCAGGGACCGAGTTCTCCCCCGGAGCCTCCAGAAGGAACCTGCCCTGACTACACCCAGTGAGACCATGTCGGATTCCTGGCCCCAGGAGAGTTCTCTTCTAAGGTGTGATTTAATACAGCAGTGATGGGAAACTAATGCAACCCATTCCCCAGGCCCCCACGCGAACGAGGGTCCTCGGGAACAAGGCCCAGAGCCCCATGCTGTCCATGTGGATCCAGCAAACCAGCCACAGAGGCTTTTGATCAAGGGCTGGTTGAGTGCCACGGAAGGTTCCACAGAGGGACACAGCACAGCCACGCCCACAGCAGACAGCGACAAGCCTGATGCCTCAAAAGTCCACACCCTGCGTATTCCACCTCCACGGACAGCTGGCTTTGACGGGGTAACCGAAGTTTTGGCTTAGGGGCTGCCTTTGGGGCCCTGGGGTTTGTGGGGCCTGTGGGATCCCAACAGTGCTAGGCGCGCCCGCTTGTCCCACCCCAGACCCTGGAGGCCTCTGTCCTCCACCGACCCCAGCCTGAGTGGCCAGCCTGCCCAGCTGCTCTGAGCAGACTCGGCCACAGAGAATGGGCCCGGCCCCAACATACACAGCCCCAGAGCTCTGGCCGGGAGCACCCTCCCAGAGGGAGCGGCCTGCAGCCATCCAGGGCGTCATCTCTGTCGCTGAGACTGGTTGGGGTCACACCATCACCAAACACTGTCCTTAAACTTGGGTTGGTGCTGTGCTCCACGCCACCCCACTGCTCAGATGGGGAGACTATGGCTCAGAGCAGCCAAGGGCCACCCACTTGAAGCCCAGGCCTAGAACCCTCAACCTGAAGAGACAGCTCACTCAGTTCTGCAGACAGAACCCAGGAAAGGCTGAAAGGAGACTACACACCTACTGGGCTCAGGCTGCCACCAGAGTAGGGGTATCCAGACCCCGACCCCCACCCCAGCCACAGTGACTTCTCTCGGAGCAGCACCGCTGCCCTGGGCTGGATTCTGCTCCACCAGCCTCTGTGCCTCAGGCTCCTGGCCAGCTCCTCCTGATGCCTGTGTCCCCAGCACAGCCCAAGACGTTGCTGGGCCACCTGGAGCTCAGAATGACCCAGGAGGAGCTGCTTTGGTGGTTCGGATGCCGAGTGGACTGAGAGGAGGTGGGCATTCAGGCGGAAAGATTCAGGACCCCAGAGGCGATCCATACCTGCTTCACAGGCAGATTAGTGAACAAAGAGGACATGCGTGAACTGGGCACGTATGAAGCCACATCTGTGTATGAGCACATGTGTCTCTATGTGTGTCCACATGTATGTGCACACATGTGTCTCTGCCAAGTTCCCTGAGTATGTGAGTGTGGCCGTGTGTGTGTGCATGTGGGCCTGTGTGCATGTGTTTATGTGCATCTAACTTGCCTGGCCTCTCCGGAGGGCTCTGGGAGCCACAAGGGGCCCAGCCCTGCCCCAAGGTCCTGTGCACCGTAGCCATCTGCCCTTCCTCGGACACTGCTGGTGCTGGGCCCAGGCCTGGGGCGGGGCTGAGTGGACCATTCAGCCTTCACCCCCTCAGACGCCCCCTGACTGCTCTGTGACTATGGGTGGGCACACCAGGCAGGGCCACAGCGTGGGCAGAGGCAGGAGGTAGAACCCAGCACGTCTGTCTCCAGGACGGGGTGGCATCAGCTGTGAAGCCGAACGACCCCGACCAGGAGACTGCCTGAGCTCGCACACCCCGGACCCGACGCGCCCCCTCCCAGCACTCTGCAGCGACCCCGGCTGCCTTCCCAAATGTGCGGATTTCAGAACAGCTGTTCGGCTATCGAATCGCCTTGGGAAACGCAGACAGACTCTGCCTGGCAGTGCCGGGGTAATCCGCACCTTCCTGGGGCCACGGATGGCCACTGGGAGCTCCGAAGACCGATTTTCCACCCGATTTAACTGGCTCCTATTTCCCCCCGCACGCCCCCCACTGTGGCCTCGGGGTGCTGGTGTCCAGAACTGCTCTGCGCCTCACCTTCCCCTAGACCTGGCCCAGCTGCCTGCAAGGGGCTCTCGGGTGTTAGTACTGAGGGGACACAGTGTGGCTCCCCCACTGGAAGGTGGGCTCATGAGGACCTCCAGCTGGTTTCAGGGCCTCGGATGAGAACTTTTTCTGCCAACAGGACTGAGGTTTGCCCAAGATGTCCTGGGAAGAGAACGCCAGCATCACAAATTCGCCATGGGAGGTATCCTTTCAAAACAGATTTGAAGATCAAAAAAATGGATTCATTTTGAAGAAATATAGGTAGCCATGGGCCTATCAAGGCAGACAGTTCTGAAAACACGCCCCATCTTGAGTGTTCAGCAAGAGAGATTCGGTTAATACGTGTCTTGACTCCTACTGTGCACCCAGCTCTGTGCTGTCGGCTGAGTGGGTTCAAGCAGAGCAAAGTGCATTGTAAGATATGGGTTGTGATCCTATCAGGAGCACGGGTTAGGGAGATAGGACAGGCCTTTGGGCTGTCTGACCTGAGGTGGGAGAAGAGGGGGTGGCTGGCCAGAGTGGGTCGAGTCATGGTCATGGCCTTACCGGCACCTGGCCCGGTCACAGCATCAAGCACATTTCCTGGGGCTTCCCCAGCCCATAGAGCCCACCTTCCCCACTCACTCCTCCCCCCAGCTTCTCTCTCCACCGCAAGAGCATGCACACAGATGAGAGTCGGGGCAGAGTCAATGCCTTCAGGAGCCTCCCAGCCCACGTAGGACAGGAGCAGCTGAGAATGTGACGCGGAGACAGGCAGGGAGCCGTGCTGGAGGAGGCGACCAGAGGGCTGCGGCCCCAGCCCGGATTGCCAAGGACGCCAGCACCACGGCGGCCGTAGGAAACTAACGGGAGCCGGGGCCAGTAACACAGGGACACAAACTAGGGGCTTAAAACAATGGAAACGTATCCTCTCATGTTCTGGAGGCCAGAGTTCTAAGTCAAGGTGTCAGCAGGGTCGAATTCTTCCTGAGGCTCCAGGGGAGGAAATGCAACCTGCGTGGACCTGAGAACACCTGCCTCACCGTTCTTCACTCCCCTCCTCCGGAGGGTGAGGTCTCCCGCCGTCGGATGAGGCCACGTGGTCGCATGGCTGGTCACCCCACGTGGAAGCAATCTTGCCTAGTGGTGTCATGGAAACCACCCCTGGCCAGCATGCTCGCACCCACGCGTGTATGGCGGGGTCCCCCATGCATGGCCAGCCCACCTGCATGGTGGTGTTGCTACAGGCCATCTGGTTTCAGTGTCACAGCCCAGGCATGTTTCCACGACTGTCCCTGCTTGTTGACAGGCGGCGGTTTTAAGATGGGGCTACTGCCGTCTGGCCACCCGACACCTCCAGTTTATATCAGGAAGTCCTCCCAGGTCCCTCCGAACCCACGTTTGCCTCTGTCCAGTCTCTTTTATGGCCTCACATTTGAGACACTGGGGAGGCTGGCGGGGGAGGGCGTGAGGGACTGAGGCGCAGGCCAGGGGCGTCAGGCAGCCCGTGGAGGCGTAACTGAGGCCAGGCCTTGCTGGCCAACAGCGATGCCTGCAGCAGCTGCTGGCAAAGAAGCACCGAGTGGAGCTGGAGCAGGAAGGCCAGCCAGGGACCCAGGAGCGAGCCCCACAGTCAGCCCAGACCCCCACCTGGGCAACTCCCGCCTTCCTGCTTCCTGATAGGCCAGGAGATCGACCTGGTGGGCATTGCATCCCCCGGCCTGCCCCTCCGAGGGTGCCTGTGGGCAGAGTCCTCATTGTCCCAGCCATGAGCTTGTGACCTGTGGGGTGTCCAGGACAGAGGCTCGGTCAGTATAACAGTTACCGAAGGCCTCCTGCCGCCCTCCGCCAGGGTCCTGCTAACATTTCTCTCTTGTCTCCGCCAAGTCCTTTCCATGGACATTCTCTGAACACCTAGCATGTGTGGCCTGCAGCCCAGCTGAGCACACGCCCTGCTCCGGAGCTCTCCCTCTGTGCCGCCCAGCAGCACCCCTGCTTCTTCCAGCAGGACCTGTGACCTGCCGTCACCCCGGAGAGGCTGCGATTGAAGGCCTCTTCCCGTGTTCACTTCTTTTATGAGCATTACAACCCAAACCGCCTCTCAGAACATGGCTCTGATTTTTATTAACCAATGTCACCCCAATTAATTCAATAAGAAAGGGGGGAAATGTGGCCCTGGGGTTGCCCGTCCAGCCTGATTCCTTAGGACATCCCCTCCCCAGCCTTCCCGCCTTCTCCCAGACACCTGGGGGTGCCCCCAGGAGGCCACCTCTTTCCTTGTCTGGCCAGCTCCAACTTTAGCTCCCTGGGCATCCGCCTCCAACCAGCTCACTCCCCTCAGCACCTGGGGGCTCCCTCCTGTCCACAGACCCCTGTGCCCCCTCCGCCCCCCGGCCGAGAAGCCCCCAGCCCTTTAGATCTGGCTATGCGCCTAGAAGTTGGCCTGGGTCTGGGAGCAACCCCACCTCTGTGCCTCAAGTGCCTGAGCTACAAATGGCGCTGTATGGGGTTGAAGAGCATCCCCCCAAATTCATGTCCACCGGAACCCCAGAATGTGACCTTATTTGGAAATAGACTCACAGATGTGATTAAATCAGAATAGGCTAGCCTGGATTAGGATGAACCCTCAGCCACTGACACACGTTTTTGTAAGAAGAGGAGACACAAATGAGCCCAGAGGGAAGACGGCCATGTGACCACGGAGCCAGAGACTTGAGTGATGGGCTCTGATCTCAGGCTCTGGACTCCAGAACTGTCAGAGGATACATTACTGCTGTTTTCAGCTGCCCAGTTTGTATGGAGTGATGGTAGCAGCCCCAGGACACTGACACAGGCCCTGTGGGGATTGAGAGGCCACCGGCTCCGTAGTCTCGCCCTAAAGGACCATCTGTGAGCACCATCGATGACATCCTGGCTTTCTCCCAGACTGGCCAGGGAGGCAGGGGGCAAGGACGGGATGCCTGCCAGGACATCCCAGCAATACAGTGGGTAACAAGCTCTGTGGGGACCAGGCTAGAGGTCCCTGTTAAGAGTCTGAAGGCCAGGTGGGTGAGGTGTTGGACACCTGCAGAACATCATTGGTCCCGGGAACCTCTTTCCCCGAGGGCCACGGGGAAGGGGGGTTGTAGGAACTTCAGCCTGAGCTGGCCAGGTTCCCCTTCAGGGCGTGAAGGGGCGGGAGGAGGACATGAAGCCTCAGGTAGGAGTGAGGACAGCTGGCTGCCCCCCAGCTTTGAGCCCGGGCCAGGGAAAGTCCCCGGGCCAGCCTCTGGTTACCTGGCCTGGCAGAGCTGCCCACAGCCTGGGGCATGTCCATCCTCAGGGCATCCACGCCCTCCTCCTTGTTCTGGACACCTCAAGAGCTATTTCAGGTGCCTGGGGGAGACTCAACCCGTCTAGCCAGACAGGGCATGGCCTGCACCCACTGGGCCCTCCCTGCCAGGAGCCCTGGCACTGTATGCCTTGGTGACTCACACCCGACATTAGTCTGTGGGCCTTCTCTGTGCAGGGTAGCCCCAAGGGGAGGAGGACCCGGTGCCCGGTGCCCCACAGAAAGCAAGCCGGCCAGGAGCCTGTGCCTGGGAGTGCTCCTCCAGCCCCCTTGGCAGCTGCCCTGACCCCCAATAAGCATCTTAGCACATCTGTTCCCCACTAGACACAGGGCACCACCTGGAAGGTCTCCTGTTGGCCTGGAGTTAACATAGTAGATAGACCGCAGGGCCTCTGCCCCCAGCACCAAGGCATGTCCCCACCCAGAAGGAGATCAGAGAGCATGCTCCTCTTGGGGTCCACCCAGCCTCCTCTCTTGCTCTGTGCTGTCCTGCTCTGGGCCAGGGTCTCAAAGCCCCCTGCCTAAGATTGAGCAAAGGGCCCTGAGCAGCTTTGGGGAATCCATCATCTGGAATGCTGGGACAATTCTGGGCAACAGTTTTGTATGGACAGGAGCAGGAGGGACCTACTCGCCTCCTGAGCTGTCCACACCCTGCTCAGGATATGGCCACAGTGGGAAGGTCAGACAACGCGACTGGCTTCGGCTGACTGATCATGTCACCTGAGATGTCCCTTGGGGCTGGGGTGAGTTCACATCAGTGATCCCAGGACCCCAGACCAGGGGGAGAAGGCAGGTCAGCCCAGTCCACAGACCCCCAAACACCACCTCCCCTCCCCCCACCACTTTCCAAAAATTCAAATCAGTTCAAAATCAAGAAAATAAAAGTATCACTGCCTCTTTCAAATTGCAGTTCCCTTCCTACCCTCTGATTACTGGTTACTGGAAAGTAAGTTTTACAAACGGCTTTCTGTAGGGAACTTGTTTTTGGCGACTTTATATAGCTACCTTTGTTACTATAAAATCTGGAGGCCGCCTCCCTGCATGCGGCCCCTCCCCCGCAACACTTAGGGGAGGTATTTCTGCATGAAATACGGCTCCCATCGGCAGGGCCCTGCTCTGAAGCAAAAATGAGAGCAGTAAATTCTGAGGAGGAATTTGTTTAACCTCTCACCCCAAGGCAGTAAGTGTGGCGCTGAGCACCCTGGCGCACTCCTGTGTATTTTATAACACTTGGCAAAGCCCATTTGGAGACTGGAGAAAATCCACCAATTGGAGCTGCTGCAGGGGTGGGCTTGCTCGTGGGGTGGCTCCTCTCACAGAAGAAGTTCTGAAGTCAACCAGGTCTCTGCAGCAAATCCACTCATTCATTCATTCATTCATTCACTCACTCATTCAGTCACAGCCAACCTCCCTCTCTAGCCAGGCTTGTTGTTGCTGGACAGGACCCTAAAAGATGGTGCCCCCAACCCCATCCTCCAGTCCCTGTCTGTGCTAATGTGGTTGGGCAGGTACTGGTGAGTGGGGAGCTTAGTAACATGCCCAGCTCTGTCCCCTCCAGAATGTGGAGAAACAGCTGAAGAAAAAGGGGGAATCAAAGACACTTTGCCACACTCTAAGCCATCCTACCAGGCAAGCATGGGCTGCCTTCCCAGAGAGTGAGCTCGCATCGCCAGAGGGGAGCAAGAAAAAGCTGGGGAGCCCTGGCCGGTTTGGCTCGGTGGTTAGAGCATCGGCCCATGGACCAATGAGTCGTGGGTTCAATTCTGGTCAAGGGCACGTACCTCGGTTGCGGTTCGCCCCGGCCCTGGTCAGGATGTGTGGGAGACAGCCAGTCGATGTGTCTCTCTCACATCGGTGTTTCTCTCTCTCTCTTCCTCCCTCCTCCACTCTATCTGATGATAAATAGAAAAATATCCTCGGTGAGGATTAAAAAAAGAAAAAAAAAGAAAAACCTGGGGAGCCGTTGGGTTTAGGATGCCCCAGAGCGCAGACTGGGCCAGGTGAACCTGGGGCCTCTCCAGGAATTCCCCATCTTCTCCCTCAGAGACTCAGAGACAGAATGTTCCCATGAACCTTGGTCTGTAGCCTCTGGTCACAGCCTGTTTCCTCCTGCCAATGACAGGAATTTGAAAGGAGGTGGTCACCAAGCCAAGAAGGTGGGAACTTGAACCCACATTTGTCCACATTGGAGACATGGCCCCTTACCAAGCGAGGCCCAGCCCTGGGTTTTAGAAGACTGAATTTTTAGCTCCAACACAGAATTTGGGCCTGGATGACCATCCCTTAGAGAGATGGTCCCTCCACAGCCATCAGCCACCAGGGGCTGCTGCAGGAGCCGAGTCTGGGACCAGCAGGGCACTCCGGGAACAGGCCCATCCTCCACCAGGGAGATGGGGACAGTCTTCAGCATTCCTGGACGCCCATTGGAAATAGACATTTTGCAAACTGATTCTTAATTAAAATAAGCTGGGGAAATTCTCCACCATTTGGTTCAGGCAAAACAAAGGAATAGACCTACTATGTGGGTTGGGGTGGTGTACCCACACAGGTGTCAGAACTTCCTCCTCAGCCCACAGCCCCCATTTAGCCCATGGCCCCCATCTCTGCCCAAGCCGGAGGGTTCCCTCCACCCCAGGCCGGGGCCTCTTACATAGCCCCCCACAGCCGCCATGCCTGCTCCCCCCACCATGGAGGCCCCGCTGGCGCCACTGTCCTCTGCATCAATATTGACCCAGCCTGGGAGTGGGGGGCCCCCGTGGCCTACAGGGGCCCACAGTGTTGCTCACACGCGCCTGCCTCACTCCCCAGGCTCCTGAAATGTTTGTGGAGGGTAGGGAACCACCCTGGGCTCCACGCAGGGCGTCCACATTTACATTGGGAAAAATAACAGTTCTCTTTTTTCCCCTCCATGAAACGTTCATTAATGGCTTCTGGAGGGGAAAGAGGCCTTGGGATTAAAACCTCCCAGGAGTGTGAAACTCACCGTTGTGCTCGCCACCGCCCGGGCAGGCGCGCAGCCAGACGCAGAAGGCTCCCGGCTCCTCGCTGCGGCGGTTTGCCTGCGGCTTCCATGCCAGGGTTTGGTTCAGGGAGGGCCGGTCGGGAGACCAGCTGCCATGGGTGTCCACGTCGTGCTTCCTGCAAAGGGGCGTCGGAGAGCGAGGAACCCTTCGGCCTGTGCCCGGGAGGGGGCTGTTGGATAGATGTCAAAGGGCACAGAAGCTTCTGGAACCCCCTTCCAGCGTGTGGCCAGGGGCTACCCGACATCGCACTGCACTTGATCTGTAAATGCTTTAGTGGCTTTTGTCTGCTCGGGCTGCCATAACAAAGCACTGCAGACCTGGTTGCTTAAACAACAGAAATGTACGCGTTTCCTCCTCGTCCCGGAGGCTGGAAGTCTGAGATCAAGGTGCAGCAGGGTTGGTTCGTCCTGCGGCCTTGGCTGGTGGACGGTTGTCTCCTCCCTGTGTCCTCACATGGCCTTCCCTGGGCATGTCTGTGTCCTGATCTAAAGACACCGGTCATGTTGAGTTAGGGCTCGCCCTCACAACTTTATTTTACCCTAATCACCTCCTTAAATCCTCCATCTCCAAATGCAGTCACATTCTGAGGAACTGGGGATTAGGACTTTAGCAAAGGAATTTTGGGGTACACGCTCAGCCCCTAAGAACTTCTATATCTGGCAACTGCCCAAGTGACAGTGAAAATGAGACTCACTACCCAGATGCTCAGAGCTTGGCCATTTGCAAACACCTCCGGGTTCATTATCCTCGTGACCCCATGGGAGGGGCGACAGCTATGTCCTCCACTTCCCAGGCCGATGGGCAGGGCATGCAGATGGGGACAGAGTTCGGTAACCACTGGGAGGCATGGAGGAGACACACTTGCTGTCCAGGGACCCCGTATCTTGGCCCATGGGAACCCCAAGGGGCACGAGGCCTGAAGGGTGGTGAGGAGAGGCTGGGAGATGATTTTTAACTCACACTCCCACCCCCAGGAGACCTGGTGCAGCACCTGGGCCAGGTGCATCATCTCTTCTAGCCTAAGTTTCCCCATCTGTGTAATGGATGCAACCACAGTCCCCACTTGGAGGCCACGTGTGTGAGTTTCCTTTCCGTGGCAGCTATTATTACTACAGCAACGTCATGGTCAGAAAATCACATCCAAGGAGCAAAGGTGGGCAAAGAATATGCAGCCCTTTGCCAGAGGCAGAACTCAGACAGGCCTGGGCGACCGGTGCCCTAGAAACTTCTCCTTCCCCACCCCCTGCAAGGGACCCCCCTGCTGCTGAGTCAGTGGTCCCTGTGCCCACCCCCTGACACCCAGGCCCTGGCCCCCCACTCCCTGGTCCAATTTGGGGGCTGGCTTTGGAGAAGCCTGCCTGAGATGCCACGGCCTCTAGGGGCACCAGGAGCCACTGCCCAGGGCTGGCGCCGTGCTGGGGGACCAAGTCCACCAGCCTTTGGAGAAATGACCGGGCTGCCCGGCACTGCCCGTTAATGAGGCCTGACAGCCAACGAATAATGAAAAGGGATATTATGCCAGTGAACTTTCCCCAGAGAGGTATTTGCCTTGTACAGTGTCCAGGTGCTACTGTCTGAGGGGAGTGTAGGGCATGTGGGACTCTGGGCAACCGGTGACCACTCTAGTCCCTTCTGGGACCACGTCTGGGCTCCCAGCCTAGCCAGGCACTGTGAGGGGCCCCTCCCAGACTTCAGCCATGGGCAGAACTTTCCATAAAGCCTGGAAAATCTTTTTGGGGCCTGCTCTCTTCTCTGAGAGTGGGGTGTGACTGGGGATGGGGGTGGGGAGACTAACCCCTGAGCCCCACGAGGCTGCGTGGATGAGTATGGGCTGAGTGTATTGTGGTGGTCACCAGGTATGCCCACAACATGTGGGGCCTGGATGTGGGGGGGCAGAAGGGGTGCTATGGATCCGGTGTCAGTTCCTCATTCTGGGCTGGAGTCCTTGGCTCTGGGTAGGGTCTCCAGGACGTTCACTGGGCCGAGTCCCTGCCCCTAGGAGGCCACGTGCCCTCCAGCAACCTCTGCAGCACCCTTCACACTGGCTCCCCCAGGAAGGGCGAAGACTGTCCTGTCCTCACCCCACACCCCCAGCCTGGCCCCAGACCCCGGGCCCCATCCTGCCAGCCCATCCTTGACAAGGACTTTTATTCCTCCAAACTCAAATCTTCCCCTGATCTGGGGCCGAGCCTGTGACCACTGTCCATCTCCCGCGTTGGGTAGACACCAGCCACCGGCCAGCCACCAGGCTCTCCAATCTGCATCTCGATTTCCTGGCCCTCGGGACATCACTTTGGTTTTCCAGCTTTTTAGAAAAGGTCAGATTTTAAATGACCACATACAAATGGTCTGGATGAGTCACCTTCAACCTGAGTCATCCTGGCTGCTCTGAATCTTTCTATTTTAACTTCTTTTCTTTATTGAAGTGAGAGTCACATAACATAAAATTAACCATTTTCAAGTGTATGATTCTGAGGCATTTAGTTCATTCACAGTGGGATACCAGCATCACTTCTATCCAGTTCTAGGATGTTTTTATCACCCAGAAAGAAAACCCTGTCCCCAACACCTGTTCCTCCATCCCTCTCCCCAGAGACCCGGGCGATCTCTACCTGCTTTCTGTCTGTGGATTTGCCTATTCTGGACATTGGCCATAAATGGGATCATACACTCTGGCCTTCTGGGACTGGCCTCTCTCACTGAGCATGACATTTTCGAGGTTCATCCTTTTGTCAGTGCTTCGCTCCTTTTTCATGATTGAGTAATAGTCCACCGTGTGGATGAACTACACTTGTCTACCCTTCAGCCTGACCCTTGTCACCCTGTTTTCCCAGGACCACAAAAGTGAGCACTTCCAAACATCCACGCTTGGTCCCAGCCCACATATCTGGCCACCACACCCTCAGGTATTAATTTGCCATGGTTTGTCCTGGAGGAATTACTGGGAAGCCAGGGGACAGGGCTATGCAAGGACAGTTTGGATGTCACTAATTTTAAACAGCCCAGGTGCGGTGTGGCAGGGGCCTTCTCTGTGAGGAGACACAGATTTCCTGTTCACAGAGGTCACTCCCTGTCTACTGCCCCTTCTGAGGGCAGCCCCCATCACTCCAAAAGCAGGCCCTAAGCCTGGCCTGGGGCTGCCCGTGTGCTGTAACCTGCGCCCCTGGAGCTTTGTTGAGGTGAGGGGTGGCCTCCCAGACAGGCTGAGACGAGCAGATCCAGGGAGGCCATGTCCCCCAGCCCGGTCCAGCCCCTGAGCCTGGCCTCTGCCCACACGCTCCCTTACCTGGCTTCCAACGGACTTTCCTGCTGGCATTTGGGGGAGAGCAAATCCCCCGGGGGCGAATGGCATTTGTCCAAATGAGCTTTCTGAGCCTGCTTTAAAGCACTTCGGGAAGCTCCAGGAAAGAAAATATGGTTTTGATTTTCTGGAGCAGGCTTAGGCCCCCAGCTCAGCCCACGTGGCCTGAGAGCCAGTCTCGGCGCTTCTCACCCAGACCGCGTCAGGAAGCGCTCGAGGAGCCAGCAGGCAGAGCTGCTGACAAGTGCCCAGGGCTCCTGTCTGAGGGTGCTGCTCCCTCTGGGCCTGGCCTTCCCTGGCCTTGGACAGAGCCAGATGTCTGAGCTCAGGCAGGCCACTCGTCAAGGTCACTAAGAAACTTGGGCAGGGCAGAGAGCTGGTCCCCTGGGACTTCAGGAGCGATCTTAGCCCCCCGGGAGTCACAGCTGCCTTTTCCCAATCCCTGAGGTGGGTGGCTGGCAATGTTGGGCCCCTCCCACCCGGGACTGCCTGGCAAGGCAGTGGGTTCCCCTGAGTAGGAAGGACTCTGGGCAGCTGGCACATGGACAGTGACGAGGCCCTCCGGAGAACAAGGCCCATGCTCGTCTCGTCTCCGATCAGGTCGGTCATGCCTACCTCTGTTGGGGTTCTGAAACCCACAGGTAGCAGGGAGGGTCCGGCCACCCAGAGTCCTTGGCAAGCAGTCCCTTGGGGGCTCCTGCTGACTCTCCCAGACCAGGCTCTCCAAAGCTCTGGGGAGCACATCGGGGAGACCTGTCAACCTCCTGGGTCTGGGATCACAGGGAAAAGCCCTTCTGCTCCCGGGGTCTGCACTGCTTTCTGTCCCTCCCCCATTATCTGGAGAACAGCCCAAGAGGCCTCGCGGTCTCTGACGCCTCGTAACCCAGGAGGCCCCAGTCCCCATGGGCAGAATGGGGAGACCCCATCCAACAGGGAGTATGAGAGATATCACGTGGGGCCTGCCCAGTGCCCGGTGCTCAGCCCAGGGGCTGGGCCAGGGTAAGACTGAGTGCCCCCAGCCAGACTCTGCCCCAAAGTCCTCATTCACCCTCTGGAGCTTGAAGCCAATCAGCCGATCACAGCCACTAACGGGCAGATCCATGTGCCCAGCTTGAGGTGCTAGAGTGAACAGTGACCAGAGTGGGCCTGCCGCCACCCTCTTGGGGCTCACAGTGTGTGGGCTTGGACGACTAGGACCCACACAGGCCCACCCATTATAGTGATTGCCAATGGCGACCTGGGCTTTGAGGAAAATAATCAGATAGGCTCATTGTTCAGGACAGCCCAGGAAGACTTCTTAGAGGAGGCGGCATATGAGCTGAGGGTGAGAGGCTGGGGAAGCATGTTTGGGACCGAGGATACCCCAGGACATGAGGCAGTAGACAGCACTCGCTTCTTCTCCCAGGAGGAGAGATGTCCCTTTACAGCAGCAACCTCCAGGAGGGTCTGCTGGGGTCGCCTCTATCCTCCCACACTGGACAAACCCGACCCGCTCCAGGCCCATCTGGCTTGCTCCAGCCCAAGCCAGCTGGCATCTTTTCCTTTTATCTCTCTTTTCAGTCTTGGGTGCAGAGAGCCGATTGCTGCCCTGACTATCCTGGCCCCCCAGCCCCCAGACTCTGATTACCTCATTAGTATTCTCCCTCCCTGCCCTCTCCTCTACCTATTCCCCTACAGCACCGGTCCAAGGGGTCCCAGGTCCTCCAGGGGTGTCTCCTTGGAGAACCAGCCATTTGCACACACAGTGCCCTGCTGTTCACAGGCTCAGTCCAGCTCAACACCCACCCAGGGGTCAGTTCCCACATCTGTTTCCAACTACTGTAAGGAGCCCCAGACTCCCCCCAGGGTGGCCCAAACTCCCCAGGGCTCCGAGCTTGGAGCCTCTGTGTATGCTTCTGAAGGGCGGGGTCTCTGGGTAATAAATGAGGTGCTAGCAGGGCCACTGGGTGCACATGACATCTTCCCCGGGACTCACCCCAGCTTCAGAGCAAGGCCCAGCCTCCATCACTCTGGCTTCTCCATGCACTGTCTCCTGTTTGAATCCTGTTGCTCAGCCTCCGCAAGGCCCAAGCTCTTACTTAAACTGAGCACTCGGCCGCCCACTGGAAAACTGCCATCTCCTTTCAGGTTGTCTCCCTAGCCCCCCCGAGGGCCCTGAGCAGGCAGTCCCAGGTGCCTGTTTCCCAGATGGGCGAGCTGTATCAGCCCCCCTGATGTGCCTAGCAGGGGTGAACAGCAGGGTCATGGAAGCTGCCTCTAGCTGGGGTCCCCCCATCCTGACACTGTCGGGGAAGCCAAGGCTGGGGGCTGCACAGTGCATTTTGCAGACTTCAGTTTCAGGGACTCAGGATAAAGGAGGACTCTTGTTGGGGCCTCTCCAGGGGCTTCATGCAAATAAGCCTCCACTGGGACTGTGCTGCAGAAGTCAGGGAGCAGACACACCCACACTCCGGATCTGCTGCTCCCCACCGCCCACGGACCCTGTGGAATTAGCTTGCAAATGGGAGGAACAGGTGACGAGCACCCTCAAGAAGAGAGTCAGCCGCCCACCTCACACTGGGTTGTGCAGAATGGGAGTCAGGAGCCAGGATCCTGCGACCCCGTTATAAATTGAGATGTGATTTGTCTCCTTTCCAAAGCCAGCAAGCTGGCTGCATCCCTACTTTGCAAGAAAATGCCGGACACCCACCTCTCCACGCTCCGGCTTGTCTTCCTCCAGCGACAGCGCTCGACAGGGCCTGCTAACCCCCGACACGGCTTGCATTCCTGAACCGATGAGAACCCCACACATCTCGGCTGGCTGAGCCTGTGACATCCATTTGCCCACAGTGGGGCTGGGGCTGGTGTTCATGGAAGGAAATAGCCCAGCCAGTGTTTCCTGCTCAGATGGCCTGGCGTCCCTGCAGCTCCCACTGGCTGGCAGTCATGGTGACAAGGCCCAGGCCAGGCTTGGCATCCAAATCTTCATCTAAGCACCTGCCCACATGCATCTGTCTCCCGACACCATTCCTGGGCATGTTCTTCCCATTTCACAGATGAACCACTGAGATCAGAGAGGCCGGTAACTTGTCCACCTCCATGCACCCTGGGGGGTCCCAAGTTCCCAGGCACCAGGCACCATGCCTCAGGGTGCACATTTCCCTGCCTCAGGTTTCGAGAGCCAGGGTCACCCAGGCCCTTTATCCACCTTTGTCCCTCCCTCCTCCTTTAGTGCACAAGTTCCTCAGAAGGTTTGAATGACCCTGGGAAGTGAGGGAGAAGGGAGGAGAGGCTCCCCCTCTTTAGGGGCAATCCCAGTGGGTCCAGGCCTGCCTTAGTCTCCCACTTGTGTTTGAGAAGGGACACACACACACACACACACACCCCTGAGACAATACCCACAGGAGAGAAGGGAAAGTCTCAAAGCTGCAGGAAACCAGGGAGCCAGGGGCTCCAGGCAGTTTTCAAACCCAGCCCCCAGGGTGCTGCAGGGTCCTAGGGACAGGACAAGCTGAACCTCCCATTGCCCAGAAGCCGTGGGTAGTGGGCCCCACAATGTGCCCCCAATTCACAGGCTTTGTGATCTCACTCTTCAGAGGAGTTCAATTCCTCTGAGTGGGAGAACCGGATCTGTGGGTGGCACTTTTTTCCTGGTGAAGTCTAAATAACCATGACAGCAGAAGCAAGGGAGGGCGGGGCTTAGCTCTGAGAAGTTCCTTCTAAGTCTTCAAAATTCCTTTCCACTTCCCTCCCCTCCTGTCTCCTCCTCTCCCCTCCCCTACAGTCCCCTTTCCTCTCTTTTTCCTCCCCTCCTCTCTTCACCTATCTCTTCTTTCCTCTCCTCTCCATCTCTCTCCTCCTCTGTCTCCACCTCCTCTTCCCCTCCTCCCCACCCCACCCGTCTTCTGCTTCTCACCGGGTGGGGAGCATTCCCACTGCTGGCCTCTGTCCCCTGAGCTGGGGACTGGAGCCCAGGGGTCAGAACCCTTACCCAAAGTCCCCTCTGCACCTAAATATTTACTGCTGTGTCTGCACACAAAAATTAATACCCCGATTTTGTCGGGTGATTCCCACTGCCCACTTTGCCTTTGAAAGTCACGCTGGTGCTGGTTCGCTCTGGATGGCCACAACGTCAGTGCCCACAATGCCCGCACAGAGGCCTCTGGTTGCGCATACAAAGCACCCAGCCAGCCATTATCATTCCGGAGCTGAAATCCACCCCAGCGTGCATCTCATCGGTCATTCAGCAGCCCTTAATGACTTGTCAGTTCCTTGCCCTGCCATTTTCTGTCTAATTAATTCTTTTATTGTGCACCGGATAAAGAAAGACAAAGGCCTCCCGGCAATAATGATTCATTAAAATGCAGCGCCTTCCCTGGAGCTCTTGGCCCTGTACCAGCCTGGCTGCTCTGCCCCACCAGGCCTCGCGCCCCTTAACCCTTTGCAGGATCCTGGCTTGGGTGCCAGCCTGCCTCAGCCTCTGGGAGCAGACAAGTGGGGCTTCTGCAGCTGCTGGTGTTCAGGGAAGAACCGACCTGAACTGGTTAGGGAGCCTCCTGGAAAGGCCTCGGGAAGCGCCGCCCATGGTTCTGGCCCCGGCCCTCTGGGACAGTGGCGAGGGAGAGCTGCGAGGTGCAGAGAGGGCTTCTGCCACACCCAGGACCCGCCGGGCACAGCCTCACCTGGGCAGGGGAGGCAGGGAGCTAATGAGCCCCTCCACCAGCCATTCGAGGGCCAGCTGAGGGGCGCCAAGCCAACAAGTCACTGTGAGGCTGGGAGAGAAAAAGGAAGAGGAGCGAAATTCCCAGGAGTCCAGAGACAAGTCTGCCAGCAAGATGGAGCAGGAAGGCGCCTGTCACGGGTGTCTGTGTGCTGGCCTCGACCACACCTGGGCAATTCTCTGGGCACCTTGGCAAGGCCATCGCCATCCCACGGTCACGGGGGAAACTGAGGCACAGAGAGGTTATACTGGCAAGTTGCAGAGCTTCCAAGCACTGGCTCAGTCAGCCTTCCTGTGGGGGAGCCTGGGGGCCATCTCAGTGCAGCAGGGGGACCCCAGAGGCACAGATGGGAGAGGTGGCATCCAGGCCTGTTTCACTTTTACTTAATTTTCTTACCAGCAAACCCACCCTATTTTGCAAATGAGCAAAAGGAAGCATCGTGTGAGCGGAGGGAGGAGTAACAGCACCAGCAGTCACTCAGGCACGGGTGCTGAGTACTGTCACTGCAGGTCCTAATCTCACTGACTGCCCCCAGCACCGGGGTGGGGGACATTTTCATCTTACAGGTGGGAACACCAGGCTCCCAGAGAAAAGCCAGGTGCCCCAAGTACAGCTGGACGAAACAGAAGACACAACAAACACATCAGCGCCAGGCCTTGGCCCCTCTCTGCTCCAGGACGGGCCTTACATGAAGGTGGAACCTAAGCCCCAGGGTATCTCTCCCTTTTGCCTCTTCCCTCCCTGACTTCCCTCTTCTGAAGCTTCCTGCAGCCCCAGTGAGCCTCAGGGCCCCCACAGCCCCATCCTGGGAAGATATCATCTGTAGACCTGCCCCCTCCAGAATACAGGGGACCCCAAAAGTGGGCAGGCTCCTGCCAGAGTGAGACAGGAAGCAGGAGGCATTAGGACACAAAGCCTCGGAAACGCAGACAGGGAGATGCTGTTCCTCCCTTTCCGTGACAACGCAGAATGTAGGGGTTCCTAGAGTGGCAGGGACCAGGTGGGTCCCTGCAGCTCCCAAGCATCCTGGCCGGGGGCAGCAGGGGATCCAGAGGCACCATCCCTCACCTGCATTGACCAGCTCCACCGCTGTGTCCTCAGGATGGGTCAAGGCTACAGAGCAGCTTCGGGGAGCAGGGACCTGGGGCTGGGACCGTGTTCGGGGGCACCTTACATCTACAATCTCCTTCTCTCGGAATGACCCCTTGGCCTGAGTGCCTGGTGGGGGCACCCCGTCTCCCTGTCTTGGGGTCTGCGTTGTCCTCCAGTGGGAGGGGGGTTGGCAATGCTGACTCTGTGGCCCTGAGGCTGGGCCCGGTAGCACAGGTTTCCTACGAAGCCTGGTGGAATGAGTCTAAGGAGGCCGTCCACACAGGCAGAGAGGGCTTGTGTAGTGTCTGGTGGCTGTCATGTTACCACTGGGAAACACATTACCCCAGCCCCAATGGGCAGCAGCCCCTGCAAACCTGGTCAGCCAGAGACAGGGTCCACGAAGACCCTGGACCAGACACGGAGGAGAAAAGACTGGGGTCCAGAAACCAGGCCAGAACCCCAAATCTGCGACTCCCATCGGGGGGGGCGCTGTCTTAAATGTGGCCTAAAGCAGAAACAGGCTGTGTGTCCCAAATCTGACCCTCGGTCAGGCCTGGAAAGGGGGGCGACGGCCTCTCCCCGCAGCTGCTTGGAGCACGCAGGCCCTCCCCGAAGTGGACAGCCACACTGGCTGTGAACTCACAGCCACACAGAAAGCCCGCTCCTGAAAGTTCATGCGGCCCCAGGAAGAGCAGTGTGCCTGGGACCAGAAGGGGCTTTTCTGGTCTATCAGAGCAGGGCTGTATCGTGGCCTCCATTTCCCCTTTCTCCCTGAACAGGGCATTCTCTTCAGCTGAGAGCAGAGGCAATGCTCTGTTTTCTGGATGAGGAAATAAAAAATGAGGAACTTTCCCAGTAGCCCATCCCCGGGATGGGCTGCTCTCACCGAACAGGGCTCTGGACAAGCTTGGGCAAACACCCCCTTGGACTTGGGGCAAGGCAAGGCCGAGGCTGACCTCGTGAACAATGTTATCAGGCAGGAACTCCTGAAAAACTCTCACCAGCCGGAGAACCAGGGCAGTCCCCAGGACCCCTCACAGAGGTCCTGACTCCCAGGGTGTCCACCTCGGCCACCTCCTCAGAGGGTCACTGTGGGAGACAGAGACCCCACGACCCCCAGGCCCTCAAGGCCTTAGAATGCTCCTAGAGGGGAAGCCAGCAGCTGGGCCTCCGGAGAGGGGAGGCGGCCTGGGACCAGCAGGGAAAAAGTTCAGGGCATCTCGTCTTCAGCCCAGGCAGGGCATGGCCTCCACAGGATCGTGGTAGCTGTCCTTCCTGTCCCTGAAACTTCATGGGCTGAGGTAGGAAACCTACGGAGGAGCATCCAGGACCCAGCACCGTGAAGCTTTCACACCAGGGCAGGTTGGTGGGAAGGAGGGTCAGGCTCCCAGGAGTTAATATGCAGGAGCCCTGCCAATTCCAAACAAAACTGCAGAACGTCCAGCCCTCGGGAGCCTGGCAAGGCCGGAGCGAACCCGGAGCAGCCAAGGGGTGGCCTCAGTCGCCCTATCAGTGAGCCGGATGCCGGGTTCCTCCGTCTCGGGTGTCAATGGGAGAGTTCTGAGGGCCATATGGACCTGGGCAGCCCTTGGCTGGACACAGGACAAGCTGGGCCAGTTCCATGCAGGCAGAGGGCTATGAAAGTCAAGGGAGTCCCTGAGCCTGGCTTTCTGTAGCCCCTCCTAGACCCCACCTTGCCCCAGAGGCTTGGCACGCCCTGGACCGCACCAACCCTCACAAATCCGGACAGCTTTTCCCAAACACTGTTCTTGGCAGGCCCTGGAAGTGGCTCCCCACATGGGTCGAGAGATGTGCCCTGGACCGCAGCCACGCAGGCGGCTGGGCAGGCGAGGGAAAGGGGTGAATGCCCCCCTATACCTGGGCCGCCCCATTAAAATTGCAGAGGCAGCTGCCTCGTATATCTGGGTTCTCGTGAGAAGCATAATCTTCCTCTAACCCCCAGCCCTGAGAGGCCCCGAACCAGCCGCGTGTGCCGGGGAGGCCCAGCCAGGGGGTGAGGCTGCCCCTTGCTTGCTGTCACTCCCCACAACCGTTTCTCCCTAGAAACACTTTCCGCCAAACAGACAACCCTGCCCGGCTCCTGCAGGGCGGCTTTTATCCCGCTCCCAGCCTGGCCCTGTGCCAGCGCCCGAAAAATGCCGTCAACCACCCAGAAACCCGCTCTGGGATTTGCCTGGGAGGAAACCACAGCCCCCGAATCTGGCCCATCTGGACCCGTTTTGCCTACTGAGGAGGCCCCCCAGGACGGAAGATGCATCGCCAGCTTCCTGGAGGCTTCTGAGATCTGTCATGTTCAAATTCAGACGCAGTGCCCAAGAGGGAGGGTGGTCTGGCCACCCCCCTGGGATGGAGATGGGTCTGCACCTTCAATCGGGGTCTGGCTGGCCCAGGGGCTCTGACTGTCCATGTCCTCCAAGGCTCAGAGCCCCACCCCTGCCTTGGCCAAGCGCCTTCAAAGCGGGGCCCCAGGGCCTTGGAGCCCCACACCCCCAGGCTCAGGGAAAGCAACAAACACAACGCAGCCCACGTAGATAGAAAGCATTTTTTTTTTTTAATTTTATCAAATCAATCTGTACAAAAGTTAGCATGGCTTGGTCAGAAAGTAGTGAAACACAGCAGGTAAGTGAGAGCAAAAGTCCAAACTCAACACCGAAAAATAGACTGCATAAAAATGAGTTTGCTGTAGTTCCCCGCCCCCGCCCACAGACAGAGATATGCAAAAAAGACTTTTCTAGAAAAAGGTAGGAAAAGTAGAAAAAGTAAAAAGAAGCAACTTCTTCAAGGTATTTACATTTACAAAGTTTAAAGGCACAAGTTTCCATGAAATTGGCAGTCATCATAGCTCAGCGTACAGCGGAAGCAGTACAGGTAAGTCAGGTATTATTCGTCTAAAACGAAGAATCTAAAAACGCTTAGTGAAGAAGGTTTTAGTTTCACAGCTTGGAGGTGGCGCCTGGTTCCTAAGAGCCAAGATTAATGTGTTTCTGAAGCCACCACATCCCAGGAAATTCCCGTCTCTACCACTTAGCACAGTTGTGGGCAGGGATGAAACGCAATGATGTCCCTGCCTTCTAAACCTCAAGTTAATACCTGGTGCCAGGAGCGCCCCAACCTGATCGGAGACACTACAAGGCCAATTCCTTCTCCTTCACAGTCCCAGCTGCCTCCTGGAAGCCCGGGCTCCAGCCCCTCCCGGAGCCTCCCAGCAGCTGGGCTCCAAAAGGCCCAGATCAAGGGTCCCAACCCACCTGCACTCTTGGCCCACGTCCTCAGCTCCCAGGCTTCCATTTTATCTTAAATTCTACTCTCTGCACAAATTACTTCACTAATTAAAGATAAAATAATACAGGACATAAATACATTTTAACAGCTTTCAAAACAAATCAAACACTTTGAGCTTCAAAAATAAAAGTTAAAAAATAAAATAAAATAAAAAGAGAGAAGTGTTAATCACAGCCAAACCTTCCTCAGAAGAACCCTAACTACAAGGAACACCTCAGATCTAAAAAGCTGGTCCCAAGAGATGCTCTTGCAGACTCATCCTCGCCAAGGCTGTGGGTGTGCCGTCTCTCGACGCAGAAATGTCATCCGTTGGTCCTGGGAGTTCTTGGTGCTGAAGCTGGCCGGGACCTCAGAACGCAGGGAGCCTGGAGACCCAGCGCCTCTTCCCTCCTTTTGTCCTTTGTACTGTGGCTCCATTTTGCACCCACTGTGATGCAAAACCCAGGTGCTGATGTCTGCAGAAGAGAGACCCAATGGCCACCCTTCGTTTCAAAGTTGCCAGTCACCACAAAGAGAGAGGAGGAAAAGAGGGCTTTGTCCTTTGACGGAAGTTTGGAGATCTGGAAGCAAAGGGGCTCGGTTGGTTTCCTGCACACGTCAGCAGGCACTTGATGGAGCTGGGCACACACCGCTGCCTCTTCTCACCTCATTCGCCAACATCTCCAGGGAGACCTCAGAGGCTCTCTCTTTGCAGAGATAAAGGTTCTCCTCTGCCCATGCCGGCCCCCTCCACTCAATCACGGTGCCTTCAGGGTCTAGTCAAGGTGGTATACACGGGCTGGTCCCAGTTACTGGGGGGGCTGTGGGCAGGCGGCACAGAGAGGCTGCTGAGCAAGGGCGAGGTATAGGGCCGGCGGGAGGAGTGGAAGTAGGGATACTGGTAGAGGCTGGATGGGTAGCCAGCGTACGGGTTGTAGTAGTTGGGAGCCTGAAGGTCAGTGTAGTCGCACTGTGAGCTGGTGAAGGAGCTGGCAGCTGCAGCAGAGGCAGCCGTGGTGACGCTGGCCTGAGCGCTGTAGGAGCTGTAGTCGGTGCGGCCCGGAGAGCTGTGCGACTGGTCACTGTAGTGGCCGGGGCTCAGCTGCTCCGTCTTGATATGCGGCCGAGGGGGACCCGCTTCAGTGGGTGATGCAGAAGCCGATGGGGCTCCCTTGTGGGCCCACACAGGGGATGCGCCAATGCCCGTCGACCCGGAGTGTGAGTAGGAGGCACCCCCATAGGAGCCAGAGGTGGAAGGCTGGCCTGGCTCTGTGGGCAGGGCTGAGTGGCCGTTGAGGGGCAGATACTGGTCAAACTCGTGGACATCGAAGGTGTCCATGTTGCCGATGACCTCACTGCTCAGCTCTGAAATGTCCACGTTGCTGAAGTCGATGTTCTGGCGCCCACTGTCCACCAGGCGGCGGCCTTCCAGCTTCAGCTCTTGCTTGCCCCCTTGGTGCAGGTCCGTCTTGGGGGTGGTAGGTGGGGTGGGTGGCCCGTGGGTCTGCCCTAGGGTCAGAGCACATTTCAGGGATGAATGCCCCTTCTATGGGGGGTGGAGGGTGGGGCTGGCAGGGCCGGCAGGCTGGCGACATGCACATGGGAGGAAAACCAGCCCGCTAACAGCCACAGGTAGGAATCAACAGCTTTTTGTTCCTGTACATTTCCCAGAAATTCCAGTAAAGCCAGACCCAGACCTCACTCCTTGCCTGCGAAAATTCCGTTAAGCACTGTTCTACGGAGAGACCTGGGGCCAAGGAGGCCCCACTGTGAAAACCACAGTGGAGAAAAAAAGAGATAACCAAATTTAAGAAGCGCTCAAGGAGCACCCAACCCGTGCACTTAACAGCAACACAATCCACACAAGACCTGTTCACGGCTTTAGCCAGCTTGACTGAGACTGCTTGGGGACCAAGATGCACCCTGGTCAGTGGAAGCCTGAAGCTGGGCTGCTGACCACCATGCTTGCAGCAGGAGTGAGTCCTGGGTCAGAATCAGCAAAAAGGCCCGGGGAGGCAGAGATGCCTTTGGGTAAGACAGAAAACCCTATGTCACAGGGTGCCAACCAGGCAACCTGTGAGACTCTCCAAGCTCAGAGCAGCTAAGCAGGGTACCACTCCCCCAGAGTGTGCATCAGAAGTGGCTGCCACTGGGAGCGTTTGGGGGAACCAGAGAAGGTTTGGTCCTCTTGTGGGTGTCTGCCCTGGGCGTGAGCCCTTGTTCCCTCCCCCACTGCCCATCTCTGCCATGGCCAGAACCCCCACTTCTCCCACTGGGGATTCTCAGCCACTGAGAACCTCAGAAGCTGACCTGTGTGGTCGCCATGGTGGTGTGCGTCGCCAAGGCCCGTGTCAGTCTTGTACACGGCACCGCTGGGGTGGTGGCCCAGCTCAGCGCCTGAGTCCGAGTCGCTCTGGCCTGTCTTGACACTCTTCCTCCGACGCGGCTGGTACTTGTAATCCGGGTGGTCCTTTTTGTGCTGAACCCGCAGCCGCTCTGCCTCCTCCACGAAGGGCCGCTTCTCACTCTCACTCAGCAAGCTGCAGAGCCAAGAACACAATCAGGATGTCAAGGGCGTCTGGGCCAGCACTGGTGTCCTCGCTGCATGGGAGCTGGACTGTGCCCCAGATGAGATGCGAAAAGGGAACCAGGACCACCCTGACCAGGAAAGAATGCACCCACACCTCCGTAGGCACCAAGCAGTGATCCCCCTCTCTGAGCCAAGGTGCCAGGTTGGTGAGATCTGTGTGCTCAAGAGTCAAAGAAGGAGCGGTAAGGAAACCTAAATCTCGTTCCTCCTCCTCTGACTCCCCCAGCCCAGCAGTGCTTGTTCCCTCCCTTATAAGCTTTACTAAGGCAGGCAAGGGAGGAGGGCAGGACCCAGCTGAGAATACACTATGGACAAAGTGAGCTTTCCGGGAACTGAGATGGGACTTCTCAGGCAGCTGGGTTTCCCAGGCCTCCAGAAACTCTGGCAAAATCCGGTGGTTCTCAGTGAGGCTCAGAACACTCACTGGCCCCTCTGACTGTTCCAGAAGCTCACTTCTAACTGCCTGTGGGACAGGGCACTGGAGCACAGAGGTACAGGTCCACGGTGCTCCAAATGTACAGAAGCAGTAGCACAGAACACAAACATAAACACCGCTCATGAGGTGAGGTACAGGAAAGTGTACCGGTTCCCTGAACCCAAAGCCGTCCATTTAAAACCCAATTACAAGAGCGTTTGGTGGGGTAGGCTGTCCTGAGCAGCAACTTTGTCACTGTTGCTGTCCAATTTTCTACAAAAACTACCAGTCTCACCATGCCAAAGTGTGCAGCTGTGTGGGGAAGGTGCCAGCACAGCAGACCCTCCCTCTGCCCTTTCCAAGGAGGGGCACCTCCAGACAGCAGCATGCTACCCACCGCTGTGTCCTGCTCCCAGACAAATGCAACCTTTCCTAGGGGAGGAACAGGCTTCCAGGCTTGGAGGCCACTTAACTGGGGCTCCCAACTCTGCATGCCAGCCACTACCTTCGACAGGCTATTCCTGATCCAGGATCCAGGAATGTGGTAAGGGTGGCATACTCCTTCTGCTGTCCTCTGTGGGCCCACACCCGGAGGGCCCGCGCCTGGTCCCTGCTGGCCAGAGGGTGTTTTTCCACTAGGGCTCGCCCTGGGAACAGCCACTGGGAGCAGGGCCGAGACTGGGCGTAGCGCCACCTCCCCGAGCCCCCGAGCACCCCAGGACTCACTCACAGCCCCTGCCTCCGGACTGGGGACACTCACCGCCACAGCTTGCCCAGTGTCTTGCTGAGCTCGGCGTTGTGCAGGTGCGGGTACTGATCGGCCAGCTTACGGCGTGCCGCCTGCGCCCACACCATGAAGGCATTCATGGGCCGCTTCACGTGTGGCTTGGCTTTGAGCGCGCCCCCGCCGCCGCCGCGCACCGGCATGGGCACCAAGCTCCAGTCGTAGCCCTTGAGCACCTGCGACACAGCGTCGCGAATGCAGGCTGGAAAGCGTTCATCCGCCGCCTCGGCTGGGTCGCCCCGGCCGCTGACCCCCGCGGACGCCGCTCGGCCCAGGCCCTCGGAACCCGAAGGCGACGGCGGCGCGTCCGAGTCCGAGTCCTCCACGTGCGACATGGAGCTGGCGGTGCCGGACGGGCTGCAGGGCGGCTGGGCGCGGGACTCGCTCATGTCCAGCATCTGGACCGCACGCGGAGGGGCGCACACCGGGGATGCGCACCGGGTCCGATGCCCGGCTGCGCTGCGGCCTCTCTGCGGTCCGAGGTCACAGCGCGATGGCCCGACCTGCGTCCCCACCGCCGCAGCCGTCCACGGTCCTCCAGTCGTCGCTTCTGCTGCCGGAGCTCAGTCCCCGCGGAGGGACCCGCAACAAGTTTCTTTAAGCTGCGATTGCGAGGCTCCGCCCCGCTCGGTTCCCTATTGGCCGCCCCGGGCGCCAGTGGCCCTGGGGGCGGAGTCTAGCCGCCCCTCCCCTCCCCCCACCTTAAAGAAAGCGCGGTGATTCCCGCTGTTGCCGCTCGCGCCCCGCCCGCCGCTGCACCACGTGGGGCTCGGTGTGCCCACCAGCTGAGGACCCGATGTGGGGTGGTGCACCCGCTCGCCGGATCGCCCCCCAAACGCTGCGGGCCCCCCTCCCAGGAGGGCCAAAAAGGAAAAAAGGGACAGAGGTGGGGAACGCTGGGGTGCTCCGGGGTGCCCTGAACGCCCTGGGGGCTCTCCGCCCTGCGTGTGCGTGGCGGCTCCTGTGCATCCCAACCCAGATCCAGTAGCCCAGCCTCGAGTAGCCAGCTCCGCAAGTAGGCGGGTCCTCAAGATCCTTCCCCACCAGCCCGTCTTGAGCCCTGACGTCTCGCCCGAAGTTCAGAGGCGCCGGGGTCAGCTGCTGCCAGCCTGCGGCCCAGGGGAAGGTCGGCCGGCCGCCTTGACTTAAAGCGGGGCTCCCTTCCAGCAGGGTCGGCGCAACGTGCCGGAGCCTCCAGCGCGCCCTGAACCTGCGTGCCGCGCAGGTTAAGTTAACACGCACCCAGGAGCCACGGCTGGGAGCCAGGTGACCCCAGGTGTTCCACCCGATCCGGGTACAAGCTTGGAAAGAGCAGCGGGGGCGCGATCCCAGGAGTCGGGGCAACAGTGGGGGGTGGGAGCGCTGGGCGGGGCTTGGGCTGACCCTAGCTGTTCAGTCCCTGGGGCGGCCGGGCGGATGGCGTGGCCGGACGTGGGGGCCCAGGGCCTTCCGGGCGTGACCCGGGGGATGGGGGCGCGGAGGCCGCCCGGCGGGGCGGTCCTGGGTGGTCTGGCGGAGGCGGAGGTCGTTCCTGGCTCTTGGAGTGGAGGAGGTGGGCGGGGTGTGCCGCCCTGATGGGGGCGGTGGGGTCGGGGAAGGGACATTTTCCCCAAGGCAAGAGCCGGGCTGCGGCTCGGAGTCCCGACCTAAGACCGCCCCCTCGAGCTGGCTTTGGGCCCGACGGTTCCCGGGGGCGGCACGAATTCTTTCTTCAAGCCTACCGGGAGGCGACCGACCGGCCTCATAGAGCCTCGCCATGCACCCTCCCCAACGGGCGTGTCCGAGCTTGTGGCCCGCGAGTCCCGGCTGACCCCAAGCAAGGGCGCCGGGTTCGCCAGCTGCGCACATCCTGCCGAGTCCCGGACGCCTGGCGAGTAGCCGTTGGAACTGAAGGAGTGACGCCGTTTCTCTGGCAGCAGAAGAGGCTGGTCTGTCACCGGAAAACTTAAAATTAAAAGTCGGAGGGTGGTGCCGAAGCTTCCCCGCCACACCTTTACCACCCCTGGGGAGGACACCGCGCCTCCCACCGCCCAGAACGCGCCTCCGACCGCGCAGGACGCTCCTCCTGCCCCAACACCGGCAAAGGAGACCATGCCCACAGAGGGTCCGCCTCCGCCCAGGGCTGTGAATTCTTTAGAAACAGAGATGCCGCGTTTTGAACTGAGCCGGTCCATCCCGACCGTCCCGACCGCCCTTTGCCTCACAGGGTCTGCTCCAGTCCCCTCAGCCATGCATTCCCTTGCATCTGCAGTGCGCCGGCCCAGGTCTCCTGCCACCTGCGGGTGGCGGGAAGGCCTCTTGTATTCGTTCATGGACTAACCCGCTTGCCACAGGTCAGTGAGCCCCACTTTTCACCTCCGGGGAAAACGCCCCAGGACTGGCGCTTGCTCTTTAAGGTAAACAGAGTGCTGGGAGAGGGAGAGCAGGCCTACCCTCTTGCCTTTCTTCCTGCCACCTGCCTCCTTTTGCTGGGTCACCTGTCAAGGAACACCCTTCCCTCCTGGTCTGCAGTCACTCCTTTTTGGAGGTCCTGCTTTCCACTCCTACTCCCCACTCTGCAGCCAGAGGATACTGGGGGAAGGCCCAAGTGAGGGCTACCTGGGGGCATCCACGGGACCCATGCAAGTGCAAGCAGGGTTTAAGGGTAGGGGGCATGGATGACAGACCTGGCCCAAATTGTCCTGCCCCTCCGGAGCAGATCCCAACCCCCTTCCTGTGCCCAGTGTGCCCTTTGGCACCAGGTCTGGGTTTTCAATAAGAGCTGTCTTGTCCCAGGACAATGAGGCACAGGCTGCATTGTGTGTACCCACAAGGCAGCTTCTCCCTGTTCCCAACCCACCCACAAGGGACACCACACAGCCATGCCTGAGTCCCCAAGACACAGACAGGTGACTTATGGGACCCTTGGAGGAAAAGAGGCTGAGCTGGGGGAGTCTAGTGCTAGACCCAGGTCACACAGGGTGTGGCATGTGTGGTCCTAGGCCCTACAGGGCTGCATTGACCACCTTGGGACTGGTGGGAGGGTGGTGGTGGGCAGACTTTGTCATATACGCGTAGGCCACAGTCCGATGGGATGGGTGGGAAGGGAAGCTCCCCACCAGGGCTTGGCCCAGGTCACTGAGAGCAAATGCGTGCACTTCCAAGAGGGTGGCACTCAGGGTGCAGCCCCCACAGTCGAGGACAGGCTGCTGACACGTGGGGCGGCGCCCAGGCCATCTTAAAGGCCTCTAAACTTGCCATGTACTGCCCAGCCTCATCTTCCATTAGTTCTAACCTTGGTTTATGTCTTCAGCCACTAGGTGGGCCCTGAATGGACACTAGGACATGGCCTTCAGAAAAGGAGCTAGTTGCAATTGGTTCTTGTGTTCACCAATATTAATGAAGCCCTGCTTTGTGCCAGTGGCTTTTCTGGGCAGCACAGTACAGAACCACACTGCACACTCCCTGTCTGGAAGATGCTGGAAGTGAGGAGAGAGCCAACAGCAGACACAACAAGGGGCTGAGACATTCACCACATGAGACATGGCTCCAGGAAGGTGGCTTTGAGGAGGTGACAATTAAGCTAAGACCTGAAGCTTCCAATCTCTCAGAGAGAGAAAAAAACACTCCAAGGGTGGGGATGGGGTTATATGCAAAGGCCCTGAGGCAGCAGAAAGCACAGTAAGGTATCTGCAAATAGTTCGGCCCTGGTGACTTAAAACTTGAGGGGCAGCTCTTTGAAGCCCTCTCAGTCTACCTCCTGCCCTCCCCTTCTCTCAGCTATTCTTTACTGCCCCAGTCCACATGACCTCACCTTCATCTAGTGGGCTTTGTGGTTCCTGGGAAAGCTGATGTACCCATACACCCTGGCAGAGGTCCCAGGGCACCTACAAAGAAGGAGGCACCCCCTGTGCATAAGAGACCTGAGGCCTGGCCAATCTTGACCTAGAGAACTCTAGGAATCCTCTTCCAGGCACAGAGACCCTCCCCAACCTTCCATACCCACGTCTTCTAGCGGTGACCAGCTCAGGAAGCCCACCTGTGCTAGGTACTAGAGAGGCTGAGTGGGAAGGAAGGGACTGCTAAGGGCTAAATGCCACTATAGAGGAGGGTACTTTGCTGCCACTTCTTGCATTGCCCTGCCCATCCTCTGCCTGGCCTGGTCTTGGACAGTCAGGGAGGCCACGTTCATAGTTTTTACAGTCTTTAACAGGAAGGTGTTGGGAGCAGGCCACGTGGGACCGTGAGCTCCAATGCCAGCACATCCCCTGTGTCTGCAGCCCTGGCCTGGGCTTATCTACAAGCCAGCCTGAGGAGGTTGGCATCACATCCTAGATACCCTGGCTCGGCCTTGGAGATTAATTGGTGCTTTTAATTACTGGCAGGTCTGCAGAATACAAACGTTCAGCCCTGACCAGTTTGGCTCAGCAGTTAGAGGGTTGGCCTATGGTCCAGAGAGACCCGGGTTCAATTCCCACTAAGGGCATGTACCTTGGTTGCAGTTTGTCCCCGGCCCTGGTTGGTCATGCGGGTGGCAGCCACTCCATGTGTCCCTTTCACGTCGATGTTTCTCTCTCTCTCTCCCTCCCACTCTATCTGAACAAAAAATGGAAACATGTCCTCGGGTGAGGATAAAAAAAAAAAAGGTTAAAAAAAATCAAACATCCAGGGCAGAGATGGGCCAGTGGCTCTGAGCAGTGGCTCCATCATGGTGGCCTCACCCTGTCCTACTGGGCCTCCAGAAATAGAAGCGAGGGACTCACAGTGATGCCAGGAGTCCAGCATCCCCTGGTAACAGACTCTGAGCTCTGGGCCAAGCTTTTTGCTGAAACCCTCTCCCTGACTTAGTTTGCCAGCTGGTGTGGAAGTTTTGATTTGGGCTTGAAGAAGGCTCTTTGGCTGAACTGGTGTCCACTTGGGAGCTGGCGGTTCCTTACCCTTCCATGCTTTCAGAGGACACTAGTAGATCATGCCTGGATTCCTCCCTTCTCTGCCTGTAGGATCAGGGTGTTCTGAGCCAGGGTGATGGGCACTGGTACCATGCACAGCACATGAGGCCCAATGTGATTGCCTGGTGTCATGTGGATGTGCAGATGTGTTGGGAACAGCTGTGGTCTCAGCTCTGGCTTCTACTCATCCCCTGCAGGGAGCAGTCCCTTAGCCCTCGGCTGTGCCCATACATCTCTCCCCAGGTTGTGGGCGCTGACCCCACCAGCAACCATTGGGTCTTGGCAACATCTCTTTGATGGCAAGCAGAGGGTGCTTCTGCAGCCAAAACCTCCTCAGGCAGGGTCCTGGGGATCTCAACACACAGCCTTCCCTCAGTAAAGAGAGCACCAGGGGTCAAGGTCAGGCCCCAGCAGCATCTTTTACTAAGGAAACTGAGTCTGCTGAGGTATTAGAGACTCGGGATCAGATTCTGCCCTCCCCTGGACGTCTCCATCCCATTCTCCAATAAATTCCATTCCTTGTCCATGCAGAAGAATTCTGCAGGACACCAGACTCCTGGACCCCTGGGCTGCAGCCCTACTCCAGGCACTCACTCTCCTGGACCTCGGACTCCACCTTCATTCTGAGCCCTAGCTACCCTGGCCCCCAGACCCATTTCGGACCCTCACTTCCCAGGACCCCCACATTCCAGCCTCATTCCACATCCTCACTCCTTTGGATCCCAGTCTCATTCTGGGCCCTTACCCCCTGGACCTCTGCCCTTCACCATGCCCTGAGCCCCTGGTCCTGTGTGCCAAACTCCTCTGTCTTCTGGTTACTGAGCTTTGAGAAGCCACAAGGGCTGGGAGAGGCTTTCTTAACCCACTTGCAGAAGGGCAGCCAGGACATCAACTCTAGAAAATCAGTCACTTCTCTGAACCCAAATAGGCGCTGAGAGCTGTGCTCATCATTCCAAGCTCAGCTTTCAGATCGATGAGGCTGCTGGATCAAGATGTCCAAACGTGAACCCTCTGAAGTGGGGCCCTTTGTCAAGTATGATGCAAAGGGACATGAGGAATGGAAATAAACACATCACAGAGGAAAACCCCCTTTCTGAGTGAGGTGCCCTGACCGCCTCTACCAGACAGAAGGTTCCAGAGACCCATTAGTACCACAGGCAAATTAAAACACATCTGTCAAAAGATTTCTGCTGTCTCCCAGGTATTTGTTTTTCTGAACAAAGTGAGGGAGGGTTTAATTAAGATACCCTCAGGCAGGAATATTGGGCAAGGTAGAAGGAAGCTGCACGGTTCTTCGGAAAAGCGAGGCTGTTGCGCTGCTGAAGGCACTGGCATCCTGAAGGTGAAGCATGGTGAAGCTTTGCCTCCCTACGCTCTGGGGACAGAGGCGCAGGAAACTGTCAGGTCCTCTTTGCATTGGTCTGTCAGTGCCTGGCACAGGGAGCTGGTTAGTGCAGACCCCAGCTCTCTCAGCTGCAAACCCTCACCGTCCCCTTCCTCGTGGAACGTAGCATGTGTAGACAGGACCCAGCAGCCACCCACCCCTGTGCCCCAGGACTTGAGGACTTCAGAATAGGGGCCAACCTTGCTGCTGAAACTGGCGGTTCCCAGCCAGTCACCTCCAGTATCAGTTTAAGAAGAAATCAAGTCAGGCGAGAGCAGGAGCACCCACTGTCTAGGCTACATCTTGGCTGGTCATCAGAGGAGGGAGCTCAAGGGCAGTTAGACGGGGGCTTCCTAGCAGCTGAGGGTGCATAGCCTCTCCTCAACGGGCGCTGAGTGAGCTTTGCAGATGTGGTCTGCATAAACCAAATGAGAGTTTCTGAGTGTTCGTTGGAAGTAATGGTAAAACCCGAGGGGGTTAGAAGCACATTTCTGGCAGCTTTCAACACCATGTATGATCATCCTGAACTAAGGGAAGCCCCTTGCACAGCCGCTGCATGGTTCCATGACATGAGATCCTGGAGGGTGTGTTTTCTATTCTGTAGCTTTCCCCATAAACACTTCTGGAGCTTCTACCCCCTGCCAGGCTTGCACTGGTGCTGGGACAGGGTGATGGCCCACAGAGCCTGCCTTCCAGAAGTTCATGCTGGCAAAGTATTCTATCAAGTGAGGACCCACAGAGTGGTTTATCATTTGGGGCTGTCAACTGCCCTTGGATGTACAAAGAGGTAAGAGGGAGTTGTAGGCTCTCCAAGAAGGCATCGGGGTTCTGGAAAGGAGGGTGTTTGAGGTCATGAGACCTGCTGTCATCCTCTGTGGCCCTTTGACCTTAGGCAAGTTAAGGGGCCACTATGGACAATAGAGGGGTCAGGAGTACCTGTCCTGAGGGGCACCACTGGGCCTGTGTGGGTTGATATATGTAAGATGCCAGGCAAGCAGTGGCCAACACCTGGTGTTTATTGTATTTTCTGTGCTTGTGAACTCATTATCGTCTCCTGCGGGTGGGCCCATCTGGGCATGCCTTCAAGGAGAACATGTAACAGGAAGGCCGCCCACTCTTTCCAGAAATGGATTGTGTGCTTTAACCACTGGGGGAAGGTCACAGGAAGGGAAGACCTGGTGATGGATGGCGTTGGGCACAAGCTTCCCCTCAGCTCCCCTCCCCCACCATGAAATAAGAGGTTTGGGCCAAATCAGGGGTCTTGGACTTAAGTGCCATCAGGAGCCAGGCAGGGAAGGGATATGAGAGCTGCCTCGGGCAAGGTTATAAGGAGTGGTGGGCCTGTGGATGGTTGGAGAGAGGCCCCTAGTCATCCCAACAGCCAGCCAGGGCCCTGCTGCCACCCAGACCTCAGCTGACCACAGAGGTAGGCCTGAGCCCAGCTCAGATGGGTAGCACTGCTGGCCGACACAAGGACTTGTAATTTTGAGACTGTTTGTTACACGGCATTATTGTGGCAGTCAATAAGTGATACATCTCTGTGGGACAGGATTCAGCCGCCAGGCCTCCTGATAGTGACCGCTGGCCTAGGCAATTCCCAAGATTCTTCCAGTTCAGAATGTGATTCGAAGAGAGAGAAAAAATTGCTACCCATTCTTTTCCCCTGCAGAGCTCAACAACCAGTGAGTGGACAGGCACTGGGATTGTTTTGCTTTCTACTCTGCCGAGTACTCATGGCTCACCAGCTCGCCAGGCCACACAAGGCCACGTCTTTGGGGTACAAGGACAACAGTGCTCAGGGCCTGGAGCTGAGGGAGCCACAGAGGAGCTGGGCGAGCCAAGCGGAACAGCCGTCTACGAGTGAGTCACAGTTCAGAACAACCAGCAAATGGCCCAGCACCTGCCTGCCCACCCTCACTCGCACCTGCCAGCTTTACCAGAGAGTTTTGGCCCCTGGACAGTCATGGTGGGATGGGCCCAAACTGATCACCCCTCCAGAAAAAGTGACAGATGTTAGTACCAGTGGGTCCTGCCCTCCCCATCAACAGATGTCAAGACATGAAAAATTAGGGTAAATGAAGGGTGCACGATTAGATTCGGGCCCAAGCTGGGTTCTCATGGGTGCCAGAGACAGCTGCAAACGCACGTCAGGGACAATTGTCCTGATGCGGCAGTGGCTGCCAGGCCAGGGTGCCTGGGGACAGCTGGACGAGGTGCTGACACGGGGCTCATTCCTCTGTGAAGTCGTCTCTCAGCTGCTGGGAATGCCGCCAGCCCTCAGGCTCGTGTGTGTCCCAGCTCCGGATCCGAGCTGGAGGAGCTGTGGATGGGCCCAACAGGGACTTGGGTCCACCTAGGGGTCCCAGCTTGTTTGTGGGTCTCCATGACACTAGACCCAATCTTGAGCTGACTGACAGCTCCTCTCAGGGGAGCGCCCCCCTTTTCTCCCCTCTCCTTTTCTCGGCTTTCTCTCTGGCTTGGCCCTGGGTCCTCCTGTAACCAGCCCCAAGCAACTGGGCCTCATCTCAGCACCTCACAGCATCTCCCGTATCAGCTTGACTTTTCCTCATACAGTATTTTGCTTGAAAATGTAGGTCCAGGAGTGCTTCCTCCCCTCCCCCCAGTCCCATGGTGCTGTGAGAAGCTGCTTGATGGAGACCCCAGTGTGCCTGTGCTGTTGGCTGAGAGAAAAGCATCCTGGTGCCTCTCCAGCACGGGTCTGGGCAGCGTGGCTGGCCCAAGGTTTGCAGAAAAGATTTCTTTGTTTTTAAGTGGTGCGCCTTCTTGGAGCATGAAACTCACCTACATCTAAATATCATTCTAAAACTGTCTGATGCTCCCTAATATAGATGAAGAGAGAAGTTCGGTATGAATGACGTGACCTATCCTGACAGGTCAAAGCAGTGCCTTCTAGGTGATTCTGAAACAACACAAGGGTGTATGTCTTTAAAGGGATTTTTGTTTGTTTGTTTTTTAGGTGAAATTCACATAGTATAAAATTAACCACTGTGTGTATAACTCAGTGGTATTTAGTACATTCACAATATTGTGCCACCACCACCACCTCTATCGAGTTTCATCACCCCACAAGGAAACCCTCAGCCAGTCGTCACACCTCATCCCCCTCCCACAGCCCCTAGGAACCATGGATCTACTTTGTCTCTGTGAATTTGCTTATTCTGGACATTTCATATAAATGGAAAAAGACATCAAGTGGCCTTGTGTGTCTGGCTTCACTCACTTAACATAATGGTTTTTCAGTTCATCTATGTTGTAGCATGTGTCAATATTTCACCTATTTATGGCTGAGTAATACACCAGTGCACTTTTGATTAAATTCAGCCTGAATGGGCAAGAACTGAGCCACTGGCCAGCCCATCATCCGCCAAGCCCTTCGGTAGGGTCCATTCCCTCAGATGAACTGGACCTCTACGGTCAGCTCCCAGGAAGGAGGACCCTGGAGGAAACTTGAGAACAGGAGCTTCCAGCAGACCTCTTTGATGGCCTCTCCCACCCTGGGCAAACCCAAAGAGGGAGCACTGAGCCCAGCAAGCTGGAGGCCAGACAAGAGGCCCCTTTCTGTTGTGCACAATGCCCCATTGTGCCCTTCTCTGGGGAGAACAATGCAGCCCCTGGCCAGGGGAAGCTGAGGACAAAGGGCCCATTTGTGAGGACCGTCCCCACCTGAAAAGCAGCACCCAGGGTCACACCTGATGGCAGAGCTGTCCTTCCTTGCCTCCTATCTGAGCAGCTCCTGCATCCGGACAGAGACCCGGGGAAGCTTGGGCAGCTTGGGCTGAAGACACTGGATTCTGTCTGCTCTCCCCATACAGCTGTGCTGGCCTATCCCAAGTGCTGTGCCTGGACAACAGGGAGAAGTGCAGGTTGTGGGTTCTCATGGGAGAAACTGGGAGCAGAGCATGGGCCAGGGCTCAAGTTCCTCTGATCCTCAAGGCTGTGAGTCCTCTGGGCACATGCTTTCCTGCTGGGGGTTCACCAGGATGTGGGAGATGTTTGCACCGCCCACTGCAACATCTTTTATAGGTCCCATTTCAGAGCTGGGTTCCAAAGGAAGGGTTTTTCATGAGAAAGAAAAGGAAACTTTAAAAAAAATTACACTGTAAGATGCACTTACATGCTATTACTCCAACAATGTTTTGGGGGAGGGTTGGGGGAAATGCTGGGGAGAGGTTCTAGAAGTTGCTGGTCTGGCCTAGATTTGGGGGATCCTATGTCCAGAGTCAGTTCCTGCCCTCGTGGAGCTCACACTACAGGTAGTGAAGATACAATTAAGCAAGAAAGACTGATAATTTGACCACACAAGTCTTGATAATTTATATGTCAAAACACTAGGAACAAGATTTAAAAACAAAAAACCCAGGACAAACATTTGCAATATACACAAAAGAACAGAATCTTTAAAATGTAGAGCTCTGACAAATAAGAAAAACTCATACCTACCTCAGTCATTTGCTTCCAAGTGTCCCATATTTTAACCAGGGGCCCCCTGGGGCTCTAATGCCTACTTTGCCTTACACACCCCTTCTTTCTTCTAACAAATGCCTACAATTCCACCCTCTTGGAGCTACCTCTCCTGAGCAGTGCCTGAACTATCCTCAGAACGTAGAATTGCTGGTGTCATTACTGGGGTTCTGCTTGGGTCATTCCACCATGGCTGGAGGTCTACTCTTGAGAGCCCGAAGGAGCTCTGTCTATCTAATGGGCTCTGCTATCTGAGCTGGAGGATCTGGCTAAATTTCAAGGTTTGCTCTGTCCCTCACCTCGGTGACCCCCACCTTAGCATTCTCCTTGAACAGCAGAGATGAGAAGTCCGGGAGGGGACACCTGCGAGGCACCTGGCCACACTCCATGCAGGCAATAACAGCCTGGGGTCCTGGGATGAACCACTGCTCCAGCCTTTCCTCTGTGGGACTGCAACTCCACACAACCCAGGAGCCGCAGAGGGAGTGAAGTACCTGCCAGGGTGTTCGGATGCCCACAGCCCAGCTTCCCTGAACACTAACCGGGCCTCCCTGGTACTGGCCAGACACAAGCTTTCCAATAGCCTCTTTCCCATTGCATTTCTATATCTGGAGTACCTTCTGCCACCTGCCTAGAGTAAGGGTCCATGAGGGCAGGTGCCTAGGTCAAGGGATGCTCCAGGGCCCTCTTCAACGTTAGCTGATGAATGAGTGAATGAATGAATGGAGTGGGCCAACCCCTTCCAAGTGGAGCGATGCTCACTGTCTTCCCAAGTACCCACCTCCTTGCCTTCTCTGTTACAATACCCCGCACGGTCTGCTGGGGGCGCGCGCGCGCGCTCGGGCCTGGCGCGAGCTCCCCGCACATGGGCGTGTCCTCCTGGTTGTGGGCGGGGCCGCTCGGCTGTGGGCGGGCGTCTCGGCGCGCAATGATTCCTGCGCATGCTCCCTGAATGGCACGGCAATGGCGGCGCCCGAAGAGCAGCTTAGGAGGCGGAAAATTGCGGGCGGGAGCCAGGAACTTGGGTCTCCGCCGGGGCCAGGGCGCGACCCCCCGGACTGCCCGGCCCGCCTCCGCGCGGGCACCTTCTGGCTGACCAGGATCGTGCTCCTGAGGGCCCTCGCTTTCATTTACTGTGAGTCCGCTCGCGCACGCGACCCCGCCAGTGACCGTGCCGTCCCCAGGCCGCTCCTCAGGCGCGTACACAGCGGAGCCCCAGCCATATGCGCCCCCTCCACGCCACTGCACTTGCACCCCTCCGCGCGACCCTCTCCCCTCCGGTCCCGCGGTCTGGGTGAGGTTGGGGGTGGGTGGATTGGGTCCTCACGGGTGACTTCGCACCTTGCCCCACTTTGCCCTCTGTCGCCCGCCGACCGTCGGCTGCCGGAACCCGAGGGCCCCACTGCGGAAGCCCCCCGCCCCCCACGCATGACCTGGCCGGCCTAGGGCTGCACTACAGAAACCCCAGTTCATTAGTCCGGTACCAGCTGGGGGTAGCAGGAACGTGGGCGTCAAGCGCCCTGAGCAGCACCCCGTTCCCGGACCTTGAACCAACCCAACCGCAGAAAGTAGCGTCTCCACTCTGTGCGCCTTTGATCGAAGAGTCCATCCGAACCGCCAGGCAGCCCCTGTGGGACCCGGAGCCTCCCGAGCTTTCATCATAACCGAGGCATTGCCCTTGCCTCCTAATGTTCACCAGAGGCTTGTTGGCAGGTTTGAGACAGCAGCAGGTGAAGCTTGCATATTACCTGCGGGGTTCGGTGACATCCACATTTGATCGGTTTGAGAACTGTCTTAGAACCAGGCAGCAGTACAGGGCCTGCCCAACCAGCCTGCGAGCCCCAAAGAAGTCAGTCCGTGTGCCCAGAACACCGATTCCTGGCCTGGCAGCCAGCTCTGAGTCCACCTGCCCCTTCCCAGCCCCTGCACTCAGAAGGGCGCAAAGGCCCTGAGCACTGGAGGAATAGTGAATACACAAGTACACACTTCATGGGCCCAACTTGCAGTCATGGCTAAAACCAAACACTGAGATTCTCAAAACAAACCTAGAAGTGAGGGGAGACCAGTGGGGATGGGGAACAGTCCCAGGCTGAGATGGCCTGGGCAAGTGGACAGTCAACTTCTAGAGGGTTCCATGGCAGTGACTGTGGGCAGTGGGCACTGAGCACTGAATGTCTCAGCTTCATTTCTAAATCTCTTCCCTCACATGTGAAGAAAGAGCGGAGTTGCAGCTCTTTGGACAGAGACCTTCCAAAAATGAGCAGCACTCCAGGAGGGTGAGGCTGGGTGTTCCTTTCCCTGGGATAACTCAGGCCATCTCCTAGCACACAGTGGACACACGGTTGTCACTGCAAGGCTTGCTGAAGGGGCTCTGTGTGCCATGGGACTGCCAATATGAGCTTTCAGCTCAACCCTCTTTCTCTTTTAAGTTTCATAAAAAATAGTTCTTGCAGTGTTGCTTTATCCTCCACAGGATTAGTCATTCTAAACGTTTGAGCTGTCACTTAGCAAAAGATGAAGTCAAGACAAAGTTAATCTATGAGACTTATTAGACCTTTAAAAGGGGAGCCTGTAACGGTGGAGAAACCCCAGTGGCTTCACTTGCAGAGAGAGAGAGAGCGCGCAGCTTTATAAAATATGTCTCTCGGCTTTCAAATGAGCGAGCTGCCTTTGATCTCCATGGGGATTCTCTGTTCAATTCAGTTTTGAACCACTGGGTCAAGCAAATATATTCTGTGCTGAGCACAGAATGATTTGCTTTGGCAGATGCATTTTTTTTCTACCTTGCAAGTATGTTTGGAGTAAAATCTGTGTTTTTCAGCTGCATAAAGGAACCAATTTTCCATCTTTCAGGCACAGGTTGTCTGGCTGAGATGGCTGGGGATAAGTGGGCAGTCATCCCGCACTGAGTTCTTTCTAGAGGGTTCCAGATCTCACTAGACTGTGAGCAACTTCAGAGTCCCTGAAGTCCCAGTGACTGTCCACAATGCAATAGGGGCTCTCCACACATTTCACTTGATGTTGAATTTTATAGTTACTACTCCTGTGGACTGATTATCACGCAACAAGGCTGAATAATTGACCCTTGCCCTATGCTTCCTTCACCCTCTATACATTTATTAGAATTCTTAATGTTGTTTACATACCAGTCTGCCTGTCCAACTGTGAGCTCCTTGCAGCCGAGGCACAGTGTTTTGCTTATATCTCTACCTCTGTCTTCTAGGGGTATCTCCTGCTCCATAAAATTTTCTTGACTTTGCAACATGGTATTTATCATTGCAAAGTAACATGTGATACTTTCCCAGCTGTGTTCCCTTTCCCTCCCTTGCCCCCACGACACCCTTAGTACCTGGTGTGAACACTCAGTTCACAGACTGCACATTTACAAGACCCCCTGGTTCTCCCTCCAGTTGTATTCCTAATTCCTCAGATCTCACGTCCTCTTATTTCTTGGTTTATTTTCTCTTTTTGCTGGAGTGTATCCCTAAACAACTTTTAAAGAAAGGATATGGAGAAGGCGAACTTTCCATGTCCTTCCTTGCACGCATGGACATTATCAGTTTGCTTGGGTCTACAAATGTTTGTCAAAGCAGTTTTCTTCAGAACTTTCTGGTGTTGAGAAGTTTTCACACAGTTTGACTCCTGCTCTAATGCAAGTGACTAAAGAGAAACTCTTCTACTCACACACTTCTGACACCAAATGTGTGAGTTTTTTCCTCACGTTAAACAGTTCTGACAGTGACTGCCTGGCATTGACCAGACCCCACAGGCTAAGGACTCAGTCCCACAAGGCCACTCCCACTTCAGACTCCAGTCACAAGTCCAGGTGTCACCTGTGTTTTTGACCAGCTGTAAATCAGGGTTCCCACAGCTCCCTCCTTAGGTTCCATGATGTGTTAGAAGAGCTCGCAGAACTCAGGGAAACACAGGTTTACTGGTCTATTATAAAGGACGCAACTCAGCAACAGCAGACAGAAGAGGTGCACGGGGAAATGTGGAAGGTGCCGAGTTTTCATGTGTTCTCCAGGAGTGCCCTTTTCCCAGCCTTTCTACATGGTCAACAACACAGAAGCTCTCCGAACCCCTTCATTTAGGGTTATTTTATGGAGGTTCCATTGCACAGTTGGGTGATTAAATCATTGGTCATTGGCTATTAGCTCAGTCTCTAGCCCCTCTCCCTTCAAGAAGGTTAGGGGCAGGGCTGAGAGTTCAGACCTGTAATCACAAGGTGGGTTCCCCTGGCAGCCAGCCCCCATCCTCCGAGGGACACCTCGGGAATAAACCCAGGTAAGGCTGAAAGGAGCATGTTAATGGAGAACAACAGTGCTCCTCTTACCCCATCACTGAGGAAATCCCAAGATTTTTAGGAGCTCTGTGCCAGGACCGGAGATGAAAACCCAATACATATTTATTACCTGACAAGGTCACAGGGACCTGTTTTTCTCTCTGGAAGCCTTTAATCTCCCCTTCCATGCTCCGGGTCCTTGTTATTTAATGGTGGGTCTACATAAGGTCCCTTCCTTGTTTCTTCTCAGGGAATCTCAAGACTCCTGCCCTATTCTGGAGGAGTTTCTCTGGTCCTGTGTAGTCTGCTGACTTGAGGCCCATGTCCCAAACACCCTCATGGCTCCCAAACACACCCCATTGGGGGACCACCGACCCATCTAGCCTCCCTGTTTGGGTGAATCCTGAAAAACTAAATGAGGGTCTAATGGAGATGATGGGCTCCTCGCAGGCCCTGGCAGTTGTGTGTCCCCCCCCCCCCCAATCCCCCGGTGACCCATGACCACCTGAGTCATGGTGACTGTACTGTGGGCCTCTCCAGAAGGAACCATGGGCTTTGGGGCCAGTGGAGGACTTTTGACACATGAACAAAATTGCTTATCTCATCAGTTTCACATTATTACCTCGGAGTCCCTGGGATAACATTCTCTAAAAACTCAACTTTGAAAGGATCTCAAAGCTAGTTTCTGGTCAACTCTAATTCCTAGATTTGCCTGCAGTACCTTTTTTTTTTTGGTCTAGACGCATCTTGTGATACCATGCTTCTCACATGTATTTTAATTCTGTGCGGTTGCTTGATCCTCTTCCCTTACAATGAGTACTGTACTCTGAGGCGACTCTCAGTTGACCTTCTAAAGGGTAGCTTGTTACACTTTTGGTCCCAACCAATCAAGTCTCTTGGGATGTTGTGGCTTAGCCTGGCTCCCACAAGGCACCCGAATGTGGGACTGAAGCAGCAGAGCAGAACCATTCACACCCATGTTTGCCAAATTCTTAGCTGTTCTTTGAAAAATTTGAGGGAGAAGGGGAACCAAAAAAATCATTGAAATCTTGTCTCATTCTGTGGTGTTCTGAGCTTCCAGGGATTCCGAGAGTTCCTGGGACATTTCTTATTCTTTCCTCCAGGCCACCCGAATCTAATGAAACGCTCTGCTTGGTTTTACAAGCTTCTCTGTAAAATGCTTCCAGTTTGTTTAAAAAACAAACCCACTGCCCAACCTCTGAGCTCTCTGCCCTACAAGCCTTTAAAGAAAAAGTATCAGTGGCTATTGTGCCAAAGCTGGAATTTAACCACTGTCACTAAAAACCGCCTGGTGAAGAATGACATTTCAGGGCTGATTCTGATTGGATTTTATAGCAATTTGTCTGAAAAGAAAGAAAACTAATTTTTCTTTATTTTCTTTTTTATTGAATTTATTGGGGTGACATTGGTTAATAAAATTATATAGGTTTCAGGTGTACAATTCTATAATACATCATCTGTATATTGTATTGTGTGTTTACTACCCAAAGTCAAGTTTCCTTCCATCACCATTTATCCCCTCCATACCCTTTTTATTTATTCATTCATCCATTCATTCATTCATTCATTCTTTTAATCCTTACCCAAGGATTTGATTTTAGAGAGAGAGAAAGAAATGTAGATCAGTTGCCTCTTGTATGCACCCAAACTGGGAATCAAACCCACAACCTAGGTATGTGCCCTGACTGGGAATCGAACCTGCAGTCTTTTGGTATATGGAATGATGCTTCAACTAACTGACCCACCAGGTCAGGTCTCTTTTTTATTTTTAAAGAATATTTGCAGGCCTCTTAATGTATATATAGGTAACTAGATGACCCGTTTACCTCTCCTAGATCAGTCTCTGGTCTACCCCACAGTGAGCAGCTGAGCAAGTCTTCTTGCCTTGCCCCCACCCCTTCCTAGAGTGGGGGTGGAGGGCTGAATGAGCCCACCTAAGGTTGGTTGGTTGGTTTAGCTTTGAGATCCTAAGATTTAAAAACTTTTTAAAATTGTTTATTCTTTCTACTTAACCATTTCTATAACAGAAATGGAGATTGAAATAGGTTTTTTTTTCTCTCTGAAATTTAAATCCATTTTATCATCATTTTTTTCTGATAAGTAAACTAGGAAGTTTCCTATACTTCTTGCCATAGAATTACTTTTTAAACTGTTTAATTGGTGAGACCAAATCTCATTTTTCTTCCATGGCATTGGAGCATGAATTGTGGTTTGGAGAGGAAGGACATCCAGCTGTTTAGCCACTGATAATTAGGTCCTCGTGTGGAAGAGCCCAGGTGGGTTCTGGAGTGTGCAGGGCCAGTCTGAGGCAGGAAAGAAAGACACATACACACACACACAGTGTGCAGGACCAGTCTGAGGCAGGAAAGAAAGACACACACACAGTGTGCAGGACCAGTCTGAGGCAGGAAAGAAAGAAAAACACACACACACACACACATACACACACACGACTGCTGTGGGGAGCTCTCTGCTGCCCTCCACCCGACCTTCTGCAGTGTCACAGCCCTCTACATCTGCCATGTGTCTCCTCTGTCAAGTTCTACTTCCTTGTCCATTCTGTGTCCTCTGGACACTGATTACTGAGCCCATCCATGCTCCAGGGGAGGGAGGAATCAGCGCCACCTTCTGGGGCGGGGGGCGGGGGGGCATCTCCGTTATTTGGAATTCCTCTGTGAGGAAGGTTCGTGTCTTCTCCCTGTTCGTGAACCATCTCAGTTTCACTTTGGGTTGTGGTCCAATGCTGTTACCCATGTGGTGGCAGATATCTGGCTCTGGTCAGTGGTGGGTCTTCCCACGTGTGCCCGTGTCCTGTGACACGCTTCTGTTCTTTATCCTTCCACCGCTTCCTTTCTGGTACTACAAGATGCTGCAGGCTCCTTTCATATTTCTTAGACTTAGAACTAGCCATTTCTCCAGAAGCACTGGTTCCTTTTATTGGAGAATGGTAAGAACCCAAATCTGGGTGCCCATTGTTACAGGTGTCACTGCTTCCAGACCCTCTTAGCAGACAGGGTTAGGCTATGTGTGTGTGTACACCCACGTGTGATTGCTTCTCTGCATATCCCTCTGAATACATGTTCAGGTAAACGTGAGGTCACATTGGCATCTCCGATGCTAATCCAGTGCACAGGTGTGTGCTGGCCTCTCATTCTTGCTTATTAGCAACTTCCTTCTCCATTGGTGAGGAATCTTGCCCCACCATCCTCCACGGTTTGTTTATTTGCTCACCCCCAGTGCACATGCAAAGCAGTTTCAGAATTGTTCACCTACCCCCGTGAGAAAAACCAACTAGACTCCAGTGTTTATATACAGTTCCTTTTGTCTTTGTCTTTACAGTTTTCACTGAAAACATTTTCCAGAGTTACTTAGGCCAGCCCACCCTTTACCCTCCTGTTCAGTGTGGTCTGTTATACATTTGCAATAGAGTTCAATTCATTTGTCACAGTCTGCATTCCATCCTGGCATTCCCTGACCTCCTGGCTAGGTTGTTTTGATAGTTTGTATACATTAAGGTTCATTTTTTGTGATGTACAGTTAGTTCTATGGGCTTTGACAAATGCATAGTTATCCATCATCCAGTACTCTATTATAATTCTATCCCCTGAAAATCCCCACTTCCCGCCACCAGCTCCTGGCATGCTCTGATCTGTGCTCTGTCCCTGTGGTTTTGCTGTTTCTAGTATGCTGTATGAATGCAGTATGTAGACTTTGGGTCTGGATTCTTTTACTTAGCAAAATGCACTTAAGATTCATCCATGTTGTTGCGTGAATCAACAGCTCCTGTGTATTTGTCTCTGACTGTTATTCCCTTGTGTGAATGTTCCGCAGTTTGTTTATCCATTTCCGTGTTGAGAGACAATGATATTTGTTTTCTAGTTTTAGCAATCATGAACAAAGCTACCATAAACATTTGCATGCAGGTTTTGGTGTAAATGTGCTTTCAGTTCACTTGGGTGAATGAATACCTCAGGGTATACTTGCTGGGTCATGTGGTAAATCCGTTGAACTCTAGAAGAAACTGCCAGACTCATCCAGAATGGCATGTCAGTTTGCATTCCCAACAGCAATGAATGAGAGTTCCTGTTGTTCTGAATTCTCTGGAGCATTTAGTGTTTTCAGTTTTTTGGATTTTGGCTGTTATGATAGGTGTGTGGTAATATTGCATTGTGGTTTTAATTGGCATTTCCCCAGTAACAAATGATATTGTGCATCTTTTCGTGTGTTTATTTGCCATCTGTGTATCTTCTTTGTGTGAAACAGATGACTTCAGTGTCTGTTCAGATCTTCGGCCCATTTAAAATATTGGGGTTTTGTTTTCTTATTAAGTTTTAACATTACTTTAAATATTCTGGATACAAGTCCTTTGTCGGATACATGGTATGATTCACAATATTTTTTCCCAATCTGTAGCTTGTCTTTTCATTCTCTTAAAAGTATTATTCATAGAACAAAAGTTTTTCATTTGATAAAATACAAATTTATCAGGTTTTTTCATTCATGCTTTTGGTGTTGTATCTAAAAAACTCATTGCCAGACTCAAGTCACGTAGATTTTCTTCCAGAAGTTCTATAGTTTCATATTTTACATTGAGGGCCATGGTCCTTTTGGTGTAAATTTTTGTGAAAGGTGTCAGGTATATGTCAAGGTTCATTTAAAATATATATATATGGACATCCAATTATTCCAGTACCATTTGTTGAGAAGATTGTCTTTGCACCTTTGTCACAAATCAGTTGACTGTATTTGTGTAGATCTATTACTAGGGTCTCTGTTCTGTTCCATGATTTATGTGTCTATCCTTATGATGCTCCCTTGGTTACTGTAGCTTTGTGGTAATAATATGAACCCTCCAACTTTGTTCATTATCTGAATTATTTTGCCTGTTCTAGTTTGCTTCTCCAAATAGATTTTAGAAGCAGCTTGTCAATCTCTACAGGAAAACTTGCTGGATATTTTGACCTATATATCTATAGGTCAAATTGAGGAGAATTGACATTCTGACTCTTCAATCCATGAACATGAGGTATCTCTCTATTTGTTTAGATTTTTTTTCATCAATGTCTTGTAGTGTTCTCACATGCAGATTATGTTGGAATCTGTTAGGTTTCATCTATGTACTTTCTTTGTTTGCTGTTGTCATTTTTTAGAAAAATTCAGATTGTAGTTGTGCATTGTTGATATAGGAGGAAAACAATTGACTTTTTGTATATTAATCTTATATTCTGTGATCTTCATAAACTCACTTGTTAGTTCCAAGAGTTTTGGTGGTTTTATTTGGGATTTTCTACATAGACAATTATGTCATCTGTTAATAAAGACAGTTGTATATTTTCAAATCTTTATGCCTTTTCTTTCTTGTACTTGCCTCATCACACTAGCTAGGACTTCCCATACAGTGTTGGATAGGAGTAGTGAGAGAGACATCTTTGTTCCAAATCTTAGTAGGACAGTATTTAGTTGCTCATCTTTAAGTATGATCTTGAGTGTTTTTCATAGCTAGCTACCCTTTTCTTGTTTTTCATAGCTAACGTTTATAGGTTGATAAAGTTTCCTTCTAGTCCAAGTTTGCTGAATGTTTTTTATCGTAAATGGATGTTGAATTTTGTCATGTGCTTTTTTTGTGTGTTGATTGATATATCATAAGGTTTTTCTTATTTAGTGTTAGTGTGGTGAACTATATTGATCTGTTTTTGAGTATTAAACCAGCCTTGTATTTCTGAGATGCAATTGGTTGTGATATATTATCTTTATTTTTCCTTTTGTGAGTTTAGTAGTGTGTCTTCCAAGTAATTGATCTATTTCATCTAAGTTGTCCAATGTATGATCTTAGAGAGATTGCAGTGTTCCTTTATTATCTTTTTAATGTCTGTGGGGTCAGTAACAATGTTGCCTCTTCATTCCTGTAATTGGTGTCTTTTCTCTTTTACTTAGTCAGTTTGGCTAGAGGTTTGTCAATTATATTGACCTTTTCAAAGAACCAACTTTTAGGCCTGGCCGGTTTGGCTCAGTGGTTAGAGCGTTGGTCTGTGGTCCAGAGAGACCCGGGTTTGGTTCCCGCTAAGGGCATGTACTTTGGTTGCAGTTTGTCCCTGGTCGTGTGGGTGGCAGCCACTCGATGTGTCCCTTTCACGTCGATGTTTTTTCTCTCTCTCCCTCCCGCTCTATCTGAATAAAAGGTGGAAAAATGTCCTCGGTGAGAATAAAAAAAAAACAAAAAACGCACAAGCTGTTGCCACTTGCTTAACCATAGGATTGGCCTGACTTGGATCCTGCTTCAGGTTTTTCCTAAATTCTTTCAAACGAGCAGCATCGGGTCTCAGTGAGCCCCATACCTCTCGTTAAGTAATACATAGAAACAAACACAGGGAGGCAGCCAAAATGAGGATACAAAGAAACAGGTCCCAAATGAAAGAACAGAACAAAACCCCAAGAAAAGAACTAAGCGAAATGGAGATAAGCAACCTAACAGATACTGAGTTCAAAATACTGCTTATAAGGATGCTCAATGAACTCAGTGAGGGCCTCAAGAGCATAAAAAAGGACCAGTCAGAAATGATCGCTGCACAGTTAGAAACGAAGGAGGCTTTAACTGAAATAAAGAATAATTTACATAGCTTCAATAATAGAGTACGTAAATCCAAGGAGCAAACCATCGATTTGGAATATAAGGAAGCAAAAAACGCCCAATCAGAACAGCAAAAAGAAAAAAGAATCCAAAAAAATGAGGAAAGTGTAAGGAGCCTCTGGGACAACTTCAAGCATGCCAACATCGATGTGAGAGAGAGACATCAATTGATTGCCTCCTGCACAACCCCAAACAGGGCCAGGAATGAACTTGCAACCCATGTATGTGCCCCTGACTGGGAATTGAACCCTCGATCCTTTGGTCCGTGGGCCGATGCTCTAACCGCTGAGCCAAACCAGCTAGGGCACTAGTTATTTTCTTTTTCTAAAATTTTTTAATGTTTTATTGATTTCTCAGAGAGAGAAAGAGGGAGGGAGAAATAGAAACATCAGTGTGAGAGAGAAACATCAATCAGCTGCCTCCTACATGCCCCCCACTGGGGATCAAACCCGAAACTGGGCATGTGCCCTGACTGGGAATCGAACTGGGACTTCTCAGTCCATGGGACAGTGCTCAGTCCACTGAGCCACACAGGTTGGGTACATTTTCTGGTTTGTTCCTTCTGTTGTTTCTTTTTTCCTGCTTTTTTTTTGTTGTTGTTGTTAAATAAGCATTTTAAAAATTATTTCAGTTTAGTATCTGTATTGATTTATTCCTTAGAATTATTTTTAAAAAAATTTTGCTCTCCCACAGGAATTATAATATATAGTACATTGTAAGTTAATCTGAGTCTACCTTCACTTAATAGTCTACCAATATCTGTGTAGTGTAACATCCTAAGAGCATATTTCCAGTATTTCCCTTCAGCCTTTGTGCTGTTCTCTTATATACTTTGCTTTACACGTGCTGTAAACACACAGCTCGTTGTTACTGTTTGCTTTGAACCAGGGTTTGCCCACTTCCCTAAAAGGGCAGGTGCTGACTGTGACACCTGTGAACCTGACCCACAACCGTGTTCTCCATCTGTCATGCGTTTTTATTCATGATAGAAATACATAGTGTTGTTTCCTGTCATGCGTTTTTATTCATGATAGAAATGCATAGTGTTGTTTGGCTTTTTACAAAATTCAGCTTGTGTCTCCGTTAGTGTGCATGTGTTTGCCACCCAGCGGTGTCTTGGTGGCCGCTCGGCACTGTATGGAACTGCTTCGAGCTGCCTTTTACTTCCCTTTCCTCGCTTGGCGGCTGAGTTTCCCTGCTCCTCACGTTCGCAGACAAGAGTGCCGTGCTGTCTGCTGTAGCATCTCTGTGCAAACATCTCTGTGTAGACACTGAAGTCCAGAGGACAGGACTGGGCTCTTGGAGGAGTGGGAATTGTTAGACACAAATTCAGAAACTTGTGGTTTGAATGGAGGGTAATCGTGACTTAAGAGTAAATACTATCATAAGCTTCAAGCACTGTAGCTAGTTCTGGGAGTAGCACTATTGATCCGACCTGTGGGTTATCAGGATGTATTTATAATGGGAATGCTGCGTGCACTCTTGGTTGGTTAACTGACCATTTACATGTAATCAGACATATATTGTATATACATGTATGTTGATATATAAACATACAATGTACATAAGTAGATACAAGATATATATATATAGGTATATATACATATACATGTGATGTCTCCAGGTTGAGTCTTCCAAAATTTCTCCCAGGATTTTGAGAAATATTCAGACCCCTTAGTCCATACTTTGGTTCCAACCCATTAGTCAGACTCTGCCTTAGCTTCTTGCCCAGCTGAGCCTCCACACATTGGAAAAGCACTCACTGGTGTCCACAGATAGTGTGTGCCTGCTCACATTCCTTTTATTTATTTATTTTAATCCTCACCTGAGGATATTTTTTTCATTGATTTTCTAGAGAGAGTGGAAGGGAGGGAGGGAGGTGAGAGAGAGAAACATTGATGTAAGAGAGAGACATCAATTGGTTGCCTCCTGCATGATCCCAACCAGGGCTTGGGATCCAGCCTGCAACCCCGGCATGTGCTCTTGACTGGAATCAAGCCCAAGACCCTTCGGTCTGAGGGCCGACGCTCCAACCACTGAGCCAAACCGGCCAAGGCTGCTCACATTCCTTTTATCTTTCCCTTTTTCTCTAGTTGTGGCATTCTTGGTGGCTTTTCATCAGAACAAGCAGCTGATTGGAGACAGAGGACTGCTGCCCTGCAAAGTGTACCTGAAGAGTGTGCAGCAGCACTTCCAGGGGCAAGCTGGCTGGGGCGCCCTGAGCTATGCCCCGACTATCCTTTGGCTGCTGGACTGGTCACACATGGACTCCAACCTGGATGCCCTCGCGCTGCTCGGGTTGGGCATCTCGTCTTTCATTGTGGTCACCGGCTGTGCTAATATGGTTCTCATGACTGCTCTCTGGGTCCTCTACATGTCCCTGGTCAATGTGGGACAGATCTGGTAAGTAGGAAGAGTGGGCACACGTGAGCCAGGCATGCTGTAGTGCTGTAACTCAGCATCTTGGGGATGTTACATGCCACAGAGCAAACCACAACCTCCTGGCAGCTGGAGGGATTGAGCAGGCTTTCTTCTTACATTAGTTCAGGAGGATATCATCATTTTAATGAGGCCATGGTAGAGATTGCTAATTGCCAAACAACCAAAATGCAGGGGCCTTTCTTCTTTGGGAACAATTGCAATTCTGTTGGGAATGGCATGGCTGCAGCCAAGACCACATGGCCAGCCTCCTTGAGCCAGCGGGATTGGGAGGTGAAGTGGAAGTGGGATGGCAGGGTTGACTTGGAGGCTTAAGCCTGTTGCTCCTTACCCCCTCCTGCTCCTTCCTTGTCACGAGGGACCTTTACCAGCTAGTACTAGGAGTTATAGAGCAGGCTGGCCCTGCTCGGGGGAGTGGGCTCCAGTGCTGGACAAACCAGAGGTAGTGATGGAGCTCCGTGGAGGTGAGGAGAGTGGAGAAGTCCTGCGGGAATGCACACAGGGCATGTGGGTCTGCAGGGCAGCCTGGGGCCTGGGATAAGCCTGGATGAAGTCAAGGGGCCCTGAAGTGCTGCAGTATGTTTCAGCTCATTAGAGGGGATCCCACCTTCTTCCCAGTTCTGGGTTTCACAAATAGGGAACATCACCTACCAGAGGAAGCACAGAAGACTCGGAAGATAAGGTGAAATCTTGAGAGAAGGCTCTAAGAAAGGGGTGGGTGTCTGTAGATATGCAGGAGGTGGATATGCAGGTTGGTGTCTGTGTAGATATGCACGAAGTAAATGTAGTGTCGGTGTCTGTGCAGACATGCAAGAAGTAGCCGTGGGGGTGGGTTCTGTGTAGACGTGTAGGAAATAGCGGTGGGGGTGGGTTCTGTGCAGACATGTAGGAGGTAGGTGGTGGTGGGTGTCAGTGTAGCCGTGCATGAAATAGATGTAGGGTCAGTTTCATTGTCTGTGTAGACAGGTAGGAAGTAGATGTGGGGGTGGTTGTTTGTCTAGACATGTAAGAAATTCAGCACATCTGGGCCGCAGTTGGGATGTTCCCTCCAGGGCCCATCTGTCCTCTGGGAGAAAAGCTGTGTCCGTAGCCTGTCTGTTCCTTGCTGGCCCAGTATGGAGAGGGTCACGGGGTCCTGGAGCATGATGACAGTGATGCTTCCCAGAGAATGGTCTTCAACCCAGAAGGTCTGACTCCTGGGCACAAGGAGCTGACCTTCAGTTTCCTCTGTTGGTTTATTTTGAATGGTCCCACAGCTGTGGCATGGGCTGGGATCTGTGTGGCAGTCCCCTCTTCGCTCCATCATCTGCGCTTTGGTCCCCAGCGCGCGTGTGTACCTGCTGTGAGTGGGAGTCTGGGCTGAATCTTTCTGCACCTCTTCCCGCTGTGGGAAGTGCTGGTTTATGCTGGGCTTGGGTCTGGGTTAGTGCAAATGACACTCAGGCGTGTGCAGAAGGCACTGCCCCCAAATTCAGCTTGTTAAAAGAACTCAGCATCTCATCACCCCCAAATCCCTTTCACGCTGCCACCCCTGGGGCCTCATGTCAACAAGTTACTGTTGAGACAAACAGCGTGGCAGTCAGAGCCTGGAATTTAGGAAGAGATTTGGGGAAACTTCACCTGCAGCTGTGGCATGAGTCGTGAACATTGGGAAAAAAGACCAAGGGCTGTGCCACTGGTTACTCGACTGTGGGCATCTTGATGAGTGTTCTCATGGGTCACCGAGTGACCGACAACCTATCATTACGGCACATGCGCTGTGTGTTCACTTTCATAGAGAAACTGTGTTGGTTTCCTAGAGAGGGGGGTGTATTAAATGTGATCTATTGCATTCTCTTTTTGTAAAGGACAAGACAGTGAGGGTGGAGATAGGGGCTGGTGCATGGTTAGGTGTGTCCGGATGTGTATGGCTATCTCAGGTGGTCCATGAGCACAAGGCAGCTGTGAGGCAGGTGTGCTTCCTTCACCCTCACCTGCTCCTTCCTGCATGCAATTCACGGGCACCGCCACTTTGGGGCCTCTGACCTCCGTGGTGGCCACAGGGGGGTACTGCCCGCCTGTAGTCTCCTGGTAGTTGTTTACCAGCACAAGAGGCCTCTGGCTGGGTTTTTCCGAGATGTGCAAGGGGCTGCAGTTTCCTGAGACCTATGAATGCTAGGTGCCTTTGTCCCACTCTAACAATGGGGGTTACAGAGAGAGAGAGAACCCCACTGCAGTGTCATGCTCAGAGATGACACGCTCCATCTGTAACAGGTCATTGCCGTCCCTGGCAACCAAACCATATCAATTTTAAGTTTACTTCAAAAAAGTATTTCTGAGTCATGTCTAGAATATACTGTCGGTTAAAATTAACCCCATGTTTTGATTTCTGAAAACCAGTCTGAGCACATGTGACCAAAACCAGAGGCTTGCTCCCCTTCCCTTGAGTAGGTTAAAAAATGCAATTGAATTAATGTAAGCTCACTAAAGCAAAATAAAATAAAGCTGTATCTTTTAGGAAGTGGTGCTGGAGATGTTTTAGGTGAAAAATGTAAAAGAAGAAAGCATCTGTCAGTGGAGACCAGTGGTTTATTCACCATGTTCCTGATGCCAGATGTCCATGGTCACAGCTGAGCTGTGGGGCTGGTATGGCACAGGCGTGGGAGCCGTGGGGCGGGACTCCGTGAGCACCCAGGTGGGTGGACAGCACAGTTCAGGTGCCCTCGACCCTGACGGCCAAGGTCAGCTCTTGGCTCATGTTTCCCTCGCGGATGGCAGTGTTTGAGTGGCAGAGCGACACTGACAGCTTACTGAGCAAGTGAGGACCACTTCAGTGGGAAGTGCGCTTTCTTTTTCTTGATACCCTGGAATGAAAATTAGACGCGATCTGTTCCTTTCATGTCCTCTTTATTTTAAGTTGAGAGGAAAGAATATTTGTTTGGGATGAGATGCTCAGATAATGGACACCGTTGATGAAACGTCTTTCAAGTGTTGTCCAGCTGGCGTCCCGTGGCAGGGACAGGAAGCCCCCGTGGGGCGAGGAGGCGCCAGACAGGTGCACATGGCGCTTCGCCGGCACTCAGCCCTGCATAGGTTGCCCAGCTTTGCTGAGTGCGTGCTGTGGCCGCTGCTTCACTTGGAGCCTCTTTCTCTCCCTTCTCTTTAAATGGGTGTCCTCTCTGCTTCTCCCTGACCCAGACCAGGGTCCATGACGACTCCACAGTGTCAGAATTGAATGCCTCAGTACACATGGGGATCTTGAGCGGCTGCCGCGGGAGACAGGTAAAACCTTATGCCTGGTGGTACTCTGTTTCTTTTTTTCTTTTTTTTTCCATCCTCACTCGAGGACATTTTTCCATTTTTTGTTCAGGTAGAGTGGGGGTGGGGGAGAGAGGAACAGAGAGAGAGAGAAACATCGATGTGAAAGGGACACATCGAGTGGCTGCCACCCGCACAACCGACCAGGGCCGGGGACAAACTGCAACCGAGGTACATGCCCTTAGCGGGAACCGAACCCGGGCCTCTCAGGACCGCAGGCTGACGCTCTAACCGCTGAGCCAAACCGGCCAGGGCGGTGGTACTCTGTTTCCAAGGCCAGTGCCGTGGGGCAGAGTCAGGTAGCTTTACATGACATCCTGCACATTCTGGAATATGACTGACTTTCCTCTGCTCTCCTCTCTGGGTCCTGACACTTGGCAAGGCAAGTGGGAGCCTAATGAATCCACTTCAACGTGGCAGTGATTGAAGGACCTTGTTTTGGGGGGAGTGGCTTCAGTCATGCAGGCCGTGCTTCACAGGGTAATGACCCACATTCTTGGATGCAGGCGACCCCACACTCCGGGAGAGCAGAGGTTCAAGTAAGTGGACTCAGAAAGTAGGCCTGGGTGGTTCAGAGCTTAGGGGTGGGGGAGAGAATTCCTTGGGTGGGAGGGAAAAGGAAGAACAGATTCAGTTCCTTCATGGCATTTTCTTAGGCTCTGATTATGTTCTTCTTTTGTTCATTGAGATGCTGTCTGCCTTCTGAGGATGGTCTATGGTAGGCAGCTGGACAGGCCTCTCTAACATTGATCCCTTCTTCTGGACGTGGGAAAGGTGACTGGACTCAGGACTGTATTCTGCAAGACAGGAAATAGGAAAGTGGCCCGGTGCCCGGTGGCCTGACATTTCTTTATGTTGGCTACTGTGAGCGGGCAGCTAGAACACCACCAGGCTGCAGGCCCCATGGTAGGGGTGCAGGGCGAGCCCAAATGGGGCTCAGGGTTTCTGAGGACACAGTGCAGAGGTGCCAGGTGGCTTTGGGGGGCCCCAGCTTCACAGGAGCCTACTCTCTCTTGTTATCAATCAAGTGTGATTGGAATAAGTTTTGATTCATAATTCTCAAATACAGGAGTGATAACAGGTATCGAAGTCACCCTGAGAATACTAGTGAGGGGCAGTTAAATGAGCAAGGAGGCCTTGCTAGGAGTATGCACAGTGTGTCTGTTGGGATGGGAAACAGGAGGCAGCCTGGGGTTAGATTGGACGATAAGGTGCCTCAGGTTGGGTGGCAGGCAACCAACCCACTGCTGGGGAACTTGATCCCCTTCTTTGAGAACTCGAGTTGGGGTCATCCTGTTCTTACTGAGAATTTGAGTTTGTATGCCCAGATGTTGCATACAGTGGAAGGAGGTGGCCAGTCCTTCCTGGGGACCTGCTCTGTTTTGTGCGCTGGTGAGCAGTGGGCAAGGTTGGAGGTGGCTCTCCTGAGGCACAGCTACTGGTGCTGCCTAGCTACCTCGACTTGTTTTTAATTTAATAAACTTCACTTTTTAGAACAGTTTTAGATTTACGGAATTATCACAGAAATAGTACAGAGTTCCTGTATGCCCCGGTACAGTTTACCGTTGTCATCGTCGTACATCAGAGGGGACATTTGTCACACCTAATGAACCAGTGTTGACACATTATTTATTCACATTTCCTCAGTTCCTCCCTTACGCCCTCTTTCTGTCCCAGATCCCACCAAGATCCACATGATGTTTGGTCATGACGTCCCTTTAGGCTCCTCTGGGCTGAGCCCGTGTCTCAGACTCTTCTGTTTTTGATCCCTCAATAGTTTTGAGGCGGACTGGTCAGGCGTTCTGTTGAGTGTCCCTCTGTTGGGATGTGTCTGATGTTTTCTCATCATTGACTGGGCCATGAGTTTGGGGAGAAAAGCACAGAGGTACAGTGCTGTCGTCATGGATCATATCAGGCCTGTGCCACCAACACAGCTCACCTCCATGATGCTGACCCTGGTGTCCAGCGGGTCGTGTCTGTTAGGTGTTTCCATTGGGAACCTCCTCCTTGCCTCCCAGGGCTTTGCCATGTGCTCTCTTTGGAGCATCACTAGCACAGCCCACACTCCAGGGCTCCTTTGGGTTGTGGGGTCTCCCACACAGAGACCTGTCTCTTGCCCCCACGTTATTTATTCCGTCACTGATCGGTGTGGACTCCCACATACGTCTGTTTTGGCACTTCAGGTGCCTGTTCCATGTCTCTAGGACTTTAAACATCTTGGCAGTTAGTGGCATTTCCGAGAAAGAGGCAGATTGGTAACTGTTATTGCATAGAATTGAGGTGATCTTAAAGAAGAAGCTAACCACCAGGAGATGAGCACTGTCCTGTCTAAAACAGTGGGACCTTGTTGGAAATCCTAATTGTGACTTCTGCCCCAGTTTCTCTAGTCAGTTTAGCATCAGCTTTTCCAAAAAGCAGGATTTGTGATCTTTTTGTCAGTGCTTTACTTTGGCAATAATCCTAAAGGGCTTCTTTGTTGCTATTAAGGATGGCTGTATAACTGTCCTTCTCTCTTCCCCACCTTCCTGGCCCCCCAAAAAGAAGAAAGGATTATCTCTAGAAACTTGGACTGAGGTTGGGCGGCTCGGGAGGTCCCTTCCTGTGGAGGAAGCTGCATCTGGCACGTCCTCTGACACGGACAGTATCAACTTCAAAGAGTGTCGAGAACAGATGCCAGTAGACCCAGGAGATGTGGAGGGGACCAGGGTCAGGGCTCCACTCTGACTACTGAGGATGAAAACCTGATTTCAGCTCCAGACCTTACATACAACGCCGTTCCACGGCTGCCCCCCCCTTGGTTCGTAGCCCATCAATTTCACCAGGTGTAAATACGTTTGATGCATAAAAATGGATTTCTCCTTCGGATTTTTGATGTTCCAAGAAGCAGAATGATGCCATTTCCATTCTGTGGTAATAAAGGTCAAGTACCCCGTGCCAGGCAGGGGCCCAGTCCCAGGTGGTGAGGGAGGAGGGCAGGGCGGTAAACCCCTCCACTCTTGTCAGACAGTCATGTTCACAAAGGCCCGGGCCTCTCTCAGGGCCTCCTCCACAGGGCCACCATGACAGCCTTTCTCACCCACAGACAGGGCCCTTCTCTGCTCTTGCACATCAGCACTGAGACGGAGCCTTGCCGGTGCCATGGTGCGTCCCATGTATTGCCGATCGGGTGGGGCTTCACCCCCACGACCCTGTGACGGGTTGTTCCAGCAGAGGCTGGGGTTGGGGCAGGGTAGAGGCCCACTGACTGCTGGGGCACACTGAGGGCCGCTGTTTTAGTTCCTGTGGCATTTTTATCCCGAGCTGCTTCTGTTTGGCCATCGCCTCATGACAAGGACTTCAGTGTGGATGACATGATCAGCCACAATCACACATCAGGATCAGGGGTGGCTTAGAAAAACAGGCTTTATTACTAACTCCTCTCTACCCGCTTCCTGAGTGAGCTTTCGGGGAGCTCTGTGCAGGGCAAGAAAGTGGGGGGAATTCTTACAAATGTACAGCCTGCCTGTCCACAGCCAGGGGAGCAAAATTTAACAATTATTTATCCATGAAGCCTTTTTACAGACAAAAAAGTGCTGGAAGCCTGATGTGCTTTATAAATCAGAGGCCTTCTGTAAAAATAGGAACCTCATACAGAAGTCTCTGGGATAGACTGAGGCCCAAGGGGCTGTGGACAAAACCACTTTGTGTGGTGGGCGAGTGTTGTAGCCTGGATGTGGCACCTTTGCAAGGCTCTGCCCCTTCTTGGTTCTGTCGCTTCCTTCACACGAAGACGCCTTCCTCTCTGAAAGTGACCTGTCTCCAGTAGGTAGCAGAGGTACCACGTTAATACAGACCATCGGGGAGCAAAAACGAGGTCTCTTGGAAAAAGAGAGCTTGAGTTTCTTTAAAGAACAAAACAGTAGAACGTCCCCAAAATAGTTTCATGAATGGCCATCTCTTCTAAAATAAGTTCCAGGTGTTAAAAAATATAATAAAAGCTATAAGAGTAACGAAGACGTTTTAGTTTTTCATGTAATTAGATACAACTACCTATATTTTAAAATTTTGTATCAGGCAGCCTTGAAATTCAAAATTCAAACCCAGTGAAGTTATGAAAGAACACATTTTTAAATACCCTCAGTAAATGTGATGCTGGTAACACCGCAGGCCCGTCCCTGGTTTCCACGGGGCAGCGTATTCTGGTGGCCCAGGCTGCAGGCGGGACCACATGAGGCCATCTCTGACCTGACAGCTTTCAGTCTCTTCCAGTCAGACCTGATAGAAACGTAAAGCATTCATTCTTTATGAGTTTGTGAAGATCAGCCCCTTTCTCCTTCTCCATCCACAAGGTGATTTATGGGGAGGATTTACTGGGTAAACCAGTTTCTTCAGTTAGCCAGTGTGTACACTGGCTGTTCAAAAGCTTTGAACTGTGGAAACGTAGAAACCTGTTCAGAAGTCAAGAGTATAATGGAAAGAACCCTCGTGCACGCACATCTGTCCCCTCTCCTCCTGACTTGTCTTCTGGAGTAAAGAGCAGTCCCACACCATGTCATTTTACTTGTAGGTGGTATGATCTCTGATGGGTCAGGATTGTTCAAAGTGCCACCGCTGGCCGGCCACCAGCAACCCCAATCCTAAGGGAACAGTCAGCTGACAGTTCTTCCTTGGCGCCCATTGCTTCAGTGTCCTTCAAAGTATTACTCTTTTTGTGTGTGTGTGTGTGTGACTCCTCACTCGAGGGTATTTTTTCCATTGATTTTTAGATAGAATGGAAGGGGGCAAGGGAGAGGGAGAGAAACAGCGATGTGAGAGAGACACATCGATTGGTTGCCTCTTGCATGAGCCCCTACCGGATCGGGGATCAAACTTGCAACCCAGGTACATGCCCTTGACCAGAATCAAACTTATGACTCTTTGGTCCATGGGCTGATGCTCTAACTACTGAGCCAAACTGGCCAAGGCCCATAAAATTAATCATTTCAAGGTGATGGATTTTGTTGTTAACTTGGGCTGGGAGAGAGGTGCAGACCTGCCCAGGTGTGAGGGACATTTGTTCCGAGGCCACGTGCGATCCCCCCTCACTTCTGTTCCAGTATATTGTAGGGATGTACCGTCTATGATTTGCTCTCTGGTGTCTCCCCTCTCCAAGGGTGCAAAGTGAGCCAGCATCAGGGAAGCCCTGGGCCAGTGTGAGGATTTGAGTTTCTACTCAGATTCCAAGTGAAGATACACCTCAAATCCTTAGAGAGGAGACAACCCAACCTCCTTTAATTTAGGGCCTTTTTCTAATACTATGTGCTCAGGTAATACCATCCTTTAAATTTTCAGATTCTAGGATATGAAATTGGTATGGTGTTTGATTGAAATTATTTACTGCAAAAAAAAACCAAGTATTATATTTACTTTTTTCCACAATGCTTTTTGTGGCCCATTGTGGGCATGATCCTGTACCGGCTTTGTGGGGTGGGGCAGAGGATGAAAAGGCTGTTATCTCCCAAGGCAGCCTGGTGGACTTTGGGGCTCCAACCCCCCACTCAGAGCACCTGAGGAAGGGCCTCCTCTTTCCTTCACCTCCCGCTGCATTTAATGCTCATAAGCTTCGTGCCCTGACTCCATGTCATGGACATGGGCTCTGCTTAGTGGAGTAGCAGAGTGCTTTAATCTTAGACGTTTGTTGGCAAATTTTAATGTATTTTTCTCCTTTTGTTTTTCAGGTATTCGTTTGGTAAGTGAAAATCATTTAGAAAAACGCTCTGCGAGAGTTAACGTTTTGTGTTGGGGTATGTATCCTTGTGCCTTTTTTCCTGGCTTTCTCATTGCTTGAGCATCTGCCATCACCCACAGGTTTCATCATGTTCTGATGCCATTTTTGTTATCTAACCTGGACTCCTACCCCCAGCCAGCCTCCTTGCCCAGAGTGGTGGACTAACACAGATGAGGGTCTCGTGCATTTTCAGGTCCACTCTGTGCAGAGCCGGTCTCTGTATGGGTAGAGTGTCTCACAAGTGACAGCAAGCAGTGATGGTTCCATTGCATGTGACGGATCCATGCCCCAACCCTGGATAAAGGAAAAGGCCTATGACATGTGTGTTCCCCTCTCCAGGCCACACTGAGTCCCAGTGGACATGAGCCCGTGGACACCCTACAACAGAGGAGGGTTCACCTGGTGTTCTCACTGACTGATAGTGTGCCCCAAAGGTGGTCGGATTTGGTAGGGGGAGGACTTCAGGTCCCCCCAGCCTGTGGTCTGAGGGGAATGCACACAGAGTGAGCGTGCTGAGTAAGGTGTTTGTTCAGATCGATGGGCGGTGGGACCCTGGCCGTGAACAGAGGACAGTCCCCAAGTGAACAGGACTACAGAGGGCTGGGCACGACACAGGTTACATTTGGGTCTCACCAGCTTATATGCCATTACAACAAAGACATCAGCCTCTCAGAATACAGATCCCCTCAGCTTGGCATCCTCATGTTCAGGACACAGTCCCAGCCACACAAGAAGCACAGAACCAGGATATCAGTCCCATTCTGGACGGAATAGACAGTCGACAGAGGCCAACCCCAAGATGCCCAGATGCTGGGATTTTCAGACAGGGCCCAAGCAGGTACCAAGGCTCAGTACTGAGGTGAGGGAAACCGGGCTCCAGAGGAGTGGGAAAGTGCGCTCGTGGCAGGAAAATCGAAAATACAGCAAAGAACCACATGGAAATTTCAGAACTGAAAAATACAATATCTGAAATAAGAAATTCTCCAGGTAGGCTGGATAGTAGGGTGGAGGTGACAGAGGAATGAAAGACATCACCCAGGTTGAGACTGGACAAAGAATGGCCAAAAAGTTTCCAAATGTAGTGGGACCCATAAATGTACAGAGGCAGGAAGACTGGTGAACCCCAAACAGCATAAATAAAAGAAAACCTCCTGCTCACGTCATCTGACATCAATACCAAAAACCAAAGGGGAAGGGAGAATCTTGAAAGCAGCCAGAGAAGCTTAACACGGCCCCTGAAATGGTTGGACGCTGGCACCCAGGAACAGTGGTGCTGAGTGGACACCACCCACCATGATCCTGCACCCAGACAGCGCCCTCCAGGGATGGAGGGGAAATAAGGAGAAGTACGAGAATTTACTGCTGGCGGACGAGCGTTGCAGGAACGCTGCAGGCAGCTCTCCAGACTGAAGGAAAGTGACAGGACGTGGGGACCGTGGGTCCCTGGGCGAGAATGTAGAACACGGAAAACAGTGAAAACACAGGTTAATGTGAAGATGGTTTTTCTTCACTTCCTTCAAAATACATATCACTGTTTAAGGCAAAAGGAATCCTTTGTCTCCTGAGATTTGTAATGCCCTCAGGAATACATGCGACAGGCGTCACCTGGAGCACGGTGGGAGGCACAGGTGGACCTGTGTGGCTGCAGTGTCCTCATTTTCTGTGAAGCACACATTACTAGATTTAAATAGATTTAAAAGTTAAGGCTGTTTATTATAGTCCCTGGAGCATGCACCAGGAAAATGGAGAATCACAGTGAAAACATCAATACACACATTTAAGGCATGTTCTAAAAACATTTGAATGACCAAAAAAGGCAGAGAAGGAGGAACACCGGAATAAAAATAAGGATTTAATAGGAAATAAAAAATTAAGTGGTAAACCTAAATACCATATCAGTAATTACATTAAGTATTAATGGACTAAACACTCCAGTTAAAAGACAGGAATTGGCAGAACAAATTAAAAAGAAAAAAGTAAGATGCAGTTATATTCTTCTAGAGATAATGCACATTAAATATCAAAACACAGAAAGTTTGAAAGAAAATAGATGGGAAAGGTACACTGGAGACAGTAGTCAGAAAGTAAGTTCAAGATTGATCATCACTGGAGATAAAGGGTGTATCACTGGGCAGGAAGACATAACAGACCTCAAAGTACATGAAATTTTAAAAAGTGATAACTGGCCTTGGCCGATTTGGCTCAGCAGTTAGAGTATTGGCCTGTGGACCAATGAGTCTCGGGTTCAATTCCAGTCAAGGGCACATACCTCGGTTGCGGTTCATCCCCAGCCCTGGTGAGGGTCGTGTGGGAGGCAGCTAGTCGATGTGTCTGTTTCACATCTATGTTTCTCTCTCTCTCTCTCTCTCTCTCCCTCCCTCCCTCCCTCTCCCTCTCCCTCCCCCTCCCCCTCTCCCTCTTCCTCTCCCTCTCCCTTTCTCCTACTCTATCTGAAAATAAATAGAAAAATATCGAGTGAGGATTTAAAAAAATAATAATAAAATAAAAATTTAAAAAATAATAATAAAAATAAAAGGTGACAACTGGCCTTGGCTGGGTAGTGGTTAGAGTGTTGGCCTGCACATTATAGGCTCTCTTGTTCAATTCCTGGTCAAGGTCAAGGGTATGTACCTGGGTTGCAGGTTCAATCCCCAGCCCTGGTCAGGGTGCATGCGGGAGGCAACCAATCAATGTGTCTCTCTCACATCAATGTTTCTCTCTTTCCCTTTCTTTCTCTTTTCCCCTCTCTCCCTCCCTTCCACTCTCTCTAAAAGTCAATGGAGAAAAAATATCCTTGGGTGAGGGTTAACAAAAAATAAAAGTGCGAACTGGAGGGAGACAGAAAAGGAATTTCGGCACCTCCCCTCAGTTGACAGAACAACTGGATGGAAAACTGGTAAAGGGATGGACTCTCTGAACGGCACCGCCTGGCTCCTGGCTCTAATGGGCGTTTCTGAGAACACACATGCACGTGGGTCGTCCACCAGGAACACCAGCCACATGCCAGGTCGCACACAAGGATTACATCGAAAAGGGATTAAGTCATATAGAGGTTCTGTTTCCCTGAGAGACTGTCTCTCCCACCCTAACAGTAAGCTGGATATTCTGCAAAAGCCAATTTTTCTGGACACCCTCAGCACGCTGCATTAGCAGAGCAGCCAAGGGATCAGAATTCCCATCCTCCCTGACTGAGGAGGGACAGACCTGAGACCGGCTTTACTTCCATCTGGGAGAAAGAGGGAGAGGGTGAGGAGAAAGCCACCAACAACTTGAATTCTTAGAGGGACAATTGTTACCAGACATGAAGTTCTTGCTTACTTAGTGTTATGGACTGCAAGCCTCCATGAGGCTTGTGAGAAAGATTGGTGCAGGTGGGGTGACCACATAGGGTCTCCTTAGTTGTGCAGTGTGGGAGGTGACTGGCCACTGACACACGCACCTGCCCCCTGGACTGTCCTTTTATTTATTTATCCTCACCCGAGGATATTGTTCTACTGATTTTTTTTTTTTTTTTTTAAGATAGAGTGGGAGGGAGGGAGAGAGAGAGAAACAAATGTGAGAGAGAGACATTGATCCATTGCTTCCCGCACGACCCCAGCTATGGCCAGGGATTGAACCCACAGTCAAGGTACATACCCTTGATCGGGAATTGAACCCAAGACGCTTTGGTCCGTGGGCCAGTGCTCCAACTACTGAACCATACCAGCCGGGGCTGGACTCTCCTTTCATAAGAAGCAGAAGCCTCAGACCACTTGGAAGGGGACATCAACCCTATGCACTGAGGTCCCTGGGAGAAGGGGCTCTGTGAGAGGGGGCCCTAGATCGTGTCTGATACAGAGCATGCTCTGCTACTTCTGGGGACTGTTGGTGAGTGGAGCTGGGGGAGAATGAGAGGAATTCTGGGAAGGCCCCATCCTAAAACTGCAAGTGAGGCTGGACCAGAAGCTGAGAGTCCCTTCTCCCACCATCTGCCTAGCACTCAAAGACAGGTAGCAGCTTGGGAGAGGCTGATCCTGTTGTGGGACACAGGAGCTGCTGGACATGAGAAACCCCCAGGTCCCACGCTGAGCACAGCAAGTGACTTAAGCCCCTCCCTAGAAAGTTGCAGCCTATGGTCATTGAGGGTCATAAAGGAACAACAAACCCAAACGCAGCTCATTTTCTGGCTAGATTGTCCCATCCCCACCACCACCCCTCCCCAACTAAATAGCCTTACTGTGCACGCTTATTTCTAGGTAATTATGTTCACCTCAGGAGCTACTGTTTTTCTACACACAATGTCTGACATAATAAAAAAAATCACAAGACAATACCCCCCCCAATGGACTTGCTGACAGTAGATTGTTGAGAGATGCAGCAATCAGTAGAGATGATCCAGATGCTGGGGCTCTCAGGGACCTTGAGTAACAGTTGTGCACGTGTCAGAGGTTCTAGTGGAAAAGGTGACAACCTGCAGGAATAGATGAGCTGTTCAGCAAACAGGGAAACTACAAATGAGCCAGATGGAAATGTAAGAAATAAACAATAGAGTCAGATCTGGACTTCCTTTCATGGGTTTGCAACAGAGCAGACGCAGCTGAGGGGGAAAAAATCAGTAAACTTAAAGGTATTAAAAATAAAACAAATGGGGGGAAAAGAACAGAATAAAAGGTCTGAGCCAGCGGGAGATCACATCCACAACACAAGGCCAGTGTAGAGCAAAATAGCTTTATTGCATGCGCCTGGGTGCAGGCGTGCTGAGCCGTAAAGAGCTCAGCATTGAAATGTCCTTGTTCCCTGGCTTATATAGCTACAAACTACAGAAACAAACAAAAAACTACATTAAAAAAAAACCCCCACATTCTCTTGGTGCCACTTTTTGGTGCCAGGGCTGTTACAATCTGTCTCAGAGGTAAGGAGGAGTCTGCTTCAGTAGAGGTCAGGGCTATCATTAATCTCTCTTTTTTATGGTCCCTCCAAGTTTTCCAGGGCCACCATTAACCCTTTATCTTCTGAGTGTCAGGCCCAGGGTCTTTAGAAAACTGCTCAGGTGTTTACGTGCAGGAATAACTGGTCAGAATGGAGTTTAATTTTGTTAAAACATTATTAATGCTTTCACAGAACAGCACCTGAGGGCTGATGGACAATATCGAACAATTTAACATAAAGGTAATTGAAGAGAGGAAAAGAGAGAAAGAAAGGGCAGAAATAAAGTCCAAGAATTTTCCTAAATGAATGCAAGGCAAAATTCCACAGATTCGAGAATTTTAGAGGTCACTAAGTAAGAAAATCATATTTACCACACACATTCCTAGATATGTTATAGTCAAACTATCAGAAATCAAAGAGAGAGAAAATCTTAATTGAAGCCAGAGGTGGGAAAGACAGTTATAGGGGAACAAAGATAATAATAATAGCACACTACTCATTAGAAACTGTACCAGCCAGAGGACGAGAGTGACATCTTAAAGTGCCAGCAAGGAGGGAAACCCAGAATTCTATGCTCAGCAAAACTATCTTCAACAATTAAGGCAAAAACGAAGCCCCCCCCCATTGATTTTAGAGAGAGAGAGGGAGAAGGCGAGAGAGTTAGAAACATTGATGAGAGAGAACATGGATTGGGTGCCTCCTGCATGCCCCCCACTGGGGATTTGGCCCCCAACCTGGGCATGTGCCCTGAGCAGGAATTGAACTAGCGACCTCTTGGTGCATGGGTCAACACTCAACCACTGAGCCACACCGTCTGGGCAAAATGAAGTCTTTTTCAGGTGACCTACACTGTCAGAAATGTTTTGTTTTGTTTTATCCTCACCCGAGGATATCTTTCAATATTTTGTTCAGATAGAGTGGGAGGGGGAGAGAGAGAGAAACATCGACATGAAAGGGACACATCGAGTGGTTGCCACCCGCACAACCCAACCAGGGCCAGGGACAAACTGCAACCGAGGTACGTGCCCTTAGCGGACACCGAACTCGGGTCTCTCCAGACCGCAGGTCATCGCTCTAACCGCTTAGCCAAACCAGCCAGGGCGACACTGTCAGAAATGTTAAAGGAAGTTCTTCAAACAAAGCACTGGAATTTGTTAGAATGAGGGTATATACAAAGAAAAGTTTCCTGATTTTTAATTACCGTAAAGGTAGGTAACAAAGCAAAAATTTAAGTTTAAAATTTAAAGCAAAGCAATTAGACTGTTGCAAACCAGTGTCCCTCACCAACTTTTTAATTGTCCAAACCGAGGGTGTCCAGTGATGTGGCTGTGCTCAGAGTTGGGAGCTGCCAGGCCTTTATGGCTGGTGGTGGTTACATTGTCTCTCTGTTCTCAAATTTGCACTTTTTTTTTTTTTTTTAAATCAAGAAGAAGCAAGCAATAGAATTATTTCAGGAAATATTCTCTTTTCCATTTACAACTCTACCATGGCCTAATCATAACCAGTTCTATAACCTGTGAGTTACGTGCATTTGTGTCAAAGGAAAGGAAACTTTCATAAGTTTGGGATTGAGGTTAGATGTGAGAAAGAACTGGGCTGTCTGCACCTTCTGAATTAGGATTTATTTGATATCAAAATTATCCTCAAAGAAATCTGCCTTGTCTAACATTTAGATAAACCCTCTTGTTTTAGTGAACATTATTTATTTGATTTATCAGAAACTGCAACAGTGTTCTTTTTCCCAGTTATGACTGATGAAATCACCAGATTCTAACTCCCATGCGCTTTGATGCAGTGAATTCTAGGAAGTTACCATAAAATCAGTTTTTGTGGAGCAAACCAAGCACATACACTGTGGGGCCTGTGGATGGACAGGCACAGGTAGCAGAGGCAGCAAGAAATAACTAACACTGGTTCATGCTCTCTTGACTTCTTGACAGACGCCTTTGGGGTAGGCTCGCTGTTCCGTCTTGGGTGAGGCAACAGGGGCTTAGAGAAGTCGGTGGTCACTGAGGATCACAAGACCGGTAGTGATGTGAGAGCTAGGATGTGGACCCAGGGCCTCTGACATGGAGCTGGTGACCCTGGTGAAACTCGGCATTTGTAAATAGAGTGTGGGGAAAGCATTGGGGTGAGGTGCCTGGGCACTGCACAAAGAACAGTCTGCAAGAATGGATGTTGTTGCTTCAATCATGCATTAATTCAGGAAAGGCCGCACTGGGGATGATTCTAGAACTCCCCTCCCCACACCCCCAATTGCTTGCCACAGCCCCAGACCTTCAGCCCCAGTTGGTGGTGGCGCCTCGGATGGCCTCTGTTAACAGGACTCTTGGGCTAATAGTTACATTTTGTTCCAAATCAAAGCAAGTTTGTTCTCCATTCATGCTTCTGTTGGTATATCTGGTACTCTTTGCAAGTTTAACTGCCTCTGGTCGCAGGCGGTAATGGAGACTGAGAAGCCAGCTGCTGACTTGCTACTACATTTCCTTCTGAGAGTCCTGAGTAGGATTGCATGTCATGTGCTGTCTTCTGTGTAGCACTTGGCGGACCACTCCCACTGAGTGTCCACGAGCACAAATTAAGAAGACCCCTAATAGTCACAGCAGCTGGCTTGCCACTGGGTGACTGCTAAGCATCTCTGCTCTGTTTCCTCCAGGCACTGTGGTGGGGGGCCCAGAACAGCCCAACTGAAGGGACTTTTGACGTTTTAGGAACTTTTCCAACTGGCCTCCTTCAGGAGTTGCCTACAAGAACTTAGTTTTCCTAATGAGCATCTAGATCATCCTATCCTGTTTGTATTTATTTCTCTATGATCTCATAAATGAATGTAGATGTAGATATATTAATGAACATACAACTTAATTATATCTATTGTCTTTATTTTGCAAAATGGACTTTGATGAAACTAAAACAACTCGGTTACAGGCCGAGATACCAAGCTGCACCACAGCGCAGCAGTCTCAGGCAGTGCAGTGCCCCCGCAGCCGGCTGGCGAACAGAACCGTGCTGCTCAGGCTCCCCTGTTGGCTGTGTTGTCTCCAGCCGCATGCGCTCTCTGGCTTAGTTAAAAGTAAGTGAAATAAACCCGCTGGGGTGGCTCAGTGGACTGAGTGTCGTCCCACGGACTGAGAGGTCCCAGTTCAATTCCTGGTCCGGGCACATGCCCGGGTTTCGGGCTCAATCCCCAGTGGGGGGCCATCGATGTTGCTCTCTCTCTCCCTTCCTCTCTAAAAAACCAATAAAAACATATTTTTTTAAATTAAGTGAAATACAGGTGGCGTGCCTTAGCTGCACCTGTGGCACACCAAATGCTCAGTAGCCACATTGGACCAAGCTAATCACGGATCATCTCCATCACTGGAGCAAGTTCTGTGGATGGCTGGTCAGAGGATGCCCTCTGGTTAACCAACATTTTCTGGGGAGCTCAACCACCTCTCTCCTCTGACCACTGTGATGCAGCAGGTGTAGGTATAACCCCATTGGTTTGGGAGTAGGGACATATGGCTGGTCTCCTGCCTGAAGGAGGCGTAGTCAGGGACTCTCTGGTTCTTTCCTTTGTTCAGTAACCAGGTGTTTCCCAGGAGTTCTCAGTTTCTATGACCATTTCTCCACTGTCTTGAAGTCCCCTCTTCAATGTGGGTGTCACCTGCTGTTGTCCTGCAGCCCTATCCCCCCGGGGTCTTGCATCCCTGTTTGCATGGATGTGACTGCTGGGTAAGGGGACAGCATAGCGGAGGCCGTTTGCTCCAGCACGCAGGAAAACCACAGCGTTTGTGATGACTTGGCCTCACCAGCTGCATCTCTGCTGAAGCATTGACTGTGGCTGTGCTTTGAAATCTGCCGGTCTGGTAACTCTTACTTCAAAGAATGGGTCTGAAATGTGATTAATTCAGCGCCCCTGTACGTGTTGTTTCCTGCTCCTCTGTAGGAAGTGAGCTTTTTGATATTTGTGAGCTTGGGGCTGGAGCCTTTTCTGAAACTTCATGCCATCCTTGTGCACTTGAAAATAGTACAGAACCTGGCAGGCGGTGTAGGGTTCCAGGAGGGGCCTTCTGATCTTTTCATGGGCTGTTCTCGGCCCATGCCCTCCTGATGTGCTGAGCCCCCTAGGCTGTGTGCCTCAGCCTTAATGGACCGAGCACTCCCGGAAGGGGTCTCCTGTCCGCATTTGGTGAGGCTAGGACGAGCAAGGGCCATCGGAGTTGTTTCTTCAGGGGTGAGTCCCATGACTTAGTCCAAATGCTTCTGCAGAGTCTGCCCTCAGAGGCCAGACCCTCCCAGGCCTGGGGCAACCAGGAACACTAGGCAGGCAGGCAGGCAGGCAGGCAGGCAGGCAGGCTGCAGCAGGAACGCCTACTGCCTCACACACCTGACTGGCAGGGAGAGACTCATTCTGAGGTGTCCTTCGAGCTGCACGGGCTATTCATAGTGGTCCAGACAGACAGACCCGAAGAGGTGGGCATCCCGGAAGGCAGCTGATGACAGGAGGCTTCTGTGGGATGCATTCTGGACTAGTCCCTCTAATATATTTGTTCTGAATTGGTCCCTCTGATACACTGATTATTTTAATATCAAAGACATGTCAAAATCAGTAAAATTGAGCCTCAAGATCAGCTGCATTGAATGCATGGTTTGAGTTCTCAGTGTAGCGCTGGGAACAAGGATGGGGTAGCAAGGAGGCTGCAGGGTACAGAGGAGCCTGGGAGGCACCAGCACACTCTGGATGATTAAGGGGTCTGGAGGGAATCTCAGGGGAAAATCCTGGGGAAAGCGTTCCATGTTTTACTGCAGGCCTATCAGGCTAAGAGTCGGACAATTTAGGGATCCTTCATTTTAATAAGAGCCATAGTCAATGAATTATTGATTTATCCTGCCCTGGCCGGTTTGGCTCAGCGGTTAGAGCGTCGGCCTGCGGTCCGGAGAGACCCGGGTTCGGTTCCCGCTAAGGGCATGTACCTCGGTTGCAGTTTGTCCCCGGCCCTGGTTGGTCGTGCGGGTGGCAGCCACTCAATGTGGCCCTTTCACATCGATGTTTCCCTCTCTCTCTCTTCCTCTCTCTCCCTCCCACTCTGTCTGTACAAAAAATGGAAAAATGTCCTCGGATGAGGATAAAAAAAAAAAATTATTGATTTATCCTAATGTGAAAACCAAGTGTCAGCTAGTCTAGAGTCTTCCTCGGGGCTGGGCAAGTATTGGTGAGTGGTGCTGGGAGCAGCAGTCAGGGAGCAGGACCAGGAAGGAGGCCTTGGGGGCTGATCCAGGTAGTGCCCTGTGAGCTGTGAGCACACCAAGGTCTCCATGGGGGAGCCTTGTCATGGGTACGAGGAGTGAATCGCAAGGCTGCAGTGGCAGGTCCATGGCTGAACTCCAGCCTCCAAGGCAGTGCCAGGTGGCACTGCCCCAGACAGGCAGGTGTCCGGGAGGGGAGCTGAGGTGCGATGGGCCTCACCTGTGCAAGCATGGCGGGCCTCCACTGCAGCGACTGCATACAGGCCGCTTTCGAATTCCGTCACTGTCGCGGTACTGAGAGCAGCTTATCCTGCAGGACACTTCGCTTCTGCCTTATTAAGACTGTTTTCCAGGCAGGTCCAACGCTGGCGTCGTGTGTTTATGAGGCCTGGACACTTGAACCCAATGTACTCTGTCACAGCAGCGCCTCCCACCAGCCGTTGTGAATTAAATGCTCCCTGTGACCCCTCACCCTTGCTGCTCTTAAATTCATGCTTTAAAAACAGCTTAATGAGGGGTTTACTGGCTCAATTGGAAGTTTTTATTAAAACCTATTAGTGCTGGAGTGGAGCCTGCCTGCAGGAAGCGATTAGCTGCCTTGGAGCCCTGAGCCGCCTCAGCCGCAGCAGGTCCCCCCAAACCGTCTCCTGGTCCTCGTTTCGCCTGGTTCCCATATCCTCTGGTTTAATTATGGTTCGTCTGATTCTCTTCCCAGCCCCCATGTCCAAGAAAGCAGTTTCTTTTAATTAAATTATTCCCATAATCAGAGGCAGCCTCATCCGCCCAACCTGAGTTTGCCCAAGGCTGCAAGCCCTTTCTGGGGAGTCTCCGCTGCGGAGTCCTAGGTGCTGAGGGTTGATTTGAGAGCGGGCCAGCCCTGCCAGGGCCTCCCTCTTCCTCACCCAGCAGTCCAGCCTGAGGCCCTTCCTTGGTGCTCTGGGCTCTGGTGCTTCTCAACCAGGGTCTCGGATCAGTCTTGATGCAGGGGTGATGTTTCTGCCTTGTTCTTTCCTCTGTCCCCACACCGTACTTTCCTCTCAAGTCAGTGGGACACCAGCCTTCGAATGTCTTGAAGGGACCTGTCCTGGGTGTGACTTTGTGTTCCTGGTGGAGAAGGAGTGAGCCGGTGAGGGGTTGGCTCGGGGGAGGAGACTAAAGGTGATGTACGTCCCAACAGGGAGAAGCCGGTATTCCTGGCTGTCACCCAGTTTGGCACAGTTGTCCATGGGGCTTCATGGATTATTCAGGTTTCCCGACTGTCAGGTGCATGGCACTTGGACCAGGACTTCAAAGGGGAAAAAACCAGTTCTGGGGCACCGGAACCCTTTAGAATGTCTCTTGTGGTATGGGTTCTACTTCATGTGGTCACACACTCACTGTACATAGTGTGTGTTTTTAGTGTGATCTTTTTCATCTGATTTTGTCCCCCACCCCTTCCTGAGTTAACCACCCAGCTGACTGGCTTTCCTTCGCTTTGTGCCTATCAGATCTGTGCATCTGTGCTGCACGGGCCGGGTCAGTGTCTGCCCAAAGGGGCAATAGTGGTTGCATTTCTGACATTCTCTTTTTTCACTTAGTAATATCTGGTGATAATTACTTAGTTGAACCTAGAAGAAAGTATACTTTAAAGACCGTTTTTTTTTCTTATGCACATTACTTCTAGTTACCTATCTGTACTTCTAACACATGCATGCCTCTTTAATGTGCAGAATCCTAGAATACTGAAGAAGAATTTTGTTGCTATAATTTATACTTTCAGTCCTGAATCTTTGTGACTTTAGTCTGGAATGCTTCTAAATTACCTTTTATTTTTATTAAATAATGTCGATGTGTAAGTTAGATTAGCATTTGCTTTTCCATTTACAGTATAATTAATGACAGTATCACAGCTGACTTTTGAGAGTTTCCTGGGTGCCAGCATCCTAACAGTTAAAGGTTAGTTTCATCACCACCCCATTTTCTAGAGACTTGCTGTGCGTCCCTGCAGGCGAGGGTCCGCCTGACCTTGGCACACTCTCCCGGCTGCCTCCTAGCTGCGTCCTGATCAGAGCCCACTCCGCTTCCACCCCCAGCTGGAGTTCCACCGACTCTCCTGTGTAATGCTAAATACTGGTCAAAACAGCCATAGGCTGTTTTTGTTATGGGTCTCTTCAATCAAAGAACTGCTTTTATTTATCAGACTTTTTTTTAAAGTGTTCTAGCTCATTAATTTTTACTTTTTATAGGTTGCTTCCCCCTTCTGAGAGGAAGGGATTTATTATTTTCTAAGATCATGTGCTGATTGTTTAACTCATTAATTTTCCATCTCCTCTTATCTGCTAATGAAAGCATAGAGGCAGGAGACCACGCCCCTCGGACTGCTCCTGGCCCGCCCCTCAGCTGGGACCCTGTATCTCCCTGTCAGTGGCAGATAGTGTCCTTTATAATCCTCAGGGCTGATGCCTTTTTGATTCAAGTGCTATTTAGGGAGGAGCTTCAAAAATCCCAAGCCCTTAGGGCTTTATAAATTAATTTGTTGACCAGTTTCTGGTTTTATCACACGATGGCCTGAACCTGGGCATGTGCCCTGACTGGGAATCGAACCAGTGACCTCTAGGTGCATGGGTCAACACTCAACCACTGAGCCACGCTGGCTGGGCTACCTCCGAGTTTCTGAATAGGTTTGTACAGCTTGTTCTTGGTGTATTACTTTTAGACACTTCCTATTATGAATGATACGGATTATTCTCCCACGTCCCTACCGCTCTTCCCCTCTCTATCTCAGTGCAGCTATGTCACACACGTAATTTGTTGTTAAATAATCAGTCTTTACAGTATTGTGACTGTGTGAATATTGTTGAGCCAATAGTGAAGTGTATATATTTTTTCTAATAACTCTTTGTATTTCCTGTAATTAATAGTTACCTCTCCTTTTTTGGTTTGCTTTGTTTTTCATCTCTGATCATGTTTCAATAATTTGTTCCAGATTCACCAGCACAACTTCTTGACCTCTCTCAGTTGTTTTTTACTGAGTCAAACACATTAGGTAATCTCTCACTTTCCTCTCCCCACTTCACAGAGATTTCTGCACAGGACCTCTCGGTTACCGCCTAGAATGGATGCTTTCTAGGCCTCTGGAGTTGGAGATTATGGGGCAGGTGTACCCTTTGTCAGATTGGGCACCACTGACGGATTCGCCCCCTCCCCATTCTAGGGCTCCCTGTTAGTTCGTTGGGGCAGGTACCACGCTGTGCTGGGCGAGGCTCAGAGACGCAGCCTCTCTCCACCACCTTCTTCCCCCGCGTGTTCCAGAGCAGTGTTCTTGGCGGGGGTCATTTTCAAGCCCTTTCCTTGATCACACTTATATAAAGCATTTGGTGAGATGGTTCTTCTCTCCTTCTCCAGTATTAGCAGTTGCCTGTGAGGCAAGGTGAACCTGGCTGATTTTACCCAGGCTGCCAGTGCTGCTTCCCTGCCAGGTAAACACGCCTGTGTCCTAAACTGCAGTGAGCACCAGAGGCCAGAGAAGGGCTTTTGCTCTCATCAGACACCATCACAGCCCCTGGCTGGCTGGGACCTCCAGACTCTGCCGCGTGTCCCTGGAGCTTCCTGGCTGCAATGCCCCATTGTTGGATGCAGGAGGAACACAGCGTCGGCAAGCCTGACCTTTGCCAACGCAAGTAACAGGGAGAGGCATTGTTAGGTTTGCCCTGGAGTAGCAGCTGTGTGCCAGTTTCTTTTGTAAATGCTTTGATATTTTAAAACAGAAATTTTAGACGAGGAAGCCATGCTTTGCTGCTGTTACAATAGCAGCTCTTGTCTGTGGGTTCACTGAATGGAGACACAGATACCGGTGTAGCTTTAGTACTGTTAATAGTTCCTAAGTGCGTATAACAAACCTCTTCTTGATGGTTGTGTCCTCCCCTTATCAAGACTTTTAGCCCTGGCCTGTTTGACTCAGCGGTTAGAGCGTCAGCCCACAGACCAAAGGGTCACGAGTTCAATTCCAGTCAGGGGCATGTGCCTCAGTTGCGGTTTGATCTCGGGCCTTGAGATCATGCAGGAGGCAACCAGTCGGTGTGTTCATCTCATATCGATGTTTCTCCCCCCCGCCCCCACCTCCCACTCTATTTGAAAAATCAGTGGAAAAGTGTCCTCGGGTGAGAATTAAAAAAAAAAAAATGAATTTTACACCCTTTTAAAGCAGTGCCCACTGTGCTTATTATGGACACGTTGGCTGGTCTCAGATTAATGTCCCTTCAACAGCGTAGTGTGACTGGTTTTCTGTTTGGTTTCAGCCTCAGTGAATGTCTTCTGAGCATTTAGAAGACTGATGTGCATAGAGGATTCAGTGAGAAAGTTTTGCGTGATGTCCATTCCCACTGATGGCCGGCTGTCCCCGCTGTATGACATGGCCCCACCACTGCATGTTTCTCACTTCCTCCTCCACGCGCACAGCCCCAGCCCCAGGCCCAGCTTTGTTCAGCTTGCCACCTCTGACACGGATCTTGATTTGTATGTTGGTTTATCATCTCTGTACCTATCCTTCCCCCAACTAGACTCTCAGCCCTACGAGGGCTGGGCCTTTGCCCATCCCCTTGGTTTCTACAGTGCGTAGGGCAGAGAGTAGCTCAATCACAGCTTGTCTGCACATGGAATCGAGGGGTTCTGGATCCATAGGTAGGGGTCACCAGAAGGCAGATAATCTGGTGGCCACCACATGCTCTTCATCACTCCTAAAGGGGGCATCTCACCTTCTCGAGGCCACCGATAGCTTGGAAGGTCATGCTTGGTGGTGAGTGGCATGCTGAATCGAGAAACCTAATTAGTTTTCTTTTATCTTCAGTGAAATGTCTCTGAACCCAGACTGCTAGCGCAGTTGTGGTGTGTGTGCTGGTGTTCTAGAAATCGTGTGCATAGCCCTCCTCAGGGGTGTCCTTGGCCTCAGTGGGGTCCACAGGTCTGGGGACATGGCACCCCCTCCTCCTCAGCACTGAGCCAGACATAGGAGACACGCTGAGCAAAACGTCCACAGTTACTAGTTTGAATCCAACCAAAGGCAAATGCTTGATGGAGCACAACCAGACCGCTAGGCAGCAGAGCTCTGGCCCCGTCTGAGGTTTGCTGTCCTCGCATCGGCAGGGTGACTGCAGAATTGACATTGGCCATGGTTCCCAGGGTGTGTGATGTCACATGTCCAAGGCCAGGCCAAGCCGGGCACTGCCCAGAGACTGCAGCTGCACCTGGGGAAGTGGAGTTGGAGTTCAGAGATAGCACAGGGCGGCCCGTGGGCCTCCGCCCAGCTCCCCTTGTGTTCACCTCTTACATCCTCGTGTGCTGAAACAGGTGGCAGCAGCGTGCTCCCTGACCAGGCCGCAGGCCTCTGTTGGATTTCTGCAGCTCTCCACCTGTGCCTCCTCGGCCTGGGGTCCCTCCCAGAACCGCTCAGCCTTGGCCCTCTCCTGTGCCCCTGGTCTGTGGCAGTCTCCTACGCTGCCCTGGCTCTTCAGGACCTTGACAGTTTAGAGCAGTTCTGGTCATGTATTTGGTAGAATGTCCCTCAAATTGGGTTTGTCTGGTGTTTTCTTATGATTAGATGTGTGGGGCTTGGGGCTGGGTGCCGTGGGGAGTACTTGAGGACAGGGTGGCCACGTGGGCATGCGCCTTAGTGATGGATGTGCCTGCTGGTCCCCAGCCCCACTCCAGGGCTTCCGATGGCAGGTTTGGGCATGCACACAAATACAAGGTGTCCTCACCATGGCTACAGGAAGGCAAAACAGGTACACTTTAGAGGTTCAGCCACGGAGAATTAAATACATGTATATCTCTTCTGTGGGTTACTATATCGCACAACTTAGTGACGGCAGTGCTATTTAATGATATGAAAATGTTTCAATAGTATGTTAAAATGGGTTTTAAATAGTATGTACTGTATTCCCCCCCTCTTTTTTTTTCCTAAAAAATATTCTGTCCAACTGTTTTGAAATCCACGACCAAGAGAGATTAACCATATTTATCTCTGGTGATCAGATCACTTTTCTTTCTTATCTCTAGTTTCAATTCATCTTCACTAAACATTTTTGCCTTTGATTAAAGATTAATAAGTTAGTTTTAATAAAATGAAGTCAAAGGTGAACAGATGTGAGCTGAGCTGGTGTTGACAACAGGCGTCTAAGAGCCTGGATGGGAAAGGGAAGGGGAGGGAAAGGCTTTAGCTAAGGAGGCCCCACTGAGGCAGAGAGGCTCACTGCCCCGAGCATCCAGCTGGAGCAGGGAGGCCTTGGCCTGGCAGAAAGGCTTCTTTCCCTGGGACTGGGACTAAACAACCTGTCTGTAGAGTCCGGATGCAGACAAGGTTCAGGGGGCAACCTACCAGTGCTGGGGATTTGGGGGGGGGGGGGAGGTCTGCAGAGGGTGGCAGGGTGTGAGCCTCTGAGAAGGGACTGTGGGTCTGCCTCGGGCCAGTCTCAGGGTTGACCTGCTCCCTGCACCACTGCCCAGCAGGAGGCGTTGAACACTGGTGCATGGAGGTGCTGGTAACAGAGTGCGGAGGGTCAGAGGTGAGATGGAGTCTTGTTCGGTAAGGAAGGGCTTGGTCCTGGTCAACCAGCAGAGATGCTGGGCTTGAGATTTGAGCTTCAGTGAAGCCAGCTGCAGGCATGGAAGAGAGCGAGTGAGTGAGCAATGGAGAACACGTAAAGCACTTTATAAACAATCTCTTCTTCTTTTGTGCCGAGAGCACTCTGGGGTGTGTCTGCAGAGCTGGGGGCAGTAGGTGTGACAGCCTGGTCTGCTCGGTGTGGCAGTGGACCTGGCTAGGCACCTGGTGCTTCGTTGGTCTTGTGAGTTTTCATCTCTTTCTCACAGTGTTGTGCTGTGTTTTGTATTGTTTGAAGGCAAGAAATCTCCTTTCATCTTAGTAAGAGCTGTTGGATCTGCCTCAGAAAAGGCAACAGAGTTCGGGGGTAAAAGCAGTGACACAGGAAACAGAAACCTTGATTCTCATCACACCAAATAACTGAGAGCCTCCTGGACTTCTCCAGGCCTCAGAATCTTCTGGGCTTTCAATGGCCCAGCCCCTTCTTCCTAAATTCTAAGTGTGTGTGTAATTTTGTCAAGATTTATATGAAGGTCATCAATGCATCACCAGGTTTTAAATTGGTGTCAACGTGCCACCTATTACAGCACAGGGAGTGGGTCTCACGGTGGTCGGTGGTCCTCATTTACATAAGACAATGAGATCAGCGTTTCAGAATAAACACTATTATGCAACTTCGCTGGTGAAATCTTGCCCTCCCCACTTAGTCACTTGGCTTCAGGACCTGGATTCCAGCGAGACATTTGGTGCCATTAAATCCATTTGGCTCATCGTCAGTAAGTGGACAACTCTATTTCTTTCTTTCCTTTTTGATTGTGCCCAAATCAGCGAGTAGCGTCATAATCCCCAATGAAAATAACAGCTGGGAAATATCAGGGAACGTGCAGGTAGCCAGCAGGTCCACATTGGGCGGTGACAAGAGATGAACCCCTGGCTGGAGTGAGCATCGAGGGCTTTGCATATATACACGTGGGGGCTCTCTGGTTTGGGAGCAGCACGCTCAGGGTGAACACCCCCTCTTTCTTCCATGAACACTGAACTACAGCAAATCCTACTGTTTTCTGAGAGAATGTGGCCATTATGCACAGGCCTCAGGATCCCTACCTTTCTTCCCTTGGACCCCACAGACTGCACCACTCTCGGGGGGGGGGGGGTCCCGCGGTGCCCAGGTGCGCAGAGCACGGGACTCCACCGCAAGCGATTGGTGACCTCTAAATCAACACAGAGAAGTTCCTCTCGGTTCCAGTCCAGTCTCCAATTTTCAGCCTTGGGGAAATCAGTAACTGAAAAATAGACCCCTCACCCATGTTGTTTTGGAAAAACATTTTGAATTGTTTTTAGAGTTATACCTGAATAGTTTGATCAGACTCACCACTCAGTACAGATTGTGGTGGCCCAGCTCCCAGAAACACTGACTTGCTGCTGTCCTGAACACTTGTTTCTATATTCACTGTAAGTTTAGCTTCTAGAACAAAGGCATTTTTAAAAATTGCATTTCACAATTTGTTATAGTTCATGAGAATTCCAGTGGTCAGTTTTAAATGTCCCAGGCAGAAGATGGGAGAATTTCCTGCTTGTTTATTTTTCTTTAACTTTTGATTACAACAAATTTCAAATACAAAAGTAAAGAGAATGGCATTGTGCACCTTGTGTATCACGTCAGACTCGGTTGTCTAGCACATGCCCCATATTTTATCTACTGACCTCCCCCTCTGCTCTGTTTTTGTTTTTGTTTTTTGTTTTTTATCCTCACCCGAGGATATTTTTCCCTTTTTTGTACAGGTAGAGTGGGAGGGAGAGAGGGGAAGGGAGAGAGAGAGAGAAACATCGACGTGAAGGGACACATCGAGTGGCTGCCACCCGCACGACCAACTAGGGCCGGGGACAAACTGCAACCGAAGTACGTGCCCTTAGCGGGACCCGATTCGGGTCTCTGGACCGCAGGCCGACGCTCTAACCGCTGAGCCAAACTGGCCAGGGCTCTGCTCTGTTTTTTACAGCAAACCCCAGGCATCACATTTACAAATACTTCATTATAGAGCTCTAAGAGATTGGGTCTTTTAAAAACAATGTAACTATAATACTATTACAGTATCACATTTAGGATTCATTGTTACTCCTGAAACGAATATAATATTGTATATCAAATATAATTGAAAAAATGAATTTTTATTTTTTTTTCTTTATTGATTTTAGAGAGAGCGGAAGGAAGAGGGAGAGACAGAGAAACATCAATGACTAAGAACATCGATTGGCCACCTCCTGTGTGCCCCACTCCTGTGTGTCTCCCACTAGGGATCAGGCCCACAACCTCTTGGTGCATGGGTCGACGCTCAACCATTGAGCCACACCGGCCAGGCTGAATTTTTTATTTTATTTATTAATTAGAGAGAGGAAGGGAGAGAGAAACATCAATTTGTTCCACTTATTTATGCATTCATTGGTTGCTTGAAAAAATATTTTTAATTAAAAAAATTAGGATGAATTTTATCAAATAACTTAGTGAGCATTCCAGTGTTGCCAGTTGTCTCATGAATAAATGCCTATCTGCAGCTGGTTTGTCCACATAAGGATAGGACACAGTTGATGGATGCCCCTCCCCTCTCAGAGCCACTCCCCCGCTGTGCTCCCCGCCCTGGACTGTGGCGGAGTCCGGAGCAGCGGGCTCGCCTGTACTGGCTCACAGCAGTTTAACTGTGATGTGACACTTGGGGAGGCCGGGGGTGAAGATTATCCTGCTTCTGATTCCCTGAGGGTTTTAAATCTGTAATTTAGCCCTTTCCCAGTTTGGATAATTTTTGCAGTATTTTTTCAAAGTTTTTTTCTGCTCATTTCTCTCATCTTCTCGGATTCCAATGACATGTATGTTAGAATTGCTGATGTTGTTTCACCAGTCCCTGAGGTTTGGTCCTTTGTTCTTAGATTTGTTTTTTAAGTCTCTGTTCTTCAGGTTGAATAACTTTGGTTGAGCTATCTTTATATTAATTACCTTTTTATTCTCTGTCCTCCAATCTGCTATTAAGCTCATATAGTAAAAAAAAATTTTTTAATCCTCACTCGATATTTTTCTGTTGCTTTTTAGTTAGAGTGGGAAGGAGAGAGAGAGAAACATCAGTTTGAGGAGAGACACTGGTTGCCCCCTGCACAACCCTGACCAGGGTCAGGGATCAAACCAACAACTGAGGTATGTGCCCTTGACCAGGAATCAAACCCATGACTCTTTGGTCCATGGACCAATGTTTTTAATCACTGAGCCAAAGCGTCTGTTTAATTAAATTTTACTTTCGCCCTGGCTGGTTTGGCTCAGCGGTTAGAGCGTCAGCTCATGGACCAGAGACACCTGCATTCGGTTCGCACTAGGGGCACGCACCTCAGTTGCAGTTTGTCCCTGGCCCCAGTTGGGGTTGTGTGGGTGACAACCAGTCGATGTGTCTCTCCCTCATCGATGTTTCTCTCTCTCTCTTCCTTCCTCCCTCCCTCCCACTCTAACTGAAGATAAAATGCAAAAATGTTCTCGGGTGAGGATAAAAAATAAAATTAAAACAAACAAATAAATAAAATTTTACTTTTAGATATTTGATTTTTTAGTTCTAGAATTTGTTTTGTTTTTTTTTTTCCATCCTCACCCGAGGACATTTTTCTATTTTTTTGTTCAGATAGAGCGGGAGGGAGAGAGAGGAAGAGAGAGAGAGAGAAACATCGATGTGAAGGGACACATCGAGTGGCTGCCACCCGCACGACCAACCAGGGCCGGGGACAAATTGCAACCGAGTTACGTGCCCTTAGCGGAAACCGAACCCGGGTCTCTCCGTACCACAGGCCGACGCTCCAACCGCTGAGCCAAACCGTCCAGGGCTGGTTCTTTTTTTATAGTTCTGTCTCTGCTGGGTATTCTATATGCATTGTGAGCACGTTTTCCTTTACGTCTTTGGTTATGCTTGCTATGGATGCTTTACCTTGTCTGCTTGGAGCTGGTGCTGTGGGTGCTGCGTGAATGGAGGCAAAATAAGTGAGGTCTGCAGTATATGGGGTGGTGAGAGTGTTGCTGGGTGGGCAGTGCCAGGATGGACTAAGGTCCTGTTACGCCTGTTAAGTTCCGGGAAGGCCTCCTCAAGAGGGTAGCATCTGAGCAGAGACTTGACAAAAGGCAGCAGGGATGGGCACTGGGGCAGAGACTTAAGGTGGGCCTGGGCCTCCAGCAAGGAAGATCCCAGGGCAGCGCAGATACCAGGTGGATGAGGCGGTCAGCGGGGCGCTGGTCAGCTTCATCCTTTCCCTGAAGGTCCCTCTGTCATCACTCGTGTGCTATTTTCCTGTGATGATTTTTGTCAGCTGACTTAGCTGAAACCTGATGCTTCTAGAAGGATCAGTGTACAGTAGATGCCTGAGGATGTCACTGGCCCTCCCCGAGTCACTGAACCACCACCACTCAAGGCTCCTTTGAAAGGGACCTCTGAGCAAAACTGTGACTGTCAGAAGTACCCACCAGGTCCTGGTTTTGTAGCATAGATGCTCGACCCTGTCCCCATGGGCTGCATGCACTGCCCAGAGTGGATCTGTGGGGTGAGCTACCCCTCAGTGGCCATCCCAGCCTCTGGGCCCCAGAGCTGCCTGTCACCACCAACCCTGCTGGAGGGCCAGAGACAACTCGCTTTCAAAGGGGGTGAAGTCGTTCAGCAAGATGCATCCACTGATTAGGACAAGTGGTCAAACAGAGGTGTGGGAGGGCAGGAAGAATGCTGGTCTGTCTGCAGTGGTGACCCCCAGTAGAGACAGTGTCTGTGGGGGGCAGGGGCTAGAGGACCACCCTGACCTCTGACCTATGGACATGCCAGGTGTTGTGTGTGTGATTTCTACTTTACTGGTGAACTGACCTTGCCCATTATTTCTTATAAGTATGTATGTTTATGTGATAGCTGGACATGCTGGCCTCTCCCATGAGCCAGGCTCGTCCCTCTCTCCTGTGACAAGGGTGTGCTCGTCAACCGTGGAGGATGCTGGAAACTGCACTGGCTGTGTGGGAAGATCTGGACAAGCTGTGAGGGAAGGCAGGTCATCCTCCAAGACTGTGGGGTGAGGGTGATACCCACTTCCGGGCCCTGGGGCCCTGTGTGTTGACAGCCCACTCAGACGTGAGTGAGAGTAACACCCACTTCCGTGGGCGCGGGGGCCTTGTATGCTGACTGTCCACTAAGATGTGGGGTGAGGGTGAAACTCATGGGCACAGGACTCTGTGTGCTGACAGCCCACTCAAATGTGGGGTGAGAGATGAGGGTGACACGGTTTCTGTGGCACAAGAGCCCTGTGTGCATGTGAGCAGGAGCCCCCCCAGCTGCAGTGCTGGCGTAGACCCGCGCGCCCCACTTGGGGCCTGGACACGGCCTCTGGAATCGTGGAGCAGGGCCAGGTCTGTCCTTCCTCCTCGAGCGGAGCTTAGGGCTCAGCCTTCCTATGTCAGCGGGCCCTGAAAAGCACAGGCAGAGCCGGACATGTTGTCAGCCCTGTGGACGGCACTGACCATCACTTCCTAGCGTTCTGACAGGCACTCTGAGGCAAACTTTGGCTAATTTTTATGCACAAGTAACAAAAGACAAAGAAATGGTAATGCACTGTGCCCTTCAGCCTGATATATGTTAAATATTTGGAATATATTAATCCAAAAAAATCTGTTGCTAAGTCTAATTTCCGTTGACAGGAAGCATTTTCATATTTATTCAAACCAGTGAGCTAGCTAAGGTCATTACCGTGGATTTGTGTGGGGCTAGCTGGCGACACCTGCATAGATTGAGCGATGGGACACCTGGGGCTAGGAAGTCTGGTTGCCACAGCAACCAAGTATCAGCCAGCACCGTGACAAAGTGCAGTGGACACAGAGGGTCACTCTGTGGGTGTGTGGGTTACACTGGTCACTTCCTGTTCCCTGTAGTGCCCAAGGACATCCTTAAAACATATATTAACAATTGTTAAGTGCCTCATAGTTGGGAGCATGCGACTTAAAATGATTTTATTTAAAGCATGAAGCCTTTACCTGCTCTTTCAAAACCTACTTGCTAGAAATGAGCTCCCATTGATGATCAGAGAATGGCTGAAATGTCCTCTGCGCTGGCTGCTCGTAGGGTTAGGCTCTGCCAGTGGCAGGCGGGGCTCTTGTCCAAAGGACCCACCCAGCCCAGGCTGGTTCTGGAGACTCCTGGGCAGACCCGGTTCTAAGTGGGTCCTGTGGGCTGGGGTAGGGGCATAGGAAGCTCCAGACCAGGCCAGGGAGGTGGGCAGGAGCGTGGCCTCACTCCTGGAGTGGAGCTGCTGTCAGTACCTTCCTGGGCCCTGAGGATGAAGGGTGACCCTACTCTGTCCTCTTAGGGCAAGGGCAGCTCTACCAGCTCATTCTGACAACCAGAAGGGGTTAGTGGGCCTGGGCAAAGGCCTGTGAACCGTGCCCTCTCTGCAGGCATACGTGGGGTGCCTCTTGGCTGCGGCTGGTGAGTGTGTTTGGAGGGGAATGTAAGATGGAGAGGAGTCTGAGCACAGATTCCTGACCTCTGCTGGCCAGGCTGGGCGGGTTGCTGGGTGGCCCTGTCCAGGTAGAGAAAAGAGAAATGTATCTTCCCCACGACTTGCTAGATGATCACTTGATCACTCACTATCGGGATGCTATTTTTAAATGCTCAGATTTTGTCTTAGCCTCCCTCTTTTTTTTTTTTTAACCTGATCTCGTTTTATACTTTGTCTCGGTGAAAGAGGAAAATGTCTTAGCCAGTGGGTTGGTGGAGGGTGCCCATCGCAGCAGTGGTGTTTGCAGCAGTAACCGGGCAGCGGCAGCTCTCCCAGACCCGTCTGGGTGAGAGCCAGGTGAGCTGGTTCACGGACAGCAGCAGGGTCCTCCCTCTGCTCCTGGCTGCTGTGCAGCCCCTGCCACCCAGGCCTGGCTCTCGGGAGATACCCTGCAACAGAACTGTCCTTTCCTCACTCATCCGAGGCTACGTGTCAGTGGGAGTCGGGGCTCCAGCTGGCCCCCGCCAGAGTGTGTGCCAGGCCTGATCCTGTGCAGTGTTTCTTCTGTGTGCCAGGCTGCAGGCAGGGCACCCATGCTTGACCGCCACTCCACTTTCAAAATGCAACTTTCCTTAAGTGGCACCTTCAGTCACACATGAGTGACAGTGATTAAAACTCTAAAATGCAGCTCGGCAGAATGGTCATGCCTTGGAGGAACACAGAGTAGCAGAAACAGCCCGGAGTGCTGAGGATTTGTGAAGGCACAGCCCGAACCCTGGGCTACCCGAGAAGAAAGGCTCTTCTCTCGACCGACCATGACTTCACATGACGCTCAGAGCCCGCAAGACCTCCCAAGGCTGCAATAAGAGCCCAGATCTTTGAAGCGAGCACCCTGCATGCGTTATCACAGAAGTGACTTTCCCAGGAGTCAAAGACACACAGAGAAGTGGGGCCCGTAGGCCATGCGTTCATGACCACAGACAAGACCAAACGTTCCTTGTGACTCAGGGCCAGTGCCTGCCTCCCTCCCTCATGATGGCACAGCCCAGGTGGCCAGGTCCTAGGTTTTGGACAGACCCAGGTGGCCCTCTGCAGGTTATCATCTGCAGTCTGTGGTGGTCACCCACTCTCTACAGTCAGCTGGGAGGACCCAGGGATTGGAGTGAACAGCACCTGGCATCACAGTGAGTGAAGTCTGAGCTGCCCGCCTCATCCTGCCACCTTGCTGACCAAGCTCTGCCTGCGCTCCCCCTGCCCAGCCCCTCAGGAGCCATCCTGGCCCATTGGCCCTCAGCACACGTTCGCCGGGAAGCCAGGGCGGGGGCGTGAGCAGGACCCAGAACCATCCACCAGCACGCCAGTGCTCCTTCAGCTAGCCCCCACCCCGTAGATGTGCACCCCACATCTCACACATCGGCTCTCAGAGCCTCAGCTCCCTGTCACAGCAGGCTCTGCGTTTCTTCAGAGGTCTGTGCTGTGTGACAAAGTAAGGGGCTGCACCTGTGGAAGACAGGGTCACCCTCATCGGCATCAGGGTGCTATCCCGAAGCTCATCTTTGCCGTGCCAGCGACTGCAGACAAGACTGGTGTGCCACTCTGGAACTTTCCATCCTAGCATACAACCCATAAAGATTCAGGAAGTAACTTTTAAGAGCTTGAGTGGTCTCCAGGGCATCGTGAGGAGCCCCGGGTGGCCGAGGGTGGGGGCTCAGCGCAGGAGTGACAGCCCGTCAGGAGGGAAGCGCTCTTCTCCATTTTCCTTGATTGTAACGTGAAGCTAATGGGTTCCTACTTCTAACATGGATGGTGGCTGTCATTTCTGAAGGATCCATATGTGTGCAATTTAATTACTCTTTCTAAGTTACTAGAATAGTTTCAAGGAAGGTAATGAAGCCTCAGTTGGTATTTTCTTTCTAGAGTGGCCACCCCGGCAGCTTCCACCTCTGATATGTCAGTCTAGATGATTTCTTCTTGGTCAGAGGAGGCTTAGCTTATACTGTGTTGTCCTGGACTGCAGGTGACCTCTGAGCCCCCAGCCTGGCAGCCACCCTGTCAGCTGGAGTGTGTCCGCTGGCTCCCCGTCTCGGCGTCCAGGGCGCGGGCAGTGAGCATCCCCTGTCGAGGAGCAGCCAGGGCGAGGCCCATTGCTGCTCAGCCTGCAGGCACCTCCACTGGCCGGCGCTGCGGAGGCCAGGCCTCTTGGTGCTGACTTTCTGGTCTTCAATAGAAAATGTCTTCACTTTTCTTCACTTGCCCCTCAGTAGATAGAAAAGAAACATCAGCACCATTTTTATGTCAGTTTTAAAATAAAACTGGGCCAGAGGCGTGAGGGACCCCCACAGATCAGAACTTGGGCCAGCAGGCCGAGGGTCCAAATTCAGCATGTTTTATGGGGCCTTTCCTCAGACTTTGCAAGCAACTGCCCTGGCAGACATGGGTCATGTGCCCATGCCAAGGAGTTGTATTTAAACTCGCAAATCAGTAGAAGGAGAGTGTTTACCTGTTCTGACTGCTTGAGTCTATGCAGGCATGGCTAGTCTTGGCCAGCAGGGCTAAGCTGCCCACAGACCAGAAGATGAGGGGCTATGGCCGCCCTGAGACCTGGATGCCATGGATGACGGGCAGCCCTGAGCTCTGGTCAACACTGCATCAAGGTTCACTGTCCCATCAGGACCAGGCTAGAAGACCCCGCAGCTTACCCTAGTGTGGTTCGTCCCCACCCTGCTACCTGTCTGGGACATCCCTGGGAGACAGTGGCCAAGCTCACTTTTCCTCAGAAAGGAGAAAACACCACACGGGGAGCTGCTCGCCGCCTGGACTCTGCCCCGGTGGCCACTGGATCCCTCACTGTCCAGGGCAGGGAGCACAGTTCCTCAGTCTCACAGCTGGAGGCGTTCTCCCTTCGGTTTCATGTGGAAACTTTCCCAATGTGGCTGTTCAGGGTTGCTCTGTAGTATTCAGAACGAACCAGCAGCCACAGAAGTGAAAATTCCAGAAACAGGCAGGTGCAGCTGATACTCCATGGCTTCCTCGTGGGCATTTGTTAACTTTCACCCCTAAAGCCACTGGCAGGACCATCCCGCCCACACCGCCAATGGGACGGAGAATTCCAGGGCCACTACGATTGTTAAGCAGATGGCTGCCAAGTGAAAGAGCCAGATATATTTACACCCGCCTCAGAGGCCCCAGCACTGGTTGAAAGGCCCCAGCACTGGTTGAAAGGCCCCGAGCACTGGTTGAAAGGCCCCGAGCACTGGTTGAAAGGCCCCGAGCACTGGTTGGAAGGCCCCGAGCACTGGTTGAAAGGCCCCAGCACTGGTTGAAAGGCCCCGAGCACTGGTTGAAAGGCCCCAGCACTGGTTGAAAGGCCCCGAGCACTGGTTGAAAGGCCCCGAGCACTGGTTGAAAGGCCCCAGCACTGGTTGAAAGGCCCCGAGCACTGGTTGAAAGGCCCCGAGCACTGGTTGAAAGGCCCCGAGCACTGGTTGAAAGGCCCCGAGCACTGGTTGAAAGGCCCCAGCACTGGTTGAAAGGCCCCAGCACTGGTTGAAAGGCCCCAGCACTGGTTGAAAGGCCCCGAGCACTGGTTGAAAGGCCCCGAGCACTGGTTGAAAGGCCCCAGCAATGGTTGAAAGGCCCCGAGCACTGGTTGAAAGGCCCCGAGCACTGGTTGAAAGGCCCCAGCAATGGTTGAAAGGCCCCGAGCACTGGTTGAAAGGCCCCGAGCACTGGTTGAAAGGCCCCAGCACTGGTTGAAAGGCCCCAGCACTGGTTGAAAGGTACTTTAACTGATTAAGAGGCAGCTAGTTGAGCCTGTTGGCTGGTGGGTCAGCACTGCTGAGTCGCGAGCTGCCCCGGCGGTGTGCTGCGTGCTGCGCCACCGCGGGCGCGCGGACAGCCTCTCAGCCGCAGGAAGCCGCCACGGCAGTGCACTGGGCATTTGTTTTTCTGGGGATGCCTCCCCACCATGCTGAAGCGGAGAACAATGGTGTTCCTTGTGCAGGCAGCACAGCTGCTGAAACTTGACAAGATCCAAGCAAAGAAAGCAGAAGCAGGTGGGTCTGCAGGCGACCCTTTCCTCCCCAGCGGTATCAGGGAGTGCTGATGGCCAGAGGGCCAGCGGCCAGCGTGGCGGCAGCTCCAGTGAGAGGGGCAGGTGGGAGCAGAGGGGTTCCGCAGTAGGAAGCCTGCACGCCTTGACTTCCAGGCGTCCACACTCCCGTGCATCCTAGCAGGGCAAGGAATGTTTCAGGGGGGCCAGGAAGCAGGAGGGCCAAGTGTCCCTCTGCTGGTACATGTACATCCCTAAGGTGACAGCATGCCCCATCCCTTGCCTACCCTGTCACCTGCTTCCTGGCACTTAGATGGGCTCTGGGCTTCGCCATTTGCATATCACTTTGATTGGTGTCACTCAAACAGCATATTAAAATTCCGTTCATCACATCTGTGCAAAGTGAGGTGACAATTAGAGGAGGCAGGCCGCACCCAGGGAGGCTCTGCTCACCCACGTGGGTCTCAGAGCTTACGGGGGTTTGCAGGGATGCGGGCGAGGCAGGCTTTGCACTGGAGTCGGCGAGGACCCCGCAGTTGGGGTGGCAGGTCAGCTCCTTAGGCATCCTGGTGGTGTTCAACCTGGCGCTCTCCACCTGCTCTGCTCACAGGGCTGCGAGAGGCATGGCCGTCTCACCACCAAGTGGAGGAGGGATCGGAATGAGCCTTTGAGGTGTTTTCTCAAAAAGTGGATGTGTCTACAGATAAGTGCACCCAGAGCTGTGGCTGCCACCACTTCCACTCTGTGTCCTTTGCTTACACATATATTATAAAGTGCACTCCAAGTGAAATGAGTCCAAATTTAATGAAAATTATCTCAAGATAAAACTAGAGAAATTGGCCTCTGGAACAGTTCGTTTTTTCCTGGGTAAGAGAAGGGGAGTTTGAAGCCAGCTCCAATGCAAAGGTCTTCGGAGACCACGAGCAGGAAGGAGGAAAGCCTTGCCCCACGTGAGCAGTTGCTGTGTCTGAAATCTCATAAAACTAGTGTAGGCGCTTTCTGAGTTTTCCCTTTTGAACCTCTGAGGGAAGTCTGGGTGTGTGTCCAGTGTGGGTCGGGTATAGGGGGGCCCTGGAGGGGCCAGGCTGAGCCATGTGGGCATCCCAGGAATCCAGCCTCTCCTTCCTGGCCTTGGCCAGAGACTGCGGCTCAGCTCTTCTCTGCCGTCAGCCGACAGCTGTGCCACGGGACCCCCGCAGTGGGCATCCCATGCGTCCAGCCTCCCCTTCCGGCCGTGCTGTGGCTCTGGCTGCCCGCCTTGCCTTCCCTGCCAGCACTGTCCAGGCTCCTTTCTGCTTCTGGAATCATCTCTGGACGAGGGCAGGGTGCGTGCTGATGGCCCCAGAGTCCCCAGCACAGGGCATGTAACTCTACCAACACCAGCTGCCCATCCAGGATGAGACTACCAGCCCCTCTGGGTGGTGACAGATCACTGTCACCCTGGTGTCAGGCATGCTGCTCTTGGGCACTGCTTCTGCAAGTGACCCGTTCTCTCCACAGAAGAACTGATTTGGGACTGGGGTTTCAGAAATCCACAGAACATGTGAGAGTAGATGGAATCCTGCCCCTTCCCCCATCTTATGGAACATTGCAAACTACATAGAGTTCCAAACAAGTGTACAGTGAAACTCCTGAGCTCCCCCTGCCTGGACTCTGCGGCTTGCCTTTCACTCTGCTGGCTTCATCATGTGTCTGTTTGCTCCTCAACTTTGTGTTCGGTGCACCTCAAAGTAAGTTGCAGGCCTGAAGATCTGTCCATCAGCCCTAGAACGAGGGTTCAGAATTCGTACAGGTTTGTATGTCTGTTTGAGGAAGAAACCAAACAATGGGACGATAGACCCTACGGTGACCAGCACAGACTCCATGTCCCCCAGCCCGCCTCCCCAGGCAGCTGTGTTCCGAGTTTTTTCACCTGCATTAGTTTTCCTCATCCTAGAACCTTCCATAAATGGTACCACAGAATGTGCCCTTGTTTAATGCATCTTTCATGCAGCATTGTATGTATTAGTGGGAGTTTGTGCAATACACAAAGTGCGGGCTCCTTTCGAAGAGCCCGCTTTACAACTGCCTGAAGCCTGTTCTGGGTTCCGGGCGACAGTGTGAGCAGCTCTTTCCACAGTAGGGACCGACTCAGCGAGGTTCCGGGCTTGGGTGCCCTCCGCTCTGAGACGAGCACTCGGTGCCCCACACTCACCTGCGTTTCTCACGTGAGGTTCCGGCTGGGAGAATGAGCTAGCTGTGGAGCTGCCATAACAGGCGGAGCCCACGTGGGGCTGACAGGAGAGTTTAGCTGGAGCCACTAACACCTGCTCCTGTTTCTCCCCCTGACTTACTCCCTCACCTAGGGCTGGCAGGGCCATGTCACCTGTACTTGTCCCGTGTCTCCTTATGGTGCCATGTGACTCTCCATGGCTTCTTCCTTCCCCTGGGAAAGACGAGGGCTGTGTCATCTGTATCTGTCCCATGTCTTCCTGTGACTTCCTCCCTCACTTGGGGCAGAAAGAGGCTGACACCTGTACCTGTCCCTCCCTCATCTGAGACAGACAGGAATCAGAGTCAGCTTTGCATTCAGAACCTCACATGCAGGTGTCTGGCCTCCTTGGTGCACGCTGTCCACCCTGTGAGTGCTCCTCGGGAAGAATGCGTAGAGCCATGCACTGAGATGCAAGCCTGCTGAGTGGAAGAGGCTCCCAGCACCCACGGGCAGAGTGTGCTCTCCCGAGGCCGCTTCGCGGTTGCAGCTCTGAGAAGGACAGGAGGCAGTGGGCTGGATGCAGCGGGCTTGGATCGGCACTGGGGCCCGGTGCCACAGCTGCCACCACGGTGCTCTGTGACTGGGCTGACATGCTCCTCGGCCACTGCATTGGTCCTATGCATCTGACTGTTAAGTTAAACTGAGTTTGCGCCTGTTTCTGTAGAGTGTCCAGCTGTGGTTAACATGGCCCTTTGTTCTCTTCCTGTCTCCATTCAGGATGGGAGTCCCAGCTTCTGGAAACGGGGTTTCTGGGGATTTTCCTGTGCCCTCTTTGGACTCTGTCTCGACTGCCCAGGGAGACCCCCACATCCCGGATTGTTCTGTGGGGCTTTCGGTGGCTGATTTTCAGAATCATGCTCGGAGCAGTAAGTAGAATTTTTATTTGTAATATTTGGGGGGAAATGTACTAAAAATGGAATGTCTGAAACATTTCGCATCACTTTAAGTCTATAAAGAAGGGCACCTGTAATTCTCAACGAGAAAGCCACGCGACGTCCTTCTGTGTCTCTGCCTGTTAGTGTCTTCTCTGGGACACCATGCTCCCAGGCCTGGGGAGGGGTTCAGTGTGCGCTCTGTGCTCCGCCGGTGCCGCTCGCCCGTGTTCTCGTGTGCTCTCTCGCTGGCCCCGGAGACGAGGGCACTGTAGCTTCTGACTTCAACAGAGCCTTTGAAAGTGCATGTCCTACTTTTCGTTTCACTAGCAGCCGCCTGAAAGTTTTTCAGAAACAATATCTGAGCCCTAAAATCAGGAGTAACGTGTCTCCTTCTGGCTTCGACTGTAGACAGACAGATTGGCAATTTTCCCTTCATTTTCATGCTACTTCTCTCCCTTTGTAAATAAGATCGTAATTTTGTATTAAAACATTATGCAGTACCAAATTTTCTTCCATTAGAGACCTTGTCAGATATGCTGTGTTCATTTGCTGTAAGTGTTTCCTTGGGAGACCGTCATAAGCTTGCAGAATTGTTGGGGGACAGAGCAGAGAACTTGCTCCTGACCCGCCTGAGAGCAAGCTCCTCCATCCACGGGGACCCCTCACCATGTCTCCTCTCGTCCAGACCCGACACTGCGGGTCCGATGTGCCCCTGCCCAGCCTGAGGTCCTGTGTTCCTGGCAGGAGGTCCTGCTCTCCTCCGGGGGCAGCGTCCATCTGTCCCACCGCTGGCTCAGGCAGGCCCGGCTGGTCCTCACACAGTCAGTTTCTTCCACGATATAATTAGTGAGTATTTTGTGGTGAGGCCCTCTAAAGGCATGCGCTGTCCCATCTCATCAGGTGTTCAGCTCACTCGTGTGTTTTCATCTGTGAGCGTGCAGTCCCGCGCCCTCTGCACAGCACTGATCGGCATGCCTCTCTGGGCATCAGTGTGATGCCCTCCTTCCCTGTGTCTGTCCCATGCTCCATCGCCCTCAAGTCGGCTCTGGTCCTGGCGACCTGTGAATGAGTGATGTGGACAGTGTCCCGTCCTCAGCAGCCCTGCTCAGCTCCTACACACTCAGGCCCACGGCTCTTCTGTGGAGCCAGTCTACTCCCAGGTCCTCCCTCCTCCTGCTGCCTCCCATGTCCCGGCAGTAGTGTCTTTCCCAGAGCACCTGCCTTCCCTCGGTGTGCCCGAAGCAGGACAGCTCCAGTTGTCATTTGTGCCTCCAGCCAGGTTGCAGGCTTCATTTGCTCCAGGACTCACCTGTTCATTGTTCTGCTGGTCCGAGGAATCCGTGAAGCTCTCCTCCGACACCACGGTTCAAATAACTCACTCTTCCCTCAGCCTTCTTCCCCGTCCAGCTTTCACCTTGTATGTGGGAACTGACCAGTACTCGCTCTCAGCTAGCCCCGACGGGCATGGGCCCTGGGAGGCATGGTGGAGTCCTAAGGCGTGCACCTCCCAGCTCTTTCTGGCACTGTCGGGGGCCCACTCACCGCACTTCAGACTCCCTCGTCCGTAGCTGTCGTCATGGCACGATGGCCATCTGAGGTTTGGTTAACTGTGGCCAGGGCCCGGCGTGACTGGTCACATCTACTTGCATGGGTGGTGAGCAGGCTTCCAGAGGCTGTGGCAGTGCTGGCCAAGGGGCAGACTGTGTGTAGCAGCCCGGAGAGCACCCTGCTTGGTTGGCAAGGTTCCCGACCTGGATGGGTGGGAATAGCTTACAGATACTGGGAAATGCCATGTTGGGGTGCTTATGTGTCTGGATTCCACACAATCCAGGTGTGATGCTTTCTCTAAATGTATTTTCCCATTGAATTAGAAAAATAGTCATTTTCATGGTTCCGCTTAATGAAACATCGGAAGTTATTAGTTGTCTGTAGTTCCTTGTCTATATGAGACTTGATTTTGGATTGTCTCCTTGGATGGCCTTGAAAAGTATAAAAATGTATGAAATGTGCCCTGGCCGGGTGACTCAGTTGGTTGGAACGTCATCCCATGCACCAAAAGGTGCTGCGTTCAATTCCCAGTCAGGGCTCGTATGGGAGGCAACTGATCGATGTTTCTCTCTCACATCAATGTTTCTTTCTCTCTAAAATAAATAAAAACATATCCTCAGATGAGGAATAATTTTTTTAAAAATGTGTAAAATGTTTCAAAGGACCCTGTTGGGGACCCCAGGGAACAGCAGCTTCGTGAGGTGGGACAGGTAGAGCGAGGCCCCGGCTCGGGCAGCCAGCCTGGAGCTCGGGACGGCGGGACTGTCGGACTGTCGGGCTGTCTCGTGCAGGGTCTGTGATGCCGAGAGCTGCCCGAATCCCCACCAGCCTGACAGGGTGCGGTGGATCATCAGCACATCCTGAAGCACCTTTTATGGTGTTTTGATTGACTGTTAGCACCAGCTGGGTAAGAAATTATCAGGCGTGCTAAAAGGTATAATTACTTGATTTAGTCTGTACGTTGGATATTATTCATCTTCCTTCAGTAGAAAGTAGAAAGTAGAGTTGACTTGACAAAAAAAGTGCCAGCAGCAAAGTGTCCATCGTGTGTGAGGTGAGAGAAACCACAGCAGCCCTGGTGAGGTGACAATGACTGAATGAAGCCCCTGTCCAGCCCCCAATCTGCCGCTGCTGGGTCAGAACCGGTGCCCGAATCAGCTTAGGGGTAACTGTTCTCAGCACTCAGAAACCGCTGTGGTTTTTGTCATCGGGCAGTGGTTCACACGGCCTGGAAGACGGGTGGGGTCGGTCTGGGCGGGAACCCTGAGCTGTGCAGGTGAAGGTGCCGGACAGAAAGAAGGAAACCACGTGGCCTCCATGCCCCTGGAAGGCCTGCACTTGCCGGTTTCTGTCCTTAAGGCGTCTATGTCCTGAGCCCTTGTGACCCAGAGGTGGCCCAGGCTACCCTACTCCCTGTAAACAGCTGGGCACTGGACACACTGCATGATGCAGCTGTTTTCGTGTCAGTAACAGACAGTGTGGGATGGGGTCCAGAGGGAAACACATGCCCCTTGACAGCCTGGCTGTGTGTGAGGAGGGGGTGGGTGCAGGCAGAGCGGGGGACCTTGCCCCTGCTGGGAGCGGAGGATGGAAGGCAGTAGGGCTCTGCTAACCCTGCTGGAATTCCAGGGCGTGCAGAGAAGAGGAAACTGCACAGAAGGAGCTCAGGGACATGGCATCCCTTCCATTGCAGCCGGACAGAAATGCATCGCTCAGTCTGATCACGAGAAAACGCCAGTCAAACCCCAGCTGAGGAATATTCTTCAAAATTACCGACCAGAATTTTCAAGTATCGGAATCATGAGATGCAATTAAAGACTGAGGAATGGTCAGACTCCAGGAACATGACAGTGAGCGTGGCACCCTGGATCATCTCTGCTACAGGAAGGATAATGGGAAAACTGCTGGAATCCAGGTAAGGCTGGTAGTGTCATAGTATTGAATTAGTAGCAACAGGTATACAGGAACTCCAGGCTATATTTACAGCTTTTCTGAAGTCAAAGAATTTTTCAAAATAAAAAGTTAAAGAGAAATAATATGAACACAGAGCAGGCGATTCGAGGAAATGGTTAAATTCCTTCAAAGACATAGGGTTACCAACACAGCAGAGGAAGAGACAGGAAGCTGAAAAGTTCTATAAACTGAAATCATTAACACAGACAAACCAAAAGCGCCTTCCAACTGAGAAAACTCCAGGCCCAGAAGCTTTTCCTCATTAGTTCTATAAAATATCTAAGGAAGAGACTATATGAATTCTATACACCCTCATTCAGAAAGCAGAGGAGAGGCAACCTTTCCCAACTCATTTCTCTGAGGCTGTCAAAGACAAGGACATGTCAATAACAGGAAATTACCGAGCAAATTCTTAAAGAGCACGATATGAAATTCTTAAGGAATTATTAGCAAATGAACCCAGCAGAACATGAAAAGTATAAATGCATCAAGACCATATGGGCTCTTCCCCCAGAACTCAAGATTGGCTGGACATGAGTGAGTTGATGTGATTCACCAAATACAAGATCAAGGGAGAAAGATATAAAAGGATATAATCGCCCTGGCCGGTTTGGCTTAGCAGTTAGAGCATCAGCCTGTGGTCCAGAGAGACCCGGGTTCAGTTCCTGCTAAGGGCACATACCTCGGTTGCAGTTTGTCCCGGGTCGTGCGGGTGGCAACCACTTGATGTGTCCCTTTCACGTCGATGTTTCTCTCTCTCTCTGTCTCTCTCTCTCTCTCTCTCTCTCTCTCTCTCTCTCTCTCTCTTCCTCTCTCTCCTTCCCACTCTATCTGAACAAAAAATGGAAAAAATGTCCTCGGGTGAAGATAAAAATAAATAAATAAAATGATATAATCATCTCAATGTAAGAAATGTATTAGACAAAAATTCAACAATGTTTTAAAAATCTCAGCAAACTAGAAGTAGAAGGACATGTCCTCAACCTGATAAAAGACAAGTATATATAAACTATCTCTATCTAATACTGGACTGAATGGCAAAAGGTTGAATGTTTTTCTCATAAGATTGGGAACAAGGGAGGGTTGTCCACTCTCATCACATCTATTTGACAGCGTATTGAAGATCTTAGCTTGTGCCATAAAACAAGAGAAAGTAATAAAAGCCCCAAAGATTGGAATGGAAGAAATGAAGTCATCTGTTTTCTCAGATGAAAAGGTCATGTATGTGGAAAATCATAAGGGTCCTTAGAACCAGTGAGTAAATTTAACCAGAGTGCAAGATTCATGGGCAGTACACAAAATAATATTTCTATATGCTGGCAAAATTTTGGAGAATGAAATTGAGAACAATTTTGAATAAGAGTCAGGTTGTAGAAGTAACACTGCTTGTTCAAGGCTTCCCAGAAGACAGTCATTGAGACAGTGTGGCGTAGGCAGAGGATGGTGACTTATCAGTGAAGTGGGTTAGATCATCTAGAAATAGCCCCACAGTGAAATCACAGTGAAATTATTTTTGGACAATACACAAAGTCAATTTAACTGAGAAAGAAAAGTCTTTTGAGCAAATGGCACTGGGCTGCCTGGATGTCTGAGTGGGTGACACGGACCCAACCTGTTCATCACACCAGACGCAAACCTGGTTTGAGATACACTGTAAACACAAAACTTGAAATTGTAGTACTTCTTGAACATAGCATAAAAGAATATGTTTGTAGTCTTGGGAGAGGCAAAGATTTACAACACAGTGTGAGAACATTAATCATAAAAGAAAAAATGGATCAATTGGACTTCATCAAAATTAAAATCTGTTCTTCAAAAGACAGCATTGACAATGGCAAGTCACAGATTGGGAGAAAATATTCACAATACCATTATACCTGATTAAGAACCACTACCTTGGATATGTAAAGAACCCAAAAACTCAATAATAAAGACAGTTCAACACTTCATAAATGGCTGTTATAATGACTTGAAAAATTGCTCAGCTTTATTGGCTGTTGGGGAGATGCTAGTAAATCTACAAGATACTGCTGCATGCCCACAGAATAGCTAAAATTAAAGATGGACAAAAGCAAATATTGGAATGTATCTTAGTTTGCTGAGGCTGTTCTAACAAAATATCACAGACTGGGAGACTCAAACATTTATTTCCTTATAGTTCTAGAGGCTGGAAGTCTAAGATCAGTGTTCCAGCTAATTCTGTTCCTGGTGAGGACTCTCCTGGCCTGCAGATGGCTGCTCTCCCCGTGTCCTCACCTGGTGGAGAAGGAAGCTCTGGCGTCTCTTCTAATAAGTGCACAAATCCGATTGAATCGGGCCCCCACCCTTATGTCCTCATCCAACCTTGATTAGTGCAGCTACAGCCACACAGGATTTGGGGCAGGTCGCAGATATCCGGTCCGTAGCAGCAAGGATGTGAACAAGGTTGCTCTCCTGCATTGCCCAGGCAGGTGTGTGAAACGGCTCTGGGGTAACCGTGTGGCGGTTACTTACAAAATTCACCTTCTCTCACCCTGGCCAGTTTGGCTCAGTGGTTGCAGCATCGGCCCACAGACTGAAGGGTCTCGGGTTCAATTTCTGGTTAAGGGCACATGCCTGGGTTGGTTGCAGGTTTGGTCCCCAACCCTGGTTGGGGTCGTGTGGGAGGCAACCAATCGATGTGTCTCACCTCGATGTTTCTGTCTCTCTCCCTCCCTTCCAGTCTATCTAAAATCAATGGAAAATATCCTCGGGTGAGGATTAACAACAACAACAAAATTAACTTGATTCTCACTCTACCACCCAGCACTTCCCCTCCTCGATACTCACCCAAGAGAATGAAAACACGTGCTCTAAAAGGTCTTTAACACAAACACGGCAGCACTGCTCACACGCACCAGGCACCGGAAACCAACCACAGTCCATCAGCAGGAGGACAGGTGGACGCCCCAGGCCACACCCCCACTGGAAACCAGGCAGCAGTGAAGAGGGGCACACACTGCGTGCTGTGTGACAGGCCTGGAGGACCTGGCAGCACCGTGCCGAGTGAGGGAAGCCAGACACGCAGCACCGCGCTCTACGTGAGCCCGTGTGTAGGAGGTTCGAGAGCCGGGAGAGCCGCGGAAGACATGGCCTCTGAGATTCGGGGTGAGGATTGACTGGGGTGCGGGAGGCATGTGGGAATTTGAGGGGGGTGAAAAGTCCTGTGTGCTGGTGGGGTGAGGGTCCCACAGGTGAGCACACCCACAAAGCTCCTCAGCCACACACTTCAGGACAGGATGAAGTATTTTGAACCTGACAGGAGGCCAGCAGCAGGGATCTTCAGGGGAGAAGCCCCACAGAACAGAGACATCGCCTTGTGGGCAGGACTGCGGAGCGAGCCAGGTCCTCCTCTGTTCCTCCCTTGCGCAGCAGATAAGACCTGTGCCTTCAACCCTGGACAGACCATTTCCCTGACCAGAGGCCGAAGCTCAAAACGGGCCCCAGGGCGCAGCTGCCTGCCCCGCTCCCTGTGCCAGCTTCGGGCCTGGGCTGTGTGGGGTGGGATGTCCTGTTTCCTCTCCTAGTTTTTGGTGCCCACTGATGAATAGTGATGTGATAGCCTCAAACTGTCACCACATGGTCCTGGTGGAGGCAAGATGGTCACCCCACTGTTGACACGAGTGGATTGGAGCTGAGTTCAGGCAGCATCGGGGGTGTCTCCCTCGGCTCCCTCTGTGCAGCTCCAGGCAGCCTCAGCTGGGGCTTCGTGAATTTGCAGCCTGAAGCCAGGCTGTAAGCAGGAGCAGGTGACGCCGCTTCTGTCTCCCTGTCCTCCCACCACAGGTGACCCCATTCAGCTTCCTTCCTCAGAACGCAGACCAGGCTGCTCGGGACTGCAGCCGTGCCTTTCCCCCGGCGTGGGGCCAGCACACTAACTGTCTGGGAGGAGAGTCCGGGTCATTTCTCCGATTTGGGACTAATTTTCTGCTCTAAATGCATAGATTTTGGTCATATTAGAGTGTAGAATCTCTCACTTGCAGACATGGGAAATGTTATGGGTGTCTACGTCGCTGTGTTTAAGGTAATAGGTTGCCGTTTTAAAAAAAAGTTTTCACTTTTTTCTCAGTCACAATTTTTGTCAAGACAGAATATATGTGTGTGTGACTGAGTTTATGCTGGCCAGAGTTTTTACCCCGGAGCACATCAGAAACCTGTCACCGAAGCCTGGAGCCCTTTGCTTCTGACCCTGCACCTCCCGTGCGGAGCAGACAATGGGTTTTCCACACGCTGCTTTGGAGCTGAAGCTGTCCTTGATTATGTCATCCTGCGATAGGCTGATGAACTGTGTGTGCTGAGGGTTTAGCGCTCTCAGTTGCTAAAATTCTGGGAATTGAGCCAGTGCCCTTGTTGCTGGGAATTCTCAGACCTGGACAATACCAAGGCCACGTGGTTTCAGTTTGACCTCCCCCACCCCAAGAATTGAGAAGCCAAAGCCCAGGCTCTTCTGCACCTCCCTCTCTCCAGCTCGCTGCCCTTCTCCTGGCCTCATCTGGGGGCAACAGCTGAGGGGCAGGGCTCTTTGCTGCCACCTGAGACCTCTCCCTGTAGGAACCTGCTTTGGTGTAAGCATTATCTCTCAGAGAACATGCAAACCTGAGCAACACTAGGTGAAAAACACCATGTCCAAATGCTCTTCGGAGTCATCAGAATAAGGACAGTGGATGTCAGGAACCTGACCACTGATGAATTCTACTTCTGGGGGATCCATCTTCGACATCGCGGCTCTGCTCCCACTGTGTGTCAGTGTGGCTTTCCTTCCCTGCGTGCTCTCTCCAGTTCTTTCAACGTCTTATACCACGTTTCTCCTGATATTAAATTATTTGTATTATTGCTTTGCATTTTAAGGGTTAAGAATTTAGTACCCTTGCCCTGGCCGGTTTGGCTCAGCGGTTGGAGCATCGGCCTGCGGTCCAGAGAGACCCAGGTTCAGTTCCCCCTAAGGGCACGTACCTCGGTTGCAGTTTGTCCCCAGCCCTGGTTGGGTCATGCGGGTGGCAACCACTCGATGTGTCCCTTTCATGTCGATGTTTCTCTCTCTCTCTCCCCCTCCCACTCTATGTGAACAAAATACGGAAAAATGTCCTTGGGTGAGGATAAAAAAAAAGAGAATTTAGTACCCTCAATTCTTATTGAGCAAAAGCACAGCTAAAATAAGCAGTTTTCATTCAAGTTGCATTTTTGCTATGCTGGAGCAGCTCATTTTTCTAAGAAGTAAGTGGAGGGATATAACCGTCGACGTAAGAAATGTTTAAACCTGTAGAGAATTTCTGTAAGAGTTTATTTCTGTGCCAGGGAGCAAGATCTCAGATGCTCCAGACAACGACAGTTTCAGTTTCTTTTATGCATTTGAAATCCAGGGGGTGGGGGTGGGAGAAAGCACGGTGGGGTTGAGTTACAGGATAGTTAAAGAGGTTATGTGCTCTTTTGAGGGTTATATTTACTTCAAAGGTGCGTTAACCTCGAAACACAGAAACAATGGACAGGGCTTGCTTAAGGCAAAGATAAACCTTTTACTAAAAAGTTACATGCCTGGGTCTTGACTACCCACTATGACTTGCCCATTTAAGAATTTATGATCCGCCCTGGCCGGTTTGGCTCAGCGGTTAGAGCGTCGGCCTGCGGTCCAGAGAGACCCGGGTTTGGTTCCCTCTAAGGGCACGTACCTCGGTTGCAGTTTGTCCCCAGCCCTGGTTGGTCAGGCAGGTGGCAGCCACTCGATGTGTCCCTTTCACGTCAATGTTTTTCTCCATCTGAACAAAAAAATGGAAAAATGTCCTTGAGTGAGGATTAAAAAAAAGAAGAAGAAGAATTTCTGATCCGATTACCCTGTGAGGTTACTTTCCTTAGAAGCCCCCTTTTCATCCACACAATATAAAAGAAGGAACAAAGGATCCGGACCTGGTGAATTCAGGAATGAGCAGAGCCTCTGACACCTCTCAGAAGCCGACATGAGGATTAGTGTTCCTGTTCATACGTTTCAGTGACCCCCAAGTAACCTACAGGCTGCAGAAAGTAGTGACAAGATGCTGGTGCATTTTCCACGCGGCTTCGAGTCCCTAGTCATTAATCAGCAGGGGCTTGACTGCCGAACACCTGTGCCGCTCATGGCTCTGCTCACGCCTGGCTGCAGCCCCAGTGGGGCCCTCTGAAGCACCTTGTGTGCAGACTGTCCTACCGTCTTGTGAACACAAGAAGAAAAGCCATATCTGAAATGCAGAAGATACAGGCCCAGAGGACCTCTAGTTTGCAAATCAGAATTCAGCAGAGCCGGGAGCCGCAGCCAGGCTGTGATTGAAGGGCACCGTGAGAAAACACTTTCCTCAAATAACTGGTAATTGTGTCCAGGATCCTGCCATAAAGAGTCACCTGGGATATTATGAAAGCTTTGGGCCAATAAATCCAACGATGTAGATGAAATGGACAAGTGCAGCTTACCAAAACTGAGACAAAGGAAACAGGAAATCTAAGTGGCTCCATATCTGTTAAATAAATTGAATTTGTAATCAAAAACCATTCCAGAAAGAAAAGTGCAGGCCCAGATGGCTTCACCGGTGGAATCTATCAAATGTTTAAGGAGGAAATAATAGCAATCCTTCACACAAACTCTTTTGGGAAATAGCAGAGGAGGGAACACTTCCCAAATTGTTTTATGTGACCAGTATAACAGTGATACCAAAACCTGATGAGGACATCAGAAGAAGGAAAATAGAGACTAATATCCCTCATGAGCAAAGGCACAGAAACCCTCTGCAAAATGTCAGCAAATCAAATCTGGCAATATAAAAAGGCATGGTTTATCTCAGTAATGCAAGTTGGTTCTAACATTTGAAAATCAATTAATGCAGTTCACTATAGTAACAGAATATAGATGAAGAACCATTTTATCATCTCAAGTGCAAAAAAGAAAAAGCACATGATACAGTCCAGCACCCACTCATGACAGCCTTAGACAGAACTTCCGCAGCCTGGCAAAGGCGTCTTTGAAACCTCAGCTCACACCAGGTCTTCCCCCCGAGAGGAGGGAGATTCCACGTGCAGTTAGAAACCAGGCCGGATGTCTGTTCCTCGTTCTGCTCTTCAACACTGTACTGGGGTCTTAGTGCAATACGACAAGAAAAAGAAATGAAAGATAAAAAGACTGGGGGAAAATCAATGAAACTGTTATTCATAGATACGATCATATATGTAGAAAATCCAGGAGAATCTAAAATGAGTACATGAATTTCACAAGGTGGCAGGATACAAGGTCAGTGAGAAAAATGATTATTTTATATACTATTAAGAAATCATGCCCTGGCCGGTTTGGTTCAGCGGTTAGAGTGTCAGCCTGCGGTCCCGAGAGACCCGGGTTCGGTTCCCGCTAAGGGCGCGTACCTCGGTTGCAGTTTGTCCCCGGCCCTGGTCGGTTGTGCGGGTGGCACCCACTCGATGTGTCCCTTTCACATCGATGTTTCTCTCTCTCTCTCTGTTCCTCTCTCTCCCTCCCACTCTACCTGAACAAAAAATGGAAAAATGTCCTCGGGTGAGGATTAAAAAAAAGAAATCATTAGAGCCCTGGCCAGTTTGGCTCAGCAGTTAGAACATTGGCCTGTGGAACAAAGAGTCATGGGTTCAATTCCGGTCAAGGGCACATACCTTAGTTGCGGTTTGGTCCGCAGCCCGGGTCTGGATCATGCGGGAGGCAACCAGTCGATGTGTCTCTCTCACGTTAATGTTTCTCTCTCTCTTTCTCTCTCTCTCCCTCTCTCTCTCCCTCCCACTCTATCTGAACAAAAAATGGGAAAATGTCCTCAGGTGAGGATAAGAAAAAAAAATAAAAGAATCCAGTCTGAGAATATAGTCTACTAATGTATCAAAAGCCCCCAAATACCTCATAATAAATCTGATTAAGGATGTCCAAAATGTGTACATTAAAACTGCAAAACTGGCCCTGGCCGGTTTGGCTCAGCGGTTAGAGCATCAGCCTACGGTCCTGAGAGACCCGGGTTCAGTTCCCGCTAAGGGCATGTACCTTGGTTATAGTTTGTCCCCGGCCCTGGTCGGTCGTGCGGGTGGCAGCCACTCGATGTGTCCCTTTCACATCGATGTCTCTCTCTCTCTCTCTCTCTCTCTCTCTCTCTCTCTCTTCCTCTCTCTCCCTCCCACTCTACCTGAACAAAAAAATGTCCTCGGGTGAGGATAAAAAAAAAACAAAAAACTGTAAAACTGCTGATAGGAGTTTAAAAGACCTACATAAATGAAGACACACCATGTTGGTGGGTCAGAAGACTCAATATTGTTAAGATATCTATTTTACTCAAATTTATAATATAGACAAAGCAATTCCTGTCAAACTCCCAGGGTGCTTTTTTGGAGAAATTGACACTGATTTTCAAATCTACATTGAAATACAGAGAATCTTGCCCTGGCCGGTTTGGCTCAGCGGTTGGAGCATCGGCCTGCGGTACAGAGAGACCAAGGTTCGGTTCCCGCTAAGGGCACGTACCTCGGTTGCAGTTTGGTTGGTCGTGCAGGTGGCAGCCACTCGATGTGTCCCTTCACATCGATGTTTCTCTCTCTCTCTTCCTCTCTCTCCCTCCCGCTCTATCTGAACAAAAAATGGAAAAATGTCCTCGGGTGAGGATAAAAAAAAAGAAATACAGAGAATCTTGAAAAAGAAGAACAAAGTTGAAGGACTAATACTGCCCAATTTTACAACTTAATTTAAAACTGATGTGTGGCATTGATCTGAGCTGGGAAAAGAGATCAGTAGAAGAGATGGAGTCCAGAAACAGACCCGGCCTTTACTGCGATTCTCACTAAACTGAGCTATCAAATCAGCGGATAAAGGAAAGTCAATTTTTATAAATAGTGCTTGATATGAAAAATAAAATGAGCTTTGATTGCAATTTCATCTATATCAAACTAAGTCGAGATACCTCATGGACCTGAATGTAAAAGCAAAACCTGAAAGTTCTTAGAAGAAAACATAAAAGAATGTCTCCCAGCAACACATTCGCACAGATACAGTCGACTGCTTTTCAACCAAGGCACTGAGTCAAAACAACAGGGCAAGGAAAGTATTTTTTTAAAAAACATAAAAGCCAGAATCATAGAGTATTTCAAAGATAACATGGTTACTCTGAGGTAGACAAAAATTTCTTGGACAGGGCACAAAAAGCACTTAAGCATTAAAGAACAAAATACTGATAAATTGTACTTCATTGATAGTAAATTTTTCCATAATCAAAAGACACCATTAAGAAAATGAACAGGCAAGCCAGAGACTGGAAAACATTTTAGCAGTGCATAGCTCTAACCAAAAGTGAACATCCTGAACACACAAATCACAATCATAGGACAGGACTGAGCATGCTTCACACATGAAGGTATGAGTGGAGACGTGTGTGGAAACTCTGAGACAGCATCCAGCCCACGAGAGGGTCGAACCTAAAACACTGTCAGCACCCCCTGCCGGTGCGTGTGCAGGCAACTGGAATTCCTAATGGTTCATCACTGATGGGGTGTAAGATGGTGCAGCCACGTTACAGTCTCCTGCGAGGCCACACGTGCCTGCTCTGTGAGCCAGCCCTCCACCACTGGGAACTGCTCAAGAGAAATGAAAACCTGTGTCCACACAGAGGCCACATACATCCACACAGCCCTATTCATAACCGCCAGACTGGGAAATGCGCAGACGTCCACCAGCGGGATGGCTAACTTGTAGTCATTCACATGAGGGCCTGCACTCCGCTGCAGAAGGGAACCAACTCATGATGCGGCTGCACAGGTGAACCCCACAGCATGCTCAGCTGACCCACCCAAAACTGGAGCCAGAGCGCCTGCCACCTGATTCTGTCTGTGAGATCCCAGAGCAGGTAGAGCTGGCTGGCTGCACACCTTTCTGGCGATTGGGGTGTGGAATTGCCTTGCTGCTGCGGTGTCCAAGCGACACCTCGATCTCGGGCTGGACGTCGGCTCCACATCTCGTGCTCTGAGATTCGGGTTTCCGTCTGATGGGAAGGAAGTTTGCTGGCTGGGATGAGGCTTTGACCAGAAGCTCAGTGAGTCTGCACTTGGATCTCTGCTCTTTGCCATGGAGGCCCAGGGACTGCTTGGGGTAGGGACCCGGAGTGACTGTGAGAGCTGTTTACTTAGCGTGCCTCACGTGTGTGTCCCAGAGGCGCTCTGGCCCAGGCAGGAGGCACGGAAAGGTTAGCGAAGAAAAGCAAGGAGCTGAGTCACTAAAGGAAAAAGGAGAGTTTGAAGTCAGGAGCTCTTAGAATCGTATTACCTCCAGTAAAATTGTGTTACATATAATGAAATAAATGTCAGAATGCAACATGCCCCATGAAGACCCAAATCAAGCGGATGTTGTCATTTCCTTGGCCAGCCTGCCCTGTCCTGGGATCCCCACTCCCCAAGAAGAACAATTATCCCAATTTGTTTTATTGCATTAGCGTGGGCAGAGCTGAAGAAAGGCGCTTTCTGCCTTCCTGCAGGAGCACCCAGCAGGCCAGACCTCGGGCTCCAGCCTGCGGGCAGCATGGGAATTTCTGGGGAACGATGTCTGCAGTGGTCTGACCTATGGCCCCAGCTGCAGCCCCTGGCCCCGCTTGCACAGGCTCCCAGGCACCCTCTTTGTGCCTCTATTTCCAGCCACTTATCTCAGAACCACCCTCAGCAGAAAGACATTCCCAGTGGTCTAGAAAGTCATCGAGTCCTAAATGCCTGCAAGGACCTGTGACCATCCCTTTCACCCACTCCATGCAGGCTCACTTCAAAGTACCACAGACAGGTGCCCCGTGGCAATTTTTTTTAAATCTCCAGGATTTGGGAGGTAAAACCCCACAACAAATGCTTTAGTGATTTCTCTTCCTAATCACAGGTTTCAGTCCAAGCGCTGTCCTGTAACTGACTGGGACTGACTGTGTGCGTATTTCTGTTTCACAGTGCCTTGGGGTCAGAAAGTACTGACACCACCAGACTGATCCTGGAGAATAAGAAATGGGGCCACGTTGTGACTCTGGGTTGGCTCGGGGCCTTTCAAATATTGAGACGAGTCCTGGCCGGTTTGGCTCAGTGATTGAACCCAAGTGGTTGGACCTCAGTTGCGGTTCGTCCCCGGCCCTGGTCTGGGTCGTGTGGGAGGCAACCCAGTTGATGTGTCCCTCTCGCATCAATGTTTCTCTCTCTCTTCCTCTCTTTCCCTCTCTCCCACTCTATCTAAAGATAAATAGAAAAATATCCTTGGGTGAGGATTAAAAATATACATATGGAGACAAGTCAGTCGTTATGCAGCATCTCCATAGGCCCTGAGACATGGGGTCCACCTCTGCTCACTCAGAGCTCATGGGGTACCCCTGCCTGCACATGGGGTCCTGTGGTCCCAGCTCAGCTCCCACAGGACAGAAGCGGCATGCTGTTTGGGTCAGGGTAGAACCCAGGGTGCCCTGGCCTAACCATGACCCCTGAACGGCACCCCAGACACCACGCCTGCTCATGGGAGCGATTGCCTGTCCCCCTACACTTGCGAACCACTCGTTAGTGCTCGGGGCTCCAGGGTCCATGAAGCTTCTCCTTTGTGGAAAGGAGCAGGCAGAGTTGCTGATGATGAGGGCAGGTGTGTGTTCAAGATGAGGCAGACAGCCCTCGTGGTGGTGCAGGTGCCCCTGAGGAAAGGGAGTCGCCTCCGTGGGCCTCCGTGGGCGCTGCAGGCCTGCCAAGTGCCCCCGACCCCATCGGGTGTGAAGGGGCTTGTGCAGCTTCACAGAAATGCATGTTCTGTGTGTGGGGCCTTGGAATCTTCCATTTCCAAATGGCAGTTTTTAGATGAGTGTTCTGAGACCGTGAACTTCAGAGAAGAGCCCATCTGCTCCCACAGGCTCCTGCCTCCCACCCACAGCCTGTCAGGCCTGGGGCTCCCTCGGTCACTCCGGAATGTTCCAGCGTCCTGGCCTTCTACCATTCCCAAGCAAGAGCAGGGCTTGTATGGACAGCTGTGGGTCACTCAGCTCTCTTTGGGGCTGCCTTTTTAGTGGCCTATCTGCCGGGGTTTTTTTTTTCTTCAGAATTAATTTTGGGCTGAAAAAGTCTCAAAGAAGGCTTTGTTCCTTTGACACTCACTCTGGAAGAAAAAAAAAATCTGTGGAAAATCTGACATCTGCATTGTAGGGAGAAATCAGTAGATGGGGAGGAATATAATTATCCTCCGCTCCTAAAAGAATGTCTCAGATTTTTAAGTGTCTCATATTAGCTTAGAGTTTGAATGACATTTTAATTATTTTGTTTTTTTTCTTCTTCGCCTGGTTTGAATCTCCAAAGAGTACCACTCTCAGATTCTGCGGGAACGCAGGGCGTGGAGCCACGTTCACAGGGGAGCCGTGTGCCCGCTCGGCTGAGGCTCGGCGGGGCGAGGGGCGCCTTTCCGTCAGGAGCAGGGGGCTCGCCCGCATCCGGGTCATCAGGACGCGTCTGACTCCCTGGCGGCGGTTTTCACACAACACAACCGTGCGGCCAAATTCACACCGGAACTTGTCTCTCTGGCACTTAGTGATCTAAGCAAACCCAGTTTCCAGGAAGATGGGACTCTCTACTTTTCAAAGTGATTCATTCAAAAGGTCTTCATCCTGGAGCACGGCTCCACAGTGGGCCTCAGCCCCGTGGCTTTGGAAGCAGCCGGCGCGGCCCCACGCGGTGGGAGACCCAGCAAGGTGGCTGCTGACGCAGGGAGCGGCTTCCCCAGACCAACTCCGCATAGCCTTCGGGTCTTCATGGTGCTCGGAAAGCTGCGTCCTGCCGTTCCTTGGGAGTGCGTGTGTAAACCACTGTTAGGTGCACACGTGTTTCTCAGTGCAGCCCACGCGCCGTGGAGCTCGGCCATTCAGTCTCACTGCAGAAGCCGTGTGGCCTCCACGTCACTCCACGTTTCCCCTCCCTGCTCCTGTGGGTGTCACTGAGTCTCTGCCACCCACCAGAGGTCTTGGCTGCTCCCCGCTCCACACCTGCTCCATTCCCTCGGCCCGTCCTGTGGGGTCCACATGTGTCACACTGAGCACGTCTCACATCCTGAACAGTCCCGCCTTGCTGGCTGCGTGGCCACCAGAGGGCCCATCAACTCACACTCGGATTCTGGCTCAGAGCCTCAGCCGCCCCAAAGTCTTTCCCACACATGAAGGTCAGTTCTATGTGTCAACCAGTGTCGGCCACCGCCTCCAGTTTTCAGTCAGTCACCAACCTCAGTGTTGCAGCAGGGGTGTTTCACAGACGTGAGTAAAGCTCATGGCCAGTGGCTCTAATGAAGAACACTGCCCTGGACAACCCTGGGGTGCGTGGCTGGGTGGACAAAACAGGTGGTCGTCGCTGCAGGAACCACCGTCCCTGAGAAAGCCGAGCTGCATTCCAGGGTGGTTTCTTTCTCCGTGCAGTTTCTTCCTCACCTAGTCCAGCCCTTATGTAAGACAAATTGGAGCTGAATCTCTGCATCTCAAGCAATGTTTTTATTCCTGGTAAGGTAACAGTTGGTTTCTGACTGATGAAGGAATCATGTGGAGAGACAGTGGGTTGTTGGGGGTGGGGCTGCATCTGACAGCCACGGGCGCTGACTGTCCTCCCTGGGACTGCAGACCAGCATGATGGGGGCATTGCATGGCATCCTGGAAGCTGTGCAGTGTTGTGGGGAGCCGACTGTGCTGGGGCGGCTGGCCAGCACCCAGAAGCCCACCACAGGCTGGTCAGCAGAGCCCCCTCTCCCTCCAGCCACTCTGCCAGGGGACTGGGCAGCAAAGCAGCTCCCTGGAGGCACTCTCGGGCCTGAGCACCATGGGTTTCCAGTGCCTTGAAACAGTAGTGACCATTCGAGGAAATGAGTGGAGGTTTTGTCCAGCCCACTTGAGCTGCAGAATGGTGTGTCATATAGCAGTTGCAGCGTTGTCCCTTTCACATCCTCCTTGGTGTCTATAGAAGTATAAGTAAGATTGTGTGTGTGTACCTTTGCAAGTCTGTCCATTTTGAAAGCCTCACATTTGCACAACTGTAATGATGCTCAGTCTAAAAGCAGAGTTTTAAAGAAAGCACAGAAGGAACTGACTTTATAACAAGGGAGCTGATGTTTTTCCCTGTAGCATTTGCTAACTTTTTGTCATTAAAGCCTTTGTGGAGCTTTCTTTGAATTCTACCTTTTACACCCTGGCCGGTTTGGCTCAGCAGTTAGAGTGTCAGCCTGCAGATCGAAGGATCTCGGGTTCAAGTCCAGTCAAGGGCACGTACCTGGGTGGCAGGTTCAGTCTCCGGCTCTGGTTGGGTGATGCATGAGGCAACCAATCAATGTGTCTCTCTCACATCAATGTTTCTCTCCCTCTCTCCCTCTCTCCCTTCCACTCTATCTAAAAATCAATGGAAAATAGCCTCGGGTGAGGATTGACAGAAAAAAAAAATCTTACCCTTTATGTCACTTCAGGTGAAAGATAAAAGGTGTTGCTCCCTTCAAGTTCCTTCAGCAAAGGTTCCCCCAGGGGCATTCCCCTGCCCTAGGGACCCTGGCCATTCTCAGGAGGTGATTCACATTGCTTCCTCTCCTTCTTGCCCTGGCAGGGCCTGATCAAGATCCGGGGGGACCAGTGCTGGCGCGACCTCACCTGCATGGACTTCCACTACGAGGTGAGCTCATGGGGAGCCCCTTCCTCTTCCCTTCTCTGGGAGCAGAGTGTCCCACTTGCTGAGGCTGGCAGAACAGGGTGTCGGGCCCCTGCGGTGGTGGGTCTGGTTGTTCATTCTGGGTATGGGCACCACATCCCTCTGCTGCTGTCCACAGTCCTGCCCAGGCCCTGGACGTCAGGCTGGGCACCCTTCCTCCTAGAGTCTTAGCTGGCCTTTTCTGCCCTATGCCCAGCCTCGGTGGATGTAGGTACAGAGTGTCCTGGCTCCCCTGGAAGCAGGCTCTAGTCCTCTGTGTTCAGGCCCCCAAAGCCCCCTCCCCGCCTTGGCCTGTGGCTTTGAGCACATTCCCCCGACCCAGGGACCCAGGCCCTGGTCTGAACCCCTCCAGACATTCCTGTCCCTGCTGAGTGCTGGCCTGTTCGTGGGGGGCTGGGATCACTTTTCTTTATGAATTAATTCAAGGGCACTTGGCATCGAAATGTCCTTCGTCTTCTCAGAAATATTGGCTCATTCGTGTACAGAGTGCATGTCTGCCGGGCCCATCCTCACCTTGGGCTCTTGTTACCTCTGTTGGCAGCGAAAACCTTGACATGCCTAGGGCACTGCCTGTCGGACTGATGCCTGCCAGGCCCCTGCTTGTTGCTTATGGCTCCAAAACAGAAAGGGGCTTGTAACTGCTCTTCTTCGGCAAGGTGGCTTGCAGACCATCTTATGTCTTCTATGGCTTTCGGTCCTGAGTGTTTGGCCCTGGGTGTCGCCTGAGTCCTGGGGTAGCGCCCCTCACTGCTCTGCCTGCGTGTGTTGCGGGCCGTGTGACCTGTGAGGCAGCCCAGGGCGGGGCGTCCGCTGTGTGCTGCATTTAAGAGGTCAGGCTTTACCTTTAGGGTCTCGAGATCACCCACGTCCCACCTAACAAGCCCCAGAATGTCCTCCCCTCCTGCCCAAGGACCCATGCAGCCCACTCTTGGTCCCAGAGCTGACCTTTTGAAAAGTGCCAGCAGGGAAAAGTTTCCGCTTGGCAGGAAGGAGTGCGGGGCCCTGTGGACTGGGTCAAGGGCCTTCTGCCCTGTCCTGGGCCTGCCCGCCAGCCCTCTCAGCCACCCTGTCAACACTGACCCAATGTGTGAAGACCACATGTGTCCCGCTGAAGGGCGGCAGAGCATGGTGAACAGGTGGCGCCCATCAGTCCCCAGGGTGCGAGTGCCCGAGCTCGCTGTGCGCGCGGCTCTGGCCAGGAGGGAGGCAGCTCCAGGACTCCTGTGTTAGGACAGTGTAAGGAGCCTTGGCAAGTGGAGGCCAGGGCTGGGTGAGCGTCCCCAGGAGGGCATGGAGTTGGCACATACCAGAGCGGGGCTGTTCGTCCCCACAGGCCTGCTGGGATGTGGGCAGGCAGCCGGAATGTGGCCACCATAGCGCTGGCGTGTGAACCAAGTTCCGGGGACAGGCCACAAGCTGTGACTTCGGTGTATGTGAGGACAGGGCCAGTTAGAACCGACGTTCTAGGACCAGGCTGAACCCAGCAGGGCTTTGAGACCCTGGTTACTCACTGCTGCTGTTACGAAGAATATGGGCCCATGGCATCCAAGTGTGGCCCTTTGGAGAGACGAAAGCCCCTAACTCTCTGTAGCCACAGAAGCCTTTCCTCAGCAGATGTCTCAGCACCTGCTTTGTAAGCTGGATGGAGCGAAGGTACCAACTGCTGTCTCATCAGGGCCCAGGTCATGCTGGTTGCTGACTACAGACAGTTTTATTCATCCTTTTGAAGTTATCTGTGCCAGGATGGGTGGGCCACCTGGCCTGTCCTCTGTGACCTGGACTCCTCCAGTCCATGGCCAGAGGCAGCAGGGCCCCAGGTAATGGTGGGGCTTGTGGGAGGAGACAGGGTGCCTCATTCACTGTTATGGCTCCACTGGGGGAGGCCTCACAGGAGGGACCTGCTGGGGCAGGTGGCCAAGCCGGTGGGGGTGTCAGGAGCTCAGGCTCCTCTCCCCTCTACTTGTTGCTTCGACTTCACCTTGAACTCGGCTGCTGCCAACGATGCCCTTTTGCATGGCGTTACCACGAGGCCCGGTGAAGGCTAGGACATCAGGAGTCAGAGCTGAGCCCTGGAATGTCGGGTGCTTAGAGGTGTGTGAATTTTCCCCAGTGTCCGGACCCTGAGAGTGTGCGGAAATGGACACTGCGCGCCGCTCACTCCCCCGGCCAGTGAGGAGGGCCCTCCTACCTCGGGCACAGCTCGTCTCCTCAAGGTGACTGCTGTGAGGCCCGAGGCCCTTGTGCTGCTTTCCTGCATCCTCACCAGCCGGACAAGGTCAGGGTGCATCACCCTGCCCCTCGTGTCTGGAGACCTGGAGCACTTGGCAGGAGCCTGGTGACACTCATGCATGATGTCTTTCAGCAGCACAGGGAGCCAGATGAGCGGCACTGCCATCCCCACTCGCCACACAGGTGCGGGAGTCCACACACCGCTGGATAGGAGAGGCCCTCACCTGCCTCACAGCCTTGGCCCAAATGGCCCTCATGGCCCCATTACTAAGAGGGGTTGTTGGTGAGGTCAGTCAGTCAAGCAGAGCCACGCTGGACAAACATCTGTGAGGGCAAATCGTCAGTCACAACACGAATACGGGCAGGCAGCCTCCGTGTGATGCTCACCACTGAGCACGGTTCCTGCAGCTCTGTTGGTGGCCGGACCTGCAGCCACACAAGGCCAGTGTCACTAAGCACATCGAGGGCAGAAGAGCATTCTGAAAGCCCCCATCCACCAACGGACCGGCTCTGCTCCAGCCCTCAGCGAGACCTTCCACAGGAAATGCACACAGGCACCTCGGCTGTCAGATGCTAAAGGAAAGCAAGAAAAAGAGATACAGCTTACCTGCCAGCAGTTTTATGTCTTGTTCAGTTACCTTTAAAATATGCAACATTCCACTTGGAACGGCAAGAAAATGCTCTTAGCGGCAAACTTTATGTCTTTGTGGACCACTGTGCTCTATACTATCAACCAAGGGTCGCTGGCGCCAATCAGTGTCAACAGGAATCCCCAGTTTGGGGTGTGATGAAGAAAGACACTTTGTTCATGTGATACAGCACAGCTGTGAAAGCAGCGTGGCTGTGAGGCAGTCCTGGGCCAGGCCCTCTCCGGCTAGAAGCCTGCGCCACACTGACCTGCTTTGTGCTGCACTGGTCTGCTTCGTTCGGGGCCAGTCTGCTCTGGCCTACTGGTCTGCTTCGTTCTGCTCTGCAGAGACATCTTCAGTATTTCAGCTCAGCCAAGGAAACACAATTTTCAGCCTTGGGTGGAAAGGGGAGCTAGCTTATATAGGCAGAAGGCCCAGCCCCTCGTCCCTAATTGGTCTGTCCTCATGCAAATAAGGACTTCAAATCTTCACAGTTTGATTGTTCCAAAAGGCACTGTTCTGATTGGTCAGAATAGAGCCACTTGGAGCTGCACAGCTCCAGATGGATGGGGGAAGCCTCAGTCCTACTGACTGAAAACAAAAAGGACCCTCTTCCTCTTAGAGGGCAGAAACGCCGTGCGGGCAGGTAGTTCAGTGCAGGCTTCTCCCTGAAGTGCATTTCCTGTGAGAGGCCCCTGAGGAGAAATGACTGCTAGGCTCTGGTTTTGTTTTGTTTGTTTGTTTGTTTGTTTGTTTGTTTGTTTTATGTGAGCCCAGTTAGCCACCAGGAGCCCTTCTTAGTAGGTATCTTCTGTCTCAGTGCCCACAATACAGATTAATCAAATTTGAACCTTTTAACTTTGGTATACTTTGATTATACAAATGTACTCCTTAAATTCTTTTGATTGGACATACCACTTGCATAAAACAGTCTTCACCCTGCCGCTTGGTGATTCACTGGCAAGGAGCATGTGTTTTGGTCGCTGAGCTGTCAAAGGTGTCCTGGCCTCACTGGGTCCCTCCGCCTGCGTGGGCCCCGCCTGCAGCCCCTCTGAGTCCCTTTCTTGAGCACGCTGCAGATCTTCTTTCTGTGTTTCGCCCCCACCCGAGGCAGACATGAATGAGTTCAAACAAGCTTACACTGCTGTTTTCCTCCAGAGTCCTGCATGCAAAGCTGACCTTTCACCCAGGGATCTGAATCACTTTCCACTCTTATTATGTGTCAAGTCCCACAGCCTCACAGCACAGAAAAGAGGCCTTTGTGCCGTGTCAGTTGAGTTTTTAAGCTAGAGTTTCAAGCCCACGGCAGGAACAGGTGACTCACAGGGCACCTCCAGGATTCACCCCAGAGCCTTGCTGGCAAAGCAGACCTTCATGTGCGACTTGACAGGAACGTTGCCGCTAGGTGTACTCCCTGCGCATGGGCGGTCCACGCCAGGCACACCACCCCACTCACCTGATGGTCCGCTGAACACACGCAAGGTGCCTGCTGTCACGACGTGAGTGTGAGGGCTCCAGCTGACATCTCTAGGGGGAGTGTTTCCTCTTTCCCTTGAGCTCAGGAATGTCACTGCCTGTCTAGGACACATCTTCACATATGTCAAAGTGGAAAGTGGTCCCTCGTCACAGTGTCTCTCATCTCATGATGGGGTTGCTGTGGCCACCTGTCCCTGGATACTGTTCACCCCTCTGCAAGCTGTGGTCGTCCTCAGCATACTGACCCTGGAACCTAGGCCAGGCACTCCTTCCCAGGGCCAGAGACCTTGGCAGCCGCGGCAAGGCGCTCTTGGGGGTGACCAACTCGGGCCGAGCCCTGTCAACATGCCCTGCTGCCCAGGATGGCAGTGCCCATGGGAGCCTCCAGCCCCTCCCAGGGCAGTCCCCACCTCCCGGGCGGCCAGTTGCCCTGCTGGTGATCGGCGTTGCCGAGGAAGGGTGCTCACTAGATGCTGGCTAACCTCTGGGTAAGCTGCAGTACCCCGCCTGCAAACACTGGTCCAGCCCAGCCACCTGTGAGCAGCGTGTTTCAGGGTCCCTGAGCCCTGGGCACAGCTGTGCGCAGTCACGTCGGGGCTGCCTTGCCAACCCGGAGCACAGCACAGCAGGGCCTTCCTCCCGCTGCATTCCCAACCCAGACCCACGCCCAGCACGGTGGCTTCTGTTTGTGTCTCGGGTCAGTGGGTCCCACTTTTCATTGCTACCCCAGGACCCGGGTTGCCAGCTGTTTGGTACCGTAATTGGATGGGGGTCACCGAGCACCCTTAGATACAGGGGTCCCCCAGTCTGGAATTAATTTGAATCAAGGTTGCCATTACCATGAAAGCTGTAAATGTTAACTTGATAGAAGCTGTGACTGAGTTACCTCCAGCAGGCTGGAAGTTGCAGCTTATTTGCTTTGTCCACTGGCAGTTTATTGTTTTTTAAGAAAAGGGTGTTTTATGTGTGTGTTGGGGACTAGAGTAGTGAGGGGTTGGTGCTGGGCTTAGGGAATGTCAAGGCTGGCAGGGGGACATGGCCTGGCTGGGTGACTGACCGCAGGATGGTTTGGGGTGGGGCCCATGCCCTGGGAACACCTCACATGAAAGGTGAGGGTGCAGCCTGAGGGTCAACGATGGCCAATGCTGTTCTAGCAGACAGCTCCAGAATGGAAGCATCTAAACTTGAACCCAGGTCCAAGTCATTCCCCATAGACCTGTGCTGCCTGCCCTCTCGGGGCACCAACTGGCTTGTGATCCTGAGCACGTTACCTAACTGTTCAAATTCTCTTTTCCCAACTTTAAATTGATGACAACTCCAGGGCTGTCGTGTGAGTTAAGTGACATACTATATACTGGAAGTAAATACCATGAAGGCCGATAGAGTGTGTAACTGATTTTCCAAATGTGAGCATTTTCCAGCCACTTTTCTGTTACTGATGTCTAATTTAATTCACTTATTGTCAGAGAAGATACAGAATGTGACTTGCGTCTTTTACAGTTTATTAGGGCTTGTTTTGTGGCCCAGGAGATGATCTATCTTAGTGAATGTTCTGTGTGAGCCTAAAAAGGAATATGCATTCTGTGTTCTGTAATGTTGATTAATTCAAGTTGGTTGATACTGCTTTCTATACCCTGAATTACTTTTTTTTTTTTATCCTCACCCGAGGACATTTTTCCATTTTTTTGTACAGACAGAGTGGGAGGGAGAGAGAGGAAGAGATAGAGAGAGAGAAACATCGATGTGAAAGGGACACATCGAGTGGCTGCCACCGCACAACCAACCAGGGCCGGGGACAAACTGCAACCGAAGTACATGCCCTTAGCGGGAACCGAACCCGGGTCTCTCCGGACCGCAGGTCGACGCTCCAACCGCTGAGCCAAACCGGCCAGGGCTACCCTGAATTACTTTTTGTCTGTTTGTCCTACCGAGTACTGAGAGCGCGGGGATCCGAGTCTCTGACCGGAGTTGTGGCTTTGTCTGTATCTACCGGCAGTTCTGTTCATTTCTGCGTTGTGTGTTTTGAAGCTGTTACAGGTTCATAAGTGTTTGAATGTTGTGACCGCCTGATGAACCGATCCCTTTAGGTTTATGAAATGGCCTTTTATTTCTGATATTATTTGCTCTGAAGTTTCTCTGTTGATACTAATTTAACGACTCTAGCCCTGGCCAGTTTGGCTCAGCGGTTAGAGCGTTGGCCTGCGGTCCGGAGAGACCCGGATTCGGTTCCCGCTAAGGGCACGTACTTCGGTTGCAGTTTGTCCCCGGCCCTGGATGGTCGTGCGGGTGGCAGCCACTCGATGTGTCCCTTCACGTCGATGTTTCTCTCTCTCTCTCCCTTCCTCTCTCTCCCTCCCACTCTATCTGTACAAAAATGGAAAAATATCCTCGGGTGAGGATAAAAAAATAATAATAATAATAATTTAACGACTCTAGTTGTCTGTTGACCAGTGTCCGCAGGGTATGCATTTTTCTGAGCTTTCGCTTTTAACCTACATGTGTCTTCGTATTTGAAGTGTGTCTTTTATGGGCAGCATTTAATTAGGTCTTGTTCTTTATTAAGTCTAACAAATTCTGCCTTTTAATTGTGCATTTAAATCATTTGCATTTAATGTGATCTTTGCTATGTTAGTCTTTATTTCTTTTTTTCATCTTTTTCTGCTTCTTTTGGGTTAGTTGAATGTTCTTATGACTCCTTCTTCTTTCCCTTGGCTTATTTGCTATAACTCTTTGTTGTTTCGCTTTTGTGGTTGTTTTAGGGTTTATAGTATCAATCTTGAATTCATCGCAGCTTGCCTTCAAGTGATGACTCTACTGATTTCATCAATGGTAACGGACTCGGCAATGACTTCCACTTTTCCCTCTCGGCCTTTTCGCTAGTGTTGTCATAGGTTTGCTTTTATACAACCCAGATACCGTGATACTGTTTTTTTTATTCAAACTGTCAAATTGCCCTTTAAAGACGTTGCATTAAATTGGAAAGGTAAGCTAACACCTTGATCCACATCTCACCATTCCCAGGTTTCTCACCTGGGACCCTGGGTGTACACCCAGGTCCCCCCCCCCCCCCCCACGACAGCTTCCTCCACTGAGCAGGTTCCTGGTGAGGTGTCCTTTCTGCTTTTCTTGTCTGAAAGAATCTCTCTTTCCCCTTTGTCTTTGAGAGAGATTTGTGGCAGGTATAGAATGCTAGGTTGACAGGTTTTATTTTAGTGCTTTAAGGATACTACTGCACTGACATCTGGCTGGGTCCAGGCTCCCCTCAGTCAGGTGGGCTGTACACACTGGGGGCATGGTGGTTGCGACTCTTGGAGAGCCACCACAATGAATGACCCAGAGCCACTGTCCACTTTTCTTCCCAGTGTTTCAGCTGTTCTGGGCCATTGTGTACTGCTTGTCCCCACAATGCTAACTCGTTTTCTTTTTTCCATTCCCAATCACCTTGGTGGGAGGTGAGAAGCAGCCATGGGGAGGCTCACATTTGCAAGGTGAGCACCAGGGAACACCCCCGCACATCAGCTGTGCCTATGGGGAGGAGCCTTCAGCTCCAACATTGGGACAGCTGCCAGAACCCACAGTAGGTCTTACCTATTTATCCTAAGGCCCTCACTTGGCAGGTATACAGTACGTCCCCATCCCCTCCCTTCAAGGAGCCGCCAATGCACAGACACCTCCGCGTCCCCAGGGCACACATCAACACCAACAGTGTACAAGGAAGGTGTCCCACCCCAAAAACCTCCCCTCCCAGCTCTGCGAGGGCCAGCGTCCTGGGTCAGTGGGGAGAGGGTACAACCCCCGGAGTTTTGGAACAAGTGGGGCTTGAGAGTTTAAGAAACTCGTTCTTCAGACCAGAATCACGTGTGTTTCCTTTCTTATTAAAACACCAGACACATAATTTATAGTCCCCAAAATGGGAAACTGGCTGAAAAAAGCATGTCTGTTCCCCTCGGACTTCTCACTGAGGGACGGGAGGGCGAGTGTCAGAGGAGAGTACTTGTCCCCTAACAGGAAGTGATGTTGTTCTCCCCAAAGATTTGTTACCTTCTAAATCCCTAAACGGTTTTCATCACTCTCCATATTTTCATCATGTTTTCCTTATTTAAAACTGTCTCTTTTTTAGGGGAACCTCTTGTAAAACGTTGCGAGGGTCTGGGTTGTTGCGCCCTGGCTGGGCTGTGCTCTGGACACATGGCCACGTACGTGAGCACAGCCCAGCGGCCGCCACAGGCAGCACCGGGCACTCCTTCCCATGCTTTATGGGGTGTGATGCTCCAGTCGCCACTTCCACGGTTTACAACCAAACTTTACGACATGGTGTTTTTTCCCAGCTCAGTGCAAACAGAAATAAAACTGTCCTGGGCTTGCAGGAGAAGGGAGGCCTTGAGACCCTCCCAGCAGTGCAGCCCAGACCAGCAGGGCTCAGTGTCTTCAGGGGTCAGTGCACAGAGCATGCCCCACCCACACACACACACCCGCCTCCTGGCAGGTCATAAATCCACACCAGGAGCCGAAACATGGTGCTCCCCAGGGAGCGGGGCCCTCAGAAAATAGAGCCCTCCTTTCAAGGAATTCCATGTTGTCAGGGACTGCTAATGTCACAGTCACCGGATCTGTTCTCATTTACATGATGCAGTGAAGCCCCATGTGGGCGGAGGGCGCAGGGCCCGCCTTGGGCTCCCACCTGCAGCGTCGGCTCCCTACCTCCCCAGGATAAGGAGTACTGGTCTTCCAGCTCCCCCCACTGTGCCTGGGCACCACTGGGCCAGTGCTTCCATTGGGCATGTTCTCTCCTTCATAGCACCTCACCTGTGGGGTAAGAAACGTCACATAAATCTGAAGCAACGTGAACTAGCAGCCGCTGGCCCAGCTTATTAAATGCGGGCCATGTCCTTCCCCTGCTCAGACCTAATGTGCCCCTCAGCCAGCGCTCAAGTCCTCCGTCCAGGCTCCCAGAGGCCGCATTGAGCCGCACTTCGGCTGGGTGTCTCCCGTTAGTCTGCGGTCCCCTCTCCCTGGTCCTGCCCCATCCTGATAAGCTGTGTCTCGCTGGGACTTCAGTGAGGACACAGAATGACTCATACAGCCTGGGAACATCTCCTGTCCCTGTGAAGGGATTCCTCAAGGTCTGTGCCAACCACAGAAACGTGTATTTATGTTCAGGAAATGAAGAACACTGAAGCCCCGACCGGGGAGGCCCTGGCCCAGGTGCCTTAGTGGAAAGTAAGGAGTGCTGGCCGGAGGTGGCCGTGGAGACTGACAGCAGGAGCACCGCTCAGCCTGCGGCAGGTTCCGCTGGCCGGCCGTGGGCGCCGCTCAGCCTGCGGCAGGTTCGGCTCGCCGGCCGTGGGCACCAGTCAGCCTGCGGCAGGTTCCGCTCGCCGGGGCCGTGGGCGCCGCTCAGCCTGCGGCAGGTTCCGCTCGCCGGGCCGTGGGCGCCGCTCAGCCTGCGGCAGGTTCCGCTCGCCGGCCGTGGGCACCAGTCAGCCTGCGGCAGGTTCCGCTCCCCGGGGCTGTGGGCACCAGTCAGCCTGCGGCAGGTTCCGCTCGCCGGGCCGTGGGTGCCGCTCAGCCTGCGGAAGGTTCCGCTTGCCGGGCCGTGGGTGCCGCTCAGCCTGCGGCAGGTTCCGCTCCCCCGGGCCGTGGGTGCCGCTCAGCCTGCGGCAGGTTCCGCTCCCCCGGGCCGTGGGTGCCGCTCAGCCTGCGGAAGGTTCCGCTTGCCGGGCCGTGGGTGCCGCTCAGCCTGCGGCAGGTTCCGCTCGCCGGGCCGTGGGCACCAGTCAGCCTGCGGCAGGTTCCGCTCGCCGGGCCGTGGGTGCCGCTCAGCCGGCGGCAGGTTCCGCTCCCCGGGCCGTGGGCGCCGCTCAGCCGGCGGCAGGTTCCGCTCCCCGGGCCGTGGGCGCCGCTCAGCCTGCGGCAGGTTCCGCTCCCCGGGCCGTGGGCGCCGCTCAGCCGGCGGCAGGTTCCGCTCACCGGGGCCGTGGGCGCCGCTCAGCCGGCGGCAGGTTCCGCTCACCGGGGCCGTGGGTGCCGCTCAGCCGGCGGCAGGTTCCGCTCGCCGGGGCCGTGGGTGCCGCTCAGCCTGCGGCAGGTTCCGCTCGCCGGGGCCGTGGGCGCCGCTCAGTGATTTACTCTTTTTGGTCCCTGGCTGTTTATTTCTTTTGGAAACACTTAGGGGATGTCGTTAAGCCTGGTCTCTGCTACAGGCACCCCACTTCTCTGCTGCTATTCCCTCCGAAGACAGAGAACATGCATCCCTCCTCCCCCCAGGATCACTCAGTGAAGGGTCTGGCTTCCTTCCCCAGCTCTAAGCGAGCAACAAACGAATTGTTTATTTTTCTCATTTTACACACGCGGTGCAAGTAGCAGGGGCTGCCCATCAGGGAGGCGACGTGGAGAAAGCCCCGCAGGACGCAGCGGCCCAGCCTGCTGGAGAAGGGACGGCGCTCCAGGGCGCGCCGACGTGACTGCTCCGGAGGGCACAGGCACGCGTTCTCTCCCCGGGTCCTTGGCCCAGTCTCTTCTCAGATGCTTTTCTTGTTTGTTCTCACCACTGGGAACTGAGCGAAGAGGCCCCGACACGTCCTCCCCTCGTGGCTCTTCAAATAAGGCTCTGCAGACTTTCTGCACAACTGGTGCAAAGTCCTTTGTGCTCACTGGCCCACCTCGGTCTGCCCGCTCGGAAGGGGAGGGACACGGGGCCGTCTGTCCAGGGACCCCAGGGCAGTTAGGGCCAGGTGACAGTGAACAGGGAGCCTTGCCCAGGGGCCCTGCGCATGTGCCTGCCACCGCCTTCCAGCTCACCCGAGTATCAGCCACACCTGGGTGCCAGGGTGGGGGCTGGGCATTGCAGACACCTCAGGAGAGACAAACAGGCTCCATGGCCGCATAGGCAGGTGGGCCCAGGGCTGAGCTGGATGGCACCCAGGCCCCTACCTGCCCATGGCTGTTCCTGTGGGAGTCTCCAGGACTGGGGGACCAGCAGGACTGTTGGGGATGCTTCTGCTCGAAGTCTATGTTTCCCTGCTGGCAGCTGGAGCCACACAGCCCCAGGCCCCCGAGTCTCCAAGCCAGCGAAGCTCCCTGCCCTCAGGTGGGTGGTGCCGGCCCACAGGCCAGCCCTGAACTGGATTTATAAAAGTCAGTCTCTCTAGCCCAGGCACATGGTACCTTCTTCAACAAGGGCCCTGGGGGATGAGAAGAGGTCCTCAGACCCATGTCTGTGCCACTTGAAACCTGGGCTGGCCACATCCCCACAGGTGGAGCTTGGGGTGTCCACTCCACCCCGGTGCGTGGACCAGGCCTGCTCAGCCTGGAGCCGAGGATGCGCTGCTTTAGCACAGCCCCTCTGCCGAAACCAGGGCCAAGCAGCCTGCTGCTCTCACCTGCATGCGCCAGCGAAGTTGGTCCATGGCGAGGCCACCTTCTGAAACTGAGCCCTAAAATGTAACCAAGGGGCTCGTCCTGACTTGGGGGAACAAGCAGTGGTCGTTCTGGCACCATTTGCCGGTTGGGGCGTGCTTCCTGCTGCTGCCGGTAAGAGCAAGCCTGTGTAGCAGGGTCCCCTCCGGTGCGCTGTGTAGGGCCGGCCTGCCCCGAGCCTGCGGACCAGCAAACTCCCCTTGTGGTCGCTTTGGCCCCATCGACACGGCTCTGGCCCAGGCGCTGGGCACCTGGTACACATTCCTGTCCACAGGCACCTTAGGGTGGGCTTGCACACTCACACGTGTACACACTTGTGTCCACACATACTGTATCCAGAGAGCTCTGCTGTTTTTTAGAAAGCTAAAACATTTGGAACTAATTTTGATGACTGTTTCTGTTGAATGAAATGTCTGTTAACTACCAGAAAACCTGCAACTTTGGAACCGTGGGGTTTCACTCTGCTCGGGTATTACCTGGCGTGTGGCGGGTCTGTGGTCAGGAAGTGCAGGCCTCTGAGCAGAAACACCCCTCACGGTCCTGCTGGCCCCCCACCCATGTCTCCCCTTCCCCAGAAGGGCCTGCTTCTCCATCTTACCTTTCCTCCACATTCACAAGTGGGAACAGGCATTTGTTGCTGGGAGTCCTTGGAGCAAAGATAGGGTGAGGTCTGCCACATGCTCCCCAGAGCTGCAGAGACCCACTCATTCAGAGCGCCACACAACACCGAGGTTGATGGGCTGCACTGGCACGGCCGCGGGGCCAGGTGAGACATGGTCAGATGAGACGTAGCTGCACTGGCACGGCCGCGGGGCCAGGTGAGACATGGTCAGATGAGACGTAGCTGCACTGGCACGGCCGCGGGGCCAGGTGAGACATGGTCAGATGAGACGTAGCTGCACTGGCACGGCCGCGGGGCCAGGTGAGACATGGTCAGATGACACGTAGCTGCACTGGCACGGCCGCGGGGCCAGGTGAGACATGGTCAGATGACACGTAGCTGCACTGGCACGGCCGCGGGGCCAGGTGAGACATGGTCAGATGAGACGTAGCTGCACTGGCACGGCCACGGGGCCAGGTGAGACATGGTCAGATGAGACGTAGCTGCACTGGCACGGCCGCGGGGCCAGGTGAGACATGGTCAGATGAGACGTAGCTGCACTGGCACGGCCACGGGGCCAGGTGAGACATGGTCAGATGAGACGTAGCTGCACTGGCACGGCCGCGGGGCCAGGTGAGACATGGTCAGATGAGACGTAGCTGCACTGGCACGGCCGCGGCGCCAGGTGAGACATGGTCAGATGAGACGTAGCTGCACTGGCATCCCCGCGGCGCCAGGTGAGACATGGTCAGATGAGACGTAGCTGCACTGGCACGGCCGCGGCGCCAGGTGAGACATGGTCAGATGAGACGTAGCTGCACTGGCACGGCCGCGGCGCCAGGTGAGATATAGCTGCACTGGCACGGCCGTGGGGCCAGGTGAGACATGGTCAGATGAGACGTACTTCACTGGCACGGACGCAGCGCCAGGTGAGACATGGTCAGATGAGACGTAGCTGCACTGGCACGGCCGCGGCGCCAGGTGGGACATGGTCAGATGAGACGTAGCTACACTGGCACGGACGCAGCGCCAGGTGAGACATGGTCAGATGAGACGTAGCTGCGCTGGCATGGCCGTGGGGCCAGGTGAGACATGGTCAGATGAGACGTAGCTGCACTGGCACGGCCGCGGGGCCAGGTGAGACATGGTCAGATGACACGTAGCTGCACTGGCACGGCCGCGGGGCCAGGTGAGACATGGTCAGATGACACGTAGCTGCACTGGCACGGACGCAGCGCCAGGTGAGACATGGTCAGATGAGACATAGCTGCACTGGCACGGCCGCGGGGCCAGGTGAGACATGGTCAGATGAGACGTAGCTGCACTGGCACGGCCACGGGGCCAGGTGAGACATGGTCAGATGAGACGTAGCTGCACTGGCACGGCCGCGGGGCCAGGTGAGACATGGTCAGATGAGACGTAGCTGCACTGGCACGGCCACGGGGCCAGGTGAGACATGGTCAGATGAGACGTAGCTGCACTGGCACGGCCGCGGGGCCAGGTGAGACATGGTCAGATGAGACGTAGCTGCACTGGCACGGCCGCGGCGCCAGGTGAGACATGGTCAGATGAGACGTAGCTGCACTGGCACCGCCGCGGCGCCAGGTGAGACATGGTCAGATGAGACGTAGCTGCACTGGCACGGCCGCGGCGCCAGGTGAGATATAGCTGCACTGGCACGGCCGTGGGGCCAGGTGAGACATGGTCAGATGAGACGTACTTCACTGGCACGGACGCAGCGCCAGGTGAGACATGGTCAGATGAGACGTAGCTGCACTGGCACGGCCGCGGCGCCAGGTGAGACATGGTCAGATGAGACGTAGCTACACTGGCACGGACGCAGCGCCAGGTGAGACATGGTCAGATGAGACGTAGCTGCACTGGCACGGCCGCGGCGCCAGGTGAGACATGGTCAGATGAGACGTAGCTACACTGGCACGGACGCAGCGCCAGGTGAGACATGGTCAGATGAGACGTAGCTGCGCTGGCATGGCCGTGGGGCCAGGTGAGACATGGTCAGATGAGACGTAGCTGCACTGGCACGGCCGCAGCGCCAGGTGAGACATGGTCAGATGAGACGTACTGCACTGGCACGGCCGCGGGGCCAGGTGAGACATGGTCAGATGAGACGTAGCTGCGCTGGCACGGCCGCAGCGCCAGGTGAGACATGGTCAGATGAGACGTACTGCACTGGCACGGCCACGGGGCCAGGTGAGACATGGTCAGATGAGACGTAGCTGCACTGGCACGGCCACGGGGCCAGGTGAGACATGGTCAGATGAGACGTAGCCACATGTCCACTTCCCAGCTCTGCCTGCTGAGTGGCCCAGAGGCAGTGATGCCCAGTCAGGCCAAGCTCAGCTTCAGTCAGAAGGATCCGGCTCCTGGGAGAGACAGCTGTGCCCAGGGCTTGGCAAGGAGGTGTTTAGGTAACCCTGGAGCATTGTTAGTGCCAGAAAGTAGGAAAATGCTCAGAAAGTGGTATGGACCATCAAAATATATGACTGTAACCCACTGAATAAAATAACGCACCTGTTCTGCTGGACCAGCAAATACACAGAGAGGTGGGACAGCTTCTCCTTCCAGTGGGACGCCATGCAGAAGGAATGATGGACCCAGAACTCACTGTTCAAATGCTACTGGGCTCTGGCCGGTTTGGCTCAGTGGTTAGAGCGTTGTCCCGTGAACCAATGAGTCGCAGGTTCAATGCCGGTCAAGGGCATGTATCTTGATTACAGTTCGTCCCTGGCCGGGTCATGAGGGAGGCAACCAGTTGATGTGGCTCTATCACATCAATGTTTCTCTCTGTCTCTCTCTCCCTCCCTCTCTCCCTCCCTCTCTATCTTATGATAAATAGAAAATCATCCTCAGTGAGGAATAAAACATTTTAAAAAACAGATGTTATTGGGACAATTGAGTCTGGCAAGAATCATCAAAGGGTGATTTTGTTTAAAAGACATTTAGGCAACTGGAGGAGTGAGGCCCACAGGTGACATCAGCACGTTCCTGAGTCCCAGGTTGTGGTCGCTGCCCTTCTTTCGGGAAATTACATTACCTACTTAGGGGGCCAGGCGTCACGTTCAGCCGACTCTCAAGTGGTGCAGAAGGCACACCTGTGGTGAGAGGAGGGGCGGTAGAATGGAGACATTTGAGGGTTCCGGGGTTTTCTATACTGTTCTTGAAACTTTTCTGTAAGTCGGAAACCGTGTCCAAATGAAGTCAGTAGGAAAACATTTTCCCAGATGGGACAGCAACCCTTCCACGGCCGCTGACCTACCTCTAAGCTGCGGGTGGCCAGGTAGGGGCACCACCATTTAGGTGACTTCCTACCACTGCCTCTCATTCATCCCCGCCACCCTGAGTGTCAGGCGAGAAGGCCTCCACTCTTCAGGGCACCCAGGCTGTTGTGCTTTGACCAGTGTGTCCCCTCGTACTCAGCAGTCACCCATATGTGCCCATCACACAGTGGGCAACTGGCACAACAGGGACTCCCTTGTGTCCACAGCAGATCTGAGAGGAAGCATGTCTGGGGCAGAGATAAGAGCCAGGCTGCAACCATGCCCAGTGCTGTGGGGACTGGGGGGCCAGGTGACAGAGGAGCAAGTCACAAGGGGCTGGGGTTGGCACCCCAGTGGCAGCTGCACTTCCTTTCTCTGGGATCTAAACCATGTGTGACAAGGTCAAGTCCATTTAACATTATCAAAAATTTCTTTTAAGTTTCCACCTTGGAGCCATGCTGGCACAACAGCTATTACCCCTTTGTCTGTCTGGCCCAGCCTTTCCCTGATGGTGGCCGTCGCCGCCCACACAGCAGCCTTCGTGTCGGCGGGTGTGTGGGTGTGCATGTCCCCAGGAGTGGGAAGGGCGCCTGTATGTGCTCGGAGCCTGAGGAGGCACGAGGCCCAGGCCTTGGGGAGGGAGGCAGGTGGGCACAGTAGACCTCCACACCCTTCACGAATCCCCGCACTGCCCGCAGTCGGGGAAAAGCTGGTTCGTGTTAGAGCTGGTGCAGCAGGCCCACCTGGGCCTAGAGCCACCGATGCCTGGCGTCCTGTCAGCATGGAGGGGCCACTATGCACAGTGAGACCCGTGCCCTTCACCGACAGCTGAATGTCACACGGGGGCCTCCCTGATGGGGCAGTGAGCCCAGTCCCAGGCACATCCAGCCCATCGTGCGTAGGGATACATCCAGCCACCGACAGTGTCGGCACAGTTGGCTCCTCTGAGCACTGATGGCCACATGACCTTCTGCGTAGCCTGCTCCCAGCCTCAGCTACAGATGGGGAGCTGGGGGAGCACAGGGCTTTGTGGTCAGAGGTGCAGAGCCTGTCAGGTGGCCCCTGGGGCAGCCAGCACTGTGGCTGAGTCAACACGCGGGCCTCCCAAGTTGCATGGTTCCCGCCCGCTTTGAACACATGTTCCCAGGAGCACACGCTCGGCCTTCACTGCACTTTCAGCAGAAATCAACTGCATGTGAGCTTCACTGAGACAGGCTGCCACAGTTCCTCCCCGTCCCCAGTACCCGTCCTCTGCATGGGGCTCCCCAGTGCCCAGTGCTATCCCCCAGCATCTGAGCTCCCACATAACCAGGGCCTTTGGGGCTCTTGAGTGGGTCCATGTCAGAATTACAGGAAACCAGGCAGGGGGAGGGTGCCTCTGATGTGCACCCCAAGAAGGCCTGGGTGCATGCTCCCATCATTCCTGTCCTGGAGATTAGTGTCTTAGCAGCATGCAAGCTGCTGGAGGAAGGGCCGTGGCACCAGCCTCCCCCATGCCTTTCCCAACCAGGACAGTCCCAGGCACTGCCATCCCCCAAAAGCCCCCTCGCTATCTTAAACCTGCCCGTGGGCACCACAGGGGCAGTGCAGGCAGGCTGGGGTCCCTGGGGGGCGGGGGGCTTAGGGAGCAGCTCACAGGTCTCCTCCTGTCCCACAGACGCAGCCAGTGCCCAACCCCATGGCCTACTTCCTGCACCACTCCCCGTGGTGGGTCCACCGCTTCGAGACGCTCAGCAACCACTTCCTGGAGCTTGTGGTGCCCTTCTTCGTCTTCCTCGGACGGCGCATGTGTGTCCTCCACGGCGCCTTGCAGATCCTCTTCCAGGTGAGTCCCTGCAGACCCGTGCCTGAGCATCGCTTGTCAGTTCCCCAGAAAACACTGCTGGGACTGTAAATGTCCACGTCCTGCTTATTGTGTGTGTCTGAGTGGAACCTCCGTGCTGTGATGGCAGGGCCCTCATGACTTCGCGAGTGCTGCTCCGTCTTCTTTCCCTGCCTGTGTCTGCGGTGTCGAGTGGCAGGTGCAGCGAGCAGCGGGAGTGGGGCCGCCTGACTCCAGAGACGCTCCCGGCCCAGTGAGGTGACTGGAGATTTGTCTGGTTGGTTTTTGTGTGTGCTGCCTTTATCAAGCTCTTCTATTTCTAGTTTACTAGGAAGTTTTGTTTTGGGTATTTTTAGTCGGAGTGTTGAATTTTAACAAATGCTTTTCTCCACCAGCTGTGAGAAGGTCACTTTTTTCCCATTTAATCTGTAAATGGGGTGACTTGCATTATATTGCTAACATCAAACCAATTTTACATTCTTAAGATAAACTCAACTTGGTCATGCTGTCTAGATTGTGTTACTGGGTATGATTTGCTAATATTTTGTTTTGGATTTTGCGTGGTTGTCAGTGAATGAGATTCGTCTGTAATTTTCTTTTTCTTTTCTTTTTTTTTTTTTAATCCTCACCTGAGGGTATTTTTCTATTTATCTTCAGATAGAGTGGGAGAGGGGGGAGAGAAACATCGATGTGAGAGGGACACATCGACTGGCTGCCTTCTGCATGACCCCAACCAGGACTGGGAATGAACCACAACAGAAGTAGGTGCCCTTGACTCTTAAGTCCATAGGCCGACACTCTAACCACTGAGCCAAACTGGGCAGGGCTCATCTGTAATTTTCCATCTTACACTGGCCTTTCATGGTTCTGCTCAGATTTTACTCTATGGAGCTCGGCGAGGGCTGGCCCCCTTCTCTGGACGAGCTCACAGGGACAGAGACAGTGCCCCTGTGTGAGCCCCCGGCCTCTCGGGGTCTCTGCGACCACAGACTAATGCCTTTGGTAGACACACAGGGTTTCCATTTCTTCCGAAGGCAGCTTTAGTGGCAGACAGTTCCTTGGGAATTTGTCTTTTTCATATGTTTTCAAATTTATTAGCCAAATAAAAAAGAAAAATCATAATATTCTTTTATATTGCAGAGTCTAGATTTGTGACCTTCTCTTCAGCCTGTGTCCTTTTCTCCAGTGCGGCTCTTAGCACAGAGAAGGATTTTTTTCAGCGAGGCTGACATCCATCCTCTTTTACGTAACAAATCCATACATCTCAGCACGTGTCTGGGTTTATTTCCACATTTTTATTTTCTGTTTGTCCCTTTTAGCTTTCTTTAGAGGTTTTCTCATTCCATTATTTTCCTTTCCTAATTACTAAGTTATATACTCTACTTTTTCCAGTGAGTACATGCTTAGTTAACTAACTGAAAGTAAGTCTAATCCCAGTCTTTGCCACTGTGAAGGCCCTGACGCCTTGGAAGCTTTCACTGTCTGTCCTCCCTGCTCGCCTGCTTTCGCTGCCCCACTGTCTTAGCTCTGTTTGTTGTTGTTGTTGTTGTTTTGTTTGTTTGTTTGTTTGTTTGTTTGTTTGTTTAAATCTTAACCTGAGGATATTTTTTCATTTATATTCAGACAGAGTAGGAGGGAGGGAGAGAGAGAAAAACATTGATGTGAGAGGGACACATCTATTGGTTGCCTCCTGCACGACCCCAACCAGGGCTGGGGACCAAACCCCAACCGAGGTACGTGCCCTTGACTGGAATCAAACCCGCAACTCATTGGTCTGAGGGCCAACGCTCTAACCACGGAGCCAAACCAGCCAGAGCTCTATTTTTTGTTTTTTAATGAATAGACTGTTTTTAGAACAGTCTTAGATTTACAGAAAACTGAGCAGAGTAGCCCTGTCCTCTGCAGTTTCCCTAGCATGAACATCTTGTGATACATTAGTTATAACTGATGAGCCAACATGGATACTTTGTTATTAACTGAAGTTCATAGTTTACACTATAGGTCACTCTGGGTGTTGTACTTTCTGAGGGTTTGGACAGATGTCCAATGTCAGGTATCTACATTGTGCTATTCCTCCCCCTGCCCCCCAGCCCCTGGCAACCACTGATCTCTTCACTGTCTCCATAGTTTTGCCTTTTCCAGAGTGTCCTGTAGTTAGATCAGCCAGGATGTAGCCTTTCAGGCTGGCTTTTCTACGTAGTACTATGCGTTTGAGGTTCCTCTTGTCTTTTTGTAGCTGGAGAGCTTATTTCTTTTCTTTGCTGAATGATATGCCATTGTCTGGATGTACCACAGTTTATCTATAAACTTTCCAGAGTTGGTCGGACACAGAGTCCGGGCTGGCCAGTGGCCCTTGCCAGCAGCCATGGGCATTCTGCACTATGCCCACTCCACACACCACTGGGCCCCATGGCCCTGTGGTCTCAAGCCAGTGTGAGGAGGCTCCAGGTAGAGGCTTGAGCATCCATCAGCATGGGCACCCTGTTGTCTGAGGATGCCCAGCCAGTGGCTCCTGCCTTCCCCTCCTGGCGGAGAATGTAGGTCCAGTTCCTGAGGCAGCTCAGAGGACCCTGCCCGGCAGAGTCTCAGGAGGAGTGAGGTCTGCTCCGACCTCATGGCCACCGTGGTGACCAAGACACACTCTTGGGGCTACAGGGCGTTAATTAGTCACTGCTTTTGCTGTCTTTGTAAGTGTTGACTTAGTGGGACCCTCTCAGGGCTATAAACGCAACTGGGCCTGTGGGGGACTCTTCAGGCATCTGTCGGGGTACACTGACTTGCTTTCTGTTTGAGTAATCCAAAGCCGGCTTTGACAAGCACTAATGAAAAGCAAGTTGTCATATTACCCAAAAAAATAATTGAACGAAGCTTGGTTACTGGTGCATGTGGGAAATCCGATCCTGGCAGATCCTTACAGTGACCACTGTTCGTTCACAGCGCCCTTGGCTCGAGTCTCACGGTGCGTCAGCACGAGGACCAGCTATCTGGACCTGGCCTGGCAGCGGGGGCACCCAGGCAGGGATGGGGGATGGGTAGCAGCCTCAGGGCTCAGATGTAAATGGCTCCCAGCAGCCTCAGGCCAGATGGCCAGGTCTCAACCCAGTTCTGGGGTCCGCTGCTCGGGTGGACAGTGGCGGATGGTGGCAGCACAGGAACTGGACAGAAGAGGGCCAGAACTGGGCCTTGAAGAGTCTGCTGCCAACCTGCAGCTCTGGATATATTCCAGAAGACCGGCCCACATGTTTGCCCTCCACCCCCTGACGGTCCTGGGAGCCCTTGCTCCAGGCACATCCCCGCGTTGCCCTGTTCAGCCCCACGCCATGCCCAGGAGAACCCAGAGCTGTGGCTCGTCTCCTTGGCTGGTCCGTTGCCCCCTCGGGCGTCAGGCCTCAGCTGCCCAGAGCAGAGAGGACGAATGGCCAGCTGGCCCAGCTGTGACGTATCCTGCCCTCTGGCAGGCAGCGTGGGTCTCAGGTGTGGAGGCCACAGGGTACAGACTCGTGGCAGGTGTTCAGCTGTCCTCAGGGCTGCTGCACTGGTCTCTTTGGGGATGTCAGTCACTTTGGGGAGTGGACTGTGTTAGGTGCGCCCCATGGGTTTGTGGGGTACCCTCACAGGGGCCAAGCTCCTGTCTCTGCCTGAGACCCCCACAGGTGTCTCTGGTTCTGTTTGTTTCTCCGTCCGTTCCGTTGGGAGAGGATTGAGGATGTGAGCACCTCACCTCCTCCCACGCTGAGTTTACACAGCTGTCCGGAGGACTCTGCAAGGCCATTGTCTACTAGGAGAGGCGCGCCACCCAGCCTCAGACCCCTGCACTGATGCCAAGCCACAGGCCTGACGGAGAGACTCTGGATGGGGGCGGCCATTGGCTTCCACCATGGGGCTGGGCACATCCCGTCCTACCACAGGATGGGCATTCGCCAGGCAACGGGCTCCTGGTCAGTGCAGACTCATCTTGAATCCCAGGCCAGATTCTCCTTCACCTCCCACCACACCCTGCTCTTTCTAATCTGTGTGATTTTGGCCAGAGTCCTAGGGACATCTCACAGCAGGGCCATCCCCATGGCTGTGGGCACAAAGAGCTGCCTCCACTGGCCCTGAATTCCTTGCCCAGACTGGGGTCATGGGAGACCTGCCCTGGACTCCTGGCTGCAGAGTCACCTGCACATATGCATGTGTCCTCTGTAAGGCTGTGCAAGCAGAGAGCCCAGCAGAAAGTTCCAGAAGCCCATCCCTCCTCCTCGGGTCATGTTGTGTCATCCTAGAACATCTGCAGCGTCTCCTGGGCCTCAGATTCCAGCGCTCACCCTCGTCTTCCTGCCCAGTGTCCAGCTGCAGCCGCCCAGCACAGGCCTTGGGCCACTGCCCCCCTCGGCTCTCCTGCCGGCTGCGTGGTGCGCGAGGGTGCAGTAGGGCTCCCCGGCTGCTGTAAACACAGATGGACCGGGTGACCAGTTCGTTTTCCTCGGAGGAGATGCTGCGGCGATGCCAAGAGAGATCACAGACCGCTCAGCACAGGGGCCATGCACGTGATGCCAAGCTCCATTTTTCTTGCTAAAAACATGGCCATCCAGATGGATGGGGCAGACAAAGGGGAATGGGCCGGGTGGGGACACAGCCAGTGTGTGCCTAACAAGGGCTCTGAGCACAGCCGAGCAATGCCCCCATGGTTTCTGCTGCTTTTTTAGGAACGGGCTTTCATCCCCAAAACTGTTGAACCCTAGTTCTGTAGGTCAGGGCCACCCAGCTGGACTCACGTTAGAATGACCTGAAGTATTCTTTGAAAATATGCTTGCGCGGGGCCGTCCCCTAAGACAGGAACCCAGAGGGCCAGGCATTGCTCAGAGGTCATTGAGGGCCATGTGGCCATGACTTTCGAAGTGTGCTCCCGAGTTCTCACCCACATAAAACTGTCAGGCCCTGAGAATCCTGTTGCACCAGAACATTCTGGATCATGGTCATGTGGACCAGGCTTCAGGTAGGGCTGGTGCTCTGCAGCTGTACGAATGACCCTCCCTGGGACTGGCCCCACACGGCTCCTGCACCCAGGTCAGCAGCCAGAGCTGCAGGCCCCAGGCGGAGGGCTGAGGCTGGGCTAACACGATCTCTACAGAAAGCAGGACTGGTCATCAGGCAGACTCAAAGCTACTGTCCATCAAGATAATGGTGCCGAATGGACAGCAAAGCCACCTGGAACCTCTAGAAGAAAGCTTGACGCCCAGGAGGTGTCTTGGCTTGGCTGTGCTGCGTGCTCGCTCCTGTGGCCCGGGCTTGTGTCTGCCTTCAGGCAGGGCCAGGCTGGAAGCACCAGGGCTGCAGGGATATGGACCTCTCTCTGGTGCTCATATGGGGCTGTGGGTTGGCTGGTTGTTATTCCCAATTCTCTTTTTCAAAGGCTAAAGAGCCCTCGCAGGTCCCATCCCCGCCTATGCTGAGCAGCTGGAACCCCTTCCCTGGGGGTCTGTTGCTCACTGAGGGCCCTGGTCAGGTCTGCCCAGTATTGGCCTCCACCAAATCCCCTTATTTACCATTGGTGGGTGGATCATCAGGGATAGCCTGTGATGTCCGTCCCCCAGGAAGGCTCGGGTTACAGCTAGCAAGATGACAGGGTCCCCAATCAGAGCCGGGAAAGCCCCCTGGAGCCTCTGCAGCATCACCAATTGCAGGAGCCAAGGTGACATCTCAGGGCTGATGGTTCATGCCACGAGGGTATGGCCCGCATGTGTCTGGAGTGAACATTGTACCCCCAAGGGCACCACGAATCCCTCTGGTGGCACTTTTTCTTGTTTTAAATGGAAAATATCTGATTTGGAAAATTAAAAAGGGAAGAAGAAGGTCCATCATGTGCTTACTGATAGTCCCATGTTTTGTTTTGTTTTTTCGATTAAAGTTGACATTCAGTATTATGTATTAGTTTCAAGTGTACAGCATAGTGGTTAGACATTTATATAATTTATGAAGCACTTCCCTGGTAAGTCTAGTACCCACGTGGCACCATACACAGTTATTACAATATTATTGACTGTATTCTCTGTGCTGTACTTTACAGCCCATGACTATTCTGTAACTACCAGTCTGTACTTCTTAACCCCTTCTCCACCCAGGCCCCCAACCCTCTCCCATCTTGCAACCATCAGTTTGTTTGCTGTATTATGAGTCTATTTCTCTTTTGTTTTTGGGTTTTTTTTTGTTGTTTTTTTTTTAGATTTCACATGTACTGAAACATGTAGCATTTTTCTTTCTCTGTCTGACTTATTTCACTTAGCATAATACCCTCTAGGTCCATCCAGGTTGATGCAGATGGTAAGCTTTCATTCTTTTCTATGACCAAGTAATATTCCATTGTATATATGTACCACAAATTTTTTATCCATTTGTCTGTTGATGGACAGACATGTAGGTTGCTTCCATATCTTGGCTATTGAAAATAATGCTGCAATAAGCATAAAGATTTGTATATCTTTTTGAATTTGTGTTTTAGATTTCTTTGTATACCCAGAAGTGGAATTACTGGGTCATAAGGTAATTCTGTTTCTTTTGTTCTTAATCCCCACCTGAGGATTTTTTTTTTCATTGATTTTTATAGAGAGTGCAAAGGAAAGAGGGAGGGAGAAAGAGAGAGAGAAGAAGAGAGATGTGAGAGAGACACATCGATTGATTGCCTCCAGCATGACCCCGACCCAGCCAGGGATCAAACCTGCAACCCAGGTGTATGCCCTTGACTGGACTCAAACCCCAGACCTTTCGGTCCAAGGACCAACACTCTAACCTCTGAGCCAAACTGGACAGGACAGTACTTCTGTTTTTAATTCATTGAGGAACCTCCATACTGTTTTCCGTAGTGGCTGCACCAATTTGTAATCTCAACAGTGCAAGAGGGTTCCCTTTCTTCCACAACCTCAACAACACTGTTTGTTGATTTGTTGATGACAGCCATTCTGACAGGTGTGAGGTGATAACTAATTGTGGTCTTAATTTGCATTTCTCTGATGAATAGTGACTTTGAGCATCTCATTTGTCTGTTGGCTATCTGTATGTCCTCTTTGGAGAAATGTCTGGATCCTCTGCCCATTTTTAATTGGATTGTTTGTTTTTTAGGTGTTGTGTGAATTCTTTTTAAATTTTGGATATTCACCCCTTATCAGATGTATCATTGACCAATATCTTCTCCCATTTGGTAGGTTGTGTTTTCATTTTGTTGATAGTTTGCTTTGCAAAACTTTTTAATTTGATGTAGTTTCTTTTTTTTTTTTTTTTTTAATTTTTTTTTCCTTACCTCAGGAGATATATATATATATAAAAAAAATTACCAAGAGCAATGCCTGTTTTCTTCTAGGAATTTTATGGTGTCAGGTCTTACATTTAATCTTTACTCCACTTTGAGTTCATTCTTGTATATGGTGTAAGAAAGGGATCCAGTTTTATTTTTGCGCATGTATCTGTTCAGTTTTCCCAATACCATTTATTGAAGAGAATGTGTTTACCTCATTGTGTATATTCTTGCCTCTTTTGTCATAATTAACCATATAGGTGTGGGTTTATTTATCAGCTCTCTATTCTGTTCCATTGATCCCTGTGTCTGTTTTTTATGCCAGTACCATGCCGTTGTGATTACTGTAGCCTTGTAGTATAGTTTGATATTAGGTAACACTATACCTCCAACTTTGTTCTTCTTTCTCAAGATTGTTGTGGCTCCATATAAATGTTTGGATTATTTGTTCTAGTTATGTGAAAAATGCCATTGGTATTTTTATAGGGATTGCATTGAACCTGTATGTAGATTGCTTTGCGTAGTATGGACATTTTAACAATGTTCATTCTTCCTATCCATGAGCACAGTATATGCTTCCATTTATTGTATCTTCTTATTTTTCTTTCTTCAATGTCTTACAGTTTTTCAAGTAGAGGTCTTTTATCTCCTTGGTCAAATTTATTCCTGGGTATTTTTTTATACAATTGTAAATGGGGTTGTTTTTTTAGTTTCTCTTTCTGATATAGTTTGCTATTGGAGTATAAAAATGTGACTGATTTCTGAATATTAATTTTGAATCCTGCTACTTTGCTGCATTCATTTATCAGTTTTAGTAAGTTTTTTGGTGAAGTCTTTAGGGTTCTCCGTATACAATATCAGGTCATCTACAAATAATGACAGTTTTACTCTTTCTTTCCAATTTGAATGCCTTTTATTTCTTGTTGCTGTGGCTAGGGCTTCCAGTACCGTGTTGAATAGGACTAGTGAAAGTAGACATCCCTGTCTTGTCCTGATTATAAGGGAAATGCATTTAGTTATTCCTCACTGAGTACAATGTTAGCTGTGGGTATGTCATAGATGGCCTTTATTATGTTGAGCTATGATCCCTCTATTCTCACTTTGATGAGAGTTTTTATCATAAATGGATACTGTATTTTGTCAAATGTTTTTTCTGTATCTATTGATATGGTAATATGATTTTTATCCTTTATTTTGTTTATGTGGTGGTTCACGTTAATTGATTTGTGGATATTGAACCAACCTTGCATCCCAGGAATTAATCCCATTTAATCGTGGTGCATGATCTTTTTAATATATTGCTGAATTCAGTTTGCTATATTTTGCTGAGGATTTTTGCATCTGTGTTAATCAGGGATATTGGCCTATAATTTTATTTTGTAGTGTTTTTATCTGGTTTTAGAATTCGGATAATGCTGGCATCGTAGAGTGAGCTTGGAATCTTCCCTCCTCAAGAATTTTTTTTGAATAGTTTGAGAAGGATAGGTATTAGTTCTTCTTTGAATGTTTGGTAAAACCCACCTGTGAAGCTATTCAGTCAGGTCTTTTGTTAGCTGAGAGTTTTTCATTACTGACTGAATTTCATTAGTAGTTTCAGTCTGTCCAGATTTTCTCTTTCTTCTTAGAAGATTGTATGTTTCTAGGAATTTACTGATTTCTTCCAGATTGTTCAATTTGTTGGCATATTATTGTCTGTAGTATTTTCTTATAATGCTTTGTATTTCTGTGGTATCAGATATTACTTTTCCTCTTTCATTTAAGATTTTATTTATTTGAATCCTCTTTTTTTTCTTGAGCCGTGTTAAACGTTTATCAATTTTGTTTATCTTTTCAAAGCACCAGCTCTTGGTTTCATTAAGTTTTTGTCTTTCTTTATACTCTATTTTATTTATTTCCACTCTGATCTTTATTATTTCCTTCCTTCTACTCACTTTGGGCTTTGTTTGTTCTTCTAGTTCCTTTAAGTAAGGTTATATTGTTTACTTGAGATTTTTCTTGTTTCTTGAGATAGGCCTGTAATGCTATGATTTTCCTCCTTTCGTTGTGTCCCATAGATTTTGGGTCATTGTGTTTTCATTTTCATTTGTCTCAAGGTATCTTTTGATTTCTTTCTTAACTTCCTTGTTAACCCATCCATTGTTTTTTAGCCTCCATGTGTTTATGTGTTTTCAGTTTTCCTGTAATTGATTTCTAATTTCATAGCATGTGTTTAAAGAAGATGCTTGATATGATTTCAATCTTTTTAAATTTATTGAGGCTTGTTTTATGGCCTAACATGTGGTCTGTCGTGGAAAATGTTCCATGTGCACTTGATAAGAATGTATATTCTGCTGCTTTGGGGTGAGGTGCTCTGAATATATCAATTAAATCCATGTGATCTAGTGTGTCATTTAAAGTGGCTGTTTCCTTGTTGATTTTCTGTCTGGAAGATCTATCTATTGATGTCACTGGGGTTTTAAAACCCCCTACTAAGACTGTGTTACTATCAATCTCCCTTTATGTCCATCAATGTGCTTTATATACTTAGGTGCTCCTATCTTAGATGCGTAAATGTTTACAAGGGTTATATCCTCTTGTTGGATTGATCCCTTTATCATTATGCAGTGGCCTTTTTTGTCTCTTATTATAACCTTCATTTTAAAGTCTCTTTTGTCTGATACAAGTTTTGCTACCCCAGTTTTTTGTTTGTTTTCATTTACATGAAATATCCCTTTTCATCTCTTTACTTTCAGTCTATGTGTTTTTCTGTCTAAAATGGGTCTCTTATAGACCGCATGTATATGGATCTTGTTTTCTTATCCATTCAGCCACCCTGTGTCTGTTGAAAAATCAGCTGACAGTCCTTGTAGGTATCTAACTTCTTTTCTCTGCTGCTTTTAAGATTTTTTCTTTGTCTTTAACCTTTACCATTTTTATTATGATGTGTCTTAGTATGGGCCTCTTTGGGTTTATCCTGTTTGGGACTCTATGCTTCCTGAACTTGCATGTCTATTTCCTTCACTGGGTCAGGGGAGCTTCTGTCATTATTTCTTCAAATAGATTTTCAATCCCTTGCTTGCTCTCTTCTCCTTCTGGTACCTCTATGATGCAAATGTTGGTACACTTGATGTTATCCCAGAAGTCTCTTGAACTATCCTCGTTTTTTGGGTTTTTTTTTCTGTTTTGAGTGTTTTCTGCTACCTTGTCTTCCAGGTCACTGATTCAGTCCTTTGCTTCATCTAATCTTTGTTGATTCCTTCTAGTATATTCTTCATTTAAGTTATTGTGTTCTTTACTTCTCTAAAAAATTTGAATATGTTTTTATTGATTTTAGAGAGAGAGGAAGGAAGAGGGAGAGAGAGAAACATCGATGAGAAACATCACATTGATTGGCTGCCTCCTGCACACCTACTGGGGATCGAGCCTGCAACCCAGGCATGTGCCCTGACCAGGAATCTTGGTACATGGGTTGGTGCTCAACCACTGAACCACACAAGCCAGGCTTATTGTATTCTTTATTTCTGACTGGTTCTTTTTTATGGTTTGTGTGTCAGTTTTTACATTTACTATCTTTTTGTTGAAGTTCTCACTGAGTTCATCTGTTCTTCCCCTAAATTTGTTGAGCATTCTTATAACCATTATTTTGAACTCTGCATCTGATAGATTGCTTGCCTCCATTTCATTTAGTTCTTCTAGAGTTATTTCCTCTCCTTTGACTTCAGACATATTTCTTTGTCTCCCCATTTTGGCTGCCTCCCTGTGTTTGTTTCTATGTAGTAGGTGTCCGTTGTGTGGGTTGTGTGCCCTCCTGTTGTAGTTGAGCCTTGATTGCTATTGGCACATCCATGGTAGAGTTGACCCTCAGGCTGACTGGCTGAGGATTGACCATGACCACAGTGGAGGAGGTGCAATGCAGGGGCTGACCCTACGGAGTGGGATTCACCCCAATGGGACTCTGGTGCCTGCCGAGACCACCTATTGGGTGTGTCATTTGTGGAGCTAAACAGTTGCTGCTGTGGGGTGGTCTGAAGCCACACCAAGTGTGTTAGTTCTGGGACCTCTCACGGGAAGGGCTCTGGGCTGGCTGATGTCAGCCACTGCCTGGCCCAAGGCTACTTGGAAGGAACTACAAAGCAGTCTGCAGTTGATAGCTACCTGTGTTGGGCTTGAGGGATGTGGGAAAGGCCGAAATGGGACTGAGACCAGCTGCCACAATGCTGAGCCTAGGGCCCAGCAAGAGACACAGGATACACTGAGGCCAGCTGCCACCTGCCTGGAGGTTTAAAAATGTCAAAGACAGTTTTTTTTTCTTTATTGATTTCAGAGAGAGGAAAGGAGAGACCGGGCCCACAACCTGGGTATGTGTCCTGGGTATGTGTCGAACCAGTGACGCCTAGTGCATGGGTCAGTGCTCAACCAGTGAGACACACCAGCCGGGCCCAAGACAGTTTTTAAGGAAGTCTGCAGTGCAGGCTGAGGCCGTGGTGGGGATTCCTGCCACGAGGTGCGCATGCCCAGCTATGGTCACAGCTCACACAGCGTTCTGTGTGGATGTTTTCACTTGCCACTAGAATCTTCACAACCATTGTTTTCAACAACCATAACCATCATACTTAGATCTTTTTAAATAAAAAATCAATGCCCTGGCCGGTTTGGCTCAGCGGTTGGAGCGTCGGCCTGCGGTACAGAGAGACCCGGGTTCGGTTCCCGCTAAGGGCACGTACCTCGGTTGCAGTTTGTCCCCGGCCCTGGTTGGTCGTGTGGGTGCAGCCACTCGATGTGTCCCTTCACGTCGATGTTTCTCTCTCTCTCCCCCTTCCTCTCTCTCCCTCCCACTCTATCTGAACAAAAAATGGAAAAATGTCCTCGGGTGAGGATAAATAAATAAATAAATAAATAATCAATTATCTTTAGAAGAAATTTCATATTAATCTGCATATTCACCACTTCCGACCCTCTGCTTTCCTCTGTACAGACCCAAAGTCTCCACAGGAATCGTGTTCCGTTTGTCTTCTCATGTCTTCGTGGAGGCTGCTGGTGGACGTCTTTATTTCAACCACCATCTTCTAAGGGTTTTTTCTAGCTGTGGTGATGCAGGTGGGTGGTGTTTTCTTTCGAAGAAGAGCTATCTGTTGTTTTCGCCCAAATCCTTGTCCTCTGTCCAGTCGAGCAGCTTCCCCTCCAGCCACTCTGTACTGTCCTCGCACTGGTTTTTGGCAGGTCAGCTTGATGTGCCACGGTGTGCATTTCCTTACATTTGTCCTGTTTGTGACTTCTTAGGCTTCTTTGATCTGTGTGTTATAGTTCTCATCAAATTAGGAGGATTTTTGGACATGATTGTTTCATCACTGTTTCTGCCAACCTTCCCTTCTGGGATGTAAACCACACGTTTTAGGCCAGAGCACGTTGTCCCCGGGTCCCTGAGGGGCCGCGCAGCTCCGGTGCGCTCTGCACTTCAGTTGAGAAAGTTCTCACTCGGCCACTGACTTTCCTTTTTCTCTGTGTCAGTTTTGTGCAAAGCCTCACCAGTAGATTCTCTATTTCATATATTACCTTTAAGAATCTCAAATTAACCCTGGCTGGTGTGGCTCTGTGGTTGAGCATTGTCCCATGCACAGAGAGGTTGCTGGTTTGATTCCTGGTCAGGGCACATGCCCAGGTTGTGGGCTCGATCCCCACTAGGGGGTGTGCAGGAGGCAGCCCATCAATGTTTCTCTTTCTCTCCCTCTCCCTTCCTCTCTCTCTCTTTCTGTTTCTCTCAAAAATCAATGAAAACATTTTTTTTAATCTCAAATTAGCCCAGCCAGCTGACTCTTTTAGAGCATCATCCTGTACACCAGAAAGGTAGCAGGTTTGATCCCCAGTCAGGCATATACAGGAGGCAGCTGATCCATGTTTCTCTCTCTCAAAAAAAAAAAAAATGAAAGAAAACTCTCTAATTGCCTTTTGGTTCTTCTTTATCATTTTCCTATTTTTTTTACTTATGACTATGTTTTCTTTTAAATTCTCTAATTAATTGATGGTAGCTGTTTTAACATTCTCGTTTACTCGCCTCAGAGTATCTCCTGTGTGGATCTGTTTCTGGGAGCCTACCTTGCCTCCTGCTGTGGCTTGCGTGCTGCAACCAACTTGCCTGTTGGTGAACCGTTGACTGGCTGCTGGCCATTGTGTTGTGGTGTTGAATTCTCTCCTGACAAGCAGTTGATTTACTTGCAGATCAGTTTGATCATCTTGACGCTTGTCTTCAAACCCTCTGAGTGGGTCTAAAATAGCCTTCCCTGTGGGCTCATCCAGCCCTGCTTATAGGGCGGCACAGGGATCCCTGCTGCACACCTGGCTTCCCACAAGGTCCCTCCACGCGGGTTCATCGGAGCTCGAAAGTCTCCCAAACGAGTGTGAGCTGGAGTAACTGCAAAGCCTCCTGGTGGTTCTGTCCCTGCCTGTGGGGGCTCCTGTGTGCCTGCGAGCACAGTAGTTGGCAGAGACTCTTGGGAATTCATACAGTGTGACTCCTTGTTTGTGTGTTGCCTTCTGTGTGGTGAGCACCAGCCCCTCGACCTGCCCAGCATCAAGTTCTGCCCTCCTGGGCTCCCTCCCCAAGTGAGCCCGCAAATGCCTCCACGCAGAGGGTGCTGAGGCCATCAGGGGTCTGTCTGCTTCCCTCTATCTTGAGTCAAGAGTCCTGCAGGGCCACAGCCGTGGGCCACGCAGCTGCTCCATCTGTTGTCTGGTACCCAGCTGTCCATGTGGGCAGAGGAGCTTCCAGTATGACTTCCTCACCTTGGCCCGAAGCAGAAATCTCTGGTGGAGTCTCAACCTTGAAAACTCATCCCCAGAATGTGAAGTCAGAGCGAGGAGGCAGAGTAGGGCGGCATGCTTGGGGGGTCAAGGCGCATGGAGGTTTTGCGGCCACCTGAGTCCTTTTGTGACCAGCTGCTCCATGCCATGGAAGGAAATGCAGGCCGGGGGCGTAATCCCAAGTGGGGGCAGGGATCGGGCAGGACGGAGGTGTGCAGAGGGCACTGGGGCGGTGTGTCTGGGACCGTCCTCTCCGTCCTTGTCCCCGGCAGTGGGTGTTTGAAGATGGAACGGGGCGAACACTGAGCCACATTGTTCAGGCCAGTTCTCAGCTGAGCCGACTCGGTGGCTGTGTCCTGACTCGCCTTTTAAACATTCCTGCTGCTGCCGAGAAATCCTGCGACTGCAAAGATGTGTGCCCCCCGCCCCCTGTGCCCAGCCTGACTTTGTGCACAGAGGTGAGTGGGCAGGCGTGTTGTTCAAACCCTTTCTTGCCCTCACCAAGAGCACACGGCTGTGCACACTCAGCAGGATGGGGGTCCTGCCCCTGTACCTCGTATTCCAGTCTTCAGGCGGAGGCTTGAACTTCTTGGACCTTTCCCTTATTTTCCTTTTCTTCGTTACTCATTTTTTACATTTTCAGTCTAAACGTTTATTATTTTTACTTCTATTCGCCCTTGGAAACAAGAAACTGCCAGATCATGTGGGCTGCGTCTCGCTCCTGTGATCCGTCCTGTACCCAAGGCCTGGGCTGCTCCGCTCGGGGATTCCAGCTCTGTCCCTTAGCACCCTCCTTTCCTGACGCTGGTCGTGGCGCCGCTGACTGCGGAGTCTGTGCCATGTCTCAGTCTCCCGTTTCTGCACCGTGTTCAGGCAGGGTTTTTCCAGTCAGCTCTCTAAACCACTAACCGGATCTCAGCCGTTTCCATTCTGCCTTTCACTTGTTACCGTGTTTCATATTGTGCTCCTTGGGGATGCAGAGGAATAAATGCCATTTACTGATCAGGATTCTTTCAAATTAGCAGCGTTTTGGCCTGGGGTTCTCTGGACGCCTCTCCCTGCACCAGGCCTTCTGGGGTCTCAGAGGAGCCGTGAATGGCCAGAAAGTGACTGGGCCTCGTGCATGTGCAGGCCGGGCCGGCCTGGAGAGGTCAGGCGAACAGGCCCGTCACCGGTGGACTCCCCGGGCAGGTCGGCAGCCCCAGTGAGCCACCAGGCCACCCTACTCGGTCTTGCGGCCATGGTGTCCTGTCTGCTGGTGGTCTGCGTGCTGATGGAGAGTGTGGCCCAGACAGCTCTCTCGGGGTGGAGGTGGTGCTGGTGCTTCTCCCAGAGGCGTCACGGCAGGAAGGCTCTTCAGGCGGAGAGGGGGAGGACGGGGCAGCTGCCCCGCATCGATCAGCTTCCTGCAGGGCCTGCTCTGAGGGGCAGCTGTGCGGTCGAGCAGGGTAGGTTGTTCCCCACACGCCCTGCACCCCACTCACCCTCCTACCACACGGGGAGTGTCCTCGCTGGAACCACGTCTCCCGAGGTCTGCGGGGACTGGGCAGGAGCTGGCTGTCCTCCCTCCACCTCACTCCTGCTGTGTCTTCTGCCCCTGGGGCAGCCGTGTAGCGTTCCTAGCGAAGGGGAGCCATGCTCTGGGTCTCCTGGCTTGGCGGCCCTGTCAGCCTCTCACCGCAGCAGCCCCTCAGGGGGGCCTGTCCTTGTCCCGGTCTCACCGCAAGGCGGGCCTCAGCTCCATGGCCGAGCCACAGGGAGGGGAGCCCGGGATGCAGCGGCCCAGCTGTCCGCTGAGCTGTGCCAGGTACAGTGTGAGGCATTTACCAGAAGGTGCAAAACCACTGGGCACCCGAATGTGAGCAGCCAGGACCCCAGGGAGCAGAGCGCAGCAGAGCAGCAGAGCTTCTGTGACATCGTCCCTGCAAGTCCCCGGCAGGAGGCAGGTGGAGGAGTTGAGCAGGCAGAGATACCTGGGGAGATGAAAACTGGAGGGCAGACCCCCAGGAGGAAGGACAGTGAGAGGGACATTCCTGTCCCATCCTGAGCAGATGTGGCCCAGACCAACCACAAAGGGAGTGTGAAGGAGGCTGGAGCTGGAGTGGCCTCAGGACTCCGGGCATCCTGCCCCGGCACCCAAAGGGCTCGGTCCCCGACCCCACCCCTCCCCACGTGGAAGAGGAGGCTGGGGTCGGCGCCACAGCTCCCGCAACAGCCACGGCGCAGGCCTGGCCGTCGGGAGCCCGGGCGCTGCCCAGACCTCAGGAAGAAGCCCGTCTGCCCAGAGCAGCCCTGTCAGCTCAGAACTGAGGCCCGACCCTGCCGGGCCGAGAGGAGCTGGCAGGGGAGGCCGCAGCTCAGAGCAGGTACAGGCGCGGCTGTTTTTTGGCACAGGGTTTGTTAACATCATAGACAGAAAAGAATAAGAAATAATTATTTTTGGGCCCAGAGCCAGGAAAACTAGTTTTCCAGATTAATCCAGGGAGAGCCGTGAATCCACAATCTCTCGTGTCACACATCATAAAACTCCGTCGTGATCCATAAAACCGACATGGCCCATGGAAAGCCCCTCCTCCTGCAGAGCCTCATTAGGCCGTAGTCTGTGACCTGGCGTTCCTCCCGGTCGCTGGCACCAAGGCCGGCTTTAATTAAACTCAGAAGTTGAGGGGCCGGGGTGTCAGCCACATTTTTCTCAGTCTTGGAGAAGAGCTGAGGTGACTGGTCCGCACGGAGATGACACATCCCTGCCCCCATCCAAGGAGGACTCGCCCTCGGTGGAGGGGCAGCCCCTCACCCCGGCATCTGCCATCCCCTCCTCTCCGCCTGCTCCCGCTCCACGTGTTTCCGCAGTAACAGCACCAGCCTGGGCGTCCGCCCTCCTCATAGACAAACCTGTCCAATCCCTGGGTGGGGAGGTGCTGGCTCTGCCTGTTCAGTGACCGTTGGCTTGTCACAGTCTCGTTTCTTTCAGAAATGTGCTCACTTGCTTAGGTGCGCGGATTTATTCACATGAATCTCATGGATCCCCGGTGTTTGCTCTTGTATCTTCTTTTCAAAGGCCCTTCTGAAGTACGTCCCCCGGCCGTGCTCCCCGCGTGGCCGGTGCCTGTGCTCCTGTCCCCCGGCCGTGCTCCCCGCGTGGCCGGTGCCTGTGCTCCTGTCCCCCGGCCGTGCTCCCCGCGTGGCCGGTGCCTGTGCTCCTGTCCCCCGGCCGTGCTTCCCGCGTGGCCGGTGCCTGTGCTCCTGTCCCCTGGCCGTGCTCCCCGCGTGGCCGGTGCCTGTGCTCCTGTCCCCCGGCCGTGCTCCCCGCGTGGCCGGTGCCTGTGCTCCTGTCCCCCGGCCGTGCTCCCCGCGTGGCCGGTGCCTGTGCTCCGGTCCCCTGGCCGTGCTCCCCGCGTGGCCGGTGCCTGTGCTCCGGTCCCCCGGTTCCGCCCCTCTGTCTTTCCCTCACTTGTGTGGGGGTCACTGGCCTACTGCAGCTCCTCCTCCGGCTCCAGGCTCTTGTTTTCTCTTTTCTGAGGCCCGGGCTTGAGGCAGCTCATCTCCCTGCAAATACTTGAACTGTGTCCACCGTGGATGCCCCACCCTCACCTCCCAGCACCCCAGCTCAGCCCCTCTGGGGCGATTCCGATTGGAAAGCCTCTGCAGATCACTGAGTTAGCACCAATGCCGGAGATGAATCCACAGGGCAGCCTTGCCTCCCTGGTCACCATCCTCAGTGGGGTTTTGGGGGACATGCTGGTTTCTTGCCAGGCACATTTGGGCTTCCTGGACCTTGCATCACCCAGGCTCACCCGGGACACTGCACAAGGAGCAGCTGGAGCAGCTCGAGGCCTCCGAGGAGGACAGGGACAGCCTCTCAGACGGCTGCCCAGCAAACAGCCCGGCTGGCCCCGTCTGTGGCCACTGTGGACGTGCAGGAAGTCGGGCTCTATCTGAGCCACATCCAAGGGTAGCACAGTATGCACAGGCCACTGGGAACCTGCCACGCCCATCCCAGGAGGGCCCAGGCCCAGGGGACAGCCTTCAGGGCAGGGCAGCAGACAGGCACGTGCACCACCGTGTTCCCAACCCTGACAGGGAGAGCAGCAGACGCCCACCCACCTTCCGCGTGACCAGGGCACAGTCCTCGACATCAGGGTCTGTGGGGCTCCAGGTGCCCCCATTTCTGGTGGGAAGGCCCCTCCCTGGGGAGGAGCACAGTTACAGGTCCTACCTCCAGCTGGCATTGATTTAATAGTCACCATAACAACCGCACAAACACAAACCACAGCATCAAACAGGAGACTCGTCACCTCACGATTCTGTAGGTCAGAGATCTGGGCGGCCTTAGCTGCGGCCCCAGGTAGTCTCAGAAGCTAGAGTCGAGGTGTCAGCAGGCTGGGCCCTCACTGGAGGCTCTGGGAAGAATCTCCTTCAAGGTCATTCAGAGCATGGCCAACCTTGGGGCAGAGGTCTGGGAGGCCAGGTGTGCAACCTGTGGGGGAGCAGGGCCACCCTGGTCCCTCAGGAAACAGCACAGGCACCCACATATGCTTCTGGGAAGAAACGGGAACCCCTCCCCACCAGCACCTCTGGGTGTGGAATCTGAGTCACTGCTGAGTTGCTGGGTCCTGGTGGGTGGAACATGGGTGGCGGAGGCGACACCCCAAGTTTGGAGCAGGGCAGCTGTCCTCGGTCCCCGCTCCGCCTGGGGCTGAGCCACTGCTCCATCCTGCAGGTGGTCCTCATTGTCAGTGGGAACCTGAGCTTCCTGAACTGGCTGACCATCGTGCCCAGTGTCGCCTGCTTCGATGACGCCACCCTGGGGTTCTTATTTCCCTCTGGGCCTGGCAGCCTCAAGGACCAAGTCCTGAAGATGCAGAAAGAGGGAGCCCGGGAGGCCCGGCCTACGCTGAACTACGGTGGGTGGACACCTGGGGACGTGGACAGGCGGCCTTCATTCCTGGACCCAGGAGAGCTGGTCCCTAGAGGTGCTGGCCCATTCTTCTCAAGTGACAGCCAGGCCCACCCCATGAGGGCAGTTACCATGACTCAGTTTCCATCTCAGCCTCAGAAGGTGTCCTTGGCTGGGGGGATGGAGGCTGTGGACAGAGGCTCTTGCCCAGACTCCCAGGCTGGGGCCAGCAACACCATCCTCCACTTTTGTGAGCCCAGACGGGCAGGACAGAGGCCAGGGTCTGGAGGGCTAGCTGAGGGGCGGGGGACAGCCTCAGCTCCTCTCCGTGCTTGGGGCCCAGGCCTGGGGGGCAGAAGCTTACCCACTGTCTCTCCGGGCCCAGGTTGCATGATGCGGCAGGCGGCCAACCTGGCCCTAGGTGTCCTGGTCGCCTGGCTCAGCATCCCCGTGGTCCTCAACTTGCTGAGCCCCAAGCAGGTCATGAACAGTTCCTTCAACCCCCTCAGGATCGTCAACACGTACGGAGCCTTCGGAAGGTACTTTGCATGCCTGGGCGTTTCCAGTGTGGGCTCCTCTCCCTGTCCCCCACCCGGGAGACCCCTGGTCAGGGAGACCCGCCCTCCCCAGCCAGGTGGGCAGCCTTGGCCCAGGTGTGGTTGAGGGGTCTGCTCTGTGGGGAGAGGCGCAGTGACCGCCTGCAGTTGCCCAGAGCCCAGCCCACCCCGACCTGCTGTCCCCGACAGCATCACCAAGGAGCGCACAGAGGTCCTCCTGCAGGGCACGGCCAGCCCCAACGCCAGCGCGCCGGACGCTGTGTGGGAGGACTACGAGTTCAAGTGCAAGCCGGGCGACCTGAGGAGACGGCCGTGCCTCATCTCCCCCTACCACCACCGCCTCGACTGGCTCATGTGGTTTGCGGCCTTCCAGGTGGGCCCCCCACCCCCCAACCCCACACGTCCAGGTGCTCACGGCGGGCTCGGGCTCTGGTGACTCCAGCACCCCCAAGGCTGTGGCACCCTCACTGGGGACACCTGGGGCCCGGGAAACACCTGCTACTGGGCTGGTGGGGGGAGATCAGACCCCACTGGAAACAGTGTCGCAGCCCCACTCTGACCAGCCTGACATGACACACCTGGGCCCTTGAGGACGACACACCTGGGCCCTTGAGGACACGGGCGGTCAGGCTAGACTCCCGGAGCCGGGCGCCCACTGGGGAGCAGCTTCATACACCCTGGCCCCAGCCCTCGGGCAGAGCTCAGTCCCTGCCAGGCAGAGAAGAGCCCGGACAGGCCCCCCCGAGATCCCTGCGGCCTGGTCCCCAAAGGGCCCCCCTCAGATCCCTCCCATTAGAACCAGGCACCACAGCCAGCTCCTCCCAGCGCCTCCACCAGAAGTGACGAGACAGGCACGGGCAGTGCCAGGGCAGCCGGTGTGCACAGAGCCTTAGCTCGGGCCAGAGCGAGCCTGGAGCGCCGCGTCTCCCGCTCACCCCGCTCGCCGTGGCAACAGCCTCAGAAGGCTGGCACAGCCGGGCCCTGTGCTGCTGCATCCAAGTTCCCCGAGGCAGGGCCGTGGGCAGGGACCCAGCCCGCGAGTGAATGATGCACAGACATCTGGCTGGCGGCGAGGATGGCAGCTGGCAGCCCTTCTAGAGGGGAACCCAAACCAAGCACTGGGACGTGGGCCCCAGGGCGCCCGCTGACCACACTGCAGTCAGACACCCAGGACAACAGCCTGATGTCGGGGTGGCCGGGCAGGGAGGAGCGAGCAGAGAGCACGCCCTCTCCGGAGGGGTCTTGGGGGCCACACCCCCACAGTTCCTACCCACAGCAGGGCTCAGGCTGGTGGCCTCGTCCTGTGGGCACCCAGTGACAACCCACGGGCAGGGGCTCAAGCACCCCTCCTCCCTCCTCTTGCCCCCAGACCTACGAGCACAACGAGTGGGTCATCCACCTGGCGGGCAGGCTCCTGGCCAACGACGCTGAGGTCCTGTCCCTGCTGGCCCTTAACCCCTTTGCCGACAGGGCCCCCCCCAGGTAAGGTTCTTCACCCAGACGGGACCCCCACCAGTGGTGGCCTCAGCTGCATCTCAGGGCTACTCCCCCAAATGCAGAATGTGCTCGGGGGACGAGGCCCCCACCCCCTGGAAATGTGCTGGGGTGGAAAGGTCCAGGGGCCCTCAGGCGACCCCCTTGCTCCAGCCCCACAGCAAGGCCTGTCCTTCAGCCCTGGGCCTCTGGGAGCCTGCCACTGAGCATCGGCCTGCCTGGGCCGGACCCCGCGGTCTCCCTCTCCGGGCCCTGCCGCCCCAGCGCCGTCTGGTCCAGGGCCTGGTTATGACGGGGGCTCCTCGGGCCCCTCTGGCTTCCCTGAGCACCTCTCCCAACAAGGGGCACCTGGGGAGACATATGGCCCCTCCTAAAGGGCAGACCGGGGCTCCTGAGCCGCCGTCCCAGCAGGCAGAGCTGCAGGCTGACGCCCAGCGTCCCGCAGGTGGGTCCGGGGAGAGCACTACAGGTACAAGTTCAGCCGCCCCGGGGGCCTGCACGCCGCAGATGGCAAGTGGTGGATCCGGAAGAGGATCGGCCCCTACTTCCCGCCACTCAGCCTCCGGGACCTGAGGGGCTACTTCAGATCCCGGGAGTGGCCGTACCCGGAGCCGGAATAGAGGCCCAGGCCAGCACACTGAGAAATAAAGTGGGAAGACATTGGCACCCCAGCACCGCCACCTGCTCCAGACGTCCAGGAGAGCCAGCTGGGTTTGGGGGTTGGAGGGGTGGCCCTGGGGTCTGCTGGGGTCCTGGTGGCCATCTGTGCTTTCCTCATCCCGTGTCATTGGTCCCCAGGCAACTCCACCTTCTGCACCATCTCGCCCTGGTCATCTCTTTGTCACCAGGCGCCCAGACACGAGCTCTGGTCGATCCACGACGTGGAGCCTCAGTTCCGCCCAGGGGGTCCCTCGGGTCCTTGGCACCTGGGGTGCTGGTCCCCAGCCAAGCCCTTACCCTGCAGTGACCAAGCCCTGCTGTGTGCCTGGCGTGGCTGTGGGGAAACCCCTCCCTGCCTCTCTGCACCCCAGGGTTGGCTCCCCCACCACATCCAGGAAGCCAAGGCTCCCCCTCCCCCTCATGCTCACCCCTTCCTCAGAACCCCACAACCCCACACACCCTCCAGGCTAACCTGGGCCCTACTCTCCCCAGTGACCAGCGTCCAGAAGCCAGTGGTCCCCGTGGGTGAGCAGAGGGCCTCCTCGTGCCTCCTCTCCCTGACTGGCAGGGTGGGGCGGGGCACAGCGGTCCGCCCCAGCCTGGGTGCTGGGGTGACAGGGGCCCCACAGTGCAGTTCTGGGGCCCAGCTGTCAGAAGTTACATTTATTTTAACTGTTGGGCGAATTATTTTTTGCTTGGCTGTCTCAGGGGCCCCACTGCAAGGAGAACTGGGTGCAGTGGGCGGGGTGTGCCCTGCCGGGCAGAGGAGCCAGGCACCCAGCGGTGCCGCCCTGCTCGGCCAGGCTGAGGGACCCTGGGGTGAATCCAGCCCCCCAAGGGGAGAGCAGGGCGGGGTGCGGGCAGCCCCCCCCCCCCCGCCGGTCTGGCAAGTGCTGATGAGGGCACCTGGCCATGCTGTGGGGCCTGGAGAGGTGGTCGGGCCAAGAGGCTGGGATGAGGTGGGCACAAGTGCAGGTCTGTATGGAGCAGCCCCCGCCCCGGGGGCCGGCCCAGGTGCCAACAGAGAGGCCGTGTTCCTGCTCACAGGGAAACAGGCGCCCAGTGTCTGTAGCGGACAGACAGGGCCTCAGACGAGGAGCCTGGAGCCAGCAAGTCTGCCTGCCTCAGCCAACCACCAGCCACTGTGCCTGTGCAGCTCTTCCTGGGGGGTCATCCTGGGGGCCGTGCCAATGGATGGGGTACCAGGGGGCCTGAGGAGACCCTGCACCTTGGCTGCGGTGGTGTTCCACACCCCTGCCCAGGACCTCGAGTGGCCTCCCTGCCAGGAGCCATGGTGGCGCCCACCTCCCCCGAGCCCTTCTCAACCCCTTGGGCTCGCTGCCACCAGGGGCTGCTCAGGGGAGGCCCGTGACCCAGCACTGCCAGCTGCACACTCATCTCTGCCTCCATCCAGCCATGCCCCCAGCCTCCAGGATCCCCTAAGCCTGGATCCCCTTTCCAGGTGTGGGTGCCCCCCCACAGCAGTCGTCAGCCTTTGGAGCCTCTCCTGAGGCCACCCCCTCACCAGAGTGAGTCCCACTGAACCCCTCTCTCCACTCGGAACCGCCCCATCCCCGCCTCCCTGAGCATGAACCCGGGGTCACTGCCATCACCCCAGCCACAACCTGCCTCCTCTCCAGTCCTCACACCCTCCAGTGGATCAGGCCCTGGGCCCACACCCCTCGGGGCTGCTGCCTTGCCTTTGCTGGGCCCACGCTGCTCCTGATGGTGCTCCAGGCTGGTGGGGATCTAGGCCTGGTGCCCCAGTGCCAAGCAGCACCCAGTACAGGTCTGCTGCATAAACCGTCCACCTGATGACAGGAAAAGGCCCAGACACTGTTCACGCCTGCTCTGCCTGGTATTGTCCTCTCCAGCCTACGGACAATCTACTGTGTCCTGGTCAGCCCAAGAGAAACTTCGGGGGTGGGGGTGCTCAGGGACATGAGGCAGGGGCATCGGTTCACCTTCCGTTCAGACAGCTGAGTCAGAGGGAATGGGGGCACGTTCTTCCTCCCTTGCCCTCCTCACCCAAAACCGTCTGCCTGGGGTGAGGGGCCGGGAGGTGAGCTCGCCCTACCTAACAGGAAGCAGTGTCTGCTGGGAACAGTGCGTCAGACTCGGGGGCACATGCCCGAGCTGCCACAGGGAGGGCCACCTGTGCCACTGCCTCCTCCCGGGGCCTGAGACTTGGGACTCCAGGCACAAGGCTCCATCCCCCAGTGGCTGTGCTCAGACGACCCACTGGGCCTGGGCCCGGGGGGCGCGCACCTTGCTGCCCCCCATTCTCTAGCAACCAGGCAAGGGGCAGGGGCGCAGCTCCCACTGCACAGGAGCAGGGAGTGTGCGAGCCTTCGTCAGGCCATGGGCACTCCTGGCGTCTTATTTGCTGAGATGCCTTTTCACTCAAAGATGATCGAGCATGTTTTTGGCACCTGCTGAGGCCAATCACGTGCTCATCTCAGCCTCGCTCAGTGAGACGGTCATCCTCAGGGACTCAGTACAAAGCCACTGGGTAGGGTCGGACTCAGTACATCAGCAAATCAGCCTTTAAAACTGCTAAAGTAATCACAAAAATTGCAAGCCTTTAGCTTGATTGAGAGAAGACACAAATAACATTTTTTAAATGAGGGCATTACTACCAACCTTAGAGAAATAAAAATATAACAGTACTGTGAACAGTTATATGCCAACAAATTAGATAACCTACATGAAATGGACAGATTCCTAGAGACACACAAACTACTACACGTGACTCAGGAAGAAGTAGAAAGTTTGAAAGGATCAATAACAAATGAGAGATTGGATCAGGATTCAAAAATCTCCCAACAGAAAAATTCTGGGCCAGAGGCTTCTTTACTGAATTCTACCAAAAATTTAAAGAACAATCACCAATCCTTTCCAAACTTCCAAAAACAGCAGCGGAGGGAACACCTAACTCATCCTACCGAGGCCTGTATTACCCTGACAAATCCGAAGACACAAATATCCTTTGTGACTATAGATGCAAAAGTCCTGAACAAAGGGATTAGTAAAGCATCTGACACCATGTGAAGAGGTTCGCAGTCCATGACCAGGTGCAGGTGACCCCGCATGCCGAGTGCTTCACCGCATTAACAAGGCAGGGGAACCGATGCAGTGAGGGCATCTGACACAACCCAACACCCTTTCACAGTAAAATTCACTCAGAACAGTAGGAGTAGAAGGGGACTTCCTCGACATAAAAGGCATTTATGGAAACCCACAGCCAGCATCATACTTAATGGTGAAAGACTGAACTTCCCCGCGATCAGGACCAAGACAAGGATGCCCATCCTGACCACTGCTGGTTACCAGGAGTAAAACCGTATCCGTAGCTGACACGATCCTGAGAAGTGGGTCACTGGGCAGCTCTGTTGTCGCATGGGCCTCGGCGCACACACACACGGGGACACGCCTGCTGCCTACCGAGGCTCTGTGGACCAGCCCACTGCTCCTGGCTACAGGCCTGTACAGCATGTTACCATACAAAACAACAGACTGAATCGAGCTCAGGAGAGTACGATGCAGTTGAGACCAGCTAGCAAGATGTATGAAGCTGCTGCCAGTGCTGTTTTCCAGCCAACTTTTAATAAGTCAAAAGAATACACTCTAAAATAATGATCAAATGTATAGTATAGCAAACAAGTAAACCAGTAACATGGTCACTTCATGATCATCAAGTATTATGTATCTGACATCACTGGATCTGCTATGCTTTTTTAAAATATGTTTTATTGATTTTTTAGGAAGGGGGAGAGAGAAACATTAACAGAGAAACATCCGTAGGCTGCCTTCTGCATGTCCCTTACTGGGGCTTGAGCCCACGACCCAGGCATGTGCCCTGACCAAGAATCAAACTGGGACCTCTCAGTCCATGAGACGACGCTCAATCCACTCGGCCACACCGGCCGGGCTGTATCTGCTGTAGTGTCATATGCCTGTCATCACAGGTTTGTTCACACAGCATTGCCACAAACACAGTGCTGCATTGCACTACGATGTCACCAGGTGATGGGAGTTTCTCAGCTCCACTATAAACTTCCCAGACCACCATCGTATCTATGGTCCATCATTGACTGAAACATCATGTGGTGCATGACTGTACAGAAAATTCCAGTGATTTAAAAAAAAAAAACTAGTTAATCAACTAATTGAGCAAAGTTGCAGGGTACAACAAGATCACACAAAAATCAGATGTGTTTCTATATGCTAACAATGAATAATCAGAAAAGAAAATAATTCCATTCACAATAGCATCCAAAAGATAAAATACCTAGGAATAACCCTAACCAAGGAGGCGAAAGACTTGTATACAAAAAATACAGAACATTGCAAAAAAATAAAAATTAAAGATGACCTAAAGGAAAAGACAACTGTAGTCATGGATTGGGTGCTTTAATACTATTAAGATGACAATACTACCCAAAGTGATTGATAAAGTCAATAAAATCTCTATCAAAATTCCAATGGTCTTTTTTGTAGAAATGGAACAGCCCATCTTCAAATTCATATGGAATTGCTAGGGAACCCAAATAATGAAAACAATCTTGAAAAAACAAACAAAACCCTGGCCCATGTAGCTCAGTTGGGTGTTGTCCCATGCATTGAAAGGTTACCGGTTTGATTCCCGGTCAGGGCACATGCCTGGGTTTTGGGCTCGATTCCCTTGGGGGAGGGGGGCTTGGGCATGCCAAAGGCAGCCAATAGATGTTTTGACCTCATATCAATGTTTCTCTCTAAAAACTGATTTAAATTTTTTTTTGCCCTGGCCGGTTTCGCTCAGCGGTTAGAGTGTCGGCCTACGGTCAGAGAGACCCAGGTTTGTTTCCTGCTAAGGGCATGTACTTCGGTTGCAGTGTGTCCCCAGCCCTGGTTGGGTCATGTGGGTGGCAGCCACTCAATGTGTCCCTTTCACATCGATGTTTCTCTTCCTCCCTCTCTCTCTCTCTCTCTCTCTCTCTCTCTCTCTCTCTCCCCCTCCCTCCCTCCCTCCCTCCCTGAACAGAAAATGGGAAAATGTCCTCGGGTGAGGAAAAAAAATCAATTTTATTTTTTTAACTTGAAGGATTCAAATGTCCTGATTTCACAACTAGTACAAAGCTACAGTAATCAAAACTGTGGTCCTGGCATAAGGATAGACATATAGGCTAATGGAATAAAATGGAGATCCCAGAAATAAACCCTCATATATGGTCCAATTCTTTTTGACAAGGGTGTCAAGACAATTCAATGGGGAAAGAAGTCTTTTCAACAAATGGTACTGGAAAAAATGTATTTAAGCAATAAAGAATGAAGTCAGGCCCTTACTACACACCACAATAAAAAATTAACTCAAAATGGATGAAAGTCCTAAACATAAGAGCTAACACTATTAAAACTCTTAGAAGAAAACAGGTAAGTCTTCGTGACCTTGGATTTGGCAATGGGTTCTCATGATGCCAACGGCAGGAGCAACAAAAGAAAAACTGGACTTCATCAAAATTTAAAACTTCTATACATCTAGGGACATTATAGTGAAAGTGAAAAGACAACCAACAGAATGGGAGAAAATATTTGCAAGTCATATATCTGGTGAGAGTCTAGTGTCCACAATAAATAAGTAACTTACAACTGAGCAACAAAAAGACAAACACCCCGCCCTGGCCAGTTTGGCTCAGTGGTTAGAGCATCAGCCCACGGACCAGAGAGGCCCGGGTTCGGTTCCCGCTAAGAGCATGTACCTTGGTTGCAGTTTGTCCCTGCCCCGGGTAGGGTCATGTGGGTGGCAGCCACTCAATGGGTCTCTCTCACATCAATATTTCTCTCTCTCTCTCTCTCTCTCTCCTCCCCCTCTCCCTTCCACTGTATCTGAAGATAAATGCAAAAATGTCCTCGGGTGAGGATTAAAAAAAAGAAACACCCCAATTCAAAAGGACTTAAATAGACATTTCTTCAAGGAGGACATACAAATGGCCAATAAGTACATGAAAATATGCCCAACATCCTTAGTCATTAAGAAAATTCATATGAAAACCACAATGAAAAATACCACTTCATACCCACCAGGATGGTTATAATTTTTTAAAATATGTTTTTATTTATTTTAGAGAAAGAAAGAGGTAGAGAGAGAAACATCAATCAGCTGCCTCCTGCATGCCCCCTGCTGGGGATCTAGCCCACAATCCAGGCATGTGCTCTGATGGGGAATCAAACCTGAGACCTTTCGGTGCATGGGATGATGCCCAACCAACTGAGCCACACTGGCCAGGGCTTTAAATTTTTAAACCGAGAATAAGTGCTGGTGAGGACATGAAGAAATTAGAACTTTTGTACATTGCAGGTGGGGATGCAAAATGGTGTGGCCATTGTTGAAAAGAGTCTGGCAGCTCCTCAGAAAGCTAAGCATAGAATTACTGTGTGATCCAGCAATTCCACTTTGGGTTTATATCACAAAAATTGGAAATGACTCCAGCAGATACTTGTTCACAGCAACATTATTCACTGTGGCCAAAAGGCGGAAACAAACCAGATGTCCACCAACAGATGAATGGGAAAACAGAATGTGATCTCCACACAATGGAATATTATTCAGCTACAAAAATGAATACAGTATTGACACATGCTACAACGTGGGTAAACCTTGAAAACATTATGCTCAGTAAAAAGCCAGACATTAAAGGTCACCTATTATATATGCCATTTACATGAACAATCTAGAATAGGTAAATCCATAAAGATGGAAAGATTGGTGATTGCTAGGGGAAAGGGGATGGGGAGGCAGGGTTTCCTTTGGAGGTGATGAAATATTTTGGAACTAGATAGAGGTGATGACTGTACAACACTGTGATTTTTTTTTTCTTTATTGATTTTTCAGAGAGAAGGAGAGAGAAACAGTGAGAGAGACACATCAATTGGCCGCCTCCTGCATGCCCTGCACTGGGGATTTGGCCCACAACCTGGGCATGTGCCCTGACCGGGAATCAAACTGGCGACCTCTTGGTGCATGGGTTGATGCTCAGCCACTGAGTTGCACTGGCCGGGCAACACTGTGATGTTATTAAATGCTGATAATTATTCACTTTTTAAATGATTAATTTTATATTAATGTTAACTTAAAAATGAAAGGGAATAATAACAAAAAAGAAGGAATAATCTGATACAAGAAAAGAAGAGAAGTTGACAGCCAAAATGGTGTATCTCAGGCTGAAGGGAAGAGGTGCCTTGTCCTTATGACTGGATAAAGCCTTGATTTGTAATGTTTTTTTTTGTTAATCCTCACCTGAGCATATTTTTTCCATTGATTTTTTGGAGAGAGTGGGAGGGAGGGAGAAACGTCAATGTGAGAGAGACACATCTATTGGTTGCCTCTTGCACAAACCCCAACCAGAGCCAGGGATTGAAACTGCAACCCAGGTATGTGCCCTTGACTGGGAATCGAACCTGAAACCCTTTGGTGTGTGGCCGATGCTGTAACCACTGAGCCATAGCAGCCAGGGCTATAGTGTGTGTGGTTTTTTTGTGGTTTTTTATCCTTACCCGAGGACATTTTTGCATTTATCTTCAGATAGAAAGGGAGGGAGAGAGGGAAGAGAGAAACATTGATGTGAGAGAGATACATCGACTGGCTGCCACCCACACAACCCCAACTGGGGCCAGGGACAAACTGCAACTGAGGTATGTGCCCTTAGCGGGAACCAAACCCAGGACTCTCTGGTCTGCGGGCTGACACTCTAACCACTGAGCCAAACCGGCCAGGACTATAGTGTTTTTTATTTTTATTTTTTTTAATTATTTTTTCTATTAATTTTTTTTTTTTTTTTTTTTTTTTTTATCCTCACCCGAGGACATTTTTCCATTTTTTACTCAGATAGAGCGGGAAAGAGAGAGAGGAAGAGAGAGAAACATCGATGTGAAAGGGACACATCGAGTGGCCGCCACCCACACGACCCAACCAGGGCCGGGGACAAACTGCAGCCAAGGCACATGCCCTTAGCAGGAACCGAACCCGGGTCTCTGTGGACCGCAGGCTGACGCTCTAACCGCTGAGCCAAACCGGCCAGGGCTAAATTATTTTTTCTTTATTGATTTTAGAAAGAGAGGAAAGGAGAGAGAGAGACTGGCTGCCTCCTGCATGCCCCCCACTGGGGATTGGGCCCACATCATGGGCATGTGCCCTGACTGGGAATCAAATGGGTGACCTCTCGGTGCATGGGTCAATGCTCAACCACTGAGCCACACCGGCCAGGCAATATAGTGTTTTTTTTTTAATTTCTGTGAATGAAGTACTCCCACTGAGTCTAAAGACCTTTGCATAAAACTAGAACCCTTCCAGGTCCAAAACATTAGAGAACAAAATCAATGAAACTTAACGTTGTTCTTTGAAAATATCAATAAAATGGGTAAACCTCTAACTATAGTGATCAAGCAAAAAAGAGAGAAAACACAAATTACCAACATCAAGAAGGGAAGAAGGGACATCACTACAGAGCCTATCAACACTGAAAGGATTGTGAACAATTCTAATAGATTTGACATCCTAGTTGAAATGGGGGAAAAAATTCATGAAAGACACAAATGACTAAAACTGACTCCTGTAAAGAGAGAAACTCCAACTAGCCCCATAACTACTAAAGAAATTGAATTCATAATTTAAAACCTCACAGAAAATTCCAGGCCAAGATGGCTTGATGGGTGAGTTCTAGCCAACATTTAATGAAGAAATATCCTATACAAACTTTCAGAAAATGGAGGAGGAAACCTCGAACACTACTGGTCAGAATATAAAAAAGTACAATAGCCCCGGCCAGTGTGGCTCAGGGGTTGGAGCATCATCCCACACACCAAAGGGTCTCAGGTTTGATTCCTGATCAAGCGCACCTACCTGGGTTGCAGGCTCAATCCCTGGTCCTAGTTGGGGTTTGAGCAGGAGGCAACCAACTGATATGTCTCTCACATCAATGATTCTCTCTCCTTCCTGTCACTCCCACACACACACTCTTTAAAAATCAATGGAAAAAATATCCTTGGGTGAGAATTAACAAAAATAAAAAGGTACAACACTGGAAACCCGTTTGGCATCTCAGAAAACAAAGCATGTATTACCATCCAACCCAGCCACTCCTGGAGAGAAATGAGAGCACAGACATCGGTAAGGTTCTAGCAGGTTTATTCATGAGAGCCACAAATGGAACAGCCCGCGGGCCCATCAGCAGGACACTGGATGAGCCCGTTGTGTTGTGTCCACACAAGTAATCCTTAACTATAAAGAGATCAAATTACTGACACACACACAAACATGTTTGAACCTCAAAAACATGCTTAGCTCATGAGTCCAGAGACAAAAGACTACATACCATGTGATTCCACTTCCACGGAACTCTAGGGAGGGAAACAGCCTCGACTGTGGTGACAGAAAACAGGTGAGTGGTTACCTGGGGCCCAGGTGGGGAACTGGCTGGGATGTAGAACGGGAATAGTGGAGGCTGGAAATGTTGCTCTATCTGTTGCACTAGGTACCTTAATGTACACATTTGTCAAAATCACCAAACTGTACACTTTAAATAGGTGCATTTTATTTTATATAAATGACAGCTGACTGGATAAAGCCCTGATTTGTACTCCCGCTGAGTCATTGCTCAGCATAGCTGGAAAGGATGTGCCTGATGGAACCAGCTCGCCCCCCTCGCCCCCCTCGCCCCTTAAGCCTTAATCAAGCTGATTGTGAAAACAAGAAAAGCTCTGAAACCTCACTACAGCTCATACTAGCAGGACTGGCAGTGCCAGTGCTGAGAACGCGGAGGGCAGTAAGCGCTGGTCAGTCTACGTTCGGCAATATCTACTGAACTGTAAGTGCCCAGGACCCAGCAGCCATCCCAGGTGTGTGCACAACACAAGCAGGGACAGACGTCCCCAGGAGGCCTGTGCTGAAGGTCCCAGCAGCCTGCCCATCAGAGACCATGACAGCAAACAACCCAGAGTCCATCAAGAGGATGGACAATGATGTGTGTGCTCACGTGGTGGAGCACCTGACAGCCAAGAGAACCCGCAGTCTACGGCCACGTGGGGAACGGGGTGAGTGTCCCAGACATGCAGACGAGCAGGTGAGATACAATAAAGATCAAGTTATTGATACATGTGCGTGCGACATGATGTCACCTGTCACCTAACAGGGACATGCAGGACCAGGCTGCTGCTATAGCCCAGGGTCATGGTTCTGTTGGGGGCACACAGGGGCCACGAGGTTCGAGTTCTTGACCTGGTGGTGGTCACACAGACATTCAGTTTGGGAACATTTGCTGAGTTCACACATTCTGTGGACTTTTTCGTATATGTTCTAATTCACAATGAAAATGTTTTAGAACAAAAATCCGTTCTCGTTGAGTGTTAGATCTTCCTTAGTTCCGGTGTGTTTGTCACGAAGAGCACGGGGCTGGGTGCCTGTTTTCACAGGCGTGGGTTAGAAAGTCTAAGCAAATAGGTCTGTGTCCCTGCGACCGGATCCCACCCCACTGGCCGTGTTCACTGGCTGCGTTTCCCTCCACTCCCTCCCTTCTCGCTCTTTGGAAACGTTTTCTGTCCCTAGGTTTTGCGGCCCAGGTGCAGGCTCAGGCGGGCACGCAGGAAGCCCCAGACGCCCCTTCCCAGGGCATCCTGTCAGTCTGGCGTTTGTTTCTCCTGTGAGGGTGACTCTGAGGTCGCTTGAACCCAGCCCTGAGAGCCTCACAAAGCCCCGCTCAGAGGGGCCGAGCCGGGCCGCCCGCTCCGCCCGTCCACTAAGGACTCCTCGCTCCAAGGCCAGGACACGGGAAAGCTGTGACGGGCAAAGTCAGCAAGACAAGATGACGCCTCTCCTCTGCCTTTCTCCTGTCGGGTGAGCCAGCTCCATTTGTCCTCAGGGAGGGTCGTCCACAAGCACCTCCCCCCGGGCTGGGGCTGCACCTGGGCCGGGCACTCGCAGGCCCTGCAGCTGCGGGCCTTTCAGCGGCCAGGCATTTGCATCTCAATAACCCCGATTAATATTTAAGGAGCCAGCTGTCTGAGCCCCATGGAAAAAACGGGGGAAAAAACATGCCTTGTTCCTTTAAGGGGTGGGCTCCAGGCTCTTCATCAAGTGGCCTCATCTCTCCACTCGGTTTTCACACACAATTCTTCTAGATGAAAAAAAATATGAAGCTCCATTAGCAAGTTATCAGGGGCCAACTGTGTCCCCATCAATGCCCCTCAGTCCATTGTGGCTGCCCCGCAGCTGCAGGGCTGGCGCTGAGCGAGCCGCCGGGCTGGGCTCCATCCCTCCGTCTGCGCGGTCCTGGGGCACCGCATCCACTGTGCCTTCTCTGAGCCGTCAGACGGAGTGGGCACCGCTCACAGGCCTGAGGGACGAGCCCCAGACGACACCCACCCCACCCTCCCTCAGGGAGTCACACCACTGTTGTCCCTCCTGGATGGCTGCACAGCCCCCAGCGGTCCTGGTCCTTCCCCAACCTGTCACGGGCCGGCTACTCTAGGGAGGACAGGTGGTTCTTAATCAAGTCGGGCCCCTCATGCAGAGAGCCCCCCTCACTGACCACCACCCCTGGTAGGGTGGCTCTCATCCCCTAGGTCTCAGCTCACAGGTCCACCGAGAGGCCTTCCCCCGCCACCCCGGGGCGTCCTTCCCCTGCCCTTCTCTGGGAGGTGTCACTGGGGCCTGTGCTCCCTGCCGCCCCAGTCTCTGCAGAGAGGCATCAGCTCCCAGGGAGGGCCTGTGGGTCCGTCGTAGTGGGTTGAATAGTGTCCCCCCAAATTCACATCCACCCAGGACCTCAGAACGTGACCTTCGGAAATAGGGTCTTTGCAGATGTAATTAGGAGGTCACACTGGATAAGGGTGGGACTTAAATCCAATGCCTGGCATCCTTATCATAAGAGGAGACACAGGCACCAGGAAAAGCTATGTGACAATAGGCAAAGACTGGGTGACACAGCTACAACCCAAGAGACACAGAGCCACCAGGAGCTGGAAGGGGCAGAAAGGACCCTCCCCCTGGAGCCTCCGATGGAGCGAGGCCCTGAGACGCCTGCTATCACACCAGCCTCCAGGGAGGATGCATCCGCGCTCTCAGCACGCGATCGCGGTCCCCTGACCCACCCACCCACGGAGTGGAGGCAGCGACCCTGGGAGCCTTGCCTAGCCCGTTCTGGCCGTGCAGAGCGAGTGGCCCCGCCTCACTGAGAGGATCCCGGGTGCAAGGCAGCAGGACCCGTCCACCCACACAGCACCCCAAGCACTGTCTAGACTCTTGACACTCACCTGCCCCTGGGAATCCTGGCCCCTCCAAACCCTTCATGCCCAGCCAGAGCCACTGGGCACCTGCCTGGGGGCACACTGTCCCCAGTACACACGACTGCTGCTGTGCTAAGTCCCTAGAGGAGGGTGGACACTGAAGGCTCAAGGGACCCGCCTCTGCCTGGGGAGGGGGAGGGTCCCAGGCCCCCAGCGCCTCCCTGCCCAGATGGCAAGATTCTGCCCTGGCCGGTCTGGCTCAGCACTTAGAGCATCGGCCTGCAGACCAGAGAGTCCCTGGTTCAATTCCTGCTAAGGGCATGTACCTCGGTTGCAGTTTGTCCCCGGCCCCAGTTGGGGTCGTGTGGGTGGCAACCGCTCGATGTGTCTCTCTCACATCGATATTTCTCTCTCTCTCTTCCCCCCTCTCTCCCTCCCGCTCTATCTGAAGATAAATGCAAAAATGTTCTTGGGTGAGGATACAACAAAAACAGGTTCTGCTCCCAGAACCACCAATAAAGGGCAGGTCTAGAGAACGGACTTCATTAAATCTTCCCAGAGAGCAGAACTGCAGAACGCCTGGGGACAAAATCTCTTCCAGGTTCAAATGCATCCCAGTCTGGCACCTGCACCCAGTCTTGCTGACCTGTCCCACGTCCCCGAGGACACCTGGCAGCGCTGTGTCCACCAGCCCCTCTCAGGACCACGATGGCCCCAGGAGGACACCATCTGGCTGCAGGGTCCGGCCCTCCTGCAGGAGCCCCCACCCCTCTGTGCTGCACTGACACACACTCAGGGCAGCTGTGACCACAGCGAGCCCCACTGCATGCGGCCCACTGGCTCACCACAGTCGCTGGTGTCACAGGGTCTTGGCTGCAGGGACACAGTTACCAAGAGGAACCCCTCTCGTCCTTGAGGGCTGGGGCAGGACTAGTGGCAAAGCCTGGAGGGCCTCCAAGTGGAGGCAGCAGCTCTGGAGGCCTCAAGGCAACTCCGCCAGCTGACTCCCCTGAGACACGGCAGGTCGGTCTTCCCCTTCGCATACCCCCAGCGCTGCTGAGGGATCCCCGGAGGGACTCGGCCTTCCGAGTCAGCTCTCCCAGCCCTGCCTCACCCTACAGACCGAAGCCGGAGCTGCCACGAGAGCAGGTGTCGGCCGCTCAGACCACAGGGCACCACCTCTGCCTGGACCAAAGGAAGATGCCAGGTCCCTGGACTCGGCGGAACACGCCCTTCTGGGGGCCAGGGTCTCTGTCTCAGGCCCCGAGGGGATAAGAGGTAAATGGAACTTGTCTTCCGCAGGCAGGTTGGCGGGAGGTGAGGGAGCAAGGAGACCGGCGTGCAGCTGCCCCTCTGCGCTGGAGAGCCCAGCAGGCGAGGGTTAAACGCTGCCGTGAGAGGGACAACGCCCCACCCCAGGGCCGAGGGACAGCTGGCCTGTCACCTGTCAGGGCTCAGGCACCACAGCTGTGCCGACAGCAAGAGCCCAGACTCTGATCCAGGAAAACAAAGTGCCCACGCTGTGCTCGGAATTCCAATCGGTGCCACATGCTACTTGGCAAGAGCGGAGGGCAGGCCCCCAGGGCGGCATGGGCTGGCAGCACACGCCCGGGCCGGGAGGACACCAGGAGCGCCTATGGGTCCCTACACAAGGCAGGTTCTGAGCCCAGGTCCCTATGGGCAGCAGGAGGTGGAGCAGCCCTGTCCCTGAGAGGCGCCTAGACACCCCCCAAGCCAAGCACCGCCTCTGCCACTGCAGTGAAAACAGGGCAAGAACCCTGAGGGCCGGGACGGTTGCCGCACACCAGGCAGCACTGAGCTGGTCCTCACCGGCGCGGGAGGACGGAACCCAAGCCAACCTCCGGGGGGCCGGAAGCCAGGGAACGTGGTGGAATGACTCACTTGCCTGGTGATCCTGCAGCCAGAACCAGCGAGTTGCCCCGGGGGCTCAGAGAGCTGCCAGCTCTGCCTTTCCAGGGCTTGGGGTCCGAACTGGAGCCAGGGAGGGGAGGCAACCCCGGGCCAACACTAACCGTGCGCACTCCACCGCTGGGGCCGCCACGGAGCAGCCCAGGACCAGGCAGCGGGGGAGCCCCCACCACAGACCCGGCAAGGTGGGCTCAGTAGCATCGCCCAAAAGATGTACCCATGTCCCGACTCCCAAAACCCATGTATACGACCTTATTTGGAGAGAGGAACTTTGCATTTTAATTAAATTAAGAGTCTCAAGATGAGATCATCCTAGCTTACCAGGATAGATCCTAAATCCAATGACAAGTGTCCTTATAAGAGACGGAAGAGGAAAAATACAGACACAGAAAAGCGGCCACGTGAAGACGGAGGCAGAGATTCGAGCGGTGTAGCCACAACCCAGGAGGTGCGTGAAGCTGCTAGAAGCTGGGAGAGGGCAGATGGAGGCTCCCTGGGGGCCTCTGGAGGGAGCACAGACTGGACACCTTGACCTCATGCTTCTGGCTCCGAACTGGGAGAAAACACGTCTCTGCTGTTATAAGCTACTCAATTTGTGCCAGTCTGTGCCAATTTGTCATGGTGGTCACAAGACACAACACGCCCACCATTCCACCATGGTGTGGATGTCTGGGAGCAGCTCCATCTTCCCAGGCTTCCTCTGGTCAGCCCAGGAGGTGCAGCAGCTCCTCACAGCCCCATCGAGACTCCTTCTTGGCCTCTGGCTGCACTGGGTACCACAAAGTCAGACACAGAGACATCCCCCCTCAATAACTCAGAGGAAATGGATCAATTCCTCAAAAACCACTAACAACCACATTTATCTAAACTGTAGTAGGGCCCTGGCCATTTTGGCTCAGCAGTTAGAGTGTCAGCCTGCGGACCAAAGAGTCCCGGGTTCGATTCCAGCCAAGGGTACGTACATCTGTTGCGGTTCATCCCCAGCCCCAGTTGGGGTCGTGTGGGTGGCAATCAATCGATGTGTCTCTCTCACATTGATTTTTCTCTCACTCTCTCTTTCTCCCCATCCTTTCCTCCCACTCTATCTGAAGATAAATGTAAAAATATCCTCTGGTGAGGATTAAAAAATAATAAAGTAAAATAAAATGTAGTAGGGACTGAATAGTCCCATAACTATTGAAGACATTTAATTTGCAGTTAAAAATGTGAAAATAATGTCCAGGCCCAGTGGTTTAACTGGTGATATCCACCAAACATTTAGAGAAGAAATAACACCCGCTCTAACCAACCCCTTCCAGAAAGGAGAAAAGGTTTACCCTGAGACCACAACCAGGAAAAGACAGCACAAGAAAACTATATCCCTCATGAACACAGACACACACAAAATCTAACAGAACATTAGCAAATGAATCAGCATCATATACAAAGAATCACACACTATGACCAAGTGGGCTTCACTCAGGAATGCAAGGCTAGTTCAACATTTCAAAACCAATTAAAAGACTAAATAAGACAACTCATATGATCATGTCAATAGATATAGAGGGCGGGATCAGGAGGAGGGTGTCAATGGGGGGGGGGGAGGAGAAACATCTGTAACAAAAATAAATAAAGAAAAATAAAATTTGAAAAAATAGATATAGAAAGAAAACAAACAAAATTCAACATCCATTAATCATTTTTTAAAATCCTCTCTGAGTCTGGCCGGTGTGGCTCAGTGGTTGAGCGTTGACCCATGCATCAAGAGGTCACCGCTTAGATTCCCGGCCAGGACACACGCCCAGATTGTGGGCCCGATCCCCAGTGGGGGGCATGCAGGAGGTGGCCAATCGATGTTCTCTCATCGATGTTTCTATCTCTCTCTCCCTCTCCCTTCCTCTTTCTCTAAAAAATTAATAAAGTAAAAGAAAAATAAAATTAAAATCCTCTCTGAAATTAGGACTAGAAGGGAACTTCCTTAACCTAACAAGGGGCATCTGTGAGAACCCACTGCTATCATCACATGCAGTGGGGAAAGACTGACTGCTTCCCCGAAAGACCAGGAACAAGATGAGGCCACCCGCTCTCGTCGCTACTATTCCACACGAGGCTGGGGTCCTCGCCAGAGCAACCAATTGGGAAAAGAGATTCGAAGCTACATGGGTAAGTGACAGAAACAGACTGCCAGATTCCTCTACATGCAGCTTTGGAACAGGTGGGTGTAATCTATGGTGGCACCAGGGGGCTCACTGGAGGGACAGGCGGAACTGGCAGGTGATCAGACAGGCATGAGGGGTCATTACCGATGGATCATTTGTCCAAACACACCAAATTGTAACATAAGATGTTGTGTTTCATAATGAGCAAGACACCTTGATGATTTTAGCAGCAAACAGGGAAGGAGCGTAGGGGCCTCCATATGTCTCTGGTCTTCTGTAGGCCTCAATTTCCTCACTAGCACATGAGGGCACAGCCCAGGTAAGCACTAAGGCCTGAGGGTCCCATTACAGAGCCCGACCCTAACCCTTAACTTAATTACATCTGTGAAGATCCTATTTCAAACAGTCGCATTCACAGGCTCTGGGGGACATATCTTTGGGGGCTACTAGAACAACCTATGAGCTCAGAGGGTCCACAAGGCTATGGCCCTGGCACCCGCTGTGCCCCAGCTGCCCATGTGGAGGCACTGCCCAACCCTGCATATTCACACACAGCCCGTGACACCCAGGCCAATCCCCAAAACCCTGCTCCCCCATTATGCCCCTTCTGGGACTGACGTCACGGTGTGTGTTCACATGTTCAGCAGGGGAGAGGCCTCTGACTGTCACCCTTCCCCGGTACTCACACGTCACCCTGATGGGCACCCCCAGCAGTGGTCTCCCATCCATGGGGCTCAGGCACATGTGGCTGGGCTCCCACCTGGGTGGCCTCCCAGTTCACAGGCACATGTCCAGGTGGCTGGGAGGACAATACCATCTGGCCACACAGCAGTGGGCCGGGAACTGGCCCCTTTGTTCTGAGGAGCTGGGGCAGGAGGGCTCAGACAGTCCGGGAAGGCAGGACGGTCTTCACCCCAGACGGGAGAGAATGGCAGATGAGCACCATGTCCCGGAGCGTCACATGAGGGCCACCTCCCCCCAGAGCATGGTGGCCACCGCCCTGTGTCCCTTGGTCTACACTGAGTAGCGCCTGCAGATGATTACTCCCCACCCCTGGGTGCTCAGAGACCAGGTCTGAAGAGGCTGCAGGCCCCAGAGTTGTCTCCCCCAATCCAGGCTCAGCCGAGTAAGAACTCTTGGTTTGGGGGACCCTCAGAGGGGCATCACCACATCAGCATGATTTAGGGGGAACGTCGTCCGTGACAGCTAGAGGTGAAAGAGGTTGACACGAGATCCCAAGGCCCCACTTGACTGGCTGGTTTAGGCTGAAAGGGTCCGGCCTGGCTGCCTCCCCAGGTATCATTCCAACACCTTGGTATTTTTGCAGAGATTTTAGTCCTTGACCAGGCCTGTGCCTCACCCAGGGCATTCCCTGGAGCTACCCAACAAGAAGGGCTTTGACCAGCTTCAGACCAGGGACTAGCGCCCTGCCCCCAAGGGCAGCACTCGAGGACAGAGCTGTTCCAAGAGCAGCCCTTCCCCGGCCTGGAGGAGCTGCCCTCCCAGCTCACGGCCGGACACGCAAACATTTCACAGGGTCACAGTGAAGCGGCCTGGGCTTTCCTCTGGGGTCAATTTGTAAATTACTCATTTAATCTCTATATTCCTTATAGGTCTATTCAGATTCTCTATTTCCTCTTGAGTCAGTTTTGGTGTTTGTCTCTCTCTGGGGATTACTCATCTTATCTGTTACCTAATGTGTTGGCGTGCGGTTTTCACCACATCCCTTGTAAGCCCTGTTGATTTCCAAAAGTGGCAGTGACGTAAGGCTGACAGTCTCCGGACATCCATGGAACCCACGAGAGCAGATGCCTGGCCTGTTTCTAGTCTTACAGCAAAGGGAGCTCAGTTTCCACCGTCACATGTGACGTCAGATGTGCAGTTTGTGTGACACACCCACTTCAAGTTACCAACATGCCACTTCCAATCCTCTACGCATTTTTTTAATCCTCACCCAAGGATGTTTTCCATTGGTTTTTTTTTTAGATAGAGAGGAAAGGGGGGAGGGAAGGAGGAGGAGAGAGAAACATCAATGTGAGAGAGACACACTGATTGGTTGCCTCCCGCACAACCCAACCAGGGCCAGAGATCCAACCTGCCTTTGTCCGGGATTTGAACCCGCAGGCCGATGCTCTAACTGCTGAGCCAAACCAGCCAGGAATCCTCTAAGCATTTTTATAAGTTGGTGTTGACATTTATCAAATACTTTTTCAGCATTATCTCATAAATAAACGGTACTGACCAATTTTTTAATCATATTTTTATTTTTCAATTATAGTTCACATACAACATTATTTTTTTCTTTATTGATTTTAGAGAAAGAGGAAGGCAGAGGGAGAGAGAGAGAGAGAATCATTGATGAGAGAGAACATGGAATGGCCACCTCCTGCATGCCCCCCACTGAGGATTGGCCTACAACCTGGGCATGTGCCCTGACCGGGAATTAAACTGGCGACCTCCCGATACATGGGTCGATGCTCAATCACTGAGCCACACCAGCCAGGCTACAATATTATATTAGTTTTAGGTGTACACCCCAGTGATTAGACATTATATAATTTACTAAGTGATCATCCTGATAAATCTCGTATCCATCGACACCATACAAAGTTATTAGAATCTGCCCTGGCTGGTTTGGCTCAGCGGTTAGAGTGCTGGCCTGCAGACCAGAGAGACCCGGGTTTGGTTCCTGCTAAGGACGTGTATCTCAGTTGCGGTTCATCCCCAACCCGGTTGGGGTCGTACAGGCGGCAACCAGTTGATGTGTCTCTCTCACATTGATGTTTCTCTCTCTCTCTCTCTCCCTCCCTCTCTCTCTGAAGATAAATGCAAAAAAGTGTCCTCGGGTGAGGATAAAAAAAAAGTTATTAGAATATTATTGACTAGCCCTGGCCAGGTGGCTCACTTGGTTGGGCATTTCCCCATGGAAAGGATGCAGGTTTAATTCCCAGCCAGGGTACATACCCAGGTTGTGGGTTCAATCCCTGGTCAGGGTGTATATGGGAGGCAACCAGTTGATGTCTCTCTCTCTCTCTCTGAAAATCAATGAAAATATATCCTTGGGTGAGAGTGTTTTTTTTTTAATAGAATATTTCTGACTATATTCCCTGTGCTATATTTTACATCCCCAGGACTATTCTGTAACAAGCAATTTGTACTTCTTAACCCCTTTACCCTTGTCACCCATCCTCAGGCCCCCTCCCATCTAGCAACTGTAAAAATGTTCTCTGTATGGCCCTGGCCAGTGTGGCTTAGTGATTGGAGGATGGGCTCGAGCACCAAAGGGTCGTCGGTTTGATTTCTCGTCAAGGGCAAATACCTGGGTTATAGGTTTGATCCTCGGCCCTGGTTGGGGCATGTGCAGGAGGCAACCAATACCTGTATCTCTCTCACATTGCTGTTTCTCTCTCCCCTCCCTTCCACTCTCTCTAAAAATCAATGGTAAAAATATCCTCAGGTGAGGATTAACCAAAAAAAAATGTTCTCTGTGTCTATGAGTCTGTATTTCTTCTGTTTGTTTGTTAGTTTTATTGTTTAGACTCAATTGTTGATAGACATGTATTTATTGCATTTTATTGTTCATATTTTTGGTCTTTTGTTTCTTCTTGTTTTTTTTTTCTAACCCTCACCTGAGGGTATTTTTTCCATTGAATTTTACAGAGAGTGAAAAGGGAGTGAGGGAGGGAAGGGGAAAGGGAGAGAGAGGCACACATCAATTAGTGGCCTCCGCACACATCCTAACCAGGGCCAGGGATTGAACTTGCAACCCAGGTACATGCTCTTGTTTGTTTGTTTGTTTTTAATCCTCACCCGAGGACATTTCTCCATTTTTTTGTTCAGATAGAGTGGGAGGGAGAGAGAGAATGAGAGAGAGAGAGAGAGAAACATCGATGTGAAAGGGACACATCGAGTGGCTGCCACCTGCACGACCAACCAGGGCTGGGGACAAACTGCAACCGAGGTACATGCCCTTAGCGGGAACCGAACGCGGGTCTCTCCGGACCACAGGCCGACGCTCTAACCGCTGAGCCAAACCGACCAGGGCCAGGTACATGCTCTTGACCAGGAATCCAACCCATGACCCTTTGGTGTGCAGGCTGACACTCTAACCACTGGGCCACACCGGCTAAGGCTCTTCTTAAAGAAGACCCTTTAACATTTCATATGACACTGGTTTGGTGGTGACAAACCCCTTTAGCTTTTTCTTTTCTGGGAAGCTCTTTATCTGTCCTTTGATTCTAAATAACAGCTTTGCTGGGTAGAGTAATCTTGGTTGTAGGTCCTTTCTATTCATCACTTTGAATATTTCTTGCCAATTCCTTCTGGCCTGAAAAGTTCCTGTAGAGAAATCAGCTAATAGTCTTATGGGAGGTCCCTTGTAGGTAACTAACTGCTTTTCTCTTGCTGCATTTAAATTTCTTTGTCTTTAACCTTTTGTGTTTTAATTATGATGTGTCCTGATGTGGACCTCTTTGGGTTCATTTTATTTGGGACTCTCTGTACTTCCTGGACTTGTATGTCTATTTCCTTCACCAACTTAGGGAGGTTTTGTCTTTTTTTTTTTTTTTAATTGGTTTTCAATTTCTCGTTCTCCCTCTTCTCCTTCAGGCACCTCCATGATGCAAATGTTGGTATGCTTGAAGTTGTCCCAAATGCTCCTTACACTATCTTCAGTTTTTTTTCCTCTTTGCTGTTCTGATTGGGTGTTTTTTGCTTCCTTATATTCCAAATTGCTGATTTAATTCTCAACTTCATCTACTCTACTATTGATTCCCTGTAAATTCTTTTTTCATTTCAGTTAGTGTATCCTTCATTTCTTACTGGTCCTTTTTTATGCTGTTGAGGTTCTCACTAAGTTCACTAAGCATCCTTATAACCAGTGTTTTGAACTCTGCATCTAGTAGATTGCTTGTCTCTATTTTCTTTAGTTCTTCTGGAGTTTTGTTCTGTTCTTTCATTTGAGACATGTTTTTGGTCTCCTCATTTTGGCAGCCTTCCTGTGTTTGTTTCTATGTGTTAGATAGAGCTGCTATGTCTCCCAGGTTTGGCAGAGTGGCCTAATGTAATAAGTATCCTGCAGGGTCTAGTGGCACAGCCTCTCCCTTCACCCAAACTAGGCATTGCAGGTGTGCCCCCCATGTGGGCTGTGTACACCTCCTCTTGTAGTTGAACCTTGAGTGCTGTTGGCACATCAATGGGAGGGATTTACCCCCAGGCCAATCAGCAGCAAGGACTGGCCATGACCACTGACCACCAACCTCTGATCGCCATGGAGGATCAACTCTGCAGGGGCCCACCCAGAAAAACAGGACTTACTTCAGCAGGTGCCTGCTGAGTCCATCCCTTGAGTGTGTCGCTTATGGAGATGGTTGGGTGGTGGTGCTTCAACATGGTTTGAAGCTCTCCACTGGGTACACTGGCTCTGGGGCCTCCCCAGAAGTGCAGGCCTAAGTTCTGCCCTGGGCCACCTGGCATGAGCTACAAAGTGGTCTGCAGATGACTGCTACTTGTGTTGAACATAGAGGTGCCCAGGCAAAGCCAAGCTGTGAACCAAGGCTGGCTGCTGCTAATCCTTGGCCTGGGACTACTTATGGAGAGGTGCAGGGAATGCTGAGGCCAGATGCTGCTTGTTTAAGAGAATTTAGGAAAATCTGAAGCAGGAGCCAAGACAGGCCCCATTCATGTGGAAAAGCCACTGGAAACAGCTTGGGTGGGCCTGAAAGTTGGGCGGGGCGGGGTCTCAGGGAATCACCAGGGAGGGGCAACCAGTGTGAGCCAGGTTGACTGAGACTCAGATATGGCTCCTATCTTCTGGCCCTGTGGGAGGAGCGCTCAGCGAAGGAACCAGCACTTCGGCCAGCACTTTTGTCTGGGAGAAAGCTGCCCCCGGCTCTTGCCCTGATGCTGGACAACTCAGTTCCTCCTCGTAGGTCCCTGGTGCCTTTCAAGCTGCCTCCCCCACACTGGAGCCTGGAGGGTGCAAGTCTGAGTAAGTCTGTGTGCGGGGGCTCCAGCAGCCTCAGCCTCCCTCAGCCTCAGTTCCCACTGGGTTTTACAGCCAAAAGTTGGGGGACTTTTCTTCCTGGTACTGGGACCCTGGGCTGGGGGGCTTGGTGTAGGGCTGGGACCCCTCACTCCTCAGAGGGGACCACCACAGCCGAGATATCCCTCCCAATATTTTTCTGCCACACGTGAGTGTGGAACCAGCCCGTTCCACATCTCCACCCGTCTTCTTTAATTCCCTCGTTGTAGGACTTCCATTCAGCCAGATTTCAAGTGGTTCTAAATGATGGTTGTTCTGTAGTTTAGTTGTAATTTTGAAATGGTTATGGGAGGATTCAAGTATCACACCTACCTACACCACCATCTTGACCAGAAGTATGTACTGATTGATTTTTGATATAAAGCTATATTGTTGAATCCCTGGAGTAACTTATTAAATAATATGCATATTATAAATTCACATTTCTAAATTATCAATATTTATAATATAAATAAAATTCCATTTAAGAATGGCATTTTCACTTTCTCTCTGCTTCCTTTCCTCTGCCTATTCTCTCAGCTTCTGAGAGGGTCATGTTCAAGTCCCCAAGGACATTCCCACCTGCCGTCCATATCACCTGACCTGACGGTGACCTGCCATGGGGAGGGGGGGCTGAGCCAGCTGTCCCAGCTGCATCCTCTTGTCAGATCCTAACACGCTACAGGCAGCACAGGTGGACCCCTTCGGGGCTGAGGCTCCGAGAAAGCCGGCACCATGCTTTACACCTACAAACTGGGCCATCTCACCCTACGCCTTGCTTTCACTGTATTTATTCATTTCCTTATTCTAGTGTTTTCCTTTTTTTTTTTTTTTTTTTTTGGTTAATGATCAAGACAGTGTGTGCTGGTTTGGAGAAGTTGGACAGCCCAGAAAATGAGAGGATTCACACCAGAGCAGCAGGTATTTCAGAGAGTGGCGGGCATTCAAGTTTGGGGGGCAGCCCACACCATCTTCGGGAGGACCAGGTCAGCCCTGGTCCTCAGGATAAAGGTTCAGGAAGCAGGAACCACGGGCTTCTGGGTGGAGAGAGCTCACAGGGAGGAGGACACGGGTGCTGTCACCCCTGGCACACCTACACAGGTGGGGCCACTCACTGCATCTTCAAGGTAAAGTTAGCTTTTGGCAGTAAGAAAAGTTAAAGGTAAAACTAACAAAAGCCACACAGGTGCAAGTCTTCCTTCGGCATCTCCCGGTCTGGCTGACACGTGGGGAGAAGGAAGCGGCCTCACTCCTGGCTGCTTTCTGACTGTGACTCACACATCCTCCCTCCCGGATGAAGTCCTCCCAGGTGGGTGTGGGAGGAGGATTTTGCAGCAAGGGCTCTGCTGAGCCCTCCGCAGAGCTGATTTGCTGCTCACAGCAGCAGAGATGCGTGTCTGTGCTCTCTGCCCTGTCAGGCCACCTCCAAAACAGGGAGGTCACCACTGCCAGTCTGACAATGGTGTGTGGTCACCACTGGGAAGAGGCAGTTGATGGCTCCCTGGGGATGCAGACTAACGAAGGTTGGGGCCCCACAGGCACCCCAGGGGTGAACCCACACTCCACCTGAGGCCCTCTGGCAATGAAGTCAAGGTCCCCCACTCAGCTCCTGCAGATGCCTCAAGTCTGCAGCAGCAACGTTTTGGACAGAAGAGCACGGCTCTGGCCCCCAGAGTTACAGTGGGGGGCCAACACAGCTGGGCTCAAACCCAGACTCCCAGGCCTCACTGAGCCCATGTGGCGCTGAGGGAGTGGCCGGCTCGAGCCCCCCAGGTGGCTCCCCTCCTACTGATCATGTCCAGTGGCCCAGTGACCCCTCTACATGACATCCAAAACCTGACACCCCAGTCCCCCCAGCTCCTCTCTCACCCCACGAACATCTCCAGCAGCTGCCACAGACCCCACCCCAAGCACATCGCCGGCCATGGTCTCCAGGGCCATTTAGAGGAAGGAGAGCCCTGCCCACCGGCCTCACCCACCTGGTCCCCCCACCTCCTCGTGGCACCCAAAAAACACCGCCCTCATTCCCCCTCGAGCCCCTACCTGAGGTTGCCTGCTCCCGCTGACCCTGCCCGTGAACCGCCTACTCACCACGTCCATCCTCTTCTAGGTGAGACCTTCCCTAGCCTGTCACACTGAGTCCCTCGAACTCGCACGTGTTCACCTGGTTTCTCCTCAATCCAGAAGCAGCGTCGCCGCTTGGAAATACACGGCCGCAGAAACCCACAGCTGCACATCAGCTGTGACACAAGCGGGCACCCTGCCGACACTGCGCAGGCCGCCGTGTGAGCCCCTCGCCCCGACAGGCGCCGTGTGAACCCCTCGCCCCCGACAGGCGCCGTGTGAACCCCTCGCCCCCGGCAGGCGCCGTGTGAACCCCTCGCCCCCGACAGGCGCCGTGTGAACCCCTCGCCCCCGACAGGCGCCGTGTGAACCCCTCGCCTCCTGCAGGCGCCGTGTGAACCCCTCGCCCCCGACAGGCGCGCCGTGTGAACCCCTCGCTTCCGGCAGGCGCCGTGTGAACCCCTCGCCTCCGGCAGGCGCCGTGTGAACCCCTCGCCTCCGGCAGGCGCAGGTGTGAACCCCTCGCCTCCGGCAGGCGCAGGTGTGAACCCCTCGCCCCCGACAGGCGCCGTGTGAACCCCTCGCCTCCTGCAGGCGCCGTGTGAACCCCTCGCCCCCGACAGGCGCGCCGTGTGAACCCCTCGCTTCCGGCAGGCGCCGTGTGAACCCCTCGCCTCCGGCAGGCGCAGGTGTGAACCCCTCGCCTCCGGCAGGCGCAGGTGTGAACCCCTCGCCTCCGACAGGTGCAGGCGTGAACCCCTCGCCTCCGACAGGCGCCTTGTGAACCCCTCGCCTCCGGCAGGCGCCGTGTGAACCCCTCGCCTCCGACAGGCGCAGGCGTGAACCCCTCGCCTCCGGCAGGCGCCGTGTGAACCCCTCGCCTCCGACAGGCGCAGGCGTGAACCCCTCGCCTCCGACAGGCGCAGGCGTGCTGTGTGAACCTCGCCTCCGACAACAAGCGCAGGCGCAGGTTGGGGTGGCAGGGAAGACAGGCGGAGAGGGGGCGGGCAGGTGGGGAGTGGGTACAGCATGGGGTTCCAGAGGAGGAAGGATGAGCCTCTGCTAGTTGCAGCCTGGGTCCCACCCAACCTGTGGGCTGCAGCGCCCCCTGGTGCCCACCCAGCTCAGGGCCACCCCCAAGGCCTGGTTCATCCTGGTGCCCAGGAGCAGCACTGACCCTCAGAGCTGTGGGGACCCATATGAAAGCCCCCACCTGTGCCCTCCAGCCCTGCACATCAACCCCACACACCTTTAGCCCCATCCACCTCACATACATGCCTGACCCCAGTCCCCCACCCCAGCCCTCCCGGCTCCTAGCAAAACCTCTCCCTATAGAAGGAAAACAGTTCTCCATGAACAAGGGAAATTTATTGCAAGATTCCAAGGTTGCTTCACTATCGAAATTCATTCATAAATTCACCATATGGATATATCTAAGGAGAAAAATCACATGGTTCTCTGCATCAGTACAGAAAAAGATTTAACAAAAATCTAATGTCCATTTCTGATAAAAATATAAACAGTAAGGAAACTAGGAGTTGACAAATATCGTCTTAACATCATAAAATATATATGCGTCTTCTAAACGCATCACCTCAGTGAACAGGGAAATGCTGGTGTCATTTCCCAGAAGATGAGGACGAAGGCTGGCCACCTGCTGTCTCCACGGCCTCTCCTCACTGACCCGAGGCCTCGGACACCGAATCAGACAAGAGGCTTGTTAGGATCCTAAGACTGGAAATGATGTGAAACTGTCTCTTTGCAGAAGCTGTGATGCTATCCCTGGAACTGCAAGAAAAATGCTGTCCTGGTTTGGCTCAGCGGTTAGAGCGTGGGCCTGCAGTCCAGAGAGACCCGGGTTCAGTTCCCGCTAAGGGCATGTACCTCGGTTGCGATTTGTCCCTGGCCCCGGTTGGGTTGTACGTGTGGCAGCCCCTCAATGTGTCCCTTTCACGTCGATGTTTCTTTCTCTCTCTCTCTCTTTCTCCCTCCCACCCTCCCTCCCTCTCTATCTGAAAAAATGGAAAAATGTCCTCAGGTGAGGATAAAAGAAAAATGCTGTCCTGCTAAACCTGTGATGATGGAAACTGCAGAGGCTCCATTTCCAGTACAGGGCCCCCAGCCACGTGTGGTACTGAGCACTGAACACGGGGCTAATGTGCTTTTCCGACCACCATCTGCAGCAAATCGCCAGCAAGAGGCAGATTTTTGCAAAAGCCCTTTCAAGGAAGACCTTCACTCTCTAGGCTGAACCCTCAGATACAACAGAAAATGTAAAGGCCGAGATCCAGGTTAAGAAAGAAATTCCTGCCCTGGCCAGTTTGGCTCAGCAGTGAAGAATGTCAGAAGCATCTTGGATTCAGTTCCAGTCAAGGGCACATACCTGGGTTGCAGGTTCAATCCCAGGCCCCAGTTGGGGTCCTGGGGGAGGCAACCAATTGATGTGTCTCTCTCACATCTAAGTCCCCCCCACCCCCACCCCGTTCCCTCCATTGCACTCTATCTAAAAATTAATAGAAAAATATCCTTGGGTGATGATTAACAAAAAAAAAGAAAAGGAAAAAGGAATTTTTCCTGGTCAGCAAAGACTAATCTTTGCTGACAAGCAATTGGGAGACAGACATACTTTGTCTGACTACAACATTCAAGAGGAGTCCACTCTTCATCTTGTGTTGAGACTTCGCGGTGATGCTAAGAAAAGGAAGAAGTCTGACACCACTCCCAAGAATAAGCGTAAGAGAAAGAAGGCTAAGCTAGCTGTCCTGAAACACTAGAGTGGATGAGAATGGCAAAATGAGTCGCCTTTGTCAGGAATGCCCATCAGATGAGTGTGGTGCTGCAGTTTCTATAGCAGCCACTTTGACAGATGGTATTGTGGCAAATGTTGTCTGACCGATTGCTTCAACAAACCTGAAGGCGAGTAATTATATATGGGTTAATTAAAGACACCGCCTGGCCTGTATGGCCCAGTTGGTTGGGCATCGTCCCATGCACCAGGAAGTTGCTGCTTCCATTCCTGGACACCCAGGTTGCGCGGGCTCGATCCCCAGTAGGGGGCATGCAGGAGGCGGCTGATAGATGCTCTGCTCTCACATGGATGTTTCTCTCCCTCTCCCTTCCTCCTCTAAAAATTCAATAAAAACATTTTTAAATAAATAAAATAAAAGTCATGAGCTAACAAAATAAATAAATTTTTAAAAATAAAAATGGGGCTAATGTGACCGAGAAACCAAGTGCTTGGGTCCATCTCCTTGTTTTACATGCACATCGACTTAAACAGCCACGTGTGACTGCCACATTGGACAGTGAGCACAGCCCCCAGGATCGACAGGGGGAAAGAGGGTTCAAACAATGAATGAAAAAGGTACAAAAGGAGCATAGAGAAATCAAGAGTCTTAATATCCACACAAAATAAACAGTGGGAAGCCCTGGCTGGTTTGGCTCAATGGGTAGAGCGTCAGCCCGCGGACCAGGGCGTCTCGGGTTCGATTCTGGTTCAAGGGCATGTATCACAGTTGTGGTTTGGTCCCCGGCCCTGGTCCAGGTTGTGCAGGAGGCAACCAATCGACATGGTTCTCTCTCACTGATGTTTCTCTCTCTCTCTCCCTCTCCCTTCTTCTCTCTAAAATCAATAAAAACATATTTTTAAAAAAGCATAAATGGCTCTTGACACTGTCAAATAGAAGATGATATACACCTGGGACCCTGTTGTGGTTTGAAACGTGTCCCCAGAAAGATATGTAGAAGTCCTAACACCCCGTGTCACCAAGTGTGGCCTTACTTGGGAATAGGTCATTCCACTGCATTTCATTAGTTAAAATGAGGTCATCTTGGAGCAGGTGGGCCTTGAATCCAATGACTGGTGTCCTAAGAAGAGAGGCAGACACAGGAGAAACAGCCATGTGACCACGGAGGCAGCCAGGTGAGAAGGCCACAAGCCCCGGAGCACAAGGCCTGCTGGCACCACCATTTGCTGGAAGGGGCAGGAAAGAGCCACCCTGCTGGTTTCAGAGAGTGTGGCCCTGCCACGCCTCGGTTTGGGACTTCTGGCCCCAGACAGTGAGGGGGTGTAGTATGGTTCTTTGTTGGAGTGGCCTCAGGAAAGTAACACTGACCCTATAAAGGAACACAAACACCTGAGTGCCAAGGGGCACAAAGGACTGGGTATAGTCAGTGGGAGCAAACCTCCTTCCTTGCACCCTCAAGGGATGTTGAACCTGCCCACCGCCCAGCAGCTCAGAACCACCTCTGCGTGTTCAGTGCAAATGTGGATTCTTTCAAATGCTAGTCAGGATCCCTGCAGGCTCAGAATGTTAGGAGGACAGCCGAGCCTGTGCCTGAAAGGAACAGAGAGGTCAAGAGCCTGGAAGGGAGACAGGAAGCTCAGAGGCATGCAGACTGGCAGAGGGCCTGCCACCTGCGGTGACGTGCCTGTGTGGCCAGCGGCTAATGAATGCGCATACGGGGCAAACAGGAGGGGTGTCCGGTGAGCACAGCAAAGAGGAGCGGCCAGGTGCAGGACAAGCAGCACAGATGACAGGAGCATCTCCCGTGTCCACCGGAGGGTCCCATGCAGGGTGCTGAATGACCTCTGACAGGTGTGGAGGAAGCAGCCAGCGCTCTGCTCCTGCGGCAGGTGCAGAACAACGTGCCCACAGCAAGCACGGCCCCCACCCGATCCCAGAAACACAGGCAGCCTAAGTGCCCAGGCGCATGTGCACAGACACACACGCACACCCCTCCTCCGCGTGCTCACCAGGCACCGCACACACTATGCCTTTACACAAATGACCTTATTCCAGTAAGACAGGCAACGTTATTATCCCCGATTCCCAAAGGAGGAAACTGAGGCACCACGTGACTTTGCACAGCAGCTGGTGGTGGCAACAAGGTCCCCTGGTGGCCACACCTTCATCCTCTTGGGTCTCTGCCTTCTGGTTCACGCTGAGCAGAGGCCAGGGGGACACGCCAGCTCTGCCCCTTTCCAAATGCAGTCCTAAAGCCACCGGAGGGACGAACAAGGCAAGCGTCCTCACCAGTGATGGCAGCGGCGTGGGGGCAGAGCTGGGGGGTGCTTATGAACGGAGGACTGAGAACAAACGTGTTCTGAGCCGCAGGGAACAGGCTTCTCACCGCTGAGATCGCGAGTCATAAAGCGGGGAGGAGGCCCGCGCAGTCAGGGGGAGCTGGAGCTATGGATGCCACGCGAAGTCCCCGTTTTTAATATAAATGGCTATCAACGTAGAACACATACAACGAGGGTGCGCATAGTCACGTATTCCTTAGCACTCTCCACCGGGAGGGCCTAGAAGCAGTGACACCCCGAAAGTTTTACTCACTAAAAGCACCAGGCTCTCTGGAGAACTGGCGGGCTCCAGGGCTGGGCAGGGACCACAGAAGTAGCCCCTGACAGTCTGCAGCCCTGGAAGGCCCCCAGGAACGAGGGGCTCCCACCAACCAAGGCTGGAGAATGAAAACAAAATAGGAAATTAGGTGAATGAAAGGCAAGTTTGCTGAGGAACAGGACATTTGTAGAGTTTCAAGGTGGTCAAGGGGGAGGCAGCCAGGTGGACACCGTGCTGATGGAGTGATCAAAGTGAACACGGCCGGACATGAGCCACATGCAAATCGTTCCCTCCGGCTGGATGTGCCAAGCAGTGACCCTGCTCAGATGCACCAAGATAAACCACCTGTCCCAACGCAACAGACAGACCCAAATCGGGGCGCCCACAAGACAAGGGCCTGTGCTCTTCAAAAGCTGACAGTCTACAAGTCAAGGTCTGTGGCAGCTGGTCCGGAGGGGGGGCAGAGGCTCACACAGTTGGCCTCTTCCTCCAGAGCCCACAACGCTTCCTGGACTCAGCCCAAGGTCCCCACTTGGGGGGCTGGGGAGTGCTCACCCCCCACGGCTTCTCTCCTTCCCCTCAGGACCTACAGCACAGACTAACTTCTATGTTGACTTGACTTTAGCTTCTCCCAAGAATTTAGTGACCCTCCCCTTGGCATAGAGACTCACCTCCGAATCCAGGCAGGTGCCCTGACTCAGAGGAAAGACCCCAGTTAATATTTTGCTCGAGGCGGTGGGAGGGCCAGGGCAAGCGCAGTGGCTGCGGCAGCTGGGCAGTGACCCCCCCAGAGGGCGGAGAACCGGGGCCAAGGCGGTGCTGCGGGGCAGCATTCTGAGCGGGACTGTCAGCCCTCGCCCCGGAGAGGGCCGCCCCCTCTCCCCAGCCACCTGACTTGGCCAAAATGGGTGCTTCTCAGAGTGTTTCCCAGGAAGCTGGTTTTTCAAGCTGTAGTGGATTCTCCGTGGTATTGAACAGGTCCCGAGACACCATCCCCTCCCTGCGGCCAGCGCGGGACGAGGACTCAGCCCTGCTTTCCTGGGCCAAGGTGCCACCGGAAGGGCAGAACCCCTGACACCTGACCAGCAGCCCAGCCTGACTGCCCCTGGGCACTGGCCCGCAGCCGCCCAGGCTGGGATTCGGGGAGCGAGGTGCGGGCTCTAGGGCAGCCGGCCAAGCCCAGCTCCTCCCAAGGGACCGAGCCCCCCAGGCCCTTCCTGCTGCCTGGGGTGATACAAACTCACTTCTCTCCTTTGTCTGTATTTTCTCTGGAGCCGGACCCATGGGCTTCTCTGCATTCTCTTTGAGATAAAAATCAAAAACAAATCTTTAAAGGCCATCTCCAGAAACCACAGAATGGCTGGAATTAAATAAAAATAAAGCTGTGGCTTTCCTCTCAGGAACTTCCTGCTTCTCTGAAATGCGCTGAGTCAGCAGCAGCTTGGAGCCCAGGCTCGGTCGGGGCCTCAGCCCCCCGACGGGGTCAGGCCTGAGGGCCACGGACACAGGCAGCAAGGACACAGGCAGCAAACAGAATTCCCCTCCCCGCTGGGAACTCTTCCTCACAGCAGGTCCCGCCTTGTCCCACCTCGGCCGAGAGAACCGCACAGCCCACAGTGGACGCTCTGCGGCCCACGGACAAAGGCCAGGCTCTGGGCGGCACTCCACGTGGGCCCAGATTCCTCCTCCGGACTTATATTCGGGCTCCAGGCCTTCACCTCCTCCCCACCCAGAACCTCACTAAGTGGGGAAAGGGAAGGCAGTGGGTTTTCTCCAGACACCAACCATCTAACTCTCTGGGCACCAGGCCCTGCTGTTCCACTCGATCCTGACACTTAACTGCCCCACATTAACCAGACCCGCAGGCTGAGGGCTCAGTCCCACCAGACCGGCCCCACTTCAGGCCTCGGTCACCTATGCTTCTGAGGGGCCGGCTATAAAACAGGGTTCCCACTACCGAACCCCTTGGGTTCCATAGCTAGAAGGGCTCACAGAAGTCAGGGAACCTCATGTTTACTGGTCTACTATAAAGGATACGACGCAGGAACAGCGGGCAGAGCAGGCGCACAGGAGGGGTGTGGGGGGGTGCACACCTTCCGCGCCCTCTCCGGGAGCCCCACCCCCACAGCACCGCAGACGTTCACCAACCCAGGTCTCCAAACCCCTTCATTTAGGGTTTTCACGGAGGTTCCATTACACAGGCTAAGTCATTGGTCGTTGGTGATTAGCTCAGTCTCCAGCCCTCAGGGTTTCAGGGGTCCAGGGTAGGGCTGAAAGATCCAACCCTCCAATCACACCTTGGTCTTTCTGGCCCCAGCCCCCATCCTGAAGCCCAGGAGCCCCCATGCCCCCCCGTCTCATTGGCAGACACTCAACACCCAGCAATGCCCAGGGTTTTAGGAGTGTACCAGGAACTGGGACAAAGTCCAAATACAGATAATTTATCCCACAGTCACCCTCTGACGAACATCACGCTGGGTTTGTGAAAGCCAAGGTCCACGAACACTTTTCAGTCTGCAGGTGGGGAGCATGAACCCCAACAGAGACCATGCACAAATGTGCGATTCTGGGTTCCTTCCTGCAGCCGCTCTGCCAGGAATCACAGTCTGGCGCCGCCACCTGAGCGCATGTCATGCACAGCGGGGCAGGCACCTCGTGGTGTGGCCTCTGTACCCAAGGGTGCAGCGCCCACATTTTACAGAAGGGGCTCTTCGGAAAGTGAAACAGAGTCGTCCATGGCCCAGCACTTCCTCTCCTGGGCACACCGGGAACACACCTCACGTCCACACAGGAGCTTGTACACGGAAGTTCACGGCAGCCAGAGGTGGAGACGGCACAGGTGACCGTGCCAAGGTGGAATAGCATTTAGCAGTGGAAACAAAGCAAACGCCCACACTCAGCAACATGCAGGAACCTTGAGGACATTATGCTCAGAAAAATAAGCCAGACGCAGAGAACAAATCCTATTCGGTCCCTCTTATGTGAGGTCCCCAGAGCAGTCCAATCCTAGTGACGGAAGTAGAGGAGAGGGGACTGGGGGAGGGGAAGTGACCGCCAACGAACTTGGGGGTTCATTTGGAGGATGCAGTGTTCTGGAACTAGACATAGGTGGTGGTTGCACAACACTGTGAATGTAATATGCAGGTGATGTATATAGAACTGTGCACGCCCTGGACGGTTTGGCTCAGCAGTTAGAGCATCGGCCCGCAGACCAAAGAGTCACGGGTTCGACTTCAGTCAAGGGTACGTTATCTTGGTTGTGGTTCATCCCCGGCCCTGGTCAGGGTCGTGCAGGAGGCAACCAGTCAATGTGTCTCTCTCAGTCAATGTTTCTCTCTCCTCCCCCCCCCCCACTCTATCTGAACAAAAACAGAAAATATTCTCGGGTAAGGATTAAAAAAAAGAATTGTGTGCCTGATACCTATATAATTGTATTAACTAATGTCAACCCAATAAATTCAATAAAAATAAGTAAATGGCCCTGGCAGGTTTGGCTCAGCGGTTAGAGCGTCAACCCACAGTCCAGAGAGACCCAGGTTCGGTTCCCGCTAAGGGCACGTACCCCGGTTGTAGTTTGTCCCCGGCCCTGGTTGGGGTTGTGCATGAGGCAGCCACTCGATGTGTCTCTCTCACAAGGATGTTTCTCTCTCTCTTCCTCTCTCTCCTTCCCACTCTATCTGAACAAAAATGGAAAAATGTCCTCGGGTGAGGATAAATAAAAAAATAAGCCCCCAAATAAACCATTGTGACTGTACTGGGTACTAAACGCTGCTGAGATTAGACACTGGGCAGCCCTGGCCCAACCGCAGACCGATGGCCTACTTGGCGACAGGCAGGCACACCTCAACCGCGATGCTCCTGCCTTCCCTTCAGGTGATCACTCGCAGACCCCATATCCTTTCTCATCCCACACTGGGCCATGCGCTAGCCCTTTTATTTCTCTTCCCTTTTATCCCCCCAAACTGCACACCCCAACTGACACCATTTAAGGCTGGGCGCAGCCCCATCCTCGGGATGTGGAGCGCCAGCCCGTTTCAGTGACAGAGGAGGCTCGGGCAGCAGGGCCCACACAGGCCCTTCCCTGCTCTCAGCCTGGGGCCTGAGAAAGGCATTCTGGGTCCATTTTATCATAAACATCTTGAGCATTTATATCCACCTTTATAAAGGCCTCTTGGGGTAGAGGCCTAATTCTGCACTTGAACCGAGTTTTGGCTTCTGTCCCTGAGCCCAGGCCTGTCACTCTTAGTACATTCATGCATCTGGCTTTTCCAGGACCCGAGGCCTGGGGGCGGCTTGAAAGGCTTCCCTGGGACCTCAGTGGCCCTGGGAAGGGCTCAGTGTGTTCGAGTCTGAAGACAAAAAAGCACAGCTTCCTCTAGGGGACTAGAGGGGATTAGGGAGGAGCGGGAGGCTGACTTGAAGGGAAAAGCAGCTGGTGCCCCTCCCCTCGGCGCAGACCCCACAGGAGTGCAGGCAGGTGTTCAGCACCTTATGCCCCCTGTTCACGGTGCACAACCCGCAGAAAGCGGAGGCAACCCGGTGCCCATCAGCGGGTGATCAGATGAATAAAATGTGCTCACCCACGCTCTGGAGTATTATTAAGCTGTAACAAGGAATGGATAACATTAAAAAAAAAAAAACTATTCAATTTAAAAATAGGCAGAGGATCTGAATGGGTATTTTTCCAAAGAGTACAAAAAAATACAAATGAAAAGATGCTCAATATCACTAATCATCAGGGAAATGCAAATTAAGACCACAGTGAAGGGAACTGCCTCGCACCCGCCCCTGAGTCGCTCCTAAACCAGCTACCTGGGGCCGCAGCAGGGCCAGGATCCAGCACCCGCAGCGCCCACACACCTGTCACCAGGGGTTTTACTGGAGTCCAAAGGTGTGCAGCCTCATCAGTGTCCATGACCACAGGCCTCTGATCTCTTCATCTCTGAGAACTGGAGCTGGAGTTGTGAAATGGACATTCTTAATGGAGCCCAGAACCTTCTGGGGAGCCAAAGAACCCTCTCTTTGCACCATAAAATTCCTTGTATGAAAAAAACCACAACACGATGAGATATCACCCCACACCTGTCAGAATGGCTATCATCATGAATCAACAAACAAGTGCTGGCGAGGACGTGGAGAAAAGGGGACTCTCGAGCAGTTGGTGGGATGCAGACTGCTGCGGCGGTGGTGGAAAACAGTATAGAGGGTCCTCAAAACATTAAAAGTAGCCCTGGCCTGTTTGGCTCAGCTGTTAGAGCGTCGGCCTGCGGTCCAGAGAGACCCGGGTTCGGTTCCCGCTAAGGGCACGTACCTCCGTTGCAGTTTGTCCCCGGCCCTGGTTGGTCGTGTGAGAGACAGCCACTCGATGTGTCCCTTTCATGTCGATGTTTCTCTCTCTCTCTCTCTCCCTCCTGCTCTAAAAATAAAAATAAAAATAATTTTAAAAAAATAAAATAAAACTACCAAATGACCCAGCAATCTTACTTCTGGGTATTTATCCAAAGAAAACAAAAACACTCCTTCGATATATGCGCCCTTATGTTCATGGCAGCATCTAGTAATCGCCAAGACACGAAAGCGTAGATAAAGAAGCTTCGATACACACACACACACACACACACACACACACACACAGAGGAATATTACTTAGCTATAAAGAAGAATGAAACCCTACCATTTGTGACAACATGGACGGACCTAGAAGGTATTATACTAAGTGAAATAAGTCAGACAGAGAAAGACAAACACCATACGGTTTCACTTATAGGTAGAATCTAAAAAAATACAAAAACAAAATGGAAACAGACACATAGATATGGTGAACAAGCTGATGTTTGCCAAGGGGGAGGGGACTTTTAAAAAAGGAGAACAGCTACAACACGGATGAACCCTGCACACACGATGCCAAGGGAGAGAAGCCAGACGCCTAAGGCCACGTAGTGTGTGACTGGCCCCATTTATATGAATTGTCCAGAACAGGCAAATCCATAGAGACAGAAAGGCAACAAGGCGGCTGGGGGCATGGGGAGTGGCGACTGATCTAATGGGTATGTAGTTTCTTTTTGGAATGAGGAAAATATTCTGGAATTAGATGGTGGTGGTGGTTACATAACATTGTAAATGGGCTAAATGCCACTGGATGGTTGAATTTAAAATGGTTCATTTCATGGTATGTGTATTTCATCTCAATTTCAAAAAAAGAAAAGAACCTGGTAAAAATCAGTTTGTTTTGAATCATGGAAAAGTGGCAGCAGAGACTTGGGCTAGAAAGGGGCTGGTGCCTCCCCTCCTTTGTGCGGTCACCGTGCACGGCAGGAGGCTCCCGCAGGGAAGATGAGCACTGGTTCCCGCACAGGCTTAACACTGCCGGCAGGCGTCTCAGGACACGTGCCTGGCTCAGACCATCAGGACAGGGGACAGGCCCAGTGGCCCTGTGTGGCTGTGAGTGCCCTTCCTGGAGCTCCGAGGCCTCCACACCCAGCATCGCTGGGACCCGGCCTGTCCGACTGAGTGGCGCGGGCCGAGCGAGGGTCCCACGAAGGCACCTGAAGAAGAATGGAGGCTCGGGTGCAGGAGGCCCTGGGCCCAGGGCTGGCCCAAGGCTGCACCTGTGTGCTTGTGTGTGGGTGTCTGAGCATGTGCTCACATGTGTGCCTGTCAGTGTGTGCACATGCGTGTGCATGTGTTCGTGTGTGATCGTGTGCATGTGTGTTCTGAGAAGGTGGACTCCTCCAAAGGAAATATCATGTGAGCTACAGAGCTCATGTCAAGTTTTCTAGTAGCAACACACATTCAAAACGTAAAGGGAAAGCCCAGCTAGTGTGGCTCGGTGGACTGAACGGTCCTGTTGTGATTGCCGGTCAGGGCACATGCCTGGGTTGTGGGCTTGATCCCCAGTGGGGGGCGTGCAGCAGGCAGCCAGTCGATGTTTCTTGCTCACATCGATGTTTCTATCTCTCTCTCCCTTCCTCGCTACCTAAAATAAAATTTTTTAAAAAGTAAAAGAAAACATGAAATTAATCTTAATAATACATTTCATTTAAACTGACATATCTAAACCGTTACTGTTCCACCATGTGAGGAATATAACGTTTATTAATTCACTATCATTTTGTGCTAAGTCTTCTCATCAGGTGTGTGTTTCTCTCTCAGGGTGCCTCGGACAACCAGCTGCATTTCTGGGGCTCCGTGGCCTGTGGCCAGTGGTGCTGTGTGGGCAGCATGCTCACTGCCCTGCGCCCGGCTCCTCCCTACATGCCTGGCACAGGGGAGAGTGAATGGACAGCAAGTCAACCAGCAACCAAACAAGTCAGCCCATGGCCACCACTGGCCCCAAAGGTCATGATGGCAAGGTGAAGGACAGATAACTGTCAGAATGGTCGTCATGGCTCTCGCCAGGCGTCCTCATGAGAGTGACATTGTCTCTCAACCCCGCGTGGCAATCCCTGATGCACCCCTGTGACGCCCAGGGAAGACAGGGCAACCTGGAGGTCCAACTGCTTCCTTCAGAGCCTCTAACTTCTGGGTGAGTATCCGAAACCCTTCCCTGTCGGGCAGCCGGCGTGGGCTCCGGCAGGTCCCCACGCGCCCCCCGGGCAGGCTGTGGCGCTGATGGGCAAGAACACCATGCAGCGCTAGGCCATCTGGAAACAGCCCAGCTCTGGAGAAACCGTGCTGCCTACCCAGGAGCACGTGGGCTGTGTGCTCACCAAGGAGGACCTCCCTGAGACCAGCGACCTGCTGCTGGCCAGACCGTGCCAGCTGCCACCCGGGCTGGTGCCACCGCCCATGGGAAGTCCCTGTGCCAGCCAGAACGCTTGGTCTGGGGCCCAAGGAGACCTCCTTCCAGGCTTTAGGCGTCACCATGACAACCTCCAGGGCACCACTGAAATCCTGAGTGATCTGCAGCTAAACTGGAGACAACGTGGGAGGCAGCGAAGCCGCATGCTGAACATCTCCCCCTTCTCCTCGGGCTGATCCCCCGTGGGTGCTTGACGGCGGCAGCCCCGAGAGCCGGAGTGCTGGGCGGCCCAGGAAACTGCATCCCCGCTTCCTGGAGGACGTCCGCAGTGTTGCTGGAGAGTGTCCGCTGACCGGTTACCAGCCGCTGCATCGCTGCCCCGCTCTGTCACCAGTGGGTACAAGCGCGTCCCGGCTCTGTCTGTGGAGACTGATTACACCGTCCCACTGGCTGAAAGGGTCAAGGCCTCCCTGGCTGACCCGTCTGCATTTGCGGGGGCTGCCGCAGCCCCAGCCAAGGTGGAAGCAAAGGAAGAGTTGGTGGAGTTGGACAAAGATGGGATGTGGTCTCTGACTCATCACCAGAAAGCAAACCAGCTCAGCCAGCTTTACTTGTGAAACACGGAAATAAAAACTTATTTCTCTATAAGTCAAAACATGGACATAGCCCTGGCTGGTTTGGCTCAGCGGTTAGAGCATCGGCCTGCAGACCAGAGAGACCCAGGTTTGATCCCCGCTAAGGGCACGTGCCTCGGTTGTAGTTTGTCCCCGGCCCCCGTTGGGGTGTTGTGGGTGGCAGCCAGTCAATGTCTCTCACAGCCATATTTTTCTCTCTCTCTTTCTCCCTCTCTCCCTCCCACTCTATCTGAAGATGAATGCAAAAATGTCCTCGGGTGAGGGTTTAACAAAAAAAGGAATGGCGATTACGACCAGCCGGGCTCCAAGGTCTCGTCCTGAGCCCACGGGGCAGCCAGGCAGACCACACATCACTTGCCCAGTTCCCTGGTCCAGGGCCCTCCGCCTCTGGGGCTTCACTAGTGTCCCCTACTCCCAAAAATTTCCAAGGTATTTGGGCAATGGCACCAAGAAACCAATGAAACTGCCCATTAAACTTTCCCTCAGCTGCCAAGGGACACCTTTGGGACAACATTACAATTCGGGGAGGAGGTGGAAGAAACGCCTTCTCGGGGGGTGTCTGTGTGTCCACAGTGACTGCCAAGACGTGCCACAGGAAGAAAACGGCTCAGAGAGTCAAGGAGGTTTCCACCCCTGGGAAAATCAGCTCGTTTACGACCAGGTCATCTGACCACAATGCGCCCCTGACCGCACATTCCTCTCAACTCAGGGGGACCGCGCACTTCAGATCTGCCTGGAGAAGGCGTCTGCCCACTGTCTGGTGCAGCACAAAAATCTCCTTTGCTGCAAGCGGGCTCCTGCCTCTGTAATGCTGATCTTTAAACACGATTCATGCCCTGGCCGGTTTGGCTCAGCGGTTAGAGCGTCGGCCTGCGGTACAGAGAGACCCGGGTTCGGTTCCCGCTAAGGGCACGTACCTCGGTTGCAGTTTGTCCCCGGCCCTGGTTGGTCGTGCGGGTGGCAGCCACTCGATGTGTCCCTTCACGTCGATGTTTCTCTCTCTCTCTCCCTTCCTCTCTCTCCCTCCCACTCTATCTGTACAAAAAATGGAAAAATAGCCTCGGGTGAGGAAAAAAAATAAAAATAAACACGATTCATTTAAGTTGCTGCGACATGGGGGATGGGGCTGTCTGAAATTTCTTAAGGTCTCTGCTGAATTCCACGTGGAATTGAATTTACAGACACCACTGGCCCTCACATGAATAATGCAGACATCAGCAGCTCTCGTACCCTCTGCAACCAATGACCGCCTTCACGGTCTCCTCCAACGGATCTAAGCCCGTTTTCGCGCAGAGTAATCTTTCCTTTCTTGCACTGATGCAATAAGAAATAACAGCTGTTTTTAAAATTCACCATCCACGCACAGTGACAGACATAGATGTCTATCAGAACCTGGTTTTGCTGAAAAGCGGCTGGTTGGGAGGCACACTCTTCATTCATATTTAGACGGAAGGGACAGCCAGTTGACTCTTTGCCGAGAAGAGTGAGAACTTGGGGCAGACAAGGAGTCACTGGGAATTCCAACAAGCTCTGGGAAGAAAGGGAAAGCCACACACACCCCAACACAGAGCCCAAGGCCCAAAGCTGTCCTGGCTTGAAAGTGGGAGCAAAAGCAAGGTCACACACGCAGTACAAGCAGAGAGGCTCAAAGGAGACGCGGGCACATCCCCGATTCTAATGAACAAACGCCCTCGGGTGCCCGTTTGCCGGGAACCGAGAGAGGACGGAAGGCTGTAGGCTGTAGAACGGAGCAGGGGAGCGAGGGGTGGGCGGTGGGGACTAAGAGGCATCTAATTTTATCTGGCTTCTTTCCAACAATAAAATCTAATCCATCATTTTCTCCGGGTGAAAGCTCTTAATGAAAATTTAGAGAGTGTTACTGAAATTTAGAATCCTCCGGAGATTCTGCTGGGAAGATGTCTAGCAGCCTCACAGACCTCGCTGCGGCTGAGCCTGCCCAGAGAAGGGCTGCATGTGAGGCCGCGGGGTTGCCCGGCGGCCCGGCCCTCTGTGCCCTTTGCCATCACAAGAAACAGCCTAAAAAATAGGCCAAGATGTGCTCGTGTTTCCATCTCCCGGCCTCCTCCTGTGTCTCCTCTGAGAACTCAGTTTACAACTCTGGGTCTGCGGAGCCAGGTGGGAAGGGAGACGGGCAAATTCTTGGCTCGGCCCCTCAAAGCCATATCATTCCCATGATACCACCCCTGTCACCATCCTCACTTGACAAAGATGGGGAAGGTTTGCTCTTCTCTGATGTGCAAATGCCACTTGTATTTAGTTCCAACCATTTCCATTGCCCCAGAATGACACCCTGTGCCCATGAGTCACCCCCCAGCTCCCTCCCCCAGCCTCTGGAAACCAACAACACTTTCAACTCTATGGCTGTGCCTGTTCTGGACATTTTATCTAAGTGAGTCATACAAATACGGGGCCCTTGTGTCTGGGTTATTTCACTTAGAATGTTTTCAAGGTCCATCCACACTACAGCGTGTCAGTGCCTCATTCTTTTCACAGCTGAGTAATATTCCCTGGTATGGATGTACCACCACAATTTGCTTATCCATTCATCCATCTACAAACACTTGGGTTGTTTTCCACATTTTGGTGATTGTCAACAATGCTGAAATGAACGTGGACCTACTATAGTATCTGTTCAAGTCCCTGTTTTCCACTCTCTCGGGTATATACCTAAAAGCAGAATTGCTGGATCATATGGTAACTCTCTAACTTTTTTTTTTTTTATCCTCACCAAGGACATTTTTGCATTTATCTTCAGATAGAGCAGGAGGGAGAGAGGGAGGAAGAGAGAGAGAGAAACATTGATGTGAGAGACACATCAAGTGGTTGCCACCCGCACAACCCCAACCGGGGCCGGGGACAAACTGTAACTGAGGTACATGCCCTTAGCGGGAACCGAACCCGAGACTCTCCGGTCCACAGGCTGGCGCTCTAACCGCTGAGCCAAACCGGCCAGGGCAACACCCTAACTTTGGAGGAACTCCCGGACTGTCTTCCTCAGCAGCTGCTCTCGTTTGCATGCCCACATGAGGGTTCACCTCTCCATGTCCTCACCAGCGCTTGATAGTGTGCATTTGGGTTGTAACCACCATAGTGGGCGTGAAGTGGGAACTCGTGGGGGGTTTGATTCTCATTTGCTGAGCGTCTTTTCAGATGCTTGTGGGCCATCTGTCTATCTTCTTTGGGGAAATGTCTGTTCGGGTCCTTGAGGAACTTTTTAACTGGGGTGCTTGTCTTTTTGTTGTTTTCACTCATCTTTCTTGAGCCCCTGTAATGTAGAGGCTCTGGGCAACCCCTCCCAGGGTCCGGATATGGGTGGGACCCCCGGTGTTCAGTGAGAGGCTCGCAGGGCCCCCCAGCACAGTCCATCCCCTGGAGGACGGCAGGCTCACTGAGGGGCATCAACCTTTGTCAATGTTTGAAAACAGGTGGGAGGGACGATCTCAGCCTTCTCTCGTTCTCCTGGGTATCCCCTTGTCCAGGATATTTGATCAAAGCACATTACTGTCCAGAATATTTTATTTTTTCCTGGGAAGAAAAGGGTCCCAATTATGAAAGAGCTTAGAGGTCAGGTTGACACCTCCAGCCAGTAAAACAGCTGCCAGGGCGTCCAAGCCCTTGAAATGCAAGCCCACTGCAACCTCAAATCCTGGAGGGTTTCAGGAACCCAAAGGCAGCCTCGGGCAGAGGGAGGAAGGTTCCCGCCTAAGCCAAACGATACGGAGAGACACCAGATGTCACCAGGAAACTTCAAATAGTGGCAAATGTCAAATACCGAGGATGCCTTCTACTGTTTCAGAGTTGAGACTCCAAGTCTGTTCCCTGCTCGGCGGGCTCCCTGTTTCTTTAATTTTCTGCCCGGGATAAACAGGCAATTTGGACTCATTTCCACAAAAGCAGGGCCCACGTAATTCTCAACAGATGCGCTCTAAGCACATGAGATGTTAAAGAGCATGTCAAACACTTTGCATTTTAAATCTAAAGTGTCTGTCCCTGAAAAGCCAGCAGGGTTTAAAAGGAGCTACCCAAAATTCAGAAACCGTGTTTTCCTGTATCTATGTGAGAATATGGCTGTGATCCCTTCCACTAGCAGCCTAAAAACAAAGTTTCTGATGATAAAGTCATGTCTGCATTCAGGCTTGCTCCAGGTCCTCCTCATGTCGCAGGTTTACTGGCGCTGACTGAGCCCCGGTACCGCCTGTGGGCCGGGCAATGACGCTGATGGTCTGAGGACAGGGCACTGACGAGTCTGGTGCAGCGGTGGCCCATCCCCTTTCTTTCCCTACGTGGGACACTTTGAATCCAATTAATACCCCAAACAAGAACAAACTAATTTAAAAAATGTTTTCCAATATCTAGAGCTACCCAAGACCACACTGAGTCACCTGCCCCATGGAAGTGCGTGTCCTGTCCCTTCTCCACAGGACCCCCTTCACTGGGGACCCCTTTTCTCACTCACCTTCACGACATGATAATGTTTTTTCCTGATGAAAAGCCATCTTTTCCTTTCCCTGGATGCCCACAGGAGGGAGGCACCAGGCTGGGTTCTGTCAGGTTCCATCATGTTGCCTCAGACTCTGTCAGATTCTGTCTGGTTCCATCAGGTTGTGTCCAGTTCCGTCAGCTTCCATCATGTTCCCTCAGATCCCAGCAGGCTCCGCCAGCTCCCCAGAGAACAGAGCAATTGCATCAGCTGAAGAAATTTCCAGAAGTTCACCCTTCTTAACCTCTGCAGGTCCCTGTTGAGTTGGGACCCAGTTTGTCCCTCCCTCCTCCCCAAAACCCCACACAAGAAACACCTGCCCCTCCTCCCTGCCCTCAGCAGCTCCCCGGCCCTCTGGCACCTGTGGGCCAGTCCCCTAAAGTCCCCAGCAAGTCCTGCCCTTGCTCTCCACCGACAGGAGGCAGGCAGCGTGGCCACGTGCCTCTGGTCAGAGCGTGGCATGGCACAGGGGGCCCCACCGCCATGTGTCCTAGATGCCTCAGCTCCAACATGGGGACCAGCTAAGGAAAAAAACAAAAGCTGTCATTTGTCTACCAAGGGGATCGATCATGAGCAATCTTGATCTTTCCACTCTTTCTGGTGAGTTTTACAAGCATACTGTCAAACATAAGGTGAACGGAACAGATGAAGGGTGTGGAGGTCCTCCATCCCCACCCCCACTCCCTCTACCCCCATCTCATCACCCCACCCCCATTTCTGACCAGGTCAGGGAACCTCGGTGGTGAAAGAGGCTGTGGGGGAAGAAAAATCTTTCCCTCTACCCTCTTAGGTTCAGTGACTGGGGCCTGTGGATTAAACAAACAACAGATTAACAGAAGAAAAGTTTATTCGTATGCACGTGGTAGCCAACAAAAGTAGCCGGCCCAGCAAATGGTTTCAATGAGATACTTCCATACATTAGTAGGGGTGAGGGAGAGGGGAGAAAAGGGTTCTTATGGGAAGAACAGATAGGTTTCTTTAGCAAAGACAAGTTTTAGGAAAACAACAGAGGCACAAGAACAGTTGTGATAATGTCACCTGTACAGGTGTAAGTGGTCTTTCTGTCTCTTTCAGGGCCATAAAACCCCTCCAGAGAAGGAACTGGAGATGTTTCTTTCTCCCAGTCCCTCCGCTGGGCGTAGACTGCCGAGGAGGACAGCAGCCTCGTTTCCCAGAAGTTGCTGCTTTTAGTCAGACAAGGAAGCCCCAGAAAGGTTTCTTTCTGCATCTATTGATTCTCAATTGCCTTCCGCTCAAAATAAGCCTCAGGCAAAGCGATATATTTGGGGGTGGCAAATTCTGATGACACATTCACCCCAATAGTCAGTGCTATACTCAAGTCCTCCTGGGCCGAGAGGAGTCGCTGCTGGGTGGACTCACTCTGCTCTCCCTCCAAGGCCCGGGCCTCGCGAGCCAAGTGGAGTTAGGAACAGTCCCAAGATCACCCCGACTGAGGCTGTCGCCGCCGGCCTCCTGGAGCGCCAGCTACACCGATGGCACTCAACGTCCTGCCCACGTGAGCTGCCTTCCCTTCGCCCCAGCATCCAATCTCTCCTTGGTTCACTTTTTTTTTAATCCTGTTTTTATTGATTTTTAGAAAAAGGAAGGGAGAGAAACACTGATGTGAGATAGAAACAGCAACCGATTGCCTCTCATACAGGCCCCAGTTGGGGATCAAACCCAAAACCTCTTGGCGCGTGGGGCAACGCTCCTACCCGCTGGGCCACCCAGCCAGGGCTTGGGTCCCTCTTTCAGGGAAACTGTGGTTGTGTTTCGGGCACCTGATAAATTATGTGGCAATAACAAAAGTCAAGATTTCTGTCCTGGAACACTGGGCTTCTTTCACTTGGAATAAGGTGGATAAACTCCCCTCCTCTCCCAAAACTACGGGCCCATCCCTGGAACACAGCCCACTTGTGAGCCCGACGGTGGCGAGCAGGGGCCGCCCGCTTCCTGCCTCTCACTCCCCGGGTCTGGCACAGAGAGCTCAGAGCTCAGAGCTCGCGGGCGGTGAGACGGTGGCCTGTGTCATGTACAGAGAGCCCCCCCACCCCGCCCCCCGCCGGAGGAAGAAAGGAAGTGTGTGGACATTGAAACGGGAAGATCTGGCTACTCGTCCTTAGATGAAGCAATCCACAAGAGCCCTGCTCAACATTTGGTTTGCTTTTCTAAAGACAAACCACAAGAGTTCCACTTCTGGGGAGCAGGGCTGTGTTTCTGCTTTAAATGTCTGAGGAAACCTCAGCTGGGGAGGCCATGGGGCAAGGGACGCAGAGGAGGGAGCCTGGAACAAGCTGTGACTGACAGAAACGAAGGGGCGACACTCTCACCAAACGCAGGGAGAGCCGCTGAGGTCGCATTCCACCAGGGGTGTAAAACCGTCCATCAGCCCACGCCTGAGGGCGACAGGAAATAGAGGCTCACTAAGAAAGCTTATTAAAGCCCTGGCCGATTTGGCTCAGCGGTTAGAGCATCGGCCCACAGACCAGAGAGACCTGGGTTCGGTTCCCGCTAAGGGCACGTACCTCCGTTGCAGATTGTCCCCAGCCCTGGTTGGGTCGTGTGGGTGGCAACCACTCGATGAGTCTCTCTCACATCGATGTTTCTCTCTCTCTCTCTTCCTCCCTCCCACTCTGTCTGGAGATAAATGCAAAAGAAGTGTCCTCGGGTGAGGATAAAAAAAAAAAAGGAAATCTATTAAAAGCCAGGAACCTCCACCATCACTCAGCTAAAGATGTGTCAGCGGAGAGTGGAACCAAATACACTCTTTCTGGGAAGGAAACAGGCTTTTCACAAACCAGCTGCACCAGGAGCGAGGGGCGAGCCCAGACGGCCGTGGGGCTCCAGGCTGCTCCACCTGGCGCTAGGCAGAGGAAGTCTGGAAGTGGGTTCCAACCTTGCAGGTCTCCCAGAACCTTCCCCAGCTCCATGTCCAACTCAAGCCACTCAGCCCAGAGTGTCACCTCCCTGCACACTCGCAACCTCCCCTGTCCCCGCCTGCCTGTCCCTGCAGAGCCCGGCCCTCACCAGGAGCCAGCCCGTGACCAGCCGCCGTAAGCAGGCCCACCCTCCCCTGTTCTCCTGCACCCGCAGAATCAGGGTCCTCAGCCCTCACCTGGGCCCTGGGGGGTACAGTAAGTGAAAGCAGCACCTCAAGGCCCTGAGAAACCCCCACAGCCAGAGTGAAGCCCCCCAGGAAAGCCAAAGGATTCTGGGGAGATGAAGCCTGAAGGCACATTCCCATGAGCTTACCTGAAAAACAAGCCCAGGGGGAGATGGCAGGCTGACTGGGCAGGGTGCCCGCCAGATCCTGGGGGACAGGTGGGAGGCCCCGGGGTGCTCCCTGGACAGCCCCTTGCCAAAGCAGAGCCTCTGCTCCCCCTGAGATGAGGGCCCAATCTGGGAGGGGCTGCAGGGCTCCCCTCCCGCTGGTCCCACAGGTGCTCCCAGACAGATGCACCCGCCTGACTGCACCAGGTGCTCCCATCAGGTGCTCCCAGTCAGATTCACGTACTAGGCACCCCCACCAGGGGCTTGAGGGTGCCGCTCCCTATTTCCCTCAGCCCTACTTTGTCATTGCTGCTTCTATGACACCACATGCTCCCCCAGCCTTGGGCTGCAGTCCCTTCACTCGCTCATCCGCTTCCTCCCTCCTCTCTCAAGGACAGAAAGGACCACTGATCCCCACCCCAGCCCCAGTCTCTCGGGGCAGGGAAGCAGGAGCTACAGCAATGTCACGGTCCAAGAGCCGTCACCATTTCCCCACCTCAATTTGAGAAAAACATTTGACAAACCCCATCTAAGGGACACCCTACGGAATTCCTGGCCAGCACACCTCAGAACAGGCGAGGCTGAGAGACACGGTCCCAGCCCGGAGGAGACGTGAGGACCAAACATCATGTGGGTCCTGGGACAGAAGAGGACACGGGGTAAAAACCGAGGCAAACTGAATAAAGTGACAGCTTTAGTCAATAACACCGTGGGGCTCGGATCTCTCATTGTGACGAACGCACCACAGCAAGAGGTTGGCAACGGGGCTGGGCAAGGACAGGGCGTACAAGGGAAACTGTCCTTTCTGTCCAATTTCCCTGCAAACCTAAAACTTCTTGGAAAAAATGTCTACAATTATTTTTTAAAAGTAGTAAGATTCTCCCATACTTATACCAGCACAGTCTTTCCACACACCCCAAAAGGTCAAAGGACCGAGACCTTGGTGACTGATCTGCCAAGTCCTCACACAGACGCCCTTAGAGTCCCCTCCCCCAGAGTCCCTGCAGGGCTTGCGGGCCAGCTCCCATGTCAACCCCACTCCTGCATCCCTTCTGGGGTTGCTCGGGACAGTGTTTTCTGGGCATGCCGAATAACCTGGGCCTCGGCAAGACCGAAGGGGCAGCTTCTTAATGTAACCTTGACTACAAACCCAATTTCTGCAAGCTCATTTCTCCCCACAAAATTATATGAAATATTTTACATCAGACTCTCCTTGTCATCAACAAAAGGAATAAAAAGGCATCGAATCAATGTGGACAGAACAAAAAAGAGCCTGAGCCCTGCCCAGTGTGTTCAGTGGTTAGAGCACTGGCCCGCACACGGAAGGGGTCTCAGGTTCAATTCCCACATCCTCTCTCTCTCTCTCTCTCTTTCTTCCCTTCCCTCCCCACCTTCAACTTTCTCTAAAAATCAATGGAAAAAATATCTTCGGCTGAAGATTAACAAAAAAAGGAGGAGAGGGGGGCTTGAGATGGCCATACCTGGTTCTCAAGGTGGGTCTGGGCAAGAGGTGTGCAGAGCCGAAATGATTTTCCCAGGACCGTACTCCCATTCTCTTGAAAGTTAAAAAAAAAAAAAAAAAACTCCATAAAAGCCCTGGCCGGTTTGGCTCAGCCGTTAGAGCGTCGGCCTGTGGTCCAGAGAGACCCGGATTCGGTTCCCGCTAAAGGCACGTACCTCAGTTGCAATTTGTCCCCAGTCCTGGTTGGGTCATGCAGGTGGCAGCCACTCAATGTGTCCCTTTCACGTTGATGTTTCTCTCTCTCTCTCTTCCTCTCTCTCCCTCCCACTCTATCTGAACAAAAAATGGAAAAATGTCCTCTAGTGAGGAAAAAAAAAAAAGTAAGTGTGCGGGCTCCCAAGGTCACATCATGGGCCACATGGTAACAGGCTGAAGCCCACGAGGCAGAAAAGGACAGACAAAGCAGCTCTTCCATCAGGAGATCTACACAAATATAAAATGATGCCTTTAAATTTGTTAAAGGAAACTATAACTGTTTGTCATTAAAATGTAATGTTTACGTGTAGTGGATTTATTATTGTAGGTTTTAAATGAAAAGTAGAAATGTAGCAGATTTCTCCACTTTTATTTCTAACACAGTAAATACCCCTAGATGTCACCACACAACAGAAGCTTGAAGTGTGTAGGAGTTAACGGTCCGGAACTTACTGCCAACAGGCTGGCAGCCCTTTGAAACTGCAGTGGCGATGGAGTGGGCATGTGGCTCCACCTAGAGGCGAGAGCCAGGCATGGGGGACCCCGGACGACTAGACACCATCCATCCATCACACCACCTCTCCAGGCTTGTTTTCCAGAGTTAAATGGGTGCCCGTAAAAAGTTCTCGAGGTGTCTTTTTGGGGTTCAGGTGAACTGTGAAACCAAATTCTATCCTGACAGGGCTGCTGGGACCCTCCTCCAGGACCTGCCCCACGCGCCTTGGCCCGAGGCCTTGCTCAGGGTCCTCCAGGTACCGCAGAGCATTTTTCTCAATGTGCTGCTGTTGGCACGTCTGCCCCGTTAGACACAGACCCCCAGCAGGGGGGACTTTGCCACGCGCACACCCCTGACATCAGCCAGGGCCGGGCTGAGTGTTCAAGGAGGGAAGGGAGGCACGCAGGAGTACATGCCCACAGGTGGGGACACAGAGGTCATCGGGATTGCTCAGGATAGGACAGGGGCGGGCACCACCTTGGGCATGTGGGTGTCAAGCAGCACCCCAGCCTCCATCCACTAGATGCCAGTAACACCTCCGTCACGAGAAGCAGAAATGTATCCAGACATTGCCCAGGGTCCCCAGATCACCATCTACACCATGGCACAAAAGGTGGGGGGCAGGATGGGATGTGGGTCATGGGGAGACCAGGCTTCACAGGGTGCAAATGCCGTGGCTCCTTTCCTGTGCCTGATTAGACTATTCTGTCCCCAAGGCACCGTCCCCACTCGCCTGCAAGCTGCCCTCACACCCCACCTCTTCTATGTCCAGAGCCACCAGACCCTCAGGGACATCGCCTGAAGTCCTTGGATGAAGTGACGTTGGAAAACAAGCTTTGCCTACTATCACCCACCTGTCAAGCGTGTAAGTTCTGCACATGTGAGTAGCTGATGTCTCTGAAGCAGACCTTCCAAAAATTGATTATAAGCAGTAAGTATGTAGGTCGCTTAGGTTTCTAGAACAGCCCTTTAGGAGAATGGAGGTGTCCATGGCTTTGCCACCAGGGAGGCAACAGTGGTAAAGAGCCCAGAGTAAGGAGGCCTGAGTAGGGAGACCTGGGCTGGGGGAACCTGGGGTGAGGGGACCTGGGGAAGGAGACCTGGGCTAGAGAACCTGGGGTGAGGAGACCTGGGTGAGGAGACCTGGGCTGGGGGAACCTGGGGTGAGGGGACCTGGGTGAGGAGACCTGGGTGAGGAGACCTGGGCTGGGGGAACCTGGGGTGAGGGGACCTGGGTGAGGAGACCTGGGTTGGGGGAACCTGGGGTGAGGGGACCTGGGTGAGGAGACCTGGGCTGGGGGAACCTGGGGTGAGGGGACCTGGGTGAGGAGACCTGGGCTGGAGAAACTGGGGTGAGGAGACCTGGGCTGGGGAACCTGGGGTGAGGGGACCTGGGTGAGGAGACCTGGGCTGGGGGAACCTGGGGTGAGGGGACCTGGGTGAGGAGACCTGGGCTGGGGGAAATGGGGTGAAGGGACCTGGGTGAGGAGACCTGGGCTGGGGGGAAATGGGTGAGGGGACCTGGGTGAGGAGACCTGGGCTGGGGGGAAATGGGTGAGGGGACCTGTGCTGGGAACCTGGGTGGGGAGTCCTGAGCAGGAGAGCTGGGTGTGGCCTTGCCTGGCTCTGTCTCTTTCTCCAACACTGCCCTGTTTTACCTGAAGTCACCAAGGCCAGTGGTGGAAGTGTCTGCCCCCCTCAAGGGTCATTTGCCAAAATTTAACACAAGCTGTGGAAATCGCTGTGTCCAAGGAACTGCACGTTGGGGAGCAGAATCAAAGGGATCCTCCACTAAGTCACGGATAGGACGACGTGGGCTCCCCCCACTCCACGCTTCTGCCCCTGCGGACACGGCTGCCAGGCTCCAAGATGAATGCATCAGCATGACAGCCCACAGGTCCCGTCCCTTCGCCCCTTTGGCTCTGACCGGAAATGACCTCCCCAGGCCGAGGTGGTGGGCGGGGCCAGCGGAAGGCCTGAGGACTGCGGGGCAGAGGGGCAGAGGGCCGAGGCTGCAGTGGGCCTGTGGCTCCCGTGGGGGTGGGGCCGGCAGGCTGGCCTTCGAGGGTGGATTCTGAGGAGCCGAAGTCTCGCTGTTTATCTTTCATTTGAGCTTCCAGGCGGCTCAAGGATGAAGACGGGACACCCATAGGCAGCAGGGCTGTGCCGTCCTGTCCAGCCTCCCAGCAGCGTGGAGAGAGCCACGGAGACCCTTTAGCTCCCTGTTCTCCAGCTTCTGTCCCTTCTTTTTTCTAAATAGCCTCTAACTCAGCAGTTCTCAACCTGTGGGTCACGGCCCCTTTGGGGGTCAAACGACCCTTTCACAGGGGCCGCCTAAGACACAACAGTAGCAAAATTACAGTTATGAAGTAGCAGCAAAGATAAATTTATGGCTGGGGGTCACCACAACATGAGGAACTGCATTAAAGGGTGGCGGCCTCAGGGAGGTTGAGACCACTGCTCTAACTGGAGTGGGGCTGGGCCTGTTGTAGTAAGGCCTTTGAGCTAACAATGACTTTTACATTTGTAGAGGTGATACTACTAGCAATAACCAGAATGCGTAAGGAAGAAGAGATCTACTGAAAAGGGCTCCCAGTTACTCATAGGGCTCCAATTTTTTTCAAAAACAGCACCTAGCAGCCATTTCTACATGGGGCCTCTCACACAAACTGCGCTCCGGGAGGGGCCTGCACTGAACTGCCTGCCGGCTCGGTTCCTGCCCTCTGAGCCCTTATGAAGGAGTTCCTGGGATCCTCTTTCAACCAATAGGACTGAGGCTTTCCCATCCAATCAGAGCTGCACAGCTATATTCTAACCCCGCCCCCTTTGCCTTGCTGGCGCTGAAGAGGTGTCCTCAGGGCAGACTGGCACAGAACAGAGCAGAGCGGCTGTCTAGCCAGAGGGGCCTGCCCCAGGGCCTCCTCACAGCTAAGCTGTATCACAATTGGGCTGTTTTGCACGGAATAGTTTCCTTCACTGTGCCCAAATTGAGGATTCCTGTTGGTGCCACATCAGTTGACAAGGGGAATAACCGCCTGGCCCTGCGGCTGCTAGAGCAGCTTCCACCCTTTCCCTGCTGAGTGGGGCCATTTCCTATCCTCCGGCTTAGGGAAGGTGCACAGAGCACGTCTAGTTCTCCTTGTTTTGTGACTGGTGAATCTGAGGTTGGAAAGGGGTGAGTATCTGAGGACACACTGCCCTGACAAGTGCCCTCTATGGGACGGGAGGTCTCAGCCCCTGCTGGGTGGGCTGTCCTTGGGAACTGTCAGGTGTTTGTATAAGGGCGAGCCAGCTGGTTGTCCAACATGAGGCCTTTGCCATCTGGCTGAACACTGACAGGTACAGCAGCTCTGACTGCAGGTGCCATAGGGCCTGGCAAAGACACCATCCTCAACAAGCCTGTGATTTGGATCAGTGATGACGAGACAGATGTGGACACAGCTTTGGAAACTCCATCCTGCTGGTGGAGCCTTTTGGTATATGGTCCGAGCCAGGGTGGTCTCACCCTGGATGTGAAGTTGTGAGTGACCTGGTAGCTGCCTCTGACAGGCCCCTCTGACAGGCTGGTAAGTTGAGTGGGACTCAGGAGCAAGAGGGCCCTTCGGGGAACCTCCTGGAACACCCAAAGCATGTTCATAAAGCAGTGTGCAGCAAGAGACTCACTTAGGACGCTGGGGGCACACTCAGGACTCACTTAGGCAACTCAGTCCTGCAAGGCCAACTGCAGAGAGCCTGGACAGGGCAAGAGAGGACCCAGCACTGAGTCTGGAACTTTTCCATGGCCTGGTGTCCCTGAGGGCCCTGGCATGTTTGACAGATGCTCGTGGCCATAGCATGTTCTGTCTCCTTTCCAGCCAATGTGGTCCTGGAGGAGAAGCCACCTGAGGAGCTGTGGACGAGGAATGTGAACATTCAGTGTCTTTCTGCAGAAGAGGGAGTGTGATGCCCCACTCAAGATACACATCCGGGTTCATCTGCCATGGCCAGACCTGCCTGAGGGTCCTGCAACCTGGTGGGAGGGGTCTTTCCTCACTGAGCCACCTCTTGATTTATAAATCTTGTAGATCATCATGCCAGCTCCATTTGTGACTTCTCAGTGTGACTTCCACTGGGGTTGCATGCTTTTAGACTTTTCTAAACTAAAAATACTTGATAAACACCATTACATAAAATGTCATTACAAAGAATGCCAGAAACCTTCATTTGGTTCTAAGTTCTTTGAGAAAGTGGACTGTCAGTTTCTGTCCCAGGAACCCTTGGTCTAACAGAAGACATTTAACAATGGCATTTGTTACATTGATATTTTATAGAATTGTACACCTGAAACCTATGTAATTTTATTAACCGTCACCCCAATAAATTTAATAAATAAAAAAACATAATTAGCCCTGGCCGGTGTGCCTTAGTTGGTTGGAGCACTGAAAGGTGGTGGGTTCGATCCCTGGTCAGGGCGTGTGCGGAAGGCAACTGATCAATTGTTTCTCTCTCACATCGATGTTTCTCTCTCACGCTCTCTCCCTCCCTTCCCCTAAGATCAATTTAAAAATAAATTTAAAAAAAAGAATAACAGACCTGGGGTATAGGTTGGGCCTTGTATGTGACCCACTAATTCTCCAGTTCTGCATGTCTCAGGCAGACCGAGCAAGATGGCCCTTCCCATTGGCCAGAACCTGGACACGGGCAGCCTGTGCTACATCTGTGGGGAGCCCACCTCCAAGGTGGATGCAAGCAGGAAGCAAACACCGGGTCTCTGGGTCTGCGGCTACAGGCTGGGGAGGTCTCAGGGACAAGAGGCTTACCTGTGCAGTCGGCTCATTTCCAGCGGGCTGTGGTTCCGGGTTCAGACTAGCAGTCCTCAGAGCCGAGGCTCACCTTGGTGCTGCTCCCTGGGTTGTTACGAAGTTCAAGTGATGTTTCCAAAGCATAACAGGTTAGTTTTAGGTGAACCTGTGGAGCAGCCCTATGGTGTGGGCCCAACTCGTCTCTGCAAGCTTCCAGGCATGGTGAGCCTTGCTGTAGATGGTCTGCAAGCGGCCAATGGCATTCTGCAGCAGCTGAGTGCATGCACAGCCCACCCTCCCCTCAAACCTCTCCCAGGGCACGGTGAGTCTGCGCAGGGCACCTCTCCTCCTGCTCCCCACCCAGGCTCCTGCAGTGTGCACTCTGCCCTCACTGCTCCCTTTTGCTTTACAAAGGCCTGGCTCAGGATTCATGGGGGCGCTCAGGCCTGTCTCCCAAGACTACCCATCTGCCCACCACCTGGGCCTCGAGACCTGCCTGCTGTTCTGTATCCAGGTTGCCCTCCACATGCTGTTTACGGAACTGTCCTGGCTCATGTCATGGTTGGACACTGACCTGGCGTTTTGGGTGAGGCTGGTAGCTGGCTACAGGATGGAGCGATGTCTCCTGAAGGGCCTCCCCTTCGTTTGCTCTTGTAGGAGAACTTCTAGGCACTGAAGCTGCATCTAGAAGGCCTCACACATGAAACCACTGCCCTCCTCATCATGGCAGTGAGTTGCCAGAAACGAGCCCTGCTGAAGATGTGAGTGCAGTCACAGCAAGGGGCCTGGCTCCGCGGTGGGCCTGGGGCCTGGTGGTCTCCACAGGCATGTCTGCACCTGTTTCCTTTGTAAAGCAGCAGAGAGTGAGCTGCCCCCAGAATGTCAAACAGTTGGATGTGCTTGCACTAGCTGCCTTGCTCCACCTCGCAGAGGACTGTGCGTGTGGGTCAGCTTCAAAGTTCACTACAGCTCCCCATACATCCCAGCCCCATTTGCATACCTCTACCCACAGTGCATAGTGATGCCATCTCATGCCTGGGTGGGATTCTAAGCAGTCACTGCATGGAACTGGGGTTGCCGCTTTGCCTTGAGAGTGAATGATGGAGCCCTGGCTGGTGTGGCTCAGTTGGTTGAGTGTGTACCAAAGGATCACTGGTACAATCCCCGGTCGTGGCACAAGGCTAGGTTGTGAGCTCAATCCCCAGTAGGGGGCTTGTAGGAGGCAGCCAACTGATGTTTCTCTCTCTCTCTCCATCTCTCTTCCACTCTTTCTAAAATCAATTTTTAAAATATTTTTTTAAAGCCCTGGCCAGTTTGGTTCAGCAGCTGGAGCATCGGCCTGCAGACCAAAGAGTCACGGGTTCAATTCTGGCCAAGTCAATCAATGTGTCTCTCTCAGATCAATCTCTTCTCTTCTCTCTCTCTCTCTCTCAAAAAAAAAAAAAAAATATATATATATATATATATATATATAGTTTTAAAAAAAGAGAGTGGGGGGGGTGGCAGCGGGCAGAACCAGAGTGAGGGTGAGTGTGTGAGAGTGAGTGAGCTTCTCCCTTTGCGGCCAGGAGGCCCCGGCATTTTGGAAGATCCCTGTCTTCCCTGGGAGGAGGCAGCGGGAAACAGCTAGGGCCAGGCAACCTGAGTCCACCAGAGCACCTTGCACCATCGGACTAGTGGACCCCACTGTGCCAACACGAACCAGTGCACAGTAGCGGCACTACTGAGGTGCTTGCTGCAGTAACTAAAACCAGCCGGGAACCAAGCACCATCCCCCACAGCAGCAGTGAGTGGGTGGGAGTGGAGCCCCACCCCCAACAGCAGCTGAGGCTGGAGAGCTGAGACACACCCCCAGCAGCATCAGCAGAGGCTGATCAGGAGTGGTGCCCCAGCCCAAGCAGCAGCACGACTCAGGCAACTGAGACCTGCCCCTGACAACTGCAGCAGAGGATTTGGAGTGGAGGCCCTCCCCCAGCAGCAGCAAAGGCCCAGGAGCAAAGCATCCTCAGCCCCCAACAGCAGCAGAGGATTGGGAGCTGAGAACACCCCCTGGCAACAGCAGCAGCAGTAGCAGTGCAAGCTGGGAGCTGACACTCGCCCCCAGCAGCGACTGATCAGGAGCTGAGCCCCACCAGGCAGAAGCATACACCAGCAGAACCCACGCACCCCAGCAAAACACGAGCGGAACCCATGCACCCCAGAAGAACACCAGTGAGACCCACGCACCCCAGGAAGAAACAGCACAGATCGGCAGCTGAGACCCATCCCCAGCAGCATTAGCAGAGGCTGATCAGGAGCGGTGCCCCAGCCCAAGCAGCAGCAAGTTTCAGGCAGCCAAGACCTGCATGATAGACCAATACAAGCTGCCAGTTGTCAGTACTTCAGGACCCACAGCAGGCATGAAGCACCATACACCAAAACAGTTCAGGAGGCACAGCAGCCTTATTTGATATACACCAACCTGCCTACACACTCCAACATCCCTTACCAGGCCTAGAACTACCAGACTGCTAAAATGGTGAGACAAAGAAACAACACCCAAAAGAACAAAAAGGAAGAATCACCAGAAAAAGAACTACATGAAATGGAAGAAAGCAAATTGGCAGATAAAAAATTCAAAGCAATGATTATAACAGTGCTCAAACAATTTGGTGAAAACTACAAGCAACTTAACAAGAATTATGAAGAGCTCAGTGGGAACTATATCATCTTAAAAAAAAAGAGGTAGAAGCTATGCATAAAAATCAAGAGGAAATAAAGAATGACATAGCTGTTATGAAAAATACCTTAGAAGGATTCAATAGTAGATTAGAAGAAGCTGAAGACCAAATCAGTGAGTTAGAAGGTAAAAAAAAAATAAAAATAAAAATAAAAACACCCAAATAGAGCAGCAAATGAGAAGAAAAATTAAAAAGCAGGAGGAGAGTTTAAGGGAGCTTTGGGACAGTACAAAACATAACAACATTTGCATGATAGGGGTATTGGAAGGAGAAGAATTAGAGAAAGGAATAGAGAACCTGTTTGAAGACATAATGACAGAAAACCTCCCTAAATTGGTGAAGGAAAAAGTCACACAAGTCCAGGGAACACAGAGTCCCAAGCAAGACGAACCCAAAAAAGACCCACAGCTAGACACATCCTAATTAAAATGGCAAACATTAAAGACAAAGAAAGAATCTTAAAGGAAGCAAGAGAGAGACAGAAAGTTACTTACCTACAAGGAAGCTCCCATTAGACTGTCAGCTGATTTCTCAATAAAGACACTGCAGGCCAGAAAGGAGTGGCATGAAGTATACAAAGTAATGAAAGACAAAGGTCTGAATCCAAGGCTACTCTATCCAGCAAGGCTATCATTCAAAATTGAAGGAGAAATCAAGAGCTTCACAGACAAAAAAAAAAAAAGAGCTAAAGGAATTTACCACCACCAAACAAGCACTGCAAGAAATGCTGAAAGGACTGTTGTAAGAAGAAAAAGAAACACAGAGAGAGAGAGGAACACAGGCATAAAATAAAAATGGCAACTAGTAAGTATCTATCCATAATAACCTTAAATGTAAATGGCTTAAATGCTCCAATCAAAAGACATAGGGTAGTTGATTGGATAAGAAAACACAATTCATATATATGCTGTCTATAAGAGATCTACCTCACAACAAAAGACTCACACAGCCCTGGCCGGTTTGGCTCAGCGGTTAGAGCGTCGGCCTGCGGTCCTGAGAGACCCGGGTTCGGTTCCCACTAAGGGCGCGTGCCTCAGTTGCAGTTTGTCCCCGGCCCTGGTTGGTCGTGCGGGTGGCAGCCACTCGACGTGTTCCTTTCACGTCGATGTTTCTCTCCCTCTCTGTTCCTCTCTCTCCCTCCCACTCTACCTGAACAAAACAATGGGAAAATGTCCTCGGGTGAGGATAAAATAAAAAAAAAGACTCACACAGGATGAAAGTGAAGGGATGGAAAAATTTTTTCTAAGCAAATGGAAATGAAAAAAAAGAAAAGCTGGAGAAACAATACTCATATCTGATAAGACAGACTTCAAAGCGAGGGCCATAATAAGGGACAAAGAAGGTCACTACATAATATTAAAAGGATAAATCCAACAAGAGGATATAATCCTGATAAATGTATACACACCAAATACAAGAGCACCAAAATATATTTAAAAACTTCTGGAGGACTTCAAGGGAGAGATCAATAGCAATACAATCATAGTGGGCGACTTTAACACCCCACTGACACCACTGAATAGATCTTCTAGACAAAAAATTAACAAGGACACAGAGTCCTTAAATGATTAATTAGATCAGTTGGACGTAATTGATATTTACAGAACATTTCACCCCAAAGCTATAAAATATACATTCTTCTCAAGTGTACATGAAACATTCTTGAAGATAAACCATATGTTAGGACACAAACTAAGTCTCTACAAGTTCAAGAAGACTGAAATCATATCAAGTATCTTCCCAGATCACAATGGCATGAAACTAGAACTCAAATACAACAAAAACATTCAAACACTTGGAGGCTAAATAGCATGCTATTAAACAATGAATGGGTTACCAAAGAGATCAAAGAAGATATATAAAACTTCCTGGAAACCAGTGAAAATGAACACACAACAGCACAAAATCTATGGGACGTGGCAAAAGCAGTTCTGAAAGGGAAGTTCATAGCACTACAGGCCTACTTCAAGAAACAAGAAAAATTTGTAATAGACTATCTAACCTCACAACTTAAAGAACTAGAAAGCAAACAAAAAGAAAACCCCAGAGCAAGTAGAAGGAAGGAAATAGTAAAGATCAGAGCAGAAATAAATGATATAGAGACAAAAAAAAAAAAAAAAAAAAACATATCAAAGGATCAATGTAAAAAAGAGCTGGTTTTCGAAAAGATAAACAAGACTGATGGACTCTTAGCCAGACTTACCAAGAAACAGAGAAAACCCAAATACACAAAATCAGAAATGAAAGAGGAGAAGTAACAACTGACACCACAGAAATACAAAAGATCGTTAACAACTACTATGAACAATTATATGGCAACAAATTTGACAATCCAAGCAAAATGGAAAAATTTCTAGAAACACAGTCTCCCAAAACTGGACCGGGAAGAGATAGAAAACTTGAACAGACCAATAACAACTAAGAAAATTGAAGAGGTAATCAAGACTCTCCCAGAGCCCTGGCCGGTTTGGCTCAGCGGTTAGAGCGTCGGCCTGCAGTCCTGAGAGACCCGGGTTTGGTTCCCGCTAAGGGCGCGTACCTCGGTTGCAGTTTGTCCCCGGCCCTGGTTGGTCGTGCGGGTGGCAGCCACTCGATGTGTCCCTTTCACGTCGATGTTTCTCTCTCTCTCTGTTCCTCTCTCTCCCTCCCACTCTACCTGAACATCACGGGGGGTTTTACCGAACATTCAAAAAAGAACTAACACCCATTCTCCTCAAACTATTGCAAAAAATTCAAGAAGAAGGAAGACTTCCAAATTCATTTTATGAGGCCAGCATAATTCTAATTCCAAAACCAGAAAGAGACACTACAAAGAAAGAAAACTACAGGCCAATATCCCTGATGAACATAGATGCCAAAATCCTTAACAAAATACTAGCAAACTGAATCCAGCAATGTATCAAAAAAATTATCCGCCATGACCAAGTGGGATTCATCCCAGGGATGCAAGGCTGGTACAATATTCGTAAATCAATAAATGTGATACACCACATAAATAAATGAAAAATAAAAACCACATGATCATATCAATAGATGCTGAAAAAGCATTTGACAAAATCCAGCATCCATTTCTGATAAAAACGCTCAGCAATGTGGGAATAGAGAGATCATATCTCGACATAATAAAGGCCACATATGAAAGACCTATAGCCAACATCATACTCAATGGGCAGGAATTAAAAGCATTTCCCTTAAGAACAGGAACAAGTCAGAGATGCCCACATTCACCACTCTTATTTAACATAGTACTGGAAGTCTTAGGCACAGCAATCAGACATGAAGAAAAAATAAAAGGGATCCAAATTGGAAAGGAGGAAGTGAAACTGTCATTATTTGCAGATGACATGATATTGTACATAGAAAACCCTAAAGACTCCATAAAAAATCTACTAGATTTAATAAATGAACTTGGCAAAGTAGCAGGATACAAAATTAACGTCAAGAAATCGACAGCATTCTTATACACCAACAATGAACTCATAGAAAGAGAAACAGCCCTGGCCAGTTTGGGTCAGCGGTTAGAGCGTTGACCTGCGGTCCAGAGAGACCCGGTTTCGGTTCCCGCTAGGGGCATGTGCCTCGGTTGCAGTTTGTCCCCCGCCCAGGTTGTGTCATGTGGGTGGCAGCCACTCAATGTGTCCCTTTCACATCGATGTTTCTCTCTCTCTCTTCCTCTCTCTCCCTCCCATTCTATCTAAGAAAGAAAGAGAGAAAGAAAGAAAGAAAGAAAGAAAGAAAGAAAGAGAAAGAAAGAAAGAAAGAAAGAAAGAAAGAAAGAAAGAAAGAAAGAAAGAAAGAGAGAGAGAAACTAAAAAAACAATCCCATTTACCATCGCAGCAGAAAAAATTAAGATACCTAGGAATAAACCTAACCAAAGAAGTAAAGGACCTCTTCAGAGAAAACTACAAGTCATTGAAAAAAGAAATAGAGGAAGATTTAAAAAAGTGGAAGCAGCCCTGGCCAGTTTGGCTCAGCAGTTAGAGCGTTGGCCTGTGGTCCAGAGACCCGGTTTCAGTTCCCACTAAAGGCATGTATCTCGGTTACAGTTTGTCCCCAGCCCTGGTTGGGTCATGTGGGTGGCAGCCACTTGATGTGTACCTTTCACATCGATGTTTCTCTCTCTCTCTCTTCCTCTCTCTCCCTCCCACTCTATATGAACAAAAAATGAAAAAATGTTCTTGGGTGAGGATAAAAAAAAAAAAGAAAAAGTGGAAGCATATGCCCTGTTCATGGATTGGACAAATTAACATAATTAAAATGTCCATAGTACCCAAAACAATCTATAGATTCAATGCAATCCCCATCAAAATACAAATGACATATTTCACAGAACTAGGACAAATACTCCATACATTTATATGGAACCAAAAAAGACCCCGAATAGCCACAGCAGTCTTGAAAAAGAACAAAGTAGGAGGGATCACAATACCAGACATCAGGTTATACTACAAATTCACTGTATTCAAAAGAGACTGTACTGGCACAAGAACAGGCATATAGATCAATGGAACAGAACAGAGAACCCAGAAATGGACCCAAGACAATATGCTCAATTAATATTTGACAAAGGTGGCAAGAGCACAGAGTGGCATCAAGACAGCCTCTTCAATAAACAGTGTGGGGAAAATTGGACGGCTACATGCAAAAAAATGAAGCTAGACCACCAACTTACACCATTCACAAGAATAAACTCAAAATGGATAAAAGACTTAAATGTGACTTATAAATCCATAAAAATCCCTGAAGAAAATGAAGGCAACAAAATTTTGGACATCATATGCAGCAGAATTTTCACTGATATAAGGCCTAAGCCAAGAGAAATAAAGGAAAAAATGAACACATGGGATTACCTCAAACTAAAAAGGTTCTGCACAGCAAAAGAAACAACCATCCAAATGGAAAGGGAACCCACTATATGGGAGAGCATAATTGCCAATGATAAATCAGATAAGGGGTTAATTTCCAAAATATATAAAGTACTCATACAACTCAACAAAAGGAAGACAAAGAACCCAATTAAAAAACAGGCAGAGGACCTAAAGAGACACTTCTCCAAATAGGACATACAAATGGCCAAGAGACATATGAAAAAATGCTCAACGTCACTAATCATCAGAGAGATGCAAATTAAAACAACAATGAGGTATCACCTCACACCTGCCAGAATGGCTGCCATCAACAAATCAAACAAGTGCTGGCAAAGGTGTGGAGAAAAGGGGACTCCAGCATAGTGCTGGTGGGAATGCAGACTGGTGCAGCCACTATGGAAGACAATATGGTGTTACCTCAAAAAGTTAAAAATTGAACTGCCATTTGACCCAGTGATCCCACTTCTAGGAATATATCCTAAGAAGCCTGAAATACCCATCAGAAAGAATATATGTACCCCTGTGTTCATAGCAGCACTATTTATAATCGCTGAGATCTGGAAACAACCCAAGTGTCCATCAATAGATGAGTGGATAAAAAAGCTGTAGTACATTTACACAATGGAATGCTATGCAGCCGTAAGAAAGATCTCTTATCCTTTGAGACGACATGGAGGAACCTGGAGAGTATTATCCTAAGCAAAACAAGCCAACCAGAAAAAGACAAATATCACATGATCTCACTTATTTGTAGTATATAATGAACAAAACAAACTGATGAACAAAATAGACTCAGAGACATAGTACTAGGGTACAGACTGACAAACCTCAGAAGAAGGGTTGGGGGAGGGGAGGGAAGAGATAAACCACAGAACTTATATGTAGGTATGCATAACCATGGACACAGACAACAATGCTGGGGATGGGTGCGGGGGCAGGATTGGGAGGAGAGGGTCAATTGGGGGAAAAGGAGAAACATTTGTTAACAAAAATGAATTAATAAGAAAAAGAGAGAGAGTGAATGGCAGCCACTAAGAGCAGGCCAAGGGTTCGGGCGCAGCCGTTTCTGCACCTGCCAGCCAGACTCCCAGGGCCACAGCCCCAGCCTGAGTGAGGACACACTGGTGGTCTGATGTGTGTCTGCTCTTCCCACTCATCTTGTGAGGCCTGTGCGCCTTTGAGGGTGCAGATAGGTAGGCACCGGGGCCCCCAAGGGAACCCTGAAGGTGTGCAAGCACCCGTAGCAAGACCAGAGCCAACCACATGCCAGAATATTCTGGGCCGATGCAGGTAGCAGACCTTGGGCCCCAACTATGTGGGCAAGGTCCTGTGCCTGTCCCGGAGCTTCTGCAGTCCAGAAATGCAGCCCATTGCCATCTTCCTGTCCCACATGGTGGCAGAAAACCTGAGCCAGTAAGTAGCACCTGCCCTGCAGTTCTGTCTCCCACTCACGGTGGTAGTTTCAACATAGCAAGGTTCACCCAGAAGATATTTTTGTCATTATCTCCCCCTCCTCTAGCCACACCCAGGGTTGGGCCTTGGCTGCTCGGGATCCTCCCACCTACAGGCAAGCTGCCAGCCCAGGAGCACAGGGCTGGGCCAGGGCCCAGATGCCCTGCAACCAGAGGGTCCTGTTGGGGTTGGTGGATGTGTGAAGCAGCAGCGTGAGTCTGAAAGCCACCTTCCTCGCTAGAGCCAGTGATGCCAAGGCCTCACCTGCTCCGCATAGCATGTCACGGACTTCCCGCTTCCTCCAGACCTTCAGAAGGCCATACCTCGAGACCACAAACCACCTACAGCTGAGCAGATCCATGTTAATAGAAAATGTGTGACTTTCTTTAGTCAATGCTCTGAGAGAAGTTGCTTTACTGTATATGACCCTGGAGGTAGAGACCTTGGCCACATTGAGAATTCCAATGGAGGAGCCAGCCCACCAGAGGAACTGTGGCCACACCCTCCTGCCTAGAGCACAGGACTATTAGGAGAAACCTCATGAACCGATATCACTTCCCTGAGACTTTGTAACTCAGGAAGACTGTGCCGACCAGAGCCAGCTGCCTACCTTGATTTCCTTGGAATCATTTGTTGTGTATTTTACACTTGTGGGTCTAAGAGCTTGAATTGTTTTTGCAAATCATTTCAAACTTTCAAAGATCATATAAAAACTGTCTATATTTTTTTATAAGCTCTGTTTAATCAGGTGAAATAAAGGTTTCTTCGGTGTTTCTCTAATCCCCATGATCACCTTCCCCAGTTTGGTCTCCAGGGATGGGAAACAAGTCAGCAAGTCCCCCTGAAGCTGCCGGGGCCGTTGTCACTGTGCCTCAGGATGGGGGTGATGTGTTTGTAAGCCCAAGGTTCCCTGCTCTTCATGAGACAGAGGGCCTTCAGGCCAGGTCCCCACTGTACAGACACCTGCTGAGGGCGCTGTCACCTCTGTCCAGGGATGCCTGCCCTCTCTCACTAGAGAACCGTGCAGAGGAGAGCCTGTCTCTGGAGAACCCCAGTGGCGCTGTCCACCCACACGGAGCTGGAGTTGACAGCAGCTGGGGGTGGCACTAGGTAGCTCAGAGGTGGCACTAGGTAGCTGAGAGACAGGCCAAAGGTTGGCACCATACTGGGAATAAGCAGGGACAGCCCCCTTCTGTGGGCCCTGTCTAGTCGGGGCATTTCCTCCCCTTCGTCTCTGAGCCCTTCTTGGGGACCCTTTCCAGAAGGTGCCAGAGAAAACCACACACCATTTCTTACTCTTCCCGAACACTGAAAGCATCACTGCAGAGTCTCACTGCCCCCGCCCCCGTGGCCTGCACGTCCCCTGGGAGACTGGCCTAGATCGCCTGGTCCCACGGGGGCTCTGCAGGCATGGGGCTTGGGGCAGCAGTTTCTAGGCCAGTGAGGAGCTCTGTTGACTCTCACCAGCAGCCCAGTTAATGGAGCTAATTTCAGAAAGGCATTTGGTCCCCTTGGACCCACTCTGGGATTCTGCGAGCTGGCACTCGGCTGGAGGACAAGCTGTCACTGCTTCTCAAGTGTCCCCCTTCCACTGTGAATCCTTGCACCTTCGAGCATTCTGGACCTGCCCAGTCCCCCTGGGAGGCTCAGTGAGAGGGCCTGGACATGTGTGGGGTCCACAAGTCCGCCTCCCAGGAAGGTGAGGAATAGGAGTCACAGGGTTCCCCAACTCTCAACCAAGGGCGTGGGTTCCATGGGCTCACACAAGCAGACATTCTTCAGCTTGGCCACCAAGCACAGTTGTGGCCTTCATTACAAGGGCCCATCTGAGCCAGCGCAATGACTGCTTCTGAGCCCCGTGTCCCCACAGTGGCGGGGATGACCACACCCAGACTGTGAGCACAGCACTGGGGAAGCACAGGATCTGGGCTCCACAGCCCGCCTGCAGGCCGGCTATGCTGTGCTGACACCCAGGTGCACTCCAGTATGGGCCTCTGAGCCCTACCAGTGGTTCCTAGTGCATCTCGGCTGTGACCACATTGAACTTTCTGATTCCACACGGAGAATTCAAACAGCGTCTGCGTACTTCCCTGGCAGGGGGAGTACCATGATCAAACAGCACCTGTAAAACAGGCCCCTAAAGCTGACCTTGGGGGTCCACACCTAGCCAAGCCACACGAGGGCTTCTCTCTCAGGAGATTCTTGGGACACTGTCAGGCTAGAGCCTGGTCCTGGATGCCTGGTTCTACTCATGCCCTCTTAGGGAAAGGTGACTGGGTCATGGGGCCGGTCCTGACTGGGACTCGGTCTAAACCTTGAGCCAGTCTTGGGGGCCGACAAGAACCTTGCCCGGAGCCTCCCACCAGTGAGCAGGGCCCCAGCCCCAGGAGAGCCCAGGTAGCCCAGTCTTGGCACCAGAGGGGCCTGGCAGGCAGGTGAGCACAGGCCCTGGGGGTGAGAGAGTGGGGGCTGGGGTTGGTGGAGAGAGGCCAGCACTATGGCCATCTGCTCTGAGAACACAGACATCCTTTGCTCTAAGCCCCTGGCCCCCAAATCCATAATAAAAATAATCCCTAATTTCCCTGATATGCCCCAGTTCCAGAATGCCTCCTGGCGTATCATCACGTACATGCTCGAGGGGCCGGAAGCATCACTGACCCCTTTTCAGAATCACAACAGGAAGGACCTGTGTGTCTGAAGGGGCACGGGGCAGAGTGAACAGTCATAGGGGTCCAGCCCAGGGGAGGCCACAGGAGCACCTTCTAAGGGCCTGGTCTAGGCATCCCCCTGAGGAGCTAGGGCTCTGGCCTCCTGGGCACCTTGGTTGGAGAACTGGACCCTGACACCTGGGGGCCCAACCAGGATACAGCCTGGCACCTGCGTCACCCAATGGTCCCAAGGGTACAGCTTCCTGAAGACTGAAGCAGGGCACCATCGTCTGAGAAGGGAATGCAGTCCTGGCTCGGATGGCATCTGCCCTGAGGACTGAAGGGCAGAGCTGGACTTCATCACTCAGGACCAGAGCTGACCTTGAACTGCATCTCCCAGCTGTGGAGCCTGGCCAGGCCAAGTCCCCAGTCATCTCAGCCCGGAGGAGGGCGGGTGGAGTGTGGGGGCGGTGCCAGGGCCTGGCCCCAGGTGGCAGGAGTGGGCGGGCACCTGCTGGGCTCTGCCTGCCTGTGTGTCAGGCTCACTCACCCATCTTTTAGCCCTCGCAGTCACTTTGCCATCACTTGGCCCTTGTCATCACTTCTCTCTCACCATCACTGCCCAAGGTAAGTCTGATGAACTGGTCCCTTAGGCTGTGCAGGGAACTGAAACCCGGGGTTCCGAGACTTGCCCAGGTCCCACTGAGCCGACCTGGACAAACCTAACCCAGGATGAGACACCCTGCCTCTCTTCCAGCCCAGTGCAGCCACCCTGAATGTGCCAAGGGACAAGGCCAGACGGCAGCCCAGAGGACCCCGTCTGTGGGTGGGGTGGAGCAGGGCAGCCAACCGAAAGGGAAGCAGCGTCTGTTGTCGTGCACCAGCCTGCAGTGCCCACTAAACACTGTCGGGGGGTGGTGTGGATTATGGGACAAGCAGGGTGTGTGGGACTGGAGGGGGGCTGGACAGCGGCTACATACAAGTAGTACCAGACAGTGGAGGAGGGGGCTCTGGACAGGGCCACTGCAGCGCTCCCAACTGGGATGCCCCCCCCATGGTTGTCCCACTCTGGGGGTTGGGGTGCTGGGACTTGGGGTCTCTGGGAGAGAAGCCTGTATACCCCCTCTTGGCTGCCCCTCCAAGACACCTTGCTTCACTGGGCTCTCACCCTTGCTCCTGGTTAACCATCCCAGTCGGGCCACTCTCCCCAACCCTCACAAAGGCCAGGGCCTATCCTCCCCCCTCCTCCCGGAGCTTCCTACACAGCCCGGAGTGGGGAGGGTCATACTTCTGTCAGCCTCTGTGGACCCCCTGGCCACCCTCCCAAGGTCAAAAAAGCCAGCTTCCTGGCTCCTAGCCTCAGTGATGAGTAGTGGCTGGGGAGCAGTAAGGGACTCCCTGGGCCCATGGTGTGGAGGGTCAAGGAGTGAATCTTCTTCACTCGCCCCTAACTGGCTGGACCTCCAGGGGTCTCAACCTGTGGCTTTGCCAGGCTGGTTCACAAACAGAAACTGGGCCATGCACATTGTGAAACTCCAGGAGACACGGCAGCAGGACGCTGCAGATGTTCTGAGTCCTGAACCTGTTGTCCAGCTTCTGACCTCCAAGATCCTCAGCACCCCCCACCCCTAGCCAGAGATGCAAAATGCAGTCAAATTCTCCTAGCCCCAGGACTAACTTGTCCTCACTGGGGGCTTTGCCCATGCAAAGCAGGAGGCACATGGGGTGGGGGCAGGGTGCTGACCCTTCCATGATGATCTGGGCTATGTCTGCAACCAGGAGCGGAAAGTGGAACTCATAGTGGGGGGGAAGCTGATGTGGGCCCTTGGGAACCTATCTTGAGCTGTGTGCCAGTCCCGCTATCTCCCCAACAGGGACAGTGCCCCAGCCCTCTCCAACCCAGAGGCCCAGCTTTGGGAAGGCTTTGATTGGGTGGGGATGCACAGCAAAGGGTGGAAAGTTTCCTCTGCAGTTAATTAGCCCCATAGGGTAGAAGGCAGTCAGACACATGGAGCCTCATTAGTGGAGCCTCGGATTCAGGCCCTGCAACCTAGTACTGCCTGTGTGGACCTACAGTAGCATGCAGGGCTGGTGGTGTGGCCTCTGGGGACCTACCCAGGCAGTAGGTTGGGTGTCAGTGTTCAAGGATGGGGCTCACTCCTTTTGTGTAGAGGATCTCACCAGCGGGGAGGGAGCATTTGGGGGTTATTGCAGGGTGGCATCTCTACTGCTTCTTCCGATGTCCTCCAGTCCCAGGCTGGCCACTTCCGAAGCCCCTGATGCCATGGAGGAGTGGGACGTGCCCCAGATGAAGAAGGAAGTCGAGAGCCTCAAGTACCAGCTGGCCTTCAAAAGGGAGATGTCATCCAAGACCATCCCTGAGTGAGTCCCCAGGACTCAAGAGCCTCAGCCTCACCCAACCAGGGCCAGCGTTGATTCGCATCTCATTTCCCTGTCCTGTGCTCATTTGCATAAGCCAGGATCCGATCCTCACACAGAGGCACTGGGCAGCGCTTCTGAGGGGCCAGGTGCCCACCTACTCACCCCAATCTCCCCACCCACAGGCTCATCAAGTGGATCGAGGATGGAATCCCCAAGGACCCCTTCCTGAACCCTGACCTCATGAAGAACAACCCATGGGTGGAGAAGGGCAAGTGTGCCATCCTGTAAGAGCCCCACAACCCCAGGGTCATGCCTCTTTGTGAAGAAGACAACTCTGTAAAGGTGTGACTTTTATGAAGACTTTCCGGTGCCCTCCCTCCTGGGAGCATGCCGGTGCCTTTCCCTTCCCTCTCTTCTCCCACAGGCACGGATCTCCTAATTTCTAAGGGACCCCATGAGATCTGCAACCAAGGGAACAACGAGCAGCGGCAGCTTGTCTTGGGCTAACCCCTGACCTGTCTCCAAGGCCCCCTTTTCTCTGACTCTCCAGTGAACTGATAACAGCTGGTCCTTGGCTCACTTCTTTGGCTTTTTCTCAGGGAGCAAAGCAGCCCCGCCTAGATTCTCCTGCTGCTTTTTCAGTCCTAAGCCACTCCTTGTTTCACTGTCCCCAGCTTTAATAAATGTACTCTCAAAATCAAAATAAAAAGTAACAAAGAAAGTAACACCAAGGTGTCCACTGTGAATCTAGGGACGTCCAGCACGACCCCGGGATATCTGGTGTGGACTCGGCATCTAGGGTAAACTGGGGCAGCCAGCATGGTTCTGAAGTGTGCAGCATGGACCAGGGCATCTGGCATAACCCTGGAGAGCAGAGCGTGGTCTAGGGCATCCAGTGTGAGCCTGGGTGTCTGGTGACCCAGCTACAGCAGATCCCTGATATGCAGGCTGCGTCGCACGGCGTTGGAGACACCCTCCTTGAAGCGGAACCAGACGTCACTCCTGCCCACCGCAGTGCCCATGCGCTGCTCAACCGCATCAGTCTCAGGGGCCGTGTCCTCTGTGGGGGCCACAGGGTTGATCCTCTGTCCGACCGCAGCCCCTCCTTCCACAGCTCCCACCCCCAGACACACCTGCACTCAGGGCTGCTGCTCTCCTGATGACCACACGGCCGAAGAAATCCCTCTCAGTCTAAAGAGGGTGGATGGTCAGGTTCAGGGGAAAGACACATTCTGCCACGAAGGGAGAACTCTCCCAGGAAGGGTGGGTCTCATGGCGCCTCTGAACAGAGGCCCACAGCTGGGGAGTAGACACCTCTCCCAGCCCCCTCACCTCATCCCGTGATGACCTGCTCAGCAAGTGTCCCCTCTGTCTTTTATCATCCTCACAGCTGCCCAATCCATCAAGGTCAGGGCCAGGGCAGGAGGTACCAGCAGAACCCACCCTCCTGCCCAAATGGGAAACTGAGCCCAGGTAAAACTCTACTCCGCGGAGTGGCAGGTAGCTGGACCTTTTAGGTGGGTCCCTCAGAGCTTAGAACCAGCCTGCACCAAGGTAACACATCCCCGCCCACATAGCCACTTTCCAGCCCCTGAACCTGGTCCTCCAGGGCAGCTCTCTTCAGGATGCGCTCCAGTCGCTGCTCATGGCTGCATGGGGTGGGTGACCGTGCCCCTTTTTCCCCAGCACCCTCCTGTGGGCCTTTGGCCCTGGGAGGACTCCTGTCCACCTGCAGGAAATGGATGTGATGAGAGCTGACTAGGCAAGGTCATTCCAAAGGCAGTGTTCACTTGGAGGGCACTGCACTACCCTGCTCTGCCCCATGCCGGAGGTGGGCTCACCTGGGGGCTGTCTCCATTTCGGGCCAAGGCCTCTGTCCGCCGCATCTTCTCCACTTCGATCTCACGGGCAATAAGCTGCTTGGCCTGGTAGGTGAGGGGCTTTCGAGCAGGTAACTCAGGAAATCGGCAGACCTCCTCCAAGTTCCTGCTCAGAGTAGGCAGGGCAGGACACCCAGGCACCCACTCAGTGGTGACAGGGGCAGGGGAACCCACCACAATGACACCAAATGCCAGAACGAGAAAGCTGCAGGACAGGGTCCAGTTCTGGGCCAGTGGGGGATTACTCCTTAACCTCAGTTCTCTCAACTGTATGTGGACGTGAGAAGGGACCTCCCAAGGCTACAAGGGGAGGGAATGAGACATCGCAAGGCTGAGGCTCAGACAGGATTTCATGGTCAAGAACCACCATTACTGCCCCCTTGCCATCAGCACAGAGAAACACCTGCATCCCAGACACACTGAGGCCCTTACTGGGCAGCAGGACCCCAGGGCCAGCGTTCCATCCTCACAACCATCTCAGGACAGGGAAACAAAGCCCTAGGGAGCTCAAGGATCCTCTGGGGTGGCTCCTGGGGACACTGGGGTAGTGAGAGGTTCTGTAGTAAACCTTAGATCCTGGGGCTGTATCCAACCTGAGGGCCCACTTCAGTCATATGTGGGCAAGAGCTGAACTGGAACCAACACCCCCACCACCCTCTGACAAATAGAGAAATTGAGACTCACACACTTCACCAAGGCCATGCTTTGACTCCCGGCCCAGCCCCCCAGAATCCCTATTCCAGGTGCTGCAGAGACTCACGGTTCCAGCCTGTAGACATACTGCCCGTCAGGCGTGCGCTCCTGGCGGTAGGTTAGGCTGTAGGCAAGCATGGTGCCCACAAGGCTGGCCAGCTGCAGCTTCTCACGGGCACTGTACAATTGTGTGCTCACCTGTGGGCAGGTAGGCAACAGGTAGAAACAGTGAGCACAGCCAGGAACCCAGTTCCACTGGAAGCCACACCCTCCTTCTGGATGAGGCACTCACAGGGCGAAGCTTAGGCACAAGGATGTCCAGGAGTAGGCAGAGAGTGTCCAGAACAAGGGCCTGGGGTGTCGTTCGGCTGCGGGTGGCTGGTGCAATACCTGACACTAGCGTCTGGATCAGGTTCTGTACCTGACTTGTCCGGTTCTGGGCCTGGGATGGAGAGTAAACTAGAACCAAGACGCCCAGCATCCTGGGCCCAGCCTAGACAGGGGCAGGGTGTAAAGCACACCTCCTGCTGGCTACTGGGGAAGGCAATCCTTGGCACATGGCTGGAGGCGAACAGCAGGTGGAAGGCCACAGGCAGGAAGGGCTGGTAGCGCAGCAACTGGAAGCTCTGGCTGTGGTAGGCGGCCTGGCCCAGCAGATCCTCAAAGGCCAACCAGTCGAGGGCTGCACACACAGTGCCAAGGCTGGAGTCCCGCAGTCGCAGCCGCAGGAAGTTGTCAAACAGGCCCTGTAGGTGGTGGGTCCCTGAGTGCCTTCCGCATCATGACCACCCCCCCCAACCCCCCCGGCAGAACAAGTATCTCCCACTGGGACCCCTCTGCCCTGCCAAGTCTGGGGTGTTGGGGTGGCAGCAATACCAGTGAGTGGTCACATGGCCCCAAGGGGGGAGCCAGGAGGGCCCACCTACCACCCCCACTCTGGTTTGACCAAGATCCTGGGATGTGTAGGAAAGAACCTGCTACCTCCATCCCTCCCTAAAGGACGTTCTGTACACTAGAATTGAGGGAAGAGCCCCCACTCCTTCCACGAGAAAGTCCTGTCCCTTCCTGCCACTGTTCTGCCCTCCACAACCATGGATTTCTGGATTTGCACAGATCCCTAACCGCTAACCCAAAGCGGCTTAGTTGGGGGATAGCTTAGGCTGGGCTTTCGGCTGGAGGTACATCTTCTGCCACCTGCTCAGATCAAAACCCTACCTGCTCTCTAATCCACATGTCCCCATTCCCACAGCTCATGTCCAAAATCAAGCCCCTCCTAGCCACTGGATCAGGCTACCCAGGTGCTGCTGCACTGCCCCTCACATTGGTTCCCAACTAGCAGTGATCCCATCAATCAAAGCACCCCCCTCAGCCCACTGCCTCTCCCTCCTAGCCCATGCTGGTGGCCACTCCCCTCCTAGCACCAGCCAGCCCCTCCTCCAGCCCTCTGTGCTGCTCATAGTCCCCTCAGAGGTCTCCCTGATACCCTGTGTCTGCCCCACCTCACTCTCCTCCCATCTGCTTCTTCTAGAGCTTGGCCCTTTCTGAACTGTCTCCTATTCACTGCCTAGGGACACGGAAACAGTCCTCAACACCGCGCCCTGGAAAGAAGACTCATGTAGAGTGTAGTTACCTGGACTACTTTCTCACGCTCACCCGCTGAGGTGGCCACATGCAGAATGTGGTAGAACCGCTGTGCAGCCATGGTCAGAGGTGCCTCAGCAGCCTGGTGCCCCAAACCCACGAGTGCATTACCCAGCAGGAGCGTGTGGGTAGGCAGAGTTGGGTCCTGGACCACACGTCGCCTGCAGAAGGGTTGCTGGAGCTGGAGTGGAGCCCCCACCCACTTTATTCCTCTTGGCATCACCCTCCCGACCCCAGGCGGCCCCAAGGAGGGGACAATGGGGGAGGCAGGCTGAGGCACAGCCTTGAAAGCAGGGCCCAGGCAGCCCTGGGTCTCCATTGGCAAGGGAGAGATGGCCTGCACACATAGGGTTTGTGTCCAGGGCTATGTCACCACAGATGTGCAGGCCGAGGCTGGCCCACCCATCCATTCTGCCCACTCCATCTACCTCTGGGCCCGGGGCAGCTGGAAAACCTCCTGCCACACAGAGAAGAGCCCTTTGCGCTGGTCCTTGAGGCCAACTCGTGTGGTCTGCACAGCCCGAACATTCAGCTCCCGCTGGCCCCGTCCATGCAGGAACTAAACACAGGGTGTGGGGAGTGAGAGGTAGCTGCCCCCTGCCCCACTCCACCACAGCCAACTGCCCTCAGCCCACCTGCAGGGTGTTGATGCAGGCACGAATATCATTGTCTGTCTTCTCACAGAGAGCTGCCAGGGCACCCGGGTCGGCCTGCAGGCCCTGCCGTACGGAGATCTGCAGGAGGCAAGAGCACGTGTATCCAACACCCCTCAGAGCCCACCCTGTGGCCACCTCTTTCTGACAAACAGGTGAATAGCTGCTCTCATCCTACAGGAGACAAAGGCTGCAGATCCTGTGGACTGGTCTAGTTCCCCATCAGGGACCATGCACCAACACAGACCAAAGTGATCCAGTCACCCTCATCCCAGGACCCGGGATGGGGGGGTGGCAGCAGAAGAGGGGAAGGGGGGCAATGAGACCCTGACAGGAGTCATGTCCCCCCACCCTGTCATCAGCCATGCTACCCTGTGCCCCACCTCCCCACCCCCACTGACCTCCTGCAGCCGCTGAATGAGCCTGGATGGTAGTGTAGGTGGGAAGTGAAGCAGAAAAGCCTGCTGCTTCAGCTGCCGCAGAGAGGGTGCGTACCTGCGGGATGGTGCAGGGTGCGGAGGAAGACCCTCATGCCAAATCCCAGTCTCAAATCCACTGGGTGGCCAGGAGGGGCTGGGATGTGCTCTCCCAGGGTCCCAGGGGCCCTCTGCTCTCCTGTGGAAGCCCCACCCGGTGGAGCACCTTCAGGTGCCATCAAAACCCCACGCCACCCTACTCACTGGTCATTACAGATGCAGATGACTGGCCTCATCAAGATACCTCCCTCTGCCCGCAGCCGCCGCCCCTCACCTGCCCGGGCCCCCAGTTCTGCCTCCTTTGGGCCCTTGCGGTCAATGATGCTGAGGAGCACATTGATGGCAGCCTGGAGGAACATGCATCAGGCACGATGAGCCACAGCCCCTGTTGCACACCCACCCACCCACTGGCCAGGCACCCAGGAGGCCCACCGTGGGGGCCCCATCAATCTCATCGATAACCAGGCAGTTGGGCTTCCCACCAGTGCCCAGCACTGACTCCATCTGTGTGGCCGCTTCAATGTGCGTGCGGAAGGCCTCAGGACTGCGGTCGTCACTGTAACCATGAAGCAGGGGAGGGGCCATTAGGGCAGCTGTGGCCTCAGCCAGGGCAGCAGCCAGTGTCCCTGGCAGGATGATCTCCCAGGGTCAAGCTGCCACACTTACACCTCGAGGCTACCACAAAAGAAGACCCTGCCACATGACTGCTCTAAATTCCAGTGACTCAAGAACCCCAGTCCACCACCAATGTCCCTGGGACCCCAGTGCCACCTCTAACCCACCAGTGTCCCATATTCAACCATACACACCAAGACAGACACGAGGCCCAAAGACCAGACCTTCCCTTCCACTCACCTTGCATTCATTTCCACCACACAGTACCCAGCGTGCCTTGCGATCACATGGGCCAGGGTGGTCTTGCCCAGCCCAGGGGGTCCACACAGCAACGCTACCTGCAGCCAAGACAAGAAGACATGCTGCAATCTGTACCACCTGGGGAGTTCCTGGCCCAACCACCAAGGCTGATAACCCCGTCCCATTAGGCTTGGTACCGGGGGATGTCTCTATCACCCCACATCCACCCCAGTCACCAAATGAGAACCCAAGCACACTCGTGGCTCAGAACTAGCACTTCAGAATGAGAGAAAACCCTGAATAAAGTAAGTAATGGAGAAACCTGACAGAGCCACAGCCATTACTGGCATGATTGATCCCTCTAAACCACCCACTATCCATCACAATCATTCTTTGGTAGGTACAAGGCCCTTCAAGGGACACTGATCTTACCTGAGTCATTAGAACAACTCAGTCCCACTCACAACAGTGACACACCACACCAACACATAATCGTGCCCCCAGCTATGGAGACAGTGAATGTACACTCCTTGTGGTCCCAAATGGTGTGAAGGTACTAGCCAGTGAGTATAAACCCTGAACTCAGAGGTGTATGCAGTGTAGACAGGTGGAACTCACTTTCTGCCGGGGTCGCCGGCTCAGGTCCAGCTCAGCCTCAAGCATCTCCTCCAACACCTGCTCATGACTTTTCCACTTGCTGGGGGCTATGGTCTCCTTGCCAACCTGGGCAGGCTCCACAGTGGGCCTCGGCTTCCGGGCCGGCCTCTCTCGGCCAAACACCACCAGGTCCCACAGCTTCAACCACTTGAGGAGGCAGCGGTTGGTGAACTGTGGGAAGGGAGGCATTGTCTGGGGGGACCACCAGTGCCAACGGTCCCTGTGCCTGCCCCTCATCCTGTCCGAGGACACACACAGGAACTCTGAAGCTGAGTAACAAGTGACCGAAACCCACTCATCCTGCTGGTGAGTGGCAAAGTGGGGTTCACACAGGGGCCTCCATCCCCACAGTCCTGGTCCTGACCCCTCCAGGAGCCCTGCCAATCCCAGGGATATCAGCTGCTGATAAGAAAGGAAACAAAGGCTACAGGCATGGGTTACTCTGGATCCTCACTCCACATCATAGGTGACCAGCAACATAGGCCAGCCTTGTGCTGGTCTATCTCCCCATCTATAACTCAGCAATGCAGACCAGAGCCCTGCTCTCCCCTCCAACAGCCCTATAGGCTGATGATGTTGTTTAGCTGGATCCTGAATTCCCCTCCTGGCAACAAGGAAGCCAGGCACACTTGAGCAAGACAGGGCCTCACATCATCACTGAGAAGCTCCGTGTAGTGTTGGGGCGCAAACTCATCCACCCAGAGGCAGTGCTGGGAGTCATGTTGGCTGTTGGCCGGCACCTCCTCTGGGGCCTCCTCTTCCATCTCTGTCCTGAGGCTGAAGAGCATTCTGCCCTGAGCCGCCCGGCCTTAACCCCAGCAAGGATTACCCACTGCTCAGCAGTTCAAGAACTGGCGAGGGTTCCAGGGGCAAAAGGGACCACTGCATCACCTGTGCAGTGTGTCTGAGAGCCGCTGGGCTTCTTCGAGCAATCGCTGCTGCCGCTGTGCACGGTAGAGGTTGGGATCAGGATGGTTCAGACAACCAGTAACCCCAGAGCTACCCCTCTCCTCCCAGCAAGCCCCAGCAGATCCCACCTCACTGTCAACCTGCTCCTTCAGGGAGGTGAAAGACACACCCAGCAGGTCCAGGTGGCCATGCCCACGCCACTGAGTGTTCAGGAAAGAGCTCTGTGGGGGAAGGAGAGTACCAGTCACCTCTGGAGCCCCTCTTAGGTCACAGGGTTACCCATGACCCCCTCCCAACAATGCTCAGGGACCCCAGTGGCATTCCCTAGCATCAGCAGGCCTAGAGATGGAGAAACCCTTCTTTAACTAGAAAAAGGAAAAGCCACTAGGAGGGGAGCAGCTATAGGAGTAAAAAGAAGAAAGGAAACAAGCAAAAGGGAAAGTTAAGAGAGTCCCTCTTGAGCGGATGACTGGGAGCGAATGAGAAGTCCCCAGGGTCCTAATATGGCTATGATCCCCAAGACCCTTTCCTGGGCAGCATCAAGCCTGACAAACCCAGCCTACCCACCTCTCATGGCCAAACAGCACCCACCTGCACCCCAGTGCCCACTGGGTCAGCCTGTAGCACAAGAAAGGCCCTGTCACCACTTGTGGAGGTCACATTGATGTAGTCCTCCAGGACAGGGGGTCGCCTCAAGACCGGGTTGCGAGCAGCTGGCGAGGACCTCACGAGACCCACGTCAGCACCAGCGTCCACGGTCCTGAGAAAGGACCAGAGCTGTCTCAGAACTTTTGCTTCCTGTTACACTCAGATAAGGGGCCCAGATCCATCCTCTGCTACCCAGCCCTCCCACAGGCCCCCAGCCTCAGGCCTTAGAACCTTGTCTAAAAAACAAGACCTTCCAATTCCAAGACTTTAGAACACCTGTGCCCCAAGCCACACACCCCTCGCCCCCCAGCTCTGCCGGGACCTCCGGACTTGGTGGGGGGGTGATGTCCCGAGGGGGAGAGTCAGGAAGCAGCAGCTCTTCCATCTCGTCCTGCCCAAAGTTCAGCCTCTTGACCGCCTCCAGCCTGGGCCGCTTGACCCTGGGAGCTGGGGAAACACAGACGCTCTGGGAAGAAATAGAGGTGCTTCCCCTGCCTTGCCCCCTACCCCCGTGGAGGACGGGGCGTACTGAGGAGCAGGGATCTGTCCCTCTGTGCGTCGGTGGCCGGCTGCCTCTTCCTGCCACCATACTTGCGGCTCTCTGGAGGTCCGCCTGCAGAACAAGGAGCTGCAGCGTCCGCTCCAGCAACAGCCTCCTCAAACGTCAGCGGGATCCGGTCCCTGCAGGGTGACAGGGCCTCTGTCTCTGCTGGGAGAAGATTCACAGCATTCGCCTCAGGACAGCCGACCTCCACACGGTCAGCAGCGCTGGAAGGCTCTTCTCTCTCCGACGCGCCCGCCCCCCGCCAGGCTGCGCTGCCTCCGGCCTTCGCTCGCCGGCCCTCCTCCGGGTAGCCCTCCCGAACTCCCGAGCTACAGGTGACAAGGCCGAGACGGGACCTGCGCCCACCTTCCAGCTCCGCCAGCACCTCGAGCTCGGCCGCGAACTGGCTGTGGAAGTCGTCCTCAACGCCGTGCAACTCCTGCTCGTAGTCCTCCATGGCCACGCGGGCCCTCGGAACCGGCTGCACTTGCCGCCCGCTCCGAACCTCCCGCTCCACAGCTGCGCACCGCTCCCGCCCCCAGCGTCCCAGCGCCGCCAATCAACGGCCGGCGTGCCTGGCGGCCCTCGCTATTGGTCAGCGGACGGGCGGGACGTGGGCGGGGCTGCGCGCGCAGGCTGGGTGGGGCCGAGTCAAGGTTTGGAGTCCAATAGGCAGGTCCCGGGAGCTCGCCATTGGCTCGCACGGCCGCCCGTCGAGGGGGGCGTGGGCGGGACTGGGAGAACAGGCCGGACCTGGAGGGAATCGGCTCCGTGGCCGAGCGACAGGTCCCGGGGTCGCGGATCGCGAGGTGCTGGGACGCGGGGGCTGGATCCAGGACAGGTCAGCGGCCTCGGGACCTCGGACGGCGCGACCCAACTGCAGGTCGGTTCCGGAGTGGGCGGGGTCGCGGGAGGGATTCGCAACCGGGGTCCACCCAGAATCCCTCGGCTTGTGCCCATCACACGCAGGAGGTGGGGGCTTCTGCGGAGGAGAGGTAGGGAATGCGTGTCTGCGAAGGGGCGTGTGGGTGGCCGAGGGCGGCCTCCACTTCTGCACCCAGCGCCCCCGCCTTGCACCCGGCTGACTTGTGCAGCTCCTGGCCGTGAGGGGGCGTAGCAGCCCCATTCCTTGACCCCGTCCCCATTCAGGAAAAGGTCCCTATCACTCGTTGCTGATCTGTTGGGAAGGGTCGGTGGGAGCGGGCTGGAGAACAAGACTGTTTCTCCCAAGGCTTGGATCTGGCTGGGACTGTGGGACTGCCCCAAGTCAAAGCAACACTGGCTCCTGGCTCCCCCACCTTGGCCACACTCCACCCCAGCCTACACTCTCCTATGTGGTTCAAGGATGAGAGCAGTTAGGAGAACGGTGGTGCAGGCACATAGTAGCACGTGCTTGCCTAACATACAGCATCTGTGGTCTCAGATCCAAAGCTCTGGAGAGCAGGGATTGTCTACCCAAGTTTGGCAGACCCTGACACATTGGTCACCCCAACGAACCAACACTCCCAAGTGCTTGCCTGCTTTGCAGGCCCCTACCATGGAGCCAGGCAGCGTGGAGAACCTGTCCATTGTGTACCAGAGCCGTGACTTCCTGGTGGTGAACAAGCACTGGGATGTGCGCATTGATAGCAAGATGTGGAGGGAGACACTGACCCTCCAGAAGCAGCTGCGGCACCGCTTCCCTGAGCTGGCTGACCCGGACACCTACTATGGGTTCAGGTAATGGAAGCGCAGCACAGGTAGCCCAAAGTAGCCTCCATTGGAGGGAAATGGTTGCCCCAACCCAGCCACTTCTGTGCCTTTGCTCCATGCCAGGTTCTGCCACCAGCTGGACTTCTCCACCAGCGGAGCACTCTGTGTGGCCCTAAACAAGGCAGCTGCGGGCAGTGCTTACAAGTGCTTCAAGGAGCGGCGTGTTACCAAGGCTTACCTGGCTCTGGTAAGGCCTGGCCAGGCCTGGGGCATGGGGACTCCAGTGCTCAGCCCACTTCGGCAGGCCCTGAGTATCAGGTGGGCTCCCCTGCCTTGCAGGTTCGGGGATACATCCAGGAGAGCCGGATGACCATCAGCTATGCTATTGGCAGGAACAGCACAGAGGGTCGGGCCCACACCATGTGCATCGAGGGCACCCAGGGTACAGTGGGAAAGGGGGCACGGGGCATGTTTCATCCAGGGAGACCTTATGCTGAGGTGGACTAGGGTCCCACGGCTGACCCAGTCAACCGTCACAGCCTCCCTTTCTCCCCACCCAGGCTGTGAGAACCCCAAACCAAGCCTCACGGAGCTGGTGGTCCTAGAACACGGGCTCTATGCAGGTGACCCCGTCTCCAAAGTGCTGCTGCAACCCCTCACAGGTATGTTGAGGAACAGGGATCAGAAAGCTTCCCAGGCTCCTTACTGATCATCAACAGTGTCCTGTCCCCAGCGTGGTAGATGCCTGGGGTCAGCATCTCCTCAAGCAGTGCACTTCAGTATTCCTGTTGCATAGGAAAGGAAACTGAGGCACGGAGCAGAGCAGCCTAACTTGGCCCACGCCAACCATTGCTGGCAAAGCTGATCCTCTCCTGCATACTTAATCCTACGACCTGCAGCCCTTGCACTACAAGTGGCACGGCAGGTCTGGATGGGAAGGCAGTGGGAAGGCTGGCCTGAGTACTCCAGTACACTGAGCGCCACCCTGGCCCTGCCCTCACCAGAGGTAACCCCAGAAGTTGACTTCCATTCTGAGTTCTTATGTTTTCATCTGTAGCAGGAAGAGTTGCTGTCCCCAGACATTGAACAAGGCACTGAGTTGGCAGCTAGGGGAGGTGCCAGGTGTGACACAAATGGTGGGTGATGATCATGGAGTGGCACCGCTGATTCACTGGTCCTCTCTCCCCCCACACAGGCCGGACGCACCAGCTGCGTGTACATTGCAGTGCCCTCAGCCACCCCATTGTGGGGGACCTGACCTATGGACAGGCCTCGGGCCGAGAGGACCAACCATTCCGCATGATGTTGCATGCCTTGTACCTGCGGATCCCCACAGAGGCTGAGTGTGTGGAAGCCTGCACACCAGACCCCTTCGTGCCCACCCTTGACGCCTGCTGGAGCCCCCATACCCTGGTACAGCCACTGGACCAGCTTGTTCAGGTCCTGCGGACTGCCCATGACCCTAAACCCACAGAAGGGGGCCCTGGACCCTGCAGCCCCTCCATGTGCCTGCCCGGGCCAGGCCGGCCCCCACCACCCTCTGTTAGTCCCACTGAGACAGAGGCTCAGCGGGCCTCATGTCTGCAATGGCTGTCAGAGTGGACACTGGAGCTGGACAACTGAGAGTGTGTGCCTAGTGTTGGGGTGCAGACTGGAACCTCCAGGTGGATGGGGGCTGTGGGTCAGAACCCTAAGCCCATTCCCAGAGGCAGGGGTATCCTAGCCACAGGACTGAGGCTCCACCCCAACTGCAGTAGCCAAACCTGAAGAGGGGCCAATGCCAGCAGGGGAAGCCGGGAAGCCATGATTATGAGGATGAAGGGCAAGGGCTCAGGGTGGTAGGACCAGCCCCCCCCCCCAGGGGAAACCAAGGCCTGCCTATCCCCCCAAACCACTTTCTGTTTCCAAAGCTTCACCTGTGGGGCCTGCTTTGTAGACTTGCCCAGGGATTGCCTTGGAAAAGGACCTGGGCCAGCCGTTGCCTGGGTGGGCTCCTCCTGGGCCCCTAGTCCACCCACCAGAGCACCCTGCTCCTTACCTGCTCAGACCCTGTGTGCCATCACCCCAGCTCAGCTGAGCCCTCTCTACCTGCAAACCCTGACTGGTTCCCTGCCTGGCCAGTCCTACCTTGTGCCTTGGCTTCTGCTGAACTCTGCCTGTAGGTCTCCTGCTTCCACCCACATCCTATATCACATGTGGGGGTGGGTCTGGGCCATCCTTCTGGCCTGGCTTAAGTGCTGCTCTGTGGGGTCCTCCCACCCAGCCACAGGTTGTAAGACCTTAGCCTAAGAGCAAGGGCAGCCCAACTCCCGCTTCCTCTGTCCCCCACAACATGCCCACATCGCTGCAGCTGCAACTGGGCTCCAGGACTTAGAATAAAGGCTCAGTGACTAATCCTGTGAAAACCATGAATAATTCTGATGTGGGGGTTCTAGAAGGAGCCCAGACTGCTGCACCAGGCAGATCTCTGTCCCAAGATTTCCTGCAGGACCCAGGACTGACCTCAAGGTCCTGGCTGCTGACCTATACCCCCATGTGGTGCGCACCCTCCTGCCCTGATTGGGGAGAAGCTGAAGGATATCTGGTCATACCAGCTGAAGACATTGGAGCATCCATTTAGTGTCACCAGAGTCTTTCATAGAGCCACTGCCCCTGACCACCACCAACCTTAGAGCCCTCCACCATGTTAGAATGCCTAGGGAGGGCTGTCACCTGAGCCACCAGCTAGTTTGAGACTACATGCCATGTATTTGCACCCAGCTAGACCAGGCCCCTCCTCTTGCCAATTGACAGACAGGTCTTTTCATGGGGCTCCTGCGTTGGTCCTACCTGTGATCACATGAAGATCTCAGCTGGGATGGAGCCAGAAGCAGCCACCATAGGGCTTCTGCAGAGACCCAGGTCCCAGCACCTGTTCCTTGTGTTTCTATCCTCATCTGTAACAGGAGGGGCTGGAGCAAACCAGGGGGACCCACAGGATGCCTGTAGTGGTAACAGTTATCAGATGGCTGCTGTGGTATACACAGCATGATTGACAGGTGCATTGGAACAGCATCACCAATCCTCAGCACACCCTGCCTTTTTCGGTTTTCACATCTGCTGAACCTTCCACCTCAGGACACATCACCTTGCTGAGACCTGCTCCACCTTTCCCCTTCTACCTTCTGCCCCTGCCTCCATACCCATACCCCCAGGCCACCCCCCATCCCACACACAGGTTTCCAGCCTGGCCACAAGGTCTGATTGTGCTCCCCATTCACTGCTATGTGGCCACAGGCAAATTGCTCAGCCTCTCTGGGTCTAGTTTTCTCATCTGTGAAATGGGCATTGAAGCTGTGCCATGGGCCAAGGATGACTCAGGGAGGTGTGGAAGGGCCAGGGCAGGATGTGACTACAGCCCAGCAATTGCTCTGTTGCTGTGGTCTTGGGCCTGGGCCTGGGGCTGCCCTGGAGGCTTAGCCTGCAGTGGGCGGGCCGGTGTATGGCCTGCACTCACTGGCTGCTTCCTGCTCCCACCCACTCTAAACTAGGAGTCTCCAATTCTGGGATGGGTGGAGACCCCACTACCACATGTTATCCCACTCCCGCAAAAATCTCAGTGTGTAGAGCCCCAACAATCCCTCAGCCAAACCCTGGACTCCCACGGGGCCTGTGCAGCAGCCAGAGCAATCCACAACTGATCCCTCCAGCTGTCGGCCCCCAGGCTCAGGTCAGTGCCTCTGCTTGGCCACCAGGCTGGCTTGTTGGGCACCTGCAGCCCTGTAATGCAGATGACAGTCATCAGAAAGCTAATCCCGGGCTGTAAACAGGTCAGGAAGTCCCTCCTGTAGTCACTTCTGCTCAGCCTTGGAGGCCTGCTTGGTGGGTTGGTCCCTGGGCATGTGTGGCTGTCCACCTGGTGCCCACATGCCCTCTGTGCTCCTGGTACACAGGTATGTGGCTATATGTGCCTGGCTCTGCTCCAGCACCCACAGAACAGAAACACCTCCATGCATGTCACTAAACCTAGGCACCACATTGAGTCCACGTGTGCCTAATGTCCCTGCAGGGGACACACATGCACAGAGATGTGTGTGCTCCCAGGTGTACACGTACTGGCACCTGTGTGCACAGCAGACACCACACACAATGAACACAGGGCACGTGTGTGAACACACACACAGCCCTTGAGGCACGACCCTTCAGTGGGAAGGGGTTACTGGGTATCTGCCAGCCATGCACTCAACATCCCACTCTCCTGGGGCTGAGGAGCAGGTGCCACTGTGCTGAGGCCCCAGGGGCCAACATTAGCAGCGTCACCTGGCACAGCCCCAGCTCCTCTCCTTCACATCAGCCTGGCGATCCTCACTGCAGGAGTGGGTGGCTGCACAGTTAAGGTGCTGGGTGATGCATGGAAGTGAGCGGGGACCCTGGCGCTCCAACCCTGCAGCACCCCTGTGCCCCAGGGCTCAGCTGCAAGGACTGACACGCTCGGTGGGCTGGGACCACTAGTGTCTGGACTGTCTGGCACCTGGTTACAACCCTCTGCATCCCACGGCGGCTGCGTGGCTTCGGAGCACCACCCTCCACCGCAGGTCTTTGTGCTCAGGTGAGGGGTAGAGGCCGGGGTGGGGTCATCACCAGCTGGACCCACAGGGCTGGTTTTCTAGTCTAGTTGTCTGCAGCCTTGGGCAGGTAGCTGTGCCTCTGTTTTGCCCCTTGCATGGGGTAGTAACCTCCCTGTCCTGCTCCTGGGCCATGTGGAATCCGGAGGTCCACAGGCACCTCAAACTGAGACTGGGCAAGGCTGTGCCCAGGAGTGGGCAGTGTGGGCCAGGCTCTCAGGTGCCCCTCACCTCCCTGGACCTGTATCCCCAAGTCTCACAGCTTTGATCTCCTCCATAGCCAGGGCTGCCCAGGGGGAGCTGCACTGTGGGTTGTGTCTGGAGCCAGGTCTTAGGCCCAGAGAAGGACAGAGAGCTGCCTGGGCCTCCCAGATGTGGGGGTGAAGCCATTAGCTGCTCCAGGGCAGGTTGGGAAGCCACCAGGTTTCTCCGCTAGCTACCTGTGGGAACTCGCTGGGACTGCTGCCCCCTCCCCTGTAACTGTCAAGAGATCCATTCATTGGAGACACCACAGCCCCAGCCATAGCCTGTGGGTCCCCTGAGCCAACCTGCGATAAGAAAGTCCTGGCTCCCCTTAGAGCAGCTCCCTTTTGTTCCAAAGATGCTTTTTTTGTTCCAAAGATGGAGAGACGCAGCTGTAGCCCAGCTCAGGGTGCCCTGCAAGGCGTCCATCCTACGTGACCCTTGACAAAGACCCTCCTCGTCTGTGCCCCTCAGCCAAGGCTGGTGGGGGGAGACAGTGGGGCCGGCCTCATCACTTCCTGTCTCCTCTCCAGCTTCTCCTGGACCCGCTGCTTGTGACCCCAGCGTCTTCCTGCCAGAACGACCGGTGCACGGTGCACAGCCATGGGCCCCAGAGCAGGTGTGATGACTCCCCTCATGGAAGGGGCCCCCGAGCACCATTTAGGCAGATGAGAGTGCTCACACTCCCGCCACCGTGTCCTTCCAAGCCTGCAATCAAGGTCCTGCCCCACCAGGCTCTCCATGGCCGGCTGGGGGCCAGGGAAGGGAAGGAGGAAGGCAGGCAGGGCACTGGGCCTGAGGGGCCTGCAGGGGACAAGGTGGGAACAAGGAGAGGTCATGGCTAGAAGGTGCTCAGGAGGAGGTGGTGGTTGACCCTAGTTCCTCTGCTTGAGGGTCCTGTGTCTCAGACTGTGAGGACATAGCCACGAGGATAGAAGGTACATGTACATTGGTACACACTGTTCACACATGCACATGTCACCACACATGTAGACATTGGTGGGCATATGTACAGGCCATCACCTATGTGTGCACATGCTTCCAGACACAAAGAGGCACACACCACCGGCTATACATGGGTACGCATCATCTCACACATGTACACTGCCATACCACCAGGTATGTACTGTGTTGGGCACGCATGCCACCACAAGCATGTATATGCTACCACACATGTGCACATCACGTGTACATGCTATTAGGAACACACACATACAGTGTCAGAGAGACACATATGCAGTCAGACACAGTCACATCCACGTTCACCTAGTCAGACACACACACGTGCTCAGGCCTAGGGTGCTACACACAGGTGACCAGGGCCACATGGCTTCCGAGGTCTTCGTGTTGGGGTAGTTCTAACCCAGGGCACAGGGCTCCCGGGCAGACCCGTGCCAGATGCTCCCATACCTGTGCTCCCCTCGGCAGGGCTCAGCCTCTCGAGGTCTCATGGCTGCTTACGGCCTACTCTGTTCCAGGTGCCCTGGCGTGCCCAGGTCTCATCCTCTTCACGTGGCTCACTGCCCACTGCTCTCATCCCCAGGCCAAAGGCTTCTCCCAGGAAGGGCTGGATGCCAGCAGGGCCGACCTGTGGGCCAGGTGAGTGCCAGCCCCTCCTGTAGGCTCTGAGTGCACAAACCATGTTTCCTGCAGCTGATTCCCTGGCAGGCCTGGGGGAGGAGGTGGGCGAAAAGGAGGGACTACTGCCCTGGCTGGTGTGCTCAGTGGTTAGAGCGTCGGCCCACACACCAAAGGGTCATGGGTTCGATTCCTGGTCAAGGGCATGTACCTGGGTTGTAGCTTCAATCCCCAGCCCTATTTGGGGCACATGCGTGGAGGGCAGCTGGCAACCAATCAATGTATCTCTCTCACATTGATGTTTCTACTCTCTCTAAAAAAAAAAAAAATCAGCCCTGGCCAGTTTGGCTCAGCGGTTAGAGCGTCGGCCTGCGGTCCGGAGAGACCCGGGTTCGGTTCCCGCTAAGGGCACGTACTTCGGTTGCAGTTTGTCCCTGGCCCTGGTTGGTTGTGCGGGTGGCAGCCACTCGATGTGTCCCTTCACGTCGATGTTTCTCTCTCTCTCTCTCCACCTCCCACTCTATCTGTACAAAAAATGGAAAAATATCCTCGGGTGAGGATAAAAAAAAAAAATCAATGCAAAAAAGATCCTTGGGTGAGGATTAACCAAAACGAAAGGAGGGCCTCCAGGGTCTGCACGCGATGGCAGTGCGTGGCTGCGCCCGGCTCACTGACTCCCAGCTCTAACTGAGGGCCTGGCCCTGCCTGCCCAGCTCACTCACCCACCTTGCCCTGAGATGGCCCAGAGGTCGGTGTCCTGCCTCAGAGTCATGTCCACGTGGTGGACAGCAGGTGCCCAGGTCATCATAGCTGGCCGGCGCTTGGCCCCTCCTGCGCCCCCCCGCCCCGCTTGCACTGCCCCCCTTGGCCTGGCAGGCGAGCACTGCTCTCCTGAGTCCTCATACTTCCCTCCTCCTGCCCCAAGGCTGTGCCGCCCGCTCAGGCCCCAGCCAGACTCTGCATCGTGCCCCCGCCCTGGCCGGGGTTTTGTCCTTAGACTCCGCTATCGTCTCTATCCCTGGGCAGTTGGAGGTCATGATCAGCCATCGATCAACTGATCAATCAGTTGACTGACCAGGCAGGGCTGGAGGCCCAAGTTGGACCAGCTGGGCCCAGGTTAAAACCCCAAGAGACCCCTCCTCAGGCACGAATTTTATTAGACTCACACCATGAGGAAGGCTCAGCAAAGAGACGGAACTGGCTTCAGTGGCCAGCAAGTGCCCAGGCTACATCTCCTCCAAACCCTCAGCCATCGCGGGGACTGGCCTCGGGAGGCAGCAAAGGCCCAGCATCTGGGCAGGGGTGGCCCTTGAATGGCAGAGGAAGAAGGGAGGGAAGCAGAAGTCTTGCCCGTGTCAAGGCCCTGCCCGCCACATTTCCTGAGTCTCATTTCTTTGTGTTGGGAATCTGACCTCCATCCTGCATGCTGCACTTTGGATTGCCTCTCCCGCCCCTCACCACCTGCCTCCTCCTGCTCAGTGCCAACACCTCCTTCCTACAAGACTTCTGGTGCCAGCCAGCCAGCCAGCTGTCCCGAGACCAGCTTTCAGCTCTGATCCGGAGGATGGCATCGCAGCAGATGCTCCTCAAGGCCTGGCAGGTAAGGAGCCCCAGTTGGCAGGAGTGGTCTGGGGTGTCAAGGGCAAGAACAGGCTCCTAGGAGAAGGGTCCTGGAGATGGTAGGAAGGGAGAGTGTCCCCAGCAGAGGACACAGGCCAGCAAGTGCCAGGACTCTTCGGCCAGGACCCACAGGGCCGTGATGGAGACGCTACACACAGTTGTCTCTAAACCAGCCTGCCAATTTCATAGCCATCTGAGAGGCGTCTCTTAGACCGACTCCAAGGTGACACAGCCTGCCCACCCCCTTGGGTGGTTCTCCAGTGTGGCCCACTTCGGATTGTTTCCAGGACTCCTTAGCCAGTGGCCCACAGGCCTCGGCCTCCCGGTTTTGGTTGGGTGAGGGCTTGTTCCCCTGGCCTACATGGCCCCTTCCTGCCTCCATCTGCTACATGGTGCCCCTTGCGGTCCTCAAGCCCCTGGGGTAGACCTTTCAGCCTGGCTTTTCCCCAACCTGGGCCACGAGAGGGGCCAGCTGAGCCCACCTTGATGCTCAGCTGACCTAAGCATGGTCTACCCTGGGTTGGAAGGAAGAAGAGAGGGAGGAAAGAAGGAAGAAAGAAAGGACATCTATCGTTCTGTCTCACTATAAAGTCAGTAGAAATCTAGTAATAAAAGGAAGAAACACACATACAAATAAAAGAAGAAACAACTAGTAATAAATCTGAAACAGGCCAGGCTGGACAAGAGTCTGGGCAGGGGTGGCATTGGGACGAGCCTCCGTGATTCAGTGAGGCTGGGGGTTGGGCAGAGGGCCTGAATGCCAGCCCAGGGTGAGGGTGGGGGGCAGTAATGTTCAGGCTGGGTTTGACCCATTCTGAGGTCATTCTGATGTGGAGGTTGAGGCAGGCAGAGAAAGGCATCAAGTCCAGGTGACACAGAGCAGGCAAGTGGGAGGAGGGAACTGGGTGGATGTGGGGGCGGACGTAGAGGGTTTGGGCCCGAAGGCCCACTGAGAAGGAGGGTGACATGGTAGAGAGGAAGGGACTGGGCAAGGGAGTGACACACCATATGCCCTGCCCAGCTCAGCTGCTTGGCCAACCTGGCCGCCCGGCATGGCCTCCAGGGTGACTTTTTGCTCCACCCGCCCAATCTGTTGCTCTTCTACAAGTGAGTGCCACCCACCCCCCTAAAGTCCAGCCGACTGAGCATGTCTCCTCTGGGTCCTGGGAACCCAAGCTCCCAGGGTCACCTGGGCCACCCCAGAGGACCCCTGGCTGGCCCCGCCTTCCCAACAGCCCCCCACTGCCTGCAGCCTGGGGAAGATAAGGGGAGCCGACTGCCGGGCCTTCATCCGCCGTGCTGCCCAGGGGGACACTGAGCTGCTGGCCAACCTGCCTGACCAGAGGGCCACCCTGCAGCGCTCAGCCTTGGCCTGCCTGGTAGGCCCTGGGGCACGACAGGAAGAGTGGAAGGGCCATGGGTCCAGGCTGTCACTGACCTGCTGTCCTGCAGGGGGTGCCCCACCTACGGCTCAGCACCTCTGACCTGCTGCTCCTCGGGGTGCTGGTGTGCGACATGGATGCATCCACCATCGTGACCTCAGACCCCCACGTGCTGCAAAACCTGCAGCGCTGCCCCCGGCTGACCCCTGCCCAAAAGGCTGCTCTCAACACACTGCTGGCCAGTGGGAGGACCATGCTCGGGTAGGTGGAGCCCCATCCCCTCTGCCGAGGCCTCCCCTCCTGGAGATGAGACACGAGACAGCCTGGGGTTAGGGCCCAGAAGTTCACTGAATCCCATAGCCCTGCTGACCTCTAACTTCTGACGTAGCTCACAGTCCTACTCTGACCTTACAGCCTTCGGGGCACCCAGGTTTGGGGCTACTGTCAGCACCCACTGGTCCCCTCAATACCCCTGCCCTGAAGCCTAGGTGGGAGAGTCTCTTCCGGGTTAGCAAGGCGTCCCTCGCAGGGCAGGCCCGGGCACTGTGCACCCAGGGATGGGCAGGCAGCCCGGATACAACACCCCCTTCCCACACCAGGCCCCCCATCTGCTGGAACCTGGAGGGGTTGCAGGCTCTGGGCCTGCTGGCCACCTACATCAGCTCCAGCCTGTGGATGCAGGTGCAGGAGGTAGGATGGTGCCCTGGGGCAGGGTAGAGGGGATTGAACTGCAGAGGGGTGTCCAGCCAACCCTTCACCAGCCTGTCCAGGCCTGAGGGTTGGCCGTACAACCACTCCAGTGCCCGAGTGGTGTCCCTTCACAGGGTTTCCATCTGTGGGGCAGGATAGGGGACCAAGTGGCCCCAGGGTGTGGAGTCTTCAGTACCCCTTTGCCAGGCCGTGGGCCTGGACTTCTTTGGCAGCATGGTGGCCGCGTGCCGGGCAGGGAGGCTCAGCCAGCGTGATGCCAGGCGCTTTGTCACCAGCTTCCTTGAGGCCAAGGCCAAGTCAATGTCCTCACGGCCCAAGCGGGACGCAGGTCAGTGCAGCCACTGTGGCCTGGGCACACTGCTCCGGACTCCTAATTCCTGGGTAGGGGCCCCCAATACACGGCCGCACCTGCCGCCATACCTCCTGAGCTTGGCCAGCAGAGGTGAGTCAGAGGCAGTGAGGCTGGGCTTCTGGGCCTGGGCTGGGCTGGGAATCAAGGTCAAGGTCAGACTTGACTCAGCCTACTCTGAGCCAAGTTCTTAGCTAGGGGTCAAGTTTGGGGAGAGAGTCAAGGGTGGGTCCGGGTTAGGAGTGAGGTGGAGCCCCAAGTCAGCAGCAGTGGCAGGCTCAGGCCATAGCTGAGCAGCCGGGTCATCAACTCCACCCCACCCCCGCCACAGGGCGACCCTGTGTCCAAGGCCACATCACGGCGGCCACTCTGCAGGATGACCTCTTCCTGGTGCACTACGACTGCTCACAGCTCGAGTCTTGCCTGGGCAGCCTTGTGCTCAGGGCCAACCTGAACCCCCTGTTGCAGCACCCACTACCTTCTGAGTGCCAGCGTGTCATCAAGGCCAAGTTGGCTCGGGTGCGCCAAGGACTGGGTGGGGGCAGGTGGGTGGTGGGCAGTGGGGGTGGGACTTGATCCCCTCACCTGCCTCAGATCTACCCGAACGGCGTCCCAGAAGAGCAGCTTCGGCTCATCACCTCCCTGATCTACCTCTACTCCCACCTGGAGATCAGCCAGTGGAACATCACATCTAAGGACACCGTCAGGGACCTGCTGGCCTCAGATGTGGCCCTGGAGAACCAGACGGAGGTGAGAGCAGCAGGGACGGGGCGAGTGGCAAGGATGGGGGTGGGGTGCCCACTGACCCTGGTCCCAACAATCCCAACCCCACCGACCCCGGCCCTGCCCCCAGGCCATCCTGCAGAAGTTCCTGGACCACAGAGGCAACATCACCAGTACCCTGCTTGAGGCCATCGGGGGCTCCCGCCTCTGCTGGATGAGCCCCCAGCAGATCCAGGCCATCCAGCCCTCGGAGTTCCGGTGAGCCCGGCCAGCGACACGCGCACTGCGCTCGGGGCAGCTCCCTCCTCACAAGGAGAATAGGGGCGAGACTGGGGCTCAGGAGGGGTCTGGGCCCGGCCCCTGCAGGTGTGTTTGTTTCCTACAGCTGCCAAAGCAAAGCACCTCAAACTGAGTTTTAAAAGAACAGAGATGTATTCTATCACAGTCTGGAGGCCCGAAGTCTGGGATTAAGGTGTCAGCAGGGCCAGCCCCCCGCCCCCCGAAACCTGTAAAACCTGTAGCAGAGGTTTCTTCCTGCCTCAACTTCTAGTGCTGCCTGCCACCCTTGACCTTCCTTGGCTTGTGTTATGACCCCATCTCTGCCTCCATCACCATCACATGGCTGTCTCCCACCAGTGTCTGTGTCTAAATTCCCTTCTTTTATGACACCAGTCATTAGACTTTAGGGCCCGCCCTAATTCAGTAGGACCTTTCTTTGATTATATCTATAAATAGAAAAGATCCTATTTCCAAACAAGGTCACATTCTGATGTTTTGGGTGGCCATACATTTTGGAGAGATACTATCAGCCCAGTACAGAGGGCAAGGGACAGCCGTGGTTTAGGGAGAGAGGGCCAGGCCCAGCCAACCACAGGCCAAGAGGCTCCCATCCTGCCCATCAGCCTCACCCCGTCCCCAGGCAGGCCAGGGCCCTGGATATCTCCTCCTGCCCTCAGAGCCGGAAGGATGTGCTCTACTCCAAGGCCCGAGAGGCCTTCAGCAACGCCAGGACCACAGCTTCCTACTACCACCTCATCCGCCCCTACCTCGGTGAGACCCCTCCCAGTGTACGGACACCAGCCCTCCACCCAGAGCCCCCCCTCACCACTTCCTGGCCCTCAGGCGGCGCCCCCATGGAGGAGCTGCAGCACCTGGCCCAGACCAACGTCTCCATGGACATCCACACCTTCACCAACCTGAACCCCCAAGTGCTGCAGGTGGGCCCTGGGACCTGCCCTGGGGGCTGTGGGCAGGCTATCCGAGCCAGGGGAGCCCCAGGTCACAGGACCACAAGCATCCCAGAGTGGGCCCCAGGCCACTTCTCCAGGCTGGCTCTGCCAGGTCTCACCCCTGTGCTCTCCTTGGTAAGCACTGCCCCGACCGGCCCCTCGGCCCCAAAGCTGGGGCACTTCGTGACTCTCTGTCTCCCCCGTGGCTCCCTCACTTCCCTCGAAGAGCCTAAGTGTCCACAATGTGACAACACTGCTGGGCCAGAACGTGGGGGACCTACAGAAGGCACGCAGCCACCCGACCATCAGCTCCTGGCTCCGCAGCCTGAATAGGTCGGCCCTGGGCGAGCTGGGCCTGGACATGGACCCCGCCAGTCCCACTGGCCTAGTCCCCTCGACCACTGGGACTCACAACGACCCCTGGACATCCCATCCAGCTGCCACATCGGGCAGGCCTGAGAACGATGCCCCCACCGCAGGTATGGCCCCGCACCCAGCCTAACCCTAACCCTTGGCAGGCCTTCCCCTGCCTCTGCTTGGCCTCGTCTGCCCAGGGCCTCCACGCACCCCAAACTGCTACTTGTGCCCAATCTCATACTCGGTTGGCCAACAGTTTTTCCATCTGCCTCTCGGGTGACATTTGGGTGACACTGGCTTCACCCTGTATTGTCCACTGAGTTATCAAAGGACAGAGTCACCTCCTCCAAAACCCACTGATCTACATAAAGTAGGGTCCAAACCCCAGGAAGGGGGAAGCTTTGAGATCTTTGTTGGGACCCAGAAGAGTGGCCACACCCCAGATGGCCTCCCCTACCCACAGGGATGGTGTGAGCCTGGAGCGCAGAGGGCGGGGCTGCCCCAGAGCTGCCGGATCCTGGGTGTAGCTCCCAGCCGGACTGATGGGTGTTCCCTCTGTGTTCCACCTACAGGCAGCCCACCAGCTCACCTAGGGTGCCTGCCACTTGCTGTGGCCCTGCCCTCCAGCCTCCTGTGGCTGCTGTATCAGGGCACCCTGGGGCCCGGCTGGGCCTGCTCACAGGGCACCTGCACAGTGGCTTCTGAAGACAGCGCTGCACTGGAAGGCAGAGCTGGACGCCAGCCCAAGCCAAGGTGCAAACCCCAGGCACAGAAAACCTCGCCACGTCTAGGAGCCTGCAGAGCAGGGCCCTGCCCACACCCAGCTCCCAGGACCTGGAGCTGGACGGAGGGCCTGGGCAGAGCCCTGGACAGCTGAGGGAGACATGTCCCCACCCTCTGGTCTTCAGGACAAAGAACTGAGGCTTGGGAGGGGCCTCTGTGACACTTACTTCGCTGATTTTATTTTTTTTACTTCTCTGATTTTAATAAAGGACAAGGTGATCTTGTGTGTATCCCTTTGCTCTAGAGACCCTCTTAGCCAGGAACAGGACTCTCACTCGCCACCTCCTGGGGCATCACCAAGGCCACCCTGGCTTTGTTGGCCTTGCCTCAGGAGAGAAGGGGGCAAAGGGACAACATCAGGAAAGCCCCAACCCCCACCTCCCCACACCACTACCCCCACTTGGAGTCCCTGCCTTGCTCCCCCCACCTTTCCAAGTACAAATAGAAGGGGCTGCAGCTCAGAGAGTCATGTCCACAGGGTTACAGCCTCAGGCCCCCACCCCTTAGGACACCACAGTCATCATGGCCCAGGACACCAGAGCTGTCCACCCCCACCCCACCCCTCAGGACACCAGAGCAATAGGGCTTCCCACCCTGTCAGCAGAACACCACAGGTCACCTCTTTGGAGGGGAACAGGTTCTCTTTTATTGAGCTCTCTCCCCAGGGTGGGGCAGGGACCACCCAGGCCTGCTCCCACCAGGTGGGTGTCCACAGCAGGCCCAGTTCCGCATCCAGAGCAGTGGGCTCAGTTCAGCGCCAGGGCCAAGAGCAGAGTCGGGATCCCAGTGAACGCAGATCCAGGTCCCAGGAGGGGGGCGGCCCCCGAGAGGGCCTCTGCACAGAGAGGGAGTGACTCGGACCCTCCACCTCATTCTTCCCCAGCCCCCCAGCCGGCCACCCCAGCCCACCTCGAAAGCTGAGGTCTAGGACGAGGTAGCCATTGGGGATGCCACCGTGGAGCCCCAGCCCTAGGCTGTCCAGGTCCTTCTGCCGCTGCCGCAAGATCCAGTCGCGCACGGGGCTGTTCCCCTCCTCTGCCCTCAGGCCCTCCAGGTTTGGACCCAGAAGTTTTTGCACCTCAGCAATGGTCAGTGGCTGCCAGAGCCCCCAGGCAGCCGTCAGTCTCCGGGCCTCTGGACTCTGCTGGGTTCTAACCACCCCGTGCTTCCCCAGCCCACAGACCCTGCCTCAGCACCTCCAAACTTTGGAGCTGCCCCTCCCAAGACCCCTGTCCTCATGTGGCCCTGCCCATCCAAGGACAAGCCCCCAGGGCCCACCCGCTAATGACCTCGCCCCTCTGGTGGCCATACCAGCAAGGCCTCTTTCCTCAGCTTCTTGAATGTGGCCATGTCCATGCTTACGTTCTGCGGAATGAGAGCCCGCAAGTCCTCCGTGGAGGCCCCACCTGTGCTCAGGGAGAGGGGCCCTCAGCGTAAGACCTCACAACCCTGCCCCCACTCTCACCCTCTGACCCAAGCTATTAGAAGCCCACTTTCTTTACTAGGATCCCCTTTTTCTAAGGAATTTCTGGGCCCTCGTTTGCCGGTCAGGGCAGAGGCTGGCGGTGGTCAAGTGCCTGAGCAGGGGTCAGAACGCACGGGGCCTCAGCCTACATACGCTTGGAGGGATGGAGGGCACCCTGACCCCTGGGCACACCACCAGAGGGAAGCCCAGGGAGGTGAGAAGCTGGCAGCACGGGTGGGGACCTCAGGCACCCACGCCCCCCTAGTCCTCCTGGCTCACCCAGGAAAGGCTTGATCCTTGCAAAATATGCAGAGCCGCTTGTGTTCCGGAAAGCGATGTGGGCCTTGTGATAGAGGACACCCATCTGCAGTGGGCCGCACGCATCCAGGTCCTGAGGCCTGGCCGCCCTGGGGAGGCAATGTGCGGCCGGGAGGTTAGCTTGGAGCACAGCACACCCACCACACCGGCTGACCCTGGGACTCACCGGACAACATTTTCTTGCACGAGGCCCAGGTGCTCAGGACTGAGGAAGCAGAGGTAGGAAGGGTGGAAGTTGGCCAGCATGTCCAGGGTGACCTTGTCCAGCTGGCCCCCTCCCACCAGATAGCGGGCAATCAGAGCAGCCACCTGTGGGAGGAGCCCTGTGAAGTGCCTTGGGGCAGGAAGAGACGTATCCCCTCGGGCCTGCAAAACTTTACTCCATATGCTCCCTCCAGGCCTGCACAACCTCACACCGTTTTCTCCTCTAGGCCTACACAACCCACACCATATGCTTCCCCTTTAGGCCTACACAACCCACACTATGTCCTGCCCCTAGGCCTATACAACTTCACACCGTATGCTCCCCTTCAAGCCTGCACAACCTCACACCCTGTGCTCCCTTTCAGGCCTGCACAACCCACACCATATGCTCCCTTTCAGGCCTGCACAACCTCACACCATGTGCTCCTTCCAGGCCTGCACAACCTCACACCCTGTGCTCCTTCCAGGCCTGCACAACCTCACACTCTGTGCTCCTTCCAGGCCTGCACAACCTCACACGCTGTGCTGCCCTCCCAGTAGGTGGTCACCTGAGCGTCCATCTTTCGCCCTTTGCTGATTTTAAGCAGAGATTTCACGGTCTCCAGGGATGTCACATTCCACTTGTGGATGTCCTCAGGGGTGACCTCAAGGAAGAAGTAACTCAGGTGCCGGATCAGGGACTCAGGGTACCCCTGTGGGTAGAACTGCCAGCGAAATTGACCATGAGGCCCACAACCACTCCCCAGGGGGCTGGGAAAGGCTTTGGCACCACAAGCAGGTGGGAACCCAAGTCATAAACTACCTGGTCCAATTTGTGCTTCAAAACGTCAAGTTGCTGGTAGGTGAAGGGGATCGCATTCACCCGGTCCATGTGCTCAGCCAGCAGGGCCCCGTCCACACAGGCCTCCAGCTCCCTCTCCGTGTAGAAGACGAGGTTTTCATCCACCACATGGGCCTCTTTCCCCGGGGGACAGGACTTCCCTACAGGGGACGTAGGGGGTCAGGGGCCTGGGCTTTTCCAGTCAACCTCCTCTTCCCCCACACCCATGCTGAGACCCTGGGCAATACATGACCCTCTCCGGGCCACAGTATAACCATTGGCAAAATGGGGTGATTCTATCCTCTCTCCAAGGTTGTCACAACTGAACGAGCTGAGCAGCCAGAAAGGGCCACAGCACCAGCAGGTGCGACCCCACAGTGCCAGACCCACCCTCAGTGTCAGGTCTCCCGACACTCGGTGCAGCTGGGCCCTGTGCTCACTCTCTGTGCCCAGCAGAGCCCTCGGGAGGATGACGGTTGGCTCAGACCGCCGCCAGGACAGGTCCTGAAAGGTGCGTTGCAGCCATGGGGTCATGACACCCTGAGGACAGAGCAGGGTTGTGGCTGAGCCACTCATAGCCCAGAATCCGAGGACACCCACCTAGGACCAGAAAACCTTCCCCTGTCTCCCCAGAGAGTCCTTACCTGTCCTGTGTCTGCAGTCTGGGCCCTGGATAGTAGCACCCACCCTGCAGAGCAGGGACACAGGTTTGAGGGCGTGGCCTGGGGCTTCTGCGTGTGCCTGCTGCAGGCCCTACCCTGGGGAGGAAGGAGGCAAAGCCAACCCCTCCCTGACCCCCACCCCAAATACACCCCAAGGTGTGGAAACAGAAGCTTAGGCTCTTGTACCCTGTGATGCCACACCACACCCCAGGCCAGGTCCTGCACCCCACCAGGGAGCCCAGGCCTCTCACATCCTCTTCCTGAGACCCCGCTGCTCAGGGCAGTCAGACACCTATCCCCCAAACACCCTCACTTTGGCCTGAGCCCCCTGGTTAGGCCTCCACCCCGTGGGGCACAGCAGGAAGAGACAGGGCTGACAGCCTGCCAGGAACGCAGCACCTGCTGAGACTCAACACTTCGAGATCTAAGACATCTGCCTGGGACTTAAGGCACCTGCTGAGGACAGGGGCCACTGTCCAGACTGGGAGGAGGCGTGGGGGCAGACAGAGCCTTTCCTAAGGTCCCGATCTCCTAAGAATCCTGGGCTGCCCTCCAGCGCCCTGGCATTCCAACCCTTTGCGGCAGCCCACCCATCACTCACTGAGGCTGAGAAGCAGGAGCAGGAGGCTGCCGGGGGTGGGGGTCCTGAAGAACCCCAGGGTGGGTCGAGCACTCTGCAAGGCCATGCTCTGTGGAGGACAGCCACTCTGATGTCCCCACCACTCACCCAGCCATGCCCCTGCCCAGGGCCAGTGAAGGGGTCTCGGAGCCCCAGAGGGGCTCCAGGTCGATCCTCAGGCCCCTGCAGCAGTGTCCGGCTGCCTCCAGCCCGCTCTGGGTTCCAGGCAGCCCACCTGGCCTGCCTGCCCCCCCAACCCCACCGCCCCGCCATGCCACACCCACAGCCACAGGTGCTGGGCTTTGTGCAAACCCAGGGCGCTGACAGGTGAACAAAGCTGGGTGGTTTCCCTTCTGAAGTCTCTCAAAACAGAGGCTTGGGTGGATGCCCGAGGGCAATGCTGCCTCCCGGCTCCCAGCCCCGTAGGTGGGGCAGTGAGTGGGTAGGCATTCCTGTGGGGTGAGAACCCCTCGCACTTTCTAGAGTGGGGAGGTGGGGGAGGTGGGTTGTCCCAGGGTAGGATGGGGCCTGAAGGAGACCAAGCTGCCTTCTATACTCGCCCTTCCCAGGGAGCCCGGAGCTGCTGGTGGCCCGGTGGAGTGGAGCCATCCCTTCCCCCAAACCGTTGCCCAGGCTGTATCAGCCCCACACCTGGTTCAGAAATGGGGGGCACACTCACGCTTTAGCCACCCCTTTCAGCCTTCAGGGAGTGTCCTGGGGAGTGGCAAGGTCCCAGGGAGTCCCTCTCCCCTCCCCCACCAGATCCCAAACCAGAAAATGGGCAGTGGGTGGGACCAGGCAGAGCTGCGCCTCCCCCCGCTTCTCCTCTCAGCCCCCCGCAGCCCCGTGTAGCCAGGGGCCCCAGCCAGCCACCAGCCACCATGGGCCCTGGGATCCGCATCCTTCCCTCCCCACTCAAGGCCAGGTTGGGGCCACAGAGGCACCTCAGCTGTCTCGGGCTGCAGCTTCCGAACGGGCCAGAATGCCACAAGCAGGAGTCACGGCGTTTCAGCTAGTCCAGGGCACGGGTAAGAATTGACGTGCGACATGGACCCACACAGTTTAGTGGTCCCATGGGGACAGGACAGGGTAGAACCGAGCACGGTCCCATCTCTGACCCTGAGTCCTCTATGACCAGCATCCACCTGGTAACCTGTTACTCATGAGTCACCTGCACACTCACGTAGGACCTACTGCATGCTGAGCCCTGCTCAGATGGGGACACAGGCCAGAGCAGGAGGTTCAGGCCCTGTCCGGGACCCTGGGTGTGGGCCCTGGCCAAAGAGAGGGCTGGCCCTGTCCCTGCCGTCCTGCCCCTGCCACCAGAGCAGCTCCTCGGAGTAGTGTAAGGTACAGGTGACTCTGATGGAGGAAACCAGTTCCTCGCCCCATCCTGAGACTCCTGAGCTCAGAGCCTCTGGCAAGTGCTTGGCTGCAGGACACTGGCAGAAGCTCTCTCCCACCCGCCTCGACCCGCCCACCTGCAGAATCTCCCACCTCAGCCCAACCTCAGGCCCCAAGGCCTGGCCCTCAAGTGATGGACTATGATGGACTATGAAGTCAGACCACATTCCCTGCCAATCACAGGCCTGTCTGGAGAGAGTGGGCAGGCGGGCAGATTGCGGGCTTAGGCCAGGTCTCAGACATGGAGGTGCTGCGCAGCCAGCCAGGGGCCCGCCGCATGTCAGGAGCAGCTGGTTCTAGGAGAGCTGACCCTCTGAGTAGAGCATGAGGGCGGGGTCCTCGCTGCTCCTCAAGTGCAATGAGGACTAAGGAAGGGGCAACCTCCGTGGCAGAGGCAGTGGCTGCCCCACCTCCCACCAGCCTGCTTGTTTGGTGCTGGTCAGGGCTCCCTCCTGAGTGGGTCCCAGTACCAGCCTCAGCCTGCTCCCTGCTCCCACCCAGAGCTGCCTGGCTGGAAGTTCCAGGAGGTGCTGGTGGAGGTGTTCTGGCTCTTACCTCCCCAGCATGCCCACACACTGTACCCAGACCCTGACCGAGCCACTGTCCACCCCCAACCCCCACGGGTCCCTCCTGAGCCCTGCCCATGGGGACTCCGATGTTCCAGGGTGATAGACCAAACCTGAGCCTCCTCTGCCGTGGTTTCCTCAGCTGGAAAGTGGGTGGTCAAGAGGCCAGCAGCCTCTTGGGTCTGTCAGGGAAGCAAATGAGGCATTACCGGTGCGGCTGAGAGCTCCCTGCTCATGCTCCAGGAATGTGTGGGTGGGACCCTGCGGGGAGGGGCCGCCCAGGGAGGAGGGTGTGGGCTGGAGAGCTGCCTCGGCCCTTCCCTTGGTGGGCAAGGGTGGAAGCTCGGACTGACCATGGTGTACCAGGCACATGTCTGGAGCCAAGGCCTTGCTTCATGGGCTCTTACTCTCCTATTGCTCAGGCGCATTCAGAGGCTCAGTGAACGGCCAAAAGCACACAGCACAGCCAGTGTGCGGTCTCCCAGCAGGGCCCTGGCAGGGTCTCCACAGGCCACCCCACCAAGCCATTCTAGGTGGTGGCCACTCAACCAGGATGTGACTCCCAGAGTTAGCAGCCACAGTGTGGCTTCTTTTGAGTGAGTTCTGGGCTCACGGTAGTACAGTGTGGACATTACCATGGGGTGAAGTGGTTGGGTGTGGGGCTGCAAGAATCCAGGGGCTGGGGGAGACAAATCCAAGCCAGTTAGCTCCAGCAAACACACAGCACTATCCTCCACGATGATGGGGCCGGTGGGAGCCCACCTGCCCCTGCACTGGCCATCTCCCTGAGGGCACCTTCCTGGAGCTGTGGCCGCTGGCCGTTGGATATGGACGACATGCACCTCTGTGCTGGCGGACTCGTGCCTGCTCACACGTTCCTGATTTTCGACCTCAGCCTTTGTGGTGTGACCTTGAAGCTGAAGTCCCTGGAGGCTTCCTCACTTTCCCTCCAACCCCTCGGATGATTTTGTGAACAGGAATTCCGTGTGGAACTTCTCTGAGTTACATACCTGCCGAAGTTCCTGTTTGCTGAGCTGAGTATGAACAGCCACGCCATCTCTGACCTTTTCCCCGGGCTGAGTTTTCTACAGATGCAGTTAAACCAAATGCTAATCAAACAGGCATGCTCGTTTTATTTTTCTTCACAGATGCAGCTTTTCTTTTTTTTTTCTTTTTTTCACAATTTGAAGGCAAGACCTTCACCAGCAAAAAGATTATGACTCGCGCTATTGTGGTGATCTGGAACCGAACCCGAAATATCTCCAAGAATCAACTTATGGAAGTCAACAGAGGAGTAAGCGCCTTAAAAAGTCCTGTCCACCGACAACAACTGAAAAGTTCTGGACAAAATGTGAAATAACCAATTCCCCAAGCGTTGTGGGGAGTGAACAAAAGTCAGATCTTGGAGGGAATTGATATTTGGGGGAAGATGCCAGCATGGAGTGGTTCTCTCTTTGTGTGTGTGGCTTTGCTCTGAAGACAGCCAGAGGTGTGGCCACAGTGGTATGAGTACTCAGCCTCTCGACCTGAGCCTCTTGCTGACCCCTGAATCATGTGTGCGCAGGGCAGACTGGAAACAACTCAGCCAAAGATGAAAATTAGGCTGAGACTGACCTCTGCCCACCTCAGGAGTAACAGAATTCACAGTTAAAGTCTAACCAAGTTCATGGCCCACCAAAACAAGAGCAGGAATAATCCTCACAGGAATATAACAATTCAGTCTCTATACAACATAATACTCAAAATGTTCATGAAAATATCCAAAAATACTCAGAATAAGAAAAGCCAGGAAATTGTGACCCATCCTCAAGGGAAAAGGATCGACTAAAGGCAATGCCAAGATGAGTCAGTCAGTTATTAGAATTATCAGGCAAGGATTTTTAAAAAGCTATTGCAGCTACACCCAACGTGGTCTTGGAAAATAGGCTTTTGTGAAGGAAGAGGTAGGAAAAACGGGGAAAAAACATTTTATTTTAATACTCACCTGAGGCTATTTTTCTGTTTATCTTCAGATAGAGTAGGAGGGAGAGAGAGAGAAATAGCGACATGAGAGGGACACATCGACTGGTTGCCTCTCACACGACCTGGACCAGGGCCAGGAACGAACTGCAACCGAGATACCTGACCTTGACTGGAATCGAACCCATGACTCATTGGTCCGCGTGCCAACAGTCTACCACTGAGCCAAACCAGCCAGGGCAGAAAATATGTTTTTATTGTTTTTTTTAGAGAGACAGATAGAAACATCAATGTGAGCCCTGGCCAGTTTTGGTTCAGCAGTTAGAGCATCGACCTGTGGTCCAGAGAGACCCGGGTTCGGTTCCCGCTAAGGGCACGTACCTCCGTTGCAGTTTGTCCCTGGCCCTGGTTGGGTTGTGCGGGTGGCAGCCACTCGATGTGTCCCTTTCACGTTGATGTTTCTCTCTCTCTCTCTTCCTCTCTCTCCCTCCTACTCTATCTATCCGAACAAAAAATAGATAAATGTCCTCAGGTGAGGATAAAAAAAAAAACACATCAATGTGCGAGAGAACATCGATTGGCTGCCTCTTTGCACGCCCCCCACTGGGAATCGAGCCTGCAAACCAGGCATGTGTTCTGACCAGGAATCAAACCGGCAACCTTTTGATGCACAGAATTTTGCCCAACCAACTGAGCCACACCAATCAGGACTTCTTTCTTCTTCTTTTTTTAAATTTTTTTTTCTTTATTGATTTCTTTTTAGAGAGAGAGGAAGGGAGAAGGAGAGAGAGATAGAAACATCGATGAGATAGAACATCAATTGCCCGCCTCCTGCATGCCCCCCACTGAGAGTTGGGCCCATAACCTGGACATGTGCCCTGACTGGGAATTGAACAGGCGACCTCTTGGTGCATGGGTCGATGTTCAACCACTGAGCCACACTGGCCAGGCAGGACTTCTTTCTTCTTAAAGAATCCCTTTAACTGATTTGGTGGTGATGAGCTCCTTTAGTTTTTTGTTTTTGTTTGTTTGTTTGTTTGTTTGTTTTTTGGTCTGGGAATCTGAATCTGGGAAACTCTTTATTTCGCCTTCAATTTTAAATAATAGGCTTGCTGGGCAGAGTAGTCTTGATTGTAGGTCCTTGCTTTTCATCACTTCAAATATTTCATGTGAATCCCTTCTGGCCTGAAAGTTTTCTGATAAGTAATTAGCTGACAGTCTTATGGGAAATCACTTGTAGGTAACTGTCTTTCTCTTGCTGCTTTTAAGATTCTTTTTTTTTCTTTAACCTTTCCTATTTTAATTATATGTCTTGGTGTGGGCCTCTTGGGTTCATCTTGTTTGGTACTCTCTGTGTTCCCTGGACTTCTGTGTATTTTTTCTTCACCAGTTTTGGGAATTTTCCAGTCATTATTGTTTGATTACCAAGGGAAGTATGCATGAGACCAAAGTGATGCAGGAACAGAATTTTATTCAGGACATCTGTAAAGCAGACAGGCTGAGTCCAAAATGGCATCAGCCCTAAACTGGCTGGGGCTTGCCGCTTATAAAGAGCTTTGGGCAGGCTTTCTCTTGGTAGGCGCTTCGGGGTATGTACAAAAACAAAGACCAGACCAACAAGATGGTGGTTGCTCTACTGAAACAGCCAAGGGTCAGGTTCCTGGCCAGTGGAGGATGAGAAGTGAACAATGAAAGGACATATCTACAGAGGCACTCCTATGGCAGGGTGCTCTCTGGCCTAATACAGTTATGTCTTCAAATACATTCTCAATCTTTTGCTCCCTCTCTTCTACTTCTGGTACCCCCATGATGTAGATGTTGTTATACTTCATGTTGTCCCAAAGGTCCCTTAAACTATCCTCATTTTTAAAACTTATTTTTCCATTTTGCTGCTATGATTGGATGTTTTCTGCTACCTTGTCTTCCAAATTGCTGATTTAATCCTCTGCTTCATCTAATCTGCTGTTGATTCCTTCTAGTTTATTTCAGATAGTGTATTCTTCATTTCTGACTGGTTGTTTATAGTTTCAGTGTCCTTTTTTGTGCTTACTATTCCTTTGTTTAAGTTCCCACTGAGTTCATCTATTCTCCCCCTAAGTTCCTTGAGCGTCCTTATAGCCATTGTTTTGAACTCTGTATCTACTTGCTTGTCTCCATTCCATATAGTTCTTTTTGTAGGGATTTCTCCTTTTCTTTCATTTGGGGCATGTTTCTTTGTCTCCCCGTTTTGGCTGCCTCTCTTTATTTGTTTCTCTGTGTTAGAGAGATCTGATAGGGTGGCCTAATGTAGTAGGTGTCCTGTGGGGCTCAGTCCTGAAGTTTCTCTGATCACCTAAGTAGGTGCTCCAGGAATGTCCTTTGTGTGGGTTATGTGAGCTCTGCTATTGTAGTTGAGTCCTTTTTTTTTTTTTTTAGTCCTCATCTGAGGATATTTTTCTATTTATCTTCAGATAGAGTAGGAGGGAGAGAGAAGAAGAGAAAGGGAAATAGAAACATCGGCATGAGCCTAACCAGTGTGGCTCAGTGGTTGAGCATCGCCCCATGCACCAAGAGGTCGCCATTTTGATTCCCAGTCAGGGCACATGCCCAGGTTGTGGGCCCAGTCATCCCCATTTGGGGTTGGGCGGGAGGCGGTCAGTCGATGTTCTCTCTCATCGATGTTTCTATATCTCCCTCTCCCTTCCTCTCTCTCTCTCTAACATCAATAAAGAAAAAAAAAAAACATTGACGTGGGAGGGACACATCCATTAGTTGCTTCCCGCACGACCCCGACCAGGACTGGGGATGAATTGCAACCGAGGTACATACCCTTGACCAGAATCAAACCTGTGACTCATTGGTCCTCAGGCTGCCACTCTACCACTGAACCAAACCAGCAAAGGCTATAGCTGAGTCTTAATTGCCATTGGCCTTTGCATGTGGGTTTAACCCTCAGACTGGCTTACTGTGAGGATTGACCCTGACTATAGTGTACGAGCTGCTCTGTGGAGGCTGACCCCAAAAAGCAGAATTTGCCCCAGCAGGGTCTGGTGTCTCCTAAGCTCTTTGGGTGTGTCATTTGTGGAGCTAATCAGGTCACGCTCTGATGTGGTGTAAAGTTAGCACACTGGGTGTGTTGGTTCTGGGGCCTCTTGGGACAGACTCCAGTGCAGGTCAACGTCAGATACTGTCTGTTACTGGCCCTGGGATATCTGTTAGGAGTCGATGATCCATGGTTGGTGGCTGTCTCTGTGGGGTGCGCACATGGGAGGGGCCAAGCTGCATACCAAGGCCAACTTCCACCAGTACTGAGCCCAGGGCAGGCCAGTTGCCTATTAGGCTCAACCACTAAGAGCCTCTGGTGGTACATGAGTTGTGTGAGGCAGGTTCCTAGTTACTAGATAGGGCCAAGTGATGTTTACCAGATTGATACAGATTCAAACTCGTTGCCACTGCTGGGTCTATGGCCACTCAGAAAAAGTCTCACGGAACACCAAGGCCAGCCATGACCCTCTTAGGGCCACAGATTTCTGTGGTGGGGCAGGGTCTCACCCAAGGATATTTTTCCATTTATTTTTAGATAGAGTGGAGGGGAGGGAGAAGGAGAGAGAGAAACATTATTTGAGAGATACACACCAATTGGTTGCCTCCAGCATGACCCCAACCAGGGCCAGGGACCAAACTGCAACTGAGGTATATGCCCTTGACCGGAATTGAACCTGTGACTCTCCGGTCCACAGACCGATGCTCCAACTGCTGAGTCAAACCAGTCAGGGCCAAATCAGCTTCTCTTATGCATTTGAAATTAAGGAAGGAAAGTAAGAAATTATATGGAGGTGGAGGAAAGCAAGGTGAGGATTAAATTGCAGGGTGGTTAATAAGATTATGTGCTCCCTTGAGGGTGGTTACAGCTTATTTCAAAGGTGTGTTAACCTAGATGCACAAAAACAATGGGCAGGACTTAAGGCAAAGATAAACCTTTTAGTAAAAAGTTATATGCCTGGGCATGACCATCCACCATGACCTGCCCAGTTAGGAATTTATGATCAGATTACCCTGTGAGGTTACTTTCCATTGAACCCCTTTTTCGTCCACAGTTCTCCCTTTTGGTTATAAACCAATCTGAAGAATGCATTGATGAACAACCTTTTGGTTGGATAGTGTGGTCTCTGTTGTGAGCAAGGGAGCATCCCCAAAAGGAGTCACTCACACACATATGTGTCTTTCCACAATGCCAAGTTTATTAAGGGCGACCTCCCCAGTAAACCAATAGCATCACACACAGGTTACATACCAAGAGGGGCAGCTTGCACGATAAAAGCAAGCAGAGCGAGCACGAAGCAGAGCAGAGCAGAGCAGCGAGAAGTCCCCGTCACTGGCAGCGTCCACAGGTGGAGAGGTTGGCGGCGATCTCAACCCATGCGGCTAAGTGACAGCGCGAATCCGGTGGAGTGGAAGTCTGGCAGGACTCCAAGCCAAGCCTGAGCATCGAGTGGTGGGAGCTCTGAGTTCTTATAGCTACAAGGGGCAGAGGTGTCTAGAATCCTTATACAAGTACCCAGACTTGTGGTTTTAGGCATCCAGACCTCTCCTAAGGGTGTTCCTGTTTCACCCCATTACCTCAGTCTTTTTGTTGTTGTTAATCCTCACCCTAGGATACCTTTGCATTGATTTTTAGATAGAGTGAAAGGGAGGGTGGGAAAGAGAGAGGGGAAAATCAATGAGAGAGACACATCAACTGGTTGCGTCTTGCATGACCCTGACTGGGACTGAGGATTGAACCTGCAACCCAGATATGTGCCCTTGACCAGAATCAAACCCAAGACCCTTCAGTCCACAGGCTGATGCTCTAGCCATTGAGACAAACTGGCCAAAGCCATTACCTCAGTCTTGACATAGCAGTTGGCATAACTGTCCTGGCTGACTGTGACTCCGTATTGGATGGCCAAAGGTGTCCAGAAAGTCTGCTCTGCTCTTGCTCTAGACAGTCTCACGGTGCTAGGAGGGCTCGTTCCTAGGAAGGCTCAGTATTGACATTGTCTTGTTAACCACTGGGGGTGGGGCAATTCTGTTACCATGGGATCTGAGTTGAGGCCAAATTCCGCTCCCCCAAAAGGAAGAGCAAGTAAGTGAAAGGCAGTCAAGTCTATGGTCTTCATTGCAAAACTACACTCTGGATATTTCCAAACTGTGAACTATCATGATCCACGTTTTGCCTTCTGTCTCATTTTTCTGTATTTAGCACCTAGTATAATATTTACGTAAGCCATGAAAAAAGTATGAACAGTTATCTTATACATGTTCAGTAATCATAAACAGTTGGACTATATAGAAAAACCCAAAGAACAAGTATAACTATTATTGTGACTAATATCATTAGCAAATAGGTATAAACTGATAAAAGAGTAACTGGAACTTTAAGAACATAACGAGTTGGGAAGGTCTGTGGGAGGAGCAAGGGCTTACGAAAGTTCTTGTACTCTACATGATCATGAGAACCCTACTGGAAGAAACCCATGTTTATAATAATGCTCTTGGTTCTGACTTCCCCTTCTCTTAACTTCCTTTTCCCTTTTATAAATACCCCTTTATCTCAGCACGCAGGCCAGAGTGTGCACGTGGCTTGCCATGTCTGCGTGCAATGGATTGCAAGCCTTTCTTTTTTCCCAAATAAATTCTTTTTTTTTTTTATCCTCACCGGAGGACATTTTTCCATTTTTTGTTCAGATAGAGTGGGAGGGAGAGAGAGGAACAGAGAGGGAGAGAGAAACATCGACGTGAAAGGAACACATCGAGTGGCTGCCACCCACACGACCGACCAGGGCCGGGGACAAACTGCAACCGAGGTACATGCCCTTAGCGGGAACCGAACCTGGGTCTCTCTGGACCGCAGGCCGACGCTCTAACCGCTGAGCCAAACCGGCCAGGGCCCAAATAAATTCCTTTTGGTGACAAGACACTTAGTTGATATTATTTTTCAGTTGACAAAACAATCAAATAAAATGGATTCTGAGTTCATTACCAATCCATAGGTATCCAAGCCTTGTCTTGGGATAGCTGTCTACCTCTGATGTCAGCAGATTCTTATCCTGTAGGAGTCTTATGTCCATAGACAAGGGTGGATGTCCATTTGAGATTAGGCACCTAGCCCTGGCCGGTTTTCTCAGTGGTTAGAGCATCGGCCCACAGACCGAAGAGTCCAGGGTTCAGTTCAAGCCAAGGGCATGTACCTTGGTTGCCGTTCATCCCCGGCCCCGGTTGGGGTCTGCAGGTGGCAACCAATCGATGTGTCTCTTTCACGCCGATGTTTCTCTCTGTCCCTCTCTCTCTCTCCCTCCCACTCTGAAGATAAATGTAAAAATATCCTCGAGTGAGGATTAAAAATATAAATAAATAGGATTTTTTAAAAAGAGAGAGATTAGACACCTAATAAATTCCCTTCCAATGAGGATGGCGAGTGTCTTTTATTTTATGTTCTTTTCAATTAACAAAATCTCCAGGTGACAATCAATGATCTTTGTATTTTTCTCTCTTTTTTTTTTTGATAGTTAATGATCTTTAAATTCTTTGTCTCCTGAGAGCTTGCTGTGAAAGAAAGTGGTTACCAACTTGGCATTTTCTTCAACTGCCTCTGTCAAACCTTGGCAATAGTTTAAGATGTCTCCTTTCAATAAGGTCAGCTCAAAAGTTCTTCATCTACGTCCCGCTTAAATGCCCTGTGACGATGCCAGGGAGCCGGGAAAAACCGAGCTGCGGTCTTGGGTTGCCCATAGCCTTGCCTTATTCATTTAATTTACAACCACTGTGTACCTACACGATGTACCGTGGGAGTTTTTCATCACTTGTTTTATTTTTTATTTTATTTTATTTTTTTTATCCTCACCCGAGGACATTTTTTTGTTTTTTGTCTCAGACAGAGTGGGAGGAAGAGAGAGAGAGAGAGGAAGAGAGAGAAACATCAACATGAAAGGGACACATCGAGTGGCTGCCACCCACACAACCAACCAGGGCCGGGGACAAACTGCAACCGAGGTACGCGCCCCTAGTGGGGCACAGGAACCGAACCCGGGTCTCTCTGGACCGCAGGCCGATGCTTTAACCGCTGAGCCAAACCGGCCAGGGCTCATAACTTGTTCTATAATGCTTATACAACAAATCTTTTGAGGTGTTCCAGAGGCCCTTCTGAAACACTGCAGTTATTTGTACATATATTGAGACTTTAACCTTTAAAATCTCAATATCTAATGAAAACTAAGAAATAATCAATTAGCATTCTTTTTTTTTCTCTTTATTGATTTTGAGAGAGAGAGGAAGGGAGAGGGAGAGAGAGAGAAATATCGATGAGAGAGAACACCAATTGGCCCCTTCCTGCATGCCCCCTACTGGGGATTGGACTCACATTCTGGGCAGGTGCCCTGACCAGGAATCAAACCAGCGACCTCTTGGGGCATGGATCAACACTCAACCATTGAGCCACACTGGCTGGGTTCAATTAGCATTCTTTAGCTTGGCAGATTTATGGAGACATTTCATAACCTCTAGAAACATGTTTCATAGACATCAAAGTTGGTTATTAACATGGGCTCATGTTTGTAAAACCCAGGCAAAAAAAAAGACATGTCTGTTTTATTTAGACCAACAAACTTAAGCTAACTTTTATTTACTAAGGATTAATCTTAGATCACATGAACTTGAAAAGCATTAGAGTTAGTTTCTATATTTCTGAGAATTTTAGAATATTCAATCCTTACCAGTACTTGCCTTTAAATTAATCTTAACAATGCCATCCAGAGGTAGAAAATTATCTCACATTTACAACATACATTAATAGACTTACACAGACACAAATAGAACAGCTAGGTCCAAATTTGTTTTAGAGGCATATACCATTTATATCTGTCCTTGGCATGTCAAGTTCCAAATGACATTTCCCCTTTTATTTTTTAGTCCTCACCCAAGGATATTCTTTCATTGATTTCCAGATAGAATGGAAGGGGAGAGAGAGAAACATCAATGTGGGAGAGACATATCGATTGATTGCCTCCTGCACAACCCGGACCAGGGCTGGGAACCTCAGTTGCGGTTCGTCCCAGGCCTGGTTGGGTTGTGTGGGAGGCAATCAGTTGATGTGTCTCTCCCACATTGATGTTTCTCTCTCTCTCTCCCTCTCTCTCTCTCTCTCCGTCCCTCCCTCCCTCCCTCCCTCCCTCCCTCCCTCCCTCCTTCCCACTCTATCTGATGATAAATGGGAAAATATCCTCAGGTGAAGATTGAATAATAATAATAATAATAATTATTATTATTATTATTATAAAGCTCTGACCTGTTTGGCTCAGCAGTTAGAGCATCGGCCCATAGACCAATGAGTTGCAGGTTCAATTCCTGTCAAGAGTACATACCTCGATTGCAGTTTGTCCCTGGCCCTGGTCAGGGTCATGTGGGAAGCAATCAATCAATCGATGTGTCCCTCTCAAGTCAATGTCTCTGTCTCTCTGTCTCTCTCTCTGTCTCTCTCTGTCTATCTCTCTCTCTCTCTCTCTGTCTCTCTCTGTCTCGCTCCCTCTCTTCCCCATCTCTCTTTCCCTATCTCTCCCTCCCTCACACTCTATCTGAAGGTAAACAGAAAAATATCCTCGGGTGAGGATTTTAAAATACATATTAAAAAAAATAAAATTAGGACAGCAGCCCTGGCCAAGTGGTTCAGTTGGTGAGAGTGTTGTCCTGATACCCCAAGGTTGCAGGTTAAATCCCCAGTCAGGGCACATACAAGAATCAACCAATGAATGCATAAATAAGTGGAACAACAAACTGATCTCTCTCTCTCTCTGAAATCATTTTTTTAAAATACTGTGTAGACTCAAAATACACACTTTGGCTCATGAGTAAAAATAAGGACAGCCATTTTTAATACCTCAAAGAATTGGGTTGACACCTAAAGGACATCAGAGGTTCATCCATGTATCTAAATCCTCCTTTTGAAGCTTTGGAGGACCAATTAAATATGTTTTCCTGTCATTCTGCCTAGTTTTATACCTGACTTTTTCTAACTGTGTGCACAAAAGATTAATTCAGAAGTATTAAAGGATCCTCACCTTGGCCAACTTAATATCAATGGGAGGCTGGCTGTCGAGGGCCTTGTCAGTCAGGGAGGCACAATCTCTCGTGATAGTTTTGAGATCTGTAGAGTCCAAATAAACTACTAGGGAAAACCAGCTCTTCCGTGCTCGTCCCCGGATGAGTCAGTGCAGTGAATACCCCATAGGACTGCTTTACACCCTAGAGGAAATTTTTCCTCAGACAACCCACAATGCTTCTTAGTCACCTAAGAATACCCGAGCAAGGGCCACCAAAAGCTTACAAGATGCTCCCCGAACCTCGATGCTTTCCAAGGCAGGGCCCCCCGTCTCAGGCCCCTCTCTCAGCATGCATCCACTCCAGGGCACCCTGCCTTTCTCCCCACAGATCCCTCCGGCTTCTCTGGATCGGCTGTGCCACCGCACTGGACTACTCTGGCACCCATCTCCGCCCTCCAGATTCAGGGGTCTGCACAATTATCATCACCCCATTGGCTATTTAGGTTGGGGAAGTAAGTGTCCTCTCTCTTTCCAAGCTAAAGACAGTTCGGGCTCTCGTTTAACAGCAAGGATTTGTGTTGAAATGCTCAGTATGCTATCCAATTAAAAAGCCAAAATTAGCCCTGGCTGGTTTGGCTCAGCGGTTAGAGCATTGGCCCGCAGATCAAAGAGTCAAAGGTCTGATTCCGGTCAAGGGCACATACCTTCAGTCCCTGGCTTTGGTCAGGGTCATTCGGGAGGCAACCAGTCGATGTCTCTCTCTCTCTCTCTCTCTCTCTCTCTCTCTCTCTCTCTCTCTCTCTTTCTCTCCCCCCCCCCCCACTCTATCTGAAGATAAATGGAAAAAAAATATCCTTGAGTGAGGTTTAAAAAAAAAAAAAGCCAAAATTAAAAATAGCAACCCAGCCCAGCCCTTGTGGCTCATTGGCTGAGCGTTGACCCATGTACCAAGAGGTCGCTGGTTTGATTCCTGGTCAGGACACATGCCCAGGTTTTGGGCCAAATCCCCAGTGGAGGGCATGCAGAAGTCAGCCAATCGATGCTCTCTCTCATCAATGTTTCTCTCTCTCTCCTTCTCCCTTCCTCTCTCTAAAATAATTAATAAAGAAAAAAAATTTTTTAAAGCAGCAACCCAGCCTGGCCAGTGTGGCCCAGTGGTTGAACATCGATGCATGCACCAAGAGGTTGCCAGTTCGATTCCCAGTCAGGGTACATGCCCAGGTTGTGGGCCTGATCTCCGGTGGGGGGCATGCAGGAGGCGGCCGATCGATGTTCTCTCTCATTGATGTTTCTGACTCTCTCGCCCTCTCCTTTCCTCTCTCTCCAAAATCAATAAAGAAAAAAATAAAAATAAAAGCAGCAACCCATATTTTTTCTCTTTTCTTGGGTTATCTCAACCCTATCTACCTCAAGGATTTTCTAAGAACAGCTCAAATAAAGCCATGGCCTGCTACTTGCAGCAGAGAGGCCTGCGATTCCAAGAGAAACTCAGCCAAGCTCACTTGATGCGAAGCGGGGACCCGTGGAGCTCAATGGGCCCTTGCTCGTACCTAGCACCAGGTCCAGGTCCACAGGGTGGTCCTGGGTGGGCTGCTTCCAAATCCTGCTCTACTACCCCAAGGAAATTTCGACAGAAGAAACATCCAGACCTTTGGAGAATTGTTAAAAGAGTTTATTTGAGCCGAACTGATGACATCAAGATCTTAAATTCTCCTGGATTGTACACTTTATATGGATGTCTTTGTTGTACATAAATTAAACCACAATAAAATTACTTTAAAAATCAATAGCAGCCCAGCTGGTGTGGTTCAGTGGTTGAGCATCAGTCTATGCACCAAGAGGTTGCTGGTTCCATTCCCAGTCAGGGCACATGCCCAGGTTGCGGGCTCAATCCCCAGTAGAGGGCATGCAGGAGGCAGCTGATCGATGATGCTTCTCTCTTTCATTGATGTTTCCATCTCTCCCTCTCCCTTCCTCTCTCTCTAAAAAAAATCAATTGTTATAAGGGTTTATTTGAGCCAAACTTCCTTCCTCTCTCTCTCTCTAAAAATCAATAAAGAAAAAAAATGTTTTAAATTAAAATATTAATAAAAACATTTTTCAAAAAGCAATAGCAGCCATCAACAAATCATCAAACAACAAGCACTGGGGAAGGTGTGGAGAAAAGGGGACTCTAGTGCACTGCTGGTGGGAATGCAGACTGGTGCAGCCACTATGGAAAACACTATGGTGTTACCTCAAAAAGTTAAAAATTGATGCCCTGGCCGGTTTTGCTCAGAGGTTAGAGCGTCAGCCTGCAGTCCAGAGAGACCCGGGTTCGGTTCCCACTAAGGGCATGTACTTCGGTTGCAGTTTGTCCCTGGCTCTGGTTGGGTCATGCATGTGGCAACCACTCAATGTGTCCCTTTCACGTTGATGTTTCTCTCTGTCTCTCTCTTCCTCTCTCTCCCTACCACTCTATCTGAACAAAAGACAAAAAAATGTCCTCGGGTGAGGATAAAATAAAATAAAAAGTTGAAAATTGAACTGCCATTTGACCCAGTGATTCCACTTCTAGGAGTATACCCTAAGAAGCCTGAAACACCAGTCAGAAAGAATATATGTACCCCCATGTTCATAGCAGCACTATTTACAATAGCTAAGATCTGGAAACAGCCCAAGTGTCCATTAGTAGATGAGTGGATAAAAAAGCTGTGATACATGTAAACAATGGAGTACTATGCAGCTGTAAGAAAGAAAGATCTCTTATCCTTTGAGATGACATGGAGAGACCTGGAGAGTATTATCCTAAGCGAAACAAGCCAATCAGAGAAAGACAAATATCACATAATCTCACTTACTTGTTAAATATAATGAACAAAACAAAATGATGAACAAAATAGACCGAGACATAGAAGTAGAGAACAGACTGACAAACCTCAGAAGAGGGGATTTGGGGGAAGGAAGAGATAAACCACAAAACTTATATGCATGTATGCATAACCAATGGACATAGACAGTAATGCTGGGGACGGGGGTGGGGATCGGGAGGAGGGTGTCAATGGGGGAAAAAGAAGAAACATCTGTAACAAAAATAAATTAATTTTTAAAAAATTAATAACATAACAAGTCTTAGTGAGGATATGGAGAAAGTAGAGCCTTGTACATTGCTGGTGGGAATGTGAATTGATACAACTGCTAGAAAACAGTATGGTGGTGCCCTGGCCAGTTTGGCTCAGTGGTTAGAGCTTCAGCCCATGGACCAGAGAGTCCCGGGTTCGGTTCCCGCTAAGGGCACATACCTCGGTTGCAGTTTGTCCCCGGCCACAGTTGTGGTTGTGCAGGTGGCAACCAGTTGATGAGTCTCTCTCACATCCACGTTTCTCTCTCTCTCTTCCTATCTCTCTTCCTCCCCCTCTATCTGAAGATAAATGCAAAAATGTCCTCGGGGGGAGGGAGAGAGAGAGACAGAGAGAGAGAGAGAGAGGTGGCTGGGTCAGGACACATGCCCAAGTTTTGGGCTCAGTCCCCAATGGGGGCATGCAGGAGGTAGCCAATCAATGTTCTCTCTCATTGATGTTTCTATCTCGCTCTCCCTCTCCCTTCCTCTCTCTCTAAAATCAATAAAGAAAAAAAAATTTTTTAAAGACAGCTGAAAAGTCTGAAAGCAGGGACTCACACAGATACTTGTACACCCATGTTCATAGCAGTGTCATTAACAGAGCCAAAGGTGCAAACCTACATGTCCATCGACAGATAAATAAATAAATAAACAAAATATGGCATGGAATATGATGGAGTATTATTCAGCCATAAAAAGGAATGGAGTTCTAATACATGCTATTACGTGGACGGACTTTGAAAACATTATGCTCAGTGGAAAAAGCCAGCCCTGGCCGGTTTGGCTCAGCGGTTAGAGCATCGGCCTGCGGTCCGGAGAGACCCGGGTTCGGTTCCCGCTAAGGGCGCGTACCTCGGTTGCAGTTTGTCCCCGGCCCTGGTCGGTTGTGCGGGTGGCAACCACTCGATGTGTCCCTTCACATCAATGTTTCTCTCTCTCTGTTCCTCTCTTTCCCTCCCACTCTACCTGAACAAAAAATGGAAAAATGTCCTCGGGTGAGGAAAAAAAAAAAGAAAAAAGAAAAAGCCAGACACAAAAAGGACAAATATCGTGTGATTCCACTTATAGGAAATGTCCAGATTAGGGAAATCCATACAGACAGAAAATATAATAGAGGTTACCAGAGTCTCAGAGGCAAGGGAAAGAGGAGTCAGTGTTTAATGAGAGCAGAGTTTCTGTTTGGGAAGATGTAAAAGTTCTGGAGATGATGGTGGTGATGGTTATACAACATTGTGAATGTGTTTATGCCGCTGAATTACACACTTAAAATAATATAAAATGATAAATTGTATTTTGTGTATATTTTATCACAATGAAACATCAGTAGTGTTTCTTTATGTCAGCAGTAATAACAAATTTAATAGAAAACATGTCATTTCTAATAACAATGAAATCCACAACATCTTAGAAATCAACCTAACTAATAATGCAGAATACTTTTATATCGAACAACCCAGTATGATAAAGAGAACAGTGCTCCTAAAATTATTCTATAAAATCAATTCAATCACAATAAATATTCTAGGAGAATTTTTTTTTCAGGAACACAATATATTTATTCAAAAAATAAAGAGAATAAATATCTATGATCTAAAAAGAAGTAGGAAGCTCCTAGAGATTAAGACAAAGCCACTGTAATTACAATAGGAAAAAACAAAAGGGTAGACCAGAGATTTCAAGCAAAAAATGGCCAAGTGCATTTGGGGACTTCATACATGAGAAGGATGGTTCCATGAAACAATGACAGGGGGTGGAGGGTGGGACAGATCTGTGGGACAGATGGTGTTGAAATATCTGACTCATTGGGTCAAGAAAAATAAAGCAGACCCTTAGCTGACATCATGTATTGGTTGGATACCAAATGCATTAAAGACCTACATATGGCCCTGGCCAGTTTGGTTCAGTGGTTGGAGAGTTGGACCTTGGACTAAAGGGTCATGGGTTCAATTCCTGGTCAGGGCATGTGCTTGTGTTGCAGGTTTGATCCCCGGCCCCTGTTGGGGTGTGCAGGAGGCAATCAATGGATGTGTCTTTCACATCGATGTTTCTTTCTTTCTCTCCTCTCCTTTCCACTCTATCTAAGAAAATCCATGGAAAAATATCCTCAGGTTAGGATTGACAAAAAAAAAAAAAAAATCTACATATGACAAAGGAAACTATATGGATAGAAAAAGACACGGTGGGATAGAGAAAGATGCCAACATAAGAACGACACTGTGAGGTGTGGGTAGTTTTGACTTCATCAGAATTTAAGATTTCTATTCAATAGACAAATTGGCAGCTAGCAGGGAGAAGAGATTTCCATCACCTAGAAGTGCTTGTGGCTTGGTAGGTGAGAAAACAAACCACAGATCAACAAGAAAAACAGGAAACCAATCGAAAGTGGGCCAAGGAGACAAGCAGGAATTCTCAGGAGAAGACTGCATGGCTAGTGGTTTATGAAGACAGGCTCAACCTTTGCAATAACCACAGAAATTCAGATTCAAACAGGGAGATTTACAAAAGTAGAAAGGTGGATAGTGACACGTGTTGACCCTGTGGAGAGACAGATCCAACGATAATTTTTTTAATAAGCAAAAGTAAGGGATGGTCATTAAAGAAGGGGTGAAAATGTGGACCGTGGAAAGAAGACAGTTGCCTGGGTTCCTACCTCCCACCCGGCAACTTCGCAGCCTGGAGGTGAGTTTCCTTCCGGTCTTGCTTTAGCATTTTGCAGGAAGCACTCGGGCACACAGCCGGCTTCTTTTCCTTTTTTATCCTCACTCGAGGACATTGTTCCACTTTTTGTTCAGGTAGAGAGAGAGAGAAACATCGACGTGAAAGGGACACAAACTGCAACCGAGGTACGCGCCCTTAACAGCAACCGAACCTGGGTCTCTCTGGACCGCAGGCCGACGCTCTAACCGCTGAGCCAAACCGGCCAGGGCAACAGCCGGTTTCTTGTACATCTTTCATTACTCACACGTGGCCCCTGTTTGTCCTTGCTCTCCGTCAGGGGTTGGCTACACGTACCTGCCCCCAAGCTATCATTGGCCTTTTCACTCTGAGTGAACAAAACAACTTTGGGCCTGTTTATTCTGAACATATTTTTTTAACTTTTTTTCTTTGATTTTTATATGGCTAAATCTGTTTCTCATCAGGATACCTCCAGTCATGTCTAAGAAGTCTGGCTTTGCTGGTTAGATTGCTAGTGTGGACACACTTCACTCTAATGTGATAACCCGGTGAGGCCAGGGGTGGCCACCCAGTCCCCTGGCAGGACCGCGCTCTCAGAAGGCAGGAGCTGTGCCCTGGCTCAGTAGATTGTCTCCTGCTCTGATTTCTCAAAAAAAAAAACCTGTCCCCCAATGTGGGCAAAATAGAAAAGGAGACCAGAGTTCACTAGCCTGGGGCCTAGAGCCTAAAGCAGACCTGTCATTGGGTCTCTGCTCCCAAGTGCTTCTTCCAGGAAGCCTCCCTGAATTAGCCCAGTCTTCCTGGCTGGGAGGCCAGCCCTTCTCCCACCCTCCCAGGAGACGACGCCATTGTCCCGGAGGCCATGTTCCACTGCCTTATGTCAGCTTCTGCCTCTCCATGGCCACCAAAGACCTCAGGAGGTGATTCTGAGGGCCACTGACCCTCTTCCTGGCCTCCATGACCCCTGCCTTGCTCACTAACTGCTCCCAGCTGGAGACCACGTGCATCCCCCTTACAGGTGTGGGGCTGTGCAGATCTGGGACTGCTTCATCCATAGGCCAGGTCCCAGAGTGGGGGTTGTGGGCCAGGACCCGAGGTGGAAACAGGCTGGGCAGAAGCGCCATCCAGCCTGAATGCCAGCCTGCTCCCGCTGTTGCCCGAGGCCTGGGCTGTGAGGCCGAGGGGAGCCTGTGAGAGTTGCCACTGAACCTCTGGTGCTGGGGTGGCCTCTGGGCTCCTGGACCCTCACCCAACCACCCCCCACACTGATGGTCCTGGATGCAGGCTTCAGTGCCTTCTCAATGGGGAAGAGGAGGCTTGTGCACAGCTGGATCCAGGGCCCGGGTCACCCCAAAAATGGCACGGCAATGTCCGGGAAGGGGCACAGTCCTGGGGCTGACAGCTCTCTGGCTGACCCCGTCCCAGCTGGCCACACGGGCTGTGCACCCAGTGAGCTGGCCCAGGAGGGGCTGCCCTCTCAGACACTCCTCAGTGCCCTGGCCAGCTTCTCAGACATGCTGACGCACATGAGTGTCTGTCCCAAGTTGCTGGGTGCAGGGAGGGAGGGCTGCCATTTGCCCAGCTGACCCCTGTCCACAAGCCCAGCTCCCAGTGCTGCCCCGCCGCCTGCGGCTGGACCCCTTCCTCACCTGGACCTGCCTCCGGGCAGCGCAGCCAGGACATGGAGCGCCAGTTCCCGGCTAGCACCTGGCCCTTCCTGCTGGCTGTGAACAGTGTCGCCCCGGCCCAGATCCCAGTGGATGTCTGTGACACCTTCCATCAGCTGTAGGAGCAAGGGGTGGGTGACCCTGGCGCTGGGTCTGGGAGGAACTGTGCAATGACCCACCCAAATGCCCAGGCCCAAAAGTGAGGGGCTGCAGAAATTTCCTGACCTGCAAGGCATCTAGGGGTGAGAGCACGTGAGTAGGCCCCCTAAGCCTCTGATCCACCCCCGCCCCCAAGCAGTCTGGAGTCCTGGGACAGTCACTGGGGGCAGCAGGGTGCAGGGCTCAGGGGCAGTCCTGGATGGAATCAGGAGTCAGGGTTAAACCCCAAAGGCCCTGCTCCAGGGCCTAGGTTTGGGGGCTGTCTCCCACCACAGATCTGAACCACATGGGCTGAGAAGGGTCCCCCAAGGACCTGCACGCTCACCCATGTCCATGTGCCTGGTGGCACAAACTCCCCACTGTGGCTAGATGAGCCCCTGGGGAAAAGTGTCTGCACCAACCAGCCATCTGCTGCACTAGAACTTAAGGCTCAGTTGTGTGAGCCAAGGGAGGGGACAGCTAAAGGAGGGGACAGTGAGGGGAGGGGAAACTCGGCGGGAGTAAGTGCGTTGGAGTAGGACAGGTGGCTCACTGACGACTGGGAAGACACCAGGTGCCAGGTTGGGGTACAGCCAACCTGCCCTAGGCCCGTATCTGCCCCAGGTCCCGGTCTTGGATAGGTTCCTGCCAGCCCAGCCAGCTGCCTTCCCCATAGCCTCAGGGAGCTGTACACGGCCAGGTCCCAGACTAGCTGTCCATGGAGCTCCCCTGGTGGTCCTCGGGACTGGCCCCTGGCCTCAGCGTGGCAGGCGTCTTGGGTGGTCTGAGGCCACTTCAGCCAGGACACCTGCAGCAGCTCACTCACCCCCTCCCACCCTGCCCCCAGGCTTGGCCTGTACCCCACCTGGCACTGCTAACCCCAACATGGCTGGCCCTTCTTAAGCCCCCTTGCTGCCTATGATAACCTGATTTAGCTCCAGGACACCTTCAGAAAGTGCATGAACCAGCCTTCGCCAGGGCTGGCCCTAGTGGTCATCGGAAGATGACTGTTTCCCCGGTGTCCCTGCCCCCTGGCCTGCCCCACGTGCACTCACAAACACACTGCCCCGTGCGGTGCCAAGGTCCCCGAGGAGCTCAGGGCTGGAGTGCAGGGGCTGACCCAGGAGCTGTGTGAGGACTGCCCATGTCAGGAGGTGACCCCAGATCACCACAGAAGGAAAACAGGGACCAGAGATGGAGAGAGAGCCAGGACCTCAGCGATTCAGGGCCAGAGCAGGGGGAGGACACCACCCTGGGCACGCAGCGGTCCCTGTGCCCTGCCCACGCCACGGCAGTCGTCTCCCTCCTCTGGAGTTCCCAGAGCCCCCGCGAGAAAGACTTCCTCTTCTGCAGTGACAGGGCCCCCGGCCTACTGCTCCCAGCTGCTGTGATCTCACAAGCTGGGAGCTCCCAAGGCTGGGCTGCTGGGGGTCTAAATGCACAATTTCCAGGGTGACCCCACTGGCAGCAGGCCAGTCATGACCTTCACAGAGCAGTAAAAATACCACACAGAGAAAACCAGCCAGGCTGCCGGTGACTAAGTGGTTCCCATGGGGACCCCCGCCACACCCAGCCACCCATGACTCTGCCACAAAGCACATGCTCCCTCAGAACCCAGAGGCCCCTTGATGACTGAGGGGCTGAGCACAAAGTGTGAGTGCAGAGGCACCTCGGGAACCGCTGGCGCGCCGCGCCCGACGCTGTAACAGGGCAGCCGAGACCATGCTGTTCTAACACGGTGGGCTGGGGGATGCCCCAAAACAGTGACCCTGCTGCCACTTACCCCAGACAGGCGGGTTGAGCAAGTCCCCTGGAGAGAGTCGCCTTGCACAAACCTGCTGATTTGTGACGGGGGCGCAGCCCTGACCAGCCTTGCACCCGCTCTCCCGAGAAAGCAGGCGGCCCATCGACAGAGGGCGGAATTGCTGTGGGACATGGTTAGGCAAAGAAGGAGGCTTCTGCCCACTGGTACTGCGTGGTCCACTGTCCCCACAGTTATGGTCTCTGTTCTCCTGCTTGGGCCTTCAGGGGCCAGGGCAGGGCCAAACTCACATGCCTGGGGACAGGTGTGCCGTGCACCTGTTCTCCCAGAGATCTTCAACATCCCACTGCATGCTGAGGCCCTCTCCATGGCCTGCTCTTTCTGCTGCTTCCTGCAGCCCTGCCTGGGTAGGAGCAGAGGGAGGACCACTGACTCCCAGGGCGAGCCCCCTCATTAGCTGCTAATTGCGCTCTGTGCCAGGCCTCCCAGGGCTGGTGTCGGATCACACCTGTTGACAAGATGTGGCAGCCCCGGTGGGAAGGTGCTGCGTGTTGATTATGTTGCTAATGATGTGCTCATTGCCCTCAGTAATTCCCCAAATAAAACAATGTGTCTGGGATGCAAACCAGGGGGGGGGGGGGCGGCTGCGGGGGTTGGTGGTGGCTCAGACTCGGGGTCAAATCAAATCGTCCTGGAGATCCCCAGTTGGCCACCCACACTAACAAGCTAAACAGAGCTAAACAGCCCCTGGTTTACAGAAAGCATGGGGTGTGTATGAAGAACCACCAGGTTGAGTAGGAGGTCGGCCCTGTCCTCTGTTCCACCCGACTGTGTCCACACAGGCAGCAGCTCATGGGGCCAGCCCCCTCCCCACTCCTCCCATCTGGCAGTTCCTGGGCCCCCAAACTTAATATGGGCAGCTCTCAGCAGCTGATCCTGCCGAGCTGGGGGTAGCAGAAGGAAGACCCTCCCCCATGGTCTCTGGCAGCTCTTCCCCAACCTGTGCCTGACGGGGGCCATCTTGGTGGGGCCTGGGGCCTCACCCCAGATACACGTTCCTCCTCCCACAGCTCAGCCATGCAGAACAGGGAGGAGCAAACCCAACTTCTGTCCAATTTCTTTTGGGCCTTGACCAACAACACAGTAACAGTGGCGAATGCAGTCAATGTTTTGAAATCCCATGTTTAGGAAAAATTTACATTTATTTTGGAAAAGGAAAAATACCTTTTACTTGTTCCACCCTGGATCATTTTACACAGGATAGCTGCCCCGGAAAGACACCTGCTATCCCAGCCCAGGCCCTGCACACAGCCCACGGGACTTGCAGCCTGTAGGCATGGCCTGGGCTGTGTTCCCTCCATCCCACCAGCCCCCTGAGGGCCAGCCCAGCCCGTGGGGGAGGTGGGCTACAACCTGGTGAGATGCATCCCATTATGTAGCTGTCCTCCAGCCCCTGAGGATCCCATAAAAACCTAGACATGTGGCTGTGGTGGGCTGAATGGTGGTCCCTCAAATGATATGTCCAATCAGAACCTATGAATGGGAACTTATTTGGAGATCAACTACAGTCCTCTGCTCTATCAGCTGAGCTATCGAAGGGACATGTTTGGAAAATTAGTTTTTGTAGATGCAATTAAGTTAGAAATCTCTAGATGAGGTCATTCTGAATTAGGGTGGGCCCCAAATCCAATGACAATATCCTATAAGAGATAGGAGAAGCCCTGGCCAGTTTGGTCAGTGTTTAGAGCGTCGACCTGTGGTCCAGAGAGACCCGGATTCGGTTCCCGCTAAGGGCGCGTACCTCGGTTGCAGTTTGTCCCCGGCCCTGGTTGGTCGTGTGGGTGGCAGCCACTCGATGTGTCCCTTTCACATCAATGTTTCTCTCTCCCTCTCTGTTCCACTCTCTCCTTCCCACTCTACCTGTACAAAAAATGAAAAAATGTCCTCGGGTGAGGATAAAAAAAAAAAGAGAGATAGGAGAAGACACACAGGAGCTGTGTGACCATGAAGGCAGAGACAAGACTGATACTGCCCTGAGGCCACCACCACTTGGAAACTCCAGAGGCTAGACACACAGAAGGATCCTTCCCTAGCGCCTCTGGAGGGGGCACACATCTGCCCACACCTTGATTTCAGACTTCTGACCTCCAGAACTGAGAGAATAAATTTCTGTTGTTTTATACACCCTCGCCACCGCCCCAGTTTGTGGTCCTTTGTTACAGCAGCTCCGGGACACTAACACAGGGTCAATCCCTTGGAGGGTGAAACTGACACCAACCGGCAGAAGGGGACAGGCAGCTCTACATGCTTGGTGGAAACCACACTTGCTCCCACCCAGTGGTCAGCTGGTTGGCTTTGGGCAAACCCGTGGGCACATCCAGAGCAGAGGCCGAGCTCTGCACCTGACCGAGCTCAGATAAATGGGTGCTCACAGTTACGGCGTCACAGCAGCCGCACAAGCCAGCCAGCCAGTCGACCTGGCCACAGAAGCCGTGGCCCTCCACACGTCCTCAGCTGGCCCTTGAGTAACCCCCGCGCGTGTGCACACTCTGCTATGGCACATGGGAAGCGCATGGTAAATACTTGCTAATGATGATGATGAAACAATTTGCAAAATATGAGAGCAAGCACACCAGAGGTGAGGCATAATGCTGGCACTGGAGCCTGAGGGTCTCTAGGGATCCAGTCACATAGGCACTCCTGGGATTCAAACCCAAAACCTATGCGTGTGCCCTGACCCGGAATTGAACCCAACACCTTTTTGGTGTACAGGACAACACTCCAACCAACTGAGCCCGCATTCTTTTTTTTTTTTTATCCTCACCCGAGGACATTTTCCCATTTTTTGTTCAGACAGAGTGGGAGGGAAAGAGAGGAAGAGAAAGAGAGAAACATCGACGTGAAAGGGACACATCGAGTGGCTGCCACCCGCACAACCAACCAGGGCCAGGGACAAACTGCAACGGAGGTACGTGCCCTTAGCGGGAACCCAAGGCCAAAGCTCTAACCGCTGAGCCAAACCGGCCAGGGCCCGCATTCTTTAAATAGTTTTACGGAGATATCAGTTCACATTTTATACAATTTTCCCACAAAGACAGACCTATCCTGCATATCTATGTGTCAAACTCCTCCCCTCCAACGCTGGGGGAATTGTCCCCCCTGTCCCCAAGTGGAGAGCATCCTTTGCCCTCTAGCCAAAGCCAAAGCCCCCTCCACTATAAATCCTCTCCATTACACCAGCCTAACTGATCATTATCCTGCCCCCAATCCCAATAGCACTTGTTACAGCCACAGATTTTTTGCAAACCTACTCTGGGGCATTTCGGTGAAACTAAGCTTATCTTGTGTCCCACTAGTTATAATAATCAGTGGGACTGTTCAGATTTCAGGCCTCACATCTCAGACCTTGCTCGGGTATAGCCAAGACGGGGAGACGGGTGTGGCCTGGAAGCCTATCTGGGGCAGCTGCCCAGAAATGTCCTCTCCTGGGAGCCAAAAGGTGAGACTGCAGGGCTTAGAGGTCACACCAGTGGGTGGTCTTGAGTCACTGGACCATGAAGTAAACCCATAGGCAGGTGCAGGAGTCACCAGGTTGTGTCGACATCAGGGCAAGAATCCCAAAATAAGCAGGCGCCCAGGCCGGGCTGGCCCCTGGGAAATTCAAGATTACCACCATTACTTTCTCAGGGCACCTACCAGGCTGGGCCCAGCTGGGGCCCAGGGACAGGCCAGACTTGACCACTGGAGTTTTCTGAAGAACCCTAACAAAAAGTGGTAATTAAATGTGTACTGTACTTGACACGTTTAATAAGTGGTTCAAGAATTGAGTCAGACAGCAGCAATCTTGTTTCGGGTTTTAAAATCTTACAAGGAAATGGAGTTTTCTCAGGCGGGTCTCCAAAATAACAGAAGAGTGTGGGGCCCTGGCCGGTTTTGCTCAGCGGTCAGAGAGTCGACCTGCGGTCCGGAGAGACCCGGGTTCGGTTCCCGCTGGGGGCACGTACCTCGGTTGCAGTTTGTCCCCGGCCCTGGTTGGGTCATGCAGGAGGCAGCCACTCGATGTGTCCCTTTGTCGATGTTTCTCTCTCTCTCTCCCTCTCTCTCCCCCCCACTCTATCTGAACAAAAAATGGAAAAAAAATGTCCTCGGGTGAGAAGAGAGTGTGGAGGCCGTCCGAGGAGCTCAGTGGGCCCCCTCCCAGAACCCAAGGCTCTGCACTGAGCCCAGGTTGTGAGGGGCCGCTCCCTATCGCCGTCACGTTCATTTTCAGTAACCGGCGCCCTTGTGTCAGGAGTAATATGTGAGGGCAGGCACAGCTGAAGCAAGGCTTGGCCGAATAAGCAAGGCGGGAATCTCGGGGCCGCACACCTGGCCGGCAGGTGAGCACCGGGTGAGTGAAGATATCATTCGTGTCCAGGCGGCCCCTCAGCCGGTGCGGGGTAGGCAGGGAAGGCGCAGGGTGGGAAGTTGGTTCCTCCGTGGGACTGGGTCCGCCAGCAGGGGGCGCATGTCCTCCAGGCACCCTACCATGAGCCAGACGCGCATGCGCCGCGCGGGGCGCTTTCCGGCAGCGCGGCGGAACCACCCCGTCACTTCGCGCCGTTTGGCGACCCCTGCGTGCAGTGCCTGGCGGTAGTGTGGCCGCCATGGCGTCGCCCTTCAGCGGGGCGCTACAGCTGACGGACCTGGATGACTTCATCGGGCCGTCTCAGGTGGGTCGACCCCGGTGAGCCACGGCCGTGCGCAGGGAGATAGTAGCCTCCTGCCGTTTCAGTTTCTCCCCCTGAGAAACGGGATCGGGACCCAGGAACCCGGGCCCGCGCCTCCGGGGCCTCCGGCATTCTGGCCAGCTTCCTACCGACTGGGAAACCGAAGCCAGGGAGCGGGTATCCCACCGGGTTTCTAGTCCTAGGCCAAGTCCGCGAATTTGGGATCCCGAGCTTGCCGACCCGCACAGCCCAATGAGACAAGTAGGAGCCAGTTATCATGTTGCCCTCAGGGCGACTGGGTTAGGGGAATGCGGTGTCCCCACCGCATTCAAGATGGGTATACGGTACGGAAGCTGGAGGGTGCCAGGCAGTTGCCGCCAGTCACCCAGCTGGGGAGTGGCGGGCTCAGGATTGGGGTTGGGAAGACCCCGCCAAGCTTCTCTGAGCCACAGTTTCTTCTGTGTAAACAGGTGAAACATCCCACCCCAGTTGCCAGAGCAGGGTAGCTGGTCCGCAGGAATCTCGCACGTGACTGCCCAGTAAATGTCAGGGTGTGTGGTCACTGGCGTTGCCCTCCTGGAGGACAGAGCTTGCCTCCAAAGAAGACAGGCACTACACTTCAAAGAGGATGTCTCCCCTATCTGATGTACCCACCTCTCAATTGCCACCAGCTGTGCACGCCCAGGGCTGGGAGGGCCATATAGTCCCAGGAGGAGGGGAAGGGCAGGGATGGGCTCAGACAGGCCTCCTGCCCAGTCTTTCTGGGACTGGTCATGTTAAGGAAGGCCATGGCCAATGAGGTTCTCCCAGTGATAATGAGGCAGACAGGAAGGTGAGTAGAGAAATGAACATTTTTCTAGGACACTAGGCAGGGACGTGACGTCTAGGCAAAGCATTCCTGCCAACTCCTAGGCTTCCTCTCAGTAGCCAGTATAACACTGGCCACTGGCTCTCTGGAGACACTGAGAAGAAATAAAGGTCAAAGTTGGTGGTGTCTGCTGGCAGGTTAGTGTACAAGCCCACTTAGCAACAGCCTTCATTGACTGCGACCTGCAGAGTGACCCTCAGTGCCAACAGGTGTTAGAACATGTGCCCAGCGCGTGAGCAGCCCACCCCTCTTCTTCAGGAGCCTCTGCTCACTCAGGCCTGGTTTGGGGTCTCTTCTTGGTATAGGACTGCATCAAGCCCATGAAGGTAGATAAGAGGCTGGGAAGTGGCGTGGCCAAGATCCACATTGAAGATGACGGGAGTTACTTCCAAGTCAATCAGGTATGTTCTAGTTCAGGTGATCTGAAACTCATTTCACCATTCCATCCAGTCACGAGTACAGTGGCCATGCGACCTTTCACATCTGCCAGTCCTTTGTCATGGTTCAAATTCGCTGTCTGTCAGGGAGACTAAAAGATCAGGGACGAGAGTAGCCAGGGACAGCTGAACATGGAGTTTGATTTGCTCTGCAGAAGGGGCTCTTTATGCAGAGGTGGTAGTTCTCGTCTTCCCCTCTGTCCGTCTCTGTCTCTGAGTTCTAATTGAATAAGATTTTCCAATTCAGACCCCTCATTCTTAGTGAATAACCTACTCCCTATATAATTAGCAATGACATATTTCTTATCTAATTGTGTTAAAATTCACCCCTCCTATCTGCCATTTGGACTCTCAAGACCATAGTGCCCAACCAATGTGGCTCAGCTGAGCATCATCCCATCCCAGAAGGTTGCAGTTTGGATTCCCATCAAGGCACATGCCTGGGTTGTGTGCACGATCCCCAGTAGGGGGTGTGCAAGAGGCAGCTGATCAATGTTTTGCTCTCATCGATGTTTCTATCTCTCTCTCCCCCTCCCCCTCCCTTCCTCTCTCTGAAATCAATAAAAACATATATTTTTTTAAAAGAACATTTTGTGCCCTGGCCAGTTTGGCTCAGCAGTTAGAGCATCGGCCTGCGGACCGGAGAGTCCCGAGTTCAGTTCCCACTAAGGGCACATACATAAGTTGCAGTTTGTCCCCGCCCTGGTTGGGGTCATGTGGGTGGCAACCACTCGATGTGTCTCTCTCACGTCGATGTGTGTCTCTCTCTCTTCCCCCCTTTCTCCCTCCCTCTCTATCTGAAGATAAATGCAAAAATGTCCTCGGGTGAGGATAAAAAAAAAGAACATCTGTGCCATCCCATGGACTGTAGGCACCAAGTGCACCCAGCCCAGGAACCCCTTCTGAGCAGGGGGAGGAGCCCTAGAGTGACTCCTGGTGGGGATGGACAGTGGATCAAGCCTTTACAGGGGGGAAGCTGGCTATCCACTTGGTACAGGAGGGTGAACCAGCAGCATATCAGGGCTCCCACCCAAGCTGTCGCAGCACGGGGGATTTGGTCCATTTTAGGAAATAGACACCTCAGGAGGGGTCCCATGAATTGAAGGAACCCAATTGAGGTGTGGGTACCAGTGTGCCTTACTGTCCAGAGCAACAGTGCTTGACTTGGAGGGAAGCTGGGACACTCATCAGCCTCTTGCTTGGTACAGCACTGCATTCCAGGCCCTTAGGCGGATCTGACTCTAAAATACATGTTTAGCTCAAATTATGGCTTTGTGCAAAGTGCAGGCCTAGTGAGCTTAGCTGGGAGTTCCAGTCTCCTCAGCCCTCTGATCATATTCTCAGACTCTTTAGTTCACCTGGCCTTGGTTCAGACCTGCTTTTGCAGAAGGAGTAAAGGGGCACAGCTGGGGTCATCTGCATCTAAGAAAAGTCACTGAGTTTCCACTTGGAGGCTCTACTCGAACACCAGGTTCTGTGTCTGCTTGGCCGAGTCTGACTTGCTGTCCACTGTGTCTCTCCTTGACTCCGAGTGCTGGCGCTGGGCGGGTACAGCCCACAGACACAGACCACGATTTCCTCCCTCTGCCCTCTGTCCTTCCTTTCTCCTCTCCCTTGCCTTTCTCTTCCCCTTTCAGAGCCTGGCCTTTGGCATTTTCCTGTCCTCACGATCCCATGAGTGCAGCCTGGGGACCAGCAATCCCTCCGGGACCTCTGTGGAGAGTGGCAAGCCTCCAGCTGAGTTTGTACCCAAGTCAGAATTTGATGGTGCTATTTAAATCTAGAATGTGTATAAGTACTCCTGTAATAAATTACCTTAAAAATTTTAGTGGCACATAAAGCCAGCCAAGTACCATGCTGGTTGTCAGTGTTGTGAGCAAAAGAATCAAGTTTCCTGTAGGCCCCATTATCGTCAGAGCTGTCTCCTCATGTGAAGGGGCCCTTTGCTTATCAGGTTGTTGTGCTTCCAGGATGGAGGGACGCGGAAGCTAGAGAAGGCCAAAATCTCACTGGATGACTGCCTGGCGTGCAGTGGCTGTGTCACCTCAGCAGAGACCGTGCTCATCACTCAGCAGAGCCATGAGGAGCTGCGGAAGATCCTAGATGCTAATAAGGTAAATGGTGGGCAGTCTCTGAGACTCCGCAGTAACCCAGCATCAGTCCCAGCATCCTTCACTCAGTGCTGTCGAGGGCAGCTCCTCTCCTGGTGCTGTTTGTCCCGTGTCTCCAGCGACCCCTGAATTTTTTTTCATTTTTGTTTTCTTTATTGATTTTTAGAGAGAGAGGAAGAGAGAGGGAGAGAGAGAAACATCAGTGAGAGAGAACATCAATCGGTCACATCCTGCATGCCCCCTACTGGGGATCAGGCCCACAACCTGAGCATGTGCCCCGACTGGGAACCAAACCAGTGAGCTCTTGGTGCATGGGTCGACGCTCAACCACTGAGCCACACTGGCTGGGCATGACCCCTGCATTTTAATCTAATTAGTGGGGGTCTCAGAGAATTACTTGTCAGTGTTTTTTTTTCCTTTATTCATTTTTATCTTTTTGTTGTGTTTTTACTTTCATTTTTTATTAATTAATTCATTTTTGTTACAGATGGTTCTCCTTTTTCCCCCATTGACACCCTCTTCCCGATCCATCCCCCCCAGCATTGTCTGTGTCCGTTGGTTACACATACATGCATATAAGTTCTGTGGTTTATCTCATCCACCCATCTACCTCCCTCCTTTATTGATTTTAAAGAGAAAGGAAGGGAGCCCTGGCCTGTTTGGCTCAGCGGTTAGAGTGTTGGCCTGCGAACCAGAGTCCCGGGTTCGGTTCCTGCTAAGGGCATGTACCTCGGTTGCAGTTGTCCCCTGCCCCATTGGGGTCGTATGGGTGGCAGCTACTTGATGTGTCTCTCTCGCATCGATGTTTCTCTCTCTCTCTTCCTCCTTCTCTCCCTCCCACTCTATCTGAGGATAAATGCAAAAATGTCCTCGGATAAGGATAAAACAAAAAAGGAGGGGAAAGGGAGGGAGAGATATAAACATCAATAAGAGAGAATATCGCCCTGGCCAGTTTGGCTCAGCGGTTGGAGCGTCGGCCTGCGGTCCGGAGGGACCCGGGTTCAGTTCCCGCTAAGGGCACGTACCTCGGTTGCAGTTTGTCCCCGGCCCTGGTTGGTTGTGCGGGTGGCGACCACTTGATGTGTCCCTTTCGCTTCGATGTTTCTCTCTCTCTCTCTCCCTCACGCTCTATCTGAACAAAAAATGGAAAAATGTCCTCGGGTGAGGATGATTAAAAATAAATAAATAAATAAGAGAGAATATCGATTGGCCGCCTCCTGCATGCCCCCCACTAGGGATCGGGCCCACAACCTGGGCATATATGCCCTGACCAGGAATTGAACCTGTGATATCTTGGTGCATGGATCGATGCTCAACCACTGAGCCACACTGTCCAGGCTACTTGTCACTATTTTGACTGAAGTGTTGGGACCTAAACTTTGGTTCTGTGTACATAAGAATGACATGCCCTGATGGAGCTAGGGCTGCTCTTCCAGCTCTGGCCCACTGGAAGTCTGTATAAAATTCACAAAGTGAGTAGTGTATCCTTTGCTTTGCAGACAGCAGCGCCTGGTCAGCAGAGGCTGGTTGTCATTTCAGTCTCACCCCAGTCCAGTGCATCGCTGGCTGCAAGATTTCAGTTGACTCCAACAGACACTGCCAAGAAGTTAACTGCATTCTTTAAAAAACTAGGTAGGCGAGGAACCTTGAGTGAGCGCTACAGTTTGGAACATGGAGGCATGGGGTGGGGGGTTGCTTTTCACGTCTCCAAATCACTGAACTTAAACATGTCAGAAACTCTGTTGTGAGCTTGACTCAAAGTTTTTGCTTGATGTTTGGAAGCAGTGCCATTTGAGAGAAAACCATGTGGGTCCTGACTTTGCACTCTCCTAGGTCTGAAATTCACCCACTCTTTGTATTGTTTCTGAATTATTATCAAGACACATTCCCAGGTCTGTGCTGGGTCTGGCTCAGACCGAATGGCTGACCTCTTTGTATGCCGGGAGCTGGGAGGATGTGGGGTGAGCCCAGTGCAGACCGATGTCCTAGGCAGATGCTAAGTGCAGATGAAGGAAGCCAGTTGTCACACGCAAGCTTCCCGGACAGCAGCACAGGCTGTCCACAGCACTAGTGTGTCCTGTGGCACTAGAACTGTGTGCTTCCTCCAGCCGCTGTGGAAGGCACACCCCCTGCTCCTGGCAGCATGGTCAGCAGCAGCTCACGCTGTGGCCATCCTTCATGGGGCTCGGGGTGCTCGCCTTCCAGGAGTGCACTATGTGTTTGATACCGCCTTCTCGAGGAACTTCAGTCTCCTGGAGAGCCAGCGAGAGTTTGTGCGGCGATTCCGAGAACAGGCCAACTCCAAGCAGGCCTTGCCCGTGCTGACTTCTGTCTGCCCAGGTATGCTCCCGCTGTGACACGTGGGGAGTGGGAATGCTGGAGGGGCAGACAAGAGGGTTCTGTCAGCCCAGAACAGCCTCTTTGGCAGAAAGAGCTGCTCTAAGAGTCACGTGTAGTTACTTCAGTTCCCCAAGACAGTAATCACATGGATGCTAGAAATCGAGTGGGGATGTTCCTTAATGGGATGGGATTCCTTATACAAGTTTGTCCACCCCCAGAATGTCATGTCATAGCCAACAGTGAGAGGTGACTTATGAGCCACCCGTTTGTTCCATGTTGGCCTCAGGCTGGATCTGCTATGCCGAGAAGACCCACGGGAATGCCATCATCCCCTATATCAGCACCGCCAGGTCCCCACAGCAGGTCATGGGCTCCCTGGTCAAGGACTTCTTTGCCCAGCAGCAGGTAACAGGGACATTCCAGCTGTGAATGATTCTGTGTCATTTTCTTGAAAGATGAACCAAGACCTGCAGTGTCGAAGTATCCATTCACAGACTCGTGGTCACTCCCTGGCTATTTCAGGCCATGCCTTTGATGTCACCCTGTTTCACCCTAACAGAACCCTTTACTGCTGGGGTCAGGCAGTGACTCCACGTTTCCGTGTCTCTCTGTGCAGCATGTGACCCCCGACAAGATCTACCATGTGACAGTGATGCCCTGCTATGACAAAAAGCTGGAAGCATCCAGACCTGACTTTTTTAGCCAGGAACATCAGACGCGAGACGTGGATTGTGTCATCACAACAGGTGTGGGTCCTGCCACTGTGAGCCCCTGCACTTCTGGGTGTGGTTCCCAAGCCCGGAGCACAGACTGCCATTGCCCGGATCCTGCCCACAGGCTCTGGCTGGAGGTGCCATCCCCAGAGAGCCTAGCATGAGGCAGGGGCCCTTCCTCAGCCTGGTCAATGTTTGCAGCTGTCTTGTCTCAGGGACCCGAAGCAGATGGTCTCCCAGCACCACCAGTGTTAGCTCTAAAATAGTCTGAACGAGGAGATGGGTGGAGAGTTTTATCAGCCCTTCTGGCTCACATTGGTATCCCCCTTTTTTTTTCTTTATTGATTTGAGAGAGAGAGGAAGGGAGAGGGAGAGAGAGAGAGAGAAACATCGATGAAAGATCGATTGGCTGCCTCCTGCATGCCCCTCACTGGGGATTTGGCCCACAACCTGGGCATGTGCCGTGACCAGGAATTGAACCGGTGACCTCTTGGTGCATGGGTCGATGCTCAACCACTGAGGCACACTGGCCAGGCATTGGTATCCCCTTTCTGAATTGAACAGCCTCACTGAGTCTCCAAATGCTTAAAAAAACAGAAAAATAAATGCTGGAGAACTTGAACAGTCATGGGAAGGTCTCCATGCATAAACATGTGCCCAGATGTGACAGGCACACTGCTGGGGGAGCACCTGGGAACAGGTGTTCTGAGCCCCACCAAGTCACTGTGAGGGTGGGTGCAGTCCCAGGGCAAAGCTCCCGAGGGTCTTCAGAAGTGGACTCCTCTTCACCTCTGTGGCCAGGTTTGTCCTCCATCCACAAGCCAGGGGTGGACATCCAGGCCTCAACTGACAAATGACAGGTTGCTCGGGATGCAGATGATGTGGGTGTTCTTTGACTTTGCTTTTACTGAAATCCCAACTGATAAGCATCTGTGCTGTTGTTTCACTGTAGGAGAAGTTTTCAAGTTGCTGGAAGAAGAAGGGGTTTCACTGTCAGAACTGGAGCCAGCCCCCTTGGACAGTGTGTAAGTCACTACCTGCCACAGTAGGAGAGATGAATATACATCTGGGGTTGGGCACTCTCGACATTGGGGGTTGCAGGTGTCCTGGCAGGCAGCAGAAGCACATGGTGATGGGCAGTGTCCCCCCTCCCTACCTCTTCCCGCCTCAGCTTCCTTCTGGTTGGTTCTATGCCTGCCCTGAGGTCTGTGTTGTTGTTCACAGAGGTGGTCATCATCAGAAATGACTCCAATTGATACATATCTGAGCTTAACAGATACAGATGACACAATGGAGGGGGACAGTTCTCTCCCACCCCCTGACACACCAACAAAGCCCCCAAGGGTCTGTGCTGCCACCTGAGGCCTTACCCTCCTCCCCAGGTACAGCAGCGTGTCTGCTCAGGAGCCCACCAGCCATCGAGGTGGGGGTTCAGGGGGCTACCTGGAGCATGTGTTCCGGCATGCAGCCCAAGAGCTCTTTGGAATCCATGTGGATGAGGTCACCTACAGACCCCTGAGGTTAGTGGGAAGGGCTGCAGTTGGGGCAGCCTCCGCCCTGGGTCCCCTTGCTGAGGTGGGCTTGGTGGGAAACTGAGCTGGGTTTGGTGCAGATCCCTGGGCCACTGGACAGGAGCTGGTCCTCCTGTCTGGCTCCCTTGAGTGGGCCAGAGCTCTCTGGGCCTTGGTCTTCCTGTTCTAGAGGTCAGTGTCTCCTGCCCACACCACAGCAGTCCAGAGCCCCGAGAGCTAGTGGTGGCAGGGTGGTATGCCTGGCACTGGATGTCCCATTGGAACATCCCATCCCACAGAAGGAGGGTGGGCTTTGTGTGTGACCTCACCGCGCCACACAGCCATGCTTGGTAAGCAGGGTTCCCATTCTACAGACCAGGAAGCCGAAGCTGGGGGTGGGATCACCTGCTGACTCGTGGAATTAAGCTTTCTGCCCTCCCTCTCCCTCACTGTCCTCCACCAGGAGCTGGTGAGGTTGACAACTTCATCTTTGTGGGTGGAGATGAGCATGGTGGTCTCTGCCCCCAGGAACAAGGATTTCCAGGAGGTGACACTGGAGAGTGAGGGCCGTGTCCTGCTGCACTTTGCTGCAGCCTATGGCTTCCGCAACATCCAGAACCTGGTGCAGAAGCTCAAGCGAGGGCGCTGCCCGTACCATTATGTGGAGGTCATGGCCTGCCCCGCAGGTATTCACAGGAGGCCCACTGCACACATGGTGTTGGGGCCTTTTCTGGGACCAGTGCTGTGGGATGGGCCCTGACCCCTGGCATGCAAACCTCCTCCCCATGACCATGCCCTCACCCAGCCTGTTCTGCCACAGGTTGCTTGAATGGTGGAGGCCAGCTCAAGGCCCCCGAGATGCCTGGCAAGGAGCTTCTCCAGCATGTTGAGAGGCTGTACAGCATGGTCAAGACGGAGGCGCCAGAGAGTGTGCCTGGGGTCCGGGAGCTGTATGGGCAGTGGCTGCATGGTGAGGGCTCGGAGCGGGCCGGCGGCCTCTTGCACACCAGCTATCACGCAGTGGAGAAGGCCAGCTCTGGCCTCAGCATCAGGTGGTAAGAGGGCTCTCCACAGCCAGTGCCAGGCACTCAGGACCCCAGGGCTTGCCCCCAAATCCTGGGTAAGCTGCGAGGATGTACTGGAACCCACGTGGAAATGGAACTCAGGACCCACAGCCAGTAAAGGTGACTTCCAGCCTGCACTCACCTGGACTCCCCAGTGCGGCCAGTTCCCATAGGGCACTGGAACCTCTCCACAGGCCCGTGTCCATGGGCGGTGCCCTTGCTCTTCCTGGTTGTGGTGACTCGTGTGTGAGGGTTTCAGCCTGTCCCATGAGGAGTTTAAGGAAAAGCAAAAATGGGGTTCCTCTCCCCCATTTCTGGAGTTACTCCTGAAGCTGGGGTAAGGATGGGCTAGACTTGCCAGGCTGGTCAAGCCTACAGCCCAGCATGGGGAACCCTATTGCACTTGGCAACAAAGGACACTGGCAGGAAAGGGGCACCCAGCCCATGCCAGCCCATGCAGGGGAAGCAGTGCCCACTCCACCTGGCAGTTCCAGCTGGAACCAAGTGTTTGTTTTGATGAAGCAGCGGTCTTCAGGGTCTGAGAGCCTGTGTTCTCCACCACTGGGTGGGGGGAGGGAGGGAGAGAACACACTGGGCTCTGCCTGTCAGGCCCATCCCTCTGAGCTCCACCTGTAATAAAGGGACTTCCCTCTGAAAACAGCTTCTAAGGCCTTCATTGCAAAAAGGCCTTTCAAGTTCAAAAGCTTTGTGCACCCTGCTAGACTGTGTCCCAAACTTTCAGGTTCAAGTGCGCCCCGGAGAGGGGCCCGCACGTCCACTACCAGGAAGTACCAGAGTGCCCACTCTCTGAGGCTGGGCAGCCAGTTGGGTGGGGCTGGGACATGCAGCCTGACTCCATAGCAGGTCTGTGTGGGACTCACTCGGGTCAAGGTGTGCCCAGGAGCCCCACTGCAGCACCAGGAGGGCCTCGGACTGAGGCTGCAGTGGCTCAGCCACCCGCCCGTCAAAACTCCCGCACCTCCCGGGCCTCGCCAGGACCTTTCCCGACAGCTTGCACACAGGGTCCTCTGCAGGAACGGGCACCATGGGGGCTTGACGGGGAACTGCTGGGCAGGTGCTGGCAGAAGATGCTTAATGAGCAGCTTCTCCCTAGTGCCAGTTAGCCCAATAACAGCCAATCCCTGGACACCCCCTCCATGTCCAAATGATTGCCAGGGAGGCCCCACGAACAGTGGGCTGGCCGAGTCAGCGTGCTCTGAAGTGCAGCCCCTGGGGAGAGCACAGGACCTCCGGAGACATAATGGCTCAGGCCTTGCCATATGCTCCTAGCCTGCCCCACAGGGAGGCCCAGGACACAGGCCCCACACCACCTTCAGGAAGGGGGTATAGAGGAGTTCCTGCCCCAGAGTGACTGGCATTGTGGGCATGTCATCCCCATGCCTCTTCTGGAATAACCACTGGCCCTTGTCATGGCCTGAGAGCCCCAGGCAATTTGGCTCTGCTCAGCCCCTGTCTGGGGCCCAGAGAAGAGGAGCTGCCCTACCCAGTCTGGCCCCAGCCTGGACCTTTCGAGGGCAGCCACTCGTGGGCCAGTCCTACAGGCTGCCCCATTCTTTGTCCAAGGCCACCAATCCCTCCCCTCACCAATGGGAGCCTCAGCCAGCCAGCTAAGCCAGATCTGGTCACCTTGGGCCACTCATGGCTGGCTGCCCCTGGATTCCAGTCCTCCCCCCACCCTCCAGCCCTCACATGCTCACATGGACATTGCAGAGCTCCATAAACTCGAGGTTGCCCCGTGTGGCTCGTGTCCACAGAACACCTGGAGAAAGGAGGCACTTGTACATAAAACTGCCACGGGCATATAGGGGGAGGCACTCACTCTGACTGGCCTAGCCAGGACCCTCCCCAGGCCCCAGCACCCTCCTATGCACCCCCTCACCACCCACACTTACCCTGTCCTGGCTGGCAAGCATTAATTCCACACCCCTGGAACAAGGTAGGTGCACAGCCTATGGATTGTGCAGGGAGGCTGTACTCTGGGGGGGGGGGGGGGGGCGGGCAGGTCATTCACTATCTCAGGGGGCAGGGTGCCCAGGGTCTCTACCAGACTCTGGTACATCTGCTGAGCCATACTCTCTAGGTGCCAACTGCAGCCAGCCACAGACAGCAAGTTCCCTTGAGAGGAAAGTGGGACAGAGAAGGTGCAGATGGTGGGAGCAGGGCAACTACTGGAGTACATGGCAGATGGATTGGAACACTCGTCTTCTCGCAGGAAGTAGTTCATGTGGCTGGAGGTCAGCTAGGCCTCTAGATAGCACATGTGGATGGCCCCAAATTGCCGCAGAGGAGCAGCTGGGTGAAGTGGGCAGCACAGACACACACCAGAAGCTCCTTGCCATGTATCAGTCTGTGGGTCAGCGTGCAGATGTGCTCCTTGTCACCCAGTACCTCCAGCTGGGGCCACAGATAAGTCAGCCCGGCATGTGGTCCCTGTAGATGGGTGGGAGCCAGATCACAGGGGCGCAGCCAATGCCCCCCTGAGCCTCAGCTGGCCCCAACTGCACTCACCAGTGGTGGTGAGTGGTCAGTACTGTGTCAGTGATAACCTCTCCTTGCCCATGATCTCCAGCAGCTGAAAGGGACTGGAGTTAAGGAGTTGCAAATGCTCCAGGAGTACCCCCCTCCAGGTCTGGCATGCACAGCACCCTAGGAAGGCCATTAGAGGTCAGGGGGTGGGGGAGATCCAGCAATTATTGAGCTCCCAGAGTGTATGGAACAGGCACCAGAAGAAGGGAAAAGAGGCAGAGGTGGTCCTAACCCTAGGGGAGACCCAAGATACAATTAAGGAACCCTAAATGCCGAACCACCAGAGATTAGGGAGCAGAGGAAGGATCTGCTCCAACCAGGGTGGTCAGGAGACTGAAGGGGGATTGGCAGATATTTGAGCCCACCCAGCCGGTGTGGCTTAGTGGTTGAGCATCCACCCATGCACTAGGAGGTCACTGGCTCCGTTCCTGGTCAGGGCACATGCCCAGGTTGTGGGCTCAATCCCCAGTGGGGGCATGCAGGAGGCGGCCAGTTGATGTTCTCTCTCATCGATGTTTCTATCTCTCTCTCCCTCTCCCTTCCTCTCTCTCTAAAAGCAATAAAGAAAAGAAAAGATACTTGAGCCCATATCCCACTTTCACCCCCTGCCTCTTGGGCACATCCATGGCCACAGCCTTCCACATGTGCTCCTCGATGACTAGATCATGTATGTAGTTGTCCTCAAGCACAGGGATGACCTTGACCTCCTGGGTTTCAGCTTCGCCACCCTGTGCCTCCTCTGAAACAGGTCCCCAGCCTTCCGCCTTCAGAGCTTCTTCCTCAGTGTGGGGCTTCGCTCTCTGGACCCGAGGCAGAGCTGTGCGCGGGAGGGGTCAGCTACACACACACACTGGGGGCCAGAAAAGAAGACCCTCTCCCTGCTCCAGGGACTACCCGGAGGACCTAAGTGGAATCCCTCGCTCCAGGATCCAGCTGACCGCCCGCGGGGACACCAGCCCCTTGCTAAGGCTCCGCCCCCTTGCGCCACGCCCCTCCTCTAGTTTTCTTGGCCACTCCCGGCTCCGCCCCCAGCCGAAGCCGCGGCCCTCGTAGGCCTCGCCTTCTTCGACAGGCCCCGCCCCATCGAGACCTGCCTGCATTCCCGGCTCCCTGCCGCCGCCTCGGACCCGGTGTCCGAGAGCCCCTTCCCTGGCCGCCTTCTTACCCGCACAGGCGGCGTCAGCCGGCTGTGCGGATGGCTTGAAGGGCTCCTGACAGAGGCAGTTTTCGGGCGCCGCTCACGGGACCTGGGCGGAGCGCGGCCATTGGCGGCCCCCACCCCGCCCGACCCGGAACCTGCGCGCGGCGGGGACCCAAACCCCGCACTGGGAGCACGCGACGCTGGACAGAGCCTTCCTGATTCCGCCCCCTCCCCCAGCCCGCCCTCGGCCCTTGACTGGGACATCTGCACCTCCATCCCTCAGGCTGGGGACTGCGGTGGTCTGTCCAGTTCGTTCGTCTGCCGTCTGTCGGTCCCGGCGCTCAGCCACCTCCCGGAGGCACACAGAAGCCTCCTAATGAGTGTGCGAACCCATATGGTAGGGCAGGGCACCCTGCGTGAGGGTAGCTAACAGTAACAGCAGCGGCAGCTCCTTTTCGTGTGCGCTGCCCCACACCTGCCCAGACTGGGCTTTTCAAACACCCCTGGTTCCATCCGCGCCCCGGATACATGCTAGGTGCTGGTCTGCATTTCCCAGCTGCGGCAACTGAAGCCAGGAAAAAATGGGTCGCAATATATGGAAGGAGCTGAGAGTTCCCCCCACCTCCCCAAACACTGAACTGCCTTGTCTGCCCTCTTGTGGGGGATGGGGGAGCGGGGAGGCGGGAGACTCTAGGGACCAACAGAGGCCTTGGCAACACAAGCCACCGGTGTCGCAGCAACAGGCCAGTAAGCGAAGCTGCAGTGCGCTTGGGGCAGCCAGAGTTCCTTTTGCTTATGGAGCGTGCGGCAGCCCCAGCCCCCAGGCCAGGGGCCCCATCTCAAGCCATTGAGAATGTGAGTCCTCCTAGGGCATTGCTGCTTCTGCCATGGGGTTGGGGTCCGCCCTGAACCCTCAGGGACCAGAAGGGGTGCAGGTATCCATGTCCTGGGCCTGATGCTGGCCATGGGCCTGACTTTCCCACCTCAGCTGGGCTGGGTACATGGGGGTGGATGTGGGTGTTTGGGGGCCACAGCTTAGGCCTGAGAACCACCTGGAGGATGGGTGGTGGTTCCTCCCCAGGTTTTACCACTGACTGAGGATTGGCTGCCAGGAGTCCCGAGGGGTGCCCCAGCCTGGGCCACCAGTCTTAAGACAGAGCTTCCCTCAGATCTAGAACTGAGTGAGGAGCAGCGGCTGCAGGTGAGTGTGACGGCCCTGAGGAGCTAGCAGGATGGAGGGTGCCCACAGGATCCCACAGGTACCACCTTTCACCTTGGCCACCCACAGATCTCCAAGGAGCTGGTCGACCTGCAGATCACAACTCATCGCCTACAGGAGCAGCATGAGGCTGAAATCTTTGAGCTAAAGAGTGAGGTGGGCGCTGATGTGTGCTCACATATGCCAGCCCACGTGCTTGGTGGGGTGCATACCTAGGATCAATGCTATGGGGGGTGCAGGTGTGCCCCACATGACAGGGCATTCACATAGTATCTGAGTCCCTTAATGTACTGCACGCGCTGTGTGTCCATGTGTGCCCAGATGGATGTTGAACAGGTACACCTGCTCACCCTTGTCACCCACAGGTCCTGCGGCTGGAGAGCCGGGTGCTGGAGCTAGAGCTGCACAGAGACCATGCAGCCCCAGCAGAGACTGGTCCGGGGCACCTCCAGGCATTGGCACAGCAGCTTGAGCAAAAGGCCAGGGGTCAGGGACACTGCAACCATCGCATCCTTCAGGTCACCATGAGCACATGGAGGGTCTGGCTAGGTGGGAACCAAGTAGGGGTGCAGCAGGTGTACAGTGAGGCTGGGACCCACTCTCCCATACAGGCACAGCCCAAGGACTTCCAGACTCCTGAGACCGAGCTGCAGAAGCTGGGAAATGGTGTGAGTGTGCAGCCACCTAGCCTGGGGGCCTGTCCAGGTTTCTCTCAGCCCTGGGTTGGGGTGGGGCAGTGCAGAGGACCCAGAGCTTGGAGTCTCATCCAATCAGCTTTGTATACTCCACAGCTACAGGGAGAAGTGAAGTGGGCACTGGAGCAGTACAGGGCTGAGCAGCAAGCCCTGGAGATGCGCGTGTGAGTAGCTGCTTTGCCTGGCACAGGGCACGGATCAGCTGTTCCCCAGGAGCAGAGGGAGTCCCCTACCCTGGGTCCGACTAAGCTCACACCCATGTCTGCAGGGCAGCCCTGGGCCGGCAGCTGCAGGGAGCCCAAGAGGAGGCCAGAGCAGCTGGGCAGCGACTGGCTACACAAGGTGTGGTAAGGCCCAGCCATACCCACTTTGAGATCTGGGGGATGGGGTCCTTCCTATAAGCTTAGTAGAGGTTCACCTCAAGGATCATAGATTCAGGGCTGCCTCCATCCCCAGGTGCTGTCCACCTGCCAGGGCCAGCTCCGCCAGGCTGAGAGCGAGAATGCCAGGCTGCAGCTGCAACTCAAGAAGCTGAATGAGGAGTACACCATCCGGTTGCAGCGCTGTGCCCAAGCCCTGGTGGTGAGCACCGGGCAGGGTGGCCCGGTTGTGGGTGAGAGGCCCACAGGTCCTGGGGAGCCCAAGCCTGGCCTGAGTTTACTGGACTGCTTCAGAGACGCTCTGGGCTTCACCTGCTGCACTGCAGGACCTGCTCCACAGAGGGGATTGGGGGCAGGGGTGTGGACCCCATCAAGCTCAGGCCCCACCCCATCTCTCCAGGAGTATGCAGATGGTGCAAGCCCGGCACCTACAGCTGTAGCCCTTCGGAAATTCCTGGAGACCACTCTGAAGGACATTCGAGCAGCACACCACAGCCGTGAGCAACAGCTGGCCCGGGCTGCTCGCGTCTACCGAAAGCGCCTGGCAGATCTGAGCCGAAGGCATGAGGAGCTGTTAGGTGCCCACAGGTAGGCCCTTCCCCTGAGACGGGCATCTGGGGTGTGGTGGCTCCACATGACCTCCCATGTGGCTTAGTGTGCAGCAGGTGCTGGTGGACCTCAATAGGGTACCTGGGATCCCCAAGGCTACCTCTGATGCAGTCACCTCGGACCTGGAGCCACTGCCTCTGCACCTGGTCACAGAGCTTGGCCACCTGAGGGAGGACCAGGCAAAGCTGGAGACACAGCTCAGGAGGCTCCAAATCCAGGTGACCCCTCCCTGCTGCCCCACATTAGCCTTGGGGCACAGAGCCTAGAACTCACCCTGGGGCCCATCCCAGGCTCAGCAAAGCCCCACCACAGGGCCTCTGGGCAGCCCACCTTGTTCAATTTACAGAATCCCTATCACACAGCCTTATCTTGAGGGCTTAGGATGCTGTTCTTTTTCTCACAGAAGGAAACTGACAAAGCCTCCCAGGGGAGCATATCAGAGCCACAGTGAGTGACCTGATGTAGGTGTTGGGGGGACCTGCAAGGGAGTCATTCATTTATTCTACCAACTCTTAACTGCTGGGAGGGGTTTTGGTAGCAGCAATGAACAAGGTGGTGGGTCTGTGCCATCTCTCGGGTCTGTCTGTATGGGAGACAATAATAATTATAGAAAAGCCAAGTGCCTGAGGTGAAGAAGAGCCTGATGGGAGAAGGGCTGACCTCAAATGGGAGGGTTAAGGAGAGCCTGGGAAAAGATGTTTCAGTTGAGTCCAGAGAACAGGGCAGGAGCAGGCTACCGGTGCCCTTCATAGCCTTTGCCTCTGGGCCTCCATGCTTCAACCGCGCAGTGAGCAGGGGCTCATGCAGGCCTACCTCCCAGGGTAGGTAGGGGAGGCTCCCCATCAGTATCCTTACAGACAATATGGTCACTTTCCAAGCTGGCCTGTGGCTTAACTGTCCCTGAACAGCCAGTGGGGCCCTCTTGGCCTGGGCTTCCCTGCCCCACCCCTGCACATAAGGCTCCCATAGTGGTAGGGTAGGCCCATGGTGTCCTGAACTTGCCTCTAGCAGTCACCTCAAGTGTTTAGCTGCCCCGACTTGAACAGGGTCACTGGTCAGCTCCTGTTCAAGCCAACACCAGCCTCATGTCCACCCCCCTTCTTTGCTCACAGAAGCCTGGAAACTGCATCCCTGGCCCAGACCCACCAGAAACTCCTGGACTTCTACCGTGGCACCCAGGTAGTGAGTGGGCAAGGCCTGGCCAGGGATCCCTCCTCAAACTCTGATCTGGCTCACGGCTTATGCCCCTCCATGACAGGCAAAGCTGGAACAGGAGCGGGCACAGCTGCTAGCCCGAGCCACGGTGGCTGAGGCACAACTTTCCGAGCTTCAGGAGTATGTGGACCAGCACTTAGGCAGGTAAGCTCTCGGAAAGGTGGGATAGGGGTGGGTCCCAAACACGAGAGGCAAGCAGGTGACTAAGCCTGGTCCTTCTGAGCAGGTACAAGCAGGAGATCCTCAGGCTAAGGAAGCTGGTGGGTTCAGGAGATCTCCAGAAAGTGGAGGCCGCGCCTCCAGCCAAGCCTCAGCGCCCAAGGTCCCGCAGCCGCTAACCAGTCATCAGACTCGGAGCACAACTCTTCCTGGCCAGCATGGAACTTTCCCCACAGCCCCAGCTTGGATAGTCATTCATCCCAGCCCTCCACACAACAAGAGTCAGGGTGGAGCCCACGGAGTCTTTATTGTGTCTACATGGTCAGCCAGCCTGAGGATCAGGGGCCCTAGGGACCAAGGCAGAACTGGGTGCTGGGGCAGCCTGCCCAGCTGGCCCACCACTGTGGATGTCATAGGCCCAGACACGGTCCAGGCCCTCACCTACCACAGCCACAGGCTGCCAGGTGGGAAGGGGGAAGCGTCCTGACACCACACGGGCCCCCTCGGGCAGTTCCGCCTGTAGCTTTCCCTCCAGTAGTGGGAGCTGTGGGAGAGAGGAGAGTGGGGTGAGCAGGGCAGAACACAACTGCTCCCTCCCAGCTCCTCCAGCTCCTCCAGGTCCAGCACATACAGTGGGTGGCCTGGGCCACCTCTGGGGCTAGCAAACCCCAGACCTACCACGCTGGGGGCCAGGAACACAGACACATTATGACAGTCCCTCAGGCTCACCTGTGGGAAGAAGAGGTCACCCATTAGGGAATGGGACTCCAGCCCTGGAAGAGGTCTGGTGGGCACGAGGTTACCTCAATTTCTGAGTGCCAGCCCCCAGCCTGCCCAGGAGGGTAGCCAAGACAGAACTGGAAGCGTGGAGATCAGGTGTGGGGTCTGAAGGGATCCAGAACTCCCCAGGTTACCTTCCAGAGGTCCTTACGGTGGTAGCAGACACTGCCGGCACAGCCTGCCCTCCAGGCATAGAACCTGGCCAGCCCCACAAGCCACGGGTTCAACTCATAGCCCACAGCTGGGCGGAGACCGCGTCTGTGGGCAGCCAGCACCTGTGGGCACCAACAGCGTCAGAACCAACAGGTGCAGAGGTGCGCTGGAGGGAGAGAGCAGTCAGGAGGGCCACCCCCACAAGTAGTGAGGGCACTCCTCCCGTCCCCCACTACTTACGATCCTGCCATCGCCAGAGCCCAGGTCCACCAGCTTTCCAGAACGGCCTCGCAGCAGCGACAATACATGCTCCACTTGCCGCACACTCGCCCCAACATAGGGCACCTGGGCAAGGAGAAAGATGTCGCTGGGAGGGCTGGAGTCCATTTGCCACTCAGGCTCTTCACATGTCTGGTCCCCAAATCGGAATCACACGGGGCGCGGGGCGGAGCCTGCCTCCTGGGCTCCTTTCTTAGCAAGGGCTGTCCTTCCCTACCTGAAACAGGTCCCAGCCCACAGCCCGGCTGGCCCCCAAGTGCCGCACACACCCCGCTTCACAACCGGTTTAGCTTCTCAATTCAGGCCCCCACCCCCACCTTGACCCCACCCACTGGCCAGACCCCGGCCCCGCCCACCCGCCCAGGGCCCCGCCCCGCAGGCCCCGCCCCGCAGGCCCCGCCCCGCAGGCCCCGCCCCGCAGGCCCCGCCCCGCAGGCCCCGCCCCGCACCTGCAGGCGCAGCGGCACTCGGCGGAAGCCCGGCTGCAGTAGGAGCGCCCACACGGCGTAGGCGGCCAGCCCAGTGCCCGCTGCCACCTGCAGCAGTTCAGATGGGCCCGGCCTACGCTCACGCAGCTCCGTCAGAGCGTCGTCTGCATCGTCCTGCTCCATGGCTGCGGAACACGTTGCTCAGAGTTACCCTTCCCCAGGCCTGAGACCTCACAACCGCCAGCGACGCCGCCGGAAGTGGCAAGGCGGAGGCCGCGGTGACGCAGGAAGAGCCGACAGGACACGCGGCCGGTCTCCGCGTTCCGCTGCGCCTGGCGCAGGGTCCCCTGGCACTCCCCCGAAAGCGATTTTCAACTGGGGTGCTGCACCCGTTTCTAAAACATGCAGTACCTGACTATTTAGTCGGGGGCACTGACCTCCTTTCCCTTAGATTGTCAAATAAAAAAATGAGCCCTGGCCGGTTTGGCTCAGCGGTTAGAGCGTCGGCCTGCGGTCCTGAGAGACCCGGGTTCAGTTCCCGCTAAGGGCATGTACCTCGGTTGCAGTTTGTCCCCGGCCCTGGTTGGGGTTGTGCAGGTGGCAGCCACTTGATGTGTCCCTTTCACATCGATGTTTCTCTCTCTCTCTCTGTTCCTCTCTCTCCCCCCCACTCTACCTGAACAAAAAATGGAAAAATGTCCTCGGGTGAGGATAAAAAAATTTTTAAAAAAATGACAACGGTGAATCAAAAGTATATCTTTTCTGTTTTGTCAGATCGGCAAAAAAATATATTTTTTGGTGTGTCTGAGAATTTTAGTCATTCGTTTTTGCGTGCCATGAGATGGAAAAGGTTGAAAGTCACTGCCCTAAAGCCTGAAGAGCGCCATCACCCCACCGGGTTCCACAGCCAGCAGCTGGACCCTGAGGACAAGGATGACTCCTCCTGCCTCAGAGCCATTGTTCTTTTAGGTAAGGCCACTGAAGAAACCGTCATGGGATCCCTCCATCATCTTGTACCCTAGCAGTTGAAGCCCTCCTGTATTCTCATCACACTTAATACTTTTCCACCCGTTGTCTCACCTATGAAATCCTCTTGCTGACCACTCCTGGTATAACTTTCTCGCTGTCTTAATCTTGACCTGGCTATTATCCCTTCCTACACTGACAAAACCTCTTAAGGCTGCTTGATGCTGATGGATTACCTTTTGACTCCCCATTGTAGGAAGTTTCTCTTAACCAGTGCAGATTTTTAATGGTTTACTGATCGTTCTTAGTTTTCTTTTACTTTTTTTCAATCTTCACCTGAGGATTGATTTGAGAGAGAGAGATAATTGTGAGAGAGAAACATTGGTTGCCTCTCATGCACGCCCCAACTAGGGACCAAACCTGCAGCCTAGGTATGTACCCTGACAGGGAATTGAACCTGAGACCTTTCAGTGTACAACACTCTAACCAAATGAGCCACACGGGCCAGGCCAGGGCTGATCATTCTTATTTAAATGGTAAATATTGGGCTGGGTATACTATTGCAACAACTTTTTTAGTCATCAAAGCAGCACCAATAGTCGCTATGCCTTTGAGGTAGCTCATGACCTTGGAATACTATGGCAACCGAGAGGTTTCCTTACCTCTAATAGGGATACAATGTAAAATGGCTCTTAAGACCAGAAACTATTAGATGTCATACTCCTACCAGCTGCCTTGGCTATTAAGATACTTGGGCATTCCAAGCTTGACTCCCAGGAGGCTAAAGGAAACCACCTCACTGATGTATTTCCGCCAAGAACAATGCTCTCAAAGGAACCAATAGCCAAACCTCTGTCATGGTCCAAAGGGATGTTCCCCCAAATGATAATTTAGAAAAATTGACTAGCAATGCTCTAAAATTGGCCCCATTAAAGCAAAAACAATATTGGAACTCTACTAAATATCAGTTCGATAAAGAGAACTCTGTCTTGGGCCAAATAACAATCCACTCCTGCCAGAAATTCTAAATTCCCATTACTGTCTACTATACATGCATTGAATCGTTGGTCTTGTGATAAAATCATAACCTTTATGAACCGATAGTGGTGTGGAAACAGTAATAAGTTCACCAAAAAGCACCTACTTTTCTTGCCCCAACTGCCCAAAATATAATCCAGAAAAAAAACTGTTTACACCACCCCCAGACATTTTAAATTGCCCAATGGCCCTGGCTGGTTTGGCTCAGCAATTAGAGAGCATCCACATGTGGTCCAGAGAAACCCAGGTTCAGTTCCCGCTAAAGGCAAGTACCTCGGTTGCAGTTTGTCCCCAGCCCCGGTTGGGGTCGTGTGGGTGACAACACAGTCGATGTGTCTCTCTCACATCAATGTTTCTCTCTCTCTCTTCCTCTCTCCCTCCCACTTTATCTGAAGATAAATGCAAAAATGTCCTTGGCTGAGGATTTTTAAAAATAAATAAATAAAATAAATCGCCCAATGGATCATTCAAGGTTTTGCAAATGGACTTTATTCATCTACCCCCGTCTCATGGATAGAGGTATGTCTTGGTAATGATTTGTGTTTTCCAATTGGGTCAAAGCCTTTCCATGTTGACAAGCTACATGTCTCTTCAGTGCCTAGTCCTATTGGAAAAAATCATCCCTACCTGAGGAACCCCTCTTGAACTCCATAGTAACTGGGGAACCAGTTTTACTGGTCAACTATTATGGCAAGACTGTGCTATTTGGCCAGTTCTGTAGCATTTTCATGTATCATCCTCAGTCCTCAGGACTAGTTGAACAAACCAACAGCATTATCAAAACTCAATTGGCAAAATTTATGGAAACCCTCCAACTACCTTGGCCAAAAGCATTACCATTAGTCCTTCTAAATCTCAGATCCACCCCCTTTGGAACTCATAAATTCTCAATCACTGATAGTCACAGGATGCCTGATTCATCTAGTCCCTGCCTCTTTTGATCTACAGCTAATAAAAGGAGATATACTTCACCTGGCCAGTGTGGCTCAGTGGTTGACTGTCAACCCATGCACTAAGAGGTCACTGGTTTGATTCCTGGTCAGGGCACATGCCCAGGTTGTGGGCCCAATCCCCAGTGGGGGACATGCAGGAGGTGGCCAATTGATGTTCTCGCATCAATGTTTCTATCTCTTTCTCCCTCTCCCTTCCTCTCTCTCTAAAAATTAAAGGAAAAAAAGGAGATATCCTTCAATATTGAAAAAGTCTATTACATCCATAGAAAAAAAAACATGTTTTAGTTTGCAATAGCAAACACCATCTGCTAAACATGGATAAATTCTTCTGGAGAAGAATCCTAATTACACAAAACTTAGGGAACAACGCCCATTGGTTACAGCAAATTTCACCTGATTCTCCATGGTCCTTTGACCTATTTAGCTGCTTACTTCAGGTCTGAGCTCCTGATTTAGAGCCATTATACAAACTGGATTTTGTTCTGCTCATTTTGTTTTGTGTAATTTTCTTTTTCTTTAATCCTCACCCGAGTATGTTTTTGTTTTGTTTTTTTATTGATTCTACAGAGAGAGTAAGGAAGACAAAGAGAAACATCTAGTGATTGGTTGCCTCATGAACGTGCCCCAACTGGGGATCAAACCCAAAACCTGGGTATGTGCCCTGACTGAAAATTGAACCTATGACCCTTTGGTGCGTGGGATGACACTCTAACCATTGAGTGACACAGGCCAGGGCTGTTTTGTAGACTTTTCGAACTTTGTACCTGTTGCCTGTCAAGCTTCTGCAGCAATGATGCACTAGACGATGCTGGCTCATTGCTTTGAGGTGATCTGCAATGCTTATAACCCTGATAAAACAGACTTTAGATGGGAATGCCCTTCTGCCCTTCCTTGTTCTTCAATCATTTCCAATCCCTATGCACTTTCCCCTGTACAAGGAACATGCCAACCAGGAAAAGTCCCTCCTGACACAGAGGGACAAAACTATTAAATGTAGAAAAACTGATTATTGGTCAGTGATGCTTTCAGAGAAAGATCTTGATCAAAGGGGGAAATGTTAAAATGAATAAAGAAAACCTCATAAAATTGGAGTCAGGAAACCTTGAAGGGGCAGCTCTCCCACACTCACTGCACCAAGCAGACAGGAAGAAGTCTAATTTACTAATCCAGCAGGAGGAAATTGTTCTCCTTACCCAGCAACAGCTTGGCCAATGAGAAGCCATCGCCACCCAGAACAGCCAGGTAGAGCTGGCCTTCCTCTCCAGGGCTCAGGTCTTAGGAGCAGGGCACCTCAGTTTATTGCCATTTAGGGACACCTGTCTTTCAAGACTGGTGGCAACTGGGGCCCAGTACTAGCAAGCACAGAAGGCACTTTGCACTTGGGAGGTGGGGGTAAGTAAGGGTCTTGGGTGTGCCCAGTGTCTGAAGCAGCTTATACCCCTGCGGGGGCTTCTGGCCAGGGCTGTGGATGGCTGAAGAGCCAGGCCAGGTCCTGTGTGCAAACAAACCCCTAACGTTCACAGTATTTGGCCCCAGAGTAGGATGAGAAGGACGTCCTGGCTCTGCCACTTGATCCAGGGCTCCGTCCCCCTACTCCTGGGCTGTGTCAGATCGCCCCTGGGAAGTCAATAAAAAAAAAAAAAACGTTTTAATTGGATTTTTGTTTTTAGACACATCGATTTGTAGTTCTACCTATTTATGCATTCATTGGTTGATTCTTGTATGTTCCCAGATTGGGGATTAAATCCACAACATTGGCACATTGAGACAGTGCTCTAACCAACTAAGCTACCTGGCTAGGGCCTCAATGTTGTTGACATCTTCTGGAGAAAGAAAGAGTTCCAGGGCCTGGGGCTCTTTCTTCAATGACCATGGCTGGGCACTCCGCCAGCCAGTCTAGCTCCTCACATCCGACTCCCCTCCCACCACACTCACAGAGAGCCAACAACATCTGTCTTCTCGGGTCTGCTCAATTTCCTTCCCATCACTCCCCTCCTCCCTGTCCCTCAGCTGAGCTCCAAATTCCACTGCCCCCTCTCCCTCAGACACCAGAACATCCTGTTTCCTGCTCACGTGGATTAATGGCCTTCAGCTGTGGGAGGGAGGCCAAAGGTGTCCTAGGCTTGGCTGGATTTTGGGGGTCCTGATCAGCAGAGCCCCCACCAGTCTCCCTGAAACAGCTATGTAGGGCCTGGCTGTGACCCCACGTAGCTAGGCCTAGATGTTGGCCACCCAAATGAGTCCATTTTCCACTGTCAACCTTAAAATAAGCCCTGGCCCGTGTTGATCAGTGGTAAGAGCATCAGCCCAGGTTTGATTCCCCATCAAGGGCACATACCTGGCTTGCGGGTTCGATCCCAGCCCCAGTTGGGGCAAGTGCGGGAGGTAACCAAATGATGTGTCTCTCTCACGTCAATGTTTCTCTCCCCCCCCCCCCTTCCACTCTCTCTAGAAATCAATGGGAAAAAAAATATCCTTGGGTGAAGATTAACTAAAAAATAAATAAAATGACCATTTTACCAGCAAAAAATGAGTATTTCAGAATGGCAGCGGCATTGCAGTTTTGAGCTTGTGAACTGGTGAACCACAGGTAAGTCTGGAGAACAAAGGGGAACTTTATTTTATTTAATAATTTTTTAAATTGATTTTAGAGAGAGAGGAAGGAAGAGGGAGAGAAAGATAGAAACATCGATGAGAGAGAACATCTATTAGCCGCCTCCTGTACGCCCCCCACTGGGGTTCGGGCCCACAACCTGAGCAGGTGCCCTGACCAGGAATCGAACCGGCAACCTCCTGGTGCATGGGTCCACACTCAACCACTGAGCCACACAAGCTGGGCAAGGGAAACTTTATTTTATAGAGAAAAAGAAGGAAGTTGGGAGAAGTAGTTACAAGCAAAAGTCCACTGGAGCCTGGCTGGTGTGGCTCAGTGGTTGAGCGTCAGCCCATGCACCAAGAGGTCGCCAGTTTGATTCCCGGTCCAGGCACATGTCCAGGTTGTGGGCCTGATCCCCAGTGTGGGGCATGCAGGAGGCAGCCAGTCGATGTTCTCTCATCAATGTTTCTCTCTCTCTCTCTGAAAAAAAATAAAGAAAAAAAATTTTTTTTTATCCTCACCTGAGGACATTTTTGCATTTATCTTCAGGTAGAGTGGGAAGGAGAGAGGGAGGAAGAGAGAGAGAGAAACATCGATGTGAGAGAGACATATCGAGTGGTTGCCAGCCACATGACCCCAACAAGGGCCAGGGACAAACTGCAACCGAGGTACCAAACCCAGGGAACTGAACCCAGGACTCTCTGGTCTGCGGGCCGACACTCTAACTGCTGAGCCAAACCAGCCAGGGTGGAAAAAAAAATTTTTTTAAAACTCCACTGGAGAATCCTGTCTCCTTGGGGCTGTCACTATGCCCTCCACAGAAAGGAAGGGTGTGCCCTAGGCTCTAGGCTGGGGAAGTCTTACACAGCACTGTCTTTCCTTGCATTATCCCCAGTGCTTAGAGCAGCACCAGCACTTGGAAGGCACTCAGTAAGAGCTTGTTGACTAAATGCATGCCATCTAAGTGGCCTCCCCAGGATACACACCCAACTCTCTCCAGTTCACATCTGGCCCTCTGCTCCTCAGCCTTGGGGCACCAGGCAGTCGTGTGTGTCCTGTGAGTGCACACACCCTCAAGTGTTCCACAGGTGCCCCAAAGACCAGCTTGCATAGCACCAGCCTGCATGCTCAACACTGCTCCCCTTTGGCCACTCCCCGCAGCACAGGCAAAGCCCCTGGCCCCAGACTTCCAGGGCTCTGGTGGTCCTGTTAGCCATACCCACTCCTGCTCTTTGTGCTCCTGTGAGAAGAGGGCTGGTTGCAGCCAGTGTGTGCATGGGAGGCTCAGGCACTCCTGGGGCAGGGGGGCAGTTGCCAGTGTCCAGCCTAGGGCCCCCTCCAGGGCAGCTGCCCTTTTTTTTTAATCCTCACCCGAGGACATTTTTACATTTATCTTCAGATAGAGCAGGAGGGAGAGGAGAAGAGAGAGAAAGAGAAACATCAATGTGAGAGAGACACATCGAGTGGTTGCCACCCACGACCCCAACCAGGGCCAAGGACAAACTGAAACTGAGGTACATGCCCTTAGCAGGACCCAAACCTGGCACTCTCTGGTCCGCAGGCTGACGCTCTAAACGCTGAACCAAACTGGCCAGGGCGGCAGCTGCCCATTTTTGTGGACAGGTGGTCAGAGGCAGTCCAGTCACCACTGGATGTGGCCGGGGCCTCATTTCAACCAAGAGGCTGTGGGGAGCTGGCCGAGAATCAGGGCAAGGCCAAGGGTGAGGGTGCTGCTCAGCCTTGTAGGGGAGCCGTCCTTGGGGCCTGCCCAAGACAGGGAGGAGAAGGCCAGTCAGGGTACCCTCACTTCTTCCTCCTCTGGTCTTGGCTGAGATACTCCCTGGCTGGTGGCGGCTAACAGGTCTGCAGTCCATGAAAAAGGTCCAGACTAGAGATCAAAACGTAAGGGTCATCAGCACATTGATGGTATTTAAAGCCATGAGCTTGCCCGGTCAGTGTGGCTCAGTGGTTGAGCATCGATCCATGCACCAAGAGGTTGCTGGTTCGATTCCCGGTCAGGGCACATGCCCAGGTTGTGGGCCCGATCCCCAGTGGGGGGCATGCAGGAGGTGGCCAATTGATGTTCTCTCTCATCAATGTTTCTATCTCTCTCTCCCTATCCCTTCCTCTCTCTCTCTAGAAATCTATAAAGAAAAAAAAATTAAAGCCACGAGCTTGGGGAGGTAAGGAGTGGTAAGAAGCCTCAGAAGGGGAGGAGGGGCAGAGATGGGAGGAAGCCCAGTGAGGCTGGCCTTTCAGGGTAGCTATACTCCCCCCGCCCTGTAATTCTCACCCGCCCCATAGTGAGTAAAAAGACCAACCCCACCATGCATGTGCAGCTTCCAGACAGCCACTCCATGGGAAGTTCAGTGTCCCCTGAATCTGGAGAAAGAGGTCCTGTGTATGGGACCTGCACAGCCTTGTCTCTCTCACCTCAGTTCCTGTCTGAAAGATGGCAGGTCCTCCTGGCTCCCATCAGCACCCTTGGCCCCCTTCCCACCAAGAAAAGCAGGTGAGGATGGGAAGCTGTTTCTAGGGTTCAGTCCAGGAGTCTCCCCAGACTTGAGCTTTTCTTTCCTAGGATCTATGGGGTTGAGGTAAGCAGAGTGAGCTCATTCAGGGTTCAGAAGCCCCCACATCTGCTAGCTTTGTCCAGAATCACTGACCCTTTATGTGGCTGAAGCTGGAGGAAGGCGGGGGCAACAATAATGGGGCCACTGGTGGGCAATGCCCCTTGTGTGCGCCCACCAGCTGGAAACAGCAGCAAGCAGGACCCCATAGGGGAGACCCCACACTCCACGGGCTCTGCACCACATCAGGAAGCTCAGCCCATGGCAGGGGCCTAGGGACAGAGGGCCCATCCTTCCCTGAGGGCAGAGTGGGGCCAGGATGACTGCTGGGTTCCCAGTGAACCACAGAGGAAAGGTGACACAGGGCCAGATTGCAGCCCCTTTCCTCCCGGCTGGGAATGATGATGGCCTTCCTGCCCCAACAAGGGACACAACCTTTGCCACTCCCGCTCTGAGCCTTGAAAGCACCTGATGTTGAGGATCGGAACAGCAGAGCTGAGGCTCATGTGGGTGGGGAGTCCAGGCACACCCCCACCCAGCAGCAGCCCCTCTCCAGGGCGTGGGCACTCATGAGCTGAGTGGTCTTGGACAAGACACCACTGCCCTCAGTCTCCCGAAGTGCAAAGCAGGCTGGGCTCAGGTACGGGACACTCCACCTACATGGAAATCAATGTTTTCATTGGTTATTGTTATTCCCTCAAAGCAGGTGGTACTGTGATGCCCTTTGGAGGCCAACCCCTCCCCATCCACCCTCCTCCTGGCCCCTCTCCAGAGCCCTGCTCCCAGACCCCTCAGTCCAGCACCACCTCACAGGGGTAGAGATGGTTGGCATGGGCAGCTGTATAGGCACGGCTGAATCCCTGGAAGCGGGGTGCACAGCCAAGCCAGGCCTCACCAAAATGGCTCCAGCCCAAAAAGAAGAAGGTGCCAGGGCCAGGGCAGACACCACGGCGCAGTGGAGTGCGAATGGGGGCCTGTACCTGGTCCCCACAGCCCCCCCTGGAACAGTGGCAGTGTCTGGCGGAAAACACGGACAGCTGCCACGGTGATAACAGATTCCTGCAGCTCTGTGTCGTGGGCAATCCTGTGGATGGTCCCATGGATCACTGCAGGGAGACACACTGGCCAGTTGCTGGCATATAGAGGAGGGTAGGTCCCAGGCTTCCTCCTCCTCCCCTCATTGGCATGGCAGGGACCCTCACCAAAGTCACTAGTGCACAAGGCCAGGAGAAACTCGGTGTCACTACAGGGCCTGCAGACACCTGGCATGCAGGGGATATGGTCAGTGTAGGCCCTGCCCTCTTCTGGATGACCCAAGGCCTCCCCCCACCAGCCAGAAGCAGGAGGGAGAGGGCAAGTGACCAGACACCCGCTCCGGGCCATCAGGGAGTTGGGATCCCAGGGAGCACATGTGTACAAACCCCAAAGACACCCTGCATTGGGGGTGATACCTGCAGGCTGCTGCAGGCACTCCACAGATGTACATAGACATGGGCCCAAGGGTTGTGCCCACCTGAAGCTCAGTGTCCTGGTGCACGCTCTGGCTCACTGATCTTGCATATGCGGTCACCCGTGTGGCCTCCCAGAGCTGCCCACCGTGGTCTCCCCCACCTGCCTTCAGGGCCCAGAGACACCAGCCTGGGGGGTGGGGGTGGAGGTGGGGCTGGAGAAGCTCCAGGGCGCCGCCCGCCCGCTCAGCGAAGACCTGGACGCCTGCGAAGGGCCTCACCGGCTGCAGGCAGGGATGCGGGGCCGGGCGCCGGAGTCAGAGCCGCCCAGGGTCAAGCGCAGCACGTCGGCTGGTATAACCATTGGATCCCGCCCTCCGCACAAGCCAGGGCCAGCTGTCCCACGCTGCCGGCCTCCTGAGTCAGGCCGCTAGGGACAGACACGCGGGACTTAGGCGAGCGCCCAGCATCCTCCCCCAGCGCAGCCCCTCCCCTGCAGCCGCTACCCTGCTGCGTCCACTCTGTGGAGAGGGAAACTGAGGCCTAGTGTCCTCTGCACTCGGAAAGGAGGGCAGGGGTTCAGTGCGGGGGATGAGCACTTCAGCCCCAAACCCAAAGAGTGGGCTATACCATCCCGCAGGCCCCAGAGGGCTGACCGTGGGGGTCGCACCTGCCCTGTCAGCTGCAGCGGTCCTCCGAGAAGCCTGCGCGGGCGACCTTGGCCAAGAGGCCGCAGCAGAGGGCGCACAGCAGCGCTGGGGGCGGCATGACTCTGGGACAGGGCGGCGGGGCGACCAGGGTCACCAACCCTGCCGCTAGGTCGGGCAGCCAGTCAGGTGCGGAAGCTGCCGGAGGCGGGCTAGGCGGGCGGCCAATCACGGCACTACCCTGGAACTTTCCGCCAATCGCAGCAGCGCTTGCGGGGATGGGAAGACAATCCGGCGACCTCAGAGACGCTGGGAAGGGGGCTCTTAGCATTGGGTGCTCTGTGTCGCCCCCTCGAGGTCCTCCCGCCCGCAGCCTTGTGCATAACGCCCCGGTTGGCCTGCTGTCCTCTGAGCCGTTGGCCAGGGTGGGGTGGGTTTGGTGACCACTGGGACCTGGGGGCGGGGCTCATCACGGGTGGTCCTTTCCAAGATTGGGACCTGGCCTCTCAGTCCGCATCCCACCCAACCTGGGCCCAACCAATCCCAGGAGGCTGCAGATACCCAAGGGAGATGCGGCCAGGTGTTTGGGCTGACCGGCACCTGTTGCAGAAGCGGAGGGGCAGTCCTGAGCCATAAAGTCAGGCCCCGGGACGTTCTGACATGGACGCTGAAATGGGGCCCACTCTTCAAAATGAAGAGGAGTGGGGGTGGGGCACAGAGATTTCCCATAGCCAGGATTCCCTCTGAGAGGAGGGTCTGGAGAGTTGCTAGCCAATGGGGACTGGAGAGATTCCAGGCCTGGGCAAAGGCCCTGATGTGGGGGACAAGTGGACCGGGCCCTCAAAAGCCCCAGAAACCGCCAGGGTCATCTCACAGAGAGGACTTAGCCACAAAGCCAGAAGTCCAACCTCATGCCCAATCCCTTGGGGTCACTGAGAACTTTAGCTGGATCTTCAGGAACCAGAATAGACTTTCTAACATCTGTGATGTGAGCCCTCCACCCCACTGTCCCCAAACCCCATCCCTCCTGCTACCCCTTGGCCTGAGTGCATGGCTGACAGATGAGGGCAAATAGCCCATGGGGAAAGGGGAGGTTGGAGCAGTTGCCAGACTGAGCCTACCACTGCCCTCTTCCATGGTCCCAGGGCCAAAGAAGGGTAAGACACCTACAGGGCTGAGCTACTGGGGTGAGAACCACCAGCTATCACTACACAACAGCCAAGAGGTGGACACAACCCAAGTGTCCATCAACAGATGAACAGATGAACAAAATGTAGTCCATTCATATAGTAGAATATGATTTAGCCTTTAAAAGGACAGAAATGCCCTGGCCAGTTTGGCTCAGTGATTAGAGCGTCGGCCCGCAGATTAGAGTCCTGAGTTTGATTCTGGCCAAGGGCACATACCTCGGTTGCAGTTTGTCCCTGGCCCTGGTTGGGGTTGTGTGGGAGGCAACCAATCAATGTGTCTCTCTCACATTGATGTGCGCTCTCTCTCTCTCTCTCTCTCTCTCCCCTCTCTCTCTCTCTCTCCTCTCTCCCTCCCTCCTGCTCTATATGAAGATAAATGGAAAAATATCCTCAGGTGAGGATTTTTTTAAAAAAGGACGGAAATTATGACACACTACAATATGGATGAGCCTATCCTGAGGACATTATGCTCAATGAAATAAGCCAGTTACAAAAAAACAAATACTGTATGATACCACTTCTGTGAGGTTCCTAATTCACAGAGACAAACTAGAATGGTGGATGCCAGGGCTTGGAGAAAGGGGAACGGGGAATTAGTGCTTAACCAGGACAGAGTTTAGTTTGGAAAGATGAAACGTTCTGGAGATGGATGATGGTAATGGTTCCATTGCAATGTGAATGTACTTAAACACTACTGAACTGTACACCCAAAAATGGTTAAGATGGCTAAGTTTTACATTATGTGTATTTTACCTAACTAAAAATAAAAAGGGGTAGTCGGGCCCTGGGGCTGGGCCCTATAAGGCAAAAGAGGCACTGTAGAGGAAGGGAGAAGGCACCAGGTCAGCTGCTATGGCTGCCCTTGCCAAGGCCCTGGGTCCACTTGTGGCTGGTCACTAGGGCATTGGCAGTTCCTGCCCAAGCCTCTGAGGCAGAGTGGGCTCCGGGCGCCCTCTGGTGGCAGTATAAAAAAAACAGCCTCAACGCCCCCACCCCCTCCAGCTGGCCTGGGCCCCCTGGCTCCCCACCTCAACCTTCCCCCAGATAATGGGTCAGTATCTGTGGGTATGAGGGAAGGGTTTCTGACAGGAGACCTGGTCTAGAAGGACCACACACCTAGCCCTGAGCTGTATCTTCACCAGGCTTCCCCTTCCCCTGCCTCTTCTTTGAGGGGCCAGGCGATGATATTTGAGCCGGCTGTCCTCACAGCCCCCGCCCCACCCAGGAAAGCACTTGGGTGTTGTTAGCCATGGAAAGCCTGCTGGCCTTGAGACAGGGAGCCCAGAAGGCCATGATCAGCCTTGACTGCTGTGCATGCAGGACCAGAGTCATTGCAGGTGCCCAGTAAATACCTGAAGAATGAGTGTTTGTGCCAATAAGTGAATAAGTGAGTGAGTGAATGATATCCCAAACCTCAGGCAAATCCCCCGATGTGTATGCTCAGTTTGGGGCTCCTTTGCATCTCCCAGCTCCAGACCCTCAGTGTCTTGACCTTCCAAAAAGGGCCTCTCTCCATTCCCACATAAAACCAAGGTCCTGGTACAAGGCTGGAGCTGATGCTGGGATAAGGAGCAGTCGGAGGTGAGCCCTGACCTGAACAGTGCCTGGGAGAGGTGGCACTGACCTCCAGCAGGGGAGGCAACCCCACAGAGTGAAGGACACTGCCAGGAAGCTCACAGTGCTGGGGACCCAGGCAAGGAGCAAGGCAAGGAGCATTGGGGGCCAGGGGAGCAACACAAAAGCCAGAGAAGAGTGCCCCAAGTCTGGGGAACACAGGGCAAGGGTCCCAAGGCCAGGATAGAATTCAGGGCAAACCAGGAAGGTGGCCAGTGGGACGCAGGCAGGGCCAGTCCCAAGCCCAACGGCCAGGGGAGAGTTTGGGGACAGCAGACAGAACCCGTGTGAAAATGGTGAGGAGCCCAGGAAGAGGGGTCAAGCCTCCCACTTGCCCAAGACCTCCCACCTGGGCTCCCACTTCAGCAAAAGCAGGGAAGAGGGAGAGATATGGGCTGAGCAGAGGCCAGCCCCACCCACATCACCAGCTGAGCCTGTGGCCACTCAGACCCCTGCAGCTAGGCCACCTGCACTTCTGGGTGGGGCTGGGGACCAGGGACAGCAGGTACAGTTTCCACAACTGAGGGCCAGGGGTGCCAGGAGTCCTCCAGAACCCGGGCCACCCAGTGATGTGCTCTGATGGTGCCATGAACATGGGCCTGGATCACCCCTGCCCACCCTGACCTATGGAGGCCCAGGGTGCTGAAGTGACAGCCCTCTCAGAGACCCCATCAGGGAGATGTTCATATCTGCCAATTATTGCAGGCAGCCTGTGCAACCTCTGAATCCCCTTTTCACCTGCACCTCACTCTCCCAGCCCTACCCCAGGCAGAATCTAGCTTTGCCAGCTATGAGCTTACACCTTGGGATATGGGGCAAGTTTCCTGTAGCTGGGATATTTTCCTCCTCTTGACAAGAAACACACACAAACACACACACACCTTGCATCTTCTCTGGGAGCCAAAAATGCAGTTGCGACTGATTTGCAGCTGAGCTAAAAATAACTGCCAGACTCCAGTGGGGACTGGGAAAATATCCCATTGCTAGGAGACAACCGTTACCAGGAGACTGGCATTGCTAGGCAACAGGGTTGCCTTGGAGACAGCTAGGCCCTGAGTCATCCTCAGCCCTGGCTACTCCATCCCCCCTGCTCCTGGTAGGTGGGGCCTGGGTCCCAGAAGGAGGGAAGGCAGAGAGAACAGAAACTAGAAGGCAGGAGACCCACCACCTGCATGTTGTCCGCCCATGGCCACTATGGCTACCCTAGGCTAAGGGGGTCTCATTCCGGCAGGCATCCATGCTGGCTATGGAGTGTTGAGGACAGTCAAACACATCTGAGGCCTGCTCACCCACAAGGGCCCCTTCCCAGGCATTCCTTGGGCCCCTGTCTTAGGTGGGGCCTGAGGGACACAGTGTCCATCTCATGGCTCCACAGCAGGGGCTACAGAGCCAGCCTAATCACTATCAGACATGAGGCTCTCACCACCTGTACTGTGCTAGGACCTTCAAGGCACCCCCTGGGCCCCCAGACCCATTTCCCAGGAGGGAAAGTACTTGCCTGAGACCCCCCTCAGAGAGGGAGTATTTGGGTGTAGGCAGACGGCTCCAGGGCACACATACCACTCCAGAGCCCCCCAAGGAAAGGCTTGATGACCTCCTGTGGGGAGCCTAAGGGTGTTTCAGAGCCACTGCCCCAGGCCTCAAGAGCCACGAGGAATGAGCCCTTATACGCATCCCTATTTCCTGATGTGACAGTGGCTTCCTCTCTCTTAGCCCCAAGGTCTTAGGGCAGGATGTGCCACCAGCCTCTGGTCCTCAATCCCCCTGACTCCAGAGCTGGAATCTCTAGCAGCCTGGACTGGGGTGATTCTTTTGTGTCCAGGCATTAAGACAAGGGAGAAGTGCTCCAGGTGAAGTGATGCTCCAGGTTAGGGGTGCACCAAGTAAGGTGAGGCTCCATGTAAGGGCTACAACAGGTAAACTGATACTCCAGGTGAGGGACACTCCATGTGAGATATTCTCCAGGTGAGTTGATGCTCTAGGTAAGGGACTTGGTACCCTCCTGGCCCTGGAGGAAGGCCAGTGCAGTAGAAGCTCCAAGAATAAGTGGCAAGTTGGTGGGCTGGCAGTTTTGGAGTCTCGGGGCTTCGTAGGCTGTAGAACAGAGCCCTGGGAGGACGGGGACCACGTCTGCACTATAAAGTGATCCCTCTGCACCACGGAGAGAACAGGTGGAGAGCAGCAGGACTGGACCACTGAGGAGGTAGCTGCCATCAGCCATGGAGGAGAGAGACACATGGCACAGGGAGGGGTGACAGAGGTTGGAGACACAAGCCGTCCACAGATGTTCAGGAGGCAGGCTTTCCACAGCAGTATTTCATATCCGTCTAAGTAACTGCTCTTCACTCTTCCAAGGCAGGTAGACTTCTCAGGCCCCTTTGAGGGCACAGCTTGCTCTACCTGAGGCCCTGACATCTGCTGAAGGGCAAGAGACCCCACCACACACACATTCACACACACACACACACACACGCATGAGATGAAATCCTGCCTGCCAGTAAGGACAACACCCACATCAGGGTCCATGCCAGCCTGCACCTGTGCACATAGGAGGGCGGCTGTGGAAGGCCAGCCTGCCAGACTCGAATGCTGGAGGTGACTGGATAGGTTGGACAAATCTTCTTCAGTCACTCAAAATGTCTTCACACATCCCATTCTGCCTGCCCACGCCAAGCCTTCTCCTTTGATTCATGTCAGCACAGGGGCAAGACTGATTCTTCCGTTCCTGCCACACCAAAAAGCTGCCTTCACTCAAGCCAGTGTCCCACACACAGCAAGAACAGCACTCACCCCCAAGTCAGTCAGGGTCCAGCCAGCCTGGCTCCCCTTCCTGCTGCCCCCATCTTCACTGGGTCCTGCTTCCAGTCATAATGCTACAAACATCAAATACCAGCTGCTTAATTTCTGTGAAGACAGTCTCAGGGAGCCTCCCTCCCAGCCCTGAGGCTCTTTCCCTGATGTAAAGACCCTACTCTGCTCTCCCCACACGTAATCCCCCTGCTATCTCTGCTCACAAGAGACCTCAGGATGGATACTATTCCTTGGTCCTCCTCTCTGAGCCTGCTGGGAGGTCTGGCATCTCCACTGGCCCAGACTCCACACCTACCTGCCACATCCCACCTCCTCCACCCTCTCTCACAGCCTGGTCCCTACAATGCAGCCACCACCCCAGCCTCCAGTCTACTCCAGAGGGAACTTCTCAGGCTCTTTAAGGCCTTAGGACCTTTTTACACAGGTTCCCGGACCACTGCACCATCTCATCCTTGGGGTCTCAGCTCAAGACTCATGTTCTCAGGAACCCTACCACCACCACCCTGGAAGGGTCACCATCACGTAGTACTACTCTTCAACTTTCATTGCATTCTAAATAGTCACTCTCTGAAATGATCTGTTGGTCACTTGTTCCTCAGCTCTGCGGGGGGCGATTCCCACTGAGGGGGTTCCTGGGCCTGACACCCAGCAGGTGCGCAGATGTAAGAGCCTTGAAGGGGACTGACTGGCCAACTGCTCTGCAGAAAGGTGAGGGAAGGGTGAGGGTCGGACTGTCCTTGGCAGCCAAGGGTTAGGACGCAAGGGGCACTGGGCCAGCCCCGAGCCCCATAAGACCGACCTCGCACCCCTGGGCCAACCGCCAGTGCCAAAGGGCTCGAGTCTTCTTTGCATTGCAGGATTCGGGGTCCCACCGCTTCGAGCAGGAAGGGCTAGCTCCAGGACCGCTCTCCAGCCTCGTGCCCTGCCCTCCCTCCCCTCCCTCCCTCTCTTGCCCTCCTTGTGCCCTTCCCTCCCTTCCCGCGCAGCCGCACGCCTGGGTTTGTTATTGTGAGGGCTCCGGCGGCCAAGGTGGGGGCAGGGTGCAAGCCGGAACTGGCGCGTGCCCGCGGGCGCCATCACATCACGGGAGCGCGCTGTGCGCGCAGCGGGGCGGGGCGGGGCTTGGCATCCTCGGCTCCTGCCGGCTCCCCAACCCCCATTGGCTCCCGGCACCAGGAGCGAGCGAGGGCGCGGCGTGCAGGGCCAGGCTGGCTGGGGGCCGCGCGCGGAGGAGCGTAGGGAGGAGGGGGGAGGAGGGGCGAGGGGAGGAGGGCGAGGGGAGGGAGAAGGCACCCGCCTGGCTCCCTGCAAAGCGGCCTTATTTATCTGGGCACAGCCTCAGCCTCCCCGGTGGGAGGCTTGAGGCGGCCGATCCTCTCCCACCGGGGAGCTCCTCTCGAGTGCGGCCGAGGTGGCCAGCCAGGCCAGGGCACCGGGCTCGGAGTGCGGCCGGGCCCTGCTGGCCAGGCCAGCACCTCCGCCGCCTTCCCACTTCGCCGGCGCTTATGCCGGGCTCCCCATGACAGGAGGAAGCCCGGCGAACAGCGGGGCATGAACCAGGAGCCTGGGCCGAGGTAAGGTGTGTGCTCCCTCCCAGATAGGCTCCTGGGGGGGGGGGGGGGGCAGGCTACGCAACAGAGACGATCACAATGAGAAGACAGGGAGGGGGCTTGAGACTGTTTCTGCCATCCCTGAGGGCTTATGTAACCGCAGCCCCTTCCCTGGCCGGGGGCCGCTGGGCGTCGGGCTCTGCCAGGCCTTCCCACAGCGCCTTACCCCAATGGCCTGGTGGAGGCCCACTCCCCATGGCAACTGGACCAAGACTGTGGGTGGGTGCCACCTGATGGTGTCCTCGTGGAAGCGGAATTGCAGGCCCCCAACTCTCCCGACTGGGTGAGGTCCAGGACCACCAAGGAGCACTATGTTCTTGGCCTCAGCACTATGAGCTCCTTGGCCTATGAGAGAGGTGTTAGACTCCAGGTGGAGCCGTGTGGATGCATAGCCTGAGGGCCTGTCTGTCCCTAGACACCTTCTGGCCCCAGACCTGTAAGGAGCTGCCATAGGGGGAGAAGGAGGGGACTGGGCACATGCCTGATTTTGGAGGAGGGGTCAGGCCTTGGCCAAAGCTGGAGGGCCTCAGAAGGGGAATTGGATACCCTGAGACTTGCTGGGGAGGGGTCCTGTACTCCTGGAGTTTAAGTGGGTGGGGAGAATCCAACACCAATCACCCCAGAAGGAGAGAAGTCCTGGGTATTGGAGCTTCAGGGAGCCCATGGCCCAGTGGCCACTCCTCTAGCCCCTCCCTTCCTCTTCACTGGAAGTCTTCCCTCCATGGAGAGAGCAGATGGTGGATGCCACCTCACCTGCCCCCTCCATCGGGTCCCTCCCCACACCCGCCACCTCCAGGGCCCCAGTGACCAAAGTCAGCTCAGGCCTCCCTAGTACCAGGTGGGCACAGGACCCCTTCTTCCACCAGACTCCTTTGAAGGCTGCTGGACAGCAGCCTGGGTGCAGAAGGCTTGCTCTGGGTTGGGCCCCTAAAATGTTTGGGGTCCCACAGGCCAAGGCAGAAGCCTGATGGAGACCCATTGGTTCAGCGGGTGGCCACAGGTCTGGAACAGAGTTGTCTGAAGAGGAGAAAAAGTCATGCCCCACTCGTAAACATGGGCAGTGTAGACTGGGCTGTTCAGGCCCAGAGGACCCCAGGACTCAGCTGCCCCAGTGCCTGCCATCTCCACTCTCTGGCTCCCCTCACCTCAACCACCTTTCACCTTGGGCCAGGCTCATGAGCCCCTCTAATGCTAGGGAGGGTCATGGGACATTTGCCACCCTCTGGCTCACACACACTTCCCGGGCACTTGAGTGAGTCCTATCCCCTACTGATGAAAACAAGTGAACCCAAGGTTGGGGGACCTAGAGCCCTCCAGAACGGGGCCCAGGCCCAGGAAGGCCTGCCATGCTGAAAGCCAGGGAGACATCTCAGAGGGGAAGAAGCTTCTTGGTTGGCCTGCTTTGCTGCTCCAACCCCCATTTTGTGACATGTGTCTCAGAGGCTGGCATGGGGGAAGAGTGGAGGTGGCAGTGAAGGAAGTTCTGTGGGGTCAGCAGGTGGCTCAGAACCTTCCCCACCCTGGGGGGCTTCAACCAGAATAGCCACAGAGGGTGGGCTTGGGCCATCTTTCCCCACTTGGCAGGAAAGATGTGGAGGGATCAAAGCATCTGCTCAAAGCATCAGGCACTAAACACCCCAGGCCTGGGCCCTGGGAGGCTCAGGTCTTTCAGAGTAGAGGGGCTGAGATGACACCTGGAACCCAATGTCCTCTCCCCAAAGCACCCTGTCTCACATGGCTGAGCTGCCTTGAGCTTGGCCAAAAGGTTGCTGGAGGATGAACTCCATCCAGTCTGTCTTGAGGCCACGTGCTCCCTTCTCAGAGCCCCTGGCGCATGGGTGGGGCAGCCTGCACCCCAGAAGCATCTCCAAGCTGGGGGCGGGAGGGGAGCGCTGCTGCTAGGACATGTGCAAAGTGGCAGGGATGTGAATGCCTGAGTCACGGGGTTTGTCATGGAATGTGTCAGCCCACACCACACCCCCAATCCCAAGCTGCCCTGGTTGTCACCCAGCCCCTGGGGTTGCCACCACAGATGGATCTATATGAGTTTTTCTGGCTACCTATGCCTTGACCAGCTTTGTGGCCCTCAGCAGGCAGGGGCAACTAGTCAATGCAGGTTTTACTGGGGCTTAGGCCCCCCAGTATCCAGGGCAGGCTGCGTCAGTTGGGAGCATCAGAGATGGAGGAAGAGTCCTCCAAGGAGGGGGTCATGCAGGGTGGAGAGTTTCTTGGGAATGAACAGTCCAAAGAAGTGTCCCAGTGGTGGAATGCAACTTCCAGCCTGTGGAAGGACAGCAGGGGTGTAACAGGGACAATGGTAGGAGAGATCACCACACCACGTTTCAAGCTGGGAGGACACAGGTATAAAAGAAGCATAACAGGGCAGAGAAAGGAGGTCTCAGGAGGTGTACCTGGCTAGTGACAGGCCAGCTGGGGACCCTGGGTTGCCCTCTGGACCACTGTGCCTGGCCTGGGCTTTGGGAATCAGACAAATGTGGACCTTGGGGTCAAATCCCAGCTTTGTGAAATTTCTAAAAATTTATTTTCTGAGCCCTGCTTTCCCCACTATGGTTAGGCAGTGTGTGAAGGGCTCAGACCAGTGGTGCTAGAAAAAGCAGGACCACTAGCTTCCCTCCCTCCTGATGGTGCCTGTCCCCTTCTCTTTGGGTCTGGCTGGATTATGGGGGACAGGCAGCCAGCTTCCTTAACCCTGCAGCTCCCAAGGGGAGTCTCAGTCTAAAAGGAGACATGAGTTGTCCTTTTCCCAGGGGTCTGAATAACTGCAAGGCCCACCCCAAGCCACAGGGTCTTGGGGGCCTTCTCAGAAACTCTGGCACCAACCCAACCCTAGTGGCCTCCCTCCCCTGTGGACACTGGCGTCTGTCACAACCAGGATTAATGAATTGAGCTGCAGCTTCCCCACTGACTGCCTCCTCTTAATCTAACCTGTCTTTCATCAAGCCTCATGAGTCTCAGGCAGCCACACTCCTTTTGCATGACCCTGCTAACTGGACTGCAATTCCTCATTCATTCACTTAGTCACTCATTCAGCAGGCACCGAGAGGCCCCTAAGCCAGCTGTCCTCAAGGAGTTAGCCCCCAGCCAAGGGGAGAAGCCAAAAGGTAGACAGGGATGATAACCCAGCTGATGACTGAGACCTGGAGAGGGGCAGTGCTTACATCAAAGAATAGAGGAAAAGGAGCTTGTAGGCTTAACGGGCACAGAGCCTAATGAGCAAGCAGGGGTACCAACATATACCCAATTAGAGATGGGGAGGGGAGGAGGAATGCAGGGCAGGAGGCAGGGCTGGGGAGGAAAGGCTGCAAAATAGACTTGCTGGGTCTCAGGGCCTAGTGATCACCTGCAAAAGAGTCAGCTCCTTATGAAGCCCCGGCATGGCTATCTGCAGACTGTTAGCCTGGAAGTCACCAAGTTCTAGAGTCCTCCCAGTAGTCCCCAGAACCCCACCATGCTCTCTAAGTCTACTCTAGCCATCAGGCTTCACCGTGAGTCAGCTGAGGAAACACAGAGGCTCTCCCAAGTGGCACCCTGATCCAGCTCTGACTCAGGCTGATGGGGACAAGACAACTAAAGTAGTGGTCACCATCTCCCTCCTTCCCCTTCCCCTGGGAAGAACCCAGGAGTCTCGAGCTCTGGGATATTCCCTGGAATTCTACTCCACACTGAGAAACAACCCACCAGGGCTGAGGCTAATAATAGTGCAAGTGTGGCCCTGGCCAGTGTTGCTCAGTCGTTAGAGCGTCGGCCTGTGCACCAAAGGGTCCTGGGTTTGATTCCTGGTCAAGGGCACATAGCTGGGTTGCAGGTTCAATCCCAGTCCTGGTCCAGGAGCACGCAGGAGGCAACTAATCAATGTGTCTCTCTCACATCGATTATTCTCTCTCCCCCCTCCCTTCTCTCTATAAATCAAAATGGAGAAATTACCCTCCAGCCCTGGCCGGTTTTGCTCAGTGGTTAGAGTATTGGCCTGCAGTCGAGAGAGACCCGGGTTCGGTTCCCGCTAAGAGCACATACCTCGGTTGCAGTTTGTCCCCGGCCCTGGTTGGGTCGTGTGGGTGGCAACCACTCGATGTGTCCCTTTTACGTCGATGTTTCTCTCTCTCTCTCTCCCTCCCACTCTGTCTGAACAAAAAATGGAAAAATGTCCTCGCGTGAGGATTAAAGAAAAAAAAATTACCCTCTAGTGAGGATTAAAAAAATGAGTGCAAGTTTGGCCATCTTTTTAAAAGCCCTCTTTTCTCAGCATTACCTCCTGGTATTTATCCCTAAATGGTGAGGCAGCCCCAGCAGACTGACAGCTGCCCCTACCCTCTCATGGCAGGAAACTTCAAGCAGGACCTCCAAGCCCACTGTGCACAGTCACAGGTGCCAAGAAAGTGGGGGTTCTGCAACCCATCTGGCTGGGTGGATGGGGCTAGGGCCAGGCAAAGGGGCCCTTGTCTTAGCCCCACAGGGACCTAACTGGCAGGAAGACCTATCTCTGACCATGACCTCACCTTTCTCCCAAAGCCCTGACCCCTAGGCCAAAGTGTGGTGGTTTTCAATTTTGAGCTATAGAGTGGGGGATTCTCAGGCTGGGTCAGTGAGGCTGAGTGTGAGGAGCAGCTGGAACCCAGCAGGACCATGGACAAAGTTGAGGAGCAAAAGGGCCACCTATGTAGGGAGGCAGCTCCAATCCAGAGCATGGAGGGTAGGGGGTTAGCAGTGCTGACTAACAGGCTGAGTAGTACCTTCTGGCCAGGGGTGGGGGTGTGGGATGAGGGGCAGCCAGGCCTTAGACACCACCACCACCCCAGACTGCTGAGGGTCATCCTGGGCCTGGCCACTCTTACCATGGGCTTTCACCCAGGGGCTAGTCTGTTTTCACCAGCTTGGCCCTGAAGCCCCAGGGGTGGGGATGGGACTGTGGGCGTGTGCAAATGTGAGCTTCAGTGGGGGACAGGAAGGGAGCCTCATAGTTGCCCAGGACATCCACGTGCATCCCCCAACTCAAGCACTCCACGTGCACAACCATGGCTGGGAGCATTTTCAACCTAAATCTGCTCGAGTTATTTCTCCCCTGGTGCCGCCTCTGCCGCCTCCTTGGAATCTTAGATGAACCGGGCGGCTTCTTCCTCTCAAACAACACCCCTCCACCCCCTCCAGAGCCCCTCCCTGCTAAGCTGGGTTTGCCTGATCCATCCCCCACACACCGCACCACCAGCCGCTGTCCGCGGTGGAGGCGGCTGAGCCTCGCCTTTGAGCACGCGCACAGCGGCTGCAGAGGCGCTGTCCGTGGTGCTGCGCTCCTAGGGCCGAGCCACGGAACTGGCCGCGCCTCGTCTGTGGGAAGCGGCCGAAGCCAGGTGGGCGGCGCGCCCTGAACAGTGAAATCATGGAGCCCCGCTTGGGGGACATAGAAGGTATTCAGGCTGGGGCTGCCTCTCTGCATCCAGCAGCTCAAAGGAGGGAGTTACTGGGATATCCTCTCCCCTGGACGCAAGAGTGGGAGCCAGTTGTGGGCTTCATCCTGTAATTCCAAGAGGCACCGCTGGTCACAGTGGCCTCCTCCTCCTGTACTGGCATTGAGGGCAGCCCTCATATTAGATCATCCCTGCCACTGTGGGCAAACTGTAACTCCTTGGAGCCTCAGGTTCCTAAATTTGACCCCGCTGTGAGGTTGAAATCCATGATTATCCTAGTGGGCAATTGGCAGATGTTATGGATGTCATGTATCAGCCTGTGTGAAGTTATGAGCTACAGTGAGGGGCCAGCCAAGGTGTGGGAGCCTCTTCTGGAGGGTCCACGGTGGACTTCCAGCCTAGGGACTCATGGCTGCTAGGTCAGAAAGGCCTTGGGGCCCAAAACTGGGTTGGCAGTCATGAGGGCCACATGTCCTGGATCTGTACAGCCTCTCCAGACATGAATGCTAGCAAGGGTTGTCCTGTCCAGGGCTTGGAAACAAAGGAGGGTGTGACACTGGAAAGAGTAAGGTAGGACTGCCCACTTACCTCCCTTTTTCCAGTGGCTCCTGTCCCCTTCCACTTGGGCAGACCATGGGGTTGCAAAGCAATTTCCTTGTCACTTTCCAAGTACTCATTGTAAGCCATGCACTATGCTTAGCCCTTTGCACATGCTGTCCAATGGCGGAAGTATTGTAAGCTCCCAGGTTTCTAAGTGAGGAAAGTGAGGCTCCTTGGAGAAGGGAAGGCCTTGCTCAGACCACACAGCCAAGGTGCGGCCTGTTTCGAGTCCAGGATGTGTGACTGTGTGGGTGAACACAGTACACAGCTTCCTCACTGGATGTCTGGTGCAGGGTGGACAGGATATCTGGAATGTGGAGCAGAAGGTAGCACTGTGAGAGTCTCTCTGCCTCTTCTCTCAAGGGCCATCTGTGGCCTGTGCCCTCTGCCACCCATTCACAGACTCAGAGGCCTAAGAAGGAGCCAGGGTGGTCTCAGCCCCACCCTGCGGGGAGCTCCCTTCACATAGCCTTCCATAGCCAGCTCTGGTCCAAGCCTCTGCCCCACCACTGACTATAACCTTGTGCAAGCAATCCACACTGCCTCAGCTTGGTTTCCTCATTTAGTCATTGGCTACAGTCACCACAGCATCATTCTCAATGAACTAGGCAGGGGATTAAAGAGACAGTATGTGACTAGGGCTCACTATGTTGGCATCACCGTAAGCTCTGGGAAGACACCTGCCCTTTCTTTGGGTAGATTCTGAGCCACACAATTTCCTGTAGCCACTGAAATTTTCAGGGGCTGGTGTGTGAATTTCAGAGTAGTGGAACTACTCCAGAGAGCCATGCCAGCACCCCACAGTGGAGGCGCCAGAGACTGCCCAAAATCCTCTCCCTCAGTTATGCAGCCCTATGCACTGGAGGCAGACTTGGCAGGCACTGATGGTGGGCATCAGAATAGCAAAGGTGAAGGGACCAGTCACAGGAGTGTCTTGTCTCTCCACCTCTGTTCTCTCATCTCTAAAATGGGAACCACTGTACCATACCTAGATATCAAAAGCTCTGTGGGTGGGTGCAGGTTGAGCTCAGTGCACATATTAGGTGCTCAGGGACCAGCCCTGTCCTGTTGCTGTTCTGTCAGGGAGGGAGGCTTGCACTTAGATCCTTTTTGTCAAGTGGTTCTAGGAGTGCCATGGGAGGAAATGCCCGGGAACAGGAAAGGGCCCAGCTCTGCCCTGCACTTCCAGAGAGATCATGGAACTCACTCCTTACTCTGGGCCCCTGTCTGCAGAGTGACGGAGGAAGATGTCCAGCCCCGGAGTCGACGGCGACCCCAAGCCCCCATGCTTGCCTCGAAATGGCCTGGTGAAGTTGCCAGGCCAGCCCAACGGCCTGGGTGCAGCCAGTATCACCAAGGGCACACCTGCAGCCAGGAATCGCCCCTGCCAACCACTGCCCCCACCCACTCTCCCACCACCCAGCCTGGCTGCCCCGCTGCCTCGGGCTGCCCTGGCTGGGGGCCTATGCCCCCCAGCAGGGATTCCCCTTGGTGGACCAGCCTCAGCCCCGGCACCTGGGCCCCCAGTGGAGCGGCCACCACTGGCCACAGATGAAAAGATCCTCAATGGCCTCTTCTGGTACTTCTCGGCCTGTGAGAAGTGTGTGCTGGCCCAGGTGTGCAAGGCCTGGCGACGTGTGCTCTACCAGCCAAAGTTCTGGGCAGGCCTCACACCCGTGCTGCATGCCAAGGAGCTCTACAATGTGCTGCCTGGTGGTGAGAAGGAGTTCGTGAACCTGCAGGGCTTTGCTGCGCGTGGCTTTGAAGGCTTCTGCCTAGTAGGAGTCTCAGACCTGGATATCTGTGAGTTCATCGACAACTATGCCCTGTCCAAGAAGGGTGTCAAGGCCATGAGCCTCAAGCGCTCCACCATCACTGATGCTGGCCTGGAGGTGTGTCCTGCTGCTGGCTCACTGGCTTAGAAGGGACAGGGAGGGGGGCGGGCCAGGCACTGGAGCAGGTGTGAAGGTGAGGGGAGGTGGGGGTGGGCCCAGAAGCTCAGACACAAGTAGCAATGGGATAGGGAAAAGCAGGACTAATTACACAATTTGAGCAACCCAGTCCAAAATGAAAATGCAGGTACCTTGTTCAAAGATGATTAAGAATTTCAAGACAATAGAAAAGCATTAAGTGTGAGGCCCTTCTGAGCACTGGCCCTGTGAGTAGGGAGGGTTCTGGAGGTAATGGGGGAAGTAGAGCAAAGGGCAGAAGTGCAGATGGCCCCTTCCCCGGGACCTGAACTCTAGTCATCAAATCATTAACACCAATTGCTCTGAGCACCTGCTCTAGCCAGGGCCTGGGCTTCCAGTTCTCCTGTGCCCCGCCTCCTCTTTTAGTGTTGTTGAGGTGTAACAGATACACTATAAAGTGCACTTGTCCAAGAGTACAGCACCATGTATGTTTACACGAAGGGTTTCTTCTACCCTATCTCCTACTCTCCTCACCATGCCCTGTGGGGAGGGGCACACCTGGGGAACCCAGGTGAGTTTGAAGGTCATACCTCCTGACCCGGAACCTGCTGGCCCACAGGTGATGCTGGAGCAGATGCAGGGTGTGGTGCGCCTTGAGCTGTCAGGCTGCAACGACTTCACTGAGGCGGGGCTGTGGTCCAGCCTGAGTGCGCGCATCACCTCACTGAGTGTGAGTGACTGCATCAACGTGGCGGATGACGCCATCGCAGCCATTTCACAGCTGCTGCCCAACCTGGCTGAGCTGAGCTTGCAGGCCTACCATGTGACGGACACTGCACTGGCCTACTTCACAGCGCGCCAGGGCCACAGCACCCACACCCTGCGCCTGCTCTCCTGCTGGGAGATCACTAACCATGGTGTGGTCAATGTGGTGCACAGCCTGCCCAACCTCACTGCACTCAGCCTCTCCGGCTGCTCTAAGGTCACTGATGATGGTGTAGAGCTTGTGGCTGAGAACCTGCGCAAGCTGCGCAGCCTTGACCTCTCATGGTGCCCACGCATCACTGACATGGCGCTTGAGTACGTGGCCTGCGACCTGCACCGCCTGGAGGAGTTGGTGCTGGACAGGTGTGTGCATCCCCCACCCCCAGGGCCGTGGAGGGAGGAGTCCTACAAAACCCTCTGAGCTGGTTAAGCAGGCAGCCTAGATTAGTGAATAGGTCTGTAAATAGAGTGGGGCTGTAGTGAGGGTGGGGAGCAGGTTAAGGGGCAGGGCCCTCAAAACGCAAACTTTGTGTGGGTTAGGTGGGGCTACAGAAAGGAAGGAGCTATGAATGGGGCATGGGGAAGTTCACACCAGGGGACCCCAGGAAAAGAAGTAGGGATCCAGAGCTGAGGGGCAAGGAGAGGTGTTTTGAAGGTGGGCAGTCCCGCTCTGTTGCAACCACAGGTGTGTACGCATCACGGACACTGGCCTCAGCTATTTATCCACCATGTCGTCCCTCCGCAGCCTCTACCTGCGATGGTGCTGCCAGGTACCGGCCCTCCACGCCTCCGGAGATTGGGAAGTAGGCAGGGGAGGTGGGAGGCGCGGGGAATGCCCCCCCCAGACAGTCCTCTGATCTGCTCCCGGCCCACTCAGATCCTGTAAGGAAGTCTGGGATCCCTCCACACCCAGCGGCCGACGTAAGCGGAGCGTGCGGAGTCCCCAGGGCCCTCAACGGCATTCCCCAGCTGCCTCCTGGCTCCATGAGGAGCTGAGGAACCCCCGTTTTGAACCCCGCTCCCTGCCCCTCCAGCAGCTCCAGGCCAGCGGCCTGACCCCAGGAGTGGGGCTCCTACAGGGCGCGAGCGGAAATAGTTAACTCGCTCCGCCCTCCCGCCCAGGTGCAGGACTTCGGGCTGAAGCACCTTCTGGCCATGAGGAGTTTGCGTCTCCTGTCTCTGGCAGGTGAGACTACCCCCGGCCGTAGTTTAAACCACCCCCAACACACACACACACACACTTAACCCGACTCCCCCAAACCTGTGGGCTCCCTTGTGCGGATTCGTATCTGGAACTGACTCGCTGTGACTCAGGTCCAGGTCAGAAGAGAGAGTTGCCTGGCAGGCTCTAGCCCCGCCCACACAAGGCTGGCCCCGCCTTCCACGAACCTCCACCCCTCCCCTGGCCCCGCCCACTCAGACACAACTGGTCTTCCGCAGGATGCCCACTGCTGACCACCACCGGGTTGTCGGGCCTGGTGCAGCTGCAGGAGCTGGAGGAACTGGAGCTGACTAACTGCCCCGGGGCCACCCCCGAACTCTTCAAGTACTTCTCGCAGCACCTGCCCCGCTGCCTCGTAATCGAGTAGCGCGGGGTCTCCTCGTCCCCCGTCGCAGGAACCCTCCAGGCTCTGGGCGGGGACGCGAGGGCGCCATTCAGCCCCCTCTCCCCGCACCTCCTTGTCCCGCGCGGGAGGTAGAGTGAACCGAGGGAAAGCCCTAACCCACGCCCTCTCCGCTCCTCTCCTGGCCCCGCCCAGGCAGGGAGTCGGGGGCGACGGGCGGTGCCCGCCCCACGCACGCACGCACACTCGGGGATTTGTGCATGCCCCTCGTGCCCGCCCTGCACGCCCGCCCTCCGCCTCGCCGCAAGCCACCTCCCATCATTCGCACGCCCGCTGGGGGTGGGGGGCCCGGGCCTGGTCCTGCGGGGGCACTCTAAGCTCCTCAGGACGGCCGTCCTTACAGCCTTCCCCGCCACACCCCACTCTGTCTCCCGGCTGTCCCCCGTCTCGGGCAGGGCCCAGGGGGATTGAGGGGGGCTAGGTCTCCCAGGACACAGGGGTCCGGAAGAGCCCCATGTGCTGCCTGCATCTTCCACCGCACTGCCCCTGGAGCCCTCCCAGGCACAGGAGAGGAAATAGGCCGCCGCCAAAGCCATGGCCCACCAAGGAGCCCAAGTCCCACCCGCCCTCCCCCCACCTCACGCCAGCCTGACCCAAGCCACCTTCCCTCTTGGCACTGTGTGAGACAGTCCCCTGCTTGCCCCATCCCTACCCGCAGGCCTACAAGTTCTTGGGCACTGGCCAGACTGAGGCTGAATTAGGTTGAGGCAGAATGGGTGACAATGACCTTGGCACAATCAACATTAGCCCAGCAGGCTCCTGTCCATCTTAACCCAGAGGTGGTACAGCCACCTGGAGAGACCCCCAAGCTGGAGCGACCCTCAGGGCCTTCAGGCCTTGGGAGCAGTCCTGGGTGGACCCCACACTGCAGCCCCTGTAGCCAGCTGGGCCCTGGCCCCTCCATGCCACACTTCACCCTGGGCAGGTCTCTGTCAGGTAGAAGCTGGAAAAGTGGGCCCCAGCCAAGGCTCAGGATCAGCAGCAGCAGCCAGCAACTCTGATCTTCCAGTGGCCAGCACTCAGTACCCAGAGAGGGCTCCTTTCAAACCACACACCACCCCTCCCCAGCTCCCAAACTTGTGCTTGCCCTAATGGGCTCTGACCATGTTGTCAGATCCCACGATTTGGAAGTCCTAGGGGATGCTGGCACATCTTGGCAATTGCTGAGGTGGGGGCTGGGACCCCTTTCCATCCCAACCTTGAACCCCAGGACATACAGCACCCACACCTAATCTTGGGACATCCCCGCCCCCATCTGGTTGGAAGAGAGTAACCAGTTTTGAGAAAGAGGGAACAAGAGATGCTATTGAAGCAGAGAAACAATTCAACAGCCCAAAGACCTCTGCCCCTGGAGTACCCGCAGGGGGTTCCTGGGCTGAAGTGGTCAGGAGCCAGTTTCTTCAGTCCTTCCCACAGCTCCTTAGTGGGAGGTGGCAGCTGTCCATTTGTATAAAGTATTAATGCAACTGAAGCTGTGATATTTCCAACAACTGTAGGAGGAAAAATTAAGGGGAGAGAGGAAAACAAAACCAACCAACCCCTAAAATCATTTTCTTATTGTACATAATGACCTCATTCTCCTGTATATGCGGAAGATATAACCTTATATTTGGTAAGTGTTTCTTGTGCTATTTTATCACGTGACCTGTTTATAAAAATATATATTAAAAAGTTGTAAAAACGTGTTTTTAGATCAGCAGACAATGGTGGGGAAATATATCTGCCCCGAGGGGCCTAAGTCTCTGGATTCTTGTGCACCTCTCAATGTATCAAACTTGGTTCTTTCAACAAATACAGGGGCTGAGTGCCATGGTGCCAGACTTAAAACAGTACTGACCAACAGAAGGTCCCTAAGCTCTCTTTGCTTCAGGGAGAACAGACAGGCACTAAAGTCATTACACCTAAGATTCCCTCTAAAATACCTAGGACCTAGCCCATCCTTTTAGAGTAGCGGTTCTCAACCTGTGGGTCGCTACCCCTTTGGGGATCAAATGACCCTTTCACAGGGGTCGCCTAAAACATAAGTGTAGCAAAATTACAGTTATGAAGTAGCAACAAAAATAATTTTATGGCTGGGGGTCACCACAACATGAGGAACTATATTAAAGGGTCGCGGCATTAGGAAGGTTGAGAACCACTGTTTTAGAAGGTCAAAAATGAGCCGTTTCATGCACAGGGCAAATGAGGTTAAGAGGGGCAGGATGTCCTAAAAGATCACACAGTGCAGCAAGGACAGACCAGAATTCACACACAGGAGAGAAAGAGAGGGTCACTTCAACAGGGTTGTGTGAACAGGCGGTCAGGCACTGGTGTTTGTGGAGACCAAAGTCAGACGTGATCCCTGTCTGGTGCTCACATTCACGTGCGACAATAACCAGTAAACAAAGGAACGAGTTGTGACAAGTGGAGATGACAGTGATTGGAGAGGCCACGTTAGATGAGGTGCCAGAGAAGGCCTCTGACAACGGGTCACCTCAAGGGCCGGAAGAAGGCGCGTTCTAAAGAGCCTAGCACCGGTAGCCGCGAGGCAGGAAAGAGCTTGGCGGGCTGGAATAAAGAATGGAAGCCGCTGTGGCTGGAGGTACGCCGGGAGAGGAAGAGGCCAGGGTTTGGGGATTTATTCACGACGTGGTGGGGAGCTGTGAGGCGCCTTAGTCCGAATAGTGGCTATGCGAAGTTCAGATCACGGGGAACAGGGGCCCCGGAAAGCCTTTAGGAAAACCTGCTCCTGAGATTCAGGGGAGATGAGGAAGGAGTTGGAGACAACTGGGGGAATTCGGGACTCGTTTAGGAATGATGAATGGACTTGCTGAATTCGGGGGAAAGATGAGTACGGGCGAAACCGGGGGAGCCCCTCTACCTCAATCCTAAACCAAACCTCCGCCTCCACCGGCGCTCGATCCGGAACTTTTGTGATGTGGGAGCCCGCTTCCGGCCAGGAGCTGACAAGAAGAGGAGCACTTCCGACGAGGGGCGGGAAAGAAACCGGCTATTTCCTGTGCGTTGCTTCCGGCCCAGCCGGGCAGTTTTACTAAATGGTTCGGCTAGTTGCGGAGGAATAGGCTTCTTCAGTTCCTCTGGCTCTGTTCCCGCTGCCTCCGCTCCTCCACGCCACCACAACCTCCGAGCCAGCGGCCTCTCCTGCCTTCCGTCTCGCCAGACCCCTTCGGCTCTTTAAACAGCTCGGTCTTGAGGTTCTTCTGGGTCCCCGGCACCTGTCCTTCCGGCCCCCTCTAGCCCTTCTGCTCTGGCCCCGGAGACCCCGGAGCCGAGTGTTTGGATGGTGGTAACCACCTCTTATCTGTCGGGACTGACTCACTGAAGGTCCATTGACCGCCTAGATCTGACTGTTGAGGAGATGGAAAAGTGGCCTGGGCCAGGACTGACCAGGTAGGGTCTTTCCCACAAGTCAGACATGGGACTCACCAGCTTTAGGGCAGCTATAGCACCTTCTGACCGCCCAGCCAGGGTGATGGAACTTGCCCATCACACTGACTAATGGTGTACTGCCCTGGACTGGCTCACCAAGACTGACCAGCCCAGATCTAAGCAGTTTTAGGGGATCTAAGTAGAGTGAAGGGTTTGAACTGACAGACTCCCCGCCCCTGGTCAGCCAACTTCCCTGACCTCCTGTCTCCACTACCTGTGTAGCCATGGAGAAGATGTCCCGCGTGACCACAGCCCTGGGTGGCAGTGCACTCACAGGTCATACTATGCATTGCCACCTGGATGCTCCAGCCAATGCCATCAGTGTGTGCCGTGATGCGGCCCAGGTGGTCGTGGCAGGTCGCAGCATCTTCAAGATCTATGCCATTGAGGAGGAGCAGTTTGTGGAGAAGCTGAACCTACGTGTGGGCCGCAAGCCTTCACTCAACCTGAGCTGTGCTGATGTTGTCTGGCACCAGATGGACGAGAACCTACTGGCCACAGCAGCCACCAACGGTGTGGTAGTCACGTGGAACCTTGGCCGGCCGTCCCGCAACAAGCAGGACCAGCTGTTCACGGAGCATAAGCGCACAGTGAACAAAGTCTGTTTCCATCCCTCTGAGGCCCACGTGCTGCTCAGTGGTTCCCAGGATGGCTTCATGAAGTGCTTCGACCTCCGCAGGAAGGACTCTGTCAGCACCTTCTCAGGTGAGGCCCTCAGAGGCGCGTTGGGCAGGTGTGGCCTGTCCAGGCAGGTTAAGGCTTGCTGCATGGAGCCCTGGCTAGATGGCTAAGTTGTTTGGAGCATTGTCCTGTACACAAAGGTTTCAAGTTTGATTCCCGACCAGGACACATACCTAGGTTGTGCGTTTGATCCCTAATAGGGGCATATACAAGAGGCAACCAGTTGGTGTTTCTCTCTCTTCCTTCCTCTTTCACTAAAATCAATAAAAACATATCCTCAGGTAAGGATTTAAAAAAAAGTAGTGCTGCCCTGGCCAATTTTTCTCAGTGGTTAGAGCACTGGCCTGCAGACCAGAATCCAGTGTTTGATTCTGGCCAAGGGCACGTACCTTGGTTGCGGTTAGTCCCCGGCCCTATTTGGGGTCATGTGGGTGGCAGCCAATCAATGTGTCTCTCTCACACCCATGTTTCTCTCTCTCCTTCCCACTCTGTCTGAAGATAAATGTAAAAATACCCTCAGGTGAGGGTTAAAAAAAAAAAAAGTAGTGCTGCATACAGTAAAGGCCTTCATATACCCTCCCAGAGGGCTTCCTAGGGGAGGGGCCAGCTTGCTGGAACTGAAAGAGTGGGTGGGCATCAGCAGGGGAGGGACTGGGGCAGGCCTGGTTGAAGTGTGAGGAGTAGCTGGAGTGGGGCTGCACCTCTGATGCTCCTGAAAGGCCCGCACGTGGCTAGGCTGGGTATGGGATGAGGAAGATGGCAGAGCCTGAGCAGGCCTACAGCCAACCTTGGTGGCTGAGCAGATGGTTGTTTCGCTGCCTCCTCTTCCCTTGCCTCAGAGCTCTAGGCTGCCTCATTGCAGTAAGCCCACTGGGACCTCCAGGGTCCTCAGCCTAGGGATGCACAGGAGGTGGAGGACAGTGTCTGGTCCCACAATGGTTCTTTTCCTAGCAGGCCCAACTCCTTGACAGTGGTCTTGATTTAGTTCTCCCTTGTCCACCTCAATGAAACCAAATGAAGCACAGGGTAGTGGCCTTGGAGAATTGAGGGTGGGGGTCTCTTAAGACAGACCTTGAGCTACCTGTGCTGGGGTAAAGCTAGACACTGCCCTCAAAGGCTCTTGCTGTGATAGTTTATGGTTTTGAGTGGACACTCAAAACCTCCAGTCCTCTGGAGTTGACCCAGAGCATCAACTCAAGGTTGGGCAGAGGCTGGGGTACCCTCATCTGTGCCTCCTTTCGGGGACCTTAGAACTCTTTGGGGAGTGTGGAGAGGCAGCCCAGTGAGGCTCCTGTTCACCCAGTGCTCTAATACCCAGTCCTGAAGCTGGGCCACAGCTTTGTACAAGGACTGACATTAGAAGAATCCAGGGAAAAGCGAGGTCCAGGACTTTGTATCAGAAACCACCTGATGCCTGGAATCTTGCTCCACAGCCCAGGCTGTTGTGTCTGTGAGGCCTGTCCTCTTCCCATCTCCTCTAGGCAGGACTTAGGTCCACAGCCACTCCACGGGCTCCCCTCTTGGCCACTCTCCCTTCTGGAGCCCCCTGTTGGCTGCCCCCCCCCCCACCGTCTCCCTCCATTGACGTCCTATCCACAGGCCAGTCTGAGAGTGTGCGGGATGTCCAGTTCAGCATCCGGGACTACTTCACCTTTGCCTCCACCTTTGAGAATGGCAATGTGCAGCTCTGGGACATTCGGCGGCCTGACCGTTGTGAGAGGATGTTTACAGCCCACAATGGGCCTGTATTCTGCTGTGACTGGCACCCCGAGGACAGGTATGGGGTGGACTAGGGGCAAGGGCAGCAGGGTGGAATAGAAGGCACTCATGGGAGGGCTCTCTCTCACTGCCTCAAGTCCTGTGAGTCAGAGAGGGAGGAACCCACCCCAGGAGAGGAAACTGAGGGCTTCATGGGCTTTCCATAGGGGCTGGCTGGCCACAGGTGGGCGTGACAAGATGGTGAAGGTCTGGGACATGACCACACAACGTGCCAAGGAGGTGCACTGTGTACAAACCATTGCCTCAGTGGCCAGAGTCAAGTGGAGGCCCGAGTGCCGCCATCACCTGGCTACGTGCTCCATGATGGTGGACCACAACATCTATGTGTGGGATGTGCGCAGACCCTTTGTACCAGCAGCCATGTTTGAGGAGCACCGCGATGTCACAACAGGCATTGCCTGGCGCCATCCACATGATCCCTCCTTCCTGCTCTCTGGCTCCAAGGACAGCACACTGTGCCAGCACCTGTTCCGTGATGCCAGCCAGCCTGTTGAACGTGCCAATCCCGAGGGCCTCTGCTATGGTCTCTTTGGGGACCTGGCCTTTGCCGCTAAGGAGAGCCTAGTGGCCACTGAGTCGGGGCGCAAGCCCTATGCTGGTGATCGGCGCCACCCCATCTTCTTCAAACGCAAGCTGGACCCTGCTGAGCCCTTTGCAGGGCTCGCCTCCAGTGCCCTCAGTGTCTTTGAGATGGAGCCTGGCAGTGGCAGCATGAGCTGGTTTGTGGATACCGCTGAGCGTTATGCCCTGGCTGGCCGGCCACTGGCCGAGCTCTGTGACCATAATTCAAAAGTGGCTCGGGAGCTTGGTCGAAACCAGGTAGGTGGGTTTGGGCTGAGGTGGGCCCAAAGACCATGACCTTGGGGCAAGGTCAGGGTACTGCTTCACCCAGACCCTGACCTGAGTTCAGTCCACCGACCTTCACCTGCCCCAAAACTGAGGGTGCTCAGAGCTCCAGAGCAGGGCAAATACCAGTGCTATCCTGGGGATACAGTTTTAGGGCATCATGGGGCTTAAGCCCCCTATTCTGGCTCATTCTTACTTTGGACTTCCTAAGGTACCTGGCCCTGTAATGTCCACACTGCATCTCTCATCATCTCCCTTGGACCCCAGGCTCATTTGCACATTGGCCATCTCCCGCACATGCTTCCTTCTGTGCCCTGCAGGATGGGGGCTGGGATCTTTCTCATGGGCCTCAGTTTCCCTACTTGAGGTGGGCCAGGACATTGGGTCCCTGGGCAGCTGAACAATGAGCTTGTGGTTCCATCCAGGCAAGGGGGGGGGGCCTACATGGGGCACCAGGGACCCAGGACCGTGTGAGTAACCGGTGCACACCCCTAGGTGGCGCAGACATGGACCATGCTACGGATCATCTACTGTAGCCCTGGCCTGGTGCCTACTACCAATCTCAACCACAGTGTGGGCAAGGGCAGCTCCTGTGGACTGCCACTCATGAACAGGTAGATCCCTGGAGGCAGCTTTCTCAGAGGGTGGGACTGCTAGAACCTACCCACCTATAAGCCCTCCCTGCCCCCAGTTTCAACCTGAAGGATATGGCCCAAGGACTGGGCAGTGAGACCCGGCTGGACCGCAGCAAGGGTGACACACGGAGTGACACGGCGCTCCTCGACTCCTCAGCCACACTCATCACCAATGAGGGTAGGCCAGAGGGCAGCACAGCACATTGTTGGGAGTGGGGCTGGGGCATCCCAGAGCGAGCCAGCATGGAAATCCCTCCTTCCCTCATGGGCAGATAATGAGGAGACTGAGGGCAGTGATGTGCCTGCTGACTACCTGCTGGGTGATGTAGAGGGCGAGGAAGATGATTTGTACCTGCTGGATCCAGATCATGCACACAGTGAGTGGGGGCTGGGAGGGGCACAGCTGGGAGGCAGGGCCAGAGGCTGACCTTGCCTTCTGGGCCCCTGCCTCACAGCTGAGGAGCCCGAGTACGTGCTGCCCCAGGAGGCCTTCCCGCTGCGCCATGAGATTGTGGACACACCACCAGGCCCTGAGAACCTACAGGACAAAGCTGACTCGCCCCATGTGAGTGGGAGCGAGGCAGATGTGGCCTCCCTGGTGCCCATTGACTCCTCCTTCTCGCTCATCTCTGTCTCACACGCACTCTACGACAGCCGCCTGCCACCTGACTTCTTCAGCGCCCTGGTGTGCGACATGCTACGTTTTTATGCTGAGCAGGGTGATGTGCAGATGGCTGTATCTGTACTTATCGTGCTGGGTGAACGTGTGCGCAAGGACATTGACGAGCAGACCCAGGTTGGTGAGCAGGCTGGGGTGGGGGTGGGGGTGGGGGTGGGGGTGTGCTCCCTGCACAACCACCTGCACTTGCACCCAGCATGCTGGGGTGAAACCCCTCAGTTTGCCCATGACCCTAGCCTCCTGCCTCCCCTCCCTGTACCGCCAGGAGCACTGGTACACATCCTACATCGACCTGCTGCAGCGCTTCTGCCTCTGGAACGTGTCCAACCAGGTGGTCAAACTCAGTACCAGCCGTGCTATTAGCTGCCTCAACCAGGCCTCCACCACCCTGCATGTCAACTGCAGCCATTGCAAACGGCCCATGAGCAGCCGTGGCTGGGTCTGTGACAGGTGCCACCGCTGTGCCAGCATGTGTGCGGTCTGCCATCACGTGGTCAAGGGTTTGTTCGTGTGGTGCCAGGGCTGCAGTCACGGGGGCCACCTGCAGCACATCATGAAATGGCTGGAGGGCAGCTCCCACTGTCCTGCTGGCTGTGGCCACCTGTGCGAGTACTCCTGATTCGGTCTCGGGAGGGAGGAGGCTGAAGCTTGTGAACCAAATAAAAGAAACAGAGCCACAGTCTGAGGCTGCCCTGTCCTCTCCTTGGGCGACTCTGGTGGGCGGGTGGCAGCGTCTCCATGGGAACTGACAAGTCACTAGCAGCTCTGTCTTCGCTCAGTTTTGTGGGAATTCCGCCCCTTCTGGGGCGGGCCAAAAGAGGCCGCTTCCGGAGGCTGTCCCAACGCCGCGGCTGTTACCACCACGACGGAGCTCCCATCATGCCTCGCGGCGGCGGGCTCATGGCGCCCAGGGTGCATCCTCTCTTGCTGCTCTTACTCTGTACGCTGGCGGCTCCCGCCTGGCCGGGCTCCGGATCAGAGGGCGACGGAGGGTGGTGAGTGGCACCAGGTGACGGGAGGGGGTGCGCTACGGGGCAGCCCGGGTCGCTGACCGGCTCTGCCCACAGGCAGCGGCGCGGCCCTGGGGTGCCAGCGGCGGTGGCGGAAGAGGAGCGCTGCACCGTGGAGCGCCGGGCCGGCCTCAGCTACGCGGAGTTCGTTCAGCAGTATGTGCGCTCTCCCGCACTGCCACACCTCCCACGCCTGAAAACCTGTCCAGGAGTTCCGTCACCCTGGGTGGAGGCTGTCACGCCCTTGTCTGCCTGCAGCACAGGGACCTCCCGAGGCCGCCTCCCCTTTACCTCCGTGAACAAATGAATTGGGGCGGGAGCAGGGATGGGTCAGACCCCAACCAACCATGACTCTGCCCTTCCTTCCAGCTACGCCTTCTCCAGACCCGTCATTCTGCAGGGGCTCACAGACAACTCAGTGAGTGCAGCTTCCCCTCCTGGCCATCTCGCCAGTATGGGGCCAAGGCCCTTAAGTCCTCTCTTCCCACCCCCGCAGAGGTTCCGGGCTCTGTGTTCCCGGGAAAGGCTGCTGGCATCATTTGGAGACAGTGTGGTTCGTTTAAGCACTGCCAACACCTACTCCTACCAGAAAGGTGAGCTGCTCCACCTCACAGCCCAGCCTGCTTGCCAGCATCCTGGAGGCATTAACTAGTCCTGACCGGCCCTTTTCCTGCAGTGGACCTAGTCTTCCAGGAGTATGTGGAGCAGCTGCTGCACCCCCAGGACCCCACCTCTCTGGGCAATGGTGAGCACTTGGGCTGACAGTAGTGGGTTGGGGAGGTGGCACTTCAGAATGCCCAGGTACCAGGATCCCTGCACCATCCTGTGTCCTTTGCTGGCAGACACCCTGTACTTCTTTGGGGACAACAACTTCACTGAATGGGCATCACTCTTTCGGCATTACACCTCACCCCCATTTGGTCTGCTGGGTACCACTCCTGCTTACAGCTTTGGGATCGCAGGTGGGTGCCTTACAGGACCAGGGAATTTGGGGGAATGGGGAGTGCAAATTGGGTTTGGTCACCAGCTGCTCATAACTGACCCCACAGGAACTGGCTCCGGGGTGCCCTTCCATTGGCACGGGCCTGGGTTCTCAGAAGTGATCTACGGACGCAAGGTCAGCACAGAGTCATGACTGAGACTTGTGGCTCACTGACAACACAAAGAGTAACCTTGTTGTTCCCACCCTCAGCGCTGGTTCCTGTATCCCCCTGAGAAGACACCTGAGTTCCACCCCAATAAGACCACTCTGGCCTGGCTCCAGGACACCTACCCAGCCCTGACACCATCTGCACGGCCCTTGGAATGCACCATCCAGGCTGGTGAGGTCAGTGGCTGGTTGGAGGGGGTCAGGCTGGGCTGGACAGAGGCCCCCACTAATCTCTGTGCCCCATCCAATCCAGGTTCTATATTTCCCTGACCGATGGTGGCATGCCACACTCAACCTCGACACCAGTGTTTTCATCTCTACCTTCCTCAACTAGCCAGAGCGGGCAACTGGCGAGCCCAGTCGCACACCAGCACACATCCCTATACTGCTCACAGGTTTTATTACAAGGTCAGTGGTGGCAGCAGCAATCTCAGCCCAAAACCACCCTAGCCTGTTGTTTCCGGCCCAGAAGGGAAATGGGGATGTGAAGGATGGGGGGGGGGGTCTCATGGCCTACCAGTAGAACTGATGGAAGATGGGATGGGGACAGCAGAGCAGAGATCCAGGGACACAAACTATGTACAAGGGCTATGGGCTACTGCCCCAAGACCCTCCGCGGCCAGAGTGCCAGGCAAGGTAGGGCAAGTGGCCCTCCCACTTGCTTTGCCTCAGTAGTCCTCCACCCAGCCATTCTCAGAGATGAATGCATCGATGACCTCTTTCATGGCCAGGTTGGGGATGAGCTGTTCCTGGGTCAGAGGGCTCCGGGTCACAGGGTCAAAGTGGCCCACACGCTGCAGTGACAACAGGGTCAGAAGGTACTTGGTGGGCTGGGGCCCTGCCCCCAGCACCCATGGGCCCTCACCTGCAGGTGCTCCTCAATGTCCTTACGGTCATAGGTGATGCCACTAGGTGTGATGCACGGCTCCCGCATCAGCTCAAAGCTGATTTTGCCACACAGATAGTCAGGGATGTCTCGCTTCTGCATCACACAAGGTTAGGTCAGGAATCAGGAATGGGACACTACTCCAGTTCCTGCATCCCACTGGCCCCAGAGAATAGCCAACTCACCTTTCTCTTCTCATCCACCTGGGAGAAGAGCTCATCCATATCTGCTAAGTACTTGTCCTGCAAAGAACCGAGCAGCCATGCGTGGGCAACACATCCCTAATTCCCTTCCCCAGGCACAGGCAAACACAGACGCAACAGGAGCCAGGGGCACCCTCACATCACGTGCACGCAAACACAAGACCCACACGTGGGCCGGGGCACCCTCACGTGCTTGGCCTCGATGCAGGCCTGCTGGGCCCGGATGTGGCCATCGTCCTCATCACCCTCATGGTTCTGCTGACATTCTTCCAGCTCCCTGGGGGTTGACCAGGAGCTGATCAGAGACAGGTCTGTCCAAGATAGGTCAGACTCCACCCCAACCTCATGCTTGTTCAGGCCTTGTTCCCTTCCATCTCCTGTTCACCATGGTTGGCCTTCAATAAACACTTGTGTTCATGACTTAAAGTGGTGACTTGTTAGGGTGAGGGGGTCCTATACTCTGTCACCATAGCCCACCTCTCACGCTCGGCCACAATGAGTCGTGTGAGGTAGGAATGCAGCTCATTCTCCTGGTGGATGCGCCGCTCCTCGATGCTATTCCAACGCTTCTTCTTGGCGATGCGCAAAGCACTGGGGATGTCATCCCCAAAGTTGAGCCGCTGCTCCTTAGCTAGATTGTAGGCTGGAGAAACAGGCTTCAGGTCACCCTTTGGCCAATCCACCCACCTGGGCCCAAGTACCCCCCCTAACCAGCCAGCCTGTAGGCCCACCTCGCTGTAGGTTGGCAATCGCCTCATCATAGCTCTCCATCTCCAACTGGCATTGCCCCAGGAAAAAGTGTGCCTTCACAGACTGCCCATCCAGCTCCAGGGCCCGCCGGCAGTCAGCCAGGGCCTGTTCATGCTGCTGCATCTTCAGGTAGCACAGTGCACGGTTGGTGTAATACACTGCCACCAGGGGATTCCGAGTCTGGGAACCAAGGCAGGCCCATCAGCATGAGGGAGTGAACTCAGTCGGCCCCCTCTGTCCCAGGCCCTGTCCTGGCTTGGGAGTCCATGGTTGAAATCAAAACACTAGAGGTTTTACTGTTACAAAGCTTTTGACCCCTGAGGATGGATGGTTTCCTGGCCCTGAGGCCTGCCTGAGCCCTCTCGACTCCAGTAGATTTTGTAAAGGTCAATCTCCTAGACCTGAGAAGATCCCCAGCTTTGGACCTGGTGTGTGTGTGTGGGGGGGAGTTCTCTGACCTGCCGGTCTCAAACGCCCTGAAGTTCCCACCCGCCACAGTTCTCTGGCAACCAACACTGGATTCAAGGATCGCGGCCCTGGCACCTTGGAACGAGATCATCACTGAGTCTTCAGAGCCCGAGCGCTCCTCCCCTGTCGGAACCAAGACTCCCCGAAGGTCCGACGCGGGCGGTCGGGCAGGCCCCACCCCTTCCCCTGGCCCCGACGCCGGTCCCCTCCCCCGGCGCGGGTGCACTCACGATGGCGCGTCCGTAGCAGGCCGCTGCCTCCGAGTATTTGCGGCCCACGAAGAGCCGGTTGCCCTGCTCCTTGAGCTCCTGCGCGCTCGGACTCTTCTCCGGGCTTCCGCCAGCTGCGCCCAGCCGCGCGCCGCCCTCTTTCTCCTCCTTGCCCTTCATGGCGCCGCGCGGCACGGCCTGGGCTCCGTCCCCAGACTCCGCGCCCGGCTCGCCCTCCGCCCGCAGCCCAAACCCGCAGCCCGAGCCGCGATCCGCTCGGGCCCGATCCAGTGATCCGCCACCGGAACTTCCGGCCGCGTGGGGCGGAGTGAGCGGGACGGACGGACACGAGTTAGTGGGTGGGACCGCGCGTGCGCTCGACGCCCTGAGTGGGGCGGGCTGACGGGCTCGTGGGCTGGGAAAACGCGATTCGCGACGTCGGAAGTCTGGAGAAGCGCCCAAGGCTGCACCAGGAAGCTCCGCCCCTCGAGTTCGGGGGACGTCCTTCCAAAAGTCAGCCCCGCCTGCACCCCACGGCCGCCCACGCCCATCCGAGGCCCAGCCGGGCGCGTGAACTTGACGGCCACCCACGGGATGTGGGGCCAAGAAGACCCGAGCTATTGGGCCGCCAACCTGGCGCGCGCGGGCCCCCCACGGGCGACTGGAAGCCCTGAACCGATGGTAGGGCGGGCAACCCCCGTTCCTCAGACTCCCGTCACCGCCCTTCCCCAGGTATCGAGAGGATTTGCTCGGCCATCGAGGGCCGAGCGGAGAAGCACGTGACTCGAGAGGAGCTGGAGCGGCTGCTGGCGTGGAAGCTGGTGGTGAGGGGCTTCCACGTGGGTGGTGGAACCTTGGCGGGCGGGCCCGCCTCCTGATGTTGGGGCTTCCTTTTAGGAGCGGCCCCTTGCGCCACGGGGCGGGGCTTCCTCCTGGGAGTGGGTCCTCGCGTTGTCGGGCAGGCCCCGGTCGAGGTCCTCCACCAGTGACTACCCTACCTAACCCAACTCTGCTGCAGAGGGGCCCGCCTGCAGGAGCTGGTGACCCCCGCGGCTGGTGGTGCAGCGCTCGGCCGCCGTCGAATTCTGCCTTCCGGCAGGACGTGCTCATGGACTCATGGACTCGGGCTAGTGAGGAGTGCTGGTCATAGGGGCAGGTCGCCGGCGGGATCAGTTAGTGTCTGTGGTATGAACCGACGGTCATGTCCACTGAGGTTATTCTGACATTGTTGGGGACTGAGTGCAGGCCCTTCACTTGCCCAACAGTGCTTTGCTGTTGGAGCCCCTCAGGTAGCAGCCTTCATTTCTGATGAGGTAGTGACCACAACATGGGGCCTGCCAGCCCTGCAGTATACTCTCAGGTATACCAGCTGTACCTGGGCCAGGTTGGGAACATGCCACAGCCCTGAGCTGACGTGAGGAGACTGTTGGTGGGCTAGGAGGGCATCCAGGACTCCGGTCAGGATGGAGTGTACAGAGCTGTTTCACAGGGCAAGGGTGGCCAGTGCCCTGGGCTCCAGACTCCCTGTGCACTTCCCCAGGCATTGCCTTAGGGTTGTGGACCCCTCACTGTGCAGAGACAGCACTATGGACCTGGGCTGTGGGGTGGGGTAGAAGCTGTACCCCAACCTGCTCCCTGACCTCAACCCTAGCCTAGCCACCCCTGAGGTACCAGGCCAGCCAAGAAGTGCAGGACCCAGGCCGACTGAACTTGGCTGTGACCTCCTCACTTGCTGTGTGACTGTAGGAGCTCAATCAATGCTTCCTAAACTCACTCCTGACCATGAGGTCCACAGCCCCTCCCCAGGGGCCCCACCTCCCATACAGACACAGGTCACACACATGCAGAGGATCAAGGAGGAATCCAGGCTACCCACATGGAGGGAAGAGCTCAGTGAGTTGGGGGGAGGCCAGACCAGCCCCCAGAGCCCTGGTACAGCTACCTGTTGTTGTGTAAAATATTTATTTATTCTCCAAAAAGGCTCAGACTGCAAGTCCTGGAGGAAGGACAGGATAGAGTCTCCTCTGGGGTCACCCTTGGGACCTCCACCACCCAGCCTGGCCCAGCAGTCCTAACCCCCTCAGACTAGGAGGGAGGCCAGGGCTGGTGTAAGGCTTGGCCTGAACTCAGTAGGCTAACAGGACCACCTGCCCTCGCAAGGAGGAGCCTTGAGATGTACATTCACAGAACGTGAACATGCAGGCCACGCCCTAGCCCATGTGGCCCCTAGGAGCCCCTCAGGGGGGTGGGGGAATGTGGGCACCCAGCAGGTCGTAGGCGAAGATGTTCCAGAAGATGGCGAAGAGCAGGAAGGTGCCGTAGGCAAGCAGCACCACCCACCAGCCGCACTGGTCCCGAAGGCGCTCCTCATAGCTGCGCAGGATGGTCAGGCCCATACTGACCCCCACCACTGCACCAGCCAGGTGCGCCATGAAGCTGGGCTGTGGGCCTGAGGCAGGCAGTGGTGGGGAGAAGCGCAGCCACACAGCCCGGCCCACCTCGGAGCTCACTGCAGAGGGAGTTGGCACATGGGAGGCACCCTGGACCTGGGCTCAGTTCCCCATCCCCCTCCAGCACCTTTTGTCTCTACTTACTGCACACTAGGGCCAGCACCATTCTCAGCAGCTTGTAGGGACACCTCATCCCAGCCCAGTTCTGATGGGGCATGAGACAAGCAGTGAGGCAAGCCTTGTGTGCCCCTCCCACACCCACCCAGGCTATTTCATTACCATGACGACATTGGCCAGGTGTGCAGAGCACAGGGCATAGACTCCGCCAGAGCCCCCTACCACAGGGGCTCGCATGTCAGTAATGGAAACAGTCAGGGAGCCTGTGTGAAGCAAGGGGACAGCTGTGAGGGTGAGGCCTGTCAGTGAGGTGGCCAGGGGCTATGCACCTTCCTCACCTGCCAGCACGCCAGCCAGGTAGAGCAGGCTGATGCGGAGCAAGCCGTGCACCATCTCCAGGGGCACCCCAATCATCAGCTGTAAGAGCGCATTGAACCCCAGCTGCTCCAGCCTGGCCATGTAGGGGCAAATGGGTATGAGAGGTGGGATCAGTCATCAGGCTCCCAGACACTTTGAAGTCAGGGGTGCTGGAAGCGGGCCCTCACTCACCCAACGTGCATGAACATGTAGGTGAGGAAGCGCCAGGCCCGTGCTCGGTGCCCAGGATGGTATACAAGAGGGCTCTTCATGTACTCAGGGTGGTAGGTCTGCAGCACCCACTTGTTGAGGCGGGCCCCATAACACAGGAACACGATGATCTAGGAGAGAAGGGCATTAGGACTGGGCCAGGCCAGGGATGTGGGTGGTGGACAGGTGGGCAGGCTCACCTGGGCCAGAGTGACAGAGGCCATAAATACAGGGGGTGGGCAGCTTCGGTGACGGTAGAAGTACCAGTGGCGGTCCACCTCTCGGGGCAAGATCTCGTAGGCCACGTAGCGCACAAACCGCTTATAGACACCCAGGCCTGGCTCGTCTAGCAGCCCATCCTGGGGCAGTGCCCGCTGTCCATTGGCGATGGCCCGCTTAAAGCTGCTTGATCGCTTGCTGCTGATCTGGGGGAGCGGGGCCTAAGCATGGGACTCCATACTACCCCCATGACCTCCATGCCCGCCTGGTCTGCCCAGCTCCTCACAGGGTCTGAGGCCCTGCCCCAGTGGGAAGGTAAGGAAAGAGGGGCCACCTGCCCACCCAACTCCAGCCAGGGCACTATGCTGGCCAAGGCCTGGGCCCCCATCTCTGCTGCCCACCCACTGTATCACTGACCAGGTCCACCAGCTCCTGGTAGCAGACCTGGCCCCGCTCGTTGCTCTGGGCCAGGGCCACCAGCATGTCCAGCTTGGCTGGATCCAGGGGTAGTTCATGGCTGTGCACCAAGCCAGTGAAGGTGTCTGCACCAATGAAGCCTGTGTTCTCAGGGTCCAGCTGCTGGGGTGGGGGGTGGGGTGGGAGTGAAGGAAGTGAGCTTACAAAGGCCTGAGGATGGACCAAGCCCACAGACCAAAGGGCTGCCCCAGGCCAGCTAGAAGAGGCAGTCTCCCAACACTCTTAGGCTAGATCTCTGTGCACACAGTCCCAGGAGCTTCCAGGGAACCGGTTCCTGGGTCCCAAGCCTCCAGGGGTCTCCCCGCCTCATTTTGGCCTTGCCCATCCTGGAAGGGTAGGGCTAAGGTCTGAGGACAGTCACCTTCCCTCCTGTCCCTCCCAAGGCGCCCTGGTCTGGCTCGCCCTCTCCTGGGGTCTCAGGCAGCGAGCCAAGGTCGTACAGGAGGGGGTTTGGGGAGTGGACATGAGTGGGGGCTGGGCTGGAGCTCTTCGAGTTCCGTTTCCCCAGCCAAGCCCCGCAGCAGTGGGCGGTGCTGGCGCCCCTCTCCCCCAACGCACCTGCTCCTGGATAAGCTGCAGCAGCGAGCTCCTGTCCATAGAGTCGGGCCGGGGTCGATGGCCGCGGCGGGGAGGGGCTGCTCTGCGGATGACTCCGCTCCGCCCCTGCCCGTGCGCTCCGCCCGCTCTGCCTGGCGCCGCGTCACCGAGCCGCCCGCCCCCGCCGCTCGCGTGGCCAGAACACGCGCGTGCCCTGCACGCGGACGCGCTCCAGGATAGGGACACCAGACCAGAGCCTCGTCCTCCTCGCCCGCCCAACGCGTGCCAGTTCCTCCAACCTTGCCCCCGTATCCTGGCACAGCTCTGTTCTGAGGCTGCGGCTGCTGGTCCCATGTGGACCGTAGCTGGGAAACTGAGCCACAGGCGGCAGCCAAGCCCCTTCTGCGTACGCCCTTTCTCCCCGGTTAGGGTCTTAGAGCCCACATCATCTTGGGAAGCCTCCCAGGACCACCCCACTACCTGTGATTCCCCAGGCCAGGGCTCTCTGAAAGCGCCTGCCTGCCAGATATGCTGGCCCATTCGCAGTTGGGCAGCAAAAAGGCACCTGGGTCCCAAGGCCAACAGGGCAATTAGCCAGGGGTGGAGGAGGCTCCTGCATGCTTTTTCAGGACTAATCCCCAGCACACACCTTGGGCTGGAGGCCTCTGGTGGCTCCTGCAGCCACAATGCTGGACAGTGACAGTGGAGCCTGTAGCCCAACACAAGGGACAAGGCTGCAGCTGAGATAGGAGGGGGCCCTATTTCCTGAGGAGGGCAGGTAGACTCCGACAACAGAGGTTCCAGACTAGGGATGCATTACCACAGTGACCCCTTAAAAGGTCACTCAGAAACTCAAAACCATGGAGCCATTAATCCTGGCAGCTGGTCCTCATGAGAATAGAGTTCCAACATGTGAGCCACACCTCAGCAGCTAGAAGGATAACAGTATGGTGGAAGTACTTCAAGAGTCTGACCCAAGACCCTTCCGGATCAGGCCTGAGCATCTCTACAGGTAAGTGGCTGCCCCCACCTCCTAGGAACAGCTCTGCAGTGCTCAGAGACCCTGGTATGGAAGGGGCTACCTTGCATGGAGCACCTGTCTGGCTAGCCAAGTGCTATACCCAGGCCCACCATGGACCATCTCTGCTCCAGGGCCCAGAATACTGGCCAAGTAAGCACCTGGGACGGGTTGAAACAATCCCAAGTAGAACCTCCACTTCCCCAAGAAGGGTTTTGTCCCCCTTCCCTTGCTGTCCCCTACCCAGTGAAAGAAGCCTCTGGTCAGTGTGAGAACAGGACAGCTCCCCAATACCATAAGCCACCCTGCACACCAGAAGCGGGGCTCTTTGCCACACCCCACCTCAGTATCCTAGATCCTCCCCACAGTTCAGGCAGGCTGCTGGGGTGGATGCTGCGGTCTGGGGAGGAGGCGGGCACTCTCCAGAAAGCATAAACCTCAATACAGATGCTTCTAGGCTGCAACTGGGCCTCTCATGTGGGCCTGTGTGAGGCCTCAGGTCTGCAGGGGAGGTGTGTGTGGGGGGCAGCCAGGGTGAAGTTTCCAGTCCACACTGACAAAGGACAATTCAAAAAAAGCCACCTTCAGAAAGTAGGGTCCATGATGGGAAAGACAGTGAAGTTTAATCAGGAAACCTAACCTCACATCTTCCATGAGGAGTGCAGCCCTGGACCAGTCTGCCAACGTGGTGGGGAAGAAAACAACACAATGGTCTGGCCATTTTCTGCCCCCACTTCCTGCTTTGGGCCCAAAGCTCTGCCCTCTGACTCCCCTCACATCCACTGGCTGCCTGGGATCAAGAAGGGGTGGAACCCTGAGAATTCAGGTCTAGAATCACTGGCTTCCAAACCTACACCCCAAAGTCTCTCCAACATGATGCCCACAAAGGTGAGTGTTGCTGGGCCAGAGACTGGCAGGATCTGGGGCCCACCCTTGGGGCTGGGCAGTGGGCAGGCTGTCCTCAGAAGCAAAATTTACACAGAAGGAAGCTCCACCAAATGGATGGCCAACACCAGCACCCTGGGGCCCTGAGATCAGACTGCAGAGCACCAGGGCCTCATCGACTCTTCACCAGGACCCTGTAGAGTGAGAAGCTGAGGACAGCAGCAACAGCAGCCCCAACAGCCCCCAGTGTCACCCGGAGCCAGAAGGAGGTAGTGTGCAGCTCCCCATGGACCAGATACCTGCAGGAGAGAGGGGCTGTTTGGAGACACCCTCAGGGTGCTCACCAGATACTTGCTGCTGTACCCCCATTCATCCTCCATTTCCTGGTAAGTCAGAGCTCCACAGAGCTGTTACCTGTCAGTGTCCAGCATGGCAGAACTCCCAGACAATGGGGCAGCTGGTGAGACCAGACACCACAGGGCCCTGCCAGGGCATCAGCACCTGACCAAGGCCCACCCTGCAAGCCTGACTGACTAGTCCTGACACCATATCTGTTCCACTCTCCTGGTGACAGGAACAGTTGGTACCCTGGGACAGGGACAGGCCTCCCACCATAGGGGGCTGTGGTGCTGGTACCCACGGGAAGGTGGCTATGGTGGCAAGCCGGGTGAAGACAGCTGTGCTGGGCTCTCCTGGGCCAGCACAGGAGAATGGGGTGGGAGTGGGCAGCCGGTGCCTGCGGCAGAACTCCGCTGGAGACAGGCCAGGCAGTGAGACACCTTCAGGCAAGTCAGCCTTGGAGGAGACGAAAAGGCAGGGGATCTGTCCATCCATGTAATGGCGCTGTGGGGGAAGGGGCCACATGAGGCACAGTTCCAGAGCAGACAAGGTGAGGATACTGGGGGACCCTCACCCACAGGACACCAGGATAGATGGTGGCTTGCCTTGTAGACGCTGGTGCAGAGCGCAAAAGACTGGGGGTCAGTGCCATCAAACATCAAGCAGGCGACATCACAGGCAGCATCAAGTGCGGTGGACAGTAGGCTGCCTGCATCCACCTCACACAGCTGGACAGAGGGTGGCCTCAGGGAGAGGCAGGGAGCTCAATTCCCGAGGCCACATTGGGATAGCACTGCCTAGCATGCACCTGGGGTCTATCGCAGGGGTGCCCCTACCCCCACACTCACTATCAAGTACTTCTCCTGCCCGTTGACCTGCACCGTGTTGATGGCGTAGACAGCAGGTACCTTGTGGAGCTCCCTGGTCTCCTGATGCTGAGGAGGGAGGTACCTGAAGCACACCGGCCCTGACGCTCCCCAAAGCCCCTACCCCCAGAGGCCCCAGATAGTAGCTGGGTCCCCTCACCCAGCATACAATGATGCTCACCCCTAGGCCACGGCCAAGGAAGGCCTGTAGGAAAGCAGACTTGCCCACTCCACATGCCCCTACCACCTTGCACAGAAGGACATTCCTTTGTGTTTGTCCCTTCTCCTGGTCCAGCCTCTTCTCACGGGTGACTGTGGGAGGATGGGAAGGACAAATGAGAGTGAGGGCCTGCCAGGGAAGAGCTGGGCCAGGCCACTGTGAGGGCAGGTGCCGACCTGTGATGGCATGGGCCTGGGAGTCCTGCTTGCAGAGGGTGGGGTAGCCCAGGTAGCCAAGATGCTCCAGACAGCGCCGGACATCCAGGTAAGTCACCAAGCTGAGGCATAAAGAAGGGGGGAAGCAGTATCACAAAGGGGCAGCATTGTTTGTCGAGTAGGGGCACGTGGGGGCTGCACTCACGTCCACTGGCAGAGGTACCCATGCAGGGACAGCCGGCCTGCTTCAGTTCGGACCTCCTGCAGGAGCTGAGGGCCCCATGGCGGGGCTGGGAACACACTGAACAGGTCCTGCAGCTCTGCCAGCGAGAGAGTACCATCATGGTCCTGCAGGGAGAGGGGCTGTGGTGACACTGGCTGGGAGCCAGGATAGGAAACCAGGACAGGCAGCACAGTAGGGTGACAGCGCCCTCACCTGGTCATGCTTCTCAAACACCCTCTGCACAAACTGGTAGCCAAAGTGGTTGAGCTCTGTGCTGCAGCCAGGGGGCACATGGAGCCTGTGGGGTTGCCATTGGTTTCCCACCATGCTCAGCACACCTTCTGTCTGTGCAGTCCAACCCTCCCTGTGAGTCACACTGAACCCCAGAGGTTCCTCCACCTCTCCCTCAACTGAGCACCACAGCAGAGAAGCAGGCAAGGATGTGGCTAGGGCCAGGGGCCACCTACTCGGCATAAGTCCCAATTTCTGTCCACAGCAGGCACCTCCTACACAGTCCATCCTTTGCCTGAGCAAGGGCTCCAACCCCACCCTGGCACCATCTGACAGAGAGCCCATCCACCACTCACGGAGGGAAGAGGTAGTCAGTGGACAGCTCCAGTGTGTCACCATAACCAAAGCGCCGCAGGATGGTCCACGTGGTTTCATGGCGGCCACGCTGGATGAAGAGTGTGTTCAGGAAAAGGAAGCCTGTTCAGAAAGGGACAGAGAAGGTAGCACTGGTTATTACCCACGCCCCTCCCTACACCAGGAGGGCGGGCAGGGTGCCAGGCCTCACCATCCAGGGTCAGTCGGTCATCCCGCACACCTCCTGCCACGTTCTTGCGCACCACCATCTTTACATCCTCCAGGGCTTGTGGGGCCAGGGGATGCCCAAAACAGGATTTCTGCCTCAGAGAGAAAGTTGCTGTTAGTAAGCCAGACACCCCATCAACTGCTCAGCCTAGTCATTAATGACATAGAGCCCAGCTGCAGCCCAGGAAGGGTAGGCACCACCAAGAGGTGGATAGGGGCCCCACCTGGAAAGCGTTGAGCTCCTCATCACTGAGTGCCTGGTCCAGATCCTGGTCTGAGAGCCGGAAGATGCGTGTGAGGGCCTGGGTACACTCAGGCTTCAGCTGTGGGGACAGCCTGCTCAGCATGTTCCCCCACTCCCACCTGCTAACCACCCCCACCCATGCCAGCTGCTCACCTGCTTGGTCTCAGGGTCATAGAGTGGAGCTGTGGGGTGCAGCACGGCCTTCTGTGCATAGTAGAACAGCTCTGAAATGTTCCTCAGATTCTTGGCCGAGCACTGGGAGCCACCAGGACAGACTCAGAGAGGTGCCAATGCAGAGACTTGAAGGGGCTCCAACAAAGATGCAGGCACAGGTAGTCGGCAGCCCCCACCCCAAGGAAGCCTTCAACAAACAGCTTGCCTGTCCTGAGATCCCAGGCTACCAGCACATGAGCGCCTGTTGCAGGGCCTGGCCCTGCCCCTTCTCTTCTCCACCCCAGTGCCCCCTGCCTGGCCCTGCCCTGCATGCCTGCTCACCTCCACACAGGTCTCAATCTCAGGGAACTGGCTCATGATGGGCAGCACAGCCTCCATGGAGCTCCCTGGCCGCAGGTCTGACTTGTTGCCCACCAGGATAATAGGGACCCTGGGGAAAGGCCCACAGCCATCAGGGATGAGGGAGCTGGAGGAGACCAGCACTCCCCATGAGCCCTACCCATTACCTGGGCCCCTTCTCGGTCCCTCCATTCACCAATGGGATCCATTTAGTTCGAATCTGAAAGGCAAGGCCTGGCATGAGGTGAGGGGGCTGCCCAGGCCACAGCTCCCGATGTAACCTGAGCCTAACCTAAGGGAAATGGGGGAGAAATCGAGACCCACTGAGGGCCAAAGTCACAGCCACTGGGAACAAGTGGAGAGTGCAGCTGATAGGTGTGACCTCATCCAATCCTAGCAGTTCCCAAAAACCCCCAAGGGACCTGGGGTCAGCAGCTCAGGGTTCTGCAAGCCTAAGTGGTTCAGACTTGTGGCTGTCCACGGTTCCTGCAGGGCCACAGGGGGCTCCCTGGGGAAGCTGTGGGGTCCTGGCCACAAGGACAGGCTGATGACCAAGCTGGGCATCAGTAGCAGGGACCCAAGATGAACAGGTACTCCCTTGCTCACCTTCTCAATAGTGGCCTCCTCAGACACGTCGTACACCACACACACCACATTTGCCTATGGGGGAGGGCGCATGGCACAGCATTAGCAGAGGCTTCCTGTTCATACCACCCCGGCACTCACAGGCAGGACAGGGCATGGCTCAGAGACCCAGGAAGCCATCCTCCACTGGTAGTCCCCAGCCAGTGCTCCTTGGTGTGTCACTGGAACTGGTGATCTGCTGTGCAAACCTCAGACAAATCCTTCCCTGCTTACTTCCAGGTCCCAGCACTGCAACTTGGGTCAGAAAGCCCCATGAAGGGCTCAGGACAGAATCAACTACCCCTGAAACTTGGAACCCCAGCTCTGGCCTTGGTCCTTCACTGCCGTGTCACTATAGGCAGAGAAGATGACAAGAACAGCACAAGGCATGGTGAAGGCCGCTCCTCCGTAGCTGTGGCCTGAACCCATGCCCAGTGGCACCCCTAGGACACAGAAGCTGCAGAGGCACAGGGCAAGGTTTCAGGGGCAGCTTCCTCCCAGGAGCTTGGCTCTGGCACATGTCCTCTTGATAAGAGGTGAACAGAAGGCTGTGCAGCCTGCAGCCCTGATCACTGCACCACAGCCCAAAGGCCCAGAGTAGTGGATGGCACTACAGGATGGGGAGTAGGTGGCTGGGGCAAAGAACTGCTTACGGGGTCATTTTGAAGGCTAATGAGATCTATCTGCCAGTGTTCACCGAAAGCGTGAATGTTGGGAGGACAGAGCCATGGGGTTGGCCAGCCATGTGGGTGGGTAGGAAGAAGGGATGGTCCCTTTCCTCCCCAACTCCCAGCAGGGTGCATCACTGGAACCCCAACAACTTAGCACTGGGAGGTCAAGGAAGAATTAGCGAGGCCACAGTCGATCTGAGCACCTTAATCTAATCCCTCAGAAAGAGAAGCCGATTAGAAGTAGGCAGCAGCCCATCCCCAAGGCCCGAGCACTGAACCCGTCTCCCCACCTTCCTGGCACCCTCTTCCTGAACCCTCAGAACACACTGTACCTTGTGAATCTCGTCCTGAAGCTCCTCCACAGTCTGCTCAGCTTCTGGACGGAAGAAGAGATGGCACTGCAGACCTCCTGCCCGAAATGCGGCTCCTGGGCAGAACGCTGGGGTGGGGGTGGGTGAGGTGGGGGGCGGCTCTACCTGAGGAATCCACGATGTGAGTGGGCACCTTCTCTGGGGTGACGTCCGCGGGAATGGTGATCTCTTCTGCCCGGGGTGGGACCTGAAACAAACGGGGCGTGAGGGTGGCCCGGGGACGGCGGGAAGTCCGCCCTGAGGCCTCAAGCCCCCTCCTCTGCGTGACCACGGCAGGGGCACTAAGCACCACTATCCTCACCTCTTCAGGGAACTCCTCGCCCACCAGCGACATGATGAGAGACGTCTTCCCCACCTGGGCTGCGCGGGACAGGGCGGTCAGCACGGCGGCCAAGGTCGCGGGGCCCCCATAGGACAGGCCCGGCGCCTACCCTCGCCCAGCCCCCGACCCCCACCCCACGCCTACCCTCGCCCAGCAGCAGGATGCGGACGTCCCGCTTCATGGCACCCGACAGGAGCTGCAGTCCCACCCAAAACCCTAGACCCGACTCCAGCCGGAGCCCGCTCAGGGTACGCTGCCCACGCTCGCCCGAGCCCGCACTTCCGGCCCCGCCCGCACAGCCGCACTAGCGAGCCCGGAGGGCCAGAGAGGCTGGGCTGCGCAGCAGTGCCACCGCGTGGGCGCGCCGAGTAGTGCTGGCGCCGAGCCTGCCGGGGGGGCGGGGCCCCGCCTCAGGTGCCGCTCACTCCAGCAGCTTTCTTCCGGCCCACTCCGGCCAGGGTAGCCCTTGCAGGTGGGCAGGCCAAGGCCTCAGTTCTTGGGAGGGAGAAAAAGGTCTCGAATTTGGACAGAGGGTGAGCTCAGGCCAAGCGGGAGAGCCAGGCCCAAGGCTGTAGGAGCCTGGAATGACCAGCAGACAATGCCACAGTGCAAAGCCCATGTTTATTTCAACAGTACAGGTAGCAACATAGAAAAGCACTCAGGTGCCAACAAGCACTTTACACATGTTCAGGGTCTTCATGATTTACACAGAGTCCTGAGCCTCCACACAGTGTGAAGGGGCAGAGCCTACCCAGGCATCCTGGCACAGCCCGAGGTTCTCTATTAAACTGGCTTTTCAGCAGAGCCTCTGCTCAGGCCAGGTGCCCAGCAAGACTGGCACAGCACACCTGACCCCAAAGTTCCCACTGCGGCTCAGCAGTCTGTGACCTCCCACACAAAGATCTCGCTGTGGGCCGCCGTGAAGAGCAGGCTGGCAGACGGGGCAAACCTACAGAGCTGTACACCGTCGTCGTGGCCAGCAAAGTCCTGCGAGGCCCCCGACACACAGTCCACCAACCTCAGCACATGCTCTGTGGGCAGAAAGTATGATGTGGGACCTGTGCCCATGTCTGTAGCTCCAGGGCCCAGGGGTTCCCCGGCCCACTCTAGCTCTGTCTCCAGCCAGACACTGGTGCAACATAGAGAACCTGTGCTAAATGGCCTGTCTTCCACACCCACAGCCACCTGTTGCTGAGACCGGGGCAGCAGAACCAAGGAAGAGCCCATCATTGTCAGAAGTGTCTAATAACACGTGGCTTCTAAGGCCCCAAGCTCAGCTGCTGAGTCCCTCTATTCAGTGCTGAATGCTGTACCTGGTACCCCACCTTCAGTGATGAGGAACCTGGTGCAGATGTGAGGGGCAAGTCTCAGTGTGGGGGTACAGGTGAGTCCACTCAGCCCACTCAAGACAGGCTAAGTCCACACCCACCAGTACTCACCAGCGAACCCAATGGCCATGAAGCAGGCCCTGGGGGACAGGCTTAGGGACATGGCAAAAAAAGGCAGTGGGATCTTCTTTATCACCTGTGGGCAGCAAGCATAAGGCAATAAGCAAAGGTTCACACTGCCCAGGACCTTCCCCTCCCAGGGTCACAGGGGGCATGCACGTGCCTGCTTCTGGCAGAGGCTGTAGAAGACCACCTCTGGATCTTGGCCGAGGCCTGCACACACCAGCAGTGTCCTATCCCAGGGACAGAAGGCAGCGAGGGAGGGTGGAGAGCAGTCTGAAGCCTGAGGAAAAGCACAGCTGTGACTGGACGAGCAGGCACTGTCCCCACCTGAGGTGCCACTAGGACTTCTACCTCCATGAGGGTGGGCGCTGGGAAGCTCAGCCAGTCCACGAGCTCACAGCAGTCCTGCAGCCAGTTGGAGGCCCAGATGCTGACCCGCTGGTCTCCGCTGGCAGCCAACCACAGGTCTGTGCCCTTCACCCCGAAGTCGCCATACTGGGGGGTGAGGGGGTTAAGGGCAGGTGAATACCTCCTGCCCCACTTTGCCAGAGCCCCTTCCCTGCTAGCACTCCCCAAACAAAGCCCTGCTTGCCACTTCACCTCCTTGGTCGTGCTCTGGATAGCAGAGATGGGAGCACCCCGGTGGTCACTCAGTACACAGAAGGTCATCCCTGTGTGGGGGCGGCTCACAGCCACAAGTCCATCCTTGTCTCCAGAGAGGATGGTCTGACCTGGGTCAGGCAGAGGCCACATCATCACCCTGTGAGCTCCCAGCCCAAAGGTGTGACCCGGGCCAGGGAGAGGCCATGCCATCACCCTGTGAGTCCTCAGCCCCTCACCGTCTGCAGAGAAGGTGACAGCCGTCAGTGCAGCCAGGTGTGGATGCATCTTGAACTCCATCGAGATCCGGGAGACATTGAAGACACGCAGCGTGCCATCACTGTAACCTGCCGCCATGTGCTGCTGTTCTGGCTGCCCACAAGATGGGGGGCTCCAAGCCAAGCAGAGGCAGCTCTGGGGACCCCCAGTACAGAAACAATCAGCACTCCCCCGAAGAGTGAGATGGGGGCCCAACTCTAAGGCCAAGGACAGACACTGGAGCTGAAAAGATGCAGCTCCCAAAGCCCTTCAGTGGGGAGGCAGGGCCCCATCCCAAGCACACGCCTCCAGCCCCTGGCACCCTGAGTACCTGGTTCAGCACCTGGAACTGGATCACCAGCTCCATGCTGGACAAGGACCACACCCTCACACTCCCATCATCTCCACATGTGGCACAGTGGGACTCACTGGGGCTGAAGACCACCTCATTCACCTGCAGGTAACCAGCCAGCCCTACCTGAGGTCATGTGGCCCTCGGGCAGAAAGAAGTCACAGTGGGACCAGGTCATTCCTATGTCTCCTTCCCAAACCCTCCTGACCATGGCCACCTCTACATGGAGTAAAGAAACCATCCTGAACTCCCCGAGTGCCCCCCACAAGACATGGAAGGAATTCTAACTGTAAGAAGTCCATCTACCATTGAACCTAACCATCCTCTTGCTGGGACACCAGAGAAGTGTTCTGGAAGAACCGAAAATGTGGTGATGGGACAACACATCCCTAGAGAGCTGCAGACTAAAGGTAAAGGCAGCACGAAACACACTCCAGGCCATTCCAGGGGCCTCGCCACTGGTGGTGGTGGAGGTGGTGTGGCTTTTCCTGAGACTGTCATGTGTGCATTGAGGGAGAAAGTAGGCATGTGATTACTGAGAATCAGGATTTCGGGTGTGGGAAAAAGGGAATACAGACACCATACACCAATGAAGGGAAATAAAATGGCCTGGTCCTGCATTTAAACTTCAAATGCAAGTATGAACTCCTGATATCTTTTATCTTTAAAAATAGTAATTTAGTTCCGTGCGGCTGAGAAGTGATGGGTCCCTCCGGAGGGAGCCGCAGAAGGAGCGCCTGGACACTGTTTTCCACATGAGAGGGGAATCACCGATGACCATCAGCTCAGGCCAAGGCTCAGGCCCCAGTGCTCCTACCCTGATGGTGGATAAACGCAATGTGTTCCGTCTGTACCATGGAAGAGCACTTGGCAATCACTGACACGTGCTACAATGCAGATGCACCTGGAGAATATGATGCTCAGTGAGAAACCAGACGGAAGGGACCACACTGCGTGCTCCTGTTTATGTGGAAAGTCCAGAACAGGCAAACCCATAGTTAGTGGTTCTCAGGGAATGGAAGGTGAGTGCTTAGTGGGTATGGGATTTCCTTTTGGGGTGATGAAAACGCTCTAAAATGGACTGAAAATGATCTAAAATGATAGTTGTACAATTCTGTGAATATACTGAAAACCACTGACTTTGAACAGCTGAAGTGCATGGTGTGTAAATTATACCTCAATATAAAACTGTTACCAAAAAACAGAAAAAGCATATAATCCTTACTCCTCTCAAAGTTAATTTCTTTGATGGCTACCATTATCTCCAAATATATAAATACAAATTTAATAAGACATAGAACTCAGTCCGGCCGGTGTGGCTTAGTGGTTGAGCATCGACCCATGTACCAAGAGGTCACCGGTTCGATTCCCAGTCAGGACACATGCCCAGGTTGTGGGCCAGATCCCCAGTGGGGGTGTGCAGGAGGCAGCCAATTGATGTTCTCTCTCATCGATGTTTCTCTCTCTCTCTTCCTCTCCCTTCCTCTCTCTAGAATCAATAAAGAAAAAAAATTAAAAAACAAAAAAGACTTGGAAAGTAAACAATTGACTGTTGCTGGCAGAACCAACCCAATGCTTGGAAACCTGGTCCACAAGGGAGAGACCAGCTATCCCGCTGCTCCTGTCCCAGCTCTGCGTCAGGAAACCCAACACTCACGAGGCCAGTTCTCTGTCCTGGAGACACAGACTGTTGCCACCTGCAACCCCACCAAGGTGACAGGGCACTCAGGACAAGGCAGCACTGAAAGGCAAGCAGCCCCATGTGCTTCTTGGTGGGAGACAGCTCACCAGGAGGAGCTGGGGGCCTGACTGGCCCTGACCGAATTCTGGCCTAGCCTCCAGATTCTCGGATCGCGGGGAACACAGAAACAGAAAGGCAAGTCTAACCCTGGTCTGTGGGAGGCTCAAGGACAATGACCTGGTTTGTCCGTTGAGTAAATTACTAGGGAAAAAAGCAAGAGGGAAGAGGAAGGACCGAGAAGAGGCCAGGCCTGTGGTGCGGACACAAGAGGACACTACATGGACTATGTAAACACAAAATGAGTGTGCAGTTCTAAATGTGCAGAATCCTTATCCAGAGAATCTGAGATGTTTACGCATGAACTAATCCAACAGCTGGGCTTGACTCAGAATGACAACTGGGGGCAGGGAGACAACAGACAGAGGAGAGTGAATGCGGGGCTCCCAGCCCTGTCTCTGTCCAGGTGGAAACCCCCTGGGACACCTTTGACAGAGAGCCAGTGGCCCAGCAGCCTCACCTTGCTTCTGTGGCCGCTGATGAGGCGGGTACTGGTGCCCTCAGCCCAGCTGACATACCAGAGCGTGCCTGCTGTGGTGCCCACTACACCCATGTCCATGCTGTCGTGGAAGACGGCGCTCACAATGGCCCCGTCCAGGGTCAGCTCGCGCTCCATGAACACGGAGCTAGACCTAGGGGAAGCAGTGGGTCCCGAGAGTGGTGGCACAAGAGCACAGGGAGCCTGGTGCTCTGGGATGCAGCCACGTTCTTGAGCTCTGGCCTCACCCCAGCATATCCCAGAGGGCAGGCCAGCTGGCAACAGGCTCGCGGCCCTGGTCAAGGGGCCGGCCTAACGCGGAGGCTCACCTGGCTCCTGAGCCCTTGTGCCTCAGCTCTGGCACGGCTCCCACGGCCCACAGGCGCAGTCGCCTGGTGTTGCTGCCACTGACCAGCCGCGATCCTGAGCACAGCAGCACTCCTAGGAGGCAGAAGGTGACATGAGCTGTTTTCCCAGATGCCCAGGACTCCAGACAGGGTCCTACTGCCCCAGCACTGGGGCTCCCAGAGAGAGGCCAAGCCCTAGCTGAGGGGAGCGCAGGGGCTCCTCAGGCACCCACCGATCTCACCGTCATCCGCCTCCCAGGCCAGGAAGCATCGGCCGACACTCGTGTCCCAGACATAGACCTGGCCGGCATTGGAGCCGCAGTACAGCAGGGACATGGCCCCATAACACAGAGACGTCAGCTCGCCTGCCCCCACCACCTCAGGGATGGGCTCTCGGTGCAACTGAGGGACACAAGGGCAGTGTGGGTCAGTAATGGCCCAGGGCCCAGCCAGATCCCATCCTCCAAAACCGCCTCTGAACCCTGGCACCTGGAGGCTGACGTTGGCGCCACGCTGCTGCAGGAGCCACAAGGTGAGGGCGCCCTGGCCCACACAGGCGAGCTCGCCAGCATCCCAGGGGTTGAAGGCCATGCCATGCACTGGCTCTGGGAGGTGCGTGGAGGAAAGGAGCTCATAGGTGGCCATGCTCCACAGGGCCAGGGTTCGGTCACCGTAGTCCCCTGGGGAGATGCAGGGTGGTCACTCCAGCTGCCCAAGAGTCCCAGGACAGGCAGGGAAGTCCAGAGCCCACTCCCCTCTGCACCCTCCCAGCTGACCTAGTGTGACAAGGAGCCTATCATCCAGTGAGAAAGCCAGGGCTTGCACTGCGGTGCAGTGGTGAGAAAGGAGCTGCTGGCAGGAACCCCCTGGCACATCCCAGATGCGGATCTGGCAGCAGGAGGCGGCGCCACCACATCCCGAGGCAGAGGCCAGGACCTGGCAAGGTGGCATGGGGAAGGGGTAAGTGGGATGGGGACAGTCCCCTGTGCTGCTCTGGAAGCCTACAGGAGCCACACACACGTGCACCACGACCGCGGAGGCAGGACGAGCACCTGGGCACTGTGGCTGAGAGCCAGTGTGGAGATCTCCCCGGAGTGGCCGAGCCAGTGCTGCTGGGAGCCGGAGTGCAGGTCCTCCACCACCACCAGGCAGCCACACGTGTAGGCAAAGAAGCCTGTAGGCAGGGAGGGAGCCCAGAGCTGGTCAGCTGTGGTCCTGTCATCCTCCCTGCCAGTTTCCACAGCCAAGGGTGGGGGGTCACGCTGAGCCTTTTTGGGAAAATGCTCAGAGGACGCACAGAAAACATGGGCTGAAATAATGAGAGGTGTGACAGGGAAACCCCACCTCTTGGCCAAAACACCCTCCATGCCAGTGCCTGCTTGCCCTCCTGGGGTCCGGCCTGAGGGTGGACAGAGCAGGGCCCTGCCTGCATCTCCTGGGCTGTGGCCCTCACCTGTATCCGGCCTCCAGATCACGTTGGCCCGCCCATTCCCGGTGTAGCCCACAACAGCCTTCAGGCGCAGCCACTCGCCCCCAGCGGTGGGGGAGGAGACGTTCTGTGAAGAAGTGGTCCCAGGACGCTTATTACAGCACAGCAGCACCAGGCCATTCCCCCCCCCCCCACCTCGGGCTGTCCCGTCAGGCTGGGGAAAATGGCAGGAGCCTCAGGAGGTGCGTTCTCCTGGAATGGAACAAGTGGCAAGAATGTGGGCCCAAAAGCCTACACATGGGAGCCAACCAGGGATGGTAGCTGGGGGTACAAACAGGGGGGCAGGAGCGGGAGATGTGGGTGGTCCCTGGAATCCAGGGCAGCAAGACCCAGGGGGCTCTCAGGGACAGGACACTCGAGGAGGTGAGAGGGAGCCAGGACCTCTGGGTGGAGGCAGCGTCAGCGTGAAAAGCACAGAGTGCAGGGTGAAATGGTCCCTGTGAGGTGACTACTGTCAAGGCCTGGACTGCCATCAGCTTTGGGAGTGGTCCCGGGGAGATCCCAGAGAACCCATGTATAGGGAGAAGGAACACTCCCAGAAGCCACAGGGCTCTGCCACCTTCACCCCTGAGCCCCTAGGGTGTCAGCCTGTGGCAGAGGCTGTGAGGCCCCCCCCACCACCGACCTTGGCCTCCTGCGGGGAGGCCTTGCAGCGTGCTGTGACGTGCTTATAGGAGTCTGGGCGGGCAGCGGGCAGGGTCCTGGCTCTCCTGGGGTTCCAGGTACCTGGCAAAGAGAAGGAAGAGGCCGCCACAGGAGGTCAAACCACCCTCAACCATTCAGAGACCCCCCCCTCACAAAGTAACCTGGCCCAGGCTGAACAAGAAAAGTACCTAACCCAGCAGACACTCAGGATGAGCCGTATCCCACCGCCCAGCCGGGCAGGGCCCTCAGGCTCATCCACTTGCTCTTTAAGTGATCAGGCCTCATCTCATGGGGTAAACCCCAATCTGAGGCCCACGCGTCTGGTCCGGGTCCAGTCTCGAACATCTCCTCCCTACCTTGTTTACTGGGCTGGCCATGGGGGTGGGGCAGCATGTCGAGGCCCCAAGGGCCCCCTGCAACCCTGCAGGCTCTGTCTCCAGCCCCACAGGCCTCCTTCTGCACCAGCATGGGTGGGCCTGAGGCCTCGCAGAGTCCCTCAGAACTGTGGCTCTCTTCAGAGGGTCCTTCTTCATCTGATGCAGAGAAAGTGCCTGGGGAGGTTGGGGGGCAGTGAAAGGAGGGGACAAAGCCCCTGCACCCTGCCCCTCCCCACAGGCCTGGAGCAGCACCCAAACAGTATGAACATGCTTGCCCAGGTGCTCTGGGACTCCTGGCCTTACCATCACCGCCCTCTGAGGGCCCAGCACAGATGCTCAGCTTGGGTGGTGCCTGGGATGGCACGGGCACCTGCCACCGGGGAAGCTCACTGGTCCTGGACACCACATCCTCTAACTGTCTTGCATTTGGGCCTGGGGATTAAAGAGGCTGGGCTGTGCTTAGGGACCAAGGAAGACAGAACACAGAGAGGGTGTGCCTAGTCCACCACCCTCCATGCACTGGGGCCCTCAGGACAGGAAGCAGCACCGTGCCACTCCCAGTGGCTACAGTGCCAGCACCAGATGTCACCACAGGCCTTCCATTGTGGTGGGACCACTCACCAGCCTCACAGGTTAGGGGGGGAACAGGTGAGCCTCGGACACTGCAGAAACAACAAGAGAGAGTGTCAGGTGGGGAGGGTGCAGCAGGAGCTCTGGCAGACACAGGTCAAGGGCACTTGCCTTCCTGGAGGCGACCTCTCAGGGGAGACCAGGATATCCCAGAGGAAGATGGCATCACCCACGCTGAGGAGATGCTGCTGGTCAGGGGTGAAGGCCACAGCCTGCACAGGCTCTGAGTGGCCGATGTACACCTGGGGGCAGCACATATCATATACAGAGGACCCTGAGGCCTGGCCAAATGGGCAACCACAGAAGAGGCCCTATTGTGGTGTCAGGCCCTACAGGTCATCTTCCACCCTCCCTCTCATCCTGTCTGCACCAATCCACGCCCACCTGCAGCACACACCTGGCAGCTGGGGTCGGACTGCATTAAGTAGTCCCACACCTTGATGGCACGGTCGGCAGCTGTCAGCAGGAAACGAGAATCCCTGCTGAGAGCCAGAGAGGAGCAGGCCACTGGGTGGACACCAGAAAGCTGCAAGAGAACATTCTCATGGGGCAGAAGATCAGAGCACATGAGTCCCCTGAACCAGGGAAACCTCCCTTCTCAAAAATTGTACCTCTCAGGAGGTGGCCCAACACCTCCCCTCCTCAAGGCACTGGAAACACCAAGATGGGAGTCAAGGGGAGGCCAAGCCACCGGCCACGACCCGGGACTCACCTCTCGGACCACGCAGCCCGATGTGGCATCTAGCACCACAACCTTGTTGGATGACGTGGACACCAGCAGGTGGCTAGGGGGTGCTGGACCGAAGCAGACAGCCACAGCCGTGTCCAGGCGGCTGCTGGCCAAGTCCAGGGTGCTGACATCAATCCGCAGCAGCTGGGAAAGAGCAGCACATAACCACCAGCCACAATCTGGGCAGAGCTTATGCTCCCAGAGCCAGGGCACAGGATGCAGGAAGCCTGGGGCAACCCCCAAAGCCTTCCCTGGATGGCCCACCCTGGGCATACACGTCCTCTGTGTCTACAAGTGAGGGCAGCAAGGCCTGGGTCCTCTCTGAAGGGAGCCTGGCCTCCCACTTGCTCCCAACCCATACAGGGCCAAGGAGAGGCCTGCCTCCCCAGGCCTCCAGTCCTGGCAGAACCCAGGGGAGCAATGTGACAGCTAGTCGAGATACCCATGGAGGTCTGCCAGCCAGGCTGGTGCAGCCCCATCCACACTGGACACACAGAGGGTTCTGGCTGACTCACATCATCCAGTGAGGCTGCGTCCATGATGGTCACCGTATACTTAAAGGGACCCGTGAAGGCCAACAGGCGGCTGTCCCCACTGATTGCCAGGGTGTTGGGACTTGGGCGGACATCCCGACACACCACGTTAGCTGCTGGCACCACAGGGACAGATGGTCAGCTAGGTGGGGAGAGGGTTCCCAGAGCAGACAAAACCTTCCCACAACTGCGGGAACCAGCCCAGGGGCCTGGGCATCAGAACACCAAAACACCCAGGGTCCCAGGACTGCCAGAACATGGCTGGGGTTCTCCTGGGCCACGAGTGACCCAAGTGACCCCTAAGTGACCACCTGACTGGCCATGGGTAGGACAGACAACCTTGGTGGGCCAACCTTCTGCCAGCCGGGTGCTCAGGCCATTTACCTCCTTCTGGGGTGGGGCAGGCACAGACCCTCACGGACCTTCTGTTTTGAGGGCTTAGTAGGTCCTAAAACATTGGCCCTGGAAGTCTAGGTAGTGAAGCCACAGAGGCAATTTACTGCTGTCAGTGGACACCAGGCAAGCCCACCCCCATGGGAACAGATGAGGGGAAGGTTGAGGCTGAGGCAGGGCTGGGAACGGAGGCCTGACCTACAACACGAAGGACCCGGCAGCAGGTGGCAGCACAGTGGTACTGGGCCAGGGTACCCTGAGAGCAGGCACTGAACAAGAGGCTGCCATCAGGGCTGGTGACCAGGCCGGTGATGGCTCCTCGGTGACACCTGCCCAAACAGGGATACCCGCTGCTTTGAGCTGTACCATCTCTGACCTCCCACAGCTAGGCCTGGCTGAATCCCCAAGGGGCAACGGAGCACAGGAGCTTCCTGTAGACAGTCCTCCCCTACTCTGCCCAGCTACCCACATACCCCAGGGGACGCCACAAGATTCCACCACAGGCATCTGTGGGGCTAGGGGCCAGCTGGGCACCCACCTGTGTTCCACCAGGACCTTGGGGGCCTCCAGGCTGAAGGAGTGGATGGCTCCACTGCTGAAGCCACAGAAGAAGACCGGCTGCGTGGGATGGAAGGCAACTGCACACGGGGCTTCCTCAGGTGACGTGAGGTCATAGAGCTGGAGGGCGGGGCCACGTGAGGGCAGGCACAGTGGTAGCTGCCCACTGGCCAGGAGAACCTGAGAGCTAGTCTCTCTTCCGGTGGCCTGATCCTGAGGGTCCCCAATACAGACCACAGGGCAAAGTGTGCCAAAGGCCATCTCCTTCCCCCACCAGCCTGGGCTCTGCCCCCCCCAGGCCTCAGTGTAGCTTGTGGCCCTCCAGTCTTTCCCTCCTGCCTGCACCCTACCTGCTGCAGGGTCGCCAGATCCCAGACTCGGACAGTGTGGTCCCGGGATACAGTGGCCAGCTGCCCTCGGTTGCACTCAGTGGCGAGGGCCAGCACCAGGGCGGTGTGGGAGCGTACCAGCATGCTATACTCTCGGGACGGTATGTCCAGGAAGCCCAGGTGGCCCGAGGAGGTGGTGGACAGCACACGCAGGCCATCGGGGCTGAGTTGCACTGAGCTGATGGGGCCCTCATGCTCTGCAGGCAGGGTGGGTGGGTGACCTCCCAGGCAGGGTGGGCATGGCAGCAGGGCAGGCTGGCCACATCTAGGTTGCACCTTCCTCCCAGCTCCCCAGGACACAGACTCATTTCCTTGCTGCCCAGAGCCCCATCTTCCTGTGGACAGGGACAGGCAGCTCCCCCATGGCCACGCACTCCTGAGCTCAGCAATGGTGGACAACCAGGGTCAGGATGAAGCCCCTCAGAGTCCTGTGACTGACATCCAGCCCAGGAGTGGACCGTGATGGTGAGGCGATGTCTTTCCCCTACCTGCCTCCAGGAGCTCAGAGGAGAAGTCCAGGGGCCAGAGGCGCAGGTAGCCGTCCTCTGAGCCCACAGCACACTCAGCCTGGGAGACACTGAGGCTGCTGATGGCGATGCCGGGGCCTGGGGGGCAGGCAGGGTCAGCAGAAGCATCAGGGCCGCCCTTCCCACACAGCAAGGCTACTTACCGGAGCTGGAGGCCTGCTTCTGTAGAAGAGGGCCGCTGGGAGTCTGTGTGGACAGGAGACGGCGAACGTGACGCACAGCCATGCGCTGATGGTCAATCTCCAAGATGTGACCACTACGGCTGCAAATATAGCTGCCAGGGAAGGCAACAGGTGAGGGCCAAAGGGACAGACCGAGTGACACCTGGCTAGTTAGAGGAGGAGGACAGTACTCACAGTGTGCGACTGTCCTGGGTCTTCCCGAAGGCCAGGTCAGTGAACTCTAGTGCGTGGTACTCCCCCAGGTCCACAGGGCAGGAGCGCAGGCCCCCACCTCGGAGCCGCCATAGTCGCACACTGCCCCGCCCACAGGACGCCATCCTGCAAAGGGGTATGAGGGTGTTATCCAATCCCTATAAGGAGATGAGACTGCTGTGGACAGGGGCCCTAAACCAGGAAAGGGAGACAGGCTCAGTGGTTTGGTCCCCACTCAGGTCCGTGTACTGGGCCCCCATCCCAGCACTGCAGGTGGGCAGGAAGCCCAGTTACCTGGTTTCATTAAAAAAGGCAATCTCAAAAGCCTGGATGTCAACGTCGGTGTTTGCCTTTGCGAGAATGACAGCCTCACCACCGCGCCCCACCTGGTCAGTGCCCCAGGCCACCACCATCTGCAACAAGCCCCTGCTGAGCCCCGGCTGCGCCAGCCTGCCCTCTGGGCCTCCACTAGGCTCTCAACTCCCGTGAGAGTCTGCCTGAGCACTCGGTTGGTGAGGGGGTAGGGAGGGCAGCCCCTACTGCCTAGAGGGGCCTACATTTGCCCAGCCCAGCTTCAGACATAGAACCCAGCTGCCCTATGACTCCAGAACACACCACCAAAGAAAGTGAGGTGAGTTATTTAAATGTTGGCTCCATCCACAAGGGGTGTAAGACGCCAGATACTGCAGTGTGTGGGAGGCAGGGGCCTCCTGGGAGGGCCAGGGAAAGGCTAGCACGAGAAGGTTTCTTCCTAAGTGATTTGGACGGTGCCCCGCCCCCTCAGCCGGCTGTTACCGTCTTCCCGTGATGGTCCTTGCCAATGCAGCAGAGCAGTGTCCCGCTATCAGAAAAGCTATGGATGTGGAAGAGACCGTCAGTGTCACCAGGGCTGGCCCCACCCACCTCAGAGGACCCTTACCCACCTGAGGGAGCAGACAGTGTGGACAGGGCTCCGGAACAGGGATAGGCAGCTCCTGGTCTGGAAGTCCCAGAGACGCAGCATGCTGGGGGGTCGTGCCTGGGCTGAGGCCAGCAGAGAGTTGCTCCCATCCAACGCCAGGGCAGAGACCTAGGGAGGTGGCAGGTTGAGGGAAGCTGTGCGGCCTGCAGATGCAAGCCACCCCTGGGCCAGGAGGTGCCCACCTTGTCAGTGTGGCCGAGGAAGAAGCATTGCTCCCGGGTGTCAATGCACAGGACCACGATGACCGCGTGGCAGGGGTACACGATAGCAGCCCCATCCTTGGTCCACAGAGCCTGTGCATGAGGGCAAGAGGCTGAAGTGACAGGCTGGCTGGCCTCGTCTCTCCACCCTGGCATACCCTTCCCCATGTAATGTGCACAGGAATCAACGGGATGCACATACCAAAAGAGAGTCCTGTCTGCAATACAAGAAACTTTGGAGTGCCCTGCCTGGTGTGGCTCAGTGGTTGGAGCATCAGGCCACACACAGAGGGGTCACAAGTTCAATTCCCAGTCAAGGGTACATACCCAGTCGAGGTCGTGTGGGAGGCAACCCAATATCTCTTACACATTAATGTTTCTCTCTTTCTCTCTTTCTCTCCCCCTCCCTCCCTCCCTCCCTCCCTCCCACTCCCTCTAAAACTCAATGGAAAAAAATATCCTTAGGTAAGAATGAACAAAAAAGAAACTGTGGAGTTCAGGCAATGAACGACCAGAGAACACAAAGGCTTGGAGCTGGCATCCAGAAGGGCCTGGCAAGCCCTGGGCCTCGTCTCCATTGTTCCGTACCCCACTCCCAGGGACCCACAAGCCATGCCCACACTGGCCCCCACACAGCTACGTCAAAGCTTTAAAGGGTGAGAACTCATGGGTCTCTGGAAGCTCAAACCCTTAGACCAACACTGACCCAGCCAGCACTCGTGAGAACAAAGGGAGGCTTGCGAGTGAAGGTCACTAAGAAAGCACCGAGTCACAGTTCAGATGTGAGCAGGAATAGGCATCCATAGAGCAACCTCAGGGGATACAGGGCCTTTCCATTGTCTCCCTCTGTGTAACACTTGTCTGACCCAAAAGGAGCATGGGACTCCTCACCCATTTGGTGCTGTGGCCCCCAAAGCCAATGACTCTCTTGAGCCTCAGAATAGGATCTGGCAGGAAACTCTGAAACAGGCAAATTCACTGTGAGACCTCAGAAGGCAAGACCTCATCCAGCCAGGGCTACCCAGCTGGGCTGATTCCTGTCTCCCAAGAAGCTGCTTAGTCCTGGGTGCTTTATGTTGGCTGCTCTGTGGCAGGAAGCCAGGACTCTGGCCACAATGCCAGACCTCCAGGGACCCCAGGTGCCTCCCCTGAGGTGCCCACAGACCACCTAGGGCTGGGCCTTGGGAGCTGAGCACCAGACCCTCCTTACTCTTTGTTGAAAGGGATTTTTGCCCAAAGCTGCTTTCTGCCTGCTCTGCTTTCTGCCAGGGGGCTGGATGAGAAGGGACCCTCAGAGGCCTATCTGCCCCATGCATGGCTCGTGGTGGGCAAAGGCCCCATAGCCCCCCACCCACTCATCTCTATGGCCTGGCCCATCCCTGCCTCCCTCAAGACATGCACTCACCTTGTGCTTCGCTACATCCTCTGGGGCTGCGGGCACCACAGCCAACTTACGAACAGACCCCTGAAGGCCACTGCCAGCAGCATGCTTGTCAGTGGCCTTTGAGCTGGCCAAAGGCTCTTGTCTGTCGCCCCTGGGGCCACTCACAATGGAAACTTCTGAGTACTCACAGGACAGGCCATCCTCTGGAAGGAGCCCTGAGGGGGCCTGGCAGGACTGTGGGGGCACAGTGTTCGTCAGACCCTGGGGCTACCTCTCATAGCCCCATCTCTGACAGCACAGGCACTCACAGCTGTGGGGCCAAGCATCTGAACCACAGGGGACACGCTGTCCTGTCTGGACATGCTGAAGGCCACTGGGCGAGGGAGAAGCTGTGGCACGTGCCTTAGGAAGACTGCAACGAAGCAAAGGGCCACAGAACCCACTGAGCAGAGTACAGAGGCCCGAGGACATGGGCGAAGGCAGCAGGCAGGGCAGCAGTGAGAAGCTGCCTGGACGACTGCAGCCCACCACTGCACCCAGGCCCCGCCCCCCTCCCAGCTGGAGAGCTTGAGGCCCCCAGGTACCTTGCATAAAGCCTCCCAGTGACTAACCTCCAGGCTAGTCCGGACCCCTGCAGGCACTGCACCTCTGAGTTCACCACCCCAGACACAGTGCCAGGACCCCATTCCCCGCCGAGCTCTGCACGTCCCACAGGCCCACCTGCCTCAGGAGGGGAACAGTTCCTCTGAACCAGTTCGGAGGGCGCTGCTGGGCTGCCGCTTGGAAACCTCAGTGGGGCAGAGGGAGAATCAGAGTAGGGGCCACCCTGCCCTCCCCCGCCAACCTCCCTGGGATAGGCAGAACTGCTCACCGGATGTGGAGGTAGTGGTCGTGCCACCTCTCCCCCTTTGGCACTGGAAATGCCATTTCTCGAGGTATGGGGGTAACAGGCAGCTTTGCCTGCCGGGCCTCGGCGACAGTGACAGCTACAAAGAGCAGAGTTGCTCCAGGTCCAGGGAAGCCCATCCAGCAACCTCTCCCAGCCCAGGCGAGACCCAGCACCAGGCATCTGCAGAGTATCGCCCAACCACCTGCCCAGCCACCATGTCCCCCAGTGTCTCAGGAGCTAGGGGCTCAAAGACAGCATGACAAGGGCACCTTCATCAAGGGCCAAGGCCTCTCCTGGGTGGAGAATCTGGGGGAAGGGGTGGGGTTAGAGCAGCCCAGCTGTAGGCTGAGCTCAGGATGTGGGTTGCAGCCCTCACCTGGGTTGAAGCACAGATCGCTAGTGTAGAGGCTTTGGACCAGCAGGCTGGCACACAGCCGGACACTCTTGAGGTGGCTGTAGCGCCGGTTCAGGTAGACAAGGAGGATGTCCTGCAGGTCCAGCTGCAGGCAGGTCCAGCGGGCAGCAGGGGGAGCCACACCTGCCAGGTCTGCAGGAGGCAAACCAAGGTCAGTGCCCATCTTCTCACCAGCCAGCCCACAATGCTTTCTACCCTTAGACTGCACCCATTCTCACAGCCAAAATCATGTCCTCCCCCACCCAGGCTGCCCAACTCCAGGCCACAAAGGAGCCTGACTGGGCCTGCCCTACTTGGCTGTCTGCCCTCAGACTGCCTTCCATTGGCCTATCCCTGTCCCACTCATGCCCCATCTCTGTGTCACCTTTCCTGGATGTCCCAGTCTCACAAATAAAGGGGAATTGAAGCCATGTGGCTGTAGACTTGAACTCCTTGAAGAGGTTGGAAAGGGACACACGGATGACCTGGCTGTCCTGTGGTGACAAAGGGTGGATATAAGGAGACAAGAAGGGGTACCAAGAGATGTACAGGCCCCACCAGACCCTGCTCCTGAGCTCAGCACCTCGGTAGCCAAGTCCAGATGGATGACAAAGTGCTTGTTGGACAGGGGTCGGAAAAGCAAGTACAGGTATCGTCCTGTCAGCCTCAGGGACTGGGTGCTGGTTTTAGGGAGCTGGATGTAATTGCTGGCAGAGACAGAGCCACGAACACGATACACAGTGCACTTTAGGGTCTTGTCCTGTAGAGATGGGAGTCAGTGTCCCCCCCAGAGCCAGGGAGCTCCAGGAGAGATGCCGCCCGCAGGACCCTCCAGTGGTGGGGCTGTGTACCAGGGAGAGAAGAGGACCCCGCCCATCCTGCTGCCAGGTCTCCAAGCCCACTTACCATCACTGTGGCCACGTCGCCCTCCTTAGTGGACCGTTTCCACTCATCCACCTTGAAATGTCTGAAGACGTTGATGAAGGGGTGCTGCCACACTGGGGAGACAGGGAGGTGGGACCTGCCCCCATGTGCCAGACCCAACGAGGGGCCGGGAACTGGGTTTGCGCACTCCCCAACAGTGACAGCAATCAAAGCGCGCCGGCTGGGTTTGGGCCCATGCTCGGCACCAACCCGCCCGAGGGCCTGCGATTCGGAGCCAGGCCGCAGGCCCAATGCGCGCCGGCCGCCGGATCCCCGAGACCGGTCGTCCCCCAGACCTCGGACCCCCACCCCGGCTCCGCCAGCCGCGAACCTACCTCGCGCCATGGCGCAGCCACTCGCACTTCCCGCCTCGGCCGCCGCGCACTCCACGCAGGGCACGCAGCGCGCCTAGCAACAGCCGCCTGGCAACGGCGTCACTTCCGCCTTCTGGACGGCGAGGCCACGTGACCCCACCGCCGGGCTGCAACCCCCGACCTTAGCGTTGTTGCATTCGCAGTCCCAGTCTCTTGGGGGATTCCCCAAGACCCAGCCCAGCTAGCTTCGGCCACCCCTCCGCTGTCCCACGGGCGGGGACCTTCATCTCCAGATTCCTGTGACCACTCTCAAGCCAGAACCCAACAGAGGGGCTCTAGCACGACCAGCTAGGGGATCCAGGGAGGTTCCTGACTCTTTCTGGGTTCCATCTCTATATCCGGAATGAGATGCACCCCCACGGGCTTTCCACACCCTTTGACAGCCCAGCCCTCTGGAGGGAGTGAGCCCATTTGGATACTCCACTTCATCCTGTCTGCTAGGAGCTGTCACCCTCCCAAAAAAGCTAAGCAGTGTCCCACAAACCCTGAGGGCTGAGCAACCCCAGAACCCACCATCATCCTCCAGGGACTCCCCCAGAACCTGTGGGACACCTTCATCCAATGTTCTACACCAAGTCTGGGAGACAGGACCAGTGTTCCTGAGACCTTGCCCCAAATCCTGGGACTCTGGGACCCTATTCCAGGGCCAGTTGCATAATACAAGCTGGGCTCAGGCACCTACCAACACCAACAGGGAGAGGAAGCAGGAGTGGGTGTCAGGTGAGGCAGGGTGAGGTACACCAACTATAAGGAAGATGAGCTGGCCCCAGCACCTCTGTCAGGGCACATAAGGGTGCCCTGGCCGGTTTGGCTCAGCGGTTAGAGTGTGGGCCTGCGGTCGGGAGGAGGACACAGAAGGGGAGCTAGGCAAGGAGCTGAGAGAACCCTTCCCACACACACCAAATAAAGTCCACTCTGAAAATGCAGTTTCTTAACTTTATTAGCCTGGAGCTCTGCCATGCCAGCCCCAGGGGCTGGTCCCCAGGCACAGTGAGCAGGATTGAGGTCAGACAGTTTCAGCCCCTGGCCCCTGGCAGCCTGGCACAGCTGGGCCAAGAGGTCAGAAGGTACAAAAGTCCAAATGCTGGCACTTCAGGTGTGGCCGGCATCCAGCCTGGCCCAAGGGGAAACACGACCTGCTGCAGTGGGTATACAAGGTGCCATGGTCCTCTCCTAGCAGAGGGTCTGCCATGGGACAGGGCCAGGTCTGTGCAGGCAGCATTCATTCCAAGGCGGCGGCTAGGAGCAGTTAGTGATTCTGGCCAGGAACTGCTGTGCCCACCACTCATCCAGGTCGATGGGCACAAAGTCTGTAGGCAGAGCAGAAGACTGGGCAGTGATGTTGCCTCCCAACCTATCAGCACCTCTACCCTCAGGCTGACCACAAGCCCCTCAACCCAGACCTCAAATGTGGCAGGCAACTGTGAAGATGTAGGCCAGCTGTCCCCTCCACTATCCCCAGGGGCTAGAACCTGGCAGGGCCCAGGTCAGGATAGGAGGGAGTAGAGGGGACTCCCTGAGGGTAGGGGAGGGCTCACTCTGCAGCCTGGGGTTGGGGGTCCTCTCCACATACTGCACAGGCCTCGGACTGCTCTCTCCAGCTGGGCCACCACCCAGCTGCTGCTCCACTTGCTGCCAGGCTGTAGAGAGAGAACAGTCAGGCTGAACCAGTCCCCTGGCACCTTGTCTTCCCCACAGAGTGGTGGCCACTCTGGACCACAGCCCAGAGTGGGAGTGGGCAGCCTGCTGGACAGTCACAGGACAAAACAGGCTGAGAGCCCAGGAAGAACCCAGCCCGCTGGCAGCTTTGAGTCAGGTTACAGTGGGGAAGAGGACCAGTGGCCCAGGCATACCCCTGGGCCTCCAAACTACCTTCGGACACAAAGCGGACGTTCTCCTCGTGGGCCTGCGTGTAGGTCTCCTGGGTCGCCTCGATGGATGGAGATGTGGTAGGGGGCCGTCGGCCATTCACTCGATTGAACACGAGCCTTGGCCCTGGACTGTGGGAAGAGGAAGGAGATGGTTGGTGACTGTCCCAAGCTTAGGTGCTGCCTGGCAGAGTTCCTGGAGCAGGCTCAGGTCACACCTACTGCCCCTAGGCCAGGCCCAGCTTCAGCCCTTCCCTGAACAGAAGTCTTCTTATAGCTGGTGGCCAAGGTCTCTCTCCAGCAGGCCTGAGTCCCCAGCAGTTCAGCTCACACCTGCAGCCCCTGCCCTGAGGCACACCTGTGTCCCAGTTCTCCAGAAGGGCTCCATGCTCAAGGCACACAGGTACCCCTCCAAGGATCTCTCAGGCACCCCCTGCCACCTGCCTCCCACCTCCCCTAGACTGACCAGGCCTCCAACAGCCCAGGTTCTGACTGGAGCTGTGACCAGGTCACTCTGTCCCAACCCACCTGCCAAGCACAGTTCTTGGCCATCTTCTCCCCACAGAAACCTCCATCTTGACAATGCCCCAGTGTGGGAAGGACCCAAACAAGAGCCCAGTGGCCTCTGCTCCAGGCCCAGTGGGGATGAGCCCAAGGGATAGTACCCAGTATGGTGTGGGCCATTCTTTTGGGGGAGGGTGTGACTGCGGCCCTGGCCCATCCCTGCAGACCCCAGACAAGGGCAAGGCTCTTGTCCACAGGGTGGGAATGCTGAATGAAGAGATGGCCCCGGGGGCTGGAGCTCAGCCCAGTGGGTATGCTATGTCCAGGGGGCAACTGGGCCCATCCTGGCCAGCTGGACCCAGGGCAGTGATGGGCCGTGGAGGGAGCCGGGCCGCACCTAAAGCAGGAGGTGGGAGCCGGGAGTCCTGGGCTGCACGTGCCACTCCGCCAGGCACTCGCCTGCTCGCCATCCTGGGCTCAGGTGCCCCACCGCTGCTCGGACTTCCTCCTCAGCCGAGAGGGGCACTAAAATAAAGAGGAGTGTCTTGAGGGGCACCAGTCCTGCCAGTTCTGGGCTGCAGGGAATCTACAGGGGCAGGGCTCCTCTCAGTCTGAGCTGCAAAAACCAGAGGGCGTGGCTTGGACAGCCCTTGCCTCTCTCTCTCTTTCTCTCTCTTTCTCTCTCTCTCTGTCACACACACACACACACACACACACACGGCTGCAAACTTTCTTGGAAGTTTGCAGACTGGACACTGAAGAAGGGGAAAAAAAAAGGTAATTGTAGCCTTAGACTTCAAATCACAGAAACCAAGGTGGTGGCTAGCACCTACCTGCCCCTCCAGCCTGGCCACCCTGTCCTCTGCAGGCAGTTAGTGTGGTTACATAAGCCAACACACAGGCCCCCTGGGGGAAAAGGCATAGGCTCCCATGTGCTCCTGTGGACGAAGGTCACCCTGTGCCTGTTCCCAGGGATACTGCCAACAGGCAAGCTCCAGCCCACAGCACCCAAGTCCCTGCTTAGCACCAACATGGACATCCTCTCACCTAATCCCTTCCAAGACCCCCAAGGTAGACCATCCCTGGTTTTCAGCCCAGGAACCTGAGCCTCTAGGGAAGTGACCAGTCCAAGGTCACATGCTGAGTGGGTAGCAGCATCAGGACTTAACTGCACATCTACCTGACCCCAAAGCCCACACTCAGTACAGGTCCCAAACCCCCTCCCCCACCAGCTTGATTGTTTGTTTGCCCCAGATCTCTGGTGGTCACATGCCCCCATTTTATCTTCTCCCCAACAGTTGATACAGCCTCCATTGATCTGATTCTCTCTCCTGACTCTCTGGCTAAGAGGAAGAGCTTGACAGAGGTAGAACTATGTGGCCTGTTTACCACCACGGGCAGCACCCAGACCTATGAACAGCTAGAACCCAAGCCAGTCCATTTAGCGGGTCAGATGTGAGCCTCTGCAGGGCACTAGGCCTACAGGGTGGATGCAACAGTGAGGCAGACACCCCCTCCCTCTTGGGCAAGTCAGGGCGAGGGAGAGGGATAGGGAGTAGTGAAAAGGCTCTGCAGAGGAAAAAAGCAGGGGAGGTGGGCAGGAAGTTAGGGTGGAGTTATTAGAGAGTGGTCCCCTGAGAAGGTACAGGAGTGGAAGTGAGGGCTCTTCCATGTGGAGAACAGCTGGCTGTCTGGCTTCCCAATGGGGGCTCTTTAAGGCCACAGGGACTAGGAGGGGGCAGCTCAGGGGAGGGGAAGTGACCTAGGAGGGAAGGGCACACTCTTCTTGCTCATCAGCACACTCTCTTCCTGCTCATCCCTCTGCACCCTGTGTGGGCAGCCCAGAACGCCCAGCTCCCTCAGGCCCAGCTTGTCTGAATCCTAGTGACCTGGGACCTGGCAGACTTCATGTGCCTGGCTGGCTCAGGGCATGCTGAAGACGGAGGTGAGGCCTCCTGGGAGTTTTAAGGGCTCTATACTGTCTTTCCCACATTCTTCCCCAGCAGGGGTGACATGGAGAAGAAGGCATTGAGTTTCTCCAGGTAAGAGGGTAGGAAGCACCGTGGGCCATTCCAGTCCCAAGCTACCTGACTGGGTGATGACCAACCATAGCTACACACCTATGCCTAATTTCTTCCCTTGGGAGGTAAGGTGGATGTGAAGACCAAGGTCCAGGTGACAAGGCAGTGTCACAACACAGCCAGGGTCCCAAGGAGCAGCCCTAAAGGCCTGCTCACTTCCCTCCCCAGGAGGCACCTGTGGTTGGCCTAGAACATTTTCCTCACTAGGATAGAGCCCAAAAGTGTCAATATGCCCCCAGCAGAAGACCCCTAGAAAGAAACTCAGTCCAGAAGGGTCCCCACAGGATGCCCCTGCATGTGGCATTTGAGGCCTGTAACCAAAGGAAAGGGGCAGGCTGAGGGACAACCCCCACCCCTACACACACACACACACACACACACACACACACACACACACACACACACACACGAGACCTCTTGGCCAACCTTGGAGGCTGTTGGTCCTCAACTTGGAAAGTCCCTCTTACCAGCACCCTCCCAGGCCCTCCTCAGCACTGCCTCTGGGGGCCCTGAGTCTGCTGTCCCACCCACAGCATAGGCCAGGAGCCCTCAGCCTGTGTGGGCCTAGACCAAAGCCAAAAGCCAAGCAGTGCATTGACTACCTGAAGCCAAGGCCAGGGGAACTTGAGCCAAGTAAAAGGTTCAGTTTGGGGGAGGGGAATCTGACCTCCAGGTCATGGCTGGCCTCAGGCTCTTGGCACCAGCAAAACTGCTGGTCGGAAGAGCAAAAACTGCAGGCTCCAGAGTGCCCTGAGTATCTGCGGGGGTGCCTCCAGGGCTCAGCCAGGGTGTTTGGGGTGAAGCTCAGAGGGGGGCAGTAGCAAGACAGGGCCAGGGAGAACCACGAACACCTCTCCCACAGCGAGCACTGCAAGCATGAAGCTGGCAGCTGGAGACAGGGTCCCTGAGGGCCAGCGCCCTGAGGCATCCTGCACCCGCAGGGTCCCGAGAAGCCCGCCTTAAACCTTGGCCTCTGAAGCCCAAGGTCGCCCAGACATTTCACTCAGAGACGCCTGGAACTCCTCCGACCTTGGAGCTGGTCGGCTTTCCTCCGGGGTCCCACGGGGCCCGGAGTGGGGTGTCTAGCACATTGGGCCCAGGCCCCTCCGACCCAGCTGGGTGCCAGGTGAGGCAGAATTAAGGTGCGGGAACCAGAGCGGCCCAGCGGGCGGGGCGGGCGCGGGTAGGGTCGGCGCGCCACGCCCCTCCGCGCCCGCCCACCCGGAGCACGTGTCGCAGGCTCTGCTAACCTTTCCCCAAGGTCACCCTCCAGGCCCCACGGCGGCCGGCGGGGGAGGGGAGGGCCAGGCTCGGGCCGGGGCCCCGGGCGTCTTACCTCAATAGGGGCCAGGGTCCTGGAGGCTGCGACCGCGGGGGCGGCGGAGTGGGCGGCGCGGGCTGCCGGCATTTCAGGAGCTCGCCGAGCCTGCTCTCCACTTGCTGCTGTGTGGGCCCTGCGGGTACAGGGAGGGCGCGTCAGCCGCCGCGGCGCCTGGACCTGGGACCGTCCAGGCGCGCGGACCCCTACCCGGCCCTGCCTGCCACCCGCCTCTGCGCACCTGTGCGGCGCTGCGCGACCAGCTTGCTGGGCCCCTTGGTGATAGTGTACATGGTGCGGAGGGCCGCCCGGCGCGATGCTCGGACGCACGCCCTCGCCTCCCCGGCCCGCGGGCAGGTCCCGCGCCCTCCACCCGAGCTCGCACAGGGCGGTTGCCGTGGGCGCGGCCCCTTTAACGGGCGGCCAGGCACGGCGGGGAGGGGGCGGGCCCGCTACACGCCCCCAGCCCTTAAAGGGCCCGCGCAGCTCAGGCCGGCCTTGGGGCACTGGGTGGAGGCCGTGCTCCTGCGCTTTAGGAAATTGACCAGACCTGGCAAGAACAAGCGTCCGGCCCCACACGGCCCAAGGCCAAGGCAGAGGCGGTGTGATGGGACCTGAGACGCGCGTGCACCGCGCTGCGCGGAGGCCAGGTGAGCCAAGGGGCACCCAGACCGTCGGCGAGGCTCCTGCCCAAGGTTTTTGCTGGGTCAGCAGTTTTATCCGAGAAGCCGACACCCCTGCCTTTGACAGGCGCTGGGGTGCTCTGTGTACACCCTGGAAAAGTGTGTGCTCCCACTCTTGTCAGTGGCCTCAGCCAAGGTGCCTGGGTGGGCTGGGCCAGTGTGAGGGTTAGGGTTGGCCTAGGTGTTGGGACTGATGGGGTCAGAGACTAACTAGAATACGGGGTCAGCCCCCTGGGTTTAGACAGTTGATAGACACCCTGGGAATTTTCCTTCCACCCCAGGAGACAGGAGCAGTGGGTGCAGTGGGTACATTGCCGGGGACGGGGAGGGCGGGGCATTTACCAATCCAGGGGCCCTGTGGGGGATGGGATGTGGGGAGAGAGAAGGTGAGTGGGGTGGTCCAGCTTGCCTATGTCTTCCTGAGGCAGGTTAGTAAGAAGTTAGGGAAATTTCTTGACAAGTAGAATAAGAAAACTGAGGAAGAGAGAAACCAAAGAACTTATATGCATATATGCACAACCAATTGACAGGGGCACTAGGCTGGGGAAGACAGGAGGGCAATGGGAGCGGGAAGGAGGGGATCATTGGGGCAAAAGGGACAGCTGTAATATTTTCAACAACTAACGAAAAGAAAAAGAAAACTGAGACAACATAATTAAACAAGGCCAAACGATTTGAACAATATATAGTCACAAGGTTTTATCTTCCCTAACCAAGGCACTTAGGAGCAAATAGTTTACACATTCCAGACATCCCAGGACAGGACAGCCTTCGTCCCAGTTCCTCTTTAATAACTTTTTTTTTAATGTTTTGATTTTTTTAGAGAGGAGGAAGGGAGAGAGACAGAAATATCAATGTGAGTGTGAGAAAGAAACATAGATCGGCTGCCTCCTGCACACCCCCTATGGTGGGGATCAAGCCCATAACCCAGGACCTCTCAGCCCATGGGACCATATGGGCTCAGTCCAATGAGCCACACCAGTAGGGCAATAACGTTCTTTAAAAGTAAAATTAGTGCTCGCTTCGGGAGCACATATACTAAAATTGGAACGATACAGAGATTAGCATGGCCCCTGCGCAAGGATGACATGCAAATTCATGAAGCATTCCGTATTTAAAAAATAAATAAAAGTAAAATTAAAATTAGGTCCAGCTGGTGTGGCTCAGTGGTTGAGCGTCAACCCATGCACCAAGAGTTCGCCGGTTCAATTCCCAGTCAGGACATATGCCCCAGTTGTGGGCCTGATCCCCATTGAGGGGCATGCAGGAGGCGGCCTATCAATGTTCTCTCTCATCGATGTTTCTCTCTCTCTCCCTCTCATTTCCTCTCTTACTAAAATCAATAAAGGAAAAAAATAATTTTTTTAATAAAAAATATTAAATCAAGCCCAGCTGGTATGTCTCAGTGGATTGAGCTTCATCCCATGAACCAAAAGGTCACTAGTTTGATTCCCAGTCAGGACACATGCCCAGTTACAGGCTCCAAACCCCCATAGGGGGTGTGCAAGAGGCAGTGGATCCATGTTTCTGTCTCATCAATGTTAACATATTTGCCCTGGCTGGTTTGGCTCAGCAGTTAGAGTGTTGGCCCAAGGACAGAAGGGTCTCAGGTTCAATTTCTGATCAATCCCTGGCCCCACTGGGGTTGTATGGGAGGCAACCAGTTAATGTGTCTCTCTCACATCGATGTTTCTCTCTCCCTTCCTCCCTTCCACTCTATCTAAAAAAAATCAATGGAAAAATATTCTGAGGTGAAGATTAACCAATAATAAAATTAATAAAAATAAAATTAACCAGAAAATTACTCTGGTCTCTCTATACATGCATGTTGATAAATCAACATATTGAGACTTCCCAGACGATTCTGGTCTGCCAAAGAAATATAAAAAACCTCAAGACAGGCCTGGCTGGTTTAGCTACATGGTCAGAGCATTGGCTCACAGACCAAAGCGTCTCGGGTTCGATTCCGGTTAAGGGCACGTACCTAAGTTTCGGTTCAGTCTGTGGCCCTGGTCAAGGCCATGCAGGGGGCAAGCAGTCAATTTGTCTCTCTCACATCGATCTTTCTCTCTCTCTCTCTCCCCCTCCCTCCCACTCTATCTGAAAATAAATGAAAAAATATCCTCGAGGATTAAAAAAAAAAGCCTCAAGACAGAGGAGCCACTGCTCACTCTCGCTAGAGCACACCCAAGTCTTGTATCTTTGCTGTTTTTCTCCTAAACTCCAAGGGACCCCATGAGACTTGCAACCAGGGGAGCAGTGGATACAACAGCTCATCCCAGGCTCACCCCCTGAACCTGTCTCCAAGGCCCCCTTTGTCTCTTTCTCCTGTTGCTTCTTCTACCTTAAGCCCTTCCTTTGTTTCACTGTCTCCAGCTTTAGTAAACATCCTCTCAAAACCACCTGGCTCGTGTTGTGAATAAAATCTTTCCTACACGAAGTATACCCTGGCTGGTTGGTTCAGTGGTTAGAGCATAACCCCAGGGCTGAAAGGTCTCAGATTTAATTCCCGGTCAAGGGCATGTACCTGGGTTGCAGGTTTGATCCCTGGCCTCAGCCAGGGTCATGCAGGAGGCAACCAGTTGATGTATCTCTCTCATATTGATGTTTCTCTCCCTCCCTCCCTCCCTTCCTTCCACTATATCTAAAAATCAACGGTAAAATATACTCGAGTGAGGATTAACAAACAAATACAAAAGAAAAATCTTTCCTACATGGAGTCAAGAACCCACACACTGCCTTTGGGCCCTAGGCACACCTGCTCCGGGCCCACACTCGTAACATTCTGGTTGGACCTAGCGCAGAGTACAAAGTTGTTTTTACTCTCTTTATAATTCACCTTTTTTGTCACTTCTTGTTAGTGTGGGGAAAACCTACCTGTCAGCTTCAGAGTAAATCATTCCTCAGCCTCCTCAGTGCTGAGATAGAAGGCAAGCTTGCCCTCTGGGACACAGAGTCACCAGCCCACACACCTGGGTGACAGGGCTCAGTGTGATTCAGGACTGGGTCACCCCTGATGTCTGAAAGGATCACTAACTACCCTCTCCTGCTCCATGTTTGCTGGCATGGAGTTGAGTCCCATTTGAATGGGGTAAATCCATCCCCAGGGGCATCTGGCAAATGTTCAGGTCATCAGGTCATTGGTAAAGTCACCCTCAGGGCACAGGGTAAACACATCCACAGGCTTTCTTTTTGTATTTCCCTTTCTGCACATTCCTCTGGTCATCTATTACAATTTTAACAACTTCACCCTTATCGTGCCATATCTTTTCTTCGGTCACCCAGTTTTCTTTCATCTGTTTAAACTACTCTTTGGGACATTACATATGTAATTGCTTGTCTTGGGGTCTAGACTTTCTTTGTTTCTACAGCTCATTCATGGCCTTTGAAGCTTTAATTGAGAGTCTCAACAAGTGTCCCTGTTGTGGGCCCCAGGAATGGCCCCAGGGGTTAGACCCTGTTGGGGTCAGACCGGACCTGGGTTCAGCATCCTCCGTACTTGAGTTCTGGCTAGTAAAGAATTCAGAGCCATGTCTCAAACTATAGAGAACATTTATTTGGAAAATCACAGAGGTAGAAGTAATTTGTAGAAGAAATGGGCTTAGGAAACAAGTTTTAGAGGTAAAGGAAGGGCCCTTGGAGCTTGGGAATGGGGAAGGTGACATAATTTGCCTGTGGGGAGGGGAGAGAAAAAAAAGGGAAAGTCGCTGGCAAGCTCCTGGGGGGGAGAGCGAGCTTGGGTCCTCTGTCCTAAGGGTTTATTTTTAAATTTTTTAAAAAGATATTTTTTCTTTATTGATTTTAGAGAGAGAGGAAGGGAGAGGGAGAGAAAGATAGAAACATTGATGAGAGAGAACATCGATCGGCTGCCTCCTACACAGACCCCACTGGGGATCAAGCCCACAACCTGGGCATGTGCCCTGACCCAGAATTGAACCGGCGACCTCTTGGTGCATGGATCCACACTCAACTCCTGAGCCACACCGGCCAGCCTGTCCAAAGTGTTTTAAGGGTGGGTATTTTAGGGGAGGTCCCAGTAGAGGATCTTAATAGAATATTAAGCAGCTTTTCAGGTGTGTTCTTTCAGGGTGGGGTCTCGATTGGTCAGCACCAGGGCAGGGGATCATTATCCAACGCAGCTGGTCCTGAGGTCAGCCATGGGGTCATTTGTCTGCTTTTACTGCTTTTCTGGGCCTAGATGTTATCTCTAGGGAGGAAAGGTCAGGGGTCCACGACCACAGATGTGCTAGGGGAGGCAAGGTCACCATGGGGGCGAGGTCCCGCTCTGCAGTCGTCCTTGCTGGGCACCCAGGGCTCTCCTTCAGTACCTGGCCCGTCATCCGTGCCCTGCTCTGCTCTGCTCTAACTGCCTGCCACATTGCTACTGGGTGATTAGAAATGTAAACAAGACTAAGGTAATGAAAGGAAAAACCAGTATCTTTAAACACCCTAAATCCTCCTCCTGGAGGCCGGGTAGTGGCCGCAGTCCTAGGAATAATAGGGAAATTAATGCTACCCCAAACCTTGTGCAGACTGGGAATGGCAGGAGCAACTGCCCAATCTCAATGTGAAGGAAAAATAACTGGCATTAAAAAAAATGAATAAAACCCTGGCTGGTGTGGCTCAGTGGGTGAGTGGCAACCACTTGATATGTCTCTCTCACATCGATGTTTCTCTCTCTCTCTTCCTCCCTCTCTCCCTCCCTTTCTATCTGAAGATAAATGCAAAAATGTCCTCAGGGGAGGATAAAAACAAAACAAAACACAAACATCAACCCTGAGTCTGCTGAGGGTCGAGCACTTATAAGGATGCATTTTATCCAGCAGGCAGCCCCAGACCTCAGGAGAAAGTTATAAAAATTGGCCTTGGGACCCCAGACTCCCACTGAGCAGCTGGTAGAGATAGCTTTCAGTGTTTTTATTTTTTAATCCTCACCGGACGATATTTTTTCATTTATCTTCAGGTAGAGTAGGAGGGAGGGAGGGAGAGACATCAATGTGAAAGAGACACACCGATTGGCTGCCTCCTACTCGACCCTAACCAGAGCCGGGAACTGAACCCACAACCAAGGTACGTGCCCTTGACCAGAATCAAACCTGTGACTCTGGTCTGCGGGCTGACACTCTAACCGGTGAGCCAAACTGGTCAGGGCAACTTTCAGTGTTTTTAACGACGGAGACAGGGCAGAGGAAGAGCAAAAAGCCACCCAATGGAGACCTGGCCGGTTTTGCTCAGCGGTTAGAGACTCGGCCTGTGGACTAAAGAGTCTCGGGTTCAATTCCGGTCAAGGGCACGTATCTGGGTTGCGGTTCAGTCCCCAGCCCTGGTCGGGGTTGTGCAGGAGGCAACCAATTGATCTCTCTCTTGCGCGCGGTATCTCTCTCTCTCTCTCCCCGCCCCCCACCTCCCATTCTATCTGAAGATAAATGGAAACATATCCTTGGGTGAGAATTTTTTAAAAAGCCCAGCCAGTGTGGTTGAATGTCAGCCCATGCACCAAAGGGTCGCTGGTTTGATTCCCAGTCAGGGCACATGCCCAGGTTGTGGGCCAGATCCTCGGTGGGGGGCATGCAGGAGGCGGCCATCGATGTTCTTTCTCATCAATGTTTCTCTCTCTCTCCCTCTCCCTTCCACTCTCTTTAAAATCAGTAAAGGGGGAAAAAAAAAAAAAGCCACCCAATGGAAACACTAGGCTTACTTGTTAGCCACAGCTTTAAGTCCTATGTCACTTCAAGGTCACCCAGTCCCCAGACTATAAGGGATATCAAAGGGGCAGTGCCATTTCTATAGACAAGAAGGACACATAAAGAAAGTGCCCACAACTGCCCAGCTGGTGTGGCTCAGTGGTTGAGCATCGACCCATGCACCAAGAGGTTGCTGGTTCAATTCCCAGTCAGGACACATGCCCAGGTTGTGGGCCCGATCCCCAGTGGGGGGCATGCAAGAGGTGGCCAATCGATGTTCTCTCTCAATGATGTTTCCATCTCTCTCCCTTTCTCTCTCTGAAAAAAAAAAATCAATTAAAAAAATAAGAAAGTGCCCACTGACTTGGGCTCACTGCCTCTAGGACCATGTCCCCTCTGCAAGAGGAAAGGCCGTCGGAAAAGCAAGCGCCCAAGGGAACCTAGTGCCTCCAAACCAATGATGGTTGAAACACCCGAGAATTGATGGTGCTGAGGCCTTCTACCACCCCCACCAACCAGCTGACCATCATGCCAGAGGAGCCTCCAGTGACCCTTGCCCTGGCAGGTAAGCTCATTACATCTCTATTGACGTGAGGGCTGCTTGCTCCGCTGACTCACTCCCCAGGGCCTCTTTCTTCCAAAACCTGTTTGATCACTGGGGTAAAGGGTAAATAGGCGTCCTCAACACCACCATTTCACTCAACCCCTGCAGCTTTGGGAATCTCACTTTTAGTCATTCTTATAGTTCTGGGGTACCCCATCCCTTATTAGGGAGGGACATCTGGTCTAGTCTAAGAACTATCATAGCCAAAGAAGATGAACCCACATTGTTATGCATGGTGGCCAATCTAACTTCTCACCCTGAACCAGAAATTAATAATATTCCAGAATCTGTCCTCATCCAAGTCAACTCCAAGTTATACTGGGCAGGGCCACAAACATACCCCCCATCAAGATATCTCTAGCCCTGGCTGGTTTGGCTCAGCAGTTAGAGCGTCGGCCTGCGGTCCAGCGAGATCCGGGTTCGGTTCCCGCTAAGGGCACCTACCTCAGTTGCGGTTTATCCCCAGCCCTGGTTGGCTCATGCGGGAGGCAGCCACTCGATGTGTCCCTTTCACGTCGATGTTTCTCTCTCTTTTTTTCTTTTCTTTTCTTTTTTTTTATCCTCACCTGAGGACATTTTTTTCACTTTTTTTGTTCAGATAGAGTGGGAGGGAGAGAGAGGAACAGAGAGAGAGAAACATCGACGTGAAAGGGACACATCGAGTGGCTGCCACCCACATGACCAATCAGGGCCGAGGACAAACTGCAACCCAGGTATGCGCCCCTAGTGGGAACCGAACCCAGGTCTCTCTGTACTGCAGGCCAATGCTCCAACCGCTGAGCCAAACCGACCAGGGCTCTCTTTCTTTTCCTCTTCTCTCTCCCTCCCACTCTATCTGAACAAAAAATGTAAAAATGTCCTCAGATGAGGATAAAAAAATAAAAAAGCGAAAAAAAAATATCTCTAAAACCAGGGGTACCCATCAAACAATATGCCCTGGCTGGTGTGGCTTAGCGGTTGGAGTGGAGTGTTGGTCCACAGACCAATGAGTGGCAGGTTCAATTCCCATCAAGGGCATGTACCTCGGTTGCGGTTCATCCCTAGCCTTGGTCGGGGTCATCCAGGAGATCGATGTGTCCCTCTCACATCGATGTTTTTGTCTCTCTCCCTCCCTCTCTTTCCCTCCTTCCCAGTATATCTGAAGATAAATAGAAAAATATCCTCAGGTGAGGATTAAAAAAATAAATAAAAAATAAAAATAAAACCAGGGGTCCCTGACCCTAACAAAAGAATACCCTCTGAGGTATTAAAAGGGATCAAACCTCTCATTGAAAGATATTTAAAGCATGGGCTTCTCCGGCTTCTCATGACATACCCCTGTCCTCCCAGTACAGAAGCCAAATGGAGAATACTGGTTTGTACAAGACCTAAGAGCAGAAAATGAGGCTGTAATTCCGGGACATCCTATAGTTCCAAACCCCTACACTATCTCAAGTCCCAGGAGAAGCCAAATATGTTACTGTATTAGATGTAAAGCATGCCTTTTTCTGCATCTCCCTCCACCCTGACTCCCAGTGCTTGTTTATATTTGAATGCTCTAACAGCCCCCAAACTAGGAAAACTGGTCAATGCACCTCCTGTACTCCCTCGGGGCTTTTGGGACAGTCCCCATTGTCTGGAAATGCTTTAGCCAAAGAATTAAGAGAACTCCAATTAACCAATGGAACTCTTCTACAATATATTAATGATTTATTAACCTTTAGTACTAACCAAAAGGACTCAGATAAAAAATCCCATGCTGGTATTAAACTTCTTTGCAGACAGAGGATATAAAGTCTCTTTCAAAGGGCCCAACAACCTCCCGGCAGGTCCAATACTCCAGGAGCCCGACCCTGTTACCCCAAAGAAAATAGGCCGTGCTGGCTCTCGGGTCCCACAAAGTAAACAACTTCAAGGATTTTTAGGAATAGCAGGCTGCTGCCACCTGTGGATATCAGATTTGGGGCTAAACCGCCATGTGAGGCTTTAAGGGAGCCATCAAGGAGCCTGGAGACTGGACCCCTGAGTGCCGCCATGCCTTTGCAGAGTTAAAAGTCAAACGAAGCAATGCACGGCCTCAGGGCTGAGAGATAAGGAATAGCACTTAGAGTCCTCACCCAGAAACCAGGCCTGACTCCAAGGCCACTGGCTTACTTTTCAAAACAATTAGATCCTGAAGCCACTGCTCTCCTAGTTGGAGAGGACAACCAACTTACCCTAGGGCAGGCTCTAGGAGTGCAAACGCCCACCAAGGACAAGCTGTGTTAGAAATAGAGGCACATCGCTGGCTCACAGGGGAAGGTTAAGTAAATATCAGGCTCTCCTCCTAGACTCTCCTGAATTAACCCTGAAGGTTTGTCAAACTCTCAGTCCTGCCACCCTTCCACCAATAAACACAGAAACAGGGTACACTCCAGTACACAGAAACTATTAAACAACTATACTCAAGTAGGCCTGACTTAAAAGATGAACCTTTGGCCCTGGCCGGTTTGGCTCAGCGGTTAGAGCGTCCACCTGCGGTCCGGAGAGACCTGGGTTCGGTTCCCGCTAAGGGCACGTACTTCAGTTGCAGTTTGTCCCCGGCCCTGGTTGGTCGTGCGGGTGGCAGCCATTCGATGTGTCCCTTTCACATCGATGTTTCCCTCTCTCTCTCTTCTCTCTCCCTCCCACTCTGTCCGTACAAAAAATGGAAAAATGTCCTCGGGTGAGGATAAAAATAAATAAAATAAAAAAATAAAAATAAAACCAGAGTCAAGTCGGTGTGGCTCAGTGGTGGCTCAGTGGATTGAGCGCCGGACCAGGAACTGAGAAGTCCTGGTTTGAGTCCAGTAAGGGCACATGCCCAGGTTGCAGGCTCGATCCCCAGTAGGAGGTGTGTAGGAGGCAGCCAATCGATGTTTCTCTCTCTCTCTAAAAAATCAATAAAAACATATTTTAAAAAATCACCTGGACTCATATTGTGAAATCTTTCCTGCACAAAGCCAAGACCCCACACACTACAGGTGGGCACCAGGCAGACCCACTCTGGTCTCCTTTCCATTAACACCCCCATACCCCACCTTCGGAGCAGAGTGGACTGAAGCCTCCCATCCAGGCAAGGCTAAGTGGCCAGGGCAGACAATAAGCAGAAGGGAGAGGAAGAGGTGTGTAGAGAGGAACAGGCCAGCAGGAGGAGCCTCTCACCCCACCTGCTCTGTGCTGGGACCCTTCCAGGCCACCCCATGCACCATGCACCTGTGTAAAGTGACCAGGTTTGCTCAGGGACCCTCAAGGAAGCCTGCATCCCCGGTGGCTGGGCTGTCTTTCCCCTCGTGCCCCCCTCACAGCCCTTTAGCTCTGCCTCCTGTCCTAAGCCAGGCTCAAAGTCAAATGCCATCCTCCCAGCTGCCTCCTCAGGATGGGATAGCCTGTGACCCCGAGAGGCAGGAGTCGGGCTAGGCCCCAGGCAGAAAGATGTCCGCGCGGTCCAGGATGCCCTTTCTGCCCCACAGTGCCCAGCCTTCCTCCCAGCAGCAGCGAGGCCAGCGTGTTCCTGCATCGTCTGTACTGGCTGGCTGGCCTGACTTTTCTGGTGGCCTCGAGCATGCTGCTCACTCACACTCTGGGATGAGGTGTCTGAGGGGGTCTGTGTTCCTGGCAGAGGGAGCAAGGCCCTGGAGGACACCCCCTGCCCCCGAGCTGACACAGCTGTCAGAGCTCCTCCTCCCCAGGCAATCGGGCTGGCCTGGATGAGGGGAAGAACAGGGCCAATTAACAGGCCGATAGGCCCAGCCTTTGCTTCAATCCTCTAGTGTCCAAGGCTGTAATGTCCTGGCCCTGCCCACAGGCCCAGTCTGAGACCAAGGTTGAGTCCAGAGCCCTGAGAAGGGCCCTAGAAACCAACCCAATCGGAATGGTCCTGACAAGTGGGAGAGGAGGAGGCGCAGGTCAAGCAGAGGGCTGGAGGGGTTCGTGGGTGAGAGCCCAGTGGTCTCCAAGAGACCCTGAGCCAAGGGAGCAAGGGGAACTGCAGGAGGAAGAAGGCCAGGTTGTGGGGGCACCTGCCAGGGGAAGGCCAGGCCTCCCCAGAGGGGCCTTACCAGCCTCACTGCTCCCAGGACCAGCTATAAGCACAAGACTTGCCCTGGCCGGGGGACAAAGGCTGGCATCCCAGGGGCGTGGGATGGGCCCGGCCAGAGCCCCCAGGAACTCAGCATGGTTTTTTTCTTTGTTTTTTTTTTGTTCAGGTAGAGTGGGAGGGGGAGAGAGGAACAGAGAGAGAGAGAGAAACATCGACGTGAAAGGAACACATCGAGAGGCTGCCACCCGCACAACCGACCAGGGCCGGGGACAAACTGCAACCGAGCCAAACCGGCCAGGGCTCAGCATGGTTCTCTTGAGCCAGCAGGTATGCCAGTCAGCACAGGGTTCTGCCCTACCACCCACCTCCCTGGCACTCCGTGTGGACAGACTGTTCAGTGACATCACTGCCACAGGACCTTCCAACCATCCAGCCAGAACAGGGACTGCTTCCCCACATGCCCTCAGAGGCTGTAGACAGATCCCTGCCCTGAGCCCCGGCGTGCTGGTTTGTGCTGGTTCCCGGAACAGGCCATTGCCCTTCCCCAGGCAAGCATGTCAGGCGTTTTGGTTTTTTTCTCCTTATCTGGGGTGAATCACACCCCAGTACCCCCATCCATCTTACACTGTCCTACATAACCCCCTTACCACCGGCCACATTAAGAACTGTTAACCTTGCCCTGGCCGGTTTGGCTCAGCGGTTAGAGCGTCGGCCTGTGGTCCAGAGAGACCCTGGTTCGGTTCCCGCTAAGGGCACGTACCTTGTTTGCAATTTGTCCCCGGCCCTGGTCGGTTGTGCGGGTGGCAGCCACTCGATGTGTTCCTTTCACGTCGATGTTTCTCTCTCTCTGTTCCTCTCTCTCCCTCCCACTCTACCTGAACAAAAAATGGAAAAATGTCCTCGGGTGAGGATAAAAAAATAAAAAAAAAAGAACTGTTAACCTTGGCCCGGCTCGTGTGGCTCAGTGGTTGAGCGTCGACCCATGCACCAAGAGGTCGCCGGTTGGATTCCTGGTCAGGGCACATGCCCAGGTTGTGGGCCCAATCCCCAGTGGGGGGCGTGCAGGAGGTAGCCAGGCGATGTTCTCTCTCATCGATGTTTCTTCCTCTCCCTCTAAAATCAATTAAAAAAAAAATTTAGGCCTGCGGTCCGGAGAGACCCGGGTTCGGTTCCCACTAAGGGCACGTACCTTGGTTGCAGTTTGTCCCCAGCCCTGGTTGGGTCGTGTGGGTGGCAACCACTCGATGTGTCGCTTTCACGTCGATGTTTCTCTCTCTCTCTCTCCCTCTCACTCTATCTGAACAAAATATCGAAAAATGTCCTCGGGTGAGGATAAAAATAATAATAATAATAATAATAATAATAAATAAAAAAAAAAAACCTGTTAATCTTCCCTGGCCCATGTGGCTCATGGTTTCTGTAATGTTTCTAGAGAGCCAATGCAGAGCACCGCCAGGCTCTCTCCTGTTGCTTCTTCCACCCTAAAAATGGTTCTAGATGCAATACTAAAATTTTATGAAAAAAAAGAAGATTATGTTTTCAGTCATCCTCAATCACTTTCAGATCTGAAATCTATGCCCTCCCTCACCAACCCAGACAGGAAGATGGGCTTCTGCCAGGGGAGGGGTGGCCAGTAGGCGCCAGGGAAAGGCTCTGGCTAAAGGCTCCCACACCCGCTGCTCAGCTTCTAGGGATTGCCCAGCCCATTCCCAAACCCAAGTGTAGTGGGTTGAATGGTGGCCCCCAAAAGATACGTGCACCTCGAACCTCAGAATGTGACCTTATTTGGAATAAATAAGGCAAAGATTTTGAGATCAAGTCATCCTGGATTAGGGTGGGCCCTAAATGCAATGATGAGTGTCCTTGTGAGAGAAAGGAGAGGGATTTTGGTCACAGAGACGTGCAGAGGAGGTGGCCAAGGGAAGGTGGAGGCTAATGGAGGTGGCCGCAAGCCCAGGAATGCCTGGAGTCCGAGAGAGCGGTGAGGAAGGAGCCTCCTGTGGGCTTTGAGGGAGTTGACACCTTTATTTTATTTTATTTTTTTATATCTTTATTGTTGAATGTATTACAGATGTTCCTCATTTTTCCCCCATTGACCCCCTCCTCCCCACTCCCAGCCCCCCTCCTACCTTTTCCCACACTGTTGTCCGTGTCCATTGGTTATGCATATAAGTTCTTTGGTTTATTTCTTCCCACCCCCCAACCCCTTTCCTTTTGAGGTTTGTCAGTCTAGCAGTGAATTTGTACTTCTTAATCTCTTCACCTTTTTCACCCATTCCCCCAACCCCTCTCCCAACTGGCAACCAACAAAATGTTCTCTGTATCTATGAGAATGTTTCTGTTCTGCCTGTTCATTTTGTTTGTAGATTCCATTGTCGATAGATATGTATTCATTGCCATTTTGTTTGTTCATGTATTTTATCTTTTTCTTCAAAAAGACCCTTCATCATTTCATATATTAATGGTTTGGTGGTGATGAACTCCTTTAACTTTTTCTTGTCTGGGAAACTCTTTATATGGCCATCAATTCTAAATGACAGCTTTGCAGGACAGAGTCACCTTGGTTGTAGGTTCTTGCTTTTCATCACTCTGAATATTTCTTGCTACTCCCTTATGGCCTGCAAAGTTTCTTTTGAGAAATCAGCTGACAACCTTATGGGAAATCCCTTGTAGGTAACGAACTACTTTTCTCTTGCTGCTTTTAAGATTCTTTGTCTTGAACCTTTTGCATTTTGATGATGATGTGTCTTGGTGTGGGCCTCTTGGGGTTCATCTTGTTTGGGACTTTCTGTGCTTCCTGAACTTGTATGTCTGTTTCCTTCACCAAGTTAGGAAAGTTTTCTGCCATTATTGTTTCAAACAGGTTTTCGATTTCTTGTTCTCTCTCTTCTCCTTCTCTTGTTCTCTCTCATTCTCCCCAAGTGCGAATGTTGGCATGCTTGAAGTTGTTCCAGAGGCTCCTTACACTATCCTCATTTTTTTGGATTCTTTTTTCTTTTTGCTGTTCTGATTGGGCGTTTTTGCTTCCTTATATTCCAAATCAATGGTTTGCTTCTTGGATTTACATACTCTACTATTGAGTCTGTGTAAATTATTCTTTATTTCAGTTAATGCCTCGTTCATTTCTGACTGTGCATCCATCATTTCTGACTGGTCCAATTTTATGCTCTTGAGGCCCTCACTAAGTTCGCTGAGGTTCTTACTAAGTCCACTGAGCATCCTTATAAGCAGTATTTTGAACTCAGCATCTGTTAGGTTGCTTATCTCCATTTCGCTTAGTTCTTTTCTTGGGGTTTTGTTCTGTTCTTTCATTTGGGACCTGTTTCTTTGTCTCCTCTTTTTGGCTGCCTCCCTGTGTTTGTTTCTGTGTATTACTTAACGAGATGTATGGGGCTATCTGAGACGAGATGCTACTTGTTTGAAAGAATTTAGGAAAACCTGGATCCCAGACAGGCCAATCCTATGGTTAAGCAAGTGGCAACAGCTTGGGTGGGCCTGAAAGTTGGGTGGGGCGGGGCTACCAGTGTGAGCCAGGTTGCTGGAGTCCCAGATATGGCGACTGTCTGCCGCCCCAGGGAAGGGCTCACCAAAGGAACATAGGCCTCTGACAGCATGTTTATCCCGGACAAAGCCCCCTCTCCAACCCTCCCTCCAGTGCCAAACAGCCCAGTTCTTCCCTGTGTGTCTCTGGTGCCCCTCGAGCTGCCTCCCCTCCAAGCTTAGAGGGAGAGAGTCCGATAAGTCCGTGCGCGGGCCCTTTAAGGAGCTGCCTGGGGCTCCAGCCGTGTCAGCCTCCCTGAGCCTCAGTTCCCGCTGGTTTTCCAGCCAGAAGTTATGGGGATTCTCTTCCTGGCACTGGATCCCTGAGTGGGGCACCTGGTGTGGGACAGGGACCCCTCAGTCCTCAGGGAGGACCTTCCCGGCTGAGGTGTCCTCCTGATTTTTATCCGCCACACGTGGGTGTGGGACCAGCCCGTCCACCTCCGTCCCTCCTACCAGTCTCCATGTGGCTGCTGCTTTAATTCCGTAGCTGTAGGACTTCCATTCAGCTTGATTTCAGGCGGTTTTTATGATGGTTGTTCTGTAGTTTAGTTGTTTGTTACTTTGATGTGGTTGTGGGAGGACGTGATACCGCGGTTACCTACCCACCATCTTGACCGGAAGTCCTGACACCTTTATTTTAGATTTCTGGTCTCCAGAACTGAGAAAATAAATTTCTATTGTATTTATTATCTATCTATCTATCTATCTATCTATCTATCTATCTATCTATCTATTTATTTATCTTTATTGATGTTAGAGGGAGAGAGGAAGTGAGAGGGAGAGAGAGAGAAACATCAATGAAAGAGAACATTGACTGGCCGCTACCTGCATCCCCCCAACTGGGGATCGGGCCCACAACCCGGGCATTTGTCCAGACTGGGAATTAAACTGGGGACCTCTTGGTGCATGGGTCTGATGCTCAACCACTGAGCCACACCAGCCAGGCCATGTCTATTGTTTTAAGCCATTGAGTTTTAGGGTAGTTGTTACAGCAGACATACCAAGGGGAATGGTAGTGGGTGAGGAAACTGGAGGGGAAGCACCCAGGTATGTGGAAGGCCTGGGAGGAAATGAGGACCCCCACTGGGGCGGGGAGGGGGTTTGATGAATGGCAGGCACATGGGCCTGGACCCTGCTCTTGGCTCTGGTTGTCAGAGTGAGGTTTGCTCCACAGCCCCTTTGTGGGTAAGCATGACTGGGAGGAGGTGGGAAACCTTGCCCAGGAGCCCCTCACTCACCAGGCATTTCCTGAGCACCTGCCGTACACTGGCCCAGGCCAGGCCTGGAGGTGGAAGTGCAGTGTGGGATAGGCCTCCCTTGAAGGAGGAAGTCCATCGGGGCCCTGGACTGAAGTCTGAGGTCAAGACCAGAGGGAGGTGCTGCAGTGTGGGCACTCCCGGTGATCCTCCCAGTCTTTTTTTTTTTTTAATTAATTTATTTTTGTTACAGATGTTTCTCCTTTTTCCCCCACTGATTTCCCTCTCCCCCTCCCTCCCCGCCGTCCCCAGCTTTGTTGTCCATTGGTCATGCATACATGCATATAAGTTCTGTGGTTTATCTCTCCCCCACCACCACCTCTTCTGGGGATTGTCAGTCTGTACCCCACTTCCACGTCTCTGGGACTACCCCATTCCTCTGACTGTTCTGTTCATTATATTCCACAGATAAGTGAGATCATATGATACTTGTGTTTCTCGGTTTGGCTTGTTTTGCTTAGGATAATACTTCCCAGGTCCCTCCATGTCGTCTCAAAGGATAAGAGATCTTTCTTTCTTACAGCTGCATAGTACTCCATTGTGCATATGTACCACAGCTTTTTTATCCATTCCTCTACTGATGGACACTTGGGCTGTTTCCAGATCTTAGCTATTGTAAATAGTGCTGCTACAAACATGGGGGTACATATATTCTTTCTGATTGGTGTTTCAGGCTTCTTAGAGTATATTCCTAGAAGTAGGATCACTGGATCAAATGGCAGTTCAATTTTTAATTTTTTTTTAAATCACCCGAGGACATTTTTCCATTTTTTGTTCAGATAGAGTGGGAGGGAGGGAGGGGGAGAGAGAGAGAGAGAGAGAGAGAGAAACATTGACATGAAAGGGACACATCGAGTGGCTGCTACACGCACGACCAACCAGGGCTGGGGACAAACTGCAACCAAGGTACGTGCCCTTATCAGGAACCGAACCCGGTTCTTTCTGGACTGTAGGCCAATGCTCTAACCGCTGAGCCCGCAGGCTGATGCTCTAACCGCTGAGCCAAACCGGCCAGGGCTCAAGTTTTAATTTTTTGAGGTAACACCATATTGTTTTCCATAGTGGCTGCACCAGTCTGCATTCCCACCAGTTCCTCCCAGTCTTGCACACATCCAAGATGTTCCAGATGCCCTGGTCGGTTTGGCTCAGCGGTTAGAGCATCGGCCTGCGGTCCGGAGGCACCCGGGTTCGGTTCCCGCTAAGGGCACATACCTCGGTTGCAGTTTGTCCCCGGCCCTGGTTGGTTGTGGGGGTGGAAACCACTCGATGTGTCCCTTTCACATCGATGTTTCTCTCTCTCTCTCTTCCTCTCTCTCCCTCCCGCTCTATCTGAACAAAAAATGGAAAAATGTCCTCGGGTGAGGATGATAAAAAACAAAACAAAACAAGATGTTCCAGAAAACAGTGCTCACCTGTGTTTACACATGCTCACATGTTCACTCATGTGCTTACATGTGTTCACACAAGCTCATACATGCACACATACACATTCACTGCAGCAAAGGCTGCCTCTCAGCCTTGTCCAGCTGCTTCTGTCCAGGTTCGGAGCTTGGTGAGTGCTGAGGGCAGATGTTTGGTTCACACAGCATCCAGCCTAGAGTGATGGATGTGGTAGGTAGTTATGAACCTGAAATCAAGTGCTATTAAAGTGAAATTGTTGCTGGGCATTTGGGCAGTTCCTTAAAGCAGCCCATATGACAAGGGGAGAAGCAGGCAGATTTGTCAGTCTCAGGCTCCTCCCACCTGAATGGACCTGAGGTGTAAAAGAAAACTTTTCTATATTTATAACACTTGTAACACCCAATGTGTGGGTTTCTCTCCCCAGGCAATTCTCCAGTTCTCTGCAGACACCAACTGGGTGTCCTACAATTTAACTCAAATCTGACAATAACTGCTGGGCACTAGGGCAGACTCCACAGGCTGAGGGCTCAGTCCCACAAAGACCACCCTGACTTCAGACCCCAGTCACAGGTCCAGGTTGTCACCTGTGCTTCTGACAGGCCAGCTATAAATTGGAAGTTCCCATGATTGACCTCCTTGGGTTCCATAATTAGAAGGGTTCACAGAACTCAGAGAAATGCTTTATTTCTGTTTACTGGTTTATTATAAAGGATACAACTCCATAACAGCAGACAGAACGGATGCACAAGGAAGATGTGGGAGGGTGCAGACCTTCCGTGCCCTCTCTGGGAGCACCATCCTCCCAGCATCTCCATACCTTTACCAACCCAGGTCTCCAAACCCCTTCATTTGGGGTTTTATTGGAGGTTCCATTACCCAGGCTGATTGGTTAAGCTCAGTCTCCAGCCCTTCAAGCTCCAAGGAGGTCAGGAGTGGAGCTGAAAGTTCCAACTCTCTACTCACAAGGTGGGTTTCTCTGGCAATCAGCCCTCATCCTCCAAGAGTCACCTTATTGGTATAAACCCAGGTACGGCCGAAAGGGGGCTTTATTAATAAAAACAAATGCTTCTCTCACCCTATCACTAAGGAAATCCCAGTGTTTTAGGAGCTCTGTGCCAGGAACTGGAACAAAGATGGAATATATATTTATTATCTGACAATAGCACAGTGTGGCCTGTGCCCAGGGAATCCCAGGTAAAGCCAGGAGGATGCTGGTGCCTCTAGGTGGACTAGGAGTGGGGAGGGGCATAGGCAGCGAGACCTCAGGTGACCATCACTGGTCACAGGTGGGGGTCAGGGTCAAGGACGTACATTGAGAGGCATCTCTTCAGCCCATGACTCGGAAAATGGTCAGCCAACAAACCAGGAGAAAGCTCAGGGCTGAGAAATGGGAAAGAACGCTGAACGAAGTCGGGTGGTCACAAGGCGGATGCCAGTCGGTCTTCCTGGAGTGGGGAAGGCCCGGCCACTGAGTGGGGCTTTCCCAGGAGGGCAGGTCCAGACCGGCCAACTCTACACCACTCACTTCCCGCCACATCTGACCAGACCCACAGCCTGGCCCCTGGTCCCACCCTGCACGACCCCTGGGGCAGGCAATCCCTGGCTAATTTCTGGGTCAGAGTCTGAGTACCGTCGGGTTGGGGGTCTCACTCGTGAAAACTCGCCCAGCAAAGGAAATAAGCTAGTCTTGATTGCAGGGCAAGGGCCCTCGGCCTGCGAAAAGGGCCCCTCTGAGACATGGGCTTCAGCTGACAATTGAGGAGCAGCCTGGTCTCCGATTTGACTCAGGGGTCACCGATTCCTCCCAGCATCCGCGGACCCCGGGCTAGCACCGACAGGCCCTGAGCATCAGAGTCCCCTTCTCTCAGGCCAGCCCAGTCCCTGCGGGCTGAGACAGCCCTGCCCCAATGGGCGTCCTGCCAAGGCCCCCAGCCGGCTCCGGCTTCGGAAAACCTGCGGTTGCCATGGTTTCCACGGCGCAGCCCGAATCGAGGCGGTCCACAAACCTCGTACCTCATCCCCGCTCCTTCCCCTCAGGCGCTGGGCGCACAACCAACTCGCGAGACCTCCCACCATCGCCCCCGTTCAGCCGGCCTTCCTACCCCGGCTGCCACCTGCGGCCGCCGGGTCGGGTCTCTCCGAGGCAGTAGCCTTGGGGGTGGCACGGCGCATGCATTGTGATGTTTCTGACTGCAGGAGGTTGCGTCACAAACTCCTAGGTCTCGCGAGCGAGGTGCAGGCCAGGAAGCGCCGCTGGTGTAGTGGTATCATGCAAGATTCCCATTCTTGCGACCCGGGTTCGATTCCCGGGCGGCGCATCTCTCTTTCAGCTTTTTTTTCCCCCCATCTCAAAAAAATGTCGGTGACAGCAAATATTTCAAGACGAGAGAAAACCGGAAACGTGGGGTAACCATTCCGGTGCAGCACGAACGAGACAGTTTCAGAGTCACGAGCGCTAGGAAAATGTTAGGGCAGTCAGGGCGACAGGGTGCTGGGCTGAGGAGCGCCTAAGACACCGGCGACCCAAACTCTCCGCCCAGTGCCCCGCAGCAGGTTCCGCTCCCGACGGGCCTCGGGTGACGCGGGCCCTTTAATGCGCTGCACGCGTCCTCCTGGGAACTGCAGTCCCTGTGGGGCGGGCTCCGCGGCCGCCGGACTACAGCTCCCGGGGGGCCTCGCAGCCGCTGTACTACCGATCTTGGCGGACTGGCTGCGGGGTCGCGATGCTGGTGGCGGCGGCCGCGGAGCGGAACAAGGAGCCCATCTTGCGCGTGCTGCGGCAGTACCTGGACCCGGCCCAGCGCGGCGTCCGCGTGCTTGAAGTGGCCTCGGGCTCAGGTCAGCACGCGGCCCACTTCGCGCAGGCCTACCCTCATGCCGAGTGGCAGCCGTCTGACGTGGACCAGCGCTGCCTGGACAGGTGCAGGGAAAGGCGGGAGCCCGCGGGGGTGAAAGTGGGCCCCATCCCGCCACCCCGGCTCCCCACGCCACTGTGAGCAGGGCTGCAGGGGGTGTCAGGAACGGGTGCACAGGCCACCCCCACCCACGAGCTGTCATCCGACAGCATCTCGGCCACCACTCAAGCCCAGGGGCTAGCCAACGTGAAGGCTCCGCTGTACCTGGATGTGACCTGGAATTGGGAGCAATGGGGCGGAATCCTGCCGCAGTCGCTGGACCTGCTGCTCTGCATCAACATGATCCACATCAGCCCCCTGAACTGCACCGAGGTCTGTGGGAGCGTGGGTGAGCCACATAAGGGCCAACCAGCCTTCCCCCTGCATTGGAAGGGAGCACGGTACCAGCTTTGCTCCGTTTCATAAGGCACTGAGGTCCAGGGAAGTCAGGTTGAGTCTCCAGCCCCCAGCCCAGGGCTGTTTTGGAGGTCTGGGGAAAGTTCCTCACTGCCATCCCGCCTCCTCCCTTCCTAGGGGCTCTTCAGAGCAGCAGGACATCTGCTCAAACCCAAGGCACTGCTCATCACCTATGGGGTGAGTGTTCCTGCCAGAGATGGCACTCCCCTGGCTGGATGATCCCAGCCAGCCTCAGCTAGCTGTCCCCTCTGTCCTGTCTCAGTATTTTCTTTTGCCCTCTCCCCCACTACCTGTCACTGAAACAGGCCCAGACCTTCCACCTCTCAGTCTCCCTGCTCCCCCTAGACTCATGGGAGGGAGCAGGGAGCAGTGTGTCCTTTTCATCCTCCCGGCACCAGCCTGCAAGTCTGTCCAGTGGCTGACTGGGCACTAGCTGACCCCCAGGGCTGTGGGCAGAGCTGTGCGTCCCTGTTTCCACAGCCCTACGCTGTCAATGGGAAGATCTCTCCCCAGAGTAATGTGGACTTTGACCTGACCCTCAGATGCAGGTTAGAGCTGGATGAGTGGGGGGCCTGATTGGAAAGGCAAATGAGCTGGGTGACCCCCAACTCTACCTCTTTCCCCCTTGCAGGAACCCAGAATGGGGGCTGCGGGACACAGCCTTCTTGGAGAATCTGGGCCAGGCCAGCGGCCTGCTCCTGGAGAAGATGGTAGGTGGGGAAGGCTGGGGGTCTGGTGGCTTCCCTGGGCAGTTTCTCCAGCCAAAGCACCTCTCCTAGGTGGATATGCCAGCCAACAACAAGTGCCTGATTTTCCGGAAAGAGTAACCCCCCCTTCCTCATGCCTATGTCCCCAATGAGAACAAACCCAAGACAGCCAGTCCCTGCCTTCCAGGACCTTGCCCATTCCAGGGGCTCTTGGTCAGTGGCCACGGGGCTGCTGAGAGCCTGGGAATAAAGTGTTTCCTGCTATCCTGTTGCTGGTGTCCTCTACTCTTCCTGAGAGCACCCCTGATGGTGCTGGGTATGCAGACTGTGTCTCCAAGGGCTCCATTACTGGGGGCAGGAGGGGTCTGGCCTGTGGGGTCAGGGTGTGGGGATGTCCTAGACCCTGCTGTTCCATTTGAGCAGCAGAGAAGGGAGAACATCCAAGGACTGCTGAGGTAGGACTGAACTGGCTGCATAGCCCTCCTGCCACCAGGGGTGGCACCCTCCACCAGGCCTGGGCCTGGCTTGTGTTCCTGCAGGGAGATAGGAGGCTCCCCAGGAGGGAACTGGTGCTCCCTGGTGGTCTTGGACTAGAGCCAAAGTCCCAGTGTGGTGGCAGGACCCTAGCTGGATTACCGGCGGACAGGGGAGGGTGGTAACCCTGAGAGGCTTAGCATCAGCAGGCCACGATGCCCCTCCTGGGAAATGCTTTTATTTGGAGGGGTTGGGAGGACTGGAGGGCAGGGCAGGCAGAGCTCCAGTCGGGCGGGGCTAGTCCTGGAAGCGGTTGAGCAGCTCACAGGCCCTCTTCTCCAGGAGCTCGGAGATCTTCTTGACGCGCTTCTCACTGGCGGTGCGGACATAGCTCCCAGCATCCAGGACAGCCACACCGTCTCGCACTTCACCCATAATGACCAGAGGGCCATCACCTGCTGTCACATTGGGACAGGGGCAGGCCCAGTCCATGCCACTCAGTGTCACCTCCAGGTACTTGGTGCCCAAGAACCTGAGGCCCATCTTGTCGTCCTTGAGCACATCGTCTAGAGCCACGCGGGCAATGCTGCCACCACCTGCCTCAGACTCCTCTAGCACTTCTGTGAGTCGCCCTACGATGGCAAAGTCACTGCGGCACAGGCTCAGTGCCAGCTTGCTCCTGAGGCGGCAGGCCCGGCAGGGTGGCATGCGCGGCACAGGACAGGCATCCTCACAACTCTCTTGGCTCTCGAAGTTGTTGCTATTGCCTTCACAGCCACCATATATGAAGGGGTGGCACTGCTGCAGCAGGGGGCTATAGGCCCAGCGTGGCTCCCAGCCCTGGCAAGGGCCCTGCACGGCTGGCAGCACACAGTTATCCCCAGGTCCACGGGCACAGGCTTGCTGGCACTCCTCATAGGTCTCAAAGCCCTGGGTGCCCCCATCACAGCTGCCAACTTGGAAGGTCATGCAACCACCCCGCTGTGGGTCAAAGTGCCAGAGGACATGGCTGGAGAGGGTGCCAGCACAGGCCTGCACGTTGGGCAGGCACTCAGTGGGGGCACTGGGGGCCCTGTCCCTGGCCAGATCCCGCTGGACCACGGAGAGTGGGAAGTCAGCCCGCAGCAGGCCAGCAGTGTTGCGTGCAGTGCAGGTGTAGAGGCCAGCATCCTCAGGCCGGGCATTGTAAAGCACCAGCTGCCCAATGCTGGTCACTACCACATTGCCATACATCTGATCTGGCCGCATGATCAGGTTCTCTCGCTGCTCACTCTGCTTCTCCCAGGTCACAGCAGGTGGTGGTCGGCCACTGACATCACAGTGGAGGCTGGCGGTGCCCCCCACATACACCACCTGTGGGGCAGGGCTGCTGTAGAGGGCAGGTGGCACCGGGGTATCTCCGGGTGTCGGGCGGGCAGTGGTTTCAGGTGGCCCTGGGCTGCTTGGTGGCCAGCTGAGGATGTGTTTACAGGGCACGACGTGCAGGCGGAGGCCACGCAGGCAGGCCTCGGCATCCATGTAGCAGCGATTATAATAGGTGAGACCATCTGAGGCACAGGTGAAACTGGGTTCCTTCTCACAGCGGTCACGGCAGCGGCACACAGGTTGCCCGTCCCAGATGTCGCAGTCGGAGCCCTGCTGTGGGCACGAGAAGCCCTCACACGAGGCCACCAGTGCAGGTGTGGCCAGGCCACTCTCGGGGAATCGGGCAGCCACACAGCTCTGCAGTCCACACACATTGGTGCAGCACTTCTCAGTGGCCAAGCAGTCCTGGGGGGTGAGGGGCAGCTCAGAAGGCAACCAAACACCCCCCAGCCCCACCCAGGGTCCTGGCTTTGCAAGGTATACCCCTACTGCTTCTCCCTGGGCCTCTGGAAAGTTGAGCAGGTTTGCACAAATTTGCTTTCCATCCAGTGCAATTACAGCTGTCTCACTGACCAGTCCTGTGTGTCATCTCACTGAATCCTCAGACCCCCGCCGCCCAAAGCAGGTTTAATTATTATTCCCATAGTACAGATGAGGAAACTGAGGCCCAGGGAAGACAGGCAGCATGCTCAATGACATTTCAGGGGATGAATGGCAGGCTGTAAAGGTGGGGCATCTGAATGTGGCCCCTGCCTTTCTACCTGGCTGGTGTTGAGAATTGGCCCCAGGGTGGGGGTGGGCAGGTTTGAGGGTGATGGGGGTAAAGATGGGGTGTCTCTTGAGATCCTCATATGGGGGTATGGCCTGATATCCCTCCAGGATATGGGAGAAGAGAAAGAAATGGAACCTAAGAGCTGGGGGCAGGGATGGGGTCTGGACTTCCCCCAGGCCACCCTAGTTCCCTGGGAACCCCACCGGGGTGGGTGGGTGGGGATGGTGCCCACACTCACCTGGTCCCCGATGCACTCACGCTCACAGGTACTCTGGGCATCCACCCACAGGTTGGGGCTGAGCTGGTTGGGGCACACGCCTGGGTGGCTTCTGGGCCCCTGCAGCAGGCTGGCCCGGGAGGGCAGCCCAACCATGAGGAGTAGCGGAAGGAGCAGCCTCTGGGCTGACATGGGGACCACCAGCCCAGGGGTCAGGGGTGTGTGGCTGCCAGCCCTTCAGGCCCTGCTTTATCCTGATCCCTTCAGGCATCCACCCTTCCAGGCCTGTGGTCAGCACCCCTGACCTTGGACCCCTGGCTGATCCTCTGGGCTCCTTTTTGGCCCCCAAGTTGAGCCCACAGCAGATGGTCCCTTCTCAACACCCTTGCGCAAAGGGCTGGGTGGATTCCAGATCTCTCTGAGCTCTGGCGAGACCCCTTCACAGCCTGGCCTGTGTGGTCAACACAGGGCAGGGGGCGTGGTGGGGGAAGGGCTGGGGAGGAGCTGAGAACCAGGAGCAAGGAGACACTGGCCACCAGGATTACTGAGGGGCGGAGAAGGACTGGCTCCGGCTGGAGTAGGGAGGGGAGGGAACACTGTAACCAGAGGCCCTCCTCCCTCCAGGCCCTGGGCTCAGGGGATCAAAGCAGGCTCACAGACCCTGCCAGCCCTGGGTTCAGTACTTGGGAGGAGGGGGAAGGGAGATCAAACACAGGGGCCGCCAGAATCTGCCCTTCAAAACCTTTCCCTGGGGTCTGGGGCCCCAGAAGCATCTGCTTTGAGACTGGATGGAAAATGCCCCGTGACCCCATGCCTGACCTTCTGACCCAGAAGGCAGGGTAATAAGAGCCTGGTCTGGTCAGAATGAGACCAAGAGACATCCCAGGTGCAGAGGACACCATTGATCTGCCCTAAGACGGGGCCCCAGGCATGGGGGGGGGGAGGGTCACTGGGCCAGATTTTCAATGGGGCTCAAGGCCCAGAACCCTCCCACAAAGCTGCAGCCTGAGGTACAGTCCCGAGTGTGGGGGTAATGTTCAGTGTGATGGGCCTCTTATCTCCATTGACCTCCAGGGTATCCACCAGAGCCCAGGGCCCAGGTCCTCGTGGCTGGAGTCTCAGGGGACAGCCCACCCCAGGTCACCACTGCATCCCTGGCTCCAAGCAGCAGTGAACTCAGTGGTTATGCCCTGCCAAAGCCCTCAGCGAGGGTTGTTTCCTAGGTTTAGGATCCCAGGCTCCAACCTTTGGGGGCAGCAGGGAGCAGGTGGTCCGGCCAGCCATCTGCTTCGCTACCACACAGGGAAGGGCAGGCTAGGGAGGGCTGCCTGCCTAGCCCACTGAGAAACACAGCTTGCCCTGTATCCAGGGAGGCTGATGCAACCACTCTTGGCCCTCATGGCCAGGATGTGTACCAGTCAGCAAGACTAGTCATGGGGGATGGAGGGATCGACAAAGCAGCCCTTAACCCATCCTGCTGGAGTGCAGACCCACCCGACACCACACCTCCGACCCACCAGCCAGCGAAAACTAGAGACTTTAATTCACATAAAATGTAGCCTGGAGATCAGAGCTTAATTACATTTACTGTACAAAGAAAAAAAAACCGTCCAAAATGAGCTCAGGAATGGTGTGAGTGTCAGCAGCAAAGGGTAGTGTTTATGAGGTGAACGCAGGACCGTCCACACCCTCACAATAAAGTCCATGTTATTTGGTTCAAAGTACAAAGAAAGGGTCTCTATTGGCAGGACAGGACAGGCAGGGCCTCCTCTGCCTGACCCTGCTGATGGCCAGGGTCCCCAGGTGAACCGGATCACAAGGGCAACAGACCCCCTTCCCACCTGGCCTCCCAGTATAGCAGGCATTGGGCTCCCTCCCCCATGGGACACCCACCACAGAGGAGTCTCAGAGTGAGGGGATCTCAGGCCCAGGGAGAGCCCAGCAGGAGGTAGAGTTGAGCACCGGTGTGACTGGTGGCAATGTCACCAGCCAGGCAGGCAGGAGGCAGCAAGGCCTCCAGCTCAGGCTGGCTGCTGGGCCATGGAGGAGGTTCACTGCTGTGACTGCTCCAGGTGGCATCACTAAGAACTGGGTCAGAACGGTTCTGGTGACGTGACCTCAAAGAGGGGCAATGCCAGGCCAGGAGCAGCTATGGGTTGATACCCAAGGTCAGGGAACAAGCTGGCAAGAATGGGGTCCAGGTGCCTAGAGGCGAGTGGGCCACGACTCAGTCCAAATCTGCAGAGTGCCTGGCAGCCCCTCAAGTATTTATCACCTACAGACAGCTCTGCATCTTCACAGAGATGCTGAGTCCATCTCATGGAGCAACATATGTAAAATTGACCAAAGGTGCCTCCATGCAGGGGGGGATGTGGGGTGCACCCCACTTCTCCCAGAAACACTGACACTCTGCTTGGAGTCCATGGTTCCACGACACACAGGAACATCTTCCAGGAAGCAGCAGCCCCACTATGCAGACTGCTGGGCCCAAACCCGTACACTGCTCAGTGCGGTGTGGTAGGCACACTAGCCACCATGCTCAGAAAGGCCGGGATGGGTAGCGAGGTCTGAGATTGCTGCCCAAAGCTCAATGTGTCCCCACTGGCCCCTGCATAGCCCACACCCCACGTGAAGTGTGATGGCGGATTCCTTCCCATCTTTATTCCAGTCCCACCCTCTCCAATGTCCTAAAGGTCATCCCCACAAGCGGACATGAGCTCATTTCATGGCTGCATTAAGGCTTCCCTGTCGGCCCTTTAAAAAGGTATAAAAGTGGTGAAATGTCTTCTATATAAATAAGAAAGTGAGCCAGGCCCTGCAGGACCCCAGGACAGTTCCCTCGAGGTGGAACCAAGGAGAACATGTGGGGACTTGGGCTTGTTTCGAAGCACAGCTTCCTACAGGGCTCATCTGGCTGAGACCACCTGCCTGCCAGGTGCACCCCATGCCTCCAGGAGGGGTCCTGCGGCCAAAGTCTTCCCTGCACCTGGTGCTGCCCCAGCGCCCAGCAAGGAGCTTCCCCACACTCCCTAAATGTGTCCGATGGGCGGTGCCTGTCTCCCCCGCTAGGAGATCTTGCAGTTGCTCCTGGAGCAGTTCTGGGGCGGGCTCTGGGGTGGGCGGATGGACTTAGACCTCTTGAGGCTGTTGCCCTTGCTGCCACCACCCCCCGCCCCACTGGCCAATGAGTAGGAGCGCCCATGCATCATGACAGCGTTCATGCCATTGGCCATTGAGAAAGACTTGAGGTGGCTCTTGATGGTGACAGGCAGCGGGAGCTTGTCGATGAGGTGCACGGGAGTGCAGGAGACGATGGCACGGCAGCAGAGGTCCTGCAGGCTGAACACTGTGGGAGTGGTCAGAGAGGGGAGTCAGATGGGAGAGGATCAGACTACAGCGGGGACTAAACCATGAGGAGGGTGGTCAGATGATGGGGAAGGTTCAGACTGGAAGGAAAGGCAGTGAGGCACTGAGAGATCTCAGAGCCTAAGGACCCAAGGAGGGGGGACACTGAGGGACAAGCTGTCATCTGGCCAGATGAGCACAAGTGATTCTCAGTGGGGGATAGAGGGTTCCAGCTGGGATGCTTGGTGCTGGATACCACCAGGTGCAGCCCCTGGATGGCACCCTGCTCCTTTCTCCCTACTGCTGCATACTGAGAAGTGTCCTTGGGGACTTCACTTGTAGCCAGCTCCGCCCCCAGCACCTTGTAGGAGACCAAAGCTTCTGGGAACACTAGCTACCTCTAGCAGCTTAAGGGGGCATGGCTTGAGCAGCCTGAGGGGCAGGGAAGAACACAGGGATTAGAAGGCATTCTCCTGCTTGCTCTGGGTCCATGCTACCACCCCCAGCACAAGGGCATCATCAAGATGTAACACACAGTCCCCTCCCATAACTCTGGGACCCCCAAAGCAAGCACATGTAGGACGCAAATTGGTTCAGTTGTGGTACGTTGTGTAAGTTCCACAACTGGGGAGCCTGGACACCTGGGAGGGATCACGACCTCTGAAGGGTCACTTGTCCACTGCCCTCAACACTCAGGTCTCAGGCCCCGGTGGCCCCACTGGCCGCACCTCACCTCGGTTGGGCCTCCAGATCTTCTCCATGCCATGCCGCATGAGCACAATACGGGACAGCTCAGTGAAGGACTCGGTGACATTGAAGTTGCACAATGGGCTGACCTCGAAGAAGGTCATGCAGTTCTTTTCTGCGTAGGCGCGTGCCTGCTCCGTTGGGACTTGCCGCTTGAAGGCCAGGTGCAGCCGGTTCCCAACCAGGATCCGGGGGACCCCAGGTGCATGCTTGGTGGGGGGAGGCAGAAGACTCATTACAGGTATGAATGTGGGATGTACCCCCACCTTGGCTGCCTCCATCCCGATTCTATGACGAGGTGACACTCAGACCCATGAGCCATGGCCCGTTGGGGCAGAAGATCCCAACCTTCAAGTGCCATGCTGATCAGTACGAGAAAGGATGCAGAGAGCTGGGGCCATGGTAGAGGCAGTAAACGGGAGCTACTAAGGCCCCTGTGGGGATGGGAGTACACATGCCCTGGGGAGGGGTGCCCATGGAAGAGGGTGTCCGCAAGTGCACACTTACCTCATCAATCTCCTTGATCCAGCGGTCAATGCCATCAAAGGACCAGCGGTTGGTGATGTCATATACCAGGAGGATCCCCTGCAAGGAAGACATGTGTCACAAGGCCAAAGGGTCAGCCAGATGGAGGCCTCTTGTTCCGAAATGGAGCCCCAGTGGTGACATGCACCCTTTCTCCTATCACAGGCAGGGCAGGGACACTCAGCATAGCTAGATAGCTTTCAGGGGATCATGTGGGTTACTTAACACATGGAGTATGGACAACACACCGGGAGATATCTTGTCATATTTAAGAGGGGTCTCTGGTATTGGGCACTGTCTCCTCACCATGGCCAGGCCCATGTGGCCCTGGGGCCCTGGAGACCATCATGTGGGGTGGCAGAATGTCATCAATGGTCAAAGATCTTATAATCGCAATGCTGCAACCCCCCCCCCCCCCCGGGGACTTGGCAGGAGCGGAATTGGCATTTTTTTCAACTTCTTTCCTCCAAGCACATCGAAAACACTATCCTGTGACCATTCAAAAGTCACGGGAGCTAAAACAGGTGCACACAGATCTATGGTGTGGGAAAGACCCTGTGGACAATCCTGGCAGGCAGATGTGGACGGTGTCCCTGACACTCTGTCTTGGGGCTCCAGGGAAACTGAGCAAAGGTGTTTCTGAGTTTTCCAGCCCAAACTTGCAGAGCAAGACATCAGTCACTCTAGCAGCCATGTGTGCAGCCCCACCGGCCAGCAGAGGGTTTGCTATGGGACTTTCCTGTCACATCCCTTAGAGACTAATTACTCAGACCTCAGCTCTGGGCTACCTCCGTCTGCCCTGAATGTCTCAGCAGTGACCTGTCACAGGCCTCAGGAAAGTGACTTGAGAGAGTGCCCCCAGACCTCCACCCCGCCCATCTGGCCCTGCACTCCACTCTGAAGCTGGCTCACACCTTCCCTGTCCCTCATGTCTCCAACACACACAGGCAGGAAAAAAAGCACAGCTGAGATGGAAGGCACAGGATGTCTCCATCTCAAAAGGAATGAATCTAAAGCCTTTCTCCTTAAAAATGTCCTTCAAATTTTGGAAGACTTAAATGTTGCCCAGGTCCTGTTAAGAGGAATGTAGAAATTACTTTAACGCTGCTCCCCTGCTCTCTGGACAGAAAGCCTCGCACAGAACAAGCAGAGCTGCCTGCCCTCGCGGAGGAAGGTCTATGCCTAGAAGAAAAGATCCCCTTGAGCCCACTTGAAGGAAACTGAGGGGTAGCAGGAGTGAGTCCTATTGCCTGGGGCACAAGGAACAAAGCCTTTTGGTCTCAGGTCAGGTGGGGACATGCACCCGACCCTCCAAATCCCCACCTAAGAAATCACTGAGGATGTGTCGGAAGACCAGCCCTCACAGATGTTCATCACAGCATGAAACAAACTGCATGTGCAGTCAGGGCTGTTGAGTGAGTTGAGGTGCAGACATGCCTCACAGAGGGTAGAAGTAACAGCAGTACACCTCAGAGCGTATGTGCTGATCCTGGGCAGGCACACAACAGACTGCAGAGTGAGAAGCATGGATCCCAAACTATAGGTACAGTATGGTGCCTGGCTGGTCTGGCTCAGCGGTTAGAGTGGCGTCCCAGAGACCAGAGTCTCGGGTTCAATTCCAGTCAAGGGCACACATCTTGGTTCGTTCTCCAGCCCCGTTGGGGTTGTGTGGAAGGTAACCAATCAATGTGTCTCTCTCACAATGATGTTTCTCTCTCTATATATATATATGTATGTGTGTGTGTGTGTGTATCTATCCCTCCCACTTTATCTGAAAAACCAATAGAATATCCTCAGGTGAGCATTAAAAAAAAAGGTACAGTCTGGTGTTTTATTTTTTCTTTATTGATTTTAGAGAGAGGAAGGGAGCAAACATTGATGAGAGAGAACATCAATTGGCCGCCTCCTGCAAGCCCTGCACTGGGGATGGGCCCAAAACCTGGGCATGTGCCCTGACCAGGAATCCAACCAGCAACCTCTTGGTGCGTGGGTCAACACTCAGCCATTGAACCACACTAGCTGGATCCTTATGGTGTTTTAAACTAGACATATAAACATACAGCACACCACACAGAAAATGTTCCCATGGATGTAACCACATTTTGAAAGGCTAGATGAGGGCTATCCTCTTGTTCACGCTTATCTGTGTAACATTTGAAAGCTTAAATCAGTTAGCAAAAGCCCATCTTACAGGCTCCGGCTTCAACTGCACCCTGAGGCTATTGGGGAGCCCCTAGCTGCCCCTCTGGGCTGCCACATACTACCTCTCTGGGGCTGCCCAAGTATGATGGGTCGGGGTTATGATGATCCATCCCCAAATCTACCAATCACAGGAAAAATACAAACTTGGTAGGGGAATCTAAATGAGGGTCTTAGTTACCAGAACCACCCCCTCAAGGGGGTCAGTTATGTGACTCAGAGGCAGAAAGAGGGGCAAACAGAAAGAGATTCTCACTATATTCTTTTTTTTTTTTAAATAAAAGTAATACATGCTCACATTTTTTTTTGTTTTGTTTTTAATATGTTTTTATTGATTTTTTTAGAGAGAGAGGAAGAGAGAGAAACTGCTTGGTTGCCTCCCGCATGGAAACCCGAATGGTGATCAAACTCACAACCTGGGTATGTGCCCTGACTGTGAATTGAACTGGTGACCTTTTGGTGCACAGGCTGATGCTCAACCCACTGAACCACGCCAGCCAGGGACATGCTCACATTTTTAAAAAATTCGTACTCTTGGGGTATAAACAGCAGCTCTCCCTCTCCTCCAGGAATAACCTGCTGTTTCTTGGCATTTCTGCACAGTGCTGCTCATTCCTAACACAGTCACAGAGAAAACTTCCCGGCCCCTCCTGAATGCCCCCCATACCTGGGCCCTTCCCCACAGTGGCAACAAATCCTGTCAAGCTCATCAGTCAGTACTACTTTTGGCTCTCAGGTAATTTTACCTTATTTTATTATAAATCTCTGAGCACATATAGCTCAACCTGTAAGAAGCAGAATTGGGCCTGGCTGGTGTGGCTCAGTGGATGAGCGTCGACCCATGCACCAAGAGGTCGCTGGTTCGATTCCAGGTCAGGAACATTTGGCCAGGTTGTGGGCCAAATCCCCAGTCAGGGAGGCATGCTGGAGGCAACCAATCGATGTTCTCTCTCAACAATGTTTCTATCTCTCCCTCTCCGTTCCAGTCTCTCTAAAAATCAATAAAGAAAAAAAAAGTTTTTTTTAAAAGAAAAGAAGTGGAATTGCTAGGCCCTGAAGTGGGTGTCCTTGTTGTCAAAGTTATTTCTCAAGCTATAGCATATATACCTGAAAATACAGAGATTTTAAGTATGAACAGTTTAATGAGTTTGGACAACCAAGGTACAGAAGTATATTTTTAAAAAATTCAATTCTGCCCTGGCCGGTTTGGCTCAGTGGTTGGAGCATCGGCCTGTGGACCAGAGAGTCCCGGGTTCAATTCCCGGTAGGGGCATGGACCCAAAAAAAATTTCAATTCCATTTTGGCACGTGTAATGCATTTGTATGGCAGAGCTCCCAAGAAACACAGGCTGCACATGGAAGCCTCTGCCTCACCCCTAAAATCACCTAGGCTCTGCCCAAGAGTAAGTGACCCATTGAAAGTGAGGAGCAACTGTCAAATGGTCCCTGACCCATATGCCCACCCACTTGACTGGTGACAAGATACAAACTGGTGTCCTAATCAGCACTCGCTGAATGGTAAGTACACACCCCAGACCACTGTCCAAGTGAAAGCCTTTTTGTGTGAACAACTGATCTCTATCCAGAAAGAGACTAGCACTTGGCCCTTCTCTTCCAGCTGACCTCACACGCTCAACCAAAAAAATGTCCCACCCCCCACCCCACCCTGCCTACAGCTCTCGGCACGCTGAGCCCAGGGGACCTACTCTCTTCAGCAGCAGAGGTACTGGCCTCCCAGGGCCACAAGTGGCCACCTCAGACCTCAGCAAGAGAAAACAAGGCCCATGTGTAGAAGCTCGGGGATAGAAAGGTTATTTCTTGTGGTTAAGAACCACAAGACAGTCCCCACCAGTTTGGCTTAGCAGTTACAACATCAGCCTGCAGACCGAAGGGACATGGGTTTGATTCCCGGTCAAGGGCATGTACCCGGGTTGCAGGTTCGATCCCTGGCTCCAGTCAGGGTCACATGGGAGGCAACCAATCAATGCGCCTTTCTCACATCGGTTTTTCTCTCTCTCCCTCCATTCTATCTAGAAATCAATGGAAAAGGAATCCTCAGGTGAGGAATAACAAAAAAGAACCACAAGCCCTGGCCAGATTGGCTCAGCAGTTAGAGCATCAACCCAAAGACCAATGAGTCGTGGGTTCAATTCCAACCAAGGGCACAAACTTCAGTTGCGATTTGACCCCGGCTCTGGTTGGGTCGCGCAGGAGGCAGCCACTCGATGAGTCCCTTTTATGTCGATGTTTCTCTCCCTTTCCCTCTCTCCCACTCTATCTGAACAAAAATGGAAAAATGTCCTCAGGTGAGGATAAAAAAACATACAACAACAACAAATAAATTGTGCTGTCTATTAAAAAAAAAGAACCACAACACAGTCCTGTTGCAGAACAGGTGACAGCAGTCAGGAGTTGGTGGTGACTTTTGTAACCTGGGCCCTGAGGGACCCACAAAGTCTTTCCAGTCTTAACCAAGGGTGGGAGACTGACTGGAAATATAAAACTTGACTGGGAAAGACAGTCCTGCTACTCAGTGTACTATCAGGAGCCACACAGAGCAGCAAAACCAGGCGGTGCTTACTCTGGATACTGCCTTCACGTCTGCAGGATGGAAATGAGACAGAGCAGAGCAATGCCACTAAGATAAGAGCACCCGAGGACAGCCTTGAGTTCAGAGCCCACTGCTCCCCATTCAGGCCTGATATATGCAACTGGCTCCTTCAGCCCAGAATTGACAAGAACCTTCCGAATTAAAGCAAGAGCAATAACAAATACACAACCAACTGGACTGGATGCTTTGGAGAGAAAGTGAAGGTGATGACATAGTGTTTGCTCCCCAGAGACACTGTATAATTTGGCAAATGCCCAAGCTTGTTAGATGTTCTCAATTAGCTGAACAGAAATGCTGTCTGTGGTCTGTTCCACATTCACAGCCAGAGTGTGCAGAACAGCTGAGTCCTCTCAGGTTTGATCTCAGTGGCTTTTTGATGTTTCCCAAATGCCCTTCATTATCATAACCCAAGGTAACTACCCTCTTATCTCTTCATTTTCTTTTTTATTTCAAAAGTAATATGTGTTTATTGTAGAAAAATTAGGAGATAGTCAAAACCAAAAGGAAGACCACTGAACTCAGTCATCTCATCGTTCAGGGTAACTAGCACTACCACTTGGAACACAGCTTTCTCATGTTCTTGTATGTATAAAATCATATGCAGTCACCTCTTTAAAATAAAAGTCCTGGCCAATTTCAGTGGTTAGAGCGTCGGCCTGCAGTCCCGAGAGACCTGGGTTCGGTTCCCGCTGAGGGCACGTACCTCGGTTGCAGTTTGTCCCCAGCTCTGGTTGGGTCGTGTGGTGGCAGCCACTCGATGTGAAATGTCCCTTTCACATCGATGTTTCTCTCTCTCTTCCTCTCTTTCCCTTCTACTCTATCTGAACAAAAAATTGGAAAAGTGTTCTCGAGTGAGAATTAAAAAATAAATAAATAAATAAAACAAAATAAAAAAACGGGGACCCTTGCCCTGGTCAGTTTTGCTCAGCGGTTAGAGCTTCAGCCCTCGGACCAAAGAGTCATGGGTTCAATTCTGGTCAAGGGTACTTCTGATCAAGGGCATGTATCTTGGTTGCGGTTTGGTTCCCCGCAGTGGATGGGGTCATGTGGGAAGCAACCAATCGATGTGCCTCTCTCACGTTCATGTTTCTCTCTCTACCCTTCCCTGCAACTCTATCCAAAAGTAAATGGAAAAATATCCTCGGGTGAGGACTTTTATTCTTTTTATCCTCACCTGAGAACATTTTTGTATTTATCTTCAGATACAGCAGGAGGGAACGAGGGAGGAAGAGAGAGAGAAACATCAATGTGAGAGAGACACATCGACTGGTTGCCACCCACGCAACCCAGACTGGAGCCAGGAACAAACTGCAACTGAGGTACGTGCCCTTAGCGGGAACCAAACCCAGGACTCTGTGGTCCGCAGGCCGACGCTCTAACCGCTGAGCCAAACCGGCCAGGGCTCAGGTGAGGACTTTTAAAAAAATAAAATTAAAATAATAAATAAAGGGACCAATGGGACACACTCATCTGAAGGGCACTGGGTTCTGTAGGCAGTGTTTGCTACTTAACCTCACCTCTGGTGCTGATGTAGGGTGCTGACAAACACCCCCAAGCTGCTATCCACACCCTGATTACTTAGGACCAGCTGCTCCAGGTGGAACTGCTAGGTGAAGCACCACCCCTGCAGGCCCCCACAGGCCCCCAACACCGCACACACTGGGGACCATCAAGCTAGAGCTCTAGGTACTATCACCGACAGACACCTCTGCAGTGCTCCCAGGACAAGAGCCACCAAGCCCAGCCTGGGGTCCTTGCCTCCACCCCTCAGGAGAGAAGAAAGCTACATTCAGCATCTCCCTGCCTCCCCCCCATGTCTGAGAGGCATCTACTGAGGAAGGCCCTGAAGGAAGGTGCAGGTCAGGGGTCCCCAACAACTAAGCAGATTCAGCCAGACCTCTGCCAGACTTCTCTCCTTCTTGGCCTCCTCAGGTTCCATGCAGCAGAGAGATCAGCAAGAGTACAGAGTGCCAAGGCAGCTGTAGACTTCATCAATCCTGACTAACAGAGCTAAAAGGACACCCCATGGGGCTCCCTATGAGCCCAAGCCAGAGTAAGAGGGTGACAGGAAGCCCCTCTCCTGATGAGTGCAGACCCACCTGGAGTTCTTGCCCCACACAGCAAGAGGCCCCAAAATGCACCCAAGTACCCCATCTCATACAAGTGTGTGCTGCTCCTGGCAGAGGACCCGGCCAGGTGTGTGAAGCAGGGCTGGACAGGTCTGAACTTAGGGGTCTCCTTGGAAATTTCAGAAGTCTGTGCGGGATCATGGCCTGCTCTGCATTACAAATAGGACTGATCAGTCTCGTCATGTTGACACAGCAGTGACAGCCTATAGCTGGCCAGTTCATGCAACTACTTCTCACCTTTCCTTTGAGCCTCAAATCATACACTGATCCATGCAGCATGCAAGCATGCTCGGGGAGCCCAGAGTATACAGAGAGGTGTGAGCGAGCCCTCGCATGCTCCCCTAAGGTGCCCCTGCATGCCCCACCCCCAGAATGCCCCTGTACAGTTCCCAAGGTGCCGCCAAATCCCCTGTTCATCCACTGAAACTTGGGTGTACTTCCATGGCAGCCCCTAGGATAGCCCCCATCTCCTGCTCTTTGCTAATTACCCACCTCTACAAGCAGTCCCTCCCCACAGTGGCTCCAATGTTCAGTCTCCACAGTCCTGGTTAGGAATCCAGCCCAACCTGGGAGCCCCCAGCCCTGTGATGAATGTGGCTGCCCCAGCAACCTCCTCATGCCACACATGGAGGTCCTGGGTAACGGGGAAGTCACTTTTGGTTCCCAGTGAACCAGGTGATCAAGTGGTGTCTCCACAGTACAGGGTCCCAGCACCAGCCACAGGAGCCAGTGGAAACAGAATGGGGACATAGGGACTGGATGCCCTCTAAGAGCTGAGGCCCCTCACTTGGAGGGCAGCCTAGTGGAAGCCTGGTGTCCCAACATCAAAACTTCTTAGAGCCCTAGCTGGTTTGGCTCAGCAGTAGAGCATGGGCCCACAGACCAATGAGATGAGGGTTTGATTCCAGCCAAAAGCACATACCTCAGTTGTGGTTTGTCCTCAGCCCTGGTTGGAGTCTTGAGGGAAGCAACCAGTTGATATGCCCCTCTCACATCGATGTTTTCCTCTCTCTCCCTTTTTCTCCCTCCCACTCTATCAGAAGATAAACAGAAAAATATCCTCAGAAAACTATCAGAAGATAAATAGAAAAAAACGTCTTGCCCTGACCGGTTTTGCTCAGTGGTTAGAGCGTCAGCCCGCGGACCAGAGAGTCCCGGGTTTGGTTTCCGCTAAGGGCACGTACTTCGGTTGCAGTTTGTCCCCGGCCCCAGTTGGGGTTGTGTGGGTGGCAACCAGTCGATGTGTCTCTCTCACATCGATGTTTCTCTCTCTCTCCCCGCCTCCCGTTCTATCTGAAGTTGAATGCAAAAATGTCCTCGGGTAAGGATAAAACACACACACACACAAAAAAAACTTCTTAGAAAGAGGCACACATGTGGGGGTGCCAATGGGGTAAAAAAGGAGAAATATCTGTAACAAAAAAATAAATAAAAATTTTTTTAAAAAAAGAGGCACACATGTGGGATCTGATAGCACAGAAACATTTGTCCTTCTGGAGAGCAGCACCAACAGTGTCACTGGTCTTACCTGTGCGCCCCTGGAGTAGGACCTGAAGATGGTGCAGAACCTGCCCTGGCCCGACGTGTCCCTGAAACACAGAGGAAGTCAGTAGGATGTGCCCTGTGGAACCCTGGCATGTGCAGAGTGATCCCTAAAAGGTACTCTCCCTCCCCCTCCACAGCTTATGCTGGCCAACCTCCGTGCCCCAGGAGAACACCCTCCCAGGCTGGAGAATCCCAAACCTATGGGAATTTACATTTCAATGTCAAGGTTCTAGAAAATGCTCCTTCATGTATAGCTCAATAAAGGGTGAGGGGAGGGTGTCAGTGGCTACTGTGAAAATGAGTCTTAATGGGCAAAGGGAGCTGGGCTCTACCAGAACAAACAGCCTTGGACCTTTCAGTTTCTACATCACAGAGCAGAATCCATTCCATGTTTACACAGGATCTCTTTAAATAGCTATTCCACATAAAATGTTAACAGGACTCCGTCCTTCCTGTCGCTTTACGGATTCTTGACTTGCTTCATTTAGCTTCTGAGGCTCCAGTAATAACTCTGAAGTGCTATAACTGCCCCACCCCCAGGCACCACAACCCCACACAAAGCGCCTCACCAGAGTTCCAGCTTGACCCGCCGACCGTCCAGCAAGATGGTAGTCGTCTTGTAGTCGATCCCTGCAAGAAAGCAAAGGGCTGCTGAAGGCGATGCCTAGAGACGAGCTGGCCAGGATCTGCCTCTCCAGGCTTCTCCAGGCTGTTTCTACAGCCCAGTGGAGTCAGGTGAAGGAGCAAGCTACCCCAAGCTGGAGCCTTCTCGTGGCTTCAGCCTACGGACCCAGGCATGCTGGGCACCAGTCAAAGGGAGGATGGCACAGGAGTGGAATCTAGCAGGCCTGCAGGAGGACGGCTCATCTCCAACTGACCTACTTTGTGTGGGTCTCGTTGAGAAATTTCCAAGTTCCTGAGTTTTAGCCCCCAGGTACTGACAATTGGAGCGTGCTTGAAACATTATTAAGGGTAAAGTAATTTCTAAAATACCATTTCTCTGGAGAGCTCTCTGCAGAACCTAGGCATGCCATATCTTTAGTTTTTAATTTTTTTATAATTTTATGGGGAAAAGTAAGTCCAAGAGAAGTTGGTAGGATCAGGGACAGCGCTGGACATGTTACAAGTAAGATCTTCAACTGGCCCTGGCTGGTGTTCTCAGTGGTTAGAGCATCGGCCCAGGCACCAAAGGGTCACAGGTTCGATTCCCAGTCAAGGGTACATACCTGGGTTGCAGGTTGGATCCCTGGACCCACTAGGCGTGCATGCAGGAGGCAACTAATCATGTCTCTCTCTATATATAAGAAAATAAATGAAAAAAATATCTTGGGTGAGGATTAATAACAGCAGCAGCAAAAAATGATCTTCAACTGGGTAATGGACCATCCAGAAACTTCCTAAAAGCTCAGTGTTCCTCCCCCCTTCTTAAGCCGTAAAAAGGCAGTTTTATAACGCTCCAAAAGGGCTCGAAAATGGGCATTTGAACATAGGTATCTCTCACACAATGTGTACCGGAAAGCTGACCTCAGAGTGTCTGCACCCAGCACCTTCCTGGTGCCTCAGGCATAGGTGCCTCTTCCCCCACTGTATTTAAGCCTGGCCAACTCTTTTTTTTTTTTTTTATCCTCACCCGAGGACACTTTTGCATTTATCTTCAGACAGAACATAAGGGAGAGAGGGAGGAAGAGATAGCAAAACATTGATGTGAAAGCGACACATCGAGTGGTTGCCACCCACATAACCCCAACTAGGACTGGGGACAAACTGCAACTGAGGCATGTGCCCTTAGCGGAAACCGAACCCAGGCCTCTCTGGTCTGTGGGCTGACGCTCTAACCCCACTGAGCCAAACCAGCCAGGGCATGCCTGGCCAACTGTTAAATGCAAGTCAAAAGCTGGTTTCATGCATCAAATGACACTCAAGAGAAGGAAAATGCAACCCACAAAATGGGAAAAAATATTTGGAAATCACATATCTGACAAGGGATTGCTATCTAGAGTATTTAAAGAAATTCTACAACTCAACAACAACAAAAAACAAATGAAGCCCTGGCCAGTTTGGCTCAGTGGTTAAAGCGTCAGCCTTCAGACCAAAGCGTCACAGGTTCAATTCCCAGTCAAGGGCTGTGTAAGAGGCAACCAATCAATGTGTCTCTCTCACATTGATGTTTTCCCTCCCTCCCTCCCTCCCTCCCTCCCACTCTATCTGAAAATCAAAAGAAAAATATCCTCAGGTGAGAATTAAAAAAACCAAACAACCGAATTACCATACGATCCAGAAATTCCAGGTTAATATCCAAAAGAAATGAAAGCGAGGAATCGAACATGTATGTATTTTTATACCTGGGTTCATAGCAGTGTTATTCATAATAGTCAAATGTAGAAATAACCCAAGCATCCATCAAGGGATGACTGGATTAACAAAATGGTCCATACATACAATGGGATATGATTCAACCTTAAAAAAGGATGAAATTCTGATACATGCTATAACATAGCTGTACCCTGAGGACATTATGCTCAGGGAAATAAGCCAGTCATAGAAGAATATATACTCTATGATTCCAATTCTATGAGGTCCTTAGAGTAGTCAGTTTCAGAGACAGAAAATAGATTAGAGGTTACCAGGGACTGGGGGAGGGAAATGGAGAGTCAGTATTTTTGTTGTGTTAATCCTCACTTGAGAATATTTTTCCCACTGATTTTTTTTAGAATGTGTGAAGGGGGTGGGGTGGAGAGAAAGAGCGAAACATCGATGGGATTGGTTGCCTCCCACATCCACCCCAACTGGGGCGGGGATTGAACCTGCAACCCAGGTATATGCCCTTGACTGGGAACTGAACCCGTGACACTTTGGTGGGTTGGCAGATGGTCTAACCACTAAGCGACACCAGCCAGAGCAAGAGCCAGTATTTAATAAAGACAGAGTTTCAGTTTGGAAAGATGGAAAAGTTCTGGAAATGGATAGTGGTGACAGTCACACAACAATATAAATGTACTTATGCTTCTGACCTGTACACCTAAAAATAATTAAAAGTGAATTTCATGTTATGTATATTTTACCACAGTATTTTTTTAAAGTGAGAGAAGATTCTCTTGCACATATTCTCGTGTGAAAGAACTATTCTTCAGGAAGAAACAACACTCAGGTCTGTCTCCACCATATCTCCTCTGCATTTGCCCTTCCTCCAGTTCTCATCTGCTGATAACCAGCTTCTTTGGGTGGAAGCTCTTGGAATTCTATCAAACAGGAAGCACAGATCTGGCCCAGAACTCGCCTCCCCTTGGTCCTGTCTCCAGTTTCTGTGAGATGGACCCTGTGAGAGTAATTTCCAGGAAGACAGGATGCGGATGCCCATCCTCTAAGCAACATCAGATCCGCCTCCATGTGGTAGATCAGCCTCTCAGGCTCAGGCTCAGGCTCAGGCCTCAGGGACTGGACACTGACTGCTCTGCTCCTCTCCCCGAGGCTGGCCCCCTTGAAAGGAATGGCCCTGTAGCCAAACTACGCAGAGGTGGCTGCTGTGACCCAAAGCTGCAGGGAACTTCGGGTGGGGGGGGGATCCCAGAAAGGGCTGAGGAGGAGACAGGGTACAGGGAGATGGCTCTCACACTCCACTCACCTCTGGGTGTTGTGCTCCCTGGGCACCTTGACCTATCTGCCCAGGACAACGGGACATTAACTTTGGTCTGTGTCAGAAAGGATGCCCCATTGCCACTTTCCAGCAGCTCTGCTCAACACCCTGTCAAACATGTGCGTGGGACCCGTGGGGACAGGCACTTAGAGCTGGGAACTGGTAACAAGGGTCTGCTGTCCTCCCAACACCCCTCCTGCTGCAGGTATCCACACTACCATTGGGTCAGAGGGCTCATTAGAGAACAAGATTCTCAGGAATACTGCAGAGAAGCTGGAGTTCAGTTTGATGGCTGAGTTACCACTGCAGTGATTTAGACTCACAGTGACTGTGCTCTGTGGAGCCCTCTGGTGCCGGTCCTGGCCTCTAGGGAAAGGTGGCCTCCACACCTGGCACTAGCATGAGCACCCCCAGGAAGGCTGAACACCTGGTGTGAGGAGAGTGGGCAGCAGGTCCCTATAGCAGAGAGTAGGGTCCAGCTAAGAGCTGAGGACAACCCTAAGAGGTAAAAAAGGTGGGGGGTGGCGATGGCATGCGTGAGCCTTTCGGCTGACACACTTGGATATAGAAAAACTCAAAAAACATTCTCCCAGCTTACTCTGCCCTTCACCCCACCACATCCCAAATCTGAATAAAAACTTACAGTGTGCTTTATAAATTCATAGAAAATAAAGACATAGCAAGGCCAAAGAGAGAGGCAGGTAGGAAGGCAGAATCTCCCTGCTTTAAACAAAGGTAGGCGCCAACCACTCTTCACTATGAATAAGCTCTGACAATTCTTTGTTTGCTGAAGAATTTCAATCACCCACTTCCTTACTTCACCCCATCAGTCCTTTTTTTTTTTTTTTTGCTTACTCCTCACCCGAGGATATTTTTCCATTGATTTTTAGAGTGGGAAAGAGGGTAGAAGGGAGAAAAAGAGAAACATCGACTGGTTGCCTCCTGCATGACCCTGGCTGGGGCTGGGGATCTGACCCACAACCCAGGTACTTGCCCTTGACTGGAACTGAACCCAAGACCCTTCGGTCAATGGGCTGATGTTCTAACCACTGAGACAAACCAGCCAGGGCACCCCATCAGTTCTTAAATACTGAGCAGCTTTTTGAAAAAAGGATGACCAGAGGTTTCATTCAAAACATTTAATACCATCCTGGCCATTGTGGTTCAGTTGGTTGAGCATCATTCCCTGCACTGAGAGGTGGCAGGTTCGATTCCTAGCCAGGGCACATACCCAGGTTGTGGGCTCAACCCCTACTATGGGGGCATGCAGGAGGCAGCTGATCAATGTTTCTTTCTTTCTCTTTATTTTTATTTATTTATTTATTTTATTCTCACCCAAGGACATTTTTGCATTCATCTTCAGATACAGCGGTGGGGGGGAACATTGATTCAAGAGAGACACATCGAGTGGTTGCCACCCACATGACACCAACCAGGGCAGGGACAAACTGCAACCGAGGTACCTGCCCTCAGCGGGAACAGAACCCAGGACTCTCTGGTCCGCAGGCTGATGTTCTAACCGCTGAGCCAAACCGGCCAGGGTATCTTTTTTTTTTTTAAATATGTTTTTATTGATTTTCTAGAGAGAGAGGAAGGGAAACAGAGATAGCGGCATCAATGTGCGAGAAACATCTATTGGCTGCCTCCTACATGCCCCCCACTTGGGATCTAGCCTGCAACCCAGCTGCAACCCAGGCATGTGCCCTGACTGGGAATTGAACTGGGACCTCTCAGTCCATGGGACCCCATTCAATTCACTGAGCCACACTGGCCAGGCGTGCTCGCTCTCTCTCTCTCTCCCCCTCTCTCTCCCTCCCTCCCACTATCCAAAAAAATCAGTGGGAAAAAATGTCCTCAGGTGAGGATTAGCAAAACAAAACAAAAAAATCAATAAAAACATATCAGAATGGCTGCCATCAACAAATCATCAAACAAAAAGTGCTGGTGAGGGTGTGGAGAAAACGGGACTCCAGTACACTGCTGGTGGGAATGCAGACTGGTGCAGACACTGTGGAAAACACTATGGTGTTACCTCAAAAAGTTAAAAATTGAATTGCCATTTGACCCAGCAATCCCACTTTTAGGAATATACCCACTTTTAGGAATGAACCAATCAGAAAGAATATATGTAACCCTATGTTCACAGTAGCACTACTTACATAGCTAAGATCTGGAAACAACCCAAGTGTCAATCAGTAGATGAGTGGATTAAAAAGCTGTGGTACATGTACACAATGGAGTACTATGCAGCTGTAAGAAAGAAAGATCTCTCATCCTTTGAGATGGCATGGAAGGACCTGGAGAGTATTATGATAAGCGAAACAAGCCAAGCAGAGAAAGACAAATATCACATGATCTCACTTATTTGTGGAATATAATGAACTAAACAAATTAACCCACACAGAGGTGAGGTACAGACTGACAAGCCTCACAGAAGGGAGGTTGGGGGAGGGATAAACCACAGAACTTACATGCATGTATGCATAACCAATGAACATAGACAACAAAGCTAGGGATGGGGTGGGGTGGGGGGGAAGGGGAGGAGAGTGTCAATGGAGGAAAAATGAGAAACATCTGTAACAAAAACAAATTAATAAATAAATAAATTTTTGAAAAAAAAAAATATATTCGAGCCCGGCCAGTGTGGTTCAGTGGATTGAGTGTCTTCCCACTGACTGAGAGGTCCTAGTTCAATTCCTAGTCAGGGTTTCTGGCTGGATCCCCAGTAGGGGGCATGCAGGAGGCAGACGATCAATATATCTCACATCAATGTTTCTCTCTCTCTAAAAAAAAAAAATCAATAAAAACATATTAAAAAAGATATATTTGAAAAAAATTTAGTGCTGTATACAGCACAATCATGACTACTCAGAACAGAAACCAGCTATGGGGAGCCACAACCACTGCTGTTGTACAGGTGTTGACCAGGCTTCTTGGGGACTGAAGCAGCTCACAGATGTGTAGAGGTCACATGGGATGACCAGGTTTCATACCCTAGGATTGCAGACACTCCCTGGATGGACACAGGGCTTGGGGAAGCCACCAGTGGCCAGTAGCAGGTGACCAGAGGCTCCCAGGGGTAATGGGTGCTGTTCTGTTTCCTAGCCCTTCTCATACAACCCTGTTACTCTGAAAGCTTTCAGGGCTTTATCTGTCCAGGGTTCTGCAGGGTATTTTTCACTCTCTGTGCAGGGAATCCAGGAGACCTTCAGGTCGCCAGTTCACCCCTCTATCCACATGCTCCTCTGTCCCACATCCTGGCTTCCCATTAGCCAGGGAGTGACCTCTGGGCTAACAGTGTTTTCTCATCTTTTCCCTCATCGCTCTCTTTTTGTTCCGCTTTCTGGAAAATGCCTTCAACTTTATCTTCCAGCCTTTCTATGATCTTTCTAAAAATTCTGCTACTTAATTATGTTTTCATAAACTTACTTTTGCAAATGTAAAAAAAAAACAAAAAACTCTGCTATTTTATTTATTTTTTTATTCTCACCCGAGGACATTTTTTCATTTCTTGTTCAGATAGAATGGGAGGGAGAGAGAGAGAAACATCGAGGTGAAAGGGACACATCGAGTGGCTGCCACCCGCATGACCCAACCAGGGCCAGGGACAAACTGCAACGGAGGTACATGCTCTTAGCGGGAACCAAACCTGGGTCTCTCTGGACCGCAGGCCGACGCTCTAACTGCTGAGTCAAACCGGCCAGGGCAAAACTGCTATTTTACATTTAATTTTTAAAAGCTCTTTCTGGCCCTGGCCTGTTTTGCTTAGTGGTTAGAGCATTGGCCCAAGGAACAAAATGTCATGGGTTCGATTCTGATCAAAGGCACATGTACTTCGGTTTCAGTTCGGTCTCTAGCCCTGGTCCGGGTTGCGCGGGAGGCAATCAGTCCATGTGTTTCTTTCACATCGATGTTCCTCTCTTCTGTCTCTCTTATTCTCTCTCTCTCCCACTGTCTGAAGATAAATGCAAAAATATCCTCAAGTGAGGATTTTAAATAAATAAATAAATAAATAAATAAATAAATGCTCTTTCTGGTGTTCTGGAATGTTTCTAATGGAATCCTGTTCTTGATTCTTGGGTGCAGTAACTCTTCATCTCAGACATTAATTATAAGATTAAGGTTCTCAAATGTCTTCCACAACTTGTAGTGGTACTTGGCTGTCCATTCACCCTTCAGAGAATCTAAAAACCCATGGAAGCCCTGGTTGGTGTGGCTCAGTTGGTTGGAGAGTCATCTTGTGCACTGAAGAGTCATGGGTTTGATTCTCAGTCAGGGCACATGGCCAGGTCGCATGTTCAATCCCAAACTGGGGCGCATATGGCAGGGAACCCACTGATCTCTCTCACATTGATGTCTCTCTCTCTCTCCCCCTCCCTCCCCCTTCCCCTCTAAAATCAATAAAATATATATCCTTGGGTGAGGATTAAAAACCAGTGGGAAACCCTGGCTGGTTTGGCTCAGTGGTTGGAGCGTCGGCCTGAGGTACAGAGACCCAGGTTCGGTTCACGTCGATGTTTCTCTTTCTCTCTCTGTTCCTCTCTCTCCCTCCCACTCTACCTGAGCAAAAAATGGAAAAATGTCCTCGGGTGAGGATAGAAAAAAAAAAAAATTCTCAGTTGTCTGTTTAGACTCACTCTCTCAACTTTGTTTTGGGTACATAAATCAAGATTGTTGGATTTTTTTTTTTTATCCTCACCTGAGGACATTTTTCCATTTTTTGTTCAAATGGAGCGGGAGGGAGAGAGAGGAAAAGAGAGAGAAAAACATCAACGTGAAAGGGACACACTGAGTGGCTGCCACCCGCACGACCAACCAGGGCCAGGGACACACTGCAACCGAGGTACGCACCCTTAGCGGGAACCAAACCCGGGTCTCTCTGGACTGCAGGCCAACACTCTAACCGCTGAGCAAAACCAGCCAGGGCTTGTTGGATTTTTTAAGTTCAATTTGCTACTGCTCAGAGGGAGCAGGGGGTGGTCAAAATGAGGACTGCTATTCACAACCTGGCAGTCCTCTAGGTGAGGGCACTTCCCACACATGTGCCCAGATTCCACTCAGACCAATTGCAGGGAGCAGCCAAGGAGGAATGTCACCTGCTCAGACAGCATGTGCATGACCAACTGCTTTCCATCTGAGGTTCTGGTCTTTCATGGAAGAAATAGCAACCCTAAGTGTGTATTCATCCCATTACTTTTCCAACATAATTAAAAGCTACAGGAAGACTTTGTAAAAATTCATAACAATGAACAAAAAATGAGTAATAAAAGACTAGATTTAAGAATAAAACAGAAAATGCTAACCAATGTTTTCCTTTGCAGTGTTTATTTTTAAACATGTTTTATTGATTTTTTTAGTGAGAGAGGAAGAGAAGCATTGATGTGAGAGAGAAACATCATGCCTCCTGCACACCCCCCACTGGGGACTGAGCCAGAAACCTGGGCACGTGCCCTGACCGAGAATCGAACCAGGACCTCTCAGTCCACAGGACGACGCTCAATCTACTAAGCCATGCTGGCCAGGCTCCTTTACAGTGTTTAAATAGAGCACAGAAACTAGAATGCTGGCTAGTGTCCAAGGGAAAGAAAACCATTCCCAGCAGGTTCTCCCCATTGTGCAGCTCCACAATGGGGCTGGAAGCATCCTGGGGCAGTGTGGACCATGAACATCAAGCCCTTACACCAAGGCAGGTGACCCAGCTGAACCTAGGTCACCAAGTAATTTCAGGGAAGGCTCCAGTGCAGCACAGCTCCTCCACAGTGGCCCCTCCACAGATGCTGCTGTGTCGAAAACCCAGGCTGTTGGTTTTCTACATAGTTCCCAGATCTCACCTCCTAGGAAGCAAGCCCCAGCTAGGATGTCTGAGGGAAGCACATTCCTATGTTTTCAACATGATATCCAACTCGTAGTGTGAGGGTGCCACCCCCAAACCAAAGACAGGCAGCTGCTCTTTCTTCTCCCTCCCTCCCTCCCTCCCTTTCTTTCTTTCTTTTTTATTGATTTTGGAGAGAGGAAGGGAATAGGATAGAGAGACAGAAACATTGATGAGAGAGAACATCGACTGGCCACCTCCTGCATGCCACCCACTGAGGATTTGGCCCACAACCTGGGCACATGTCCTGACCGGGAATCGAACCGGCGACCTCTTGGTACATAGGTCGGTGCTCAACCACTGAGCCGCACCAGCCAGGCAGCTGCTCTTTCTTAGTGTTACTCTTTAGGGAGAAAAAATAAGCTCCCAAAGGCAGACAAAGGCAAAACAGGAACGTCAGGTCTTCTAGGAACCAGAAAAAACTTCCCATTAACACAGGCGGACATGGAGAAGTACCCTTGGATTCACACACCAGCCATCCAGGCAGGCCCAGGTGGTCCTCCTGCACATGCATGCAGCCCAACACACTTGACCAGCCTTCATTCTTACTCTTCCAAGAGTAAGGCCACAGCACACGTCTATACCAAGGAAATGCACCTCGCACCATAGAGCAGCGGTTCTCAACCTGTGGGTCGTGACCCCTTTGGGGGTCGAACGACTCTTTCATAGGGGTCGCCTAAGACATAACAGTAGCAAAATACAGTTATGAAGTAGCAACAAAAATAATTTTATGGTTGGGGGTCACCACAACATGAGAACTGTATTAAAGGGTCGCAGCATTAAGAAGGTTGAGAACTATTGCCATAGAGAGTGCTTGGAGAAAAAAAAGGGAATGTGACTTGGTGCAGCCCCACAGAGGCAATACTAAGCAGTGTGGCAGTCACTCTCAGCTGGACCCAGGATCCTGCCTCCTGGCATTCATGCCTCTGAGTACACTCCTCCCCTTGAGGGTGGTGGGAGCTGATAACTTGCTTCTGACCCTGAGTAGGGCCAAGGAATAGATGTCCCCTCTGATCATATTACATGAGACTTCTGCCGGCAGATTCTCTCCCTTGCTGGCTCTATGAACAAGCTGCCCTACGGAGAGGTCCGATTGTCCAGGTGCTGTCAACAACCATGTGAGTTTAGAAGGGATTTTGCCCCGGCCCACACCTGATTGCAGCCTGTGAGGACCCAGCCAAGCTGTGCCCAGATTTCTGACCCCCAAAAAACCATGAGCTAATAAGTAGGGGCTGTTTTAAGACACTCAGGTTGTGATAATTTCTTAGGATGCTACAATAGACTATTGCAGACTGGTGACCTTATGACAATTTATTTCTCACCGTTCTGGAGGCTGGAAGCCCAAGACCAAGGTACCAGCAACGTCAGTGTCTAGTGAGAGTCCACTTCCTGGTTCACAGAAGGCCGACCTCTTGCTGTGTCCTCACATGGCAGAAGGGGCAAGGGAACTCTGTGGAGTCTTTTATAAGGCACTATTCAATTCCTGAGGCTCCACCCTCAAGATCTAGTCCCCAAGGCCCTACCTTCTAATACCAGTGCCTTGGGGGTTAGATTTCTACATATGAATTTGGGGTGGTGGTGGTGGAGAGATACAAACATTCAGTCCATAGCAATAAATAATGCCAATTATTGCGAACATACACTCCTCTGACCAGCCACTGTACCTATAAAAATCTATCAAAACAAAACAATAAAAGAACTTTTTATAAAGGCGTGATAAAAGAGTAACAGCTTGGAGATGCCGACATCCTAATCCCTGGAACCTGTGAACATGCTTTCTACAGGGCCAAGGGACTTTGCAGATGTGACTGGGGTCATGGACCTTGAGAAGCAAGAGGATCTTGAATTATCCCAGTGGGCCCAATGTCATCATTGAGTACCTTGAATACTTAAAGATGGGAACCCTTTCCTGGATGAGTCAGAGAGATGAGATGGAAGAACTGAGGAAGGAGAAAAGACTCAAAGCCTGGGAGGGACCTTAATTTCACTTTGAAGATGGAGGAAGGGGTACGCAAGTAAAGAATGTGGGCAATATCTAGAAGCTGACATGGTCCTCAGTTTATAGCTAGCAAAGAAAAGGGACCTTGGTCCTATAAAACAAAGAACTGAATTCTGCCAACAACTCAATGAACAAGGAAAGAGACCACCCCTAGAACCTGCAGAAAGGAACATAGCCCATCAACACCTTGACTGTTGACTTATGACCACTGTAAGATAATGTTACAGCAGTAACAAAAAAAGAATATCCAGGTATGCAAGCAACTAAAGGCTATTTACTATCTATATTATTTTTATTATAAATAAACTGGATACAGACTAAAAAAAATCCATCCACTGTGGAACGGTAAAATAATAGGTGATCCACTAAATGGAGGCTATATGGCTGTTATAAAGACAGGCATTGGCTGAAATAAAAGCAGAATGTGAAGCAAACAGAAATTTTATACCCTCCTGATGGGATAGAAATTGTTCAACTGCTTTGGAAAACTGGTGGTATCTACTAAGGCTGAATATATGCACACACCCAACCACCCAGAAATTCCACTCCACCGTATCCCTGACAGAAATGTGTGCATATATGCACCAAAAACATGTACAGGCAGACTTCATTTTATTGCTCTACCCAAGTGTGCATTTTTTACAAACTGAAGGCAAGACTCTCCACCAGCAAAAAGATTATAACTTGCTTTATTGAGGTGATCTAGAACCAAACTAGCAATATTTCCAAGGTGTGACTGTATGAGAATTTTCATAGGAGCACTATTCAGAATAACCGAAACAAGGAAACTATCCAAAAGTCCACTGCAGAAGAATAAACACATAGCAGTACTCACAGTGAAATCTATACAACACAACAGAGTGAACTACAACTACACACAATAGCATGGCTGAATCTCACAAAACATAAAAAAAAAAAAAGCCACCAGTGACACAAGAGTACAAATGGTGTGACTCTATAAAAAACTCTAGAAATGCAAACTAGTCTATAACATAAAGGTCAGCAGCTGTGAGGTCTGGGGGCAGAAGGGGTTGGTATGCAAAGAGCACAGGACTGAGTATGATTTCTCAGGTGTGCACACCTGTCAATGCTCTTTGAACTTCAAATTTTAAATGGATATAAGCTTTTGGTGCACCAATTATACCTCAATAAAGCTGATCAAAAGAAAGAAAGGCTGACAATATCCAACACTGGCCCAGGTGTAGAGTGTGGATCTCTCACACATTGCTGGTGAAAACTCAAAATGATAAAAGTGACGTTAGGCCCTGGCCGGTTTGGCTCAGTGGTAGAGCATTGGTACGCAGACCAATGAGTCACAGGTTCGATTCCAGCCAAGGGCACATACCCTGGTTGCAGGTTTGTCCCGGACCCTGGTTGGAGTCATGTGGGAGGCAACCAGTCGATGTGTCCCTCTCATGTTGATGTTTCTCTCTCTGTTCCTCCCACTCTATCTGAAGATAAATGGAAAAATATCCTCAGGTGAGGATTAAAAATGATAATAATAATAAAATAAAAGAATGCCCTGGCCGGTTTTGCTCAGTGGTTAGAGTGTCGGCCTGTGGTCCAGAGAGACCCGGGTACGGTTCCCGTTAAGGACATGTACCTCGGTTGCAGTTTGTCCCCAGCCCTGGTTTGGTCGTGCGGGTGGCAACAACTCAATATGTCCCTTTCACGTCTGTGTTTCTCTCTCCCACTCCATCTGAACAAAATATGGAAAAATGTCCTTGGGTGAGGATAAAAAAAGTAAAAGAGTGACTTTAGGACTCAGTTTGGCAAGTTCTTGTAAGTTAAGCAGTCACACAAGGACTTATGCATTGGGAATGTGCTTCATGACATTGAATCAAACACTCAGAAGTGGCCAACGTGATAAAATACTTGTATTTTACCACACAAAAAAGTTTTTTTAACCCTGGCTGCATCAGCCTGCAAACCAAAGGGTCTTATGTTTGATTCCCAGTCAAGGACATGTGCTTGGGTTGCAGATTCAACCCCTAGCACTGGTCACAGCACGTTTGGGAGGCAATTGATGTATCTCTCTCACATCAATGTTTCTCTCTCTTCTCCTTTCTGCACACTCTCTCTAAAAATCAATGGAGCCCTGGCCGGTTTGGCTTAGCAGTTAGAGCGTCGGCCCGCGGTCCAGAGAGACCCGGTTTTGGTTCCCACTAAGGGCATGTACCTCAGTTGCAGTTTGTCCCTGGCCCCGGTTGGGGTCGTGTGGGTGGCATCCAGTCAATGTGTCTCTTTTGCATCGATGTTTCTCTCTCTTTCTTCCTCCCTTTCTCCCTCTCACTCTAGCTGAAGATAAATGCAAAAATGTCCTCAGGTGAGGACAAAAAAAATAAATAAGTAAATAAAAATCAATAGAAAAATATTCTCAAGTGAGGAGTAAGAAAAAAAAATTTTTAATGTTAAAAGGATTTATATAAGAATGTCCATAGGAGCATTATTCACAATATCCAGAATCAGTACATAACCAAACTGTATTAATAGGTAAATGGACAAACTGAGGTATGTTCATGCAAAGGAATGCTATTTGGGCCCTGGTCGGTTTGGCTCAGCGGTTAGAGCGTCGGCCTGCGGTCCAGAGAGACCCGGGTTCGATTCCCGCTAAGGGCATGTACCTCGGTTGCAGTTTGTTCCCGGCCCTGGTCAGTCATGCGGGTGGCAGCCACTCGATGTGTTCCTTTCACGTCGATGTTTCTCTCTCTCTCTCTGTTCCTCTCTCTCCCTCCCACTCTACCTGAACAAAAAATGGAAAAATGTCCTCGGGTGAGGATAAAAAACAAACAAACAAACAAAAGTCTGATCTCTGAAGCAAAGGAATGCTATTTGGGAACAAAAACGAACATGAACAAATTTCACATACATTATACTGAGTGAAACAAACCAAAGATAAGGAAGACCATATTGTATGATTCAATTTACAGGAAGTTCTGGAGAGGCAAAAGTACCCTAGAGTGACAGGAAGCAGACCAGTGGGGGCTGGGGCTAGGGGACCGACTTCCAAGGGGCAGAAGAGAACTTTCAGGAGTGGTGACAATGTTTTAGGTCTCGATTAGAGAAATGGATATATACACTTGTCAAACTCATCCAACTTAAATGTACACTAAAACTGATAAGAACAGATACTACACTTGATCTTAGCCAAAAGGCCGAGAAGCGATTCAATGTACACTTAAAATGGTACATTTTATTGTATTTAAATCATATGTCAATAAAATTTATTTTTTAAAAAGTAAACCCAAAGGGTATTGATTGACCTGCTCAGAGTTTAAATTAGTAGCCCTTTTGACCATGAGGGCCTGAATTCCCTACAAGATAGGTCTGAATACAGACCAGAGCCAGGTGTGAACACCTACTCCCTAACCTGCTGACCACAGATGTTCTGGGAACAAGGATGATCCTGGGGTGCCTCCTGCCTGCCCTTCTATGAGCCAGGTCTACCACCATAGGCACGTGTACAAGCCTGTTGCTAGAAGAGAAGAAATGGGGCTGCCTGGTGAAGGACGAAAGAAAGCAGAAGTTACCTAATACATTTCAAAATGCCTTTGTGTCTAAACTGGCATGCCGGGTTTCAGGAGAAACACTGGGCAGTTTGTGAACTGTTTTCCTGTGAAGAAAGAGCTTTTCCTTAACGTCTTCAAAACCAAACCAAACCAAAGCTTTCTGACGTCCATAAAACAACAAGCACATTCACACATAAAACCAGGTGAAATACAGGACACTTTAAAAAATTAATCATAACCCCAAAACAGAGATATCTACCATTAATGTTTTCATGTATTTCACTCCACAATTATCTTTCATTTGACACCCATTGATACACTACGTAATTAGGCATACTTTTTTCCCACTTATCAAGAGATTTCTCCATATCACTGAATATTCTTTAAATATTCCTCCAAACCAGCATTTTTAAAAGTTATATAATAATTTCATCCTATGAATATGCTATATTTCAACTGTCAGATCCTTAAGCTGTTTTAAGTTTTCCATTTTTATTTAAAACAATTAAACACAAAGCCTTGATTTTCTTTAGTTGTGTCCCTTATTATTCTCCAAGAGAGATTCCTAATTACTTGGTCAAAAGGAAGATTTTTTTTTTTAAATCCTTACCTGAGGATATTTTTCTATTTATCTTCAGATAGCTTGGGAGGGAGGGAGAGAGAGAAAGAAACATCCATGTGAGAGAGACACATTGATAGGCTGCCTCCTGCACGACCCGGACCAGGGCCGGGGATAAACTGCAATGAGGTACATGCCCTTGACCAAAACTGAACCCATGAGTCTTTGGTCCGAGGGCCAACGCTCTAACCTCTGAGCCAAACCGACCAGAGCGAGAAGATATCCTTAAGGCTCTGGATACATGTTGCTGAGTCCCTTACAGACAGCACCACACACACACCCCTCTGCACATTTAGTGCTGAGTGCTATCTGACTTACTCTGTGATAGACTTACAGGTCATCCCATTTAATTTTAAGGTTAAACATCTTTCCATGTTTAAAGCAATTTTCAACCGGTGTGCCATAAGAATTTTTTCCTTATTGATATTAGAGAGAGAGAGGAAGGGAGAGGGAGAGAGATAGAAACATCGATGAGAGAGAACATCGATTGGTCGTCTCCTGCATGAACCCCACTGGGGATTTGGCCCACAACCTGGGCATTTGCTCTGACCAGGAACAGAACCGGTGACCTCTTGGTACATGAGTTGAAGCTCAACCACTGAGGCATACTGGCCGGGCGCTGCAAGAATTTTTAAAACATGCAATACCTATCTATTTAGTCAGGGGTAATGACCTCTTTTCTCTTAGATTGTCAAGTAAAAAAATGACAATAGCCAACACAACAACAGCTATTCAGTGTGAATAAATAAAAATTATACCTTTTTTTTTTTTTCTTGTTCAGATAGAGCGGGAGGGAGAGAGAGGAAGAGAGAGAGAGAGAAACATCGATGTGAAGGGACACATCGAGTGGCTGCCACCCGCACGACCAACCAGGGCCGGGGACAAACTGCAACCGAGGTACGCGCCCTTAGCGGGAACCGAACCCGGGTCTCTCTGTACCGCAGGTCGACGCTCCAACCGCTGAGCCAAACTGGCCAGGGCCCTTTTTTTTTTTTTTTTTGTCAGATCGGCGAAAATGTATTTTTTGGTGTGCTGCAGAATTTTAGTACTTAGTTTGTATGCCATGAGATGAAAAATGTTGAAAGCCCTGGCCAGTTTGACTCAGTGATTAGAGTGTCAGCCCTCAGACCAAATAAAAACATCAAAAAAATTTTTTTTCTTTATTGATTTTAGAGAGAGAGAAAGGGAGAGAGAAATAGAAACATCGATGGGAGAGAACATGAACTGGCTGCCTCCTGATGTCTCCTACTGGGGATCTGGCCCACAACCTGGACAAGTACCCTAACTGGGAATCAAACCAGTGACCTCTTGGTACAAGGGTCAATGCTCAACTACTGAGCCACACCAGCCAGGCAATAAAAACATTCTAAAAAAAGAAAAGAAAACTGGACACAGCTCCTAAAGCCTCTAGTAGTTTGAGGACTGCCAATGCCGGATCAAGGAAGAGAGAGGACCAAACAACAGGAAACAGAAATCATTACAAAATGATTAGGTAAATAGGAGACTCACTGAAGGAGTGCTAAGTGGTTCATCTGTAATAGCAGCACCAGCCCAGAGGCTTTGAGGCAGATACCAACAATGGTACGTGGACAGGGTAGACAGTCATTGCTGCTGCCAAGTCAGAGTTTCCAATTCCTCTGCAGTGACTCTTAGACCTAAACACAGAACCTCAACACCAGTTAGATGTCACCATGTTCCTTCAGTTATTCAAGGCTGTACAAAACATCTAAGTCCTGATAATGTCACTTAACCTGTCACCCATTCCTCCCAACAGAGACTTAAACAGCAGTCACTCTTCCTACCTTGGTCCAGTTGACAGACAACAGCTGCCTTGGAAGATCCAGGCTGGCAACAACCCTGCTTATAACTCCAAGAACCATCAGAGATAACACAGGCCCACTTCAGCCACAGTGCTGCCACCCTACCTAGCAACCACCTGGTGACTTTCTGGGCTCACAAGCACATACTCATCACCCAGCTGAGATCTCTGTCTAGGGATGACATTAATTCACTTGCTCAGAGAACTGGCATCTGTCTGTCCACACTTTGACACTTTTCAAAATCTGTGAAGTGCCTGCCTTTCCAGTACTTGGGCCTTCTTCCATTCTGTTATTTCTCAAAGATACTGGGACATCCTCTCTGGAGAGTGGACTCCCTCTCTTGGGACACTGTCCTCCTGACACCATGCCCTCTGCACTCCTTGGTTAGACCACTCCTCACCTTCCCTCCCTTTTCACAGTCCTGAAGATCTGTCTTTCCTAGCACCTCTCCACCCTGCATGAATCACTTCCCTCTTGTGAGTCTACCCAAATCACGGTACCCCTCTTCGACATCAAACACCTAGCTCATTAAGGGGCCAAAGCTAGTCTGGTCATGCCCGCCATCTGCTCATGTAATTACCAGTGCCAAATTTATCTGTCCCCCAACCCTCCTTTACCCTATGAAGGGCACATGTCCACAGTCAATGAGAATGAGATACTCGATATTCCCATCTTAGCAGAAGACAACTGCACACTGTGGACATCAGAGTTTGCCTGTCACTACAAGCACAATCATAACCAGGAAACCTTGGTTACCACCTCAAATTCAAGTTCACTTTATTCACTTGTATTTACCCTCATTTACCATCCTAATGATGATCCCACACACCTAGCGCTGGCTCAGCCTCTCTCTGCGTTCACAGTCTCAACATCCTGCTCCTGAGGGCCCAGGGCACTAAATTCTGCCCTACAAGCCATCTCCCCTTCCTTCTTCCATTCTTTCAGCAGCTTGCTCCAAGCCAGGGTGCCAGACATTGAGACCCACTTTCTCCAAATGCACAACAAAGGATACCCTGACTTGTATAAAGGCCCCACAACACCCCATCAAGAGGTGTGCCACCTCTACCAGGTGCTGTCCACTATCTGGGCCTGACTACAACTCCACCCCTTTTCCTCCTCCTCACCCAGCCCCAGACCAGGTAAATGGCCAATTTCCCAGGGACCAACAATCTCAAACCTTGCCAACTGCAGTACATACAGAACAGGAGGCAAAAGTGCCTACAAGACCCTCTCACCTTCTTCCTCACTTCCTGTAACACATTTCTATTTAGTTCATCATCTAAACCACAGACCTCTTATTAATGAAACGATGACATTACACGTACACAGTGCGACACAGTGATGTCACTATGACCACACACCTTGAAAGAGACCCGAGCCAGTGTGGTCAGTGGATTGAGAGTCGTCCCATGGACTGAGAGGTCCCAGTTCAATTCCAGGTCAGGGCACATGCCTGGATTGTGGACTTGATCCCCAGTGGGGGGCATAAAGGAGGCAGCCAACTGATGTTTCTCTCTCTCCCTCTCCCTTCCTCTAGCTCTATAATCAGTAAAATACATTAAAAAACAAAAAAAAGAGCCCTGGCCAATTTTGCTCAGTGGTTAGAGCATCAGCCCAGGGACCAGAGTTGCAGGTTCGATTCCGGTCAAGGGCACGTACCTCGGTTGCAGTTTGATCCCCGGCCCTGGCTGGGGTCGTGCGGGAGGCAACCAGTGGATGTGTCTTTCTTACACTGATGTTTCTCTCTCTCTCTCCTCCCTCCCTCCCTCCCACTCTGTCCTGAAGATAAGTGGAAAAATATCCTTGGGTGAAGATTTAAAAAAAAAAAAAGGGGGCCCTGGCCAGTTTGGCTCAGCGGTTAGAGCATTGGCCTGCGGTCCGGAGAGACCTGGGTTCGGTTCCCGCTAAGGGCATGTACCTCGGTTGCAGTTTGTCCCCGGCCCTGGTTGGTCGTGTGGGTGGCAGCCGCTCGATGTGTCCCTTTCACGTCCATGTTTCTCTCTCTCTCTCTCTCTTTTCCTCTCTCCACCTCCCCCCACTCTATCTGAACAAAAAATGGAAAAATGTCCTCAGGTGAGGATAAAAAACAAACAAAAAAAGGGACCCGGCTATACACAGCAGTGCACCTGCCAAGGAAACTTGCCTATTATCTGCTTAGTTTACTGAAAGTGCTGAAGACTGAGGGAAAACAACATTGACAATATTCTGCTTACTTGCTGAGCAGTTAGAACATCAGCCTGAGGACTGAAAGGTCTCGGGTTCAATTCCCGGTCAAAGGGCACATACCTGGGTTGCAGGTTTAATCCCCAGCCCTGCTCAGGATCATGTGGGAGGCAACCAACTGATGTCTCTCTCACACTGATGTTTGTTTGCGCCTCCAACACTCTACCTAAAAATCACTGGAAAAATATACGTAGGTGAAGATTAACAAAAAAGAAAATAGTCTACCTACTCAACTATTTTCTGAAAATTCAGGAAAGGCCACACCAGTGCAAATTACAAATCAATCCAGTTAGCATAATCTGAAGTGGATAAGGTAACCTGTCCCCCCCACCTACCGACCCAGCCTGCCACCCTCTCAGGCAGGGGCAGGCTGATCTTTACACCACACACAGCAGGTGAGTAACTCTGGCAAAGGGTAGACAGGCACAGACAGGTCTATGTGTGGCACGCTGTGGCCTTGTGGAAACCCAAGGTTTGCTGCCCTGGAAGTTTTCGGAGTTCTGCTGCTCTGTTGGATGCAGACAGCAGGGAGGCAGCAGGGAAGAAACAGTAAAGGAACAGGGCAGAAGTAGTGAAGAGAACAAATGGGTCTCAGTGACTGGGCCTGGCATATATCACACTCGGGCCAACACCTACCTCAGAACCTGGCATCTGACAGAGAAAAGGCAAACCCCAATAAATCACTCAGAAAATGGGCAAAAGCTAGACATGAGTACCCAAGTACAGAGGAAGAGAAAAACTGTGTGGTGACCGTCAGAATGGGGATGCTGCATACAGGCTCTTTCTTCATTTAGAACACATCTAGTTAGTGCCTCTTGTGTGCAGGTCTCATGCTAGTGTTGAGGAAAAAGTGACAGACAAGACACCAGGGGTGTACAGGCCAGAAGCAGGTCCTGACTCAAGAGAATGGTATAGAGAAGCATCTGAAGACACTGAGTACTCTGACATTTGAACTGAGGACAGAAACCCACTTGCAGCCAGGTGAGAAGAGACATCTGGAACTGTCCAGTCAAAAGCCAAGGAGCTGCCTGGTCAATGTGGCTCAGTGGACTGAGTGTTGTCCCATGGACTGAGAGGTCCTGGTTCGATTCCTGGTCAGGGCACATGCCCAGGTTGTGGGCTCAATCCCCAGTAGGGGGTCATTGCTGTTTTCTCTCACATCAATGTTTCTCTCTCTCTCTCCCTTCCTTTCTCTCTAAAAAAAATAAATAAAAACACATTAAAGAAAAGAAAAAAAAAAAAAAAAGAAGCCAAGATCCTGGGGGACATGGTGAACTCTGGCCTGGCTGTTGGGTCACTAATATGAGCCATAGCCCACACTCTGGCACCCTGCAGGTGGCAGGTGTACAGAGTCCTCCCCCCACAGACTCAGCACTAACATAGAAATAATCAGCAGGCCCAAATATTGGTGGCAGACATCAGCGCTTGCTGGACTTTGTCCATACCTGTCATAATCGTCATGTTCCTCCTATCCTTCAGAACTCCTCCCTCCCTCTCTGCATGCTTTGGGCTCAAAGGACATGGGCATCCTATACACTCAGCAGCTCCCACCAACATGACCCTCAGAGGAGCAGATGGGAAGAAATAGAGTTATGCCTACTCTCGAGTCATCCAAGACGTGGGCATATCAACTACACCAAATCTTCCTGTTGACCCTCTGTGAGAGCCAAGACACAGAGGACACAATTGTCTTAATCAGGACCTTCACTACCCTCAGTAAAACGGGGGTACTGCACATTGCCCCAGGGCATCCACAGCCCTGGAGCAGAATCAGATCTGGCAATGTACTCGGGAGAAGCTGCTCACTGAAGGCTCTACCTTCTTCCTGCCAGCTTCCACAACCCAGACTTCTTATCGCTTATTCTCTGGAGCGTATTTCCCCAGCAGATGGTCCAGTGGAACCTCTTTGCAAAGTGTTCTGCTCTGTCCAAGGAGAGCACAGACTCTCCCCTAAAATCACTGCTGTGTATTAGGAAAAAAAGCAAACCTCATCAGAGGAAGGTTTCCAATTCTACGAAAATAAGCACAGTGCACATCAGCATCACCAGACTCCAAGAGCCACTGTGGGCACTTACAGGGGTCAGTATGTTGTCACATATGGCTCATCACTGCCATAACTAGAAAAGGCCATTTTGATGACTCACATGTTTATGAAGCTGGGGAGATCGATGTATGCTCACACACGTGTCTGAAAAACAAGCTAGACAAGACTTCAATGTGGGTAAGTCATCTGGATAGCCCAAGGAAGGGGGTTTGGTTACACACCTGTCACCAGTGGGGACCTCCCTGCCATGGGTCATCTGCCCCTAGACAGAAGAACCATGAAAGTTTAGGCTAAAAACAAGAAGCCTAGAAACATGCTGATAGCTTTTAACAATAAAGGGTAAAATGAAATACATGTACATCCTTTGTAAGAGAATCAGAAATTTAAAAATTCCTGAATATTACATCTTTTTCAAAGGAAAAATTCCTATGATGCTGAATTCCTGAGAACCAGCTGTTCCAGAACTTCCAAAACCCCCAACAGTCTCCCTTAGGAAGCCTTCGGAGGAGCAGAAAGAAGTATGCTCAGGTCCACCAACTTCACCCTGATAAAGAACAGTGGACCCTGGGGGTCAGAGCTGATGCCCTGACAACAAAGGCCCACTCCTCATGTTGCACACATCTTCACCTCAATGAGCCCTAGACACAGGGGCCAAGCACTCTGCCTTTTCCACTTAATGCCATGGGGGACCCGCAATAACCTGTGAGTGTGCCCTGGCCTGAAGAGCACAAGGAACCTTTCTAAGAGTGGGCTTTCTTCTCCATTTCTGGCAGATGACCCTCCACTGGACCAAACATCTCCGCTATCTTAGGCAGGTCTCCATATTTTACTCAGTCAGCATGTCATAGGAAGTGTGGCAATGCACTGCAATTTGACAGAGGGGACAGAAAGCGGTTCCTATCTTTCCAGTTAGTGTTTCTGTGTTTCCTGAGTGCTCACTGCACTGGGCTGGAGCACCTGATGATGAGGCTAAGCAGACCCTCATAAGTGTAAATTATGTCCCGGGGAAATACTGCTGCCCCTGACAAAGCCCAAAACCTCTCATACTTTTCTCATACACCATCAGCAGCCCAGCAGCAGGGCTCCAGGAAGCAACACTACCACTGGAAAAGCAACTCAATTACCCACTGTCTGAGTCAGGAGGGGCACCTCTGACAGTAGCTGCCAAGTGTCCATTAAGGTGGTGTGGCTAGTGAAGGGGCCTGTTAAAGGATCTCAATGAAGGCCCTCCCTATCACACCCCTGGGGGACCTCACACTTTTCCTCCCTAACCTAAAAACAAACCCAGAGTTCCTCCTTCCTTATCCTTCCAGATATCCCCTCTAAGCAAGGGCTGAGAGCACATGCTTTGAGGGGTGGCACAGCATGAATCTGGCACAGCTGCCCACTGTTGAACCTGTTACAGCAGGAAGGGCATTCAGCCAGTTCTGGTAATCCAATCTTGACAAGTCCTAAATCAAAAGGGTCGGAAAAGCTGCATCCACACTCTCAGCTGCCCACAGGCAAGCAACTTAGCAAAGAGCAAATGCTCAGAGCAGTCAGACAGGACTGACAAGAGCCCAAGAAATAAAGCAACAAAGGGTGTGGAGAGCAAGAACTTGAAGTAAATTAGTTAGACAAGACAGAACTTTCAGAAGCACAAATGGTCCTTGGAGAGACTGGATGCTGACATACTACAAGCAAAATCCCTGGTTCTCCTAAGGAAACACCCTGTGCGGTCTGGGACAAGACTCCCTTTGCAGAGGGGGGATGGCCACACTGCTTCTTAGCCAAGATAACTGTTTTTTACATTAAATACACAAACTAAGGGGTGCTCAGACAAGCGCTGGTGATTTGTGTTTTAGCCATGCAACCAGAAATTTTAAAGGAAAATTTAATAACACCATGAATGGGGTGTTTTCTTCCAGCACAAGGTGTTGATTCCCTGAGCATTAAGTAAACACTTTAAGAGAAAAGCCTGCCTTTGAGTCACCCCCATCCCCCACCCCCATCTGCACCACACCACGGGGTTGTGAGAAAATCATAGCCACCCTTGGCACACCTTGTCACAGGTTCTCCACCTGGACCCCACAGAATCCCGGCCGCCACCACTGGATGCTCCCCCGCTCAAGTACATTCTTCCTCTAGCTCCTGAACATTTTCTTCACACACCTCCTAGGTCAGTTGTCCCCCAGCAGCCACCAAACTGCTCTGAGATGAAAGCCCTTCTCCAGAAGGCTCACAGCAAAATCTCAGCCTCCCGTTAAGCGATAGACTCTAAAAAGGCCTCAAGCTGATACTTAAAGTGCCAAACTGATTGTCCGCTCAGGATCAAGCTGCTTTCTCCCAGCCTCAGGCTTCCATTAGCGTTGAAAACGGTGTGAATGAAAACAGATTGCAAATTGCCACAGGCCTGCTCCCTGCCAGCCAGCGTTAGGCTTTAACCACAGTGAAGAGATGAAGAAAGGCAAGGCGCTGATCCTTGGCTCCTAATTGCAGTCTAACCGGGTAGGGCAAATGGCTGGCTGCCGCAGTTCTCATTACAGACCCGACGTGACAGGAGGTGGCAGATCAGGTCCACCGGGGGAGGCGCCTCCCAGGCCAGCTAACAGTGGGGACTGCGTGGTGCTCACGCCGCCCCCGAGCAGCACTGGGCCCAGCAGGGCAAGCCCTGCCGCCGAGCGCCCTGAGCCCTTCCCGGGAAGGGACGGGGAGCCGCTCCCCGAGGACAGGCCAGAGGTGGGGCCTCCTTACCGTTGCTGTAGGCGTACGGGGATTCGGCCGCGCCATCCTGCAGGCTCTCCAGGATCTCGCCCTTGCCCACATCGCTGTCGCCCACCAGCAGGAACTTGAGCAGGTAGTCGTAGCTCTTGACCGGGCTGCCCTGCGTCCCCATCCTCGCTCACGCGCGCGCAGGCCGCGCCCGCATGCCCACGGCGACAGCCGCGGGAGCACGGCGGGGAGGAGGCCTTCGACTGACCTGCGGAGACAGGGCGTGAGTTACTGGGGGCCGGCGAGGCCCAGTCCGCGAGGGCCCGACCGCCCCCGACTGCCTCACCGACCGCTCGGGACGCAGAGCCAGGGCGAGCCGGCCAGCCGCACCTGCTCCGCCGTCCACCTCACCTCAGCGATGCCGCCGCCCCGCTGCTTCCCGCACCGCACCGCGCAGCCCCGCCCCGCCCCCAGACCACGGGCCGCCACTGGCCGCCCGCCGCCTGCCCGCCTCCATCCATTGGCGCGCGCGCACGTCCTTTACGTCCACCCGCCCCCACCTTTTCCCACACAGCGCAGCAAAGCCTCCGGTCACCCCGCCCCATCACCGCCCCATTCCGCCTCCCTGAGATCGTCTTTGGTCACCCACCTCCCCTTCCCTGAAATCATTGGTCCCTGTGCACTTCCGTCATGGCTGCCCACAATTCCCCACACAGAGTTGCGGAGATTCCATCCGCCTTGCCTCCTCGCTGTCGCCATTGGTCACTTGCCTCCCGCTTTCCCAGAACCACTGGTCCGCCGACACGTCAGTCAGCACCACTACGGTCCGGAACGTCCCACAACCCCGCCCCCTGCCCCCACCATACCTCTCCTCACCCGCCCCGCCCCTCATCATCAGCGTTGGCTACCGCCGCCGATCCTGCCAGAGCCACTGGACCAACAGCATGTCGTTCCCGCCCCCCTCCCCACACACTCACCAATCAAGAGCTTGGCACTCCAGGTTGTTTGCATACGCCCCTTCCTTCCCGTGGACGGGAGCAAGTGGCGGTCCCCGGAGTGAGGTGACACGGCTAGGCCCGGGAGGACTAAACCCCCTAGTAAGCTGCAGCCAGCTGCTTCCACACAGACCCCACAGAGCGCCGGATGGCCCGCTGGAACTGCGCTCGCGAAAGTCGCCCTCCCGCGGCGGGGCCGTGACCTGGGCATGACAGGGCAAAGGCAGCCAATAAGCGCTAGGGATCCCGGAGAGGCAGCACTTCCGCTGCCAGAAGGAGGCGGAGCCGGGGGGGCTGGCTAGGCCCGGGCCGTGGGCGCGGCCGCTCGGAGAGTGTTCGGCGAGCAGCGGGAGGGTGCAGGTCCGGGCGTCTGCCCTTCGCAAGGCCGTAGGTCACAGCGCGTGGCTGTAAAGGCCTAACGTTCTAGAACCTCGGCGGCTTCTCAGGCGGGTGACTCTTCAGCTGTCAGAGATGATGGCAGCATAGGTTCCAGCGACAAAAGACAGGGCTCTGTCCCCACGTGCCCGCGACTGAGGCTAGATGCCCAGCCGAGTCCGAGTCAGGACGTGGGGCTCTGAGGCTTGACCACGGAGGCCTACAGGAGGACGTGACTTCGGGGTTGTTTACAGGATGGATGGGTTATATTTCTTAATGGGCAAAGGAGTATGAAAAGCCTGTGAACATGTGTGAAGATGTGAAGTTTCACTCTCTGAGCCACGTGGACGCTGCCTTTCCATTTTGGCGTGGTACCTGGGGAGGATTCCTAAGGAGCAGGTCCTTCGGTTGGGTAGGCAACACCTGATGAGTGCTGGGGCCTTCCTCACTGCCTTAAAGTGAAATGGAGATTAAAGTAAAACAGTACCCTTTTCACTCATCAGATTGGCAACATTGCTTGTGGGCCTGGATATGGAGAACAGCCCTCAGGGAGAGCGGTTGGACTGGTTAATAATTCCACATCTGATTTAGCATGGAGAAGTCCTCAGAAAGGAGCTCAAAGAATTTTACTGCAGCACTGTAAGTTATGGTGAAAGTCAGGAAACTGACAGGGAACTATTAAATTAACCAGGTGAGCAACATAGGGTGTGGACAAACACCTACATGAGAAGGGAAGTAAGCAAATGACATTACCGTATGTCCAGTGTAATTTCAATATTTATGCCTAATAAACCCTAACAAATTATTTCATTCTAGAGAGAGAGGAAAGGAGAGAGTGAGAAACATCAGTGTGAGAGAGAAACATCGATCGGTTTCCTCCTGTGTGTGTCCTGACTGGGAATCCAACCTACAGTCTAGGTATGTGCCCTGACCAGGAATCAAACCCACAACCTTTTGGTGGACGGAAGGACGCTCCAACCAACTGAGTCACCCAGCCAGGGCTTCATTGATGACATTTTTATTAGAACATATTCACATATGACATGTAATTTATAAGTAACTCAAAAAGTTAAGCATAGCCCTGGCCAGTTTGGCTCAGAGGTTAGAGTGTTGGCCCACAGACCAAGAGGTCTTGGGTTCGATTCTCAGTCAAGGGCACATACCTGGGTTGCAGGTTCAATCCCTGGCCCTGGTCGGGGTCATGTGGGAGGCAACCAATTGATGTGTCTCTCTCACATCAATGTTTCTCTCTCCCTCTCCCTCTTCCTCCCTTCCACTCTAAAAATGAATGGAAAAATATCCTCAGGTGAGGATTAACAACAACAACAAAAAAGTTAAGCATAAAAGTATCTTACAGCCTGGCCAGTGTGGCTCAGTGGTTGAGCTTCGACCCATGCACCAATAGGTTGCCAGTACAATTCCTGGTCAGGGCACATGCCCAGGTTGTGACCTAAATACCCTGTGGGGGCATGCAGGAAGCAGCCGATCCATGTTCTCTCTCATCGATGTTTCTATCTCTATCCCTCTCCCTTCCTCTCTCTCTAAAGATCAATAAAGGGAAAAAAATTTTAAGTATCTTACAATGCAGCAATTCCACTCCTAGAGAAATGAAAACATATGTCCATATAAAAACTTGTATTTGAATGTTCACAGCAGCATTATTTACAATCACCAAAAGGTGGAAACCCAAAACATCCATCAATAAATCAATGGATAAACAAAATGTGGCATATCCACACAATGTTTTTATTCACTTATAAAAAGGAATAAAGTACTGATAAATGCTACATTCCAAGTATATGAGACTTCCAGAATAGGCAAATCCATAGAAAGTAGACTAGTGGTTGCCAGGGCTTGGAGTAGGGGAAATGGTGAGTGAACTGCTTAAGAAGTATGGATTTCTTTCTGGGGTAATAAAAATGTTGTAAAACCGGTGATAGTTATACTACTTGGTAAAGTTACTATGAATTATTCAATTGTACACTCAAGATGGGTGAATTTTATGATATGTAAAATATGCCCTCAATACATCTGTTAAAAAAATTAATAAAAGTTGTCAAAACGGAGCCAAGTGCAGCTCTTACTAGATCAGGCAGAGTGGTGTGTGCTAGGGAGAAGCCACATAAGAGTTAGGGCTTTCCACAAAGCAGATCTGTGCAGAAGGAACAACACAGCAACCAGGCCCCAGTGTGCTGCACCAAGGGCAGCCTGTCTGGCATGTTCTTCCAGCAGGCGAGGAATGGGCAGTAAGAACATTCCTCCCAAGGGGTCACTGCATCCACACTAGGCCTTCAAAAGCAGGGTCTTCACAGAGAGCAAAGCCCTTCCTGGGCAGCACCACACCAACCCCCACCCCAAGCTGCACAGCTTTTACCAGTGAACCACGTGGATGCTTCCTAAGGACCAAGTCCTTTTGTTGGGTGAGCAGCACCTGATGAGTGCCTGGGCTTTTCTCACCTGCCTTCAGTGAGAGGCTCTCCAGGTGTCCTCCTGGCCCTCTGGGGAAGCAGAAAGCTGGGACACTTGAGGGCAGAGGCTAGCCAGGGATGGGCAGAGCCACTAGGAACCCTGATGGTCCTTTTTATGCATTTCCTCAGGCTGTTCCCCCAGGAATGGCTGTTCTCTGGGTGCTGGATTACAGTAGACATGGCCTCCCATGTTTACAAAAAGGGCACATCTACCCATAACACAATGTTTACAGAAACAGCCAGCACACAGTCTTATTGGCCCTCAGCTGGTCAGGGGTAGGAACTGAGCACTCACTGTTGCAGCACAGGGGAGGCCAGCAGCTGGTACTTGCCTACCCTTGAACCTCTACCTGGCAGGACAGGGAGAGCCCTTGGGGTCATCAGGCCAGGAGTGACTCAGCCTTGAGCCTGCCTCTGCTTTGGCCCTGCCTACTCCCTGCTCTAAAGTCACCCAGATCCCTCTCCAGGGACTGGAAGTACTAGGGGATTAACTTCTCAGATTTTGAGGTTGCCCAGAGGAATGGTTGGTGAAAAGCTATTATCACCTCCTTTCCAGAGAATTTAAATCAAAAGCCCTTCTTACAGCTCAGGACCTCCTCTGAAGGGGCTCCAGCAGCTGCAGGCCCTGCTGCCTGGTTCTCCATCACCCAGGACAAAGTGAGGAAGTGGGTAGGCTCAGCATGCACATTTTCTCACTGGGTCTTTCCCAGCATGGCCTGTGGAGCAGGTTCAACCATTCCTGCTTTGTAGGTTGGGAGCCTGTCCACGGGGTGTGATTCTGGGAGAAGGCCTGGGCGACCTCCTGTTAGGGGTTTCTGGTCTTTTGCTGAGATCCTGCACCTCAAACCCCCCAGCCTCAGAGCTAAAAGGCACCACAGAAACCCACAGGGTCTGGGGCAGCAGAGCCCAGTTGAGGAAGGGTTGCCAGAGGGGTGCCACTACCTGGTGTCCAGGAGGCCTTGTGGACAGAGTAGCTGGCTTCCCTCTCAGCAGCATACTCTTGTGCAAGGGTGTCCTGGGGCCCACTGAGTGCCAGGCCTGATCTAAGGAACTGAGGAAGGGACAGGACATAATCCCAGCCATTGAGGGACCTCAGGCCAAGGACAAAGCAGCTCACATGGCCCTCTGCTTGCAGGTCCTGCATCATCCTTGCTGAGGCACCTGCATGCTGGGTGGTTGAGGAGGCCCCAAACTAGCTTCCCTGTAGCTCCCACTCCCACTGGCTCTGGGCAGGATAGGGCCAGGCCTCCAGACCCAGCCTCTGTCCAGGTAGAGAGTGGGAGTAACAGGGGAGAGGTCTGGGCTATCTTTGCCCCTCCCCTCCAGGAGACCCACAGCCCTCTATGCTGCACTCCAAGCCCTTCCTTCTAAGAAATATCTGGTTTAACCAATGGGGCAATAGACCTTAGCCTCGAAGCTCTGTACAGAGGCTCTCTAAGAGCACCCACAAAGGTTTCAGTTGCTCTGGACACCCTGGCTCAGGTTTGGTGGCAAGGAGAGGCCCCACTGAAGTCCCACAGGCGGACAGAGCCAGTAACCTCTCTATACATCTGGCAAGAACCAGGCCTGGCACCAGAGCTGTCATTCAGGAATTGGGCAGGCACCGAGGGTGACAGCTGCCAGGCTGGCCTGTGACATGGCCACCATCTCATAGTGGTGTGGTCCAAGCAGCAGGACCCTCACCTGACTGGAACCCTGACAGAAGAGGTAAAGGGCAAAAGTGGGCAAAGGGTGAGCAGGTTGGCCAGGGAGAGTGGGGAGACAACTGAGGAACTTCCAGAAATGCAGGTGTGGAGGCTGTTCTCAGCAGGCGTTGGGGTCCTGCCCACCAGGACCTATGTGGGGGCCCTCTGGGGGTGGAGGTACAGGACTGTGAGTTGCTGAGTGACTTCTCTGGGTCAGCCTCTCCCATACACAGACAGGACAACAGATGCAGAGGAGGCCACCTGAGGATCCCTGGAGGCTATAGGACAGTCAGGGAGTGCCTGTGTAGAGTCAAGTTTCAGGTGATGACATATTCATCAGAGCCAGGAGTGGCTCACCCCTCCACAGCAGGCAGGCCTGCACCCCTGCCCTGGGAGACCCCCCTGCAAGGGCAAGGCTAAAACCGGAAAGCAAGGGGCCCTGGGTCCACCCAACCACTGGGACATCTTCAAGGGGCCAGAGCCTACACACCCACCCACCAGACGTGCAGAGAGGCTTGCTCCAGGAGACAGGGTGCCCAGTGTCCCCCATCTTGGCATCACTAGAAAAGGTGTGGTAGTCATCTCAAAACAAACAGTGGGGACCAGCAGTCCTACCACCCCAGGAGAAGGGGGCTCCTCAGACCCACTGCACATGGGGCGACGAGAAGGTAGAACATCACACTCAAACATGGGAGGCTTTAATGTCACAACAGAGAAAACCAGAGCCAGGACCTATCCCATCAGATGCTGGGCTGATAAGGATGCTCCCAGGGGCCCCACTGTGGTCTGCAGCCAAGGAGTGTGGGTGGCAGAATTGGACAGTCCCAAGTGCCCATGATGGATAGGAAGCACCACCCCCACCCCTTCTCTCCGACTATGGCATACATGTGATGCCATCATACCTTCAGGCTTCCTCACCCCAGGGATTCTGTGGCTCACGTCCACACAGATTCTGCAGCCAGCCAGCAGGCAGATGCAGCCTGAGTGCCAGAACCCCTCCCCAGGGGCTATAGAAGCATCTGCCCAGGAGCTGCCTGCTTCTGCAAGAAACTAGTGAGGAGAGATGGGAGATTTGGCCAAGGGGGCTGCTCTTGCAGGGCCATGGGGCAGGTGTGGGGCAGGAACTAGACAGCCAGGTAGGTGGGCAATCAGCTTCTAGCAAGGCAGCTTTGAGCACCCCACATGACCTGGCTTCACACAGGGATTCCCAAAGGCCTGTGGCTGGCTCCTCCTGCAAAGCAATCTCCCCAGGGAGCATCACAAGTAACCTTGTGCAATTCAGGAAATGAGAGGCACTGCCATCCAGCTTCCTGGAGGGCCCTGCCTCACTGGGGCTAGTGGTTTGGGCCAATGGTCAGCAGTTGCTTAAATCCCCCATATTGGCTGGCCACTGCTCCTTTGAGGCAACTGGGAGGTGTCAGGGACCCAGGAGTGTGTCTGCAGAAAAACCCCCAAGGAAGGAGTCCTCTACCCCATGACAGACTTGGACCACAATGGAACAGCCAGTTCACCCCACTGAGAAAGAATATGGCAGGCAGAAGCCAGGCTCTGCAAACCCTTCCTGGGCAGGGTCTGTGTCTGAGGGTCGGTCGGGGTTGGGGGGTTCCTGGGCAGGCCTGAGGGTTGGTGGGCACTGAGCTAACAGTGCCATCACAACAGATTGGAGGTGGGTCCTGAGGTAAACTGTGCTTATTATGCAGCACAGGTCACCCCTGCATCCTCCTGCTCACCACCCCTATGACCTCAAATTCAACCTCATAGTTGGGAGGCTATTTGCCAGTATGGCCTGAAGAAGTCCCAGATGAACAGGGGGCAGGGAAGGTAGAGTGCAGGGTCATGTGCTGCCTGACAGTCAACGACACCCCAGCAGGGTAGAGGACTGACCGTGGCTGTGCAGTGGTGCTGGGTGGACTGGTAGTCGGGCGGCATCAGTCCTGCTTGTCCCCTCTCTGCCTCCAGGGGTAAATGAGTTCCCCGAAGAACAGCTTGCGGCACAAGGAACTCCAGGAGTGCTTGGGGTGGCAGCCACAGCTGGGGAGGCGGTAGGTGTGTACCACACGATTGTAGGGCAGGGGGTTTATCTGGAAGCATAAGGGCAGTAGTCAGCTTGGGCACAGCCCCCAACTCCCTGAGGCTAGAGCTCTCCGGGCCTCAAAAGTCTCCAGGCTGGGGGTAGGGGTGGGGGCAGTGTCCCTGAGCTAAACAATTGTGGGGCAGGGCCAGCTCTGTTGCAGGTGTGTTCTGGCCTGTGGTCCACAGGACAGGATAAGCAGTCCAGGAGGGTCATCTGTTCTGAGCTGACAGCAGGGAAGAGAGGTGGGCTGGGGTGGGCTGGGCTGGCAGATCCTTCCACTCTAGGTCCCAAGGAACTCTCAGAAACCTCTTCATGTGGGACTCAGAACACACTGCACACTAGAAAACCACACAGGGCTCTAGCTGCCTCAGCATCTGACCTCTCCCAGTGACCCTCAGGCCAGCCCCGCCTGCTTGAACCCAACACTGGCAACCAGTGAGTCACCCAGTGGGGGTCACTCGGCAAGTAGCCTGCTCCCTCCTGAAGGCCAGGACCCCAAGATTGTTTCAGATAAAGGAGTCCAACAGAGAACATGTGTGTCCCGAGGCCTTCACCAAATCTGTGCTGCTCTGCCTAGAACAAAAGCTCTTAGGGCCCAGGGCAGGATTCAAGGACCCATGGTCAAGCAGGCAGGAACCCTAGGCGGCCAAAGGCATCTGACAGTGCAGGGGATCTGTCCATGGGCCCTAATGGGGAAGGTTCCAGGCAGATAGTCACAGTGCCCAGAGGCCGGGTGGAAGAGTCTCCCCTTGGGCTCAACCCTTCAGCTCCGCTGGCCCTTCCTGCCTGTACCTTACCCTAGGCCTGTGATGCTGTAAACCAAGGGTGGCACAGAGGGGCCTGATCCCAGCTGCCCAGGAACATGGGCAGCATCATGGGTGTGTGTGTGTGTATGGGGGGGGATCTGTCCACAGGCAGCAGTGTTAGGAGTGCACAGAGGCCTTACCTGCATCAGGAGGCGGAGGGGCCTGCCAGCCTCGTGCTCCAGGACTTGAAACTTCACACCAGCTGGAAGGAGCAAGGTGTTCATCAGAGAGGGGAGTAGCTTTCCAGGGCTCCCAAGGCCCAGCAGACAGCCCCCATCAGTCCTCCTGCTCTGTGTCAGCAGAGGACAGCATGGGCAGAGGGCTCTGGCAATGAAAGCCCCTTCATCTCTGGGCAGCACTCGAGAGCTGCCTGAGCTCTTCCACCCTCCTGTCCTTCCCATCTGCATCTTTGAATGGGCTGCTGGGCCAATATCAAAGCCTCCTGCACAACTCCACTGAAAGGAAACGCTGAGTGTCTGGCTAGCAGGGCAGAGCAGCTGGGCAGTGGAGCACGGCCTGTGCTGTTTTCCGAATGAGCTGTGGGTTTTCCCACAGAGCCAACGGGCACTTGCTGGGTAGTGGCTGTCCTATTGGCATCTAAATGTCTTCCAACTTCTGTGTGTGTGGCTCACTGGGACCTACCACGCCCCTCGCCTGCAGTTTGGACCCCCAAGCCTAGGGATTCTCAGGCCGAAGGTTTTTTGAAAGGAGAAATAGGAGCTAATTATCATTTGATGAAGAGGCCCAAGGCAAACTCAGGAAAGAGAGGAGGCAGCAGCATCTGTGGTCTTTCATGTGAAGTTAAAACGACCCTGCTCTGGCAGTGAGCCAGGATATGGGGGAGGAGGGTGCTGAGTCTCAGGCTCTCCACTTGTGTTGTCCTGGCATTCTGAGGTGTGGTGGAGGCTGGGGGCTGAGTGAACATGGGCATTGCAGTAGATGGGTCCCTGGCCTGGCCATCTGTGGGGTAAGTGCCTTGCATAGAGCGTTGAGGGCATCCAGCAGACAGACTTTAGGTCCAAAACACATAAAACACCCATATTCACATCCTCTGGCTCCACGCTGGCCAGAACCATACACTATGAGCTCTAGGGTGTGCCCCAAGCTGTCCAGCTGCAAACTGGGTACAGGGCCTCCTGGGCATTGTGGTCACCTTGGGGGCCATCTGAACAGCTGCTGGATAGGGGCTATGCTGGAACTCTCCAAGTTCCCTGATATATTCAAAGCCCTGCACCAACCCACAACTCTGTGACCAGTTAGGTGGGCTTCCCAAGGTCTGAAATGGGGACGGCCTCCCTTTAAGTGCATGTGGCCAACCCAGTGGGTAGTGTCAGCATGAAAACAGGCAGCCACCTGCACAGGGCACAGCCCAGGGCAGCTGGGATGGGGGTGTTGTCCCCGCAGATGATGGTCTTGCCAGGTGCAGGGTGGGAGTGCATTCTTCTCACACAGATCTGGCCAGCCCAGCATCCTCCATTGTGGCTTGCTGCCTCCAAAATTGAGGGGTACCAGCAGGCACATACAGCCCCATACAACGAGTACACATCTTCTCTGAGCCACATGCAGGTACCACCGACACCACTGTGGACAGACCTCAGGGCAGATTTTCACAGTTGCCACAGAAAATGGAAAAAAGGAACGGCTACCCCTGTGGCCTCTGAACCCAAGCACCAGTTGGGCCTTCTAGCTCCAGCTCGATGCAGGCAACTGGTCCAGCAGACACCCTGGAACCAGGGGTCTCTGTCCTCCCCATGCACACCACCACTTCCAGATAGGAGGCACATGTAGTGTAGTTGGTGTTTCTGCAGGGCCCACAGACATACGCCTTCCCACCCAGCACACAAACCTACCTGAGAGCCTGTAGGGCCGGCAGAGCCGGAGGCCGAGTGCATACAGCGGCAGAGAGTTGATAAGGTCCACGAGCAGATGAATCAGACCCTGCACAGTGACCACCAGGAGCCGGAGCTGCAGCACAGACAGTGCTCAGGACCTCTGAGCGGGGATCATGGCCAGAGCCACTCTGGCATGCCCATGAGCAGAGCAGCCTGTCAGGTTCTGGGCCGCAATAAATGGTGAGCAGGGACTCAAGAGCCTTAGGAGAGCACGGACCCCACCCTGGGGAGGGCACAGACCCTGTCTTAAACCTGAGGCCCAAGCACAAGAAGGCAGGGAAGCGGCAGGCAGGAGTGGTTGGCCCTCCCACAAGGTCAGAGGAGACAGTGCTCTGATCCAGGGAAATGAGTTACTGGCCCCTCAGCCCAGGTCACCTAGGTGCTGCTTCCCTCCTTCTAAGTCCCCACCCTCATGCCAGGTACTAAGGGGAGACCACCACCATGACCCGCTCACCATGGATCCTGCCCTCCCAGATGAGTGTCCCAGAGTAGTGGGTGGTTTCCCCCCAGGGGAGAACCCCTACCCACTCCAGGGCCCAGCACACACTGCCCAGAGAGTCTAGAACAGCCACATGGCCTACAGCAGTGGATGGCCTGCCCACAACTGCCAGGCTGGTAGGCACATCTGGCAGTGACCACTCTAAGCACTGTTGGCAGGGCCCCTCAGCCACGCGTCATGCCCAGAGCCCCCCATGGCTCACCAAGGTGAATACCAGGTAGTACAGGGCCGTGGTGGGCAGCAGGAAGACCAGAACGGTGAAGAGCAAAGTCCCAATGAACAGCTGCCAGGAGAAGGGACACCCTTAATATCAGCTGGAGCTCATGCTGGGGACAGTCCCACCAGCACTGGCCATACCCCTGGCTTCCCTCCCCACCAAGCCTATCCTGTAACTAAGCAGAAAGATGCCTGCTGGTAGGACACTGGCTTCCTGAAACAACTCAGTGACAGGTCTCTCCAGTACTGGGAGGGGAATGACTGTGTGCCCTCCAGACTCAGTGACACATGGGAGATAGGGGTGGAGGAGAGAGAACCAACTAGTAGAGTGTACAGCCACGTACACCAAAGACAAAAGTGTTGAGAAAATCAGGCACAAAAAAACATGCCCATGCCCAGCCAGTGTGGCTCAGTGAATTGAGCGTGATCCCATGGACTGAGGGGTCCCGGTTCAATTCCCGCTCAGGGCACATGCCCAGGTTGTGGGCTCAATCCCCAGTAGGGAGCGTGCAGGAGGCAGCCAATCGATGTATCTCACATGGATGTTTCTATCTCTCCCTAAAAAAAAAAAATCAATAAACAGATATTAAAAACAAAACAAAACATAGCATGCCCTGGAGGGCAGCACTCAGGGTCCATGTGTTAGGTCTGAGCAAGCTAATGGGACAAGCCAGAGCCAGGTCCACTGCCTGGGTCACCTCTAGGCTCCCTTTCCAGATCACCTCCAGGGCCTACTACCAAAGTCACCTCCAGGGTCCTGTGCCTCGGGTCATCTCCAGAGCCCACTACCAAAGTCACTTCTAGTGTCTGCTGATCAGTATGGTTCCCTAGGGCCCAACAACCTCTTGTGTGCAGGGTCCACCTCCCACATGGGTAAATCTCTGCACTGTCTGAGAGCCCCACATGACCCTGCACCTTGCAGACTCCCCAGGTCTTCCAGGGTCAATGCAGGACAGGAACGAGGCTACCTCCTCGTGGTACTCAAACAGCTGCACTGGCCAAGCCCATTCAGAGGGGTCAGTTGGACTGGAGCTGGGAGGTCATACTAGCCAGTTAAGGCCAGGGTGCACCCTCCCCTGCAGTCCTGCCCAATACCTGATCTAGGTCATAGGAGCAGGAATCCACCCGCTGGCGCAGAACATTCCACTTCTTCCCCCGGAAGAGGCGCCAGAGTGAGGACAAGCCGCAGATCTTCAGGCAGTACAGCCTGCAGGACATGAACTCCCATCAGGGCCGGGCCTGGCTGCTGTACCAGCCCCCTAGCCACCCAGCCCCAGGAGCCTGTCTGTGGTACCCAGGGCACGGAGAGCTGCACTGGGCCAGACTGCAGGGGTGGGGAGCACATACCCACCTGGCACCATAGACATAGAAGCAGTAGATGTGAAAGGTGAGGAGGGCGATGATGTCCGACAGGATGGATAGGGCAACTGTCAGGCCCAGGCAGGCTGAGAGGCCCATGTGCCACAGGATTCGCTCGATGAAGGGGGACATGAGGTGGATGTAGCCTGGCAGGAGGGGAGGTCAGCCCTGAAGCGGTGCTCAGGGAGGTCCTGGTCCCCCCAAGTTCTCACTGAGGATGGTGCCTGAGGCTTCTGGAAACTGTCATTGGCCATCCCTCAGTAGAGCAGCCAGCCTAGCACAGCAGGGCTCTACACACTCTGGACACCAGGAGGCAGGAAGCAGGGACCAGGGGATGGTGCCAGGCCTGGGCCCCACTTTGCTGCTCAACAAGGGATGGTGTCCCTAGCGGCACAGCCTTTAGGAGCAAAGTCAGGGTCTCTGGGAATTCCCATGGCCTACCCACCCACAGCACTCACTGATCCACAAGTGGATGTGATACAGGAAGAAGCGGCCCAGCACCTGGTCCAGTGCCCGGTTCATCTTGAGCCCAGCGGGTGCGCCCATCAGCCACTGCAGCAGATGCTGGAGCTCCTCAGCCACTCGCTGGGAGGACACAGAGAGGCATGTTGTCCATAAACTGGGCCAGCCCATCTGTGCAGGGCAAAGATAGACTGGGCTCCCTTCTCCAGGTGTCTGGACTGCCATCTCCTATCATGCCCGGTACACGGAATTTCCCATCCTTGCCTGCCATGGAATCCCTCTTCACAGATGTTTTGGGACACAGGGCTGAGATGTACAACCTCCGATGCCAACAGTCGGGCCCTCTAGACAGGTTCCCCCTGATGGGAGTCAACCATCCAATAAAGCATCCTTTCCCCATCTAACCACTTTGGCCACTGTACCCACAACAGCCCTTAGCCCCAGGCTCCAGGATATGGGACAGACCCAGGCTCACCGTGAACCTTGCAGGGGGAGCCCATGGGCCCACCCAGTCTTCCTCCACCAAGGACCCACCCCACCCCTGGCCACAGCAGAGGCCTGGGCCTGCCCTTGGTGGGTGACCTTAGGTGAGGATAAGGGTGTCCAGCCCGTCAGGGGCCCAGGTAGCAGGGCAGGAAGGTCCTCTAAAGGGAAGGACACACGGGGACTCAGAGTCAAGATTAATGTCGAGTGAGGACCAGACACAGCACAGGAACCCTTGCAAGCAAGGAAGCTGCCCTACAGTGTCCTGGCTGCCTCAGAAGGAAAGCCAATGTCCACTATGCCAGCCCCAGTGGGCAGGCCCTGAGGACTCAGCCTCGTCACCAATGCTGAGGCCACAGGAGTAAAATTCCTGCTTCACTCTTACCCCTACCCCCAACTCCACCCACCTTGCAGGCCTCTTCCAACCCTGTGTGAAGGCCTCAGCTATGTCAAGAGCAGTAAGAGGAACAGAACATTCTTTATAAATAGAGCTTATTTAATATTTAAAGGATAAGAGCTTGGCGGCAGGAAGAGGCTTTCATTTTTAAATTAAATATTTATATTTCTGAGCAGTCTTGCAAAAGGGAGGTCTAGGGTGAAGTTGGCCACAGGCAGAGCATACAGGAGCAGGCAAAGCAGCCAAGCCCCTTTCCCAGCCCCCAGACTCTCCTTTCTCCTTCCTCTCAGCTAGGCCGCCCTGAGAAGCTATGGATACTCTCAGCCTGTGAGGGCTCCTGCCCACATAGAACAGTCCAGCCACAAGTAGACCCCATAAGCAACCACGGCTGGACGCTGATGATGGCCAGTAGAGGCTGAGCCCACATGGACCACCCAGTCAGGCCTCAGCCACTTGACCACAGGGGGCCCCTGAAGAGGCCTGTGGGTAGCCCAAGAGGCCTGAGGGACTGCCCTAAGCAGGAAGACAAGTTCCCAATAGAAGTGACAGGGCCTTTGGCTTTGAGGAAGAGAGGCCCAGAAGCTGAATGCAGCAGGTGGACCCTAGAAGGATGATGTGGCAGGGAGGACGGGGGTGGCACCCAGGCCCTGGAAACACTGCCCAGACATGCAGGGCAAGTCCACGAGCACAGCAGATAAGCTGGTACCTCTGGCTCTCAGCACAGGAACTACAGAACCAATGTTGGGAGCAAAGTGGGAGGCCAGAGCTCAACCGCACACCGGCAGCCCTGGACACAGGTTTCCATGATGCTGACTGTGTAGAGGTCCCAAGCCAAAAGCCAGACAGGAGAGCAGAAACAGTCACTCACTGGGGGAGGCAACAGGAACACTGTGACATTGGACCAGGTCAGGGGAGATGGGCTCCCCCTAAAAGCCTTGACCACAAGATAACCCCCAAACACAGCCACCTTCAAGAAGAGAAGGTAGAAGCCAGGAGCTGAAATGTGACCCAGTGTGGGAAAGTGGGCACCCAGCAGACCCTAGTCTCCACAGCTCCCAGGGAACTGGTCTGGGGTCAGTGATGAGGGTTGCTCTCATGACCACAAAAAGTGGAGAAGAGCTGCTCTGGCCGGCTGTGGGGCCTCTGCTGCCCCCAGGAAGGGCCCCACTCCCACCCAGGAAATAGGTGCTGGAGTCCAGACTTGGCTCCACCCTATCCAACTCACATCAGCCACAGGAACAAGGGCATCAGCCAGCTGCCCAATGCGGTCTTTTCCGTGGAGCCAGGACAACAGCGCGAAGCCTAGAGCCACGTCAAGGAGCACGGAGACAAGCATATTGGCCTTCCTGAAAGGAGGGGTCCAACAGGAGTGGTGGTGAGGGTGGCCCAGCCAGAAAGGATGAGCGAGGATGGGTCTGGTACAGAGGGAGGGGAGGACTTGGCCTGTGGTGCGTTTGGCCACTGCAGAGTAGACCCAAGGCAGGCCCGAACCTCATCAGCTGGGAGGTATTCTCAGCCTTCTGGGTGCTGAAGATGAATGTGAGCTGTTCCAGCCGATGCCTGAGCTGCTCGCATGTGGAGAGCTTGCTCCAGATGAAGGACAGTGGCCACAGCTTGAATACCCTAAGAAGGAGCAGAGATGGATGGGCCTTCAGCAGAGATGGATGGGGCTCTCCTGCCTGCCAGGGAGCATGGGCTGCCTCAGTGTTGCCAACACCCCTCACTGTGCAGACAGGAAGCATCAGGCCAGGCTCAGCCAGAGTCCCTGGGGCCCCAAACACCAATGGCCATATTCTTGAACTCAGCAGGGCAGGGACACAGGTGGGAGAGCCCAGACAAGCAGCCCAGCGTGGCTCATGGTACAATCATGACCATTAAATGGGAGCCCGACCACATCGCAAAGAGCTGGTCCCAGGCCAAATGCACCCTGGCAGTGGAGAGAACACGCTGTCTGGTCACTCACTACTGCTGGATGGGTGACCCTCATTAAGGGTCTCTAAGCTGACTGGGCTGCACAACGAGACTGATTTCTCTCCAGGCAAAGTAAGCACTGAGACGCTTCCACAGACATGCAAACATTGCGGGGACACACTTGCAAGCAAAGATGACAAAAGTGCTGGATTGCAACTTAGCCATGCCCAGGGCCCCTCTCCACTCACGACCTTACTGCCAGCAGGGGACAGAAAGGGCTTGTGCCAAGTGCAGAGCCACCAACAAGCACGCACTTGGACTCTTGAGAAGGAAGAGGTCTAGACCTTGAAAAGTTTAAAGACTTCGTTTCCAACAGAGCAGCTTTAAACTAATTCCAAGAAATAAAAAAAAATTTTAAATGAAGAAATAAAATGCATTCAGCATACCGCCCCCTCACCCTACCAACTCCAATCAAGTGGAAGGTGGCCTCTCACTGGCTGCACAGAGACCTATGCCTGCACAGCAGTTTCCCCAAGGTTCAGACCAGTCCAGGGCTGCCTAGGCGCCACAGCACCCCTGGGCCTGCCCTGGGAGAAATAAGGGGCTTCACTACTGCACGGTGATAGCCAGGACTCATGTGAATATCCCTGTGCTCACCACCACCACCAGTCATTTACCAACCTAACTGATGGGCGAATTCATATGTGGGGCACATGAACAGTTCTTAACCTTTCTTGGTCCTTTGAAAGCTGATTAACAGCTAAAAACCTTCTCTCCCCAAAATTGTAGCTAAGCCGACACACTCTCACATACTTCATTCCAAGGGAATCGTGAAGCTCTAAAACCCACCCATTCCCTGCAGCCCACACAATCAGGCGTGTCCACACACAGCTGCCAACAGCTCTCTGCCAGAACAGGCCCTTGCCCTGGTGAGAAGCCCAGGCTAGTTCCCAAACCAGACAACTTGAACCCCTGGACCTAACGAGAGGGGGTGCCTGAAGGAGATGGCTTATCACAGAGAGAAGGGCCCCTGTAGCCAGCCAGAACACCCTGGTGCTACCCCAGCATTCCCCAAGGCCCTCAGGGGCTTTTACAAATGCCCTGGCCTGGCTGCAGCCAGGAGTGCTCCAGGTGATTCTGGAGTGGCCAAGGCTGGGGACCACCACCACACCCACACCCATGGCTGAGAGTGAGTGGATGCACCCCTACAGCCTCCAGGGCTGCCTCTGCTGTGGCTGTGGGGGCCAGGGAAGTGGGCGGGCCTATGTGTGTTCAGGAGGATGAACATCTCCCAAGCAGGGCAAACATCAGCCCTCGGCCAGCAACAACTCAGTCTGTCCATCATCTCATCTCCCTCTCACGGGCTGGAACTGTCTGAGGTTCACCCAATACCCCTACCCAGTGGGTCCTATGCAACTGCTGAGGTTGCTAGGGAGCCTGGCTCTTCCTCAGGAGTGAGGGGCACCAGAACGCAGCTACCACCAGGACGTTCTCTGAGATACCAGGAGAGGGGGTATGGGAGAGCTGAAGTGTGGGGGACAGGTGAGTCTTAGAAGGGCCCATCTGGGCCTCCACACTGAGGGGGTGGGCTTAGGACTCAAGAGTCCAACTCCTTCCCACCCCAGCCCCAGGGACACCTACCAGCAGGTGCTGGCAGCTGAGATGAGTGACAGCAGGTAGGCCAGCAGTAGGCAGACAGGCCCCGAAGCTCGCTTGGCCAGCTCCACGAGGATGCTGGCCTCCACACCCTCTGACTGCCAGTGGCTCAGCCGCACCAGGCCCTCATCAAACCGGTCACTTCGGAAGAGTGCCTCACTTCGTGCCACCGTGTCGAAGACAGCAGCCAGGCCCCCAGCGCTGGCTGTGGCATCCCCAGCCTGGTGGTCAGGCAGGGCTGCAGGTGGGTGCAGCTGGGACAGCAGCACCTTGCGCTGGTCGTAGAAGATAAGCATGACCTGGTCCTCGCCAGGGGCACCAGGGGAGATAGGCACCTGCCAATGGGTGGCCTTGCAGCTCCAGAACTTGCTGCCCCTCTCCCGGCACAACTGGAGCCAGGGCTCGTGGGAAAAGATGGTACCCAGGCCCTCCAGGAAATGGCCCAGGCTCTCCTCAGGTTCCTGTCGATGGTGGCACCAGGTGCCCAGCACAGCCAAGCCTATTCGGCTGGCCTGCTGCACCTGGGCCAAGAGCTCCTTGACCTGGATGGGGATGAAGGGAAAGTGCACCACAGCCAGGACCACAGCGCTGCTCTGCTCTGGGACCCACCGTCCAACCAGAAGGCCGCTGTCTGCCGAGGCACAACACGTGGGGAAGAAAGCCTTAAGCACCATGCTGGGGACACTGGAAGAGAGGGGAGAGGCTCAGCTCAGAGCTGCTGTTGCTGCCACCGCATCTGCCACTGCCACTACCCTTCCATGGTCCCAGGGTGGCTGACAGTGCTGTGGCTGCAGGCAATGGCCAACATGTGGCACACACACCCCTGGTGGACACATCCCACATGGTCACAGAGGCCACTGGCTGGGGTAATCCAGTTTTGGGTTTGGTCAGGGTCTGGTGGGGGAGGGGCCCTGGCTGTCCATCTCCCATAGGCACTGCCCTCAGTTCGCCCTGGGCTGTTGTGAGCACAGGCCCTAAATCACCCCTCATCCCCACACCAAGGCAGTTCAGTGCTTTCCCCCATTTCAGAGACAAGGAGGCAAGGTTACATGACCTGCTCAGTACCACTCACAAGGGTTGCAGAGATGAACAAGAGGTTTTAACTTTTGTTTTTAAAGAAACATTAGTGCCCAGCCAGTGTGGCTCAGTGGATTAAGCATCGACCCATGGACTGAGGGATCCTGGTTCAATTCCCACTCAGGGCACCTGCCCAGGTTGTGGGCTCGATCCCCAGTAGGGGGCGTGCAGGAGGCAGCCAAATGATGTATCTCACATCAATGTTTCCCCCCCCCCCTCTCTCCCTTCCTCTCTCTCTAAAACAATCAATAAAACATATTTAAAAAAGAAAATTATTAGCCCTGGCCAGTTTGGCTCAGCATTTAGAGTTGGCCTGCAGACTGAATGGTCACGGGTTCGATTCCCAGTCAAGAGCACATATCAGGGTTGCAGGTTCTATCCCCAGCCCTGATCCAGGACATGCAGGAGGCAACCAATCAATGAGTCTCTCTCACATCATTGTTTTTCTCTTTCTCCCCCTCCCTCCCTCCCTTCTTCCCTTCCACTCTCTCTAAAACACAATGGGGAGCCCTGGCCGGTTTGCTCAGTGGTTAGAGTGTTGGCCTGCGGTCCAGAGAGACCCGGGTTCGGTTCCTGCTAAGGGCACGTGCCTCGGTTGCAGTTGTCCCCAGCCCAGAGTCGTGCGGGAGGCAGCCACTCGATGTGTCCCTTTCACGTTGATGTTTCTCTCTCTCTCTCTTTCTCTCTCTCTCTTCCTCTCTATCTGAACAAAAAATGGAAAAAAAAAAAAGTCCTCAGGTGAGGATAAAAAATAAATAAATAAATAAAACGCAATGGGAAAAAGAAATCCTCAGGTGAGGATTTAAATAAGTAAATATGAAAATTAAAACAAATTGCTGTCCGGCCAGTGTGGCTTAGTGGTTGAGCATAAACCATGTACCAAGAGGTTGCTGGTTCAATTCCTGGTCAGGGCACATGCCCAGGTTGTGGCCCAATCCCCAGTGGGGGACATGCAGGAGGCAGCCAATCGATGCTTTCTCGTTGATGTTTCTATCTCTCTCTCCCTCCCCCTTCCTCTCTCTCTGAAATCAATTAAAAAAAAATTTTTTTTAGCCCTGGCCGGTTTGGCTCAGCGGTTAGAGCATCGGCCTGCGGTCCCGAGAGACCCAGGTTCGGTTCCCGCTAAGGGCATGTGCCTCGGTTGCAGTTTGTCCCCGGCCCTGGTTGGTCATGCGGGTGGCAGCCACTCGATGTGTCCCTTTCACGTCGATGTTTCTCTCTCTCTCTCTCCCTTTCTCTCCCTCCCATTCTATCTGAACAAAAAATGACCTCGGGTGAGGATAAAAAAAAAAAAAAAAAATTTTTTTTAAACAAAAAAAAAAAAATTGCTGCTGGGCTGAGGAAAACCAGACATGTGCACACTGCTGGTGGCTGTGGGCATTGGTGCAGACACCCCAAAAGATGCCTAGGGATGTGCTTGGTAACCTGAGCCCAAACCCCTGCCCAGTGAGCCTCCTGGAAGAGCCTCAGTGCTCAGATAACAGGCTCAGCTCTCACAGGGCTTCTGCCTGTACTCTGACCCTCCAGCCTATAGCTGTGCAGATCCTGCCCTGGGAGCCCCATCCATCGGCCACTTCAGGACAGGACTCCCAACAAGGGAGTGTTTCCTCTTGTCATAGCTGAGTACCTCCTTTGGGAAGTATTCTTCCAAACAGGTAGCTATCTACAAGTGGGGGTGGGAGTTCACTAGCCCTGGGAAATGGAGAGATACCATCATCTTCTCTCAGGATGAGGGACACCAGCCTTCCTAGCCTCTCACTATCCTCACATGGCCTGTGAGCAAAAAGAACAGCCCCAAGCAGCCATAATTCCTGAATTTTGTGGGACCCTAAGTCTTTTTTTTTCATTTATCTTCAGATAGAACGGGAGGGAGAAAGGAGGGAAGAGAGAGAAACATCCTCGTGAGAGAGACACATCTAGTGGCTGCCACCTACATGACCCCAACTGGGGCCGGGGACAAACTGCAACCAAGGTACGTGCCCTTAGCGGGAACTCTCTGGTTCGCGGGCCGACACTCTAACCACTGAGCCAAACCAGCCAGGGCAGGATCCTAAGTCTTAACATGCCCAGAAGTAAGCTCACAGGGGATGAGGGTTTCTCAGCAAGCCTTTCATTCTTCCACTTGAGCCCCTTCCAGACGAAGCTTGACAGGAACAGGACCTCACCCTCCATGGACTGAGGGTATTCATGTTGAGGCATGCCCTTTCTCAGACACTGACTGGCCCCACCTCATTGGCATAAAGGGCAGAGCAGCCACCCTGAGCTAAGACCCCCAAGTTGGAGCTCACACTGAAGGGAGAAACACAGGCCTCTGACTGAGCCTGGGCTTCCAGCCCTCAATGCTCACTAGGCCCTTGATGATAAGGGGACAGAGAAAGACACATATGTGGGGCAGTGTAACATTGTGGGAGACACAGGGAGCCTTTGCCTGAGGATCAGGGGGCACTCGGAGGCCTCACACAGACACAAACGCCCAGGGCTTAAGAGCACACAGATACAGCTGCTTTTCTCCCCTGCAGGTAGCCCAACCTGGGGCTGAAGGATCAAGACCTCCCTCAGCCCTGGTCGGTTTGGCTCAGCGGTTGGAGCGTTGGCCTGTGGACCAGAGAGTCCCGGGTTCGGTTCCCGCTAGGGGCACATACCAAAAAAAAAAAAAAGATCTTGTGAAAAGGGCCTCAGACAGCTATGGGTTCCAGCTGAAAAGGGCTCCTTTGAGTCCAGCAGCAGCAGAACTCCTAAATGCCCCTCCCCTAGTGACCAGGGAGGGCAGGCAAAAGTGGGAGCTAGCATGGGAAAGCCTGGACCCTAATAGCAGCGCAGAGCCAAATCCCTGTGGCCATCATCAATGGCATCCAGGGCCAGTTTGTCTTCCTGACCCTTCTGTAGGCACTGCCCTACTGGTGGCATCATGAGAGGGACAGAGCAATTCTGCCTGTGAGGGACCCAGTATGTCTGGCTTGGCAACCACCATGGGAGACCAGCAAGCACAATCCAAACCTCTCAGTGCCATCCTGTTAGGACATACCTGCTTAGCCAAATGACACCATCACACCCTGCTTGGAGACGACTTTAACAGGAGCTAAGGAAAACTGCTCGTGGCTATTGTCAAAAAAGAAGCACAGCTGGCCTAATGGCAAACAGATGCTCTGAGTGAAGCTGACTACACGGTGTGTTCACTTTGGGAAAATTCGTCGCGTTGTACATTTTCTTTGTATGTATTATGCTTCATCTACAAAGTTTACCGAAAAGAATTAAAAAAGAAGTAGCTCCTCATGTCTAAGGAAGAGCAGAGGGCAGAAGTTGATGTTCTTATCCGTGGGGTAGTGAGAAAGAACTCTTATCAGATTATGGAGCAAATTCCCATCCCCGCTCCCACCTCAGCCTCTGGGAGTGATGAACACAAAGAAGCCTGCTCAGATCAGACAGCCAGAAAGAGATGAAAGAGAAGGCAATCGATAGCAGAGGTGCAGATGGGAGAAAGTAGGGCAGTTACTTGGGCAACATGCACACCTTTGAAGGCTGATTAAAATAAACAAAAACAAACAAATAAAAAACACCAACGGCATATACCTGGAAAAGCCTCCCCTGGTAAAAATGACACCAAGTTCCCTTATAAAGCAGCCTATTCTCAGCTCAGTAAGGATTCCTGGGATGCTCCTCACAAAACCAGAGGCCAACAGTCTGCCTCATTAGGTAGAAGCTGTACTTCCCTCTCACCCTCTGCATAAACTGATTGCAGGGAAAAGCCCAGGTATGACTGGCCAGGGACACCTCACTGGCTGAAACCCTCCTCTGTGTAGCCTTTCAGTCACTGCGCCTCATTAACTCACAAGAATTAGTCTTTACTCCACGTTGTTTGTGTTTTAAAAAATATTTTTTCTCGTGTTTTGTTTCCCCTTCTCATTTCAGAAGAACGGAGATGAATCTAGGATTCTATTTTTTTGCCCTTTGCTGAAGTCAGGACAACTATAAAGTGCCGACGGCCAGTTCCTCTGGCCCTAAATACCCTTCCGGAAGAGTCCTCGGGAAGGTCCAAGATGGGTGGGTCCAAGGGCGCCTTTCATCCTGCAGGGTGTTGGGGCCAGACTCCCCGCCAAGAGCACCCACGAGGCCGGGCCACAAATCCTTCGGGTCTGGGGAAACGGCCTCAGGGGTGGGGGTGGGGGGTAAGGGGAGCTGGCGGGAGCGCTCACTGCCCTCCTAAGTCGTAGGCCGGCCCTGGGCCGCGGCCAGTGGCGTCCCCATTTTACGGATGAAGAAACAGAGGCTCCAAGTGGCAAGAGGGCTGCGCCGCCCGGGAGAAGACTCCGGGGGACTCTTTCGCTCCTTGGTCTGTGCCCGGTCCCGCCGCGGCAGGGGAGTCAGGGCCCACAGCCCGGGGTCTGGGGCCACGAGGGGCGGCTCCCAAGGTCACACCGCACGGACGCCGGCCCTCCCCGCGAATGCTCACCGGCTGCTCCCGGGGGCCGCGCCCTCGGGCGGCGGATTCGGGGTGGGGTTGGGGACTGCGTCGGGCGGGCCCGGGCGGACGACAGCAGGCGCAGTTCCCAGCCCCGCCGCGGCCATGCCGCGGGACACGAGCCCCATTTCCGCCGGCTCCCAACGTTGCCGCGCGACGGTCCAGCCCCCAAAGGCGCTCGGGCTGCCCGCCGGCCTTGCCCGAGCGTTCCATGCACGCAAAGTTCCTGTCTCCGGAGCTCGTGGCCAGCGCACGCAGCGTCCTTGTTTCCCCCTCTACAGAACATCCTTGTCTCCCCACAGCCTCCTTGTTCTTCACATCCGCAGCGTCTTTGTCCCTCCTTGCAGCATACTTGTGCCTCCCCAGTGTCCTTGTGGCCCCTCAGCGTTCTTGTACCCCCTCCAATCTGTCCGCAGCAACCCCAACTCCCCTGCCTTCCAGTTCCTTCATCTTCCCACTGTTGTCAAATCTCCCGGGGTTTTCAAATCTGAGGGACCCAGACTTTTGAGGTTCTCCCACCCTCCCAGGATGAAAGGACCCCTAGGCCCTAAGTGTTATCTCAGAAATAGCTGCCTCCCCGGCCCCAGGCTGGCCCCTTCAAACATTGGTATCCGGTCGCTCCCAGATCCCGTCCTCCCCCTCCCCCTGCCTTCCCCACAGACAAGTGGGCTAGGAAGTTGCTGGGCCCTAGAGGATCAGCCCAGAGGCTTCAGGCATCTGATCTGATGGTCAGGAGGCTTCCCTGGCTTCTTCTGCTCCTGAGTACAATCACCCTAACACCAGCAGCAACACCTATTGAGCATGTATGCTTTACATGGACCCACTTCATCCCTCTACCCACAGGGTCTGGGAAGTTTGGAGAGAACCTTATCAGAGATGAATGGCCTAAAAAAACACAGACCCCAGTGTCCTGGTGATAGACAGGAGCACCCCTTTATCAGCCTTCAGTGACAGGACTAGGGACTGTCCCCTCCCTCTGAAGGCCCCTTGCTGGAACTAGGAATCTGGCTGGGCACCAAACTCAGTCACCGCACATTTTCCCACCCTTTTGGGCCTTATTTGCCTGCAGTGTTTTTTTGTGTGTGTGTGTGTTTTTAAATATGTTTTTGTTGATTTTTAGAGAGAGAGGAAGGGAGAGAGAGATAGAAACCAATGAGAAAGACGCATGGATTGGCCACCTCACTGCATGCCCCCCACTGGGGATCGAGCCTGATACCAGGGCATGTGCCCTGACTGAGAATCAAACAGGGATCTCTTGATCCATGGGTCTATAATCAACCACTGAGCCACACCAGCTGGGCTGCCTGTTGTTGTTTATTTTATCCTCACCTGAGGACATTTTTTCCATTTTTTGTTCAGATAGAGTGGGAGGGAGGGGGAGAGAGAGAGAGAGAGAGAGAGGTGAAAGGGACACATCGAGTGGCTGCCACCCACACGACCCAACCAGGGCCGGGGACAAACTGCAACCAAGGTACGTGCCCTTAGCGGGAACTGAACCCGGGTCTTTCTGGACCACAGGCCGACGCTCTAACCGCTGAGCCAAACCGGCCAGGACCTGCCTGTTGTTTTTAAGCAGGCTTGACCACTGCCTGAAACCCTCCCAGCACTCCCACTCATGAGTTTGGAGCTCTTTAGGCCTGGTTTACAGAAGAAAAATGAATGATCAGACAGCCTGTGGACAGTCTTACATGGAAGAAGTGGCCAGGGCCATGGAGGCTCCCAACCCAAACATGTGACACCCCAGGACACCTCCAGGGTATCCCCTCCGGCCTCCCACTTACCTCAGCTAGGCCCAGAGAGGCTGCAGGAGGCTGAGAACCTGGGATGTCTCTGAGGAAGGAGAATTGTGAGGGGCCACACCCCTGCTCAGGCCACCCAACCCAGCCGCACCCTCCCTGCCTGCCTGTGACTGATTATGAGACTGGGACTGGGGCACCTGGAGGGAAATCCTGCCTGGGTAAGTGCTGGCAGCTAGCCCAACACACCGAAGATCTCCAGGCTTCAGCTGCTGGCCCCAAAGCTCAGGCCTTGTGGGCCCTGAGCCAGCAGACCAGAGCCTGAGTGGACATGGGAGCCGTGAGTGCTGGGGCACGGGGAACTGGGCATGGAGAGGGCCCAACTTTGGAGGCCAGGAGGCAGCTGATTTGTGGCTGCTGACAAAGTCTGAATTCTCTCCAGGAAGAAGACAGGAGGCCAGCCCAGGGCCTGCCCCACTAGGTGCTCAGCAAATGTACAGGATCATGAAGGCATGGCTGGCATCTCTGGAGGACTCCACCACCCTGAATATTCCTCTCATGGTAGTCTGGGGACCTGGGGGCAGGACCCATCCACAGAGAGGGGGCTGCTGCCATCTAAGCCCACCTGGTCAGGTCAGCTATGAGTGTTACTGGTACATCTGTCACCGTGAGTCTGTCACCATGAGCTGGCCCTGGGGCACACAGGCCATGCCCATGGGCTGCCCCAGCCCCTTGAACACCAAGCAGATGGGTGCCCCAACCCGAGAGAGAGGGTCAACCTGGTGTTGCTGCTTGTTTGCCGTAATAACATTACCCTCCGAATCAGTGTACACACCCACCAGAATGCCAAAGCCCCCCATCCCCGAGGAGCCCAGGGGCTGGCTGGCACTTCTCAGTCACGACAAAGCCACTGTCAGACACCAGCCCCACCCAGCAGAGGCCCTCCAGACCCAGCATGGAGGCTGGGATCAGCAGCTCCAAGGTGGGGCCCAATGTGAAGCTGTGTACAGCCCCAAGCACATAGTCTGTTACCAGGAAGCAGCCAAGGGCATCCACAGCCAGCCCCCAAGGGGCCAGGAAGATTCCCATTGTCACCCGGTGGCCTTGGGGCACTTGGGAAGTGTGCTGGAGTGCATGGGTAGCCCTGTGGACAAGGTCACTGACCTCCATAAGCCCAACAGCTGTCACAGTCACATCCTCTGGCACAAAGTCCCCGACCCCTGGCACTCAGCAGGGCAGGTGGCAGAGAGTCCCTCAAGGTCCAGCACATAGATGCAGGGAGCAAACTCAGCTGTCAGAGCAGGCCATCGGGGAGCAGTGCAGACCCTGGGCCCCTCCAGCCCCTGCAGGCACTGGGATCTGCCTGAGCAGCCAGGAGTGAGCGGGTCTCCAAGCTGATCCAGTGCGATGAAGGCCCTGGGGAGCACCTGGGCAGCTGGTGGGGGAGGCCCAGAGGGTCAGAGCAGGAAGCCAGAGGGTGGGCGTGCTGGCTCAGGCTCTCTGAGTCAAGTTACTATGGTTGGGCCAAGTTTGGGGCTGCTAAAGAAAAAATGTCCTGCTGGCCAGTGTGGCTCAGTGGTTGAGCATCGACCCATGTATCAAGAGGTTGCCGGTTCGATTCCCGGTCAGGGCACATGCCCAGGTTGTGGGCCAAATCCCCAGTGAGGGGCATGCAGGAGGCGGCCAACTGATGTTCTCTCTCGCCCATGTTTCTATCTCTCTCTCCCTCTCCCTTCCTCTCTCTCTCTAAAATCAATAAAGAAAAATAAATTAAAAAAGAAACAATGTGTCTGGCTGGTGTGGCTCAGTGGTTGAGCGTGGACCCATGAACCAAGAGGTCACCAGTTCGATTCCCGGTCAGGACACATGCCCAGGTTGTGGGCCCAATCCCCAGTGGGGGGCATGCAGGAGGCGGACAATCAATGTTCTCTCTCATTGATGTTTCTATTTCTCTCTCCCTCTCCCTTCCTCTCTCTCTAAAATCAATAAAGGAAAAAAAATAAAAAATAAAAGAAAGAAAGAAAGAAAGAAACAATGTCCTGCTGTGTGTCAAGCAGCAACTACCTCTGTTCCCCTGTGCCCTTCCAGGCAGTGCTGGTGTTTCATTTTACAGCTGAGCAACTGAGGCACGAGGGTGGGGGTGGGGGTAGGGAGAGCTGGATTCAAACTCAGTTCCGCCAAGTCCTGAGTCTGGCTCGCTCGCAGTAAACCCAGCAACCAGCTGTGTCTCTAGGTCCTATTTTGCGATCCTGGAATACAATTCTGGGAGACATGGACCCATGAAGGTTGCTGTGGGTTTTGCTCTGAGGCCTGAATGAGTTTGTGGGCATTGAGAAGTCCCAAGGTGGGGGTGGGGGTGACAGAGTGGTTCTCAATCTCATCTGCCCATGAAACCCTTCCTTCCTTTAGGCAGAGAAAGTGATTCTTGTCAAGGACAGCCCAAGGCCCTGCCCACTGGCCCCACACAGTCCCTGGAGGCTTCTAACCCCTGAGGGAAGAGGCAGGGGTCCTGTCCTAGGCCTCTCCACCTGTCCTTACCCAGGGAGGCCAGCGGGAAGGGTCTTCCACCTGGGGCCAGGCCCCGGGTCCTGCTCCAGCAGCAGCCTCTGTTGTTGGAAGCTAGAGCCTGAGGGCGTAGGAGGGCCACCTTGACATGGGCAAAGTAGGAGGGGGCAGAAGCCACTGGGCCCTATGGAGTCCTGACATTCAACCGCCTAACACCGGGGACTCCCCAGTGCTGCTACAGTCCTGCTTTGGGGCCTTTGCACTGGCCTCTGGGACATTCTTCCTGCTGCCCCTGCTAAGCTGGATGCCAATCATGGTCAGTGCAACCCCTCCCCAGGGAGGCCCCCACAACCATCCACACCCCAGACCTCTCTGCAGTGTAAGTCACGGGCTTGCTCTTCAGAAGGCTCTGAGCAGAAATCTGCAGATGAGGTGGCTCCAACCACCTACCCCCAGCAGGACCAGAGAGTCCAGGGTGGAGCACTTCCAGGGGTCCATCTTGTCCCTCAACCCCTAGACTAGGCAGATTGGGTCCTGTCTCTCTGATCCCATTTGTGCACCCGTAAAGCTGGGGTGATCTCCCCCAACAGAGCCAAGTTCACATCTGCCCTGTGGGTGATGAGAAATCAGGAAGCAACAGACACGACACCTGCAGGTGCCAATGAGAGGCTGAAGGCGCGGGACCTGGGGTTCTCTGGACACTTCCTAACTCAGCCCACAACCCCTGAAGCTCCTCTAGAAAGCTCCTGGAAGGTGGAGGGTCAGCCTCTGTCTGTGACTCACAGCTCTCTCCACCTGGCTGGCCTGCACCCCCCTCTCCGGACACTGGCTCTTAACGCCCCTTGGTGGGGAGGGTGGCCGATGCTATCTGCTGCCCGGTGCAGTTAATGGGGCAGCCACAGGTCCTGCTCCGACTGGCCCCAGCCCGGCTGGCCCAGCTTGGGGGAGCCAGGCACAGGCAGGAACTGCCTTCCCTGGGGCCATTCCTGAGTGGGCACAGAGGTATGGCCAACTCCCAGGGAGAGAAGTGATTAGCTGATCCAAGGGTCTCCTGGGAACCCCTCCCTCCCTGCCCCCCACCCCCGCCTGTGGGAAAGGCCATGCTGGGAGGGAGGCAGCGAGCTGTGAAGGCCACCTGATGCCTATCATGGCTGCAGGGGCTGGCGGGGGCCCAGTGGAGGCCATGCTGGGCAAGCAGCCCTGGGCCACAGAAAGTGGAGAGCACCTTTTAACCACAGTGGGATCAGCCTCCAGCATGAATCTGACATTAGGGCTGCCCTACCAGACATGGGGGCTGGAGGCATGCCTGGAGGGCCCTGCCCACCACAAATGTGCTGAAACACAGGTCTGACCAGCCCCCTGGCCACATGCACCTGCTTCTTCTTGCTCTGCCCCTTCCGATGGAAAGCCCCCCACTCTATCCCCAGACTCTGCCCCCCGCCCCAGGGAGAGCCCAGCTTACAGGAAGCAGGTCAGGATATGAAGGTGGACACCTGGCAGGGAGGCCCTGGACACTGCCCACCCCAGATGCCACGCCGGGTACATTTCCGCAGGGGGAAGGTGTTCCCGTGGTGAGAGAACAGCAAGGGAAAGAGGAGGCTCAGACAGGGTGTGTGAAGGTGGTTTCTATTTTAATGTCCACAGCTGTGATCAACAAAAAGCCGTGACTCTGCTGTCCTTGTGCGGCCCCAGAGACAGGCCACGGCCATGGTGGGTGGGGTCTGTTCACGGGCATGCTGGGCAGGCTGCAGGCCTCACCCCCAGGGGCTGAGGCAGGTGGGGGACCAGGTGGTGGGCATGGGGTTGGGGAAGGACCTCTGTTATGGACAGAAGTGGCAGCAGGGGCTGTGGTCAGACCTCGGCACCTGGGGAACTCTGCAGGCCAGAGACAGCCTCAGGGGGCCAGGAGCCCCTAGCCCTCCCACGGGGACCCCAGCTGCTGCCAGGAATGACAGGGTCATCTGGGCCTTGGAGAGAGAGACCCGGGGGTGGGACACTGGAGTCAGCCTCACACTTGGTGGTATGGCTAGAGAAAGGCTCAGCCACTGTGGGGCCCAGCATTCTGGGTGGCTCGGGGGTTCCCCGGGCCAGTATGGAACCCAGCTCTGGTTGCTCCCAGGACCCTGAGGACACTTCAGGTACCTTGGAGGGCGTCCGTTTCACAGAGAGGTCGAGGGGCACATCTGGGGGCCGCACAGTCTGCTCTAGCACCTGGTGGATGGTGAGCAGCTCCCTGCGGATCTTGCCCAGCTGCTCCCGCAGAGGCCGTGGGGCCAGACCCCTGGCAGGTGCCAGCTGCCCCAGGCGCTGCTCCACCCTAGCATAGTCGCCGAGAGCCCGTGTCAGGTCCTCACACACATGCCCAGGACCCCCCAGCACCAGGCCCGATGGCTGCTGGGGCAGGGGGGAAACAGGACCCAAGGTCTCCGGGTCGTCTGGCTCCTTGTCCTCAGGCCAGAGAATCACGGAGGGGCCATTCCGCAGGCTAGGGAGTAGGAGCCAGTCAGAAGGTTGTGCTGTACCCCCAGTAACCCCAGCCTCTGCTCCACTCCCCCTTGAGATCCCTGTGCAGTCTGTCTCCTTGGCCTAGAGACTCGGGACCCCAGAGGACAGACAGGCTGGCTCTCTGATCTTAATCTCTTCTCTGTGGCCTGAAGCCCATATTCGTGGACACTAAGTCAGGACAGGGGCCCAGCACTCCTCCCCCAACCCCAACCGCCCCCACTCACAAGACTGGGGGACCCTGAAACCTACCTGCTCTGGGATCCAAAGTTGGCCAAGCTGGAGGGGGCTTTTGAGGGCTCCAGCCTGCTTCCCGGGGGCAGCTTCCTCTTGGGGTCACTCTGGGCAGCCAGCTCCAACCCTCCCTCCTGCCCTGGGTCCCTGGGGGCACCACAGGGCCAGGGTCCACCCAGCCCAGGTACTGGGATTTTCAGCAGCCCAGGGACCAGAGTCCCAGGGGGTCCCTTAGGAGGGGCAGGGGACTTGGCAGGGGCAGCCTTGCCTGCCTGCAGCCCCAGGCTATGCTCCAGGAGCAGAGGGTAGTACAGGCGGGGGAAAGGGGTTGGGCGCTCGGGGGGCTGCAGGGCAGGGAAGGCAGAGGTTGGAGTAAGCAGGGGGCTGGCAGAGCCCAGGAAGGGCATATGGGTCGCAGTGGCCAGGGAGGGCCCTAGGTAGGAAAAGAGGCTGGGGCCAAGGGGGTAGTTGACTCCCAGCAGGGACAGCTGGAGGCTCTGGGCCTCAGGGAACTCACTGGAGGTGGGCGGAGGGTAGCAGGGGACACCGCTCTCGGGGCCCACTGCTGCTGAGTCTACCACAAACATGCTCCTGGGGCCCCTGCCTGGCCCTGGCTTCCATGATTCAGCCAGGAGCCCGCCAAGGCCTGCACCCTTCTGGGCATCCTTGGCTGAAGGGGTTGGCGTCCCTGGGGACCCCTCAGCCTCTGGCTTGGGGCCCCCTACACGGCGGTGCAGGGAGAGAATGTCAGTGACAATGAGGTCGGGTGTGGCGGGAGCATCTGGGAGCTGAGCTCTTCGGGTACGCCTGCCAGGTTCTGTGGGGTCAGAGGGGCAGTCTGTGGTGGGCTCAAGGGGCCGGGGTGTGGCAGGGGCACGGCGGCATGCCCAGTCAGGGGAGTCAAGCAGCAGCGAGAGGGAGTCCTTGCAGAGGCTGTACTTCATGTGGTTGTACAGGTGCGACTTCTCCAGGCAGGTGAACGGGCATTGGAAACACTTGTAATTGTAGGGCTTGCCCCAGGGCCTCGGGATGTAGTGTGGCTTCTTGGGCTTCCGTGCCCGTGCCCGTGCCCCAGAGCCCAGGCGGCATGAACCCGCCACCTCTCGGGACATGGCAGCCTGCTAGCAGACAGGCCACAGCACCATGGCCACCTGCAGACAAGGGGTCCTGGGTCAGTGCCTCTGTCAGCTCCCAGAGCTCCAGGGGTAGAAGCCAAGCATGGCACTGCCTCTACCCTGCCGCCTGGGCTTCCCTGACCTTTGCACATGCAGCCCCTTGACCTCAAATGCTCTCCCACTTTGCCCTTCAGTTCCTCCCCACGCACATGTCTAGGGCCACTAGGCGTAGCTGATAAAAATGCAGGGTGCCCAGTTACATCTGACTCGAGTAAATGACAAATACTTTTTTTAGTATCAGCATAATCTAGCCAATATTGGAATGTACTATAAAAAGTATTTGTTTACCTGAAATTTAAGTTTAACTAGGCATCCTGTATTTTATCTCCACCTCAGGCCCCGCTAGCCCCAGCAGGCCCAGTTCTGGGGTGATTCCATCAGGCCTGTTTCTGTCTATCCTATGGGCACTGGTGAGTGACTGGAAGCCAAGTATGACCAGGCCTGTTCCTGGGGGACATCAGCTCCACCTTGTCTTACTCCCCTCCAGAGGCCCCCTGCCCGTGCCAGGAAGCTGAGATAAAAGCCACTGAGCTGAGAAACTGGCAGAAGGCTCTGAGCCCTCGTGTGCACACGAGTGTGTGTTCCTGCTGGTACTGAAGGTCTCTGAGGGGGTCAGCCTCACGTGGGGCTAGGCCAGGCTGGGGGGCGTGGACGTCGCAGCATGGCCCCACAGCACAGCCACCTGCTCAGCCTGGCTCCATCTGGGTGGCTTCGGGCAGGTCAGCAGCCGAGCCTGCAGTTGCCGAGCTCAGCCAAGACCTCTTCCTCTCTCCATGCCCTGCATGTTCACTCAGAAGCCTCTCCGCACTCCATCTGGGTTGCCACCTGGGCTGTCCACCACCCTGGCGTGTGCCTGCGTGGGGCACAAGGAGAGTGTGTGCACACACGCACATGAGGCTCTAGACGAGCCCTCACTCGGTACCTGGAGGAACAACCTCTGCAAGGCTGGGCTGACTCGGAACAAAGTGGACCACCAAAATGCACGGAGGCTGGGCACAAGCACACACGAGACTCACACCACACTCAAAGTGGACACGGTAGTTGCATATGAATGCACGCACAGCACAGGGGGGCTGTGAACAGGCACTCAGACACATTCAGGCACAATGTGCCCACACATGCATACATACTACACACCCAAGAACACACATGGTCACAGACACGCTCATGGATGTGGACAGACACACTCGTCCTGCTACCCAGGGCTCAGGGACGGCCAGTGGGTTAGGCAGGGGAGCTGGGGCAGCTGGCAGCCACAAAGAGCAGGTTGTTCTCTCTGATGGCCTTTGGGCTCTGTACATGGCAGGCAGTCATGTCGGCTGCCCTCAAACATTGGGTAGGTACCCCCATTATAGGGCCAGCCAGAGGGTAGAGAGGGTTGTCCATCTGAACAGGCCTCTGGGGGTGGGTCAGCATGGTCAAGGCCAGGATGTAGAAGGCAGGGCAAGCAGAGATAAGCTGACTGGTTTACGGATATCCACATCTGGGAGGGGTGGGGATCCAAGAAGGGTACAGAGGTTGGGGGAGGGGGTTGGGCCCAGGAAAGGTCTTGGGGGTCCCAGAGAGGCTGAAGACCACCCTGGACTTGGTGGTGGGTGTAGAGGCAGGCCCCATCTCAGCCCCCAGCCCCCCTAAGATACAGATGACAAATAGCATGTATGCTGGGGAGATAGAGACGGCTGTGCTGGGGCCATCGATCACCCAGCCCTGGGAGCCACACAGCTGTGCCGCCTGGTGCCACCACCCACCTCACCTCCTAGCCCAGCCCCTGGACTGAGAGGGGGGGGGTCTCCTCTTAGGCCCCAGGACTCAGGAGGCTGTGGGGTGGGGGGGCTTATTCCGGAAACATCTCAGCAGCTGCTGACCCCATGGGGACCCAGAAAATGCCTGACACCCACCTGGCATGCCTGTGCACAAGCAGAAGAAACCCCCAGACACCAGCACGTGCCCACATACATCCAAAGGCACATTCATTTGCACATGTGTCCCAACCCGTGACTGGACCCACATTATGCCAGCCCAGACACCTGGACCCCACTAACCTTTCCTTGTCTGGGGCAGAACTAGTGACAGGCCAGTAGTGGGAGGCCCTACTCCAGGGTGGGAGAAGGGGTACCTAGTGCCTGGAGCAACCACTAGCCACCGAGGGATTACAGCTCACCCATCCCGCTGGCCCCTTTGGAACTCGGGGAGCACCCCACAGGGTGTAGTGCAGAGGGGGTGACCAGGCTCCTCCATAGCTGAGCATGAGACCCCAACTCCCTCCCTCTTGCCCTCCCCACCCTCGCCCTGGAGGGCGCCCTCCTACAGGCACGGGCTGCTTCGCCCAGATGATCCCGGTGCACGGAGCCTGGACGCCGGGAAGTGGAGGAGGTAGGGGCTGGGGTTGCCTGGAACGTGCCTGACACTGCTGGCGTCCCACCACCGCGTTGTCCTCTCACCCAGCCCGGCCCACCGCGGCCCCGAACTTCGCGGACCAGCAGATGCCCGCGCCAGCCCTACCTGCGCCTCAGCCGGAACAGAGCCCGCGGCGCCCCGCGAAGTCTGCGCGTCGCCCCCAGGATCAGGCACAAACTTCTCGCCCCCGCCCCACCGCCCCCTCTCCGCCCCTTCCCCAACCCCGCTCCGCTCCCTAACCCGGGCGCTGACCACGACCCCAGCCCACGAGAAACCGGCTCAGGCTCTAGGGGCAGCGACATGGACTCCCACAGGGGAAACTGAGGCCCGGTGCTGGGAGCGGCCCCCGCGCGGTCTGCAGTCACTCACTTGGCAGCAAGTCCCCGAAGCCTCTGCCACCGACTGCGTCCCCCCGACGCCGACTCGCACCCACTGAAGTTGGCGGCAGGAGCGGCCGCGCGTGCGCCGCGGCGCCGGGCTCCGGGGGGCGCTGCGACCTCCGACACGGGCTAGCGGGGGAGGGGAGAGCGACCAAACGTTGAGGTCTCTTCTTGGCTACCCCAGGTAGCCCCCCAGCTCCCGTCTCTCCCCCTCCTCCTGCGAACAGTCACCCCTCGCGCGCACTCACCAGCCTGGCGCGCCCAGGACCTGATCAGCTTCTCCGCAGCGCCGGTAACTCCTGGATAGAGCGGTGGCCGGTGACACCAGTGGCACCACCAGGGACGGGCAGCGTCGCGGAGAAGCCAGGAGTGGAGGCGCAGGTGTGCAGACGAATGCGGGACGCTTGGCACCGTCCCCGCCCCCCGTTGCCTGCAGGCTGCCGCGGGGGTGCGCGCACAGGCGGCCAGGTCTCCCGGGGTCCCCGCAGCGGTGTGATGGGGTGTCAGCGGCCGAGGGCACATGGAGAGGGGCCGTCAGCACTCATCCGTCAGGGCAGGGCTCTGGCCCCTGACAGCTGCCTGCCAGAGCCAGAGCCTGGGGGCCAAGCCCCAGGAAAGGGGGTGCTGTGGGGAACAGAGCCAGCCTTGGGAGGGCTGCAACCCAGCCCAAGAGGGGACAGAGCCCAGCCCAGGAAGGGACAGAGCCTAGTCTTGGGAGGGTTGGAGCCCGGAGCTGAGTGGCGTAGCCCAGTGCATAGACAGTGGGGCAAGAATCCTTTTCTGGCCAGCTCTGCCTGGCCAAGCCTGGCCTCCAGTGCCGGTTCCTTTTTTCCAAACAGGAGTCTGAATGGATCTGCACCCCCAAACCCTTGCCCTGCCCACTGACCCATGCACTCACTTCCTGGAAGCATTACCACCTCCTCCAGTCCCAGTCCAGACTCCTCACTCCCCTGGCAAGTGCTCCAGGAAGATTGCACTGCCGGGCCCTCCACCTCCCTGTCTGCAGAGCTCCTCTCCACTGCTGGGGGACCTGGGCTGGATGGGGAAAGGCTTGAATATCCACAGACCCACCATGACAGCCCCTTCCCATGGCCAGACCTGCTCCCAGCCCCACCCAGGGTATACTAGCTTCTATGTTGCTCCCCTAACTATCAAATCTTAACAGTCTGGGGTCCCACTGCTTCTCCACTGTGTCCTCATGGAAATTCATCTGGCCAGCCAGTTCCATTCTGGACATAGATACAGACATGCCAGGATAGGCCAGGCCATGCTTCTCCCAGCAAATCCGCCTCATTCAGGGGAAAGTTCCTTAACCCAGAGATGTGTGATGGTGCCCTTGCAGGCAGGGTATGGGATCTGCAGCCAGAGGGGTGAGTGCTGCTCCAGGCTGGCTCTGTGGAAGCACAGAACGCCCCACGAGAGTTCACTTGGCTTTCCCTGCAGGCTCAGCTATGGGTTTCCTGGGGTATCCCCAGCTCAGTTTGTGGGGCAGGAGCACACTGGGGAAGGAAGGAGTACCTGCTAGGGGCCTCTGGGTGTCACCCTTCAAATGGGAAAAAGAGAACTGGATCTAGAGTCTAGCATGTCCTGGGCCCTGTGAGCTAGGCCTCAGTTTCCCAATTTATGCAGAAAGGTGACAGGCCACTGCCCAGTTATTGGCAAAGGTCTCCCTGTTCGACCACAGCAGGCGTTCATAAGGAACAGGGCCCTGTGGTTCAGTGTGAAGACACTGATGAGAGAGTGAGTGCCCAGTACAGTCTCCCTCCTGCCCCAGTGACACCTCCCCTGATGCGACTTGGGGTGGCTCCATTTTCCCCATCAAGTCCGCGGAGCAGGAAGGGCTGCTGTGGGTGGCACAGCATGCCAGGCTTCTCTTCTCTGCCCGCCTGGCCTGGCCCGGCTGACCAACTGACCGTGCAGGCAGCCCTGGGCCGAGAGACAGCTTGAGCAGCCGTCACGCCAGCAGCCCTGTGGAGAGTGGGAGGCCTGCTCCTTCTGTACACAAACCCAACCCTGGACGTGCTCAGCCATGCCCAGGCCCCTCATCACAGACACTGCCCAAAAAGGGCAGGGGCACAGATCACCTTGAGACAGTAGGAGTGGGGATCCCAGGCCTCGGTCACTCAGTCCCAGGAGCAGCTTTGTGCTTCCCGCCCCTCACTGGCGACCCCTCTGAGGAGAGACCACAGCTGTCACCACAGGGGATGGGCTGGTTGGAGGTTGTTGCCATTATCCAGGGGTAGGAAGGGTATTGGGCCAGGAAGTTCGCTCGAAGCATGCAGAGCGAACAGGGCAGTGAAGTCCAGGTGACCAAGGAGCCCCTGAGAAGAGGGAACAGGCTAGGACTCTGAGTTCTGGGAAAAGGAGGAGGAGGCTGGGGAGGGCAAGCTCAGCACTTGCTATGGTGGCTGCCATTGTTTTTTTCCAGAAATTTGGGTGAAAGGAGAGGTGGTGGCACCTCCAGAGGAACTCAGCACCCAAGGGGTATGGCCTGGGCATGTTTCTGGGCTTCCAGGAAGGGTCTGTGCAGGGGCACAGGTGGGCCCTGAGTTTGCTGTTTGGGGTGGGGTGGGAGTCCTAAGAACTGAGTTGCAGCTCAGCCCAGCGGCCTGTGCATGTCAAGCCAGCCCATCGGGTGCACAGACGACCATCCCCACCACCCGAGATCAGGGGAGGCCAGGACATCGGTGCCAGTCCCCTATACCCCGTGCTTTCTGCTTAAAGCTCTTCAGGCACATCTGTTCCCTTGCTGCTGGTACACATTGTGCCCAGGGCCTGTCCCACTTTCCACCCAAGTGGGGTGTGGGGGTGGGTGATAACCTGCCCATTGGGACTCACCCCACATGTTGGGGTGAGCTTGGGCCCAGGGTGGTGGTTACTGTCTCCTGAGGCAGTGACAGGGACCGCCTTGGCATGGGGCTTGGTCCCCATATTGCCCTGAGTCCTGAAAGCCTGGCCCCAGCTCCCTCCCTTACAGAATGGGTGATGGACTCAGCGTCTGGGTGTCTGGCACCAGTGAAGTCCTGGGGAGCAGCCTTCTCTCCTCAGCTGGTCCTGGTGCAGGGTGTTGTGGGGACCCACAGCCCCTTCCTCTGCCTCCAACCAGAGCTCATCTTGGCCATTAACCTCTGCCCCACTTGCCCACCCGGTCACCTCCATTAACGCTGGTATCTGTGTGCCACGTGTGTGTGTGTGGGGGGGCAGAACGGACAGCGGGCCCCAGGAAGGCAGGGGGCAGGGCTACGGGGTCTCATCCCCAGTGCATACATTCAGCTCTTGCCAGGACGGGGGTAGGGGCTGGGCTAGCCTGTGCCTGCTCAGTGGGTAGAGGAATGGGGGGAGGGGGTTTGAGGGGCTGGAGCCCCTAGGCAGGGTCGGTCTGGTAGCCTCTGGGAGTGGTCAGCACCACACAGGATGATGGCCATGGCTCATGTTCACCCACTCGCTGATGAGCTCTGGGTCACGTCAGTCAAAGGGACCCAGAGTATGTCATCCTTGGCACTTCCTCCACCTTGCCCATTTGAAGTAGACTCAGGTACCCAAGGCTGAGACAGGTGGACTCAGGGATTGGCAGTAAAGAGGTCACACATGATGCCACTGACCCAAGAGCACTGGAGACCCACAGTAGGGTTGTGAGGGGAGGTGCAGAGCCAGGGTGGTGGGGCTGAGGGGCTTTGTGGATGCAGATTCCAGCAGGTTTTCAGGACCCCACTGCAATCACATGGAGGGCTGGAGTTCCCCAGGGAGTCTGTGAGGGAGTCTGCCTGAGCTGGCCCACCCTGAAGGGAAGGGGCGCAGCTGGGAGGCTTCTGACACCAGGGACCCTGGAAGGCCTCTGATATCTGCTCCCCTGGGCCAGCTGACTCTGCAGAGTAGCTGGCCTGTCCCATGCCTGCTTCAGGGTGCCTGGTCCTCTAACTAGCTGCAGGGCTGTCTCCTTTGGAAGCCCTGCTGGCCCTCCCCGTGCGCTCTACCCCACAGAGCCACTAGGTCATCAGCCATGCAGGTGTGGGGTATGGAGACTCTCTGTGTGCCTCAGGCTGCTGTGATGGAGGGGTTGCAGTGGGAGTGAGCTCCCCATCACGGAGGCATGCAAACTGGGGCAGAGCCTTTGGATTACAGAGGGAGCAGCCTGACCAGGTGGGTGGGATGAGAGGCTTGGGCCCCCCGAGCCCCCACCAGCTTCAGAGCTGGCACTGGCCAAGCAGCGCCCCAGGCCGACAGCAACCATATGTTGGAAGAGGAGCTGTGTGCGTTGCTCCTCGGGCCCCCGGGGCCTGGCCTTCCTGGGCCTGTCACAGCCGATTTTCCCTGCCTGAATGGCAGGCTGGCCAGCGGGTGGGGTTGGTGGGGGCTGCAGAGCCGCTGCATGGCTCCAGTCCGTCCCCCATGGCTCTCAACACTGGACCTGACACTGGGATGGATCCAGGCGCTGGCCCCCAACATATCTGCACCCCCTATCCCCGTGATCCCATCCAGGTCAGGTCAGGATCCTAAGAGGAGCCCTGATGGCAGGGGGCCACATACCTGCTTGGTTGTGGGTGGGTGGCCAGGGGTGCACATGGACTTTGCGGCCCCGGCCCTGGGGCAGACGGGAGAGGGCCCGGAGCTTCGGCCCTGTCAGTCCAGCGCCCAGAGCTGTGCAGAGGGAGGTGGGAGGCAGAGGCTAATTTGTACACTAAGTGCTTCTGACAGGGATGCCTCACAAGTGAGAACACATCACCGCCCGCCCTGGGAAGGCCGCCATGGCCAATGGGTGGGCAGAGAGGCAGCCTGGGTGAGGGGCTGGGAGAGGGCCATGGGGGCACATAGGGCCAACTCAAGTGTCAGAGACAGGGAAGGGGCCAGGGACATTGGGAAGGGGGAGGGTGGGGAAGAGAAAGGAAGGCAGAAAGGCCTGTGGGAGGGAGAAATGCCCAGAACCAGGAGCCCTAGCAGCCAGAGGGCCAGAGACACAGCACGCTGGGATGGGGAGCCAAGCCCAACCGTGAGGTCAGCCCCTCTCCGTCTCATGCCCTCTCCCTACTGTAGCCATTTGCCCTGTCTACTCCTCACACCTGGCCTGAAGGTCCAGGTGCCACCCTGTGATGGCTGAGGGCACAACCAGAGAAGTCTAGCCCTCAGGGTGGCCTGGCTGGCTCCCCCAATCCTCTTACCACCAGCTGCCTGGCCCTGGCCCTGCGCCCAACTCGGCCCCTGCCAGCACCATCCTCAAGCTTTGGTGTCATGACTAAGGGTCTCACCTGTGGAGTCCCCCAACTCTTTAGACACTGTACCCTCTGGAGCTGGGGCACCTGAACCCCCCTTTCCCTTACACCTTCCATGTTGCAACCTCCTCCCCTACAAGCTGAGGTCCAAGGGGAGGGGTGCTGGCTGGGGTGAGCTGGGGACTCCAGGAAGGCCGAGGAGATGGACATGCAGCACCATGCCCACTGTGATGACCCCTGCCTGGCCTGATGCCACAAGGATGTCAGATACCCAGTGGAACACTAGTCCAGGCTGCCCGAAATGCCGCAGGGGTGACCAAGCTATCTGACGACTGGAGGGTCTACTTGGCCTGCCCCTGCCCCCTGGGAGAGGGTCCAGCGTGGCCACCGCAGCTGCGGGAGGATCAGGGCGGGAGGATCAGGGCGGGCGGATCAGGGCAGGCGGCTCTGGGAGTCAGGTGAGATGTGTTGTGGCAGCTCCCCCGCTGCCCGAGGCCCGCCTGGAGCGAACACTGCTGGTGGCTTTAATTGCTTTCACATTCGATAGGCTGGCCTGTGACAGGCCTCTTACACCCGCCAGCCTCTGCACTCCAGCCCCCACTCATCCAGGGAGGAGCCTAGACTGAAACCAAAAACTGCAGACCAGATGGGGGAGCTGCTCAACATGCCTGGCCTCCGTGGCTACCTGTGACATGAGACGGTGCCTCCCAGAATGAATAGGAAGAAACCCGGAGCCAAACAGTAGCAGGTCACAACCCATAGCAGAGAGACAGAAACTTTTCTTTCTCTGCGGTCCCTGTGCTCCATCTGCTCCTGCCTGATGACTAATGAATTCAGACAGGCACCCCCAGACACAGACGTCCCGCCAGGAAAAGCCGCGTATACGTACTATCCTTCTGTTCACATGCAGCCGAGGCTGTAGGGGACCCGCTTGCCGACCACTACAGGGTCTGGTCCAAGCCTCTGCCCTGCCTGGACACTTGGTCCTTTCTAGGGCAAAGGCAGTTGGTGAGCAGGCCAGCCCTAAAGGCTCCTTGTGAGGCTGAACTCCAGTACCAGCAAGCCACCCCCACTATTACCAGCTCTGCACATAGAGGAGGGGGGGCCCAGAACCCCTGGGAGGAATGACAGACAGATGAGGAAGCATCATTATAAAACAAAACATTTTCATTTGGTCCGTCAGAGCCTGAGTCTGGAAACATCCATGGAGAATCACCCTGCAGGGCTGGGGACCGACCGATAAAATAGTCTCTGTGTCGGAAGAGCTGGCTGCACGTACAGGGTTAAAAATATTCACAGCTCAGAGTAAAAGGAGGAAATATAAAGGAGGCCCGAAGGGGAGCGTAGTGCTTCCTGGTATTTCTCCAGTTGTAAAAACCCCCACAAGCCCCACGGGAAGTGAGGAGCAGTGAGCAGGGCCGCCCACTGCCTGGGGGCCGGAGGGCAGTGAGGCCAGGCGGACCTCTGGAAGCTGGCCTCAGCTGTCCACAGGCAGATGCAGGACCTTGAGCAGCCATGGCAGAGGACAGCTGGGAGGCAGCCCAGCAACCTGGGCTTCTGAGGCAGGGGAGGGGCTGGAAGGAGCCACACACTGCTGTGTGTGCCCGGACAGGGCTGACCAAGGACTTCTGTTGGACCCTGGTCCTCCTAGCAGAGGTCAGGTGGTGCTGAGAACAAACCACCTCACCAAATGGCAGCTCCTGACCCACAGACCCCGGGGCATGGCTTCAATCCTGACGAGCGCTCCAGGAATTGCATAGTGTCACCAGAGGGGGCAGATAGGACCTTCCCATCCCTGGTCCTGAGCCCATGGTCGCCAGGCACCTGCCTCCTGGGACACACTGCTGGGACTCCAGGGAGCCCTGCTTGCCTTGTGGGATGAAGGGGGTGGGAAGATGGGCTCCTGGAGCAAGCTGGGGAGAGAAGGCTCATGCCCTACAAAGGGGGTGGTCTCTGCTCACCCTGGGATCCTGGTCTCTGACCCCCATAAGGGGGGATGGTCCCTGCTCACTCTGGGGTCCCAGCCTCTGACCCCTACAAGGGGGGATGGTCCCTGCTCACTCTGGGGTCCCAGCCTCTAACCTGCCCAGATTTGGTTTTGTGAATGGAGCTCGTGGCTGCCTCGCACAGGCAGGTGGCCCCAGGCCCATGGGAAAGGGGCAGCCTCACTTCAGCCCTGGCGGTCTGAACCCAACATGGCAGGCTGGTCAGGTGCACAGCCCCCTCACACTAGAAGCGGGCGGGTTGGAGGTATTCTGCTTGGGGCTGGGAGGCCCTGGACAGGGGGAGGGGCAGGGAAGAAGGCCCAGGGGAAGCTTTGCTCTGGCTGGCAGCTCCCTGGGCAGGGTCCTGAGATTCTGGTTCAAGCATCCTCTGTTGGGGTCTCCCTCCTAAAGTGCATGTGGGGGGCAGGTGGGGGAGGGCAGGGTGGTCACAATGGCCGGGGCATGTGCAGGCCAGCAACCTCGGGCGTGAGTGGGGGGCTGTGGGTGCCCCTGGAGGCTGTCCAGTCGCTGAGGAAGGCCTGGGCTGCCTTTCGGTGTGCCAGGCGGTGGGTGATGGAGAAGCCGGCGTTGCCCTCGAGCTGGGACAGGATCACCAGGACCTGCCTGGGGGAGGGGGCTGGTGAGGGCCAGTGGAGGCCAGGGAGTCAGAGGGACTGGGGCGGTGCCCACCTGTGCAGGGGTGGCACGCTGTCCTGGGTGCGCAGGCTGCCGCGCGTGGACACCACATTGAAGCTATCAGAGCAGTCACACTGCACGTGCAGGTAGGACTTGGGGTGCCGGTTCTCTACCACCACGATGAGCCCCGCCCAGCCATGCGTCAGGTAGTAGCAGGTCATGCCCTCACGTCCCTGGGTAGACAGGGCAGGTGTGGGTGGGGTGAGGCCTCCTCTTCCTCTCTGCCCTCCCCCTTCCCTGCCCACCTCACCTCATGCCGTTCCCCCCGGCTCTCTGTGAGCAAGATGATGGCGTCCGCCAGTGTGGTTGGCTGGGCCTCCACGGGCTCCACCATGACCAGCCTTGAGCTGTACACAGCCAGCACGTGGCCGGGTGGCTCCAGGGAGCATCGCGGAACCCCCACCGAGGGGCTGGAGGCTGTGGAGGGTGTGAGTGAGGGAGGTCTGGGGGGCCGCAGTGGGGAGGGTTGGGGGTCTGGGCTGGGGGGCAGTGTTACCCTGTGTGGCAGCCAGGGGGCCCAGTGTGGCGGGGCTCCAGTGGTTGAAGGCACAGCACACCACGGCATACTCGCCGGGCTCCAGCATCACATCACAGTTGACAAACTTCTTGACAGCTCGCTTGCTGTGGGCCAGCAGGCGGCCCAGGCTCAGGCGGCCACCGCTGCCAAAGGAGGCTCGGAACACCAGGACGCACAGGTCCAGGAGGTGGCTATCCGCCGAGTCCGCGCGCCTACAGCCAGACCCAGGAGGGGTCACGGGCAGCACCTGCTGTCTGTGGCCCCACTGGCCCATGGCCCTGCCCTGCTTCCATACATCCCCCAGCTCTGCCTGCCCACCCCAACCAATGCTCTAGCCCCACCCTCCCTCTCTCCCCACAGCCCACGGCCTCCCCCACCTGCTGCCCTCCTGGAAGAGGGCAAACTCCAGGGACGCACGCTCCAGCACGGTGAGCGCTGTCACCCCCACGGGCCCACTGGCCGAGCTGGGGAAGCAGCCCTGCACCCGCACCTCCTGCCAGTCCGAGTGCACTTTGCAGATGTCCACAGAGTCAAAGTACCTGGGCAGTGAAAGAACAGCCCCACTGAACAGCTCCCACCCCAGGTCCACACACGGGAGCCACCCCATCGGGAGTCCAGGCTCTTCCCTAAGCCCCTTCTCCTCCCCAATCTCTGCCCCTCTGTGCCCTGGGCATTTTTGGGACCAGTGTCCTGAAAGCCCTGGTCCTGGTTATTGTCCATGGACACCAGTAGGGGGCCCCAGGCCCCAAGGATGACCCAGAGAGGACAGAGTCCTGAGGACAGGACTCAATCCCCTCAGCCCCAGAATGGACAGGGTCCTGAGGGTAGAACTCAATCCCCGCAACCCCTCTCATCACCTCTGACCTGAGCCTCAGGTCTGCAGAGGGACAGACCAGGCTCCCCAGGTAGGACACACCGTGGGTCAGGGCAAGGAAGTGAGGGCAGAGACAGGTCAGGTGGGCTTTGCAAAGTGAGGGAGGCTAGAGCACAGGGTGGCCATGAGGTAGACATTGGACGCCCATTGTCCGCAGAGTCTAGGTACCTGATGAAGTCGCTATACTCCATCCAGAAGACACCTTCACTGCTGCCATGCGGCATAAGCTCACTACGCAGATGCCCCGGCCAGTGTGGCCACTCATCCGACCAGCTGCCATTCCAGGAGAAGCGGCCCCATGGGTTCCGGAGGCGCAGGAGCCTGTGGACCATGGGGTTGAGGGCCATGGCTTCCACCACACATCCACATGCTCTGGATACCCACGGCCAGCCCAACCTCTACCTGGAGCCCTGGACATCACGGACGTCCAGGATGGAGTAGGCGTGGCGGGGGCGCAAGCCCAGGCTCTCGTAGGCAGCATCATCCACCTTCATGTTGCCCCCTCCACAAGAGGCGCCCATGAGGAACCTGTGTAGACAGAGTGGCCTCAGTGAACGGGAAGGCTTGCTGACCAGGGGCCTCAATGATGGGGGTCCTTTAGTAACTGGGGGCCTCATTCACTGAGGGGAGCTTACTTATCAGGGGATCTCTGCTGCCCTGAGGGTTGGGGGGGTCCCCCCTGCCTGTGGGGGAGTGCAGATGCCAGGGACACAGGAGAGACACACAGGACTCAGAAGTGTTGGCCTACTACCTACACAGTGGCCCAAGAGCTCAGAGGGTTTGGGCTGAGGGTCAGGCAGGTCTGGGTCCTGCCAGCTCAGGGCCATAACTTCCTTAGGGGATGGGGAGTGTTAATGCCCAGTATCAGTTGAGAGCAGGGGGTTTCAGCACCAACAAGCCATCTCTCCCAGGCTTAGGATTTTGGACCCTCCTTACAGACACACTGGCCAATGCGTGTTGGGTCTCAGAAGGCAGCCCACTCCCACTAGATGCCTCCTCGAGGCTTGCTCCAAAGGTTTCCAAGCAGGTGCCGATGGTCACCACAGGCCCAAGACAGGATGAGGCCTTCTAGGTATGGGCTGATCAGCAGTATTCTGCCTGTTGCCCTGGCCTGGCAGGTGGGACCCATGAGCCAGCAGTGGGAGATGACAAGGCTGCAGGCCGGCCTCCTAACTGTGGTCAGCCCACACTGGAAACATCTTGTGAAACACAGAATGTGGGTCAGAGGATACTTGCCCCTGCATCTCCCACCATTCCAGGCCCCGGCCTGGCTGTCCCCTCGCCTGTCTCTCCTCTCCTCCCAAACCTGCTGACCGCCACAGCGCCCGCCCCTCTTACCCAGCCTCCTTAGAACTCAGCATTTTGGCCCAGATGAGGTCAGTGTCAACGGGTTCCTCGCGGGGGTTAGTGGAGCTGACCTGCAGCGCCAGGCTCTCACAGGGGGCCCCGGTGAGGGTGGCCAGGCCTTCGATGGCGCGCCCTGCCTGGAGGGCAAAGTAGGAGCCGTGCAACTTGGCCAGCGCCTTCTCGATGAGGGCCACCCACAGCTGCTTCCGCTGGGCCTGCAGGGAGGGGCTGGAGTCAAGAGGCCCACCGAGACCTGCCCCTCACTCACCCCACACCCACCCTCCTTGCCACCTGCGAGAAGAGGAGGAAGCCAGCCTCGTCACAGGGAAGCATGTCATCCACCAGCACTGTCGTCCACGTGCCATCCTTGCAGAGCCGGACCTGGTAGGCACCTTCCGTGCACAGGCTGCGTGTGACCATCACCCGCTCAACCAGGTCAGGCCGCTCAGCCAGCACAGCCAGGGCACTCAGGAACCTGTGCAGAGCGAGGGGCCTCACTGGGGAGCCCGACCAGACTGTCCCACCACCTGGCCTGAGCGGGTGCCCCAAACTCACCAGCAGTTGCCCAGCAGCCCCTGTAGGATGTCTGAGGGTCGGAGAGTATGGAACACAGACCAGGAGGTTCCATGGTCCCGGAAGACGGAGCAGTTGATCTCGTGGGGCCGCAGCCACTGTCTCACGCGCTGCTGGACGCTGTCACCCGCAGGGAAGCCCACAGACTCGGGCCCAGGTGGAAAGCTGTCATCTACGAAGTTCACGCTGTTCTGCGGAGACCATAGCCACACACGGTCAGGCTGAGCTGGGCAGCCCCAGGCCCAGGACGCACTCCCCCTGGCAGCCCAGGGCAGTATCCTGAAAACACTGCCCAAGTCCCAGAGGAAAGGGGGTAAGTATGTGTGTAGCTACCCTGACCTGTGCGGTGAGCTTAGCTGGGGCCTCATGTGACCCATGCGAAATTGTGCAGGTATGGAAGACTGCAGCCAACCATGACACTGCAGGCCGGTGATGGGTCAGTGAGAGGTATGTATGCCCCAAGATAATGGCGAAGCCCCCAGCCTGGAGACTGCAGAGGTGGTGGGCATGGGACACAGGGAACCCCGGCAGCCTCCCAACCTAGCCCGTGGCCCACCACACCAAAGGCCCCGGGGAGAGGTAGGAGGACCCAGCTAGAACTAGGAAGGCAGGACACAGGACTGGACAGGCTGTCAAGGTGGGCTGCTGGCAGTGATGGGGGCAGCAGCCCCCCCAGTTGACCTGAGGGTGGCACTGCCCCGGGCTCAGGCCTCCCATAGTTCCAAGGATAAGAGAGCATGAGGGGTATCCCAACCTGGAGTTTGGGCTGGGTCTCCTCAGCTGGAGGGAACACAGGGCCTCCTGGTTGGTGTGAAGCCTGTGTCCCTACCTCCCCATGGCTTCAATGTCTATGGAAATCACACCTAAGAGGGGTCAGACCAGACTCTGGAGTCGTGGACTCTTGTGTGCGGAGAAAAAAGGGGCAAGATGTGGACAGTGGGGGCCAGTCACACTCAGGTGAGGGGTGAGTTGGTGCCAGGCCAACGCTCAGAGCTTGGGGAAGGGAATGCTGCCTCTCACGCTGCTGGCTCCTCCCTCTCCCTGGCTGGAGGAGGGACAGCAGAGAAGAGAAGATACAGCAGAGGGAGGCCCATGGGAAGGGGAGCATCAGCCGTGGTGTGTGGACCACCATCCTGAGAGGACTCACCTCCCGACAGAAGGCCACGATGTTCTCCCAGAGGGCTTTGGCCTCACCTTCATCTGTCTGTCGCCGTTTCTCCACAAGCATACTCTCCCTGCGCCTCAGTGGTGCAGCACCCCGGCGCTGGGCCTCCAAGAGCTGGGGCGTGTGGCAGGCGGCACAGTGCTTAGCCCGGGGCCCATTGAGCAGGGTGCAGGCAGGGCAGGCCCACTGGCCCAGGCGCTCAGGTGGTGCCTCGGGAAAGAGGCGGCTGGCTTTATGGGCAGCGCAGAGGCTGGGCTTGTCGGCACTGCAGTCAGGACAGCGAGCAGGGGGCTCACCATGCTCTTGGAAGCCATGCAGCTTGGAGCAGCCACACACAGTGCACCTAGGGGCCGCTGTGGGGTTCTTGAGTGTGCACTTGGCGCACGACCATGTGGTGAAGTCAGGGCTAGAGGGGCTGGCTGGAGTGTAGCGCACGGTATCACCAGCCAGGTCAATGACATCACTGCCTGGAGTGGCACCACAGGCTTCACACAGGCTCGAGGGGCCTGGTGCAGAGCAGGAGCTGCACCGGCGCAGCACAGAGCCGCCCTCGGCCACCTCTTCCTCTACCGCGCTCAGCCGCTTGACTGACAGCAGCTCTGCCAAGCGGGAGGCCCCAGTTGAAGTCCACCCCGGGCTCTGGGGGGGCCCCTTGGAGCTAACAGGGGGCGAGGGCTGGGCGGCCTCAGGCACCGGTGGCTGCAGCTGGGGGGGTACCTCACGGCGGCTGCGAGGCACAGGATTGTTCTGCAGGGTGGGTGAGAAGGGGCTGAAGGGTGGAATCCGGGGTGGCTCCTGGTCGGCAGCAGAGGGAGGGTCGGCCTCAGCACCTTCCCCGGGCTGGGGTGGGGCAGGTGTGATGTGGAAGCCAGCGGGGGCCACAACTTCAGGGACCACTAGGGCCTCAGGAGGAATCCTGGGCAGCGAGAGTTTCCGGGGGCCCCCGCAGGCAGAGCAGGAGCTAGCCTTGGGTGTGTTGTGCAGTGTGCATCGAGGGCAGGCCCAGCCACTCCCAGGTTCTGCTGCCCCCTCCTCCTCCTTGGGCTGCCCCCCAACTGGCTCCTTGGTCACTAGTCCCTCTGTCTGCACTGGACCTGCCTCCTCCTTGCAGCTGCCCTTGGTCTCCACCAGGATGGAGGGTGTCTTGGGTAGGACCCCGTTGATGACTGGCAGCAAGGAGGTGCCGGGCCCGGGCTCTGGTGCAAAGCCACACACCTCACAGGCTTCCTTGCCCAGAAAGTTCCGGAATGTGCATCGCGCGCAAGGCCATTTCTGCTCCTCAACGCTGAGCCTCAGGATCTGGTCGAGATCAGGCTTGTGCCGGGGGGCTTCACAAATGGAGCACTGGCGCTGGCCAGCCGGGTTCAGGAAGGTGCAGCGCGCGCAGGACCACTCTCCAACGGTGGCCATGGACCCAGGCGAGTGCGTGTGGCTGCAAGGGAAGGCCCCGGTCAGTACAGGCCCGCAGGATGGGGCCCAAGTCTCCACCTGGGACGAGCAGGGTCAAGCCAGAAGAATCAGTGCCCTTCTGGGCTGTGACAGACATCAGGCTCAAGAAGGAAGCCTGTGAGGGGCTCGAGAACTCTAAGGAGTAAGAGGCTCCCCAAAGCCTCCGAGGGACCCCACAGCTCTGTCCTCAGACCCTTTCTGGAGGGGCTCCTGTGGGGCTGAGCCACACTATCTTAATAGCCACAGGGCTCTGGTGTGGTGGTAGTCTTTGATCAGTCACAGGAAAGAATATAAGTGTACTCATCGACAGGATAAAGGGCATCAACAAAACACCCACATCATGCACTGTGGTGAAAGAACGAAGGTGCTCCTCCCAGATCAGGAACTCAGCAATGCTAGTCAACACTGTGCTAGAGCTCTAGCCAGAGCAATTAGGCAAGAAAAAGAGATAAAGGTATCTAATTGCAAAGGAAGTAGTAAAACTATCTCCATTTGAGGATGACATATCCTACACAAAATCCCAAGAATCTACATAAATACTACTAGAGCCCTGGCCACTTTGCTCAGTGGTTAGAGCACTGGCCCATCTTGGGTTTGATTCCCGGTCAAAAGCATGCACCTGGGTTGCAAGTAGGATCCCTGGCCCTGCTTGGGTTCATCAGGAGGCAACCAATCAATGTGTCTCTCTCTCTCTCACACTGATGTCCCCCCACCCATTTCCACTCTATCTAAAAATCAATTAAAAAATATCCTCGGGTGGCGATTAACAACAATAATAAAAAAAACTACTAGAGCTAATGAATGAATTCAGCAAAGTTGTAAGGCATGAGATCAACACACAACAATCAGCTGTTTCTGTGCCAGCAATGAACCATCGGAAAAGTAAATTAAGAAAACAATACTGCCCTGGCTGGTGTGGATCAGTGGTTAGAATGTCATCCTGTGAACTGAAGGGTCATGGGTTCAATTCCAGGTCAGGGCACATACTCAGGTTTTGGGCTTGATCCCTGGTCGGGGCGTGTGCATGAGGCAACTAATTCATGTTTGCCTCTCACATGGCTGTCTCTCTCTCTTTCTCTCCCTTTCCCTTCTTCTCTCTAAAATCAATGAAAAAGCATGTCCTCGGGTGACGGTTTAAAGAAAGAAAACAATACCACTTAAAATAGCACCCCAAATAATAAAATACCTAGAAATAATTTTAACTAAGAAGGTGAAAGACGTGTATTCTGAGAGCTACAAAAAAATTGCTGAAAGAAATTAAAGACCTAAATAAATAAACATCCTATGCTCATGGATTGAAAGACAATATAGTTATGATGACAATATTACTCAAAGCAATCTGTAGATTCAATGCAATCCCTATCAAAATCCCTATGGCCTTTTTTTTTTCCAGTAATGGAAAAACCTGATTCCAAAATTCATATCAAATTATAAGAGTCCCCAAGCTGCAAAACAATCTTGAAAAAGGCAGAAAGTCAAGACAGTGTGGTACTGGTGCAAGGACAGCCTATATATATGTCTATACTATATGACTAAAGGAATACAATGAAGAGTCCAGAAATAAACCCTCACGCATATGGTCAAGTGAATTTTGACAAGGGTTCCAAGACCATTCAATGGAGAAAGGACAGTCTTTTTTAACAAATTGTGCTGGGACAACTAGAATAAACATTAAAGAATGAAGCTGGGCTCTTACCTCACATTGTATTAAAAAATTAACTGAAAGTGAACTTATGACCTATATGTAGAAACAAAAATTGCAGGACTCTTAGAAGAAAATATAGGTAAAATTTCACGACCTTGGATTTGGCAGTGAATTATTTGATATGACACCAAAAGCACGGGCAAATAAAGAAAAAATATTGGACTTCATTAAGAGTGAAATTATAACCTGCAAAATGGGAGAAAATATTTGCAAACTGTACATCTGATAAGGGTCTTATATACAGAACATGTAAAGAATCCTTAAAACTCGCCCTGGCCGGTTTGGCTCAGCAGTTGGAGCGTAGGCCTGTGGTCCAGAGAGACCCGGGTTCGGTTCCCGCTAAGGGCACGTACTTCAGTTGCAGATTGTCCCCGGCCCTGGTTGGGTTGTGTGGGTAGCAACCACTCGATGTGTCCCTTTCACATGGATGTTTCTCTCTCTCTCTCCCTCCCACTCTACCTGAACAAAAAATAGAAAAATGTCCTCGGATGAGGATAAAAAAAAAAATTCACAAAGGACTTCAATAGATATTCCTACTAAGAAGATACACGATAGAAGCACTATTTACAATTGCTAAAATCTGGAAACAGCCCAAGTGTCCATCAATGGATGAGTGGTAAAAAAGCTGTGGTACATATACATGATGGAATACTATGCGGCTGTAAGAAAGATCTCTTATCCTTTGAGATGACATGGTGGGACCTGGAGAGCATTATGCTAAGCTAAACAAGCCAATCAGAGAAAGACAAACATCACATGATCTCACTTATTTGTGGAATATAAGGAACAAAATAAGGTGATGAACAAAACAGACCCAGGGACAGAGAAAGGAGTACAGTTCAGATTGACAAACCTCAGAGAAGGGTGGCGGGGGGGGGGGGGGGGGGGTGGATGAGATAAATTAAAGAACTTACATGCCTATATGTGTAACCAATGGACATAGACAACAATGCTGGGGGGTTGAGAGGTGGGATGGGGAGGAGGGTATCTGGGGGGTAAAAAGGAGAAACATCTGTAACAAAAATAATCAAAATTGAAAACAAAAAAGACACACAAATGGCCAATAAGCACATGAAGATTCTCATCACTAGTTATCAGGGAAATGAGATACCACTTCATACCACTAGCATTGCCAGAATCAAACCTGCAGATAACAAGTATTGGTGAAATTGTGGAGAAACCTGAACCCTCCCCTACACTGCTGGCGAGAATGCAAAATAATAGTACAGCTGCTTGGAAAAACTGTCTGGTGGTTCCTCAAAAAGTTAAATTGACCTACCATATAACCCAGCAATTTAACCTCTAGGTATCTACCACAAAGAATTGAAAAGTGGGCCCTGGCTAGTTTGGCCCAGCGGTTGGAATGTTGGCCTGTGGACCAGAGTCCCGGGTTCGGTTCCCGCTAAGGGCACACACTTTGGTTTCAGTTTGTCCCCGGCCCCGGTTGGGGTCATGTGAGTGGTAACCACTTGATGTATCTCTCTCACATTGATGTTTCTCTCTCTCTCTCTTTCTCCCTCTCTCCGTCCTGCTCTATCTGAAGATAAATGCAAAGAATGTCCTCAGGCGAGGGGAAAAAAAAAAAAGAATTGAAAAGTGGCCCGGCTGGTGTGGCTCAGTGGGTTGAGCGTTGTCCCATGGACTGAGAGGTCCTGGTTCAATTCCTGGTCAGGGCACATGGCTGGGTTTCAGGCTCGATCCCCGGTAGGGGGCGTGCAGAAGGCAGCCCATCTATGTTTCTCTCCTACATCAATGTTTCTATCTCTCTCTCCTTTCCTCTCTCTAAAAAATAAATAAAAACATAAAAAAAAGAAAAGAATTGAAAGTGGTATTCTAACAAACACACATGTTCATAGCAGATCTATTCACAGTAGTCAAAGGTGGAAACAATCCAAATGTCCACCAATGAATAAAGAACGAAACTCTGACACATGCTAAAACAGGGAATAATCCTGAAAACATGCCAAGTGAAAGACACCAAACACAGAAGACCACATGTTGTATGATTCCATTTACGTGAAATGTCCAGGACAGGCAAACCCATAGAGGCAGAAAGAAGACTGGTGGTTCCAGGGGCTGGACAGCATTGTGTGATGGGCATGAGGTTTTCCTCAGGGGTGATGAAAATGTTTTGGAACTAGGTAGAAGTGATGGCTGCACATTGTGAACTTACTAAATACCAATGAATTGTTCACTTTGAAACAGTTTTGTTACATAAATTCTCATCACACACAAAAAGTATGTATATGAGAGGAAGGCAGGGTGTGCATGGTCCTCTCCATGCTGTGGGTGGGGTCACCCCTGACTCAGGGCCACCCACTGAGTTCCCCAGCCCAGCTGGCTCTCTGCTTCTGGAGTTTCCAGAGACCCCTGGATAGGAGGCAGTTCTGACATTTGCTGAGGACTAGTTATCTGACCATGAAATGCAACCTAGCAGAGTTTGCAGCTATCCACTGAGTACATTCCTGCCTAGAGGAGGGCACAGCCCTTCTGTCCCCATGCCAAGGCCCTTGGACTGACCAACTCCAGCCATGGTAGTGACCCACCTGCGCCTCAGCAGCCCCTCTTGATGGCCCAGTCCTTGGTCATAGCCTGAGCTCTGTGGGGGCTGAGCACTCTCCACTCACTTGCCAACTAGGACCACTGCAGGCCCAGTTCTGCCTGGCAGAGGTTCAAGAAGGCAGCTCAGTGTAGTGAAGCAACAGGCAAATCCTCTTCCTCTCACAGCCGAGTCCTGAGGTGGTGGGGGCCATGGTAGGCCCATGGGGTGGTGGGAAGGGGCAGGCTGCCCAGCCTAGGGGGTAGGTATCCAAGATCAAAGGAAGTGGGAGAAGGGAGAGGGACATCAGCCTGTTCTGAGCGGCCTGTGACAAAATGCTAGCTAGCCATACCCAGACCTGGGAAATCCTGTGTGCAGCAGGACACTTCCCTCCTGGGATGGCTGGAGACTGGCTGGGGGAAGGCACCTTATGTTGCTGGAGGGCTGACAACACTCAGAGTGGGCTCTGCCCCACCTGGAGCTCCTATCCCAAGAGGCCTCTGGCTGTACACTGGAGGGTAGGTAGGCTGCTGCCAGACATACCCAGGATAGGCTTACACCTCAGGGGTATGGCAGACCCTCAGGTGCTGGTCCTGGGGGAGAGATAGTGCCAGGGCCAGGACATGGAGCAGGGTCCACAGGGAGAGCCTCGTACCACAGGCCAGGTGTGGCCAGAGAAATGGTACTCTGAAAGTTGCCAAGCTTGAGGCATGGAAATCAAGTAGGTACATGGAGGGCAGGACAGGAAGAACTGAAAGACAGGAAGGTAGGAGTCAGGAGACCTGCACTTGGCTCCCAGGACCCTGCTGCTGGTGGTACAGAGCAGAGCAGGGCACCCATTCCCCACCCTCCCAGGGTCCCCTTGCACAACCTGCCCTGCAGGCCACTTGGAGCCTTGGAATGCAGCTCGGTTTGCTGGGTGGGTTCTTGGGCGTGTGGCCTGCCTGCCTCCCCCAAGGCTGGGCCTCTGCTTCTCCCAGGTGCAGAAGAAAGGCACTCAGACCCACAGCAGGGCAGGTGGGATGCTCCCAAATGGTTCCTCCCACCCAAGATGGGTCATAGGTCTGAGGGGAGGGTGAGGCTGGCTCCTTAACCTGCTTCTCAAGGGCTGATCTGGGCTCAAGGGGATGCCCATACACCACCACACACTCTCCTACACAGCTGCTCTGCTGGTAGAAAAATCAATTGTTCTTTACAAGGCATGAAGCTTCTATGCTACATTCACACCAAACCCTTTTGGTTGAGAAAGAAAAAGAAACTTGCCTTTTTAATAACACACAAACAAACAAAATCTACCCTGACAACACAAATATTTCCCAAGGCTCCAAATGAGCTCTGTGAAGCCGCCTTCTTGTGTAAACGGGCCTTGGGGTGAGCGAGTGGGCACCCAGCACCAGCACAGTGGGCCTGGCCAAGCCTTGGCTTCTACACTATGTAAAACTTAAGAAGTCTGGACACTACTGCGGACCCCGCCCCCACCACTGTTCCTCATTAGAGAAGGGCCCATAGTGAAGGTGTGGCATACAGTGTGCCACACACATGTGCACACACAGGTGGAGTCCTAGGCAGCCTCCACCCCAACCCCAGGTTCAGGGGATGGTCACTCATCCTGTGTACCCTACCTGGTCTCCAGAGAAAAGACTTAGGCCCCTGCTCTATCAGGAGAGGTGAGCCCAAGACCCTCCTAGGACACACCTGCCCTGGGCTCCAGGCCTTGCTGGTCCCAGGCACACGGAGCAACGAGAGCCTTGCAAACACTGGGGGTGGCAGAGAGCCCAGGGCAGGCTGCACACAAGGCAAGGTGTCTGCTGGTCCTGGCCAACATCTGGGGACAGGGCAGGTGTGTTTCACAGCTGTCCTGGTGGACCAGAAAAAGCAAGAAGAATCTGTCTGGAATTGAGAAAGGTTTAAATGAAAATAATGCCTAAAAATCAAATTTAGCCCTGGGGAGACAGCGGTGAGCTGGGACGAAGCAGTAGCCCGAGGCCAGAAGGAGGCTCTGGGGATGGTGGTGGTGGCACAGCTGCAGAACTGGCACAGCGCTCCCTCACCGACCGCAGCAACTGCACCTTACAGTTCACACCCATCTCGGCATCATCAGGTGGTGAGAAGTGGCTCAGGGGTTATGACGAGTGAGCAGAGGAACCATGAGCAGGGGAGCAACTGCTCTGGTCTCCGAAACCTGAGGGCCACCCTCAACAGCCACCCTGACATGTCTCAGGGTCCAGGAGACACTCAGCAAGGCCCAGAGACCTGAAACCCTAGAGCGTCTGAAGGTGAGGCCAGACTGCCGAGCAAAGCCTGAAAGTAAGAGAAGATTGGGAACCTGGAGTCAAACTAAACCCTCAACACAAATCGTTCCCAAGCTCCATGAAACTCACTCAGCGGCTGCCACCTCTGTTCCAAGACACAGAAGCAATCACTTCTGAGGGAGGAAATTGGTTGCTCATGGAGAACAACCCGAGCATTCCTTATAACAGAAAGACCAAGTCAAATGGAAAATTGAGGCAACTGTCCAGAAAATTTCAACAACAAATACCTGCTCTACCCTCATTATCTGAGTCACCAATAGTCAGTTCAATTCAAAGGGGGGGGTGGGGGGGTTACAGAGTTGCTCTTTGGGCTCCCCATGAAGTCCCCCACATGCTCAGGACATGCATGTTTGCAGGGAAGTGGACGAGTGGCCCCATCTTGGGAGACGGCCTTTTTGCTTCCCAGGAAAGCTGAGAGTGTCCACACACAAGGGACGTACTTAGTCAAGCCACTGAACCTAAGGCTGGGCTCCATGACAGGACATGCTAGGAGGTCTGGATGTCATGCCTAGCTGTGGCAGCCCAACCCTGGACCCCTGCCGGTTCGAAAATATGCTGGGTACCTCCTCTGGAGGTCACCCTCAGCCAGTCTTGGGTTGTGTTCCTTGTGTCTGTGTCCCAAGGGAAGGCCCAGAGCTTGTTCGTAGCCAATGCTCACATAAATTGCTTATTAAGATAAGTAACTCCTGGGGCATCAAAGTTCCTGCCCCCAGCCTGGCAGTGTTATAGGCGATATGGCCACACCTGGCTCTCTTGGCTTCATCACTACAATGGGGTGCTCCTGGCCAAGAAGGCAGCATGCTGACGGGAGACAGGAGCTGCTGTGCTGCTGACGTGCCTGATGCCCGTCAGAGCTGGGGAGGGGGTCCTGTCAGGGCCTTGGTGTACAGTGCTGCTGCAACATGGTGGGCTCTTTGTCCCTTCCTGCCATCTGATGTGCCCACCTCCTTTGTTGTTCTCTGTCATTTCTGGTCTGGATGCCTGTGAATTCCTCAAGGTCATCAGCATGATTTCTTCCTGATCTGCCTTTGCCCCTGCTCCCAGTGGCAGGCAGTAACTACCTTGAGATCTAGGCCCAACTGAAGTAGCCATGAAAGGAGCAGCCCAGGTGAGGGGCCTGGCAGGAACCAGGAGAATGAGCAAGAGCAACGCAAAAAAGTCATCAGGCACTTGGCTTGAGGGTGTGAGTCAAGATCCAAAGTCTAACACATACACCCACCCCTAGAGTGCTTGCAAGGCCTCAGAGGAAGCTGCCTGGCAAACTAAAACCCCATAGGGTCTACAGCTCATCTGCTGCTCACCAGGGGGTCCAGCCTCCTTCCCTGGGATCCAGTCATTCTACTCCTAGCAATTTGTCCTAAGGAAATAAATGAAAACAAAAAAGTGCACAGATAGATGGAAATCTGAATAGATGCTCAACATCACCAACCATCAGGGAAATGCAAATCAAACCATCATGGGACACCATCTCACACTCACGAGAAGGGCCAGGATCAAAACCACAGATGACGAGTATTGGCCAGGATGTGGATGTACAGCTCCCCCTACCTTGCTGGTGGGAATGCGAAATGGTACAGCCACTTTGGAAAACAGTCTAGTAGTTTCTTAGAAGGTTAAATATACACTTGCAATAAACTTCAGAAATTCCATTCCATCTATCTACCCCCCAAAAATGAAAACATACCTAAGTCCACCCAAAAACATACACAAATGTTCAGAGAAGCAGGATACATAAAAACCAAGGGGAGCCCTGGCCAGTGAGGCTCAGTAGTTGGAGTGTAAGCTCACAGACTGAAGGGTCCTGGGTTCAATTCCTGGTCAAGGGCCTGTACCAGATTTGCAGGTTTGGTCTGTGGCTGGGTCATGCAGGAGGCAACCAATCTATGTGTCTCTCTCACATCCATGTTTCTCTCTCTCCCCCACTCCCTCCTTCCCTTCCACTCTCTAAAAATCAATGGCAAAAATAACCTCAGCTGAGGATCAACAAAACAAACAAATGAAAAACAAGGGGAAACAACCCAATGTGCATCAACTGAGAAATGTATAATCAAATATGGTCTACCTAGACAATGAAATATTAGGCAGTCATAAAAAGAATGAAGCATTAACACATGTTGGGATAGACCTTGAAAACATTATGCTCAGTGAAAGAAGCCAGACACAGAAGAACACCTATTATAGGATTCTGCCTTTGTGAAATTTCTAGAAAAGGCAAATCTACAGACAGAAAGCCCCGCAGTTGTTTGGGGAGAGGGACTGCAAACAAGCAGGATATGTTGAGGGCATGAAGATACTGAAAAACCGGATTGTGGTGATGGTTGCACAACTCTACAAATGGAGTAAAACCATTGAAATGAATACATGTGAAGGGTAAATCTGATAGTACATAAGCCATAGCTCGATAAAGCTGGGATACAGAATTGTTCACTAGTACATCATCAATACAGTAACAAAGGGATATTCTCTAATAATTCACTGTACATCATGCCCAACTCTCACTGGTCCCTACCACCATCCTGCCTCTGGGCATATCCCTCTGGACCTTGAGCTCCCGACTCTTGCCCACTAGGCAAGACATCTGAGACTCTTCTACCCAGCTCTGCTAACCCCTTCCTTGCCAGGGACTCAGGCTTCACTTCTAGTGCCATCCCAGGAGGCTGGCCCTACTCCTGCATGCCCATTAAGATCCTGCCTGTTGCCCTGGCCAGTTTGGCTCAGTGGTTAGAGTGCGGGCCTGCGGTCTGGAGACCCGGGTTCGGTTCCCACTAAGGGCGTGTACCTCGGTTGCAGTTTGTCCCCAACCTTGGTTGGTCGTGCGGGTGGCAGCCACTCGATGTGTCCCTTTCACATCGATGTTTCTCTCTCTCTCCCTCCCACTCTATCTGAACAAAAAATGGAAAAATGTCCTTGGGTGAGGATAAAAAAAAAAAAAGATCCTGCCTGTTGCCTGCCTGGCAACAGGACATGCTTTCAAAACAGGGAAGATATCTATTACCTATTGAACCCAGGCCTGGTTACCCAGAGAGAGCAGCGGCTACTGCCATCTCTGCCCCAAGGTCTGCAGAACCTGAGTGTACACTGAGCACTGGGCGCCTCTCAACCAGCAAAGCCACGGGACAGAGTGAAAGCAGGGGCATCAGTCACTCCAGCCCCTCTGAGGGGAGGCTCCCCAGGTGATCCAATGGATGGCCTGAGCTCAGAAACCTGGGCTGAATGCAGCCGCAGCCAAAAGGAGCTGGCATATGAAGGTCTGCCCCTGTGGCACCATCCCCTGCCCTGCCACCACAGGCAGCCATGTCAGAGCAGGGGTGCCAGACACAGATGGGGTCCCAAGCAGTGCCCCCAAATATACTGCGGGAAGCAAGCCAGCATTCTCAGCACATGCCAGCGCCACCCAGGCCTGGGGTTGGTAGGCTCCCCACCCGCCAGGCAAAAAGCTGCAGAAGCTGCTTCATCACGAGCACCAGACTGACAGCTGGCTCAGGAAGGAGGGCTGCTCTTTCAGACCTTCTTTGCCAAGCATGGACCAACCCCAGAGCCTGTGAGGTCTCATGCCATTGAGGGAAAGTGCATCATCAGAGGACCCTAAGATATAGGGATCCCACTTCTCTGCAAGCCCTTCTGCCAAAGGAGGGGCACCCTGACTGAGCAGCACTCCTACCCCTTGGGGCCCCACCCATCTTTCTTACCTTCGGGCCCGGGGGCGTGGGGTCTGGTGCTGCCGGGTGACCAGAGCACTGCCCCAGACAGGTCCCCCGGGGCTGCTCCTACAACAGCCGGCTGCTGCCGGGGGCCCTGGGTAGGGTGGCCCCCCGGGGAAGCTGTGGTCCGACTCGGTCTCGGTGGCCAGCGAGGAAGCGGAGCTCCCCATGGCCCCCGTGACGGCAGCCGCACTGAGAGCTGGGCCTGGTCACATGCGGCCAGAGCATGGAGGGAGGTGAGCACCCACACAGGAGACAGGGTGGCCGGGCTGGTCAAAGTCACACAACAAAAATAAACAGAGAGAGAGAATAAAGAGAAAGAGAAGAAACAGCATGATTCACAGGAACAAAGCCCCAGGAGCTCTGGGAGGGTTCCCTAGTGCAAGTGGCCTCGAGGCAGGCAGGGGACAGCCATGGAGCAGGGACTGAGGGCCGGGGCCTGACCCAGCAGCAGGCATCCTGCAGCGCCCACCCCAGGTATCTCCACAGCAGAGGTCCCCACAGGGCTGAGGGACAGGTGTTGACAGAGCTGCACCTTCAGCACGAGGCACGCTGGGGCCAGGAGCAGGACTGCAGGTGCTTGCCCTCCACCCCACCTGCCCCATAACCAGCACCCACTGCTCTTGAAAACCTACATCAGCCCATCAGCTGCCCACAGGGGAGGGATGATGATGTCACCAGCCACTAGTCTTCAAAGAGAGTTATCTTCAGTGAGAAGAGAAATGACACAATTTTTGCTTTATTGTGGTGGGAAGGATCAAAGGGACATTTAACCAAAGGAAAAACAAGGAAGTGAGCACAGGGGAGCTGGTGCAGCCCTGCAAAGTCAGGAAAAGACCTGCATGACACTGTCTACCCACTTACCCTCTGAAGCCTTTCTGAAGGAGAGCCTCCCCAACCCAGAGAAATTTCAGGGGCCCAAGAGGAGATGAGCGATTCGAGAGGTATCCAGGAGGCTGGCCAGGTCTCCAGTGGGAGAGACCATCTAAACTCCAGGGGAGGCCCCTACTTCCACTGGCCAAAGAGAGGAATGAAACACAGCCCAAGAGCACCTGAGACAGAGGTGGCACATCTTATTTCACACGAGGCAAGTCCCAGCCAGGTTAGGAAAGAGGCTTGTCCAGCCTCCCCTCACTCACCCAGCCAGGCTCTGGGCCAAGGTGGGCGTCTGCTTGGCTTTCTAGCTGTGCAGGTGACCAAGAAGCACAGCCCACCCATGGGTCCACTGTTACCACTGACACCCTACTCCCAGCTCCCAAATAAGTCCCAGGGGCCAGGGGTGGAGTGAAACTGGGGGATGCATCCTTGCAGTGCAGGCAGGCCAGTGTGGGCCTAGAGTACAGGGGTGTGGCTGTGCAGGGCATGAGAGTGAGCAGCAGCACACAGCTCTGGAAACCAGCAGGGGCCAAGCACCATGGGATGTAGGACAGTAGAAGTCTGGGACCCCTGCCCCATAAGAGCTTTGGTCAGATGGACCGATCCCCCTGCAGCAGTAACATTCGCTGGGATGCCTTTTCTCCAGGGAATGTGGGTGGGACAGAGCAGCACCAGACTTGACTGGCCTGGTGGTTCCACAAGTCACCTGACACTCAGGTCCTCACCACAAAGCACAATCAGAGCTGAGGAGTGGGGCAGAGACCCTGTGGTGGCCCGAAAAGCTGACACTATCCCCACCTGGCCCTGGAAGGATTGTCTGCCAGCTCCAGTCGCCAGGGACACTGTTCAGTAGGCACATCACGCGAGCCACAGAGATCATTTCCAATCCACCAATAGCCATGTAAGAAAGGTACAATAGCTTGGCCGGTGTGGCGGCTCAGTGGTTGAGCGTTGACCCATGCACCAAGAGGTTGTTGGATCAATTCCTGGTCAGGGCACATGCCCAGGTTGTGGGCCCAATCCCAAGCGGGGAGCATGCAGGAGGCAGCCAGTTGATGTTCTCTCTCATCAATGTTTCTATCTCTCTCTTCCTCTCCCTTCCTTTCTCTCTAAAATTATTAAAGAATATATTTTAAAAGAGAGAAAGAGATGATAGGCAGGATATGGGAATCTTGATAACATACCTCACATAATCCCACACACTCAGAACATTACCATGTCAGTGTGAGACCAGGTGAAACCATGTGGGGGTCACAAGTCACCATCTTGGTCAAGGTCTTTGGACTCTACTGTGGTCCATGCTCATCTCTGCATGAATGACCATGCTCTGCGGTCAGCAGCCACACATGGCTTCTGTACTGGACAGTACAGGCCCAGCAGAGGGCCTAAGTATATGCAGCTGTGGGTACCCAGTGCCCAGAGCACACCCACCAGTGGTCAGTTCCACATCAACCTGGGTCACTCAAGACACCTGCCTCTCCCATGATTACAAGTTGTATATCAAAATAAGACTAGCCCCCAACTTTTAAACCCCACTCCACACAGGAGCCCCTCATGGAAAAAGGGCCCAGGTGTTTCTGAGACTCCCCCTTTGCAGCTAACCTGAACAGGTGAATGGCAGAGAGGGGAGGAGCAGGTGAAGACAGGTGAGGGCTTGAATTAGAGCCATGCCCAGCAGAGATACCCATGGAGCAGAACTGCTCATGACTGGTCCAGGGCTGGTCTGTCCCTGACAAAGAGCTTTGCCTGTTTCCACCAGGAGAACAGAGAACTAGGCAGTGTGGGGAAGCCTGGCCTAAGAACTCTAAAACCATGGCGGGACAGGATAAAGAGTGCACTTTCATCAAGGTCAGGGCCACCACCTGGCCCATGGCCCGCCTGATGCAGGTAGGGCCAAAGGGAAAGCCAGCCCCAATGCCGAGGGAGAATATGGCCCTGGGCCTCCCGGGGAGATGTGTGGGGCCACAGGCGCCTGGCTCTGCCTGGAGGAAGGAGCAATAAGATCCTGTGTGGGTTGGATGTCTGGCCCAAAGTGCAAGCTCCCCTGAGAACCCACCTGCTCTTCATCAATGCCTTTAACAGCAGGGCAGTGAAGGCTCAGGCCTGTCAGACAGCTGGAGGGTGTGCTGGCCCCCCGGTCCTGCACGCCAGGAGAGCAAGCGGCACCTGAGCAGGGCCAGCTCCCCGACACACCCTTAGGTAACTGACTCTGCAGACCCCATCTGGGGCAGGTGGGAGGCCTGTTGAGGGGTGGGCTATGTGGCAGTGGCCAGGCCACTCTCGGGTGGGGAGGGGCAGCACAGGCCCCTTACTGGGGGGTCAAAGAGGAGAAACAGAGAGGCTGCCTGGAAGGGCAACCCCCCCTCCCCCAGAGAGCAGATGGCTCCAGAAGGCCCTCTCTGGGGATTTCAGGGGATGACAGTACCCCAATACCCCCACACCCTATCTTGGCCCAAGGAGAGTGGGGAAGAGTCCCTGAGAGTGAGACCCACAAAGGATCGCCCTTGTTGAGCAAGGCACTTGGCCGGGCCACCAAGCACAGCATGGGCTCTGCAGCCTCAAGCTAAGCAGAGTCCCACCTGCATGGGGTGACATGTGGGAAGCTCTGCCACGGCCCCCCTGACTCATTAGAATAATCAGGGATGGGAGCTTTTACAAATAGTCGCCCAGGTACTGTCCTTTGAGATGGAACCCCAGGGCCTTCTGCAGAGTAGCCCCTGATCCCAGGTGACAAGCCTTTACAGCCCTCTTCTCCTGTAGAAGCTGCTCCTCCTCTCACCTCAGGTGAGAGTGTGGGGAGACCTTCTGCCATTCAATTATTCCTTTCATTCCTTTATTCCTTCTAGGCCCATTCATTTATTCCTTCATTCATCAATAAATTCATTCAGCAAATGGCCATCAGGGCCCTGCTGTTTCCCAGGCCGTATCCCAGCAGCACTGGATATGGCAACACTCAGGAACCCTGCCTGCAGGGTGCTCACCTTTTGGCTGCTGTGTGTTCAGAAGAGCACGATGTATAACACTCTCCAGGCAGAAGCCAGAGAGCACAGATGACGGCAGCACCAGCTCCCTGGATTGTGCAAGGGGACAGGACCCCGAGACAGGGCACTTCAGGGTGAGCGACAGCCCCACAGCCCCAGAGCCTCTTCTGGTCCCTCCTTCCCTCACTCAGGAACCAATGCCCAGATTTAAATGAGGTAGTGGCCTAGATCTGGCCTTGGGCACATGAACGTGGGGCTGCCTGGGCTGTCCATCAGCCCTGGTGTGAGGTGTGTGTCTGAGTGGACAGCTGGGGACCATCCACCAAGAGTGATGAGCACACAAAAGGCCAGATGAGGATGAAAGGTTGGAGTATTAGTAGCGACACCCCACCAACTCTCACCCCAGCTCACCTGTTTCCCACTGCCCTGTGGGCCCTCTAAGGGTTAGTGCTGAGACCTCAGAATGTGTGAGGCAGAAAAGGGGCACTTCTCTGTGGATGGTGGGTAAGTTGCTGCCACCAAATGAGTTTACCTGGCCCAGGGATGGGGGTGAGCAGACACCAGAAGCCTGCAGCCACGGGGACCAGAGAGGGGGAGGTGTGGGCTACACGCAGATCCCAATGGGGAAGGATTGGGTATTTATGCCCTATTGTCCCAGCTCCCACTCCTGGGGCTCCCTGTGACTCTGTGCCCCAACCCCCATGTTAGCCTGTGAGCTGAAAGTGCCGTTGAAGCTTATCAAGCACCATGCTCCACCCTGCAATAATGGTCCTTCACCAACTGCAGTGACCTGACGGGCCACCTGAAATCAGCCCTAGGACAGGGGCCCAGGAAAGGGACAGAAGAAGAGGGGCCCACCCGGGGTACACCAAGCTTTTCTGGAGCACTGTTCCCTGTGCCTGGGATGCCCACGGCCACCCACCATAACCCAGAATCACACCCACCAGATGTGAAGCGAGAGCCTGTCGGTAGGTTCCCCACGGCCTGAGGAGGGCTGCTACCAGGGTGGAAATCCAGGATGTGAAGCTCCTGCCTGAGTGAGGGAACCCTCCCCTGACCCTACCAGAAACCAGAAACCAGGCTGGGACCCCACCCTGGAGAGGGCCCCACCCCAGGGAGGGCCCAGACTTTGACCTCCCCGCCCTCGGGACTGGCAGGACAGCATTCTCATGCAGCCACCTTCTGCAGCTCACTCCTAAATGAGTTAGCAGCTCACACACATCAACAGCTCCCCTAGAGGTGGGAGGATAGCAGGGCACAGAGTCAGGAAATGGGCTGTCTGGCACATGGTTGTTCATCCAAGAGGACGACAGACAGGCCCAGCAAAAAGTGTCTGCCTCGTGGTGTGCCCCTGCATGGCAGGACCACAGCCCCAAGTCTCAGACGCATGGTACTTACAAGGCCATGAGAACCAGGCTCAGTCAGGGCAGGGGGCTGGGCAGAGGGTCTCAGGGACATTCTGTGAACCAAGGGTTCTAAGGAGAGGTCCCAGTACCTCTGCAGAGAGAGGGGGCACCCACACTGCACTCCAACCCCACCACTCCACCACTAGTCCCATAGCCCCAATTAGCGCACAGCGCCTGGGGAGAGACTCGTACCCAACTGTGGAGACGCCTGAGCTCTCTTCCATGCCTGGGTCAGTGGCACAGTGAGCTTGCCAACAGCACATCCACCCAGAGGACATGCCCCCTTCTCCTGGAAGATTCTGGATTCTAGCCCTGGATCAGACCCAGCCATCAGGCTTTGTGGCTCAAGCCAGAGTCCATCGAGGAGTGATGGCGACCAGCCATGTGGTTCAGGCTTGGTGGCCATCCACGGTTTTTGTGCTGTGCTATGCCTCTACCCCCAGGCCAGGGCCACATTAAGGGCTGCTCCACTCCACACACAAGGGTCTGGACAAGAAAATGCCCTCCTTCGCCCTGAGAACACTCGTGGGAGGTGCCCCAGGGACCACATCCCTTTTGAAGCTATATCTGTTCCTCACCCAGAGGAGGCCAGAGGTCCTAGGGGACTGACATGGCTCGGCTAGCTCCTCACTTCCTGGTCCAAGCCCCTTACTATCCCTGAGCCAACCAGGGTGGCAGGTGGGGCTGTTCAAGATCCCAAGGCCCCAGTGAACAGGGCCTCCCCTAGCTGCCAGGGAAAGGTGTGCAGGTGCAACAGGGCTCTGGGCAAGCAGCCAGGCATCCTTTGGGATTCACCTGGAGGCTGGGTGGCTTTGCACTCGTGTCCCGGTATCCTTCCTAGGAGTGCTGCAAGGGCCCAGATGCCCGCCTTGCTGCAGCCTCCCCCACGCACTCACCGCTGCCCTCAGGCAAACACCAAGGGAAGCTACTCCCTGCCCGAAGTGCCTGCCACCATCAACAGCAAATATCACAACACTGCTGACCTCTGAGAGGCACACTGTAAGGTTCTGCTAAAAATTATTATAAATGCCGCCCTAAGAGCCAGGTACAGGAGTAAAAGCTGCGGGCTCCAGAATTACAACTACCACTTCCTGTCAGCAAACTTGGAAAGAAACACACCTGCCCCAAACGCTTGCCCATCAGACTGGGATCAGCTGCCCAAACACACTAAAAGGCAGTCACTCTTCTTGACGTTTCCAGATTTCTCTGTATGTCAAGTACTTCCATCCCCGAAGGCTCTGGCCAATGGCTCTAGGACAGAAGTCAGGGCTCCCCACCATGCAGCCCACCCATTTCCTTGGTCCACTCTGAGCACCTCTGAGACACCTACTGATCCTGGTCACTGTGAAGGACCAGCAGCTGACGGGCTGGATTCACTCTACTTTCTGTGGCGCCTGCTTTCTGGGGTGGGAGGAGATGGGCCTCTAAAGTCAAAGGCACAGAGAGGAGGCTGGAGGGCAACCACACAGGATCGTGGGGCTGTCTCCAAAGGGGTGAACAGGGTCACTGTCTGTCCTCTTGTGTCTTTGAAGCCACACACCGCCTCAGTTGTGCACTGTGAAAAAGGAATTTGTTTTCCATATGCAGTGGTCCCTCGCCACTTTGCGCTTCGACTTTCGCGGCTTCACTCTAGCACGGTTTTTTCAAATACGTATAGTATAGTATTATAAAAAACTGCGAAAGAGTGAAGCTGCGGAAGTTGAAGCCCGAAGTGGCGAGGGATGCCTGTGTATAAATAAAGACTCCTACTTCGTGGAAATTCATTTATCACGGTAGAGTCTGGAACTGATTAACCGCGACAAAGGAGGGCCAATTGTGGTACCAGCAGAGAACAGAGACACTCTCAGGATTTCAGTTTCGAGTTCACAAGTTCAAAACTGGTTAATGTTGAATGCTATTCTTTTAAAAATATTTTTATTTTTTTTGAGAGAGAGCTAGAAACATCGACAAGAGACAAGCATCAACATTAATCAGCTGCCTCCTGCACACCCTCTATTATGAATCAAGCCCACATCCTGGGCATGTGCCCTGATGGGGAATCGAACTGGGACCTCTCAGTCCATGGGACAACACTCAGCCACACCAACTGGGCTTGAATACTATTTTTTAATTTTATTTTATTCTCACCCGAGGACATTTTTGCATTTATCTTCAGATAGAGCGGGAGGGAAAGAGGGAGGAAGAGAGAGAGAAACATCGAGAGGCTGCCACCCCCATGACCCCAACTGGGGCCGGGGACAAAGTGCAACTGAGGTACGTACCCTTAGCAAGAACCGAACCTGGGACTCTGGTCCGCAGGCAGACACTCTAACGGCTGGGCCAAACCAGCCAGGGCTTGAATACTATTTTTAACAAGAAAAGAGAAGAGCCCTGACCAGTGTCACTCAGTGGTTAGAGCATCAGCCCACACACCTTAGGGTTTCAGCTTCGGTCAAGGTCATGTACCTGGGTTGTGGATTCACTCCCGGAGCCTGGTTGGGGTGTGTGCGAGAGGCAACTGATCAATGTGATTCTCTCTCCCCCTCCCTCTCTCCCTTCCACTCTCTCTAAAATCAATGGAAAAAAATATATCGTCAGGTGAGGATTAAAAACAAAACAGGAAAAGACACAGTACCAAGACAATCACTCTTGTTTTGTGGCACTTCTACATTTGCCAAGTGATGGCAAGAGCAGCCCTGGCCCAGGCAGCCCCAACCATTCCATGGGAGCACAGGGCACTTGAGCCTTCAGCTCATCTCACAGGAAGGCAGGTGGGGGCGGGGTTCTCTGTAGCCACCTCCTCTAGAACAGCAGGGGCTCCAGGACACGCTGCCTTTCCTGCAACATGGCAGGAGGGCAGCATTAGGCAGGGGCAGAGACTTAAATCTACCCGTGTGAATTTAATTCCAAGGGGCAACTTTTCTGAGAAGTGTGGGTGTGAGGAGTGACTGGCTTGAGGAGGAATTCCCTCTGCTTCAGGTTTGGCTGTGACACACAGGAGGAGCAGGAAGCTGAAATGACTTCCTCTGGACACAGTCAAATTCCAAATAGCAGCTACTGACCTGCTTTCTTCCTGATTATCTTGCAGCGCCGTCCAGGCACATCCCCAACCCAGCCACCAAGGAGGAGGGACGCAGCCCTATAAGTTCCCCCAGACTCTGGAAAAGCCAGAGAGCAGAGTGTGGAGGAGCTGCTAGAGTGTGATGGTGTTTGCAGGATAGGGGGGCTGAGGGCAATGCAAGCGTGAGCTCTACTGTCTCCTGGGAACCCACTGATGCTGTTCCTGGACAAGACCTTGCAGAAGGACAATATGTCACTGACTTCTAGAGTAGCCCCTCCTTTGGCATCAGAAGGCCCCCTACTGCCCCTCCTGGGACCTCTGTGCTGGGCTAGGACACCTCTGTCCTCCCACAGGCCCTGGCTCTCTGCCACCTGGTGATAGGTCCTATCCTGGTGGCACCAACTCAGCCCTCTGTAGAGCCCCAACTCCAACCACTCCCTGGACTGCTGCTATGACCCACAGTGTGGTTGGGCAGGTCCCCAAGCCTGAAAAGTGGAGGCAACCAGTCTGAATCCACAGCCTCCTTCTAGCTCATTCAGAGAGTGGAGGCCAGTGAGTCTACTCCTCATCCTCAAGGAGGCCTTGGGGTGCCATTCCAGATGCTCCAGGAGTTCCCCTTGGATTTCAGAGCCAGGGTGATTAGAGCTGCTGTCGACAGGACAGTGCTGGGCACTGAGAGTCAGCATGTGCGCGGGCAGCCAGGGACAATGTCAGAGCCCAGCACAGACCTCCCAGACATTTTTGACAGAGTAGGAAGGGAGAAGAGAGAGTGAAGTTTGGCAGAAGAGATTTAGTGAGAAACAAGATTATACTACTGCTTTGAGATAGTCCCAAAAGTGCCTGGTGCTGAATAATGGGGCACAGGGCAGAACCAGAGGTACAGATAATTGAGGATGTGCCCGGAAGTCCAGACAACAGAGGGGAGTGAACAGGAGCTGGCTGAGCCCAGAGACCCCTCCTCAGATCCCTGATGGCTCAGAGTGTCATTGCTCTGGATCTGGGTGTGTATTTTAAAAATGTTTTTATTGATTTTTTTTTAGGGAGAGAAAGAAACATCGATGTGAGAAACATCAATCAGCTGCCTCCTGCATGCTCCCTACTGGGGATTGAGCCTGCAATCCAGGCATGTGCCCTGACTGGGAATCAAACCAGGACCTCTCAGTCCATGGAACAATGCTCAATCCACTGAACCACAACATCTGGGCTGGGTGCGAACTTTTAATGTCAGATGAAGAAACTACCAAACCCAGAAAACCCACCCCACCAGGCCAAACCGTTTCATTTAATCATGCCATCTATCTTTCCAGCACCCTACTGAGCCTGGGGTGGTGAGCAGCATGCTAAAGGCCAGATCAGAAGCTGCTCTACCCCAAAAGGCTATGATTGAGGATAATAGGCCCCATCACGTTCTTCACTAATCAGCTGGGACCCATGAATGATATCTAAGTTTTAGGGCATTTTTAGGGCTGCTCCTCAGTAAAATGAGGCTTGCTAGAGTGCTGTCTGTGATGGTGTTTGCAGGATAGGGGGGCTGAGGGCAATGCAAGCGTGAGCTCTACTGTCTCCTGGGAACCCACTGATGCTGTTCCTGGACAAGACCTTGCAGAAGGACAATATGTCACTGACTTCTAGAGTAGCCCCTCCTTTGGCATCAGAAGGCCCCCTACTGCCCCTCCTGGGACCTCTGTGCTGGGCTAGGACACCTCTGTCCTCCCACAGGCCCTGGCTCTCTGCCACCTGGTGATAGGTCCTATCCTGGTGGCACCAACTCAGCCCTCTGTAGAGCCCCAACTCCAACCACTCCCTGGACTGCTGCTATGACCCACAGGCAGGTCAGCAGGGCCTGAGTGCAAAGGAGCTTCAGTAAACGTTACCACTGTCAAGCCAGCCAAGCCTGGCAACTCTGGTGATGGGCAGAGGGACTCAAAGCTGCCAGCACGACTGGGGCAGGGAGTGTCCTATGTGGATGCAGGATTAGGGGGCCTGGTTCCTTCCTGCTCTCAGAGCCCGGGTCTGGAGAGCTCAAAGCAGACACAAGATCAGGTAGGTCCCTGTCTATGGCCATGCAGCCACTAAGACTTGGGCGCAACAGGGCTTAAAACCTGGTTCTCAGAAGGCCATGAAGTCATGGGCCTGTCTGCTCAGGAAAAGCAGCTCCAGAAATGTTCAGATGCAGAAGGGAAGAGTGAGAAGAGGAATGCTCCTCCTGAGAGCAGAATGACCTGGGAGGAAGTAAGATGTGCCCGTCCCCAAGACCAGGCTGCACCAGCTTCCTCCAAGAATCTCTTCCTGAAACACCACCAGCCAGGCCACAGAGCTGGGCTCCAAACTCCCCTGTCCCTGAGGCTCCCCTGCAACTTGGGCTAGGAAACACTATCTCTCTCTTCACATTTGAGAAAGTCACTCAGAGAGGAAGGATGGAATTACTCCACCACTCGCCCGCCTCTGGGGGCCAGAGATAATTACTCTCCACACCTAACTGACACACACGACAATCCAGACCTGGGGAGGGGGAGGAGCCCAGCGATCCCCAAAGAGAGGCTCTTGGGAGGAGCTCAGACCCAACTTAGCACCAAGCTGAGTCCGTTTTCCCAAGGCTCCAAGTTGCACAACCCCAAACTCCCTGGCCTGGTCTCAGAGATCCTGTTGCTTGCAGTCTGGTCACAAACTCCTGTACATTCAGGGGTCCTCGAGAGACACCCAATCGGGCCACCGACCACACAACAGGGATTCATTCCTCAGGACCAGAGGACCTTTAGGTGGCTGACAGGAAGAGCCAGGTCAGCCCTGGAAACATTCTCAGGGCTAATCCTTTGTAACTTCCTTGTGTCACTCCAGCGCCAGCCTGGAGAGGAACAGGGAAGAGGAAGTGTAGGGTGGCCAGTGGGCACACAGGGTGCCCCCCCCCCCCCCGCGGGCAGTGCCCAGAGACCATCAGTCGGGAGGACTACGGGTATCATGGGTCACATCCCCTACTGCAGTCGAACCAGGACGCTGCCTGGAAGATAAGGGCACCCAAGGACAGGCAGGGCCTGAGACCGCCTCCTGTGTCCGCAGCATCCTGGGGCTGGTTTTCCAGTGACTAAGATGATCGGGGTCCTCGCCGACTCCCCTCTCCAAGCCGTGCACCCAGCCCAACCCGGGCTCTGGTCGATGCCCAGGAAGCGCCAGAGAGGCAGGAGGCTGACCCTGGCTCCGAGGCCGGCAGCCTCAGCGCGGAGAGGTGCTGCCCGCCAGGCCCGGGCTCTGGCGAGGGTTCAGGCCGCGCCTCCCGCCCGGCTAGCCGGACTCACCTCTGCAACCCGGCGGCGTCTCCTCCGTCCGTGCGGCCTGGGCGGCGCGGTCCCCGGCCCGCTCGCCCCTGCCGGCTGACTTACAACTTCTGCCACTGGCCGCGCTGCCCCGCCGGCCTCCCGCGCTGAGTGGAGGAGCCACCGAACGCCCAGACCCGGCTGGACCCGGCCCGCGTCCGGCGCCCACCCTACGCCGCCTCCGTAGCGTAGCACCCGGCCGGGGCCCCGCGGGTACGGCGCGCCCGGGGCGCACGAGGCGCTGTGAATCGCGCGCCGGGACTACTGTTCCCACAGGGCAGCGCGGCGCCGCCAGGCCGAAAGCTCGGGGCGGTGCCCGGCACGCGAGGCAATCTGGGAGTTGTAGTCCTCGGGGTAGCGGTCAACCCGACGGCGCCCGCCAGCAACAAGCCGACTTCCTGGGCCTCCCCACTCACCAGCGCCACTGGAGGTGGCCGAGTCCCGGGTCCCTGGGAGCGCTGCGCGCCGAGTTTGGCAAGGAGGTACGTCGAGCATAAGACTGGGACTGCAGCTCCCAGGATGCCCTGCGCGGGAGGAAGAGGCGGGACCTCAGTATCCGCCCCAATCTGGGCGCTTCCGGTTGCACTTTAAGGGCAAAAGCGCGGAGCTGTTGGGTGGTGGGTGATTGCTGACTTTGCTGCCTCTACCGAGTCCGACCTGGCCCCTACGAGTTCACGGGGTTCGTAGACCCTAGCTTCCTCAATGGCCTCTTCAGTCCCTACCCTACCCTTTCAGCTGCCTTAAACCATCTCTGCAACTTCTCCCTTCCTCAGTTCCCGTCGAGGGCTTTATGGTCAAAAGCTCCCGTTTTGGTGGGACGACCTGGGTCTAAGACACGGCCTTGGCACTCAGCGTGTGACCATGTGTGGCTGTGGAATCACTTAGGAGGCAAATTACTTCGCTTAGCCTCGGTTTCCTCCTTGGTAAAAGAGGGAAACTAGTATCTGGGAGGACGAAATGAGACCACCACAGAATGAGTTCCTGGCGCGAAAGAAGTACTGACACGTGGGTAGCCGGTGTAAATCCATAGGGGCCTCTGAATAGAACCTGCCCCCTTCAGAAAGGGGCAACAGGGCATGCAGGAAAACTGAGTCAACAGTGGGAAGTGGATATGCTGAGGGCAGAGCCCCAAGGGCTTGCTCTGGGACTCCTGGGGAACCTGAGAAGGCACTGGCCAAGCAGGAGGAGATACAGAAACAAGGCCCATCAGCAAAGATTCAGGGAGTGTTTGGTTGTGGTCCAATTCTGCCTCGAGATGGAATGGAGTTTGACAAATAGGAGGTTGGGTGATGTTTCTCTAGTGCCCATAAAGGTTAAGCTGACCCCAGGAGGACCTTCATGGTCAGGGCTCTGTTCCTGGGAGGACATTGCAGTCCCAGGGAAACCTCTGTCTTACTCTCCAGATGCTCAATAAAAGAAACCATTGATGTTGAGCCAGTGATCTGATAGCCTATGTTTCTGCCAGCTCTGTGCAGATTATCTTTTATTAAAAATAAGGATTTTTTTGCCTTGCAGACACTGTCATACTGGAACTGCTCGAGCCTAGCCATGGTGAACCCCATCGTGTACTTCGACATCGCCCTCGATGGCGATCCCTTCGGCCGCGTCACCTTAGAGCTGTTGGCGGACAAAGTTACAAAGACGGCAGAAAACTTTCGTATTCTGAGCACTGGGGAGAAAGGATTTGGTTATAAAGGTTCCTCCTTTCACAGAATTATTCCGGGATTTATGTGCCAGGGTGGTGACTTCACAGGCCACAATGGCACTAGCGGCAAGTCTATCTACGGGGAGAAATTTGATGATGAGAATTTCATCCTGAAGCACACGGGTCCTGGCATCTTGTCCATGGCAAACGCTGGACCCAACACAAATGGTTCCCAGTCTCATCTGCACTGCCAAGACTGGGTGGTTGGATGGCAAGCACGTGGTCCTTGGCCAGGTGAAAGACGGCATGGATATTGTGACAACCATGGAGAGCTTTGGGTCCAGGAATGGCAAGACCACCAAAAAAGTCACCATTGCTGACTGTGGACAACTCTCATAAATTTGACTTGTGTTTTATCTTAACTACCAGACCATTCCTTCTGTAGCTCAGGAGAGCCACCCCTTCACCCTAATCTGCTTGGAATGTTCTATACTATTCATGCTCTTGTTGCAGTTCGTTGAGTTCCATATTTTCTTTACTTTCCAAGTCTAGCTGGATTGCAGAGTTAAGTTTATGAATATGAAATAAAAACTAAACAATTGTCAAAAAAAATATGGATTTTTTGCCCAGCCAGTGTGGCTCAGTGGATGAGCATCAACCCATGCACCAAGAAGCTGCCAGTTCGATTCCTGGTCAGGGCACGTGCCCAGGTTGTGGGCCAGATCCCCAGTTGGGGGCATGCAGGAGGCCGCCAGTCTGTGTTCTCTTTCATCGATGTTTTTACCTCTCTCCCTCTCCCTAAAATTAATAAAGAAAAAAAAATTTTTTTAAATGGGTTTTTTGCTCTGACCGGTTTGGCTCAGCAGTTCGTGTCGGCCTGTGGACCAAAGAGTCTCGGGTTCAATTCTAGTCAGGGGCATGTACTTCTGTTGTGGTTTGGTCCCCCGCTGCCCTGGTCGGGGTCGGGCGGGAGGCAACCAATTGATGTCTCCCTCCCTCCCTCTCACTCTATCTGAAGATAAACAAAAATATCTCGGGTGAGGATTAAAAAAAAATTATATACACACACACACACACACACACACACACACACAGGTGTTTCTTTTTAGTTGATTTCAGAGTGAGAAAAGGAAAGGAAGAGATAGAAACATCGATGAGAGACAAACATCCATTGGCTGCCTCCTGCAAGTGGGGATTGAGCCTGAAACCCAGGCAAGTGCCCTGACAGGAAATTGAACTGGTGACTTCCTGGTGCATGGGATATTCAACCGAGAGCCCCACTGGCTGGACTCTGCAGATTTTTGAAGTCAGGCCATACACAGGGGTAAGGAGAGACCAAGAGCATCCTAGCCTTCCCCAGTAAGGAACCAACAACGCCTGTTGTTGAGAAGAAAGGCCAGTCACCAGAAGAGGGTCTTGGGAATATTGTTCTAGACTGTTTTACTGTTCCCAGGAGGGGGCTAGAATGAATGGGTTCCATGTGTGGCAGGCAGCAGGAGGACCAGGGCAGCCCGATGAGGCACACATCTGTGGAGTCAACCTAGGATCATCTTAAATATTCTGAGACATACAGATGCAAACGTTAAATAACCATAAAGCAGCCCTGGTCAGTTTGGCTCAGCGGTTAGAGTGTTGGCCCATGGATCAGAGTCCTGGGTACAGTTCCCCCTAAGGGCACGTACCTCAATTGCAGTTTGTCCCTGGCCCCAGTTGGGGTCATGTGGGTGGCAGCGTCGATGTGTCTCTCACATTGATGTTTCTCTCTCTTCCTCCCTCTCCCTCCCACTCTATCAGAAGATAAATGCAAAAGTGTCCTTGGGTGAGGATTAAAACAAAACTATAAAGCAGAAGTGGCTTTTCTTTTTTTAATCCTCACTCAAGGATATTTTTCTATTGATTTTTGATTTTTAGATAGAGTGGAAAGGAGGGAGGGGGAGAAAGAGAGAAACATTGACATAAGAGACACATGGACTGACTGCCTCCCGCAAGACCCCAGTGATGGGGAATCAAACCCATGACCTTTCGATCCATGGGCTGACACTGCTGAGCCAAACCAGCCAGGCAAAGTAAGTGGCTTTTGACTACCCAGACCTTGTGGCCAGTACCATCCCAGCCAGAGGATACCACCCTCACAACCCTAAAGTTAAGATAGCTCCTGTGAGGGGGAGGTGTGAACCCACCTGGAGAACGGGTGAAGAGGGCCAAGCAGAAAGCATTAATTAAAGCATCCCTGTGCAAATCTACTTGTGCCCACACTGTCCTCGGCTTTGAGACACAGTAGTAAACACAACATGCCCAGATGCCCTGTGGAGCAGATTCTAGTAGGATGAAGACACAGGGACCTTTATTGGTGTCACAGGCAGGTGGGACCCAAGGCCAGAAGGCAGGCCAAGATGCACCTGTGCTGGAAGAGACACAACTCATGGGCTGGCTGATTTTATGGAATGACCAGTAATCACCTGCTTTGTGAGATGCCCTCACAGGTAGAAAGTAAGGGTCCTTCTCTGGGCCTTCATCTCCTCGTCTCTGAATGCCAACAAGTGCAGGGGGCAGATGCTAGGGCACCGAGCTGGGAACAAGGCCAGGTACCCCTTTTAGCATGGACAAGTTGGAGCAGGCATGAGCTGAGGGCCCAGGCAGTGCACTTGGGACAGTTGGAGGAACCAGGGCCTGCCATGTAGCCACCTGCCAGCAGTCTTCTTCCAGGGGAGGGGGTAGAGCCTTGCTCTGTGCTATTCTGTTAGGTAGAACTGACCACTGGTGGTGGGAAGACTTGTGGCCAGATACTTCAGGGTTGGGGTGTGGAGGATCCCCACATGGAAGGAATGCACTCAGGTTTGGGGTGCAGGACTTGACACGGGCTTCACATGTCCCACTGTGGCCTCCTCCAGCACACTCTTTGGGGTCTGTCCAGGGGCCCCACTCCTGACCTCAGCCACCTGGAAGAAATCTCTCCAGGTATCCCTTCCTGGGCAGTAGCCCATCACTGCCCTGTTGGCATTTACAATGGATTTTCATCCTTTGTTCTCCAGCCCCACCCTATCCCAAGTGTTTCCCATGGGGCTGGAGATGTCTGGAGGGCCAGGGCAGGGATTTTAGCATCAGCTGCTGGTGGGCTCCCATGTATAAGAGTGGAAATGAATGGGAGGGGCTGGCAGGCCTCAGTGAGGTAACAAGGAGGAAGAAGCTCCCCTCTTCCCTTTCCTGGCTTTGGCCTCACCTGATGGAGAGGATCCCTCCCCACTTCCAGCTTCTCCTCCTAGGAAGAGATGGGTCCTGCAGGTGCCAGATGAACAGACATAGGGTAGGACAGGTGTCATCCAGCATCAAAGCAGAGGTACTGGCCTTTTCCTGGGCCAGCAGACTCCTCAGTGCAGCCAGACTGGGAACAAGGCCCTCTAGGACCCCTAATGACATTCTGAACCCACTATGGCAGCACTTTGGTGCTCCCCAGTGCTGAGTGGACCCAGAAGCCTGGGGTTGAAGCCAACACCTCAGGCTCCAGCACAAGGCTGCCCTCCTGGCCAGGACTGGGCCCACTGTGAGTGGCCTGGTGCAAGTCCAGCTAAAGGACTTGATAATGAGAAAGGGTGTTGGACCCTCTCTCTGACTTAGACAGCGACCTAGGGAGCTACACCTTCTAAGCACAAAGAGCATAGGTGGGGACTTAGCAAGCTAGATGTGCAGGGCCAAGTACCCCACATTTCCCTGGCCCTCCCCAGGACTCCTGGTAGGAAGTGGGCTCCAGGTAGAACCACACCCTCCAAGTTCCTTCCTCAGTGCCATTCCACACAGTGTCCAAGGCTCCTGGGCCTCATCCCGAGAACCCCTGGAGTCCTTCTGCTATACCCCCAATAGATGAGGTCTGGGGGTCCTGCTTGCTTCAGGACAGGCTGTGTCCACCTATCACCACCTTCAGGTTATCAACCCCATGGACAGCAGTCGGGGCCAGCAAACCTTAACTCAACTCTCTTCTGTGCTGGCTGGGTGGTTGGGGTGTGGTCCCTGGTCTCCCTGGCCTCCCTGGCCTTTAGTTTCTCCATTTGTGTCTGGCACGCAAGTAGCTCAGTGTCAAGAGTGGGGGGGAGATGCAGTTTAGAGGACTTTTCTCGCTAACAACTCCCTTTCAAGTCAGATTTGATCACTTACCCTTAGTAACCTTCCTGGTAGTATCCCTGGGACTAAAATGCCAGCTGAACTCTCCTCCCAGCCTCCCTCCCCACCCTTTGAGCCCAATTCTGTCAAGGTCTTGGCCTTTTCGGTGCATTCAGTTTGGGTACTCTGTGCACAGCCTCTCCTGGGGCCCTTAACTTCATCCCTGATTACATGTCCCATGGAAACAGCTTGTTCATGAACCCTAGATTCTTGCAACGCTGCCCACTGCTCAGCCCAGCTGGCTCTCGGTACTATGTTGGCAGCCAGGCTGCACTCAGGGGCCAGGTCCTACTATGATTTTATGGCCCCTGGAACCCATCACATGGCTCTGCCCCAGAAGTGCCCTTGGACAAACTCTGCTGGAGTCCCATCCTGGGGCCTCCTGGAGGTTCACAATGAGGACAGGAAGGCCAGGAGGAGCTGGCTCGACTAGGTGGTCTGCTGTCTGAATTCAGGTGATGCCTGGCTCCCAATACCCCAAATACCATAAGAGGTACTGAACGAGGTCTATTGCACCCCACCCCACCCCTCAACCCCCACAGAGGAAGGCGCCAACCTGTGTGTGTGCAGCAAAAGCTTTAATCTGTGGTGACATTGTTCTGGCCTTGCCCTTTCACATACAGGCCGCTGTCACTCTGCCTGGAAGAGTCTTTCTTGAGAGGATGAGAGCACGGTCAGTGGGCAAGTCAGTGCCTAAGTGTTTGTGTGAAACATCTCCCAGCAATATTTATTTATAGTTACAGTACTGCTGAGTGATAGACAGAAACAGACCCAAGGCTGCAACAGCAGGGTGAGGTTGGGCGCAGAAAGCAGAGTTCCCGTATTTATTATCATACATACATACATATATATATATACATATATATATATTTCATGTGTATACACAGATAGTTTTCTCTCTTGTAAGTATTTAAAAAAATTGATCAACCTTCAATCTATAAAAAATACCTACTCTACAAGATAGAAAAATCTCTCCTCCAAGTTTACACTGATTTACATCCAAGGCTTTCCCCAAAATATACAATACGAGGCAAAATCTTAAGTCTTAGTGTAGAAGGTGGACCATGTGGAGGATGGAGGGATGCAGGGCAACACACATGCTTACACGCACACACACATGCATACACCTCCCATACTCAGTTGCATACAACAGTAGCCAGTTTGTGCATGGGTCTTGGCCCACCTGGGAGCAGTTGGAGGCTCCTGGCCAGTGCTCAGGCTAACGTGGGCAACAGGCCCAACATCCCCATGGGGGTGACACTGCTGCTCCTGGTAGCACAGGTGATGGACAGTGGCAGCATAAAGCGGGGCAAGGGTTTCCTTAAAGGAACCCCCAATCCGCCAGGAAGTCCTTGTTCTCTGCCCTTGATCTGTGTCCTTGGAGAGCCTGCCCTGCCCGGCCTCTTGCAGAATGCACCTGGGAAAGAATGATGACTTCTAATGACTTCAGGGAAGAAACATATGGACTCTGGCCTCATAAAGTGGGACTTCACCCGAGGCAGCCAAGGTCTGCACAGGGAGTTGGGTAATCCAGGAGGACAGGAAGGCCACACCCATGGGGAGGCAGCACCTTACAACGGCCCTGTCTGGACCCCAGGAGTCAGGGGATGCTGGCAATGTCCACCACATCAGACAGTATATTGCACACCATAGACTCTCAAGTCTGATTTCAGAGCAGAGGCCCCTGCCCCAGATCCTGCAGGAGGATCAGAGCTCCCAAAGGTTATTGTAGTTAGGGTCCAACTGTGGGAACAGACACATGGCCAGAGGCCCCTGGGCCTTAAGCTGGATTGAGATGCCCCTTCTGGCTGGGTGATGGCCTGAGCAGCTCTGGGTGACAGCCCCAGAAAAGCTTGTGGGAAGAGGGGGTCCCTGCAGCTTCTATAGGGTCAGACCCTGACTTGCACCGGCTTCACTGCCTGTTTTTCTTTCACATACCACCACATCTGGTGCGAGGGTCCTGGAGCCTCTAGATTATCCAGGAGTGGCTGAGACTTGAATGGCACCAGGTCAGGGTGCCTGTGTGGACATAGATGGCTGCACCACAGGTGGGAACCCATTTCCTTCCTTTCTCCCCTAAAAGGGCAGGACAGCAGAAGGGAGCTCATGGAGGGGCTTATCTCAGCCTGAGAAACTGTCCCCACATCTCTGCAGAGAGGAGGAGGGCAGAGGAAGGCCAGAGCTGAGAGCAAGCCCAATTCCAATTGCACTTGCTGTGGGCTGTAGACCTAGGGCTTCCCTTTCCTTTCCCCTCTTCCACCACCCCATCTTTATGTGCCCCAGCTCATCTGTGTGCTCTGGGCTTGGTGGGCATGGGACCTGTTATTCTTGGCCCATGTGTGCCATGGCCATCTCTGGGATGTTGGTGGAGTCCAGAATCACCCTGGGCTGGGCTTGCCTGCTTCTATTTGACCTCCAGGATGGATGGGTTAGTCTCCATGATGGCCACGATGATCCTGTCAATGTAGTCCTGCAGGCGGAAGTTGATCTCTTCCTGCTTTTGAATCGCTTCCATGAGCTGTGGAAGAAGAGGTAGGCACTGGGCATACAGACTGTGGGCACCTTATCGAGTCCCAGGCCTAGGGGAGTGGGTACATTACCTCATCGCGGGAAACTGAGCTGATCTCTGCAGCCAGAGACTCAGAGAAGGATGTGGAGAAGAGGTTCTTGGCGCCCTGGATGCTCAGGTTTATGATCTGTCCATTGAGTTCATCATTCTGCTCCTTCAGGTTACGGTTATCCTGGGGTGGGTGGCACGACAGTGTCATTCCTGGGCTATGACCCCCTAGGCATCCCTCTTCCCATGCCAGCTGCCCAGCCATACCTGCTTCAGCCTGCGGACCTCCTGCTCCAGCTCGCTCTCCCGGGTGCGGCTATTGTACTCCTGCAGGCCTACACTGCTGCTCCGGCCCCTCCTCTGCTCCGCCTCCAGTTTGAAGAGCTGTAAGTGCTCCAGCTGCTTTCGCAGGTCCTCAATTAGCTGTGCAGAACCACAGGGTGAGCAGTGTCAGCCCAGTCCCTGGTTTCAGAACTTCTGCATTGGTCTAAACACCATTTCTGAGGAGGATGATGATACCACCACGTACCCAGCACTTCCCCCCAGCATGACAGTTAAAAGTGGTGGGTCCCCAGCTCACTCCAGATGGGTCCTATGGTTTCTGGGACTTTGCTGAGTGACAGCCAGGGCCCCTGGGCTTGTGCTCACCTCCTGGGTTGCCTCCTTATCCTTCTGGAATTGGTGTCTCTCATGACTCAGCCTGTCCCCCAGCTTCCTCCTGTTTTCCTGTTCATCACTGAGCCTCAGTGACAGCTCTTCGATTTCATCCAGCAGCTTCTGCTTCTCCTACAAAGTGAAATACTTACCATGAACACATGTCTTTTCTCAGTTGCATGTGTCTGGAGAGTCTCAGTTAACTGACCTGCATTGGGCTGCACCTGAGCCTACTTGTCAAAGCTGAGGTACACACTCACAGGCATATGTTCTCAGGGCTTGGGGTGCTCTTGGTGTTGGGGTGCTTCCCCCCAACAGTACTGTTTCTAGGGGAAGGCAAGAGCAGGACCTGACCCGTGGCCACTCAGCAGGAGTTGCTCACAGCAGCCAGTAAAGAATGTGGGAGGGGAAGCCTCTCAGTGAACATCTGTAGAATGGGGCATGAGGGATCCAGCTGAAGTCAGCCCCCAAAGGACATCATCCCTGAGTTCAGACCACAGGTCAATCTAAGCATGAACCTCTGGGCCCAAGGATCTGGGCCCAAAGCTGAGGAGCTAGGTAGGCTTTAGCATATTCCAGCAAACAAATAGTGGCCTAAGCTGAGCTTGTTCCCTCACACGCAGGCCTAGTAGGGCCCAGCATCATGAGCATGCTCTTTGGAGCAGTACAGTTCCCCGGCCTGCAGTGCACACCTTGGCTGGCTACACCCCTCGGCTGACCATGCACCTGCAGACCCATTAGCTGGCCATGTGACTGCCCTGCTTTGGAGAATAATCTGTCTCAGTACATCCTGATCCCCCAACAGGCGTCAGAGCCAAAGGGTGTGGAAAAGCACCTAGGCCAGCCTGACTGATCTGTGACCACACCGTGCAAAGCCTGGCCCTGCCCATTCAGCGCTCCTGGCTGGCAGCTTACCTCCTCCAGGCGTTCGATGTTGGCCTTCAGACAGGGCGTGCAGGACCTCAGCTCACAGTTCTCCTCATCCAGTTGCTGCAGCCTGGGACATAGAATGAGGCTGGGACCCATTCCCTAGGAATGCGCCTCCTTGGGATGAGGGAGACTGAACATCTTGGAAGCCTCACTAGGGGCCGCTCAGGGATCCACAGAGGCTACCCCCCTACAGTGCCTATAGCTCAGCCCTTATGCACACAAGTGCTCTGGGCCAAAGCTTTTCATAAGCTAGGATGACTGTTAAATGTACTCTGGGTATGGGGGTAATTTCAGTTTAGAGAGTAACTGCAGACACAGTGCAGAGTCCCTGTGGACCTCAGCCCCTTTCAGCTTCCCCTAGAAGCATCTGCTCATCACTGTAGCAGGCTCACAGCCCACACCCCCACACTGGGACACACTGGTCACCAAACTACGGGTGCAATTCAGCTTTTCCGTAAGTGCCCCTCTCTGTCCAGGATCCCTCCCAGGACCACACTCCACTTAGTCATCTCCATCGTCTCCTATGGTCTTAGGCACTCTCCCAACTTTTCCTTATTTTTCATGAATTTTGACAGTTCCTTGCAGTTTTGGTCATGTATTTTAGTAGAATGTCCTTCAAATTGGGCCTTTCTGGTATTTTTATCATGATTAGATGAGTTATGGTTTGGGGAAGAATCCTACAGAAGGTGCCACTCTTGTCATATCAAGTTGGGGTGCCTGAGTCCAAATGACTCATGATGGGTGATGTTGACCTGGATCACCTGGTCAAGGTATGTTTGCCAGGTGTCTCCTCTGTCAAGTTCTACTTTTCCTGTCCATTCTCTCTATCTGGAAGCCAGTCACCGAGTTGAGCCCACCCTCCAGGGAAAGGGAGGACTCAGAGACACGCACTGGAAAGGGACATCTCTATGTATTATTTGGACTATCTCTGTGAGGAAGGTTTGTGTCTTCTTCCCATTTACCAACTATCACATTTAGTTACACTTTGGGTTGTGGTCTAATAGTATCATTATTAGTGTGTTGCTCAAACTGTCCCACCTTTGACCTTCAGTTGGCTCATGTCCCTGGGATATGCACCCACCACTGTGTGTGTATGCTCTTGTTTGAGTACTTCCCTACTTTCTGGAACTACAAGATGCTCTAGGCTCCGCTGGTCTACCTGTCCCCGCCACAGACTCAGCTGTTTGTCCAAGGAGCCCTGGTTCCTTTCCATAATCCAGCTGTCCTCACTACCATGTAACTCTGCAGTCCTCCTTACTGACTGTCTTCCTGTACACCATAATGGGCTGAGGCCATGCTGGGGAGGCTCCTGTGCTGGGCTGACCTCTGAGGGCCTGAGCAGCTCCCCAAAAACCATAAGCCTCCTCTGCCCCTCCACCACACTCCCACACTCCCAAGAAGACCGATAGGGTCCAGGTACACAGAGAAACTGACCCTAGGTGCAGTAGGTTTGGTCAGAAGAATCTGTGACATCGAGTCCTGCCTTGTTCAGATCACCTAGGGCCGCATGAGACCCCATCTACCACATATCCCTCCATGGTGCCATCCTGTACAGGCAGCAGGACAACCTAGCTGTGTAGGCTCTGGTGTGGTCAGAACATGGAAAGCAGGATGGCTCTGCCTCTCGGCACCCACAACTCCAGTGGAGAAGTCCAAAGGAGAGGCTATCAGCATGCACAAATGAGAAATAGCATTGAGTCCGCTGAACTGTGCTGTCCTGGCTGCCTTGGTCCACTGTCCTGGGTGGTGGCACCCCAGTGTGTCTGCATACAAGGAGGCTTTCCTGTTCAGGGTAACCCTGGCACAGCTCTGCATGCAGTACACTCCTGCCAGGAGCTCTTCCTAGATAAAGCAGAAGTGTACCTTCCCAGCTCTAAGAGCTGGAGAGAAAAAAAAGGTAATGAATGTAGAGTCCTCTTTTGTGAATATTTAAAACTACTGTATTTCAAATTCTAAAAGTGGTACTGACTCTGTTAAAAAAAACCACAAACAACTCTATGAAATACCCCCCACCCTAACTACCCACTCAGTGGAGGTGTTCTGCTCTGAGAATGGGAGGGAACTCTAAGATAACCCTTTCACTATTTTTCTGCGGATGGACAGTTAAGTTATCTGTGGGTATTCTTTTACAAACAGTATTTAAGAGAACCACCACTCACATGTGTAATTATAAGCGTGTGCCATTTGCCTGCAGCTTGAGTGCCTGGGTGTGGTACTGCCGTCCCTGAGCAGCACAGGACTCCTGCCCCTCCTATGTCTTCAAGGTATATTATATATAGTGGACTCATCCCTTTCTCTCCTTTTCCTGACGCATGTAAGGCTTATGCCTCCAGAAGCATACAGGTAATTCTGTCAAGTTGCCTTACAAAAAGATTGAGCCCTGGCTGGTTTTCTCAGTGGTTAGAGCATCATCCTGTGGACCAATGGGTCATGGGGTTCAATTCCAGTCAAGGGCACATATCTGGGTTGTGTGGGAGGCAAACAATTGATGTGTGTCTCTCTCTCCCTCCCTCCCTTCTACTCTATCTAAAAACAAAAATATCATTGGAGCCTGGATGGTGTGGCCCAGTGGATTGAGCATCCTCCATAGACTGAGAGGTCCCGGTTCGATTCCCAGTCAGGGCACATGCCTGGGTTTCAGGCTCGATCCCCAGTAGGGGGCGTGCAGGAGGCAGCCCATCTATGTTTCTATCTCTCTCCTTCCTCTCTCTCGAAAAAGAAAAATCAATAAAAATATATTAAAAAGAATCAATGGAAAAATATCCTCCGGTGAGAATTAACAAACAAATATTTTGACTGAGCCAACATCCAACTAGAGAGATTTAGAGAAACTGATATCCACGTAGGGTCATTCTTTAAATTCAGATCTCTTAGTAGAGTTTTACAGTTTTCTTCACATTGGTTTTCCAATTTTTTAAAACAGAATTTGTTCCTAGACACTGTACCTTCCTTGGGTGGGGGGTGGGGCTGTTGTTCATGAAAGCATCCACTGCATTTTCATTTTTTCACTGACTGTTCTGCAGAGCTGTGGTGGCCTTGCCTACCTGGCCTGCAGGTTCTCGATCTCAATGCTCTTCTCTCTTTCCATCTTGCACAAGACCTCCTTCTGCTTCCGTGTCTCTTCCAGGACCATCTCGCAAGCTCTCAGCTCTTGCTCCTTCAACTGCTCCTCAAGGGCATTAGCTCTACGAAGGCCAAGGGAGGAGGTGAGAGACTTTCTGCCCCTCTACCAGGGGCTAGATGCTGTACCAGGACCCCAAGAGCTGTCCCTTCCTGGAGAGGGATAGGAAGGCTGCGAGACTTCCTACCTATAGCTCTGGTTAAGGGTAGTCTGAAGCAGGCGGTGTCCAGTCTCTGCTCCCTAACTGAGGGTGGCATGTGGACAGGAGACCCTCTGATAGGCACAAGTCCCCCTGAGGCACCTTGCACTGATAGTCCAGGATCTGGTGTACACACCAGCCCCACCTAGGTCATCTATAGCAGAAGTAAGGGCAGGTATGAGGTGCAAAGGGAATATTCACATGGAGGCTCTGACCCTGGCCCCCTCCCAAACCACTATGCCCAGCAACAGTAGGAACTGACCATCCCAAAGAGAAGGCCCATGCTCCAGGCCCTGAGCATGGATAACGTGAAACCCATAAGCTGTCCCCACACACAGGACTTCTCATCTGCTTCTAGGTACCTTACAACTAAGAGTAAACGAATGGCCAGAGATCACTAGCTACTATCAGAAAGTTTTTAACACAAAGCAGTCAAAACAAACAATAAAAATACCTCACAGGAAACGCACATCTTGCAGGAAAGAAAAGGAAAAGCCTTGTAACTAACAGAGCCAAGACATCACATCCATAAAATAAGGGTGATGTCACAGAAGGAACAGATCATAGTAACTTAGAAATAAAAAATGAGAAACATTTAAAAACAATTTTTTTTCCTTTTTATTGATTTTAGAGAGAGAGGGAGAGAGTGATAGAAACATCGATGAGAGGGAACATCGACTGTCTGCCTCCTGCATGCCCTGCACTGGGTATTGGGCCCACAACCTGGGCATGTGTCCTGATCGGGAATTGAACCAGCGACCTCTTGGTGCATGGGTCCACACTCAATCACTGAGCCACACCGACTGGACTAAAAATGAGAAACATTTTAAATTCAATAGAAGAATTGAAGAAAACCAAGGGTATTATATATATATATAAAAAAAGATGCCCAGCTGGTGTGGCTCAGTGGCTGAGCACTGATCCATGCACCAAGAGGTTGCCAGTTCGATTCCCAGTCAAGGCACATACCTTGGTTGCGGGCTTGACCCCCAGTGAGGGGCATGCAGGAGGCAGCCCATTGATGATTCTCTCTCATCAATGTTCCTATCTCTTTTTCTCCCTTCCTATCTCTCTAAAAATCAAAACATTTAAAAAATAAAAACAGAATAAGAAAGTCAAGAAAATGAGAGGAAAGATCCAGAAGTTCTAATATTTGATGAACAGAAATTCAGATTGATAAAAAAATGAAAGACACTATTTGGATAAATAATTCTAGAAATTTTCCTGAAGCTGAGGGGCACACTTTTCAGATTTAAAGGTTGAAAACCACATGCCCAGCACAGGAAATAGTAAGAGGCCCTCGCATGTCGAGGATGAGAACAGAGCTACACAGTGGTGCTAGGCATCCTGACTACAGTTCAGGTTGGAGGCAGCAGAGCCACCAAATTCTCAGGTAACCTACTTCCAAGTAGAATTCCAGCCCCAACCTCACTGTTAGTGGAGGGTGAAACACAGTCTTAGACATGTATGATCTCAAAGAACCTGTTCCTGTGTACTCTGTTCCAGGCAGCAATGAGAGATGTCCTCCTCGGAATATGAAAAAAAAACAAGTGCAGAGGAAGCATGTGGAATTCTGGGATGGTAGTAGAAGAGCTGCACAACTGACAATGTTACACATGGAGAACACCAAGAAACTGCAGCAGAAGCAGATTGTTTAGGAGAACTGGGGCCAGCACCAGAAGAAACATCCACAGGAACTGGATGTGGCTGACCCTGGGACAGGATTAGGTACGGAATGTGGACTTTGCACTACATATGATAATGATAAATGCACATCCGATTAGACCAAACCTCACCAGTCAGCTTGAGAAAGGAGTTTGGTGGCCTACCCAGGATTCCCTGGACAAAGGCAAGGAGGGAGTAACAAACGTTTCTGGAGATGAGGCATATACTTAGTACAGCACTGCAACCCAAACCCTTCCACAAATGTGGCAGACCCTACCCTGGCTGCAGCAGGACCTGGGGCAGAACCCTAAGAGCAGAGTCTCGACTGTACAAGATAACTTGTTTAACTTTGTTGAAGTGATGTGGTCAGTAGCACCCAGGATGAAAACATCACAACAGAAACTAAGCACAGCCCCAATGCCTATAATGCAAATGCCAGGAGAGTGTGTGTAGGGCTGCGTCCCATGCTATTAAGAGCACTCGGAGTCCACTTGTTCAGGTCATGGGTGCAGAAACCGAGGCTTCAAGGACAGGGCTCTTCTTGCTTGAGGTCACAGAATGTGTGGCAGAGCCCGGTTTTGGTTTATGCAGCCTGGCATGGGCAGACCTCTTGTGTAGATCCACATACACTATGCCTCCCACCTCTCAAGCCCCCAGGACTCCCCACTGCCTCGCCACCACAGCACCAGATGCACTAAGGCAGCACAGGCAGCCGAGGCTTCTGGGCCAAGCTCCTTGTGTTCTGCACAAGAAGCATACTGCTTCAAACAGCAAGAGGTTACACTGAACAATTAGTTTCAAAACACCAAAACTCACACAGTATTCTATAGAAAGCATACAAATCAGGAGTGGGGAAGTAGCCCCCACTTCCTCCATGCAAACACAGCAGTTAACTCATCATTTCACACTTCTGTTACTTCCTCAGTGCTCTCTCATTATCAGAAGAGGCTGCGCATCCCACTGTGTACCTAGAGGTTACCACTTGTTTCTTGTTTCTGTGGCTAAGATCCTGTGAGGACCTGTAATTCCCAAGGACAGACCATGCTTCCTCTGCAGGGGGCTCTGAAGGTACTAGCCCCACTTGCTGTCTGAGGCCCTGGGCAATCATGTAATCTCCCTGAGCCTTGGTTTCCTCATCTGTGAAATGGGGATGGTAGCATCTGCTTCACAGGGATCATAAAGATGAAACAGAGAAGTAAGCAAAGCACAGCAACTGTCCAAGCCAAGGAGCCCATGTCCGGGAATGAAGGCCTGTGGTCAGCACTATTTCCTTTGGATGGGCTCTCAGAATCAAGGACACTAGCCAGAAGCTTCACAGGAGAATTCCAGTACACTTCCTCTCGCCATGTAGCTTCTGCTGCCCCTGAGGTCAGGCCTCCCTCCACTAGGCACGCTGTGCAGGCAGTGTGGGAGCTGGCCTCAGCTGCTCCTGAGTGAGGGGTGAGACGGTGCCCTCTCCTTGCTTTCCTCTGAGGCCCTAAATGGGCTGGAGACAGTACTAAGTTGGAGCCATGCTCAAAAGGCAACCCAGCACCCTCCCCTGGGCTGGCTCCCAGCAGGATGGAGGCCAGCTCCAGGTGAGAGCCAAGCTCTGCGCAGCAGCCACGCTCCTGCTCTTGCTACGCCACGCTCACCTGTGCACCAGCTGGAGATTTTCCTGCCTCAGTCGGCTGTGTTGCTCCCCATTGGCAGCAGTGTCCTTCTCCAGCTCTGACACCCGCTTCTCCAAGAAGACAACCTTGGGAGCAAGACAGTGTTCACTTGGCTGGAGTTGGGTCTATTTTGTTCATGAAGACTATCACCATGAAAAAGGAAGTGTGGCCTCTGCAGGCATCAATATGAGTGGGGGACACTCCATGGCCTCAAAACCACAAGTACAGATGTCAGCAGGGGGCCTGGAGAGGCCTGACAGCGTCTTTGTGATGAATCTGTGATGGTTTGTGGGATAGCCAGGCTATGGGACCCCCATGGGGACAGCACATGCTGTGGGACTCAAGGAATAGAAAGGCCACAGGGTTTGGTCCCTCCCTCCTCAGAGAGCTCACTAATTAGATGGGAGACTGATGCTTATATAGGTGGTAAGAGGAGTGAGGGCCTGCAAAGCAGATATTAGAGGCGCTGTAGAGAGGACATGAGGGGAAACAGGTGGAGGTGAGGGGGACAGGATGGGGTAAGAGGTACAGAAGGAGGTGAGGGAAGACAGAAGGAGGTGAGGGGGGACAGAAGGAGGTGAGAGAGGACAAGATGGGGTGAGAGGTACAGAAGGAGATGATGGGGGACAGAAAGAGATAAGGGGTATGTGCTGCCACTTTCCTCTTTCCCTCTTCTGGAGCTGGTCCTCGAGAAGTGTGGGTTGTTACCACAAATTGCTGTCTGGCCCGGCCCTACATAACCCATTCACCAGGCTTCTCTCAGGAAATAGCCCGTTCCACACAGTATTTGGTTCTGCCATCACTACAGGCCGAGTACCCTCCTCCCCAAAACCTCAGCGCCTCCAGATCCTGCCTCCATGGGCCCTGGTGAGCTCAGTTTCTGAGTGTCTGTGCACCTGATCTGAGCACATACAAATATGGGCTGATAGCCACTGCTGCTCACTCTTCTGTTCTTGTCCTTTCAGTTCCCTCTTCCTTGTATGTGAAATGCTGGAGAACTACAGGGCTGGCGGAAGATCTAATTAGTCCTTATGGTACCATCACCAACTCCCGCTGTGCTCTACCTGCTTGCCAGGATGAGGCTTGGTGCCTCAAATGCACCTTAACCAACACATCCCAACGTGGGCCCAACAGCTCAAGGCCATAGCACCCAGCACAAGTCCTGGGACTGGGGCCTTGTTATCCACGCATGGTCCTCTGGTCCCCCTGCCCATCCAGGGCCTACCTTGTCCGCAATGTCCTCTTCCATGCCCTCCACGGGGTCTGGGGGGGGGTCCTGCAGGGCCTCCATGGTCAGGGCCCCTGACTGATGCAGGTGCCTGTGGAGAAGAAACAACAGGCCAGTCCAGAAAAGGTCCTTCAGCAGAACGAAGAGAGAAAAGAGGGGAGAGCCAAATACAAATTCTTCAAACATAAGCATTTCCAGGTCAGTCTGAAAAGCAAAACCCAGCAGCCTGGGGCCCTGGTCTCCACCAAAGGGAGTTCTAGGCAGGACGCTATTACCGAGGGGCTGGGGTAAGTTGGCTGCACTCTGTGTCTGCCGAGTCTTCTGCTGCTCTTTGGAGCCTGATAAGCCCAGCCTTCTTCCCTACCAGCTGATGGGGCAAGGGTACTTTGTACTTGGGTAATAAAACACGACGCCGTTCCTCCCTGTGATACGACATAATCTCATCTTCCACTGTAGGCCCGTGAAATATTAATTCAGGATCATGACTTCTGTACACAATGTCACCTACATACATCTTGATATTTGGGTTGTTGTTTTTTTTGTGGTACGTGCCCCTAGCAGGAACCGAACCCAGGACTCTCTGGTCCACAGGCCGATGCTCAACTGCTGAGCCAAACTGGCTGGGGCTGATTTTTTTTATTTTTATTAATCCTCACCCGAGGATATTTTTCCATTGATTTTCAGATGGGGTGTGGTAAAAGAGAGAGAGAAAGAGACATCGATATACGAGAGACACATCGACTGGTTGCCTCCCACGACCCCAACCAGGGCCGGGGATCAAACCATAACCAAGACACATGCCCTTGACCAAAATCGAACCCATGACTCTGGTGCACAGGTCGATGCTCTAATCACTGAGTCAAACTGGCCAGGGTGATATTTAATTTTTCAAATGTACTCCCAATGGCAGCAACAGTCAGAGACCAGGGGTGTCTCACTCGGAAAGGCACACAGGCGTGACTGTCCTCTGCCAGAGCAGCTCCAAGCATCTGGCACCAGTGGACACAGGTCTCCCACCATGTGGGCCACGTTGGGTGGCATGTACCTAGGGCATTGGTGAGCACTAGCCCTGGCTGTCCTGTGAAAAACCCTGAAGGAAGCTCCTTCTTCATTCCTTAGCCATTGGTATCTTAGCAGGTACTCAGCAAATACATGTTCAAAGTCACCCTAGAGACGATCTTGTTAGTTGTGGTGACACTATATCAGCTGTAATTTACTTAGAGCATGTAAAACTCACAGCAGTTGGACAATCTGCATATACTGATCCAGGCTTTGAGTTGACAGCCTGATACTCAGAGCTGTGTGACCTTGAGAAAGCCACTAACCCTCTTACTCGCCTATAAAATGGAGATCTGTAGGCTATTATGGGGTTTAAATGAGGTTTTTGATATATAAACAGCTCTGCTAGGGACATAGGACAGGGTAAAATTCAGCAAAATGCTATTAAAGCCCAGCCGATGTTGAGCGTCGACCCATGCACCAAGAGGTTGCTGGTTCAATTCCTGGTCAGGGCATCTGTCCAGGTTGTGGGCCCGATCCTGAGGGGGGAGCATGCAGGAGGTGGCCAATTGATGTTCTCTCTCATCAAGGTTTCTATCAATCTCTCTCTTCCTCTCTCTCTAAAATCATTAAAGAAAAAAGAAATGCTATTAAAAATCACATTGAAATTTCTACATTATCTTTATAAAAGGTATCAAGTCCCATTTCTTTCTTTTTTTTTTTTTTAATCCTCATTCGAGGACATTTTTCCATTTTTTGTACAGACAGAGTGGGAGGGAGAGAGAGGAAGAGAGAGAGAGAGAAACATCGATGTGAAAGGGACACATCAAGTGGCTGCCACCCGTACGACCAACCAGGGCCGGGGACAAACTGCAACCGAGGTACATGCCCTTAGCGGGAACCGAACCCGGGTCTCTCCGGACCACAGGTGGACGCTCTAACTGCTGAGCCAAACCGGCCAGGGCGTCCCATTTCTTTTTAATGCTGACCTAGTTTGTACATTTCCTAAAAATTTTTGCCCTGGCCGATTTGGCCCAGTGGTTAGGGCGTTGGCTTGCGGACCAAAGAGTCTCAGGTTCGAGTTCAGTCAAGGGCACACACCTTGGTTGCTGTTCGGTCCCCGGCCCTGGTCAGGGTTGTGCAGGAGGCAACCAACCAATGTGTCTCTCATATCGATGTTTCTTTCTCCCCCTCCCCCCACCTATGTCTGAAAATAAATTGAAAAATATCCTCGAGTGAGGATTTAAAAAGAAAAAAAATTTTTTTACTCCAGAAATGTTCGAAGAGGAACAAAAAAGAAGGGCATCTTCACCTCTAGGGACCATGAGTCCCTTGAATGTGCCCTGCGTAAGACATATGAGCACCTTTTTTAGATTTCATCTGATTCCCTAAAAGGGCACTGAACTTTAAGGGCAGGGCCATCACTTTCTTGTCCAGTAGATGTTCTCAAATACCCACGACCTTGACTCCAAACACAAGCTCCTAATGCCAATCCTAAGATAGGAAGCTGCCCACCCCAGACCTAGAGACCATGCTGAGGAGGGGCTATGGTGTAGGGCCTGTCACCCAATCCTGAGCTCCTACTAGGGGCTCAGAGTACTTCTGAATAGCTGAACCTGAAGTCACACTCAAGCACCCAGAGTGTGGTCCCAGCAGGTGGTTGCCCCAGGGAAAGGCCAAGGTTTCTTGGCACTGTGGGTGAGGGTCTTGTTTATTTACCCCCCGCCCCCACACACGCAGGAGGCCTACCAGGAGAGGGGACTGTGGGAAATGCCTGATCATCCCAAAGGGCAGCAGGTAAACCACCAGTTGCAGAATACTCGGTCATCTGACCGAGACCTGCTTTCTGCTGTGGCAGTCCCACTGGCGCTCCCTCTGGTCCAGAGGCTGGCGATGTGCCGGTGTCTTGGAGTCCTCACATGCACAGACCCCCAGAGACATTTCTATCCAGGTTAGGCACACAGTCAGGTCACAGAGGCCAGAGCTGGTGGCTCTAAAACCCATACTCCAGCCACATGGCCACTTGCAAAGGGCTGAAATATTATGAAGTGTGAAATCACAAGTTATTTTTCATTTATTTAGAACTCTGGCCCTGGCCAGTTTGGCTCAGCGGTTAGAGCGTCGGCCTGCGGTCCTGAGAGACCCGGGTTCGGTTCCCGCTAAGGGCACGTACTTCGGTTGCAGTTTGTCCCCGGCCCTGGTTGGTTGCGCGGGTGGCAGCCACTCGATGTGTCCCTTCACGTCGATGTTTCTCTCTCTCTCCCTTCCTCTCTCTCCCTCCCACTCTATCTGTACAAAAAATGGAAAAATATCCTCGGGTGAGGATTAAAAAAAAAAAAAATAGAACTCTGGTGTTGGTGTTAAGGGCAAAATAACAGCAGATTGAAAGAGCATCTACATGGTATATATGTACAGACCGAAAAATATGCCTCTGTTCATAAGCTCTATTCGCATATACCTGCAGATTGGGCTTTTCTTTACCAAAGGGTATCTGTGAAGGAAAAATCAAGTTTTCAGAGGGTGTTTCAGAGGGCGTAAAGCAGACAAAAAGCCCAAAAGCTGAAGCAGCTTGGGTCTCAACAACTCCAAGGTCGCTCAGTGTCCCAGATGTGGGAGGTTGAGAGAAGATGACTCAGCTAGATTTTTACCTTCCTTAGTTTCACCAGCTGTAGCCTATTTGGGGTAAAATATGAAAGTAAGACAGAAAGTAATGCTGAAACTATAATAAAGTGGGGTTTGGAATTAATATTATATCCCTAAGAACTTGGATACTTTAATGAAAGGGGTGATGTGAGAAAACAAGTGGAAAAGGTGAGTTGGTAACATTCAGCCATGCTTTGTCTGGATCCTAAGCCCTAAGGACGATAGGGGAAAAATGTTTACATCCCCAAGAACAAGGAGAGCAGAAAAGGAAATGGCACCAAGAAAGAGATGTCCAGGGCAATGGGACTGGACAGCAGGGGTAGGAGGGCCGCAGCCAGCCAGTGAGACTCTGAAGACCAGCGGGCTTCCTCTGGAGAACCCAGGAAGGACTGGCACCTGAGAACGGGGCAGCAGAGATGAGCACAGAGGGTGGGAGGGGTGGCAACCACACCCTTAGAAAGGACTCTCCTAGACCAGGAGGAGCCCTGGACTCAGGACACATGGAATGCACCCACAGTCTACAAACTAAATGGTGGACCCAGCACAGTTCTCTGAATGCCGGCAGCCAGGCAGGACTCACTCTGGAAAAATCAGCCAGCGTGGCTGGAGAAAAGACCTGCTGACACAGGGGCCTGTCTACACTACATGTTGGTCAGAGGCCACCTGCCAGCTCTGCGCAACCACTCCAATACACACAGAGTGTACCTCCAGTTGTTTGAAAGAGACCTCTAACAAGAAGGACGAAGCCCAGATGAGAACTTAAGGAAGAAATGGGGAGGAAGAGCTGGCAGCAGATGCATCACAGGCGACAAAGTCAGAGCACAGAGAGGCATAGAGGCAGCAAGGATGAAGGCATGCAGAGCCATAAGCAGGAGTACCAGAAGGAGCAAAAAGTGGGACAGAGGACAACGTCAATGAAACAGGCCAATGACGTTCCCAAGAACTAAGGAACAGAAGCTTCTAGATTGAAATAGCACATTTTTCATTCAGCCCAGCACATTTAATGGGAATCAGAACTCACAAGACTGATCACAAAATTTCTGAACTACCAGGATAAGGAAACATCTTATAATCTTCCAGAGAGGAAAAATGTTCACAAAGAAAAATTAGAAAGCATTAGACCTCTCTGTAGCAGACCTGGTACTAGAAGATAGTGAACAATACCTTTGAAAACTCTAAAGGGAAATTATTTACAATCCAGACTTCCATACCAAGTCAAACTATAAGAGTAAACTATCTAGCAAGGTCTTAAAATTTATTTCCTGGGTACCTCTATTTTCAACAAGCTACAGGAATATTTGTTGGACAGAAAAATAGAGATAAAATAAAGGAAGACAGAATATGAGGGAGTGTCATGATCCAATACCTGAAACAAATATCTGGATTGTACAATGTATGGGGGAAATAGGACCACAGCAATGCAGCCTGCACATACCTGTGCAAAGGGCAGAGGCTCTGAGAAGAAATGCCCAGATAGGCAGAGTGCTGCCTTGTGGCCCTGTCAGCAGAGAAGGCAAGAGTAGCACAGAAGATGAAACAAGAGCTGGGTGGAGGTGGGCAAAGGGTGGGAAAATGGGGACATCTGTAATAGTGTCAACAATAAAAATAAAAGATGAAGCAAATAAAAACATGAAGACAATCACTGCCTCCAGGAAAAACAAAGACTTGTCTTAAATAGGATATACAGTAACATGTTACATGACTTCCTGTGAAGAACGTGGCATCTTATAAACTCTGAAAATTGTTTTTAGAACTAGCACAGCAGGGAAGAGAATAAATGTAGGTGCTGCCATCTTTCACTGTAGGAAGCCAATAAATAGTCTCTAAAACTGAAAAATAGAGAAATAGTCACAAAAGCATGTTCTTTAGAAATCCAGAATTAGGCACATCTCCTTTCTCTTCTCCTAACCTTGGGGAACCAGTTGGGGTGAGAAAGACACAGCCTTTGAAGGAGGCAGACCCAGACCTGGACTCTATCACATTCCGGCTCTGTGAGATCAGGCCCCTTATGGACTCTATCAGTGGTCAACCTACAGCAGAGATGTAGGGATATGGACTCCCTTTAGGCCTTGTGGTGAATATTCAATAAAACAGGAGGGATGTCCAAAACTTGCAACATAAACTTCCCAGTCACAAATTCAGGTCCCAATCCCCTCGAATTGTTTTAGATCCCAAACCTTGAGAAGCAACTTTCAAAAGTTAAAAAAAAATACCTTGGAAAATAATATTTTCTAGACACGGCTTTTAAAAGAGCTATAATGAATGATACATCTCAATAAACAATCAATGGTTTCCTACCTTGCCACCTTCTTGCTGGAGAGCCGTTTCGTTGGACTGTGCAAAATCAAAATAAACAGGAAAATCGTGTCAGAGAACAGACAGGGAGGAATGGGAGGAAACAGGAAATTCGGGCTGAAGAGATATGGGGATGGGGGTGCGTCCACAGGCATGCAGCACCCTGCTCACACGGCCAGCTCCATGCATAGAAGGCCTATTCAGCAAAACATTCAGGAACATGGGAGCAATCTCAGGGGCTTATCAAGGTCTCAGAAAGCCATTATTAATCCATACCCCAAAGAAATGTATAAGAGTTACAATCAGACCTCAGTTCAGAGGCTGACCCCAGTGCCTGGACCCTCCAGCTGGTTGCACTGAGTTCAAGCCACTGGCCAATGCCACATCCCAAATGATTTTGAAGCCAACTTAATCTCCAAACGGTTGGCTCCCATATGAAACATGACACGGACCTGTTTATAACAGCAAAGTATTGTCATTGGTTTTAACTTAGGCACTAATACTTCACACTCCAAAATCCTACATGGGCAGCTTCCCCAGTGCCAGCGCCCAGCAGCACCCAGTGCCCAGCAACTTCCCTTTTCACATTCTACAGCAGTTTTGTATCAAAGTACCTCTGATGAAACTCCTCCCAACAAACAGCTTTCCTGGCAGCCAGAGAGAGATTTCCAGCAAGATCTAGAAGGTAGACTCTCACACAGTCGTGTCCCCACCCGTCATAGCTCAACACCCTCTGTGAAGCACTACAGTGACATATCTGCCACCCAGTTTACCACGGCTACACTCTCTGCAGCAGGGTCAGATCTTAGCTCTGAATAGGCTGGCTGCTCTCTACAGATGCTATTCCTGCATTCTTCCAAGTTCTCTCTACTCTTACTAGCTGACTCTTTGTTTTAGTCATTCTTTTTATTAAACTTACCCTGTTCAAATTACTGTGTAGCTCTCTCTCCTGAATGGACCTGATAGTGTGTATTTTAACACAAATTTAATTTCATCCTAATGTTACCAAGACTCCCTGAAACTAATAGGGTATGACAGACTCACTGTTCAGTCTTCCTAGCCGACCTCTCGGAGTAGATTGGCAGTCCAGTGACAGGGTTTATAATCTGAAAATATACCTCTGGGTAAAGCAGACATCTACAAAATTCCTACAAAATTAATTAATTGGTTTTATTATCATTATTTTTTAATCCTCACCAGAGGACATTTTTCCATTTTTTGTTCAGATAGAGTGGGAAGGAGAGAGAGGAAGAGAGATAGAGAAACATCAACGCGAAAGGAACACATCAAGTGGCTGCCACCCGCACGACCCATCCAGGGCCGGGGACAAACTGCAACTGAGATACGTGCCCTTAGCGGGAACTGAACCCGGGTCTCTCTGGACCGCAGACCGACGCTCTAACCGCTGAGCCAAACCGGCCAGGGCAAACGAATTGTTTTTACAGAGGCTCCCAGGTACCTGGAAAATATGATAGCTATCAGCATCTTCTGAAGCTCACTTAGTAGGAATTTTATCTGATGTCAAACTTCCAGATACAGTTTGGACTAAATCCTTTCATCTTCCACAAACCACGACCAAGTACATTTATTTTGAGGCAATTCCATGGAAACCAACAGGCAAGACTCAGATCTCTTCAACTGAGTGTTTAGGGGGAAATGACTGACAGTTGTGTCTTGATCATATTAATAATTTTTTTTTTTAATCCTCACCCGAGGACACTTTCCCATTTTTTGTTCAGGTAGAGTGGGAGGGAGAGAGAGGAACAGAGAGAGAGAGAGAAACATCGATGTGAAAGGAACACATCGAGTGGCTGCCACCCGCACAACCGACCAGGGCCGAGGACAAACTGCAACCGAGGTATGCGCCCTTAGCGGGAACCAAACCCGGGTCTCTCAGGACCGCAGGTCAACGCTCTAACCGCTGAGCCAAACCGGCCAGGGCCATATTAATAATTTTAATGGTATATTAACCAACCTTGGTAGTCTTTCTTAGGAAATGGGTGGCTGAAACTGGAAGTAAGACCCCATTGGACTTGCTAGCTGTATTCAGCCATGTCCCAGTCTGTTATCTGCCCCACAAAGCCTAGCAGAGGTGACCACAGCAGTCCTGGGACAGATTCTCCACATGGGAAAAGATCATTTTTATGTCAAAAATCTTCAGAGAGTGAGAGATGACATACCTGCACTGGAACATACTTAGCAGGAAGGCAAGTCTTCACATGGAAAGGATAAATGACCTTTCACCAGAGCACTCAGGTAAAATTACATAAGAGGTAAAAAAACAGAGGCAAGTGGATCTTTGGAATCATCAGACACCACATTATCTCAAGTGTCCCTGGAAGATCCACCTCAAAGAGCACTTCCAATTTCTCATCAGTGCTGCTGGGACCCCACCAGGATCCCCTCTGAAGCTGCCAATGGGACACATGCTGGGATCCCATCATGTCGTCTCTACCTAACTGGGCATTTGCTGGACTCCAGCCTGTGTTGTGAGTGTTGCACAGAGTACAAGAAAAAGTGTCAAAGACATTAAATGCACTGGAATTGGAACTAGAGGCAGAACAGCCGAGCCAAGGTCATGAGGACCCACTGGAAAGACTAAGCTGGCCTTGGCCAAGGCCCTAAAGGGGCAGGCTCCTCAAGATATGTAAGTGGGCCCACCCGGAGTGGCTCAGTGGTTGAGCATCGACCCATGCACCAAGAGGTTGCTGGTTCGATTCCCGGTCAGGGCACATGACCAGGTTGTGGGCCTAATCCCCAGTGTAGGGTATCCTGGAGGCGGCCAATCGATGTTCTCTCTCATCGGTTTCTATCTCTCTCTCCCTCTCCCTCTAAAAATAAATAAAGGGGAAAAAAAAGAAAAAAAGATACATAAGTGGTTTTTAGAAGACTACTCTAAACACACTGAAACCAGCAGGATGGTTCACATTTCTGCCACCTTTTATGAAACCTCCCACCAGTCTGAGACGCCTTCTTCTAGGAAGCCTCCCTGGATTGTTGCCTGGGAGCCCACAGCACTGATTAGCATGTACCAAGAGGCCCATCCAGGGATTTGCTCATATGACCAGCTAAATCAACAATATGCTTAATGGGCATGTCAATATATGCAAACTATCCAAAATTATTTTCTATAACTAGATCTTCTGAAGTTGTGAGGAGCCAAGAAAAAGGAACTGTCTCCTCCTGGAACTCTGACCTGAGGAGGGATTGGGTATCAGGATGGAAAGAGAAGCAAATGGTCTAATTACAAACTGGACTCAGTAGATGGAGGAGAGAGAATGGAATGATGAGGGTAGAAAGCAGCAGTACGTGCTGGGGTCCTGACTGCCTATTTTAAAATCAGGGTAGCAAAGCTGGATTCTTCTTGTAATAGAGTCTGAGGCAGCCTTACAAAAGTAAGTTCAGGGGAGGGACTCACCTAGAGAATGCAGACCTAATTTAAACCAACATTCCTGAAAGCTGGTTGCAAATCTGTTTTTAAGACCAAATCTTACTTTAAATTTCCCATGCTGTTTCATTTAACTCCCAATTAAAGAAATCTTTTAGTAAAATGAAGAAAGTATCTCTTTCTAAGCACAGACTTTCACATGCTGGATTTCCACATGCAGGTTACATAGCATCTAAAGACTGTCTCCTCCTGCAGAGACAGAAGCAGCTGATAGACTAGGGCATGCACACAGGAGCAAGTAGGGTGAAGAACATCAAACACAGGCTCGATGCATGCAGGGAGGGTGGGGCAGGGCCAGGGAAGAGTCCTGTGTCTGCACGCTCACCTTCAAACCACAATTTAGGCTCAGCTTCCAGAGGGAGTCCCCCCAGGTTGACTAGCCCAAGTGAGTGGCACCTGGGGCCAGACCAGCCAGGGGCAGATGTGGACAAGAGTCCCCCTCACCCTTGAACACAGAGCAAGGCCAGGCACTACACCAGTTACCTATTCTTTTCAAGATCACTCAGACGAGCAGAAAGATCCTCTAGGCGGTTGATTTGTTTATGGCACTGGCTACAGTAAAACTCAAAGGCCTCATCAGTGAGGATGCTGTGTAGCTTTGCGGCAAGCGGGTCGGCGCTAGAGAGACAAAAGTGTCAGTTCAGAAGACAGCAAGAATTGATCAGGTTACCCCTGACTCTGCACAGGGCTAGAGTTGGCCAGGCAAAAGCATCTTGTCAGGTAACTGGCTGTGGGAGATTCTGACTCTTTCAATCTAATGTAAACCCACCTCCCTCAACGTCACCTACAACCATGGCACACACCAGCTCAAGCCACAGGAGGCTCAGCCACACACCTGCTCCTTCCTGGTCAAGGGCTTAGAGGAAACAAAGTAGGCCATCAGCTACCCTTAATAAAAAGTAAACGCCTTGCCCAGCCGGTGCGGATCAGTGGTTTAGCGTCGACCCAGTTCAAATCCCGGTCAGGGCACGTGCCCAGGTTGTGGGCCAAATCCCCAGTGGGAGGCATGCAGGAGGTGGCCAATCGATGTTCTTTTTCATCGATGTTTCTAGCTCTCTCTCCCTCTCCCTTCCTCTCTCTCTAAAAAAATCAATAAAGAAAAAATAAAAAAAAAGAAAGTGCCTGAACACACTGCTTCCTGCTTTGTTAAACATCCGTCAGTGTAAGAGCAAAGCATGTCTCCAGGAGGAATTTTACTCATTATACTATAAATGCTTTAACAACTGCTCTAAAAACCACGAATATCAAAGACTACACATGAATTATGAATTACCAGTAAATCTCTACTTTTTTTTATAGATTTTTTTAGAGAGAGAAAGAAACATCAATGAGAGAGAACATTGATTGGCTGCCTCCTGCATGCCCCTCACTGGGGATATGGCCCACAACCTGGGCATGTGCCCTAACCAGGAATCAAACCAGAGACCTGTTGGTGCATGGGTTGACGCTCAACCAATGAGCCACACAAGCTGGGCTAATTCTATTATTTTTTTTTTATTCCTCATCCGAGGATATTTCTCTATGTATTATCAGATAGAGTGGGAGCGGCGGGAGAGAGAGACAGAGAGAAAGATCAATGTGATTGAGCCACATCAACTGGTTGCCTCCTGCACAACCCTGACCAGGGCCGGGGACGAACCGCAACCAAGGTACGTGCCCTTGACCGGAATCGAACCTGAGACTCACTGGTCCGCAGACCGACACTCTAACCACCAAGCCAAATCAGCCAGGGCTAATTCTATTAATTTTTAAGACCTTTGTTAAAAAGTTAGAATTCTGGCCTGGCCAGTTTGGCTCAGTCGTTAGAGCGTCAGCCTGAGGAATGAAGGGTTTCGGGTTCCATTCCTGGTCAAGGGCTTATACTTAGGTTGCAGGTTTGATCCCCGGATCCAGTGGGGCTTGTGCAGGAGGCAACCAATCAATGTGTCTTTCTCACATGGATCTTTCATTTTCTCTCTCTCTCTCTTTCTTTTCTACCCTCCCTTCAACTCTATCTAAAAATCAATGGAAAAATATCCTTGGATGAGGATTAACAACAATAAATAAGTCAGAATTCTGTTAGCCAGAAGGCAGCAATGTCCACGGGGCATGAGGACCCACAGGCTCTTAAAAGCCAATTTGAGGTTTGGCTGGGTGGCTAAGTTGGTTGGAGCGTTGTCCTATACACCAAAAGGGTTGCAGGTTCAATCCCTGGTCTGGGTGCATATGGGAGGAAACCAATCAATGTTTCTCTCTCACATTGATGTTTCTCTCTCTCTTGCTCTTATATCAATAAACATATCCTTGGGTGAGGAATAAAAATAAATAAATACAGGCCAATTTGGAAGTTTAATTTGAAGAAAGGTTAAAGGGAAATATCAATTGTAGCATAGAAGTCATACTTAAGACTAAAAACAGTGGAACACTGGACAAGAAACAAACTAAACAACAGGAAGAGATTACCAAAACAGAAACGTACACTTACCAATGATCTCAACACCACTGCAAGTGTGCGTTTGTATGGGAAGAGGAAACCTACAGAGAGAAAGCTACTGCTTACTCACTAGCACTTCTAGAAATACCTTTGACGGGCTCCTCACCCCACGCTGGTGGGCAGCTTAGGGGATGACACATGGAAAAAGCAAGGACCCCATAGGCAGACCCTCCTGGTACTGGCCCTTATCCAGGTTTTCTAGGCCTGGGTAACAGTCTGGGCAAAGGAAGAATTTCGCAGATGCCAGTTTCAAGATACTTGGCCTTTGCTATCAGCAAAGATGAAGAATTTTAAAAAACGGGTGCAAATGAGAGAGGTGGCTGAAGTACAGGCTGTTGAGCGAGGCAAGGATCTCACCTGAATGAAGAGAAGGCATGAAGCCTAGTACGTGTGGCTCAGTGGACTGAGAGAAGGCATGCTCTCTGATGGGCAGGCCACCAGTGAAAGGCTGCCAGGCCCACAGGACAAAGCACCCTTAGGCCCCTTGTTTGGATACTAGTGCCAGCTTTCTCCCAGTGCCTCCTGTGAGGAAGGACAGCTGGGGAGTAACCAGCTTTATAAGTGAGGATCTAGCCCTTTAGATATCACAGTGCAAAGCCAGAACTTTCTAGATAGTTTGGGGATGTCAGATAATTACAAGAAAATGAATCCATAGAACTGTTTGTGATGTTAAAGGCTCCCTTGGAGGCTGGTCAAAGGATACAGATATTCAGCTACAACTATAGTTAATAATATCATGTTGTATAAATAAAATTTGCTAAGATAGCAGAACTTAAATGTTCTCATATACAGACATACACATACATATAGCTTCCCTCAAAGCCAGCTACTAACCATAATGAGATCACAACTATGGGCTATGGAACCCACAAAGCTGAGTATACCAACACAGGCTCTGTGCCACATGGTTCAGCTGAGGCCTCATCAATGTGGAGCGATCTGGGAATATAACTGGATGAGAAAAACTTCAGCTAACTTTCACCAAGGCATAAATCTTAAGATTTTGGCTGTGTATGTTAGTTATATTACAGAGGATAAAACAAGTTCTCTCTTACCAATCTAGGAACCAAAGGGGAAATTTCCCCACAACTACGGGGAAATACGGCAGGACACGCACACAAGTGCAGGGATACATTACCTGGGAGTGAGAAAAGCAGGGTCTCTGCAGCTGTGCTCCCCACTGCAGAGGGTCTCTGGGGATAGTTCTGCCTCACAGCCCTCACCATAATCCTCAAAATGCTCCTCGTCACCTATCACCGTGACGACAGACTGGTTGTGCAGGTGGGATCTGAAAAGGCAAAACAGAAAAGACACACTCAGACTCAGGGCCATGAGCAGCTGCAGAACTAAGGATGTGACGAGCGCTTTCCAGCAGAAATGCTGCGAGTCACATGTGTGTGAGTTCAGATGTTCTAGTAGACACCTCATGGGACCGAGGTGACACCTGGAGAGGTAGAAGGAGGAATGTTTTCAAAATAAGTCTGAGTCGCCCAACCAGTATGGCTCACTGGATTAAGTGTCCTCCCATGGACTGAGAGGTCCCAGTTCAATTCCTGGTCAAGGCACATGCCCAGGTTGTGGGCTCAATGCCCAGCAGGGGGCGTGCAGGAGGCAGCTGATCAATGTTGTCTCTCTCTCATTGATGTTTCTATCTCTCCCTCTCCCTCTCCCTTCCACTCTTTCTAAAAGAATCAATAAAAACGTATTTACAAAATAAAAACTAAGCTGAGTCTACTGGATATCACTATGGAAAAAATTATTCCTACCTCATACCATACACAAAAGAGGTAACAGATCCGAATACAAAAGCAAAACAATAGACTTTTATTTTATTTTATTTTATTTTTTATTAAATTTTTTTTTTTTAATCTCACCTGAGGACATTTTTCCACTTTTTATTCAGATAGAGTGGGAGGGAGAAAGACGAAGAGATTGAGAGAAATATCAACATGAAAGGTACACATCGAGTGGCTGCCACCACATGACCCAACCAGAGCTGGGGACAAACTGCAGCCGAGGTACGTGCCCTTAGCAGGATCCAAACCCAGGTCTCTCTGGACCGCAGGCCGACGCTCTAACCACTGAGCCAAACTGGCCAGGGCAAAACAATAGACTTTTAAAGAAAAGCAGAAGTAAACATTATAGTGATGTGGAGGTAAGGAAAATTTCTCAAAACACAGAAGTGCTAACCACAAAACAAAAACAGATAAACTGGACTATATAGTACAATTAAAAACACATCTGTTCTTCAAAGACACCACCAGGAAACTGAAAAGGCAACCTACAGAGTAAAAAGATATCTGTGAGGCTCTAAGAAGTGCCTTTCCCTACCCGCCTCTTTCCCGAGGGTGAGCTCTTCTCTCTCCTCTTCCAACAGCACACCCAGGCCAAACCTCTCTTCTGTCTTTCTTCTCAAAGTCTGTCTGTCTGTCTGTCTCTCTTTCTCTCTCCACTAAGCTCCAAGGGCCCTTCTTCTGCTGTAACTTGTTTCCTGAGCCCATTTCTTCTACAACTCACTTCTACCTCTGTGACTTTCTAAATAAATTTCCTTATTAAACAAACAAACAAAAAAGATATCTGCAATCCACATACAGGATAAGGGACTCATCTGAAATACATAAAGAACACTTAGAAATTAGTAATAAAACTCCAGGACCAACAGACATTGAGAAGCCAAATTCCACCCACCTATGTGCCGCTTTGCACTTCAACAGCAGAGCTGAACAACGGCCTGCAAGACCACATGGCCTGCAAGCCAAAATAAGTTTTATTATTTGGCCTTTTACAGAAAATGTTTATAAAATGGGTAATAGACATAAACAGCAACTTCACAAAAGGGGATCTCCAAATGGGCAATAAAGGCAAGAAAAGACACAGAAGGTGTTCACCCTCATGAGATACTTGGGATGCTAGTGAGAACTAGCCCACACCAACATTCTACTACATGCCCTCCAGAAAACAAACATGAAAAAAGCAGACAGTGCCAGGTGCTGCCGAGGATGGGGAGCAACCAGGACCCACAGTACCGGCAGGCATGTAACTGCTATAAGCCCTGACTGTAACCATCAGTAAATGAAGTAACTTCTAAAGCTTTGGGAGAGAAGAGATAAACCAAAGAACTTATATGCATGTATGAGTAACCAATGGACATAGACAACAATGCTGGTGGTGGGGTGGAGGGATCGGGAAGAGGGTGTCAATGGGGGAAAAAAAAGAAACATCTGTAACAAAAATAATAAAAATTCAAAAAATAAAGCTGAACATGTGGGCTCCAGAGATACTAAGACATGTAATGTTTACAGCAGCTTTACATAAAACCAAAACTGTCAACTATCCAAGTGCATATCACCAGTGAATTAAAAAGCTGCAGCATATTCTACACACTGGAATGCTCTAATAATAATGAAAGTAAATGCCCTGACTGGTTTGGCTCAGCAGTTAGAGCATCGGCCTGCAGTCCAGAGAGACCCGGGGTCGGTTCCCATTAAGGGCATGTACCTCGGTTGCAGTTTGTCCCCGGCTCTGATTGGGTTGTGTGGGTGGCAACCACTCGATGTGTCCCTTTCTCATTGATGTTTCTCTCTCTCTCTCTCTCCCTCCCACACTATCTGCACAAAATATGGAAAAATGTCCTCAGGTAAGGATAAAAAATAAAGAAAGAAAGAAAGTAAATGATTTACAACTGTGCATAAAAATATGAATAAATCTCATAGCCACATTCGAAGTGAAAGAAGCCAGGTGTAAAAGATACTTCCATGTAATCCCATCACATAGCATATAAGATACAAAACCAGAAAGAGAGATACTGCCATTAAAAAGCCAGGATGGGCCCTGGCCGGTTTGGCTCAGCGGTTAGAGCATCGGCCTGCGGTCTGGAGAGACCCGGGTTCGGTTCCCGCTAAGGGCACGTACCTCGGTTGCAGTTTGTCCCCGGCCCTGGTTGGTTGTGCGGGTGGCAGCCACTCGATGTGTCCCTTTCACGTCAATGTTTCTCTCTCTCTCTTCCTCTCGCTCCCTCCCACTCTATCTGTACAAAAAATGGAAGGGTGTCCTCGGGTGAGGATAAAAAAAAATAAAAAATAAAAAATAAAAAAAAGCCAGGATGGGACATATAAATGGCTAAGAGACATATGAAGAAATGCTCAAAGCACTGGCCATTTTGGATTAGCAGTTAGAGCATCGGCCTGCGGTCCAGAGAGACCTGGGTTTGGTTCCTGCTAAGGGCATGAACCTCGGTTGCAGTTTGTCCCTGGCCATGGTTGGGTCGTGCGGGTGGCAACCGCTCAATGTGTCCCTTTCACATCGATGTTTCTCTCTCTCTCTCTCTCTCTCTTTCTCTCCCTCCCACTCTATCTGAAAAAATATGGAAAAGTGTCCTCAGGTGAGAATAAAAAAAAAAAAGAAATGCTCAACATCACTAATCATCAGAGAGATGCAAATTAAAACAACAATGAGTTATCACCTCACACCTGTCAGAATGGCCGCCATTAACAAATCATCAAATAAATGTTGGCAAGGGTGCGGAGAAAAGGGGACCCTAGTACACTGCTGGTGGGAATGCAGACTGGTGCAGCCACTATGGAAAACACTATGGTGTTACCTTAAAAATTGAACGGCCATTTGACCCAGTGATCCTACTTCTAGGAATATACCCTAAGAAGCCTGAAACACCAATCAGAAAGAATATATGTACCCCCATGTTCATAGCAGCACTATTTACAATAGCTAAGATCTGGAAACAGCCCAAATGTCCATTAGTAGACAAATGGATAAAAAAGCTGTGGTACATATACACAATGGAGTATTATGCAGCTATAAGAAAGAAAGATCTCTTATCCTTTGAGACAACATGGAGGGACCTGGTGAGTATTACCCTAAGTGAAACAAGCCAAGCAGAGAAAGACAAATATCACATGATCTCATTTATTTGTGGAATATAATGAACAGAACAGTCTGAGGAATGGGGTAGTCCCAGAGATATGGAAGTGGGGTACAGACTGACAATCCCCAGAAGAGGAGGTGGGGGGGGAGATAAACCACAGAACTTATATGCATGAACAATGAACATGGACAACAAAGCTGGGGACAGGGTGGGGAAGGTTGGGAAGGGGAGTATCAGTGGGGGGAAAAGGAGAAACATCTGTAACAAAAATAAATAAATTAAATTAAAAAAAAAAACAAAAAACAAAAAACAAATAATAAAACAAAACATAAAAGCCAGGATGAGCCCTGGCTGGTTTTGCTCAGCGGTTAGAGCACCGGCCCGCAGTCCAGAGAGACTTGAGTTCGGTTCCCGCTAAGGGCACATGCCTCGATTGCAGTTTGTCCCTGGCTCCAGATGGGGTCGTGTGGGTGGCAACCAATCGATGTGTCTCTCTCACATTGATGTTTCTCTCTCTCCCTTCCTCCCTCTCTCCCTCCCGCTTTATCTGAAGATAAATGCAAAAATGTCCTCAGGTGAGGATTAAAAAAAAAGCCAGGATGGCCCAGCCAGTATGGCTCAGTGGATTGAGCGTTGTGCCATGGACTTAGAGGTCCCGGTTCGATTCCTGACCAGGGCACATGTCCAGGTTGCGGGCTTGATCCCCAGTAGGGGACATGCAGGAGGCAGCAGATAGATGTTTCTCACAATGATGTTTCTCTCTCTCTCTCCCTTCCTCTCTCTCTAAGAAATCAATAAAAACATATTAAAAAAGAAAAAAGCCAGGATGACTGGAAGGGAGCAGGAGGGGTCCCCGGGTGTGGGCATGTCTGCACACTTATGACAGGTACACTTGCATGTCATTATATAATACTTCAATTAAATAGAAAAAATCGAAAAACTCTGTGAGGATCAAACAAGAAATAAAATAAAACAAAGTAAGTTAATACCACCACCACCACACCAACCACTTAAAAAAAAAAAAAGTTAAAAATAAAAACCAACCACTTTCAATGTTGCTAAGCATAGTGGCTTCCCAAGCAGCAGACAAAACCACAAGCTGTCATTTGGGTCCACATGGGTCACGAGCACCTCTCCTACCCTTACCCTTTCTCTAACTAGTTCTCAAATGTATGGGGGCACCTGGAGCAGTAGGGGGAAACAGGAGGTCTGATTAGGGGTGCCATAAAGATGAGGTTCTAAGATCCCGACAGAAGACATTTACTGAATATATATCTTGCGTGGTTTATAAGAATTATGATGACAGCCCTGGCCGGTTTGGCTCAGCGGTTAGAGTGTTGGCCTGCGGTCCGGAGAGACCTGGGTTTGGTTCCCGCTAAGGGCACATACCTCGGTTGCAGTTTGTCCCCGGCCCTGGTTGGTTGTGCGGGTGGCAGCCACTCGATGTGTCCCTTTCACATCGATGTTTCTCTCTCTCTGTTCCTCTCTCTCCCTCCCATTCTACCGAACAAAAAATGGAAAAATGTCCTTGAGTGAAGAGAAAAAAAAGAATTACGATGACAAAATACAAAAGACCAAGTTAAAGTTTTTATCCTCGACTTTCTACCTCTACAGCCACAAAAGTTGTGCAGCATTTATAGTACTGTCATCTGCTATTAGCTGTAGGACATCTCCTGACAAGGAAGTCAGCTGTGACCAGGAGATAGCTCAGGATAGCTGGCATAGGCCATTCTGCAGGGCATACACTCACTGGCACATCCTGTGATGATTGGAAACCACTCTGACACAAACCTTCTATGAACCCAATCTGCCCGTCAGACAAGTCCACATGGTGCCTTACGCATAATATCCTGAAACTGACTACAGACCTGCCTGGGAGCAGCAGCAGAGCACCGTGGCCAGGCTCCTCCATGGCATCCAGGCACTCGGAGGGCATGGCCGAGCCGCCCGCACTGTCCATGTCCCCTTCAGGTTGCAGCTCAGGATGCACCAGGGTGCTTGTGTCCTCGTCGGTGAAGGTCTCACACTCGCTGTAGGTGCTCTCGGAGCCCATGTATGCGCTGTCTGTCACCTCATTGGCCTAAAAAGAGAGTGCCAAGAGTCAGTCCTGGCACCCTGGAAATAACAATGTCTATGTGTGGCATTAAGTGCAATAAACCCCAACACCCCACACAGCACACTGCTGTTGTGGGAATCAAAATGACTACCATATGAAGGGAAGCTCTCACATGGGAGAAGTACCTACTATATTTCTAAGCAGAAACATTAGCTTACAAAACAATTTAATATTGCCCAGCTGATGTGGCTCAGTGGTTGAGTGTCGACCCATGCACCAAAAGATTGCTGGTTTGATTCCTGGTCAGGGCACATGCCCAGGTTGTGGGCCTGATCCCTAGTAGGGGTATGTAGGAGGCAGCCAATCAATGTTCTTCCTCATTGATGTTTCTCTCTCTCTCTCTCTCTCTCTCTCTCTCTCTTCCTTCCTCTCTAAAAATCAATAGAGAGCCCTGGCTGGTTTGGCTCAGCAGTTAGAGTGTTAGCCCGTGGACCAATGAGTCGCAGGTTCAATTCCAGTTGAGGGCACGTACCCTGGTTGGGGTCATATGGGAGGCATCCACTAGATGTGTCCCTTTCACATCAATATTTCTCTCTCTCTCTCTCTCTCTCTCTCTTTTCCTCCCTCCCTCCCACTTTATCTTAACAAAAAATGGAGAAGTGTCCTTGGGTGAGGATAAAAAAAAAATCAATAAAGAGAAAAAAAAAAATTAATATTATTTAAAAGTGAAAAATAGGCAACATGTCTAAGTACAAAAAACTGTTGGAGTAATTTAAAAATAATTTTTTTAATTGATTTGAGAGACAGAGAAACATTGATGTGAGAGAGAAACATCAATCAGCTGCTTCCTGCACACCCCCTACTGGGTATTGAGCCTGAAACCTAAGCATGTGCCCTGACTGGGAATTGAACCAGCAACCTTTTAGTGCATGGGACAATGCTCAACTAACTGAGCCACAGCAGCCAGGGCTGGAATATTTTTTTTTTCTTTTTATTGATATTAGAGAGAGAGGGAAAGAAAGAGGGAGAAAGAGATAGAAACATTGATGAGAGAGAACATCGATTGGCTGCCTCCTGCATGCCCCCCCACTGGGGATCTGGTCCACAACATGGGCATATGCCCTGACCTCAGAATCGAACTGGTGACCTTTTGGTGCATGGGTCGATGCTCAACCACTGAACCACACCAGCTGGGCAGGGCTGGAGTAATTTTTAAAGTTAGTTATATAAATACACTTAAAAAACATACAAAACACTCCAGCACATTACAATTCCCAGGAGAGCCACCTATTTTGTGGCTTCCAGCATTAGGATTATTTATATCCAAGAATCAGCATTCAATAGTGTAAGAATATGCCTTTTGATTTAAAAAGCCACCATGAAGCCCTGGCCTGTGGCTCAGTTGGTTGGAGCATCGTCCCATGCACCAAAAGGTCATGGGTTTGATTTCCAGTCAGGGCACATACCCAGGTTGTGGGTTCGATCCCTGGTGAGGGTGGCTATGAGAAGCAACCAATAGATGTTTCTTACATCAATATTTCTCTCTCTTCCTCTCTCTTAAAAAAAAAAATTTACTTGGCTGGTTTGGCTCAGCAGTTAGAGCATCGGCCCACAGACCAGAAAGGCCAGGTTTGGTTCCCGCTAAGGGCACGTACCTCGGTTGCAGTTTGTCCCCAGTCCCAGTTGGCATCATGTGGGTTGCAACCAGTCAATGTGTCTCTCTCACATTGATGTTTCTCTCTTTCTTCCTCCCTGTCTCCCTCCCACTTTATCTAAAGATAAATGGAAAAAAAAAGGTCCTCTGGCGAGAATTTAAAAAAAATCAATAAAAACATATCCTCAGGTGAGGATTAAAAAAAAAAATTTAAGAAGTCACCATGAATACCTGTTATGCATGTTCAAGCTTTCTGCATTAAAATTCAATTACGTGGTCTAACTTCAAAATACCAATCAATCAATTATTTAACCAATCAATTGTGTTTACCGGTTAAATGTCTACTTTCCCACTAAACATATCTTTATTTTTATCCATATGGACTCAGTACCTAGCACACAGCCAGCACACACAGGCAGGAAATATTTGTGGATTGTAAAAATTAACTTAAAACTAAAGAACTGGCTCTGGCCAATGTGGATCAGTTGGTTGAACATTGTCCCATGCACCAAGAGGTCGCCGGTTCAATTCCTAGTCCCGGGCACATACCTGGGTTGGCAGCTAGATCCCTGATAAGGAGCATGCAGAAGGCAGCTGATAGATGTTTCTCTCTCATATGGATGTTTCTCTCTTTCTCTCTCCCTCTCCCTTCCTCTCTCTAAAAATCAATAAAAAACATATTAAAAACAAACTAACTAAAGAACCGTCAAATAGGTCACTTTCAATTTGTAATCTCAACTTCAATTAAAACTCAATCACACTGGTTAAGAAAAGTAGCCAATGTGTCATGCCTGCAAGATTCTGAGTTTAACAATTTTCAAACAATAAGATTTCAGAAAGTAGCTGGGGAGAGGTACACTTTGTACTTGGGTTCAGGTATCACAGTAGGTGGACAATCTGTTCAGAAGTGCTTCGGTAACAAAAAAGTCAGTCTTTGGCTACCTTTGGGAGCAATTAGAAGGCCTCACAAAGTTGCACCCCCAAGGCTTCTTGCCCCCATGGAAAAGGGTCAAAGGCTCCTGGCTGAGCCAGTGGGAGCCTGGTATGGCTCATGGGAGGCCCAGGTCTATCCTCATTCTACTGTCTACCAGCTGTATGACCCCAGACTGGGGTCTCAACCACTCTGAGCCCTGTCGTCTCATTTATAAAAAGGGGGTTGTAAATGCTGATCTCAAAAGGTTGCACAACCGTATGAGATCAAGAGAGACCACAAAGACTGGTCCCGAAACAAAATGAAAGACTGTGAGGTTCACATGTCGCTGGTGGATGGAATCCCTGCCAGTTGCTTGTAAGGCCAGATTAAAATAGGAAATGACATGAGATGAAGCTACTAAGGTGTTCAATGACGTTATTTATATTTTTATTTATTTATTTTAAAAAAAATTTTTTTTCTTTATTGATTTTTAGAGAGAGGAAGGGAGAGGGAGAAAGAGAGAGAAACATCGATGAGAGAGAATATTGATGGGCCGCCTCCTGTATGCTCCTCACTGGGGATCGGGCCCACAACCTGGGCATGTGTCCTGACCAGGAATCGAACCGGCAACCTCTTGGTGCATAGGTCGATGCTCAACCACTGAGCCACACCGGCCAGGCCTGTTACTTATATTTTTAATGAAAAACCTAATCTTCCTTGGAATCTATGGTAACTAAGTTCACTTCAAAATCTGAAACCAGAAAATCACTTCAAGAGGCTCTAGTTCTACTCATAATCCCTAAGCAGGTGTGTCTCTTTCCACTAGGCACAGGCTGGCTCTGTGCTTGATCTGCAAGTAGCATAGGCAGAAACAAGCCTATTTGACTGGGCAGGAGATGCCAGTATGTCAGGACGTGGCTAGCAGGGGAAACACACCAAGCAGGCACAAAATCCAGTCAATTCCTGATATCCTCTGAGGTATGACTACTGATCAGCTACCCAGATGGCACTGCTCACTTGCATGGGATACTACCCAAGAACCACCCAAGGGCACCAGGAAGACTCCCCACCCCAGACCTCTAATAATAGTGACAAAGACCAGTCAGCTATTCAGCATATAGCTGAAAACTGCAGGAGCACTGCTCCTTACCTGCAGGATGATCCCATGGACCTCCCCTACCTCACCCTCAGTCCTCAGACTCAGAAAGAAGGCAGGGCCCACACACCCTAATCCTCAGCACACAGGGCAATCAAGGACCCCCAGACACTAACTGGAGACCCTCTGAAATGGTTTTCTGTGGGAAACAGAACTTGACTCTTAAGGTCAGCTTTTAAAAATCCAAGCAACCGGCACTTCTAATATATACAATGCTCTTCTCTGGGCTGCCCGGACCCCATGCCCTCAATGGTAGCTCAGAATCAACAGCAAATCAACTCAGCACCCAGCTAGCATTTCTCACCAGGGAAGGGGAAAGGGTCTGGACAGTGGGCCTGTTTATTTCACCTGCAAGGAATTGCCATAAATCGTGCAGCTGAGGCTGGGGCTACAGCTGAAACCCCCTTGGAGATTAGCCAGGCCAGTTCAAGATGGAAGTAGTTCTCCACTGATGCAGAAACAATGAGGCAGAAGTTATATAAACCCGACTGCTTCAAGTCAGGTACTCACACACTCCGTTATGGCCATCTCCCCACCTTGTAAACACAGAGAGGAGGGCGAACACTCTCCCACCTTCACCTTCCTTTCTAAAGCAATCTTGTTCCTCTGCACCAAATGAGAGTTGTATGCAGAGGAACACTGTTAACCACTTCACAAAAGGCTTTATGTTTGCACTTACACCTTAATTTGCCTAAAATTACAAATAAATGAGGTCATGAAGGCCCTGTCCCCACAGTACAGCCATAAAGACTCAGTCACCCTAGTGGGGGCACTGGTAAACAGCCTCTTATCTGGAGCTTTCTACGCAGATCAAGGACACAGACAGGGGCCTAAAAAGGACAAGGGACTGATCGGTTCCATGAGTACCTAGGACAAAACCCAGGGAGGGCCAAGTGGCCAAGAAGAAAGGTAGGGCTCATTGCCCAGGTGCTGTCCCACCTATGCTACGTGAGGGTCAGTTTTTATTGGTCAAGGCTGCCCCGAATAAATGTCAGCCAGCAGGTAGTTTTCCAGGGCAGTTGGGTAAACACCTGCTTTTCAAGAAAGGCAGAAAGTCATTTTAGATCATGGTGCATGCTCACCCACAGTCTACTTATACAAAACAGAAAAGCAGCTCACAACATGCCCCATCCATTCATATTTCCCACCAGACAGAACCTAGCTTTGCCAGAAACCCACAAGTCTATGGCACCAACTACAAAAATGTTTACAAAATTAAACAAGTTAAGATGAACTCATGTGGAAATCTAAATGCATCTCAGAAAACTTCACTACATGTTAATGTTACCTTCACCAGTTAACAAATAATCTGCCAACAGAGAGACAAGGAAGACTGCATACAGAGCTATCAGCGAGGAACTCCTATGGCCAATCCTGCCTGGGGTCACCAATGTCCAGGTTGTGGTCCCCTTGGAGGGAAACTAACTGCGGGGCATGGTGTAAGCCTGTGTCTTGCCACAACACAGCCTCCTCTTACCCTCAGATGCTAGCCCAGGCAGCTTTGCAGGCTAGGCCTGGTTCCACACACCAGCTCCAGCCAGGGCACGCTCTTGGAGACAGCCTTCCCATTGTATCAGGAGCGTTTGGGCCTTCTGTCCAGACTCTCAACAGACAAGTTGTGCTGGGGTTTCTGCCAAACCTGTGTATTCACCTGAAGGTACACCACTGCCAGGGGAAAAGTTTAACCTGCTCCCAGACATGCTCTGTTAAACCTCCTACTGTGGCGGAGGTAGGGGTGGGGGATATGGAGGTGGAGCAAAGTTCAGGAAGTGCCCTTGCTGTGATCTTAGCAAACAGTCATATCTCAAAACAGAATGCCTTTTGTTCTTGACTCTCTAACCTTTCTGATAACAGTTTGCACAAAAGACACATTTCCCTGTTATATTTTATTAAGGTAGCTCTTTTCTCTAGATGGGAGAAGGAGGGAGGAACAGAGGAGGTACAGCAGAAACAATTCTTATCGGTTCTGTTTGTGCCTGTTCCATGACTTTCCCATCCCCTGGTACACCAGATCACCTTCTATAGGCCTCCAGCACTCCATCCTCTACCACACTCAGATTCTCAGACCAGGAGCTTTCTTTTTGTTCCCTGTAACATCAGTGACAAACCTAAGTCACATCCTCACTTCTCCTTCTCAGACACAACACATCAGTGATTTTTTTCCTAGGAGTTGTTACAAGTGACAAGCCAAAAGGATGCTCAGGGAAATGCTGAGTTAGAGCTACAGGACCCACTGAACAGCCCCGGCAGAAAAAGGACTGGAAGTAGCAGCCCACCAGTAATTCTCTGCACAGGGTCCCCTGAACAACACTGTCGTGTGTCCAGCCAGACTAATAATAATAATAATAATAATAATAATAATAATAAACAAAAGGCTGACCTGTGAAGATCTCCAAGTGTGGTATTTGGATGTAACGTACATATTCTCCACTCATATTTTTATTGGATTTATTTTTTTAAAAATTTTTTTTCTTTATTGATTTTAGAGAGAAAGTGAGAGGGAGAGAGAGACAGAAACATCAATTAGAGAGAACACTGACTGGCCGCCTCCTGCACGCCCCCCACTGGGGATCGGGCCCACAACCTGGGCATGTGTCCTGACCGGGAATCGAACCAGCGACCTCTTGGTGCATGGGTCGACGCTCAACCACTGAGCCACACCAGCTGGACTTTATTTTTATGGAACTTTTTTTTTTTTTTCATCCTCACCCGAGGACATTTTTCGATATTTTGTTCAGATAGAGTGAGAGGGGGAGAGAGAGAGAGAGAAACATCGATGTGAAAGGGACACATCGAGTGGTTGCCACCCACACAACCCAACCAGGGCCGGGGACAAACTGCAACCGAGGTACGTGCCCTTAGCGAGAACCGAACCCGGGTCTCTCCGGACCATAGGCTGAGGCTCTAACCGCTGAGCCAAACCGGCCAGGGCTGAACTTTTAAAGATTATATAATGTACTAGCATTATTTTTTTAATTAATTAATTAATTAATTAATTATTTTTAATCCTCACCCAAAGATATTTTTTCCATTGATTTCTTGATAGAGTAGAAGGAAGGGAGAGAGAGAGAGAGAAAAACATCGATGTGAGAGAGACACATGGATTGGCTGCCTCCCGCATGAACCTGACCAGAGCTGGGGATTGAACCACAACCCAGGTATGTGCCTTTGACCAGAAACGAACCCACGACTATTTGGTCTACAGGCTGATGCTCTAACTGCTGAGCCAAACCAGCCAGGATAAGAAAGTAATCATTCTGTAAGTTTCACAGTACCTAGTTTCACTCCCCTAAAAGTGACATCTAAAAACCTTAAAAAGCATAGAAAGACATGAAGTAACTTTAAATGCATATTACTAAGGGAAAGAAGCCAGTCAACAAAGGCCATACACTGTATGATTCCAACAATGTGACAACCTGGAAAAGTAAAAACGATGGGGACAATAAAAGATCAGCAGTTGCGGGGTGATAGTGGGGGAAGGAATGAATCATGGGATCAGAGAGGATTGTTAAGGCAGTGACACTGCTCTGGATGGTACCATAATGGTAGATACATGACACTGTACATTTGTCAAAAACCAGATTGCACACCACCAACAGTGAACCCTCATGTAAACTATGAACTTTAGTTAATAATAATGCATTGATATTGGTTCATCAGTGTAACAAATCTACCACATGAGGTCAAGATGTTCATGATGGGGAAAACTGTTAAAGTGTAGGGGGTGTGATGGGAACTCTCTGTCCTATCTGCTGCATTTTCTGTAAACTTAAAACTGCTAAAATATAAAGTATATTAATTTTTTCAGTAACAAAAATACTTTAAAAAATATTTCTTCCATTCTAAAAAAATTAGGATCTAAAAACCTGAGAAACATTCCTTTTGCATACTCTTTGAAATGTCAGGTTCCCACCATGCAATCGAAAGGCAAGAGGTGGGATTTGGAACACCCCCATGGCCTAGGCAACCACAGAGGCAAGAGGGCCACAGTCATGTGGGCTGAGGCGGGGCTCCATCCATTCAGAGGACAAAATCAGGCCATGGTCAAACAGTACCACTGCCCGCTCCATCCAGGTTTCCCCACCACAGAGGCTCACTCTTTTGAACCAAATGGGAACCTGAAGTACCAAATGTGTTAATGCCTTTACTATCCTGAGTAATAAAACACTGTATTAGTTTCCTGGGGCTGCTATATCAAATTACTATAGACTGGGCAACTTACAATAATCGGGATGTATCCTCTCATAGCTCTGGAGGCCAAAAGTCTGAAATCAAAGTGTTAGCAGGTTGAATTCTCCCTTCCTGTCCCTTCTAGCTTCTGCAGGCTCCTTGGCCTTGTGGATGCATCGCTCCAGTCTCTGCCTCCATCTTCATATGCCTTCTCTCCCCTCTGTGTTATCTCCTTTTCTTTTTTAGGGACACTCTACCCAGCATGATCTATCTAATCTTGAGATCCTTAACTTAATTACATCTGAAATCACCCCTTCTCCAAATAGGGACACGTTCACAGGTTCTGGGTGGATGTTATCTTTTGGGGGACCACCACTGGACCCACTACACCCACTTACACATAAAATATAAAAAAATCAATGTAATGTCCTAGCAGAAATATGAGAGAGGAATAAAACAAAAGCACTGATGATAAAGTGTATGGGAGACATGATAAGGGTCCAGTGCTGACTACATAAATGACAGGACCCTGCGATACTGCAGCGAAGGCAAATCTCTACGTGCTCCGAACAAAAAGGGAAGGCTCTCCCCCTGATCTAGCTGCACTCCTGGAAAATTCAAAGCATGCCAAAATACACAAAGCCTTCCTACTCAGGCTGTGTAAGCAGCCTTTTCACAATCACGTGGGCTGGTAGTTCATCTGAAATCTGACATAACAGAGTCATACACACCTGAAGTCCCTCACTTAGCCACACTATGCCTCAAAGTCAGTATAAATCTCAGCTTGCCACTGGCCTCAACATGCCAGAACCCGGCCTGGCATCCCCTAATCACACCCAGAATAAATACAGGGGACAAAGGTTGGGTGGCTCCTGCCTATGGTGGGGGTGGGGCTCAGGCCCAGCTGGTACTCTGGGACAAAACTGTGAAGGGTGAACATGCCCAGGGGGCTTTGAGGGGTGGGGTTGTGCAGGCAGAAATAAATGATAGTTGGGAAATGAGCCTGCACTATCTGAAGGTTCACCAATACCTGGGGCAGCTTCTCTGGAGAGGATCACAAGCCATAGAAGGAAAGCAGTGGAATCCTGTGGTGAGTTAATATTCAGAGGGGCTTTCAGAAACTATTCTGTGCAACCCCCTCATTTCACAAAGAAGCTGAGGCTCGGAGGACTAATGTGGAGGGCCTCAAGCCCACCAGGTCACATCCTAACCTTGCTCCCCTCACTGTGTAACAGAGGGTTGACGGGCTGGCAGTGACCACCACGGCCTTCAAGGACTCAGGAGTTTTCAGTGAATTAAAAAAAATTCCAGATCCAGCCACCTGGGCTCTCCCAGCATCTGCCCTGCGCCCCCCCCCCCCCCAACTAATGGGACACAGTGACTGTGGTCTGTCTTCTGTGGCTGTGTTCATAGACCTTCCCCAAGCCTTGGCAGAAAAAAAATCACCCACAATTACCAGCAACACCATGTTCCCATAGCAACTCTGGCTTCTTCTGGGGGCAGGGGGCAGAGTAAAGCAAGGCATTAGTCAGAGGTCCCAACAGACCCAGAAAATGGTTTGAAATTTGACAAAACAAAAACCTCACAATGAGTCCCCTGCTCTGGCCTTGCCTGGCAGCCTGACAGAAGGTGGCAGCATCACCAGAGAGTTCAAGTTGCTAACAACGAGCCCAGGGGCATCTCCTGACAAGGGTTTCAAGTGTGTAACACTCAGAGTAGGCACCCATCAACGTATGCTGCAGCTATGAGCCCCCTAAAGCCCAGTGCCCAGCAACCACAGTGCCCCCCACAGTGTACACAGGGCTGCAGAGTGAGTCCTGCCCTGCCCTTCCAGCCATTTCCTACTTAAACAGCCCAGGAAAGCACTAAGTGAAGCAGGACTTAAGAAAGCACAGTGTAACGTCAGCTCTCTCGTGAAAACCACTTGCCTCAAAGGTAACGAAGTCCTCAAACTCATCAGGGCAGGCCTGCGGCTCCTCGTCCTGGGCAGGTACAATGCTGCATCGCTGGCCATCAGAATCTGTGGGAGAGAAGACCCAGACTTAGCAGGTAACCCAGACCACCCAGAAAGGTTAAGGGGGAAACTGTGTGAGAGGTCAATGGAGCTTGGACTGGCTATGACAAACCCAGGGGGAAGAAAGGTTAGGATAGGAAAGCAGGTCCGCCACTGAAAAAATACTTCCTGTTAGAGTGCTTAGGCAGTGATGTGGAGGCAAAATGGTAACTACTACTTAAGAGAGACGGACAGCACCCGGCCAGTGTGGCTTAGCGGTTGAGCGTCAACCCATGCACCAAGAAGTCACCGGTCAGGGCACATACCCAGGTTGTGGGCCCAATCCCCAGTGGAGGGCAGGCAGAAAGCGGCCAATCGATATTCACGTTCTCTCTCATTGATCTTTCCATCTCTCTCTCTCCCTTTCTCTTTCTCTAAAATCAATGAAGAAAAAAACGTAGCCTTGGCCAGTTTGGTTCAGCGGTTAGAGTGTCGGCCTGCACTCCGGAAAGACCCAGATTCGGTTCCCGCTAAGGGTGCGTACCTCGCTTGTGGTTTGTCCCCGGCCCTGGTTGGGTCGTGCGGGAGGCAGCCACTCGATGTGTCCCTTTCAAGTGGATGTTTCGCTCCCTCTCTCTCCTCCTCTCCCTCCCCACTCTATCTGAACAAAAATGGAAAAATGTCCTTAGGTGAGGATTGAAAAAAAAAAAAAAACTTAAAAAAAGAGCTGGACAGCATTGTTAAAGAGAAAAAGCAGAGTATCAGCTCTGTGATACTACTCAAACCTTAAAAAAGTATTAGATGCTCGCCCTGGTCAGTTTGGCTCAGTGGTAGAGCGTTTGCCTGCAGACCAATGAGTCTCGGGTTCGATTCCAGCCAAGGGCACGTACCTCGGCTGTGGTTTGTTCCCGGCCCTGGTCAGGGTCATGTGGGAGGCAACCAGTCGATGTGTCCCTCTCATGTCAATGTTTCTCTCTTTCTCTCTCTCTCCCTCCCATTCTACCTGAAAATAAATAGAAAAATATCCTCGGGTCTGGCCCATGTAGTTCAGTGGTTGAGCGTCGACCTATGCACAGACAGGTCAACAGTTCAATTCCCGGTCAGGGCACATGCCCAGGTTATGGGCCTGATCCCCAGGGGGGGGGCATGCAGGAGGCGGCTAATCGATGTTCTCTCTCATTGATGTTTCTATCTCTCTCTCCCTCTCCCTTCCTCTAAAATCAATAAAGAAAAAAAATTTTTTTATATCCTCGGGTGAGAATCAAACAAAAAATGAAAAGTATTAGATGCTAGATTTTTTTTTTTTTATCCTCACCTGAGGATATTTTTCCATTTATTTTCAGACAGAGTGTGTGTGTGTGTGTGTGGGGGGGGAACACTGATGTGAGAGAGACACACTGATTGGCTGCCTCCAGCATGACCCCAACCAGGGCTGGGGATCTAAACTGCAACTGAGGTATGTGCTCTTTGACTGGAATTGAACACGGATCTCTCTGGACCGCAGGCCAACGCTCTAACCGCTGAGCCAAACCAGCCAGGGCAAGACTTATTATTTTTTTTAATTGTACATGTTTGGGGAGGTGTAGGTATGATGAAATAGTACCAAAATAACAACACCTTGCCCTCAGTGCTAGATTCACAGGCAGTTTTTATTTTCGTCTTTTTTGCTTAACTTTTATCTCCTACAATAAATGTTTCATAATAAGAAAAAGAAGGAAGAGTGATTTTTATTATGGACAGAATATAATTCTGACAGCAGTAATACATACATCACTTCTCAAACACAATTAATTCCCACACACAAAAAAAAGACACTGGCTTCCACAGTCTCTTGGCCATGTTCAAGTATAACACTTTCTTTTTTAAATATATTTTTATTGATTTTTTTTAGAGAGAAGGGAAGGGAGAGAGAGATAGAAACATCAATCAGCTGCCTCCTACAGGCCACCTACTGGGGATCAAGCCCACAACCAAGGCATGCACCCTACTGGGAATCAAACCAGGACCTCTCAGTCTATGGGATGACGCTCTATCCACTAAGCCACATCGGCTGGGCAGGTATAATGTTTTCTAAAGAGTGTGTAAGTCATGGAGTTATGTTTCCTGATGATGCCTCACTGCTATATACTGTCATAAGAAATATTTATTTGGTCTTAATATCCTTGTCCTGACACAGAGCTCCTAAAAGTCTAGGAAATTTCCTGTGTGATGGGATGGAAAGAGCACCTGCTGTTATTCATTTACAAGCCCCTCTCAATTTTACTTGGGTTTAAACTAATGAGGTGACACTTGAAGGATGGGGGCTGGTTAGGGGAACCGACCTTGTGATTAAAGGGCTGGAGCTTTCAGCTCCACTACTACCTCTTTGGAGAGGGCTGGAGACTGAGCTAATCACAATAACCAATAACTTAATTATGTGTAATGGAACCTCTATAAGAAAACTCAAAATGAGGGGGCTCAGAGAGCTTCTGGGTTAGCAAGGACATCATATTGGGAGAGAGGGGTATCCCAAACTCCACAGGGACAGACGCTTCTGTGTTGTGGACCCTCCAGACCCACCCTATATACCTTTTCATCTGGCTGTTCATTGTAACGTTTATAATAAACTAGTGATAGAACTAAAGTGTTTCCCTGGGTTCTATGAGACATTATAACAAATTATCAAACCTGAGGAAGGAGTTGTGTCAAACAGAAGTGTGGGTAATCTGGGCACCTGAAATGGGGTCTGTGCTAACTCTGGGAAGTTGGTGTCATAACAAATTAAATTATAGGACACCCAGGTGGGGTCCCCAGAGAATTAGAGAATTTCTTGGTGACGAAAGCCCATACATACATTGGGTGTCAAAGTATAAGCAGAAAACAGATTAAAGTAGTACTATTTAAAGCAAATGAGTTACTTATTCAATATATTTCACACAATCTGACATAACATCAGTCACTTATTTGAAAAATGGAGTAGAGCCCTGGCTGGTTTGTCTCAGCAGTTAGAGCATCAAGCCTGAGGACTGAAAGGTCTCGGGTTTGATCCCGGTCAAGGGCACATGCCTGGGTTGTTGGCTCTTTCCCCATTGGGAGGCGTGCAGGAGGCAGCTGATGAATGTTCAGCTTTAAAAAATGGAGTAGAGGGTGGGAGGGGTCGGAAGAGATAAACCAAAGAACTTATATGCAATATATGCACAGACATTAGGCTGGGGAAGGGAGGAGGAGGGTGGGAACAGGAAGGAGGGAGGTCAACAGGGAAAAAGGGGGACATCTGTAATATGTTTAACAATAAAAAAATAAAAAGTAAATAAATAAATAAAAAGTAGAGTAGAGCCCAGCTGGTGTGGCTCAGTGGACTGATTCCTGGTCAGAGACATGTCCAGGTTGTGGACTCAATCCCCAGTAGGGGGCGTATAAGAGGCAGCCAATTGTTGATTCTTTCTCATTGATGTTTCTTTTTTTTTCTCATCGATGTTTCTCTCTTCATCTCTCTTCCTCTCCCTGAAATCAATAAAAAATATATATTTAAAATAAATAAATAAAAATAAAAAGTGGAGTAGTCTTAGCCCAGCCGGTGTTGTTCAGTGGTTGAGCATCAACCCATGCACCAAGAGGTCACTGGTTGGATTCCCAGTCAGGGCACATGCCCAGGTTGTGGACCAAATCCGCAGTGGGGGGCATGCAGGAGGCAGCCAATCGATGTTCTCTCTCATCAGTGTTTCTATCTCTCCCTCCCTCCCCCTTCCTCTCTCCCTCTCCCTTCCTTTCTTTCCCTCTCCCTGTCTCTCTAAAGCAGCGGTTCTCAACCTGTGGGTCGTGACCACTTTGGGAGTTGAACGACCCTTTCACAGGGGTCACCTAAGACTATCAGAAAACAAAATTACAGTTATGAAGTAGCAACGAAAATTATTTTATGGTTGGGGGTCACCACAACATGAGGAACTGTATTAAAGGGTCACGGCATTAAGAAGGTTGAGAACCACTGTAAAGGAAAAATTTTTTTTAAAAATCTAGAGAAAGAAGTGGCATAGTCTTTGAGGGCCAAATGGAATAGCAAGCCTCCCTGGACACTCCTGGGGAGTACTTTGAAACAGTCATTGACGGCTTCCCTGGCCAGAGGACATTCTTCTTTGGCAACTGGACCATGTGGGAAAAATACTGCCCTCCACATCCTCCAGACAGGTTCTGAAGGGTCAATGGTTTGAAGTCACTACAACAGCCAGTATAAATGGGGACAGGAGAATAAATGTTGAAGGACTCTCACCACAGAGCAATAGCTGAACGGACACATGGCTGCTCTGTCCAGTTTCTAAAGAGCAACTTAAACAGTAATAATGCTTTCCCTCAACAACTATGCAAATTCAAGTATTTATGCATTCAGTAATTACAAGATGCCTTTGCCAATTCAATATTGCTTTGCAGTAGTGATTAAAGCCCTTATACCAAAATCCCTTATGTGGCTGTTGTTTTACATTGTTTTCCCTGAGAGAGCGGCTAAATATCTGAGTAGCTCAAACCATGGCAGAGTGAAAGCCTCAGAGCACAGCAGACTGGACCCAATGTAGAGGGGCGCTGGCCTTTGGGTCCAGCATTTGCTGCCTGCCAAGCTGACTGACAGCCTTGGAGTCCACTGAACTGGAGGTTTGGGTCTTTGGTGCAGGTGAACTACAGCAGAATTATATGTTCTCTTTTTGAAAGGGGAGAGGATTGCTGTGGATAGAAGTTTTTGGTTTCTGGGACCGAAAGTGAAAGAGAACCATTATCCCAGTGCAGTTTGAGATCACACACATATTTTGTAAAAGGCTAAACTGTTTTTGGCCTATTTTCCCCTCTTAAATGTTAACAGTCTTGCTTTCAATTCCAAAAATTGAAACACAGAATTTCAAACTTAAAACTTAGCTAATTCTTCCAGACACATAGACATTTACTCACATTCCAGTGGTGGGCATATGATCTAGGAGTCCCACCCCACACGGTGACGAGAAAGATGTGAACATAGCTGGCATTTTTATATTCTTCATGGGAACTAAACAGGACTCATATCAATTTTCTTTTATAAAAACTAAAACAATTTTCAAGTAAGTAGAAATTTCTAATGTGCATTTATCTTATTCTTCCAGAGCCTTGGGTGGGGCAGGGTGTGAGTGGGGGCGGGGGGACAAGGAGCCAGAGCAATGGCCTATTTGTAACAATTCCCTTTCTATCTCGTTCTATTCCTGAAATAAGGCCTGTGGTTATGACAGTAACAATCGCCTGGTGCTTTCCCTGCAAACTGGGTCAATATATCATGTCACTTGCTATGCTGCGCCTGGATGCAGAATAAAAGTCTGACAGACAAGACAGGCTGTGCGCAGCCATGATGGCACACTGGAGGGAAGACCCAAAGTGAATGTGAGCTGAAATTCAGTTCAAGTAATCATGCTTTCCAGTCTTCTAAAAATGCTATGAAATACATTTCAAAATCATCTTTGACTTGCTTTTATTCGAATTTTATTTTCATTCTCTTATCCTAACAAAAGTTAAACGTTGACATCAAATTACAAAAAAAAAGTAAAACCAAGTCCATAGCCCTGAGCACAACCAGCAATACATCCAGTGCACAGGTTGGAGCGTCCCCCAAGCCCCACCAGCTACAGTCATCTGGAGGCCCAGCTGCTCATGCAGGCACTGAGCCAAGGAGCCACTCAACAGCCCTTCTAAAGGGAGCCTGGCACTGGAGTTGAACTGTGAGGCCTCTTGACAAAAAGGTCAAGTCCTCCCACAGAACCCACAGCCCAGCCACATCCTCTACCTTGTGATCCTGGTTGCCCAAACCAAGCAGTGACCTCCCTTCAGCTCCCAAATGCACAAGGCATGCTCCCCTCAGGCCCCCCACCTGGACCCTGCCACTCCTTCCCAAACTTTCTCAGGGAGGCCTCCACTGACCAGATCTGGCTTTACCCTACTTCTGAGCTCCTGTTATCTCTCGTAGGTATATGGCCTCATTGTGGGCTGTTCTCCACTAGAATGCCAGCTCCTAAGGGCAGGGGACTCTACTTGCCTGAGTGTGGACCAGTTCGGTTCAACAGTGTCCATGCCCACAGTCCTTATAGGTTTCAGCTGCACCCTCCCTTGGCTGCTGCCCTTCCATCCAGCCTGATTCTAGCTCTCATCACTAAAACCCACTAAAGTCTCCCTTCAGTCCATTCACTCAAGGACCCTGCCCCATCTGCTAGCAGGCCAACCGCTCACCAACCCTGTCCAAGACCTCCAATCTCTCTGCCCCCTCAATCACACCCCCAAGCAGCAGACTGTCCCCCAACTTCCAGGGTCCACCACCTCACTTCAGGAGCAGAGATCTGCTCTGCACAAGCTAAACTCAGGGCAGCGGGGGGTGGGGGGGGGTGGAGGCATACTACCTACAATGTACCCCCCCAATGTGGTATCATTTGAGACCAAATCCCATCCTCTGGGGATTCTTCTCTTCCAGAATGCTCTTGCCTTTGGAAAAACACAGCTCTATTTCCTGGAGAATCCTTGCTAACTCTAGGACTAGCTGGGCTTTTTTACTTTTAATGAAATCAAAGTGGAAATTTTACCAAAAAGAATGTAAAAACAAAGAGACTCAAACAATCAAGTGGGGTTCAGTGGTGAGTGGGAGCTGGCCGGAGGAAGGACTTTCCCAAGATGAACTGATTTGGGGCCTCAGAGCAACAGAGGGCTGCTCTCCGATACTGGAGGTACAGCTGCAGAGAGCCAGGTGCCTGGGCAATGGGGACAGACCAGGTGTAGCAGGCCAGGTAAGCCAGGAGAGGTTCAAATGGGAGAGTATGCTGGAGAGAGCTCTGGAGGTAGACAGAAGAGCCCAGCCCAGCTCCTCTCAGGTAACCACAAATCCTTCCCAGGGCCTTGCCTTGGGCTTCTCTCTGCCAACCCCTGGGAAGGACAGAGAGTGCCCCAGCTGCAGTGGGAACATCCCAGGCAAAGGCGGAGGGGTGGGGTACACAGGCAGAGGCCCAATCTCAGTGAATCAGGGTGATAGTTAACCATTAAGGGAAGATCAGGACTCAAGGAGACAGGCCATTCTCAGATGACCATTTTCTCTCACTAGATTAATAAATATCTACACACGCTTTAAGTCACTAAACTTCAATACACATGCAAACCACGAGACTACCACACAGGTCAGCAGCCAGCAACACTTCATGCTTGACAGACAGAGAATCAGCCTCTACAGAGATAGCTCCTCTCCCTCACCGGGCAGGTCAATGGCCAGAGAATTTTATTACAGTGGACTCAATTGCACTGTCTGCACTGTGGGGATGACTGACCTCCATTTCTGATTGCGGTGATTCCTCGGTAGAAGTCTTCAAAACTGATCACGCCGAGCCCACTGGGATCCAAGTATTTTGTTAAGTCCTTCACCTGCAATTGCCAATTAAGAATATGTTACCCAAGCCTTTACAAAAATGGAAGGGGAAGTATCATGAACTTGACCTTTTCACCACATTCAGAGAAGCAGCTTACTTGGAGGGTACAGTGCTGAAAATAAGAGCCACTGATTCCTCTGATCTAAAGGACACCAACAGCTCCAGACAGAGAACAGGCAGTAGGTATCCTAGGAAGGTGCCAACAGCACCTAGAACCATGAGTTATGGAATAAGCCTTGCTTCTTGAGTGGAAAGATCACCTGCTGTTGACGTTTTAGGTACTATTCTAGCCAGTATCTAGACATACCATAGACCAACCCATCCGTTCCAACAACTGTGCAGAGTTCTTAGGAAAAACAACTTAGGCAAGTAGACCTAAAAATCATAAAAAGTAAGTAGGATAATTCACCCACAAATGTTACAGAAAATTAAATTCTTCAGAAAGAAGATACATTTATATTTCCAAGTATAAACTAGATTTCATCAAAATTTTAAAGTTTTGCACTTTTCCCTGGCTGGTTTGGCTCAGCAGTGAGAACACTGGCATACAGACCAAAGGGTCATGTGTTCAATTCCTGGTCAAGGCACGTACGTGGGTTGCAGGTTCCATCCCTGGCCCCAGTCTCTAAAAAAATCAATGAAAAAAATATTCTTGGATAACAAAATAAATTAATTAACTAAAAATGAAAAAATAGCCCAGGCAAGTTTGGCTCAGCAATTAGAGCATCGGCCTGTGAACCAAAGAGATCTGAGTTTGGTTTCCGCTAAGGGCACATACATCAGTTGCAGTTTGTCCCCGGCCCTGATTGGGGTCATGTGGGTGATGACCACTTGATGTGTCTTTCTCATATCGAAATTTCTCTCTCTCCCTCTCGCTCTGTCTAAAGATAAATGCAGGAGTGTCCTCGGGTGAGGATAAAACAAACAAACATGTAAACAGTTGCCCTGCCCAGTGTGGCTCAGCTGGCGGAACATCATCCCATGCACCAAAAGGTAGCCAGTTTGATACCCATTCAGGGCACATGCCCAGGTTGTGGGTTTGATCCCCAGTCGGGGTGCATACTGGAGGCAACCATCAATGTTTCTCTCACATGGATGTTTCTCTCTCACTTCCTCTCTCAAAAAAAAAACAAAACAAAAAAGATTTAAAAAGTTATTTCATCAAAGAAGTTATACAAATGGCTTATAAGCACAAGAAAAGATGCTCAAGCCCTGGCCAGTTTGGCTCAGCGGTTAGAGCATCAGCCTGCGGTCCAGAGAGACCCAGGTTCGGTTCCCGCTAAGGGGGCGTACCTCGGTTGCAGATTGTCCCCGACCCTGGTTGGTCGTGCAGGTGGCAGCCACTCGATGTGTCCCTTTCACGTCGATGCCTCCCCCCCTCCCCACTCTATCTGAACAAAAAAATGGAAAAATGTCCTCGGATGAGGATAAAAAAAAGAAAAGATGCTCAAGATCATGAGTCCTTAGGGAAATGCAAATTAAAGCCATGAGCTATCACTGCAAGCAAAAGTACTGACAGCTGTAATCAAAAGTAATAACAAGCCCTGGCCGGTTTGGCTCAGCGGTGAGCGCGTCGGCCTGTGGTCCAGAGAGACCCAGGTTCGGTTCCCACTAAGGGCATGTACCTCGGTTGCAGTTTGTCCCCAGCCCTGGTTGGGTCTCCTGCAGGAGGCAGCAACTCGATGTGTCCCTTTCACATCGATGTTTCTCTCTCTTTCTCTCTTCCTCTCTCTGCCTCCCACTCTATCTGAACAAAAAATGGAAAAATGTCCTCGTCGAGGATAAAAAAGCAAACCAATAAAGACATAAAAAGGATTCAAGAGAAAATGACCAATACTGCAGAGTAAGGCAAAGATACATTATTATGGCCCTAGTCGGTTTGGCTCAGCGGTTGGAGCATTGGCCTGCAGACCAGAGTCCTGGATTTGGTTCCCGCTAGGGGCACATACCAAAAAAAAGACACGTTATTATGGCAAATGGAAATCCCTGAGAAGAAAAATCAAAGCAAAGGTACAGAACAAATATTAAAACTGTATTTAAGAGAGCCCTGGCCCATGTTGCTCAGTGGTTAAAGTGTCAGCCTGCACACCTAAGGGTATGGGTTCAATCCCTGACCCTGGTTGGGGTGTGTGCTAGAGGCAACCAACAAATGTGTCTCTCTCACACTGATGTTTCTTTTTTTCTTTTTTATCCTCACCTGAGGACATTTTTGCATTTATCTTCAGATAGAGCAAGCAGGAGGGAGAGCGGAAGAGAGAGAGAGAGAGAGACACATCAACTAGCTGCCACCCACTGACCCCAACTGGGGCCTGGGACAAACCGCAACCAAGGTACATGCCCCCAGAGGGAACTGAACCTGAGTCTCTCTGGTCTGCAGGCCAACACTCTAACTGCTGAGCAAACCAGCCAGGGCTCACATTGATGTATCTACCCCCACCACCACCGCTTTCCTCTCTCTCTAACCAAAAAAAAAAAAAAAAAAATCAATGCAAAAAGTATCCTCAAGTGAGAATTAACAAAAAAAGAAAGAAAGAAAGAAAGAAAGAAACATATAAATGATCTGCTATTTTCAAGGAGTGAAAAAAAAAGATGGAGAGTAAACCTTCTTTAAGAGACTTAGGAGACACATCAACCTACTGCCATGTAAGGACTTTTTTGGATCCTGATTCAAATAAATTGTCTCTTAAAAATCACATTTAGCCCTGACCGGTTTGGTTCAGCAGTTAGAGCATCAGCCCTCTGACCAAAGGGTCGCAGGTTCAATTCCAGTCAAGGGCACGTATCTTGGTTACAGCTCATCCCTGGCCCTGGTCAGGTCATGCGAAAGGTAACCAGTCGATGTGACCCTCTCACATCAATGTCTCTCTCTCTCTCTCTTCCTCTCTCTCCCTCCCTCCCACTCTATCTAAAAGAAAAATATCCTCAGGTGAGGATTAAAAAAAAAATCACATTTAGCCTAGCAGGTGTGGCTCAGTGGTTGAGCGTCGACCCATGCACAGACAGGTCAACAGTTCAATTCCTGGTCAGGGCACATGCCCAGGTTGTGGGCCCAGTCCCCAGTGGGGGGGCATGCAGGAGGTAGCCAGTCGATATTCTCTGTCATCAATGTCTCTCTCTCCCTTTCTCTCTCTCTAAAATCAATAAAGAAAAATTATTTTTTTTTTTTATCCTCATCCAAGGACATTTTTTCCATTTTTTTGTTCAGGTAGAGTGGGAGGGAGAGAGAGGGAGAGAGAGAGAGAGAGAGAGAAACATCGATGTGAAAGGGACACATCGAGTGGCTGCCACCCGCACGACCAACCAGGACCAGGGACAAACTGCAACCGAGGTACATGCCCTTAGCGGGAACCGAACCCGGGTCTCTCGGGACCGCAGGCCGATGCTCCAACCGCTGAGCCAAACCAGCCAGGGCAAGAAAAATTATTTTTAAAAAATCACATTTATAAGGTAACTAGAAAGCAAATACTGATCCTGGATGTTGAATATTGACTGAATAGTTGATACTAAGGAATTGTTCTTCATTTAAGCACACTGCTTTTTTGATACACTTACTGAAATATTTTTAGAGACACTTAAAAGCCTGAAGCTAATGTACATATATGTAACTAAATGGCCATGACTGAGAGCTGCTGAGGCTGGGGGTGGGATACTGGGGAAGAATTACACTATTCTTTCTACTTCTGTATAGAATTGAACTTTACCATTATGAAAACTTTAAAGAGAAAGAAAGAAGAAAGAGAGTGAGGAGGGAGAGAGAAAAAAGGATGATGCAATTAGCCAGGGAGAGGTGACCTTTGACCACAAAAGGAGGGAAGGACCATACTGTATGTAGGCAGGGTGTTTCAAAGGTAAAGAATCAGAGCTAAGACAATGATGGGCATGAGCCCTGGCTAAGGCCAAACCCATAATCCACGCCATCCATGGCACTAGGCAGGCTGGCAGATGCTGCAACATCTGCCCTTTCAACATCATTTGTTGACAACATGCGACATAAAGTCAGACTGGAACTGGACCAGCTCACGCTGACTGACCCTAACAGCTCAGGATTCTTGAGCCAGAGACTGATCTCTCTTTACTCCCTCCACAATGAGAAGAGATGGCATCCCCCATCCCTCCATCTCAGTGCCGAGTGTTTGAGACGCTGGGCTCAGAAGTCTCCTCATCAGCTGATTTCTTGAAATAGCTGAATTAACTCCCTCCTTATCTCACAAAAGCCTTCATTCCTAAAGCACATGATGTCTAGTGAGAATTTTGCTGGGTATTTAACCTGGAATCCATACTGGCCAATCTGTCCTTAAGATTCCTAAGAATTTCAACAGTGAAGCCTACTAATTGAACACAAAGTACCAAGTCATTCATCCTGAAACATTAACTCAGCTTCATAAATAAATGATTAACTGAGAATAGACTCTTTTATATGTTACCATGTTAGAATGAACAAAGATAAATCAAAGTATACATTTTTTGTTATTTTTTTAAAATCTTCACTTGATATTTTTCCATTTATCTTCAGATAGAGGGTGAAAGAAACACATTGACTGGTTGCCTCCTGGATGACCCTGACTAGGGTCAGGGACCAAACCGAAACCTAGGTATATGTCCTTGACTGGAATCGAAACCGCAACTCTTTGATCTGTGGGCCAGTGCTCTAACCACTGAGCTAAATTAGCCAGGGCCAAAGTATATATATTTTTTAAAGACCACTTTAACTATATTTTCTGTTTTTCTCTCTCTTAATTTTTAGAGAGAGAGGAAGGGAGAGGGAGAGAGAGATAGAAACATTGATGAGAGAGAACATCGACTGACCACCTCCTGCATGACCCCCTGCTGGGGATCAGGCCCACAACCGGGCATGTGCCCTGACCAGGAATCAAACCAGCGACCTTTTGGTGCATGGGATGATGCTCCAACACTGAGCCACACTGACCGAGCTAACTATATTTTCTTTGGAGAACAAATCAATGATGTCTTGGGGGTGGTTCTAATGATACAAGCCCAAACTCCTCCATTCACAGGCTTTCAGAAAAAAGCATTAAGACTGAAATATAAGAACCTGAACTTTCTTAGAAAATTGGCAGAACCAGAAAACCAAGCCAAGAGATGTCCACCAGAGCAGTCAAAGCAAGCCAGCACTCTCACCCTCAAATGGACAGAGCAACTTACAGAAACACCATGGGAGAAGAACCCATTCTGCAACCAGCTACAAGGGGAAGAAGCTGGCCCCCGCAGGATTATTCTAATATGAGAAATTTACTAACAAATTATATTGTTTCTGCTACAGATGTGGAGACATAATCTGAAAGAAAAGAGAGCAGAACAAGCTCTCTAACCAGTTAACTCCAGTTACAGAAGTATAGCTTAAGAAATCACACTGAAAGCACAGCCCTTCACAGGGAGAAACTACCCCATTTCTGCACCTTGTTGAGACAACGACACTTGAATTATAACATTTTCAACAAGGTTTATCTTATCAGAGGCCATGGTGATACTATCAGGCACCTCAGCCTTTTTAACATTTACAGAACACTCCAGCCAACAAAAATAGAATACATATTCCTTTCAATCAAGTGCTCATGGAACATTTACGAAGACATATATTCTGAACCATAAAACAAGTTTCAATAGACTTAAGAAAGTCCAAGTCAATTATTAACCATTAGGGAAAAGCAAATTAAAATGACAACAAGGTACATACATCTCTATTTGAGGAGCTAAAATGAAAAAGATGACGCGGACCAGAGAGACCCGAGTTCGGTCCTTGCTAAGGGCACGTACCTCGGTTGCAGTTTGTCCCCTGTCCCGGTTGGGGTCGTGTGGATGGTAGGCACATCAATGTTTCTCTCTCTCTCTTCCTCCCTCTCTCCCTCCCACTCTATCTGAAGACAAATGCAAAAATGTCCTTGAGTGAGGATAAATAAACAAATAAATAAATAAAAAGATGGGCCATACTGTATACATCAAGTGTTTGGAAGCATGTGGAGAAACTGGAATTCTCATACACTGATGTTGTGAATGTAAAATTATACAACCACTCTGGAAAACTGTTGGAAATTTCTTAACGGGTCGATAATGTATCTACCCTATGATCCAGTTATTTCACTCCTAGGTATTTACCCAAGAAAAATGAAAGCAGGTGTACCTACGAAGACTTGTACATGAATGACCATAGCAACTTTATTTATAATGTCCAAAAAACAAACAAAAACAAAACAACCCATACATCCATCAACATAAGAATGCTTAAACAAATTGTGGTATTCCAGAAGATTAAAAAAAAAAAAAGCCATCAGTCATGGTGATAATAAGCAAAATGTTCCTAGTGGCTCCCTTAGCTATTCTTACCAGAGTTGCAGGTGGGGAGAGAAGCAACTCTCAAAAGCCCAATTACAGATCATTTATAAATGTCCACATTGAGGCCTGCAGCTTATCTACCTCACTGCACCTTCACTTCTTTTTCATTTTTGTTTTTGTCTTTTTTTAAATTTTTCAATTAGTTTACATTCAAGATTGTTTCCTATTAGTTTCAGCTGTACAGCATAGTGGTTACGCAATCATATACTTTACAAACTGGTCCCCCTGATATTTTCAGTACCCACCTGGCGTCATACATAGTTGTTATACTATTATTGACTATATTTCCTATGCTGTGCTTTACATCCTTATGAATATTTTGCAACTGCCAATCTGTACTTCTCAATCTCTTTACCTTTTCACCCATTCTCCCTCCCCTCTGCCAATCATCAGTCTATCCCATGTACCTATGAGTCTATTTCTGTTTTGTTTGTTAATTTATATTGTTCTTTAGATTCCAAATATTAGTGAAACATGGTATTTGTCTTTCTCTGACTGACTCATTTCATTTAGCATAATACCCTCTAGGCCGATTCATGCTGCCCCAAATGGTAAGATTTCATTCATTTTTTTTTTCTTTCTTTATTGACTTTTAGAGAGAGAGGAAGGGAGAGATAGAAACATCAATGAGAGAGAACACTCACTGGCCACCTCCTGCATGCCTCACACTGGAGAGTTGGCCCACAACCTGGGCATGTGCCCAGACTGGGAACTGAACCAGTGACCTCTTGGTGCATGGGTCGACACTCTACCACTGAGCCACACCAGGTAGATTTCATTCTTTTTTATGGCCATTCTTTCTCTTCCTCCTTCTCCCTCCCCCTCCTTCTACATTTGTTTTGTGGGTTTTTTTTTTATCCTCACCCGAGGACATTTTTTTTGCATTTATCTTCAGATAGAGCAAGAGGGAAAGAGGGAGGAAAAGAGAGAGAGAAACATTGATGTGAGAGACACACATTGATTGGTTGCCACCCGCACGACCCCAACCAGGGAGGGGATGAACTGCAACCGAGGTACGTGTCCTTATAGGGAACCAAACCCGGGACTCTCTGGTCCACAGGCCAATACTCTAACTGCTGAGCCAAACTGGCCAGGGCCCTTCTATATTTCTTGTACTGTTTTGGTGGTGGTGAACTTCTTTAACTTTTTCTTGTGTGGGAAGCTCTTTATTTGTCCTTTGATTCTAAATGATAGCTTTTCTGGGTAGAGTAATCTTGATTGTAGGTCCTTGCTTTTCATTATTTTGAGTATTTTTTGCTAGTCATTTCTGGCCTGTAAAATCTCTGTTGAGAAATCAGCTGACAGTCTTATCAGAGTTCCCTTGTAAGTAACTAACTGCTTTTCTCTCACTGCTTTTAAGATTCTCTGTCTTTAACCTTTGACATCTTTTTAAAATTTATTTCTTTACTGATTTTTTTTTTAGAAAGGAAGGGAGAGAGAGATGGAAACATCGATGAGAGAACATTGTTTGGCTGCCTCCTGCATGCCCCCCACTGGAGATTTGGCCAACAACCTGGGCATGTGGCCTGACTAGGAATCGCACTGGCGACCTCCTGGTACATGGGTCGATGCTCAGCCACTAAGCCACACCAGCTGGGCTAACCTTTGACATTTTAATTATGATGTGTCTTCGTGTGGGCCTCTTTGGGTCACCTTGTTTGGGACTCTCTGTGCTTCCTGGATTTGTATGTCTATTTTCTTCACCAAGTTAGATCAATTTTTTTTTTCTTCCAAATAGGTTCTCAGTTTCTGGCTCTCTCTCTCTTCTCCTTCTGGCACCCCGTGACACAAATGTTGGTACACTTAAAGTTGTCTGAGAGGCTCTTTACACTACCCTTATTTTTTTGGATTATTTTTTCTTTTTGCTGTTCTGATTGCGTGTTTTCTGCTTCCTTATACTCCAAATCAGTGATTTGATTCTCTGCTTCATCTACTCTACTGTTGATTCACTCATTTCAGTTAGTGTTCTCTTTCTTCATTTCTGACTGGTCCTTTTTTCTTTTTTTATCCTCACCCGAGGACATTCTTTCCATTTTTTTGTTCAGGTAGAGTGGGAGGGAGAGAGAGTAAGAGAGAGAGAGAGAAACATCGATGTGAAAGGGACACATCGAGTGGCTGCCACCCGCACAACCAACCAGGGCCAGGGACACACTGCAACTTAGCGGGAACCGAACCCGGGTCTCTCGGGACCGCAGGCCAATACTCTAACCGCTGAGCCAAACCGGCCAGGGCAGACTGGTCCTTTTTATGGTTTCTACGTCCTTTTACATACGGTTGAAGTTCTCACTAAGTTCCTTGAGCAGCCTTATTACTATTGTTTTGAACTCTGTATCTGGTAGTTTGCTTGCCTCACTTTCATTTAGTACTTTTTCTGGAGATTTCTCCTGTTCTTTCATTTGGAACCTATTTCTTTGTCTCCACAATTTGGCTGCTTCCCTGTGTTTATTTCTATGTATTAGGTAGAGCTGCTATGTCTCCTGGACTTGACAGAGTGGCCTTGTGTAGTAGGTGTCCTGTAGGTCCATGGTGCAGCATCCCCAGTAATCTGAGCTGGGCACTCCAGGTATGTGCCCGTGTAGGCTGTCCTGTTATAATTGAGCCTTGACTGCTATTGATGTCACTGAGAGGGACTAACTCCCAGGCCAATTGGCTTTGAGGACCAGGTTCAACAACAGCGGAGGAGCTGCTGTACAGGAGCTGACCCTGCAGACTAGGACTTGCTTCAGTGGGCTTTGGTGCTCGCCTAGTCTACCCTTTGAGTGTGTCACTTGTGGAAGCGGTAGAGTTGTAATCCAGCATGATCTGAATATGTTCACCAGGTGCACTGGCTCTGGGAGATGTAAAGGTCAGCCACCTCCTGTGCCCTGCCTGGAGCCATCCAGCAGGAGCTACAGAGCAATTTGCACATGGCTGCTACTTGTGCTGGGCTTGGAGGTGCCCAGGAGAAGCCAAGCGACAAACCAAAACCAGTTGTCATTTAGCAGGAGGTATGAGGTTTAGGGAGGCCAGGTGATACTTACTTGAGAGATCTAAGGAAAGTTCAAAGCATGAGGCAAGAGAGTCCATTTGTATGGAAAAGCCCCCGGAAATGGCTTGTATGGGCCCATAAGTTGGATGGGGTAGGGTCTCAGAAAATCACCAGGGCAAAAAGGGTTAGCTAGGTTGATGGGAGACTCAGATATTGCACCCCCTGCCTTTGTTCAGGGAGGACTCAGAAAAGGAACAATGGGCCCTGGCCGGTTTGGCTCAGTGGTCAGAGCGTCGACCTGCGGTCCAGAGAGACCTGGGTTCGGTTCCCGCTAAGGGCACGTACCTCGGTTGCAGTTTGTCCCCCGCCCTGGTTGGGTCCTGCGGGTGGCAACCACTTGATGTGTCTCTTTCAAGTCAATGTTTCTCTCTCTCTCTTCCTCTCTCTCCCTCCCACTCTATCGGAACAAACAAAAATAAAAACGAAAAACTGTCCTCGGGTGAGGATAAAAAAAACAATCAAACAGAAAAGGAACAATGGCCTTGTCCCACTGGTGTGGCTCAGTGGATTGAGCGTCAACCCATGCACCAAGATGTTGCCGATTCAATTCCCAGTCAGGGCACATGCTCAGGTTGTGGGCCAAATCCCCAGTGGGAGACATGCAGGAGGCAGCCAATTGATGTTCTCTGGCATTGATGTTTTTCTCTCTCTCTCTCAAATCAATAAAGAAAAAAAAATGGCCTTTGTCAGGACTTCTGTTTGGAGAAAAGTTTCCCCTCCAGCTCTCGCCCCAATGCCAGACAACTCAGTTTGTCCCTGTATGTCCCTGGTGCCTTTTGAGATGCTGCCTGATGCCAGAGCTTAGAATGAGTGAGTCTGAATAAGGCCATGCATGGGCCCTTTAAGAAGAATTGCCTGGGACTCCACCATTCTCCATCTCAGTCATTATCCCAGCTGGGTTTTATAGCTGGTAGTTATGAGGGTTTCTCTTCCTGGCACTGGTTGGGGGCCTGGTGTGGGTCTGGGACCCCTTGATCCTCAGGGAGACTTCCACAGCCGAGATATCCCTCCCAATTTTTACTGCCACGCAGGAGTATGGAACTAGCCCATTCTGTGACTCTGCCCCTCCTACCAGTCTCAATGTGGCTTCTTCTTTATCTCATTAGTTGTAGGATTCTCCTCAACTAGATTTCAGGTGATTCTGACTGACGGTTGTTCTGTAGTTTAGTTGTAATTTTGATGTGGCTGTGGGAGGTTTCAAGTACCACGTTTACTCATGCCACAATCTTGACTGGATCCCTGAACTTCTTTTAATTTTTTGTTGTTATTAATCCTCACCCAAGGATATTTTTTCCATTGACTTTTAATTTTTTTTTTTTATCCTCACCCAAGGACATTTTAGCATTCATCTTCAGGTAGAGTGGGAGGGAGAAAGGGGAAAAGAGACAGAGAGAAACATCGATGTGAGAGAGACACATCGACTGGCAGCCACCCACACAACCCCAACTGGGGCCAGGGACAAACTCCAACTGAGGTACATGCCCTTAGCGGGAACTGAACCCGAATCTCTCTGGTCCACGGGCTGACGCTCTAACCGCTGAGCCAAACCGGCCAGGGCTCCATTGACTTTTAAAAAAATATATTTTAGAGAGAATGGAAAAAAAGGAGGAGAAAGGGGCAGAGTGAGAAAGAGAAACATTGATGTGAGATAGACACATCGATTGGTTGTCTCCCGCACATGCCCCAACTGGGGCTGGGGATGAACCTACAACCCAGTAACATACCCTTGACTGGGAACTGAATTGAAGACCCTTCAGTGCATGGGTCCCTGCTCTAACCACTGATCCCACGAGCTAGGGCCCTGCACTTCTTTTAAAAAGCATCTATAGCCCTGGCCGGTTTGGCTCAGCGGTTGGAGCGTCGGCCTGCGGTACAGAGAGACCCGGGTTTGGTTCCCGCTAAGGGCACGTACCTCAGTTGCAGTTTGTCCCCGGCCCTGGTTGGTCGTGCAGGTGGCAGCCACTCAATGTGTCCCTTCACATCGATGTTTCTCTCTCTCTCTCCCTCCCGCTCTATCTGAATAAAAAATGGAAAAATGTCCTCGGGTGAGGATAAAAAAAAATAAAAAATAAAAAAAATAAAAATAAAAAGCATCTATAAAGCAGCAAAACAAACACACGTGGTTTTCCCTGCTGCTTCTGAGAAGTCCTCTTAGCTGTCCTTAGCTGCTGCAGCCTGTGGTCACCCAAGGCACCTACCTAAAAGGACAAGCCACTACCCAGGGCATCCAGAGCTCTCTGGCACAGACAGCGCCACCTGGCTTTGCTCCTGAAGGTGTGTGCCCTGGCCAGCAACAATACTCAAGATGCCATTTGCAACTTAACTAGATTTCAGGGATGAGCAAAAACTAAGTCATTTTTATAAATCTATAAAAGACTAAATATCATGTAATTTTCAAAGTTTATAAACAGGAGACACCTGTTTTTTACTGACACCTTTTGGAAATAAGTCAGGAATATTTTAACTAGAACTATGATTTTCAGTGTAAGTTTACAGTTGTGGTTTCTTCTGGAAGATGGTGGATGGGAGAAAGGAAAAGGCGTGGATAAGGCTATGACCACATCTGTAGTGTGTGATTTCTTAACAGTAGATATGTACTTGAGTGGGGGTGGGTGGGTTGCTGGTTGCTTAATTTTAATGAAGGTAACTGAAGGATTTTTAGAAATGTAAGGATGTTTGTTTGGTAAACAATGACATGCTTAATATAAAAGCAAAAGCTGTGTGCTCACAAGAGTGGGCACTGTTTTGAGTTCTTAGACCAGAAAAAAAAAAAAAGAAGAAATGCTACAACTTTGTTCTCAGGGCCTTTGAAAGCTAGATACAAATGATAGCTGATTCAATCTTCCTTCTAAGCAGTGGTGATTTTATATCTGCAACTGTATAGAGAACTGAATAAGAGGTTCCTGTGTGTTACATCTCCTAAGCCTACAGGAAACTGTCATGCTAGGGCTCCAGCACCTGGGACAGCGCCACAGTTTTGGTTTTTTTTTTAATCACTAGTAGGTCTGATTTGCACCCATTAATATGGCAAATAATTTTTTCAGGGGTTATGCTCAGCAATTTGTGCTTCAAGATTCTGTTCAGAAATTTCTCTATATGAATAGAAACATTTACTTTTTAAAAAAATTGTCTAGCCCTGGCTGATTTGGCTCAGCGGTTAGAGCGTGGGCCTGTGGTCCAGAGTGACCCAGGTTCGGTTCCCGCTAAGGGCATGTACTTCGGTTGCAGTTTGTCCCCAGCCCTGGTTGGGTCGAGCGGGTGGCAGCCACTCGATGTGTCCCTTTCACATCAATGTTTCTCTCCCTCTCTCCCTCCCGCTCTATCTGAACAAAAAACGAAAAAATGTCCTCGGGTGAGGATAAAAAAATAAATTAAAAAAAATTGTCTAGCCCTGGCCAGTTTAGCTCAGTGGTTAGAGCATCAGCCTGTGGTCCACAGACATCCAGGTTCAGTTCCCGCTAAGGGCACGTACCTCGGTTGCAGTTTGTCCTTGGGGTTGTGAGGGTCGCAGCCAGTTGATGTTTCTCTCTCTCTCTTCCTCCCTCTCTCCCTCCTGCTCTGTCTGGAGATAAATGCAAAAGTGTCCTCGGGTGAAAAAAAAAAAAAAAAATTGTCCAGTTGTGTGGATACAAAACGAAAGCTCACTGATAAACACTTAAACCCTCTGTAATTACTGGGTCCTGTTGGGGAAAATGAAGTCATATGAGTACATCTAATGTTTACTTTTTGGACAACTTAAAAGGTAAGTTAAGTTGCCCAGCCAGTGTGGCTCAGTGGTTGAGCATCAATCCATGCACCAAGAGGTCTCTGTTTCGATTCTGGGTCAGGGCACACGCCCAGGTTGTGGGCCAAATCCCCAGTGGGGGACATGCAGGAGGCAACCAGTCGATGTTCTCTCTCATCAATGTTTCTCTCTCTCTCTCCCTCTCCCTTCCTCTCTCTCTAAAATTAATAAAGAAAAAAAAAGGCACCCTGGTTGATTTGGCTCAGCAGTTAGAGCATCGGCCCACAGACCAAAGAGTCGTGGGTTCGATTCTGGTCAAGGGCACGTACCTTGATTGTGGTTCATCCCTGGCCCAGGTCGGGGCCATGTGGGAGGCAGCCAGTCAATGTGCCCCTCTCATATCGATGTTTCTCTCTCTCTCTTTCTCCCTCCCTTCCTCTCTCCCACTCTATTTGAAGATAAATAGAAAAATATCCTCCAGTGAGGATTTAAAAAAAAGGCAAGGTTATGTTTATTTCTAAACTTAAATTTGAAAATAAGCCCTGGCCAGTTTGGTTCGGCAGTTAAGAGCATAGGCCCATGGTCAAAGAGTTGTGGGTTCGGTTCTGGTGAAGGGCACGTACCTTGGTTGCAGTTTGGTCCTTGGCCCTGGTTGAGGTCGTGAGGGAGGCAACCAGCTGATATGTCTCTCACATTGATGTTTCCCTCTCACTCTCTCCCTCTGTCTCCACTCTGGAGATAAATGGGAAAGCATCCTCGGGTGAGGATTAAAAAAAAAGACAAGAAGATAAAAACATTAACTTTTCCAACACTGAATGTGCTCATTTGGGACTCAGTTTTTCTGCCTGAAGTATAAGAACAGCTTCCTACATCACCTGTGATTAATCACTCTGGTTTAGAGGGTAGGGCTTATAAGATTCTAGAATAAAAGCATCACGCTGGTCTTACATGGAAAAGGTCATCCCACATGTCCCCCAAGAGGCATCTACACCATTCAGGAATCCATTTTTGTCTTTCAGAAATACATGTTGCAACCAGCTGTGCCCTCCATACCTGAGAGAGCCTGATCATAACCCAGTTGTAACTAGTGCTTGGCTTGGCTAGCTCGTCTTGTTTTCTTCAGGCAGGGACATAAGTTGCCTCTAGCACCAGAAGCTGCTTTCTCCCTACATCTTTCACCACTGGGATTCTGGCAGATTCCTGCTCTCCAGTAAGTCCAACACCCACTCTGAAGATTTTGGTGCAGGAGGAGTGGGGTGGGTGGCACAGGGGCCAGGACAGTTCTGACTCTCCGTTTTAGCTCTGTTAACTTTATGGAGCTATAATTCATATACCACACAATTCGTCCATTTAAAGGGTACAATTCAGTGGTTTTCAGTATACTCACAGAGCTATCTCCGTGTTGTTTTAAATACATTAAAACCTAAAATGCTCATGAGATACTCAGAAAAATGGTCAACTGGACACATTCAGGGTTCATGCAAACATGCTGAGGAAATGAAACAGAATTTACATAAGTTACCAAAGAACATATACATTCAACGTTCATGTAACCACATTAATTAGAGGAAACAGTGGCATCTCAGGAAGCAGAAGTCGCTCCTGCTTGTTCCTGCATTTCAGGTCTGGTATTGGAGAGTCAGGGGTGCCAGAGGAGAAGGGGAGCAGCAATTAGAAAGGGGCATAAAAGAGGCTATAAAATATGTCCCCTCTGTGGCTTTTCTTTGGAATGCTAACCAACTGGATAAAGGATGATGCAGCTTACAGAACTCCACTCCAGACAGTGTGAGGGCAGCGTGCCCTCCAGCCTATCCAGATCCCTCTGTGCACCAATAGAGAACTGGAGGCTTCATCCTTACGAGGATACCCCTCGACTCCTAGTCCAACCTAGACCCCTGAGAGTAGGTAAAGGTGGTGGTGGGGGGGACTAAATAAAAAGTTATCAAATGCAGGTACATAGTTCAAAAAGTCACAGTGCTGTAAGACCTGGAACCAGACAGCAGCTCCTGTCCCTCTCACCCACCTCACCCTGCTCAGAGAAGCCCTTCTTTCTGCCCTTTAACTTTTTTGGAGGGGGTCAATGCCTCCATGTCTGAGAACATGCTTCTGACATTATTTCTTGGCTTTTCAAATTTACTTGTTGCATTTTGGCCTCCTATGGTAAAAAAAAGGAGAATGTAACACTTTCCCCACACCCTCCTGAGTTTGGCTAGGTCTTCTGCAGTGTTTATATATCACTGACTACACAAGTATTTCTTCCTGCTGAACCACATTTAAGTTATAGCACTGCCTTTCTTACATAATTATTTTTTCCTATACTTAGCAATTCCCTTGCTTTTTGTTGCCTGAATTTCCTACATACTGACTGTTCTAATATCTCTGAAGGATTACACACCTCCTTTGGACTATTCCCACATTACCAGGCCCCTCATGCCTTTGCTGCTGCCCTTGCACTCCCTCCTCTGTGCTGACAGTCCTCCAGGTGCTCCTTCCTGAGAATGTGGTGTGCACCTTCAAAGTGTTCCTGTCTGAAGCACCTGCACTATTTCCTCCCGGGCAGGTGCCTGTATACACAGTTGTGGGTTGGAAATGAGCCCCATGGCATTAGGAGGGCAGCTGTCCCAGACCCGTTTCACTCCTGCTGGTGCCACAGTCTGATGTTGCCTTCTCCTGATGATGTATGTGGGGCCTGTTTTAATCTCTGGAAACTTCTGAGAACCTCCTCTCCACCAGAACAATTTGCTGTATTTGCTGGGGATACTTTCTCCTCAAAGTTCTGAGCACAAGAAGAGCCCTTTCAAACAGAGACACAGCCTGGAAGAGTTCCAGGAGGATCCTTTTGATAAGGACCCTGTCCCTCTCCCCAGCAAGGCTGTCAGTCAGGCCCTATGCCTACTCAGTTACATGCTTCCCTTATCTTTTATCTCCTATTCTCTCTGTCTTTTAAATAACTTTCTGAGATATATTCTTTACTTAATCTTCCAACCCTTCAACTAGATGCCTTTGTTTCATTTTTAATTTCTGAGGGTACTTCCTAGTTCTCTGAATGTGATGTCTTCTTTAATCTGACAATGTTAATCAAGTTTTATTTTCCATGCTTTCTTCTCTCTGCAATGACTGTTTCCTTTAAGTGCCTTCTGCTTTTCTTTCTTTTCTTTTTTGTTTTTGGCCTCCCCCTTTCTTGTGGGCTTTCCTCAAGTATCTGAGGTTCCTGACCATCCCTTTATACATAAAAGTGGTCACTAAAAAACTGATGAGCCCTGGCCGATTTGGCTTCTGCCTGCGGTTAGAGCTTCCACCTGCGGACCAGAGAGTCCCAGGTTCGGTTCCCGCTAAGGGCACGTACCTCAGTTGCAGTTTGTCCCTGGCCCTGGCTGCGGTCGTGTGGGTGGCAACCACTCGATGTGTCTCTCACACATAGATGTTTCTCTCTCTCACTTTCTCCTTCTCTCCTTCCCACACTATCTGAAGATAAATGGTGAGGATAAAAAAATAAAGAAAGAAAAGCTGATGAGCCTGGCTGATTTTGCTCAGTGGTTAGAGCGTCAGCCCACAAACCAAAGAGGCACGGGTTCGATTCTGGTCAAGGGCACGTACCTCGGTTGTGGTTCGTCCCCGGCCCTGGTCAGGCTCATGCCGAAGGCGACCAATCGATGTGTCTCTTTCACATCAATGTTTCTCCCCCCCCCCCCCGCACCACCTGAAGATAAATGAAAAGATATTCTTGGGTGAGGATTTTAAAAAAAAGAAAAAAAGCTGATGAAAAGCTCAAACTGTATGGTGGGCTTGTCATCTGGGAGGTCTTACAACAGATGACCTGGCTCCTCCTGTGTAGTCAGCTGCTCCACGAACTGACACTGTGGGGACAGGATCCTGAGAAGGCTTGCAAATATGATGGGATAGCTGTGTATCACAAATGTGACAAGCCAGTCACTCTGTACAAGGATTAACTACAGCAGACAGAAGGCCTTAAAGAAAAAGAAGTAAGCAGCCATACTGTGAGAGAGCCATGTGCCTGGACCTGATGGTGGCCACCAGGACCTGAGAGCTGTTGCACACCAACCACCAGCAAGAAAATAAGAATCTCAGCCCTACAAACACAAGAAACTGAATTCCTCCAATTACCTGGCTGATTATGGTGGGGAATCCTGAGCTCCAGGAAAGACCCTGGACAGGGGAGACATGGGACAGAGTATCCCAAGCAGAGGGCACACCCAATGCAAAGGGAAGAGGAGGAGGATGCCTGTGGAACGCAGGAAGCCTCAAGGAGCTTGGGTTTCTGAAGTTGACTGAGGAGGGGGTCAGTAGCAAGAGATGGGGCCAGAAACCCTGAGAGAATTCTGCATACAGGAGTAGCATGACTTGCCTCTGAAGTATTGTTTAGTTGTCTACTGAGAAAAGGTGGGGGAAGTCAGACAGTGAGATATTGTGGTTCGAACCCATGGAGTAATAAATGAGACCTGAGAAATGATGGAATTCTGGATGTACTCTGATGGTAGAGCCAAAAGGGTTTCCTGATGGAGCAGATGTGGGGTGAGAAAAGGAAGTTTTGGCATGAGTCACTGGAAGGATTGCTATTAACTGAGATGGGGAGACTGCAGGTGGCACTCAAAGCTTCAGCCATGTGAGTCTGAGATGTCTATCTGACATCTAAGTATGAGCCCAGAGTTCAGGAGTGGGCTGGGCTAGAGATGTGAAATTAGGGGTCAGTAGCACAGAAACCACATTTAAAGCTGTGGGTCTGGGAATGAGTGCAGACAGAAGAGGAATGCGTGTACACAGGACCAGCAAAGGAGACTCCAGCAAGATAAGACTAAATGAGTGTGGTGTTCCAGAAGCCAGGTAGAGGAGGAGCAATCGCTGTGTTCTCTACTATGGGCATGTCCAGTAAGTAAAACTAAGAACCACAAATTAAATCTAACAACACAGGTGTCAGGATAAGACAAAAGCCTGCGTGGACAGCTGGCTTTCCACACATCCTCCTGATTGAGAACTAGAGTTGCTTCGTTGATGCCTTCACTCTCTGAAGGTGTTTTTATTTTTGTTTTTTTTTTTCTTAATCCTCACCCGAGGACATTTTTCCATTTTTTGTTCAGATAGAGTGGGAGGGAGAAAGAGGGAGAGAGAGAGAGAGAGAAACATCAACGTGAAAGAGACACATTGAGTGGCTGCCACCCATACGACCAACCAGGGCTGGGGACAAACTGCAACCGAGGTACATGCCCTTAGCGGGAACCGAACCCGGGTCTCTCTGGACTGCAGGCCAATGCTCTAACCTCTGAGCCAAACAGGCTAGGGCTCTGAAGGTTTTTAATACCTACTGCTACTTTACCTTGAGAAAAACTAGGAAAATATACTTTTAAATTTGTTTTAAATTGTAATAAAATACATATAACATAAAATGTACTATCTTAACCATTTTTAGGTGTACAGTTCAGTGACATTAAGTACATTAACAATGTTGTATGACCATCACCACCATCTATGTCCAGATGTTTTTCATATTTCTCAACTGAACATTAACTCCTAATTACTCCTCCCCCAGTCCCTGGTAACCTCTAATCTACTTCCTGTCTCTATGAATCCGACTACTCTAGGAACCTTATATAAATGGAATCATACAGTATCTGTCTTTTTGTGTCTGGCTTATTTCACTGAGCATAATGTCCTTAAGGTCCATTCATGTTTTAGCACGTGTCAGAATTCTTCCTCTTTTTTGTTAATCCTCACCTGAGGATATTTTTTCCACTGATTCTTAAGAATAGAAGGGAGGGAGAGAAACATTGATTTGAGAGAGACACATTGATTGGTTGCCTCCCACACGACCCCTACCAGGGCTGGAAATTGAACCTGTTTGCAGGCTGATACTCTAACTGCTGAGCCCAAAGGCCAGGGCAGAATTCTTCCTTTTTAAAGTTGAATAATAGTCCACTGTATATATACACCACATTTTGTTTATCCAGTCACCTGCCAATGGACACATGGGTTGCTTCTACCTTTTGGCTATTGTGAATAAAGCTGTTATGAACATGGGTGTATAAATTTTTTTTGCGTGTTTTTTTTAATCCTCACCCGAGGATATTTCTCTATTTATCTTCAGGTAGAAAGAGAGGGAAAGATAGGGACAGAGAGAGAAACATTGACGTGAGAGAGACACGTCGACTGGTTGCCTCCCGCAAGACCCCAACCAGGGCCAGGGACAAACCGCAACTGAGGTACGTGCCCTTGGCTGAAATTGAACCTGGGACCCACTGGTCTGCAGGCCGATGCTCTACTGCTGAGCTAAACCAGCCAGGGTTATAACAATATACATTTAAGATAAAAAAATATATATATACAAGCAGTGCAATTATAACACAATCACACTTGTCTACCTGGATAGATACTGTATTATTTCTCGAAAAAGTGCCTGTGTAAAATGAGTGGTTTCTTCCCATTTCAATTCCTCTCTCTACAGCTAATAAATTGCTTTGAATCTACATCTCCTCTGCTAGAAATTGGTTGTTTTCCTTTCTTGGGCCAAGTGAACTTTTCCTTACTGTACTGGTTTCCTATTGCTGCTGTAATAAGTTACCACAAGCTTAGTAGCATAAAATAACAGAAATTTATTATCTTACAGTTCGGGAAGTCAGAGACTGAAATGAATCTCATGAGCTAAAATCAAGGAGTTGGCAGGGCTAGTTTCTACTGGAGGCTTTAGAGAAGAATCCATTCCCTGATCTTCCAGTTGCCAGCATTCCTTGGCTCGTGGCAGTAACACCCTAATCTCTGCTTCCATAGTTACATTCCCATCTCCTCCTGTGTCGTCAAATTTCCGTCTCCTTTTTTTAAAAAATATGTTTTTATTGATTTTTAGAGAGACAGAAAAGGAGAAGGAAAGAGAGAGAAACATCCTCCTACATGCCCCCTATTGGGGATCGAGCCTGCAACCAGGGCATGTGCCCTGACCAGGAATGGAATTGGTGATCTCTTGGCATGAGTCAACACTCAACCACTGGCCAACACCAGCCGCGCCCTCTGCCTTTTTTTTTTAATCCTCACCCGAGGACATTTTTGCATTTATCTTCAGATAGAGTGAGAGGGAGAGAGAGAGGAAGAGAGAGAGAGAGAAACATCGACGTGAAAGGGACACATCGAGTGGCTGCCACCTGCACGACTCAACCAGGGCTGGGGACAAACTGCAACTGAGGTACATTCCCTTAGAGGGAACCGAACCTGGGTCTCTCGGGACCACAAGCCAACACTCTAACTGCTGAGCCAAACCAGCCAGGGCTCTGCTTACTACTTCTTCTTTTTTTTTTTTTTTAATCCTCACCCGAGGACATTTCTCCATTTTTTGTACAGATAGAGTGGGAGGGAGAGAGAGGAAGAGAGAGAGAGAGAGAAACATCGATGTGAAAGGGACACATCGAGTGGCTGCCACCCACACGACCAACCAGGGCCGGGGTCAAACTGCAACCAAAGTACATGCCCTTAGCGGGAACCAAACCCAGGTCCGGACCGCAGGCCGACGCTCTAACCGCTGAGCCAAACCGTCCAGGGATCTGCTTACTTCTTATAGGGACCCTTATGATTACATTTATGGCCCACCAGGATAACCCAATCTCAAGATCATTAGTTTAATCAAACCAGCAAAGCTCCTTTTGCCCTATAAAGTAACATTTCACAGGTTCCAGGGGTTATGACCTGGATATCTTTAGGGGCATTATCAGCCTACCACACCCACCTTGCTGTTTTTTTTTTTTTAAATAAGTTTTACTGAGCTATAACTTGCACCCAATTGTTTTAAGTCGATTCACTGTATTTTTAAAACAAATTCAGCTTATCTAATGCTAATTTTAAACCTTTATTCTTGCCTGGTCAATGTGGCTTAGTGGACTTAGCGTTGTCCCTTGGACTAAGAGGTCCCGGCTGGATTTTCTATCAGGGCACATGCCCAGGTTGTGTGCCTGATGCCCCAGTAGGGGGCGTGCAGTAGGCAGCAGATGGATGTTTCTCACATTGATGTTTCTCTCTCCCGTCCTTCTCTCTCTAAAAAAAATCAATAAAAACTATTTTTTTTAAAAACCTTTATTCTCATCCTTTTTGGTAGAGTACTGATATGCTCATATTGTTCACATTAATCAGGCACTGTTTTTGAGCATGATTCTAAATAAACTCTGGTAATAGGGTATATAAAGGCTTTTAGGTTAGGCTCTGATGAACATCAGTTATGTTAACTTACATCTGATGTCATAAATATGTACTTTTCCCTGGTGCTAATCTTCAGGTGGAGGATTTCTTTTTTCTAGAATAATGTTTCTGAAAAAATAATAAAATGCATGGAGAAAATGGCTCATTCTATGAAACAACCTTTAAAATCATATTTGTTTTGTTATTGAATATTCTTGCACTTTGTAGATACAGTGTATCTAAAACATTTAGAAAAAACCTGGGATTTCACTCCATTTTGCTCATTGCTGCACCCCTGGGCGAGAAATTGTTACTGAACTCAATCAATATAGGTTCATCACTTGGGGTGCTCTATTCAAAAACGAAATGTGTTGTCACAAGGTAGTTTTACTTACTTGAAGCAAGTAAAATAAATGGTATTCAGATCCAAAGCACTGTCCTCTGAAGGGAGGGTAGTCAGTGCTTTTGGTCAATTACATGTTGATTTCATCTTTGTCCTTGACTACACTTATCAGGTTGGGTTCCTGTCAAGCTTATCCTGTTTACAACTGCTCTGCAAATTATCGTGCTACATTTTAACATTCAGCAAGAATAGCATTTAGTATAAGAATGGCCCAGACCTTGAGACCATTGTCCTATCTATCAATAGTGCCTAGTCCACAGCAGGTGCTTAGTAAACATTTACTAAGTAAACATTTTACTTCACTTCCACACCAATTTCTCTAAGGAGTGATCCATCACAGTGATAAGAATCTGGAAGCAACAATGGGAGTCTGGTTGAGAGAAGTCAGTTTATCATTACAGTGGGACTTCATCAGGTTAATACAAACCATGCCCTGGAAGAATACCTTCTTCTCCCAAAGTAGCCAGGCTGCCTGGAGTGGACTTGAATGTTCCTCTTTTATGGTAACAGACCCCCTCCCCATGGGGGAACCCAATGCACTCTTGGATCCTATGCTCTGCCTCAAAAACAAGGCCTTCTCTATCCTTTGGTGGAATGGAACCCCAGCGCTACCATGGGGAGACAGCCTACTTAAGAAAGACACCAACCACAGAAGTCCAGGCTCATAATGGTGCCTCCAGGCTAAGATTTAATGAGGCTGGCACAGAATGCTTGCAACAAGGTCTGGCATGTCACAAGTTGTCACTAAAAATAAGCTCTTACACAATTATAAATAAGACATGGTACAAATACTCATTTTGTTTCCTGGGAAGGTTTACACAAACACAGAAAAGAACTGGGAAGACACACAAATTTCAGTGCTCTCTAGCAGGCATGGATCCCAGGAACATGGCAAAGCCTCTGATTTTTAATATGCTTACTTTACTAAATAAAAACTTCACTAAATAATAGCTACATGTGCCATTTGAAACAGATAAAATCACTGCAGTAAGGTACCTCACTGGCCACTGCCTCCACTCTGACCTCTGTGTGCTCTAGACACTTGAGAACCCAAAACTCTTTCCCTTGTGCCTTTAGCTCCACCCTGAGTATATCTAAAGGTACATATTCACAAACACAGATACTTCATTATGTGATTTTTTAAAAGGATGTATCTTGCCCAGCTGGTGTGATCACTTGGCTGAACGTCCACACATACACCAGAAGGCTCACCAGTTTGATTCCTGGTCAGGGCACATGCCCGGCTTGCTGGCTTCCCTAGAGGGGGTCATGCAAGAGGCAGCCAACTGATGTTTCTCTCTCATCGATGTTTCTATCTCTCCCTCTCCCTTCCTCTCTCTGAAATCAGTAAAAACGTATATTTTTTTTAAAAGACATATCTTTTTAAATGTATTTTTACTGATTTCAGAGAGAGAGAAAAGAAGAGGGAGAATCATCAATGAGAGAGAGAAACACAGTTTAGATGCCTCCTATATGCCCCCTACTGAGGATCAAGCCCACAACCCAAGCATGTTCCCCGACAGAGAATTGAACTGGTGACCTCTCGGTCCACGAGATGACACTCAACAAACTGAGCCACACTGGCCAGAGTCATTATGTAATTTAAAACTTAAAATCATTCTGCTCTAGCCCAGCCAGTGTGGCTCAGTGCATTGAGTGTCGTCCCATGGACTGAGAGGTCCCGGTTAGATTCCCGGTCAGGGCACATGCCTGGGTTGCAGGCTCGATCCCCAGTGAGAGATGTGCAGGAGGCAGCAGATCGATGTTTCTCTCTCACATCGATGTTTCTATCTCTTTCTAAAACAAAATCAATAAAAACATATTTAAAAATTTTTTTAAATCATTCTGCTCTAAAAAACAACAACAAAAACCTTGAGATATATGAATAAGCAGCAACATGCGAATACATCATCACACTCTGGAGAGCTCAGGAGCCATCTTAACAAAAATGCCTTCTGGCCCAGCAGGTGTGGCTCAGTGACTGAGTGTTGACTCATGCACCGAGAGGTCGCCAGTTTGATTCCCGGTCAGGGCACATGACCAGATTGTGGGCCCAATCCCCAGTGGGGGGCAGGTAGGAGATAGCCAATCGATGTTTTCCCTCATCGATTTCTCTCTCTCTCTCCCTCTCTAAAATCAATAAAGAATAAAAAATTTTTAAAAAACAAAGATGTCTTCTGAAAGACATGTCTAGACACTGGCCCACAGCAGCAGAGCTCCCATCTGCAGCTGGTCCTGCAGGTGTACCCTGCCCCTCCACTGCAAGCATACCTAGATGAGCAGTATCAAGGGTCACTCTGGAAAGATAGCCTGCCAAGTGTCACTCTTTAAGTCCTTCTGAAAGAGACATCCTCTACCCTACGAAGTCATCACCAGAAACAAAGCAAACTTTGATGCCCCTACCCATGAGTGGCATCAGTGTTTTGCTTCACTTGGAAAACTAACTTTTGATATGGGCCACAGAGGCACAGGCACCTGCTTAGGAAACAAAGAGATGACAAGGCCAAAACATCCTCTCCTGCAAGTCCAGGATTACCAGAAAGACCAATGCTCCCACCCACGATATCATTAGGATGCAGCTCCCTCAACTGCCATCCTGTACCGTGGTCTCTGCACCCAGAACTAGTCCTTATCCCCACAGGCTCCACCCCAAGCACACAGAGGCTTGTACTTGAGGCCCAGGACTCAACAGAGAATACCTTTCCTTGGTAGGCTTCTAGATGCACAGGTCCTGCCCTGGCCGGTTTGACTCCGCGGTTAGAGCGTCGGCCTGCGGTCCAGAGAGACCCGGGTTCGGTTCCCGCTAAGGGCATGTACCTCGGTTGCAGTTTGTCCCCGGCCCTGGTTGGGTTGGGTTGTGCAGGTGGCAGCCACTCGATGTGTACCTTTCAGGTTGATGTTTCTCTCTCTCTCTCTCTTCCCCCCCTCCCTCCCTCCCGCTCTACCTGAACAAAAAATGAAAATAAATAAATAGTAGATACACAGGTCCTAATGTTCCATTTGCTCATCTGCCTCCCCAGGCAAGGACCAGGCCTGTCCTGTCCACCTCTGGGAGCCTATACCTGGCCCAAGGTGATACAAATAACACCCTGATGAACACACAGCTGGGAAGGAATGGGTGTGTACCTAGGAGAAGACAGATTCTATTCTGAGGCTCCCTAACATCTTCTGGCAGAAACTTTCTCCCCATGAAGAACCCAGTACAGGAGCCAACATTTATATGGACTCCTGCAGGCCTCAGTGGGAATGACACCCCTCAGCTCTCATTCCCTAACACCAGACCAGATCAGAGTCACTACTGTGTAGTCCACAGTTGGTTTTTGTTTTTGTTCTTTTGAGATTTGGTTTAAACCTATAAGTGACAGTTCCTAGATTAGGATTGTACCTAGGACTCAATCTTAAAAGGACTAAAAAACTCTAGAAGCTCTAAAATGCTGAGCATTAAACCTTAGAGTATCAGACCACCACTGCTAAATAAAGTCAATTGTAGAACTAGCCTAATGTCTATGGTTATCATAATTTTTTTAATTATCAAGAGATCATTAAACAATGGAAAAAACTGCTTAACAGAATTAAATTCTTCATGATCTCACAAAATGAAATTCTTCAGGCTCTCATTCTATCCAATATCATCCTAGTTTTCTCTTTCACCTTCTGTACCTTGCTCTTTAAAAGAAGAATGTTAGCACTGGCCAGTGTAGCTCAGTTAGTTGGGTGTTAACCTGCACACTGAAAGGTCGCTGGTTCGATTCCCAGCCTGGGCCTTGGTTGCAGGTCCCAACTGATAGATGTTTCTCTCTCACATCGATGTTTCTCTCTCTTTCCTTCTTCTTTCCTCTCCCTCTAAAAAAAAAAAAAAATCTATTAAAAATAAATAAATAAATAAAAGCAGAATGTTCAACCAAAACAGAGACAGTATTTATTCTTAATTTAAGGACATAGAATGGCATATGCCTGAAACTGACAAGAAAATATAATGTCACAAAGAAAGAACCTCTACAGAAACTAATAACACTTTTAGGGCTCCACAAGATTTTAAAGGCTGCCTGAGCCAACCCCCACATCACAGGTTAAGAAATGGACGCCTCGCCCTGGCCAGTTTGGCGCAGCAGTTAGAGTGTCGGCCTGCGGTCTAGAGAGACCCGGGTTCGGTTCCCGCTAAGGGCACGTTACCTTGGTTGCAGTTTGTCCCCGGCCCTGGTTGGTCGTGCGGGTGGCAGCCACTCGATGTGTCCCTTCACGTCGATGTTTCTCTCTCTCTCTCCCTTCCTCTCTCTCTCCTCCCACTCTATCTGTACAAAAAATGGAAAAATATCCTCAGGTGAGGATTAAAAAATAAAAAAAAATAAAAAATAAAAAACTAAGAAATGGACGCCTCAGGCCAGGTAACACTCATGCCATGACATAGAAAATAGACGCACACACAAAAGTACTTACTCATTAACACTTTTAGAGAATCTGCAGCTCAGATACACTTACAAGCAAAAGGCAAATTAAAGCTACAATATATACCATTTTTCCTTTATCAGATTGGCAATACTTTTCAAAATAATTTTCTTTTAAAATATGTTAAAATCTTGCCCAGCTGATGTGGCTCAGTGGTTGAGCATCAACCCGTGCACCAAGAAGTCGTCAGTTCAATTCCCAGTCAGGGCACATGCCCAGGTTGTAGACCCAATCCCCATTGGGGGACATGCAGGAGGCAGACAATTGATGTTCTCTCTCCATCTCTCTCTAAAAATCAATAAAGAAAAAAAAATTTTTTTAATAAAATAAAATACTTTAAAATCTTTATATCTGCTCCCTCTGCAATTTCATTTTTAATACTTTAACCTAAGAAAATAATAAAGATTGTACAGGAAGATTCAGCTACAATAACGCTTATTATAATAGTAGAAAAGTGAAAACTGAAAATACCAAAGACAGAGGATTAATCAAATAAATTCTAGCACATTCATTCATATAATGAAAAACTAGCCATAAAAATCATGTTGTAGAAGTAGATACACTAACATGAGAGAAACTGAAAATATACTGGCCCTGGTCGGTTTGGCTCAGCAGTTAGAGAATCGGCCTGCGGTCCAGAGAGACCGGGTTTGGTTCCTGCAAAGGGCATGTACCTCAGTTGCAGTTTGTTCCCAGCCCTGGTTGGGTTGTGCAGGTGGCAGCCACTCGATGTGTCCCTTTCACGTCGATGTCTCTCTTTCTCTCTCTCCCTCCCACTCTATCTGAACAAAAAATGGAAAAATGGCCCTGGCCGGTTTGGCTCAGCGGTTGGAGCATCAGCCTACGGTACAGAGAGACCCGGGTTCGGTTCCCGCTAAGGGCACGTATCTCGGTTGCAGTTTGTCCCCAGCCCTGGTTGGTCGTGCAGGTGGCAGCCACTCGATGTGTCCCTTCACATCGATGTTTCTCTCTCTCTCTCTCTTCCTCTCTCTCCCTCCTGCTCTATCTGAACAAAAAATGGAAAAATGTCCTCAGGTGGGGATAAAGAAAAAAAAAAAAAAAAAGGAAAAATGTCCTCGGGTAAGGATAAAAATATATATATACTGACTTAAAGTAGATTAAAACTGTAAATTATTATTTTGGTTTTATCTCTCTTATATAACTAATAGTTTAAAAGACTAGAAGATTGAAAAGATTCACAATGCTGGATAGAATTTTTGTTTTCTCCTTTTTTGCATGTTTTTATTTAAATGTGCATTTTCAACTATTATTTTTGTTTTTAAGTGTCTTCTTATTGCTATAATGCAATACCAACCAATGAGAACAGGTTCTTTTTTTTTTTTTTTAAGAATTTTATTGATTTTTAGAGAAACATTGATGTGTGAGCGCAAAACAGTGATCAGCTGTCTCCTGCACGCCCCCTATTGGGGATTGAGCCCAAAATGTGGGCATATGTGCCCTGACTGGGTATCTAACCAGGGATCTTATGGTGCACAGGATGACGCCCAACCAACTAAGCCACATCAGCCAGAGCAACAGGTTCTTGATTTATGTATTACAAATGCTAAGATTCCTTCCACTAGAAAGTTCTTAGTGTAAAAGAGAAAGCCCAATGTTCTCCTAAGTGCTGATAAGGCCTCACTAACTGGTACTTTCTGTGAAATGCATTATCAGGCAGAGTCCTAGAAATGGTGTCTTAAAAATAAAATCACCCAGTCCGGCTGGTGTGGCTCAGTACTTGAGTGCTGACCCATGCACCAAGAAGTCGCCGGTTCTACTCCCAGTCAGGACACATGCCCACGTTGTGGGCCTGATCCCCAGTGTGGGGCATGCTGGAGGCGACCAATTGATGTTCTCTCTCTCATCAATGTCTCTATCTCTCTCTCCCTCTCCCTTCCTCTCTCTCTCTAATATCAATAAAGAAAAAAAGTTTAAATAAATATATAAATAAAATCACCTAGAGGAAAGTGTCCAGTAACTTAGTGGCTTTTCAATCCTCATCAACTAGAATGAATCATAAAAGGAATTTGTATTTCCTGCAGCAAAAAATGCAACCTTGTTTTTCTTGGATTTTTGTAAAATAAACCAAACCACCCAATGCTGGAATGAAATAGAACTTTGTAAACAAGTGAGAAAAGAAGAAGGGTGAGAGAGAGAGGAGTGGAGTAGGAAAGGAAGAGAGGGAGGAACAAACACTTTGGAAGGTTAACTGCTCCAACATGTTCTCTCCTTACTCTTCTTACTCTCCTGGAGAATCACACCCAACAGGAAAGACTATCCACCTGTCCCCTTTGTGTTCAAACAGCCACCTGATGAAGCAGCTGAGTGTAACCTGAACTACTACCCACAAAGGTCACTCATAGGTGCTACCCTTGAAACCCAAGCGTAGATGTGAAACACCATCGCTTTTGAGCAGCCCAGAAAACAAGGCCTCTCCATAAAAAAATAGCACATCACAGAAAAACAATTCATCTTCTACTTGATTATCACTTAGTGCCGCTTCAGAAGCAGAAATCCATAAAAGCACCCAAATACCTAGAGTGAGACACAGCTGAACAGGACAGAGAGAGCCACTCCTGAACACAGTCCAGAGCAGTCTTCCACTCCTTTGCAAATATCCAAAACTTTCATGAGAATTATCATAGGCTCCAGAATGAAGAGGAAAAAAATACTTTGTTTCAAAGCATGTGTACCACACAGACCCTGTCCCTCTAATTTCTCCTTGAGTACTCTTCACACTGACTGGGCCTGAGCCTGGCAGGGTGCAGAACAGCAAGGGAACCTCCACAGTGACGATCACAAAAGAAGCCTGTGCCCAAGCACTAACTTTAAGCCTGACCACAAAACAAAGTTTAAATTTACTGATTACTTACTGGCGACAAAGGCCCCACTGACTCATCCAGGCTAGCAGGGTCCCTCAGACCACTTCATACACTTTTCCCTGAAAAGGCAGCACCTCAATGTGGAAAGCAATTGGACTTTGGGTTTGCCAGTTCCAAGTTCAATTTCACCTCTCTTGCCAACTGTTTTTCTGGCCTTCTCAGAACTGTTCCTCAAATAAACCTCCTGGGCTAAGGTGACAGTCCTCACTCACAACACAGTCTGCACCAAGACCCACAAAAGAGGCACCCAAACCTGCTCTAAGTTCACATGCTCCCACCTGCCTGAGGACAAACGTTTTCCTCACATCAAAGTTCTCAACTTCACAGAGTGCAGAATGAAGAGGTTTCCTGCTCTCTTCCTGGTCCCACCTCCCTAAAGTCTGAAACAGTCTTTGGCACACCTCTGCTGGTAATTCTGTGTGCAGCCAGGGTCAAGAAGCATTGCTTTGGAGAAGTACATTGCCTGGAAACTGGTTAGGAAGGCAGGCTCTCAGGCCCCACCCATAACTTGCTAAAAAAAAAAACAAAAAACCTGTTGATGAGACCCAGCCCTGAGTTTTATGAAACCCTCCGGGCGTTTTGTTGCCTCTGGAGCTTGAGAACCTCTGATGCGGAGGGAGGAGCAGAGGCCCAGTTCAAAGATCTCGGGAAAATATGTAACTCCAACTAACATCTCTAAATGCCCGAGACACCCACCAGCAGAAATATTAACCCCACTTCAAAAAGCAGTGTCATTTAGGGAACCTCATATTTCACAGGCTGTGAATATGAACTTTGATTCTTCCCTCTTTAAATACATAAGTCAAAGTGCATGCCCTGGTCCAGCCGGTGTGGCTCAGTGGTTGAGTGTCGACCCATGCACCAAGAGGTCACCAGTTTGATTCCTGGTCAGGACACATGCCCAGGTTGTGGGCCCGATCCCCAGTGGGGGGCATGCAGGAGGCAGCCAGTTGATGTTCTCTCTTATCGATGTTTCTCTCTCTCTCCTTCTCACTTCCTCTCTCTCTAAAATCAATAAAGGAGGAAAAAAAAGTACATGCCCTGACCATCAGTCATTCATAGAAGAGAGAATGGAACCTGGGCATGGGGACATATGTTTACTGAATGGCAGGGGAAAAGCAAGGCAGGGCAAAGTGGGTAGTGGCTCTATGACTCTGAGGTCCCACCTCACATTAGGGTTCATGTACATGAAATCAGCATGCAGCAGAAACTACAGAATACCAGTCACAAGGGATTTTTTTTTATTACTATTACAGTATATTTCAAATACTTAAATCTATTTTCATCAATTGTCTACATGTGGGCATTTAAACTACATAATCAGGACTTTATGGGGAGTGGATGTGGAGAGAGGTAATTTTATCCCAAATGAGAATATGTTCCCATTGTTAATAGTGACTGGGGAAGATTTCGTGTCCTATGGTATGCATTTCTGGAACACTTGTTTGTTTTTTGTTTTGTTTTTTTGTTGTTGTTTTTTTAATCCTCACCCGAAGATATTTTTCCATTTACCTTCAGATAGAGTGAGAGGACGGGAGGGAGAGAGAGAGAGAAATATCAACGTGATAGAGACACATCAATTGGTTGCCTCCCGCGCTACCTGGACCAGGGCGGGGGACCGAACCGCAACTTTGACAAGAATCAAACCCAAGATTCTTTGGTCCTCGGGCCGATACTCAAACTACCAACTACTGAGCTAAACTGGCCAGGGTTTGTTTGTTTTTTTATTTTATTTATTTTTTTATCCTCACCTGAAGACATTTTTGTATTTATCTTCAGATAGAGCGGGAAGGAGAGAGAGAGAGAGGAAGAGAGAGAGAAAAACATCGATGCGAGAAAGACACATCTACTGGTTGCCACCCACATGACCCCAACTGGGGCCGAGAACAAACTGCAACCGAAGTACGTGCCCTTAGTGGGAACCGAACCTGGGACTCTCTGTTCTGCAGGCCGATGCTCTAACCGTTGAGCCAAACTGGCCAGGGCTGTTTGCTTTTTTTAATAGTGGACAAATATGACTTTAGTTATCAGGAATATCAAAGGTTAAAGAAAAACAGACCCAAGCTCATCTTCCTCCATCCTAAAGGAGGCTGGATAGGAAGAAGGTGGATGAGTGTGGACAGAGAAGTACCTGTTCTCACTTCCTCTTCCTGCCTCACCTCTCAGCTCTCCAGCTGTGCCAACAGGGTATTTGAGGGAGCCTTCTTTCCTGTCCGTGGTGTGGCTGGCCCAAACACTGACATGCCCAGATTCGGCACACAGCATTTTCAGAAATAAGCCCCTCCTTTCTTTCTTTTATTTTTTATTGATTTGAGAGAGAGAGGAAGAGAGAGAGAGACAGAAACATCGATAAGAGAGAACATCAATCGGTGCCTCCAGCATGCCCCCCACTGGGTATCGGGCCCACAACCTGGACATGTGTCCTGACCAGGAATAGAACTGGTGACCTCTTGGTGCATGGGTCGATGCTCAACCACTGAGCCACACCAGCCGGGCAGTCTCTCCTTTTTTAAAGGGTTAGTTTCTTTCTTTCTTTCTCTCTTTCTTTCTTTCTTTCTTTCTTTCTTTGGTACATGCCCCTAGCGAGAACCGAACCCAGGACTCTCTGGTCCGCAGGCCGATGCTCCAACCGCTTGAACCAAACCAGCCAGGGCTTACTATGTCTTTTGAACATCTTTGTGAGGAAGACATAACTCCTACCTTCCGAGAGACAACAGGCAGGATGCTGGCAGCAAAGCAAAGGGATTTCTTTCAGCAAAGAGAACATTCTTCAGGAAATTAAGATGCCAGCGAGACCCAAGGAAAACACCTACCAGTTATGCCATTCTCTGGGAAGAGGGAGAAAGAAGCTGCCCTGATACAACCTCTCCCTGTACTTTTAGTTTTCACAGAAAGCAGTTTCATCCCCAATGTGGTATCGCAATTTCTTTAAGCCATTTAGTAAGTCTTCAATAAAAAGAAAAGGGACACAAAAATGTACAGACCAGAAACATTTTAAGCACTTTCTAATTTTTGAAACTATCTACAAACTCACTACATCATCTAAATATGTAAAACAAGTCAATTAACATGTTTTCATAGATGCCTCTATTTAGGAAATGAAAAGACTATTTACAACTGCAGAAATGGAAACAGGAGATTCCTAGGAGGTAGAATAAATATTTTTCCCATAATAAAAGTTAAATAGAAATCAATCAAAGAAAAAAATAGGGTGTGATCTGTTGAAAGGGTCCTAGATAACCAGACATGGCAAAAATAAACACATAAAAACCACAGATGAGACACAAAGCCTCATTTTAAAAGAAAAGCATTCATTTTTCCTGCCCTAATTTCAAATAGCCCCCAAACCATTACCTCCTAAAAGCAGGAAATGTGTTTCCTAATTTCATTTGGTAACTCCCCTAAAAAGCCAGTGCCCAGCTTAGTTCACTGGCACACGGTTTCAGGTAAACCCACATCACCCTAGGGCCAAGTTCTTGAGCCACAAGCCATGAATACACATGCAGTTATTTTAAATTCCCCTGGAACATCCCAGAGGGGAATTAAAATCCAGAGAACACTCTGCTCCTGGTAAGCCTTCAATCATGCTGACTCTTACTCTTTGCAAAGCACTCTCCCGTGTCAGGAAGTTTAATCATTTCACCTGACATGCATTGCTCACAACCACCTGTGAACTAGTACCACTAGGATTCTCATTTAGAGAAAAACCTAGAGTAGTTGAGTAACCTGTCAGGGCCCTTAGCCTATCTTAAAACAAACACCACCCGCTGCCCCTCAGCCTCTCACTCCTCAGCCTCCTTTTCAATCTCTGTCCTGTGATTTACACTCTGTTCCTCTGCTCCTCCTCCTGGCCCTCAAAGGTATTTTCTGAGCTCTCTCTCCATTGGTGACTCTAGCTTAACTCGGTTGTTCACTTCCAGCTGGTCCCAACACTACTCAACCCCTTTTCCTTGCTGACAGACCGCAATCCTGTCCAGGTCTTCCTCCCTTCCTTTAATTCTGCAAATATCCAGGAATGCTACTGCACTCCAGGCCCACCAGGCACATTCATGGTGGATGGGTGGGAATAGAGATAGATGTCATATAGGAAAATAAATAAAACATGGAGTTTGCTGGATAATAGTAAGTGCTAAGGAGAATATTATTCTCCTTTAGTAAAGTGGGGAAAGGGGAACGGAGCAGAGAGTGCTGGAGGCAAGGGAGGCCCCAGCAGGGAAGGCTGCCTCTGGTCAAGCCAGGAAAGTGATCCTGACTGGTTTAACCCATATGCCTCACACTGTGGGGTGAGTGCTGCATTCCTAACAAGCCCCCAGAGGATGCTAATGCTAATATTGCTGCTGCTACTGCTGCTGCTAGTCCAAGGGCCCCACTTCAGAAAGCTCTGCTCAAGCCAACTGCGATGCCTCAACTCCCTGGCAGGGGCAGGCCTGGGGAGCCTGTGAGCAAACATGGCCAACAAAGGGGAGGAGAATTGGGGGGTGAAGGGGGGGCAGCAAACATAGCCAACAAAAGCGGGGAGGACTGGTGGAACTGGAGAGGAATGTAGAAGAGTTTCTTAAATAGGGACACAGGGAGAGGATTCTCTTTCTGCCCCAGGATGCTGCTGGCTGCTGCAGCCAAAACCATGAAATCAGTGAACCATCAAAGACACTGATTTTTTAATCCTCATTGATACATTTCCATCTATCTTCAGATAGAGTGTGTGGGGGAGGGGGAGACATCAACTTGTTGCCTCCTGCACAACGCCAACCAGGGCCTGGGATCAAACCACAACAGAGGTACGTGTCCTTGATCAGAATCAAACCCGAGCCCTGGCCGGTTTGGCTCAGCGGTTAGAGCGTCGACCTGCGGTCCTGAGAGACCCGGGTTTGGTTCCCGCTAAGGGCACGTACCTCGGTTGCAGTTTGTCCCTGGCCCTGGTCGGTCGTGCGGTGGCAGCCACTTGATGTGTTCCTTTCACATCGATGTTTCTCTCTCTCTCTCTCTGTTCCTCTCTCTCCCTCCCACTCTACCTGAACAAAAAAATGAGAAAATGTCCTCGGGTGAGGATAAAAAAATTAAAAAAAAAAGAATCAAACCCGAGTCTGATCCATGTGCCGAGGTCTAACTGCTGAGCCAAACTGAGCTGGGTAACAGGGCTGGATCTTTTTTTTTTTCTTTAATATTTTTTCTTCATTGATTTTAGAGAGAAAGGAAAGGAGAGGGAGAGGGAGATGGAGATGGAAACATCGATGACAGAGAACATCTATTGGATGCCTCCTGCACGCCCCTCACTGGGGATAGGGCCCACAACCTGGGCATGTACCCTGACCAGGAATCCAACCGGCGACCTCTTGATGCATGGGTCGACGCTCAACCATTGAGGAACACTAGCCGGACCAGGGCTGGATCTTAAGGACATTGTTAAGGTGTCACCTACCTAAGATTTGTCCTATGTAACTGTTCTTAATTCTTGGAGCTATTTACAGTCCAGCTTTCTGTTATTTTCTGCTGCAGTTGTTCTAACTACTGAACTCGGACTACATCTCCAGCCCAGACCTCCTCTCTGAAGTTCAGGACCAGAGAGCATTGTACAGTCCATGGATGTGTCCAGAAGATCTACAATAGGGCTTCCACCTCCTCACTCCCTCCTCCCTATCCCTACCCACAACCATTCAGAATTGGGTCATATCATTATTGCCTCCCAGAGCTTAAAGCTCCCTCTCTGTTCCATCTCCTTAAGTACCACTAAGTCCAAGCAGTCGCCAGCCCTGTGCTAACCTCCCATATACTCTTGTCCTCTCCAAACTGAGCCATCTTTCAAAAAAATGGCACAACCTCAAGTAATCTCTGCTTTTCCTTCATACTATTCCTATCAGCTTGTACTTACTGGAGATCACCTGTTTAATGTCTTGAAGGAGGACAGGAAATGGGTTAATCTCGCTTCTCATTATGTCCCCAATACCTATTACACTACCTGGTATGTGGAAGATGCTCAATAAACACCATCAAGTATATTTGCCAAGTGAATGAATGAGAAGTGTCTGAGCTAGAAACAAAACTGACTCCAAAGCCCAAAGGACACCCTTTTATTTCCTTTATTGTTACATATAACATCCGTTTTATAGGTGGAAATCCAGCCCTTGAATAACTAAACACAAAAGAACATGATGTTCAACAACACTTGGCCAGAATACTATTACCAATAGCATCTATTCCTCAAAGGATTCGTTAGGCACAACAGCTCCTCAGACACTCAGTTACCCTGCATCTCAAGCACTGCCCAGGGCCAGGTTCCTGCAAACCTGGCATGGGAAGGAGATGCCTGCAGTTGCTCAGCTTACAGTTTCAGGGATTGTATTTTACAGCCAGTAACAGGAAGCTCTTGCTGAAACAGATGAGGTATTTCCAGAAGCTCAGCCAAGGACTTCTGGCTCCTCCCTTTATTACCTACTCTGATGCCACAAAAAGCTCTGAAATGCTAAGAAAGCCTGACTAAACCTCTTCAAAATATCTACAACTCCAAAGCACAAGACAGTGTCCTCGATGTTCCCAGCACAAAAATTTGTCCTGCTAGAGGTTAGGTACATGAAAAGTAACCTTTATGGTTGGAGGTATAGTGGCATTACTCCAGTACAGAACTGAATAAAATAAATGCCTAGCAACCATGGTACATAAACATAATTAAATATTCCAGGGTTACAAAAAACTAATTTCAAGTATGTGGACTTTTGACTTTGTCAAAAGTTGAAAACTTGCACACACAAAATGTGAGATGAGAAAGGCTAACCCAAATAATTTGTTGACACAGATTTCCTGCATATTACATTCGGGGGAGAACAGAAAGAGCAGCAGTAGCACCTGAGTCTCAGCCCTGCCATCCCCACTTGTAACACTAACAAGTCCTACTGTACTGTATTTTTTTGTTTGTTTGTTTTTTGGGGGGTTTTTTTTGGTACGTGCCCCTAGTGGGAACCAAACCAAGGACTCTCTGGTCCACAGGCTGACGCTCCAACTGCTGAGCCAAACCAGCCAGGGCCTGCTGTACTGTATCACAAAACTACGGCAGGGGCAGTGAGAGAAGTGCATAGGCAGATTCCTAAGCCTGTTCTGATAGATATACATGTGGGGTGTTGAGGAAGGAAAGGAGCTAGCTTATCAGAGTTGAACGGGGTGAATACATGAGTTTCTCTCCACTACCTCCTGAAAGTCCACTGGAAAAATACAGCTTCAGCCCTGGCCAGTTTGGCTCAGCAGTTAGAGAGTCAGCCCTCCAGGCCAGGGCAGTATCTAACCAAATTTAAATGTTTTCTGTGTCACTAACAGTGAGAACAGGTAAATTTGTGGTTTAAACCAAACCCAAAGCACAAATCCAATTTTACTGCACTATGTTGATACCTAAATCTACAATGAAAACCCCCACAACTTCTTCATGTAATGTCCCCCACAATGTATACCCAAATACTCTGTAACCACTGTCATACCAAGACAAAACACAAAGTAGAAAATGCAGTTACTCTGAAACAAGAAATTATTTAGCTACCCTAAGCATTTCTACCCTCTTTCCACACATTTAATCAAATCTGTATTTATCACATTTCAATATTGTCAATAGGAAGGGAAAGCATTCTTTCTTAACTTCCTTTTCAGTGAGTCTGTTGGACAAGATATATACATCCCTTGGGTAGCATATTCCTAGTGTAAGAGTTTGAATTTCCCATTTCAAAGAGAGGGGTCATTTCACATCCTATGTACTCCATGAACCAACAAAATGCTAGAGTGGGTGTTGAGTTAAAAAGTTAAACTTGTGCCCTGGCCAGTTTGGCTCAATGGTTGGAGCAACGGCCCACAGACCAGAGAGGCCTGGGTTCGGTTACTGCTAAGGGCACTTACCCCGGATGCAGTTTGTCCCTGGACCCGGTTGGGGGTCATGTGGGTGGCAGCCACCTGATGTATCTCTCTCACACCGATGTTTCTCTCTCTCCCTCTCGCTCTATCTGAGGATAAATACAAAAAAAGTGTCCTCCGGTGAGGATTTTAAAAAAAGTAAAACTTGTGCACCTATGTGTAATATTCCTTTACTTATTTGGGACAAAGGGGTTTTTTGTTTATTTTCAAGATTTATAAAAGCCACACAATCAAACGTATAGTCCATGTGGTTCAGATGGTTGGAGCATCATCCCATACACCAAAAGATGGCAGGTTCAATTCCTGGCCAGGGCACATATCCAGATTTCAGATTCAATCCCCGGTGTAGGGCGTATGTGGGAGGCAACCAACTGATGGTTCTTTCTCCCATCAATGTTTTTCTCTCTCCCTCCCTCCTCCTAAGAGCAATAAAAAAGAAAAATCAGCCCTAGCCAGTTTGGCTCAGCGGTTGAGCATCGGCCTGCGGACCAGAGTCCCGGGTTCAGTTCCCGCTAGGGGCACGTACCACCAAAAAAAAATCATTTTTTAAAAATCTTCCCATATCTTAAAAAAAAAGATGAAGTATAGGTTATCAATGAATTTCCCATATTGTAGTTTTCCTTTTTATTTTGAAATATGTTGAACCCATTGCAAAGTTCAAAGAATATAAGAAACATCTATATTTCTCTCCCCTAGATTCACCAATTATTAATGTCCTTCCATATTTTGTCTCTTTCTACACACATGACTTTCTGTGTGAAACTATTAAAAGTAAGCTACAGCCCTGGCCGGTCTGGCTCAGCAGTTAGAGCGTCGGTCTGTGGTCCAGAGAGACCCGGGTTTGGTTCCCACTAAGGGCGCATACCTCAGTTGCAGTTTGTCCCTGGCCCTGGATGGTCGTGCGGGTGGCAGCCACTCGATGTGTTCCTTTCACGTCGATGTTTCTCTCTCTCTCTCTCTCTCTCTCTCTCTCTCTCTCTCTTCCTCTCTCTCCCTCACTCTATCTCAACAAAAAATGGAAAAATGTCCTTGAGTGAGGATAAAAAAAAAAAGTAAGCTACAGACATCAAGATACCTTCCTAAATCCTTCTAGCATGTATTTCCTAGGAACAAGGACCACCCTCCCTACATAATTACAATACCATATGACACTCAGGAAATTAACACTGAAAATTTTAAATATTCTGTCTATATTCAAATTTTCCCAATCATCCCAATAACAGCCTTTACAGTTTTGCTTTGTTTTTGGGTTTTTCTTGTCCATTCAGGCATTTTATTTACACATATGTATTAATTACTCCTAGAAAAAGAATCTGAAGATTTTCCCTTCTATGTGTTTTCCTCTTGCTTCTTCATGGCCCATAATACCCGCAGAGGTTGTAAATACAATGAAACCAAACTGATGGGACAGAAGCAGGTTGTTCTGCCATTTTTCATCTGAGTTGCACATCAAGTCTGGGGTTGATTACTCCACACTGTCTAACCTGCATGTGAAGTTCACAATTTTCCCAGCTCTGTAGTCAATAATTTGAAATTCAGCAAGGTAACCATGCTTCATCATCACAGTTAGAAACTGGACAATGACCTTGGAGCACAGACTAATAAAAAACGTGTTTGCCTCTTTTTAGCATGGTTGATACTCTTGAGAGTATCATGCGCACCATTATGGCAACACCAAAAGATGGCTGAAAGAGTGGTTCTGCTTTCTTTTAATCCAGGATCCAGTACAGGGACAGGCATTAGTTGTCACAATTCTTTGGTCTTCTTCAATCTAGAAGGGTTCTGACCCTTTTTATGACAGTGATATTTTGAACAGTCCAGGCAGTTGTGTAAAATCCCCTATAATCTGGGTTTATCTGATTTTTTTCTGATTATGTGACTCAGGTTAAACATGTTTGGCACCCCATGCAAAAGCACATAACCTATTATTGCGGAGCCTGAGTTTGATCACCCAGTCAAGGTAGAGTCTGCCAGATTTCTCCAATATAGAGATATCTCCTTCCTTCTGTAATCAATCATCTGTGGAATGATTCTTTAGACTGTGTGAGTATCCGGTCTCCATCCCCATCCCTCGCAAGTATTTACACAATGTTTTTTAACAACCACTGATGATTCTTGCCTGACTCAATTACCCTGATGGTCGCAAAATACTGATTTTCTAAATCTTTCCCTCTTTCTACTTTAACTGGCATTTGTCTGTAAGTATCCCAATACACCCCCTTTGGAGTATCACTGGACTGATTTTTACTACGTGCTGTGAACTTTTAAATTCAATGTATCCTTGCCCTGGCCAGTTTGGCTCAACGGTTAGAGTGTCGGCCTGCGGTCCGGAGAGACCCGGGTTCGGTTCCCGCTAAGGGCACGTACTTCGGTTGCAGTTTGTCCCCGGCCCTGGTTGGTCGTGCGGGTGGCAGCCACTCGATGTGTCCCTTCACGTCGATGTTTCTCTCTCTCTCTCTCCCTTCCTCTCTCTCCCTCCCACTCTATCTGTACAAAAAATGGAAAAAATATCCTCGGGTGAGGATAAAAAAAATAAATTCAATGTATCCTTTACCATCATTACTCCTTTTTGATGCTCAAAATGTCCCAGATTTACCCAGCGGGAACCCATTCAAGCCGCTCCTTTTTCGACATGTCCTCATCAATTTTTGAACACTTCCTCCTTGCTTTCTGGTACAAAATAATCCAGGCTCATGTTCAATTCTGCCTGCCCAAAATCTGGACTATTTCTCCAAAAATCCTTGGTTCTTTAGTAGGAAATAATGTTTGGCAACCAAGATCTGGGGGCAACGTGTACTCATTGCTAGTAGGGTCACTGCTCTCAGACTCTCTCAGGAGACAGATCCAGAAATTTTTTTTGATCATGTATTCACACTGATACCTCTAATATAAATCCCAAGATGACAAAATTCTTCCCCACCTTTTCCATACCATATTTTTAACTCCTTTCTCCCAGAGAACCGTGGTTTCCAACACCAACCAGTATATTTACTCATTTGCACTAACTCAAAATACACCCAAAGCAATTTCAGAATTACTACTGCTGATCTATCAACAACAAACCTACTTTGTAGTTTTTTTCTTTTGAATATATTCCACTAAACGTATATGGAATACTGTTTTCATGTGACTTGAGTTACTTTCTTATGTAGTTATATTAATCCAATAAACTTCTAGATTCATTTGTTTCTATTTGAATTCAATTTTATTTTTTGAGTATATAGACTATTTGCGTGGTTTAAGACAAAATTATATAAAACGGCATACTCAGCCCAGCCAGATGGCTCAGTTGGTTGGAGTATTGTCCATACACCTAAAGGGTTGCAAGTTCAATTCTCAGTCAGGGCACATACCTAGGTTGTGGGTTCGATTCCCAGTTGGGGCACATGCGGGGGGAAGGTGACCAATGTTTCTCTCACATCAATATGTCTCCCTTTCTCGCTAAAAAAAAAAATCAATAAATTTATCCTCAGATGAAGATAAAAAAAAAAAAAAAAGGCATACTCAGATAAGTTTCACTCTCATCCATATCCCTTGTACTTTTGTCCCCACCTCCTTAAATAACTTATTTAAAATTAGTTTCTACCTCTCTCAGGTCCTCACTTCCAAGATGACCAAGAAAAGAAGAAACAATGGTCGTGCCAAAAAAGGCCGCGGCCATGTGCAGCCTATTTGTTACACCAACTGCGCCCGATGCGTGCCCAAGGGACAAGGCCATTAAGAAGTTCATCATTCGAAACATAGTAGAGGCCGCAGCCGTTAGGGATATTTCTGAAGCAAGTGTCTTCAATGCCTATGTGCTTCCCAAGCTGTATGTGAAACTACATTACTGTGTGAGCTATGCCATTCACAGCAAGGTAGTCAGGAATCGTTCTCCTGAAGCCCGGAAAGACCGAATACCCACACCTCGATTTAGACCTGCGGGTGCTGCCCCACGACCTCCACCAAAGCCCATGTAAGAAGCTAAGTTCCTAAGGATTGAAGAAAAGTTCTCTGGGAAAAAAAATCAATGGAAATTGTACTTTGAAAACAAAAACAAAAACAAAAACAAAAAAATAAAATTAGTTTCTAATCTATCCTTGCTGTGTTTCTTTTTGCAAGAGGCAAATATATATATATTCTTATTTCCCCTTCTTTCCTTTTTCTTTTTTTCTTATAGTCAAATCTTTCTGGCCCAGGCCTGCCCTGGAGCTTGTGAGTATAGAAACCTCAGATGGGTGGAAGATTGTGACTACATGGCCAGGATAAAGGTGAGAAGAGGCCTGGTCTGGGGATTGTAAGGAGTAATTTCTTATTCTACCTGTGAATTCCTCTTCCTCTTAGCTGAAGTCCATCGCTTTGGGTTCTGGGACTCAGATCCCTCATCTTTTATTTTTTAATTGTAGTAAATTAACCATTTTAAAGTATACAGTTCTATGGCATTAAGTACATTCACACTGTCCTACCACCATCTCCAGTACTTTATCATCTTCCCAAACTGAAACTCTACCCATTGAACATTAACTTCCCATTTCCTCCTCCCGGGGCAACCACCATTCTACTTCCTGTCTCTATAATTTGACTACTCTTGGAGCCTCCTATGAGAGGGATCATACAATACCCATTCTTTCTCAGCATATGTCATATATATTTCACTCAATGTATCTTGGAAATCACTCCCTACCAGTTCATAGGAATCTTCCTCTTTCCTTTATTTTTGCAGCTGCACATTTCTGTTATGTGGATGTACTTCACTCATCCTGGGTGGCCATTGGGTTGTTTCCATATCTTATATCACAGATAATGAATAATAACCCTGTGCACCTGTGGTTGTATTTATAAAGGTACATCCCAGAAGTGGGACTGTAAGGTCAAAGGCTAAATGTATACACAGATAATACTAAATTCCCCTCATGAAAGCTGTACCATTTTGCTCTCTCACAGGGAATATGAGAGCATGCCTATTTCCCAAGAGCCCCACCCACAGACTGTGTTCATGCTTTTACCTGTTTGTCAACATGATAAGTGAGAAATGCTATCTCAGTGATCTTAATTTGCATTTCTTTTATCATGAGTGTAGCCGAGCATCTTTAGTACCAAGCAAGGGATCACCACTACCTGATGCACATAGAAGCCAATAAAATACTATGGTACCAACTTTTAAGAAAAGAAAAGGCTTTATTTGCAAGTTGACTGTCAAGGAGACAGAAGGCAATGTTTAAATCTGTCTTTGATCCAGGGTTTGGGACGGAATTTTTAAAAATATGTTTTTATTGATTTTTTTGAGAGAGGAAGGGAGGAGAAATAGAAATATCATTCAGCTGCCTCCTGCATGCCCCATACTGGGAATTAAGCCCACAATCTGGGCATATGCCCTGACCAGGAACTGAACCAGCGACTTCTTGGTGCATGGGTCAACACTCAACCACTGAGCCACATCAGCCCCACATTGGCCGGGCTTGGAAAGGAATTTTAAGGAGTTTCACCAGATCTTCCTGGACAATAAACCCTTCACTTCTGAAGGGATTCAAGTTTTGGTCAGGTTCCAGTCCTTTGGTTCTGTGGGGAAGAGCAGTTAAGGGTTCACATGTGCTATTCATAAATGGTGTATCCAAGGTTTAAACTTAGGTTCAAGGTCTTGATAAAAACAGGACAGGACCAGTTTAAACTGGTTCCGTGGTTACAATTTTTCATATATCTAAGGACAATCTGTGTATCTTTTTCTGTGGAATGTCTTCATATCTTATGTCCATTCTTCTAACAGATTTTGATCTTTTTTCCCCTTTGACTTTTAAGACTCTTTTTATCAGCCTTTAATCAGTGACTCATGTTTTTTTTTTTTTTAAACTTACTTAAGAACACACTGGTTAGGCTGGCTATACCCTCCCACAACTTCTAGATGAAGATCTGAGGTAACTCTATTGATATAAGTAGAAGGACCAGGGATCAGACTATACACATAGCCCATAAATGCTAACAGTGCTCTGAGCAGTACCAGGAACCTAGCCACCCTCTGCTCAGATCTCTCCTGCAGTTCACAGCTTTCTAAGCATCCCTCATCTGCATTTCAAGTTTGAAAAATGTTCCCACTGGCTGAAGTTTTTAAAAGGTACTTTAACAGGCTTTAAATAAAAATCTACCCTCTCTAATCAATGTGGACTTTTATTTATTTTTATTGTGGCTCAAGCAATCTATTAGTAAAATTAAAATTACAATGGAACCTCAGTTCTCAAACTTAATTCATTCCAGAAGGCTGTTCAAGAAGTGATTTATTGGACTTCCAGTCAAGATGGCGGCGTAGCCGCCAGTATCGCAGACAGTATCGCGTCCTCCCACAACCACATCAAAGTTTCAACTAGAGAACAACCATCACTCAAAACCGCCTAAAATCAAGCTGAACGGAAGTCCTACAACTACAGAATTAAAGAAGCAACCACATGGAGACAGGTAGGAGGGGGGTTGGCGGTGGATAAAAATCCACATGTGGTGGATAAAAATCAGGAGGACACTTCGGCTGAGAAGACCCTCCTTGAGGACTGAGGAGTCCCTGTCCCACACCAGGCACCCCGTTCGGGGGTTCGGGGTTCCAGTGCCAGGAAGAGAAGTCCTCATAACTTCTGGCTGGAAAAACCAGCGGGAACTGAGGTTAACAGAGGATGAGGCAGCTGGAGCCCCAGGCAACTCCTCTTAAAGGGCCCAAGCACAAACTCACTCCCTCTAAGCTTGGAGGGGAGGCACCTCGAGGGGCACCAGAGACATACAGGGAAGAACTGAGCTGTCTGGCACTGGAGCGAGGGCTGGAGAGGGGGCTTTCTCCGGAACAAACTTGCTGTCAGAGGCCTTTGTTCCTTTGGTGGCCCTTCCCTGAGGCGGCAGATAGTCGCCATATCTGGGATTCCAGCAACCTGGCTCACACAGTTGCCCCGCCCTGGTGATTCCCTGAGGCCCCGCCCCACCCAACTTTCAGGCCCACCCAAGCTGTTGCCAGTTGCTTAACCATAGGATTGGCCTGTCTTGGATCCTGCTTCAGTTTTCCTAAATTCTTTCAAACAAGCAGCATCTGGTCTCAGATAGCCTCATACCTCTCGTTAAGTAATACACAGAAACAAACACAGGGAGGCAGCCAAAATGAGGAGACAAACAGGTCCCAAATGAATGAACAGAACAAAACTGCAGGAAAAGAATTAAGCGAAATGGAGATAAGCAACCTAACAGATGCTGACTTCAAAATACTGCTTATAAGGATGCTCAATGAACTTACTGAGAACCTCAGCAAACTTAGTGAGGGCCTCAAGAGCATAAAAAAGGACTAGTCAGAAATGAAGGCTGCACAGTCAGAAATGAAGAAGGCACTAACTGAAATAAAGAATAATTTACACAGATTCAATAGTAGAGCAGGTAAAGCCAAAAAGCAAACTATCGATTTGGAATATAAGGAAGCAAAAAACACTCGATCAGAACAGCAAAAAGAAAAAAGAAGCGAAAAAAATGATAGTGTAAGGAGCCTCTGGGACAACTTCAAGCATGCCAACATTCGCATCTTGGGGGTGCCAGAAGGAGAAGAGAGAGAACAAGAAATCGAAAACCTGTTTGAAACAATAATGGCAGAAAACTTCCCTAACTTGGTGAAGGAAACAGACATACAAGTCCAGGAAACACAGAGAGTCCCAAACAAGATGAACCCCAAGAGGCCCACACCAAAACACATCATCATCAAAGTGCAAAAGGTTCAAGACAAAAAGAGAATCTTAAAAGCAGCGAGAGAAAAGCAGTTAGTTACCTTATAAGGGAGTTCCTATAAGACTGTCAGCTGATTTCTCAAAAGAAATTTTGCAGGCCAGAAGGGAGTGGCAAGAAATATTCACAGTGATGAAAAGCAAGAACCTACAACCAAGGTGACTCTATCCTGCAAAGCTGTCATTTAGAATCGATGGCCATATAAAGAGTTTCCCAGACAAGAAAAAGCTAAAGGAGTTCATCACCACCAAACCATTATTATATGAAATGTTTAAGAATCTTTTTTTTTTTTTTTTATCCTCACCCGAGGACATTTTTTCTATTTTTTGTTCAGACAGAGTGTGGGAGGGAGGGAGAGAGAGAGAGAGAGAGAGAGAAACATCGAAGTGAAAGGGACACGTCGAGTGGTTGCCACCCACACGACCCAACCAGGGCCGGGGACAAACTGCAACCAAGGTACATGCCCTTAGCGGGAACCGAACCCGGGTCTCTCAGGACCGCAGGCCGACGCTCTAACCGCTGAGCCAAACCGGCCAGGGCTAAGAATCTTTTTGAAGAAAAAGATAAAATATATGAACAAACAAAATGGCAATGAATACATATCTATCGACAATTGAATCTACAAACAAAATGAACGGGCAAAACAGAAACATTCTCATAGATAAAGAGAACATTTTGTTGGTTGCCAGATGGGAGGGGGTTGGGGGAATGGGCGAAAAAGGTGAAGGGATTAAGAAGTACAAATTGGTTGTTAGACTGACAAACCTCAAAGGGAAGGGGGTTGGGGGGTGGGAAGAAATAAACCAAAGAACTTATATGCATAACCAATGGACACAGACAACAGTGTGGGAAAAGGCAGGAGGGGGGTGAGAGTGGGGAGGAGGGGGTCAATGGGGGAAAAATGAGGAACATCTGTAATACATTCAACAATAAAGATTAAAAAAAAGTGATTTATTAAAAAACTGGATCAATTTCCTCGTTAGAAATAATGTATATTGAGAGACATCTGTAATACTTCCAACAATAAAAATAAATAAAAGAATATATGTTTAAAAAAAGAAATAATGTAAATTGAATTAATTTATTCCAGGCCCACAAATGATTCTGTTTTAACCTTATATATAATACATGTCTAAGGTACTATTTAATCTATAAATATACACTTCTTTTCTTAAATTTATTTCAAACCACCCCCTACTAGCCTTAAACGAATCACTTTCAGCACTTGTTCCAGGGGTGTCTTTCAGGAGGTCAGTATACAGTATCTTCACTTTTTCACATATCATTGCCTATGATATGCTGTCACGAGCTACCTGTTTTGTTTTGTTTTTATCCTCATTGAGGACAGTTTTGCATTTATCTTCAGATAGAGTGGGAGGGGGAGAGAGAGAAACATAAACGGGAGAGAGACACATCAACTGGTTGCCACCTACATGATCCCAATGGGGGCCAGGGACGAACTGCAACCGAGGTAAGCGCCCTCAGCGGGAACCGAACCCAGGACTCCTCTGGTCCACGGGCCGATGCTCCAACCACTGAGCAAACTAGCCAGAGCAGCTACCTGCTTTTTTTTAAAATTTAATTTAATTTTAATTTTATTTTTTGTTTATCAAAATCAACAACAGTTTTTCTACCTCTTCAAGTGCCTGTGATCACTGTTTCTTTAAATGTTTTTTTTTTTTTTATTGATTTTTTAGAGAGAGAGGAAGGGAGAGAGAAAGAGAAACATTGATGTGAGAAACATCAAAAGGCTGCCCCCTGCATGCCCCCCACCAAGGATTGAGCCAGAAACCTGGGCATGTGCCCTGACTGGGAATTAAACCGGGACCTCTCAGTTCATGGTCAATCCAGTAAGCCACACTGGTGGGGCTATGATCATGTTTCTTTCACACCCGTAGCAACTTTAGCACTCTTTTTTTTTGTTTGTTTAATTGTTGAAAGTAATACAGATGTCCCCCTTTTCTCCCCATTAACCTCCTCCTTCCTGCTCCCACCCACCTCCTGCTTTCTCCAACCTAATATCTGTGTTGACTGGTTGCACATACTATAACATTAGCACTCTTTTTTTTTTTTTGGAGATTTTTGTATTTATCTTCAGATAGGGAGGGAGAGGGGGGAAGACAGAGAGAGAAACATCAATGTGAGAGAGAGACACATGAAGTGGTTGCCACCCACATGACCCAACCAGGGCCGGGGACAAACTGCAACCAAGGTACATGCCCTTAGCGGGAACCAAACCTGGGACTCTCTGGTCCGCAGGTCCATGCTCTAACCACAGGTCCACATTCTAACCCCAGAGCCAAACCGGCCAGGGCAACATTAGCAATCTTGATGGCATCTTCATGTTTTAAAATTGTGTGCTGCCTGGCCAATGTGGCTCAGTGGACTGAACATCATCCCATGGACTGAGAAGTCCCAGCTCAATTCACAGTCAGGGCACATGCCCCGGGTTACCACTGGATCCTTGGTGGGAGACATGCAGGAGGCAACCGATTGATGTATTTCTCTCACATCGATGTTTTATCTCTCCCATCGATGTTTTCTCTCTCCCTTCCTCTCTAAAAAATCAACAAAAACATCTCTTTTTAAAATAATAAATTAAATGAAATTGTGTGTTCAGCCCTGGCCAGTTTGGCTCAGCCTTTAGAGCATCGGCCTGTGGACCAGAGAGACCCGGGTTCGGTTCCCACTAAAGGCATGTACCTTGGTTGCAATTTGTCCCTGGCCTTGATTGGGTCGTGCAGGTGGCAGCCACTCAATGTGTCCCTTTCACATCGATGTTTCTCACTCTCTCTCTCCCCCCCCACTCTATCTGAACAAAAAAATAGAAAAAATGTCCTCAGATGAGGATAAAAAAAAAATTGTGCGCTGATCATAGATTTCACCAGAAACAAACGCATTCTCTCCTTTGTCGCCTGAGAGAGCTTTTTGTCATGCTGAGGTATTTGCATGAAAGGGTTTCCATGTGCAGAAGCAAAGTTTTTCCCACAATCGAGACATATTTTTCCTTGAACAACTTAGCCAAGAACCAAATTATTCAAGATGGGAGACATTTGAGAACTGAGAACTATATTATTTAACTTCTGCCCTGGTTGGTGTGGTTCAGTGGTTAGAGTGTGGACCCTCATTCCAAAGGGTCGAGGGTTTGAATCCTGGTCAAGGGCACATACCTGGGTTGCAGGTTTGATCCTGCACTTTTTGGGGCTAATGCGGGAGGGGAGGCAACCAATCTATGTGTCTCTCTTCACATCTTTGTTTCTCTCTACCCTACTCCCTCCCTCCTTCCCTTCTACTCACTCTTTTTTTTTTTTATCCTCACCCGAGGACATTTTTCCATTTTTTGTTCAGGTAGAGTCGGGGGGGAGAGAGAGGAACAGAGAGAGAGAGAGAAACATCGATGTAAAAGGGACACATCGAGTGGCTGCCACCCACACAACCGACCAGGGCCGGGGACAAACTGCAACCGAGGTACGTGCCCTTAGCGGGAACCGAACCCGGGTCTCTCAGGACCGCAGGCCGACGCTCTAACCGCTGAGCCAAACCGGCCAGGGCTCTTCTACTCACTCTTAAAAAGAAGTCCAGAAAATAAACAAATAAATTACTATTTTACTTTTAAAAATATGATTAATCAGTTCACTAGCAGGCACCTTAATCTAAAAACAAAACAAAACAAAAAAACTGCCCCAGGACTACTAGTTATAGTAAAATGTTGTTAACTGACCCAATGATGTACAGCAATGAAGGTCTTTATAATATTGAACAATTCCTCTTGTCAGAACAGACAAACCACCTATAAAGAAACTTAGCCAACAGGCACCACTTCATTCATAAAGTGAGTTTTAGGCTTTAAACTGGTTAAAGTTGCTTAAAGAGAAATCAAAATAAATTATGTTAAATGAAAAACAAGGAATCATAAAAGCCTCTGATAACAATACTGATAAATTCCAAATGCCATGGAGCCCTAGCTCAAAACAGGGATATAAAACAAGCAAGCTCACTTTTGACTACAGCAGGTCCATTTTTACCTGTGGGCACAGAAGGCTCTAAAACTTTTGTAAAAATTTATAAATTTATGTAACCAAAGAAAAACAGATCATTTAACAAACTAGAATTATAAGAGCTATATATTCCTTTTTTTTTTTTATCCTCACCTGAGGACACTTTCTTCATTTTTTGTTCGGATAGAGTGGGAGGGAGAGAGGAAGAGAGAGAAAAAAACATTGACGTGAAAGGTACACATCGAGTGGCTGCCACCCGCCCAACCCAACCAGGGCCTGGGACAAACTGCAACCGAAATACGTGCCCTTAGCAGGAACCGAACCTGGGTCTCTCTGGACCACAGGCCGACGCTCTAACCGCTGAGCCAAACCGACCAGGGCAAGCTGTGTATTCTTAAATCCTTCCGGAAACATGGGTTTTTAGGAAAAAAAACTAGGATTTCAAAAAAATGGCTATAAATTTTAGAAACAGCAAGTATCAAGTTATCAACATATATATGATGTGTATAAAAAGGACTTAAGTCCGGCCGGTGTGGCTCAGTGGTTGAGCATCGACCCATGCATCAAGAGGTTGCTGGTTCCATTCCCGGCCAGGACACATGCCCAGATTGTGGGCCCGATCCCCAGTGGGGGGCATGCGGGAGGCGGCCAATCGATGTTCTTTCTCATCGATGTTTCTATCTCTCTCTCCCTTTCACTTCCTCTCTCTCTAAAATCAATAAAGAAAAAAAAAATAAAAAGGACTTAAAATAATGCAGTGATAGTGCTTCCTCTATTTACAGATAATAATGCTAAAATGTTAACTTAGCCCTTCAGTTTGTCTCAGATTTGGAGCATCCATCCATATCATCCCCACAATATCCCTGCAGAAAAGGGCACAGCACCATTCAAGGTCTGCTGTTGTTGGTCCAAGGCTCAGCTTGCCCAGCAAAAGGCTGATAGGGAACCAAGACACCTGTTTCAGCAGCATAGACAAGATCCTGTCTCGATGTTAGCTCTGGTTTTGAAACTTATACAAGAACACAGTTGTAACCAGAGTTAATACCAACTTGCCTAAAACAAGTATGAAATATATGGACAGAAAAAAAACGTACCTACTGAAAAAAATGTATTGTCTTCCCAAACCATGGTAATGAATCCATTTATCATAATCCACTAGTCTCAAGAACTTTTGAAAATTACAGGCAAATGCAATTCTTTTCACCAATTACTTAAGAGTTATTTATTAGATACAGATAAAAGTACAATGCCCATCTGGAAGCCAACCTTCAAGAATTATAAGCATTTCCCCTTTTTGGGGGCATTTTCTAATATACATTTATCCAAACATCAATAAAAATGAACAGTCTATCTTCGATAAGCATCTGAACAAATGTTACTTCAATGTTCTATAAAGGTCTTCAACTTACTAGAAAATCTGAGTTTCTTTAGATGTATTTTGTATATTGACCTAAAACCTAAATTGAGTCAAAGTAAAACATGTACAAATTTTATCTTTAGGGTTTATTTACATTTTTCATTTCTAAAAATTATAATGAAATCTTTTACTAGATTCCTTTTTACACTGCTTGAAATTGGTAATGTGTGTACAGACACAACTTTTCAAAATAGAATCAGTAATGTAACAGAAAATTTGGCCAATACCTCAAATAAAACCAAACCCCATTCCCACCATCCACTCCCCTCCTACAAGTATATCTCCCCAACACACACATACTCACACAACTAAAAGTAAATTTTTTAAAATATTTTTTCTTTATTGATTTTAGAGAGAGGAAGGGAGAGGTAGAGAGATAGAAACATCAATGACAGAGAACATCGATTGCCTGCCTCCTGCATGCTCCTCACTAGGGATTGGGCCCACACCCAGGCATGTGCCCTGACCAGGAATTGAACCAGCAACCTCTTGGCGCATGGGTCAATGCTCAACCAGTGAAACACACTGCCCTGGCACAACTAAAAGTAATTTTTCAGCCCTGGCCAGTTTGGCTCAGCGGTTGGAGCATTGGCCTGTGGTCCAGAGAGTCCCGGGTTTGGTTCCCCCTAGAGGCATGTACCAAAAAATAAATAAATAAAAGTAATTTTTCATATTTCCCTCAAGATTTTTTTTCACATGGATAATTTTTACATAGTTATAATCGTGATATACATACAATTTAGCATACTGCTCTCTTCACTTATATTAGAAGTGCTGATCTAAATTACATTGGCAACTTAGTAACCATTACTTTTACGGGCCATATAAGTCTTTAGTGGATGCCTAATCCTTTGTCTGATATTTCAATTATAACTAATGTTTAGACCCTATTTCCAAAATTCAAACGAAATAAGTGTTTTGAAGGGAAGCAATCTTGCTTGGTGCCCTTTACAACTCTGTCCATGTAGTCTACATGCAATTAAAGTCTTCCTATATGTTAGGTACTACACTGGAATAATCCCTAACAATACGGAATCTTCCTGGGACAGGTAAACCTTAGACTTCCCTTAAAGTATACACCGAATACCAGATGTCTTCAATATCAAAAAACTGGTCAAAAAACAGGTTCAAAACAACAGATATAAAAATTATACAAATTTTTGTACAATGAAGCATTTATTAGATATATTTTAATTTACATAATAAATACTTAAGTAGCTTTCTAGATGGTGGGATTCTAGTGATTCTTACTTTTCTGACATTGCTTACTGGTATAGTTTACCTTCATCTTTTTACTTTTTTATTTATTAAGTATGAAACACTTCATTAATTTGCATGTCATCCTTGTGCAGGGACCATTGCTAATCTTCTCTGTATCGTTCTAATTTTAGTATTTGTGCTACCAAAGTGAGCATTACACTTTTGTTCTTTTTAAGCAAGGAAAATCTATAAAAATAAGTTAGTTTTGCCATGGCCAGTTTGGCTCAGCAGTGAGAGCATCAGCCCGTGGACCAGAGAGTACCGGGTTCAGTTCCCGCTATGGGCACGTACCTTGGTTGCAGTTTGTCACCAGCCCCGGCTGGGGTCCTGTGGGTGGCAGCCACTCGATGTGTCTCTCTCACATCAATGTTTCTCTCTCTCTCTTCACCCCCTCTCCGTCCCACTCTATCTGAAGATAAATGCAAAAATGTCCTCGTCTGAGGATAAAAAAATAATAATAATTTAGTTTTGCCCAGCTGGTGTGGCTCAGTGGTTGAACATCTATCCATGAACCAGGAGGTTGCTGGTTTGATTCCTGGCCAGGGCACATGCCCAGGATGTGGGCCAAATCTCCAGTGAGGGGCGTGCAGGAGGCGGCCAACTGATGTTCTCTCATCTATGTTCTCTTTCATCAATGTTTCTCTTTCTCTTTCCCTCGCCCTTCCTCTCTAAAATCAATAAAGAAAAACAATAACTTAGTTTCTACCCAATAAGATCTCAGTTATGTACTTCTATACAATCGTATGTGTGTCTGTGTATGTACAAAAAAGTCAGAAGGAAATGCACTAAAACACTAATGGTATTTTTCTTAGGATAGTGCGATTATTGGTTAATTTTTGTTTTATATTTTATATCACTCTGTATTTTCCAGTTTTTTTTTAAATAAGCATGTGCCTCTCTCTCTTTCTCTCTTCCTCTCTCTCTAAAGAAGTCAATCAATAAAAGTTAAAAATTAATCATGTGTTATTTTTATATGAAAATGGCTTTTTCTTTTTTTTAGGGAGGGAGGAGGAGAGAGAGAAAAAAACAAAAACGATGTGAGAGAGACACACTGATTGATTGCCTCCTGCATACTCCCTATGGGAGATCGAGCTCACAACCTAAACATGTGCTCCAACTGGGAATCGAACCAGCAACCTCTGGGTGCATGGGTCGACACTCAACCCAAGCCACACCAGCCGGGCTGAAAATGGCATTTTTAAATACACTAACAAGCCCTGGCCAGTTTGGCTCGTTGAGTGGTTAGAGCGTTGGCCTGCAGTCCAGAGAGACCCGAGTTCAGTTCCCGCTAAGGGCATGTATCTCGGTTTCAGTTTGTCCCCAGCCCTGGTTGGGTCGTGCAGAAAGCAGCCACTCAATGTGTACCTTTCACGTCGATGTTTCTCTCTCTCTCTCTCTCTCTCTCTCTCCCCCCCTCCCTCCCTCTCCTTCGCACTCTATCTGAATAAAAAATGGAAAAATATCCTCGGGTGAGGATTAAAAAAAAAAGAAAAACATTATCTGGCCCTGGCCAGTATGGCCCAGCGGTAAGAGCATCGCCCGCAGACCAAAGAGTCTCGGATCGATTGCAGCCAAGAGCACGTACCTCAGTTGCCATTAGTCACTGTGTGGGTGGCAACCAATCAATGTGTCTCTCTCATGTCAATGTTTCTCCCTCCCTCCCTCAAGCTCTATGTGACGATTAATATAAAAATATCCTGGGGAGAGGATCAAAAAAAAAAAGAAACATTATCTGGCCTGGTCGGTGTGGTTCACTGGTTGAGCATTGACCCATGCACCAAGAGATCGCCGGTGTGATTCCCAGTCAGGGCACATGCCCAAGTTGTGGGCCCAGTCCCCAGTGGGGGACATGCAGGAGGCAGCCAACCGATGTTCTCTCTCATCAAAGTTTCTAACTCTCTTCTTCTCCCTTCCTGTCTTCTAAAAATCAATAAAGAAAAAAAAAATTAAAAGGAAAATATTAAAAAGAAACATTATCTGCCTTTAACCAATCCATCTGATATACAAACCAAGAGGTACGTACACACGCACATCCCAGAAGCTCCCACATGCACCTGCTCTCACACACAGGTTCATTCTCTCTCACACACACACTAGCTCCTTCATGGCTTGCTCACAGATGCACTCATTCTCTCTCACTCACACAGACACGCTCACACACACTCAAATTCAAGGGCAGGGCAGAAACTGGAAAGGTCACTGAAGCAACTAAAAGGTGCAGCCAAGCCCTGGCCAGTTTGGCTCAGCGGTTAGAGCATCGGCCTGCGGTCCGGAGAGACCCGGGTTCCGTTCCCGCTAAGGGCACGTACTTCGGTTGCAGTTTGTCCACGGCCCAGGTTGGTCGTGCGGTGGCAGCCACTCGATGTGTCCCTTCACGTCGATGTTTCTCTCTCTCTGTCTCTTCCTCTCTCTCCCTCCCACTCTATCTGTACAAAAAATGGAAAAATGTCCTCGGGTGAGGATAAAAAATAAAAAATAAAAAATAAAAAAAAATAAAAGGTGCAGCCAAAAGAAAGGAAAAAAGGTGCAGCCGAATGTCCCTAGGAACTTCCAATTCTTACCAGCAGAGGTGCAGGAATGAAAAGCAGGGAGACCTGAGCATCAACACTTCCTTCAGCAGCCTACTTATGCAAGTACTGTACTGAAGAGGACAGATAATGCCTAAAAGGTTACTGAAGGGCATTCATTCAGTGCTTCTATGTGTAGGGTTCTCTGGAAAGGATCAGTGACTATCAAAATGTAAACGCTTAAATGAGTGTAATAATACAATATGAAGATAATCTTTATAATTAATTCCTTTAAAAAATAAAACCAAAATAAATCAATCATTTTTCACAATATTCTTAGAATTTATTCTATAATTTCTGCTTTACAATGAGTTAGTGATGACTACAAAGGCATCAGTCCTCTCAGTATGAAGGGGTCATATTGATGAGAAATCTTCAGAAGTGGTTAAAGCTGTCAAAAATAACCTAATTCCAGCCCTGGCCTGTTTGGCTTAGCAGTTGGAGCGTCAGCCCACAGTCCACAGAGACCCAAGTTCGGTTCCCGCTAGGGCCACATACCTCGGTTGCAGTTTGTCCCCGTTGGGGTTGTGCAGGAGGCAGCCACTCGATGTATCCCTTTCACGTCGATGTTTCTCTCTCTTTCTTCGTCTTTCTCCCTCCCACTCTATCTGAACAAAAATGGAAAAATGTCCTTGGGTGAAGATAAAAAAAAATAATAACCTATTCCAGTTCGGCTGTTGTGGCTCAGCAGTTAAGCGTCAACCCATGCACCAACCCAAGCACCAAAAGGTCGCCAGTTCAATTCCTAATCAGGACACATGGCCAGGTTGTAGGCCTGATCCCCAGTGGGCGGCATGCAAGAAGCAGCCAATCTCTCTCTCCCTCTCCCTTCCTCTCTCTCTAAAATCAATAAAAGAAAAAAAAAGCCTTTGTTTAAAAGTAATAATAACAATAAATAACCTATTCCAGCCCAGCTGGTGTGGCTCAGTGGATTGAGCTTCATCACATGGACTGAGAGGTCCCAGTTCAATTCCTGGTCAGGGCACATGCCAGGGTTGTGGGCAGGGTTCAGGGGGTGGGGGTGGGGGTGCGGGAGGCAGCTGATCAATGTTTTGCTCTCACATCAATGTATCTATCCCTTCCTCTCTCTCTAAAAAAATCAATAAAAACATTTAAAAAAATTTTTCCAAGTTCACAATTAGTGCCTGTGTGCAGCTATCAATTCCTGTCTCAACCAGAAAGCTCTACTATAGTCCTCTTTCTCTCCTCTGCTGATTCCTTCTAACACTGTTATATTATACCACACCTGATCTATCACCAGATGATGTAATGAGATCCAAACACACCATGACATTGCTGAAGAGGGACACAAAAGTCATCTGTATTATAAATGGGAGCTGCTTCTATTAAAACTTCAGATATAGCACTTAAGTAATTGAAAATGCTTTCTTCATAAACAGGTTATGTAAAAGATAATGAACATGCTACCTTTGGAAATTTTGCAATAATCAAGATAATCTACTTGTTATCATCAAGGACGGTGACCAACCTCTCATGCACTCAGTATTTTGAAATCTCAAGGTGGAAAGTACAAAAATGTATGGTCTTTATTGCTGTTATCCAGCTTATCAGAACAATTTCTAGGATTCTTAAAAAGTCATGAATGTTTTAAAATGAATCTTTATCTTTTAGAGATATATACTGAAATATTTATGGATGAAATGTATGTCACATATATGCTTCAAAAATAATTCAGCCCTGGCCGGTTTGGCTCAGCGGTTAGAGCATCGGCCTGAGGTCCAGAGAAACCTGGGTTCGGTTCCCACTAAAGACGCGTACCTCGGTTGCAGTTTGTCCCCAGCCCTGGTTGGTCATGCAGGTGGCAGCCACTCGATGTGTCCCTTTCACGTCGATGTTTCTCTCTCTCTGTTCCTCTCTCTCCCTCCCACTCTATCTGAACAAAAAAATGGAAAAATGTCCTCAGGTGAGGATAAAAATAAATAAATAAATAATCCAGAGGTGGGGAGTTTATAGATGAACCAAGATTGCTGAAAGTGAGCAATAGCTGGGGGGCTAAGGGGAGGGTGGGTCACTAGAATAGCCTTCTTTCTCTATTTTTGTATATGTTCAAGACTTTTCACTTAAAAGTTTAAAAATATTCATCATGAGGTAGAATTCTTCACTTTTCTCTAAACTACTTCACTATCAGAGAATATTTCTTCTCTTTGCTCCTCTATAATGTATTATGATAATGGAACTGGGAAAAGGAAGTCTGAATCATAATAAAGAATAGCAAAGCTTACACAGACACAAAAGTAAAGCTTTCATTACCCTGTGAATTATCTGCTCCAAGAAGCTCACACAAGTCCAGGTGAGCTAACAACACTTCTTCCTCAGCAGTCTGGGAGAGCAGACAAAAGGGGCAATGCCACAGGTCTCCTTACACTCACCCATCCCCACCAAACCCAAGCCTTACCACCAAATTTAAAATTCCACCAAGAGCTATCAGAGCAAAAACTTTTGGCTTATTTCTACTTTGTGATAATAAGAAAGTTCAGCCCCAAATAACAACACAAAGTTTTTCCCACTGTGATCAATAAGGAGAGTCACAACAAAAGGTGTTTCTCAAATGAAAAGAATTTTATGGAAGTCAATAAGCTGAAACTTCATGGGACTATTTTGAGCCACCAAATCTGAAGTTGAGAGCCATCTGAAGGTTATAGGCCAAAAGACCTGGTTCTAGTCCCTGTTCTAGCACTGACAATTTAATTTGTGGGATATTGGGAGTTATTTAAACTTTCTGGGCTTTCATTTCTTACCTGTCAAGTGAGATGAAGCCTGACTGCCTACTACTACCTCAGAAAAAGGTGATAATGATCTAGTGAAAATATAAATGGGCCTTATATAAGCTATAAAGTACTCTATCAGAGTCAGGTTATGGTTAAAAAAAAAAAAAGAACAAATGCAGTACTTTTAAAACATCTTTGGTGTAATGAGAAAGGATATGCTTAGAAAGAAAACATATCATGCCCTGGCCGGTTTGGCGCAGCGGTTGGAGCGTTGGCCTGCGGTACTGAGAAAGAAAACATATCACACCAGTAAAAAACAACCAAGGATGCCCAAGGTGTTCTCTGGCCCATGGGCAAGAAGGAAAAGCATCAAAAGAACCTGGACCAGCAATCACAATCCCTGCTAACCACAGAGGAAATTATATTGTATATTCCCATCAGACTAAGACACAGAAGATCTATCTGAGCAAAATCTTCCAACCCAGAGCTAAAAACAAGCACTGTGCTGCTGGGCTCAAGAGACAAAAGGGGGAGGGGGAACGACACAATACGGGTCCCTTATAAAGTTTCTTTTTTTTATTATGTTTTTCTTTAAAATTTTTTATTAATTTTTAGACAGCGAGGGGAAGCGGGGGTGGGGGGGCACACATCAACCTGCTTGTTCCTCTTACTCATGGATTCATTGGTTGCTTCCCATATGTGCCCTGAAGGATGGAAAGAGAAATTTGGGCACATTGGGACCACACTGCAACCAAATGAGCTACTTGGCCAGGGCCATAAAGGTTCTTAATGTTATGACTGACACCCTAAATAGCAGGGTGTCCATTTTACCTCTTTTCTTAAGGATCTCTTGGCTTAAACATGCATATGTACTTAACACTCACTTAACAAATGTCTGCATGTGCTGAAAAGTCAATAAAATACAAAAACTAGATCAGCATATTAGGGATTTCCTACTACTAAGCAAAATATTTAAAAGTGAACATGAATAACTTATTTGCTATCTACTGAGTTATCAGCAAAACATACATAGCCCTGCCGTTGTCTCCACCAACTTTCATGAGTACTGAGACATAGGGGAAGGGCTAGATCTTGAGACCCACCCTCTCCCAGAGCAGCTGCAGCCCTGAGAGACTGCGGGTGGTACCCCTGCTATACTGCACTGCACATGCTCACCTCTCCTACAAGAGTGGAACTCCTTGATGGAGTTCTGTTCAAGTTTGTATTCACCAGCCCTGAACCCATAGCTCAGCTGGTTGGTCCTCCCCACACACCAAGGTTTTGGGAGCAATTCCACCATCAGGGCACATACAAGAATCAACCAATGATGCATGAATAAGTGGAACAACAATAAGTTGATGTTTTCCTTTCTCTCCTTTCCTCTCTCTCTAAAACCAATAAATTAAAAAAAAAATGTCTGTAGCCCAGCCAGTGTGGCTCAGTGGTTGAGCATCTTCCATGCACCAAGAGGTCCCTGGTTGAATTCCCAGAGGGAGGGCGTGCAGAAAGAAGCCGACTGATGATATCTCCCTCTCATCAATGTTGCTCTCTCTCTTTTCCTTCCTCTCCTTCTAAAATCAATAAAAAACATATTAAAAAGAAAAAGTTTGTATTCACATGGTGCTCTCAGGCTCATCCCCTGAGTCTTACCCCAACCCCTTCCATTCCTTTTCCTTCTGCACAGAAAGTAAAGAAGTGAAATTTTTAGTGTTCACTATCTCCCAAACAATAAAAGATGAGTCTATGCAGAACATGTCAAAAAGGCGTCTATTAGCATGATCTTAAGTAGTCAGGCACAGCCTGGCCTTTAAGGTCTGAAGGAGTGAATTACTTCAGCCAAGCCAGATGTGGGCCCTCAGTTGGAGGAACCGCCAGGCACTTTTCATTCTGGGGGCACCTCTATCAGGCAGCTGGAAACGTGAGGACGCCAGGAACTAACGTCCCTCGGTTTAGTACAGATCCAGGTCGTGTGACGCGCGTGGAGGGGGTGTGTGGGGGGCGCAAAGAGCCTGACTCCCTAGAATAGAATCTCTTTAAAGGAGGAAAAGGAGCTTTAATAAAATTCAACCAGAGGTAAGAGCATAAATGAATAAAAAGAACATGCGGGCGTCCCTGACCACAGCGGACCGTGTCGGCCCGGAGGAGGCACACAGGGCCAGGCTCCAAGCTGCGGGCCGAGGCGCGCTCGCCGAGTTACCTGCTCTGCCCCGTAGACCGTGGCGAACTGGACGAAGTCCTCCATGCGGACGAAGCCGTCCCCATCCCCGTCCAGGGCGTCGAATACGGCTCGGAGGCGGGGTCCGTCCTCCGCACACCCCGCGGGCTCGCTCGCGAGGGAGCGGGTCTGGCTTAAATCGGTGGGCCGGTGGGCGTCACCGGGACCCACCTCCAGTGTCAACTCACCCACCGTGGGCGAGGGTAAGGAAGGAAAGAAGTCGACCTCGCCCCTCCTGTGGTGGCTGTCGCTAAAATCCTGCGCGTCGAGAGACGCGCTCTCCGGGCAACTTTGGGGACCATAATCCTCTGCCTCTTCAGTCCAGAAAAAAAGTGGGCCGAGTTCTGTTAGCTGCCGATCAGGGTCGAGAAGGGGGTCGAGGCAGGCGGCCTGACTCGGCGGCAGGTAGGAGGCCCCCGGAGCCCGCCCCGCGCTCAAGCCAGAGGGGTCTCCCGGGCCCAGCCCCGGGCGCGGGGCGGGGTCGGCGGGCGTAGGGGCGGCCCCCGGCCAGTCGGGTCCGCCCGGCTCCGGGTCGGGGCTCTGGCCGTCCGTGGGGGAGGCCGACAGGCCCGGCTCCATCTTCATGGACGCGACCCGGGCCGCGGTGCGGGCCCGCAAGGCCAACAGTGAGGCGGGCGGCGCGGGCGGCAGACAAAGGCGCTCAGGGCGCGGCGGCGGGCGCGGGCATCCCCGCGGCGGCGCGGGCGTGCGCGCGCGGGGCTCCCGGGCTGCTCGGGCTGGCGCTCGGGCCCTGCTCCGCCTTCGCCCATATTGGCTCCGCGCTTCAGCTGCCCTCGGCCCGGCGGCGCGGCGGGCGATGGCCCATGGCGGCAGGCGCAGGGAGGGCGCGGAGGAGGACGGGCAGCGGCGAACGGGCGGCGGCGTGCAACCAAGGGACCGAGAGGCCGAGAGGCCGAGAAGGCCGACAGAGAGGACGCTGAGGAGGACGCCGAGGAGGACGCTGAGCAGGGTGAGGAGGGAGGATGAGACGCCCGAGGTACCCAAACGAACGCCGCCGCCCTTGCCCCGCCCTCTGCCGGGCCTTACGTAAGCACGCCACGGCGGTCTCTGGTCCCGCCCCTCCCCGACTTGCTATAAAAGGCGGGCGGCGGGGCACCGGGACAGTGGGGCGGTGTTCTGTATGCATTACCTGGGAATGGAAACTTCTCACATTCTCGGCAGGGTCCCGGCCTGAACCCCAGCCCTCAGACTCAGGAATTGGCTGTCCTCCGAGGCTGCAAACGCGTACGTGATGTCACCGCCGGGGCGTGCGGGGACGGCTGACCTACGCACGGTGCGAATGAATAAACTGCACCGAGAAAAAAGCGAAAAATCAAATCTGCACCTGTCGCACAGTAGCTGAGTCCTCCTGATTAACGCGCTCTCACAGATGGACAAGCAAAGTATAGGATCCTAATGGGATTGGATAGTGCGCGTAGCACTAAGCGCAGCCCCCGCGTGGAACCGCCTTCCAGTGCACTTGCGCTGGCTGCCCCTCCCGACTCCGTCAACCCGCGCCCCTCAGCAGACACCCACAGCGCGAAGAGGTAGCAGGCGTTAACTGTGGTGGGCACAGAGGTAGGCAGAGTCAGGGACTGGCCCGTGCGGTCCCTTCCCGAGGGTAGGAGAGCCCTGTAAATGCTATTTATCTCTCTTCTGTCGGAAGGTACATGTGGTCGAACACAGATTTTGTTAAGCCTATGAAAAAAGGTGTTTTTCACACGATACAGAGTGTTGATCGCCAGTCTGAAAGTCAGGTCTTTCAAGCACGTTGGTTGTCTTTGACAACTGGCATCTGTTTCTCTAGCTGTCACTTTCATCAGTGAAGACAGGACACCAGACAGGAACATGGGCACCCTGCAGCAGGCATGAAAGTGGAGGCATGCTGGTTAGGAGCAGGTGAGCTACCAGGCCTCAGGCGAGGTGCTAAATTTAGCCTCTAATGAAATGTATCAAGGGAATTTATGAACTGGTATTTTTATAGCTGTGGGCACCCAAATCAGATATGTTTCATAAGCAGTTTTGGTAAGAACCAAAGGAAACTGAGCCTCTATTTCCAAGTGTACAGTGAGGAGCAGTGTGTTAATTGAATCATCTTCCATGCAAAATCCCAGGACAAGTGGTACTGGATTTTGTGAGGTTGGCATTGGAAAAAGAAAAGCAAGGAATTCCCGTCCTGAGCTATAGTCACAAATCCTTTTAAGAGCTCTATGCCCTGCCCAGGTGGTGTGGCTTAGTGGTTAAGCATAGACCCATGCATCAAGAGGTCGAGGGTTGGATTCCTGGTCGGTCAGGGCACATTCCCAGGTTGTGGGCCCGATCCCCAGTGGGGTGCATGCAGGAGGCAGCCAGTCGATGTACTGTCTCATCATGTTTCTATCTCTCACTCTCCCTCTCCCTTCCTCTCTAAAAAATCAATAAAAATTTTTGAGAGAGAGAGAGAGAGCTGTATGCTCTCATTAGGAAGATACTGTGTTCAGAGAAAAAAAAATCTCCAGTTTTGGATTTGAAATGGGATTGATGCCTTTGGCCAAATACAATTTTCAGAGGTGGTTATAGTGATGTGCCAGCCTTTCTAAATAAGGGTGTTAATGTAGGTAAGATTAAGAAAAAAACAACAGAGCTGCATCCTGAGGAAACAGGCACTCCTCCTGCTGCTAATGCCCAAAAATTCTGCATTCCTTGACTGGCTAATGTGCCAAAATGGAACCCCGGCACGGTTAGCATGCATCTTCCTGTTTGTACCAATTTAAGAAACTCTGTGTGTGAAACATTAAAAGAGACAATTCCTGCCCTGGCCGATTTTGCTCAGTGATTAGAGTGTCAGCCTGCAGACCGAAGGATCTTGGGTTTGATTCTCGCTCAAGGGCACATACCTGGGTTTCAGGTTCATCCCTTGCCCCAGTCAGGGGTCCTGCAGGAGGCAACCAATTGATTTATCTCCCTCCCTCCCTCCCTTCCACTCTACCTAAAAATGAACAACAACAAAAAACGTCCGCCCTTGCCGATTTGACTCAGCGGTTAGGGCTTTGGCCTGCGGTCCTGAGAGATCCGGGTTTGGTTCCCACTAAGGGCACGTACCTCGGTTGCAGTTTGTCCCCGACCCTGGTTGGTCATGCAGGTGGCAGCCACTCAATATGTTCCTTTCACGTCGATGTTTCTCTCTCTCTCTCTCTCTCTCTCTCTCTTTCTCTCTCTCTCCCTCCCACTGTATCTGAACAAAAAATGGAAAAATGTCCTCCGGTGAGGATAAAAAAAAAAAATGTCCTCAGGTGAGGATTAACAACAACAAAAAAAGTGGCAATTCCACGTCAGTCATTCAGACCTCAAGTGTCACCTTTATGACCTAAGAACATTTTTGATCAGTAACATTCCAGATGAAATTACCAGCTCAGTAAACACAGCCCCTCTTTCTGTTTTGACTGACTCCTCCATGCCCACTCCTATGCATGTTTTGATTTAACCAGGTATCAGGTACACAGAAAAGGAAGTGAGGAGGGGTGCAGCTCACATCTGTTGGTTTTTGGGTCTGAATGTTTATGAAAACCTCTCTTTGTGAATGTTTTCTTTTGAAAGTTACTTGGGATAAACACTTGTCTTTGAAGCTTTCTAAGCAGGTGGGTCTCCTGATCCCTCTTCCTTGTGGGGAAAAATAGGAAGGTAACTCGGCAGATTCCTGGTTGTGTGACACAACCCTGTTGGACCTGCTAGGAGAGTGGAGAGAAAGTGAGTCAGGAAAACTTAGTTGAAGTTGGGCCTTTCCATCACCTGAGTAAGATCTGACTACTGACAGAGGGAGGGTGAGGGATATAAGCAAAACTCAATTTGATCACAAATCTGCTTTTTTTTTTTAATGCACATTTTTTTTAATTAGGAGGAAATACACCAAAATTATAATAAACATTACATATAATTTCCAGTCTGATGAACTTAAAATGGCATTTCATCTTCTCTTATTCAAACTTCACAGAATGCTAATGTTTCTTACTCTGTTTGACCAACTTGACTCTCACATCTGTGACTTGCCCACTTGTAGCACTTGCTTTTTTTAAAATTATTTTTTAATCTTTTTTAAAAATTTATCTTTATTGTTGAATGTATTACAGATGTTCCTCATTTTTCCCCTATTGAACCCCTCCTCCCCACTCCCACCCCCATCCTGCCTTTCTGTGTCCATTGGTTAAGTATATATACATATAAGTTCTTTGGTTTATCTCTTCTCACCTTCCATCCCCCCTTCCCTTTGAGGTTTGTCAGTCTAACAATCAATTTGTACTTCTTAATCCCTTCACTTTTTTCACCCATTTCCCCAACCACTCTCCCATCTGGCAACCAACAAAATGTTCTCTGTATCTATGAGAATGTTTCCGTTCTGCCTGTTTATTTTGTTTGTAGATTCAATTGTCAATAGATATATATTCATTGCCATTTTGTTTGTTCATATTTTTTATCTTTTTCTTCAAGAAGACCCTTCAACATTTCATATAATAATAGTTTGGTGCCCTGGCCGGTTTGGCTCAGCGGTTAGAGCGTCGGCCTGCAGTCCAGAGAGACCTGGGTTCAGTTCCCGCTGAGGGCGCGTACCTCGGTTGCAGTTTGTCCCAGCCCTGGTTGGTCATGTGGGTGGCCCTTAGATGTGTCTCTTTCATGTCAATGTTTCTCCCTCTCTCTCTTCCTCTCTCTCCCTCCCACTCTGTCTGAACAAAAAATGGAAGGATGTCCTCGGGTGAGAATAAAAAATAATAATAATAATAATAATGGTTTGGTGGTGATGAACTCCTTTAGCTTTTTCTTGTCTGGGGAACTCTTTATATGGTCATCGATTCTAAATGACAGCTTTGCAAGACAGAGTCACCTTGGTTGTAGGTTCTTGCTTTTCATCACTGTGAATATTTCTTGCCACTCCCTTCTGGCCTGCAAAGTTTCTTTTGAGAAATCAGCTGACAGTCTTATGGGAACTCCCTTTTAAGGTAACTAACTGCTTTTCTCTTGCTGCTTTTAAGATTCTATCTTTGTCTTGAACCTTTTGCATTTTGATGATTGATGTGTCTTGGTGTGGACCTCTTGGGGTTCATCTTGTTTGGGACTCTCTGTGCTTCCTGGACTTATATGTCTGTTTCCTTCACCAAGTTAGGGAAGTTTTCTGCCATTATTGTTTCAAATAGGTTTTCAATTTCTTGTTCTCTCTCTTCTCCTTCTGGCACCCCCAAGATGCGAATGTTGGCATGCTTGAAGTTGTCCCAGAGGCTCCTTACACTATCCTTATTTTTTTCACTTCTTTTTTCTTTTTGCTGTTCTGATCAGGTTTTTGTGCTCCCTTATATTCCAAATTGATGGTTTGCTTATTTGCTTTACCTACTCTACTATTGAATCTGTGTAAATTATTCTTTTTTTTTTTTTTTGATACGTGCCCCTAGTGGGAACTGAACCCGGAACTCTCTAGTCCACAGGCTGACGCTCCACCTGTTGAGCCAAACTGGCCAGGGCTGTAAATTATTCTTTATTTCAGTTAGTGCCTCCTTCATTTCTGACTTTACATCCTTCATTTCTGACTGCTTCTTTTTTATGCTCTTGAGGCCCTCACTAAGTTCATTGAGCATCCTTATAAGCAGTGTTTTGAATTCTACCTCTGTTAGGTTGCTTATCTCCATTTCGCTTAGTTCTTTTCCTGCAGTTTTGTTCTGTTCTTTCCCTTGGAACCTGTTTCTTTGTCTCCTCATTTTGGCCACCTCCCTGTGTTTGTTTCTGTGTATTACTTAATGAGAGGTATGGGGCTAGCTGAGACCAGATGCTGCTTGTTTAAAAGAATTTAGGAAAACCTGAGGCAGGATTCAAGACAGGCCAATCCTATGGTTAAGCAACTGGCAACAGCTTGAGTGGGCCTGAAAGTTGGGTGGGGCAGGGCCTCAGGGAATCACCAGGGTGGGGCAACCAGTGTGAGCCAGGTTGCTGGAATCCCAGATATGGCCACTGTCTGCCGCCCCAGGGAAGGGCTCACCAAGGGGAAAAAGGCCTCTGTTAGCACGTCTGTCCAGGAGAAAGCCCCCTCTTCAGCCCTCGCCCCAATGCCAAACAACTCAGTTTTTCCCCATATGTCTCTGGTGCCTTTCAAGCTGCCTCACCCACACTGGGGCCTGGAGGGTGCAAGTACGAGTAAGTATGTGCACGGGCCCTTTAAGAGGAGCTGCCTGGGGCTCCTGCAGACTCAGCCTCCCTCAGCCTCAGTTCCCACTAGTTTTTCCAGCCAGAAGTTATGAGGACTTCTCTTCTTGGCACTGGAACCCTGAGCTGGGCGCCTGGTGTGGGATGAGGACCCCTCAGTCCTCAGGGAGGACCTCCCCGTCCGACGTGTTCTCATTTTCCACCACACGTGGGTGTGGGACCAGCCCGTCCGCCTCCGCCCCTCCTACCAGTATGTATGTGACTGCTACTTTAATTTCGTAGTTGTAGGACTTCCATTCAGCTTGATTTCAGGCAGTTTTGACTGATGGTTATTCTGTAGTTTAGTTGTAACTTTGATGTGGTTTTGGGAAGAGGCGATACAGTAACCTACGCCGCCATCTTGACCGGAAGTCCATGCGCACTTGCTTATATTTCTATTCGATTCTCTGACTTTTTCTTTCTTTCTTTTTTTTTTGGTATGTGCCCCTAACGAGAACTGAACCCAGGACTCTCTGGTCCACAGGCCAACGCTCCAACAGCCGAGCCAAACCGGCCAGGGCTGAGTTTTTCTTTATTGGTGTTTTTTGTTTTTTTTTAAGGGAAAGAGAGGAAGGGAGAGAGAGAAGCATCAATGTGAGAGAGAAACATCTATCGTCTGCCTTCTGCACACCCCCTACTGGGGATTGAGTCTGCCACTGGGGCATGTGTCCTGACCAGGAACTGAACCCGAATCTCTCAGTCATGGGACGATGCTCAGTCCACTGAGCCACACCGGCTGGACTCTGACTTTTTCTTTAAATAAAAGCCCTCATTAGTTTTTGTTTTTGTTTTTTTATCCTCACCTGAGTACATTTTTCTATTTTTGTCAGATAGAGTGGGAGAAACATCAACATGAAAGGGACACATTAAGTGGCTGCCTCCAACAGGATCTCAACCAGGGCTGGGGACAGATTCCAACTGAGGTACATGCCCTTGACTGGAATCGAACCCGCAACTCATTGGTCTGAGGGCAGACACTCTAACTGCTGAGCCAAACAGACCAGGGACCTCATTCGTTTTTGAATTTGCAAATATCTTCTCCCTGCCTGTGACCCCTTCATGAACTCTTGGAAAGAGTAGACAAAAATTTTTAATTTTGAGTAGTTAACTCAGTTTTATCCTTAGTAGCTTTGCTAATGATAAGGAAAGGATGGACTGTTCCATAGCTGGTACCAGTTATCTGTACAGAAACCTCACAGTTAGATCCTTATATCACATCAGATACGTAAATAATTACAGAGGGATCAAAGGCATAAAGGTGGAAAGTAAAACTTAAAACATTTTAGAAGACATTGAAAAATATGCCCTGGCCGGTTTGGTTCAGCGGTTAGAGCATCGGCCTGCGGTCCTGAGAGACCCGGGTTCGGTTCCCGCTAAGGGCTCATACCTCGGTTGCAGTTTGTCGCGGCCCTGGTCGGTTGTGCGGGTGGCAGCCACTCGATGTGTTCCTTCACATCGATGTTTCTCTCTCTCTCTGTTCCTCTCTCTCCCTCCCACTCTACCTGAACAAAAAAAAAAAAAGAAAAGAAAAGAAAAATATGCCCTGGCCAGTTTGGCTCAGCGGTTAGAGCGTTGGCCTGCGGTCCAGAGAGATCCGGGTTCGGTTCCCACTAAGGGCATGTACCTTGGTTGCAGTTGTCCCCAGCTCTGGTTGGCTCCTGTGGATGGCAACCACTCGAGGTGTCCCTTTCACGTTGATGTTTCTCTCTCTCTCTCTCTCTCTCCCACTCTATCTGAACAAAAAATGGAAAAATGTCCTCGAGTGAGGATTAAAAAAAAAAAAAGAAAGAAAAATATGACCTTGGAGCAGGAAAATTTCTTACACAAGAATAAAAATTACAAACCATTAAAAGAATGATTCAAGCCCTGGCCGGTTTCGCTCAGCGGTTAGAGCGTCGGTCTGCGGTCCAGAGTGACCCAGGTTCGGTTCCCGCTAAGGGCACGTACCTTGGTTGCAGTTTGTCCCCAACCCTGGTTGGAGTCGTGCAGGAGGCGGCCACTCAATGTGTCCCTTTCATGTTGATGTTTCTCTCTCTCTCTCTCTCTCCCCCCCTCCCACTCTATCTGAACAAAAATTAAAAAATGGAAAAATGTCCTCAGGTAAGGATAAAAAAAATGAATGATTCAAATTTAAATACATTAAAATTCGAGCCTTCCAAAAGTATAGGGACAAAGATCAGTGGGGGCCGGAGGAGAGAGGAGTGTGTTGGAGTGAGGGAACTGTTCTATATCTTGATTGTACGTAATGGTGGTTCTATATTGTATGTTTTTCAAAGCTCACAGAATTCCTCACTACAAAGGGTAAATTTTACTGTATGTAAATTGTACTTTAGTAAAAAAATATTTTAAAATGTTTTTTCTTTATTGATTTTAGAGAGGAAGGAAGAGAGAGGGAGAGAAAGATAGAAACATTGATGAAGAGAACATTGATTGGCAGCCTCCTGCATGCCAACCCTACTGGGGATCAGGCTCACAACCTGGGCATGTGTCCTGACCAGGACTCAAACCAGTGACCTCTTGGTGCATGGGTCGATTTTCAACCACTGAGCCACACCAGCTGGACCAGCTACCCAGTTTAATAAACAAATGAGCCCTGGCTAGTTTTGCTCAGCGGTTAGAGCGTTGACCTGCGTTCCAGAGACCCGGGTTCAGTTCCCACTAAGGGCATGTACCTCGGTTGCGGTTAGTCCCCAGCCCTGGTTGGGTCGTGCGGGTGGCAGCCACTCGATGTGCTTCTTTCATGTCGATGTTTCTCTCTCTCTCTTCCTCTCTCTCCCTCCTGCTCTATCTGAATAAAAAATGGAAAAAATGTCGAGTGAGGATAAAAAAATACAAAAACAAATGAGCAATGAATATGAATAAGAAGTTCCAGAGGAGGAGACTCAAGTGGCCAATAAACGCAAAAAAGATGCTGAACCCCATCAGTACTCAAGGGAATGAATAGCGTTTGACACCAATCAGAGTAAAAATGAAGCCTGATCCCAGCACAGTATAGGAATTCGCATTACTCATACAGCAACAGCACTTCCACTTCTGTACCTTACAATGCACAGGTTCATAAGGAGACAGAAAGGGGATGTTCAGAGGTCCACTAGGAGACAGGAAAGGGATGTTCTTGAAGCACCTGTTTTCATATTCCATGAAGAGACTGCTGAATGGCTGAGGTATAGTCTATTGTAGTGGAATACTATGGAGTCATTTCCAGGAATGAACCACATCTGCCACGTCAACATAGGCAGACTTCTAAAACAAGTGAAAAAGCAAGGTACAGAACTGTGTAATACTATTTTTTCAGTCTAAAAACACATCCTCGATGATATCTATTGTTTTGAAATACTTTTTTTTTGTAGTAAAAATACCAAAATAAGCATGAGAATTATATTGAGGGAGACAGAAGAGGAAAAGGGTGAAAGGTAAAATTTCGCTCTACCTGTAAAATTTATTTCCTTAAAAGACAGATTGGGAGCAAGCAGGGCAAAGGATCAACATCTGGTGAACCTAGTGGTGAGTGTGTGGGTGTGTCTTGTTTTTACCTAGTTATTAAATCTTGTCCACATATTTTAATAATTTAATAAACACTTTAAAAATTAAGTAAATAAATCCTCTACCCAGTCTCAAAGGTATCTGCCTACATTTATGGTTTTCCCTTTCATGCTGTCTTTAATCCATTTGGAGTTTTTCCGTTTCAATGTGAGGTAGGGACCTGACTATTTTTCTCACTTAAAGAGAATGAGTCTGTTTCCCCCAAACCATCTGTTTTTTCCCCACCTGTTTGTGAGGTCACCTTTATCAGCCATTTTATTGTAATATTTGAAAATAATTTGTGTCAAAAGTGGAGTGGTTAGGAACCCACATCAGAGAGTTGAGAGCAGGCTCTGGGAGTCTGTCTGAAGAAGCCCCCTCCTAAAGAATACAGTTCCAGATGCACCTGTGGGAGGCCTTTCCCTCAATGAGCACCAAGGGCTATGTGGGGCTGGATATCAGTGCTTGTAGAGAGCCCTGCATCCCAGAGCATGATGTCCAGGGCTGAGCCAGCCAGTGGTTGAGTAGGAGCCTCCGGCAGGTGGTTTGGGGCAGCTGGCCAGGAGTAGCCTTGGTAGCCCTGGAGATGCACAGTAGGAGAGGGACTGAGTTCTAATGTAGAGAAAGAAAAAAGGACCTGTCACAGCCCTGTGACAGGGGCCAAGGTGAGGAAGGAGCAGGGCCACCAAACAGCCTGCACTGGGCCCCCTGAAAAGGGGTCCTGGACCCAGCTGAGTGCCCAGCACCTCTTCCTATTATTTCCGCCTTTCAGCCAGATGTAGATTCCCCTCCTTCTCATGGAGCCTTTTCTCCCACATGGCCATCCCCTTTCTGGCTGTCTTGTCATCCTGGATGGCTCACCAGTTCTTCCCCACTGTCACCTGAGGATAAGGGGAGGGAGGTAGTGGAGAGAATTTCCAAAGAACGGGATTGCAGGTGATGGCTATGTTCCTAATTGTGATTGTGATGGTTGCACGGGTACAGATGTATGTCAGAATTCATCAAATTATATGCTTTACGTAAGTGCAGTTTACTGTATGTCAATTATATCTTTTTTTTAATCCTCACCCGAGGCTATTTTTTCCCCATTTATCTTCAGATAGAGTGGGAAGGAGGCAAAGAGAGAGAGAGAGAGAGAGAAGCATCAATGTGATAGAGACACACTGACTGGTTGCCTCCCGCACAACCCTGACCGAACCAAAACTGAGGTACGTGCCCTTGACCAGACTCAAACCCAAGATTCTTTGATCCGTGAGCCAACGCTCTAACCCCTGAGCCAAACTGGCCAGGGCTGTCAATTATATCTTAATCAAGCTATAAACAAAAACTGCTGGCCAAATAGATATATATTTTTTAATCCCCACCTAAGGACATGCTTAGAGGAAAGGAGAAAGAGAAAGATCGATGTGAAGAGAAACATTGATCAGTTGCCTTCCGGATGTGCCCCAAATGGGGATCAAACCCAAACCCAGGTACATGCCCTAACCAGGAATTGAACCGGCACCCTTTTGGTGCACAGGATGATGCTCAAACACCTGAGCCACTCTGGCTGGGCACCAACCAATTTTTTTTTTTTTCATCCTCACTGGAGGACATTTTTGCATTTATCTTCAGATAGAGTGGGCAGGAGAGAGGGGGGAAGAAAGAAAGAGAAACGTCGATGTCAGAGAGACACATCAACTGGTTGCCACCCACACAACCCCAACTGGGGCCAGAGACAAACTGCAATTGAGGTACGTGCCCTTAGCGGGAACCAAACCCAGGACTCTCTGGTCCATGGGCTGACGCTCTAACTGCTGAGCCAAACTGTCCAGGGCCAATTTTTTTTTTTTAAGTTTTTTTTTAATCCTCACCCGAGGATATATTTTTCCATTTATTTTCAGACAGAGTGGGAAAGAGAGAGGAGAGAAACATTGATGTGAGAGAGACACATGTATTGGTTGCCTCCCACACAACCCCAACCAGGGCCGGGGACTGAACTGCAGCCAAGGTACATGCCCCTGACAGGATGGAACCCACAACTCTTTGGTCCAAGGGTCGATGCTCTAACCACTGAGAAACCAGCCAGGACCCAGCCAATTATTTTTAATTTACAATTTTAAAAACAAGATTAACATTTTGTAAAGTGAAGTCAATTTTAGATCTAGATCACACTCTCCCCCAGTAGCCTCCAGCAGTTGAGAGCACAGACCCACTGGTGTTTACTGATATTTTATTCAGTGGGATAGGACTTTTTTTCTCACCTTCAGATTAAAATAAAACATGAGCCCTGGCTGGTTTTGCTTAGTGGTTAGAGCATCAGTTCATGAACCAAAGGGTATAAGTTTCAATTCCTGGTCAAGGGCATGTTCCTCGGTTGCAGGTTTGATCCCTGGCCATGGTGTGCGCCGTGCGGGAGGCAATCAATTGATGTGTCTCTCTCACATCAATGTTGCTCTCCCTCTTTCTCCCTCCCTCCTTCCATTCCACTCTAACAATCAAAGGAAAAATATCCTCGGGTGAGGATTAACACAATAAATAAATAATAATAAAAATAAAACATGAGTTTGAAAGGTACCTTATAATTCCTCCTGACTCAATCAAAGTTTGGATGGTTTTCCTATTTTACTATTTCACTATGAAGTTGCTGGCACCTGCTCCCATCTTCTTGTGAAGATAGGCATCTCTAAGCCCCACTGTGCCCAGAGCAGTTTGTAGCCCATATTCTGCACCCACCACACCTCCCCTGCAGGCAAAATCACAGCTGGGGGGAATGGCACCGAGAGGGGCAGTGAGAAGTTTGTACGTGGGCTCAGAACTTCCTTTTTTTAGCTTCAAGTCACATTTTCCAAAGAGGTGAAAATCTAATCCAAATCATTCTCTTCCCATTGTGTAAAAATAATCCTGCCCTGGCTGGTTTTGCTCAGTGGTTAGAGCGTCAGCCTGTGGACCAGAGAGTCCCGGGTTCGGTTCCTGCTGGGGGCGCATACCTCGGTTGCAGTTTGTCCCCGGCCCTGGTTGGGTCATGCGGGTGGCAGCCACTCGATGTGTCCCTTTCACAGCGATGTTTCTCTCTCTCCCTCCCACTCTATCTGAACAAAAAAATGGAAAAATGTCCTCGAGTGAGGATAAAAAAAATAATAATCCTAATTACATGTGATGGTGGAAGAGTTAAAAGTTAATTTTGCATACTTCTCATTCCTTCTTCAACAGACACCTGTCAGGTAATAGCTTATCAAGATACTCTAAAAACAGATGTGATGAGGTACTCCAAAAACCTCCAAACCTGGAAATAATGTTATCCTGAGAGTTCAGTTAGTGAAATCCATTCTGATTACATTTGTTGCCTGAGAAAAGAATGTAAGAGATAACCAGTAAATATAGACTAAAGATTCCTATAAATCTCTGCCTGCTGACAAAGTGACCTGGTCTCATTCCAGAGACCTAAACCAGAATCCAGTGTTAAAGAGAAAGTAACAATGCCCTGTCTGTGAGGGACCGTTTCACTCAAGGGTTCCATTAGCATGAGCAAGAAAACCATAAGTCCAGCCCTGGCCGGTTTGGTTCAGCGGTTAGAGCGTTGGCCTGCGGTCCTGAGAGACCCGGGTTCAGTTCCCACTAAGGGCGCGTACCTCGGTTGCAGTTTGTCCCCGGCCCTGGTCGGTTGTGCGGGTGGCAGCCACTCGATGTGTCCCTTTCACGTCGATGTCTCTCTCTCTCTCTGTTCCTCTCTCTCCCTCCCACTCTACCTGAACAAAAAATGGAAAAATGTCCTCGGGTGAGGATAAAAAATATATATATATATATAAATGAGAAAACCAGAAGTCCAAAGAAAGATCCAGTCTCCACCATGGTCCCCAGCACAGAAGAGCTGATCGTGCAGAGTCCTGGCCCCAGATATAAGTGGGAAACATGGGTAGATCATTAGACTTAGGCAACCTCTGCCATTTCCCAAGTGGCCTTTGGGTTTCACCTGAGGGGGACCTGAGACTCATCCAATCACTGAAAAGGAGTGTGCACACATACACAAACACACATTATCAGTTTATTGGGCCACACATTTGTCTTTTTTTTCTTTTATTTTTTCTTAATTGATTTTAGAAAGAGAGGAAGGGAGAGGGAGAGAGAAACATCAATGAGAGAGAATATCTATTGGCCACCTCCTGCATGCCCCCCTACTGAGGACTGACCCACAACCTGGGCATGTGCCCTGACCAGGAATTGAACCAGCGACCTCTTGGTGCATGGGTCGATGCTCAACCACTGAGCCACACCGACCAGGCTACATATTTGTCTTTTCTTATTTTAATTTATTTGAGAGAGAGGGAGACATCAATTTGTTGTTCGACTTATTTATGCATTCATTGGTTGATTGTTTCGTTGTTAATCCTCACCAGAAGATATTTTTCCATTGATTTTTTTTTTTAATCTTCACTCAAGGACATTTTTTTTTTTTTTTTTTGCATTTATCTTCAGATAGAGTGGAGGGAAAGAGGGGGGAAGAGAGAGAAACATCGACTGGTTGCCACCCACAGGACCCCAACCAGGGCGGGGACAAACCACAACCAAGGTATGCATCCTTAGCGAGAACCAAACCTGGGACTCTCTGGTCCACAGACCGACGCTCTAACCGCTGAGCCAAACCAACCAGGGCTCCATTGATTTTTAGATAGAATGGAAGGGAAGGAGAGGGAGAGAGAGAAACATCGATGTGATAGACACACATTGATTGACTGGTTGCCTCCTGCATGACTCCTACTGGGCCTGGGGATCAAACCTGCAACTTAGGTACATGCCCTTGACCAGGAATGGAGCTCAAGACCCCTTGGTCATCAGGCCAATGCTCTAGCCACTGAGCCAAACCAGCCAGAGACATTGGTTGATTCATTTTAATTTTTTTTTAGTGAGAGAGGAAGGGAGAGGGAGAATGAAAAACATTTAAAAGAAAAGACAGAGAAATATTAATGTGAGTGCAGAACTACTATTAGCTGCCTCCTACATGCCTTCTACCAGGGACTGAGCCTGCAACCAGGCATGTGCCCTGACTGGGAATTGAACCAGCAACCTTTTGGTGCATGGGACAATGCTCAACCAACTAAGCCACACCAGGCAGGGCGTTTGGTTGATTCTTGTATGTGCCCTGACCAGAGATTGAACCCACGACCTTGGCATATTGGGATGATGCTGAGTTACCAGTCCAGGGCCTGCACATTTGTCATTAGTGAGTTTGTTTGGTGTTACTTGGGATACACACAGAGGATGGTCTGCTATAACACACATTTTTCTAAAAGCAGGCCCTCTCCAATCAAGCTCATGACTGGAGTGGGAGTTGCCACGTTTGTATGATGTGATCAACTCTTGGCCATGGTTTAATGAACAAGAACCGGACACCTGACCCAAACCAAATGAACGTGCACATTTCTTCAGGAATTTGGGCATGAGTCTGACAGAAGAAACGCTGTCTGTCTCTTCAGGGGGCTGAGCTACAGCTTATACACATGGTAATTGGACAACTGATATGCAAGGAGGGGAAGGGCCAGATAGAGGTGAGAGAAAGAAGGGGCCCCAGAGCCCTGGGTCCAAGTGTTTCTCGAAGTTCCTACCCTTCCAGCCAGGATCATCCCCATACATTCCCACTCTTTGGATCTGAACAGCCAGAGTAGGTTTCTGCCTCATGCATCCAGCAGAGATCAACCTAAGTATCCCGAAGGAACTGCCCAAGGGGCCCATGCCCAGCCCCCTTTCCAGCATGGGAGGCCCTGAGCCCAGAGAGCCCATCTTCCCTGCTCAAGTGGATATCACTGCCCAACTGTAGCACTGGGCAGGGCCAGGGAACAAAAGATGCTTGCCTGAACTTGAACTTGCAGCCCAGGACTGGGGCTTGATCTGACCCATAGGATAAGGACAAAATGATGTGAGGGTCAGAGAACAGAGGAACATCTGCTGAGCCTCTAATTGTTGACGTTCTCAGGGGTTCCTCATCTCTTCCTGCTTCTCTCAGTGAAGACAGGAATCAGGGAAATTCATGAGAGTCTGAGTCCTGTCTGAGTTCCCATCCAGGGCGCTGAGCAAAGCATGGAATTAGTGTGCACGGAAGGAAAGGGGAGAGGAAGATAGAAAAGGTAGCCCTAGCCGGGTTTCTCAGTGGTTAGAGCCTCAGCGCACGGACCAAAGGGTCACAAGTTTGATTCTCAGTCAAGGGCACATACCTGGGTTGCAGGTTCGATCCCTGGCCCTGGTCGGGGTCATGCAGGAGGCAACCAGTTGATGTTTCTCTCTCACACCAATGTTTCTTTCTCTCTCTCTCTCCCTCCCTCCCTTCCACTCTCTCCAAAAAAAAAAAAAAAAAAATCAATAGAAAAATATCCTCTGGTGAGGATTAACAACAAAAAAAGACTGAGCCCAGGCCTGCGGTCCAGAGAGACCTGGGTTCGGTTCCCGCAAAGGGCACGTACCTCGGTTGCAGTTTATCCCCTGCAACTGAGGCAGGTTGGGTTGGCCCTGGTTGGGTTGTGCGGGTGGCAACCACTTGATGTGTCACTTTCACGTCGATGTTTCTCTCTCCCACTCTCCCTCCCACTCTATCTGAACAAAATATGGAAAAATGTCCTCAGGTGAGGTTTAAAAAAGAAAAAAAAAAAAAAAGACTGAGCCCCAGCCAGTGTGGCTCACTGGTTGAGTGTCAACCCATGCACCAATAGGCCACGGGTTCAATTCCTGGTCAGGGCATATGCCCAGGTTGTGGGCCAAATCCCCAGTGGAGGGCATGCAGGAGGCGGCCAATCGATGTTCTCTTCATCAGCGTTTCTATCTCTCTCTCCCTTCCTCTCTAAATCAATAAAGAAAAAAAAAAATGAAGGGAGTTGGGGGGAAATGACGTGAATGACTTTAAGTGACAGTGGGGTGGGAGTGACAAGCCAGCAACTGAGAAAACAATGTGGCCTGAGTCTGGCATTTGGGAAACCAGCATCAGTGCTATGTGTCTAACCTCCAGGTCCTCCAGAGGTAACCCAAAAGATAAAACTAGCATATGCAACATGCAAGCCTGCTGAATTTTACCAAGTTATCACTGTAACAGGAGTAGTCAGCAGAGAGAAACACTCTCAAATTAGCACTGGCTATTTAAAGCCATTTAAAGATTTTCTTTGCTTTCTGTAAATACAAAGATGAATGAGCCCAGATATCCACTGCATTATAGCAACATCTCAGGAATAACCTGCGTGACTCACAACAGCATAGGGGGTCGTTCACTTATTCATTCAACAAATACAGCATACAATGCTTTCAATATGTGCATCTGCTCCCTGAGAAGATGAAGACATGGAAGAGGGCCTGCTAGGTCATACCTCAAGCAGCAGCCTTTTTGTGGTTGGCAGCCCTCTCCTTTGGCTGATGTTTTATATATAGTTTTGAAAGGATGACAGTAAAATACCCTCACCCATCGAAGGGGGAGTTGAGTTGGAAGGGCCTACTAATCAGCTTCCAAGGCTAAGGTTTAAGAAAACTCTAACTAGGGTTCACATATAAAAAAATTATCCTTCCTTTTAGAAAACCTGGCATTTTCTAGGGGAATTTTAGAGATTAATGTGAAAGGGGATAACCTAGCCCTCTGCCAGTTGCCACTGAGCCCAAGTGCCACTTCAGGGCCTGATGTCACACCCTGTGCACCTGGCCGTCCTCGCCAGCCTGTACCTGGGGCTCACCAGCCTCACCACCCACCAAGTGATGCCTACTGGATATGCCTGTGACCCATGAGCTCCCATTGGTCATCCCATGTCTGCAGGATGTCAGCCTGTGCTAGTAACTTAAGTCAGAGGCTGATTTCTCATAACTAAACTGACTACCACATTCTGGCAATGATGGAGTATGGAGACAGACCCTACAGTGTATAACTGTGATGATTAATTTTATGTGTCGACTGGACTAAGGGATGCCCAGATAGCTGGATGTCTCTGGAAGAGATTAGCACAGTAAACTAAATGAAGATCCACCCTCACCAATGTGGGTGGCATCATCTAATCCAATCCACTGATGGCAGAATTCCCTCTCTCTCTTCTGCCGCCATCAGAACTGGTTTGAATTACACCAGTGGCTCTCCTGGGTCTCCAGCTTACAGGTCATGGGACTTCACAGCCTCTTGTTTAATCCCTCTAATAAATCCCATATATATCTGTATAGATCCTATTTCTCTGGAGAACACTGACTAATACAGTAATAAAAGGCTTACCCCTGGAACCCGTACTTCAAGAGCAGCAGAGCCTGGTCATTGATTGTGGGACACCCACCCTGACTTAGGCCATGCCCTGGGGCTTCCTCCTGGGAAGGACAGCAGGCTCAAGTTCTCTGGCATATGGGAGGATCTCAGGACTGCTTCTTTCTCCCACTGCCTGGGTCTCCCCAGTAACTGCTTTCACTCTGTCTCATCCCCGCAGCTGAATCATAAGGACCCATTCTGCCTTGCTTATGAACCTGATGCCACCAAATTCTGGTCTCCCCAACAAGAAGGACCTTATTTTTTTTTTAAAATGATGGTGGCAGCCCGGCTGGTGGGGCTGTGGTTGAGCATCAACCCATGCACCAAGAGGTCACCGGTTCAATTCCCGGTCAGGGCACATGCCCAGGTTGTGGGCCCAATCCCCAGTGGGGGGCATGCAGGAGGTGGTGCAATCGATGTCCTCTGTCATCGATGTTTCTATCTCTCTCTCCCTCTCCCTTCCTTCTCTTTAAAATCAATAAAGAAAAACAATTTTTAAATAAATAAATAAATGGTGGTGGTGGCAGTGGAGGAGCAGCTTTAAATAGCAAAAGGTGTTCCCTCTGCCAGGTGGCCTCCCAGCTGGGATGGTCCTGGGGTTTCCCCACCACTCCCTTGCACCTGTGGGGGTGAGGTGGTCTCTTTTCATAAAATGAAGGGACTTGAACAAGGTACAAGTGAGGGAGATCCTCTGGGGCAGAGGGTTCACATTCAATACTCTAATGGCAGCGGGAACTAACCAAGAGCAAACGGACTTTGCAGGGTCTTCAAGCATTAGGTAGGAAGCATTTTCTAAACTCTTCACAGGAAAAAGACAGGAAGAAAACAAATCCCCTACCTCTAAACAACCAGGTCACCAGTGATTCTTTCCAAGTATTTTCTTTTTCCTTCTAAAAATTTTTGTGAAGTCCAATGAATAGATGTTTTTACAGTAAAACAATTATTCTTTAAGGAAATGCATTTTCTGGCAAAGCTCTAGGATCTGTGTTTATACAAATGGGTGGCACGAACAAGGATGGGTGGAACCGTGTGTGCCTAGCCAGAGGGCTGACCTACATCTTTGAGGACATCAAACATTGGGGCATCCACTGGACACAGGCAGGAGGCCAGCCCAGGCTGGGACTAGGCAGGTAAGGATAGCCCCTAACCTTAGGACAGGAGGTGAAGGCCATACCCCAGTAACTGGTCCACATCCCCACTCGCAAAGGAGTTCTGGAATGCCAACCACCCCCTGGCAGACATCTGTGTGGTGTGGACAGGTCAGCAGGCTGGCCTCACTGCTTGGTCACCCTCACCCATGCACAGGAGATGGGACCATGGGAGGGGAAGCTGGATACAACACAGTTCCCAGAGGAGGGGTCAGTTTCTCTTCAGCTGCTCTGCTGGGGTGGTTGGTGTTCTCAGCTGTGTGAGAAGCAGGTCTCAGGAATCCAAGAGTGGGTTGCAAACCAGCCTCCCCTTCAGAATAACTTCTTTGCCTCAGCTGTCCAGCTCCTGTCAGAAATGCCAACAAACACCAAGTTCATAGAGATCTGAAGGGCACCAGGGCCATATCTGCCACCTAGGCAGCATCCACAAGTGGCTGGGAGAGGACATTGGGTAGCCAAGTCTTGTGTACTCCCTGGGAGGCAGACAGCAGCAGTCCCCTTCTGCCCTCCTCCAGAGCTCCCCTAGATGAGTGCTTCTCACTGCAGCGACTGGTTTACCAGCCCGGGCTGCCCCCACACCCCACCTCCAGCTGCCTGGTCACCCACAGGCACTCAGAACATGTCTGATGGCAACCAAACTACAGAGGGCCTCAGAAGAGGGGCTTTTAAATATCACCTGTGCCAACAAACCCGTCTCCAGGGAGGACAGTGCGGGCTGGGGGGCCTCACTGCAGAAGCACATTCCAAGCCTGGCTTCACAGTGTACTGAACTGTGGACTTCTGGGCTATCCCTTCACCATACCCACCCCCTCAGATGAGACAGGAAACAGCCAGAAATCCTAGAACATTCCACCACCACCCTGTGCTGGGGACCCAGGGAGGTACAGAGGGCAGAGGAGTTCAGACGCAAGAGCAGGGCCTCACCCTTCCTCAGAGGAAGCTGCTGCTCAGACAACCAGGATGAGTGAACCTCATGGGCCAGCCACACCACTGGGATGGTGGGGCATGGGGAAGGGAAGGCAGAGAGCAATGGCACCCTCCTGTGCGTTCAGACAAACCTCAGGCCTTCAGAGAGGGTCACCCAGGGGAGCTCCCAAAGAGAGAGGGTTCCTGTCTTCCAGGCAAGCCAGGCCCACTCTGGTTTACTGGGGGCCCTGAGATCGGGGATATAGCTCCATTGGCCTGGGCCCCCTCCCAGCACCACCCCTCCCCAGCTTTGTACTACATATGGCCTGGTCTGCTGGGGTAGTAGAAGCCCAAATGTGCCTAAGAACACGCCTAGAAATATGCCCAAGGAATGGAGGGAAAACACATTAGGGCCCAGATAGTGACCAAAAGCTCACCGGGTAGGAGTTTTGGGAAAGGGGCCATGGACACAAGTGACCCCCCCCCCAGAAGGTAGGAGAGGCACCTCACCTAGAGCTTAGCAGATGCAAAATCCGACAGCAACTTGATGTCATTAGGGTACGTCAGCCATGTCCCACCGTCAACCACCAGCAAGGCCCCTGTCACGTAGGATGCCAAAGGGCTGGCCAGGTAGAGTACACTGTGGGCGATCTCCGTCTTGTTCCCCAGCCTCTGCAGGGGGCTGACAAGGACCTTGCTGGCCCGGAGACCACCTGGAAGGTCAACGCCTGTGAGCCCCAGGATCCCAAAGCCCTCCACACTCCCCTGACCAGCTTTCCCTAAACCACATCCGAGAATGTTGAGGGCACTGTTAACATCATCCAGGTGAAGCAGGAACAGGCCAGGTCCCAAGTAACACTGCCAAAGAACCAACATAGGGCTTTTTTTTTTTTTTATCCTCACCCGAGGATATTTTTCCATTTTTTGTACAGATAGAGTGGGAGGGAAAGAGAGGAAGGGAGAGAGAGAGAGAGAAACATTGACGTGAAGGGACACATCGAGTGGCTGCCACCCGCACGACCAACCAGGGCCGGGGACAAACTGCAACCGAAGTACGTGCCCTTAGCGGGAACCGAACCCGGGTCTCTCCGGACCGCAGGCCGACGCTCTAACCGCTGAGCCAAACTGGCCAGGGCCAACATAGGGCTTTTTGATGTACACCCTGCCAAGGTTCTGGAAGCTTCAATGGAAGCCCCACTTTGTTTCTGACTCACACATCAAAGCTAGTAGCCCTGTGGCCTCTACCTCAAGGGAGCAGCTGCCCAAGTCTGGTTGACCCTTAGTCCAGTGCAGCTGTGTGCTAACCACAAATGGCTCCAATCTGATTTCAGAACAAACTCTGCCAGCCCCAGGGAGCATGAAGACTCGGCACTTGTCCCAGGCTTGTCCCAGGCTTGTCCCAGGCTTTTCCCAACTGGATGGGAGAGGAGCCTATGGAGGTGCTGTGGAGTCTGTACCTAGGGGAGCATCCAAGGGGCCTGGGCTTCCTGAGAGCCTTACCTAATCGCCGGAACCCCTCCGTGCCACTGATAGGACCAGGGGCAAGGCTGTTGACTCGAATGTTCTGGGGACCCCACTCCACAGCCAAGTGCCGGGTCATTGCATCTGCATGGAAGGCAGGCAGGTATGAGGGAGAATGCAGGGCTTCTCTGCCTTCTGGGGTTGCCTGGGTTGAAGTGGGGACTCAGGGCCAGGGCTAGCCCTCTCGACTACCCACTCAGACACTGCTGGCTTCCAGGGACAGGCAGGAGAGGGACCCTAAGGAACTCAGGAGAGCAGACCAGATGAGGTGCCATACCCACAGCCGCTTTGGCAGAGCCTGCGTGCATTTGGAGCACCTGTCCCCGGGTACCCAGGGTTGCAGTGATGTTCACGATTACTCCTCCATGATCCTACAACATATGGCAGGGACGGAGGGATGGTGTTGTCAGTGAGCAGATTGCCAGAAAAGGGGAGGCCCCAGCCAGAGAACACTCACCCGGAAGAACTTCTCATAGAGCACGTGAGACACATTGAATGTGCCCAAGGTATCGATGTCCATCACAGCCTTGAAGGCATTGAAGGACAATGTGCTGGCCGGGCACAGGAAGTTTCCAGCAGCACCTGCGAGATGGAAGAAGATATGGATGTTGTTGGAGCCCTGGGCAGTTAGAGCACATTGACTCAGGATGGTCCAAGCTGGACAGGGAAGGAGGCCTGAGAGTGCCTCTGACTCTAATTCAGCCAAGTTCATACTGCAGTGACTTTGAAGGAACAGAGTTGGGCCAAGACAGTGGCCTGGAGCCTGGGATAGAAGTTCTGGGACCTCTAAGAAGGAAGATCTGGTATTGCTGACTCATCAGAAAACCTCTGGCCTAGGTCAACAGTGACTCACAGTTTATGAGAATGTCGATTTTCCCAAACTCCTTCAGTGCCTGGTCCACGGCAGCCTTGATGGCTGGGGGAGCTCGGACATCCATAGATAAAGGGAGGCACCGCTGGCCAGTGGCAGCAGCCAGCTTTCTGGCAGCCTAGAAGCGAGACAGAAGAGAGAGAAGAGGTGGGCAGAGGCTGAGTGGCCTCGGCCTAGAGGGACCAGCCCATCAGAATCTGAGGAGGATGTGTCCAGGTTCTGCTGAGAAGCCAGGGATGTTGCTGTACTCCACTCTTGGGAGATGCAGCTGGCAGGCAGCAATTCCCTGGTGGACATTTCTAAGAAATTCAACATTCTCTCCCCTACTACCCGCCCTAGGTTCCTCCCTCCACATCACTTTCCAGGCCACTGGTCATGGGTCAACAGCAGCTCTAACTGTCTTCCAGTCCCTGCCCAGAGACCCATTATGGTAGTGGTGAGACTCTCCTCCGGGGTGGGTGAGATATGTGGATTGTTATTATAACTCAGGTGAGCTCAGAGATCTCTCTTGGTGTTGGTACCACTCAGCACGAGGGCCACTCACAGGACCCAATAATTAGATTTTTTAGTCCGGCCAGTGTGGCTCAGTGGTTGAGCATCAACCCATACACCAAGAGGTCGCTGGTTCCATTCCTGGCCAGGACACATGCCCAGGTTGTGGGCCTGTTCCCCAGTGGGGAGCATGCAGGAGGCAGTCAATCGATGTTCTCTCTCATCAATGTTTCTATCTCTCTCTCCCTCTCACTTCCTCTCTCTCTAAAATTAATAAAAGAATAAATAAATAAAAAACATTTAAACAAGCCTGGGGTATCCCTGGGAGGCAACTTCCACTGAAGCTTGATATTTGGAAGAGGAGCAGCTTTTGGTGTCAACATCCTCTAGGTCTCAGGACCCTCCAGGTCCAGGCTCTGGGTCTCCACAGCCACCCATGGATGGGGTGGGCACAGGAGAGACCCCCTTACCATCGACACTCTTGGAAGGCTTCTGCTGGCGATGACCGTGTGGCAGCCATGCCTGCAAAGCCAGAGGGCAGAAGTGAGGGTGGAAAGTTGCAAGGGACACACCCAGGTGGGCTCCTGCCCAGAGCTCTAAGCAGAGTCCCCTTCCCCTAAGTGTCTCTCAGGCTGAAGTACCAGCCCAGGGCTGAAGGTTCAGCTGGCAGAGGACACAGGGGTCTGAGAAGGGCTGAGCCACTGTGGTGGGACTGCAGGTAGGTGCCATCAGTCCCACCCCCAGGGTTTCTGGGCTAGCTTCTTGGCACCAGAATATGGTCCCTGCTCCAAACACCATGTGCTCAACACCAAAGCAGCTGTAAGCATCAAATGGGGGCCCAGGCATCTGCATGGGGCCTGCAGAATCCCTCTGGCATAGCCCCACATACCCCTGCCCTCTTTCCCTGTGATGTTGTAGAGAAGGACAGAGAGCCCATTCTAAGGTCAGGGGACCTGCCCTGCCAGACCACCTGTCAAACTCAGCCTCACAGTTGTGATAGTAACAATAGCAGCTATTAGCTGCTAAACAGGTTCAACCTACAGTGTCCTCAAAATGACCCTGACCAGCTAGCCACACTCTACTCAGAGAAGCAACATGCCCAAAGCCACCAACTGGAAAAACAAGTTCACCTAGAATGAATGAATCCCAAAATCTTGTCCAGAGGGACTTACCTCTCTGGTACAAAAAACAGGGATCCAGGAGAAACTGGGGAGGGACCCTAGGATATCAAGAGGTTCCCTCTCCCAATTCCAGCCTAACACTGGGCCTCTCCCAGGTGGGGGTGACAAGTTGCTGACCTAGGCTGGAGGCCACAGAATTTGTGTCTCAAAAGACACTGCTCTGCGGTCCGGAGAGACCCGGGTTCAGTTCCCACTAAGGGCACGTACCTTGGTTGCAGTTTGTCCCCGGCCCTGGTTGGGTCATGTGGGTGGCGACCACTTGATGTGTCCCTTTCACGTCAATGTTTCTCTGTCTCTCTCTCCCTCCCACTCTATCTGAACAAAATATCAAAGAATGTCCTCAGGTGAGGATTAAAAAAAAAAAAGACACTGTTCTGCATACAACTGGGGCCTCCATGAGCCTGGCTGAGTGAGGCCCCAGGAGGTTCTGCAATAGTTACCTCAACCCTCTTTGTATAAATGAGGGTGCTGTGACCAGAGCCACACAGTGTCCACTAACCTCTAGGAGGGGACCCTGGAGTCCTGCCTCCCCTAAGACAGCACTTAACCCCTTTCAATGGCTCATTGCCTAGAGGGGTTCCCACACCCACCAGCATCTTGCCCAGGAATCCCAGGATCCAGCAGGGAGGTGTGAGAGTCACTCATGGGGGTGGAGGGTGGGGTGACAGGCACAGAGCAAACAGAACAGTGCTCACCGCATGAAAATCTCCGCAATCCGGAAGCCGATCCCAGACCCACCACCTGTGATGAAGGCAACTTTGTCCCTGGGGAAAGAAAACACGAGGTTCTTTAGAGATACCCCTGTTAACTGGGGGAAGGCTGTGGCTCTGGGGACTTTGACCCTTTGAACTGGGCACTTCTATCAAATTTAGACTGTTGACAACATGCATGATTTTTGTTAAGAAAATATAATACTAGCTCAGCTGGTGTGGCTCAGTGGTTGAGCATTGGCCCATGCACCAAGAAGTTGAAGGTTCTTCCCAGCCAAGGTACATGCCAGGGTTGTGGACTTGATCCCCAGTGCAGGGCATGCAGGAGGAGACCAATTGATGTATCTCTCTCATTGATATTTCTCTTTCTCTCCTTCTCCCTTCCTCTCTCTCTAAAAATCAATTAAAATATTTTTTAAAAAATAATAAAAGCCCAGTTGGTGTGGTTCAGTGGTTGAGCATTGACCTATGCACCAAGAGGTGGAAGGTTCCATTCCAGGTCAGGGCATATGCCCAGGTTGTGGGCCAAATCTCCAGTGGGGGGCATGCAGGAGGCCGCCAATTGATGTCCTCTCTCATCGATGTTTCTATCTCTCTCTCCCTCTCCTTCCTCTCTCTAAAATCAATAAAGAAAAAAAAATTTTAATATAAATAAATAACACATTATAAAAATAATAATAAAATAAATCACTAAAACCTGCAGTCCTAGGTTTCTGGGTCTTTGGGAAATCCAATTTTAGCCTATTCATAAAGTTGTCAATCAAGTGAATAATATTTTCAAAACACAAAGCCGTCCTCCGCCTGCCCCTCACTCCCACTCTCCCAGGATTACTATTAGCAATACCCACCAGCAGTGGCCAAAACAAACAGAACGTTCTCTCAACAGGGCAAAGATCCAAGTACTGGGGCATTAGGACGCCCCAAACGTTCTCTCAACAGGGCAAAGATCCAAGTACTGGGGCATTAGGACGTCCAAACCCCAGGTCCCGCTCCCCAGGCGCCTCCGGGCCTGGGCCCCGTTCCTGACCCCGCTACCCATGAAGTCCTGAAGGCAGGCCCGGACTAGGCCCTCACCGGAGCAGGTCGGGGCAAAAGAGATGTTGGTACTCAGGAAGACAGTCGTCCTCACTGACATCGGGCGGCGGCTGGGTCATGGCGCTCGGTACAGACTTGCGGCTGCGAGGACAGCAAGGACCTGCTTCGTATTAGAGCACCAGTTTCTGCTACAAGCGGCGCTCCGCAACGTCACCTCTGAGCACCACTGGAGTCCAGGAGTACGGGCGCCCCGCCTACCGCCGCCACGCCTCCCACGGCGGACCTCGCTCCTCCCAGAACCTCCGCCCACCCCGCTAGCCCCACCCACAGATGCCTGCTGGCTTCTTCCAGGACACTGTGGCCACAGGCCTGCTGAGACTGGAGCTGGCTGGTCTGTCCCAGAACCAGCTAGCGCAAGTGCAGTGCTGCAGGCGGATTTCTGTGGCTGAGGCCAGGTGAGTGGGCCTCCAAACTGTCCATAAGACTAAGTCCTTTCCACAAGATTGGGTGTCAGTACTGTGGTTGGAGACAGCAGACACTCAGTTAAGATCAGGCTGGCCCAGCTGTGAATTTAAAACCTGGTCCAGCCAGTGTGGCTCCGTGGTTAAGCACCAACCCATGCACCAGGAGATTGCCAGTTCCAATGAAGTACCTGTCCCTCTGAGCCAGGTTTCTCTGGGATTCTCCTCAGCAAGGGCCGAGACAGGTGAGAAGCAGGCTCTGGCTTCACCATGGGGCCCCATGCCTCAGTAAGGCCCTGGGCACGCAGGACCAGCCGCCAGCCCACACATCGTGTAGCTGACTCTGCCCTCTGAGCCCTGAGATGGTGGGAGCCTGGGAATCCACCCCAGCAGGTCCCAGAGGTGTCTAGAGCAGCTGCCCCAGAGCCTGGCGGGCCCTGAAATCACCTGAGCAAGAGTCACTAGGAACCTGGTCCTGCTGGCCAGGTGCCCTGATCACTGGGCCTCTGTCTCCTCATCTACAACCTCTGTGGTACATAAGGCTCACAATGGTAATGAGCCTTAAGCAAGAATTGATGCAGCCTAGCCAGTGTGGCTAAGTGGTTGAGCTTCAACCCAGGCACCTAGAGGGTCACCAGTGCGATTCCCAGTCAGGGCACATGCCCAGGTTGTGGGCCTGATCCCCAGTGGGGGGCATGCAGGAGGCGGCCAATCCATGTTCTCTTTCATCCATGTTTCTCTCTCTCCCTTCTTCTAAGATCAATAAAGAGCCCTGGCCAGTTTGGCTCAGCGGTTGAGCGTCGGCCTGTAGACCAGAGAGTCCCGGGTTCGGTTCCCGCTAGGGGCGGGGCACGTACCACACACAAAAAAAAACCAATAAGAAAAAAATAATTGATGCAAAGTGTCTGCTGGTCCTGGGCTGCTGGGGGGCAATCAGTGAGGGTCTCAGTCTTGGTTTGGGGTTGTGGGGGTGGTCAGTGACAGCCACAAGGGAGGACTGCTCCTCTGTAGGATGCCTCAGCTGAAGTGGGGAGGGAGAGTGGGGTCCTAGAAGCTTGGGTCTGTTCCCTGCCCTGAAGGCTCAGCTGAGAAACCTGGCAGGTAGGACTGGAAAGACACTACTAAGGGTAATCAGGGTGTTTCTGTGAAAGTAAGGAGGGCTCCACCCTGAGGGCTCAAAGAGTCAAGACTCACTTGAAACAATGAGACGCTGAGTTGTATGGCCCTCACATCCTACATCCCACAGGTAAGTATCCCGGCCCTGTTCTACCCCAGGAGCCTAGGGGTGGAGGTGGTGGCCGAGGACAGTTGGACCCCAGCAGCTCCACAAAGGGGGCAGCCAGCATTCCCAAGGCAAGTCTCGCTGCTGTGGGAGGAGTGGGTTCTTTTTGGGTTTTAGATTAAGTTTGGGTTTTTTTGGGGGGGGGTTGGGAGCACCTGCCCGTAGTGGGAACCGAACCCGGGACTCTCTGGTCTGCAGGCTAACGCTCAACCGCTGAGCCAAACTGGCCAGGGCTAAGTTTGGGTTCTTTTTTACCCCACTATAAAAATAACATGGAAGCACTTAACTCAGTCTGTTGCGATCTTGCTTCCAGGTATATCCTATTTGGTTCAAATATATTTTTATAAAAAAAAAAAGAAGAGGTCACCAGTTCGATTCCTGATCAGGGCACATACCCAGGTTGTGGGCCCCCAAGTGGGGGTCATGCAGGAAGGCGGCCAATTGTTCTCTCTAATCAATGTTTCTATCTCTCTCCCTTTCCCTCTCCCTCTCTCAAATCAATTAAGAAAAATATATATTTATTTAAAAATAAATAAATAAAAATAAAAAATAAAACCTGACAAGTTTAACTCAGCAGTTAGAGTGTCTGCCTATGGACCAAAGGGTTGCAGGTTCGGTTCCTAGTCAAGGGCATGTACCTGGATTGCAGGTTTGGTGTGGGAGGCAACCGATCAATGTGTCTCTCTCACATCAATGTTTCTCTCTCTCTCTCCCTCCCACTCCATCTAAAAATCATTGGAAAAATAGCCAGGGCCGGTTGCTAAGTGGTTAGAGCGTTGTCCTCCAGTCCAGAGAGACCCGAGTTCGGTTCCTGCTGGGGGCATGTACCTCGGTTGCAGTTTGTCCCCAGCCCTGGTTGGTCATGCAGGTGGCAGCCACTCGATGTGCCCCTTTCGCATCAGTGTTTCTCTCTCTTTCCCTCCCACTCTGTCTGGACAAAAAAATGGAAAAATATCCTCGGGTGAGGATTTAAAAAAAAACAAAATCAATGGAAAAATATCTGGTGAAGATCAACAACAAAAAACCCAGCCCTGGCCAGTTTGACTCAGTGGCCAGAGCATCAGCCCACAGACTGAAGGGTCTCAGGTTCTATTCCGGTCAAGGGCATGTGCCTGCATTGCAGGTTTCCATGGCCATGACCAGGGCTGTGTAGGAGGCAATCAACTGATGTCTCTCTCAACATCGATGTTTCTCTATCTCCCTTCCACTCTCGAAAAAATTTTTTTAAAAAATGCCCGGTTGGGAGGTGCTCAGCATTTAAATGTCCTCACCTCCCAGACATCCCTCCTGTTACATAAATATCAGAAAGAATAGGAGGAGGAAAGGAGACTCCAGCCCAGGAAAGCCATAGAAAATGAGAAAGGCCTTTGCCTCACTTGTCCAGCCCAGTGCCAGTCCCCAAAACGACCCATTTGGAGAGTGCTAAATGTCATGGCAAGGACCAGGGCATCATCAAGAAGGTGCAAAAAAAAAAAATCGAAGACCAAGTCAGCCTTAGCAAGTGTAATGATGTGCAGTGTCCAATACCTGCCACAAGTGAGTAGGGACACCTGGAGACTAGGGATGAGGGGTGAGATGTAGTGTCAACATGACAAAAAGTGGACACCAGGCTTTCTGCCCTGAGGGTAGTCTCAGCCACTACCTCTCCAGCTACCCCTTCCTGCCACCCTCCAGTCCTGCCCAAGGTAGGAAACTCCTCCTTCAGCAGAATCAGACTGAGTGGAGGCTGGTACAGCACCAGCTTCAGGGTCCAGCTTGGATTCCTACAAATTTCAGACTGGAGGTCTCTGGACCTCTGCCTGAGTCACACATTCAACAGTTATAGATCTGCTAGTGGTATATGAGATGGTAAACTTCATCTTTACTCTCAAACTTCTTACAACCTTGTATAAAGGTCTCATTAGTACTTAGACGCCATAATGAGTGCTCCACCCCCATGCACAGCACAATAAATTTTAATGTCTCCCCTTTGGGGAGGGGAGGTTCAACTACCCACTTCTGGAGACACCCCAAAGGTGGTCTGGCATTTTGGTACAGAAAGGATTAGGTCCAATTTCTTGCTTGGTTAGGATACCAAAAGGCACATAAAGTTGGCTCAACTGCTCCGGGCTGAGGCAGAATGTGAACAGGGAGTTGGTCTGGAACAGATGGACAGAGCACAGGGTTGGACTCAAGTTCTTGTCGACAGAGGTATTTGGTCCTGGGTGGATGCTGGAGCCGCCGAGGGCAACCTGAGGCTCAGGCTGGGTACAGGCTGCTGCAGTGGCCTTCATCTGTCCAGTCCACCAGCTCATTGCTCTGGAACCACAGCTGGATCTCCCTCTGGGCCCCCTCCACAGAGTCACTGGCGTGGATGACGTTCCTGTGCCAGGTTAATAGGTAACAGAAGTAAGGCACAGGCTTCAACATGCACCTTGGGTGTCTGCTGATTCCCTACTGTTCAGAGGAGCAAGCTGGGTGATGATGCAGAAGGGAAAGGAAAAATAGGGGAGCTAGAAAACTGGGTTCCAGCCTGACCTCAGCCTCTTACCCACAACCTCGTGGACCAGCCCAGACTGTTACTTGGGAGTCCACCCTCAGGGTATCTGGCAAATTGAGTCAGATATCAGACAATGATGGCAGAGTATACAGGTAACACATAGGGAATGCTTTATCTCCCTGAGACTAGCAAACAATAGGTGTGATGTCCCACATCAAAAGTCTCTTCTGGCTTTACTTTCCCCCAGCAAAACAACGAGCTTATGTCTGCATGTCTGCGTGGGCCAGGGCCCCTGTACCTGCTGATGTGGAAACTGAAGTCTCCTCGAATGGTGCCAGGGGCAGCCTCAGCTGAGTCAGTGTGTCCTATCATGGCCCTTGAGGTGCAGACCACATTGGGGCCTTCCCAGACCTGCAGCACAGAGATAAAGGTCGGGAGAAGTGGGGATCACCAAGGGCTCAGCAGCTCTGGGCTTACTCCAGGGCCCTCCACCCCTTCCACCAGGCCATACCATGGCCACTACAGGGCCAGAGCTCATGTAGCTGATGAGGGCTGGGTAGAAGGGCTTCCTTCGAAGGTCGTGGTAGTGCTCAGCAAGGATGCTCTCTGGCGCCTGAGTGGCGTTGGGGGAAGGAGTGAGAGGAGCCCCTGGAAAAGGAACCCCACTAGGCACTGGGGCAATGACTTTGCAGATAACACCTTCATGAGCTGGTATGCCAACCACGGTAAGTGCAGAACAGATACCACCTCTCCATCCCTCCCTTTCTACTTCCAACAGGACACTCCTCCTGAATCAGGGTTGATATGAAGGGCTGAGCTCCTGAGGTCCATGAGAAGTCCTCCCCCTAGTGCCCTGAGGGACACCCACAGGCAGAGAGCCCTGGTACCTGAAGCATCTTCATCCCCACCAGCTTGAAGCCCCTCCTCTCAAAACGCCGGATCACATCCCCAACAAGCCGCCGCTGCACCCCATCTGGTTTCACAGCCACCAGGGTCCGCTCCCGGGTCCAGGAGGGCCCTCCTTTAGAAGAGTAGGGTTCAGGGATGCTGCCTCACCTTTTTTGTCCCCTGACCTGTGTTCTCCTGACAGGACCCACATGTCACGTGGACTAGTGTCTACCTCCACCAGAGCAGCCCTGGGGGGGAGAAGTGTGGTGCCCACAGCCAGGAACTGCCCAGCATGGTGTTGCTTTTCAGGGACAACCAGGGTTCTGGGTTCCTGGGGGCTTCCAACCTATTGGAGGGGCCATGGCTCCTCCCAGGCAGTAGCAGAAGCTGTCCATGATGGAGCTGGTCTCCCCTGAGATGGCATCTTAGAGAGCTGGAGACACGGAGATGCCTCACTGGAAAGAAAGCATGACTCACCTGGTCAGTGTGGCTCAGTGGTTGAGCATGGACCCATGCACCAAGAGGTCGCTGGTTCAATTCCCAGTCAGGGCACATGCCCGGGGTTGTGGACCAAATCCCCAGTGGGTGGCATGCTGAAGGCAGCCAATTGATATTCTCTCTCATCTATGTTTCTATCTCTTTCCCTCTCCCTTCCTCTCTCTCTAAAAATCAATAAAGGAAAAAAATTTTTTTTTAAAAAGAAAGCATGACTCTTGGCCTCAGTTTTAATTCCTGTACTTGGGGGATGATAGCACAGACATTGTCTGAATCCCCACTTGCCACATCACCAGGGACACAGAGTCCATCCTCTGGGTCTGAGGTGAAGGAATAGCAGAGAACCAGGGACAAGTGCACCAGGTAGGCCATGGACACCAGGACAAAAGGGACCTGGAGACTAAGGAGGAAGGTAGAGGGGTTCCTGTCTGCAGGTGAGGAAACCTGGAGGACTTCTCTTACACCTTATTAGCCAAGCAGGAACTCTGCTGCTGTGGGGTTTCTAGGTGGGCAGCTTCCAGACCCAATGAGAGCACTGAGCCCTGCCCCAACACAGCCAAGAAGACAGGAGGCTGCATCCTCCTCCTACAGCCCCAAGCCACGTCTAGAGTTATGTAAACCCTCAGCATTGGATACCGGGTCTTCTCTTTTGAGAAGAGCCCAGACCCTGGATGTCCTGCAAAGTCCTTCAGAGACAGAACCCGTGGAGAAATGAGAGAAGGGTTAGGGCCAGGCAACATCCCTGGGGGCATCTGCAGCTACCATTCCAAACCCCAGGAGCAAAATTAACCAAAACTGTGCTGTGGGTCACCCTTTCCCTTCAGGGCTGAATAAGGCCCACTTGGGGAAGCCCCTTGGCTTGTTTGGTCCCCCCAAAGCCAGTGCCTAGGGGCCCACTGTCTAGCCTGGCTTTGAAAGACGGCAGTCCGCTCTTCCCAGCGTTTGGAACACTTTGTCATCTTGCTCTTAGCTGGGGTGGAGGATCTGTTACAGATATGGGCCCCAGGGCCCCAAACAGGTACGGGCCAGGAGGAACTAGGGCCTGGAGAAACCCCAAGGACAGCGGCTCCCTGGGAGGAGTTTTCATCTACTGAGAATAATTTCCCCCACAGGAGCCCCAGCTCCGCAGGGACACCATCACCACCCAATGTGGCCACTAGGTCTCTGTCTTCCTCCTGCTCCAGAGTGCCCGGGGGTCCCTCTGCCGACCCGAGGCAACCTGGGGAGGTGGGCGGCAGGAGTGGGGTGTTGGAGGGCAATGAGCGGTAGAGGGAGGGGCCCGGCCCTGCCCCGGCAGCAACCTCAAGAGCGCGCCGCTCCAGCCTGCCCCTTCGCGGACACCCGCGCGGCGGGTCGGACGGGCTGCGGGGTCTGGCCTGGCCCCCGCCCCAGGGCTGCCCAGTCTTCCCACGCGCCAGCGAAGGCTGGGAGGCGCCTCCCGCCGGTCCCCTCCCCCCACTCACCCGAGCTGGGGCGCACGAGCAGGCTGGGGACCCCGGCCAGCGAGCCGCACAACAGCTCCCTCAGTAAGGAGAGCCTTAGGAGGCCGCTCATGGCGCCCGGCGCTGGCGACACGCTGCAGGAGCGCGCGGGACTCGAAGGCCTGCAGGGAGGGAAGAAAGGGAGGAGGGGCGGAGAGAGGGAGGGAGAGGGGAAGGAGGGGCAGAGGGATGGAGGAGAAAGAGAGGAGGGGCAGAGGGAGCGATGGAGGGGAGCAGAGAGGACAGGGTGGACAAACGGAGGGAGATATTGGCCTCCTCCCATCCAAACCCGCCCCTTTCCATGACTGACCCCGCCCCAAACCCACCCCGACTGTTCATTTGCAAGGCCATGGAAAAATATGTGAATTTCTGTTAAAATCAGAAGAAAAAAAATAATAATATGAACTCCGCATGGATTATATTCGTCCTCATACCAACGCAGTCGTTAAATAGTGACAGACAAGAAGCTTCATATATTAAATGTGTACAACTTGGTGAGTTTGGAGGTAAGTGCATAAAGTGAAAACATCATGACAATATATGCTATATACATATCCATCATCTCCAAAAGTTTTCTCCTACCATTATTACTATTATTATTATTATTAATGTGTGTCTCAGTGTTAAGACAATATAAGATATATCTTGTTAGCATTTTTTGTCATTCAGATTGGCGGGCATCACCTTGGTTTTCTTTCTTTACTAATTTTTTTTTTTAATAGAGAGGGAAGAAGGGAGAGAAAGAGAAACATCAATGTGAGATACATCAAGCAGTTGCCTACGCAATGCCCTTCAACTAGGGATGGAACCAGAAACCTAGGTATGTATCCTGACCATGAATGGAAACTGCAACCTTCCAGTGCACAAGGTGCACAAACAACACCAACCAAACCACACCTACCAGGGCTTTGTCTTCATTCTTTACTGGATATAGAATTGTGGATTGACAGGAGTTTTTCTTTATTGCAGCATTTTAAAGATGACATTCCAGCCCTGGCCATGTGGCTCAGTTGGTTGGAGTGTCCTATGTACCATAAAGGTTGCCAGTTCAATTCCCCATCAGGGCACATACCTAGGTTGCAGGATAAACCTCAGTTTGGGCATGGTGGCAACCAATTGATGTTTCCCTCTCACATTGATTTCTCTCTCACTTCCTCTCTCTCTCTCTCTCTCTCTCTCTCTCTATATATATATATATATATATATATATGTATGTATATGTGTGTGTGTATGTGTGTATGGAGTCCTAGCAAGTGTGGCTCAGTTGGTTGGAGCACAGTCCCATGCACCGACAAGAGGCAGGTTTGATTCCCTGTCCAGATGTGTATGGGAGGCAACAGATTGATGTTTCTCTCCACCTCTCTCTCATTCATTTCCTCTCTCTAAAATCAATTTTTAAAATACATTTTTGTTTTTGGTACGTGCCCCTAGCAGGAACCGAACCCAGGACTCTCCACAGACCAATGCTCCAATTTGGCTCAGGGCTTAAAATGTTTTTTTTGTTTTGTTTTGTTTGTTTTGTTTTATCCTCACTCGAGGACATTTTTTCATTTTTGTTCAGATAGAGGGGGAGGGAGAGAGAAAGAAAGAGAGAGAAAAACGTCGATGTGAAAGGGACACATCAACTGGTTGCCACCTACACGATCCAACCAGGGCCGGGGACAAACTGCAACCGAGGTACGCGCCTTTAGTGGGAACCGAACCCGGGTCTCTCTGGACCACAGGCCAACGCTCTAACCGCTGAGCCAAACTGGCCAGGGAGGGCTTAAAATGTTTTTTAAAAAGTCAATAAACAGCAGTTAGAGCGTTGGCCCGCGGACCAGAGAGACCCTGGTTTGGCTCCTGCTGAGGGCACATACCTCGGTTGCAGTTTGTCCCTGGCCTTGGGGTTGTGTGGGTGGCAACCAGTCGATGTGTCTCTCTCACATTGATGTTTCTCTCTCTCTCTCTTCCTCACTCTCTCCCTCTCGCTTTATCTGAGGATAAATGCAAAAGTGTCCTAGGGTGAGGATAAAAAAAAAAAGTCAATGAACAGCCCGGCCGGTGGGGCTCAGTGGTTGAGCATCAACCCATGCACCAAGAGGTCACCGGTTTGATTCCCAGTCAGGGCAACATGCCCAGGTTGTGGGCCAAATCCCCAATGGGAGGCATGCAGGTGGTGACCAACTGATGTTCTCTTTCATCGATGTTTCACTCTCTCCCTTCCTCTGTCTCTAAAACTCAATAAAGAAAAAGAAAGTCGATAAACAGCCCTGGTAGGTTTGACTTAAAGGTTAAAGCATCAGCCCTCGGACCAGTCAAGGGCACCTACCTGGGATGCAGGTTTGATCCCCTGCCCTGGTTGAGGTTGTACGAGAGGCAACCAGTTGATGCATCTCTCACATTGATGTTCTTTCTCTCTCTCTCTCCCTTCTTTCCACTCTATCTGAAAATCAGTGGGAAAATATTCTCAGGTGAGGATTAACAACAACAAAAACAATAAACATATCCTAGGGTGAGGATAAAAAAAAAAAAAAAAGATGATATTCTACTGCTTTCTAACCTCTGTGGTTTCTAATGAGAAGTCAGAAGTCATGCACATTGTTGTTCCCTTAAATGTCATTTTTTTCTGGCTGTTTTTAATCTTTTCTCTCTTTTTATTTTTATTATTTTTATTTTTTTGGTACGTGCCCCTAGTGGGAACCGAACCTGGGACTCTCTGGTCCGCAGGCCGACCAACTGCTGTGGTAGAGTTGCTACATCTCCTAGACTTAGTAGAGTGGCCTACTATAAAGTAGGTGTCATGTAGGGTCCAGCAAGTTACTTTTTTGTTGTTGTTGTTCAGATAGAGCGGGAGGGAGAGAGAGGAAGAGAGAGAGAGAGAAACATCGATGTGAAGGGACACATCGAGTGGCTCCCACCCTCACGACCAACCAGGGCCAGGGCCGGGGACAAACTGCAACCGAGGTACGTGCCCTTAGCGGGAACTGAACCCCGGGTCTCTCTGTACCGCAGGCTGACGCTCCAACCGCTGAGCCAAACCGGCCAGGGCGCAAGTTACATTTTTAAAAAGAGCCCTGGCCGGTTTGGCTCAGCGGTTGGAGCGTCAGCCTGCAGACCAGAGAGTCTCGGGTTTGGTTCCCGCTAGAGGCACATACCAAAATAAAGAAAAAAACAATTGTATCTTGCCCTGGCCGGTTTGTCTCAGCAGTAGAGCATCAACCCACAGACCAACGAGTCTCGGGTTTGATTCCGGACAAGGGCATGTACTTCGGTTGCAGTTTGTCCCAGGCCCCAGCTGGGGTTGTGGGGGAGGCAACCAGTCAATGTGTCCCTCCCATGTCGATGTTCTCGCTTTCTCCCTTTCTCTCCTTCCCACTCTATCTGAAGATAAATAGAAAAATGTCCTTGGGTGAGGATTAAAAAAAAAATGTTTTATCTTTATTGTTGAAAGTATTACAGATGTCTCCCCTTTTTCACCCCATTGACCCTCTCCTCCCAACTCCCAGCCCCCTCCCACCTTCCCCACACTATTTTCTGTGTCCATTTGTTATGCATATATGCACATAAGTTCTTTGGTTTATTTCTTCCTGCGCCACTCCCTTTCCCTTTGAGGTTCTTCAGTCTAACAACCAATTTGTACTTCTTAATCCCTTCACCTTTTTCACTCACCCTCCCCCCCAATCCCTTCCACCTGACAACCAACTAAAAGTTCTCTGTATCTATGAGTCTGTTTCTGTTCTGCTTGTTCATGTTGTTGATAGATATGTATTTATTGCCATTTTATTGTTCATATTTTTTATCTTCTTCTTCAAGAAGACCCTTCAACATTTCATATCATATTGGTTTGGTGGTGATGAACTCCCTTAGCTTTTTCTTGTCTGGGAAGCTCTTTTTTTTTTTTTTTTTTTTTTTTTTTTATCCTCACCCGAGGACATTTTTCGATATTTTGTTCAGATAGAGTGAGAGGGAGAGAGAGAGAGAGAAACATCGACGTGAAAGGGACACATCGAGTGGTTGCCACCCACACGACCCAACCAGGGCCGGGGACAAACTGCAACCAAGGTACGTGCCCTTAGCGGGAACCGAACCCGGGTCTCTCCGGACCGCAGGCCGACGCTCTAACCGCTGAGCCAAACCGGCCAGGGCATGGGAAGCTCTTTATATGCCCATCTATTCTAAATGATAGCTTTGCAGGATAGAGTAATCTTGGTTGTAGGTCCTTAATTTCTCTCTTTGAGAGAGAGATCAATGTGAGGGAGAAACAAAATGATATTCATCACTTTGAATAGTCCTTGCCACTCCCTTCTGGCCAGCAAAGTTTCTTTTTTTTATCCTCCCCCTAGGACATTTTTGCATTTAGCTTCAGATAGAGCAGGAGGGAGACAGGGAGGAAGAGAGAGAGAGAAATATCGATGTGAGAGAGACACATCGAGTGGTTGCCACCCACACGACCCCAACTAGGGCTGGGGACAAACCACAACCAAGGTACGTGTCCTCAGCGGGAACCAAACCCAGGACTCTGGTCTGCGGACCGACGCTCTAATCGCTGAGCCAAACCGGCCGGGGTGCAAAGTTTCTTTTGATGAATCAGCTTGACAGTCTTATGGAAGCTCCCTTGTAGGTAACTCACTGCTTTTCTCTTGCTGCTTTTAAAATTCTCTCTTTGTCACCCAGCCTGTGTGTCTCAGTGGTTGAGCATCGACTCATGCACCAAGAGGTCACCAGTTCGATTCCTGGTCAGGGCACATGCCCATGTTGTGGGTCAAATCCCCAGTGTGGGAGCATGAGGAGGCGGTCAATCAATGTTCTCTCTCATTGATGTTTCTAGCTCTCTCTCCTTCTCCCTTCCTCTCTCTCTAAAATCAATAAAGAGCCCTGGCCAGTTTGGCTCAGCAGTTGAGCATCGGCCTGCAGGCCAGAGAGTCCCGGGTTCCCACTAGGGGCATGTACCACCAAAACAACAACAACAACAACAAAACAATAAAATCAATAAAGAAAAAAAATAAAATAAAAAGATTCTCTTTTTGTCTTTAACCTTTTGCATTTTAATTATGATGTGTCTTGGTGTGGGCCTCTTTGGGTTTGGAACTCTCTGTGCTTCCTGAATTTGTATGTCTGTTTCCTTCACCAAGCTAGGGAAGTTTACTGCCATTTTTTTTTTTATCCTCACCCGTGGACATTTTTCCATTTTTTGTTCAGATAGAGTGGGAGGGAGAGAGAGGAAGAGAGAGAGAGAGAGAGAGAGAGAGAGAGAGAGAGAGAGAAACATCCATGTGAAAGGACACATTGAGTGGCTGTAATCTTGGTTGTAATCTTGGTTGTCCTTAATTCCTCTCTTTGAGAGAGAGATCAATGTGAGGGAGAAACAAAATGATATTCATCACTTTGAATATTCCTTGCCACTCCCTTCTGGCCAGCAAAGTTTCTTTTTTTTATCCTCCCCCTAGGACATTTTTGCATTTAGCTTCAGATAGAGCAGGAGGGAGACAGGGAGGAAAAGAGAGAGAGAAATATCGATGTGAGAGAGACACATCGAGTGGTTGCCACCCACACGACCAACCAGGGCCGGGAACAAACTGCAATCGAGGTATGTGCCCTTAGTGGGAACCAAACCCGGGTCTTTCTGGACTGCAGGCCAATGCTCTAACCGCTGAGCCAAACCAGCCAGGGCAAATCTTTTTTGGGGGGGGATATGTACCCCTAGCAGGAACCAAACCTGGCACTCTCTGGTCCACAGGCCAATGCTCCAACCACTGAACCCAACCGACCAGGGCCACTGCCATTTTTTCATATAGGTTTTCAATTTCTTGATCTCTCTCTTCTCCTTTTGGCACCCCTATGATGCGAATGTTGGTACACTTGAAATTGTCCCAGAGGCTCCTTACACTATTCTCATTAAAAAAAACTTTTTTTTTTCTTTTTGCTGTTCTGATTGGGTGTGTTGTGCTTCCTTATATTCCAAATTGATGGCTTGATTATCAGTTTTACCTACTCTACTATTGATTCCCTGTAAATTATTCTTTAGTTCAGTTAGTTCATCCTTCATTTCTGACTGGTCCTTTTTCATGCTCTTGAGGTCCTCACTAAGTTGCTAGAGCATCCTTATAACCAGTGTTTGGAATTCTGCATCTGGTAGATTGCTTCTCTTCATCATGTTTAATTCTTTTTGTGGAGTTTTGTTCTGTTCTCTCACTTGGAACATGTTCTTTGTCTCCTCATTTTGGCTGCCTCCCTGTGTTTGTTTCTATGTATTAAGTAGAGTTGCTACATCTCCTAGACTTAGCAGAGTGGCCTACTATATAGTAGGTGTCCTGTAGGGTCCAGCAGCACAGCCTCCATGATCACCCCAGCTGAGCACTCCAGGTACATCCCTCTGTTGTAATTGAGTCTTGATTGCCGTTGGCACATCAATGGAAGGCATATACTCCAGCTGATCAGTTTCAAGGACTGGCTGTGAACACTGATCACCAACCTCTGACCACCTTAGGCCCACCGCACAGAGCCAGACTTACTTCAGCAAGGCTCTGGTACCTACTGAGTCCACCCTTTGAGAGTGTTGCTTATGGAAGTGGTTGGATGATGGTGCTTCGATGTGGTCTGAAGCCATCCACTGGTTGTGCTGGCTCTGGGGTCTCCTGGGAGGTGCAGGCCAAAGTCAGCCACAGTGTGTGTTCTACCCGGGGCCACCAGGCATACGCTATAAAGTGATCTGCAGATGGCTACTTCTTGTGCTGGGCTTGGAGGTGCCCAGGCAAGGCCAAGCTATGTATTAGGTACAGCTGCTGCTAGTGTTGGGCCTGGGGCCACTTAGCAAGAGGTATAGGATTTTAGGAAAACCCAAAGCATGATCCAAAACAGGCCATTCCTATGGTAAAGCCATTGGGAACAGCTTGGATTGACCAGAAATTTGGGTGGAGCAGGGCCTCAGGAAATCATCAGGGCAGGGTAAACAGTGTGAGCCCGTTTGTTGGCGTCCCAGATATGGCACCAGTCTGCCAGCCTTGTGGGGTAAGTGATCACCAAAGGAACAACAACAAAAAAATCAATAAAATAGTTACAATTTTTTTTTTTAAGAAAACCTTTCTTTTGGTAAAATAAAGATTCAGAAATTGAAGTTTGTTCATCAAATGTTGGAGGAAATTCTTTTGGGTCATTTTTCAATGTGTAAATTTCTTTTCTATCTTAAGTATGTTAATCCTATATCATATACATAGCACCTATTTTCTCCCATTTGTCTACTGATTACGTTTATCTTGCTTCTTACTTTCATACTTTTTAAAATATTCACCTAAGGACATGATTTTCTTTTTTTCTTTTTCTTTTTTTGGTACGTGCCCCTAGCGGGAACCAAACCCGGGACTCTCTGGTCCGAAGGCCAGCGTTCCAACCGCTAAGCCAAACCGGCCAGGGCGAGGATATGTTTTTCATTGGGGGTTGAACGACCCTTTCACAGGGGTCACCTAAGACATAACAGTAGCAAAATTACAGTTATGAAGTAGCAATGAAAATAATTTTATGGTTGGGGGTCACCACAACATGAGGAACTGTATTAAAGGGTCACGGCATTAGGAAGGTTGAGAACCACTGGTCTAGAGAGAAAGTATGGGAGAGGGAGAGAAAGAGAAACATCGATGTGAGAGAAACACTGATTGGTTGCCTCCAGTACCACCAGGGATCAGACCCACAACCTGGGTATGTACCTCGACCAGGAATTGAACCCGAGAACTTTCCGTGCACCGGACGATGTTCTAACCAACTAAGCCACACCTTTCATACTTTTATGGTTACATAACATTTTTAAAAATGTAGTCAAATAGCCTGGCTGGTGTGGCTCAGTGGATTGAGAGTCACCCCATGAACTGAGAGGTCCTTGTTTGATTCCAGGTCAGATCACATGCCTGGGTTTCAAGCTCGATCCCTGGTGGGAAGCAGCCGATTGACGTTTCTCTCTCATATAGATGTTTCTGTCTCTCTCTCTCTTCCTCTCTCTCTCAAAAAAAAAAAAAAAAAATCAATAAAAACATATTTTAAAAAATAAAAAGAGTGCTCACTTCGGCAACACATATACTAAAATTGGAACGATACAGGGAAGATTAGCATGGTCCTTGTGCAAGGATGACACGCAAATTTGTGAAGCCTTCCATATTTAAAATAAAATTAAAAATAAGAAAAAGAAAATGTAGTCAAATAAGTAACTTTTCCTTCATGGTGTTCCAGGTCTATATTCTAAGTTTCCTTTTTAACATTTTAATAATTTCATTCTTAGCAGCTGACCATCTGATCTAGTTGGAATTTATTTTTCTGTATGTTGTGAGATAGAATACAGAACTGTGTATATGCAAAAGCCTCTAGACAGAGCCCTCTGGTCACTGGGCCTTAAAACAAAGCCCTCAAGGTGGGTTCTAGGGTTCTTTCCATTGCTAATGCTGTTACTTAGCAAAGGTCTTCGGACTCCAGTCTAGGGCTCCTTATCCACCTACAAATTAATCAGCCCCATAGATGGAGCATGGGGTTCGGGGAGTGTCTGCTGCCTCCCCTCTTACCTGGTAGGAAACTTGGGCACAGAAACCTCAGGGGAAGCCCTTGAACTGAGAAGGGCTGTTGGGGAGGTCGGGGGAGCTCTGAGCCCGGCCTGGGCCTGGGAATGGGTCTTTGAACAGTCCCCAGTGTTGACTACAGCTGAGCTGCTATTCCCGGCATAACTGGGTGAGGGTAGTGCACTAAAATCACAGCTCAGCAAAACCCAGAACTGATCTCTGTCATTTTAACTTCAGAACAGCAGGAGCCCCTGCTGTCAGGGGTGAGGAAGGCCCAGCCAGAATTCCAAAGGAACAAAGGGTCTTTTTTGTGCTTCATATTTCTGGCTTCCTTCTTCCCTGGGCTTCTTTCCTCCCTAGGCCTCCACCGTCCACTCCCCTTCACTAGCCTTAAGTGGCCTTGCGCTTGGTGGGTCAGCTTCTCCCTTCCTTCTAGTTTACAACACCCCCACCCCCACCCCCACCCTACTCCACCCCCACCCCCGCCAGTATAAAGTTCAAAAGGTACAAACAGGTATAGCACCCCCCATCCCATCCCTAGCTAAATGGTTCCCTCCTCCAGTGTAAACCTGTGCCCTTGCTGCTGGAAGCTTCCAGTCATTCTATGCCTTTCAAATATGCAAATTTTTAAAAATGTTTTTAAAATATGTTTTAATTGGTTTTTTAGAGAGAGAGATACAGTGATACCTCGGTTCTCGAACATAATTCGTTCCAGGAGGACGGTCGAGAACCAAATTGTTCGAGAACCGAAGCAATGAAACCCAATAGGAAATAATGGAAACTGGATTAATTCGTTCCAAGCCCCAGAAAATGCCTATTTACTGGCCTAATTTGTATATAATATGTAGAAAAACATAAGTCTCAACAAGAAATAAAAGTGTACAGTATGTCTAAGGGTTAAATTCAGTGTAAAGCGTGACTCTCTCCACAAAGCGTGACTCTCTCTCTGCACTCACACTGGTGACGCAAGCAAGGCGCGCTGGGCCGAATGAACGCCATTCGGCTCAACTCGGCTCATCTCGGAAGTTCGAGTTCCAAATATTTGTTCGGATTCCAAGACAAAAGTTTCTCGAATCTCCTGGTCGAATACCGATTTGGTCGAAATCCGAGGCGTTCGAGAACCGAGGTATCACTGTACATCGTTGTGCGAGAGAAACATCGATGGGCTGCCTCCTGCACGCCCCCTACTGGGGACCCAGCGGGCAATCCAGGCACATTCTCTCTCAAATGGGGAATCCAACCAGGACCATCGTTCAATCCACTGAACACCACCAACCAGGCAAATCAAAATTTTTAAAAAAGGCGAAAGATTGCCCTGGCCGGTTTGGCTCAGCGGTTGGAGCGTCGGCCTGCGGTACAGAGAGACCCGGGTTCGGTTCCCGCTAGGGGCACGTACCTCGGTTGCAGTTTGTCCCCGGCCCTGGTTGGTCGTGCGGGTGGCAGCCACTCGATGTGTCCCTTCACGTCGATGTTTCTCTCTCTCTCTCTCTCTCCCTCTCCGTCCCGCTCTATCTGAACAAAAAATGGAAAAATGTCCTCGGGTGAGGATAAAAAAAAAAAAGGCGAAAGATTTATGCGATCTGAAAAGAAACAAGAGTATATAAAAAAAGTATGGCTTCCTACAAAAGTGGTAGCCATCTGAACACACTGTTCTGCTCTTTTCTTTTCTGAGCTAAAGCTAAATCTGGTATACTGTTTCCAACCGGTACACAGAGCTTCAGAGTTTCCTTCTGCAGCCGTACTATATAATAGTGGTTGAGCCCGCAGTGATTGAGCGTCGACCCATGTGCCAAGAGGTTACAGGTTCCATTCCCAGTCAGGGTACATGCCCAGGTTGTGGGCCAAATCCTCAGTGGGGGGCATGCAGGAGCAGCCAATCCATGTCTCTCTAAAAAAAAGAATCATATTTGAGTCATGGTATGGGCATCTATAAATGGAGTACCCCATCCTATCATGACCAATCTCCACAGGGAAAATGCATAACGGTGGAATAACTGAGGCAAGGCTGCATACTCAGAATTCAGACGCTTCCTGGAGGCTCACTAAAGGTAAGAATGTCAGTAGGCTCACAATCTCACCCTTTAGATTTGATTAAACTTTCTGATATTTGCAGATCTGTTCAGTGAAAGAAAAAAGGCATCAGGGAGCTTTTTTTTTTTTTTTTTTTTTTTTTTTTTGTACATGCCCCTGGCGAAACCAAACCAGGACTCTCTGGTCCTCATGCCGAGGCTCCAACGGCTGAGCCAAATCGGCCAGGGCCAGCTGGGAGCTTTTTAATTTGAATTTAGAATTCTAAGGAGGAAGGTTGGAGCCTGTTCCTGTTCATTTGTATTTCCTTTCCAGGAATATTCTCAGATAGTTTTGTATTGGAGGGTGGGTTTTTTCTCATTGATTTGTAAGAGCTCTTTATTAATCTTATTAAGATTGGCCCTTTATAATACAAGGTGCAAGCATGTCCTCTCCAGTTTATGGCTTACTTTTTGTTTGTTTGTTGTTTTTTAACTTCACTTAGGTAGTTTTGCTCTGTAGAAAACATCGATTTTCACCTAGTTGAATTTTCCAGTCCTACCTCTAAAAACTTTTGAGTTTGGGGCCATATTTAGAAATGCCTTCGCTTCCCCAATACTCTAAAATCTTACCCAAGTTTTTTTCTAGTCCTAGATTGTTTCCTATTTACGCTTAAATCCCTAGTGTTTGGGATCTATCCCAATGTAAAGGGTGAGGAGTTAGTCCCACTAACCAGTGTGAAATTCCTGCATGTCCACGGAGCCTTTAACCTTTCAATTGTGTGTATTTTTGTTTTTACACAAAATCGTTGTGGCTTTGTGGAGTGACAGCACGGGAGTTCAGCTCTGTTAGGTGCGCAGAAACTGGGTGTGTGACTCACCAGACGGTAGGGGCTTCTCCGCCAGTCATTCCGCAGCCTGCCCCGCCGCGCCTGGCCCAAGATTTAGTGAACCCACAAACACTAGCGCACACCCAGCGCCTCCAGGAAGCATTTGGAGCTCTCTGACCGTCCGCAGCCATCTGGAATATACTGCGCGTTCTAATTCACGTCCGGAATCCCAGCACCCATACCATGTTCTCCGCGCGTACCGCATGACCTTCCATCCATCCCGCCGTGCATCCTCCTCCTGCACACGCGGTCTCCCTCAGTGCGCTACCTCCCTCCGACCCCTTTTCCTCATGCACCCCTTCGGTCCCCATGCCGGCCCAGGACCGCTTCTGTCCACCTTCCCCTCCACCGCGGCCTCGGGTCCGCTCTTTGGCTCCACGTCAGCCCACAGGCACGCGTTACTCCTGACCACACATCGCACCGCGCTCCGCGTAGCCCTGATCCCACGTAGCCCCTGACTCCGCATCGCTTCCCGCCCTGCTCCCAGCCCCGCGTCACAGACACGTCCTCCGCGTCCTCCTTCGGATCCTGGTCCCCGCGCGCCCCCCAGGCTCCTCGCTCTACATTCCCCGGACCCCTCTCCAGCCGGCCACCGGCAGGGCGGGGCCTCGCAGGCGGAAGTGCCTGGGGCGACGGTGCCTGGGACCGGCCCAGACGATGGGAGCCCGGGGCAGCGGCAGAGCCCGTGGTGCCAACGGCGGCTGCCCGGGCGGCGGCGGGAGCAGGCGGCTAAGGACACGGTCCCGGTAGTGCCGGGCGGAGCGCAAAGCTATGGGGCGGGCTGGGATCGGGACCGGGGGCGCGGTGGTGGCCGTGGCAGTGGCGGGGCCGCTGTTGCTGCTGCTGCTTGCTCGGTCCCCTCCTGCTGCCACCGGCGACAGCAGTAAGAGTGGTGAGTGAGCGGGGACCTGCGAGCGCCATCCCGGGGGCACAGGCTTGGGGTAGGGTGGAGGAGCGGCTGGGGGCGGGGCAGAGATTGTGACTCACCTTGGGGCATTTGTGCGCTCACTTGGCGCGGATGCAGTGCCCAGGTCTCCACCCTGGGTTGGCGGCTCAGGTCAGTCCCTTGCGTGTGTTCCTCTTCTGTCCGGAGGGCCGGGTTAGGCCAGACGTGCCCCTTGGAGTGCGCCCTCCCTTCTCTCTCCCTCTTTCCAATGTATTCAGGTCAGGAACGAAGGTTTCGCGCCGGGACTTGGCGGTGGGGGGGTCCAGAGCGACTCAGCTGAGACTCCAGCTGGGAAGCTGCAGAAAAGAAGGGTTAAGCAATGCGATTACAGGAGTCGGGGTGGGCTTCTTGCCTGGGAGAAGGTGCAGAGATGAGAAAATTTGCATAGATCCCAGAGCAGGGGCCCAGGTGAGTGTCATGTTTCCACCCCTCACACAGTGACCACCAACCAACCCTACTGCAGTCACTTTCAATAGCTGGCCTTGCTTCTTGGAGGGACTCACAAGGTGGCCCCCAGTAGCCTGGTAGGCTAGGGTGGTTCTCAGGAAATGTGTACTTCAGTGATGTTGGTGAACTTGCTTCCCTTCATGTACACTTCTGCACCCTTGAGAGGTCCCAACCTTGTGTGACCCAAGATGGTGGCTAGACCAGAAGGTGCTGCCCATCAGGGATTTGCCTGGGGTTGTTGAGTAAGCTCCCCTGACTCCTATGGCCTGGCACTCCTAGAAGGCCATGTGGCCAGGCTGGCAGGGCTTCAAGGTCCCAGATGCACCCCCCTCCCCCCTGGCAGTTAGACAGCTTATCCAGCACTGTCTGGGACTAGCTCCCCTTGATTTTTCACTCCCAGCCCCTCCTCCTTTTCTGAAATCTTGCTCCTCCAAGCTTCTATTTCTTTGAGGACTATGCCTTTCTTTGGCTTCTGATCTTGAAATGCAAGGCAGTTTCTCGGAGATGACTGCTGATGAAGCTGTTCCATTAGATACTGCCATTCTTATTTTCTCCATCCTGGGAGGTGGGGTGAGGGATTACTGATGGGCATTTTATGGAGATGGATGCCTGGGGCAGCTCCTCACCTCCCAGGCCTGCTCAAGTAGCAGGCAGCAGTGTAGCCCTGGCTTCTGGGAACTATGGTGTGCAGGGTCTCTGCACCAAGTGCCAGTCCTGGTTTGGAGGGTGTGAGACAGGGTGCCCTCACTCAAATTCCCAGGACAGGCTCAAGGGCTTTCTTTGTTCTCCCCACAACCCTGTGTCCTTGGAGGGGACTGTGGAGCAGGACAGGGGTACACATAGCCCTTGCTCCTTGTTATCAGCTATGTGACTTCCACATTAGGCTCAGACCCATGTGTTAATGGCCTGCTATGTTCACCAAGGTAACAGTGTGAGCATCTTAGGCAGGGAGATGGGGCTGCAGGGATTAAGGGGTGTGCTAGAGGGGCTTTGTAGCCCTGGGAGTGGGGACCACTGGGTCTTAGGGTGACCTTGAGCACATCTCTTATCTCTTGTGCACCTGCTGAAACTTCACAGCTACCAGCTGGGTTCCAGGTATGTCCAGGGCTGGGCGGGCCAGAAGGCCTTGCCTCTCTCAGGTCAGGACTCTACACTGCAATGTGACCTCCCCTTCGGGGCACCCAACCAAAGGCTGGGTACCCCTCTGGCTGACTGCTTCTCTGAGGTCTCATGGTCCTGAGGTGGGGGTAGGGAACTATCCTGACTCACTTTCCAGCACTTTGATTTTTGGCCCTTGTCATGTCATCCTAGGGGCTGCAGGAGCCCCAGGAGAAAAGTCTGTGCTAGTTCAGTGGCTCCTAGCCTCCTCAGGCCATAGCCCGGTGAGTGGGACCTGGTGGCTAGCAACTACCTGGAAAGTCTGGAGTGTGTCCTATGTGGAACCTACCTCTGCCTAACTCCCCATGTTGGGCTCCCCTGGAGCTCAGACTGGCTTTGCAAGTGGGTGGTTATATTTTCTCAAGGTTCCTCCATTGGAGGGTCAGGAGGCTGGCAGGAGAGCCATCTGCTCACCTGGCTCACTTACCTATTAACCTGTCACACACTGAAGGGGTTGTGTGAGCCAGCAACTCTCCTAGCAGGATAGAGGGAGGCACCCCCAGCTTGGAGGAGAGTGAGGCTGCCCTCTGCTGTGTCCAGAGTGTATTTTGTCAAGAAGCACTTTAACATCCATTAACCTTGGGGGGGGGGCACACCCAAAGGGAGGTGCTATTCACCTGGGCCAAATCATGAGAAAACTGGGACACAGGGAGGGGAAGGGACACCCAAGGTCACTCGGGGCATAAGGCCTGAGCTGGTACTTGGGTCAGAATACCTGCTATCCATCTTAGGCACCTTTGGGCCAGATCCCAGGCCTGGTGGTCTACCTATTGCAGTGCAGAGCATGCCTGTTCTGTGGGAGCCCCAATAGGGAGGGTCCTGCTGGGCACCCTCACTTATTCATGGGGCAGGTGACACCTGGACATTTCTTATGGAGGTTGTATCCTAGTCAGCGGACACTCCAGGAAGGGCCTAACCCAGGTGAGGCCTACACCTCTATGCTGAGTCTCAGAAAATCCTCAGGGCTGGTCTAGGAAATTCTGGTATGACAGGAAGTGTGCAGTGAGGGCAAATTTTTAGACTCTGTAAGGGAGGGGAGCAGGGGGCTGGGGCCACAGAGGTGAGGGCCTGAGAGTCACTGCAGAGACTGGGGCATGGGGAGCCCCAGGTGAGGCCATGGGCACAATGGGGGCCAGCTGTCCCCTGATTCCCATGACTAGCGAGGCTTCTACCCTGGAGTCCCCTTCACCCCAGAATCTCTGCTTGCCACCTCTCTGGGTGAGGGGTTCTCAGGCTTTGGTCTAGCTGTGTCCCAAGTCATCATGAGCCTGAATAGGGAGCCAGCCTCCAGACTTGAACTTCCTCACCTGTCAAGTGGGACCAGTTGCCAGAGACAACTGCCAAGGGATGGAGGGGGACAGTAAGCTTTGCCAAAGTCAAAGTTGAAGTGCCAGACATCCCAGGGGCTCTAGACCAGCCTACCATGGCTTTCCTTGTCCTTTCTTTCTGGGGCCATGCTGGGGCAGGAGGGCCTCTGAATTTCTCTGTCTGTCCCCCACATGGGGGTGGGGGCACCTTGGGGCACCTCTGATCTGGTTGACAGTGCTTTCGTCCTGCAGACTTCAGGCTGGTGTCTGAGCAGTTCTCGCAGTCCCCGCAGAAGCTGTCTTTCTACAGCTGGTATGGCAATGCCAGACTCTTCTACTTCAGAGTGCCCCCGGATACTGTATTGCTGCACTGGCTGCTGCAAGTGTCCCAGGGTGGTGACCTCACGTGTGCAAATGTGGAAATCACAGTGTAGGTGCCTGTCTGCTCGTCTGCCCACTTGCCCAAACCCGGCCCAGGGCCCGCATCTGATGCCTGCCCTGCTATCCCCACCTCCAGGTATTTCCGCTATGGCGCCCCTCCTGTCATCAACCCACTGGGTACCAGCTTCCCTGCCAACACCTCCATGCAGCCCTCCTTCCTCATCAAGATGTTGCAGAGCAACACTTCCATCAACATCTCCCACCCAGCACCTGGGGACTGGTTTGTGGCTGCCCACCTGCCCCCGTCATCCCAGAAGATTGAGATGAAGGTGAGGGATCTGCTCTCCAGGGATGGAAGGGCAGGACACATCTGTGCAGGAATGTCTGGTCCCTGTTATTTATCTCCTTGGGGAAGACCTTGTCAAGGCTCTGCTGCAGCGTTGCCTCCCCACCAACCACCCCCAGCCTGGGCTCTCTGGCCGTGCCCTCTCTCCCTCACCCCAGGTCTGGGCTTTCTGCTCCTGCCCCATTTCATGCCTACTAATTTCCTCCCCCACTTCTCATTCTCTTTCTAGGGCTTTGTTCCCACATGTGCCTATACCTTCCAGCCTGACATGCTGGTTGTGCGGGTAGTGGAGGTCTCCATCCTGGAGCCCAACATACCCTTTCCACAGACCCTCCTCTTCCACCCCAGCTACCTCAAGTGAGTGGGGGTCTCAGTGGAGGCCCAGTCTCTGGTTTGATGGAGTGGGTGGTACCACTGTCCTCACTGTGGGTGAGAAAGGTGGGGTTCTGGGTCTTGGGTTGTGCTGGGAAGTGGAACCACCACCCTGAGTGTGAATGATGAGGGGACGTCATTGGAAGCCACAGAGCCTGAGTGAGTTCATCCCTTTTGGCTGTAGAATCTTCGTCCCTGAGTACACTCAGGAGCTGCGGCTGGAGCTGCAGGGCTGTGCGTCCAACGGGAGCCTAGGCTGCCCGGTGCACCTCACTGTGGGCTCAGCTACCCTGCCTAGCAACTTTCAGAAGGTGCTTACCTGCACTGACTCCACCCAGGCCTGCCACCTGCTGTTGCCCTCGCCACCCTGGGACCGGTGGTTGCAAGTAACAGCCAAGAGCCTGGCAGGGCCCCATGTATTAGTGGCTTTCAGCATTGTAGCTGCTCTCACAGGTGGGCTTCATGGGGAGGCAGGGTACGGGTGGCTCTGCCCCCTGACTTTGATGTCCAGCCCTTTCTCCAGCTGAGCCCCGTGTCCTCCTGACAGTCTGCAGACCTTGGATCGTAAACTTCCAGTATCTTCTGCAGAACAATCCAAACCAGAGCTGCAATGCTTCCACTAGTCTGCTGCCCCCAAGCCCTGGCTACCAGGACCTGGGCAGGAGCAGCAGTGTGGGTGGAAGCCCCTTCTGCCTCAGGAGCTACCAGGTCATGCGGGAAGACATGGACGTGGTGTTTGTGCACTTCTGGCCCCTGAACAGGGTCTCAGTGCTTGTGCAGTCAGACATGCCTTCAGTGATGCGGCTGCAGCTCAACACGGGCATGGACAGTGGGGGTTCCCTCACCATCTCCCTGTGGGTCAACAAGGTACTTTTGTGAGTGCCTCATGGCCCAGCTCATCTCAGGGCCCAGACCCTCCAGGCTGATGCAGCTCAGTTCTTTCTGCACTGACTTTATCATGGACACTGGGTTGGGGTGGCCTTTCAGGCAACAGAGTGATCCCAATAAGTATTGGGCCAGGATAGAGGCACCAGTTGCAGAAAGGGAGGCCCGTTTTTTGCCAAAATTCTGTATTTTTTATTTTTATTAATTTATTTTTATTACAGATGTTTCTCCTTTTTCTCCCATTGACACCCTCCTCCCGATCCCTCCCGCCCCCCCAGCATTGTTGTCTATGTCCATTGGTTACACATACATGGATATAAGTTCTTTAGTTTATCTCTTCCCTCCTCCCAGTCTCCCTCTTCTGAGGTTTGTCAGTCTGTACCCTACTTCTATGTCTCTGGGTCTATTTTGTTCATTATATTTCACAAATAAGTGAGATCATGTGATATTTGCCTTTCTCTGATTGGCTTATTTCACTTTGCATAATGCATAATCGAACTGGCGACCTCTTGGTGCATTGGTCAATGCTCAACCACTGAACCACACTGGCCGGGCAGCAGTGGTGGCATTTTTTTTTTTAATTTTTAATTTTATTTTTTTTAGAGAGAGAGGAAGGGAGAGGGGGAGAGAGAGAGATAGAAACATCGATGAGAGAGAACATCGAATGACCACCTCCTGCATGTCTCACACTGGGGATTTGGCCCACAACCTGGGCATGTGCCCTGACCAGGAATTGAACCAGCAACCTCTTGGTGCATGGGTCCATGCTCAACCACTGAGCCACACCAGCTGGGCGGTGGCATTTTTTTTTTTTAATCTTCACTTGAGGATATGTTTTTTATTGATTCTAGAGAGAGAGGAAGGTGGGGGGCATTGATGTGAGAGAGAAACATGGATCAGTTGCCTCCAGTATATTCCTCGACCTGGGATCTTAACCACAACTTGGGTATGTGCCCTGACCAGGAATTGAACCTGCAACCTTTTGATGCATGGGACGATGCTCTAACCAACTGAGCTATACTGGCCAGGGTAGGGAGGCTTGTTTTATAGGTCCTTGTCAGCAGGTTGAGGACTGTGCTTGTGGAAATGGGACTGCGGGTGGGATCCGAGGCTGGGTGTTGCTGGGCCTGGAGGGGGGAAGTGTCCTGGGTGGGCCCTGGGCCATAAAGAGCACCCAGCACCAGACTGGGAACTTAGGGCTGACACTGTATGGCTGTCCCTTTCAGAGTGTGATTTCCAACAACACCTTGATAATGGTCTGTGTGAACGCTGCCTCACCCTTCCTCAGCTTCAACTCTTCACTCAACTGCACCACAGGTATGGGTAGGCAGCGTCTGGCTAAGTGACCCCAGCCAGCCCTCCAGCCCCCTCTTACCAGGCCTTCCTGCTCTTCCTGCAGCCTTCTTCCAGGGCTATCCCCTGTCTTTGAGCACCTCATCTCGCAAGGCCAACCTTATCATCCCCTACCCAGAGACAGACAACTGGTACCTCTCCCTGCAGCTTGTATGCCTTCAGAGTCCTGAGTAAGTAAACTTGGGGGCTAGGATGGGTGCCACCCAGAGCTGCTGTGTGGTTGAACCATTGCATTCAGGACCATGACTGGGCTGCCAACATCTGAGTTTGACAGTGACCCAGCGTCCTATCAGCCACACAGGGTAAGTTGCCTTCAGGGACTATGAAGGACTCCCCTTCTCCACCTGGCCACTCCTCCTCAGGTAGCCCTGGGAGCCATGGCACAAAGAAGGGGACCAGTTCATGACACAGTCCTAGACAGACTGGGATGCAGTGTGGTGCAATGGGGAAGGGACATCTTGGCTTTTGCAGATCTCATGGCTGCTGTCCTCCAGAGCTCAGAGCCTGGGGGCCTCAAGTCTGGGTTTATGTGTCCAGAGTCTGACTGGAGCACTGGCAGAGACTGGCCAGCAGACCTCAGCAGCCAGCCTTCCTGTGGCCCCTTCCTCTCAGGGAGTGTGAGAAAGCCTCCGTCCTCGTGGAGACCACCTTGTCTTTGGTGCCCTGCCTAAACGACTGTGGGCCGTACGGCCAATGCCTCTTACTACGCAGACATGGCTACCTGTATGCGGGTTGCAGCTGCAAGGCAGGTGAGGGCCAAACCTAGAAGCCCCTGACACTCCTGTCCCTGACTTTCCAGTCCTGTGCCCTCCGCTAAGAGTCCATCTCACTCTGCCAAGGCTGGAGAGCACCCTCGCAGAGCAAGGGCAATTGCCTTCTCCCTACTCTTGCCACATACCTCCAATTTCCCATGCAAGCACAGAAGGGCACCCCAGAGATGGTACTGCCTCCTGACCTGGGCCTCCCCTGCCCACACTTGCCCACAGACATGCCCAATACCTAACCCACATCTGCCCACATCTGCTCCATACCTGCCCACATATGCCACACACCTGCCCCACACTTCCCTATACCTGCCTATGCCTACCTCATAGCTGTCTGCCCCTGCCCATACTAGCCTATACTTATCCACACATGCCCACACCTACCCCCACCTGTCCTAGCCTGCTCCTAGGTGAGAAAGGGGTTTCTCTTCAGGGCCATGGGTGAGCATGGGCCCCGAGGTTCAGAAGTGCCTTCCCCACTAGCCTGGCCTCAGTTGCCCACCCTCAGCCCCCTCACCATTGCATTGGCCCACAGGCTGGTGTGGGTGGGGCTGCTCGGACAACAGTACAGCCCAGACCGTGGCCCAGCAGAGGGCAGCCGCGCTCCTACTCACCCTCAGCAACCTCTTGTTCCTGGCTCCCATCACGGTCTCTGTGTACCGCTGCCTCCTGGTGGAGGCCTCTGTCTACGCCTACACCATGTTCTTCTCTATGGTAGGCATGCTTGCTCCCATGGGGATGTAGGGGAGGTCCAGGCATCTGCTCACCATCCTGCCCCGCAGTTCTATCATGCCTGCGACCAGCCGGGGGAGGCCGTGCTGTGCATCCTCAACTATGACACACTGCAGTACTGTGACTTCCTGGGCTCTGGGGTGTCCATCTGGGTCACCATCCTCTGCATGGCGCAGCTGAAGGCAGCCCTGAAATATGTGAGTTACTTCCTGACACCTGGGTCCGGGCTCTGAGGGACCAAGGTCCTCGTGTGCTGAGGGAGAGACCAGAAAGAGGGTTCAGCTGCTACCGTTAGAAACCTCCCATCTTTTGTAATATCCAGTCTCCCTCTGGAAGAAGTTTGTGCCAGATAGAAGGGACTGTGCTGGCTGCTTGGAGGATTCCAGGAAAAGAAGGTGGAAGACAGGGTTACGCAAAGACCTTCCTAGCCTGTTTCTCTCCCAAAGTTCTATTCAGAGAGGAGGCCTAGAACCCCAGTCTTAGGCCAGACCTCCCTGAGAAGCCCCCAGATTTGCTCTGGAGTGCCTGGTGCTAAGAACACTTTGGGGCCTTTTCTGCCAGCCAGTCAGGCGTGGCTGATGGAGAAATGTGACCCGATGCCCTGCCTGGCTATGTTGTGCCTCAGAATGAATCAGTAATTAGAGGAGGGGTGCCTCTTTCCCTGCCAGCGGAGCAGAACAGTGTACTAGCAGCTCCAACGGGGCAGGCGGAGGTGTTGGGGGGCAGTGGGGTGATAGCAGGATGACCAGTATGCCCAGGTCACATGCTCCTGCTGGACCTTGTGCCCTCATGGACGACCCTGGCCTGGGGTTCCTGTGACCCTGTGGTCGTCTCTGTTTTGCTCAGGTTCTGCTTCTACTGGGCACACTGGTGTTCGCCATGTCCTTGCAGCTGAACCGCATGGGCATCTGGAATGTGATGGGGCCTTGTCTTTTTGCCTTGGTACTCATGGTCACCATGTGGGTAAGGAGCTCTTGCCCGGACTCTATCTCCTGCTAATTGGAATAAGAGAGTGTTGGCTCCCCATAGACCCCCCCCACTCTGGGAGAAAAGAGTCTGTCCACTGATTCTGGCCATGTTTCTGGTCCTGGGTCTGAATGAGTTCTCCACTCACGGCCTTGTGTAGTTTCATGTCAAGGTCTGGGCCTGAGGACCCGTCAAGTCTCTGTGCTCTTGAGCCTCTTCCAAGTGGCGCACATCCATGGTCATGCTGCTCAGACTTGGATGGGCCCCTGGGAGCTACAGCTGCAGCCCCTGTGCCAATGTTCTCATGATGATTCTCTCCAGGTGTACCACTGTGGGCACCGGCGCCACTGCTACCCTACTTCCTGGCAACGCTGGGTCTTCTACCTCCTGCCTGGCATCTCCATGGCCTCTGTGGCCATTGCCATCTACGCCTCCATGATGACTAGTGACAACTATTATTATACCCATAGCATCTGGCACATGCTGCTGGCAGGGAGCACAGCATTCCTGCTGCCACCACGTGACAAGCATGGTGAGCCCTGGGCCTGCTCACGGCTTACCTGCCACTATCAGATCTGCAAGAACCACCGGGAGGAGCTATACACAATGACGTGATGCAGACAACTCAGGGACACCCACAGCTTTGATGACCTCTCCAGCCAGGGGCAGGACCAAGGGAGAGGGACCCTGTCCAGATGGATTTCCAACTGAATAAAATTGCCCTGCACACCCATTTGCTTCTCCCGAGGAGAAGACCTCACCCCCAGTTTCCTTGTGCCTGCGAGCTGCCAGCTGACCCCATCCCTCTGCTGGTCCCAGCTGGTTTCTGCAGTGGCCCTGGGAGCCAGGGCCTGGCTGCTTGGAGACGATAGTTACTGTTTGGGGCGGGCTCTGTGTTCTGCTGGCCCCCTTCACTCTGTTCCCCTGAGAGACTGTGATGGGAGGCCCAGGGAGGCAGAGGAGTCCACCTCCCACTGGCCCCCCAACACCGCTGAGGCTGGGAGCTGTGCCCCTGAATGCCAGTCTGTCTTGGGCATGTGGATGCCCCCTAGTGATGCAGTTGCTGTAGTAAGAGGTGACCATGGCCACCAGAGAGTTAATAGGCACTGGGGAACCTAGGGTCCCGCTGCCATGAGTGGTGGCATGGGAAAGGCTGGCTTCTGGCTATGGTGCCCTGCCCTTCCCCTCCCTTTGGATATCAGCTTTGAAGCTGCAGGCCCCTGTGAAGAGCATCCTGGGGAGTGGGCTGTCAAGCTGCTCTGTGGGTGCCAGCAACACAGGGCACACTCTGTCCCAACTCTGTGTCCCTACTCTTCCCATGGATTCCTGGGCCCTTGTCTGGGAAGCATCCTCTTTTTTTTTTTTTAAAGGTATTTTATTGAATTTTAGAGAAAGGAAGGGAGAGGGAGAGAGAGAAAAACATCGATATGAGTGAAACATCGATTGGCTGCCTCCTGTACACATCCCACCAGGAACTGAGCTTGCAACTTGGGCATGTGCTCTGATGGGGAATTGAACTGGCAACCTTTCAGTGCACAGGACTACACCCAACCTGGTGAGCCACACCGGCCAGGGCTGGGAGCATCCTTTTGATTTGCTGTCAGGAGTGGAGGTGATGCCCGCCACCCTGCATTGACCCAAGCATGAGTTTGGGAAGGGGGCCGATAGAGAGACTCGCCTTTTTCCCTCCTCTGTGGGGGAAGCAGGGTAAAGGGCACTGATTGCCCTGAGGAGCAGTGACCTGCTATCTGTATGAGGGGTCTGGAACAGGGCTATGGGAAGCCAGAGTCACTGAGGCCCAGGGTCAGAGCCCTTGGGGCTTCCCTTCTGGGTCCTGTCCAGGGTGTGGCCTCCCTAGAGTTCTCCCCACTTTCAGTCACCTTGCACGTGACCACCATAGCATTTTCTAGGCTTATAAAGGGGAAACATTTATATATGGTGTTTTGGGAGATAAAAAATTTTAAGACATATATATATATATACATATATATATATGTATATATTGCAGGCCGACACTCCAACTGCTGAGCCAAACTGGCCAGGGCAACATTAACAATTTTATGTAGCTCTGATTTCACTGTGATTAGTTAATTTAATATTCTATAATTAGCCCTGGCCGGTTTGGCTCAGCGGTTAGAACGTCGGCCTGCGGTCCAGAGAGACCCGGGTTCGGTTCCCGCTAAGGGTATGTACCTATGTTGCAGTTTGTCCCAGGCCCTAGTTGAGTCATGTGGGAGGCAGCCACTCGATGTGTCCCTTTTGCATCGATGTTTCTCTCTCACTTCCTCTCTCTTTCTCCCACTCTATCTGAACAAAAAATAGAAAAATGTCCGCGGGTGAGTATAAAAAATTTTTACAATTCTGCAAATATATATCTATATATAGATAGACATATATGTATAATCCTCACCCAAGGATATGTTTAGAGAAGGAGAGAGAGAGAGAAACATCCATTAGTTGCCTCCTGTACATGCCCTGACCAGGGGTCAAACCCATGACCTAGGTATGTGCCCTGACCAGGAATTGAACCTGCTACCTTTTGTTGTACGGGATGATGCTCTCCCAACTGAGCCACCAGGCCAGTGCTACATTTTAACATTTTTATAAGAGTTTATTTGAGCCCTGTCTGGCGTGGCTCAGTTGGTTGGGTGCAGTCCTGGGCACCAAAGTGTTGCTGGTTGATTCCTGGTAAGGGAACATGCCTGGGTTGCTGGCTCTATCCCAGACAGAGCGTGTGGAAAGGCAGCCGATCAAGTTTAACTCTGATATCGCTTTCTGTTTATCCCTCTCCCTTTAACTCTCTCTAAAAATCAATTTAAGCCCTGGCCAGTTTGGCTCAGCAGTGGAGTGTCGGCTCATGGACCAATGAGTCACGGATTTAGTTCCAGCCAAAGGCATATACCTCTGTTGCGGTTCAGCCCCAGCCCTGGTCCAGGTCGTGCAGGACGCAACCAGTCAATGTGTCTCTCTCTCACCAATGTTTCTCTCTCTCTCCCTCCCACTCTATCTGAAGATAAATAAAAAAATATCTGCCCTGGCCGGTTTGGCTCAGCGGTTAGAGCGTCGGTCTGCAGTACAGAGAGACCTGGGTTCGGTTCCCGCTAAGGGCACGTACCTCGGTTGCAGTTTGTCCCCGGCCCTGGTTGGTAGTGCGGGTGGCAACCACTCGATGTGTCCCTTCACATGGATGTTTCTCTCTCTCTCTCTCTTCCTCTCTCTCCCTCCCGCTCTGTCTGAACAAAAAATAATGCAAAAATGTCCTCGGGTGAGGATAAAAAAAAAAAAAAATCCTTGGGTTAGAAATAAATAAGTAAAATAAAAATCAAAGTTTATTTGAGCCGCCCTGGCCTGTTTGGCTCAGGGGTTAGAGCGTTGGCTTATGGTCCAGAGAGACGTGGGTTCGGTTCTCCCTAAGGGCATGTACTTCGGTTGCAGTTTGTCCCCGGCCTTGGTTGGGTTGTGCAGGTGGCAGCCACTCGATGCGTCTCTTTCACGTTGATGTTTCTCTCTCTCTCTCTCTCTCTCCCTCCGGCTCTATCTGAACAAAAAATAAAAAAAATGTCCTCGGGTGAGGATAAAACAAACAAACAAACAAACAAAAAAGTTTATTTGAGCCAAACTGATGACAACCCCAGGGAGCAAGACCTCAAATGCTCCCTCTACAGGTTTATTTATTTTTATTTTTATTTTTATTTATTTTTATTTTTTTATTTTTTTTATCATCCTCACCAGAGGACATTTTTCCATTTTTTATTCAGGTAGAGTGGGAGGGAGAGAGAGGGAGAGAGAGAGAGAAACATCGACATGAAGGGACACATCGAGTGGCTGCCACCCGCACAACTTAACCAGGGCTGGGGACAAACTGCAACCGAGGTACGTGCCCTTAGTGGGAACCGAACCCGGGTCTCTCCGGACCGCAGGCGGACGCTCTAACCGCTGAGCCAAACTGGCCAGGGCATTTCTTTTTAAAAATCCTCAACAGAGGATATGTTTACTGATTTTAGAGAGGAAGGAAGAAAAGAAACATGATTGGTTCTCTTGCACATGCTGGGACTGGGGATCGAACCTGCAACCTAGACATGTTCCTTGACCTAGAATCAAACCCACAACCTTTTGGTGCCAAGGACGCTCCAACCAACTGAGCAACCTGGCCAGTGATATAGTATATTTCCATTCTTTTTTTTTTACTTTATTGATTTTTAGAGAGGAAGAGATAGAAACATAGATGAGAGAGAACACCAAATGGCCACCTCCTACATGCCCCCCACTGGGGATTTGGCCCACAAGTGGGACATGTGGCTTGACGGGGAATCGAACTGGCGACCTCTTGGTGCGTGGGTCCACGCTTAACCACTAAGCCACAACCGCCGAGCAGGGATACAGTATATTTCATGGCAAGAGTTTTTTACATTTTTTTTTTTTTGCGCTCGTTTAGGGAAGAAAGGAGGTAGGTCTAAGGACGACAAGCCCTGAACCCGGGGCTGCTGCTCGCCGAAAACCGGCCGCTCATGACGACGGTGCCTAGAGCTGCCTAAATCTTCGCAGGACGTTTTCCACGGTCCCTAAAGGCGGAGAAGTGGGTGGGATAGGGATGGATGGACGGGCTATGCAGCCAGTCAGTGATGGGTGGAGGGCAAGTATCCGCCGCAGAACAACTTCCGGTTCCGGCGGGGCGCGGAGCTTGGAGTGGTACTCAGGTTCTAGCGGTTAGTCGCGGTCTGGTTTTTTGAGTTGAGGTCGGGAGCAGGGTCAGTGCGGGTGTTCGAAGCCAGGGTTGGGGGTCGGGGCCGCCCTAGAGTGCGGGGGTCAGCCAGGCTGCGGCGTGATAGTGGTCTTCTGCCTCCCTCCAGGCTGGCCACGATGCCCTTGCACAAGTTCCCTGTCGTTCTGTGGAAGCGGCTACGGCTGCGGGAGGGCATCTACTCCCGCCTGCCCCAGCACTACCTTCGCTCACTGGAGGAGGCACGGACGCCCACTCCCGTGCACTACAGGCCACACGGAGCCAAGTTCAAGATCAACCCCCGAAATGGGCAGCGTGAGCGCGTGGAGGACGTGCCCATTCCCATTCACTACCCCCGCGAGTCCCAGCTGGGACTCTGGGGCGGAGAGGGCTGGATTCTGGGCCACAGATATGTCAATAACGACAAGGTGGGTGAGCAGGGTAGGCTTCAGGGGGACTCCCCGGGGTTTTGCTGCTCTGGACACCTTGCTGGGCTCCGGAGGGACCTGGAGAGCAAAAGGAGACCGACCAGTCCCCAGGAGAGCTTATAGTCTGGTGGAGACAGGTCTCTCAAAGGAGCATGCTAGAGCGAAGAGGCACAATTCTAGGGAATGCTACTTTTTGTAATATCAATTGGGTATCCTGAGACAGGGTGGTCCATATCAGGAACAGCGAGTGCAGAGGCCCTGAGGTGATGGCCCAGATCAAGTGTGTGTGTGTGTGTGTGGGGGAGGCAGAGAGGTCAGCAGCCATCTGTCAGCTTGAATCGTAGTTTGCCTCTGACACTTCTGAGACAAGGCTGGCACTACCACCTCCTCATTGCATTTTGGAAGACTGAGACACTCACCTGGGGGCAGGTCTCCTGAGTTTTCGCTCAACACTTGCTGCCTCTGGTGATAAACCTGAAGGGATTGCTGAATCCTCCCGGGGAGGCCTTTCAGACTGACCCCTCCGTTTGCCTTCTTGGTCCCTGGTGTGGAATGTGGTGACTGGTGAACCATGGAGTTATGATTGTGTGTGTAGTGTGTCTGGAAAGCACACCAGCAACCTTGGCAAAGTCTGGGGTGCCAAGTTGGCTGGGGAGAAGCTGACTTCTGGATGGGCAACGGGTTTATGTCCCGAGTTTCTATGCCTGGGCCGCACTTAGGTCTTTTGGGAGAAGCAGCCACACTCATGAGGAATCTTCCTTTTTTAGCTCTCAAAGAGGGTGAAGAAGGTGTGGAAGCCACAGCTATTTCAGCGCGAGCTCTACAGTGAGATCCTGGACACGAAGTTCTCTGTAACTGTGACTATGCGCACCCTAGACCTCATCGATGAGGCTTATGGGTTTGACTTCTACATACTGAAGGCAAGAGGGGTCTGATGGCCATTCAGAGAAGGGAAGCTAGATCACAGCACCTGCTGGGGCACACTGGTCTCTGGAGTGGAGGGTCACCAGTGAAATGTGAATGGGACCATGCCTCTTTTCCGGGCAGCCCCAGTGGGGACTTTCTGCCCACAGGAGAGTATGTTGTTACAGGTGGCTGTGTTGCCCTCCAGGGCCCAAGTGAACACAGCCTCCTCCTCCCCTGCTCTTGGCTCTTCCTTCCTCTGTTCTGGCTTGGGGACTGCTGTAGAGGATCAGGTGGGGCTGGCTGGTGGGGTGGGTGGGACCCTGCCAGCAGCACCTGGCCCCATTCATAGCTTCCTGCCAGACCCCGAAGGAGGACCTGTGCTCCAAGTTTGGGATGGACCTGAAGCGAGGGATGCTTTTGAGGCTTGCTCGACAGGACCCTCAGCTGCACCCAGATGATCCCGAGAGGAGGGCAGCCATCTATGACAAATACAAGGTGAGGATTTGGGCCTGGACTTCCTGCTCCTCAGGGGCCCCAGTAGCTGACCACCTGGCCTCATCACATGTCCCATGTCTGCCTGCCCAGGAGTTTGTCATCCAGGAGGAGGAGGCCGAGTGGGTCGGCCTGACACTGGATGAAGCTGTGGAGAAGCAGAGGCTTCTGGAGGAGAAGGTGAGCATGTGTGAGTGCCAGCTGCTCTGCCCTCTTGGATGGGCACAGGGGCCAAGCAGATGGATGGGATGGGGAAATGCACTGCCTTGTGGGTAGCTTGGACGAGGAGCTGCCACATGAGGTGGGCTTGGGAAATAGCTGCCTCTACACAGCTGTCCAGCTGGAGCCACAATACTGTGGATTCCACATGGCACATCTCTTCCCCGCATAGTCTTGACCCTCTCCTGCATTCTCTGGCCTACTTCATAGATTCAGGGACAGAAAGACTCTCGGTGATAAGAGCTGGAATCTTGGCACTATTGGTTTCCTTGGCCACTTAGCATATCCCAGTTGAGAGTGTTTTGTGTCTGTCCCCTAGGAGGGAGTGGAGCCTGTGGTAGCTGCTGGGACAGAGAGCACCCACATGGCATGGCAGCTGGCTGCCCCTGTTCCCTCTGCTTGGTTTAACTGTCCACTGGGCCCCAAGCAGAAGAACTGGGGCAGGCGCCTGATTCCTGCATCCCCAAGGGAAGGCAGTCCCTGTCTTATGGACAGGAGACTACCCTCTGGAGTGGGAGCTAAGGGGTGGCAAGCAACCTCACTTGACCTTATGGCCAAGCCTGAGGGGCCCAGTCCTCTCATGCCCAGTTCCTCTTGGTGTTTTGCCAAAGGCAGCTGGATTTCTGCCCTCCCAAGAGTGCCTCACTGTGACCCCGTCTTGCCCCTGTAGGACCCTGTCCCTCTGTTCAAGGTCTACGTGGAGGAGCTAATTGAGCGGCTTCAGCAGCAGGCACTGTCTGAGCCAGCGGTGGTGCAGAAGAGAGCCAGCGGGAAGTGACTGCACAGTGACTGACCCGTGCCTGATAGCCAGGCTCAATATACTTTGTTGTCCCCCAGCCACCTCACCCCTCTACCTTTGGCACTGTGGACACAGTCTGGGGCGGTGACAAGAGCCACTGTGGGCAGTGGGTGAACTGTTCTTGTGTGTGCAACTGTGAAGCTTCTGGATGTGGTGGACTTTGTGGAGGCCCTAATGGACATCTGGTTCCAGGATTTCTGGAGGCCTGGGGCCTTCTCACTGCCTCTGAGATCCCCCACTGCCTGCAGCAGAGGCCCAGACAAGTTCACCACATCTTGGGGGCAGCATGAGTAAAGTCTGACCCGGGCCACGTGTGTGTTGCCTACTTGGAGGACTGGAGCTCTCCTGCATATTCCTTGACCGTATCACCCCCTGCCCTGCCCCAGGGACCCTGGACATGGCTGAGATGGGTGGTGGTTCCCAGCTGAGCTGTGGGACTGGGGTTTGTTTTGATGTTTTTCTTTCCTCTGGGAGAGAATCCTGAGAATTTGAAGGTGTTCTGCCATAGGGCAGGATGGTGCTTGCCCTTCCACATAGTAAATCTTCCCTATTCTGGAATGTTTCCAAAGCAGAGGCAGGGAGGCTGTGGCCTGGCCCTGGGAGTGACTGGGAAATAGCCATGCTGGCATGCCCTTTTGTGTGAATGGGACCATGCCTCACACTCCCCACCAGCTCAGAGGTGCAGGGGCCCTCAGAGGCTGTGCAGGTGGCAGGGTATCCTAGGAAAACCTTGACACAGACCTCTGTCAGCACAGCTACCTGGACCTGCAATCTGGGTGTCCCCTCTCCCCACACTTGATTTTGGGTCCGTCACCCTGAGGCCTTTCCCGCTCTGAGATTTGAGGGTGCCTTGACCTTCTCTGACCCTTTCCTGGAAGTCCAGCATTGAGACCTATTTAGGTCTCTGGGCACACAGGGAAGGGTTCTTCTGACTTGGTCCTGACAACTGGCTGAGGGGTGCTGGGCTCCCCTGAAGGGTGATGTGGAAGCAACAACACCTGGGCTGTGTTCCTGGTAGTGGAGACCAGAGGGAGTGTTCAGCTGGCCAAAGAGCATGGCTGGCCAGTGGGCATGGCTGGTCAGTGGGCACAGCTGCGGGAGGGCCCTTGTGATCCCATGGCTCATGAGGTCATCGAGGGTCAGGGCCTGCCTTGGGGTCACAGCCCTGGGGGCCGTATCCCTGAGATCTCTGTCCATAGCTGGATAAACTGTCACAGTCCCACACTCTTCCATAGTGTCCTTATGCTTCCCATACATCAGCGATTTCTCATGTAATGTCCCTACTTTATGAATAGTTTTTTTTTGTGGTACGTGCCCCTAGCGGGAACTGAACCCGGGACTCTGGTCCATAGGCCAACGCTGCAACTGCTGAGCCAAACCAGCCAGGGCTGAACAGTTTTTAATATTTAAAAAATTTTATCAAAGACTGACATTTCCCAGCCTGCCCCTGCCCCTGGCCCTGCCTCAGCTCTGGTGGACCTGCATGGGCCAGCCTAGTTGTCTGAACTACAGCCCCTGGCTTTAACCAGACTAATTGTGTTCTGCATGGGCCAGCCCTCCCCATGTTCATAATCACATCACAGTTTTCATCAACCCTGAACTGAATCAAACTGATCCCTTTCTAGCTCTCAGCCAGTCTCCTGGGTACCCCCTGTGGTGTGCACCCCAGATGCCCTCAGTTCATTGACCTTGGCTCTCAGTCACTCCTCAACCTGATTTATACCCCAACAAAGACCACAGGTAGAAGGGGCTCCTCCCAGGACCTGTAGGGCTCATGTGTCCGATTCCTGGGGTCCCCAAGGGACCTGGGCTGGCACAGGGTGGGGACAAACTTGGGTGTCAGTCTCCATGTCAGCACTGCTGGGCCAGGGTAGTGTCCGAGTCCTGGCTGGCTCTGTTTCCCTGGCTTCTGATGCTGCTGGACAGCGGGAGGAGCTTGGCACGGCTTCAGCAGGTCACTCACTTCTCGATAACTGTGGCTGGACTGAGGTGGCAGTCTGAGTGTGGCCTTCCAGCTCTCCTGGAAGGAGGCAGCATCTGCTTGTTTCTTCAAATTCTCACAAATACCTTTGACTCAGGAAAGGTTAAGAAGCCCTCAGCGATTGACGGAGTCATCCCCCACCACAAATAAAATAGGCCACTTGCAGGCTGGATCTGCCGTACTGTTCCACTTTCTGAGAGGTGGAGGTGGGGAGGGGAACATGGACTGTATGTGCTCACAGGGATCAGGAGCTGAGCCATTGGGGCCCATCTGGCCACATGTCCCTGTCCCCCCACATAGTCCGCTCTCAGGCCCTGGTCACACTGCCCGAGCTGCCTTCCTCATTACCCCCACCCCATCAACCACACCTCCACCAATCTCCATTGATGTGTCTGTTTGAGAACCTCTGGTTCCCCCTTGATGAGGCCCTGCAGCCCCTTAGGCCCCTGGATTGTGGGGTCATTTGTACTGACCATGGTCAAACCTATAGAAGCTAGACCTGCCCTGCGCTAGCCCATACCCCTGTCCCTGTAGCAGCTGGGTCAGACCCTCCCCAGGAGCCCTCTTGATCCTCCTGTGTCCCAGGGAGTGGCGGAGCCCATGTGTTTACATGACAACAGCCCAACCAGTCAGCTTCACTGTCAAGGGCCATGACTGGGCTGTGGACACAGAGTGGACCATCATTGTGGCCATGGACTGGGGAGGGGTCCTTTGGGACTGGGGCAGTGGAGGCCTGTGACAAAAGAGTGGCCATCAATACCATGTATGTCCACTGTCTCATTCTGGTGTCTCTGAGTCCCGGAAAGGGTGGGGCCCAGTTCAGGACTGTGCTCCTAACTCTTCATCCTGAGGATGTCACCTGAGTCCTGCTCTGGTACACAGTGGCTGCATAGTGGTGGATGTGGAGAGAGAAAATGAGGTCTGGGCACCTTTGTCCTTGCCCTGGGTCCCATCAGGGTGCTGGGAGCTCAGAGGAGCCACTGTGAGGCCCACCCATCTGCACCATCTGCCTTTCCCTGAGCCTGAGCTTGAACTTCATTTTTACCTTCACTATCCATTGCCACCCCTTGGACCTTCTGCCAGCTTCGGACTTCCTCAGACCCCTCTTCTTCCCATTCACCAACTGTCCCCAAGCTGGAGCTCTAGGCCAGATGAACCCTCTAGCAACCTCAGCCCTGTGCTATCCTGTCTTGCACTCTACCTTTGCACACTAGAGCCCTCCCCGGCTCATCCTGATCCCCAGAATGGAGCTGCAAGTCCAGGACCCTTTATCACCATCAGCTGACCCAGGCCTTACTCCTGGACAAGACCTAGCTGCTGGTGTCATCCTGCCCTATGGGGTAGGCCCTCAAAGCTGGGGGCTCAGTCCTGTGACCAGGCAGCTTGGGGTGAAGGCAGTGTGAAGTGTGAGCAAGTTAAGGGGCTACCCAAGCAGCCTCTTTGCCCTGTGGTTCTGGGTCCAGCCTAGCCTGCCCTGAGCCCCTACCCTTGGATGTGTGACCTCTGTTGATTTGTGTTCCAGGCTCCCCCTTGATCCTGGGTCCTCTGGCCTTGTCAGTGGCCTCATCAGCAGTCTCTGGGCCCCCGGGGGCCTACCTCAGTCCTGGCCTCTTCCCTGGGGCTTGAGGCCCACACCTACTCCTCGTATCCCGGCAGCTGTTCCTTATGCAACCCTGTGTTCAGCAGATGTGAGCTGGGCTCTCAGGTGGCTTTCTTGGGGGCCTTGACCAGGTGGTACTCATCCATAGGAGCATTTGGACAGGCCAAGGGCTGCCACAGAGATGGAGTATGAATGGCTCTTAGATGCTCTATGCTCTGTAGCACCTACTAGTGATGCTGTGTTATGCCCTTGCTGAGAAGTCCTTGTCTTGAGACGTTTGGGAAGACCTCACCAAGGGGCCTGGGGTGCTGGTCAAGGGGAGAACAAGGTGCAAGGTTACGGGTATGTGGCCAATTTCTGCAGGGTTGGAGAATGTGTGCTTAGTGTGGTTGAAGTCCCATAGTCCGGTAGATGGTGACACAAGATCTGTGGGTATCAGAGCTATGCCAGGGCCTTTAAAGGCTGAGAGGGGACTGTGTAATTGTGTTTGTGTGTTCAACAGACTAATGAGTGCAGAGGAGGGGTGGGCAGGCAGAGATAGAGCTGGCAGGCCCTTTGGAGTCTAAGGTGGACCACAAGCTTGGCTCTGTCCACCTGGGGTTGGGCAGTTCATTCTGTTCTTTTTTCTGTTGTTCTCACTCATTATTTTCTCATGAGACTGGGCCTGGCATTTAGCCCCTGGGGCAAGCCTAACCTGAACTCCTATTAGCAGGGGCTGCAAGGACACTGTTTCTGCCTCCACTAGGGGGTCAGGCAGGGTATGGAGCAACCTGGGACATGTCCTGAGAGACGGACAGGGACCCTTCACAGTGGACATTCATGAAACACACACACATGAAAACATTTAACAGCTGGTGCAGGAACTGCCACCATCCAGCCAGACCTGATCCCACCCTTTGAGGGGACCCTGGCGTGGACCCATCAGCGGCGCTGCCTGCTCCCTCAGCTGTCAGGAGTGGCTTGGGGGTGGCGGTATCTAAAGGGGCTGGTTGCCATGGCTACCATAGGGTTCCGAGGCCGTCATCTGGTCCCTGCCTCAGCCAATCGGCGGTGGGAGCCCGAGCTGCAGCCTAGAGTCACGCTTCTTCCTCCCAGCCACACAGTGGCCAAGAGCAGGGACTCGCTTCCTGGAGTGGCTGAAAGTGCTCAGACAGACGGCCAAGCCCATCATGGCGGACCGCAGGATGGTGGGGCGCGAGCAGGCACACAGAGCCAGGCAGGTGAGGTAAGCTGGGCGGGCGGAAGGACAGACGGACGAAAGAATGGACAGGCAGACAGGTGGACATGTTCCCTGCTGCCCTTTGTTCTTATGGCTGAGGTCCTGTCCTCTGCACCCTCACATGCATGTGTATGCATACCCGCACCCTCACCCTGAGACCCTCTCCCCAAATGTCCCAAGGAGGGGTCATGGGAAGACAGACAAAGGAAACAGCACGAGGCAGAATGAATCCACCGCACGATGGTCCCGAAAATCGCTCTCATGGTCTTTCACATTAGATTTCACATAGAAGCGGCATCAAAGACCCCCAACTGGCCAGGCCCTTGGCATATCGGCTGCCTGCCCCTCTCCCATCCACCACTCCCAGGGCTAGGCGACAAGCCATGTCAAGTCAGTGAGATTTAAGAGACATTTTTTTCGAGAATAAAAAAAAAAGTAAAAAAGGGGAAAAATGTCCACCTATAATGGAGAGCGACCAGCCCAAGATGGATCAGAGGCACCAAATCCCATTACTCGGGACTTCAGAGGACAGGCCCGAAAAGACAGCTGCGATTAAGAGCTTGTAAATGGAGTGTCCTTTGGAGATCAAAGAGAGACATGCTTGTGTGTATGTGTGTGTGTGTGTGTGCGCGTGCGTGCGCGTGTGCATGTGTGCGTGAGTGAGTGTGCATCGTGGGGCGACTGCAGTGGGGCTGTGTGCAGCGGCACAGTGAAGCCTGGAGTGTCACCTGCCCGCCACGGCTACCCTTCATGTTGCTGTGTCCTTGGTGCTGTGTGGACACGCTCGGGGGGTCCTGGCTGGGTGCAGGCGAGGCCTGGTCTGTACCACCCACACCTGGCCTCATGCAGTCAGCCCTCTAGAAGGTGATCCTGGCTGGGCCTTGTTCCCTCCTCCTGGGCCTCCACCTTCTGGAGTCTGGTCTAGTCCCCAAGTTCAGCACAGATTGGCTTGGTAAGAGCCAAGAGCACAAGCTAAACCACAGACAGAACTGGGTGTGAGGGTGGATGGCTGCTGCCTCTTATGACCCCAACTGCCATCCCATTGCCCACAGCGGCTGAGAACTCCCAGATGGCCTGGTGAGTGTGTTCAGAGGTTCAAAGCCTCCGTCGGCACGATTGTTAGGTTATTAGGTAAACTCTGAGAAGCAAATCTGTTAATCCACTGTGGCTAATCCAGTGCACTTTTGTTTGCCAAGACAGATTTCTGCAGCAACAAAGGGGCCGGAGTGGGGGGGGGGGGCAGCATGCATAATCACACACTTATAACTTGGCCATGGCCACGCAGGGCTCCTAGGCAGCAGAGAGAGACATCGCAGAACAGCAAAGTGCAGGGTGGGCTATGGAGGAGCCAGGGGCATGGGCAGGCTGACCTGGAGGGCATGTGCTGTGGATGAGGGCAGATGGCCTGTCTTCTATCATGAGGTCACCTAGCTAGCAGCTCAAGAGGTTGCCCCAGGTACCTGGGACTCCTCAGGTTTGGGAGGCAGGGGATGGAGTGGGGGCTGAATGAGATGCATCAGGTGGAGGAGAAAAGATAACCTGCAGAGGGGCACAAGAGCTCCCAGCACTGGGAGAAGCCTTTGGGGATAGAGTGGTCAGCATGGGGAAGATCTTTCCAGGTGAGGAAACAGTGCCAACAAAGGGGGAAGTCCCCCTGGTGTGAGGGTCAGTGCAACAGGAGGGAAGGCATGCCTAAAACCAGAAGCGGAAGGGGCCTGAGGCCACCTGGAAAGGTGAGACTTCATCTGCTGCTTCAGAAGTCTGGCTGAGGCCCCTCAGGCACAAGACCCCTCCACTGGGACAATACCTTTCCTAGGAAATTGGTGCTGTGGTTGGGGGAGGCCAGTAGCCCTTCCCTCTGCTTGTGATGTGTCTGAGACACACCTGGGCCACGGCTGTGGGCTCCACCCCATGGCCCAGGCCCATTCACAGAGTCACACAGGTACCTCTGAGGTTAGTGGGGCTGGGTCAGGACCCTCAGTTTGTCAAAGGGGATATTCTGGTTCAAAGAGGTACCAACCTTGCCCAGAGCCACCAGCTGGCCCAAGACCCAAACAGACTGTCAAGTCTCCAGGGTGGCAGGAACTAGGCCAGCCCTGGTCATGCCATTGATATCCCTGAGTCTCCCAAGCTGGGGAGCCACTGGGTTGGTGGTGGACAGGCTAGGCTGCTTTCCCCTCTTTCCCAGGGCTCTGTGGCTGGGAGGGACCTTGAACCCTCAACACTCACCCTCCAGCCCTAAGCCGACCTGACCATCTCCTGGACCCCTGGACATATCCCTGAGGTTAGAGTCCTCCAGAAAGGCAGTGTAGGCAGGTGTCTGCTGTGCCCCTCAGCCTGGAGCAACAAGGCTGCTCAGGATACTGAGGATGAGACCTGAGTTGGGATTAAGTGGAGGGCACCCTGGGATGGAGTGTGCTGCCCTTGGGGCTCACGTACCTGCTGCCATGCCACTGCTTTTCTGTTGGCCTTGGGGCCTGACCCTTGACTTGTGGGGGCCAGCAGGGATGTGTGGAGCTGTGTCATGTCTAATGGTGAGTTGTCCATGTAGCGGACATAGAATGAGCAGGAACCATCAAGATAGGCAACAGCCCTGGCCAGTTTGGCTCAGTGGTAGAGTGTCGACCTGTGGACGAGAGAGTCCTGGGTTTGGTTCCCACTAGGGGCACGTATATCACACACACACACACACACACACACACACACACACACACACACACACACAAGATAGGACAACATATAGCAGCAGAATTAGAAGGGGACAGTCATGCACGCGCGCGCGCACACACACACACACACACAAAAGATAGGACAACATATAGCAGCAGAGTTAGAAGGGGACAGTCATGCCAGGTATCATGCATGCAGTGGTGGACACTGGAGCCAGCTTGTTTAAGGCAAAGCCCTGTTCCTGTCCCCATAATTCTCCAGCTTGGCATTGGGGCCAGGACCACTCCTGGGGCATATGCCTCAGACACTTTCAGCTAAAGGGCAGGCGAGAGAAATCCACACAGCAAGAGCGATGCAAAATACCAGCCTGGACAACACATCTGCCCCACAGATATGAAGGGTGAGAAGAGCCAAATATGAGAAAAGAGGCAGGGGGACTGCCTGATATGGAACTGAGGTCCAGGGGGACCCCAGCCTGGAGTGCCTACAGGTTGGTCCAGGAAGCTCAAGATGGCACCTTGTTGATCCTGGGGCCCAACTTGGGGTGACTGCAGCAGTCACAGGATGGCCTGCCACTGCCCAGTGGGTCAGCTCTGTCCTATCCCCCAAGCTCCTCACTCCTGCCGGTCTTGCTCTGACCATTGAAAGGTTAACACCTGCTACAGAGCTTTGTGGTCTCCATGTGATCATACTAGTGATATTGCTCCAAACTTCTTCCTGAACACATAAGGAAGAGAATGGAACCTACTATTAATTCTGCTCTCCACTATAACCTGGTATTAATGCCCTTGGATAGTTTGTTTATCCTCTTACCTTTAATATATTTTTCTTTATTGATTTTAGAGGGAGAGGGAGAGACAGAAACATCGGTGAGAGAGAACATCAATTGGCCACCTCCTGCATGCCCCCACACTGGGGATTTGGCCCACAACCTGGGCATTGCCCTGACTGGGAATTGAACGGCAACCTCTTGGTGCGTGGGTTGACATTCAACCACTGAGCTACACCAGCCGTGCAATCCTCTTGCCTTTGTATGCACATGTTCTATATTCACAAAGACAGGCACCCTGTGTGTGCAGTCCCCTAGCTTTTTCCCTTGGTGTTATATCTTGCGACCTTGGTGCAGTGGCTCCACATTCTTGATTGGCTTGGGATGGAGGCTCAAGCAACACCTGGTCCCCTCCCAAGCTCAGAACTGATGGAAAAAGGACATAGGGAGGAGAGATGGACCCCAGGGCTAAGCTTATGATTGGGAAGGTGGCTGGTCTGTATTGCTAGAGCTGTGCCTCCAAAAGGAAGTCCATTCCTCTCCTCCAAACTGGATGGGCTAAGGCCTCCTCTCCCTACCTGCTCACCCACTCCCACCTCCTACACCTGTGGTCTGGGCAGAGGGTTCAGGGAATGGACAGCCTAAAAGGGGCCCAGTCTGAGGCTCCTGTCTCCCTGAGGAAGCCCGAATCAGTATACTTCCTTGTCCTGTTCTCCCAGGAGGAGGATGGGGATCTGCACAGTATCCCATCTCTGTGGCTTGTCCTCTGCTGCTAGTTTTCGCCATCCTGCATTGGGCCATGCTCTGCATGCCCGAACATACCTTCTTGGTGCTTCTGGGATGATGCTTTTGGAATCCTTTTTATAAATTGTCTTCCTCAGCCAAGTGTATGAACACATGTAAGGCTTCAAAGACCATTTTATTTCAAAGTATTCCTTTTATGTCTAAATTGAAGAAAGGAATTTCATTTCTGCTCTTAAGTTCTTTTAAAAAATTATCATTATTGTTGAAAGTATTACAGATGTCCCTCCTTTTTTACCCCGATTGACACCGTCCTCCCTACTCCCACTCCACCCCTGCCTTCATCACACTGTTGTCTGTGTCCATTGGTTATGCATATAAGTTCTTTGGTTTATCTCTTTCTGCACCCCCATCCCTCTTCCCTCTGAAGTTTGTCAGTCTGTTTCCTACTTCCATGTCTCTGGATCTATTTTGTTCATCAGTTTATTTTATTTATTAGATTCCACAAATAAGTGAGATCATGTGATACTTGTCTTTCTCTGACTGGTTTATTTCGCTTAGCATAATACTCTCCAGGTCCCTCCATGTCGTCTCAAAGGGTAAGAGATTTTTCTTTTTATAGCTGCATAGCATTCCATTGTGTAAATGTACCACAACTTTTTAACTACTCATCTACTGATGGACACTTGGGCTATTTCCAGATCTTAGCTATTGTAAATAGCGCTGCTATGAACATAGGGGTGCATATATTGTTTCTGATTGGTGTTTCAGGTTTCTTAGGATATATTCCTAGAAGTGGGATCACTGGGTCAAATGGCAGTTCCATTTTTAATTTTTTGAGGAAACACTATAATGTTTTCCATAGTGGCTGCACCAGTCTGCATTCTCACCAGCAGTGTACTAGAGTCTCCTTTTCTCCACATCCTTGCTAGCACTTGTTGTTTGTTGATCTGTTGATGGCAGCCATTCTGACAGGTGTGAGATGATACCTCATAGTCATTTTAATTTGCATCTCTCTGATGATTAGTGATGTTGAACATTTTTTTCATATGTCTCTCAGTCATTTGTATATCCGCTTTGGAGAAGTGTCTATTCAGGTCCTCTGCCCATTGTTTTTATTTTCTTTTTTTGTTAATTCTTGCCCAAGGATATTTTTCCTTTGATTTTTTAGATAGAATGAAAGGGAAGGAGGGCGGGGGAGGGAGAGAGAGAGAGAGACATTGATGTGAGAGAGAGATATTGATTGGTTGCCTCCCGCATGACTCCAATGGAGGCCAGGGATTGAACCTGCAACCTAGGCATGTGCCCTTGACTGGGAATCAAACCCGAGACCCTTCCATCCACAGGCTGATGCTCTAACTGCTGAGGGAAACTGGCCAGGGCTCTGCCCATTTTTTTTTTTTTAATCCTCACCTGAGGACTTTTTTCCATTTTTGTTTAGATAGAGTGGGAGGGAGAGAGAGGATGAAAGAGAGAAGAAACATCAACGTGAAAGGGACACATTGAGTGGCTTCTCCCACATGACCCCAAGCAGGGCTGGGGACAAATCACAACCGAGGTACATGCCCTTGGCTGGAATTGAACCCACAACTCATTGGTCTGCTGGGCGACGCTCTAACCACTGAGATATACTGTCCAGGGCTCATTTTTTAATTAGATTGTTATTCCTAAGTTTTTTTGCTTCGTTCCTGGAAAGCCTGAACAAATGTCATCTACAGTTAATCAAATCAAAGCCTCTAGTGGCAGACTTCTGCTCCCAAGGAATGGAGTTCATTTTATTTATTTATATTTTAATCCTTACCCGAGGATATTTTTACATTTATCTTCAGACAGAGTGGGAAGGAGAGAGAAACATAGATGTGGGAGAAACAGATCGATTGGTTGCCACCCGCACAATTCCACCTGGGGCCAGGGACAAACCGCAACTAAGGTTCGTGCCCTTGGCTGGAATCAAACCTGGGGCTCTTTGGTCCACAGTCTAATGCTCTAACCACTGAGCAAAACCAGTCAGGGCAAGAGTTCATTTTATTTTATTTATTTATTTATTTATTTTAATCCTCACCCGAGGACATCTTTTCCATTTTTTGTTCAGATAGAGTGGGAAGGAGAGCGAGGAAGAGAGAGAGAGAAACATCGATGTGAAAGGGACACAAGGAGTGGTCGCCACCCGCATGACCCAACCAGGGCCAGGGACTAACTGCAACCGAGGTACGTGCCCTTAGCGGGAACCGAACCTGGGTCTCTTTGGACCACAGGCTGACGCTCCAATCGCTGAGCCAAACTGGCCAGGGCACAAGCAAGAGTTCATTTTAAAGGATCTCTGCAATGAAAAGAGGGTGCTCCACCTTGGAGTTCACCTATTCAGAAGTGAGAGTCCTACAGATATATCTGGTCTCAGCTCTGGGTAGCTGAAGCAGTCTCCCTGCCAGGTCACCTCTGTTTCATTGCAGGCCCCTGTGCTGCCTTCACTGCCTTCCTCTCTTCAGAGTTCTCCCTGAGCTTCCTCCTCTGGTCTGCTCCCCAACCCTGCTTGGACAATCTCCCCTTATGCCCACAGGCATAACCCACCATAGAACATTGTTGCATTCTTCTAGACTTTCTGATTCCCTTCCTGTTCCTGCAGGGTGGGGGCCCTGAGGAGCCGGAGGCCCGAGGGCCCTATTCTGGTCCCAGGGCCTGGGAACATCTGCTACCATGGGCCAGGAGAAGGATGGATGTGGACACAACCTCAGGAGTCTGGTCTGGCCACAGCAGCAGCTCTGCAGAACCAAGGCAAGCATTGGGGGCCAGTGTCTGGGAGTGGGGAGGCAGCCTGAGGGCGATTGTCTGGGAGGTACTGCTGTCTGTCCCGTCTATCCAGGACTCCTGCACCCCATAGAAATCCTGCTGTGCAATGAAGACCACCTATTCTGTCTCCTCTAAGCTTCTGAGGCTGAACAGGAGAGAGGAGGGGCTGCGGGGGCATCTCCTATGTCTAGCATTGTGGGGCCTGAGGCCATCTAGTGAGTGAGAGTGACACCTGCCACCAGAACCCTAGTGGAGCCAATGTGGGTTCAGACATATAGCTTCTGAAATATGCTATTCTCATCCACAGCCTTGGCCCATGCCCAGCCTGCCTCAGCAAGCTGTGGATACTTCTGGTGGCCCCTATCTCTCTCTGCCCCCTTTTCCTACAAAACCCTGGACACTGGAATCTATGTTGAGCCCTGGGAAAGGCAGGAACTACTGGTGGGCAGCTGAGTGGGAGGCTGGTTGGTAGCTCAGGCTGTCCCAAGCTGGGACTTCTCCCCCTGCCTGGGAGATATATAAGATGAAGGTGCACAACAAGTGTGAGCAGTGTCCAGGAAAAGATTTGGTGACATTAGAGGTGACCTGGGGGCAGCATAGTGGAAGCATGAAGTGGGCAAGTGACCACTTCAGATGTGCCCAGGTGAGGGTGGCATGGAGGAGACATCAGAGAAGGGTTCTGAAGGGCTGTATGCACCAGAGAGCAGGCTAAATGAAGGTTGTTGGGAAAGGTGTGGATGGATGAGGTGTTGGGGAATCCTGGGGCAGGAAGAGGTGAGCAGATCCCTATATGGCCTGAGTGGCAGCTTCTTTGTCTGTACAATGGCAGTATGGCTGTTCCCTGGAGGCTGCCAGGAACATTTTTCCAGATGCTAGGCCCAGCATGGCTGTGCACAGGACAGGGTCTTGGGTGGTCATAGGTGGAGGCAGAAGCAATTCCTTAGGGGCAGTAATCAATTCCTGGTGCTGACATCCTTCCCTTAGGGCGAGACTGGTGGTGGGAGTGTGCAACACAGAGTTGGCCAGCTGGGCTTGCAGGTCAGGCAAGGACTGCTATGGTGACAGCAGGGGGTAAAGGGATGGTGGATGCAGGGATCAGGACACCCAGAGGCCCATGCTTTCAGGCTGGCCTGGGCAAGTGAGACCCTCAGGCAGTGGTGGGAAGGGGAGTCCTTGTCTGAACCCTGGATAGTGCGTAGGAGAAATTGAGGCAGGTGGGCCTAGCCAGGGTGGGACCTCAGCCAGATTCAGCGCACAACTCTTTGGAGGTTGGGTCTCCTGACCAAGTGTCGGCTAGAATTTATTGGATGCCTATTACCTACTGTTTGCCCAGGCCCTGAGTCCAGACTGCCTGAGGACTCGGGGAGGGCATTGTCCCAGACCACCTCAGCATCCTCGCCAGTTGGGGAACAGTGGGCATGGAGAAGGGGAAACAAGGGCTGGATATTACCCGGGGTTCAACTCTCCATTAGCCTGGTTCTGCCCTCCAGGTGCCCAACTCCTGGACACCTGCTCCCTTCAGTGCCCTGAACATTTGTGAGGGTCTTCCTGTACAGGGCCAGACACTCCCGCATTCTCCAGGCCCTCTGGTCACCTCACCCACTCAGGCACGAGCTGCTTGCCCCGAGGGCCTGTGGGTGCCGACCTTGGTAACCCTAGGCTAGTGGACATCTGTGTGGGCAGCAGAAAAAGGCTGCAACCTGGCATGCGCCTTGCCGGGCCGGTCATCATTTTAGTGCACCGGACCAGGCCTTCCTGGTGACCAAAGTCTTTAAGGAACCCTTGCTGGGGATTCCAAAGCCCAAGGAGACCGGCGTAGTTTCTTGCTCCCCCCTCCCCTGCGTTGTTGCTTCGCCCCCGCCCCGCCCACATAGGCATATTTAACCACACCCACTTGCTCCGGCCCCGCCTCGCGTCCCCGGTCCGTCTGAACGCTTTTGGCCCCGCCTCAAAGTTCAGGGCCAACCCGTACGCTCAGGCCCCGCCCCCACGATCGAGGCTCCACCTCCATTCTCTTAGTCCTTCCTAGCGCTCCGGCTCCGTCTCTCTCGGACCCGCCCCCACGTTCTCAGCTTCGAGCACGTGCCCCGGCACTGCCTCCACGTTCGAAGCTCCACCCTCCCATTTGGGGACCTCTCCGACTCTCTTCGCTTTATCCCGGCCCTCTGGCTCCGTCTCGAGTTCTCACTCTCGGTTCCGCCCTCACGTTTTTGGCCTCGCCCCCACGTTCTCGTTCCACCCCTCCTCGGTCCCGCCCCACGCTCTCGATTCTACCCCACGCTCTCTGCCCCGCCCCACGCCTTCGATCCCGCCCCACGCTCTCGGCCTTTCCCTCGCTCGGGGCCCCGCCCCTTGCCCCGGCCCCGCCCCCGCACTTCCGGGCGGCGCCGGCGGGGGCGCTCGGGCCTGGGCTTCGGCACTCTGGGCTTGGGCTCCCCACTCGGGGAAGCGATCGCGGCCGCCGCCGCAGGACCGGCCGGGGTCCGGCTGGACCTGTGTCCCCAACGAGTAAGCCGGTGAGAGCGGGCGGCCGGCCTCGGCGGCGCCGCCGCGGCCAGCCTGCGCCCGCCTCCGGGCCGCCGCGCCGCCGCCGCGATGGGGGCCGCCCCGGGCCGCGCCCCCGCCCCGTCCCGCCCGCCGCGCCGCCACTGAGCGCATGGGCCGCGCCGCGCCGCGCCGCGCCGCGCCTCTCCGGGAGCCGGGCCCGGGGCCCAGCCGCCGCCGCCGCTACCGCGCGCGGGTGAGTAGTGCGGGTCGGTCGCGCATTCCTGAGGGCGCGGGCCAGCGCGGCCGCCTTTTGTAGGCCGCGTAGGCCGGGCCGGGCGCGGGACCCGGAAGAGGGGCTCGGCGGGTGCGGGCCGGGAGCGTGTTTGGGGGAGGCTGTGCGGGCTCGGACGGCGTTTGAAGGGAGATGTGTGGGTCGGGTGCGCGTGAAGGGAAGCTATGCGGACAGGCTGTGCGGGCTCGGAGGGCGTGTGAAGGGAGACTGTGCGGGCTAGGAGTGTGTGAAGGGAGGTGTGCTGAAGTGTTCAGGCTGTGCATGAAGGGTGTGCAGACTGCGGTGAAGTGGGAGGAAGGTGTGTGTGGCTAAGGCTGTGAGGTCAGGTGTGTGTGTGGGGGGGTTGCTAGCAAGGGATAGAGAAGGTAAGGGCCGTTAACACTGGGGGAAAGAGTGCTTGGTTTGGTGCAGAAAGGGCAGACTCTTGCTCTAGGTTAGCGGAAGGGTGTCAGGCAGACCCAGGTTTCTGAGAAGGGGTAGCGGTTCCTCTTGGAGGAGGCTGGGGTGTCTGCAGCTGTGTTTGGATGATGCTGGGTGGGGGCTGTGGTCTGTGGGCTTTGGGCATGTTTCAGGGTGTGGGTGGGGTGCAGAGTAGCTGCTGGGGCTAGATATTTGTGTGCAGGGATTCTGGAGAGAGGCTGGATAGTGGATTGTGTCCCTTTTCTCAGCAAAAGGGAGGAATGCATGAGTCTGAAACCTAAGGAGAGCACTCCTTCTGAGGCAGAGGTGCCTTAGGCTGGGTTAGGCTTATCTGAGTGGCTGTACTCTTGAAGGTCCCCCAAAGTCTCTCTTGGGTGTGAGTCTTAGATTCTTCGCATCGTATTTTGAAATTCAGTCCTCCATGAAACCAGAGCAATACAGTCAGGGCAGTGAAACTTAGTTCAACACTGAGGACAGTAGAGAAGAAAAAAAAGTCAATTCTCTTGGGGTTTTTCTCAGCTCACCTCTCAAATTTATAGAGTTCTTATTGTGCATCTCTGCCCCTCTTTTCTGCTTGCACTTATGTTCTCTGCTTCTTCAGGAAGTCTTAAGGCATACTTGGACCCCCAGGCCCTGTTTTAGAGACACACACAGTCTAAACCTGACCTCCCAAGATAACAGTATCATGGGTTCACTTTTAAGAACTTCTATTCAGGAACAAGGATGGGAAAGGATATAAAACACAGTGTTTCTGTTTGTTTTTCATTAGGTGTTGGTGTTTCTTGGATTTTTAGTTTCAGAAAAGCTAAGTAGACTTTTTTTGGGGGGTTACATTGATTATTTAGAATTTAGGTGGTGGGGGCATGGATTACATGTGTAACAGCCATTTAATCTTTCGAGAGTTTAATTAATGGACAGTTGGGAAAATATCAGTCATGCTGTATTATTTCTACACTTCACATAAACAAAGTCAAAAGTTATATTTGAGCTAAATAAATATATACACATCTGTAACATTGAGCTGGCTGCTTTGGTACCCAAGGGATATGTCTTAGCAGTGACCAAAGGAGATTTTAAATGTGGTGTCAGAGTTGTAGATTCCTTTTGTGGAATTCCTTTATTGATGGTGGTTACACAATATTAGATTCAGTGCTTGTGGGCATTTGTTTCTAACTTGGATTAATATAACTGCTTTATGTGTGGTATGTACACTAAATGCTTGGTGTGCTTCTCTGTGGAAACCTGGAGGTTGTGGGAGTTGGAGCACATTCCAATAACATCAGTAACTTGGGGAGATGCTCATGTGCTTCCAGAGACACCAAAGATCTTCTGTCAGTTGACAGCCCAAAATAGATGTGAATTATAAGAAATGTTTCTTTTGAGCAATGAAAAATAGTTTAAAATGATTGGGGGGACTTGTTCACACATGAATTTAAACGTCATTCTTTTAAGATAACCCCAGTTTGGTAGTAAAGGGGTAGATCTTGAATTTAATTGCTGTTTCTACAGCATAGTAGTTCAGCATCTATAAATAAGCAACATTTGGCATCATTAAATACTTATCGGTGCCCATTAGTTGCCAGACTTTGTGCTAGGTGCTGTGTGTCCTGAAGAAAATGTTTAAATCAGGCTGCTGCAAATAATTTACATAGAAGTCATAGGACCTTAAGAGAAAATGACAGTGATTCATAATTCGCTTTCCATTTGAACAGTGACTTGGTTCTTTCTTAAGGCCAGTGAACTACAGAGTATCTCTAAGGGTAAGGCTCAGGGGCTGGGTTCAGGCCCTCTCCTGAGATGATGTCCTAGACAATAGGACATTAGACATCCACAAGCTGGTGTGGAGCTGAGGCACCATAGGTACTTATTCCATGTTGATGGTGCTCCAAGAAAGCAACGTTGCCGTTGAAGTGGTCCATGAGCAGCAGGGTGCCATAACCTGAGCGCCTTGACCTTAAGAAACAGGCTATTCTTGCTGAGGCTGAAATTACAACCTACCCAGTAGTTTTCATAAAAAGTAATTAGCTGCAGAAATGTCATTTGGTGCACATAGTTGTGACCCAGCCTCCATCTCTGAATGCTTTTCGCTTTTAGCTGTCAGCAGCTGCTGGCAGGTGAAGTGTGTGCAGTGTGAGAATGCAGATATTGGGGGCGGATACATGTAGACCAGGGCCCAGAGTGTGGATTGATGGCCAGGGAGAGCTCCCTTTGCGTCGGTACCAGATTGTAGGGTTCTATTTTGCTTCTTCTGGCTTGTTCAGGTGCTCCAGGCATTTTGGACCTGACATGCTTCCCTCCAGCTCACTTCTAGGCAGACCACTTACATCATGGCAGGCTGTGTTGTAGTCACCCTCTTAGAACCCAGCTTGTGGGCTCTAAGAGCTCCTGTAGCATGTGACAGGGAAGACCAAAGACCATAGCAGAGTGCTGATCCAGGACAATCTTCCCTCAAACCCAAAGCAGGCTTGTAGTAGCAGCAACAAAAATGCATGGTTCCCTGATCTCTGAGTGGGTGGTTCGGTTTTCAGCTTTCAGAGTTAAATCATATGAGCTGTATGCTTCCTTAGCTAAAAGTTGTAATTGTATTGCTTTTCATTTTTCCCATACCTTCTCTGTTCCTCAGAGTACTCAATTGCCATTTGCCATCAGTAGGATACTTTCCTTATAAGCAAGGTTTTAAAGGTCAAGTGCAGCTTTCTGATGGGAACATTTTTAAGATTGTCCACATTGGTGACATGACAAGGCTCCTGTGTATGTGCATGTCTTTTGCTTACACTCTTGAAGATGCTGAAGGTGACCCATAATTAACTGCTCTTTTTGGCATGTGTTGAGAGTTAGAGGAACAACTCACTTTGTGTTTGTACATGTTGTGAGGCATACGAGTATGAAGTGGTGGGGTAGGCAGAAAGCACAGTGGCTGAGGGCCTAGAGAATGTGGAGAGCAGATACAACCGCCCTCCTAATGGTGTGTGATGTGCTGTCCTTTCCATATCTGAGTCTCACAGTGACCCTGTGGAGCAGGTAGGAGTAGTCATCCTTATCTCACGTGTGAAGGATCAGTTTACACCAAGTTTGACGACTAGGAGGACTAGAAGCACCTTTGTTTTCTCCAGTCCTCTTGCTTTCCTGGAACTTGCAGAGAAGGACTGGTCACTCAGCTCTGTAGCCAAGATGGGAGGTCTCCAGGTTGCCCCAGGCTGCTTGTCTCTGTGATGTTACTTGAGGGGTGTGGTGTTCTCCATTTCTTAGCACCAGAGTCATTCCTGTAGTTGTAAAAGTTACCAGAAATTGTTTTAATATAGCAAAAACTTTGTGATGAAAGGTTGCAAATTTAAACTGAATTTCTGGCTTTGAGTTCGAGCGGGAGGGCGTCATTGCAAGTCTTGTCTTGAGAAAACCTCTGTGGTCATGTTTCCATGGACCCACCTTTCCTAATCCTTGTCCTCTTAATGGTTTCAACAGGACAGATTGATTCACTTTGGAGCTATAAGTACTGATGTATTAGGGTGCAGCGCTCATTGTTCATTGACGCAGAGTCTCAAAATGAATATTCAAGAGCAGGGTTTCCCCTTGGACCTCGGAGCAAGTTTCACCGAAGATGCCCCCAGACCTCCAGTGCCTGGTGAGGAGGGTGAACTGGTGTCCACAGACCCTAGGCCTGTCAGCCACAGCTTCTGCTCTGGGAAAGGTGTCGGGATTAAAGGCGAGACTTCAACAGCCACTCCGAGGCGCTCAGATCTGGACCTGGGGTACGAGCCTGAGGGCAGTGCTTCACCCACCCCACCGTACTTGAAGTGGGCCGAGTCATTGCACTCCTTACTAGATGATCAAGACGGGATAAACCTGTTTAGGACCTTCCTGAAGCAGGAGGACTGTGCTGACCTGCTGGACTTCTGGTTTGCCTGCAGCGGCTTCAGGAAACTGGAGCCCTGTGACTCAAATGAGGAGAAGAGGCTGAAGCTAGCCAAAGCTATCTACCGAAAGTACATCCTTGATAACAATGGCATTGTGTCCAGGCAAACCAAGCCAGCCACCAAGAGTTTCATAAAGGACTGCATTATGAAGCAGCTGATTGATCCTGCCATGTTTGACCAGGCCCAGACAGAAATCCAATCTACCATGGAAGAGAACACGTACCCCTCATTCCTCAAGTCTGATATTTATTTGGAATACACAAGGACAGGCTCAGAGAGCCCGAAGCTCTGTAGTGACCAGAGCTCTGGGTCAGGGACAGGGAAGGGCATACCTGGATATCTGCCCACTTTGAATGAAGATGAGGAATGGAAGTGTGACCAAGATATAGACGAAGATGATGGCAGAGACCCTGCTCCCCCCAGCAGGCTGACACAGAAGCTGCTCCTGGAGACAGCTGCCCCGCGGGCCTCCTCAAGTAGACGGTACAGCGAAGGCAGAGAATTCAGGTGAGTCAGACACAAGGTGTCTGTTTCTGTGCTCACCTCCAAGAACTGGAGAACTAGTAAGGAAAGGTGTTGGTAAGGAATGGTCTTGTCTTTCAACCCCAAGTGGGTACACTCCTGTTGCCTTGGGTGAATTGTGGTTTCAATTCTTATGATATCTTCACATTTGTTATTAAATGTTTTTAATATTTGTACATTGAGGATAATGATGGAAAAATAAAATAAAATAAAATAAAGAAATGAAGAAAAAAAGGACAGACTAAAATATATGGCTTTGTAAGTCGTTAGGGACATTGGAATTCTTAGAAATTGTGACATTCACACTTTACCCATTAGCAGTAAAATTTGTATCCTCTTGCATAGAAAGTGTATTTACCTGGTAGATACAATCCTTTTGGCTTAATAAAGAGAGGTGTGGACATTTAAATGCATCAATACTTAGAGAATTCTGGATTATTGTTTTTTATAACCGTCTTCTAAGGTTGTGGTGGTGAGAAGGCTGCTGTGCAGCAGGTTGTCTGAGCACTTTGGGAACTTCTGTGGCTGAGGTCACTTTTCTCAAATTGTACCTTTTTTCCCCTGCCAACAAAATGAGTTAGTGCTGTTGTGTAGTCAGTTCCAAGCAGCCCACGGGCATTCCGCAGTTGTGATTGCAGCCTTTCCAACAGACACATGTGCAACTTTGGAGGCATGAAGTGCTATCAAGAAGTTGTTACAACTTAGGAACCTGTTTCTTCATTCTCTTTTCTTGGTACTCCCTTTTGTGGTTATTGGAGGTGTATTTGGCCATGGTTGGAGTCTGTTGCTGATGTTAGCAGATATTAGCAGGGCTCTTTTGTTTCCCACTCATTTCACTTTATCTGGTCTGGAGACTTCTGCCTGTGAAATTTTGAAAGTTTGGAATTTGTATGACCCTGCTGATTCGATCAAGAGTCTGAAAACACATCCCAAGGTGCTGGGACTCTCCCATGGAGTTTCTAAAAACCCAGATCATTTATCCAAGCAAGCTTACTGTGGCAGAGAAATTGGCTACTTGCTTATAAACACAGGATCAAACATTTCTGAGGTTTAGCCATCTTTCAAGCGATGTGATTCAGGATATACTGTTTGAGGTGATTTTTGTATGCCTTTTTGCTTACTCTCTTTAGCTAAACACTATTGATTTAGCAAGCTTTTTATTTTTATTATTTATTTGTTCTTTTTGGAATTTTTATAATAGTTTATTTGAGCCCAAAGTGAAACATATGCCAGGGAGCAAAGATCTGAAATACTCCCAATTTAGCAAGCTTTTTAGACCAGAGTATGTAATAAAATTATCCTATTAAGTAAGGTTAGTAACTGACAGTTTTTTAAACTTCCCCTAAAAGTTTTCATATTTGATTAGAACAATTTTAAGATGGGATTAAATTTAAGGCCTAGGCTTCAGGGGAAAAAAAGTGGATCTCAATTCTGATTTCTAACATAAAAAATTCCTGATGGCTACTTCTCCTGTGACCAGCCCCAGTCTGCACTCTTTTTAGTTGTTGGGTCTTAAACATCAACTTTGCCTTTTCTTTGGTTCTATTTGTAATAAGTAACCCTTGCTATCAAATTAATAGAATGTGTTGGCTTTGCCTGTCTGATACATTCAGCTATAAGGATTTGGGTTTTAACTTGCCTGACCTGGAGCTGCTGGTGGTAGAGGGAGCCTGGAGTTCAGGAGTCCTGTCTGTGATTGAGTATTCTCCTATTTGAAGATTTGTGGGTATAGAATCTCTGATGTTGGATTATTCTTCATGAGTACTCACGGGATAGAGTTCTGCACATCTTGTTCTTTGGGGGGGGGCGTGCAGCTCGGATGCACTATTTTGGAAGTTACAGAAAATCCATTCCATTCTGGCTTAAACAGTGAAGGAGATTGGCTGACTCAGATAGATGAAAAGTCCAGAGGCAAGGCCAACTTCAGATATGGTTTGATCTGGATTCCAGCCATTTTTCTTTTTTTTTTTTAATCCTCACCCGAGGACATTTTTCCATATTTTGTTCAGATAGAGTGGGAGGGAGAGAGGGAGGGAGAGAGGGAGAGAGAGAGAGAGAGAGAGAGAAACAGAAACATCGACGTGAAAGGGACACATGGAGTGGTTGCCACCCGCACAACCCAACCAGGGCCTGGGACAAACTGCATCCGAGGTATGTGCCCTTAGCGGGAACTGAACCCGGGTCTCTCTGGAGCACATGCTGATGCTCTTACTGCTGAGCAAACCGTCCAGGGCATCTTTTTTCTTTTTCTTTTTTCTTTATTTATTTTTTAAAAATTAGGTTTCCTTTTTTTTTTTTTTTTTTAATCCTCACCTGAGGACATTTTTTCGATATTTTGTTCAGATAGAGTGGGAGGGGGAGAGAGAGAGAGAAACATCGACGTGAAAGGGACACATCGAGTGGCTGCCACCCGCACATCCAACCAGGGCTGGGGACAAACTGCAACCGAGGTACGTGCCCTTAATGGGAACCGGACCTAGGTCTCTCTGGACTGCAGGCCGACGCTCCAACCAGAGCCAAACCGGCCAGGGCTCTTTTTTCTTTTTAAATCCTCAACCAAGGATGTGCTTAGAGAGAGGAAGGGAGAGAAAAAAACATTGATGTGAGAAGGGGTTGCCTTCTGTACAATCAAACCTGCAACCCAATTGACCAGAATTGAACCAGCGAACTGACAACCTTTCCGTGCATGGGACGATGCTCAACCTACTGAACTACTCTGGCCAGGCTCTGCCCTTTTTCTTTCTTTCTTCTTCCTTTTTTAAAATTTTACAGGACACCTTTTGAAGCTGGGGACAATGAGACCGGAAAGGGCTGGGGAAGTGAGCCTCGGCTGGTCTGCTTTGGCTCATTAAGAAGTCAGAGAAAAGGGGACCTTGGAGACAGGTTCAGGGGGTTTGCCTGGGATGAACTGCCACTGCCCCTTGCTGCCCTGGTTGCAAACCTCATGGTGTCCCTTAGAGTCTAGGAGATGCATGCCTGTGGGGGAAGAAAAGGGGAGAATGCAGGCGTAGTCCTGGGAAGGAAAGCATGCAGCTGGGTCCTTTGTCTTGAGACTTACTTCTCTCTTGCAGGCCAGAATCTTAAGGGAGGGTTTCAACAGAATATTCATCAGTTTTCTAGGTGTGTTCCTTTGTGGTCCTGGTTCTCACTGATTGATCAGTGTCAGGGCAGAGGGTCGTTAGTCATTGCAGCTGGTCCTGGTGTTGTCTACCTGGTTTTGCTGCTTTTCTAGGTCTGGAGCTGAAACACAACTGAGGTCTAGATGTTATTTCTAGGGAGGTGACCTGTATCCACTGTAAATTGCTTGTCATTTTGTTCAACTATCTGTTTCAGTTTCCCTGTTCCACGTGTCCTGGCTTACTAGCCTGTCTCATTCCCCCCTCAAGAGACTTTCATCCCTAAAATCTCTCAGGTGTGATGAGGAAGGATGGTCTGTCTTCAGTAACTGCTTCTTGCTGACAAGGGTTGTGGATCCTGCCTATTTAGGGCATGGAAGTCTCTCCCTGCCTGATCTAAGGGGGACAAGGGAATGGGATCTGAGACTGGAACAGAGAGGCTGTTAGCTGATTTTTCCCAAGTTCTGCCCTGTTTCTTAATACTTTTCTGCCTCTGCCTTCCTGTGGCCAGCTCTGCTCTCAGGTTGGCTACTTTGTGTTGGAGGTGGCTGCCCATTGGGCTGCCTTATTTTGTAAAATGCTTCCCTGCTGCATTGAAGGAAGTCCTGCAGTTTGCTCTGAGGGACAAGGGATGCTGTGTGCTGTTGTGTCCTGCCCATCATGGCATAATTGTGCAAGGGCCCAAGACTGTGCTGTTGAGCTTACACAAAGTAGGGCCACCCTGGAAGGTAAGTGGGGTGCCCCATACAGATAGCATCACCTCTCCTCAACTGGAGATAGTGGTCTTCCAAAGGAAGATTGGGTTTAATGGGAAAGGGAAAAAGAGAATGGGTGCTGAATAGGCAACTTGTGATGGCCCACTACAAAGAAGAGGAACAGCATCGATTTTTTTTAATTAAAAATTTTTTTTTCTTTATTGATTTTATTTTATTTTTCTTTTAGGTTTTCTTTATTGATTTTATTTATTTATTTTTTATCCTCACCTAAGGACATTTTTCCATTTTTTGTACAGACAGAGTGGGAGGGAGAGAGAAACATCGATGTGAAAGGGACACATCGAGTGGCTGCCACCCGCACGACCAACCAGGGCCGGGGACAAACTGCAACCAAGGTACATGCCCTTAGCGGGAACCGAACCCGGGTCTCTCCGGACCGCAGGCGGGCGCTCTAACCGCTGAGCAAAACCGGCCAGGGCTCTTTATTGATTTTAGAGAGAGGAAGGGAAAGGGTGAGAAAGAGAGAAACACCAATGAGAGAGAACATGGATTAACCACCCCCTGCATGTCCCCCACTGAGGCTTTGGCCCACAACCTGGGCATTTGCCCTGACCAGGAATTGAACCTGCAGTCTCTTGATGCACGGTTGGACGCTCAACCACTGAGCCACATCAGCCAGGCGAGAGCATCGATCTTGTTGGTAGAGGATGCATTTCCTGTTGATGGCCGTTGCTTCTCTAAATGTTGATTCTGCATGGAGGAGTGTGTCATGTTTGGATGGCCGTATCTAGGACAGGATGACTTTGAGGGACTCCCAAACCTAAGCTTACCCTAGAGCTGCTCCAATCGTGCTGGCTGGTGTTGTTCAGTCTCCCTTTACCAGACATAGGTGCTCTCGGGTCGCATGAGTCCTCATTCGGTTTTACGTGTGCACATATGGTTGTTTCTCATAGCTGATTTAAGAAAGGTTAAATGAGTCTTTATGTAGGTCTCTGTCAAAATTGAGAAAACAGTGATGCTCCTGACCTTTTTCTGCATCTGTCTTATTCACCTGGGGTCATTTGAGCCCCTGGGCCAAGGGATCACAAATTTCCTTCCTGCTCTTCTGTTCTCTGTGTCTCTGTGCCTAAGACTTTGCCAGTTGTTATTGCCCATTATCAGTAGAACTTTGAATATATTTTTGGTTGGTTCACACTCACCATTTTAATTGGTGTGAATTGGCAAAAGAGTCCTCTAATGACTCAGGTGTTTTGGCTAGTTATTTAATTATTTGGCATTAGGGCTCAGGGGCTGTAAGACATTGGCTGGCAGGCTCAGGTTTTACTCCTGAAAAGCTTGGCTTGGCATGCCAGGTACATTTCAGGGCCTGCTCGTGGGAGGGCTGGTCTTGGTCAGGCTTGAAACCAGCCCATCTTCCTCAACCCTTCAACCACCTGCACTAAGTGAGTGGCACTGGTTTTGAGGTCTAACATCAGCAAATGCTTCTCATTTCAATTTTTTATTGATTGATTGATTTTAGAGAGAGAGGAAGGGTGGGGGAGAGAGAAACATTGATTTGTTGTTCCCCTTATTTATACATTCATTGGTTAATTCCTGTATGTACCCTGACCGGGGATCAAACCCGCAACCCTGGCATATCAGGATGACACTCTAACCATCTGATCTACACCACCAGGGCACTTTCCATTTCTGTTTACTGCTCTTACTTTCCTCATTGGCTGAGAAGTTCCATAAGTACAGAGTCTCAGTGGATATGTTCTTGCATCTTCCTGGTGGGCCAGCCCTGTGAGGCACTCCTGGTTATTATGGCTGTGGCCAGAGAGTGGACTTTGGATGCCATTGTTCATAGCAGAACAACGTGGAGACTTGGGGCCCCTTAAAGGTTGGGTGACCAGCTCTTGTTCTCCAGGGTCCCCTCAGAGTTGGACTAAAGAAATGTCTGACCTGTTTGTTGGTTTATTTACTGTGTTTCTCGTAATGGCTTAAAAGGTCAAGAGAAGAAACATAAAAAGAGGAAGCACCCAAAATGTATACAATTTCATGTGAAAGGCAGAAGAGTAAGATTGATTGGGGTTTCTGAATGGAATTTGAGTGGAGTGGGTTAGTGTTTGGGCGGTGGCTCTGCTGAAGGGCACCTAGCTGTAAAGGAGCTCCACATCAACAGGGCGTGTGGGTCTGCTGTGCTTGAGGTAGGTGGCCACAAGCTAATGGGTGTTTCAGGACACACTTGTCTTGTTCACAATGAGCCTGTTTGATTTGTCCTCTAGCACATTCTCTTCACCATTGAATTTTTAGGCCAATTGTGATAGAAGGTAGCTCACATTTAAAGTCTGGCTCTCCCTGTAGCCTCCCCCCTTTTTTTTAATGCTGTGCTTGTACTTACTCTAAGTGGGGGGCACAGAGCTTAGAGTGCATGGCCCTGCTGCTATTCGCTCATCTTCCAGATGTGTGACTTGTCCAACTGGTTGAATTGTTTTTTTTTTTTTCATAGAGTGGGAGGGAGAGAGGAAGGAAGAGAGAGAGAGAGAGAGAGAGAGAAACATCTACATGAGAGAGACACATTGAGTGGTTGTCACCCACATGACCCCAACTGGGGCCAGGGACAAACTGCAACTAAGGTATGTGCCCTTAGCAGGAACCCGAACCCTGATCTCTCTGGTTCACAGACCAACTCTAACCGCTGAGCCAAACCGGCCAGGCTGGTTGAATTCTTTTAACTGAGCCAGATGAGCCCAAAATAGGTGACTAGAGACGTTTTCAGACAAGGCTTAGTATGCGGCTGTGGAATTCTTGAGACAAGAATTTAGGAATCTTCTCACTCATCTTACTGGCTGGATGGGGAGAACATTAAACTTGGTGGTTTAACTTAATGACTCCTTACTTGATGACTTTTTTAGTAGGTGGTATCTTGTAGGGTCAGCATTCTGATTGTGTACCTTTGGGGAAGTTGCTAAACCTCTCTGTACTTATCTGTAAAGTAGGGAGGTTGAAGTAAGGACCTGCCAAATGAGGTTGTCTTGGAGGTTCCATGAGATAGCACCCAGAGGGGTGGGCTTAGACCAGCTGGTGCCTGCACACAGCAAGTGCTCATTACATTTCAGCTCTTGCTATAGTTCTTTTTCGTCTTCATCATCATTATCATCTGAATTTAGTGGTCTGCTACATGTGAATTCAGCATCTAGGTTGGTTTCAAAAATAGGGTAGAGAGCCCTGGCTCGTTTGGCTCAGCGGTTAGAGCATTGGCCCGCGGTCCAGAGAGACCTGGGCTCGGTTCCCACCAAGGGCACATACCTCGGTTGCAGTTTGTCCCCGGCCCTGGTTGGGGTCACGTAGGTGGTAGCCAGTCAATGTGTCTCTCTCACATCGATGTTTCTCTTTTTTTCTCTTCCTCCCTCTCTCCCTCTCACTCTATCTAAAGATGAATGCAAAAATGTCCTCAGGTGAGGATAAAAAAAAAAATAGGGTTCGGCCAGTGTGGCTCAGTGGTTGAGCATCGACCCATGCACCAAGAGGTTGCTGGTTCGATTCCTGGTCAGGGCACATGCCCAGGTTGTGGGCCCGATCCCCAGTGGGGGGCATGCAGGAGGCGACCAGTCGATGTTCTCTCTCATCGATGTTTCTACCTCTCTCCCTTCCTTTCTCTACAATCAATAAAGAAAGAAAAAAACCTTAAAAAAAAAATAAGGTAGAGAGTAACCCATTAAGACCTTAATAATCATATTTTTTAAAGCAAGACATGTTAGGCCCTGGCCAGTTTTTCTCAGTGGTTAGAGCATCAGCCTGTGGTCCACAGAGACCTGGGTTTGGTTCCCACTAAGGGCATGTACCTTGGCTGCAGTTTTGTCCCCGGCCCTGGTTGGGTCGTGCGGGTGGCGGCCACTCGATGTGTCCCTTTCATGTCGATGTTTTTCTCTCTCTTCCTCTCTCTCCCTTCCACTCTATCTGAATAAAAAATGGAAAAATGTCCTCAGATGAGGATAAAAAATAAATAAATAAAGCAACCATTTAAAAAAATAAATAAAAAAATAAAGTGAGACATGTTAGATCCCCACCCCAAACCTGTTCCTGTTGTAATCCTTCTTCCATCCAGAAGTGACACCACCATCTAATAGGTCAACCCAAACCACCTGATTCCTCCTCTGCTGACCCCCCACATCCATTGCAACAGCAAGTCCTGGTTTCTCCTCCAATGTTTGTTGAGTCCCTCTGCTTCTTGCTGTGCTTTCTAGCTCCCACCATTACTGGACCACCATCTTCTGTCTGGGTCTCCGCTTTGGTCTCTTCTCCTCACAGCACAAAAAGGATCTTTTCTAAATGCAAGTCTGGCCCTGGCCAGTGTGGCTCAGTTGGTTGAGTGTTGTCCCATGAACTGAGAGGTCACTGGTTTGATTCTTGGTTGGAGCATATACCTGGTTTTCGGGCTCAGTCCTCAGTAGGGGGCATACAGGAGGTGGCGGATAGATGTTTCTCTTGCACATCGATGTTTCACTCTCTGTCTCTAAAAAACAAATAAATAAATGAAATATATTTAAAGCCGTGGCTGGTGGAAGTCAGTGGTTAAAGCGTCGGCTCTTGGACCAAAAGATCTCGGGTTTGATTCCTGGTCAAGAGCACAAACCTGGTTTGCAGGTTTCAGGTTCAATCCCCACACCCTGGCCCCGGTTGAGCCGTGTGCAGGAGACAACCAGTTGATGTGTCTCTCTCGCATCGATGTTTCTGTTCTCTCTCTCCCCCACCCTGCCTCCCTCTCTCTTCCTCCCTCTTCCTCTCTCCCTGCTTCCACTCTGTAAAAATCAATGGAAAAAATATCCTCGAGTGAGGATAAAACAAAAAAAAACATTAAAAATAAATTAATTAATTAAATAAATGCAAGTCTGATCACACCGTGCCTTCATTCATTCCTGTTGGGACTTCCCACTGAACCTCTACTCAATCTCAAGCTTCTATAACACAAATATGCCCATGGTGGATTCTGTCGCAGCACCAACATACTGTGTGCACTTATATACCTGTCAGTGGAGTAGGACTGGCCGTAACAGTTTTTTTAAACTAATTACAGAAGAGTCTAAATTATTTTTTTTGCTTTAGTCATATATAACTCCTTGGTCTTTGATAGGTTTCAACAAAATCCAGGAAAGGGTATGTAGTTAGCCACCAGACTGAAAAATTCTGGAATAGAGAGGCCCCTTTGCCTGGGCTTTTGTATCAGTGGTTTATGAAAGAGAAACAGAGAGCAGATGAGCAAATGTTGACTGAGGCCCTTTGCATGGACCATGCTACCCATGGCTTTGACGTGCAGCAGCTATTTCAGGAGAGTGTGGGGTTGGTGTGTTTTGGTACAGTTTGTCTGGCACAATGTGTGGACATGCGGGTGTTCCTTGTGTGGTTCTTGGAACTGAACCATGCCCATAGGTCAGCTGCCTGGTGACCAGGTTTATATGTCAGTCAGCATCACAGAGATTTGAATCTGATTCATACACACAGGCTTTATTAATATTTTCTAGAATCCTGACTTCATTTACACCAGTTTACCCTGCAGTTATTAGAAATGTGGGATTTGGCTGAGTATTGGTAGTTCCATTAGGAAAGGAAGGCTGTCTAATAATTCTTCCTTCAGTCAGTATCAGCATGAGGCTGCATATCTGTATGTGTAGAAGAAAATAGTTGTTGCTTTATTTTTTTCCTTTTTCACATTTCAGTACAAATTCATGGTTTCGTAAGCCACTCAGGTTCTCCTCAGAGCCCATTAATTCCAAAAAGTGTTTGATCTGAGGAAAAAAAACTTAGTAAATCTCTTCATTCCCTTCGTGGGACCAAGGCTAGCCTCCACATTGTTTCATCATCTTCAAAGGGGCTACACACAGGCCGTGTGGGGCCTTTTCTGTATGAAGGGGTTCAACCTCTTGCCTACTCATCCCCTCTCACAGTGGATCCCTGTTGCTGGGTGGATTACAGCTTTGGCTACCAGCCTTCTCTGAACTGTTGAAACTTCTTGTAGCAGCTGGACTCAGTTCCTTTGTTTGGACCAAACCTCCAGTTTCGATGGACAGAGGTGAGCTGTGGCTTGATGGGTACCATCCTTAGCCCCCCAGCAGCAAGGGCTCCTCTGCCCATTTCTGGACCCTCTATTCATCCAGCTTTTGCCCTTAGAGTTATTTAAAAAACATTTTTTTTTTTGTATTGCCCCTATTGTCTTCAGTCTATAGAACCAGTGTCTTCTCTTGAACAAACATTGATTATGAAGAATGTTGTTTGATCCTGGTCAGGCCACATGCCCAGGTTGTGGGCTTGATCCCTGTAGAGCAGTGGTTCTCAACCTTGCTAATGCCATGACCCTTTAATACAGTTCCTCATGTTGTGGTGACCCCCAACCATAAAACTATTTTCGTTGCTACTTCATAACTGTAATTCTGCTGGTTCTGTCTTAGGCCAACCCTGTGAAAGGGTTGTTCGACCCCCAAAGGGGTCGCGACACACAGGTTGAGAACTGCTGCTGTAGAGGGCATGCAGGAGGCAGCTGATCAATTTCATGCTCTCACTTTGATGTTTCTCTCTTTTACCTTCCTCTGTCTTAAAAAAAAAAAAGTAGTCCAGCCGGTGTGACTCAGTGATTGAGCATTGACCCATGCACCCAGAGGTCTCCAGTTCGATTCCTGGTCAGAACACATGCCCAGGTTGTGGGCCAAATCCCCAGTGGGGGGCATGCAGGAGGTGGCCAATCCATGTTCTCTCTCATCGATGTTTCTATCTCTCTCTTCTTCTCATTTCCTCTCTTTAAAATCAATAAAGGAAAAAAAAAATTAGAAAAAATTGCGTAGCTTGCAGTCTTGTCTGTAACAGATAACAATAACTTGAATGTCCCATAGCAGGGTTAGTTGCACAGAGATTTTTTTGTACAGTTGAAGAACGTAGGCTTTTTATTTTCTTTATTTCTTTGTTTTTTACATTTCCAAATTCCTATAAAATACATTTCTTTGTAATCAGAAAGTATATTATTAAAATACATACAAAATATATTACAAGAAGATCTGAGTTTTGTGAAACTTTTCTTTTTTTTTTTTTAATTTAATTTTATTAATCCTCACCTGAGGATATTTTTCTATTTATCATCAGATAGAGTGGGAGAGAGAGAGAGGGAGAGAAAGTGTGAGAGAGAGAAACATCGACATGGGAGGGATACATTGACTGGTTGCCTCCCGCACTACCCCGACCAGGGCCGGGGACAAACCGCAACTGAGATATGTGCCCTTGGCTGGAATCGAACCTGCAACTTATTGGTCTGCGAGCCGACACTACCACTGAGCTAAACCAGCCAGGGCTATGCAACTTTTCAAAAGCTTATTATTATTTATTTATTTTTTTTATTTTTATCCTCACCCGAGGACATTTTTCCATTTTTTGTGCAGATAGAGTGATAGGGAGAGAGAGAAACATCGATGTGAAAGGAACACATCGAGTGGCCGCCACCTGCACGACCAACCAGGGACGGGGACAAACTGCAACCGAGGTACGTGCCCTTAGCGGGAACCGAATCTGGGTCTCTCTGGACCGCAGGCCGACGCTCTAACCACTGAGCCAAACCGGCCAGGGCGCATATTATTTTCTTTAGAAAGGATAACTGTGAATGTTTCCTTTTGATATGATCTTAGTTTTTTTTTTTTGTTTTGTTTAGAAACATCAATGAGCCCTGGCCGGTTTGGCTCAGCGGTTAGAGCGTCGGCCTGCGGTCCGGAGAGACCCGGGTTCAGTTCCCGCTAAGGGCACGTACCTCGGTTGCAGTTTGTCCCCGGCCCTGGTTGGTCGTGCGGGTGGCAGCCACTCGATGTGTCCCTTTCACGTCGATGTTTCTCTCTCTCTCTCTCTCCCTCTCTCTCCCTCCCACTCTATCTGTACAAAAAATGGAAAAATGTCCTCGGGTGAGGATAAAAACAAAACAAAACAAACATCAATGAGAGAGAACATTGACTGGGTGCCTCCCTGCATGCTCTCCCACTGGGTATTTGGCCTAGGCACATGCCCTGACCAGGAATCAAACTGGCTAGATTTTAGGTGGTTCTCAATGATTGTTGTACTATAGTTTGGTGTAAATTGTTTTTTTAATGGATATTTTTCCATTGATTTTTAGACAGAGTGGAAGGGAGGGGGTAGGGAGAGAGAAACATCGATGTGATAGAGACACATTGATTGGCTGTCTCCCACATGACCCCGAGGGGAAGGGCTGGGAATTGAACCCACCACCCTTCGTTCCATGGGCCAATGCGCCAACCAGTGAGCCAAACTGGTCAGGGTGTTTAGTGTAATTTTGATGTGGTTGTGGGAGGATTCAAAATCTGCATTTACCTTGACTGGAAAGCTACCAACGTGCCTGGAATCCTGGGGCTTTTTTCTTTTATTGTGCTTAAGAAACTTATCCTTGCCCTGGCCGGTTTGGCTCAGCGGTTAGAGCGTCGGCCTGCGGTCCGGAGAGACCCGGGTTCGGTTCCCGCTAAGGGCACGTACTTCGGTTGCAGTTTGTCCCTGGCCCTGGTTGGTCGTGTGGGTGGCAGCCACTCGATATGTCCCTTCACGTCGATGTTTCTCTCTCTCTCTCTTCCTCTCTCTCCCTCCCACTCTATCTGTACAAAAAATGGAAAAATATCCTCGGGTGAGGATAAAAAAAAAAGAAACTTATCCTTCAATTCTGGGAATTTGTTAAATATTATTTCTTTGATAATATCCTGTTTTTTATTTCCACTGTTTTCTCATTTTAGAGCCCCTATTATTTAGATGTTGGACCATCTGGAATGAGCATTTCAATTTTAAATATCTTTCTTTTCTATTTTTCATTTTTAAAAATTATGTTTTCAGAACTATTAAATTTTTCTGCCCTTGTTTTCTGAATATATTCTCTTAAAATTCTATTTTTGTTCATGAATCAACATTAAACGTCTTTTTGAAGATGTTAATTATAATATCTTAATTGTTGTCCTGCTTCCTGCATAGTATGGTATTTGTGTTCTCTGAGTTCTTTTGTTATGGGTTTATTTTGAATTCTGTCTTTCTTGCTTAAAATTTTATCCAAATGATGATCCTGGCTATTCTCTTTTTTTTGACTGGGAGGCAATGGAGATGCTGGTTAAAAGCTTTGTGTGGCCAGGTAGCTCAGTTGGTTAGAGTATCTTCCTGATACGCCAGGGTTGTGGTTTTGATCCCCAGTCAGGGCACATACAAGAATCAACCCATGAATGCATATATATATAGAACCGCATATCAGTGTCTCTCTCTCTTTCTCACTCCCTCTCCCTTCCTCTCTTTCTAAAAAAACAAAACAACCCTGGCCGGTTTGGCTCAGTGGTTAGAGGGTCGACCTGCAGAGCAATGAGTCGCGGGTTTGATTCTGGTCAAGGGCAAGTACCTCGGTTGCGGTTTGTCCTCAGCCCTGGTTGGGTCGTGCGGGAGGCAAACATTCGATGTGGCTCTATCATATCGATATTTCTCTCTCTCTCTCTCTCCCCCTCCCTCCCACTCTGTGTGATGATAAATATTCTCAGGTGAGAAATAAAAAATAAAATAAAATAAATCACTGCTCTTTAAAAAAACAAAAACAAAAAAAACCCACACTTCTTAAATAAATAATCCCTGGCTGGTTTGGCTCAGCAGTTATAATGTCAGCCTGTGGACTAGAGAGTCCCAGGTTCGGTTCCCGCTAAGGGCATATACCTAGGTTGCAGTTTGTCCCCAGCCCCTGTTGGGGTTGTGTGGGTGGCAGCCACTCGATGTGTCTCTCTCACATCGATGTTTCTCTCTCTCTCTGTCCCTCTTTCGCTCCCACTCTATCTGAAGATAAATGCAAAAATGTCCTCGTGAGGATTAAAAAAATAATAATAAAAAAAATTAAAATAAATAAATAAGCGGTGGGGGGGGGGCTTGTTGATTGGTATACTTGGTGTGTTCAGGCTGCCAGCTGGCTTTTTTTTTTTTTTATCCTCACCCAAGGACATTTTTCCATTTTTTGTTCAGATAGAGCTGGAGGGAAAGAGGGAGGAAGAGAGAGAGAGAGAAACATGGATATGAGAGAGACACATCGACTGATTGCCACCCACACGACCCCAGACGGGGCTGGGGACAAACTGCAACTGAGGTTATGTGCCTTTAGTGGGAACCAAACCCGGGTCTGGACCACAGGCCAACGCTCTAACCGCTGAGCCAAACCGACCAGGGCCAGCTGGCTTTTTTGCTTGAGGGTCCCCAAATGTCAGTATCTAGAGGTCTTTTCTTAGGGATGATTTGCTTACCCCTGAGAGGGATGCTTTAGTCTCCTTCTTGAGGGACTGGCTTTTGCATTCTAGATCTGAATAGGTGAAGGAATTGGGTTTCCCAGTTGAAAATACAGACTTTCACCTAATTTCTCTGTTTTTAGTCCTAATCCCTTTATTTTCCCCTGCACTGATATTCCCATATTAGGAGACTTTTGCCTTTCAGATCTTTTTTTTTTTTTAGTTGATGTTAGAGATATGAAGGGAGGGAAGATGGGGGATTGAGAGAGAGAGAAACATTGATCAGTTTCCTCCCTCATGCACCTCGCCCCGGGGATTGCACCCACAACCTGAGTTCGACTGGGAATCCAACCGGCCACCCTTTGGTGTATGTGATGAGGATCCAGCCAACTAAGCCACACTGGCCAGGGTGCAGATTCATTTTTACTGGGACTGTGCTGTGTCCTACAAGGTATGTAAGGGATAGTTGTATGACTATACTGGATGTTGGTGAGAACAGGGCCCTGGGACCTAACTGCACCTTAATCGTTGCGCAGACAATTTTTGTTTGTAGTGTCATGCTTCATACCCATCACTCAGTACGGTAACATGTTAGTTAGTTTGCCAAGGAGTCCTGCATATATGTGGGAGAAAGACTGTTCTTTGTTTCTATGATTATAGAGTTGGACCTAGTTTGCAAAACTTCCTTTAATTACAAAAGGAAGAGAATAATTCTTTGAGGAGAACTTCAGTGAAGGAAAAGGAGATGCGGAGCACAGCTATTTAGGGGAGGTCTAATGTGACTATCATAAAATATGTAATTTAGAGGTGGTAGCATTGTGAAAGGATTCTTTTTTGTTATTGTTAATCCTCACCCGAGGATATTTTTCCATTGATTTTTAGACAGAGTGGAAGGGAGAAAGGGAGGGAGGGAGAGAGAGAAAGAAACATTGATGTGAGACAGACCTATTGACTGGTTGCCTCCCACATGACCCTAGACTAAGGCTGGGGATCAAATCTGCAACTCAGGTACATGCCCTTGACTGGGAATTGAACCCATGCATGATCCTCTAGTCCATGGTCCAGTGCTCTAACTGCTGAGCCAAACTGGTTAGGGCTCATTTTGTTTGTTAATCCTCACCCAAGGATATTTTTTTCCCATTGATTTTTTTGAGAAAGTAGAAGTTAATGGGGCGGGGAGAAACATTGACATGAGGGATACACGTTGACTGGTTGCCTCCTGCATGTTCCCCGACCAGGGGCTGGGATCGAACCTGTAACCCAAGTATGTGCCCTTGACGGAATCAAACCCGAAACCCTTCAGTACACAGACCAACGCTCTGACCATTTGGACACACTAGCCAGGGAAAGATTCTTTTTAATGAAAATTTACTTTGGGGTGCCTAGTACTTTTGAGATCTACTCAGTGAATAAAAGTTATATGCATATACATAACTTTTCAAGAGCACATTTAGTCCTGCTTATGTTAGACATAGCTGAAGGGTTGGTGTCTTTGGGTAGATGTGGTACTGTTTCTCAATCTTGTGTAACTCTTGGTTTTCCTTTTTTAAAAAATACGTTTTTATTGCTTTCAGAGAGAGGAAGGGAGTGGGAGAGAGAGAGAAATAGTGACGAGAGAGAAACATTGATTGGCTGCCTCCTGCCCACCCCCTACTGGGGATCGAGCTTGTAATCTGGACATGTACACTGAACGGAAAATTGAACCAGTGACCTCTTGGTGCATGGGACAGCACTCTACCAACTGATCCACACTGGCCAGGCTAACTCTTGATTTTGATTTTTTTTTGTCCTCACCTTAGGACATTTCTCCATTTTTTTGTTCAGACAGAGTAGGAAGGAGAGAGGAGTAGAGAGAAAAACATCGACGTGAAAAGGACACATCAGGTGGCTGCCTCCCACAGGACCCAACTGGGCGAGGGACAAACTGCAACTGAGGCACGTGCCCCTAATGGAAACTGAACCCAGGTCTCTCTGGACTGCAGGCCGATGCTCTAACCGCTGAGCCAAACTGACCAGGGCTAACTCTTGATTTTTTTACTGGATCTTCTTAAGGGCCATTTGTTCATTTTAGAGATGATAATTGATCCCTATTCTGGTAATGAACTACTTATTATATGATCACAGTGTTTTGGAGTTTTTGAAGAACAAAAAGAGACTAAAGGACAATGTTGCACATGTCTAAGAAAAGCTATGTCTGAGCAGACAGGGAAAAATATCTGTACTTTGTGGTTCAAATATAGCTGCTCCTTATTTATTTATTTTAATTTAATTTAATTTAATTTAATTTAATTTAATTTATTGTTTTAATTTCCTCACCCAAGGATATTTTTCCATTGATTTTTAGATAAAGTGGGAGGGAGGAAGGGGGAGAGACAGAAAAAAAAAATACATGTGAGAGAGACACATGGATTGGTTGCCTCCTGCATGACCCTTATGGGGGCCATGGATTGAACCTGCAACTGAGGCATGTGTCCTTGACCAGGAATCTAACCCGCAACTCTTTGGTCCATGGGCTGTCGCTCTAATCACTGAGCCAAACCAGCCAGGGCAAGCTGCCTCTTTTCTTTTCTTTTTTTTTTTGCATTTATCTATAGACAGAGCGGGAGGGAGGGAGAGAGGAAGAGAGAGAGAGAAACAACGATGCGAGAGAGACACATCAACTGGTTGCCACCCACACGACCCCAACCTGGGCCCTGGAAAAACTGCAACCGAGATACGTGTCCCTAGCGGGAACCAAACCCAGGTCTCTCTGGTCTGTGGGCTGATGCGTCCAAACTGGCCAGGGCTCTTTTTCTTTTCTTTTTTTAAATTTATTTATAAAAAATACGTTTTCATTTATTTATTTTTTTCAGGGAGAGAGAGAGTGAAACATCGACATATGAGGGAAACGTCTATCAGCTGCCTCCTGCACACCTCCTTCTGGGGATCGAGCCTTCAACCTGGGCATGTGCCCTGACTGGGAAACAAACCAGGGCCTCTCAGTCCATGGGATGACGCTCAATCCACTGAGCCACATTGGCTGGGCAAGCTGCCTTTTTTAAAGGAGAATTGACAGTCCTAGCTGGTGTGGCTTCGACGGTTATCCCACCCATCAGAAGGTCACAGGTTCAATTCCTGGTCGGAGCACATACCTAGGTTGCGGGTTCAATCTCCATTTGGATGTTTTTGCCCCCCCCCCCCTCTCTCCCTTCCTTCCTTTCCAAAATCAATTTAAAATAAATAAATAAAAGGAGAATTGACAGAAAAACTGATTTCATTCATTCATTCTGTACTTTCTATGTGCCAAGTACTATTCTAGGAGCTGGAGGTTCAACAGTGAACAAAGTAGACAAAAATCTCTGCTTGTGGGGCTTATATTTTAATAGGAAGAGAGGTACAAGATGAACAAATAAGTAAAATATAGTTTCAGATGGTGACAAGTACTATGGCAAAGTATAAGGTGGGGAAGGGCAGTAGGGGCAGAGGGAGGGTTTACAATTTTTTTAAAAACTGTGTTTTATTAAAAAATTTTTTTTCTTTATTGATTTTAGAGAGAGAGGGAGGGAGAATGAGAGAGAGAGAGAACATCGATTGGCCGCCTTCTGCATGTCCCCCACCGGGGATCGGGCCCACAACCTGGCATGTGCCCTGACTGGGAATCGAACCGGCGATCTCATGCTCAACCACTGAGCCACACCGGCTGGGCTTATTTATTTTTTATTGAGTTTTAGAAAGAGGAAGGAGAGGGAAAGAGAGAGATAGAAACATCAATGAGAGAGAAACATCATCGATCTGCTGCTTCCTGCACACTGGGGATCGAGTCTGCAGAGGGTTTTGATTTTAACAGGAATAGCCAGAGACGGTCTCATTCAAGAGAGTGATTTTCAAACAAAAATTTAAAGCAGGTGAGAACAAAATCTATATGCCTGGAGGAAAACGATTCCAGGTAGAGGGAAAAGCAATATCTGAGAAGCAAGAAAGATAGCATTGCTAGAGCAGAGGGAGTGAGGGGAGAGAAATGGCAATGAGCTCAGAGGAGGTTTGACATTTCTGAAACTGCGTTTAAAAGCCACTGAAGCTTGTACCTTAGTCTGTCTCTTAAGTCATCAGTATATTGATGGTATTTAGAGCCCTGAGCCTTGTTGAGATCCGCAATGAGTGGATGTAGTTAGAAAAAAAGAAGGGTTGCCTGGCCGGTGTGACTCAGTGGTTGAAAGTCGTTTCATGCACTGAGAGGTTGCCGGTTCGATTCCCAATTAGGGCACATGCCCAGGTTGTGGGTCTAATCCCCAGTGGGGGGGCATGCAGGAGGCGGTTGAAGGATGCTTCTCTCTCACATCGATGTTTCTATCTCTCCCTTTCTCTCTAAAAAATCAATAAAAACATATTTAAAATAAAAAAGGAAGAAAGTACATCCAAGTCTTGCAGAATTCAATTACATTATGCCCTTGAGTGGTGACAGTTGCATCACCCTCTTGGGATCCCATCTTTATTAAGGAAGCTACTGCTTTGTGGCTTATAGTCAGCCAGTAACTACCTCTGTGTTGGTTTTTACCTTTTTTGGCCTCTCAATTTTGATTAAGAAATAGATAATTTTTAAAAATTGATTTCTTAGAGAGAGGGATAGAAACATTAATTTGAGAGAGAAACATTGATTAGTTGCCTCCCACACGACCCCAGCCAGGGCCAGGGAAACACAACCAAGGTACATACCCTTGACCAGAATCAAACCCATGACTCTGGTCTGCGGGCTGCTGAGCCAAACTGGCCAGGGCTGATTTTATTTTTTAGAGAGAGTGAAAAGAGATAGAGAAAGAAACATTGATTGGTTGCCTCCCGCACGTGCCCCTACAGGGGTTGGGCATCAAACCTGCAACCCAGGTACCTGCCCTTGACTGGGAATCTAACCCATGACCCTTCAGTGTAGGGGCCAACACTCTAACCACTGAGAAACATCAGCCAGGGCTCTGTTCTATTTCTTTTTTTTTTAAATCCTCACCTGAGGGTATTTTTTTTATTTATTTATCTTTGGATAGAGTGGGAGGGAGAGAAAAGGAGAGAGAGAGAAACATCGATATGAGAGGGACATATCAATTGGTTGCCCCACTATGACTAGGGCTGGCGACGAACTGCAACTGATGTGCCCTTGGCTGGAATAGAACCTGTGACTCATTGGTCCACGAGCCAACACTTTACCGCTGAGCCAATCCAGCCATGGCTCTGTTCTGTTTCTGTCAAGTTTTGCTTTGTTTCTGTCAAGCTTTGCTTTATGTGCTTTGAGTCCATAGTTTATTTGCATACATATTTTGAGTTTTATATATATTCCTTGTGTATTGAACTTATTATTATGAAATCTCTTTTTGAAAAATTTTTTTGAAAAATTAATTTTAGAAAGAGAGGAAGGGAGAGGGAGAGGGAGATAGAAACATCAATGAGAGAGAACATCAGTTGGCTGCCTCCTGCCTGCCCCTACTGGATATCGGGCCCACAACCTGGGCATGTGCCTTGACTGGGAATTGAACCAGCGACTTCTTGGTGTATGGGTTGACGCTCAACCACTGAGTCACGCTGGCTGGGCTGAAATCTCTCTCTTTGTATCTAGTAATATTTCTTGCTTTAAGATTTACTTTGAGTCCGGCCGCTGGTTGAAGAAAAACTATTGTTTATTTGTATATGAAAAGCGGTTAACCAGTGACAGCATTTTGGAGGCAGTGATATGTGAAAAAATGAAGATGTTTCATGCTGACTTCCTCAAAGACACCCCTGGATTGAGTGCTGAATGTGATTCATTTAAGGCTAGTAGGGGTGGTTCGATAAATTTAGGAAAAGAAGTGTTTGTTTATAGACTAAACAGTACATTAGATCTGTACTGTATATAAAACCGAATCATTTGAGGGTCTGGAATGAATCAATTCACGTTACATTATTTCTAATGGGAAAAAATGATTTGATTTTTGAACAAATTGCTTCTTGAACAGCCTTCCAAATGAATTAAGTTTGAGAATCAAGGTTCCACTGTATTTACTTTTAACCTTAGAAGACTGCTCCTGATGGGTATTGAACTCTAGGTGGGCAGTTTCCTCTCCCTGCTTTATCAATGTCCTTCCATTTTCTTCTGGCCACCATGGTTTCTATGGAGAAGTCAAGTGTCAGTCTTACTGCTGCAAGTTCAAACATAATTTGTCATTTTTTGGGTGCTAATATTAAAGTTTTCCTTTTTGTCGTTTAGTAAAGTTACTTAAGTTTTACTGTTGTGTGTGTTTATCTTGCTTGGGGTTTGATGTGCTTTTTGAATCTGTGGCTTGCTAATTTTTGTGAATTTTAGGAAGTTCTTAACTCTTCAGATATTGCTTCTGCTCTATTCTTTCTCCTCTCCAGGATTCAAATTATTCTTATGTTAGCCCTTTCTTCTTGTTTAAACTGTTTCATGGTTTCTGTCCTTTTCTTCCTCACCATGTTTCAAGTGTGCGTGTTTTCCAGCACTGTCTACCAGCTCATTAATTTCTCTTCAGTTCACTAATTTCACTTCAGTTCTCTTTACTAGGAAGCTTGTCTTTTGAGTTCTTAACTTTAATTGCTATATTTTTTGTTTCTGCTGTGTTTTTATGATTGAAAAAAATTTTTTTCTTTATCTTACAGAGAGAGGAAGGGAAAGGGAAAGAGAGAGAAACATCAATGGGAGAGAACATTGAATGGCTGCTTCCTGCATGCCCCCCACTGGGGATTTGGCCCACAACCTGGGCATGTGCCCTGACTGGGAATGGAACTGGCGACCTCTTGGTGCATGGGTCGATGCTCAACCACTGAGCTACACCAGCTGGGCGCGATTCTTTTTCTAAAGAATTTTAAAGAATTTCTAGTTCTCTGCTCAAAATCTTCCACATGTCTTTTTTTTTTTTTTTTTGGTATGTGCCTCTAGCGGGAACCAAACCCGGTACTCTCTAGTAGGCAGGCTGATGCTCCAGCCACTGAGCCAAACTGGCCAGGGCCGCATGTCTTTTAACTTATTGAACATATTAATCACATATATTTTAATATCCTAGCATTTCAAAATTGGGGTAGTTTTTGGCTCTTCTATTGTTTCTCAGTCATTTGGTACTGTCTTTTGGTATGGCCATTTTTTTTTAAATTGAGTACCAGACATTGTATATGAAAAATTCAGAACTCATTTGAAGTTCCTCACCATATTTTTCTCTATTGAGGGTTTACTTTTGCTTTTGACTGCTCTTTTGTGTGGGGACACATCACTTTCCTCCAGTGAGGAACCAATCTGATTGGATGCTAAGCATCCTTCCGTCTTTGGAAAGGCTGGTCTAATTCAGATTCATCTCTTCTCCTACATAGCTTATTGGGCTCCCAACTGAAATCCTGGGTCTTCACTAGGGCCCACTTCTGTGCACTTAGAACACCCACTTGAGAATTCTGAGGAGAACTACATTCTCAGCTTCTGAGGCACTGCTTGAGAAACTCGAGGAGAAAAGCGGGACCAAATGGTGGACTCACATCTGTTTCCCACCTTTCTCTCATATTTTGGCTCCTTAGGACCTTATTGCCGTGGTAGTTCTCTGGTACCTTTAAACAGATTAAAAATTTTTGTCTGTTTTTCTAATTGTCCTTGCAAGTGGTTGGGTGTACAATAAGGTAGTGTACCTTGTAAGCAGAAATCCAAGGCTCACTTTATATCAGCTATTTATTTAGCGCTTGATTTTGATGAATCTTATTAGATACTTCTGAAAGTCTGTGAAGAGATGAGCGGTTGCTGATGAGTGTCCCTGTTTCTCTGGATGTGCCTTCAGGTGGCCCCTGAGCAGAGAGGAGGCTGTTCTGCCTCACAGTGGCCATGTCGCTTATCCTGAGAGCTACTCTTTTCAGTGGTGTTTCTTCCACAGACTGTGTTGAAGGCCTGCTATGGTCAGGTACACGAGCAGAAATTGAAGTAAATGCTCTGTGGGTTATAAAACACAAATGTTTTTCAGAGGACTTCCTCCCATTCTTAATATTGTTTGCCTATCTGCCCTGCCAGAACTCACTATTTAGAGGTAAATAATTTGATTAACTTATGTATGTCCTTCAAGAATGTCTTTATGCCCAGCTGGTGTGGCTCAGTGGTTAAGTATTGACCCATGCACCAAGAGGTCACCGATTTGATTCCTGATCAGGGCACATGCCTAGGTTGTGGGCCTAGGCCCCAGTGGGTGGCATGCAGGAGGTGGCCAGTCATTGTTCTCTCTCATAGATGTTTCTCTCTCTTTCTCTCCCTGTAAAAATCAATAAAGAAAAAAGAAATTAAAAAAAAAGAATGTCTAGTAAATATGAACATATTCTTATATTTTTAATACTCAATATATATATATATATATATTTTTTTTTAATCCTCATCCGAGGACATTTTTCCATTTTTTGTACAGACAGAGTGGGAGGGAGAGAGAGGAAGAGAGAGAGAGGGAAACATCGATGCGAAAGGGACACATCGAGTGGCTGCCACCCGCACGACCAACCAGGGCCGGGGACAAACTGCAACCAAGGTACATGCCCTTAGCGGGAACCGAACCCGGGCCTCTCTGGACCGCAGGCGGACGCTCTAACCGCTGAGCCAAACCGGCCAGGGCAGTACTCAATATATTTTAAAGTAGGAATCATCTTATGAGAAATAGATGTGACCTAAAATTAGGTCAGTCTCACAGAATATGATATACATTGAGTATAAACTTTAGGTCTATTGTACATATAGTCATTTTTCAAGTATAAAGATGACTTTACAAATTACTGTAAACATTTTTAGGATTACATTGCATTTATTCATCCAAGTATTCTTGCCCTATTCTCCTTATAACAAATGTGACTGGATGGATTACTGACTGGCCAAGTTCACTGAGGAAGAGGGTGAACTTAACTACCTGACCTGAATGAGGACCAAACTCAGGGCTTTGGTGGATATAATGTCACCCAGCAAACACCTGCCAGGTAGCTTCAGCTCCATGTGTCCTATGTGTACACAAACATGCCACAACATGGAAGTGCTGTGTTTAGCATCTAGCTGAGTTCAGCAGGCTAACTATTCAGACATTTTGAGCCCATGTCACTGAGTATTGTTGGGAGGACAGAACCCACGTCACTCACTGTCATTGGGTGGACAGAAAACAGAGGCCCATAGATTCATCTGTCCTGGAGCCGCCTCCACCCCACTCTCAAGGCCGCCCCTGCAATCCGCATTGTGGAAACAGCAGTGCTGAGCAGGACCTTACGAGGCTTTGGGTAGGTAGGGCCCTCAGCACAGAGACACTTTGGTGGAGATTCCCAAGGATGGAGGGAACAGGGCTGAAGGAATGTCAGACTTGCACCTTAGTTCTTTGAAATTCCATTTACTTTGGAATGTAAGTTCTGTGATGCTACACTAGAGCTGTGTTGGAGATGCTTTAAAGATGAAGCATTTCTGCCCTGGCCGGTTTGGCTCAGCGGTAGTTTTGGCCCACGGACCAATGAGTCGTGGGTTCGATTCTGGCCAAGGGCACGAACCTCAGTTGCGATTTGTCTCTGGCCCTGGTTGGGGTTGTGCGGGAGGCAGCCACTTGATGTGCCCCTTTCATGTCGATGTTTCTTTCTCTCTCTCTCTCTCTCTCTCTCTCTCTCTCTCTCTCCCCCCCACCCCCCTCCTGAACGAAAATGGAAAAAAAGCCCTCGAGTAAGGATAAAAAAAGATGAAACATTTCTGTGATGAATAAAAGATTGGCACATGAAAGTTGCTCAGCCCACTTATTCTTTCCTGTTCCAGTTATTAGTGTGCATTGTGTGTACATATAGAAACATTCTATAGGTCCTGTGTAGTCAGCTTTCTCCTAAGATGGTCATGTTAAGTTCATTTGGATAGAGTGAAACTCCTTTAAAAACAAAATTCTTTTGAAACATTGTGAAAGAAAACTCATAAGCAGAAAGGTCAAATACCTCTTATAGAAACAAAATACCCAACGATTTTTTTCTTCCTCTGGTTTTCACACTCTGTACAGAAGCTCAAAGTCGAAGAAACTACACACAAGCTCCCTATCGGGTTCCAGGCTGCCACAAGAGCTGTTAGCTTAGAGAATTCTTTTTTTTTTTTTTTTAATCCTCCCCGAGGGGGAGGATTCATCTTAAGATAGAGTGAGAGGGAGAGAGGGAGGAAGAGAGAGAAACATTGATGTGAGAGAGAGACATCGACTGGCTGCCACCCACATGACCCTAACCAGGGCTGGGGACAAACGGGCACTGAACTGGCCAGGGCAGTGATTTCTTTCTTTTTTAAAAAAATTAAATTAAATGTATTTATTTTGTCTATTTTTTTCTTCACTTACTAATTTTTGAGAGAGAGAAAAATTGATTTATTGTTCCACTTAATTATGCATTCATTCCTTGATTCTTGTATGTGCCCTGACCTGGGATAGAACCTGCAACTGTGGTATATCAGGATGATAACTTAAACCAGCTACTTGGTCAGGGGCTTAGTGATTTCTGAATTACTTCAAGGGAACAAATCATAGTTTATGAACAAAATTTTGAATTTGATGAAATTCATAATTGTACATTTAAAAATTTTTAATAGGTCATGTTTTTCAAAAGTTATTATTTCGGTTGTATAGCTTCCACGTTGAGAATTGGTCTGCTTACCAGAATTTTGTGGGTAATTGGGATTGCCATCGTCAGCCTCTTACATTTTGTTTTGGGTTATTGACTGATTCCAGCTTGTGTTAAAGAGATTGTGAGTTTCTCACACAATATGCCATTTTGAAGTCAGCAAGGACCCAGGTCTAGGGTCTCCTGTAGTTTTCTTAACTCATGTCTGAAAGACCTCAGAGGGGTAGGCATAGATAGCGTCTCAGTAAATTACTCTAAATTGCCTGCAATTTGTTGGGAATTGCCACTTCTAAAAGTTTATGGCAACTGTTACTGTTTGAATTTGTGAAGTGTGATTGACACTGGTAAATTCTTTGGAGTGTATTTGAGGTGTCAAAGCTGGAATGAGGATCTGAGGTCTCCAGGGGTGGGCAGTGTGGTGCAAGCTGAGCCCCATCATTGCAATGAGAACAATTCATTAAAAATCATGATTGCATATTCTTGAAAATGTTTTTTGTTCCACTTTTTAAACACTACTACATAAAGTTCCTCTTTATCAGATCCACGTGAATGTAAAAGTCTGACTTGAAACAGTTGTAAAAATCCAGGCCCTGAAGATACTTCTGCTGACATTTAAGAAACTGGCAGTGAGCAGGGTAAAGCTGATCTAGATGCACAGTGTTTACTGAGCAAAGAGGAAAGGAGTCTCTAGTTTTGTTAACTCACCATGTTTGAACTCTCACTAGTAAGTCCCATAACTGATTTCTGTAGAGTGCCTTATAATTTTCAAAATGGTCTTCATATTTATTGTTCCATACATTTCAGTAACTGCTTTGCAGAGATAACATACAGAGATATATTACTGTCAAAGTTATACAGGCATACCTTGGAGATATTGTGAGTTTGGCTCCAGACCACTGCAATAAAACAAATATTGCAATAAAGTGAGTCATGAATTTTTGGTTTCCCAGTGCATATAAAAGTTGTGTTTACACTACAGTCTATTAAGTATGCAGTAGCATTATGTCTAAAAAATGCACATGTCTTAATTTAAAAATACTTTATTGCTTAAAAAATGTGAACCATTACTGAGCCTTCAATATTTAAGAAAATGCAATATCTGTAAAGCACATTAAACAAGGTATGCCTTTGTAAGAAATGCATTTGGTGCAGGAAAATTAGAAACTACAGATCAGCAAAATATGACCTGATATCCCACTGCTCAGAGTTGGCACTTTTTTTTCCTAAACCCTTCAGGAATCTTCCTGGCACATGTGTAATCTTTTTTGCTCTGTGCAGGTAGGATCCTAATCCAGAATATTGTCTTCAGCTGTGATTTTTAAGTGTTACTGGTTCAAGTAGTATAACTACCTGTGAGAATTATGACCAAGAAAAAGTGATACCAGTTGGGACCCACCTGTGCCTTCTCTTGTTTGACTGTCATACTGGCCACAGTGAGCCTTTTCCAGTTGTGAGGTTGGGCTCCCCTGAGTAGGATTTTCTTCTGACTAGAGCCTTTAGCCTGGGTTGTTAAGCATTTGTATTGATTATCACAGAAAATTAATTTGAATTGTGGGATTCAGCTGTGACTTTCAGCCTTTAACACTCAGTTCTTTTCCCACTCAATGCAAGGGACACTGTCCTAACTGCAGTGTGTGGTTGCCAGTCTGTGTTGAGGGCTTCCTATATCATGCCAGCAAGTACTTCGTGTGTGCTATTCCTGAACTCTTGGAACCCTTATAAAGAAACAACCAATGTTGCCCTGGCTGGTTTGGCTCAGTGGGTAGAGCATCAGCCCATGGACCAAATAGTTGCAGGTTCGATTCCGGTCAAGGGCGTGTACCTCGGTTGCATTTCGTCCCCAGCCCTGGTCGGGGTTCTATGGGAGGCAACTAGTTGATGTGTCCCTTTCATGGATCTTTCTCTCTCTCTCCCTCCCTCCCACTCTGTCTAAAGATAAATAGAAAAGTATCCTCTACTGAGGATTTAAAAATGTTTTTTTTCTTTAAATAAAAAAAAAGAAACAACCAGTGTCATCCCACTTTGCAGAGAAGGAATGGTGACTTGCCCAAAGTCAGTAGCTGACAAGTTGTGGCCCTGAGAGCTGCTTTAGAGCCAGGGTTCTCTACTGTCCACCTCTGGAGGGGGCAAATGTGACTGGCCACCCAGCAGCTATCTGGCCCAGTCTGTGCTATACCTGTTCCACTGAACATACATCCTTTGGTCTTACTGTTTGATTTGACCATAATGGGCCTTTGATGTGTTGTGCAATTCAGAGCTTATTCACAGTGGTGGGCAGGGTGCTCCAGCTGTCTAATAAAAATGAAAAGTTGCCCGGGCCGGTTTGGCTCAGCGGTTGGAGCTTTGGCCCACACACCGGAGAGTCCTGGGTTCGGTTCCCCCTAAGGGCACGGACCTCGGTTGCAGTTTGTCCCCGGCCGCGGTTGAGGTCGTGTGGGTGGCAACCACTCGATGTGTCTCTCTCACATCAATGTTTCTCTCTCGCACTTCCTCCTCCTCTCCCTCCCACTCTGTCTGAAGATAAATGCAAAAAAATAAGTGTCCTTAGGTGAGGATATAAAAAATAAAAAGTCTGCAGGAACGTGGCCAGTGTGGCTCAGTATTGACCAATGTACCAAGAGGTCACCGGTTCGATTCCCCATCAGGCACATGCCTGAGTTGTGAGCCTGATTCCCAGTGGGCAGCCAGTTGATGTTCTCTGTCATCGATGTTTCTATCTTTTTCTTCCTTTCCCTTCTTCTCTCTCTAAAAATCAATAAAGATAAAAAAGTCTGCAGCAGTGTGAAGTCACGAAGTGACCTCTTGGCACAGATGACATGATGGTTGAGCAAGAAGCTTGCACTTGGCACAACCAGGTGACTCATTTTCTCAGCCTTTCATTTCCTCCTATCCTGAGTTATCTCTGAGCTTTGTCAAAGAGGCATTAAGTGCCCTGTGGTCCCTATATGAGGGAAGCTGTCTGTTCAGCTTCTGACATCACCTGTTCCTGTCCCCAACAGTGACCCCAAGTGTCTATCATCTAAGTAGAACTCATGATGGATATATAAATGGGATGTATGGCGGGGAGGGGGCTTCATGGAGAGGCTATTTATTAACCCTTGGTTGATCATTTGCATAAAGGCCAAATTCCTAATTTTGCATGGAGGACATAAAATAGAGATTTTTACAACTAACATTGGCCTGATTTCTGTCACATTTTTTAGTATAAACTTTTTGATCTTTTGGTGCAATGGTAAGTTATTTGTTTTATAAGTGTTAGTATGTGTCTGTGATTGTGAGAAACATGCGTGTAAATCATTGCTGCTGCTTAAAAAAACAGAAGCACATCTCATCTGTAGGTCGGTACCCTGCATTTTGTATAGAGGCTTATTTGAAACGAAGTGTTTGTCCTAACCATTCTGGCATCTTTGTCTTGGTCATTTCTTTGTGGTTTTGAAGATTGTACTGTGAGAAGACAGAGCTCTAGGAGCAAATTGCTTTGTTGGGAAGCAGGCCCCTCATTTCTTCTTCCTAGGGATCAGGCCTGTGAGTAACACTGGTCCAAAGGCTGGTGGTATCTCTTTGGGTGATGACCTTCTTGTTCAGTTGTGGCTCCTTGAGGGCAATAGAAAAACGCTCTGGTCTGGGAGCCCTGCACCCAGATTTGGGTCTAGACTCCCATACCTTCCCATGAGAGAGTAACAGAGCTGGGTGGGTGCTGATCCTGCCAGTGTGAAGTACTGTCACTGTGGGAGGTATGTACCCTTCAACTCTAGGGTTGGCAACCACTTAATGTGTCTCTCTCATCAATGTCACAACTCTAGGGTTGAAGGGTGCATACCTCCCAAGTTGAAGGGTACATATCTCCCACAGTGACAAGCCTCCATATCTCAGAACACCACCTGGCACAGAAGGGGTGACTACTGATACAGACGGTGACCTTCATGGATCTCAGAATCCATGTGCTAAGTGAAGGAAGCTCCCCAAAAGGGAACATGTGCTTCCTGTGTGGTGCCATTTGTACAGAATTCTAAAAAAACACAAAGTAACCTCTAGTGACAGTGGTGGGGGTGTAGGAGGCTGGACAGAGAAATTAGAAAGTGCACAAGGAAATTTTGTGGGGTGATGAATGCATTCATTATGTTGCTTTTTTTTTTTATCCTCACCCAAGGACATATTTGCACTTTTTCTCAGAGCAGGAGGGAGAGAGAAATATCAATGTGAGAGGGACACATCGACTGGCTGCCACCCACATGACCCCAACTGGGGCCAGAGACAAACTGCAATCAAGGTACGTGCCCTTAGTGGGAACTGAACCCAGGACTCTGTGGTCCGTGGGCCGATGCTCTAACCCAGTGGTTCTCAACCTGTGGGTCAAACGGCCTTTCCACAGAGGTTACCTAAGACCATCGGAAAACATATTTCCGATGACAATTCATAACAGTAGCAAACTTAGAGTTATGAAGTAGCAACAAAAATAATTTTATGATTGGGGGTCACTACACATGAGGAACTGTATTAAAGGGTCGTGGCATTAGGGAGGTTGAAAACCACTGCTCTAACCGCTGAGCCAAACCGTCCAGGGCCATTATGTTGCCTTTTTTTTTTTTTAATCCTCACCCGAGGACATTTTTCGATATTTTGTTCAGATGGAGTGGGAGGGAGAGAGACAGAGAGAAACATCGACGTGAAAGGAACACATCGAGTGGCTGCCACCCACACAACCCAACCAGGGCCGGGGACAAACTGCAACCAAGGTACGTGCCCTTAGCGGGAACCAAACCTGGGTCTCTCCAGACCACAGCCGACACTCTAACCGCTGAGCCAAACCGGCCAGGGCGATTATGTTGCTTTTGATGATGGTTTTATGGGTGTGGACATATGTCAGAACTCATCACATTGTACACTTTCATTATGCACAGTTTATTGTATATTACATTTAAGCAAAGCTGTTTTTACGAAAGCAGTTTACATGCTTTCATCCATGGGAATTTAGGCTTTTAGGATCAGAGGGTACAGCGGTATCTATTTCCCTAAAGACTTGGACAGAGCCCAGCTATTTGCTTCCATAGGGCAATGAAAGCAATGTGCTCCTCTGTGTGCAGGCTGTCAGTCAGGGCTTAGTGAGGACCAGGCTCTGGGGATCCGTGGTGTCATTGGAAGCTGCTTCTGGCAGGAGATGGTTGATAGCACACACTGTTGTTCTTGCCTACATGTCCGCTGGCTCCATGGGTGAATATTAGTGACAGTTCCACAGGGTCTTAGCTCAGCTGGGATACCCCTTTGCCTCTCCAGTGGATATTGTTGACAAATCAGTCATCATGGCACAGCCATGTGGTCCCTGCGGACCACACCAGATGGCTGTCTGCTAAGTGGTACCTTGTGCCTGAATCTCCTTCCAATGAGTGCTTGTTTCCTGAGCTCTTTTCCACCCTCCTTCCCAGGAGGATCAAACAGGAATGTACACTTGATGTCATGAGTCTGTCGTGAAGTGGCCATACACTTGTGCTGATCAAGAACCACCCTCTGTGGCTGGGTCCCAGTGATGTCTCTTGCCTGTCGCCAGATAGCCTGCCCCTTTCCTTGGGTCTACCACTCCTGGTCCCCCTGGGCTGGGAAAGAAAGGCAGCTGGCTCCCCAGGAGCCCCAGACCTGGCCTCTCAAGCTTTAGGATAAAAAGAACCCACCTGAGGTTAAAATGCTGAGTCTGAACCTAGGGCCTGGAACCCAGCCTAGGTATATGCATTCATGAACCCTTTGCCCCTTTCCCCCTCTTGGCAGCCTGTCTGTGCTCTGGGGACTTAGCAGTAATGGCATAAGATGGGGGAAGCATTTATAGAATAAAGCGAGGCTGCATCAGGAGGGAAGGTGGCCAGATGTTCTGCACAGGGGCAGAGGACCAGGCTGAGGGACCCAGGGGTGGTGTCTCCCTCTGGGGATGGGACCCACATTGACCTGGGTTCCTTGGCTGCATTTACTGAGGCTGCTCTCCCCCTCCCCCCTGCATCTGCTGTGACCTCTAGACACAAGTGTCAGCAGACATCTGCCCCTTCACTGTCATCCCTGATGACTGAGCGAGGTATCTGCAGTAGGGCTCCCCAGGTGTCTGTTGAGGATGCTTGGTCGGTATTGCTGTCATTACCATGAGACCCTCACCTCCAGCCCTGGCTCTGGTGCGTTCTCGCCTCCACCTCAGGTAGCTCCCGGCCACAGGAAGCATCTGCCGTGTGTCTAGGCCTGGGCAGGAGGCTGATGGGCCAGCAAAGTGATCACCTGCAGGGAATTCACCAGGAACTACTCATGGACCCTAAGTCTCCTTCCGGGGGCTGTCCCTAAAGGCCCCTGCATGAAATCAGGGGCTACATCCAGAGAAAGCTACCACAGTAAGAGAGCCCAAAAGTAAGAGGGGGCGGGGGATAGTTGTTTTGCACAGGCAGAAACCAGGGAGGGCCTGCCTAAGGGCTGAGATAGTGTTTGGAATGCAGACCCAGCTGCCAACTCCCAAACAGTGGAAATGGGGTGAAGGGGGTTCTGTTCATCCCTGGTGAAGCTTCAGGCCTTTTCTGTCAAGTGTCATTGTTGAGTCACTCGATAAAATATGGAACACCCCATGAAACTGAAATCTCACATCTACAACAAATAGGGTATGTCCCTCATATTTTACGGGATGTAACTTCTACTAAAACTTATTCACTGTTTATCTGAATAAAAAAAAAAAGAACCACCCTCTGACACTTAGCCGAAGAGGCTTGGACATGTCAGATTCAGCTCCTGTGGGCTGACTGTGCACTCAGGTTATTTGCTGTGTGCCAGTGTTCAATCCTCTTGCATAGTTTATGCCTGTTCCTCCTTGTCCCCGAGGTGACGAAGGCCCTGTGCCCTCTCTTCAAGACAACACATACCAGAGTCCTAGCCACACTCCTTGGTTTACCTTTCTGGAAGCCAGTGGTATTGATGTCCCAGGTTCCTGTCTGCCCAGTGACTGTTACCTGCCCTTCTGGTGCCAGAGTTCCTTCCCTAGACACGGGGAGTGTGGAAGGGGGTGCTATGGTGGAAACATGGCTGAGACCAGTCCCTTCAGGTGTCACTCTAAGCTTGGACAGGAGCTGGTCTGAGACAATGAGCCCAACGCTTAGGAAGGGTCAGGCCTTGGGCTTGTCAGGTCTCCCCAGACCCAGCCACCTACCTTCAGTGGCAAACCCCTTTCTGCCTATGTTGCTTGGAGGGGAGGGAGTTCACATCTTGCTGACAGCAAGGTTCTGACTGATGAACCCATCCTTTTTACTGCTCTCTGGATGCCAGAAAACTGAAGGATTTCAGGAGAGCCAGCGGTTCTACATATAGATTTCTACCTTCTGACCTGACTGGGGTCTCTGGGACCAAGATGGTTGGAGATGCATGGTGTGCACTCCTGAGGAGTAGACAGGTTATGAGGAGACACTTGGAGCTGGGAGTACCTGGGGTGTGTCTAGAGGGTGGGCAGGCAGGTCAGGAGCGGGGTGGGAGTGGGGAGGCTCACTCAGAGCATAGCAAAGACAAGCTGAAAACCAGGCCTCCTGGTGGGGGATTCCAACCTGAGAGTGAGGCACCTTCCTCCCAGGCAGTCCTTGATTGGCCCCCTAGAGCCCAAGAGCCAGCAATACTTTCAAGCTCGCCTCCCTGGGTTCCAAACCTTCTCCCTGACCAGGGTTGCCTTTCCTTCCTGCTTGGTTAGCACTACAAAGGCTTCAGTCAGATTAAAAATACATAGTTCCAGTGTTTCTAGCTGGCATTCTCAGCAGGAGGTTTGCCCTGAATTGCCTGGTGGGATCTCATCCCATCCTCAGAGATGGGAATCCGAAATACAGCAGCCCTCCAAAGGCCTGCAGCCCAGCCCAGAATCTTGCAGGTTATGACATTGGATTAAGGTGCTGGGGATTCCTAGTGCCCCAGTCCAGCCCCATCCAGAATCAAATTCACATGTTCTGGAGAAGAAAGCGTTATCCTAGGCTGTTTGTTCAGAAAGTTTTCACACCCATTGTCTCACCCTCCATCCAGTATAACCAGGTACTGAATGAAAAATAGCCAGGTGCTCAAGGGTACAAGACAAATGGATAAAAAATGAGAGAGAAAATGCTATGGGGGGATGTAGATAATGTAGTTAACACACAAGCCCTTGGTGATAATTGGTCAGGTCCAGGGCAAGGAGTACCAAATAAGCTGGGATCCCATGACAGGGAGCAAGGAAGTGTTCACCGACCAATGGGGTCATTATCGAGTATGAGCGGAAATGAAATGAATGAATTATAATCTACTGGATAAATAAAAATCCAAGAGTCCACACTGATATATATAAATGTGGCAGAGGGAAAGCCTTATAGTAGAATGCCATCTAATAAATATAGCTCAAATGATGGCATTAGAAAATTACTGTGTTGATAGAATATGTCCATAATTTCAAAGTATCCCCCCATGAATTGCCTATTGATTACTAAGCAAAAATAATAAATTAAGACTGGAAAAACTTGGCAGACACTTGGTTTGCCTCCAAAGTGGGACCAATGAACACAATGTTTTGTTGTTTTTTTTATTTTATTTTTATTTATTTATTTTTAATCTTCACTTGAGGACATTTTTCCATTTTTTTGTTCAGATAGAGTGGGAGGGAGAGAGAAGGAGAGAGAGAGAGAGAGAGAGAGAGAGAAGCATTGAGAGAGAGAGAGAGAGAGAGAGAAACATTGACGTGAAAGGGACACATGAAGTGGCTGCCACCTGCACAACCCAACCAGGGCCGGGTACAAACTGCAACCGAGGTATGTGCCCTTAGCGGAAACTGAACTCGGGTCTCTCTGGACCGCAGGCCAATGCTCTAACCACTGAGCCAAACTGGCCAGGGATGTTGTTTTTTTAAAAAAATTTTTCTTTATTGATTTTAGAGAGGGGGAGAGAGAGAGAGAGAAACTTCGATGAGAAAGGACATTGATTAACCGCCTCCTTGCATGCCCCGCACTGGGGATTTGGCTCACAATCTGGGTATGTGCCCCGACTGGGAATCGAACCGGCGACCTCTTGGTGCTTGGGTCGATACTCAACCACTAAGCCACACAAGCTGGGCAAACATGATGTTCTTAATGTAATCAGCATCATTTCTTTCATGTTCCTGCCAAAAATGCCTGATGTGAACCCCACAGCACGGAAACTAGATGTTCTATAGAACAAGTGGCATGGACTCTTGAGAATGTCACAGTCAGGAAGGGCAGAGACTGAGGTCCTGCCCAGGTTAAAAAAGACTGAAGGCACATCATAGTCAATGTGCAGTAATTGCCTGGATCTTAGAAAATAAAAATAGCTCTAAAGGCATTACTAGGACAATGGAGGAAATCTTGAGTTTGATCTTTGGATTAATTACCGGTATTGTATGGGTTGAACTACCTGTTGTCCTTAGCCTGTGACAAGAGAAGAGCCACTGTGAGTTACAGGTGAGGGAGTGATACCTCATGTCAGCCTTAGCACTGGGGGTAGGAGGAGGAGCCCTCAACCAGTCTGAGAACCTGCCTCCTCCAACCACAGTGGAGTAGGTGGGCAGGGCTGGTACCTTGTCACCTTCCAAGGAATGAAAGGTGGAGAAGCTGACAAGTGGTATTTTCAAAGTGTCTGGGTGTACAAATCTCTGTATGAGACACTGCTTTCTGTTATTTGGGATACATACCAAAAAGTGAATTACTGGATCATGTGGTAATTCTGTTCTAATTTTTAGGAACTGCCATGCTATGTTCTATAATGGCTGCACCATTTACATTCCTACCAACCTTGAATTCCAACCCAGTAAAAATGTCTTTCAAGAATGAAGGGGAGCCCTGGCTTGTTTGGCTCAGCTGTTAGAACATCGACTCGTGGACCAAATGGTCTCGGGTTCCATTCCTGGTCAAGGGTACATGCCTGGCTTGCAAGTTTGATCCTCAGCCCTGGTCTGGATCGTGCAGGAGGCAACCAATCCATGTATCTCTCTCATATTAATGTTTCTCTCTCTTCCTCCCTCCCTTCCACTCTAAAAATCAGTATAAAAATATCTTCTAGTGAGGATTAACCAAAAATAAGAAAGAAAAAATGAAGGGGAGCCCTGGCCATAGTGGCTTGGTTGGAGCATCATCCCATGCATTGCAGGTCTTGGGTTTGATTCCCAGTCAGGGTACGTACCTAGGTTTAGGGTTCAATTGCCTGTTGAGGTGTGTACGGGAAGCAACCGATCGATGTTTCTCTTTCACATCAATGTCTCTCTCTCTCTCTCTCCCCCTCTCCCTCTCCCTTCCTCTCTTAAAAAAAATAAGAGGGGAAATAAAAATAGTTTCAGACCGACAAACAATGAGAAAGTTTATACATAAAGCCCCTTACTAAAGGAGATACCTAAGGCTCTGGCAGGTTTAGCTCAGCAGTTAGAGCATCTGCCCTCGGACCAAAGGTTCACAGGTTTGATTCTAATCAAGGGCACCTACCTGAATTGCGGGTTCAATCCCAAGCCCTGGTCGGGGTTGTGTGGGAGGCAGCCAATTGAAGCAACCAATCAGTGTGTCTCACATCAATGTTTTTCTCTCTCTCCCTCCCTCCCACCCTCCTACTCTCTCTAAAAATAAAAATCAGGCTCACTCTCTCTTTTCCCCTCTTCCCTCCCTCCCTCTCTCGCCTCTCTGTCATTCATTCCTTCTGTAACACAAGCTTGCCCCTGCCCTCACCCGTTCTCTCCAGTCTCTCCATGCAGGCCTAGCAGCTATGGCAGACTCCACCTGCTCCAAAGGACTAAGCTTAAAAAAAAATAAATAAATATAAGTAGAAAAAGATCCTCGGGTGAGGATTAACCAAAAAAAAACAGGAGATAACTGCCTTGCTGGTTTGGCTCAGTGGTTAGAGTGTCAGCCTGCGGTCCTGAGAGACCCGAGTTTGGTTCCGCTAAGGGCACATACCTCGGTTGCAGTTTGTCCCCGGCCCTGGTTGGGTCATGCGGGTGGCAGCCACTCCATGTGTCTCTCTCACATTGATGTTTCTCTCTCTCTCCCTCTCTTTCTGAACAAAAAAATGGAAAAATGTCCTCAGGTGAGGATAAAAATAAAAAGGGGATACCTAAGGATGTTCTTCAAGCAGAAAGAAAATGCTGCCCTGGCTGGTTTGGCTCAGCGGTTAGAGCGTTGACCTGCAGACTGATGAATCGCAAGTTCGATTCTGGTCAAGAGCACATAACTTGGTTGTGGTTCATCCCCTGCCCTGGTCAGCATCATGTGGAAGGCAGCCAGTCGATGTGTCCCTCTCACATTGATGTTTCTCTCTCTCTCTCTCTCTCTCCCTCTCCCACTCTATCTGAACAAAGATGGGAAAATGTCCTCAAGAGAGGATTAATAAAACGAAAAAAAGAAAGAAAATGCTTTCAGGTAGAAACTCAAATATGGGGGTAACTCTAGGTAACTTTCAATTGGTAAAACAATACTAATAATGTCTTGTGGGTTTAAGATATATATAGAATTAAAATACAGGATACCAGTAGCACAGTAAATACAGGATATCAGTGTGTGAGGGAGGTGAATAGAGAGAAATTGACCTTTTATCGCCTAGGAAGAGGTAAATGTACTGAATTGGACTTTGATACATAAAGGCTACCTATTGTAATCTTTACAGGAATCACTATCAGAATAGTAAAAGGGTTACTTTATTAGAGGGAGGAGATAGAACATGAAAAATATTCAAAAAAGCCCGGCCGGTGTGGCTCTGTGGTTGAGCATCAACCCATGCACCAAGAGGTTACTGGTTCAATTCCCAGTCAGGGCACGTGCCCAAGTTGTGGGCCCGATCTCCAGTGGGGGGGCATGTAGGAGGCGGCTAATCGATGTTCTCTCTCATCTATGTTTCTCTTCCTCTCCCTTCCTATCTCTCTAAAAATCAATAAAGAAAAAAAATATATATTTTTTTTATCCTCACCCGAGGACATTTTTCCATTTTTTGTACAGACAGAGTGGGAGGGAGAGAGAGGAAGAGAGAGGGAAACATCGATGTGAAAGGGACACATCGAGTGGCTGCCACCCGCACGACCAACCAGGGCCGGGGACAAACTGCAACCGAGGTACATGCCCTTAGCGGGAACCGAACCCAGGTCTCTCCGGACCGCAGGCGGATGCTCTAACCGCTGAGCCAAACCGGCCAGGGCAAGAAAAAATATTTTTAAAAAAAAATTCAAAAAGAAGGCACGAGCCCTGGCAATTGTGGGCTCAGTTGATTGGGCGTCATCTTGTGCAAGGTCATTGGATTTGATACTTGGTCAGGCCACTTTTCCAGGTTTCATCCCTGGGGGGGCATGCAGGAGGCAGCCGTTTGCTGTTTCTCACATCAGTGTTTTTTTCTTCCCTCTCTCTCTAAAATAAAATTAAAAAAAATTTTTTTTTCACTTTATTGGTTTTAGGGAGAAAGGAAGGGAAAGGGGGAGAGAGGGATAGAAACATCAATGAGAGAGAACATCGATTGGCCACCTCCTGCATGCCCCCCACTGGGGATTTGGCCCACAACTTGGGCATGTGCCCTGACCGGGAATTGAACCGGTAACCTCTTGGTGCATGGGTTGATGCTCAACCACAGAGCCACACTGGCCGGGCTTTTTTGGTGCATGGGTCAAATCTAAATGGTTAGAGCATCAGCCAAAGAGTCACGGATTCATTTCTAGTCGGGCATGTACCTGGGTTGTGGTTTGGTCCCTGGCCCTGGTCAGGGTTGTGTGGGAGGCAACCAGCCGATGTGTCTCTCTTGCATTGCTGTCCCCCCCCCCCCCCCCAACACACACACACTGTATCTGAAGATAAATGAAAAAATATCTTCGGGTGAGGATTAAAAAAGAAGGCAAGACAAACCAAAACAAAATAGAACAGATGTGACAAACAGAAAGCAAATTAAGATGGTTGCTCCACTCTCGGTAATTACACTATATGCAGCAGGACTAAGTGATGTAATTAAAAGAAAAAACAGATTGGATCTTAACAAAAAACACAAAGTAAGGGAATATAGAAAGGTTAAATGTAAAAAGATAGAAAATGAAAGCCCTTTGAACAGCAGCAGAGAGCGGGTGTGTTTGTATGGATCCTGTCAGATTTTTTTCTGAGAACTTTGAAAGCTACAGAGGAGTTGGACATTTTCCTAGATGCACCACTTGGGGCATTGGCCATATTTGTTTTGCGCATATTCATGTGGGAGTTTGTGTCTGCACACCAACACATACATGATTATATGCACGCATGGACACACACTTCTTTCCCACCTCTGGTCTGGAGTCCCCCACATGACATTTCCTCTCACACGTCACTGGCCAGAATTTTCCTTGTCACATCAGCCTGCAGTGAAGGTCCAGCAGCTCTGTTTTCCATGGCAAGAGGTGAGCACTAACCTGTCCCAAGAGCCAATTAAACTGTCTAGAACTTTAAAAAGGTAAACTGATGATGGCATTGCTTCCCCTTTCTCTTCTTTCTTCCCGCTGCCCTGTGTACTTGGAGTGCATGTGCATAGTGAGATCTGCTCTGCACTGGAGGCTATGGAACAGAAAATTAAGAATCCATGTTTCCCCTGCTTATCACCATAAAGATGAATTTTCTAAATGTGTGAAAGGCACGTCTGGGAGCTGTCAGAAGAGAAAGGCAGATATACTGGGGGGGGGGGGGCATTAAAGTCTGAGGCTCTGTCCTGCTGATGTGGTTCCTGCCCCATGTGGGGAGGCGAAGGTGGGTGTGCTCTTCAGTATGATCTGTGGGCTCCGGCTTCTGTGCTGTAAGTGCAGGGACACCTTTTTCTCTTTAACTTGAATTTATGTTTGTTTGACCAAATAGGTGTTCATCCCAAGTTACTAAAGTTTAATATTCCTTAAATGTAAAAAGGAAACTGGAAAACAAACAGTTTAGCACTTAGGTTATCATTTGAATTTCAGGACGGTGGCTGTTAGGTGACGATATTGGTGGTTTTATTTTTTTTAAGTGCCAGAGAATAATGTCATTTTAAAAAGAGTGGATTTTGCCCTGGCCGGTTTGGCTTGTCGGTTAGAGTGTTGGCTTGCTGACCAAAAAGTTGAGGGTGTGTTTCTGGTCAAGGGCACATACCTCAGTTGTGGTGTGATCCCGGGCCCTGGTCAGGGTCATGCGGGAGGCAACCAATCAATGTGTCTCTCTCACACTGATATTTCTCTGTCTCTCTCTCCCTCCCTCTCACTCTGTTTGAAGATAAATGGAAAAATATCCTCTGGTGAGGATTTAAAAAAAAGAAAGAGCCCTGGCCGGTTTGGCTCAGCGGTTGGAGCGTTGGCCTGCAGACCAGAGAGTCCTGGGTTCGGTTCCTGCTAGGGGCAGGTACCAAAAAAAAAAGAAAGAAAGAAAGAAACTCATAAACATCACAATAGAAAATGGGCAAAAGGCATGAATAGGTAATTTACAGAGGAAAGAATTTAAATGACACCCAAACTGCCAGCCTGATTGTTAATCAGGGAAATGAAAACTGTAGTGTAGTTTTTCTGGCTAATCTCATGATTGGTGGGAGTGAATCCCACCCAGGAGTGACTGCTCCTGGTAGGAAGTGACTGGAGGGCATTGTGAAGCCTCTATTAAACCCACACCTACCTTCCCCCACCATCCCCTATATCCTGTGGCGATTCTCAGACTTGTGCACAGGAGTCCTGGCTGGCTCCATGACCCCCATGAAGTGTGGTCTGCTGTCATCAGGCTTTTGTGTGCACCAGGGTTTATGCTGCTGCTGCAACACCCAGGAGGTCAGATTTACTTTGCAGCAAATGAGTCTGCTCTTTATTTTAATTTAATTTTATTTTTTTGGTACATGCCCCTACTGGGAACCGAACCCAGCCGATGCTCCAACCGCTGAGCCAAACCAGCCAGGGTAAGTCTGCTCTTTAGAAGAAGGAAGAGCAGAACAGCCATGTCCTGTTCCTAGTTACAGTACATAAAAATGCAAACCCAAATAATAATCCGTGTGTTCACTTACACATCTGCCTAAATACAGAAGAAAGATCTGGAATATGCCTAGGGTTTGACCAACCCTCTGTGGGGTGGGAGACAGGATGAAGATGCCAGCCCTTTCTACTGTTATTTATTTATTTATTTATTTTTGTTACAGATGTTTCTCCTTTTTTTCCCCATTGACACCCTCCTCCCCATCCCCCCCACCCATCCCCAGCTTTGTTGTCCATGTCCATTGGTTATGAGTACATGCATATCAGTTCTGTAGTTTATCTCTCCCCGCCCCCCACCATCTCCTCTTCTGAAGGTTGTCAGTCTGTACCCTACTTCCACGTCTCTGGGTCTACCCTATTCCTCAGACTGTTATGTTCATTATATTCCACAAATAAATGATATCATGTGATATTTGTCTTTCTCTGCTTGGCTTGTTTTGCTTAGGATAATACTTTCTAGATCCCTCCATATTGTCTCAAAGGATAAGAGATCTTTCTTTCTTACAACTGCATAGTACTCCATTGTGTATATGTACCACAGCTTTTTTATCCATTCGTCTACTGATAGACACTTGGGCTGTTTCCAGATCTTAGCTGTTGTAGATAGGGCTGCTATGAACATGGGAGTACATATATTCTTTCTGATTGGTGTTTCAGGCTTCGTAGGGTATATTCCTAGAAGTGGGATTACTGGGTCAAATGGCAATTCAGTTTTTAATTTTTAGGTAACACCATAGAGTTTTCCATAGTGGCTGTACCAGTCTGCATTCCCACCAGCAGTGTACTAGAGTCCCCTTTTCTCCACATCCTCGCCAACACTTGTTGTTTGATCTACTGTCTTTCTTGAATTGTTTGCATTTGTAGTTCATATGTAAGAATATCCGTATGATTCTGAAAATGTGGATTAATGTAGAAAGATGTTGCTGCTGCTGACATGCCTTCCTTGTTTGCAGATATGGATCCTGGCGGGAACCTGTCAACCCCTACTACGTCAACTCTGGCTATGCCCTTGCTCCGGCCACCAGCACCAATGACAGTGAGCAGCAGAGCCTCTCCAGCGATGCGGACAGCCTGTCCCTCACTGACAGCAGTGTGTAAGTCTCCCCTGCCTGGGTGAGTGCAGCCCTCGTGGAGCACAGCAGCCTGTGCCAGTCCCAGCTGGGGCTTTGTCTGCATTGAAAGTGACTTGTGTCCCTTCTCCCAACTTGATGTTAGTACATCTGGTGTATAGACAGACCAGCTGTGTTGCAGGAAGTATCATTAAAAATCCTAACATAACCCTGGCCAGTTTGGCTTAGCAGTTAGAGTGTCCACCCATGAACCAAAGAGTTGTGGGCTCGATTCTGATCAAGGGCAGGTAACCTCAGTTGCAGTTAGGTCCCTGGCCCTGGTTGGGTTCCTGCGTGAGGCAACCAGTACCCCTACCCCCCAGCTGAAGATAAATGGAATGTATTCTCGAGTGAGGATTAAAAAAAAAAATCCTAACATAGCCCAGCTGGTATGGCTCAGTTGGTTGAACGTTATGCTATGCACTGGGTGGTCGCCAGTTCGACTCCTGTTTGGGGCATATGCCCAGGTTGTGAGCTTGATCCCCAGTAGGGGGTGTGCAGGAGGCAGCCAATCAGTGTTTCTCATTGGTGTTTTTCTCTCTCTCTCCCTCTCCCTTCATCTGTCTGAAATCAATAAAAACATATTAAAAAACCATCCTCACATAAACTAGAATTGAGTTTTTTGTTAGTTGCTTCTCTCTGAGGCTGATGCTACAGTAACCTTTGAAAGAGGAGAAACCATGGGGTAACGTTTAAACAAATTCCAGGGCTACCTAGGCTGGAGCACTTTGGTTCTGATGTTCTCTTTGGTTTTTATAATCTGGTGGTTCACTTTAAAGATCAGCACTGGTTCGCAGCCAGGCAGATGTGACCTTGGTGCCATCCCTGAAAGGCTACACTGCTGTACAGGTGCATTCTTGTCGACACTCTTCTGCACTTGTCAGTTTTTTAAATTTAGAAATTGTGTCCTGGCCAGTTTAGTTCAGTGGTTAGAGCGTCAGCCTGTGGAAGAAAGATTTGCTGATTTGATTCGAGTCAAGCGCACATGCCTGGGTTGTGGGTTTGATCCCTGGCCCCAGTTGGGGTCATGCAGAAGGCAACCAATCAATGTCTTTCACATCAGTGTTTCTCTCTCTCTGTGTCTCTGTCTCTGTCTCTCTCTCTCCCTCTCCCTTCCTCCTTCCCACTCTATCTAAAATAAATAAATAATACCCCAGCTGGTGTGGCTTAGTGGATTGAGAGTCATCCCATGGACTGAAAAGTCCTAGTTTGATTCCCAGTCAGGGCACATGCCCCTGTTGCGGGCTCGATCCCCAGTATGGGGCGTGCAGGAGGCAGCCAATCTATGTATCTCCCTCACATTGATGTTTCTCTCTCTCTCTCTCTTTAAAAAAAAAAAAAAGTGAAAACATACTTAAAAACAATAATAATCCATAAAATAAATTTAGAAATTACCATACAGGTGAGCAGTTCTTATCATCTCACCATGGGAGGGGGGTAGGGAAATGGGAGCAAGAGAGGAAGTTGGTGCAGCATGGTTCTGTGCTGGTTTAGTGTCTGGATGTTTCAGAAACTGCAACTGGGGCTTCACATGTCCAAAGGCCTCTGTGTCCCTCAGTGGTGACAGCAAATTTATCATTGTCTTCTCCAGGGAAGCCCTCCCTTTGGGGAAATTGCTTGTTTTCCTGACACTTTCTTCATGTTGGCAAGTGGCTTGTTGGGACACAAGTGCACAGTAAAAGCTTGATGGTGTCAAATACTGTCTTACTAGATCAGAACATTACCTGTGCCACCCACTGAGGTCATTTGGGGTCTTGACCTTGCTGCGCATGATGTCAGATTTGCCTAGCCCTTGGTCTTTTTGCCATTTGCATCTGACCAGCACTGATGGAAAATATCTGCTCAGGGTCAGGACCTAGGGGTGGGGGCTGACTTCTAAGTACCTTCCAGCCTCAGGGCCAGGAAGCCTTTAGCCATGACAGTGAGCAGGTGTGAGCCCACTGACTGACTGCAGGGTTCCTTTTTTTTTATCCTCACCTGAGGACATTTTTCAATATTTTGTTCAGATAGTGGGAGAAAGGGAGAGAGAGAAAGAAACATAGATGTGAAAGGGACACATCAAGTGGTTGCCACCCACACGACCCAACCAGGGCCAGGGACAAACTGCAACCGAGTTATGTTCCCTTAGCGGGAACCAAACCCGGGTCTCTCCGGACCGCAGGCCGAGGCTCTGTCTGCTGAGCCAAACTGGCCAGGGCCTGACTGCAGGGTTCTTTCTCCACAAGACTGAGACCTTATAGGGTCGTGGCTAGGACTCCTAGCTGGGCTGGGGCAACAAACTATCAGCTGGTCACAGGGAGACTTCTTTCTCATTTAGCTTGTTATTTCATGTGAAAGTTGGAGGAGTCATAGATTTATTTTATTTATTTATTTTAATCCTCACCCGAGGACATTTTTCCATGTTTTGTTCAGATAGAGTGGGAGGGAAAGAGAGGAAGAGAGCGAGAGAGAAACATCGACGTGAAGGGGACACATCGAGTGGCTGCCCCCTGCACAACCCAACCAGGGCCGGGGACAGATCGCAACCGAGGTACGTGTCCTTCATGGGAACCAAACCCGGGTCTCTCTGGACCGCAGGCTGATGCTCTAACCGCTGAGCAAAACTGGCCAGGGCTAGGAATCATAGATTTAAATAAGAAGAAAAAAGGGCTACTAAACCCATATTTTTGTAGGTGAACACATACTTTAAAATTGTGTCTCCACTGGCTGGAGTGGCTTGTCAATGCATGCACCAAGAGGTTGGCATTTCGAATCCGGGTCATAGCACATGCCCAGGTTGTGGACCCAGTCCCCGGGGGACATGTAGGAGGCAGCCAGTCAGTGCTCTCTCTTATCAATGTTTCTATCACTCTCTCCCTCTCCTGTCCTCTCTCTCTAAAATCAGTAAGAAAAAAAAATGTTTTTTAAAAAAATAAAGTTGTGTCCCACCTAGTCCTAGCCATTTTGGCTCACTGGTTGGAATACTGGCTCTTGGACCGAAGAGTCATGGGTTTGATTCCTGGTCAAGGGCTTGTACCTTGGTTGCAGGTTCAACCTCTGGCCCCAGTTGGGAGCCAGTCAGTGTGTGTGTGTGTGTCTCTCTCTCTCTCTCTCTCTTTCTTTCTTCCTCTCCTCTGCTTCCTCCCTCCCACTTTATCTAAATATCTAAAAATCAATGGAAGAATATCCTCGTGTGAGAATTAAGAAAATAATAATAATAAATAAATAAATTGTGTCCCACTTAATGTGCCATTTGTATTTTATTTTTTTTAACATGCACATTTAGAGTATATACTCACTGAATTTTTTTTTTTTTCTGTATTGATTTTAGAGAGAGAGGAAGTGAGAGGGAGAGATAGAAATATTGATGAGAGAGAACATCGATTGGCCGCCTCCACCATGCCCCCCACTGGGGATTGGGCCCACAACCTGGGCATGTGTCCTGACTGGGAATTGAACTGGTGACCTCTTGGTGCATGGGTCGACGCTAAGCCACTGAACCATACCAGCTGGATGAATTTTTCTTCTTTATTGATTTTTAGAGAGAGAGGAAGGGAGAGATAGAAATATTGATGAGAGAGAACATTGATTGACCACATCCAGCATGCCCCCCACTGGGGATCGGGCCCACAACCTGGGTATGTGCCCTGACCAGGAATCTAACTGGTGACCTCTTGGTGCATGGGTTGACGCTCAGCAACTGAACTACACCAGCCGGGCTATTTTATTTTTTTGTTAATCCTCACCCGTAGATATTTTGCTATTGATTTTGTTTTGTTTTTATTTTGATATCTTACTGATTTTTTTTTTTAGAGTGGAAGGGAGGGAGTGGGAGAGACATTGGTGCAAGAGAGACACATCAGCCCTGGCTGATTTGGCTCAGCGGTTGGAGCATTGGCCTGCGGACCAGAGAGTCCCAGGTTTGGTTCCCGCTAGGGGCACGTACCAAAAAATGAATAAATAAAATTTAAAAAAAAAAAAAAGAGAGAGACACATCAGTTGGTTGCCTCCCAAACAACCCCAACCAGGGCTTGGTATCGAACCTGCAACCCAAGTACATGCCCTTGACCGGGAATCCACCGCTCTAACCGATGAGCAACCAGCCAGAGCTTAATAAGCCTTTCTTTTTCTTTTCTTTTTTTTTTTATCCTCACCCAAGGACACTTTTCCATTCTTTGTTCAGATAGAGTGGGAGGGAGAGAGAGGGAGAGAAACATCGACATGAAAGGGACACATCAAGTAGCTGCCACTCGCACGACCAACCAGGGCCAGGGACAAACTACAACCGAGGTACGTGCCCTTAGTGGGAACCAAACCCGGGTCTCTCTGGACCGCAGGCTGACGCTCTAAGTGCTGAGCCAAACCAGCCAGGGCATCAAGGATATTTTTTACATGGATTTCCAGAGACAGTGGAAGGGAAGGAATTGGGGGATGGGGTGGAGAGAAAGAGAAGACACATCATTCAGCTGCCTCCCACATGCGCCCCAACTAGAGCCAGGGCTGAACATGCAACCCAGGTATGTGCCCTTGACTGAGAATCGAACCTTCAACCCTTTGTTCCCTGGGCTGACATTCTAACTACTGAGTGACACCAGCCAAGGTAACAGTCATATACTTTACCCACTGTTCCCCCCGACATTCCATACCCACTGGCACCATGCATAGTTATTACAGTATTACTAACTATATTTTCTGTGTTGTACTTTACATCTCTTGACTATTTTGTAACTACCAAGGTCTTAATTTCTTTACCTTTTTCTTTTTTTTTGTGATATGTGTCCCTAGCGGGAACCGAACCTGGGACTCTCTGGTCTGCAGGCCGATGCTCAACTGCTGAGCCAAACTGGCCAGGGCTCTTTACCTTTTTCATCCAGTCCCCCAACCCCCGTCCCCTCTGGCAACCATCAGTCTGTTCTCTGTATCTGTGAGTCTGTTTCTGTTTTGTTTGTTAGTTTATTTTGTTCTTTAGATTCCACATATAAGTGAAATCATATGGTATTTTTCTTTCTCTGACTTATTTCAGTTAGCGTAATACCCTCTAGATCCAACCATGCTGTCCTAAATGGTAAGATTTCATTCTTTTATTATGGCTGAGTAATACTCCATTGTGTACCACAACCTTTTTTTTTTTTAATCCTCACTCGAGGACATTTCTTCATTTATCTTCAGATAGAGCAGGAGGGAGAGAGAGAGAGAAACATTGATGTGAGAGAGACACATCGAGTGGCTGCCACCCACACGACCTCAACCTGGGCCAGAGACAAACTGCAGCCAAGGTATGTGCCTTTAGTGGGAACCGAACCCAGGTCTCTCTGGACCACGGGCCAACACTCTAACTGCTGAGCCAAACCGGCCTGGGCTACCACAACTTTTTTTTTTTTTTTAAATATAATCTGCCTTTCTGAAGCAAGGCCACTGAAAATTTGGTTGACTCCCACATGAAAAAATGGGAGAAAGAGAGAATATACCACAACTTTTTTATGCACTTGTCTATTTATGGACACTTGGGTTGCTTCCCGGTCTTGGCTATTGTAAATACCGCTGCTATGAACATAAGGGTGTATATATATTCTTTTGAATCAGCATTTTGAGTTTCTTCAGATATATACCCAAGACTGAAAATGCTAGATCATAAGGCAGTTTCATTTAAAATTTTTTGAGGACCCTCCATACTGTTTTCCATAGTGGCTGCTCAAGGGTTCCTTTTTTTCCACATCCTTGCCAACACTTGTTAGTTGATTTATTGATGATAGCCATTCTGACAGGTGCGAGGTGATATCTCACAATGCTTTTTTTTTTCATGGATTTTAGAGAAGAAGGGATAGGGAGAGGGAGATAGAAACATTGATTAGAGAGAACATTGATTGGCCGCTTCCTGCATGTCCCCCACTGGGGATTGGGCCCGCAACCTGGGCATGTGCTGTGACCGGGAATCGAATTAGCAACCTCTTGGTGCATGGGTCGACGCTCAACCACTGAGCCACACCGGCCGGGCTCATAGTGCTTTTAATTTGCATTTCTAATGATTAGTGACATTGGGCATATTTTCATATGTCTCTTGGTCATTTGTATACCTTTTTTGGAGAAGTGTCTATTCAGGTTCTCTGCCCATTATTTACCTGTGTCTTTAAGTATTCTTCTGACACCTCAATTTTAGTGTACAAGGTAGGTTATCATAAGCTATTTCTGAACCAAACTTAGCCAGTCCCCAATCATTGCAAGTCTTGGTCTCTTTCTCCCCTTTCAATGACCATGCAGTGACATCACTAGATGGATCTGTTCCTTCAGGAGTGTCTCATGGACCATTTTATTTTCCTTTATTTTATTTTTATTTTTTTCAGAGAACAACCTATCCAAAATTTTTATTTTTTTCTGTAGAAAAAAATTTTAATTATTGAAAGTATTACAGATGTCCTCCTTTTTTCCCCATTGACCCCCACCCGTTCCCACTCCCACCCACCCCCTTCTGCTTTCCCCAACCTAATGTCTGTGTCCATTGGTTGTGCATATTTATATTCCTTTATTTTGAATCTGTAAGATAAAATGTTGACATGTTTTTAGCAACTTCTTACTTGAAATTTCTGGGATTTCAAACAGTATCTGCCATGAATATAAAGTATCATATAAAATGGTTATGGCTAGCTGCAGCTCCGCAGACATCCACATGTGGCTGGAAGCACAAGATGGATACCATTTGTAGTATCTGGTTTTCCTCTCCCCCAATACTCTGTTACTAAAATGAAAGTTAATCTGTCTACCCATTTTTCAATTTTCTTGAAAAGTATCTTAATTCTCTCCAAGAAAATATGTTTGCTAAAGGGAAGATGTAAAAATTTAAAAATATTTTTCCCCTGATAATTCTGTTCATCTTCGTTTATACTGAGAATCAGAAAGGTAGGAATAGTCAAGAATTTGGAATGTAAAATTATGACATACTTGAATACATGTTAGATGCAAAAAATAGGATCATGTGTTTTATCTAAATTGTTGTGGGGGCTATTGCACTCAGCATTTCAACCACATGACAAAAACAACGGACCACCTTAGTAGTTCATGTACTTTGGACATACTTGTCTAAGGACACTGCCTAATTCCATAGAGGAATTTTTAAGTGTCCTGTTAAAGTATATGGAGAAACCAAGAAATTGGTGGCTCAGGACATCTGAACAAACCCCTAAGGACATGTAAACATGTTTTAAATGTATCCGATGCACTTGTTCCTTGACACCTGTTCCCTTGAATGCCCCTACCCCCATTAGATCGCTGAGCCAACTGTACTGCAGTACCCATCTGGTACCCTGATAACCAGGGATACCGAGGCAGTGATAGGAGGGAGAGGCCATCACAGCCTCTCTCTGCCCTGCTCTGAACCTTAATCTTTTCCACCCAGACCAGAGCTCTGAGGAGAATGTTACAGCCCTACCTTCCAATGAAGCTGCTGAGCTGGCAATTGTGCCACTGTCTGGGACAGGGGTCACGACACACCACAAGTGTCTTATAATGTGTCTTTAAGGGGCAAGGTGGCAGCTTCACTAGGCTATTCATACGTTCAAGTGGGGTTAGAATCATCCTGACTGCATGTTTGTCCCCATACAGTAAGAGCAGTGCTGTGCTGGCAGCGTGGCTTCCCCAGTGGGCAGTGCGTGGGAAGGAGTTGAGGGGTTCAGAATCCCATACAGACATTCACTGCACCTTGGAGAGCAGGAAGTCCCCTCCTGGGGCTCTTTCAATGGGGAGGGAGTGGGAGCCCAGAGAAGCCACTCTAGCCCTGGCCGGTTTGGCTCAGTGGTTAGAGCATCAACCTGCGGTCCTGAGAGACCCGGGTTCGGTTCCCGCTAGGGGCGCGTACCTCGGTTGCAGTTTGTCCCCGGCCCTGGTCGGTCGTGCGGGTGGCAGCCACTCGATGTGTTCCTTTCACATCGATGTTTCTCTCTCTCTCTCTGTTCCTCTCTCTCCCTCCCACTCTACCTGAACAAAAAAATGGGAAAATGTCCTCGGGTGAGGATTAAAAAAAAAAGAAGAAAGAAAGAGAAGCCACTCTAGTCATCCTGGTATGGTGGGCATCTCCCACTCTGTCTCCTGGTAGCTGCTGTGCTCCCCAGAGTAGCTTTTAATGGCAGGGAGGGGGCTGGAGAGTTTTTAAGGATTGCATACGTGCAGTGAATTATGCTTTAAATCTGGCATTGATCTTGAGTAAGTGTATTTAATTATCTTAAAGACAATATATAATTTGATTTATATTTTTATCATAATCTTCAGAAATTAAATCTTCATAGCTAAAACTTATGTCAAGAAAACTAATTTGAACACCCTTGAAAGAGTACACTGCTTGTCAAATTTACCCTGGAAGAAAGCAGATAATGAACATTAGAAATCTGTTTCACTATGATCTAGATTGTTTTGGCTGCCCATTTTGCAGCCCTCACATGTTTTCCATCTGCGTAGAGCGCCCCTCCCAGATAGACACACTAAGTCCTGCCTGGTTGATAAAGCAGGGATCTGCAAATGTTTTCTATAAGAACCAGTAGTAAATATTTTAGGCTTTGTGACCAAATGCTCTCTGTCACATATTTCTCCCCCCACTTTAAAAATGTGAAAACCGCCCAGCCGGTGTGGCTCAGTGGTTAAACGTCGACCCGTGCACCAAGAGGTCACTGGTTCGATTCCCAGTCAGGACACATGCCCAGGTTGTGCCCGATCCCTAGAGTGGGAGACACGCGGGAAGCAGTTAATCAATGTTCCATCTCATCGATGTTTTTATCTCTCTCTCCCTCTCCCTTACTCTCTCTCTAAAATCAATAAAGGAAAAATAATTTAAAAAATAAAAAATAAATAAAAATGTGAGAACTGCCCTGGCCGGTTTGGCTCAGCAGTTATAGCGTCGGCCTGCGGACCTGAGAGTCCCAGGTTCAGTTCCCACTAGGGTCACCACGTACCTCGGTTGCATTTTATCCCTGGCCCTGGTTGCGATAGTGTGGGTGGCAACCACTCGTGTGTGTGTGTCTCTCTCTCTTCCTCCCTCTCTCCCTCCCTCTCAAAATATAAATAAATAAATAAATAAATAAATAAATAAATAAATAAAATAAAATAAAATTTTTAAAAAATGTGAAAACCGCCCTGGCTGGATTGGCTCAGCAGTTGGAGCATCTCTCCCTCCCTCTCAAAATATAAATAAATAAATAAATAAATAAATAAATTAATTAATTAATTAAAATAAAATTTTTAAAAAATGTGAAAACCGCCCTGGCTGGATTGGCTCAGCAGTTGGAGCATTGGCCCTGGAACCAAAGAGTCACAGGTTCAATTCTGGTCAAGGGCATGCACCTCGGTTGTGGTTTAGTCCCTAGCCCTGGTCTGGGTTGTGCAGGAAGCAGCCAGTCAAGTGTTTCTCTCGCATCGATGTTTCTCTTTCTTGCTCTCTCCCTCCCAACTCTGTCTGAAGATAAATGGGAAAATATCCTTGGGTGAGGATTTAAAAAAAAAAAAGTAAAACCTGTTCTGGCCAGCGTTGTTCAGTGGTTAGAGTGTCAGCCCGAGCACTAAAAGGGTCACTGGTTTGATCCCTGGTCAAGGACATGTCCCTGGCTTACGGGTTCGATTTCTGTCCCTGGCCTGTCCCTGGGGCATGTTTAGGAGGTAACCAGTCAGTGTGTTTCTCACATCGATGTTTCTTTCTCTCTCTCCCCCACCTTCCTTCCATTCTAAGAATCAATGGAAAAAATATCCTTGGGTGAAGATAAACAACAAAAAAGTAAAATTATTTCTTAATTGTTAGGCCTTAGAAAAACAAGCCACATGGACCCCACCCATGGCAAAGCCAGCACAGCTGTGCTTCGTGGAACTGTTCTGTGTGCACTCACACCAGGCTGTTTTCTTCTGGCAGGGATGGGATCCCACCGTACAGGATCCGCAAGCAGCACCGCCGAGAGATGCAGGAGAGCGTCCAGGTCAATGGGCGAGTGCCTCTACCTCACATTCCTGTAAGTTCTGCTGCACAGCCCTCACCCTCCCTGTCTCTTAGTTTGGGGTTCACCAGTCCTCTCAGACCCATTCCCTTGTTTTCCCCATTCTGACTGGGCTGCTGTGGCCATGGCCAGTGGGAAAGGCGCCTGCTTGACTTTCTGTGAGCTCAGCTCACGTCCAGGTATAGCTTGTGGTCACACTTGTCATGCCTTGCAGGCTGGAGGGAGTGGCCTGTAGGACCCTGCCCACACGGTCAGTTCAGAAGAGAACAGACTGCCCTTCTACCATGCAGTCTTTTCTCATTGTCAAGTGAGGTGCTTCTCTCCTTGAGGTAGGAGAGCAGCTGTAAGCCTCTGTCACAGGCTCAATGCCCAGGCCTGACCCTTGCACAGCTGCCTGCCTGTGGCTCTGTCAGAAAGCCTGGCGACGCCTCTTGGTACCCCCGTCCTGAGTTATTGTGAGCACTGCCTTGTTCAAGATGAAAAGAGGCATCAGCCTTTCTGTGGCTGAATGGTGGGAGTTACCACATGGGCATCCTGACTTCAAAGCTGCCTCTGCTTTACCTCAATAAAAATAAAAAGGTGATAGCAGTTCTCCTGCTTGTGGGGGTTCACAGAGCCCAGCACTGAGCAGGCTGGGCACAGCCTATCTCCACCTGCAGAGAGTTCCTTTGTTGATGAACAGAATGACTAGTTTTCCTTATTTTGACACAGTGACTTTGAATGGGAAGACTTTTAGGGGAAGCTGAGAAAAGCTTAGAGTAGAGGCTCCAATCCATTGGTACCTGCAGTGTCTGAGGGCGACCAGGCCGTTCATTTGTGGTTTCTGTGCAGGTAAAGTGGTTGTTTCTTGGGATCAGGATACATCCATCCTTAATCGGGATTCCTTGATCAGAGTCTCTGCAGATACTTTAATTTCCACATAAGAAAAGTGATTGTTTATGGTTGAGAAGAAAGGATGTTGGTTTGTCCTTACTTCTGAGAAAATGATGTTCAAGTTTTTTGTTACCTGGCAGCTAACCCTTGGCTCAGATTTGGCCCAAGCTAGGCACTAATGGAGTCTGCTTAGGGAAAAGTGGAAGACACTCTGGGTGGAGTGTGTGTACACATGTGTGTGCATGTACACATGCGTGTGTGTGCTGCAAGTGAATTGGGAAGCATCCAGCTTCACTCGTGTCATCTGGAGCAGTCTGAGCCTGAGCTCAGGTGGTGACTGCACACATCTCCTCCTTGTCCTACAGTGGTGCACGTGTCTTCTCAGCTCTGCTTAGTGGATGTTTAAACTCAAGATCAGGGCTGAGTGCAGGGTGCAGAGGAGGAGCCTGGGCATCTTGTGTCCCAAAAATTAAGGGAGTAAGGGCACATAGGAGCTGCTTAGAGAGCCTTTTGCCACCCCAGGCCTAGACAGCTGGAGTTTCAAAGTTAGTGGCAGTGAATTCGGAATCCATGCATCCATACTGACATGACGTATGAGTTGAGAGTTTGATGAGGAACAAGATATTTACATTATCCCGAATAACCCCTCACAAAACATTTAGTCACAATGGGAAAAAGTAACGTTTGAGGAGGACCTGCCAGGCCCTTCTGAGTCAGGGGTCAGGTGCTATCATCAGTGTCAGGACAGATGGACACTGCCGCTGCGAGGAGAGTGAGAAGGGCTCAGTGCCCCCAATGCCTCCTGCCAGGGATGTTGCCACGACACAGCCCAAGTAGCCATATTGCATAAGAACTGGCCTCTGTTGTCTGTTTAAATGCCCTGCTTTTTCCAGGGTCTCCTCCACTGCCCTGGGGCTTGCCATTCATGCCGGCCTTTTCTCCCAGGCTCCTCTCCCAGGACCCTCTAGAGCAGCGGTTCTCAACCTGTGGGTCGCAACCCCTTTGGGGGTCGAACGACCCTTTCACAGGGGTCGCCTAAGACGTAATAGTAGCAAAATTACAGTTATGAAGTAGCGGAAATAATTTTATGGTTGGGAGTCTCCACAACATGAGGAACTGTATTAAAGGGTCGCGGCATCAGGAAGGTTGAGAACCACTGATCTAGAAGCACTGGACACCCTGACTAACTCTTCTCCTAGGGTCTGGTCTCCTCAGCTTTTACACAGAGTCCTGCCTGGTGTTGGACACCACCAGGCCTTCCACACCAATTTTTTTCCACCCCTGAAGCATTGGCCTGTGTCCTGGCTTGCCCTCAGCCCCTTAACCACTCCAGGCCCCTCAGAAGTTTCTTTGGCCACCTCTGAATTCATCTTTGGTCAGCATCAGCCCCACACATGGACGTTTGTCTCTGAGCCCTTCACATAATTTTTTTTACCTAATTTAATAAGTTTCTGTAGTATTGAGTATTGTCTTTACTCCTGTTTCGCAGATAAGAAACAGGTAGGCAGTCTAGAGACTGTGCCCAGAGCCCACCAACAAAAGGCTGTTGGAGACACTGCCTCCCCTCAGGCTCCCGCCCTCACCCTGAGTCTTTGCTCTTTGCCTTGTTCCACATCTGAAGGTCAGGGTTCTAAATAGCCTCTGTCCATCCTCTGAGTTCTCAGAGTAGTCCTGTATGCCACCCTGTCCCCAGGCTACCTCTTTCTTCCACCTGTCCTCCTGCCTTATCTGAGGCCCCTCCAGACCCTCTTCCTCCTCGGTCCTCCTTCACTTATACCTTGGTGGCTTAGATTTTTAAAATATGTTTTTCTATAAAGGACATTGGGACAGCTGGTGAAATTGGAATAAGATCTGCTAATTAGGTAGTGGTATTATATCAGGGTTCTTTTTTTTTTTTTTTTTTTTTTTTTTTTTAGTAATTGTCCTGTTATAAGTATAAGAATGCCCTGGGTTATTGTTAAATATACTCAAAGTGTTCAGGAGTGAACAGATATCATATGTGCCGTTTGTTCTTGACTGGCTCAGAGAATTGCGTGTGTCTATGTATGAGAGAGAGGATGACAGTGTGAGAGAAATGTCAGTAATTGGAAATCTGGGACAGAAATTCTTGTGCTGTTTTTGCAACTTTTAAATTTGAAATTACCTCAAAATAAAGCTATTTCCCCAAAAGTTATATAGTGTATCACTATAAAATACATTGCAGAACTCTGTTATCTGAAAAGGAAAATCCTTCTTTGTCTTCCATTCGTCCCCTGATTTTTTTTCTGTACCCTGAACTTTGTCCCCCAACCCTGCAACAGCCTGGTCCATGCACACCTAAGCACTAGGGGCTGCTGCCCTCTTGTGTGCAGAGCGGGCACTGCAAGGAGCAGATCAGTCTTGCCTTTCCCTTCTCTGTGGTCTTTGCAGCTCTGCCTCCCCAGGCCCCAGGCCTCACTAGGTCTCAGCCTGGCCCAATGTATTTGAAGCCCTTTTTGGGAGCAGTCTGCCTCTGTACAGGGCATACGCACAGGCCCCAGCTGACCAATACCCTGGTGACCTTACCCCAGGAGGCCAAGTTCTGCGCTGCTCATTGTCTCTGATTCTGTGGCCATGGGAATAGGTACTCTATTCTCATCCCTAGATCAGGGCTGGGTGAAGAAGAGATTTAGTCTCGTGGAAAAAGGGGGCAGTGAGGAGGTTGATTCCTAGGTGAAAGGGGGGGAAAGTAAATACTTTAAAATAAAATTCAGATTTAACATTATTTTCTCCTACCCAAAAAGTGCTTGAAAACCACTTTGGCACGGAAAACAGTTGTTCAAAGCTGTGCACAGCCAGCTAATCAGCTGTGTCTCTTTGCAGCGTACTTACCGAATACCAAAGGAAATTCGCGTGGAGCCCCAGAAGTTTGCTGCAGAGCTCATCCACCGCCTGGAGGCTGTTCAGCGGACTCGGGAGGCAGAGGAGAAGCTAGAGGAGCGACTGAAGCGCGTGCGGATGGTGAGTGGGCCTCAGTGAGGGAGGCCATGCACTTCATGGTTTCCAAGTTATTTTATTACAGCTTTGACCCTGTGGGGGCCCCTTCAGGTTCTCCCAGAGCCCCCTTCTCCATACTTGACTAACCACTGGCTCCTGACATGCTTTGACCTGTCTTGGTGGATGGCCAAGGCAAACTCTCCTATGATGTCTGCCCCCTCTATAGCCCCCCACCCTTTGTTCTCAGCCTGGGCTGTCTCCCAGGAAGAGGTCCTTATGGTGGGCCTGGGGAGCAATCAGCAGATGTCAGAGCAGTGATCTTGGTCGCCAGAGTCGGGGTTTATATTCCCTCGCTATGGGAAGACAGTCAGGGGAAGCCAAGACAGCTCCCAGTGGCCGTCCACAAAGTAGGACTGCACAGAGGCAATACCAGCTCATTTTGAGGAGATTTTGCACAGGACATGTACAAAGTGCAGACTCACCCAGGCTCTCCTTTCACCCCTGGCCCAACTCCCTTCCTGCTGTCCTCCTGTCAGTGCCCCAGGCTCACTCCCCTCTGCCGAGCCCCTCTGGGCCAGACACCTGACCACATGCGAGAGCACACCTGCATGGCTGACCACCTCCTTTGTACCCCACATGCCCCCTTGGCTGTGGAGCTGAAATTTCCCTGCGTGCTGGTAGATGGAGGCGCTGCACAAGCACCGTTGGGCCCTGGGCCGCAAGCATCTGTGCAGAGCAGAGCATGCGCGTGGCAGGAAGGGCTGGTAGCTCCCACTTGTCACCTCAGAACACAGAATGGCTTTAGGTTTGGATGTAAGCTTCTGTGTATCTTGTCTTCTGACCTGTAACCTCATTTGATGAAATATTGAATGCTAAGAAATTTTGTAATATTTGTAATTCATTTGCTTAAATACCTTTCTGTCCCTGACTGCTGAAGAGATACCTTGCTTTTGTTGTCCCGGGTGTCATTCTATAAGACTCATTCCCATACACATTCAGAGGAGTCAGAGGAGTACACCCCTGGAGAGAGGCCTTCCCTGTGACCCTTGCACTTCTAGCTGTTAAATTATTCACTGACCCCAGTCCCTCTTGAATGTCATGAGCCTCTAGTGTTGCTGATAGGCAGGCCTTTGCTTTTCTCTTAGCAGGTAGGAATTACCTGCTGGAGGTAATTGGTCACCACCAAGTAAGTGGTTGTCTTCTATTCTTTTCTCAGTATTTTGTGCCCAATACCTGAAACTCAAAAATGTGATGTTTCTTGCCCTGGCCGGTTTGGCTCTGTTAGAGATAGCATCGGTCCATAGACCAATGAGTTGCAGGTTTGATTCCAGTCAAGGGCACATACCTCAGTTGTGGTTCGTCCCTGGCCCTGGTCAGGATCATTCAGGAGGCAGCCAGTCAATGTGTTCCTCTCACGTCGATGTTTCTATCTCTCTCTCCTTCCTTCCTACTCTATCTGAATATAAATAGAAAAATATCCTCGGGTGAGGAAACAAAAATGTAATGTTTCTTGAAGGAATTATTTCTCTACTCGATCACCTAATATTCCTATTTAAAATACAAAACCTGATGTCCATCAATAGATGAGTAGATAAAAAAGCTGTGGTACATATACACAGTGGAATACTATACAGCTGTAAGAAAGAAAGATCTCTAACCCTATGAGACGACATGGACCTGGAGAGTATTATGTATGCTAAGTAAAATAAACCAATTAGAGAAAAACATGATCTCACTTATTTGTGGTATATATAATGAACAAAATAAGCTGATGAACAAAATAGACCCAGAGACATAGAAGTAGGGTACAGCCTGACAAACCTAAGAGGAGGGGACCGGCCGGGGAGGGAGGGAAGAGATAAATCAAAGAACTTACATGCATATATGTATAACCAATGGACATAGACAGCAGTGCCGTTGTTGGGGGGTGGGGGATCGGGAGGAGGGTGTCAGTGGGGGTAAAAGGACACACATCTGTAACAAAAATAATTAATATAAATAAATAAAATACAAAACCTGAGCCTTCCTCAGACCCCATTGAGAACCCTCAGGAGGGGCTTGCTCTTTTACTTTACATGTCCCCAGATGAGTTCTGTGTACCTGAAGTCTGGAGACACTGCCATAAGGGTAGGTGTGGGGCATGGCAGATGGTCACACCTGACGATCTCCTTTTCTGCCCACCCTGGCACTGCACATAGGGAGTCCTGCTGGCTGTGCCTTGCAGCTATGATCCTGGGTTCCAGAACTCCCTTACGTGATACCCAGCTTCCAACCAAAGGGCGTGGCTCCCTCATCTTTCCCTCACATCGGATAGCAGGCAGATTTCAAGTAGCACATCAGAACCTGAGACTTGTGACAGGAAGGCAGATGAGAGTTAGATTAGCCAGACGGAAGTGATTTCCAGAAAGGAATTTGCATGGAAGTATTTTTAAGCGCTTGCACACACATGCAAGTAAATTTTTCTTACCAGCATTCTTTCCTCTTTCCCTCATAGTGACTGGGTGACCCTCTGGCAGAGCAGGTACCAGCTTGAGGGCTTCACATGTGCTGACCAGCTATCCTCCCCACAGTTCCCACAATTCAGTAATGTATCCAAGGTCACTCAACAGGGCACCCATCATGCCGGGTTCTAGTGAGGGCAAGGGTGAGATTTCTTTGACATAGAAGGAGAGGCTCTCAGGAACCAGCTCAGAGCCAAGACATCTGGTGGGAGCCAAGGACACTGGGTGTACGCTCACTGAGGCCAGCTTCTTCTCAGAGGCCTTATTGAGTAATTGAAGGAATAGTTAGGGGCATAGTTTCAGCATTTTAATAGCCTTCTCTGAACAAACAAATATAGGGAACAGAGTTGCCATGAAATATGGAGTATTTTAGCAGGAGCTAAATCCCGGTTTACATGTTGTAACAAAGCTGGTGTCTTCATTTGTTTAGCACAGCATTTCCATGGGCATCAGCTCTTTCTGTGTGAAGGTTCCCCCGAGCATGTCACAGTTAACAACCTTTAAAACAAATGTGCTCAGGAAATAATGTGTGTAATGTTCCTTTTTTTTATCCTCACCCAGAGACGTTTTTTCCCCCATTTATCTTTAAATAGAGCGGAAGGGAGAGAGGGGAGGGGGGAAGAGAGAGAGAAACATTGATGTGAGAGAGACACATCAACTGGTCGCCACCCACACGACCCCAACCCCAGTGGGGGCCGGGGACAAACTGCAACCAAGGTACGTACCCTTAGCGGGAACCGGGTCTCTCTGGTCCCCGGGCTGACGCTCTAACCGCTGAGTCAAAATGGCCAGGGCAATATGTGTAATGTTGCTTAAAAGAAGTCTAAGAAAGGAAGAATTCACCGCATTTTTGCTATAGAATTGAGCTATTGTAATTGTTCTGTCAAGTTTTTAGTCTTGGCTCGGTGGTTGAATGCTTGTGGTCCTTGGCAGGTGAAGGTTTTGGGTGAGACATTGTGAAGGCAGTTGTGGCTGTGGGTATTATGTGTTTTTCTGATGTCTGACTCATGTTTTTTCTCTGGTGTCACTGAAAGGTACAAAGCGGCTATGTCTGGAATTACCACCAGCTCTCAAGATGGGCTGGACCCAGCTGCTAATACCCAACAGTGTTCTTTGACAGAAATGTTCAAGTGAACAGTCCTTTGTACTTCTCCATTATCAGTTTAGGAACTCATTGGCAGGCACATAGCCTCAAGCTCAGTTGGGCTTGCCACATGCAATGGCCTGCAGTGGCCTTCAGACATGGGTGCCCGGACTCTCGGTCATGTGCTCAGGCCTGAAGCTGCTGTAGCGGGTTTGCTCCCACAGGTGTCCCTTAGTCCTTGGGAGTGGCACACTGCCCAGCAGCAGTCTTTGTTATCATGTGCAACTTTGTAATCTAAATAAATCGTGCTGTAAATAATAGTCATTTTTTTAAAAAAGGAATAACTACAGCCCAGCCGGTGTGGCTCACTGGTTGAGCATCGACCCATACATCAAGAGGTCACCAGTTCGATTCCCGATCAGGGCACATGTCCAGGTTATGGGCCCAGTCTCCAGTGAGGGGCATGCAGAACAGTTGATGTTCACGCTCATCGATGTTTCTGTCTCTCTCTCCCTCTCCCTCTAAAATCAATTAAGAAAAAATATGGGGATCTTCTCTTTCTCCCCCATTTTTTCTGGGGGGAGACAACCAAATTTTTGGTGGCCTTGTTTCAACAAGGCTGATATAAAATTTTTAAAAAGACGAAAAAAAAATATGGGGGACAAAAAGGAATAACTGCAGAATTTTTAAATAAATTTTATTATACATGTTTTAAAATAAAAGCAAAGAAGAAAATGAAAACTATTAGCTGAACAATTAATTAAATCTATAACATTTCAAAACTGTAAAATTGAACTCTTACATATGCAGAACTATTAAGAAAACTGGATCTCAGCTCAAGGTTTGCATTCCCCCACTTCTCAGGGGTCAGAGGTTTTCTCTTGCTTGCTGCTGCCTTAGAGAGCAAATGGCTTCAATACTTTCAGTTCCCTGGGAAGACCCCCTCCCCCCAGTGTAAAGTCTCTTGGTCTCTTAGCCCTGCAAAGCTAAGGGGTTGGGATGGGGACATGGGATGGGGTGTGGGAGCCCAGGGGTCCAAGTCTCTGATGAGGTGGCTTGGGGGTGCATGCACCCTCCATCTGTTGGTTCCCTTCTCTCTTTGTTTTGTTTTGTTATTTGTTAATCCTCACCCAAGGATACATTTTTCCATTTTTATCTTCTGAGAGAGAGAAACATCGCAAAAGAGACGCATCCACTGGTTGCCTCCCACATGACCCTGAGCAGGGCCAGGGACCAAACTGCAACTGAGATACGTGTCCTCGATCAGAATCGAACCCGCAACTATCTGGTCTGCAGGCTGATGCTCTAACTGCTGAGCCAATCCAGCCAGGGCAAGATCTTTTTTATATTAAAGTACAGGTTTAGCTTAATTCCTGTTATTTTTCAATTATTACCGAATTCACTCAACATTATTCTGGTTTGGACAATTTAATAAGATGAGAAAACAAATATGACATGTGTCTTTTGAAATTAAAATGACAAAATGTTTATGTTTACAGATATGGTTAACTCTTAGAGAACTGGATAAAATTCAATTAGTTGAATGTGAGAATTTATCAAGAAACACATAGCAAGATAAACAATAAACAAGAGCTCTTCTGTACAAGGGCCATATTCCCTTTGAAAATACAGTGGAAAATATGGCAGTATAAATTGAGGAATAGGAAAATTTAACTGAAAGAAAACAAAAGTCTTCATTGAGAAGCATAAAAGAAAATTAAACCAAAGAAGGGGTTTCTCTGTGGTCTGGACCGGCATTGATGTGTTCCCTGAATCATTGGTGTGGGACAGTTGTGTACCCTTTCACACTTGTGGGTGAGCACAGCTCCCTTTCTACATCCTGTCTGCACCCTGGCTTGCAGCATAGCCTGCTGAGAGCCCAACCAAGCTTACTCAGGGGTCAGCAGAGACAGAAAAGTTTCTCAGGAGCTAGGCAGCACCTCCCCTAGCCCTTGTCTCATCCTGGGCTGAGTACTCCTGACCCCCAGGGCACGGCACACACTGACAGGCTTTGTGTATTTTTGGTGGTTGTTTGTAATTTGTTGTTTGTTTCCTCAAGTGTAAGGTTTCCTTGGTGCAGCAGGTGCTGAGAGGTAACATGAAGCCTTGTCCCTACAGGAGGAAGAAGGCGAGGATGGCGATGTGTCCTCTGCCCCCCCAGGGGCCAGTCATAAGCTGCCTTTGGCCCCAACTTGGCACAATTTCCCACCCCGCTACGCAGACGTAGGCTGCACAGGGCTGCGGGATGCACATGAAGAGAACCCTGAGAGCATCCTAGACGAGCATGTGCAGCGGGTCATGAGGACTCCTGGCTGCCAGTCGCCCGGGCCTGGCCACCGCTCCCCTGACAGTGTACACATGCCCAAGATGTCAGGGGTGCTGGGGAACGCAACCCTGGGGCATGGTAAGCATGTGCCCAAATTGGGGGCAAAGCTGGAGGCAGCTGGCCTGCACCTCCACAGGCACAGCCACCACCACAGCCACCACGGTGTGGCCAGGCCCAAGGAGCAGGCTGAGGCTGAGGCTGCCCGCCGGGTACAGAGCAGCTTCTCGTGGGGCCCAGAGCTGCATAGCCATGCAGCCAAGACCCGAAGCCACTTAGAGAACGTGGGCACCACCCCCAGTGCCAGCGACAGCCTGGGCTACAGGTGAGTATCTGTGGTGGCCTGAGCCATGCTTTGAGATCGGGGTTATGGATCCTTTGTCCCTGGGCTTGTGTCCATGAGGGGCACACGTGTCTTCCCAGGTTGGAAGGGGTCGAAGTGAGAGGCCATACTTCCTGTGGATTCTGTTCTCGTATTCTAGGCTAGAATTCCCCTTTTAAAGTCATTACCAAAAAATAAATAAATAGAAGTCATTAAACCAAGGTCAGCTGCAGAGACTGCAGGCATGTCATGGCCACAAACTCAGGTGCCAGGTCTAGGCACCAGGCCTCTGCCTGGAGTGCAGGTCCGGCTGGAACTCCAGCCATAAAGTGTGGTTGGATAAAGATCCATTTTAGAGGGAAGTGTCTGGGTGAGAAGGAGTGTCTGGGCCCTGACCTGGGCTGGAAGGACAGAAGACAGGCAAGTGTGTTGCAGCTGATCTTTGGTTCCAGCCATCTCAGCCAGTGCTGCCTTCCTTCACTTCTTACCATAGAGGAGTGTGAAACAAACCCCAATGACCTAGAGACGGGGCAGAAACTGCTGGAACATGCCACTTTGTCAAGGCCTCCACATTTAGGGAGCCGTATAGGATGTGGAGCAGAGGTGGCCAGCCATCCAATGATGGGCCAAATAGAGTCAATAGGTGACCCCCAGGTCTTGCTTTTACAGTGGGAAGGCTGGCACAACCTCCAAAAGAAATGCCAAGAAGGCTGAGTCAGGGAAGAGTGCCAGTGCTGAGGTGCCAGGCTCTTCGGAGGATGCAGAGAAGAACCAGAAGATCATGCAGTGGATCATTGAGGGGGAGAAGGAAATCAGCAGGCACAGGAAAGCTGGCCATGGGTAAGCAGCAGCTGATGGCCTGAGGGTGTGGGCACAGGTGTGTAGAACCAGCTGGCATGCCTCTAGAGCTACTTTGCCAGTGTCCTGTGTGTTGTGGCCCCACCAGTGTCTTACTACAAACCATGTACAGTGGAAATAATCATTCAAAGGGGTCATGTTTGACCCGTCACAGCATGAGCCTGCCCTGTGTGGACCTGTGATGGGCTGGGGTCCCGGATGCAGTTTCAGTGTCTTGGGCTGGAGTACCCACTGGTGAGGTCAGTCTGAAGTCACCATGCCTCTCTGTGAGCTCCTCTTGCTGCTGTACCCCATTGAGGTGGTGAAGTGTGAGGCAGGTACCTGACACCAATTCCAGACAGACACGCTTCTGGAGAAGCCTTTTGTGTTTGTACCTGGTCGTCCCCTCATTGGTGGGTGGGAGAAGGTTCTTGTTTAGTCTGTGTCCCTTTGAGCTCTGGATTGCCCCACAGGGCCAGAGGCTTCTCCAGGGGTGTGAAGCCAGGCCCCCTAGACACGCCCTCACTGCCCTACATGAAGTCATCCATCCTAAGGTGGACAGGGCTGGCTTAGATGTGAATGGGCCAGAGGTTGGTGACAACCAGGAGCCACAGGCCTGGGGCTGGTGGCATTCGTTTGTTGGTGGGCAAGCTGTCGCTTCCTCGTTCTCAGATTTCCCTGACCCTCCGCATTCTTTGGCCATGGTTTGGGAGAACTGAATTTGTGTGTGTGAGGCTGGTGAGCCTGATCATGGGAATTAGCCCTCCAGCAGTGTCCAGACCCCTTTGCAGCCACAAAGCCTGTCCTGGTGAGGGGCCTCTCCAGGAGCTTCTCTCCTGCTCTGGTTGGGGTGGGGTCAGTTCTCTGCTTCTCTGGATTTCTCTCTCGTGGATTTTCACAAGGAATGGGTCTGTCCTGGCCAGTCCTACCACCCGAAACGGAGGGTTTCTATGGCTGAAGAGTGAGAGACACATTTAGAAATAGCCTCCCAGGTTCCAGAGGCTTCTGTCATCAGATAGGCTATTTTAAATGACGGCCGTCAGTGTACCCACCAGGCCCTCTCGTCTCCCTGGAGTCCGGGGACTTTAAGGCCTCTGCCTTTGTTGTTCTTACATAAGGCAGGTGGGCTGGTGGACATGGGGGGCAGGGAAATGTAGGGGCAGGGGACAGGGAGTGAGGGGTGAGGAGGTAAGGAGGTTAGGAAGATGGGGATGAAGGGGGCTGAGGCATGGGAAATGGTGAGGGGGTGGTGGGGGCCAAGGTCTCCCTGAGCCAGCCTGGGACTTTGTAGGAGGAGGAGCCCACCTCCCCTGGGTACTTTTCCTTGGGCAGTTCTGATGTCATGAGAGCTCTGGACCAACCCACTTCCCAAGGACCCTCTTGGGTTCCCTCATCTTTGCTCCTGGTGCTGAGACCCATCCCCCTTTCTAGCTATAGCTGAGAGGCTGACATTTTCACTTGAATCCCATCCAGTGGTTGAGTAATGGCGTCAAGTACACCGGTGTGAAGCACATTGTCAGTGTTGAACAAGAGAGAAAAGCATGATACCACTTCAAGAGGGAAAAGGCTGGAAAAATTATGTTTAGAATAAAGCCAAGTATGTTAAGTATTTTTTAAAATATGTTTTTAATGATTTTTTTAGAGGAAGAGGAAGGGGGAGAGAAAGAAATACCTATGTGAAAGAGAAACATCAATCAGCCACCTCCTGCACACCCCCTAATGTGGATCGAGCCAGAAACCCCACCCAGCATGTGCCCTGACTGGGAATCTGGGAATTGCACCGGGACTTCTCAGTCCATGGGACGATGCTTGATCCACTGAGCCACACCGGCCAGGCAGTGTGTTAAGTCTTTTTAATGGGGAAGGAAATAGATCAATATTTTGACTATTTCTAAATTATAGATTTTTTTCTTTGAATTTCCTACATAGTTTAGGTTTTTCACAAAGAACATTAAATATCAAAACATTTTTTTAATTTTATTTTTTTGAAGTCTTTGTATAGGATATGATTTATATTTTAATAAGCTGTTAAAAATGAGTTACAGCCTGGCTGGAGTGGCTCAGATCATCGTCCTGTGCACAGAAGGGTTGCCAGTTCGATTCATCAACAGGATACATACCCAGGTTGTGGGTTCAATTCCTGGTTGGAGCACGTGCAGAAGGTGATGGATTGCTGTTTCTCGCGCTCGCGCGCGCGCGCGCTCTCTCTCTCTCTCTCCAGACCGCAGGCCGACGCTCTAACCGCTGAGCCAAACCGGCCAGGGCTCTCTCTCTCTCTCTCTCTCTCTCAGCATGTCCTCAGGTCAGGATTTTTTTAAAATGAGTTACAGAAAAAGTGTTTAGGAAAGGAACGTTTGTGTCATGTAGTATAAGAGGTAATTGCTGATGTTCACATGGCTTCTGAGGTTTCAGGTTCTGCCACATCTGTTCTCTTGCTTTCAAAGGTCTTCTGGGGCAAAGAAGCAACAGATTCACGAAAGCTCTAGGCCCTTGTCCATTGAGCGTCCTGGGGCTGTGCACCCTTGGGTTAGCGCTCAGCTCCGGAACTCTGTCCAGCCCTCTCATCTCTTCATTCAAGACCCCACAATGCCACCCAACCCAGCCCCCAACCCTCTGACCCAGCTGGAGGAGGCCCGCAGGCGCCTGGAGGAGGAAGAGAAGAGAGCCAGCAAGTTGCCCTCGAAGCAAAGGTACAGGGCTATTGGGGAGAGCAGAGCTGGCACCTTTCAGGGCCCCTCCAGGTGCCCTGGCTATGCTTTGGGGTGGAGCTCCCTGAGGCCTGAGGTGCATACATAGAGCCACACTGGGTGCCCACCGGCAGTACTGGGTTTTTCTTTTGCATTTTCTTCCACACAGCTCTGCTGAGTGACCAAGAGCTGGGAGGGCAAGTAGTCATTACCCTGTAATGGGGAGGAGAGGATGCCCCCTGATTATGCCTGCTCTCCTTTCTGAGCATGCACTTAGCCTGGGTGTTTGTGGGAGGCCATGGGGTCCCCTTAGTGGCACAGAACTGCTGGAGGTCACACAGTTAGGTCACCACTGGCTGCTGTGCATGCTGAGCTTAGAGGTGTTGGTCCCAGGGGGTCCTGGCTGCCTCCATTCAGGAGCCTTAACTGGTGCCACCTGCAGGTTGGACAGTAAACAGTGCTGAAGTCTGCAAGTGTAAAACACTTCTGCAGTGACCCCAGCTACTCCTCACTATGCCCTCTTTGACCTTCAAGAGCAGAGTGGCTCAACCTGCTGCCTCCATGGCCTTAGGCTAGGCCCTGTTCTCTCCTCAGGGACAGTAGGGGTGGCCGATCTTCTCACCAGGCAGGAGTGTGGTTTCCCTGACCCTTTCAGCTGGGCCTTGAGGTCACCTTTTGCAGACATGCCCGGTTCATTGGAATCCCCAGGCAATAAAGGTTTCTAAGGGGCCTGGCATCATGGCCAATGTTTCTTCAGACATTACTGGTTCCCCCTGCCCAGTCTTCAGTCGTCTGGTTCCTGACTTCACCTCCCATGGGCCTCACTGTGTGTGGGGCTATGCTGCTCTGAGGAAGCTGGTGTCAGGTGCGAACTCTCCCCGGTGTCCATCTCATCAGGCACAGGTGGAAGCCTAAAGGTGGCCCCCAGGTCATTGAAGGTGACCATGTTTTTTATAGCCAACTGTCACACTCTGATCTTGTTTGGTCAACTTGAGCCAGCCGACTCTGTGCAGGACACCTGTGACAGGGCAGCAGAGGGAGGCCTGGGGAGAGGCCAGGGCGCAAAGGCTGGAATTCTCCCTCTGCCAGGAGCTTCCTGGGACCTCATTTTTGCTGTAATCTTCAGGGGTTAGGACCTGCGTGCCCGCTTCCCACAAGCACCCACCCAACCCTCACAATAGTGGTCTGTCTGTGGCCAGTGAAGCCATTCTGTGACTCATGTTTTGGGGGGTGAGCTGCCTGTGGGGTTTCAGCCAGTGGCTCTGGCATCTCCACATGTCGTCAGTCCAGGGTATGTGGGCCTTTTGTAAATGGCCACGGAGCAGAGTTCTGGAGGTGGCAGTTGGGGTTCCGGGACTCCTGAGCTCCTTGTGGGGTGACCCCCACCCAGGTCTGTCAGAGCAGAAACTACTGTCAGGGTTGCACAGCGCATTGCCAGGGTGGATGACCACTTGGAGACGAGCTGCTGGGCAGCGAGCTGCAGAACAGGACTCTGGCTGCTTTGGACAGAGCAGTGACCATACTCCAGGACCTAGGCCCACATCAGAGCGCCAAGCGGAAAGAGCTGTGCCCATGGGGAGAAGGCCAGAGGCAGATTCTCTCAGTGTGGGTGAAATGACAGGATCCTAGCGCCTCAGATGAGGTGTTCCCAAAAGTGTGTTCCAGGGAGCCCAAGGGCTCTGACCACAAACGAGGAATCTGGGGAATCTGAATGATGAAGGCAACATCTGTTTCTTGACTCATCCTGACAGCTTCACCACCCAAGAAGGGGTTTTTCCATCTCACACAGTGGTAGCCTTGCGTGGTGGTGATGGAATCTCTTGGGGAGCATGTGCTCCGCCTGCTGTCTGTCACCTTGTCACCGCGGAGTGTGGAGGCGGCTCTGCCCCAGGCCTGTGTGGCTCACTGACGCGGTTGTTCCCTAGGTATGTGCAGGAGGTCATCCAGCGGGGGCGCTCTTGCGTCAGGCCGGTGTGCACGCCCGTGCTGAGCGTGGTGCCAGCAGTGTCCGACACGGAGCTCTCCGAGACAGAGTACGTGCGTCCCCTGCGGGTCCTCTCATACTGCTCGCCCAGCCTGTGCTGTGGGCCAGGGGCTATGGAGCAGCAGCTATTCCCAGGGCGGGAGCCCGGGCACTGCACTGGAGGAGCTGGGGCTGCAAGCTGTTCGAAGGCCTTTCTTCCTGTCTCCGTCAAAGGGGACACTGACTGTTCATGTGGTGACAAATGACCAACAGGTTAGAGAGGAGGTCTGCTCTGCCTCCTCTACTCTGGGCACATGTCACCCCCGCCTGCCTTTACTTTACCGAGATTCCCAGCCAGGCTCGGGACTTGAGATGGTCAGGACTGCCGCCATGGTTCCTTTGACACACTGCGGACTGAAAGCATCAGCACCTGCGTGCATGTTCGTTCAGATGCTGTGCGCACAGTGAACCTGGGTTCTCACGTGGGATGCATACGCTCCCTAAGTGTATGTGGAGGAGGGTGGGCGTTAGGGAGCTGCAGGTCACATACAGACCGTGCTGGTCGCCCCATCCCTGCACTTCTGCTCAAGACGGAGCAGAAGGTGGTCCCCCACCTCGGCCCTCACTGGCTTACCCCAGACAATGCCAGCCAGCTCAGAGCCTCCCCACCAGGTCACTCCTCCCGGGTGGGCCCTGGAGGGGGCAGAAACCCTGCCTCCCTTCTGTGGAGAACAGGCCCACACAGGACCCTGAGCCAGGCTCCCAGGGCAGGCTGGGTTTGAGGTTTTAGGACTAAGTGAAGGAAAGCAGGGGCCATGGAGTGTGGCTCAAGTGGTAGACAGCTGCGCAAATGAAGTGACTGCACAGTGTGTGCTAGGAGCACCGGGGAGGGGGAGGTCCCCAGGGAGAGAAGAGCCCCCTGTGAGCTCAGGTGGCTTTCCTGACATGACACTGATGCAGGAAGCTTCCTACCATGCCCAGCTGGCAGGAGCCAAGTAGTGTGCTCACATGTACCTGAGCAGTTTCAGAGCAGTCACAAGGACCAGGGGTGCTGCGGGACAGAGGGAGTACTGCCTGTCCCAGACAAAGTGGCTGCTCAGCACCCATTAGGATGAGGGCCCTACCCTAGTGTGAGCTGGAGATGGCGCTGGCCTCACACCTGTCTGGAAATCTGGCTGGCCGCTGCCTCTGGTCTTTGGATAAGCTCTCTGCTGTGGGGCAGGTCCATTTCAAGATCCGTCACAGTTCTAGTTGTGCAGTCCCTGGCCTTCAGATGTTTCTGAAGTTTGGGGGCAGTGGGCTTTACTAGGGTACAAGTAGTGTAATCCATCCTGAGGCAGGGCTGCATTGGTTCTAGTGGACTGGCTACTATCGTAAGAAGCCAGGTGGAAGGATCCACTGTGGATTCCAGCCCTGAGCAGCCTGCTGGCTCACTGTCACGTGATCTGTGTCAGGGGTGCTGCCCATTAGCCAGCTCAGGCCACCGTGAGACTTGGGGTTTCCAGTGGGGGGAGGAGGGTGGCAAGTAAGCTGAGGCACTGTGGGGGGAGATGAGCTGGCGTCCGCGCTGTGTATCTTTGTGCGTGGGGTTGGCGCAGGATTGGAACCCTGGGTTGAAATACCATGCGGGGCAAGGGCCCCTGGGGGCTGGGTGCAGTTTTGTGGGTGGGATGGGCATTGGGGCCTGTGGGTGGGCTGGGCATGGGGCCGTGTCTGAGTGTGTTGCAGCTTACCCCTGCAGGCCTTGCCCCGTCGTTTACTGGAGAACCTAAGGCCTGAGGCCTGTTGTAGGGGGTGCCCTGTGGGACTCGGAGCTCAGCAATAACCACTGTGTCTCTGCCTCCAGGACGAAATCACAGAGGAAGGCGGGTGGTGGGAGTGCCCAGTTGTGTGACAGCATCGTCGTGGCCTACTACTTCTGTGGAGAACCCATCCCCTACCGGACCCTGGTGAGGGGCCATGCGGTCACCCTGGGCCAGTTCAAGGAACTGCTGACCAAGAAAGGCAACTACAGGTGAGAGTTAAGGGCTGTGGCCTGTAGTAAGCAGGTACCCTGCCCAGGAGATAGTGTTGTGCGCTGTTCTTATCCCATCTAGTCCTTACCTGCTTTACCAACCCTGAGCTGCTGGTAGGAGCACCCTGATGTGGGAGGTATTGGTGGCCTCAAGGCTCCCAGCCCCAACTCCCAGCCTTAGGGGACTGAGGCCTTCAGGCTAACCAAGGGGTCTGGACAGTCTTTGCCTTAAAGGTGGGAAAACAGGCCCAAACACTGTGGTTTGTCTGTCCCCATGCCAGTCTGACCTCGTCTCCAGCCTTCTGACTCAACCCATTTTTACTAGACATAGAAGCCAGGGTCCCCTTTCCTAGGATCCAGGGGGTCCCCCTTCCCAGGGTCTGCTGTGGGCTGCTCTGCCTTCCCAGCCTGAGACCAGCCTCTGAAGGTTCCTGAGTGAGCGCTGCAGAGAAGGGGCCACATGGGGTCTCAGCTGGGGTCAGCCCGCTGTGGCCTGGGGTGGGTGGTTTCTTCTGTCCACTGTCAAGAAAGTGTCCTTTGGAGGTAGAGGGTGTGACCACTAGAGGAGGGCTGGGCTCCACTGGCCTCTGCTTGGGCCTTAGTGGGGGCACAACACCCTGATGGAGATGACAGGCTCAGCCCTTAGGAAACAGAAACCCCAAATCTGCTACTCCTTCCCCATAGCACTCTAGGAGGCCAGAGCAGAGGACCCCACATGTGGTCACTGTGTTGTTCACTGTCAGCTCGCATGACCTGCATGATGGTGTTTGGAGTGTGGCTGCCAAGTGCTGTGCATGTGTGGAACGATGGGGCCACCCAGCTAGGAGCTAGGAGGCCCCAGTGGTGTGGGCAGGAGAGTGGACAGGTCCTTATCTTCTCTTTTGCCCATCCCCCAGATACTACTTCAAGAAAGTGAGTGACGAGTTTGACTGTGGAGTGGTGTTTGAGGAGGTTCGGGAAGATGAGGCCATCCTGCCTGTCTTTGAGGAGAAGATCATTGGCAAGGTGGAGAAGGTGGACTGACCAGCAGGCCAGGCCTCTGCACCAGGCTGGGCCCTCGTCAGGTGGGGGCGGGGAAGGCCACACTGAGGGCTAGGTAGGGCTCTGCCATGTCAGGTGCTCTCGTGTGTGCAAACACACAGCTCATTGTGTGAGGCCAGGGACTACCTGCCCCCTAGCCGCCAACCCTTTGGTTCATCTGTGTTCAGGTGAACAGGGGTCCCGTTGAGTGGTCATACAGGCATCTGTCCTGCTGCCAACAAGGAAGGGGCCCCACCCCCTCCATAGCACTACTCTGAGAGTCCACCCAAATAAGCAGGGAGCCCCCATCCCCCATGGGGCTGACTTGATGACCCTCCCCAGAGGACCCCTGCTGCTAACCAGGGGCCAACTGCCTGGCATCTCCCGCCAGGACTCTGCTTCTCCCTCCAGGAATTGCCCACCATGCCCTGCCCTGGTCAGGGCCAGCTCAGGCCTGGGGTTCAGGGGGCCATTAGGGGCCTCTAAATTGTACATGTCACCGAGTGCCTTCAACACAGCTTGTCTCTTGCCTGCCACTATGTGGATCCGGCGACGGGGCACCTTAGTGCTCCCTCTCCACCCTCAGTTTCCACAACGCCGGCTCAGCGGGTCCCGGGCCCCTTCTTTCTAAGGGCCCATGTAAATATGTACATTTCTCAGGCTAGGGCTAGCAGGGCGCTGCCCCGAGCCCATTTTTCATGCGCTGACTTGTACAATTATCTTTTCAAAGGTACTTGGATAATAATGAAATAAAACCAGTTTTGAACCTTCCCTGGCTATGGAGTGCACAGGTCTTCTGTCCGTGGGGCCTGGTGGGTGGGCACGCCATCCTCAGCCATATTCCCGTACATGCGGTCTGTCTTGAGCGTCCAAGAGTCTTGAGAGTGGAGTATCGTGTGGAGCCATGGTGGCAGAGCACTGGAGAGTGAAGGGCCAAAGCGGGCAGCAACACCATGCCCCCACTTCCTGAGCCAGGGATCTGCTGAGGAGGGCTGGGGGCAAGGGCTAGGTCCCATCTAACATGGAAGCCCAGGAGGCTGAGATTTGGCCAGAGCCAAGGGCTGAGGGCCAGCCATGCTCAGGAACCACACACAGTCCAGAACCAAAACTTTATTCAATGCCCACAGCTTCCCAGGCATCCGAAGAGATGGCTCCCAGCACTGATAGGGTGGCTATAGTTCCTCCTTCAGATCCGTGGTGGAATTGGCTATTGTCTCCTGGAAAAGGTCACAGAGGCCCAGCTGGAGGCTGCACCCTTAGCCCAACCTTGCCCAGTCAGTCCCATAGCCACCCATCCAAAGACTCGTCCAGAGGCCTGGAATCTTGGGTCGGAGGCACTCACTGGGAAGGGGGCTGAGGGCTCCTCGATGGGCTCCTCTTCGGGTAGCTTGCCCCCATTGTCCAGGAACTTGGAGAAGGTCTCCAGGTCCCTGGCACTTTTGTATTCAATCACCTGAGGAGGGGCAGGAAGGTCTGAAGGACACACCATGTCCTCCCAGATCATGCCCTACCCAGGCCACACCCACCCTAGACTCTACCTGGCTAAGACCCCACTCTAGCCAAGGGTCTAGCCAAGACCCTTTCCTGCCCCAGTCCTTGCCCGCCTCCATCTGAGGACTCAGACCAAGGAAGACAGGGTCCTGCCTCACCTTCCGACCCTGCCCTGCTGGGAAATACTTGAGGGTGGGAAAGCCTTGCACAGCGAAGGCCTCCAGCTCATTGGCCGTGGCATCTAGCTCAGCAATGACGATGTCCTCGTGGTCCCTGTACTTCTCGGCCAGTGCCTCCCAGGTTGGCGCCATCTCCTTGCAGTGGGTACACCATGGGGCATCTAGGACAGGGGATGTTGGTACAGACAGCAGGACCCTGTACTGCCCACCTACCAACTGTCCACTGCTCTCCACACTCACAGAACTTGATGAACACATTCTTGGTTTCATCAAAAGCCACCTGCTCGAAATTCTTGCCTACAAGAGTCTTGACTGGACGCTGGTCCCAGTCAGGGGGGACCTCCTGGCTCAGAAGATAGGGCTGGGGGGAATTGGGCAGGTGCTTTGTTGAGGATCTCTCTTGAGAACTTGCTGCTCCCACCCCCACACCCTGGGTGGGACACCCAGCACGGACCTTGACCTTGCCGTTGAGGACCGAGTGGCAGAAGGCAGTGACCGAGGCCGCAGTGACCAGCCCCTGATCTGCAGGCATGTACTTCTTGGTGGTCTCCATATTGATGAAGCGCAGGGTGGGAGCCTCTTCTGCCTTGAGCCCGAAGTACTGCAGCACGTGGTTGTTGTCGGCACCCACGTCCACTACCACAAACAGCACCTGCCGGCAGGGAGTATGCACTGGGCCCTGGCCTCCCCACCACCTGCCTCCCTAGCCCACCCAGGCAGTACCTGTCCTCGGAACGGGGGAGCCGCCTCCCTGAAACCCGCCAGCAGCTCCTGGTGCACAGCCAGTGTCTGGTTGATGAACAGCAGCAAATGGTTGAGGATCCTGGCTGCAAAGATCTTGGGGGATGTCTGCAGGGACAGGCCGGACTCATGGGGGCTGGCTTCCATGGTCACCCTCCCACTCCCCCCAGCACCTACTCCTGTCCCGCAGCCCAACTCACCTGGCTGTTGAACTCTGTGACCAGGTGCATGCTGTGCGTGAGGAGGAAGCGGGACAGATCACCCTGGTCCAGGCCCAGCTCCTCATCCACTGGGAAGTCTGCCCGCCCCTCATCAAACTAGACAACACGGGGTGGGTTAGTAGGAGCCATAGCCTTGACTCTAACCCCACCTTGGCCCTGACCCACCTTCTTGAAAAGGACCACGGTGTCCTTGGTGAGGCCAAACTTCTGAAAGAGCTGTGGCCGGTCAGTAAGGCCGAAGGTCATGTCCAGAGCATCCTGGGCCAGAGCCAGAAAGGTAGCCACGTCTTCATCCTGCAGATCCTAAGGGGTCCACGTCTATGAGGCTACCTGGGGCCACAGGCCCTGCTCCCAAGGCCTGGCCCCATGTCACTAGCTCACCTGGAAGAAGCCGATGACCACTACATCTTGGGCATCTATCAATGCTTGGGCGCCCTCTTCATCCTCCAGGCGTGTGGTGCTGGACCCCACACGCCGCCTTAGCCACTCAGCAATGCCCTCAGCTTCCCTGGGGCCTGTGGAGAGTCCCATTAGCTTGGGCCCAGCCCCTGCCCCATACCACCTCACACATGCCTGCCCCCTGTACCGGTATATTCCTCTGGATTCGTGCGGTTCCCATCACGGAAGAACTTGAGCGTGGGGTATTCTGTCACAGCAAACTCCTTGGTCAGCTCTGGCTCTGAAGGCCCATCCACCTTGGCCAGCCTGGTTTTGGCTGACTCTGCCGCCAGCAGGGCAGCTGCCTTGATGTACTCTGGGGCCAGCGCCTTGCAGTGCCCACACCACGGGGCATCTGGGGGACAGGGCCATGAGTGCCCGCAGCCTCCATAACCCCAACTGTAGCCCCTGCTCCCGCCCGGCCAGAGCTGGCAGACGTGGGGTCGGTCAGGTCCAGCATGGAGCATGTCCTGTATACCTCCTTCCTTCAGGGGCCCACCCAAGCCTCAGCCACACTAAGCCCAAGCACCAGAGACCAGACTACTCAGGGCTCCCAGATCAGGAGTGCAGTGGTCAGCACCATCCAGACCGTGAGTCTGAGAAGAATCCTCCGTTGCTGCTCCCTAAGGCGCGCTCCCTGCCATATGCCGCTGCCTGCTGAGGCCTGCCAGCTCAGTGGCTTTCACATGTGTAAAGGGTTGTAAAAAAGTCACAGAAGAACATGCGAGGTGTGAGTTTTATCTGGCCCTTCACAGTTCTGCAGAAGGACAACGACCATGGGTCTCCCCTACACCTGTGCCTCCCCTCCCACCTGTTCAAGTTGGACCCTCAGCCCCAGCTCAGCCCCAGGGCTCTGCCTCAGGTGCCCTCTGATGGAGCCAAGTGCCCATCAGGAAAGCCCTTTCAAGTGGGTAAGCCCCCAGATCCACGTGGTAGGGGGTTGAGCTCACTGGATGACACTGGTGGGTCCCCCAGCCCTGCTGACCCTGTGCACTCACAAAACTCCACCAGCAGGGCAGGGTGCTCCTGCAGGGCCAGGCCCAGGGTGCGGTGGCTCAGCACCAAGATCCCATCCTCCTCAGGAACCTCCTCCTTCTGGGGCTCCTCTGAGGGCCCCCCGGGCCCTGGCCCCTGGCCCCACAGGCCCGAGGCCCCGAGCAGCAGCAGCAGCAGCACAGACAGGAGCTGGCTGTCCATGGCAGTGCCGGGCCCCACGGGGCGGGGGCAGATAAGGGGGCTGGGGGCCAAGCAGGAGTTGCCACGTGGCACCCAGTCCTGGTCTCAGGAAAGATAAGGCCACAGGCTCCCCCCACCCCCGGGGGAGGGGAGGCAGACACAGGCAACACTGTGGGCACTGAGACAGGGTGAAGTTTAATAGGGCTATTCAGGGCACAGTGCCAAGCCCGGGAAGGGGGTATCCCGAGACAGGGCGGAGGGCATGAGGGGTCTGGTCACTGACTGAGGGGGCTGGGGAATGCTTTGGGGTCCCTGAACAGTGACTGACAGAAGCAGAGGAAACAAGGACCCCAAGTGGGAAGACAGCTCCCAGGGCAGGGCAGGGGCGTGGGCGCTCAGCTCTTCCAGTCTTGGCAGATGTGGAGGCCCCACTCCCAGGAAAGGTGGTCTGCCCTGTCGTCATCAGTGAAGAAGGATGTGACCACGTAGGCGCCCCTCACCAGTGCGCCTCGCGGCGCCTCCTCCACTGGAGTTACAAACTCATACTCCTGGGCGCTTGGGCCGTAACTGCCCACCATGTACACAGCCTTGTCCACTGTGGGGGGAGGAGGGCATCAGGAGCTGCCCTCTGTCCCACTGGCCCCTGCTCCCCCAGCCCCCAGGCCACCCCTTCACATGACCCTCACCTCGCAGGCCCCTGCGGTAGGTGTGATGCAGACACTTGAGGCCACTGACAATTTCCTTATTGACCTGAGGGACAAAGAGTGTTAAGGGGTCCCTTTGGGGAGATGATCCTGTAGTGGCTGGCATTGCCCATGACAGCTGCCCTCACCTTAAAGGTAATCTTCACTTTGTAATCAACACCCTCCTTCAGGACGAACACCTGATTTTTCAGCGCAGCCAGCTCCCCTGTTAGGGAAAGTGCAGCTGAGGAACAAACTCCTGCGATGCTGAGACCCTGCCCCAGGAGCCCCCATAGTGAGGCGGTATCTGTGAAGTCTATGTGATGGGTCTGAGGACTAGGGTTTGGGCACGGAGTTCTAAGAGGGCTCTACCTCAAAGATCACTCTGGTTTGCAGGTAGGGATTACCTGTGAGGTCCATGGTCATGGGCCCTGGAGCCTGCTCAGACATCAGTGTCAGCCTGGTCACCTGCACGTTAGGCAGGCTTGGGTCTAAGGAGAAATTGGAGGTCTACAGGATGCACCCCCAAATCCCCACCCTGCCCCTCTCACACCCAGGGCCCATGCATACCCACAGCTGGCGGCAGGGAACCCAGAAGCACCCGCTTGTACTTGGCTAGGCTCTCATCATCTGGGTCCAGCTGCTGGATCTCTAGGAGGCTCTTCCTCCCTGGGGCCCGGTACCATGGCACAGCCTCGTCCAGCACCTCATCTGGCGACAGCTGTTCCCCCCCTTCCTTGTCTGTCAGAAGGACTGAGGTCAGGGAAGTGAGTGAGCATCTGCCAACAGCTACCCTGGCATTCACTTGTCAAACTGGAGCCCCCCATCTGGTCAGTTGTACCTCTCCTTGCATGTGGAATTAGGGAAGAAGGTGTGAGCTTAGAGAGGGAGGGGTGCATGGGGGCTCAGGGAGAGGAGCGAGCTATAAGGCAAATAGCAGCACCCACACCCAACCCCTTTAGGAGGAGCCCTGAGGGTGACGAAGGTTCACAAGAGCTAAGTGACATCCCTGGAGGCACCAGCTGCCTTCTCCTGGCCCAGCCATTCATCCAGGGCTCCCCCCCCCCCGACACTGAGGCCAAAGGTGGGGGGAATGAAAACCCCAAATGGAGGACAGCCCCAAGAACTGGGGGCCACCACTATCCAATGGTGGTCTTTCCTGGAACAGAGGCTCTGCCCTCATAGTCCTCTGAGTACCCCAGTGATCTGGGGCCTCTTCCCATATTCCCATAATGCACTCAGAAGCCTCTGGCCCCTATCATCCTGCTCAGAGATTGGGGTCTCTGAACGCCTTCCCACCGTCCTAGGAGTTCCTTCCAAAATGTTCCTGGAGGGTGGGGGTGGCTCTCTCTAAACCTTTCAGTTTATACTCTGGGGCCACCTCCCAGAGTCTTCTAGCTGAGCTGGGGTAGGGGTCTCTCTAAGCCCTTCCCATAGTGTCTTGGGACAGGATTTGTCGGAGTCCCTGCCCATTGCGCTCCTGTCTTCTCAGGAATCGCCACACACCCTAAAGGAGTCCCGGCCCCACCCAAGGGAGTGGATCTCTGGACGAGGTTCCCAAGGGGAGAGGGTCCCTCTATCACCCTGGCTTCAAAAGCAGACCCGCCCACTCTTGGCTCCTTTCCCCATGAGTGTTTAGCCTGGAGGAAACCCCCCACCCCCGCCAGAGCCCTGCCGGTAGGACCGCACCACAATATCCCCACCCGCGCCCCCAAAGTTTCCACGGGGAAGGGGCCAGTCCCCACCCTGGGCTAAAACCATCCCCCGCCGGAGCGTCCCCCCCCCACCCACGTGGCCGCCCTGGCCCCAACCCTGCCGACTCACCTCGGGCGCACAGCGCCAGCCGGAGCAGTTCCAACAGCTGCGCCCCCAGCTCGCACGCGTCCAGGCCCAGCATGGTGGCCCTCGGCCCGGCCCCGCCGCGGAGCCGCCGAGGAGCCGCCGCCCGGCTTGGCGCTCAGCCCCGGCGCGACTGCGGTGAGCTCATCCCGGCCGGGAGCGCCCCCCGCGCCCAGCGCCGCGCCCGCGCCGCGCGCCCCCAGCCGCTCCGCGGACCCCGCGCAGCCCCGCAGAGACGCGCGTGTCGCCCGCACCGCGCGGGCACCCGGCTGTCCCCGCCTCCGGCCCACCCGAACCCTGCACAGCCGCCGCGGACACGGCCGGCCGCGGTCACGCTCCCAGCAGCCCGCCCGACTGCACCCTGCTCTGGACACCAGGGCTGTCTTACCCCCACCACGCCTGCGGGAGTCTGGGGGCCCTCCAGCGAAGCCCTCTGGGCGCGGCCGGTGGGGGCTGGGGCGCGGGGAGCAGGTGCGTTCCCCCTCCTCTTGTCCCCAGGCTCTCATTTCCAGCAGGCAGTGCAGGCCGCACCTGGGGCCCAACAGTCCCCTACCCTCCCCCTACTCCTGATCCGCGGAGCTTCTGTCTGGGTAGAGGGGACTTGGACTCCTAGAACCGCCTGGCCTTGGGGGCTGAGGGACGCTATGTGTGTCTGCAGTCTCCTAGCCCTGCACCCCAGAGGTTACAGTCATCAGCACAGAGCTACTAGAGTACACATGCACAGGGCTGGGGTCCCCACCCACACAGCTATTACTCAGTGTTTATTAACTGGGCTGTGTGTGGTGGGGGTGGGGGTGTCTCTGTGTGCTCTGGGGACCCAGAGGATTCTGAGGACGGCTCCCTGTGCTTGAGGAAAAGAGGATACTGATCCAAAACAGAACCGGGGTGGTGGAGTGTTGAAGGGGCACAGAGGCGGCCTCTGGTCTTGACACCTAGACAAACCCTGGGGTGGTGGGTAGATGGGAGTTAGCCAAGGCAGGGAACAGGGGTAAGCTGGACTCCAGGCTGGGGGCAGTGGATCAAAGTTCTAGGTCTGAGTGGAGGAGGAGGAGGTGGAACACAGGCCAGAGGCCTCTTCTTTCTAGACACGCTCTGCCCAATTCCCACTTCTGAGGATACCCAGGGATTAGACCCAGTCTTGTCCAAAGGAGCCCCTGTGTGAGCATCAGGCCAACAGGCCATGGGGACTAGGGATCACTTGGGCTTGGGTAGGAATGTCCTCATCAGAGCCCCACTTGCCCACAGTCTTTCCAAGGCAGGATTCCTCCAGCTGGGGCCCAGGTCTTTCTAGGGCCCCATTCTTGCTGCCCTTTCTCCGGGGCAGGGGCAGTCAGGGAAGCTACTTGTCCCCAGATGGGGGACAGCTCTGGCCTCTGGTGGCCTTCAGCCTCTGTGGATGCCTACCCATCCAGAGAGGATAGCCAGGCCTGAGCCCAGCCTAACCCCATCTATGTGCGTGGGAGGAGTTCACTAGGATCTAAGGCAGGATGGTAACCTGGCTGGGGTAGGAGCTCCCTCCAGTGCCCTTGCCCCAGCTCATGCTGGACTGTCCTTACCAGCAGTGGGAATGAATTCAGATCTTTTCTAAGGCTGCTGGCCAAAGGCTAACCCCATCCTGTCCTGCCCCCAACACCCCCTGATTGGGGGTGTGCTCTTATCTCCAAAAAGCAGAAATGGACCTGTTTGCACCCCTTAAAGTGGTCCTAAGCAAAGGGGGTCTGGGGTGGAGATGGCCAAACAGTTGGAGGAAGGAAAAGGCCCAGAGGCTACTGGCCAGTGTGTGTGTGTGTGTATGTGTTTGAGATACTCCCTCTCCAATAAAGCCCCTCTCCCACAGTCTTGGGGTGTCCTAGGGGGGATCTCTGCCTGTTCTCTAACTGGCCCTATCCAGGTCCTGTGCAGCTGATAGAAAGTGAGCTACCTTCCACCTTCCCCCAGGTCTCAAAGGACTCCTACCCAGCACCCTATGCAGCCCCACAGTGTCACGCGGTCCCAACGGCATCCACATGATGTCACCCATGGTGTCACACAATGGCAGGCACACACTCCAAGGGCAGTCAGACCTCTTACCCTGACCCCACATCCCCTCCACCCCTGGTTCCCGCAGGGCTTACTGTAGACCCATCGACCCCCACCCCAGGCCACTTTGCCAAGAGTCCCCTCTCCTGGAGACCCTCCCCTCATGCTGCCCCCTCCCCTTCTCTGATTTCTCATCCTCTCCCTGAGTCCTCACCTCCTCTCCGAGCTCCCTTCCCTCTTCCTGAGCCCCCATTCCCTCACAAGACCCCTCTCCAAGCCCGCATCTCCGGGTCCCACCTCAGGGCACCTCCCACAGTCACGTAGCCACCCCGCAAGGCCTCACGGGCTCGAGCCTCAGTTCTCCCGACGTGGAAGGAGACTCCTTGGGGTGGCCCGTCTGGCGTCCCCTTCCCAGACCAGGAATGGGACACGGGACCAACTCCAGACCCGGGAGGGTTAACTCGGGCGTGGGGCGGGGCAGGGCGGGGCAGGGCGTCTCAGTGCTGATACCCCTGCGGGCTTCTCGCGTAGCCATGGCCTCTGGCCTCGGGCCCCTCGGTGGGCGCCCCCGTGCGCAGATGCCTCACCTAAGCAAGGTGGGTGCCAGGTGGGGGTCCCTCAGTCCCTGGATTTCTGGCATCGAGGCCGGGAGGGGCAGAGGAGTGGGTGTGGGTGAGCGCGAGGGTGGACTTTGGCCTGCGAGCGCTGGCATTTTGTGGGGCGCGTGAGGCGGCGGAGACCCCAGCGCTGGAGGGGTAGTTCGCCCCTCGCCTCCGCCCCGCCCCCTCCCAGCAAGGCCTGAAACCCCACCATCTGTGCGTTAATCTGCGCACACTGATCCGGGCCACCCGGCCAGGTCCGTGGGTGTGGGGTAGGGGAGGCTGGGGGCGCAGCCCCTCAACGCACCCTTTGCCCAGATGGAGCGGGTGGTCGTGAGTATGCAGGACCCTGACCAGGGCGTGAAGATGCGGAGCCAGCGACTTCTCTTTACAGTCATTCCGCACGCGGTGACCGGTGAGGCTGGGGGGTGGGGTGGGGGGAGGGGTGGCCCTGCCCTGGCCTCCCCCACTCAGTGTCTGCTCCGCAGGCAACGCCATCGTGGAGTGGCTAATCCAGAAGTACTGCGTCTCAGAGGAGGGTAAGGGGGTCCCAGGGCTGATGAGGCTGGGCCTTCTGGGGCTCATCAGTGTCAGGGCCAAGCCAAGTGTGTTGGGGACGGGGAAGTCATCCCCAGGGACCCTGCTCAATTCTCCCCAGAGGAGAACTCACCACCTGCCCCACCTCCCACCCCTGCCCCAGAGGCCCGGCACCTGGGCGTCCTCCTGGTGCGGCATGGCTACCTGTACCCACTGCGCGCCCCCCGCAGCCTCGCGCTTCAGCTTGATGAGACACTCTACAGGTTCCAGGTCAGGCTCAACTGGGAGCACGTGGGAACCCCACATCCAGCAGCCCAACTAGTGGGAACTCCTGAAAGGGGTGGGGTGGGGTGGGGTGGGGTGGGGTGCGGTGGGAGCAAACTGTGTTGATGTCACAGCAGGCCTGGTGGTTACCGTTTTCTCCCCAAAAGGCCTGGACTGGAAGCCTCCTTGTGGTAGAAGGATCTTGTTCAGGGGAAGAGCCTTCAGTTTCTCTGTGGCCACAGCAGGGCCTCCACAAGGGGTAGTATCTATGGAGGGTTCTACCAGCCTCCCCAGTCCTTAGGCCCCCTCTCCGACAAGGAGGCTGTGTGAGGCCTGAGGACAGAATCCCTGCCCCTCAATGTGTGTGTGTCCCAGTCATGATGGAGCCCCTGGCCTGTCCTTCCTGGCCACTATAGGAGCCCAGGTCAGGCCTGCCTCCCAGCATAGACTGTGACTATATCTGGGACTTGGGAAGACCCTCCCTGGAGTGGGGGCTCCTGGAGCTCAGAGTCAAGGGGCAGCCCCTGCACGGGGCCCAAGGGGTGAGTGGAGCTCAGTTCCAGGTGGACAGAAAGGCTGGTGGTCAGCTTAGCCTCTGGGCCATGGGCAGACAGGCAGATCCTCAGGCGCTTCACCCCCGCCAGCCCAGTCACTTCCCAAGGGAGCTGAGGGGGTGGGAGGACTCTTGGGGTGGGGAAGGCCCAGGAGGTTCCAGACACCTCTTGTTTTGCACGGCACCAGACACCCTATTTCTGGACGAGCACTCTGTGGCCAGCTGCCGAGCTGGACTACGGTGAGTGAGGAGGGTGGGCTAGCCTGGGACAAGCTCCCAGGACTGGTGGCTTCTGGGTGATGCCACAGGAACGGAGGGGGCAGAGTGCTCTTCTGCAGCCTGTCCCTCTCCTTCCAGCCATCTACCTGGCCAAGAAGAATATCCGAAAGCAAGGGGTCCTGGTCGACCATGAGAAGGTGGGACTACCCCCCAGGCTGAATCTAGCCCGAGGAACACAAGCCCCCCTCGTGTCCCAGGGCCTCACAGTGCCTTGGAGAACACAGCCCAGGCCGCAGGATACTGCAGACACACAAACACACCATCCCCCCTAGTCCTGTCTCAGTGGGGAGGTGGGGGGTCCATGCCCCACCCCTGAGCTTGGCAGGAAAGGGGGTGACCCACTGGAGACTTCGACACCACCGCAGGAGCACTATGACCAGCTGCACAGGAAGATCAACCACACGTGGGACCTGGTAGTGATGCAGGCAAGAGAGCAGCTGCGGTGAGACCCCAAGCCCAGCGGGCAGAGCCCAGGCTGCCCAGGAAGCTCAGAGGCGCTTAGCCGGGCACTGGCAGCCATGGGACCAGAAGCAGCACAGCCTAGGCTTGGCCGCCTGCCCAGGCCCTGGCCTGAGGGTGGGTGGGGGAGGGGCTGTGGTGGGCACCATGTTCCTCCAACTCTCCCACCCCCAGGGCAGCTAAGCAGCGCAGGAAGGGGGACAGGCTGGTCATTGAGTGCCAGGAGCAGACGTACTGGCTGGTGAACAGGCCCCCGGTGAGCCCTTGTGTGGGGAGGGGTGGTTCCTTGGACAGCAGCAGGTCCTGCTGAGAGTCAGTATGTGCTCCTCAAAGGGTGCCCGGTGGGTGACAGGAGGTTCTACTTGCGTGGCTCATCAGAACCCAGAAATCATGAGGCCAGATCAAGGCTGCCCCCCACTCACAGACCACAGGACAAAAAGCTGCTCTCTGGGTCTAAGGGAGAGGCCTGGGGAAGTGGGTGGGGGAACCTAAAGACCCTAGGAATGAGGCAAGTTGGGGTGAGGCTTAGCTGCAGCTTCTGGGGGTGCTGGCCAGGGGTTAGGCCTCGCCCAGAGCCACAGTCCTAGCAGGTGGTTTGAGGCCCCCTTACTGTGTGGAGCGGTGGAGAGGCATTCTGGGTCCACTGTGAGAGTCACAGCAAACCGTGAACGGAAGCTCCTGTGGGGAAAATCGAAGGAAAAAGATTCCAGGAGCCACCCACAGGCCTGGCCGCCTCATCAAGTGTGTTTAGAGGGCATCTCTGGGAAAATGACTCAGTCCACCTGAGGGCCAGGCGGCCAGACCGGGGAGGAAGGTGGGGTGGGCATGGCCCCAAGGCTGAGCCTGTGAGCTGAGGTGGGCCCAGGAGCGGGCCGGGCCCGCCATTTGGGGTGAGGGTGCGTGTGGAAGGGACCGGAACGGCAGCTAGAGCCTCCGGGCAAGTGGCCACGAGGGTTCCGACCTGGGCAGAGGGAGGGTGGCCAGACCAGCATGTGTGTTTGAGTACAGGGTGCGGGACAAGTGGGGTTGGGGGAGTGGAACCCTCTCCAGAAGACAGCTAGGTGGTTAGGTTTCTGGCTTGAGCAGTCAGGTACATAGAGATGGGCTCGGCTGAAAAGAGGAAGAATGGGGAGGTTTAGGGAAAAAAAAGTCAAGGATTTTGCTTTTGTGGCAAAGCCGGGCTGGGTTCACACATGGCTTTGGAGCTCAGAGGAGCCCTGAGCGGGGTGAGGAGCTGGGCGGAGCCCAGAGCAGCTCCGAGAGGTGGGCTGATACAAGGTGTGGGAACGGGCAGGGAGGAGCCTGGGGCGCAAGACTCGGATTTCTGGGTTCCTTGGACTGTCAGTTTTCATCTCAAGGTGTGACATGTGGGCTCAGAGCTTCAGTATATGGGGGCTAGTAGGGGGCAGGAACGTGGCTGTAGGGTGAGGTCTCAGCAGCCCACCTGAGCTGTGCCCCCCACCTCACCTAATCTCCCCTCTGCAGCCTGGGATCCCCAGTGTGTTGGAGCAGGGCCCAGAGCAGGGCTCCTGCATTGCCAGGCTCCAGCAGATGGTAAGAACCCTACAGCATGCATGCCCCCGCCTACTTCTCACACCTACACACATGCCCCCCCACTCCCCACCCCTGCACGCATGCATGCCCCACCTACTTCTCACACCTACACACATGCCCCCCACTCCCCACCCCTGCACGCATGCATGCCCCCGCCTACTTCTCACACCTACACACATGCCCCCCCACTCCCCACCCCTACACGCATGCATGCCCCCGCCTACTTCTCACACCTACACACATGCCCTCCCACTCCCCACCCCTGCACGCATGCATGCCCCACCTACTTCTCACACCTACACACATGCCCCCCCACTCCCCACCCCTGCACGCATGCATACCCCGCCTACTTCTCACACCTACACACATGCCCCCCCACTCCCCACCCCTGCACGCATGCATGCCCCACCCACTTCTCACACCTACACACATGCCCCCCCACTCCCCACCCCTACACGCATGCATGCCCCACCTACTTCTCACACCTACACACATGCCCCCCCACTCCCCACCCCTACACGCATGCATGCCCCACCTACTTCTCACACCTACACACATGCCCCCCCACTCCCCACCCCTGCACGCATGCATGCCCCGCCTACTTCTCACACCTACACACATGCCCCCCACTCCCCACCCCTACACAGATGCATGCCCCACCTACTTCTCACACCTACACACATGCCCCCCCACTCCCCACCCCTGCATGCATGCATGCCCCACCTACTTCTCACACCTACACACATGCCCCCCACTCCCCACCCCTGCACCCATGTCTCCTGCCACCCCCACCCCTAACACACCCATGCACACACCCCTCCCTGCCCCCACTCCACCACTATGGACTTCTTGGGGCTGCCCACCCATCCGTGCATTCATCTGTAGACCCAAATAGCAGCCACTCCAAGTGCCCCACCCTACTTGGGTCTCACTTTCTCCTCACCCCGCCCCCTTCCCAGCCCCACTGCTAACTCTTGCCCTTTCTTGCTTCCCACGTGCTGCCCTGGGTGAAAGTAAGTGCAGTGGGACCTGGGGAGGGTGGGGGGCTCTTTCCCTAGGCCAGACCAGCCTCCTCCCTCCGAGGCCTCTGTTGGCCTGGGGAACCAGAAGAGACTGCACCAGGACACACTTTGTAGCAGCGGAGCCACCTGTTGAAACCCTATGAAACCCAAAACATAGAACAGATACATTTAGTACCTTACTGATAAAAGTTCTTCCTAAGTTCAAAATCATAAGCTCATCATCATAGGTTCAAAATTTCCTCATAATAGCCCTGGCCGGTCTGGCTCAGCGGTTAGAGCATCGGCCCGTGGACCAGAGAGATTGGGGTTCGGTTCCCGCTAAGGGCACGTACCTCAGTTGTAGTTTGTCCCCGGCCCCAGTTGTGTGGGTGGAAACCAGTTAATATGTCTCTCTCACATCGATGTTTCTCTCTCTCCCTTCCTCCCCCTCTCTCTCACGCTCTATCTGAAGATAAATGCAAAAATGTCTTCAGGTGAGGATAAAAAAAAAAATTTCCCTGTAATAAAGTCAGTCCAGCAGCGCTGAGACAAAAATTGGAAGTCAGCGTTGTCGCCTGGGCTGTGTCAGAGACGGCTGTGGAGTGCTCCGAAGGTCGGCCAGTCCTGGCCCGCCGGGAGGGGACGGGAGGGTTTCGAATTCTGAACACGAGTCTGGGGCACAGTCAGCAGTCTGGGTTCCTAGTGTGACTCATAGTATTTCTTACCTATATGTTGTTTTTAAAAAGTGATTTAAATATATTTGAGATTATGGGATAGTGATAATTGGGGAACCTCAAGACAACTTTGAGAACATTCTGGAAACCTCCAAACTGTAGACTCCCAAAAGCTTCCTGGAAAGTCAGACCCTGCCATCAGAGGAGGGGTCCAAGGGACTGCACAGGGGCCCTTCTCTGCCAGCCGTGCTGGGATGTCAGTCCCTAGCAGGGGCCTGCCTTCTAACGGGAGCCTTTCTGGCCCCTTGCAGACCAAGAACACAGATTTCTACAAGCGGGAGGTAGGTCCTGGGGCCGAACAGGGGAGCGGGCTGGCCAGCCCCCAGCCCTGGCCCTGCCTCACAGGTCCTGTGTCGCAGATTGAGTGCTGCGGAAAGGCCCTGGGCAGGATCCGGGTGAAGTCCTCTGTCTGCCTTGAGGCGTGAGTGGGATGGAGGTGCTAGCTGGAGACCCCATGCCCGAGCCCAGACCCCACCTCTAGTGCCCTCAACCCATAGCCCTGCCCTGCACTGGCCCCTGGCACCATCCCCACCCCAGGTACCTGAAGTTCAGCAACCAGCATGGCCCGCATGATCCCATCATGTCGGGGTGCCTGCCCAGCAACCCTTGGATCACAGATGATGACACCTACTGGGCCATGAACGCACCCAGGTGAGCTCAGAGTGGGAGGGGGGGTCTGCAGGTGTTCTTCCCACTTCCCCACCCCCCCTACGCTCCTCATGCTCCTGACACACCCACTCCTCCCCCTAGCGTGGCTGCACCCACGAAGCTCCGTGTGGAGCGCTGGGGCTTCAGCTTCCGGGAGCTCCTGGAAGACCCTGTGGGACGGGCCCATTTTATGGACTTTCTCAGGAAGGAATTCAGTGGTGAGATGCCTCCAACTCCTGTTTGAGGCCCCAGTGAGGGAGGCTGTTGCCTGGGACTCCCCCACCCAGGTTTCAGCCAGCCCTGGCTGCAGTTCAGGGTGGGCCTGACCTGGTGCTTGGACCCGCAGCCGAGAACCTCAGCTTCTGGGAGGCATGTGAGGAGCTGCGCCACGGAGGGCAGGCCCGGGTCCCCACCCTGGTGGACTCCGTGTACCAGTGAGTGCGAGAGGTGGGCTGGCCGACTGGAGGGCAGGCCTGTGGAGCCTGGACCCACTGGGCTGTCCCCGTCCCCACACACAGGCAGTTCTTGGCCCCTGGTGCTGCCCGCTGGGTCAACATCGACAGCCAGACGATGGAGCGGACCCTGGAGGGCCTGTGCCGGCCCCACCGCTACGCGCTGGATGATGCCCAGCTGCACATCTACATGCTGATGAAGAAGGTAGGCACTTCCTCCCGGACTGTCAAGCCATGACTTCCTATGTGTAGGTATTTCAGGAAGTTCCCTGCAGGACATGGGCCACCTGCTCCCTTTCTGCAGGGCTGCACACGTTAGCGGCAGTGCTTACTCAGTCCCCTCAGGTAGCCAGCCAGGGTCCACACCTGCCACTTGGCCTCTTGGGTTAGTTTCCTGTTGCTGCTGGAAAAAACATCACAGACTTGGTGGATTAAATGAACACACATTTGTCCCCTGGAGGCCAGAGCCTGAGACGGGTCTCTGGGCTAAAGTCAAGGTGTCCACAGGGCTGGTTCCTTCCAGAGGCTTCCAGGGAGAAGCCAGTCCATGGCCTTTTCTTTCTAGACATACGCACAGTGTCCTTGGCTCGTGGCCCATCTCTGTCTTCAAAGACAGCAGATCATCTTTTTTTTTTTTTTTTTAATTAAAAGATTTTTTGTTGCCCTGGCCGGTTTGGCTCAGCAGTTAGAGCATCGGCCCGCGGCAGAGAGTCCCGGGTTCAGTTCCCGCTAAAGGCACGTACCTCGGTTGCAGTTTGTCCCCGGCCCTGGTTGGGGTCGTGTGAGTGGCAGCCACTCGATGTGTCCCTCTCACATCGGTGTTTCTCTCTCTCTTCCTACCTCTTTCCTGCTCTATCTGAAGATAATTGTAAGAATGTCCTCAGGTGAGGATTGGAAAAAAAAAAAAAAGATTTTTTGTTGATTGGAGAGAGAAACATCGATCCATTGCTCTACCCACCCATGCATTCATTGGTTGCTTCCCGTATGTGCCCTGATGTCTTGAACCTGCAATCTTGGCGAATCAGGATGACATTCCAATCAACTGACAGGGCTTTTTTTTTTTATTTAAATTTAAAAAAATTTATTTTTCAATTATAATTGAGATACAATATTATATTAGTTTCGGGTGTAGCAGCAGTGATTACTATTAAATCTCTCTATCTAATCCTCCTGCCTCCCTCTTTCACTTATAAGAATTCCTGTGATTACGCTGAGCCTACCTGGGTAATCCCAGCAATCTCCCCATCTCAACGTCATTTATTTAATCACATCTGCAAAGTCCCTTCGCCACGTAAGGGGACATGTTCACAGGGCCTAGGGATTAGGGTGTAGACATCACTGGGTAGCTTTATTCTATCTACCACAGCCTACAAATATTGATCTTTCTAATTTTTTAAAATTTGCTTGACTTTGGATTCAAACCAAGTCCATACACTAGAATTGGTTAATGTCTCTTAAACCTCTTTTTAGAATACGGTATAGGTCTCCTCTCCATCTCTCCGTTTACTTGTTTTGTTTGGAAGGAACTGGTCCTCAGTGCTCTAGTTTCCCACAGTCTGGATTTTGCTGAGTCCCTGTGGCGTCTTTTTTTGTTTGTTTCTAATTTTTTTTCTTTATTGATTTTAGAGAGAGGGGAAGGGAGAGGGAGAGAGGAATAGAAACATCAGTGAGAGAGAACATTGATTGGCCGCCTCCTGCATGGCCCCCACTGGGGATGGAGCCCACAACCCGGGCATGTGCCCTGACTGGGAACCGAACCGGGACCTCTCAGTCCACGGGACAACGCTCAATCCACTGAGCCACACCGGCCGGGCCCCTGTGGCATATTTGACGTGTTTCTCTATCCCGTTGCTAGAAATTGGTAGTTATATTTAAGTCTTGATCAGAAGTAATTTTCAGTTTTGTTATTTGTTCGGTTTTGTCGAGACTATTTTCTTCAGTTTGGTGTGTTCTCCCATTAGGAGGTACATGAGATTTAGTTGCCTCCCTTTTGTGACCAAGCAGCCACTGACAGTCGTTGCCCAGACTCATGGTTTCATCAGCCATGTTCTAATCCCATCACTGTCTTTTTGTTTATGAGCCGGAAGCCTCCCCTCACCTGCTCTTTGCTGGCCAGTGGTACCTGTCTTGTAGGAAAGGCAGAATCAATGCTTGATTCCTCCTTTTATTTATTTATTTAAATTTTTTTTCTTTATTGATTTTTTTCTTTATTTTTTTATCCTCATCCGAGGACATTTTTCCATTTTTTGTTCAGATAGAGTGGGAGGGAGAGAGAGATAGAGAAACAGCAACGTGAAAGGGACACATCGAGTGGCTGCCTCCCACACGACCCAACCAGGCCGGGGACAAACTGAAACCGAGGTACATGCCCTTAGCAGGAACTGAACCCGGGTCTCTCTGGACCACAGGCCGACGCTCTAACCGCTGAGCCAGGGCTCTTTATTGAGTTTTTAGAGAGAGAGGAAGGGAGAGGGAGAGAGCAACATCAATGAGAGAGAACATCAATTGGCTGCCTCCTGCATTCCCCTCCCAACCCTGGGGATTGGGCCCACAATCTGGGCACGTGTCCTGACTGGGAATCGAACCGGTGACCTCTTGGTGCATGAGTCAATGTTCAACCACTGAGCCACACCAGACAGACTTGATTCCTTCTTTTTTTTTTTTATCCTCACCCGAGGATATTTTTCCATTTTTTGTACGGATAGAGTGGGAAAGTAAGAGAGGAAGAGAGAGAGAGAGAGAAACATCGACGTGAAGGGACACATCGAGTGGCTGCCACCCGCACGACCAACCAGGGCCGGGGACAAACTGCAACCGAAGTACGTGCCCTAAGCGGGAACCAAACCCGGGTCTCTCCGGACCACAGGCCGACGCTTTAACCGCTGAGCCAAACTGGCCAGGGCTGATTCCTTCTTTTAATGACCACTTATCAAAATAATGAATTCGACCCAATATCTACCAAGGGAGGTCATGAGATTTCAAGGTTTTTAATACCATCATAAATTCACATTTTCACTGGATTTGATGGGGTTCAGTCCATGTCAGTTCTTATTCTTACATGATATTCAGAGGTCTCTGAAGTGTCTCGCTGTCTGTAGCGGCTCCCTTAATTTCTGATGTGATAGTTGTCCCAGGTTCATCCTGCACCAACCTAGAGCTGGCCATTTGCAAGGGCAGCCCTGGCCCTTTTTCTTTCTTTTTTTTTTAAAGTTTTTATTTATTTATTTTTATCCTTACCCGAGGACATTTTTGCATTTATCTTCAGATAGAGAGGGAGGGAAAGAGAGAGGAAGGGAGAGAGAGAAACATTGATGTGAGAGAGACACATTGATTGGCTGCCACCCACACGACCCCAACCAGGGCTGGGGACAAACTGCAACCGAGGTACGTGCCCTTAGCGGGAACCGAACCCGGGACTCTCCAGTCTGTGCTCTTCACTGCTGAGCCAAACCGGGCAGGGCAGCTCTGGCCCTTTTTCATGGGTGGTGTTTAGAATCCTTGACCTATATACCAGATGTGTTCATGCCACTGGGTGGTCATCATTTCCTGGTCTTTCAGTGGACAGAATGAGCAAATATGTGTTTTTATTTTAAATATGTGTTTATCAATTTTTTTAGGAAGAAATAGAAACATCGATGTGAGAGAGAAGCATGGATGGTCTGCCTCCTGCATGACCCCTACTGGGGATCAAGCCCACAACCCAGGCATGTGCCCTGACCGGGAATCAAATTGGGACCTCTCAGTTCATGGGACATGCTCAATCCACTGAGCCACACTGGGCTGGAGGAAATATGTGTTTTTTAGAGGAAGGGAGAAGGTGAGAAACATCCTTTGGCTGCCTCTTGCACGCCCCCTACTGGGAATGGAGCCTGTAATGCCCTTACTGGAAATTGAACCAGTAATCTCTTTTTATTTATTTATGTTAATCCTCACCCTAGGATACTTTTCCATTAGTTTTTAGATAGAGTGGAGAGGGGGAGGGGAAAACAGACACATTGATTTGTTGCCTTCCACACGACACTGACTGGGGCCAGGGATCAAACCTGCACTGCTTGGTCTGGGCCAATGTGTAGCTGCTGAGCCAAACCAGCTAGGGCGAGCCAGCAACCTCTTGGTCCATGGGTCACACTCAACCACTGGGCCACACTGGGTGGGCAGGATGTATCTGAAGTTCATACTGACACTTCTCATTCAGGTTCAGGGTTAGACTTTCTCTCCCTCTTTGACTTTAAATCTCTTTTTTCAGCCCCACTGGAAATCCTGGTTTCCAACAATGCTAACAAACTTCTTTACTTTTCTCATAGTTCGCTCGGTAGTCTGAACTGAAGGACACACATCACCATTCACAGTGCAGCCACTGAAAATGGCTTACTTTTTACCTTTTTTGGTCCCTTGTATGTATCCTATTTGGGACAACCCCTTGGACCACTCTGTTGTTGTGTGTGGTTCAGGTAGTGTCACCCACTGGATGTCCAGCTCCATTTGTGACCCTTTACTTTCAATGTTTGGGGATTGCTTACTTATTATTTTATTTTATAATTATGTGAAATACCCACTGCCAGTTTGGCTCAGCAGTTAGAGTATCTGCCCGAGGACCAAAGAGTCACCGGTTCGATTCTGGTCAAGGGCCTGTACCTCAGTTGCGGCTCTGTCCCTGGCCCTGGTTGGAGTCATGCAGAAGGCAATCAACAAATGTGTCTCTCTCACATCAGTGTTTCTCTCTCCCTCGCTCCCTCCCACTCTACCTGAAGATAAATGGAAAAATATCCTCGGGTGAGGATTTTTAAAAAAATTATAATTATGTGAAATATCTACATAGTTTCAATATCCCATGTACAAAGCAGGGTAAATTAAAATAAATGTAGGTTCTATCCCTGCCCCTCCACCAAGATGCACTTATATTTATTTTTAGCCCAGCTGGTGTGGCTCAGTGGTTGAGCGTGGACCCATGCACCAAGAGGTTGCTGGTTCGATTCCCGGTCAGGGTAGATGCTCAGGTTGTGGGCCTGATCCCCAGTGTGGGGCATGCAGGAGGCAGACAATTGATGTTCTGTCTCATCCATGTTTCTATCTCTCTCTCTCTCTCCCTTTTTTTCTCGCTGAAATCAATAAAGAAAAAATATTTTTAAAAATTAAAAAAAAATAGCCCTTGTGGTTGGAGCGTCGGCCTGCGGTACAGAGAGACCCGGGTTCAGTTCCCGCTAAGGGCACATACCTCGGTTGCAGTTTGTCCCCGGCCCTGGTTGGTCGTGAGGGTGGCAGCCACTCGATGTGTCCCTTCACATCGATGTTTCTCTCTTTCTCTCTTCCTCTCTCTCCCTCCCGCTCTATCTGAACAAAAAATGGAAAAATGTCCTCAGGTGAGGATAAAAATAAAATAAAATAAAATAAAATAAAATAAAATAAAATACAAGTCATTATCCCTGGCAGGTGTTGCTCAGTGGTTAGAGCATTGGCCCTTGGACTGAAGTGTCATGGGTTCAATTTCCAGTCAAGGGCACATACCTAGGTTGCAGGTTCGATCCCTGGCCCCAGTCAGGGCCTGTGTGGGAGGCAACCAATCGATGTGTCTCTCTCACTTCAATGTTTCTCTCTCTCCCTTCCCCCTTCCCTTCCCTTCAACTCTAAGAAACATCAATGGAAAATATCCTGGGGTAAGGATTAACAACAAAAAGCAATTAGATTCAGACATTCCTGTCCCATTTTATTGCCTACTATACAGTTTTTCTTGACCTTGTTTTTTATTCAGCGTGTCCTTGCCCTCACTCAATGCGTAGACGGCTGCTCCGAAGAATTCCCTCCCTGGAGGTGCCATAGTTCACTCCTCTGTGCGTGGGGCCGGGCTCTTGCTCATCTTTCACTGTTAAATGGCCCAACTGGCTAGGAGCTCAGGTCTCTGAGTCAGCTGACTTGGATGGCCACCTCCAGCACTGTTCACTGGGAGCTCTGAGGATCCGAGCAGTGCCAGGCTGGAGCTGGGGGAAGCCGAGAGGGAGGGGTGGAAGGTGTCAGGGCTGACCACCATTTTTTTTTTTGGTTAATCCTCACCTGAGGATATTTTTCCACTGATGTTTAGAAAGAGTGGGAGGGAGAGAGGGAGAGAGAAACATCAATGTGAGACTCGTCAATTGGTTGCCTCTTGCACAACTCTGGGGTCAGGGATTGAACCTGCAACCCAGGGACCTGCCTTTGACCAGGAATCAAACCTGAGGCCCCTCAGTCTGCAGGCTGATGCTGTAACTACTGAGCCAAACGGGCCAGGGCTGACCATCATTTCTTACAGGACTCCTACCCGAGGTTCCTGAAGTCGGACATGTACAAAACCTTGCTTGCGGAGGCCATGACACTCCCGGAGACAAAGAGACGGTGAGCCCAGGTGGTGCCCTGTGCCAGGACCTGAGGCAGGCGGGACGCTCGAGGCCGCCCTGCACTGAGGCCCCCCTTGCTTCCAGAGTGTTCCCGTTCATGTGGAAGCCACGGCATTCGAGCTTGAGCCCTGCTCTCCTTCCTGCTTCTGCTTCTGGGGAACCTGCAGCTGCTGCTGGTGGCCCTGGGGGTGGTGATGGGGAGGCATAGGTGGGCCTGGGCCTGGAGGAGGAGGCACCCTGACCATCCTTGCCCCTCATCAGCCTCGTCTCGCCCAGGCAGCTGCTGAGACCCCCAGCATGGGCATCCCCTAGTGCACAGAGGGTCTGGCCTTGCTGTGGGGCACGAGTCCCTCAGACTTTACAGAAGAGACCAGTCCAGGTACTGACTACCAGGAAAGAGCTGTCATTGGCCAAGCTTGTGTCCCTTGGAGATAGGTGGGACGAGATAGGCAAACCATGATGTAGTCTTCAACGGGCTCTAGTTGCCCCCCCCCCCCCATCTCCAGACCATTAAATTGGCAGGCGAGCACCTGGGAGCCAGGTGCACAGACAGGTGGTGTCCAGCAGGAGGCACTTCTCACATGGTGAAGAAATGCAGGCTTCAAAACTCATTTACCCCACTCCACTCTGCTCAGTGTGACCCAGTGGGGACTCTAGAGCTCCCTGAATTTTCTTGGGGCTGTGCTCAGCCTTCCAACGAGTACAAAGCTGTCCCCACGGGTGCTGCCCTGACCTGCACTGTCACTGCACATGTCCCAGACCTGTCCTGCAGGTGCACCTCTGTTCTTCGCGAGGCTCTTGAAGCCGTCTGTAGCTTTTCTGCCAGAGGTGTAGAGGACTCCAACATCATCGCCCCCCTCACAGCTGTTCCCGCTCACAGTCTTGCCTGGGTGGGTGGGCAGAGCCTTCTCGGAGAGGCAGTGACACCAGCTGTCCTTAATTCAGAGGGCCCCACCTGCCCCCACTCCCCTTCCCGACTCAGGGTGAAGGAACAGCGCCCCTTTGGGAGTGCAGCTCTGACTGGCTAGCTGAGGCAGTGCCCCATCTCACAGGGCTAGCCTGCTCCTGCCCCCCTGCCACAGAAATAAGAGACTCAGCCTGGCTAGCTCAGCTGGTTCAAGTGTCACCGTAATACACCCCGGTTGCAGGTTTGAGCCCTGGTCAGGACACATAAGAATCAACCAATGAAAGCATAGATAAGCAGAACAAATCAATGTTCCTCTCTCTCCTTCATCAGTAAGTAATAAAGGAAAAAAGATACCCAGCTCTTACTCTGAGCTCATCCTGCAGTGATCCAAACCAGGGTGTGTGCGTGCACGTGTGTGCATGCGTGTGGTGTGCGTGCACGTGTGTGTGGTGTGCATGCAGTGTGCCTGTAGTGTGCAGTGGTGAGACAATGTGGCGGTTCAGGTGTCATGGAGGTCCTGTGTTGCATTCTTGGGGGTGTTTGGTCTTTGGAGACAGCAGGAACACTTATGTGCTCTGATGGACAGATGCCCGAGCGCTCCAGGGAGAGTAGGAATAGTCCAGACGCCTGGTACTGAATCCATCGTCTCCTGGGCATGTTGTGCCCTAAGGCCAGGGGTGCCAGGGAGCATGGCATGGAACCCCCTGGGTACAACTGCTTTATTTACAAGTCCAGGGTGCAGGAGGCCCACCAGTGAGGGCCCCTGGGCTCAGTCCCCTAAGTCCTGCTCACTGTCCGGGGACCTATACAGGGTGGTCCCTCCCCGGAGCTGTGGGCCCAAACTGGGCCTGGGAGGCCTTGGGCACCGCTCGAGCTCCCAGCTCTGCCTGGCTCTGGGTGCGCTGTCACTTTCCACAGCGATGTTCTTTTTGGGTTTCCAGCCTGGGCTTCCGCCTGGGCAGCACCACAACTCTCCCCTAACCTCTCGCTGGCCAGCCCCTGGAAGATGCAGGGGTACTGGGGGGCCCACTGCACTGCGTGTCCCAGGTGGGGGCACACTCATGTCCATGGGCTGGGTTCCTGGCTTGCTGTGGGTGAACAGGGAGGGGTCCTCGAACCCAAGATACACTTGGAGGCTGTGCTGAAAAAGACCTCTGGGCCCTTAGTTTCTGATCTGGCAGGTGTATGGGGGGACACCCCCCAAAACCACAGGGGTCCCTCACCTCTTCAGCCATCTTTTCCATCCTGACCCAGAAATCTGGCCAGGAACAAATCCATTTCACCCCTTGGAAGCAGACAGACACGAGGCTCACATGTGCCCTCTGGGGCTTTTCAACTAGTGCAAAACACGTTTATTCTGGTTTCTTCCTGTGGCACTGAGTCGCCAGGCTTAGGCTGCCTTTTCTCCTGGGCTAGCTGAGTGCAGTGTACCGCAGCAGCCCTGGGTGCGACAAGGCACAGAGGTGAGTCCCGCATCAGGTGACACCGATGCTGGGGACGTCTGAGCACCAGGAAGGAGGGGAGCTGGCTATGCCTAGGGGTGCAGGACTCCAGAGGGACAAGCGGCTCCAGTGTGTATCCAGAGGGTGCAAAATGACCCCAGTGTGCGTCCTATGGCCTGTTCCTTGGGAAATTCACAGCACAAGCAGCCAGCACTAGGGTGTCCATGGGCAGTGCTGCCTGTCATGTCCTACAAGCCCTTCTTCATGGGCTGGGTCAAAGAGGCTCCCCAGGGCAAGTCACCACCAACCATGCTAGCCTTCCCTCCTTGCTCTGGGAAGGGCTGGGGCTGGTACTGCCTCAGGTCCCCGCTGCTGCCCTGAGGCCCTCAGGGCCCACCACCCTCTGAGCTCCATGACCCCAGGAAGACCGTGCAAAGAGCGAGCTCAGATGGGGAATGGGGAGGGGACTTCTGCAGGATGGGTCTGGGCTCCTCCCACAGGGAGACCACTGTGAAGGGCCTTGCGCACGTGACCCCAGTGGGGCACAGAATGAGGACCTGTGTAAGGACCAGGTATGCTGGGCAGGAGAGAAGCCTGGGTGTCCCCTCATCACCCACCATGTCCCTGGGTACTGGGGAGACCCTGTGGAGAGCGTCGCGAGGCTCAGGAGTGGGGAGTCAGTGTAGAGAGTAAATGAATGAAGGGCCAACTTCCGAGGATGTTTAATTTCAGCAGCTGGACCTCTCTTGTGTGCTCTGGCCGCTGTGCATCTAGGCCTCACTCTGGTACCGCAGGTGGGAGAGCCGGTCCCTGATGGCCTGGTCGCTGTCGGAACCACCCTCGGTCAGGTGAACCACTCTGCTGCTCAGGACAAGGTCCTGCACCTTGTGCTTGGCCAAGGAGACCAGGCCGGGTGCATCTGGGCTGGCTGGGCCCGTAAGGAGGATGCAGGCAGCGTGGCGGCTGGGCTCAAATAGGGCCACTGTGGAGGACATGGCTGTCAGGTCTCTCGGGACCAGACACAGCAGCCCTCCCAGGGGGCAGGGCTCAGGTCCAACCCAGGCTGTACTCACCTTGGAAGGCAATGATGTTGGCAGAGACGTTGGCCAGCTCCAGCAGGACGCCGGGCAGAGTGGGGTGGAACATGTACAGGCTGTGCTGAGTGTCTCTGGGCTCCTAAAATGAGGACCAGCAATGGGGCATGAGTCTGTCCAGGGCTATAGCCATTTCTGCATCTGGGCCTGTTAGCTGGGCCATGCTGAGCTCATTCCTTATGGGACACTCCTGACACATGGCCCAGAGCTGTGTCCAGGGGTCCCCAAACACCAGTCTGAACTCTTCACCCCCTCTTCCCTGCATTCCCTAACCTGACCCGGATCCTTCTCCATACGCTCCACCTGGGACTCAGCCCTGCCTCCCCCAGTACACTCCACTTCTTCCCAGATCCCCCCTGTCCGCCCCCGGCCTGGCCTCCCCCAGTACACTCCACTTCTTCCCAGATCCCCCCTGTCCGCCCCCGGCCTGGCCTCCCCCAGTACACTCCACTTCTTCCCGGATCCCCCCTGTCCGCCCCCGGCCTGGCCTCCCCCAGTACACTCCACTTCTTCCCGGATCCCCCCTGTCCGCCCCGGCCTGGCCTCCCCCAGTACACTCCACTTCTTCCCGGATCCCCCCTGTCCGCCCCCGCCTGGCCTCCCCCAGTACACTCCACTTCTTCCCGGATCCCCCCTGTCCGCCCCGGCCTGGCCTCCCCCAGTACACTCCACTTCTTCCCGGATCCCCCCTGTCCGCCCCGGCCTGGCCTCCCCCAGTACACTCCACTTCTTCCCGGATCCCCCTGTCCGCCCCCGGCCTGGCCTCCCCCAGTACACTCCACTTCTTCCCGGATCCCCCCTGTCCGCCCCCGGCCTGGCCTCCCCCAGTACACTCCACTTCTTCCCGGATCCCCCCTGTCCGCCCCCGGCCTGGCCTCCCCCAGTACACTCCACTTCTTCCCAGGATCCCCCCTGTCCGCCCCCGGCCTGGCCTCCCCCAGTACACTCCACTTCTTCCCGGATCCCCCCTGTCCGCCCCCGGCCTGGCCTCCCCCAGTACACTCCACTTCTTCCCGGATCCCCCCTGTCCGCCCCCGGCCTGGCCTCCCCCAGTACACTCCACTTCTTCCCGGATCCCCCCTGTCCGCCCCCGGCCTGGCCTCCCCCAGTACACTCCACTTCTTCCCGGATCCCCCCTGTCCGCCCCCGGCCTGGCCTCCCCTGCGGCCAGGGCCCTGCCTCATCCCACCCATTCCCCATGGCTTCGATTTATCTGTGCATGTCCAGTCACCCAATTAGCTCAAGGTGGGGCCTAAAACGCCTCTGGTCTTTGGCCCTGGCTCCTGGCATGGGTGTGTCCCAATTGTGTGCTCTGCCCATACCGTCTGGTTGGCACCGGCCAGTTCGTGGAGGCCCCAGAAGAAGAAGGCTGAGCGGTGGTCTGCAGTTGGCAAGCTGGCAGACTGAGGGTACCCAGGGAGGGCTGGAAGGGCCTGATCCCAAAGGACCACCCCGGTGCTGAGGTCCAGGAGCAGGATCTGGGGAGGAGGGGACAGCATGGGCAGTTGAGGGTGGGGCTCGCACAGGCACATGGGCCAGCCCTGTCAAGCCACTCCCTGAGGCCCCTCTTGTCCCAGCTCAGCCTCCAGGCCCCTGCCTGACTAATCTCCCTCAGCTACAAACAAAGGTGGGACCACAAAAGGAAGTGCAGCCAACCTGTCTGTCAATGCTGGTTCCATTTTCAATGACCACTGCCAAGGTGTCAGGTTTGTAGTGACCAAGGATGGGTTTTCTAGATGAACAGGGAAGGAGAGGTCACGAGGGGCACCCATCTTCTCCCTGGCCAAACCCGGCCCTGGACGGGAAGCCGAGGGGTCTCACTGGCCCCTCGGTGCAGGGCAGCCCCAGGTGACAGGCAGAAGGCCTCTGGCAGAAGCACAGTCCTCTCACCCACTCCGACTCACAACAGCTGCACCAGGTCCTGCAGAGGACCCCATACCTGAGGACTTGGGGTGCGCTGAAGGTCCACTTGGGTGCCAGCTCCTGCCCGTCCAACAGCACACAGGACTCCGAGCTCACGAGGAGGAGGTCCTCGCCGCCTTTCTCGGGGACGTTCACCAGATAGCGGATGGCTCCCGAGCTGGAGGAGGGAGGGAGGCGGCTCGGACGGAGGCTGGAGGGGGCCCCTCCCCCAAGCACTGTCCACTACATTCCCATGTGCAGCCCGAATTCTCAGGTCTCTGGTTTGAGAATATAAAAGCAGACCTGACAGTGCTTGGAGAAGGGTGAGCCCACTGCTGGGAACATTTTCCCTGGTTTTTACGTGGCTTCTGTTTGCCCAATTCCTGCGTCTCAGTCCAGGATGGCCTCACAGTACCAGCAGCAAGGCCCTCAGCCCCTCCACTGCTCAGGGCGCTGAGGGCGGGCGGGATCTGCCTGTGTGCCGCCCCCAGACCAACCTGTGGGAAAGCAGCCTCTGGGCGGCGGTGCTGAGCACATCCTCCCAGCTGGGGTCTTTCCTTAGTGGGCTGTCTCTCCCGGTCACTTTTTCGTAGATACCCTTCACAGAGCGGCCACAGAGGGAACTTGCTACTCAAAACACAGAAGAGCCTTGGGTCACCAGGGGTTGTTGCTGAAGACCAGGAGGACGAGCGCCCATCAGCCCCACTTCTGGGAACATGGGGTGCCCTCCCTGAACCTGGGAGGTGGGCTGACCCTCTGTGGCTTTCTTAGCTTGTCAGGGATTAATCCAAATCCCCAGAACAGAAGCAGGAGTCGAGGAGCCTCACGCAGTTACAGGTCTCATCACACTCTGCTTTCTCCAGGATGCAGAGCTCATCTGGGACCAGCATGGCCTCCGCACGTGAGGGTGTTCTGGGGCCCAGCAGGCACAACATACCGCAGGGGAGAAGGATGTAGTGGGCACCCGCTCTGGTGACATAAAGGAGGAAGCCACTGGTCCCATCAACACCGAGGCTGCCTCGGTGGCCAATCTGGTGCCCGGTTTTGCCTGAATAGATGTAGCTGTTTACCTGCAACATATGGGAAAAGAAAGGGATCGATATTACCCTGGTTTGGAGGAGGATTGCTTTGATTTAAGAATGTCTAATAGCGCCCTGGCTGGTTGCTCAGTGGTTAGAGCGTTGGCCCTCAGACCAAAGAGTCACAGGTTCAATTCTGGTCAAGGGCATGTGCCTCAGTTGCGGTTCGTCCCCAGCCCTGGTTGGGTCGTGCGGGAGGCAATCAGTTGATGTGTCTCACATCAGTGTTTCTCTCTCTCTTCCCCTCTCTCCCTCCCAGTCTGTCTGAAAATAAAAAAATAAAAAAAGGAAAAATATATCCTCAGGTGAAGATTAAAAAAAAAAAAAGAAAAAAGTCTAATATTAGGCATGTATTCGTGGACTGCCAGAGAGAAGTGGGCGGTCTCCCACACTAAAGTCCCTCCCCCAGGACAGTGGCACCAACGGGGAGTGCACTCCCACTCGTGGGGAGGCCAGAAGCTGTGGACAGGGATGGAGTTGCCCCAGTGTGCTGGGTCTGCAGGTGCCAGAGCACCGGGCCTTGGGCAAGTCTCCTGAACAGACCCAAATTCCGCCTGGGAATGGGAAGACAAGCAGGGAACAAAGACAGGGGCCACGTGGCACATGGACTGCAGTGACGTAAGAGGGGAGCTCTACCTCCTTGTCCTCCTGGGTGAGAACCAGCAGATCTGGGGTCCCATCAGCATCGAGGTCAGGCACCTGGAGTAAAGGGCTCAGGATGGAAGCATTCCTTCTGAAGCTGGTGGAATGGTTCCACAGAGTGCTCCCTACAACCAAGCACACATCACTGGGCGCTGGCCCCAGCTCCCCTCCTACCCGACAAACGCAGACACGCCCACTTGGACATGGAAACGCCTGCCAGTGGGAGGCTGCAGGCAGGTGCAATGTGAGCACAACTGCTGAACACTGACATGCGCGTGTGGAAGACACGGGTTTACGTACCAGACTGCTCAAGTATTACTTCTGGGAACTGCAGAACCCAGCCCCCCACACACCTTTTCTTTGTTTACCCATTTTCTAACATTTGGCTCTAGAGCATCAGAGGGCCAATGTTGACTCTCCCCACCTCGACAGACAGGGCTGGACCTTGCCATGTCCCAAGCCCCTCAGGACCCGTCTGCTGCTGGGCTCAAAGGTGGACCCTCTGCCCCCACGAAGGCCCTGGCTGAGTGGCCTCTGCCTTTGCCCTTCACACAGGACAAGAGGATGAACCCGCTTAGGGTTAAACCTGGAGATCTCAGGTCCTGAGGTAACAGCTTCTGACCCAGACACAATCTTCTCCATTTTTAAAGAGATTCCTCTCTTCTTAAAATATTTCCAACCTGCTCTTTATTTTCCTCCATTTCCTTAAATTACAGCTTGTAAGGGAAATGTTAACACCCACCGAATCTAGTGTCAAGACACAGAATTCTTTAAGACCTTGGTAAGGTATGAGTGGCCATCCCCTTGGTGCCTAAACACAGCCGGCTGCAGGAGGCCCAGAGGAGCATCTGACACTGGGCACTGACAGCCCAGATCTGCCCGCCCCGCTGCATGACAACACTCGCCCTGGGTGGATGCTGCAGAAGGTGCGGCCACTTCTCCCTACAAGCGGAGCAGCCAAGCTCCTCTCCCTGCCACCCCACAGAAAGTGCTCTGCTGTGCTCCCACAAGCACGATTTAAACAGGAGATGACAAGCTAGTGGCACTCGACACGTCACAGTAGCTTTGGTGTTGACAGCTAAGTGGCTGTGCTCTCACATGGGGTTCCCTTCCACTCTAAAACCATCCTTTCCAGCCAGCCAGACCGCCTGAGAGCACAGGCTGGCCCTTCTCGGAGCATGCTGGGGCCGGCCTCCATCTGAGGCCCAGGGGAGGTGCAGAGAACGGGCCTACCTGTAAATAAGTCGACTGCGATGAGAGACCCGGGTCTGCCCACGAGGATGCAGGCAGAAGAGGCCCCGCTGTCCCTTGGCTGGGGGACACCACACAACACGAGGGCCCCATCCTGGGCTACGGGCCTTTCCCAGAGGATGCTGCCATTGGCACCTGATGCAGCGGCCATAAAGGAGCAGGGCGAGGAAAAGCCTGGGGGGACAGAGCCAACTGTGGGGCCGTGCACGCAGACCACGCACTGCCAGTCTTCCCTCGCACCTCGCTCCCTGCCACAGCCCCTACTGCCCAGGCTCATTCCCTTCACACCTGGGCCCCTTCCCCAGCCCAGACCCATGGGGCTCAGTGTTGACTCCATGAGGATCAGAAGACAAACAAGGTGGGTACTGAGACTGGCCTTGTCTCTTTCTAGTCCTGCTACAAAGGGCAGGCAGTGACGGTTTACAGAAATTCCACCAATTGCTTCCCCAAAACACTGGAAGAGCAAGGATTCCTCCTCTTACAGGGAGTTCCTCCTTCTCTGGATAGAAACAAATTACCTTCATCAGCGCAGGACTGGTTGAAATTGTTGCTGCCATCGGTAGTTTTATAAAGAAAGAGAACATCTTGGATCCTGTCCCTGTTTATGTCTTCTGTGGCCAGAAAGTCGTAGGTGACTGAAAAAGAAAACCACAGACTATATTCTGCAGGCCATGACTGGGTTAAAGGCCAGGCCATGTCTGACACGACCTACTTCTGCTCCTTAGGGTTTAATGCCAGTTAGAACCTGCACTGTGAGATCACCACAGGGTCTAGCCATCTCCCACAGTTCTTCAGCACACCAGCAACTCTTCATGCACACGATGGGTGACAGTATCAGAGGTTAACTGTTTTTTTCTCTTTTTCTTAATCCTTATCCAAGGATATTTTTCCACTGATTTTTAGAAAGAGTGGCAGGGAGAGAGAAAAAGAAACATCAATGTGAGAGAGACACATCAATTGGTTGCCTCCCGCACAACACCGACTGGGGCCAGGGATTGAACCTGCAACCCAAGTACGTGCACTTGACTGGGAATCAACCCTGCGGTCTGAGAGCTGACGCTCTAACAGCTGAGCCAAACCGGCCAGGCCAGAGGTTAACCTTTAGGAAGGAGCAAGCAGGACACCTGGGTACCAAGAATGGATGTCTGAGCACCTTCTGTTCAGAAATGAATTCCTCCTTCAGTCAGTTTGGGATCAGGTGAGACCCCACGTCCATCCTTGTTAGGGTCTAGCCCTTCTCTTCATTCATTGCCTCAAAAGATGTAACTAACTATATGTTTTAAAATCAAACACCAGCCCTGGCCGGTTTGGCTCAGCGGTTAGAGCGTTGGCCTGCAGTCCAGAGAGACCCGGGTTCGGTTCCCGCTAAGGGCACATACCTCGGTTGCAGTTTGTCCCCGGCCCTGGTTGGGTCGTGTGGGAGGTAGCCACTCAATATGTCCCTTTCACATCGATGTTTCTCTCTCTGTCTCTCTTCCTCCCATTCTATCTAAACAAAAAATGGAAAAATGTCCTGGGGTGAGGATAAAAAAAATAAATAAAATAAAATCAAACACCAAAAGAATAAATGAACCCTTACCTTACACCATATACAAAAATACACTCAAAATGGATCAAAGACATACACTTAAGAGTTAAAACTAGAAAACTCTTAGTAGAAAACATAGGGAAATCTTCGACTTCGGTTTTGGTAGTGATTTCTTCGATATAACAAAAAAAAACATAGGCAACTCTAAGAAAGAAGCAGTGTCCAGAGAGAGGCTGATTCAGTTGCTCTTCATAAAGGCCAAGATTCCACCCTGCAAATTTTATGTGAGAAATGAAAGTGCACTTTGCTCTGGCTAAGTCGGCTAGAATGCTAGCCAGAGCCCTTCCGGAAGACTGGACTACACATCAGCTGCGTATTTGCCACATTTCATAATCGGCCTTCTCTACATCCCTTCTACCAGTTACTATCATTACTCTTAAAATTCTGAATGGCAACCAAAAGAACCAGTTTCCTTTATCGACCCAGCTCATTCTTCCTAAAGGGGGAGAGCAGACCACTGTGCTCCCACAGCAGCCCTCCCATTTTCACGGAGAGGCTGCTGTTACAGTTCCCCTCAAATCCCAGCCCAACTGTGGACCCAGCCCTGGCAGCCACTTAGGGCTGAGTCACTGACAAAGATGACTTCCAGACTGCAGGACACACATGCTGCCCCCCACCCACGCAGAGGAGAGAATGTCATGGGGGGGGGGGTGCACCTGCTGTGTTGTAATTGATCCTCCACATCCCCTGTGACACTGGCCTGTCTGGACACGGGATGATGAAAGAAATCACAAACACCACCAAAAGGCAGATAAACAGCGAGAGGAAAAATGCCACCGTCCGGCATCTGGAGAGGCGGGACTGCAGGGGCGCGCTTTTCAAGTTATCTTCCTTTTTCAATCGGTTTCCCAGATTTTCCTGCAATTTCCCATCTTCATTCTTCAAGGGGTGGATTTCAGCTTCTACATCCTTGCTGTCCATCGTGTGCACATCCCAAAGTTTACCTTCTGATCACTGCAGCAACAGAACAAGAGAGTTAAGAGCTACGATCTCCAAGGCCCTGCAGGTCTCAGTGTCGTAGGAGCACGGTTCCAGTGGTGACTATGGGCCACCGGCCCAAAAATAAAAGCTAAATAACTGTTTAGGGTGTCAAAATTTCAATAAGGAAGGTCTTTAATCCAGAAAGGCAAATCAGTTGTACAGAGCCAGTACAGGAAATATTTTCATCATTCATATACTGATTATGTCTTGCCCACTGACCCTGGGACAAGCAGGGCAGTGCTGGGCTGGGGCTCTTAATAAGCCCATACACTAAATATTAACTAAGTCCTGCCAGCTCATAGGCTGGGCACCTTTGATCAGCCTTCTGCCAGCCTGAAGTACAGATGGAACAGCTTGGTGGGAGTCCCCAGAGGGTCACAGGCCCTAAGTTAAAATCACTGGGAGTGAAGGTGGGCTCTGGAGCCTCAGCCTTGCCCCCTACTTACTATGGGACCTGGGCAGCTGCTTCTTTCTTTCTTTCTTTAATTTGTTAAGGTTAATTTGTGATCTTTGGGTTTATTTCATTGTTGACTAGCTTGCACAAACAGGAGAAAGAAGATAAATCAACAGCAAGGAAGAATGGAGTGGCATTTCATAATGGTCCATTCGGTCAGACAGCGCAAGCCACTCCTTTGCTGCCATCCCATCTGAGGGTCATTGTTCTAGGAAGTAAGGAATTTTGGTCAATGTGAGCCACTCTGGTTATTCCTCAAGGGATCAAAACACAGTAGAAAATAGCTGCCCAACTCCCGTCACTCTGCCACACGGGCCAACGAGCCATAGCCTGTTGCTGGCCATTTGAGAATGCCCTGGGCAGCTTCTTGATTTGACTGTGCCTAGCTTCCTTATCTGTAAAAGGAAAACAATATCTACTTTATTTATTTAAATATTTTTTCTTTATTGATTTTAGAGAGAGAAAAACATCGATAAGAGAGAACCAATGATTGGCCACCTCCTGCATGCCACCCACTGGGGATCAGGCCCACAACCTGGGCATGTGCTCTGATGGGGAATCGAACTGGCGACCTCTTGGTTCATGGGTCAATGCTCAGCCACTGAGCCACATTGGCCGGGCGCAATATCTACTTCAGAAGGCTGTTTTAAGGGTTAAATGAGTAAGTGAATAGAAAGCATTTAGAACAGTATCTAACACATATGAAGCACTCAAAACACTAGCTAATTATTATTAACATAGAAATAAAATGTTAGAAGTCACATGGAGGAAAGCGGACAGCCGCATGGATGGGGGCACTGGGGCGATGCACAACTTCTGAGCCTTTACGTGGGAGAGAACATGCTCTCTCCTGCCCTGCTCTGCCCCCTGTGGCTGGACACTGGGCGGGTGTAGTGAGGAAACCTGGAGCGGCTGCCCTGGAAAGTAAGATGGAAAACACTTTTGAAGATGGTGAAGCCACAGGACAGAAAAAGCATGGTCCCTGGAAGCTGGACACCACCACCATCAGTCCGAGTTCTTTGTATTCTATTATATGAGAAAGAAACTAACTTCTATCTTGTAGAAGGCACGATCTTTGTTGTTTTGATCCTTCTGAAACAGTCAAACCAGTGTCCTAACTAACATAAGTATATTGAGAGAATGGAAGGGATTATATGCGCCACAGTGAGTTGTAATCCTCACCTACACAAAAAGGAAATCAATGATTCAAAATGGGTAAATGAGAATATGCCAGAGGTTAAATGGAGGTAAAATCCAGAAGAAACAATAGCGACTGGCTCCTTCTATGAATGGGCTGAAGGAGGATGGAAAGAGACAAGATGTTTTCAGTATAAACTTTTTACTTTCTCACTTTAACTGTTTTTCTCCATTTAATAAAAACAATTTATGCTTGGTCGGTGAGGCTCAGTGGTTGAGCACTGACCCACGCACCAAGAGGTCACCCTCTGGGTTGGGGCCCGGTTGGAGCACATGCCCAGGTTGTGCCAAATCCCCAGTGGGGGGCATGCAGGAGGCGGCCAGTCGATGGTCTCTCTCATTGATATTTCTATCTCTCTCTCCCTCTCCCTTCCTCTCTCTCTAAAATCAATAAAGAAAAATTAAAAAAAAAATTCATTTAAAAACCTGCATACAGCCCTGGCCAGTTTGGCTCAGTGGTTGGAGCACTGGCCTGCAGACCAGAGAATCCCGGATTCAGTTCCCGGTGGGGGCATGTACAAAAAATAAAAAAAATAAAATAAAAACCTGCATACATCCTCACTAGGGTAGCTTTAATTTAAAAAAATTACAAAATGATGAACAAAAAAAAAAAAAAAAAAAAGGGGGAAAAATGTCCTCGGGTGAGGATAAAAATAAATAAAAAATGACAAGTGTTGGTAAGGAAGTGGAGAAATTGAGACCTACCCACATTGCTGGTAGGTGTGGAAAATGGTGCAGCTGCTGTGCAAAAGTTTGGTGGTTCCTCACCAAGTCAAACAGAATTACCATGTGATCCAGCAATTCCACTTCTAAGCCAAAAAGAATGAAAACAGACTCACACAAAAACTTGTAAACAAATATTCATAGCTTCATTATACGTAACAACCCAAATGTCCAACAGATGAACGGGTAAGCAAAATGTGGTAATTCCACACACAATGGAATATAATTTGGCCATAAGAGGAATAAAGCACTTATACACTACAACATGGATGAAACTTAAACATTTATGCTCAATGAAATAATCTAGACACAAAAGATCACATATTGTATGATTCCATTTACATGAAACATCCAGACTGGGCAAATCCACGGAGGCAGAGTGCAGAGCGGTGGCGTTGCCAGGGCTGAGGGAAGTGGGGAGTGACTACTAATGGATGCAGGGTTTCCCTCTGGGGTAATAAAAATGGTGGGGTGGTTGTAAAACATTATGAATGCACTAAATGTCACTAATGATAAATTTTATGTCATGTGTATTTTACCACAATTTAAAAAGAAAACCAAACAAATCTGTGTACATTCTCCTTAGTGCTGAGGCATAAGTTTTAACATCTTAGAAGTTAGAAAAGGTGTGTCTGTCAAAGGTAATAAGTTCAACACAGAAAATCAAACAGTGACTCATGACCAGGAACTTCACCAAATCAAAGTACCTGACATGGGTGTGGGGGATGTGGGGCAGGGTGTCTGGAGCAGTAACTAGGGAAAGGGCCAACAACAGAACCTAGGACCAGGCTTGACCAACAGGAGAGCCACTTATGCAGCAAATCTGGCCACTTTGTGCCCAATGAGGGGATGTTTAAAATAATTAAAACATAAATTCCTTTGGCAAAGGAAAGAAAACTAAGAAATCAGAATTCTAAAATTCTTAATTTTTAAAGCTCTATCTTTAATATGTTTTTGTGTTTTTTTTATCCTCACCCGAGGACATTTTTTCGATATTTTGTTCAGATAGAGTGGGGGAGAGAGAGAGAGAAACATCAACATGAAAGGGACACAGAGAGTGGTTGCCACCTGCACGACCCAACCAGGGCCGGGGACAAACCGCAACCGATGTACTGCCCTTAGCGGAAACCGAATCAAGGTCTCTATGGACCACAGGCCGACGCTCTAACTGCTGAGCAAAGTGGCCAAGGCTTTAATATGTTTTTATTAATTTTTTAGAGAGAGGACAGGAGAGAGAGATAGAAACATCAATGTGTGAGAGAAATATCAATCAGCCACCTCCTGCATGAATCCAGCCTACAACCCAGTCATGTACCCTGACCAAAAATTGAACCAGGACCTCTCAGTCCATGGGAAGATGTTTAGTCCACCGAGCCACACTGGCCAAGCTTGCCCAACATTTTAAAGCTCTTAAGAGAATTTTAAAGATAGAGTTTTTTGCCCAGCTGGTGGACTAAGCATTGTCCCATGGTCTGAGAAGTCCCAGTTCAATTTCTGGTCAGGGTACATGCGTGGATTGTGGGCTCGATCCCCAGTAGGGGGCATGCAAAAGGCAGCCAATCAATGTTTCTCTCTCTCTCTTTCTCTCTCTCTCTCTCCCCCTTCCTCTCTAAAAAAAATCAATAAAAACATTTTAAAAAAAGTGTTGGGCCCTGGCCGGTTTGGCTCAGCGGTTAGAGCGTCGGCCTGCGGTCTGGAGGGACCTGGGTTCGGTTCCCGCTAAGGGCATGTACTTCGGTTGCAGTTTGTCCCCGGCCCTGGTTGGTCGTGCGGGTGGCAGCTACTCGATGTGTCCCTTCACGACGATGTTTCTCTCTCTCTCTCCCTCCCACTCTATCTGTACAAAAAATGGAGGAATGTCCTTGGGTGAGGATAAAAAAAAAAAAAAAGTGTTGGGCAAGAGCCTCAGCCAGTGTTGTTCAGTGGTTAGAGCACTGGCCAGGGCCCCCAAAGGGTCAGGGGTTTGATTTCTAGTCAAGGGCATGCACCTGGGTTGCAGGTTTGATCCCTGGTCTCAGTCAGGGCACATGTGGGAGGTAACCAATCGATGTGTCTCTCTCACAATGATGTTTCTCTCCCTTCCACTCTAAAAATCAATGGAAAAAATACCCTCAGGAGCCCTGCCTGTTTGGCTCAGCGGTTGGAATGTCGGCCTGCGGACCAGAGTCCCGGGTTCAGTTCCCGCTAGGCCCTAGTGGCTAGGGGCACGTACCAAAAAAAAAAAAAAAAAAAAAAAATTACCCTCAGGTAAGGATTATCCAAAAAAAAGTTGGGCAAGAAACTCAAGCTCTCAGAGTTAGAATTGCCCCCATCTCTCAGAAGCCAAAGCATATACCAGGAGACAGCAATAAATCGCCCTAAGATGGTCCATACAAGGACAAAGGGAATCTGCTCAAAATGACACCGCTATTCATTCAACACTCAGCCTCTTACCCTGGTTTCCCAGACCTACCCTGTGGTCTCCAGGAGCACCTGGAAGACGTGTTCAACATTAGCTTCCAGACAGCCACTGGTGCATCTGGGACTGGATAGGTGGATCTAGGGATTATAAAGCTGTTGGTGAAATGCATCTCACGGCAGTCTGTGTATGTCAGGTGAAGGATGTAGGTCCTTCTGGAGCAGGATTCTCTGCCCTTCCCTTGTCTGGTCATCCCATTTTGCCATCAGATGATGACTAGGTTTCTTTTGCCTCCTGGTCCCTGAAGTGGAGACTCCACCCCCACTGCCAACCAGAAGGAAAGCAAAACAAGGGGTGGAAGAGCCTCTCCCAGTAATCAAGATGCCTAAGGCTGCTTTTGGGGTGTTGTTTTCCTTGGAACTGTTGGAAAGCTTAGTAAAGTAAATCCAAGTGAAGACGCCAATCTAGTTTAACTGCTCCTTTTCCTCACCAGTCTTAGAATCCCTAAGCTACGCAGGTCCCTCAAGCTAAGAATAAAGGACAATGCAAAACAGTTAGTACTGATGTAATTTAGGGATTTATTTTCTTTCTTTAAAAAAATTTTTTTTCCTTTATTGATTTGAGAGAGAGAGAAAGTAAGAGGGAGCGAGAGATAGAAACATTGATGAGAGGGAATATTGACTGGCCGCCTCCTGCATGCCCCCCACTGGGGATCTGGCCCAGAACCCAGGCATGTGCCCTGACTGGAAATCGAACCAGTGACCTCTTGGTGCACGGGTCAACGCTCAACAAAAGAGCCACACCTGTCGCACGGATTTATTTTGTTTAAGTCAGCATTATACATAATACATTTGAAAGGTGTAAAACTGTAAATGTCCCTCCCAGTTGGGGGCATGCAGGAGGTAGCCAGTTGCTGTTCTCTCTCATCTATGTTTCTATCTCTCCTCCTCTCCCTCTAAAAATCAATCAAGAAAAAAAAAAAAAAAAGAATGTGAAAGAAAGGAGGCAGTGAGCCCAAGGCAGCAGGTTCCCAATGTTCCCCACAGCCCTCTTCTTTGGGCTTTCCCGATATGAAGCTGCAGACTGAGGTTGGGCTGCTCGTCTTTTTGTATGGCAGGGCTGTAGTACTTGCAGTTAAGAACCTGCAGTGTGCCCTGGCCAATTTGGCTCAGTGGTTAGAGTGTCGGCCCGCGGACCAATGAGTCTCAGTTCCAGTCAAGGGTACGTACCTTGGCTGGGATTTGTCCCCAGCCCTGGGGGAGGCAGCCACTTGATGTGCCCCTCCCCCCCCCTTTTCTCTTTATTGATTTTAGAGGGAAGAAAGAGTGAGAGGGAGAGAGAAACATCAATGAGAGAGAACATCGATTGGCAGCCTCCTACATGCCCCCCACTGGGATGGGGCCCACAACCTGAGCATGTGCCCTGACTGGGAATTGAACCAGCGACCTCTTGGTGCACGGGTGGATGCTCAACCACTTAGCCACACAGGTCGGGCTAGATGTCTCTGTCTGTCTGTCTCTGTCTCTGTCTCTCTCCCCACTCCCACTCTATCTAGACAAAAGTGGAAAAATGTCCTTGGCTAAGGATTTAAAAAAATAAAAATATAAACAGCAGCCCTGGCTGGTTTGGCTCAGTGGTTAGAGCATCGGCCTGCGGTCCAGAGAGACCCGGGTTCAGTTCCCGCTAAGGGCACGTACCTGGTTGCAGTTTGTCCCCGGCCCTGGTTGGTCGTGCGGTGGCAGCCACTCGAAGTGTCCCTTTCACGTTGATGTTTCTCTCTCTCTCTCTCTCTCTTCCTCTCTCTCCTTCCCACTCTATCTGAACAAAATATGGAAAAAAATGTCCTCAGGTGAGGATAAAAAAATATATATATAAACAGCAGCATTAGAAATCAAATAAATATTTTATCATAAAATTTATCAAATTTTTAATCATAAAATAAAAAATTGTGTAAAAATTAAACAGTGCTTCAAAATAACCCATGGATAAAGAAAGCAAAAATAAAAAATTTAAACTGAATGAAAATAAACATTTAAAAAATTGTATGATGTTGCTAAAGTTATACATGGGGAAATTTACAGCCCTAAATACCTATATTAGAAAGATATCAAATCAATATTTCAAACATCAGTTGAAATTAGAAAAAATAAAATAAAAGAGCAAATTAAGCTCAAAGGAAGCAAAAGATAGGAGGTAATAAAAACAAGAGTTGAAACTAATAAAATAATAAACTGAACAAATATTTTAAAAAATTAATACAGAAACTGCAGCCTGGCCAGTGTGGCTCTGTGGTTGAGCATCAACCCATGCACCAAGTGGTCGCCGGTTCAATTCCCGGTCAGGGCACATGCTCAGGTTGTGGGCCAAATCCTCAGTGGGGGGCATGTGGGAGGTGGCCAATCGATGTTCTTTCTCATCGATATTTCTGTCTCTCTTCCTCTCTCTCTAAAATCAATGAAAGGAAAAAAAAAATTTTTTTATCCTCACCTGAGGACACTTTTGCATTTATCTCAGATAGAGCAGGAGGGAGAAAGGAAGGAAGAGAGAGAGAGAGAAACATTGATGTGAGAGAGACATAATGACTGGTTGCCACCCACACAACCCCAACCGGGGTTGGGGACAAACTGCAACCAAGGTACGTGCCCTTAGCGGGAACCAAACCCGGGACTCTCTGGTCCACGGGCCGATGCTCTAACCACTGAGCAAAACTGGCTAGGGCGGGGGAAAAAAATTTAAAAGAAACCACAGGTCTGTTGTTTTCGCATGCATTCAGGACTGCTGTATTTTCTTGGTCGGTTATCCTTTTCTCATTATACCATATCCACTCTGCCCCTAGTAATGTTCTTGCTCTGACGTCTACTCTAATATTAATATAGTTGTTCTTATCATCTTTTGATTAATATTTACAAGATATATATTTTTCCATCCTTCTACTTTTTAAAAAATATTTCAGATATTTTATTTCTTCAAATTTGTTGTTTATCAGGAGTAACCGAAATAAAAAATATAATTGAGTCCCATCATCATCATAGAAATGCCTTTAAGAGAAAACTGGTCAGATGAATGTTTATTGCTTTCCATTTTCAAACAATACATAGTTGCCACTGATAGACAGCCAACAGTCTGTCAAGAATGCTCAAGATATGTTACATAATACAACATGCCTGTTCACGGGGGGGGGGGGGGGGGGGGGTACTAGGAAATAATTTATGTGGAACTCTTGATTTCAACAAATAAGACAAATACAAAAGCACTAGCCATGCCTTTAAGAACAAAGGACCATGCACCCTTGAAAAAAAGCTTTGCCTCAGCCCTGGCTGGTGTGGCTCAGTTGGTTGAGCATCATTCCATGAATCAAAAGGTTGCTGGTTCGATTCCCAGTCAGGGCACATGCACAGGTTGCAGGAGGCAGCTGAATGATGTTTCACATGGATGTTTCTCCCTTACCCTCTCTCTAAAATCAATAAAATATATTTTAAAAAAAGCTTTGCTTCCTTCATCATAAGCAATCTTCCTCCAGCAGTGGAGCATGCTTGTGTACAAGATGATGTCAGTTTCTTTGTGCCCTGACTGCATCATCATGCAACAACAGTGTCAAAGTGTCAAATGGATAGAAAGTCAACCCAGCCACCACTGTAAGATCATATAGCTGATGAAGATGTGAGTATTCTAGTCCGGCCGGTGTGGCTCAGTGGTTGAGCATCGACCCATGCACCAAGAGGTTGCCAGTTCGATTCCCAGTCAGGGCACATGCCCAAATTGTGGACCTGATTCCCAGAAGGGGGCATGCAGGAGGCGGCCAATCGATGTTCTCTCTCATGGATGTTTCTATCTCTCTCTCCCTCTCACTTCCTCTCTCTCTAAAATCAATAAAGAAAAAAAATTTTTTAAAAGAAGATGTGAGTATTCTAGGGATCTAGAAACATTTCCTTTGCAGTATCATAGATATTGAAGTAGGCAGCTTGGTTGATGATAATACCCTGCACAGACAGTTAAAACCCTGGTCCAGGCCCTTAAATCCCATCAGATCTATAGATCTTAACCAGACAGTCACCCAGGTCTTTGAATTCCCTTTTAACTCCAGCTTTGCCCACATCTACTGCTAGATGGGTACAGGCAAAATCAAGAGGACATACAAAACAATGAAATGGCCCCAGCAGCACCAGCTGATGCCAGATTCCTTGCAAAGCATCACCAAAACTGTGCTCACCTGTCCACACCACCCAGGAAGATCTGCTTGTATTTATCTTTGAAGGCAAAGTTGAGAGCCTGGTGGGGAAGTATCTGATGACATTTGCCAGGTTACCACGCCAGAAGGACAGGGCTTTCTGCTCCTTGGGGATACACACCATGCAGTCTATAATGCCCTTGCATTGCTTATCTGCAGTGATTTGCTTGCTGGTATGCTGCACCAGCAGCAGCAGCTTGACCAGCTCAATGGGCACTACCACCGTCTTGGAGATGGCTATGACCACTTCACCTGCCAGGGAAGTCCTCGGCAAAGGACACAGAGGCATCTATCATATTGAAAGGAAAGAAGCGGGTGACTGTGGGACTGGGCTCATAACTGGCTGGGACTCTGGGGCTCTAAGCCCATCCTTTTACTTTTACTTTTTTAATCCTCACCAGAGGATATTTTTCAATTGATTTTCAGAGAGAGTGGGAGGGAAGGAGGGAGAAACAATGATATGAGAGAGACCCATCGATTAGCTGCCTCCCACACGACCCTGAACAAGGCTGGGGATCAAATCACAACTCAGGTACGTGCTCTTGACCAGAATCGAACCCATGACTCTTTGGACATCAGGCCGATGCTCTAACCACTGAGCAAACCAGCCAGGGGGGCAGGAGAGGGAGGGAGGGAGAGAGAGAGAATCATTGATGTGAGAGAGAAACATCAAGTGGTTGCCTCCCGCACACACTTGATCGGGGCCAGGGATCAAACGTGCAACCCAGGTATGTGCCCTTGACCAGGAGGGAATTAAACCCAAGACCCTTCAGTGCACGAGCCAATGCTCTAACCACTGACCTACACTGTCCAGGGCCATTCTTTAACTTTTAATTCACCTGTTTCATTATATTTGAAGTAGGTTTCTTTTAGGTAATATAGATAATTTAAAATTGTTTTTATTTATTTATTGAGTTTTAGAGAGAGAGATGAAAGGGGAGAGAGAGCAACATTGATTTGTTATTCCACTTATTTATGCATTCATTGGTTGCTTCTTGTTTTAAAACCTTTTTTTCTTTATTGATTTTTAGAGAGAGAGGAAGGGAGAGGGGGAGAGAGAGAGAAACATCGAAGAGAGAGAACATCGATTGGCCACCTCCCACATGCCCCCCTCTGGGAATCAGGCCCACAACCTGAGCATGTGCCCTGACCGGGAATTGAACCAGAAACCTCTTGGTACAAGGGTTGACGCTCAATTACTGAGTCACACTGGCCAGACCACTGGTTGCTTCTTCCATGTGCCCTGATCAGGGATCGAACCCACAACCTTGGCGCATTGGGATGACATTCTAACCAACTGAGCTACCCAGCCAGAGCTGGAACATGTTGTTGTTGTTGTTGTTGTTAATCCTCACCCCAGGACATTTTCCTACTGATCTTTAGGTAGAATGGGAGGAAGGGAGGGAGGGGGGGAGAGGGAGAAACATCAATGTGAGAGACATATTAATTGGTTGCCTCTGCGTGACCTCGACTGGGGCTGGGGATCACAGGTGCATGCCCTTGACTGGGAATCAAACCCAAGACCCTTTGGTACAAGAGCTGAAGCTCTAACCACTGAGCAAAACTGGCCAGGGCTAAAGTCCACATTTTAATTTACTGTCTAGTAAAACAACAACAAACATACAAAAAAAGAAAAAAGAAAGAAAAGAAAAGAAGGAAGGAAGAAAGAAAGGAAGAAAGATAGATGGGAGGGATGAGAAAGAAAATGTATCAATATGACATACGTATATTAAGGTAAAAGATGTGACTCTAAGGATAACCTGAAGTGAGATAAACACATAATCCATGTGTATGGATTTTCAAACAGATTATTCCCCTGGCATAAGGAACTATGAGGAAGAAGACACACCAGGCTACTTGGGTGTGTCAGTTTAAGATCAATGTAGCTGCCATTCATCCTCCCTGGAGTGCACAGGCTATGCCATCCAGGGTGGAAGCTCTAATTATGGGGAAAAACAAAAAAAATAACCCAACAGTTTATGCAGCTCATTAACTTTTCAAGGGCAAAACTGCTATAGTACATGCAGAAAAAAAATAAAGGGTGTCTCCTTTTTCTCCAAGAGTTCTTTCTCTAGGAAGAGTTCATTGAGTCAGAGAGAATAGAAAATATTTTTTTTTAAGTCTCACTCTGTTTCTTTTTTTAAAAAAGAATTTTTTTTTTCTTTACTGATTTGAGAGAGAGAGGAAGGGAGAGTGAGAGATAGAAACATCGATGAGAGAGATAGATTGGCCGCCTCCTGCATGCCCCGCACTGGGGATCGGGCCCACAACCTGGGCATGTGCCCTGACCAGGAATCGAACCAGCGACCTCTTGGTGCATGGGTTGACACTCAACCACTGAGCCACACTGGCCGAGCTCTAATCATTTTTTAATAGATAAACTAAAATTTGATAACTTTTTTTTAGAAAAATATCATTTCACAGTAATTTAATATAAACCCTCTCCCACCTATTCTACCCTGCCAATTTTTAAATTTTGAATTTTACAGCATTTTTAAAGAGAGTTTTCAGACAATGAGCCAAAGAGATCCGATTTTCAAAATTAAGCACTTTAACCTAAAAGGTAGTTTGCATATTTAAAAAATTGGTTTAAACTAAGTAAAACTTTTATTTTCTTAAAGTCGTAACTTTGGAATCATCTGAGAATTCTGAGAACTTGGTTCTACAGCTTGATCTCTGTGAGGGAACAAGGAAGAAGGCTCACTTCTGTGTGCCCAGAAATTCTAGCATGGACAACTGAATACTTCCCATCACTCAAAGAATATCTACCTCTTGCATTCCTCGACCACAATTTCACAAAGTAGACATTATTTAAATCAAGGCTACTTCAAATTTAAATAAATAAGACAAGAGGGGGAAAAGTGTACCTGCGAATTAAAAACAGAGAGAGAAAAAAAATACATTTATAGAAGCAGAAGAGATACTTGGAGGAAATAGATGAATGTTGTTGTTTTTTAAAATTTTTTTGAAGTTGTTGTTTTAATGGAGAAATTGTGTAAGGAATACTTAGGGAAAAGCTCTGATTATAGATTACCATTACTATCCAGCTTCACCAGCTAGTAACAGAAACTGAAAGGGTCTTGTCAACGGCTTGAAGAAAATTAAAAGATCGCCTCACCACTCTAGCACTATGCATTGAAGAGGTCAAAAGTCATTCTGAAGGTCTGGGTGAGAGGAGAGATTTCTTTCTTTCTTTTGGAGAACTCTTACCCTTAATTTACACCAGTTGGACTAGTTTCTGAAAAATAGGAATTGTATAGAACAGCATATGCTGTATCTTGTCATGTAGAGTAGCCTCCCCTTATCTGTGGTTTCAGTTACTTGTGGTCACCCAAGGTCTGAAAATATTAACTGGCAAGTGATCCCTTGAAACAAGTGACCACATACACATAACTTATTACAGTATACTGCTCTATTCTATTACTAGTTATTATTGTTTTTCTCTTACTGTGCCTAATCTATAAATTAAACTTTACCATAGGTACATATATAAAGGAAAAAACATAGTACACATAGGGTTTGGTACTACCTGTGGTTTTAGGTATCCACTGGGGTCTTGGAATGTATTCCCACGACTAAGGGGAAACTATTCACTGGGCATTTATGTTCTTTTATTAAATTGCTTTTGTCCACTTAGCTTGTGCTATGATTTGACCAGTAAGGAGTCTTGATTTTCAACACTTCCATATGCTGGTCCTCCTGCCTGGGAAGCCGTCTCAGTCCTCCAAGCCTCAGCTGGTGTAGCATCAAGCCTCGTTGAGCACTACTGACCTGGCCTTTTCTTTCAAAGCTCTCCTGATACCCCTCCTGCAGCTGACTAGAAGCTATTTAAAGGCAGAAGGACTCTGTTGCATCTCCTGTGCCAAACATGTGGCAGACATTCAGTAAATGTATGTTAAAGGAGGGGAGAGAGCTTTATGTAGCCTTGGACAAGAGGACAAGTACAATAAATAACGCTCAATCAGTCTCTTCACTCCAGGGCCTGTCTTCTTGCAGACTTCATGATTTGTAATCACTAATTGATCAAATGCTTGTCCCTAAAGCTGACAGTTATATATAAGAATGGTTTAAGCTCTGGCCGGTTTGGCTCAGCGGTTGGAGCGTAGGCCTGTGGACCAGAGAGTTCCGAGTTCAGTTCCCACTAGGGGCACGTACCAAAAATAAAAAAGAATGGTTTAAGAATGTCTTTTACATTAGGAGCCCTGTGTCACAGCCAAGAGTAGGCCAAGTATTCTGATAGTTACACATGGGTAACTGGGAGACGCCCACAACTAGGCAGCACTGGATTTTCCACTGAGCAAAGCAAAAGTCAGACAATGACAGCTAGTGTTCAATTGTTTACAGCTGAACAACTATTTCCTCTCTTAAGCAAGCAAATAAACTCAAGACAAAGAATAGTCCCTTAATCATATTTCAAATGAGGACAAATTTTAAGGTCACAGTGCCCAGATAAAGGCAAATGAATCATAGCATATGCAGTCAGCAGCACTTATAACCCCAGCACAAAGTTCCCTTCCTTTACACAAGTGCAAAACTTTAATTTTTTTATTAAAAAAACTTTTTTTTTCTTTATTGATTTTAGAGAGAGAGAGAGAGATAGAAACATCGAAGAGAGAGAACATCGATTGGCCACCTCCTGCATGCCCCCTACTGGGGATCAGGCCCACAACCTGGGCATGTGCCCTGACTGGGAATCGAACTGGTGACCTCTTGGTGCATGGGTCGACGCTCAACCACTGAGCCACACGGGCCAGGCTCAAGTGCAAAACTTAAGGTAACTGTGGATGGCTCACAGAACCTCCTAAAAATAAGTTCATGAGGAATATTTATCTCTATTTCAGACAAGTAACAAGTAACATGGACTAAGTTGTGTGGGTTTGTCCAGAAAATAACATAGAGTAAGCCTTTTTCCTGAATTGTAAGGCAGATTTTATTCCTTTTGACTCCCTCCCCCCAGAAATCAATGTTACTTTTACGCTTACATTAAAGGGAGGGGAAAAGCAAAAACTCTCAAAAGATAACATATAACTCTTACTTGATCACTTTTCATCAATACTACAAGTAGGCCTTCAATTTACTTACTTTTTAGGCATTTTCTTTTTTTTTTTTCATCCTCACCTGAGGATATCTTTCCATTTTTTGTACAGAAAGAGTGGGAGGGAGAGAGAGGAAGAGAGAGACAGAGTGAAACATCGATGTGAAAGGGACACATCGAGTGGCTGCCACCCGCGCGACCAACCAGGGCCGGGGACAAACTACAACCGAGGTACATGCCCTTAGCGGGAACTGAACCCGGGTCTCTCCAGACCGCAGGCCAACGCTCTAACCGCTGAGCCAAATCGGCCAGGGCTAGGTATTTTCTTTTTTAAAATTTTGTATTGGTTTCAAAGAAAGGAGGGGAGGAGGAGGCGAAGGGGGAGGAGGATTTTACAAAGTGAAATTTGTGGGCTTTATAAAGATCAAGTTTGAGTGAGATATACAATATATTTTTATTTTATTTTTTTTAAGAATTTTTTTCCCTTTATTGATTTTGGAGAGAGAGAAAGAGAAACATCGATGAGACAGAACATCGATTGGCCGCCTCCTGCATGCTCCCCACTGGGGATCAGGCCCACAACCTGGGCATGTGCCCTGACTAGGAATCGAACCAGAGACCTCTTGGGTCGATGCTCAACTACTGAGGCGCACTGGCCGGACCCTGCCGGACTATACAGTACATTTTAAAACATCCAACAGTGTTTCTAATGTATCTCTCTTCAATTTAGCTCCTCCTTCCAACGGCCACTGCTTTAGGTCACCTTTCTATAACTTCTCACCTGGATTTCTGTAACCCTCTCAAAATCTTCTTGCCTAGAAGCTATGAGAGACAGCGTTCTAAGATATCTCGTGAACATGCCATTCCCCTGCTTAAAAACTCTTGAAAGACCCCTCACAATTTTAGAACAAAGCTTAGATACCCTAGTTTGGCTCCAGGTCTTTTCATCACCAGCTCTTGCCTACCTCTAGTGTCATCTCTCCTCAAACCCTATGCCCAACATCTGTTCCTCTAGTCACTGCTGATCTTTTGTACACACTGTGTTCCTCTGCATGTCTTCATCTAGTAACTCCCACTATGCCTTCAAAAAGCCTACTCAAACCTGACCTTCTCCTTCACACTGCTCCACACTCACTGAGCCACAGGTGATAAACCGTATCACCTAACTAAGCCACTCCAGGATGCCTGACCCACAGAAACTGTGAGATAAGAAGTGTTTGAATTTGTGGACGAAAACAAAGTAATAAATAATAAATTCCTATCTGGGCAGGTCAAGGTGGGTAATCACACCCCAGGCCTATAATTTCTTTAGTGAAAGGTTTTTAAGCAAGCTCTGTCCATTGCTTTTGTGCATGTAAGTTAATGCACCTTTGAAATGCCTCCTTTCAGACGCCCTCCTTCAAAATTGTGAACAACCTCAAGAGAGCACACAATCTTAACTATCTTGCAATCAGATCACCACCTTGCTTTCTCCCACCTCCATGAACTCCTTCTTCTTTTTTTAATCACCCGACCATATTTTTCCATTTATTTTTAGATAAAGCAGGAGAGAAGGGGAGAGAGAGAGAAACATCGATGTGAAAGAAACACATCAACTGGTTGCCTCCTGCAACCGAGGTACATACCCTTGACTGGAGTCAAACCTACCACTCTTTGGTCTGCGGGCCAACACTCCGTAACTGCTAAGCCAAACTGGCCAGGGCCGGTTACACTAGTTTTAATAGATTCTTGACACTTGAAGCCAAAAGCATTCCAATTAATGCAACAAGGACCCAGAAAACTGGTAAAATGCCCTAATAAATGTCCACTTGATACCAGGGTCTTTTCCTTTATTTCATCCTTCCCTATTCTTTTGCAGGATCTGTATTTTGCTTATCTTATCTGTATCCTCCTGTAGAACTGAAGTTCCTTGAGGACAGGAATTTTTTGTGTTGTTGTGTGCTATATGCTCAGCACCTAGAACTATGACTGGCACTCAGCATTTGCTGAATTAATCTAAGCTGCCATACAATGCTCAGGGAAATTGCATTAAAAAAAAAACGATACAATCTGGAGGTGGCATTAGAAAGACATTAGCAGCCAGTACTTGGAGATGAGCACAAAACACAAGCTCCTCAGCTGAAATCACAGGGTTTCTTAAAGAACAGCAAGTAACTGCAATTCTTACCCTGATAACTTATCATTCCGTTCAAAGGCGAACTCTCCCCTTGTTCGCTCCCATTAGTTCATGGAGGAGCTGGGAAGTCTTTCACAGGCCGATAGTGTTTTTTCCTTTTAAACTCTGCCTTGCTTTTGTTTAGTAAGACAGGATATATGAGTGTCTTCCCTACAGATGAGTCAATATCAGCTGAGCTTTGGGTTACTTTGCCAGTTTGTTTAGCAACGTCCGGACAAGAGGACAGGACTATCTGACTCTTGTGAGAGACTTCTCATGCACATTGTTTTAGTATTACGTTTTTAATTAATTTCAAGCAAGCTAGGCAGCACCCTCAAGAGCATAAGTAGCAATGGCTAGCTTACCTACTGTGCAGGCAACACGGGGTGTGAAGTCTCCTACTGGGACTTAAATCCTGTCTTTGGGGGAACCGGGCTCAACCTCAACGCAACTTAAATGGAGACTGCGGAAACCGGATCTGTTGATCCTCCGGTGCTGGAAGAGCCAGTGGAACTGGCTGTCCCCACAGTTTCTGCTGCAGCCTTTCCACCCACACGACTACACCGACTCGCGTGGACTCGAATACCAAGAGGAGGTGGGCGCCAGCACGGGCGGGGTCCCGCGGGACTGGGGTCGCCGAAGCGGAGAAACCGTGTATAGAGTGAAGAGCTGGGATCCCATGGAGCGCACGCGCGAGGAGGACGAGGCCGCCTTCACTCACCTGCCGCCGCGCCCTCTCGCACCTCCCGCACCGCCTCCGCACTCCTCAGCCTCGCCCCCGAGCGTCACTTCCGGTCGGCCTGGGGCGGGGCGGATGCGCGCCGCAGCAGGCTCGCTTCTCTTCTGGCCTCGATTGCTAAGCAACGCGGGTTTAGGCCACGCCCACCCCGGACGTGGCTCTGAGCTTGACCCAGTCTGGAGCGCTGGCTGGCGGATGCTGGCGCACGCCCGGCCGCGGGGCTAGTCCGGAGACGCGGGTGAAGCGGACGCGCTCGTGGGGGTCCAGCGCCGCGTGAGCTTGCGGTCGCCGCCACCCAGAACTGGCCTTGTCAGTCTGATGAGTTTGAAGTAGATCAGCTTGTTGTCTTTATTCTGTTTCCACGATTAACACATCTTTCCACCTGTTCATTTGTTAAGACATTTTCTCTTCTCTGGTCCAATTTTATATTGAATGGTTTTTTTTCTTACTGTTTCTTAGCGCTCTTTTTTGGATATTAAATTTTTGTGAATGATTTGTATTGTAAAAGTATCTCTGTTTGCGTCTTGTCGTTTCACTTTGTGGAGCCTTTTTGATGTACAGAAGTTTTTATTTTAACATAGAAGAATTTTGAGAGAGGAAGGGAGAGGGAGAGATAGAAACATCCATAAGAGAGAACATCAATTGGCCGCCCCCTGCATGCCCCCTACTGGGGATCCGGCCCACAACTTGGGCAAGTGCCCTGACCAGGTACTGAACTGGTGACCTCTAGGTGAGTGGGTCGACACTCTGACGTTCAACTACTGAGCCACACAGGCCTAGCAGAAAAATGTATCTCTTATGCTTAGCATTTTTTGTGTCTTGTTTAAGGAATCGTACCCTACCCCAAGTTACTCTTCCACATTTTTTATCATGGTTTTAAAGTTTTGATTTTAACATTGAAGTCTTCAATTCAGTTTGGAATAGATTTTGCTTAGTGTGAGGTAAGGAGGTATTTCATTTTCTTTTCCATTTGGATAACCAGAAGTCTTAGTGTCATTTACTTTAATTTTCTTTCTGAATCACATCCTTTATAAATTCCTTTAGTGCAGGTCTCTTGATGTTTTAACTTGGATCCCCAAAAAGCAGAGCTTGACAGAGCGGCTTTTGTGCTGCTACTCTATTAAAGGGTTTCAGTCACAGGGAAATAGGAAAGGGGACTAAGGAGTGAGGAGGAAGGAAGGGAGCACAAACGAGGGTAAGTTAATGAACAGGCCATTATTTGGTATTAGGCCTTTTAGATTACTTGCTTTCCTAAATTGGCCTCCAGAGAAGATAATGGAATACTACTGTGTATCAGGGTACCCAGTAGGGACTGGGAGTGTGTATGGGAAGAGACACAAATTTGTCCACCTGACTGCATCTCCATTTGGTCCAAATTTAAATTTTGCCCCATAGAATACTCCTTTGTGTTTCTGGGTGGCACATGTGTGTTCATGTCAGGCCTCAGTGACAACCAGGAAGCCCCTGGGTGGGGCAAGGCAAATTCTACAAAGCAGTCAATGAGAGCAATGATGAGATGTCAGTACTGCTTCCCACCCTTAATTCCAAAGCCTGTGTATTTTAGCTATTGGGGACTTCCCTCAGTAGTCTTCAAAAATGGCTATTGGAAATTTTTCATATCTTTGTACACACAAGCTGTTCCTGACATCAAAAGGTAGCATTTGTTTCCCCACCCCTAGAATCTGCATTGGCTTTTTGACTTGCTTTGACAGATAATGGTAAGAGTAAAGTTCTGGGGTTTGAGCCTAGGCCTTAAAAGGACTGACAGTTTCCACTCCCTCCCTGGGGGGCAGCCAGATGCCATAGTAGGAAGCAGTCTGGGCTTGACTGCTGAATGACAGAGAAAGGGGCCACATGGAGCACCAGAGAGGGGCCAGGCATGTCAGTGAAGCCTCTTGGACCTTCTGTTTCATACAAAGAATTTTGTGAACCCAGTCAACACCACCCAGAGCTGAAGAGCATAGGCCCAGCTAAGCCCTGGCTGAATTCCACAGAATCATAAGAAATAATAAACCACCTTTGTTTCACACTATTGAGTTTCTAAGTGGCTTGCTACATAGAAATAAATATTTGACCTCTTTACCATGAAATGGATCTCTTGATATGAGGCAGTGTTATGCAGGATTCCATGTCAGTAACTCAAAATTTGGCAAGCCTTTGGATGTGTGGGCTGGTGTAGAGGCGCTGTAGTCAGGAAAAGCCAATATACATCTGGATATGTTGACAGTTCCAAAAGGATGAATCACTGTCCCCCTAGAGTAGAAAGAACCCAATGTAACCAATCCACCTTCAAGTAGTGGGCTGCTCTACTCAAAGGAGAGTACCATATCAAGAGTTCATTGTTGCCCTGGCCAGTTTGGCTCAGCAGTTGGAGCGTTGGCCTGCGGACCAGAGTCCCAGGTTTGGTTCCTGCTAGGGGCACGTGCCAAAAAAAAAAGAGTTCATTGTCAACCCTGGTCCGTGTGGCTCACAGTTGATTGGGTGTCATCCTGTGCACCAAGAGGTTGCAGTCTTCGTCTCCAGTAGGGATCCTGCAGGAGGCAGCCGGTCAATGTTACCCTCTCACATAGATGTTTTTCTCTTCTCCCTTTCTCTCTAAAAAAATCAATAAACTATTCTTTAAAAAAAAAAAGTTCATTGTCAGTCTCATGACAATGGCTGGCACTAGAAGAGCCTTGGTGGATGGCAGATTATGAGCTCACAGTGCAATCACAAAGCAGTAATCACGAACCTAACATTAATTCCAGGCTTGACTTAACATTCACAAATCATATGACAGGCACCACTAGAATCCCCATTTCCCACATGTAAAAAAACTGAGTCTGAGAGTAGCTAAATATGTTCAGGATTTCATGGCATTGACCACAAACAAAAAGTCAGCCAGGAATTCCTTCAGCAAAAAGAATTTATTCAGGAAAGAAGAAAGGATTGCAATTCCATTTGTGCAGCCATAGCAAACTGGGTAAGCAAAGGAGAGGAAGTTCTACAGAGGGGAAGAGAAAGTTGGGGAATGAGGGCTATTAAAACCATAGAGTGTTTCCTGTGGGGCTGTCACAAGTGACATAGGGTATGGAAATGCCTACATGAATTGTTTTGTTGTTGTTGTTAATCCTCACCTGAGAATATTTTTTTCATTGATTTTTTTTTTTTTTTAATCCTCACCCGAGGACATTTTTTGATATTTTGTTCAGATAGAGTGGGAGGGAAAGAGAGAGAGAGAAACATCGACGTGAAAGGGACACATCGAGTAGTTGCCACCCGCACAACCCAACCAGGGCTGGGGACAAACTGCAACTGAGGTACGTGCCCTTAGCAGGAACCGAACCTGGGTCTCTCGGGACCACAGGCCGACGCTCTAACCGCTGAGCCAAACCGGCCAGGGCTTTTTCATTGATTTTTAGAGACAGAAAGGGAGAGGGAGAAAGGAAAACATCAATATGGGGGCACATCATCACTGCTTCCTGCACACCCCCTGCAACCCTGGCATGTGTCCAGACCGAGAATTAAACCAGCAACCTTTTGGTGCATGGGACTACACCCAATCAACTGAGCCACATCAGCCAGGGCGGGACCATGGTTTTAAAATATAAATTTGGCTGGGATCTCTGTAGGAGGGAAATATTTAGATACCCGAGAACAAGGGCCCAAACAGGCTAAGCAATTCACACAGCTTAAAAAGCTTGGGCAGCCTACAGGCTTAACAGCAGCCAGTTCCATTTAGAATGATCCAGCCCTGGCCAGGCAGTTCAGTTGGTTAGAGCATCCTCCTGATATATCAAGATTTCGGGTTTGATTCCATGGTCAGGACACATACAAGAATCAACCAATGAATGCATAAATAAGTGGAACAACAAATCGATGTTTCTCTCTCTTTTCCACTCTCTCTAAAAATCAATAAATTAAAAAAACAGTCTGATCCAAAGAGGTCAGGGCCTAAGGTTGAAGCAGTAGATTCAGAGATGCAACTTGAGGGCATCAGGCCACAGACTGAGAAACAAGGTAGTTCTATTAGAACAGGCCTGTTTGGGAAAGAGGCTAAACGAAGCAATTTCCACTAAACAGAGTTAGGCAGACAGCCAGCACAAACAACTTGATTCTTTTTAAAAAATATTTTTGTTTATTGATTTGAGAGAGAGAGGAAGGGAGAGGGAGAGAGATAGAAACATCAATTAGAGAGAATATTGATTGGCCGCCTCCTGCATGCCTCCACTGGGGATTTGGCCCACAACCTGGGCATGTGCCCTGACTGGGAATCAAACCAGCAACCTCTTGGTGCATGGGTGGAAGCTCAACCACTGAGCCACACCAGCCGGGCACGACTTGATTCTTGTAGACTACCACAGTCCCAAGAAACTGACTGAACCCCTAGGGAATCAGGCCAAAGTGTGGAAGGAGAGCTCACAAACAAGGCCTTTTTATATAAAAAGAAAAGAAAAAAAAACACCTTTAAACAATTTCCGAATAAAACCCAGAGGGCTTTAAAATGCAAGGTAAAATGCAAGGTGGACTCAGGAGAAAACTTACCCTTAAGCTTCTGAGAAGGGGAGAAAAACAGGGAATTCCAATGGCTGGCTCTGTGGGCGCCACACTTGTTTGCTCACCAGCCAAGAACTTACCGGGGTCTTCTTTGTACCCTAGATGAGCCCTCAAATGTGTTGACCACAAAGTCAGCCAGGTATTCTTTCAGCAAAAAAAGATTTATTCGGTAATAAAGACAGGTTTGCAATACAGCTCTTGCCACCATAGTGAATCCGGTGCAAGTTTGGGGGTAAGCAATAGAGAGGGTCTTTTATAGTGGGGAAAAGGCAGTGTAAGTGGGAGGGCTGTTAAAACCACAGAACTCTTCTTCTTGTAGGGCTTTCCACCACCACATAGGGCGTTAGAGCTCCCCCTACAGGACTTCCTGATTCCTGCCCACGTTAAAGACTGTCATTAATTTTGAAATTGGCTAGCAAAAAACCACAGGATTTATTTTGTTGTTTTAGTTTGTCTATATTTCTTTGGTTTTATTGCAGGTTAGCCTCTGTAGAGTATATAGGTCTTGGGGCTCCAGAGTTAAATCAGAGTAGAGACGGGTTCCGCCCCTTGGACAACTTGCATGGACCACGCAGCCGCAGTCTCCTCCAGAGCCGAGTTCCACACTCACCCGCCCAGAAACTACATTTCCCAGTAGGCGAAACGCAGGCGCTGACGCATTTCCTCCCGGCTTCCCCGGCGAAGGGAAGAACCGAGTGGGCTCGAGGCGACGCGACCAGCATTCGTCGCCGCCGTCGCTGGTTTGAGAGGACTCGTCGCAGACGTCCCTGTCGTCCCCGCCGGCCACCATGTCTGCCCAGGCGCAGATGCGGGCTCTGCTGGACCAGCTCATGGGGACGGCCCGGGACGGTGAGTCGGGGCGGCCGGCCAGGCGAGGGGTGGGGCGGGAGTGAGGCGAGGCCGCCGGGCGGCCTGAAGCGGGTGCCGCGACTGTCTGCGCCTGCGCTCTCCCCTCCCCCACGCGCGGACGGCAAGCGTCAGGCCTTTGTCTGAGCGGGTTCGCCGGGCAGGCGATCGAGGCCGACTGTTCTCTCACTGGCGACTGATCTTCGGCGGGTTCCTCCCTCCGAGCCCTCTCAGTCGGTGGGGCCCCTTCCCCATTTGCGGTCCTGCCATTAACAACCCGGCCCGACGAGCGCCGCAGCTTCTTCAACCCGGGAGTCGGCCAGAGGCTGGAGTTACTATGGGCTCGGCTCCAGGTCGCCGGCAGCTTGGGAGAAGCGACACCCAAGGGAGCCGATGGGTCTCGAACCCCGGCCGTTCTTGTTCTGTACCATTGCAAGGAGAGCCGTAAATTGAGCTTTTCTTACGTGGGTTCCTGCCGAGTGTTTTTCCAAGACCCCTTCCCCAACCACACAGGAGAGGCTCTGTGTAGCCAGCGCTTGTCAGTCGTTAGGTAGGTTGTATTGTAGGGAGGAGTGCAAGATCATGGTGGTTGTCTCAGGGTTCGGTTACATCTTTGCAAAACTATATACCTGCTGTGGTTTGTGTTTTCTTTTCTACTGAAGTAATGAAGTTGTAAGTTCACACTGGCACATTTCTCAGGGCTGTGCAAATTCTTCGCACTATATTTCATAGGTGAATAAGTGCTTTTTAGCTTTCTTTGTATATTGAGTTGCTTTTGAATTGCTTCCCATATTTTTATTTCATACAAACTGAACAATTGTGGCCCCTCTATTTTATTTATAAAGGTTCAGTGTATCTTTGCCTGCCTACATCAATCTGCAAGGGAGTTGCAGAAAAGCCTCATGTTCATCGAGCCGTGAGTCACAACCAATTTCTAAGCTGTTATAACAAAAAAGTGTTTGCTTTTTTTCACAAGTATCTTTAAAAGTGTAGTTTAGAAAGAAAGCATTTTCAATAAAAAGACACTACATTAATCCTGGATGCTTGCAAATCCTAAAATTTATTCCTCCTTTAGTATTACACAACTCTGTGTCATATACACAGATTAGCTTTAAAATTTGTCACATTCCACTTTGCTTTTTCTTTTATGTATCATTCCCCTGACTTCCTTACTGCAGGTTGGGCAAGAAAACTTTTCCTTTAAAACTTTTCAACAGCGGGCATAAAATTCTGCAGCTGAGGTCTTGAAGAATGCAGATGGGTACAGTATATGTTGGAACTCACAGTGTGTATTGACTAACCTAGCTCCTTTCTGCCTTTTTTTTCTTAAATTTTTTTTTTTTTTTTTAAGTATTGTCTTGTTAACAGTGACTCCCAGGTGCCAACTCTCTTTTTTAAGGGTGGGGGTGAAAGGGGATAGGAAAACTAGGTCTAGATTACTTTTCAGCGGTAGAATTTGAAAGCTTTCCTTGTATTTTTGGGCAAAATACTGCCTACACATTTGTCCACAGCAAATAATTAGATTAATAAGTAGCTTTTGTTGGTGGAAACTGCCAGCTATAGGTCATATGTGGTGATTTCGTGGCCCTCAGAGTAGCATGGGTTTTGGTATCTCATTTCCCACATGTATATGTGGGGCTAATGGCCTTTTGGTGCTCAGCCTTTTACTTCTGATTCCTTGACTTCTTGGCACAATGATGGAGTCAGATCTCATTAAGTGTGATTCTTTATGATACATTTAGCATCAGAAAACATCTGTATTCTGCTCCAGTTGTAAATATCTCTAGATCAGCTTTTCAGTGTATTTGGTAGTCTGCAAATCATCCAAGCGACTTGTACCAGATATACTTTTGTGTTTAACGTGATATTGTCTTATTTAAAACCACAAATAAATTTCAGGAGATGAAACCAGACAGAGGGTGAAGTTTACAGATGACCGAGTCTGCAAGAGTCACCTTCTGGACTGCTGCCCCCATGACATCCTGGCTGGGACGGTAGGTGCATGAGGAGAAGGGGGGGGGGCATCACAGAACACTCAGACTGGGGTGTTGTGTAGGCAGTATAGGTTTTCCAAGTTGAGTTCTGTTTTTCTTTATTAGGTAGAAATCACCTTTATTGCCCCATCAAATGATAAGTTCTGTTAGTTTGGTGGGATTTTATATTGTGGAACATATTTTACTGTTGTAATTCTCTTTCTAAAGTTACCAGGCTTGCCCTGGCCGGTTTGGCTCAGCGGTTAGAGTGTTGGCCCACGGATCAGAGTCCTGGGTTCAGTTCCTGCTAGGGGCACGTACCTTGGTTGCAGTTTGTCCTTGGCCCCAGTTGGGGTCGTGTGGGTGGCGACCACTCAGTGTGTTTCTCCCACATCGGTGTTTCTCTCTTTCTCTTCCCCCTCTCTCCCTCCCGCTCTATTTGAAGATAAATGCAAAAATGTTCTCAGGTGAGAATAAAAAAAATAAAATTTTATTGGGGCTTAATAGGAAAATATAGTATTGGTTAGTAAGTTTGGAAGCGTAAAATAGCTGGGAAGGTATAACTTATCTCAGTGGAAGAACTTTGTTTTCCAAAGGTTCTGGAAGGAGCCGTTAGTATCTTTTCCTGTCAGCGGTGTGAGATCACTAGAGGGTGGAGAACACAGGTGTTTGTACAGTAAAAAAAGTCTGGCCCTGCCCTGGCCAGTTTGGCTCAGCGGTTAGAGCGTCGGCCTGCGGTCCGGAGAGACCCGGGTTCAGTTCCCGCTAAGGGCACGTACTTCGGTTGCAGTTTGTCCCCGGCCCTGGTTGGTTGTGCGGGTGGCAGCCACTCTATGTGTCCCTTCACATCGATGTTTCTCTCTCTCTCCCTTCCTCTCTCTCCCTCCCACTCTATCTGTACAAAAAATGGAAAAATGTCCTCGGGTGAGGATAAAAAAAAAAACAAAAAAAAAGTCTGGCCCTGGCTGGTTTGGCTCAGCGGTTAGAGTGATGGCCTGCAGTCTGGAGAGACCCGGGTTCGGTTCTCGCTAAGGGCACATACCTCGGTTGCAGTTTGTCCCTGGCCCTGATTGGGTCGTGTGGGTGGCGACCACTCGATGTGTCCCTTTCACATCGATGTTTCTCTCTCTCTCTCCCCCTCCCACTCTATCTGAACAAAATAGCAAAAAATGTCCTCGAGTGAGGATAAAAAAAAAAAAAAAGTCTGATATTCTTGATTTAACAGCCACTTGGAATATTTTGGAAGGACCTAGTGAGTGTGGTGTTTGAGCTCGGCTTGGTGTTTAGCTGCCAGGAGAATTGGCCAGTACTTCCCTGCCTTCTTGGAAAAGCTGAAAAGATACTTTTGGAGAGTAACCATGGCACCTGGGCCTATCCTCTGCTTGCTTTAGCTTGAAGGCTGTCACCCAAAGGAAGACAGTGGTGAATTTTCCTTCATTTGTGGTTCCCTAATATCAAAACTGTCTTGACATTTAGAAGTTTTTAGATTGGAAGTAGCACTTAAAATTTGTAGTACTTAAGGTTTTTTAAAAAAATATGTTTAGTATTGAGTTTTTTTAGAGAAGAAGGGAGAGAGAAACATCCATGTGTGAGAGAAACATCGATCGGCTGCCTCTTGCATGCCCCCCACTGGGTATTGGGCCCGCAACCTGGGCATATGCCCTGACTGGGAATCAAACCGGGACTTTTCAGTCCGTGGGACAATGCTTAATCCACTGAGCCACACTGGCTGGGCAGTAGTTATGGTTTTAATGCTTGCTTCTGGTGGTGGTAGTTTTTCTTTTTTTAAAAAATCCTCACCTGAGGATATTTTTCCATTTATTTTCAGACAGAGTGGGAGGGAGGGGTAGAGAGAGAAACACTGATTTGAGAGACACACCCATGACTCTGACCAGGGCCAGGGGACAAACCGCAACTGAGGTACGTGCCCTTGACTGGAATTGAACCTGCAGTTTTGTTTTTTTATTTTAATTCTCACCCGAGGATATTTTTCCATTGATTTTCAGATAGGGGAGGAAGAGGGGGAGAGGGGGAGAGAGAGAGAGAGAAGAAACATCAATGTGAGAGAGACATATCGATCAGTTGCCTCCCAAAGGATCCCAACCAGGGCCAGGAATCGAACTGCAACTGAAGTATGTGCCCTTGACCGGTATCAAACCTGTGACTTTTTGGTCTGCAGGCTGACGCTCTAACCGCTAAGCCAAACTGACCAAGCCTTTTTTTATATATATATTTTATTTTCTCTATTGATTTTAGAGAGAGGAAGGGGGAGGGAGAGAGAGCTAGAAACATCGATGAGAAAGAACATCGATTGGCCACCTCCTGCAGGTCCCCCCTGGGGATCGGGCGCACAACCTGGGCATGTGTTCTGACTGGGAATCAAACCAGCGACCTCTTGGTGCATGGGTCGACGCTCAACCAGTGAGCCACACCGTCCAGGCGGTGGTAGTTTTTTTTTGAGCAACAGAGACATTGTTAGCTTTTAAGCATTTCTGATAGCTGCCACTGATTTTTCAGCTATCGTACAGTTTCATTTGTGGAAACTATATATTTTAAAGAATCTTATTTGATATTTAAAAGAGTGAATGAAGCAAAAGTGAGCTTTTCAGGGACAGTGATTCTAGTTGCAACTTTGACTTCTAGAACCACTGTTGCCCTACCTCTAGATCCCCTATGCAACCAATATGCATGAGCTGCATATGACTTCAGAGTAAGAATTATGAAGAAGAAAAGAAGTTTTAGCATTTAAATGCAGTCAATCTTTGGTAAAAATGAAAATAAACTCCACACTAGGCAGCCCACTGTCGGTATTGGTGACACTGAAGGATATTTTGTTATTGAGCATGGCATACAACTTCTGTGAGTTAGAGCCCAAGAACTAGGCACTGTGAGTCTCTCTAATTTGCCTAGAAGAATTTTATAACCTATGAAGATTTTGATCTCATTTTGAACACAGTTTGAGCTTAAAGGAGTTCTTGGGCTCCATGATTTTTTTTTTTTTTACTAGTTGTGTAAACATGTACTTTTGTTCAGTAGCTTAGACTTAGACTTTAGAGGTGTCTCATTGGATGTTGGGTTTTGTTAACTTGCACTCTGTGACTTGATAGCATGATCCTCAGCATACAAACCTCCCTGTTGCTGTTTAGATGGTCAGAGGCGGTATGTGTGTCTGTACAGAATCTTGCACTCAGGATTTAGATAAGAACTATGCAGTGCTAATTGGCCTGTATGTGCTTACAACACATAATAGTACATCAGGCTAATCTTACTCTTACACAGATTATTTGTTTTAGTAAAAGAGCCTTTTATTTCTCAAATGGGGCAACTGCTCCAATTATATGTCCAGGGTCATTTACCAGGTTAGGAGAATGTTTGGAGGATTCATTTGACTCTGAATCAGTCTATTCTCCTTTATTCCGTTTGGTATACAAAGAGCTACTCAAAAGCCAAGTGTTAGGTTGTGCTTTAATTGCCAAAACCTGATTTCTATCTGCTCTTTCCTTGTCTCTGCAACTTGAGCATCTTAAGTAGTAAAGGTTGCAAGACGGAATGCCTAGAAACTTGTTGCTATCAAGACACATGTTTTCTGGCCTTTTCCTTGCCATTCCCCACCCTCAGTTCTGTTGTTCTCTGATATTCTGTGACTGATGCAGACATAAAATTGGTAAAGGTAATTAATGTGTTTTTCATTATTAGTCCAATTATCTCTGGGTATAAAAGAGATAAAAACCTTTACACTATTAAATGCATCAGTTCTGAGTATCATATAGTCAAGGTGATAAAAGGAAAATAAGACTTCTCAGCCATATTGTTTCTTAATTTTCTTATCATAGTTTAGTATTCAAAAAAGTATTGGTTATTTTGGTGACAGTTGAGACACTAGGTCATGTGCTTTCTAATGGGTATTTGTGTAAACTTTGGTTTGTTTCTTACAGCGCATGGATTTAGGAGAATGTACCAAAATCCACGACTTGGCCCTCCGAGCAGATTATGAGATCGCAAGTAAAGAAAGGGACCTGTTTTTTGAATTGGATGTAAGTTTTATTTGGTGTTAATTAGTCCCTATGGTGAAGAACCAAATATTGAATTAACAGGAATAATGCAACATATGTAAGTTATGAAGCAAACAAGATAGATACCTATTATTCCATCACTGTAGCTGAGGGCTGGAACATGGCTAGTACCATTTTGTGTCTGCTTGTGTGTCCCTAACACTATTCTACATTTTGTATATATCATTTCTGTTAAAAATATTTTTATTACATATTTTTGTGATTTCTTGGATATTACGTTTATCCTTGCTTGTTTTTGAGGCTTATAAAAATGGTTTCATAGTGTGGATAGTTGTTAATAACTTTATTTTTTTCCGTTCAATATTATGTTTCTATTTACCCATTTTGCTGGGTATGGTTTGTTTCCATTGCTGATTGAGTATTCCCCAAACTATTCATTCTTTATTCATAGACAGTTGGGATGATTCTAGGTATTTTTTGCTATTATGAAGAGTATAATGAATATTCTGGAATACCTTCTTGGTGTATGTGTACAAAGATTTATCTAGGATATATTCTATTATCTAGGCTGTATTCCTAGGAGAGGAATTGAAAGCTTGTGAAGGATGCACACGGTCATCCTTTCAAGATAATTCTGTAATGTTTTTTTCTTTTTCTCTCTTGTTTGTTAAAGTGACTGGATCAGTTTACACCCCTGAAGCAATATATACATCTTCACCAGTACTTGTTATTATCAGACTGCTAAATTCTTGAAATTTAGTGATTATAAAATGACATTTCACATCTTTTGTTTATTATTGCCTCCCAAAGGAGCCTTTTAAAAACCTTTTTCTAATTTGTCCTCCTCCTGGATATCTTGATGTCCATGATACCAAAGGTGCCCTACATATCAGTTTATGTATTGTGATTCTTTCCACACCACAGTCACTGTAATAACTAAGATTTTTTCCCCACCCCTTAGGACTAGTTTTACCTCTTCCCCTATTGAGAATGCATGATGTTAGAGTCATTTGTTTTAATTCTTTCTTTTCTCTAATCCTCCAACACTAGTATGACCAGAGGTCAGTGGAGGGGTTTGGTGCCATTAATTTTCCTGAGTTGAAGACTAGGAAGGAACCCAGAGAAAAAAAAACCCAAGGAAAGAATTTTTATACCAAAGGACATTTTATTTATTTTTTATATATATTTTTGTTAATCCTCACCCGAGGATATTTTTCCATTGATTTTTAGAGAGAGAGAGAAACATCGATATGAGAGAAACATGTCGATTGGTTGCCTCCTGCACAACCCCAACTGAGGCCTGGGATGGAACATGCAACCCAGGTATGTGTCTTTGATCAGGAATTGAACCCAAGATGCTCTGGTCCGCAGGCCGATGCTCAAACTGCTGAGCCAAATTGGCCAGGGCGACATTTTAGAGAATATATTGTTGCTGGGGTAAATCCTGTTTAAACCAGTAGTCTTAAAAAGTGATTAAAATTAAGAATTTCTTTTTCAGATACATTCTTTAATAACAGTGTGCTCTCATCATTGTATCTTTGAGTTAATTAAAAATGTCTTTAGCAACAACTCAACTAACACATGGGTCTTGGAAATGATAATTTTCTATATTATGAGTTTTAATTCTTCAATAACCTGAAAATGATTAAATAAAGAGACCATTACCTTGGGATATCAGGCTTCAGAAGCTCATAGGTATACAGATGTATAGGTTGAAATCTCAGTTTTAGTTATGTGATTTTTGGATTACAAACCTTAGCATTTTTACTAAATCAGGAGGTCAGGGCACTTTTTAAATGGCCTGATTAATTTAATGCCAGAGAATAGGTAAATAGAAGTAATTGAGACTACAGAAAGAGACTGAAATATATATAGTAGTTCAGTTTATTATGAAGGGTGTGTGTTCAGTCAAGAGTAGAGAAGCTTGGGTGTTAATGAACAGTGTTGGAAACTGTGCATTAGCCAGTTGGAAAAATAGCAAATTGAATTCCCAAAAAGTGAATTTTGTTTTTGTCATCTTCAGATGTTACAAAGCCTAGATAGAAGCTGTAAGAGAAAGGTAGATGTATTTGTCTATATGAAAAGTTAAGATATTATCATGTGAAGAATTTCCATACATAAAATAATAAATGAGCAAAATGTTTGTAGTATATATGATGATGGGCTAGTTTCCATTGTACAGTAAATCTTCACTTAATGTCGTTGGTTGGTTCTGTGACTTCAAGTGAAACGATATTAAAACAAACAATTTTACCATAGGCTAATAGTAGATATAAACAAGAGTAAAATAGCATCTCATGGATGTTGAATGATATATTATTTGAGGACCTGCTATACATAAAATTCATCATGATTAACAAGAATAGTATCAATATCTCAATAGAAAATGGTCAAAGGATATTTCCTAGCAGGCATTTAATCCTATGGCAGGTGCTTACCTTCACTCAGAACTAAAAAGATGGAGAGTTAAGTAATCCTGATACACTTCCTGGATATTTGAGCATCTCAAGGTGTGAAGACATGTTCCACCAGTGCCAGTGGTGAGAGTATGTCTGCTACACTTGCATATGTACAAAGATACATTTACTTCAGAATATTCTTAGAGCATTATAACTGCAGAAAGCAGGAACCAAGAAGATTACCTTGGTAAGGGACTGGCTAGATCATGGCTCTTTATGATGGAATGATGTATAGCTGTGAAAAGAGGATTGAGGTAGTCTAGTGTATGTTGATTTGAAATTACCTCTTAGGTAGGTTAATGGAAAAGCAAAATTTTGTTATGATGCGTTTTGTTATAGTGTTTTTCAAAAAAGGAGGGTGTTTTACACTTGTTGACATGTTTAGATATGCAGAGTAATTTTAGAGGAATCCAAGATATTATGAACACTCTTGTCTTGGTTTGAGAGCTAGAGCAGGTCAAAAGACCTTTTAGTGCTGTGTGAAAATCGACCACATTCGGGAACTGCTTTTTCTTTTAACAAGGTACCTACCCCTCCCCCCATCTCCTTAAAAATAACTGACTTTTTAGAAAGCTTATATTGAAATGTTTGATAACCTGTGCTGTGAACACTTGGAAGAGGTCCTCCTGACCTGGAGCAGCCGTGTTGTAGAAGGGCAGTCTGTCAGGAACTGTCAGCATGTCCAGTGCACATATATTGTATGCTCCTCCCAGAACTCCACAACTGGGAAGGTATCTTAGAGATTTGTGCAAATGAGTAAGTAGAAAAAATGGTTGTTGCAACTTTTTTTCAATAGGAAGAAAAGCTATAGTGAAACTATTAATGGGGGACTGGTTATACAAGCTATGGTCCTGTCCTGATGGTTTATGAAGCTTTAAGCAGTATGATACCTCTGGGTGTCAGGGAAGGAGAGTTAACCTTAAATTTTTTTTTTTTTTACAATAATGGCATTAGATATAATTCACATGCCATAGAATTATCCTACCTTTAAAATTTTTAATTTATACATATAGGTAGTGTTTGGATATGTCTGGCTACTTTAATAATAAAAGTGGCCTGACTTTAAAATAGCAAGGTATAGTCCGGCCGGTGTGGCTCAATGGTTGAGCGTCGACCCATGCACCAAGAAGTCTCTAGTTGGATTCCCGGTCAGGACACATGCTCAGGCTGTGGGCCTGATCCCCAGTGTGGGGCATGCAGGAGGCGGCCATTCGATGTTCTCTCTCATTGATGTTTCTATCTCCCTCTCCCTCTCACTTCCTCTCTCCCTCAAATCAATAAAGAAAAAAAAAATACCAAGGTATATTAACTTATTTCCTTAGTTTTGCATAATAAACTTAGAAAAAAAATAAAGTTTTTTATCAAAATATAGATTTGTTAAATTAATTTGATGAAAATTATTTTTGGTAATAGTATGTAGTCATTGTTACAGATTACAGAGCCCTAGAAGGCTCTGAATCTTCACATGAGAAGCTTCCCCTTTTCATGTGACTGGCCATCCAGTGCCTATCTATTGAGGTCACTTTTACCTTACAAAGAATGTCCATTCAGAATGAACAATTTATCAGAGAGGCTAGTTGTGATTTTTTAAGCAGAACACATGAGGAGCTTTTTGGCCAGATGTGGTCAGTGGATCCACTATTGCTTACCTGCTGCTGACTCCTGGTAAATTGTTGCCACTTGGCTCCCAGCCTACCATGTAGTCCATGTATTGTCAAAGTACCAGGCTTGGGACAAATAGCTTCCAAGTGTCCTATTTTGTTTGTTTGTTTGTTAGTTCATCCTTACCCGAGGATATTTTTCCCATTGAAATTTTAGAGAGAGTGGGAGGGAGGGAAGGTGGGGGAAGAGAAACATTGATGTGAGAGAGACACATCAACTGGTTGCCTCCCGAACATTCCCAGACCAGGGCGGGAAATGAAGCCCTCGACCCTTTGGTCCTCTGGCTGACACTCTAACCACTGAGCAAAACCAGCCAAGACCCAGGTGTCCATATTGAGGTTGGTTTCTGGAAGGGCTACAGTGTTATCACTATTGGCAGATAGACACATTTCATTTTCACAAGTTGTGAACCATCACTGAGCCATGAATTGTTCTGATTTTTCTTAAATTATCTTTGTGTAGCTCACCAAATGTTTTGGTAGAATCTCTTTATTGTTGGCAATAATTCTGTGAGGTGGGTGAAACATTTATCTCCAAAGTCTCTGAAAGTGCTGTAAGTTTAATGTTTGCCAGAATTCATTGAAGCAGCATGATGTGATGCTGGGTGGGAGAAGAATCAGATTCTGTTCAGTAGATCAATCAGGGATGTTTAGGAGGTTTTTTTTAATCCAGGTTATATTGCAGAGACAGCTGACAAAAAGTATAACATTTATTTATTTATTTTTTTCCAAGATGTTTTTAATTGATTTTTTTAGAGAGAGAAGTAGGGAGAGGCAGAGAGGGAGAAAGAGAAACATCTATGTGAGAAAGAAATATCAATCGGCTGCTTCCTGCACCCCTCTATTGGGGATTGAACCCGCTATCTGGGCATGTGCCCTGAACTGGGAATCGAACTGGGACCTTGCAGTCTGTGGGATTGACACTCAATCCACTGAGCCACACTAGCTGGGCAACATTTGTTTAAATATTGAAAACATTTGGTCAAATATATTTAATATAGCAGGCATTTGAATTAATATTTTAAATCATTTTTATTATGCAGAGGTGTTTTTTCAGAACAAGTTGTTAAAGTCAGAGCAACATGAAAGCTTTGCATCTAGATGATACTAAGACACCCACGCCTTTTGTTTATTTTAGAAAAGAAAAGCTCTTAAAACTCGATTTATTAATTCATGATGCAATTGTTTATTTGTATATACCTTTGTTATTTTTTTAAATATGTTTTTATTGACTTTTTTAGAGAGAGGAAGGGGGAGAGAGAGAAACATTGATATGAGAGAGAAACATCAATCAGCTGCCTCCTGTATGTTCCACACTGGGAATTGAGCCAGCAACCCCAGGCACGTGCCATGACTGGGTGTTGAACTGGGACCTCTCAGTCCATGGGACTGACGCTCAATCCACTGAGCAACACCAGCTGGGCCATGATGCAGTAAGTTTAAAGGAAAATTCTCTTTACTGAAGGTAGCACTACTATTAAAATCTATTTTATTTCTTAATTAGTTGTTGAGCTTGTAAGTGATATTTGATTTTTAGTAGATCTTTTGTAAGAACTCATCAGCCCTTTTTACAAATTTGAAATATTTATAGACTTTGAGTCGCCTCTAAGCAATTTGTAAGAAATTATCCTAAAATAGTATTTGTCTATGTATGAGAAGACATAAGATGTTTATTGTATCATTTTGAATTAGTGCAATTGAAAAGTCCCAACTATGTATTTATTAGAGGGGTTAAAATAGTTGTATTAAAATAGAGTAAAATACTGCACAGCTGTAGATCTTTGAAGACATGTACACATGTACATTGATATGAAAAATATAAAAAGGAAACTTGCAAAACCTGTTTGGCTGGAATAAAAATTGTATGCTTTTTAGATACATTTTTTTAAAATGTCATTTTTTGAATTACAGTTTACATTCAATATTATCTTGTATTTCAGGTGTACAAAGTAGTGGTTGGACAATCATATACTTTACAAAGTGGTTCCCCTGATATTTCATGTACCCACCTGGCACTGTACATAGTTATTACAATGCTATTGGCTATATTCCCTGTGCTGTACTTTACATTCCCATGACTATTTTGTTAACTACCAGTTTACATTTTAACACAGTTTGAATAAGTATATACCAAACTCTTTTTTTTGTTTGTTTGTTTTTCTTATCCTTACCCAAGGACCCTTTTCCATTCTTTGTTCAGATAGAGTGGGAGGGAGAGAGAGAGAGAGAGAGAGAGAGAGAGAGAGAGAGAGAAACATCGACGTGAAAGGGACACATCGAGTGGCTGCCACCTGCACAACCCAACCAGGGCCGGGGACAAACTGCAACCAAGGTATGTGCCCTTAGCGGGAACCGAACCCGGGTCTCTCTGGACCACAGGCCGACGCTCTAACCGCTGAGCCAAACCGGCCAGGGCTATACCAAACTCTTTAAGCGATTATTTCTATGTTATATAAAGTTGTTAGGTCCAGTCAAATTGTTGACATAGTAGGCAGAAATGAAAATTTGAAAGTATTTATACCTTGTGACTTATTTCTACAAATCTGTATTCTAAGGAAGTAATTGAAACAGGCTAACTTTTTTTTTTTTTTGGATTAAACAAGTTTATTGACTTACAGTTTTCGAGGCCAGATGTCTGAGATCAAGGTGTTGGTAGGTTGGTTCTTTCTGGGGGCTGTGAGGGAGAATGTGTTCCATGCCTCTTTCCTTGCTTCTGATGGTCTGCTGGCAATCTTTGGTGTTCTTTGGGTTGTAGAAGCATCACCCCATCTCTGCCTTCATCTTCACTTGGCGTTCTTCCTTTGTGTCTACAGGCAAACATTGATACACAAAAATGTTTGTGGTAGGATTTTTTATAAGATTGAGAAATTGGACACAACAAAAATGCTCAAGAGGGAAACGAATGAACAAACTGTCATAGACGGTGCCCTTGAAACTTACGAAACTTATTTAATGACTTAATTGCTTATGATATGAGCAAGACAAAGACACTAAATTATATACTGGAGATTTCAACTCTAAACTTGGGTCTGTGCACTTAATCAGCATTTATAGACCTGAATTCAAAGCCCTTGTCCCCTGTGCCTTTTCCACTTCTGGGAGACAGTCCCTTTATATATTGCTTTAAAATACAAAGAAACACTTTTTTAAAAAACATTTTTTCTTTATTGGTTTTATTTTATTTTTAAAGCTTTATTTTTTTTTTTTTATCCTCACCCGAGGATATTTTTGCATTTGTCTTGAGATAGAGCGGGCGGGAGAGAGAGAGGAAGAGAGAGAGAAACATTGATGTGAGAGAGACACATTGACTGGTTGCCACCCGCACAACCCCTACCGGGGTAGGAGACGAACTGCAACCAAGGTACGTGCCTTTAGTGGAAACCAAACCTGGGACTCCCTGGTCTGCAGGCCAACACTCTAACCGCTGAGCCAAACTGGCTAGGGCTCTTTGTTGATTTTAGAGAGATAGGCCCTGGCCAATTTGGCTCAGCGGTTAGAGTGTTGGCCTGTGGTCCAGAGAGACCCGGGTTCGGTTCCTGCTAAGGGCACGTACCTCGGTTGCAGTTTGTCCCCGGCCCTTATTGGGTCGTGTGTGGGTGGCAGCCACTTGATGTATCCCTTTCACATCAATGTTTCTCTCTTCCTCCCACTCCATCTGGAAAAAATATCGAAAAATGTCCTCAAGTGAGGATAAAAAAAGAAAAAATAGAGAGAGAGAGAGAGAGAAACATTGATGAGAGAGAACATCGAATGGCCACCTCCTGCATGCCCTGCACTGGGGATCGGGCCTACAACCTGGGCATGTGTCCTGACCGAAAATCAAACCAACAACCTCTTGGTGCATAGGTTGATGCTCAACCACTGAGCTACATACACTGGCTGGGCTCAAACACTTCTCAAAAGCAACAGCTTACTGCCTGGCATGGATATTTCTATCTTTCTCTCTCTCTCTTTCTCTTCCTCTCTATCTAAAAGTCAATAAAAACATTACAAAATAAAAATATTTTTGAAAATGTGTTAAGGAAAAAATTTTATCATACAGAAGTGAATAGAATAATGAAATCTCTGGGTTTTATCTCCCAGATTTCAGTGATTATTGACATGAAGACTTGTTTTGTCTTTATCCTGTCATTCCCCACTGGATTATTTTACAATGGCTCCTAGTCATAGAATTTCATCTGTAGATTCTGCAAGTAGTATAACTAGAAGATAAAAATTTTATTTAAAATACTATAATTTAGCCCTGGTGAGTGTGGTTTAGTGGTTAGAGTGTTAGTGCTTGCACTGAAGGGTCATGGTTTTGATTTTCAATCAAGGTCATGTACCTGGGTTGCAGATTCAATCCTTGGCTTTGGTTCTGGTCGTGGCTCTTACAGGAGACAACTAATCTATGTTTCTCTCACATGAGTGTCTTTTTCCCCTGTTCCCCACACCTCTCTTCCTTTCACTCACTCTAAAAATCATTGGAAAAAATATCCTCGGGTGAGGACTAATAAATAAAAAGATAATAATAATAATCATAAGTACAATTTCTTTTTTTTTTTAATCCTCACTGAGGATGTTTTTTCACTGACTTTTACATAGAGTGAGGGGGTGAGAAACGTCAATGTGAGAGAAACACATCGACTGGTTGTCTCCCACATGACATCAGCTGGGGCTAGGATCAAACCTGCAACCATGGTATGTACCCCTGACTGGGAATTGAACCCACCACTTGACAGTATGTGGGCTGACGTTCTAACCACTGAGCAAACCAGCCAGGGCTAAAATATAATTTCTTGCCCTGGCCAGTTTGGCTCAGCAGTTAGAGTGTCAGCCCGTAGTCCAGAGAGACCCGGGTTCGGGTTTCTTAACATTTTATAGGTATTGTTCAAATATTCCAGATGGACTCAACAAGGATTTTATTTAGTTATTGGTTTGACTCAGGATCCAAATTAAGGAACACGTGTTAGAATGCTTTGTCAATCTTTTAAAATCTATTTGAAGACATTAATTTTTAAGTCATTTCTAGGAGTTTGTTGATGGTATCTTCATGATGTTTTTTTAAACATGTTTTTCCTTATTTTTGAAATTCCCTGTAACTTAGGAGTTAGATTAAAGTTCTTTGACCACAATATTTCAGAGGCAGAGCTTTGCACTTCCTGTCAAATCACATTGGGGAACAGTATGGTCATTGGGCTTGGGTGTTGAGCAGACAGCTTGCTGTTGGTTGTAAATGTCCCCATTAGCTTTTGGCCTAATGCTTTAAGCAGCAATTGAGGATTGTTGCCTAGATCAGTTATTTAACGAGGGTTGCAGTATCTCTTATTAATTTAAAACCATGTAGAACATTCGCATGGTTCAAAATTTAAAAGTTATTAAAGGTATGCTGTCAAATCTCTCTTCTCTATTCCTTTTTTTTGTTTTGTTTTGTTTTAAATCTTCAGATAGAGCAGGAGGGAGAGTGGGAGGAAGAGAGAGAGAGAAGCATCGATTTGAGAGACACATCTACTGGTTGCCACCCATACAGCCCCAACTAGGACCAGGGACAAACTGCAACCGAGGTACGTGCCCTTAGCGGGAACCAAACCCAGGACTTTGGTCCATGGGCTGATGCTCTAACCCCTGAGCTGAACCGGCCAGGGCTCTTCTATATTTTTAAGTTACCTGGTTGCCACCAGAGGTAACCAGTTGTTAAGTTTCTTCAGTTAGCTAGAGTTTGTGTGGATAACTGAGGGGAAAGTATGCATTTCCTTTTTGTACATAAACAGTCTACTGTGCACTTATTCTACTCTTACTCCTCCTTTTTGTTTAACTTCTCAGTATATTTTTTAGACTATTTCCTATTGGATAAGGTTTTCTTATTCCTTTTTATGGCTACATGGTATTCCAAAGAGGATAGGTATCTATTTTATATGGCCAGTCCCCCGTGACGATCATGGTGTGTGCTGCATTACACATTGGCACATCATACATATATCTGGGAAAGATTCCTAGAAGCAGGACTGTTGGGTCAGAACAGTACATGTTTGTCATCTTGATGGTTAGTGCCATGGCGAATGCTTCTACTCATGGTCGGTGAGATTTCCAATTTTCACGTCTTCACTAACATGAGTTGTCAAACTTTGGGTCTTTGCCCGCCAGAGACCCAAAAGGTATAAAAATGTATTTCATTGTGGGCCTGACAAAATTGTCATTAAAATATTTCCTTGTCTAGCTATTCCGTGCCTTTACCCTCAGTTTGCGCTTGATGGGCAGGACTTCTGGCACTTTCCCACTCAGGAGCCACCCAAAACTCAGGTGTTTTATGGGGGGGGAGGGTGCCTCCCAGTCTTCTCTTTAGCTTCTTCCAGCCTAATGCAGCCTCAGCCTGACCATGCCAGGGCCAGGCCTTGATCTTGATTTCTTCAGTGTTTGTTCAGGAATTCCCTAGGAAAGGGTGTGTATTTGCTACTAGGTAATCTATATAAGTGCATTCAAGTTTCTAAACTTGAACACTGGCAAATAGCAATGTTGATTCATTAGTCTAACCTGTGGAAAAGTTACGGAGCACTACATTTCTTCAATATTCATATGTTGAAAATGTAAATGACTCGTTTCTGTTTAATTTAGTGAAAGTACAGTTAACCTTTTCCTTATTGTCTTGCTCTGTGATGGTATATTTGACAGAACAACACACCATATCAACTAATTTCCAAACTGTCTTTAATATACCAAATGTGACCAGTTTTGATTATACCTAGTTTTTCTGTCTTGGATGTACAGTATATACTAGTTATATTTTATAAGTCAGATATCCCAGGTTAGAATCTCTGTGTCACCTTTGGGCAAGTTCTTTCACCTCTTTCTTTTCATCTAGAAACTGGGCTGCTGATAACTGCCTCAGAGTTGTGAGGATGGTTTAGGAAGCCAAAACACAGCAGACTTCTTATACCATCACTTGGTAGTTTAGAAACTATACCTCAGTTTCTTTCCCTGGGAAATAGAGATGTTAAGAGTCCCTACACGGTTATTTTGAGGCATGTGTGCAACAGGCAACGCTGCACAGCGCCACGTTTGCCATGACCATTTTGACAATGTGGTGGTGTCTTAGATTCACCTGATTGCTGGCCGGTGTCACTGCTGCTGGGCAGGCAGGGTCAAGAACTGCACAGACAGTCCTGTGTGTGAAGGGACGGTCTCCTGCAGCAGCAATGAGAACTACTGTATGCCAGTGCTACACTCAAGTTCCCTTAGTAGTTCATGTTTCATCTCATCACCTTTGAGTTGGAGAAGTCGTGTGACTTTCTAGTAAGTGGTAGGTTGTAATTAGGACTTAATTTTTAGACGCAAGTAATTTTTAGATTCAAGTACCTTTAAAAAATATAATTTAGACCTACTCTTTGATTTAGGAACCGCTCTGAAACTGAGAAAGAAGCACATTGAAGAGAGGGAGAGGCCGGAGAATAGAGCCATCTTTTAAAGAACCTGGCAGTTAGCCCTAGCTAGGTGGCTCACTTGGTTGGAACATCATCCTGTACACCAAAAGATTTCGGGTTCAATTTCTGTTCAGGGCAGATACTTAGGTTGTGGGTTTGATCCCTGGTAGGGGTAGGTATGGGAGGCAGCTGATCGATGTTTCTCTCTCTCTCTCCCCCCTTCCTCTCTTCCCCTTTCTCTAAAATCAATAGAACATATCCTCGGGTGAGGATTTTAAAAAAGGGGTGGGAGGAGAATAGAAAGAACCTGGTAGTTAAAAGATGTCTCTGCCATCTACCTGTTCTATTTTGTGAAGTTTACTGTTTAGTTTATAACTTATAGGACTCTAATTTTTTCTTGCCAAGCCAATTTGGGTTCTGCTTAAGATATAAGTGGTTTCTCTAATTGGTAAAGACAGTGGCAGGGTGTGAAATGTCTGTTCCCTACTTGGCCCCTGATGAGTGGATCCTCTGGATCTGTGTCAGGCGTGAGGTGGCTCTGTGTAGACATTAGAGGGGATCAGCACTAGTCTCAGTGCCTGTGTGTGGGTGAACTGGGGTATCTCAGGCCATTCTCTTAGAAGCTGTTGTCCTTGATGAGCACAGGTGGTACATGACCCATATCAGTTCACTGGCACTTTGATCCCAGTGAGTTCGAACTTGTTAGCACAACTGATTTACTCTACATTTTTCCAGGAAATAACTGTGTACAGGCGAACAAATGCCAATCATTTGCTTTCCTGATTGTTTGATTTGTACATTGTGAAATATTCTAGTAGAGAATATTTGGGTGACCAACAACAGGAAAGAGGCCTTGAATTCCAAAGTCATAGAGTGAAATCTGGGGGTTAACCTTGGTGAATGACGTATCCTGGAGGACTCAGCACCACCACAGAGTCTCTTCCCTGTCTTGACCTACTTTCAAGAATGCATTTAATTTTATGCATAACCAATGGACATAGACAACAAAGCTGGGGAAGAGGTGCAGGGGATGGGGAGGAAAGTGTCAGTGGGGGGAAAAGGAGAAACATCTGTAACAAAAACAAATTAATAAAAATAATTTTTTAAAAAAATGCATTTAATTTAAAAAAGTGTTTGCCCTGGCTAGTTTTGTTCAGCGGTTAGAGTGTCGGCTGGAAGAACTCTCACATGGATGTTTCTTTCTCTCTCTCTTCCCACCTTTCTTCTCCACTCTTATCTAAAAGTCAATGGAAAAATATCCTCGGATGAGGATTAACAAAAAAAAAAAAGGAAAGGAAAGAAAGAAGAATATTTAAGATTTCTGGAGGAGACCATAACCCTCTCCAGTGATCCTCCTGTTTATTCCCGTGACAGTCCATCCTTGTGGAGCACTTTCTTAACAGCTGACTCGCTCTCTCCTGGCCATCTTTGGGGGGAGGGGTATAGAGTACCACTTGATCTGATGGCCTAGTTTTCATCTGCCTTGCTATCATTTCCACCCAAAATTTTCTTTTCCCTATTTTTTTTTTTTTTTTTTTTTAGTGATAGAGCATACTGTCTGACCCTGTCATCCATGGCTATACTCACTTGCTTTCATACTTAACTTGATGCTGACATTAGTAGGCTGGCTTGTGGGTGTAACTTAGGAGGTGCTGCTTATTACTGGTTGTAGCCTGAAAGCTGGACACACTAGGAAATCACTTTTCCTGTTTGTATGTATATGAAGTTATGTTGGGGCCTTTGACTAGTATGGCAAATTAACTGCTTAGCATATGTGACAGCTTGTTAATTAGTATTTTATTGTTTCCCACCAACACTCTTCAGAGTAAGTAATTTGATTTTTAGAGTTTCTTTTCTTTTATCTCTTTGGGTAAGTGATATACCAGTTCTCCTGCTACTTTAGACACTAGGCAATAACTAAACGTATTCACAGCTCTCAGTAATATTTGTTCTATTGTTTTGTTTTGAGGTGGAAGGGGGAGCTCTACCCTCAGAACATGAGGGGTAATATTTGCGTGGCTCACAAAGACCAGTGAGTACATCATCTGCATTTCCCACAGCTCACCAGAGGAGGGCTCTAACACCAGTCTCAGTCCAGCCTTTTCTGTCCCTCAGAGAACACTATTCATTATGGCCAAGTGTTGTAATTTTCCTTAATATTTTCTTGGAAACGTTATTGAGGGATGGGGGTCCTTTTACAAATTTTGGAACTAAATAAATCAGATGAGAAGACCATGCTTCTGAATGATCATTTGGTTTAACAAAGCCCTTTGATTTAATGTGACTATGGATGTGTTGGCTGGAGTGTAGTTTAAGATCTTCCCACTGAACTTACAGGCTTTAAGAAACCAACCCAGGAGTTTTTCCTGTCGAACAAATGGGTTCTGAGATTGTACATGTAGTTGATCCTAGCTGTCTGCTTCTCCTGTGCTAGGCAATGGATCACTTGGAGTCCTTTATCGCTGAGTGTGATCGGAGAACCGAACTTGCCAAGAAGCGGCTGGCAGAGACACAGGACGAGATCAGTGCAGAAGTTTCTGCAAAGGTATGCCTGGGAGGTTTTCACCTTGAGTTATTTTAAAGCTTGTCTTTTTAGCATCCCACATAAAACAGGAAATGGGAAGTGGGAATACGGTTGAACTGTGGTACGTACATCCATATCACGGGATGAAGGTACATCTGTATAATTGGCCTGGGTGTCAGCTGCATTATTCTTCTGTTCTCCCTATGCAGTGGAACTAAATCTGTTCATTGGTTTTGTTTTGTTTTTTGTTTTTTTCTTTCAGTTTTGTAAAAGCATTTCTTAGGATATATGCAGTTGTTCACTGTACTAAAGGTGCTATTTAATTTCTGAAAGTAAATATAAATAATAAGGTTTTTTGTTTACAGTATAAGTTTATGTATTTAAACCTAGACATTTTTCATCTTACCCAAAGATTGAACTATGGTAGGAGACATAAAAAGAGACAGCCTAGAAAATGACCAATGTGTTGTTTTTTGCAACTGTATTGGAAGTGACAGAGATGCCACTTTTTTTAATCCTCACCTGAGTGTGTGGGGGGGTGAGAAACATTGATGTGAGAGAGACACATCAATTGGTTGCCTCCCACACAACCCTGACCAGGGTCAGGGACGAACTGCAACCGAGGTATGTGCCCTTGACTGGAATCGAACCCACGACTCATTGGTCTGCAGGCTGACACTCTAACCGCTGAACCAAACTGGCTAGGGCAATGCTACTTTTATTGGAACTCGGCACAGGTTTGGTTTATGGTCAGTGTCTCAATGTTGGCAACAAGGATATCATAATTGTCCCAATTTATGTGATCCACTGAGGATCTTCGATTATTTTATTAGTGGAACAGACCAGAAATACAGTGGGAAAAACACTCATTTTCTTTGTATTAAAAATCTTTTGTTTTTAGATGCCTGCCTGCTTGATTATTTCTCTCTCCCCTCAGGCAGAAAAAGTACATGAGTTGAATGAAGAAATAGGAGAACTTCTTGCGAAAGCTGAGCAGCTGGGAGCAGAAGGAAATGTGGATGAATCCCAGAAGATTCTTATGGAAGTGGAGAAAGTTCGTGCAAAGAAAAAAGAAGCTGAGGTTGGTGAGAAAAATGTCTTAGAGAAAGGGGAAACTGAGTAACTCCAGAGAGTTGTCTATCTGGGCTGAAATTAAGCCATACTTCTATTTTTTTTAATTAGGAAGGAGTTAAAATACTGACAGGAACCCAGTACACACCTGGATATGTCTTCACTGTGTCCCCCGTACTCCCTTTGTGACCTAAGATCAATCACTTGCCAGCTCTGAGCATAATTTCCATGTGTGGAGTACAGTCCTGAGTTTTGATTCAGTGAGGTAGTGTTAGTGAGTATATCTTGCTAAAACTCCCATAGAGCCCTGGCCGGTTTGGCTCAGCGGTTAGAGCGTCAACCTGCAGTCCAGAGAGACCCGGATTTGGTTCCCGCTAAGGACATGTACCTTGGTTGCAGTTTGTCCCCGGCCCTGGTTGGGTTGTGTGGGTGGCAACCACTCGATGCGTCCCTTTTGCATCGATGTTTCTCTCTCTCCCTCCCACTCTATCTGAACAAAATATGGAAAAATGTCCTAGAGTGAGGATAAAAAAAAAAAAGTCCCCTAAAGATCAGTTTTACTTCCTGTTCCTCTGGCTTCCTCGGGAGTTGGTGTGCTGTGATGGTTTTATTTTATTATTTTTTAAAATCTTCACCCAAGGGTTTGTTTTTTTTTTTTTTTAATCATCCTCACCCGAGGACACTTTTCCATTTTTTTGTTTAGGTAGAATGGGAGGGAGAGAGAGGAAGAGAGAGAGAGAAACATCGATGTGAAAGGGACACATCGAGTGGTCGCCACCCGCACAGCCAACCAGGGCCGGGGACAAACTGCAACCGAGGTACATGCCCTTAGCGGGAACTGAACCCGAGTCTCTCCGGACCGCAGGCCAATGCTCTAACCGCTGAGCCAAACCGGTCAGGGCAACCCAAGGATATTTTTCCATTTATCTTCAGATAGAGTGGTAGGGGGAGAGACAGAGAGAAACATCGATTGGCCCCCTCCTGCACAACACCACTCAGGGCCAGGACCGAACCGCAACCGAGGCATGTGCTCTTGACTGGAATTGAACCCACAACTCTTTGGTCCAAGGGCCAACGCTGTGACTGCTGAGCCAAACTGGTCAGGGCTTTGGTGGATTTATAGCTTGTGTGTGACTTGGCCAGAGTTGTATCGCAGATTACTATAAAAAACGAAACATGGGTGTATTATTTTATTTTTTGTTAATCCTCACCTTAATATACTTTTTCATTGATTTTTAGACAGAGTAGAAGGGGAGAGGGGGAGAGAAAGAAACATTGATGTGAGAGAGACACATCAACTGGTTGCCTCCCACACCACCCTGACAGGGGCCAGGGATTGAACTTGCACCCAGGTATGTGCTCTTGATCGGGAATCAAAATTGAGACCCTTTGGTCCTCAGGCTAATGCTCTAATCTCTGAGCTAAACCGGCCAGGGCAAAACCAGGGTGTTTTTAGTGATGCTGCATCTTTGTTAGAGAGAGCCCGTGCAGGTTGGAGTAGCATACAAGTGGTATTGGCCTGGGTGTCAGGCCAGGACACTGACTGTGTGGTAGCAGAACAAGTTAACGGCTCAGTGTTCGTATTACTGACAACCATTGCCTTCCTAGATTTTTTTTTTTTTTTTAATCCTCACCTGAGGACATTTTTCCATTTTTTGTTCAGACAGAATGGGAGGGAATGGGGGGGGGGACATCGATGTGAAAGGGACACATCGAGTGGCTGCCACCCGCACGACCAACCAGGGCCGGGGACAAACTGCAACCGAAGTACGTGCCCTCAGCGGGAACCGAACCTGGGTCTCTCTGGACCGCAGGCCGACGCTCTAACCGCTGAGCCAAACCGGCCAGGGCTTCTTCTAAAATTTTTTTTTTCTTTATTGATTTTAGAGAGAGAAGAAGGGAGTGGGAGAGGGAGAGAGAAAAACATTGATGAGCCCTGGCTGGTTTGGTTCAGCGGTTAGAGCGTCGGCCTGCGGTCCTGAGAGACCCGGGTTCGGTTCCCGCTGAGGGCGCATACCTCGGTTGCAGTTTGTCCCCAGCCCTGGTCGGTTGTGCGGGTGGCAGCCACTCGATGTGTCCCTTCACATCGATGTTTCTCTCTCTCTCTCTCTCTTCCTCTTTCTCCCTCCCACTCTACCTGAACAAAAAATGGAAAAATGTCCTCGGGTGAGGATAAAAAAAGAAAGAAAAACATCGATGAGAGAGAACATCGATTGGCCGCCTCCTGCATGCCCCTCATTGCGGATCAGGCCCACAACCTGGGCATGTGCCCTGACCGGGAATCACACCTGCAACCTCTTGGTGCATGGTCAACACTCAACCACTGAGCCACATCGGCTGGGCTCTTTCCTAGATCATTTTATCTGTTGGATACCCTGTGATTCTTGAATCCTCACCACTAGAATTGGAGATGGTTTGAGAAGGGTAGAGCCAGAGTGAGACAGGGTGTGTTCCTTTAGTAAATGCTCGCTGAGCTCCAGCTCAGTGCTAGACACTTTTCTACTTGTGAGCATGCCAGAAGAGGCCCTCCCCTCATGGAGATGGCTCAGGAGACGGGGTGGGGGCACAGACAGAAGAGAATGTGAACAGTTGGGTAAGATTTGTTCAGATGAACATACATGCTCAAAAGAAATGGGGTCTGAGTTTGAGAGTGACCATGGGTTGTAGGGGGTCTCTAGGTAGGGTAAGGTAGCCCTGAAGGCCACTTAGCTGGCTGAGATCCACAGACTGAGAAGTTTATCAGAGTGGTGGGGACAGGACAGCCAGGTAGAGATGAGGTGATGGCATGTACTTGTCCTGGTGCAGGTCTGGTTTTGGTTATCACTATACCCCTGGCTCAGCATGGTGTACCTAATAGGATAGTGTCAAAGGCCCATAGGTATTAGAGCAGTGCCTACTGAGGCAGTGACAAGTTGAAGAGACAGTGTAATAGGGTTAATGACAATGGGGCTGTCAGGACCCCTTTTCTTGGTGCCCCAACACAGGCTAGAATTGAGGTCAGCAATGTTTGTTGGAAGGTGGTGCTGAGATAATGCATCATGGCCCTGGCTGGTTTGGCTCAGCGGTTAGAGCGTTAGCCTGCGGTCCAGAGAGACCCGGGTTCGGCTCCCGCTAAGGGCGCATACCTTGGTTGCAGTTTGTCCCCGGCCCTGGTAGGTCGTGTGGGTGGCAGCCACTCGATGTGTCCCTTTCACGTTGGTGTCTCTCTCTCTCTCTCTCTCTCTCTCTCTCTCTCTCTCTCTCTCTCTCTCTCCTCTCTCTCCCTCTCCTCTCTCTCTTCCCCTCTGTCCCTCCCACTCTATCTGAACAAAAAAAATGGAAAAATGTCCTCGGGTGAGGATAAATAAATAAATAAAATAAGATAATGCATCATGTGCTTGTCAGACCAACATCCCAACATGATATTTATAGGTAATATAATCCATTTTTGAACATAAAAGAGGAACAAAAGAATTCACAATACATATCTGATGTGATTTTTTTCTCTTCCATTGAAATGTTAGATAGCGTGGAAGGGATGGATGGAGGGAGGGAGGGAGAGAGGGAGAGAAACATTGATGTAAGAGAGACACGTTGATTGGCTGCCTCCCACATGAACCCTACCAGGCTGGAAATCGAACCTCCGACCCTTTGATCTAACTGCTGATCCAAACCGGCCAGAGCCACTTTATTTTTTTTTTTTTAATTTTTAATATGTTTTTACTGATTTTTTTAGAGGGAGAGGAAGGAAGAGAGATAGAAACACCAATGTGAGAGAGAAAACATGGATTGGCTGCCTCCTGCACGCCCCCTACTGGGAATCGAGCAGGTGCCCTGACTGGGAATTCAACCAGGACCTCTCAGTCCGTGGGACAGTGCTCAGTCCACTGAGCCACACAAGCTGGACTCATCATTCTATTTTCTTTTTTCAGGAAGAATACAGAAATTCCATGCCTGCATCCAGTTTTCAACAGCAGAAGTTGCGTATCTGTGAAGTCTGCTCAGCCTACCTTGGTCTCCACGACAATGACCGTCGTCTTGCAGACCACTTTGGGGGCAAATTGCATTTGGGGTTCATTCAGATCCGTGAGAAGCTTGATCAGTTGAGGGTACGTTAATGTATTGTGTTTCTGGAGAAACCTGAGAAGTCTTGGGATCTTCTTCACATTTATTTCCTTCTAGAAAACTTTGTGTGCTGATCCTCTCTAAGAACGTGCCTTGAATTTTATAGTGAAATGCTTCATTCATCATTTCATTCACACAAGAAACCTAAGAGGCTGTGGATATTTATTTAGTCTATATCCTTTTTATATGAAGATAATGGCAGAGTCCATTACTGGATACGGACACCTCTTGTACATCTCTGAAATAACTTCTATTAGGAGATGGGAAAGAACCAGTAGTCTCTAGTTTTTCTTCTTGGACAGAGCAATGCATGGAGAATGGTTAGGCTAGATGGAAGATGACACATCCTGGCCTTTGCCTTGAGACAACTTAGGACGAGAAGGTGATTGTTTTCCTGGGTTAGACTAAAACATTTGACATCTTGGGTCGAGAACACTCAGAAGAAAGGATGAACACGTTTCAGATACTTAGAATTGTTGTTCTCCAAATTGACAGGAGTCTTCCCTGCTGTGTACTGTGTGCTAAAGATGGGATGCTGGGCCCTGGCTGGTTTGGCTCAGCGGTTAGAGCATCAGCCTGTGAACCAGACAGTCCTGGGTTCGGTTTCCCTAAGGGCACGTACCTTAGTTGCATTTTATTCCCAGTCCTGGTTGGGGTTGTGTGGGTGGCAACCAGTCGATGTGTCTCTCTTACATCTATATTTCTGTATCTCTCTCCTGCCCTCCCTCTCTCCTGCTCTCTCTGAAGATAAATGCAAAAATGTCCTCGGGTCAGGATAAAAAAAAAAAAGATGGGATGCTGGGAAATAGGCAGGTTTTCCCTCCAGAAACCTGAAACCTGGTGGAAGGACAAACACATGGCACCTGACTATAGGACACTATGATAATCAAGACTGAGACCCTTGTGTGCCTCTCAGGAAGGAGCAGTGGGTGGCAGGGCTATGCATCCAAGGTGAGGTCCCCAGAAGGTGATGTGTGATCTCAGCACTGGGCAAGGGAGCTGGGGTGGCAGTGAGGTTATTCTCAGCCACTGGACTTGACACATTTCACTCCTGTGCTCCCAATAAAATTTTGAAAAATTATATACTGTCACACATTTTTTTTTTAATCCTCACCTAAGGATATTTTTCTATTTATCTTCAGATAGAGTGGGAGGACGAGAAAGGGAGAGAGAGAGAAATACCAATGCAAGAGGAACACAACTGGCTGCCTCCCATATGCCCTTGAACAGAATCTAACCCGAGACTCTTTAGTCCACGGGCCAGCGTTCTGTTGCTGAGCCAAACCGTCCAGGGTTACTGTTGCACATTTTTAAGTCAGAATATTTTCTTTATAAGTTTATGGGTATCAAAGATGTAAAAATACTTTATATGTGGCCAGTAGAACATAAATAACAATTTTGTGTTTGTCCCCATTTAAAAAATGTGCCCCTTGCCCAGCTGGTGTGGCTTAGTGGTTGAGCATTCACCCATGCACCAAGAGGTCAGGGCACATTCCTGGATTGTGGGCCTGATTCCCAGTGGGGGCACGCGGGAGACGGCCAGTCGATGTTCTCTCTCATCGGTGTTTCTATCTCTCTCCATTTTCCTCTCTAATATCAATAAAGAAAAAAATAAAAAATACACCTTAGCATTTGGAAATGTCACATTCCCATTGCTCCTTTTTTTTGTTTTGTTTTTGGGGTTAATCCTCATCCAAGGATATTTTTCCATTGATTTTTAGATAGATTGGGAGGGAGGAAGGGAGAGAGAGAAAAACATCGATTGGTTGCTCTCCAGCATGACCTTGACCAGGGCTGGGGATCAAACCTGCAACCAAGGTACGTGCCCCTGACTAGGAATTGAACCCATGACCTTTGGTTCTCAGGCTGATGATCTAACCACTAATCTACATTGGCTAGGGTTATAAAGCTTTTTTTTTTTTTTTTTAATTCCTCACCCGAGGATATTTTTCTATTTATCATTAGATACAATAGGAGGGAGGGAGGGAGGGAGACAGAGAAACATTGATGTGATTGAGCCATATCAACTGGTTACCCGCATGACCTGACCAGGGTTGGGGACCAACTGCAACTGAGGTATGTGCCCTTGACTGAAATCGAACCTGCAACACATTGCTCTGAGGGCTGATGATCTATACGCTGAGCCAAACCGACCAGGACCGATAAAGCTTTTTTTTTTAATCCTCACCTGAGGACATTTTTGCATTTATCTTCAGATAGAGTGGGAGGGAGAGAGGGAGGAAGAGAGAGAGAAAAACATCGATGTGAGAGAGACACATCAACTGGTCACCACCCACATGACCCCAAAAAGGGCTGGGGACAAACTGCAGCTGAGGTACACGCCCTTAGAGGGAACCGAACCCAGGACTCTGGTCCACAGGCCCACGCTCTAACCACTGAGCCAAACTGGCCAGGGTGCCAATAAAGCATTTTTAGGTGAGTTTTCTATTTTTCATTGTTTAAGAAGTTTTTAAATTGATCATGTTCCTGTATTTTAAGTTTCTCTTAGCCTGGCCAGTGTGGCTCAGTGGTTGAGCATCGTTCCATGCACCAAGAGGTCACCAGTTTGATTCCTGGTCAGGGCACATGCCAAGTTGTAGGCCTAATCCCCAGTTGGGGCATGCAAGAGGCAGCCATTTGATTTTCTCTCTCATTGATGTTTCTATCTCTTCCTCTCTCTAAAATCAATTTAAAAAAAAGTTTTTAAATTTTCTCTTAGATTTTTTAACTACCAATACTGAGATCATATAAGTGTGCTTTATTAAACAGTTTTTACACTCTAGTTTGTATAATTTGCTCTTCTTTTGTTTTCCAATTTTTTATTTAGAAAACTGTGGCTGAAAAGCAGGAGAAGAGAAATCAGGATCGCTTGAGGAGGAGAGAAGAGAGGGAGCGGGAGGAGCAGCTGAGCAGGAGGTAAGCCTACAATAGCACATGGGCCTAAGTAAACTCCTGCTTCTTTCATTGCAGTGTTGCTAATAACAGTTGAGGTCTGCTAAGTATCTGAGTGGCCAGTAAAAGAAAATAAGCAAACTCGAAGCATATTTAGTTAAGCGAGGTCTTGGCTGTCTTGTGTGTACAGACGTGCAGCGCTGGACTGGGCCATCTTCAGCTGCATAAACGCTCTGGTGACCTAATTCCTATCGGAAAAGGTGTAGACTTCCCCTGAAGGGTAAACAGGAGAAGGAGAGGAACTTGCTGCACTGTGACTCCTGTGGATGTAGCATTCTGAGCAGGTGTCACACTGCTATGCCTTCCTGTGGGGGAAGGACCTTTGGGTTATTTAGCCTCTGGCATTAACTTGAGTATTGTAGGGCCAGTGGAGGAGGTTGGGATCTGCTGTCTTGTTGTGAATAAGTGCAGATGGTAGAGGTGGAAACAGTGAGAACAGTGAGGAGCCACCTGGAAGAGTCCAGAAGGAGAAGGTGGCAGCTTGAATCAGGTGAGGGTGGGAAGGGTCTGGGTGTAGGGTTGATAGGATTTGTTGGTAGTCAGTTTTGAGGCATGGAAAGGGGGAATGGAGCTGGCCTCATGGTTTCTGGCCTTGAGCGGCCACTTACAGATGTGGGGAAGACTAGGAGCAGTGTATTGGGGTGAGGAGGGTATAGGGAATATAATTTGGTTCTGGCTGTACTCAGTTTGAGATGCCTAGGAGACATCCAGGTAGAGATGTTGAGTCTGGTCGGAGTTCAGGGAAGAGACTTGAGCTCTCCTTTTGGGCACACAGCTCATTGTCCTGGAAAGGCCCAGAAACTGGGCTTTGCTGAAGGAATTCCTCAGTGCATAACTGAGAAAGGAGAAATAAGTATTTATTGTATTTTTATGTTTGTTTTTTTAAATTATCTAACAGATTCTGTTTACAAAGAGACAAACAGTATAAAAATATATTAAGCAGCCTTGCTGGTGTGGCTCAGTGGTTGAACATCGACCCATGCACCAAGAGGTCACCAATTCAATTCCCAGTTAGGGCACATGCCCAGGTTGTGGGCCTAATCCCTAGTGGGGGGCAGGTAGGAGGCAGCCAGTCGATGTTTTCTCTCATCGATGTTCCTATCTCTCCCTCCATTTCCCTCTAAAAATAAATAATAAATAAAAATATATTAAGCAAAACATTCAAGTCCCTTTTTACACAGAGGTGACCACTATGGTGGTGGGTTGTGTCTGTGTGGCACCTGATCTCTGAGATCATTCCTCAGCAGGTGTGTTCTTATAATGGTGTCTCATAACTGAGTATCTTTTTTCATCCTTTTTATTTACTTTCCCACCCCCTGCCTGTGTATCTGAGTTTGAGGGTGGTTTTTTTTTTTTAATTCCACATATTAGTGAAATCATACAGTATTTTTCTTTGTTTGCCTGACTTATTTCACTTAGCATAAAACCCTCAAGGTTCATCTATGTTGTCACAAATGGTAAGATTTCCCCCTTTTGTATGGTTTTAAATTTTTTTTGTTCAGATAGTGGGAGGGAGGGACAGAGAGAAACAAACATCAACGTGAAAGGGACACACTGAGTGGTTGCCACCCGCACGACCCAACCAGGGCCGGGGCCAAACTGCAACCGAGGTACTTGCCCTTAGCGGGAACCGAACCCCCCCCCCCCCCCCCCCCGGGTCTCTCCGGACCGCAGGCCGATGCTCTAACTGCTGAGCCAAACCGGCCAGGGCTTGAGCACCTTTTTATGTACCCATTGGTATTTGTATGTCTTTGGAGAAATGTTTATGCAGATTCTCTGCCCTTTTTTAAATCTAATGTTTTTTCTTCTGAGTTGTAAGAGTTCTTTATGTGTTTTCAATTTTAATCCCTTGCCCAGATACATGATTTGCAAATATTGTTTTGTATTTTGTAGTTACCTTTTCATTTTGTTGGTGGTTTCCTTTGCTGTACAGAAACTTTTTAGTTTGATATAGTCCCACGTATTTATTTTTGCTGTGGTTGGCTGTCTTTTTTTTTTTTTTTAATTAGAGAGAGAGTGAAATACCGATTTGTTGTTCCACTTATTTATGTATTCATTGGTTGATTCTTTTCTTTTTAAATATGTTTTGTTTTATTTTTAGAGAGAGAGAGAGAGAAACATTGATTGGCGACCCAGGCATGTGCCCTGACCAGGAATAGAACTGGGATCTCTCAGTCCATGGGATGACACTCAGTCCACTGAGCCACACTGGCTAGTCATTGTTGGTTAATTCTTGTATTGGCTCTGACGGGGGATCAAACCTGCAACCTTGGTGTATTGGGACGACCTTCTAATCAACTGAGCTACCTGACCAGGGCTGTTGCCTATCCTTTTTTATTTTAATATTTTAAAATATGAGAGATTGTCCAGCTGTTGCGGCTTAGTGGTTGAGCGTCGACCCATACACTAAGAGGTTGCTGGTTCAATTGCCAGTCAGGGCACATGCCCAGGTTGTGGGCCAAGTTTCCAGTGGAGGCATGGGGAGGTGGCCAGTTGATGTTCTCTCTCATCGATGTTTCTGTCTCTCTCCGTCCTACCTTCCTTTCTCTCTAAAATCAGGAAAGAAAAAAATTTATTTATTTATTTATTTATTTTATCCTTACCCGAGGGCATTTTTGCATTTATCTTGGGGGGGGAAGAAAGAGAGAGAGAAACATCGATGTGAGAGAGACACATGAAGTGGTTGCCACCCACACAACCCCAACTGGGGCCGGGGACAAACTGCAACCGAGGTACGTGCCCTTAGCGGGAACCGAACCGGTGCCTCTCAGGTCCGCAGGCTGACGCTCTAGCTGCTGAGCCACACTGGCTAGGGCAGAAAAAATTATTTTAGTATGAAAGATACAAGATATTTTTAGGGTTGGAATGCAAGATGACTCTTTTCTTCTCTTTTTCTCTATTTATTTGAGAGAGAGAGAGAGAGAGAGAGAGAGAGAGAAACATCAATGAGACAGAAAGAACATCGACTGGCCCCCTCCTGTATGCCTCCCAACTGGGGGTCAGGCCCACAATCTGGGCATGTGTCCTAACCAGGAATCGAACTGGTGACCTCTTGGTGCATGGGTCAACACTCAACCATTGAGCCATACCGGCCGGGCGACTTTTTTTTTGTAATATGTTTTTATTGCTTGGCTGGTGTGGCTCAGTGGTTGAGCGTCAACCCATGTACCAATAGGTCATCAGTTCAATTCCTACACAGGGCACATGCCCAGGTTGCAGGCTGGATCACCAGTAGGGGGTGTGCAAATGGCAGCCAATCGATGTTGATGTGATGGTGTTTCTCTCTCATTGATATTTCTGTCTCTCCTCTCTCAACTCATTAAAAACGTTTAAAAAATAAAATGTTTTTATTGAAAAAAATTTTTTTTTGTTAGGGAGAGAGTGAAACATTAATGTGAGAGAGGAACATCAGTCAGTTGCTTCCCAAACACACCCTGACCAGGGACCGAACCCAAAACCTGAGCATGTGCCCTGACTAGGAACCTAATTGGTGACCTTTCTGTGCACCAGATGATGCTCAACCAACTGAGCCACATCAGCCAGTGCTAATTTTAAGTTTTGATGGTTGTTTTTTATAAAATTATTTTGAAGGAGTACTCTAGAGATCATCTTTGTATATGTTTGAGTGCTTTATAAAATTATTTAAAATTTCTGGAACAAAGGAATTTAATATATAAATATTCATAGGTATTACAGAAATTGCTTTCCAAGACACTTTATCAAATCACCTCAAGCCATACAGTATACGAGCATGTATTTTTACTACCTCATCAGCACATGTTGATGGCAGTCATGTAAATTTCTGCTATAAAACACTGTAAAATGAGTCCACATTGCATTGTGCATTTTTTGGATTGCTGATTGTATACTATTTTCCTAGGAGCTCATGGTAACCCTTATCTGGCAATGAACCTGCGTTTGGAACTTGATATTTTGGTTTAACTTTGGTGTCTTGGTGACTCGATTCTACCCAGCCCTGTGTCTGTTAAGTGACACTGCTTTGCTGTTTAGTGTCCACTGTGAAGATTTCACAGAGCTAGTTGTTGAAGTCAGGATACTGGTTCTGTCCTTTTGCCTAAAGCAGCTAGGAGTTGGGGGTTGGGGGTGGGCCTGCCTCATTTTGTAAACATTGACACTTGATACTACATGCCTGAAAACGAGTGAGTGGCTAGAAGATAACACAGGTATCTGTGGGAAGTTGACCCTTGTTCACCTTGTGGACTTGGGTCACCTCTCCTTAGATGTGAAGAATGGGCTGTTTTGAGGAAATTGTTTTGTTGTTGTTTTTTTTTCTTCATTTTAGGTCTGGATCAAGAACCAGAGATCTCAGGAGGTAGGTTTCCACATGCATTTTTTTTTTTTAATTCTTTTTATTTTATTTTAGAGAGAGAGAAACATCAGTATGTTGTTCCACTTCATTTATGTATTCATTGGTTGATTCTTGTATGTGCTCTGGCTGGGGATTGAACCCACAACCTTGGTGTAGCAGGAGAATGCTCTAACCAACTGCCCAGGGAACACATGCATTTTTCTTTCTTTTTTTTTTATCCTCGCCCGAGGACATTTTTCCACTTTTTTATTCAGATAGAGCGGGAGGGAGAGAGAGGGAGAGAGAAAGAAACATCAATGTGAAAGGGACACATCGAGTGGCTGCCACCTGCACGACCCAACCAGAGCCGGAGACCAACTGCAACCGAAGTACATGCCCTTAGGGAACCGAACCCGGGCCTCTCTGGACCGCAGGCCGACGCTCCAACTGCTGAGCCAAACTGGCCAGGGCCATTTTTCTTAATACTTAGCCTTTATAACTTCACAATTATTATCTGGTGGTCAGGGCTGGCTTCTAAAGGGGCATGGGCACAGGTGAGACTCGAGTCCCATCTATTGTTGGGTTGGTTGGGGCTTAGTGCAGCAGAAAGATCTGTCAATGAGAGGAAAGAGTAGAGGGCACTGCTGAGGTCTTCAGGTGACCAGGAATTTCCCAGCAAGATGTTTTCAGATAGCATTGGTGGATAGGGTCTGGTCATAATTCTTTTTTTTTTAATAATTTTTTTTTTTTTTTTAGAGAGGAAGGGAGAGGGAGAGAGAGATAGAAGCATCGATGAGAGAGATCATCAATCAGCTGCCTCCTGCATTGGCCCACCACCTAGGCATGTGCCCTGACCGGGAATCAAACCGGCGACCTCTTGGTGCATGGGGCGACGCTCAATCACTGAGCCACACCGGCAGAGCTGGTTGTAATTCTTTCTGACCAGAGATTAACTGATGGAACTATTGTGAACCCAAGCTGTAAGTTTGTGGGAGGAAAGGGAAGATATTGGTAAAGCATCAAGCAAAGTGTGCTGAGAAAAGAGGGTTGTTGGGGTGGGGCCACCACAACCTTCAGAGCCTGTGGTCATTCTTTGCAGGTCACGTTCCCGGGACCGGCGACGGAGACGGTCAAGATCTACCTCCAGAGAACGACGAAAGTCTTCCCGGTCCCGGTCCCGAGACAGACAGCGGCGCCACCGTAGTCGTTCTCGCAGCCATAGCCGGAGCCACAGCCGGGGCCACCGCCGGGCTTCCAGGGATCGGAGTGCGAAATACAAGTAACTACTCTGACTTCTTCAGTAGCTGCAACCAGGAGTGAGCCCTTTCTCTTTGTGTTCCCAGGGTCTGCTGGGGTCCGTCGGCCATACCTGTTGCTCAGGAGACTGGCTGGGCATCTGTGGGACTGAGTATTGGGGTCTTGAGGAGTGGTGAATGGGGGCCCAGAGCACTGGGAGCCCTAAGTGAGAACAGCAGATGGATTCAGGGATGGGACAACTGAGGGGCTGTGGAGGTGGTTACATATAGGCATGGCACCTACCAGGTGGCGTGCCTCACTCGGCCTGCCCACTCATTGTCACTCTGTTATACAGAGCCCCTGAGACTTGTGTCCTGACCAAGCCCTGCTTACCTCTGTTGTGGTTTTTCTAAGGGAAAGAAACACACTCATACCCCCTGTTAGTACTTTGGTATGCTTGGATTTAGTCTTCTTTTCATTGTGTTTTTACCTAATGGATTATATTTCACTTGTGGACTTTTGTTGTATTTTCTTTTGTTTGTTTATGTTATAGCTGTTATTAGAAATCTTTGAAAGTGTCACTTTTTAGTGGCTGTGGGTTGGACACGAGATGGCAGGCCTAACTGCTCTCTGGCCTGCTAGGGAGCCTTCCCAGGTATGGTGGGTCTTGGCCTTCCTTTACCTGGTGTTGAGGGTCCAAGTTGTTGGCACCTAAGGAGACAGTCAGAAGGGAGACAACAGCCTCTGCTGAGCCTCTGGTTCCCATTTCCCAGGTTCTCCAGAGAGCGGGCGTCGAGGGAGGAGTCCTGGGAGCGAGGGCGGAGTGAGCGCGGGGCCGCTGACTGGAGGCTTGAAAGCTCCAACGGGAAGACATCGGAGGAGAAGGAGGCTGGCGAGATCTGAACCCAATCCTGGGTGCTGTAAATAGTCTGATAAATGTTCGACACAGCCTGAAGTTACCCTTTATATTTGCTGAATACAACTCATCTTTTGTAGTTTAAAATTTCTATTGTTTTGGGGCTAGCTGTGAGTTTCTAGAGGTGTACAGAATTGCTCCTGTGTTCTGGGGTTATGTTCAGTAGGAGTAAATAAATCTGACTGCTGCAGTGGGTCTCGCTGTCCGTCCCTGTATGTTCTAGACACTTCACCTCGGCCTTCCACAGGTGGTGATGACAACAGGCGCCCATTTCAGTGAGCTTTGCTCACTTTCAGAAATTGTGACTTACTGTTGTACTCCCCTTTGACTGTGGTCATCTGACAACTCCCACCACCCCTTTCCCTAATGACTGGATCCAGGTGAGCCAGGCTGTCTGCTGATAGGCTGCTCCTGGCCTTTCTTGAGTGCCTGAGCTGCCTGGCTGCACCCCTCAGTGCAGACCACAGGTTCCGCTAGGGAGAAGGGAGGTACCCCATTTGCACACGTTTCTTTAGGAATTTAGACCTGTCTGGTTTGCTACTACTATGGCCTCAGCCTGGCACCTTAGCTGAGGGGAGCAACACTGCAGTTTCTACACTATCCACATGACCGTCACAAGGCCCTCAGAGGAGGCTAATACGCTTGTGATCTGATTCACGCTCAGAGAGGGCCAGTGGTGTTATCCACTGTTTCTCAGCTCTTCATATCGCAGTTACTGTTCCAGAATGAGCCCTTCTGGAAGGATAACTGGGAGCTTTTTTCCCTTTTTCACTTCAGCGAGGTTTTTGGTTTATTTTTGGAAGGAGCTTCTGATGGTCTCATTGTGAATACAGTCCTCCCCACCCCTTCTATGCAAAGGCCGGTTGGCTCCATGAGCATATGGGCATTGGGTCTGGATCTTGTGGCTACCAACACCGTAATGTGGCTGATGGTCCTGCTATGGGCTCCTCTGCCGCAGTCTGTCTCCTTATTGGAAGATGTGCAGATAGGTGAACCTGCTCTGTTGGCTTGTGACACAGGTTTTCCCTGCCTCGGAAAGGAGGGTATCCCTCCACCCAAGCCTGCAGCTTAGGCTGAACCAGAACAAAAGCAGCATCACAGGAGGCTCTCTGTTTGGTGTGTACACCAAGCTAGCTGGGGAGAGGCATGTCCTCTTGGGTTTAGCCTTGAATGGATTAAAGGTGGTCCTGGGAGGGGAGAGGCAAAGGGAATGAGCTGGGGTCATGGGTTCCTGACTCACTTGTACAGCCTGGCCTGTGACGGGGGTGCTGGACTAAAGCTGGAAGAAGATACCCCAGTTCAGGGTTGGGAGTACACAGCCAGGAGACTGGGCTGTAGAAGTACCTCCTACGTCTGTCATCCCTTGGGGGTAAGGGTGGGGGTTCTTTTTATTATAGTAAAATAGGCATAAAATATAACATTTTTAAGTACACTTGAATGGCATTAAGTGTATTTGTGTGTTGTGCGTGGAGGGGGTGTGGTTTTGAAAAGGCATATGTCCCTGGATTTAGGAGTAGGCCTGGGGTCCTAGCTAGAAGGCAGGTGGAGCTGAAGTCACGATAGCCCTAGAAGGGCCCGGAGGGCTGCAGCTTCTTCCTGCATACCTGGCCTCTCTCTAGTTGATCCATGACCCAGGTGGTCTGAGCCCTTGTGCTGGGAGGACAGGATCTTGACTTTGTTACCCAGCTTTTCCAACCCTAGTGCTGAAGGTACCCACCCACCTGCCCTTGGTGCACCGAGCTCTTGGGTGCCAGGAGAGCAGCGAACAGTGGTCTTGCCTTCTGGGTGAGCATAGAGGAGGTGAGACTGATAGGGGCAGTGCACAACATGGCATGAGCTACTCTAAGGATGCTACAACCCCTCATCCCCACTTTAGATCCCAGCACAGAGGGGAGCTCCCAGATGAGAGCTTGGGGGGCTAGGGGGAATGGCACAGGGTGCTAAGAGGAGGTCACTCATAAACCATGAGGGGCTTGGGCCTGGAGGAGCCCCACCCCACCTTGAGTCCTCTCTCTCTGTAAAAATAAAAAAATGTGGGAAACAGGTATTTGTTTACAGAGAAGCAGGGATGCAGGTCAGGGCTGTTACTGTCCCTGAGGAGAGTTGAGTGGGCAGAGCCAACAGATACATATCCTCCAAGGTCATGGTAGATTCCAGGCCCCTTAGGTTCACCCCAGTTACTGTGTCTTGGGGACTTCCCCCACCCACACTTTGCTTCTGGCCAGTGGAAGAGGACATGGTGATAAGCACCTGTGTGGGTTGTGAGGTCTCCTAATCCTGCATGGAGGCCCCAGGCTGTTCTGAGGTAGGCATGGCTTCTGGGGCTGCCCATTCTACTCACACTGGGGATCTCTGGCCAGGTCCAGGGCTACAGTCTGGGAAAGGGAGGGCTGTAGAAACCGCTGGCCGTGCAGCCTGCATGGGGGCTCACAGGATCCAGAGCAGAGCCTAGCCTTGGGGCGCACCCACCCTGGGCTTCACTGGCAGGCCCTGGGCCCTCACTGTATCATGTGTGTGGGTACCCTCTCTAGGATAGCTGGGCTGCTCAGTAGCTGGGTGCACTTGGCTACTGAGAACTGCGGGGGCTTCCTGGAGGAGTTAATTGCCCTGCCACGATTCAGGCAAGTCAGGGACCCTTCCTGACCTCACTTGGGAAGAAGATGGTGGCCACAGTAGGGTTTGGGGTCTGTGGAGACTGGGTCAGTTGAAAGGTTCTTGGACTTGATAGTGTCAGAATTACCAGACTTGTTAAAACAGGTTGCTGCCCCCCTCTCCCAGATTTTCTGTTCGTCTGGGGAGGGGCCTAAGAACATACACTTTTATTTTGTAGGTTAGTTTCTTTTTGTTTTGTTTTTTAAGATAAACTCAACATAAAATTCAGTATTTTGCCCTGGCCATTGTGGCTCAGTTGACTGGAACATCCTCTCATACACCAAAAGTTGGTGGGTTTGATTTCCAGTCAGGGCACATAACCATATTGCAAATTTGATCCCATGTCAGGCGTGTTTCAGGAGGCAACTGATTGATGTTTCTCTCTCCCTCTCTCTAAAATAAAATTTTTTTTTTTATCCTCACCTGAGGATATATTTCCATTTGTTTTTGTACAGATAGAGTGGGAGGGAGAGAGAGGAAGGGAGAGAGAGAGACAAACATCGACGTAAAGGGACACATCGAGTGGCTGCCACCCGCACGACCAACCAGGGCCGGGGACAAACTGCAACCGAAGTATGTGCCCTTAGCGGGAACCGAACCCGGGTCTGTCCGGACCGCAGGCCGACACTCTAACCGCTGATCCAAACCGGCCAGGGCTCTACAATAAAATTTTAAAATTGTTTAAAATTCAACATTTTAATAACTTTATTTTTAAAATTTTTTTATATTTTATCCTCACCCAAGGACATTTTTCAATATTTTGTTCAGATAGAGTGGGAGGGAGAGAGAGAGAAACATCAACATGAAAGGGACACATTGAGTGGTTGCCACCCACATGACCCAACCGGGGCTGGGGACAAACTGCAACCGAGGTACGTGCCCTTAGCGGGAACCGAACCCGGGTCTCTCTGGACTGCAGGCCGATGCTCTAAGCGCTGAGCCAAACCGGCCAGGGCAACATTTTAATAACTTTAAAGTGTACAATTTAGTGGCTTTTAGTATATTCATAATGCCATCTAATTCACCACTATGTAATTTTAGAATATTTCCTTCCCCAGAAGGAAACCGTGTATCCATTGGCAGTCACTCCCCTTTTGCCCTGCCCCCTACCATTGTAGAACACAACCATGTAATCTACACTCTGTCCGTGGATTTGCCTGTTCTGGACATTTCTCTAAGTGTAAGCATGCAGTAAGTGCCCTGTGATAGCTTCTTTTATTGAGCACAGAGTTTACAAAGTTCATCCTCGCGGTAGTTGGTATTAATGAGTTGCTGATGCTGCTGGTCCAAAGGACACTAAGAACTGGAGTGAGCCCTGGCCAGGTTGGCTCAGCGGTTAGAGCGTCGGCCTGCGATCCAGAGAGACCTGGGTTCGGTTCCCGCTAAGGGCATGTACCTTGGTTGCAGTTTGTCCCCAGCCTTGTTGGGTCGTGCAGGTGGCAACGACTCGATGTGTCACTTTCATGTCGATGTTTCTCTCTCTCTCTCTCTCTCTCTCTCTCTCTCTCTCTTTCTCCCTCCCTCCCTCCCTCTCCCACTCTATCTGAACAAAAAATGGAAAAATGTCCTCGGGTGAGGATATTAAAAAAAAAAAAGAAGAACGAGTGAGTCAGCAGGAGAGAGGGTTCTGGGAGCTGGGGCACCAGCTTTAAATCCTGAATGGGCAGCTCTTATGGAATGTGAATTGAGATGCTCTCTGACTCTCTAAAAGCAGGTCGCCCAACTTTAACCATCAAGGCACTTGCCGAAGATAATACTTGTTCTGTTTGGACCCTAAGAAAAGAGAGTTGAGTCATCACGTCCTCAGTTGCTGGCATAACATGTTCCTTTATGTGCACAGTCCCTATACCAGCTCCTCTACCTCACCCACATCCCCACAAATGCTTTAACCTGCGAGCAGGGTCAAAGTTGATGGCTGCTCATGGATCAGCACAAGGTCTGCCAGCAGATGCCCCTGGTCCCTGGCCCAACCCATGGAGAAGTACTGACCATCCTCTCAGGATTGCCAGTCAGAGGTGGCCCGCCCGCCCTCCCTGGGGGTATCTGGGAGCCCCTAGGGAGGGCCCAAGCACCCATAGTTCTTTAGTGCTTTCCCTTCCCTTCCTCCTGCTCTTCCCTCTTTTCCGGAGCTTCGGCATCTACCAGCTCCCCTCCTGCCTTTGGCCTTTTGCCCATGTCACCCTGCCGGCCAGATTCCCCTAGGAGCAGCTGTGGGGCTGCCTGCCAAGGAGGTTGTGCAAGGGTACCTGTGCTACGCCATCCTCACAGTACAGGAGAGGAGCTGTGAGAGGGAAAGGGATTTCCCCTCTAGGACTCGGGCCACCTTGTACTTTTTGAGATATAATTGACAAATAACTGTATTAGTTTCAAGGTGTACAACATAATTCAACACTTGTAAGCTGCTAACTGATCACCACAATAAGCCTTGTTAACATCCATCACCACACATAGTCACAAAACTTTTTTCTTGTGATGAGAACTTTTCAGCTCTACTATCAGCCACTTTAAAAGTAGACTACAGGCCCTGGCCGGTTTGGCTCAGCGGTTAGAGAGTCGGCCTGCGGTCCTGAGAGACCCGGGTTCGGTTCCCGCTAAGGGCACGTACCTTGGTTGCAGTTTGTCCCCGGCCCTGGTCGGTCGTGCGGGTGGCAGCCACTCGATGTGTCTCTCTCACATCGATGTTTCTCTCTCTCTCTCTCCTTCCTCTCTCTCCCTCCCACTCTGTCTGAACAAAAAATGGAAAAATGTCCTCGGGTGAGGATAAAAAAAAAGGGAATAAAAATAAAAATAAAAGTGACTACAGAACTGTACATATAATATTGTATACTACAACACAGTATTATATTTTCCAGGGCTTTCTGAGGCTGCAGGTCTCTCCTTTGGGACATCCCCTGCTTCCCCATCCAAGGTCCAGCATGCCTGGGTCTTAAGGCCATTGACCCCTTCCCCCAGTCATCCCCAGCTTCTGCCTATAGAAGGGAGCACAAAACAGTTTAGAGAATAAAAAGCAAACCCTGCATGTCCATGTGGGTCAAAAAATAGAACATTGCCAGCTCCTGGGAAGCCCCTGTCCTCCCTCATCACAGCCCCTCTATCCCAGAGGTCATTGCTCTCCTGACATGGAAATCATTTACCACAAACAACTTATAACAACACTCATTTATTACCTCACAGTTCCTGAAGACCAGGAGGCAAGTGTCAGTGGGGTTCTTACAGGCTACATTTGGGGGCTCATCTGAGCTGTTGAGCTGTCCTGGAGAAGGACCCTTCCAGGCTTACATGGTTGTTGGCAGCATTCAGCCACCTTCCTGCTGTCAGCAAGAGGCCCACATAGGGCAGCCCACACCTGCAGCTTGCTGACAAAGCCATCGAGGGAGGGGATTTTTTTCTTTTCTTTTTAACCCAACCCTGTAGACAGTATTACTTTACACATAGTGTATTTACCACTTTCTTTGTTATTCATTCCCTCTTTTTTTCTATCCTCACCTGAGGACATTTTTCCATTTTTTGTTCAGATAGAGCAGGAGGGGGAGAGAGGGAGAGAGAGAGAGAGAGAGAGAGAGAAATATCGATGTGAAAGGGACACATCGAGTGGCTGCCACCCGCACGACCAACCAGGGCCGGGGACAAATTGCAACTGAAGTACGTGCCCTTAGCGGGAACGAACCTGAGTCTCTCTGGACCACAGGCCGACGCTCTAACCGCTGAGCCAAACCGGCCAGGGCTCATTCCCTCGTACATCTCAGTCTTCTCCCTAGGTCTAGGATCTCTTTCTGCCTCAAGTACATTCTTTAGTAGAGTCAGGTGAGGCAAGTAAGGCAATCAGATGTTCAGGGGCTGCAGTCTGGATAATTTATTCTGAACTATTTTTAAGTTTGCTAATTCTATAACTTTTATCTTTCAAACTTCTCCATTGAATGATGACTATATTCTTTATTAAAATTATTTTTAACATGTGTTATATCACTTTTTATATTTTTGGCTCCCTACAGGTATTTAAAATCTCGTCTCTAAGTTTGTAAACATAGTAAGCCAATTTGTAATTGAATCTGACATCTTCAGTGCCTAACACTTTTTTTTTTTAATCCTCAAGGATATTTTTCTATTTATCTTCAGATTAGGAGGGAGGAAGAGAGAAACATCAATGTGAGAGGGACATATTGACTGGTTGCTTCCCTCACAATTCTGACCAGGACAGAGGACGAACTGCAACCGAGGTACGTGCCCTTGACTGGAATCGAACCTGTGATTCTTTGGTCTGCGGGCTGATGCTCTAACCACTGAGCAAAATTGGCCAGGACCAGTGCCTGACACTTTTGTGAGTCTTTTCTGCTGACTCATGCATCTGCTGGCTTTCATACATGGTGCCTTACTTCCATGTGCTTGGAGTTTGCTGCTTGTTACCTTTTGTGGTCTATAATAAAGGGCTTTACCCTACCTGATTTGGCTTAGCGGTTAGACCGAAGGGTCTCGGGTTTGATTCCTGGTCAAGGACACATACCTGGGTTGCAGGTTTGATCCCTGACCCCGTTTGGGATCCAGTGGGAACCAAGCAGTCAATGTGTCTTTTTCACCTCCATGTTTCTATCTCTCTCTCTCTCTCTCTCCCCTTCCCTCCCTTCCACTCTTATCTAAAAATTAATGGAAAAATATCTTCAGGTGAGGATTAACAAAAACAACAAAAATAAATAAAGTAAGGTGCCTTTATCAATGGAGGATTTATTTGCCTGGTCCAGGTGCCTGGGATCTATGAGGGAAGTCCAGGATCATTTTAAATGAAATCCATAGCCTGAGAAATGGGGGGGCGGGGGGGGGGTCACTCAGGTGATAGGAAATTGGGCTGCCAAAGCCATATAGTGTCAGCATGTGATTTCAGTCTATCTGAGTTACTTTCTCTTTTCTGCTGAACACCAAGGTGGGTTTTTTTGTTTTTGTTTTTTTCATTCCTCAAGCTTGGGAAAAATAGGAAATTGTCCAGTGGATATAATCCACTGCTTTTTAGGGCTCCAGCTTTATGGGCAAGAGTTGTATCACTTTATTTATTTTTTATCCTCACCCGAGAACATTTTTTGCATTTATCTTCAGATAGAGAGGGAGGAAGAGAGAGAGAGAAACATCAATGTGAGAGAGATACATCAACTGGTTGCCACCCACACAACCCCTACCAGGGCCGGGAACAAACTGCAATCAAGATACGTGCCCCTAGCGGGAACCAAACCTGGGACACTCTGGTCCACAGGCTGATGCTCTAACTGCTGAGCCAAACCTGCCAGGGCAAGAGTCACATCACCTTATATTGGCCCTTTTAACCCATGAGCCCACAAAGAAAACCCAGTTCAAGTTTCCTAGTTTGGCAAAAACATAAGGACCCAAGTAGTTTCAGTGCTGTGATCACACCTCTGGGTTCTCACCTTTACTTGGTTTTTGGCCTGAAAATTTCTTATATCTCATTTTCTTTTTGATGCTTTTATTTATTTTTGTTTTTTATTTTTATTTTTTTATCCTCAACCGAGGACATTTTTCCATTCTTTGCTCAGATAGAGTGGGAGGGAGAGAGAGGAAGGGAGAGAGAGAGAAACATCGATGTGAAAGGAACACATCGAGTGGCTGCCACCCGCACGACCGACCAGGGCCGGGGACAAACTGCAACCAAGGTACGTGCCCTTAGCGGGAACCGAACCCGGGTCTCTCAGGACCGCAGGTCGACGCTCTAACCGCTGGGCCAAACTGGCCAGGGCTGCTTTTTGATGCTTTTAATAAGATTTAAACCATTTTATTCAGCATTTTCAGTTATCTATAAATGAAATTGTAGCCTCTTTTCCCAGGTTGGATATAGCAGCTCTGATCTGGCAAAGCCCTGGAGCAGTGACAGGTCCCAGAGGCACAAAGAAACAGCTGCATATATCTGGAGGAAGGGTCCCCCCACCAAACAAGCCTGACTGGTATGGCTCGGTGGTTGAGCATGGACCCGTGCACTAAGAGGCCACCAGCTCAGTTCCCAGGCAGGACATATGGCCAGGTTGTGGGCTCAATCTTCAGTAGGGAGTGTGCAGGAGGCAGCCACTTGATGTTCTCTCTCATCCATGGTTCTCTCTCTCTCTCTCTCTCTCTCAAAATCAATAAAAAGCCCTGGCCAGTTTGGCTCAGCAGTTAGAGCATTGGCTCGCGGACCAGAGAGTCCGGGTTCGGTTCCCGCTAAGGGCACATACCTTGGTTGCAGTTTGTCCCTGGCCCTGGTTGGGGTCGTGTGGGTGGCAACCACTCAATGTGTCTCTCTCACATCGATGTTTCTCTCTCTCTCTCTCTTCTCCCCTCTCTTCCTCCCGCTCTATCTGAAGATAAATGCAAAAATGTCCTCAGGTGCCCTGGCCGATTTGGCTCAGTGGTTAGAGTGTCGGCCTGCGGTCCAGAGAGACCCGGGTTCGGTTCCCAATAAGGGCACGTACCTCGGTTGCAGTTTGTCCTCGGCCCTGGTTGGGTCGTGTGAGTGGCAACCATTCAATGTGTCTCTTTCACGTTGATGTTTCTCTCTCTCCCTCCCTCCCTCCCACTCTGTCTGAACAACAACAACAACAAAAAATGTCCTCAGGTGAGGATAAAAAAAAATTAAAAATCAATAAAAATATTTTTTTAAAAAAAGACAAAATTTTGGGCAAGTAATTTCAGTGTATAAGATGGACTGACAGCCCTGGCCAGTTTGGTTCAGTGGTTAGAGCGTTGGCCTATTGTCCAGAGAGACCCGGGTTCGGTTCCCGCTAAGGGCACATACCTCGGTTGCAGTTTGTCCCCGGCCCTGGTTGGATCATGTGGGTGGCAGCCACTCGATGTGTTTCTTTCGTGTCGATGTTTCTCTCTCTTTCTCCTCTCTCCCTCCCACTCTATCTGAACAAAAAAAATGGAAAAAGGTCCGTGGGTAAGGATAAAAAAAAAAAAGATGGACTGACAGTCTTCTTCAGGTCTATAGAAGAAGAGCTTCATGGGTTAATCTGACAATGCCACAGTAGGAAATAAACAAAAGACACAAATGGGTGATTCATGAAGGTGAGTAGAGACGGGGCCAATAATATTTACCTTTGCAACTAATCAAATAAATAGAAGCTACCAACCATGGAGGACAGTAGAGGGGCACCTCCTGCTGATGAAACTGAAGAGGCAGTTTTGGTAATTTTATCAAAAAGCCATAGCAATGACATATCATTACCCCAGAAATTCCACTTCTATAAAAATCCCCCAAGGAAATAATTGTGTTTGTGTGTAGTACTTTAGCTACAAATATTCAGGGCAAGGTTTTCTGCAAATTTTTTTGTAAAAATGAGAAACATACATACAAGTGAAAAATCACACTCCACTTACCTTTTCTGAGATTATATAAATTAAAGTAATGACAGTTGCCTTCTCTGTCCCTTTAGTGTCCCATACCTGTGGAAAACTGTTGCTAACATTTAGTGTGTATTGTTTTCTAGTATTCTTGTGATTATATCAATATGAAAATTGATTTTTACTCTACACATTGACCTGCAGCATGCTGTTCTAGAATGGCTTGGCATTGTTCATGTCTGTGCCCAAAGGCTGAACTTATTCTCTGACGAGACATACAAGGGTCTCTTATATGACTCTACCATATTTTATTTAACTTCTCTCCTTTTATTTCTGTGCTCAAATAGTTCTGCACAGAACATCACTGCATATAACATCATGTACATGTGCCACTATTTTCTGCAGGATAAATTCCCAGAAGCAGAATTGCAGGCTTAAGAGAATTCGCACTTTTTGGATTTAAAGGATACGACCAGTGGTGTGCTTAGATTATCTCAATGTTAAATTTTCAGGAATTATGAGAGCAGATTGTTAAACACAACCTCTATTAAAAATTAAACTGTTGATTTAAAAATAAATAGGTCTTGTTAAAAACAAAGTAATAACATCAAAATTACAACTAAACTACAGAACAACCATCATTCAGAACCACCTGAAATCTGGCTGAATGGAAGTCCTACAACTAAGCAATTAAAGAAGCCGCCACATCCAGACTGGTAGGAGGGATGGAGATGCAGAACAGGCTGGTCCCACATTGTAAGTGATATCTTGACTGTGGAGGTACCCCTTGAAGAGCAAGGAGTCCCAGGCCCATGCCAGACCCTTCAACCCAGGGTTCCAGTACTGGGAAGAGAAGTCCTGGTATGTTTGGGCAGTAAAAACCAGCAGGGACTGTGGCTGAGTGACAAGGAGGTTGCTGGAGTCCCAGGCAGTTCCTCTTAAAGAGCCTTCACACTGATTTACTTGGACTCACTCCCTCTGAGCTCCAGCATTGGGACAGCAGCTTGATATGAACCAGGGACATACGAGAAGGAACTAACTTCTCTGACATCAGGGTAAGAGCTTGGGGGGGGGTGCATATTTCTCCCAGAAAATACTGCTAGCAGAGGCCATTGTTCCTTTGCTGAGCCCTTCCTCCCAGGCACCATATCTGAGTCTCCATGGACTTGGCTTACACTCTTCGCCTCACCCAAATTGCAGGCTCATCCAAGCTGTTTCCAGTAGCTTTTCCATATGAATGGCCTGTCCTGGCTCATGCTTCAGACTCCCCTAAAATTTCTCAAACAGCAGCTGGCCTCAGCATGCCCCATACCTCTTGATAAGTGGCCCCAAGCAGCTGCCTGCCTTGGTTCACAGCTTGGTCTCCCCTGGGCACCTCAAACCCTAACACAAGTAGCAGCCACCTGCATATTGCTCTGTAGCTAGTGCAGGGTGGCCCCAGGCAGGACACAGGCAGTGGATGACTTTGCACCTCCCAGGAGGCCCAGAACCAGTGCACTCTGTGGTCAGCTTCAGACCACACAAAATTACAACCCTACAACTTCCATAAGCAACACACACAAGGGGTGGACTCTGAGGACGAAAACCCCACTGAAGCAAGTCCTGCTCCACAAGGTTGGCTCCTACACAGCAGCTCTTTGGCTGTAGTCGCAGCTGGTCTTCACAGCCTGTTGGCCCGGAAGGCAGTTTCTCCCAGTGACACCAACAACAGTTAAAGCACAACTACACAAGGACAGTGCACACAGTCCACACAAAGGTGCACCATATGAAGTGCCCAGCTCAGGTGACTAGGGAGGCTGAGCCACTAGGCCCTACAGAAAACCTACTATACAAGGCCATTCTACCAAGTCTGGAAGACATAGCAACTCTACCCTAGAAAGCCTAGAAGACTTAGCAACTCTACCTAATATATAGAAACAGGGAGTCCTGGCCGGTTTGGCTCAGCGGTTAGAGCGTCGGCCTGCGGTCCAGAGAGACCCGGGTTCGGTTCCCACTAAGGGCATGTACTTCGGTTGCAGTTTGTCCCCGGCCCTGGTTGGGTCATGTGGGTGGCAGCCGCTCGATGTGTCCCTTTCATGTCGATGTTTCTCTCTCTCTCTCTCCCTCCCACTCTATCTGAACAAAAAATGAAAAGAACAACAACCAAAAAAAACTTAGAAACAGGGAGGCAGCCAAAATGAAGAGATAAAGAAACATGTCTCAAATGAAAGAACAGAAAAAAACTCCAGGAAAAGAACTAAACGAAATGGAAATAAGCAATCTAACAGATGCAGAGTTCAAAACACTGCTTATAAGGATGTTCAATAAACTTAGTAAGAATTTCAAGGAACTTTGTGAGGTCCTCAAGAGCATAATAAAGGACCAGTCAGAAGTGAAGGATGCACTAACTGAAATGAATAATTTACAGGGAATCAATAGTAGAGTAGGTGAAGCCAAGAAGCAAACCATTGATTTGGAATATAAAGAAGCAAAAAACACCCAATCACAACAGGAAAAAGAAAAAAATTTTAAAAATGAGGATCATATAAGGAGCCTGTGGGACAACTTCAAGCATACCAACATTTGCCTCATGAGAGGGCCAGAAGGAGAAGAGAGAGCAAAAATTTGAAAACCTACTTGAAAAAACAGTGACAGAAAACTTTCTCAATTTGGTGAAGGAAACAGATATACAAGTCCAAGAAGTACAGAGAGTCCCAAACAAGATGAATCCAGAGATCCACACCAAGATACATCATCATCAAAATGCAAAAGGTTAAAGACAAAGATCCGGCTGGTGTGGCTCAGTGGTTGAGCATTGACCCATGCACCAAGAGGTTGCCAGTTTGATTCCTGGTCAGGGCACATGCCCAGGTTGTAGGCCCGATCCCCAATGCGGGGCATGCAGGAGGCAGCCAATTGATGTTTCTCTCTTTCTCTCCCTCTCACTTCCTCTCTAAAATCGATAAAGGAAAAAAAAAAAAAGAGAGAGAGAGAATCTTTTTTTTTATCCTCACCCGAGGACATTTTTTTGATATTTTGTTCAGATAGAGTAGGAGGGAGGGGGGGAGAGAGAGAGAGAGAGAAACATCGACATGAAAGGGACACATCAAGTGGTTGCCACCCACACAGCCCAACCAGGGCTGGGGACAAACTGCAACCGAGGTACATGCCCTTGGCGGAAACCGAACCCGGAACTTTCTGGTCTGTGGGCCAGTGCTTTAACCACTGAGCCAAACCAGCCAGGGCCATATAAAGAGTTTTGCAGACAAGAAAAAGCTAAAGGAGTTCACCACCACCAAACCAGTATTGTATAAAATGTTAACAGGTCTTCTTGAAGAAGATAAAAAAATATGAACAATAAAGTGGCAATAAATACATATCTATCAACAATGAGCATATCTATAAACAAAATGAGCAAACAACAGAAACAGACTCATAGATACAGAGAACTTTTTGTTGGTTGCCAGATGGGAGGGATATTGGGTGAAAAAGATGAAGGGATTAGAAAGTACAAATTGGTTGTTAGACTGATGAACCTCAAAGGGAAGCGGGGAGGTAGGGCGGGAAGAGAGAAACTAAAGAACTTATATGTATATATGCATAACCAATAGACAGATAATAGTGTGGGGAAGGCAGGAGGGGGGTGGGAATGGGGAGGAGGGGAAGGAGGGACATCTGTAATATAGTCAACAATAAAGATAAGTTTAAAAAGAAAAGAAAAGAAACATGTTGCACATGAAATAAAAAACGAGAAATCTTCAGTAAACGAACTAAATGAAATGGAAGCAAGCAAACTATGAGATACAGGGTTCAAAACAATGATTATAAGGATGCTCGAGGAACTTAGTGAGAACTTCAAAGAACTTTGCGAGAGCATCGGCCTGTGGAACAAAGAGTCTCAGGTTTGATTCTGGTCAAGGGCACATATCTCCATTGCAGTTCAGTCCCCTGCCCTGGTCGGGGTCATGTGGGAGGCTACTAATTGATGTGTGTCTCTCACATCTCTCTCTCTCCATCTCCCTCTTACATTCTATCTGAAAATAAATGGAAAAATATCTTTGCGTGAGGATTTTTTTAAAAAGAAAGAAATTGAAAACCTATTTGAAAAAATAATGACAGAAAACTTTCCTTACCTGGTGAAAGAAATAGATATACAAGTCCAGGAAGTCCAGAGAGTTTCAAACAAGATGAATCCAAAGAGGCTCACACCAAGACATCATAATTAAAATGCCAAAGGTTAAAAACCAAGAGAGAATCTTAAAAGCAGCAAGAGAAAAGCAGTTAGTTACCTGCAAGGGAGCGCCCATTAGACTGTCAGCTGATTTCTCAACCGAAACTTTGCAGGCCAGAAGAGAGTGGCAAGAAATATTCAAAGTGATGAAAAGCAAAGACCTACAATCAAGATTACTTTACCCAGCAAAGCTATAATTTAGAATTGAAGGTCAGATAAAGAGCTTCCCAGACTAGAAAAAACTAAGAGTTCATCATCGCCAAACCAGTATTACATGAAATGTTAAAGGGTCTTCTTAAAGAAGAAGGAAAAATAAAATAAAATATGAATAATAAAATGGCAATTAATACATATCTATCTATTTGAATCTAAAAATCAAAATAAGCCCTGGCCGGTTTGGCTCAGCAGTTAGAGCATCAGCCTGCGGTCCACAGAGACCCGGGTTTGGTTCCCGCTAAGGGCATGTACCTTGGCTGCAGTTTGTCCCCGGCCCTGGTTGGGTCGTGTGGGTGGCGGCCACTCGATGTGTCCCTTTCACATCGATGTTTCTCTCTCTCCTTCCCGCTCTTTCTGAGTGAAAAATGGAAAAATGTCCTCGGGTGAGGATTAAAAAAAAAAAAAAAATCAAAATAAGCAGAATAGAAACAGACTCATACAGAGAACATTTTGACAGTAGCCACATGGGAGGGGGGTTAAGGGAATGGGTGAAAAAGGTAAAGGGATTTAGAAGTACAAATTAGTAGTTACAGTGTAGTCATGGGAGTGTAAAGTACAGTATAGGGAATATAGTCAATAATATTCTAATAACTATGGATATGAGACTTTTGGGGATGATCACTTAATAAGTTTTATAATGTTTAATCACTGGGGTGTACACCTGAAACTGATATAACATTGTATGTCAACTATAATTGAAAAAATAATGATTTTTAAAACCAAGACAAAACAAAAAACAAAGCTAATAAATACTGAAAACTCATAACTTTCTAATTAGGTTACTACATTTTACTGTTATTGTGTTCACATCTCGTATCTAGAAATGCAATACAATAGAAATACAATACAATAGCAGCTACTATGCATTTCTTCCTAATTTCCCATTCAGTGATAGTTGAAGTAAACCACGATGGCAATGTTTACACCCTGGAAATTGGTAAATGCTACAAATCAGTCCTCTTCCCTTTTTCCCAGACTGCCAGTTACTAAACATTTGCTGGCCCACAACTGTATACAATTGAATTAAAGTTATCTATTATTTAAGTTATATATTAAGTTACACTTCCACCAGAAGTATATTAGATCTTGCTTTTAAAATGTTTTTTCAGCCCTGGCCAGTTTGGTACAGCGGTTAGAGTGTCACCCAACAAACCACAGAATCCTGGGTTCAGTTCCCACTAAGGGTACGTACCTCGGTTGCAGTTTGTCCCCGGCCCAGTTGGGGTTGTGTGGGTGGCAACCAGGTTGATGGGTCTCTCTCACATCGATGTTTCTCTCTCTCTTTCCCCCTCTCTCCCTCCTGCTCTATCTGAGGATAAATGCAAAAATGTCCTCAGGTGAGGATTAAAAAAAGTTTTTTCATAACATACCTTGTTGTTAATGAACATTTTAATTTGCATGGCTTTGTGTATCATTGCAAATGTCTTGGCCATTAGTACACTGTGAGTTGTCTGTTATTCCTTTGGTTTACTTTTCTATTGGGTTGACTGACTTTAAAAAGAAAAAGGCGAAGGAAGGTGAGAAAAAAGAATTTGGTGGTGTAGTGATAAATAACTCTTTGCTGTTTGTGGCAAATTTTTTTCTTTTAACTTCTCTTATGTTTTTTCTTTCCATACTGAGTATTTTTCTCTTTAGTCCAGTGTGCCCACTTTTCCCAATGTCACTTTGAGGGTATTATTTCTTTTTTGTTTTTTTCCATTTTTTGTTCAGACAGAGTAGGAGGAAGAGAGAGGAGAGAGAGAAACATCAACGTGAAAGGGACACATCGAGTGGCCGCCACCCGCACGACCAACCAGGGCCAGGGACAAACTGCAACTGAGGCACATACCCTTAGCGGGAACCGAACCCAGGTCTCACTGGATCGCAGTCCAATGCTCTAACCGCTGAGCCAAACCGGCCAGGGCGAGGGTATTATTTCTTAAGAAAAATATCTCTAAATGTCCTTAGAATTACCTGAAAGGCTGTACATTAAATGTTACCTTGTTACATTTCATTTCTGCCAGTCTGTGTGCTTGTATCTGTTTGTGTGTGGTTTGTGTGTGTGTGTGTGTGTGTATCACATGTTCTTGTATCTGACTCCCATGTCCTCCCTTTGTTCACACATAGTTTCCCCATGTGTCAAGTGGGAACTGAAGGAATAATGGGTGTGCTGGACCCACTGGGATACATACACATACACAGTAAGTAGAGTAGTTACTGCATTTTCTGAAGTTTCTACAATGACCATAATTGATTTAATGAGAAAAAAATTGACAAAGAAAGCAGTTTTGATATCTGTTTTCTTGTAAGAGTGGATGTAGGCACACTAGGCTGACTCTGGGGCTCCCTGGTTCACTTTGCTACTGACTTCATGCTAGGGCAGAACGCACCTCCTTCCACAAGGTCCAGAATCTGGCAAATGGAGTCTTCACCCCAAGCCTCCTGGATCCCCAACGTCCCCAATACCCTCTAGAACTGCTCTGCACTGTTGTGCAGGTTGGGCTCTGAGTAAATCCTATCCGCACCGGCAGGGGGCGCCATTGCCTAATTTTCTCAGGGGCTGTGTCCTGCTGCTCAGTACCCTGCCCTCAATTCTAGGTGGGTGAAGGACCAGGTCCTTTTACCTAGATTTCTGTGGAGTCCCCCAAAGCGAGCATCTCTGTGGAGGGGCCGGGCCTCGTCAGCTAGGGCAAGCCCATGTCTCCAGACATGCCATTCTGCTCCTGAGGGGATGAAGCCTTGGAACTGCGTCTCCGACTGGCTGCACCAAAGGCATACTAGGTTGAGGTTTACCATATGGCATTTGGGACCCGATGTACCAAACACTTCAGGTGACCTGAATCTCTCCTCGGCCACCCAGGGCATCCAGGGAATGCAGGCCAGGGGGCGCTGGATCTGACCTTGGCGGGATGTGAAGCTCAGGCCTCTTCAGACACCCACCCTTTGTTTGGTAGGAGGGGGGCACCTCTCCCCGACTTCCACCAAGCCCCTGGCACTCTCCGCCAGGGAACACACGCATGCATGCAGGCTGAGGCTTTCTTTTGGAGACTTTACTCAAAACACTGGGACGTAGCAGGAAGGAAGGCTGGGGGTTTCCGTGATCACCCACCCCTAGTTTTTAGTGATAGTTGGGGGCCAGCGCCAAAATCACGTGGCTCAGAAACTTGTCCAGCGAGGCCTGCAGGGCGGGGCTGAAGTCTCCGGGATAGTAACGAGCGAGGGTCACCAGCAGACAGTGGCACAGGAACTGCGGAGAGATGGAGTCGACCCCGCCGAGATCCAGCTGTCCCCCACACTCTTCCCTGGTAGGAACTGTCCCCACCTCTGGTGAGACAGTCTAGCCCCCGCCTGCATGCTCACCTTGAAGTTAATGGGGTTCACTTTCAGCTTGTGTGCGTGCAGGTCGCTCAGAGCCGACAGGGTGCCAGGCAGGTCGTCCAGGTGGTTCACGGCCAGGGTCAGCGCGGCGGCCACCTTCTGGCCGTGGGCTTTGACCTGGGCAGAGCCGGGGCTCAGGTCCAGGTGTAAGAAGTAGGTCTTGGTGGAAGGGAAAGCCAGGAAGGTCCTGTGGGAGGAACGGTGAGTGAGGTGCGCCCCTGGGGTTTGGGCTAGAGGAGGGAAGCATCCGGAAGGGCAGGAACCCATCCCCCGCTGTGGGCAGGAAGGCATGTGAGCCCTGAGGGTGCTAGGGTCTCTGCACCTCTCCAGGGCCTCGGTGGTGTAGACTCCGACGTTATTACTCAGCTTTCTCCACAGGGCGCGCACTGCCGCCTTGTCCGCGGCGGACAGCACCATCCTGGAGCCCTGGGCCGCCGAGCAAGTCCGCCGAGCAAGTTGAGCGCCAGAGGCCGCGCCTGCGCCAATCCGGGCCTGCAGGTCCCCACCGCGTCCAGGGGGCGCCACGCTGCAGAGCCTCCATCTGCTCTGACCTGGAACCTTCCCAATTGCCCTGGGCCCGGAGGTCCTCACTTTTGTAGTGTTTGATATATGGAATTTTTTTTTTATCCTCACCAGAGGACATTTTTCCCAGAGGACATTTTTCCATTTTTTGTTCAGGTAGAGTGGGAGGGAGAGAGAGGAACAGAGACAGAAACATCGACGTGAAAGGAACACATCGAGTGGCTGCCACCTGCACCACCCATCCAGGGCTGGGGACAAACTGTAACCAAGGTACGTGCCCTTAGTGGGAACCAAACCCGGGTCTCTCTGGACCGCAGGCCGACGGCTCAAACCGCTGAGCCAAACTGGCCAGGGCTAAATACTTTTATATATTAAAATATTTCCATATATCGTTATTATTAGGTAACACAAAATTTTAGCATGGATTTTAGCATTGCATGTCAACTTATTCTACCTCCCTCCCAAGTCTATTATGACACCTCCCTGAGTCTATTTTCTCATTTATTGTATAAAATAAATATAATTTCTTCTTCCCAAGGTTGTCGTGAGAATTAAATGGATAATAAATGTTAAGTACTTCACTTATAGCAGATGTTTTTTCCAGGACAGTGAACATTTATTGAGTGCCTAGGATGTATCATAATAATAATAGCTAGTACCTATGGGGCACTCATTCTGTGCCAAGAACAACTGTTTTTGTTGGTGGTGGTGGTGGTAGTAGTGGTGGTAAAATTTATATAACATAAAATTTGCCATCTTAGTCATTTTAAAGTGTACAATTTGGTGTCCTTAATTACATTTACTCTACTGTTATCCAGTTCCAGAATTTTTTTATCATCCCAAATAGAAACTCTGTATCCATTAGCAGTATTCATAACCCTTCTCCAGCCCCTGCCCACTACAAGTCTCTACAGCTTTGCCTATTCTGGATATTTCATATGAATAAAATTATGCAGTATATGGTCTTTTGTGTCTGGCTTCTTTCACTAAGCTAATTTTCAAAGTTGATCCACCTTGTATTATGTGTCAATACTCCATTGCTTTTTATGGCTGAACAACATTCTATTGTATGGATGGACCATATTTTGTTGGTTTATTTGTCAGTTGATGGAAATTTCTGTTGTTCTCTCACTTTTCTTTTTTATTTCTTTTTCTTTTTCTTATTAATTTATTTTTGTTACAGATGTTTCTCCTTTTACCCCCATTGACAACCTCTTCCTGATCACCGTCTCATTTTTCTTAATAAAATAAGGAAGACTGCCTCTTACTGAGAACTCAGACTGTGCCACCAGCATGCTAAAAGCATCACAAACTGAAGCAGGGGACCTGCTGTCTCGTTTCCTAAAGGCCACTCTTGAACTCAGGGAAGAAAGGACACCACTCTCAGTTGGGGCTGCACAGCGGCCCTCACTCTGAGGCTGCAGCACTAGGGGCCTGTTCTGTGGGGAGTAAGCACATCAGAGTACAGGCTCCTTGGCCCTAGCTCTCCTCTCCCCTGAAGCACTGTGGGGAATCGAGGTGCCGGCCTGCAGTGGATGCCCAGCTGGGCCCCAAATCTGGGCCTCTAGACTTGTGATGGCTCCAGGATGGCAGTATCGAGAGTGAGCATCCTAGAGGTGGACCCAGGATAAAAGAGTGCCTCCAGGAAATTGCCTGGCAACTGCAATGCTCAAATCCAATTTCGTCTAGACTGTGTGTGTATTGGGGAGGCACTTGGTGGAGAGGCGAGCATTCAGTTAGACTGAGTGTGACCCGCGTGCTTCCCACTGTGCAACTCTGAGAGGAGCCATGGGAGAGCTCAGAGGTCCTAGGCTGGAGGCCAGTGAACTCTGACTGCAAATGCCATAGAATGTAAAGCTGGAAAACAAAGCAAATTCATATTGAGTAGCAAAGGCTGGAGAATGAAATGTAGGAAGGGGAATGTATGCAACAAAGGGTGACAGTGGAGGGTTGCCCAGTGAATAACTGGCAGTGACATCAGGACTGGTTCCACTCCCTCCTCTGCCCTTTTATCCCCTTCCTTCTCTTCATCTGCTGCAAAGAGGCCCGTGGTCCAAAGCAAGGAGAACCACCCTCACCCCTGGCACATTCGAGGGCACACAGAACCGAGGCCACACAAGTTGCAACTCACTTAGACTTTATTCAAATATCAGGAAGTGCGGGTGCGCAGAGCGCAAAGGGGCCCCGACCTGGGGTAGGGATAGCCGCGGCTCCAGCTTAACGGTATTTGGAGGTCAGCACGGTGCTCACGGAGGCAAAAAACTTGTCCAGGGAGGCATGGGTGGGAGGGTTGAATTCATTGGGGAGGTGGGTGGCCAGAGTCACCAGCAGGCAGTGGCTCAGGAGCTGTGAAGAGAGGCGGTATCAGGGGCCGCACGCACTCCCCTGTCGGGAACCCACGGGAGCCCTCGCCCAGACCTCTGCGGGCCTGGCCCGCCAGGCCCGGCCCGGCCCCCTTGCTCACCTTGAAGTTGACAGGGTCCACACGCAGCTTGTAGGCGTGCAGGTCGCTCAGGGCCGACAGGGCACCAGGCAGGTCGTCCATGTGGGCCACAGCGTTGGTCAGGGCATCACCCACCTTCTTGCCGTGACCCTTGACCTGGGCGGAGCCGTGGGACAGGTCGAAGTGGGGGAAGTAGGTCTTGGTGGTGGGGAAGCTCAGGAACATCCTGCGAAGAGAAGAGCGTGAGCGGCGGGCTTGAAGGGGGCGGGGGGGGGGGGCGGCGCAGGGTCATGAGCCTTGGATTCGGATGAAGGCACGGGCTGGCCTCTTTGGGCAGGTCCGCAGTCTGGACCCTGAGATCTTAGGGATGTGGGCGCCAGCCAGGCCACAGCAAACCGAGGCGTTGCTGGCAGGCCCGTGCGCAGTGTTGCGACCCCGGGTCGAAGCAAGAAAAAGGAGGTCCTCACCTCTCCAGGGCCTCGGCGCCATACTCGCCAGCATTGCCGCCAACCTTACCCCAGGCGGCCTTGACGTTGCTTTTGTCGTCGGGGGACAGCACCATGGTTGCTTCTTTCTGAGTCTGTGTATGGACCAGAAGAGTGGCAGGTGGGGAGCGTGTGGAGCTTTTATGCCTGGGGCCCAAGGGGCACGCCCTCCCGGGCCGCGCTCATTGGTCGACTCGGAGCTGGGAACACACCACTTGACCAGCAGGGCAGGGGGCGCCCGTGCACAAATCAGCATCTGGCTGGAGCTCCGTGGGCTTTGCTTCTAGTTTGCGGAGGAGCCCAACATTCCTGGGCCAGGATATTTCTCCCTCCCTGGATGCGGCTGCTTCTAGAAAGGCCTGCCTAGCCCTGGCCGGTTTGGCTCAGCGGTTGGAGCGTTGGCCGGGTTCGGTTCCCACTAGGGGCATGCACCAAAAAAAAAAAAAAAAAGGGTTAGAATCCTACACAAAGACACCTTTGCTCACAAACTCCTGCCTGGAATCCCTCCTGCTTCCCTTCAGTCTTGAGTCTTCCAGTGCTCCCCTCAGTGTCATTGAAAAACAAATATTGAGGAACTTGATTCACATGGCTGGGGTGGGACTTCAGCTTCTCCCGTGGTGGTGGTCCTGCAGCCCCATCTTGGGAACTCTGAGGTGGCCTCCCCTACTCAGGATCCCTATGTGATTGTGTGAATGACTGTCTCTCTCCCTGACTGACCAAAATGGTCCTGGTTCACAATGACATCACCATTCCCCATCCCCCAAATTGTGCCTGACACAAGACTCACTAGATCAACAGTAGCTGAATTGATAAATAAAGCAACTGCTTAACAAGAGCTGAACTTTCAGCCTAGTTAGGGACATAGATGTCATCAAATCATCACACAAGTATGTATAGGCTCAAACCCCATTAAAGGTCCTAAGAAAGCATGAAGGGAGTGGATGAGGCATTCAAAGATATTAGGGTTAGTCTGAGGATCATGGTGGGCTTAGCTGAGGAGGTGAGACTGGAGGATGAATAAGTATTAGGTGGAACAGGGTGGAGGGGGAGCCCCCCACTTGGCTGGTAGGAGGTCAAGGGGAGAGAGGGAGGGCCTCTGTGGTTGCAGAATGGATGTGGGGAGATGTGGTGGGGAAAAGCTGGCCAGACTCTGCAGGATGGAGGAAGGAGGGACTTCTGGAGAAGCAATGAGAAGGGGCAGGAATACCAGCTGATGCAGTCCCCTTACTGGTGAAACAAGTGACAGTCCCTTGGTCTAGTTGGCGGGAGGGAATTACTAAAGGTTAAACATCAGAACTGGGGAGAAGTCATTGATATGCCCTTTCCTGGGAGCCTGGAGGAAGACTTAGCTTTGGGGAGTGGGTTGGATGGGTTTCATTCAGCCCACCCCTCTGCCCCATCCCTCCCCTAGGACTTTCACTCAAGACTGCCTTGTATGTCCAGGAGAAACTGATGGTTAAACTGACTTAGACAGAGAAGAAAATAGCTCAGACATGCTTCAGCAGCAGTCCCTTGGGCTCTGTCCTCTGTGTCTGCTCTTCTCATTTGGTTCCTCCTGGACCCTTTTCCCACTTCATTCCATTCCCCCCTCCTACTACTCTTCACTCTTTTCCTGGTTCTGTCAACAGCCTCAGGCCCATTTTGACATCTGAAAAACAAAAAGGATAAGATCCTGGGGGCTTAGAAGCACCAAATTCCACTCTTCAGGCCTGGGACCAACCCCTGCTTCTGCATCTTGCTCCAATCCTCCTGCCCCTTGAACTTTTTTTTTTTTTTTTAAATCCTCACTCAAGGACATTTTTTGTTTTTTGTTCAGATAGAGTGGGAGGGAGAGAGAGGAAGAGAGAGAGAAACATCGACGTGAAAGGGACACATCAAGTGGTTGCCACCTGCACGACCCAACCAGGGCCGGGGACTAACCGCAGCCGAGGCCCATGTGCTTAGTGGGAACCGAACCCGGTCTCCCTGGACCGACGCCCAAACCGACCAGGGCTTTTTTATTTTATTTATTTATTTATTTTTGTTTTTATCCTCACCCGAGGACATTTTTTCTATTTTTTGTTCAGCTAGAGTGTGGGAGGGAGAGAGAGAGAGAAACATCGACGTGAAAGGGACACGTCGAGTGGTTGCCACCCACACGACCCAACCAGGGCCAGGGACAAACTGCAACCGAGGTACATGCCCTTAGCGGGAACCGAACCCGGGTCTCTCAGGACCGCAGGCCGACGCTCTAACCGCTGAGCCAAACCGGCCAGGGCCGACCAGGGCTTTTTTAAAAAATATTTTTTCTTAATTGAATTTACAGAAAGAGGAAGAGAAAGGGAGAGAGAGAGAGAGAGACAGAAATACCCATTGGGGATCAAGCCCACAACCTGGGTATGTGCTCTGACTGGGAATCGAACCGGTGACCTCTTGGTATATAGGTCGGTGCTCAATCACTGAGCCACACTGGCTGGGCCCATTGAACTCTTTTAAGGCAAGACTTAAAGAACTTATTTCAGTCAATGGCTTACACTTTTCATATGGGAAAAGACAAATAAATGGTTTAACAGAAAAATTGACAAAGGAAATTAACAAAAATATAGAAATAACCAATACATTGCTGAAAATGAGACAGTTGAATAAAGTGGCTAGAAGAGATGTAGAGAAGACAAGGTTGAGAGAGAAGAAGAGCAGATTGCAGACAAATATTTTAAATGTAGCTGTGTCCCCTCAGCACAGGATAGGAGCCAGTAGGCTCAGTCCCAAACACTTGACCTGTATTTTTCTGCAGAAGGAGGAGTTGGGGGGGAGGAAGGCAGGGCAGAGAGACATTCTCTCCCTCCTTTGAATAACATAAAAAGGGTGTGTGTGTGTGTGTGTGTGAAAGCATAACTGGATTTTAACTTACTACTTTGTTGTTTTTCTCCTTTTAAAAAATATGTTTTTATTGACGTTTTATAGAGAGATGAAGGGAGAGGTAGCAACATGGATGTGAGAGAGAAACATCAATTGGCTGCCTCCTACACGCCCCCTACTGGGGATCAAGCCTGTAAACCAGGTATGTGCCCGACTGGAATTGAACAGGGACCTCCCAGCTCAATCCACTGAGCCACACCAGCAGGGCTGTTTTTCCCTTTTAAATATAAATAATTTGGACTGTGAGTCTGAGGAAAGTGCATGATGGAGAGTGTGAAGCAACTCCCCAGCTGTTCAGAGTCCCATGGCCCCCAAAAAGTGGTGAGCAAGGGGTTTGCCACCCTCCTCAACTTTCATCGAGCATTGTATGTTGCCCTGGAGATCAGGGCTGGGCTGGGGCACTGATGGTGTGCTTCAGGTGGCTACAAGCCTGGTGACGTGTGCAAGATTCCAGTGTGGAGTCCAGGGCTTCAGCATCTGGGAGACGGACCTATCCAATTACATAGATCTGTTGGGAGACCCCAGAAGCCTCTGGCTACAGAATAGGGGCCGGGGGTTGGTGATGAGCTGGGGAAAACAGATTTGGGAACACAATGAGTTATTAATGTGCCTCCTGAAGTGCAGAATAAGGGAGCAAGTTACTCTGCTAAAGTGGTGCCCCCAGTGCACACTCACTGCTGCAATCTGTTCATGCTCCTCTCTTGTTTCACAGACTGCCGGCAGCAGAAAGGTTTTGTGACCCAGGAAGGATGCTTGGGACTTTGATCCCCATTCCAACACACCTTGCTTCTGGTAGGGAGGCGGTGGGACACTCATGGAAATTGTCTAGCACCTGCCTTTGTACCAGGAGTGGCATACCTGGGGTTTGTTTTTCTTTGTTTTATTTTGATCTAGATTGTTTGTTTAGCAGTGATCAGTCAGAGAGACTTTAAAGTGGATGGCAGTTCTTAACACTCCCCACCTCTACCCCAGAGAGGAACCCTTGGAGATCTGGCACATCCTAGGACTGAAGTTTGGTTCAGCACATTCCTGGAAGCCTCAACCTTAGATCCCTTCCCTCCTTCTCCCTCCAGTTCCCTCTCTTGGCCTGCCACCGAGAGGCCCAAAGCAAGGAGAACCACCCTCACCCCTGGCACATTCGAGGGCACACAGAACCGAGGCCACACAAGTTGCAACTCACTTAGACTTTATTCAAATATCAGGAAGTGCGGGTGCGCAGAGCGCAAAGGGGCCCCGACCTGGGGTAGGGATAGCCGCGGCTCCAGCTTAACGGTATTTGGAGGTCAGCACGGTGCTCACGGAGGCAAAAAACTTGTCCAGGGAGGCATGGGTGGGAGGGTTGAATTCATTGGGGAGGTGGGTGGCCAGAGTCACCAGCAGGCAGTGGCTCAGGAGCTGTGAAGAGAGGCGGTATCAGGGTATCAGGGGCCGCACGCACTCCCCTGTCGGGAACCCACGGGAGCCCTCCGCCCAGACCTCTGCGGGCCTGGCCCGCCAGGCCCGGCCCGGCCCCCTTGCTCACCTTGAAGTTGACAGGGTCCACACGCAGCTTGTAGGCGTGCAGGTCGCTCAGGGCCGACAGGGCACCAGGCAGGTCGTCCATGTGGGCCACAGCGTTGGTCAGGGCGTCACCCACCTTCTTGCCGTGACCCTTGACCTGGGCGGAGCCGTGGGACAGGTCGAAGTGGGGGAAGTAGGTCTTGGTGGTAGGGAAGCTCAGGAACATCCTGCGAAGAGAAGAGCGTGAGCGGCGGGCTTGAAGGGGGCGGGGGGCGGGGAGGCGGCGCAAGGTCATGAGCCTTGGATTCGGATGAAGGCACGGGCTGGCCTCTTTGGGCAGGTCCGCAGTCTGGACCCTGAGATCTTAGGGATGTGGGCGCCAGCCAGGCCACAGCAAACCGAGGCGTTGCTGGCAGGCCCGTGCGCAGTGTTGCGACCCCGGGTCGAAGCAAGAAAAAGGAGGTCCTCACCTCTCCAGGGCCTCGGCGCCATACTCGCCAGCATTGCCGCCAACCTTACCCCAGGCGGCCTTGACGTTGCTTTTGTCGTCGGGGGACAGCACCATGGTTGCTTCTTTCTGAGTCTGTGTATGGACCAGAAGAGTGGCAGGTGGGGAGTGCGTGGAGCTTTTATGCCTGGGGCCCGAGGGGCACGCCCGCCCGGGCCGCGCTCATTGGTCGACTCGGAGCTGGGAACACACTACTTGACCAGCAGGGCAGGGGGCGCCCGTGCACAAATCAGCATCTGGCTGGAGCTCTGTGGGCTTTGCTTCTAGTTTGCGGAGGAGCCCAACATTCCTGGGACAGGATATTTCTCCCTCCCTGGATGCGGCTGCTTCTAGAAAGGCCTGCCTAGCCCTGGCCGGTTTGGCTCAGCGGTTGGAGCGTTGGCCGGGTTCGGTTCCCACTAGGGGCACGTACCAAAAAAAAAAAAAAAGTTAGAAAGACAGAGAGAGAGAGAGAGAATCGTGCACAAAGACACCTTTGCTCACATGTCAAAAACTCCTGCCTGGAATCCCTCCTCCTTCCCTTCAGTCTTGAATCTTCCAGTGCTCCCCTCAGTGTCATTGAAAAACAAATATTGAGGAACTTGATTCACATGGCTGGGGTGGGACTTCAGCTTCTCCCGTGGTGGTGGTCCTGCAGCCCCATCTTGGGAACTCTGAGGTGGCCTCCCCTACTCAGGATCCCTATGTGATTGTGTGAATGACTGTCTCTCTCCCTGACTGACCAAAATGGTCCTGGTTCACAATGACATCACCATTCCCCATCCCCCAAATTGTGCCTGACACAAGACTCACTAGATCAACAGTAGCTGAATTGATAAATAAAGCAACTGCTTAACAAGAGCTGAACTTTCAGCCTAGTTAGGGACATAGATGTCATCAAATCATCACACAAGTATGTATAGGCTCAAACCCCATTAAAGGTCCTAAGAAAGCATGAAGGGAGTGGATGAGGCATTCAAAGATATTAGGGTTAGTCTGAGGATCATGGTGGGCTTAGCTGAGGAGGTGAGACTGGAGGATGAATAAGTATTAGGTGGAACAGGGTGGAGGGGGAGCCCCCCACTTGGCTGGTAGGAGGTCAAGGGGAGAGAGGGAGGGCCTCTGTGGTTGCAGAATGGATGTGGGGAGATGTGGTGGGGAAAAGCTGGCCAGACTCTGCAGGATAAAGGAAGGAGGGACTTCTGGAGAAGCAATGAGAAGGGGCAGGAATACCAGCTGATGCAGTCCCCTTACTGGTGAAACAAGTGACAGTCCCTTGGTCTAGTTGGCGGGAGGGAATTACTAAAGGTTAAACATCAGAACTGGGGAGAAGTCATTGATATGCCCTTTCCTGGGAGCCTGGAGGAAGACTTAGCTTTGGGGAGTGGGTTGGATGGGTTTCATTCAGCCCACCCCTCTGCCCCATCCCTCCCCTAGGACTTTCACTCAAGACTGCCTTGTATGTCCAGGAGAAACTGATGGTTAAACTGACTTAGACAGAGAAGAAAACAGCTCAGACATGCTTCAGCAGCAGTCCCTTGGGCTCTGTCCTCTGTGTCTGCTCTTCTCATTTGGTTCCTCCTGGACCCTTTTCCCACTTCATTCCGTTTCTGGGCAAGGGCAGGTACCTCGGTTGCGGTTTGTCCTCAGCCCTGGTCTGGATGGTGCAGTAGGCAACCAGTCGCTGTGTCCCTTTCACATCGATGTTTCTCTCTCTCTCTCTTTCTCTCCCTCCCATTCTATCTGAAGATAAATAGAAAAATATCCTCAGGTAAGGATTTAAAAAAAAAAAAAAGGTAAAAAACAATTATCGTAGTCACACAAGGTAGTTTCTTTTTTTTTTTTTTTTTTAAATTGATTTTAGAGCACTGGCCGGTTTGTCTCAGCGGTTAGAGCGTCGGCCTGCGGTCCGGAGAGACACGGGTTCGGTTCCCGCTAAGGGCACGTACTTCGGTTGCAGTTTGTCCCCGGCCCTGGTTGGTCGTGTGGGTGGCAGCCACTCGATGTGTCCCTTCACGTCGATGTTTCTCTCTCTCTCCCTTCCTCTCTCTCTCTCCCACTCTATCTGTACAAAAAATGGAAAAATATCCTCGGGTGAGGATAAAAAAAAAAAATTGATTTGAGAGAGAGAGGAAGATAGAGGGAGAGAGGGACAGAAACATCAATGATAAAGAACACTGATTGGTCACCTCCTGCATGCCCCCAACTGGGAATCAGGCCCACAACCGGGGCATGTGCCCTGACCAGGAATCGAACAGGTGACCTCTCTTGTGCATGGGTCGAAGCTCAACCACTGAGCCACACCAGCCAGGCAAGGGTCCACCACCACCCCTCCCCCTCCCCCCGCCTGTCTATGCCTTAGACTCAGATCACACAGCTTGTTGGAGTGAACCCAGTTGGAAACTTGCTGCCTGCCTGATTGTGGCCACTTAGGAGTTCCTCTGTACCCCCACCCCCAACCCAGGAGATTCAGAGCCCAGGGTAAGGGGTGCTGCAGATTGAGCGTGGTGGCGATGGGGAATATGGGAGGAAGCTGAAAGGAACAGAGACAAGGATCCAAGGAGCCCTGGACCCCGAACTATTTGACCTTAGGCCAGGAACTTGGCCCCTGTACCTGGGTGCCTGCGTCCGTCTGCAAAGGAGGCTGAGATTTCTGCTCGCAACTCTCGGTGCGAGGTGGGGTGGAGGAAGAATAAATGAATGAGTGAATGCGATGTGCTTTGAGAACTGTATGGTACAGCACGGGTGCCCGATGCGCGCTGAAACCTTAGACGCTTCCCCTATTCGAGCACGCGCTCTGCCCCACCACACACTCCCTGCCACAGGAGGGCAACTGTTTTGTTCAAGCCTTCCCTTCGGGTATCGTGTCCAGACCTCGGATTGTCAGCGCGGGAACCGTCCTCATCATGGAGAGCTCCCAGGGTCGCTCCCGAGCCCCATTCCCTTGTCAGCTACGTTTTGGGGTCACTCTCTAAGATTCCAGGCGGCTCCTGGCGGGACCCAGAGCTTCTCTGCTCAGCAACAGTAACGTCTGTTCAAAGCCCCAAAGATTACACATGCGCAGGGTTTCACCGTTTGAGGCCTGTTTATTGACATGTAGGGCACGGGACTTAGCGGTACTTCTCCGTTAGCACTATGGCCACGCCGGTCAGGAACTTATCCCACGCCGCCTGCATCTCCACCGTGAACTCGTCCTGTAAGTGGGAGGCCAGCACCACCTGGAAGCACTGGATCAGCAGCTGCGAAAGAAGGAGGGTAAAGGGTGACTGCTACCTCCAGTTCCTTCCAGAACCCCCCAATCCTCAGCTTCGCGCGAACCCCCCCTGCGGCCCAGGCTGCCTCACTGGGAAGTTGGCGGGGTCCACGCGTAGCACGTGCGCGTGCAGGTCCGCTAGCGGGCTCAGGACCGCGCGCAAATTGTCCACATACTGAACGGCCACGCCCACCGCCTCTAGCAAGCGTTGTCCGTGGGACAGCAGGTGCACCTCGTCAGGAAAGGCACCCAGGTGCTTGAAGTAGAGCTTGGTGCTGGGGTACACTGTGAAGAGCCTGCGGGAGCAGGTCAGGGAGGAGAGCGGACAGCGTGGGGTCTTGCAGCTCCTACACCGCCAAGACCCCTGGAAACCACCGTTTCTCCTGCGCCCCACCCCCACCCCGTTTTAGGCCTAACACTCCTGTCTTCACCTCCTTGCGATCTTGGAGACTTACCCCATACTCACCTGAGTAGCAGCTCTGCCCCAAAGGGCGCTTCGTGTCCTGCGATCAGGTCCCAGACCTGCGCGACATGGGCGCGCTCCTGAGCGTTGAGCATGGTGCTGGCGTGACGTGCTTTGGGAGCCCCCGGCCGCCGCCCTGGCCTCCTTATAGCAGCACCCGCCCACCTCCACCCCGGCTGCACCCCGCCCGCTTTTAGATGCCGGAGCGCGGCGGGAACGCGGGAACCCTCGCCTTGCACCGGGAATTGTCGCCAGCTCAGGTCCCCACTGAAGTGGTGGCCACGGCCTCGGGGGTCCCCGGATTACTGGCACCAACGCCGCTGAGTGTGGGTGCCTTTGCTGCAGACTTTACCGGGATTTGTAATGACTTCCTTGCGGGCAAAGTTACTGCTTCGCTCGCCAGGAGGGAGCCCATGAAGGGATCAGGAGAAAGAGCGCGGGGCAGGGAACCCCCTTGTCCTCGAGGGGTCAGGAGGGGAACCGCATCAGGGGTCCCCGCAGAGCGGAGGCCATGACATCAGGTTTTGAAGAAAAGTTCCCTGAGTCCTCACACGCAACCCACAGGCTGAGTGAAGCGACAGTCTTTGGGCGATTGGTAAAGGCGGTTTGAAGGGCAGACGCACCTGGTGAAAACAGCGTGGGCTGCCGGGGCGGCTCGGCCCTCTCCGGGTTGCTCTCCGTGGTCCGCAGCCCGAGGACCGCCCCAAAACGCCCTGGGAGTGGCCTCCGGTCTGGGAGCGACACTGTTTTCCCTCTGTCCCCTCCTTTCCCCCAGAACTGAGGACGCAGGACCCAGCTCACTCTATTCTCATCCATTTATTGGAGAGTATCATGAGGAACAGTGGGAGGGTTCAGAGGTAGAAGAGAGGTCGCAGCCTGTCCTTTGAGGTCCCTCGGCTGCTCTCAGCGGTACTTCTCGGTCAGGACGCTGGACACAACGGACAGGAACTTGTCCCAGGCAGCATGGGCGTCAGCCGTGAAGTCCACGGGGAAGTGCGAGGCCATCGTGACCAGCAGACAGTGGGACAGGAGCTAGGGGGCGGGAGGGCTGCTCAGCGCGCCGCGCGGGGCTGGAGTGGGGCTGGGGTGCTCTTCGGGTGGGGAACCGAGCCTCTCTCGCGGAGACCTTTCCCCCCTCGCACTCCTGCCCCGCCTCTGTCCTGACCCGGCCTGGACCCCGGTCCCCGTGCCCACCTTGAAGTTGACCGGGTCCACGCGCAGGATGTAGGCGTGCAGCTCGCTCAGCTTGGACAGGGCCCCGGAGATGTTGTCAATGTTCTTGACCGCGTCTCCCACGGCGGCCACCACCTTGGAGCCGTGCGAGCGCAGATGCGCAGAGCCGGGGTGCAGGTCGAAGTGTGGGAAGTAGGTCTTGGTCTGGGGGTAGCTGGTGAAGAGCCTGCGGAGAGGGGGCGTGGGGTGAGCACCCGAGGAGAGCAGCCTGTCCACCTCCCCGCAGCCCTCCCATCTTCTCCGAGCTCCAGGAATCGGAGTTAAATTCTGCCACAGGCCTTGCAAGCTTGGCAGGTCCCACTTCTCTCTCAGCCTGCAGTCTCCCACCCAAGCTCCACCCTCCTCAGCTAGAGGCCCCCACACACCCTTCCCACCCAGACCACAGCAACTCCTGGCCTGGCTCCTTGCTTCCAACTGGGTCTGCACAGCAGTCTTCAACTCCCACTGCCTTGGCAATGAGCCCCTTTCACCTCCTCTGGCCAGAGGGGCCTCCTTCCACCCTTGATCAGGCTTCCCACTTCACCTTCTGCCAGAAATAATGCTCTCTCCAGTGGCATCCCAGGAAGGCTCTTCAGAGAAACCTCTTTTGCCCACCGTTTCCTCAGGGTCAGAGACCCCAATATCGGTGCTGGTATCAACCTGGCTGCTTCAGAAGGCACTCCAGGCCTTGGAAGAAATGCCATGCTCCTCAGGCCTCAGTGAGCCCAGGGTCAGTCAGATGTCTGTGCAATTAATCTTCCCTAACTCACTGTCCCCTCCTCAGAGAACCCCTGAACTCACTGACCCCTCCTCACTGTCTCCAATCCTCACTAACCCCACATTGTCACCTACCTGGCCCCACCCCAGTCTGTCTGGACTCACCTCTCCAGGGCCTCAACACCCATGGCATCTGCCTGTGTGGAGATCTTGCTCCACATGGACATGATGGTGGTCCTCTCGGCCTTGGTCAGAGACATGGTGGTGACTGAGCTGGAGCTGAGTGAGCCCTGGACTGGCCTCCATGGTGCTCAGCCCCCAGGGTCCTCTTATATACATGGAGCTGGGCTGGGGGCCAGGCTATGATCATTTGATCAGGAGAGAAAAGGGGTCTCTTATCAGCTTCAGTGACAATGGGCAGTCAGAGCCTTAAGGGACAGGTGGTGTGAGGGGCTATCACTCCAGCCTCCCTCCCTGGGCTACAACCAGAGCCCAGGTTCCAGGAGATAGGGGCCCAGGCTTGGGCTGAGGGTCCACGTGTCAGCCCCGCCCAGAGACTGGCCTCTGTAATGATTGTCCCTGACCTCCCTGTCCTTGCAATGGGAGAGGCCCTGACAGAAGCATTCTCTGTTCCTTAAGCTTCTGTAACATGACCTTATGAGCTCCAGTTTACAGATGAGTAAACTGAGGCCCACGGAGGGAAACTGAGATCAGGTGTCACAGGGTGTGAGTGACAGTTCTGATTTCAAACCCTCTCCCAACTCTGCTGTTTAACCCCATCCTCACCTGGATGAGGTTCTGTCTGTGGTTCTACAGTCAAGTACCCCAACAACTGGGTTGGGGGGTACTTTCCAAGATGGGCACCCAGGCTGGGAGGAAGCTGGACTCTTCATGCAAAGCCTGGGGTCACAGGAGCCTACAATTCTCTCTGTCACATTCTCATCCCAGCCTGTGCAAGACCCCTCTCCTGCTCTATTTATATCTTTTACCCTCAATCTATTCCCTTTCCCCGCTCTCCCCCATAGGCAATCATGCTAATGCACTTAATGTGTTCCTTTTCCTTAGTATGTGCTCTTGCAAAGGGTGCATTTTCATGTAGATATTTTTAAGTTAAACAAAAAACAGCTTGATTTAAAAATTTTAATTATAATCGCCCTGGTCAGTTTGGGTCAGTGGTTAGAGCATTGGCCCACAGACCAGAGTCTCAGGTTCGATTCCTGGTCAAGGGCACATACCTTGGTTGCAGGTTTGAACCCCGGCCTTGGTCAGGGTTGTGCAGGTTGATGTTTCTCTCTCTCTCTCTCTCTTCCTCCCTTTCACTCTAAAAATCAATGGAGGCTGCGGTAGGAGGCACGCTGGGGTCCAGGTGACGAGGAGGAGGAGGAGGAGGAGGAGGAGGAGGCACGTGGAGGGGAAAAGGCTGCCAAAACAAGCCGGGAGAGCGTTTCCCAAAGTGTATTCTGTGGAACTAGCACCTACTGTGTTCTCAGCACCGTGCCACCTCTAGCAGATGATCATGGGAACAGCAATAGTAGTCATGTAAAAATCTTTTTACCGAAAAAGCTGCTTGAATGTCTGCCAAAATGTTCAAGTTTGCCTGAAGAGAGGCACCGTTGGAACACTAATGAGAGATCGTGATGCAGCGTCCTTTTGGATTTCTTTGTAATAATGTGAAACCCTTCACCTTTGATCCCCTGACCTGCATTACCTCGGTAACCATTTCATTTAATTAAAAAAATTTTTTTTCTTCAGATAGAGCAGGAGGGAGAGAGGGAAGATGAGGGAGAAAGAAACATCAATGTGAGAGAGACACATGGAATGGTCGCCACCCACACGATCCCACCAGGGCGGGGCACAAGCTACAACCATGTACATGCCCTTAGTGGGAACCGAACCCGGGATTCTCCAGTCTGTGGGCCGACACTCTAACCATTGAGCAAAACCGGCTAGGGCTAATTTCATTTTTAAATTTTGGTGTGTAAGCGGTAACATTTCATCTCTCAAAGTGTAACACGCTAATTTCCTCAAATTGAGATATCCCTTTGAGGGATAAATTTGCAAAACGCTGTCTTCATTTTCTGTATTAAAATTCATTTCAGCTTTTAAAGAAAATAAAAAAATAAATAAAAATCAATAGAAAAATATCCTTAGGTGAGGATTTAAATAAATAAAGTAAAAATAAAAATATTTAATTATAATAGACATTTCTTTATAAACACATCTTTTTTGAAATATAGAATTTTTTAATAAGAAGGGGAAAAAAGAAGACATACACTATGATAGTGTTCTTTAAATAGAAGAAAGGTCTGGCTAGAACTGCACCAACCTGGTAGCAACAGTTATCCCTAAGTGATGAGGGTTAGGGTTATTCTTTTTTGTGGGGAGGTGGATTTTGCATGTTTTTCACTGGGCTTCCACATTGAGCACATGTTACTAAAACTATTAAGTTCATGAGGTGGGAGCTGAGCTGGGGGCTGCCCCGGAGCCTGTCCTGTCTTTGTGTCTGAGCCAGGAGTTTGGGGCCTCCTGGCAGAGGGGGCTGGCAGACCAATCCTAGAGCCTGGGCCTGGGTCTGGTGGGGAAGCCACAGAGCTCCTCCTGTCACACATCCCCCCATAGCCACCTCGCAGGCTGCCTCATAGGAAGTACCCAGGGGTGCTCAGAGAAAGAGGCAGAACCTCCATCAACAGCTCTGTTTCTGGACCGAGCCCTAAGACTTGTGGTGTGTACCAGTTTCTTCCTATACTGGCTAACATTCAGTGTTATGACTTTTATTTGTTTGTGGTAATATGTGTAGTGACACCTGTTTTTATTTTTTTATTTTTTTTTTATTTTTTATTTTTTATCCTCACCCGAGGACATTTTTCCATTTTTTGTTCAGGTAGAGTAGGAGGAGGAGAGAGGAACAGAGAGAGAGAAACATCGACGTGAAGGGACACATTATTTGTTGTTAAAGTTGAGCTTTTTCTCATAAGACAATTAGAATCTATTTGTCCATTTTCACTGGTCAAATGGACTAGGGTGTCTTTCTGTAATTTGGCTTATTATACACACACACATACACACAGTCTCCGCACACTCGGGCTTTGCTTTCTACATTTTCCTTAGCACATGTTTTGTGCGTGTATTTAAAATTTTTTATTTAAAAATTAAACGCATTAATTGTAATAGCAATCCTGGCAAAAGCACAGCTTAAAAACCAAACTTTTCCTTTTCACCTCCTCACTTTCAGAGATAACCAACCCTTTAACCATTTCCTATGACTCGTCAACAAATGGCAAATATGTGTGTAATAACCTAAACCATGCCCGATCACTTGCATGACATTGTATGTTAATCTCCCCATTCAGAAGTCTGGGACTGCCAGGGTCCTCATTCCCAGCTCCAGAGGCTCAGACCAGAGTCCACAGTCCTCCTGGACCTTCCTCTCACCCCCGAAACCTGCCATGGCTGCTGATCGGTGAGGGAAAATTTCCTGTCCCCTCCTGCTTCCTGTCCTCTCTCCTTCTTCCTGCCCTCCTAGCTCTGCTCCCTACCTTCTGTCCTCCTGGATCCCCCCTGAGGCCTCTCCCCTGAAAGCTCCTTCCCTAATATTGTCACTCCCTCAGACATCACCATGTTAATAGGCCCACATTGACCCCTCCCTTGATTTATTTATTTATTTATTTATTTATTTATTCATTCATTCATTCATTCATTCATTCATTCTTATGGAGGATATTTTTCCATTGATTCTTAGATAGAATGGAAGGGAGGGAGGGAGAGAAAGAGCGAGAGAAACATTGATATGAGAGAGACACATTCATCAGTTGCCTTCTGCACAACCTCAACCAGGAACAGGGATCGAATCTTCAACCCAGGTACATGCCCTTGACCAGGAATTGAACCCAAGACCCTTGGGTCCTCTGGCCAATGTTGAGCCAAACCGGCCAAGGCTTAACCACTCCATTTAAAATTACAACCTGCTCTCACACCTGCTTGTCCAATCTCCCACCTGCTCTACTTTTTTTTCTACAGGAAAACAAACATTTTTTGGAGGACAAAGAGGATAAAAGGGGCCAAATGTATGGTGATGGAAGGGGACTAGACTTTGTGTGGTAAGCACACAATAGAGTATATGGGTATCATGTTATAAAGTTGTGTACCTGAAACTTACATAATGTTATTAACCAATGTTACTCCCCCCAATTTTTTTTAATTAGAACTGAAAAGAAAAGAAAAAAATGTTTTTATTAAACTTTTTTTTTTCCTTTATTGATTTTAGAGAGAGAAGAAGTGACAGGGAGAGAGAGATAGAAACATCGATAAGAGAGAACATCGATTGACCGCCTCCTGCATGCCCCCCACTGGGGATCAGGCCCACAACCTGGGCATGTGTCTGACCAGGAATCGAACCAGTGACCTCTTAGTGCATGGCTCGATGCTCAACCACTGAACCACACCACCCGGACTGTTTTTTTCCCCCCACTAGAAAGTGAGCTCAGGAGAGCAGAGGGTTTTTATTTCAGTTTTATTTACTGGTATATTCCAAGCATCCCAAACAGTCAGTACTGCCCAGAGCAGGCACCCTCAAAGTACTTGTTGAGTGAGTCAGTGATCCTTGTGCCTCAACCTAACGGAGCAGGTTAGGTTCTTGAGCCGATGATCCTGCCTATCCTGCCTCCTAGACACTGAGCTCAGGGCCAGGAGCACCAGGAGTGCTTGGTGGGTACCTGCCTGATGCTGGACAAGGAGCTGCCACCTGTCTTCATGGATCTCTGACACACTTTGTCTTTAGATTCACCAGCACAAACAGGCACTGATTCTTTGTAATGTGAAGGGTCCCTGGAATTACCTACCGTCATAGGGAAACCAAGGCCAAGAGGGGAGGAAAGGCTGATCATGGTCACAAAGCCCATTGGAGGTGAGGTTAGGGCCTCAGGAGAGAGATTCCTTATATCCAGGCCTCTCCCTGGGTCTCTTCTCCCTGCTAAGTCCAAAGGCCCAGCTCCTGGCAGGCAACTCCAGGACAGGTAGGCACATGGGACCACGCCCCACACCCATACTCTTGGGCAGGAGTCCCTCTGGGTCAGAGTCCTCCCTGGAGAAAGGGGACCCATGTCAAGCACATTCCTGGGACAATATCTATCTGCAGAGTTGAGACCACCCCCCAAACCCTAAAGTCAGGCAAGCAGCAGGAGCAGCCCCGGGCGGGCTTATGAATGCCGCGAGAAGCTCCATTCATTCTTCACAAATTACACTTGGCCATCTATCCTGCGCCAGGCCAGCTCTAACAGCTGGGGACACAGCAAGCAACAAACAGACCAAAACATCTGCTCTCTGGAGCTGATGTTCTGGTGATGGAGGTATGCAAATCAGTACGAGTGCAGCAGATAAGTACACCAATGAGAAAGAGAAAAGCAGCCCCTGATACCTGGGCTCTAACTGCAAAGCCTGTGTACTGTTGAATAAAAACTTCAGAACACGGACATCTGACATGACCACCTGTGATTGTGATGCTCGAGACAAAAAAGAACCCTGTCAAACAGAGGAAACACTCATTGTCCAAACCATGGGAATAAGCAGACATCCTGTCCTGGCTAATGTGAGTGATTGCTACTTCTTTTTTCTTTTTTAATATTTGTTCTTTATTCATTTTAGAGAGAGAGGAAGGGAGAGGGAGATAGAAACATTGATAAGAGAGAACATTGATTGGCTGCCTCCTGCATGCCCCACACTGGGGATCTGGCCCACAGTCTGGGCATGTGCCCTGACCAGGAATTGAACCAGCGACCTCTTGGTGCATGGGCCAACGCTCAACCACTGAGCCACACTGGCCATGCTTGACTGCTACTTCTTTATCAATGGCAAACTCCAACCTCCATTTTCTCTCCTTATCTCCTAGATAGGAATGATTAAGATGCTCGGTCATAGCATTACTTCCACTTCTTGGCAGCATCCAATCCAGAGCAAAGCCCTCCTTTGAGCCCACATTGCCTAACACCCGGCTGAAGCCTCTAACTCAGATACTCGTGCTTCCCTGTGCTGGGTTGTCTCCTCTGTGGCCGTGAGTTAGCAAACCAAATTTGTTTGACTCCAGGACGGTTCCAGGTGGTCCCTGACTGGACGGCATTGACATCAGAAAGGAAGAAGCAGGAAGGAGTGATAGGTATTGCCCAGAGGGGTTGCAGTTTAAGATAAGGTGGCCGGAGCCCTGGACAGTTTAGCTCAGTGGTTGGAGCATCAGCCTGCGGACCAGAGAGTCTGGGGTTCGGTTCCCACTAGGGGCACATACCAAAAAAAAAAAGATAAGGTGGCTGGGGAAGAAGTCACTGAGATGGTCAATTTGAGCAAGTATTTGAAGGAGTTGGAAGAATAAGCCATAAGGTGTTTGGGGGAAAAGTGTGCATAGCAAGTAGAAGGGAAAAGCAAGTACAAGGCCCTGAAAAGGTAGCCAGAGGCCAGGGCAGAGTGAGTGAGGGAGAGAGCAGTACCGCTGAGGTCAGATCTCACAGTTGGAGAATAATATAGTATAATCCCCTCTACTTCCACCACCTGGATCCATAATTGTTAACATTTGCTTGGTCAATATATAGGGATATATCTGAGTGTGTTTATTTTCCTTCGGAGCAATTTGAAAGAGTATGGTGGGCATCGTGAAGTTCTGTCCCTACACAACCACTAGTCTTTTGTAGATCTAAGTGAACTAACAACATTCCTTGGCTTCAAATTTCTCCATTCATTCCCCCAAATTTGTTCCAATTGGGATCTGACACAGATTCACATGTAGCATGTAGTTGTCCCTTTATTCTCTTATTCCAGAAGCTCTCCACTTCACACCCACCTTGGCCTCAAACCAATGGCTTTTTGAAGAGTCCAGGCCAGCTGTCTTGTAGAGTAGTCCACATTTTGGATTGGTCTGACGGTTTCCTTGAAGTGTTATTTAGCTGGTTGCCTTATCCATATATTTCCTGTACATTAGAAGTCAGAGCCAAAGGCTTGATAAGAGTCAGGTTAGTGAAAAAGCAATCCACAAGATGAAAGAAAATATTTTCAAATCATATATGTGATAAAGAACTTGTATCCAGAATATAGAAATAACTATTAAAACTCAACAACAAAAAGGCAACCCAATTAAAAAATATACAAAGGACTTGAATAGATTTTTCTCCAGAAAAGACACACACACACACACACACACACACACACACACACAAACGCTCAATTTCATTCCTCATTAGGAAAATGCAAATCAAAATCACAGTGAAGTACCACTTTGCACCCAGTAGGATGGTAATAATAATACTAATGGAAACAAAATAAGAGTTGGAAAGGAGATGGAGAAATCGGAACCCTTGTACACTGCTGCTGGCAATGCAAATAGTGCAGCCACGGTGAAAAGTTTGTGGATTCTGATAAATTGAACATCATTACCATAAAACCCAGCAACTCCACTCCTAGGTATATATATCCAAATGAAGACATATATCTACATAAAATCATATATAAGAATGTTCTTAGTCCGGCCGGTGTATCTCAGTGGTTGACCATCAACTCATGCACCAAGAGGTCGCCAGTTTGATTCCCGGTCAGAACACATGCCCACATTGTGGGCCTGATCCCTGGGGGGTGGGGGGCATGCAGGAGGTGGCCAATCGATGTTCTCTCTCATTGATTTCTCTCTCTCTCTCCCCCTCTCTCTAAAATCAATAAAGAAAAAACAATTAAAAAAAAAAAAAAGAAAGAATGTTCTTAGCAGCATGAGTCACAAAATCAAAAGGTGGAAACAACCTAAATGTCCATCAATGAATGAAAGGATAAACAAAATTTGGTATATCCTACAATGAAATATTATTTAGCCATAAAAAGGAAGGACTGATATATGCTACAACATGGATCAATCTTTAAAACATTATGCTAAGTGAAAGAAGGCAGACACAAAAGTCTGCATATTGTATGAGTCCATGTATATGCAATACCCAGAATAGCTGAAATCATAGAGATAGAAAGCAGACAGCAGATTGGTTGCCAGAGGCTGGAGGGCATGGAGTTTTTGTTTGGGTGATAAAAACGTCTGGAACTAGATATAGGTGATGGTTGCAAACATTGTGAATGTACTAAATGACTCTGAGTTGTTCACTTTAAAATAGTTAAAATAGTAAATTTTATGTTTTGTGTATTTTATCACAAGAAAAAAAGAACTTATTGACTAGCGTTATAGGTGATGCTAAGGACTTGCATGACACCAGGAGACATGTGAGGTCAGATTGCTCACTGGTGATGCCAAGTTTAATCACTTGGTTAAGGAGGGAACCACCAAATAGTTTTATAACAAAGGCATCTTTCCCCTCTTTTCTATTACCTAGTAATCTGGGAGTAATCATTCTGGCACTATGGAACTACTCTATTCCCAAAACAAACTTCTTTTATGGTTTTAGCAATCATTGGTGATCTCGCTTTCATCCATTATTTTATTGGGGATCATAGGATTGGAGCTTTCTAATTTTATGACTCCTTCTATATCAATTCGCTGGCATTATTGTGTTAAGAGGGTTTTCTTATCAGTTGGGGATGAAGGACAGTTGCTCTAAATGGTAGGATTTATGCTTAATTTGTTTTCTTTAATTAGCAGTTTTCATAGAAAGCTATTGATGGTGGCAAGTTCTTACTCCACTAGTGGACTTTAATAGTGGGCAGAACTATGTAATATATATTTTAAAACATTAGTTTACAGTGATATTTCTAGTTCAAGTTTGATATGTTTAAATCATAACAATCTTCATGGGCTTTATATTTGAATCTCTTAGATAGCATAGTTTCAAAATTAGGAAATTAAAGTTGGCTTGATTGGGATATTGGTAATATATGAGGGAATTGAGCAAATAAGTAAATATTTTGAGTACAATGGAAGTGAGGTTTCTCTCTCTTGCAGAAGGGAGGCATGAACATGGAAAGGGAGATGACAAGGATAAACCATGTGATATTGGACTGTAATTAGAGATATTGGTGTGAAGTCATGGTTTCTAATATACTTAGACATATATAGAATACATATATGTGTGTGTATTTGTTTATGTGCATGTGTGTATATAAATATACCTTTTAGTTCTGTCCACTGAGACAACTATCAGGTTAACACCCCAGTAGCAATGAACACACCAAGCTCCCAGCTCTTGCTTTGCAAACACCATTCTCCATTAGGAGGAAACAGAACTCTGTAGAGAGATGCTGATTTTATGCTGATGCAGGGAAAGTATAAGATGAGCCTGGACTTTCTTACAGAAGATTTTAAGAATGTACTCAAAGAATGATGGGGACATGTCAAAGGTCACACAGTAGCTAATTTGAAGGGATTCCCACTGTCCAAATCTGGGACAGTTTTAGGATCAAAATAAATAGTGATTGGCAATAGATTATAAATCCACTGAATAAAATGGGAACTAATGAGTTAATATGATATACATTTTTTTTCTTTTTTATCCTCACCCGAGGACATTTTTTCATTTTTTATTCAGATAGAGTGGGAGGGAGAGGGGAGGAGGAGAGAGAGAGAGAGAAACGTCGATGTGAAAGAGACACATCGAATGGCTGGCACCCGCACAACCCAACCAGGGCCAGGGACAAACTACAACCGAGGTACATGCCCTTAGCAGGAACCAAACCTGGGTCTCTCTGGACCGTAGGCCAATGCTCTAAGGGCTGAGCCAAACTGGCCAGGGCTAATATACTTTTTTTTTTTAATCATCCTCACCCGAGGACATTTTTCCATTCTTTGTTCAGGTAGAGTGGAAAGGAGAGAGAGAAACAGAGAGAGAGAGAAACATCGATGTGAAAGGGACACATCCAACCAGGGCCGGGGACAAACTGCAACCGAGGTACGTGCCCTTAGTGGGAACCGAACCCGGGTCACTCCGGACCGCAGGTCGATGCTCTACCCCTGAGCGAAACCGGCCAGGGCCTAATATACATTTTTAAATGGAGAAGGAAAAGCTTTTCCTTTCAATAGAATGTCTACTAATAAGTATAGAAGAAACAATGGAGAGTTGCACTGGGTAACCATGATAATAACAATTAATGTAGGCAAGAACCATCCATGGATGCTAAAACCAGTGGGTGAAATTATATAAAGAATAGGATGATATCCGAAGAAACCCAAAACACTAATTCAAAAATAATATATGCACTCCTATGTTTATTGCAGTGTTATTTACAATAGCCAATATTTGGAAGCAGCCCAAGCACCCATGAGTAGATGAGTGGATAAAAATGCTGTGGTACATTTACACAATGGAATACTACTCGGCTGTAAATATATATATTAATCCTCACCCCAGGATATTTTTCTTTTTATCTTCAGATAGAGCCGGAGGGAGAGGGGGAGGAAGAGAAAGAGAGAGAAGAAACATCGACTGGTTGCCACCCACAGGACCCCAACCCGGGCTGGGGACAAACCGCAACCAAGGTACGTGCCCTTAGCCGGAACTGAATTCGCGACTCATTGGTCCGCGGGCCTACGCTCTAATCTCTGAGCCAAACCCACTAGAGTTCATTTTTAAAATGTGACAATCTGAGGAAAAAGAAGTCAGTGTCCCTGACTCAATAGTCAAGTATTGCATGTTTTAAAAATTCTTGCGCACACCGGTTGAAAATAGCTGGTCTGGAAAAATGCTTGGGAGTCTTCTATGCCAATAAATGTTTGTTTAATGGAAGAAGCAATGAGTCCGCGAATGAAGAGGCGGGAGAACGAATGAATGAATACCTTCATTACTCCTTTTTTCCTGGTGCATAAACCAGGAAATAGTAAAATTTCCAGAGGAAGAAGAAAGAGTAACATGCCCCCCGCCCGCTGGGGAGAGCCAGAGAGGCCAGATTGGCCCTAGCACTGGCCCCAGAAGACCCAGGGCGCCCTTTCTGTCACCTGTCCGGATCTCAAGTGTCCCTCGTGCCTAAGGTGCTGACCTGTGCCCTCCGAGAGACCCTGGGTTCCGTGCAAAGGATTCCTGCAGCCCTGCAGGCAACCCTGAGGTCCACCCCCACCGCTCCCGCTCTCCTCCCCCAGGGCCCCAGTGACCACCGAGGCGCGGAGTTTGTTCATTCCTTTATTGGCGCGTCACCCAGGAGGAGGGGGTTGGGGAGGCCCCATAGAGCAGAGGAAGGGTCGTAGCCTGTTCTCCGGGGTCCCTCGGCTGCTCTCAGCGGTACTTCTCGGTCAGGACGCTGGACACGACGGACAGGAACTTGTCCCAGGCAGCATGGGCGTCAGCCGTGAAGTCCACGGGGAAGTGCGAGGCCATCGTGACCAGCAGACAGTGGGACAGGAGCTAGGGGGCGGGAGGGCTGCTCAGCGCGCCGCGCGGGGCTGGAGTGGGGCTGGGGTGCTCTTCGGGTGGGGGAACCGAGCCTCTCTCGCGGAGACCTTTCCCTCCTCGCACTCCGGCCCGCCTCTGTCCTGACCCGGCCTGGACCCCGGTCCCCGTGCCCACCTTGAAGTTGACCGGGTCCACGCGCAGGATGTAGGCGTGCAGCTCGCTCAGCTTGGACAGGGCCCCGGAGATGTTGTCAATGTTCTTGACCGCGTCTCCCACGGCGGCCACCACCTTGGAGCCGTGCGAGCGCAGATGCGCAGAGCCGGGGTGCAGGTCGAAGTGTGGGAAGTAGGTCTTGGTCTGGGGGTAGCTGGCGAAGAGCCTGTGGGGTGGGAGGAGAGCCGGACCTTGGGGAGGCCAGTAGGGCCCTTTCCTTGGGGGAAAAACTTAAGCGGCGCCAGAAAATCCAGCAGTCAGAATAAATCATATTTTAACGCAACATTTTAAAACAACAGAGTCACGTTGAACAAAATACTAAAATTTTAAAGAAAGGCAGAGTCAGATCGGATCCTGTTGCCTCAGGCTCCAGTACAGCGTGGGCTCTCAGTTTCACTGCCCCATCTTTCAGTCATTCATTAGTTAATTCAACGGAGTTTGTGGAGACCTGTGCTAGGGCCCAGGTGTAAGGGACACAGTCCTCATCTCCCCTTCCCATCCACCTGCTCACTGACACCATCAACGCCGCCCCACCTCCATTCAAACTCACTGATCCCTCCTTTCTTTTCCCTCCTCACTGTTCCCTCCTCACTGTCCTCTGTCCTCGATAACCCCACATTGTCACCTACCTGGCCCATCCCAACCTGTCTGGCACTCACCTCTCCAGGGTCTCAGTGCCAATGGCATCTGCTTGTGGAGAGATCTTGCCCCACATGGACATGATGATGGTCCTCTCGGCCTTGGTCAGAGACATGGCGGTGTCTGAGCTGGAGCTGGGTGTGTTCAGGACTGGCCTCTGTGGTGCTCAGCCTCCAGGGTCCACCTATATACACAGAGTTAGGGTGGGGGCCAGGCTGTGGGGTTGGGGTCTCTTATCAGATCCGGTGACAATGGGCGGTCAGAGCCTGGTGGGACAGGTGGGGTGAGGGGTTATCACCCCTGCCACTCTTGCTGGATCTTAGAGGGGGCGTTGGCCACAGTCTGACCAGAGTCCAGCAGAGATAGGGGCCCAGCCAGCCCCAGAGGTCATGCCTGCATTTGCAGCCCAGCTCTGCACTGTCCTTGTCCATTTTAGACACACAAAAATGAGGGAAATCAGAGCGGGGACCAAAACATACCTTCCTGGGGCTGGAACATGCCCTGTGCTGCCTGCATGGCTTCTGGGTGGGGTCCTGTGGCTAGCCCACCCTGGCCACATGTCAGCTCCCTCCCTCTTGGCTGATTCCTGCATTTCCTCAAAAAGCAATGGTTTTTCCCACCTAGCACTGAGGAAAGGTGTACTGTCCCCTGGAAAGCTAGGTCAATAAAACAATTCTAGTGCATCTGCTATTAGAGATTGCAATATTGCTCACCATATCATCATTTTAACAATGAGGCAAATATTCCTTTTAATTTTATTTTAACATACAATGAAATTGACTTTTTAGTGTACTTCTATGTGAATTTTGGTATGTATGCGGAGTTATGTAACTTCCACCAAAATCACCAGCTCCATCACCCGAAAAGACTCCCACCTGCCACCCCTTTGCAGTCTCACTCTGGATATAAGTTCTTTGTCAGTCTGATGTGTTGTATCTCCCCCAAGTCTGTAGTTTGCCTCCACTGTCTTAATGCTGCTTTTGGTTGAATAGAAATTTATCTATATCTTGCCCTGGCCAGTTTGGCTCAGCGGTTAGAGCGTCAGCCTGCGGTCCGGAGAGACCCGGGTTCGGTTCCCGCTAAGGGCACGTACTTCGGTTGCAGTTTGTCCCCGGCCCTGGTTGGTCGTGCGGGTGGCAGCCACTCGATGTGTCCCTTCACGTCGATGTTTCTCTCTCTCTCTCCCTTCCTCTCTCTCCCTCCCACTCTATCTGTACAAAAAATGGAAAAATATCCTCGGGTGAGGATTAGAAATTTATCTATAGCTATCTTCATTTTATTTTTTAAAAATATGTTTTTATTGATTTTTTTTAGTGAAAGAGGAAGGAAGAGATAGAAACATCAATGTGAGAGAGAAACTTTGATCGGCTGCCTCCTGCATGCCCCCTACTGGGGATCCAGCCTGCAACCCGGGCATATACTCTGACTAGGAATTGAACCAGGACCTCTCAGTCCATGAGATGAAGCTCAATCCACTGAGCCACACTGGCTAGGCTATATCTTTATTGTTTAAAGTATTATAGATGTCCCCTCCCCCCTTTTTCCTCCCATAGAAGTTTATATATTTCTATTGATTTTAGAATGGAAGTGAGGAAGAGGGAAGGAGAGAGAGCAAAACATTGATTTGTTCCACTTATTTATGCATTCATTGGTTGATTCTTGTATGTGCCGTTACTGGGGATCGAACCTGCAACCTTGACATATTGGAACAATGCTCTAACCAACTGAGCTATCTGGTCAGGACCAGAAGTTTATAATTTTAATGCAGTCAAATTTAGTGATATTTTGTCTTCTTTAAAAATGTTTGGCTCAGCAGTTAGAGCGTTGGCCTGCGGTCCATTCCCGCTAGGGACACGAGCCTCCGTTGCAGTTTGTCCCCGACCCTGGATGGGTCGTGCGGGTGGCAACCACTCAATGTGTCCCATTCACATCGATGTTCCTCTCCCCTCCCCCTCCCCACTGTATCTGAACAAAAAAATGGAAAAAAATGTTCGTGAGGATTAAAAAAAAAATGTTGTTCTGGCCCTGGCCGGTTTGGCTCAGCAGTTAGAGCGTTGGTCCATGGTCCAACGAGACCCGGGTTCAGTTCCCACTTAGGGCACATATCTCGTTTGCAGTTTGTCCCTGGCCTCAGCAGGGGTTGTGTGGGTGGCAGCCAGTCGGTGTGTCTCTCTCACATTGATGTTTCTCTCTCTCTTCCTCCCTCTCTCCCTCTTGCTTTATCTGAAGATGAATGCAAAAATGTCCTCGGGTGAGGATAAAAAAATAAAAATAAATAAAAATGTTGTTCTGTTCTATTCACAATAACTAAAAGGTGAAAACAATCCAAATGCCCATCAATGGATGACTGGGTACATAAATTATGGTTATTTGTGGAATTACAATGAAATATTAATATTCAGCCATAAAATGAAGCAGTGACACACCCTGCAAATGAATGAACCTTGTAAACATTATACGAAGTGAATGAAACCAGATACAATGACCACGTTTTCTATGATGCCGTTTATACGAAATGTTGGGAGTAGGCAAATTCATACAGACAGAAAGTGGATCAGTGGGTGCCAGGTCTTGGGGGGATGGGCAGTAATTGTGTAATGGGTGCTAGGTTTCCTTTTGGGACAATAAACACATTTTAAAATTAGATAGTGATGATGGTTGTACACCATTGTGAATACACAAAATGTTGCTGAATTATTTTCTTTAAAATGGTTAATTTTGTGTTATACAAATTTTACTTCACTTTCTAAAAAAGTGAAATAAACGTTGTGCCGAATGCTGAGGTGTAGAGAACCATCTATATCACCATTCTAAGAACTTTACTGTTTGGCATTTTGAGTTGGGTGACAGTCCACCTTGGACTGATTTTGTGTGGTTGGGAGGTAAGATCTGTTCTCTGGTTTTAGCTGACATTTATCAAGTGCCTTCTAAGTCCTGGGTACGGTATCAAACACTCTTTATTTTGGGTATTTGACCCTCACAGCTCTCTGTGAGAGAAGTTTTATATTATTATCATTACATGTTTTAAGATAAGAAAACAGAGTCTTGGGGAAATTACGAAACACTTAAAAGTTTCAGCGGAGGAGGGAACCAGTCCTGATGGGAGAGGAGACCTCAGTTTGGCTTTGGGAGTTGGGCAAGTCTATTCTGTTTCTGGGCCTTGGTTTCCTGGGACACAAGGAGTCCAAGTCTATGCTCCAGGACACTGAGGACTACTGGACTCTGGGCAGAATTCAAAGCTCTAGGCTTGTTCTGAACTTGTGTAGCTGGAGCTGAGCTCAGAGGGGCCCTGGTCACTCAGTGGAGATAGGGGTTTGCAGACCCTCCCCAGAGGGCGACCCCTGGGTGAGTCTGGGCAGGCTAATTAACTTTGTGAGCCCCAGTTTCACTGTTTTAACTTCTCAGGCAGGGAGTTAGAACAGTCTCCACCTCACTGTTAGGAGGGATAATGGCACCATGAATTCAAGATTCTTGTAGTTGCTATTGTTGGTGAGTGATCCCTCCTGGGCAGGAACATTGCACCAGAGAAGGTGGAGGTGTGGAAACGGGTTGAAGAGAGGGTCTTTGAGCCCCGCCCGGCCCTCTGACCATGGTGGCTCTATCAGGCTTGGACTGAGTGGCAGGACTGATAAGGCCTGGCCTTGTCTAGGGGACCTAGGCTGGGAGGAAGGGTCAGGAGTTTCGGATTCCAAGAATCCATATACCTTCAAAAAAGTAGGTCACAAAAGAGTTATTTAAATTTAAAATGAGGAGTTGTGGGGTGTTTGCAAGGAAGAGTTTGAGGATGCACCCTGTAGTGAGATGAGGTTGGCCCTGGGCACATCATTGTCCAGGAGAGTGAGGGCCTCAAGCTAAGACTACAGTGAGAGGCCATCTGCTCTCAGTCTTGTTACTGGTGGGAAACCTGAGGCCCAAAGCATGGCCAACCTGCCTTCCAGTCCCTCTGGCGGCCAGCATCAGCCTGGAATGGCCAAGGAGTGACAAGGAGCTCTGATTTCTGTAATAGCCCAATGCAGTTGACACATGTAGACACTGAGGTGCTGCTGTTGAGGGTGGTGAGGGAATCAGACCTCTGCTTGCTCAACTCCAGCCCTGGACATTGCTGCCCCTGAGTCCCGTGAGGGCAGCTTGGGAAGGAATGCATCCATGTGCCGGGATCCTGGTGACCTCCTTTCATCTTTCATGGATCCCAATGTACATTGCGGTGAAAAGACAGTAACCATTTAGCCAGGAAAATAATCAGTGAATGCTGTTGTGAACACTGCTAGCAGGAAGCAGGCCCTGGGGGGTAATTGGGAATGGTAGATTCCTCCAAGTCTGGGCCTTCTCCCTGCTCAGAGACAGCCTCCTCGAGTCCCTGGACACCAGACCTGCTCCTCCAGGTTCAAGGTGCCATGGACTGTTTGACGTGGTAGCAGCATGGTCCAGGGAAGCTGGAGGAAGGAGGCCGGAGCCAGAGGCCCAGTCCCTATGTCTGGGCACCCATAGATTCTTGGTACCTTTGTGGGGACACCCCCCACTACTAAAGGTGGCCATCTCTCCAGACAGTGGGCTCTCTCTTCCCCATAGGTCCAGCTCCCCCGACCTCACCTTCTTCTTCTGTGCCTTTATTTCCATTCCAGGGACATATCTGGGAACTGTGGAGAACTCAGAAAACTTTATTTATTTTTTTATCCTCACCCGAGGACATTTTTTCATTTTTTTGTTCAGATAGAGTGGGAGGGAGAGAGAAGGAGATAGAGAGAGAGAGAAACATCGACGTGAAAGGGACACATTGAGTGGCTGCCACCTGCACAACCCAACCAGGGCTGGGGACAAACTGCAACCGAGGTACGTGCCCTTAGCGGGAACCAAACCAGGGTCTCTCTGGACCGCAGGCCCATGCTCTAACCGCTGAGCCAAACCGGCCAAGGCAGAACACTTTTGATTATACATAATATCAAAACATACAAGACTGGGGAAAAGGCTTGCAGAATCTGTAACAAAGGGTAATTATTGTGAAGAGAACATGTCTAAACCATCAAAGAAGAACAAACAAGAAGGCAAACAAGAAGGCAATTCTGAGACACTGGCAAATAATCAAGCGATACACCTCAATCAAAAACAGGCAATATCGCCCTGGCTGGTTTGGATCAGTGGTTAGAGTGTCGGCCTGTGGTCCCGAGAGACCCGGGTTCGGTTCCAGCCACGGTAGACAGTTAACTAGTTACCTCCTGGGGAAGACTGGGATGAGGTGGGTGTGGTGGTTTTTAAAACCTTTTTTAAAACAGCTGTATTGAGATATAATTTGCACCAATTTAAAGTGTGCGATTCAGCCCTGGCCGGTTTGGCTCAGCGGTTAGAGTGTCGGCCTGCGGTCCTGAGAGACCCGGGTTCGGTTCCCGCTAAGGGCATGTACCTCGGTTGCAGTTTGTCCCCGGCCCTGGTCGGTTGTGCGGGTGGCAGCCACTCGATGTGTTCCTTTCACATTGATGTTTCTCTCTCTCTCTGTTCCTCTCTCTCCCTCCCACTCTACCTGAACAAAAAATGAAAAAATGTCCTCGGGTGAGGATAAAAAAATAAATAAAAAAAAATAAAAAATAAATAAAGTGTGCGATTCAGTCTTTGTTTTTTTTTTTTTTTACTAATTTATTTTTTATTTTTTTAACCTCACCCGAGGACATTTTCCCATTTTTTACTCAGATAGAGCGGGAAGGAGAGAGAGGAAGAGAGAGAAACATCGATGTGAAAGGGACACATCAAGTGGCCGCCACCCACACGACCCAACCAGGGCCGGGGACAAACTGCAACCGAGGTACGTGCCCTTAGCGGGAACCGAACCCGGGTCTCTCTGGACCGCAGGCCGACGCTCTAACCGCTGAGCCAAACCAGCCAGGGCCAGTCTTTGTTTTTTTTTCCTCATCTACTTAGAGGGTGAAGACCATTCTCAGCAATCAGACTGTCAGCATTCCAGAAAATGTTGACATCGCTACGAAGGGATGAACAGTTATTGGGAAGGGACGGACCCAGAGGCACCCTGTGGAGGGACGTCAATCACATCAATATAGAAATCAGTCTCCTTGGAAAGAAAAAAAGGCTTCGGGTTAACAAATGGTGGGGAAATAAAAAGGAACTGGCCACCATTTACACTGCCTGCAGTTATGTATAGAACATGATTAAGGGTGTTACACTGGGATTCCATTACAGAATGACGTCTGTGTACCCTCACTTCCCCAGCAACGCTGTAATTCAGAATGATTCTCTTGTTGAAATCAGAAATTTCTTGGGCAAAAAATACATCCACGGGGTTCAAATGAGGTCACATGTTGCTTGTTCAATATCTCAAGCCCAGAAATATGAATTAATTCTTGAATGAAATGAAATTGAACTTGTATCAAATTCGGCTGCTTTGATTCAGCAAGCCACAACAGTTAAAAACAAAGATATCAGCCTCGCCAGTGTGGCTCAGTGGCTGAGCATTGATCCATGCACCAAGAGGTCACCAGTTCTATTCCTTGTCAGGGAACTTGCCAGGGTTGTGGGCCTGATCCCTAGTGGGGGGCATGCAGGAGGTGACCAATCGATGTTCTCTCTCATCGATGTTTCTTTCTTTCTTTTTTTTTATTAATTTGTTTTTATTACAGATGTTTCTCATTTTTCCCCCATTGACATCCTCCTCCCCTCCCCCCGCCCCATCCCCAGCTTTGTTGTCTATGTTCATTGGTCATGCATACATGCAAATTCTGTGGTTTATCTTTTCCCCCACAGACCCTCCCCCCCTCCTCTGAGGCTTGTCAGTCTGTACCCCACCTCTATGTCTCTGGGTTAATTTTGTTCAGCAGTTTGTTTAGTTCATTATATTCCACAAATAAGTGAAATCATGTGATATTTGTCTTTCTCTGCTTGCTTGTTTTGCTTAGCATAATACTCTCCAGGTCCTTCCATGCCATTTCAAAAGATAAGAGATCTTTCTTTCCTATAGCTACATAGTATTCCATTGTGTACATGCACCACAGCTTTTTAATCCACTCATCTACTGATGGACACTTGGGTTGTTTCCAGATCTTAGCTATTGTAAATAGTGCTGCTATAAACATGGGGGTACATATATTCTTTCTGATTAGTGTTTCAGGTTTCTTAGGATATATTCCTAGAAGTGGGATCACTGGGTCAAATGGCAGTTCAATTTTTAACTTTTTGAGGTAACACCAGTGTTTTCCACAGTGGCTGCACCAGTCTGCATTCCCACCAGCAGTGTACTGGAGTTCCCTTTTCTCCACACCCTTGCCAACACTTGTTGTTTGATGATTTGTTGATGGTGGCCATTCTGATAGGTGTGAGGTGATACCTCATAGTTGTTTTAATTTGCATCTCTCTGATGATTAGTGATGTTGTCTCATCGATGTTTCTATCTCTCCGTCTCCCTTTCTCTCTCTCTAAAAATCAATTAAAAAACAAACAAACAAGGATATCAGACAAATTTTGGCCGGTATCTATGTTTCTGAAAAAGGAACAGTTCAGCAGGCTGATGAATAAGAGCTACGTTGTCCAGCTATAGAAACAGCAAGATGCCAGATGATTCCTCAGACTTACTTGTGATATTTTAAAGATTCAAGAAAAGCCCTGGCTGGTTTTGCTCAGTGGTTAGAGCATCGGCTCATGAACCAGAGAGTCCTGGGTTTGGTTCCTGCTAGGGGCACGTACCTCGGTTGCGGTTTGTCCCCAGCCCCTATTGGGGTCGTGTGGGTGGCAACCAGTCGATATGTCTCTCTCACATCGATGTTTCTCTCTCTTTTCCTCCCTCTCTCCCTCTCCCACTATCTGAGGATAAATGCAAAAATGTCTTTGGGTGAGGATAAAAAAAAAAAAGATGCAATAAAAGCCATGTATTGATTTTTTGGGGAAAATAAAGTGTGCAATTGAATGGGTTTTAGTATATTCATAGAGTCGTGCAACCATTACCATAAATTTAGAACATTTATCACCCTCAAAGAAACCCCATATCCATTAAAGTAACACACCTCCAACTAGACAACCTAATCTGTTTCCTGTCTCTATAGATTTGCCTGTTCTGGACATTTATTTAAATGAAATCATGCACCATGTATTTTTTCAAAGTTCTTTTATGTGTCAGCACTTTATTCCTTTTTATGACTGAATACTATTCCTTTGTATAAATTATAGCAAATTTTATTCACCTACTCACCAGTTGTTTGCATTTTTTGGCTATTATGAATAATGTTGCTATGAACATGCAAGTTTTTGTGTGGAATTATGTTTTCATTTTTCTTGGGTATATATATATACCCAAGAATAGAATAGTTGGGTTGTATGGGAACTCTAAACTTAACCTTTTGAGAAATTGCCAGACTATTTTGCAGAGTAGCTGCAGCGTTTTACATACCCTCCAGCTATGTGTAAAGATTCCAATTTCTCTATCTCCCTCCTTGCCAACACTTATTTAAAAAAAGTTTTTAGTTAATTCTCATCTGAAGATATTTTTTCCATGACTTTTTTAGGGAGAGTGGGGAAGGGAGGGAAGAAGAAGAAGGAGAAGGAGAAGGAGAAGGAGAAGGAGAAGAAGGAGAAGGAGGGAGAGATTGCTTCCTGCAGGTGCCCTGATGAAGTCGGGGATTGAAAATGCAACCCAGGCATGTGCCTTGACCAGGAATCAAACTTGTGACCATTTGTTGCACAGGCTGACACTCTAACTACTGAGCCACACCAGCCAGAGCGCAACACTTGTAATTTTGTCTTTTTGATTATAGCCATCCTAATGGGCATGATGTGGTATCTCTCTTTTTTTTTTTTTTAAATATGTTTTTATTGATTTTTAGAGAAAGAGGGAGGAAGAGGGAGCTAGAAACATCAATGAGAGAAAAACATCCCACAAGCACCTGACCAGGGATCCAACCTGAAACCTGGATATGTACGTACCTTCACCAGAATCTAATGGGGACCTCTAGATGTATGGGAGAATGCTCAACCAACTGAGCCCGACTGGCCAGGGCTCTTTTTGATTTCGATTTGCATTAGCCTAATGAGTAATGATGTTGAGCATCTTTTCATGTGCTCATTGGCCTCTTGTGTATATTCTTTGGAGAAATATCAATTCACGTCCTTTGCATATTTTTCAATTGGTTACTTGTCTTTTTATTGTTGAGTTGTAAGAGTTAAAAAAAAATTTACCTGGATACAATTCCCTTATCAGATATATGAATTACAAATGTTTTCTCCTGTTCTGTGGGTGCTCTTTTTGTTTTCTTGGTGGTGTCCTCTGAAGCACAAAAGTGTTTAATTTGATCAAGTCCAATTAAGTTTTTTCCTTTTTAAAAATTTTTATCCTCACCCAAGAACACTTTTCCATTTTTGTCCAGAGTGGGAGGGGGAGAGAGGAAGAGAGAGAGAGAAACATCGACGAGAAAGGGACACATCCAGTGGCCGCCTCTGGTATGATGGAACCAGGGCTGGGACGAATAGAAACCGAGGTACATGCCCTTGACGAAAGCAACTCCTTGGCCCCAGGGCCAACGCTCTAACCGCTGAGCCAAACCAGCCAGGGCCCAGCTAAGTTTTTCTTTAGTTGCTTGTGCATTTGGTGTCATATCTAAATAATCATTGCCCAGTCCAAGGTCACGGATTTATATATTTTGTAATAATTTTATAGTGTTAGCTCTTTCTTTTAGGTCTATAATCCACTGAAATGATTTTTTAAAAAAACTTTTTTATTTTAGTACTTTATATTTGTAAGTTTAAACTTTCTGCCCAAAGCAAATATTACTTTTATAAAGAAGAATGCATCACCCTGGCCGGTGTGGCTCAGTTAGAGCGTGGGCCTGGGCACCGAAGGAACCCGTCAAAGGCACTGGGTTGCAGGTTCGAATCCTCCGCCAAATATCCCTCAGTGAGGATTAACAAAAATAAGAAATACTGTAATAATAATGAAAAAAGCATCATGTGGAGACAGCTGCATTGAACCTGAGAGCTGGCTGATGCCGCCTCAGTTACCCATTCAAGCAGGTGGGCGGTACCCTTCTCCCCAAGCAGGAAAAGGGCGGTTCCACGCGCATGCCTGGCTTCCCAGAGAAAGCCCTGCGCCTGCGCACACTGCCGCGCACGCCTGCGCAAACGCCCTCGGGCCTGCGCGCAGGAATCTTCTGCGCTTTTGCCTGGCATTGTGGCGGAAATTTCACGAGCCGGGCGGGACGCGCTAGCTAGCGCGTAGGTTTGGTGACTGTGGCGCTGGCTCCGTCGGCCTGGCTCTCCGCGCCCGGTGTTTCCGTGGCCCCCGTGTCACGTCCCCTTCCCCCTCCCCGGGCGCGTCTTCCTCAGGCCCCCCCACTCCCCGGTCCCGGGCTCCTCAGAGCCTCCCAACGCCACACTGCCGTCCAGCCCCCCTCAGGCCCGCCCCAGCCCTCGGCGCGTCTTCCTAAGACCCGTCACACCCGGCCGGTCCTCAGAGCCCCCCCACCCCTCCACCCCCACCCCCGGGGCCGCACGGTAGGATGGGGGACAACACCAGCCCCATCAGCGTGATTCTGGTGAGCTCGGGGAGCAGGGGCAATAAACTGCTGTTCAGGTACCCCTTCCAGAGAAGCCAGGAGCACCCAGCGTCCCAGACAAGTAAGTGAGCGCTGGGAGCGGGCCTGGCGCCCCGGGGCGTGCGCCTGGCGGCCGGCCCAGGGTCAGCCAGCTGCAGGGGCCCCTTCCCTCGCCTCCCAGTTAAAATTCAAGAACTTTACCTTTTTCCTTTCCCTGATCATACAGTCGCTGCCTACTTATAGAGTACTGTTCGTAACGTGCAGAAAAGTAAAAAGGAGCAGGAGGGAAATCGCTCATAATTCAACAGTCCAAGGCCTCTATTGCTAACATTTCATCCATGTCTGCAGCCTGTAAAAAAAATATTCAAGCTCTGTATGTGTTAACTTAAATAAAAGGCCAAAATGAGAGGCAACAAACGTTTACTTGAGATCAATGAGAACAGGTATTTGGGATGCTCCAACTAGTGTTCTGATGACAGACAAAGGCATTGGGTATTTATGAGAAAGGGAAGGGGAACAATTATATCAACAGAAGGAGGGCATTTATTTCTGTTGGTCAGATAACATAGCGATGTCAATTCTAAACAATGTTTTTAATCTTCAGTCCAGTAGTCATAAGTCAGGTATAGTATTTGCTTTCTTTTTCTTTTTATCCTCATCGGAGGAAATTTTTCCACTTATCTTTAGACAGATTAGGAGGGAGGGAGAGAGACAGAGAGAGAGAGAGAGAGAAACATCAGTGCGAGAGAGACACATCAACTAGTTGCCTCCCTCCAGACCCGGGTCAGGGTGGTTTGGGGACCAGTCACAACCCTTGGCTGGAATCAACCTGGGTCTCATTGGTCCGACGCTCTAACTGCTGGGCCAAACCAGCCAGGGCAGTATTTGCTTTCTTGTATCTTTACAATCAGTTCTTTGGGGCACAAGGTTGCTTAAGCCCAGTCCAAAGGTTATTATGCCTAGTTTCAACACTTCAAGATTTGACACATAGGACATTCAAGGCAGTTCCTCTGGGATAGCAGCTCCAGCTCCACTTAAAAATGGCTCCATTAATTGTTATTTTTTGGACATATAAATGTGTTCAGCTTAGAAAAAATATGAAATTTTATACATCCATCTGAAGTTTTCTTTGACTACCTATCCCCAGTTCTCCACTGGTGCCTCACGTAAATGTATTGTTCTGCAGTAGCTCTTTTACCCATTGAACAGTTTTTTTCCATTGGACAGCCTTGGAGTACTTTGTGATTTAGTAAACAGAGATCACTCTCACTCTTAGTTGTAGCATACAGTTGCTGTGGATGGACATTTAGGTTACTTGCAGCTTTTCACTATCATGAATGTTGTTTGTAATTTATATTTTGTTTTAAAATTATTTTAGCCCTGGCCGGTTTGGCTCAGCGGTTAGAGCGTCGACCTGCGGTCCGGAGAGACCCGGGTTCGGTTCCCGCTAAGGGCACGTACTTCGGTTGCAGTTTGTCCCTGGCCCTGGTTGGTCGTGCGGTTGGCAGCCACTCGATGTGTCCCTTCACGTCGATGTTTCTCTCTCTCTCTCCCTTCCTCTCTCTCCCTCCCACTCTATAAAAAAAAAAAAAAAATTATTTTAAAATGTGTTAATGTTGTACAGAGGGATTTAGATTATGAAAAGAAAGTTCTTTCCCACCATTGACCCTTCCCAGGCACCCATTTCTCCTTGTAGGGGCAGCTGCTATTACCATTTTCTTGTGTCTCTTTCTAGAATCTTCTGTGTAAATAAAAGCATGCGCACGTATTATTTTACTTTTTCTAACCGCAAGTGATTGAACACATTGTAGGCATAGTTCTGCTTTGTGTGTTGTTTTCATTTTCATTTTCTATTTTGGATATAGTTTCAGAATTATGATCAGAATCATGGGATGAACATAACTGTGATTTATTTATCCAGTCCTCTGTTGATGGACATTTAAGTTGTTTCCAATCTTCTGCCACTATAACCAGTATGAATGTCCTTTCTGTATATGTTATCATTTTGCTGGATATAGGATTAATTCCTAGGGGGGATGGTTAAATCTAAGAGATAATGAGCATATATTTTTCTCCTTTTTTTTGGTCAGTTACAGTTGACATTCAATATTATTTTGATATTTTTTCTTTATTGATTTGAGAGAGAGAGGAAAGGAGAGGGAGAGAGAGAGAAACATCTATGAGAGAGAACATCAATTGGCCACCTCCTACATGGCCCCCACTGGGGATCAGGCCCACAATCTGGGCATGTACCCTGACCAGGAATCAAACTGGTCCTCTTGGTGCATGGGTTAATACTCAACCACACCGGTGGGGCTCAATGTTATTTTATATTAGTCTCAGGTGTACAGCATAATGGTTAGACATCTATATAATTTATTAACTGATCCCCCTGGTAAGTCTAATACCGCCTGATACCATATATACTTACTAGAGTATTATTGAATATATTCCCTATGCTGTACTTTGCATCCCTGTGACTATTCTATAACTACCAATTAGTACTTCTTAATCTCTTCACCTTTTTCATCCTGCCCCCTTTCTTCTGGCAACCATCAGTTTGTTCTTTGTATCTATGAATCTGTTTATTTTGTTTTTTAGATAAGTGAAATCATATGGTATTTGTTTTTTCTCTCTTTGACTTATTTCACTTAGCATAATATCCTCTAGGTCCATTCATGTTGTCACAAATGGTAAGATCTCGTTCTTTTTTATGGCTGAGTAATATTCTGTTGTGTATATGTACCATATTTTTATCTAATGATTTGTTGATGGGCACTTAGATTGCCTCCGTATCATGGCTATTATAAATAATGCTGCAATGAACATAAGGAAGCATATATCATTTTGAATTAGTGCTTTGGTATCTTCAGATACTCAGAAGTGGAATTGCTGGGTCATAAGGTAGTTCTATTTTTAATTTTTTGAGGAACCTTCATACTCTTTTCCATAGTGGCTGAATCAATTTGCAATCCTCCAAACAGTTCACAAGGGTTCCTTTTTCTCCACATCCTTGCCAACACTTGTTTGTAGATTTATTCATGATAGCCACTGACAGGTGTGAGGTGATACCTTATTATGGTTTTACTTGGTATTTCTCTGATGATTTCATATGTCTAATCTGTATGTTCTCTTTGGAGAAATGTCTGTTTAGGTCCTGTGCCCTTTTGTTTGTTGTTGTTGTTAAGATTTTTAAAAATGATTTTTAGAGAGGAACGGAGAGGGAGGGAGAGAGAGAGAGAGAGAGAAGCATCGATGAGCAAGAGAAGCATTGATGAGAGAAGCATTGATAGGTTGCCTCCTACATGCCTCCCACTGGGGATCAAGCCTGGAACCCTGGCATGTTCCCTGACTGGGAAATGAATTGGCAACTCCTTGGTCCACAGGATGATGCCCAGCCAACTGAGCCACACCAGCCAGGGCCTCTGCCCATTTTTTAATGGAATTGTTTGTTTTTCTGGTGTTAAGTTGTATGAGTTCTTTATAAATTTTGGATATTAACCCCGTATTGGATGTACCATTTGTGAATATCTTCTCCCAATCTGTAGGTTGTCTGCATTTTGTTGATGGTTTCCTTTGTTGTGCAAAACGTTTTAGTTTGATCTAGTTCCGTTTGTTTAGTTTTTCTTTTCCCTTTTCTGAGGAGATATACTAAAAAGAAAAAAATATTACTGAGAACAGTGTCAAAGAGTTTACTGCCTATGTTTTGTTCTTGGAGTTTTATGGTTTTGGGTGTTACATTTAAGTCTTTAATCCATTTTGAGTTTATCTTTGTTTATGGTATAAGAAGGTGGTCTAGTTTCATTTTTTTGCATTTATTTGTCTAGATTTCACCATACCGTTTATTGAATAGACTGTCTTTACCCAATGTGTATTCTTTTTTTTTTTAAGATAGAGCGGAGGTGGGGGAGGGGGAGACAGAGAGAGAGAGAGAGAAACATCGATGTGAGACATTGATTTGTTGCCTCCTGCATGACCCTGACCAGGGCTGGGGATCAAACCTGCAACCCAGGTCTGTACCCTTGACCGGGAATCAAACCTGAGACCCTTTGGTCCTTGGGCCGATGCTCTAATCGCTGAGCTAAACTGGCCAGGGCTCTGTTGTATATTCTTGCCTCCTTTGTCATAGAATAATCGACCATATAGGTGTGGGTTTATTTCTGGACTCTATTTTATTCCATTGATCTATATGTCTCTTTTTACTCCACTGCCATATTGTTTTGATTACTGTAGCCTTGTAATATAGTTTGAAATCAGGTAGCATGATACTTTCAGGTTTGTACTTCTTTCTTTTATTTATTTTTTTAATTAAAAAATTTTTTTTTTCTTTATTGATTTTTAGAGAGAGAGGAAGGGAGAGGGAGAGGAAGACAGAAACATCGATGAGAGAGAACATCAACTGGCTGCTTCCTACATTCCCCCATTGGGGATTTGGCCCACAATCTGGGCACGTGCCCTGACTGGGAATTGAACCAGCAACCTCTCAGTGCATAGGTTGATGCCCAACCACTGAGCCACACCAGCTGGGCTGTACTTCTTTCTTAAGATTGCTGTGGCTAGTCCAGGTCATATGTGGTTCCATATAAATTCTAGGATTATTTGTTCTAGTCCTGTGAAAAATGCCATTGATATTTTGATAAGCGTTTGCATTAAATCTATAGATTGCTTTGGGTAGTATGGACATTTTAATGATGCTAAGTTTTTCCATCCATGAGTACGGTATATGTTTTTATTTATTTGTATCTTCTTCAATTTCTGTCTTCAGCGTCTTATAATTTTTCTATCTGTTACCTCTTTGGTTAAATTTATTCCTACGTATTTTACTTTTTTTGATGTAGTTGTAAATGGGATTGATTTTTAAATGTCTCTGATAGTTCATTATTGGTATATAAAAATGCAGCCTATTTCTGAATATTAATTTTGTATCCTGCTATTTTACTGAATTCATTGATCAGTTCTTAGAATTTTTTGGTAGAATTTTTAGGGTTCTGCATATATAGTATTATGCTATCTGCAAATAATGACAGTTTTATTTTCTTCCTTTCCTATTTGGATGCCTTTTATTTCTTTTTCATGTCTGATTGCTGTGCTAGGACTTCAGATACTATGTTGAATAAAAGTGGTGAAAGCAGACATCCTTGTCTTGTTTCTGATCTTAAGGGAAATGCTTTTATTTTTTCCTCATTGAGTATGATGTTAGCTGTGGGTTTGTCATTTTGATTACTATAGCCTTGTAATATAGTTTGAAATCAGGTAACATATGATACTTCCAGGTTTGTTCTTCTTTTTTAAGATTGCTGTGGCTAGTCCAAGTCATATGTAGCTCCATATACATTCTAGGATTATATGGAATAAGTCATGGACTTACTATGTTGAGGTATGTTCCTTCTGTTCCCACTTTGCTGAGAATGTTTATCATAAATGGATGCTGGATTATGTCAAATGTTTTTTCTGCATCTATTGATATGATCATATGATTTTATGTTTTATTTTGCTTATGTGGTATATCACATTAATTGATTTGTGGATATTGAACCAACCTTGCACCCCAGGAATAAATATCACTTGATTATGGTTTATGATCTTTTAGTGTATTGCTGAATTCAGTTTGCTAGTTTTTTGTTTTTTTTTAATCCTCACCCAAGGATATATGTTATTGATTTTGGCGAGAGAGAGAGAAACATCAATTGATTGTGTCCCATATGCATCCAGACCAGGGATAGAACCCACAACCTAGGTATGTGCCCTGACCAGGAATTAAACTGGCAACCTTTTTGGTGTACAGGATGACGCTCCAACCAACTGAGCTACCCGGCTGGGGGCCAATTTGGTAGTTTTTTTTTTTTTTTTTTTGACGATTTTGCATCTATGTTCACCAGGGATGTTGGCCTATAATCTTTTTTTTTTTTTTTTTTTTTATAATGTCTGGTTTTGAAATCAGGGTAATGCTGGCCTCATAAAATGAGCTTCTTCTCTTTCAGTTCTGATTTTATTGGATCCTTTCCCTTTTTTTCTTGATGCGTCTGCTTAAAGATTTATCAATTTTATTTATCTTTTCGAAGAACCAATTCTTGGTTTTATTGATTTTGTTTGTTTGTTTTAAATTACATTTTGCTTATTTCCATTCTGATCTTTATTATTTCTGTAATTCTGCTCACTTTGGGCTTTGCTCCTTTTCTAGTACCTGGTGTAAGGTTAGATTGTTTATTTGAGAGTTTTCTTGTTTTTTGAGGTAGGCCTGTATTACTTCAAATTTTCCCTCTGCTTTTGCTCTGTTCCATAGGTTTTGGGTTGTTGTATTTTCATTTTCATTTTGTCTCAAGGTATCTTTGAATTTCTTCCTTGATTTCATTGTTAACCCATTCACTGTTTAGTAGTATGTTATTTAGCCTCTATGTGTTTGTGTGTGTTTTTTTCTCTTGTAATTGATTTCTAGTTTCTTACCATTGTGGTCAGAGAAGATGCTTGATATGATTTTATTCTTCTTAAATTTATTGAGACTTGTTTTGTGGCCTAACATGTGGTCTATCCTGAAAAATGTTCCATGTACACTTGAAAATAATGTATATTCTGCTGCAGTGAGGTGAAATGGTCTCAAAATATCAATTAAATCCATCTGGTTTAATGTATCATTTAAGGCTGCTGTTTCCTTGTTGATTTTCTGTCTGGAAGGTCTATTCATTGATGTCAGTACTGAGTGTTAGAGTCCCCTACTATGACTGAATTACTGTTGATCTCTCTTTATGTCTGTTAATATTTGCTTTATGTTGGGTGCATAAATGTTTACAAGGGTTATATTCTCTTGTTGGATTGATCACTTTATCATTATGAAATGTCTTTCTTTGTTTTAAAGTCTATTTTAGACCCGGTTGGTAGCTCAGTTGGTTAGAGCCTTATCCCGAAATGCCAAGGTTGTGGGTTCCGACCCCAGTCAGGGTACATACAAGAAGCAACCAGTGAATGCATAAGTAAGTGGAACAACAAAATAATATTTCTCTCTCCCTTCCTCTTCCTCTCTAAAATCAATCAATAAAAAAAAATTTTTAAAGTCTATTTTGTCTAAATACTGCTATCCCAGCTTTTATTTTGCTTCTATTTGTGTGAAATATCTTTCCATCCCTTTACTTTCAATTTCTGTTTGTCTTTTGATCTGAAATATGTGTCTTGTGGACAGCTTGTGTATGGGTCTTATTTTCTTATCCATTCAGCTACCCTGTCTTTTGATTAGAGCATTTAATCCATTTACATTTAAAATGATTATTGATAGGTATGTAGTTATTGCCATTTTATTGTTTATATTTATGTTCTCTTTTTCCCCTTTCTTCTTTTTAATCTTCACCCGAGGATATTTTTTTAAATATCTTCAGGTAGAGTGGGAGAGAGAAAGAGAGAAAAAGGAACATCGATGTGAGAGAGACACATTGATTGGCTGTCTCCCATAGGACCCTGACCAGGGCTGGGGACGAACCGCAACTGAGGTACTTGCCTTTGGCTGGAATCGAACCTGTGACTCTTTGGTCCACAGGCGGACACTCTAACTGCTGAGCCAAACTGGCCAGGGCTCCCCTTTATCTTTAAAGAAGCCCTTTAACATTTCTTGTAATACTGGTTTGGTGGTGATGAACTCCTTTACCTTTTTTTTGTCTGGAAGAGCATAGTTATTTTTAATAGATCAGATTTTTCTATCTTTGTTAATAAGATAGGTGAGAGATTATATTGGTGAGAATTTTTTTTATTTTTATTTTTTTTTCTTTATTGATTTTTAGAGAGAGGAAGGGAGAGGGGAGAGAGAGAGAGATAGAAACATCAATGAGAGAGAACATCAATTGGCCGCCTCCTACATGCCCCCACTGGGGATTTCGCCCACAACCTGGGCATGTGCCCTGACCGAGAATTGAACCAGAGACCTCTTGGTGCATGGGTTGACACTCAACCACTGAGCCATACTGGCCAGGCTCTGTTCATTCTTATATCCTTTATTAGCATTTCCATTTTCTTCGTGGGCCTCTTGCACATGATAAACTAGCTCATGATGAACTTAAGTTCATCCATAGGTCTGGTAAAATAGTGTTGTTTGCATATATGAAGGACATTTTTTTCCAACGTACTTGACATTGTATACTGAGATGATGTATGTGTAATATGTAATACACACACACACACACATATATATTCCCTTTTTTTTCTAGCTTAACAGTAGCAAAAGCATTCCTATGTTATTATAACTTCTTGGAAACCATAATTTTTTTTTTGAAAAAAATTTTGAGTGTACAGTTCAGTGGCATTAATCACATGTACCATAATTGATTTCACCATAGTGTATAACCAGCACCACTATTTCCAAAATTTTTCATTACCTCAAGCTGAAACTTGTAACCAAGCAATGATTCCCCATTTCTCCTGCCTTTGGCCTCTGGTAACCACTAATTTACTTTCTGTCTCTGTGAATTTGTAGATATTGTAGATATTTAAGTAAGTTCAGTATTTGTCCTTTTGTGTCTGGTTTCCTTTTCTTAGCATGTGTTTTTTTTAATTAAAACTTCTTTTCCCTTTATTGATTTTAGAGAGGAAGTGAGAGGGAGAGAGAGATAGAAACATTGATGAGAGCGAACATCGATTGGCCACCTCCTGCTTGCCCCTCACTGGAGATGGGGCCCACAACCTGGGTGTGTGCCCTGACCAGGAATCGAACCGGGGACTTCTTGGTGCATGGGTTGATACTCAACCACCGAGCCACACTGGCCGGACTAGCATAATATTTTTAAGTTTATCCACATTGTAGCATGTGTCAGAATTTCATTCCCTTTTATGGCCGATTAATATTCCATTGTGTGTATATACTACATTTTAGAAACCATCACTTTTACTGGCTCCACAATCCTCCTGTATGTGGATGGATCCTGGTTTCTTAGCCCTTGTCTCCTTTTTGCCCTTACTCAGATAAGCCTCGTAGCAGATATGCTGTCAACAACACCGGAGATCATGCCGAGGACCAGGACGGTGACTCCAGGTAAGGGCTCTGAAGTCACTATGATGGAGCTAGTCCTGCCCCCACTTCTGGGCAAAGCCCCACCTCTTGTTGACCTAGATGTTTACTCTGAGAAACTGGATGTTCTTTTCTCCCATTTGGTGGGTGTTTTGGGTAGTGCAGAGCTGGGGCTTGGTTTGCCAGTCTCTGGCTTGCTGCAGAATTTGGTCACGTGTTCCATCTGTGGGCTGTAAAGTAGGTCAGAGAACAGATCAAGCCATATTTCTGTAGGACATTTATCTCTTGTGAGGGGACCATGGAGGAAAGCAGACCCCAGTGCTGTCCATAGACCTTACTCCTCAGGCACGTGCCCAGAGGTCAGATGTAGGTGCTTGGGTTTGGTACAGTCTGTCCAGGTGGTGATGTGGGTTGAGAATCAGGGCTTATTTGACCCTTGGTCTTTTAGGACACAGATGAAAAGCGGGTTTTGTTCCTTCCTGTGTGTTCCCCCTTGTTCTCTGTGGGAAGGGCTATCAAGCAAACATGAGAAATGACCACTTCTGCCTTCTGTTCATTTTAAAGCTTAGTAAATGATAACACAGCAGACGAAGGAGGAAAGATTGTAAATTGCCTATTCTGGTTAGGGCCTAAACATAGCTGGGGTCTTTGTGAGCTAAAGGACTTAGCCTCCACAGTCCCATCGGAAAGTAGCCGAGGTTCCCACACTGGGCCTTTGACATGCAAACTATTCATGCAGTTCCCATCAGTTCTCTAACAAGGCACCACAGCTGCCATAGTGTTGTGCAGTTCCAAGGGTATGGTTTTTATTTTGTGTGTGTAAGGGTATAAGGGGCCTCTGGCGTGACCAGTGACTGTTTCTGAAGGGAACAAGCTTTAGAAGAGGGACCAGCAGGAGGGGAAGGGGATATGGGCTGTTGGACATTCAGTGGGTCCTTCTGCATGATGTACAGGCCAGTGGTGGTTTGTCTTTTAAAAGTGGCAACTAGGCCCTGTCCGGTTTGGCCTGTGGTCTGGAGAGACCCGGGTGCGGTTCCTGCTAAGGGCACGTACCTCGGTTGCAGTTTGTCCCCGGCCCTGGTTGGGTCATGTGGGTGGCAACCACTCGATGTGTCCCTTTCATGTCGATGTTTTTCTCTCTCTCTCCCTCCCACTCTATCTGAACAAAATATCAAAAAAAGATGTCCTCGGATGAGGATAAAAAATAATAATAATAAATGAATAAAAGTGGCAACTTGGAACAAACTCTTGTTACAGGCACACAGAAAGCTTTTTGCCTCTGCACACTGGGTGTGTGCATTTTGCCTTCTACCTGTGCCACAGACTAGTTTGGAATAGGACTGGTTAGCTGCCTACCGTTCTTTCTCCAAGCTCTATGGATGTGAGGATCAGGCTCAGGACGTGAAGACTCAGAAAGAGCTCTTGGAATGGTCTGTGTGGAGGTCTTTTTTAGGAGGGTCAGGAGCACATAATTCCGGCAGTTAATTTCAGGGGCTTATAATAAAATGACTTTGAGCTAATGTCATTTGGTAATTGTTAGCACATTATAGCATCTGATGATCCCAGTCCCCACCCTCCACATTTTCAGACATATAGGTTAACACCCTTAGGGTCCCAGCTTTCTTTCTTTTTTATTTTCTATCCTTACTTGAGGACATTTTTCCATTTTTTGTTCAGGCAGAGCGGGAGGGAGAGAGATACAGAGAGGGAGAGAGAGGGAGGGAGGGAGGGAGGGGGAGAGAGAGGGAGGGAGGGAGGGAGGGAGGGGGAGAGAGAGAGAGAGAGAGAGAGAGAGAGAGAGAGACATCGATGTGAAGAGGACACATTGAGTGGCTGCCACCCACACAATCCAACCAGGGCCGGGGACAAACTGCAACCGAGGTACGTGCCCTTAGTGGGAATTGAACCCGGCTCTCTCTGGACCACAGGCCGACGCTCTAACCACTGAGCCAAACCGGCCAGGGAAGGGTCCCAGCTTTCTTTTGTCGTAGAGGCCTGCCAGCTACTGCTCTGCCCCTGGCAGCTGGGAGAACCCTGTCATGCCTCATACATCTTCCTGGAGTACTGCGGTGAAGGTGCATCATACTTATTCCTTGTTTTCCTTGAGTGTCGTTCTCAAGGGTGCTTTTCTTATGGAACCGGCAGAATGTTCCTGCTTGTCAGGTGGCCAGATTGAAGCAGTGTTAACAGGACACATGGGTAACTTGTGAGTGTGGGGTGGCCTGCCTTAGAGAAGTGAGGGTGCGCAGCTGTGCTGCCCGTTGTTATAGTCACTGGCCAATGTGGCCATTTTAATGGAAATGAATTGAAATTGAATAAAATTGAAAACTTATTTCCTCAGTTGCACTCACCACATTTCAGGTGCTCAGTGGCCACATGTAACTAGTGGATACTGTATTGAATGGTGTAGATTTAGAGTATTTCTGTCAATGTAGAAAGTTCTGTTGGACAACACTGGCTTAGAGTAGGCTAATTTTACAAGGTGAATCATTAAGATGATGTGTTTCAGGGTGTAAGAATTAACTATCACTTTTTAAAAACCCTACGAGAATTCGGAAGGGAGGGATTCTGTCTGTTGTCTCTAAGGCTTGAAATTCAAGTTTAGAAAAGTTGTAATGTTGCTGTTTATTGGGTCTTAGGGGCCTGGGAGTTCATGCTTAATTCCATCTCAGGTTTAATCACCCCACACTGTCAGGGACAAAGCCATGAGAGGTACGAAAGCCTGGTATCTGTTGGAAAGTCTGTTGTTGGCCCAATCCCTCCTGGTGTGGGTGGCTATTTCTGGCTTCCTCTCTCCATATCAAGCAGTGTTCTGGCTACTGCCTCAGAGAAGGAGATGCTTTTGGCTTTGAAAAGTTGACTTCATTTCAAAACAGTCTAAATCATTTTACTTTAGATATCATCCTGATGTCTTCCCAGAGCTTTGAAAGGTTTCTGCTTCTACCCTCTATCTTTCCATTGGTATCAAGGGGCATGGAATCAGTTGGCATTGCTGCCTGTCTCAGACTTGGCTACCTTTCGTGAAGCAGTGGGTCCATCTTTCAGGCACAGTCATGCCCTATGCTGGACAGGGCCTTAGCCAGGTGAGCCATAGTGTACACTGGCACACCACATGCAGGTGCTCCAGAGCAGGTGCACATGGGACTCCACCAGGGCCTCTTTTTTTTTTTTTAATCCTCACCCGAGGACATTTTTTTGTTTTTTATTCAGATAGAGTGGGAGGGAGAGAGAGGAAGAGAGAAACATCGATGTGAAAGGGACACATCGAGTGGTTGCCACCCGCACGACCCAACCAGGGCCGGGGACAAACTGCAACCAAGGTACATGTCCTTAGCAGGAACCAACCCCGGGTATCTCTGGACCGCAGACCGACGCTGTAACCACTGAGCCAAACCGGCCAGGGCCACCAGGGCCTCTTTTGACAGCTTTGCCTATGTGTCACATGTGTTGAGATATGTTAGAAAGATGCCCCTACTTGCTGGAGTTTACTCAATACACAAGAATGTGGATAAGCAGTGTTGTCCCAAGCGTGGGTATTTCTTCCCTTTTCCTGGTCCAGCCTAGTCCACACTGGTGTCCTTATTGGCATGTTCCTGCAGGGCAGTGTGCTGGGACAAGTGCAGGTTCAGGGTTCCAGGTCTGATTTTCACTCTGCATCCTGCAGTATATGATCTTGGGCATGCTCCTTAGACAGTGATGCCTCTCCCTCCCAAATCTAGATGTCATGGGAACATCTGCGTCTAGGTGAGAGTACTTACTGACGGCTCTGCCTCCCTCAGGAGCAGACACAAGTCCATAAAACATGATTGTGGAGTTGAACATGTCACCACCACTCCCCAGTAAGAAAATGGAACACTGCTGACACCTGGAATCCTCATGTGCTTCTCCCCTTTTGAAAGTTAAAGGATTTTGTGACCTGTCTAGTTGTAGGAGATAAAGTTTTAGGAGTTGCATGAGCTTCTTCAGATTCTGACTTTCTGAATGATCTTGGGAAAGTCCATGAAACATCTTACCCCTTTACTACTGTACAGACTGATGAGCTAAAGTTTGGGGGCTGCTGAACAAAAAGGTTTTCATTGTGTGTTTCTCTTGCATGGGTCTTTGGCAATGTGTGTTTCTCAGTGAGAGCAGTGGGGAGCAGTAGTTCCCAGCAGGGCAGCCTGGTGGGCATGGCATGGCATCATGGCAGGCTCTTACCCCTCTGATGCTGTCTGCACTGTGGGGCTCTGCACTGTGGGGCTCAGGTCTATTTTCTGTTCCTAGGAAACTCAGAAAGCAGCATGTCCCAGGACACAGACCTCTGTAGAAGAACTTAAACTCTTTTTTTTTTTTTATCCTCACCCGAGGACATTTTTGCATTTATCTTCAGGTAGAGTGGGAGGGAGAAAGAGAGAAACATCCATGTGAGAGAGACACATCAACTAGTTGCCACCCACACGATCCCAACTAGGGCCAAGGACAAACTACAACCGAGGTACATGCCCTTAGCGGGAACCGAACCTGGGTCTCTCTGGTCCGAGGGCTGACACTCTAACCACTGAGCCAAATTGGCCAGGGCTAAATATATTTTCTAAAAAAGCTCGGGTGTAGTGCAGAAGTCTCAGACATTTTCCAGCATAAGTATATACGGATCTGCCATAACTGCTTTGCTGCTGAAGGGGCCACAGTCATGTTCTGGGCAGAGGCTCCGTGAGATCAGCTATGCCGGTGGTCATAGCATCTGAAGAATTGGAGCTGAAGTATTCAATGGCATTTTACGGTTTTCATAAGGCTTTTACCTATGGGGATCTTTTTACCTGTTGAGATGATTTGTCAGATTAAATACTTGTGCATTGGCATTTTGCCAATATATGGTGCTGGGCTCTGACCCACGTCTTCCACCCTTGCTCTTGCTTCTGGAAACTGACTAATTCTTGCCCAGTCTATGTTTACATGAGAGAAATAGCTTTAGTTAGAAAACTGTGTGTGGTAAGTCTTCAACTTGGGGAGTGTCTGATCCTTTCTCTTCTGGTAAGTTGCATAGCCTTGACCTCAACAGTTAATGCTTAATGGTGGTACTTCTACTAGACTTTAATACTGTTTTAATAAAACAACTATAACTTTTCATGATTTTTAAAATCAATGTCTTGATGGTCCTGTTCCCATTTCAGCGAGCCATGTCCTCTAACCGATGAGCAATTGGTTGCAGGGTAAGACCAAGACTTCTCCACCATCTTTCTGTCTTGATTCCTGCTACCTTCTCTTCTTGTAATTGTGCTTAACTCCTGATTTCCCTCAATGTTGAAAATGACTAATGAGGCACACAGGCTCTTGCTCGGACCGCACTACCCTGATCCCCCCCACGAGTGCCTAGGCTTCCCACGGCCCCTGCCCTTTCTCCATTTGGAGTTATTTAGCTATTTCACATTACCCAAGAGGCCTAGGCAAGGTTGGCTGACACCAGGGAGACTTTTGGGACCAAGCATGCTCTCAGACCTCCTCCTCTAGGCAGGCACCAGTGGCCCTGTGAGGGTGGTAGGTGAGCAGGAGCATGGTTTCTTGTCTCTCTAGCTTATTGCCCCTTACCCCGAGGTTCTGATTATTTCTCCTTGCCTTCACTTCTCAGAGGGATCTAGTGGGGGCCTCTTTCCCAAGGGCTGGGTGTTAAATCTAATGCTTGAACTTAGATGCTATTGTGTGTGCCCTTAGAGGCAAAAATATACCATGGACTTTATTAGGCACTTCTCCAGGAGGGCATGAATAAGGTGGGACCCTCCTGTCCCCTTGACAGGGCATCCCTTCTAGGCATTGCAGGTACACAGAGCATCTTTGAGCTCCCCATAATGGGAGGGGGAGAGTCGAGCTCCCTTCCGTGCTGTCCCTCTCTCCTTTTTTGGTAAAGCTAGAAAATAAGCCCTGCTCCCAAATGTCTCAGAAGGCATGGAAGGTCCTGGCCTGTTTTCCAGCTGGGCTGGCCATTTTCCTATGTGTATGTGTTGTTTATTTGTTTGTTTTTATTTTTAAGTTATTCCAGGAATGTTAGTTTTTTTGTAACAGCTATTTTATTGTGTGCAATATAATTTACCAGACTTTTTACCACCAAAACAAAGGAAAATAATTTTTATTAATTTTGGAAACAACAAATATTGTCACTTATTTTTGTTTCAATTTGCTATTTAAAACAGTTATTTCCCCTACCCCCCAAATCTCATGATATAACTCTGTGCCTTTGTGTATGTTATGTCAGCAGACACACTATATAACGTATAAAGCCACTCAGGTGTTTTGTTTTCGTTTTTTTTATCGTAAGTGTTAATATTGCAGTGGTGTGTGGATTTCTATGTGGACCAGACTTTCTCAGACAAGCATCATCCTGCTGGCTGCCACAGAGGTCCTCCCTGAATGGCCACATAGGGCAGTGTGGCTTTTTGTTGCTGCTGTTAATTCTCACCCGAGGGTATTTTTCCCATTGATTTTTAGAGAAGGTGAAAGGAAGGAAGGGAGGGAATGGGAGAGAGAAGAACAGAAACATCAATGTGAGAAAGACAGGCACATCCATTGGTTGCCTCCCGCACATGCCCTGACTAGGGCCGGGGATTGAACCTGCAACCCAGGTACGTGCCCTTGATTGGGAATCGAACCCATGATCCTTAGTTGTGTGGGCCGACATTCTAACTGCTGAGCAACACTGGCCACAATGGCATTGTGGCTTTTAACTTCAATAGCACATGAATTTCCAGTTGGTTCCTTTTGCAGACCCTGGCCTCTCTGGTCTTGGAGGGAAGCACTTCTTATTTGGCTCTTGGAAGGGTGCTTTTGGATTTGGATATTTCTAGATAATCAGTAGACCACCACTGCTTTCTTCTGAATCTCAGGACCACAGCCAGACTAAATTAGGTTTCTAAACTGGTGGCTGAGGGCCAGGGCTGAGGCTTGTTTGTGGGTCTTGATGACAAAGCAGAGGTTTCTTAATGGAGGTATTTGGATATCACAGGAAGAAGTGAACTTTCTGGAGTAGTGGGAGGTTTTTTTTCTATACCTTATCTCTGTGTCCCTGGGTGGCAGAGTGGAGGAGCTATTTGTTCAGATATGATGTGAAATATTGGTACTGGATCAGTCGTTAGGGCAGAAGTGTTTGGGTTTATCACCCTGAACCCTCACCACCACCATGTCCCTCAGACTGGAGTTATAAGGCAGAGTGAGCAATTTAGAGTTTTTGAAGGAAGCATATAATGCCTCTGGTATAAGACTCTGCAATCTTTCATCTCTGGTTTAATCACTCCGGAAAGCAGTATTCCAGGGAAGAGAGGAGAGACCCACAATAGGCGTCTAAGGACATAGGCTGTGGGTCCCATGTTTCCCAGACTGTCTCTGACAACCGTGGTGTTGAAAGGGCTGATGATGCAAGAGGGAAACTCTCTGCGTCTGGTTTGTCTGGGGGCCACAAGGCAACCTAGGATGCCTAGAGGACCATGTCAGTCCTGGAGAAGGCTGGAAACCGGTGTGACACCCTCCCTCTCCAAGGGCTTAGCAGTTCTAGGCTCTCCTCCCATCTGTGGGGGAGAGACTTGGAAAGAATCCCCTAGCTGCTTGTCTTGCAGTTTGCCTGAGTGCTGGTTGATCAGCAAGGTTCCTGCTGCAGGCTACCTCCAAGTCACTTTTTTTTTTTATCCTCACCCGAGCACATTTTTTCGTTTTTGTTCAGGTAGAGTGGGAGGAAGAGAGAGGGAGAGGGAGAGAAACATCAATGTGAAAGGGACACATCAAGTGGCTGCCTCCCGCACGACCCCAACCGGGGCAGGGGACAAACTGCAACTGAGGTACGTGCCCTTAGCGGGAACTGAACCCAGGTCTTTCTGGACCGCAGGCCAAAGCTCTAACCGCTGAGCCAAACTGGCCAGGGCACCTCTAAGTCACTTTTAAAAAAATTTTTTATTGATTGATTTTTAGAGGGAGAGAGAGGTTTAAAACATTGATTCGTTATTCCTCTTATTTTACATTCATTGGTTATTTCTTGTATGTGCCCTGATGGTGGATGTAACCTGACATATCGGGATGATGCTCTAACCAACTGAGCTACCTGGCCAGGGCTCAGGTCACTCTTACATTAGGTGGTGAGCCCTGCCATGTGTAAGGAGTCCAGAGCAAATGGCCTCCTTCCTGGATCTTTTTATTCCAGAGTCATTTCTCATTTCAGAGTTCAGCTGAAGCAGCAGTTTGTAGCAGACCTTTTTTCTTTAGAAAATGGGGAGGTATGGTGTTAGTTGCTCCCCTCCCCCCACATGAGTTCCTCCTGGAGAAAAGCATCTGGTAAGGTGCCTGATTCACTATAGCTTCTCAGCAAAGGCCCAAGACCCACACTGGAGTGTCTGTTTTGATGGTCTCTAGGATGATAGGCAGAGATAGCATGGACCTGGGGGAGTTGGAGCCACTTTCCCCAACACAATGTGCCCTCCCAACCTGGGTGCTAGAAATGCTTTCCCTGGGTGGAGAACAGAGCATAGGACTTGTCTCTCATCTGGCTCCAGCTCAGATATGGTACATTAGTGTTTCTGAAGTGGAGGCTCCCCGCCCCAAGCCTGGGCTCTGAGATAAGAGTCTGCACTGTGCCCCACAGCACTCTCCTCCGTCTGATGACTCTCTCTTATCTGGATCCCCCTGGGCAGGAAGGAATAGGGTTGCCACTAAGAAAACATAAATATACAGATGCACCTTACAAAGAGGTAAACTCGTATCCAAATCTGCTCTCACCTGCACCACAGCCATCCCTACTCCATGGCATCCAGTCCTGGGCATCCTATGTTCATATCATATCAGTGGGTCTGCGTGTCTTGCACATCTTAAAAGTTTCTTCCTTAATAAAAATTGGAAGGTGTAAGTGTTCAGGATAAGGGAAGGGCCAGGAAGCTATACTGAGCAAGGTAATTGGCATGCTGCAATTAGTACTGTGCCCTTGCCTTTTACACAGCACTGAGGGGTTGAGGGTTCCTGGGGGTTGAGAGGTGCAGCCTGGGAAACCTGAACCTGGTGGTAGAGCCTTAATGAGCAGCTCCTCAGGGAAGCGCCAGCTTCAGCTATTGTTCCTCCCTTTAAAAGCAAACTGCAACTTGTTTCTCTCCTGAATTTCATAGAGCATGCCAAGAAATTGACAGCATGTGCCTTCAGTCTTTGCTTCTCATGCCTTTTGCCTTGTAATTTTGGTGATTGTATGTCCCAAATCTTGGGGATTGCTTCCGAAGGCAACTGATAGAAGCTTCCAGGTCATCAGTGGGGGTCAAACCATTTTGTACACAAAGCTGCCATATACTGAGACCCTTACCCTCTGAGGGCAGCTGGTGTGGGGCTGTCACACTTTGTTCACTTATTTCCACTCTGCCTCTCTTTAATTTTAAGGTTTTCAGATGTCATTCTGGCAACAATTTTGGCAACCAAGTCTGAAATGTGTGGCCAAAAATTTGAACTGAAGATCGATAACGTACGTTTTGTGGGGCACCCAACACTCCTACAGCATGCACTGGGGCAGGTAAGGACCTCCCTGAGCAGATCAGGCTCTCCATAGGTAGGCATGGCCTGTCCTGATCTGGGGCCCTCAGGGGACTGTGGCTGACACTTGCTCTGGTAAAGGCAGCCACTGGGCAGCACACCTGACCAGCTCCTAGCTGTCAACTGCATGTCCTCATAGGCCCTGAGGGTCCCTTGAAGAAAGAGACAGGCATCCTTGTCCCCCAGAGTTTCAGTCCCTGCTCCTCGCTTTTAAGTGGTATAAGCATTTCTTACTTATTAAGTGATATCATAGCCAATATTATTAATTTAGCTCTTACTATTGTGATAAACCCTTTATATACATTCTCTGATGAATGAAATGTTACAGTACTGGGGAGTTTTACAAGATTGAATGTACTGTGACCCAAGGGAATTTACACACCAGAACCTTCCAGCCAGTCCTTTGCACACAGACAGAATCAGCGACAGCAGCACTCAGATTCTGAAGGCTTTTGATGTGGCAGTATGAGATTTAGCTCCGTTTATATGATCCAGAAATATGAGGGTCTGTGATGTAAGCCTCAAATCTTCTCCATGACCGAGCCCATGAAAAGAGCTTCTGAAATGGTTGGAGGGTGCCAAGACATAAGGCCATGGCTGGGTGCACCTGGCCCTATGGACAGCACCCTCCTTCCTCACTGAAACCACTGCAGATGGGGATTAGTCCTTAATTATGCCCTGTAGGTGATGGAGGGGAGATTTGGCAGCCTGACAGCAGTCATGGGCCTACAAAACTGAAGTAATAGGCAGGATGGTGAGCCAGTTGGGATGGCCTAGAACTGGAGCTCTGGCCTCTTACGCCCCCTGGTGGCATCGCTTGTAATCAGCTTGGTGTTAGTGACTGGATGCCAGAGCTGCACCCCTGTTTCTGCTGGCTCTGAGCAATGTCCTGTCTCTTAATCATCCTGAGTACTTACCATGCCTGGCAGAGATAGCCTGGAGAACTCATATGGACACTGAGGATGGCAGTGGGGGGATGTTTGGGCAGGGAGCACTCCCTCTGCTTGAGCCCTCTCTCTTTTTGTCTCCTCTGGGCACTTCAGCTCACTTCCATTGCCTGGGGCAGCCTCATCACATTGGGTCAAAGCACTGACCTTCCTATTATCTCAATGGTGACTCATCTCTCCATGGAGCCACCACTAGCTTGTGCAAAGGCACTGATCACTTCCCCAAGACCCTGGGGCTGTTTTCTTTTGGTTCTGCTATATTCTGGAACCTTTTCCCAGGCCTAAAGTAGAATAGCTCTAAACAACTCTTCTTGGGAAGTGGTGGCTCTCATTCATTAAAATTATACCTCTTTTACAGGTCTCCAAAACAGACCCATCTCCGAAGAGGGAAGCTCCCACCATGATTCTTTTTAATGTGGTATTTGCACTGAGGGTGAGTGTTTATAAATGGCTGAAGAGCATGGGCAGATCAGGGAGGAGGGTCAGGGGAGTAACAGCAGCTCATATCCGGTGAGTGTGTTATTGACTCAGCTTAGACTGCAGTGTAGGCATGGTACTGGTCTCCTCTCACTGTCTTCCTTTCTCTCTTTTTTAAAAACTAAAATACAGGTAACATAAAATTTGCCATTTTAACTATTTTAAAGTATAAAGTTTGGTGGCCTCAAGTAACACTTTATGTAACCATCACCATTATCTATTTTCAGAATGTTTCCCTTATCCTAAAAGGAGCTCAGTGATTCCCTTCTCTCCCCCCACCTTCTCCTAGCCCCCAGAAACCACCAGTCTGCTTTATATCTCTGGATTTACCTGTTTCATATGAATGGGATCCTACAATATGTGACCTTTGGTGTCTGGCTTCTTTCACTGAGAATAGTGATTTTGAGATTATCCCTTGTTATGTATATCAGTATTTTATTCCTTTTTATGGTCAAATTGTATTCCATTGTATGGGTAGACCACACTTTGTTTATCTATTCATCTGTTGATGACCTTTGCTGTTAAGGACATTTGTATACAAATTTTTGTGTTTACACGGTTTGATTTTCCTTGGGTATATACCTTGGAGTGCAATTGCTGGGTCCTATGATGTGTTTAACCATTTGAGGAACTGCCAAACTTCTCCGTAGCGGCTGCAACATTTTACATTCCCACCACAGTGCACAGTGGTTCCAATTTGTTTATATACTGACAATACTTGTTATTTTCCATTTAAAAAAAAATAAGTTTAATTGTTCTTAAAGCAGTTCTCAGTGTTGTCTGAAGTTGTGTTTTTACTAGTCAGGAAATTCCTTTTCAGTAAAGTTGTAAAAATATAAGGGATTCAAATAAATATAAAAAATACCCCTCGGTAAAGACTGGCTTATATTATGAAGGGACTTTGGAATACCTAGGATATTTATATTCAGTGACTATTAAATAATGGCATTCCTCTGAAATATCCCAGTATCAGTTTTTGCCAAAGAGCCTAGTAGTTCTTTCTGTCTGGGCATGTGATCTGCACAACGGCTTTTGTGCAGAAATATGAGTGAGAAAGTGACAGGATTTCAGTGACAAGGAACGGGGTGTGTTCTGAAAACCTTCAGAGTGGCAGAAATGAGACTGAGTAGAAAGGTGGCATTTTTGGTGTAGAGACTGCAGGTCTCACTCTGAACAGTTCAAAATAAATAATGCATTAGAATGGAGCTTAATTTAATTTAATTTTGAAAAATGTTTGTTAAGCCCTGGCCGGTTTGGCTCAGCGATTGGAGCCTGTGGACCAGAGAGTCCTGGGTTCGGTTCCCGCTAGGGGCACGTACCAAAAAAAAATGTTTGTTAATCCTCACCCAGGGATATTTTTCCATTGATTTTTAGAGAGAATGGAAGGGAGGGAAAGAGAGAACCATTGATGTGAGAGAGACACATCGATTGTTTGCTTCTTGGACAACCCTAACCGGGCCGGAGGTCGAACTTACAACCTAGGTATGTGCCCTTGACGGGAATCAAATACTCAACCCTTCAGTCTAGGGGAAGACACTCTAACCACAGAGCAAAACTGGCCAGGGCTGGAGCTTAATTTTAAAAACTAGCATACCTTGCCCTGGCCAGTTTTCTCAGTGGTTAGAGTGTTGGCCTGCAGACCAAAGAGTCTCGGGTTTGATTCCCATCAAGGGCACATAACTGGGTTGTGGGTTCAACCCCTGGCCCCCATTGGGGTCTTGCGGGAGGCAACCAATCGTTGTTTCTCTCATATCAATCTCTCTCTCTATCTTTGGTTGGTTTGCCTCAGCGGTTAGAGCATTGGCCCGTGGACCAGAGAGACCCAGGTTCAGTTCCCGCGAAGGGCACGTACCTTGGTTGCGGTTTGTCCTGGCCCCGGTTGCGGTTTTTCCTGGCCCCGGTTGGGGTTGTGTGGGTGGCGACCAGTTGATGTGTCCCTCTTACACTGATGTTTCTCTCTCTTTCCCCCTCCTGCTCTATCTGAAGATAAATGCAAAAATGTCCTTGGGTGAGGATTAAAAAAAAATCTCTCTCTCTCTCTCTCCCCCCCTCCCCTTTTCCTTCCTACTCTACCTAAAAAATCAATGGAAAAATATTTTTGGGTGAGGATTAAAAAAAATAAAATTAAAAACTGGCATATCTTGTTGATAGATAAGGAACTACAAGGTAGAACAAAATGACTTGTTAGTGGCTGGGGCATGAGATTCCAAGAGACCTTTACTTCCTATTTTATACACTTGGGTAGTGTTTGCATCTCCACAGTATCCTTGTATTACTTTTATAATTACACAATACAAAAATATCCACAAAGAGAACTCAAATTAAGTTTAAAAAGCAAGCAAACAAACCCCATGATGAATGCTGTTTACCTGTCAACATCAATAGTTCCTGTGGGATGGGCAGTAGAAGCAGCCCCAGCCCCACCCAAGATGTTGCAGGCAGGCTCTCCTCTCTGGGCAGTGTGTTGATAGCAGAATGAACAGCAGTCAAGCAAACAAGGCATATTTTAAAGTTGTGTAAAGATTTTTATTATACTAGTTAGGCTGGAAAGAATTCTGGTATCCAGTAGTTGAGGAATGATGGGAAAAGGTGGTGGTTATTATACACTGGCATGTTTGTGGCTATTGAAGATGAGAAATGGGAATGATACCAGAGCCTGGGGGAGTATAGATAGCTGCCAGGTAAAAGCAGAGGGAAACAGATGGTATAGGATTTCAGATAGCATGGGCCATAATGTTGGAGAGTGGGAGGAATTTTAAATAATGTAAAGAGTTGGTATTTTAAGGTAGACACTTTTTTTTTCTTCTTTTTATTTATTTATTTATTTATTTTTTTAATCCTCACCCGAGGATATTTTTCCATTTTTTGTACAGATAGAGTGGGAGGGAGAGAGAGAGAGAGAAACATCGACGTGAAGGGACACATCGAGTGGCTGCCACCTGCACGACCAACCAGGGCTGGGGACAAACTGCAACCGAAGTACGTGCCCTTAGCGGGAACCGAACCCAGGTCTCTCCGGACCGCAGGCCGACGCTCTAACCGCTGAGCCAAACCAGCCAGGGCTTTTTTTTCTTTTTAGTAGTCATATAAAAGTTATACTTTTTTTTTTATTTCAAAAAGTTTTAAACCTCAAACTAGTGACAATAGTTTAATAAACCTATGCTCCTGTCTCTGAGAGCCCACAACTATTGCTTTTACACCTTGGCTCCATCTACCTCTCACCCACCTTGTCACTTAGGTATTTTGAGATAAGTCTGAGACTTTATGTCTCTTCACTCCTACATACCTCAGAAGGCATCTCTATAAAAATATGGACATTTATTTTATACCAGAATACCCTTTTCATAACTGAGAAAATTCGCGATAAGTTGGTATCCACTAGTACCTGGTCCATTGCAAGTTTCCCCAATTGCCGCGGCAGTTTTGCCAGTTGGCTTGTCTGAACCGGGACGAAGACCCAGCCTATATAAGCGTGTGGTGTTGTGTCTGTAGATCTCTGCCAGTCTAGGACTCTCCTCCCTGTGTCCCACCCTTTGTCCCGCCAGGTGTTCTGTTTGGACTCCTCTCATTGTGCAGTCAGACTTGCTGCTCTCTTGTCCCTATATGTCCTGCTAACTGGAAGTTAGCTCTGAATGCTTGATTACATTTGGGTATGAGTTCTGGGAACAAGAAAGTCTCACAAGTGATGCCCTCAACTTCGTGCTGTCTCACATCATGTGTGGGGAAAGTTTGGCATTTCTGAGACCTCCCACTCAGGGCTGGCCCATCCTAGGTAGCTCTCTCATTGTGGCTACACAGCCTCAGGCTCCGTTGTACCTTGAACAGTGCCTGGTGGTACAGCCAAACAGGACACCCTGGCACACTCTGTCAGTGCTGGTCATTGGGCTGCACCTGGGTGAGCACCCACCTTGCAGATCTGGGAAGGTGGAACAGACAGGCCCTGAGCATCTGACAACACTGTCATGCCCCAGGCAGTGCGACCTCTAGCAGAGGGTCGGGTTCTCAGGTATGACTTGATTACTTCCTCAAGGGAATAATCATGTGCCCAGGATCATTCTCCTACCTCTGTTATGGTAGTATTTTCACATAGATTCTTCTGAAAGTGGTGAGGCCATTGTGTATATATACCCTATAACCCAGACCTTACAGTTTTGTAATCTTGCAGGGGACACTTGAGGGAATGCCCTTGACATGAAGGGGCAGGGCTGCTGCCCACTGGGGGGCATAGCATGGGAGCAACCTTTGGTTCTCTTCCCAGCACAGGAATGCTGCCAAGTGTGAGTTTTGTTTGTGAACATGAGATCTGCTAGGAGTTTAGAAAATCTCTCCAGCTCCAGGTGATGAAGGTGTTTACTGTGGATACTGTTCGGGCAGATAAACTGGAGAGGGAGGCAGCACCAGAGGTTCTAATCAGTGGCACCATTTGTCCCTCTTCTGTTTCTCACCTCCACCCCATAGGATGACTCAGCTATCCTGTGGGCCTCCTGAAGCACTGAGTCATGGTTGGCCAGTTATCTTCTCCAAGGAGCATCTTCACAGACCCCACAGCCACCTGCTCCACCCGTGGCCTGGCCCGACTGCGGCCCCTGATAGTTTCCTGAGTTAATACAGGGGCGTGGAGGGAGCTCTGGGAGGGGAGTGGCTGGAGCCTGCTGGCTTCTCCTGTTAGCCAGGGTCATTTCTGCTGGAAAGAGCTACTTAACCTTGAGAACAGAAAATGTTCAATGAATAATTAACCTGGTGCTTTTGTTTATTGTGCTGTGTGTCCCTATAAGAGGGGCTGTGTGACTGAATTTTTCCATAGCTAGTCTGGTCCACCAGCAGTCAACAGTACACTAGTGACTGCAGACACTGTTAGGGATTTTGCTCTGGGTAGGCTTTGGTCTGAGCACTGACATTTCTGACTAATTGGTGAGCGAGGTGCTACTGTTATCCCTTCTCGGATGGAAGCCTGTGACCCAGGGTCAAACCCAGGGTGGTTGGAGAGATCTGCACCTTCCACTGGCTGCCTCTGCCAGGCCCAGAGTGGATGCCTGATCTGTGCCCTGCCTTCCTGAATGGCCCTGGTGTGGTGCCCTGCATGCAGCATGGGAGCCTTTCTCTACTTGTTAGAAATGCCTGGTTCCCCACCCCCCACACTAGGTGACCCCACAGAGCCATCTCTGTACTGCCATCCAGGCAACTATGCCCAAGATAGGATGCTGAGAGGACTGGTGTTTGTGGATGGCCCCTAGAGGGGACACAGGAAACTGGCAACGGCAGTGGCATCTGGAATGGGGCCTGGGGAAAGAGTAGAGGAGGATTCTTTCATGGTTTGAGTTTTTGCTTTGTATGTGTCCTGAGTACATATGCTGCATTAGAGTTGTGTGTGGCCTCTCCCACAGGCCAACGCAGACCCGTCGGTGATCAACTGCCTGCACAACCTTTCCCGACGCATTGCCACCGTGCTGCAGCACGAGGAGCGCCGCTGCCAGTACCTCACTCGGGAGGCCAAGCTGATCCTCGCGCTGCAGGACGAGGTGTCCGCTGTGGCCGATGGTGAGTGCAGCTGGAGTCTCTCCTACCCCAACACCACAGAGCAGGCAGCATTTCCAGGCAGGACACTAATCCAGCTTTGCGGATATGGAAACTGAGGTACTTAGAGGTTCCATGATCTTCGCCCTGGACTGAGTGTGCCCCAGGGGCAAAGGAAGACTCCCTGGTGGCATCGCTGAACCCACTTTGCTGAACTGACGAGCTGAAATTGATTTCTTAGCCCAAAACGTTCTCCACCCCCACAGATGCTGCATGATGGCTTTTCATGCAGGTCAGGCACTGCCTGCCGGTCCTGGTGCTGCTGGACATGCTTCCCTGGGTAGAGGACATGCAGAGGGGCCAGCGAGGATACTGAGCTGGCAGGGTGGGTGCTTTCCAGCTCTTGGCTTTCGACTAAATTGAAGGAGGACCTTAATGGAGTTATCAATTGGCAAACTAGTAAAAATAATTTTTGCTGTGATTTTTGTGATTTTACCACGTGATTTTTGCATACTGTAAACATTTCAAAGTGCAGAGAGCTCCCTACCTATAACAAACCTCCACATCCATCTTCTCAGGACAACACCTCTCTAACACAAGAGAAAACTAGGAGCACATTGGAAGGTAAACCCAGTCTAGTTTTAGCAGTAAGTAAAAGTAGTGATTACCACCCATGAACTGCCCCCCTCAGGTGCATTTTCAGTAAAAATTTACTTTTTATGTTTGACAGTGAAGTTTTATCTTTTAAAACATTTTCTTTAGAGTCTGTGACTTTATCAGGAATTTAAAAATTCAATTTAGTACATATATTTATGTTAGACATTTATGAGAAAGAATTAATGAAAAAGACTTTCATCAAAATAAATAACAGCATAAATATGGGGGAAAGTGGGATGAGGCATGGCGTTACATGGTCGCTGAGGCAGAAGCTGGCTCTGGTTGTCTGAGGTGGGAGTCTTCAGGAGCAGCCAATGAAATGGTTTGTTCCTGTGAGACCTGTGACTACAGGGTCAGGTGGGTCCAGTGCTAAAGCTTAGATACAAATATTTCACAAGTAGACAGTTGAACATATCAGACTAAGTATAATTTTAATTCAGTGGGATGCAAACGTTTTATTAGAAGCAGTTGTGAGCCCTGGCTGGTGTGGCTCAGTTGGTTGGGCATTGTCCCATGCACTGAAAGGTTGCCAGTTCGATTCCTGGTCAGGGCACATGCTCAGGTTTTGGGCTTGATCCCTGATAGGGGGCGTGCAGGAGGCAACCAGTTGATGTCCTCTCATATCAATGTTTCTCTCTCTCCCTCTCCCTTCCTCTCTCTAAAAATCAATAAAATTTTTTTTAAAAAAGAATCAGTTATGAATATCTGCTGTTTGGTTTAAAGTTACTTAAAATTATTTTTAAGTTAAACTCGTTTTTAAAGGTATTTTCTATTCTAGCCCATGTGAGTTTCCTTGCTTTGGAGATTCTAAATCCTTCTGTGTTACAATTCTTGCAGCAAATGATGGTCCTCAGTCCCCATTCCATCACATTTTGCCCAAGTGCAAGCTGGCCAGGGACCTCAAGGAAGCATATGACAGGTAAGACAGACTAGCAACACATGCTCCATGTACTTCCTTCTCCTTGTGGGCCTTATTGCCTGAGTGGTGTCTGAAGATGGGACTCCCTTAGCTGGGTGCTGTTCTCCTGAAACGGGGGTGAGAGAGGGCTGAAGTGCCAACCCTTTTGGTGTGCCTGGCTAAAACAGTCATCTCCAGACTTCTCTTAAACCAGAAAATGAACCTGAAGTTATGCATAAGTACCTGAAAGTGCTTTTGAGTTCTCAAATGCAAGTTGATTTTACTGAGCCTGACGCAGTGCCAAGTTCTGGGTCCACCTTTATTGGGTGAGTGTCACTGTCACCGTTTCACCCATGAGGAAACTGAGGCTCAGAGGATGGAGCTGAGGTGGGCCATGTTCCTCCCTGCCCTGGGGGACTTGGTGGTTTATGACACTAATTGTAGGAGTGCAGCAGGTGTTGGAGACGGCAGAACCCTCACAGTTTTGATTATATTTGTGGCTCCGCACCTACTCTCTTAAACGTGGACAAGCAAAGAACTTATTTTTTTTTTAAAGGATAGCCTTGTGACTCTGGCCCTGGGTCTGCAGCGAGGGGTTGGTGGGATTGGTGGAGACAGGTGCCCAAGTGACAGCCCACCTGGCAGTTTTGCCTTTCCTGCCCTGCACCTGGCCCATTGCTTCATAGGGCACCACACAGCACCAGGCAGACAGCAGGCTTCTTCAGTGCATTCTGGTCCCATCGCCTCTTTCTGCCTTTTTTTCCTCCCTCATTCTCTTACTCTTCCACATTCCCCTTTGCTAGCGTGTGCAGCTCAGTGCCCCCTCCTGGCCTTTCCAGGCTCCACTCCATTCCTGTGACTCTTCTCCCCCTGCAGATGGTCCAGCTCCAGAATTGTGGCCGGAGACACCACGTGTCATCTAAATCCAGAGACAGTGGTTTGTTCAGGATCCTTTCCTTTTTTTCATGTTATTTTTTTATGATTTTACTAACATTATAAACATTTAGGAAATACAGACAAGTATAAAGAAAATAAGTCATCTATAACTTCATATCCAGTGATCACTATGAACAATTTTCTTTTTTTTTTAACTTGAGTTTCTGAACATTTTTATTTATTTTTATTTTATTTATTTCAGATAGAGCAGGAGGGAAGGAAGAGAGAGAGAGAGAAACACCAATGTGAGAGAGACACATCGAGTGGTTGCCACCCACACGACCCCAACCGGGGCTGGGGACAAACCGCAACCGAGGTACTTAGCCTTAGTGGGAACTGAACCAGGGACTCTCTGGTCTGCGGACCGACACTCTAACCGCTGAGCCAGACTGGCCAGGGCTAACTTGAGTTTTTGAAAAGGGCACATATTCAATCTGAAAATTAGAGTGTTGCGTTGTTCTCGGCTGCACTCCCAGCAGGTCCTCATCCTGGTGCAGGCCTCATTTCGGCATGCAGCCACCTGTCGTGTACCCTTCCTCTCAGGTGGGTTGAAGGTGCGCACAGGTCCACTTTCTCCCTTTTTTTTTTTTTTTTATCCTCACCCGAGGACATTTTTCCATTCTTCGTTCAGGTAGAGTGGGGGGCAGAGAGAGGAACAGAGAGAGAGAGAGAAACATCGACGTGAAAGGAACACATCGAGTGGCTGCCACCCACACAACCGACCAGGGCCGGGGACAAACTGCAACCGAGGTACGCGCCCTTAGCGGGAACCGAACCCAGGTCTCTCAGGACCGCAGGTCGACGCTCTAACCGCTGAGCCAAACCGGCCAGGGCCACTTTCTCCCTTTTACGTAGTGGTGGCACACTGTGCATCCAGTTAGCCTGTTTCCTTCTCAGTTTAACAGCATAACTTAGACTTCTGCCAGTCCTGGTAAATAAGGACTTTTTCTTTTTTTGCTGCATAGTCAGCCAGCCCCCTCCCTTGGGCATTTAGTTGGTTTCACCTTCTGCTGCTATAAGGCATGCTGCTCAACCATATGCACATGTGATTTTACATGTGTACCCACATATCCCTAATGTAAGTTCCTAAAAGTGGAATTGCTAGGCCAAATAGGTAAAATGCATTTCCCTCTGCAGGGCTTGTACCTCTACATTCCCATCAGCAACACATGAGATTCCTGTCGGCACAGCAATTAACTAATGTAATGGGTAGAGCATGGTGTCTCAGTATAGCTTATGCGTATCTTCACATGTTTAAACCATCCCTGTTCTCTTTTCTGTTAGCTCTCTGCTCAGATCCCTTGCTTGTTTTTCTGTTGGGGGTGGGGGTAGGTGCCTTTATAAAGCAGGGAGAGTTGCCTTTGTGAGGGCAGCTTGTGTTTCCTTTGTCTTTATTTTGGTGACCTCTGGATGTGGTTTCTGGGCGTTAGAGAACATCAGGGCAGCCTGAAACAACTCTTGCTGACTGATGGTTTTGATTTCTGGTCCCTCCTACTCTGGAGAACTTGACCCAGAATGGGAACTTTGGTCTTCTAGTCCAACCCTGTCTTTCTTTTCTTTTTAATATTTTTTCTTTATTGATTTTAGAAAGAGGAAGGGAGAGGGGGAGAGAGAGAGATAGAAACATCAATGAGAGAGAACATCGATTGGCTGCCTCCTGCGTGCCCTCCACCGGGGATTGGGCCCACAACCTGGGCATGTGCCCTGACTAGGAGTCAAACCGGTGACCTCTTGGTGCATGGGTCAATGCTCAACCACTGAGCCACACCGGCCTGGCCCAACCCTGTCTTTCTAGCCCATGTAATGTGATTACGTTGAAGTTTTCTCTGCAGTAAAAGAATTGTTGCCCTCTGGTCTTGAATTGACTGGTATCAAAAATCCCTTCTTTGGCCCTGGCTGACGTGGCTTAGTTGGTTGAGCATCGCCCCATATAGCCGATCTATGTTTCTCTCTCATCAATGTTTCTCTTTCTCCCTCTCCCTTCCTCTCTCTCTAGAATCAATTAAAAAAAAAAAAAAAAAAACATATTTAAGAAAAAGAAAAAAGAGAAAGAAATCCCTTTCTCGGAAACTCCTGTGCCTTACTCTAAGTGGGAATTTGCGTGTCTCAACTAGGATTATGCATGATTTTAGCCCAAAGGCCAAGAAATGGTCTCATCTAGGATTAGACTACAGTAAAATTCAGGCTAACCTGAAATAAAATAAAATGAAAACCAGAAACAGACTTTATATTTCTAAAGAAAGAATGGACTGTGATTTCTTAGGTTTGAACTGGGCTGGAATGCTGGAGGGATGAGATCCTGGATTGTACCTCTGAGGGCCTGCTGTAGCTCAGAGCCTGAGGCAGCTAGTGCCCCCTAGTGGGCATCAGTTTAAAGGAGAAGGACAGGGACGGTTTTTGGCAAAAACAGCTCCCAGGATCCACTGTCAAGCCCTTAGCTTTCTTCCTCTAACCACGTGTTCTATTGTGTTAGTGCCAGGGATCGAATTTCCTCCAGGTAAACCCCCAACTCACCCTGTTCCTAGACCCCACCCTGACTGGTCTTGGTCCTGGGCCTGGCCCCAGAGAAGCCAAGGGCGGTTGTTTCCACCCCTGTACCTGTCCCAGCCTGGCAACAGCAGTGGCTCTGCGACCACCAGGAACCTCCCTGGCCTGTGGCCTTCCCTCTGACCGTGTTCCACCAGGCCTGTGTTGGCCTTGAGGGTCTGGCCTGGCCTGCCCCCGCTCCTGCAGGATGGCTTGGAACTAAAAAAGGGAGACTGAGTTTCTATTACTGATGAGGCAGCATAGAATACAGATGGTAATTTCCTGACAGATCCCTGGGAAAGGTTTTCTCAGCAGAAATGAGAGACAGGAAGCAGTGGGACTGAGCAGTGTTGGAGAATGGGGTGGGACTTTTCAAAGGAATTGTTCTGAGTTTGGTGGTTTTCTTTTGTTTTTGTTTTTTTATCCTCATCCGAGGACATTTTTACATTCATCTTTCAGATAGAGTGGGAAGGAGAAAGGGAGGAAGAGAGAGAGAGAGAAACATCGATGCGAGAGAGTCACATGGAGTGGTTGCCACCCACATGATCCCAACCGGGGCTGGGGACTAACTGCAACTGAGGTACGTGACCTTAGTGGGAACCAAACCTGGGACTCTCCAGTCCGCAGGCCGACGCTCTAACCGCTGAGCCAAACTGGCCAGGGCTGAGTTTAGTGTTTTAATTAAAATCCAGGGCTATCGTACGGCTGAGTGGCCTGATGGCTGCTTTTCCAAAGACCTAAGTGTCCGTGAATGTGGGCTGGCAGTATGAATCCCTCCAGAAGCCCCTGACTGTTCTAGCACCTCTGTCTCCCTGTGGACCTTGGTGACCTCAGTGATAGCATCCCACTTTTTTGTGTGACTGTCAGGTTGTATCTCCTACAAGGTCAGAGATATCCCTTTACTGTTCATGACACAGCCCTGTGCTCGGTGTGTGGAGAAGCACAGCTCGTTCACTAGCATGAAAACGAAGAGGAAATAAGAGTCACGTCGACGTGAATTCCCTGGAGCTTGAAGAACTGTTTGTTGACTGGTTCTTCATAGTTAGCAGGGACTATGGTGGGGTCCAGGAGGCTGTCCAGGGCCTGAATCAACAAGTGGTGGTAGGTTCACTGGGGACTCTGTGCCTGCTCCTCACTGTCACCCACTGCTGCCTGTCCAGAGCAGATATGGGCCCACAGACACCGCCACAGATATCCTGGGAGTTTTAGTCCCTATTTCCATAAAGTGTACCTACATAAAAACTTCTGTTTGAAATTTCAAGTTGGACCTTTTAGAGCCCACCCAGACCTCTTGGATCGGGTGCGGTGTCCCACCGTGGGTAGTAGGAAGCCTGGCTGCATGAGACCAAAGGGACCAGAGGGTGCAGGGCTGCTTTGAAGGTCTCTGGTCTAGGGCAGGAAGAAGAGTGACACAGGATGTTTCAGTTATCAGCAAAGGTTAGGAACTGAAATTCTTTCTCAGATGCTGAGATCTGAGGGTAATGGAATAAGCTTGTACACATTGCTATCTGGAGGGTGAAAGATAAGGACATATTTTAGGCTGGTGCATAACCTCATGCATAGTCATCGCTGCAGGATGGGGCTCTGGCGGGACCATGCATATATCTCTCGTCGCAGACAGGGCTTGGCTCTCCCTTCTGGCCCAGAGCTGTGTGAGGTGCTGGATAAGACTCACATAGGGCAGCGTTTTTCCTACAGTGTTTCCAGATCAAAACATCAGCTGCCCTACAAAGAGAAGTATAAGCTTAGAAGGAACCTTTCAGGGCCAAAATCCCTACTCTGCTAGTCATGTCTTAAAACTGTACTGTACAAACAAAACAAAATAAAACTACTTTGCAAACAGGCACAAACCTTTCTCTTCTTCCTCTTGACAGATTTCAGTACAATTCCTAGCTCACCTCTGGATGTGGGGGGTTTACAGGGCTTCTCTGGGAGGTTGAGGGTGCTCCGCCTGCCTCCTGACTCGTTCTAGGGTTTTCTAGGGATTCTAGGGTCTGCAGCTGGTGCTGGGGGTGGCATTCAGGGTCTCCACACTTTGTAGAGGCACCAGCATCAGTGCAGAATGTTCCAGGGGAGGAGGTTGCTGGCAGGTGAGCAAATGCTTGGAAAAATGGAGTAACATCCACATGGAAACCAGGAAGTCAATGTGGATGTGCCCCCTTCTCCCCGAGAAGAGGACCTCCTGCCATTGTACACCAGACGGTATGGCCAGGGCTCTGGGGATGGCTGACACATGGAGTTGCTATATGGCCTAATTCATTTCCCTGACACCCAGATCAGGCACTTGCTGTTGTCTCTCCATGAGACCCATCCCAAGCCCCAAACACCTGCTCCCCATGTATACCCTGCACTCTCTTCTGCTTGTCCCTTTTCCTGCAGCTCTCTTCAGCTTCTTATGTTCCATACCATTTACTTCCTCAACACCACTGAGTCAGAGCCCTCAAGGGTAGGGCTGTAAGTTTTACCCAGGAGCCTGAATCAGTGCTTGGAGTCTCATTGTGTATCTTAGCAACTTGCGTGTGGCATTGCTGGACACCTGGATAGATCAAAACCAGCTACCTTAAAAAAGATAGGAATCTTTGTTTAATTCTGATTCTGTGGTGTTCAGATAGCTACTCAGCCATATACTAAAAAGGACAACTCAAAAACAGAAAGATCTTTATTTTCAATTGACCAGTCTTTTCTGACCAGGTATAAAGTGAAACAGCAGCCCTGGCTGGTGTGGCTCGGTTTTGTGTCCTCTTGTGTACCGAAAGGTTGCAGGTTCAATTCCCAGTCAGGGCACATGCCCAGGTTGTGGGCTCGATCTCCAGTAGGGGGCATGCAGGAGGCAGCCTGATCGATGTTTCTCTCTCTCACATCGATGTTTCTCTCTGTTTTCTCCCTCTCTTTTCCTCTCTGTCTAAAAACAACAACAACAACAACAACAAAAGTGAAACAGAAGAGGAGCCTGGTCATTTCATTCTCCCTATAGCCCTGGTTTTCCTCATCCTTCTCTTCTGTATATGGATGCTGAGAGCATATGTTGCTCACTTAATGAAGTAGAGTGTCTAACCTGAGTCCTCTGGGCAACTCTCATGGTGCGACCTTTGATTTCTTAAGAGGCTGGGCTATTCTCAGGGTTTGATGTCTATCCAGCAGAGACCTTCAACCAAGGAAGGGCAAGACTATAGGAACCTTCATCTGCTCAGATGTACTTGCTTAAAGCAAGCACTCGGTTCTGGAAGAAGCTGAGAGTGGGATCTTCCTCTGGGACATTGGGGAAAGACCCTATGTCTCTTCCCCAAATTGTGACACTCATCAGACCTGTTGATAGGTTTTACCCTGTGGGGCTATAGCACCAGCAGCTTTACCTTCCAGACTCAGCCACAGCCTGCAGCCCTCAACCTCTGCAGCCAGGGATACTCGTTGGTGGCATTGAGGTCCGGGAGAGCAGCGTGGGTGCTCCCGTGCCTTTGAGTCAGGTTGGGCAGAGGGAGCTGTGGGGCAGTTTGCAGTGAGCAAATGGTCGGTGGTGGTAGGAATCCTAGGAGTAGCTGAGGTGACAGATGCTCTGTGTTCTTCCCACTGTTTTCTCTCCCCATTACCCAGTCCCTGCTTGAGAGAATAAAGACTTATTTTTGCATTTGGAACTGCTGACCACAGATTCTGCCAGCCCTCTGGTGAACCTGTGGGGAGAGGCTTGGAGTTGTTGGTCTATTGCTTGAGGCTTTAGGGCAGAGACTGGAAGAACAACCTGTGGCTGTGGGGAGTGAGGGCCATAGAGCTGCTTCTCAGCTTCGAGCTCTTGTTTGCCCGCAGGAGAGGTCTGGGACCTGGGCGAAGCAGCAGCTCCCACCAAGCCTCCCCAAGCCACTGGTCTGCCCCACACTCGGCCGGATGTGGGCGTCTTGGGCCATCCAGCCAATTGGGAATAGTATTTCAGGGTTGGAATGTGATGGAAAGAGTACCATTTAACACTAGCTGGGTGAGGGCAGGCCAGGCTTTCACAGTGGACACAGCTGCCCTCTCATTCACCTGCTGGGGGCACAGCGAGGATCAGTTATGGGGACTGTGCTCAAGCAGTTGCTTCTCCTTCACGTCAGACACCAGGTGCTGTCAGTACTTAGCACAGGGGCTGAGCCGCCAGGCTGTGGGTTGGAGGTCAGGCTGGCTTCTTTGTTGGGGAGTTTTAGAAGCTTCTGCTGGAAGTAACCCCTTTGTGTGTTATTCCCCAGTGCAGGGAGTACGGGGCCACATGGAGCCACCAGGGCTTGTTCTCTGGGCAGGGCTTCCTGAGAGATAGTCCACCAGAGCAGGAAGCGCCTTCCTTTGGCCCCTTTCCTTCCTCCCATTTATGAGATGCCCCTCAAGTATCCCACACTGAGCCAACCATGCTGTGAGCAGTGAACAAAACACAGGGCCCCACCTCATGACTGAATTCTGGTCAAGGAAGCAGCATTAACTAGCAGACCAGTAGGTGCGTCCTGTGGTCAAGTGCTCCAGGTATGTGAACAGTGAGCCATCGGATTGCCTATGGGTAGTGGCCTATGTCAGGGTCACCTCACTGAGAAAGTGGCACTTGAGTTGAAACCTGAAAGAGGACGAGTTCTAGGGCACCTGGAGGGAGATGTCAAGGGCAAGTACAAGGGCCCTAAGAACAGCAGGGTGGCTGGTGTAGCTGGGCCAACCTGGGGTAGGAAACAAGGTCAGAGAAACGGCAGATCATGCGGGGCAGCTGGCATTTTGGGGTGTTGGCGGGACTGCCGAGGTGGAAGACATGGATCTTTGGGAGAGGGCAGATAGAGGGGTCAGTGCTGAGGTCTGGACTTGGTAGGTCCCTGCAGGTGGTGCAGACAAGATTTGCTAACGGTTTGAGGTGGGTTGTGAGAACAGTCAGGGACAGAGTTGCCGTGTTTGGTCTGAGCAAGGTTTGGGCCTGAAAGAACCAGATCGCCATCACTGAAGCTGGTTTCAGTAGTTGCTGTGGTGCACCTGGGGTGCTGCTGGCATCTGCAGGGAGGGGGCGCCTTGTGTTCCTCCCTGACAGGATGTCCTAGGGAATTGGCATCCTCCACCTTTTCCTCTGCCTGGCGGCTCCCCTGTGATGAGGCCTTCATCAGGGGTGCAGGAAGAGTCATTGGAACACCCCTGGTGCATTGAGCCGCTGAGACAGATACAAGAGGCCTCCTTTGAGCCCTCCCACTCTGGCTGGAGAAGAGTGCAGGCCTAGCCAGAAATACAATTTGTGTGTGTGTTCCAAGCATACTTCTCTTTAACGTACTGAGGTCTGGAAAGATGCTTTCTTGTTCTGGGGGTCTCCACTTGTAGTTTCCTCCTACCAGCAGGAGCTGGGCACTGGAAGAATACCCTCAGGCAGGGTTTTGTGTGATCTCTGTGTCTGGGTAGAAGTTGCTGTGTGAATGGATAATGGCACTGATAGTAATGGCTTCTGCTGCCTGCAGCTTGTGTACGTCTGGCGTGGTGCGGCTGCATATCAACAGCTGGCTGGAGGTGAGCTTCTGCCTGCCTCACAAGATCCACTACGCTGCTGCGAGCCTCATTCCCCCTGAAGCCATCGAGCGGAGCCTGAAGGCCATTCGGTAAGTGCCAGCCCCATGCACACGCCCTACAGGGCCCCTTCTCTTCTGCCTGAGGTTCCACCAGTTACTTTGTTCCAAACATTCTTTTCCTCTTCCTGCCACAGAAATTGGCAGATAGGGTCTCCTGTTTCTAGAAGTAAAAACACATGTTTTTGTGTCTGGTTTTGTATAGAAATGACCAGCCCCAGGTTTTTCCTAAGCCCTTTGAGCACTGACTAGGTGAGTGGAGTTCTATGCTGTGGTCCTAACCTTAGTCCTGGGTACTGTGGGTTCGAGCATCCTGGCGAGAAAACATACCACCAGAGAGATGTTGTCATGGTGTTGCTCACTGGTTTCTCTTGCATATGAATCTAAACTTGCAGGATCTCTGTTTCTTAATTCAGCTGATTTCCTGAAAGTAAAGAGCTGAGCCCAATCTCCTCCTGCCCCAGCCCCCAACCAAGTCCCCAATTTCCTTAAATATTTTTTAACTAAAAAAAAAAAAAAAAAAATCTGGGCATATTACAGAAAATTTGAAGATGAAAGAAAGCAAAGCACTGCCTCATTCTCTCCCTCCCCCAATCTGTGCTCTAAGTCAATGTCTTTCCTCCTGGCTTCCTTGCCAAGCATATTTTTATGTAGTTCTATTCATAGTCTTAGCAGCAATTTTTTCCCCCATATTTGGGACTCTTTTTCTTTTCTTTTTTTTATCCTCACCCGAGGACATTTTTTCATTTTTTGTTCAGATAGAGCGGGAGGGAGAGAGAGGAAGAGAGAGAGAGAGAAACATCGATGTGAAGGGACACATCGAGTGGCTGCCACCCGCACGACCAACCAGGGCCGGGGACAAACTGCAACCGAAGTACATGCCCTTAGCGGGAACCAAACCCGGGTCTCTCAGGACCGCAGGCCGATGCTCTAACCGCTGAGCCAAACCGGCCAGGGCGGGACTCTTTTTCTTAGGAAAGATTCATTTATATTTTCAGTCAACAAATGTTTGTGGGGCAATCCCAGAGGTGGGAGATGGAGTCTGGTTGTCAGACCTTTCTCATTTCTGTTCTAATTTTTTATTTATTTTTAATATTTTTTTCTTTATTGATTTGAGAGAGAGAGGAAGGGAGAGGGAGACAGAGATAGAAACATCGATGAGAGAGAACATTGATTGGCCACCTCTGCATGCCCCCCACTGGGGATCAGGCCCACAACCTGGGCATGTGCTCTGACCAGGAATCGAACTGATTACCTCTTGGTGCATGGGTGGATGCTCAACCACTGAGCCATACTGGCCAGGCTAATTTTCTTTCTTTCTTTCTTTCTTTCTTTCTTTCTTTCTTTCTTTCTTTCTTTCTTTCTTTCTTTCTTTCTTTCTTTCTTTCTTTCTTTCTTGCTCTCGCTCTCGCTCTTTGTTTCTTTTTTTCTTTCTTTGTTTCTCTGTTTCTTTTTCTTTCTCTCTCTCTCTCTCCTCACTCGAGGTCACTTTTGCACTTATCTTCAGACAGAGCAGGAGGGAGAAAGGGAGGAAGAGAGAGAGAGAAACATCAATGTGAGGAGAGACACATCGAGTGGTTGCCACCCACCCAACCCCAACTGGAGCCAGGGACAAACTGCAACCAAGATACATGCCCTTAGCGGGAACCGAACCCAGGACTGTCTGTTCCGCGGGCCGACTCTCTAACTGCTGAGCCATACCAGCCAGGGCTTTTATTTCTGACAATGGCAGTAATCCTTGCAGATATTTAAAAGGCCTTGTATGGACCACTGCCCTTGACTCTAATTCCTCCTGTGGTCTCTCCTCTCTGAGGTTCATTACCTATGGGCCCCAGCAGCACCTTTGTGTTCCAGGGGCATACCTGGTGCAAGGGATCTGTGTCTCACATGTCCTACTGTCCTGACTCTGCTCCACAGCCCGTACCATGCCCTGCTGCTGCTCAGCGACGAGAAGTCCTTGCTGGGTGAGCTCCCGCTCGACTGCTCCCCAGCCCTGGTACGTGTGATCAAGACCACGTCTGCCGTGAAGAACCTGCAACAGCTGGCCCAGGATGCAGACCTGGCCTTGCTGCAGGTATTGCTATGGGGTTCTGGGGAGACAACCTGGATAGGGAAGGATGGGTAGGAGGAGGGGCTAGGCACAACAAAGCAGGCAACCCTTGGTTGAAGATGAGGGGTGCTGGGTGTCAGGAAAGCAGACTGCCTCTGTCCAGATGAGAGCCAGTGATAGGTGGTTCTGGGGTTGGTTGGAGCTTCTGGAATCTGAGTCAGACCTGGATTCAGGGCTGGCTTATGAACTAGCTGCAAGACTGACTTCCTCCTTTGAGGGTGGTGAGGCTGCAGCAGAGAGGAGTGAGGCCCTGGGTGCTGGGAGGATGGGATGCCAGGGCAGGGTTGCTTGCAGGGCTGAAGCAGAGGCACAGAGCCGGGACCTAAACTCATGGCCTTGACCACTCCCCGTGTGTGGGTGAGTGTGTGTTCTGTGCGAGGTGCCACCCTCTGGCTGAGTCATGTGCTTCTGGTCTGTCCTTTCTGATTGGATGTAGGGCTCCTCAGCCCTGGCTGTGGATCTGGTTGGAGCCAAGTCAGAGGTCAGGGGGTGAGAAAAAGCACAGGGAGAAAGTGCAGGCCAGGGGCAGGGACATCTCAGGTTCCTGTGACAGTGGGCACCATGTGGCCACCAGAGGGCAGTAGGACCTGCTCAGGGACATGTGGTTCCTGCAAAGGCCAATGGGTGGCAGGTTTCTCAGGCTAGGCTAAGGAGGAGGAGCACAGGCCCTTCTGGGCCCTTGAGAGGCATCAGGGAAACTTGTCCAACAAGGCCTGACTCAGGCTGTTTTTTCCCAAAGCAGTCATTTGGGATTCTGTCATCCAGAATAAGGCCTTCCATCCTCTACTTTATGACCTGAGCAAGGAGCTTGGCTGGACATCATGGTAGAGGTTGGCTCCCCACTCCCACCAGGTCTCTAGCATGGGGGTGAGAACGTTTATTGGATTCTGCCTTGGTGCTTCATATGGGCCCTAGTGAGGACCATGTCCTGCTTGCCTTCATAGCATCCACAGAACCTTATGTGTACTCACTGTTCTGTATGTACCGCAGGGTTTGTGTTCTGACCAGTACTGGCTAAGTGGCAGATACCTGCCAGTCTTTGCAGCTCTGATCTCAAGCTTTGAAAGATGCTGACCTTCACTGTCCATTGAGGCTGCCCAACATGGAGTCTGTCTGGATGCTGTGCCTCACCCTTGCTGTCAATCTCTATGGACAAAGACAAAGCTTTGATGATGTCTCCTTTGCTTCCTGCCCCGGCCTTGCCATGGGGAGACTGTTTCCTTGCACACTGGCTGTACGGAAGCTCCCTGAGGCCCAGCCCTAGTAGTGGACCTCATCAACCTCTAGGACTCCAGCTTCCAGTGGAGATCCCATGTCAGCATCAGGGGTGACTGTCCCCAGATGATTTAATTTATTTATTTATATATTTTTGTTAATCCTCACCTGAGGATTTGTTTTCATTGATTCTTAGATAGAGTGGAAGGGAGGGAGGAAGAGAGAGAGAGAAACGTTGATGTGGGAGAGACATATTGATTGGTTACCTCCTGCACGACCAGGACCGGGGATTGAACCTGTAACCCAGGCACATGCCCTTGACCAGGAATTGAACCCATGATTCTTGTAAATCAAGTAAATGTGTTGGGGTTTATTTTTGTCATGATAGAATTAATATGTTCTTTCTTATAAAGTTCAAATAGCACACAAATTATAGACACAAAAAGAGAAAGTCCCCACAATCCCATATCCCAGATATAACCACTGTAGATTCCTCCAGGTTTTTCTTATAAGTTAACACTTTTTTTTTTTTAATTTAAAAAAATTTTTGTTTCTTTATTGGTTTTAGAGAGGCAGGAAGAGAGAGAGAAAACATTGATGAGAGAGAACATCAATTGGCCACCTCCTGCGTGCCCTCCACTGGGGATTTGGCCCACAACCTGGGTGTGTGCCCTGACCAGGAATCGAGCTGGCGACCTCTTGGTGCATGGGTTGACGCTCAACCACTGAGCCACACTGGCTGAGCAACACATTATATTTTAATAACAGAGTTAGGCTCACACTGTACATTACCTGTGATCGGCTGAACAATACACACAAGACCATGTCCTAACTCTCAGGATCTATGAAGGTGACTTTGTGTGGGACTTTGCAGATGTGATTAAGGGTCTTAAGGTTAAGGATCTTGTAATGGTGAAGTGGTCCTGCATTATCTGGGTGGTCTCAGTGTTGTCACAAGGGCCCTTATAAGAGGAAAATTCGACTATAATGGAGGAGGCGGGGATGTGACTGTGATGTGGCCACATGCCAAGAAGTGCTGCAGCTAGCAGAGGCAGAGGACAGTTCTGGAGAGAGCCTGCAGAGAGCTGCCCTGCCAACACCTTGACTCCAGCCATGTGATAGTGATGTTAGACTTCTGGACTCCAGGATAGTGCTCTGACTGCAGGCGGGAGGGGGAGACCACTCTGTGAGGGTGGTGGCAAAGGTGAAGGAAAGCAGGCATGTCCTTGCTTTAGAGTAAATGTCAGTGGGGCGTGGGATACAAGAGAAGAGGGTCAGTGATGGAACTGAAATTTCTGTTGTGTTCAACTTGGTGGTGCCACTGGAGGTCCCATGTGCCAAAATAAGGTAGAGGTGTCCTTGGCACTGTTTCAGGCATTGCAGGCAAGTAGGGGTGACTCACCCCGTCAGAGGCACTCAGTGATGGTGAAGAGGGGCAGCAGGCCTGCCTGGGACAGTGCTCACCCAGGGTGATGCAGAATCAGAAATGCTCAGTGTCTTTCTTTCCATGAAGTGAGGAAGTGCCGTGTTCTTTCCCCTTGTGAGACTGGAAGGGTTTCTGGCATCTTGGTCTGTTTGTGGCTCATCTTGATGTCCAAGAGTTCAGGAGAGCAAGGCAGTAGGATGTTCTCCAGGACACTGGGACACATAGGAATGATTGTGTCGAGTAGAGGGCATGTCCATTGTCATGTCCATGACATCCATCCCCATGCTGGAGTCCTGGTGGGGGTGGGGAGCCAGCCTCTGCCAGGATGTCTAGCCAAGCCCCTTGCTCAGTTGAGCTTACCCCATGTTCCCGGGTGTCCCAAATGTCCCTGTGGTCATGGCACCTTTCCTCAGTGTCAGCCAGGACAGTACAGGGTCCTAATGGGAAATGACAGTCCCAAACCGCACAGGGACCCGTGATAAAAAGGCTTATTGCTCTGAACACAGAAAATGCTGTGTGTGCTGGCTGTGCCCAGCATCCTTGGAAAGGTCAGGTAGTCAGGGAAGAAGCCTCAGAAAGTCAGCTTCCCAGGCATGGTCTTGGCAGCCCCCTCTGCCTGCAGGTTTTCCAGCTTGCAGCTCACCTGGTGTACTGGGGCAAGGCCATCATTATCTACCCGCTGTGTGAAAATAACGTCTACATGCTTTCTCCCCACGCCAGCGTGTGTCTGTGAGTACCTCTGGCTGCCAGAGCCCTGGGCTCCTGAATGGGAAGGGGGTGTGGCTGGCAGGGCCTTCCAGGCGGTGCTCCCTAGGTCAGCCAGGACTTCACTTGGACCAGATGTCTGGCCTCTGCCGTGCCCAGCTTCCAGTTCTGGCCTGGTTTAGCACCTGTGGCCCTCTCTGGGCCTGTGCTCCTCCGGCACCTGCAGCCTCCAGGAAGGGCCTACACCTGCCATGTCTACAGCCAGTGAGCTCTGGGGTGTCCTGGTGGGAGGTCAGGAGCCTTGGCTGTGATTCGGGAGCTCAGAGGGCCTGTAGGGTGGCCTTTGCCCATGGCTTCTGCCACCCCTTGAGGGAAAGCAGCTAGGCTCTGTCCTCATTACACCTATCCTACCTGCCCACATGCTGCACTTCCCTGCTGCTCACCACAGGCTCACGGCAAGGGCACGAGTGCTGTGAATCATGATGGGGAGGTCGCTGGGCTCACGGACACACTTGCCTCACCTCCCCAGGTACTCCCCACTGGCCGAGCAGTTCTCCCACCAGTTCCCGTCTCATGACCTGCCATCTGTCCTTGCTAAGTTCTCCTTGCCTGTCTCCTTGTCAGAATTTAGGAACCCCCTCGCCCCCCCTGTGCAAGAGGTGAGTTGCAAGAGCTGGGGGAGCCCATGAACCACCTACCCAGTGTTGGTTCCAGATCTAAGGGCCCTCATTACTGCTGTACCTTTAGCTTTGGTTGGGGGGATGGGATGGGCCTTGTTGTGTAGGTGGTACATGTCCTACCAGGGTAATGCAAAGCTGGCTCCCCAGCCAGGCCACTTGCAAATGCTTGGCCAGTGACCCAACACTTGGGTAGTCACAACTCCCTCTCACCCCCATGTCCCCATGGAGCCCACCCTGGCTGCAGTGGGTTGTTGTTAGTGTTAAAACCACATTAAGAGGGCCAGTCAGGAGAGTCTTGATCTTTTCTAGGAGGGTGGAGCTACTTGGTGCCCCCTTCTGGGCCTGGGTCCCACAGATGGAGGGTGCAGCGGTGTTTTTTGCACAGAGCCTGGGCCCTGCCCTCCTTTGCCCTGCCCCTCGTGGTCCAGGTGGTCACTTGGTCTAGGCTCACTGGTACCCAGAATCTCATCCAAGAGGACCTGGAGAGGATAGGCCCAGGATAGGACCCACTCGGTAGATCTGGGTCAGGGTGAGAGGTGGGTGGGGGGCTCCAGGAGGTGTGAGGTGTGCGGAATGGACGGGTGAGTTCTGTCTGTGTCTGTGGCAGGGTTGAGTGTGGCCTGGATCCTCCCCTCCACTGAACGCCTAGGGCTCTGGGCAGGAAGCCACTGCAGGGCCAGATGGGACAGGTGTCAGAGATGGGGCCGGGTGTTCTCAAGGCTTTATCTTCAAAAGTAAAGTATTTGCTTTAATAAGCAACAGATCTGTTAGGCAAAACCAGTTTTTAGAAGCAAGCCCTTTCCTTTGTCAAATTGTGAATGAGAAGGCAATCCTGGTTCCCAGTTCATTTACATGCTGAGTGAGACAGAGTTCTAAATGCCGTCTTTCATGGAGCCTTTGGTCTCCAGGAACTGTGCCAGGTCATGCCAGCTGAAAGAAAGACACATTTTGCATCTGCACCCTCCCCCTCCCCAGCAGAAACTTCCTGATGGTCTGGAAGTGGGTGGATTTCTCAGTCCATGCCCGAGGGGCAGCCTCATGCCTTGTCAGGGGGCCCAGATAGAGCTGGATTCAGTTCTGCACAGTCCCAGAGGGAGCTGCCTGCCTCTCACCCCTCCTGCTTCAGGCCTGGAATATGCTCTTCAGTGCTTATGGAGCCTCTGTTTTATTTCTTAATTTAATTTTGCAATCTTTTTCAGTTTTATTTGGTTTGACCAGATCATACATGCCCATGATACACCCTTATTTCCGTGCCTGGTAGTCAGGTCCTCCCAAGAGGAAGCCCCCAAAGATGAGCAAGCGGATGTGTGTGTCTGAGAACATGGACACCATCCGCACGACTTTTCCTGCTCACCTGTGCTGGAGCTCTGCCCTACAGGGCTCCCCACAGCTCCTAGTCAGGTGCTAGCCCTGTGGGAGAGGGGTGGGTGCCAGGCCCTAGGGACAGCACAGCTCAGCAGGGTCCCTGTCCCTGGGTAAGCTTTTGTGTTGAACTGTCTCAGGACAGTTACAGCTCCTTTCTGAACAGTGTCACAGGGAGTGGGTTCCACAGGCCCAGCTCTGCGTGGCAGTGGCGCTCAAGTGGCAGGGCCCAGTGGGCTAGAGGAGACACAGCAGCAAAGGGGAAGCTCAGAGCCATGAGGGCACATGGGCCTCCATGTCACAGGTCCTGCTCCTCAGCTCCGGGCAAGAGGGGCCCGACATGAGGGCAGCCCGTGTGTGGTGGGAGCAAGTGCAAATATGGCCTTGCTGCCTTCCCGGGGCTTAGGCTTGCAGAGCCAGCCGGCGGCCAAGGGCTCCTTCCTGAGGGCCCTGGAGTTCATGCACCCCCTGATCTCCAGGGAGACTTGTGGGGGTCAGGTCTTGGGCCATGGCTCCCCAAGCCTATCAGGAAGGGAACAGGGTGGTGGTAGAGGGCCAGCCTCCCCCAGTGCCCCAGGCCTCACACTGCCTGTCCTGCAGACTCAGCTCATTCAGATGGTGGTGTGGATGCTGCAGCACAGGCTCTTGGTCCAGCTGCACACCTACGTTTGCCTGATGGCCTCGCCCAGCCAGGACGAGCCCCGCCTGCGCGAGGATGAGGTCCCCTTCACTACCAGGGTCAGCGGCCGCAGCCTCAGCACACCCAATGCCCTCAGCTTTGGCTCCCCAAGTAGGAATCCCTGCCCAGGGCATCTGTTGTGGGGTGGGGGTGAGCACCTGGGGAACACCTGGGAGTGGTGGCCAGGAGGTCCAACAAGGGCACTGCTGGGAATGACTGAGGGACCATCGCATGGCCACAAGTGCACACACACGTGCCTCTCATGTGGACAGCTGGGTGCTCATGCCGACAACCTCCTTTAAAGGAGGACAGGAGACCTTCTCCCCACTTCCCTACACCTCTGTGGCTCTGGGGAGGAGGCTGTATCTTTGGGCTCTTGAGCAGGGGTTTGCTCAAGCCAGGGGCAGCCTGCCCCCAGCCTGCCATGTCATCCATCACTGGGAGGACATGAAACCTTTGTGCCCCATAGCTCATGAGGAGACATGACTGCCATGGTGCCTTGTGTGGCTATACCATGCCCTCAAAGGCAGCAGCCCAATGCCAAGCCCCAAGTCCCTGGGCTTGTGGAAGAAGATGGGCTGGAAGGCTTTGCAGGTAGCACCTCTCCAGGCCGAGGCCTGGCCTCAGGCTTCAGGCTCAGTGCGAGGACCTGGCTTGACCCCGGTTATTTGTCATCCATGTCGGGTGAGAGGGGTGTCCTTGGAGAGCCGACTGCTCCCTGACCCATGCCCACCCATAGCCAGCAGTGACGACATGACGCTCACTAGCCCCAGCATGGACAACTCCAGCACAGAGCTTCTCCCCAGTGGGGACTCCCCGCTGAACAAGAGGATGACTGAGAACCTGCTGGCCAGCCTGTCTGAGCACGAGCGCGCGGCCATCCTCAGTGTGCCTGCGGCCCAGAACCCTGAGGACCTCCGCATGTTTGCCAGGTGGGAGCGGGTGACCGGAGGGGCTGGGTCCGAGTCTAGGGTCAGGACAGGAAGGATGGGGATGTACCCAACAAACCCCAGTTTAAATCCATTGATGACAAATGGCTCTCACTGGTTGAGGTGATGGCTCATGCCCTTGGGTGTCTCTACCTGGTACCTGTGTGTGCCAGGCGTGAAGAGTTCAGTCTGATGCTGAGACACCAGGTCTGGTGCCTCTGTCTTTGGGAGTCTCTCCAGTACTTCCTGAGTGTTTCCTGTCGCTCCTAGGAAGCAGCAGCAAATTCTCATCCTCATGGGGCTTGGCAGGGACTTTTCCTAGGACTCTCAGCCTGGGGGTGGGGGGCTCTAGATCCCCACATCATAAGTGACATAGACTTTGTCACACCCACCCCTGGCTTGGGGGGCAGTGTAGGTGTGTGGTTTTCTAGAAGAGGTCAGGCTGTCAGGGACTGAGCCCCCAGTGAAGAAACACATGCCAGGCAGCTCTTTCAAGCAGCTGGTCCAGCCCAGCCACAGACACTCCCAGTGTCATGTGGATCCAGAGTCACATGAGGCTCGCCGCCATGGTAGCATGAAAAAGAAGCCTCTGACAGACTCCTCCTGCCCTGTCCCCACCCATGTCAGAATGCTGAGGGTGGGTATAACCTCCAGGCTCAGGTGGGCTCCAGGGTTTGAACAGTAATGTGTCCTCAAGGACCCACTTTGGGGAACCATGGTAGGCAATGGGTCTAGGACATTTGCCTGCCCCTGTTGGGGGGGGCATGGGTGGTTGCCTCCCTGGGCCTCTGAGACTCCCCCACCAGCTCTGCTTTGGCCTGTGGGCTGCTCACTGGCTGTTAGAACAGAGGTCAGCCTGGGCCTGTGCCACCTTCCCCTCCAGGCTCCTGCAGTACTTCCGTGGCCGCCACCACCTAGAGGAGATCATGTACAATGAGAACACAAGGCGCTCCCAGCTGCTCATGCTCTTCGACAAGTTCCGCAGTGTGCTGGTGGTGACCACCCACGAGGACCCAGTCATTGCCGTCTTCCAGGCACTGCTTACGTGAGCCCAGGCCGAGGACACGGAGGCAGCTGCATCTCCCCACCCCAGGGCTGCCTCCTGTCTGGCCCGAGTCCTCTTAGCCCTGAGGCCCAACTTCAGCCCAGTTCAGCCGCCTCATTAGGCTGCTGCTGTCTGCAGTCTCATTCATCTAGTCTTCAAAGCAGATCCGGTGTCTGAGCTGAGAAGGTGAGGCTCCAAGCTGGGGAGAGCATCCAGGACTCCTGCTGAGTGAGGCCTGCATGCTTCCCACGCAGATTTGTGTCTGACCTTCCTCCCAATCCTGCCTGTGTTCCCTGGCCCCCTCCATTCCTGCCCTTCCAAGACTGAGGGCCCAGTGCCTGTCCTGTCCTGTGTGGTCCAGCACTGCCCCATATCTTCCAGCTTGCTGTGGGCCTTTCCTGCCCCTCACTACAGCCCTGTGTTAGCCATCAGGAGGCTCATGGCCACCCCCTCTTTGTCACCTGAGGCATGAGGGCCTGGGCTGATCCATGGTGCTTATGGCTCCCTTGTGGGGAAGGTGCACTGGTGTTCCCAGTCCTCCTTCACGAGGGGGGTGGAGGGGGCCTTCATCAGGCCTGAGGAAGGAAGTGTCCATGCTGGGCCTGGCTCTAGGTACCCTGCTGCACACACAGGGCCCTGAGGTCCCTGTGCTGGAGGAAGAGCTGATCATTGAGGAGCTCTGGCTGAGACATAAGCGACACGTGTTTTCTAGAAGTGAAGCATTTATTTGGTTTTTAAACAATTAAAAAAGCCTGTCCTGAGCAGGCCCTTGTTCAGACCTGTGTGCCCTGCTCAGCCACTCTGTCTACCACACTGACCCAGGGGCTGCCCTGGAGGTAGAAGCGCAGGGGCTTCTGGGCCCACTCTCCTGCGTTGCCAATACCCACTCGGGCTGCCGCCACCACAGCTGGCTCCCTGGGCCCTGGGGGGCTGTGCTCTAGCCACACAGCTTTGTCCTCAGTCAGGTCTCGTTGGTCGAAGCTCTTGTCGATGGCCAGGGCCTGACAGAGCTTGGAAGGGCCACTGCAGAGCTCACGGTCTTTGAGGGCTCGGCTGGCACTGCCTTTCCGGTAGGTGCTGCGAAGCTGCCTCATGGTCTCCAGGCCCCCCAGGGGCTCCAGTGCTCGCAGCAGGACACATGCCCCATCCCCTGTGGAACAGACAGACAGTGATTGGCCCTCCCCACCCCAGGGCACAACTAGTGCTGCAGGGAGGATGCAGCTGCCTTCTGGAGCACGCCTACACTCATCCACTGTCCCGGCCCTCTGCCTGCCACTCCCTCCTACACACCTGCACCCATGAGGCTCCACGGCTCGACAGAGCCAGAGGGCCTGACCATCAGCTAGGGAGAAGCAGTAAAAATGCTTAGCAAGTGTTTAATCAGCCTGTTGGCTTCCTCTGATTCGGTTACCAGCAACAGCTTTGAGACTGGCAAAGGAAACCCCAAATGGCTAGTCCTCCCTGGGCATGGTCACCCCACCAGTAAGCTGGAAGCAGAAAGCCTCAGATCTGGCCCAGATCCCTACCCAGCTCAGGGTCCCCTATCTGCCTCTATCCATTCCGTGTCTATTGGGCAAGCCAGAAGGTTGGCTCAGAGCAGCCACCAGTGTGCATAGGATGCTGGGTGAGCCCCACCCCATAACACTGGAGAGATTGACAGGGCAGGAAGTGCCTGCTGATAGCACCCCTCACCCCCTTGGGATGCCTTCTGGCCCAGCCCTCCCAACCAGTCCAGGCTACTTCACAGGCCAGACAGGAAACAGATACCCTGAGCCCAAGAAGACACATTTGTCCGAATTCCCTTGTCCCTGGCCAGAGGAGCCTCAGTCCCAGCAAGGCCACTCTCCTGAGGTACCACTCTGACTGCCTACCCTTCCACCTGGGAGTCTGAGAGGCTTAACCTGGGCTGTGGCCAGGCCAGTCCCCATTCTTAGGCCTTGCCATATAGGCCTCAGCACCTAGGAGCTGGCCCTGAGTGGACACAGCAGCTGCACCCTCCAGCACAGCCAGCAGCTGGCAGGTGGGGTTTTGTGACCAGATACTTTTTTTTTCTTTTTTTATTCGCACCCGAGGACATTTTTCCATTTTTTTGTTCAGATAGAGTGGGAGGGAGGGAGAGAGAGAAACATCGACATGAAAGGGACACATTGAGTGGCTGCCACCCGCATGACCCAACCAGGGCCAGGGACAAACTGCAACCGAGGTACATGCCCTTAGCAGGAACTGAACCCGGGTCTCTCAGGACTACAGGCTGATGCTCTAACCACTGAGCAAAACGGCCAGGGTGTGACCGGATGCTTTTAACCAGCCAGTTTGCAGAGGACCTCAAAATATATTAAGGGTGCCCGGCCATTGTGGCTCAGTGGTTGAGCGTCGACCCATGCACCAAGAGGTCACTGGTTTGATTCTTGGTTAGGGCACATGCCCAGGTTGTGGGCCCAGTCCCCAGTGGGGGGCATGCAGAGGCAGCCAATCCACATTCTCTCTCATCGATGTTTTATTTCTCCCTCTCCCTTCTTCTCTGCCTAAAATCAATAAGGGGGGCGGGGGAGATACTAAGGGCAAGCAAAGCCTTGAAGTTCCAATCCTCTAATTCCTGGGCCCTGCCCATCCCACCAGCCTCAGGGCTCCCTCTGTGTCCACCCCGAGCCTCTCTGGATGTAACACATTCCTCACTGTCTCACTAAGCCCCCAAAATGGGTTGAAGGAGCAGCCTACTCCATTCATTGCCCCAGACATCTCCTGAAATTAATGAATCCGGCCGGCACTCTGACATAATATCACAACGACCTAATTTCTTCCCACTGGGGCTCCAGTCTCACCCCTACTTCACCTGCACCACCTGCTTGGCCTCAGCAATCTCACCTAACTGCTCTCCTGGACCTCTCTGCACTGCCTCTACCTGAGGGCCGGCAGGAGTGGAGCATGTACTCAGCCTCCCCTCTCCCTTGATGCACCAGGATAACCTTTGGCCCTGACTGTGGCTTGGTGCCCCCCTGAACTAGGCGTTCCTGGGGCATCTTGGTCATGTGTCCAGAAAGTGATACTCCACCTCCCATGTCTACCCTGTCTACCTTCAGAACCCCTGGCTCTTCCTCCCTTGCTGACCATAGCCCCAGACACCTCTGGACTCAGTCTCTCTCCTTATCTGAGTTCAGTCCCGCCTCATGAGGTGGTTGGCTGCACAGCCAAAGAAACGCTCGATGACCAAAATAAGCTCTCCAGGGTGATAACGGCCCTGTGGGTGGTCCCCACCATCCTGAGGTCCAGTCACTCAGTTTCACTCAACGCCTTTTGTGGCAGGCACGGGGCCAGTCATCGGTTACCTCCCCCCTCTTGCCCCTGCAGCTCTGGCAATGAACATCGCCAGCTGTCCTCTGGGCAATCACGACTCCCACGTCACTGGAATCATTCCACGAATGTGTCTGACTTGCAGCATACCAAAACCCATCCCCTCAAGCATTCGTTCATCTTGGGACCAGTAAGAGGAAGCGTGGCAGACAGCACGCGGACTGGCTAGCCAGAGGGGGCTGGGCAGACCCTGCATCTGGTCAGCAGTGGCTCTGGAAGGATGGTGCTGTGGGCTCTTCTGAGCACAGACCACCCAGAAAACAGCCACCTGCTCACAAAGCATAGAGGCTGCCCCAGACAGGCCCAGCAGGTGAGTGGGTTCTCCTGGGGGCTGCAGCCCAGCAGCTTCCTACTCTGCACGATTGACATTGGATGCGAGTGGGGGTGTCTCCTGTGCACTGTGAGCTGTGAAACATCATCCCACCAGCTGTGATGACCTAAAATGTCTCTGACACTGCCTAATGTTCCCCAGGGTGGCAGAATCCTCTCCAGTTGAGAATAAGTAATTCAGACCTCACAACTGGCAGCCTGGCAAAGCCCCTGTCAGAGCCCAACTCAACTCAAAAATAGATTTCACCCTCCTTTTTCAAAACCAGCCCCTCCTGAGTCTACCCTGGCCTATTGGTGATCCCACATCTGAGCTCTGGGACCCATGGTGGCCTTATAGAACCTGTGTGCTCTGTGTTCAGGTCAACCCATGACCTCTATTTCATGTGGGCCCCCAGCCCCTCTCACCACCCTGTGAGTACAGCCAGAATTCCTGAAACCCGGACATAGCCTAGCAATAGCACCTCCTTACTCAAGCACGTGCCCCACCCTGGTCTTCCCAGGGGTCTCCCAGCTGCCAGCTGAGGGGGCTGTGTCCAGCTTCCTGCTCCAGCCCCAGCACAGCTCACCTCGGCTGGAGACATTCATGCAGAAGTACATGCCGTAGATGAGGTACACATACAAGGTCCCTGGCTTCATGAACATGCCGCGGTTGCGGGGGGTCTGCCGGCCACCCCTTGAGTGAGCAGCTTCATCCTCCGGCCCCAAATATGCCTCAGTCTCCACAATGCGGCCACGGAGCTCTGTGCCATCGTTGAGTCGCCGGACCAAGACCTGTGGGCAGTCATGGTCAGCTCGGCAGGAAGGGATGGGTCCACTCTACCTGATGCATTACAGCCTGGACCTCACCTCCCTTGCTCAGGGTACACCAGGGCCACCAGTCCCTCTCCCCCCATGCCCCCTTTGTCTTGTTGGACCACCAGACAACAGGTCTTGTCCACAGGGTGCTGACATTTCAAACTCTTGCCGTTGCTGGGCTGCAAACCAGCACTAGTGTATTCACACACTACGTGTCCTGTCAGTGGGGCCCTCCTTCACACTGCTTCCTCCCGAGTCCCCTAAACTTACATGCTTAGGCTGGGGCAGGGCAGCATGGAGAGCACCCCAGTGGTGCCCCCACATGGCTACCTGGGATACTCTAGAGCCTGTGGACTAAACACAAAGTACTGTCACTCGCAGCGCCTGCCCACCAGCTCTGAAAGGCCTTTCCAGGCAGCAGGACTGGCTGCCTCTCCCACCCCCCATGTCCCTGGCCTGAACCACGGCCCTGGGTGTGGCCAGCTCAAGGAATGGGGTCAGTGTAGGCACTGGGCCAGGAAGGTCAGCCTCGCTGTGGTTGGCTTGGACAGTACCCTGGGCAGGGGTGGGGCTGCGAGGGAGGAGGGGCTGGCTGAGGACAGGGGCAGTTGCCAGGGGTTGTCACTGGAGGGGTGGGTGCTCTCAGGCCAGCAGAGTACCTAGGAGGGCAGCCCAGGAGAGCCAGGGAGGGCTCGTGGAGTGCTGGGCATGCCAGGGAGTCACATGCTCCCTAGCCTGGAGCTTTCTGCCCCATGGAGGGGACTATTTCTTGGCTGCACAGCACAGTATGGCCCTGGGAATGAATAGTAGTTACCTTCAGTGTCCAAAGTCCCAGGCCTGACCTGACCAGGGTTCACAGAATTGTGGGGGCAGCCACCTCCCCAGGGACGTCCCCAGCACCTGCCTTGTCCTCAGGCCAGGCCACCCCTGCCTTAGCCCTGGGAGCCCAGTGTGTCTGGCCAGGATCAGTGTTACGAGGCAGGGAGGAGAATGCTGGAGTAGTGTTGGAAAAGGCCTTCCTGAGACAGTGGAGGAAAGAAGGGGGTCGATGCCTCCCGTGGAAGCCCACCTCCGGGCAAGTAAAGGAGTCCCCGTTCCATCTCAGATGAGGCCTCAGGTCCATCCTTCTGGGAGATTAGCTTCACCCTCCTGTTTCCATTCCTCCAGGGGCCTGCTCTTTTCTCACTGTTGTTTTTCATTTAAATTTTCCACTCCAATAAAATTTCCAGATAGTAGATGTTGGTTGCCTCCCATGCCTATTACAAACACATATCCTTGCTGGTGAGGGTCCCCAGGGAGGCCACACCCTTCCCAGCTGAGATGGTGACTTGAGAATGGTCTGGGTGTCATGGCAACTCACCACTCCTTTCAATGACCTATAGAGGGCTGACCCAAGCCTGGCCAAGGGGTCTGCAAGGACATCCACTGGGAGGCTGTAAAAGAGGCTGTCCTTGTTTCTACCCCTCTCCCTCTCCATTCCTCTCTAAATAAATAAATAAATAAATAAATAAAGCAAGCAAGCAAGCAAGCAAGCCCTGGCCAGTTTGGCTCAGTGGTTAGAGCGTCGGCCCGTGGTCCAGAGAGACCTGGGTTCAGTTCCCGCTAAGGGCAGTACCTCAGTTGTGGTGTGTCCCCGGCCCCGGTTGGGTCATGTAGGTGGCAGCCAGTCGATGTGTCTCTCTCACATCAATGTTTCTCTTCTTTTCTTCCCTCTCTCCCTTCCACTCTATCTGAAGATAAATGCAAAAATGTCCTTGGATGAGGATAAGAAATAAATAGCCCTGGCCGGTTTGGCTCAGTGGTTAGAGCGTCGGCCTGAGGTCCGGAGAGACCCAGGTTCAGTTCCCACTAAGGGCGCGTACCTCGGTTGCAGTTTGTCCCTGGCCCTGGTTGGTCGTGCGGGTGGCAGCCACTCGATGTGTCCCTTTCACGTCGATGTTTCTCTCTCTCCCTCCCTCCCACTCTATCTGAACAAAAAATGGAAAAAATATGTCCTCGGGTAAGGATTAAATGAATAAATAAATAAATACACACATACATATTTACTCATTTATTTATAAGTTTTCTTTATTGATTTTAGAAAGAGAGGAAGGGAGGAGAGAGAGAGAGAGAAACATTGATGAGAGAGAACATTGATTGGCCACCTTCTGCATGCCCCCCACTGGGGATTTGGCCCAAAACCTGGGCATGTGCCCTGACTGGGAATCGAATCGGTGATCTCTTGGTGCATGGGTCGATACTCAACCACTGAGCCACACTGGCTGGGCAATAATATATATATATATATTTTTATATATATATATATTTAAAAATATATATATATATATTTTTTTATCCTCACCCGATGACATTTTTTTTTTTTTTTTTTTTTTTATCCTCACCTGAGGATATTTTTCCATTTTTTGTACAGATAGAGTGGGAGGGAGAGTGAGGAAGAGAGAGAGAGAGAAACATCGACGTGAAGGGACACATCGAGTGGCTGCCACCCACACGACCAACCAGGGCCGGGGACAAACTGCAACCGAAGTACGTGCCCCTAGCGGGAACCGAACCTGGGTCTCTCCAGACCGCAGGCCGACGCTCTAACCGCTGAGCCAAACTGGCCAGGGCCCGATGACATTTTTTGTTCAGACAGAGTGGGAGAGAGAGAGAGGAAGAGAGAGAGAGAGAAACATCAATGTGAAAGGGACACATCGAGTGGCTGCCACCTGCACAGCCAACCAGGGCTGGGGACAAACTGCAACCAAGGTACGCGCCCTTAGCGGGAACTGAACCCCGGTCTCTCTGGACTGCAGGCCGACACTCTAACCGCTGAGCGTAACCAGCCAGGGCCAATAAAATATATTTTTAAAAAAATTCTAAGCCTGGCCAGTGTGGCTTAGGGGATTGACCACTATCCCATGCACCAAAAGGTCACCAGTTCAATTCCCAGTCAGGGCACATGCCCAGGTTTTGGGCTCAATACCCAGTAGGGGTCATGCAGGAGACAGCTGATCGATATTTCTCTCTCTTTCTATCCCTTCCTCTCCATTCCTCTCACTCTCTCTCAAAAAAAAATCAAGCCTAGCTGGTGTTACTCAGTGGGTTGAGCATTGTCCCATGGACTGGAAGATCCTGGTTCAATTCCCAATCAGGACACATGCCCAGGTTTTGGGCTTGATCCCCAGTGGGGGGCATGCAGGAGGCAGCTGATCCATGTGTCTGTCTTATCCATGTTTCTATCTGTCCCTCTCCCTTCCTCTCTCTAAAAAATCAATAAAAATATTAAAAATAAATAAATATATTTAAAAAATGAGGCTGTCCTCCCTGGCCAAAGGGACACAGGGTGAAACCCTTCCTTCTTTGTTGGATACTGCCCCGTCTACCTTCGGGCTCAAGTGGGCATGATGGGGGCCTAAGGGAAATTATGACCCGCTGAGGCCCTTGGGCCCCTGATAATGCTGGGACTCCCTTGCCCCATGAGCCATTGTATGTGACAGCATCAACCCTCATTATTGCCCTGACCGGTTTGGCTCAGCGGTTAGAGCGTTGGCCTGCGGACCAAAAGGTCTTGGGTTCATTCTGGTCAAGAGCACGTAGCTGGGTTGCCGGTTTGATCCCCGGCCACAGTCGGGGTCGTGCAGGATGCAACCAGTTGGTGTTCCCCTCCCTCTCTCTCCTTCCTTTGCTCATGCTCTAAAGAATCGATGAAAAAATATTCTTGGGTGAGGATTAACCAAAACACCCAAAACAACCCTCATTATTTAGGGTTCTTCTAGAAGGATCTTTTGGCCCTTGCAGCTGGAAGCATTCTCACGGGACAGACCTTCTTACCCACCAAGTCCCACTTTAGGTTACACTCCACTAACCCACATTTTCAGATCTGCTCCTTTCAGCACCCAACTCCTGGCACCGAGTTTCTGTTAGCCACAGAAACCGATTCACCTTGGCCACTTTAACCTACAGGCAGTCTCGTGAAATGACACAGGGCAGGCCAAGGAATCTCAGAGCACCAGAAACCAGGCCTGCAGTTTGACACCCAGGAACAACCCCAGATGGTACTCGACAGATGTGGCGCAAACCCTGCTGTTGCTGGCATGGGCCCTGTGCCATCCCTGCTTCCCAGATCCTGAACCTGCTATGAGCTTCAGGGGCCACTGGGGAGGCAGCACCCGCACTGTGAGCTGCTGTGATGAGGAGGAGGCTGTGTGTCAAGGCAATCCTGACATTGGGCAGTCGCAGGCCATGGCCACCACTCTCATGTGGCTAAAAGCTGTCACTACTACACAGACAAGCTACAGAGGGGCACGAACTGTGTCAGGGGACAGGGCAGGCAAAGTTAGCCCCTCACAGACACCAGGGCCAGCACTCAAAAGAAACCTGCCCTGAGGGCAATACCGGGCGCACACAGCTAGTGTCCTCAGTGCCCAGAACGGGCAGGCAGACACCACTAACAGACCACTTCAGCAAAGGCCACGTCACTACGTTTACATACCTGTCCTAGAAATGCCCGGGCCAGGGGGACTGCGGGCTGGTCAAAAAAGTCTAATCCCAGTCGAGCAGCTTGGTCTTTTGGGCTCGAGAAATAGATACTGCGCTGGGGATCCAGGGTCTTGGGCAGACCCAGGCGGGGCTCCTTTGGGGAAGGTGTTTGGGCTCCATCTGCCTCCAAAGGTCGCTGCTTTTTTTGCCCCAGTTTGCGGGAAAGCTGTATAGGAAAGAACAAAATAAAGTGTCTGAACAGGAGAGGGCAGAAGACTGTGCGGTAGAGTCAGACTTGCAGTGCTTCAGGACCATATTTGACTGCCTGCCTCAGTTTCCACATCTGCAAAATGAGGGAAACCATTTTGAACAAACAGAACGCCAGACCTGATGTACTCAGCCCCTTGGGCTCAAGAGGGTCCCAGGAGGCCTTGGAAAATGAGTGCATGTGAGGAAAGGTCGGTGGCAGAGGTGACAGTGTAACCACTCTGCTTCACACGCCTGCCACATGCAGGAGATGTATAACGCAGTGGCAGAGGGCTACCGGCCACAGGGAGGGGACAGTGGGCACCCAAGGCTGAGACAGGAGGGCTGGTATCTTCTGATTCCCATTTATCACATGGACCCCAGATGAACTTCTGAGCTTGTTTTTGGAACCCTGCCCTTTACACCAGACTTTAACCAGGAATTTGGGGGGGATGGACTGAGGGTCAGTGTGTCACCCCTCCCCCCTGCTGACACATCTATTATGCCAGACCTTGCCTCAGAATGGCCTAGAAGATCTGACTTACATAAGTGGGTAAACACCAGGCTGACCATCTGCTTGGCCCCCCACTCGAAGCTCATGACCCTCCATTGAGTACCCAACTGTCCTCTGCCTCATGACCCAGGATGTTAGAATGATTAAGAAGTAGGGCAAAGGTGATGTCTCCTAAGGGATGAGGAGGATTTGCTGAGACACTGTGCACTTTCTGCCTTCTACCTGCCACACCGTGTCCCCCCCCACTCCCACCAAGGAAACCTGAGCACACACCCTTGGCTCTTCTAGGAACAGCTGATCTCCAAAGAGCAGGGGGAGATAAAAGGAGCAGGTGAGCATCAGGGCCCAGAAACACCATCCTCAAGGGCTGATCTACAGCAGTACCCATGTCTCCCTAGCATGTGACAGACCCATTATTTTTAACATAAGTGCTGACGTTTCATGTCGAGTGGAGACCGCCAGTCTGAGAATGGACGCTGACGTGACCGTCTTTGCAGTCCAGCCCATCTGCCAATACCCACCATGGGCTCAGACTCTGGGACGCGGAGGTCCCTGATCTCAACCCAAGTTTGGCCCCTGGCCTGCTCCATGACTCGGGTCACTCTGGGTCTCTGGCCTGGCCCACTCTGGGTGGTGGGGGACTCATATGGCCGTCCAGGGTCTGAGGCTCAGAGAGGCCTCAGCTTCCCCACTATAGACCTAGGATTTGAAACTGTCTCAGAGCCCTTCCTGGTGATGGTGACAGGCCGTTTAACCGGAGGGCTGAAGAATGGGACCACGCTGCTGTTGCACCTAAGGGTGAGTGCTGCTTCAAACCACCTCATGCGCATCACCTGGCCTTGGTTAGAAATGAGGGTTCTCTGGGTGAGAAGTCCCAGAAAATGACCAAAGGTGTCCACCTCTGTTTTCTCTATAGTAAGGGAACCAGCCACATCTGCACTGAAAATAAAGCGAGAAGCCAGGAAAGCACTTGGCTGGCAGAGAGCAAGCATTCAATGAAAGGAAGAGACTGTCCACCTGGGATACGTCCGGGCAAAACCTGGGGACAAGTGTTTCTTGCTAGACTGGGAGGGCCTGGCCTGGATGGGGGTCTCCAAGGGACCCACCAGCGCCCCATCAAAACACGGGCAAACGGAATTAGTAAACAAAGGGAGAGCATTTATCTGGCTGTGACAGACACCAGGGCCAACTGCTAGGCCAACCCCACGGTCATTTCTGTCTACAGGCTGGCTCCTGCGGAGGGGCCATCTGAGCTGGGCCTAAGTGCCCAGCATTCAACCGGTGTGGGGGTCTCCCCCCAGGCCTCCCTGGCGACCTCGGGCCGGCCTAGACTTCACTGCTGACAAATGGAGCCCAGCCAGGAGCCCGACCCCGCCGGTGGGTGCTCGCCTGGGAACCGCAGACCCTGTCGGGGGCCTGCCGTGCGCACGTTACTGGTTTTCCGCAGGAGTGCGACTCCGGGTAGGATTTTCGCCCTCGGAGGCTGGTCCTCGGCGGTGCGTGGAGGGAGGAGCGCTCACCTGGGTCCCGCTACGCGCGGGCATCCCGCGGCCGGCCCGGACTCCGGGGATCGGGACCAGCCCCTTGCAAAGCCGCTCGCGAGCCAACCCGGAAGCTGCGCCGCGGCCGGGGGTGGAGCCTGCGCCTGCGCCTGCGCAGAGGAGGACGGAAGCCTGGGAGAGCGGCCTCCCGGGCGGGGTGCGGACTCCGCCCCGCAAGAGGGGCCGGGCGGGGCCACGCGGAGGTGGCTTCGCGGGACGCAGGCTCCCGGGACATCCCTTTGCCCAGTGCCCCACCTCCCGTCCTGGACAAAGACCCGGGACTGCTGGGCACTGTGGAGTGAGAAGGGGGGAAGGCGGCTGGGGTTGGGGCGAGACCCGCCGCACCTCGACGCCGCTCCCAGTGACCTGCCCTGCCTCCCTTGACCCCCACAGCCGGAGAGCCCACTCTACCACCAGCCGGTGGTCAGACCACCAAGAGGACTGGCCCGTCATGAACCTTGTCTGGGCCCTCGAGGGGCCCTGGTTGGAGATGCAGTGCTTTGGGGAAGTGGCCTGCAGACGGTGGGGTGCACGTGGAGGTCGTGTGAGGGAGGGGGCGGGAGACCAGGTCCTTGGGACACGTTTTCCTGGACTTCGCGGGTCATTTGGGTGGAGAAGACAAGTCGGGTGGGGGAGTAGGATGGAAAGACTTCTCCCGGGAAGCCGACGCCAGGGTCGTCACAGGCAGTCTGGGGATTCTGTGTCTGCAGTGAGTCCCCACCCCTCCCACCCGGGGATGCCCGGAGGAGCCTGCCCAGTCCTGGAGTGGGCCCGCTGAGCATGGCCACCCTCCGCAGGAGGCCGAGGCCTGGACTAGGAGGCCTGGACGAGGGCTAAGGGGACCCAAGGGAACCGGTGAACACCACCTTGCATGGCAGCAGCTAGGGGCAGAATGGAAAACACTGCTGCCCTCCATTTCTGATGCCCCTACCCACACCCAGCACAACTGCCCACCCTGCCTATGGTCTCTCACATCGGATTTGTGCCCCAGGGGAAGGGGAAGGGGAATCTGGGGAGTGCAGTGCCTGGTCCAGAGGAAGGAAGGGCTGTGGATAGTCACTGTTTAGGCATAGGACTGTTCTAGGGGAATTTCCCCGGGGAGAGATGGCACACTGGTAGCACCTAACACCCAACAGAGCCACCCCTCTGCGCTGTCACTCTAGGGTATATCTAGGTTTTCAGGGCCCCTCCCTGCTGGTAGGCACAGTCCAACTCCTATCCCACCCACCCCTGTCCTGGGAAAGCCCTGGCCCTGGGAGGGGGTACCCATGGGGCCTGGAGAGCAAGGGGCATAGGATGGTGTTAGATGGTGGGGGGTGCTGGATGGATCATGTGACTGGGGCCCTAAGATGGGCACGGCACCTGGTCTCAGGGCAAGTCCAGCTGGGAGGACCCTGGTCTCCAACTGTTCCTTCTTCTCTGATCAGCCCAAGGTCTGAACTCCAGCCCTCCAGCCTCCCACTCCCACCCCAGGGCCCCAGCCAGGACTTCCTGGGAAGGGAGGGGCAGCAGCCTTCCAGCCTGCTGGAAGCTACCCAGCAGTTTGTGGCACTAGTGCTGCTTCCGGGGGTGGGCAATGTGTTACAAACCCTTGCTCGGAAGGCAGGCCTGGATGTGACTCCCACCTCTTTCTTTTCCTCCTCAACCCCTGCAGCCATTCTGTCTGAACAATGACACCCCCTTCCAGCCTTCTTGTGTGCCCAGCCCCCCTCTAGCCCTCTCCTCCGCCACTTCCTCATTTGGGGAAGGAAACGAAGGCCCCAGTTAGGCTTCATCCCCCTGATGAGGGCAGGGGCAGGGTGGATGCTGTTTTGTATTCATTTTTATTCTTTTTTTTAATATCCTCACCCAAGGACATTTTTCCATTTTTTGTTCAGATAGAGTGGGAAGGAGAGAGAGGGAGAGAAACATCAATGTGAAAGGGACACATCGAGTGGTTGCCACCCACACGACCCAACCAGGGCCGGGGACAAACTGCAACCGAGGTACACACCCTTAGCGGGAACCGAACTCGGGTCTCTCTGGACTGCAGGTTGACGCTCTAACCGCTGAGCCAAACTGGCCAGGGCCATTTTTGTTCTTGTTTCACAAATGGTGCATGGTCCTTGCAGAAATCATGGGAGTCCACACATTCTCAGAGGGGTGTTTTATTTCTGGAGGATGAGGAACGAGAGCCCTGGCCTCCATGAGGAGGATGAGGCAGGGCCAGCGCCAGCAACCCACTTCTCCAGATGTTCTGGCAGGGCTTGCACAACCTCTGCAAGGGGGGGCTCCCCGCTGCCGCCCCCTACTTCCTGGTTTGTGGTCTGAGGCCCCACCGCAGGCTGGAAGTGGTGGGTTAAGCATTCCCACTGTTGCCTGCAGGACAGGCTGGCCGGGAGTGAGAGAAGGTGGTGCTAGGGGGGAGGAGGGGCCTGGGGCCTTCTCTGTCCCCAGTGTGCCCTGCGCTGGGCTGGGAGAGGCATGTTGGAGGATATCAGTGGAAGATGGAGGTGAGGACATGCTCAGTACTTTCAGAAGGATCCGTGCTGGGGTAAGTTGCTCTGTGCCCTGCTGGGCCAGCCTGCGGAGGGGCCATCAGTCACCAGAGCCTTGAGAGAAAGGATAGCTGCTCTGTCGTCAAGGAGGCCGAGCTCCAGCCCCAGCACTGGCTCAGTGTCCTCTCTAGGGTAGGGACATAGGGATGGCTGGCACCTCGAGAAGAGAGGTGACAGATGGGGGGTGTCAGAGTCTCCTTGGGTAGAGAAGGCACCTGAAGGAGGTGTGTTCAGGGTGCATCCTCCCTTCCTGGCGCTGTGCTGCCAATGCAGCTGGGGCCTGGGCCCAGGCACTCACTGGACCCCTTGCCATCCCCTGAGACATGGGGAGGGGCAGCTGCCTCAGAAATAGCCAGTGACTTCAGGCCCCTGGCTGGCCTGGCCCATTTCGGCCACCTCCCCAAATAGCTAGGAGCTGGTCCTGTGTTCATCCAACCCCACCCACCCTCCAGCCCAGGAACTGGCCTGCTGAGCTGAGGATTCCAGATTCCAGAGTGGCCAGCAGGGACTCTTCCTACTGGACCGGGCTCCCAACCCCTCAGGTCCTATCCATGGAGGTGGCCCAGACATTCACCCATCCCCAGTCACTCACCCACGTGCTAGGCAGTTGCAGCTGATTTTTCTCCAGGGCTGGGTGAAGAGGGAACAGAAGCACTGGGAGAGGGGTTTCCATGTAGGGGCTTCTCCACCAGGGCATAAGGCAGTGGGGCAGATGTGAGGCATAGTTTTGGGCAAGGCAGCTCTTATCCACTGAAGGTGACTCCTTGGTGGGGTTCTCAGCTGTGAGCCAGCACTAGCTGGTGCCCCTGGCAGCTGTGGATGAATGTCTGGTCATGGAGCAGGTCTGGGTGGCACCCTGCAGCACCCACTGCAGGAAGGAACCTGCCAGTACTGGATGCCCAGCCATGGAATACTTTGGAGATGAGCCCAGGCCCTGGCCTCCAGAGAGGACACTGCTGCATGCCCTGCCTGCCCAGTCTGGGTATCCAGGTGGGTAGGGCCTGCTTATCCCTGGCAGGGGTCAAGAATACTGGGCATGGAGAAACTGTCCTGTCTGGCTGAGAGCCTGGCAAGGGAGGGTTGGCATGTGTGGGCTGCAGGAACTCTGGGCATCAGCACTGGGCAGCCTCCTTCTTGCCTGTGTCCCCAATGCACTTGTAGTCACCTCCCTTCACTAGTGAAGGAGTCCCCTCTAGCCCCTTCAAAGCTTCATTGTGTCCCTGTACCTAAGAATCATGTTGCTATACCTGTGTTCGTAGAGGACCCGGAATGTGCAGGCACCCCTCTGTCCCATAGTATGGATGAGGAAACAATCAGAGGACCTGTCCCTTACCCAGGCTCTGGGCCCACCTGTAAGTTGGCTGCTACCTCCCATTGTCAGCTTTATTTTGTGTGGATCAGCTTGTCTGCAGTCGGACATCGGGCACAGAGGGGGAGGGCCGCCTGGTCCCAGACCAGCAAAGGACCTGACGAAACATTTGTGGGCCCTCTGACGCTTGAGGGGCTGGGCCTCGTGTGCCCAAGGTCTTCTGACATCTGGTGGAAGGGTCCTTAGGAGACCCTTGGCCCCAGTTCTGTTTTTTTTCTGAGAGAAAAAGGGAGACCATTGTAGCGACTATCCAGGGGAGGCCTGGGCCCCTCCACCACTCACAGCTCCTGCTTGTGCTCTGCTGCTGGCTCTCCCTCATTCCTCCCCGAGGTCTTGCTCTGGGTGGCCAGGCCTCACACTCCCTCAATGTCAGGAGAGAGGCAGGCTGGGAAACTCTCATTAGCAGCCCAGCTTCAGACTCAGCCTAGGAGCAGACTGGCCATTTTGTATCCAACTCGGTGTAGGGATGAGCCCACCAGAGGTGGCTGGTGAGTTCTGCAAGAGGCTAGAGCAGAGTGGACGCCAGACACTGTACTTCTGCCCTTGCTCCAAGGTTTTTAGGAGCTGTAGCTCAGGCTGGCCTGGAGGTGCCGGTTGGGAGAGCAGGCTTTCCAGGGGTGGGGAGCACAGTGGCCTGGGGAAGGGGTAACTGTTCTGATCCTGCCTTGTGTGAGTGTGAGTGTGCATGGGTGTGTGAAAACGTGAATGGAAGTGTATAATTGTGGTATGTACACATGTATAAATGTGTGAGAGTGGGCATGAAAGTGTATAATCGTGCGTATGAGAATGTGTAAACAGGTGTGTGTAATGAGTATGTGAGCATGACTGTGTGTAAGTGCATGAATGCATGCGCGTGTGTTTATGAGTGTGAATGTGTGCAGAGTGAGCGCTCACGTGGGACTGGGGGAACCTAGGTAAGTGACCTGTCAGTGTGCGCCTTGGGGGAGGTTCGTGGTCTGGTTTCCTGGGCATCCAGGGACACTCTCCCACACCCACACCCAGCCCCCACTCCCCCAACCCCCTTCTCAAGCTCAAGTCAAGGTAGAATATAAGATCAGGAGTCACTGTGGAGTCAGGGAGAGGCTGAGAAGCCTAGGTCTGTAGCTGACCATCAGGCTCCGTCCAGCTGGGCCACCAGGTCCTCCCTCCTCAGCCGCGGCGCTCACGACCGCCCAGCCACAGGTGTCCCCGCAGCCGGACACAGGAGAGAGCGGAGCTCAGTTGCCTTCCCGGAGGAGGTGGCTCGGCCCGGGCCGGGCGGGCCGCGCGCATTCCTGAGCCCTGAGTCAGTGCGGCCGCCCCCTCCGGCCGGGCCCGCCCCCGGCGCGCACGCCCCTCGCGCCCTGGCATTCCCGGCGGGCGGGCCGGACGGACGGGCGGGGACTCGGCGCTAGAGCCCTCCCGGCGCGGTGGCAGCCCCTCCCCGAGGCCCTCCGGACCCCCGAGGACCCCGGGTGCCGGCGGCGGCGGTGAGTGAGCGCGCCGGGAGGGCGCAGGGCGCCGCGGGCCGCGCGGGTTCCGGGGCTGCGTCCGCTGCGCGCGGGGCTGGTCCTCAGCGCGCCGCAGCCGGAGCCGCTCGAAGCGGCCGGAGCCGTGTCGGGTTTGGGGTCCAGGTCGGGTCTGGGTCCGGGGTTCGGGCCAGGGCCCGCCGGAGGCCAGTACCCGAACTTTCCTTACTGGACTTTCCCGAGCCTCCTGCGGAGGCGGCCCAGCCCCGGATTCCAAACCCGGCGCACCGCAAAAATAGCCCGTGGCCGGATTAGCACGTCCCAGCGGGCTGACCAGGCCGGACAGCTCGGCTCCAGCCCCCGCCCAACAGCTGAGGGTCCTGGGAGCGGGAGGGCCCGGAGTCTGGGGTTGTCTCCAGGCTCCTATGAGTTGTACCCTCCCCCCCACTTATGTTCTCTTTCCCGGCCACCACCGGTGGGTGGTGTCTCCAAGTTGAAACTCCAGCTCCGAGGGTGGAACTTCTTGGGATCATCCCTGTCCCAGCTGTGCTCCCTGGGGATGGGAGTCCTATGGGCACTTACAGCAGTAGCTGTGGAGCTAGGGATGGAGACTGACCCATCAGTAAACACTGACTCTGCTGGGCCGTGGGAGCTACTTCCAGAGACACCCCCCCTACCCTGTGCTCAGTGGCCAAGAGGAGCAGGCCAGGACTGAGCCTGAGGCCACTACAGGGTGCCTTGAAGCAGGCCCTCTCTTGGCTGGGAAGATGAAGGGACCCCAGCTACTAAGGGCAGTGGGTAGGGGCTGGCTGTCTGCCTTCTAGGGGCATGTCTGTGGGACTGAGTGTGGAATGGGCAGGAGGTCCCCCAGCCATGCCTGCCCAATGCCCAGGTGGTCCTGACCAGGGTTCCTTCTTATGTGTGTACAGCTTTCATCTGTGTGTATATGTGTGTGTCTGGATGGGCGGGCCTGGGTCTGGAGGCCCTAGCTCTGTGCTAGGAAAGGCCCCCACCCCTCCACCTTGGGACTTCCTGGCAGAGAAGATTCAAGGATGAAACTGGCTTTTCAGGTTTGGCTCAGCTAGATGCTGCTTCTCTCCACCCCCAGGGAACCAGCCTCAGCCCCCTATCTCCAACCCAGAGACGGGAGAAAGCCCGGGAACCAAGCAGCTGGCTGGGCCCCCTGCCACCAGGAGGTATTCTGGGCAATCTGGGTCCTTTGCCCTGAGAACCGGACAGGGGCTAATAGTCGGCACAGGAGTCAAGTGGCCCCAGATTGAAGGTGTCAGGCCCCAGGCCCCTTCCCCACCCCTCTGAGCAGCTTTCGCTGACCCACCTCCCATCACGCAGATACGCTGCCCAAGGGCAGCAGCCTTGGTCAGCGCTGGAGCTTGCGATGACCAGCGCTCCTGTCCAGCCTTAGTGTGCTGGCCAGACAAACCTCTGCCCTTGGGAGTGGGGATCACCCAGGTCTCTTCTGCCTTTCAGGGCCCTCTGCTTAGGGTCTTCTTAGTCCAACTGCTGCTCACCCCCCCATTTCTGCTCTCCCCGGATGTGAGGGGCTCCTCGATGCCGGCTCCGGTTTCCCCACTCTGGTGTCTGTGACAGGATCGACTTTCTCTCCAAGGATCAGATTCCTTGGCTTCTGCCTATTTTCTGGGTTGGATGTGTTTGAGGGTGACTTCCTCCTCCCTGAACTGAGATGCTCTGGGATGGAGAGGTTTGAGTGAGGGCCCAGAAGGGCCCGACAGCCCTCCATACACTGGAGAGCCCAGGGGTCTACGTTTTACCTTGGGAGCTGTGGCCAGGGCCAGCTAGACAGGCACACAAGTCTCTTCCACCCCAGCTCCTGAGCGGACATGGCCCGAGGCTTTAAACTCCCGTGGAGGCTCAGTGACCTCAGGCCGTGACTGGCCTCTCTGAGCCTCAGTTTCCTTATGGACACAGAAGACCTCCCCCAAGGCCTGTGATAATTCGGCAGCTCAGTCAAGGGTCGTAGGCTTGCGGCAGGTGCATCAGGATTGTGATGACTGAAGCCATTTCTGCTCTGATAACAGGCTTTGGGAACTTGGTTTCCCCTTGCAGGTCCTCTCCAGCACTATCCGGCAGCTGGTGGGTCCTAGGAAGGTGTTGCTAAGCCCTGAGGCTGTCTGGGCACCAGAGAGTACATGTGGGGAGTCCGTCAGGGGCACTCTGGGGGCTCTGACTGGTGACCAGACATGTTGCTGGGATATGGGCCTTCTCCCTCTGCAGTTTGAGGGGCTGATTTCCCAAACTCCCGAGATCCAGATAGACCCCTGATTGTCACACCCAGACTTTGCTAAAGCTGTGTCTCTGTCTACCCCCTTGCTGACTGTGACATGGACAGGCAGGTCCTTCGATCTCTCTGAGCCTTGGGGTTCCCCAGCCCCAGGGTATATCTGCTTCTGTCAGATGCAGCAAGGTTAGGGGCTTCGATTCTGGCCGTTGGTAACTCCTTGGGCCGTATCCGTCAGCTGAGCCTTTGGACAGTGCCTCCACCCAGGGCTACGCTGTGTAACACCCTCTGGGGTCATGCTGCTCTGGGCTGACGGCAGGTGCTGGGTGACATGGGGAGGCAGGGATTTGATGTGTCTGACGGATAGAGGGCACCATGCAGGTCATTGGCCCGGTCTCAGGCCTGCCCAGCTCCCTTCTGAACCTCATTTCTCCCACAGAAAAGTAGAGGGGTAATTGGAAGGGTGGGGAGGGTGAGGAGGGTTGAAGGCCTGGCCAATATCCTGGGCAGAGAAGCCCAGACAAGTGACTTCTACTTTGCTGCACCGTAGCGCGTGGTGGAGAAGGACTGGGTTCTAGGCTGCCAGACAACTGATGATCCCCGCTCCCAAGGGAGATCTGGGTTGGGCATTAGATTAGGGGTCAGACAGAAGACTGAGGGTCAGAGATCAGGGTTCTAGTGGGGAGGTTGGAGGAGCTGGCTTTTCCTGGGACCATGCTTAGGTGAGCTGGGGACACGTTGGGGCAAGTGTCCTGGGGTGGGGCCCATTGCTCCAGCTGACCTCAGTGGTGGGTGGTTCTCTGGGCTGGGCAGGACAGGGAGCCCAGGCTTGGCAGGTCTGGTCCTGGGGCCAGGCCCTCCTCCGCCTTCAGCTGCCCCTGCCAGCATGGTCCAGCAGGTATGCAGGAAGGCCCAAGTGCAGTGGTGGCCGCTGCTCACGCCTGAGGATCCAGCTTCACACCAGCCATGGCCACTGGCCAGGCCGAGGCAGGCCAGAACTTCTTCCCAGTCTCCTCCTGCCTCTTGGCCCCTCTTCCCAAACAGGGCATCTCTGAAGGGTTCCGTCCCCAGTTCCCCCCATGGCTCCTGCTCATGGAACATGCTCTTGGACCCTTTGATCCCTGGCCGCTCTCTGCCTCGGCTTTGGGCGCCTTCCGCAGGTGCTCCCCAGGCTGCAGGCATCAGCAGCCTTTCTGCACCTTGAGCACATGCTGTTTGGCAGGAACCGCTGTGAGCCCTGCTTCCCGGCCCCTCCCGCACCCTTGCACAGTGCCAGCCTGAGGGTCCCCAGTCAGCCCCAGAGCAGGGACCTGCTCCCCGCCCAGCCCTCTGCCCCGATGGCCACAGCGACAACCACCGCTCTCACCGCGGCTTACAGCAGCCCCAGTGGTCCTGTGACCGTGGGTCCTCATCCCTCAACCTCATCTCGAGTCGTGCCCCACTCCTGGGGTGCAGTGCCCTGGGGTGCAGTGTCGTTTTGTGCCCACTGTTGTGTTGGGTCCCCACGTTGGCATTTGCTTTGTCAGCAGTCCTCACTTTACTTCCAGTTGCCCTTTAGCGTGTCTCCCGCTGGGCTGGGCCCGGGTGGGCAGCCATGGGTGTTGCCAGAGTGACTCAGATGCTGTGTGACCCAGGCAGTCCGGCCTCCCTGGCCTGTGGTTTCTCCCTGCACTGAGGGGTCAGCAGAGCGGAGATGCTGTCGGGATTTCCACCATGAGGGGCTGTCTGGGAACAAGAGCCCACTGTACGCCTGGGGGAGGCCTGGACACTGAGCCACTGTCTCCTCTGGACGGGCACTGCACCCCTCCCTGGTCCAGACTCTTTGTCCAGCCCGGGCCTGCCCCTCCCCCACACCCTTGGGTCCTGGTGTGGAGCCCCCCTTGTGAATCCCACCCACTCGAGGCCCAGAAAAGGAACTGGGCACACGGGTAGGGCAGGCTGGGTGTCCTGGAGCTTCTTGGGTTACAGAGCTCCCGCCTGCCTCTGCCCCAAACACAGGGATTTGGGAGGCAAGGGACCCCAGGGGGTCTGGGTGTGCAGGCAGGGAGCCTGTGCCTCCATCATCCTGGCTCTTGTGTTCCTGGATGGGCCGTGGGCCTTTCCAGTCCCCTGTGCGTGCTCGCCGCCCTCTCCCATCTCTTTGCTTGTGCGGCCCCTGCCCGGCCTGGTCATAGGGTCAGCTCCTCCTCCCAGACCCAGCTGAAGGGCCATCTTCAGGAATCCCCCATCACCCAGATCACAGGGCTCGACCCTGCTGGCCTACGCTCCAGAGCGTCGGTGACTTCCTGGGCACTGCGGACCGAGCAGTGACGGGACAGCACCTCGAGGTGAACTCCGGAGCTGCCCTGCGCTCGGGGCTCCAGGGCTGGGCGCGCCCTGACGGAGGCCGTGGGTCCTGGAACATGTTGGAGGTTTGGCAGTACGCAGGGCAGGGGCAGGTCCTGAGACAGGAGGGAACCAGGTGTCAGGAGAGGCCAGGGCGGGGGTGGGGCAGTGGGAACCATGGAAAGTCGCGATGTGTGTGGTGGGGTGAGCCAGTCATTCAGTGGTAAAGATTCCTTGTACTGCTGAGCAGAGAGCCAGCCAGTATCACCTAGGGGTGCTGGCCACGCACAGGGAGGCTTGCAGAGAGGCCGGCCCCCCAGCACCCAGCCTGCAGGTTCCCAGCTGTGGCCCCAGGTGCCACTGTTGGTCCTGCTCCTCTCTGGACCTCACAATGGCTCCACCAGAGGCACTGGCCCATTTCCCAGGAGACAACACTGAGGCACATGGGGGCTGGGTGGCAGGGACAGACTGAAGGCAGCATAGCCACCCCTCTGAAAGGCTAAGGGGGTCCCCATCCTGTCTGGTTCCCTTCCCACAAGGCCCCACAGGGTCCAGCACAGTCTCGGGGTCACATCACCTGAATCCCCACCTGGCAGGCATGGCTCGGAGGGTACACTGGGGATGCTGTCACAGCACTGCCGGTTCTGGAGGCCCCTCTCTGGTCACCATCTGCCTCCCCAGCCTGCCTGATACTGTCTGAAATTCCACCACTGGTGCTTGAGACCCAAGCTGTCCTTCCCAGGCACTTCCTACCAGCAGGGGGAGCTTAGCATCTGCAGCAGTGGTTCTGAACCTCCCTGAGGCGCGACCCTTGACTGCAGTTCCTCATGCTGTGGAGACCCCCAACCATAAAATTATTTTTGTTGCTACTCCATAACTGTAATTTTGCTACTGTTATGGGGAAGTCTGTTTCTTTTCGTTTTGGCCCGTGCCCCTAGTGGCAACCGAACCTGGGACTCTCTGGTCCGCGGGCCGACGCTCCAACCGCTGAGCCAAACCAGCCAGGGCATTTTGCTACTGTTATGAATCGCCATCAGAAATATGTGTTTTCCAATGGTTTTAGGCGACCCCTGTGAAAGGGTCGTCCGACCCCCAAAGAGGCCGCGACCCACAGGTTGAGAACCGCTGATCGACATGCTCTGTGAAGGGAGGGCTGGTGGATGCTGACCATGTCAGGGATACATGGGCCTGGGCTGGGTTTGTGATGTGATTTGGGTGAGCGCTGGTCTCCTGGTTGAGATCCCAGAGACCTATTCTTGGAATGCCTTCATGTCGGACACTGTCTCTCCTGCCTGCCTCCATCCCCCTGTAAAGACCCCTCCATCTGACCCCACATTGTGGGAATCAGCATGGGCAGGGTGCCCAGGAGGGATTCCCAGCAGTATGCAAACAAATGCTGCCCAGCACTTGTCCTGAGGTCAGGCCAGGTGAGGGCAGGGGACAGGGGCTTGGCTCTGAGGGGGCCACGTGAATGGCAAGACCCCTGAGTACATAGTCAGCTCAGAGAAGAGGTTGGACCATAAGGGATGGGGTCAGAGCCAGGAGAAGGCATCCCTGAAGGACTCCTTCCCACCGAGCCTGTTCCTGGCTGGTGTAGCGCACGTGGGAGCTATGAGAGGTGCTGGGGACTGTCCCTACCTGGTATTGGGCCAGTAGGACTGTGAGTGGTGAGTAGTGTCACTATAGGGGTAACAGGAGCTGTGAGCAGGGTCCTGGCTCTGGCCCCGGTCAGTATAGAGCCAGAAGGAATTGTGAGTGGTATTCTGGGCTCAGCCCTGTTTGGTATAAGGCCAGTAGGAGCTGCCAGCCACGTCCTGGCCTGGCCCCCAGTAGACACAGGGCCAGGAGGAGCTGTGAGCAGTGTCCAGGGCTGTTTTTTGTCTATATAGTAGCAGTGGCAGCTGTGAGAACTGCCCTGGGCCTGTCCCTGGTCTGTGCAGGGCAGGAGGAGTTATGCTAGCACTGCGCCCTCCCTGGTCTGTGCAGGGCAGGAGTTATGCTAGCACTGCGCCCTCCCTGGTCTGTGCGGGGCAGGAGGAGTTATGCTAGCACTGCGCCCTCCCTGGTCTGTGCAGGGCAGGAGTTATGCTAGCACTGCGCCCTCCCTGGTCTGTGCAGGGCAGGAGTTATGCTAGCACTGCGCCCTCCCTGGTCTGTGCAGGGCAGGAGGAGTTATGCTAGCACTGCGCCCTCCCTGGTCTGTGCAGGGCAGGAGTTATGCTAGCACTGCGCCCTCCCTGGTCTGTGCAGGGCAGGAGTTATGCTAGCACTGCGCCCTCCCTGGTCTGTGCGGGGCAGGAGGAGTTATGCTAGCACTGCGCCCTCCCTGGTCTGTGCGGGGCAGGAGGAGTTATGCTAGCACTGCGCCCTCCCTGGTCTGTGCAGGGCAGGAGTTATGCTAGCACTGCGCCCTCCCTGGTCTGTGCAGGGCAGGAGTTATGCTAGCACTGCACCCTCCCTGGTCTGTGCGGGGCAGGAGGAGTTATGCTAGCACTGCGCCCTCCCTGGTCTGTGCAGGGCAGGAGGAGTTATGCTAGCACTGCACCCTCCCTGGTCTGTGCGGGGCAGGAGGAGTTATGCTAGCACTGCGCCCTCCCTGGTCTGTGCAGGGCAGGAGGAGTTATGCTAGCACTGCACCCTCCCTGGTCTGTGCAGGGCAGGAGTTATGCTAGCACTGCGCCCTCCCTGGTCTGTGCGGGGCAGGAGGAGGTATGCTAGCACTGCGCCCTCCCTGGTCGGTGCAGGGCAGGAGTTATGCTAGCACTGCGCCCTCCCTGGTCTGTGCGGGGCAGGAGGAGTTATGCTAGCACTGCACCCTCCCTGGTCTGTGCAGGGCAGGAGTTATGCTAGCACTGCGCCCTCCCTGGTCTGTGCGGGGCAGGAGAAGTTATGCTAGCACTGCGCCCTCCCTGGTCTGTGCGGGGCAGGAGGAGTTATGCTAGCACTGCGCCCTCCCTGGTCTGTGCAGGGCAGGAGAAGTTATGCTAGCACTGCACCCTCCCTGGTCTGTGCAGGGCAGGAGTTATGCTAGCACTGCGCCCTCCCTGGTCTGTGCGGGGCAGGAGAAGTTATGCTAGCACTGCGCCCTCCCTGGTCTGTGCGGGGCAGGAGGAGTTATGCTAGCACTGCGCCCTCCCTGGTCTGTGCAGGGCAGGAGTAGTTATGCTAGCACTGCACCCTCCCTGGTCTGTGCAGGGCAGGAGTTATGCTAGCACTGCGCCCTCCCTGGTCTGTGCGGGGCAGGAGGAGTTATGCTAGCACTGCGCCCTCCCTGGTCTGTGCAGGGCAGGAGTTATGCTAGCACTGCGCCCTCCCTGGTCTGTGCAGGGCAGGAGTTATGCTAGCACTGCGCCCTCCCTGGTCTGTGCAGGGCAGGAGTTATGCTAGCACTGCGCCCTCCCTGGTCTGTGCGGGCAGGAGTTATGCTAGCACTGCGCCCTCCCTGGTCTGTGCAGGGCAGGAGTTATGCTAGCACTGCGCCCTCCCTGGTCTGTGCGGGGCAGGAGGAGTTATGCTAGCACTGCGCCCTCCCGGGTCTGTGCAGGGCAGGAGTTATGCTAGCACTGCGCCCTCCCTGGTCTGTGCGGGGCAGGAGGAGTTATGCTAGCACTGCACCCTCCCTGTTCTGTGCAGGGCAGGAGTTATGCTAGCACTGCGCCCTCCCTGGTCTGTGCAGGGCAGGAGGAGTTATGCTAGCACTGCACCCTCCCTGGTCTGTGCAGGGCAGGAGTTATGCTAGCACTGCGCCCTCCCTGGTCTGTGCGGGGCAGGAGGAGTTATGCTAGCACTGCACCCTCCCTGGTCTGTGCAGGGCAGGAGTTATGCTAGCACTGCGCCCTCCCTGGTCTGTGCGGGGCAGGAGAAGTTATGCTAGCACTGCGCCCTCCCTGGTCTGTGCGGGGCAGGAGGAGTTATGCTAGCACTGCGCCCTCCCTGGTCTGTGCAGGGCAGGAGTTATGCTAGCACTGCGCCCTCCCTGGTCTGTGCAGGGCAGGAGAAGTTATGCTAGCACTGCACCCTCCCTGGTCTGTGCAGGGCAGGAGTTATGCTAGCACTGCGCCCTCCCTGGTCTGTGCGGGGCAGGAGGAGTTATGCTAGCACTGCGCCCTCCCTGGTCTGTGCAGGGCAGGAGAAGTTATGCTAGCACTGCACCCTCCCTGGTCTGTGCAGGGCAGGAGTTATGCTAGCACTGCGCCCTCCCTGGTCTGTGCGGGGCAGGAGGAGTTATGCTAGCACTGCGCCCTCCCTGGTCTGTGCAGGGCAGGAGTTATGCTAGCACTGCGCCCTCCCTGGTCTGTGCGGGGCAGGAGGAGTTATGCTAGCACTGCGCCCTCCCTGGTCTGTGCAGGGCAGGAGTTATGCTAGCACTGCGCCCTCCCTGGTCTGTGCAGGGCAGGAGTTATGCTAGCACTGCGCCCTCCCTGGTCTGTGCAGGGCAGGAGGAGTTATGCTAGCACTGCGCCCTCCCTGGTCTGTGCGGGGCAGGAGGAGTTATGCTAGCACTGCGCCCTCCCTGGTCTGTGCAGGGCAGGAGGAGTTATGCTAGCACTGCGCCCTCCCTGGTCTGTGCGGGGCAGGAGTTATGCTAGCACTGCGCCCTCCCTGGTCTGTGCAGGGCAGGAGGAGTTATGCTAGCACTGCGCCCTCCCTGGTCTGTGCAGGGCAGGAGTTATGCTAGCACTGCGCCCTCCCTGGTCTGTGCAGGGCAGGAGGAGTTATGCTAGCACTGCGCCCTCCCTGGTCTGTGCAGGGCAGGAGGAGTTATGCTAGCACTGCGCCCTCCCTGGTCTGTGCAGGGCAGGAGAAGTTATGCTAGCACTGCGCCCTCCCTGGTCTGTGCAGGGCAGGAGTTATGCTAGCACTGCGCCCTCCCTGGTCTGTGCGGGCAGGAGTTATGCTAGCACTGCGCCCCCCCTGGTCTGTGCGGGCAGGAGTTATGCTAGCACTGCACCCTCCCTGGTCTGTGCAGGGCAGGAGTTATGCTAGCACTGCGCCCTCCCTGGTCTGTGCGGGGCAGGAGGAGTTATGCTAGCACTGCGCCCTCCCTGGTCTGTGCAGGGCAGGAGGAGTTATGCTAGCACTGCGCCCTCCCTGGTCTGTGCGGGGCAGGAGGAGTTATGCTAGCACTGCGCCCTCCCTGGTCTGTGCAGGGCAGGAGTTATGCTAGCACTGCGCCCTCCCTGGTCTGTGCGGGGCAGGAGGAGTTATGCTAGCACTGCGCCCTCCCTGGTCTGTGCGGGGCAGGAGGAGTTATGCTAGCACTGCGCCCTCCCTGGTCTGTGCGGGGCAGGAGGAGTTATGCTAGCACTGCGCCCTCCCTGGTCTGTGCAGGGCAGGAGTTATGCTAGCACTGCGCCCTCCCTGGTCTGTGCAGGGCAGGAGTTATGCTAGCACTGCGCCCTCCCTGGTCTGTGCGGGCAGGAGTTATGCTAGCACTGCGCCCTCCCTGGTCTGTGCAGGGCAGGAGTTATGCTAGCACTGCGCCCTCCCTGGTCTGTGCGGGCAGGAGTTATGCTAGCACTGCGCCCTCCCTGGTCTGTGCAGGGCAGGAGTTATGCTAGCACTGCGCCCTCCCTGGTCTGTGCAGGGCAGGAGTTATGCTAGCACTGTGCCCTCCCTGGTCTGTGCGGGGCAGGAGGAGTTATGCTAGCACTGCGCCCTCCCTGGTCTGTGCAGGGCAGGAGTTATGCTAGCACTGCGCCCTCCCTGGTCTGTGCAGGGCAGGAGTTATGCTAGCACTGCGCCCTCCCTGGTCTGTGCGGGCAGGAGTTATGCTAGCACTGCGCCCTCCCTGGTCTGTGCGGGCAGGAGTTATGCTAGCACTGCGCCCTCCCTGGTCTGTGCGGGCAGGAGTTATGCTAGCACTGCGCCCTCCCTGGTCTGTGCGGGCAGGAGTTATGCTAGCACTGCGCCTCCCTGGTCTGTGCAGAGTGGGAGCAGACGCCTTCCTTGGACTTTCCCAGGTCACTGTAGAGCCAGATCGCTCTGAGCAGCGTCCCAGCCCTTCCCTGGTGTCCGTCCAGCAGGAGCTGTGAGCAGCACCTGAGGCTGTCCCCAGTTATGCTCTCCTGAATGTGTGACTGGGCACCGCAAGCCTCTTCTCTAGGCCTCGGTCTCCTCATTTCTAAGGTTTGGGGGTGGCTTTCTCTGTATTTATTCTAAGCAGTCGGGAGGGAGACTGCTTTTTATGTAGAAGCTGTTTTTCCGGGTGTTGGCGGGTGGGTTACAGACCTGTTGGGGTCTGAAGCTCTTTGAAGAGGCCGAGGAGTTTGGGGGTCTCGGCCACTCCCCTGGTATCCATGTCCCCCACTGCGCTCAGGGAACCCTCCCAATCTTGGATATCCTATTTTCAGATCCTTTGTGGTCCTCCTTTGGGAAGGAGGATTCAGATCTGTCCTGAAAGTGACGTTTTGTAAGGGGGAGATCGAGAGCCAAGTAGGCCGTGGTCACATAATCTCTGCCTCACGGTTACATGGCCAAGGCAGCGGTGGCCCACGTCAACCCCTGGCCTCTCTGCTCTGGGTCCTGGGACCATACCCTGTACTTAGATGGTGGAGTTGGGTTTGGGTTCAGATGCTTAGGTTTCCTGGTGGACAAGCAGCCCTCCCGGGGCTGAGCTGCTTTGCTGCTATTTCTGGGCGCATGGCACCCCCTGGTGGTCATGACAGCATCTGCGCCCAGGTGTTTTTCAGGAGGTTTTCTGTTAATAGCTCTCAGACCCTGGGAAGTCACCGGTCACTCCTCTGACCTGGAGCCTTCGCACACCCCAGTTGTCGACACAGTGGGCCCTCTCTCAGGTGGCATGATGGTTAGAGCGTGAGGTCTGAGATGCCCTGGGTACAGATGGGGGAGCTCATCAGCCTGCCGGTGCCCTCACCATCACCCAGACCTCTGCTCCAGCAGTTCCTTGTGCCAGGAACCCCGCTTTGCTAACTGGATCACCTCCTTCAAGCCTTTGCTCACATGTCACTTCACAGGGAGGTGTCACTGCCCCTGGCAACTGTAATGTGGTGATTTAGTCCCTAACACACTCCGTGCCTTTAACATAGTGTGTCTTCTTACTTATAGGTTATTGTTTGTCTGGACTAGAAGCTCCAGGAAGGCGGGGGTTTTGTCTGTTCTCAATTTCTTCATTTCTCCACCAATGTGTCCCAAGCACTTAGGCGTGGTCCATAGTAGGTGCTCCAGTATTTGTCGCATGAATTCACGTTGTCTGAGGACCTAGTATGTGCACAGCAATGTGTCAGGACTCCCTAGGCATGGACTGTGCTGGTCAGTGCTGAGCACACAGGACGTCAGCAGTGGGGGCCGTGACCGCCCCTGATGGGCTATCACTGCTTCTCCTGGCTCTGGACCCAAGAACCTTCAGCCATCTGTCAGCATTGTTATTGTCACCCCTCCCCCGGCAGTGCTGCACCTGGAACCATGAGCGAGGCCCGCAGGGACAGCACGAGCAGCCTGCAGCGCAAGAAGCCACCCTGGCTGAAGCTGGACATCCCAGTTGTGGTGCCCCCGGTGGCAGAGGAACCCAGCTTCCTGCAGGTAGGCTCTGGCCAGCATGGGCTGTGGGTACCTCCCATCCAGCCCCCTCACCACGACCCCGTTGCCCAGCCCCTGAGACGCCAGGCTTTCTTGCGGAGTGTGAGCATGCCGGCTGAGACAGCCCACGTCCCTTCGCCTTACCATGAGCCCCGCCGGCCGGCGCTGCAGCGCCAGACATCCATCACACAGACCATCCGCAGGTACCGCCCACTGCCTGGCTGCTCCCCGGGTGACGGTGGGGGCTGGTGGGACAGAGGCAGGCATACAAGGTCCCCTTTGGGTATTGAGTCTGGAAACGGGGCACGGGCCCCTCCTGTCTCGGCGTTCTCCTCCATCTTGTTCCCCAGGTCGCCCTGCCCAACTCCTATTCTGGGGACAGACTCCTCTCATCTACCACTCTTCTCTGCTCCCCCAGCACTTGCTCTCTCCTTCTCTGTCTCCCTCACCCCAATGCTATGGTCCCTGAACAGCCGACAGGTGCGCTTTGGGCGTGTCCACACTCTGCCCCTCTTGGGTTCCCCTGCTGCCCGCAGGGCCCTCCCACAGCGCCGGTCTCTCTCTCGGTCCCTGCTCAGGTACCTCGGGCAGGGTGTGAGTGTGTGAGCATCAGCTGGTGTGTGCATGGCTTGGGACCTCTCGGGAGCTGCCAGCACGGTTTGATTCCCTGGGCTCCCAACGGCAGGTGCTGGCAGCGTTTCGCTTGCATGACAAGGGCTGTGAGTGAGCTGCCGGGGCTTGCAGTGCCCAGTTCTTGAGTTCTGTGGTGTCCAAGGTCAAGCTCTCTCTGGATGAGCTGAGGGCTGAGCTCTGAGCACCATCTCTGGACTCATTGTCTCCCCACAACCCCCTCAGGGATGGCGTGTGAGCCTGGATAAAATGTGCACCTGGGCAAGGCCTATTATCTGTGGTTCTAGTGGGAATTTGGAGTTGGCTCATTGTTTAGGGATAGCCAGGGCTGGAACCCACTCATCCTCGTAACCAGACCTAGCCCACTGGACCCCAGACCCTGGAGTGACCGGAGGCCTGGGGTGGAGCATGCTGCCCAGGGGGAGGCCTCTGAGCCCCTGTGGGGAGGGGAGACATGTGCTGCCCCTTGTTGAGACCCTCCCATGGCAGGGGCACAGCTGACTGGTTTGGAGTGAGCAAGGACAGTGACAGCACCCAAAAGTGGCAGCGCAAGAGCATCCGTCACTGCAGCCAGCGCTATGGGAAGCTGAAGCCGCAGGTCATCCGGGAGCTAGACCTACCTAGCCAGGACAATGTGTCGCTGACCAGCACTGAGACACCTCCTCCGCTGTATGTTGGGCCATGCCAGCTGGGCATGCAAAAGGTATGCCCGCCCCCTGCTGCCTCCCGGAGGCCTCTCACTGCTCCCCTGGGGGGGGACATAGCCAACCTGAACAGAGGAGGTTCCTTGGAGCCCACGGTCTGGGAGGGTGGTCACATGGTCCATAAAGACACCTAGGATAGTTCTGGGAGGAAGGCCTGGGGGAGGGGACAGGGTCCTGGGATTGTATCATAGGGCCGGCTCTGGATGGGAGAGCACCCCAGGGTGAACGGCAGTGTAAAGGCACTACAGGTGGGGAGAGGGACCCCGCTGGGCTCAGTGGGGTGGGGGTGGTACCCATAGTTGTCCAGGCGCCCGCCGTGTTTTCCACAATGGGGCTTGGGTGGGCAAGGAGCTTCTAGGGTGATGACCCAGCCCCCAACCCTGCATCTCCTCCCCTTCGCCAGATCATAGACCCCCTGGCCCGGGGCCGGGCCTTCCGCATGGCGGATGACACCGCCGATGGCCTGAGTACCCCGCACACGCCCGTCACTCCCGGTGCTGCCTCCCTCTGCTCCTTCTCCAGCTCCCGCTCGGGTTTCAACCGGCTTCCACGGAGACGCAAGCGCGAGTCTGTGGCCAAGATGAGCTTCCGGGCGGCCGCAGCGCTGGTGAAGGTGGGTGCAGGGCCGGGTGGGGGTGGGGCGGCCTGCTTGCCCGCCACATGCTCACTTCCTCGCCGGCAGGGTCGCTCGGTTAGAGATGGCACATTGCGCCGGGTGCAGCGCCGAAGTTTCACTCCCGCCAGCTTCCTGGAGGAGGACACGGCTGACTTCCCCGACGAGCTGGACACCTCCTTCTTTGCCCGGGTAAGAGCACAGGGGTGTCCCCGGAGACCCGCCACCTGTGCGCTTCACGCTGACCACGCGTGTTTGCTCAGGAAGGTGTCCTTCACGAGGAGCTGTCCACGTACCCCGACGAGGTATTCGAGTCCCCGTCGGAGGCAGCGCTCAAGGACTGGGAGAAAGCCCCGGACCAGGCTGACCTCACGGGAGGGGCCCTGGACCGCACAGAGCTGGAGCGCAGCCACCTGATGCTGTGAGTGGGCGGCGAGGCGGAGGCGGGTGGGCGGAGGTCAGGAGCAGCTGGGCCCGAGGGCGGCAGGCCCCGGAGGGCCGAGGAAAGGGTCCACTTGGCTGCTGTGGCCGGGGGACCAGGGCTGGGCACCTATGCAACAGGAGCGCAGCCCCAGAGCCCTCAGACCGAACAGAATTCAGCGGGAGGCCAGGGAACCGCTCATAGGTCTGGTCCCACCTCCCTGCCACTTTGTTGGGGCTCAGGATGGCTCTTCACTGGTGAGGAGGAGGTGCAGAGTGTCCTCACCACTGCACCAGAGCAGGACAGAGAGGGAAGGTTGCCAGGGCCAGACTGCAGCAGGACGGGGGTCTGGGCTGGTAGGTGACCTGCCCCTTCCCCCAGGCCCCTGGAACGCGGCTGGCGGAAGCAGAAGGAGGGTGGCCCGGTGGCCCCGCAGCCCAAGGTGCGGCTGCGTCAGGAGGTGGTGAGCACCGTGGGGCAGCGGCGGGGCCAGCGCATCGCAGTGCCCGTGCGCAAGTTCTTCGCCAGGGAGAAGAGGCCTTACGGGCTGGGCATGGTGGGCCGGCTAACCAACCGCACCTACCGCAAGCGCATCGACAGCTATGTCAAACGCCAGATTGAGGACATGGATGACCACAGGTAGGCACGGAGGGGATGTGGCTTATTGCAGGCAAGGCTCCGGGTTGGGGGTGGGGACGTCACCTCCACTGACGCTCTACCCACAGGCCCTTCTTCACCTACTGGCTCACCTTCGTGCACTCACTCGTCACCATTCTAGCAGTGTGCATCTATGGCATCGCACCTGTGGGCTTCTCACAGCACGAGACGGTGGACTCGGTGAGCCCTGCTCCCTTCCTGGGCTGAGACCAGTGGAGTCTGGGCTCTGGACTCCCTCCTGCCCACTCCGGGGGGAGAGGGCCCAAGTAGGCTGCTTCTGACCTCTCCAAATCCCCAGGTGCTGCGGAATCGCGGGGTCTATGAGAATGTCAAGTATGTGCAGCAGGAGAACTTCTGGATCGGGCCCAGCTCGGTGAGGGGGGGGGCCTGGCAGGGCAGCTGGGCGGGGACCCTCAGCTGGCAGGAGACGGGCCTCAGCTGTACATCCCGCTCCCCGCAGGAGGCTCTCATTCACCTGGGTGCCAAGTTCTCCCCCTGCATGCGCCAGGATCCGCAGGTGCATAGTTTCATCCGGGCGGCGCGGGAGCGGGAGAAGCACTCGGCCTGCTGTGTGCGCAACGACCGGTCGGGCTGCGTGCAGACTTCGGAGGAGGAGTGCTCGGTGTGTGCCCGCCCGTCCTGTGTGCTTGTGCTGCTGCTTCAGGTGGAGCCAGCTGTTACCCTTACCGTCCCCCTGTGCAAGGTCCCTCACGTCACATTTCTTACTGTTTTTCCCCAACTCCTCTCTCGCCCCACGGCCACTGTGACGTTTTTGATTTGGGTGTGCTTTCTGTGTCTTGTTTTGAGCGTCTTAAGTTTACATAAGTGGCATTGCCTCGTATTTCCCACTAAACAATTACAAAAAAGATTCGTCCTAATTTTTATATCATTTTATTAAGTGCCAAAGTTGATACCAGTCCCTGACTTTGGCACAGGTTGTTTTTAATTTTATGCCAATAGGAACCTTGCTCTCAAGTTTACAACACTCTCCCATGTGCACCCACATTTCCGGAGTGTAAATGTATAGATTTTGGGTTGTGGGTTCAGGAGGAGCTCAGTGGTTCTGCTTTTGATCCCTGCCTTCTGGAGCCTGTGTGGAGTGAGGGGTGGGCTCTGACCAGGGGCTGCCGTCTCCCCACAGTCCACCCTGGCAGTGTGGGTGAAGTGGCCTTTGCATCCCAGCGCCCCAGACCTTGCTGGCCACAAGAGGCAGTTCGGTTCTGTCTGTCACCAGGACCCCAGGTCAGTGCTGCTGGCCCCGTCCTTACCTTCCTCCCTCTGTCCACGTCTCCCTGGGTACTGGTGGGAGAGGGTGTAGCTGTTCCCCTAGTGGAATTGGGTGGAAGGGTGCCAATGCCAAGGGCACAGAGCAGGGTCTGACCATACACTGGGCTCATGCAGGGTGTGTGATGAGCCCTCCTCTGAGGACCCCCATGAGTGGCCAGATGACATCACCAAGTGGCCGGTGAGCTGGGGTAGACATTGTTGGGGTTTAGGAGTCACCCTTATGTGGGGGAAGAATCCATACTTCACCCATCTGTGATGCCAGGTCCCCATCGTGGGACCACCCAGTTTCCAGATGCAATGCCCCTGGTCTTTGCCTAGCCTGTCCCTCCACCAACACCTGTTTCTCTGAGGAGACCCAGGTAGTCTTGGGAGACCAAATGACATTTCAGTTTGACACATGGTAAAACTGAGGCTCAGGGTGCAGTAGCTCGCCTGAAGTCACAGCCTGTGTTCTACTGTAGGAGCCCGTCCATCTTTGCCTCAACCCCCAAACAGTGTTGGGGTACAGGGTTGGAGGAGGCCCTGACCCAACTCACCCCCATTTGTGACCTAGATCTGTACCAAAAACAGCGCTGGGAACCACACCAACCACCCCCACATGGACTGTGTCATCACAGGCCGACCCTGCTGCATCGGCACCAAGGGCAGGTAGGTGTGCCTGTGCCCAGCATTGCCCTGGGCTCTGCCCTTCCCCAAGTTCCGGAATAACTCAAGATACAAAGGGTTATGGGGTGAGAATGGTCTGGACTAATCCAGGGCCAAGAGGAGCGAGTGGGGCTGAAACCCAGGCCAGGGTGGTGCAGTCAGGTGCCCCTGCCCCAGGCCCCAGCGGTGCCCCTCTGCAAGCCTTCCCAAGCCTGGCTTGACCTTCCAGGTGTGAGATCACCTCCCGGGAGTACTGTGACTTCATGAGGGGCTACTTCCACGAGGAGGCCACACTCTGCTCTCAGGTAGGCCTCCAGGGTGTGTCCTTCCCCTCTCCCCCCGCCCCGGGGAGTGCTGACCGGCCGCTCTGCGCAGGTGCACTGCATGGATGACGTGTGCGGGCTCCTGCCCTTCCTCAACCCCGAGGTGCCTGACCAGTTCTACCGCCTGTGGCTGTCCCTCTTCTTGCACGCTGGGCAAGTGACACCATATGGGCTGAGCAGGCTTGGGTGGTCTCAGGGACCCCAGGAGGCTGGCCAGGGGCTGATGGGCGGTCTTCCCTGCTGAGTGCCCTGCCCCCCCGCCCCCACAGCATCCTGCACTGCCTGGTGTCGGTCTGCTTCCAGATGACTGTCCTTCGAGACCTGGAGAAGCTAGCAGGCTGGCACCGCATAGCCATCATCTACTTGTTGAGTGGTGTCACCGGTAACCTAGCCAGTGCCATTTTCCTGCCATACCGGGCAGAGGTAAGGCTGTCCCCAGCCCAGCCTGGGAGCATCCCATTTGGCTCCCCAATCCTGCTATGCTCTGGACTGTGACGTGGGATGGCTGTGGGTCCCGGGGTCCTGCTCAGATGCCCGCTGCCCGCAGGTGGGCCCAGCCGGCTCGCAGTTCGGCATCCTGGCATGCCTCTTCGTGGAGCTCTTCCAGAGCTGGCAGATCCTGGCTCGGCCCTGGCGCGCCTTCTTCAAGCTGCTGGCGGTGGTCCTCTTCCTCTTCACCTTCGGCCTGCTGCCCTGGATCGACAACTTTGCCCACATCTCCGGCTTCGTCAGCGGCCTCTTCCTGTCCTTTGCCTTCCTGCCCTACATCAGCTTCGGCAGGTTCGACTTGTACCGTAAACGCTGCCAGATCATCGTCTTCCAGGTGGTCTTCCTGGGCCTCCTGGCTGGCCTGGTGGTCCTCTTCTACTTCTACCCCGTGCGCTGCGAGTGGTGCGAGTTCCTCACCTGCATCCCCTTCACTGACAAGTTCTGTGAGAAGTACGAGCTGGACGCCCAGCTCCACTGAGTGGCCGGGGCGCTGGGGCCACCGGTCTCCAGCAGGCTGGAGCCAGGCAGACTGTCACCCCGAGCCTCAGAGGCCCCAGGACTGTCAGCAAGCAGACCTCTTGTGCCTTGTTCACTGCTGTTGAACCTCTTGTACTTCTGGGCATTTATTACACTAGTTCCTGTGATTACCTTCTAACTAGTCTCTTGACGACCACCTCATGTGGCCAATAAATGGACTGGGAGCGTTTTAGCTGCCACTAACTTGACCAGAGCTGCCTCCTCCTTTCTGACAGGTGTCCGAAACATCTCTCCCCAGTGAAGTCCCCAAGCCAGGGGGACCCACCTCGCTCCCCTTCCTTAGAGGAACTGGTAGGAACAGTGGGCACAGGCCAATGGATGAACTGTCACCTTTTCTCACACACACTTAGAGGTGCCCCCATCACCCAGCCATCAGCTCCAACTTCAGCCCTAGGCTACCTCCCGCTCCAGGAGCCAGGGGGAGGGCACCGAGCAGATGAACCCTGTGGGCTGAGGCCGGAGGCCTCGTGGTCGTGCTCTCGCACACAGGTCCTTTGTTTCTCCACAGGCAGAAGCAGAAGACCAGCCACTCTGCTTTTATTTTCTCCTTGCTGCAGGGATCATAGTGACAGGGTCGGGTGGCATCTTAGACTTTAGGGCTCACCTGCACCATTCTCTGCCCCTTGCCTCCCGTGATGGGGCTGCGCTAGGCCCCCATGTCCTGGTACTGTGGCTTTTTGACGTTTCAAACTAAGAAGCAAAGAGATTTATTCTGTACACAGGGCCAGGCCCACAGCCCAGGCCTTGAGCACTGGCTCACCCAGTCCTACTCGGGAGGGCCCAGGGTTCACAGACAGTTCCAGTTGTGCACAGCCGGGCGAGTCCACCTCAACACTCTTCTGTGAATAGGGACAGTGACCCGAAGCTTCCGCTCGCTGGGGAAGAGCTTGGCCACCAGCAGAGTTGTCCTTATTTGGAGATTCATTTTTGCCTCAGTTTTTTGATGAAGGACACCTCATCCCGATTCCGGATACCATAACTGAATGAGAAGGAAACGTGTCAGTATCTAATCTACAGAAGGTTATGCCTGTGACTCCTCATCTGAGGCTTGTGAGAAACCAAGAAAGGACAGGTGGGAAGAGCGCGGTGTCCAGGAAGGCAGAGGGACAGCGGCCACCCTCCCACAGCAGCCTTTCACCTCCGCGCACACTTTGTTCCCTCTGCCTGGCTCTGTGTAGCCCTGACCTGTCACTGGTGAGAAGCACCAGGCCCTTCACTGCTCCTCTGCCTCCATTCTCCCAGTAGGGAGGGCCCCCAGCAGGAGGGCATCACTCTAGCCACGATTCTCCTGGTCTCACAATTCCCCAGGAACTGACTGAGATCCCTCCTTCCTGGGAGGGGACCCTAGCCCTCTAGCAGAGTATGTGAAACTAGAGGTCACAGTCCAGATGCCTCCCTGCAGCTCAAGATGTAGCCTGAACTTACTCTCGGAGCTTCTTCCTGTCCTCCGTGAGCTTCTCTCCTGCAGAGATTAGATGGTATGTCCTCCACACATAGGACCTGCAAAACAGGGATTCAGGTAAACCACGAACAGGGGGAGTTGAGCCACTGGGATGCAGAAGTTGTGTGTGAGAAGGGCTCATGGGGCATAGCCATGAGCTATACACAGAAGCACCCGCCCTGTCTGAAGGATCTTGACAGGGAGCTCATCACTTCAGTCAGTACTTTGTAGCAGAGACCAGGTGATTCAAAAGCTCATGTCCAGTGGTGTTCCTGTGGAGTCCCGCACCAACTCCCAGGGAGGGCTGTAAGGGGCTTTACTTACCAGCTGATGTGCTGAATGCCCCCTTCACGCTCCTGCCTGAGCTGCACGTATCTCTGGATGGCCTTCTTCAGATCCAGGACCGTGGCATTCTGCACTACAACCACAGCTGCAACAAGGGATGCACATGAGGGAATATCCCACAGCCATGGCCTCAGGTGGCGGGTGAAGAACCCAGAAGCCCTGTTGAGCCCTGTTTCTGATTGAGGCTCAAGTCTGGGCAGGGTGGGCTTGTGGATGGCCGCTCAGTATCCCACTGACCAGCCCCTGTGAAAGCTCAGCCTGCATGGCCTGAGGGAGGAGGACAGCACTTACGCATGACTTCTCCATCCATCTTGCACACTCGGACTGTCATTGCTTGGCCATATTCCAGGGCTATTTGGGAATTGACCTCTTCCAAAGTAACCTAGAAAAGACCAAGGGTGAAGGTGAGTGCCCTGGCGGGAACCGAACCCAGAACTCTCTGGTCCGCAGGCCAACGCTCCAACCACTGAGCCAAACCAGGCAGTGCCCTGGCTCTTTACCGCCCTAAACAACAACAAAGAATAACAAGCTGATAGTGTCCAAAAAGTGGTGCCATATTTTATGAAGGACAAGGAAGGAAAGGGATTCTTGCTCATATATTTGGGCTTCCAAGTTTTTAAGCACCTCAATCTCATGTTCCACCCATTTGTTCTATTTAAAGTCCAAAGTGGACAAAAGCTTGGAAGAAAGAAACAGAAACAGGCAAGAAGAACCAACAGCCCTGGATGCTCTCACCCAGGGGCTGGGTAGGGGGAGGTACATTGTACTTGTCAGTTCTGAGAGCCCCTGATCACCAACCAGGATCCAGGCCAGGGCCTTGGGACAAGGTTTTGGCAGCTGTGCAATGATAAACATTGTAATACAACTTTTAAAAAAATATATAAGTTAACTTTAAAACTCCATGATGGACAAAATAACATTGGAACTTGAGAAGTCATACTGACCTAGTCTTTATTATTTTGTTTGCCACTGGCTTTGTTTTCACCCCAACTTGGGTTATAAACATATTGTATTACGATGTCATGTATTCTGACTACTAGGATTTTATTTATTTATTTTTGTGGCGCCTTTTAAATTCCGCGCCCAAGGCGAGAGCCTCGCTCGCTCCACTCTAGGCCCGGCCCTGGTTAAGACCCTCATTTACGGCCAGAGGTGCTCTACAGGCCTCTGGACCGCAGCCCACGTCCATCAGCACCGGACCTGCCCATGTTCCCCTGCACGGCCCGGTCCCCTGCCCCGCACACCTGGATCGGCAGGTCGCAGAGCAGTGGGTCCTGTACCACCATGGCGAGACCCTCCTGGAACACGTCCACCGCCTCGGAGTGCGGCAGCGCTTCCTCTTCGTCCTCATCGTTCTCAGGCGCCTCCGGTCGTGTGGCCGCCGCCTCCGCGTCCGCGTCCGCCTCCTCCAGGGCGCCTCGCTGCCCCGCGCGCTCCGCCCGCACCGCCTGCCTCCGCGAGCGAGGCGGGACGCACACAACCTGGCAGCGCCACACTCGGTTCCGCCAGTAGAGCGTCGAGGGGTGGGGCTGCCGCAGGAGCCAGTAAGAAGTGCGAGACGGCCTGCCGCAGTGCTCGCCGGGAGCGCGAGACCGGTGTGTCTATTGGTGGGCTGGGAGGCAGGCGGCGGCCAGGACCAATGTGAGCTCGGGGCGGGCGTAGCGTCAGCGCCGCAGCGGCGGAGGGGCTGCGGGGCGCGCGGGCCGTTGTCATGCTGCTCTTCTGCCCGGGCTGCGGGAATGGGCTCATCGTGGAGGAGGGGCAGCGCTGCCACCGTTTCGCCTGCAACACTTGCCCCTACGTGCACAACATCACCCGCAAGGTGGGTCCTGGAGCCGGCGTCGGGTGGGGCTCCTCCCACAGGGCCATCCCGTCCGCCCTCTCTCTCGGCCGCTTCGCGTCGTCTCTGCCTTCGAGTCCACCGAGAGTCCGGCCGTTTGTCCCTCCCAGTGCCGTCACCCTGGGTTACTGTCGTTACCTCTGCGTGGGCCCCCGGCTCACACGTGTGCCACGTTCGCTGTGGTCACAGCCGCGGCCAGAGAGGTCCCGTTAACGCCTAAGTCAGACCGAGTCCGTCCTGTGTTCAGAAACCCTTGGCGGTTCCCCAGCGCACTCAGAACGAACGCTGAGGTTCTCTCGGGGCCGACCAGGTGCCGACACCGAACCTCTCTCCCGAGACTTGCTTCTCTGATTTCACGTACTAAGGTGCTCCTTTTTCCCAGCAACACCAGCCTTTTGGAGGATCCCCCATCATGCACGTGGCACTGTTGCCAAGGCCTAAATTCCAATGGCGTGCCCTGTTCTGTGATAGAGCGTTGTTTTCATTTAGTAATCCTCCAGTCTGTTGAAGGAAGGAAGTCCAGGGTAAACACTTGAGGGCAGGTGTGGAAGTTCGGTGTTGGTACTGTTCACTGACTTGGAGAGTTTGAAGACTTGCTGTTCGTTGTTAGGTAACAAATCGGAAGTATCCAAAGCTGAAAGAAGTGGATGATGTGCTTGGTGGAGCAGCTGCCTGGGAGAACGTTGACTCTACTGCAGGTGAGAGAGAAAACCTTTTTTAGTGGATAAGTATGAGGCTGCTGACTGCCCCTCCACGTCAGAATCTGTGACTACTTATAGGAAAGGGGCTTCTAAAAATAGAAAGTTTGTTTGTTTTTTTAATAACTTATTTGTTGCACAGATAATATTGGCACCAGCCTTGGAGTCACACAGGCCTGAGTTCAAGTCTCAGGATGACTTCTTGTTTTATGACCTTGGGTCCTTTGACCTCTCCGGGGCTAATCCATACTCATAGGTAGATTGTAAGAACACAGAGTGAGTTAGACAGTGTTTGGCATATAACGGGCACTGAACATGTGGTAGCTATGATAGCAACAATGACAGGAGTAATAAAAATCTGTCTAAGGCCTGGCCGGTGTGGCTCAATGGATTGAGCATCATCCCATGGATTGAGAGGTCCCGGTTGGATTCCTGGTCAGGGCACATGGCCAGGTTTTGGCTTGATCCCCAGGAGGGGGCGTGCAGGAGGCAGCCAATGGATGTTTCTATCTTTCTCCCTTCCTCTCTCAAAAAAAAGCCAGTAAAAGTATTTTTTTTAAAAACCCGTCTAAAGAAAAAACATGGTCTTTTTGTTTTAATGCAGTTTTAAAAGTTAATACCAGAGAGCATTAAACTGCATTCGCAGTAAAGTAAATGTTTATTTCAAGTCTTGATTTATTTCTAATAGAGGTAGATGTGACCAAAGAAGTACAGAGAGCCCTAGACACAACCAGTGTTGAGAGAGGAAGAGTTAAGTCACGATTAGTACTGTCTCTTTCCCCTATAGATGAACATTCAAATCTGCTATGTTAAAAATTTAGCAATGGCAGACTTTGTCATTAAAGGATGAATTATGTACCAAATGTTCAAAATGTTGCTTGAGTGTGTTTGAAGGTGTTTTCATCAAGAGCAGGGTTAGTTTGTTGAGGTGAAATCACTTTGAAGGTAAATCTGTGCCTTGGTGCACTCTGAAAAGGTGCTGGGTGTGTGGCGAGATCTTGGTAAGAACAACCGGAGGTGCTCACTGCCGAAATGGATCCCTAAACAAGGCGAAGTGGGTTGGGCCTCCATTGGAACTTCTCTGGGAAGAGGAGAGGGCTTGTCTATTGCCCAGGTGATGGAGATGCAAGGTGTGGGCCCTGTGATTCACACAGCAGCCATAAGTCACCTTTTATGTTATATTTCCAACCAGTCTTCAACTAGATTTGTGAGGAAAAGTGGGACCCAGGGAGGGGAGGTGGAGTGTTTTCAAACTCTCCTGGATTCCCTCAGTGTAAGCATATTGGGAATGAGACCACTGTTTGTAGCCTTAAATCATGGTACAAGGGACACCAGATATGTGAGGAAGGTCTTCTCTGCCTTTTGCTTAATGCCTATTTCTAACAGGTATGTTGGTCACAAACATCGTTTTTTTCTGTGGGTCACTTGTTTATTTTTCTTGTTTCTAGAGCCATGTCCCAAATGTGAACATCCTCGTGCCTATTTCATGCAGCTTCAGACCCGCTCTGCAGACGAGCCAATGACTACCTTCTACAAGTGCTGCAATGCTCAGTGTGGACATCGCTGGAGGGACTAGGCCAGGCTGGCCCAGCCATGTCAGGGTCTGTCTGCGTTATTCTCCAGAGTGCATTCCCAGCTGGGATTGAGCACTGTGTCCTGAGGGTCTTCGCTGGTGTGGTGGAAAGCTTTTTAGGGCTGGTGGCTAGGGTGTCAGGAAATGGATAGCCCATCTGCCAATCAGTGGATGAAGTCACTAATGTCCAGGGAGATTTTATGTGAGTGGGGGAGGGTTATACACATCTTGTTACACTCTGTTTAAGGTCCTGTTCATTTATCTTTCACATTTGTTGGGTAATTGACATTCTTTTATCATCAACCAACACTCTTAAACATTCATATTGTTTGCACAACTAATAAAGTAAAACTTATTATCTTAGTACATTAGTTGTTCCTAATTTTTTTTTAGTTGTTCCTAAATATTTAACTGTTAATTGCAAACTTATTTAATCAAAATTTGTTCTGAATATTTAATTAAAATGAAAAGTTTAATATTTTCTCAGTGTTTTGTTTATTTAAAAAATTTTTTTTTTTTTTTATTTAGAGAGGGAGAGAGATAGAAACATCGATGAGAGAGAACATCGACTGGCCGCCTCCTGCATACCTTACACTGGGGATTGGGCCCATGACCTGGGCATGTGCCCTGACCAGGAATTGAACTGGTAACCTCTTGGTGCATGGGTGACACTCAACCACTGAGCCACACTGGCCAGGGCTCAGTGTTTCTTTTTTAATCCTCACCTGAGGATATTTTTACATTAATATTCATATAGAGCTAGAGGGAGGAAGAGAAAGAGATAGAAACATCGATGTGAGAGGGACACATCGACTGGTTGCCACCCACAAACCTGATCCGGGGTTGGGGATGAACTTCAACTGAGGTATGTGCCCTTGGCTGGAATTGAACCTGGGACTCTTTGGTCCCTGGGCAACACTCTTACCACTGAGCCATACTGGCCAGGGCAGGGCTCAGTGTTTGTTTGTTTGTTTTTTTTTTATCCTCACCCGAGGACATTTTTCCATTTTTTGTTCAGACAGAGCGGGAGGGAGAGAGTGGAAGAGAGAGAGGGAGAAACATCGATGTGAAGGGACACATTGAGTGGCTGCCACCCGCACGACCAACCAGGGCCGGGGACAAACTGCAACCGAGGTACGTGCCCTTAGCAGGAACCGAACCCTGGAGGGCTCAGTGTTTTAAATGACTTAAGAAGTAGATGTCAAACCACAAATCATGATTCCAAAATTAACTACTAGGGACTAAACTGGTTACACAGTTGCTAATAATTAGGATTTAAATTTTTTTTTTTATCCTCCCAGGGATATTTTTCCATTTTTTGTTCAGATAGAGTGGGAGGGAGGGAGAGGAAGAGAGAGAGAGAGAGACATCGACGTGAAAGGGACACATCGAGTGGCTACCACCCGCACGACCAACCAGGGCTGGGGACAAACTGCAACCGAGGTACGTGCCCTTAGCGGGAACTGAACCCGGGTCTCTCTGAACCACAGGCCGACGCTCTAACTGCTGAGCCAAACTGGGCAGGGTAGATTTAAATTTTTTTATTTCTATTCTTGCTTCTTAGGGTTATAATAAATTTATTAGATACTATGTTTTTATATTTTGTGAGTTCTTTCCAGTCTGAAAACAAAAAGGATACTTCAAAATACTTGGGGACAGCCCTGGCTGGTGTGGCTCAGTTGGTTGGGCATCACCCCATACACCAAAATGTAGAGGTAGTGCAGGAGGCAGCCAATCGATGTTCTGCCCTCACATCAATGTCTTTCCATCTCCCTCTCTCTAAAAATCAATACAAATATTTAAAAAAAATGAATCAAAACTAACAGGGGACAGGATCTGGGTTATTGATTGATTGCTTACTCAGGGCCTTGGACTTGATTGCTTTTCCAAACTTCTTAATAATGAAGTCTCACTTATGAAGTCATGAGGCTTAAATTTATGCCTTTGATAAAGATTTTTACTTTTTTGAGACTGGGTATTTTTTCCAGAAATGATTAATTTTTTTTTCCCTTTTGTAATTTATTTTTATTCTTACAAGTTATACCTGATAAAACTTTACAAAAATTACTCATGTGGCCCTGGTCAGTTTGGCTCAGGGGTTAGAGCGTCGGCCCGAGGACCAAAGAGTCATGGGTTCAATTTCAGCCAAGGGCATGTACCTCAATTACAGTTCGGTCCCTGTCCCTGGTCGGAGTCATGCAGGAAGCAATCAGTTGATGTGTCTCTTGTGCATCAATGTTTCTCTCTCTCTTCTCTCCCTCCCACTCTATCTGAAGATAAATGGAAAAATGTCCTCGGGTGAGGATTAAAAAAAAAAAATTACTTGTGAAATATTTCTCTTTAAGATTTTAAAAGTTAATCAAGTGCATACCACAATTGATTTTTGTTGTTTAAAAAGGGATTCCTGTCTGGCCAGTGTGGTTCAGTGGTTGAGCATCGACCCATACACCAAGAGGTCACCAGTTCAATTCCCAGTCATGGCACATGCCCAAGTTGTGGGCCCGATCCCCATGTGGGTGCATGCAGGAGGCGGCCAATTGATGTTCTCTCTCATCGATGTTCCTGTCTCTTTCTCCCTCTCACTTCCTCTCTCTCTAAAATCAATAAAGGCAAAACAAAAATCTCTTCTTTAAAGAATAAATACATAAGGGATTTCTCACGATTTTGGTATCGCACAAATTTAAGCTGAGCCTACACTCAGAAATAAGTTTAGAGAATGGTATTACAAAAGATTGGGCACAAAGGCCCTGGCCGAGTAGCTCAGCTGGTTAGAGCATGATCCCGATACTCCAAGATTGTGTGTTCAGTCCCTGGTCAGGGCACATTCAAGAATCAAGGAATGAATGCGTAAATACACGGGGAAACACATCAATGTTTCTCTTTCCCTTCCTCTTCATCTCTCTCAAATCAGTAAAAAAATATAAAAAGATTGGAAGTGAGTAACCACAACAAAACCCATGCGGGCTGCTGTACAGCAGTAGTAAATCAGGTGTTTTCACTGTCAAATCTTTAGTGCATTCAAGTTTAAAAACCAGTCCTGCAAAAAGATGAAGGCATTTTTGGAAAAAACAGCAATTTCAGCATGTATACTATGGCATTTAAAAAAAACCTCAATAGATAATTATTTCCTTGATTTGCTTTAATTACAGAACCTCTTTAACCCCCAAACCCTAACCCCATCACAAATAATCTGGTTTAATACAAGTTAAGTCTACAAATAAATTTGTTATTTCCCCTCAAAAAAAAAAAAGTAACTTTTCAAGAATTATTGTTTAAAAAACTCACCTAGAGAAATTATTATTTTTTTATCTTCACCTGAGGACATTTTTGCATTCATTTTCAGATAGAGCGGGAGGGAGAGAGGGAGAAAGAGAGAAACATCAATGTGAGAGAGAAACATCGAGTGGTTGCCACCCACACGACCCAACCAGGGCTGGGGACAAACTGCAACCGAGGTATGAGCCCTTAGCGGGAATGAACCTGGGCCTCTCTGGTCCGCGGGCCAACGCTTTAACCGCTGAGCCAAACCGGCCAGGGCAAAAGAAATTAAAGTATCAGTTATTTTACCCCTATAACAGATGATGCTCAAGTTTCAAGTATCAATGCCTGACACATCACCCTTTAGTTCTGTGAGCAGGTTGGCTTAGAGTCCTCTTAATCACTCCTTTCTTCTTGATAATGTCTGTACTCTGGCTTCAGCTCCCATGTGTGTGTTTTTTTTTTTTTAAATCTTTATTGTTAGATGTAAAATGTATTACAGATGTTCCACATTTTTCCCCCATTGACCCCCCTCCTCCCCACTCCCGTCCCCCTCCCACCTTTTCCCACACTATTGTCTGTGTCCATTGGTTATGCATATAAGTTCTTTGGTTTATTTCTCTCCCCCCCCCCACAACCCCTTTCCCTTTGAGGTTTGCCAGTCTAGCAATGAATTTGTACTTCTTAATCCCTTCACCTTTTTCACCCATTCCCCCAACCCCCCTCCCAAATGGCAACCAACAAAATGTTCTCTGTATCTATGAGAATGTTTCTGTTCTACCTGTTCATTTTGTTGTAGATTCCAATTTTTTTCTAAATTTTTTTTTTCAAATTATTATTATTATTTATTTATTTATTTATTTTTTTAATCCTCATCCGAGGACATTTTTCCATTTTTTGTACAGACAGAGTGGGAGGGAGAGAGAGGAAGAGAGAGAGAGGGAAACATCGATGTGAAAGGGACACATCGAGTGGCTGCCACCCGCACGACCAACCAGGGCCGGGGACAAACTGCAACCGAGGTACATGCCCTTAGCGGGAACCGAACCCGGGCCTCTCCGGACCGCAGGCGGACACTCTAACCGCTGAGCCAAACCGGCCAGGGCTCCATTGTTGATAGATATGTATTCATTGCCATTTTGTTTGTTCATATATTTTATCTTTTTCTTCAAAAAGAACCTTCGTCATTTCATATAATAACGGTTTGGTGGTGATGAACTCCTTTAACTTGTTCTTGTCTGGGAAACTCTTTATATGGCCATCGATTCTAAATGACAGCTTTGCAGGATAGAGTAATCTTGGTTGTGGGTTCTTGTTTTTCATCACTCTGAATATTTCTTGCCACTCCCTTCTGGCCTGCAAAGTTTCTTTTGAGAAATCAGCTGACAGCCTTATGGGAACTCCCTTGTAGGTAACTAGCTGCCTTTCTCTTGCTGCTTTTAAGATTCTCTCTTAGTCTTGAACCTTTTGCATTTTGATGATGATGTGTCTTGGTGTGGGCCTCTTGGGGTTCATCTTGTTTGGGACTCTCTCTGCTTCCTGGACTTTGTGTCTGTTTCCTTCACCAAGTTAGGAAAGTTTTCTGCCATTATTGTTTCAAACAGGTTTTCGATTTCTTGTTCTCGCTCTTCTCCTTCTGGCACCCCCAAGATGCGGATGTTGGTACGCTTGAAGTTGTCCCAGAGGCTCCTTACACTATCCTCATTTTTTTGGATTCTTTTTTCTTTTTGCTGTTCTGATTGGGCATTTTTTGCTTCCTTATATTCCAAATCGATGGTTTGCTCCTTGGATTTACATACTCTATTATTGAAGCTGTGTAAATTATTTCAGTTAATGCCTCCTTCAATTCTAACTGTGTATCCATGATTTCTGACTGGTCTTTTCTTATGCTCTTGAGGCCCTCACTAAGTTCACTGAGGTTCTCACTAAGTTCATTGAGCATCTTTATAAGCAGTATTTTGAACTCAGTATCTGTTAGGTTGCTTATCTCCATTTCGCTGAGTTCTTTTCTTGGGGTTTTGTTCTGTTCTTTCATTTGGGACCTGTTTCTTTGTCTCCTCATTTTGGCTGCCCCCTTGTGTTTGTTTCAGTGTATTACTTAATGAGAGGTATGGGGCTCGCTGAGACCAGATGCTGCTCGTTTGAAAGAATTTAGGAAAACCTGAAGCAGGATCCAAGACAGGCCAATCCTATGGTTAAGCAAGTGGCAACAGGTTGGGTGGGCCTGAAAGTTGGGCGGGGCGGGGCGGGGCCTCAGTGAATCAGCAGGGCGGGGCTACCAGTGTGAGCCAGGTTGCTGGAGTCCCAGATATGGTGACTGTCTGCCACCCCAGGGAAGGGCTCACCAAAGGAACAAAGGCCTCTGACAGCACGTTTGTCCCGGAGAAAGCTCCCTCTCCAGCCCTCGCTCCAGTGACAAACAGCTCAGTTCTTCCCTGTTTGTCTCTGGCGCCCCTCGAGCTGCCTCCCCTCCAAGCTTAGAGGGAGAGAGTCCCATAAGTCCATGTGCGGGCCCTTTAAGGAGCTGCCTGGGGCTCCAGCCGCCTCAGCCTCCCTGAGCCTCCGTTCCTGCTGGTTTTTCCAGCCAGAAGTGATGGGGATTCTCTTCCTGGCACTGGAACCCTGAGTGGGGCACCTGGTGTGGGACAGGGACCCCTCAGTCCTCAGGAAGGACCTTCCCGGCCGAGGTGTTCTCCTGATTTTATCCGCCACACGTGGGTGTGGGACCAGCCTGTTACACCACCGCCCCTCCTACCAGTCTCCATGTGGCTGCTGCTTTAATTCCGTAGTTGTAGGACTTCTATTCAGCTGGATTTCAGGCGGTTTTGAATGGTGGTTGTTCTGTAGTTTAGTTGTAACTTTTTTTTTTTTTATCCTCACCCGAGGACATTTTTCCATTTTTTGTACAGATAGAGTGGGAGGGAGAGAGAGGAAGAGAGAGAGAAACATCGACGTGAAAGGGACACATCGAGTGGCTGCCACCCGCGCGACCAACCAGGGCCGGGGACAAACTGCAACCGAGGTATGTGCCCTTAGCGGGAACCGAACCCGGGTCTCTCCAGACCACAGGCCGACGCTCTAACCGCTGAGCCAAACCGGTCAGGGCTTAGTTGTAACTTTGATGTGGTTGTGGGAGGACGTGATACCGCAGCTTGAAAGGCACCTGAGATGTGCAGGGAAGAACTGAGTTGTTTGGCCTCGAGATGAGGGCTGGAGAGGCAGCTTTCTCTCGGACAGATGCGATGGCGGAAGCATTTGTTCCTTTGGTGAGCCCTTCCCCAGGGCTGCAGACAGCCAGCTACTATTGCTTTTTCTTTCTGTCTTTTTTTTTTTTTTTTTATCCTCACCCGATCACATTTTTCCACTTTTTGTTCAGATAGAGTGGGAGGGAGAGAGAGGGGGAGAGAGAGAGAGAGAGAGAGAGAAACATCGACGTGAAAGGGACACATCGAGTGGCTGCCACCCGCACAACCCAACCAGGGCCGGGGACAAACTGCAACCGAGGTACATGCCCTTAGCGGGAACCAAACCCGGGTCTCTCTGGACCGCAGGCCGACGCTCTAACTGCTGAGCCAAGCCTACCAGGGCCTATTGCTTTTACTTTAACAACATAATCTCCAAAGAGAATCCACATAGATGCAATCAGAGAGCCAAAGACCAACATGAAACCAATGAACAGTTCCCTGGCTGGTGTGGCTCGGTTAAGTGTCGTCCCATGCACAAGAGGTCACAGTTCGGTTCCCAGTCAGGGCACATGCCTGGGTTTCAGGCTCGATCCCCAGTAGTGGGTGTGCAGGAGGCAGCTGATAGATGTTTCTCACATTGATGTTTCTTTCCCTCTCTAAAATTAATAAAAAACATTAAAAAAAAATCACACCAAAAACCAATGAACAGCCAAATATGAGCTCCTGCTTGACCCAGGAAACCTGCATTGTAACCATCACCTGGACTATCTATTCGATGCTGCATTAATCATCAAGAAGGCGGTGGTTGCTGTAACACCACATGCATGGTGTGCATGGTTGAACTCTTCATAGTGGGGTAAATGACAGCTGCGTCTATGATAATCCACCAACCCATAAAAAATAGAACACCAGTAGCAATGAGAGCAATAGCATTGCATTTCCCACCCCAGTCACTGCATTCTGAGCATCTCAAGCCTTCTGAAAATCCAGACTTCTTCAATTTGGTCCAACCCTGCCATACAAGCTCTCTGGAGCCCCATGTCTTGGTGGGTGGGGGTGCCTCACTTCCCCACTAGCAGTCCAGAAATGATTAACCTTTAAGTTTCACACGCTTGTTTTCTTACTGTTGTGGTATGTTGACCAGGTTCTGAGCCCATTATCTGTAATTGGTTCTATTTCAAAACTGTTTGGTTTTACAAACATGATTTCATCGTGGGCTGTGGGACCGTCTGTGGACGCCACTAGTGTTATCGCCTCAGGTCCAGCTCTGTTTGCGTTGGTTAGAGGCAGCGTGGATCTGTGGGGAGATCATCCCTCTGCAGTTAGCCTGCCTGTCTGCGCCCCAGGGATGAGACTCAGTCAAGTTGCTGACCTCTGCTTTCATTTCCTTGTGTGTAAAATGAAGATAACAGTCAACTTCAGGCGTTTACATATGTTTTCTGTAAAGGGCCAGATAGTAAATATTTTACACTTTGTGGGTCAAAAGTCAAAATCTAGGAAAACAGAAGAAAACAATTTCCACAATTTTTTTTAGCCTCACCTGAGGGCATTTTGGCATTTATCTTCAGATAGAGCAGGAGGGAGAGAGTGAGGAAGAGAGAGAGAGAAACATTGATGTGAGAGAGAAACATCGAGTGGTTGCCACCCACACGACCCCAACCGGGGCCAGAGACAAACTGCAACTGAGGTACGTGCCCTTATTGGGAACCAAACCCGGGACTCTCTGGTCCACGGGCCAACGCGCTAACCGCTGAGCCAAACTGGCCAGGGCGTCTTCCACAGTTTTGTACAGGCAAAATTCAAACTGTAATCATAGTAATTGAATGCATTACTTTTTAAATTAATTAATTGATTTTTTAATTTATTAATTTGTTTTTGTTACAGATATTTCTCATTTTTTCCCCATTGAGGTCTATTGATGAAAACAATGGATATCATTCTGCTTAACTGGGGTTTAAAGTTAGTAGTGTTCTCTGTCATCAAAGCTGAATGCGAATGTACATCTGTTGGTGCTAGTTAAGTGCATGGAATTCATAGTTGACATTCAGTACTGATGAGAGATGCAAATATTTCCTCAAAGTATTTGCTGATGAATAATGCAGTGAAAAACCTTAGGCTTTAAACACTGTCTTTGTACAAGCTTTGTAAATGTGTCCACCTCAGCTTTTTCCTGTTCCGTGTGTATTCTTACCACCACCAATGATAACACACATTAGCAGGTTCTACTTCAAGTTCTACTGAATTAATGTTTTCTTGACTTTGAAAATATTCTTGCCTGCAGTTGTTGTGACTGTGCACAGAGGCTAATTCTTCAGCCACTTCCCCACTCAGGGTTCAGGTGTTGACTCCTTGAAGAAACTACCAGTAGCAATTTCACTAGTATCTGTGAATTCAGCAAGAGCCAAGGAAACTGATTCAAAGTATTCACCTCTGTTGTTATTGTTGTTGTTAATCTTCACCCAAGGATATTTTTTTTAGAGTGAAAGTGGGGATGGGGGAAGAGAGACATTGATGTGAGAGAGACACATCAATTGGTTGCCTCCTGCACTCGCCCCTACCAGGGCCAGGGACTGAACCTGCAACCCAGGCACATGCCCTTAACCGGGAATCGAACCTCGACCCTTCGGTCCACAGGCCGACGCTCTAACCACTGAACCACACCGACTAGGGCATTCGCCTCATTTTTTTTTTTTTTTATCCTCACCCAAGGACACTTTTTCATTCTTTGTTCAGATAGAGCAGGAGGGAGAGAGAGAGAGAGAAACATCGATGTGAAAGGGACACATCGAGTGGCTGCCACCCGCACGACCAACCAGGGCCGGGGACAAACTGCAACCGAGGTACATGCCGTTAGCGGGAACCGAACCCGGGTCTCTCCAGACCGCAGGCCGACACTCTAACCGCTGAGCCAAACCGGCCAGGGCATCGCCTCATTTTTAATAGACTATTAATGTTGCTGTCAGTGACCTCAAGTTTTAAGACAACTGTTTTCACCCAAAGGCTGCTCATCTTAATTTTATTTTCTCAGGACACACTTCTTCAGCTGCTGCAATAAAGCATGACTAAATCACCACATGTAAGTAGCTTTCCTTGCTTGGTGAACACCAAATGAGCCACTTGGAAATTTAATTTGGTTGCCTCATTTTTACTTTTAATTTTTGTGAAGGAACTTGTTATGTCACTGGTTCGATTCCCCTTCAGGGCACATGCCCAGGTTGTGGGCTTGATCCCCAGTGCAGGGCATGCAGGAGGTGGCCTATCAGTGTTCTCTCTCATCGATGTTTCTATCTTTTTCTCCCTCTCACTTCCTCTCTCTCTAAAATCAATAAAGAAAAAATATTTAAAAAAAAAGAGAGAGAGAGAGAGTGCCAGTAATGGGTGCCTAGTCTGGTACTGTCAACCAGCTGCAGTGTCACTGCACAATAAACACAACCCTTGGCCATCCAATTCGATGACAGAATAATCCATTCTCCACTGTGCCTTAAAAATGGAACATTTATAGTCCACTTAAAAATTGTTTTAATTTTTATAAATTGAGGTAACATTGCTAATGTCATTAGATATACGTTTTAGGTGTACAACATTATTATTGGATACCTGTATACTCTACTGAGTGCTGCCACCCAAAGTCTAATTCCCATGCATCACCATATATTTGACCTGTTACCCATTTTGCCTCCCCCACCCCATTTCTCCTCTAGTAACCACCATTCCGTCCTCTGTATCTATGAGTTTGTTTTGTTTTGTTCATTCACTTGCGAGTTTTTTGTTTTATATTCTGCATATGATTAAAATCATATGTTTTTTGTCCTTTTCTGTCTGACTTATTTCACTTAGCATAATACCCTTTAGATGTATTCATGTTGTCACAAATGGTAAGATTTCATTGTTTTTCATGGCCGAATAATATTCCATTGTATATATGTACCAGAATGTTATCCGCCCATCTTCTGATGGACACTTAGGTTGTTTCCATATCTTGGCTTTTGTAACGAATGCTGCAATAAACAGGGGTGCATATCTCTTTTCAAATTAGTGTTTTCATATTCTTTAGAGAAATACCCAGAAGAGGAATTGCTGGATCACCTGGTAGCTCTTTTCTTAATTTTCTGAGGAGCTTTGGTACTGTTTTTCATAGTGGCTGTACCAATTTACAATTCCACCGACAGTGCATGAGGTCCCCTTTTCTCTACATCCTCGCCAACACTTACTTCTTGTCTTTTTGATAATAGCCATTCTGACAGGTGTAAGGTGACAGCTCATTGTGGTTTTGATTTGCATTTCCCTGATAATTAGTGATGTTCAGAGTTCACTTCTCATTTATTTATTTAAATTTTGAAATCCTCACCCGAGGATATGGTTAGAGAGAGGAGGTGGGGGAGGGAGAAACATCAATGTGAGAGAGAAACATTGATCAGCTGCCTCTTGCACTGCACATACCCCAACTGGGGATCGAACCCGAGACCCAGGCATGTGCCCTGACTGCGAATCAAACTCAAACCTTTTGATATACGGGACGATACTCCAACCAACTGAACCACCTGGCCAGGGCTAGAGTTCACTTTTCTTGTTTTGACATGACAGGTTTGCACAGGTAATAAGCAAAAAAAAAAAAAAAAAGTTAGAGTACAACTGTAGTGGCGCTTGAGATGCTGGGTGGTGAGCACACCACTGAGTTGTGAGTGTGCAGAGTGGCCCGTGCAGTGCTGTTGCCACCGCTCAGCTCTGCACGACAGTGTGAAGGCAGCTGTGGGCAGCACAAATAAATGAATGTGGGTATAGTTCCGTAATTTGAACTTTATAATGCTTTCATGTGTTATGTACTTTCTAAAGCAAGTTCCCCCCAACCATTAAAAAATGCCTAAGCTATTTTTAGCTCATAGGTTTTTGTAAAAAAGGGTGTGTGTTAGATTTTGCCTGCGGGCGGTAGTACGCTAACACCTGGTGTACCTCACAGGGTTGTGAGACTTTACGTTGCTTAGCACGCATATATCCTTGCAACAGGTCTGACTGATAGCGTTTGGTGCCTTTTTCTCATGGAGGTGAATTTTCACAGGTATTTGGTGACTCCTGGATGTGTGTTCTTTGTGTTCTCCCTCTGTCTATGGATGTTACTTTTCTATTTATCTCTATTCATTCTGGCAGTGTGGTGGGGTGTCCGACTATGCCATCAATGCATTTTCCTGGCACAAGTGCAGGTGGCCTGCTCTGCTGGTCCACACTTTGGACTCTTACTAATCCTGGTGGCTGTCCAGGACTACCTGGCTCCCTTTCATTGCCCAGGAAGGGCACTATGCCTGCTTTCTCAGATGTCCTCTCCTGTGTGGTTTTTAGGATGTGATTTCCTGGGTCAATCCACTCAAATCTCAGTTGCCTCCTTTCATTCAGAGATTCCTTCTGGTTGGTGCTCCATCTTGTTTTCTGCACTGTTATGATACATGCCTTTACTTAAAAAAAAATTTTTTTTTAATTTTTAATTTTTTTTTGTTACAGATGTTTCTCCTTTTTCACTCCATTAGCACCCCCCCTCCCCATCTCCCTACCCCATCCCCGGCTTTGTTGTCATGTCCATTGGTCATGCATACATGCATGTAAGTTCTGTGGTTTATCTCTTCTTACTCCCCCACCCCCTCTTCTGAGGGTTGTCAGTCTGTGCCCTACTTCCATGTTTCTGGGTCTACCGTATTCCTCAGACTATGTTCATTATATTCTGTATATAAGTGAGATCATGTGGTATTTGTCTTTTTCTGCTTGGCTTGTTTCACTTAGGATAATACTTTCCAGGTCCCTCCATGTCGTCTCAAGGGATAAGAGATCTTTCTTTCTTACAGCTGCATTGTACTCCATTGTGGATATGTACCACTGCTTTTTTATCCATTCGTCTACTGATGAACACTTGGGCTGTTTCCAGATCTCAGCTATTGTAAATAGTGCTGTTATGAACATGGGGGTACATATATTCTTTCTGGTTGGTGTTTCAGGCTTCTTAGGGTATATTCCTAGAAGCAGGATCACTGGGTCAAATGGAAGTTCAATTTTTAATTTTTTGAGGTAACACCATATTGTTTTCCATAGTGGCTGCACCAGTCTGCATTCCCACGAGCAGTGTACTAGAGTCCCCTTTTCTCCACACCCTCCCCAACACTTGTTTGATGATTTGTTGATGGCGGCCATTCTGACAGGTGTGAGGTGATACCTCATTGTTGTTTTAATTTGCATCTCTCTGATGATTAGTGATGTTGAGCATTTCTTCATATGTCTCTTGGCCATTTGTATGTCCTGTTTGGAGAGGTGTCTATTCAGCTCCTCTGCCCATTTTTTTTAATTGGGTTCTTTGTCTTCCTTTTGTTGAGTTGTATGAGTACTCTATATATTTTGGAAATTAACCCCTTATCTGATGTATCATTGGCAATGATGTTCTCCCATACAGTGGGTTGCCTTTCCATTTTGATGGTTGTTTCTTTTGCTGTGCAGAAGCTTTTGAGTTTGATGTAGTCCCATGTGTTCATTTTTTGTTTTATGCCATTGTGATCTGAGAAGATGCTTGATATGATTTCAATAGTTTTGAACTTGTAGAGATTTAGTTTGTGTCCTATCATGTGGTCTATCTTTGAGAATGTCCCATGTGCACTTGAGAAGAATGTGAATTCTGTAGTTTTGGGGTGTAAGTCTCTGTAGATATCTATTAAATCCATTTGGTCTAGTGCTTCATTTAGAGTCTCTGTTTCCTTGCTAATTTTTTGTCTAGAGGATCTATCCAGTGGTGTCAACGGGGTGTTGAAGTCCCCTGCTATCATTATATTGCTGTCGATTTCTCCTTGGAAGTCCTCCAGAAGATTTTTAATATATTTTGGTGCTCCTATATTGAGTGCATATATGTTTATCAAGGTTATATCTTCCTGTTGGATAGATTCTTTCATATTATGTAGTGGCCTTCTTTGTCTCTAGTATGGCCTTCATTTTGAAATCTATTTTATCAGATATGAGTATTGCTACTCCAGCTTTTTTTTGCTTTCTGTTTGCTTGGAAAATTTTTTTCCATCCCTTCACTTTCAACCTATGTGGTGTCTTTTGTTGTGAGGTGGGTCTCTTGTAAACAACATATATATGAGTCATGTTTTCTTATCCAGTCAGCTACTCTGTGTCTTTTTATCAGAGCATTCAGTCCATTTACATTTAAGGTGATTATTGATATGTACTTGTTTATTGCCATTTTTGTTTAGTGTGGTTCTATTTTTCTTCCTATTTCTTCTACTAATTACAACAGTCCTTTTAACATTTCTTGCAGTGCTGGTTTGGTGCTAATGTATTCCCTTAGCCTTTTTTTTTTTTTTTTTTTTGTCTGGAAAGCTCTTTATTTGACCTTCTATTTTGAATAATAGCCTTGCTGGGTAGAGTAGTCTTGGATTCAGATCCTTGTTGTTCATGACCTTGATTACTTCATGCCATTCTCTTCTGGCCTGTAGTGTTTCTTGTGAGAAGTCAGCTGATAGCCTTATGGGGTTTCCTTTGTAGGTAACCTGTTGCTTATCTCTTGCTGCTTTTAGGATTCTCTCTTTGTCTTTAATTTTTGGTATTTTAATTACTATGTGTCTTGGTGTGGGCCTGTTTGGGTTCTTCTTACTTGGGGCTCTTTGTGCTTCTTGAACTTGAATGCCTCTTCCTTCACCAAATTAGGGAAGTTTTCTGTCACTATTTCTTCAAATATATTCTCTAACCCTTGCTCATTTTCTTCTTCTTCGGGGACTTCTATGATGCGAATATTATTACGTTTCCAGTTGTCCCACAGTTCTCTTAAGCTGTCTTCCTGTTTTTTAATCGTTTTTTCCTTTTGGTTTTCTGATTGGTTGATTTTTTTCTACCCTGTTTTCTAATTTACTGATCCGGTCCTCAGCTTCTTCTACTCTGCTTTTTAGACCTTCCAATGTGTTCTTCATGTCTGATATGTCATTTTTGATTTCTTCTTGATGGTTTTTAATTTCCAATTGGGTTATTTTCAGCATCTCTATGTGCTTACTCATGCTATTGAGCTTCCTCAAGATCATGGCTCTGAATTCTAGCTCTGTTAACTTGCCTAACTGCTCCACATTGATCTCATCTTCGGTGGAGGTCTCTTGTTCTTTCATTTGGCTTCTGTTTCTGTGTTTCACCATTTTGGCTATCACTGTGGGCTTTGGAGCCTGTCAAGTTCTCCCTGTGGGTGTTGGTGTTCTGCTGTTTGTGGCTCCCTCTCCTGGGTTTAGATGAGCGAGGGAGGACCCACATTAAACACCACTGTCAAGTCTTACTTTCCTGGTTAGAGTTGTTAGCCCAGGAAAGGTACTGTTATCCTCTAGCTTTTTGCCTGGAGGCTAGCAGTTGAGGTTACTTGGAGAGTTTTGGGTTGTCAGTTGATTGAAAAACTCCCTCAGGTGCTCAGCATAAGGGGCTTTCCCGAGGGTGGGGCAGATGCTGGTTGTTAATGAGCCTCAGTTAGCACTTCAATGGCCCACAGGGTGGGGTTGGATCTCCGAGGGAGGGGCTGCTGCCTCTCCTCAGAGCCCTGGGAAGGAGCAAGATGCCCACCATCCTGCGTGGCTGCCACTCAGCAAAAGCTCTGAGTGCCCTCCAGATCCCGAGTGTCCCGACACAGTTCCAGTCCAGTCCGCCCTCCCTCTGCCGGAGCCCAAGGTGAGTGGCTGTGGCTGTTTCAGCCTCTGTCCCGGCTGCGCTGTGGGGCCGCCTGGGAGTGTGACCCGAGGGCGCTGCTCCCAGCTGAGGCCGCTGCCGAGCTGCCGACCGTGGGCTCCCAGCCCCGTCTCGCGCCTTCGCAAGCCTACCGGGATGGAGTCGGTGTCCCTCGTTGTATGGTCCTCGCAGGCTGCTTTTCTGTTGCTTTTTCCGGTCGATTTGTCTGTGTTATAGTTGTAATTCCAGTTTGGTTCTGGGAGACGGTCTGTGTAGCTCCGTTCACTCCGCCGCCATTTTCCCATCTAAATTTTTTTTTAAATAGCTCTCTACCCCACACATTGTTTCACTTAACTTTTTATTTTTTAAAGTTTTTTATCTTCACCCGAGGACATTTTTGCATTTATCTTCAAATGGAGCGGGAGGGAGAGATGGGGGTGTGTGTGTGGAGAAACACCGACGTGAGAAAGACACATCGAGTGGCTGCCACCCGCACGACCAACCAGGGCCGGGGACAAACTGCAACCGAGGCACGTGCCCTTAGCGGGAACCGAACCTGGGACTCTCTGGTCCGCAGGCCGATGCTCTAACCACGGAGCCAAACTGGCCAGGGCGCCTTTTCTTTAAGATACTGTATTTTTCCCTTTTCTTTTGGCTATTTTTTTCTGTTTCTATTTCTCTGAGATTTCCTGTTCATACATTAGGGGCATTTTTTTTTTTTTTAATATATCTTTGAGGATAGAGTAGTTGCTTTAAAACCTGTGCTAGTTCTAACAACTTAGTCTTGGGAATCTGTCCATCGTTTGTCATTTCTCTTGTATGGGTCACAGTTCTGTTTCGTCATATATTTAATAATTTTTTATTTATTTGGAAATTGTGAATGATATCCATTGTAGAGAGTATGTATTCTGTTATATTTCTCTGAAGAGTTTTTTTTTTCTTTTTAAACAGACTATAAGCTCTGTGTCTCTGATGTGGGCAGCAGCTAAAATCTCTGTTCAGGTTGTTTGACCTTTGCTCAGCTGCTTGGAGTTGGCCTGTACACATGTAGTTCAGGGATCGTCCAGAGATTTTGGTAGAGTTTAGATGTAAAATCTGGGGGTCTCTTCTCTGGATTTTTTCTCCCATGATTTCCTCCCTTTCTAGCCTTTGTGATCTCCACTTGTGGGATCATGGTGTAGGTGGGGGGGCCTGCTGGTTTTAAGTTAGTAAATTCTACCTTCAGCCAGGTGGGAAGGAGACCCCAAGAGAGAGAAGGAAGCTCTCTTGATAAAGATACTAGTGAAGGGATGGCTCCAGTGAGTATAAAAGTATGTCTGTGTAATAGGTAAGATGGGGGCCAAGCTGACTGAGATTTAAATATTAGTGTCCTGGCCGGGTAGCTCAGTTGGTTAGAGTGTCATCCCAATACGCCAAGGCTGTGGATTCGATCTGCAGTCAGGGCACATACAAGAATCAACCAATGTTGGCTGGTGTGGCTCAGTGGATTGAACGTCATCCCATGGACTGAGAGGTCCCGGTTTGATTCCTGGTCATGGCACATGCTCTGGTTTTGGGCTCCATCCCCATTAGGGGGCGAGCAGGAGGAAGCAATTGATGTTTCTCACATCAATGTTTCCATCTCTCTCTTCCTTCATCTCTCTCTAAAAAAATCAATAAAAACATATATATTAGCCCTGGCCAATTTGGCTCAGTGGTTAAAGCGTTGGCCTGTGGACCGGAGAGGCCCGGGTTCGGTTCCGGCTAGGGGCATGTACCTCGGTTGCATTTTGCCCCTAGCCCCGGTTGGGGTTGTGTGGGTGGCAGCCACTCTATGTGTCTCTCTCACATCGATGTTTCTCTCTCTCACTCTTCCTCCCTCTCTCCTTCCGGCTCTATCTGAAGATAAATGCAAAAAAAAAAAAAAAAAAAAAAAAAAAAAAGTCCTTGGGTGAGGATAAAAAACAAAAACAAAAACAAAACATATATATTAAAAAACAACAACAAATCAACCAATGAGTGTATAAATAAGTGGAACAACAAATTCTCTCTCTCTCCCTTCTTCTCTCTCTAAAAATCAATAAATACAAATAAAAAAAGAAATGTAAATATTAGAAAGAAGTGTGATTATGTCCCTGGTCATTTGTAAGGTATTTCCTGAGCTTGAGCCTTTGATTGCTTCTATCTGTGGGTCCTGTGTCCTCAGACGGCAGAGCGCGGCAGCTCTGAAGCATCCAAGCCTTGCCCAGGACACCCTGATGCACAGAACACACATGTGCGCACACACGTGCACCCAGCCACTCTCACGGAGAAATGCAGCCACATGCACACACTGAGTGTGACCTATTTGGTACTGAAAAGAAAAGACAGCCAGTAAGTATATGAAAAGATGCTTATCTTCACTAATAACCAAGTGCAGAAAAAAACATTGAAGTATCTTTGCTTATCAGATTGGCAAAGGTTAAAAAGACTGATAATGTGTACTGATGGTGTGGGTTACAGGCTTTCTCACACTTCTGGTGGGAGTAGAAGTTGGTACATATTTAAAGGGCCATTTGGCAGTATCTATCAATTTTTAAAAAAACATTGATGTGTTTAATTGTTTATTATTATAAAACATTGATTTGAGCCCTGGCCGGTTGGGCTCAGCGCTCAGAGCGTCGGCCCTGCGGACCAATGAGTCACAGGTTCAGTTCCGGCCAAGGGCACGTACCTCGGTTGCAGTTCGGTCCTGGCCCTGGTCGGGGGTGTGCGGGAGGCAACCAATTGATGTGTCCCTCTCACATCGATGTTTCTTTCTCTCTCTCTCTTTCCCCTTCTCACTCTGTCTAAAGATAAAAGGAAAAATATCCTCGGGAGAGGATTAAAAAAAAAAAAAGTGCATTTGAGTTTAGAAATGTCTTGAGGGACTTGTGCCTACCTTCTCACAGGGGCTCCCTTAGGCTGAGATCAAAGGCACCTCCGATTTTTCTGTTTCCTTCTGCACTGTTTGTCTTTACCTGACACTGCATTATCTTATGTTTAGCGCCCTCTCCATCCCCATTGCTCCCAGACTACCACAGCTGGAGAGAGTCGCGCCTCTGGTCTCAGAAGCGCCTAGAAGGGGAGGAGGCCTGCTGCCCTGTCCTGGCCACGGTCTCGCTCCTGGGACTACTTTAGTGTGTCGCAGTGGTGTTCCTTGGGAGGGATACAGCACACGCTCATCCTCCCGTCGTGGATTAGTGGCCAGGGTCCACCTTTGGCATCTGCCCTATCACGGGAATGAGAGTTGCCCCACCTCGTGATTCCCAGGTTCACGGCGAGTGCTGACTGTCACCTCTCCACCCTGCTGGGACAGCTGCTGCTCTGCACTCGCTGGCTGGCTGGCTGGTGGTTTTAGATGTGGGCGGCCTGTGTCAGCCTGCCCTGCGGGCTGACGTCACCGGTTGGTGCACTTATCTCCTGAATCAGGCTGAGGGGCTTTGCCGTGCACAGGGGCCTTCCTGGCCGTGGGACCCGAGGCTGCGCCTGGGAAGGTGAGTCTGAAACTGGATCGTCCTCACCACTCACGTCGGTGTGAACTTGGGAGGCAGAGCGGGCCAGGCAGCCGCCTTCCCTGGCCCAGGAAGCACTGTGGGTGAGCCCTGGAAGTGGGGTGTCTGGGAGCACCACCCTAGTGTGACCTCCTCTGGTGCCCAGGGCCGGGCACCTCCCAGAGACAGCAGAGCGCAGCGCTGACCGCGGGATGGCGGACCAGCACTTCCAGGCCTGAGAGCGGTGAGTCCCCCGAGGGAATGCATGTTGTCAGGTGGTTTCTACTTATGGAAGAGGCTTTGCTTCCTTGATGACAAGCTGACCTTTGGGGGGACCAGTGAGTGCCAGTGGGCATTCTAGGGCCAGATGGTCCCAGAGGGGACACCACATTGGAGATGAGGTCCAGGCGCTGGGGTTGGTAGTTTCTCCAAATCCCCATGCCTTTGGGGGCTTTAGGGCAGAAGAGGAAGTGGGTGTCTGGGGATACCCCTGGGAGCTGTGGGTGGGGCAGCCGGTGAGGGTGGACCCCAGAAGGAGGGCCAGTTCAGCTAAGCAGAGGAAGGGCAGGAGAGGGTTCCTGCTCAGGTAACGTCCCAGAGCGCCCTTCTCAGGTGCTCAAGGCGTTAGCACTGCCTAGAAGCAAGGGCAGCTTCTGCAGGGGTCTCAGGATGCATTTCTTAAGCACTTAGGATGGGTGCAGGGGGCACAACATAAACCAGATGGCCTGGCCCTGGAGGAGCCTGATGCAGGGAGGCTGGAGAAGGGTGCTGGCAGAGGAGGGGTGTTATGTCTCCCTGTTTAACCTCCAAGCCCCCAAAGAGAACTGGGGCAACACCCTTATTCTAGCCCTTACCCTAGCTACCCCCTGCCTCCCTGCTCCTGCTGTGTCTGGCTGGGGAGACAGATGGGGGTCCTCAGGGAGAGGCATGCTGTGGGGAGGGAAGCCAGGCAGAGGGGACCGTGTGAGGAGGCTGGGAGGTAATTTGGGGAGCTCAGGGCTGTGTTGTAGAGCAGACCCCCCACCCCGGGACCCAAGTGGGCTCCCTGGGCTCTGCTGTCCCTCTCTGATGTCCATCTCAGCCCTCTCCCTCCCCTGCCCTGAGTCCGTCCCTCCGTGTGTGCCCTTGTCCACCTGCTCAAGGCCCCTCGGGGTGCAGGCCTTATCGCTCCCACAGCTCCAGCCCGTGTGTCCCTGTTTCCCAGACGTGTGCCCCCACCCCGGGAACAGCCCCTCCTGCTCACTGTAGGCGGTGGGAAGTGCTCCTTGCGGCTACCCTCCTGTTCCTCCAGTCCTCTCTGCCCCTCTCTGGACTCACCCAGCTGCCTTGGTCCCTGCTCCCCATCCTTCCCCACCCGCTGTGCACCCCCAGAGGAAGCACAGCGTCCAGCAGCATCGGGTCGTTGGTGCTGGGGTGACCCACGGGGAGTAGGCTTCTGCTCCCATTTTTGGCCCCATTTCCTAGCATAGTCCCCATGTCCCTGAGGTTCCAGCTGTTTCTGAGGAGCCAGGGTCCAAATGTACTCCTCCTCCCAGGCAGAGGGGACAGGAGGTACCATGTGCCCATTCAATGCGCACCTCCGTCCCACCCCCTCTGTGCCTGCCGGCTCCTCGGGTGGGCGGGGAGAGTAACGGGCAATATCACTCCCTCCCCACGAAAAATATAAAGTAGACTCTGTAAAAGGGGCAGTCAGGGGACGCAGTGCCTGGTGTGCAGCCCACTCTGGAGGGCGTGCGGGAAGGCACAGGACCCCGCAGTGCCCCGCCAGCCCCCAGGACAGGCCTGCCTGCTCTGGCCTGGAATCCCACCCGGTGTCAGGTGAGTGCTCAGGGTGTGAGGGCCAGGGAGGTGAGGGTCCGAGTCTGTCTGGAGACCTGCCCCTGGTCTGGTAGTGTCTGCGGGTCCTGAGGCAGGGAGCCAGCTGCAAGGCAGCCACGACTTTGGGATGGGCCAGGGGACCATGGCCGGCAAGCTGACCTTGACCCGGAGGCTATAGAGGAGATGGGGTTCCCCGGGGGCGGTGCAGTGAGGGTAGCGGTGCCAGCCGGGCTCCCCTGCATGACTAGAGTGTTAGGGGGCAGCTCTCTCCAAGGGAGCGGACGCCGGCCTCTGCTGCCCTCACAGCCACCCCGAGACTTGTCTGAGCTGCAATCAGGCCTCCCTGGTGTCATCCCAGTGCCTCCTGGGGACCCAGAGCGTGCAGGCGGGGCTCTGTGCACCCTGGCCCAGGGCCTGTTGTCAGGGATGGGGCGGCCCATCCCTCCTCTTGCCTGAGGAGCCCCGCGAACAGAGGCCAGTGATACCCTGGGGGAGCCAGGTGGCTCGCAGGCTTGTGTGGGAGCTAAGAACACAGGTGGCAGGTGCCAAGCACTGGGCAAGTTCCTGGTTTCTCTGGGCCTCAGTTTCCTCATCTGTAGGGGCGGTGGTGGCCCCACCCCACCCAGCTCTCTAGGTATAGCCAGAGGTGTTCTCGGCCCAACTCTTCACTGCTCCCCAAGGGCGGTCCTGCCCCTGGGGCCTGCTGAGCTCGGGGCCACCCCACAACATGCCCTTGAGCCCCCTGCTCCTGGGTCGGCCTGTGGCTGGGCTGGCCTGAGTCAGCACAGAGCATGTGTTCCTCCACCCGGGGCCTGGGCTGCCGCAGGCCGGCGCTCACTCCGATCCCGGCTTCACACGCCTGAGAGTGCGCTGTGGTCGGGCTGCTCCCCGGCTCCATCCAGCAGCTGCTGCAGGACTCGGCTGTGGCTTGCGGTGCCAGGTGACGCTTCATTCTAGGGAAGGGTGAGGTCTTCCTGATCTTAGCAGGGTCTGTCCTGTGGGTTCATAAGCTTGTCTGCTGGGACATGGGGCGGGGCTGGAGTGGTATCTGATGCCTAAAGAGTGTGTGCTGAGGTCTGTGTGTATGTCTGCATCTTCTTCGTGTCCTTATCACCCATCAGGCTTACGTAACCAGGCTGACCCTGCTTCCTGCTCAGGAGCTATCAGTTTGCCCATCTGGAGCTGCAAATGGGGTGATAGGGCGTCAGCAGCTTTCCTGCAGGGCACCCAGGGACCTCCTAACACCCAGCTCCTGGTCTCCGCTGATCTCTGGGGGTCCTGGGGGTCCTGGGGCTTGGGCTAGCACCTCTGGCCAGGGGTGTGAGAGACAGAGTTTAGGAAATGCCTTCTGTTGCATGGACACCCACCGCCACCCTCCGACCTGTCCTGCAGCAGAACACTGGGACAGGCCTGTGCTGAGGGAGACAGAGGGAGAGGCTAGGCCAGAAGTTAGCCGTGTGGCCCTTGACAAGGCACGTCCCCTCCTCGGGGTCAGCTCCCAGCTTGGTGAATAGGGGCAGTCCTTCTACCGCACAAGGCTTGTGGGAATTGCAGTGGATAATGTATGGTACACGGTCAGCTCAGGTGGGCCAGCACAGAGCTCAGGGGGGCCCTGGGCCCTGGCCCCAGAGAGGAGCCTGCTGGGCGGACTCAGACACATAGCTGATTCCGAGTCTAGAACCCACGAGGAGACCCTCTTGTTGCTGTAGCTGCGGGACTTTGTCAGGTCGGCTGATCCGTCTGAGCCCCGGTCGTTTTTGGTGCAGCTCAGACAGTGGTGCCCAACCTCTTTCCCAGACACTGCGAGTGTAGGTGGTGACCCACTCTGCTGGGGAGCACTCCTCACAGGGAGGGTCTCAGGGCGGCACCCCCTGGGGTGCTCCTCCCACAGAGCCCCGCAGCCCCATTCCTTGCAGGTTGGACCTTGGAGAGCGAGGCCTTGACGGAGGGATGGGCACCCGGCTCCTGGTCTGCGTCTGGGTCGGCTTGGGAGTCTTGGTGTCAGGGGAAGGAGGAGGTGAGTGCACTAGGGACTGTGTGAGGTGTGGGGTGGGGGTGGGAGTGCTTCAGGGCAGGGCTGTCCTCTGTCAAACTCCTCGGGGAGGGCTTGGACCGAACTGTGCTGGGGCCTGTTCCCCGGGTACCAGCCTGGACTCCAGCCCCACCATGCACCACACCTTCCGCCTTCCGTAGCTCCCAGCCCTGCCCTTGATGAATTCTCCTCTATCATTCCTTGGGGACGACTACCCTGTTAGGTGTCAGCTTCCAGGTCCTCCCCCTCCCCCAGCCCTGACCTGAAGCAGCCACTGTGGGCTCCCAATGGTCACTGTTCCCAGGGCTAGGGGCTGGAACCCTCACCTGCCTCACCAACAACATTCTCAGGATCGACTGCCACTGGTCTGCCCCAGAGCTGGGCCAGGGCCCCAGCCCCTGGCTCCTCTTCACCAGGTGAGGCTGCGGGGCCAGGCCCCCCTGGGCAGAAGGCAGGGGTAAGGACGGGTCCCCATGACGGCAGCAGGGCCGGCTGGGGCAGCAGCTGCTTGGTGCTGACACACACCCCTTCTAGGAACAGCGAGCCGGGCAGCAGGCACAGGTGTGTCTTCCGGGCCAGCGTGTGCACCGTGGTGCTGCCGCCCAAGGAGGTCATCGAGCCTTCCGACAACTTCAGCGTCACTTTGCACCATTACATCTCTGGAAAGGAGCAAGTCAGCTTGGTGGATGCCCAGTACCTGCCCCGGAGACATGGTGAGGCCTGGGGTGGGCGCCTTGGTGGGAAACATCTTGGCTGCCAGGTTTGGAGCAGGGCCCTGCAGTAACGCCCCTGCCTGTGGGGGCTCTGGGTCCCTGAAGAGAGAGATCCAGGGCTGGGGTGAGGCTGGGCCCAGGATGGAGGCCCCGGTGGCTGGAGGGGTTGGGTTTTAAAGCACAATAAAGACACAGGACTCCAAGTTGGAGCTGGGGGCAGCTTGAGTCACTTGAAATGCCCTTCAGTCACAGCAGGAAGGAGCCAGTGAGATGGGGGGGGGGGCTACAGCAGCAGTTTATGAAGGAAAGGGAAGGAGAGCTTTGAGGGTCACCTGGTCTGGCTGCAGGGGCTGGAAAAACTCACTGCTGTCCTGTCTCACCTGGGGCTTCTTTGGACCAGCCTCCCAGGGGGGCCCCAGGAACCCTTCAGACCGCCTGCCATGCTGGCAGACACGCTCTCTGTGGCTTCGTTCTTTTTCAGTGAAGCTCGACCCTCCCTCTGACTTGCAGAGCAATGTCAGCTCTGGCTCCTGCGTCCTGACCTGGGGCATCAATCCTGTGCTGGAGCCACTGGCTTCGCTGCTCAGCTATGAGCTGGCCTTCAAGAAGCAGGAAGAGGCTTGGGAGGTAATGCTTGGGCTGGCGGGCCTCTGCCTCTCCGGAGAGCAGCAGCCCAGGGCCACTCCTCATTCCACACGTGGAGATGTTGACTTGAATTTATGAGAAGGGGAGGTGACCAGAGCCCGGAGTATGTGTGTACAAGCATGCACGTGTGTTTGTGCACACAGGTATGTCTGTATGCGAGTGTGCCTGTGCCTGACTGTGTGTGCATGAATACGTGTGTTTACATATGTGAGTGTTCACAGAGTGTGCATATGTATATGTGTGTAGGGAGGGTGGTGAGCCTGTTTGTGTGTGTGTGTGTGTGCGAGTGTGCACGCAGGTAGGTTAGGCGTGTGCCTGTGGACCTGTGCCTGCACACATGTGTAAGTGTGCCCATGTGTATATGGTGTGTGTGAGTGGTGAGCGTGCCTCTGTTTGCATGTGTATATTCTCAAGGGCTGATGGACCCCGTCTTACCCTCAGCAACTGCTAATTGTCCTCAACCCACAGTGGGCCCAGCACAAGGATCACATTATTGGGGTGACCTGGCTTATCCTTGAAGCTGTGGAACTGAACCCTGATTCCACCTATGAGGCCAGGCTGCGTGTCCAGATGGCCACCCTGGAGGACGAGATGGCGGAGGAGGAGCGCTATGAGGGCCACTGGAGCGAGTGGAGCCAGCCCGTGTGCTTCCCCTCCCCCCGCAGACAAGGTGGGCTCCAGGCTGCTCCCTGGGAGTCTGCGTGGGCATCTCCTCCCCTGTTTGCTGCACCCTCCCAGCCTTTTACTTCCCGGGACCCATCCCTGAGGCATCATGCCCCCATGACCACGCCGCCCTGGAGGTCTGAGGGGTGGGAGGAGGAAGCAAACACCTGCCCAGCACGGGGTCCCTGGCACCGGAAGTCAGTGGCCAGGGCTGGGAGTGAGTTGGCCCAGGCTGCACCCGAGGCCTCAGGGAGGGCTGCTCGGCCCTGTGCTCAGAAGTGCTGGGAAGGTTCACCCACCCTGACGGCAGTGCAGATGGTGAAGCCCAGGGGCGCACGATGCACCCCAGGCGCTTGAGCAGGCATGCTGCACCCCCCAAGGCTCGTAGGCCAGGGGTGTGTTGGCCGTGGGGTTTGGAGGGACATCCTGGTGCCGAGGCTGCTCACAGCTCTGGGCCCTTTCTGCTCTCAGACCCCCAGATGTCAACTTTGAGGCAGCCCAACAGCACCCTTGTTGCTGTGTTCATCTTTCTCCTGCTCACCAGCCTGACCTACCTCCTCTTCAAGCTGTCACCCAGGTCGGTAACCAAGGGCATGTGTGTGGCTGGGAATGTGTTATTGTGTGTGTGTGTGTATTTGTGTGCATGTGGATGTGTGTATATGCCAATGTGTGTGGTAGGTGGGGCTCTGAGGGCCAAACCAGGGCCTGCTCCGCCGGTGCCCCGCCCCTCTCCACTGTCGGCCCTGGATGGGTGTGGTTTTCAAGCCTCTGCCTTGGACCAGTGGGGAGTTTCCAAGTTGCCAGGCTGGGTGGGGCAGTTGCTGAGGAGGGATCCAAAAGTCACCAGGCCAAGTCCCCTGAGGCCCTTGTCTCCAGCCTCTAGAGGTGCTTGGTGGTTTGCTCTCTCATTAACACATTCTGTGAAAATACAGTTTGGGGCACCTGGTGTGCACAGGACCCCATTCTCAGTTCTGGGGTCTGCCTCAAGAACAAGATGGACACAGGCCCTCCTTACATGAGCCATCACCTCTGTCAGGTTATAAGGGAGGGTCGAGGGCCTCGTCGCGGACCGGGGTCCACAGGAGCCTGGCTGGGTGCCGACAGGTTGGATGAAGAGAGCAATGGGGTGGGTGAATGGTGAGGAAGAGGGGTGCTGGGCGGGGCCGATGGGCGGGGCCGAGAAGGGAAAGGAGGGTGCTGGGCCAGTCCTGGAGGGACAGCTCCGAAGCATGCTCACCAGTGTGTGGTGTGAGCTGGTTTATATTCTGAAACGGGGTTGTTGAGGTCCAGGGGTGGGGATCCGCTGAGCGGCCGGGGTGGTGTCCAGAGAGAGGCAGTGTGGCTTGAGCTGGAGGGAGAAGTGAAAACAGAGCAAAGTGGAGAAAACTGCCAGGGTCTTAGGAAGAGAAACTGAGGGGAGGAGACACCAGTGACTCCCGGTGTCACCCTGAGGGGAGAACTGGAGACTCCAGGCCCCAGGGGAGGTCGGTAAAGGTGACTTGGACCTATTGGGTTGGAGCCCCGTGCCACGTCCTTGTGGGAGGGCCAGTGGGCCCAGGGCAGGTAGACCTGGTGCTCAGAGAGAAGTCGGGAGGGAAGCGGGTTGCCATCTGCCTGCTAATGACACAGTTGGGGTTCTTGGAGGTGCTGGCTCCTCTGTGGGTGGAGGTCACAGCTGGTTACCCCCACCCCTGAACTCACCATCACAACACCCTGTAAAGGACGCATGTCTTGGTATAAACCAGTTCTATGGGGTCATTAGCCAGGGAGGCCACAGAGCGCCAGGTGTTGGGTCTCTCCCTGGGACAGATGAGGGAGGGGCGCGAGCAGGCGGCCGGCGGGGTGCGGCGGAGCTGCCCCCTGCCGGCGGGAGGGAGCGAAGTTCCTGCAGGGACCTGGCTCCTGGAGGAGTCCCTGCTGAGTGGGCTCTGCCTCCCGGCCTCAGGGTGAAGAGGACCTTTCACCAGCACGTGCCGACGCCGGCGGCCTTCTTCCAGCCGCTCTACAGCGCGCACCGCGGGAACTTCCAGGTGCGGGGGACCGGCCGAGGTCGGCGCGCAGGATGTGGGCTCTGGGGAGGGCTGGGGTGAGCACCGGGCCTCCTCAGTGCTTTGAGCTTTTTTGGTATATATAGTGGGTTTAAATTTACACACTGTGTCTCAAATGGGCAAAAAAAAAAAAAAAAAAATTAGCTTTATTTTCTATTGCTCATTTCTTTTTGTTCTGGTGTCTCTAATTCCCTGCTGATGGGGAAATATGGAAACTTCTTATGACATGATCCGTCTCTTGTGGTTTGCAGCGGCCCCTTTGGGGTAAATGGTCAGTTCAAGGGGCGCGATACAGGGCTGTCTGCACCTGCTACAGCCTGGTCCTCGCTCCCTCTCCCGAGGTGTCTGTCGGGCTGCGGGGAGGGTCTCTAGCGCCTGAGCTGTCCTGGGGGCCCTCACTCGTCCCCGGGCTGCTGCTCTGGTAGTCACATGGAGTGCCCGGCCCTTCCCGTCACCTGGGGAGCACACTGGCACCTGGGCCGACGAGGAGACTGTACATTTCCCCCTTGGTGGAACGCCGCTGGGCTCCCACGGAGGCAAGCAGAGAACAACGCAGAGCACGGCCTCAGACCCTCCAGCAGACCTTCGGCTCCCTGCTGCCCTGGCAGGAGGGCCGGGAGGAGGGGCTCCCACGGGGTCTCTGGTCTCCACCCTCTCGGCCCCTCACTTTGGCCCAAGGACGGGAGGCAGCGCCCCCGGGCTCCCCTGGCCGCCCTTCCTGCGGCCTCCCCTCCTGCGCAGCCCTTTCTCTCTCGCCAGGAGCCTGGTTTTCAAAATTGTCCAAAAGTATCATTTGAAGCTCAAAGCTAGCACTTTGTCCTTGGTGGGGTCCACCCCTTTCCCCAAGGCAGTGGATGTGACCCGATCCCGGAGGTGCTGAGGACAAAGGCTGAGTGGGACAAAGGTTTTGATTGTCCCTGGGTCGCAGGTACCCAGCCCCTTCTCTGGGGAACCGTGACGCCTGTCGAGGGGTGGCCTGGAGCCATAGTCTGTGTCCAAGGAGCCCAGCAGTGATGGAGGATGTGGTGTGCGAGGTGCATTTGGTGGGGACTCCTGGTCCCGCCCAGGGAACAGCTTTCTTTTGGAGGCGGGGGCCTCCTGTGGCCCCACAAAGTGTCCAGGTCTGCCTGCCTGAACCCACAGGCTCCAGGCCCACAGGCACCTCCAGTCCTCGGTGTGTGCGAGGGTGAGTGGGTCAGGTGAGCGCTGTAGCTGCTGCAAGTGCCAGAGCAGGGGTCACAGGTTTGCTCCGTCCCCGCACCTGTCACCTCTGTGCCTGTTCAGGGGCTGTGAGCACCAGGCCCTGTGCTGGGAGAGAGGTGAGGGGCCTGAAGGGACTCGGGGTCCCGTGCTGAGGCTGGGCTGGTGCTTGGGGGGACCACAGAACCTTCCGGGCACAGGTGTGGCTTGGCCTCTGGGTCTGGGTGTCAGGAGAGCTTCCTGGAGGAGGAGGCTGCTTCCAGAGTGACTACTGAACATGCTGCCCGATCCCCATGCTCTGTTCCAGACCTGGACCGGGACCCACAGAGCCGGTGTTCAGCTGAACCAGGACTGTGTTGGTACCGCACAAGCAGCCTCGGAGTCCAGTGTTCGGGACGCCATTTCGTTGCTTACCTATGACCTGGTGGCCCCCTGGCCATTCGTGGGCCTGGAGGACGAGAGTACTGGCACAGGACTTCCAGCGGATGTGTTGCCAACAGCCCTGGAGTGGGCAGGGCCCCCGCCTGCCTACCTGCCGCAAGAGGAGTGGGTCCCTGCGAGCCCCCGCAGGCCGGCGGCCCCGCAGTCAGAGGGCAGTAGCAGTGACTACTGTGCCCTGAGCTGCTATGGGGGGTGCGACCCCTCACCTTTCCTGGGAAGCATACAGAGTTCTGGGCCCATCCAGGCCTTGGTCTATGGCATTTTCTGTGATCAGCAGAGCCTGGAGGCCAGGCAAGGAGATAACTATGTGGGAGCCAGTCACAGTCAGAGGCGAGACCCTGGTGAACAGGCTGCATGAGGACCTTGGGCGTTTTCTGCCCTCCTATCCTCAGCGGACAGTGGGCTCAGTCCTGAAAGTTCCAGAACCTTGACTTGGCCAGCTGCATCATGTCCACTCTGGGGAAAATGGACTAAAGTCTCTGGAGCTGACCCTTGACTGGTACTGGACCTCGGGCAGCAGGCCACTTGTGCAGGAGTCAGACACCCTGTCTGGATGGAGGCCTCTCCTCCTTCCTCTCTCCACAGCACCCGTGGGAAGGGGCCTCTGCACTCAGCATCCTGCCAACCAGCACCCCCCCCCCCGCCCTCCCTGCTTTCTCCTGGATCCCAGGCTCCTCTGAGAGGAGGCTGTTCCCACAGCCGGTTCTGCTCTCACCCCTTAAAGGGCCAGCCTGGGCGCGGTGGACACAGGTGAGATGCGGTGGCCAGGCTGAGTGCCTTCCGGAGGTGGCTCTCCTGCTGAGATGAAAAGGCACAGAGTCGCTGCTCCGAACTGCTGATGCTGGGAGAGGGGGCCAGACGGAGGTGAGGGTGGGGGGTCTCACCCTTCCTGGGCTTTCTGGACTCTTGGAATAGCAGTGGCTCCAGCTGAGGCCAACTCCTGCCCCTCCTTGTCCTCACCCTGTCATGGGTCCCATGAGGCTGAGCCCTGTGGCCGAATCATAGTTCTGGAGCCTGGAAGCCTGAAGTCTAGGTGTCAGAGGGCCATGAGGACACTAGGGAAGATGCATTTCAGAGCTCCCTCAGCCTCTGCCAGAGGCTCGGCTTGGGACAGCATGGGTCCAGTCTCACAGGGTGTTTTCCTCGTGGGTGTGTCCGTCCAAATCCCCCTTTTAGAGCAACACAGTCGTAGTGGACCAGGCTGATCCCAGTGGCTTCATCTTGACTTGGTTGCCTAAAGAGGCCACATTCACAGGTACTGAGAATTTTGGGGGAACACAATTCAACCCGGAACAGTGTCCCTGCCTCTGTCAGCGACAGCCACCTCCCTGCCAGCTCCAGGCACTGTGCCCCTCCCAGGGCACCCTGTCCCTCTCAGCGGGTGCCTCTGGAAGACCCGCTCCACCCGGCTGCTGGGCTTGGGGCTGCCGCTGGGATCCTCTGCCAGGTGGGCTGGGATGAAACTTTTCTGGAGCTGGATGGAGGTGCTGAAGTTTCAGACGTAGAATAAAATAGAAGCCTGTCTCTCTCTGGGTGCTGAACATATCTCCAGTGTCCCCTGTGGCCTGGGCAGAGGAGAAGCACTCTAGCCCAAGGGAAAAGACCCCTTCTGGCTCAGACGGGCATCCCTCTCTCCTCTGTGTGCCTGTGGAGCCCCGAGGTTTTGTGGGAAGCCTCAGTGAGCCGGATCCTGGTCAACGGGGACAAAACAGGACCCCAGATGTATCTTTAATATCCAGAGAGCGAGAGCGGGGTGGGCGGAAGTGAGGCGCAGGCATCCTCGGCTGGGCTCTAACCACGTATAAAAATACCATTGTGAATCCACTTCCTGGAGCCAGCCCCTGGAGAGCCCCAGGCTGGTGTATTTATAACAGCATCACATGCTGCAGGCAGCTTCGCGTGGGACCTGGGCCACCGGCATGATTGGACAGTGACCCCCACCGCTGGGACCCGTGGCCAGGGGCGGCGTTCGTTTGACTCCATGTTCTCTCGGTAGCACTGGAGACCTGACCCTGGGCTGGAACTTGGGTGGAAGCCATTTAGAGGCTGTTTGGCCTGGTCGGCGTGGCTCAGCGGTTGAGCATCGACCCACGCACCAAGAGGTCGCTGGTTGGATTCCCGGCCAGGACTCATGCCCAGGTTGTGGGCCCGATCCCCAGTGGGGGGCATGTAGGAGGCGGCCAGTCGACGTTCTCTCTTATCCATGTTTCTATTTCTCTCTCCCTCTCCCTTCCTCTCTCTCTAAAATCAATTAAAAAAAAAGTTTTGCCCAGCCTGGTTTGGCTCAGCGGGTAGAGAGTTGGCCTGCAGTCCAGAGAGGCTGTTTGACTGATTGGAGGTGAGGCACACCTGCCCCTTAGTAGCTGGGACCAACAAGGCTTCATGGAGTTGCTGTGAGTTCACCTGAGCAAGATGCCAGCACACTGTGGCGCTCAGAAAACACGAATCCCCCTTATGGAGATGAGACGAATCCCCCTTATGGAGATGAGACAGCCCTCGGAGAGCAGAGCCTGTTCCAGACCTGTGAGCCCTGCGGGGGTTGCCGATGGCGGGCCGTCTGTGAAGGAGTCGGAGGGAAGGGGGCCTGGGAAGGGAATTCGGACACTGCTTGGGGTTGAGGAGCCAAGTGGACAGCGTGGCCCCTGGACTCTGTGATGGGCTGAGAGCAGCGAGGGAAGAGGACAGCCATGGATGGTTCCCTTATTCTTTGTTTCTCAAGGAGATACAATTCATATAACGCAAACCCAACTGTTCAAAACAGTGACATTTAGTACATGCATAATACAACATCGCCTCTATCAAGTTCTGAAGCATTTTTGTCACTCCAAAAGGAGATCCCCTGCCCCAAAGCGGTCACTTCCCCTTCCACCCCACCCTGACCACTGGCACTCTCTGAGCTACCTCGGGCCCTATTTGGGATGTTGCACAGGAATGGAATTATACATGTGATGCTCTGTGGTCAACATCTTTGCCTTAGTGTAATGTTTTCGAGGTTTACTCGCATTGAAGTATTGGCACCTCACTTCTTTTTATGGCTGAATACAGGATGGGGAAAAGTAGGTTTATAGTTGTTTGTATGGAAAATACTACAATAATTAATAAGTAAGAATACAAGAATAAACTCGGGCTTTTTTGTATTCACAACTGTAAACCTACTTAAAAAATGTATTTATTTTTTATTGAATTTTAGAGAGAGAGGAAGGGAGAGGGAGAAAGAGATAGAAACATCGATGAGAGAGAACATCGATTGGCCACCTCCTGCATGCCCCCCACTGGGGATCGGGCCCACAACCTGGGCATGTGCCCTGACCAGGAATCAAACCTGTGTGCGACCTCTTGGTGCATGGCTTGACGCTCAACCACTGAGCCACCTGGCCGGGCTGTCAGCCTACTTTTGCATCACCCTGTCATATTCTGTTGTATGGTTATACCACATTTGTTTATTCATTCATCTGTTGATGACATTGGATTGTTTCCACCTTTGCACTATTGTGGCAGGATAGCAAGAAGCTAGGGAAATTCCTCGACAAGTGAAATTAGGGAAATTGAGACAAAATAATTAAACAAGGCCAAACAATTGGAGCAATTTACAGCTGGCTAATGAATCACAAGGTTTTATCTTCCCTAACCAAGGACACTAAGGAGCAAATGCTTTGCACATTCCAGACCATCCCGGGACAGAATAACCTGGGTCCTGCTCCTTCTTCGATGGTTTTCTTGATGAAGTTCTGTAAAAATGAAACTAACCAGACATTACACGCAGCAGAATTTTCACAGATACATTGTCTAAGGCAAGAGAAACAAAGGAAAAATAAACAAGTGGGACTACATCAAACTAAAAAGCTTCTGCATGGCAAAAGAAACCAACATCAAAATGAAAAGAAACCCACTGAATGGGAGAACATATTTGCCAATGATACATCAGATAAGGGGTTAATTTTCAGTATATATAAAGTACTCATACAACTCAACAAAAGGAAGACATACAATCCAATTAAAAATGGGCAGAGGATCGGAATAAACACTTCTCCAAAGAGGACATACAAATGGCCAAGAGACATATAAAAAATGCTCATCATAACTAATCGTCAGAGAGATGCAAATTAAAATGACTATGAGGTACCACCTCACACCTGCCAGAATGGCTGCCATCAACAAATCATCAAACAACAAGTGCTGGCGAGGGTGTGGAGAAAAGGGGACTCTAGTACACTGCTGGTGGGAATGCAGACTGGTGCAGCCACTATGGAAAACAGTATGATGTTTCCTCAAAAAATTAAAAATGTAATTGCTGTTTGACTCTGTGCTCCCACTTCGAGGAATATATCCTAAGAATCCCGAAACACCAACCAGAAAGAATATATGCAACCATATGTTTATAGCAGGGTTATATACAATAGCTAAGATCTGAAAACAGCTTGAGTGTCCATCAGTAGATGAGTAGATAAAAAAAGTTGTGGTATATTTACAAAATGGAATACTATGCAGCTGTAAAAAAGAAGGATCTATTGCCTGTTGAGACAGCATGGAGGGACCTGGAGACTATTATGCTAAGTGAAATAAGCCAGTCAGAGAAAGACAAATATTACATGATCTCACTTATATGTAAACTCTAATGAACAAAATAAACTCATGAATAAAATAGAACCAGAGGCATGAAAACATGAAACAGGCTGCAACACCTCAGAGGGAAAGGGAGTACAGAGGGTGGGGCAGGAAGTGTTTAACCAAAGAACTTATATGCATATATGCGTTGCCCATGGACACAGACAATAGGGTGGTAAAGGGCTGGGGCAGGGTGGAGGGGGGCAATGCAGGGAAAAAAAGAGACATCTGTAATACTCTCAACAATAAAGATAAAAAAAAGAAAAAGAAACTAACCAGAAAACAACCCCTGACCCTTTATAGGCGTATTTTGATGAATCAACATATTAAAGGACACACCTGAAAAGCTAATGAATATTCTGCTAAGACCCTCCCCTGAGACCTCCCCTAGGATTGCCAGGCCAAAGAAAGATAAAAAGCCTCATGACAAAGGACATGTGGAGCGTTCTCGCTAGAGCACACTCACGCCTTGTATCCTGCTCTTTTTCTAAGGGTCCCCATGAGACTCGCAACCAGGGGAGCAGCGGGCAGTGGCAGCTTGAGCTGGGCTAACCCCCTGGCCCCAAGGCTCCATCTCTGACTTTTCTGCTCTCTCCTGTTGCTGCTTCTACCTTAAGCCCTTCCTTGTTTCACTGTCCCCAGCTTTAATAAACATCCTCTCAAAATCACCTGAGCTAGTGTTGTGACATCTTTCCTACACAAAGTCAAGAGCCCACACACTACCTTCTGGTCCAAGGCAGACCCGCTCCGGGCCCAGACCCGGTCTGATGCCAGAGTGCTATAAACACTCATGTGCAGGTTTCTGTTGGAATGCCTGTTTTCAGTTCTTTTGTGTATATTCCTAGGAGCGGAAGTGCTGGAGCATACGGTAATTCTATGTTTAGCTTTTTGAGGAACCGCCAAACTGTTTTCTACAGTGGCTGCAACATTTTACATTTGCGTCTTGAATGTACTAGGATTCCAACTTCTCCGAGCCCTCAACAGCTCTTGTTCGTGCCTGTGTTTTTGGTAGTAGCCATTCCAATTGTTGTGACGTGGTCCCTCCTGGCGGTTTTGATTGCATTTCCCTGATGGCTAGTGATGTTGAGCATCTTTTCGTGTGCTCTTTGTGTTTTCTTTGAAGAAAAGTATTCAAGTGCTTTTCTCGTTTAAAAAATTGGATTGTTTCTCCTTTAAAAATTTTTTTTTAATCCTCACCAGAGGATATTTTTACATTTATCATCAGATAGAGTGGGAGGGAGAGAGGGAGCGAGAGAGGGAAAGAGAGAGAAACATCGACGTGAGAGAGACACATGGACTGGCTGCCTCCCGCACGACCTGACCAGGGCCGGGCGAACTGCAACCGAGGTATGAGGTACGTGTTCTTGACCGGAATCGAACCCGCGACTCATTGGTCCATAGGCTGACACTCTAACCTCTGAGCCAAACCAGTCAGGATGGGTTATTTCTCAATTTGGTGTTTAGTTGTAAGAGTTCTTCATGTATTCTAGATACTAAATTCTTATCAGCTATGTGATGCAAATATTTTCTATCATTCTTAGGTTATCTTTTTTACTTTTTTTTTTTATCCTCACCCGAGGACATTTTTTTCATTTTTTTGTTCAGGTAGAATGGGAGGGAGAGAGAGGAACAGAGAGAGAGAAACATCGATGTTAAGGGACACCTCGAGTGGTTGCCACCCACACGACCGACCAGGGGCCGGGGACAAACTGCAGCAGAAGTACGTGCCCTTAGCGGGAACCGAACCCGGGTCTCTCTGGACCACAGGCCGACGCTCTAACCACTGAGCCAAACCAGCCAAGGCCTTTTTTACTTTCTTGATAGCATCCTTTGATCCACAGAAGTTTTAAATTTGGATGAAATCCAAGTTATTTCTCTTATGGCCTGTGATTTAGGTGTCATACCCAAGAAATCATTGCCAAATCCAGTGCCAATAAACACATGAAAAGATGCTCAATGTCACTGGTCATTAAAAAAATGAAAACCAAAACCACAGTGAGCTATCAGTTCATTCCCGTTAGAGTGGCTCTTATCCAAAAAGTGGAGCCCTGGCCGGTTTGGCTCAGCAGTTGGAGCGTTGGCCTGCGGACCAGAGAGTCCCGGGTTCAGTTCCCGCTAGGGGCACGTACCAAAAAAAAAAAAAAAAGTGGAAATGAATTTATTTTGGTGAGGATGTGAGAACTGAAACTCGCATGCACTGCTGGGGAGGACGAGAAATGATGGTGGTGATGGTTGCACAATTACGTGGATGGACCTAACGCCACTGAACTATGTACTTAACATGGTTAAATTTATAAATCTGATGTAATGCATATTTCACCACACACAAGAAATCTTCCTGAGTCCCGAAGTAGTTCACATGCGAAGGAAGGAGGCACTTTTCTCGCAGAGTGCGAAGCAGCTTTCTTGCTCTTGCTGTACGACAGACCCTTGGCTTTCCACACACCGGCATGACCTCCTCCACCAGAGGGCGCCCACTCCCTCCGGCGCCATTTGTACCTCCTTGTACCTCCTTCGCCACCTTGTTCCCCTGTTCAACTCACCCAACCACTCTCACTGTCTGTTTACCATTTCTATCATTTTTCTTTTTCCATAGTATCATGCAAATGGGATCATATGTACAGTGTGTAGTCTGTTCAGACTGGCTTCTTTCACTTAGTAAGAATCTTACTAAGATTCATCTATGTCTTTGCACGGCTTGATAGAGTTTTTTTTTTTTTTATCCTCACCCGAGGATATTTTTCCTTTTTTTTGTTCAGATAGAGTGGGAGGGAGAGAGAGGAAGAGAGAGAGAGAGAGAAACATCGACGTGAAAGGGACACATTGAGTGGCTGCCACCTGCACGACCCAATAAACTGCATCCGAGGTACGTGCCCCTAGCAGGAACCGAACCCGGGTCTCTCTGGACTGCAGACCGCCGCTCTAACCGCTGAGCCAAACTAGCCAGGGCATTTTTTTTTTTTTTTTTTTTTTTTATGATGGAATAGTATTCCATTGAATACTTGGTTATTCATTTGCTTATTGGAAGATATCCTGATCTTTACAGTATTCACTATTGTGAAGAGAGATGCCGTATGTAATTGCATGCTGGTTTTTTCTTGGGTACAAGTTTTCAGAGCAGCTGTCCAAATACCTAGAAATGTGATTGTTGGCTTATTCGATGAGACAATGTTTAGCTTTGGAAAAATCTGCCAAACTATCTTCCCAAATGGCTGTACCATTCTGCGTTCCACTAGCAATGAAGGAAAGGTCCTGTTGCTATTTCTTCCTCTTCTTCCTCCTCTTCTTCTCCTTCCCTTCTTCCTCCTTCTCCTTTTTTTTAAAGGTTATTAAAAAATTTTTCTTTATTGATTTTAGAGAGAGAGGAAGGGAGAGGGAGAGAGAGATAGAAACATCGATGAGAGAGAACACCGATTGGCCGCCTCCTGCATGCCCCCCACTGGGGATCAGGCCCATAAGCTGGGTGGTATGTGCCCTGATGGGAATCGAACCAGTGACCTCTTGGTGCATGGGTCGATGCTCAACCACTGAGCTACATGGGCCAGGCGTCCTTTTTTTTTTTTTTTAATTTAGCCATTTTAACAGACATGCAGTGCTATCTCATTATTGTTTTAATTAGCTTTTCCCTCATAACAAGTGATGTTGAGCATTATTTTGTATGCTTATTTGTAATTAATATATTTTATTTGGTGAGGTGTCTGTTCATGTCTTTACCCATTTTTTTAAAAAAGTATGTTTTTATTGATTTTTTTAGAAAGAGAGTAAGGGAGAGATAAATAGAAACATTGATAAGTTGCCTCCTGCACGCCCCCTACTGGGGATCTAGCCTGCAACCCTGGCATGTGCCCTGACTGGGAATTGAACCAGGACCCCTTAGTCTGTGGGATGACGCTCAATCCTCTGAGCCACACCAGCCAGGCTGTCTTTTTTTTAACCTGGAAATTTGATTGGGATTCCACTGAATCTATAGATCAACTTAGAAAGAATTTTCTTTTTAACACTATTAAATGTACTACTCCTAAACAAGCAATATCTTTAAAAATTAAAAAAAAAATCCTCACCCGAGGATATTTTTCCATTAATTTTAGATAGAGTGGAAGGGAGGGAGGGAGAGAGAAAGAAAGAGAAACATGGATGTGAGAGACATACATCGACTGGTTGCCTCACACATGACCCCGACTGGGCTGGGGATTGAACTTGCAACTGCGGTACGTGCCCTTGACCAGGAATCAAACCTGAGACCCTTTGGTCCTCGGACTGATGCTTTAACCACTGAGCCAAACCGGCCAGGGGAAGTAATATTTTTTGCATTTATTTATATTTTGTTTGATTTCTCTTAACTGTGTTTCAGTGTTTTCTGAATGCATACTATATATATTTTATTCGACTTATACTTAAGGATGTCAATTAAAAAAAGTTTTAATCCTCACCCGACAATATGTTTTTATTGATTTTTTTAGAGAGAGAGGAAGGGAGGGGGAGAAACATCGATGTGAGAGAGAAACATGGATCTGTCTCCTGTATGTGACCCAGTCAGGAATTGAACCCGAAGCCTAGGTATGTGCCCTGACTGGGAATCGAACCAGCAAACTTTTGGTGTATGGGAGGATGCTCCAACCAACTGAGCCACTTGGCCAGGGCAAGGACTTCAGTTTTTGAAATGGTATTGTATACGATTTATTTTTTTCTTTTCAAATTAATGTTTTTTCTATACATCATTGCTGATTGGTTTAATCAATCTGGGTTGTTATAACAAAACACCATTTTGGCATTTTAGGTGGCATATATACAATAGAAATTTGTTTCTCACAGTTTTATTTTTTTATTTTTTTGTTCAGATAGAGTGGGAGGGAGAGAGAGAGAGAGAGAGAGAGAAACATTGACGTGAAAGGGACACATCGAGTGGCTGCCACCCCCACAACCAACCAGGGCCGGGGACAAACTGCAGCCGAGGTACATGCCCTCAGGGGGAACTGAACCCGGGTCTCTCTGGGCCGCAGGCTGATACTCTAACCGCTGAGCCAAACCTGCCAGGGCTCTCACAGTTTTATTGGGTGGAATTTGGACATCAGGGTACCAGCATGGCTAGGGTAAGGGCTCTTATTCTGGGGGCAAGACTTCTCCTTGTATCCTCATGGGGGGAAAGGGTCTCTTATAAGGGGACTGACCCTATGCATCAGGACTCCACTGTCATGACCTAATCACTTCCCAAAGTCCCCACCTTCTGACACCCTCACATGGGGCATTAGGGTTTCAACATGTGTATTTTGGGGGAACACAAGCATTCAGAACATAGCACTGTTCTATGGAAAAATTGACTTTAGATTGACCTTCTATTTTGCTTTTTGTTATCTTTTTATTTCTCGATCACAGCATGGGAATGGCAGGCTCTATTTCAGTTGGAATTTCCAAATTATGGCACCGAGTAATCGGAACACGGAATTTCAGAGATTCATCGGACCTGACCTAAGGGGGTGAACTGAGCCCACTGAACTATGAGCGCACGAGGTCCTGCGCTGCGCCCCAGCAGACAGCAGAGGGCGTCCTACCCGCCATCTCTGACCCGCCTGGAGCGCCCCGTCCGGCTGGAGCGCCGTGGACCCGCGGATGCACCTCGCAACTTGGGGACAATTTGGGGCGGCGAAGACAAAGGGAGGAAATGCTCCCATTGGCGGGCCTGAGTGAGCGGGAGGGAGACTTGCCGTGGCTTTCCCAGGGACGCTTGTCTTGGGAAGGGAGCACAGACCCTCTTTTCGGGGTTTTCTCACGCGGTTTATCTTTACTTTCTCATGGAGCATTTCAGCAGCACGTATTTTACAAGAGCCTCCCTTCATCAAGGCTTTGGTCACCAGTAGTATTTCCTACAGGTTTCAGTAGATTCGGGAAGACGTCCCCGCAGAGAGAAGGGAGACCGCGGAGACCTCCTGGGGCTGCGGGTGCAGCTGGGGCCGGGCCACCGCTGCCCGGGGCCCGGCGCCCTGTGTTGCTCTCCTGAGAGTTGTGAAGGTCTTTTTTGTTACAATGTTAGTGTCCTCAAAAAATACATTGATACTGAAAAGTAGATGGATTAAAACCCGTAACATTGAATTTAGAGATACTATTTATACCAAAACCAGAATTTATTGAAAATTTACTTTTCTGGCTTTATTGAAAGTGAACTCACCAACATTTTTTTTTTTTTTTTCTTTTATTAAGAGAGTAACAGTTTGCCTGGCCGGTATGGCTCAGTGGCTGGGCGTCGACCCATGTACCAAGAGGTCCCCGGTTCGATTCCTGGTCAGGGCACATGCCCAGGTTGTGGGCTAGATCCCCAGTGGGGGGCATGCAGAAGGCAGCCAATCAATGTTCTCTCTTATCCATGTTTCTATCTCTCTCTCCCTCTCTCTTCCTCTTTCTCTAAAATCAATAAAGAAAAAAAAATTTAAGTTATGCAATTATTTATTTTTTCCAGTTACCTGGGTAGGAATTTTGAGCGCTTGATCATACGCCAGCACTACAACGTCCTGCCCTTCAGTTCATTCCTGCTTTGGTATTGAGGGTTCTTCCCATCAGCTCCTGTTCCCTTTGGCATCATTTCATCTTTGTGGCTTTCTTTGGTACTTTCTGATACTTCAAGATTGTTGTGGCTCATATATTTACTGTCTCAGTCCTAGTATTGCCCATCGCTTCAAGAGCCTTGGTTCCTTTTACTAGGGATGGTACTGAAAACGTACACCTGGAGCTAACTGTGCTCAGCTGACAACGCAAGGAAACGTGTGTGTATTCCAACCCCGGTGCATACCCACTGACAGAGATTTCTGTGAGGAACTGTCTATCTACATCAAGCTAAAGAAGAATTTATACTGTTGCCTCTGTGGTAGGTAGATAGACACGAGCAGAGCAAGGACGATGGGCCAGGTGCAGGAGGTCACCAGGGTGCCTAGCAATGGGCAAAACTGGGGAAACAAGGACCTCGCCCCCAGGGTGACCTTTCCTCCCTTAGCATGTTGCTGGTCATGCGGTTTAGACCCCCTGACCTTTCATAACGATGGTCCTGTGGTTTGGACCTTGCCCTGACCTTTCCCCCCTGGCATGTTGCAGGTTAGGCCCCAGAGGATAGCTGTTAAGCATTGAGCCCCCAGGACAATAGGCCTTAGTTGTGCTTCAGCTCCAGGCCCAGAAAAGCGGCAAAACCAGATAAGCGAAGCCGTGGCTGACATCAGGACCAGCTGCACTGACTGATGACCCCCTGCCCTGGCGCCGACCAATCAGTGGAGACCAGGATCCTGAAAGGACTCACCTGGAAAGCTGATGAATAGGCCATTGGATCTTCCCCTGGGACCTCCCTAAAGCCTCTACCCTAAAGCCCCTCGGACAGAGGACCCAGCATGTTCTCCCTCCTGGGAGCTTGCCCATGCCCATGCCCATGCCCATGCCCATGTGCTATCTTTAAAAAAAAATTTTTTTTTTCTTTATTGGCTTTAGAGAGAGAGGAAGGGAGAAGGAGAGAGAGATAGAAACACTGATGAGAGAGAACATCCAGTGGCCGCCTCCTGCATGCCCCTCACTGGGGATTCGGCCCACAACCTGGGCATGTGACCTGACTGGGAATAAGACTGGCGACCTCTTGGTGCATGGGTCAGTGCTCAACCACGGAGCCACACCGGCTGGGCCCATGTATAATCTTTACCCTTCTCTCTCCTAAGCTCCAAGGGCCCTTCTTTGGCCTCTGTAACTTATTTCCTGAACCCATTTCTTCTATGGCTCACTTCTACCTCTGTGACTTTAAATAAACTTTATCTTATAGTTTGAGTCTTGGCTCTGAATTCTCCTAGCCAGAACTCAAGCACCGAGCTTGCTGAACCAAGGTGCAGTCTGACCTCACCCATCTAACACCTGGTGCTGTTCTCGCTCCTGCCAACATCTCCAACCTGATCTGTTATTACATGGATACTGGAACCTTCTCTTGCTTATCTGTAATTTCCCACCGTAACAGCGAGAAACCTGGCTTTCCATCTGCCATTTATTTAACTCGTTGCTCCATTCCAGATTACATATTGAGTGGTATCAGAAGTGCTCACTCCCACTGAAACCGAGGTTCCTAATGACTTGCATTAAATTTAGCTTTGAATTCTAGTTCTAGAAATTATATTTCCTGCTCTCTACACCCCTCATAGACATAGTTTCTCCACCCCCCTGCCAGATAATCAGCAACCCCCGAGGCAGCAAAAGACAGTAGCCTGGACCTGACTAATGGTCACGGGTCTGGACCTCTGGTAGGCTAAAGATAACATCTTGACCAAAGTCATTTATGTTTCAGCTTCTGAGCCTTAAGATGGAGCGACTCCCTTGCTACTTTTCCATCAAACTCGACAGAGGGATGCCAGAGCAGACCTTAGAGCTGTCCTCAAGACTTGAAGGATGATTTATTATCCTTACCCACCTCCCACCAGTCAGCTCCCAGCGCGATTCTGAACCCCTAACCCACAGTGTCTTGTGATTTTGCCCTCTATAATCTGTAACCTGGAGAACTGGGTATTTAGAGCTTTAGCTCCCTGCACTCTGGATTGCTCAACTCAACACTAAACTATTTTTCTTTCTATATTGCAAAGTCCTGCTCATGCATTTCTTACCGCCAGTGCGCGCAGGCAGGTGGACTCAAGTATTGGGGTTCAATAACAATCTTTCCAGGGGAAAGAACTTTACAAAATAGAGTCTGTTACCCAAGGGGTGAAAGTCCCCTTTTCGAGGACCTCAAGTAGGGTTCTTTTTCTGTTGGGTGTTGTGAAGCCAATAATGGAAATCAAAAGTGAGCGTTATTAGCACAAGTTTTATTCAGTGGCCAGGGAGTGGAGGTGCAGGAGCACAGCCTCAGAGCAAGTTCTCGGCCTCAGGACAGACGAGCTGTTGGTATTAGATGGGGTTGGTCTCGCTAAGTTGAGGAGGATGAATATTCATGGTTTTCCTGGAAAGGAGGCAGTAAAGTTCTCTGACTCAGAGTTCTGCCATGTTTCTGTCCTTTTATGGTGTCTACCAGTTGGCAAGGGTGTAATTTAATATGGAAATTAGATCGTGAAATTTGAGGTCTTCTGAAGGGCCATTTTAGTCTTAGCTGGTTTTAACTTGTCCCTTCTTGAGGAAGAAATATTGACTAGGCTCTCCTGTTCTCAAAGTAGACAGTTAGAGTGGGGCAGGTGTTTACCTAGGTCACATAGGCCTACTGCGGGGTAACAAGTCCGCTGCTTATGTACAATACATTTCCTTTTCTTTTTTTCTTTATTGATTTTAGAAAGAGAGGAAGGGGGAGGGAGAGAGAGGTAGAAACATCGATGAGAGAGAACATCGGTTGGCTGCCTCCTGCATGTCCCCCACTGGGGATCGGGCCCACAACCTGGGCATGTGCCCTGACCAGGAACTGAACCGGGAATCAAACTGGCAACCTCTTGGTGCAAGGGTCAACACTAAACCAACTGAGCCACACTGGGCAGGGCATACACTACATTTTGCTTACTCTACAGATTCTGTTCATTTCCAAAGTTACTTAGGTTAGCACCTTTTGTCCCACAACCTATGATAAGTTTTTTTCCAAATATTTCTAATACAGGTAGATTCTTTGTCAAATTCTGTATTCCATCCTGTGACACTTCCTCATCTTAAATAACTTAAATTTGAATAGATTATGATTTACTTTGGGGGCTGTAAAAATAGATTGATATTGAAAAATGCATAGTGGGAGGTGTCTATCACTAAAGTATCAATGAGACACCTCAGAACCCCGCCCCATGATTTCCCATCTCTGTAGTTTTGCCTTTTCCAGAATGTCATATTAATGGGGTCACACAGTGTGTAGCCTCTTCATATGGGATTTTTTCATTTAGCAATATACACGTACGATGCATCCATGTCTTAGGATGAGTTAGGGTTCACTCTTTTCTATTGCTGAATAGTATTCCACTGCTTGTGTAGAGGAAGAAAAATAATTTTCCCTCTATTCTTCTAGGTTCTTGGCTAAGAACCCCATGTAATAAAGACAGATTAACAGGAGAAAAAGAGAAATTTAATAGCATGTATACCTCCTGTATACATGGAAGATACCCAGGAAAACAGTAACTCCCGGAAACAGCCTGTCATCATCTTAGACACCATCTTTAGCTTAAAACAAAAGAAAGATGTTGGGTGGGGGAAGCAGGTTAAGTCAGGTTATCTGGCAAAGCACAGTAAAACAAGATATGGTTGTTGCACAGATTTAAGCACAGGCCTGTCTCCTCTGAAAAGAATCTCTTGAGACTGAGTCATCCTTCTCTTCCCGGTACAGAGAGGGAGACCCTTACAAATGGAGATTTCCCTTATAAATGTAAATTTTCCTCACAAAAGGGCAACTTCTACAGTTTTCAGAGATTCTCCTGTGTCTGCTGTTTTTAAAAATTATCAGCTCAGCCATGCCTGCGTGGCTCAGTGGTTGAGCGTCGACCCACGCACCAAGAGGTTGCTGGTTTGATTCCCGATCAGGGCACATGCCCAAGTTGTGGGCCCGATCCCCAATGGTGGACATGTAGGAGGCAGCCAATCGATGTTCTCTCTCATCGATGTTTCCATCTCTCTTTCTTCCTCCCTCTAAGATCAAATAAATAAACCAGCAATCAAATGCTAGGCTACCTACAAATCTGCCACATGCACTTCATGTGGTCCCATGTGGTCTCCACATGGCTCTTAGCATCTGACAAGGCTGCATTAGCTATTGAGCTAGGCTACTTGACTCCATTCTGACCAATTGTTCCAGCACGTACACATTGGAGCGGTTTCAAAAAACCTGGGACTGATGCCCAGATAAGCCATAAAGAAAGAGGTTAATGATTGCCTGTACCTTGACCTCTGTAACAGCCACTCCAGTACCCGTTCCTACCAAAAAGAAAGAGATTAATGACCCGTTCCTCCCTTAACGTCACCAAAAGCGGAGCCAAGAGAATGAGCCCTTATAAGCAAGCGACAAAGAAGGCTCGGGGCTGTGGATTTGGGGAGACTATGCCCCCCACAGCCTGCTGGTGTATAAAGTGCTCCTTTCATTTATAATTTGGCTGTACATCTCTGGTTGTCTCGCTGACACGTCATAACATTTTGGAGGCCCCAGCGAGATCCCTGGTGCTTTGCGACACCAGGAGCTAGACGCCTAGGGTGGGCGGCCTCTCTGGGAAGCTAGCCAGGCTTAAGAAAACCTCTAGGGGAGCTAGGGGAGGTGCCCTCTGAGACGTTCCAGGGCCCCAGATACTTTTCTCAGATCTCGGAAGGAGGGCCCAGGAGATGCCACGCGGTCTCTAAATCAGCCACAAGCTGGTTGAACAAACAAGCTGGGCTCAGATTAAACAGAAAAAAGGAGAAAACTGAGAATTCTCAAGGGCTGAAGAATTGTAGGCTCCTTTGTTGTCGAAGGTCTGTGAACCAGGATTAAATACCCTCAACCTCTAGTGAGACTGGCCAGAACCAAAGTGGATCCTCAAGGAGACAATGAGCAAAACAGGCTGAAGTGACAGAACAAGCATGTGGACCACATATAAGGAACGGAGACAATGAAAACACAAGACAGAAACTTTCACTTTGTCTGCCTGGCCGCTCCCCTCGTGGGGATTTTAGGCTCCTCTTAGCATTGGCAGACTGGTATAAACCCCCAGCACGGATCAGGTTCACTGGTGGAGACACCAGAATGTCCTCAAGAATCTGATGCTGCCCTTAGCCGTATGAGGTAGCCATGGTACCGCAGGTGGCAACTCACACAGGCTTCGTAACAGGCGTTGTGGAGCACGGTCACTCACACACAATCACACAATTCAAACTTCCATCCAGAAACTCCCTATCCTGAGCAGCATCCATGCCACTTGGGAGGTGATCAGACTCCCCTTCCGCCCCAGAGGCAGGCCTGAGGGAACAGAATTTGCCAGATTTGAACCCCTCTTAACGTCTTAGGGGTGTTCCTCGGAGAGGAGAGGTTGCGCCACGTCTGGTCCTCTCACTATCATCCAGATAGGCCAGTCACCAGAGCTTACCTCTGGAGGTTTTCATACCCCATGGTTAAAGACCTGTGCACTCCAGACTGGCACTAGAATACTGGCTGTAAAACAAAAACCTCAAAACCCCACTACTTCAAAGGCCAAATATCCAGTACTTCCCCCTTCCTCTGAGGAACCAGAATTCCCACCTTCCTACAATCCAAGAACAAAGTCACATTCAGGGGACTCAGGGCCACTCGCTTCATCGCCCCATACCAGGAGTGGATTAGAATATGGGAATCCCCCAAAAGAAGGGGGAGGGGATACAATACTACCCCTAAGAGAGGCACCTCCAACAGGAGAACATGGAAGGCACCGCCTTTTTATAGTCTATGTTCCCTTTTCCACCAGTGATCTTTCTAATTGGAAGACCCAAAACCCCCCTTTTTTCTGAAAAACCACAGGCACTTACTTATTAGACTGATGGAATCCATTTCTCATACTCACAGGCCAAATTGAAATGACTGCCAGCAGCCCTTTGGCAACCCTCTTCACCTCAGGAGAGAGGCAAAGAATTAAACTAGAGGCCAGAAAGGCGGTTTTAGGCTCTGCTGGGAAATCATTAGGGGAAAATAAGGATGAAATCGATGGCGTGTTTCCTACCCACAGGCCCAGTTGGGACCCCAATACCACTGCAGGGAAAACTTCACTGGACACTTCTCACCAGTATTTATTGAAGGGATTAAGAGTGGCTGCTAGAAAGCCAACTAATTTATCCAAGGTTTCAGAAGTAATTCAGGCCTGCAGGAATCTCCTGCTGCCTTTCTGGAGCGACTCTGTGAAGCGTCCCAAGTGTGCCCTCCAATAGACCTGGACGCTGCAGAAAACCAGCGAGCAATAAACGTGGCCTTTGTTACTCAGTCGGTCCAAGATATTAGAAAAAAGCTCCAAAAGCTAGAACGTTTAGAAGGAATGAATTGCTCCCAATTGGTTGAGATAGCTCAAAAGGTGTGTAATAATAGGGAAACCCTGGGGGGAAACATGATAAAAGAATAGCAAAGGTAGTGATAGCAGCCTTAAGGGAAACAGATCCCATAGAAAAGGATCACCCTAGGAAGGGAAACATGAGGAAGGATAAGGACGGCAGGCCTAGGATCCGACTAGGGACAAACCAATGTGCCTACTGCAAAAAAGAAGGACATTGGAAGTGAGAGTGCCCAAATCAGGCAGATAAGAAAGATGAGGCAAATAGACGTACCCCAGTCATCCTTGACTCAGAAGGAATGACGGGCCAGGGCTCCTCTCAATTCAGCCCCTGGGAGCTCAGGATCACTGCAAAGTAGAGGGCAAACCAGTTAATTTCTTCTTCTTTTTTAAACTTTATTGTAGAATGTATTACAGATGTTCCTGATTTTTCCCCCATTGACCCCTCCTCCCCACTCCCGCCCCCCTCCCGCCTTGTCCCACACTGTTGTCTGTGTCCATTGGTTATGCATATAAGTTCTTTGGTTTATTTCTTCCCACCCCCAACCCCTTTCCCTTCGAGGTTTGTCAGTCTAGCAATGAATTTGTACTTCTTAATCCCTTCACCTTTTTCACCCATTCGCCCAAGCCCCTCCCATCTGGCAACCAACAAAATGTTCTCTGTATCTATGAGAATGTTTCTGTTCTGCCTGTTCATTTTGTTTGTAGATTCCATTGTCGATAGATATGTATTCATTGCCATTTTGTTTGTTCATATGTTTTATCTTTTTCTTCAAAAAGACCCTTCGTCATTTCATATAATAACGGTTTGGTGGTGATGAACTCCTTTAGCTTTTTCTTGTCTGGGAAACTCTTTATATGGCCATCGATTCTAAATGACAGCTTTGCAGGACAGAGTAATCTTGGTTGTAGGTTCTTGCTTTTCATCACTCTGAATATTTCTTGCCACTCCCTTCTGGCCTGCAATGTTTCTTTTGAGAAATCAGCTGACAGCTTTATGGGAACTCCCTTGTAGGTAATTAACTGCTTTTCTCTTGCTGCTTTTAAGATTCTCTCTTTGTCTTGAACCTTTTGCATTTTGATGATGATGTGTCTTGGTGTGGGCCTCTTGGGGTTCATCTTGTTTGGGACTCTCTGTGCTTCCTGGACTTGTATGTCTCTTTCCTTCACCAAGTTAGGAAAGTGTTTTGCCATTATTATTTCAAACAGGTTTTCGATTTCTTGTTCTCTCTCTTCTCCTTCTGGCACCCCCAAGATGCGAATGTTGGCACGCTTGAAGTTGTCCCAGAGGCTCCTTACACTATCCTCAGTTTTTTGGATTCTTTTTTCTTTTTGCTGTTCTGATTGGGCATTTTTTGCTTCCTGATATTCCGAATCAATGGTTTGCTTCTTGGCTTTACGTACTCTATTATTGAATCTGTGTAACTTATTCTTTATTTCAGTTAACGCCTCTTTCATTTCTGACTGTGTATCCATCATTTCTGACTGGTCCTTTTTTATGCTCTTGAGGCCCTCACTAAGTTCATTGAGCATCCTTATAAGCAGTATTTTGAACTCAGCATCTGTTAGGTTGCTTATCTCCATTTTGCTTAGTTCTTTTCTTGGGGTTTTGTTCTGTTCTTTCATTTGGGACCTGTTTCTTTGTCTCATTTTGGCTGTCTCTCTGTGTTTGTTTCTGTGTATTACTTAACGAGAGGTATGGGGCTAGCTGAGACCAGATGCTGCTTGTTTGAAAGAATTTAGGAAAACCTGAAGCAGGATCCCAGACAGGCCAATCCTATGGATAAGCAAGTGGCAACAGCTTGTTGGGCCTGAAAGTTGGGTGGGGCGGGGCCTCAGGGAGTCACCAGGGTGGGGCTACCAGTGTGATCCAGGTTGCTGGAGTCCCAGATATGGTGACTGTCTGCCGCCCCAGGGAAGGGCTCACCAAAGGAACAAAGGCCTCTGACAGCACATTTGTCCCGGAGAAAGCCCCCTCTCCAGCCCTCGCTCCAGTGCCAAACAGCTCAGTTCTTCCTTGTTTGTCTCTGGTGCCCCTCGAGCTGCCTCCCCTCCAAGCTTAGAGGGAGAGAGTCCGATAAGTCCGTGCGCGGGCCCTTTAAGGAGCTGCCTGGGCTCCAGCCGCCTCAGCCTCCCTGAGCCTCAGTTCCCGCTGGTTTTCCAGCCAGAAGTTATGGGGATTCTCTTCCTGGCACTGGAACCCTGAGCTATGTGCCTGGTGTGGGACGGGGACCCCTCAGTCCTCAGGGAGGACCTTCCCAGCCGAGGTGTCCTCCTGATTTTATCCGCCACACGTGGGTGTGGGACCAGCCCGTCCCCTCTGCCCCTCCTACCAGTCTCCATGTGGCTGCTGCTGTAATTCCGTAGTTGTAGGACTTCCATTCAGCTTGATTTCAGGCGGTTTTGAATGATGGTTGTTCTGTAGTTTAGTTGTAACTGTGATGTGGCTGTGGGAGGACGGATACTGCGGTTACCTACCCGCCGTCTTGACTGGAACGACCCAGTTAATTTCTTAATAGATACAGGGGCTACTCATTCAGTCCTAACTGAGCCTCTGGTCCACTAACTGAGAAGACCTCAGTTCAAGGAGCGACAGGTCAGACTGCCCTTTACTCTTGGACAACCAAGAGGACTGTAAATCTTGGAAAGGACACCATTACACCCTCCTTCTTAGTTATGCCTGAATGTTCATTTCCTCTGTTGAGACGTGATCTCCAAAAGTTACAGGCTACAATATCATTTATTGGAGAAGAAGCACACCTTACTGTAAACCCAGAACATTAGGACCAACCCCCATTCTCCCTTTCAAAAATACTTGTAACCTGCCCTTTGTCAGAATATCTTTTTCAGGAAGGAAGCTCAGGCCCTTTGGAAACGGACCCTGAGACATCGGCTTACATGAAGAAATTACATCTCTTCCCTTCCGTCCGGGCTGAAAGCAACCCTCCCGGACTAGCTGGCCACCAGCCACCAACTGTGGTTCAACTGCTTGCCAGGGCAACTCCAGTCAGGGTAAGACAATACCCCATGAGCCATGAAGCAAAGAAGGGCGTTGCCCCTCATATTCGTCGGCTCCGGGAGGCTGGGATTCTGGTTCCCTGCCAATCATCCTGGAATACACCCTTACTTCCAGTGTTGCAATCTGGCACCAAAGACTTTAGGCCAGTACACGATTTGAGAGAAGTAAACAAACGGGTTGAGACCATACACCTGACGGTCCCAAACCCCTATACTCTATTGCGCCTACTTCCACCAGAACACCAGTTCCATACAGTTCTGGATTTGAAGGGTGCCTTCTTTAGCATCCCTTTAGCTCTGTCAGCCAGCCTATCTGCATCTGAGTGGACAGACCCTGAGGAGGGATTTCCGGGACAGCTAACGTGGACAAGACCACCCCAAGGCTTTACAGACTCCCCTACTCTATTTGATGAGGCTCTCAGTTCTGACTTGCAGTACTTTCGACAAGAGGACCCTGAATGTACCCTACTCCGATATGTAGATGACCTTCTCCTAGCAGCAAAGGACAAGGAGAATTGCCAGAGAGGTACTGAGCACCTCCTGGGCACCTGACAGACATTAGGGTGCCGGGTCTTGGCCAAAAAGGCTCAGTTGTGTTCCCCACAAGTCACATACCTGGGGTATGAGATTAGTAAAGGGCAGTGGACCTTTCTCTGAACTGCACAGAGGCCATCCTGTGAATTCCCATCCCGAAAACTAAGCAAGTCAGGGGATTCCTAGGGGCAAAAGGTACCACTGCCTGTGGATCCCGGGATTCGCAGCCATTGCAAAATCTCTATATGCGAGCACGGGGGGAATGCAGCCTCAGTCTGGACTGAGACAGAGCAGGAGGCTTTTGAAACCCTGGTGTCAGCTCCGGCTCTTGCCCTACCTGACATTACAAGGCCCTTCCATTTATATGTAAGTGAGGTGAGAGGAATAGCAAAGGGAGTCCTCACTCAAAACCTAGGACCCTGGAAGAGACCAGTACCTACTTGTCCAAAAGACTAGATCCAGTAGCCACCGGACGGCCTGTCTGCCTCAGAGCAATGGCAGCTGCTGCTCTCCTAGTACAGGGGGCAGGCACGTTACCTCTGGGGTAAGAGTTAGCTTTGACTGCACCCCATGCGGCTGAAGCCCTCCTCTGGAGTGCTCCGGAGCGCTGGATGTCAAACACCCGAGTCACTCAGCTCCAGGCACTCCTCCTGGATCAACCCCACCTCAAATTCCACAAGACGGTGGCCATTAATCCTGCTAGTCTGCTCCCCGATGATGACCCGGAGGAACCTCTACATGACTGCCTGGAGGTAATTGAAACAGTGCAGACAACCCGCCCAGATCTCAAGGATGACCCACTGCCATCATCAGATGAGGTATTGTTCACAGATGGGAGCAGCTATATCCAAAAAGGAATCAGGCGTGCTGGGGCAGCAGTAGTAACTCTGGACCATGTCATTTGGTCTCACTCATTAAGTAGAGGAACTTCAGGCCAAAGGGCTGAACTCATAGCCCCGATCCAGGCCCTATGCTGGGGAAAGAATAAATCAATAACCATCTATTCATACAGTTGGTATACCTTTGCCACAGTACATGTGCATAGTGCCATTTATTGGGAACGAGGACTTCTGACCTCAGGCCTGGGAAGGATATTAAAAATAAGGAAAAAAATTCTTGCCTTATTAGATGCAATTTGGTTACCAAAGGCTGTAGCTATAGTACATTGTAAAGAACATCAAAAAGAGAACTCCACAGATGCACAGGGAAATCGTGCTGCAGATCAGGAAGCTTGAGATAACAACCCTAAAACCAGTGGGGCCTCTACACATATTAGTCACCATGCCAAACCTAAGTTTGCCTTCGACTTCTACTTACACTGGTTCAGAAAATGACGTAGTCAAGCAAAAACAAGCCACAAAGGAAAGCAATGGATGGTGGATACTGTCTGATGGGCGGTTTTGGGTCCCAGAGACTTTAGGGAGGACTTTAGTTAATTAGCTGCACCAAACCACTCATTTAGGCCACACCAAGCTTACTGAACTCCTGAGAGGCAGGTACGTCATACCCAAGTTAGACAATATAGTGGATAGCACTGTATCCAGGTGCATGACCTGTGCCTAGGTTAATGCTAAACAGGATAGAAAAACTCCTCTGGGAATCCAGGCCCAGGGAGCCTCTCTAGGGGAACATTGGGAAGTAGATTTTAGAGAAGTTAAGTTACCAGCGTCAGGATATAAATACCTCCTGGTTTACTTAGACACTTTCTCTGGGTGGGTTGAGGCTTACCCTACTAAAACAGAGACAGCCACCATTGTAGTTAAGAAATTACTCCAGGAAATCATTCCTAGATTCGGGTCACCTGTGACTCTAGGGTCAGACAATGGCCCTGCCTTTATGGCAAGAATATCACAGGACATAGCCAAGGTCCTGAATATTAATTGGAAACTCCATTGTGCCTACCAACCCCAAAGCTCAGGGCAGGTAGAGCACATGAACAGGACTTTAAAGAAAACCGTAACCAAATTTACTTTAGAAACTGGTGAAAACTGGACCACTCTGCTCCCCCTCGCCCTTTTACAGGCAAGATGTACCCCATATGAGGAGGGATTCTCCCCTTATGAAATAATGAATGGTAGACCTCCTCCCATTCTTCCCAAGCTCAGGGAAGAACTGAAGGCTGAAATTCACAACTACTCCTTACTCAAGTTCTTACAAGCCCTACAGTCCACTCAGGAGGCCATCCATAAACACATCTGCAACACCCTGCCGGTGCTCACCTCGAAAACTGTGTACCCCTTCCAGCCCAGGGACTCTGTGTGGATAAAGAAGCTCACCGCTCAAGGACTAACTCCGGCCTGGAAGGGACCATACGCTGTCATCCTGACTACACCAACGGCTGTCAAGGTCAATGGCATCCTGACCTGGCTGCACCATTCCCGGCTGAAGGTGGAAAAGGCAAAATGGATGGTCCGGGCCTCTCCAGACCCCTTGAAGATGAGACTCTTGCATTCATTGGGACCTTAATTTTTCTAATTATGACTGTTCAGGGGAATCCTTATAGACCTGGGCCCCAGTGGAACTAGGAACTTAGAAATGAAATATTGGGGGAGGTCTTCAGAAATGTCACCACAAAGGGGATGGAAAAACCTGTTTTCAATCTCAACCTATGTGACCTCGTGAGAGGCACCATAGGCACAAAGGCTATTACTGAAGATAATGCAGAAGAAATAGAAGGACCCATACCCTGGGTTATAGGACATCTTTGAGGAAACGGGGGCTACAAGGAGTAGGAATCTACATATGCACAGGGAGTGGTACAGTCACCACGAGTTGCTTGAATGCAAATGAATACTTTTGTCCATCTTAGGATTGTGAAACCATATTTACTGTTAAGGGCTATCTAAGAAACAGACCCTCATATAGATTTTAAAAGGTTAGCCAATCCCTAGGATCTCCCTATAGGGAACTCTAACCCCATTCAGATTGAGGTTACTAGTCAGCTAAACCCTTATTGGGCCACAGAAAGGACATAGGGACTGAGGCTATATGTAACTGGTAAAAATCCTGGAATTCTATTCACCATTCGGAAGAAGGTTTCAGAAAAACAAAAACAAATAATCTCCATTGGCCCATAGCAGAGTTACTCTCCCTATGCGGGTCTGGGTCCCACTTAAACCCACTCTAAAAAAACTATACAAAGGAAAATAAATTCTGTAAAACTCCATGTAGTTAAGGGCCAATATAACCCTGACCCAGAGGAGAAAGGAAAGTCAGTGGTTTGACTTATATATAAACCAGTGGGGAATGAGCTAGGCTACTTGACTCCATTCTGACCAGTTGTTCAGGCACGTACACACTGGAGTGGTTTCAAAAAAACCTGGGACTGACACCCAGAGGAACCATAAAGAAAGAGGTTAATGATTGCCTGTACCTTGACCTCTGTAACAGCTCTTCCAGTACCCGTTCCTACCAAAAAGAAAGAGATTAATGACCCGTTCCTCCCTCAACGTCACCAAAAGTGGAGCCAAGAGAATGAGCCCTTATAAGCAAGCGACAAAGAAGGCTTGGGGCTGTGGATTTGGGGAGACTATGACCCCTGCAGCCTACCAGTGAATAAAAGTGCTCCTTTCATTTATAATTTTGCTGTGCATCTCTGGTTGTATTGCTGACACGCCACAACACTGTGCTGGTGGGGTGGGGGGATGGGGGGGATGGCTATGCTGAGGCAATAGCATCTTCTCAGGGTTCTCTGACTGGAGCATTGGTATTGTCATTTTTCGAGTTTAGCAGTTCAAATAGGAGTTTTAATTTGTAATTCCCTAATAATATGTGATATGGAGCTTATTTCTGTATGCTTTTTCACCATCTCAGTATCTTTTTTGACCAAGTGTCTCTTCAGATCTTGTCCCATTTTTAAAAAATTTTCTTTTTATCAGCCTTGTCGAAACAAGGCCACCAAAAATTTGGCTGCCCCCGCCCCCGAAAATGGAAGAGAGATCTTTACCCATTTGTAATGGGGTTGTTTGTTTGAGAGTCCTTTGTATATTTTGAGCCCAAATCCTTTATCAGATATGTGTTTTGCAAATATGGCTAGTCTCTTGGTTCTCTGAACCAGGTCTTTCCCAGATTAGGAGTTTCAATTTTGTAAAGTTCATATTATTATTTTCTTTTATGACTAGGCTTTTGATGTATGTGTTAAAAATCACCACCAAAGCCAAGGCCAAATAGATTTTCTTTTATGTTTTCTTCTAGATACCTGATAGTTTTGCATTTTAAATTTGTCTATGGACAACTTTGTGTGAATTTTGGTGTAGGATGTTGTGTTAACATTCATTTCATTCCACTTGGTTTCCAATTAATTTTTTCTTAACTATTTTTGCAGACGTCATGGGATATTTGGCTTCACTTCAGTTTAAATTTCCAAAATTTAATGGGTTCAGCAGGGCTGCCCCGAAGGGGTCTGGCCTTCACTGAACTGTGAGCTGAGTGGTTTGCATTGCTCCACCTCCAATGGCTGGCAGGGGGCGTCAGAGCTCCCCCTTATGGCCACAGGGCACGTGGGCCTTCTGTCCATGGACTGGGCTTCTGCATTTTGAGGGAGGTCCGTGTTGTCAGGTTGTTAGGGAGAGATGTTGACAGGAGCTTGGTGTCCTGAGGACCCTCTGAGGGGCACCACTGAGGGAGGAAAAGAGGAAGAGAAGCTTCTGGTGCAGGAGGAATGCTGAGGGGGTGATGGGGTGTTAGTCTTCCGATGACTCAGAACAGGAAATGCTTGTGGAAAATTGTGGTGTTTTTAGTTAGTTTTACGTGTGGTGTAAGATAGTGTCCAGTGTCTAGTGTCAGTTACTGCACGTACACACCCTGGCAGGCTCTTTCTTGTAAACATAAAGGCCTTGAGAAACCCAAAGAAAACTATAAAGATAAGGGGTTAATGACGGCCTTGGGAAACTCAGAGGAACCATGAGAAAAAAGAGATTAATGGCTGCCCTGGCCTCTAACAAGCTCCTCTCTCCCCTTCTGTGTATCATCCCCCCCTAACGGTGCCAAAAGCGGCGCCAAGAGAATGTAGTTGTTTTTTCTTTCTTTCTGTAGTTTGTGCCTATAAAAGTGGGCAACAAAGAAGCAGGTGGCTGAGGATTTGGGGAGAGCCCCCCGCCCGCCGGTGTAATAAAGTGCTCCTTCACAATCCGACTGTGCGTCCCTGGTTGTCTCGCGGACACCTCACACCATTTGGAGGCCCCAGCGAGACCCCTGGTGCTTTAGGACACCAGGAGACAGACGCCTAGGATGCATGGCCTCTTCCGGTCTGGCCACCGGACCTGTAGTTCTTTAGGGGGGTACCACCTGAGCCGTTCCAGGGCCCCAAAGATCCTACTTAGGTTTCCGATGAGCGGCCGGGAGATGCCAAGACATCCCCAAAAGATGAAAGGAGACCTGGTAAAGCCTCCGGAGGTAGGTTCTGGGTGACTGGTCTTTCTGGGAGAGGGTGAGAGGGTGGACGCAGCGTACCTCTCCTCTCCGGGATCCCCCTAAGACGTTAGGTGGGGTTCATCATGTTCCCACTGGATAAGGAATTTTCCTTGGCCCGCCGCTGGGGCGGAAGGGGAGTCTGATCACCTCCCGGGAACTTGTGGTGTGTGAATGTGACTGTGTGGATGCAATTGTGTGTGAGTGACCGTGCTCCACGACACTTGTTATGGAGCCTGTGTGGGTCCTTACCTGTGGTCCCGTGACGACCTCTAAAAGAGGCTAAGGGCAGTGTCGGATTCTTGGGGACATTCTGGTCTCCACCTGCGAGCCTGATCCGTGCGGGGGTTACACCCGCCTGCCGAGGCCAAGAGGCGTCTAAATCTGCGCGAGGGAAACTGCCAGGTGGACGAAGCGAAAAGTTTCTGTCTTGTGTGTTTTCTTTTGTCTCTGTTCCCTATACGTGGCCCATGTGCTTCTTCTGTGGCTGCAGCCTGTTTGTCCGCTGTCTCTCGAGGATACATTGGTGCCGGCCGGTCTCTCTAGAGGTTGAGGGTATTTTATCCTGGCTCACGGACCTTCTGCAAGGGAGCCTACAGCTCTTTAGCCCTTGGGAATTCTCGGTTTTCTCTTGTTTCCTGTTTTTCTGTTTAATCTGAGGCGAGCTTGTGGCTAAAACATCTATTTAGGGAGGATGGGAAATAGGCAAAGTTCATAAAAGACCCCCTCGGTTGCCTCTTACAGCATTTCAGGGAAGCTTTTGGAGACGAATATGGGTATGGGATTAAATTCTCAAAAGGTAAATTGTGCACTCTGTAAATTAGAATGGCCCACTTTCGGGGTAGGGTGGCCCAGTACAGGCTCTTTGCCCCAGAGTTGGTGCAGGCACTCACCGGGGGCCACAGGGGCCGCAGAGTTCCCGGGAGGGCGGTCCAGCTGCAGAGGGGGCGTGTTCCTTCCCTGCCGGCCAGGCGGCTCGTCCACAGCGGCTTTGGTGGCAGCTAGTTTCCAACAGGCTTCTCTGAACTTTGGGGAGTTGAATATAGGGATCCCAGGCACGGGTGCGAAGTGCTCTTAGAGAGTTAAAAAACACTCTGCCCCTCGTAAACATATGTGTTAGGACGTCGCTCCCCTTTCCTGCGCCCTTTTGTAAACCTGGGGTCAGAGGAAATGTTCCCATTCCTCTGCCCGCGGTGGGACCCAAATACTGTCGGGGGAGGGGCTTTCTTAGACACTTTTCACCGTGTTCTCCTGTTAGGCCTATTGGCCCAATTGGCTGAATTAGCAAAGGTGGTAGGAGCAGACTTAAGGGAAACAGGGCACACGGAATAGGGTCACCCTAGGAAGGGAAACATGAGGAAGGGTCAGGACGGCAGGCCTAGGTCCCGATTAGGGATAGAAAAGATAAGGGCAAAGTCAGGTGTAGAGGAACAAATAAAAAGCCGTCCTTATTTAGGAAAATGACAGGGCCAGGGCTCCTTCCAACTGAGCCCTCCGGAGCCCAGAATAATACAAGACAACAGGGCACAAACTAGTTAGTTTCCTGGTAGACACTGGTGCAGCAGACTCAGTCTTGACCGGGCCAATGGGGCCCTAACCTAGCCCTGGACTTCAAAGAGGACTATAGACCTTGGGGAAAATACTGTGACTCATTCCTTTCTGGTCCTGCCAGAGTGCCCGTACCCCCTACTCGGACGTGATCTCCTCCAGAGATCATTCAATTGCTGGCCACTGCCACTCCAGGCCAGCCCCCACATCAAGTTCCACAAGATGTTGGCCATCAATCCTGCCAGCCTGCCTCCAGACAATGACCGGAGAAACCTCTGCAGGACTGCCTGGGGGCAATCAACACTGCAGACGGCCGCCCAGACCTCAGGGATGTCCCTCTGCCACCATCAGATGAGGTGTTGTTCACGGACGGGAGCAGCTATGTCCAGGAAGAAATCAGGTATGCTGGGACAGCAGTAGTAACTCTGGACAGTGTCATTTGGTCTCAGTCATTAAACAGGGGACTTCAGCCCAAGGGGCTGAACTCATCGCCCTAATCCAGGCTCTCTGATGGGGCAAGGGGACACCATGCTGCAGATAAGGAAGCTCGACAGGTGGCCCTAAAACCAGTGGGGACCTCTCCAGATATCAGTCACCACGCCAAACCCAAGTTTGCCTCTGACTCCTACTTACACTGGGTCGGAAAGTGACTCAGTGAAGCAGAAACAAGCCACAAAGGAAATCAACGGATGATGGACACTGCCTGATGGGAGGTTGTTAGTCCCAGAGGCTCTAGGTCGGACTTTGGTCAACCAGCTGCACCAGCCCACCCACTCAGGTTACACCAAGCTCACTGAACTCCGGAGAGGCAGGCAATGTCCAGTAAGGTCACAGGGCAAAGGAGAAGGCGGAGGGAAGCAGGAATGTGCAGGTCTAAGTAGGGAGGAGGAGGAGAAAATGGGGGATGTGCAGACAGCGGATTGACTGAGCAAGCTCTCAGGTTCATGTCAGGGGAGGGAGCAGAAAAGTCACAGAGGGTCTATCAGCAAGCTGAAGAAGGATTGTGGAGAGGGAAGAAATAAAAAGAGAAGGAAGGATAAGAGAAAGGGACACACATAGTACAGGAAGACAGGACGTTGGAGGAACACTCAAGAAGGGAAGGAACAGGACACAGAGACGGAGAGCCTGCCCCAGATGATAGAACAACAGTCTGGGATGTAGTAAAGGGAGTAACAGGTTTAGGCTACTCCTGACCCTTAGATCAGACAACGGCTCCGCCTTGATAGCAAAGATATCACAGGGTATGTCTAAGGGGTTAAATATAAATTAGAAGCTCCATTGTGCTTACCGCCCACAGAGCTCCGGGCAGGTAAAGCGCTTGAACAGGACTTTAGAAACCGGTGAAAACTGGACCACTCTGCTCCCCCTCGCCCTCTTACAGTTCTTGCAGGCCCTGCAGTCTGCCCAGAAGGCCGTCCATAAACACATCTGCGATGCCCTGCCTGTGCCCACCGCAGACCCTGTGCCCACTTTCCAGCCTGAGGACTCAATGTAGGTAAAGAAATTCACCACCCAGGGACTAACTCCGGCCTGGAAGGGACCATACACTGTCATCCTGCCTGCACCAACGGCTGTCAAGGTCAACGGCATCCCCGTCTGGCTGCACCATTCCTGGCTGAAGGCGGAAAAAGCAGAATGGACAGTGCAGGCCTCTCCTTAAAAATGAGACTCTTGCATTTACCGGGACTCTAATTTTTCTGATTATGACTGTACAGGGGAATCTTGTTCATGGTATCTCCCCTGCCAGGTAAGTATGTACAGGGGAATCTTTATAGATCTGGACCCCAATGGAACTGGGAACTTAGAAATGGGATATTGGGGGAGGTCTTAAGAAATGTCGCCACAAAGGGGATAGAAAAACCTATTTTCAGTCTCAGCCTATGTTACCTCATGAGAGGCACCATAGGCACAGATAGTATTACTGAAGATTGATGTCACATAGAAAGCCCTACCCTGGGCTGTGGGACATCTACGGGGGAATGGGGACCACCACAGGTAGGAATCTGTATATGCCCAGGGAGCGGTACAGTCACCACAAGTTGCTTGAATACGAGTGAATACTTTTGTCCACCTTGGGGTTGTGAAACCATATTTACTACTAAGGACTATCTGAGAAGCAGGGACCCTCATTCGGGTTTTAGAAGGTTAACAAAGACCAAGGGTTTCCCATAGGAAAATCTGACCGCATTCAGATTACTGTCATTAGTCAGCCAGACTTTATTAGGCCGCAGGAAGGTCATAGGGGCTGACTGCTGGTGATGCCTAAATTCGAGGCCACCTTATTATAGAGGGCTAGGCCTCTGAACCAATTTCCCAGCCCCCAGATGCTGACAACTGTACATGGGAGCAGCCCAAGTTAACTTTGGGGGATATCCAGGGGCAAGGGACTTGCATACACCCACCTAAGTATAACTTCAAGCAATACAAAACAGATGAGGTTTGTTTATTTATTTATTTATTTATTTTTAAATCTTTATTGTTGAATGTATTACAGATGTTCCTCATTTTTCCCCCATTGACCCCCTCCTCCCCACTCTCACCCCCCTCCCGCCTTTTCCCACACTGTTGTCTGTGTCCATTGGTTATGCATATAAGTTCTTTGGTTTATTCCCCCCCCAACCCCTTTCCCTTTGAGGTTTGTCAGTCTAGCAATGATTTTGTACTTCTTAATCCCTTCACCTTTTTCACCCATTCCCCTAACCCCCTCCCATCTGGCAACCAACAAGATGTTCTCTGTATCTGTGAGAATGTTTCTCAAAGCAGATGAGGGTTAGATCTCCTTTTCCTCAAGCAGGGGGGACTCTGTGTGGCACTAGGTGAAACTTGCTGTTTCTATGCCAATAACTTGGGAATAACACAGGGACAGAGTTAATATCCTTAATATATTAAAAAAGGTCAATGATTTGACTTGTACATAAAACCAGTGGGGCTGTAATAACTCCATTCTGACCCTCAGTTACTGCACGTACACACCCTGGCAGACTTTTTCTTGTAAACATAAGGGCCTTGAGAAACCCAAAGAAAACTATAAAGATAAGGGGTTAATGATGGCCTTGGGAAACTCAGAGGAACCATGAGAAAACAGAGATTAATGGCTGCCCTGACCTCTAACAAGCTCCTCTCTCCCCTTCTCTGTATCAACCCCCTTAACGGTGCCAAAAGCGGCGCCAAGAGAATGTAGGTTTTTTTTTTTTTTTTTCCCCCTGTAGTTTGTGCCTATAAAAGTGGGCAACAAAGAAGCAGGTGGCTGAGGATTTGGGGAGACCCCTCCAGCCCGCTGGTGTAATAAAGTGCTCCTTTACAATCCGGCTGTGCGTCCTTGGTTATCTTGCTGACACCTCACAACAGGTGGCCAGTGGTCCCAGTGCCACTTATGCGTGTTCATTTCTGGGCTCTCCACCCGCCCCGTGGTCCTTGCGTCTGTTTCCACGCCAGGCCACACTGTTTCGGTGGTTTGGAGTCAGGGAGCGTGGTGCCTCTAGCTTTTTTCTTCCTCAAGTTTGCTTTGGCTCTTCGGGGTCCCTTGTGGTTCGACCTAAATGTTAGGATTGTTCTGTTTCTGTGGAAATAAGGCAGGAGAGTAAGAAACTAGGGGAATTCCTTGACAAGTGGAATTGGGGAAACTGAGACAAAATAATTAAACAAGGCCAAACGATTTGAGCGATTTACAGCCGGCTAATGAATCACAAGGTTTTCTCTTCCCTAACAAGGACACTAAGGAGCACATGGTTTACGTATTTCAGACCATCCTGGGACGGAATGGCCTCGGCCCCTGTCCCTCTTCAATGAGGTTCTTTGAAAATAAAACTACCAGAAAATAACCCCTGAGCCCTCTGTATGTACATTTTGACGAATCAGCATATTGAGGGACACACCTGGAAAGAATCAGCATATTGAGGGACACACCTGGAAAGAATCAGCATATTGAGGGACACACCTGGAAAGAATCAGCACATTGAGGGACACACCTGGAAAGCTGCCGAATATTAAATGGAGACCCTGCCCCGAGGCCTTCCCTCGGGTTCCCCTGGCCACAGGGAGGAGAAGGAGCGCCGTGCGCTCTCCCCAAGCACGCCCACACCGTGTACCTCCGCTCTCTTCTCCGAAACTCCGAGGGTCCCCACGAGACTTGCAACGGGGAACAAGGGGCAGCAGCTGCTGCCCGGGCTCACCCCGACCTGTCTCCAAGGCCCCTTTCCCCGACTCTCCCGTGAGCTGACAGCGGCCCCTCCTTGGCGCGTTTCTTTCCCATAAGGTTTCTAGGGAGCCAAAGCCGCCGCCTGGCTCCCTCCTGCTGCTGCTTCTGTCCTGAGCTCTTCCTTCGTTTCTCAGTCCCCAGCTTCAGTAAAGGCACTCTCAAAACCACCTGGGCTCAGGTTGTGAGATATTTCCTGCAAGAAGTCAGGGATCCACACACTACTGGCCCAGACTCCATCCAGTAACAAAAATGCCATTGGAATTTTGGTTGGGATTGCACTGACTCTATGGATCACCTTGGGTAGAATGCACTTTTTTAAAAAATTGATTTTAGAGAGAGAGGAAGGGAGACTGAGAGAGAAAGAAAACAGTGATCGGCTGCCTCCGGTATGCGTCCCAACCAGGAATCAAACCTGAAACCCCTCAGTGCATGGGATGATGTTCCAACCAACCGAGACACACTGGCCAGGGCTGGAATAGACATTAAAAAGTATTCATCTTCAGCCCAGCCAGGGTGGCTCAGGGATTGAGCATTGACCCACGCACCAAGAGGTCGCCAGTTGGAGTCCCAGTCAGGGCACATGCCCAGGCTGTGGGTCAAATCCCCAGTGGGGGGCATGCAGGAGGCAGCCAATCTGTTTCTATCTCTCTCTCTTCCTCTCCCTTCCCCTCTATCTCTGAAATCAATAAAGAAGAAAAAACTTAACTTAAATAAATAAATGTTTAAATAAAAAAAGTATTACTTTTCACCTGACTGGTGTGGCTCAGTGGATTGAGAAGTCTGGGTTTGATTCCGGGTCAGGGCACACGCCCAGGTTGCGGGCCTGATCCCCAGTAGGGGGTGTGCAGGAGGCAGCTGAACGGTGTTTCTCTGCCACATCAATGTTTCTATCTCTCTTTCTCTAAAACAAACAAACAAACAAACAAACAAACAAACAAACAACACGCCCCCCCAAACTCAAATCAATTAAAAAAAGTATTCATCTTCTAGTCCATGAATACTGGTATCTTTTTATTTATTTGTGTCTTCTTTGCTCCTTGCATTTCTTTCATCAGTGCCTTACAGTTGTCAATGTAAGGTCTTTTACCGTGATTACCTTTATTCCTAGGTGTTTTGTTCTTTTGACACAACTGTAAATGGGATTTTTTTCTTTTCATTTTCCCAAACTTTATTAAAGAAAAAGCAATGATATTAAATCTCTAAAACATAGTCACTTTTCTGGGATTTCTCCCTTGAAAATGTGATGTTTGGTTTGGAAACACACACCAGGGCGTGCATGGCTCCTCACTGTACTAAGCTGGCGAGAGGCTGAAATCCTAAAATGTTCACCTTCCAAATTTCTCCAGTCTGTGGTCTGTCTTTGGATCAGCAACAATTGCCCGAACAGCTACTGTGGCTTCATTAATTTTTGTCTGTATCTCTCTGAGCTCTTCTATGTGAAGCGATCTCAGAATTTGAGCAGCTTTAGTAAGAACTGCATCTCCGGTGTCAAGAATATGCTTGTCTAAAGCAACAGGCAATCCCTCGTCTGCTTGATTTGCTTTGGCAACTGCCTCCTGTGTCCAGAGCTCCTGGACCAAAATGTGCATTGCCTTAAGGTTACCATGGTGCTGAATCTGAGGAAGGTTAGCCAAAGCCATTCCACCAGACTTAAAGTCAGGATCATTAACATCCACGCTGGTCAATGGCTCTGCATTTTTAGCTGCATTGTCATTGTTTTTTGTATTATCAGCTACCGGGTCCTTGTATTTTTCAGCATTATCTCCATTATCAGCATTATGTAAGAGCTAAACCAAGAAGTCAGTCAATTGCTTCTTGTTGATCTTGAATCTTGAAAGGACAGTTAACATCTGTGAGATACTTTTCAAAGAAGTGGGCCAGTCACTGCTGCGGATGTTCCTTAAGTTATCTTTGTCTTCAATCTTGTGGTGTCTGATTTTCTGGGCTTCAATCCAAACAACAAAGTTTCTAAATTCTGTTTCATTGTTGCAGCTGAAGCCGCAGAGTTGTGCCCATCGAGGGCCTTCAGCTTGCTGTCCAACATGGTCCAGGCTTCTTGCTCCTGCCCCAGGGGCTTTGCCCAGGAGAGGAGTAAGACTGCTTTCTTAATTTGTCTTTCTGGTGGTGCATTGTTAGTGTGTAGAAATGCAACCAATTTTTGTATGGTGATTTTGTGTCCGGCAAATGTACTGGGCTCATTAGTTCTAGCAGTTTTTTGGTGGTGGAGTGATGTGGAAAATTGGAATTAAAAAATCCCACTGTAGCCCAGCCGGTGTGGCTCAGGTGTTGAGCATTGACTCCTGTACCAAGAGGTTGAGTTTGATTCCTGGTCAGGGCATATATCCAGGCTTTGGGCTCGATCCCCAGTGGGGGGCATCCAGGAGGCTGTTGACCGATGTTTCTCTTTCATCGATGTTTCTATCTCTTTCTCCCCCCCTAAAAAAAAAAAATCAATTAAAACATGTTTAAAAAACCCCACTGTGTCTACCGCATCCCAGGACATCATGGCTACTAATATAATCTTCCCACAGTGCCTCATGGTAACATGTAGACGGCTGCGTGGGTGATGAGCTTGACCACTTTTGGTGAACTGGGTCTGCAAAGGTTTGGCCTCTCTAATAAACTTTTATGTGTCCTCCGCTCTTCTGACATGGTATTGACATGGTTGTTTCAAAAAGTAACTTACTTCCCAGTAATTTCCGATGTGCGGAAAATTTGCAGTAGCCATACTCTCTCCACGCAGATGCGCAGCTGTTGTTTCCTCACTGCACTGGCCGTTTCACGCGGTTCCCCCGTGTGTTTGTTATCAGACAGGTGTGCTGTCCACGGACCCACCCTACCCCAGCGAGCGAACTGTGGAGCGTCCTACATTACACCCCAACCCACAGCCCACTTCAACCGGCACCACCTGCCCCGACTGTGGGAAAATGTCCTTTCCATTGTGATCCATTTTGATTTTTCTGAGGCTTTACTAAGACTTTCCATGAGCCTGATGGATGTAGACCTCACAGATGACTCTGATCTGGGTGCCTTGGTGCCCGGCGTCCTTCCCTGAGGAGGTTTGCAGTGTTAATCCACGTTCTAACATGTATTAGTACTTCATCTGTTTTTTTCATTGCGATGATATATGTCAACACCTAACAGCATTTGAAGTAGACAGTTCTATGGCATTAACTACATTTACATTGTTATCCAAATATCATCAACACCATCCATCTTCCGGACAGTTTCATTCTCCTCAAGTAAAAGCTCTGAGACCATTAAACACCCCTCTCCCTGCCCCAGCCTCAAGGCCACACTGCTTTCTGTCCCTGAACTGCATTTCTCTAGACACCTCATTTAAATGGAATCATATTATTTGTCTTTCTGTGACAGTCCTATTTTACTTACGATAGTGACTTCATGGCCCATCCACATTGTAGCATGTGTCAGAATTTCCTGTGTTTTTTTAAATTTTATTTTATTTTTTCTGTATTGATTTTAGAAAGAGAGGAAGGGAGAAGGAGAGAGAGATGGAAACATCGATGAGAGAGAACATCGATTGGCCGCCTCCTACATGCCCCTCACTGGGGATCGGGCCCACAACCTGGGCATGTGCCCTGACCAGGGATCAAACTGGTGACTTCGAGGTGCATGGGTCGAAACTCAACCACTGAGCCACATTGGCCAGGCAGAATTTCCTCAGTTTTTAAGGCTGATAATATCCCCCTGTGCATGTACCACATTTTGTCTATTCACCCGTCAGTGGGCACTTGGGTTGCTTTTGGCCATTGTGTATAATGCTTCTATGAACACGGTGTGCAAATACCTGTGCCAGTCCCTGGATTCAAATCTTTTGGGTCTGTACCCTGAAGTGAAATTGCTGGATCATCCATTAATTCTGTGTTTAAGTTTTTGAGGAAGCACCATGCTGTTTTCCACAGTGGCTGTACCATCTTACTTTATTGCTTTATATGGCAGAATAATCATTCAGTTTATGGATTTATCACATTTTGTTTATTCATTCACCCATTGATGGACGTGTGAGTGGTTTCTACCTTTCGGGCTAATGTGAACAGTGCTGCTATGAATATTCATGTAAAAGTTTTTGTTTGAACACCCTTTCAATTTTGGGGGGGAATCCATTTAGGGGTGGAGTTCTTGAACCATATGGTGATTTTTTTTTTTTTAGGAAATGCCAAACTACTGTATACATAGGCTGCACCTTTTTACATTTGCACAAGCAATGTTTAAGGGTTCCAGTTTCTCTGCATCATTGCTGACGTCTGTTATTTTTAGTTTTTTTGATCATGGCTGTTCTAGAGTGTGTGAAGGGCTATCAGATTGTGGTTTTCCTTTGCATTTCTCTTATGATTAGTGATGTTTAACCTCTTTTCATGTGCTCGTTGACCATTTGTATGTCTTCTCAGGAGAAGGGTCTATTCAAGTCCATCTTTAAAATTTAGTTTTTTTGTCTTTTTGTTAATGAGTTGTAAAAGTTCTTTGTGTATTCTGGATATCAGATCGATAATGTACACATAAATATTCCATTCCGTGGGCTGTGTTCTCAATTTCTGGATAGCTTCTTTTGAGACACAGAAGCTTTTAATCTTGAGGTAACACTGGATGGGACAGGTTACCTGTGAGAACCTGGGAAGTTGACTCTCAGGCCCAGGGCTGACGACCATCCTTTAATTTTGACATTCTAAAAAGTGTGTCTCTGAACCAGTTAGACACCACGGTCACTCTTCTATGCTCCTCACTGCCTGTCACACGTGGGACGCTTGGGCTGAGCACGAAGACTGGCCGTGTTTGTTCTGCTGGGTGCTGAGCAGCCTAACCACACCACACAGCCACAGCCACATGGCGGCGCCCACGTGTGACACCGAGTGTGACACCGCTTGTCAGATAATGCATAGGGTTTTAGACACTGACTGGACAGGAAGAGAGAACAAATCTTTTTTTTTTTTTTTTTTTTTAATCCTCACCCGAGGACATTTTTCCATTTTTTTGGTTCAGATAGAGAGATAGAGTGGGAGGGAGAGAGAGAGAGAGGAAACATCGACGTGAAAGGGACACATTGAGTGGTTGCCACCCGCACAACCCAACCGGGGCCGGGGACAAACCGCAACTGAGGTACATACCCTTAGCGGGAACCGAACCCGGGTCTCTCTGGACCACAGGCCGACGCTCTACCGCTGAGCCAAACCAGCCAGGGCGAGAGAACAAATCTTTAAGAGTAGGTGTCTCTCTGGCCCCAAAAGAAGGTATCTAAATGGTACACATTTATGGCCGCATCTCCCCTTGGATGGACTGGCCACTGTACATTGAGCTTTCCTACCTTATGAGACCAGGAAACCCCCACAACTTACCTGCTCTAAAGTCTCGGCGGGCTCAGTCAGTCTCGGCGGGAACGGCGTGTTTCCATTTTCTTCCCCTGGTATGCCAGTATTCGTGCCAAGCTAGACTCCCAGCCTTGCCCAGGTTCATGCCACTGCCTTAAATATTCTAAACAGAGCATTTCCTTGCTGCCAAGGGGCTGCTCAAATGAAAAAACTGGTTTTGCAAAGCAGCATGGCTTTATACATTCTCACTGCCCTACCATATGGGACCTGGGCGCTCGGTAAACAAGAATGTTGTCCTTACCTTCCCCTTTACGAGTCTAACATGACTGACCTCTTTTTTTTTTTTTTTTAATCTTCACCTGACAATATTTTTCTATTTATCTTCAGGTAGAGAGAGAGAGAGAGAGAGAGAGAGAGAGAGAGAGAGAGAGAGAAACATCGACGTGAGAGGGACACCTCGACGGGTGCTTCCCACACGACCCCGACCAGGGCTGGGGACGAACCGCAACCCAGGCACATGCCCTTGGCTGGAATCAAACCTGGAACTCATCGGTCTTCGAGCCGATGCTCTACCACTGAGCCAAACCGCCCAGGGCATGACTGACCTCTTAACCCACATGCAAAACCCTAGCGAGAAGGTTGATCAGATCTCCGTCACCTACATTTAGTCATTGGCTTGCCTCTGCCCCTGGGGAAGGGGTTCGGCTACTTAGGGAATCTCTTACGCCTATTGGCTTACTTTCATTCGCTGTTGTGGTTTGAGCATGCAGGCCACCTCCCGATATCTGGCCCCAAGGACTCTGAGGAGGATGGGCGGGTAAGAGTGTGTGGGCCACGGAGATGTCCGGGGTGAAGTGCGTAGAGTGGACGTGAACAGAGCTGTCCCATATCCGTGTCCTTTCAGGCTGTGCCCTTTACCCAACCTCACTGTCCTTAGCACGCACAGCAAAGCTTTCTAGTTGATGATTACCTGTGTTCCTTAAAATGTAGCCATAAATATCGTTGTTGGAGATATGAAGGGCGCGCCATCCAAGGCATTCCTTCCGTGCTGTGCAGGGGCAGTGGTGTGCAGACCCAGCAGACAGATTGATGGTGTATTTCTGCTTCAGTGTCAGCTCAGGGAGGAAGGCATTCCAAACACCCCAGCAGCGGTTCCCAGGAAGAGCAACCTAAGGCGGATAAGACAGACATCTAGCAGGCAACTGGTGGGGGGAGGTCCTCCCCCGCAGTCTTGACAGTAGCAGCAGTTTTGTCCTTATTCGTCACAACGATGCAGCCTGTGGATTCTGGGCAAGGGTGCACCCCAGGCACATTGCCAAGGGGCGAGGGTGCCGGGATTATTTGCCATTTGAGCAGAGTGGCAAAAGACCATGCTAAGCACCGATGACATCCCTTTAGCACTGGCTTTTGTCCTTCATGGTCACACACAGAGCGTTCAGGCCCAGATTCCAGCAGGATCAACAGGAGCCACCTTAGCTGGCCGGGACAGTCCTCACTCTCTGGCAAGGAGTATCCTATCCAGCCTGGGAAGTTGCCAGTCCAGGCCCTATTCAAGTGCCCCTCTCCTGGTTTGGGTCTCTATTCAAGGAGCTCTGAATAGTAGTTGGCATTGGCCCTTTGTCAGCTGTGGCATTAGGCGTCAGACTGCAGCTTTCTGAGACATGGTCAGTGGAACGTCCTATGTAGCAGTTCCCAAGCATCGGTAGGGAGCTAACCCCACCGGTATGGGCTGAATTTATTTTCCTAATCGCTTCGGCAGTGACATTCACCCACTTGTGCACGTGGAGGACTGTAACAGGGCACACGCACCATGCCTTTACAAAGCCGTGCTTCTTGCCCAGCCGGAGTGGCTCAGTGGATTGAGCATCGTCCATGGACTGAGCATCGTCCATGGACTGAGCGGTCCCGGCTCGATTCCAGGTCAGGGCACATGCCCGGGTTGCGGGCTCAATTCCCAGTAGGGGGCATGCAGGAGGCAGGCAATTGTTTCTCATATCGATGTTCCTATCTCTCTAAAAAATCAATACGAACATTAAAAAAATGCCATGTTTCTTTATGGATGGGGGCTTACCTTCTTCATAAGGGCATCTCTTGGAGGGTCTATAGTGGGGACCGAAGGGGGCTCATGACACACTGGCTCCGAATGGCATGTAACCCCCTGCCCGAAGGACTGTGGGAAGAGCTTTGCACTGTCGCAAACACTTGTGCCATGGCCACAGGACAGGGGCCTGGGTGACACGGAAGCAGGTCTTGTAAAGAAGGAAAGTCCTTTCTGTAACTGGCTGCTCTCCGGTAAGAGGCTCCACCTACAGGAGCGCTGCGTTCATTGCCGTTCTGTTGGGGTGTATCTAACCTCTGGCCCTCTCTACGAGGGGACCCAACGCTGAAGTAGCTCCTTTTGTGTTTTGGTTTTTCGTTGTTGTGGTGATGCCCAGCCCATGCCTTCTGGGGTCACTGACACCGAATTCAAACGGCGCCTCCACCTGTGAGCTTCCAAGAGCTTTAATTTGTTTGACCAGCATTTTTCCTTTCTCAAAGGCAGCCTGTCGTTGGGTCCCACATATGTCCCCTCTTAACGGGGTGATACAATGGGTGAAGGAATTGCACTAAATTAGGTATAAAATTGACGGAGAGCCCAGAAGTCCCTCAAAGGCCTGTCCCTCTTTTACAGTTCTTGGCAAGGAGTAGGCTTGTAGGGTCTCAGCAGGGTCAGGGGCAATGCGGGTCTCACCCAAGCCCACACTCCCGGAGCGCGACAGCGGTGCCTGGACCTTGGGCTGTCTGGATTCGCGGCCCGTCTTCTCTGCTCTGGAGGCGGGGCAGGGCCCGCAGGGTTCTCTGCAGCAGAGGCAAACAGTATGACATCAATATAGTGAGCCCATTTCACGGGGCTCTGGAAGGCAGGCAGTGATCGTCTGAGCCACCGTCCGCGGCTCGTGGTGGCGCTAGGTGAAGAGCGCTGGGGAGCGCGGGAAACACAGTTTCTCCTTTTTTTTAAACGTTCTTATTGACTTTATTGGAATCCATCTCTGGGGTCCATCGTTGAGGTCTGGCTCTGGCTCTGGTGCCCAGGGTCTCAGGCCCAGTGTCCAGCTCCAGGATCTGGCTCTCAGGTCTGGAGTCTGGGGTCCAGGTCTGGGGCACTGTTTCTAGGGTCTAAGTTAGGGTAAGCAGTTGGGGTGAAGGAAAGGGGGAGGGGCAAGGGTTAGGAAGTTAGAATAAGGATTTAAGGGTTAGGGTTTAGGGCTTTGGTGTTTGGGGTTAGAGTTAGGAGGCAAGTGTTAGGGGTTTGGGGAAGGGATTTAGGGGTAGGGGTTGGGGGTTGTGGTTGTTACAGTTTAGGGTTAAGGATTAGGGTTGGGGTTAGGAGTTTGGGTTATGGGGTTTGGGGTTAAAGGATAGGGGGTTAGGGTTTAGGGTATAGGGTTATGGATTAGGGTTGGAGTTAAGGGATGGAGTTAGGGTTTAGGGTTTAGGGTTAGAATTTATGTGGAAATATTTCTGGCTGAAAAATTGTGCAGTAGTCCTGGCCAGCATGGCTCAGTGGTTAGAGCATTGGCTCGTGCACTGAAGGGTCTTGGGTTTGATTCTGGTCAAGGGCACGGACCTGGGTTGTAGGTCTGATCCCTGGGCCTAGGCAGGGCATGTGCAGGAGGCTACCAGTCGATGTGTCTCTCACACTGATGTTTCTCTCTCTCTCCCCCTCTCCCCTCCCCTCCACTCTCTCTAAAAATCGATGGGAAAAACATCATTGGGTGGTGAGCGTTCATAACAACCACAAAAACAGAAATCATGCAGTAAATTGCTGAGAAATGATTTCCGTTTGGAATACACTTTGTCAGTAATTTAGGAAGCCACGCAGATTAATTTTTAGGAAACAAGCTACTTTTTGGATCCATTACTTTTGTGCTGAGTAAGTCAAATCCCCTTTCGCCTATTGTTTGGGCGTCCTGAACCATAAATTCACGGTTCTTGCAGGAATTAATAAACACTTGCGTTCTCGCTCTCGCTAGGCAGAGCCTTATTTGAGCAGAGGGAGGCAGGGTTCCATAGATTACAGCTGCAGAGGCCTGTGTGTCTGGCTTCAGTCAGCCCTCACAACAGCCGCACTAACAGGACCCAGTATTCTGGGTTTGGACTTGACCCTTTCCTCATCCAGAGATAGTTCAAAGAGATGCTTTTCACTGGGGCCTCTGGCAAGCTGCCTATAGCGTCTTTTGGGGACTGCTGTGGGCCTCGATGCAGAACAAGGGCTTTGCCTCTTGCTGCCCACATACCTTACTGTACCTTTAATCACGTCAGAAAGACAACAACACGCCAACCAAGTTGCCTGGTCGTTAAAGGGCATTGCCAAGGGGGCACACGTCTCAGCAATCTGTGCTACAAGTGCAAGGATGCACTGAGGTATTTGGGGATGTTTGGAGTTCCTCTAAGGAGAGCACAGGACAAGCCGACTGCCTGCCCTGGGGTTGTAAGATCAGCGGAGTTACAGCAGCCCTTTGTGTTTGTGTGGTAATGCGGTGTCCTGGGAGACGCTGAGACGGCGTGCCCACTGGGTATTTAAATTTAGGTTAGCAGTTACTCCCTGCTCTGGAATGCGGTAGGCTGTTTAGCGTGGAATCCTCAGAAGCACCGCTGAAGGGAAAAGACAGGGCGGAGGGAAGGAGGGTGCTCAGGGTTATAGGGGCGCAGTCCTCCACTCGGGGAGATCACGGGCCCAGGAGCTCTCATGTGGGGGTAAGGAGAGCTGTGGGGCTGGGCTTGGGGCTGGAATCCGGCGGAAGCTGGTCACCAGGCCTTGGGGAGGGCGTGGGGAGGAGGTGTTTGCAGGGAGGGGATGTCTCTGGACTCTGTTGGCTTGTGCTGGTCATTCCATCGCAGGCCAAGCACAGCCCTGCTCCCAGCTGGGTCCTTTCAGGACAAGGTGAGGTCAATCTGTGGGTGCTTTGAGGGGGGTCTTCAGATGGAGGCCCAGGGAGAGAAAGGAGTGACACACTAGGCAGTGTCGTTCATTCCCTCCACCTCTTCTAAGGTCAACCAGAGACTCTTTGAAGAATAGTGACTTTAGCTAATTCGATGAGGCGACAGGGAAATTATTCTGGTTGGGGTGGGATTTAGGCTCCAGACTAATAATTATAATAACAACATGTTCCCTAAAGTCTGCATGTACATTTTCAGATGGCAAGGAAACATGTTGGTAGAACTGCAGTGGTAGTCATGGCAACAATCACAATAAATCACAATATATATTTTTTTATTTTATCCTCACCCAAGGACACTTTTGCATTTATCTTCAGATAGAGCAGGAGAGAGAGAGGGAGGGAGGAAGAGAGAGAGAGAAACATCGATGTGAGAGAGACACATCGACTGGCTGCCACCCACACAACCCCAACGGGGGCCGGGGACAAACTGCAACAGAGGTACGTGCCCTTAGCGGGAACCAAACCCGGGTCTCTCTGGTCTGCGGGCTGATGCTCTAACTACTGAGCCAAACTGGCCAGGGCGGTATTATTTATTGAGCACGTACTTTGTGCTGGCACTATGCTAAGTGCCTACAGTGTATCAAATCTTCACAAAAGCACCAAGACATAGGTGATAGTAATATCCCCACTTTAAAGATGAAGAAACTGCCCGGCTGGTGTGGCTCAGTTGGCTGAGCATCGCCCCGTGCATCAGGAGGTTGCCAGTTTGATTCTCCATCAGGGCACATGCCCAGGTTGCAGGCTCGACCTCTGGTAGAGGCAGCCTATTGATGTTTCTCTCTCATCGATATTTCTATTTCTCCCTCTTCCTTTCTCTGAAAAGGAATGGCGCAGGGTTAGGTCTTGCTCCCCTCTTTCTATTCATCCCTTCATTAGCTAGAAAACGTTGGAGGACTATAGTGGAGTTCTGCTTTTCCCTTGGATTGAGGCCAGTTAGCCACCACCTTAGCTTAGGTGCACTTCTGAATGTACCCACGATGCCCCGTGCACGGCCGTATCCCTGCACTCTACCAAGACCAGGAGATGTAGCATCTCTGACACATAGAATCAAACACAGGGAGGCAGCCAAAATGAGAAGACAAAGAAACACATCCCAAATGAAAGAACCAAACACAACTCCAGAAGAACTAAACAAAATGGAGAGAAGGAATCTATCAGATGCAGAATTCAAAACACCAGTTATAAGGATGCTCAAGGAACTTAGGGGAAGAGTAGTTGACCTTAGGGAGAACTTCAAGAAAGACACAGGAAACAAAAATGGAGAATAGAAAACATAAAAAAAGTCAATACTGAAATTAAGAATACATTAAAGAGAATCCATAGAGTAAATAAAGTAGAGGATCAATCAGCAATTTGGAAAATAAGAAAGCAGAAAACACCCAATTAGAACAGCAAAAAGGAAAAAGAATTTTAAAAAGTGAGGATAGTTTAAAGAGTCTCTGGGACAGCTTCAAGTGTACCAACATTCCCATCAAGGGGGTACCAGAAGGAGAAGAGAGAGAGAGAGCAGGAATTGAAAACCTATGTGAAAAAATAATGACGGGCCCTGGCCAAGTAGCTCAGTTGATTAGTGTCATCCTGATATACCAAGGTTGAGGGTTCAATCCCCAGTCAGGGCATACACAAGAATCACCAATGAATGCACAGATCACAGATGGGTGGAATAGCAAGTTGATGTTTCTTTCTCTCTCTCTCTCAAAAAAAAAAAAAAAAAAAAGACAGAAAACTTCCCTAACCTGGTGAAGGAAATAGACATGCAAATCCAGGAAGCTCAGAGAGTCCCACACAAGATGAACCCAAAGAGGTCCACACCAAGACACATCATCATCAAAATGCAAAAGGGTAAAAACAAAGAAAGAATCTTAAAAGCAGCAAGAGAAAAGCAATTAGTTACCTACAAGGGAGCCCCCATGAGATTATCAGCTGATTTTTCAAAAGAAACTTTGCAGGCCAGAAGGGAGTGGCAAGAAATATCCAAATGATGAAAAGCAAGGACCTACAACCAGCAAAGTACAGCCATCATTTGTGTCTGGCTTGGGGCTGTGTGGTGGGAGCTACAAAGTGATCTGCAGTTGGTGTCCACTTGTGCTGGGCTTGGAGGTGCATGGGACAGGCTACAATGAGAGCTGAGGCCAGCTGCCACTGATGCTGGGCTTGGGGCCACTTAGTTGAAGCTACATTTCAAGTCAACACAAGCTGCAGCTTATGCCAGGTTTGGGGCCACCTGATGGGAGTTGCAATGTAAGCTGAGACCAGTCACAGGTCATGCCCGGCTTGGGGATGTTTAGCAGGATTCACAGGCATGCTGAAGACAGCTGCTTCTTGTTTGGGGTTTATGAACCTTTGAAAGCTTTGCATAAGGCCCACAGTGTGAACCGAAGCAGGCTATTGTGTGGAGAAGCCGCTGGAAGTGGTTTGTGCTGTGTGTGACTTAGGTGGGGCGGTGTCTCAGGGATTCTCCAGAGCAGGGTGAAATGTGTATGCCAGGTTATTGCAGAGCTCAGACTTGGCACCTGCCTGTGTCAGGCCAGCTGGGCGGGGCAGGGGCTCAACAAAGGAACAATGGCCGCTGCCAGCCCTTCCATCCTGGAGAGAGCTGCCCTGCCCCTGCCCTCCAATTCTCGCCCTGAAGCCGGTCCATTCGGATCCTCCCGTGTCCCTGGAACTTTTCCATCTGCTGCCACTGCACTGGATCCCACAGAGGGCGAGTCCACCAGCGAGTGAGTCCATCTGCGGCCCCTTAAGAGGAACACCTGGACTCCAGCGGCCCTTCATTGCACTCGGATGCAATCCTCACTGGTTTTCAGAGCCAGGTGTTATGGGGACGCCTCTTCTTGGCACTGGAGTCCTGGGCTGTGGAGCTGGGTGTGGGGCTGGGACTCCCTGCTCCGCAGAGCGGACCTCCTCAGCTGAGATACCCCTCCTGATTCTTTTACTTTTTTTTTTTTTTTTATCCTCACCCGAGGACATTTTTCCATTTTTTGTTCAGGTAGAGTGGGAGGGAGAGAGAGGAACAGAGAGAGAGAGAGAAACATCGATGTGAAAGGGACACATCGAGTGGCTGCCACCCGCACAACCGACCAGGGCCGGGGACAAACTGCAACTGAGGCACGCGCCCTTAGCGGGAACCGAACCCGGGTCTCTCAGGACCGCAGGCCGACGCTCTAACTGCTGAGCCAAACCGGCCAGGGCCCCCTCCCGATTCTAAATGGTCACACCATGGATGTGGGACCTGCCTTTTCCACATCTCTGCCCCTCCTACCAGACTTGATGTGGCTTCCTCTTTGTATCCTTCATTGTAGGACTTCTGTTCAGCTAGTCTTCAGTTGGTTCTCAATGATAGATGTTTGATGCTTCAGCTGTAATTCTGATGCGGCCGTGAGAAGAAGCAAGCACAGCATTGACCGACCCTGCCGTCTTGACCGGAAGTCTACAATATGATGCTAACTTAGGATTGGGAGCGGGGCGGGGCGGGAAGATGGAAAACGAAGCAGCCTGCATGTAGTGTCTGCTAGGAGTTAACTTTGCTGTTATTTTGATGTTTCAAAAGTATTTTACTATTTGGAATTTAATAAAGTTTTCGGAAGTTATGACAACCAATATGATTGAAAATATATACATGTCACCATCATCATAAAAACAGAGGTGCAATCATATTTTAGGATCTCTTTTAGTTAATGCTCACTTGAAAATGGATTTGGAAACCAAGGATGAACAGAAAGTATCTAGTTGACTCATCAAATTTTTCATTTTCATTGCATTTTTGTATGCATCCTAAGAAATAGTTGTAAGTGTGCACTAGTGTGGTAGGATGTCAATAGTCCCTATAGGCAGGCTGTTCTCAGCTGATACGGAAAGAATAAGACAGGTACACGTTAGTAAGTGTAATAAGAAGACACTGCTAGGCACTGTTAGAGTTTATCAGTTAAGCAATTTTAGGTGCAAGAAACTGACTCAGGTAATTTGAGCAAAACTAAGTTTATCGGAAGAGTATTGGGTATGTGCTGTTCCGGCCAGGCCAGGCTGTGGTGCTGTAACAAACACCCCCAAATGGTTATTTCTAGGCCATGCTGCACATGGCATGGTGGTCTGTCTGCAGAGGCTCTGCTCAGCCTTCACTTGGGGACTCGGCCCACAGAGGGTCCCGATCTCGTAGCTCCATCACCGGAAACATGAAGTCTCCTCGGTGACCACGCAGGGTCTCCAGAGACGGAGGTTTGCAAGGGTGCTTGACTGTCTGCCAGAAAGTGGCATGTGTTGTTTCTGCTCTAATGTCATCTGTCAGAACTAGTCACCAGGTCTGTCCTCACTGCAGGGGCCTCAGAGATCAATGTTAGAGGACACACGGGTAATTGGTGAGCCTGCTGCCTCTTCTCCAGGGGGTTCAGAGACTCAGAGGCAAAGCTGAGGAATGAGCGCTGCTCTGGACAGGCGGCAGGAGCTCCGGCCAGGCCGTCCTCCGCGAGCAGTGCCCCCACCTCAGGGTCTGCTGGAGGGAGAGAGTGCTGATTGGCCGGGTCACGGTTTATGCCCCACCCAGGACAGAGGTACTGGACAACTTGATTGACAGTTCCACCGCAAAGGGGAGGGATCCTTCATCCAAACAAAACGGGTGTGCTGCTACAGCTGGGCAAGAACACGCCCTGCTCCAGAGCCGGTGAAATACCGGAGAGCTCAGGGCTGACACAATTGAGGGTTTTGATGGATTCCTGAGAATCAGAACACAGCCAAGGACACTCGCTCGCAGTTGACTTGCAAGCGAGTCACGCCGGCCAAGCAGCTGCGAGCGGTTCTTGGAACAGAGCCTTGGACTGTCTCAGGGTTCTCAGGGTCATTATGACCCTAGTAAAAGAAAACATATATTGTTATGCCTTGCAGGCATGGGAAAGTCCCTTTACAATAATTTTAAGAACACATAGGCTACATTCCTTTCTTAAGACATCCTGTTAAGATGGTTTTTAACCTTTTTTCTTTTTTATAAATCACAGTCAAGCATTGTTTGAGCTCAGATGTAACCTTGGGTGGTGGGGCACTGACTTGTGACCTTACACGATGAAAGCCATGACGTGTAGGAGGAGTTCTGCTACCTGCCTGAGAGAGCTGTAGCCCTCCGACCATCCTGAACTCATCTGCCTGCTGGTGCCTCCTTCGCGTCTCCCGTCATCTTGGGTGCAACAGGGTTTTATAGAGGCGGCTTCAAGAAGAGCTTGCAGGGCGGATCCAGTCGCTGAGAAGGGAAGCTAGTCCAAGCTGAAGGGCAGGCTGAGCAAAGTGTGGGTGCAGAGGAGTAGCTGTCGTCTGCAGGGAAGAGACGAGTTGCCTTTAACTAGAAGTCATTTTCACCCCAACCTACCCCATGGAGCCCGCTCAGGGGACGCAGTGGGTGAGGGCTGGCTGGCAGGGCTCGGGCTCCCTCCGGGGTTTGGGGCCCTGGTCTGTGCTGCCTGAGACTCAGTTCCCTCCACGTGGCCCCCTGTGGTCAGGTGACACTTCCTCACCGTTCAGTGGTCTCAGCGCAGCTGGGCTGCTTATCCGGAGGCTCGGGGCTCCTGAGGGGCAGAAGCAGAGTCTCCTGGTCCCTGCGGCCCAGGCTGGCACAGCATCATGTCCTCTGCATCCCAGGAGTTGAACTATTGCCCAGGCCCAGTGCAGATTCAGAGGGGGAGGGGCGGCACAAGATCGTGAACCCTGGGAAATGGAGGTCATCTGGGGCCATCTTTGGGACCAGCTGCCATGGAGAAATACCTGCACCTGGCCCTCCTACCCCGTGAGCATGTGGTGAGAAGTGAGCAGTGTTCGGGGACAAGTAAGTGGAGAGCTGGGCTGTACAGACCTCAGATGCCAGCCGAAAGAGTTTACTCTTCTAACACATAAACGTCCCGTGTCCTTTGACAATGTCACCGGCGCAGGGAGGAAGTGAGCAGAGGTCTTTCTCTAGGGCCTTTCCAGATCTCCCCTGCGTGTCTTGCTGGCCAGAACGGAATCACATGGCCACCCCTTGCTGCACAGGAGCCGGGCAGTGAGGCTGTCCCGGGGCTCGGAGTGCTGGTGTGGCTTCATCGACCGTGTCCGTCTCCAGGCAGGACCTTGCAGCTGGATGGCGTGCAGGGAAGGAGGGCGCAGGGGCTGAGCAGGTCTGCACAGAGGCTGCCCCACCCGCAGACAGCAGGGAAGGACGTCACTTTAGTTTGGGTGAGAGGGAGTCAGGGCCTGGGCCAGGGCGGATGCAGCGGGAGAGGGACATAGGCCAGACGTGACAAGGAATGCAGATGTGGAGAGGCAGACATGGTAGCTCACGGCCGCCTTGGGAGAGAGAGAGAGAGACAGAGAGGGACGTCAAAGATAACATCCTCGCCCTGGCCGGTTTGGCTCAGCGGTTAGAGCGTCCGCCTGCGGTCCGGAGAGACCCGGGTTCGGTTCCCGCTAAGGGCATGTACCTCGGTTGCGGTTTGTCCCCGGCCCTGGTTGGTCGTGTGGGTGGCAGCCACTCAATGTGTCCCTTTCACATCGATGTTTCCCTCTCTCTCTCTTCCTCTATCTCCCTCCCACTCTGTCTGTACAAAAAAAATGGAAAAATGTCCTCGAATGAGGATAAAAAAATAAATAAAAAAAAAGATAACATCCTCTCCAAATTGCTGATTGGAGAGCGACTGCATCCCCGAGGCTGAGAACACTGAGAAGTGAGGTTGGAGAAGGATGGAGACTTTGGTCTAGGCCTCTGGAGCTGAGGGGTCAGAGGGAGAGCGGGGGAATGCCCACAGGAGGGGCATCGAATACGGGACCTGGAGCTCGGGCAGGGCCAGCTGTGCAGACCGGTTACTAGCACAGAGCTGGGGTCGAAGCCACGCTAGCGGACGACGCCCCTGCGGGCACTAGGTCCCCAAGCCTGGCTTCTCCAGTGACGCGGGCTCCTTCTGGGAAGAGGGGCTAGGCGGGGTGGGTCAGGGAAATGTCCCTGACTATACACTGACACGTGTGGAAGCTTTGTTCGTGGCCACGTGGCCAGTGAGGAAAGGTGAGTTGATGCACGAGCTGAACAGAGGAGATGCTAGAGGAGCAAGGAGGGCGCGGGAGTGACTTTGTTTCGAGGACAGGATGAGAAGTAAGGGGGAAGGGGCTCCCACGAGCCAACGAGGAGAACATTCCAAGGAGAATGAGCGGCGGCTGAGGAGGAGGCCGCATGAGGCCTGGAAAGGAGGCCTGTGGGTCCAGGGGCGCTGCCGTCCTTGACCCGAGAGAGTGCATGAGTGTGGAGGTGAAATGTGGTCAGATTCACAGAAACGTGGCGACACCAGGAGAGAACACTGCCGTTCGAGAGAGCATCAGGGCAGAGATGATACTTCTCGGCTACAGATGACCCATCCATATGTCAATCATATGCATGCAGCTGTGCAGCCGGGCTGGCTTTCTCCCTGGATGTATGACACACCACAGGGATTTGTTTTTCTAAACAAAGTTCAGTCTGATGCCAAGCCCTCGTGAACAGAGCAGAGTAAATCACTCTCAGTGGTTGCTGGAGTCTCTCCCTGCCTCCAGGGTGAGGCAGAGGGTGGAGGTGTCACGTGCGGCGCCCACACTTATGGAGACTCTGGGCTCTGATCTGAGCAGCTGTTGCCCAATTCTGCCTGTCCCTGGTAGGGGGTGTCCTCGCTGCTCCTTCCCAGCTTGGGCACGAGTGTCCAGGCAGCGCTGGGTGAAGCCTCCTCTCAGAGCATCACAGTCAGTCCACGGGGTCCTGTCACCTCCCGGGGCACCGTGAGGCAGCACTGCATTGTCATACATCTGGAAGTGCCTACACCCCTCCTCCCAGTTTGGGAAGCTTTGACTCTTCCCTCTTTCTGCTATGATATCTTCAGCATCTTGACTTTTATCCTTAGTTCTACCCTCATGGTCATGAGATGGCTGCCACAGCTCCAACCATCACCTCTCTCATGACTATGTCCAAAGTCTCTTTCTATCTCTCTTTTTATCAGAGAGGAAATCTTTCCCAGAAGACGTTTGCACACTTTCATTCAAGTCCTATGGCCAAGATTGGTCACATGTCCACGCCCCAGCGGCAAGCAAGGACAGGAAGGCGAGTACTTGGCATCTTCAGTCTCTGTAGTGGAAACAGGGCATCGGAATGACTGTTGGTAGGCAGCCAGACATCCACCGCAAGTAACAATAATGGGAATAGAGATTATAATAGCAGCTAATGTCCGTGGAGCTAGCGGGACGTGGCAGCAGTGTTCTGAGGGACCCACAGCGCTACCTCGGCTCGTCCCCACCTCTCTACTGCGAGATCGGTATTTTACAGGCAAGCAAACGGAGGCCCAGAGAGACTTTAAAAACTTGCCACAGTCACATAATTAGAAAGCCCACTCTAGGCTTTTTGGAAACCAAGGTCAACGGGGCAGACTTTGACCTCGAAAGCCCCACACGCAGTTCAGAGGAAGGCCCAGGCGGGAGCCAGATCCGTGCACAACGGTGGGGGGTGCTCTCGATGTGTGATGTGTGAGTTAGTGAGAAACAGGCTGGCCTGGGCGTCCCCTGCCCTCCCCTAGGCACGGAGACCCACACTGTGCCTCCAGTGAAAGCTCCCGGGGCCTCAGGGGGGCGAACTCCCAAACTGGGAGGAGGGGTGCAGGCACTTCCAGATGTGTGACAATGCAGTGCTGCCTCACGGTGCCCCGGGAGGTGACAGGACCCCGTGGACTGACTGTGATGCTCTGAGAGGAGGCTTCACCCAGCGCTGCCTGGACACTCGTGCCCAAGCTGGGAAGGAGCAGCGAGGACACCCCCTACGAGGGACAGGCACAATTGGGCAACAGCTGCTCAGATCAGAGCCCAGAGTCTCCATAAGTGTGGGCGCCGCACGTGACACCTCCACCCTCTGCCTCACCCTGGAGGCAGGGAGAGACTCCAGCAACCACTGAGAGTGCTTTACTATGCTCTGTTCACGAGGGCTTGGCATCAGACTGAACTTTGTTTAGAAAAACAAATCCCTATGGCGTGTCATACATCCAGGGAGAAAGCCAGCCCGGCTGCACAGCTGCATGCACAGGTCGGTGGAAATGCAGGAAAAGGAATCACTGCTTCTGTCATAAGGAGAAGACATCCAGGGAAGTCTGCATGGATGAGGTGCAGCTTAAGCAGGGTACTGAAGGATGAATAGGAGTTCACCAGGGGACAAGAGAGGAAGAAGTTCTTTGCAAAGGCGCAAAGAGGTATGGAAGAACTTGCTGCTCCTCAAAACTGAGTATTCTGAGCATTGGGCAAATGGCACAGAGGTCAGGAGGCGAGGCTGCTACAGAAGGCACTGGGGTTTTATCTGGGGCTCCGAGAGGTGGGTAGGCAAGAACCATGTGCAGAAATAAGTCAGAATTACAGGCTTAACACTGCAGAGTTGGAATGAGAGGTTTCCAAACTTGCACTTTTAAGTAGCAGAACATTTTCTTATTCATGAGCTGCTGTATAAATCGAAATTAACTGTAACTCCAACATATAAATCAGACATAATAGGGATAAATTGTCTTGGATGCACGAAACCTGATTCTACTAGTAAATTAGATGAAGCCTGACCTCGTGTGCCCAGTGACAAGGCTGGTGAAGTGGCCAATCTCTGCCACTCTGGGACCCTCCCCATCCAGAGTCGAGGGAAAATCCAGGGTCTGATCTGGTCCCGGTGGTGTGGGAGGCCTGCGGTTCTGGTCCACTTGGCTGACTTCCGGGTGCAGACTGCCCTCTGCTGTGACCCGAGCTGGCTGCCTGACGCCAGACTCCGGCCTTTCCCCGGCCCAGCTCCCCTGGGACACCAGACAGCCACCTCCCTCTGAACTGGACGCAGGCCCCCCTCTCCCCAAGACCTCCAACTGGCCCTGGCTCCGGAGCAGGGACTCAGCCCAGCTCAGCCTATCCCTGTGGGCCCCAATTTCCCCCAGGCCCTCTGGAGTTAGAGTTCAAGTGCCCGAACCTGGTCTAAAATAGGGTTTTCCTAACGGAAGGTCCTGGCCCATCAATAGCTTATAAAATCAACTTAGTGGGCCATGACCTATAATGCTGTAATTGTTATATTTATTATCTATTATTATTTAAGATTTGAAGGGTAAAATGACTCACTACTTTTTATTTAATTATTTGTTTTGGTCATGCATACATTTATTTATTTCTATTAACCACTTAACATCTTTTGTCTTTTTCTTTTTTTTTTTTTTCTTTATTGATTTTAGAGAGGGAGGAAGGGAGAGGGGGAGAGAGAGAGAGAGAGAGAGAGAGAGAGAGAAACATTGATGAGAGAGAGACATTGATGAGAGAGAGACATTGATAAGAGAGACACATCAATCAGCTGTCTCCTGCCTGCCCCTACCAGGGATTGAGCCCTCAGCCCAGGCATGTGCCCCAACTGGGAATTGAACCTGTGACCTCTTGGTGCATGGAACGATGCTCAACCACTGAGCCATACTAGCCAGGTCTTTCTCTCTTTTTTTTTTTAAATCCTCACCCGAGGATATTTTTCTTCAGATAGAGTGGGGTGGGGGGCAGGGTGTAGAGAGAAACATTGATGAGAGAGAGACACATAGACTGGCTGCCTCCTCCCTGACCAGGGCCAGGGTATATGCCCTTGACCGGAATTGAACCTGAGACTCTTTGGTCCACAGACCAACGCTCTAACTACTGAGCCAAATCAGCCAGGGCTCTTTTTTCTTATTAAATATTCTTTTATAGGTTTTTTTTTTTAGAGAGAGAGAAACATCAACAAGAGAGAAACATCAATCGGCTGTCTTTGGCACACGGGGGATCCAGCCCGCAACCCAGTCATGTGCCCCAACTGGGAATCGAACCAGTGACCTTTCGGTGCACAGGACTATTCTCAGTCAACTGAACCACACTGCCAGGGCCCCAGACTTTCTGTTGGCACAGTTTTGTCCCCATCACAGTGGGGTTGTGTTCAATGTGGTAACTCTTTCCTGAGCCCTCGTTGTGAACGAGCTGCAGACAAGTGTTGGGGGAAGGAGGATGAGGCGAGGGGAATCCATTGAAGGGGGGGGTTGGGGGGGGGAGTCTTCCTCTAGCCCCGTGGTTCTAAACTAGGCGCCATTCCCACCACAGGGGGCACTGGCAATGTCTGGAGACATTCTGGTTGTCACAACGGGGGTGGGGGGGGTGCTTCTGGAATTTAGTGGGTAGAGGCCAAGGACGCTGCTAACCCTCCCACAGTGCACAGGAGAGCCCCCATGACAAAGTCACCCAGCTCAGAATGTCAGTGGTGTCAGTGTTGAGAAATTACGATTTAAGCTTTAAGCAATGGGGAGCCAGAGAGGAAGGGGGGAGGTGGAGAGGGAGAGAGTGGTGGCGGCCTGGGGGAGGAAAGCCCTGGAGAAGAATGTGGTTCATGACGCGGTTCCCTCTCTCCTGGGAGACAGCGAGGTAAGCCGGCGGTGTAAAGGACAAACACGTGCTATGTGAATGTACAGTAAAATTTCCTCCCATTAGGCAGACCTTGCCCCCTGGATTCTAAGAGAATGGCAAGAACTAGCTGCTAGAGTTAATAGATGACCACTGCATTGTATAGCTAGCCACTGCTTTGTGTACACCGAACTGCTTGCTCCCTCAGGCATAAGAGCTAACTGCAAAGATCTGCTTCTGTATGTGCTCGCTCGCTCGCAAACCCTTAGCCCAAATTTCTTAACAGGGGCTAAGACAACTGTATAAGCAGCCCTGCCCCGGAGCTCGGGCTGCTCTCTCCTCTGCGTAGGATGGGACAGTCGCCGCGCGGCTAATAAAACTCTCTTAGTTTGAACCCAGTTCGGAGTCTGAGTCTGGTCTGTCTCATTGGTCTACAACAGCAGGAGCTGATTGCTCTTCAGCCAGAACGCTAGGCTTTGTGTACATAGTGCAAGAAGCAGAGGGAGCAAATGATGTCTGTTAGGTTTCCGGGAGAAGTTTCTCTCTCCTGCAGAAGGAAGTGTGCTCACTCAGTACGCACTGGCTACGGGATCCTGAACAAACTACTTACCCTCTCTGCCTGTTTCCTCATCTGTAAAACGGACCTAATAACAGTACTGATTTTCTAGAGTTTTTGTAAGGATTAATTACTATATGACAAGAGCCTACAACAGGGTTGGCACACGGTAGCATAGTGCTACACTGTTGTATTAGTGTTAAGTTTGTCATTCCCATCATCATCCCCACCACCACCATTGTCAACTTCACCATCATTATCATTTTCTTTTAGAGAAAGCCTGTTTATTGAACCTGCGTTATCTGGAGTATGATTGGATGTCATTCTGCCTTCAGGGTGGTAGCAAAAGGGATTGACCCTCAGTCCCTTTGACACAGTCTCCTGGCTTTATCCACAGAGCTGGCTTTATTCACTTTACCCAGTGACCCATGCTAGCTTGGAGATCCCAGATGGTTCCAATTCTTGAAATGAGCCCACTGGGTTTGTTTTGTTAAACTGACACATAACCAAAAGCCAAACAACAGAAGCATAAACAAAGTTAAGTTTGTCCTGGAGACTGAAGGTTAGCCACAGCCGGTGTAGTTCAGCTGATCAAAGATGTCAGCGCTCCCATGTCTGGGAAATTCTTCTCATCTTACAAGAATTCCAGATATTGGCTGCTGCTGCAGTTCGTTCCGCAGTTCACAGATGGCAGGACTCCCACACTGCAGTTGTCTCGGCCTCCCCTCCTGGTGGCAGAGGGTCTGTGTTCACAGCGGGAAGGCCCTTCTATCAGGAGTGCCAGCGTCCCCAGAAACACTGCCTACTTCTCCCCCGCCCCACACTTCCCTTTGCATTTCATCAGCAGAACGGGGCCACTCAGTCGGCCCTAGGACAAGGGAGGCTGAGAAAGTGGAGTAGAAATGTCGTGATTGCCGGCACCAAGTCTTGACTCCCTGTCTCAGGGCAGGTCCGCTGCCCCAGGGGCAGCCTGGGTTCTGTGGGCAGGGAGGAGCGCGGGAGGCAGGTTCGGTGCATGTGCAGCAACGTCAGTATTATGGCTGCAAAACACGCTATCTCAAAACTTGGTGGCATTTATTTCGCTCATGAATTTGCAGTCTTCAGTGCTGAGTGGGGACAGCTGGTCTCTGCTGTATGTACTTAGCACCAGGTTAAAAACAACAGCGATGTTTGTTTTGCCCACGGTCTTACAATTTGGTCAGAGTTCAGTGGGCTCAGCTCATCCCTCTTCCCCTCGGTGTCAGCTGGGAAGACTCTGGAGCTGGGGGCTGGAACCAGCTGAAGGCTCACTCACTCATATCTGGGTCTGAGCTAGGAGGTTCCGAACAGCTGGGGCGCCTCGGCTTCTCTCTCCATTCTACGTGGTCTCTCTATGCGCTCTCTCCAGCATGGTGACAGGGTAGCTGGCCTTCTCACATGTCAGCTCAGGGACCCCAAAGTGTGAATGAGGGGGTGGGGAGAGAAAGGGAGAGAGGGAGAGAGAGGGAGAGGAGGAGGAGGAGGGGGAAGAGGGGAAGGGGGAGAGAAGGGGGAGTGGAGGGGAGGGGGGAGAAAGGAGAGAGAAATTCTACACGGAAGCTTTATCTCCTTTTTAAATCTAGTGTTAGAAGTCACTGCATCATTTCCACCACATTCTTTCAGTTAGAAGAGACCCACAAAGGCCAAGCCATAGTGTAGGGAAGGGGAATTAGACTCCGTGTATTTGTAGAAGTGTTAAAGAATTGGACATCTTTTAACTGTTAACTGTGTCTGCCACATCTGCCTACTACTACAGACAGAGCTGGAAGTGCAATGGACTAGAAAACATCGTACTGGGTGAAGAACTAAGGGGATGGTTAAAAAAATTTTTGAAATACCTCTCTCTCTTCAGATCCTGACACTCATTTCTCTCTACTTTTAGAAGAATCCGAGAGGGTTTTGCTTAAAAAAGAAGCAATTCCTCATTTTAGAGGCAAAAGAACCCTGGTTCAGTTAATTCCTTGCTCATGTCCATCCACATGACTTCCAGCCTCCAGAAGCTCTTTGCCTGAGGGCTTGTGTCCTGGTTATTACAACCCGCTCTGCTTCCCTTCCCAGACCTTGGCCCACATGGCCTGTTGGGAACTGTGAGAAAATAGCCACTTCCACCCCTGCAGCCCTGAGCCAATGACAGAGGAGCAGATGTATAAATACCCCAGTTCTCTCCCCCTTGGTAGGATAACTTTCAGGTGCATGTTCTCTACTATCTCCCAGAGTTCTGGGGTCGGCCGGCCACAGCTGCCGCAGGTGACCCAGTTGACCTGCTCCATGATGTATTAACTCCCTCCCCAGTCTCACTTCCCTGTACCTGGGCTTCCTGAGAGCACGGACCGAACAAGCTGCATTAGAACCCTAGGCCCAGGGTCTGCTTCAGGGACCAAACTAACACAGACCAGGTTTAAAACTTGGCAGATAGGGCTTCAGTTTTATCTCTGACATGTGAAGAGCCCAGAACCCAACACTCCCATACTCACAACAAGAGAAATAGTAAAACAAAGCAACCATCAGAACTAGACTTCAATATGACATGGATATTGGATGATCAGACAGAGAATTAAAAATAACTATAATTTTTTTTTTATCCTCACCCGAGGATATTTTTCCATTTTTTTGTACAGATAGCGTGGGAGGGAGAGAGAGGAAAGGAGAGAGAGAGAGAAACATCGACGTGAAGGGACACATCGAGTGGCTGCCACCCGCACGACCAACCAGGGCCGGGGACAAACTGCAACCGAAGTACGTGCCCTTAGCGGGAACCGAACCCGGGTCTCTCCGGACTGCACGCCAACGCTCTAACCGCTGAGCCAAACTGGCCAGGGCAAAAATAACTATAATTTATGTGTTAAGGGACCTAATGGGTAAAGTGGACATCACTTAAGCAGAGAGGTTGAAATCCTAAGGAAAAGAAAAAGAAATGCCAGGAATAAATACACCGTAATAGATACGAGGAATGCCTTTGATGGACACATCGGTTGAATGGACACAGCCAAGTGAGCTTGAAGATATGTCAGTAGAAACATCCCAAGCTGAAATGCAAAGAGAAAAAGAGTGAGAGAAAGAACAAAATATCCAAGAACTTTGAGATAATTATAAAAGCTGTTACATAAGAGAAAACCTGAAGAAAATGAGAAAGGACAGAAGTATTTGAAGTAATAAAGACTAAGAATTTTCCAAATTAATGACAAATACCAAATAACAGATCTAGAAATCTCAAAGAAAACTCAGGAGGATAAATACAAAAAATTATACCTAGCCCTGGCTGGTTTGGCTCAGCGGTTAGAGCGTCGGCCCACGGACCAGAGAGTCCCAAGTTTAGTTCCCGCTAAGGGCACGTACCTCGGTTGCAGTTTGTCCCCGGCCCCGGTTGGGGTTGTGTGGGTGGCAACCAGTGGATGTGTCTCTTTCACATTGATGTTTCTCTCTCTCTCGCTCTTCCTCCCTCTCTCCCTCCTGCTCTATCTGAAGATAAATGAGAAAATATCCTTGGGTGAGGATAAAAAAAAAAATTACACCTAGGCATATGATATATTCAAATTGCAGAAAACCAAAGACAAAGAGAAATTCTTGAAGGGAGTAAGAGTGGGAAAAAAAAAAACACAAAACACCTCATCTATAGAGAACAGACTTTTCTTTTTATAAAAACATGTTGTTATTAATTTTGGGGAGAGAGATAGAAATATCAATTGGCTGCCTCCTGCAGGCCCCCTACTGGGGATTGAGCCCACAAACTGGGCATGCGCCCTGACCAGGAATCCAGCCTCTTGGTGCATGAGATGACACTCCACTGAGCCACACCGGCTGGGCAGACATTTTTTTTTTTAATTTTTAATATTTATTTACTGATTTTAGAGAGAGAGAGAGGAAGGGAGGAGAGAGAGAAACATCGATATGTTTTTCCAGTTATTTATGCATTTATTGGTTGAGTCTTGTATGTGCCCTGGCCCAGGAATGAACCCGAAATCTTGTTGTATCTGGACGACGCTCTGACCAAATGAGAAACAGACTTCTTGTCAAAAACCATGCAAACAAGAATTGAAAAAAACCCCAAAAAACAGGCACCAACCTAGAATTCCATATGCAATGAAATTATCCTTCAAAAGTGACCAAGAAATAAAAACTTGTAAACAAAAACCAAGGGAATTTGTTGCCAATAGACTTGCTTTCCAAGAATTATTAAAATAAAATTTTCAGCCCTGGACACTTCTGCTCAGCGGTTAGAGAGTCGGCCTGCGGTCCCGAGAGACCTGGGTCCGGTTTCTGCAAAGGGCACGAACCTCGGTTGCAGTTTGTCCCCGGCCCTGGTTGGGTCATGCGGGTGGCAGCCACTCGATGTGTCCTTTTCACATTGATGTTTCTCTCTCTCTCTCTCTCCCTCCCACTCTATCTGAACAAAAAATGGAAAAATGTCCTCCGGTGAGGATAAAAAAAGAAAAAAAAGGTTGATCGAGACAGTAAAAATGATACAGCTTGTGCTTGGTTGTCTGAGTCAATTATACACCCTGTATTACAATTAAAATAAAATTAGTGTACGTGTGGACTGTAGACCTATGTATTCGAGCACCCCAGGAGTCCTTCAACGCAGGTGCGTCTGCTGGAGCCTGGAACGATGAACCGCGATAAGCGAGGGACGACTATGTATCAAACCCATGAGGCGCGGTGGAAGAAGCGTGGGGACGGTCACCTGCAGCATTGAATGTAGACACTAGAAAGGAAAACGTTATAAAGTCAACAATCTAAGTTTCTGCCTAGGAGACTAGAAAGAGAAAAGCAGTATCCATCTAAAGCAAGCAGAAGAAAATTAAAAAGTAAAAATTAGAGCAGAAATCACAAAACTGAAAATACGAAATCATGAATCCAAAGGTTAATCCTTTGAGAAGATCAATGAATTGATAAACCTTTCTCTACCCAGGCCAACAAAGAAAAACAGAGAAAAGACATAAATTAATAATATCAGAAACGAAGCATGGATTATTACTATTGATTCCATAGACAGAAAAAAAGGTAATGTAATATTATGAGCAAGTCCAAGCCCACAATATTGATAATTTAGATGAAAAAGACCAATTTCTTTCTGGACCCCAGGCTGATGCTCTAACCGCTGAGCCAAACCAACCAGGGCAAGACCGATTTCTTAAAAGATGCAAACTACCAACACTCACAAAAGAGAAATAGATAATCTGAATATGCTTATACTTATTAAAGGATTGAATTAATAATTAATAAAAAAGCACATGGTTTCAAAGGTAAAGTCCACCAAATATTTAAGGAAGAAATTATACCACTTTTCTACAATCTTTTCCAGAAAACAGAAGCAGAAGAATACTTTTTAATTCATTGTAAGAGGTCAACATTACTCTAGTACTAAAACTAAGTAAAGACATCACAAGAAAAGAAAACAGCAGACTAACATTCTCAATGAACATAGATGCAATACCCCTCAACAAAACACTAGTAAATCCAATCCAATAATATAGGAAAAGAATTATACCTTACAGCCAAGCAGAACTTATTTCAGCTGTGTACAGCTGGTTCAACATTCAAAAGTCAGTGTAGTCCATCACATCAACAGGCTAAAGAAGAATATTCTCACAATCATGTTAATAGAGGCAGACAAAACATTTGGCAAAATCCAATGCCCACTTATAATAAAAACTCTCAGCACACTAGGAATGGAGGAGAACGTCCTCAACTTGATAAAGTGCATCTACAAAAACCTACAGCTAACAAAATACGTAATGGTGAGAAACGAGACGTTTTCTCCTTAAAGATCAACAACAAGGCGACGATGCTGTCTTCCACCACTTCTATTCAACACTGAACTGGAAGCCCTAGATAATGCAATAAGATAAGGAAAATAAAATAAAGAGTATACAGATGGGGAAGGAAGAAACAAACTTTTTTGTTTATAGATGACGTTACTGTCTATGTAGAAATTCCCAAGGAGTTGACCAAAAAAAAAAAAAAAAAAAAAGTCTTCTGGAACCAATAAATATTTATAGCAATGTTATAAGGTATAGTAGCAATGAACAATTGGAATTTGAAATTAAAAGTAAAACACCATTTTTATTATCATACACACAAAAACAACACAAGTATAAGTCTAATGAAACATATATGGGATCTGTATGAAGAAAATTATCATACTCTGATGAAAGAAACCAAAGATCTAAATAAAGGGAGAGCTATTCTGTTTATGGATAGATAGACTCAATATTGTTAAGATGCCAATTTCCCCAACTTGATGTACAAATTCAAAACATTCTAATCAAAATCCTAGCAAGTTATTTTGTGAATATTGACAAACTGATTCTAAAGTTTATATGGAAAGACAAAGGAGCCAAAATAGTCAACACAATACTGAAGGAGAACAAAGTTGAAGGACTAGCCTTACACAACTTCAAGACTTATAAAGCTACAAAATCAAGACAGTGTGGTACTGGTAAAAAGAACAGACAGATAGGTCAATGAAACAGAATAAAAGCCCAGTTAAGACCCACACAAATATAATCAACCGATCTTTGACCACGGAGCAAAGACAAATCGATGGAGAAAGGATAATCTTCTTAACAAATGGTGCTGAGACAACTGGACATCCATTTGGGAAAAAAGAAAACAAAAGAAAGAAGGGGAAAAAAATCTAGACATTGACATTCTACCTTTTACAAAAATAACTTTAGATGGATCATAGGCCTAAATGTACAGCGCGGAACTATCACACTTCTGCAAGATACTAAAGGAGAAAAATCTAGGATCTAGGTTTGGCAATGAGTTTTTAGATACAACACCAAAAGCATGATCCATGAAAAAGATTTTGTTAACCTGGACTTTATTAAAATGAAAAAAACTTCTGCTTTGCAAAACAACAATAACAACAACAACAAAAACTAAATAAGCTACAGACTAGGAGAAAATTTTTTCAAAACACATGTCAATAAAGAACTTGTATTCAAACTATACAAAGAATTAAAAAAAACCCTCAACAATAAGAAAACAAATAACCCAATTTAATAGGTAAAGAATCTCAACAGGCGCCCTGGCCAGTTTTGCTCAGTGGTTAGAGCGGCGGTCTGTGGTCCCGAGAGACCCGGGTTCGGTTCCCGATAAGGGCATGTACCTTGGTTGCAGTTTGTCCCCGGCCCTGGTTGGGTTGTGTGGGTGGCGGCCACTCAATGTGTCCCTTTCACGTCGATGTTTTTCTCTCTCTCCCTCCCACTCTATCTGTACAAAAAATGGAAAAATGTCCTCGGGTGAGGATAAAAAAAAAAGAATCTCAACAGGCAAAAAAGAAGATATATAGGTGGCAAATAAACAAATGAAAAGATGCTTAACATAATATGCCTTTAAGGGAATTGCAAATTAAAACAATCATGAGATACCATTACACATCTACTTGACAGGCTAAGATCCAGAATACTGACAACACCAAATGCTGGCGAGAACGCAGAACAATAGGGACTCACTTCACAATCACTTCACAAACAACAGGAATGCAAATGGGGCAGCCACTTTGGAAGACAGTTTGGGTTTCTTACAAAAGTAAACATATTCTAACCGTATGATTTAGTAACATACTTGATATTTACCCAAAGAAGTTGAAAATATGTCCACAAAGACACCTGCATGTGAGTGTTTGTAGCAGCTTTATTCATAATTGCCTCAAACTGAAAGCCACCAAGGAGGCCTTCAGCGGCTGACTGCACACCTAAGCTGCGGTGCATCCAGACAAGGGAATGTTATTCAGAGGTAAAAAGAAATGAGCTATGAAGCCACAAAAAGACATGGAAGATCCCTAAAAGCATACTAAGCGAAAGAAGCCAGTCTTTTTTGAGAATTACCATAGCCCTCTCCCAAAGCTTCAGAGATATATTACTCCTCTCTCTTTAAAAAAAATTTTTATTGAGGAATAATTCTATGTATTTAAAATGTATAACATGATGACTTGATATGGATATACATTTTAGAATGATTGCCAAAATCAAGATAATAAACACATCCACCACTTTACATAGTTAATATTTGTTAACTCTGTGTGTGTGTGTAGAATACTTAAGATCTATACTCAGCAACTTTCAAATAGACAATACCATATTATTAACTATAGTCACTGGACTACATTAGATCCTCAGAACTTATTCTTAAAAAATTTTTTTTTCTTTATTGATTTTTAGAGAGAGAGGAAGGGAGAGGGAGAGAAATAGAAACATTGATGAGCAAGAACATGGGTTGGCCGCCTCCTGCTTGCCCCGACTGGGGATCAGGCCCACAACCTGGGCATGTGCCCTGACTGGAATTGAATAGGTGACCCTTCAGTGCATGGGACGATGCCCAATTAACTGAGCCACATTGGCCAGGGCTGGAATCAGCTTTTTAAAAAAGTAGGTTTCACATAGAATGATACCATACAGTACTTGCCTTCCTCTGTCTGCCTTATTTCACTCAGCATCCTGCCTTCCAGACTCATTCATGTTGTTGCAAATGGCAGAACTTCCTCACCTTTTTTAAATTTTTTGTCCTCACCTGAGGACATTTTAGCATTTATCTTCAGATAGAGTGGGAGGGAGAGAGGGGGAAAGAGAGAGAGAGAAACATCGATGTGAGAGGGACACATCAACTGGTTGCCACCCACACGGCCCCAACCAGGGCCGGGGACAAACTGCAACCGAGGTACGTGCCCTTGCAGTGGTTCTCAACCTGTGGGTCATGACCCCTTTGGGGGTCGAATGACCCTTTCACAGAAGTCGCCTAAGACCGATTGCAATTCATAACAGTAGCAAAATTACAGTTATGAGGTAGCAACAAAAATAATTTTATGGTTGGGGGGTCACCACAACATGAGGAACTGCATTAAAGGGTCGCGGCATTAGGAAGGTTGAAAACCACTGCCTTAGAGGGAACTGAACCTGGGACTCTCTGGTCCGTGGGCCGATGCTCTAACCACTGAGCAACTGACCAAGGCAGAACTTCCTTATTTTTATGGCTGAATAAAAATATTCCACTGTGTGTGTGTGTGTGTGTGTGTGTGTGTGACATTTTCTTTATCCATTCAGCTATTGAAGGACATTTGGGTGGTTTTCATATCTTGGCTACTGTGAATAATGCTGCAGTGAACATGGTTGTGCCAATACCTCTTTGAAATACTAATTTTATACCAGCAGTGGAATTGCTGGGTCATACAGTAGTTCAATTTTTAATTTCAATTTTTTGAGGAACCTACATATTGTTTTCTATAACGACTGTATCATAAAGAAGCCAGTCTTCAGAGGCTGCACAGCCTGATTCCAACTAGATGACATCCTGGGAAAAGCCCAGAAACAGTACAAAGATGAGGGCGTCCAGGGTTTAGGGGGAGGAGGGTGAAAGGTGAAGCCTACGCGATTTTAGGAGGCGAAAGGATTCTTTAGGTTGCTATATTGGTGCACACAAGCCATTCTGCCTTTGCACACCCATAGTACTGTGCAGAGAAACAGTGACCTTAGTGTAAACACAGACTTTAACCAATAACAATGCCCAGATAATGGCTCACTAATTGTAGCAAATGTACCACATTAATGCAAGATGTTAATGGTGAGGGAAATTGTGTACAGGGGAGAGGATTCATGGGCACTCTCTAAACTGTCGGTTTTTCTGTACATCTATAATAGTAAATTTTTAAATTATTTTTTATTAATTTCTTAAACCTGAAGGATAGGCTTAAAAACAAGGGAGTGTGTCGTGACGTCATGTGAGGGGAGCCTGAGCTGAGGGAATACATGGGAGGCCCCCGGGTTGAGGGCCTGAGGCTTTACTAGTTTGGGGCCTCCGGGCCCCTCTCCGAGGACAGGGACTGTGTGCAGAATGACAGGCCTCATTCACTTTGTTATCTCTCTGCGGCCTCAGGACGACGCCCTGTTTGCTTTAACTCTTAGTTTTGACACAATTCCAGGCTCACAGAAAAGTTGCAAGAATAGTGCAAGTCATTTGCATAGTCGTGTCCCCTGTCCGCCCCCTCCCCCCCGCCCCGGTTTCCCAAAGGTCTTCACACTGAGCACATCTGCTCTGTGCTTTCCTGAGGTTTCAGGTTCCGCCTCCTTTTCACACCCGAGCAAACTGCTCCGGCTCCTTCCTCTGCCCGGTCTGGCAGGAGCAACAGTGAGCATGGGCTGCGCCTCGCCGGGCCAGGCCGTCCTGGCATTCCCACCTCCTGCATCCCTGCACCTCCGCAGCCTCCGAGGGGCGCCGTCGTCACCCCACCCTGCCGGCTGGACGCTGGGGCCCGGGGCCTGACGGCTCTGCCCGAACCCCTCGTCAGCGCTAGCAGAGTTGGTGTGCAAGTGGGGAACAGCGAGGACAGGGCAAAGACGGACCGAAAGGCTCAGAAAACAGGGAGGGAGCCCAGTGTGGGGACAGTCGGTCCAGGCCACACATGCCCAAACTGAGACTTCTGTTGTCGCGTCCAGATGAGAGTGGGCGCCAACTCAGACACACCAGGCCTGGAGGAAAGAAGGTTCCTGCTGTACAGAGGGAACCCACAGCGTTCATTCTAAACTGCCCGGGTTCAAATACCGACTGTGTGGGTGTCCGAGTGTGAGAGTGAGGGAGCGGGAGTGTGTAAGGGAGTGGTGCGTGTATGAGTTTGAGTCTGTGTGGCTGCGAATGTAAGTGTGAATGTGCGGGGTGTGTGGGTAAGTGTGAGCGGCTCTGAATGAATATGTGTGCTGTGTGAGGACCTGAGTGTGTGAATGTGAACACAGCGGTGAATAAGTGGAATGTGTGTGAGTGCGAATGTGTGTGGATATACGAGCATATGAGTGAATGTGCCAGTGTGAAGGGGTCAGGGCAGGTGAGTCTGTGGGTGTGAGCGTGAAGGTGTGTGAGTGTGTGAGTATATGAGTGAATGTGCCAGTGTGAAGGTGTCAGGGCAGGTGAGTCTGTGGGTGTGAGTGAGTGTATATGTGTGAGTGTGAAGGTGTGTGAGTGTGTGAGCATATGAGTGAATGTGCCAGTGTGAAGGTGTCGGGGCAGGTGAGTCTGTGGGTGTGAGTGTATATGTGTGTGAGTGTGAAGGTGTGTGAGAGTGTGAAGGTGTGTGAGTGTGTGAGCATATGAGTGAATGTGCCAGTGTGAAGGTGTCAGGGCAGGTGAATCTGTGTGTGAGTGAGTGTATATGTGTGTGAGTGTGAAGGTGTGTGAGTGTGAGTATATGAGTGAATTGTGAGTGTGAAGGGGTCAGGGCAGGTGAGTCTGTGGGTGTGAGTGTATATGTGTGTGAGTGTGAAGGTGTGTGAGAGTGTGAAGGTGTGTGAGTGTGTGAGTATATGAGTGAATGTGCCAGTGTGAAGGTGTTAGGACAGGCGAATCAGGGTGTGAGTGAGAGTACACGTGAGTGAGTGTGAACAGGTGTGAGCTTTTCTAGGCAGGAGCAAACCCTTCTCAGTGCCCGGGTGTGACCTTGGTAAAATCCATGTCCGATGGGAGTTCCCACCTGACCTGTGCAGTTCACACCTTGTCTGCCAGTTCCTACTCCCTCTGGAAGCCCAAGCCCCCAGGTCCGTCCTAGGACCCCTCTCCTGTCCCCTCACAGAATTCATTACACTCAATTGCTTGCTCTATTGACTTGTCAGGGCCCTAGCCAGACCCCCAGGGCTAGGAAAGCAGGGACTGGATCTATTTCTCACTCTCCCCAGCCCCCAGCTCAGGACCTGGCTCATGGAGGTGTCAGTAGATGCTGAATAATGTAGTTTTTCCAACTCCCTTCCCCCACCCCGCACCATGGCTCCCCTCCAAGTGTTTGCTCCTGCAGCCCCCTCCATCTGAATGCCTGTCCTTTCCCTCCCTCTTCACTGATCCTTGGAGGCATCCATCAGAGGCTACCTCCTCCAGGAAGCCACCCCTGACTACTCCAGGGGACTGAGTCCACTGTTCTGTCACGAACTTGAGGGTTGGCATCTGTCTTGCCCAGGTGGTTGTAAGGTCTCAGAGGGCAGGAGCCATGTCTGTTTCATATCTTCCTATCTGTGCCCTCAGCACTTACCACAGGTTAGTCACACAGTAAGGCCAAGAAAAAATGAACGCGTGAAGAATAACAAAAGAGAATTGAAGTTCTGTCCTTCCCTGCCCCTTCAATTAACCCTTATTCACCAGAGCACCCCACTGGGCTGCCCTTGGCTCCTAGGAATTTGACTCCACTTTCAGACCAGGAGCTCCAGAATTCTCTCTGGGTCCCCAGCAAGGCCGGGAGTGAGACCACACATCTCCTCCCTCACCACATTCTGCTCTCCCCTCCTCAATGCTCTCCAGCCAATCCGGCCTCCAGGCAATTCCTACAACATTCTAAGTTGGTTCCCACCCCAGGGCCTTTGCACTTGCTGTTCTCTCTCCCTAAATTGTTCTCTCATATTCTCTTCTGGTTCTCAGCTCAAATGTCTTCTCTTCAAGGATACATTCAAACCATCAGACCCACTGGCCTAATAGGTCTCTCTCTTTTTTCTTCTTGGGACAGCTTGTTATCCATTTGTGTTTTTCCTACCTCCTGGCTGCATCAGGGCTTTTATGGTGACCAGTGGTTAGGGTTTTTGGAGCCTGGGTTCGAATGCCACACCTGCTGCCTGACTCTGAGCAAGTGACCCTCAGAGGTTCTGTGCTCCGTTTCCCCATCTATAAAATGGGTGGGAGTAATCGAGTCCCTCAGAGTAGTTGCGAGCATTAAACGAGTTAATATAGGCCCTTAGCACAGGGCCTGCCAGGGTACGGGCTATTGATTGAAGGGTTGTTTTATTACCTAAATTTTTCTGGAGCCTAACATAAAGTAGGCGCTCAGTAAACATTTGTGGGAGGAATGAACACACATTGGCACTTGGCAGCTGTTGGGCAGCTAGGGAGCAGGGAAGAATTCAAGTTGCCCAACCCCTCAGCCCCCAACGCACTGCCCGCTCCGCAAAGGGAGTTGGGGGCCTGGGCAGGAAGGGCAGCGGGAGGGGCGCAGGGACCCGCTTTTATCTGAGAACACCGGGGAACTACTGCGGGTTCTCCAGGGACTTGACCTCCAGCTGCTACGGGGGAGACAGCGAGCTGGGGGCCCCCAGGAAAGGTCAGCGGTGAGGCCTGGAGGGGCGGAGGGACAGCGACCGGGACGCGGACCGGCGCCCTCGGTGGGCGGGGCGGGGCGGTGCACGCAAATCTGGGGGCGGGCGCGGGGCGGGCCTGGAAGAGCGGAGGGGTCGGTCCCGCCCCAGGAAAGCCCCACGCCGGCCGCCGCCGCCCGGCTCCTCCGGGGTCCCCACTTTCCGCTCCGGCGCCAGCTCGCTGATGGACGGGAGCGCGCAGGTAGGACGCGGGGCGCTGGGGCGGAGGCGGGGTTCGCCGGGGGACCAGGGCCGGCGTCGGGGAAGTGCTGGGTCGCAGGCGGGGCCGGGCGACGGAGACCCGGGATCTGCACCGGGACCGCCCTCGCGCTCCTCGGGGTTCAGAGAGCGGCGGTCTCGGTCCACGTTGCCCAAGGGCACCGAGGCGGGGAGCTGGGAAAGCAGGCAGGTCCGGGGGCTCAGACACCCGCTGCTCCCCCTAACCTCGTCCAGCCTGAGTCGGTCTCTCGGGGCTCGGGGACGTCGGAATCTTGAGCTAAGGCAGGTCTTGGGACACCCAGGCCCCCTTCTCTGGGCTGTCACCTCCGGTCCAGACCGAGCGAGTTGGTGATCGAAGGAAGAGAAAGAATGGGGAAGTTTTGAAAATTGTAAAATTGATTACTACGCCAAAGAGTCTGTGGAAACAGGCCCTTTGCACCTTTGGCCTCCTTATTTGAATATTGTTGGGTGGACCCAATGCTAGGGACAGTTTACTGGGCCTTGTTTTGGGCCGGCTCTTTGCTGAACACTGAAAGCATTCTGAGTTAAATCTCAACACGACCTTTCTGATTGGTACTCTTGCGTGTACCCCGCCATTTTCCGCTTCGGGCACTTGGCACAGGCGAGGCCCACCGGGAAGGCAGGCTGCTGCCGGAGCCCGCCGCCCTCCACCTGCGATGCTGTCTGTCAAACCACCCCACGCACGAATTCTCCAGGGGTTTGATTAAACTGCAGATTCCCAGGCCCCCTTCCGTGAGCTTCCAACAAACCCAGGATTTAAAAACAAAATTATATGTTCTATGATCAGGAGAGACTGGGACCAGTGGACTGGTGGCTGGTGGTGGGGTTCACAGAATGCCCCAGGCCAGCACTGATCCTGCTTGAATCCTAGTCTCTGCCTGACCCCGGCCTCTGTGAGCTGTGACCCCTGCACCTCCTCCCCTATGCGTGGCCTCTTAGGAGCTGCAGCATTTGCTGGGATATTAGCACCTTTATTAAAATCCTAAAATCTGTTCGGGAAACTGAGGCTCCGGTGTCCATTTGGCCAGGGTGCCATGCACAGTCAGGGGGTCCTAGAGTCCTGCAAAGGCCCCTGAACCCGGCTAGTCCAACCTGTGATTAGAGGAGGAGGCTGAGGTGTGGACTGAGAGGGGCCAGCCCAGCCATTCCCTCCCTCCCCAGCTCTCACAGGCTCCTGCTGGGCGCTGCTCCGAGCGGCTCTGGGCACCCGGTGCGGTTCTGGGCACCCGGTGCGGTTCTGGGCACCGGTGTTTGCCCTGAGGAGGTCTCCCTCTGGGGAGGGGGGAGCACAATAGGGGTCATCAGTTCTTCAAGGGGCAGTGAGACAGGCTTCACGGAGCAAGGACCCTTGAGCCAGCCCAGGAAGAGGGGTAGAGAAATTCGGCAGGGGGAGGATGGGAGGGAAGGCATGCTGAGCAGTGGGAACAGCATGGACGAAGGCCGGGAACTGTGAAAGGTGTGGCGTGTGGTGCCTGGGAGCCGGGAGAAGCAGAGAGGGATGGAAGGGTGGGCTTGGCCACGTAGAAGGTCTTGTGTGCCATGCTGAGGAGTAGACCAGCGTATCCTACCTCTGCCTGAGCTCTGAGAGTCACCATGCAGACTCCTGGCCCCACCCCAGCCTTTAGAGTTGACTCTGAAGGCAGCAGGGGAAAACCAATAGTGAGCGGCTCTGGTTACAACACACCCATTTACCGGCAGGTCTGGATGACCTGAGCATTTCCACATGCAGAGCAGTGACTCAGTACTGATGTGTTTTGTAAGCGTGACCCAGACTGCAGAAAGCCCAGGCAGGGGTGGAGGGTGTCCTTCAAGGCACAGTTTCCTGACGCTAGATTTAGAAAGGAGCTGAAGTGAGGTGTCAGAGAAGGGAGAAGAGAACCTTTCCTGGACCCTCCTCTCCTTGTCCCTTCCCACCTCCCCCAGCCCAGGATGGAGGAGTTTGGGATCAAATAGCTCACTGCCCTCAGTTGCTTTCCTTGCCCCTGGGAGAGGGGTTGGGACCGAAGGCCCCTTGTGCTTTGTTTCCTCATGTTTGTAAAACTGGGCATCATGTTTTGTAAGACACTTAACACAATTTCCAACACATAGTACGTCCCCAATAAACATTCACATCTGTTGTTGATGTTGGGAAGTAGAGCTGGGCGGTTCTGAGCAGGGGCTCTGGATCCACACTGCCCAGTGCAGAGGCTTTGCTACTACTAAGTAGTTGACTTCTCAGGACCTCAGTTTCCCCATTTGTGAAATGATAGTGACTACTTATACAGTTGTAGTAATGATGAAATGAATGAAGTGTCAAGCACACAGAACAATGGCAGGTATAGAATGAGCACTATGTATTTATTAAATAAAGAAACAAACCCCATTGGATGGTGAGGAAACTGAGAATCAGAGATGTGTGCAGTGGCCTTGCCTGAGGTCCCATGTCTAGGAGAGACAGAAGGAGGGATTCGAACCTGCTTTCCTCCCCAGCCTGCGTTCTTTCCCACTGTCCCAGTTTGCTGGGGTGACCCAGAGGGACATCTTTCCCGGCATTCCTCATGGCTGGCACTGTGGAGACATGCCTGGTCACGTTTGGCCAGACTTCCTTTGGCTAGTCTAGAAGAGAGGCCATCAGCTTGCCTGGAGGTGGACGCACCTGCCCTTGCACGAGTGTGGGTGGGAGGACCCAGCCGTGGCTGGAGGGTCCCGTAGGAGCCAGCAGGAGAGGGGCCGTGCTCCCGTTGCTTTGTTGTGTGACTTGCAGCAAGTCATTCTGCTTCTCTGGGCTGGAGGCACAGAGAAGGGCACAGGCTTGAAGACCGGGGCCCCACGTTCAGATGTGAGCTTGCTGCTTCCTATCTGTGATGTGGAAGCAGTTGCTTAACTTCTCTGAACCTCAGTGTGCTTGTCAGTAAAATGGGTATGGGGGTGTTCATGAGATCATTCTTACAGGCACCTTGCCCATGGCTCAGTGGTTGCAGCTTCTCTCCCCATTTAGGACAAAGCCATTTCTCCATATCCAACACCTGGCTTCCTCATTCATTTCTTCCTCAAATATGTACTGAGCACTTACTTGTGCCAGGCACGGTGCCAGGTGTACTGACAGAGCACTGGACAGAGTCCCTGCCCTCCTGGGGTTTAACTTCTAGTTGAGAAGCCAAACATACACATACTGACCCACAGCCCTTACTGCGGTTCCGAAATCCTCGGGCTCGGAAACCGGAGCTTCCTCACCACCCGGCTGGGAGCACGACCTGCCCTGGGCCAGGCTTTGCATTGGGGCCTCTCCTTCTCCTCCTGGGAGAGCGGCTGTCCTGCAGCGATGACGTGCGAAGCGTCGGTGCTGCCCTGGCCGCCTGGGGGTGCGGGTGCTTCCCTCGGCTGGTAGTTTGCACAAGGTGACCCTTGTATCCTCAGTGATTCTGGACACGAAACCCGCCTGGCCCCAGGATTGTGCACAGAGAACGTGGACCTGCGAGATGCTGCCAGGCAGTGGCGTGCTGGGAGGAAGAGGAGCAGGGTGAGGGCGGGGCCGGGGCCTCTGAGGGCCATCAGGAAGACAGGGCCGAGGCCTGGCAGAACCGGCTGGGACAGCGGGCCTTGTCCATCCACTGACCCTTCTGGCCGCTGCCCCGCTGCTCGCCGCTCGGCGCGCCGCTGTCTCTGCGTCTGTGTCTTTCCAGGAAGCGCTGGTGCCTCTGAGGTTCGGGTTGGCTCCGCCCAGCTCCTTCTCCCTTCTCCCATGGGCCTCCTCGCCTCAGGGTTGCTTAAGAAGCCCAGGGTCTTGGCTAAAGCAGGCCTGGGTGCTGGGACTTGCTGGGTCCATCACCAGCTGGGCAGGCATCTGAGTCCCCTTCTCCTCCCTCTGTGGGAAGAGGGAGGATGTGGGTCCTGGTGAGAACAAGAGTTTGGTGGACAGGTTTCCTGAGGGAGGGTGTGTAGCTCTGAGCAGAGGACTTATCGAGGGACCAGCAGCCTCCAGCCTGCAGGGCAGCCTACAAGCTGAATGGACCGTGTCCTGAGTGCCAGCACTGGGCTCCGGCTCACATTCACTCAGCAAACATGCCAGGGCTGGGACCCAGCAGTCAAGCGAGCCCTGGTGGATCCGACAGTCTGGGGGGGGAGGCGACTCCGAGGAGGTGACTTTGGGGCTAAGACCTGAAGTAAAAAGACATGTGGTTATCTGGGAAAAGAGTGGTCCTGGCAGAGAACAGCAAGAGCAAAGGCCCTGGGGTGGGAACAGGCTTGGTGGTTTGAGCCACAACAAGGAAGAGGATGCGGTTGGATGGGATTGAGCAAGGCGGAGAGGGGCAGGGACACAGTCTGGGAGGTAAAGAGGAACCAGATACCTGCATTATCTCATTCGTCTTGTAGGGCAACCCTACAAAGCAGGAACGGCTCTTCTCCAGATTTTACAGATGAAGAAACAGGCACAGAATGGTCTAGTAACATGCCCAGGGCCACAGCGGGAAGGTGGCAGAGCCGGGCTGGGAACCTGCAGCTCCAGAGTCCTCAGTCCTCACCGCTGTGTTTAACATCATGGAAACTGGGCTCAGGTGCTGAAGGCCCACCTGCTGCTTTGAACATTGCTGGTGTGCTCGCCTGCTGTGGGTCAGCCCAGCAACCTCGTGGATGTGGTCAGGCCAGGACTGGCATTACGGATGATCCAGTCACTGTGAATCATTTTACAGATGAACACCTACCCCTGGGTCAGACAGTGAGGACACGCTGAAGCGGAAGTGGCATGGGAAGGGGGGAACAGGACGAGTAGAGGCCCAACTCCACATCAGGCACTGTTTCCCTGAGGAGGAAACAGGCTCACGGTAGAGACTTACCCAGTGACACAAGTCGGAAGGGGTAGAGTCTGGATTCAAACCCAGGGCTGCTGACCAGGAAGTCTTTGACTTGCACTTACCCACTGTTCTGAGCCATGCCCCATGAGGAGCAGAGTAAGAGACCTGAGTTTCTTGGTCAGAGATAAGGGAGCACAGTCACTGAGAACATTTTGGAGAGTGGGGGGAGGCCTGAGGTTCTCCTGGAGCAGCCAGGAAGTGTTCTGCCTTTCCAGAAGAGGACGTGAACTTCTCTGGAGAGAAGAGACACCAGATCTCCGGGCTGGCAGCCCCCCGAGCCCACAGAGTCATGGCCCCCTGACAGTCTTGCCTGCAGCGATGGAGCATAGGCCTTCCAGAAGCAATTCCACAGCTGGACAGCTCTGACTGGGAGAAGAGCCTTCCTGAGATTTAGCCAAAGTAGGTTTCTAGGAGCTTTCACTTTCTGGCTCTGGTTCTGCCCCTTCGAGGTAGTAACCATCGTCCTCCAACAACTACCCACTATTTCTCTTTCTCAGACTACACAGCCATAGTTCTTTTAATCATTCTTCTTGACTCAGGGAATTGTAAAGAGTTTAGTCTGGTTTTGGACATGATCCACTTAGTCAGAGCCCCATATAAAACCCATTACTTTCCACAAAGCCTGCTTAGTCAGAGATGAGGGAGATTATCACCTCCTTGGATCTGGAACCTGTACCTCTCTTGATGCAACAAGCAATCATATGTTGTAGTAGCCACATCCCACTTGGGGATCATATTGAGCTTGTCAGTTCGCCCTGGCTGGTTTGGCTCAGCAGTTGGAGCATCGGCCTGTGGACCAGAGAGTCCCAGGTTCAGTTCCCGCTAAGGGCACATATCAAAAAAAACAACAACAAAACAAAACAAAAAACCCCCAAAACCTCCAGGTTGCCCTGCCGGTGTGGCTTAGTTGGTTGAGTGTCATCCCGTGCACCAAGAGGTTGCTGGTTCGATTCCTGGTTAGGGCACACGCCTGGGTTTCAGGCTCGATCCCCAGTAGGGGGCTTGCAGAAGGCAGCCAATCAATGTTTCCATCTCTCTCTTCCTCTCCCTTCCTCTCTCTAAAAATCAATAAAAACATATTTAAAAATAACAACAACAAACAAAGCTCCAGGTGTCTCCTCTTCATGAACTGCTGTCAGTCAAAATTTCTTCCATTCTGGGATTACTTGTTCGAGACTAACAATTGTTTTCAGCCTTTCTTGTTTTCAATTAATGTGCTTCAAGCTAAATAGCTATATTATTTTTCTCTGAGTACTGCTATGGCTTTATTCCATAGGTCATGTACACAATGTCATTCACTGCTAAAATAGTTTACAGTTTTCCTTTTGTCTAAAAGTGTATGTGCTTTTTAAATGTTTTAAGTGGACAGAAGGTTTTTGAAAGTTTTTTTTTTTATTGTTGATTTCTAAATTTATTGCATTGTGGCTTTTATGGTATGAACAATAGAGAATTTACTGAGATCTTGTTTGTAGGATTTTCCAGTCAGTTTTTCTGTATGTTTCTCCTGTATTTGAAAGGATATGTTCTGTTGGGTTTGTAAAGTTCTAGAATTATATCTATTAGATTATGCTTGCTAAGCTGCATTTATATTGTCCATGTACCTGATTTACCTCCCACTATCATAGAAGGTCTGTTCATTTCTCCTTTTCTTCTCCATATTTTGCTTTCTTTTTAAAGCTGTGTTATTAGGCGCATATACATAGAATACCCCTGTATATGAATAGAAGAAAGGTTCATCATTTTTATACCTTCTTGGATATAGCACCCCCCCCACCCCATCCCCCACCCCCCACCCCCACAGGCCTTCTGCAGACAGAAAATGAGCAGGGAGCTCTTATCTGTGCTGATGTGTTGCACAGTTACAGGCTTCTTGGCGAATTGCTTCTTTTATCCATGTAAAACAACCACCTTTTTTTGGTGGTGGTGTTAATTCTCACCCGAGGATATTTTTTCCATTGATTTTTAGAGAGAGTGGAAGGGAGGGAGAGATTGGGGTGCGGGAGGGAGAGAAACATCAATGTGAGAGGGAGACATTGATTAGTTGCCTCCCACATGCACCCTGACCAGGGCTGGGGATCAAACCTGCAACTTGAAAACATGCCCTTGATTGGGAATCGAACCCCAGCCCTTTGGTGCAGTGGGCTGATTCAGGGGTGGGGAACATCTGGCCCAGGGGCCCTGTAGCTAATGTTACAAGCCTCACCAAATTAGCTTGACCAAATATAGCAGGCTAATTTTTAAGTAGATAATTTTGTATGGCCCGCAAATGATGTTATAAACATCCAAATGGCCCTTGGCAGTCAAAAGGTTCCCCACCCCGCCACACTGGCCAGGGCTGGCCATTTTTCTTTTACTGCTTCAATGCCTTCAATTATGTTTTATTTGGAGAGAATCTTGTTTTAAAATTTTTATTGATATTTTAGGGAGAGAGAGAGAGACAGACAGAAACATCAATATGAGAGAGAAGCATCCATTGGCTGCCTCCTGCACGCCCCCCACTGGGGATCGAGCCCGAAACCCAGGCATGTGTCCTGAACCGGGAATTGAACTGGGACCTCTCAGTCCATGGGACGACGCTCAATCCACTGAGGCACACCGGCTGGGCAATTATGTTTTATTTGATATCAATAATATACCTGTTGTCTTTTTTTTTTCCCTAGGTGAGGACTTTTTTTTTTTTAATCCTCACCCGAGGACATTTTTCCATTTTTTGTTCAGATAGAGTGGGAGGGAGAGAGAGGAAGAGAGAGAGAGAGAGAGAGAGAGACATCGTTGTGAAAGGGACACATCGAGTGGCTGCCACCCACACGACCAATCAGGGCCGGGGACAAACTGCAACCGAGGTACGTGCCCTTAGCGGGAACCGAACCCAGGTCTCCCCGAACCGCAGGCCAACGCTCTAACCGCTGAGCCAAATCGGCCAGGGCTGACATTTTTTTTTTTCATGTTTTGTTCAGACAGAGTGAGAGGGAGAAACATCGACGTGAAAGGGACACATCGAGTGGCTGCCTCCCGCACGACCCAACCAGGGTCGAGGACAAACTGCAACTGAGGTACGTGCCCTTAGCGGGCACCGAACCCCGGTCTCTCTGGACCCCAGGCCGATGCTCCAACCGCTGAACCAAACCAGCCAGGGCTACCTGTTGTCTTTATTTGTACCTTTCTTGACTAATTTTGTGATTTTTAATTTTTTCTCTTCAACTCTAAAGTTATAGGACTTTTCTTTGACCCCAGTCTGGTGGCCAGATGAGTTAAAAAACAAAACGAAACTTGCTTCTCAGTCCAGCTCTGCAGCCCACCTGCTTAAGTAATCCCGGGCGAGTCGTTTCCCTGTTTGGGCCTCCTTTTCCTGCTCCCACCTCCAACTTTCCCGACTTGTGTCCCCAAGATCGCCTTGTCTCCTTGAACTCTGTGTCAGTGGAAGCAGTACTGCCCTCTCAGCTCGTGGCTGTGAGACCTGTGTCGTCGTCGCAGCAGCCGCCATCTACTCAGGGTCTCAGAGTTCCCTCGGTGCTTGGAGCTGAGTCTGGCCACCTGCTCCACCAGCACTGTCCGAGCCTCTTCCCCCAGCCGTGGTCTCTGCCTTCCTGCAACCATCCCTGAGCAAGTGGTTCTGCCCCACCTTCCAGATGAGGAGCCTGAGGCTCTGAGAGGACCCCCGCTTGCCAAGGTCTCCCAGACAGTCAGGGTGGGGCCCGCACACTTAGGCCCGGGATTATGCTCTGTGTCTCAGATGCCCTGGAGTCCCTGCCACCACGAGAGGCCCCACATGTCTGCGTGTCCCTGACTGACAGGAATGATCTGGGCTGAGACAACAGGAAGAACTTGAAGGAGAGCACCACCCCCCCGGCCCCCCGCATGCAGACAGAAGATGAACAGGGAGCTCTTATCTGTGCTGATGTGCTACCTGCTTGGGTTTGTCCGGGGGCAAAGTCCTGGCCACTGTCGAGACAAGTTCACTGGTGAGGAGTGCAAACAGGATGGAGGCCAAGTTCTGTCTCGGTCGCTTCCTGAGACTATTTCTGAACCCCTGTGAGCCCTGGTTGCCCCTCTGTGCAGGGGGGGGAGGGTTGGCTGCGTGTTTCACGGGGTGCTGGCTGGAGGAGCAGGAAGGTGTGCGGCAGGACCAAGCTGATGGCCGCTTCTCTGTGGCAGGCGCTGTGCTGTGGACTCCAGAGCCCGCAGGTCTGGGCTCAGATCAGCCCCACCGCTTACCAGGTGCACATCCTTAGGCAGGTTTCTGAACCTTCCTGGGCCCGGTTTCCCTGTGTCTGCAACGGGGATGAGAATAACAGCCAGCACCTGCCGTGTTTCTTGGATTGGGGGGGTGGAACCCATGGTCTCTAATGGCTCTAAGGACTGGGGGGCAATTGTGGTGACTTCTGCGGACCTCTGGAAGGAGGCCCACTAGGAGCCGTGACACTCACTAACCGCCCAGATCTAATCAGTGCCCGAGGCCTGACATCGTGCTCTTCAGGGAAATGACTAATGATCATGGTAATGCCCCAATTACTGGCTCCCTGGAGTTTAGCCCTCCTGGGTGGCCCATCTGCACCTGCATTAGGGTATTAAGGGGACTCCAAGCCAGAAGTGAGCAGTGTTTTCCAGCAGTGAGGTGACAAATGCCAGCTGACCAGGCGGCCTGCAAACAGCTGGTGGGCTTGGTTCATTCATTCTTCCATTCAGCAAGTATCTGGGGACCCTGCTGTGCTGGGCATCGGCCTGGCACTGGGACCCCAGCGGGAAGGTGGTGGACACAGGCTGTGGCCTGTGGGGGCCGGCGTTCCGTGGGCGTGTGGACAATGAACGGGAAGGGTGCGTGTGTACTGCTGCAGGGAGTAAGTGCCGTGCAGAGGAATAGAGCAAGAGAAGGGCTGGTGGAGTGATGGAGTCGGCTGTGCTCCCGAGCAGGTGTCTGGACTTGGTCCCTCAGGTCAGCCTCCTCCCTGGGGCCTCAGGTGCCTTCTGCCCAAGGCTGTGGCTTCTAGAATCCTAGATGGAGTCACCCGTGCCTCCCCCGTGGCTGCTTGGACTCAACGCGTTCAGAGCCAACACAAGTGTACACATTGCCATAAAGTGGCCATTGGCGCAAGATCCAGTCTGTCCCCAAGATGGGGCCTCTCTCCAGGGGGTCTGGCCCGGTGAAGGAGATCATCATCTCCAGCCCTCTCCTGTCCCTCTCAAAGTCATGTCTTACTCTTCACAGTCCCCCAGCCTTCAGCCACAGCTGGTGACCCTCAAATCTGTCTCCAGCTGAGCCTTCCTCCTCCTGAGTCCAGGCCACTAGGACATCTGGTCTCCTGGATGGCTCCAGGCCCACTGCCCATGTGAAGTCACCGTGTCTGAGGTGCAGCGGATGCGTGGTCTCCCCCAGCAAGCCTGCTCCCCTTCCCGCCCAAGGCTGCCTCCCCACACCCAGCTGCCCACAGCGGCCGGCACCAAGCTCTGCATGTCCACTCCCAGACAGGGCTGGAGTCTGCCCTCTTCTGCAGCTCCGGCAGCACGTCCTCTGCAGACACCTCCTTCCCGCCTGCGTCCTCCACGCACAACTCCCAGCTGAATATTGTTCAGTGGCTCCCTCTCCCTGGGCATGGGGTCATATTGCCCACTGTGCCTGGCAGACAGGCGGTCTTCTGGCCTCCGACCTCTCTGTTCTCATCTCGTCCTCTCCCCCTCCTCCCGCTCCTCCCTCACTCTTCACTGGCCCCCTGCGTGCCTCCCCGCGGCAGGGCCCTTGGGAATCTGCAGAGCGGGCTTCGTAACTGCGCCCTCCTCGGGAAAGCGGCGGGAGCTAGGCACGAAGGAAGCGTGTGTCGTGCAGCACCAGGGCCCTTGGGAATCTGCAGAGCGGGCTTCGTAACTGCGCCCTCCTCGGGAAAGCGGCGGAGCCCCCGGCACGAAGGGGGCGTGTGTCGTGCAGCACCAGGGCCCTTGGGAATCTGCAGAGCGGGCTTCGTAACTGCGCCCTCCTCGGGAAAGCGGCGGAGCCCCCGGCACGAAGGGGGCGTGTGCACGTGCAGCACCAGGGCCCTTGGGAATCTGCAGAGCGGGCTTCGTAACTGCGCCCTCCTCGGGAAAGCGGCGGGAGCTGGGCACGAAGGGGGCGTGTGTACGTGCAGCACCAGGGCCCTTGGGAATCTGCAGAGCGGGCTTCGTAACTGCGCCCTTATCGGGAAAGCGGCGGAGCCCCCGGCACAAAGGAGGCGTGTGCACGTGCAGCACCAGGGCCCTTGGGAATCTGCAAAGTGGGCTTGGTAACTGCGCCCTCCTCGGGAAAGTGGCGAGGCCTCCCGTTCAAAGGGGTGTGTGCACGTGCAGCACAGGGACCTTGGGAATCTGCAGATGTGGGCTTCGTAACTGCGCCCATCTCGCGGAAAGCGGCAGAGCCCCCGGCTCGAAAGGAGGCGTGTGGCATGTGGCAGCACCAGGGCCAGAGAAAGCACGGTGGTCGTCGTTGAGTGCTGCCATGTGCCAGGCTCGGCTCGGTGCTCCCGTTAGGTGGGCAGAGACGTCTGCCCTCAGGGGAGCTCAGGCAGCCCCGCTGCGGGACATGCTTCCTCCCTCCAGGGTGCTGCACCCTCACCCACGGCTGCCTCCCGCCTGCCTCTCACTCCTGATGGCCACGCCCACCGCTCTCTGCCGACCTGCGTCCCTGCTCTTCCTCCCACGGTCCACTCCATCGGGTACTTGGCCACTCTGTCCTTTCAGGGCCTCCGGCCTCATTGATTTCTTTTCCTCTCACCCACGCCCCAGATTCCATTCTGTCAGCAAATCCCGTCGGCTCTACCTTCCGCCAGATCTAGAATCCAGCCCACTCGTACCGCTCCTTCCCCACAATCCTGTGCGAGCCGGCACCTGTCGCCTGGACCAGTCCAGTGGCCTCCTCCTGGTCCCTGCTTCTGCCCTTGGCCCCAGGGGCTTTCACACCACACAGCCAGAGGGAGGTTTGAAGTCTCGTGATGTCACGTCTCTGCTCAAACCTTCCAGTAACGTCTCTTCTCACTCAAGAATTTGTCAAAGGAAAGAAGGAAGAAAGGAATGTATGAGTGAATGGCCTTGTTCACTTCTGTAGTACCTGGCACATAGTAGGTGCTCAGAAAACACCTGCAGTAAGAAACCCAAGGAGGCGAGCGGGTGAGGACCTGGAGCACACAGTAGGTACACGGGAGCCTAGTGGGCTCTGCTGGCTGAGGTTACTGATTCCTGCCCCTGGCGGCAGCAGAACCAGCCCTCCGTCACTCGCTGGGCTGGGGGTGGGCTAGGTAGGCAGAGCCCAGGCCATTCTGGGGCCCTGGCCTGGCCTGCCCCACCGTCCTGGGCGGAGCTGCTGATGTGGCTGCTGGTTCTGGGAACCCCACTCAGGCAGCAGTTCCGAGAAGGCTGCTGCCTCAGGGAGAGCTTGTCCCTGGCCCCCTGCCATACCGGTCCAGCTGTCCCCGAGGCCAGAGGAAGCTCCGGGCTGGCCTAAGACTGTGGAGTTCTAGGATCAGTGGCTCCCATGGGAGGCCACCACAGCCCCTGCTGTGTCACTGGCTTCCTCTCCACTTGCCTCTTGTCACGGGACTGAGGGCATCTGTCTGCTGATCCAGCCCCTCAGGCTGGCTTGCGGTCAGGAGTGAGGAGAGGAGGAGGCCTGTGCGCCCTCGGGCGCGGGAAGAGCCTCTGGTCGCTCCAGATGGCGGCTGGCTCCTGACATTTCAAGACTTGCCACTCAAATAAAAAGAGTGAATGAAAAATGTTTCTCTGCTAGAGGAGTGTTTCCCCTCCGGCGCTTCTGCGTCTTCCTGGCTCGGCTGTCACCCACTCGGCTACTTCCTCAGTCTGTGACCTTGGCCTTGCCACCTGCCTTCTCTAGGCCTCAATTTTTCCCTTTGGACGATGACACCACACCCCAGGGTTGCAGGGACCACATTTGAAAGGCAGCAAAACCCAGTGATTAGGTGCATGGTTCTGGAGAAAGACTGCCAGGTTCGAGTCCCTAGCTCTGTGACCACAAGCAAGTGCTCTAACCTCTCTGTGCCTCAGTCTCCTCATCTGTAAAATGGGGATTGTAATGGCACCTACTTCATTGAGTTGTTGTGAGACCAAATTGATTAATACATTGCAAGTACTGAGAATGACGTCAGGCCTATAATAAGCACTATATATGTGTAGCAGTTATGGGTAAAAGCATGGTACATACCTGTGTTTAAAAATAGAAGACTGGCCCTGGCTGGTTTGGCTCAGTGGTTAGAGCGTCGGCCTGCAGTCCAGAGAGACCCTGGTTCGGTTCGCTAAGGGCACGTACCTCAGTTGCAGTTTGTCCCCAGCCCTGGTTGGTCGTGTGGGTGGCAGCCACTCAATGTGTCCCTTTCAGGTCGATGTTTCTCTCTTTCTCTCGCTCTCCCTCCTTCCCACTCTATCTGAACAAAAAATGGAAAAATATGTCCTCGGGTGAGGATTAAAAAAAAAAAAATAGAAGACTGAATTTGTTATTGTTGAATTTCAGCCAACTATTCATGTTTTTAACTTATCTTTATTGTTAAATGTATTACAGATGTCCCTCCCTGTTCCCACCTCCCTCCTGCCTTCCCCACGCTATTGTCTGTGTCCATTGGTTATGCATATATGCATATAAGTTCTTTGGTTTATCTCTTCCCTTTGAGGTTTCAGTCTATCAACCAATTTGTACTTAATTTCTTCACTTTTTCACCCATCCCCCCAACTCCCCTGCCATCTGGCAACTCAACAAAAAGTTCTCTGTATCTATGAGTCTTTTTTTGTTCTGCTTGCTCATTTTGTTTGTAGATTCAATTGTTGATAGTTATGTATTTATTGACATTTTATTGTTCATATTTTTTATCTTTTTCTTCAAGAAGACCCTTCAACATTTCATATAATACTGATTTGGTGGTGATGAACTCCTTTAGCTTTTTCTTGTCTGGGAAACTCTTTATATGTCCATCAATTCTAAATGATAACTTTGTAGGAGAGAGTAATCTTGATTCTAGGTCCTTGCTTTTCATCACTTTGACTATTTCTTGCCACTCCCTTCTGGCCTGCAAAGTTTCTTTTGAGAAACTGACAGTCTTATGGGGGTTCCCTTGTAACTAACTGCTTTTCTCTTGTGCTTTTGAGATTCTTTGTCTTGAACCTTTGGCATTTTGATGATGATGTGTCTTGGTGTGGACCTCTTTGGGTTCATCTTGTTTGGGACTCTCTGTGTTTCCTGGACTTGTACGTCTCTTTCCTTCACCAAGTTAGGGAAGTTTTCTGTCATTATTTTTTCAAGTAGGTTTTCAACTTCTTGCTCTCTCTCTTCTTGTGGCACCCCCATGATGCGAATGTTGGTATGCTTGAAGTCCCAGAGGCTCCTTACACTATCCCCATCTTTGTAGATTCTTTTTTCTTTCTGCTGTTCTTATTGGGTGTTTTTTGTTTCCTTATACTCCAAATCAATTGTTTGCTTCTTGGCTTCACCTACTCTATTATTGATTCCCTGTAAATTATTCGTTTTTTTTTCTTAGAAAATTTTTTTTTCTTGCCCTGGCCAGTTTGGCTCAGCGGTTAGAGTGTTGGCCTGCAGACAAGAGAGTCCGGGTTCGGTTCCTGCTAAGAGCATGTATCTCGGCTGCAGTTTGTCCCCGGCCCCAATTAGGGGTGTGTGGGTGGCAACCAGTTGATGTGTCTCTCTCACATTGATGTTTCTCTCTTTCTCTTCCTCTCTCTCTCTCCCTCCTGCTCTATCTGAAGATACATGCAAAAAATGTCCTCGGGTGAGGATAAAAAAAAATTATTTTTTTCTTTATTGCTTTTAGAGAGGAAGGGAGAGAGAGATAGAAACACCAATTGGCCACCTCCTGCATGGCTCCCACTGGAGATCGGGCCCACAACCTGGGCATGTGCTCTGACCTGAAATCAAACCGATGACCTCTTGGTGCATGGGTTGATGCTCAACCACTGAGCCACATCAGCCAGGCGTAAATTATTCTTTATTTCAGTTAGTGCCTTCTTCATTTCCGACTGGTCCTTTTTTATGCTCTTGAGGTCCTCACTAAGTTCCTTGAGTGTCTTTTTCTTTTTTAAAAAAAATTATTTATTTTTATTACAGATGTTTCTCCTTTTTTCCCCATTGACACCCTCTTCCCCATCCCCCCACCCCATCTCCAGTTTTGTTGTCTATCAGTTATGCACACATGCATTTATTCCTTCCCTCCCCCTTCTCCCCCTCTTCTGAGGATTGTCAGTCTGTACCCTATGTCTATGATTCTGGGTCTATTTTGTTCATCAGTTTGTTTAGTTCATTATATTTCAGCAATAAGTGACATCATGTGATATTTGTCTTTCTCTGCTTGGCTTGTTTCTCTTAGGATAATACTCTCCAGGTCCCTCCATGTCATCTCAAAGGATAAGAGATCTTTCTTTCCTGCAGCTGCATAGTATTCCATCGTGTACATGTACCAGAGCTTTTTTATCCATTCGTCTACTGATGGACAGTTGGGCTGTTTCCAGATCTTAGCTATTGTAAATAGTGCTGCTACGAACATAGGGGTACATATATTCTTTCTGATTGGAGTTTCAGGCTTCTTAGGGTATATTTCTAGAAGTGGGATCACTGGATCAAATGGCAGTCCAATTTTTAATTTTTTGAGGTAACACTATAGTGTTTCCCGTAGTGGCTGCACCAGTCTGCATTCCCACCAGCAGTGTACTAGGGTCCCCTTTTCTCCACATCCTCGCCAGCACTTGCTTTTGATGATTTTTTGATGGCGGCCATTCTGACAGGTGTGAAGTGATACCTCATTGTTGTTTTAATTTGCATCTCTCTGATGCTTAGTGACATTGAGCATTTTTTCATATGTCTCTTGGACATTTGTATGTCCTGTTTGGAGAGGTATCTCTTTAGGTCCTCTGCCCATTTTTTAATTGAGTTCTTTGTCTTCCTTTTGTTGAGTTGTATGAGCACTCTATATATTTTGGAAATTAACCCCTTATCTAATGTATCATTGACAATTATGCTCTCCCATATAGTGGGTTCCCTTTCCATTTTGATGGTTTCTTTTGCTGTGCAGAAGCTCTTTAGTTTGATGTAGTCTGGTGTGTTTATTTTTTCCTTTGTTTCTGTTGCTTTAGGTTTCAGGCTTCTTAGGGTATATTTCTAGAAGTGGGATCACTGGATCAAATGGCAGTTCAATTTTTAATTTTTTGAGGTAACACTATAGTGTTTCCCGTAGTGGCTGCACCAGTCTGCATTCCCACCAGCAGTGTACTAGGGTCCCCTTTTCTCCACAGAATTTTGTATCAGTGAAAATTCTGCTGCATATAATGCCAGAAATTTTGTTGCCTGCATTTTCTTCTAGGGTTTTTATGGAATCATGAGTCACATTTAAGTCTTTTATCCATTTTGGGTTTATTCTTGTATATGGTGTAAGTTGGTGGTCTAGTGTCATTTTTTTGCATGTAGCTGTCCTCCTTGAGCGTCCTTATAAGCAGTGTTTTGAACTCTGCATCTGTTAGATTGTTTATCTCCATTTCGTTTTTTTCTTTTCCTGGAGTTTTGTTCTGTTCTTTCATTTGGGACATGTTTCTTTGTCTCCTCATTTTGGTTGCCTCCCTGTGTTTGTTTCTATGTATTGGGTAGACTTGCTGTGTCTCCTAGGATGGCCTGTTGTAGTAGGTGCCCTGTATGGTCCAATGGCATAGCCTCCCTGGTCACCCCAGCTGTGCCTTTGAGGTGTACCCCTGATGTGGACTGTACACCCTTCTGCAGTAACTGAGTCTTGATTGCTGTTGGCACGTCCATGGGAGGGATTTACTCAGCTGATCAGCTGCAAGGACTGGCTGTGACCACTGACCACTGACCTCTGACTACCTTGGAGTATCAGCTGTGCAGGGGCCAACCACTCAGAGCAAGACTTACTTCAACAGGGCTCTGGTACGCACTGAGTCCACTCCTTGAGCATGTCACTTGTGGAGGTGGTTGGGTGGTGGTGCTTCGATGTGGTCTAAAGCTGGGTGTGCTGGTTCTGGGGCAAGGTCAGCCACTCCTGTGTTCTGTCCACGGCCACCAGGCATAAGCTACAAAGCGATCTGCAGATGGCTGCTTCTTGTGCTGTTAGCCAACTATTCATTTAATACCTGTTTATTGAGCATATACTATGTACATGTCAGGCACTGTTTTGGCACTGGGGACAAAGCAATGCCCACGGCAGACATAAAGTTTTGCCCTCATGGGCTTGCATTCTCATCTGCATATGTAGACAAAGAAATAATTTAAAGATACAGGTTATCTTTTACATTCTACTAGCAGCAGAACGAGAGGGGCTGTTTCTCTTTGGCTCGTTTTTCTTAAAGAATGTTTGTCTTACTGATCTGTAAGACCCCTTTGTATATTAAAGCCATTAACCCTCTATCATGTAGATTGCTACCTTTTTCTAGTCTTTTGCTTGCTTTCTATTTTTTTTTTCCTAAGGCATGTTTTGACCTAGGGGAGTTGAAAAATTTTTGTAGTCAGATCTTTCTATCTTTGACATCTATGTCCTGAAATAAAATAAACATTCTGTGATATGATTAGAGACGGTGATAAGTATATGACAGGTACAAACAGGGTGCTGTGATGGGGTCTCTGGGTGCAAAGGCTGTGGGACAATAGGGCTGGGAGGTGAGAGAGTGCTCACAGGCCAGTGGGACTGAGGATTTGTGGAGGAGGGAGAGGGGACAGGAGGGACAGTAGATAGGTGGCAGGGGGCTTGAGGCTTTTTTATTTTCTTACACTTTTAATTTAAAAGTAATTGTAGCCTTGGCTGGTTTGGCTCAGCGGTTGAGCATCAGCCTGTGGACCAGAGTCTCCCGGGTTTGGTTCCTGCAAGGGGCATGTACCACACACAAGAAAAAGTAATTGTAGACTCACATGCAGTTGTAAGACGTAGTGTAGAGATCCCTGGTCATCTCAGTGCCCCCAGGGTAACATCGGACAACTGTGGTGCATGATCACAGGCAGGACCCTGACGTCGGTGCCGTCTGCTGCCTGGCTCAGCTCGCCCCGCTTTCCTGCGCTCGTTCGCGGGTGTGCATGTCGCCTGGCTCAGCTCGCCCCGCTTTCCTGCGCTCGTTCGCGGGTGTGCATGTCGCCTGGCTCAGCTCGCCCCGCTTTCCTGCGCTCGTTCGCGGGTGTGCATGTCGCCAGTTCCGTGCACGTTTGTCACACGCACAGCTCTGCGTCTTCACCACAGCAGTCAAGATACAGAACAGTTCCATCCTCACCAGGGTCCCTCTCTGTGTTTCCTTTTATAGCCACATCGACCTCCCTTCCTGCCTGTCCCCCCAGCCCCGGCAGCCCTAATCTGGTCTCCACTTCCATATGCTGTCATTTCAAGAATGTTACATACATGGAGCACGCAGGGTGTGCTTTAGGATGGGCCATTTTCACTCGCGGGCGTGGACTGCATCCTGTGTTAGGGATGCTCCTCTTGGCTGGGCATGACCCCTGGGGATCTGTGGCCCTTCGGGAGCCAGAGGCCAGTGAAGGACAGAAGCAGGCGGCTCATGACCTGGTTTCTGATTTTAAAATGACTGCCGGCAGCATGGAGAAGAGCTGGGGTGACTCAGGTCTGCCGCATGGGGAAGTGACCGGGTGACTCAGGTCTGTAGCAACTGCAGACTGCCCCAGGGCCCCTGTCCCAGTATTCTCTCAGCCCACACTGGGTTGAGAAAAATCTTGCCACAACCCTGTTCAAAGACCCTCAGAATCTGCTCATTGCCTAGATGGGGGGGGGGGCTTTGACTTGGGCTCCAGGGGATCTGTGAACCCCTAAAGTGGAATGCAAACTTAAATGTTTGCACTTTTCTAGAAAGAGGGTTTGGAGTTTGCCTCAGGTGTTCAGATGGGCCCGTGGTCCCCGGAACATTAAGGACTCTGGCTCGTGGGCAGAGGTAGAGGTTGAGAGCTGAGGCTCTGGAGCCTGACAGCCCCTGCTCGTGTCCCAGGACTGTCACAGCTGTGCAGCCCAGGCAAGTCACTAATACCTCTCTGTGTCTTGGTTTCCTCATCTGAAAATGGGGGAAATAATAGTGCCTACTTCATGGGGCTGTTTTGAGTATTGAGTGAATTAACATGACTAAATGTGTAGAGGGAAACTGGCATGTGGAAACAGGTGTGGCCGGGCTCTGCCACCTCCCTTGTCCTGGATCTCATATCTCTGTTAATATGGCTTAGTTGGCTTTTTTGTTTGTTTCAGTTACTGTTTCACCTCTGGCTCATGGGGGTTTGTAGACGATACAAATCCTCGGTCTTTTCTGCTGCTCAGGCAGGTTTTCTGCTCCTATGCTTGGGCACCGATGTTTGAAGTGGACAAGCAGGATGGCCAACTCTTTCTGGCTCATTTCATTCATCTTATTGGGTTCAGACTCCAAATCCTAGAGGGCCATCTCTGCCACCAGATTCTGTGGGCATCTGTGAACTCGTGAGAGGGAGGAAGCCAGCGTCACAGACCCACCATCACACTCCCACCCTGCTTCCTGATCCTCACTGTGTCTGCACGGAGGGCGGGCTGGGCTTTGAGGGCACCCAGTCTCCCCTGGGCAGAGCTGTCCAGCCCCGCATGGAGCCTGTTAGGGGCCCCCGTCTGTCCAAAATAACTGAATTCGACAGACCTTTACTGAGCACGTGCTCTGTGCCAGACACCGATGTAGGCACTGGACTCGGCAGCGACCCAGACACCCGGCCCTCGGGGTGGATGGCAGACCCCTGAAAGGACAGTCTCCCTCCCACGTGCTCCTGGCCTTCGGCCCGTGGGTCCAGGCCGGTTCCCTCACAGACGGCCCTCAGTGTGGGTCTGCCTGGCGCCCCTGCAGGATTTGTGGATGTGGGGCAGGAACACCAGAGAGGCAGTGTCCTGTTCCTCTCGGGGCCGTTTCAGAAAACTACGACCTCGCCCTGGCCAGTGTGGGTCACTGGTTAGAGCGTTGGCCAGAGCACTGGAGGGTCTGGGGTTCGATTCCCAGTCCAGGGCACATACCTGGGTTGCAGGTTCATCCCCGGCCTCGGCCAGGGTATGTGTGGGAGGCAACCAGTCGATGGGCACATCGATGTTTCTCTCTCTCCCTCTTCCCCCTCTCTCTCTCCTCCCCCCTCCCTTCCACTCTCTCTAAAAAATCAGTGGAAAAATATCCTAGGGTAAGGATTAACAAAAAAAAAAAGGAAGAAAGAAAGAAAGTTCATGACCTTAATTTGTCCCATTCCTGGTGATGTTACTTTAACTTTGACCACTTGTGTAAGGTGGTGTCTTCTGGGTTTCTGTATATAAAGTTATGTACAATTATATGTATAAGAATATAAAATTATAATGTTAATTATTTGACTCATTAATTAGTAAATAACGAATACGAGGTTCATGGGGAGATAGAGGCTGCCGTGGTGACAGGAGCAGTCCCTTTCCCCACTTAGGACCTGTCACTGGGCCCTGTTCTAACTCCCAGGGTGACCTCTGGTCTATGGAATGTTTACTGTGATGCTTCGGTTGTGCCCATTTGGGCCAGTGGCACCCATTCAAGCTGCCACCTGTCTTGTTACGGTGCGCAGCATTCTTGGAGCGCCTCCTTACTGTCTGGCGCGGCGGGAATTCCAGGCTGTACCTGCCCTGCTCCTTCCAAGGAAGCCCAGACCCGGGCGCTGGGACTGCATGTGGAGAGGATGCTGGGTCCTGGGCCGGTAAAGGCATTGCCGAGGCCCTTGGCAAAATGCAAATAGGGCCAGTGGATTGATGGCCTCATGCATCCATGGATTTCCTGTTTTGATGGCTGTATTGCAGTCATGCAGGAGAATGTCCCTGCTGCTCTGAAATCCACACTGCAGCATCGAGGGGTAATTTATTCCTGTGAATAAATAACTGACCAGGAAGGAGAGGCTGAGAGAGGGCATTTGAATGCAGGACGGGAGAGGCAAGGTGTGGAGGTGGGATGAGTTGGCGTTTGGGAGCAGCAGGAAGTGCAGGCCAGCAGGTGGCAGGAGCCCTGCCAGCTGCTGGCGGGGGAGGGGAGGCGGCGGGAGAGCCTGCAGGTGGGGTGAAGCCGCTGGAGAGCGTCCAGCAGGGCTTGGGCTTCTGCTGGGGCTTCAGCGCTCACCCGTCCAGACACTGCGCGGTGTGTTAGGTCCGCACCTCGCTTCCTCTCTGCGGTGCCCCGGGGAGCTTCATCTTGGGGTCTCCGCGGTGCAGGTACAGCAGCCAAAGCCCGGAAAGACAGTAATGTCTGAACAGCACGTAGCTACTAAGTAGCAGGAGGAGGCCTGGCAGCTGCCTTTCTGAATGTGACCCCAAGACAGAGACCCAAGCGGGGACGCAGGTGGGTGCTGTCAGCATTGCCCCGGAACATACCCCAGGACATTGCTCTGTAGGGGCTTTTGGCCTTAGGTGCCAGGAGTGTTGGGGGAAGTGCACACTCTGTGACCTGATGGATTCTGCTTCTGAGCATTTTCCTTAATGGTGACCACTGGTGACCTTACTTGAGCCTTTCCTGTGTCCAGGTCGCCGTTTGAGGTCTCCACATGTGTCCAGTCATCTCACCCTCACAACACTCCCAGTGCGGTGGAAACAGCCGGAGGGGTAGCAGCTTGCTCAAGGTTCATGACGAGGAGACGACAGAGCAGGTATTTAAACTTAAGGAGGTAGTCAGAGAAATGTGGGTGGTGGCTCTCCGGGGGCAGGCACAGACCCCACACTGTGTATAACAAAGTAACACAAAGAATAAATAAGGCTAAAACCCAGTGCCAGACACACAGTGGAACCTGCTGATCTGATGCTTTGGATCTAAATTTTGTCGTGTGGAGTGATGTTAATCATATGGTAAGTTTAAAATGTGAGTTTTCGTAGAAGGTGCTGCTCTTTTGGTAAATAAAATTCATATTTATCCCCCTATATTCCTAGCAACTTCTGAGAGAATAGATATTAATATGTGAGTGGTGTTATTGCTGGGCCTTGGGATTTGGAGGGTTTTATTGTGTTTCCTTTTTGGGTGTACGTACCTTCTAATTTTTATTCCCCAATCACGTCTTGGGGGATGTCGCGAATACAATAAGGGTGGCACATGAGTTCACTGATATGGACTACAAAACAGCAGGGTCCTCGGAGGGGTTAGAAGTGAGGGGGATGACGGGGAGCAGTAACAATGCTGCATAACAAACAAGCACAGAGCCTCAGTGCCATGTAAGGGACACTCACTTCGCTGAGCGTGCGGGCGTCAGCCTTCTGGACGTGGCTGACCTCGTGGGCTCACTCGTGCCTCTGCGGTCAGCTCAGGTCAGCTGCCAGCCCTGCCGATGCGTGAGCTCACTCGGAGGACAGGGCCAGCTGCCTGTTGCCTAATGCAGAAGGAGCCGGCTGGGACTTGCCTGTCGCCATCCTCCAAAGGGCGAGGCCAGGCACGTTCTCAAGGCAGTGGTCGTGCCAAGCAGGCCTCTGCATGCCTCACTTTGGCTAGTATTGTGCTGGCCAAAGCTAGTCACGTGGTGAGCCCCGAGTCCAAATGCAGGGAGAACGCTCGCCCAGAGTGGTGGGGGCGGAGGAGCACTGCAAGGTTACATGGACACAGGCGGGAAGAATTGGGGCCATCAGTGTAGTCAGTCTAACACTCAACAGCATCATTTCTAGTGGCCTCCTAATAATTCATTGTATGAGTATACCGTCATGTATTTAACCAGCTCTGTAAGGTTGAACAGTTAGGGTAGCATTTCCAAACTATATTTCAAGGAATTATAAATCCTTCAGTGTTGGGTTAAATGAAGAAAAATAAATTTCTTTACTGCAGAACCTTTACGTGCAAATGTACATTATGAACTTCCAAAAGTCTGAGGGATGCTCAAACTCAGCAGGCCGTGGGATTTTTCTCAAGAAGCATCTCTTGGGACAGGTGTTCCGTGGCTCTCACTCTGCACTTTGTGCATCTGAGTTGGGTTCTGTGATCATAAACAGATCTCTGGTGAACATGGAGGGCTCATTGTTGGCAGAAATACAAACGAGCAGGGCAGGGGACAGTGGTGTCTGGAGTAAGGTGAATTCTGAAGGCTGCACTTGGGATGATTGGGACGATGGGGACCATGAGTCAGCACTAACCTGGCTCACTTTCTCTCAGCAGGTGCCTTAGGATCTCCCAATGGGGTGGCTTGGCTCTGGGCTCACGTTTTCTGTGAGCTGCCTGATCCTGGTGTGGGCGGCAGACTCTGGTAAGTCACCACCTCTCATTCATTCATTCATTCATTCAGCAAACATGTGTTGACTATGTACCTGCCAGGCTCAATCAGTGAAGAAAACAAAGATTCCTGGACTCGAAGAGCTTACACTGTAGTGGGAGGAGATAGCCAACGACAGATGGCCCCAATTTTTTAAGTAAATTCTAAGGATTGTTAAAAGGTGATGGAAAAATACAATGTGGAACAGAGCAGGGAGGATTGGGAAAGCTGGGTGGAGTGGAGGGTCGCAGTGTAAAATACGTTATGTGCCCAGGGAAGTCCTCATTGAGTGACAGGCAATCAAGCCAAGACTTGAAGGAAGGGGGAGCCATGCAGATGTCTGTGGGGGGAGGAGGATCTCAGTGGAGGCCTTGAGCAGAGAGCCTGCCTGGAGTGTTGGAGGAATGAAAGGAGGCTGGTGTGGTGCTGGGAGACAGGGGGACCAGCTCAGGAAGGGCCTTGCAGGGTCTGAGCAGAGGAGCGACATGACCTGTTACATTGAAAGGGATCCCTTTGTCTGTAAGCACAAGGGTGGAAGCCCGGAGGTCAGGGAGGAGGTGCCGCAGTAAGCCGGGTGGCCTGGCCCAACAGAGGGAACTGGCTTCTGGATCCCTCTGGGATGGAGATTTGAAGACAGAGTGGACTGAGGGGAGAGGGAGAGGTGTCAAGGATGACTCAGAGTTCTGCCCTGAGCAACCAGAAGGACACAGCTGTCATTTCTGAGATGCAGAGGGATATGGGTTTTGGGGAGAAGGGAGTCAGATGAGGAGAATTTGAGAGATTTATTAGATATCTACGACTCTCCTTAACATGGTGAGTCCTTTATCCAGAGAACAAGTGCAGATAGAGGGCAGCTGTGATGGGGCCGCTGGAGCAGGAGGCCTGCTGGTCAGGTGCCGGGTGCTCTAGAGCTGGGTGATGGCTCTCAGCCGATTGGCAAACCCAGTAGACATCCTGCCAGGTTCAAGTCCAGCTCTGCCACTGACTGGCTGGAAGAAGTACCCCAGCCTCTCATTCCGCCCTTGGATATTGGCCAAACCCACCAAGAAGCCAGAGGACAAGGGCACCTGGGTAACAAGATCGTGGGGTCAGCCTCCTGAGCTCACAGAGGGGCGGAGAATGGATGGGGGCGGGGAGTGAGTGGGCACATGGGTAACAGCCTTCTGGCACACTGTGGCAGGGCCTGTTGGTGGGTAGACTCCTCAGACTGCCGCGTATTTTTCCTTTAATTTGACCAGGAAAGTAGGGGAGCTGCATGACGTAAAGGTGCATTTGGGGTATGCCCTCAATGGACCCTGCACCCAGGGTGCTTCTTCAGCTTCAGGAACCCCATCAGTGCCAGCTGGGAGGCTCCAGGAGCCCGGGTCCTGGCCGGCTCTGTGAAGACTGGCCCGTGACCGGTCCTGGGACTGTGGTTTCCCTGTTTGTGATGGCCCTTGGTCCTGTTCTGGCTGGTTTCCACCTGTCCAGGGGCGCAGGGCCCTCTCTCGTGCTGGGCTCCAGCTCCTCAGAGCGCTCCTGTCTCCCCAGGGAGTCTTAGGGTCCGGCATCCGCCCACCTGCTTCTCCGACTTCATCAGCACCTCCACCTGTGAGTGGAGGATGAGCGGCCCCACCAACTGCAGCGCCGAGCTCCGCCTGACCTATCAGCTGGATTTTCGGACCTCTGAGTAAGCCTGTGCTGGAGCAGGGGGGTCGGGGAGGTCGGCCCTCGGGGTTCCCCTGGAGTGGTGCTTGGTGCTAAATGCCATTCACTGCACTTACCGGGCACAGGGTTCGAGCCGGGGTGCCCAGGGAGCAGTGCGTGTCATACAGTGGGAATGGCATGATGCTCCGAGCACACTGTCACCCAGCCAGCCGTGTGGCATCCGGATGCGGGCGGAGTATCGGACCAGAACATAGGGTCTCAAGCATTTAGTCTCAGGACTCTTCATGCTTAAACATCAGCGAGGACCCCGAAAGCTTTTGTCTGGGTAGCCTATAGCTATGGATATTTACTCTCTCGAAAATTCAAACAGAAAATGTAAATCACAGCAGCACACAGGCCTTCAGAGCAGTGACGTACCTGCCACGTGGCCCTGGGAAACTGCTCTGTCCGCTTGCGGGAGAGAGGGCCGTGGCGAGCGCCCCGGGGCGCTGTGAACCGGCTGGCCCGTGGGTCCTCAGACCGCACCCAGGGACCTCGGGACATGAGCGAGCGCTGTGGGGGTGCAGGGTCAGCGGGGGCGCAGGGTCAGCGGGGAGCGCACACGTCCCCTGTGGCTCGCTGGGATGGCCCGGGCGCCGGACTTGGCCGGCGCGGTGCGCAGGCGCGGGGCACCCTCGATGGCAGAGTGCAGGCGCCCCCAGGCGGCCCTCCGCGTGCTGTGCTTCCCCCGTGGCACGTGGGCCGAGACCGGAGCAGGAGAACCGCCCGTGAGGCCCCTGGGCCCACCCTGCTTTGTAAACTAGTGCTGCTGGCACGTGGCCAGCCCGCCGGCGGGGTCTGCGCTGCCTTCCTGCGCGGAGCCCTGTAGTCCCCGGAGCAGCCCGGCTCGCGGAGCCCAGAGGCCTGCTGTCTGGGCCTCCCCGAGCCCGCGGAGCCCTGTAGTCCCCGGAGCAGCCCGGCTCGTGGAGCCCAGAGGCCTGCTGTCTGGGCCTCCCCGAGCCCGCGGAGCCCTGTAGTCCCCGGAGCAGCCCGGCTCGCGGAGCCCAGAGGCCTGCTGTCTGGGCCTCCCCGAGCCCGCGGAGCCCTGTAGTCCCCGCGGAGCAGCCCGGCTCTCGGAGCCCAGATGCCTGCTGTCTGGGCCTCTACGGAAATCGTTTGCCCGGCCGAGCCCACGGCCGCCATTGGCTGTTCTGGAGGCACGTCGGGGTCACTCTGCCCTGGGAGAAGCCGTGCTCCCAGAGGTGTGCAGCGCACCTGCTGTTAGAGTCGTCGAGCCGGATTCTTCCCTGTCACTGGCCCTTAGGGATGAGCGGAGTCCTGGGACCACGGCTGCGGCCAGGGGTGTGGGCGTCCTTGTGGGCGTGGTGCCGGGCTGTGGCCAGCAGGGAAGGCAGTCCTCGTCCACTGTCCCCACCAGGCACCCTGGCTGCTCTGCTGCCCAGTCCCCTGAGCAGCAGTCCCCTGAGGCAGGGCGACCAGGTACTGGAGGAGCATGTGGTTCCTTGAGGCGTGTACGGGGGACACCCAAGGGTGCATGGCCAGCCTAACACAGCACCGTGTCTGCAGAAACGGCACGTGTGTCCCTGAGAATAGGGAAAGCACTGTGTGCCTGTGCAACATGCTGATGGATAACGTGGCCAGCGTGGACATCTACCAGCTGGACCTGTGGGCTGGGAAGCAGCAATTGTGGACCGGTTCCTTCCAGCCCAGCAAGCATGGTGAGTGGGGTGGGGCAGGCGGTCCCAAAGAAGCCGGCTGGGTCCTGGGGCAGGGGAGGCAGGGTCCATTTTGGGGAGGGAGGCCCAAGCAGCCTCTTACCTTGTCTTTTTTTCTTCATCCTCACCCAAGGACATTTTTCCAATTTTTGTTCAGGTAGAGTGGGAGGGAGAGAAGGGAAGAGAGAGAGAGAGAAACAGTGACGTGAAAGGGACACATCGAGTGGCTGCCACCCGCACGACCAACCAGGGCCAGGGACAAACTGCAACCGAGGTTCATGCCCTTAGCGGGAACCGAACCCGGGTCTCTTTGGACCACAGGCTGACGTTCTAACCGCTGAGCAAAACTGGCCAGGGCTCTTACCTTGTCTTAAACGTGATGGGGTTCTTGCCCTTATCTGGGCCTTAGTCCTCCCATGTTTAAAATTGGGTTGGGCTCAGCAGTACATCAGGCCCCTTTAGATCAGATATTTCAACCCCCTGAATGTGAGGCCCCTGGTTGGGGTGTTGAGCAGGCCTATTGGATGGAAGGCCTGCTTGCTGCAGATCAGAAACTGAGCTGGGAACCGTCCTTCCTCCCTCCGTGACTGCTCAGCTGCTGCTGCTTCAGACAGTCTGGACCACAGAAGGCTGACCTTATCCTGCTACCCAGAGTCCCTATGGGCAATCCCTAGGAACTTGCTGGGGTGTAGTGACAGGAAGTTATTTATTTATTTTTAAATGTTTTTCTTTATTGTTTTTAGAGAGAGAGGAGGAGAGAGATTGGAACATCAATGAGAGAGAACATAGATTGGCTGCCTCCTGCATGCCCCCAACTGGGGATCGGGCCCACAACCTGGGCATGTGCCCTGACTGGGAATCGAACCGTGACCTCTTGGTGCATGGGTCAGCGCTCAAACCACTGAGCCACAGCGTCTGGGCATGACAGGAGTTTAAAACACCATTTATTGCTGTGTGACCTTGGCAAGTCACATTACCTCTCTGAGCCTCAGTTTCCAGAAGAGAGTTCTTATCCCCATTTTGCAGTTGAATAAACTATAGTACAGAGAAGGCAAGTAACCTGCCTAAGGTCACACAGCTGCTAAGCAGGAGCGGCAATCTCTCCCAGACTTCACAGCCTTCACCACTCCATCAGCAGTTCCTGAAGGGCCTGCTCATCCTGCTGGTGGTCCAGGGCTATTTATTTATTCCTATCCTCACCCGAGGACATTTTTTCATGTATCTTCAGATAGAGTGGGAAGGAGAGAGGGAGGAAGAGAGAGAGAGAAACATCGATGTGAAAGGGACACATCGAGTGGTTGCCATCTACATGACCCCAACCGGGGCCAGGAACAAACTGCAACCAAGGTACGTGCCCTTAGCGAGAACCAAACCCGGGACTTGCTGGTCCGCAGGCTGACGCTCTAACCGCTGAGCCAAACCGGCCAGGGAGGTCTGGGGTTATTTAAATTGACCCATGAACAAACCCATGAATTAAAATAATTCTCACATGTGTTGTTGATTTTAATATAGATCATATACTTGTGATCTCACTGATGTGATTACTTAAAAAGAGACTATGTTTTTAAACACACGAATCAAAATAATACGTGGTAAATAATACAGCACATAGATGTGGACAAAGTGTGAAGGACAAAAGTGACAGCGAGGAAGTTTGGGTTACTTTGGTTTATACATTTTGCGTTCACTGGAGAAAGGAAGTTAGTAACCACTGTGGTGCCAAGTGGACTCTGTTACGAGTCTGAATCTACGTGGCCTTACACATGTATGTGGAGGTGGTGTTGACTAAACACCTCAATGGCCCGGGGCGTGGGCGACAAGCCCTCACCAGACACCGCTTCTCCACAGTGAAACCCAGGGCCCCTGGAAACCTCACAGTTGCTTCCAACGACTCCCACATGTGGCAGCTGACCTGGAGCAACCCATACCCTCCTGAGAATTTCCTGTACGATGAGCTCTCCTACCAGGTCAACATTTCAAATGAAGACGACCCCTCAGAGGTGAGTGGGCACTGCGGGGATTCTGCTCCACCTCCTGGGACTCGGGTGGGTGGAGACCCCGGCTCCGGGGTGGGAGACAGAGAGGACACCCAGGCTGCCAGCATCCCTGGGGACCTGGAGTCCCAGCTTCTGCCCCTCCACCCCTCGCCCGATGCCCAGGGAGAGAGAAGGGGTATGATTTCTGGGCCCTGCTCCCCGCTGTAAAGGAGGCACTGGGCCACAGCTGTGTTTCCTGAGGGCCCGGAGGGACACTGAGATTTGGGGAACACACTCAAACGACTGAGTCCCAGCATGAGATGCTCCCTCAGCATCATCTCCCTCTCGACCTGACTGGTGAGGGAAGGCGTCTCAGCTGGGCTGACAGGCTTACTGGTCCTTGGTTGTACAGAGAGGAGGCCGAGGCTCAGAGCCTTGCCCCAGGAGACAGGCTCACCCATAGTTTAATGCCATCGCTGGGCCTGACTGAGATTCCTTTTACGTGACACTCGGGGCGTCTGATACTTCTCTGCAGGCGCAGCAGAGACAGGGCTTCCTTTCTAAGTGAGCGTACCGACATTGCACGGCAAAATGTGTGCTCTCGAGCATGTCCCTTAACCTCCTTGCGCCTCAGTTTTCTCACCTGTGACATGGGGCTAATGAGTACCACCTGTAGGGCATTGACAGCACGAAGTGGGCGACACAGATAAGCTCCCATCCCTGGCCCTGAGCCAGGATGTGGGTAAGAGCAGGAATGGGGCACACAGGGTGCAGCTCAGAGAGCAGTTGGGGAGAGGGGCTGGCACAGATGCCAACTTGGTCTTCCCAGGTCCTGTGCCTGTTCAGGGCGTAGCCTGGAGGGGAGACAAGGGTCCAGAGGAATTTACTTGTTTGTTTGCCATGGCTGAACCTAGGCTCCAGGAGTCTCATGGCCTGGCCCTGCTTTGTCATGCGCTGGCTTCGTTTTCAGGCAGGCCATCCCCTCATTTGGCTGACATGCCCGTGAGCAGCTCCAGGCCTCGGTCCTAACGCCTCAGTGGGAAAAGTTGTTCTTTCCAGATAATTCTCAGTAAAAGTCCCGGGCCCAGTGTGATGCTCACTTACCTGGCGTGGATCACTGGGCCAGTCTCTGCACCTGTCACGGGCTGTGGGCAGGAGAGAAGGTGCTGGTGCCATGCTCTGATCCGCCAGGGGTGAGTCACATGCCCACCTCTGGAGCTGCAGTGGGATCCGCTGGGCTGAGCCATCTGGGCTGAGAATGAGGGCGGGGGCTCCCCAAAGGAGATCCAGGGGGAGGGGAAATGGCCTGGGCCGGCTGAGACAAAGCCTGGTTTAGGACCTGGCGCCGGACTCCAGCCAGTGGAGGGAATCGGTCGGTGTGCTGGTGCTATGGCTCAGTGGGCATGTAGATGCTCAGGGCTGCCCCAGGCCCCAGAACTCCAAGTCCAGCTTCTCTTGTTGGTGGGGAAGAGGCTACCGAGACACCCCTCCCCCATGTCTCAAAAGGGAGGGCAGAGCTGGGATTTGAAGCCAGGATTTAAATCCAGAGCCTTCGTTCTTCCTCCTCCCCAGGATCCTCCTCTCAGACGTGGTCTTCTGAACACTTGGCCCTTTTGTTAGAAACCAACCACAAGCAGTTCCTTGCAAGCTCCGATTTCTCTTGTTTCTTAGGAAAACATTTCCCAATATCCTGCTCCTCTCCAGGGTGTTCGAATCCTTTAGTGAACTAGATCCAGCTTACTCATGTTTAGAAAGAAAGACTGAGAGTGTCGTCCTTCCCAGCCCTGGTGTCCCACAGCTCCCGCCCACCCCCGCACCACTGCAGCCCTGGTCTCCCACAGCCCCCGCCCACCCCCGCACCACTGCAGCCCTGGTCTCCCACAGCCCCCGCCCACCCCCGCACCACTGCAGCCCTGGTCTCCCACAGCCCCCGCCCACCCCCGCACCACTGCAGCCCTGGTCTCCCACAGCCCCCGCCCACCCCCGCACCACTGCAGCCCTGGTCTCCCACAGCTCCCGCCCACCCCCGCACCACTGCAGAGCCCCCCCCCCCGCCCCCCCCCAGGTTCTCCAGCAACCTGTTCAGGTGTTGCTTCCTCGCTGTGCAGCCTCCTTTGGCTCACTCGACCGACCGGCTCCCTGCGCGCCTTCTACCCCGAGCAGAAGCAGAGCTGCCTGCAGGCTGGGGGGGTGGGGGGGGGGGGCTGCAAAGGGAGGGCCTGCTGGGAGAGGAGCCCCGGCCAGAGGGTTCGGCCAGAGGGTTCGGGCCACTCGCCGGCAGAATTGAACTTGAACACAGATTTTATTTCATCTTATTTTTTAAAGTTTTTTTTTTTTGTAAAGTAGTATTTACATGAAATAAAAAATTCAAGTGGTAGAAGAGGGCTTAGAATGGAAATGTCTTTCTCTTCCAACCCCAACCTCAACCTCCAATTCCTCTTTTTTTAAAAAATACGTGTTTTTTTTTTTAAATTCTCACCTCAGGACATTCTTCCTTTTTTTGGGGGGGGGGGGGGGTTCAGTTAGAGTGGGAGGGAGAGAGAGGAAGAGAGAGAGAGCCAAACTGGCTGGGGCTAAAATATGTTTTTATTTTTATTTAAAAAAAATTTTTTTCTCCCTCCTCCACCACACCAACCACAGAGCAGCCAGCTGCTTTAGTCAAAAAAATTATTATTATTATTATTTTATCCTCACCCAAGGACATTTTTCCATTTTTTTGTTCAGATAGAGTGAGAGGGAGAGAAAGAGAGAGAAACATCGACGTGAAAGGGACACATCAAGTGGCTGCCACCCGCACGACCCAACCAGGGCCGGGGACAAACTGCAACTGAGGTACGTGCCCTTAGCGGGAACCAAACCCGGGTCTCTCTGGACCGCAGGCCGACGCTCTAAGCGCTGAGCCAAACCGGCCAGGGCTTATTATAATTTTTAATCCTCACCTGAGGATATTTTTCTATTTATCATCAGACAGAGTGAGAGGGAGAGAGAGGGAGAGAGAGACATCCATCGGCTGCCTCCTGCACGCCCCCTACTGGAGATCAAGCCTGCAACCCAGGCATGTGCCCTGACCAGGAATTGAACTGGGACCTCTCAGTCCATGGGACAACGCTCAATCCACTGAGCCACACTGGCCGGGCTCTAGTTCCTCTTCCCAGAGGTTGACCACGACTCTCGCTCTTGCCAGGAGGGGAGGGAGGCCGGCTGGAGCAGGTAGAGGGTCTGAGGTAATCTCCTCCCAGAGAGAGTGTGTGCCTATGTGGCAAACGTGTCTGTTCATTCGTCACTGTCCATTGCTACATAATATCCACAGCACACATTTATTGCCCCACAGCTCTGGGCATCAGGAGCCTGGGTCCGGCTCCACTGGGTTCTCCGCTGCACCCGAGGAGTCGGCCAGGGCTGCGGTCTCACCTGAGGCTCCACTTGGGAAGGGTCCTCCCCCTCTATGATGTTGGCAGCATTCAGTTTCTCGTGGGCTGTTGGACTGAGAGCCTCAGGTCTTGCTGGTCCTTGGCCGGAGGCACCTCCATTCCTTCCTAGTGGCCTTCTCCACGCCGGCGGGGGGGAGAGGGTGTCCCAGAAGCTGGAGTGGCGGTCTTCCAGAACGTAACCGCACACACGCAGTGCTGCCCACCCATCACCTCCGCACGTCCTGTCGGCCACACAGGGAGTGATATAAGGTGGGGATCGGGGCCTCTCAGAGTCTGTCTGCCACCATGTTTTTAAACACAAAAGGCAGCAGGCAACACATACTCATCGTCATCTTACCTTTTCCACTTAACAGCAGATTCTGGGTCTCTTCCCAGGGGGGCTGGGTTGGGCGGGGCTGAGGTTCGAGGCCAGTGAGTTTGGGCTGGGTTGCTGGGGCTCTAGAGAGCCCGGGAAGGAGAGAGAGGGGCTCTGACTCCATCTGCGCTTCGGAAAGGTCACCTCGTGCTCCCTGCGCGCCAGGCCCGTCCTAGGTGCTTGTCCCCTGAGCCCACTTACTCCTCACAACAACCCGCGAGGTGGGAGCTTTTATTACCGCCATTTTGCAGACGAGGACATCGAGGTCCACAGAGGTTATGTCACTTACCTAAGGTCACACAGCCAGAAAGTGACAGTAGGGACCTGTACTCTCAATTTACAGGCGAGGAAACGAAAACTCAGAAAGGTTAATCCACTTGCCCCAGCCATGTCACATGGCTAGTCGGGGGGGTGGGGAAGGGCCCGTTTCCTGGCCCATCTCGCTTGAGTCTGGTCCCAGTTATGAAGGTGGCAAACGATATCCGAGTTGAAGGAATAATCCAGGCTGGTGGTTTTTTAAAATTGATTTTAGACAGAGAGAGAGAAACATAGATTTGGTGTTCTATTTATTTATGCATTCATTGGTTGATTCTTATATGTGCCCTGACCGGGGATCGTACCCACAACCTTGGCATATAGGGACAACACTCTAAACAACTGAGCTACCTGGCTAGGGCCAGTCTGGTGGCTCTTAAACACTGTGGAGTCAGCTAAGGACAGCAGCCAGGTGGGAGCTGGCACTCCCCCAGCTGGTGCAGTAATGTCTTCCTTTCTTCCCCCAGTTCACAGTCTATAATGTGACCTACATGGAGCCCACCCTCCGCTTCTCAGCCAGCATCCTAAAGCCTGGGACTTTCTACAGCGCGCGGGTGAGGATCTGGGCTCAAATCTACAACAGCACGTGGAGTGAGTGGAGCCCCAGCGTCAAGTGGTTTAACTGTGAGTATCTATCGTGGGTGCTGGGCATCTTTCCTCCCCACTTTCACTCTGTGGCCAGACACTTCCCCTGGCCGAGCTTCTGGGTTTCCATGTCCGAGGATGCCTGTACTGTGGTAACCGTACAGACGGCATGGTGTCCTGGCCAGGGCAGGCCGGCCAGGCTGCAGGGACAGAGAAGCCCGCGAGACCTGCACTTTAACACCGGAGAAATGTATTTCTTGCTCTTGTAACAGCCCAACCGGAGCCTGGCTGGTCTGTGGGTGGTTTGCCTCTCGCTGCTCCGTGCCTCTCTAGGGCAAGGACGATTAACCTTTTGTATCATGGACCCCTTGGCAGTCTGGTGAAGCCTGCGCACCCCATTCAGAGTAATATTTTCAGAGGTATTAAACAAAATATGGAGCATTACAAAGGAAATTAAAATTATTGAAATGCAGTTATAAAATATTTTAAAATGTGTTTGTTATCTAGGAATACATGTCTCTGTTAACACACTAGAAACAAGATCTAGTGGTAGTTCTTATAAATACTGTAATTTCAAAGTAGACAAGGATAATGACATCTCGTGACTTGGCAGCTGTGGTGATAGGAGAGGAGCTGTGTCCTGTGGGAGCTGAGTGACCGATGCTGCTCGCACTGTGGTTTGCTCCCTTCACTCCTAATGGGAGGAAGTGCTAGGTGTCAGAAGTTAGTGAAAATGAGGATGTCATTTCTTTCCTATCCAAGTCTTAGACCTCAGGATCCTGTCGGCAACCTGGTTGGAGGTCTGTGGACCCCAGGTTAAGAATCTCTAAAGGCCCTGCCATTGTCTGCATCCAGCCAGCAGAAGGGGAAGGGGCGCAGGGAGACCACATCTGCTTCTTAAAAGCCTTAGCCTGGAAGTGACACACATCACCTCCTCTCAAGTTCTGTTGGTGAAACTGGCCACATGGCCACACATAGCTGCAAGGGAGTCTGGGAAATGTAGTCCCTCACTTGGTAGCTGCATCCCTCCAAAACAACTCTGCAACTTTATCACATGGCCCTGGCTAGTTTTGCTCAGTGGTTAGAGCTTCGACCTGCGGTCCAGAGAGACCCGGGTTCGGTGTCCGCTAAGGGCACATACCTCGGTTGCAGTTTGTCCCCGGCCCTGGTTGGGTCGTGTGGGTGGCAACCACTTGATGTGTCCTTTTCACGTCAATGTTTCTCTCTCTCTCTCCCTCGCTCTCCCTCCCATTCTATCTGAACAAAAAATGGAAAAAATGTCCTCGGGTGAGGATAAAAAAAAACAACAACAACTTTATCACATGGCTTTTGCAATAGAAATACTGAATTATCTCAAGTAAAACGAAGTCTCACCAGTGGACCTTCCCAGGTTTATACAGCAGCGCGGTGATGTCACCCTGGAGTCTTGCCTTCCTGAGCACAGTGCTGTTTTTTCTTTAGATTTATCACCTCGTGGCCCTACCTTGGCTGCTGCCCACCCTCAGACCCCAGGGACCACAGGGAATGAAAGGCGGCCACAAGGGAATGCACCTCGTGCATCTCTCTCTTTTATCAGGAAGCAAGAAAATCTTTCCAGCAGTTTCCTAGCAGACTTCCCCTTCATGGCATTGGCCAGACTGTCACATGGCCTCTCCCACCTGTAGCGGAGGCTGGGAACTCAAATGTCAGGACAGGGGACTAGGACAATCGTGATTGGCCCAAACCTCAGGGTGGGCACGTTGCCACCCAGCAAAGGAGACGTGGAGATGGGGGAGGGGAGGCTGCCTCAGGCATCGCCTGTGCAGCGGGAGGAGGACTGTTCACAGTGCTGGCTCCGTGGTGCTTGGCAGGTGCTCCGACCCCGCCCACCCCTCGTCCCTCTCAGCATCCCTCACCTGTTCCTGGGTGTCTCTTCACCCACCTGTCTCCCACACTGGACTGTGAGCTCCGTGGGTAGTATCTACCCTCTGTCTGTGTCTCCAGTGCCCAGGACAGGGCCAGGCACACAGTAAGTCCCCGGGAGAGTTTTGAGTTGATTTGATTCTATCATTGACCTGGGGAAGGGAAGGGCAAGAGAGAGAAACAGCTTGCAGGGAACGTATACTCTGTGCTGAACACCCACTCGTTATTTCTGCAAATATTCATTGAGCTCCTGCTCTGTGCCCGGCCCCATGTGGACCCGGGGAATCAGCAGTGAACGGGGGACGGGAGTCCCTGCTGCTGTGGAACCCACCGGGGGTATAAACAGAGCACGGAGAAGGGAGTCGGAGCTCCAGGCCCGCAGGCGGTCAGCCTGGGAGAGAGTACGCAGGGCAAGGGGACGCGCGAGGAGACGGGCAGCAGGGGACAGGGTGCGGGGCATTTCTGGAGCTGGCGAGAGTGAAGTGGACGCGGAGAGGCAGCTGGCGAAGGTGGTAACAGCACGTGCTTGTGGACGTGCCGGCTGTTCTGAGTGCCGTGGGTGGTGAACCGTGTCGTCCTCACAACAGCCCTAGGAGACAGTGCTGTTGTTAGCCCGGCTGTACCGATGCGGAAACCGAGGCTCAGAGCAAGGGGCGTGTCCTGGGTCACAGTGAGGATATGGCTTTGCGCTCAGGTAGAGTCTCAGTCTCTCTTCAGGAAAGAGCAGCAGGTTCAAGATCCTGAGGTGGCACTAGCTTTGGAGGAGCAGGGGACAGCGAGCGGGCCAGTGTGGCCAGGGCTCAGTGTGCAAGGGGGAGGGCAGGAGGGGGAGAGGCGGGGGGGGGCTTGTGTTTGCAGATCGCGTAGGGTCTGGGAGGACCCTTTCCTGAGGCATCGGTCTCAGCTCTGGGAAGGGGAGACCAGGCTGTTCCTAGCACCGTGCCAGCTCATGGCTTCCCTCCCACTTGCAGACTATGAGTGGCCCTGGGAGCGGCACCTCCCGCTTGCCGTCGCCATCTCCTGCATCATCATCGTGGTCATCTGCCTGTCCTGCTATTGGAGCATCATCAAGTGAGTCCTGGGTCAGCCCCTTTGGGGTGCAGAGTGGGCAGGAGTCCCTCCTCTCATCTGTCAGCTTGCAGTCCCTCGTTCGACAGTAAATGTTTATTGAGCAGCTACTCTGTGCGAGACACTGAGGCACCAGCTACAACAAAACAGACAAGGACCCCGTGCCTCGTGGAGACAGCTGCCAGGTCCACAGACAGCCACGGCCGTTTCCCACAGCCATCCACGCGCTGAGGGAACTACGCCCGGGCACAGGGCAGGGATGTTCCAGGGTGCTGCTTTAGGTGGGGAGGAGGTGGTATTTGAGCTGAGACCTGACTGGGGGAGTGAGCTGGCCAGGGTAGAGCTGGGGCAGGGCCTTCCCTTGGCAGAGGGAGAGGGATCATGCCCAGGGTGTGTCCAGACAGTGGGGCACCTGACAGCAGACCAGACCAAGGAATTCTAGACAATTGACCTGACAGAGTCAGCAGACATGGGTTCGGATTCCGCTCGGGCACTTGGTAGCTGCGTGACCGGCAGCCTTGGGTTCCTCCTTTGCAGGCTGAGATATGGTGAGAACAATGTCGTCCGTCCTGAGTCCTAAGACTCTGGGGTCACAGTGGGTATAAAGAGCCCTAGGAAACTCGGTGTCTCCAAGCTCAGTCCCCCAGCTCTGAAATGGGACCAGCGAGCGTCGCCTCGCCATGTGGACATTAGTGATGGCTGAGGATCCACTGAGTGTCCCGCACTCTGCTGGGCACACATTGTGTGCAGGGGTTGCAAGTTTTCCTCTCCATGTCTCGTCACCGCCTCCTCCTCGGCACCCGGGCTGGTCTTCCCCTCTCTGAGCCTCAGGTTCCCATCGCCTGTCCTTCCAGCCCGCTCAGTGTCCCGGCACTCCAGCCTCGTGCTGCTCCTGGCGCCCAGCGGTTCCCTCAGCCCTGCACTCACTGTGCCCCTCCCTGGAAGCCCTTCCCCAGCGTCACCGCGACTCCTCTTCCACCTCCAGTGCCACGCAGAGGTCACCTCCTCGGGGAGGCCCTCCTGGATCACACCCCCATTCCTCTCTATTCCCTTGTCTTCTGTATTTTTACTCATGGCACTTAACGCCGTGATTAATGTCATATAACCATTTCCGTAGCTGTCTGTCTCCTCTTCTAGAGGGTCAGCTCTGTGAGGGCAGGGCTCGTGCCTGGCTCACCGCTGTGTCCCCAGGCCTGGCACGGCGAGTGGTACGTAGCAGGAGCTCAGTGCAGACACGTTGCCTGACTGAGTGGAGTCCGCGGAGGCCCCTCCAGGGGAATCTGAGGACCCGGCCTCAGAGCTGACACATGGCTCCGGGCGACCAGGGAGAGGGAAGGAAGCTGTTTCCCCCGGGTTCCCTCAGCCTCTCGGGCCACGAGGCCTCTCCCTGCCCCTTCCTCGCGGGTGCTCCATGGAGGGGATTGTTGCTGGGGACACCCAGAGTCCCCTGCAGCGTGAGTCTCTCCCACCCCCTGGGCTTGTTCCCACTGAGGACGGAGCGGCGAGGGCAGCGATGCTGGGCACAGCCAGCTCCTCTGCCTGTCCGCTGTCCCTTCTCCCCTCGGAGCCTCCGTCCACCCCGCTGTGACGGGTCGGCAGCAGAGCCTGCTCCCGCCGAGGGAGAGACCCCCGAACGGCCCTGGCCCCAGGCCCCTGCTGTGAGGACTGACGGCGGAGACACCAGCACGCTGTCCTTTCTTTTCCAGGATTAAGAAAGACTGGTGGGACCAGATCCCCAACCCGGCCCACAGCCCCCTCGTGGCTGTCGTCATCCAGGAGTCTCAGGTAGGAGGGTGGGTCGGCCGCTTCGGACTGCACCTACGGGGCAGTCAGCCGTCTGGGGTGTTGAAGACAGTCACTGGCCTCTGGAGCCGCACCGAGCCATCAGGAAGGTCTCGGTCGGCTGTTCCGCAGCTCGCTGTGGTCACCAGGAGCCCAGGGGCTTCCCGCCCCTCCCTCGGCTTTCATAGCCACTTCTTCAGCCTTTGGTGGGTTCCCTCCCTTGGAGGAGACGACCCCTGAGGTCATCTGCATGTCTGTACCCGGGCAGGAGGCCAAAAGGCGAGGGAGAGGGGGACACAGGTCCTGTGTCTTCCTCCTACGAGCAGGAAACTGTCACCAAAGCGCCAGCAAATCTCGTTTCTCACTGGCCCGAGTTACATCACGTGCTGTTGCCTAAACCACTCACCCTGAGGGGCGGGGATGCCCTGAGTGCAGCCAGGTGGCATCCGAGGGGGGGGCAGCGTTTCCCGTGCGATGGCCACCCGGGGCGGGCCTGGGCTGCTCAGGGCTCAGGGGGGCGGGGTGGGGGGCAGGTCCTGTCTAGAAGTCTGAGCGTTCCCAGTTCTCCAGGGACCCTCTGGCAGGCTGGCAGGCTCTGGAGCCCGGCGGTGCTGACTCGAACCCTGGCTCTGCCACTTGCCTGCAGAGTGGACTCGAGCAAGTGGCTCAACTGCTCTGAGCCTCGGTGTTCTCGTGTGGTTGGAGTAGTGTTCATGCAACAGGGCCGCCGGGGAATTCACCGAGACACTGCATGTAGAGTGTACACCGCGGGGCCCTGCACGTCCTAAGTGCCGTTCACGTACCAGTCAGCTTAGCTGTGTAGCCAGGGATCCCGAAGCTTGGCTGGAACTGCAGCCATCTCCGTGGCCCTGGCTTCTGCAGGTGGGCCCAGCAGTGGGTTGGGTGGGGGGCTGGGCTGGCTCGTCCCCATGGCTTCACTCAGGTCCGGCCGCTGTCTGACCCTCACCTGGGCAATGCAGGTGACTGAGCCATGCGTCTCACCCTCCCGCAGCTGGGCCAGTTGGCACAGTGTCACTCATGCCACATTCTGTTGCCCAAAGCAGGTCACAAGGCCAGGCCATTTTGCCATCGGCCACGGCAACTTGATATTAAGCGACCTCACTCATGCCTAGGACTGAGGCTCCGGGAGCTGAAGTGGCCTCGTGTGACCTCAGACCCGTGTGATGTCCAGGCCTAGGTCTTCCCACAGTGAATACTGCGACCGCTGTGGCCAGGCTGGCCGGGAAGGCCTCTCCGCTCTGTTCACTGGCTGCTCTGTGTTTCAGGTGTCCCTGTGGGGGAGCAGGTCCGGAGGCCAGGAACCAGCCAAGTGCCCGTATGTACATGAACTTCGGTCACAGCCTCTGTGGGCTTGGAGGGGTGGCACTGGCGTGGAGGGCAGAGTGGGGCCCCACAGCCTCCGTGTCTGCCTTCGCTTCCTTGGCGTCAGCACTTTTCCTTCGAGGGCCGCAGGAGGAGTGGTCGGGGTAGGCGGGCTGCTGGCTGAGGCCCTGAGTTTCCTGGGTGGGTCGGGCACATGCTGAACCCCCTGGGAGGGCCCTGCCTGAGAGGGGCTGGCAGAGTCACTGCCAGGGCCGCTGTGCCGGGGCTGCGGTGCCGACGCGGCTGCACGCTGGTTGGCAGACAGCACTGCCCTGACCCTGAGTGTGCCGCCTCCTAAGCTCCTCCCTCCGGCCCCCGGGCCTCCAGAGCAGGACTAAGGGGTTTACACCTGGCCCAGCGGGGACTTCAGGACCCGGGAGCCCGAGGACCCCACAGCATCCTGTCATTCCTTGTGCTGAGTGTTGACGAGTATTTTAAACCCTGTCATCGCTGACAAAGACGCATCCATCCAAAGGCTGGGTTTCTAGTCGGTACCAGGTTATGTGCTAAGCTGCAGACATCCCAGACGGGCCTGCCTTCAGGGAGCTCCAGGGTCGCAGTGGGATAGGCTGACCGATTGTTGATTATAAAGTCAGGAAGCATGTCTGCAATAGGTAGACAGCAGTCTAGGGTGACTTCAAGCGGGATTTTGAAGGATGAATAGGAGCGTTTCAAGTGGAGACGCTGAATCTGACCAAACTTTGCTCTGCAGATACTGGAAGACCTGTCTCACCAAGCTGCTGCCCTGTCTCCTGGAGCATGGCGTGGGGAAGGAGGACAGTTCCTTCAAGGACGCCCGGAGCGGGCCCGTCCAGGCTCCTGGAAAGTCAGCGTGGCGCCCCGTGGAGGTCAGCAGGACGATCCTGTGGCCCGAGAGCATCAGCGTGGTGAAGTGCGTGGAGCTGTCAGAGGCCCCGGTGGAGGTGGAGTGTGAGGAGGAGGAGGACGTGGAGGAAGACAAAGGGAGCTTCTGCTCCTCTCCTGAGAGCAGCGGGGGCGGCTTCCAGGACAGCAGGGAGGGCATCGTGGCCCGGCTGACAGAGAGCCTGTTCCTGGACCTTCTCGGGGGTGAGAATGGGGGCTTTTGCCCGCCAGGCTTGGGGGAGTCCTGCCTTCTTCCACCTTCAGAAAGTGTGAGCGCTCAGATGCCTTGGGCTGAGCTACCAAGCGCGGAGCCCCAGGAGGCAGCCCTTCAGGGCACAGAGCAGCCGCTGAGCCCCGAGTGCACCCCTGCAGCCACGCTGACGGGGAGCCCAGCCTGCCTGGCTCCCACACAGCCGCCTGCGGTCATCGTCACAGACAACCCCTTCTACCGCAGCTTCAGCAACGTGCTAAGCCAGTGCTCAGGTCCTGGGGAGCTCGACTCAGACCCACAGCTGGCCGAAGGCCTGGGAGACGGGGACCCCGACATGCTCTCTGCCCCCCAGCCCTCTGAGCCACCCGCTGCGCTCGCGCCTGAGCCAGAAAGCTGGGAGCAGATCCTCCGCCGGAGCGTCCTCCAGCACCAGCACGGGGCAGCCGGGGGGCCCGCCGCGGCCCCCAGCAGCGGCTACCGGCAGTTCGCGCAGGCGGTGAGGCAGGGCGCCCAGGGCGGCGGGGAGGCCGGGTACAAGGCCTTCTCCAGCCTGCTGCCCAGCGGTGCCCTCCGCCCAGGGACATCAGGGGCTGAGGCCAGCAGCGGCGAGGGCTGCTACAAGCCCTTCCGGAGCCTCCCTTCTGGCTGCCCTGGGGTCCCTGCCCCTGTGCCCCTGTTCACCTTTGGGCTGGACCTGGAGCCGCACGGCCCTAAGCGCGCACTGCCCCCAGGCAGCTCCCCGGGGTGCCCTGCTCTGGAGCCAGGGGTAAAGGGAGAGGACAGCCAGAAGCCCCCGCTCTCCCGGGAGCAGGCCTCGGGCCCCCTCAGGGACGACCTGGGCAGCGGCATTGTCTACTCAGCCCTCACCTGCCACCTGTGCGGCCACCTGAAGCAGTGTCACGGCCAGGAGGAGCGTGGCGAGGCCCACGCTGAGGCCACGCGCTGCTGTGGCTGCTGTTGTGGAGACAGGTGTGAGTCCCCCGTGAGCCCCCTCCCAGGGGCGGTTCCACTGGAGGCCAGCCTCCCGGCCTCCCTGGGTGGCTCAGACGGGGGCAAGTCCTCCCTGTCCTTCCAGCCTGGCCCCAGCAATGCGCAGGGCTCAAGCCAGGCCCCCGCAATGGTGGCCGTGCTCTCCACAGGGCCCCCTGCGTGAGTGCCTCCCAGGTGTGTGCCCGCTCGCTGCCGAGTGCCCTACCCGTGCGCGAGAAATGCCGCCCGGAAGGCAGCCAGGCGGCGGATTTCCGAGACTCGGGGAGCGTGGTGTGGAGGGAGGTGGTCAGACACGGGGGCTGCAGAGACTGGCTCCGCATTCTCAACACGGACCCGAGCTCAGCACGTGCCGTGGGAGGGGCGGGCGCCGGGCGGGTGCCCACAGCAGTCACCTGCAGAGATCTGGACGCTCCTGGGCACCTTGGCTGATGAACGAGCCGTTGGCCACTTGATCGGTCCGCAGCTTCTCCAGCGTACTGTCCCTGTCATGCCCGCCCAAGGCACCTTTGTCCACCTTGTCACTCGGTTGCCCGTGTCTTGCCCAGCCCCGGGACTCGCTGTTGCCATGTTGCTGGCTTGGACGCTGAGCCTAGAAACTAACCAAGCCAACAGGGGACACATTGGGGGGCCTTGGGAAACTGGTGGGAAATGGAGGTCCTGGAAGGGTAGTTATTTGCCCAGAGGTGCCGTTCACTCAACAGGGCTTCAGGAGGTCGACACTGGAGGCGGGATCTGGGCTGTGGAGGGGCTTAGTCAGTGGGGTCACAGAAGCACACGAAATGGGGACTACCAAGCAGTGACACTGTGCTGGCAGATTCCTACAGGGCTGTAAGGCTGGGGGCCCCTGTGAAGCCCGGTCCCCAGAATAGACACCTCCAGCTGCCGTGGGGCCAGTCTGCGCCGTGGTCACCATTGCTGGCAGCCAGAGACCTGTGATCCGGCTGAGCTGGACACTCCAGATGCCAACACCAAGCACAGGAAGCTTTTGCACACTGGCCCTGACCTCATGTTCAGCAATGTTTGTATGCATCTCAAAGATTGTTCTAAACCTGCTATTTATATTTGCTGAGGAGGGTGGGATGGGAGGGGGTGGAATTTTATGTAAATAAAAGCTCTTTGTTTCTCTCTCTTTTTTTTTTTTTTTACTTATGAAACAAACATACTGCCTTTGTGAGCACTTAATCTTGTTAACTCATTGAATCCAGACAGGGATTCAAGTGAAATTAGTTGATTTCAGAGGTGATCCCAGGAAAACTCCGGGGAGTGGGGCGGTGGGCAGAGAAGGGCAGGGCAGTAAAGGATGTCCTGTCAGAGCCAGTGTGGGCAACTGCTGCTCAGTCCTGCCGGGAGCTTTGGAAAGCCATGCACAGCGCATGCCTAGAGGTGTTCCTGCAAAGAGGGGGACCTGGGGAGTTCATCCACCAACTTCCACGTGTCATGGGTGGAGGGACACTTTCAGGGGCACCGTCAGCAGCTGCTATACTTTGCCAAGGTCACACAGCTAGTTAGTAGCAGGCTCATAGCTGAACCCAGGCAGCGTCTCTCACCCAGGCTCTCTGTAGGTGGTTCGTTCTGGACATCCGGGTAGGTGGCATGATGGAGTGGGCCTCATTCGGGCAGGCCGGGGATCATAAGCTCCTCTGTCTCTGATTGCTCTCTGTCTCTGTCACACTTTCAAACTGAGAGGCTTGGCTGGTTGAGATTTCTTCCTGCTTTGGCATTCTACACAATGCACTAGAGGTGATGGGGAGCTCACTGCCACACATGCAGCATGATGTTTATTAAAAGTGTTTCTTTTGTGTTGGTGTTTTTAAAAATAGGGTTTTATTGATTTTTTTTAGAGAGAAAGGAAGGGAGAGAGAGAGACATCAATGTAAGAGAGAAACATCAATTGGCTGCACGCCCCCTACTGGGGATCAAGCCCGAAACTCAGGCATATGCCCTGACCAGGAATTGAACCAGGACCTCTCAGTCCATGGGACGATGCTCAATCCACTGAACCACACCAGCTGGGCTTGTATTTTTTTTTTTTTTTTTAAAGTATTTCCTTTGTGCTGAGCCCAAAACTATCTCTTTAGCTGCTGGAGTCACCCCCTACCCCCAAGACACACACAATTTACATTAGGGAAATTTAGTTCTAGGGAGGAAAAGGAACTCGCTAGGGTGACTGAATGGCAGAGCCTGAACCAGCCCTCTGGACTTTTGCCGTCAAGAGCTTTTGTAATAAAATGCAATAATTTAAAATAAAGATAACTATTTGGTGCCAAGCAATATGCTAGGTGCTGTATATCCACTATGTCAGCTCTAGTAGGCAGTCCAGTTACCCACATTTTACAGATGAGGAAGCAGGTCCAGAGAGGTTGAGGTTTAGCTTAGGGCCACACAGCTAGGAAGTCCTGGAGTCAGGCTTTGAAGCCAGGCCCGACTGCACAGCTCCCAGTGCCCACAGAATGCCACCTCATGTACAGCATGGCACCAATTCAAGTGTCAGCTCTAATCCACTTTGAGCATCATCTCAGAAAATCCAATTTAAAAATTAAGCAGCAAACAAAATACACGTGAATGGTAGAGAGGAGTCGGGTTGGAAGTCCAACAGAATGGAGGCCGGAGTCATCGTTCTCTCCTTGGGATCTTATAAGACCCGAGTTGTCAGCTGAGGCTGATATGACAGAATTGGCCGGGCTTGGGGAAGCTGGAATGGAGAATTATGCAGAGATACCTCCCATCTCTTACCTGGATTTAAACCCACCCTCCCGGGCTCAGGGAAGCTGGAGAAAGGCCACTGCTCTTGCTTCCCCAACCCGCTTCTCCAGCTTAACACAGGGAAGGAGGACGCAGAGAGGCAGGTAGCAGGACAGCCTCATGCCCCACCCATGTTTACTGAGCACCTGCTATGCCAGGTATTGTGCTGGGTGCTGAGGAAACTGAGTAGATGAGGTTGCTACCCTTCTGTATCTTTCAGTTCAGTGGGAGACAGACACAGACAAAAGGAAAAATTGCAAACACTGATAGGTGCTGTGAACCCTGAGAAAGAAGACACCTACTATGAAGGGTTCCTGGTGGCTAACTGGGCTCAAAAAAAAAGAAGAAGAAGAAGAACCTAGCAGCAATTTCTATGCAGGGATCTCTCATGCAAGCTGTACTTCAGGTAGAAGCCTGCACTGAACGGCCTGCCTGCACTGTGTTTCTGCCAGCTGAGCGGCCCTTATAAAGGATTCCTGGAATTCTATTTCAACAAATAGGACTGAGGCTTTCCCCATTCAGTTGGAGCTGCACAGCTCCAACCAACTAGAATGGCTCTACCCTGACCAATCAGGATGGTGCCTTTTGGGCCAATCAAACTGTGAGGATTTGGAGTCCTCATTTGCATGAGGACAGAACAATCAGGGGTCAGGAACAGGGACTTCTGTCCATATAAGCCAGTTCTTCTCTAGCTCTGAGAATGCACTTTCCCTTTCAACTGAAGACTGAGTCTCCCTGGCTGAGCTGAGACAAAGATGTCTCGCTAGACCAGTGCAGACTGCAACAAAGCGGAGCAGACCAGCATAGCCCTTCAGACCAGCATGGAGCAGAGCCTGGAGGGGCGGAGCAGAGCTGTCCAGCCAGAGAGGGGCCTGGCTCCAGGGCTGCCTTGTGATTGTGCTGTTTTCCCAGTCATGCTGTATCATAATTGAGCTGTTTTACACTGAATAAAGTCCTTCTTCACCAGACCCCAATTTAGGGATTCCTGTTGCTGTTGAATTGGTGCCAACAACCATCAGTTGACAGTACTATGAAGAAAATAGGGTCTGAGACTTGGGGAGCTAAAGGGAGGTCTTTAAGGAGGTGACCTGAGTTGAGCCCTTGGTGACTAGAAGCAGCCAGGATGGACTAGGGGAAGAGCATTCTGAGCAGAGGGTAGAGCTAGTACAAAGGCCCTGAGGCACATAGAGTTGGGCGTGTTCACAGCACAGAAAGACCAGCTACAGCACAGTGAACCAGGGACAGTGGTGGGGATAAGGTCAGGTATAATGGGGGCTGGAGTGAAGAATTTATATTTTGGCTTAAATGCACATTAGCCCCATCTACTGAGAAACATGGTCCAATAGACACCAGTCTCTCTTCAATCTCCCCGATCCCAAAATGTAACCTGCCCATAAGCAGGAGCCAAAGAGAGAAGCCCCTGAAAGTGTTCCTCCAATAGGACTCCCTCCCACCTTCCCCCCCGACACCAGCGCCTGGTTAAAATCCTCATTGCTGATACTCTCACTCCGGAGTAAAGTGACTCCCACCAAAAATGAGTTGATTTGCCCTGGCCGGTTTGGCTCAGCGGTTAGAGCGTCGGCCTGCGGTCCTGAGAGACCTGGGTTCGGTTCCCGCTAGGGGCATGTACCTCGGTTGCAGTTTTTCCCCGGCCCTGGTCGGTCGTGCGGGTGGCAGCCACTCGATGTGTTCCTTTCACATTGATGTTTCTCTCTCTCTCTCTGTTCCTCTCTCTCCCTCCCACTCTATCTGAACAAAAAATGGAAAAATGTCCTCCGATGAGGATAAAAAAAAAAAAAAAAAAGAGTTGATTTACACAGAGGAGTGGCTGGCTGCCAGGGCCTTTCTTGAACTTCTTTGACAAAAGACTTTTTATTTTATTTTTTAATGCTCAGCCGGAGATATTTTTCCATTGATTTTTTTTAGATAGAACGGAAGGGAGGGAAAGAGAAAAAAACATTGATGTGAGACTGACACAACGATTGGTTGCCTCCTGTACAACCCCCTACTGGGGCTGGGTATTGAACCTGAAATCGAGGTCTGCGCCTTTGACTGGGAATTGAACCCAATACTCTTTGGTTGTTGGGCTGACACCTAACTGCTGAGCCAAACCAACCGGCCAGGGCAACAAAAGATTTTTAAAAATCTCCTTAAAACCTGGTCCTTGGCCTCCCAAGCCCTGGTCTCCAAATTAGGCACAAAACCCCAAGGGTCTTTGGGGCATGAAGCTGTAGGCTAGACCCCTTCTCTGCTTTCTCTGTCCCCTTTATCCTGCCTGTGCCTTCGTTTTCTCATGCATAAAAAAGGAAGAATAATAAAATCTGTGTCGTGGAGTTTTCCTGAAGATAGTCTCCATATCATCGCCTTCACCATCTCTTGGGTTTACCCCAACCTGGCTAGAGCACGGGTGACAAGAATCAGAAGATACAAACAGCTTAGAAATCCAGAATTCTCAGGCCCCGCCACTGCTCCAGGCTCCCCCCCCCTCCCCGAACTTCCCTGTAAGTCTCTGCGGGTCCCAGTTGCCGTTGGTTAAACCTGGCACGGGAGCCCCCAGCTGCCCTCCCTGGGTCCCCCGTGCTCTCTGGCTTATGCCTGCACCTTCCTGGGTCAGGACTTCCCCACACTAGGCTTGGCGATTCACTCCTTCATTCAAATATTATTCCCTGAGAGGCAACTGTTAAACCAAAAATACATTTCTCAAATTATGAGCATGGATCAGAGTTTTATTTTAAAAGTACAGGAAGGAAATCAGAAAGAAAGAGCTTTGGTTCAAAGAACAATCTTAGGAAGTGGTTTTATAGTAAGACATGAGTCTTGACAGCAAGACAGATGTCTGGGGCCGTGCTGTCCAATGAACTCACTACCTAAACGTTTCCCTGTCCAGTACCCTGGCCACTAGCCACGTCCGGCTGTCAAGCATTTGAAATGTGGCTAGTGTGGCTGAGGAAATGATTTTTAAATTTTATTGAATTGCCCTGTAAATTTAAATAGCCACAGGTGGCTAGTGATTCCAGTATTGAACAGAGCAGGACTAGTAGATCACTTTAGTTCAGCTACAACCTAATTGTCTCAGCGTGGAGGGGGGAGGTAACGACTAGAAAGATGGAGGGAGAGAAGGGGAACAACGGACTGCACCAAATGTCTGTCTCCAGAGCCACGAGGGCGGGTCTAGAGGATCAGGTGGGCCCAGGTCCGTCCCGCCCAGCTGGAAGTAGGCGGTGGGTGTGAGCACCGCGCAATGCAGGCTGCGGAGTTCCCAGCGCCCCCTGGAGGCTGGGCCGGAGCAGGAGCGGCTCAGAGGGGGCGGGGCGGGGCGGGGCGGGGGCGGGGCTCTGGGGAGGGACTTAGCCGACCCCGGGAGGCCTCCAGAGCCATTGATTTCGGGGTCCCGGTGCCTTGACTCCATACACCCACAGGCTTGATTTTACAAAGAATTTTCCTGGGTGGGTGCGTCTGCTGCTTCTTTTTTTAAACAAAAAACATACTTGTTTTTTCCTGACTACTAAATTGGCACGTGCCAGCCTTTTCTGATTCAGAGAAAACCTACAGGCATAAATAGGAAAATGAAAACCACCAGAAGTCCCATCCCCCGCCCCAGCACCTGGCACCATGTGGGTGTCACGAACGAATATTTCTTAAGATGTATCTGTCTCTGTGAACATCCTGTTGAATAACTTTTCTGATATTATTTTCCTACGAAAGTTATTAATTTAAGAAAAATCAACAAAGGTTTTGTGAGCCCCCACGGCAAGGGAGGCATACATGACCTCACTGGTTCCTCACAGCCTCAGAGACCGCGGTGTGGGACTTGCCCATGATGCACCCTGACTCCTAACCACCCTTTCCCCACATATTCTTACACCCCTTTTACAGATGAGAACAACCACCGAGACTCAGAGAGGCAGGGGCTCTACCTTCATCCTGTCTCATTTTGAACCTGCCTTTGCCAGTGGAGCTGTGTGACCATGGGACAGGCACTTGACCACTCTGGGCCTCAGTTTCATCCCCATCAAAGACAGATGAGAGATGTACCCTGCTGCCCACAGTGGTGGGGTGAGGAGCAGATGCCACGCTGGGCGAAGGCCAGGAGGTGCCAGCTGCTCTCGTGATTAACTTGCCTAAGGTAGCTGACAGTGGCAGGACAGCGCTAGGGCCTCCTCAAAATCCTACCCTTTCCCACCTTGTCTATTGGCAAGCTGGCCAGCAGAGAAGCAGGCAGCATCAGATTGGCTGGAGGCCAGCTCCTTGGTCCCTGCTGCCCCCAAGTGGCCGCTCTGCCTCCTGTGCGTCCTCTGTTCCAGTAGCTCCGGGTCCAGGTCCAGTCCCAGAGCGGGGCTAAGCCCAGAAAACTAGGCCTGGGAGGTCCCCACCCATGTGACCTCACCCTCTCTTTGGTCTCCGCGTTCGCGTTTCTCTCCTACCCTTGGTCATCTGGCAAAAGGGCTTAGTTGACGGACATGAGGAACTCCAGGTGCTCCAAGGACTAGCTGTGTGAGGAGGGGCCAGTCATGTGGCCTCTCTGTGCTTGCTTCCTCATCTGTAGAACAGGAGTAATAGTAGTGCTGACCTCGGGGCTCACCACAGTGCCTGCACATGGTTAATGCTATCCAAGTGTATGTGGGTATTGTGGAGGTGAGGGTATAAAACATAAAGGAAATTATGACATTCTAAATTTCATGTTACTTTATTGCAAAAAGGACAGGCTGGAACAAAAGAAATCCCAGACAAATGGTCCTGATGGCATCATCCCACCGACTGGTGTTTGCATCGGTCCACATGACTTCTAGACGTTGTCCATGTGCAGCCAGTGTTTGTATATTCGCAGAGGTTTACATCCTGAGTTTCTTATTATATGGCCACATGCGTTATATATGTTTTCTCCCTCTCTCCCCCTGCCATTTTCCCGTTGTTCCCTTAGGTTCTTCCTTACGCCATTTTGCCTCCTATAAGACTCTGCTCTCCTCCCTATCGACCCAAACTTCTAACAGGTCTTTCCAGAAGAGAACAAGACAAGAGAGACAGAGATGGAGAAAAGAGAGAGAGACAGAGAGACATTGAACCAAACTTCTGATCCTAACTGCAGGTTGACACCTGACTCCAACCACACAATGACTCAAGCAGTGGACTGATCCACGTTGTGGGCCTATTTGTAATCATGGCTGCAGATCAACTCAGGCAATGTTGACCCCTAGCCTTGGTCACAGACTAATCTTTGACCCCAGCCATAGACTGATCTTTTTTTTTTTTTTTATCCTCACCCGAGGACATTTTTCGATATTTTGTTCAGATAGAGTGGGAGGGAGGGAGGGAGAGAGAGAGAGAGAGAGAGAGAGAGAGAGAGAGAGAAACATCGATGTGAAAGGGACACATCGAGTGGTCGCTACCCACACGACCCAACCAGGGCCGGGGACAAACTGCAACCGAGGTATGTGCCCTTAGCGGGAACCGAACCCGGGTCTCTCCAGACCGCAGGCCAACGCTCTAACCGCTGAGCCAAACCGGCCCGGGCCATAGACTGATCTTCAATTCTGGCCACCCAGATCCCTCACTGACACCCCACCCCAACTGGGAACTGGCATTTCCTGATTTCCAGCTGGTAAATTCAGCTTGAGTTGGTCAACACATCTGGTCTGTCTGTCCTGCCTCTCTGCCACGGAACCACAGGGCAAGCTGACAATTCTCCTTTTTAATCAAAGAGAGCAGCATTGAAGGCTCCTTTGCCAACTTCCTTCTGCTTTGGATGTGCTGTCTGGTGGTTTGGCAGCCATCTTGTGATCATGAGGGGACAAGCCTGGGGATGAAAGACAGTTTTCTGACTATGGCACAGTGGGAGAGGAAGAGAGCCTGCACCCTTGATCACTTCATCAGGTCATCAAATCAACCTCTGGGTTCTTAATAAACCATAAGCCTGCTCTTGTTGTTGTTGAAACCACCGTGGCGTTGCTTTTGTAGCCATAAAGCAACCTTAAAGATTGTAGTAAGTGGGATAATGGACCTCTAAAGATATTCCCCTCTTAATACCTGAAAACTGTGAACAGGCAGAATCAAGGTTGCTAATCAGCTGACTTTAAGAGAGTATCTGGATGGGCCCAGTATAATCATGAGGGTGCTTATAAGGGACAGAGGGATGTAGGAGAGTTTGAGTCAGAGAGAGATGGAAAATGCTGTACTGTACTGTGGACTTTGAAGATGAAAAACGGTCATGAACCATAGATGCTGGAAAAGTCAAGGAACAGACTTAGGGTCTCCAGAAGGAATGCAAACCTGGTGGCACCTAGATTTTTAACTCAGTGAGACCAAGTTTGGAGTTCTGACCCCCCAAAATTGTAAGATAATATATTTTCCCATTTCAAGCCTCTAAATGTGCAATAATCTGTAACAGTGACAATAGGAAACGTTCTTTTTATTTTATATTTTTTAAAAATCCTCACCGGAGGATATTTTTTCCATTGATTTTTAGAGAGGGTGGAAGGTAGGGGGTTGGGGGTGGAGAGAGACACACACACATCGATTGGTTGCCTCCTGCACATGCCCCTATCGGGCCCAGGGATTGAACCTGAAACCCAGGTACGTGCCCTTGACCAGGAATCAAACCCGTGACCTTTCAGGGTACAGGCCAAGGCTATAACCACTGAGCAACACTGGCCAAGGCAGGAAACATTCTTTTATGCACCTGACTTTAGGTTCCAAACACACCCCAGCCTTCTTTTCTACAAGCCTTTCCCCTAATCCCCGCCCTCGCCCTCATGACTGGCATGCGGTCTCCAGTTCCGGAGGAGTCTGTCCAACGTCTGCCACTCTACCTCCACAGGCACCCATGGTCTCTTACCAAAGAGGCAAGGCCGCTGCATGGATGTGCCACCAGTGCCTCGGCACAGGGCAGCGGTGCTGGGAATCTGAAGCTCTGCGGTCCCTGTCTTAAAAGTCTTAATCATTTACCTTTGCACTTGTGTTTTGTAAGGGAAGTCTGGTTGGACAATGAAGCTGCAGCAAGGATTTGCGGGTTTGCGCCCACCTGTCAACCTCCCCCTCCCCACCTCCACCCGCTCTGCCTTCGGCCCCTGCAGGGGGTCTAGGCTCAGGCACAGGGAGGGTCAATGTCACTGCTCACCTCCTGAGATCTTGGGCTGGAGCCTGGTGCTGAGCGTCCCTGACACAGGTGTCTGGCGCTGGGTGGCCAGAGGCCACCATGCAGCCATGTCAGCAAGTCAAACCTGTTGCCCACTCCTGATATGGGTACCAGCAGTCACATCTTGAATTCTTAGTACTTTTTGAACAAGTCCCGCCTTTTCATTTTGCACTGAGTCCCTCAAATTCTACAGCCATTACTGACGTGGGTCATTTCTTCTCGACAAAGTTGACTTGCCACTCCCTCTGGACCCCCAAACACCATCACCCCCCGTGTTTCAGCTTCTTCCTCCTGCTGCGGGCTTCTTCCCATCGCTGTGGTAATCGGTTCAAGTCCCTTCCATCTGCAGATGGCCAGATTCCTCCACCGCGCCGCCTGCTCCTCCCTCTCCCGCTGTCCCCAGAAGGGGTCTCCTGAGCGGTCTCCGTCGGGCTGCACTCCCTTCCTGGCACCGGCTCCTCGGCCCTCTGTGCAGCCGCTGCCCGCGTCTGCCACCAGCCTGCTGTTGCCGCGCCAGCGCCAAGGCCCGTCTGTTTCAGCCCGCACCCGTCCGCCCGAGCCTCTGCCACGGCCGGAACCTCTGCCCCTGTGCTCGCTGCTGCTGGCCGCTTGCCCCTGCTCAGGCTCATTTCCCAGGATCCTCTCCTCTGCCCTCCCTTAAGCCTGGGGGTCCCCCTCAGGGCTCATCTCAGGCCCTGCACACGCGCACGCGCACGCGCTCCATGGGCAAGCTCGTCTGTGTCCATAGACTTCACTACAACCTTTACTAAATCAACTGGGGTTTCCTGAGGTGGGGACTGGGTCGCCCAGCACCCAGCACCGTGGCTGGCACACCAGTGTGCTCGACAATCATTTGTTGAATGAATGGATGATGCCTTCTGAGTGTATCTCCCAGCCCAGATCTCTTGCCCCAGCCGCAGACCCATGTGTCTGTCTGGGTTTCCACATCTCCCGCACACACCCCCTGTCCCATCTGTGCGCATCACTGTCCATGTGACACATATGAGGAGGTCTCGTGTATTCACTGCGTCCTTCATGTCCCATCAGGCCTCCCATGCCTCCCCTCCAGGAGGCAGACTCCATGGGTACAGAGGCCTTTGGTTGGTTGGTTCCATGTATTCCAGGGCCTTCGAACAGTGTGCGGTACACAGCAGGTGCTCAGTGAATACTTCCTGAGCAAATAAATGGATCTCCACATGGATGGCCACACACTCAGAGCCAGTGTATCCAAAACCGAGCCCCGCGTCCTCCCCACACCTGCTTCCCCAGCTAGGCCCCGTCTCAGCTGTTAAAGCTCAGGAGCAGGCATTTCCCCAGCGCCTGTCTCCTCCTCCTCCCCACCGAGAGGCAGGTGCGCGAGTCTGTCCCGAGGACCCCTTCTCTCCAGCAGCTCTGGACAAGTCCGCCTCCTCATTTGTATCACCTAGAATTATGCAAATAGCACCTTACTTCTCAAACACTCTCCCACCAGGACTATTTTTTCTGATCATGTCCTTTTCCTGCGCACACAGCCTCCTGGTTCCCATTAGCCCAAAGCATGGGGCCCACACCCCAAGGTAACCCAGGGGAGGGCACAACGTCCTGGGTCCCTAAGGTGACTTTAGGTGGCACATGGATGTAAAAGGGCATCACACCGAGAAAGTGATTCCTTTTTCAATTCTCTTTCTTTCCTTCTGACCAGCCTCCCACAGGCCATACCACAGCGAGCTGGAATTAGTGGCTCGGTTTTGGTTTATTGTTTTCCCTTCTACTCATGGTAAAGAATACTGGGTGTCCATTCATGATGACGACAATGTTTCTTTTCAAAATAAAGTCATTTAGATAAGACAAGTGAGTCAACGTGAAGACAAAGTTCAAGGAAATAAGGGTGGAGAAAAAGTATCAGTGTGGGAGGAATAACCGTGGCGGTGCTCACGAGGCACGAAGGGTTGGAAGACACTGGGCTACAGACAAACCCCGTTACACCTGGCTCCTCGCTCCCTCCCTTCCTGTTTCTTCAGCTCTATTACTCTCTGGGCACCATGACCTGTTAGCTGCAGGCACCGTGACCTGTCACCCCTAGTCACTGACCTGTCACCCCTAGACACCATGACCTGGCGACCCCAAGTCACTGTGACCTGTCACCCCCAGTCACTGTGACCTGTCACCCCCAGACACCAGGACCTGTTGTTACTGAACCCAATCCTTGTGCCTGCTTCTTCGAAAGGCCAGAACTCAAAATGTCAGTTTGGCCCTGGCCAGTGTGGCTCAGTGGGTTATGTGTTGTTTGTGCACTGAAAGATTGTGGGTTCGATCCTCAGTCAGGGTGCATACAAGAGGCAACCAATTGCTGTCACTCTCTCACATCGATATTTCGCTCTCTCTCCTCCCTTCCTCTCTAAAGTCAATAAAAACATTTTTAAAAATGTCCATTTGGAGTAAGGAAAGGTTTATTGATCAAGAAGGCGCCAACCAAGATGAGAGACCTAATCCTCAAATCCATCTTGCTCCTGGACTAGGTTAAGGCTGTTCAAGGGGCGAGGGGAGCAGGTGTGCGGAAGTGCTGGTGAGCCAAGTGTTAATCAGAGGACCTCGGCACTGGCCACGTGTGGCAAAGGGGTGTCGGCACTGGCTCTTCCTGGAAAATGGACACTTGGCTTCTGAAAGTTTCTGGTGTTCACGTTCTGGTCACATCCTGGTCCTTTGGTCTCAGGCCGTGGGGTGAGACTGGTTCTGTGTGCAGCTGGAGGTCAAGGTTCTCTCCTCTGCCTCCTTCGGCTGCATCACTCGTGGTTTGGTCTGTTGTCTCTGGAAAGCAACTCAGTAGCTCGTCAAATAGGATAGGACCAGTTTGAGCTGTTTGGCCGTTATACTCCCACCCCTGAATCCATGACCTGGGGCACCCTGGGCAGCATGGCCCAGCCACCCCTAGGCACTGTGACCTGTCACTCCTAGAATCCATGACTTGCTGTGATATTGTGATTTACGATAGGAAATATATGTTTGGTCTTTGCCCCTCTTTCTGGCACAGAGCTCCTAAAACTCTTGGGATTTCCTAAGTGATGAGAACATTCAATATCTTTTGCTATTTTAATGAGGTGACCTTTGGGAAGCCCCTAAATCACCTAAGGTTGAGGACTGGTTGTCAGGGGAACCAGCCATGTGATTAGAAGGAAACTGGCAGTCTAACCCTCACACCCCGAGGAGGGGAGGGGGATTAGAGACTGAGTCCACTCACCAATGGCCAGTGATTTAATCAGCCATGCCTATGTAACAGAGCTTCCATGAAACCCACACTACAGGGTTTGGGGGCTTTCGGGTTGGTGAGCATGTGGAGATGCTGGGGTGGGCAAAGCTCTGGAGAAGGCATGGAAGCCCGGAGTCTCTCCGCACACCTTGTCCTACCATCTCTCCCATCAGGCTGCCCCTGAGCTGTATCCTTTTATAATAAACCACTGACCTGGTAAATAAATGTTTCTCTGAGTTGGAGAGCCACTCTAGCAAATTAATTTCACCTCCATCTATTGAAGGTGAAACTTCCATCTATTGCTGATTGGCTGGAAGCACAGATGACAACCTGAACTTGACTTGCAATTGGTGTCTGGAGTGTAGGGGGAGGAGACTCGCAGTGAGTCCTCAACCTATGGGAGCTGATCCTATCTCCAGGTAAAAAGAGTCAGAATTGAGTTAATTCTTGTGGTATCACACACACACACACACACACACACACACACATACATGTAAGAATTGGTGTCAGAATGGTTCCTGGTTACCCTTGGACACCATGACCTGGCCATTCTCCAGATATCATGACCAGTCACCCCTGGACACCACGCCCTAGCCACTGGAGCCAGACTACGCTACACATTTGTAATCTCCCAAGCCCGTACTCACGTCCTTCCCTCCACTAAGCCTGCCCTCCCCCCCTTCACCATCAGGCATCTCCAGCCTCAAGCAGGGGAACGCTGGTTATGTCTAGCCAGCATCCACTCCTTCTTCTGAAAATAGCACCTGGTCTTCCTACTCTAAGCTCATGTTGTTTCCATGGGACTAAACTCTCTCCCAGCTTTCCCATAGGTCACATGACTCAGGCTTGGCCAATCAGAATATTTTCCTCCTATTTATATTGTAGTTGGTTTAGGGACCAGCATGTGATTAAAACTGACCAATAAGAGCCTTTCACGGTATGATCATCAGGACCATTGGAAAAAAGATCTGTTCTTTGTGCTTCTGAAGCTGGTGAGTTATAAACCTGGACTTCTGAGAGCCATTTTTATTTATTTTTGCCACCCCTGGGCCTCACTCAGCCTGTTTGAGAATGAAGCCAACACAGAAGAAAGCAGCCCAGACTGGAGCCTTCCAGTCTTAAACAGTCATTTGAGCACCTTCATTCATCCGTGCCTGAAACTATATTCTTGAACTTAAAAAATATTTTGAGCCAGGAAACCCATTTAAAAAGCTAGCCTACCACTTTTTTTCTTTCTTTCTTTTTTTGGTATGTGCCCCTAGCGGGAAACGAACCCGGGACTCTCTGGTCCACGGCTGATGCTCCAACTGCTGAGCCAAACCAGCCAGGGCAAGCCTGTCACTTTCAACCACAGGTTCTTGGCTGAAACAGTGTCTTCTTTTCTTTTATTTTCTTTTCTTTTCTTTTCTTTTCTTTTCTTTTCTTTTCTTTTCTTTTCTTTTCTTTTCTTTTCTTTTCTTTTCTTTTTTTTTCTTTCGGGGACAGAATTCATATAACATAAAATTTTCTATTTTAATTGTTTAAAAATATGCAATTTAGTGGGCTTTAGTATATTCCAAATGTTGTACACCCATCACCATCATCTATTTCTATTGTCACCCACCAACATCCTTCACAAAGAACCCTTAGCAGTGACCCCTAACTCCCCCCCATTCCCTCATAACCACTAATGAAACAGCATCTTTAAAAACCCAATTGCGCCTAGCTGGTGTGGCTCAGTGGATTGAGCGTCATCCTATGGACTGAGAGGTCTCAGTTCAATTTCCACTCAGGGCACATGCCCGGGTTGTAGGTTTGATCCCTACTAGGGGGCGTGCAGAAGGCAGCCGATTGGTGTTTCTCTCTCACACTGATATTTCTCTCTCTCTCTCTCTCAAAATAAATCAATAAAAACATATTTTTTAAAAAAGACCCTATTGCAGTGGGCATTTCTCTGTGAACGTTTCTCAGAACGCAGGGCGGAATTGTTCTCTCTTTTGTGCATGTCCCTTTATGATCACTTATTGTGATAGTCAACTTTGTTTTTTATATATTATAATGGATAAATTGGAACATAAATGAAGTCACTACTTGTGTGTCTCTTCTCCGGCTAGACTCCTTGAGGGTGGGGACTATCATCTATTTCTTGTGTCTCCCAGCTCCAGCCCAGAGCCTGGCCCAGGTGAATTGTTCAGTGAGAAAAACAAAACAAAAAAATGAATAAGGACCAAGACACAAAGATGCTGACCCACGTTTGTTGACTGGCTGATTGACGTCTTTGGTAAGCACGTCCACACTGCACAGCACTCTTGCTTCGTTTGTGTGTGAAGGAGTGGGGGAGCGTGCTTTAGCTGAACGATCACTTCCCACACTCTGACATTTAATTAAACCCCAAACTAAATTTACAGTTGGTTGTCGTGTCTGGGTACCCCCTAAAATTTCCCCAAGAGCCACCTGCTGCCGATGCTTAAAGGCAGTGCAGCGGTCAGGTGAAGCAAACCAGCGACTGTGGCCTCATTGACTTAACTTCTCAATTGTCCCATCTGTACAGTGGGGTGAAAAACAGTAAGTACCTCATGGGGTCATCTGAAGATTAAAGGAGTGAAGATGTGTGCAGCACTCAGACGAGCTGGCTCATTTGAGAAGTCTGTCAAACAGGATGTTTTTGCTGGGTTAGCCAAGCAGAGCATGGGGTCGCTAAGCCATTGCACACGCTGTTTCCTCTGCTTGGAAAGAACTCTTTTCGACCCTTACTCACTGCCTCACTCCATTACGTTTCAGCTTAGATGCCACCTCCTCCAGGAAGACCTCTGGTTCCCGGTCTTGATTACGTTTTGCTGCTCCTCATCAGCAAGGTAGAGACGGTCTGAGACACCTTGGGGTGTTCAGTGTCCAGCACGAGGCGAGTGCTGAGTTCATGAAAGGATAAGTGATCAAGTGATTTTGTTCTCATTCCTGGCCCTTCCAGCTGGGGCTCTTGTCCTGCTCTGGGCACCAGGGCTCTGGCTCCATCCTCCGGGTGTCCCTGGGGAGAGAGGGATGTGGATCAGTGGGGTGCAGAGGCCGGTTCGCAGCAGCTTCTGAGAGCTGACTGTACATGTCTCTTCTCAGCTCTGCGTCCTGTGACATCACCTTGGCAGCTTGGAATTGGCCGTTGGGGGAGTGTTCACACTGTGGAAAGCCGCAGACACCACGTATCAGGTTTTGTTTGTGTTTTTTCATTGCTGGCTTACCAGCACACTGCCAGTGGTGATTTGGGGGCCACAGGAATGCGTTCCTACCGCCAGGCTTTGTGCACGTGGCCGCTCTGCTGGACCACTGTCCACTGCCTTCACATCCCCACCCACCCCAGCCCCTCCCGCTCCCACAGCTCCCTCGGGCCCCTGGCCTCGGCAGGACCAGGCCTGAGCTGTCCCTCCCCCTCTTCCCTGCCCATGCCCTGCCCAGTGTGAAAGCTGCAGCTGTCAGTAAATGCTAATTGATTGACTGCCGGACGGCTCTTGGTAAATGTTTTTTGAGTTTGAGCTTTCCCCTGTGTGAATGAGGGGAAACCACGGCAGCCTGAACTTTCAGTAAAGAGCAGCCTCTTTGAGGAAGGGAGTCTTTGCAGAAACTCACCACAGCTGCCTGGAAGCCGAGTCATTGCAGCCCTTCCTCCCGAGAGTGCAGCCTTCTAGAACACTCAGGTGGCTCTGAGCCACTGCTATGGAATGTGCAAGGCGTGGAGAGAAGGAGGCTGGGGACTTTGGGGCAAAGGTTCCTGATGGGGCGGGAGGCTCTGCAAGGACTGGGGGAGTATGCTCACACATGTGCACACACATGAGCACACATGGGTTTTGTAAATGTCTGCAAATGCATGTGGTATTTGTCACTTGGATCACGGTCTGGTCTCCAGGGGGTTGAAGGAGGCTCAGGATCCTCAGACCACAGGGGTCTGATCTCTGAAAATAACACTGATCTCTGTCCCCTGCACTCCATCCACCCCTCTGCCACGACCCAGGTGGTATCCTGGCTCCTGCAGAGGGAGGTACACGCTCACAAGTGTGCATGTATTCACAGGGACCCCCTAATGCATGGGAGAGTTCAGCTCTGCACCTGATCCAGAGTGAGCACTGAATAACCAGGACATGCCTATCCGACTTGACCACTGCACATGTCTGGGCAGGCATGTGCTCTGCTAGATTACACACAGTGGGAGGGTAGGAGCTCTGTTTCTTCACTGTTACATGCCTGGCACACAGCAGATGCTCAATATTTGTTCATATGCAAGTGCACTTACGTGACAATGTGTGTGTACTTGCACATGTGCGAACTTGGGTGGCTGGGGTGTTGCATGTTTTCTATGTAAACTCATGAACAGGAACATGCATGCCTGGGTGTGAATGTGCTTAGAGTGTGTGTGAGTGATCGGGGTAGATCCTTGCTGGCCTAGTGACCACTTGTGCTGAATCTCATGCTATTTATGTCTATGGGCTTGGGCTGTGTGTGCACATGGGTGCATGAGCAAGGGTGTGATTTCATGTGCACACGTCTGTATGTGAGCTATGTTCCCATGTACACATGGGCTTGCATGGACATTTGTGAGAGATAATGGTGTAGTGGTTGACAGCTCGGCTCTGGAGTCAAACTGTCCAGATTTTAATTCCAGTTTCATTTTTTCCTACCTGTACACAGCCATGAACAAGTAACTTAAAGTCTTTGTGCCTCAGTTTCTTGTCCTGGCTGGTTTTGCTCAGTGGTTAGAGTGTCGACCTGTGGACCAATGAGTCACAGGTTTGATTCTGGTCAAGGGCACGTACCTCAGGTTCAGTTCGGTCCCTGGCCCTGGTCGGGGTTGGGTGGGAGGCAGCCAATTGATGTGTCTCTCTCACAAGGATGTTTCTCTCTCTCTCTCTTTCTCTCTCTCTCTCTCCCCCTCCCTCCCACTCTATCTGAATATAAATGGAAAAATATTCTTGGGTGAGGATTAAAAAAAAAAGTATTTGTGCCTTAGTTTCTTTATCTGTGAGGTGGGGATAATATTAGCAACTGCTTCCTATCTAGGAGACTAAATAAGATGACAGCACCTGGCATAGTGCGCACGGTCAGGCCACCTGTGGCTGCTTTTATTTGTGTACTGCACAAGCCTGTACAAGCAAATCTGTGTCCCCCGCACCCAACATGGCCCCCACCCCAGCCCCAGAGGGATAAGAGCCCTATCTGCTGGGCACCAAGCTTTGCAAGTGGGTTACAGGGAGCTGATTAGAGGTGGGGTGGGGGTGGGGTGGGGGAAGAGCTTGAGGGAAACCGGCTGGCTGGACACTGAACTGGGGCGCTGTGCCTGTGTGTGAAGCCACCCTTCCCGCCCACTCACCAAGGAGAACCTGGTCTTTCTTTGGCCACTGACTCCATCCTCCCAGCCTGGAGGGATCAGACTTTTCCAGGCCAGCTCACTGGGCTCTGAGGAGGCAGAAAGGAGCCGATGGGGGCGGAGCTCACTCTGACAGTTAGGCGGTTCCAGAAAGTGTCGGCGAGTCCATTCCGGGGCTGCGCTCCGTGAGCCCATCAGAGACCCATTGGGCCAGACTCGTCCACCAATGCCCACGAAACGAGCTGAGCCAGGTGCCTTCCTGGGCTCTAAAAAGAGCTATGACGCTCAGGAAGGACACGCCATACCTCCGATATCATCGGAGAAGGCGAGTGCCCACCAGAGTGACTTAGGGGGAGGCCTCCCTTTGCTCCGGAGGGCCTGGAGGACAGGAAGTGACCTGGGAGGACCTGGAGGACAGGAAGTGACCTGGGGACCTGGAGGACAGGAAGTGACCACCGAAGCTAATTCAGAGTGTTCATCCACTGATTCACTCAAATCCCGTTTCTTGAGTCCCCGCCCTGCTCCAGGCCCTTCCCTGCCGTCGCCTTGAGGTCAAGAATACAAGCATCAGCAATGCAGTGTGGTCGTGACATGACACGGGGGTTTCGGGCCCAGAGGAGGGGCAACTCACCCCGATTTGGGGCCTCGGGGAGAGCTTCCTGCGGGCGGTGACATCTCTGTTGAAAGTGGGAGGACCAGAATTAGTTTCCCAGGACATGGCAGGGGAAGGAGGGCCCAGCACCTGAAAGTCCTGGAGGACAGCGCCCGACCGGGGGGGCACCCAGTGTGAGGGGATGCTGCGACAGCCGCAAGGAGGCCGCACGGAGAGGGCGAGGGCAGCAGGCGCTGGACTCAGGTGGCGGAGCCCTGTGGACGGCCTGCTGGCCACAGTGAGGACTCGGGTTTATTCCACGAATGACCGAAGGCTTTGGAGGGCTCACAGCGTGGAAGTGCCGTGATCTGACTTGTGTAGTACAATGTTCCCTCTGCAGTGAGGAGACGGCTGTTTTCGGGGCACAGCGGCAGCCGTGGGAAAACCAGCTGGCAGCAGCCGGGAGGTGCAGGTGAGGGATGCCGCTGGCTGGGCAGGGTGGCGGCTGTGGCCATGGACTGGAGGTGCGTTTTGAAGGTGGAACTAGCAGGGGTGGGTTAGGATGGTGAGAGGAAGCGAGGAGGCAGGGCTGACCCTGCGCTGTGACCATGCTGGGGACCCAGGCCGCACGCAGTCCACCCCTTTGGCCTGGTCCAGAGGACAGAACCCCTACTGTTCGTTGAGCCTCGCCCCTGGCAGGCACGGTGCTCTCGCGGCTCCGGGCTGTCCTGTTAGTGTGGGTCTTCCAGCCCCGTTGGGCGGGCAGGCGGGGCGCCGAGGCCCAGGAGAGGCCGGGTCTCCCCAGGGTCATGCAATACCTCTGAGGGCGGGGCCCTCCCTGAGCTGTCCGCGGGAGGACTGTGGGTGTCGTGCTCCTCCCACCGCGACACCAAACCCATGGTCCGCTCCAGTGGACACTTGACAATGTCCGGAGACCCTGCTGGCCTTCACATCTGGGAAGAGGCGCTGCTGGCATCGAGTGGGGGGCCCAGGTGGCTCCACAGCACCGTCCTCCTGTGCGCGGGGCAGCCGCACCGCCAAGTGTCCCCGCCCAGAGGTGGGCAGCGCTGAGGCGGAGAACCCGGCTCCCGACCCCCCGGGGCCTCCTCAGGGGTCAGCATGGGCCTGCGAGCCCCTCTCTGGAAAAGGAGAGAGCCTGTGCCGCGGTCGCAGCGGGCAGTGGGCAGCTATGGTGACAGTTTTGCCGGAAAATTGAACTTGGCTCCTTGTGACTTTTCTGCTCCTTTTCAAACAGCCCAGGGGGCGAGGCCATGGCTCCTCATCTGAAGAGGGTCTCCAAGGGCCAGCCCATCACCCTGCTGAGAACCTTCCGTGGCTTCCACCACCGTGGAGTGGGGTACCGGCCCTCGGCAGTGACGCTCTTCTGGGCTTGGGCACCACCATCCCGCAGGCTATGGTCTCACCACTTCCCTCTTGCTCTCTGGCCTCCTGTGCCCGGTCTGCCACCAGGACGCTCATTTCCCGAACGGCCGTGCCGGCACGCCTCGTGTCTAGGGCTCACTGCCGCCCCGCTGGGCTCTGTGGATCCGCTCCAGGGTACGCTTCCTTCCTCTTTCAGTCTGTTTTTGTCTCGATTATTTTCTTCTTTGACTTTCTTCTGTGCTTATCTTGCCACTCTTTTTCTAACTTCTTGAGAGGGGTGTCAGAAACATTCGTTTTTAGCTTCTCTTTCCGAAGTTATGAATTTTAAGGCTATAATTTTTCCTCTCAGTATTGTTTTAGCTGTAACCCATAAGATTTAATATGTACTTTTTACATTATTCGGTTAAAAATGTTTTCTAATTTTTCCATTGTGATTTTTCTCATCGTCCCACAGGTTATTTAGACGCATATGTCTTCATCTCCCCATTCACGGGTTTGAAAGGTTTGGGAATGGCCTCTCCTATCTTTTCAACATGATAAACTCCTCATCCTTCCAAGTACAGGTCGTGTGACCCCTCCTCTGTGAAGCCTTCCCTGGCCACCCAGTCCGCACGCCTCCAGGCATGGAATTAACAACTGCCTTCTTTCTGCTCCCGCAGTGCTTGGTATAGACCATTACTGTAGTGCTGTTAGGCACACAAGGAGGTCAAGACTCTTTCAGTTTCAAGTGGAAGAAAACTGCTAACCAGCTAAACCAAAAGGGAACTATGGTCTAATTTCACTAACATGTCTGGCTTGCAGGCACAGCTGGATCAAGGCATCCTGATTCCTGATGACCCAATTTATCTCTTGGGTGATTTCCTGTATGTTGACTCCATTCTGAGGCAAGTTTCCCACTGTGGCCACAAGATATCTACAGGAGCTGCAGAGAGCAGAGATTTTCTGCTGCGAGTCTTGAGTATTTGCCCCAGTTGTCCCATCAAAAGTTTCATGGGGCTTCATTTGTTCTAACTGGGTCATATACTCTGACTAAAGCAATTAAAATGGTCTGCGGTATATAGTGGGTTGGCTTAGGACAGGGTCATGGAAAGAGACCGAGAATAGACAAAGGGTGACATCCGAGAAGAAATCAGGATACAATTACCAGAGAAGTAAATCAGCGCTGGAAAGCCCCTCCACCCAGAAGTCACTCTGACACTCACCCCAGGCCCCCATCCCAGCTCCCCCACTTTTACTCCTGTGTGTTCCTTCCCCATCGTACTTGAGACCTTCGACACTGAAGAGAAGGTCTGTTCCATTAACTGAGAAAAATTGGAGGCCATAGGGAGGGAGGAGACCGGCAACTCCTCCTTGATCCTAATCAGCTGACCCTCTGGACCTTGGGGGCTGGTACCCTGAGGCTAGGCTGGGGCTTCAGTCCCTGGATCCCTGAGAGGAAGCTAGCAGAGCTGCCTGATTAGCAATAACTGTCTTCATCTGCTCAGGCTGCCATAACAAAAGAACATGAACTTGGGGGCTTAAATGACAGACATTTACTTCTCACACTTGTGGAGGCTGGGAAGTCCAAGGTCAAGGTGCCGGGAGAGTCCGGTTCCTCAGGACATTGCTCTGCTTCCTCGCGTGCAGGTGGCGGCTTTCTTGGTAACCTTCACGTGGCTTTTCCTTGGTGCGGGGGGTGGGGGCGCTTCCTGGTGTCTCTTCTCATACGGACACTAACTCAATCCTTACTGTCTTCCTAGGGGCCCATCTCCATATACAGACACACTGGGGGTTAGGGCTCCGACAAACGAAATATGGGGTACGGGAGCGTTCAGTCCACAGCACTCTCCCTCCAGGGTAAGCCTTCCCACAGCTTCCAACAATCAGACACGCAAACACTCAGCATAAAAGGAGAATTCATGGCCTTGTGGTCCAACCACACACTCAATCAATCTAACCATTCACCCACATCAACAGGTGGCCAAACCTTTGTTTGCATACCACTAGGGACAGGAAGCTCATCCTTTACCCTCTAGGCAACTCTGACTGCACTCAGCTGCACCTAAAGGTCAGCTCTGAGTCTTTTCTTCAAGCTAAATACTGCTGCTCTCTCAGGGTTTGCAGGCCCTGTTCACACCCCTCACCCCCACCTTCTTGGTCGCCTCTTCTGAATATACTCATTTGCCAATGTTCTTGAAATGAAGGCCCAGAACTGGACACAGATCGCAGGTGTGGCCACTGCAGCGAGACTAACCTCCCTTGCTCTGGGCACCACACCTCTATTAATGCAATCGCAGGGAGCTTCTAGTTTCTTGTGGCTGTAACACACTTTGACTTTGGAAATAGCCCCCAAGCACCTGTTGCTTCAGCAATTCTAATCCTCATACATGTGAAACTGGCTATTAGACCTGAAGTCAAAGACATTGCACTCGTCCTTGGTTAGTGCCTTTGGAAGGGCCACTGCTCACGTGTCTATTGATTTCAGTGTCTTCCCTCTGTACTGTACCCTCTCCCAAGCTCGCCGATGCTTTGTGACCTTCCTTTTTAAAATATTTCTAATATGAAAATAGCTTTATTGCTTCCCCTAGAGTCTAGAGTAATATATCATTTAAAAATCAGTACAGCCCTGGCTGGTTTGGCTCAGCGGTTAGAGGTGCAGCCCACGAATCAAAGAGTAGCGGGTTCCATTAGGTCAAGGGAACATACCTCAGTTGTAATTTGTCCTGGCCCTGGTCGGGGTCGTGCAGGGGGCAACCAGTCGATGTGTCTCTCTCACATTGATGTTTCTCTCTCTCTCTCTCTTTCTCCCTCCCACTCTGTGTGAAATGGAAAAAAATATTCTCTGGTGAGGATTTAAAATAAATAAATAAATAAAATAAAAATAAAAATCAGTACAGTAAAGCACACACATAAAAGTGTTTTTTAAAATTCCCATCACCCAGAAATAGCCCTAGACTAGATGTCCAGGTTCAAGTCCTGACTCAGCCACTTGCTAGCTCTATGGCCATGGGAAAGTTGCTTAATCTCCTGCAACTTTCCTCTTGTCTACATGGGGTTACTAAAAGGTGGTTGTGGTAGTTAGGCACAGTGCCTGCTAGCTGGTAAGTTCCTTAAAAATGTGAACAATTCTATTATTGTTGTGATTAATAATTATTAATAATTGTATTAGTCAGGGTCCTGTCTCTCTGGAGAACCCTGACTAATACAGATAAACCTGGCTTACCCAGCTCAGGCTGCCGTAACAAAATACCATAGACTGGGGGCTGAAACCACAGCAACTCATTTTCTCACGGCTCTGGAGGCAGGAAGTCTGAGATCAAGGTGGCAGTGTGGTCATTTTCTGGTGAGGGCTCTCTTCTGGCTTGCAGACGGCCACCTTCTTGCTGTCCTCGCATGTCAAGGAAGGGAGAGGGAGAGAGAGAGACAGAGGAGAGAGAGAAAGACAGAGAGAGAGAGAGAGAGAGCGCGCTCTGAGAAGGCCACAGTTTCATCAGATTAGGGTCCCACTCTTATGACATCATATAACTTTAATTATCTCTTAACGACTCTATCTCCAGATGCACTCCGGTTAAGGGTTAGGGATTCAACATATGAATTCAACACATTTCCGTCCATGGCAATAATATTAGTATGTGGAGGCTATTGTCTTTATGCATCATGACCCTGTGTCCCCCCCCTTTTTTTTTATCCTCACCCGAGGACATTTTTCCATTTTTTGTTCAGGTAGAGTGGGAGGGAGAGAGAGGAAGAGAGAGAGAGAGAAACATCGACGTGAAAGGAACAAATCGAGTGGCTGCCACCCGCACAACCGACCAGGGCCGGGGACAAACTGCAACCGAGGTACGCGGCCTTAGCGGGAACCGAACCCGGGTCTCTCAGGACCGCAGGCCGACGCTCTAACTGCTGAGCCAAACCGGCCAGGGCTCCCCTTCTTTCTGTAATAATCACAGGGATGCGTTGGCAGTTGCCCACTCGGGGGCTTTCCTCCCTCTGGCCACGGGGACTGCCCAGCGGGTTGCTCAGGCTGAGCCATCATTGACCCCAGACTGGTGCACAGACTGGCTTACAACTCACTTCAAGCCAATGCAAATAGTTCCTGGGATCTCCCGGCAGGGGACTGTGGGAGCCGCTCCTTTCCACTCTGACTGCAGAGCTGGCAAGTTGGGGTTCGGGTTTTCCAGATGCCGCTCAGAGAGAGCCGAGTGTAGCCGGAGCGGGTGCGCCTGCGCACGGCCGAGGCGGACCAGGGCGCCCCTTCGCCTTCTGAGCCTGGCGCTGTTCCCAAACAGCCCCATCTTCTCTGAGCCTCAGCCACCTGACAATATACTTTTCCGTTTTTGCTAAGCTTGCTTGATTTTGTTTTCTCCAATGGCAACTGAAATAATAAGGGGCCCTGAGTGTAAGGAATCGGGGGCACCGCCGAATAAAACAGAGAAGAGACTGGAGAGCCAATCAGCCGAATAAACAGGTTCAGGTTTATTGGGTACACTCCGGGCGGGTTCACAGACTCCGGGGGTCGAGTCCTAGAAGCCGCGCTCAATGTAGGGGCTTGTGTCTTTTTTTTTTAATTCTCACCCAAGGACATTTTTTCGATATTTTGTTCAGGTAGAGTGAGAGGGAGAGAGAGAGAGAGAAACATCGACGTGAAGGGACACATCGAGTGGCTGCCACCCGCACGACCAACCAGGGCCGGGGACAAACTGCAACCGAGGTACGTGCCCTTAGCGGGAACCGAACCCGGGTCTCTCCGGACCGCAGGCCGACGCTCTAACCGCTGAGCCAAACCGGCCAGGGCGGGGCTCCTGTCTTTTATATCTGCCTGTTGTAGCTGGAATTTATCCCTTAGGGTTTGGCCCTGCGGGGGCTATGCATGGAGCCTCTGGAATGTGAATCGATAAGAGCAGGATGGGAGTTAATCTACAAGCTCGAGGCAGGCCGTTCAGGGTGGGAGACAAGGCTGAGCAAGGTGACAGTGGTCGAGCACTTTGCCTGGCGCCAGTCCCCAGGCCATCGGACACTGAGTAATAAAATGTGTTTTACTTTATTTTTTTGGATATAACAGAGATGGTTACCGCTTACCCTGTACGTATCAGTTTTCTTCCGTGTGTCAGTTAGGATCCTGTCTACATCCACACCTACCTCCATGTTAACGTCCACATTTGTTTCTAAATCTGTACCCGTGAGTATTGGTTTAGCTGCTTACAGCAGAAACCCAAGGGGACTTCCGGTCAGGATGGCGGGTAGGTAAACGCGGTATCCGTCCTCCCACAACCACATCAAAGTTACAACTAAACTACAGAACAATCATCATTCAAAACCGCCTGAAATCGAGCTGAATGGAAGTCCTACAACTACGGATTTAAAGCAGCAGCCACATCCAGACTGGTAGGAGGGGCGGAGGCGGAGGCGGCCAGGCTGGTCCCACACCCACGTGTGGCGGATAAAAATCAGGAGGACACCTCGGCTGGGAAGGTCCTTCCTGAGGACTGAGGGGTCCCCGTCCCACACCAGGCGCCCTGCTCAGGTTTCCAGTGCCAGGAAGAGAATCCCCATAACTTCTGGCTGGAAAAAGCAGCAGGAACTGAGGCTCAGGGGCTAAGGCTGCTGGAGCCCCAGGCAGCTCCTTAAAGGGCCCGCGCACAGACTTATCGGACTCTCTCCCTCTAAGCTTGGAGGGGAGGCAGTTTGAGGGGCACCAGACACATACAGGGAAGAACTGAGCTGTTTGGCACTGGAGGGAGGGCTGGAGAGGGGGCTTTCTCCAAACGTGCTGTCAGAGGCCTTTGTTCCTTTGGTGAACCCTTCCCGGGGGCAGCAGACAGTCACCATATCTGGGACTCCAGCAACCTGGCTCGCACTGGTAGCCCCACCCTGGTGACTCCCTGAGGCCCCGCCCCACCCAACTTGGATCTTTCAAACAAGCAGCATCTGATCTCAGCTAGCCCCATACCTCTCCTTAAGTAATACATAGAAATAAACACAGGGAGGCAGCCAAAATGAAGAGACAAAGAAACAGGTCCCAAATGAAAGAACAGAAAAAATCTCCAGGAAAAGAACTAAGCAAAATGGAGATAAGCAACCTAACAGATGCTGAGTTCAAAATACTGCTTATAAGGATGCTCAATGAACTTAGTGAGAACCTCAGTGAACTTAGTGAGGGCCTCAAGAGCTTAAAAAAGGACCAGTCAGAAATTAAGGAGGCACTAACTGAAATAAAGAATAATTTATACAGATTCAATAGTAGAGTAGGTAAAGCCAAGAAGCAAACCATCAATTTGGAATATCAGGAAGCAAAAAACACCCAATCAGAACAGCAAAAAGAAAAAAGAATTTTAAAAAATGAGGATAGTGTAAGGAGCCTCTGGGACAACTTCAAGCGTGCCAACATTCGCATCCTGGGGGTGCCAGAAGGAGAAGAGAGAGAACAAGAAATCGAAAACCTGTTTGAAATAATAATGGCAGAAAACTTCCCTAACTTGGTGAAGGAAACAGACATACAAGTCCAGGAAGCAAAGAGAGTCCCAAACAAGATGAACCCCAAGAGGCCCATACCAAGACACATCATCACCAAAATGCAAAAGGTTCAAGACAAAGAGAGAATCTTAAAACAGCAAGAGAAAAGCAGTTAGTTACCTACAAGGGAGTTCCCATAAGGCTGTCAGCTGATTTCTCAAAAGAAACTTTGCAGGCCAGAAGGGAGTGGCAAGAAATATTCAGAGTGATGAAAAGCAAGAACCTACAACCAAGATTACTCTGTCCTGCAAAGCCGTCATTTAGAATCGATGGACATATAAAGAGTTTCCCAGACAAGAAAAAGTTAAAGGAGTTCATCACCATCAAACAGTTATTATATGAAATGATGAAGGGTCTTTTTGAAGAAAAAGATAAAATATATGAACAAAATGGCAATGAATACATATCTATCGACAATGGAATCTACAAACAAAATGAACAGGCAGAACAGAAACACTCTCATAGATACAGAGAACATTTTGTTGGTTGCCAGATGGGAGGGGGGTTGGGGGAATGGGTTAAAAAGGTGAAGGGATTAAGAAGTACAAGTTGGTTGCTAGACTGACAAACCTCAAAGAGAAGAGGGTTGGGGGGTTGGAAGAAATAAACCAAAGAACTTATATGCATAACCAACAGTGTGGGAAAAGGCAGGAGGGGGGCGGGAGTGGGGAGGGGGTCAATGGGGGAAAAATGAGGAACATCTGTAATACATTCAACAATAAAGATAAGCCCTGGCCAGTTTGGCTCAGCAGTTAGAGCCTCCGTCCACAGTCCAGAGAGACCCGGGTTTGATTCCCGCTAAGGGCACATACCTCAGCTATAGTTTGTCCCTGGGCCCAGCTGGGGTTGTGCAGAAAGTGGCCACTCAATGTGTCCCTTTCACATCGATGTTTCTCTCTCTCTCTCTCTCTCTCTACCCTTCCCACTCTATCTGAACAAAAATGGAAAAATGTCCTCAGTGAGGAAAAAAAAAAAGAAACTCAAGTTGACAGTGGCTTCAATAAGGGAGGTTTCTCTCCTGTGTGGTAATGTGGAGAGAGGTGTCTAGGGCTGCGTGGTGCCCTGAAGGTCACCCAGGGCACAGTCTCCTGTATCACTGGCCTGCCGTCCCTAGGACATTGCCCTGACCTGCATGGTCGAGATGGCCACCACCATGCCCACGGTCCAGGCAGCAGAAGAATGGAAAGGGGGAGAATGTGAGGTTACACTCCCTCCCTTTATTTAGTTATTTTATTATTATTTTTTTTTAGTGTCTCTAAACAACCATTTTCTCATAACAATGGATTCCGTGGGTCAGGCATTGGGACAGGACAGAGCAGAGATGGCATGTCTCTTCTCTGTGTCTGGGACCTCAGCTGGTAAGAATGAAGCTGGGGTGACCTAAGGCTGGGGCTGGAATCATTCCATGTCTTGTTCACCAGCAGGTCTGGCACCTGGGTTGGGATGACTTGAAGACAAGGACAGCTGTGTTCGCTTTGGCACAACATATACTAAAATTGGAACGATGCAGAAAGATTAGCATGGCCCCTGCGCAAGGATGACACGCAAATTCGTGAAGCGTTCCAGATTTTTAGCTACATACAAAAAAATGAAACTAGACCATCAACTTATGTCATACACAAGAATAAACTCAAAATGGATAAAAGACTTGCCCTGGCAGGTTTGGCTCAGCGGTTAGAGTGTCAGCCTGCGGTCCAGAGAGAGCCGGGTTCAGTTCCCACTAAGGGCACGTACCTCAGTTGCAGTTTGTCCCCAGCCCTGGTTGGGTCGCGCGGGTGGCAGCCACTTGATGTGTCCCTTTCATGTCGATGTTTCTCTCTCTCTCTCTCCCTCCCATTCTATCTGAACAAAAAATGGAAAAATATCCTTGGGTGAGGATAAAAAAAATATGGATAAAAGACTTAAATGTGACTCATGAATCCATAAAAATCCTAGAAGAAAATGTAGGCAACAATATTTCAGACATCATACACAGCAGAATTTTCACTGATACATCACCTAAGGCAACAGAAACAAAGGAGAAAATGAACACATAGGACTACATCAAACTAAAAAGCTTCTGCACAGCAAAAGATACAATCATCAAAGTGGAAAGGCAACCCACTGAATGAGAGAGCATAATTGCCATGATATATCAGATAAGGGGTTAATGTCCAATATATAGAGAGTGCTCATACTACTCAACAAAAGGAAGACAAAGAACCCAATTAAAAAATGGGCTACTAAAAAAGAGGAACTAAATAGACACCTCTCCAAATAGGACATACAAATGGCTAAGAGACATATGAAGAAATGCTCAACATCACTAATCATCAGAGAGATGCAAATTAAAACAACAATGAGGCATCACCTCACACCTGTCAGAATGGCCGCCATCAACAAATCATCAAACAACAAGTGTTGGCGAGGGTGTGGAGAAAAGGGGACCCTAGTGCTGGTGGGAAGGCAGATTGGTGCAGTCACTATGGAAAACACTATGGTGTTACCTCAAAAAATTAAAAATTGAACTGCCATTTGACCCAGTGATCCCACTTCTAGGAATATACCCTAGGAAGCCTGAAACACCAATCAGAAAGAATATATGTACCCCCATGTTCATAGCAACACTATTTACAATAGCTAAGATCTGGAAACAGCCCAAATGTCCATCAGTAGATGAATGAATAAAATATCTGTGGTACAGCCCTGGCTGGTTTGGTTCAGCGGTTAGAGCTTTGGCTGAGGTCCGGAGAGGCCTGGGTTTAGTTCCCGCTGAGGGCACGTACCTCGGTTGCTGTTTGTCCCCGGCCCTGGTTGAGTCATGAGGGTGGCATCCACTTGATGTGTCCCTTTCACGTCGATGTTTTTTTTTTCTCTCTCTCTCCCATTCTATCTGAATAAAAAATGGAAAAATGTCCTCGAGTGAGGATAAAAAAAGAAAAAGAAAAAAACTGTGTACATATACACAATGGAGTACTATGCAGCTGTAAGAAAGAAAGATCTCTTATCCTTTGAGACGACACGGAGGGACCTGGAAAGTATTATCCTAAGCGAAACAAGCCAAACAGAGATCATATCATCTCACTTATTTGTGGAATATAATGAACATAACAGTCTGAGGAATGGGGTAGTCCCAGAGACGTGGAAGTGGGGTACAGACTGACAATCCCCAGAAGAGAGGGTGGTGGGGGAGAGATAAACCACAGAACTTATATGCATGTATGCATGGACAGTGGACATGGACAACAAAGCTGGGGACAGGGCGGGGAGGGAGGGGGAGGGGGGAATCAGTGGGGGGAAAAGGAGAAACATCTGTAACAAAAATAAATTAATTAAAAATAAATAAGTAAATAAAATAAAAGCAAAAAAAAAAAAAGAAGACAAGGACAGCTGACCAGAGAATCTTTATATCACTTTTCCATGTAGCGTGGCTTCCCCATGACATGACCACTTCAGGGTCCTCAGACTTCTTGCTTGACAACTCAGGACTCCCAGCAAAAAAATCTCAGTCTTCTTTTATTTTTAAAAACTTAAAAAAAAATGGAAGCATAAGGCACCTCCGTAGAAAAGTATGACTCTGCGCGTGTACCTGGCACTTCCGCTCTCATAACCTGCTTTTCTCTCTTGATACCTGTTTCTATATCCTCTATGTTTATATACAAATTGACCACCCTTTTGAGTGTCTGCCGAGTATCACTTTATTAATGTTGTATAAATTATTATTATTATCTTTAATTATTTATTGATTTTTTTCTTTATTGATTTTAGAGGGAGAGGAAGGGAGAGGGAGAGAGAGATGGAAACATCGATAAGCGAGAACAGTGACTGGCCGCCTCCTGCATGTCCCGCACTGGGGATCAGGCCCACAACCTGGGCATGTGCCCTGAATTGAACCAGCGACTTCCTGGTGCATGGGTCGATGCTCAACCACTAAGCCACACTGGCTGGGCATAAATTATTAATTTAACACTGTTTTCCTGGTTCATTTCAAAATTTTGTCAATATTTTTCTGTGTGCCTGGGGTAACTTGCTTCATCAGTTTGGGTATACCGGTAAGCCCCTTTCTCCTTTTGATAGCCAAGCTCCTCCTGTGGTTAGAGCTGCATTCAGATGCTGTAACAGAGACCAACCACAGTGACTAAAACACTTACGGGTTTATTTTCCTGTGTAATGTGAAGCCTGGAGGCAAGTAGCTGCTGACATTGGTTCATGGCCTGTAATTTCAGGGCCAAGTTCCCTGTGATTTTCTTGGTTTTTCCATTTGGTTTCAAATGGCTGCTTCAGTTCCAGCCATCCCATCCACACTTTAGGGAGGAGAAAGGAGAAACAGGAAGACCAGAAGGGCCAAAGTGTTTTGCAGAAGCTCCATCTGAACACTCCCATCACTGGCTGCAAGGGAGGCTGGGAAGAGGTCTGTTGGCTGGCCGTGTCGCTGTGCAGAATTACATAATGGTTCTGATATGAGGAAGAAAGGGAATGGAAGCTGGGGGACAACTAGTAGTCCCTGCCATTCCTCTGAAGCAGATGTCGGAGCCTCACCCTCGTCTTCTCAGCGCACACACCGAGGCAGCCTTGCTGCAAAGCCCTGCAGCTCTGCCTGAGAGCTCAGCTTTGGCTGCAGGTGCACACAGCTGGGCAGCTGTGCCCTTGGAAGCAGCCTTCTGCCAGTGACAGATGGAATCTAAGTGAAGAAATACCTTAGTTGCCTTGTTTCTCATCAGGACAATCTGGAAGAATGTTCTACACTGTCTCTCAGAGGTCCTCAGTGGGATTAAGCTCTAGTTGCTCACAGCAGTATCCTGTCCTTTAAAACATCTTTATTGGCTCCCTCCCTTCCCTACCACACCTCTCTTTCCCACTAAGCTACAAGTGTTTTCTGGGATCATCTCCCAAATCTACTACTTGCACTGGAATCCTTGTCTTAGAAATTGCTTCTAGAGGAACAAAGGCACCCCTTATGCCTCAATTAGCAATCAACACAATCAGTGGCTAAGGGTTCTGATCATCCCACTAGACAGACTACTTCTGGGGAGAGATTTACAAAATTCTACGACATTCTTATCATCTGCCTGAATGATACCCTTATTGGTTCAGAGTCTCATACAAACCAAGGTGAGTCTTTACAACTGGATAATTATGTCCCCTCTGTGTTCTTTACAACTAAGGGTCCTATTCATTTGTTTTTACTTTATGTTTAGCCATTGTTCTTGAAATCAGCCCACAGTATCAGAGTAACCGAGCATAAAGGGGGTTCCCAGGCTTAGCCATGTGTGTACCACCCAGCCCTCCTGCCATGACTGTTCAGAGGTCATCTTCCTCTGTGGTGAGTCAGCCCCAGGGAAACACCCCTTGTCTTTCTTTGGCTGTGGCCTTCAGTGGACCATCTGGTCCATCAGATGAGCCCCACAATGTTGGACCTTAAAAGAAAATGAATGAGGAAGGGGTGCCTGAGAGAAAATTTTAAAGATCTAAATAAATGGATAGTTCATGTTCATGGATCGGAAGACTCAATATTTTTACGATGGCAAATATCCTCCAGTTGACCAATAGAGTCAACCCAATTTTTGTCAAAATCCCAGCAGGTATTTTTTGTTGTTGTTGTTGCAGAAATTAACAAGCTAATCCTAAAATTTATATGGAAATGCAAAAGACATAGAACAATCTAAATAATTCTGAAAAAGCAGAATAAAGCTGGACAACTTTCATTTCCCAGTTTCAGAACTTACTGCACATCTATTGTACTGAAGACTGTGGTACTGGTGTATGGACACGTATAGAGCAATGGAAGCAATGAAACGAAATAGATAGTCCAGAAACATATGGATGCTTAGAGTCAGTTTTCAAAATAAGTGTCAAGGTAATTCAATGAAGGATACTCTTTTCGACATATCATACTGGGACAACCAGATGTTCACATACAAAAGGATCAAATTAGATCAGTCTCACATCATACACCAAAATTAACTCAAAATGAACCATAGTTCTAAATGTAAGAACTAAAACAATACAATTTTTTTTTAAATCCTCACATGGAGATATTTTTCCATTTATCTTCAGATAGAGTGGGGGAGAGAGAGAGAGAGAGAGAGAGAGAGAGAGAGAGAAGCATAGATGTGAGAGAGATACATTAATTGGTTGCCTCCCACATGACCCTGACCAGGGCCAGTGACCCAACCACAACCAAGATACATGCCCTTGACTGGAATCGAACTCGTGACTCTTTGGTCTACAGGCTGATGCTCTAACTGCTGAGCCAAACCTACCAGGGTCAAACAACTTGTATAAGAAAATATAAGAGAGCCCTGGCCGGTTTGGCTCAGCGGTTAGAGCGTTGGCCTGCGTTTCAGAGAGACCCGGGTTCGGTTCCCGCTAAGGGCACGTACCTTGGTGGCAGTTTGTCCCCGGCCCTGGTTGGGTCGTGCAGGTGGCAACCACTCGATGTGTCCCTTTCACGTCGATGTTTCTCTCTCTGTCTCTCTCTTTCTCTCTTTCCCTCCCACTCTATCTAAACAAAAAATGGAATAGTGTCCTCGGGTGAGGATAAAAAAAAAAAAAGAAAACATAAGAGAAAATTTTTGTTGCCTTGAGTTAGACAAAACAGTCTTAGATATGGTACCAAAAGTATAATCCACATGAGAAAAAAATTAGTAAATTGGACTTCAATAAAATTTTAAATGTTTATTCTTCAAAAAACACCATGAAATATCACCAAGAAAACATGGCAGAATAGGGAAGTCTAAGAGTCAGACTTCCCACTGAAGCAACCACTACGTGGCAAAAACTATCCGAATAAACTTTTTTGGAGAAGTCTGAGATCTAATCAACCCTTCCAGCAGCCTGGGGAGTGCTAGCTGAATAAAAGACCAGTGATCTTCGGTGAGAAACTTGTGACATTTTTGCTCCGGTCCCCAGCTGAGTGGCGGCTGTGGGACAAAAGCCTTGGTATGACTTGCCCAAACTCGAAAGGGCAGTAAAGACGACCTCTCAGAGAATTGTGGGTGTGCAGTTTGGTCTGTCTGGTATTTCCTGAGGGATTGGTTCAGAAATGTACCTTTATTTTGCTGCCCTTGAAACTCTCTCAGGGCTGGAGCAACTTCCTACTCATCGTCTGTTGAGAGAATTCAAAGACATGTACTATCCAACTGGGGAAGAGGTGATGAACAGAGTAAGCAGCAGCCGCACCAAAAGCTGGGAAGGAGGAGGCTGAGGAGGATGACACAGGCTTTGAGAGTCTCCCACGTGTCAGGAAGTCTGCAGGGCAATGCATGTTCCCAGGTCTGAACGCACGCACAGGAAACATCTGAGAGGCACGCGGGCTGGCTCTGTACAAGCAAATAAAAGCTCATCTGAAAGCTAATACAAAGTGATGGGCAGTCTAGCTAAGCATCAAAGAGGAATCTCGCCCTGGCCAGTTTGGCTCAGTGGTTAGAGCGTCGGCCTGCGGTCCAGAGAGACTCGGGTTCGGTTCTCACTAAGGGCATGTACCTCGGTTGCAGTTTGTCCCCGGCCCTGGTTGGGTTGTGCGGGTGGTAAGCACTTGATGTGTCCCTTTCTTTTATTTTTTATTTTATTTACTTATTTTTATTTCTTTCCTCCTCACTGGAGGATATTTTACCACCTTTTGTTCAGATGGAGTGGGAGAGAGGAAGAGAAAGAGAGAGAGAGAGAGAAACATTGACTCGAAAGGGACGCATCGAGTGGTTGCCACTCGCATGGCCCTGCGGGGACAAACTGCAACTGAGGTACGTGCCCTTAGCGGGAACCGAACCCGGGTCTCTCTGGACCGCAGGCCGACGCTCTAACCGCTGAGCCAAACCGGCCAGGGCTGATGATATCCCTTTCACATTGATGTTTCTCTCTCTCTCTCTTCCTCTCTCCCCCTCCCACTCCATCTGAACAAAAAATGGAAAAAATGTCCTTGGGTGAGGATTAAAAAAGAAATGGAATCTCAACAATCGACAGAGACTGAAAACATTTATGTTCTGTTTTGTATTGTTTTTCTTTTTGGCTCCAGATGTTTGAGGAAATCTCTGTCAGATCACTGGCGGAGAGCTGAGATAATGAAACAGACTTCAGTGACTACATATGACAAGGAATATAGTATTTGCTAAAATAGGTTGAAAAAGTCACTAAACAAACGGATGTCTGCAGCCCACAACAAACAACTAAGCAAGCCCTGTTGAGGCAGAAGGGTGAGGAGAGTCAGGTTTTTACATTACAATATTCAAAATGTCCAGTTTTCAACAAAATACTTAAAAAGTGTGTGAAGAAATAGGAATGCTTGGCCCATTCAGAGGGGGAAAAAACCATTTTAATGAGCACATAACGTACAAAGTTGTGATTTGTGACAACAGCAACAGAAGGGGCGAGAGGGGGAGCTTGTAGGAGCAGAGTTTTTTTTTTTTTTTTCCTCACTCGAGGACATTTTTCCATTTTTTGTTCAGGTAGAGTGGGAGGGAGAGAGAGGAACAGAGAAAGAGAGAGAAACATTGATGTGAAAGGGACACATCGAGTGGCTGCCACCCGCACGACCAACCGGGGACAAACTGCAACCGAGGTACATGCCCTTAGCGGGAACCGAACCCGGGTCTCTCAGGACCGCAGGCCGACGCTCTAACCGCTGAGCCAAACCGGCCAGGGCAGGAGCAGAGTTTTTATATGTTACTCAAGTTAAGTTGGTATCAGTTCAAACTTGGATTATTACAAACTTAGTATAATTTTAATCCTTAAAACAACTAAAAATATTAAAAAAAAAAAAAAAGAAGTGAGGAGGGAATAAAAATGCTACATTAGAGAAAGTCAATCAAACAGGAGAGAAGGCAGTAGTGGAGGAAATGAATAACAAAAAGATACGACGGATGTGAAACAAACAGCAAAATGGCAGAAGTAAGTCCATGATCAGTCATCACTTTAAATGTAAATGGATTAAATTCAATGTTTGAAACAGATATTGACAGAATAAATAAAACAACATAATCCAACTATATGCTGTCTACAAGGAGTTACTTTAGATCCAAAGACACAAATAGGTTGACAGTGAAAAAAATGGGAAAAGCTCTCCTCTGCGGATGTAACCAGAAGAGAGCTGGGATGGCTAGAATATCAGAAAACAGGCTTTATGTCAAAAATTGTTATGAGAGACAATGAAGAACATTATATGTTGATAAAAGTGTCAATTCGTCAAGAAGACATAGTAGACATATGCATTAAACAACAGAGTTAATAAATAAAGCTAATATGGACAGAACTGAATGGGAAAAGAGACAGTTTTAGAATATTTGGAGACTTTGATAATTTACTTTCAGTAATGGATAGACCATCTAGATAGAAGACAAATAAGAAAATAGAGAACTTGAACAACTTCATGAGTCAACTAGACCTAACAGACATGTAGAGAGCATGCAACCCTCAATAGCAGTGACCTCCAAGTGCACACATAACATTGTCCTTGATGGACCACGTCAGGCCACAAACCAGGCCTCAATAAATTTTTATTTATTTATATTTGCTTTTCAATTACAGTTGACATACAATATTATACAAGGTGGGGGCAAAATAGGTTTATAGTAGTTTATATGGAAATTAACACAATAATCAAATATTATAATACAGAAATAAACTCTGTTTCACGTACTCACAACTGTAAAGCTACTTTTGCCCCACCCGTATTTGTTTCAGGTGTACAACATAGTGATTAGGCATTTATATACCTTGGGAAGTGATACATCTTTAAGTCTAGTAAGTCTCAATACATTTAAAATAATTAAAATCACACTCAATATCTTCTCTGTCCACAATGAATGAAGCTTAATATCAATTAACAGAAGGAAAACTGGGAAATGTACAAGCATGTAGAAAGTAAATACACATTCTGCCCTGGCCGGTTTGGCTCAGCGGTTAGAGCGTTGGCCTGCGGTCCAGAGAGACCCGGGTTCGGTTCCCTCTAAGGGGAAGTACCTCGGTTGCAGTTTGTCCCCGGCCCTGGTTGGGTCGTGTGGGTAGCAGCCACTTGATGTGTCCCTTTCACGTCGATGTTTCTCTCTCTTCCGCTCTCTCCCTCCTGCTCTATCTGAACAAAAAATGGAAAAATAAAATAAAATAAATACCACATTCTTTTTTTTTCTTTTTCTTTTTTTATTAATTTATTTTTGTTACAAATGTTTCTCCTTTTTTCCCCCATTGACACCCTCCTCCCCATCCCCTCACCCCATCCCCGGCTTTGTTGTCTGTGTCCATTGGTCATGCATACATGCATATAAGTTCGGTGGTTTATCTCTTCCCTCCCCCCACCACCTCTTCTGGGGATTGTCAGTCTGTACCCTACTTCCACGTCTCTGGGTCTACCCTATTCCTCAGACTGTTATATTCCACAAATAAGTGAGATCATGTGGTATTTGTCTTTTTCTGCTTGGCTTGTTTTGCTTAGGATAATACTTTCCAGGTCCCTCCATGTTGTCTCAAAGTATAAGAGATCTTTCTTTCTTACAGCTGCATAGTACTCCATTGTGTATATGTACCACTGCTTTTTTATTCATTCGTCTATTGCTGGACATTTGGGCTGTTTCCAGATCTTAGCTATTGTAAATAGTGCTGCTATGAACATGGTGGTACATATATTCTTTCTGATTGGTGTTTCAGGCTTCTTCGGGTATATTCCTAGAAGTGGGATCACTGGGTCAAATGGCAGTTCAATTTTTAATTTTTTGAGGTAGCACCATAGTTTTTTCCATAGTGGCTGCACCAGTCTGCATTCCCACCAGCAGTGTACTAGAGTCCCCTTTTCTCCATACCCTTGCCAACACTGGTTGTTTGATGATTTGTTGATGGCGGCCATTCTGACAGGTGTGAGGTGATACCTCATTGTTGTTTCAATTTGCATCTCTCTGATGATTAGTGATGTTGAACATTTCTTTAGATGTCTCTTGGCCATTTGTATGTCCTGTTTGAAGAAGTGTCTATTTAGCTCCTCTGCCCATTTTTTTTTTGTTTTTTTTTTTTATCCTCACCCGAGGACATTTTTCCATTTTTTTATTCAGATAGAGTGGAAGGGAGAGAGAGAAAGAGAGAGAAAGAGAAACATCGATGTGAAAGGAACACATCGAGTGGCTGCCACCCGCATGACCAACCAGGGCCGGGGACAAACTGCAACCAAGGTACGTGCCCTTAGCGGGAACCGAACCCGGATCTCTCTGGACTGCAGGCCGATGCTCTAACCGCTGAACAAAACTGGCCAGGGCCCTCTGCCCATTTTTAATTGGGTTCTTTGTCTTCCTTTTGTTGAGCTAAAATACCACATTCTTAAACAATCAAGGCGTGAAAGGAGAAATAACGAGGGAAGTTAGGAGATGCTCAGGTAAGAATGGGAATGAAAACACAACCTCCCAGATTGTAAGTGAAGCTGTGAACGCAGAGCCGAGAGACACTTTCGGTTGTAAGTGCCGTCACTAGCAAATGAGAAAGATGGAAAATTAGTAAACCTAACGGTACAACTTAAGGAATTTAAAAAATAGAGGACACAAGTTAACAGAAGAAAGGATATAATAAAGATTAGAGACCAATGAAATAAAGAATAGAAAAACAATAAAGAGGATCAACGAAACCAAGAGTTATTTGTTCAAAAAGATCAACAAATTGACAAATCTCTAGCTTGACTAGTCAAAAAGGAGATATACTGCAAATGACTAAAATCACAAATGGTAATGGGGACATTACTAGCAATCTTACATAAATAAAAAGGATTATGAGAGAATACCATGTCTAATTGTATGCCAACAAATTAGATAACCTAGATGAACTGGACAAATTTCTAGAAAGACAAATTACCAAAATTGACTCAAGAATAAATAGAAAATCTTAATAGACACACAAGAGGTAAAGAGTTGAATCAGTAATCAAAAACCTAACAAAGAAGAGTACAGAGTCAGATTGATACTGTTGTAATAATCCAGTTATTAACTAACAGGGAAGGAGCAAAGGGGAGACTTGATAATGTAGGCTGGCCAGTTATACAGCTTTGCCAGAAAGCTGCAGTTTAACATTCTCCAGGTCTGTTCCCCTGTGGATCAGTGGGAGAAGGGACTGGACAGAGACAGTTTAGATGCATGCCTGGTAAGGTCTGGGTGATGTGGGTAGATGCTTACCTGTTAGTCACACCTGGGAATGGGTAATTGGCCAGAACAGGCATGAAATCTGAGATACTTAAACTCCTGAACAAAGGGAGGTCTCCCTCTTGGCTCTCTTGCCCTTCTTGCTCTTGCTGATGGTGCCCAATGCCTGGCTTGCGGGGCTCTCACACTCCTGCAGTCGCCCACATGGCTCATGGCCAGGTGGACCCCCCACACAACGGACTAATGGGCTGTGATTAGCCTGATTCTATGCTGGACTTAAATCCACCATGTGATGGAAACTCTGGACACTGGCTCTGCTTCTAGCTCTGCTGAAACCCCAGCTGCCCCTTTTCCAGGACTGGGTTAAGGGAACTGGGACTTTAAAATCCAAGGGATATAATTTTATGCAAATAAAAATCACTCATTCTCCTGTGCAAGTCTTAGAAAGTTCTTTTTCTTAAGATATCATAAGAACACTACCCCCAGCACGTAGGAATCCCCCACTCCCATTGATGGACACTCCACTCCCCCTGATAACAAGATGGTTTCATGGTAAATTCTACCAAACATTAAAGAATTAATACCAATCCTCTCAAGCTCTTTCACAAAATAAAAGAGAACACTTTCTAACTCATTTTATGATACCAGAGCCAGACAAAGACACCACAATAAAAGGAAACTATGGACCAATATCCTTTATGACTATAGAGGCAAAAATCTTCAACAAAATACCAGCAAACTAGATCCTACCACATATTAAAAGGGTTATATAGCATGACCAAGGAATGCAAGGGTGGTTCAACATAGTGATTCATGTCACAACATAGTAAAGCATATACACCACATTAATAACATGAAGGAAAAAATGTAGTATAACACAATAAAATGAAGAGAAAATTCACATGATCATCTGAAATGATGCAGGAAAAAACATTTGACAACATTCAACACTCTGATGATAAAAACACTCAGCAAACTAGGAATAGAAGAAAAATACCTCAACATGATAAGAACATATCTGAAAACCCACAGCTCATGTCACATTCAGTGGATACAAGACTGAAAGCTTTCCCCCTAAGATCAGGGACAAGGATGCCCACTTTCACTATTATTCAATGTTGTGCTGAAAACTTTAACTAGAGCAATTCAGCAAAACAAAGGAAATAAAAGATTAAAAAAAAAGTAAAACTACTTCTATTCACAGATGACATAATACCATACCTAGAAAATCTTTAACAATCAACAAAGAAATTGTTAGAGCTAATAAACAAGCAAAATAGTAGGATGCAAGATCAACATACAAAAATTGTGTTTCTAGCCCAGCCAGTGTGGCTCAGTGGTTGAGCATTGATCCATGCACCAAGAGGTCACCGGTTCGATTCCCGGTCAGGGCACGTGACCAGGTTTTGGGCCTGATTCGCTGTGGGGGACATCAGGAGGCAGCCAGTCGATGTTCTCTCTCATCAATGTTTCCATCTCTCTCTCTCTAAAATCAATAAAGAAAAAAATTTTTAAATTGTGTTTCTATGTAGTAGCAATGAACAATCTAAGGAAACAAGGCAAATACTTTCTTTTGCAATAGCATCAAAAAGAATAAGATACTTAGGGATAAGTTTGACATACGAGATGAAAGACTTATGCAGTGGAAACTATAAAACATTGCTGAAAAAAAATAAAAGATCTAAATAAATGAAGAAAACATCCTATATTCATGTATCTAAAGACTTAAGATGGCCATATTCCTCAAAGCGATCTACAAATTCAATGCAATTCCTATCAAAATCTCAATAGCTATTTTTCCCCCCAAAATGAAAAAGTTGAACCTAAATTCGTGTGGAATTGCAAGGGGCACAGAATAGACAAAACAATCTTATAAAAACAACGTTGGAGGACTCAAACTTCCAATTTCAAAACTTACTACAAATGTAAGGGCACCAATCCCATTCCTGAGGGCTTTGCCCCATGAATCACCTCTTAGAGGCCCCACCTTCTTTTCTTTTTATTTTTTTTTATCCTCACCCAAGGACATTTTTCCATTTATCTTTAGACAGATTAGGAGAGAGGAGAGAGAGAGAGAGAAAGAGAGAGAGAGAGAGAGAGACATAGATGCGAGAGAGACACATTGACTGGTTGCCTCCTGTGCGATCCAACCAAAGCCAGAGATGAACTGCAACCGAGGTACGCGCCCTTGGCCGGAATCGGACCCGGGTCTCATTGGTCCGCAGGCCAACACTCCAACCTCTGAGCCAAACCGGCCAGGGCAGGCCCCACCTTCTAACAGCATCACATTGGGGGTCAGGATTTCAACATATAAGTAATGGGGGGAGGGGGCGGTCACAAACATTCAATCTATAGCACAATCTAATTCAAAAACAGGCAAAGGATGTGGGTAGACATTTTTCCAAAGAAGATACACTAATGACTACCAAGCACACAAAAAGATGTTCATTCAACTGCATTAGCCATTAGGGAAATGCAAAGCAAAACAACCATGGGACACCACCTCACACCTGCCAGGATGGCTCCAGTAAAAAGGAAAACAGGGAGTGTGGACAAGGACGCGGAGACGCTGGGACTTGCATAGATTGCTGGTCGGAATGTCAAATGGTGCAGCTGCCGTGGAGAACAGTGTTATCTCCTCAGTACGTTAAACACAGAATTACTGTATGACTCAGCATCCATTCCTGGGTATATATCCGAAAGATCTGAAAATGCGCATCTGCATAAGCAGTGCCCGGTGAGGTTCACAGCAGTGTTACTCGTAACAGACAGCGTGAGCACAGTCTAAATGTCCATCAGCTGACGACCTGGCAACCCAGGTGTGGGACATGCCGGCAGTGGAACATTACTCAGCAATAAGAATGAATGAAGTCCATGCCACAGCGTGGATAATCCTCAAATACATACTGAGAAAAAAAAAACTACAACAAAAACCCCCACCAAAGATCCCATGTTGCATGATTTCATTTGTATGAAAAGTCCAGCAAACAAAAAGGAAAGCCCTGGCCGGTTTGGCTCATTGGATAGAGTGTGGGCCCTCGGACCAAAGAGTCTCGGGTTCGATTCCAGCCAAGGGCACATACTTTGGTTGTGGTTTGTCCGGTGCTGGTTGGGGTTGTGCGGGAGTCAGCCAGTCCATGTGTGTGTGTCTCTCTCTCCCCATCCCACTCTATCTGAAGATATTTGAAAAAATATCCTCAGGTGAGGATTAAACAAAACAAAACGAAAAATGAAAATCAGTAGGGACAGAAAGGTGATTGGTGGGGTTGGGGGTGGGAATGAGACCGATGGCAAACAGGCACAAGGGGTCTTTTTGGAAACATGCTACAATCTCTACAATTCCTACAACTCCACTGCAGTGGTGAGCACAAAACTCAGTCAACTTACTAAAAATCATTGAATTGTCTGCTTATAATGGCTGAATTTGATGCTATGTAAATTATACCTCAATAAAACTGTTAAAATAAAAATAAAAAGGAGGAAATGGGTTGAAGGAGGGGTTGTCTCATTTATTCTCACCCCCGCCCCCAAGCCCCTTGGCTGAAATGCAAATTTAACCACTTCCTCCCAAGTGACCAGTTCTGAATACTAAGGGGTGTTTACAGATCTTATTACATCCTCCTTCTGAGACCTTGGGGGCTTGCTCTTAAATAAACAGACCCAAAGGGGTCCTTCAAGGGACCCTTCCCTCAACACAGATCTATTTTTGAAGGGACTCATATTCACCCCAATGGACATGGTAGCTGTTACATTTCAACTTTCAATAATATCTACTTTTTATTTATTTATTCTTAATATTTTTTCTTTCTCTTTTCTTCTCTCTTCTCTTCTCTTCTCTTCTCTTCTCTTCTCTTCTCTTCTCTTCTCTTCTCTTCTCTTCTCTTCTTTTATTTATTTTTATCCTCACCTGAGGACATTTTTGCATCAGATAGAGCGGGAGGGAGAGAGGGAGGAAGAGAGAGAAACATCTATGTGAGAGAGACACATCGAGTGGCTGCCACCCACATGACCCCAACCAGGGCCGGGGACAAACTGAAACCGAGGTACATGCCCTTAGCAGGAACCGAACCCCGGACTCTCTGGGGTCCGCAGGCTGACACTCTAACTGCTGAGCCAAACCGGCCAGGGCTCTTTATTGATTTTAAAGAGGGGAAGGAAGAGAGAGCGATAGAAACATCGATGAGAGAGAACATCGATTGGCACCTCCTGCATGACCCCACTGGGGATTGGGCCCATAACCTGGGCATGTGTCCTCACCGGGAATCGAACCGGTGACTTCTTGATGCATGGGTCAATGCTCAACCACTAAGCCACACAGGCTGGGCAAAAAGTATCTACTTTTTAAACACAAGAAGTTGAGTGTCTTCTGCCACCTCCAATCCACTCACTAAATTATGACCTGAGCACTCTTTTGAAAACATAAATTGGATTAATCCACTTCTCTGATGACTCCCAGTTTCCTTTGGAACCAAATCTACCTTCCCTGCATTGGCCTGCAAGGTCCCATGTGGTGTGCAGGATGTGTGACTTCCCGACTGGTCCCTCGGTATTCCTTTGCTTGCTCGCTCTGCTCCGCCACTCTGCTCTCAGGCTCCTGGAGCAAGCCATGCTTCTTCCCACCTCAGTGCCTTTGCATTTGCAGTTCCTTCTGCCCAAAACGTTTTACTATGGCTGGGTCCTTCTGACCATCAAGTGCGCCCCTCGATGTCACTACCTGGACCTCTTATTGGTTTTCTATCACACATAGCTCAGTTTCTATGAGAATTCGTTTAGTTTGATACTTCTTTGTGCCTGTCACTTCCTACTCGAATACAAGGGCTCTGTGAAGGTGTCACTTGTATATATTTCTGTAGGATATCCCCAGGACATACTCAAGGGCCTGCTGAGTATTGGTGGGTAGAAGGCAGGAAGGAGAGAACAGATGGTTGGGTGGGTAGGTGGAGAGAAGAATGAATGAATGGTGACTCTGGCCGGGTAGCTCAGTTGATCAGAGGGTCATCCTGATACCCCAAAGTTTCGGGTTTGATCCCTGGTCAGGGCACATACTTGAATCAACCAATGAATGCGTAACTAAGAGGAACAACAAGTTGATGTTTCTTTTTGTCTCTCTAAAAGAATAGAATGGATGAGTGGGCAGGCAGATGAGTGGGCGAGTGGAGAGGAGAGAGAGGACCAAGAATGAAGACAGGTAGGCAGGTGGGAGGGAGGGACTGAATATCTTTGGGTTGACGTAGATCCAGAGCAGAGGTCAGTGGTCAAGAATGTAAACTCAGGAGCCCAAATGCTGAGTCCGGTCCCAGCCGTGTGACCGTGTGTTGTCAGCGGACTGGCACCAGAGTGGTACTGGCTATTGGACCTTGGTTCTTGAGTACCAGCTGGGAAAGAATTCAGGGCCAAGACTCCAACTGTAAGAGAAAGTTTACTTAGAAAGTCATCGAGGTAGAAGTGAGCTGTAGAAGAAATGGGCTCTGGAACAAGTCCAGAGGCAGAAGGAGGGCCCTTGGAGCTTTGGAGAGAGAAAGGTAAAGGTCACACACCTGAGGGGAAGGAGAGGGGGAGGGGAAAGGCACCGGCGAGCCCCCAGGAGAGAGATCTGGGTCCTTCTGCTTCTAAGGCAGGGGTTTTAGGGGCGGTCCTAGGGGAAGGGTTCAATAGAACATGCGTCAGCTTCCCAGGTGTGTCCTTTCAGAGTCCTGGTCTCCACTGATTGTTTGGTTCCAGGGCAGGGGGTCCTTAGTCAGCTGGTCCTGATGTCAGCCGTGGCTTTGCTTGTCTGGTTCTGCTGCTTTTCTGAGACCCAGATGTACTTGATGCGGGTCAGAACCTCAGTGTCCTGGGGGCTGAATGCTTAAGGGCTGCTCTCTGCCCCCCTTGTTTGTTCCTCCTCTGCGGGGGTCCAGCCCACCAGACATGCCAGGGGAGGAAAGACCAGAGGAGGGTCCTGACCACATTACCAGCGATATGAAAGGTCGGGGGGTATAACCTCCTGACTAGCGATAAGCTAGGGAGCAAAGGCCACCCTGGGAGTGCAGTCCTAGTTTTCCTAGTTTTCCCTGTTGCTATGCACCCCCCCCCCCCCCCCATGACCTTGTGTACCTGGCCCATGGTCCTTGCTCTGTTCATGCCTAACTGCGTGCCACACTGGACAAGTCACTTAACCTCCCTGAGCATCAGTTTTTTAATCTGTAAAATGGGACGACAGTGATGATGGCAATAACCAGTTTCTCCAGTCATTCGGAGTGAGACACAGTCTTCAAGTCCTGGGCACAGAGTAAGCTTTCACTATTCCTTCTCTGATCTTCCCATTGTGGTAAATATTTGCTACATGGTATCAGAAAACTCACCCTCAAGATCAAGAGAAAGAAAAAGAAGAAGCTGGCTTTCTTCCAAGATTTGTTGTCCAGAGAACATGTGATAATATTTTGGTAGCAGGGACGAGAACTTCTATAGGGCAAACATCCTTCAAAACGGCCACAGGGGAATTTGTACCAAGTTCCTCAAACACAGCTAGAAAAAGGAAAAAAAAAAATTAGAAGAAATAAATAGCAAGATGCTTTCTTTTTTTTTCTTAAGGCCAGACATGCGGGTTAGCTGCAAATTGTTTCCCAAAAATGAGTCAGTGGGGGAGAGGTGGCATTGGAGCTTGAGCCGACCCATGTCATCAAAACATGGTGTGTTTGCTGGGTTTTGTCCCCTGGCTTCTTAAAGGTCTGCCTGAAACAGCCCCCCCCTCACAGACTCAGGCAAACCTCTTCTCTCTTTTCCTCCTGAGTTCCCACGTGTTGATGGCTGCCCCCCCTCCCGGTGGCTAGGTGTCCCCATTTAACAGATGGGCAAAGGGAGGCATTCAGAAGGATGATGTGACATGCCCAAGGGTGTGGAGACGGGGTCCTGATCCCCCAGCACTGCAGCAGGAGGCTGGATTCAAAGGAAACAGGGGCCAAGGGGGTCCCAGACTCAGCCGCCTAGGGCCAGGCAGGCAGCGCGCCCAGGTCAGGCAAGCCAGACTGCACACTCTAGAAGAGGGGCTGAGGTGGGGCCCCTGCCACCGCCTCTCCCTGGGACTGGGCTCCTAGTCTTCTCTCTGAGCTGAGCGTTGGACTCTCAGGACCGCCATGGACCTCCCTGTCCACCCAGCACTGCACCCCTTTGAGCCCCCGTTTCTACATCTGTGAGAAGCAGTGGCTCAAGGCTGCTTTGCTGCCTTATGGGTCATGACCTTGGGGCAGACGTCATTCTGGTAACCTCAAATGTATTCCTAGCAGGTGAGCTTTGGGGAGCCTGGGGCCCTGCCTGGGAGCCGGGCCCCCTCCCACCTCTTTCTCACCCTCTCTGGGGAGGAGCCAGCTGCTCTGTGGGCGGTGCCGCGCTCTCACCACATCCTCCTCTCCCTCCTCTTCCTCCCCACCCTGCACTCGCTCCGGGGCAGGGCTGGTGGCCACTGCGTCTGGTGGACCCGCTGGTGACCCCCTGCCAAGTGACAGATGGGCTCGGGGTTCGAATGTCTGCCTGCTTCTCCCTGAGTGTAACTGACAGCCTGCCTGACTTTCTGTCTGCCTGTCTGTCTGCCTGTCTGTCTGCCTGGCTGGCTACCTGCCTGTTCGCTTCACTTCTGCTGTGCCCATTTCACTTCTCTTGTCTGTCTGTCTGCCTGACTAGCCCTTGTCTGCGGTCTGTCCATCCCTGTACCTCCGATCTGTCCCTGCCCCGCAATGACTGCCTTTTGTCCATGTGTGACCTCTTCGGGATGTGACTGACCATTGCGTGGCCTGCCTGCCCAGAGCCCAGCTTCCGTCTGCCTAGGTGTCAGGTCATATGCTTATATGGTCCGTGACTCAGGTCGGCTGTGGATTCCCATCCTAGCCCCCGCCTGTCTCTTGGACCCTCACCTCCCACCACACGGAACCCAGCTGCCGCCGCTGGGAGCCCCCTGGATTGCCCTGGACACACAGGATGGATTTCTGAGGATGAAGCTAGAAAGCAGGTAACATAACTCAACCACTGTTTCCACGGGGGCGGGGCACCTTCTCTGCCCAGCGGAAGGGCACAGAGGGGTCCCAGCCCTCACCACAGCTGGGGACAGTGAGTGAGGCCGGCAGAGTTGGGCTGGAGTCTCCTGTTTGGCCCAGCTCAGGGTGACTGGAGGGCCTTTGTGTGGGTCTGCTGGAGGCCCGCGGGCCTGGGGCAGGGGCATGGCTGAGATGACCCCAGGAACTCTCTGTGAAACCAGCTTCCCAAAGGTGAGGGGCTGGGAAGGGGAAGCTAGATCCAGATCGAACCTGACTCGACAGTCACCGTGGTTCTGGGCAGCTGAGCTGGGCAGGGGTTAGCATGGGCGTTATAGTGTGACACTGTGAGGAGCCCATTTGGGGTGGGCGGGCATCAGCTTTTTGCCAGCTTCTGTGTTTTATCTCCTTTATTTTATCTAATCCCTTCAAAACAAGTTGGTGTGCCCATTTTACAGATAATAAACTGAGGCTCTGAGAGGTAGAGTGATTTCCCAGGGTGACTCAATCAAGCAGGTGATGGGGGGCGGTCCTGCCTTCCACGTGCTGTCTGCTCATCTTTCTCCTGACAGCACAGGGAAACGGTGGTGAGGGCACACTGGCTCTGTGCGTGTGCACGGAGGAGAGGAGAGGCGGTGAGGGCACACTGGCTCTGTGCGTGTGCACGAAGGAGAGGCCAGGCGGTGAGGGCACACTGGCTCTGTGCGTGTGCACGGAGGAGAGGCCAGGCAGTGGGGGCACACTGGCTCTGTGCGTGTGCACGGAGGAGAGGAGAGGCAGTGAGGGCACACTGGCTCTGTGTGTGCTCACGGAGGAGAGGCCAGGCGGTGAGGGCACACTGGCTCTGTGCGTGTGCACGGAGGAGAGGAGAGGCAGTGAGGGCACACTGGTTCTGTGTGTGCTCACGGAGGAGAGGCGAGGAGGTGAGGGCACACTGGCTCTGTGCGTGTGCACGGAGGAGAGGCGAGGCGGTGAGGGCACACTGGCTCTGTGCGTGTGCACGGAGGAGAGGCGAGGCGGTGAGGGCACACTGGTTCTGTGTGTGCTCACGGAGGAGAGGCGAGGCGGTGAGGGCACACTGGCTCTGTGCATGTGCACGGAGGAGAGGCAAGGAGGTGAGGGCACACTGGCTCTGTGTGTGCTCACGGAGCAGAGGCGAGGCGGTGAGGGCACACTGGCTCTGTGTGTGCTCACGGAGGAGAGGCGAGGCGGTGAGGGCACACTGGCTCTGTGCATGTGCACGAAGGAGAGGCCAGGCGGTGAGGGCACACTGGTTCTGTGTGTGCTCACGGAGGAGAGGCGAGGCGGTGAGGGCACACTGGCTCTGTGTGTGCTCACGGAGCAGAGGCGAGGGCACACTGGCTCTGTGCGTGTGCACGGAGGAGAGGCGAGGCGGTGAGGGCACACTGGCTCTGTGTGTGCTCACGGAGCAGAGGCGAGGCGGTGAGGGCACACTGGCTCTGTGTGTGCTCACTGAGGAGAGGCGAGGGCACACTGGCTCTGTGCGTGTGCACGGAGCAGAGGCGAGCGTGGGGACGGGGCGGTCAGGACTGAGCCCTGAAGGACGGGTTGATTTCTGCCTTGTGAAATAGAGGCGAGGGCAGGAGCAGGCGCGGCCCTGGCAGAGGACTGGGACGCAGGCGCCAAGAGTGGGAACTTAGGATGTGTGGAAGGAAAGGCAAGTCGCCGCTCAGTGCAGGGCAGAGGGCCCGGGGCAGGGGCATCACTGAGTCAGGCTGCTGCGGGCAGGACACCTGCGTTGCCCCGGGGGAAGTGCAGGGGTTTCAGAAGCACATGGTGCAGCGGGGAAAACCTGGGAGTGCAAAATCCAGCCATGTGACTTCCTAGCTGGGTAAGCTCGGGCAGGTCTCTGTGCTTCTTCCAGCTCCATGGAGCCTTGGTGTTCTCATCTGTAAAATGGGGACAAAGGCAGCTCCATCTTTGTAGGGCTGGTTGTGAGGATTCAAAGTCATTAAAATATGAAAGCTGCTGGCTGGAGGCCTTCCTAGGAAGGGGATTTGCCTCATGGGGAACCTGGGCTCAGGGAGAAGGGCCACTCTCCAAGAGCAGCAGAAGGTACAGGGCCACCTTTGGAACCAGCCATCTTGCCTCTCTCGGCACCCTGGGTCCTGTGCTCCTGGCCTCAGCGCTTAGTATGCTGCAGGCACGTGAGGGTCTCCCATAATCCTCCCAACACCACGTGAGGCTGTTGGCCTCATTCAGCCCATTTCACAGAGAAGACTGAGGCTCACTGGGGAGAACCTTGCCCCAGGTCAGCTGTGACTGTAAGATGTAGACTGGGTTTGTCCCCTCGGTCTCTTTGACAGCAAGGCTAAAACCTGCTGGACAGGATGACGTAAAAGTAAGACTCATAGTCCTGGGGCATTTCCTGAGAAGGGGCATTGGATCAAGGGGGCTGGGTGGATCCCAGAGGGGTGGCCCTAGTCACCTGTTTCCTGTGGCAGGTCAGCAGAAGCCCTAGTACTGCCCACCCCACACCTGGCAGGGTGTCTGGATCCTTCCAGCCCATCAGTGGAGGAAGCTGGGAGCCCTGTGTGAGGAGGTGGCCAAGGCCCATGGCCCGGGGAGGGGGCAGACGAGATGAAGGCTGAACCCTCAGCTGTGCTGCAGGCTTGCACCCCCTCCGAGAGGAAGAGAGGGGTGGGAGTCCCTAAAGGTCTGTGGGCAGTGGGTGGAGCCGGTTCAGAAGAATGTGGAAGGAGGAAAGCAGACCACTGGGGGTTTCGGAGGCACCAACTTCTCTGCAGCATCGTGACCTTCCTGGTGCCTGATTACAAAGACGAATGAAGGGCACCCCTCCGTCCCCAGCAGGGAGGGCAGTGCCTTCACCGCCAGGTGGGGCGCTGGGTCTGGCTCCCCCACACACCACCGTGTGTGATGTGGGGCTTTGGAATCAGCCAGACCTGGGTTTGAGTCCCAGCCCCATCACTTAGGACCCGTGTGACCTTGAGTAAGCCACTAACCTCACTGAACCTCAGTTTCCTCATCTGCTCCATGGAAGTCACAGCTGGCTCGGGCTTGTTGTGCGGTTTTGTTCAACATGTATTTACTGAGCACCGGCCGTGCTCCAGGCACTGTCCTGGTCCTGGGGACGCAGTGGTGCCCAGACAGATGGAGCCAGTGCGCTGGTGGCACCGGCGTTTTACTGTCAGTATCATTGGCAATAATCACCTTTAGCTAGGACACTCGGCGTGGCTGCTGGCATTGGCTCAGCCCTCAATAAATCATAGCTCTTACGATGATTCTACTCCCCACTTTCACTGATGGGAAAACTGAGACTCAGAGACGGTGAGGTTTCCTAGGGTCACCCAGGAAGTCATTTATCAGCAGAGGGAAGAAAGCTGTGAAGACAGGAACAAGCACTTCCCGACAGCCTTTCCTCACAGGTCTTTCTGCCAGCCCTCCAGTGCCCTCCAAACCTGAGGGGCGGGGGAGGGGAGCCCCACCTCCACGTGGACTCATAGGTGCCACCCCCAACTCCTTACCCTGGCGCCCGGCCAACGGGACTTTTTATGACAGCTCAAATGAGAGCTCTGAGTAAACTTGGAAATTCTGAAGCAACCTGAGAATATTCACTTCCCGGGGGTGTGGGCAGGAGCCCACTGAGGGCCCGAGTGGCCAGGACACCTGCAGCAGGAACCCAGCTTGCTGGTCCCCACAGCCCCCCCCCCCTGGAGGATCTGGTTATGCAAATTGTCCCCAACGAGGTGGGGCAAGTGTACCAGCTCGGCTCCCTCCTTGCTGTGCAACCTCAGGCAAGGCTCTGGACCTCTGGGCTTCTATCAGAAGGTCTGATGATGTAGACGGGGACCTGCAAACCTTCTCCCATACAAACAGTAACACCCAGGCTGCTTCGGCCGGGGCCAGGGCCGGGGCCAGGGCCAGGGCAGGCTGGTGGGGGCCTGCTGGGCGAGGAAGGGATACAGGCAGGTTGCCAGACCTGCCCCAACCCCCCACCTCATGACTTCAAACAGTTGTGGTTCAAAGCATTTTTCATTCTCTGCCTTTTAACCAGCCCCTCCTGGTCTGGGGAAAATGGGCTGGAGTGCCATGTGGCCACAGGAGCCGGGAGGCCGCGCGCTGGGCAGGTTGCCGGCGGCGGAGCTGGGAGGCAGGAAGAGATGCAAAGGCAGGGGGCGGTGCTGGGAGTGGGCCCTGCTTCTCAGCTGGGAGAGTTCGCACAGGCCGGGAGGTGTTCCGGCAGGAAAAGGTTGTTCAGGTGAGAGCAGGCTTCATGGACGAGCACTCACGGCTGGGCAGGAGCCAGAGGGACAGGCTCCACAGGCGGGGTTGTAGGTACTGGGACACACGTGCGCTGCCTTTCAGGTTCAGCTCCTACTGACTCAGTTATATGCCAGTGTCCTGGCATACCTGCCCTTGGACACCCACAACCCACCCCTCTCACTGGCAAAAAACTGTAAAAAACGACTAACATTACCCACGTACCTACAGTGTACCCAGCACCGGCCTCACTCCCTCAGCCCGGCCAGGCTCAGGGCACTGCCCATTCCACGGAGGAGGAAAACAGAGGCTCAGAGAAAGGAGATGTGCTCAGGGTCCCAGTGTGAGGTAGGGGCGGAGCCTCCTTTCTGGTTCAGGGCCAGCAGGCTGGTTCTTCCCCAGCCTGAGAGTTTCACTTAGGTGAGAACTATGGCATGACCCTGGGCAGCCAACCCCTGTTACTAACGGATGACGGCAGTCTTGATCACTCAGACCCTGGGAATGGAGGGTGTTGCCCAGGGTGGGGGGAAGTTCCTGAGGACTGTGGTGAAGCAGATGGGGAAACTGAGACCTCTGGGGCCTGCCTCAGGGCTGCCCCTTGTATGACTGGACACAGCAGTTGTCAGCCTCATTCACGCATTCCCCATTCTTCTCCACCTGCTGAGCACCTGCTGTGTTCCAGACCCCGTCCTGTGCACTGGGGACACTGGTGAACACAGGTGAATTCCCAGCCCCTGGGAGCTTATGCTGCGGGACAGACATAGGTCGCACACACAAAAACAGGAGCGTTTACTAACCCAGCCCTAAGGTTACAGTCGTGAAGAAGGAGGCACACAGAGGGACCCCTTTCAGACAGAGGGGTTTGCCTCTTTGAGGAGGCAACATTGCAACTGAAATCTGAGAATGAGAAAGCGAAGAGGAAAAGGCCGCGAGGAGGGCCCGTGCAAAGGCCCCGAAGGGAAGAAGTTGGAACCTCGGCGCCTCTATCCTCCATCAAGCCCGTGAAGACCCTCGTGCGAGCACCTGAAGAAAGAGTCGAAAAGAGTGTAGTCTACACAGGTTTCGCCACTGAGCTTAAGCTTCAAAATCCATCGTGACAGAAAGCGCACTCGGCCAGTTAGGTACTGGGGTGTGTCACCGGGGGTTCAGCAGTAACCAAGAAACACATGGTCCCTAAAAGCACCCTGGTGGGGGCATGAACCCCAGAGGAAGGAGTGACTCAGTCTCCGGAGAGGTCAAAGATGTACAGAGGAGGTGACATTTGAACTGGATTTTAGAGGCTGAGTAGGAGGCTGAGAGTGAGCCCAGGCGGGTAGAGTCCCGGCGGCTGAAAAGCACAGGCGACGGCGCGGGGGGGCGCATGCAGGGGGCGCATGCAGGGGGCGCATGCAGGGGGCGCATGCAGGGGGCGCATGCAGGGGCGCGGGCGGAGCGGCCAAGGGCTGGCAACCCCGAGTCCGGGGTGCAGGGGCGCGGGCGGAGCGGCCAGGGGCTGGCAACCCGAGTGCGGGTGCAGGGGGCGCGGGCGGAGCGGCCAGGGGCTGGCAACCCGAGTGCGGGACACACGCTGCGGGGGAGGGGGTGTGGGGCGTCGATCCTGAAATCTCTCCAGCGCCCGGCTAAGGAATGTGCGGTCCCCTCTGAAGGGCAGTGCTGCGATGGAATGAGGATGGGGTTGGAGGGGCCCCTGCTGGAAACGGAGATCAGGGAGGAGGCCAGGAGGGGAGACGGTGGGCAAATGTCCTTGGAGAGGGGGATAAACTAGGAGCCCTCTCTTCTGTGTTCCCCTTTGGGAAGTCCCTCAGTCTTGACACTTCCCCTTCTGGTGACCTGCTGGCTCTAGTTCTTGGCCCCTCTGGGGAGTCCCTCTTCACCCAGCATTTCTCCTTGGTCCCTATGGGAACGGGTCATTTCACTTGACCACACTCCTCACCTTTCACTTTCAGCTCCCAGCACCACCTGAGTCACGCTGGGGACAGGACTGACTTGAGGAACTAGATGGATCCCATTCCCGGCTCATCAGTGAGGGAAAAGAGATGCAGAGAAACCAAGAACTTGGGTTCTTTCCGGTTTGGGGAGCTTGTAAATACTGCTGCTGCTAACACTCTGGCACATGTCTGCTTGTGTACATAGGTACACATTTCTCTTTGGCGCAATCTAGAAATGGAATTGTTGGGTCTCCGGTGCCGCTGAGGTTCACACCGTCCACCAGAAAGCTGCCAGGTGGGGCAGCTCTGGTCACTCCAGGTCCGTTCAAGCACTTGGAATAGCCTGTCTTTTTCATTTGAGCCATTCTGGGTTGGTGTGTAATTGCATCATACGGGGACGTTGATTTGCATTTCCTTGGTAAATAATGATTTTGGTAAATAATGTTCTTGTGTTATTTATTATTGTTTGGCAGGAGTCCTGTATATATTCCAGTACAGATAGATTTATGTGTGTATGTATGTATATAATATATACATTCTATATAATATAACAGTTAAATTATAAATTATATATCAATATAAATTATATATGATTATATAAAATTATATACTAGCTAAATAGGTAGATAAAGAGATAACATAGATATAGTTATACCCCGGCTGGAGTGGCTCAGTTGGTTGAGCATCATCCTGTGCTGGTTCGATTCCTGGTGAGGGCACGTACCTGGGTTTGGGGTTTGACCCCCTGTTGAGTTGGGGCATGTATAGAAGGCAACCAATTGATATTTCTCTCTCATATTGATGTTTGTCTCTCTCTCTCCCCCTTCCTCTCTCTAAACTTGTCCCCGGGTGAGTATTAAAAAATACATAGATATAGATATAGGTATAAATATAGATATAATCTCCTCTCATTTCAGTTTTTTCCCCCATTCTCTTAATAGAATCTTTAGAGGGACAAACATTCTTAATTTGAATGAAGTTCCATTTATCAGTCTTTTCCTTTACGGCTAGAGCTACGACGCGCTGCCTGCCCTGAGGTCATGACCATACTCTCCTTTGTTTTCTTCTACATGCTTTATTGTTTCCCCTTTCATTAGGTCTATAATTTACTTGTATGTGTGATGTGAAGGAGAGGGTCAAGGTTTACTTTTTTCCAAATGAATATCCGGTTAATCTACCATCATTTTTTAAGATCATGCTCAGCAGTGGTACTTTTGTTGAAAGTTAAGTGTCTATTTCTGGACTTTATTCTTTTTTAATTGGCTTGTTTGTTTTTCTTTGCAACAGTGCCATATTTTTCTTTAAGATTATCTAAACTATTCTCAACTCTGCATTTCTAAGTAAATTATAGCAATAGCTTGTCAATTTCCACCAAAGAAAATCCTGGGATTTTTTTTTTTTTGAACCTTAGATTTACATTGAAACTTTAGTTCAGTTTGGGGAGAACTGACTTTTTTGTTTTTGAATCCTCACCCGAGGATATTTTTCCATTTATCTTCAGAGAGAGTGGAAGGGGGTGGGGGGAAGAGACTGGTTGCCCTTCCTCATGACCCCAACCAGGGCTGGGGACCAAACCACAGCCAAGATATATACCCGTGACCAGAGTCAAACCCAAGACTCTGGTCTGCAGGTAAGCGCTCCAAGCCAAAGTGGCCAAGGCAAGACATTTTAAAAATACACTTATCCCTTGATAACCATGGGGGATTGGTCCCAGCATCTCCCGTGGAAACCCAAATCCAGAGATGCTCATGTTCCTTATATAAAGTGCTATAGTGTTTGCATATTACCTGTATTTGCATAGAGGTGACAGTAGAGTATGCCTACACATCACTTCATTCACGTGGATTCAGCAAAGTGCTGAATATCATATTTTGCTTTTTGAAACTTTGTCAGATTTAAAAGAAAGTAATTTTGATTCTCAGTTGGTTGAATCCACAGATGTGAAACTCACAACAGAGGGCCAACTGTATTAAAATTTCCAATCCATGAGAGTAGTATGTCCCTCCATTTATTTATATTTAAAAAATTTTTATTACAAATATCTTATAGATTTCTTTATAGAAGTCTTATGTATCTTTTCTTAGAGTTATTCTTGGGTATTTTATTTTTATGCTAATGTAAATGATCTAATTCCAAAAATTTCATGTTTGTCCTTAGTGTGCAGAAATACTAATACATTTTTTTTTACACTTTATTAACTTTCTTAACACACTTTTGCAAGCTGGAGTTCCAGATGTAGGAAGAAATAGCTGCAAAACCCAACCCACTTCAACAACCCACCAATTGGGGACTTCCTACCTTCGCTTTTATAACATTTGTAGACCTTTCCATCTGCTAATCCCATGAGAAAGGGTATTATGGTGCAAAGCAGAATTCCTGGACTTGGACTTCATAAACCAGTACATATTTTTTACCATCTTGACAATTTTTAAGTGGACAACGCAGAACAGTACAGTGTTAACCATGAGCACAGTGTCATACCGCGGATCTCTAGACCTTTGCATCATGCACGGCTGAAACTCTATACCCGTGGAGCAACACCTCCCCATTGCACCCCCTTCCTCCAGCCCCTGGCAACCCCCATTCTACTTTCTATTTCTGTAAGTTTGATTACTTTAGATAAGTCCTATCAGTGGAATCATGCAGTACTTGTCTTGTGATTGGCTCATTTCACATAGCATAATGTCTTCAAAACTCATTCATGTCAGATACCATCTGGCAAATTTTTTTCTTTTTAAAGGCTAAATAATATTCCATTGTATGTATCGCACATTTTCTTTATCAATTCACTGGTTGATGAATTTAGGTTGCTTCCACATCTTGACTGTTGTGAATAATACTGCAATGAACATGGGTATGCAAATATCTCTTAGACATCTTGTTTTCAATTCTTTTGGATATTTACCCAGAAACAAAATTGCTGAATTACATGGTAGTTGTACTTATAATTTTTGTTTTTTTAGGAAACTCCATACTGTTTTCTGTAGCATTTGCACTGTTTTACAATTCTATCAACAGCGTTCAAGAGATGCAATTTTTCCACATCCTCACCAATGTAGTCATCTTAACAGGTGTGAAGTAATAACCCATTGTGGTTTTGATTTGAATTTCCCCTATGATTAGTGATACTGAGCATCTTTTCATGTACCTGTTGGTCATTTGTTTATCTTATCTGAAGAAATTATTCAAGTCCTTTGTCCATTTTTCCAATTGGGCATTTTTTGTTTCTAATTACTGAGTTACAGTTCTTTATAAAGTCTGAATATATTCCGTAGAGGGTGTGCAGCTCTTTCCTGTCATTCTGCAGGTTGCACGGCCACTCTCGATTGTTTCCTCTGCTGCAAAGAAGTTCCTGTCTGATGTCGGCCTAGTTGCCTGTGTTTGCTTTGTGCTTTAGGTGTCATATCTGAGAAATACTTGCTGAGCCCAGTGTCATGAAGTTTTTTCCTATGTCTTTTTTCTAGGAGTTTTATAGTTTCAGGTCTTACATTTAGGTTTTTGATCCATTTTGAGTTAATTTTGTATATGATGTAAAATAAGAGTCCATCTTCATTCTTTTGCACGTGGATATATAATTTTCCCACCACCATTTGTTAAAGAAACTGTCCTCTACACATTGGGTGGTCTTGGCACCTTTTCAAAGATCATTTGACCACGTATACAGGGTTTATTTCTGGTCTCTCTGTTCTATTCTATTGGCCTCAATACCTACTTTGTCTCTCTTTATGCCAGTACCTACTTTGATTATTGTAGCTTGGTAATATATTTTGAAATCAGGAAGTTTGAGGACTTCATCTTCACTTTTCTTTTTTATGATTTGGTTATTTGGGGTCCTTTCAGATTCCATATGAAAATTTAAGATTATTTTTTCTATTTTTGCAAATAATGCCATTGGGATTTTGACAGAGATTGCATTGAATCTGTAATTACTTTGGACATTTAAAAAATATTAAGTCTTCCAATTAATGAAAATGGAATATTTTTCCATTTATTTGTGTCTTCTTTAATTTCTTTCAGCTTTTCCTTTTGTGGTTTTATTTTGTTCTTGTTAATCCTCACCCAAGGATATTTTCCCATTGATTTTTAGATAGAATAGAAAGGAGGGAGGGAGAAAGAGAAAAACATCGATGTGAGAGAGACATATGGTTGCCTCCCACATGACCCTGACTGGAGCAGGGGCTTGAACCTGCAACCCAAATACATGTCCTTGACTGGAAATTAACCCGAGACCTTTCGATCTGAGGGCTGATGCTTTAACCACTGAGCAAAACTGGCCATGGCTCTTTTGTAGTTTTTAGTGTACAAGTCTTTCACCTCCTTGTTCAGTTTACTCCTAAGTATTTTATTCTTTTTAATGCTATTGTAAATGGCATTGTTTTTTAATTTATTTTTTGCATTGTTCATTGTTAATGTATAAAAATAAACCTGATTTTCGAGTGTGGATTTTATATTCTGCCACTTTGCTGAATTCATTTATTAGCCCAACAGATTTATTATGTGAAATCCTTAGGGTTGTTTATATTTAAGATCATATCATCTGTGAACAGAGAGAATTTTACTTCTTCCTTTCCAACTTGATTACTTTTTATTTATTTTTCTGGCCTAATTGCTTAGGCTAAGATATGCCGTATTATGTTAAATAGTGGTGGCAGGGGTGGGCATTCTTGCCTTGTTTCTTTTTCTTTTTTTGTTAATCCCAACCTGAAGATATATTTTTTCCATTGATTTTTAGAGAGAGCGGAAGGGAGGGAGGGAAGGAAGGGGGAGAGAGAGAGAGAGAGAGAGAGAGAGAAAGAAACATTAATTGGTTGCCTCCTGCAGGCACCCTGACTGGGGCTAGATTTAGAACCTGCAACCCAGGTATGTGCCCTTGACCAGAAATCAAACCTGTGACTGACCTGTTGGTGCACGGGCCAATGCTCTAACCACTGAGCAATACCTGCCAGGGCTTGCCTTGTTTCTTAGAGGAAAAGCTTTCAGCTTTTTACCATTGAGGTAAACAGTAAGCTTTCATTTATGGCCTTTATTATGTTCAAGTGATTTTATTCTACTCTCAATTTGCTGAATGTATTTATCATGAAAAGATTTTGAATATTGTCAAATGCCTTTTCTGCATTATTTGAAATAAGCGTGTCATTTTTGTCCTTTATTCTGTTAATGTAGTGTATTTTTGTATGTTGAGCCATCCTTGCATCCCAAGGTTAAGTCCCATTTGTTCATGGTGTATTTCCCTTTTTAATGTGCTGTTAAATGTGGTTTTGCTAGTATTTTGTTCGGGATTTTTGTGTCAATGTTCATCATGGATGTTGGTCTCAAAATATCTTATTGTACTTAGTCACCCTTTTTTGGGCGATGACGTGAGATGATTAAATGCCAAACCTGTTCGTAGATCTGTATAACCATGCAGTAAATGGCTCAGCATCATTCATTGCAGGGGTCTTTTTACAGTCTTAATGCTTTCTGGCAACACGGTGCCATCAGTCAAAGCACCTTTTCTGTCCATGTCTTCCACCACAGATTTGATGCCTTTTCCATCTTAACTAAGCACTTACCATGCACGGTGGCTGTAACTTTTGCAGTTTGAAGTATGACAGCAAAACTAGCATACATTTCTTTTTCCTTCTTCACAATATTATGTATAAAAGATTTATTCTTCCTGCAGACCTTAGCAACCTCAGTATATGATTTTGTTTCTTTTCTTATTAGGTTTAGAACTTTCACCTTTTCACTTAAAGGAAGCACTTTGTGGCTTCTCTTTGGCATATCTGAATTGTCAGCATCACTACTTTTGTACTTTGGGGCCATCATTAAATGAAATAAGGGTGACTTGAACTTAAGCACTTCGATACCACGACAGTAGATCTGATAACTTCTGAGAAGGCTGTGACCAGCAAGCAGGTAGCATATAAGCATGGATACACTGGACAGAGGAATGATTCATGTTCCAGGTGGAACAGAGTGGGATGGTGTGAGATTTCATTACACCACTCAAAATGACACACAATTTAAAATTATGAATTATTTATTTCTAAAATTATTTACTTGTATTTTCAGACTACAGTTGACCATGCATAAAAAATACTGCATAAAGTGAAACCATGACTTAGAGGAAACACTATACTGATTTTTGATTTTGAACTAACCTTGCATTCCTGAAATATACCTCATGTGATAATGATGTATTATCTACTTTTGCACATATCATTAGATTTGATTTGTTAATATTTTGCTTAGAGTTTTTGTATGTATATTTATGAGAGCATTTGACCTATAATTTTATTTTCTTTCAATGTCAAGTTTTGGTATTAAGGTTATGTGTTTACTTTGAGAGTTTAGTTTATTTACATTTAATAAAAGTACTGATGTGTTTGAGATGAAGTCTGTCATCTTGCTGCTCCATCTCTGTTCCTTTTTTCTTCTTCTCTGTGCCATTTTTTAGAATGATAAAGTTTTAAAAATTGTTATTCTATGTTTTCTGTCTATTATTAGTTATACTTTTATAATTCTGTTAGTGCTTATATTAGAGATTTCAACATGTATACTTGATATTTTTAGAGACTATCTTATATGAGTACTTATCACTTCCCAGACCATGCAGTGACTTTAACTCTATTGCCTCCTTCTTACCTTTGCGGTATCATTATCATGCACTGAAATTTTTTTTCTTCATTGATTTTAGAGGGAGAGGGAGAGAGAGACAGAAACATCGATGAAAGAGAACATCGATTGGCCGCCTCCTGCATGTCCCCACTGGGGGTCAGGCCCACAACCTGGGCATGTGCCCTGACCGGGAATTGAGCCGGCGACCCCTTAGTGCATGGTCGACGCTCAACCACTGAGCTACACTGGCTGGGCTATCATACATTTTAGTTCTGCATATAGTTTAAACTTTATGTGAGATGATAAAATGCCAATATTTATATTATTTATATTTATAATACTCTTTATTGCTCTTTATTCCTTCCTATGGTACCTTTCTTCCCACCTAGGATTCTTTTTCTTTTGCCTGAATAACTCACTTTAGTATATATTTTGATGCAGATATACCAGTGACAAATTCTATCAACTTTCTTTGTTCAGAAAATATGTTTATTTTGCTTTCAATTAAAAAATATTAGCCTGGCCAGTATGGCTCAGTGGTTGAGCATCGACCCATGAACCAAGAGGTCACTGGTTCTATTCCCGGTCAGGGCACCTGACCAGGTTGTGGGCCTGATCCTCAGGGGGGGGCATGCAGGAGGCGGCCAATGTTCTCTCTCATCAATGTTTCCATCTCTCTCTCCCTCTTCCTTCTTCTGTCTCTAATATATCAATAAAAATGTTTTTTTTTAAATCTTTAAGGTCTTACATATAAAAAATCACTCTTTTAAAGTGTACAACCAAGTGATTTTTATTTATTTATTAAAATATGTTTTTATTGATTTTTTTTTAGAGAGAGAGAGAGATAGAAACATCGATGTGAGAGAGAAACATCTATTGGCTGCCTCCTCCACGCCCCCCACTGGGGATTGAGCTCCAAACCAGGCATGTGCCTTGTCCGGGAATTGAACCAGGACCTCTCAGTCCGTGGGATGACACTCAATCCACTAAACCACACCAGCCGGGCTCAAGTGATTTTTTTTTTTTTTAATCCTCACCCTAGGACATTTTTTTATTTTTTGTTCAGATAGAGTGGGAGGGAGAGAGAAGAAGAAGAAGAAGAGAGAGAGAGAGAGAGAGAGAGAAAGAACATCGATGTGAAAGGGACACATTGAGTGGCTGCCACCCGCACGACCAACCAGGGCCGGGGTCAAACTGCAACCAAGGTACGCGCCCTTAGCGGGAACCGAACCCGAGTCTCTCTGGACCGCAGGCCAACGCTTTAACCGCTGAGCCAAACTGGCCAGGGCTCAAGTGATTTTTAGTATATTCACAAAGTTATACAACTATTACCACTATCTAACTGTTGAACATTTTCAACTCTCAAAGATACCTATGCCCCTTAGCAGTCACTCCCCATTCCTCTTTCTTCCAAAGTTCTACCCTCTGGCAACCACCATCTTACCTTCTGTCTCTATGGATTTGCCTATTATGGACATTTCAGAAAAATAGAATCACACAACATGTGGCTTTCTGTTTCTGGTTTATTTACCTTAGCATACATTGTCAAGGCTCATCCACGTTGTAGCATGTATCATTACTTCATTCATTTTTATGGCTGAATAATATTTCATCGTATGGATAGCCTACATTTTGTTTGTCCGTTCACCAACTGATGGAAATTTGAGTTGCTTCCAGTTCTGGGCTATTATGAATAATGCTGTTGTGAACATTTGTGTGCAAGGTGTTTTCTGTGGACATATGTTTTCAACTCTTTTCCCCACATACTAGAGGACAAATTGCTTCATCATGTGGTAACACTATACTGTATTAACATTTTGAGTAACTGTAAAATTGTTTTCCACAGCAGATGTACCATTTTAGATTCCTATTAGCAATGCACAGAGGTTCCGATTTCTCCATATCCTTGCCCATACTTTTTATTTTCCTTTAAAAAAAAAAAGCCATCTAGTTGGTATCAAATGGTATCATATGAGGTCTTTATTTTCATTTCCTTGATGACTAGTGATAATGATTGTTTTTCATGTGTGTATTGGTCATTAGTATAGCTTCCTTGGAGAAATGTCTACTCAATCTTCTGCACTTTTTAAAATTGGGTGAGCTTTTAGATCTTGAGTTATAAGAGTTCTTTATATATTTTGAATACTAAACCCCTAACAAATATATGATTTGCAAATTTTTTTTCTCATTCTGTAGATTGTCTTTTCATTTTCTTGTAGTGTCTTTTGAAGCACAAATGTTTTACATTTGAAATAGTTCAATTTATCTTTTTTTTCCCCCCCTTTTTGCTTATGTTTTTGGTGTCATCTCTAAGAAACTATTGTGTTTGGTTATTTATTTGTTTTGCTTCATTTTTTTTTTTTTTGGTGTGAAAGCCTTAGGATTTTGATATACAAAATTACGTAATCTGAAAACAGAAACACTTTACTTCTTTTGCAATGCGAATGCTTTTTACTTCTTTTACTTGACTTATTTCCTTGACTGCACCCTCCAGTGCAATGTTTAAGTCGTAAGAGTGGACATTGTTGTCTGGTTTATGTTAGAGAAAAAGCTTTCAGTGTTTCATCATTAAGTATGATATTATCTATGGGATTTTAGTTGATTCCTTTACCATATTGGGTATAACTTCATTTTTTGAAGGACATTTTTTGCTGGATATAAAATTTAAGTTGGCTTTTTGGTATGTATATATCTTTAATTTTTTTTTTTCTATCCTCACCCGAGGACATTTTTCTATTTTTTGTTCAGATAGAGTGGGAAGGGGAGAGGGAGAGGGAGAGGGAGAGGGAGAGGGAGAGGGAGAGGGAGAGGGAGAGGGAGAGAGAGAGAGAGAGAGAGAGAGAGAGAGAGAGAGAGAAACATCAATGTGAAAGGGACACATCGAGTGGTTGCCACCCACACAACCAACCAGGGCCGGGGACAAACTGCAACTGCAACCGAGGTACGTGCCCTTAGCGGGAACCGAACCTGGGTCTCTCTGGACCACAGGCCGACGCTCTAACTGCTGAGCCAAACCGGCCAGGGCATATCTTTAATTTTTTAAAAAAGATTTTTCTATGATGTGTCTTTTTTTGTATTTTTCTTTTTGGGGTTTTGTAGAACTTCTTGAATATGTGGTTTAATGTCTTTTTCTAGTTTTGAAAAATATTTAACCCATATCTTTATTATTGCTTCTGAGTAGTTCTCTCTCAAATACATGTTCCTTTTGGTCTTTTATGCATTTTAAAATATTTTTTTTCTCTGCATACTTCAATTGTGGTATTTTCTATTGACCAGTCATCTGGTTCACCAATCCTCTTTTCCAGTGTTTCTAATCCATTACTAAATCCATCAGTTCAGTTTTTATACATTTCAATTATTGTATTTCTCAATTCTAGGGTTTCTCCTTTTAAACAGATTTCAAATTTCTGGTGGAATTCTTGAACATACAAATCTTAGCTATTTTAAATAATGTCCGATAATATCATTTTCTGAATCACCTATGTTATTTCCATTGTCTCTTTTCCTCATGGTTTTTGGACACTTGATGCTGTTTCTTGGTTTTCCTTGTCAAAGTAAGTGAATACTGAACATTGTGTATGAGAAATATAGGGGCTTCGGATAAAGCTGACTTTTTTCAAATAGGTTTTAATTTTCTTCTTGCAGACATAGCATATGGGCAGATCACCTTGATGCTGTCAAGGCTAAAATATTTCTGATTTTTTTTTTCTACTCTTAAGGCATAGCCATTCCTGGATAACTGGGTATTTACCAGAGCCTGTCCTTCTTGCCAGGCCTTGAACTTCGGTTCCTGCCTTAGCATTGTGAAACTGCCCAAATCTCTTCTGAGCTTTTTAGCTCATTACCAGATGCTCTCTGTTAGGTTTCTTGGTATGCAACTCATTAGCAATGACTTGGCAAATTATTTGAGAGGAAATTGCATGCAGAATTTCAGTGCATTTCCCTTCACGCTGACACCCTGGCCTGCCAGGTGCTCTCTGCCTGGGTTGCTGTCTCATGCTTTCTCACGGTACTTTTCCTGCTTAGTAGCTTTTCTCAGTAGGGGAATTAGTCTGATACCAGCTACTCTATCATAGCCAGAAGCGAAAGTCCCCCTCCACATTTTATTTTACAAAGTTAAGATTCACTTACATTTAAAATGCTATAAAATAGTTTGGGCATACAAAAAAATATAAAGGATAGTATAATTATCAATATCCATGGTAACTTCGCTCAGTTTTACCGAACTGTTGAGATCTCTGAAGACCCTTCTTCGTCACATTCCCACATTTTCTGCACTATCTGAAGTTGGATGCTTACCATCCCTTTGAATTTCTCTGTACTTTCAGGACACATGTATGTCACCTAGTCAACATCTAGAGCAGTTTTACCTGGTGGTAAGTGTGACTTAGATGGTATTCTTTTCTAACTTGTTTTCATTTCACATTTTGTTTGTTCATTTGTTTTTTGTTGTGAAGCTATGATTCATTTTCACATTGAGTGATTACACCACAATTTACATTTCTATTCTCTTGCTGATGGATATTTAGGTTGTTTCCAGTTCTTCATGATTAAAATCAATGCTACTGCCCTAGTTGGTTTCGTTCAGTGGTTAGAGCATTGGCCTGCAGACAATGAGTCGCAGGTTCGATTCTGGTCAAGGGCTTGTTCCTTGGTTGCGGTTCGGTCCCTGGCCTTGGTTGGGTCCTATGGGAGGCAGCCAATCAATGTGTCTCTCTCACGTCGATGTTTCTCTCTTTCTCCCCCTCCCTCCCATTCTGTCTGAAAATAAATGGGAAAATATCCTTGGGTGAGGATTTAAAAAAAACAAAACCAAACAAATAAAAATAAAATCAATGCTGCTATAAACATTTCTGCATATGTTTCTAGTATACATGTGGCAGAGTTACTTTTGTAACGTACGTGGGGTGACTGCTGGGGCTCGCGGCGAGCTCGCGCTCACGTTCATTAGATGATGCTAAGCTATTTTCCAGAGCCGTGGTGCCCATTACATTCCCACTAACGGTGAATGAGACTTCACAGACACTACTGGGGTGTCAGCCACATGGGGTGTCATCAGACTTCTGGTTTTGGCCAACTGACAAAATTAAAATGGTATGTTGTTGTGCTTTTTGTGTGCATGTCTCTGTTGACTGTGAAAATAAGCACTTTATATTCTCCACAGCACCAACTTCAATCTGATTTCTTATCCCCGAGCTTCTCCACTTCCCCAGAATCTTCTGAAATCTGGTCAACTCTTTTTGTTAATCCTCACCTGAAGATATTTTCCATTGATGTTTAGAGAGAGTGGAAGGGAGGGAGGGAGGGAGAGAGAGAGAGGGACACATCAGTTGGCTGCCTCCTGCACGAGCCTGCTTGGGGATTAAACCTGCAACCCAGGCACGTGTCCTTGACTGGAACTGAACCTGCGACACTTCGATACATGGGCCGACGCTCTAACCACTGAGTCAAACCAGCTAGGGCAGAAATCTGGTCCACTTTGAAACTGAATTCCCACAAGCCCCCAAATCATTTCTCGGCACTGGACCCTGGTGGAAAAACACCTGTCCAGGCTCTGTACCGTCCAGGACCGTGCTGGAGGGCTTTACGTGCAGTGATTCATGCAGTGCTTACAACACACTTATAGCAAAGGCTCATAACCTCCACTTCATAGATGGGGAGACAGAATCAGAAGGGGCAGGAACTTTCCCGAGGACGCCCAGTTGGGACCTGGCCGACTCCAAGGCAGGTGCTTTTCACTGCTCTGTAGGCGACAGCAGAGTTAGGTGCTGGGGCCGGGCTCCCTCTCGCCTCACTCAGGAAGCTCAGCTGGTGGTCTGGTGCGCATCTGGGAAGTCAGGAGTCAGCCTGAGCCAGCAGACCCAGGAGTAAATGGATTCAGGGCAGGGAGCAATTGGAGGGGGAGGAGTTTCAGAAGGAGGAGGACTTTGGTGGTCAGGGCTGGTGTTTCCCAGAAGTGAGCGGCTTATTTTAGATGGTGTTAAATATCTCTGGCCCCGTAGTGGAAGAGTTAGACCCCTTTCAGCCTTCTTTCCATCCTCTGATGACGGCTGGGGTGGGGGTCGCAGTTTGGTGCTAGTGCATCAGAAACACCTATGGCTCTTCTACCCCCTTTAAACAAAGGCAAACAAGATCGCAGGTCCTACGAATTTTAGGCAGGGGATAGCATCTTCCTAAAATTCAATTCCTGGCTTTCGTTTTCCTTGTATTTAGTTTTTACTTTTCACTGTGTTTGGTTTTATGGTAAGTTGACTGTGTTGTTTAAGAAACACTTACATAACACCTACTACATGTCAGGCTCTGTTCCAAATGCTTTACAAATATTGACTGATTTAATTCTCCCAAGGCCCTTCTGATGCAAGTACAGCTATTACTATTCCCATGTCACAGGAGAGGAGCGCGAGAGCCAGAAGGGAAACGCCCAGGGTCACACACCTGTAAATGGCAGGGCTGGCTGTGAAGGGAGGCAGGCGGCCCCAGGTGTGAGGTGACTCCCGTGGCGCTCACCGCCCCTCCAGTGCATAGGAAGGGGCGGTAAAGTACAGGTAAATGGCGAGCAGAAGCCGGCGCGGGTGGAACCCTGCATGCAGTGACTGGTAGGAGCTCTGCAGCCCTTTAACATGGCTTCACGGATGCAGGGATAGAGCAGGTGGGCCCCGAAGGCTAAGTCTAGGGTGAGGGGGACAAGGTGCTCGAGGGGAAGACAAAGCAGGAGAATGTGCCTCATGCAGAGGCAGCGAGGCAGGATGGGGTCTGGGTGCTGGAAGGACGGTGAGTGACTCAGAGCGGCCGAACAGTCATGGAAGGAACCCAGCACCCTTAGTAACTGCCAGCCCACAGGGCTGCCGCACGCCTTCCCGCGGACATCGTGAACTGCAGGTGCAGTGGGCATTACCGTCCCCATTCCATTTATTTATTTATTTTATCCTCACCCGAGGACCTTTTTTTTTTTCTTCTATTTTTTGTTCAGATAGAGTGGGACAGAGAGAGAGGAAGAGAAAGAGAGAAAGAAACATCGACGTGAAAGGGACACATTGAGTGGCTGCCACCCACACGACCAACCAGGGCCGGGGACAAACCGCAATCGAGGTACGTGCCCTTAGCGGGAACCGAACCCGGGTCTCTCTGGACCACAGGCCGATGCTCCAAGCGCTGAGCCAAACCGGCCAGGGCTGTTGTCCCCATTTTAGACATGGTAACTGAGGTCAGAGAGTAGAAGGACCAAAGAAGCTCCGAGATCCTCTAGCTTCAAATTCCGGGCTCTTTGCTCGCTTCCGCTGTATCAGGTTTCTTTAGTGGCAAGTAACAGAAACAATTCAACATGGCTGAGCAAAATAGGTGTGTTTTTGCTTATGTAAATGAAAAGGCCGGGGATGGACTTCAGATACAGCGGGATCCAGGTCCTCGATGGTACCATGGGAACTCTAGATCTATAGTTCTCAGTAGTGGCATCATCTCCAGGCAGACTTAATGTAAGAGGTGACAAAGGTGGATACAAGCTTCCAGTTGGCACCCCAAAAAGTCCCTCTTTAATTAAGAAAAAATTCCCAAGACCGCTCTCCTTGGCCTTCCCTGGGTTGGTGTCCATTCCTGACCTGCTCACTGTGGCTAGGCAGTGGGGTGCTTTGTTAGCCAGGCCGGAGTCAGCTGCCTCCCCGCATGGTGTAGAGGTTCGAGTCTGAGCCAGTTTGAGGAGCTCTTCATAAGCGGGGAAGAGACACCAGGCAGACAGAAGCAGATGATCCCCTCCATCCCCGGGCCTGTGGGCCGTTTGTGCAGAATGAGCAGTGTGGGGGGAGGGGAGCCTTGAATCTGGGCGAAGGAGTTTATGCTTTATCCGATGGCCAAGAGGGAGCTGCTGGGAGTGGTGCAGACAGAGCTTTGCCAGGGGCTGGGCCACAGGCGTGGACACCCCAGTGAGGGGCAGATTGGACCCCACCTCCTGAGACAGGAGGTCAATCCTCGAAGTGTGGTAATAGGACTCCTGCTGGGGCTGGGGCAAGCTCAGCGTTCTTTAAAGCAGCTGTAAATGGGATTTGCCCCAACATTATCTTATTTTAATAGCAATGTTATTCACTTTAAAGTGTGGATCTCTATGGAGATTATTGCTTCAGATGAGGTTGGAGTTCGCTTTTAGTGAGTTCCTTTGTAGAAAACATTAAATAAATAAGAGTACACGCGACCTGCAGACACGGCCAACGTTTTGAAAGTGAGAAATTTGGGGACCTCTTGCTCAGATCATCCTGGAATTCCGCCATTTCGGATGGTCTGCAGTCAATGCATCATGGCTGTTTACTTTTAGTTTTTGTGTGGGGGGCCTGCTCAGGGGCTTCTGCACATCACTGGGTTCTCGCGAGAGCCCCGAGGCGAGCTTTGCTGTTTTCCTCAAGGCTCCGAGCGGGGAAGTGACTGGCTCGGAGCCACAGCTGGCAATGTGAACTCTGCCCTCCGCCGCTGCCTACTCGGCCACGTGGTCGGGAGCCAGAGTAGAATCTGGGGGACCCCAGGTGTGGGGGGGCTACCCACTGTGGGCTCAGGGATGGTGTTTGGAAGGGGCCATGTGTGTGACTTGGGCCCTGCATGGGTCATCCCTGTAGGCTCTAGTCCCAGCTATTCCCCTGTCTGTGGGGGTGGTCTGGGCAGGGTTTCTGGGCCTGGCAGGTGGACCCACTGGCTTCTGGCTGACACCTCCCCAAGCAGACACAGAACTGGGGGTGCATTGGGCAAAATACCAGCTAGAGACTAGCATTACCAGCCTGGAGGGTCATTTCTCTGCCCAGGGTACCAAAGTCCACTCTTCCCGGACAGGCTTGCTCTGTTCTCCGGAGAGCTCTCGTCTTCATCTGATCCAGACGAGGAACTCCGGGTCGCCTTTGCCTGGCTGGGTCTGGGTTTCCAGCGCCCTCCCTAGTGGGCTAACCTAGGCTTTGGATTGAGTAAAAGCCTCATGACTGGACTAACCTTATATTCGGTTTTCAGTAGGGGTCTTCTTTGTGGGCAAATCTTAGATTTATTATTTAGGAGACAATTTATAAAGCTAACGTCAACATGGGTGTTTCATGGGACGGAGGATTCAAGATTGCTGCTCATTAAAGATCACTTTCCAAACCAGTGTCCCCACCCTCCTGCCCTCTTTCTTTCTTAGCTGCATAAATGCCCACATTTAATTCCACACACAATATAGACTTACAGACGGAGTGTGTGTGAGAGAGCAGCGGCCCCCTGCCTTTGAATTCACCTGTCACTTGTGGGACAGGAGAAGGTGGGAGAAGTGGGGAGTGATCCATGGGGAGAGTCAGCCATTTCTAAGGGGCAGTTCTTGGGAACATCCTTGGGCTCCCCAAAATCTTGTGTTTCTGAGGTAAATTCAAGAATCTGAGGCAAGTATTCCAAGGGAGGGATAGGGACCAGAGGGAGGCTGTTCGGGGTCCCTCGATCCCCAGGCCCGGGCCCACCATCTGCTGTGCCTCTCTTCCAGGCCCCCGGGAGCCAGAATGCTGCGTGGCTGGGCCGCCCCCCTGCTCCTGCTGATGCTCCAAGCCGGTGAGTGGCTGGTCCACCGTCTGGGAGGGCCGGGCTGGCCTGTGGGCTCTGGGTCATGACTAGCGGCCCAGAGTCAGAGTCATAGCAGGTGTCCACTCGAGGCTGCCACAGGTGGAGCAGCCAGCTGTCCATGAACCAGATCCATCCAACCAGAGAGCTTCGTTAGGCAGGAGTGGTTCGGGCGGGTCTCAAGCGCCCCAGCCCCCAGCTGGGCCTCCGGTCTCACTGGGGAATGCGAGTCTGCACCCTTCATTCCCATGGCTCCAGCCCTCCGAGTGAGGAAGTCCTGCCTTGGGTTCCACCGCAGTTTCTCCTCGGGGGTGGTCTTCAGCGATCAGGGACCCTCAGCAGGCACCCATGTCCCACGGGGGGAGAGTGGAGGTGGAGTCGGAAGTAGCCAGAGCCTCGGCCGTCCTCTGGAGGACCAGGAGATGTAGTCCGCGGGGGACCCCAGAGCCGGAGCTGGGCAGGCCAGGAGTTAGGCGTGGGGGCGCAGTCAGGGCTGAGGTCCAGGAAGCCTTCCCAGAAAGGGGGTTACACACAGGCTCGAATGGGGCTGGACGGGGGCAGGAGGGCGCTCGGCCGCCGCTCGGCTGACCGTCTGCAGTTCTCTCCGGTTTCTACTTCAAGACCCAGAGCCTTGAATAGCTCCTTCAGGAACCAGGCCGGGCTCCTTGTTTCACCTTTCGGAGTGGGCAGCCCTCTGCCCTGGCTCCAACAGGCCCTGGGAGTACCCGCGGGCACCAGTAACAGGTCCCCGCTGCGCCCCGGGTGCCAAGCAGCACCTCATTGCGCTCTCCTGGCAGCCCACGAGGCCCTGCTGAGGGACGCCCAGGTCTCAGAAAAGAGGCTGAGAGAGGGTGAGGGCAGGTCCATGGCCACACCGCCGGCGGCAGCACTGGGACCGGCTCACAAACCTGCCTGATCCCGTGGTTTTCACCACCGGGCTGTGCTGCTCTCTCTGAGCATGCGCTGCCCGGCCTGCGGCAGCCGCTCCCTCCACACCCTGCAAGGGGCTGGTGGCCCAGTTCACAGATGTGGCCCGGAGCAGTCGGGACTCATGTCCACCCTTGGACAACCCTGGTGGGGGATGGCCCTGAGGCTCGGGTCCCGGGTCAGGGTACTACCCAGGGGACGGTCCCTGATGTCACCTCCGTGTTAGTGCAGGGGTGCTAGCCCCTTCCCAGTTTCGTTCCAAGTTTGGGGCACACCCTGTCCCTTGGTGGCCTTGAGCCCAGCTAGGGCTGGCAGCTCCTCTCCAAGTTCTGAAGCCCGGAGAGAACTACCAGGATATGAACCCGGAGGAGAGGCAGAGACTGAGCTCCTGCGGCTCAGGGCTGAGGTCCCGCCAAGATCAGTCCTCCATCCTCCACACCGAGCTGACTGACGAGCCCCCTGAGCCCTCTGCCCCGCACAGGCCCTGCCCCCTGAGCCCTCTGCCCCCCCCAGGCCCTGCCCCCTGAGCCCTCTGCCCCCCCCAGGCCCTGCCCCCTGAGCCCTCTGCCCCGCACAGGCCCTGCCCCCTGAGTACTCTGCCCCTCCCCCCCAGGCCCTGCCCCCTGAGCCCTCTGCCCCCCCCAGGCCCTGCCCCCTGAGCCCTCTGCCCCTCCCCCCAGGCCCTGCCCCCTGAGCCCTCTGCCCCGCACAGGCCCTGCCCCCTGAGCACTCTGCCCCTCCCCCCCCGGCCCTGCCCCCTGAGCCCTCTGCCCCCCCCAGGCCCTGCCCCCTGAGCCCTCTGCCCCCCCCAGGCCCTGCCCCCTGAGCCCTCTGCCCCCCCCAGGCCCTGCCCCCTGAGCCCTCTGCCCCCCCAGGCCCTGCCCCCTGAGCCCTCTGCCCCGCACAGGCCCTGCCCCCTGAGCACTCTGCCCCTCCCCCCCAGGCCCTGCCCCCTGAGCCCTCTGCCCCCCCCAGGCCCTGCCCCCTGAGCCCTCTGCCCCTCCCCCCAGGCCCTGCCCCCTGAGCCCTCTGCCCCTCCTACAGCAGGAGTGTTTGCGCACTCAGCTCTGGGGCGGTGAGCAGGCTCCTGAGACCACGCCCACGGGAGAGTGTGGCCATCGATTGGCTGTTTGCCCCGTGTGTGTGTGTGTGTGTGTGTGTGTGTGTGTGTGCGCGCGCGCGCGAGAAGGACTGGCACAGATCAGGCTTCCTGGGTGCCAGGTGTGGTGTCCTGGGGGGGGGGGGACTTCCCAGGGCAGTGCTCTTGGCTCCGAACCCAGCTTCTGACCTGAGCGAGGTCCAGAGAGGGAATGGCCCACAGCTCTTGGGTCTTCATTAGTCAAGGAAAAAGCCACTAACAATGAATCCACTTAGGAAGGGGAACACAGTCCTGGCCGGTTTGGCTCAGCGGTTAGAGGACCAGCCGTGGACCAGAGAGTCCCGGTTCGGTTTCCGTTAAGGGCATGTACCTCGGTTGCAGTTTGTCCCCGGCCCCAGTTGGGGTCGTGTGGGTGGCAGCCAGTCCATGTGTCTCTCTCACATTGATGCTTCTCTCTCCCTCCCCCCCACCCCCCCTCTGTCTGAGGATAAATGCAAAACTGTCCTCGGGTGAGGATTAAAAAGAAAAGAAGGGAACACAATCCTGGTAAATAGTGGGGAAATGGCAGTGTTGGCACATGGTCTTACCAAACAAAACTAAAACATATTACATGTATTTTGTTAAACATTGAAAAAATTAGATTATGGCTGCACATCTATATTTCTAATATATAATTTATCGGGGTGGCATTGGTTAATAGGATCACACAGGCTTCGGGTGCGGGTTTCTGTTACAAGATCTGTGTATGGTCCTGTGGTCAGACCACCCCTCCGCACCTGTGTTCTAGCACCAAGTGACGCAGTCGTGTTGGGTGGGAGGGTGCTGCGTCTTCCAATCCTGCTGCCTGAGTGGGCGGCCCGCGGGTCACTCGCTGGTGGCGGTGTGGGTCTGGGCGGCTGGACAGCGCAGACATTTTGGCAGAAGCATTCAAGGGCGTCTCAGTTTTCCAAGGTGTCCTTCCTCCGGGGCGCTTGTGGCGTCACTGAGGCCGTGTCCTGTCCTGGACCAGCTGCTGATGGCTGCTCCTTGTCAGGGATCATTGACGTCATGAAGGCCTCTCGCAGGATGTGTGGTTCGCCCTGCATCAGGGGAGGTCGGGGCACTGGGAGGGAGACTGGCCAGGAGGGACGCTGACCTGGGGGCTGGTCACAGGGTTGTGGGGAGAGAGCTGAGGTGGGACCCATTTAGTTGATTCTGTTTGACATTAGGAGTGCCTGTCTCCATAGCTAGCCTTGAAACTTCGGCGGCTCAAACAAGGAATCAGGTGACAAGGACCTCCTTGCCTCAGTCTGACATCTTACAACCCCTGAATTGCTATATTCACCCTGACCCTGGAGCCCCTGCCTCCCCTCACCCTGCAGCCTGGGTGGGGGGCTGGGGGGAGCTTTGCAGTCCCTCCTGACCCCCACTGAGGCCTCTCCCTCACCCTGCAGCCTGGGGTTGCTCGGACCTCGTCTGCTACACCGATTACTTCCAGACGGTCACCTGCACCCTGGAGACCTGGGCCCTCCACCCCAGCACGCTCACCCTCACCTGGTAAGTGGCTGGGTCTCACCAGCCCAGGGGTGCTACTCAGGGGAGCATGGTCCTGGGGCGGGGCCGTGGGACACCATGCACTGAGTTGGACCTACTATGTGCCAGGCAGGCAGGTTGGCAATAAAAATACTAGCTGCCACTTCCTGGGGGCTCACTCAGCGACTCCACCAACAGCATCTGGTTTCACCCCAAGGAAGACTGGGAGGTGGGAGTCACTGCCCATCTTACAGACAACCGCACGGGGCCCATGAGGCCTGTCCAGAGAATGTGTTGAGAGGTGTAGGGCAGCTCTGTCCGGCTCCAGAAGCCATACTCGGTCACGCACACAGGCCTGACTGGCTTTGAGACACACCCTCCCCCCCCAAAGACCGGACTCCTGCACGATTCCTGTGAGCACGTAGTACAGGCCAGGCAGCCTGCCCCGTGTTCCTCATGAATGGTCACCTCCAGTCCTCACAGTTAGGACTCACATTACGAGTGAGGACACTCAAGTTCAGAGAGGTTACGCCCAAGGCCACATAGCCAGTGAATGGTGTCCCTGGGACTCAAACACAGGCTGCCTGACTCCAAAATCCATGGGTCCCTATAAGTCCACATTGTTAAAGAAAAAATCGTTCATGACACTTGTTAAAGAATGCCAGGGCAGACTTATTTAAGACCAGCACGGTGGGCATAGGAACCCCGCATGGGGTTTTGCTGACTGGACTCCAAACGCAACAAGAAGTTGGAATTTGCAGCCAGGGAGCAGGGTGGGGTCAGTGGACTGGAAGCCACTAGGGGGAGACATCAGGGCTCAGGGGCTTCGGGCTAACAGGACTCTTGCAGCCCAGGGGCTCAGACATCACCTGGGGATGGTGGAAGGCGAGGAACCCAACTTGGTATTGAGGATGGAGGATTCTGGCTAAACTGACTTAGCAGGAGTCTTGCTAAAAGCAGAAAATGCCAAGACAGACACAGAAACCCGGGAGTCAGGAGAGCTCAGAGGAGCCTGAGGAGAGTTTGGCAAGAAGAGATTCTGTCCATATGCTGCTCAGGATGAAGACTGGCTGGTTCCACTCCACTCTCATTCCCTCATTCATTCATGCAGAACACATTTTTTAAAAAAATATTTTTTCTTTATTAATTTTAGAGAGAGAGGAAGGAAGAGGGAGAGAGAGAGGCAGAAACATCGATGAGAGAGAACACTGATTGGCTGCCTCCTGCACGCTCCCCACTGGGGATCGGGCCCACAACCTGGGCATGTGCCCTGACCGGGAATCGAGCCGGCGACCACTTGGTGCATGGTCGACGCTCAACCACTGAGCCACCCTGGCCAGGCGCAGAACACATTTATTAAGCTCCTGCCTGACACTGGTGACTTAGTAGAACCCCAAACCGACGAGGTCCCAGGTGTCCTGGAGCTGACACATGGCAGTGGGAACAGCTGGTGAGACAGATAATGAACACACAGGCAGTGGACAGGATGTTTTCTGATAACAATGAGTGCTGTAAAGAACAGGAAACTGGACCACGGGGGAGAGAGCGGGTAGCCTGGGGAGGGCCGAAGGGGTGAGCGCAGCCTCTCTGGGTAAGAAGGAGGCAGCCAGTGAGCTGGGTAAAGGGAATTCCAGGCAGGGGTCACCCCTGGGGGGGGGGGAGCTGGTGAGTTGGAGGAACAGTGAGAAGGTGAGGTGGCCAAAGTGGACTGAGCCAGTGGGAAGGAAGACGACACATACGACATGTTGGCAGGGGCCTGGTTATGCTGTGTGGGTGGCAAGAAGCCACTGCGCAGTTTTAGGCGGGGGAGTGACAGGGAGTCTTTAAAGGCCCCCTCGGCTGCTGTGTGAGTGAGAGAGGTCGCAGGGCGGGCGGCAAGGCAGGGCGCCAGACAGCCGTGCAGGGCCCCAGCTGGAGAAACGGCTGTTCCAGCAAACATTTGGCGGAGATCTGGATCTACATATCCACACTGGCCCTCGAGGGTGGGCATGTTCAGAGCCTGAATTTGTAGGCAGGGAAAAAAAAAAAAGTAGTTGGCAAACTTCTATATATACTTCAAAACCCACCGTTTCTGCCCAGTGGGAGTTAAAAAGCCAGAGCATTTCCTCCAACCCCATGTTAACAGCCTCCTGGAAGTTCACCAGAGCAGGGCTGGAGCTTTATAGGGCTCTTAGCTTGGTCCTTAGCACAGGTGGATTTTGAAGGGGAGGACAGTGGGAAGGAGACCTGAAATGCTTAGTGCCCTTCCTACAGGGCAGTGATCCAGTTGATGCTACTGACAGCGACAGATTTAGGCTTGGTTCAGGCAAGGATGGCCCACGTTTCTGAAGTTGAGAGTTGCTGCTCTAAAGGACGTAGTGAGTTCCTGGTTTCTTGGAGGTGTGCAAGCTGAGCCTGGACTCAGTCCATCAGGGGTGCTTCAGGGGATAGTACACCTTCCCTGGGAAAGGGTGGGTTGGACTAGGTGACCTCCAGCCCCACCTCAAGTCCTTCCCTCCCGACATCCTGGGCTTGTGCCCTGGCCCTGTGCACTGAGTCCCGCCGGCCTCCAGCCGTGACTGGCTGCTCTGTCCTTGAAGGCAAATCCCGGACGAAGAGGCCACCTCTTGCAGCCTCCACCAGGCCAGCCACAATGCCACGCATGCGAAGTACACGTGCCACATGGAGGTGTTCCCCTTCATGGCCGATGACATTTTCAGTGTCAACGTGACAGACTCCTCTGGCAACCACTCCCAAGAGTGCGGCAGATTTGTCCTGGCTGACAGCAGTGAGTACTCCTTGGAGAACCCAGGTGGGGGCTGGACCCCTGCTCCCCGGGCCGGCTTCCACCGGGCCCCGCAAGCTGACCTGTCCTACGCCCGGCTGCTCCTAGAAGGCTGCCGCTTGGCTGCACTGCTGTTTACTAGGGTGTGGTGGGTGGCAGCCAGGTTTGGGCCTGAAACAGAGCGAGGCCGCCGAGGAATGGAAGGAGCTGGACTGGGACCGGGACCTTGGGCGTCGTTCTGGTTCAGCCCCTGCCCGCCGGTGACCTCGCACTGCAGAAGGAGAGCCCTTTACTCTGACCCTCTAGGAGTCTGTCCCACTATGAAGCAAGTGGGGGACGGTCACAGGAGAAACCTCCTCAGGTCGTCTCCCATTCATTAGCTCCAGTGAGGCCTGGGATTTCCCTCCGAGCTGGAGGTAGGGAGGAGGCCACGGGGCAGAGGGATCTGGTTGGTGAAGCAGTTGTCTTTGTGGGTCCACAACCAGCATGGGACAGGGAAGGGCCCGGGAGGCAGCGTTCAGTGTGTGTGTGTGTGTGTGTGTACCCAAAGCGGGGTGTCCGGGTAGGGGTGAGAAGCCCACTCCCAAAGGCATGCAAACACAAAGTGCAAAGAGCATCCTGCCCTGAGGACGGCTCAGGCCCTGAGGTGTGGGAGTTTCTGTCCCTAGATCCCCAGTGGTGGGCGAGGGGATAAGCAGCTGTCTGTCATTCACACTCTGGTGGTCCAGGCTTGCACCGCTTTCCTTAGTGGTTGTCACACCACAGAGGGTGTGAGCAAAGCTTCACACACATCCAGACACACAGACACACGTGCACACACACAGACGCACACTCATCAATACACTCTTAAAGGCACAGATGTCCCACCAACCTCTGGCCTAGCGGCACGGGCACAGATGCCCATCTCTCTCACATGTGTGCACACGCGCACACACACGCACACACACATGTATGCACACACATGCATGCACACTCACTCAGCCATTTAGATCCAGGTGTGGTGAGTGCCATCCTGCCTCTCTGGGAGCTGGGCAAGCAGTGTCCCTGCAGCCGGGAGCACAGGGCGGGGCTGCACTCCACCTTGCAGGGAGGCTCCGTCTCGTTTCTCTCTGCCCCCCCCCCCCCCGCCTGGGTCTGTGCTCAGATGTGGCAGGAGATGGCATTCTGCCCTGTGCACCCCTCCCCAGCCCCTTCCTCCTCCTGTGCCCTGGGCTCCACCAACATTTCCTGAGGTCCTCCTTGGGTTGGTCCTCACCAGCCAGCCCAGGCCACATAAGGAGGCAGACAGCCAGGCCCACCGGCCCGGGCAAGAGACAAGGGCTTGGGGACTATTCCAGTTCAGAAGGACCCACCACTGAAGTAGCAACGGAGCATCACCACGGCCTCGTGGATGTGCTGTCTCGAGCCTCAGGCCGTGGGGCAGACCCCAGAGCAGCTTACACCTGAATTTAACAAGCATTTCTTGAGGGCCTACTGTGTGCAGAACTCTGTCTGGGAGGTGCGGGAGCAGCACTGACCAGGACAACCATCCCTCTGCCCCAGGAAGCTGAGATCCCCAAGAGGGTGCGGCTGGTGAATGGGGTCACAGAGAAAGTGAGATGGTGGCAAACAGAGCTCAAAGAAGGCGGGGTGTACACGTGCCTGTCACTTCTCTCTTATTGGGGTGCACCTGTCACTCGGTCCCCCAGAAGTTACCTCCTTCTCTGCTTAGTTTGGCCCCGTGAAATTTCACCCTGTGCGATAGGAATGGATTCCCTTTCACAAGAGAGGATAGGAAGGCCCGGACCTTGGTGTGTTCTGCTCTGGCTGTAAAACTCATTTGGGGGGGCGCCCAGGGACCTGGTGATGTGGTCCGATCCCTGCTCTTGCACTACCCAGATGTCTGAGACGAGAGCAGATGACATCGGGGGCCACTGCAGGGCGTCACACTGCTCAGTGCGGAAACTGCAGCGGTGGGTGCTCATCCTGAGCCCACACGGGGCACCACTAATTATGGAGCAATTGTGTGCAGCAGAATCCATCGGCACCCATGCTAGTTAGAGTTTTCTGACTTCTCACGGAAGCTGGGGCTCAAAGGATTGACATCCCCCTTTAAAGCCGAAATAGAGGACCCATGGTGTGGCCAACAGGTAGCTTAGAAAGGTTTTGGATTAGTAGCTAACTTTAACATTTAAGAGAGTCCCACAGTAATCTGAATTTTCTGAGTTTTTCCTTCCTGGCCCCTTGGTCTGCCTTCCTGGCCGGCACAGCGGCTGGGCCTGAGTCCTGCGCCCTCTTTAGCCGGAAAAGGGGCAGAGGGCTCCTGATAGTTCAGTGGTCAAACCCGCTTCACCCGCTTCTGCCCCCTGCCCGCCCCTTGGCTTGCAACCCCCGTCTAGTCGAAGCCTCTCGTTTTCCAGAAGAATAAGCTGAGGCCCGAGACAGGAGGCGCCTCACCCTGTCACGCGGGGTTACTAATCCTGACCATAAAGGCTGGGTCACCAAATCTTTCCCAGCTGCCACAGTCTCACCCCAGCTTATCTTTCTGGCTTTTCTTTAAGTCCAGCCGTGTCCTCCTTCCAACGTCACGGTGGCCTTCTCGGGGAACTACGACATCTCTTGGAGCTACCAGCACGACTGGTACGCGCTCAAGGGCAAACTTCAGTACGAGCTGCAGTACCGGAAGCGGGGAGACCCCCAGACTATGGTGAGACTGCAGAGGATCGGGGTGGGGGGGCGTGGGGGCGGGGAGCGCCGGACAGACAGTGAGCTGGTCACACACGGCCAAGGACGGGAGGTCCCCTTGCACACTCTCGCTCGGTGCTGCCCTCTCCTCTTTCTCCCTGGGGTAGGGGACCCCTTAAAACAGTTCCTTCCCACCTGTTTCCTCCCCTCTCAGCTGCCAAAGAGGAGGGGTTGGTGCTTCTGCAGGTCCCACCTCAAGTCTAGCGACAGGAGGGGTTTCCGGAGCAGGGCCATTTGGAACCTTCCCCTCTGCTTAGGATGGTGTAGTTGAGGCGTTCCAGAGTCATCCAGCCCAAAGTCCAGAGTCCGAGGGACATTGTTGCCATGCGAAGGTTCCAGAGGTGTCCTTTGTTTAGAAGGTTCTAGAACAGTCCGCTACTCAGAAGAGTTCTAGAATTACCTCCCCTTGCGAACGGTCCCAGTGGAAGACCTTCATGAACGCCCTGTTTAGAATGTCCCCCTGGGGACTTCCAGAGAGTTCCATGGCTAAGATTCCTGTCGCTGAAGACTTTCCAATGCCCACGGGTGAGAATGCCCCCGTGGAGGAGCTCTAAGCACCTGCTGTCTGGAGCGCTGCCCCTCACACGAGCCAGGAGTGGCCACTGCTGCTCCCGGCGCCTGCCCAATCCCAGCACAGGTCCCATCCCGTGGGATCAGACAGAAACGGAGCAAAGCGTGTGTCACAGGCGCGGCCGAGACGGTGCCTCGGCTCTGCACTGCCCACGCGGAGTGGCCGGAGCTCGAGCTGGGGCCTGAGTCCCGTGGAGGGGGCCTTGCAGAAGTTCAGCCCCTTCCATGGAGAAGTTCGCCTGACCCGGGGCCGCCTTCCCCTGTGCCGCAGAGTCCGAGGAGAAAGCTGGTCTCCGTGGATTCAAGGAGAGTGTCCCTCCCCCCCTTGGAGTTCCACGCGGGCTCCAGCTACGAGCTGCAGGTGCGGGCGGGGCCCCAGCCCGGCTCTTCCTTCCGGGGGACCTGGAGTGAGTGGAGTGACCCAGTCGTCTTTCACACGCAGCCGGAAGGTAGGTGCGGGGCCGGGGTGGACACCCCACCGTCTGTGTCCTGAGCCCTGAGCTTTCCGGCGTGGTTACGAGGTGTCCACGCAGTGGGGTCCCCCCCACTTGACGTTTCTGGAGCTGCTGCTGACCAGGCCGTGTGCGGGGTGCCGGGGCTCCTCCGGGCAGAGGGTGCACACCCCTGACAGCTGTGAGTGGACGTCGTTGTCCTCATTCTGCAGCTGAGAGATCGGAGGTGGAGTGGGATGTGGCCCCGCCCAGCTCACTTCAGGACACCAGCGGCCCCAGCCCCTTCCACTCCACCCTGGGCCCTCGCCCACCACGCCAGCCCACATGGCCTCCAGAAGAGGGGTTCAGTTTGACCTGGTATTTGCTTCTTTCCCAGAGACCAAGGGCGGCTGGAACACCGACCTGCTGTATGTCTCCCTGGTCCTCACGCTCCCCGTCCTCGTCTACTTAGGCCTCAAGATCCACCTGCCCTGGAGGTGAGGCCGGGACTCGGAGGCGGGGGTCAGCTTGGGCCACAGCCCCTCTGTCACTCATCAGGGCTGGGGACACACCTGTCGTCATGACGGTGGTGGTGGCGACGACCAGCTCCCCGTTTCCTACGCGCTGAGCACCGGGCAGGGCACTCACTCAACCTCACAGCAGCCCTAGGGGCTCCATGCACAGCAGTGACCTCCATTGGACAAAGTGGGAAACTGAGGCACAGAGCCGTCAACGGCGTCAAACGTGCAGCTATGAAACGATGCGTCATAGCCCTAAGTCTCACGGCTACAAGAAAAACGGTGGCCTTTGACCCCTGTGCTCTCAGCAGGGCCTCGGCCCCGATTCTCTCGGTGAATTTTAAGGTGTGGGTCCTGAGGGGTGTGAGGCACGGCAGGTGGGGTGAAGGGTATGACAACCCGCCCCCGCCCCCGCGGCCTCCACCGAGAGTGTGCTCCTATTTGTGTGTGCACCGGTCTCCTCCGCGCCTGGTCGCTCAGAAAGGGCGCTGCCGGTGAAAAGTAACCCTGAGCTCCGGCCCCTGAGCTGGGCCCAGGCGGAGCCGCAGCCTGTGCTGCGCAGGGTGGCGGCTCGTCCCGTCATCTCCACCAAAGCCGGAGACAGCCGAGGCAGAGAAGCTGGGGGGGGCCGTGGCTGTCAGGGGCACTCTGGGCGCTGGGCGCACTCGCCGAACCCCGCAGCCCGAAGGAACTGGCTCTTCGCCCAGCCGGGGCCGGAGGGGGAAGCCAGGCTCAGGGCAGCCGCCGCCATGCTCCGCGCACCTCCGGGAGCCTGCGGGGACTTGCTGGCCCTGCTCACAGATGTGGACGTTGGGGCTCAGGGCAGGCGGGCTGGGGGCAGGTGGGGAGGAGGTACTCGGGTGTGTCTTGGAAGCAGAGCCTCCTGCAGGACGGAGTTGGAAGCATCTGGGGGGAGTGGGCTGCCCTCCAGGAGATCGGGGGGCTCACCTTGTCTCTGCCCTCTCAGGCTGTGGAAGGTGTGGGCGCAGGTGCCCAGCCCAGAGCCATTCTTCCAGCACCTGTATGTGAGCCACAGCGGAGACTTCAAGGTGAGAGCTGCCCGCCGGTGACCAGCCCCTCGAAGCCCCCTACCCTTCCGGGGAGCCCTCCCCTCCCCCAGCCCCAGCCCCAGCCTGCAGGCCCAGCCAGGCCAGAAGCCAGGCCTCAGTCTTGGCATCTGTAAAGTTCAGGAAGTAGTTCGGGGCAGAGTTAAACACCATGCAGCTTTCTCCAGCCCAAGGAGCCAGCTGGGGTGGGGTGGGCCAGGGGCACCCTCGGCCACAGATCGGCTTCCTGGTCCTTCGCTGCCACATGGGGTTGGAGAGGGAGCGGGTTCTGGGAAAGCATGGCCCCGCCTGCAGACTACACCCCCCCGCCCCGCTTCAGCCGTGGCAGCCGCCACCTCCCACAGCTTGTCTGGGGTTGTCTGGGCCCATTTACCGCTCAGCACCACCCGGTGGTGGCGGTGGTGGGAGGGGCCCTCCCACAGAGAGGATGTGGTGACAGCTTGGAAGTCAGGAAACGTGGACTCGAGCATTGATTGAGCCCCTGCTGTCGGCCTGGAGCCGAGGTTGCTCTGCCCCCACCCTCTTCGTTCCCCCACAGCAGGGCAGGGTGTTCCGTCCCCAGGGGACCTGAGGGCGCCCGGCTCGGATCCCAGAAGTGGCTTTAGTGGGGCAGGGGAGGAGCGTGGACTCCAGCCCACGCGGGACGGACCCAGGGGCCCCAACATCACATCTATTTTGTGTTCGTTTTACCCAGACTCACATAGACGGGCTGTGTCCCGGGCACCCTGCTGGGAGCCTCTCGGGTGTTAGCTCATTACCCTCACGACAGCCTGTGAGTGGCACTACTGCAGGCCCGCTTTACAGATGAGGAAACCGAGGCACACAGAGTACGCAACGGCCTCGAAGCACAGCTGAGAAGCGATTTCTAGTCAGTGGTGGTGGCTACATCAGGACTCTGAGACGAGCTCGCCAAGGGCGACAGGCTCGGGTCTGGGGGAGTCCCGGTCTCAGGGGTTCTCTGCCGACTGGGTGGGGGCCCTGTGTCACGAGGGGGTCCTCGACCCTTGGGGCCCTGCCTCAGGCCGTCAGGACCCGTAGGCCGTACCCTCCAGCACATGTAGGCTGTTCCCAGGGGCTTTTCACTGATACACTCGACTCATTCGTTTGGTTCATTAACATTTATTGGCCACTTACTCTGTGCCAGGCTCCGTGTGAGCCTCGGGGACACAGTTATGACCGGAACTGGGCTTCTGCGCTGGCCGAGTGTCTGTAGTGGGGACACAATCGGAGAATGCCAGGGTTTCAAAAAATGTCCGGAGGAAATGAAACGGGACCAGGTGGTGGCTCTGCCACACGGACCTCGGACTGCTGCCCCCATGTCACCACAGCTGGGAGTTTGGGCACCTGCAGGCCACCGAGCCACCCACGGTCTGAGTTTATAGCTACCTGGCCCCGTCTCACCCATGACTCTCCCTCCCTGTTCTCTCTCACAGAAATGGGTGGGCACACCCTTCACTGCCTCCAGCCTGGAGCTGGGCCCCGGGAGCGCAGGGGTGTCCTCGACCCTGGAGACGCACAGCTCCTGCCCGCCTCTGAGTGCGGCCCAGGGGCTGGAGGCCACGCTGCTGCCCGGGCCTGTGGGGCTGCTGCCGGAAGCCGGTGGGGTGCCCGAGCCGGGCCCCGTGGCCAGCTCCGCGTACAACCCGGAGGGGGACCGGCCGTATGGTGTGGTCTCAATAGACACGGTGACCGTGGTGGATGCTGAGGAGCCGGGCGCCTGGCCCTGTACCTGTGGGGAAGACGGCTACCCAGCCCTGAACCTGGACGCTGACCCGGAGCCTGGCCCGGGCACTGAGGACCCGCTCCTGGACACTGGGGCCACCGTCCTGTCCTGTGGCTGCGTTGCAGCTGGTGGCCATGCAGGGCTGGGGGTCCCCCTGGGCAGCCTCCTGGACAGACTAAAGCTGCCCCATGACGACGAGGCGAGCTGGGCGCCAGGGCCGCCTTGGGGCGGTGGGTCGTCCAGAGGGATGTCTGAGGGTGAGGCGGGCTCACCCTCCGCTGGCCTGGACATGGACACGTTTGACAGCGGCTTTGCAGACTCTGACTGTGGCAGCCCCGTGGAATGTGACTTCGCTGGCCCCAGGGATGAAGGGCCCCCCAGGAGCTACCTCCGCCAGTGGGTGGTCATGGCCCCTCCGCCTGCAGGACCTGGGCCCCAGGCCAGCTAGTGAGGCTGACTGGCTGTTGCGAATTGGCCGTGGCACTGGGCCACGAGACGTGGCCACCGGGCTGTGGTGTGTGGAGGCCTGCAGCCTTGGTCTCCCCGACGGGGCTGTGAGCCTGGCGTTTATGCTGTGTGGGGCTCAGGAGCACACTGGTGTGTCTGTGTGTGAACACGCATGACTATGTGCACACGTGGCAGTCCACCTCCCTGCCAGGTGCATGGGTGGCCCCTGGGTCACATGCTGAGAGTCTGGCCCAGTGCTGCCGCAGGGCCTCCCGGGACCAGGGACAGACAGCAGACCCCGGCCTCCAGGTGCTGTGCCCCTCGGAGGCACGAGAAACCCTTATTGTTCCGTATCACACGTCAGGTGGGAAGATGAGGGGACAGTATGAGCCGAGTGCCCGTGTCTGCTGGGGTTTCCTGTCTGGACCATGTGGATGGCATGACCATGTGGATGGCACGGACAGTCAGTGAAGTCACCCATCTAGGGTGCAGCCCAGAGACCCTCAATAAATGTCAGCTTCCTTCTGCGGTGGGACCCAGGCGTGTGCTGGAGGCCGGTGGGGGCGAGAGAGCAGCCGCGCCTGGGCCTGTGGGCGTCCCCACCCTGCAGAGGGGCGCTGGGGGTGGGGTGTTTCCGGGTTTAGAATCAGTCAGCCTCGTCTCTTCAGACAGCCTCCCACCAACCAAAAAGTTTTTTTCTGGCTCCTTCTGCCCATGTTTAACTTCCCTTTATGCAGCCAAGAAATGTGTCCTGAACACAGCGTGTGTGCTGGGGCGCTTGGGGCAGGGTGGGGGCACCAGGCCGGCCCCGGGCCGCGGGGCAGGCAGGCAGGAGGGTGCGGGATGACACAGCACTGGTTCCCCGGCACCTCACTTACTCATCCTGGGGAGGCGGGGGGAAATCAGTTCTATTGATGTTTTGTTAGTCTGTTGAACAGTGAATTAAGAACCAAGAAAACAGTTCTCAGCTGTGTTTTGAAGGCGCTTAGGAACATCTGCCTTGCACAGGCGGTGGGTAGAAATGCTGCATATTACACTCTACTCATATTTTTTCTTTCTTTTTTAAAGAAAATAGATTGTTTCCCCCCTAAGTGTACTGACCTTTAGAGGTGGTTTTTCCAGACCACCATGCTGGTGCAGGCAGCTGCAAGTCTGAATCAGAGGCCGCTCCCCGGCCGGAGGGGATCCCCACGGGCGAGCCGTCATCCTGCCCGAGGCCGGCTGCAGGTCCACGCGCTCGGGGGGACAGCTCTGGCTCATGTCTCTCTCTTTGGACGCGTCTGAGCTCGAAGTTGGGCCAGCTGAAGGGTTCTCTGTTGCTCATCTGTAAAATTGGATGGTTGGGAAAAGTCGCTGAGAGAACACATGAGCCCTTGGGGTGGAAAGTTCTAGAACACTGATGTTTTCAGTAGTGGGACTACTAACCTGGATCAGGTTGTATGCGGCTCGGATGGTGGCACGGACATGCAGCCTCTGCTCCTGTGTGTGAACAGCCGCCCCCCCCCCCCCGCCCCGCCCCGGAGACACTGGAGCCCAGCCACGCTGTGGGCTTCTCCCCTCCTTGGGGGGTCAGGTCCCAGGAGCCACAAGGGCCACAGGCTCCCTGGGGCAGCTGCTCAGCTCTCCACACAGCGGGACGCTGGGAGGACGGGGACTCCTGTGGCTGACTGAGCCAGGCCCAGGGTCGGACGGGGGCTCTGGCCTGGGCCAGACATAGCTCTCGCCTGGCTCCAACTTCAACGGGACCCAACTCATAACGCGGGTGTAAAACAAAGACAGGGCTGGCCCCCCTGGGAGGATGGATTTGTAGGAGGTGGTGGATGCAGGATGGCTGGCCCCTTAGGTACATTGGTGGGCGAGATGGATAAGTGGGTGGATAGACAGATGGCAAATGCTTGAAGGAAGAACCGTTTGATGGATGGATGGAGACAAAGAGATGCTAGGGACAAAGATGACAGATCAAACGGAAGCTCCATGAGGGCAACAACTGTATTTTGTTCACTGTGTTATCCTCACTCTGGTATATAATAGGCACTCAGTCAAACCTGATTTGTAGCGTTTGCTTTTTCCATGGTTTACTTCCACCATGGCCAATTTCAAGTACCAACTTAATGACTCTAGAGGTGGAATTGGGAAGGGGTGTGCACCATTGACACCTCACTGGTAAAAGCCAGCCCTGGGACACCACTGATAGGAGCCGAGAGGGGCACCAGGAAGGGCGCCAGGAGGGAGGGTGGGGCTGCAGGGAGGGTGCGGTGTTCGTTGGACTTTGAAAAACAAATAGGAGTTGTCGGTGCTTCAGCAATTCAGGCAGATGGAAGAGCTCGAGCGAAGGCCTGGAGGTGTGACCAAGCCCTGAGCACCTAGAGGCGGGGAAGGTGGTTCTTTGTCACCCAAAGTCCAGGCCAGAATTGCTAATGACCTGCTCTTAAGAGGCAGGAGGACTGATAGCACCCCCCTTGTTTAGACACCACGTTCTGCTCCCAGCCCAGCCCTTTTCCAGCCAGGGCCCCGAAGGGGCGGGGAGAGCCATCTGGCAAACGAGACGAGGGTGCAGGATGGGCCGGCGACCTGCCTGAGTCCGACTCTGAATTAAAGCTCAGGGTCAGCCCTGGCCGGTTTGGCTCAGCAGTTAGAGTGTCGGCCCGCGGTCCAGAGAGACCCGGGTTTGGTTCCCGCTAAGGGCACGTACCTCAGTTGCAGTTTGTCCCCGGCCCTGGTTGGGTCGTGTGGGTGGCAACCACTCGATGTGTCCCTTTCACATTGATGTTTCTCTCTCTCTCTTCCTCTTTCTCTCTCCTACTCTATCTGAACAATAAACAAAAAAATGTCCTCAGGCAAGAATAAAAAAATAAATAAAAAAGAAACAAACAAAAAGCTCAGTCAGACTTGACTTCTGGTCTCCTGATCCCAAGTCCAGCTCTTCCTCACCTCGCTCTGCTGGTGGGGTCCTAGGTCGAGAGGGAAGAAATTCTTAGCAAACACCTGTAGGTGCCTGTTCTCCCTGTGCAGCACCCTTATGGGTGGCCGACTCCGGCTGTGGGGGTGGCTCTGACCCACGCTGGCCAACAGAGCTTCCCACCCCCTGGGGCCACAGCGCCGGTCCAGGCAGACGGGTGACCCAAGCCGGTCCAGGCAGTCTTTCTCCTGGGACTGCTGAGCTGTGGGGAAGGACTAAGCCTAGAGCTGCTGGGGGGCACCAGCAGGAAGTGGCTCTCCCAGCACCCAGGAAAGCAGAGTTGGGGGACGGACACATAGTCCTGGTGATATCCCTTGAGCTGCTGGATTCAGCCATGCCTGAAACTACAGGCCCCTGGACTTTGAGGTACATGAGTATGGAAGGTCCCAGCCCTTCCCCAGCTCTGCCCCAGACAGTTCTCGAGGGTTTTCCATCCAGAACGCTCTGAATCTGGACCTGATGTGGTCCTCTGCCAGGATCTGCAGAACCCCCGGATTCCAGCTTTCCAACTGGTCCCCATCAAGTCACTGGGGGCTCTCAGCCTGCTGCCATCCGGCCGGACTAGACAACCTACTTGGGGAAGGAGGGACCTTCATTTTACCTTTGGCGAAAGGAGGCCCAGAGGGGCACTGTTCCCAGTCACCCGGAGTTCGTGAACCTCACTCTACGTGCTGGGCTCCTTTTGACCTCCTCTTGTTGACTCCCATCGGGGCGCGGTTTGCCGGGCCTGGCTGCTGGCCCGTGCTCAGCCCTCACGGCCCATCCCAACCACACTGGCTCCAGACGCGGCCTCGGAGCCAGGAGCAGGCTCCGTGGAAGGTGAAGAGTAAGCATATGTGTTTCCCGTCCTGGGACCCACTCATTGCATCAGGTGTCAAGGAGCAAGACGTCTAAGTTCTCAACAATGAGGGACGTGCACAGGAAATGAGAGGAGTCAGGTCTTTGCTTACATGTCACCTTCTCAGTGGGACCTACGTCAGGTCCCTTACTCAAAAGTGCAGCACCCCCTGACCTAGTTTTAGTTTCTTCCATAACACTTATGACACTTTTACTTATTTATCATATTTACTCTATCGCACTGGCACAGGGATTTTGTTTTACTCGCTGCTCTGTTTCAGAGTCCACAATAGTGCCTGCAGGTGCTCAAAAATATTGAATGAATGGCAGAGTAGTGACTGAACAGCTGCAGCGAGAGGAGGGAGGGACTGAACCCAAGAGACACCCCCCTCTGCTCATCGCATGGGGTATCCCTAAGGGTCTTACCCCATCCCCAGTGGCAACAAATATGAAAGTTTTCTTTAAAAAAATTTTTATTTTAGATCACTTTTTGTCACGATGGCGGCGTAGGTAAATGTGGCATTGCCTCCTCCCACATTAAAATTACAACCAAACTAGTACACAACCATCATTCAGAACGGCCTGACATCGTGCTGAATGGAAGTGTTACAACTATGAAATTAAAGAAGAAGCCACATCGAGACTGGAAGGAGGGGCGGAGGTATGGACAGGCTGGTCCCACACTCATGTGTGGTGGATAAAAATCAGGAGGACACCTTGGCTGGGAAGGCCCTCCCTGAGGAGTGAGGGGGCCCCATCCCATACCAGGAGCCCTGCTCAGGGTTCCAGTGCCAGGAAGAGAGTCCCCACAACTTCTGGCTGGAAAAACCAGCGGGAACTGAGGCTGAGGGAGGGTGCAGCTGCAGGAGCCCCAGGCAGTTCCTCTTAAAGGGCCTCTGGGACAACTTCAAGTGTAACAACATTCACATCATGGGGTGCCAGAAGGAGAAGAGAGAGCAAGAAATTGAAAACCTATTTGAAAAAATAATGACAGAAAACTTCCCTAACTTGGTGAAGGAAACAGACATATAAGTCCAGGAAGCACAGAGAGTCCCAAACAAGATGAACCCCAAGAGGTCCACACCAAGACACATCATCATCAAAATGCCAAAGATTAAAGACAAAGAGAGAATCTTAAAAGCAGCAAGAGAAAAGCAGTTAGTTACCTACAATAAGAATGTCAGCTGATTTCTCAAAAGAAACTTTGCAGGCCCGAAGGGAGTGGCAAGAGATATTCAAGGTAATGAAAAGCAATGACCTACAACCAAGATTATTCTGTCCTGCAAAGCTATCATTTAAAGTCAATGGACATATAAAGGGTTTCCCAGACAAGACAAAGCTAAAGGAGTTCATCACCACCAAACCAGTATTATATGAAATGCTGAAGGGTCTTCTGGGAGGAGAAGAACAAAAATATGAACAATAAAATGGTAATGAACATGTATCTATCAACAACTGAATCTACAAACAAAATGAAAAGCAGAACAAAAACAGACTCATAGATATAGAGAACGCTTTGTTGCTTGCCAGATGGGTGGGGGCTGGGGGCTGGGTGAAAAAGATGAAGAAATTAGAAAGTACAAATTGGTTGTTAGACTGATGAACCTCAAAGGGAAGGGGGGAGGGAGGGCGGGATGAGATAAACCAAACAACTTCTATGCATATAATAACCAATGGACACCGACAATAGTGTGGGGAAGGCAGGAGGGGGGCAGGATTGGGGAGGAGGGGGTCAATGGAGAAGAAAGGGGGAACATCTGTGATACATTCAACAATAACTTTTTTCCTTCACCATCCATCTCCTCTGTGCCTCGGCACCTCTCCTCACCTGCAGTCACCACACTGTTGTCCATGTCCATGAATTCTCCCTCCTTTTCGTTTTTGCTCAGTCCCTCCAACCCCTCAACACTCACCCGCACACCCATCAGAGCTGTCTGAAGATTTTCTCGTAAAAACTGATGGCCCCAGCCTGGTGGGTGTGGCTCAGTGGGCGGAGCACCCTCCCATGGACTGAGAGGTCTCGGTTTGATTCCTGGTCAGGGCACGTGCCTGGGTTGTAGGCTTGATCCCCACTAGGGGCTATGCAGGAGGCAGCTGATTGATGTTCCTCTCTCACATTGATGTTTCTCTCTCTCCCCCTTACTCTCTCTCTAAAAAAAAAAAAAATCAATAAAAAATTTTAAATAAATAAATAAATAAATAAAAACTGATGGCCACAGAGAAGAAACCTTTGCATTCTGCTATCTAGGGGGTCTCTCAGCATAATGCTGGCTTCCCGCCCCAAGCCAACCCTGTCCCTGGAAAGTGGTGTCAAGGAGAAGGGCTTTGAGGTAGGATGGTCTGAGTTGGAAAGCCAGCATATCCACTTACTAGCTGTCAACCTTGCAAAAATTATTTGACCTCCTGGTGCCTCAGTTTCCTCATACGTGAAATGGGTATACTGATGGACATACATTTTATGTACATCTCACTGTTGTGACACCAGTGCCAAAAACAATGGTATATTCCAAGTGTTCAGAAAATGTTATTACTTTATCATCATTTTTGTGGACAAATCACACACCACCCCAGTGAGTTTTACTGAGCTCACCCTTAAAGGTGGAGCTACACTCTGGACTAAGGTGAACCAGCGGACACAGAGAGGTCGGGCTGCTGCTGCCACCTGCTGGTGACCACTGCACCTTGGCTGGCGGCAGCGGAAGGTGGTGCCCTCCGCGCTCTGCGGTCCAGGGGACGCCACCTGCGTCTGCCGGAAGCTGTCAGGTGACTTATCCAGGTGGCCCTAGACAATCGTCACAGCAGCCCTCTGTGATGGGAATATGCGATGAGGACCCAAGGTGAACTGGCAGGTTCTTTCTTGAATTCAACAAGGGCTGACTTTGAATCGGGTGAGTGGACCTGACTGGGCTCTGGGCAGTGCAGGTGGTGAGATAACCAAGGGGGAGATCACAGGTGTGCATGTACACAGATGCACATTTGCACACAGACAGGGAGACACACATGCACACACACATTTGGAAACCCTGGCAGAGTGGGTCAAGGCCCCAAGGATGGGTGGACAGGGGAAGCCAGAGGACAGAGATCGCTCTCAGCCCAGGGTGAGGGCAGCTGGGAGGGGAGGAGGGCTCGGGGGGAGGCCAGCAGCAACAGGACAGATGGGTGGGTGGGTGGAGGGCGGGGTGGGAACAGGCCGCCCCTGGTCCCTGCACGCAGGAGGCTGTGGGAATGTGCAGTGCTGGTTAGAGTAAGGCCCCGTCATCCCACTTGATAGTTGCATCCTCGTCCCTGTGTCCCAACTCCCCATGTGCCCAAAGGGTCCCTCCTCTAGGGGCCCAGGAAAGGCAATGAACTGATGAGCCCTGCGATGTGCTTAGTATTCCTCAGTCATCTGCCCCCCTGGGAGGGAGACATTCGAGAAGAGGAAGGTTCTGGGATGTGCATGTCAAGATGCCCACACCTACCTTCCCTCAGCACAATCCCAGATAATCAGCATCTGTGAGTATTTCATGTTTATAAAGCAGATCCCATCCAATATTCTACTTGATTTCAACAAAATTACTTAAAACACCATCTTTTACACTTGAATAAAAATGAAAAAGGAAGAAAAAAACAATGCTAAGACTTGGCCAAGCCTTGGCTGTGCTGGAGTTCAGGAGTCAGACCCGGAGTGACCAGTGACCAGGTCCCTGGTGGAGGGAGGACGGGGACACAGGGCCTCAGGCTGGGCCCAGCAGCGCCGCAGGTCCCATGCTCAGACGGTTTTGTAAGGGACAGAAGCTTCAGTGGCTGTCAGACCGAGCCCCGGGGTGGGGTCATGCCGACTGGGCAGGGGCTGGCGGGCATGTCCTAATTCCTGACCCAAACATTGTGTGTTCAACTGCCCTGGCCGGTTTTCTCAGCGGTTAGAGTGTCAGCCCACGGACCAGAGTTGTGGGTTTGATTCTGGTCAAGGGCACGTACCTGGTTGTGGTGCAGTCCCCGGCCTTGGTTGGGGTTGTGTGGGAGGCAACCAGTCAATGTCTCTCTCACACTGATGATTCTCTCTCTTCCTCTCTCCTTCCCTCCCATTTTTTTTTTTTTTTTTATCCTCACCCGAGGACATTTTTCCATTTTTTGTACAGATAGAGTGGGAGGGAGAGAGAGGAAGAGAGAGAGAGAGGGAAACATCGATGTGAAAGGGACACATCGAGTGGCTGCCACCCGCACGACCAACCAGGGCCGGGGACAAACTGCAACCGAGGTACGTGCCCTTAGCGGGAACCGAACCCGGGTCTCTCCGGACCGCAGGCGGACGCTCTAACCGCTGAGCCAAACCGGCCAGGGCTTCCCTCCCATTCTATCTGAAGATAAAGGGAAAAAAAGTATCCTCGGGTGAGAATTAAAAAAAGAATATGAAACCAATTTTTAAAGAAGCTGGCAACTCAAATAAAAATAAAAGGAACTTCCATGGACCAAACCCACGCCACAGGCCGCGATCTCTGCTGCCTGGCCCTGGCTGGTCCTGCCCAACACACCCGACGAGCTTCCTAGTCACGGACCGGGCGTGGGCCGGCTGAGGGGCAGGGGCTGGTGGTGAGCTGCACCCAGGTGGCTGTGCTCAGCCAAGCTCCTCCTTTGTCCTTTGATTTCACTGGGAACATCCACTCCCGGTTGTTACGCAGCTGAAGACAAGGAATCCCCCGGGGACCAGACTCTTAGGAAACACACAAAACCAAATGCAATTTACTTCACTTTAATTGAAAACCAAATAAATACATGCCAGGGGATTTTTTAAAATGAGGAAAGAGGTTGAAAAACAAAACAAACCCCAAACCCCAAACCTACAGGGACTCCTGGTTTCTTGTCAGCAGGAGAGGTGGGCCCACCCGGCTGGAGGCCTGCCAGGGGGCTTGCCAGACTAAAAAGGGACCTTCGGGCTCCTCTTGGGGGGCGCAGACCCAGCCTCAGGGTCAGATGTGCTGCCTGGATAGCAGTAAGTCTCTGCGGGGGCCTGGGCAGCACACAGCCTCCACTGTGACATGTCCCCACAAGGCCCGGATGCTCAGGGCTGGGCTTCTGGGGAGCCAGGGAGTCGCCTGGTGCCGGGATCCGGAACACGAGGCAAACCCCACAGCCCAGAGCTCCTGGTCCTGCTGGCCAGTAGCTGACAGCTCTGAGGTCCATGCGGGAGGCCTGGGGCCTCGGACAAGTAGGCTGTGGCTCCCAAAGGCACCCACACTTCGAAAGCCCGTGGAGGAGTTCGCTGGGGCCTCTCAAACTCACAGCACCAGGCTCCCGAGAATGGCAGGCAGCTCGGCGAGCGGACGTGTCTGCAGTGGCGCTGGGCCCTGGTACAACAGGAAGAGCATGGGTGGGCCCCAAAGTCTGCTTGCGGCTGCTCCCCGCAACTCCAGGGTGCCCAAGCCAGTCCAGGCAGAGGGGCAGAAGGGTGGGTGGCCCGAGTTCCGGTCAGGGCTGGGCAGACCTTCTGTGGGGGCAGGCAGAGGCCCCTCCTCGGGAGCCAGCAGCACGGACGGGAGGGACCTGATAGCCACACGCCTATAGGTGGATCCACTTGTTCCAGTTGACCTCGTGGGGGAACACGCGGCCCAGCCGCAGGGTGCAGTCCAGCGTGGGCTCGTAGAATGCCACGGCACTCCCGCTGGGGCTGGAGGGCACCTCTGCCCCCTGCTCCCCGGGTCTGGAGAAGAGGGAGACGGCCGCGGGCTTTCTCAGCAGGCGCTTCTTAATGCAGCCAAGGAATTCCAGGCCCTGCACACAGCAGACACAGGTTGGCAGGTGCACGTGTGGACCAGCCCTGCTGCTTCTGGAACAGGGGCACCTGAATGTGACCTTGAGTGACAGCAGGGATTGACCAGGAGGGTTAAGCAAAGCCTAGGGCAGGAGAGAACAGTGCGGCCAGCATCCCCACGCACCCAAGTGCTTCCGGGCGGGGTTCTGTTTGGCCTGCTCAGGGCTCAGGGTTCAAGAAGTTTGTTTCCAGCTGGTGAGGAGGAGCTGGAGCCCCGGGCACACATGGCCATGGTGCAGGGTGAGGTCAGCCTGGCTGGGCGCAGCTGCCCTCCGCTCTCCCCGCCACCCACGAGGGCTCATCACTCCTTTACCAGCCTGCCCAGGGGCCTGCGTGCTCCTGACCCTTGTTTGGAGAGTGTCAGCGATGAGACCCCGGGAATGTTGATGTTCAGCCTGAGCAGCAGCATGGGGCCCGTGAAGGCCACCAAGTGCCAGCAGGAACCCAGGGCAGGGCTGGGGACTCGGGAGCTGCGGGAGGCGCGGGGGGCCGCGGGGGGCCGCGGGGAGTTGTGGGCAGAGCTGCCTCAGAGGCAGCACAGACGGCTCTGTGCAGGGCTGACAGCGAGGCGAGGCACCCGTGAGGGGCAACTGGAGCAGAGGGCTCTTCCGAGGAGCCTGGCCTCTGCCGGGAGGCGGCTGGGCCAGTCTCTGCAGCTCCTGCCCCTAAGGGTGGTGCCTGTGTGTGGTGGGCACACCCTGGAACTCATCTGGCGCACCCACCCCGGGCCCGGAAACGGCAGCTAGTGGGCGCACCTGGAGCAGCTCGAGCACGGCCACGGGCTGCAGGACGCCCTGGTAGTGCTGCAGCAGGCAGCTCTCGGGCACGCCGGGCCTGCTCATGATGTGGTACAGCACGGCCTCCATCATGCCCTTGCACACCGGCGTGTTCAGGTGGCCGTCCACGATGCGCCACGGGCGGCTGATGAAGCAGATGCTCTCACAGTCCCTGCAGGGCGGGCAGGACGGGGAAGACCGCTCGCTCACACGCAGCCCCTCCAAGACGGGACACGGGCTGAGGGAGGTCCAGGTCTGGCCCGGGTCTGTTTTTGGCTCTTCCCCTCCGCCCTCCCCTCCCACCTGGACAGAGGGGCCCACCCCAGGGCCCACGCCTGCTGGCCGAGGAAAGAACAGTGTGGGCCCTGCTCAGACTCAGCCGTACCGAGACGAAAGAGCCAACGGCCCCGGCCCCACGGCAGGAGGCAGAAGAGCCGGCTGCAGACGCCCCAGCCCAGCGGGGCCTGGGCCAGCGCGGCCTCACCCCAGGGCAAGCTCAGAGGGAATGCTCTGCCGCTGTGTCCTCGGGGCTTCCAGACACTTCCCTCAGAGCAAAGGTCTCTGCTGAGCACTAGGCAGTGACTGGTCTGCCACGCAGGCCCAGGCGTGGGGCAGGCTGTGGACTCGCTGGGCACCGGGCTTAACTGGGCCGCAGGTGACAGCCTGAGCCCTGGGAGGCGGGAGCACGTGCGTCCCATCGAGCTGAAGGCCACGCACACTCGGGAGGCCCTCCTCAGATCGGCGTCTGTGGAACCCACTGCACAAAGGACACCTGCCCCGCCCCCCGTGAGGGGGACAACAGTCCCACACACCCCAGGCCCCGGTGGAGCAGCACTGCTGGGCTCAGGGTCCGATACTGCTCTGTCGTATCCTGGGCCTCCTGGGACCCTGAGGGCAGCCCCTGCCCCGCCTCCTGCCCCAGTCACTCACCTTTCCCGTGTTGCCTGCGAGAGGCCGCTGGCCGCGGAGATTTCTGCCGAACCTGACAGGAGGGAAAGGGCGGGACTGAGAGGTGGGAGCTGTCTCTTCCTCCCGCACTCATTCGACAAGTGCTCCCGGTGGTGGGGACAAGGCTGCGACAAAGGACAGAGCCTGCTCCTCAGAGCCTCCCCCTGCAAAGTGGCGGCCACGGGGCCGAAGCCGCACACCCAGAGCAGGACTGGGGCTGCGTGTGCACCTGAGGGCTCGTTCCCGGGCCTGACCGCAGAGCCACGTGTGCAAAGGCCTTAGGCAAAACAGCCCCCAAACAGAACACCGCGAAAAAACACCTGAAGAGGCCACTGCTGAGGTGACACAAGGATTTGCACACAGGTCGGGGCAGATTCAGTGCCAGTCCCCGGGAAGGGGACACCCTCCGTGTCTGCTTCTGCTCCCCCCAGTTGCTGCCTTCGCACTGTGCCTCAGTCGGCTTGGGAGCTGCAGAAGCTTCCTGCCCTCAAGCGCAAAGGCCACATGGAGACAGGCTAACCCTTTCCTGCCCGGGGCGAGGCTACGCAAAGCTCAAGTAAAGGCCCTTTTGCCGACAGCAGCAGGTTCCCCGTCTCACAGGATGACCAGGCCCAGGGACAGGGAACGGACGGGTCAGGGGACGGGGAGTGGGGGACAAGGTGCTGCACCTCTGGTGTCTTCCGAGCCCTCTGGAAGCTGGGCCTGACAGCTCAGCTGCTCTTGGCCTGGGGAGCTGGGTACCCCGGCACCCTCTTGGTCCTCCTGCCTGGCTTCCGACGCTCCAGGGAGGGGCTGCCCTGCACCTGTCTCTTCAAGAGCTACAGGAAGAGCCGGTGCCGGGGTTTCCGGGCCGAAGCGCAGGCCCTGGAGCGCGGGCCGCTTTGCGGGGGGCTGTTGGGCGCTCTCGGAGGCGGCCTCCCCGCTCTGACCGGCCGGGTCGGCGCTGGCCCAGCTGGCACGCCTCTTGCTGCTCTGGGGGCCCTGGGCGGGTGGTGCCTGCCCCTCGGCGGCACCGTCCTCCCTGGGAGGCCCCTCCAGAGGCCTGGCCGGGGCATCCGCTCTCTGACTGTTGGTGTCCTCTTTCCCCTTCAGCCGCACCGAGCGCAGGAGCCAGGGCTGGGCACAGGCCATGGTCACCAGGCGAATGGAGTTCCCACCAACTTCCAGCACCTGCTGTCGTTTCAAGAGGTCCTAGGAAAGCAGGAGACACACGGGTCTGCGTGGGACCCCAGGATCAGCAGGGTTTGTGCCCCTTGTCTGATGTGTCTTAGGTCTAAGCAAGTGCCCAGGGCCATGAGGGCAGACATCTCGAGGACGTGGCGGGCTTCCAACTCCACGTCGGCCACCAAGCCGGCTGTGCGGCCCTGGGCGACCCTTCCCCTCTAGGCTCAGTGTGCCTGTCTGGAAAACAAGTCCGACGTGCGAACTTGGAACCACAGCTGTGCCCTCGAAGCTGACGTGACTTTGTGAGTCTCCTTCTGCTGGCCAGCGTCCTCCCCCAGAATTCAACACTCAGAGCGCTATCAAGTCCTTCTGCAAAAGCCACTGTCGCCCCTCCGAACGGCTGCTCCTCCTGCGCACATCGTGCACCGGCCGGTTCCCACCCAGGAGCTGCACAGCTCCGCGTGGCACACGGAGACACCATCGTCTTTCTTTCAGTTTTTCTGTTAAAAACCCACAAGTCAGGGCTCAGGGAATTTGCCTGGAACCAGGCCTCACATCCAGGCCATGTGGGTCTGGGGAGGGTTTGCTGTGGGCACTAGCCCTTGGGCCTCCAGGTCAGGCACCAGGAACTAAGGGAGCTGCCTGAGCCACCACCTCTCAACACCTGGGCCCTGCTGCCTGGAGGCCACACCGTGGCCCGGACGATCCCCACCCCGCCTCCCCAGGCTCCGGGTGCACCAAGACGTTCATGGACAATCAAATCCCCGTGCACAGTGGTCATCAGCACCTCTTATCCCTGCACCCGTAAGAACTTGTTAGACAACAAACACTGGCCACCATCCTCCCTGCCCAACGGCATCGCTCACTGGGATCTGCACCCTACTGCCTGCAGCTGGGACAGGGCGGGGGGTGGCCAGGTCCCCAGGCACTCCACTTCAGAGTTCATCGCAGTCACACTCCTTGGGTTCAGGGTCACTGAAGACAACTGGTCCAGGTGGGAGAACGGTGAGTCAAGGGCTCCAGCCAGTGGGCTGAGGGAGCAGGGCTCAGTCTGTTTAGACCTTTGAACACTCAGGAGAAGCTGGGTTTTAGGTAAATCTCCTATTTTAAATGTTGACAACTAATTCAGTTTTTAAAAACATTATACGCTATGCCTCAAACCCAGCGCACCTGCAGTGTGCACCTGGCCTGGGAGCCGCAGCTTCCGCTTCGCTGCCGGGCGGCCTGGAGCACAGCTCACCTGCACGTAATCTGCGAGGGTCCTGGTGCGCTCGCCGCCTGCCTTCTCAAAGGCACAGAACCATCTGCTCAGCTCCACCTTGTCCACCCCAAAGCAGCCTGTGGCTGCAATGGCCCCCTGGACCTCCAAGGCGGCGGCCACGTCTCCAGGCTTATACCCAGACAGCTCCACCTGGCGGACAAACTCTTCCAAGCTGCAGGTGTCCTGGTTGTGTATCAGCCTGGTGAATGTGTCAGGGAGGCAGGAGGTTCCCACTCTCAGCTCCTCCAGAGAAGGGGCTGCGAAGACAGGAGGATGAGCATCAGTCCTGCGGGGCCCCCCAGGCCTGTGCACCAGTGATACAGAGGCAGGATGTGCTCCGGCACCAACCACTGCTCCCCAAACCTTCCAGGTGGGCACGGTTGGACCCCTGCCAGACAGGCCCCTGGGTCCTTGACTGTAGCCGATGGGGCTAGATTTTCCGGGGCCAGTATAATTCTGCTCAAGTCTCAAAGGGCTCGGAGGTGGGGCTGGGTCCGAAAACCGTGACCCCAAAGTTCTGGAGGGAAGGTCCTCAACTCCCCACCCTGGGCCCCACTCTTCCTGACACTGTGCTCACTGCCCCAGACCCTGTGACAGAACTGAGACCCTTCCATAACCCGCTGCTGTGTACACTCGCCAGGGCTGTTCCCGTCTCTCTCTGCAGCTACGAAGGGAGTCATCCGAAGAACTAGACAGAGACAGTGAGAAGTGCCCGGAGAACCCGTGCCCCCGTGACTGTGGACAGGGCATGGTGACGGAGAAGGGGGGACGCACAGCCTGGAGTCTCCCCACTGCGGGCCAGGGCGGCGCTCACCGGTGGACGCGAGCCGGGTGGGCGTGGGGCTGCAGCGCAGCCGGAACTGCACGTGGCAGGAGTTCACCACGATGCTGTCGTTGGGGTTGAGGTTCCGGGTGCTGACAATGCCGGGGGCGCAGTAGCCCCGCATCAGCAGGTAGTTGGTGTGAGAGGCCTGGGGGGCTTTCACCTCGATGCTCCGGCGCTTGCCCCCCGGGTCTTCATCCAATTCTTCCTCTTCCTCCTCCTCCTCTTCCAAGGCCCCGTCCTTGCCCAGGCTGGGAGAAGAACATGCCCTCGAGGATGGAGCTCAGGCCCCATCTGCTGCCCTGCCACCCCTCCCGGCGCACACTGTCCCCCTCAGGGTGCCTGTGACTGGGCCTCAGCGACGGCCCATGGTGACCGTGGACACCTGGCCTCTGGCTGTGAAGGTCAGCATGGACCGCATTCCAGATTCTCCCTCGCCCACCTTCTCCCACACCTGAGTCCTCTTCACATACCTGTCTTTGCAAGGGCTGTTCCTTCTGTCTGAAAACCCTTCCTAGTCTGTCCTCAGTAACGCCTGCTTCCCACTAGATCCCGGTTCAGCTTTTGCGCCATCAAGGGGCTTTGGCCACTCTCTCCTTCCCTACTCACCCCTCCTCGCACACCACACCGGGTCCTTCTCTGGCCGCCAGAGGCAGAGCCGAACTGGCTGCGGCACCGCAGCTCCCGGCACACAGGTCTGAGGCCCTGTCGCAGGACCTCCCCAAAGGCACCCTGGGCTCTGCTGTCCTTGTGGCAGATGCCCACACAGCGCTGACCCGACTCGGGGACAGTCAGCACATCCTCGCTGTGCTCAGTGGCCTGCAAGGTGCTGGTGTGAGCAGCTGCCCAGCGCGCAGCCCTTACCTCTTCATGACCTCGTTCTCCACCATCGAGCTGTCCACCACGACGATCTGCTCGGGGATCCTGACATCCACAGAGACAAGGCCCAGAGAGAAGAGGGTCAGGGCGGCCACACAGTGCCCTCCAGGGCCGTCCAAAGAAAATGCCACCAGGTCACTTGGGGAGTCGTGACTATCCTGCTCTTTGAAGGAGAAGTTATCGGGCTGGTCCAGCTTGCCGGCAGCCCGGACTCTGTTGAAGAACTGGAACGATTCTGTGCAGATGGTGGTCGGAAATCTCCAGGTGAAGATCCTGCAGACACAAAGGGAAGGGATTCCTGGGGACGGCTGTCGGGAGCCTTCGGCTGCTGGGCTGTGTGCACTGCAGACCACTGCTGTGAAGCCAGCACCCAGCTCCTCTCCGCCAACGCAGGCCCCGCACGGACCCCAACCGTGTGCACCGTCCCCACTCACCCGAGCACCTAGGGCCGGGCAGGGCCACATCCTTTCACCCGACTCGATGCCTCGCAGGCACTCACTGTGCACAGGTGCCAAGCTGGGGCAGAGAGTGCACTTTCTGGATTAACCACTTCCCACGCCCCGCCCGGACCCAGACGAGACGCGCGCCGTCTCCAGAGGTGGCTGCGGGGCGGCGAGCCCTGCCCTGTCCGAGGTGACTTCCCGGCCTCCCACGGCAGACAGTGGGGTCTAGGTCAGAGGCCCCTGGTCTTCCTGATCTGCTGACCACTGCCTCTCCGCCCACAGAAGACAAGTGGCTCAAAGCCAAATGGCCTTGTTTGGACTTGGACACGTGTCTTCTGCTGCCCAGATCAGGGCTCGTTCAGTGCGCAGGCCGCTCCCCGGAGAGGAGACTGGGGTCACCTGGGATGGGTCTTTGGGAAGGGAGCAAGTGTCTGGAGTCCCAGGCAGAGATAAAAGAAACAAGACACACTCAATCTGTTGTTCTGTTTCTGAATGCAGCCTGTGCAGCTCTGAGGGCTGGTCAGGAGGCCAGCAGGGAGCAGGGAAGCCCGCCCAGGGGAGGAGCCGCACGCAGAGCTCCTGGGACTGCCGCAGGGCTCCCTCTGCGTGGGGACGGAGGCCGGGCCAGAATGCCAGTGTGCGCCGAGACCAGCCAGTGTGAGGCCACGCTGAGCTGTGAGGGGCGCCCCTGCAGGAGGGGCCCCGGTGAGGCGACTCCCGACCGCGCACTGGCCTCGGATGGCTGCTGTGCTGCAGCGGAGTCTGAGCAACACCCGGCGGCTTCGAAGCAGTGAGCCTGCAGGACGGGCGGCCGGGTGCAGCTCTGAGCGTGAGGACTAGGGATTGAGCTGTGCCCACCCAGGAGGGTGCACTTTTTTGTTGCTGTTAATCCTCATCTGAGGATATTTTTTCCATTGATATTTAGAGAAAATGGAAGGGAGGGAGGGACAGGGAGAAAAACATCGATGTGAGAGAGACACATCGTTTGGCTGTCTCCTGCATGAACCCAACCAGGGCCAGGAATCAAGCCAGGTATGTGCACCTGGACCAGGAATCAAACCCGAGACCCTTTGGTGCATGGGCTGACGCTCTAACCACTGCTACACTGGTCAGGGCAGGAGAGTGCACTTTTAACTGGACCAAGTATCACATTGAAACTTGTCTTACCCAATTTGACAGGAGAAAGGAAAATAAACTACCTGCAAAAATGGTAAATGCCCCAACACAAAATGCCACAAGTGTCAACCTTATTCCCACACAAGGAAGGACAGTAGGTGAGAAACTCATTTCCAGAGGCTGCGTCTCATACACGAGGCCACAAGGGGCTCGGCTGCTGTGCTCTCTGGTGGAGATGGGCGTCCTGTGACTTCCACCCATGCGGACACGGCCCTGCCTTCCCCAGGCCGCCACGGGCTCCTGAGCAGGTGCTCACTTGTAGTAGCTCTGGGACAACTGGTAGGACATTGGCACGAAGGGCAAAGCCCGGTTTTTCTTTGGGCCCAGTGTGTGGTTAACCCGGCGCCGGTTGACCAAGCTCCTTTTCTGGCACTCCATGAAGGCCTTCCCGAGAATCTGGTCCTTATACTCCTGGTACAGGCGGAACGTCTGCAACACAGCAAGTCAGGGGTGAGCAGCAGGCCGGGAACAGCCAGGACGTGCGGATGGCAGGAGCGAGGGCTGACTGTCTATGGACTGCGTGGGACTAGGGCATGGAGGCCAGAGCTGACACTTGGGGGTGTGTGTGGGAGAGCCTGGAGGAAGCTAGCAACCCTGTCAACCTGTACCCCCACCATCAAAGACACCTCAGAGACCACAGAAGGACAGGCGACAGGAGAAAGAGGAAGGCTCTGCACCCCACACCCATTTCTCGGGATGCAAAGGCACCAGGAGTCAGTGCACAGTCACCTGTGACCATCCTCTCTCTTCCTCCTCACCCAACACGTTACGCGCTTAGCTGGCTCTGTTCCCAAACGCACGCGGCTCAGGCCTCTACACGGCCACCACCGAGCTCACGCTGCCACTTCCCATGCAGCCTCCAGCCAGCGGCGCCCCATCCTCCCACCCGACCGTCCTCCACAGAAACAGAAGGTAAGCCTCGGATGCCCGTGTCAGACCCGCGCTCCTTCCCTACCTCAAACCCCAGTGGCTTCCGCCTGCAGGCAGAATGCCCACCTCACTGTGCTGGACAAGGACGCAGGGGCCTTGCCCACTGCAGCCTCGCCTCCTGCCAGCCCACCTCTCAGCAAAGCACTGGGACTGTGGGAGGTCACTGGGTCCTGTGCCCACACTTTAAAGATGAAATAAGTAAGGGCCAGAGTTTCGAGGGGACTCAGCCCCCCGGACCACAGTTGAAAGGGAATGAACGGAACCTCACAGGGTACCGGCCTCTGAAGGGACCCGGTCCCAGGGCCACTGCAGAGTGACGCGGGTCCCCGACGCCCACCTGGAAGGACTGGCAGGACTTCATCTGGCTGTCCGACAGAGCCAGCGTGCTCTGGATCAGGTTCTGCAGCACCAGGTAGTGGATGTCGTCCACGCTGAAAGAGGGACGGCTCAGCGACGTGAGGCCACAGGGCACTGCATTCTGGGTACACTCAGTTCTCATTACACAAAAATTTCCAATCTCACAGAAGTGACCTGACTACCCAAACTAGTTTTAAACCAAAACAAAATACATGATATTTTTAAAAATCTAACTGGCCAATTTCCGCAGGAAAAAAAGCTTCCACTTAGGGGCAAGGGGTGACATAACCCGTGAACAGCTTTTCCCAATTAAAAGTGCGGTTAGGAGCTTATATTTTCTTTTCATTCAATTTTAAGCACGTTTTTGTCCAAAGAGAATAGGCTTCTCACTGAAATACAGAGTTAAAATCGAACGGCATGTTGTGTCTAAGACGGGGAAGCTGAGCTGTCTGAGCCCGTCTGCCTAGAAAGCTCAGGGCTGAGTTCAGACCCGCCCTCGGCCCACCATGAGCCCAGGCCAGTGATGCTGGAGGTCGGCCACCCAATCGAGCAGCTGAGGAAAACACACTCGGTGTGTCAGCACTTGCCTGTTAAGTTCATCCTCCTTCCTGATTTGGTCTTTTTGGTCTCCAATCGCCAAAACTCGATATCTGCGTAAGACAACAAAAGAGCACGTCAACGCAACACACAGATCTGCACTGACCGAGCTGTGGCTGGCCCAAGACAGCCATTCACTGGCTGAAATGTTTGAAAAATAATGTTAAACTCACCAAAATTCAAACATGTGCATGTAAATTAAAATGAGAAAATACTGTCCTGTCTATCAAGTGAGCATGTTAAAAAAGGCAAGCTGAGAGAACGAGGGATGTCCATTTACTGGTAATTATGAAGCGACGTAAGAAATGCTGCTAGGCTGGGTGCTACTACTATGTTAAGGGAGGAGGACAAAAACTTGTGGACTCATTATGATTAAAAATAAGCACAAGGCCCAGCTGTTGTGGCTCAGTGGATTGAGTGTCGTCCCATGGACTGAGAGGTCCTGGTTCAATTCCCAGTCAGGGCACATGCCCGGGGTGCATGAGCTTGATCCCCAGTAGAGGGCGTGCAGGAGGCAGCCAATGATGTTTCTCTCTCACATCGATGTTTCTATCTCTCTCCCTTTCTCTCTCTTAAAAAAAAAATCAATAAAAACATATTAAAAAAAAAAAAGTGTGTCAGCTCCAAAAATGACTACGAACCACTCCCGATGCCCAGAGCATAGCAGGCACCATATACATTGTCCAACAAAGGAAAAGATCTCCAACAGAAACACAGAGGCCAACTGCAAAGGTATTGTACAGCTCGCAGACAGAAGCGAATCCATGATCGTCTCCTCACAGGAAGAAGTACGGGGGCTGGAGAGACTGTCTTGAGGAGGACGGTGAAGAGGGGATTCACACTGGGACTGAGCAGAGAAGGCAGGCCTGTTCACAGAACACAGGATTCTACAGTTTCACAGGAGTCTGTGCTCAAACCCACGTGTGTTTCCTCCAGATACCGAGGGGTGGAGTTGGAATGCGCTGACGTTCAAAGTCAGACCCCTACGCTCAGTCTTGGCCCTGCTGCTCAGAAGCACTGTGACCTTGGGGAGTTACTCACCTCTCCGTTTCTTCCCATGTAAAAGGAGCAATCTCAGCAACAGTGCCCGGCCACCCGAGACAGCCCGAATTAAGCCAGCGGCAGGCTGACTGGGAGAACGAAGGCGAGTGCCTGGCAGTGGGCTCCCCAATTTCAGGTCACCGTGGGGCCCAGCGTCAGGAGAGACAGCAGGGTTAGCTGCAAGGCCGAGTGAGGCTGCCGACCCTGGCAGGCCCAGCTGGTGACATTTTCTCTTGGCCCAGAGGATTACACAGGACCTTCCCAGAAGAACCTTACCTGGCAAACAACTCCTGGAGCGTGTCTGGGATTTCAAGGTTAGGATTCCTTAGGGATGAACTAAACTTCTCCTTAAGCTTCTCCACAAATTCTTTAAACTCACTGGCACAAACCTTTGAACACGAGAGAACGAGATGTTAAGCCTACTCGCCCTGAAGGGAGGCTTTGAAGATCCGTCAGGGAAAACCCTGTAACCAGCTCCTGTGGCAGTGACCCCCGGACACACTGCTGAGAAGCGCTGCCTGCTCCTCCTGGGCCGCCCTGCCCACCAGGCCCCGGGGAGCAGACGGCCGCTCAGGGATTGGGCACACCTGGTGCAACAGACACGCCAACAGCCCCACGACTGCACCTCTCCCCCTGCCCAGGAGGCCCAAGCTGTCCTGCACAGTCCCCAGAACACCCACCACGTCCCACCCCCACCCCAGCAGCAGGCCTGTGCTCCCATCCTTCCTCCTTCCGGGTCTGTTCCTGGGGCAGTCCACCTCCTTCCTCTCCTCCCACACCCCCAACCATAGACCCTAAACTAGTCCCCTACTGGACACCTGCAGGGCGACCATCCCATTCCAGACCAGGATCACAACGCAGCCAGCCCCTCACCGCCCTGCTGCCTGCGGTCTCGCACCTCGTGTATCCCCCACAGTGGCCAGCCAACTGATCATGTGACATGGGGTGCACTCACTCCCGCCCTGCGGCCTCCCACACACACTCACGGGTCACCTCACTCCCCTTCCTTCACTGCCTTTGCCTCAGCCAGCCCCTCATCTTAGGCGTCTGGGTTCAGTGCTGAACCGTTAGAAAGCCCTGGGCAGTAGACAGACGCTGTTGGTAGCCTACTTCCACCACCCCAGCCTTTCTCAGGAGTGGAGCCGGCTCCGGCTTGGTTTGGGGAGGACGCACCCTCAGAGGCTTCTGGGAAAGGCTGTCCCCTCCATGATACAAGGGCCCCGTGGGCCCATGCAGCCCCTCCCTCCACTTCTTCCTGTCCTGGGATTCTGTTGTGAGGATCTGAGCTCCAGCAGTCAGCCAGCAACCATGAGGTGACTGGCATGAAGATGCGCAGCTGACTGGGGACTAGAATGAACCTGGGTCCTTGGTGACATCTCTGCTTCACTGCACAAGCCCACAGTGGCCTGGCTCCGGACTGTTCGCACCTGGGAAGACCAAGTCTCGGCCCCTGCGGTGCTGGCTTTCTGTCACCTGCCTCATAGGCACTGCTCGCACTCCGTTGACCAGGCGTCCTCTCTCAGGGTGGCTGCGCTGCTCTGTGCAGCCCATTTACTCCTCTGCCTGCCCCACTACCCCGTGGCTCCGAGGGAAGGGCTGGACCTGCACTGTGACTGGCCTCGCCTGGCACCAGGCCGACACACTGCAGTGTTGTCACAGCGAGCGAGGGCTGAGTGGCTCTGAGCTGAAGAGCAGAGACATCTGGGTCTGTGAAGACAGGCCCCTTCCTTGCTGGCCACTGTCCCAGCCCCACCTGGACAGACAGCTCAGAAAGATTCTCCTATCCCATCTGCAAGCTTTGCAGGAAGTCTAGCTGCTTGAACTTTGAAGAGCTGCCCTATTTTCTTAGCCAACAGGCCCACGGCACAGCAGCACTGCAAAGCTGCGTGTCGAGTCCTAACCATCTTTAAAACGAATGCTGGAGACGGATCCAATGATGCCCAAAGCCAGAGACCTGGCAAGTCAGCTCCCAAACGAGCAGGAGAACCCCATGTCTGTAAGGCTGGCAGGGGCCCGTGGACCCAGGGACTAGAACAGACCTGGAACCCCAGCCCTGGAGCAGGCGGAGCCTAGCCACCACACCGGACCTACCTTTGGGTCTTCATAGTCACATTTTCGATTCATGAAATCTCCCACAAGGGCCTTATCTTGGTACACCTCGGCCAGGCACACCCTGCAGAGAGAAGGTCAAATGAGGCTGGGCACTGGAGTGACGTCTCTGCTCAGAACCATCAGATCTCCGGCTGACTTCTCTGGCTTTGCCTGACCATAAAGCGTGATTTACCTGTATACTTGGTGTGTGAGTAAAGCTTAGCCAAACCTGATTAGAGACAGGTCTGTTACTGCTCACACTATACTGTGGCTTCTCCGAGCTTCTGTCCTCCGCGTGCAAGCTGAGACCACTGACTCCCAACCACCCTCACAGGACTGGGCCAAGACCAAATGAGATGACTTGTGGGAAAGTATACTGTAAATTTAAGAATATCACACAGGCCCTGGTGCTTCCTATTGTGAAGAGTTCTAACTTCCTCCAAAGCATGGCCCGTGCACCCCACAAACCTCCCAGTCCCCAGGAGGTAAAGAGCCTGACTTGCCTAAAGGAAATGGAGGGACAGACGACCAGAATGTGCCGGCCTCCTATGAGCCAAGCACTTCAACCTTCATAAAAACGTGCAAGATAGAGACTGTCATTCTCCTGCATAGCTTATTGAGGTGAAGGGACCGCAGAGGTCACACTGTGCTAGGCCAGGGCAGGGGGGCAGGTGTGGTCATTACTGGTGGTGTCATCCTGTTCGCGGGCGAGGCCGCAGCCCCGAGAGCAGGGCGCCCCGGCCGAGCCCAGGCTCTGGACTGCAGTGAGCAGGGAGGCCCAGGCCTGCAGCCCCGCTATTCACTCCCCGGGCTGCTGCGGGACAAGTCCCAGGTCTCACTTCTCTGCCAACTCACTGTTGCCATGGACAACTCACATCCTCTCTCTGGGCCTGTTTCTACTCTGAAAAAAGAAGAGTTTGAACCAGGTGATCAGAACCTTTCAGATAGAAAAGACTGAGACTCTATGCACAGCGCAGTGGCTTCGTGCAGGAAAGCCCCCTGGTAACGCAAATGGTTCTCAGCTGGGGAAACGTGGCCCCCAGAGGGCTTCAGGAGACAGCCTGGTGTCACGTGGGAGGACTACTAGTGTCCAGTGGGTACAGGCAGGGATGTGCGCAGCACCCGCCAGGGCACAGGGCAGGGCCTCTCTCTGCAGTCTGGCTCTCTCCCACTGACCCACTGCATGATGACAGTGGTGGAGGCGGCATTCCCAACCGTGCCAGGGCTCCCTCCTGGCCCCTCTCACACTGGCTGCTACGCTTGGGCACCTCCAACATTTGGACGCTCTCTGGTGACCCCTCAAGTCCATGACGGGAGGAGCTGAGGAGTCCGATGAGGCTGGCAAGGGCTTTCTGCCTGGCCCTGCGAGGAGATGGGGGAGGCGGCTGCCTCTCTGGCAAAAGACAAACCACAAGGGGAATGCTTCGCCACCTGGCCAGCCAGCATCACCACAACCGGGCCCTGGCTGGGAAACTCTCAGGGAACACCCAGCTCTGCTGAGGACACTGGTCCACGGAGCCCAGTCCTTCAAGCCAGCTCTGGAGTGGAGCATGTGACGGCCACCAACCGAGACGCAGAGCTGCTCTGGGTGCTAGAACAGCAGTGCGGCCGACAGACGCCTCCGCCTTCCCCATGTGCTAGGACGAGATTCAGTAAGTCACAGCCTGTATGGCCTCTGTGTCCCCATCTGTAACCAACTTCAGAAGGCTTTCCCAGCCCTCAGTAAATCCAGGGCAACCTCCCTGATAAGCACCCGCACTCGGGCAGACCAGCGTGCGCACGGACAGCTCAGAGCCCGCAGGACTTCACACCGGACCTGAAGCAAGTGGGTGGGAGGAGAGCGAGGATGAACCCGCGGCGTCGGAAGCACTGTCCTGGAATCATGAAAGTGCAAATGAGGCTTACTTGTAGTTCATATAGGCTTGTGGGTTTTTGACTATGTAGCGAGCTCTTCGTCCAACTGAATGAGATGTCTTATCCAAAGACTCTTCAAAAGTAGCGTGCAAAACGTCCCGTACAACCTGCCAGGGGACAAATGGGCCCTTCACCTGCATCAAACACAGAGCCAAGACGGGAAATCAGTATCCTCGGAGCCCAGGCCTGGGCGACTGACACAAAGAAGTGGGGACAGCATGTTCTGTGGAGCCTCCTCCGTCGGTGGTCACTCCAAACGCCACCTCGTGTTCACAGTCACATTAACTGGGCACCGACGATGTGCCTGGCAGAGTGAGGTGCCGGGCAGAGGAGCGAGCTAAGCCCCAGTCCTGAGGGGAAAGAGTGTCTTCGGACAAGATCAGTGCTCAGAGGTGCCGGGAAGGACTGACCAGGGCCAGCACGTCAGGGGAGGTATGAACGTGTAAAACGTGCTGAGTCAGAGCGTTTGACAGGCTTCCCTACAGTGTGTGCCCTGAAACGTCCCTGCGTTACAGTGTGCGTTACACTGGCCACCACAGAATGCGCAGTTAGCAGACTCAGGAGAACACCTCAGTCAGGCAGGAAGGCAGAGCTGAGATAAGGGGCTTGAAGACAAGCTGTTTTCTTTTTCATCCTCACCTGAGGACATTTTCTTTTTATATTTATCTTCAGATAGAGCAGGAAGGAGAGAGGGAGAGAGAGAGAGAGAAACATCGATGTGAGAGAAACACATCGAGTGGTCGCCACCCACTCGACCCCAACCAGGGCCGGGGACAAACTGCAACCGAGGTACGTGCCCTTAGTGGGAACCGAACCCAGGTCTCTCTGGTCTGCGGGCCGACACTCTAACCGCTGAGCCAAACCGGCCAGGGAACAAGCTATGTTCTTACAGCCCCAGAAGGAGGTGGCCCAAGAATATGGTGTAAGTTCAAGTGAGTGACTGAGGGCCCGCTGACCTGAATGTGCAGGCCACTCCTGACTCCTCCAGCGCCCCGGGTGGGTGGGGGGGACCTGCCTCCCCTGGGTGGTGATGGCAGAGTCATGGCAGAGGCAGAGAACAGAAACTGGGGACAGCAAGAGTCCCCGTCAGGTTCTTTCTTGGAGAAGGAACTGGGTTAGAATTTAGGAGGGGGCGAGGGTTGAGAGGACCTGGGAAAATGGTCAAGGAAAGGGATCTAATGGGCCCGTGGGCAAACAGCATCCTGGCACAGGACCTCGAAGTGGACTTCTCTTGGCTGTCATGGCTGAGAGCAGGAAACACCAACGGGGCTCTTATGAAGCTGCCTTACGTGTATACCTGGAGGTATTACTACCTACAGAAGCCCTGGCTTGGACGATGGCAGAGCTCACTCTCCTGGTGGCTTCCGCGAAGCGGTTTGATGGGAGCTTCGCCCACCTGGGCTGCTCTCCCCATCTCTCCATGCCTTGTGCAAACGGGGATCAGAACAGCATGAGTGTCAAGAAGAACAGACGAGGGGTCAGCAAGGCTGCTGTGGGGAGCACTGCAAGGAGATGGACTCTGGTTCGGTCTGTGGAACCTTCTTGGAGGCAGACATCAGAGGGAGGAGGGACAATTTGCCAGACCGGGAGTAAGTCCCCCCGCAGGATTCAGGGACATAGGCCAGGAGGACACGTGAACGGGAGACTGTGGCATGGAAGGTGGAGAGTGAACTGAGGAAGGTGGAGTCAGGCCGAGGCCACTGTGCTGCTCCACATAGACTCAGCAAACACCGAGTGGAGGTTCCTGCGTGGCAGGCGCCACAAGGGGGTCCTGGCGATGAGGACGAAGGAGAAGTCCCTTTGCCTGAGAAGTCCTGCCCGGGTCAAGATGTGCCAGAGGCACCAGAAGTGGTAGGAGAACATGTGCCCAAGGGGCAGGGCAGGGCGCGGCGCCCACCCCCAGGTGGCAGGATCAGAGTGGCTTTTCCAGACGGTGAGCAGGCAGACAGAGAAACCCAAATCTTTCAGGCAGAGGATGGAGGAGCCAAGAGGAAAGGGTTAGATTCCTGGTGAAGACAGAACAGCTCGGTCTGCTCTGCTGCAGCCAGGCATAGCTTTGGATATGCTCGCTGAAGGCTGGAAAGAAACGTGCAGAAATGGGAGTGGTATTAATACGTAGGACTCTGGGAGATGCTTTTCCCAGGGGCCAGTCAGATTGCTGAGATGAGCAGCCCCAAGGCCCTGTGTGGGTCGGACAGGAAAGAGCTCCCTGAGAGAGGGACAAACAAGTCAGCTAGCTAGAGGCTGGAAGGAGCAGGGGACCGAGGGGACCAAATACCTTGGTGTTGAGGATGTTGCTGGCAATTCGGCAGAGCATGAGCAGCCCGTCTTCCTGCATGGACCAGGTGACACGCAGTCGGGTCATCCTCTGCAGGGCGCTCTGGTCGGCCTCGTCGTGGTAGCGCAGACTTTTGTTCTTTTCTTCTTGGAGCTCTTCTAAGAACACCAAGAGGAGAAGGGAGGGAGCCTTAACAACTGGTTTGGAGCTGTCACTCTGGAGAGGGAAGGTCTCTACCCAGCTAGAGAGACTTGTCCAAGGGTATTAGCTTTCGGAATCTCATTGTGCCTGGAAGCTATACAACCAATCACAGAGACTCAGCCCTTCCTGCCAGATTGTCCACCCCCGCTCATCATTTGTCTTTGGTGGCATTACAGTGACGGCTGAGCGGCCTGAGTGCGGCCTCCGGCTAGTGCTCTGCCAGCTCCACGCCTTCCTGCTGTGGAGCTAAGCCCTTTAAAGGCACATGCGGGCTCCCCCACTCTGCTGCTCTGGGACCTCAGAGATGTGCGAACTCCGCTGCATGGTGGGGTCAAGGCCCATCCTACAGGGCTGCTGTGGGGACTAAACAAGATGGAAACACCTAGTGCAGCGCCTGGCACAATGTAGCTACTAAATAAAGAATAACAGTCGCTGACATTATGGAATATTTACTATGTGCCAAACACTGGTTCAAACTTTTTACATATATTAACTTCAATGAAAACAATACTTTGCAACAGCCCTATGAGAAAGACTGGTTATCATCCTATTCTGTTATAGGATCTGAAACACAGTAGCACACGGCAACTTGCCAAAGCCACACAACTAGGTAGCAGACCAAGGATTTGAACTTCAGCTCATTACCACTGGGTTTTCCAAGGTCTCCTCCCCTCGGAGGAGATACTGATGGCAGTTTCACGAGGTAAACACCACATGCTACTGCCAACCCCAAAAGATTGCTTAGTGGTCTTCTTCCAAATTAAGGCAGAAGAAAAGCAGGGCAGGGAAATTTGGATTCAAAGTAACAGCACGACTGTACTTTGCCTTGTAATGAACCCAGGTTTTTGTAAGCTAAGCTGGTCTGACGCGTGTCTGGATAGGTTACACGGAGGGGCCACGCTGACTGACAGGCTATTTGTTAAGAACGCCGGCCAAGTAAACCACTGCAGACAGGTTCCTGTTTCAACGTTCTGCTTCCATCTGAAATGCGAGCTAGCAGCCAGGTCTCTGCGAGGCAGGCCGCTTGGGTGCTAGGAAAGTGGCACGAGCCTCCGGCTGCCCTCCTTCACCATCAGCACTGCCAGATGAAGATCTAACGGGTACCACACCCGAGAGCTTCGTGAGGTCTGAGGAGATTCTACAGGCTTAAATGTTTCCTGTCTTTCCTCTAAATGTACAACAAACCTTAAACTTTAGCCTGATTAGCATTAAGCAGAGGCTAAAAGGTAAACCAAAAGAATAGCAAGATTTGGCTGGTTAGAATGAGGATTTTGCTAAGGTGTTTTTGGTTGAGATGAAATTAGAAATTTTACGGAGGCAGTTTCTTAGGGAAAAGGCTCTATAAAATACAGGGGAAGCAGGGGCAGCACGCAGAAATTTCAAGGCTGTCTGTCTGGCAGCTGACCTGGAAAGCATGGTGATCACAGAGTTAGCACTCTGAATCGAGGACCAATGGAAAAGCAAGCCTAAGGGCAGAGCTCAGGCCCGCCTGTGTGAGACTGCGGCACATCCGTGAGCCTGCACGTGCAAAGACAAGGCCTAGCCAATGCAAAGGATCATCACGTAACCTTTCTTCTTTCTTTTCATCTTCTTTCCAGGGTCCTTCTTCAGCCGTTTCCGCTTCTGGCTCTTCCCACCCCTCACTCTCTGGTTCCTGTCCAGCGCAGGCTCTTGGTCAATCTCAAACTGCTCGTCCCCGTCAACACAGAGCTCGGATTCTGTTCTGGCTTCTCCCCAGATATGCAACCTGCCATGGCCTGGAAATAATCACAGGAGAGAAGCACAGCAAGATGAGCGCTGCGAAGGCCAGAAGCCACATGAAACGTGCAGCAGCCGTGTTGGCTCTGAGTCAGCGGCAGGTCTACTCTGGGCAGAACTCCCAGCACACATACCTCCAGCACCGAGGGGCAACGGGCGCTTGGACAGAAAAGACTGGAGCCTCACCGTGAGCCCGTTCTCGGAAGCTTCGTTCTCCTAGAAGACAAGTGCGGCACTGGGTGAAGCATGAAGTCTCATGCATCCCCGGGGCTGAGTGTGCGGGTGTCTGGCGGACAGCCAGGGATGGCCGGCAGCGGGTGCTTCGGAGGGGTCTCCTGTCCAGCCACTTTCCTATTGCACATGCACTCCCTCTTGTGTGACCTTCGCCCCAGACTTCCTGGTCCTTCTTTAAAAAGGAATGCCTGGCCTGGCTGGTGGGGCTCAGTGGCTGAGCGTCGACCCATGCACCAAGAGCTCGAAGGTTCCATTCCCAGTCAGGGCACATGCCCAGGCTGTGGCCAAATCCCCAGTGGGGGGCATGCAGGAGGCGGCCAATCGATGTTCTCTTTCATCTATGTTTCTATCTCCCCCTCTCCCTTCCTCTCTCTTTAAAATTAATATAGAAAAAAATTTATATCTCTCTATATATGTATACACACACACACACATATAAATAAAAAGGAATACCTGTCCATGCCACAGAGTAAGTTGGAATTAGTTGACAGAAAAAACAGGCCAGGCAGATATTTAGGGGCCTGATGCACTTTCGATACATATGGAAGGAAGTGCTTGTGTCTCTGGTCACTTTTGGTTTTACCAGTTCAGAAACTGAGCTGGGAAAGGGACAGGAGGATGTGCAGTGAGGCAGCCCCCTGGGGTGGTGGCCGGGATGTGGGCGCCTGCGCCTCAAAAGCCCACCTTCCTGGCCTTATTGATGATATAGCTGGTCCAGATCCAGTTGCGCTTCAGGTGTCCGTAAAAACTGGAGTCGAGCCCGGCGGCTCCCAGCCCATCTCCGGGGATCAAGCCTTCATCCACGACCTCACGGCTGCCCCTGAGACAGAAACAAAACACGAACCTGCTTCAGAACTCAACAGAGCCCCCATGGAGTAGGTGGGCGCATTTTTCACAACTAATTTTTACCTTCCCAGAAAAACACCTGACAGAAGTGAAGAACTTGTCAAAACCTCAAATTTTTATGTAAAATCCCCAAATTTTGAATTTTGGTAATTTATTCATTTTTTTAAACAGTGTGGGCTAACTAGAGTACGGCTGGGACCAGGTGTGGTCCTGCCCTGTGACTCAGGCTCCCCTGACATCGGAGCCCGTGGGGAGCACTGCTGCGACCTGCGCAGGGGCAGCGTGTCAAGGGACAGGGACGCACGTGGTGTACTCCATCATCGCACACTTGCGCTCCAGATTGTGCTTGTGGATGGCACTCTCCTGCTCCTTCTGCATGCTGTCCTTGTCGTCACCGCCCGGGTCTGCGCTGCTGCTCTTCCTGACACGCGGGTGGCGCACCACACCTGGAAAGCAAACAAGCCCTCCTGATGGCCCCCCCTGCTGTGGTTCTGGGGGCCACCATGGGCTGCAGGGCGGCCGGGGAAGAGTGAATTCCCTTTCTGTGACTAGGGTCCCCCAACCAGAGAAGGGTCTGAAACTGGTGGAACCTCTTTGCACAAAATGCCTTATAACAGGGGTCGGGGGAGCAGAAGGAAGAGCTAAACACTGACGGGTGAACTGAGAAAAGGGTCTGTACTCGGGCTGAACGCCATTAAGGTGGGCGGCCAAGCAGGGGAGTCGGGAGCAGAGGAGCCCATGCCTTCTCCCTGGGGGGCGCGCCGTGGACATGCTGAACGCCAGCACAGAGGAAGAGTAATGACAGTGACTGCACTTGGCTGTGGCCCGAGGGGTCAGAGTCGGCAGGGATCTGGACAGAGAGCTGGATGCGGTGCCAGTTTCCCTGTGAGCAGCCAGGAGCAGCCAGATGGTTCCCGAGTGCCCGAGAGGTGCATTCACTTAGTGGAGCAGTTACGTTCAGTTATTCCACAATAAAGAAAATTGAGTTTCTCATAAGAAAATACAAAATACTACTAAAACTGTTGCTTGAGAAAGGGAAAGGAAGGTTATGATAATTTGGAGACTGTCAAAGATCCTCTCATAACACGCTCATCTGGAGCCTGTGGCCGGGAACGAGGAGGGGCTGTGGGCAGAGGCCATGCCCCCCACCCCTCAGCCAACTTTACAGAGACACCTGGGTCAAACTTCAGCCCTTAAGGTGCTGTGGTGTTCCCAGTTTAGAAATGAAGACACTGTGAAACACACTGTCCTAAAATCAGGTTACAAAGGGCTGTCCAAGGTCATGCATTTGAATGGACAGTTGAACCTAAGACGACCTAGGGCCATGCTTCTCATGTGCACCACATGCTCCTTGTGAGAAATGCAGGTCTGGGCAGCCCAGGTCTGCCGAACCCAAGGCTCTGCAGGGGCCCAGCGATCCGCAGGTCAGCAGGCCCCGGGTGCTGCCTGTGCACACGCGCTCCGGAGCCCTGCTCTAAAGCATGCGCCCATTGTCTTATACGGCGCTTCCCCTCAGTCCCTGGGGCAGAACCCCTCAAATGTGTGCTAAATGAAGGAACCATCAAGGCCTGATTAATGGATCCAATAAGCCTCCCACATCTCTGCTCATGAACACTAAAAGGGATGGATGGAAATTCACCAACAGTAAAGCCTGAGAAACTTTGGTGCAAATAACATCCTGGCTCACAAATTTTCATCAAGGCATAAAACACAGGGGAATTAGAGGACCTCTAAAATCTAAAATGGAAAAAGCCTACTCACTAAGGAACACCAGAGGAGTCAGTGAAACACACTGTCTTAAAATTTGTCTGGACTCATTATCGGCTCTAAATACAAGTGCCCATTACCCTGTTGGCACTGAGCAATTTCACCAACAAAGAGGTAACCCTTGCTGCGCAACATCAATGAGCGACACCAATCTTGCAGCACTGTGACCGGAGAGAGGACTGGCGTTCTCTCCCAGGTGCAAGCCGAATGCCCATCCTTTTTCTCCTGGTAGACGTGGCAAGGAGAGACCCGCTGAGAACCGGCCTCGAGGAAAGCACGCTGGGCTGGAGGCTCTATAGGTTCCACAAACCCTCCAGTCACTCGATTGACGTTTATGGGAGTCACTGTGTACCAGGCACTTTGAGACACCATGGGTGTAAGCCACACTTCTGTGCTCACAGAGTCCACAGAATGAAATGCGATGATGACAGTGAAGGTGCTGGGAAGACCTTCTCAAAGAGGAGACACAAAGTAGGAGTGGCCACTTGTGGAGTAAGTATGGGTGGGGGACATTCTGGGGAGGGAAAAAAAATTCAAGCAAAGGTTCCACCCAGAGCCCAACTCATGCACCCACTGGCAAGCCAGTTAGTTCTTCCTCACAAGCCCTTCCAACTGCCCCTCTCTGTCACATCTGCGCATCTCTCTGGGACAGGAGTCACAGCCCCTAACTGGTCTTTCTCCTCCCACTCTTGTGTTCCTCTGTCGGTTCTCCAGGGCGAGCTTTGAAAGACAAGTGATTTCATTACTCCTTGCTTACGACCACTCAATGTCTTCTCGCTGCTCTGAGAACAAAGCCAAACTCTTTACGTTTCCCCCGAGTCTGGCTCATGCCCACTTTCCCATCTTGGCTGCCACTCTCCTACCCACCCATGCCGACCTTTTCTGTTTCTCCAACCACACTTGGGACCTTTGCACTGGTTGGTCCCCTGCCTGGAATGTTCTTCCCCAGCTCTGGGCACGGCTGGCTCAGCCTCAGCCTTCAGAATTCAGCTCCAATGTCTCCTCCTCAGAGAGGCTGCTCCTGACCATCCATTCAAATGCCCTTGGCTCAGCACTCTAGGTGCCATCACTCTGTTTATTCCTCCGCAGCACTCATCACACTCTGGCTGTGTGTGTGTGTGTGTGTGTGTGTGTGTGTATGTATGTGTGTGTTCTCCACAACAATGAAGTCTCATGAAGGCAGGGATGAGGTATGTTCTGACTGTGCACAGTCAGGCACAGGAAATAACACACTGAGGGGTTTAACAAATACCTACTGAATGAACACATAAATAAAGACCAACTGGCGCTGCTTGGGCTGAATGGGTGTGGGCTGGGATCCTGTCTAAGGGGCCCCAAGGACACTCCAGGCCTCTGGGGAATAGCTTGAAGACCACGAGGCGACACCTCGTCCCTTCCAGCTCCAATTCCAGGCATCTAGCAAAAAGGAGGGAAAACAGTGAGGTCCAGAAAAGACAGACGGTACCTAAAGGGGTGTTGAGGCAGACACACTGCAGATCAAACCAATAGTTTTCCACATCCTGCATTGAATCCAGGACATAAAGACGCCTTTCAAAGGGCCGACTGCTGTGGGCGAGATTGTAATGTGGGTCACAGATGGTGGTATCAACGATAACCGCATTCTTCTTCAAGAAGACGAAGATCTGCAAGAGAGACAGGGATGGGGCGAAGAGAGACCTCAGAACCAGCCTCGGGCCAGCCATCTGGAAACTGTGCTTAGTAGTCAGGATCACCTGCACTGGGCTTGGAAGACATTACCTGGTCTTTATCCTGAAACTTCTCTGTGGGACCAAACTGTAGCAGCCCCATGTAGCACAGCCTCTGAAGGTTCTCAAATACTGAAAAAATGTACCGTCTGGAAAACAGGGGGAGGGGCAGGATCCAATCACACCACACTCTTAGCTGTTAGGGGGTCTGCATCTGGGGCGAGGAATGCACCCACATATTTTTCCCTCTTCTACCTGGTGGAACCTGGAGGACCGGCCTGCACAGCCCTGAGGCTCAGAACCCCGCTTCCCACACCCGGCAAGGGCAATGGAGCATCAGTTCTCCACTAGGGGTTTGAGTTAGAAAGTGAAAGTAACAAAACAACAAAACCGTGCTAATATTTGCAGACTTTACCAGCAGATTTTACTTTAAAAGAACCTTGAAATCAAGCAATACAATTTCCCAGCCCACACTTCACTTGACCTGGGCTTTATGCAGAAGGCTCACAGGTGGCGGAATTAATGAAAACCTTGAGTCTTTACAACCAGCAGGCAGAAACCTTGCCTCTCCTGGTTAGTCAGACCCTATCCTCAAGGCTTGCTGGGACCCCGACCCTCTGTGCCGTTCCAGGGGCCTCACCTCTTGTACAGAAGCTGCTGCCGGATGGGCCGGGGCAGAAAGCGGATCAGCGTGTGCTTCTTCAGAGGGTCATCCAGAAACTCATCGAGGTTGTCCACCTATGAGTGATTTTAAGGTTCAGCTCACCCTCAAGACCAGAGTGAACTGCAAGAAACGTGGAAGGACACTCACAGAGAGGCTGCAGCTTCTCAGAACCTGCCATTGGCCCCTTGGTGACATGCCCCCACTCCTGCTTCCCCCAGCCTTCCACATCTCTGCTTCTGGTCTCGTCCGCCCTCCTAGCCGTCTGCCACACTGCAGGGTGCAATCAACAGGTGACCTCATACACTGCTGGTGGGCACACAGTTTGCTGACATATTTCCGGGGGGTAACATGGGAATATATTGATATTTTTAAAAAGATCAAGGTGACGGCACAGGTAAATGCAGTACTTAGAACCTCCCACAACCACATCAAAATGACACTAAACTACAGAACCATCATTCAGAACAGCCTGAAATCTAGCTCAACAAAAGTCCTACAACTAAGTACATAAGGAAGAAGCCACACTGAGACGGGTAGGAGGAGCAGAGACATGAAATGGGCTGGTCCCATACTCACAAATGGCGGAAAAAAATCAGGAGGGATATGTTGCCTGTGGAGACCCCCTGAGGAGCAAGGGGTCCCAGCCCCACACCAGACTCCCCAGCCCAGGATTCCAGTGCCAGGAAGAGAAGTCCCCATAACTTCTGGCTGGAAAAACCAGCGGGGATTGTGGCTGAGTAAGACAGGCTGCTGGAGTCCCAGGCATTCCTCTTAAAGGGCCTGCCAGACTTACTTGGACTCACTTGCTCTAAGCTCCAGCACTGGGACAATAGTTGGAAAGGCACAGGGACACACCGGGAGGAACGGAATTGACTGGCATTAGGCAGAATGCTGGTAGAGGCCACTGTTCCTTTGCTGAGCCCTCCCCACAAAGCCAGCAGGCAGGGCACCATATCTGAGTCTCTATCAACCTGGCTCACAATGTTCACCTTGCCCTGGTGATTCCCTGAGCCCAGCCTCACCCAACCTGTGGGCCCACCCCAGCTGTTTCCAGTGGCTTTTCTATATGAATAACCTGTCTTGGCTCAAGCTTCAGAATTTCCTAAAATTTCTTAAGTAAGCAGCATTTGGCCTCAGTGTACCCCATGCCTCTCACTAAGTGGCCCCAAGTCTGTGTCAGCCAGCCTTGGTTTGCAGTTTGGCCTCTCCAGGGCACCTCCAAGCCCAGCACAAGTAGCAGCCACCTGCAGAATGCTTTGTAGCTCATGGGGGGAGGTGCCCTGGGCAGGGCACAGGTGGTAGCTGACTTTGACCTGCACTTCCCAGAAGGCCTCAGAGTCAGTGCACCCAGTAGACAGCTTCAGACTATGTCCAAGCACCAACCAACCACCCCCACAAGAAACACACTCAAGGGGCAGACTCAGCGGGCACCAGAGCCCTGCTGAAGCAAGTCCTGCTTTGTGGACTTGCACAGCTGATCCTCCATAGTGGTCACAACCTGTCCTTGCTGCCATGGCCTTGGAGTAATTCCCTCCTACTGGGGGTGCCAACAGCAATCACAGTTCAACTTCAACAGGAGGGTGCACATAGCCCACACAGTGTGTGTTGGGGGGGATGCACACACATGTGATGTGCCCATCTCAGGTGATCGGAGGGAAGGCTGTTCCACTGGGCACTTACTACATAAAGCCACTTTACCAAGCCTGGGAGATGTAGCAGCTCTACCTAGAACCTAGAAACAAACGCAGGGAGGCAGCCAAACTAAGGAAACAAAGAAGCATATTCCAAATCAAAGAACAGGATAAAACTCCAGAAAAAGAACAAAACAAAAGAGAGACAAGCAATCTACTAGATATAGAGTGCAAAATACTGGTTATAAGGATGCTCAAAAAACTTAGTGAGAACATCAACAAAGAGATAGGAAACAAAAACAAAGACGGAAAACATAAAAAAGAACCAGTCAGAAATAAAAAATAGATTATCTGAGATGAAGAATACATTACAGAGAATCAACAGTAGAGTAGATGAAACAGAGGATCAAATCAGAGATTACATATCATAATTAAAATGCCAAAGGTTAAAGACAAAGAGAATCTTAAAAGCAGCAAGAGAAAAGCAGATAGTTACCTACAAGGCAGCTCCTATAAGACAGTCATCTAATTTCTCAACAGAAACTTTGCATGCCAGAAGGTATTGGCAAGAAATATTCAACGTGATGAAAAGCACGGATCTACAACCAAGATTACTTTACCTAGCAAAGCTGTCATTTAGAATAGAAAAATAGATAAAGAGCTTCCCAGAAAAGAAAAAACTAAACCAGTAATACAAGAAATGTTAGTGTCTTCAAGAAGAATAAAAAAACAAAGATATAAAATATGAATAATAAAATGGCAATAAATACGTATCTGTCAACAACTACTTTAAATGCCAATGGATTCAATGCGCCAATAAAAAGACATATGGAGTCTGAATGGGTAACAAGACCCATATGTATGTGTTTACAAGAGACTCACTTCACATCAAAAGATACAGAGTGAAAGTAAAGGGATAGAAAAAGATATGTCATGAAAATGAAAGCATACAAATAAACAAAAAGCTGGGGTAACAATACTTACACCAGACAAAATAGATTTTATCACTGACAACAGTATAGTGGTTGAGAGAGGGAAGGGGGTTGGGGCAGCTAGAAGAGGGTGAAGGAGGGAGAAATGGTGCTGGAAGGAGGATTTCACTTGGCGTGGTAAACACACAGTACAATATACAGATGGTGTGGTGTGGAATTGTACACATGAATTCTATATAATTTTATTAACCCATGTCACTTCAATAAATTCAATACAAAAATAAAAATAACTGACTTGTAAAACAACAACAACAACAACAAAGGTGATCACTTAGTAAGTTTTATAATGTCTAATCACTGGATTGTACACCTGCAACTAATATAATATTGTATGTCAACTGTAATTAAAAAAATAAAAAATTAGCCCTGGCCGGTTTGGCTCAGTGGTTAGAGCATCCACCTGCAGTCTGGAGAGACCCGGGTTCGGTTCCCGCTAAGGGCATGTACCTCGGTTGCAGTTTGTCCCCAGTCCTGGTTGGTCGTGCAGGTGGCAGCCACTCGATGTGTCCCTTTCACATCGATGTTTCCCTCTCTCTCTCTTCCTCTCTCTCCCTCCCACTCTATCTGTGCAAAAAATGGAAAAATGTCCTCGGGTGAGGATAAAAATAAATAAATAATTAAATTAATTAATTAAAAATAATAATAAAAAATAAAAAATTATTTAAAGTAAAAAAAAAAAAAAAGATGAAGAATGTTGATACCCTCAGAAACCAGTGATTTTATTTCTATTCTTACCATAAAGGAAAAACTTTAGAGCTTCCCATGAATATATTTACCAAAAGGTATTATCACCTATCATTTGTAATACCAAGAAACTGAAACTTAAATGTCCAAGAATAGAGGATTGGTTAAATAAATTAGGATATGTACATAAGAAGGAATATTATGAATTTACTTAATATCAAGTTAAAACTTAATGATGTGGAAAATACAATATATTGATCAGTGGAAAAAAACAGATAAAAGAGTAAATATAGTATAATCTCAATTCAGGTTTTTTTAATCCTCACCCGAGGATATATTGATTTTCAGGTAGAGTTGGGGAAGGGAGGGGAGAGAGAGAGAGAACATCGATGTGAGAGAGACATATCAATTGGTTGCCTCCCGCATGACCCTGACCAGGGCCAGGTATTAAACCGCAATCAAGGCACGTGCCCTTGACTGGAAATGAACCTGTGACTCTTTGGTCTACAGGCTAACACTCTAAACACTGAGCCAAACTGGCCAGGGCTGAATTCAGTTTCATTTTAAGTGGGAAATCTTATACACACATACACATGCATGTACATGCAAACATGGCACAGGAAAAAAAGACTAGGAGAAAATGTACCAAAAACACTAGCAGTGGTAGTGCTCTGAGCGATGAAGTTATGGGTAATTTCTATTTTCTCCTTTTTCTGTATTTACCAAATTTTTAAAACCATGTTTTATTGTGTTTGTCTTTCTGTCTGTCTTATGCTTGATCTATCTAAAAGAACAAGTCTTTAACTTACCAACCATCTATCCAATCTCCTATTTCCTATCCATCCATCCACCCACCCATTCATCAATCCCTCCGACCAATCATCCATCCAATCATCCATTCATCCCTCCATCCAGGCAACTGTAAGTCTTGAAGTATTTTTGCTTGACCAGGTGAGTGTAGGCTCTCTGGCCTGGAGCTGAGGGACTAGCCCCTGTGATAGCTTGGGAGTCACTGGTACCTTGTAGCTGACTTGCACAATCTGGATAAAGATGGAGAGGGGCAGGCAGAGGAGAATGTCGCTGACAAGAGCCCAGCCGCAGCCAAAGTCTCTGTACAACGGGATGGGAGGGATGTAGCGTGTCCATGAGACTTCATCCACATATACTGTGAGAAAAATCAGAGACAGGGCCCAAGTCATGATGGTGAAATCACTTTTTAGTAGGCCTTGGTTCTCTTACCACAAACTTTGACAAAAACTACTTATCAGGCAGGAAGCCCAGAGATTCAGAAAGTTTGGATTATGTCTTTGTTTTGATCAGGGCACACAGACATTCTGCCAGTTCAGACAGTAAGGACAGGAACCATTGATTCCCCTTTGGCTCCTGTTGCTTGCCTGCCCTGGGGCATCTAACCTGTCTCCGTGGCCAGCTCCACTTCGCCCTCCCAGACTTCTCCATCTTGGTTGTCCTTCGGTGGGGCGTCAGAGGAGGCCGCCAAGTCTTTTCCAGAGGAGGGCGGGGCTCCGGTCCTGCCCGGCTCCTGCTTTCCTGTCCTCCTGTCGCTGCTGAGGCCCGGGTGCTCTTCCCTGTTGCTGGCAGGGTGCCCGTAGACCAGGTACCACAGAAACCTGTGCACCACCCGCAGCCGAGCCATTTTGGGCAGAAATCCTATAGAACGCCCAAGTCCAGGAACTGAGGCAAGAAAGAGGGAGGGCAGTGTTGAAAAGTCCCAGATTCAAATCAGTTCAATTCACAAAAAAGTATTGTGCGCACTATGTCTCAGGTGCCGGGGATGTTACTTTCTGGTGGGAAAGGGCAGACAATACCAAAATCCCTAAAATAATACATGGAAATAGCTGGTACAGAAAATAAAATGAGGAAGGGAAGGGAGGAGGGCTGTAGTTCTATGTAGAGGCCAGGACAGGCCTCACTGGGGAGAGGCCTTGATTGAAGTCCTCAAGTCAGTCACTGGGGGGTAGGGCACACAGACACCTGGGGCTGCGCAAACCAGGGCAAATGCAAGGTGCCTGAGGTGAGGTGTGCCTGACACATCTGAGGAAGAGCCACAGGCTGGAGTGACAGGTGGAGCAAGGAGGGTGTGCACAGATGAGCCAGAGAGCAATGGAGAAGGGAGCCACCACGGAGGGCCTGATGGACCTCCATACAGAACTCCTGTCTCGATGGGGGTTGTGCGAAATATTCCAAAATCTAGGTTCTTTTAAAGTAGCTTATTTCTTTGTTGATATAAATAAAGTGTCCCCTGGCTTCCCCAGTGAGTGGAGAGACATAGGGACAGGCAGCGGGGACAGTGGCCATCTGAGGAGCAGGCGCGGCCTTGTCTGTCAGGTGCACATGCTGTGCAGCTGCGCACACTGCTCTGTGCCCCTCCAGGCTGCACGTTCCGACTGCGAAACCTGCACAGTGAAGTCCCACAGGGGGATTTTGCCTGGAGCCCCCACGTCTGCTTGTCTCATACCAGGACATTTTCCTGCCCGACAGGGGTCTGTGCCCTGTAAGTTGCCTTTGCCCTCCCACCAGCACGTGTGTGACCAGGAGAGGGGGAAAGCACTCAGTTATAAGCCCTGCCACTGCTCATGACCCCCCATTTGTATGAGAGCAGCAGTGGGGGACGAGGGAGGAGGCAGCTCTGTTAGAGACCCGAATCTGGGGAAATTATACGAACGCTCAAACTCGCCAATGGCTCTAACTACCAGAAGGCTTACAGGGTCAGGAGAGGTGGACATTTTCTGTGGTTTATAGACTATTCCAGCCCAAGGATAGTTTGCAAAAAGAGTTAATCTTTGTAAATAATTCCTCATGTTGGGATTTGCATAGTTTCTTTCTCTTTTCTTTTTTAGAGAGAAAGGGAGAAGGAGAGAGAGAGAGAGAGAGAAAAAAAAACAACACTGATGTGAGAGAAAAACACTGGTTGCCTCATTCGTGCACTCCCACCAGAGATCAAACCCACAACCTGGGTATGTGCCCGACTGGGAATCGAACCTGTGACCTTGCAGCGTACGAGACGACGTTCCAACTAACTGAGCCACACCAGCCAGGGCGGGACATAGCATAGTTTCATCTAAGTCTTGCAACAGCCCTGTGAGGTATGCTGGACAAGAATCACTCCCATCTTGCAGATAGGGAGATTGAAGCCGGCGGAAGTCACGTGACCTGCCCACATGACTCAGCCAGTTATTCAGACTTTATTCCCAGACTGCAGCCCAGTGCTTAAGTGTAGAACACCACGTGACTCAAACGGCATCATGCAAACAACAAATGAAACACAATTAGACATTGACAAAAAGTTGCTTTTTACCTACAACAGGGTTATAATTTTTAAGCTGGGTTATGCCCATTTTCTCATCAGTTTTTTTCACCCGTCCACTTTCTGGTTTGGAGCAATCGTTCGGCTGAGAGTCTCCAGATCCACTCAGGTCCTCTTTCCCTTGACTATCTTCGTTGGCGTCCCCTTTGGGCACTGGAGGCTGGGGCACTTTAACCCTGCAGTCCAAGTACAAGACCGATGTTTTGTTGAGAAAACCAAGGGCTGAGAAAGGACAGGGTCTGTCCTCCTGAATCAGATGAAGCCATCTGGTCCCGAGGTCTCAAACTCAACTGTCCGTAGGGGCCTGGCAGATGATGGAAATCAATAAAATGTGTCAGGTCACTAGACGTTTGGGACATGAGGACTGTGGTGACCTGGAGAGCACACCTCCACCTACGGGGCAGCTGCTCCCTTGCAAGAAAGGGAGGCTGACAGACTGGGTCCTCTGACACTTTCATAACTGCCAGGTCAGGAATTTGATATGAAATTAATTGGCATCTGATTCAAAGGACACACAGCCAGCGTATGGCAAGCCGCACAACCAATGTCAGCAAGCCAGAGCGAGGCCTCGGCTTGCCCGCGGGCCACCTGTAGTTCAAACCCAGCTGAGAAGTCTCTCCCATCTCCGTGTTTTCTCTCAGTCCATTAGATGATTTGTGGGCAAAACCAGAGACGACATCAGGCGACTGGAGTCACTCTGAGCCATTATGAGACTGAGAGAGTTCCACACATGGCAGGGCCTGTGACTCGGAGGCTCTGTCCACACCTAGAGTAGAATTAAAAATGTGAGGATTTTCTTTCCTTAAAGAATCCAGAAATGGATCCTTGTCAGACTAAGGGGTCATAAACCACAAACCCCAGCCCAGTGAACTCACTGATCTTATGTGAGGATAACAAAGGGCTTTTGTGAAAACAGCTTCTGGAATGAGGACACAGACCCAGGCAGCTTCATTGGTGGGTGCTGCACTTGCCTGCTTGCTGTGCTTGAATTGGAGATCCGGAAACGAACCTGCTCGATGGCACTTCTCACCAGAGGGTCGTTCTGGTCCATGGACGGGTGCACCACCAGATCCACCTGCAGAGAGAGGGCAAAGTCCCCAAGGGCGGAGGGGCTGAGGGAGACTCGGCTCCGCTGGTCATGCCTGTTTTTATTAACATTTCCAAAAGACCATTATGAGACTGAAGCAAAGTGGGTTGCGGAACAGTTCATCAAAATCAATCAGCTGACCAAGTCTGCCATCAGCAACGTGCTCCTCTGCTCAGGTGAGGAACTGCGGCCTGGAAATAGAGCGGTCCTCCCTGCAGTCCCGCGCTGGGTGTCACGCCCTACTGGTCTCACATCTACCTGGCGGGCCACTCCTGATGCCCTGTTCCTGCTCTCTGGGGATTTCCCAGAAGTGCTTGGGAATCCTGTGGACTCCCATTTGGAAAAGGTATATGGCTTTCGTTAATCTCCCCTCGCTGAGTGGCGTCCTGGGACTCCTGCCAGGCGTGCTTCTAAACCAACAGGCAGAGGGGGTTCAGAGGTGCTTATGTTGTTTCACCCTTTCCAAGGTACTGAAGCTGAGCAGTCAGGGTGTTGTTATTCCATGAAGGATGACTAGGATGACAAATGGAAATAGCCTGGAGTTGAGCAGAGGGTGTGTGACTGCTGGCAACAGATGGCAGGCACTATGACCGGGCACATGGACAGCCAGGCTTCCTTTCGTCTCTGCCATTAGCAGGAACGAGCAAGGTAAGGTTTCCTTGCCCTCAATTTCTGCCCTGACAGGGCTGCCCGTCTGAAAGACCTGCTCTGTGGAGATCGACAAAAATCAAAGGTGCTGCAGCTAACAGGCTGGGGCTTTTGTCCTTCAACGAGAGACGCCGGCACAGGGACCTCCTGCCCCTGCTCAAGGGCACGCATGGCAGGCTGGCTGGGAATGGGAGAGGAACAAGGTCAAGGCAACTCACAGCAGATACAAAAACTGATGATTGCTGCCAACTTGGAATGGTAGAAAATGTGTTTCTGAAGTCATTTTTTTGTACCGCTTTGTGTTTTTCAAATTTCATGTCTCAATAAATAAGATAAAGTAAAAAAACAGAAATGACCTTGCCAGCTTATTAAGAAAACAAAACATCAAAGCAGAGCTCTCTTAAGGCAGAGAGTTAAAGTGCAGTCAGAATGAAAGATCAGGAAATTACAAGCGACTGTCCCCGCAGCACCATTCCCTTTGGTCTCAGTGCCCAGCTGGGCTCTCAAATTATTCTGACCCTGAAAAATTTATGCCTTAGAATATGTGCAAAGCCACTGAGCTACAGTTGCCATGGGAATGGCCCCAAACTTTAAATTGTACAGAAACAGACACACTGAGACAGAAGAGATATGTTGTTCCCCGTCGGACACCCCAGCAGTGCATGCTAATTGGGTCACAGCATCACTTCCCCTGGGATGTGTTTCCTCAGATCTCCGTGGAAATGTTCTTGCTGCTTAGTCTACATCTTCCGCCTCCTAGGCTGCTCTGCTGAGCGTCAGCACGCCCCACTTGCCCTCCTCTTTCAGGGCTGGCTGCAGGCTGGACACCCGCCCTGCGCTACACACGCGGCTTGAAGAGCTGAGCACATTACCCCTCTCTTCTGTTTCCCGTTTCCACAGAAGTTGGCATGATCCCTGTTCCCCAAATTAGGAGGCGTGATGGGAAGTTCCGAGTTACTGATAACAAAGGGATGACCAAGACATAACAAGGACATGAGAAGCTAGACAAGAAAACTTCCAGCAGCACCCAGCTGGCTCTGTGGGCACCAGGAGAGCCCGCGGTTACCTTCTTCTTGATGCCATCTTGGATGACCGTAGTCCGGTACAGTCTCAGGAGACCTTCCTCGGACAGGTTCCGCACCAGGCGGACAATGGACTTCTTACAGCACTTGGTGGACACGCCTTCTTGCTTCTCCTGATCCATGATCATCTTCTGAATCCTGGGGCATCACAAAATAAGCAGCCAACATTACCAACCGCAACATGGAAGGCCTTTCTCAACCCAGGCAACTGAGACATGCCTAACAGCATCCAGCAGAAACTAGGGATGAATTAGAGGGGGTTTGTCCACTGAAAGGTGGACTTCTCGAGACAGTAAGATCCTCTCTATTGGGGATAAATAGTCAGCTAAAGAAAAGCCGCCATTCCCAGTGGCTTCACATTCTGAGCTTTTCACCAGGAACTCGCAAGTAAAGGGTTTCTGCCGCTGCCGCCAGGGAAACTGAGAGTCACGATGGCAGCCCATCTGGATGAAGTCTCCATGCTAACTCAGCATCCACAGAAGAGTGCCCCAGCTTACCACTGTCGGCACCCTCAGGTCTGAAACCCTGGTTCCTCTCCTCATGCACAGTGGTCTCAGCCCGTCTGGATGAAGTCTCCATGCTAACTCAGCATCCGCAGAGGAGTGCCCCAGCTTACCACTGTCGGCACCCTCAGGTCTGAAACCCTGGTTCCTCTCCTCATGCACAGTGGTCTCAGCCCGTCTGGATGAAGTCTCCATGCTAACTCAGCATCCACAGAGGAGTCCTCCGGATTACCACTGTCGGCACCCTCAGGTCTGAAACCCTGGTTCCTCTCCTCATGCACCAGTGGTTCTCAACCTTCCTGATGCCACGACCCGTTAATACAGGTGACCCCCAACCACAAAATTATTTTCGTTGCTACTTCATAACTGTAATTTTGCTATTATGTCTTACGTGACCCCTGTGAAAGGGTTGTTTGACCCCGAAAGGGGTCACGACCCACAGGTTGAGAACTGCTGTCATACACCTTATTCTCTAGATCTCACTGAGTCACTACGGTGATGTTTCTAGATCACCGATGGAAATGGCAGGGACTGTAGGGACATTAGGAACATTTGGCCAAACCCCTCACTGCACTGAAGAGGGGAGCTCAGCAGCAGTAATTGTAGATGACCGCCAATCACCTAGAGAAGTCGAGTGCCTTTCATGCTGGGTGCCCCGGGAGCCATGAAGATGCCGCCCAGCAGGTGGCAGTAACAGTGGATCCGAAGGAACAAACCAGAGTGCAGACAGAGCCTCGATATCAACAGAGGCTCCCCCCCACACAAGTTCTACTTGTGGCTTTTGTTTTTGAGTTTGTATAAGATTTTAGCCGATGCTATCACCTGCCTGAGTTTCTTTTTACTCCTTTGTTGCCACGAAATTTCCAAGGAAGGAGAAAGGTACACGCAGTTTCCCCAGGACTTTCAGTTCATGCTCAATCACCTCTCCTTGTCTAATGTGCTGATATTTCTCAATGTCTACACTTGTCAAATCACATGAACAAACTCTAAATCCTTTCTACTACAAAGAGATACTATGATCTGTACAGGGAAAGGAGATTCAAATGGTTCTCGGCCATTTCTTTGATGACTAACTGGCATAAGATTTATCATTAGTGCAAGACCGACAGACTACTCCTTACGTGAACAGGCTCTCGATCAAGCGGAGGTTGGTGACAGCTTCTATGATCAGATTTCTGCGTTTCAGCAGTCGGTAGGTTTCATGGGGTTTGTCTTGGCCTGGGCCGTGCTTACCAGTCTTCTGGGAGCCGCTGCTCTCCTGGAACAGGGACCAGAAGCACAATACAATGGGCTCAACACAGTTTGGAGGGCCAGACACCACCCCTGTGGGCACACTTTCCCTCCTTATGGAATTTCTATGCCCATGTTTCAAGAAGGAAGCCAAGAGGACTATTTCCCCGACGAGATTCCACACCCCACTATTTCAACGCTTTGAATGAGCAAAGGCACCTGCCAGTAGCCGACCTGGGAATTGTATGAAGACCAGCTGGGTTCAGAACAGAATGAAAAGCATGTAACACAGCACCTCCTGAGGCAGCAGAAAGCATTCACTCTATCTTCTCTTGGTTCTTCCCCAAGAAACTGACATACGAGCACAGCTCCACATCACTCTGTTAAGCTTTTTCTCATTAAAAACTCTCAGCCACCTTATATTGCGGCTCCCATGCTACGGAAGAGGAGAGCAGGGCTCAGTGAGGTGATCACTCGACCAGGGTCCCAGAGCGCCAGGACAAGTGATGCCTCATGGGCTTCTGACGGCAAGTCCAGGAAGTCCCGGGACATCGCTCTGGGAGTAAAAGACTAGCCCAGGCCGGCTTCTGAGCCCAGAACAGGCTGCCCTCGGTAAATGAGGATGAGTGACGAGGGAAAGATGACGGGAGAAGATCTGGGTTCTCCCTCTTATCCCTGCCCACGTGCTCACTTCTCTCTTCATGGCTCCTCTCTGCCCTCCAGTAGCCTAAATAAACTTGTTCCATCAGCTCTCTCAGATCAAATATGGTACAGCTGACATGTGCCAACTCTAACATACTCCTCGCAAACCACTTGGCACAAATCAGCTCCACACAGCAGCCCAGGGCCTGTTCGGCTGGACGCCTCCTCGCTCGGAGAGGCGCCTGCAGGAGAATAAGAACTCGCTCGAGGAGGCTGCTCGGTGTCGGTGTCACGACAGATCACCTCCCTGCCTTCTGCTGGAGCTCTGGCGAGGCCCAGTTCTCTCATTCAGGCAGAAGGGCTCGAGGGGCGACAGGTCCAAAGATTCAAGAACGGGCCCACGAGTGGCAGAAAGGCCTTTGTTCTCTCTTGTATTTCAGAGCAAACACTTGGAGAAGCACCTGAGTAAATACGGCCACTTCCATGGGGCTGCTGGAGACAAAGAGGAAACGCGCTTTGCCAAGGGGCCAGCGGGTAGTGTAGTTCACGCCCCTCTTCTCAGCAAGTGTAAAAAAGGAATAGATCCTGCCACTGCTTTGGGAACAAATTTCTAAGAGGATGAGAAAGAGCTGAGCTGGGAAGCAAGCAACAGGAGTTCTGGTACCTGCAGGGAGATGCGTGGGCCTGATTGGAAGGGGGAGGGGGAGGGGGAGGAAGGCAGGTCAACCCCTGGGAACCTGCTAGGATCCACCTGCATGCAAGGTTCTTCATTAGAGACAATACCAATCACGACTTGATAGGGAGGAGTTACGGCATCCAATGACTAGGAAAGGGCAAAAGGTTTTAGAAAAATCCACAGAAAACCGTTACCACCCCACACCCTCCATCCCTTCTGCAGTAGGGAGAGTAACAGCACACACCTCCATACAGAAAGGGAGAAGCACGGGAGGGGGCGGGTCCTAATCCTCACTGTGTCGTGAACAGAGCAGGCACCTCACCTAATCCCAGAGCTGGCACTTATCTCGCAGGCCTGCTGTGCAGCCGGAATAAAACAGCGGAGACAGCATCCAAAGACACCCTGACCACAGCTCTGTTCTCTGCTGGGTGCCTCCTCCTCTGAACCTGTGCTTCTAGCCAGCAGGAGGTGCCACCAATATCTGAGGCACTTTCAGGTAACAAAGGACAATGAGCTGAATCATATGAGAAAGGGTCCTTGTGTCAACTGTCTTTCAGTCTAATTACACTGATGAAAAAGCATTGGTTTGATTGTACTGTGTCTTTAACCCTCTGACTTACAACAGTATCTGGCCCGAATGTGTCAACACAGGTTTATTTTCATTACATCTATTTTATGGTTTCTCTCTTTTTATGGTCACACTAGTGGCCTTTCCTGTAAAGCAGCTTCTCAGCTCTGGCACTGCGACCATTTCGGGCTGTGCTGCACATTCTGAGGTATGTAACAGTGTCCCTGGCCTCTACCTACTAGATGCCAGTAAGCACCCTCTCCCCCCACTCGGGACAATTAATAATAACTCCACACATTGCAAAGTGTCCCCTTGGGGGCAAAATCGGGCCAAAGTGAGAACTGATCTAAATTGGCCATATAAAATTTCTCTCCAAAACAAATTTAAGTAAAAAGGTGAACTGTTGGAAATTTAAAAACTCCAGATAACAGTGCAGGTGAGCTGTGGTGGGTGCAAGGCTGCGCGCAGGTGGCACGTGAATGAGCACAGCATCACTCCCAGAGCACCTGGCCCTGGCCTGGCACAGGCCAAGCACTTGGCATCTGATGCTGATTGTGTGTGTGTGTGTGTGTTTTTTAAAGAATAGTTGAGTTTTAGAGTGAGAGGAAGGGAGAGGGAGAAACACTGATGTGAGTGCAGTGCCTCCTGCACGCCCCCTAGTGGGATCAGACTGCAACCTGGGCATGTGCCTGGATCAGGAATCAAACTGGCAAACTTTCGGTGCACAGGCTGATGCCCAACCAACTTACCCACACTGACCAGGGCACTGTTGTGATTTTTTTAATCCTCACACAAGGATATTTTTCTATTTATTTTCAGATAGAGTGGGAGGTGAAGAAAGGAAGAAAGAGAAACATTGATGTGAGGGGGACATATCGACTGGTTGCCTCCTGCACAACCCTGACCAGGGCCAGGGACGAACTGCAACAGAGGTACGTGCCCTTGGCTGGAATTGAACCCGCGACTCTTTGATCCCCGGGCCAACACTCTACCGCTGAGCCAAACCGGCCAGGGCACTGTTGCTTCTTAAGCACAGAACTGACAAGGCTGTTGTCCACCTGCCACAGGCTGTTTGCTGGAGAAAATGCCCCTCACTGTGGGCGCTCACTCACCTTTGGGTTTTCAAGCCTGACCTCTTCGATCACAGCTATGTCGCCACTGTTACCGTCCACGCAGTGGGGGCCGAAGGCCACGCCGGGCTCTGAGGAGCTGCTGGTATCCAGGAGGCTGTCCCCCGCAGCAGGGCCCCGGCCGGCCTTCTCCTCCGCGGCTCCTGGAGAGCACGATGGCTGCTTCTTCAGTGGGTGCAGGTTCACCTTCCAGCCACCTGGAGGGCAGGGGTGGAGAATGAATGGTGGCCGTACCCAGGGGAGAGCGATGGAGGCGATTATCTCGGCAGGCCGGACCACGCCGGCCGATTCCAGGTGCTCAGTGAAGAGGAGGGCAGTGGCCGAGCAGCGTGGTGCCCCCTTAGCTGGACACCATACGTGCACATCTGTCATCAGTACCACCCTCCGCACATTAAAAAAATGTTTCTACAACTAAACTAAAAACCTGAGGGGTTTTTAGGTTGTTGGAGGGAAGGGACTGGAAAGTTTATGGAATTCCATCCCGTTAAAAGAGAAAACAGAAAACATTTGCCAAAGAGCCAGGAGCCAGACCACACGCGATGCCCTCTAAACTCATGCTGTGTCTGCGGCACCAACAGGTCCCGGAGTAGGACGGTGCCGAGAGCACCCAGCTGTCTGCTGGATGGGACGGCGGCAGCTCAGACCGAGGGCGCACACCCTGCCCGCCCCTGCCCCTGCCCAGGGGGCAGCCGTACCCTTGGTGGGGGTGGAGTGATGAGGGTGGGTCCCGAGACTGATGCTCGAGGATTTCACATCCCCCTGCGATCCTTTGCCTCTCCTCTTGTTGCCTCCGCTGCTGCCATCCTCCTCGCTGTCTGACTCAGAGAGGAACGTGTCCTCTCCTTCAGGCGGGAGGGACTCCTCCGGCACCGAGGCCAAGCTCACTGTGGCCAGCAGCTCGCTCCGGGCTTTCTCCCTTTCGTATTGCCGGCTTAGGTCGCTCTCCTCTGCAAACACGCAGGAGATATACTTGGTGGTCCGCTGCCGCCCTTCATCTTCCATGAATCCCTGGGAAGATGAGACGTGTTTACTTACATTTAAAAGGGGGTGCTGAAACACACAGGCATTCAGGTAACCTGTGGGTTGCGGTGTCTATTTCCTCATCATTCCTGCATTCCTGTGTCTCCTCCGCCACACTGCCTGGGCCCAGGTCAGGCCCCACCATGCTCCCGCACAGCTTCCTGCCTCGTCCCCCTCAACCCTCAGCTCCGGCTTCCACAGGCCGTCGGAGAGAGTTCTCTCAGTTGTGATCCTGAACGTGTGTCTGCTCTGAGACTGTGCTCCTGGAGGGCGGGGCCCTAACCTGGTCCTCCATGTGTCCCCAGTGCCTGGCTCAGGACTAAGCCCGAGGAAATAGTAAGCAGTGCGTGTCTGTATGTAAAACTTGGGGGTGTAGAACTGTTACCACACACTGGCGAGTCAGGGCCTAGGGCTCACCACCTCCATTCAGCCACTGCCATGGGGACTAATGATGAGGTCATCACCAACCCACATTCTATCTTCTAGATCAGAGAAGAAAAGGCTCTCCCAGGGTCCTCAACGTCAGAAAGAGTAACGCTTTTCATATACCAACCACATGTCAAGGACAATGACAAGTGCCCTGCAATCATTAGCTTGAGTCTAATGCTGCCTTCCAGCAAATGGCCAGAGCTCAGGAGAGTGTGAGGCACGAAGGGCTGGGAGAGCAGGTCTGAGTCTGCAAGGAGAGCACCAGGCTTGCGGTCGGCCAGCGCAGTGTCCCCAGGGGCTGGAGCGGGAGCACAGAAGGGAGGGCGGGCCTGTGGAGCCCTGGAGAGTGCCTGCTCTGTCTGAGGGGCGCTCGGATGCTGGCCAGCTGCAGCGGCTCCGCACTCGGGAGGAGGCTCCCCGTGCTGCCACATCTCCTGTTAGCTTTTCAATGCTGACCACTCCTTCAGTTTTTAAGAAATAAAAACCAACAAAGACCACAGTATTTGGCCCCCGGACAGCCATTTGCCTCTTTGACAGAGATGGCAGGCTGGTCTTGTTTTCTGACCCGCTGAGACACTGCTTCATAATCACACTGTGTGCATGTCCAGACAGTGAATTGTGCGGAGGACTCACGATGTTACCTTGACAACTTTGAATCTTTGAAGAAGACGACACAGCATTCTTGCTTCCAGCTTCCCCACATTCATGGCCACTCGGATTTCAGCTTGGGAAATTCCTTTCGTGCCTCTGCGCTCAACTGCGTGAAACAATACACTTGAACCCTAACCTTTGCAAAGGAGCCGTTCTGCACACATCAAGTCAATTCCCACCCACCTTTTAAAAGTAGACATTTCAGTGCAGTGAAACCAACAAGCAGAATAAAATAAATGCCTCCTCTCTCCCCTCCCAAGATTCTCTGAGTACCACCACTAAGAGCCAGTTAAGTGCTCACCATCCGAACATCAAGTATCAACTGCTAATCTACTAAGTTCCAGCACAGGAAGTTAGCTCTTTACCACGAATTGACTTTTTCAGATAAATGAAATGAACCGTTTTAAAAAGCATCAAAATAGCCCTGTCCGGTTTGGCTCAGCGGTTACAGCGTTGGCCTGCAGTCTGGAGAGACCCGGGTTTGGTTCCCGCTAAGGGCATGTACCTCAGTTGCAGTTTGTCCCCAGCCCTGGTTGAGTAGTGTGGGTGGCAACCACTTGATGTGTCCCTTTCACATTGATGTTTCTCTCTCTGTCTCTTCCTCTCTCTCCCTCCCACTCTCCCACTCTATCTGAACAAAAAATGAAAAAATGTCCTAAAAATGTCCTCGAGTGAGGATAAAAAACAAAAACAAAACAAAAAAATAAAAAGCATCAAAATAGCCTGGCCGTGTGGCTCAGTGGTTGAGTGTCGACCCATGCACCAAGAGGTCACCGGTTCAATTCTTGGTCAGGGCACGTGCCCAGGCTGTGGGCGCGATCCCCAGTGGGGGGCATGCAGGAGGCGGCCAATTGATGTTCTCTCTCATCGATGTTTCTGTCTTTCCCTCTCCCTTCCTCTCTCTCTAAAATCAATAAAGAAAAAAAATACTAGAAAATAACTAAAAAGCATCAAAATAATTTTTAATTAAGAACTTTTCAGTTTTCCCTGTCTTTCTTGTCAACTCAGAGGCACTGTGGACACCGATTACTGTCCTGTCCCGTCACAGCCATCAGCCAGCAGGGACTATGGAAGGAATGACGACGCCATGTGGCCCCGTCCAAACGACCAGCAGGTGGCTGTTTTAGCATTTGCTCCATCTAGTTTCTTGGCTCCTGTCCTTCTACAAGGTCACTGCCCAGTGCTATTATCATCTCTCTCTCCAAGAAGCCCTTTTAATTCACTGGGCTACTGGAGACTGGAAGCTCTAGGAGGGAGCCTGGCAGGAGCTGGGCAGGTGACAGGAGTCCCTTCAGTAAAATACACACACTGCAGGGCAGACTCTCTGGCAAAGCTCTCTGACTGCTCTGAAATATTTTCCCCTTTATTTCCTGATTCAGCACCCCCTTGAGGCTGTCAAGTAGAACCAATCTGGATAAAGGAGGTTTTGTATTGTGCATGTAAAAAAAAACCCTAGAATGAAGAGAGGCAACCAGAGGCTGTTCCCATGCTGAACCAGTAACACACTAATGGTGGGGTGAGAGTTCAGGGCAGCTTTTCCCAAACTTGGCTCCGAGGGCTCCATCCTGAGATGGGAACAGCGGGTGAACGGCCCGAACAGCCCTCCGACCACGCTGAGCCTACTTGCCAGCATCTGCACCTGTGGCTGAATCAGCTGTCCTGCAGTCATCTCACCCCCTCCCCCCCCCCCGCCAGGACCTGCGGCCACACCTTCCATGATGGGTCACTGCTGTGCCACACGAATTTTAGGGGATACAGAGGAAAGCTGAGGAACAAGGGGAGACATATTTTCCCCCTTTAGCACTGAATTCTCAGCCTGCAGGGACCCCAGGCCAGTTTACAAGATGGTAGGTGGCTCTCAGATCTTCAGGGAATAATACTAATAGCTTTGTTTTTAGTGCTTCCTATGTACCAGGCACTACACCAAATGTTTCCATCCTAGTCCTTGTTACATGCTATGGTGGATATTATTCCCATTTTGCAGAAGAGGGGACTGAGGTTTGGAGACCTTGCTAAAGCCACAGAGCTACCAAGTGGCAGAGCAAGGATTCATACTCAGATCTGATCCCAAAGCCTACACCCTTCAAGGGCACCATGGTGTTTCCTGCTGCGTTAGCGTCAAGAGCGGAGCCCTCTTTTGACGCACAGGCAAGACACTTCTCGCCTCAAGTGCTCAGGAACCGCACACAAGCAGGTGTGAGAACAGGACCTACTGAGTTCGTAGGTCTGCGTGAGCATGTCCCGCTCATACACGATGTCCACCAGAGGCACTGCCTTGGAGATGACCTCCTCGTCCTCGTCGTCGTCCTGGTCGTGGTCGTCCTCGACCTTGCGTTTAAATTCCTTCAGCAGCTTGAGGCAGCGCACCATGACGTCAGTCCCTGGGAACACAGGCCCGTTTTCCAGCAATCAGTGACACAGTGGTAGGGGGCGACCTCAGAGACAGACCCAGAGAAAGGTCAGACACAGCACGGAGTTTAGAACTTTTAAAACTGCACATCTTGGGGTATAAGACCTAAAAACTGGCTCCATAAAGCTGCCTTTTGTTTTTAAAATAATTAGTGAACAAAGAAATGCAATGAAAGGCATAATGAAGTGCCCTGTTGGTCCCATGAAACAGACAGCAGCCTTTTGCTTGAGGTAAGATCCATGCCTGTCTTTCCACTTCATCACCCCAGCCCCTAGAACAGTGCCTGGCACACACTAGACACACGAATAGTATTATTGAAAGAGTAAAAACCACCTTTTTCCGAGTAACCACTGCCAATAGAGTGGCCATTTTGGGAGGCCTTTAACCTAGTGAATCCAAGTGTGAAAACTTAGTCCAAGAAAACAGCTCAAAAAGAGGCGAAAGCTGCCACCACAACAGGCCCACACAGCACTGTGTAGCACTAGCTTTCATGAATGACACAGTACAACGCTGGCGGGGGACTAAGTGATGGTACCCGGAGAAGCCAGCACACACCGGGCTGGTGCCTGCCTTCAAACCATCACACTGCACCCACATTCAACCCCTAAGCACGATGCAGGAAAAACGACAGTGTGTGCCTATGGCTGGGACAGGAGAAAGGTACAAGGAAAAGCAAAAACGTCTCGACACTTTACGTGTGCTTATTAATAACACACTGGATCCTGACAACCCAATTTTCAGATGAAAAAACGGAGGTACGGGGGGTCAATGAATTTACTCAACAGCTTGCAAGGGACAGAAGCAAAGTTCCTGAGGCAGGATCACAGGTCCCCAATATGGGAGACATGATTCTGCACTGAGGTGTGGAGGCAGAATAATGCCCCTTGAGGATGTCCACGTCCTAAGTCCTGGAACCTATGAGCATGTTATCTTCTGTGGCAAGAGGGACTTACTTGCAGCTGTGATGAAGGCTTTTGTGTGGTGGTGGTGGTGGATCGTCTGATGGGCCAATGTAACAGCCCAGAGTCCTCGTCAGAGGGAGGCAGGAGAGTGACAGCTACGTCTGCTGGCTGTGAAGAGGGAGGCAGGGACCCTGAGCTAAGGAATGCAGGAAACTTCTAGAAACTGGAAAAGGCCAGGAAATGGGTTCTCTCCCAGAGCCTCCAGGAGCAACCCAGCCTGACTGTCACCCAGTGAGACCATTTCAGACTTCTGACCTCCAGCACTGTAAAATAATAAATTCCTGTTGCTTTAAGTCAGTTCGTTATGGTTGTTACAGCAGGGATACAGATGGTTTCTCCACCAGCTTTTGTCAGCACACCGAGGTGCAGATCCCTCACACCACCGCAAAGGGTGGCAACAAAGCGGGCCCGTGACCCAGCTGCCTGTGCAGGCGCTCTGGCCTCCGGGGCCTTCCTGGGGCCGAGACGACCACCACAGCCTGGAGCAACCAGGAGGAAAACCATGTGGACATGGGGACTCGGGCTCATATGTATGGGGAGAACTGTTTCAAGGCTCAGGTGACCAGGACTGGGTTCTCTCTTGAGAGGCAACTGTTGCCAACACACGGACAGAACACTGTCCACCAAGCCACTCCCCACTGGGCCTTCCCCCAGTCCTAACTTCAGCCCCAACCAACCCCGCACTCCCCATCTCGCTCCTAACATTGTGCTCACAAAGCAATCTGTGCTCCTGATAATGCAACTCCTACCATTTCTCGAATATGAGCGGTGTCCTGGGCACTGACCTCAGCTCTCCACGTGTCACACCAGCTAGTCCTCACCAGCCTCAGCGCTCGGTGCTACGACCCAGCCGCACTTAGAGAACATGAGCAGCTGAGGAATTTGCTCCCACCCATTAGCAAGTGAGGGGCTGGGTCTTACCAGGCAGTCTGCCTCAGAGCCCAGGCCCTAACCTTTGATGACATATAGCCCCTAATTGACAGCCGTCCATGTAACCGAGAACAACGGTGACCTGGGGCCAGGGACATTGGCTTCCGGGTGAGGAGGAACACGACACGCCACTTAGCAGAGCAGACCCACACACTCAGCAAGAGCCTGATGTTGTTTCTTCCACTCCTTTCAACTTCCTTAAGGAGCTCATTAGCCAAGAAGATACACAGAACAGCCCTCCAAACAAACACAAGTGGAAGAGGAGAAACGTTACTATACACTCAGGGTCTCAAAGCGCAACCAGGGAAATCCCTCCACCTCCGAAGCCTCTGCTCTGCACAGGACCAAGGCAGCAACTTCCCACCCCTCTGCTCCAGCGCGGCCGCCAGTCCCGCCAGGGCCTCTCCATGGCCCAGCGCCTCCCTGCCAACAGCCAGGCAGATGGACGGTCAGCAGTGTGTGGAAAGACGGGCTTTGGGGCCAGGAACATGTGGGTCCACTTCAGCTGTACAATCTCTCATTTCTGTGATTTCGGGGAACTGACAGCATAGAATTGTTTTCTACTCAAAAGAATGAGATGACCACATTCTCCACTTCACAGGTCAGTGTCAGGATGGTCCCAGGTAACATCTGCACAGACTGGCACGCAGCAGTCATTCGCCCTAACGCCAGCGTTGCTGGGGGCAGGGGCGTTCCATGAAGTGAGCGCCCTGCAAGCCTCACCCTCTCAGGCTGGCAGGGGCTGCCCAGATGTGGAGCCGAGGCAGACAGCTTAGGTGACTTGCTCAAAGTGACGGAGCTGTGGGACGGCAGAGCTAGTTTTGAGCCCAGGCTGTGTGAGTTTTCTTAATGAAAGAGCCAGCACCTGGCACAGTCCAGGCTTGACAAATTAGTTGAATTGAAGAGAGTTGGCCCCAGCCCTGGCTGGTATGGCTGAGCATAATCCAGTGCACCAGAAGGTTGCTGGTGGGATTTTCGGTCAGGGTTGTGGGTTCGATCCCTGGTTGGGTATGTACGGGATCGATGTTTCTCTCTCCCTTCCTCTTTCTGTAAATCTATAAAAAGATATGAAAAACAAAGACACTTGGCCCCTTCTCGCCAGGCAGGAAAGCCTCATGGCTGCCTGAGGCAGTGGTGGCCTGGCTCCTGGAAACACGTGGGCACTCGCCCCTCCTCCGGTCCTGCACACGGGGTCCAGGAAGGCCGGGGCAGGCAGGCTGCTGGCCGGGGCGCGGGCGCTGAGAATGACACAGGCCTGAGCGGCTCCCTCTGATCACACTGCGCACCGAGTCTGAGGACAGAGAGTGTCGACTTGGGAGACAAGTCTCGCACACCTCGAGCGGAGGGTGGTCTCAAGCACCCCGGGCGGGGCCTGGTGCGAGGCTATGGGCGAGGTTGGGGCCACAGGGTCCGCAGCCCTGCCCACCCCAGATCCCACAGCTCACAGCTGCCTCCTCTGCGGGCAGCCAACCGCACTGACATTCTTCTGTAGCCGTCCGACGAGGAAACCCCGACCACTTACCCAAGCCGTGCCTGTCTCTAGTCCTTCTCCACATACAGACCTCAGAGACATGTCCCTCTCCCCATGCCACGTCGTATGTGTCTTTACTTCAGGCAGCGTGCCGGGGCTGGTGTGTGAACCTGGGCAAGCCGGCTGCCCTCCCTCAGCCTCAACAGCCTTGCCTATAACTAGGGCTAATGACAATGTCCAGCCCTACGGGTGTGGGGAGAACAGCCAGGAGAAGGCAGGAAAGGATGAACAAAGTGCGGGCTGTGCTTCATGGCTCCAGGCGACGTGGTCAGTTTCACTGGCCTTTTATCACAGTCCTAGAGTTTTATCGGCCTCAGAATTTCAACTTTTATTATTAAAATCCCTTCAGCTCATACTTGCCTTTTATGAGAAGCCTGTTCCAGATCATAAGCAGCAGAAAGGGTGAGAGCGAGACCCCGGTCGACACGCTCAGGTGGGGTGAATACAGCGCCCCCCCCCCCCCCCGGCTGCCACCTCGGTGACCTGCAAGCCTCCGGAAGGATCGCCGGCCCGTTAAAGGCAACCCTGACTACTGGGTGCAGGGCTTTCTTTCCAGGAACAAACGGCAGGAGAGACAACCAGATCACTGCACAGGCTTTCAAGCACACGGGACTTCAGGCATTTAAAAATGTGGTGTGCTCACGTCAGCAGCTAGACACCGAAGAATCATGCAGTTCTGTTATGTCAAAGATCCAGGTCCTGCTAGCACGAGGAAAGGATGGAAAGGATGGCTTAACTTAGACGTTCTGAAGGCCCACAGAAGGGAAGGGGTGAATCTGAACTGAGCTCCTAGCACAAACCAGGCCCTGGGTCAGGTGTTTTCAGAAGCTATTTTATTTTATTATCACGTGGATTCTGCATGTTTTTTTTAATACTCAATTGAGGACACTTTTCCATTTTTTTGTTCAGATATAGTGGGATGGAAATAGAGGAAGAGAGAGAGAGAGAGATTGGCGTGAAAGGGACACATCGAGTGGTGCCTCCCGCACAACCCAACCAGGGCCGGGGATGAACTGCAACCAAGGTACATGCCCTTAGCGGGAACCGAACCCGGGTCTCTCTGGACCGCAGGCCCACGCTCTAACCACTGAGCAAAACTGGCCAGGGCGATTCTGCACGTTTTTATTGCCATTTTAAGAGAAAAGAAACTGAAGCTCAGAGGGGTGGAGGGATCTAACTGATGTCTTGGACCGAGCAAGTGGCCGGCCCTTCTTCTACAGTAGGCTACCTGGCCAGGCTAGAACTTCACATTTTTATCAGAAAGCACTGTCTGGTGTAAAGGAAAACCCAGAGTGGCTGTGAAGCGGAACCCATAAGGGCCTGTGTTTCTCACACTTCCAGTGAAGACTCGCCCGGCCTCCGAGCAGAATGGTATGCACAAGTAGGGTCCATCACCCTGAGAGAGAACAAAAGCAAGGCAGGAACAGGGAGCACTGGGCGACCTCGTCCTAAGGAGTCGCTAGCCAAGGGGAAGGCCTACTGGTGAGCCAGGCAGATGTTAGAAAATTCAGTGTTATTCCCCTCCCCCCAACACACACACACACACACACACACACACACACACACACAATTCTGAACAATGGCCAGGCTGGTCAGTGCTAAGGAGTCACTTAGAGTCTGGACTTCGAAATGATAAGCCAGCCAAGGGGACAATCTGAGGAGATGACTACCATGGGTAACTGCAGAGAGGCCTGACCAGGGGCTGGAAGCATAGACTTCAGGGCCCCCAGAATGATGGAGGAGGGTGCTGCAGCCCCCACTCCAGGGTGATGGAACAGGTTGAAAGTATGGGCTCTGGAGACAGACTGTCTGGTGTGAACCTGCCTCTGCCACTCACTGGAGGAATAACCATGGCTAAGTGGAATGACCTCTCTGTGCCTCAGGGTGCTCAGCTATAGAATGGGGACAAGAATAGCATCTTTCTCAGAGTGCTCAGGACGGCGCCTGGCACACAAGCAATGCTCAATAAGCAGTGCTGGATTCTGCATTTATCACTGCTGTTATAATTACTACGACCTTGGAAGAACACAGCTTTTGAGGATCAAGAGTCATATATAATCAAACAAATGAAAATGTTGAGTACATTGTCCAGGGCCTTTAATTCAGTTTCACAGCATTTATTCTGTGTTGGGCCCAGAACACACAGAGACAAATGAGACAGGGTCCCTCTCCTGCAAAGGGTCGCATCTGAGACAGAGGCCTGGGCTTCATACAGGCCTGGGTTAGGTTCTGGCTCTATCCTGGGTAAGCTACTTCTTTCTCTGAGGCTCAGGCTCCTCACCTATAAACCAGGGGTAATTCTAACAGCATGTTTAGACTAACCTGGGGTGAGGACTGCAGGGCAAATGCATGAAGTGCTGAGCGTGCGAGCTGGCTGGGTGACCACTGAGAAGTCAGCTGCAGTGCTCAGGGCTTTACTGCCAGCGCACACTGGGCTGGTGACCAAAAAGGAGGCAGGATGGGCGGCCAGGGGAAGGCAGAGAGGGGAGGTGGCTTTTGGGCGGGATTTTAAAGGGCACATAAGAATGGTCTCAGCAGAAGAGGACAGGCATTCCAGGCAGGAGGAAGGACACTGGCAAAAGCACAGAGGAGGGAAAGACAGGCCCATTTGGGAAAGTGATGGTTTTTATTTTATTATTGTACTATTTATCTTAATTATTAATGCCAGTAACTACTTTTCATTTTTCAGCCAGTGTCCTTTAGTCAACTGTTATTTTTAACTTAGAGATTTCACACTGTTTTTAACTGTTTTCTCCCTAGCACCATTATTGTTCTAGGCTTTAAACTTTCCTGACAATCTATTTCTGTCTATGTTTATGCTCAGTCTTTATCCTTTTGTATTTCTAGTCTTCATTCTTCTTTTTTTTTTTTTGTGGTACGTGACCCTAGCAGGAACTGAACCCGGGACTCTCTGGTCCGCAGGCCGACGCTCAACCGCTGAGCCAAACTGGCCAGGGCCCTATTCTTCATTCTTTTTCATTCCAGTTTTCTGGTTTCAAAGCTCTTTTCTGGACCTTTCATTTTATTGCATTTTAGTCTTTCTTAATATGGCTCATTTCTCCTTTTTCTTAGCTTGTATACTTTAATCTGACTAATATTTTAAATGTATCCTTTTGTCATTTTAATGATCTTAATTTAGTTTGCTGTACCCTGTTACCCGTTTCTTGGTTTTATTTTTTATTTATTTTTCATTTTTATGGCTTTATTGGAATATAATTTACACACTATACAATTCACCCATCTTTTAAAATTAAATTGATTGGGGTGACATTGGTTAATAGGATCATATAGGTTTCAAGTGTGCATTCACCCATTTAAAGTATACAAGCCAATGGTTATTTAGTATGTTTCCAAGTATGTATACCTGCCACCATCACCTCTGTGGGTGAGAGGGGGCCACATGTTAACCTGACAAGCTCAGGGAGACCTGTGTGGCGGCCTTACAGAGTCAGAGACCTAAAGTAATCACATAGGATGGTCTGAGATTAAAACTTTCTAACTAAATGCAGTTCATGACTAGCCTAGTCATGTCCTAGGCTAGTATTTTTCTCTAACAAAGGTCAACCTTTACCTTAACTGAGTCTGTCTATAGTCTTTTTTTTTTTTTTTAATCTACATAATATACCTTTGGAATATCAAAACACAACCACCAGGCCAGAACAAGGACCACAAATCCCCTCATTGTTATTATGATCACGTTAATTGTTAACTACCCTATACCCGCCTATGTAAAAGAAGTATGTGTCTACCTTTCACTTTTTATTCAATCCCAGGGAGTTCCTGCTTCCCTAATCTATCACCAATTAATTAATTTCATGGAACCCTTTAAATTAAATTGTGCCTCCCACTTTGATGGTAATGTATAAAATAAGGTGCAAAACTGCCCTTCTCTGGAGCAATATCTCAATTCGTTGAGATTTTGCTTCCCAGCAGTTGTGGACAGTTTGGCTGAAATAAATTCACAGAAATTCTTTACAGGTTTGAATGTTTCTTCTGTTGACACCTTGAGATTTTGCTTCCCGGCAACTGTCGTCAGTTTGGCTCATACTCATAAAAATTTGTGCAGGTCAGATGTTTCTTTGACAATTTTCAGATAAGTTCAGGGCGCACTGCCAGCTCATTGCGGGGATTCTAATCCATTTACTTAGATCTTAAATTTCTGTCAACAATGCTTAATGGCTTTCATTCTATACTTCTTTTATTTATTCTTAAGTATTTTATTCTTTTTAAATAAGAACACTGATTCCTGCTGCCCCCTCACTGGGGATCGGGCCCACAACCTGGGCATGTGCCCTGACCGGGAATCGAACCTATGACCTCTTGGTGCATGGGTCGATGCTCAACCACTGAGCCACACCGGCTGGGCAATGCTATTGTTTTCTTAATTTCATTTTTGAGTTGTTCATTTACCAATGTATAGAAATACAATTGATCTTTGTATATTCATCTTGTTTTCTGCAAATCTGGTTGAACTGGATTTTTATTTTTTTAAGAATCCGGGGGTAACAGCTGTGGAAGAATCCACATCATAAACAGACCCACCCTCATCCTCTGCCAAGCTGACTGCCTACTCACTGAGCCTGGGAAACCTGCTCCAAGGACTGCCTCAGGCATCAGCCACAGGAACGGGAGCTCCACTCTGTCCACTGCTCCAATGTGACCCTCTGCTGAGGAAGGGCAAAGTTATCTTCCATTTCTCTTCTCACCTTTTCTCAGCACCATTTAATAAACACAGAGTGGCTGGTACGCACTTGAATAAAAGAATCCACATTTGCACAACGGATCAGTTCAGGTTGACTGTTTTCATTACCTAGGTGTTTTTGCTTTTTGCAAAACAGATCACTGTGGCTTTCTGTAATGCATTTGGAATATGCCTAAGTCCAAGCTCTTTGTTTATGGGGTTTTAGAAACAACTCATTCATATCCAGGCACACCTGTAAACTTACATGAAGTAATACATCATCTTTATTTATTAAGTCTAGTCTACTCCAGAATGCCTTAGAGGGAAGGTTTGATGTTAATTTTGCCAACTGGGACGACATAGCTCAAGGCGAAAACAGACTAACACTGCATTTATCCCTTGTCTCCAGCACAGGGAAGTAACTGAAGTGGCACCTAATTAAATTACATTTGCTAAACATTTACTCAGCACCTGCTCTGTTCCAAGCAGACACTGCACAGGCATTAAGGACAGAAAGTACGAGAGGTGTGGCCACCACCTTCACGACCTAGTTGGAAAACAGCTGCACTAATAACCGAGACACAGTGTAACCCGGGATGTGAGGGGAATGCTGACACTGAGCCTGAGCAGCAGAGACGTGGGTAACAAGATTACCGTGGGAAGGAGATGAGCCTCCTAAAGAGTCAGAATGGACTCACTGTGCATGTGTGTGACAGTCTAAAAATTCTAATGGTCACTGTCAGGGTGCCTGCATAAGGAGCTGAAGCCACCAGTCTCCTTAGTGCTCAGGCTGTGCTCTGAGGCATGCGGACCCTCCTGAGAGGCTCACCTTCCCGGCACCAGACTTCAAGGTAAACAGTACCACTCACTGCGGGACAGGCCCTATGAGCATGAACATACCTTCAAGGTCAGGCGGATGACGTACCAGAGTGAAGACAGCTGTGGGTTCCATAGCAGGAAGCAGGGCGCCATCAATAAATGGGCAAAGTGGGCCCACAGAAAAGGGGAAAGCACCTCTCTGCCTTGCCAACTGCTATGGAAACAATGCAGTTCAATGTTGCCTAATCTTATTTTTACAGACACATTGAAAGACTGACTTTTTAGGTAAAATTTCTGATTTTTAAATGCCAGAAACGAAATCAATTAAAATAAACATTGTGAGCCAAACAAAATACATTGCTGGACATGGCCACCAGCTATGGCCACTGCTGTGCGTACACAGTCTCCCTGAAGACCCACAGCATTCTGGAAAGTTGTATTATTATCCCCGATAATCCTGATGAGAAAACTGAGGTATAGAGAGGTCACTGCCCCAACAGGAAAGGACAGAACAAGAATTCTAGCCCAGGGCTGTCTTATAGCCAAGTGACTAGTTTGCATTTCCAGGGACCTGAAGCCTGGAAGAAGCTTTGTTCCACAGTCGCCTGCCCATCAAGAAAGGTTCTTTAATGGTATGTCCTTTTTAACTTCTCTTTACTTTAAAAATAAAATTTCTTGTCTGTTTTTAATGCCTTTCTTGCAATAGGCCAGGAAGCAAAAATGACTATTTTAAGCATTCAGATAATCATACTTCCGAGTCAAAGCTGGGGGATCCTCTAACAGTTAAGCCCCTGGCACACCGTTCAGTTCCTGGAACCTTTTCTTCCCCACCACAGGACCAGCAGTATTTCCTACCTACTTAATGGCTGATGCCACCCACTCCTTCCCGAGGGAGTCTAATCATTCAACCAGGCCCACGTTTACGTAGCACTGCAGGGACTCGAAGGTGAGGTCTGCTCTGGAGGGGCTTCCCTACCTCCGATGCATGCCTCCCTTAGTTTATGCACCTGTTGTATAGTATCCCTGTGTCACCAACTCCTCCACAAGACTTTTCTCAGGCACAGGGAAGCCACCCAGGGTGGGCAGTGATTCCACTAACTAAGTGAGGAAATAAAGGAAGAGACAGAGTTCCCTCAGACTGGTATTTCACAAACACTCAACAAATATGAACGCCTCCCTCCTGGAGGCAGAGCTAAGTGTTGGGCCTGTCCTCAGTGAACACACGTTCTCCTGAGCCAGTCTCCATGAGACATTTCCTATGCTGACAAAAACTCCAGCACATAGGCCCTAAGCTTTTTGTTCTTATACACCTTTCGGTTTTCCTTGGAGTTAATACCTTTTTCCCCCCATATGCTTGGTTTTCTATGTCCTACGATTAAATTCATGCTCAGACTCTGACAAAGTACAACTTTCACTAGACACATTCACATGCACAGGACACGGCCTCTGCGTGGACTGCCGCCCTCCCGGGGTCACCAGCACAGGCTGCTCTCACCACGCCTGTCACCATGCCTTCCCCCTGCATCTCCCTGGGGTTTGTCACGGGCCCCCTGCACCCATGTCCCCCTGCCCCTTGGCTCTGCCTATCATTGGATGGTGTACATCCTCCCGTGGCTTCCTGAGAACATGAAAGACGGGAGGGGCAGTGCTTTCAGATCTGCATGATGAAATGTCCTTATTCTCACACCTGGTTAATGGCAAAGCTGAATAACAAATTGTAGATGGAAAGTCTATTTCCTGGAGAACATTGATGGCCTCGCTCCAAGGTCTTCCAGCATCAATTACTATTGGGCGGTCTGATGTCTCCTCCCTGAAGGTTCTTTGTCCCTGATTTCTGAAGTCTCGGGATACTGGGCCTTGCTGCAGGGTTCTTTCCATTCATTATGCGAGGCACCTGGCAGGTCTTGTGACCTAGAACCTTTGTCTTTCAGATCTGGAAGAACTTCCTGTGTCATTTCTCATCCTCTCCTCTGCTGCAGTCCCCTGCACACACGTCCTCCCTCTCTCTGGAGGCTTTGCTGTGTGGATGGTAATGAAATCTTTTCGGTTCAGTTTCTTATTTTCAACTTAGCTGTCCTATTTCCCATTTCTTTTGAGTTTCTGTTCTTTCTGGAAGATTTCTCATTTTACTATCTTCCCTCCACTAAATCTTTTATTGTAACAGTCATATTTCTTTCATTTTCTGCATGTCCTTTCTTTATAGCCTCTTGCTGTGGTTTCATGAATGCAATCTCTTCTTTTCTCTAAGGATTCTTTTTTTTTTTTTTTAAGTTTTTGTCTGTTCCTTACTTTGTTTCTATTTCCTAAGTTTGTTTGTTTGTTTTTATTACATTCACACTGGAGCTTTCCTCAAATGCTGGGTGAAGCACTAAAATGCTACCCCAGAGCCCTGTGTTGTAGGTGTTTTGGAGGGCGGGGAGGAGGACGGGACAGGCTGTCACTGAGTGTACTTCTGTGAAGGGTGAGCAGGCAGGGGCCAGCCATTTTGATGGGAAACCTCCAAATTTCATTATCTAGATGACTTTTCCCTTGGACTGGTCAGTTTCTGCAGAAAAGAAGCCTCTGGCCTCTGGCCTAGGGGACTGTAGGTCTGGCTGTCCTAGGAGCCAAACTGGGATGGCAGTGAGGAGACTCTCACCTTTCAGTGTATGGAGACTGTCACTTGCCTGACCCTGCTGTCAGCACGAGGCCCTGACCCTGGCTGGGTCCCATGTCTGTGCGTCTAGAATCCCTCTGGTGCACTTTCTCTTGGGAGAAACCAGACTTGAGTCTCTGTGGGAAAGGGTTCCTCCTTGGCTGTGCACAGGAGGGGAGGGGGGCAGGGATACGTATGGCTTTTCACACTGACTATTGACCAATTCTCCTGTCTTCAGCTCCACCCACCACTCCTGTGCTTTCAAAGCTAGTGGAATCGCCAAATTTTCAGTGGATGTCAGGTTTTGAGGTATCAATTCGTGGCTATTGCCCTTCACAAGCATTGGGCTTTCCCAGTCCGCTCAGTCAGTTACCGTTTGTCCATCTGCCTTGAGCACCAAGATGTTGTTGATGACTTTCTGCTGTCATTCACCATCCTCTTCTCTTTATATTTAGGGATCTACTCCTTTTATATCCCTTGCCATCCTCAGAGTGGAATTTGAGTTGGGAAGGATCTATCATCTTTTACTGATAGCTCTGACCCTCAGCTTTTTCAATGACTAGTTAATCAGGAAAGGAAAACAGTATGGGACAAAAATCACGAACAGAGAAAAATAAAGGACTAAGGAAGGTTTTAAAAGCTGTCCATTGTCCTTAGTTTAACTTTTTTAGAAGGTTTAAACCCTACTTCTCCTGCTTACAGGTTGCTCAACCTTATGTAAGTTACTCTGCTGTCTGACACGTAAAATAGTGATACTACCTAGATAATGGGATCATAGTGTACTGCAGTGGCTTTAGTGTAAAAAGGACAAGGTGAACTGGCTCTCTGCACACCACGAGTTTCAGATGTTGGATGGACAGCCACACAGAGATGTTTACAGAAGTAAGAACCACTTTCATCGGCAAACACTTCCTGAGCACTTTCTATGTAGAAGATCCTAAGCCAGGCACAGAGGAACAGAGCTGAGAAAATACACGGAATCACCCATAGCAGGCAGATGCGATGAGACAGGCTGGAGCTCAGAAAGGAGGAGTGAAAGCCATCCGTGCAGCCCGGGGAAGAGGGACCGAGATTGCCTTTACCTTTCTTTGTCTTAAAAGGTCCACATTCAGGGTGAATTTCTTGTAAGGGAAGAGACACCACCTTCGCAAGACCAGAACTCAGCATGTACTGGTACAGGCGCTTAAATGTCCTTTCGCACAGTCCCTGCCAAAACAAAATTTAAAGCTACTGTTAGGTTCAAGAAAGGTGTCTAAAACTGCTAAAGAATCATGTAAACGAATACAAGTTCGAGCCCTGAGTTAACTGATCATCTTAAATGAGAACACACTGGCAGTATTAATGAGGAAAGGCTGCTAAACTACATTGTCAAGGAAACAAAATAGGTCCGGAGCAATATACTAACAATTCAACCTTTTGATTCCACGAGGGGGAGAGATTTTCCTAAAGAGATCCTGGAAGGATATAGGGGTGAGAATGAGGTGGAGGGAGGTAAAGAAAGGAGACTCTTCACTATATACCTTTTCATACTGTTTTGATGTTAATCAAGTGAGTGTATTAATTATTAACACACACACACACACCCCTCCCATAGGCAGTGGAACAAAACATAGTTAAAATAGTTTAACATTTTCAGTTTATCTATGCAGTTTCACCACTCAGCCCTCACTCATATTTCTGCAAGGTACAACCAAAATGACTGTACGTGTATCTGAACCGCGGCGGTTACCAACGCCAGCCTCCAGTACTGGCCAAGTTTCTTCACATAAAAATAATTTACTTGCCAACATTGAAGAGCAAGAGATGTCATACAAAAATCCACATTCTGGCTTCTCTTGAAAAACAAGACCTGGCAATAAATCCTAGGACTGTGCTCCATGGCAGCAGCCAGTGGGAGCCGAGGACAGCCGCTCCCGCAGACAGGCCCCCAGTCTCCAAGGAGCCAGCGCCTCACACTCCCATGCGGCCCTTGCACAGTGAGGCTGAAGGTCAGTTTCCATTCATCACCATTTTTGTGTTGCTTGTCCCTTATGGCAGTTAAGAAGAAAATGAAGTATTTCTTGACTCCATGCTGCTATCAATCCACACTTCTCCACTGACCTGTTTGCCTCATTTGGGCCGCCCTCCCTGGCACCTGGTTTTGCAGCCCCTGGAATAGTGAGGCAAGTTACCACTGTGGTAAGTTACGGACTGAACACCAGGAGGCACTCATGACTAAGAGTTGTCAGGTGAGTCCTACAGGTTTCTTTACATTCTAGGAGACAGAGAGGGAGCGAATGTCTGTGGGCTGCTGCCACATAGGTGGAGCGAGCTCGCAGACCAGCCAGCACTCTAGCTGTTGGGTAGCAGAACATATGGCTATCAAAGAGGTACAGACGACTCACATATGGCTCATTCAAACCCACTGGCTCGGAAATGGCATCCATCATTAATCTAGCTGTGCCCCCAGCATCGTGGAAAGACTCTTTGGAAACTCATCCATCAAACCCCAGCCCTCTACATATGGTCCTGAGTCCTGGCCCATACTAAGCAGAGGAGAATGATATAGTCCTGCCTTCTGGGAGCTGCCATGAAGGACTCACACAATCTGCCCAGCAAAAAGAGGCAATAGGAGCCCCTGCACCCAAAGTTATCATCTATTTTCATGTCATCAACCTCATCTACAGGCTAAGTGTTCACTAAATCCTGCCAAGGTCACTCTGACCTCTATTTCCAGCTGTCAAGTGAATGTCCTAGAAGATCCTCATACTTAATAAATCCTAAAATCAAATTTGTCATCTATCTCATCCTCACCAAAAGTGTTCCTTTCTGTCCTCGACTCTATTCATACATTGTTACAAATACTTATTGAGCCTTTACTGTGGGCTAGGCACTCTCCCAGTGTGGAGGGTCCAGCAGTGAAGACACGGTCCCTGGTCTCAGGAGCTGGCCCTCATGTTCCTGTCTACTTCTGTGGGTGGTGCTCATTCACACCAGACAAGACTCCTTCATTCAGCTCTACATCCTGGCTTTGATCACTCACCAAAATGAGTGTCACCTCCAAAATGCCTCCCAAGCATCTCCAGCCAGTCTTCCACTGGGCTCAGACAAGAACATCTACCTTGCTGCCCCACTTCCCATCTCTCTTTGGTCCACCAGTTCATTTCCTGAACACTCTTCTCTTCTGGTAACTTAATCCACTTCGAAACTGCCACCAGCACTTTACCAGGCTAAAGGCTAAAGTCCCAACTCTGACACCTGGTACTCAAGACCTTTCTTATGTGGCCCAACTCTCCCTCCCAGCCGACCTCTAGAAGTCCCACAGCCTCCCAGAGCTCCACACTTGCTGAAGCCATTTCCCTCACCTGAAATGCCTTTTCCTTTGTCTAGTCTGGGAACACCCAAGTTTCAGAGCCCAGTTCTGTCCCTTGCTCTATGACGCTTCCCTCAGCTCTCTGCAGAAAGCACACCTCTCCTTTCACAGAGCTCAGGCACCTCTTTCTAAGCAGCGCCAGCCTAGGTGTGTGCTCACTGATGCCCCTCCAGCTGACTGCTCCAGGCCGGTGTGAGAGCTGGCCTCCTCACTAGCTTCTGTCATCTTAGTGTGGAGCATGGTTCTGACCCACAGTAAACACTAAGTTTTTTGTCGAACGAATAAATGAAACAATATCCTGTAACAGTTCAATCTTGTTGCTTAGATAGTCCATAGTGCTGCCTGTCTCCCCACCTGAATGATTCAGTAGGCAGAGGGTTTCAATCTCCAATGTCTCCATGGGCAGGACAAGAAATACAAAGAACAAAGTGGGCAGATATTTGCTCACGAAGTATGCAGAAATTTTCTTCATTTCTATTAGGGTCTCTCAAGAAGATGCCTTAACAATCTACCTTTTATTTTTCTCCTTTTGAGAGAGACATGATAGAGAACAATTTCTCTCCTACACAAACAGCAGTGTGCACAAGTAAGGACAAATTGCACTGACTGCCTCAATGTCGGAGGCCGCAGAAGCAGGGGCCTTGGGGGAGCTGGCCAGTGCACAGCTAGCTCCAGCCACCTGTGGTCACGAGACTGAAGGCCCAGGCTTGCCAGAGCTTCTGGTATTTCAAGGGAAGCTGGAAACCTAGATATTTTTAGGAAAAATCTCAATTTTTAAAAAATGCCAGGTCAAGTTTCTTTTTAATAATGTACAGGCTAAATATGACCCACACGCCTCAGTTTGTAAGCTCTGCTATAAAGACACTTGGGCATGCAATGCATCTAGCAACAGGGAACAGATCCCCTCTTTCGACGAAAGCAGAGACTAAAACTTCACAGAGGCAGCACAGGGTGAGGCAGGATTATCCTGGTGTCTATAATCAGACTCTAAACCATGTTCCTTTGGAGACTAATTTCTGTTACCCCCAAATCCTGACTTTAATTGTTAAGTTTCAAGTTCTGTTTAACCTACAGGGCAATTTTGTTCTTCTCCCATTTCTAATTTGGCTTTTTCTTAACTGCCACTGAAGACTGTTCGAATCAGGCTGGGAGCAGTATCACCACCATGCTTTCTTCCTCTTTTTCTCACTTCATCAAGGCCTCTGCTCTTGGGCCCAAAGACGAAGTAGGTCAGTAACTGCTTTTCTCCCCAAGTCATCTCACTTCCTTCTTAGTCAAGTCACTGCTATGTCACTATAAATCTACAGAGAACAAAATTACAAGCTGAATTATGAAAGTAAATCTACATGCCCAGATTCACCACTCCACATAAACTTTTATGGCAGGTCTTAGAGTAAATCCCAGGGGAGACTGGAGGTCAGGGAAGGGCAAGAGGGATGTAAGTTAAGGAATGAGCAATTTTTTGTTCTATTAAACAAAGGAAAACCCCACTTGTTTCATAGTTAGAGACAGTCAAGTTCATAGCAGGCTTTCAATTGCAATTCATCCGATCTCCCCTAGACAAAGACCTTCACGCGGGGGTACCGGTAAGCTCAGCACAATGCGGGCGCCCCAGCAGCTCACCAGTTCTTCCCGCAGCTTTCCCAGTGTCTCTATCTGGTTATTCCGTGTGCTCAGCATCCCCGAAAGCTTCTCCATGAGGATGTTGTACTTGCTCCTCCTGTGAGAAACACAAAACGGTTCATTTTTCTCAAACCTACCACTAAAGACCGCCTATTTTTCAAAGCAAGGTTTCAAGCCCAACTCCCAAACTTTATGGCTGGAGAGGCTGGTCATGTGGCCAAGGGCACCTAACTAGTGGCAGTGTACAGACTAGACTCTATGGCTAAAATGCCACTGAAATGATTCTTTAAAATGCATTACATTTTGATAATACCTTAAAGTTTAGATTGATATTTCCTTATCAATCACTCGGTGAAGAAGGACAAAGTCATTCTATAAAGAACATCAATAAGTTAATAAGCTTTCTTAAGATTCAGGCCCATGATATGAACATAAGTCGCCTTCCTCCAATCCAGTGCTCTCCTCACTAGATCGTGACACCACTCAGATCTGAAGCCCTGGTTTCTACTCTTGATTTCACTGGAGAGATGGACCCCTCTTGATGCCACATTTTATTGTGAAGTGGATGTCACAAAAAACGCTTCCAAGCCAAAGGCCACCGAAGGAGCTACTATCGAAGAGAGAAGAGCTCTTCACTGTGTGCCTGGGGGAGGCTGGGAGTGTGCAGAAAGGAGCCTTGTAGCCAGTGTAGCCGGGGAAGGAGGGCTTGGCTTTAACTGCCTACAGGTCTAGGCGTAGGGAGGGCTTACGCGTGGGATCCAGAGACTGCACCCACTTCTCCATTTTCACCACCTCTCAAGGAATGAAAGAATAAATGAAGCACAGATAGTTACTGCAAAGGAACTAGTACCAAGCACTATGTCATGGCCATTATATAGAAGAGTAGACCAGGTGACCCTGTCTAAGTCAGGGCAAAGATTTAAATACAGATTTAGTCCATTGTTCTCTCTTCTACCCATAGCTGCCACCCTGCGTTCTTTGTGGATCATAGGCTATACACCAATTATGAGTTTGACGATAAAGGTATTTAACTGGTGGACAGTATGACTAATTAAAATGCGAATGAATAAAGTATATCTCTCTCTAATGTATTATTTCTAAAACATGGATTTGAAGGCAAATTCAGAGTGACATTTTCTCTCCTGGAAAAGCTTAGTCAACAGTTAGTCTACACATGCACATCAAGCACTTCCTTGGGGCCAAGTCACTGTGCTGTGCAGTGGGTACTACAAACTTTAAAACTTAGTTAATCCTGAGTATTTACGCTACTTCCCTTTTGGAGGGTAGGCCTGCCCACTGGGTAGAGGGCAAGACCTCTGTCATTTGGGGAGGGGAGAATCACATAGTCCCTGTGATCCAGGGAAAGGGTCTGCCAAATGCCCCCCAATTCTCCCTTGACACTGCTCACCTCCAGCATGGAGGGCTGGTGGCCAGGAACTGGGCTCACAGCTGATTCATCCAGGGCACTCATTCCAGGCCTGCATCAGCTTCACCCTACCCCACCCTAGTCTCAGCTCCTCCCACAAAGGAGGGTATGGGGTAGTGAAGCGCAGGCTGAGGCTTCTCTACAGGTTGGCAGAAAGAACATTTCTTTCCCCCATTTCTATGCCAGGTAATTAGTCACCCCAACAGGGAGGATCCAAGAGCCAGACTCACTCCAGAGACTCCCTGGTTCTCAGATGGGAATGTTTTATCAGCTTGAGGTATTGTCTGACTATGATACACAGCTAAATAGCAACATAGTAATCAACTAGTAGAACCTCTCCATCTCAACCTACAAGTTGATTACATGGCTACATGTTACAAAAACACAATTTAAAATTGATACAATTCAGCTTCAACTCAGTCACTATAACAAATCAAACTTGACTTAATTTTATTTTTATATTTCCCCAAAATTTCACCAATATATCAATAATCCCAATTGTTGAGCTGTGGGGTTAGAGGCATTTTTTATTTTTATTTTTTACCTTCTTTTATGTAATTTCTGGGTTTTCTAAATGAGCATGACTTATTTTTCATCATCAGAAATAGATAGTAAATATCTTTTTAAAAAGCTAAAGTAGTGTTTTGATTTGGCCTCTGATTTTTAATGACATAATACCCATGGTCTCATAACTCTCACCTGTCCACATGAAACCGGTTCAGGAGGAGGAGGATTGAGTGTTGCTGGGCTCCAGTGGGCAATCGGATCACATGGGACTGCATTGTGATGAGTCCATTTTTGTTCAGAATCTTCCTATGATAGTGGAGCTTTCCGGCATCAACCCTGGAGGGGAGGACCAGAGTCATTCTGCTTTGTTGGTTACTTTCACTCATCGATGTAGAGAGCCTCTCACCTGGACATGAATGCCAGAGATACACACCTCCCATCCACACAATCTCAGAGAACAATCATTGTGAGGCAATGGTCTTAGAAAGAACAGCCATGCCTTGGCCTAGGAGCAGGACCCAGGCCTCCAGGAGAGATAGGTGGGGAGAAGGAAGTAGAGGCCAGGGCAAATAGAGTGGGAAGGGATTGCTGCCGGGTGGGAGACAATAAGGAGATTGATCAAATACAAGGTGATAACCAAAACATGGACCTCTAATCCTGTATGGCCAATAACTAAGGTAACCATATATCCTGGTTTGCCAGATGGTCCCAATTTGTGCCCACTTCCTTGGCATCTTTTCTGGTCAGCTCCACCTTCCAGTCTTAATGTCTGGTTTGGACAATAAATTATATGGCCACCCCAGGGTCTCTTCAAAAAGAAAGCACTGTACTACTAATCACCATGGTTTGGGGACTGCCAAGATGATAAGGGTAAGAGCAGGGAAGACAAGCCAGTAGGCTCCTGCTCAGACAGAGGACATAATGATCAGTGAGCCCTATCATTTAAAGCAGAGAAGCAGCCCTGGCTGGTTTGGCTCAGCGGTTAGAGCGTCAGCCTGCGGTCCTGAGAGACCCGGGTTCGGTTCCCGCTAAGGGCACGTACCTCGGTTGCAGTTTGTCCCGGGCCCCGGTAGGTCGTGCGGGTGGCAGCCACTCGATGTGTTCCTTTCACATCGATGTTTCTCTCTCTCTCTCTCCGTTCCTCTCTCTCCCTCCCACTCTATCTGAGCAAGGAATGGAAAAATGTCCTTGGGTGAGGATAAAAAAAAAAAAAATTAAAGCAGAGAAGCAAAACATCCCCTTATTTCAGTGATTTTCAACTTTTTTCATCTTACAGCGCACATAAACTACTCAAATTCTGCGGCATACCAAAAAATGTATTTTTTGCCGATCTGACAAAAAAAATTGGTATAATTTTCATTCGTTCCCAGCAGATGGCTATTATTGTGTTGGCCGTCATTTTTTATTTGACAATCTAAGAGAAAAGAGGTCTGTGCCCCTGAATGAACAGTCAGATGTTGCATGTTTTACAAATTCTTGCAATACACCAGTTGACAATTGCTGCCTTACTTGAAAGCAGTGCTGTGGAGGTCTCGCTGGAGCTCCCCCTGCCACCGGGACCGGCCTAATCGCTCCAAAATGCAGTAGGAGAAGTCGGGGAGTTTCAGGTCAGGGTCACCCTCCAAGCCTATCAAGGCTCTGTAACGCATGTCCTGGGAGGCAACGACGATCAGTTTCTTCCCCCACCTGCAAATCAGAAACAGCCACAGGAAGAAATAACTTTTTCATATTAAGAAAATCAAAATATGGAAAAGCAGAGACTTGGAGAATCAACATTTTCTGCTGCTTCTTAGAGGTTCACAATCCCCCAATCAAGCCAGTTTCAGGCATAGTGCTTCTGCATGGTGTTCAGGGTGAGCAAAGCCAGTGCCATCGTTTTTGTGTTTAAACCCTCCCAGGCCTTGCCGGCACTCAAACTGAAACCCCACTCCCCACTGGGGCCTGGAATACCCTACACACCTTCCATGGCTCTGCCTCTGACCCACAGTGACGCTGCTGGTCCTGAAACAAGCTGTTTCCTCTTTCTGGCTGCTCTTCCCCAGGGTCTTCAAGTGACTAAAATGACTGATCCAGGTCACTGCTCAGATGTTAATGCCTCAGGCTTTCCCAGAAATGGTAACCAGAGTCCATTCCCCACCTCTGACCATTATTCCCATATTCTTCACAGCACCTAACACTCTTGGAAATGGAAATATATATAAACATATGTGTGTGTGCAGATAGATAGATAGATACCCCTCACTCACTCACTCCTTGGCTTCGAGATACACCCAATCGGAGGAGCTCCCTTTCCTGGATGAATGAGTCACCCAGGGTCCACCAATGAGGACTCATGGGATTGAGCCAGCACCTACTCATCACAGCCTGCTGTTTACAGGGCCCGACCACAAGGTCTGCCTCCAGTCACATCACTGTCTGCTCTCCTTCCTCCCACCCACTCAGACGCCTTCACTTCTACCACCAACCAGGCAAAAAGAAAAAAGAGGCTGGCCCTGGCCGGTTTGGCTCAGCAGTTAGAGCGTCGGTCTGCGGTCCAGAGAAAAAAGAAGAGGCTGTCTTCATTTTAAGCTTCCTTCAAATTGTTTGTAACCTATACTTAGTCTTCTGCAGAGTTGTGGAAATCTTCAAAAAGATGTGGTTGTGAACACAGTGAAAGACAGTATGCATGTTACAAGCTCAGGACCTATGCTCTCTCATCTCAAGGCAGGCTCATTAAGTTAAACTGGAAGAAATCAGTTGGGAAAAAAAAGTTTGAAAACTGAGGAACACATTTTCTGCTTTAAAAATGTACTGAGGCCCTGGCCGGTTTGGCTCAGCGGTTAGAGCGTCAGCCTGCAGTCCAGAGAGACCTGGGTTTGGTTCCCACTAAGGGCACATATCTCGGTTGCAGTTTGTCTTGGCTCTGGTTGGGTTGTGTGGGAGTTGGCCACTCAATGTGTACCTTTCACGTTGATGTTTTTTTTCTCTCTCTCTCTCCCCCTCCCACTCTATCTGAACAAAAAATGGGAAAATGTCCTCGGCTGAAGATAAAAAATGTACTCAGGTCCCAGCCAGGTGGTTCAGTTGGTTGGAGCATTGTCTGGAGCATCGTCCTGTACACCAAAAAGGTAGTGGGTTCGGATCCTGGTTGGGGTATGTACAGGAGACAGCCAATCCATGTTTCTCTTTCACATCAATGTTTCTCTCTCTCCCTAAAATCCACAAACATATCCTTCTGTTTATAGCTGCATCTCTAGGACCTAGAATATACCTGGCACCAGTTGGCTCCTAAAAATGCATGTTGACTGACTGCCTTTCGGGTTTGAAGTTGTAACCCTGCCTATGTCATAGAATCTGAACTCCCCAGCACGACATTGAAAGGCCATTCAGGATGTGGCCTCCCACTGTCCTCTTGAGCTCTCCCTCCTGCTTTCCAGCTTGCACCACACCTTAGACTTTACGAATATGCCACATCACTTGCCTCCCTGAACAAGCAAGCTCTTTCGTACCTCTGGAACCTTGTGGAAGCTACTTCCTTACCCTTCACCCACCCAGCTTACCGCTAACTCAAGAATCCCGCTTTGAGAGTTTTCCCTAACTGCTATGCACACGCTCTAGTCACACACATAGGCTTGAATTAGGGTTTCTCGTATATGCCATTTAATAGCCTCAACCACCAGAGCAGCTCTTTGTCAGAGCAGTTATTACATCAATCATTGAGTCATTCTCTCGTCTTTCTCTTTCAGTAGACTGTGAGCTCCTTGAAGGTAGATACTATTTGTATTTATCTTGGCATCTCTGGTACTTTGCATGGTGCTTAATCAGTATTTGATAACCTGTATGGTGACCACGGTCTGCAAATCGAGCTTAGCAGGAGTCTTTGCATCAGCTCATTGGAATCGGTGGAATTTGATAATACAGGGCAGTAAACTAATCTGAGTACTTTTTTTTAAATTTATTTTTTAATCCTTACCCAAGGATATGTTTGTGGATTTTAGAGAGAGAGAGGAAGGGAGAGAGAGAAACATTGATGTGAAAGAGAAACATGGATTGGCTGTCTCCTGCACATACCCCAACCAGGTATTCAACCTGTAACATAGGTATGTGCCCCCAACCAGGATCCGAACCCACTACCTTTTTGGTGTACAGGACGATGCTCCAGACAATGCTCCAACCAACTGAACCACCTAGCTGGGACCTGAGTACATTTTTTATCCTCAGCCAAGGACATTTTCCCATTTTTTGTTCAGATAGAGTGGGAGGGGGAGACAGAGAGAGAGAGAGAAAAACATCAACGTGACAGATAAACCCAATATGCCCAGGCTGAAGCACAGTGAAAAGCGTGGCAAGTTGAGGGAACTGAGGTCAGACAGCTGGGTGGGCACTAGCTAGGTTCTAAAGAGCCCAATGGGTCACGGTCAGAGGGCAGGAGGCCGCAGGGCATGGGAACTGGGTGGGACATGGTTCGTGGCTCTCGCCTACATTGTCAAATAAAAACTCAGACCCAGTGCAGCCAGACCTTGTGATGTTTCAAGAGAAGTTAGAAACCCAGAATTTTAAATATTAGCAATGTAATTAAAGTGAGAACAAACAAAACACCATGCTGGATAAATAAGGCATGTCTGTAGGCAGATTAGGTTAGACTGAACCTTTGCCCCGACTGTCCAGGGCACTAAATATCACAATTCCATCTTTAAACAAACAACCCTCTATGCAGTATAGAAAGTTAAAAAAAAAAAAAAGGAGAGAGCAAGACGGGAGATAGTCAGGAGACTAGTGCATTCATCTGAGGCCAAAGGGGGTTTGAGGAAAAGTTAGAAGGTGAACTCCACAGGACTTGGAGGCCAGCTGAATGTAGAAGTCAGGGAGAAAAAGGGCCCAGAGAGAGTTTATGCCTTGGACAGCCAGGGCCCGGGGATACCCCAGTGCCGTCTCTCTCAGCCTGCCAGGGTTGGCACAATGCAATTAACTACAAGCAGACACTGCTTGGAGTGAGGGGGAGCATCACAAGGGAGCAAATGCTCCAGATTTCTGGATGTAGTCTAATTTATTTGCAAAGTGGTTCCCCAGGTTATATGGTGTTTTAGGTAATTACTTCCTTGAAATGGCGTCTTTGTTGACCATATAGCCAAGCTCAGTATATTACTTGTCTAATTTTTTTCAATGGAGAAACAAACAAACAAACAAACAAACAAACAACAACAAAAAAACCCCATCCACACCTGGGCTTTTTTGTTAATTGTTTTTTTGGGGGTGGCATTCCAACCCTTTGACATACAAAACTTATTTATTCACATATAAATACCCTCAAGTTAGACAAAATGACATTCCTACCCTCCAGACAAACCTTATCTATCCATACACATACTTTAATTCTTGACTGACCAAATCACAAAAATACATATCTCAAAATTATATTTTATTCATCCACCAAACCCCCAATTCTACACCCCAGACCAAAATAAATAAACGAAAGCAAAAAGAAAGGAAGAGAAGGTAGGTTTGGGGTAAAGGACAGTGAGTGATGCTCTAGCTTCTGGGCACACTGGGTAGGGGCAGGTTATTGAAACATCACACATAGCACTTGGGAGGAGGTCTGGAGACTGGATAGGGCTGCTGAGAGCAGCCACAGTGTAAGGGGTGAAAGGAAGTTGAGAATCCATATAGGAGCTGGTGAGGATCAGCTAGGAGAACAAGACAAAAAAGGAAGCAACAGGGGGAAAACCTTTAAAAGTCCCTAATTGTGTAGAGGGGTCAAGGAAATTAAGTGTCCAAGGCTTGTTAGTAGGGATCTTAGAGTAAGATTTTGGTGACATGATAAAGGCAGAAATCAGAACCACAGTGGGCAGAGGAGTGGAGCGGAGGTGAAGAGGGAGAAAGAGTGAAGTGAGTGTAGCTACTTCTTCCAAAAACCATGGCTGTAGCCTCAGAGAGAGAGAGTGAGAGAGAGAGAGAGAGAGAGAACGCGCACGCGCGCTACAGTTATAGGGAGTCCGAGGTCAAGAGAAGGTCCTGTTTGTAAGAGGAGCAAATCACATCAATGTACTGAGAAGAGAGCACCGCAGACCAGCAGAAATGGAAAACAAAGGAGAAAGAGGAGCTCACTTGGAGGTAGGAGAGAGCATGAGGGATGGGAGCTGGGCTGGGGAGCAGGGGAGAAAAGAAAAGTATCCTGATCACAGGCCAGTTTTTCATCTCCTCTAAGATGAGGGATGGGGAAAGAAATTTGGGGAAGTCTGCAAGTTCAGGAAGAAGGTAGAAGTTAGGAGACCTCACACTGGTAGCTTCTCCCTGTTTAGTAAAAGAGAGAGAGAGGCGGGAATGGGGGTAGGTAGGGAATGAGAAAACGACAAGCTGGATTAGTCACTCTGGGAAACAGGGGCCCTGAATGAAGACTCACAAAAGGACCGCTGGGCAGCACAGGGCACCAATCCAAAGGACAGCTGCCTGCTCTGCTGACCTGTGCTAGGACTGTGGACACAAAGGGAAAGAATGACAGGCTCTTTTGAGCAGTTAGCCCAAACAGGAGAAGAGTGGAAGTAGAGGACTGGCTTAGTGTGGGGATGATGCACTCTGACAGACACTGAGGCAGACACTGAGGCTGCAGACCAATCCTGGTGCTCTGACTACACCTCAGACGTCAAAGCAAGACGAGTCCCATGAGTTTCTGACAGTGCAAGTCAGTTACCTGCCAAAGGCTTCCACCATTGTACAACGGGGCTGCAAAGACTTGGTTCTGATGTCATTGGTAATGTTTTTCCTCTCTTTAAAGTACCGGCATGAGCCCTGGATGCCATCCTTATTCTCTAAGATCATATGAATGGGGTAGACATCCTCCAAAGGGTCCGGGTCCCGCCTGGACTCCAAAATTCCAGTTTCCAAATCGATTTCTTCATACCTAAGGAGGAAAGCATAAATATCAAGCCATAACTCAGCTTCCAAAAATACAGGCTTGGTGACTTCTAAGAACCTCCTGCAGAGATCAGAGAGAGGGAGTGAGATCACTTAGTTTTTCTGCCTTACAGATTCAGATCATCTTGACATGCAGTATTCTTTGCCCCAGAAAACAGAGACCTTTCTAGGATCCTCCAAATCTACTCCAGAAGCTGAATATTGGAACCAGAATCACCACACTGGCCTGAGTCATGGCCTTATGGGTTCCCTCCAAATCTGGTGCCTAGTCTCCAAACCACTATGTTTAGACTTAATGATTTAAGATTTTTCTCTTTTACGATGTCATCTTTCCATCTCTTTTTAATGATCTCTCTAGTACCTTCATCCATTTTTATGGTTTCAACGACCATTTGCATGTTAACAATTTTCACCACTGAATCCTCAATACCCTCTCCCCACAAACATCAGTCTTGTCTTCAGTTGTCTACTGCACACCTCAAATTCAATGAAATAAAAACCAAAGTTATGACTGCCTCTCCCCACCTCCCATAGCCCCTCCTTGCCCTCCCTGGTACCACATTCTCCCAGATGCCTCTTATCAACACCAGAGACATCTTTGACTTGTTTCTTCTTTCACCCAGTCAGCCAAGTTTGTCAAGTTCTCCTTAGAAATCTTGCTCACATCCTGCACTAGTTGAAGCGAAATCCCATATAACCTTTTCAACTCTTTCTTCCTTGCCCTCTCTGTGAGATCTGCACTATTTACCCCTCCATTCTCAAATCACATCTTCCCCAGCTTCCAGGACAATACTCTGGACTGCTGCTCTCCCTCTCCAACCACATATTGCCAGTCTTCTTTTGAAGGTTCCTAGTCCTCCATCCAGCTTTTAAATGTTGGTGCACCTCAGGGCCATGTCTTAAGGTTTCTAATCCTACTATGCTCTCTCTCATGGATGTTTCTAGCCAACAGCATACAGGATGACTCCACGTGTCTAGCTTAGTCCCTCCCTCTGACCTGCTTTCACTCCCATGAAGCCAGATGTTTACTAAACAGAATCTCCACTTGCATAACCCAAAGGAACCTCAAACACAAGGTGTCTTAGAGTACATTCAGCACCTTCCCCATCTCCCTCCAAACTCGATCACTGTGCTGCTCTACTGTGTTCCCTACTACAGTGAAGGGCATCAGTATTCACCCAAGTGCCCAAACATCAGGAACCAAAGGTTCACCATCCTTGATTCCTAATTTTCCTTATACCCCACATCCAATCAGTCATCAATCCTCTTGATTCTTCTGCCTCGTCTCTTCATTCTCAACCCCTATGGTAAGCTAAACCATAATTGCTTGTTCATGATTGGATTGTTACAAAGCTCTAAACTTCACTCTTCGCCCCTAATCTAACCATCCCTTGAGAGGCTTCCAACTGTCCTTCTGATAAAGGGTAAACTCTTTAAGGGGAAAGACCATTGAATACTTCTCCAGACCAATCTGGTTAAGGACGAAGTGTGTTCTGTACCCAGGCTTCTGGATTCAAATTCTGAGTTACATCCTCACTAGTTGTTGACCTTGAACAAATCACTTAACCTCTTTGGTGCCTCAATTTTCTCTTCAGCAAAATGGGGATGATAATACCTACCTATTATGGTTGTTGTAAAAATTAAATAACTTGCTATATGTCAGGATTTTAGAACAGTCCAGTTCACGTAAGAACATATATAAGTGTCAACTACTATTCCTCATTCTCTTCCTCCAGTATTATACTCCAATCAAACTTATTTCTCTTCCTTCAGGCTTTCACATTTGCTGTTCTCTGTTCAGAATACTCTGCCAACTGGCCAACTAAATCCAAGTCTTGATTTGGACAGTATTACCTCTGGGAACCTGTCCTCTTCCTTACAGTACGGCTTAAGAGCAAAGACTCAGCTCTGGCCAGTTTGGCCTGCGGACCAGAGAGTTCTAGGTTTGGTTCCCGCTAAGGGCATGTACCTGGGTTGCTGTTTGTCCGCGGCCCCATGGGGTTGTGTGGGTGGCAATCAGTCGATGTGTCTCTCTCACATCAATGTTTCTCTCTCTCTCTCTTCCTCCCTCTCTCCTTTCCACTCTATCTGAAGATAAATGCAAAAATGTCCTCAAGTGAAGATAAAAAAAAGAGCAAAGATTCAGAACACAGATGGCTTGGGTTCAAATCAACACACAGACACTTATAATCTCCATAACTCTGGACAGATTATTTATTATCTCTCCATGATTCAGTTTCCTTTTCTGCAAAATGGGCAAGATAACAGCACCCGCTTGAGAGAGGCACTGTGAGAATGAAGTGAGTTTAATCTCCTGAAGCTCCCAGAATAGGATCTTAGAATAACACCAGGCCAATAATAAGCATTGAATAAATTTTACCTATTATTATTATTGCTGAGCTTGTTGTTGTACAGATCTCATTCCTTTTCTGTCTCCAGTCTTTTTAAAAAAACTTATTGATTTTAGGAAGAGAGGAAGGGAAGGAGAGAGGGAGGGAGACATCGATTTGTTGTTCCACTTATCTATGGGTTCATTGGTTGCTTCTTGTATGTGCCCTGACCGGGGCACACGGGGACAAAGCTCTATCCAACTTAGCTACCCGCCAGGCCCTGTCTCTAGTCTTGATCTGAACTGCTTTCCCAATCCAATCCTCCCCTCCACTTTATGTGGATGAAATATTCTTTGAACCTTGAATAATATTTCCCCAGTCCTGCTCACCATCATCCTAAACTTACACACGGACATAATAGGACACCAGATGATTCCCAACTCTATCAGACGCCTTGGCCCTGCCAGGCATGAGGGACCCCAAATCAGCTTTACACAGCGCCCCCCATTAGACTTGGTTTTTCCACCGCCCCACTCCTTTCTCCCACCTTCCTTCCATCAGAACCTGGTCCCCTCCGGCTCTATCAGTCCCCCGGCTCTGGGCCTGCTCGCCCGCCCGCCCGCAAGGCCAAGCCGCTGACCGGTCCTGGAGCTGGAGGTCGGGTCGCTCGCGAGGCTCCTCATAGAAGCTGATGCCCGGGTGCGTAGCAAGGGCCCTCCACAGAAACTCCTGCGTGTAGGGCTCCAAAGGCAGAGGGAAGGGCGGCACTCGCGTCTCCAGACGGCTCCACAGCGCGGGCAGAGACAGGCCATCAAGCCCCTCCAGGGCCACCTCGTCCAACAACGACTCCAGCGCGTCCATTGCTACTTCAGTTAGCGGCGACCTGGGCGCCTGCGCACCAAGCCGCCAAAGACCCGGGTCCAGCGCGTCTGCGCACAACAACCAGCAACTCTGGAGGTGGGTCGGACCTGGCGATCGAAGGAGGAGTTCCAGAGCGCCTACGTGACGTCACTCTCCTTGTGGGCGGGCCCAGTCAGTGAAGCTCCACTGCCATTGGTCCGGAACCCCGCCGTAACCAGGGGAACTGCAAACATTGCAGAGACCGCTTCCGGTTTGAGCACCCGGAACCACCGCCTCTAGGGATGGACGGTGAGTGTTCGTTGGCTCTTCTGGGAGGTCGGGGAGTTATTCTCCCGTCTCTCCTGAGGTTCCCTCTTCCCCCGACCGCCCCCGGCGGACTGTTAAACCACAAACCCCCGGACCTCCACTGACTCACCCAAGGTGGTCTCCGGCCTGAAAGAAAGGAAGCCTTAGTGGTCAGGGGTGGGAGAAGAGGCTGGGAGGAGTGGTCGGTGATTGGCCTCTGTGTCGAGCTGTGGTCGTGTAGGAACCTGGTACTGGCCGGGGGCTCAGTGAAGGGGTTTAGGTAGGGAAAGGAGAAGTAGACGTCTGAAGTGGGTCTTGTGTGTCCTAGGATGTGGACCTGTCGGATATGGGAGTTGGTATGGCGGTAAGCATCGTCTTGGGGAGTGCAGTCAAAACCTACTGGAAAACGGGACTTGGTAAAGGGAGGGGAGGGGAGACTAGGGAATACTCTCTTCTGGGCTTCGATGTTAATAATTTGTGCTGTTCAGTGCCAGGAACTCTGTGCTGTCAAACAACACCTTTCCAAGCTTCGTAATAGCCCTTTGAGTTGAGTGTTGTTATCCCATTTTACAAATGAGGAAACTGAAACTCAGAGAAGTTAAATAACTTGCTCCAAATCAGCCAGCCAGCCAGCCAGCCAGAAAGGAGCCCAGTCACTCTGTCTCTGGAGCTGAATTGTGGAGTTTAGAGGTCCTTCCTTCCAAAGGTTGCAAATGCAGATATCTGCAAGGGCAAGTCTGGTGGGCTGGATTGGGCTGTGACTGAAAATCAATCCTTCTGAAAGGGGCAGGGGCGGGGAGGGCTTCTCACTCACCTGAAACCAGTTGTTTTCTTGGGCCACTTCTCAAAATACCCTGAGGGCAATTCTGTCTGAATGCCAGATGCAAGCTTCAGGCCACCATTTAGGGATCCCTGATTAGAATCATGGAGTTGACTATTGGAAGCAATCTAAAAATAGGCTACACTGGTATCTCATTTTGTAGATGGAAAGGATAATGTCTAGAGAGACTGGTAGACTCTGTGTTGGAACCTAGATAATTTTTCTCATTTTACCACTGTCCCTCACTAATGGTGAATGTGTTCCTTTTTGATATCTACTTAATGCAGCGTGGAAAAAAAATTTTTAAATTCACAGTCTGTTGTTATGTGCCTAAAAGACATCTTTGCCCTTTGTATTCAAAGTTACTATAAAACGCCATTTGCCAGATATCCCTGTAGAAAGGTCAACATAATAACTGCTATAGAACAATTCTCAAGTCTTTTTGGTCTCAGGATGCTTTTATACTCTTACTTGAAAAGAACTATGTTTAAGTATATAGTATGTTGAGGATATTTATCATATTAGAAATTAAAGCTGAGAAAAATCTTAAAACATTTATTGATTAATTCACTTAAAAATAACAACCCATTACTTCTGAATATAAATAATACTTTTAATTAAAAACAGCTATAATTCTCCCCCAAAATTAGTAGGAATAGTGGCATTATTTTACATTTCCCCACATTTCTTCAATGTCTAGTTTAATAGAAAATAGCTAGACTTTTGCCCTGGCCGGGTTGTTTGGCTCAGTTAGTTGAGCATCGTCCCATGAACTGAAGGGTCACTGGTTCCATTCCTGTTCAGGGCACAAGCCTGGGTTTCAGGCTTGATCCCCAATCAGGGTGCTCATGGAAGGCAGCCAATTGATGTTTTTCATGTTGCTTCTCTCTCTCTCCTTCTTTCCTCTCTCTCTCTCTAAAATCAATAAAAACATATTTAAAAGAAAAGAGCTTAGCTCTCATTTTGGCTTCAGCAACCAGACCGTTGTGCTGTTATTTTGGCTGATATGTATGAAAAAATCAGGCCTCACACAGGTATACAGTTGTAACGGAATATTTTAATTGCCTTTTTCTGATAACTGTTTTGTGCTCTGTTACATTAAAACCCATTTGTCTATTTTGCTGTTCCATTGGATATTTTCCCATGTGTGATTTTTATAACAGGCCTTGGTCATTTGGAAAATGTTACTTAAGTGAGTTACGCAAATCTTCCAAATGTTGATCTTGGAAATTTCATTACACAGCATCAAATGGCAGATTATTACACAATATAAAAAAGCACATTCATTAATATCTCCACCTATCTCATTTTTTAATTGAGTTTAAGAGTTGGGAAGCTATTAAACTCAAGGTAATGGAAACAAGTTTTCTATTTTGAAAGCTTGAATTATCGTTGGCAACAGATATTGTCAGTTTTTCCCTGAAGTAAAAGGCTTACTTTCGTATTTGAAAAAATGTCTGCCAAACCACCCAAGTGTGAATAACTATAGTTTGTCCTTTCAAGTAAAAATGACATTCTTTTTTGTTCCTTTTTATTGAATTTATTGGAGGTGACAATGGTTAACAAAATTATACAGATTTTATGTGCACAGTTCCACAACACATCATTTGTACACTCACTGTATTGTGTTCATCTCCCCAAGTCGTCTCCTTCATTCAACATTTAGCCCTCCTATACATTCCTCCATCTCCTCACCACACCCCTCCCCCAGCAGTCACCATACTATTGTCTTTGTACATGAGTTTTTTTTCTCTTTTGCTCAATCCCTCTACACCCCCCAACCAGCTCCCCAACAACCCCCTTGACAGCTGTCAGCCTGCTCTTTATGAATTTGTCTCTATTTTTGTTAGTTCATTTTGCTCATTGGATTCCACATATGAGTGAAATCATATGGTACTTGCCTTTCTTTGTGTGGTTTATTTCACTTACCCGAATGCTCTCCAGGTCCATCTATGTTGTCGCAAAAGGTAAGATGTCCTTCCTTTTTATGGCCAAGTAGTATTCTATTTTGCAAATATACTGTAGCTTTTTTACCCACTCATCTACTGATGGACATTTGGACTGCTTCCAAATCGTGGCTATTGTCAATAACTCTGCAATGAACATAGGGGTACATATATTTTTTCAAATTAAGTGTTTTGGGTTTTTTTGGATAAATTCCCAGAAGTGCAGTCACTGGGTCATAAGGCAGTTGTATTTCTAATTTGTTGAGGTAACTCCATACTGCTTTCCACAGTGGCTACACAGATCTGGATTCCTACCAACAGTGCTTGAGGGTTCTCTTTTCTCCACATCCTCACCAACACTTACTTGTTGATTTATTGATGATAGCCATTCTGACAGGTGTGAGATGATATCTTACTGTGATTTTAATTTGCATTTCTTTGATGATTAGTGATTTTGGGCATCTTTTTATATGTCTATTGGCCATCTGTGTGTCTTCTTTGGAGAATTCTCTATTCAGTCCCTTGCCCATTTTTAAATTACACTGTTTGTTTTTTGGTGTTTGAGTTTTTTAGGTTCTTTATAGATTTTGGATGTTAATCCCTTATCAGGTGTATCATTGGTGAATGTTCTCCCATTCAGTGGGCTGTCTTTTTATTTTGTTGATGGTGAGCAAAACCTTTTAAGTTTGATGTAGTCCCATTTGTTTATTTCTTCTTTTGTTTCCCTTGCCTGAGGAGTTATATCAGAAAAAATATTGCTACAAGAAATGTCCGAGATTTTACTGCCCTTCTTTTCTTCTAGGATTTTTATGGTTTCAAGTCTACATTTCAGTTTTTAATCCATTTTGAGTTTATTCTTGTGTATGGTGGAAGAAGGTGGTCTAATTTCATTTTGTGCATGTATCTGTCTAATTTTCCCAGCATCATTTATTGAACAGACTATCTTTATCCCGCTGTATATTTTTGCTTCCTTTGTGAAATGGTAATTGACAGTGAAGGTGTGGGTTTATTTCTGGGTTCTCTATTCTGTTTCATTGATCTATTTGTCTATTTTTATGCCAGTACCATGTTGTTTTGATTACTATGGCCTTGTAGTATAGTTTGATATCAGGTAGTATGATCCTCCAACTTTATTTTTCTTTCTCAAGATTGCTGTGGCTATTTGGTTCCATATAAATTGTTGGGATATTTATTCTAGTTCTGTGAAATATGCCATTGGTGTCTTTTTTGTTGTTATTAATCCTTACCTGAGGATATTTATTCATTGATTTTTAGATAGAGTCGAAGGAAGGGAGGGAGAAAAAGAGAGAAACATTGATGTGAGAGAGACACATCGATTGATTGCCTCCCCCACAACCCTGACCAGGGCTGGGGATAGAATTTGCAACCCAGGTACATGCCTTTGACTGAGAATCAAACCCAAGACCCTTTGGTCTGTGGGTTGAAGCTCTTACTGCTGAGCCAAACCGGCTAGGGTTGCTGTTGATATCTTGATAGGAATTGTGTTGAATCTATCTATAGATTTATATGGATAGTTTGGATGTTTTAATGATGTTAATTCTTCTGTGAACATGGTATATGCTTCCACTTATTTGTATTGTCTTCAGTTTTTTTTTTTCTTCAGTGTCTTATAATTTTCCAAGTACAGGTCTTTTACATCCTTGGTTAAATTTACTCCTAGGTATTTTATTCTTTTTGAAGCAATTGTGAATGGGATTGTTTTCTTAGTTTCCCTTTCTGATAGTTCATCATTGGTGTATAAAAATGATTTTTTTTTTTTTTTAATCCTCACCAGAGGACATTTTTCCATTTTTTGTACAGACAGAGTGGGAGGGAGAGAGAGGAAGAGAGAGAGGGAAACATCGATGTGAAAGGGACACATCAAGTGGCTGCCACCCGCACAACCAACCAGGGCCGGGGACAAACTGCAACCAAGGTACATGTCCTCAGCGGGAACTGAACCCGGGTCTCTCCAGACCGCAGGCGGACGCTCTAACCGCTGAGCCCAACCGGCCAGGGCTAAAAATGATTTTTTGATATTTATTTTGTATCTTGCTACTTTAGTTAATTTATTTATCATTCTAGTAGTTTTTGTGTGGAATCTTTAGGGTTCTCTATATACAATATCATGTCATCTACAAATAATGACAGTTTTACTTTTTCCTTTCCAAGTTGGTTACCTTTTATTTCTTCTTCTTGTCTGATCGCTGTGGCTATGACTTCCAGTACTATGTTGAATAAGAGTGGTGAAAGCAGACATCCCTGTCTTGTTCCTGATCTTAAGGGAAATGCTTGTGGTTTTTACCCAGAGTATGTTGGCTGTGAGTTTGTTATATATGGCCTTTATTCTGTTCACATATATTCCCTCTATTCCCACTTTGCTGAGGGTTTTTATCATAAATGGGTACTGGATTTTATCAAATACTTTTTCTGCATCTGTTGATACGATCATGTGGTTTTTATTCTTAATTTTGTTTATGTGGTGTGTCTTGTTTATTGATTTGTGGATATTGTACCAACCTTACATCCCTAGAATAAATCCCACTTGATCATGGTGCATGATCTTTTTATTTATTTTTTACCCTCACATGAGGACATTTTTTGTTCAGATAGAGTGGGAGGAAGAGAGAGAGAGAGAGAGAAACATCAATGTGAAAGGTATGTATTGAGTGGTTGCCACCCGCACGACCCAACCAGGGCTGGGGACAAACTGCAACTGAGGTATGTGCCCTTAGTGGGAACTGAACCCGGGTCACTCTGGACCGCAGGCTGACACTCTAACCACTGAGCCAAACTGGCCAGGGCTGCAAGATCTTTTTAATGTCTTGCTGAGATACAGTTTGCTAATTAAAAAAAATTTTTTTTTTTCCTTTATTGATTTTAGAAAGAGAGAAAGTGAAAATGAGAGAGAGATAGAAACAATGATGAGAGAGAACATCGATTGGCCTCCTCCTGCATGCCCCACACTGGGGATCAGGCCCACAATTTGGGCATGTGTACTGACTGGGAATCGAACCAGTGACATCTTGGTGCATGGGTCGACACTCAACCACTGAGCTACACTGGCCGGACCAGTTTGCTAATATTTTGTTGAGGATTTTAACATATATCTTTGTCACAGGTGTTGGCCTATAATTTTCCTGCTTTTAGTATCCTTATCTGGTTTTGGAATTAGGATAATGCTGGCCTTGTAAAATGAGTTTGGAATCTTCCTTTCTCTTGAATCATTTGGAATAGTTTGAGAAGGATAAGTATTAGTTCTTCTTTGAATGTTTGGTAAAATTTACCAGTGAAGCCATCCAGTCTAGGACTTTGGTTTGTTGGGAGTTTTTTTTTTTAATACTGCTTCAATTCTACTACAGTTGTAATCTGTCTATTTAGTTTTTCTGATTCTTCCATCAGTTTTGGAAGATTGTATATTTCTAGGAATTTATTCATTTCTTCCAGATTGTCCATTTTTTTTGGAATATAGTTGTTTGTAATATTTTCTTACAATTCTTTGGTGTCAATTGTTACTTCTTTTCCATTTCTGATTTTATTTATTTGAGTCCTTTATCTTTTTTCTTGATTAGTCTTGTTAAAGGTTTACCTATCTTGTTTATCTTTTCAAAGAATCAGCTCTTGGTATAACTGATCTTTTGTATTTTTTTTTTTTTTTTTTTTGATACATGCCCTTAGCGGGAACCAAACCCAGGACTCTCTGGTCCGTAGGCCTATGCTCCAACCGCTGAGCCAAACCAGCCAGGGCTTTTGTATTGGTTTTTAAGACTCTATTTTATTTATTTCTGCTCTGATCTTTATTATTTACTGCATTTGTTGTTCTTTTTCAAGTTCTTTTAAGTGTAAAGTTAGATTATTTGAAATTTTTCTTGTTTCTTGAGATAGTCCTGTAATGCTATGAATTTCCCTCTTAGGACTGCTTTCACTATGTCCCATAGATTTTGGGTTCTTGTGTTCTCATTTTCATTTGTTTCAAGGTATCTTTTGATTTCTTCTTTGATCTCATTATTAACCCATTCACTGTTTAGTAACATGTTATTTAGCCTCCATGTTATTGTGTATTTTTCAGTATTTTTCTTGTGATTGATGTCTTGTTTCATACCATGATGGTCAGAGAAGCTGCTTGACATAATTTCGATCTTAAATTTACTGAGATTTGTTTTGTGTCCTGACATGTGGTCTATCCTAGAAAATGTTTCTTGTGCACTTGAAAAGAACATATATTCTGCTGCTTTGGGGTGAAATACTCTGAGTTATCAATTAAACCATCTGATCTAGTGTGTCATTTAAGGCCACTGCTTTCTTGTTGATTTTCTGTCTGGAAGATCTATCCATTGATGTCAATGGGGTGTTAAAATCCCCTACTATGACTGTATTACTGTCAATCTCTCCCTCTATGTCCATTAAAATTTGCTTTATATATGTAGGTGCTGCTATGTTGGCTGCATAAATGTTGTTGAATTTATGCCATTATCGTTATATAGTATCCTTCTTTGTCCATTATTCTATAGCTTTTGTTTAAAAGTCTGTATTGTCAGATATAAGTATTGTTACTCCAGCTTTTTTTCCCTTTCCATTTGCATGAAATATTTTTTTTCATTCCTTTACTTTCAGTCTGTATGTATCTTTTGTTCTGTGATGGGTCTCTTTTAGACAGCATATATATGGGTCTTGTTTTCTTATTCATTCAGCTACCCCATGTTTTTTGATTGAATCATTTAAGATATTAACATTTAAAGTGATTATTGATAGGTATGTATGTATTGCTGTCTTATTCTTTTAACTATGCTTCTCTGTTATTTTTTTTCTTTTCCTTCTCCTCCTTTCTTCTTTCTTAACCCTTTAACATTTCTTGTAATACTGTTTTGGTGGTAACAAATTCCTTTAGCTTTTTGTTGTCTGGAAAGCTCTTTATTTCTCTTTCAATTTTATTTCTTAAATATTTTATTGATTTTTAGGAAGGGGGGGTAGAGAGAGAGAGAGAAACATCAGTGAGAGAGAACACTGATTGGTCACCTCCAACATGTGGGATTGGGCCCACAACCTGGGCATGTGCCCTGACTGGGAATCGAACTGGCAACCTCTTGGTGCATGGGTTGATGCTCAACCTCTGAGCCACACTGGTTGGGCTCTCCTTCAATTTTAAATGAAAGCCTTGCAGGTTAAAGTAGTCTTGGTTGTAGGTCTTTGTTTTTCATCACTTTGCATATTTCATGCCAATCCCTTCTGACCTGAAAGGTTTGTGTTTAGAAGTCAGCTGACAGTCTAATGGGAGCTCCCTTGTATGTAACTAACTGTCTTTCTCTTGTGGCTTTTAAGATTCTCTCTTTGTCTTTAACCTCTTCCAATATAATTACGATGTGATTTGGTGTGGGCTTCTTTGGATTCGGCTTCTTTGGTACTCTGTGCTTCCTGGACTTGTGTGCCTTTTTCCTTCACCAGGTTAGGGAAGTTTCTGGTCATTATTTTTTCAATAGGTTCTCGATTCCTTGGTCTCTCTCTTCTTCTGGTTCCTGTATGATGTAGATGTAGTTATACTTCATATTGTCCAAGAGTTTCCTTAAACTACCCTCATTTTTTAAAAATTATTTTTTCTTCTCTGATTGGGTGTTTTTTCTTACATTGTCTTCCAAATTGCTGATTCAGTCTTTTGCCTCATTGGGCCTACTGTTTATTCCTTCCAGTGTGTTCTTTATTTCAGATATGGCAGTCTTCATTTCTGAGTGGTCTTTTTTTTATGGTTTCTATGCCCTTTTTCATGCTGTTGAGCATCCTTATAATCATCACTCTGAATTCCATAGCTCATAAACTGCTTGCCTCCATTTCAATTAGCTCTTTTTCTAGAGAACTCTCCTGTTCTTTCTTTTGGGGCCTGTTTCTTTGTCTTCCCATTTTGGCTGCCTCTTTGTGTTTGTTTCTATGTATTAGATAAATCTACTATAACTCCCAGTTTTATGTTGTGGCCTTATGTAGCAGGTGCCCTGTGGGTCTAGTGGTGCAGTCTCCTTGATTACCTGAGTGGAGCATTCCAGGATTATCCCTTGTGTGGGTTATGTGGGCTCTCCTGTTGTAATTGAGTCTTGATTGCTATTGGCCCATTTTTGTGTGGGATCTGACCCTCAGGTTGGCTGATTATGAAGCTCAGCCCTGACTGGGGTGTGTGAGCTGCTGCATAGGTGCTGACCACGCGAAATGGAATTCACCTCACCAGGGTTTGGTGCTTTGGCGCCTGCTGAGATCTCCCTTTGGATAAGTGGCTTGTGAAGCTTATTGGATTCTGCTCTGATGTTGTCAGAAGCTGGCCACTGGGTGTGTTGGTTCTGGGCTTTTTGGAAGGGACTCTGGTGCAGGCCAATGTAAGATGCTGCCTGTAACTGCCTTCAGCAACCTGTTTGGAGCTACAAGCAATCTAGTGTTTGTGGCTGCCTCTGCTGTTCCTTGGTGTGCATGAGAAGGACCAAGTTGTGCACCAAGGCAAGCTTTTACCAGCACTGGGCCTGGGGGCAGGTCAGCAAAAGTCCCAAGGCACCCCTATATCTGATTGCTTCTGCCTGCTGGCTGCCTAATTGGCTCAGTCATTGAAAGAGCCTCTGGCTGTACTTGAGTTTTATGAGGTAGATTCACAGTGAGTCACCAGCTAGGGGGAAAAGGGGTTCACAGATTGATACAGGTTCAAACTTAGTGCCAGTGCTAGGTCTGAGGCCACTCAGTAGATGGCCCTGGGTATACAAAGAAGTCTAGTTGCCACTCACTAGGTGTTCACACACCTTTTTGTTGGGGCAGAGTCCTAGGGAGTCAGCAGGGTGAGGCCAGCAGAGTTTACCAGACCAAGATTTGGCTGTGTGAAGGGAAGGCTCTGCTCTGGTCAGTTGTGCGAAGGAAAAATGAGCCTTGTTCTAGAGCCATACAGATAGTCTGTTCCAGATTCTGCTGGAAGGAGACTTAGCTCAGCAAGGTGGGGCTGCTGGGAGTCGGGAGGCTGGGCCAGTGGATCTCCCATGAAGGGGAGCTACTGGTCAGGCTTTGGGGATGGTGGGGGCCGGTATGGCCCCCATCCTTGAGCCACAGCACTCAGTGTCCCAGATTTTACCCCAATCTTGGCAGGGCAGAACCACTAGGAGTTGGGAGGGTGGATCCTCTGGAGCTGGAGCTGGAGCTGAGATGGTGGGTCTGCTGGAAGCCCGGAGGGTGGTTCTAGCAGATCTCCCATGAGGGGGAAGCACCAGTCAGGTTCACAGGAGAGAGGGGGTAATGACCCCCACCTCAAAGCCAGACACTCAGTCACTGACACCCTATGAGTCTGCCCAGACCTCTACACCCTTGCAAAAGCAGCTGACTCCTCAGCAGGGTCTAAGCTCTGCAGGCTGGGGCAAGAGAGAGTCCAGAGGATGGGTGGGGCTATTGCTTTTCCCCAGGCTGATGCTGCATGGAGGGGAATGCTCCACCCAAGAGAGATGGCATCTGCAGTGTGGGAGAATGACTCAGCACAGACATCCTAGTGGCTGTCCCTTCAGCTCTCTCCCCAGAGACACAAACCCCTGACTCTCCTCATGTGACTCTAGTCCACTTCGCCTTTGCTCTACAGGAGCCCAGGGTGAATGGCTGTGACCGAAATTTTGTGTGTTGGCCCTTTAAAAGGGTGTCCATATCTCTAGTGGACTCCATCTCTTCTTGGCAAACAGAAACCCCACTGCTTTTCACAGCCAGATGTTATGTGGGTGTCTTTTTCTGGTTCTGGTGCTCTGGACTGGGGAGCCTGGCTTGGGGCTTACACCCCATGCTTCTCAGGGGGAACCCCCCACTGCAGCTGAGATATCCCTCTGGAACCTCAGCCACCCACCCCCTTGGACTCTTCCTACCAGACTTGATGTGGCTTCTTCTGTAAATCCTTGGTTATAAGACTTCTCTTCAGTTAGTAAAGGGTGATTGTTCTGTAATTTAGTTGTAATTCCAGTTTAGTCCTGGAGGAGGTGAGTGTAGCTTCTATATACTTTGTCACCATCTTGGGTCTCCTTTAAAATGACATTCTATGCAATATATGGCTAGTTCAGTGGGCAACTTAATCACACGAGTGTTTTCTGGGATTAATTATTGCACTTGGCTTGTAGCAGAAGTACTCCATGTGTACTTCCCATTTTTTCCACACAGAATATTTAAAAATGTGTACTTATGGGTTGAGATTCAATAAAATTAATTTTTACTGTTTCTTCAGGACAGTCATAAGTGAAAATTATTTGTTTGTTTGTTTTGTTGTGAATACATAATGACTTCTAGTACAGTTTGGTACCACTCAGGCTACAAGCAGTTTTATCTGCTGTTGCTTTCGTGTCATCAATACAAGTGATCAACACAGTGAAAAAGTCTTAGAATTGTGATGAAAATAGTTTGTCCTTGGGACCCTCTCTTCCTCACAGGATCAGTGGAATATACTTTGAGAAACATTGCTAAACCATTTTCAAGAAGTCCGCTTAGTCACATCTAATTGTTATCATTCTCAGCTCCCCTGGAGCATTGTTATGGCCCAATGGCGGAACCTGTTCATTTTTAGATTGGTTACAAAAGGGATAACTTTCCCTGTCCAGTTGTTTAGTGGTTAGAGTATCGGCCTGCACACTGAAGAGTCATGGGTTTGATTCCCATCAAGAGCACGACAGGATCCTGGCCCTTGTTGTGGGAGGCAACCAATCAATGTGATGTTTCTCTCTCTCACACCACTTTCTCTGAAAACCAATGGAAAAATATTCTTGGGTAAAGATTAACAAAAAAAGAAAAGAAAAGGGAAAACTTTGTTGTCTTTAAGAAAGTATTTGCTCTAAAGATCCCTTTTTCCATTTCAATTTTTAGAACTTTGACTTATATTTATTTGATAAAGCACTGCATATACCTTGATGAATTGTGATTCTAGCCAACTAGATGAGGCCAGCCCAACCTTATTTTAAAGGTGTTTACTTCAGAAAAATCGCAAAGCTTGAATGTCTACCAAGTATCCCCAAACTGGACGGTAGTTGGGTTTATTCTGAATGTCCAAATCACCATAGCTTTTCACAACATTTTTCCTGGCCCATTGGTTTTGGCTTTGGGTTCTGTGATGCAGTGTGATGTAATGCTGATAGTTTTGGGGGCAGTATAGCCACCTTGAATTTGAATCTCAGCTGTGTACCTGACCTCTCTGAGCCTTAGTTTTCCTGTCAAAGAAATGGAGATGATATTGAAGCTTATCTTGTTTGGTTTGGTAATCCATTGGTGAACCCACCATTGTGGATGTAATGGACTGCATGCGTGCACTGAACACCAGGTCCAGCACTGAACACCAGGTCCAGCGTATAAAAAGTGCTCCTAGGCGGAAGCTAACACTGTCATTATCTGCAAAAGGGCGGACTTCCTCCTCACCGCTGACAAAAGAGGGAGGAGGGGATCTGATGGAGCCCTCCAGCAAAAAATAATCTTTGTAATTAGCTCGCTCTTTCTTTAAAAGAAAAACCAATGTTTGACATTTTTTATTTTCATGAATGTAAATTGGCCATGTGTGAGTCTTCTGTCTGTGAAAATGTTCACCTTTATGTTAAAGTCAAATTTCCTCCGGTGCTTTTAAAATATGAGATGATTTGGAAAAAAATTTCTACTCAGTTTTCGAAGAACATAATAATTAGACAAAAGTTCAGTGCATCAATATAATTAGAAAGGATTTTAAAGCTGTTCATTTGCTTTTGCTCCCCCCAGAGCAAATATTTAACATTTCCCTGTTTAAACTGTTCATTTGCTTAGCAAACTCTCTCAAAGAATTAATAATGCGAAGGTGAAATTTAGCCTAGCTTGTCTAAATAATCCCAAACTACAAAATGGGTGACGGTAGAATCAGTGAGTTTGTACAAAGTATGGTGTCAGTGTGTCTGGTCTCTTTTGTTTTTGTGTGGTTTTTACCTGGACTACTGGTGATTTGTCTTTTTCTCTTACTACTTAAAACACGCCAAGCAAAAACAAACAAACAAAAACCAAAAACCAAAAAAAAGGCATTCGGCAGCAACATGAACATAGTCCATGGAAGTCTCTGTGTCTGTCTTTTCCTTCCTTGGCTCCCATCCTTGAATCTGATTCATTTCTTTTCTCATGGTATTTTTCGGCATCCGTTCCACCTTGTCGTTTTAGCTTCCAGGACTTGGCACACAGTGTCTTGCTCATCTTTCCTTAGTACATTCGGTCAGTGCCTTCACACGTTTCAGTGCCTCTGTGCGCTAGAATCCAGAGATTTCAGGGAGCGTAAGACAGAATCCAGGTGAAGGGTAAATGAGTTCATTGTATCAGACTTTTCTGTGAAGTTGATTTTTTTTGGTTAATCCTCATCCCAGGATATTTTTTCCATTGATTTTTTTTTTTTTTTAAGAGAGAGTGGAGGGGAGCGGAGAGAGAGACACATTGATTGCTTGCCTCCTACATGCGCCCTGACGAGGACCTGGGAAGGAATGTACAACTCAGGTACATGCCCTTGACCGGAACTGAACCCGTGACCCTTCTGTGCTTGGGCTGATGCTCTAACCACGGAGTCACACTGGCCAGGGCTGTGAAGTTGTTTTTTTGAACACATAAGTTAACATTTTTTTATCCTTCAAAAATAGAGTTGTAACAAATTTGAAAATGAATTCCTTATGCCAGAGGTTACAAATTGGGAGCCTCTGGCTGAAATAGCCCACAGCCATGTTTATTTGGCTCATAATGTTTTGTTCTTTAAATTTTTGAATTCTTAACATTGAAAAATTGGGGGATGTCCCATAAGTATCTGATTATGATATTTTCTTTAAAATATCAGTAAAGTCTGTTAACATCGAATTGGAGTTCTGCATGGCCACAGTGCCCTCACTGGAGCAGAGTGGGGAAGGGAGGTGCACTTTCCAGTCCCCACCGCACCCACCTGACTGGCTTCCCTCATTGCATCTGGGACCTGCCTGTCCCCGTAGGCATTTGAAGTTACAGTCCTGCTCTAGTATTAACTTGGACAATTTTGAAAATCCCTATGAACTTCATGGGTGCCACGCTGTGCTGTACTTGTCTTTTAGTTTTAATCTGAGAAAAAGGGGATATATAGTATTCTTTTCCCTTAAGAACTTCATGGTCTGGTGAGAAAGCCAGACATAAATAGGTAACTACAATCCAACATGGGAGTTCCTACAAGATAACTCTCTGGCCACTGCCTGCTTTTGTAGAGATAACAACTGTGTCCTCCTCCTAAGATTGTTGTGAGAATTCGCTGCATTAATAGATGCAAAGGCCTGGCACACAGTCAGTACATATGTCAGTGTCAGCTGCATGACGGTGGTGGTGGTGGTGGTGATGGTTCTCTTTTACTGGAGACATGGACACATGAGCCATCACCTTCATCTTCACTGTAGGGAAAGAAGATCTCTCAGATCTGCTGATAAATGGCAACTTGGACTTGACCTCAGTGGCAGGGAGATAATCTGTGGGGTGGGGAGCTGGAGGGCACCATGCCATCTGGCATGCCATTGTCTTTAGCTCCTGACAACTGTTGCCAGGCAGGAATTCAGGCCTTGTATTTAGTTTTTCCCAAAAGAATCTAGAACTCGGGATTTTTAAATGTGAACTCTCCCAGGATTTAACTGTTGGCTGAAAAGCAGTTTTTTTTTGTTTTTTTTTAACATTGTAGAGAACAGACAAATGTCTGTGGGCTGGACTCAGCCTTTAGATCTAGTCTGATCACTGTTATTTATCAGATGTGGAGGCCAAGGCACGGAGAGCGAAGTGCCCCTGGTGGGCAGCTGGGAGGGGGAGAACAGACCCAGATCCATTCAGTCCAGCGGGGCCTCCCTCAGTCCCCAAGCCTTCCTCCTAATGAGCCCACTCCATGGGAAGTTCTGCAGCTTGCTTCCTTTGAGATGGAGAGTTCCTTTTAAGCCTACAGATTAGAACCATGACAAACCAGGGCAGAGAATTAGATTCATATTCTCTCTGTGTGCTCACAATGCATCTGAACCACGTTCTGGAGCATTCTGGAGAGGAGTGGAAGGAGCAGAGTTTGCTGAGTCATACTGAGGAGGTTCGGATTCTGAGGCCTCTTCTTACCCCATGTGATTTCAGGGGCGTTAGTTACTTCATCTCTCAGTGCCTAGGGTCTTAAATTGTAAAATGGAGATTAATAGTAGGACCTTCCCACAGGGCTGAGAATCAAATAAATTCATTCATCCAAAGACCCTAGAATGGTGCCGGTACTTATAAGCTCTCAGTAAAAATTGGCTATAAAGCGCAAGAAAAAAACGCATCCTTTTCCTTAGGATTCCAGGGAATGTCATGCACCATTTCTTGTGTTTTCCAAGGTTTGGCAGATCATTTATTTTGCGGGGTGTGTGTACGTGCGCAGGCAAATACTCAGAAGACATTTTAATTTGGATACACACACACATGCACACATACTGTGTGGAGCAAAAGTAGGTTCACAGTTGTTTGTATGGGAAATAATACAATAATTAACAAATAATAAGAATAAACTTTCATGTACTCAAAACTGTAAACCTACTTTGCCACTCCCTGTAATTTCACAAATGCAGCGTCCTCACTTGTATTGTGTGGGGGACTGGGTGTAGGAGGGTGGCTGGGTTGGGGTGTGGAGTGAGAATGGGTTGGGACCTTGTGTGGTGGACACAGAAGTAGACCAGAGTACATTTCGGCCTGGAAGCATGTTATCACATAGGCCACTGATTAGATTATAGAAGTGTGGTATTTACTTAATTTCACTATTTCAAATGAAAAAAAAATCAGTATTTTTCAATGATCTCCAGTGGTGTATTAAACTTACTCAGTTCTGTTTCGCCTCACCATCCCAGGAAGAGCAGGGGGAGAGGGTCAGGACAGCACATTGTCAGAGAAGATCAAGTCTTTTCAGCAGGTCCAGAAGTCATCATGGCTCCTGTCCCTTCCGGCATTATCCACTCAGAAATTTGGTCATTCACTCAGTCATCCACTCCAGAAAGGTCTACAGTTGTCTACGCCATTCCAGGCACTGCTCCAGGTGTGGGAAATTCAGTGATCAAAAAGCCAGGCAGCAGCCTCCAGTTTCACAAAGCTGACATTTAGTGGAGGAGACAGATCACAAACATGTCAACAAGAAATAGATCAGATAAGTGCTGTGCTTAAAATCCCTTTAAGCTGAGATCTGATTGATAAGAAGACCAGGAGGATGAGGGCAAAGTTGTCAAGGCAGGAAGGAACCCTGAGTCCAAGGAGCAGAGTGAGGACTGGGGGCTGCAGGGGTGTGAACGAAAGCAAAAGGGAGAGGGAAATGCTGGGCGTCTAGCAGACGAGGGATACAGGCTTATTTTTAGATGACTTCGGTGGGAAAACCCAGCAATAGTGGAGGCAAGAGACCTACCAGGTGACTGGTGAAAAAGATGGTGGGGCTCACAGAGGGATGATGGAGAGGAGTTGGACAGGTTTGGGTGCCAGAGTACAAGAGAACTTGCTGAGATCCACGAACAGACAGCTGTTTCTGGGTGAGGGAACTACTAAGTGCTAAGTGCTTACTGGGAACAGGACCCTATTCCAAGTGTTTCACATGTACTGTCTTATCCCTGACAATGGACTGTAATGGAATGGGGACAGTTAGGATTCCCAAACAGGTAATGAGTGGCTAAGCTAGACAGGCTGACCCCATAGCCTATGCTCTGGCCACCGCACAGCATTGTCCCCAGGCGCTCATCTGTAAGGCCGGCCAAAGAATGTGCGGCTAAGTATTTCTAAACCAAGCAAATGCAGGTATTGGTGTGCAGGTTATAAATAACCATTTCCAGCTGCCAGCTGTTGTTTAGGTTTGGAAAGGAAAAGAGGATCTTAGCATGACTTGTTTATCTCAGGTAATTTGGCAGTAAACTGGGCTCAGGGAATTCGAGTTGCACAGGAAATGCAAAGGAAGAGTGGCAGGGATATTGTTCCAGGCTTTCAGAAGACAGAAGTAATTTAAAGACCCAGAACCAGCCTGGAGGTGCACGTGGGGAATTTGAAAAGGAGAATGTGTCTTAGAGCCAGCGTTTACCTGACTTCCAAACAGTCATGCTCTCTGTCTAATGATTTCCTTAAAGAGCTCCGCCACCACAATAAAGGGTCCGTGACATTGAGATAGAGAAATAATGGGAGGCCTGGCCAGTTTTGCTCAGCAGTTAGAGCGTCGGCCTGCAGTCCAGAGAGACCCGGGTTCGGTTCTTACTAAGGGCACGTACCTCAGTTGAAGTTTGTCCCTGGCCCTGGTTGGTCATGTGGGTGGCGGCCACTCCATGTGTCCCTTTCACATCGATGTTTCTCTCTCTCTCTCTTTCTCTCTCTCTCTCTATCTGAACAAAATGTCCTCGGGTGAGGAGTAAAAAAAAAAAAGGAAATAATAGGAAGAACCAGAGATTTTCCAGTCTTCTGCCTAGTTACCTCTTAGGTTGGAAACTAGAGGCCTGTTTTGTTGGGATTGTGCAGAGCTTAACTTTTTTTTTTTTTTTATTACTTGTCAGCATTTAAAAATTGTGTGGAAGGCAGGATGGCAATGGGATCAGGGAGGAGGGGTTCAATGGGGGGCATCTGTAATATATCAACAATAAAAATAAGTTTAAAAATAAATAAGTAAATAAAAAAATTAAAAGATGAAACTAAAATAAAATAAAGTAAAAATCAGAAGCTTTGCTCTGGTTGGTGTGGCTCAGTTATTTGGGCATCGTCCAGTGCACTGAAGGGTCTCCGGTTTGATTCCTGGGTCGAGGTACATGCCTGGGTTTCGGACCCAGTCCCAGTAGGGGGCGTGCAGGAGGCAGCCAATCAGTGTTCCACTCTCACATTGATGTTTTTCTCTCTCTTCCCTAAAAATCAATTTTTAAAAAGTACAAAAACAAAACAACTTTCCATTAGACGTTTTCTCATAAAACTGGACTTCTCTGGAAAAATCTAACCCAACAAACCCGAGCCCACATTCCTGCATGAGAACCTGCAGCTGGAGTCAAATAGTGACTCCTCATTAGGCTGGCCAGGTCTTTCCTGGCTGCCTTGTGCCACCCTGCCCCCTTTTACTGTGCCACACTTGTCTTTGCAAGGGCTGTAGGTCAAAGTCAGGATCAAAGTTCAGGGAGCTGGGATGGGGCTGAAGGTTTGTCGGGGTGGGGGAAGGGTGTGCAGGCAGCAGGCAGACAGCAGGGTATAGTGGACACTGTATTAGCAGGAGACTGACTCATTGCCAACCCAAGTTCTCCTCCTCCCTTGCTCTGTGACTGTGGGTGGCTTTGTTGTTGCACATGACAGGGAATCCCAAGAGCTATTAGTTGGGGCAGAACCTGCAGTGGTGGGTGCTCAGGAAGCTCTAGGAAACCATGATTTCCAGACAACCCGTTAGAATAGGTCTTGATTTTCCTTTCCCTTCTCTTTTTTTCCTTTTTTATTTCTTATCCCGTCTAACTGTTTTGTAAAATCTTTGCCCTAAAATAAATGAACAGGTCACCAGTAGCCTGTTGGCTTAGCTAAGAAATTGTTTCCTGAAACCATTTTGTCATTTTATTCTTATCTTTCATGCATTACAGATTGATCTCTTAAAAGAAGGTAGTTTGTTCTCTGAAAATGTTGTGTTCTCTTTCTGGCAAGCTTTGGGATCCCAAGGTTCATGGAGGCTACTTCATCTTTCTCCCACAGACCACTCCCTCTCGGACCTCAGATGGGAAGGCCTGCAGCATTTCTCATTATGTTCTATCCTTTTAAAAGCTGAATCAGCCCTGGCCGGTTTGGCTCAGTGGTTAGAGCATTGGCCTGCGGTACAGAGAGACCCGGGTTCGGTTCCCGCTAAGGGCGCGTGCCTTGGTTGCAGTTTGTCCCCGGCCCTGGTTGGTCGTGTGGGTGGCAGCCACTCGATGTGTCCCTTTCACGTCGATGTTTCTCTCTCTCTCTCTCTCTTCCCCTCTCTCTCTCCCACTCTATGTGAACAAAAAATGAAAAATGTCCTCAGGTGAGGATAAAAAAAAAATGTTTAATCAGCCTTTGGATATTTAATATTTTAAGTTTATTTTAGTTTCTTGAATAGGAAATAGATCCAAATAAATCATTGAAAAATGAAAGCAATATAAAGAATATACATTGAGAGGTGGCTCTGTTTGTTTGTTTGTTGTTTGTTTTTAATCCTCATCCAATGATATTTTCCATTGATTTTTAGATAGAGTGGGAGGGACGGAGGAAAAGAGGAATATCAATGTGAAAGAGACACATCGATTGGTTGTCTCCTGCACAACCCCAACTGGGGCAGGGGATTGAACCTGCAACCAAGGTATGTGTCCTTGACTGGGAATTGAACCCATAACTCTTTGGTCCCGGTCCAACGCTCTAACTGCTGAGCCAAACTGGCCAGGGCAAGAGAGTTCCTCCTGTGCATGTATCTTCTAGGTGGTTCTCTTTACCACTAAAACCAATATGAATATACATTCTTATTTTCCCTCTTTCTTAGAGATGAATTGCATGCTACATATACTTTACGCCCCTTGATATTTTTCACTTAACATATGGCCATCTATAAGATCTATAAGGAGCTTGCCTACACCTAAGGGCGATGGCAGAGCCGTTGGTCCTGGCTCCTTTTCCACCTGTCAGTTGGTGCCTGTGTGGGCCCAGCAGAATACCGTTCTGTTGTGTGGATTCACCATAATTGTTCAGCCATTTTCTACTCTTAGACTTATGGGTTATTGCTAATATTTGCTATTGTAAATGATGATACAGTGAATACCATGTGTGTGCATTTGTTTCCTGTTTGTGGAGGTGTCTCTTCAGGGTAGATTCCTAGAAGTGATGTTGCTAGCTCAAAGGGAAAATGCTTTTGTCCTTTGAGGAAATCACCAAAATATCCCCCAAAGGGGCTGTGTCATTTTGTACTCCTCCCAGCAGTGCTCAAAAGTGCCTGTTTCCCAGCTCTTGCCAACAGTATATTGTCAAGCCTCTGGATTTTTGCCAGTCAAATAGGTGAGAGAAAGTGGTATCTCAGTGGGATATTTGCCATTTAAATTAAATCACATAGATATATAGAATGAGAGCAATGTGATCTCATATCTGGACAGCAGAAGAAGTAAGCTTAGTAACCGAATGGCAGCACCATCACCCCACTGGGGAGAAACACATCTTTGTTCAACACTCCTTTGTGATGGGGAGGTCCCTGCAGGGGCCCTCTTTGCCTACAGGATTTCCACGACGCACCTTCGTTCTCCAAAGCCCAACCCTGCCTGCCAAGGCTGAGCATTTCACCTGAGGAGATGGGAGTGAGTTTTGACTGCCAAGTTTGCCTTTCCACATTCGGCATTTAATGGCATTTATCTGGCTAGTAAGGAATTCCAACTTCCTTTACCCTTAAGGAATCATTTTCTTCCAATCCCCTTATTCATTTCTTTAGCGGTCCAAAGTACATTAAAAATCTGTGCCACAAGAATTCCTTAAACTCCCTCCCCAGCACATTCTGGCCTTCTTGTACTTCTTTAAAGCTCTGGCTGGGGGGCAGTGTAGCGTAGTGGATTGCCATGCAGGCCCTGGAGTCTCACTGCCCAGATTCAAATCAAGGCTTCTCTGCTCACTAGCTCTGTGATTCTGGACAAGTTTCCTAACCTCTTTGGGGCTCCATGCCCTCCTCTGATAAGTGGGGTAATAGTACAGTGGTACCTATTTCATAGGGTAGCTGTAAGAGTAAATGCATTGTTGTATGTACTTAGCCTGGAGCTCAGTGCAAGGCACACGGTATGAGCTTCCGTGGTAGTGGTGGTGATGACAGTGATGCCGAGGACGTGATCGTGATGATGGTGATTAGGAGCACACTGAGCCCTACCTTTAACAAGCTACGTTTTTGTGACCTTGAGCAAGCAGCTCAATCACTCACCCTCATTTTGTTTCTGATTTCGTCACTGGTTTGTAGCAATGGGAATAATACTGTCCACAGGGGTGGGGAACCTTTTTTCTGCCAAGGGCCATTTGGATATTTATAACATCATTTGCGGGCCATACAAAATTATCGACTTAAAAATTAGCCCGCTGTATTTGGTCAGGCTAATTTGTTGAGGTGTGTGATGTATGTTAGCTACTATTGATTTTGAAGGCCTTATATGGCCTGCGGGCTGGACATTTCCCACCCCTCAAAGCAAGAGTCAGCTAACTCCAGCCTCTGGGCCAAATCTAGCCTGCTGCCTGTTTTTGTGAATGAAGTTTTATTGGAACGCAACCATACCCATTTGTTTACATAGTGTCTATGGCTGCTTTCACACTGCAGTGGCAGAGTTGAGTAGTTGTACCTGAGATCTTATGTTCTATAAACTAAAAAATACCTGGCTCTTTACAGAAAAAGGTAATTGACCCCTGATCTCAAGGAGTGGTTGTTGAGGATGTGAGAAATGAAGCGTGTGTATAGACCTGGCGCACATTAGGTGTCCAGTACAGTGGAGCCGCAGCAACCAAGCATTTAACTTTCATGAACTCCGTGCCCTCGCTCTTGTCCCCTCCCCTACCACTCTCCTCCAACCCCAAGAAGAAAAATAGAGTAATTACAATATGAATAGTTTAATTAGAAATACCATCAAATGATATTTTGCATATGTATGTTTATCATGTAGCATCCATTTCCATATACATCATATATTATACATGCATATCAGTCTGCAGCAGTGGGTATGCAAGGCTGTGTCCTGGAGACTGTGCTTTGCAGGAGGTTTAAGGCTCCTTTTCAGGGGTGATTTTGGTGCTGATTTTCCCTTGCCTGTTGACTTCAGAAGCTAACATCCAAGGAAGATACAACTCCCCTCTGAATGGTAGCAATGAATATTATTATCTGCATCTAGAGCAAAGTAAAACTCAGTGTCAGTTTCTTACCATTGAAAATAAGTGCAGAGAAAAATCTCTCTGAAATCTAAGTGGGAGAATGATATTATAGTTTAAAAAACTCAGTGCATTCCCTTCTTTTTATTGTTTCCCCAGGCACACATCTGTTTTAAAAAGTGAGGTAGACAGATATCATTTACATTTGGCCTTATTTATTGTTTCATGGCCGAATCTGGCAGGTCACCTTGCAGAATTCAGAGGAACATCCCCTTAATTTTGGAAGCAGCATATATGTTAATGTTCTCCTTCCACCTCCCTCCCTGAATTGTGAGAATAAAATGAGATCAACGTAGGAAGATTCTCAGAAGAGCTAGGTGCAGTAGACAGGCATGGTGTAATTGGGTTCCTTCCATCCTTGGCAAGAAGGAGCTGTCTCCACATTAAGTTACCTGGAGGAGAGAAGGGCTCAGTGGTGTGAGGACAGGGGCATTAGATAACAAATGCGTGTAATTAGAGCGAATTATCTTCATTGGAAAATAAGCACATTATTTTCCAATTTAACGAAATAAAGAAGCTTCTAATTAACTCCAGTAGAGAGATTTTCTTTCATATTTCAGTAGTTAAGCTCTATGTTTTTTGTATTAATATTTTGTTTTTATGGCCCAGCTTAATGTTTTTTTTTTTTTCTTTTTCTTTTTCTTTCTGTTCCTTATTGGTATAACAGAATTTTATAGAAGAAAAGCAAACCCAGAGGTGATTCAGCCTACATTTTTTTTTAAAGAAAGGGAAGAAACTATGGTCCAGAGAGATCTTGTTGGATCCTGTGACTTGTCCAGGGGGCCCTAACTGGTTAGCTGTCCACTGGACCAGATCCCCAGGTGTGTGTCTGGCCAGCATAGGAAGGGCCTCAGCTAGACTCTGGGGTCTGCCATGCTCACCCTGGCCTAGCTCTGCTTCCCTCCTGCTACCTATCCTTGTTCTGGGCCCTACTTGGCCGTGTTGGCATCTTACTTGCCTCAGAACTACTTCCATTACTAAAAATGTCTTTGTCTGTCCCCTGGCCTCCAGCCCATTCTATCCTGTTCCAGCTTCAGGTCCATCTCCTAGCTCCTGACTCTTCATTGCATGGCCTATATTACCTTGTGTGCCCCTCCACTGACAGCCAGAGCAGGTGTAGACAAACAAGGATTTGTGGGAACACCCTGGCCCCTGCCCCAGCGTCTCAGGGTCAGGAGGTCAGAATAACATTGGCCTAACAACTCAGATCACCTTGTTACTGGAAAGGGGACCTAGCCCTTGCGGGTGTGCTCAGGGCCAGCCGGTTGTGTGTGGGTTCTTGACTTCACGCAGGAAAAATTTCACAGCACAAGTCTAGGTGAATTTAGAGATCATCTATTAAAACTGGGGACAGAGAAACAAGGAAGGGCCTAGGATAGAAGAAGCAACAGGAGTGGTACTAGGTGGGGAAATGAGCCGAGGCTGGGCTGCTTTGGCTCACTAAGAAGTCAGAGAAAAGGGGCCTTGGGGACAAGTTCAGGGGGTTTGTCCAGGACCAACGGCTGCTGCTGGTTGCTGCCCTGGTTGCAAGCCCCATGGGGCCCCTAAGAGTTTAAGAGATGTATGCCTGTAGGGAAAGAAGGGAGGGGGGAGGAGGCGCGGTGTGCTCCTGGGCAGGGAGAGTGCGCGCTGGACCTTCGTTTTGAAGAGTTTTAAAAGCTGGGCGTTTATGGGAGGTCTTAGGGGAGGATCTCAATTCAAATATTCATCGGTTTTATGCTGATGTACCAAAATGAAATTTGTTCTCTTAACTTCATCTGTCCTTGGGTATGGTTGGCAAATGGCACTAATTGGATTTCTGCTGTCTATCTCCCTGAGCAGAGTGATTTAAGCTGTTTACCCTCTGGTTGCGAAGGAAAAGTGCAAACCATTTATTCTTAAGTGTCCTTGGTTTTAAAAAAGGTGAGATGTACTAGATGGCTACAGATTGCTTGGCATCTAGATTTTCTGTATAGCTGTAAACTGCTGTTCAGCTGTGTGTCTCAGTTTCTCTGTTCTTCTTGTTCTGGCTTTCTAGCCTGTCTCATCCTGATCGCTATACCCTGGGTTCTTTAAAAATAAAAATTGATAAACTTTATTTTTCAGAGCAGTTTTAGGTTCATAGCGAAATTGAGTAGAAAGTACAGAGAGTTCTCATACCGCTTGTCCTCACGCATGTACAACCTCCCAACTGTTGACATCCTGCACCTCAGTGGTACATTTTCCGGGCCTCTTTCTCATCTCTAAATCCTGGGTTCTTTGTCTTAAGGCAAAAAAAGAAAGAATACAAAAAGGAAAGAAAGCACACACAGAGTAAGCTAAGTGGGTGTCTGTGGAACACAAAGGCAGTCAGTTTCAGATAAATCCATTCTGTCTTGTCATTCTCTGCTGTCCCCAGGGCACATGGCTGGCTGGTCACAGCATCAAAGCTCACACAGAGATAATCCTGCTCTGGCCTTTTTAACCTCTCTGTCTCTCAGAACCACTTTCAAATTCCTGAGGCTGGGATTCTGATGGGATGCAGCTGGGTCAGGGGCCCACCCTGGGGATAGGGAGGAGAGGAAGAGAGAAGGGTGCAGTTTAGGGTGTCATTATGGCTGAACAGATAACCCAAAAGGTGTCTGATACTGTCTAATCCATGTCTCCTTTGAATTCTCCAGGTGTCCTTTCTAAATCTTTTTATATATTGGTCCCAAAGTTTGACCAGAGGTTCATCTTTGGGCTTTTGCTCTTCCCTTATTTTCACCTTTTTAGGAAGAGGAATGTCCCTCCACTTGTTGCTTTATCGCCAGCTGTGGGCCCCACCCTTATCATGCCCCAGTCATGTGTAGACCCATTGGAAGTGACCATGTCTTTCCTCTGAGACTCGATCCCCACCTCTTGTCTGTCAATAAGTCATCACTAAGCTCTTTTGCTCTTGACTTCTGAGGGCTCTTGGCTGATGGGACCTGTGGTTGTGGCATTCTCACAAATAGCCACTTGAAAGTGAAGTTGGACAGTTTGGGAGACGCCTTGACAATGTGCAGTGACTGTCATTTTCCATTAATTTTTCATCAAGGAATTCTTTTGTAATGGACACTCCCAGAAAAGTTTTGGACACCGCATTTACAATAGCATATTTAAGCATTCTGATGTTGATCTGTTTAATTTATGCATGCCTTCAAATGTTAGTCTTCTAGTTTTCTGAGAAAAGCAACAATTCTCTCTGAAATTGCCCATTATGTGAAATGCAGGTGATTCCCCCTAATTCACATCGGTACCATCACCTGTGTCCGAGTTTGGGGGTGGGTGCAGCACATTGGGACGCACTCATCAGAGGGTATGTGTATGCACAGTGGGGCACATTTTATATAATCCAAACAATTTAATAAAAATGCAATTCAGCTGGGAAAGCTAGAGTCTGCCGGCCCTTGCAGAGTGCAGATAATGTTCCAGATTAAAGAGCTGAGGCTTTGTTCATTAAAGTCAAATCACGTGAGTGTATGAATTACCATTTCCTTGCTGTTGGTTTATTTCAAGAGTATTCCATTTTCCCATTATAATAATAGGCTACATTTTCTTAAAGTCATTTTTGGTCCCCTCTATCCAGTTTGCAAATAAAAAGCTTTTGTGGTGATAAGCTAGCTGTTTTAAAACAGCTTTAATCTCTGGTTCTGCTTTTGAACTGCTACAGGTCAGACTCTGCGAAAGGTGGAGAGAAGCCGGTCCTGCTCTCGGGAAAAAAAGGAGGTAAATGTTTGGCTGGCAAGGGCTGGGGGGAGGCAGCTGTTTGAAGGGACCTGAGGGAGCAGGCTGGTGATTAAGTATTCCTGGATCTCCTTTCTGACTCCCAAGCTTGATCGACTAAATGACAGTTCACTTGTAGCAATAATCTGTTGCTGAATGTATCCGTTAGCTTTGTCTGTGTAACAGATCACCATGACTTAAAACAACCATGCATTTAGTTGACCATTCTGTGGGTCAGTGATTTGAGCTAGTCTTTTCTGGGCAGGTCTGCTGATGGCCAGGCTCTGCTGACCTCGGCTGGGCTCATGTATGCATTTGTAGTTAATTGCTGTCATCTAGGGGCTGACTGAGTATCAGAATGTTTTAGTTGTTCCCCAATGTTCTCACCCTCCAGCAAGCCAGCCTCATGGAGGTTCAAAGCTTCAAAATTTGGGAGTGGAAGCTGTGGGACCTCTTGAGTCCTAGGCTCAGAACTGGCAGGTGTCGCTTCTGCCACTTTCTGTTCTTTAAAGCAAGTCACAAGGTTAGCCCAGATTCAAGGGGATGGGGAAATAGGTCTTACTTGATGGGAAATCTATAAAATATTGTGGCCATTCTTTTTTTTTTTTTATCCTCACCCGAGGACATTTTTCCATTTTTTGTTCAGGTAGAGTGGGAGGGAGAGAGAGGAACAGAGAGAGAGAGAGGGAAACATCGATGTGAAAGGAACACATCGAGTGGCTGCCACCCGCACAACCAACCAGGGCCGGGGACAAACTGCAACCGAGGTACGTGCCCTTAGCGGGAACCGAACCCGGGTCTCTCAGGACTGCAGGCCGACGCTCTAACCGCTGAACCAAACCGGCCAGGGCTGTGGCCATTCTTGAAAACTCCCACTCCGAGCCCATCTGCTCTGTGCTAGGCACCAGGGCTGGGACTAAGGCGTGGGTGGGATGGTCTTGATCTCAGGGTGTGCGCAGTATATTGGAAGGGATGTGCACCAGATCATTACAACACAGTGTGAGAAAGCGTCAGTATTGTGAGAAAAGGACAAAGAAAGCAGAATCTCAATACAGAAAAGGGGTCACCTAACTCTGTTAGTGATTATCAAGAAAGGCTGTGCAGAGAAGCCGACGTGTAGGCTGCCTTCTAAAGGGTGAGTAGGAGTTTTCCAGGCCAAGGAAATGGCGTGGTCAGAGTCGCAGAGACATGAATAGGAAAGTTGCAGAATTATTGAGCCTGAGATGGGAAGTGGTGCAAGGATTCATGTTATCTCTGAGAGGTCTCAAGCTCATGGGAGTTTAAATTTGAGTCTCAGCAGTGGCAGATAGGTGCAGGGGTATGAAGGTGTATAGCTCATCATAAATATCAACCATTCTTGAAACCTCCCACTTCAGAACTTCAATTCTGAAATTCACGAACATTTGTATACTAACATTATATACTAACTTGTATACTAACCTTGGGGATCACACCTGCAACCCAGGTATGTGCCCCTGACCTGGATTCCAACTTGCGACCCTTCAGTCTGCGGTCCAGCGCTCTAACCACGGAGCCAAACTGTCCAGGGCCACATTCTTGATTGTAAAGTAAGCCCAGACCCACAGGCATCTGGTCTCCCTCTGTGAAGTGACCAAGGGTGGGGACCAGGCCCCTACGCCAGAAATGAAGTGTTTAAACCTAACTAAAGTCTTAGGTTACAGAATAACAGCATCCCATTGATCCACATTAAGTAGTTAGTTGGGAAACCAGGAAGCAGGGAGGCAGGTAACTAGTGGAAATGCTCTTTCCCTCCCCACTCTCTCTCCTTGGCAACAGGAGTATATTGCCACTTTCCGGCTACTCCCATCATGTCAGTTGCTTGAGAGCATTTCAGATCACAGTCATCTTCTGAAAAGTGCTTTAAGTGAGAGAAAACAGAGAATGGGGTTGTTTATAACAAGATCCAACTTTAAACCGGAAAGATATTTAAGATGGTTTCAGGCCCCCTGAAAAAGAGGGTGCTGACTCTCAACAGGGCTTTTGCTTGCTTAGAAAAACAAGAGAAAGAAGTTAATACCAAGCTGCCAAGATGTTCATCCTGATATGTTATAACAGGCCTTTTCCACCCACCTGCTCTTTCTGCATCCCTCCCCCACCCCCAGTCTGTGTAATCTACACTTCCTGGCACTCTGTGTCTTACACAGGATGCCAGGTATCGACCAAGCTATGTCCTCACGAAAGGCAAGAAAAAGACATGCTGGTTAAAACAAGTAGATGAGGCCACACGTCGCGTTCTTTGGGCGGTGAGGTTACATAGGCCAGCTCACACCTTGGCTGGTGCGCATGTGGTTTCCGTCCTGGGTGGGGACTGGGTTTTCTCTGAGTGGTCATGGGCCAACACAGCAAAGGAAGGATGGGCAGCTGCTCTCAGTGAGCTTGCCAGGCCCAGTTCAGCCCCAAAATGTGTTTTATTTGGCCCATACTCTATTACAATTTTTTAGAATTAGGCATCCACATTTAAAAATTGGAGATTTCACATAAAAATGCAGACTTCTGGCTTCTTCAGAAAAATGGAGAATGACAACCTTACTCCTGCAAGGCAACGACGGGCAGTGGCTGTTATTGAGGACGGGCCCCCTCTCAGTGGAGCCCTGCAGCCTGCCCTCCCTGCCCCCAGCGCTGCTCCACAGCAGACAGGTGTCAGCACTGGACTGCGCCAAGCCCATAGCACTTTGTGGCAGAGGTTCACAAAGGTGGCTGCACATCGGACTCACCAGAGCTTTTATATACCCTGATGTCCGGGCCTCTTTCCAAAGCAGTTAGACCAGAGTCTCTGGCAGTGTGACCCAGACATCAGAATTTTCTAGTCCCCCCACGTGACTGCAATGTGCAGCCACTAATGAGAGACAGTGGTTGCAGGCAGTGGCTAACCCTGCTTGAAGCCCAGGCGCATCCCTGCGTGCCACATGCGCGTCCCTGCGTGGCGCGTCCCTGCGTGCCACATTCCACTGGAGGGTCCTGCTCTCAGGCCTTCTGAGCCCTCTCACAGACACAGCAGGTGTAGATCTAAGGGAAGAGTGACAGACACCACAGAAGAACCCAGATAAAGCGCGGGGTGCTGGAGGAGGGAGAGAAGACTTCCTGGAAGAGGCATCTTGAACTGAGGCTTTGGAAGGGTTATATGCTTCAGGTCGGTAGATACTTTCCACGTAGCTGATAAAAATGTTCTCAGCCTCAACTCTAACAAGTATTCATGGTTCCTGCCTGTGGAGATTATATAGTGTTTATGGCCCTTAGTCATGAATTATTAATGATTTTGAAATTGTGGTCAGTGTAGTTTACTCAAAAATCATTAGGAAGTAAATTTATTATATACTGTTTTTTAATAATTTTTCTTTATTGATTTGAGAGAGAGAGGAAGGGAGAGGGAGAGAGATAGCAACATCGATGAGAGAGAACATCGATTGGCCGCCTCCTGCATGCCCCACACTGGAGATTGGGCCCACATTCTGGGCATTGCCCTGACTGGGAATTGAACCAGCAACCTCTTGGTACATGAGTTGACGCTCAACCACTGAGCCACACTAGCTGGGCATCATATAGTGTTTTTAAAAAAAGGAAACCACAGGGGAGAAAGAAATCTTTATTCATTACCCCACTGCCCAGTTTTCACACTGGTGCCCAACGGCACTGTGGGGCTCACAGGTATGGCACTGGGAACATGTCCTCCTACTACACAGATGTGACCGTCAGTTAGCACCCATGATGTGCTTCTGCAGCAAATTCCAGTCATGTGACCTTGGATGAGTCTCTTGACCCCTTCACCTCATTTGATAATGCCCACTTTGGCGACTGGCTTACGGAGTAAAGGCAGCCATGTACCGAAGCTTCTGGCATAGTGCTGACCCGTAGTAAACATTCCATAATGTTAGTTGTTACATAATTTTAATCATTCCTTAGTGTCTAGTATTTAACAGAGTCATGCCCTTGGATAGAGAAGGCAGCACAACTGCACTTCCTACCGAAGGAGCCTCCCTTGCTCCAGCTGGACTGGAGGCTGATCCAGCCTCCCAGGCTCCTGGCTGTGTCCCCCAGGCAAGTGGGCCCCACCGTAAATCTCTCTCAGAGCCTCCTGCCATAATGGACTACCTTCTTTTGTAACTGATTGGAGATGCAGAAAAATGCTCTTGACAGCACTCTCATCTACTGGGCTCGCTTTGTAAAGGACTGCAAAAGTCATTTAACTCAACCACCTAGGAGAGGTTAACCTTTTTCTTTGCATGCATGTGTGTGCACACTACCTGCTACTAAGCAGAGACTCCTTTCATGTCTGCCAAGCAAAGCAGGAGATCGGGATAGCAGAGGAGCACAGCAGAGGAGGGAGTCCAGGATCCAGGGTACCTCCAGGGAAGGGGCGATCTGAACGACCTTTTCTGTGTGCCAGCGTGGGCACATCTTCTCCCCCATCTGCTCTCTGCACCTTGTTGTCGTCTTGATGCACCTCTCTACTAGCTGTTCCTTCTTCCAGTTCAGAGGCCAGAGCGTCTGATCAGTTGGCTAATCAATATTAAAGGGCATTTGGAGGACTCCTGACATCTCTCTCTCGCTCCAGTTTCCTTCCCAATAGGCAACTGCTGTAATCAACTTCATGTGTGTCTTTCCAGAAATATTCTGTGCAGAGTATATCCATCCTTCTCTGCCCCTACCCCCCTTTTAAAACAATGATAGCATGTAGTACACAGTTTAATTTTTATTTTATTTTATTTTTTTTTTATCCTCACCCGAGGACATTTTTCCATTTTTTGTTCAGGTAGAGTGGGAGGGAGAGAGAGGAACAGAGAGAGAGAGAAACATCGATGTGAAAGGGACACATCGAGCGGCCACCACCCGCACAACTGACCAGGGCCGGGGACAAACTGCAACCGAGGTATGTGCCCTTAGCGGGAACCGAACCCGGGTCTCTCCGGACCGCAGGCCAATGCTCTAACCGCTGAACCAAACTGGCCAGGGCCACAGTTTAATTTTTAAATATCTTTGTTTTTTTTTCATCCTCACCCAAGGATATTTTTCCATTGATTTTTTTAATATAGAATGGTAGGGAGGGAGGGAGAGAGAGAGAAACATTGATGTGAGAGAGACACATTGATTGGTTGCTTCCCATATGATCCCGACTGGGGCCGGGGATTGAATCCACAACGAAGGTACATGCCCTTGATGGAAATCGAACCCACAATTCATTGGTCCATAGGCCGATGCTCTAACCGTTGAGCCAAACCAGCCAGGGCCATTTTTTTAGAAGTTACTAAGTAATACCATCCCAGACTGGCCTGATACAGTACTCTATGATCAAATACATTAATATATCTGTAGGAAAATATTCATACTAAGTGGGATAAATAAAGACTATAAATTTCATGTCAGTTCTGATACAGTTTTATTGGTAAGTAATTGCATATAAAGTATTGCCCATAAATATATCACTAGTTCCTGGTGATGCCTGTCTAGGCTATGAATAGGCTACTCTAAGAGCACTTTAAAGACAATGCTAGCTCAGCCAGTGTGGCTCAGTGGTTGGGCATCAACCCATGCACCAAGAGGTTGTCGGTTCAATTCCTGGTCAGGGCACATGCCCCGGTTGTGGGCCTGATCTCCAGGGGGGCATGCAGGAGGCGGCCAGTCGATGTTCTCGCTCATTGATGTTTCTAGCTAGCTCTCTTTCCTTCTCCCCTTCTCTTCCTCTAAAAACCAAAAAAGGAAAAAATTTTTTAAAAACACTATGCTACAGCAGACATCTCTGTGCACATGTGCAGGAAGAGTCAAAGGTTAAATTCTTAAGAGTGGAATCGATGGATCAAAAGGGCATGTGCTTTTTTAATACTGATGTTTCTACTTTGTCTCCTGATAGTACATGAGAGGGGCAGAGCTTTTTGTTCCAGGCCTTGTAGAGTGCTGGCCAGATTCAATGTGGCTGCCCTTGGCCGAGGTTCACACACCAGAGCCATTCATTGGCCTGTTGTTCCCTAGTCCACTTTTCCAAGCAGGGAGTGGGAGCAGGTCACTGTCCTGAGAGGACTGGGGGGCATGTTCAGTACCGTGGTTTCTGAAACCCGGGTTTCTGTCATGGGCTCTTAGCTCAGAACACGTGGCTAATTGCAGAAGGCCGAGGGGGACTAGTGACTTACTGTAAGTCTCAGACTCCACTAGCATGCAAACCGCAAACCCTTCCCTTACCTTATTTCAGTTCTCGGCGTGCTTGTAACTTCAGCCTTCTGGGGAATCAGGAGCTGCTTCTTCCATAGTTAGAGATCTCAACTGCTGTGTTTAAAAATTTAAAAAAAAAATTTCTTTTTTTTTTTAAATGGAAGAGAGAGAGAGAGAGAGAATGCAAGCTGGTGGTGCTACATTATAAGATGCTGCCTGATAGGACAGCTGGCATCCCACATCTACACTTTTCCTTTCAGTTCACTTTTCTAGGCAGAGAAGACTGAATCCATTTTACATCCAAGTGCCAAACACGTTCCCAGTTGTAAAGTTATCGTCTGTCTTTCCGCTTTAAAAAAAAATTTATTTTAGCACTTTATTTATTTTATTTATTTAGTTATTTTTTCCTCACCCGAGGACTCACTTTTCCATTTTTTTTTTTTTTTGTACAGATAGAGTGGGAGGGAGAGAGAGGAAAGGAGAGAGAGAGAGAAACATCGACGTGAAGGGACACATCGAGTGGCTGCCACCCGCACGACCAACCAGGGCCGGGGATAAACTGCAACCGAAGTACGTGCCCTTAGCGGGAACCGAACCCAGGTCTCTCCGGACCACAGGCTGACGCTTTAACCGCTGAGCCAAACTGGCCAGGGCGCACTTTATTTATTTATTTGCAATTTTTATTAATTTATTTTTGTTACAGATGTTTCTTCTTTTTCCTCCATTGACAGCCTCTTCCCGATCCGGCCCCTCCCCCAAGCATTGTTGTCTGTGTCCATTGGGTACGCATACATGCATACAAGTTCTGTGGTTTATCTCCTCCCCCGTCCCCTCTTCTGAGGTTTGTCAGTCTGTACCCTACCACTATGTCTCTGGGTCTGTTTTGTTCATCAGCTTGTATTGTTCATTATACTCCACAAATGAGTGAGATCATGTGATATTTGTCTTTCTCTATTTCGCTTAGCATAATGCTCTCCAGATCCCTCCATGTCATCTCAAAGAATAAGAGATCTCTCTTTCTTACAGCTACATAGTATTCCAATGTGTATATGTACCACAGCTTTTTTATCCACTTATCTATTGATGGACACTTGGGCTGTTTGCAGATCTTAGCTATTGTAAATAGTGCTACTATGAACATAAGGGTACATATATTCTTTCTGATTGGTGTTTCAGGCTTCTTAGGGTATATTCCTAGAAGTGGGTTCTCTGGGTCAAATGACAGTTCAATTTTTAAATTTTTGAGGAAACACCATATTGTTGTCCATAGTGGCTGCACCGGTCTGCATTCCCACCAGCAGTGTACTAGGGTCCCCTTTTCTCCATACCCTCATCAGTACTTGTTTGATGATTTGTTGATGGCAGCCATTCTGGCAGGTGTGAAGTGATACCTCATAGTTGTTTTAATTTGCATCTTTCTGATGATTAGTGACTTTGAGCATTTTTTTATGTCTCTTGGCCATTTGTATTTCCTTTTTTGGAAAGGTGTCTATTTAGGTCCTCTGCCCATTTTTTAATTGGATTCTTTGTCTTCCTTTTGTTGAGTTGTATGAATACTCTCTATATTTTGGAAATTAGCCCCTTATCTGATGTATCATTGGCAATTACGCTCTCCCATATAGTGGGTTCCCTTTGCATTTTGGTGTTTGTTTCTTTTGCTGTGCAGAAGCCTTTTATTTTGATGTTGTCTCATTTATTCATTTATTTCTTTGTTTCTCTTGCCTTAAGCATTGTATTAGTGAAAATTCTGCTGCATGTGATGTCTGAAATTTTGTTGCCTACATTTTCTTCCAGGATTTTAATGGATTCACAAGTCATATTTAAATCTTTTATCCATTTTGAGGTTATTCTTGTATATGGTATAAGTTGGTGGTCTAGCTCCACTTTTTTGCAATTTTCCCAACACTATTAAAGAGGCTGTCTTTACTCCATTGTATGCTCTTGCCACCTTTGTCAAATATTAGTTGAGCATAGTGTCTTGGGTCAACTTCTGGGTCCTCTGTTCTGTTCCACTATGCCTGTTCTTGTGCCAGTACCAGGCTGTTTTGATTACTATGGCTTTGCAGTACAACCTGATATCTGGTATTGTGATCCCGCCTACTTTGTTCTTTTTTAAGAATGCTGTGGCTATTTGGGGTCTTTTTTGGTTCCATATAAACTTTTGGAGTATTAGTTCTAGTTCTGTGAAATGTGTCATTGGTATTTTGATGGGGTTTGCATTGAATGTATAGATTGCTTTGGGTAGTATGGACATTTTAATGATGTTAATTCTTCCAATCCATGAACAAGGTGTATGCTTCCACTTTTTTATATCTTCCTCTATTTCTTTTTTCATTGTCCTATAGTTTTCTGAGAACAGGTCCTTTACTTCTTTGGTTAAGTTTATTCCTAGGTATCTTAGCTTTTTTGGTGCAATGGTAAATGGGTTTTTTTTTTTAGTTTCTCTTTCTGTGAGTTCATTATTGGTGTATAAGAATGCCGTTGATTTCTTGATGTTAATTTTGTATCCTGCTACTTTGCCAAATTCATTTATTAAATCTAGTAGATTTATGATGGAGTCTTTAGGGTTTTCTGTGTACAATATTATGTCAGCTGCAAATAATAACAGTTTCATTTCCTCCTTTCCAATTTCGATCCCTTTTATTTTTTTCTTGTCTAATTGCTGTGGCTAAGACTTCCAGTATTGTGTTAAATAAGAGTGGTGAAAGAGGACATCCCTGTCTTGTTCCTATTAGTAAGGGAAATGCTTTTGGTTTTTGCTCATTGATTATGATGTTGGCTGTAGGTTTTTCATATATGGCCTTTATTATGTCGAGATATGATCCCTCTATTCCCACATTGCTGAGTGTTTTTATCAGAAATGGGTGCTGGATTTTGTCAAATGCGTTTTCAGTGTCTATCGGTATGATATGTTTTTTATCTTGTCATTTTTTAATATGGTGTATCACATTTATTGATTTGTGAATATTGTACCAGCCTTGCATTCTTGGGATGAATTCCACTTGGTCATGATGAATAATTATTTTGATGTATTGCTGGATCCTATTTGCTAATATTTTGTTCAGGATTTTGGCATCTATGTTCATCAGGGATATTGGCCTTTAGTTTTCTTTCTTTGTAGTGTCTTTATCTGGTTTTGGAATTAGAATTTTGCTGGCCTCATAAATTGAGTTTAGAAGTTTTCCTTCTTCTTGGATTTTCTGGAATAGTTTGAGGAGAATGGGTGTTAGATCTTCTTTGAATGTTCAGTAAGACTCCCCTGTGAAGCCGTCCAGGCCTGGGCTTTTGTTTGCTAGGAGTTTCTTGATTACATCTGGAATTTCTTCTGTTGTTATTGGTCTGTTCAAGTTTTCTATCTCTTCCTGGTTCAGTTTTGGGAGACTGTGTTTCTAGAAATTTGTCCATTTCGCCTAGATTGTCCAATTTGTTGGTGTATAATTATTCATAGTATTTTTTTTATTTTTTTATTTTTTATCCTCACCCGAGGACTTTTTTTCCATTTTTTGTTCAGATAGAGCGGGAGGGGGAGAGAGAGAGAGAGAAACATCGACGTGAAGGGACACATCGAGTGGCTGCCACCCACACGACCAACCAGGGCTGGGGACAAACTGCAACCGAGGTACGTGCCCTTAGCGGGAACCGAACCCGGGTCTCTCTGGACCGCAGGCCGACGCTCCAACCGCTGAGCCAAACCGGCCAGGGCTATTCATAGTATGTTTTAATGATCCTTTGTATTTCTGTGGTGTCAGTTGTTAGTTCTCCTCTTTTGTTTCTGATTTTGTTTATTTGGGTCCTCCCTTTTTGTTTCTTGGTGAGTCTGGCTAAGGATCCATCAAACTTGTTTATCCTTTCAAAGAACCAGCTCCTTGTTTCTTTGATCTTTTGTATTTTTTTTAGTTTCTATGTCATTTATTTCTGCTTTGACTTTTATTATTTTTTTCCTTTTACTTTCTCTGGGTTTTTCTTTTGGTTTACTTTCTAGATCTTTAAGTTGTAGGGTTAGAAAGTCAGAAATTTTTCTCATTTTTTGAGGTAGGCCTGTAGTGCTATGAACTTCCCTCTCAGGATTGCTTTCGTTGCGTCCCATAGATTTTTGTGTTGTTTGTTGATTTTCATTGGTTTCCAGGATATTTTTAATTTGTTCTTTGATCTCCTTGGTAACCTATTTGTTGTTTAATAACATGCTACTTAGCCTCCACATGTCTGAATGTTTTTGCTGTAATTGATTTCTAGTTTTATGCCATTGTGATCTGAGAAGGTGTTTGATATGATTTTAGTCTTCTTAAACTTGTAGAGACTTAGTTTGTGTCCTAACATGTGGTCTATCTTTGAGCATGTCCCATGTGCACTTGAGAAGAATGTGAATTCTGCAGTTTTGGGGTGTAATTTTCTATTAAATTCATTAAATCCATTTGATCTATGAAAGCCATTTGAACTAGTGCATCATTTAGAGTCTCTCTTTCCTTATTAATATTTTGTCTAGAGGATCTATTTAGTTATGTCAGTGGTGTGTTGATGTCCCCTGCTATGATTGTATTGCTACAAATTTCTCCTTTGAAGTCCTCCAAAAGTTTTTAAATGTATTTTGGTGCTCCTATGTTAGGTGCATACATGTTTACCAAGGTTATATCCCCTCCTGTTGGCTAGATGCTTTTAATATTATGTAGTGGCCTTTTTTGTCTCTAGTTATGGCCTTCATTTTGAAGTCTATTTTATCGGATATGAGTATTGCTACCCCAGCTTTTTTTTCCTTTCTGTTTGCTTGGAAAATTTTTTTCTATTTCTTCACTTTCAACCTATGTTAGTCTTTTGTTGTGAAGTGGGTCTGTTGTAAACAATGATATGAATCATGCTTTCTTATCCATTCAGCTACTCTGTGTCTTTTGATCAGAGTGTTTAATCTGTTTACGTTTAAGCTTATTATTGATATGTACTTATTTATTGCCATTTTTCTTTATTATGGTTATGTTTTTCTTTCTATTTCTTCTGCTTATTACAGCAGTCCTTTTAACATTTCTTGGAGTGCTGGTTTGGTGCCTTAGCCATTTTATGTCTGGGAAGCTCTTTATTTCACCTTCTATTTTGAATGATAGCCTTGCTGGATAGAGTAGTCTTGGGTTCATATCCTTGTTTTTCATGACCTTGATTGCTTCATGCCATTCCCTTCTGGCCTGTAGTGTTTCTGTTGAGAAATCAGCTGATAGCCTTATGGGGTTTCTTTGTAGGTAACCTGTTGCTTATCTCTTGCTGCCTTTAGGATTCTTTAATTTTTGTCATTTTAATTATCATGGGTCTTGGTGTGGACCTCTTTGGGTTCTTCTTCCTTGGGGCTCTCTGTTGTTCTTAGACTTGTATGCCTTTTTCCTTCACCAAGCTAGGGAAGTTTTCTGTCACTATGTCTTCAAATATATTTTCTAACCCTTGCTCATTTTCTTCTTCTTCTGGCACTCCTATGATGTGGATCTTGTTACAATTCATGTTGTCCCACAGTTCTCATAGGCTGTCTTCCTGTTTTTTAATTGTGTTTTTCTTTTTGGTTTTCTGATTGGGTGATTTTTCCTACCCTGACTTCTAATTTACTGATCCGGTCCTCGGTTTCCTCTGTTCTTCCAGTTATTCCTTCCAATGTGTTCTTTATTTCTGCTATGTCATTCTTCATTTCCAATTGGTTGGTTTTCAATTGGTTGTATATCTTTACCCATGCTGTTGAGCTTCCTCATAATTATTACTCTGAACTCTCCCTCTGATATCTTGCTTAATTCTATGTCATTTATTTCTTCTGCAGAATTATTTTGTTCTTTCATTTGGTGTTTGTTTCTTTGTTTCACCATTTTGGCTGTCTCAGTGGGTTTTGGAGCCTGCCAAATTTTCCCTGTGGGTGTTGGTGTTCTGTTTGTGGCTCCCTCTACTGGGTTTGGATGAGTGTGGGAGGACCCACGTTAAATACCACTGTCAAGTCTTACTTTCCTAGGTAGATTTGTAAGCCAAGGAGAGGTTCCGTTATTCTCTAGCTTTAGTCTCAGTTACTTGATGAGTCTCGATTAGTAACCCTGTAGCAGGCTCGATTTGGCATTCTCTCTGTCTCTGGTTGCACTGGCTCTCCTTCAGCTACTTCTCAGTTGGATTTTCCCGATGTTCTGTTATTATTTCAGTTATAATTCCAGTTTGATCCTGGGAGATGGTCTGTGTAGCTTTCATTCACTCCGCCACCATCTCTGATTTTTCTCTGTCTTTCTGCTTCTTGCAGTCTTGGTGTCTGTAGCCTAGAGCACTGGAGCATGGGGGCCCTGGTAACACTGACAACTGATTTATGCAGGGTTAGAAGCTATAGCAAAGTAGCTGAGCCTGGAACCCTGGCACCAAACAGCCTGGGTTCCTAGGTCAGTGTCACCACTCAGGAGAGTTACCTATTCTGACTGTGACTCAACTTCTTCTTGCACAGAACAGGGTTACTACAGAACCTGCATCACAGGCTTGTGGTAGGACATCGAGAGTTAATATGCATGAAGTGCTTAGTACAGTGATGGTACATAATAGTTGCTCAATAAGTGTTGAATACTGTAAGTTAGGACCGATACAATTAGAATAGCCTGTTTAAAAAGCTAATACCGCCCTGGCCGGTTTGGCTCAGTGGTTAGAGCGTTGGCCCGCGGTCCAGAGAGACACAGGTTCAGTTCCCGCTAAGGGCATGTATCTCAGTTGCAGTTTGTCTCCGGCCCCAGTTGGGGTCGTATGGGTGGCAGCCAGTCGATGTGTCTCTCTCACATAGGTGTTTCTCTCTTTCTTCCTCCCTCTCTCTCTCTCCCTCTATCTGAAGATGAATGCAAAAATGTCCTTGGGTGAAGGATAAAAAAAAGGACTAAAAAGCTAATACTGACTTCCGGTCAAGATGGCAGCATAGGTAAATAGGTACCTACCTCTTCCCACAACCACATCAAAATTACAGCTAAACAACAGAACAACCATCATTCAGAACCCCCTGATATTGAGCTGAATGGAAGTCGTACAACTAGGGAATTAAAGAAAAAGCCACATTGAGACTGGTCGGAGGGGTAGAGGTGCAGACAGGCTGGTCCCATACCCCGTGTGGAGGATAAAAATCAGGAGGGACACCTTGGCTGTGAAGGTCCTCCCTGAGGAGTGAGGGGTCCCTGTCCCATACCAGGCGCCCCGCTCAGGGTTCCAGTGCCAGGAAGAGAAGTCTCCATGACTTCTGGCTGCAATAACCAGTAGGAACTTAAGCTGAAGGAAACTGAGGCTTCTGGAGTCCCAGTCAGTTTCTCTCTCTCTTTTTTTTAATCCTCAACCGAGGACATTTTTCCATTTTTTGTTCAGACAGAGTGGGAAGGAGGGAGAGAGAGAGATTGAGAGAGATTGAGAGAGAGAGAGAGAGAGAGAGAGAGAGAGAGAGAGAGAAAGAGAAAGAGAAACATCGACGTGAAAGGGACATATCAAGTGGCTGCCTCCTGCACAACCAGGGCCGGGGACAAACTGCAACCGAGGTACACGCCCTTAGCAGGAACCGAACCTGGTCCAGGTCTCTCTGGACCACGGGCCGACGGTCTAACCTCTGAGTCAAACCGGCCAGGGCCCAGTCAGTTCCTCTTAAAGGGCCCACACACCCTCTCACCCTCCAGGCTCCAGCATGGGGGAAGCAGCTTGAAAGGCACCAGAGACATACAGGGAAGAACTAAGTCGTTTGGCATCAGGGTGAGAACTGGAGGGGCAGCTTTCTCCCAGACAGACGTGCTGGTGGAGGCCGTTGTTCCTTTGGCGAGCCCTTCCTCCATGGGGCAGGCAGACAGGTGCCATCTGGAACTCCAGCAACCTGGCTCACACTGTTTGCTCCTCCCTTATGATTCTCTGAGGTCTTGTCCCACCCAACTTTTGGGCCCACCCAAGCTGTTTCCAGTGGCTTTACCATAGGATTGGCGTGTCTTGGATCCTGCTTTATATTTTCCTTAATTCTCACAAATAAGCAGCATCTGGCCTCAGCGAGCCCCATACATCTCGCTAAGTGACCCAAGCCCGGCACTAGAAGCATCCAGCCTAGGTTCACAACTTGGCTTTGCCTGGCCACCTCCAAGGCCAGCACAAGAAGCAGCCATCTGCAGATCACTTTGTAGCTTTTGCCTTGTGGCCCCAGGTAGAACACAGGCAGTGGCTGACTTTGCCCCAGAGCCAGCACACCCAATGGACAGTCTCAGACCACGTCAAAGCACTGTTACCCAGCCATCTCCACAAGTAACACATTCAAGGAGTGGACTCAGTGGGTACCAGAGCCCTGCTGAAGTAAGTCTTGTTCTGTGTGGTAGGCCCTGCATAGCTGATCCTCCAAGGTAGTCAGAGGACTGTGGTCAGTGGGCACAGCCAGTCCTTACAGCTGATCAACCTAAGTAAATCCCTCCCACTGATGTGCCAACAGCAACTAAGACTCAATTACAACAGAAGGGTGTAAAGTTGATATGAGGGGTGCCTCTCGAGTGTCCAGCTTGAGTGATCAGGGAGGCTGTGCCACTTTACCCTACAGGACCCCTACTGTAATAGGCCACCCTATGAAGTCTAGAAGACATAGCAACTCTACCTAATACATAGAAACAAACACAGGGAGGCAACCAAAATGAGGAGACAAAGAAACAGGTCCCAAATGAAAGAATAGAACAAAACTCCAGGAAAAGAACTAAATGAAATGGAGATAAGCAATCTAACAGCTTCACAGTTCAAAACACTGGTTATAAGGATGTCCAAAGAACTTAGTTAGGACCTCAAGAGCTTAAAAAAGGACCAGTCAGAAATGAAGGATGCACTAACTGATATAAAGAATAATTTACAGGGAATCATTGGTAGAGTAGGTGAAGCCAAGAAGCAGACCGTCAATTTGGAATGTAAGGAAACAAAAAACACCCAATCAGAACAGCAAAAAGAAAAAAGAATCCAAGAAAATGCAGATAGTGTAAGGAGCCTCTGGGACAACTTCAAGCGTGCCAACATTCGCATCTGAGGGGTGCCAGAAGGAGGAGAGAGCAAGAAATTGAAAACCTATTTGAAAAAATAATGACAGAAAATTTCCCTAACTTGGTGAAGGAAATAGACATACAAGTCCAGGAAGCACAGGGAGTCCCAAACAAAATGAACCCCAAGAGGTCCACACCAAGACACATCATCATCATCAAAATGCAAAAGGTTGAAAACAAAGAGAGAATCTTAAAAGTAGCAAGAGAAAAGCAGTTAGTTACCTACAATAAGAATGTCAGCTGATTTCTCAAAAGAAACTGCAGGCCAGAAGGGAGTAGCAAGAAATATTCAAAGTGATGAAAAGCAAGAACCTATAACCAAGATTACTCTATCCTGCAAAGCTATCATTTAGAATCAATGGATATATCAAGAGTTTTCCAGAAAAGAATAAGCTAAAGGAGTTCATCACCCCCAAACCAGTATTACATGAAATGTTGGAGGGTTTTAAAGATCATATATATGAACAATAAAATGGCAATAAATACATATCTATCAACAAATGAATCTACAAACCAAACGAACAAGCAGAACAGAGACAGACTCATAGATACAGAGAACTTTTTGTTGGTTGCCAGATGGTAGGGGGCCGGAGGGATGGGTGAAAAAGGTAAAGGTATTAAGAAGTACAAATTGGTTGTTAGACTGATGAACCTCAGGGAATGGGGACTGGGGAGTGGGAAGAGATAAACCAAAGAACTTTTATGCATATGTGCATAACCAATGGACACAGACAATAGTATGGGGAAGACAGGAGGGTGGTAGGAGCAGGGAGGAGAGGAGGTCAGTTGGGGAAAAAGGAGGGGGGGACATCTGTAATACATTCAACAATAAAGATAAGTTTAAAAAAAGATAAAAAGCTAATCACTTCAGAGTCAGAGGTGGACAAGAAGTCTTTTTTTGGTATGTGCCCCTAGCGGGAACTGAACCCAGAACTCTCTGGTCCGCAGGCCGATACTCCACCCGTTGAGCCAAACTGGCCAGGGTGGATGAGTCTTACCATGAAAAACTGGGCTGATGAAACAGCATACAGCCCTCCCATCAGAATCACTTGCTCCTCAATCACCAGCCTACCCCCAGGGCCCTGCAGCCAGGTTGGGAGCTGCAGGACGCGCGTGCAGACGTAGCCCCATAACCCGAGCTGCACAAAGCAAAGCCAGGACGCCAGCCACAAAAAGCAACGGGAACCAATTTCTGATGAAATGCCAGGAAGGAGATTGACATGTCTAAAACCTTCTTGCTATCAGCTTAGCTTCCAGCACAAGATTAAACTCTAGGAAGACCCCACCCCCCATCAGACAGCTGCAATTTGAGACCAGAAAGAGATAATTTTGACAGCTTTTCCTTCCCAAATCTGTTTTGGCTCAGCAGTGTGCTTTTCAACAGAGCATCATCAAAGTTTCCTATATCCTTGAACCTCAGGCATGAAATTGCATTGAAAATGTCTCACTTTACCTCTCCACCTGCCCAATCACTTGATAGAATAGAGACTATCATTAGAAAAGAGAGTGATACTATCTAAGAAAAAGAGGTTCCTACAAATTACTCATGAAAGGTGTGTCTCCTGGGTGAAAATGGACCCGTGAGAACTCCCCTGTCTGGGGACACCTCTGCAGGAGCCGGGCCAGGGGAAGGATAGACCAAAAACAACAGCTGACCACCCTGCCTCTTTGCAGTGGGAGTGATAAAACTGGCAGGCAGCCCATTGGTTAGAAATGCTTTCCGTCCATCCTCACAGCATCCTGTGAGGTGAGCAGTATCAGCCTCATCTTGCAAGTGAGGAAGCCTCGGCTCAGCAGCGAGGCACGTGCCCCAGTTAACACAGTAAGTGCAGGGCCGCCGAGCTGAAACTCCGTGTTCTGTGCATTGGTGCAACGTGGTGGCTCGCTTTGGGAGGCAGCTGGGGGACCTCAGGCACCTACGTAACCATTCCCAGGCTCAGCTTCTTCACCTGTAAGGTGGGCATCAGTGGTCCTTTCTCCCCAGGTATCTGAGGATACAGTGAGTTTGGGGAGATAAGTACCTGCAGCCCAGCACCACTCGGGACTCTGAGACACTTTCCCTCTTCTGCTGGCTCAGAGCTTGACAGGGGTGAGGGCACCTGTCCTCCTAGGACCACAGGGCTGGGCGGGTACTAGGAGGCAGGGGCAATGCTGTCAGATAATGGGAGCCTCAGTTTCCTCACCTGAGTAGCCAAGACAGTTTGATTGATACTCACCTGCCCCTGCAGAATGCAGTTGATGATGGCTGGATACTGATTAGAAGCCACTGAAGAGATTATGAACCTTTCCCTGCCCCCACTATGTAATTCAGAACAAAAACTATGAAGTAAGTGTAAGGAAATTTAATAAGGTCTGAAGTTATTTTTCCAGGATGACTACTTAAAAAAAGAAAGAAAAATGCCCTGCCTGGTTTGGCTCAGCGGTTAGAGCATCCGCCCGGGGTCCAAAGAGACCCCGGTTCGGTTCCCGCTAAGGGCATGTATCTCGATTGCAGTTTGTCCCCGGCCCTGGTTGGGTTGTGAGGGTGGCAGCCACTTGATGTGTTCCTTTCATGTTGATGTTTCTCTCTCTCTCTCTCTTCCTCTCTCTCCCTCCCACTCTATCTGAACAAAAAATGAAAGAATGTCCTCGGGTAAGGATAAAAAAGAAAGAAAGAAAACTAAACTCCTTCAAAAAATATTCTTTGGGCCCCTTGTACTTTGTTGGTGCCCTGGAAAAAGGCTTCGTACTTGGGAGACGGAATGGCAGGAGTGGTCAAGGGCAGGGTTGCATCCTGGCTCTACCACTTAATTGCTGTGTGGTTTTTGGCAGGTAACATAACCTCTCTGTGCCTCAGTTTCTTTGTCTGAAGAACAGAGCTGAAAATATAATACCTCTTTATGGGGTTGTTGAGATAATTAAAGAATAAGACATAAAATTTTAAACCATACCTGTAAGTGCATGGGTTGATGCTCCACCACTGAGCCACACTGGCTGGGCCATTAGTTTATTCTTCATAGACCTTCATCTATTTTTATATTAGAAAAATTAAATTATAAAATAGTTTGAGTTCATTGTCATTATTTTAAAAAATTTCTAGTTTGTGTATTAAATAAAAATTCCCCTTCAGATTTACCCCAATCTCAATCTCATTCCTCTCCCTAGAAATAACCGGTTATCTACTAGATGTTCATCTTCTAGACCTTTCCTGTTTGTTCAGTTCTGTTCATTGTTTCAGTTGAGAGTGCATTAGGTTGCAAAGAACAGAAAACCCAACTAATAAAGGCCTTACCAGGGGTCAGCAAGCTTTTTCTGTAGAGGGACATATTTTAGGCTTCATGAGTCGTACTGTCTCTGTCACAACTGCTCACCTCTGCTGTTGTAGTATGAAAGCAGCCATAGTCAGTGTTTATTTATTTTTTTAATCCTCACTTGAGGATATTTTTCCATTTATCTTCAGATAGAGTTGAAGGGAAGAAGGGAGGGAGGGAGGGAAGAGAGAGAGAGAGAGAGAGAGGCAGAGAGACAAACGTCGGTGTGAGAGAGACACATCGACTGGTTGCCTCCTGCACAACTATGACCAGGGCCGGGGATGAACCGCAACCAAGGTACGTGCCCTTGACTGGAGTTGAACCTGTGACTCCTTGGTCCACAGGCCGATTCTCTAACTGCTGAGCCAAACCAGCCAGAGCCATAGTATTTAAATGAATGATGAGGCTGTGTTCCAATAAAACCATATTTACAAAAATAGGCAGCGGGCTGTTATTTGCTGATCTTTGGCTTAACAATAGGGATCTGTTTGGCCCATTTGGTAAGAAATCTAGAAATAGCTTCATAAGAAAAACTTAGTAATTTACATTCCTAACAAATATTTGAGAATGCCCGATTCCCTAAAGCTTGGATATGAGCAGGTTTTCACATTTTGCCAGTGGCCTCTGTTCTTATTCCTGGGTTTTCGGTGAATGCCTCTGCCTGACCCCAGCACACCAGTCTTCTCTGTATCTGTCTCTTCTGCTCTTCAGTGTCTTTCCATTTTTTTATTCCGATGATTAAATCTTTTATTTGTGATTTCTAACTACTTCCTATAATAGGCTGTTCTTGTTTGAGGGAGGCAGTGCCTACTCTTATCCCTCTGAGGATATCAGCATACTTTAATTGTCTCTGCTTGCATTGCCGTCTCTGTTTTTTTAGTTGTTTCTTCCGTTTGCTGAGTGGGCCCCTCTTTCACAGTTTGAGTTTCCTGGAATGTTTGGTAGTTTGTGAATATGTGCTCTTCCATGTACGGTGATATCCTGTTTCCTTCTCTGTCAATGCTATTTCTTTTTACTCTAATTCGCTGCCAGGGACCATGGGCAGCGGGGGGGACCTGCTATGAGGTGTGGTGCACATAGTTTGTCTTCTGAGCACTGGATCTCCCATCTCCTGCTGGGTATGTTTGCCTTTCTGACCCAGAGACCCCCAGGCACATCTCCTACAAGCTGAGAGGCTCGAGGGGCCACCTCCTGGTGTTCCCATAAGAGTCCCTAATCAGTCTGACATTTGACCACAGGCCCTCTTCTCCCCCGGGGGAGTGTCTGGCCTGGAGGTGTGGAGCAGCGCAAGACCAGCTTCCCGTTCACGGCAGTCCTCTCGAACTTCTGAGCTGGCCTGTTTCTGTTCATGAATCCAACTCTGCCTGCTCGTCACTTCTCGGATTTCTCAACACAGTGACCTGCCGGTGGCGCCCTCCCTACTTTTCTGTGCTCTGTGGATTTTAATGGTGTCGTTTCTGTGGACTTGGGGAGGCTGATGTGTGTACAGTAAAGCCCCGATATAACGGACTCGATATATTCGGGCAAGGGGGTGTCCATTAAAGCCAAAAGCCGTTATATCATAAAGTAGGTCTTTTCGAATGCATATGTTAAAAATTGACAAATTAGTTTACCTGTTTTTACTTATCTAGACACACTTGTGTAATTAAAATTAAGTATGCATGAAAAGTTTAATTTCACACAAAAGCTTTCTATATGTATTACTGTAATTTTAAATTTATTCTGAATTGGTCTAGTAAATGCATGCATTCACCAGTCACCTCGAGTAAGCAAATGCACACTCTGGGGCGTGGCTTAGCACACAGGGGAACTTTGGCCAGCACCAGTTAAAACTGCAGAAGGTCACACCACGTGACAACAGAACCCATTATCATGTGTGATGCGGTGTGATCATGTGCTAATCATTTGCCAAACATTGTTTACAAGTGGTGACTCTTGGATTTAAATACGTAGACTGTAGTTGTAGATATGTAATATTTATTTATGTTGGCAAAATTACTATAGTGTTTTTTCCAACATGTGGCCTATTTGCTAAAATTTGTTAAAAATAACAGTGAATTAATAACACAAAAATAACCCGTTAATTTAATTATAACCAAAGTTTGGTTAAAAGCGTTTTAAAATTAACAGGGTGTTAATTTTCACATATGATGTACGGACCGGAAATTTTGTCTGTTAAATCCAAAGTCCGTTACATCGAGGTCTGTAAAATTGAGGGTTTACTCTACTTGCTCTTGGTTTTCCCAACTTAATTCCGTCTCAAGGTGACTTCTTGTTCAAGTTTTCACCTTCCTGTTCACCTTTATCTAGATAAGTTCATTTTTCTCTAAAAAATACACTGTCAGAACCAAACTGAATATTCCAACCATGAGCTGATCAGCGTAGAATATAGGGATGGGATGTACGTTCTAATAAGAACTGGCTTCAGATACTAACTCTGCTCTGTACTACCTTGTCAAGTCCCTTCACTTATGTAAGCCTCAGATTTCTCACCTGTCAAATGGGAAAAATAACCAAAATACCTACCTCAGAGATGAATGGTTGAGCCATTGAAATAGGTGTCAAATGTTTAAAGTGGGCCCTGGCATACAGTGTGTACTAAAACATGGTTAGTTCCTTTCCTCTCTCTGTTCTAACAATTTCCAGCATACTCGCGTGTGTGCTGTGGGGGTGGCGGTGTTTGGAGCCATCCGCCCTGTTAGCTCACATGGAGCACATTTGTTAAAAGCCCTGCCTTTGTCTCGTGGACTTTCTCTGCCAGACTTTTCCTCCAGTGCCTTTCCTCGGTAGGACCTTTACCTCGGCCGTGACGCGTTCTGTCACACTCTTTTTCATCCATCTCTAGCCTGTAGAAATTGATCTGAACCCAGATTTTGTCATTCGGTTTATTCTGTGTGACCCCATCTGAATGTTATCCACAGAAATAATAAAGAGCCTTCAACAGCCAGATCCAGCCATTGATAAAATTATGGCCTGGGATGGGATCACGGACAGAGCCCATGGCATGCCACCCTTCAGGGGAAGAGTAATTTAGATGATTGGTCAAGATGATTAATTTGTCCATTTCCTGTAATAGCGTGTCCTTGTGGCTTGATGATAATGATGATATTAGCAACCATGTATTGAGTGTTGTTTACCATGGGCCAGGCACTGAGGTAAGTGTTTTTCATATAATAGTTTATTTCCTGTAACAAGCCTGCAAAGTCTGTATTTGTATTACTTGGGACAGTTAGAAAAATGCCACCACCTCAAGCCGGCGTTCGTGGAAAGGGCTCTATTACTTCCTTCTAAGGTTCTGTAGAGTGGGTGCTGCGCAGGAGCCCCAGCAGTGACGCAGCCAGCTGGGTGTCAAGATGACAGCTCATGCCCGGGTCCTCCGGGGTCCTAGGACACCCTCTGTCTGTGGCTCTCACCTTCGTGTTTGTCAGCATGTGTCACTCAGTGACACAACCAGTGTTCTCTGGCTCAGTTCTGGCAGAAAGCTGCCCCACCGGCCACTCCCGAGTTCACACTCCCCTGTCCAGAGGCAGTCAGAGCTTCCCTGAACCTCCCGGTCCCAGCTGCCCTGGATTACTGGCCCTGCCTGCGTCACCTGTGGGCTCAGACTGTCTAGGCAAGGCCTCCAGGAGTCTCAGTGCTGTGACCTGTGGGCCAGGGCATGTTTTACAAATGACAAGGAGGCTCGAAGTCACACAGCCAGTAAGTAGAGGAACCGGGACTTCACCTCGGTTTTGCCCGATGCTAAAGCTCATATTATTAACACTCTGCTCCTTATGCTGGGCCCTGTTGTCCCAGGGGGCTTCGGTGGTGGTGTCCGCGAGGGCTGGACAGCATCTCAGGCCCGGGAGCTCAAGGACCCACTGTATGCCTTCCCCACCGTCAGCCCAGACCAGGGCTCAGGTCCTGGGGGGTCGGTTGCTCATTTCTTTGGTGATTTGGCTGCTGCCTTGGCCCTGCCACCACAGCACTCCCAGCTGTGGAGGGACCTGCTGGTACTTGAGAGGGTGAGCACAGACTTTGGAGTCGAGTGAAGCTAGGTTCAAATTCCAGCTCTGTACTTTTCCACTGGCCACTCTGTGCTCAGTTTTCACAACTGTAAAATGGAGATGATAATACATACTCTGTTAGTAGCTGTGTTGAGTCAGTGAAGTAAAACATGCCAACTCCAGGTGGCCAGCATCGAGTAACTGATTCTATAAATAGTAGGAGGCTATGAATCCTGAAACAATGGGAAAGTATGGGAGTCCAGAGGAGAAAGTCTTGAACTCACCAGCAGGATAGGGAGTGGGAGGTGGATTGGCCAGGGCGTTGAGGAGGAGATGACGTTGAAGCTCGATAACGGAGAGGTAAGGCAAGGTGGATTAGAACAGGTGCAGACACCTGCGCATATACCAGAGTTCGAGGAACCAGCAAGTAGTGCATTGTGACAGAAGCAAAGAATCTGTGTGGGAGGGGACGGAGGTCACTGAAGCTGGTGATGCAGACTGGGCCCAGAGACAAAACGTCTGCTCGTTCAGGCAGTCACTTAGCAAATATCTTCAAGTACCTGCTGTGTGCCAGGCACTGTCCTGGGTCCTGTGGACTCCGCAGTGAACACAGCGGACACAAACCCACGCTTCTGTGGAGCTTATATCCTAGAGCTTAAAGGCAAACACTAAGCAAATAAAAGGTAAAGAGCTTAGAGTGAAAAATAGAGCAGGGAAGGGGGGCTGGGAGTGCTGAGAGGGCTACTATATTAGACAGGGTCCCCAGGGAGGCCTCATGGAGCCCCGGTGAGCAGAGACGAAAGGAGGGGAGAGGGAAGAGGGCATTTTGGCAGAGGTGACCACACGGACCAGAGCATATGTGGCTGAATTAGGGGGAATGAGGAGCAAGGTGGTGGGCGGTGAGGGCAGAGGGGTAAAGCCAGGTCGACAAGGCATAGTGGCCATCTGTGAGGACTTGGGCTTTTGTCTGTGTGAGGCGGGAGCCCCAGGAGCATTCTGAGTGGGCGCGGGCCAGGACAGAACGGATTTCAGCAGATGTGTTCTGCGGCTGTGTGCGCGGGCAGAGGCGGGAGCCCAGGGGGGGCCACTGCAGAACCCCGGGGAGATGGTGGTGGCTGGCAATGGGGTAGCAGTGAAGGTGCAGAGAAGGTGCCGGGTCCTGAGCATCTTGAAGGTAGAGCCACTTGGACCTGTGTCTGGATTGGATGTGGGTGGGAGAAAGAGAGAGGACTCAGAAGGACTTGAAGTGTTGATCTGAGCAACCAGAAAGAGTTCGGTCAGCCCTGAGCTGGGAAGGAGAGTGGGAGCAGGCTGTAGGAGGAAGGTCAGGAATGCAGCTCACAACCTGTCCAGTCCTGGAGCCTGTGACTGGGGGAGAGCCTTGTCAGCTGTGTCTGTTTGGAATGTGGAACCACTGGTTGGTCTTTATCTCTTCTTTCTGCAAAGGGAGGTAGGGTGGGTAGAGGTCATTAGTTATACAGTAATACATGAAAACAACTTCCTTAAGGAAATGATTTTTAACCTTCTAGATAAGGCTAAAATCCTTTTTTGCCAATTCCTACCTCTCCCTAATCCCAGTCTTCCCTTCCTGGAGTAACTGTTGTCACAAGCATGGGGTGCATCCTTCCAGACCTTTCTCTGTGCATCTGTTTACTTGAGTGTATCCATAAAATATATGTGGCATTTTTGGAGTGTGTATATTTTAACAAAATGGGGTTATAATGGCTGTGTTGTTCTGTAACGTGATTTTGTAACTTATAACTTGCCTAACCTCCCTGAACTATACCAGGTCCATCCTGGGTGTTACGAATAAACCTAGACCTTCAAAAAAAATCTCATCACTGTGTGGTATGGACAGAAGGGGGGATATTTAGCCATTTTCCAGCTGGAGGGCTTAGCATTTTGTGTATTCCTCCTCACGCACCTGTGTGCGGCTCCCCAGTAGATGCCAAGGAGTGGAATGGCTGGTCGGAGCAGATGAGAGCTGTGTGGCACTGGTTTTGTCTTGTTTAGTGGATACTGCCACATTACTCCCCAAAGTGCCTGTCACCTTACTCGTTAGCTGTTAGAGGTTGTTTTCCTTTAATCCTCACTTGAGGATTTTTAAAAATTGATTTTAGAGGGAGGGAGAGAGAAGAGAGAGGGAAAAAAAAAATCAATGTGAGAGAAACATTAATTGGTTGCCTCCTGTATACACCCCGACTGGGGATCAAAACCGTGACCTTTTGGTGCATGGGACAATGCTCCAACCAAGTGAGCCACACCAGCCAGGGCCCATGCAGGTTTTTAATGAGGGAAGCCATGAAGATCTATGTTTTAGAGCAAATCCCAGTGGCGGGCTGTGGATTGGAAGGAGCAAGCTGGAGGCCGAGAGATGATGGAATTTGTGGGCTGCCGTTCTGCTCTTAAGGACCCACATTCAGAGAGGACACAAGCTGCTTTAGGGGCTGGAGGAGACTCTCCCAACCCCTTTCCTCCTCAGCACAAAGTACCATCCGTCCTGCAGCCTGCACGCCTGGCTTCTCCCTCTCAGCCAGTTTCTATTCCTAGACCTCCTCCCAGCTTGCAGTCTCCCCTTTGACAAACACACTGGTGGAGACATTGTAAAATTGCTGTTTTTATTAGTGCAGACCAACTTCTCTATCATTGGGCCCCTGGTTCTGCTGCTGGCCTGATAGTATTCTTTGCCTGCCACCTGTGGTGACATGTTTAAGGGTTGGTGCACAACCAAGGCCGTGATTGTCACCAGCCCGGTGTCTGTACTGAGGGTGTAATAGCCCCTCTTTGGAAGCAGACCAAATCCTACACCCAGCTGCTCTCCCAGAAGCAGGTTAGCTCAGCCACTTCCTACGCGGGAAGAGGAAAGCTGCATCCTTAGAAATGTTATGTCATCTTGTGTGTGTGTGTGAATTTCAGGTGGGTGTTAACTCTGTGGCATAGAATGCCTCAGGGTTAGCTCAGGGCGCTGAGTGTAGGGGAACTCTGAGTTCAGCTTCTGTGCCATCGTGATCAGAAACTTCTGACTTTCTAATCGGTGTCATCTTAGTTGCTAACATTTACTGAGGACATATTATGTGAGCCAGTCAGTGGTCTAATAAGCATTTTATGTTTATTTTTTTTTTATCCTTACCCAAGGACATTTTTCCACTTTTTGCTCAGATAGCGTAGGAGGGAGGGAGGGAGGGAGGGAGGGAGGAAGGGAGGGAGGGAGGGAGGGAGAGAGAGAGAGAGAGAGAGAGAGAGAGAGAAACATCAACATGAAAGGGACACATCGAGTGGTTGCCACCCACACAACCCAACCAGGGCCGGGGACAAACTGCAACCGTCGTACATGCCCTTAGTGGGAGTTGAACCTGGGTCTCTCAGGACCGCAGGCTGATGCTCTAACTGCTGAGCCAAACCAGCCAGGGCAAGCATTTTATGTTTAAATGGTGGATGCTTTTAATTACCACCACCACCCCTTTTTGCATTTTTTAATTGAGATATGATTTGCACAACACATAATTCACCATTTTAAAGTGTATAATCAAGCAGTATTTAGCATATTCACAGTGTGGTACAACCGTCCCCACTGTCTAATTCCCAAATATCTGTATCACCCCAGATAGAAATTCCAGAGTCATCCCCAGTACCTCTCCTCCCTTGCCTCCTTTCTCCAGCCCATTACTAGTTCTTGTGCCTTCACCTTAAATATCTCTCCCCTGGCTGTTCCTTCACTGACACCTTTTATCTGAACACCTACAGCCACCTTCTTCCTGTTCCCCAGCACCCATTTTGGGCCACCTCCAACCCTATTCCAGTGTTCACCCTCTACCCTAGTAACCCAAAGTGGCTTCCCATTGGTCCGGGGTTAAGGGCAAAGCTTCCTGCTGCAGGCCATGTGGCTTTGGTGCCCTGGCCCACTTAGCCCTGTGCCATCCTCTGCTTCCGTCGTCCCTGGCTCCAGACCGTCATTCCTTGACCCTCCTACTATTTGCTCATTCTTATGTGCACCCACTTCACACACACCCACTTCACAGGTACATCCACTTCATGTGCACCCACTTCACAGGTACATCCACTTCATGTGCACCCACTTCACACGTGCACCCACTTCACAGGTACATCCACTTCATGCACACCCACTTCACAGGTACATCACTTCATGTGCACCCACTTCACGCACACCCACTTCACAGGTACATCCACTTCATGTGCACCCACTTCACACGTGCACCCACTTCACACGTGCACCCACTTCACGCACACCCACTTCACAGGTACATCCACTTCGTGTGCACCCACTTCATGCACACCCACTTCACAGGTACATCCACTTCATGTGCACCCACTTCACAGGTACATCCACTTCATGTGCACCCACTTCATGCACACCCACTTCACAGGTACATCCACTTCATGTGCACCCACTTCACACGTGCACCCACTTCACACGTGCACCCACTTCACGCACACCCACTTCACAGGTACATCCACTTCGTGTGCACCCACTTCATGCACACCCACTTCACAGGTACATCCACTTCACGCACACCCACTTCACAGGTACATCCACTTCACGTGCACCCACTTCACAGGTGCATCCACTTCATGCACACCCACTTCACAGGTACATCCACTTCATGTGCACCCACTTCACACGTGCACCCACTTCACGCACACCCACTTCACAGGTACATCACTTCATGTGCACCCACTTCACACGTGCACCCACTTCACATGTGCATTCACTTTGCTTCGAACACACCCCTCTGCCCCTAAGTTAACTTGTTCGATAGGAGGTGCTCAGTACACCTGAAGGAGGTAGGAAGAAAAGGAGGGGAAGAGGGGGAAAGAGATAGAGAAGAAAGGATCACAGCCCTGCTCGGTCAGTGAGGAGGTGGGATGAGAGGGAATGATCATGAACTGTCTCCTTTATATTCTTGGATCTCTGTGATCTCAGATGGCTAGAATTTGACTACAGTGTGTGAGAGAACACTGAATTTGGGACTCCTGACCCCCCACTAAACTGTAGACTTGAGTATGAGATTTCACTCCCTAACTAGGGCTTCCCTGCCACTCGGTGCCTGTCATTGGCACAAACAGGCTTTGCCCCTCATTGGGCTTAAAGCAGCCTGGACTGTCAGAAGGCAGTTCCCACTGCATCAGCCAACGTGCTCTGCCCACTCCCATCTCAGCCCCAGACTGGCTCCCTGGGATCTCCTTGCACTGTGCTTTTGCATGCACTGTTCCTGGATGCCCTTCCTCTCCCTCCCCTGCCCTCCCCCACCCACCTAGTGAGCTCCTTTCCAGTTCAGCGTCATGTCCTGTCCTCTGTACAGCCTCCAGTCCTTGTTGGTGCCGGGCACCTGTGCACTGGCTCACCATGCCTGACACAGGTTCTTCCCCTTGGTGGCACCTGCCCCATGGCATCAGGACAACTGTCTTCCAGTAGCCTCTTCACTAAGTTTCTTGAGAACAGGTGTCTTGTCTTCTCGCCTTCCTTCCCTTCTTTTCCTCCTCGTTCCTGCTTTCCGCAAATACTTTGTAAGCGCCTTGTGCACCAGGCACTGGTCAGGGCTAGATGCAGCGGTGGGAGTGAGTGAGCACCAGCCCTGCCCTCTGGGCGTGGCCTCCCAGGGGAACCCCAGACTGAGCCGCCTTCGGTGAGGAGGCCAGGAAGGCCTGCGCAGTCAGGAGGGGCCCCAGGAAGGGCCACACATGCCCAGAGCCAAGAGAAAACTTTCCAGGCAGGGGAGACAAAGGTGCCACAGCCCTGAGGAGGAAGGGACTTGGCTTCACTGAGAAACAGCCAGAAGGGCTATTGGGCCCAGGAGGGTTGGTGTGTGTGTGTAAATGAGGTTGGAGAGGATGATTACATTCATCTCAGCCTGTCTCTGCCCCTGAGCTCAGCACCCAAATAAAAACTCAGGAAATGTTTGTGGAATAAATAGGAAGGGGCCCCTGAGCGCTTGCTCCTGGGAGGAGAGGGAGTGTTCATCCAGGCCACCCAGCTTGTCCTGGTGATGGATGTGCTCTGTGGGAGGTTCATTCTCTTAGAAGGGAAAATTCTCCTGCAAGTCGGGGTGGAGACCGAGGTTGGAGGTGGTAAAATTCCACCTAGGCTGCCTCTCCTCCCATCAGGCCAAGCGGCGGTCCTGCGGGACTGAGAGGCTCTGCCAGGTAACTGCAGCCCTAAATCAGTTTAGCACCAGCCTGGGAGTGCAACGCCGCATTCCGTGTCCTCCTTGAGAGTAAGAGGCTATTTCTGCTGCACGTGGGCTTTGGGGCCCTCGCAGGCCTCAGTCGTATCCCAAGCTCTCAGGGGGCAGGATAGTGAGGCAAGGAGGGTGGGATCAGCCTCAGCCCATCTTGACTCACTTAGAACCTAGCTGAGATGATGTCAGGTCTGCTCAAACCCCTGCATCAGCTTCCTGCCACCTTGCGGTCTTCACTATGACCTCCACCTTCACCCTGTGTCCCACCCCACTGACCTCACTCCCCTTTGTTCTCTGCTCCTCAGGGCCTTGGCACTTGTCGTTCCTGCGGCCTTCATCCAGATTTCCACAGGGTCCTCTCCCTCCACTTCCTGCGGTCTGCGTTTTCTGCCCTTCTCTGACCCCCTGGCTAAAATAGCACGTCCCTCTTTCCCACGCTCCCTCTTCTAGTCTGCGTGCCAGTTAGCAGACGTACTGCCCGTTTACTGAGTTTTACTGCCTGTCTCCTTTCACTTGAGCCTGAGGCCACGGCGCAGAGACTTCGATGTGCTCTCTGTGCGCTTCCAGAATAGGGTCCAAAAAATACTGAGTGAAGGAGGAGTTTGTAAAATGAGGTCAGCACCGCCCACCTCCAAGGCTGTGGGGACGTGGAGTTCCAGCGCCGTGTCCCAGTGTGGTCTGCAGGCTTCCACAGCGCTCTGGGTGGCGTGTAAACATGTGCCATTTACTAGTTCTGAATTTATGTCCGCCTTCTGTTTGCGGCAAGTGGTCATGATTTTCCATTTATGGCATTCATATACAGTCTCCTTTTAAATGAACTCATTTAAGATTTTAACAAGAGAAAATCTATATTTGCCAGCCTAAACGTTAGTTTATAATACACATTGCACAGGAAAAATTTTCCGAGAATCAAAAGACATATTAATTATTTTCTGACAGATACGTATTGAAAATGATCTTTTAGATAGCTATGTAAGAATAACATTTTCATAGAATTAGCATACTGCGTCGTGGAGTCCAGGAGGAAATTTTAGAATCTGGATCTGCATCGATATTCTACGACCCTGACACTAAATATAAAATCTCAAGGCATGTATTGGTAGCAGTAAAAGATGGACCTATCAGAGTAGCATACTAATTAATGTAAGTACGGTATCTGAGAAGTAAACCAAACTCTTCCTTGGTATATCCACCTCGTGGGTGCATGGCATGTGATTTTGTTACCACTCTACCTAGGCTGTGAGTTTGTGTTGTTTCATTCCACCTCTAGGGGGTAGTATCAGCCATTCTTTGGGGCTTGATTGCTTGGCTTCTGTTTGCTGTGTAGGTATACTGACTGCTGAGTATTTGTTGTTCCTGTTTTGGGGATGGGAGTACATCTGATATGTCAGCAAAAGCAGTAAAAAGCCAACCCAGAACTATGCTTTTTCATTCAACTAATCAATATGCATTAAAGACTTACTGCACAGCAGTAGGACACAGAGAGCAGAAGCACTGGGAGGACAGAGAAGTTGACACTTGGGGATGGTTTTGAAGGATGAATAGGAGTCTTTCCTATAAGATAAATTTCAGTCGCCTCTTATTATGAGTATAGGGCCATTATTGAGAATATTCATTAAAGTATTATTTTAGTTCTCTGCTAAATGCTTCTCTTAGCCTCGGACATGGCACAGACTTTGGCTTCAGACAGCCCTGAGCATTAGCTCCACCACTATACCTTCGAGAACTCAGATGCAAATCTCTCTTAAACACACACACACATACACACACACGCGCACGCGGGCGCACACGCAATTCAAACTGGCTTGAGTAAAAAAACATGTACTAGCTCTTGTGACCAAAAAGGCCAAGATAGTGCTGGCTTTAGGCAATTAAACACAGATGTAGTTAAGAGGATGGCGTTTTCATCTGGTCTGTCTCCCTCTGTCCTCAGTTCTGCCTCTATGCTGATGTTGCTCTTAGATCTTACCACAGGACAGATAAGGATGTTCATAATGGTGAACCTAATTAGTTGACAAAATGACTTCCTCTGTGGTAGCCCTCAGCTCTAGTAGCTTGGCTCCTAGTAGCTCCTAGCTCTTGTCAGCTAATCATTCCAGGGGAAGAGGGATAGGGACGGTCCAGCAGATTCTACCAGTCCCTGAGCTGAGTCTGCTGGGCTGGCTTGGGGCGCATACCTAGCCCTGAACCTGTCACGTGGCCAGGACTGGGTCAGGTGCAGGCAGTATTACTTCCACCCCCACCACATGGATTGAGAGTGGAGGAGAGGTGGTTTCCCAAAGGAAAATTGAGGTACTGTAACCAGAAGAAAATGAATAGATGCTGAACAAAAACAACAAATGTCCACTGTCCACTTAGACACTTTGTGGCCTGCATGCAATTTGCTCCAGCTTTCAAAGCCTCACTTTCCTCCTCTCTATAATGGGGCCAGTGATCCCAGAGTATAGCATTCTCTGCAACTTTCACAATAAGACCCACAGAGAGTAACCAATGGCAGTCAGAGTGCTCATTTATTGCTCAGAAGTTATCCCTCAGCTCAGCCGACACACTGGGGGAGGGGGCCAGGGGGGTTGGGCATAGCCTCGGGTGTGTGGAAGCGCTCTGTGAACTCTGCAGTGCCCCCGACACAGTGTTTCCACAGCCTCCTTATTAAAGTGCTGGAAATGATTGTTCTCTGCCGGGACCTGGCACCTGCAAGGTGCAGTCCCGAGACATTGAGACGTGTGCAAGCCCTGGAAACCCACACCCCTCAGCTGCTCGTTTATGCAGCTCAGGCTGCACACTCACTAAATCAGCCTGTTTAGGAGAATTCCAATATTCTGGCCTCAGAGGAATACGTGATTTCTGAAATACAGACTCTGCCGGCTCCTTTAAACATTCTTGGTGTTTCTTTCCAATTCCATTTCTTTTCCCCCAGAGAGAGTGAATGATTTGGCCATTGATAAAACCCCGCACCGTCTGGGGCCAGCACTGGGGATGGATTCAGATGATAAGAATAAAATTGTGGCGGTGAGGCTCTGCCTCTGCGTCAGGGCCGAACGCCCGGACCCTTCGCCTTGGCACCCATCACCCTAGTCAAACCCAACTTCTGGCCGTGAGCAGTTCAGGCTTTTTCAGGCCCTCAAACCCTTGCCCAAATTGATCCTTCTGCTTGGAATGCCTGTTCCTTTTCTCGTTGCCCAGAAAACCTTTCAACTTTAAAATCTCAGTCCAAATGTCTCCTTATTTATTAATCAGTATGTAGTGAGTGCCTGTTGTGTGCTGTACTGTCCCAGGGGCTTGGAACACACAAGTGGCCAAACACAGGCACAGTTCCTGCCTTTGTGGAATTTCATTCTAGTGCAGGGGACAGCCCAAGTAATGGAAGGCGTAAGGAATGCGATCACACAGGGATCAAGTCAGGGGGCTGGGAGTGGGGGTGTGCGCACAGCTTCTCACGCCCTCCCTGAGAAAGTACATCGGAGGCCAGCCCGGAGGAGGGGAGGAGGCTGGGTTTTCCCTGGAAGAAGAGCACTCTAGGCCGAAGGAACGGTGACTCACAGCCCTGAGGTGGGAGCGTGCTGGGTTTTGAGGGTGCAGCAGTGGGGTGGTGGGAGGTGGCTCAGAGCTGCGAGCGGAGGCCCAGTGTGCAGGGCCTGGAGGCCGTGGGCACCTGTGTGGAAGAGTACAGTTCAACTTACCTTCCACAGGACCCCCTGGCTGGAGCGGGGAGAGCAGACTGCAGGGAGGAGGGCAGGAGCGGGAGGCCAGTAAGGGGCCTGAACCAGAGTGGTAGGGGCAGGTGGTGAGAAGTGGTCAGATGCTGGATATACGGCAGCTTCCACGGGGGGCTGGTGGATTGAATGCGGAGAGTGAGCCAGGCTGCAAAGATGGCTCCCAGGAATGGGGGCCTGGCTGTGCCCTCAAGGGGACCTTCCCAGTTCCCTCATTCAGGTCCTTGGCATCACATTTTATTATAATTTGTCTCCCGTTTTTGGTTCTCAGTTGCCTTTGGTAATCTGATGAAAGATATGGACTCTTCTCTCAGAAAAATACCCTTGTGCATCCGATGGAATGGGTGTTTCCAGAACTCCTAGCAAGCCATCCCAGATGTGTGTTTGCGTGACTGGATGCACACAGCAGGGGTACACTGGGTCAGAGCTTTCTTTTCATCCTCACCCGAGGACATTTTTTTCATTGATTCCAAGAGAGGAAGAGAGAGAAAGAGAAAGAAAGAGAGAAAAACATGTATGTGAGAGAAAAACATCGATTGGTTGCCAAATGCACAGTGCCCGAACCTGCAATCTGGGTATGTACCCTGACCAGGAATTGAACCCACAACCCTTTGGTGCTTGGGACGATGCTCTAACCACTGAGCAACACAGGTCAGGGACACTGGGTCGGAGCTTTTGTTAAACCCTCATTGCATACGTCACAGCCCCACAGTAAGCACTTGATAAATGTTTGCTGCAAGACAGTGATGATAAATTAGGCACTTGACAAGGTTCTCACACCTTTGTGGGGTGCCTTACATGTTAATGCCTCCATGTTATAGCCGGAGAAATAAAGTCTCAGTGAAGGGAAGTAAGCCCATGCTGGAGAGGCCGTGTTTGACCAGAGTTGGGGTGAGGATTGGCCAGCTCGGTACGAAGTCAGCCTCAGGACTGTCGTCACTGAGCTAGATGTGGTGAAGCTGAGGCTGCAGCCCAGGAGCAGGCTCCCCGTGCCGTGCTCCCCTGCTTTCCCGCGGCTCTGCCCCCGCGGGTTAGCATCCAGACGGTGTAAGGGGGGCGGAGAGAAAGGGCCTGGATCACTCCCACTTTTCTCCTAGTTAGCTCTGAGAGCAGCCCCGTGTGGTACCCTTATTAATACCCCCTTTGCACAGACAAGAAAACTGAAGTTTAGAGGAGGTGAGAAGGAAAGGTCAGGGGTGCCTCCCAGGTCTCCAGATAATTAGTGAGCAATATGAATAGTTAGATGGTAACAATTTAACAGTTAATCAACATCATTCCACACTGTATTGTATATAATTTCATACTGATTGCAGGGTTTCAGAATGAACTGAGTGAGTGGGGTTGAGGATGTCAGGGGAAGGCTTCATTGAGACTCGGACACTGAGCTGGGCCTTGGGGAGCTGGGGGTTGGAGTGGATTTCTGGAAAAATGATTAAGGCATTAGGGTAGGACTGAGCGTGGGTGGGTGTGGTGAGGGGCTAGGATAGTGCCATTTAGATAATGGGAATCTGTAAATGTGAATTAACAGCGTTCATTGAGAGCTTTCTAGGGGGCAGGTACTGTGTAAGTCCTTCCCACTGTTACCGCATGCAGTCCACGTTCACCCCAGGAGGGCAGGGAAGTCCGCCCAGACAGGCCGTCACTACCTCCTTTTCACAGCTGAGGACACTAGTGGCAGTGTTGGGACTTGGAGCCAGGCTGGACTCCAAGCAGAGTGCTTCCCAGCTCAAGTTCAAAGACATCCTGTTAGAGGTGGGTGTATTATGAATAGTGGGGAATAAGGAGGACCAGTCTAGGGCCTTGTCACTCAGAGTGTGACCCATGGGCTTTGCCTGGGAGCTTGTTAGAAATGTCCCTACCCCCAGTCCAACTGAATCAGAGCCTGCACTTCAGCATGATCCCCAGGTGACTCGCCCGCACATTAGCATTTGAGAGGCGCAGGCTGGTGAAAAGTTTGCCTGGATGTACGCTTTTGCTCTTCAAGTCTTTCTGAGGACATCTTTCTTTGGCAGAGGTGGATAAATGCATTCCTGGAGGGGATGAGGTGAAGGCCCAGGGTAGTCCACCACAAGCTGAGAGCTTTTTGAAGTCTCATATTTCATCTAAAAATGTCATAGAATGCTCCGTTCCATACTATAATATATCAGTGGTCATTTAAATATTTCAAAATGGTTATGTAAATTGCCTTGGAGGAGGATCCAATTCCTGAAAGATGCATAGGGTGGATCTCCTTGTATCTTAAATGGGGTAATAATAACTACTTCGAGGGCTGCTGTGAAGATCAAAGGAGAATCGTGTGTATGGAAATGCGCATACACTGTCCCGTCACACACCTTATTCTGGAAAGAACTGAGCCTCCTCCCCAGACCCAGGTTCTGCAGCCAGCTCTCTTCAGCCCTGGCTTTGGAGTGATTCTCTGGGTTACCCCGCCAGGGACCCCATTTCCTTGTCATCAGAAAGAGAAGCAAAGACAGAGGGAAGATGGACAGAGACAATGGCCATCCCCATCGGAGGCCGAAGGAGGCAGGGTAGCGGAGAGGGAGAGGAGGCTCGCTCAGCACTCCGGACGTGGAGGAGGAGAACCTGGGCAGGCTGGGAGGTCCGCGGCTCCCCATGCCCGGAGCAGCTGACTAGGATGAGGAAGGGAAGAGCTGTTCTATTTGAGGAAGGAGGTTTGGGTCGTCCTCGGGTTCTAGCACAATAATGGGGTTAAGCCAGATTTTGACAAGTTAAGGAGAGAACCGTGGAGATGCTATTGTTTTCCTCTCCTCGTGTTAATCATTTGGATTTTCACACAAATTGCATTTTTATTTTTTATTACGGATGTCTTACTTGCCGTGTGAAACTTAATCCCTGTAATTTGTGACTAGAACCAAGTTGATATTGTCTCTTTAAACCATTCCTTGGCAAAAAGTTATTTAAGGAACATAGAAAATTACAAAGCATTGTTTATGGTGTGATACTATTTTTGTTTAAAAGGATGTGTGTATTTATAAATATGTATATGTATATATTATAAACAAAGGAAAACATCTAGAGGAATATATATCACATTACAATGGGGATTTTACTAGTACATACATATGCCACTTTAAATATATGTAGTTTCATTAGTTATCCCTGTAAAAAATTATATGGTCAGATTATGATTTTTGACATAATTCTTTGGGCTGCAAATGACAGAAACTCAGCTGAAACCTGTAAAACAATAAGTAAATTGTCTAGATGCTTCTTCAAGCATGGGTGGGCCCTGGAGCTCGAATGATGTCATTAAGAATCTCTCTCCATCTCTCAGACCTGCCGTCCTCTTGAGGGACTTCGCTCTCGGCAGTTCCAGACCTGCGTCTCATCGTTCAGCACCGCAGTGGAGAGAGAGCAGCATTTCTCCAAAAGTATCAGCAAGGCCCAGGGCTGTCATTCAGGGGCCCAGCTTGGGTCATGGCCCAAACCTAGACCAGTGAATCATTGTGGCTGGGGAAGCACTATGTTGATTGGTTGATTGGTGTTGATTGGCGAGGCCAAGGCCAAGGTCATGTTAACTAGAGGAGACCACAGGAGCTTTCAAGGGCCAGTGAACTGAGAGAAGGGGCTGGATGGTTCCCCGAAGGGAATCCAGAGCTCTTTTGCCGAAAGGACAGGTGCAGCCCCCAAAATATCTGCTCTACAGGGACCTTCACTCTCTGGGTCATATATTTTTGTAATGACTTGTTGTTTAGCGTAAGCATGCATTTCTCTTGCAGTGGTAAGAGAAAAATGAGATCCCCTCTTAAACAACGGATTTGGGCTGCATCTGGTTATAACAATTGAGAAAAGTTAATGAGTGGGAGAAAAGAGTGAAGCCCAAATCTTGGCCAGGCCCTCGGTTTTCTAGAGCATGGGAGGAATGAACAGAGTCGCTGGGGAAATCGACCTTCTCCATTTTGTAGATCATTAGTTGTGTGTGTTCAAGACCCACTGGGACATCAGACAATCTCTGGGGATCTGGGGCTCCAGAGTGATGCGCCTGGGGAGCCAGCCTGCGTCAAGGTCAGCCTCTGCCTCTGCCTCCTGTGCTGTGTGTGCTTCGCCTGGCCCAGTAAGTGCTCCGCTGCTTTCCGGCATCACACTGCTCTGTTTCTTCATTTCAGGGTTACACTAAGGACATGGTGACAGACTTTGATGAGAAACATGATGAGTATTTAATATTGCTCCAGCAGAGGAACCGGTAAGACAAAGCCGCTCGCGTGTAGCCCTTAATAAAAACCCTATTTAAATGTATTAACAGCGTGCAGGCCCTGGTTCACATAGGAATAGGATGCAGTCACCTCCGTTCAGAGGCTGGGAATATTATCTGCAGTGCCAGCTCTTGTTTCTCCACTTGCTGATTTAATTGCAGCTTTTGATTGAGCTGTAGCAAACTGCTCAACATGTAGGTGCCGCCTCTTGCCTCCCGGTTTCTGTTCTGGGAGGAGGTGTGTTTGTCATGAAAAGCTAGAACTTGGCAGGGCCTATGTATTTGTGGCCTTAGGAGCCAGTCTGTGATCTTCCAGGCTGTGCTGGCCCTTGGAAATCTGAGCCCCTAATCAGGCCTTGTTATGTAAAGGTGGAGTCATTTTACATTGTGTTTGAGGTTGGTCCACATGTCATTTAAAGTTAAGTCAGTGTGGATTTTGACTCTGGAGTGCTGGTTCTTGCAAAAGCCAGCAGTAGATGGACGCAGTGTTTAGTGACCTCGGTCAAAGCAGTGTGGTCTGGTTTGAAAGAGGCATCGTGCCATGTTCTCAGTGCTGCGCAAGTTTGCAGGGCTGCGGAAGTTCACTGTCAGTTCACTGGTTTGACTTCAGGTCTGGGGCCGGGCTCTCAGCTGGGAGGGGCCAGGCGGCACTCGAGGCTGCTCAGTGAGGCGAGTGGGCACCGGCATCTTCACGTGCAAGCTGCTCGGCTCAGAACAGTTGTTATGGGAACACAGGCCCAGGGTCCGTGGCCTCCAAGGTTGCCAGAGAAGCTGGAAACCTGGGTTTGTGTTGTGAAACCGCATGTATTTTAAAATGTTAGTAATGGAGCCCTGGCCGGTTTGGTTCAGCGGTTAGAGTGTCGGCCTGCGGTCCTGAGAGACCCGGGTTCGGTTCCCGCTAAGGGCATGTACCTCGGTTGCAGTTTGTCCCCGGCCCTGGTCGGTTGTGCGGGTGGCAGCCACTCGATGTGTTCCTTTCACGTCGATGTTTCTCTCTCTCTCTTCCTCTCTCTCCCTCCCACTCTACCTGAACAAAAAAAAAAAAAAAAAAAATGTTAGTAATGGATTCCAATGAAAGCACCAAACAAATGTAGACCTGCCGGAGGGGAGGATTGAGTGCTAATTTGGGCCTTTGTGTTGTGGAAATGAACTTGGCGTCCTGCGGGCCAGATAGGGTAGGGGTTGTTATCCTGGACGTGGAGTCAGCCCTTCTCTGACTGGCTGGACTCCTGGTGCTTGTCACTTGGGGTCCTGGTGACATGTCGCATGGGACAGGTTTTTATGTGCAAGATAGTCCCACGTGTTGCAGGAGTTTAGTTTCCTGCCCACTGGCGCCTTTCCTAAATTCCACTAAGACCTCCAGTATCTATGACAACAGCACCTGTCCACATTTCCAGATGCCCTTGGTGAGGCCTTACCTCCCCATTGGAGAACCTCTGAACTGGAAGCGCCCCAGGACCAGCCAGAAGCGCCTGCTTTGCTGAAGGCACTGTCCTCTGAGCCCATCTTCCTCCAGCCCCGGACCACCTCCAGCCAGAGGAGTGGGAGCTGGTGCTCATTAGCTCAGTGTGGGTGTTTTACCATCACGAATGCCATGGAGCAGATTGGTTTTATTTGGTTTCTGACAGGCTGGATGGTGCCCCCGGACACCTGGGTGATTATTTAATCAAATACCTGTGATTTCTCTGGGAGGAGAGTGTCATGTGAGCAAATTGCACCTTATTAATTGGGGATCAATAAGTGCATGATCAAAGAGGTACCAGCCGATACAGCGTGTAGGAGAGTATCCAGTGACAAGGTTGCAGCACAGAGGCAATTAAAAAACAGATCAAACCTGAGCTGCCATACAGTTTGGGGCGGGGGGCGGAGGTATTGTCACCAAGAGGGAGCTGGCTTGATGACAGGACATTAGAAGGTGGAACTAAAAAGAAACACCTCCAAGTGGAGACATATGTAGAGAGGAGTGCACCTGAGCTGTCATCAGGTGGTATTTTAAAGTCACCTTTGCCCTGGCCGGTTTGGCTCAGCGGTTAGAGCATCGGCCTGCGGTCCCGAGAGACCCGGGTTCAGTTCCCGCTAAGGGCACGTACCTCAGTTGCAGTTTGTCCCCGGCCCTGGTTGGTCGTGCAGGTGGCAGCCACTCGATGTGTCCCTTTCACGTCGATGTTTCGCTTTCTCTCTCTTCCTCTCTCTCCCTCCCTCTCTATCTGAACAAAAAATGGAAAAATGTCCTTGGGTGAGGATAAAAAAATAAATAAAGGCTTCTTTTCTGGAGTGCCAGCCTCTTGCCAGGCGCCTCGCCCCCAGCATCATTTCATTTTACCTGCACACTACCTACCCGATGAAGCGGAAATGGTTCTTGTACCCATCTTAAGACAAGGAAGTGGAGACCCAAAGCAGTGTACAGTATGCCCAAGTCACGTAACCAGGAAGTGGAGGAGCTGGGCTGTACTTTCTCAATATGTTTTGTTTGACATTGTCACTGATAATCAGGAGAAGAGAAACCCGCCAGGGTAGCCAGTGGCCCTGAGTCCATTACGGAGGGACTTTGCGGGAATAAACTGCAGTTTACTTGGAAATCTAGTCATCTGACTGGGTAGGGACCCGGCCTCTGAGCTTACACTGTGCGTAAAGGGAGACGAAGACCCAGGCTGCTGTCTGGGCGGCCTTGTGACTTGAGAAGGGGTGTGCAGTGGTCACCGGGGGCGTTCTCAGGAGTCATCTCTGGCGGTGCTTCCCTCGGGGCGGCGCTGGAAACCCCGTCTACATCCTACCTCAAGAGGGAGAGAGCTTTCTTCCTAATAGTTCCACAGAAGTGCTGATAAGGGCTCCCGCTGGTCAGGCTGGGGCCCCATTTTCACCCCCTTTGCCTGGGGAGGTGGCATGGCCACTGCTTGGCCACCTGTTGAGCTGGGGTGGAGTGAGGGGTGGTTTGAGCAGGGATCTACGGAGGAAGAGGGGACTGTGGAGAGCTGTGATTGGAGATGGGGCAGAGGTGCAGGGCAGGCAGAAGCACAGGTGTCTGCCGCACAGCCCTGGCCCTGAGGAACTCCCCGGGCCTTGGCAAGTGAGCGCCAGGCCACTGTAACTGTGCCAGAAGCAGAAAGCCATCCTGTGCTCCAGGAGAGGCCCAGGGAAGGCTGGGGAGACGTGGCAGCCCTGCTCACCTGCCAGCCCTCCCAGAGGACGGGTGGTGGTTCTGGTCACTCGCCTCCCTGGAAGACGTAGTCATGCCCAACAGGACTCACGGAAGAGCAGAGCGACCAGAGGGCTGAGGTGTGAGGAGGGACTGGAACGTACACTCTCAATTGTGGAGATTGGGCCAGGGCCAGGAGTCCAGCAGGAGTAGTAGACGCTTTTTGGAAAAGGTCTTCGAGGAAACTTATAGGAAAACCTGCCCGTGTGCGAGATGAACCCATTGCCTCGAGGAGATGCAGGCGGAAAGGAGGAAGGGGAGAGCCAGCATGCCGTGGAGGCTGCTCACGGGCGGTCTCTGGGCTGGAGCTGCAGCCTGGTCTCCCATTCCATCCCCATGACAACCCAGAGGGGGAGGCATTCTTAGTCTCGGTTTACAGAAGAGGAAGCCGAGGGACTTGCCTCAGGTCACACAACTGGGGAGATGGCAGAGCCCCCATTACAGACCTTCGTCCTCCACACCTGGTCCCTCTATCCACACGCACTGGGCAGGGACATCCTTGAGAACCAGTACCAGAGCCCGCAGGCCACCCAGGTTCTGGAAGGAACGGCCGGCTTCTTGACCATTTGCTCTCTGCTTCTCCATGCTTCAAGGCTGGCCTCCAGCGCCACCACCCCAGTCACCCCTCGCTGGGAGCCACTGCTCCTCCTCCGAACCCTCCTTGCTCAGAGCCCCTGTGGCGTGAAACCTGGTAGAGACAAGAAACAGCTTAATGGGCGGCTGGGAGACAGCTCTGGAGCCTTGCAGACGGGAGATAAGTCCTGGCTGCTCTCTGGACTCTCTGACCTTGGGCACGTTCATCTGTGAACAGGCCAATGGGAGGACTTAAATCCCAGGGCCAGGAAGGATGGAGCGAAACGAGGTACTTGAAGGTCTATGGTAAGCCCACCACCCAAGCGTGACGTCTTCAGCATCTTCATCATTTTACTGTTAGACATGCCTTCCCCTGAGCCGACATCCAGGTAGTCCTTGAATGCCTGATGCTCAGCGAACCCTCAGTGGACCCTTCGGGTAACTGAGGTCGGGGGGGAGCCATGTGGCCAGTTCTCAGCAGCCTCGGCGCTCGGAGACCGGAGAGCCCAGTCCGCGCCGTCCCAGCTAGTGCACTGCCCACTCGGAGCTCGGCTGAGCCCTCACACCGGGTCCCTGCTGCCAAGCGTGTCATGTTCCCTGTCACTCCCTCCTGACACCTTGTCTCTACTCCGTCTCCTGCATGGGCTGAAATGGAAATGATGCCTGCGCTGCGCGTGGGTACACGGTGGCTGCTAGGAAGCACCCGCACCTCCTCTCCTCGCTAGACCCAGAGCTCCTGGGGCCACTTGTTCCAGAAAAGGTCTGGAGAGCGTTCCTCCGGTTCCCGTACTCAGCGGGACCCCAGGCCCGGGGCTCGGGTCTGGTGGTGGGAGAGTAAGGCCCTCAGATCCTGTGCTGTGAAGATGGGCACCTGCCAGGAGACAAACCAAACCTAAGAAGGCAGAGTGACTGGCAGCAGGGGCAGCGGCTGCCCCTTCCCCTCGGCAGGACTCAGTCTGCCTTTCCAGTCCCCTTCGCCTGGGGCAGCTGTTGATGTTGTTAAAGCCATTTTCCTTTGATCCATGTGAATATTACTGATGTGCTCAGCTGCAGCGGAGGAGTTCCTTTCGTGATTCCTTTCACAGTTTGAATAATCATCTCCTCATTTATCAGCTTCATAAATCCACGTTTTCATAAGTCATCCTGCTTAAAGAGAGGCCCACGTGGAGGCCAGCCCGATCCTGGGGAATGGGATGCGTCGTAGCCATTACGGTCGCATCAGGAGACAGGGCTGTCTCCAGAGGGAAGTTGAGGCAGGCACTCTCTGCCAGGCGGCCAGGTTCCTACCCCCCTCACGCTGGGGCCTCCCTGGCCACGGGTTCCCTGCGTCCTCTGCCTGGCTGCTGGTGCCCTCCGAGGGAGCCCTGTGGGTGTTTGCTCCAGCAAGTGCGGCTATTGCTGTGTTTGGAAATTGTCTCTTAGTTACTTGTGTTTTCCTTCTGTTCGGTGTTGTTGCCCCACAGCCAGGCATCTCCCAGGCTTCCGAGACTGGCAACAGATAAGCAGTCTGTAATGAATGTTCCTGCCACGGTGGTTGAGAAGATGGATGTAGCAGCAGCTCAAGAAACATTTAAAAACAAAGAAATCACCCATAATGCCACCACCCTGCCTTAACAACTGATTTAATTTTTACATTTATCCCCTTTCATTCCGGGTCCACAAACACACTTTGTTCCAACTTTGCACTTAACCACATATGTACCATTTTGTTGTTGTTAATCCTCACCTGAGGATATTTTCCCATTGAATTTTAGATAGAGTAGAAGAGAGGAAGAAAGGAGGGAGGGAGGGAGGGGGGAAGAGAGAGAGAGAGAGAGAGAGAGAGACATCAGTGTGAGAGAGACACTGATCGGTTGCTTCCCGTACGACCCTGACCAGGGCCAGGGATTGAACTCGCAACCCAGGTATGTGCCCTTGACCAGGAATCGAACCCACGACCCTCTGGTCCACAGGGCAACACTAACTGCTGAGCCAGTGCATGTACCATTTTATTCTGCCATTGTCACCCCCCGTTAACAGATCCCAAACTACTCCCCATATTTGACAGATTCTTCCTAATTAGAGTGGCCACGTGAGAGCCCAGGTTCCGCTTTCCTGCTGCTGGACATCCAGCTTGCTTTCAGGGCTCGGTTATAACTGATCAGGAACACTTCGCCTGAATGTACTCACTGAACAAAGACCAAACATATGGCATTTTTATATTACTTCTGAGAAGGTTCTGTGAGTTATCACTGAAGTCCAAGTTTGCCAGTTTCAGTATCATTTCACTTGCTCGAGAATTTGTTGTGGTGAAGGCTCTGGAGCCAAATTGCTTAAGTTTGCACTCTAGTCCCGCAACCATACTAGCTGTGTGACCTTGGGCCAGTCACTTATCTTCTCTGTGCCTCAGTTTCCTTATCTAGTAAATGGGGATAATAAATGCAGTTACCCCGTGGATGGTTATGCCCATCTGCATTGCTCACAGTATTCAGTATTCCATATTTGTGAATTCATCTGCTCACTAGAATTTATTTGCAACTCCAAAATCAATACTTTCAGCGTTTTCATAGTCATTCACAGACATTTGCAGAGCGGCAAAAATTTTTAGTTGCCTGACACGGGCACATTCTCAGCGGAGGGGTAGAAGAAGGCAACACTGCTGTCTGGTGTCAGCACCCACACGTAAACAGGATCCTTTCCGAGGCATACTGAAGACCATGTTTTTCGCATTCTTGTGCTTTTTGTTGGCGATCCTGCTGTTTGAACGGGCCACAGGCATAGCGCTGAAGTGCTCTGTGGTGTTGCTAAGTGTGAGAAGGCTGTGATGTTTCTTACAGAGGAAATACACCTGTTAGGTAAGCTTTATTCAGGCGTGAGTTAGAGTGCTGCTGGCCATGAGTTCAGTGTTCATTAATGAACTCTATATTAAATTAAGGTGCCTTTCTGCAGAAACACACATACACCAAGGTTATGTATTGATCAGCTGGTGAAAACGTGGGCCAGAGGCCCGCAGGAACCGAATCCTGTGTTTCCCCTAGGAGCTGTGGCTCACCGTTCTCTAGTGCAGTGTCTGCAGCAACGTTGCATGGAGCCACCAAGAATAATGCAGCTTGACTGTTGATGTAAAGCGTTTAGAGCAGAGGTCAGCCTATGGTACACCCTGTATGTGATTACTGTTATTTTCTAAAATACATTTCACTGATTTGGGAGGAAGTTATCTAATCACTGAGGAAAGAGGATGCATCCTGCTGCCATGTTGGTTGGTTGTCTGTATTTCTTCTTGTGCGGAAGTAAGTCTGGTGGATATGGATATGGGGTACACAGGAAGGTGTTTGTAATGATACTGATGGCTTTGGCGTCACACGGGAGCAGCTCTGGAGAGGGGACACTGCACACCGTCTGTGGCAATGAGTGGGGAAAGGACTGACCCTGGGGTGAGCTGGGCTTTGGAGAAGGCTGACCTGGAGACCCGGCCGTGCTCGGGCCAAGACCCTTCAGCCTATGAGTGTGATGATCACATCATTAATCTTAAACAAAAGCCTGCACTGGTGTATTTTTAACTGCGTCAGAATATAAAATGATGACAGTGGAGATATCAGGGTGAGTATTTGAGAGCACATTTATTTACTGAAGCAAAACATCAGTCTGCCTGGTCTGCCGAAGGGTTTCTGATTTGTTGGTGTGTGATGTGAAATTTCTCTCACAAAGGCTTATATCCTAAACTATGGCTTGCTTACACTCTGAACCAAGTGCCTCTGTCCACACAGTCGCGATGACGGCGCTGGGGCTGTCCCTGGAGGCCCAGGCTGTGTGGTAGCAGTGTACACGCCTGCTTTCTGTCTCAGCCACGTGGAGCAAGGACGTGTGCCTTCGTTTGTTGCTAATGAGCGCACGTTTGAGCCCCAGACTGAAATCAGAAGCACCCCTGCAGGGCCCGAAACAGTCTTCCCCTGGCTGCTTCCCTCTGTGTGTAATGGGCTTCTTAGAGGCTGTTTGTAGGCGAGCAGCTGGGGGCCCGCCACCCAGTCTCTGATGATCAGAGCAGCGATTCTGTCCCTGCGTGGGGGTGGGCGGTGGCTCAGGCTCATGTACTGGGGATCAAGCGGTCATTTCTCTTCCAGGATATTAAAGCATTTGAAAACCAAAGACCCCCTGCAATTGAGACTAGAGCACTTGGAGCAGGGCTTCTCTGTCTATGTCAATGGGGCCAACTCGGAGCTGAAGGCGGCGCCACGGAGAGCCGTCCACGCCATCTCCTCCAGAAGTGCCTCGCTCGCCGAGGGGACACATGGTGAGCACAGGCCCGTCCAGGCCAGCTGCAGTTCTGTTAGTAACTAGGAACATGCAAATAACTGGTTATCCTGTACAAATTAACTATCCTTTTTGTTTTTTTATCCTCACCCGAGGACATTTTTGCATTTATCTTCAGATAGCGTGGGAGGGAGAGAGGGAGGAAGAGAGAGAAACATTGATGTGAGAGAGACACATCAAGTGGCTGCCGGGGATAAACTGCAACCGAGGTACGCACCCTTAGTGGGAACCGAACCCGGGACTCTCTGGTCCGCAGACCAATGCTCTAACCACAGAGCAAAACAGGCCAGGGCTTTATTTCTTTTCAAACTAGTCTTGGCCTCCACTACCCCAGGGCAAAGGTGGCTAGAGCAGAAAATTCCTGGCTTTTACATTTCCTTGTTCTCAGGTGCCTGTAATTTAAGAAAATGTCTAAGATGATTTTGACTATACCTAATTTTCACTCGAAATGGCTTGTCTTCGGGACCTAAGCTGATTTGATTCCACTGTTCTTTTTTTTTTCATCCTTACCAGAGGACATTTTTCTATTTTTTGTTCTGATAGAGAGGGAGGGAGAGAGAGGAAGAGAGAGAGAGAGAAACATTGACATGAAAGGGACACATCAAGTGGCTGCCACCCTCACGACCAACCAGGGCCAGGGACAAACTGCAACCGAGGTACGTGCCCTTGGTGAGAACTGAACCTGGGTCTCTCTGGACCTCAGGCCGATGCTGAGCCAAACTGACCAGGGCTCCACTGTTCATTTTTGAATTAGTTACTCCACATCCTGCATACTTTAAACGAGTGTCACATGTCCATGATAAAAGCACAGAAAGTCTGTGAAGGAATAGAGCGCAGCCAACTCCGTGGTGGCCCAACAAAGGCTCCACACATGATTTGGTGGTTGAATGATGGACGTGGCAGTGCACGTGGAGGCAGGTCCCACGTGGCTGCATTTCTTTGGGAGAGCCGTTTTGTCTTCTGTGCCTTTGTTTCTTCATCTTTAAAATGGGACTAATGGGGGTGCCTATGCTGAGGGTGCCAGGGTGCCCTTCAAAGCAGGCTGCTTTGCCTGAGAGACCAGTGTGCTATCGAGTTACAAGGAGGGGAGTTAGAATGAGGCAGAGCTGGGTTTGAACTCTGTCCTGCCACTGTCTAGCTCTGAGACCTCTGGCAGTTGGATCCTCTCTGACCCTTAGTTTCTTCTTCTGTAAAATGGGAATCATTATGCCCACCTTGCAGGCTTGCCAGGAAGGTTAAATGGCATAAGAAATGTAAAGTTTCTAGCACACAATAATCTTGATTTGTGTTCTTACCACAGGTATGGTAAAATCCCAAGCCAGTAATAGACAGTGAAAGTCAAAACAAGGTGATGAAAGGTGAAAGGATGTCCCAAAACCTTCCCTGGGAGTGTTGCAGTTCAGCTTGTAACATGAGCTTCCCAGTCCCCAGGGCAAAGAGGAAATGGGCCAACTTCCCTAGCTTCCGGGAGGAGGAGTCTGGCTGGCTGCTGCTACTTCGGGGAAGCAGGCCTTTCCAGTCCAGGTTTCAGGGAGGGCAGATAACAGGAGTCTGTACTTGGGCCACCAGCCCAAGTATGTTCACTCATTCAACACATCTCCCCTCTCCCCCCTCTCTCCCACTACTGCTGGCCTGTTGTGCACACTTCCTGCACCCTGCTTGTAGACCGTGGAGATGGTTCCTTTTTATATAGACCTGCTCCATCTGGCTGTACAGTATTACACATGTTACTGTCATTCCATTTTTGCTGGGCATTTAGCTTGTTTTCTAATGCTTTGCTGCTACAAATGGTGCTGCAGTGGATAACTCCACATGTAGGATTGTGGGCACACTGACGTGATTTAAATGTAAGTTACGCAGCTGCCATCAGTGTGAACCTGCCATCGGTGCCTCACCAAGTCTCCTCCCTCATCTCTGGTGCAGATTGCGGACGAAGAACCCTGTTTCGAGAAGCTGAAGAAGCTTTAAGACGCGATTCACGGACAGCCCCCAGCAAAGCCCAGCGCCGCGGATGGCACCAGGTCGAGACCATGGCCCCAGCTCCCACTTGAGAATAAGGATCGGGATTATTGCGGGAACAGAAACATAATCAGGGCGTTCAGAATCTCCGTGGGCAGTGGGCAGGGGGGCTGGGCACTGCAGTGGTGCCCTCTGCATGTGGCACTGGCCTCTGGAGAGTGGAGGAGACCATGGGATCCTCCAGCCTCTCTCGACATGGTCCTCCCTTCTGAAATATCACAGATCGGACTCACAGTCCCATCATAACGACTCATTCATATCGCTGTTTTTTACGGAGCACCTACGATGTGTCAGGCACAGTCTTAGATGTCAGGGATGCAGTGGGTGGGTAAGGCAGCATCTGCCCCACAGACCTGAGATGCCACTTGGGTGCTGCTGAGGCTGCTTCCGCCAGCAGCTTGCATTTTTGAGCCCCTACTGGGTACCAGGCGTGGTCTCAGCTCCCATGTGATTCTTTGCTTTGCCCTCACAGGAGACCTATAGGGTAAGTTCCAATGTCCTTTTTCTTTTAAGGGAGCTGAGGAGACCAAGGCTCAGAAAAGTTAAGTGAGCTTTCCAAGGTCAACCACCAAGAAGTAACAGGATCAAGACATAAATCCAGATCTTTGGCCCCAAACTTGAGGCCCCATATGGCCCTCATACCTCACCTTGCAGTCTCTCACACCTTATCAAGGACCTGTATGTCACAACCCCACTGCCTGTTCACACCACCTAGAGTTTTTAAATATTGATGCTCAAGCCCCACCCCCAGAGATTCTGGCTTATTTGGTCTGAGGGGAGGCTTAAGCAGTGGTATTTATATACTTTTTAATCCTGTGCTCACCAAGATTGGGAAGTACTGCTTATAACATTTTCCACTGTATCATGTGTATGGGTGTACAAGTAAATTCTTACATACACTTTATTGGCGCATCTTTGCAATAACTCTGTAGCTCTGTAAGTCCTCGTTGTGTCACTGAAGAAACTGAGGCCCAGAGAGGTGAAGTGACTTGCTCAGAGTCACACAGCTACTAAGAGAGGAGGGTAGGCTGAGGTTTCAACCTTAGACCTGTGACTCCTAATCCAGTGGTCCTCCAGGTCTCTGCAGACTCTTGTGGGTCTCTGATCAATGGGGGAGGGTGTTCCTGCTAGTTAGCTCTACTGCCAAGAGCAAGGCCTGCAGCAGAGCCTGGAGGCCTCCTTTGTCCCCAGCAATGAATTTTAATTTCTCATTAATAAGGCCTTTCTCCACTTCTAGGCTTCAGACCCTCCTTCTAGTTGTTCTGAGTGCCTTCTATTATCAGGAGCCATATTTGCAACTGTGACTTGATGGCTGCCCCTGAATCTGTGCAATTTAAAAGACTTGGCCTAAGATTAATTAGCATCCCTCCTCTGTCTCTCCCTGTGGTCTCACACTTCACAGGGCCTAATCATGGCTAATTTCCTGGCTTCCTGAGGCCGTGAGCACTGTAATTGTCCTTCTGGACCGTATCAGTCAGGGGTCAGCCAGTGCCTAACAATAGAGACCACTCAGACTATTTTAATCAGAACCGAATGTAACGCAGAAAAGCGGGTGCTTACAGAATCCTTGGGCTGGCAGAGGGTGGGCTCTGAGCTGCGTCTCCAGGAATGGCACCCAGCATCTTAGCAGGGGCCTGCCAGAAAAGCTACTGCCTAGGACACAGTCGGGAAGGTGGTCAGCATCAGGAATGTGTCACCCTAGGTTCCACCCAGGAATGAAGAAGCCACCGCCACAGCTGCTGGCCTCAGAGGGATGCTGTGCTTGCTAGAGCAGCACGTGAAGGAAGACCCTGTGTAGCCAAGGTGGGGCATTGTGAAAACCCATCGCCTCTGCCACAGTGCGGGACTCAGAAACAGCGTCCGCCTCACTTCTGCTGTCCCTGCCTTGTGTGAGGCCGTCTGAGTCACCCGAACCCTGGCTGAGAGGGAGTCCGGGGAAACGCAGTGTCTGGCTTCCCGCCTCAGCGGACAGGAAGGCGTCTTAGGAGAGTGGAATGGGTGCTGGGGCCAGCCCCCCCACTGACCAGATCAGCTCTGCTCCACTCCCACACAGTGCTTTGGGGCCGCCCCTCAGTATAAACTGACAGGGTGCGTGCAGCAGTGGTGAGTGGACCAGGAGCCGTGTCATGAAAGAAATTATCCACTAATTTAACACACATTTATTACCACGGGCCAGGCACTGGGCGGGGCTCTGAGGTTAAAAAAAATCAAGGCTCTGCTCCTGCCCTGGAAGGTCCTCCTGTGAGGACATGGGAACTGCTGACCAGGGAGGAAGATGTGGCCGCTGTTTTCCAACACGGAGGACCCGCCTGGTGGGCTCCAAAGATAACAACGTGAGCCTGTGGGCCAAACTTGCCCCCAGATCATGTTTTTTGAACTCACAAATTTAAAAAGAATCACTTGCTAACATTTAAATTCAAAAGATTTTACATAATTTACAAGAAGCTCTATCCCTGCTCCTCTAGAGAAAGGGACAGACCTGGCCCCCAGGCTAGGCCGCCCTCCCATCAGGCAGCCACTAGAGGGCGCCCAGGAGCAGCCTCCCTGGTTCCCAGGGCACAAGCCAGCAGTTTGCTGCGGTCCCCACCTCTCCCTTCAGGGTCCCAGAGCTGAGGCCAGTGGTCGTTGCATTTTGTTATGTGCTCTGCTCCTGTTTCTCTTACGTCGTTCCATTTCCCAGCTGGCTGTTTGGGATAGTTGAACCTGTGACCCCTGGGGAGTAGAAGGCGAGGGCTTTGGAGTCAGACAGAGTCCTTACTAGTGTGTGCCTTGGAGCTGGCAGTGTGGCCTCTCTGAGCTTTGGGCTCATCATCAGTGAAACCTCCCAGGGCTGCTGGGAAGGACGTGCTCACAGAGTGTCATAGGTGATCCATCAGTGGGGGTTCTGCTCGTGCTTCAGGTGGGAGTCCTCGGCCGCAGGTGACAGGCCCAGAGAAGTGGTTAAGAGCACAGTTCAAAGCCTTGGCTGCGTCACTTACTAGTTGCTAAACCTCTCAGTGCCTGTCTTCTCAGGTGTCAGCGGGGCTGATGATGTCGCCTGCCTCGCAGGGGAGGCAATGAGGTTGGGTGAGCCCATGTCGGCGAGCGTTTGAAGCAGCGCGGGCACAGAGGACGCGTCAGTGAACACACGACCGCTGCAGCCAGTGGCGGGCAGAGGCCGGAGACTGCGGGCTCTCCGCTCCTGGCTCCTTCAGCCCTTCGTTCGCGCTGTGACCACTTGCAGAGCACCCACTGCGTTTAGGACACTTGTGGGCACTGGGTCATGGCAGTGAGCGAAGCAGGCCAGGCCTGCTCTCCTGGAGCCCGCATGCATGGGGCGTGGTGGACAGGCCAAGGACCGAAGCCAGCAAGCAAGCAAATAAACAAGCGTGTGAGGACAGGAAAGAGTGGAATGAGGTGGAAATGTCTGGGGAAGAGTCACTCTCAGGAGGGTGGCTGCCAAGGCTCCCCCAGGGCTCCATCCGAGCCACAGCTGAAGATGAGCCGCTCCGAAAGCATCTCCCAGTGAAGGCACAGCGAGGACCACAGCGAGGGGTCAGCTGGAAGGAGGCGGGGTGGCCAGTGCCGAGGTGCAGACGGCGGGCTGTGAGTGGTGGGCATCAGGTCAAGGACCACCTGGGAAGATCCCCGGAAGGAGGTTGGGTTTTATTCTAAATGTGAGGAATTCCCTGGAGGGTTTTCAACAGGAGAGTGACACGTCTGCCTCGTGTTTTGGGAAGATCCACAGCCACTGTGTGTAGCAGGGCCGCCGACAGGGCTGGGTGGCTGGGGCGGGCCGGCGGGAGGACTGGGAGCGGGCTCCACGGGCTAACTCAGCCTTTTCCCCGGGTGCCACCCCTGCACCTCTGTTCCCTACCCCCAGCTTTTGCTATCACTTCAGCTGTCCCGATCCATCGGGAAAGGCCCCTCACTGCTGACATGCCTTCTCCACGTCAGTTTTCACGCCCTCAGTACTCATCTGTTGTCATTTTCCAAGGGAGAGACCACTGAATCTCAGACAGATTTTGTTACTCGGGTCATGGCCTGGACCGTGGGTCAGCCGGACAGGATGCTCACTGCTGCCCGGATGGGCTGTGACGGGAGGTGGGGGCCAGCCTGCCTGCCCCAGAGCTGTCCCAGAGTGGGGACTAGGTCCCCCCACTTCCATCGAGGAGGCTGCTGGCCAGACAGGAAATGGACAGACGTGCCAACTGCACCGTTACTGTCTTGAGGAAGAGACTGCATTGGTTGCCTTTGGCCCCAAGTAGTAGAGTTAAGAAGCAAGTTCCCCATGGTAGAAAGTACTTGGGGACAGATTTGGGGTGTAGCATAGAGATGCAGACAGCCTCTGTACCCTTTGGAATGGTTCCACGGCCCCTGGAGGCAGCCAGGGGTAGGCAGAGTTGTCAAGGTGGCAGAGTCTCCAGTGGCCAGTGGCGGCCAGTTCTCAAAAGCCACCCCATCAGGAGAGGGACCACAGCCCTGCCTCAGTTCGTGGGTTACTGCTGTACCCAGAGGAGGGACAGGACAGTGGTCACAGTGCACAGGGAGCCCTGTACTCAGCCTGCGGTCCTCCGGCCCCATCTCCCGGTGCATCCTGCATCCCAACCTGTCCTTGACAGTCTTTCTCAGTGTCTCCCCTGAACTCTATGGCCACACACCCTCTTCCCACCGAACAAACCCAGCACCTTTGCCTCTTCCAGTGGAACAAGTTTTCCTTCTTAGGGTCTTGCTCAGCAACTAGGAAGCACTTTTGGGTAGAGACTGCCCTTGAAGGAGGGGCTGCTTCAGGCTCACCAGCCACAGAGGCACAGAGTCAGCTAAATGCTGGCCGAGAGGCCTACCAGCTCCGCCTGTGAAACCCTCTCAGACCCGCCAGTCCTGGGGGAACCAGGGCGGCGAATGGAGCTGCCACCAGCACTGTGGAGTGGCCGGTGGTGATCAATGTGCTCCTGTTGTACTGTCCTCTTCCCTCCCCCACTTCTTGGCCTTAGATCTCTCTGCCGCTATCCTGGATTAAGATTTATGGCTTCCTCGGCCTTGTAATACGTGGGTGGACAGCAGCCTAATCAACAGAGCCCTCGTTTACCAAAATGCTGTCAGATTTGATGAAAGTCACGGGCTCTCAGCATTAAATTAGTAGTGAAGGGATTGGCCTTCCAGCAATTTACTGTGGGGTGGGCTTTCCTTAAAGGCGGGCAGAGCAAGTTCATTGCAGTGATCACAGCACAGGCTTCGCTCTCACTCCACTGCTGCATCTGGCTTCCTGTTGTGGGCTGGGCAGCTTCGGCAGCTCCAGGAAGCTCACAGTGAACATGTGAAGCATGGGGCACCTGCTCCTTTGTTTTCCTATTTCTGAGTTTTGAAAACTCCTGCAGTGAGGACAATAAATGAAATAACCCATAAAACGTTGGCCTGTACAGTGACCTTGAGTGACAGAGTGTCGAACGCTGTTATCTGTGAGAGATCAGACAAATCTGTCAGAACATGTCAGATAAGGTAGATTTACTCCCCACCCCAAACCTGCCTTTGTCAGTATCTTCAGAGCTCTGCTACCTCTAGAGGGAGCCATTTGCATAGCGCACATCTTGCTCCACCGAGCTCTGCTGCCCAGCCTTGATCCTTTTTTCCTATTTGCCAGGACGCTTTAATGCCCACCTCTTAGAACACTCTGCTAAGAGGAGCACAGATACACACGGATAACAGCATGACACCGGTTGAGTGTGGCTGAGTATAAAACAAGCTGGCCTTGGGCTGCCAAACTGGAACATGGGTGTTTGGATGCTGGGGCTTTTAATTCTGTTCTGGTCTATGATTGATACTGCAAAGGTCTACCCAAGTCTGGGCACTGCAGGTGGGCAGGAGAGAGCAGCTGCTTAGCAACACCCACTTGGGGCAAAGCAGCATGCCAGGCAGGGAGCCAGCCAGGAGCTTGGGCATCATCTTTGCAAGGGCGTGCAGGAGGGAGGCAGGGAGCTGGCATGCCTGGGGCTGGGTTGGAACCTGCCAGCCTGGCACTCTTTATGGGGAGGTGGGCATCATCGTGTGGGCAGGGCTGCTCTCCATCTTCTCCCAGTAGTGGCAGAGGCGCCTCTCTGGGGCTGAGGCAGGAGGACCAGCCAGATGGAGGGACTATTTATTCCCCTCTCTGGTACCCACTCAGCATCTAGAAACTTTCTGGATCATATTAGTTTTGTCATATACACCTCCTTCTATTATGGGTGCTGTGCGAATTCTTTGACGGGTCAGGGCATTGGTTTTTACATTTTTTATATCTTGACATGTATGCAGTCAGTACTCAGTAAGGACTTGCTGATTAAGTTCCTTAATGCCTACTGCGAACCTTTCTCCTGACATCTTGGGGGCAAGCAGTTGTGCGGAGCCCTCGGGGAGGGAGAGGGATACTTCTGGGGAAAGGGAGAATGGGAAAGTTGCAGAAGAGAGAAGGGCACGTGGGTGCTCCTCTTTGAATGCTGGAGCTCTTTGTCATATTTATAATTCGTATCAGACCAGTAGAGCTGCATTGATTCCAACTCTCTTACTTGCCAGTGGGAGAGCTGATTCAGGCATGGCTGGATCCAGGTGCTCAGACAATGTAGCAGGGCTCTTCTCCATCTTTCAGCTCTGCTTTTTCCCATGTTGCCCCGTGTGGCACCAAGATGGCCACCAGCAGCACCCGACTTACATTTTGACACCTGCTATTGCATGTCTTTGGCTTCCCTAAACCAATCAATCACCCAGTAACTGTGGGCCAGCAGGATCTAATGCTCAGATTGGCCAAGCCTGCATCATATGCTCCACCCACCCCTGATCTCAGCTACTTAAACTTTAATGTGTGCGTAAATTACCTGGGGTTTTGTTAAAATGCAGATTCTGGTTCCCAGCTCTGAGATGGGCTTAAAATTCTAAATTTCTCACAAATTCCCAGTGGAACCAGTGCTGGCCCATGGATGGCATGTGGTGTAGCGAGGCCTCAGTTCAAGCCCCGCCCCCCTTCTAGGTAAAGGAACAGCAACACAGGAAGGGGCCTGGCTGTGCCCCGGCCTGTGCCCCGTGCGCCATAGGCTTCCCTCATACCCTGCCTCCCCTTCTTCCTCCTCTCTCGCATGGTTTCAGCATTTGGACAATTGAGGAGTTCTTGGGAACGGGGGAGAGCACATTCTCTTTGAAGGTGTCATGGAAAATCCATCTCTGGGATGAAATTCAAGGCTTTTACTGCTTTATCCTGGCTCGAGGCAGGAAAGTCTGCAGGAGCCTCCGGGCCTGGAAGCCCCAGGTTTATACACCCCAGGTAGTGCCTACCCTCCACGTGCCCCGCTGCCGATGCTAAGAAATGCTCTGAGAGTACGTTTGCAAAGCCTGGGAGGCAGCGAGCCACACTTGGAGCCTGAGCCCAAGGCCGCCAGGCTGATGGTTGTGAGGACGGCAGAGTGGGACACGCGGTTGGTTCCAGAAGCAGCAGGGCGCACTGCCAAGTGCCAGAATCCTCCGTAGGAGGAGACCGTCCTGGCGACTTCCTTCTGCGCCTCTCCCCTCCCCGTTCTGACAGGGTGGCCCCTCACCCGCCGTTTTCAGGCCCTGATACTCTTGCTAAGGTCTTTTCACTGAATGAGCCACAGCTCAGTCCCTGTTCCCTTTTCTGAGTGTTAGATGTCTCAGGGAGTTCTTTAATTTCCTTCTGTTCTTCCCCAAAGGCCACTGTAGTACCACAGGCTGGGCACATTTATTTTTCACATGCCTGCGCGGTCAGCTGGGGTCCGAGAATGTTAAATGTAAGATTCCAGAAATAAACTTACACTTTGAAATCGTGCGCTGTTCTGAGTAGCATGGTGAAAGCTCACGCTGCCTGGCTCCATCGCACTCCGGATGCGATCGTTCTTTTGTCTGGCTGTGTACGATACCTCGGCGCTGCGTGCGAGCTGCCTCCGCGTCACTCCGCAGCCCTCGGGGATCACATCCTATCGCGGTACCGTGGTGCTCTGTTCAAGTGACCCTTATTTCACTCAGTGATTCTCGCACGTTTATTACAGTATACTTTAAAAGCTGTTCTCTTTTATTATTAGTTATTGTTGTTAAACTCTTGCTGTGCCTAATTCATAAATTAAACTTTATCATAGTTATGTGTGCATAGAAAAACATAGTATATACTGGGTTCAGTGCTCCCCAGTTTCCGGCATCGCAGGACCGGGGAACTGGCCCCCTGTGGATAAGGAAGGGCTTCGTATAGCCTGGTGGTTTAGACCTGGGCTTGGTCAGCAACGCCTGCTCTTGAGCCAAATCTGGCTATAGCCTGTTTTTGCAAATCAAGTGTTTCTGAGACATAGTCATGCCCACTTGTTAGGCATTTTCCATGGCTGCTCTCAGGCTGCAGTGGAGCAGTCAGGTGTTGTGACAGACACCGTATGGCTGGTGAAGCCGAAAATATTCACTTTTTTTTTTTTTTTCTTTATCCTCACCCGAGGACATTTTTCCATTTTTTGTACAGATAGAGTGGGAGGGAGGGAGAGGAAGAGAGAGAGAGAGAGAGAGAGAGAGAGAGAGAGGGAAACATCGATGTGAAAGGGACACATCGAGAGGCTGCCACCCGCACGACCAACCAGGGCCGGGGACAAACTGCAACCGAAGTACATGCCCTTAGCGGAACCGAACCCGGGTCTCTCCTGACCGCAGACGGACGCTCTAACCGCTGAGCCAAACCGGCCGGGGCCGAAAATATTCACTTTTTAAGGAGATTGGCTCCTCCCTGGTATAGAGCAAGGTCTCATACTGCTGGGGTTGAGATCTAGGCTCCGTGGCCCCCTAGCTTTGTGACCCTGGGCTTATATACTTGTGCCTTGGTTTCCATGAGGACTACATGAGCAAATCATTGTACCCAAAGCACTCGGAGTGGTGACCAGTTTGCATTAGGTGAGTGGCACCTGGTGTGAGGATGCTGATGGGTGAGGGGTGTGGACGGGGCGAGAAGGGAGTTCTGTCCTCAGCTCCAGCCCAGGTCCTGCTTCATCAGGCTGGTAGCTGACTTCACTAAGCTTGTGGGGGTGCTGAACCTTACCCTGTGAACGGTGCTGACGCTGCCGGAGTCTGGGAAATGCATGGTCACTGTTCCTCAGTTGGGTAATAGATTCAGGACACGTGACTTGGTGGACTTCTTCCTTCTCAGCCAGGACCGCACTAGGGTGAGGCCCAGGGTGGAGATTTAAGGGGACCCTGAGTTCGTGCGCATGTAGGGCACCAGAGAGGGAGCACCTCCTAACTGTGGCTCCCTGGGTGCCTCGCTGGTGCCTGGCCCTACCCACCACGTCCAGCACAGCCCGCTCTGACGCCAGCATTGGAACGGGGCAGTGTCTTCGCTTGACCACCCGATGACATAGGTGGCTTGTTTCTAGGGGCCACAGGGGGTGAAACAAGAACTCCGGGGAGAAGTGAGTCTTGCCCTGGCCGGTTTGGCTCAGCAGTAGAGCATCGACCTGCGGTCCAGAGAGACCCGGGTTCGGTTCCCACTAAGGGCACGTACCTCGCTTGCAGTTTGTCCCCGGCCCTGGTTGGTCGTGCGGTGGCAACCACTCGATGTGTCCCTTTCACGTCCATGTTTCTCTCTCTCTCTCTCTCTCCCTCCCACTCTATCTGAACAAAAAATGGAAAAATGTCCTTGGGTGAGGATAAAAAAAAAAAAGAAGTGAGTCGTCCTCGCAGCTCTGTGACAAAGGTGTCGTTGGTGCCGCCTTAGTGGGTGTGGGTTAGTTAGTAAGGGTGGGGGCAGTGGGTAGCTGTCGGGTAGGCAGCGTGCCTCCCTCCGCAGCTTCTCTGGGGCTCGGCTGCACGGAGGGGATCTGGGAGACTGGCTGCTCGCTGGCTGCCTGAGGTCCCTTCCCGTCCCGGCAGGAGCTGGCTGCGGGGGCAGAGTGGCCTGACTGAGCAGGGACAGAGAGCAGTTCTGTTTGGCCCAGTTGTTAGGGCTGTGACTCTATGTGTGGGAATGAACGTAGGAATGATCGACTGGGGCCGACTGCAGAGAGCTTTGTGTGCCAGGGGCGGGGCTTAGGGTACCGGTTTGGCTGCTGAAACAGGGAGGCCCAAGTAACAGTGGCCTGATCAGTGGCCAGTTGATGTCTCCCTGACAGCATAGTTCAGTGGGGGCAGTCGCCCTGCTCCGGGAGGTCACGGAGGAACAGGCACTAGCTCTTCTGTTGCTCCATCCTCCGAAGTCACCTCTTCACAGTATTCACCTCCACCTCCATGCTCCAGCTGGGCGAGGGACGGCTGTCCCCTTTCCTTTAGGGTCACAGCCTCAGAGATGTACACACCCCTGCATTGGCCAGAATTGATCACATGGTTCCCCAGCTGCAGGCAAGGAAGGGAGATGGACAGTGGGGGCTGGCCAGCAGCTGCCACACCAGGCCAAGGAGTGAGCTTCCCAAAGGTTGGTCCAAGGAATGCTGGGAGGAAGAGAGGCCCCACCACACACACAGTTTCCATGGCCCAAAGGTGCAAGAAATGTTGCATGCTGTGTTTATCTTAGGATATCCACAGGTGTTTGTGGCGGGTCGGGGAAGGGGACATACTCAAGGCCCAGAGAAGTCTTGAAGAAAAATCCCCAGGGTTTCCTAGATATTCAGTCATGAAGCTATTTGAGAAGTTTAACACCTGCTAAAATTCTACAGGTAAGTTATTTCAAGCCAAAAAGTTACTAAAATATTCTACTGAAGAACCCACTTTGGGCAGTAGGAACTAGTACGGACTTGAGCAGAGGTGGCTTGAGCCGTCGGGCCGGCCTGCGGGACCCCATGCAGGACGGCACGGCTGTGGCTGTGCAGACACTCCGCCGTCGGCCCCCAACGTGCTTGCCCCCCAAGGGGTCCAGGTGTTTGTTCTACTGTGTCTGAAATGGTCTGTATTTTTGTGTAGAAATCTGTGCAGATCAGAACAGAAGCTGGCCCGCGGCTCCACATCGAACCTCCTCTGGACTATTCTGAAGATTTTGAGCCATGTGAGGATGTGATTGTCAATGCAAAGGCTGCTTCTGGGGGTCCCCCACAGGTAGGAGTGGCCTCGGCTCAGTGCTGCAGGGCTCAGCTGTCAGGGCTCTTTCTGTTATTTATTCCTTCCTTCCTGGAAAAAACAAAACAGAGTCCTTTTCTATGGCATGACCCAATGACCTTGTTTCCCTACCCCTTCCATACAAATGGGATTTTACAGTAAGCAAAATTGTGGACTTGACTGCCCTTAACACCTACCTCCCACACAGCACACATGCACACACACAGACACTCACTCATTTGCTTTTGAATCAAACAGACAATCCGTGCTCAGGATCAGTCTGTGCAAATAGCCATCAGTTTCTCTTGGTCTGGGAGCCTGGCCGATAGCCAACTTCAGTCCGTACAGCCCCAGCCCCAGCCCATGTCACAGAATGTGGACATTCCCTTGAAGCAAGAGGCATGGTAGTTCCTTCTTCTCCTTTGGCCATTTGGTACCTCCTGTTACTTGAACATGTATTCCTTCCTTTGCAAGCTCCCAAGCTCCCCGAAACACGGCAGCCTGTCCCTCACAAGCTATTAAGCCCCATTAGCATTCCTGTGTGCGCGTGCTCGGAATCGACAGTGCCCTGCTCCGCCGGCACGGAATTTTCTGCTCTGTGAGTGCTTGATTGTATTTCTTTCCTTTTTCTCCCCATCTTGAGGGGCATTCCGTAAGGCTTCATAGTCAGTTTCCCCACGGAGTTATTTTCCTGGTACGTGAGAGTGAAATGGCAGCTCTGGTTTTCGGCAAAGGCAGAAGCCATAAGAGATGCGATCTGAAAAGGGAAAGAAAAAAAAAAGCACGTGGCTAAATACACTCAGCCGCCTCACACTTTGCAAGTGCAGCCCGAAATGGAGCAAAAGGCAATGCATGTCTGCGGGGGTACTTTCCATCTGACCTTCACTGTTGACACGCACCAGCCTTTCACCTTCAGTCATATCCTCAGTGAACTTCAATTTCTGGGCGGCTCTGAGTTCACAGCCGGTGTGCTGCAGATATGTTCTGTGGGCCGCCACCTTGTTGACTTGCTTTCAAAAAATGTGAATTACTAGCTGACATTTAAGAATTGGGAAATTCCATGTCCAAGTCTGAAGTTGGGGCTTCTGTTGAACAAATCGGAAGATTTGGGAACCGCATTCTTATGCCACAGCAATGACTGAGCTGAGGAGCAGCCGTCCCTTTAGACAGGTGTGCGCTCCAGCGTGCCACAGTCCTCACCACCGGTGCCGGGCACCGTTCTCACTGAGGCTAAAACACAGTCAACAAGTAGGTACCATGCCAGAGGAGTACCATGTCAGAGAAGCGGAGTGGAGCCAGGGCTGGAGAGAGCTGGGCAGGGGCGTGGCCTTGAGCTCACATGTGGCAGAGGCCTGAAAGAAGCCAGGGTGTGAGCCATTTAGAGAAGAGCATTTCAGGCGCAGGGAGCAGCAGGTGTGGAGGCCCCGAGGGGGAGGCCCGTGTGGCAGGAGCTGAGTGATGGAGGGGCGAGGAAGGCCAGGTGAGGCGGAGAAGTAGCCAAGGCTCCCACCACACAGGCTTGGAGAGCTGTGGTAAGGATGGGGGTTTCTACTGTGGGTTGGGAGGAAAGCCAACATAGGGTCTTTTCGTTTTGTTTTGTTTTTGTTTTTGTTTTTGCAGTTTAGCAACTCCAGTGAAAGGAGGGCACCTCTTCCGGAGGGCTGGCCAGAGTGCCAGCTTAGGCAGGGTGGCTCTCCTCGGCCAGGGGTTGCAGTGCATGGTGAAGTTCTACTTAAGTATCAGGAATGAAACAATGTACATCTTTTCTGTTATGAGATACCTTTTTCTGATAATGCCTGATCAATGTAAAAAATTCAAAGGATACAAAGAAAATAAGTTTTTTTCATGACCTCACTGCCCCAGAGATCATTACTGTGAATAGCTAAGTATGCAGCCATCTAGATTAAAATTGCACATATCATTATAGCCAAGAGATTGTGATCTGGAGTGCTCTGGTCCTGGCCCATTCCCAGTGAGTGATGTTTCCCAAGATTAGTTATCGCTCCTGAGAGCATGGCAGGTGATAGAAGCCTTCTGGAATGCCTTCTTTGAGTTTCTCCATTGTGTGGATCCTGGACTGAGTGAATGGGATATTTGTCACAATTATAATTTAGGGTTTTAAAGTCGTCGTTACTTGCTGATACATGTAAACAACTTAAAGACCTGTCACACCAGTGTGCCACCAGGAGGTCTGCCGTGGCCCTTGACGTGTGGACTGCCACGGCCCATGACGGCTCGACCACCAGTTGGTAACTAGGTGGATTTAGGCAGTTGTGCCATCATTGGCCAAGCATCCCCCGTGAAGCAGTGTGCCCACCTTGTCCCCAGCAGGGCTCCTGGGCAAATGCCGTCAGTGCTCACTAATTTCAATGGTGAGACTCGAAAAGATGAGGGATCATTTTTAGGTCAGGTCCATGGCTTGGGTACTTGGGTTTCCGATTACCATATAGATAACCTTTGAGTGAGTGCCCTTTTCCCCTTTTATTGTTATTCTCCCATAAATGGGATTATACCATTCATACCACTTGACAGTCCCACCTTTTTCACTCAACACTTGTGGCCATCTTTCTGCACTGGTCCTCACCAGCTCAGGGCAGTGTTTTGGGAGCTGGTAGCCCGAGTCTGAGTCCTGGTCCACTTGCTAGCTTGGGCCTGCAGTGGTGCTGGTCAAGTAGGGATGATTTGATCAGATCAGCTGTGGGAGCCAGAGCGGAGAACTGCTCAGTGAGGAGAGAGATGGGAGTCATGGAGGCCAAGAGACTGAGGGCCCAGCATGTCTTTGGGGACATAAGTTGCTTTCACCATACTCCGTTCTCTCTGCTTGTCCCTAGGACTCCAGATTTCCCACCAGCACCACGCCCTGTGACGTTAACTTCTCCCTTCAGAACGCACGTGGACATCCTGACCCTCCAAACAGTATGGACGAAGCAAGGATCCTCCTAACTATTCAAGATGTAACGGTAAGACCACCTTCCTGCATCATAACCATGAAGGGCCAGGGTCTTCTCCACAGCCAGACAGGGGGGCCGTAGGGTGGACCCCACGAGAGTCTTCACTTATTTTATTTTTCAACTTTTTTCTTTATTGATTTTAGAGAGGAAGGGAGAGGGAGAGAGAGCTAGAAACATTGATGAGAGAACGTCGATTGGCCGCCTCCTGCATGTCCCCCACTGGGGATTTGGCCCACAACCTGGGCATGTGCCCTGACCAGGAATCAAATAGGTGACCTCTTGGTGCAGGGGTTGATGCTCAACCACTGAGCCACCTGGCCAGGCAAGAGATTTTTCGTTTATACTTGGGAAAACTACAGATAACAACAGGATTTAGCTTTAACTAAAAACCTCTGGCCAACCCACCAGAAGATTTAAAACAGCACATGAGAGATTTTATTTTTATTTATTTATTTTGCTTTTGATATAAAATATAGATTTTTTTTTAAATTCTCACCTGAGGAAGTGTTCATTGATTTTTATTTTAAAACAATTTTTCCCCACTTAATTTTTAAAAAATATATATATATATATATTTTTTTTTATCCTCACCCGAGGACATTTTTCCATTTTTTGTTCAGATAGAGGGGGAGGGAGAGAGAGGAAGAGAGAGAGCGAAACATCGACGTGAAGGGACACATCGAGTGGCTGCCACCCGCACGACCAACCAGGGCCGGGGACAAACTGCAACCGAGGTACGTGCCCTTAGCGGGAACCGAACCCGGGTCTCTCTGTACTGCAGGCCAACGCTCCAACCGCTGAGCCAAACCAGCCAGGGCTTAAAATATTTTTTTAAACTTATCTTTATTATTGAATATATTACAGATGTTTAGCTTTTTTCTCCTATTGACTCCTGCCTTTCCCCACACTGTTGTCTGTGTCCATTGGTTATGCATATATACATATAAGTTCTTTGGTTCATCTCTTCCTACCCCCCAACCCCCTTCCCTCTGAGGTTTGTCAGTCTAACAACCAATTTGTACTTCTTAATCCCTTCACCTTTTTCACCCATTCCCCCAACTCCTCTCCCATCTGGCAACCAACACAATGTTCTCTGTATCTATGAGAGTGCTTCTGTTCTGTCTGTTCATTTTGTTTGTAGATTCAATTGTTGATAGATATGTATTTATTGCCATTTTGTTTGTTCATATTTTTTATCTTTTTCTTCAAGAGAACTGTTCAACATTTCATATGATAACAGTTTGGTGGTGATGAACTCCTTTAGCTTTTTCTTGACTGGGAAACTCTTTATATGATCAGTGATTTTAAATGACGGCTTTGCAGGACAGAGTAATCTTGGTTGTAGGTTCTTGCTTTTCATCACTCTGAATATTTCTTGCCACTCCCTTCTGGCCTGCAAAGTTTCTTTTGAGAAATCAGCTGACAGCCTAATGGGAACTCCCTTGTAGGTAACTAACTGCTTTTCTCTTGCTGCTTTTAAGATTCTCTCTTTGTCTTGAACCTTTTGCATTTTGATGATGATGTGTCTTGGTGTGGGCCTCTTTGGGTTCATCTTGTTTGGGACTCTCTGTGCTTCCTGGACTTGTATGTCTGTTTCTTTCACCAAGTTAGGGAAGTTTTCTGTCATTTTTTCAAATAGGTTTTCAATTTCTTGTTCTCTTTTCCTTCTGGCACCTCCATGATGCAAATGTTGGTATGCTTGAAGTTGTCCCAGAGGCTCCTTACAGTATCCGCATTTTTTTGGATTCTTTTTTCTTTTTGCTGTTCTGATTGGGTGTTTTTTGCTTTTTTATATTCCAAATTGATGGTTTGCTTCTTGGCTTTGCCTACTCTACTACTGAATCTGTGTAAATTATTCTTTATTTCAGTTAGTGCCTCCTTCATTTCTGACTGGTCTTTCTTTACGCTCTTGAGACCTTCACTAAGTTCACTGAAGTTCTCACCAAGTTCATCGAGCATCCTTATAAGCAGTATTCTGAATTCTGCATTTCTTAGATTGCTTATCTCCATTTTGTTTAGTTCTTTCCCTGGAGTTTTGTTCTGTTCTTTCATTTGGGACATGTTTCTTTGTCTCTTCATTTTGGCTGCCTCCCTGTGTTTGTTTCTATGCATTAGGTAGAGTTGCTATGTCTCTTGGGCTTCCTAGGATGGCCTATTGTAGTAGGTATCCTGTAGGGTCCAGTGGCACAGCCTCCCTGGTCTCCCAGCTGGGCTCTTGAGGTGCACCCCTCGTGTGGACCTTACACCCTTCTGTTGTAATTGAGTCTTGATTGCTTGGATGATCAGCTGTGCAGGGGCCCACCACACAGAGCAAGACTCATTTCAGCAAGGCTCTGGTACCCACTGAGTCCATTCCTTGAGTGTCACTTATGGAGGTGGTGCTTCGATGTGGTCTGAAGCTGTCCACTGGGTGTGCTGGCTCTGGGGCAAGGTCAACCACTGCCTGTGTTCTACCCAGGGCCACCAGCCATAAACTACAAAGTGGTCTGCAGATGACTGCTTCTTGTGCTGGTCTTGGAGGTGCCCAGGCAAAGCCAAGTTGTGAACCAAGGCTGGCTGCTTCTACTGCCAGGCCTAGGGCCACTTAATGAGAGGTTTGGGGCTTGCTGAGACCAGATGCTACTTGTTTGAGAGAATTTAGGAAACTCTGAAGCAGGATCCAAGACAAGCCTGTCCTATGATAAAGCAACTAGTAACAGCTTGGGTGGGCCTGAAAGTTGGGTGGTGCAGGGCCTCAGGGAATCACCAGGGTGGGTCAAACAGTATGAGCCAGATTGCTAGAATCCCAGATATGGTGGCCATCTGCCTGCCCTGTGGGGGAAGGGCTCATCAAAGGAACAAAGGCCTCTGACAGCACGTCTGTCCAGGAGAAAGCTGTCTCTTCAGCCCTCGCCCCAATGCCAAACAACTCAGTTCTTCCCCCTGTATCTCTTGTGCCTTTATATATATCTTCAAGCTGCCTCTCCAATGCTGGAGCCCAGAAGGAGCTGGTCCGTGTAAGTCCGTGAGCAGGCCCTTTAAGAGGAGCTGCCTGGGGCTTCAGCAACCTCAGCCTCCCTCAGCCTCAGTTCCTGCTGGTTTTTCCAGCCAGAAGTTATGGGGACTTCTCTTCCTGGCACTGGAACCCTGAGCTGGGCATCTGGTGTGGGACAGGGACCCCTTACTTTTCAGGGAGGACCTTTCCAGCTGAGGTGTCCTCCTGATTTTTATCCACCACACGTGTGTATGGGACCAGCCCATCCGCCCCTCCTACCAGTCTCATGTGGCTGCTTCTTTAATTTCGTAGTTGTAGGACTTCTATTCAGCTTGATTTCGGGTGGTTTTGAATGATGGTTGTTCTGTAGTTTAGTTGTAATTTTGATGTGGTTGTGGAAGGAGGCAATACCACGTTTAACTACGCTACCATCTTGACCAGAAGTCGTTGTTTATTGATTTTTAGAGAGAGGAAGAGAGGAAGGGAGAGAGAGAGAGATTAACGTGAGAGAGAAACATCATTTGGTTGCCTCCTGCACGCACCCTGACTGGGGATCAAACCCACAACCTAGGTATGTACCCTGACTGGGAATCGAATGCACAGCATTTTGATATACGGGATGATGCTTCAGCCAGCTGAATCACTGGCCTGGGCTAAAATATAGATTTTTAAATTTTTATTTTTCAGTTACAGTTGACATTCAATATTATATTAGTTTCAGGTGTACAGCATAGTGGTTAGATAATCATAAACCTTACAAAACGATCCCTTCGATATTTCCAGTACCTACCTGACACCACACATATTTATTACAATATTATTGACTACGTTCCCTATGCTGTACTTTACATCCCTGTGACTATTCTGTAACTACCAGTTTGTACTTAATCCCTTCACCTTTTTCTCTCAGTCCTTCAACACCCCCTCACCTCTGGCAGCCATCAAAATGTTCTCTGTATCTATGAGTCTGTTTCAATTTTGTTTATTCATTTATTTTGTTCTTTAGATTCCACATATGAGTGAAATTATATGGTATTTGCCTTTCTCTGACTTATTTCACTTAGCATAATACCTTCAAGGTCCATTCATACTGTTGCAAACAATAAGATTTTATTATTTTATATGGTTGAGTAATACTCTTATTATATATATGTACCACAGATTTTTCCCCTTGTCTTATTTTTTCTTTTATTAATTAATTTTTGTTACAGATGTAACTTCTCCCCCACACACACACCCTCCTCCTGATCCCGCCCCCTCATCCAGGCTTTATTGTCCATACCCATTGGTTATGCATACATACAAATATGTTCTTTGGTTTATCTCATCTCTCATCCCCGATCCTTCTTCTGAGGTTTCTCAGTCTGAACTGTACTCCTTTCTATGTCTCTGGGTCTATTTTGTTCATCAGCTTATTTTTTTCATTATATTCCACAAATTAGTGAGATCATGTGGTATTTGTCTTTCTCTGAGGGGCTTATTTCGCTTAGCATAATACTCTCCAGATCCCTCCATGTCATCTCAAAGGATAAGAGATCTTTCTTTCTTACAGCTGCATAGTGTTCCATTGTGTATATGAACCACAGTTTTTTTATCCACTCATATATTGATGGACACTTGGGCTGCTTCCAGATCCTAGTAATTGTAAATAGTGTTGCTATGTACCACAGGTTTTTTTATCCACTCATCTATTAATGGGCACTTGGGTTGCTTCCATATCTTGGCTATTATAAATAATGTTGCAATGAACGTAGGCTTGCATATATTCTTTTGAATTAGTGTCTTGGGTTTCTTTGGATACATACCCCGAAGTGGAATTGCTGAGTTATAAGGCAGTTCCATTTTTAATTTTTTGAGGAATCTCTAAACTGTTTTCCACAGTGGCTGCACCAGTCTGCATTCCCACCAACAGTGCACAAGGGTTCCCTTTTCTCTGCATTCTTGCCAGCACTTGTTGTTTGTTGATTCATTGATGGCAGCCATTCTGACAGGAGTGAGGTAATATCTCATTGTGGTTTTAATTTGCATCTCTCTGATAATTAGTGATGTTGAGCATCTTTTCATATGTCTATTTGCCATCTGTATGTACTTTCTGGAGAAGTGTCTATTCAGGTCCTCTGTCCATTTTTTAAAAATTGGATTGTTTGGCTCCGGCCAGTTTGGCTCAGCAGTTAGAGCGTCGGGCCCTCAGACTGAAGTGTCTCGGATTTGATTTCCAGTCAAGGGCACGTACCTGGGTTGCAGATTCGATCCTTGACCCCAGTCGGGATCATGTGGGAAGAACCAATTGATATATCTCTCTCACATTGATGTTTCTCTCTGTCTCCCTCCCTCCTTCCCTTCCATTCTATCTAAAAAAGTCAATGGTAAAATATCCTTGGGTAAGGATTAACAAAAAATAAATAAATAAATTAGATTATTTTTATATGTGTGTTCAGTAATATGAGTTCTTTATAAATTTTGGATATTAACCATTTATCAGATGTATTATTGGTGAATATCTCCTTCTGTTCAGTAGGTTGTCTTTGTTTTGTTGATGGTTGTCTTAGCTGGACAAACCCTTTTAGCTTGATGTAGTTCCATTTGTTTATTTTTTCTTTTGTTTCCCTTGCCCATGGAGATATATCAGAAAAAAATATTGCTAAGAGAAACAATGATCTCATTAAAAAAATAGTAAGGGCTCACATTAAATGAGCACGTACTAAGTGCTGAGCGCTGTGTTGAGTGAGTAACATCCATCGCTATGAGTTAAGTGCTAGGTGTTTTCATTCCATTTTATAGTTTGAGGAAACTGAGGAGTAGAGAAATGATGTCACTCACCTCAGAGAAGCCCAGGCTGGAAACCCAGACCCAGGACTCCTGTTCCTTGGGATTAACAAGCCGGGAATGGCATTGACCTGTTTTTGCTTCTGAAAGTGCCCAGCTCTCCACAGGGGCACAGTCTGTGGTGAATATTATTGATGTTCTGCCCGGGGGCAAGGTGTTCAGAGGTGGCCATCCCTCAGTTATGCCTACCTGTTTAAACAATGTTCAAGAAGACCCCCTCTGCCAAGTCTCCCCTATGACCTCCTCGCTGGGAATGTTGATGGAAATGTTTTTCAAAAATGAAATTCAGTGAGGAAACAGCCAGGAAAACCCAAATTGAAGGGCAATCTACAAAACAGCTGGCCTGGAGTCTGCAACTGTCAGTGGTGTGAGACACAGAGGAAGGCTGTCCAGACTAAACAGGATGAGGAGATGCCGCGGTCACGCTACGTGGGGTCCTGAGGCGGAGAATTGCTACGCATTTAAGGATAGTTTTGAGAAACTCAGAAAAATAGAAAGTTAACTATATTATATTAGATAGTAATATTGTACTGATGTTGAATTTCCTGAATTTGGTAAGTATAATGTGGTTATAGAAGGGAAGGTTCTGGTTCTTGGGAGACACATGCTGGAGTGTGCAGGCATGAGAAGGCATGATGGCCACACAAATGCATAAATGGGCCCAAATAATGACTATTTGGAGAAGAGAGACAGAAAAATGGGGCAAAATGCTAACAGTTGGTGAATGTAGGTGAAGGGTTATTCTTTGTGGCTTTTAAATTTTTTCAAAATAAAAAAAAATTTTTTGTAAAGCTTTGTAGAGCTAAGCGTCAGCAAAGGAAGAAACGGAGGAGAGTACAGAAGGAGACCTAACTTAGACAAGCCGAGTAGACTGTGTCCGTGCCAGCTTCCTGTTGTGCTGCAGTCATGATTGTTGCTGTTTTATTTTGTGCCCTAGTAACGCAGATGTTACCATGGGGGAAACGGGATGCTGGGTACATGGGATCTTTCTTACAAATGGTACGTGAAATTGACAGTTAGCTCAAAATGAAAAATAAATAAATAAAATAGGCACAGATGCCCAGGTCTTACCACCCAGAGGTCCTGATTCTCATCCTGGGTTTGGGCTCAGGCATTGTATCTTATTTTAAGCACCCTGCATGCCAGGCATTTGTAACACTATCTGAGAACTGCAGTTACAAGGAAAAGGTAGGGCCGTGAATCTCAAAATTTGATATGCACAAGAATCACTAAGGGTATTTATTTAAAATGCATTATTTTAGGTCTAACTTTTAAGCTACCAGAATTTGTGCATAGGAGGTAGCATACTTTTTAACAAAGAACTCCTGGTGATTCTGAACCACGGGCCTGAAGAGTGAAGTCTACTTTAAATGGAAGGAAAGTTTTGGAGATAATTTGGACTTTGTGGCTTGGATTTGGAGACTATAAAAGAAAGAGATTTAAAAATTCAAACTTAAAATCTCATCTGTACCATACAAATCAAGGTAACTAGAAAGTAAAAACCAAAACCAAAATAAAACAACAAAAATCCAAAGAGGTTCACAAAAGCCAGAAAGGGACAGCAGGGGCTTCTGCCCTTGTCTTCAAAATCATATCCTGCACTTCTGGAAACTTAGGTGGGAGATGTCACTTAAAAAATAGTACAAGAAAGATAAAAAAGTGTAATAGCTTTAGACAGCACCTCCTGTATTACAGATTAGTGTCTATGTAGATCTTGACTATTAGTGTCAAGAAAAGACTAAATTATATCCAACATACTCTTTTAAGAAGGCAAGGAAGTCTTAATATCTTTTAAAATATTTTCATAGAAAACTATTTTATTTATGTTTTTGACTATTTAAAGAGGTGAATTTTAGGTAAACAGAAAATTAATTTTTGTGTTGTTATATTAAGACATTATTAAATCCAGGAAATGAGTATGAACCCTTCATATTTGGCTTTATTTTTCACTTTGGTTACATTAAAAATATATTTCAACTTGAGAAAAAACAGTCCTGAAAAATTGGGGGCATGTAGGAAAGGATTCTTGTTAGTTATGACTTGAAAAAATTATGCACAAATTCAAGATAAGGGTAGATACACTGGGATGAATGGAAGAGAGTGTGGCCGAAAGGAGAGGGCCCAGACACGTGACTGCAAGGACCAACTTCAGCTCATGTATCCTTGGCTGGCCTGGTGGTGTGCTGTGGTCATGATTGTCGCTGTTTTATTTTGAATCAAAAACACTTATTCTAAGCATGCTCCCTCCCATTTGCCCCGGCCCCCACCTCTCTGTTGGTAACTCTGAGACTCATTGCTGTTTTATACTATATTACATCTTGAAGATGTTGGAGCTCAGGACTCCTGTTTTAGGGAGTAAAAAGAACAGGTGACTGAGACTCAGCAAGCCTGGAGCAGATAGTTTGGGCTTTTCCGTAAACTGAGGCCGAGGCTCAGTCATGTCCTTGGAGGCCCTATTTCTTCCCCCTTTGACAAGAAGGGGTAGATGAGGTATTTTCTGTGCTTGTCAGCTCTGAAATTGTAAATCCTAGGTTGAGTTTATAGGAAACCCCTATTTCTGGTGACAAAATCCATAGGGGTAGAAGATACATAATAGTTTATGCAGGCCCCCCACCCCCATCTGCAGACTCCTTCTGTAGACTGTTTGCAAGTTACTGGTTTAGGGCTTGAAGTACCCTTTCTCTGTCCTAGATCTAAGCTTCATATTGGCTGAGATGTGTGCTGTGTCTTTGCCTGCCATGTCTCTGGTCCTTAGAAAAGTACCTGGCATAGAGTTAGTTTGCAAATAAGTCTTTTTTGAGCCAGTGAGTTGAATAATTGATTGAGTGAATCAATGAGTGAGGTATGGTGTCGATGTAGATTCAGCACCCTGGGCAGCCCATACAAGCTGAGTTCAGTCATCGCATCACTAAGTTATAATTATGGTGACAGTATTTTCCAAACTGTGAATCAGGAAACATAATCTGACAAATAATTTCTTTTTTGCTGCTTAGGGTAGAAGAATCTGTTTGAGAGATGGAGTTTGGATCCTGAAATACTGGGATTACTGGCACATGGTACCAATTAAAATGAATATTTACAGTGACATGAGCAAGGCAGGCGGGATAACAAGCACAGCTTTTGGCATAGAGCGATGGGGACTTTGAGAAGAGTCTTGACACAGCTTGGCTGACTCTCATTGTGGGGATGTGGGCACAGTGGTACGAAGCTTTCTAGCTTTAAGAGAAGTTAGGTATCTGGGTGTTTGTGTTCAATTTATCCTTTTTTTTTTATAAGTTAGTAACTAATTCACAATTTTCTATGGACCAAAGCTAGAAAATGGCCAGATTTGGCTTTCAGACAGACCATCAGCTTGAAACTTCTGGTTCAGACAATGATAGCTTAGTTAGTGCCTGATGAGAGGAGGAAGAGGTCTTTTTCCTTCCCAGTGGTGCTTTCATTAGCGCCCCTGTACCCAGAACCGTCGGGGCGTGGTGCCCTGAATGCACCCAGAGATGCCTGGTCGGACAGCTCAGACTAAAGGACAGCCTGGCTGATGGCATTAGGAGGGCTCTGGGCAGGTGTCAGACAGCACAAGGCGAGCTGAGCAGGAATAATTCAATGATGCGCATGAATGATTCATGTGGAGTGATGCTGAACAGGCACAAAATGCCCATGAAAGGCAGGTCCAGAGGGAGAGAAGTGGTGATCCTTTCACCCAATAGAGTATTTCAGTAAGTGAAGATATCGGGTGGTATCTGACTTACTACAGCGTCTTTTTCAAGCCTAATAAAAATAAAGAATGACCTGTGAATCAATATTGGAATAAATAATATCTTCTATTTCTTGTATTTATAGCCTACATAGACTTTCTTACATATTTTTACATTATTTTTCATCATTTTATGTAACATCTAATACACAAGTGCTTTCACATTAGAAAAGATTCAAACAATTCGGAAGTAAACTCAGTAGACTATGAAAAGCTCTCTCTGCCTACCCAGCCAAACTGAATTGTGCCTAGCTTTTGGATTTATTGAGCCTTTATACTTTGTTTATTTTGTCATTCACTCATTCATTTATTATTTTCTTTTTTAAAAAATTTATCTTTATTGTTGACTGTATTACAGATGTTGTTCATTTTTCCCCTTTTGACCCCCTCCTCCCCACTCCTGCCCCCTTCCTGCCTTTCCCCACACTGTTGTCTGTGTCCATTGGTTATGCATATATACACGTAAGTTCTTTGGTTTATCTCTTCTCACCCCCATCCCCCCTTCCCTTTGCAGTTTGTCAGTCTAACAACCAATTTGTACTTCTTAATCCCTTCACCTTTTTCACCCCTTCCTCCAACCCCCTCCCATCTGGCAACCAACACAATGTCCTCTGTATCTGTGAGAGTGCTTCTGTTCTGTCTGTTCATTTTGTTTGTAGATTCAATTGTTGATAGATATGTATTTATTGCCATTTTGTTTGTTCATATTTTTTATCTTTTTCTTCAAGAAGACCCTTTAACATTTCATATAATAACGGTTTGGTGGTGATGAACTCCTTTAACTTTTTCTTGTTTGGGAAACTCTTTATGTAGCTATCGATTCTAAATGACAGCTTTGCAGGATGGAGTAATCTTGGTTGTAGGTTCTCGCTTTTCATCACTCTGAATATTTCTTGCCACTCCCTTCAGGCCTGCAAAGTTTCTTTTGAGAAATCAGCTGACAGTCTTATGGGAACTCCCTTGTAGGTAACTAACTGCTTTTCTTTTGCTGCTTTTAAGATTCTCTCTTTGTCTTGAACCTTTTGCATTTTGATGATGATGTGTCTTGGTGTGGGCCTCTTGGGGTTCATTTTGTTTGGGACTCTGTGCTTCTTGGACTTGTATGTCTGTTTCTTTCACCAAGTTAGGGAAGTTTTCTGCCATTATTGTTTCAAATAGGTTTTCCAGAGGCTCCTTACACTATCCTCATTTTTTTGGATTCTTTTTTCTTTTTGCCATTCTGATTGGGTGTTTTTTGCTTCCTTATATTCCAAATTGATGGTTTGCTTCTTGGCTTTACCTATTCTACTATTGAATCTGTGAAAATTATTCTTTATTTCAGTTAGTGCCTCCTTCATTTCTGACTGTGCATCCTTCATTTCTGATTGCTCATTTTTTATGCTCTTGAGGCCCTCACTAAGTTCATTGAGGTTCTCACTAAGTTCATTGAGCATCCTTATAAGCAGTATTTTGAACTCAGCATCTGTTAGGTTGCTTATCTCCATTTCGCCTAGTTCTTTTCCTGGAGTTTTGTTCTGTTCTTTCATTTGGAACCTGTTTCTTTGTCTCCTCATTTTGGCTGCCTCTCTGTGTTTGTTTCTATGTATTACTTAATGAGAGGTATGGGGCTAGCCAAAATCCAGATGCCGCTTGTTTGAAAGAATTTAGGGAAACCTGAAGCAGGATCCAAGACAGGCCAATGCTATGGTAAAGCAACTGGCAACAGCTTGGGTGGGCCTGAAAATTGGGTGGTGCAGGGCCTCAGGGAATCACCAGGGCGGGGCAAACAGTGTGAGCCAGGTTGTTGTAGTCTCAGATATGGCACCTGTCTTGCTGCCCCAGGGAAGGGCTCACCAAAGGAAAAAAGACCTCTGATATCACGTCTGTCCTAGAGAAAGCCACCTCTCCAGCCCTTGCTCCAATGCCAAACAACTCAGTTCTTCCCCATATGTCTCTGGTGCCTTTCAAGCTGCCTCCCCCACGCTGGGGCCTGGAGGGTGCGAGTACGAGTAAGTTCGTGCGCGGGCCCTTTAAGAGGAGCTGCCTGGGGCTCCTGCAGACTCAGCCTCCCTGAACCTCAGTTCCTGCTGGTTTTCACAGCCAGAAGTTATGGGGACTTCTCTTCCTGGCCCTGGAACCCTGGGTTGGGCACCTGTTGTGGGACAGAGACCCCTCAGTCCTCAGGGAGGACCTTCCCAGCCAAGGTGTCCTAATTTTTTTCCATCACACACGGGTGTGGGACCAGCCCATCGTGCCTCTGCCCCTCCTACCAGTCTCATGTGGCTGCTTCTTTAATTTCGTAGTTGTAGGTCTTTCATTCAGCTTGATTTTAGGTGGTTTTGAATGATGGTGGTTCTGTAGTTTAGTTGTAACTCTGATGTGGTTGTGGACGGAGGCAGTAGTACCACATTTACCTACGCCGCCATCTTGACCGGAAGTCATGTCATTTACTATTTTCTGTTTCAGTTCATTTCTGCATTTATCTGGATTCCTTCTGTAAACTTCTTGGTTTAATTTGTTGCTTTGGTTTTACCCCACCCCCAGCACACATCCTGGCTTCTTAAGTTAAATGTGTAATTAATTTATATTCAGTCTTGTTTTTCTAATATATCGATGTTAAGACTATAAAATTTCCTCTGAGTATTGTTTTGTCCATATCCCGCAAATTTTGCTATGTATGTAATGTTTTCATTGTCATTTATTTTTAATTAGTTTTTGATTTTAGGGTTTTTTCTCCTCTATTTATTTTTTTGGGTCTATTTTTGTATTTTTTGCTATCCTTTTATGTTAATTTCTTATTTTACTACATTATGATCACAGAATGGCTTGTTTGGTTTCTGATTTTTGGACATTTCTGAGGTTATTTTAGTACCAGATCATTTTTATTAATGCTCCATGGTATTTTAAAAGAATAATAATTCTCTTCTTGATATAAGTTCTTAATCTGTCAATTAAATCAAGCTACTCATTGAATTATTTAACTTGCTGAGTCTTAAAGTATTATCCCAGACTACCTATATCAGAATCACCTGGGCTGCTTATTAAACATGTGAAATTTCTGCCCTGGCTGGTTTGGCTCAGCAGTTGGAGCGTCAGTCTGCGGACCAGAGAGTCCTGGGTTTGGTTCCCGCTAGGGGCATGTACCACAAAAAAATTTGAATTCTCACACTCCTCTCAAAGACACAGAGCTGGATCGGGAGGGGGATGGAGCGCTCAGATTCTGTGTTTCTCATAAGACTTCCAGAAAGTTCTTCGCTTGTTATTAAACCACTGTAATAGATCCTAATTAATTTTTGTCTTTTTAATCCAGTTGATTTCTGTGAACTTGTCAATTTTTCCTTATATTGCTTTATTTTTGCTTTATATATTTAAAGTCTCTGTCATTGTGTGTATATAGAGTCAAGATGTTTTTTAATAGAGGGTGCCTTTTATCCATGTGAGTATATCAGTGTCATTATCTTTGTCCCATTTAAAGCAGGAGATGGGCCTTTTGGATCTGAAGGCTTGTGTTTTTAGCACTGGAAAATTTTATTGTTGTTATTGCTTTTCATTGTGTCTGTTCTGTCCTCTGGAGCATCTGGTGGACAGATGTTGGCCCAGATCTATCTTTTCAAGTCTCTTCATTTTTCTTTCAAACTTTCTTTTTGTCTTTTGTACTGTGTTCTTATCAATTTGGTTTGATTTTCCAGCACACTTAGTCACTTTTTATCTCTTTCTGCTATTTAGTTGATCTTTTAAAGAATGTTAACAAAATTAAAACTTTTAGCATCTCTAGTTATGTCTTTTTCATGTATGAAAGGTTCTGTGAAATCTCTCCAGGGATAGCAATTTTCTGTGTTCTAAAGTCTTCTATTTATTCTATTAACTCTTTTTCCTTGGGTATTCGTTCTTTTAATTTGGTGGCTATCTTTCAGGGTGTTGCTTTCCCCCAAATGTGTACTCATTCTGGGTTGTCTGCTCATCTTTGTATTTGAGAATCCCACTTCCTCTGCTCATTCTGTTTGATGTAACCCAACTCTGGTGATTGTGGGTTGGGGCACACATGCCCCTGGAAGCTGTGCACCTTATATTCCCTTCCAGGTATGGGAGCTCTGGTGGGGGGTATTGTCTTGCCTTCTGGCTCAGTACCCACACTCCAGGCTTCGACCTCTGTGCTTAATGCAGCTGGGGAGGAGCCAGCATCCTTAAAAGTAGCCCCAGTGGCTTCCTCTCACTCCAGCTTGACTTCTGGACTCAACCACACACACACCCACCCACACACACACACACACACACACACACACACACCCACGGGAAATTTTAATGCCCACATTTTGGTCTGTGGTTTTCGCTGCTTTTCCTTCTTCATAGAAGTGATCTCTGCTCTCTGTCTTTCAAGAATTCTTAAAAATTTCTAGTCTGCCTGCAGCATTCTTTACTGTTTGGTCTCCATCCTGCCATTCCTTTTCCATTGCCTACAGCCAGCCACGGCTGGGCAGGCCCAGGTGAGGTACCCAGGGGCCTCCCAGCCAGGTCACAGCCAGGCAGCCCCCAGAGCCTCTGCTTTCTGAGTCCCACTCCCTAAGACAAGGGTGCTTTTTCCTTTGTAATGATGGATTTAGAGGCTGCTTCAAGGTACTTTATAAATAAACTTAGTTTTGAATGAAAATCAGTAAAAAAGAAAATCCAATGTTGAATGTGGACAGAAAGAAAGTATCAGAAAACTGAAAACATTTCCCAGGTATTTAAAGCTCATGTAGGACTCAAATTTTCCCAGCCACAGTTCCATCAGAATCGGTGCAGGGGGGTGTGACTTTAAAACACAGTGTGGGTCCTGAAATTAGAGCTCAGGTCACTTTATTCTGGGAACTTCGTGGTCTAGGAGCCAGCAGGCTTGAGGCAGGGCTGGGAGGCCCTGGGTTTGGGTTCTTCATGCTCGCTGTACTTGTAATTTCTACTAGATTGGCTGACTTTGTTGCTAGATTATAAATTCCATGAGAACAAGGACTCCATCTGTCTGGTTCATTACTCTGTCCTAACACTTAGCAGTCAGATCTGCTAATGGGGACAAATACATTCAATAATAAACATTTGTTGAATAATGAATGAATGAAAAGGAGAACAAGTCAGTCTGTAGCCCCTCAGTGCAGGGTAAAACTCCTTTCTGGGCCAGGCAGGTTAATATAAATGAGTAAAATGGCTCATATAAGGCAGTGGGAACCAGTGGGAATTATTGCAGCTAACAGTGCATGCCGGGCTAAAGGCATTCAAATCCCAGTTTTATAAAACTGCCAGCCAAATGAGAGACATTTCTGGGGGTTGGCAGGGAGGAGGGGTGTTGGTGTAGGCCAGTGACGTCTGCCCCGGAGACTGCTGCTTGTTCTCGAGGACCGTCATAGTGTCCACTGCGGCCTCGTGGTCTAAACATTCGACCCTGTAGGCGAAGTCGGTAGGATCTGAGAAATACAGAAGAAATGCTGTCATCTCACTTTAAATTTCCTGTAAAACCCTGACCTCTGGAAGAGCAATCATGAAACACTAATTCACAGCTGTTATCTCATTGTATCCCATCAACAACCTTGTCTGTCATCTTTGGTCAGAGTACATTTTCCCATAGTAGAGGTGGGGGCTTGGGCTTAGAGACTTGCTTGGGGACACAGCTGGAGTGGGCCCAGTACCCTGGCCCAGAACTTACACCTGGCTGCCCCATTCTAAGGGTAGTTAGAGGTTTAATGCTTCATCTGCTAACACTTAACCCACATTTTAACACATTTAATGGCCTCAAGGCAGCTTTGTGTCCGAAGCTCTTACCAGTTTCCTCAGTTCCATGCAAGCCTGTGGGCAGTCCGAGCCCCTGACTCCTCCTGCTCTGGAGACCACTGCTCTCCATGTGCTGGGGCAGGAAAGGAACACACGTGCACATGGCTGAGAGCCTGGACTCGGAGTCAGACCGTCGTTCATCCAAACTGGCTCTGCTGTTGCTAGCCCATGACCTTCTGCTGGTACTTAGGTGCGCTGGGCCTGTAAGATAAGGGCACCCGCTGGGGTGGTGACAGCTGCAATGGGATAAGGTGGGCAGAGAGGTTAGCTTGGTAATTGGTAGCTGCTGCGGTGGTGTTATAGTTATTATTACTGTTATCGCAAACAGTGTTATGGTTGCCCAGGTTCACTCTTTTCCTGGCCCAGCAGAAGGAGGCAGCTCAGGCTTGTGAGGCCCTGATCCAGTGACCAGCAAACCCTGCTGCACTTGAGTCCGCGGTCGGCCTCTGCCCGCCCCCCCCCCCCCCTCCACCTCCGGCTCTCTCTCTGGCAAGGCCGGTGTGCACAGCCCCCCGCCCCCCGCCCCGGCTCTCTCTCTGGCAAGGAGGCCGGTGTGCACAGCCCCCCCTCCACCTCCGGCTCTCTCTCTGGCAAGGAGGCCGGTGTGCGCAGCCCGTCGTCCTTGCCCACCAGCAGCCTTCCGCCCTGGGCGCCGTGCAGGGGGCTTTCTCTTGAAAGGGCTTTAACTTCACATTTTAAACACCGAACATTGAAGCTGCATATAACAAGGCTATAAAGCAAAGCTATAAAGTTACTTTTTGCAGAGAAATCTCTGGAGGACAACTTCAAAGCAACGTGGATCCCTTTAAAGTATTGGCAGGTTGGCTTTCAAAGCGATTTACCCAGGTTCTCTCTCTCCAGACGGAAAGGTTTTGCACGGCCTTCTCGAGGGAGTGCTGCTACTTGGCTCATCTCCCTTTGCCCTGGAACAGGTGGTTTTAGGTCACGGGCATTGTAAAGGCAGAGGTCCCTAAGTTTTGCTCACCCAGTATGAGCAAATGTATAATTTCTTTTGTGAAGAAGATACCAGCTGTGCAGAATTTAGGTTTCTTTTTAATGTAATATTTTGTAAATGCAATTATGTCATTTAAATTTGTATTAATTTAACAGAAGCAAAACCAAATTGGAAAAGGAGGAATTATTGACATTGAAATTTATTACAAGAGATTTTTCTTAAAATATCTCATCAATTTAACAGATCATGAAAGACACATTAAGAGGTCAGAGTTGCCATCTTTTTAAACTCTCTGTTTCCATTTAAGACGGATTTGAATGGACTCACTGATAGGAAAATGGTACCTCGCTGCCTGCCCACTCTGGTCTTTGTTAGCTAAGCTATGGGCTTGGGTTTGGAACATTTCTGCTCCATGACTCGAATGTGCACAGGTGTCCAGCGTGTCCTCAGTCTCTAAACGGCTTCACAGCCTCTCCAGGGCTCTACTCTTTAGTTTGACTCTACCCCCTCATCATTTGGATTTTGTCACCTGGGAGTTTTTTGTGGGCTCATGGGTGTTAATAGTCCCCGAGTTTCTTCCTGTTGAGATGGGTGGCCTGTTGTTTTTAAGTCTGGACCACTTGACTGGACACACTGAGTTGGACAGATGCTCCTCCACCACCTTCTGGTGCCGAGCGCTCTCTGAGCCATTCCTTTGGGGACAGATGTGTTCCAGGGCTGGGATCCAGGGTCCTTCATACCACTGTCCTTCCCACTACTCTGGGGAGTTGATTTATTTGCAGGAGTGAGGACAGGATTTAAACATACATGTAAACGTATCATTTTCTTCTAATTACAAAATTAGGAATAGTCTTCTAAGAAAAAATTAAGTAAAACAAAATAGAAAAGAAAGTCCCCATAATGGCACTCCCAGAGAGAACATTGTGAATAGTTCAATGATTATTTTTCCAGAGCTTTTGTTTTTTAATCCTCATCCGAGGACATTTTTGCATTTACCTTCAGATAGAGCAGGAGGGAGAGAGTGAGGAAGAGAGAGAGAGAGAAGCATCGGTGCAAGAGAGACAAATTGACTGGCTGCCACCCACATGGCCCCAACCAGGGCTGGGGATAAACTGCAACCGAGGTATGTGCCCACAGCGGGAACCGAACCCGGGGCTCTCTGGTCCGCGGGCCGATGCTCTAACCGTTGAGCCAAACCGGCCAGGGCTTTTCCAGAGCTTTTGTATGCATAGAAACGAATAATTATTTTAAAAATTGGGCTTATTCTACACACACATTTTTCAACATGCTTCTTTTAACCTCAGCGTGTACCTTGCACATGATCCATCTCGTTCTCTGGCTTGGCTGCCCGAGGCTCCCAGCACCTGCTCTATGAGTCATTTAGCCCACCTCTGACCAGTGAGGCTCCGGACCATTCTCTGTCATGACGATGCCTCAGCAGTCTTTGTATGCTTAAAAGTGAGGGCTCTGTTTCTAGAGGGATTTGGTCAGATGGTATTTGTGTACATTGTGAATGTCCAGTCAGCCATTTCTGCCCTCTCTGCCTCCAGACACATCTCTAAGTGCATCTCCCGCCCCCTGCTGCCACCTTCATCTTCCACCTGCTGCCGCAGCTGCAACTGTTTGCCCCGTCTCCACCCTGGCCCCAACTCAAAATCCACTTGGTCTCCAAGCATCATAATGAGCTTTGAAAACAGAAATCAGATCATGTTGTTTCTGCTTAGCGCCCTTCAGTGGCCTCTCATTGTCCATAAAACAAAGTCCAGACTCTGCCCTGAGGCCTGCAGAGCCCTGGCTTGGGTAACCCCTTCCTGTTCCCTACCCTCCCTTCACTGGGTGCGCGCTGCCCTCCACCGTTGCCACCTGCTGGCCTTGGCCTCTGCTGTTCCTCCTGCCTGGCACACTGTGCCCCACCGGCTCCCCGGGCAGCTGTGCGTCACCCACCTTCCCTGGCCAGCCTCCATCGGGGCTCCCTCCGCCCACCCACTGTGTTCTGCCATCTAGGCAGGCCCTTTCCTCCATGGTCCTGGCCACATCTGAAGTGCCCGTTTCTTTTTCTTTGTGCGGTGATTGCTTGAGGCTTTGCCACCGTATTCCCCACTGTGACTTCAGCCCTTAGCATGCCTACTGGCACGAGTACATTAACACTGGGCGTTGCCCCCCCTCCCCCCCCCGACTGCACCCTGATGGAATCAGAAGGAGCAGGAGCGGTGGCTGGGGGCGCACGTTACCTCTCGCCATTTCCTCACTGTAACTAGTTGGACCAGCTCAGAGGCTCTAGGCCTCAGTTCTCCAATTTGGGAGACTCCAAAAATTTAGTCACTTAAATGTGGAGTTGCGACATCATCAAGGTAGTGAAGAGGCTGGAGGGAGCTTGCTCAGCTGACCATGGGTTCAAGAATCCTAATGTCCCATCCACATCCTTCCTGGGCTGGCTGTGGTTCGTGGCTCCGCTCTGCCTTAGACATTGGGGACGGAGGGGGTGACCGTGGGCCCCGGGACAGATGGGGATTTCCTGGACAGCAGCTATCTTCCAGCTAGGACTGTCCCAGCTAGCTGGGACCCATTTTCTTGTTTCATTCCACAGTGACTAGGCAAGAATTTTGAGGCTCCAGAGAGGAGTTTGCCCCTGGTTGTCTCATCTAGTCTTGCCTCCTTCCCTGCAGAACATACAACTGAAGCTGACCCCGTTTGAGATTGGGGTCTGGGCCAAGAACAGGAGCCGACTGCCCATCCTGTTTTAGCAGGAGTTCGAGTTAGCACAGGGTTTTGCTCCACCGACCGATCTTGCAGGTTACTGTGAGGATCAAATGAAAGAATGAGTTGAAAATGTTTTATAAAGTACAAAGCATTATTCCTCTGTAAAGGATACTAGTTTCACAATCACTGAAACTGCTATCAAACATCACGTTTCCGTGCAGAGGAACAGGGAATCCATTGACCTCCAACTGCCACACAGTCAGACCGAAGACATGAGCCATGACCTCATTCTAGCTGCAGTGAAGGTTGCATGGACCACCTGCCTCAATACCCTCAACTAGAAGACCTTGTTATTATCTTTTTAAATGCCATTGATGAATACGTGCTCACTTTAACACGTACAGGGGTTTTCAACCTCACCACTACTGACATTTGACCAGATACGTCTTTGTTGTGGGGGACTGTCCCGTACATTCTGGGATGTTTAGCAGCATCTCTAGCCTCTACCTGCTAGAAGCCACAACACCCCATTTCCCATTATGACCAAAAACATCTCCAGTCATTGTCATATGCCCTCTGGGGGGCACAATCTTTCCCAGGTCAGGCCACTACTTTAATAAAGCTTCTGTGAAGCAGGGATTTGTTAATCCATTTTTATAGATGTTAAGATGCAGCGTGGAGGAGTTAAGTAACTTGTTAAGGGTCACATCACAATGCCACCTCCATGGCATGTGGGTGCTCTCCACCCCTTCTTACAGCCACCCCAGTCACTGACATAAAATAGTCATTTAGAAAATATTTGTTAAGCACCTACTATATGCCAGGCACTGTTCTGTTTGCTCAATATAAATACCATGGATATTTGGTGTTGGGCAGGATGGAAGGGAGAGGGTGTAAAAGAGACAGCTCTGTTAGTTTCCTATTGCTGTTGTCACAATTTACCACCAACTTAGTGGCTTTTCTTACAGTTCTGGAGGTCAGAAATCCAAATTTACTGGTCTAAAATCAAGATGTCAGCAGACCTGTGTTCCTTTTGGAAGCTCTAGAGGAGAATCCCTTTTCTCTTCCAAGGCCAGCAGTGTAACATCTTTTCTCCTCCCTGACCTCTGTGTCCATCCTATATCTTTTCTTCCTGATGTTAATCCTCCTGCCTCTCTTTCACAAAGACTTTTGTGATTATGTTAGATCCCTCTGGATAATCCAGGGCAGGCTTCCCCATTTCAAGATCCTTAATTTAGTTACGTCTGCAGAGTCCCTTTACCATGTAAAGTGACATTCACAGATCCCAGGAATTAGAACGTGGACATATTTGGAGACCATTTATTCAGCCTACCACAGTCTGCCCTCTGGCCCCCAAGGATTTATTTCCATCCCACATACAATATACATTAATCTCATCTCAGGTTTTTCAGAAGTCTCAACCCACTACAGTATCAATTCAAGTCCAAAATATGTCTAAGTCTCATCTGCTTGAAGTTCCCAAATTTTATCATCCTTATCATCTAAATTAAGCATGGGTGAGACTCTGGATATAACCCAAATCAGGGCAGAGTTTCTATCCATCTGTGTATTTGTGACACTAGAAAGCCAGTTATCTGCTCCTAAATACAGTGATAGGTCAGGCATAGGAAAGCAGTTATAGAAATTCCCACTACAATAGGGAGAAAATGAAAGGAGAAAGGGTGTCACCAAAGCCAAGCAATTTTTAAATCCACTGGGCCAACTCTATTAGGTTCCAAGGCCCAAGAATAATTCCTGTGGTTGAGGGCTCCACCCTCTGGGCCCATGGCTCCACTCTTAAAGTCATCTTTTTCTCTCACGAAGGGTACATTGTGCTTGCAGCTAAGTGATTTTATCAACCTGTTTCCTGCCTGTAGAATTTCGGGAGTCTGACAACCTTCTTTTATTTTCTCCTTTCTCTCTCTCATTCAGTTCTAGCTGGAAGTGTTTCTGCCGGTATGACATTCTCAGAAACCTTGTGGGTCTCCTATGTATGTCTCTAGAATTTATTCCATTAGACAAGAGATTCCTCTACAAGTCTTTGCTGGATAATCCCATCTCTATTCCTGGTTCCTGCTTAGATGTCCATGAGGATCCGTGAACCATATGTCTAATCTCTTCAAAGATCCCTCAGTGAGATTGGATGCTCTAGACTTTGGATCCTCTGCAATACTAGCAAAAGGCTGTCTAGTCACGCCCTTGGATTTCCCTCCAGAGCATGCTTTCTGACAGGGAATCCTCTAATATAATGTCTTTTGCAACCTAGATAGACTGAGAGTTTTCCAAATCATCAGATCCCAGTTACTTTTTTTTTTTTATCCTCACCCGAGGATATTTTTCCATTTTTTGTACAGATAGAGTGGGAGGGAGAGAGAGGAAGGAGAGAGAGAGAGAGAAACATCGACGTGAAGGGACACATCGAGTGGCTGCCACCCGCAGGACCAACCAGGGCCGGGGACAAACTGCAACCGAAGTACGTGCCCTTAGCGGGAACCGAACCCGGGTCTCTCTGGACCGCAGGCCGATGCTCTAACCGCTGAGCCAAACTGGCCAGGGCAGATCCCAGTTACTTTTTACTTAACAGGTTTCCTCCTCAGTCTGTCTCTTTCCACTCACTTTTTTTTTTTTTCTAAGCAGCAAGAAGAAATCAGGCTCCATCTTCAACACTTTGCTTGGAAATCTCTTTGGCTAAATATCCAAGTCCGTCATTACAGTGTTACTTGCCACATAAATTGTAGGACACAATTCAGCTACAATTTTGCCATTTTATAAGACACTCTCTCCTCTAGTTTCCAATAGCATGATCCTCATTTCCTCGCCAGCAGCACCTTTAATGTCCACGCTTGTCATTGGTCTGTTGAGGATGATTTCTCTCAAATTATCCAAGTTTTCTAATCAGTGCTTCTCACGTCTTCAGGAGCCCTCACTGAATTATAGGGCCCAGGGATTAGGACTTGGACATCTTTGGGGAGTCATTCAGCCTACCACACAGCTATTAAGTTTACTGGTCAACCACCAAACCTTTATTCATTGCTTCTCCTTTTCTCATAAGTATGTTAGATGCTATGAGGGCTACAGGGGCAGTAAAGCTAGGATGGCCAAACGTACCGGTGTGCCCAAATAGTCCATGTCACACTTTTTGTCCCAGTGTAAATGTAGTCGTGTTCTTTCTCGAAAGTGTCTTGGCTTTGGTGATACATTTTCTGGTCACTCTTATCTTAATTCTTGGCCTTAAGATTGTAAATCTGCAGTCTTATGGAGACAAATCACATGAAAAGCTGTCAAGCAGTAATAGTTAAGTGCTAAATATTTTGACATTCTAAACATCCTTCAGTGCACAGGACAGCCCCCCACAACTGTCTACCAGACATTTACCATCTGGAATTTCAGGACCATCTGGAGGCCTTTGGGATTTCATATTCAAAGTATGGCCCTGGACCAGAGCATCATCATCACCTTGTTAGAAATGCAAACTCTTGGGCTCCATCCACAATTCACTGAATCAGAAACTGCGGGTGGGACCCCCACAATCTGTTTTAACAAGCCCCAACCCAAACATCTCTCACACACGTGCACACACATGCGTGTGCACACACACACTCTTCATGGCATCCCGGGCATGTGAACAGCGCAATTAGTACTGCAGACACCGTTCTGTTCCGAGAGTTACTCGTTTGTCCCTGCTGCAGACACTGTTCTGTTCCGAGAGTTACTCGTTTGTCCCTGCCCTTTGTTTTCTCATCTTCAAAGTGGTGACGGCACAGGGATTGAGATGATTTGGGTAAATGTTGGTTTGGTGGGAATAGTTCTTTGGTTCCAATGACCTATTTCAAATGAGTTTTTATCAAAGTAATGTATTTCATCTGTCACTTTCCTTGACTTTTGGCAGGAGCTAAGAAAAAGCCTAGAGCGTAGTGTAAATCTACAAAGGAAAGAAGAGGATTGTTCCAGTGACGAGTATGACTCCATTGAAGAAGATGTAGTCTCTGAGCCCGAGCCTGAGGACGAGGCACTGGTGGGCTATCCCAGACATGACCCCCCTCTTTCCAGGGGAGAGTCAGTGCAGAAGGACGCTCCTGAGGACCAGCAGACAAAAGGACCCCTTCCACAGGGCCCTGACACCCTCGTGGTGCTGGAATTTAACCCAACTTCCAAAAGTAAGCTCTGCCTTATGTGGCATTTCTTTGCCTTTGGTGTCTCTGGATCTAAGAGCGGGACTTAAGTTTGCAGCCATCCTCTGAATTCAGCTTCAGGAAGACCATCTTACAGGCCAGGGAGGTGTATCAGTTAGGTCCCTGCTGACTGCAAGAGGCAGAGGCCTCCAAGGAACCCTGAAGTTCCAGGTGCATGTCTGGCAGTTGTGGGGCTGTCCTGCGTGTTGTGGGTATTTAGCAGCATCCACACACCAACTGGCCTAAGCAGAAGGGACTACGTATTGGCTTAGATAACTGAGGAGTCCAGAGCTTAGCAGGACTCCTTGCTCGCTCTCCTCTCCCCTCCTCTCCCCTCCTCTCCCCTGCCTTTCCCTTCTCTGTTCATTCTCTTCTGCTCCCCTCCCCTTCCTCCCTCTGCCTCTGCCTTCTTGCCTGTCTGGGTGCCATGCTCAGGCAGGCGCTCTGCATCCACAGAAGTGAGACATTGGCTTCGCAACTCCATCAGAAAGTGGATTTTTCTTCTTAAAATCTCCAGCAAAAGTCCCAACTCTGGGTTTTAAACCCACCCTGGGTCACATCTCTGAACTAGTCACTGTGGCTCCGATTGGCCAGGTCCAGACCCAGATGTGGCCATCACCACCCAAACAGCATGAATGACAATGGTCTCCAAAGGAAAATCCAGGCGAGTCTTCAGACAAAGCCTGCTGGGCAGGCAGGAGCCGCAGCTGCCCACCCGCGGTCTTCCAGAAAAGACCCTGGAAAGTAGAGTGAAAATCAGCTGGTGGGCGTGGGGAGGGCCGCTGCCGTGTCCTCGTTCTCCCGGCCGAGCTCCTGCGCCTCTGCTGCTCCTGCTGGGTGTGCCCTACTTTTTGGATCCGATTTCAAGACCCACCAGGTGGGCAGCGTGAGTGAACCTAAGGAAGAGAAAGGAGGGAACGTGTGACTCGGGCGCTGAGTGTGTCCGTCCATGTGGACCCCAGGCCAGGGCGGCTGAAACAGCCACGGGAATGTATCTTCTCCCGGTTCTGGAGGCTCGGAGCCAGGATCAGGGTGTGGGCAGGGTGGGTTTCTTCTGAAATGTGCTCTCCTGGCTCGGGCATGTTTGTCTTCTGGCTGTGTCTTCATATGGTTTTCCCTCTGTGTGTCTGTTTAATTTCCTCTTCTAATAAGGACACCGGTCAGATGTATCCATGCCCACCATGACTGACTTGTTTCACCTTAATTACCTTTTTAGAGACCCTGTCTCCAAACACAGTCACGTTCTGAGGTATTAGGTGTTAGGACTTGATCGTAGGAGTTTTGGGGGGAAATAATAACAGGCAGTGACACCCAATGGTTGATGTTGCCAGAGAGAACCTTTGTCCCTCAGACATGCTCTTGTGTCCCTCACACATGTCGTCTCTCACCTCCAACCCTTGCCTGGGTGGTTCCCTCTGCCCGAATCACCACATTTCCTCTCCTTTCCACGCCGAACCCTGAAACCTGGCTCCCTGTTTCCCTCTCGACACTTAGCTGTCTCTGCACCCCAGCACGCTTGCCCTTGGGGCCTCCTCTGCTCCCATGGTGTCGTCAGGGCACAGGCCAGCTCCTCCCCTCGACTGCCCCCAGCTGCGGCACTCACCTGCCCAGGAAGCCTGTCCAGACAGTGGTGGGGCGGGGCCCACCTGAAGTGTCTGGTGGTAGAGGCAATGGTGATATGCTTCCGTGTGACACCCCCAGGTGTATGTTGCAGTGGGGAGGTGGGGAGGGAAGGGGAGGGCTGTCAGGAGGGTGACCAAGCCCCCCCACCCTCACCCCAAACGGGAGGCATGAAAATCCCTTCCAGGTGTGAAGGACGAGGCCACAGAGGGAGAACAGTTGGACTCCAGGCACAGTTTGAGAGGGAGCATAGGACAAGAGAGAACTTTCTTGACATTTTACAGTTTTTAGCAATTCAATTGGCAGGCCCCGCATTGGCCACGGTGCTGTCTGACCTGTGAGCGCACAGAGGGTGGCACGCTGCCTCCTGCCACCCTCATCTGCCCCCTTTCATCAGCAGCCTCTTCTTTAGCCCAGCAGGAGCCAGATGCCCACTGAGAGGAGCAGGAGGGAGCCCCAGGGGCCTGTTGTCAGGTCTCTCCAGACCCAGCGTGAGCCTGGGGTTCTGAACTAATCCTAAGCATTTACTCCAGACCGGTCAGCAGGACCCTGGGAAGATGTGCGTGGTTCTGGGCTGTTCATCCCTTCGCTCATTCATTCACTGGGCATGCCCGTGCCCCGTACAAGGTGCTGGGACACCAGGCCCCGCCCCTTTTGCTGCAGCTTTTCATCCTAGCAGGGGAAGCACACAGTAAGTGTATAAACACATAAATAATAACAATTGCCTTATTGTTGTGTTCTTTTTTTCTTTTTTTATCCTCACCCGAGGACATTTTTTCCATGTTTTATTCAGATAGAGCAGGAGGGAGAGAGAGGAAGAGAGAGAGAGAGAGAAACATCGACGTGAAAGGGACACATCGAGTGGCTGCCACCCGCACGACCCAACCAGAGCCGGGGACAAACTGCAACCGAAGTACATGCCCTTAGCGGGAACCGAACCCGGGTCTCTCCGGACTGCAGGCCGACGCTCTAACCGCTGAGCCAAACTGGCCAGGGCTGTTGAGTTCTTAATAACATGTACCGAGCACTATTCCAAGGGCTATACATACAGTCCTTCATTCAATCCTCACAACCCAAGGAAGTACTTGTTTTACAAAAGGGGAACTGAAGCACAGAGAAGTCAGATGACTTGCCCAAGGTCACCGCTAGGCAGGCACAGAGCGGGATCCAGCTCCTCCAGCAGGCTGAGCCCAGCGCCTGAGCTCTTAATCACTGGGCTAAATAAATAAACCAGATGGTGACAAAGGGACAGCTGGGCTCTGAGGAGCCAGTAGGCACCCCACCCCTCTGCTTTTCCTTCTAAGTTGTGAGACAAATGAGAACGAGGCACAGACTCTGATAGGAGGGGGGCAGATTATTGCCTTTCCAACTGGTAAGAGCTGGGCCGGTGGCCATTCAGGACTGCCCCCTGAGGTGGGCAGACCCGACCGCAGGTGTTGGCAGAGCGGGACTGCTGGCGGCATCACTGTGGGAGGGCTGTGTGCCCTGAGAGCGGTGGGTGGCTGGCAGCAGGGGGAGTGGCCGGTGGAGCCCCGATGGCTCCCGCCCCCTCTCCCGTTCCATCTGTCCGCCTGGTGAGTGGGAGGCAGCGAGTGAGCCGCACGGAGAAGGGCAGGAGTTATTCTTCCAGTGACTGGGAAAGGAGAGGGCTGGGTCGGCTGAGGGATTCAGAGCCTCGAAAGTTACGAGGATTATGAAGCAGGACACTGTCGGGGTGGGGTCAGAGAAGGGCTGGAGGCTGGAATGGTCAGAGAAGCCTTCTCAGAGGAGGTGGCGCTTCGGCTGGCGCAGGAGGAGGAGGAGGCAGCCATGGGAACAGCACGCCTACAGGGCTTAAAGAGGGAAGAGCTGGTGCGCCCAAGGACAGGAACAGGGCCAGGGAGTGTGGGCCAGGATGAGGCCGGCAGTGACCCAGGCCACTCGCCAAGAGTCTGACCCTCTGGAGCCCTAGAAAATGTCCTTTATAGACTGTGAGGGCTGAGGCAGGCCTCCTGGCCATAGTTTCTGCAGGACTGTCCTGCGGAGAGGAGGAGGACCGTAGATAGGGGGTTAAGGGCAGGCTCCGAGCCCTGCAGTCCTGGTCTAAGGCTGATGCCATCACTTCCTAGCTCTGTGACCTTGAACAAATGACTTGACCACAGAGCCTTGCTCTGTAAGGTCTGTATTAGTTTTACATTGCTGCTGTAATACATACCACAAACGTGGTGCTTCAAACCGTACAAATGCACTGTCTGACGTGTGCAGGCCAGAAGTTTGCTGTGCGTCTCACAGCTAAAATCACGGTGTCAGCAGCGCTGTGTTCCCTCGGGAGGCTCCAGGGGGGACCTGTTCCCTGGTCTTGTCCGCTTCGTGGGTTCCCACAGTCCTTGGCGCCGGCCCCTTCTTGCACCTTGGAGCAGTGATGTGGCATCTCTGTGTCTTCCTCCCGTAGTCACACCGCCCTCTTCCACGCGTGTGTGTGAATGTGCGTGTGTGCGCGTGCGCATGTGTGCACGCATGTGTGTGTGCGTGGGGGTGAATGTGTGAGCGTGCGCGCGTATGTGTGTATGTGCGCATGCGTGCGTGTGAGTATGGTAACATTTACGTAACACAGAATCTACCGTTTTCACCATCGTTAGGAGCACAGTTTGTGGTATTTGTACTCTCATGCTGTTCTGCCATCATCACCACTATCTTCAGAAGTTTATCTTCAGCCCAGGCAGAAACTCTGTTCCTCTTCCACTTCCAAGGCCCCTTGTGATTACACTGGGTCCACTGGGATAATCCAAGATAATCTCCTCATCTTAACATTAGCTGATTACCAGGGTTAAGCCGCTTTGTTCTGTAACCTAACGTGTTTACAGGTTCAGGGATTAGGGCCACGTTGGGGCCATTACTCTGCCCGCCTCTGCCTTCCAGGATATTTGTGTGCCGAGGACCTAACCCAGTGCCTGTCGCTCTTGCTGCCGTCACGTTAGTCAGCACTTGGGGAGCCAGTCTGTAGTCATTCACCCCTCTATCCTTTGCCTTGTCCCGTTGGACATAGCAGGCCCTCTCTCACCCTCTGCGCTCAGCCCTGGATGTCAGGCCGATAGGGGGCAGCTACTTCAGAACGTGTAGAGAAATGTGTGTCCCTCTAAAGTCAACAGAGGGCAGCGGAGAAGTTAGTGTGAGTCTGACAGACCCCACACATGTCCCCAGCGTCTGCCCCGAGCTCCCAAGAATCTTGAGGGGCCCTTGATTCTGGGACTCCCTCTCCTTTGGGCCACACAGGCCCTGGATCCCCTCTGCTGGGACACGTCACCTTGCCCTTCAGCAGGAACTTCCTGGCTTCTCCGCCCCAGCCCACCGGGCTCCCACACTCTGCCCAACTCTTCTCCCTGCTGTTTGCTTCATTCTGTTCATCCCCGGCCGCCCTGCCCACGAGGCTGGTGTCTGCCTGGTGGTCCTGAGCCTGTCCTCCCGCTCTTAACTCTCCGCAGGCTCCGAGGCCCTGGAGCCGTTTTCCCTGACCCTGAGCTGTTCGCGAGCCTCCTGCACAGTTTCTGCCGCCTGCACCAAGTACCTGTACTAACTTTGAGCTGTTATTTAAACCAGCACCTTTCTTTTCTCCTTCCCTCCCCCCTCTTCACCACCTTCCCCTCCTCCCTTCCTTCCTTTCTCTTTCTTTTCTTCACAATTCTAGGATTATTTCAAGCAATAATATTAATGAAATCAAGGGTTGATGTGCTGGTTACATTTTTTCCCCATACACATTCAGGCACATAATTGCTTAAAAACTTGTTGTCCACATGGCATCTGGAATCATCTCCTATTCCCCCGGGGTCCAGGTGCCCCACTTTGGGAAACACTGACCCTAAAGCAGGGCCTGGGGCCCTCCAGTGTCCGGCTGCACTCGCCAGCCCAGGCCCCAGCCGCTCACCTGCCGTGTGCCTTCCAGCTGTGACCCTGTCATCCATGCGAGCCCCTCACTGTCCACTGCGCACCTGCTAGCCTGTCCTCCGGCTGCGGGCTCTTCTTCTGTCCCGGCCGCACTCATCCGTCCAGCCGCCTGTCCTCGCGGGCGGAAAATGCGCTTTCCTGTATTCTTTCATCCCCAGTGCCCTCGGTTGCACCGTTGTTTCCTGTACCGTGCTGCCAGTTCAACCCAACCCCTCATCTATTGTAAGACGTCCCTACTCATAAATGTGTCCATCTGAAAACCTGTGTGTGTCCTAGGATATTTCATTTATTGGCCTAAATGCAATGCTTGGCCCATGGCAGCGCTCAGCAAACTCGTTTCTTTGTCTGCGTTATTCCCATCTGTGACCCCAAGCGAGCATGGTTCCTGGCATGGGGTAGGAGCTCAGTAAGTATTTGTTGAATGAATAAGTGAACGAACAAATACACAGATGCCTGAGCAGAATGTCCCAGCTCTGCTTGCACTCAGTATTTGACATAAACAATTGTTTTCCAACAGGTAATAAGAAGGAAAGGAATTTGTCTGCTAAGCGAAAGAACAGTGCTGAGGTCGTCATTCCCAGCAAGCCAGAGCCAGCCCTGACTCCCCAGCCCCCCACTGTGTTCCCAGACCAGGAGAGGCCATGTTCAAGTAAGAGTTCTGGGGGCCCCTGAGCAGGGCTGGGTCGGGGCCTGGATCACTCTCAGTAGGGTGCTAGGATGGGTGCTTGCTTCATTATTCTTTCTGCCAAGGTCTGAGCTGTTTTGCAAATGTATTATTAGTCAAGGTCTCCAGGGAAACAGAACCTATAGGGAGAGCAAAAGAGAGAGAGAGAGAGGTTATGGAATTGCCTCATGCAGTTGTGAAGGCCGGCAAGTCAGCGCTGCAGGGTGGATTGGTAGGCTGCAGGCACAGGAAGAACCAATGTCCTGGTTCAGAGGCGATCACACAGGAAGACCTGCCCTGTAGGTGAAGCAGGCTGTTGGAGAATTCTCTCTTATGCAGTGGAAGGTCTTTTTGCTCTAGTCGGGCCTTCAACTGATTGGATGAGGCCCACCCACATGATGGAGGCAATCTGCTTTATTCTACCAATAAAGCAGATTGTTAATCTCATCTAAAAGCATTCTCTCAGGCCCTGGCCAGTTTGGCTCAGCAGTAGAGCGACGGCCCACGGATGAATGAGTCATGGGTTCGATTCTGGCCAGGGGCATGTACCTTGGTTGAGGTTTGTCCCTGGCCCTGGTTGGGGTCATGCAGGAGGCAGCCAGTTAATGTGTCCCTCTCACATCGATCTTTCTCTCTCTCTCCCTTTCTCTCCCTCCCTCTCCCTCCCACTCTATCTGAAGATAAATAGAAAAAATATCCTCTGGTGAAGATTAAAAAAATAAAATTAAAAAATAAAAATAAAAACATTCTCTCAGCCCTGGTCAGTTTGGCTTAGTGGTTAGAGCATCAACCTATGGACCAAAGGATCACGAGTCTGATTCCCGGTCAAGGGCATGTACCTGGGTTGCAGGTTCAATACCTGGCCCTGGTTGGGGTCTGGGTCATATGAGAGGCAACCAATCCATGTGTGTCTCTCACATCGATGTTTCTCTTTCTCTCTCTCTCTCTCTCTCTCTCTCTCTCTCTCTCTCTCTCTCTCTCCATCTCTTCCTCCCTCTCTCTCCCTCTTTCCCTCCCTCCTTTCTACTCTATCTAAAAAAATCAATGGAAAAATGTCCTTGGGTGAGGATTAACAAAAATAAATAAATAAACCCTCTCAGAAACACCCAGAGTAATGTTTCACCAAATGTCTGGGCTCCCTGTGGCCCAGCCCAGTGAACACATGACCATCACATCTACTTTCTTGTTCTATGACTGAGGTGTGGTTGTAATTTTTACTTTATTTTTGTTTTTACTTTTTAGTTAGTTTGTTTACTTTATGTGGGTAATAATACATGCAAATGGTACTGATTCTAAAGGTACAAAAGAGTTTATGTTGAAGAGTCAGTGTGCTGATCTAATGAAATGAAAGGTTACACTGAGTGCCACCTGGGACCCAGCCACCACTGTGAGCGCTTGGGTATATCATATGTGAGTAAATTACAGCCCATGAGCAGCCTTCACGGGGGTGCTGTGATTGTCCCATTTCACAGATGAGGAACCGAGGCGCAGAGCAGGTGCTTCACACAGCTGGACAGTGGCAGGTGCAGGCCTGCAGCCCTGGCGGAGTGACTTCACGGCCGTGTCCCTAACGCAGACTGCACACACCGGAGGCTGCAGAGAAGTCCTGGCAGCCTGGTGCCCTGGGTCGAATCCAGAGGATAGAGTGGCTCCGGGTGGGGTGGGAGTCACTCACTTCTGGTTTCTACGACCCAAAGGATCACAAAGAGCTCAAGGCATCCTGGTGTCGCAAGGATTTGGGACGCTGGAGTGCCCTGGGCAAAATCCAGCCCCAACCAGCCAGCCTTAGTTAGACAAGCTGAGCCTGAGGTCCTGGCCTCTGTGGCCGTGGCCTTTCATCCGTGTTTACTGAGGAGCTGGAGGGACAGTTTCCTGCAGGGACAGGCCAAGGGACCACGGGACCTGGCGGTGGGAACCAGCCCTCCCCTACACTCACAGCCTGGAGATCTGGACCAGTGCGTGCGGCCGGGCCTGGGGCTGGAGCTTTCCCAGCAGCTCGGGCAGATGGAGGAGGGAGGGAATAACAGTAGCTGCCGCTGACTCGTGAGCATCTGCTTCATGCTGTGCAAATGTTGTCTTGGTTTGGATTTCCCCAGAAGCAGACTCTGAGACAGGGATTCGAGAACAAGTAGTGTATTTGGGAGGTGGTTCCTGGTAGGGGACAGGAAAGGGAAGGAGCCAGTTCACTAGGCAAGTGGAGTACCAGCTGGCCGGGGAGTTCTAGGGGCAGCACGGGGCACAAGGCCAACGTTTGCCACCACTCCCCACCCTGGGGGTGAGGGCACTGGGCTCATGGTGGGTTGCAGGCTGTTTCTGGGTGTTGACTCTCCAGCACTCTGGCTCTGAGCGCAGGCTGAGGGGCTGGGGGCAGGGCAGCACCAGGCATTCTCTGATTGACCCTTATCACAACCCAAAACCCAGCTGGGGGCAAAGATGTATAATGCAAGGCAGGTCATCTTAGATGGCAGGTGATGAAGAGTGGTTACTCTAAGCAGACTGTCAGCCTGCAGAACTGAAAGGCCCTGACGTGGGATGCTTAGGCATTGCCAGATCCAGGTGATTGAACTGCCAGCAGTCTCCCTTCTCCACCTCTCCGCTCTGCATTCTTCTCTGTGCCCTTCATCCTAGACAGGCTCATGGAGGGGGTGTACGATGGCCAAGCAGCCCTGGGCTTACTGCCCAGCAGCCCTGGTGGAAAACTAGCCGGGCAGACTGCAGCCTGAGCACCTGGTGCAAATCCTGCCCTTCCACCTCTCCTAGCTTGGAGACCTTGGGCAGGTTCCTTAACCTCTCTGGTCACATTCTCCCATCCACCGAGGGTTGCTGTGGGCCCGAAGTGCTGGATGGATAGACTGCCTGGAGGTGCACCTGGCTCAGAGCCAGTGCTCGGGCAGGGCCAGCTGGCAGCTGGTCCTGCCTCACAGCTGTCAGCAGAGCCTTGGAGCTGCTTCGCATTGCCTGGCTTAGGTCAGGGGAGCTCTGTAAGGAGCCACGGGTGCTGTCACCAGAGGCAGAGGGAGTGGGTGACAGGCAACAAACCCTCAGAACGTCCTTATGGATACAGTTGCCCATTCTCCCATTTCACGATTTCACGGATGAGGGCACCAGGGCTGAGAGCATGAGAGTTACTTGCCTAGAGTAATGGACAGGACAGCAGAGCCAGGATTCACACCCAGGCTCCAAGCCCCATGTTCTGACTAACTCTTTCAGGCTGCTTCCCCTGGGGCCGGCTGGCCACAGGTGGCTTTGAGGGTGCCAGGGTATATAGGTCCTGGCAAGCTTAACTGTGACTCCAGCAGTGTTACACTGCAGGCTTTCAGCTCAGCACACGGAGCCCTGGGCGGGGGAGTCGTAGCAATGGGCTGGTAGCAAGTGCCCTGGGAATGCGTCTTGCGCGTGGGCAGGGCCAGCAAGTGTGGCTGGGCCACAGGGCCCAGGCCTGGGGCTGCAGGGTCGGGCATGCTCCTGTCCAGTCCAGTCCTGCTTGGGGTTGGCAATAGGTCATCATTGTCTTTGACTTCACCAGAAACCTGTGTATTGAGCACCTACCATGTGCCAGCCCTAGTCCAGGCCCTGGTGATCCATTGAACCACATTGTCCCTGCTGTGGTTTATGTTTTAGTGGGCAGGGATGGAAAACAAACCCAAAGGTGGGGTGCTGACAATTACTACAAAGATAGCAACTAGGTGATGGCTGGGCAGTGTGGTTAGCAGAGGCCTCTGAGGAGGGAAAACTTGACCAGAATTACGTCAAGGACTAGCCCTTTGTAGAGGGGGAAATCTGTGCAAAGGCCCTGAGGTAGGAAAGAACCACTCAGCTCAAGAATCAGAAAGAAGGCTGGAGGTTGGAGCATAGGGTGTGAGGGGAGGGTGGCTGAGATGAGGTCACAGAGGTGGACAGGGGCTAGAGCACACAATAAGACCAGGAGAAGGACTCGGTGCCAGGCAGACCACTGTGGCTTTACAGATGGGGCTGCCATGACCTGGTTTACATTGCAACAAGATCCCTCCGGCTGCCACACGAAGTAGCCTGTCAGGAGCCAGGGTGAAAATGGAGTGACTAAGGAAGAGACCACTGCAGGATGGAGAGGATGGTGGCCTAGCCTCTGAGTGTGACCCGTGGCTGGATTCCGGACAGGAATGGGACTTGCTGAGGAGTCCTCTGTCAGCATGAGACTAGTTATGAAATTGTATCCTGAACAAGCTGGGCTTGGCAAGAACCTGGGCACTGGGGAGCCTGCCGTGATGGGGTGGGAGAGCCAAGACTTGGCAGTGATGGGGCCCTGGCTTGTCATTTGCCTGGAGTGAGTTCTAAATGCGTGCCACAAGCAGAGGAGACTCAAGCCACTGGAGCTGGGTCTGGGTGGACAAGCTGCGAAGTGCTAAGCCCCCTGCAGGCAGGCCGAGGCCCTGGTTTGTGTGCTGCCTCTGCTGGGGTGAGCGGGAACTGCAGGCGAACTGGCCAGCAGGTCCCGGAGGGAACTCTCACCCACCACCACGAAGAGCCAGGATCCAATGGGTTGAGTGAGGACCCACCTGGCTCCTGGAGACTCCTTGGCAAAAGCCAGGGCCTAGTACGAGGCCTGAAGGGGCCCGAGGAAGGTAGAGGTGGGAAGGGAATCACTGTCAGAATGCCATGTTGACAAGGGCATGTCAAGGTCACAGTAGCTAATGGCTTTAAAGAGCTGTCGTGTTTGTAAATAGGTAACGGAGACATTGTCTGTGGGGGTGAAGAGGAAGATGTAACATGTCTAGTGATTTGGATCTGTCAGTTTGGTCAGATAAGGAGCTGGGAAGCGGAAGGAGAGAGGAGACGGGGCCCTGGGACAAGCTGTAGGCCTGGGAGCTCTGGCGGCGAGTGGAGAGCGAGCGTGGCAATCCCATGTGTCGTTGTTTCTTCTGCACCTGGACTGGCTCCGCTGACCACTGCTCAGGTTGACAAGGCGCCAGTCTGTTCACTGTGTGAAAAATAAAAATGGCTTTTCAGAAAGTTCCTCCAAAACACGTTAAAAGGAAATGGAACCTAGGGTAAGTGGGAGCAGCATGGTGGTGGCCGGCCATCCTGCTGGGCTCATGGGGACGTCCCTCCTTCATGGGCATGTTACTATCACTGGATTTTGCATATCTGAGAAGCAGAATGAAAAGCCAGCATTTATAAAGCACCAAGCCAGCTCCCAGGCTGTGTTGCGTATATGCAAATGCGATCTTGCGTTTAATTACCCAAACAACCTGTGCTATAGGTACCGCTATTGTCAGCACCGTTGCTCAGAGGAAGCCGAGACCCAGAGACAGCCAGGCAGCAGTGAGGCCAGTGCTCAGAACCTGGCCGCAGAGTCCCTGGCTGGCCCGGCCCTCTCCACCACGGGCCCTTCCTGTGCCAGCTGACATGTCATTTGCTTACTACATACTTGGTCCTGCAATACGCCTGAAAACCACAAGCTTGAGTCATTTGTTATGTTTTTTTCTAATGCTCATTAATATAAACATATAACTAAATATTTTAAAAGTTAAACCATGTACCGACTAAAATCATTTTGAATACAGTATTAGTTTCCTAGGATCTGCTGTAGTTAAGGACCGCATTGTGACTGGTTTGAACAACAGAATTTTATCGTCTCACAGATGTGGGGGCCAGAGGTCCAAGATCAAGATGTCATCAGGGCCATGTTCCCTCTGGCGGCACTCGGGAAGAATCTGTTAATGGCCTCTCGCCTAGTCTCTGGTAGTTCTTCAACCTGTGGCAGCATGACCTTGCCCTTCCTGTGGCACTGTCTTCTGTGTGTGTCTGTCTCTGTGTCCACATTTCTCCTTTTCACACGGATGCCAGTCACCCTGGATTAAAGCCCACCCTAATGACCTCATCCTAACGCGATCATCGGCAAATACCTCATTTCCAAATAAGGTCACAGGCAGTAGGGGTTAGGATTTCAGCGTCTCTGGGGGGAGACACAGTTCAACCCTTAACACCTTCATGCACAGCATTTTGAGAAGTAGAGCTTAATTAACTAATTTATAATCTGCCTTCTTCAAAACATTCTGACATGTTCTAACAAATTGCAGATGGTAGGTAGTGCAAGATTTTAACAAGTGTGTGAGAAAATGAGGGTGAAGAGAAAACATGAGAAGAAAAATAAGATGAACAAATGAATGCCTGAGGGGGTCCCGCTGTGACGGTGCTTCCTGGCCAGCATGGCAGAGACGCAGGCATTCAAATAAAAGCCGCATATCACTCGGTCCATCTGGTTGTCCCTGGTACTTGGTTCTTAGAGCAGTTTGTCCATTGCTTCCCTTAAAGAGGACACTGAGGAAGTGGAGTCTTCATTTTTTTTTTGTTTTTTTTTTCCCCTAAGATTTCTTAAAAAAATTTTTTTCCTTTATTGATTTTAGAGAGAGAGGAAGGGAGGAGGAGGAGAGAGAGAGAAACATCGATGAGAGAGAACATCGATTGACCACCTCCTGCATGCCCCCCACTGGGGATTTGGCCCACATCCTGGGCATGTGCTCTGACCGGTAATCGAACCTGGTGCATGGGTTGACGCCCAACCTCTGAGCCACACCGGCCACACTGGAGTCTTCATTTTGAATGGGTTTGGGGCTCAGGCTTTATTTGTTAAGTATACTTGGCTCCAGCATAAGCCAAATTTGAAGAAAGGAAAGTTGAAAACCACATCATTGTCACCACCTTCACACTGTAAAATGAGGCTTAGTTTCTAAAGGTCACAAAAAGTACAGATGGCCAAAGCTACTCTGGGAAATACCCCACACTGCTGATCCAGTGCAGCACATATGGCTCTGTACAGACACCACCACACAGACAGACACATCACCTCTCAGTAAGCCCAAGTCATCTCCCTCCAGGCTGGAAACAACCAGGGCTTCTTGTGAAGCCATTGCCTTTATTTCGGGTCTGAGTTGCAGGGAAAATGGGTGTTTTTAAACCCCGGCATTATGCTGAGGGCACTGGAACATTGACATCTCCAGAGGCATAAGGAACCGGAGGCGTCCTGAGAGGACAGCACAGTCAAAGCACCTCACCCCCTTCCAGGCAAAGTCTGGACTGCTTCCACGCTTTACCTTATATTTGTGGGGGCTACCTTTGGGTACATACACAAAGCACCCTTTTTATATCTTCCTGGGGAATTCAACCTTTTATCACCATGTGTTGTCTCTTCTTCCCTCTAGTAATACTTTTTGCCTGAACGTCTACCAGCGTTCTTTTGGTTAGTGTTTACATGGTGTAGCTTTTCTCACTTTTTCATTTTCAGACTTTCTCTTGTAAGCAGCATGTAATGGTTTTTAAATTTTTATCCTCTAACAATCTATGCATTTTAATGGGCACATTTAGTCCATTTACATTTAATGTAATTGCTGATATATTTCAGTTTAAATCTATCTCATTGTTTGCTTTTGTTGTTGTTGTTGTTCTGCTTGTTTTATGTTCCGTTTTCTTTCCTTTCTTGCCCTCTTTTGAATTGATTACTTTATATTATTCCTCTTTTCCTCTCTATTATCTTGTTAGTTACACATTTCTTTTATTGTTCTTTTAGTCATTACCAGAGATTGCAACATGCATTCTTGACCTATTACAGTCTACTTTAAATGAGCAAGTTTACCACTTCTCATTCAATGGAAGGACCTTACATCTCTAAAACTCCCATTTACTCTTCTCTCAATTTAAATGCTATTATTGCCATGCATTTTAATTCTCTCTAGATTGTAAACCTCACTAGATGGTGTCATCATCATCATCATCATCATCATCATTATTTTACACAGTCAGTAGTATTATGGATTTGCACACATTATTAACCTTTCTGTGCCCTTCACTCCAGGCTCTTTGCCGGTCACCCTGACTCTCAGACTGTAGCCCTGAGATTTTTATATATAAAACACATTTTTATAATATATAGTTCAGGTTTTCTAGTTGTGCTCCAAGGAAGGGTTGGTCCGGGTTAACTAGTCTGCCATTACCAGAAGTTTAACCAATTGTCTGCATTCCTTAAAGAGCTATTTTTCTCCTTGACCCCCTTTTGTGTGTGTGTGTGTGTGGTACGTGCCCCTAGCAGGAACCGAACCCGGGACTCTCTGGTCCGCAGGCTGACACTCAACCGCTGAGCCAAACTGGCCAGGGCTCCATGACCCTTTTTCTTTGGCCAAGGCCATAAATTTGAGTTGTTGTCGATTAAATATGTGTGTGATGTGACTCTACGAGAGCTTAATTCCTCTCAGTCACTGTAATTGTCCCTGGTGATCATGGAAAGGCCTCATGTGCTGTGTGACTCCAGTCTCTACCCATAAACTTTCTAAGAAACTTCTAGAGACCTGTCATTTTCTTGAGGGAGAAAGAACATTAGTCTTTAATGCAGAAAGTTTACTGCCCAAGTTGTCAGAGTGCTCTAGAGAAGTGATATGTCTGAACCACTTTTCCCAGACAAGCTGCCAACCATAGAAATAAGGAACACCCTGCAATGTGAGGGAATCAGAAGACCCTACAGGCCTGTGGTTAGCATTGCTATCAGGAAAACCTGCAGCAAAAAGACCATTCTACCAAAGTCCAGAGTCTTAGAACATATTTGTCAGTGATCACTATTAATTATAAGTGACAGAAATTCAAACTGGCTGAAGCAATAAAGAAAAATATATTGCTCATAGAATTGAAAAGTCCAGGACTATAGATTTGACCTCAGGCATGGTGGGATCCAGGTGCTCAGATGATTATCACCAGGAAGCTGTATCTTTATCACTTAGCTCTACTTTTCTCTAGTCCAGTGGGTTTCAAACTTAAATGTGTATTAGAATTTTTTTGCATAGCAAATTAAAACAGGTTTTTGGGTTCCAGCCCTAGTTTCTAATTCAGTGCATCTAGGGTGGAGCCTAAGTATTCCTAACAAGTTCCCAGGTGATACTGATGTTACTTGGCCCAGGAACCACATTTTGAGAACCACATCTCTAGCCTAAGGCATGGCCTAGAGGTGGCTTCAGGCTCCCTTTTACTGGCTTAGCAACCCCAGGGGAAAGAGACTGCTCCTTTCCTTAATAGTTCCAGCAGAGTCCAAGAACCACCCGTCCCCTGAGCCGCTCTCCAGTCTCCATGGTCAGGGAGAGGACGTTCTCTCTGTGTCTAGGCTGGGCCAGGAGCAGGGTCAGACCAATCCAAAGCATGTAGACTGAGAAGAGTGGTGGTGGGAGAGGTTCCCCGAAGGAAAACCTGGGTGCTGTGAAGGCCAGTGTTGCTGGAAAGAAAAGCAACTGCTGTTGGTTTCATATTAAATGTAACCACACATGACATTTTGCTACAAATTCTTCAGAGGCAGGGTATGGAGCAGAGGACTAGAATATCCAAAGAGAACAGTAGAAGTCATTTAGTTGGGGTGGCAGGGGGAGCCCTGATTTCCTTCCTTGAAAGTCATGTGTGTCCCTGAGCTGGAGAAGAGACAGCAGCAGACAGTACCTGCCCATGGAGAAGCTCCAAAAGAAGCTGTAGGAGCGAGAACAGGCCTTTCCAAGCTGTGTGTATCAGCTATTTATTGCCGCTTAACAGTCTATCCCAAAATGCAGTGGCTTAAAACATCAACCCTTTTATTATTGCTCAGGAGTCTGCAGGTGGGCTGGATGGTTCTGAAGTGAGCTAGTGGGTGGCTGGGCTGGATGGTCTCAGGTGGCCTCACTCACGTGTCTGGCAGCCAACTGGCCCCAGGACCTCAGCTGGGATGACTTGTCTCTGCTGCACATAGTTTCATTATCCAGTATGTCATAGTCTTGGGACAGCAAGAGAGGACACGCTCGAGCATGTAAGTGCTTTTTAAAGACTCTGCTTGGTCATATTTGCCAGTGGAAGTTGGCAAAGAAGTCATCAGGCCAAGCCCAGCTAGAGAACTTGACTCCACCTCCTGGGGGAGATGCTGCGCCATCCCAGTGCAAAGCGGCACAGGTCAGAGGGCGAGGCGTGTGTGTGGCCACTGTCTCAGTCTCTCCCAGCATGGGAGGCACATTGTCTGATAGGCTGAGCCATCTCGAAGTGGGGGGAGGCCCTGGAGTACGCGGGACTCAGTGCGCAGGCAGTGATGGGCCACCGTCCCAGGGCACAGCCTCCTTCCCGCCTCCCAGCTGACTTTAGAGGAGAACATGGCATCTCAAGACAAAACAGGACCAAGTCAGCTGTTTCCCTGGACCTTTGCCACACAAAATCCCATACAGGGTCCAGGCTGACAGACAACAGGGATTTGGGGGTGCATTGTAGAAACAGGCGTATGCCCCTCTGAAGGGGGTGCTGCTGCCCAGCTCCAGCCTGTGGTGATCACAGGGGAATTCCAGTCAAGGGTTGCTAGATCATATGATTTTTCAAGAGATACCAGGAATCATAATTTTCTCTTAAAAAAAAAAAAAGACTGGCATCTATTTCCAATTAAAACCAACAAGCAAAAACCATGTTAAAGTCACACAAGACAAATCTGCAGGCTGGTTTTGGCCTGTGGGCTGCTTGCTGGCTTGTGATCTCTGCTACATCCTTGTTCTCGGGTTTAATATTTGCCGTGTCAGTGGACTCCCAGGTGACCTCAAAGGCCCCTGGCGTGTGGTAAGGGGTCATTTGGCTGAGACGCTGAATTTGAGCCTTTTGAGTTCCGGCTGGTGGCCGGGAACAAGTCACCTGGCTGGTGAGCTGACCAGCAGCCCTGTGTCCTCCTGTCTTCTTGGCGACATGTGTTGTATTCATGGTAAATCTCCGGAATGATACGCTCTTTGTTTCTCGCAAGAGGGATGAAAGCCAAGGCCCGGTGAAGCGAAGGGAAAGAGATGTGAATAGAAGAGGGATGGTTTTCAACCAGAAAAGAGCCATTTGGGATAAATTAAAATGTGCAATTTGGCTTTTGCGGGTGGCACAATTTATTATGTGAATAAATATACACTCTCTAGATCTGGGGCAAGAATAAAATCCCCTCGCCCCTGCGTGTTCAGGCCACTGCAGAAATGGCTCACGCGAGCGAGCAGCGACAGCTTCAGAAAGAGTTGAAGTGTTGTCACCTTGTGTTGTGAAGCTCGCACAGCAAACAAGCCGGTTCACAGAAATGTCATTCCAGGGGACGTGGCACTGTGTGCAGACATTTCTGGAAGCCACGGGGGGGAGCGGGGCTGCGGAGTTCACCTTCACTCGGAGAAAGGGTGATTTGATTTTTGAAAGCATCTCCTTAGCATAATATGACTCTCAGGGCACAGGCAGTACCCAATGGTCCTGTTGCCGGAGGAGCTCTCCCTCCCAAATGAAGGACGCTTGGGGCAGAGGGTTCGTGCAGACACAGCTGGCCCCCTGCAAGAAAAACCTTCCTCACTGTCCTTCCTCCATGTCTAAGAAGAGGCGAGCACAGGGTTGCAGTGGCCAAAGACAGGTGGTCACCTCCACCCCAGCCCCAGACCACTGATGGCAGTAAAAAGGCCATGGTCCCCACCCAGCTCTTCTTAGACTGACTTCGTAAGTGCTCTGTGCTGGAAATGGAGAGGGAACTCAGGAATCTCTGGGACTGCCCAGCTTTCCACCAAGGCGGAAGGAGGGAGGTTCTGCCCCTCCCCCAGCGTCGGAGTGCTGCGCATTTGTTTAGCTATACACAGGATCTTAGTCCCTTATTTATAGAATCATCTGGGGCACAGATTTTCAACCTTTTCATCTCGTGGCCCACATAAACTAATTACTAAATTCTGCGGCACGCCAAAGAATATATTTTTTGCCAATCTGACCGAAAAAAGGGTATACTTTTGATTCATTTACACTGGACAGCTATTGTTGTGTTGGCCATTGCCATTTGTTTATTTGACAGTCTAAGGCAGTGGTTTTCAACCTTCCTAATGCCGTGACCCTTTGATACAGCTCCTCATGTTGTATGTGGGCGTGTCTGCATGTGGGCGGACCCGCCTGGAGACCACAGAGGAGCACCGCTTGGTTCCTAAGACCATCAGAAATATGTTTTTCGATGGTCTTAGGCGACCCCTGTGAAAGGGTTGTTCGACCCCCCAAAGGGGTCGTGACCCGCAGGTTGAGAACTGCTGGTCTAAGGGAAAAGAGGTCAGTGCCCTGACTCAATAGTCAGGTTGCATGTTTTAACATCGCTTGCGGCTTACTGGTTGAAAATCTGCGCTATAGGCTCTGGAGGGGTCAGGTGATTGAGGAGACAGTACTCTTTAGTGATGTGCACAGATACCAAGACTGACAAGGTTTGGGGTTGGAATAATTTTCCATCCATCTGACAAAAACCATAATGCCAGGTGCCGGTAAACAAGGTAGGCGTGGCCTCCTGGAGGAGTATGAGGCTCCAGGGCTTCAACGGCCTCCCAAGAACTGAGCCAAGACCTTGCCGCCTTCACTGCCCACCATGCTTCCCTTCGCTCCCTCATTCTGGCTCCCCTTGCCACTCTGCAGTGTGCCAGGCTCTGCCCACCTCCGGCCCATGGCACCTGCAGTCCCCTTGCTGGAACAGCCTCCCCATATGGACGTTCTCAAGGCTTATTGCCTTGCAGTCTCTGCTCGGATGTCACCTTCCCCTCCAGCATTGTGAGCCTTTGCCTTGCTTTGTTTTTCTTCTCAGCACTCATCACCACCTGCTGGTGTGCCCTGTGTGCACCTGTCCTGCCCCACGACTGTGAGGTGTGTGAGGACAGGGGTGTGCCTGTCGCCCCCCCTTCTGTCCCCCGAGCCCAGTGCTGCGTGTTACTGCACAGCCTGGTGAGGGTCACGAGCCTGTGTCCTTGGTGCCATGGCCCTGCCAGGAAGCATTTCTTTTTTTTTTTTTTTATCCTCACCCGAGGATATTTTTCCTTTTTTTTTTTTTTTTTATGGATAGAGTGGGAGGGAGAGAGAGGAAGGGAGAGAGAGAGAGAAACATCGACGTGAAGGGACACATCGAGTGGCTGCCACCCGCACGGCCAACCAGGGCCGGGGACAAACTGCAACCGAAGTACGTGCCCTTAGCAGGAACCGAACCCGGGTCTCTCTGAACCGCAGGCCGACGCTCTAACCGCTGAGCCAAACTGGCCAGGGCGCCAGGAAGCATTTCTGCTGCAGCTGCCCTTGGGCAAGTGCGTGTTTGCAGCTCAGGATTTTCCAGTGCAGTCCAGCGCAGCTCCCGGCCATGCCCTCCAGCCTCCTTTCACTCCTTTTTCCGGGCCGCCCAGCTCCGGGGACTGGATCTCTTTGGGCCCTGAAGGAGAAGATCGCAGTGTCGCCCTCAGCACCCTTGAACCCAGCGTGTTTCTGTTACAGCGAGTGTCCCCCAGTGAGGAGCTTGTTAAACTGAGCCCCTTCCAGCTTGTACCTTCTCTGCCTGTGTTTGCTTTTCCGCCCCATCCCTCCAGCCACAGGGTAGGCCAAGTAGCTGATAAGAAGGGCAAACAGGGAAAGTTAACGCAGCCGTGACGGGTGAGCAGAATCCCCGGGTCACTTTGAAGCAGCTCATTACTGATCTGTCCCCAGGAACAGCCCTGGGGCAGTGACAGAGTCCATAAGAGTCACAAGGTGACCCATTGCTGTTTACCGCCCAGGCCATGCATCCGTAGGCACGTGAGGGTTCCTTTGGGCGCCCGTGACCCTGCTGGGGAAGCAGCTGGGACTGTATTGGACCAGCCCTTGGGTTCTATTGGTCATGTTTCTTAAAAACTGGAGTATATTATAAGCAAATAAAACTGAGGGGATTTCACATACATTTAATATTTGAACTTTTCCTAAAAAAATAAAATGGTGCCTGGCTGGCGTGGCTCAGTGGTTGAATGTTGACCCAGGCACCAAGAGGTCGCTCCTTTGATTCCTGGTCAGGGCACATGCCTGGGTTGTGGGCCCAATTCCCATGGGTAGCATACAGGAGGCGGCCGATCGATGTTGATGCTTCTTTCTCATTGATGTTTCTATCTCTCTCTCCTTCTCCCTTCCTCTCTCTCAGAAATCAATAAAAAATATATTAAAATGAATGGCAATACTAGGAGCACAGCCCAAAGTGACAGGTGTCTCCTGGAGCTGGGTGTTGGCTCCTGCCTCGCGGCCCAGCCCCCCATTCAGTTTCACTCAGCTGCCTGTCTCCGGTCCCTGGGCTTTTGCATTCACAGCCCCTCTGCTGGGTGCCAGGTAGAAATTGGCAGCCCCTCATTTCAGCTGAGCTTTCCCATGAGAACCCCTAGTCCCCACCCAGCACCTGGCTCTGCTGGAAGCCAGCCCAGTGCAGCTGCGGTGTTTCCTTCATCTCCCAGCGCCACACTGGATGTGGCTACTTGAACTCTCCTGCAGACACAACATTCTAGCAAAACATAGCCGGAGGGTCACGCGCTCCAGTAGGAATGTCTCAAATCAACGTGATGGTTTCTGAGGTCCTGAGGATGGGAGGATGCCATTTTTCTTTTTGGTGCACCGTTCCTGGAGGTACTGCAGCAATAGCGGGTTGATACATGGAGTGGACGGAGCAAGCTCCTATTCCATCTCGCTGCTCCAAAAATCCATTTAATATATTGTCCTTGGATAGAGGACGTATCAGATATTAAACTGATAAGAACAGACACTACACTTGATCTTAGCCAAAAGGCCAAGAAGCGATAGGGTGCTGTTTTTCAATAAGCCTTATGCCCGGCCAGAGATCATACCTGTAAATTCCCACCCAGTTAGTTAGAGGTCAGTGTTAATGTCAGTCTTCCATACTGTTATTAAATGGGGCAACCCAGTGGCCTATGCTGAATTCACAACCCCAGCCCAGACTTCCCTCCCAAACTCCAGACGTGTACGTGCCAACTCAACAGCTCCACTCCGATGCCAACACATCTTGGACCCAACCATTCCAAACCTGAGCCCTCGCTCTTTGCTTCTCTCGCCGCTCCCCCCCAGCCCTCCCCGGCTCATTGCAAGCAGTCCCATCGTCCGCTCCCTCAGGCCCAGACTGCAGTCACCCTCGGCTCCTCCCTGTGCTTTCAGCCGCTGGACTCTGTCAGGTGACCCTGTGGCTCTGTCCTCAGCATAGAGGCAGAATCTGACCGCACCCCACAGCCCCTCCAGCTCCGGGCCTCACCGAAAACCGCATAGCCCCACCTACTGGTCTCTCTGATTTCATCCTCACCTCCTTCAGTCTGTTCTCCACCTAAGTCAGATGGAGTTGGACCCTGCTCTAAATCCTCCAGCGGTTTCCCGTTGTCCTCTGAGTAATGGCTTCCCAGCGTCCTCCAAGGCCCTGTGTGACCTAGCCTTCCCCACCCCCTCGGGCCTCCTCTCAACCTAACCCTTACCCCCTCGGCTCCAGCCCAGGGGACCTTGCTGTTCCACGGACACGCCACAGGCCTCTCACTTGGCCCGGAGCCTGGGCCATGCTTCCCTGGAGCTCCAGGACACCCGGCCTGCTGCCGCCACCCACCTCTTTTACCCTGCTCTGCTTTTCTTGTTTCTCCATGTCATTTTCCGCTAACTCCCGCTGCTGTTTATTCTTTCTCTGGCTGTTGTCTTTCTCCCCAGGGTGGGGGATCTTGATCTGTCCAATCACTGCTCTGTCCCCAGTGCCAAGAACAGAGCCTGGCAGAGTGGCACTCAATAAATATTTGCTGAGGGATGAAATTCAGTAGGTAAAAGCCTCTTTCAAGATCCCAGTAGAAACATGTTGAGCAGTTTTTAAATGGAAAAATTTTAAACATAGAATCCAAATAAAAATAATCGAGAGGATGTTATAGTGAGCCCCATGTGTCCGTTCCCAGCCAGTTTCATTTTCTCTGCTCCCCAGACGACTGTGAGGCAGATTTAAGCTCTCATCTCCTTTCACTGTAGATATTTCAGTGTGCTCGTCTTTTTGCAGCTACATAGTACTCCATCGTTAGGTGGATATACCATGATTTATTCAGCCAGTCTAATTGGGTGCTTTTTGCATTTCACTTTTTACTTTATAAAACCAATTTTCTACTATTGGAACTTCCCAAATCGACTGGGAATTTTTTTTTTTCTTAAATTGAGGAGTAATTTCTTTGTAATTCTTATAATCCCTGCCTAACAAAATAAAGTAAAAATGTTTCACCCTGGCCAGGTGTCTCCGTTGTTTGGAGTGCCATCCCCTACACCAAAGGGTGGGGTTTGAGCCCCAGTTGGGGTGCGTACAGGAGGCAACCGATTGATGTTACTCTTGCACATTGATGGTTCTCTCTCCTTTCCTCTCTCTCTAAAAAAATTAATAAACATATCCTCAGCTGAGGATTAAACAATATAAATAAATATCCACCTTTTTCCATGATATTCTATATTATTCCTTGTAAATACTTTGTTAGAGGGTTAATTTTAATAACTTGTTATTTTTATATAATTTCACACTTGAAGGAAAGTTGCGAAGTTAGTACAGATGACACTCCCATAAACCCTTCACCCAGGTTCACCAGTTGTTAACATTTGGTCCCAACTACTTTATAATTGCTGTGTATGTGTTTTGTTTTTTTTAATCATTTGAGATTTTTAAAAAATACATCATTCTCCTTTACCCCTGAACACTGCAATATGGACAGTTGCCCCTCTGTATCTGCGGGAGATTGGTCCTAGGATCCCCATGGAAACCAAAATCTGTGATGCTCAAGTCCCTTATACAAAATGGAGTCATTTTTGCATATAACTTATGCACATCCTCCTGTGTACTTTAAGTCATCTCTAGGTTACTTGGAATGCCTAATACAATGTCAATGCTGTGTAAATAGTTGTTATTCTGCATTGTTTAGGGAATAATGGCAAGGGAAAAAGTCTGAGCGTGTTCAGTGTCCAAGCAACTATCATTGGCCTAACTACACACAGAACACATTTGAATCAGCGGATGTGGAACCGCGGATACGGAGGCCCACTGTATCTCCTAAGGACAAGGGCATTCATTCTGTATTACCACAGTACACTTCAGTTATGAAATTCAGGCTAATTTAGCGTTACAGTACTGTTGTCTAAGCTACAGACTGTCTGGGTTCCCCCCTTGCTACAATGTGCTCTTCACAGCCAGCTTCCCCCTCAGTCCAGCGTTCAGTTGCCACGTCTGCCAGTCTCCTTTAATCTGGAACCGCTGTCCAGGCTTCTTTGTGTTTCATGACGTCGACCTTGTTCTATAGATTGTTCCTCATCTTCAGTGTAATGGTTTTCAAGCTGCACTCTGAGAATGCAGAGTGCGTTCTAAAGGGAGACCTCCTGTTTTCTGCCCTCAGGACCTGGAAGCCGACGAGAGAGACCCCTGTCAGCATCCCGAAAACCTGTGCTCCAGGCTGAGGACCCACGGGAAGACGCATCGGCTGTGCTCAGAGCCATCCAGGTGGAGAACGAGGCCCTGCAGAGGGCGCTTCTGAGCAGGAAGGCCGAGCCCCCCAGCAGCCCGCTGCAGGTGCAGGTGCATCCTCTGGGGGGGAGGGGCTGCGAAGACCCTTCTTCTCAGGGACCAGGCGGTGTCTGAGCGGTACTTGCATAGAGCACATAGTGAGGAGAGAGAATGTTGTCGGCATCCCTGACCTCACACTGACCTGCACAGTCATTGCTTACTGCACAGTCCCTTACCGACCCGCCAGGTTCCAATTCCTCCACCTTTTTCTCATTTTCTGTTTACTGCAGAAAACCTAGATTGGATGTTAATATGCCTGTAATCCTCGCTGATTTCCCTGCAAACCCTGGTACCTTAGACTGGGGCTGCAAACTGTGGGCAGGAGAAAGAGTGGAGTCAACGACAAGCTCTGGCTTCTCTGGAAAGATGTCATTCCCAGAGCACGAGCTGCCAGGCCTGCAGGTCCTCAGCACTCCTGCAGTCCGGCCTGGCCTGCTTCCCCTGCTTGCACCCTCCCTAGCCCTGCCGGGCTTTGAGTTTGTGCCTGCTGCCTTGGGCGTGGAGCAGTAAGCAGGAGAAATGGTGGGTGGCTGGGCCCCTTGGGAGCCGGAGGCCTTGGATATACCTTAGTGTACACATCCTTTCTCAGAAGCACGTCCCCTGACTCAGCTGCTGAAACCTGTGATCTTAGCTTGTCCCACTTGATGCTCACAGTAACCCCGACACAGGCAGCGCTGGCTTCATCACCCCGTTTTGTAGAGGTGCCTGATGGCAAGCAGGGTGGCTTTCTCAGATCATGTCTTTGGAAGGGGCCAGGTCTGCCTGCCTGGGAGCCTAGGACCCTGTCCACACCACCAGTTGCTCTCCAGTCTCCACTGCAGCCCATTCTTTGGGATGTTCATTGAGCAGCACCTGTTGTCTGTTTTCCTGGAGCTCAGTCCTGTGTCCTGGCGTTTGTGTCTGGGAGACAGCCCGGCACCCCTTCGCCCTCGCCTGGCTTTGTTCTGACCTCCGATCCTGTGACTGCATCACTGCAGGGCATGGAGGGACCGCCAGCAAAACCGTGGGCCAGTCTGCTGAAGGAGCAGGAGGGCCCTGAGGTCAGGGAAGGCCTGCGCGGAACAGCACACTCCTGCCCACAGCGCCTGACATTCCCCAGAGCTTTCCTCACGTGACCCCAGCAGGCCCCTGTGCTGCCTGAGCGCGGAGTCGTTCTGCCCACTTCACAGATGTAAGACTGGCTGCAGGGGCTTACAAAGGCTACGAGTGGAAGCCAGAACCCAGCCAGGCCTGCTGGCTCCAGTTTCTTGTTACATTTCTATTTCCTGACAAGACAACACCAAAATGGATCTTAGTGTTCTGAATAAATAAATAAATTATAAGTACATCTACCTAGGCCAATTAGGCCCATCTTAGCAAATACAGATGTGAATTAATAAAATGCCCAGGAGTGTCTTGGTTAGGTCGTGCACCATCCGTGCTATGTGCTCAGAATACAGATCAGGTTAGCCCCTGGCCTTGTGAAGCTTGCAGACAACAAGCAAATAAAGCCACAAGCAAACAGGTGACTTCAGAGAGAGATGACCTTAAAAGCTGACTGGGTATGGGACAGTGGCTGCCTCCGGCAGGGAGGTCCAAGGAGGCCCCCTGGAGGACGTCCCATTTGAGCTGAGCCCTGGCTGTTGGGGAGCCAGCCAGCAACAAGAGACAGCCTTTCAAGCAGAAGGAACGGGAAAGCTTTGAGCTGAGAAGGAGATGTCCGGGCCCAGGAGCAGGAGGAAGCCTGGCTCGTGGTGGGAAGGACGAGGGGTGGGAGAGGAGAGCACCTGCCTGGGATGGGAAGGTGGGCGCACTGGGGTCTCGTGCTCCTCCGAGCCGTTCTGTTTGCTCTGGGCACCTCAGCTGGCTGCTGTCTGCGGCAGGTCTGCAACACTCCCACCGTGGCCCAGGATTTCTGGGTGACCCGAGCCCTGACCCACAGAGCTTCCAATGACCAAGGTCATCTGCAGTTAGAGACCAGAGCACACACCAGTTTAAACGCTATGTGAAAAGGAAGGGAGAAAGGTGCGAGGGCCTAATGATGTTACTGGAATCCTCTGTGGAACCCTTTGCTCTGTAGCGGATACAACGGGTTGAGGTGAGGTGGGGAAAGGTATTGATGAAATTTGTTTTATTTTATTTTTAATTTATTGATTTGAGAGAGAGAGAGAGAGAGAGAGAGAGAGACACTGATTTGTCATTCCACTTATTTATGCATTCACTGGTTCATTCTTGTATGTACTCCGACTGGGAATTGAACTCACCACCTGGCATATCGAGACGATGCTCTAACCAACTTAGCTAACTGGCCAGGACCTAATTTTTTATTTTAATTTATTTTTTATTGACTTTTTTTAGAGAGAGAGGAAGGGGGAGAGAGATGGAAACAGCCATGTGAGAAACATCGATCGGCTGCCTCGTGCAGCACACCCCCCTGCTGGGGATCGAGCCCCTAACCCGGCCATGTGCCCTCACTGGGAATCGAACCGGGACCTCTCATTCCATGGGGTGACACTCAGTCCATTGAGCCACGCCAGGCTATTTTTTTATTTTTAAGGGCCCTTGGAGCTCACCTTGAGGGAAGAAGAGGGGAAGACAATGGGCCAGAGAGACAGAGAGCGTGCACAAGTGCACACAAGAGAGACATTTCTCAGTAGCTTGTTGAAGCAGATCGTTTCCTGAGACCTCCCAGATCGTAAGAAACTGACATCCCTGTCTTTTCGCAAAGCTCGTGTGAGGGGATTCTAGATCCATAAGCCCCAGGCAGATGCTGTCACTCATTCCCGGGCCCTGCTTCCTGCAACAGGAGCGATGGCCTGTGAAGTATGTCCCTTTGACCATGGCTCTGCGGTGTCTTGGGCCCGGAGTGTCACCCTGGACATCTGTTTAATAAGCTTTTCCATCCTCAGCAGCTTCCCATCACCGAGGTGACCAGCGCACAGGAGCCATCCAGGGCAGCAGGGGGAGCCAGAGCCGTCAGCGAAGCCATTGACAGAATCGGCCTCTTGGGGAGCAGGTACTTACCAAGAGGACTTGAAAACAAAAACAAGAAACCCATAGCATGCAGCCTTGAGGACCTGAGGTTTTTCTTTGCTTTTCCTATGTTACTCTGGACCATTTAAAACTGTTCCTTTAGACTGAACCCTCCCTCACGGCCACTCCAGCCAAAATGCAAAATTGACTTGATTTCTCTCAGGCAAGTGTCTTTTTGCTTGTTCAGTTTGGTCCAACCTGTGTAGAGCTCCAGCCTCCTCAGAGGTTTCCCAGACAGCGGGAACTGGTTCCCAGATGGCCTGAGGTGGGGCTGGGGGTGAGGGGGAAGGGAGGGGTCCAAGGCAGCGCCCTTGGGACTTCTTTCCTCTGTTAACATTGTTCTAATGCAGCGTTCTGTCCCTGAACATGCAGCATCAGTCATTGGAACTGTCAGATTTCATTATTAAAATAAAGGCTTTCCTCTAGTCCTCAGGCAAAACTGATCTTCAGAAAGCTGCGCCCGGTTGAGCCTGTACTTGCAACACGCACGGCCCATGGATGCGGAGCCTGCTCCCTGGGCTGAGCACGTGCCCGGCCTGCCGAGGGCGAGGGCCCCGTGGCCGTAAACAGCGCCCGCGGGGAGCGTGGGCAGACCACACGGCGGGTTTGGAGTGCTGTGGCCTCAGAAACAAGGCGCACAGTGCTCTCTGGCCAGGGGTGGGCCACCTTTGTCAGTAAAGGGCCAGATAGGAAGTACTTTGCGCTTTTCACTTTTTTGTGTGTTTGTTTTAACCCTTTAAAAACATAAAAACCATTCTTAGCTTTCAGGGCATCCAAAGACAGGCCACAGGCTGCCTCTGACCACAGGCGCTGTCCGTGTGCCCTGTGGGGGCCCTGACCAGCTCTCAGGGAGGTCCTGCCTCTGACCACAGGCGCTGTCCGTGTGCCCTGTGGGGCCCTGACCAGCTCTCAGGGAGGTCCTGCCTCTGACCACAGGCGGTGTCCGTGTGCCCTGTGGGGCCCTGACCAGCTCTCAGGGAGGTCCTGCCTCTGACCACAGGCGACGTCCGTGTGCCCTGTGGGGGCCCTGACCAGCTCTCAGGGAGGTCCTGCCTCTGACCACAGGCGGCGTCCGTGTGCCCTGTGGGGGCCCTGACCAGGTCTCAAGGAGGTCCTGCCTCTGACCACAGGCGGTGTCGTTCACTTAACTCTGATTTCGTCACTGATTTATACTTATTTATAGAGGGAGGAAAGTCTCCTGTGTGTACCTTGAACTGTATTCAAGGCGAGTTTAGTTGACCCTTGAACAACATGGGTTTGACCTGCGTGGGTTCACTTATACGTGGATTTTTTTCAGTGACTATACAGTTGGCCTCACATATCCCTGGATTTTGCGTCCGCGGATTCAGCCCACTGCAGAGGGAGAGCATGTTTTCATCCAGGGCTGGGAGTGCACTATGCACAGGGCTGACTGCACTGGTCCACACTGTTCTGTTTACTTATTTTTATTTTTTATTTTACTTACTCATTCATTCACTTTTGATCCTCACCTAGGGAGATTTTTTCATTTATCTTCAGATAGAGAGGGAGGGAAGGAGAGAAAGGGAGATAGAGAGAGAAACATCGATGTGAGAGACACATCAACTGGTTGCCTCCCACACAGCCCCGACCAGGGCTGGGGACAAACCGCAACTGAGGTACGTGCCCTTGGCCATTATCGAACCTGTGACTCATTGGTCCACGGGCTGATGCTCTAACTGCGGGGCCAAACCAGCCAGGGCTGCACAGTTTACATATAGGACTTGAGCGCCCAGGGAATTTGCTCTCCGTAGAGGGTCCTGGAATCAATCCCACACAGATACTGAGGGACTGTAGTTCAGGTTGGGGGGAGTCAAAAGTTATATGCAGATTTTCAGCTGTGTGTGTTGGGGGGTTGGCACCCCTAACCCCTGCGTTGCTCAAGGGTGAACTGTACCTTCCTCTCACACTGTTGTAGAACAGAGTGTGGTGCCTTTGGTGGGAATGTTCTCTGTGTGTATCACTTGTTACCACCTGTTTACTAAAACAAGTCACATTTCAGACAACAGCAGAAGCTTCTGAAAGTCCTCCAGGTCATCGAAAGTGACTCTGCCCACGTCAGCCGGGTGGCTTCGCCAACTGAGGAGCAAGTGCTGGACCCAGAGGTGAGCACCTCGGCCCCCGGGCCTTGCCTGAGAGCTGAGGTTGGCAGGGCCCCAGGGGGTGCTCTGACGGCGGACACTGAGCATCTTTCTGCCGAGTCCCATCTCCCGTCCTCCCCGGCACACAGACAGACTGTGGGGCAGCAAGGCGTCTCGGCCTGTCCACAGGAGGAGGTGTAAATGGCATGTGGTCCAAGGCCACTGGTAATCAAGAAATGCAAATGAGAGCAACTGAACGTCCTGTCGGACCCTGAGTTAATCAGTGGTTTGATGGTGACCTCTGGTGCGGGCAAGGCGAGAGAAAGCTGCGTCCCGCCCTGCCGGCAGCCGCGTGCACGGTGGGCACTCTCGAGGAGCAGGAAGGCTGGCCTCGGGAAGATCTCAGAAATGCTTGTCTTCCAGCCCAGTAATCTCCCTTCCGTCCCCTAAGGCAGCGGTTCTCAACCTGGGGGTCGCGACCCCTTTGAGGGCCGAATGACCTTTTCACAGGGGTCGCCTAAGACATAACAGTAGCAAAATTACAGTTATGAAGTAGCAACGAGAATAATGTTATGGCTGGGGGTCACCACAACAGGAGGAACTGCATTAAAGGGTCGTGGCATCAGGGAGGTTGAGACCACTGCCTAAGGAGACCACTCAACAGAAAAGAACAGATGTCTGCCGCCGAATTACTGAAGTAGAGAGAAACGAGGAAAACCCCAGAAATGACATAAGTGTCTCTTAGTGATGGAGGTGGTTGGGAGGGTGTGACAGGTCCGCACGGTGCAGTGGTGCAGGAGGATGGACATCCACCTCACGAGATGACGCAGGTAGAGATGTTGAGCTGCAAGGTAACTGCGCCAGGGGACGGAGCCTCCATCTCGTCCAGCGAGACGGCAGCAACTGCGCACAGGGCCTGAGCGACGCAGCCGAGACTCGGGAGGGCCTCGGGGAGGCCAGTGGGTGTCGTCGGCGTGTCCGGGCACATCCTCCTCGCCCTCCCTGTACCCAAGCCCTTCTTATCTGGTTGGTCAGTCTTGCAAGCGGCCATTGAGGACTCGACATGAAGCCTCTCAAAGCCACGTGTGGGGCTCCTGGCGGCAGCAGGAGCCCGCACCGGTGCAGCGTTGAGCCTGGCCGCCATTTCAGGGTTGTGTCGTAAGCTTCTGGTCCTGGGAGTGTGTGGCTGTTGAAGTAGGTAGATAGTGCACAGCCCACGGGCCACTGTGAGGCCGGGACGGGAAAGGCCCCGGGAGTGAAGGCGCGGCGCCTGGCACAAGGCAGGAGGAACGGGGACACGGCAGCCGAAAGTCTGCCATCGTGGGAGACCTCGCGAAATCACAGCTCTGTTCCCTGCATGGAAGTTGCTTTCAGCTGTGAAGATCCTAAGCGTGGTGAAACTTGGAAACGGCCTGGACCGATCGCATCTTCTCATATTATAGGGACAGAACACGTAAGGCAGACTGATTCACACAACAAAGAAGAAAGATGACAGTCTTGTAGTAAATGCCACAGATGGACCCGGTGGGGTTGACCCCACAGCTCCCGTGTCTCCAGTGTCAGCTGTGTGCCTGAGCCCCCTCCCCACCACCATGCCCAGTCCCAGCTCTGCTGTCGCCCTGTGGCCCCTCGATGGCGGGAGTGGTTCCCACTCTTACCCTGTCACCTCAGACCCTACAGTCAGGAGAGAGGGCAGTTCTCCCCCCCAGATCTGAGATTGAGTCACACACCCATCACTCCTGGGCGTGGGAAAGGGCTCACTCTATACCTCATGGCTGGGGAAAGAGAGGGGTAACTTCCCCCAGGGAAATCAGGTGGTCCTGGTGCGAGAGTAGCCGTGAGTGCCAGGCCCCGAGCCTCCTGGCCAGTGCTTGCCTCAGGCCCCTCCCGGGTGTAATCACACCGCTAGAGCAGGAGCAGCGTGGAGTCGCACAAGTGTGACTGCCTCGGTCGAGAGACCCTTCAGCATCTGCGTTTGGAAACTCCGCCGCGGGAATTTGCACTGAAGTGCGACCCGGCAGCCCCTCTGCGAGGAGCTGGCCGCCGTCTGGGCCTCCTGGCAGCCAGCGCCACTGTGCGCAGTGCCTCCTCGCCTCCCACACCACTCCCCTGGCAGGGGGCGCCCTCGCAAGCACATGCTTGTTAACCTCCAGCCCCCCACTTCAGCCAGGCCAGCTTAGGGTGATCACCATCCTCCACGCCTGGACTCAGGCCCAGGGCAGCAGAGGGCTTAGCCAGGGCCTTGCACGGCACGGGAGGAGGAAGCTGTGCGCTCTGTGGGCCGAGCTAATAAAAACAGACCCTGTTCCTTCTGGGAGCTCTGCACTGACCTCCCTCCCTCCCCATCGCGTGGCAATCAAGGCTCCTCCAAACACATGCTGAGAGCCAGAGCACGTGTCGCTGGCTATTAATTAAAAAAATAAGCAGGGAACACTTGCTGTTCATTTGCTCAGCACCCTGCTCACGGACCCATTGCAGATTACCAGTGCTAATTAACAGGGGGCACGTGCGTGCAGGGACGCGCCATTTTACCAGCGACTGATCCGTGGCTACCAGCGCTGCAGTCGGGGCCCGGGGCCCTCAGGAGACCATTCCACAGTGTCGTCATTGGTGGGTGGCATGCAAGCAGCCTCTCAGACCTAGTGGCCTACTCACGAGGGAGGCAGGCATTAAAGCCAAGGAAGGAGAGCCCTGGCCCGGTGGCTCCGTGGAGCGTCGTCCTGTACACCAAGAAGGTTGCGGTCCGATCTCTGGTCAGGGCATATGCCTAGGCTGCGTGCAACAGTCGGGGCACGTACAGGAGGCAACCCATTGATGTTTCTCTCTCAAAATCAATAAAACACATCCTCAGGTGAGGATTATAAATAAATAAAGATGAAGTTTGCCTATTTAAAAAACACAAAAAACAAAACAACGGAGAGAAGTGGGGGGATCGGACATTACGGAGTGCCCTCGAGGCCAGGACTTGTGACAGGGACTGCTCTGGTGCTCAGGCCTCGCTTAGTCTCTGTGACAGGCAGATGGTGTCACCTCAGTCCTCAGCTAGACTGAGAGATGTCAAGTGACAGGCCACTTGTCCGGGGTCCTGTGTTATCTATGTGCTGTTTCCTGGGCCTGTCCTAACAAAAGACCACAGTCTGGGGGCTTAAAGAACAGATTTCCTTCCTCCCACTCTGGAGGCTGGAAGTCCGAGGCTACGGGCATGGCAGGCCCGGTGCGTCCGGGGCCTCTCTCCTCGGCTCACAGACGGGCCTTCTCCCGTGTCCTCACGTGGCCCTTGCTCTGTGCTCAGGCATCCCTGCCGTCTCTCCAGGTGTCCAAATATCCTCTCACAAGGACACGGGTCAGAGTGGATTAGGGCCCACTCTTACGGCCTCATTTTAACCTAATTACCTTTTTTTTTTTAAATCCTTACCTGAGGATATTTTTGTTTTCTATTTATCTGCAGATTGAGTGGGAGGGAGATAGAGGGAGAAAGGGAGAGAGAGAAACATCGACATGAGAGGGACACATTGACTGGTTGCCTCCCGCATGACCCCTACCAGGGTCGGGACAAACTGCAACCGAGGTACGTGCCCTTGACCGAATCGAACCCAAGACTCATTGGTCTGTGGGCCGACACTCTAACCACTGAGCCAAACCGGCCAGGGCCCTAATTACCTTTTTAAAGGCCCTGTCTCCAAGTACGGTTATACTTTGAGGTACTGGGTTTAGGACTTCAGCATGAATTTGGGGGGGACCTTCCCAATTCGGCAGGGTTGTGACCTATTGCACATGAACACTTGGTGGGGAAGAGAACCGCATGATGTTCAGACAGGAGCTGATGCCTTTTAAACATTTTTTATTATTTGCAAACTCTGGCAGGAAACACTAAGTGCCAGAGTACACAGTAGCTGTGGTGCAGATCCTACAAATAGGAGCTCATTTAACCACATGCATCGGGTGCTACGCTTCCCCTCGGGTAGGTCGCTGTCTAGGGGCAGAGCTGACGCAGCCTGTCATGTTCTCATCTTTCGGCATTATGTGTCTCTTCTTCAAGGACACACTGAGAACGCAGGCAGAAGGAGTGAAAGATGCCATCTACGTGACAGTGGAAATCCTGTCCAACTGGGGCAGCCCGTCGTGGGTGGGCCTCACGGAAGTCGAGTTCTTTGACCTGAGCAACACGAAGCTGTACGTGTCGCCTCATGACGTGGACGTCCGTAACACCGACGCGCCCGGGGCCCTGGGCCAGCTGGTCAACAGGACTTTGGCTGTAAGTGGAGGGGCACTGGAGTGGGCCTGGGCCTTGTATTTGGAGCATTGCCTCTGCCCCCATGAAGGTGTGGAGTGAGGAGGGAAGGAGGGTGCATCTCCTAGTCGTTCATCTGGGCCACGTGGGAAGGAGCCGCAGAGAAGGTGCCGGGAGAGGCCTCCAAACGCCCCCTGCTCTGATGCCTGCGCTGTGGGTTTTCTTGGGAGAGGGGGACCAAGGGGAGCCAGTTCAGCCCCCATTCTCCATCTTGCAGTTTACCACAGGTACCGCCAAACACGGGACCTTGGGGGTTACCGAGGCCAGCGCCCCGTTTTGTAGGTGAAGAAACTAAGCCTTTGAGAAGGGCTTTGACTTAGCCAAGGGCACGCAGCCAGAAGGTGGTGGGGCCCCGTGCACATCCGCAGCCTGGCCCAGGGCCCGTGTCCACCCCCTCGGGGTCCTGCTTCCTTGGGGCAGGGAGTACGCACCCACAAACGTGAATGCTCCTTTTCTTTAAATATCTAATGGTTTTTGGAAAAAGCATTGGCACTTCCTCTTCCTGCCACTGCATGTTGGACACGAGACCGTGAGCTCACCTGGACAGAATGCCGCTGCCTCCCATCTTCTTCCTGGGAAAGGCCGGAGAGGCTGGGAACAGGGTGCCTCTGGCCTCAGAAGCTTTCCCCTGGGTGCTCTTCTGCACCTTTTACATTTCCTTCCATGTACATGTAAAACACTATTGAAAACGAAAGCAGTTACCACATGTTCACCATGCCAGGCACGGACATATAATCTGATTTACACCTAACTACCCAGGCTGGAGGAGCAGCAAGGCCTGGGTGCAGAGCTTACCATTCACAGCTTCGTGACCACGGGCAACTCACCTTACCTCCGCTTTACTTTCCTCATCTGTAAAATGGGGCTAATAGCCCAGCCAGTGTGGCTCAGTGGATTGAGCATTGTCCCATGGACTGAGAGGTCCCGGTCTGATTCCTGGTCAGGGTACATGCCCGGGTTGCGGGTTCGCTCCCTAGTAAGGAGTGTGCAGGAGGCAGCTGATTGGTGTTTCTCTTTCACATAGTTGTTTCCACCTCTCCCTTCCTCTTTCTCTGAAAATCAATCAAAACATATTTTAAAAAATAAAATGGGAATAATAATAATACCTTGGTGCGATGTAGTAAGGATCAAATGTAAATATTCAGAGCTTAGTACCATCCCTGGCTCTTCCTAAAAGCTTCAAAAATCAGTTATTACTGTTTTCATTGTTATTATTATTAATAGTATTAAGACTGCTAACAAGTAGATATTACTATTCCCATTTTAAACAAAAGGAAACAGAAAGGGGGCATTTGAAATGCTCAGTTCTACACCCTAGCTGGGTTTCTCAGTGGTTAGAGGGTTGGCTCATAGACCAGAGAGTCCTGGGTTTGGTTCCCGCTAAGGGCACATACCTCGGTTGCGGTTTGTCACTGGCCCCGGTTGGGGTCGTGCAGGTGGCAACCAGTTGATATGTCTCTCTCACATCGATGTTTCTCTCTCTCTTCCTCCCGCTCTCCCTCCCGCTCTGTCTGAAGATAAATGCAAAAATGGCCTCAAGTGAGGATAAAAAAAAAAAAAGAAATTCCCAATTGTAGAGTCCTAGGGTCCCGGGTTCTGATCGTCGGTGACTTACCTGCCTTCTCTGAGTCTGTTTCTCAGCCCCTGTGGAGTGGGAGGGTGGGCTATGGATAATCCATTTTGGCTCCTGATTTCCAGTAACAGGCACCAAGTCGGCTCACTTTAGCCGATTCTTTAAAGGAAAATGTAAGACGCAGCTTTTGAGTAGCTTGTGCTCACTGTCTCCCAGGCCAGGAGAGCGTGGGCCCATGGTCATGGTGGGGCTCAAGGCAGCATTCTGGGGTGCATGTGCACCGCGGGTTTGGTCCTCATTCGGGGGAAACGGTCAGTGTTTTGTTGGTTGATAAGTTGGGTAGTTGGTCTGCCGCCCTGTCACTCTGCTGGAGATAGCCCGTCCAGAGAAGCCTGGTGGACGGACCAACCTGGCTGGGAGGCTGCCACCTTGCTGCCAAGGCAACCGAGATGCTCCGTGTGGGGAGGGAATTGTCCCTGAGGAAATTCAGTTGTTACTGAAAGAAAGGTGGGCTAGATGCGAGATGGCCGAGAGGCCCCCCCTCCACAGGGCCGGGCCGGGGAAGGGAGGCAGTGCCTGACCTTCCAAAGAGCAGCAGGTCCCAAGGGTCACAACCATTTGGAGGCTCTGGCCTTGCGAGCCCTGCTCTGCTTCCTGCTCCGAGCCTGGCGGCTGCCACGCACACTGCGGGCTGAGCGGGACGTGCACCAGCCCCTGCCTCCCCGCTCCCAGCCTCTTTGCACAGAGCAGTGGTGTTTTGGAAGCCTGCTGTACAGAACAGATCATACCAGGGCCTATAAAAAGCACCACTGAATTTGATGGGGACCAATTCTGATGATTACTCTCCCTTTTCCTCTGTTTAACGGAGGCTGATGAGCTTTGCCGTGTGAGAGCAGTGAGGACTTCAGCCTGTCGTTTTTGTGGATTTGGGTTATTCTATTTTGGGCCCTGAGGTTGGTACATGAGGCAGCTGTTTCACCCCAGGCTGTTGGATCCCAGGGTTCAGCTGTGGGTGGGCTGGAGTCCCCCTGCTACCCTGGCCTGGGGTCTCCCTGATACCGTCCTGTGGCCAGGCCCAGGGCTGCCGGAACACTCTGCCTCTTAGAGCCATCCAGTTTCCCTGGGGTTTCTTAACGACCCGCAGTATGCCAGCCAGGGCCCCAGACGTCCCTCATCCACTCCTCACGCGGACTCTACGTTTGATAAACGAGAAAACCAAGTCTCAAGGAAGATAAGTGACTTGCCCCAGGCCACACTGCTATGGAGTGGTTGAGCCGGCTGAATGCTGAACAGAGGCAGCTGGAAGTGAAGTCCAAGTTCAGAAGAGAAGCTGCTTGAATGGAGGTGAGCTGGGGACACTCCGGAAGACGAGGGTCCCATGTCATTGTGGGCCTCCTCGCCTCGCTGCCCAACCATCGCACACTGGCCTCGCCAGGCCCTCGGCTCCAAGGAAACGCCACAGCTATGCACCCAGGCCCGCCTGCGCCTCTGAGCCCCTGCCTGGAAGGTTAGCTTCCTGCTTGAAATCTCAGACATCAGAGGCCTAAAACCTCAGTTTTGATTCTCTTGCCTGCACCCACATCTCTTCTTCCTCCGACATTCCTGCGCTGTCTGCACAGCTGCCCAAGCCCACCATTAAGTCTTCCTTGATTGCCCCCCACCCCACCTTCCACCACCAAAACAGCTAGGTGTGGCTGGCCCGGTCCCCATTCCCACTGGTATTTCCCGAGTCTGATCAGTGGTTCCCTCTCACTGACACTGTTAAATGGCCTCCTGTCTCCTCTTCTGTTCTTGCCCAAAATGCCCATTTCTTACTCTGTATCCAAAGGGATCTTTAAAAATTAGCTCACATCCTCCCTTTCTTAGAACTGTTGCCCTGACTTCATGTTGTACTTAGAAGTGAAATCAGATGCGTCCCCAAGGCCTGGGGGCTGTCTGGGAACAGGCCTCCGGCTCCCTCTCTGCCCTCGAGGCACTGCCCTGCCTCACTGACACGGCCCCAGCGGCCACAGGCCTCGTTGCACACCAGACCTGCCACGTGCATGCCCACCTCTGGGCTCTGCCCTGCCTCACTGACACGGCCCCAGCGGCCACAGGCCTCGTTGCACACCAGACCTGCCACGTGCATGCCCACCTCTGGGCACTGCCCTGCCTCACTGACACGGCCCCAGCGGCCACAGGCCTCGTTGCACACCAGACCTGTCACGTGCATGCCCACCTCTGGGCACTGCCCTGCCTCACTGACACGGCCCCAGCGGCCACAGGCCTCGTTGCACACCAGACCTGCCACGTGCATGCCCACCTCTGGGCACTGCCCTGCCTCACTGACACGGCCCCAGCGGCCACAGGCCTCGTTGCACACCAGACCTGCCACGTGCATGCCCACCTCTGGGCTCTGCCCTCGCTGCCCCCTCTGCCCAGAACGTCCTGCCTCGATTCTCACATGGGTGGTCTCTTTCTCCTCAGATTTCAGCCCAACTATCACCTTGTCAGCAAGACTTCCCTGACTGCAATCTGGAGGAGTCCTGTCCCTTCCCTACCCTGGTCTCTAGTCACATCTTCCTTTTTCATTTTCTTCAGAGCACTTCTCACTACAAGAAATGGTCTTGTTTACATGTTTATTCCTTGTCCCCCTCATGGATCTATCAGTTCTTGCCTATCCTATTCACACTCTACTGTAGCACATAAAAGTGCACAATACATTTATTGAAATTTTTATTTGGAAATAATTACAGAAAATTGTAAAAAAAAAAAAAAAAAAAAAATACAGAGAGCAGAAGGACAATCAGTGAAGTTAAAAGTTGTTTTTGAAAGGGTCGAAAAAGTAACAGAAATTCAGCTGGATTGAGCCAGAAAAAAAAGTGAAAAGATTTAAATCAGTAAATTCAGGAATGAAAGAGGGGACATTACCACAGACATTCCAAAAATAAAAATGATTAAAGGGAAAATTATGAACAGTTGTATGCCAACAAATTAGATATTATAGATGAAATGGATAAATTCCTAGAAAGACACAACCTCCAAAACTGACTCAGGAAGAAATAGAAAATTTGAATAGACCTATAGCAAGTAAAGAGATTGAATTAGCGATAAAAAAAAAACTTACCACAAAGAAAAATCCAGGACCAGATGACTTTATGGTAAAGCCTACAAACTAAAGAATTAATACCAGTTGTTTACTTTCTCTTCTAAAACACTTACCAACTTATTCAGTGAGGCCATTATTACCCTGATACCAACACCAGACAAAGACATCACAAGAAAACTACAGACCAACATCTCTTATGAATGTAGATGAAAAATCCTTAACAAAACACTGGCAGATTGACTCTGGCAGTTTAAAAAAATTGCCCGGCCAGGGTGGCTCAGTGGTTGAGCATCGACCCATGCACTAAGAGGTTGCCGGTTCAATTCCCAGTCAGGGCACATGCCCAGGTTGTGGGCCCAAACCCCAGTTGGGGGCATGCAGGAGGTGGCCAATCGATGTTCTCTCTCATTGATGGTTCTATCTCTATTTCCCTCTCCCTTCCTCTCTCTCTAAAGTCAATAAAGAAAATAAAATTTTTAAAAATTTATATATCAAAACCTAGTGGAATTTTATCCCAGGAGAACAAGGTGTGTTCAACATGTGAAAATCAATCAATATAACATATTAATGGAATAAGGGAAAAAATAACCACATTACATCTTAATAGACACAGAAAAAGCATTTAACAAAACTCACCCTTTCATGATAAAAACAGCAAAACCAAGACTAGAAGGACACATCCTCAGCCTGATGAAGGGCATCTGCGAAGAGCCACAGCTAACATCATACCGAATGGTGAAGGGCTGAGAGCGCCCCAGATCAAGAACAAGACGGGGGTGCCCTCTTTACCGCCTCCATTCAACATTGTACTGGAGAGTCTACCTAGGACAGTTAAACAAGAAAATAAAAGGTTGAAAAGGAAGAAGTAAAACCATATTTGCAGGTGATATGATCTTATATAGAGAGCCTCCTAAAGAATCCAAAAAAAGTATTGGTAAAGCTAAAATTAAGGTCAGTAAGTTTACAGGATAAAAGATCAATATACAAAAATCAGTTGGCCCTGGCTGGTTTGGCTCAGCGGTAGAGCATTGGCCCGTAGAGTCTTGGGTTCAATTCTGGCCAAGGGCACGTACCTCATTTGCAGTTCGTCCCGGGCCCTGGTCGGGACGGGAGGCAATCAGTCGATGTGTTCCTCTCAAATCGATGTTCTCTCTCTCTCTCCCTCTCTCTCCTTCCCACTCTATCTGAAGATAAATGGAAAAATACCTTTGGGTGAGGATTAAAAAGAAGAAGAAAGAAAAAAATTATATTTATTATAGTATCAAAATGTAAAATATTTAAGAATAAATTTCACCAAGGAAATGCAAAACTTACAAAACACAAAGTGCAAAACAGTATTGACAGAAATTAAACACCTAAATCAATGAAAAGACACCTGTGTTCATCAATTGGAAGAACTAATAGTGTTAAAATAGCAATGCTTCCCAAATTTTCTATAGATTCAATGCAATGCTATAAAAATTCCTGCTGCCTTTATTGTGGAAATTGATGAGCTGATCCTAAAATACATATGGAAATTCAAGAGACACAGAATAGCCAAAACAACTTTGGAAAAGAAGAACAAAGTTGAAGGGCTTACACCTTCCAGTTCAAAACTAACCACAAAGTCACAGTGGTCGAGATTGTGTGGTACAGGCATAAGGATGGATCAAGTCAGTGGAATCGAATTGAGAGTCCAGAAATAAACACATGTATCTATAGTCAGTTGATTTTTAACAGGATGCCAAGACCTTTCAATGAGGTAGGAATAATTTTTTCAACAAATGGTATTGGGAATACTAAATTTCTACATGCAAAAGAATGAGGTTGGACTCCTACCTCACACCGTCTACAAAAACTAACTCAATGGACCAAAGACCTTAAATATAAGAGCTTACATCTTATGTAAATATATAAGATGTAAATCTTCATAGCCTTGAATTTATCAGTGGAGTCTTAGATATGACACGAAAGAATAAGCAACAAAAGAAAAAAATAGATAAGTCAGACATTATCAAAATAAAAAACATTTTTGTTTCAAAGGACACTATCAAGAAAGTGAAAAGACAACCTATACAATGGGGGAAAATATTTGCAAATTATATATTGATAAGAGTCTAGTATCCAGAATATGTAAAGAAAAGAACTCTTAAACTCAACAGTGAAAAGACAACCCAATTAAAATATGGCCAAAGTACTTTGAATGGACATTTATCCAAAGAAGATATACAAATAGCCAACAAGCACAGGAAAAGATGCTCAACATCATTAGTCATTAGGGAAATGCAACTCTAACCCACAAAGATACATCACTTCGCACTCACTAGGATGACTATAATTGTTTTAAGAAGAAAAGAGAAAGGAAAACAGTAAGTATTGGTGAGCATGTGGAAAACTCGGAGCCCTCATACCTTGCTGGTGAGGATGTAAAAGTAAGGCGTAGACACCGGGGAGAAGAGTCTGGCAGCTCCTCGGAGAGTTAATGTAGAGTTACACTATGACCCGGCCATCCCACTCCTAGATTTGCACACCCGAGAGAATCCAAAGCATATTCACGCAATAGCTTGCACACACGTGTTCAAGCAGCATTATTCACAGTACCAAAAGGTAGAAGTAACCCAAATTCCATCAACTGATGAATGGATAAAGAAAATGGGGTATATGTGTGGTCTGTGTGGCTTAGCTGGTTTGGCGTTGTCCTGTGCACCAAGAGGTCGCTGGTTTGATTCTTGGTCAGGGCACATGCCTGGGTTGCAGGCTCCATCCCCGATGGGGGAGGAGTGCAGGAGGCAGCCAATATTTCTCTCTCTCTCTCTCCCTCTCCCTTCCTCTTTCTCTAGATCAATAAAAAAATCTTTAAAAAACAGAAAAAGAAAGTATGCCATCTGCATACAATGGGATATTATTTGGCCATAAAAAGGAATGAAGTCCTGCCACATACTACAACACGGATGAACTTTGAAAACATCATGCTGAATGAAAGAAGCCAGACACAGAAGGCCACAAATTATATTTTCCCATTTATAGGAAATTCCAGAATAGAGAAATTCGTGGGACAGAAAATAGATTAGTGAGTGCCTGGGCTCAGGGGAGACAGAATGGGGAGTGACCGCTAAAGGGTACTGGGTGTCTTTTGGGGTGTAGAGTATGCTGGGAAAAGATAGTGGTGATGGTTGCACAGTCTTGTGAATGGACTAAAGAAAACTGCATTGTACACTTTTAAATATGTGAATTACATTTCAAGCTTTAAAAAGTGCAGAAAGGTGTCATGTGCCCTTGCTCAGCTTCCCCAGTGGTAACCTCCTCTGTGACCACAGCACATGGTCGGACCAGGAACTTGACATTGGTGTAGTGTGCAGACCTTCATACACTCAATTATGTGTGTGTGTGGGTTCTGTCAGTTTCGTCACATGTAGATCTGTACAACCACCACCACCACCACCTTGAGACACCGAACGGTTCTGTCACCAAGAAGGGATTCCCCTGCAATCCTCTATAGTCACGCCTCCCACACCCGTCCCTAGCACTGGGGACCACTGCCCTGTTCTCCATGCTTTCTGTCACTTCAAGAATGCTATACTGGCCCTGGGGTTGTGCAGATGGCAACAATCGATGTGTCTCCCTCACATCAATGTTTCTCTCTTCCTCCTCCTCTCCCTCCTGCTCTATCTGAAGATAAATGTAAAAAAATATCCTCGGGTGAGGATTAAAAAAAAAAAAGAAAAAAAAAAAGAATGCTATACTGTCCAGCCAGTGTGGCTCAGTGGTTGAGCATCGACCCATGCACCAAGAGGTCACTGGTTCGATTCCCGGTCAGGACACATGCCCAGGTTGTGGGCCCGATCCCCAGAGGGAGCATGCAGGAGGTGGCCAGTTGATGTTCTCTCTCATTGATGTTTCTATCTCCCCCTCTCTCTCTCTTTGTTCCTCTCTGTCTAAAATCAATAAAGGGAAAAAAAGAATGCAATACTAATGGGATTATGCTGTCTGTAACCTTTTTGAGACTGACTTTTTCTTTCAGCATAATGCCCTTGATGTCCATCCAAATTGTTGTGTATTTCAGTAGTTTGTTCCTTTTTTATTGCAGTGGGCTTCACCTGGCGTTTTCACCTGTTTGCCTCCCTGAGGTGGGTGCCTCTGTGTTAGGTTAAGCATGGATGAGAAAAGCACCTTTGTTTAGGAGGCAGAAAGATACCTCCTCAGGGAAGCCTTCCCTGGCCATCCATCCTAATAGTCCTTCCTTCAGCCATTAATAATTCTCTCTTATTCATCATTAAACTCATCCCTGCTTTGATTTTCTTGGTGTTTTCACCTGTTTGCCTCCATACTACACAGAGCTGGGACTGGCGGGCCAGACGCCCCCGCAGCCCGCATCTGCCTCAGCGCCTGCTCACCCAGGGCCCCGAGCTGGGCGCCGCCTAGCAGGGCTGTGGGCGCCTCCCTCCGCCCCAGCCCTTCCCACTTCGGCGGTCAGCCTGCCCCCACACCACTGGCACCGAGGCTGCCCAGGTGGAGGATCGTTTCTCTGGCCTCTAGGCAGCCGGTGCAGACCTGTGGGGAAGAGCCAGTTTGAGAGAGCAGCCGGCTCCCTGTCCCGGTGGAGTCCCTCTGAGCATCCACACCGGCTCGATTCCAGGAGCCCACGGGAGCTGCGGGTTTGGTGACCCTGGGCTGCCTCTCCGCTCTCTTCCCAGTGTCCAGCTCGCCTTTCCTCGCTGTCCGAATGAACTCCTGCTAGAATCCTTGCTTCGGGGTCTGCTTCTTGGGGGTCCAGACCAAGACACATGAATTAATGAATTAAAAACCCAGGTGTCAGTCCTCACTCCACCCCTCTGACAGGCCACACGCCTTGCTGTGCTCTGGTCTTCCTTCCGTGACACAGGTGTCCCAGCAGACCGGCCTCCCGGGCTGTGAGAGACGGTGGCGGTGGTTCCTGCGCATCTCTCAGCCCCTGGCGGGCGGGCGCTCCGCCCGCGGGCCTGGCGCCTGGGGTGTGCCCAGCAGGTTGGGTCAGGCCTCAGGGGCTTCCCGTCAGCCTCCCTGTCCGACTCTGTGGAAAGGAAACATCAGAAGGCCTGGTTGCTAACGAGGCCCTGAGTTCTCTACAGATTCATGTTCTTTTGACTTTGAACACGATGATTCCCAATTAGCCCTCCTGTTATTCCCCCTGCTGACAGAAATGTGAAGGGAAATCAATGAAGCCCTCCCGCCAGCGTCCAAGGGTCAGCTTCTGTCTCTGCCTTTTTCAAGCAGCCACCGTGACCCATGTTAGGCCCCAGCTCGGCGAAGGAATGAGACTCACGGCTGGACTGAGATGTGATGTCTTGAACCCTCACAGCCACCCAGAGCACTAGAAGTTCTTGCAGAGCTTGAGAAACTTGCCAGAATAAGTCAGAACCCCTTGAACTCATCTCTCCCCCTTAACCAAAGCCGCCTCCACCGCCTGAAAGGCGCCATTGCCACGGAACAAGCCACCTCTGTTCTTCCCGGCAGCTGGAGCCTGGACCTCCGTCTCCCGGGGGCCTCAGAGCCGAGCCAGCCAACCTCCTCCTTTCCTGGCCCTGTCATTCAGTGAGGGGAGTCTGCTGAGGCATTTTTAAATACAGGGCGCTGGTCCTATTTAATAAAAGGGACAACTTCAGCCCGTGTCAGAGATGCGGTGATTGTTCTTTGGCACATGGGCTCGGCCCCTAGGCAGAGACCCTCACTCAGATGCCTGCAGGGCCCGGCAGAGGCATAATGAGAGAGTGAGGCGGGTGTAAACCGGTAGGGAGTTGTGGGGACCGAGGCACCAGAGAGCACTTGCCTAGGGGGTGCCAGGGACCCCTGCTGCCACCCACAGCTTCCAGGTCTGCAGAGAAGCCAAGAACGCAGCTGGGAGGAGCGGAGTCCTCTCCGTCTGTAAGTGTTGGCAGCGAATTTGCCTTCTTTTTTTTTTTAAAGAACACTCGTGAGCCAAACAAAATAGCTGCGCAGGCCAGCTTCAGTTTACAGTCTTTTTAAAGTTTTAATGAGACAACTGATATTAGGAGGAAAATTTCACTTATCCATGTATTTATCCATTCATTCAACAAAGCGTTTTTGGCATTCATCATGTGCCAAGGAATTATGCTGCACGCTAAGGGTTCTGGAGTGACTTTGACGCGGCCACTTCCCTGAAAACTCACAGATGAGTGTGTGGGCAGTGCCAGGGACCTCACGACAGGCCACTGTGGGACACGGAGGGACGTACTGCGGGCACAGCTGGAGGAGAGAGGAATGCGTCAAGGGAAGGGGTGACGGGGACCAGAGCGTGTGTGGGCTAGGACAGGAAGAGAGCTGCCCCGGAGCGGCCTGTGCAGGCGTTCAGGAGCGAGGGCTTGGCCTGGGCGGGCCGGGAGGCACCTGCGAGACAGGAGAGGAGCCGGAGAGCTTAGGAAATGCCCTAATCTGGCTGTTCCGTCTGCATCGGAAGCACTCAGGACGAAATGTGTTGGTGTGAATGAGAACGACAGCGAGGCTTCCCTGCTCTCTGCCCCCTGACCTTGAGGTGGCCTTGGCGGGCCGGCGGGAATGGCGCACTGAGGTCCTAAGAGGGACAGAAGAACTGTGGCTCAGTGCCGTCACCCTCTACTAATAGATGCCTGAGCCAGTTTCTTTCTTGTCTATTTAAAAATTTTTAAAATTCAAGATTTTGCAAAAGAAAATAAAAAACTGCTTGCCAGGTTTATCGGATAAGGCCAATGGTGGCTCTTCCAGTCCTTCCTCCTAGTGGGCCCCCTGCCACCGCGCTGTCCTCAAAGCTGATCCAGACAAAGTCCGCTGCCTTTCATTCAGTCTGGATGGAGGCGCAGAAGGCCCCTGTGGCAGCTTTAGGCAGGGACGAGGGCCAGTCCAGACGGGGTGAGATCTGAGACCTTCCCCACCCCGGATTATGTAGAGAAGGGGCCCTGGGCCTGCCCTCAGGCCTCTTGGGTTTCATTAGGGGTCACTGCTGGTGTGCTTTGGGGAGAGGCAGACATGCACTGACCGCTCCCCTCTCTCGCTGGTGTTTCAGAGCAAGGAAGAGCCCTCCTTGTGGACGAGCCCCTTCCGCCCGCCGCTCCAGCTCTCTTTCGTGATCCGCAACACGAGACTGCTGCGAGCCTTTGGTCTGGCCAAGATCAAGGTTCGGAATTACTGGACGGCTGATGGCGTGAGTACCGGGCTCTGAGCCCTGGGGGCATGGGCTGATGCGGGCACTTAGTGTTACCTAACAGTCTAATTCCCGAAACTGCACAGTGGAGGCCCCACTGGCTGTAGCCAGCGCCTGCTGGGGGATTTCTCAGAGCCACGCAGCAGAGTCTCTGCTTGAAGGTTTGGGAAGTATAATCAGGGCGCCCTTTGGGGGAACTGGAAAAGTACCAACGGAGGCTCCATTTTAACAGATAAGGAAACAGACACAGAGAAAGGTTATGTAACATGCCCCGAGTCACACAGCCAGGGAGCCTCAGAGTGAGAGTTGAACCCCTGCAGCCGGACCCTCACTGGGTCCACAGTGGCTGTGAGGGGCCTTGCCAACACGCAGGGGCTCACTCAGCCCGCGCAGGGCAGCGCCCAGCTCCCAGGGTGCCAGTGCCCTCATGTGCAGACCCTGCTCCGTGCCTGGCTGCCCCTCTGGTTTCAGAACTCTCCTCTCCTGCCCTCCCACCACTCCCGACCCCCAGCCTCACCCTTTCTTCACTGGACTGTGTTGCATGTGTTCATTGTATTGATTCCTTCCTTTGACATTTATTATTGAGCACATCACTGGGGGCCCCAGGCTTCATGGCCAGTTTTGAGGACCCTGGTATAAGGCACAGCCCATGCCCTGGAGATGCTCCTTTCCGAAAGCTGCATTCAAGGAAGTGTACAGGTATAATGCAGTGCGATCAAGACCTTGGTAACCGTGAACCCAGAGTCCCAAGGGCTTGCTTCAAAGAGAAGCCCCTGGAGCTCAGTGGGGGACGCAGTGGCTGAGGAAGGACCAGACCCCTCAGCCTGTTTTCTTTGCCCTCTAGTGACAGACATGGGATGAAATTGTTCTTTCCAATCTGCTGTAAGGGGAGTGATAGGACAAGCAAGATAGCAAATGGGCGTGGTGGGGAGTGTGGGAGACTGTGAAGCATAGGCCACTTTTCAGCATAGGCCAACTAACGGTTGCCATGGAGGAATGCCAGCCAGAGCTGCGAGGGCTTCTGCGCATGTCCAGGGAGCTGGGAATGCAGATTTTGTTGAGCCTTTCTGGTCTGTGAATGTCAGTAGCTCATTTAAATTCTTTTGAAACCACCATGTATTTCAAATCGAACTCATCTTTGGGCTGGAGCTGGCCTGTCCCAGACGGTACCCCTTGGGTACATTGGAGGGGGCCTGCTGCAGGCTGGGAGAGGTCAGGAAGGTACCTGAAGGAGTACATACCTGAGCTCTTCACTAACCTCCATGCAGTTACACCTTTAGTCCCCAGCCCCTCCCATCCTGCTCAACTCGAAATGCCTGCCTCCGGGTCCTATGCCTGAAAAACCTGGATGGTCACTTTCTCCAGGAAGCCAGCCTGGCCGTTGCACTGCTGCTGAACCTCATGAACATGTCCCATCACCCTGTACTAGGATTGATGCCTGGCTCCCCACAGTTCCGGGGGCCTCCTGGGAGCGGGCCTGCATTTCCCCACCACGGCTCTGTGCAGAGCAGAAACACATGGTTGTTGAATGAATGAATGAATGTGTTCATTCCCAGGGATGGAGAGCAGTTGTCTGACCCTTTTGTTTTTTAATTTGGGGTGCCCTGAACTGTGCCATGTTGGATCTTGATATTGAGACTGATTTTTAAATTTTTTTTATTTTCCCTGGCCAGTTTGGCTCAGCGGTAGAGCATCGGCCCGCGAAGCAGAGTCCCAGGATCAATTCTAGCCAAGGGCACGTACATCAGTTGCGGTTTGACCCTGGCCCCATTTGGGGTTGTGCGGATGGCATGGCAACCAACTGATGTGCCTTTCTCACATCAATGTTTCTCTCTCTCTCTTCCTCCCTTTCTCCCTCTCACGCTATCTGAAGATGAATGCAGAAGTGTCCTCGGGTGAGGATAAGAAAAAAATTTTTTAATTTTATTTTAAACTTTATTGTTAAATACATTACAGATGCCCCCCTTTTCCCCCATTGACCCCCTCCTGCCCACTCCTGCCCTCCTCCTACCTTTCTCACAATATTGTCTCTATCCATTGATTGTGCATATATGCATATAAGTTCTTCCAGCCCCCCCACCCCCATTTCCTTTGAGGTTCATCAGTCTAATCAATTAATTCCTTCACCTTTTTCACCCATCCCCCCACCCGCCCTCCCATCTGGCAACCAACAAAAAGTTCTCTGGTCCTGGCTGGTTTTCTCAGTGGTTAGAGCTTTGGCCCAAGGACCAAAGAGTCCTGGGTTTGATTCCGGTCAAGGTCACGTACCTCAGTTGTGGTTGGATCTCGGCCCTGGTTGGGGTTGTATGGGAGGGAACCAATCGATGTGTCTCTCTCGCATCAATGTTTCCCTCCCTCCCTCCCCCCCACTCTATCTGAAAATCAATGGAAAAATAGTCTTGGGTGAGGATCAAAAATAAAAGTCTGTTTCTGTTCTGCTTGTTCATTTTGTTTGTAGATTGAATTGCTGAAAGATATGTATGTATTGACATTTTAGTGTTCATATTTTTGTTCTTCAAGAAGACCCTTCAACATTTCATATAATACTGGTTTGGTGGTGATGAACTCCTTTGGCTTCTTCTTGTCTGGGAAACTCTTGATATATCCATTGATTCTAAATGATAGCTTTGCAGGATAGAGTAATCTTGGTTGTAGGTCCTTGCTTTTCATCACTTTGAATATTTCTTGCTACTTCCTGCTGGCCTGCAAAGTTTCTTTTGAGACATCGGCTTACAGTATTATGGGAGCTCCCTTGTAGGTAACTAACTGCTTTTCTATTTCAGCTTTTAAGATTCTCTCTTTGTCTTTATACTTTCGCATTTGTTGATGATATGTCTTGGTGTAGACCTCTTTGGGTTCTTCTTGTTTGGGACTCTGCTTCCTGGACTTGTATGTCTGTTTCCTTCACCAAGTTAGGGACATTTTCTGTCATTATTTCTTCAAATAGGTTTTCAATTTCTGGCTCTCTCTCTCCTTCTTCCAGCACCCCCATGATGCAAATATTGGTATACTTGAAGTTGTTCCAGAGGCTCCTTACACTCTCCTCATTTCTTGGGATTCTTTTTTCTTTTTGCTGTTCTGAGTGGGTGTCTTTTGCTTCTTTATATTCCAAATCGATGGTTTGCTTCTTGGCTTCACCTACTCTACTGTTGATTCTCTGTAAATGATTCTTTATTTCAGTTAGTACACCCTTAATTTCTGACTGGTCCTTTGTTATGCTCTTGAGGTCCTCACTAAGTTCCTTGAGCATCCTTATAAGCAGTGTTTTGAACTCTTCATATGTTAGATTGCTTATCTCCATTTTGTTTAGTTCTTTTCCTGGAATTTTGTTCTGTTCGTTCATTTGGTATATGTTTTTTTTTTGTCTCATCATTTTGGCTGACTCCCTGTGATTGTTTCTATGTATTAGGTAGAGTTGCTATGTCTCCTATGCTTCCTAGGGTGGCCTACTATTGTAGGTGTCCTGTAGGGTCCAGTGACACAGCCTCCCTGGTCTTCTAGCTGGGCCCTTGAGGTGCACCCCTAGTGTGGACTATACACCTTTCTGTTGTAATTGAGTCTTGATTGCTGTTGGTATGTCAATGGGAGGGATTTACTCAGGCTGATCAGCTGCAAGGACTGGCTGTGCTCCGACCACTGACCTCTGACTACCTTGGACGATCAGCTGTGCAGGGGCCCGCCATACAGAGCTGGCTCTGGGGCAAGATCAGCCACTGCCTGTCTTCTACCCAGGGCTACCAGGTATAAGCTACAAAGCAATCTGCAGACGGCTGCTTCTTGTGCTGGGCTTGAAGGTGCCCAGGCAAAGCCAAGCTGTGAACCAAGGCTGGCTGCCTCTAGTGCCTGACCTGGGGCCACTTAGCAAGAGGTATGGGGCTCACTGAGGCCAGATACCGGTTGTTTGAAAGAATTTAGGAAACTCTGAAGCCAAAACAGCGCAATCCTATGGTAAATCTACTGGAAACATCTTGGGTGGACCTGAAAGTTGGGTGGGGCAGAACCTCAGGGAGTCACCAGGGCGGGGCAAACAGTGTGAGCCAGGTTGCTGGAGTCCCAGATATGGTGCCCGTGTGCAGGCCCCATGGGGCAAGGGCTCACCAAAGGAACAATGGCCTCCGCCAACAGGTCTGTGCATCCAGGAGAAAGCTGCCTCTCCAGCCCTCACTGTAATGCCAAACTACTCAGTTCTTCCCCAAATGTCTCTGGTGCCTGTCAAGGTGCCTCCTCCAAGCTGGAGCCTGGGGGTGCAAGTCCAAGTAAGTCTGTGCTCCGGCCCTTTAAGAGGAGCCGCCTGGGGCTCCAGAAGCCTCAGCCTCCCTCAACCTCAGTTCCCACTGGTTTCACAGACAAAGTTATGGGGACTTCTCTTCCTGGCACTGGAACCCTGAGTTGGGTGCCTGTGTGGGACGAGGACCCCTTGTTTTGCAGTGAGGACCTACCGGCCAAGGTATCCTCCTGATTTTTATCCACCACACAGGGGTGTGGGAGCAGCCCGTCTGCGCCTCCGCCCCTCCTTCCAGTCTCATGTGGCTGCTGCTTTAATTTCTTTTTTTTTTTTTTTTTTGTACGTTGCCCCTAGCGGGAACCGACCAGGGACTCTCTGGTCCGTAGGCCGACGCTCCAACCGCTGAGCCAAACCGGCCAGGGCAACTGCTGCTTTAATTTCATAGTTGTGGGATTTCCATTCAGCTGGATGTCAAGTGGTCTGAGTGATGGTTGTTTGGTAGTTGTCATTTTAATGTGGTTGTGTGAGAAGGTCATCCTGAAGGGAAGTCGTCTTCCCCCTTTGAGATCCAGATGAGGGACTGGGGATAAGAGCTCAGGACACGTATACAAGGTCATAGCAGGTTCGAGGCCGACGGCATCAACCAGGACAGTGTGTGCGTCTGCCCCTCCCTGTCCTCCCCTCCCACGCTTCCTGCTGGTTCTCTGCCCAGCGTCCAGTGTCCTGTGAACAGAGATCCGCGAGGCTCGGGAGCTGCAGGCGGCCAGGGCTGTCCACGCACCGCGCTGCTCAGAGAGTAGCAGAATGCCGTCTCTGATTTCTGTTTTTGAGGTTTTAAAAACAAATATCTAAAGTTAAAATTAAGAACAGGTTCAAAGCCCTGGACTAACTGAGGAAGTTCCTGTGGGAGTGTCAGCACCCCGCCCCACAGCAGTGGCCCTGTGTGCTTAGGGGCTGTCCCCCGACGCCAAGGGCAGCCCGCCCCGCGTGGCCACAGCACGCCTAGCATCGAGGGCCGCATCCTCTCGTGCCCGAGCCCGCGGGGTCCCTCCGGCAGGTGGTCCCAGAATCTTCTGGAATGGGCGATGGCACTGCTGGCTCCTGGCCCAGGCCCTGTCACTCGGCCCTGTTGTTGCATGTGTATCTCGGGCCGAGAAGAGCGCATTTTCTGTGCTGGATTACAGAGGAGATGAGCTTTGTTCCCTGGCCGAGGCCTGCCTCTTGAGCCTGCACTCAGCCTTCCCTGTGTGTGGGGAATTGAAACGAGGGCAGGACGTCGGGCATCACTGCGGGCGCCCTGCGGAGCTTGGGGGGGGTGAGAGGCGCGAGGAGCCCCCTCGGCCGTGCGGAGGGCTGCGGCCTGGCAGGGGCACGCGGCAGGCTGGTTTATTTCGTCTTCTCCGGAGAATGCTATTACTGTGTGTTTTAGAGCAGATAAAAGGAGAGTTTATAGCAAGTCTAGCTCAGCCTGGTAGACACGCTTGTTAATACGGTGTTTTGTGATTGGGAATCCAAGGGAGGAGAGTTAGAGGTGGGAGCTAATCCAGCCACGGCTTATTTAATATATAAGAAAAGAACGTGCTGGGAAATAGGCTGCCCCTTAAATCCTCAGGCTCACTCTTGCGGGCACCTTTCCCCTCATTAAGTGATTCTGTGCGTGTGAGCCGGCCCAGAGGAGAGGGGTTGAGGAAGTAAACACATGAGGCCAGAGTCCACCCGCGCCGCACCCGGACGGCAGCACACAGGTGCCGGCCTCGTCCCAGCTGACCTCCGCCCAGTGCTGCTGTCAGGCAGGCGCGAGACACTCCGTGAATACCTGACGCTCGAGCAAATGAAGCATCTCAGTGGACCCTCAGCAATTCTGCAGGGGAGGTGTCGTCAGTCCCCATGTAGATGAAGAATCTGGCCTTCGTAGTGAGAGTCCACGGGGCAGGTAGGCAGGGTCTCTTTTGCCCACTCTGCATGGAAGTGGCTGCCGGTCTTAAGAAAGAGCTGGAACCTTGCTTCTGGTTCATCAAGGAAAAGGTGCGTGATCGATTCGTGATGTCCGCCTTGGGCTCGGGAGGAGGACGTGACAGTGGGCTTGCCGCAGTTTTTGATATTCCCCAGGTTAAATGACTTGTCCAGCTAGTGAGTTCTGAGTGACAGAGCGTGGAAGGGAACAGGGTCTGTTGGTTTCCTCTGGTTTTCTCAGCGCTGCTTTCCCTGCAGAGTGACATCTGTTGGGAGGAAGGAACCAATGGTCTTCCTTTTACAACCCATCCAGCAGCTCCCCACCATCCATCTGTTTCCCGTCATAACAACATATTAGTTTCCTGGCTACATGCTACCACCTTTCAGTAAATCAGGCACACTGTCAACATCTTTACCCACATTTCCATCGGAGGCCACCTCCAGCCTGGCCACAGCCGAGAGTGAGGCAGGGCGGACACCCAGGGGTGCACTTTATGCACAGAAATGTACTCAGTGAGTAGCTTATGATGAATGAATGAACGAACGAACGAACGAACGATTTCCCTGGTGGCTTATTTCTGTGGCGTGGCGTGGTCTAGGCTTGTGCTGCCCAGCAGAACTTTCCACGGTGATATTAATAACAGCACCATAGCTGCCCTTTCCAGGACAGTAGCCACTTGCCTTGGGTGGCTATTGAGAACTTCAAATGTGGCCATTACAACTGAGAAACTGCATTTCATTTTATTATTTGTTTTCATTGAGATTTAATGAACACATAACATTGTATTTGTTTTAGTTGTACAATGTAGTGTCTTGATATATATCTCTCTCTCTATATATATATATGTATATATATATATATATAGTGAAATGATCACTATAAACTTGTTAACATCCATCATCATACAGTTACAAACATTTTTTCATGTGATGAGAACTTTTAAGATCTACTCTCTTAGCAACTTTCAAATATATAATGCAGTATATTAACTGTAGTTACCATGGGATTATGCCACCCCCAGGACTTCCCCGTCTTATAATTAGAAGCTGGTACCGTTTGGCCACTTTCGCCCAGTTTGCACCCCCACTCCCATGCCCTGCCTCTGGCAACCACCAGTCTGCTCTCTGTATCTATGAGTTCAGTTTTTTTTAGATTCCACACATAAATGAGATCACGCAGAATTTGTTTTTCTCTGACTTATTTTATTTATTCACGATGCCATCGAGTTCCATCCACGTTGTTGCAAATGGCAAGATTTTCTTCTTTTTTATGGCCGAATAATATTCCATGTTGTGTACATGTGCATGTGTATGTATATGTCTATATTTATACAAATATAGACACGCACGTTACACAGCACTCCTTCATCCGTTCCCTGATCACTTAGGTTGCTTCTACGCCTTGGCTCTTGTAAATGATGCTGCAGTGAACATGGGAGAGCAGATCTCTTTTCAAGACAGCGACTGCACTTCATTTGGATAAATGCCTGGAGGTGGGATTGCCCACCACTCCGGCCTCCACTTCCTTTGCTGTCTGCAGCAGCGCCTGACTCCCACCTCCGAATAGCCCTCCCCTCTCTGCCCCTCACTGCCAGTCCTCTCTGAGGCCTATCATTTCCATGGTCGAAGCTGCCTCCCTCCAAACCAGCTCCCCCTTCCCTCCTGCCTGCCGCCTGCGCAGGACTCTCACCACAAGCAGCGGCTCGTCTGTCTCATCACCCTCCTCGTCTGCTCGGTCCCTGCATCTCACCAGCAGAGGCTTATCAATCACCCACGCTTGGGCGCTGTGCTGGGCCTGGGAATCAGACCCTCTGGGCTGCTCCCGGGCAGAAGGGACCGGGGGATCCCAGTTCGGTGGGGCCAGGGTGGTGACGGTGGGCAAGCTGAGGAGAGGCCTCGCAGCTGCAGGGCGCCCCGGGGTGGCCACAGCCCTTGGCCAGCACCTGCTTCCCAGTGCATCCTGGGAAAGCCATGCCACAGAGGCTGGGCCCCAGTCCTCCAGCGGTCGCTCACAGACAGATTTCAGCTGGCTCACATGGTGTCTTCAAAATTATTTTAATTAATTACCAACATTTAAATATCAGGAGGCTTTATGTGACAACATGGATTTTTTACTTTGATGGAGAAACTGGAAGATCTGGCCACATCCATACCTGGACGCTTTGGGGGAGTCCCACTGCCCTGTCCCCCCACCCCGCTCCTTGGCGCAGTGGCACAGCTGTCCTCACAACTCACCCCTCCCACTGGTGCTCACTTGTGTGATGGTGACCTCTCTACTCTTGCACCCCAAACTAGCTCTCTGGTTCTTCCCTCCTTGTGGACTTAGGCAACTTTTATCTCCTGATCCCCATAAAACTCTCCTTTGCTTTTGCTCCTGCCGTTCCAGCACCTGAGTGCCCGCCCACCCGTCTCGTTCCACACCCTGCCTTTGGAAACGCCAAGGTTCCGCTGAAGTCTCTTCACACACGAGCTCCCGCACACCCTCTCCTACCCAGGCCCCTCTGGTGGTCCCCAGCCATGCCCTTCTGGGCACAGGTGTGCCTGTTTCCTGAGCCTCTGAGGCCCTGGGCCCCATGCATCCTGCAGATGTTCTGTTGGCCCTCAGAGTGCTGTGCAGCTTGTGGGACACAGACAACATGCCACCCACTGTCTGGAGCCGTGACCCTGCCCACTCTGGATCACGCGTGTGCGTTGTTCTCCAGCTCACCATAGTCCTCACGCCCCCACGGCTGTGGTGCCACGAGCCTTTGGGCTTGTGACCCCTTGTTATATAGACTAGCGTGGATCCCTTAATAAGTGAGCTGATATATGTGGTCCTTCGAGCATATGTAGGCTGCTTGGGGCTAGCATGGCCCAGAGACCCCTGCTCCCAAGGCCTGTGCCCTTGGCCTGGACTTGCTTTCTCCTTTTACATCCCACACAGGCCAGGTCCCTCGAAGGGCCCATGTGGTATCTGTTGGGTTGAATGAAATTGCAAGAATTGCATGCTGAGTTCTCAGACCAGATCTAGAGGAGTCTTGGCCTAAGGCAGTGAGGGTAATTCTAGACCCCACCCCAGAGTGGATGGGGTTCTTCCCATGCCTGCTGCCGGCCTCCACAGGAACTGGGGAGACAGCTGCGCCAGGCCTCGGGGGGCGGGGGCCTCTGGGCCACGCCAGCCCTGAGCTGACAGGCCTGGCAGGTACACACATCCAGGCAGTGGGTTGGGTGCAAGACAAGGATGGTAGCTCACGTTTCTTGAGCACATAGTACGTGCCAGGTGGTGCTCAAAGGAATTTATATTTATCAGCTCATTTTCTCCACCCAGTATCCCATGAGATGGGTACTGCGGTCCGCTTCGTTCTAGAGATGAGGGAATGTGCTGGTGCTAACATCATCCCCAGGCTGCGTGGCACTGACCACACAGTCATGCCTGTCCATAGAGACGGACCGTGGTCACTGGGAGCTCAGTGCCTAGCGCAGCTATCACTTAGCTCTGGCCCTTGACGCCAGTGGCCTAGATTTTCGAGAGGCCAGAAATGCACATTGTTATGTGAAACCGCCAATTTTTAGATATAATCAACTAGTTCTGAAATTTTTAACTGCTCTGTGGGCCAAACCGGCGTAGATTCAACTGTAGGGCCATCCATTAGTGACCCAGTCCGTTAGGTCCCATCCACACCCATAGTCTCTGAGTCTGTGACCTTGAGGTGCTGGATGTTCGAGAGCTTGGCCCAGAGCCAGCTCACAGCAGGTTGCATGTAGCTTGTTAGGCGTCCCAGTGTCTCACCATCTTTTCCAAGAAGAATGGTTTTCTCTAGGTTCATGTGGAAGGCCATTGAGGGCTTCTCCCCAGAAGGAGCAGGTTTAGCGCCCAGAGCTGGGCCTTCATCTAGACAGGAGTAGGCCTGCTCCTCATCCTGGAAGGTCTCCGTCCAGGCGAAGACAGGCACGGACATGTGGGCCCTCAGCGGGAACAGGTGCAGAGATCCAGGTTGCAAGGCCCACTCTGAGAGCCCAGAGAGGGACCCCGACTCAGCGTGAGGAAGGAGGAGGGGAAAAGAGGGTGGGTGGGCAGGGCCTGCCTGGAAGAGTCGAGCCTTGAGACTCTCTGGGTAGCTCTCTGGGCAGCAGCAGCTCACCCCCAAGGTCCCCCTTGCCCTGATAAACCACGGTCAGGGCCAGGCTAAGCCTCCCCAATTAGCCCACCACCCACTTCCCTCCTGTTCTGGAGCCAGCACTTCTGGGCACAGAGAGCAGTGAAGGCCAGCAGCTCATGTCCTTCCGGGGTCGTGGGGCCAGTGGTGCGCCCAGTCAGTGACAGAGCCACCGGAGCACGGGGCGCCTGCAGGGTGGCCCCCACAGGCTGTGTGTGAATGAAGCTGAGCTCGCGCACGTGGCGGTTTGCTTTCGTGGACAGTTCGTGGCCTTCGCCGTTTAGGCCTGGCCAGTGCCCTGCTGCGGGTGTTTTCTTTGGATGTGTCAGTGCACAAGGCAGGCGTTTGTCTCTGGACAAGGGAAGGTGCCTTGTGGCTGCGGAAGTGTCATCCTAATGGAGCCGCATCCCGTCAGGCTGTGCCGGGCAGCTGCGTGCTCACCGGAAGGCATGTCGTTCGATACCGGCAGGGAGGAGAGTGGCCTTGCCAAGCCGATTACACGTCTTAGGTCAAAATAATATTAACATTGTGCTATTAAAGTTGCCTTACTGTCCCTCGTGGTGGGACGAAGTTAGGATGTGGCCGGGAAGATGCTCCCGTTTCCCCTGTGCCACTGCGGTTCCAGGACGTCCTTTCGAAGATCCACTGCAAAGGGACTTGGAGGCAGCGTCCATGAAGGCATAACAGTAACTCTCGTTAGCAAGGAAGAAATTCTCAGCACCAGGGAAACACGGGCTCACACAGACACACACACAGACACACAGACACACACAGACACGCACACAGACACACACAGACACACACACACACAGACATGCGCACACAGACACACACACACAGGCACACAGACACACGCACACACGCACACAGACACACACAGACACACACAGACACACACACAGACACACACAGACACACACATGCACACAGACACACACAGACACACACGCACAGACACACACACAGACACACACGCACATACACACACAGACACACACACGCACACAGACACACACAGACACACACGCACACAGACACACACACAGACACAGACACACACGCACACACGCACACAGACACTCACACAGACACACACAGACACGCGCACATAGACACACACACACAGACACACACACACACGCCCACAGACACAGACACACACATGCCCACAGACATAGACACACACCCACAGACACACAGACACACACCCACACGCCCACAGACACACACAGACATGCGCACACAGACACACACACAGAAACACACACACAGACACACACGCACACACACAGACACGCACACAGACACACGCACACAGACGCACACGCACACAGACACACACAGACACACACACAGACACACGCACACAGACACACACACAGACACACGCACACAGACACACATGCACACACACACAGACACACACACGCACACAGACACACACACACACAGACACGCGCACACAGACACACACACACACGCCCACAGACACAGACACACCCACACCCACAGACATAGACACACGCCCACAGACACACAGACACAGACACACAGACACACACACAGACACACACACACAGACACGCGCACACACAGACACTCAAACACACAGACACGCAAACACACGCGCGCACACACAGAGACACGCGCGCACACGTGCACGCACACGCATGCAGCGCGGGCCTGAAGGCCTGGTTATTGGAAAGCAGGAAGTAGGCTGGCTCCTTAGGCGCAAGAGAATGTTCCCCTCGCTCCATTTCCAAACACGTCACTAAGCAGAGCTTCACTGCGGGGTGCTGAGGGGTGTGGACCTCTGAGTCCTCCACCCTGCTTTCTCCACGGTGCACACCTGCGTCTCTGTGTGGCCTCTAGCCCCACCCGTGAGGTGGGATGACAGGTACGGTGGCATGTGTGAGTATGCAGGAACAGACTGGCAGGACGCGGCATGTGCACTCCCACCCAGTGCCCACAGCGATCGCCTCGACCAGGAGGGAGCCGGGTGCGGGCAGGGAGGACTGTCCTCAGGGAATTACTGAAGAGGGTAAGCGGGGCTCCTAGTCCCACCGGGTGCAGGTGATTCTGCCAGTGGCCAGAGGGAGGCGGTCCCCAGGTCCAGCCTGACCGAAGGGAGGCAGCAGTGACCTCGGGCGGGCCAGCTGGAGCGGCTCACCTGTCCCAGCTGCAGGACCGCAGTTTCCCCGTCGGTGAGACAGGCCCTGATGCCCACCTTGCGGAGTGGCTCAGAGGACTGCGCAGGCGTGCCGCCCGTCCTCCCTCACACTGGGCATCCCCAGAGCACTGACTGCACTCCTTCCCCTCCCGGGGTTCCACGCGGGCGGTCCTCACGCCACGCCCACCAGATAGGGCTCATTCGGCTGCAGGATGTGGAAGCTGGAGATGACACCCTCAGGCTGGGCACGAGTCTCCCAGCTCCTCGGGACCCCACCCTTTCCCCTGGTTCCCTCCCTAGCCCCCCCATCCTACCTGCCTGGCCCCTGTGGGCATTGGAGGTGGCATCCCTGCCCTTGCCCGCTTCCCTCACTCGGCCCTTCGCAGCCAGACCTCCTGGTGAGAGCCAGGCAGCAGACGGCTGGAGGTCAGATGATGCTCCAGACTGTTCACGAAAGGGAAGCAAACACATTTGGAAGCCAGACCCGCACTGTGAAAGCCAGAATGCCCACCTCATGGCTGTGCTGGGCTGGAAGGCCTCCCCGCCACCCCACCTCCTCTTTAAATGAGAGTGCTTCTGTCTCGCCAGATGTTTCCATGGCAGTAATTTTGCAGAACTAGTCACTGAAAGCAGCCCGTGCTGTCCTTCTACGATAGCTGTTCCCTGATTAATTCACATCACGCACCTGCTCTGGGCCTCTGCCGAGCGGAGAACACATCCGTGTAAACACAGAAAGGAGAGCTTTGAGAATCGCCTCTGCTGACGGTCGGCAGGGAGTAGCCCGTCGTCCTGCACGTGGGTGGCCGGCGCCCAGTCCTGTGGTGGACAAGGGCTTGATGGGCTCGTTCCACATCGCACGGAAACCTCTGGAGCAGTGAGCTGGTGAACTAGGAGTTCAGTTCGAGCTTCCTCACCTGGCTTGCAGGAAGGCTAAGGGCGGGATAAGGATAGATGGACACTCTTGGGTCTCAGATCCCGTTTCCCAAGAGCAGATGGAAAATGATCTGGGAGTGAAACCAACAGGTGGCCATTTTTCTGACCAGGCAGTTCTCAGAACATCGTTGGCAGCGCTGCCCGGGAGACGAGCACCGTGTTTGTTCACTGGCGATTCCTCAGTCATCGTTGAGCACCTGCTCTGTGCCAGCTGCCTGCCGGGCCTTGGACAAGACTGGACCAGGGCCCCTGGTGTCTGGGAGCTTAACTTTGAGTGGGGAAGACAATAAATAAAAGGCTGATAAGACCAGAGACAAGAAAGAAAGGAAACAGGCTATGAAATAGAGGGGGGCCTGGAAGGAGGGGCTGCTCCGGAGAACGGGGGGCGGTGGTCTCGGCGAGGATAAGAAGGGGCCCGCTGGGCGGCGCCGGGAAGAGCATCCGGGCCGGTGCTCACCCCCAAGGTGGGAACGAGCTGGCAGGGCCAAGGAACCAGCAGACCAGTGTGTTGGGAGTGGAGGGGGAGGGAGACAGCGAGGGGCGGGGGCGGGGAGGTCAGCAGGGGCCAGATCAGGAGGCCTTACTGGCCACTGAAGGGGGATGGAGCTGATGTGCAGTCCAAAATCCCGGGGCGGGGGCGGGTAAGCAGGGTTGCCATGACCTGAAGAGCTGTTTTGGAAGGACGGCTGCTCAGTGGAAAGTGTTGGGGAGGAACCAGTGACGGTGTGGAGTGGACGCCGAGGGGCCAGCTGGGGCCAGGCAGTGCCTCGTGGAGAGACGATGGCGGCTGGGCAAGGGGCACCCCGTTCCGGGAGAAGAGGTCAGGTGCGGAAGGGTTAGGGTCAGCATGGGACTCCGACCCCTGGCTGTGTGAACGAGAAAGCGAGAGGAATCAGGGAGGACCCCGGGATGTTGGCTGCTGATTGGATGAGGCAACCACTTTTAAGAAGGGAGGAGTCTAGCCGTGGGCAAAGTGAGTTACGAGTTCTGTTTGCGGCATGCTAAGGTTGACACACCTGTTAGCCAAGAAGAGAGGTCCCGTGGTCACGAGGGGCTTGGTGGAGAGGTCAGGGATGGAGATGAAAATAATCAGGAGTCAGCAACACAGAGATGGTATTTAAGGCCTTGGCCTGTGTGAGACCACCTAGTGAGAGAGCGCAGGAATCAGCCAGCCGGTCAAGGCCCAGCGGAGGAGGAGGAACAGCAGAGGCGCCTGGGCGGGCAGCTGAGGCAGGAGGAGCCCGGGCAAGCACAGAGCTGCGGAGCCGGGGGCAGGAGACCACTCAGGAGGAGGGGCCACAGCACAGGTACTGCTGGCAGCTGCTCTGCCCGGGGACCGAGACTCTCCCAGGCCCTGGCACTGAATGTGCAGACCAGGGCACTTCTGAGAGCGAGGACGAGGCTCTGCGAGTGGTCAGCGCGGCAGGAGGACGTCGGAGCTGTCCCAGACTGACGGGAGCTCCTCCGCCAGGTGTCGTGCCCTTGCCAAGTGGCTCCCCCTAGAGGCAGAGCTCAAGGCGACGGCAGCGGGGCCAGGGCCCCAAGAGGAGGGAGGGGCAGCGAGGACAGTGACTGTCCGAGTCTGCGCTAAAGGCAGGCACATGGTGGGCGCCCGGCAAGAAAGGAAGGAGCGATGAATTCCTGCAGCGTGGCTGCATCTTCAGGTGCTTGTGCTGAATGAAGAGCTGACCAGAGGGCGCAGAGTGCACGATTCCTTGTCCTTAAAAAGGAGATGCAGACTGATCTGTCCTGACAGAGCTGGTGGGTGTGCATGCCAAGCGTTCTGCCTGGGGCTGGGGTCGGGAGAGGGATCGCCTGGGGTACAAGGGAACGGGGTGACATGTTCATTATCTTGACTGGAGAGATGACTTCATGGGTCTGTGCACGTGTTAAAACTTAGCACGTTGCACACTTGTAGATTGTACTGTTTACTGTATGCGGCATGTATTCTGTTCCTCCATACAGCTGTTGTGAAAATGTGTTTACGTAAAGGGGACGGACCGACAGCAGCGCAGTAGCGGGGCGGGGGATTCATTTTCGTGAACACAGAAATGCTGAATACCTGCACGGGGTGGGGGAGAAGACAGGAAGCCTAGCCAGGGACCCCTTCATCATCCGTCATGTGCCGAGGGGTTCAGAATTCACCCCGTTGGCCTGAGAGGCTCCACATTGCAGAGGAATCACCTGGAGAACCTGTTACAGTGCAGGCCCAGGCCCCCGCCGCGCAGCCCTGGTGGGACACTCGGGTGGGGCAGTCTGGGCAGGCTGCCAGGCTCTGCTTCTCTGGGCTGGGGGCTTTCCCGAGCCGCAGTGCCCCAGGAGCACGGTCGGCAGCAGAGCCCCCACCTTCGCCTCGGGAGGAGCACCAAGAACCGACAACCGTCTGTGGGTGTCTCGGAGGCCCAGTGGGATGCGCCTGTTGCCCACAGCAGCGAGCAGCTCAGAAACCTTGTGGGGTTTCTCCAGCCCTATCGACCCTTCCCACTCCCTCTCGAGAGCACCTCACTGCCACCAAGTCCTTGTGCCAGGCTCTGCTCTCAGGACACCCCCCAGCCAGGGAGCCTGCCTTTCGCATGCGTGCCGAGCTGTCCCGCGGAGGCCCAGGGGCCATGCTCGAATGAAAGCTGCTGTGGGCAGTGAGGGGACCTGAGGGTCGGTTCCCCGGGGGGTGACTGGGCTGCATCTGCTCTGGTGGAAAGTGACCTCCAGGGGCAAGTGAAGTTGAGGTTGGAGCAGCCAGAGGCAGGACGCAGGAGACCAATCAGCAGGTGATCACAGATGTCCCAGCAGGAGGTCATGATGACAGAGACGACTGAGGCCACCTCTTAGTGAAAGTCCTTTGATTTATAGAGTAAATTTATAGAGCTTCCCATAGAAATGAGACCGAGCCTTATTTAACATCCCCAGGACTGTGGTTTTTATAAAGCAAGCGTCTCTAGCCTTCCACGGTTCTCTTTTCACCTTCTGCTTTCGAAATGTGATCCTCAGTCTGATGCCACGCATCTTCATTTTGTTAAATTCTTCGTTTTGTTAAATTTTGTTTTCAGGATCTTGACATCGGTGCCAAGAATGTGAAGCTCTATGTCAACAAAAACCTCACCTTTGATGGCCAGTTAGACCAGGGAGATGGGGAGGCCCCCGCCGAGCTGACCGTCCTGGTCGGCCCGAGCCGTGAGCAGACCGAGGGAACGGAGGACGATGTCCACGCCCACTTGGAGGACGGCCACGGTGCCCGCGCGGTGGTCGGCCCGAGCCGTGAGCAGACCGAGGGAATGGAGGACGATGTCAACGCTCACTCGGAAGACGGCCACGGTGCCCGTGCGGTGGTCGGCCCGAGCCGTGAGCAGACCGAGGGAATGGAGGACGATGTCCACGCCCACTCGGAGGACAGCCACGGTGCCCGCGTGGTGGTCGGCCTGAGCCGTGAGCAGACCGAGGGAATGGAGGACGATGTCCACTCGGAGGACAGCCACGGTGCCCGCGCGGTGGTCGGCCTGAGCCGTGAGCAGACCGAGGGAATGGAGAACGATGTCCACTCGGAGGACAGCCACGGTGCCCGCGCGGTGGTCGGCACAGGCGGGGGCGAGGAGCTCCGTGTCGTGGGCTCGCCGCCGGCTGCAGCAGCACTGGACGCGAAGGCTTCTCCACCCGGAGCTTCATTTGGCGAAAGGACGAATCCCCCTGATTGCACGGAAGACACTTTGTCCAAGTTAGAGGATGACTTCAGCCTGTTGGCAGCCCCAGCCCCCGTGGAGGGCGAGCCAGGCGCCCCTGCCCCCGGGCCCCCGGTGGGATGCCCTCCTCTGGACCGGGAGCTCTCACTGATTCAGCAGCTGGAAAACCTCGCGGGCAGAAAAGTCTCTGAGCCACCAGGGAAAACCCCGTCCTGGCTGCAACCCTCTGCCACAGGGAAAGGCAGGAAGCAGGGAGGCAAGAAGCCCAAACCCCTCTGGCTGAGTCCTGAGAAGCCCCTGGAGTGGGCAGACAGCCTGCCAGAGGACGTCATCGGTGAGGGGCCTGCAGAGGCCACGGGCAGAGGCCCCAGGCGTGAGCAAGGGCGGCCCAGCAGCTGGACTGTCCTCTCAGGAGAGAGAGCCCGGAGGGTGACCCCCAGAGTCTGCAGTGATGACTTTGACATCTTCAACCGGCCCTCCAACAGGGAGCGCCCTGCTAGTGGGAGGAGGGGCCCGAAGCGGGGTGCCCTCGGCAGCGGCCATGCCGACGGCCCGCCCGCCGGCAGAGGTAAGCTGGAGCAGCAGTCTGGGTGGGTCCCTCATCCCTGCGGGAGGCTGCTGGCTGGCACCGAGCCCTTTGCTCCCTTGATCTAGTTCCTCATCTGCAAAGCGAGGGGTTCTTCTCCACCAGGGGTCACTAATTTACTGTCTCGGGAGCCACATGGGTAACACCAATGAGTAAAATGGGCAAGAGAGAGAGAGAAATGTCATGTGAGAGAGAGACATCGATTTGTTGCCTCCTACACGACCCCGACAGGGGCTAGGGATCAAATCTGCAACCCAGACATGTGCCCTTGACCGGAATCGAACCCAAGACCCTCCAGTCTATGGGCTGATGAGAAAAACAGGCCAGGGCACCTCACTGTATTCTTAACTCTACAGTTAGAAAAGTAGCACAGGTGTGATGATAAATAGAAATGGACTCTTGCCTGGTTTCGGGAGTGCTTAGGGAGTGGTGAGGACTGTGGCTAATGAGGGCACCAGCTCAGCTGGAGGGGCGGCTGCTGTGTCACTCAGGTGGCTTTGTGGCATTCAGGAATGCAAGGCCAGTGTGCCAGGCCTCCCTTTTCCTTTTAAGAGAAAACAGAAATGTAGGGTATTCTTATATTCTTGTTCTTACTAAGATCATCTTACAACCAGTGTGTGTGTCAAAAGAGAAAATACACATGTGCTGGCAGGACCCCCCGGCTTTGTGAACTTTGCAGATCATCTCGGCCTCGGCATATTTGTCTGTGAAATGGGGTGCGCTCCCCTTCCCTGCCAGCTCCTTCTCAGCCTGTGAAGAGTGGATGAGAGGGTGGCTTCCGAACAGTAGCCAGAGGCTGGCACGTGCTGAGTGCTGTCCCAGCCACAGCCATGTTTAGCCCGTCCTCTCTTGTCCACAGACCGCTCGGCCCTACCAAGGCACCCCACGTGCACAGGTGCAGGAGCCGAGCGGTCCAGCTGCTGGGCACGAATCCTGGCTCCTCGCCACCAGCCCACATCGTGGGCGAGGCTGAAACCTCTCTGAGCCTCAGTTTCCTTGTCTGTAAAACGATGCCAGTGACACCCACCTCATGGGTGCTGGGAGCACAGGATGAGAGCGTACGCGTCAGCCCTGGCACAGCGCCTGGCACACAGCACCCACAGGCGCTGGCTGCCGCTGTCCTCGTCGCTGCCTGCTCTGCACCTCTGCCTCTGGGTGTGTCTGCAGGCGAAGCCAGTGTGCAGCTGCCCTTGAACACCTCGGGGGTTAGGGGCACCGACCCCTCGTGCAGCTGAAAATTCCCGTATAACTTTTGACTCCCCCAAAACTTAACTACTAGCAGCCCACTGTTGACTGGAAGGAAGCCTTACCAATAACAGACTGTCGGTGAACACATTTTGTATGTTATATGTTTTATATTGATTTTCTTACAATAAGATAAGCTAGAGAAAAGAGAATGTTATTAAGAAAATCATAAGGAAGGGAAAATACGTTTATAGTACTGTCCGTGTTCACTGAAGGTAACTGCATGTAAGTGGACCCGTGCAGTTCAGCCGGGATTGTTCAAGGTCAACTGTGTGTTTTCAGTGGGTCACATCGGCCTCTGCTCTATTGTTGTTTGGGAGACAGACCCCAAAGGTCTGCATTCAGCCCAAGTCTGCACGGAGAAGTGTGAAGAATTTGGGGGACTCTTTCAGATCCTGACACGTCACTTAGGGCACCAGAGCAAGTCCGTAAAACTTGAGCATCTTCCTGTCGAGCTCCCCAGCCTCGCCCGCCCCTGCCAGGCTTCACCCTGCACCGGCGTCAGGGCCAGTGGAGTGGGAGAGGAGAGCCGAGGGCTCTTTGAGGGCGGACACCGTGTCTGGCCTGTGATGAGACCCCAGGACCAGGTGCCTGCTCAGGGTGGGTCGTCCGAGCGTGGGAGCCACAGGAAGAAGGGACCGCGGTGGCTGGCTGGGGGCGTCGCAGTCAGCGGGCTTTCACGCAGGCACGGTATTCAGATGAGCTCATTCCATCCTCAGCCAGCCCCCTTTTACAGGTAAAGAAAATGGAAGGTTAAGTAACTTTCTTTGGGTCACACGGCCAGTAAGTGTCAGGTCAGAATCTGATCCCACGTGGACATGCCCCAGAATCATGCTTTGAGTCGCTCCCTGCGGCGCCCTCCGCAGCCGTCTTCAGCCCCGGAGACCCGGCGGTTCCGGGCTGTCCTGGTGAACAGACCCCGAGCCTCGGGGGTTCGCGGGTGATGGCATTATTCTAACGTGTCCGCGTTCGGAGGACTTTGTCTCACTTTAATTTCTTTCCAGGCATTTCACTGCCTGGCTCGATGACACATGAAGAACTGAGCCCTTAAGATTTAGTGCCTGTTAAGCCTGTCGTGCTAAAAAGGAAAGTTGCTTCAAAATTTTAAATTACCCATTAGACAGAGCCAAACCCCATAGCCATGCTATCAGGAAAGGGGCAGGCGAGCCCTCCATCACGCTGGTAGGTTGGTAACTGCTGAATTCCCCTGGGGCTGGGCTGGTCACCATAAGACAGCCTGGAGATTCTTTTGTCCAACAGAGCATCCCATTGTAACGACACCTGCCTTTCTGAAGTGTCTGTACCGGGGTAGTTGGCTACAGGTGAATGAAATCCCATCAGCTCAGTTTGAGCAGTGAAGGGGGTATTATTTGGAGAATGCTTGGGGACCTCCTAGACCCCCAGAGGTGGGAAGTGTGTGTAGCTGCTCATCACATGGGCTTGGGAGGAGGAAACAGAAAACTGGCAGACACCAAGGAAGCTTCTCCCTGCCGGTCCAGGGCTGCCGGGCCTACCTCTGCTTCCCACAGGCCCCTTTCCCTCCCTCTTCCTCAGGGATCAGCTCTCTCCGCCTTTGTGCACACGGCAGGAAATGGCCTTGCAGCCCTGGAGTGGCTCAATTTTCTGGCTCTGTTGCCAGCAGCCAGCTCCAAAGTCTCAGGGGAGAAGCTCATTGGCCGACTCAGGTCAGGTGTCCACTTCTTGTCCAATCCACTACAACTGGAGGGCAGGTCACCGAGAATAAACATGGCTCTGTTCTATCTCACTATGTACTTGTTCATTTCCTGTTTTAGTAGCAATTAGCGTGGTGCCATTGGTTTTTATAAACTCAAGTGCAGAGCCCTGATGTTAATCTCAACCGAGGAATAGTTTTGAGTCTGCAGTCCCGTCATCTCATGTTGGTGGTCCTCCCAGACTGTTGACTGCAGACCAAAGCAGCAGTTTTTTGTTGCCCACTCAGATTCCCAGGTAGGGATGTTGACAAAGCACAGGCACTGACCCCAGCAGCTGCCCGACCCCCAGGGACTAGCGAGAGGGCGTTCTCCTGCAGATGGGGAATGCGGGCCCCTAGCCTGGCGTCACATCGGCAAGGTCTAGGAGAGGGTCTGCACCTTCCTGCTTTTAAAACCAGAGTTGACATCTGGGAAGAAGAGGTCAAAATCAGATGTGAATGAAAGCAGAGTCCTGCCTTTCTTTACACCCAGGCAGAGAGACACTGAGTCCTGGGCACGTGCCATTGGGGCACTTGCAAACTGACCCAGGCCATTCATTTCAGTGCGTGGAAATCAAATCACAGTAAACGGGAGCACTGATGATCCATATGGGAAGCCCCTTCCAACCAGATGTTAAGCCTCACACCTGGAGGAGAGGACGGAAGAAACACCTGGGGTCTATTTTAATGGCAGATGAGAAGGAGGAGTGAGGACAGGTGCAGAGAACCGACAGGTGGAGAGGGAGCCCCTCAGCCTCAGGTCTGAACACGGGAGTCCTGGTGGTGCCAGCTGTCCATCCCTGCACTGCAGATGCTACCAGCACTCGCCTGTGCGGGTTCCGTGCCAGGCACAGCAGGGAACGGGCAGGCAGGCCTCTCCGAGGGGGCGTGACGGGAAGAGCCAGCTACGTGGGGTCTGAGGAAAGCATTCCTGGCAGAGGGCACAGCAAGGACAGCGGCTGTGAGACAGAAGAGCCCTGGTGTGTCCACAGGACAGAAGCAGGACGGCCGTGGGGAGAAGGGTGTGAGGGGAGGTTGGAGGAGTCAGCAGGGCCAGCTCGGGCCTGGGAGCATGGTGCGGAGTCAGGTTTGCTCGTATTTTCCTCACTCTCAGTGTGGTAGAGATAATGCCGCTGGAAGGAAAGGCTGACAAACTCTACTTGAGGCACATGGAGTTTGACGTGACAGAGTGGACATGTCGCAGGAGCTTGGCCTGGGACGTTGACGTGGAATGAGGACTGGGAAAAGATGACGTACCTGAAGTCACTGTGAACACGCAGAAGGTCAGCTCAGGGGAGGGCTGGAAACTGTGGGATTTGTGGATGAAGGGACAGAAATCCACCAGGCGTGTGACTTCTGACACACTGGATCCCAGGGCTCGAATGCTGTCATGAGGAGTCTGTCCATCTCTCACTCCTGTTCTCCGTGTTGGCTTCCATCTCGGGCAGGCTCCCCCACGTGTGGCCACGTGGCCACAGGCAGCCCACGCCCACGTCCCACCAGCTCAGCAGCTCCCGTTCAGACAGAGCCCCTCTCTCCTTTGCTTCCTTTCGTGAGCCCCGCTTGGGAGGATGCTGTCAACATTTGAATGGCCTGAAGGAGGGGGATCCCGAGGGAAGATCAGGGTGTTCCTAGAGAAAGGGGAAGTGGAGGTCAAGGGGGAAAACAGAAACGGACAGAGAGGAAGCAGGTCGCAGGGGTTGAGAGGTGCTGGTGATGGAAGGGCCGTCACCGCAGGATCGGCGGCTTCCCTTCTCAGGCCAGAGAGGGTCACGCATGTCGGCAGGCAGAGAGGGAAGGCGCCAGTGGGAAGGAGGGGAGGGAGGCTCTGGAGAGATGACCGATGGAGCCAGGCCCCTGGAGACAGGCGGACAGGGCAGGGCAGGGCAGGGCAGGGCACGGAGGAGAGAAGCCAGAATGCATGTATCGGCTGCTGTTTCTCTGGAAAGACAGCGTGTCCAGGACGCAGAGCCTGTGAGCCCCACACAGAGGAGAGCGGAGCCTTCGGGAGCCATCCCCGGGCCCGGGCCCTGTCCTCCACATGCTCGGGCACAGCTGCAGCTCTTGCAGCCAGAGTGGCCGTGTGTAGAAGTCAAGTCCTCACCATGTAATACACCTGGGTTGTTTCAGCATTTTTCTGATCATAACAATAACAGCCTTGGCTGGTTTGGCTCAGCAGTTAGAACGTCGGCCCACAGACCAATGAGTCTCAGGTTTGATTCCGGTCAAGGGCATGCACCTTGGTTGTAGCTCGTCCCTGGCCCTGGTTGGGGTTGCGCAGGAGGCAGCCAGTCGATGTGTGTCTCTCAACGTCGATGTTTCTCTCCCTTCCTCCCTCCTTCCCTCCCTCCCACTCTATCTGAAGACAAATAGAAAAATATCCTAGGGTGAGAATTAAAAAATAATATTAACAATATAATTGGGAACTTAGAAGATAAGGTGACAAAGAAGAAAATAAAGGCCCTTCCTGTATATCCCCCAAAGGTCATAGTAACACGTTGGTGTGTGCTGCCCACATCATCCAGAATGGCATAGCTGGCATTTTTTCATTTTACCTTCTTTCAGAGCCTTTCACCTGTCACCAGGTGGTCTTTGCGAACTGTGACTGTGGTGGCCTGAGGAGCAGGCCCTGGGTGGCTGCCTCAGACCACAGGCAGCCACCTCACTCCGGTCCCGCGAGCCCCTGACGGGGAGGAGACTTCAGGCAAAGGCTCTCACACCACCAAACAGGCCTCCCGTGATGTGCGGGAGGTTGCATTCTTAGGAAATTCAGTGCACGTTGAAAAATACTTTGCTTTTTGTAAAACAACTAGGTTCCAGGTTCCAGAAACAGTGTTCCGCCGGCCTCAAGGTGTGTGACAGGAGACTGTGCTCTGTGCCTGGACCGTCCTGTGCCATGTGGGGTATTAACACCCCTGGCCCCCACCCCCAGCAAGAGCAGCCTCACCGGTTTCTAGAATGTCCCCCGAGGGTGTCTGCGCCCCGCTCAGACCCACTGGACGAGACACTCTGAGGGTCCCCAGTTGCACATGTGTCCCTGAGGGTCTTCACCCCTCCCGTGCCCTTTCTTGCAGAAGATGCCAGGTCCAGCAGGACGCCGCCGCGGTCCCAGTGGCGCAGTGAGCAGGAGCACACGCTGCACGAGTCGTGGAACTCCCTCAGTGCCTTTGACCGCTCCCACCGGGGACGCATCGCCGACACGGAGTTCCAGGGGGACGTCCTGGACGAGTTCCTGCAGCAGCAGCAGCAGGGCAGCCGGCATGGCCTCCAGCCACCCCCCCGAGAGGAGAAGCCAGAGCCTGCGAGAGAGCCGGACGGCTGCTCCACGGACACAGACGACGGGAGCGACTTTAAAATCCCCGTCTTGCCTTATGGACAGCACTTGGTCATCGACATCAAGTCCACGTGGGGGGACAGGCACTATGTCGGCCTGAACGGAATAGAAATATTCAGTTCCACGGGAGAGCCCGTGCAAATTGCAAACATCCAAGCAGACCCCCCTGACATCAATATTTTACCAGCTTATGGGAAAGACCCCCGGGTGGTCACCAACCTCATCGACGGGGTGAACAGGACCCAGGACGACATGCACGTCTGGCTGGCCCCCTTCACACCGGGCAGGTCCCACTCGGTCTCCATCGACTTCACAACCCCCTGCCACGTCGCCCTGATCAGGATTTGGAATTACAATAAGTCGCGGATACATTCCTTCCGTGGCGCGAAGGACGTGGAGATCCTGTTGGACGCACAGTGCATCTTTAACGGGGAGATCGCCAAGGCCTCGGGGACCCTGACGGGAGGTACAGTGTCTGTAAGAATGTCCTCAAGCCCCACCCACGCCTTGCGGAGCCTCTGAGGAGACGCCAGACCCGCTGGCTACCATGACAGATGGGTCTCCTCTCCCACAGACTGGCCCACTGCTCACTTTTGCAGCATGGGGTGCAAGGGCCGACCTTCTTTCTTTACTTATTTAAATCCTCCCCTGAGGATATTTTTCTATTTATTGTCAGATAGGGAGGGATGGGTGCGGGGGGTGGGGAGAGAGAAAGAAACATCCACGCAAGAGAGACACACCGACTGGTTGCCTCCCACACGACCCGACCAGGGCAGGGGACCAAACTGCAACTGAGGTACATGCCCTTGGCTGGAATCGAACTCATGACTCTTTGGTCCCAAGCCAACACTCTAACCACTGAGAAAACTGGCCAGGGCTGACCTCCTTGAAAGTCCTCCCTGGGCACTGGCCTGAGCCGACGGGGGTCCTGCAGGGCGTTGACCGAGGCAGGGATCTCAGGACCACCCAGTGAGGGCGGTGAGAGGCTGCGCGAGGTCGTGCTCCGCAAAGCCCAGTCTCAGCCTGACCGAGGGGAGCCTGGAGCATAGACGGTGGGGTCTGTCCTGCCTTAGGGCAGAGGGCAGAGATTTGGGGTGCAACTCCCAGGTCCTTCCAGGCAAGGCTGCAGCCCCTCCCCAAGGGTCAGCCAGGCTCTGGTAGGGGCTCCAGCAGCATCTGCCCCAGTGCCTCACCCACGCTTTGTTTCGGGGCCCATCACCGTGATTCCCACCCGGTTAGGCCCTTCGTGAGCTCTGTGATTCTCGCGGTGCGTGCATTCTAGTTGCCAGGGTGTGGAGGAGAGCCGTCTCTGCACAGATGGAGAACTGTGGCAGGTTCGGGGTTTTAAAGCACACAGTCAACGGTCTGGGTTCCTGAGCTACAAATCACTGGGATTTGGGGTGAGTTGACCCTTATCTTCCTGTCAACCCTTTCAGCCCCCGAGCACTTTGGAGACACGATCTTATTCACGACCGACGACGACATCCTGGAGGCCATCTTCTGCTCGGATGAGACGTTTGACGTGGACGCGGAGAGCCGCTGCAGCCCGCAGGGCGAGGAGGCGCTGCGGAGGCCCCGCACTGCCGATGGCACTGGGGAGGAGAGGCCCTACACCCAGGCCGGCCTGCGGGCCCAGGGCCAGGTAGGCCTGGGCGGGGGCGGGGGCCCAGAGGGAGCAGGAAGAGTGGAGATGGGTGTCCTTCGAGCTGCTGTGCTACTGTCTGGCATTTCCCATTTCTCTCCGGTCCTGGGTGTCATACTTCATTCTCTAATGGTTTTTATTTTATTTATTTATTTATTTTCACCAAAGGGAAGAAAGTATTCAAATTTTAATCAAAGCTAGGAGAAATCCATTCTGTGTCATCTCTGTAATTTAGAGGTGGCAGTCTTCGGGAAATTTTTGCTTTGGATTGCATTTTGATCTCTCGCTATTTTTGATTGGAGGACTGGAAATGCTTTTAATAGGCAGACTTAGAATTAAAATAATGATAATTTCAGCAATCATTTCTCGCTTGTGAATTGTGACCCAGCCCTGTGTCTCCCTCCTGACAACCGCTGGAGGGGGGACGATTATTATCCCCATTTAGGAAACTGGGGTTCAGACAGGCTAGGTGACTTTTCCAGGGGCGCACGGCGGGAGAGTCAGAAGGCTAGAGCTTGAATGCAGGACTCCAAAGTCCGGGCTTTCAGTTGATCAACAACTTTTAAAATGGAAGATGAGCTTCAGGGCCAGGCCAGGCCAAGTGAAAGAGCAGTCAGGGAGGCGAGGGACCCTGAGGCCGGGGGAGAGAGGGCAGTGGAGGAGAGGGGTGTCCGGAGCCCAAGGACAGAGGCTTGGCCCCTGAAGTCGCGGCCACGCGGTGCGGCCACGCGGACTGTTCCTTCCGTGGTGTTCCAGGGAAAGCAGCTGCCACTCTGCCCGACAGGAGTTCCAGCTCACGTTGACAGTTCTGATTTCTTCAAATGAAGCCAGATATCTGAATCTTTATGTAAAAATATCCCAATTAAAAAAATGATAGCAACTAATTCAAAACGTGTTCAAACCTTCTGTGGGCCATGAAACACGTCTTGTCTGGATTTGATCCGTGGGTCTCCGGTTGGGAGTTGACCTTGAGGCCTTTCGTTCGCCTGATGTTTTCCCAACAGGGAGTCCCTTCTGAGGGACTCGGATAAGATCCAACCCTGTGAGGGCCAGGGAGGGACCACTCTCATCTTAGAGGGGTCACCCTGAGCTCATGGGGGGCAGTGTCAACATCAGGGTCACACCCTGGAGAGTGGCGGGGCTGCACCCCCCCTTCCGGGTGTTTAGTTCAGCAGTTGACCTAGGCGGGCAGGAGGAGGCCCAGGGGCAGCAGGGCAGTGACATTCGCCAGTGGCCCGAGGCTGCCCAGTGTCGAGTGCTTCTGCCCGGCCACCTCCCTCAGCCCTCCCCACAGCCGGACTGGGGCCTGGAGAGGCTGTTGCCAGGCTGTTGTTGGGCCTGAAACACCACGCTCACCAGAACCGAGACCCCACTCCACTTCCTCTTGTGTCTCAAAAGCAGTGAGGGCCCGTGTACCCTAACTGACGGTGCAGAGGTCTCAGAGCAGAGGGACACGTGAGGCCCAAGGCGTAGGCTGTGTGCAGACCACGGGTTCTTTGTCCCGGCGGCCGTGGGGATGACCCCAGAGTTTCGAAATGCACATACCGGGCCCAGGCCTGAGACCCTCGCTCTATGGCTACGCCCCTCCCTCCCTCCCTCCCTTCCTCCTGTCCTCCTCCTCTTCCTCCCTCTAACTGACTAGACGAACATTTGTGGGGTCCTTCCCTGTTCCAGAAAATCGAATCACATTAGCTGGAGGTGTCAAACTCCTCTCCTACAATAAGAGCTTCTGGCAAAGGCTTAAGGGTTCCCGGCCTGTTCATATTACCAGTCACGGAGCCTCCACAAAGACAACCCAAGAAAGGACACAGGGACTTAACCTGGGGCATGAGGGGGCAGCAGTAGCTGAAGACGTTGCTAGCCAGCTATGCGGGTATCACTACAATCACCCCCTTTCCTCTGCTTCTCCCCTGACCTGTGTGCAGGTCCCGGAACTAGAGCTGCCACCCGCTACCCCTGTCCCCGAAGTCAACACTCCGGAACCGGGCGTCTACCACGGGGTCTGTGAGTACCTGTCCTGGGGCGGTGTCCGGGGGAGGTCCGGGCCTCGGGGGCAGGGTCTCCGTGGGCACCGGCCGGCGGCACAGGCGCAGAGAAGCGGCGAGGGGCCAGCGGGCTGAAACCAGCAGCAGCCAGGAACCCTGTGCCCTCCCGGCCGGGGGCAGCTGCCCGGTCTCCTGAGAAGTCGGAGATTTGGATTTCTAGGTGGAATCTTCAGCTTTTATGTCATTGACTAATTTTATAATATTTTAAAGCAACTAATGGGCCAAACAAAATACGTTGAGTGTTTGGCCAGCTGGCTTCCGGTCGGTGGCCTCTCAGCACATCCCGTCTGGGTTTCACCACCTCTGTTCTCGTCTTTTCCCACGTGGCCCGCAGCCAGCCCCCACCTGCACCCCGGAATCTCAGGCAGAGTGCGGCCCGCTGCGCCTGCTCCGTCCACAAGGCTCCCGCTCACTTCCTCGCCCGCGCAGCCTCGCCTGCTGTCTCCTGCCCGTCAACTTCTGACAGCAAGAGCCGTGCCCGCCATTGCCATGCCTTCGCCCCTCCCGCCCTCATCCGAGGAGGGAGCCTCTCAGTTCGGCCTCCTGAGCCGTGGGCTGCCCTGCCTGCCCACGGTAATGCCTGGGTCCCGCAGGGACTCCGAGGAGACCACAGGCGCAGGGCGAGGGACAAGCTGGGCTGCACTCCTCAGGCTCTGCCGGCTCCACAGGGAGCGCTGCGGCGGGCGGCCTGTCTGGAGGTGTGAGGGGACGAGGCCCCCTACTCCTGTGTCAGCGTGTCGCTGGATGTGGGCCGCCCCGGGCGCTGCTGGGGTCAGCACTGCAGTCCTGGGTGGAGGAGGGGTCCGGGCAGTGCCCACAGCGTCCTCCGCACCCCTTCTCGGGACCCGCCGTGCCCGCTGTCTCCGTAGCCCCCCGTGTGCCCGTGAGGACACTCCCACACTCACTCGCAAAGACCACGTCGCCCCTCAGGAAATAGTCTGTTTGCCTAGAGTCCTCGCGGCCCGCGCGGTCCAGGACTCAGTCCCTTTAGGGCAGCAGAGTCCTTTAGAAAGCTGAGCGAAGGTAGGCAGAGCCTGGCTGAGGCTTCATCCCCTTCACAGCCCGAGTGGGGCTCCCCGGCTTTTGCTCAGCGCTCACTCTCTCCATTTTCTAGACGAGGTCAGGAAACAGGCTCAGGGAGGCACCAGCCTCCCAGGGGCACACAGCTGGTGCCAAGGCCAAAGATGAACCAAGCATCTGAACTCAGAGCCGGCGTCCTCAGCACTACACTCTGCCTCCAGGCTCCCGCTGAGAAGGCCTCCCAGCCGAGGCCTGTGCGGAGTCAGGACCACAGAGCTGAGGTCCTGGACTACGGCCGTCCTGCCTTGGCCCTGGTCTCCCCGTGGTGGTCAGGGTTTTCTTCCTCTCCTCCTCCTCGGTGGACAATGGGAATTGAATTCAAACTGAGTTAAATGAAAAAAGGGATTTATTGGCTTGTGCCACTAAAAAGGTCAGGGGTTGCTAGTTTCCCGTACAGCTGGGACCCGGTGTGCAGACGGCGTCACGAAGGCTGTGTCTCCCTCCGCCCTCTGCCCTGTTTGCCCTCCGCCCTCTTGTTTAGACTCCGCTCACACTCACCTTCTGCCCGGCTGTCACAGCTGAGAGAGAATCTCTGTTTCCCAAGACGTTCAGCAGTTGTCCCAGAATTATGTCTCCGCAGCCTGGCTCGGCTCATACGCCCAGACATCTTAGCACCAGCCAGCGTGGCTCCCAGGACTGGAGGGAGCGGGCCCAGGGCCCTCCCTGGAGCTGGTGGGGAGGGGTCAGAGTGCAGTAACGGGAGGAGGGGCCGGCTGGCGGCCAGAGGCAGCACTGTCCCCTTCATCTGATGATTTCCCCAAAGATGCTGTCCATGAATGTCTTCCCCCTGAGCCAGCTTCGGCCCTTCCTCGGAAACGTGGCTCCGTGCCTGGGGAGCCCTGCCTTGGAGTGGAGCTCAGAGGCCTCTGCGACGAGGAAAGCGACTTCTCTGCTCTCTACTGGGCAGGGGGGCGGGAGAACCTCGGGCCAAGCACCCTCTGCCCGGCTGAGGCCTGGGATTTCCGAACCTCTTCTCTGAGCTTTGGCTTCTTCCTCTTCTGTTCAGAATCCGGAAGCCCCTTGACCAGCCTGTGCAAACAGGGGAGCTTTGGTGACGTGACCGGGGGACGCTGGGCTTGGTAAATGCAGCCAGTCCTGCCAGTGTTTGAAAGGGCTGTGTGCCTTGCGAATTTGCAGATGACACTCATTTTGGACATTTTGCAAATATCAGTAGTGATGAATAGGAAAGGAGCTGAGAGAGGTGAAATACGAACGAGAAATAACAACATTAATTTCCGTGTACATAAACATTAATTGGCACACCAGAGGAAGATGAATATGGAACATGGATATGAGCTCGGACAGGAGAGCAGTCGCTTTGGGAGCAGCCCCAGACTTGATGGGCTCGTGGGGCCTCTTCCCAGGCAAACAGGGGCAGTTGGGATGCTTGTCTTGTTTTCAGAGGAGAGCTGGCACTTGTCCCTGACACTGACCCCCTCGTCCAGGTCTGCTCCCTCCTTGCTCCTCTGTGACTTGGGTCAGAAGCATCTTCTCTTCCCCTCACTCCGACATGCCGTTGAGAATACGGTCAGTGCTGTCTCCAAAACAGTCCGAACCTGTCCCCTTCTCCCCGTCGTCACCACCTCCACCCTTGTCCAGGCCCAGGATTCAGCAGCCTGCCTCCTGGTCTCCCTGGAGAGTCCGGCAGAGAGCATGGAGATGCAGGTGGAGTCCCGTCGCGCCCCTTCTTCCAGACCGACCCCCCCCCCCCCAGCTCCCATTGCAGACAAGCAGAGCCGGCCCCTGTGACGTGTCCAGCCCTGCCCAACCTTCTGGCCTCATTTTGCTCCCCAGCCACCTGGCTCTAAGCACAGGTCAAAGTGGTGCCCATCCCAGGGCCTGGCCCTTGCTGCCCTGTCAACTGAGAACGTCCTTCCGGAAGTGCTGAAGAATGGAGCCGCCGCCTCCTCACCCAGGCCTCAGCTCCATCGCCACCCCTCAGAGACGCCCTCCCTGACCACCTCCTACTCAGCCGCTCCCAGCCCATCTCTTTCATTTCCCATGTGTTCAGCACTCGGTGGGACTAGCGTATGTGTGTGTTTGGTAGGTGGTGTGTGTCTTCGCCGCGGCAGAAGCTCCTAGAGAGAGTTTGCCCTGTGTTTACCCTGTATCTCTGGTGCCAAGAGCAGGGCTTGGTGCATAGTAGGCGATCGGCAAATATGTGTTCACCTTGAAGAATGAATTTGGTGAAATTCACTGCTTCGACTGTGACTCACTTATCTGCAAGCATCCACTGAAGCCTGCTCCTCAATCCACCACTGACTTCAAGAGAAAACACCCTGCTGCCTGTCTGTTCTGCAGACGCTGTGTCAGGCTCTGGGGACACAGCCGTGGAGAGGGCAGAGCCCCGCCCTGGGGCTGCCGTCTCGTGGGGGGACTGATGACGACGGATCCGCACGTGATGAGGGCGTGCGGTCAGGTAGCAGTGTGCTGTGGCCCGAGGTGAGCAGGCTCGCAGTGGGCGCCGTGCCCTGTGACGCAGGTGGTCGGGGAAGCCTCTCGGAGGAGGGCACGTGAGCACAGGCTCGTGATGGGACGTGTACCAGTCAGCTTTGGCCGAACTCACCGACCTACACTCGAGCGGCTGACCACAGCCCCCATTCATGGCTGGCTCGTAACTCAGCGGCTTGGCCGGGCAGTTCTCTGAGCTGGCTCAGCCGGCATCTGCTGGGCCTGCTCTTGTGTCTGGTCAGCAGCAGATGGGCTGGCAGCTGAATGGTCCAGGACGCCTCGTGTCCAGAGTGCCGGGCACCGCGGCTCACCTGTGTCCTTCCCAGTGTGGAGGGAGGACGAGCACGGTGCCCGAGCTCTGCAGCCCCCGCTTGCGGCACTGTGCCTCTGCTCCGGGGCAGGGCAAGTCCCCGCCCAGGTCAGGGCGTGGAGAGACAGTCACATTGCAAAGAGCAGGGAGGGGAGCTGTGGCCAGTTTGCATGCCACCAGTGCTGTGAGAAGCTGTCATGTGTCCCAGGCCAGGCTGGTCACACGCCTTCTTCATCTGACACCATGGTGAGCGGAGGGATCTGAGGCTGAGTTACAAAACGTGCGCTGGAAATGACGGGCGCCGGAGAGGGAGCTGAGCCCCAGGGGGGCAGGGCCTGGCGTCACTTGGCCTCTCATCTGAGCTGGGACAGGTGGGACCCCGTGATCTGCAGGCTTCTCCCCCAGCGCCGCAGTGCTGCCACTCGGAGTTACAAAGAGCACAAACCCTTTGAACACAGCGCCCAAGGGTGCTAGACACCCTGAGACTTCCAAGGGTGGGAGAGTTCCCTGGTCTTGGTCGCACCTAGTGGGAGACCATTAAGTAAGGACCGTCCAGCCAGATATCTGACCGGGCCCGACCAAGAGGTTCATTTGTTTTGAGCTCTCTTGGCCAGTGGGTGGCTCACTGGGGCCACTGTGCCCAGGCCCACAGAAGATCACTTCTGAATGGATGGGCGTGGTCACTTCCTGCGCCCAAATCCACGTGAATCCTCATGATGGTGGCCACTGTGCATGAAATATCCATCTCCAGTGTGTGGCTCATTAATGTCGCTGCCTCCATGTGGTTACTTCCTTAATCGTTCTGTGTCTATGGACCTGCGATGGACCAGGCACTGTGGCTGGCTTTGGGGACAAAGCAAAGCAGGTGGGGTTTCTGTCCTCGAGGAGTTACGTCTAGCACATTTATCCCAGTGATCACAGGATCGCAGGGTGACCGGGCGTGGAAGGGGACGTTCAGATGCACAGCAGGCTGTGAAGGAGGTTGGATGTGGGCAGAGAGATTGGAGGGCTTCCCCGGGGGAGTGAGCCGGGATCGGAAGGGTGAGCACACGCTCACCAGACCACGTCCGCTCCAGAGACAGAGAACAGCCTGAGCAGAGGCCCTGTGACGGGGGAGAAGAAAACAAACGAGTGACTGAGTGACCGTTTTAGTGGAGCCAGGAACCCTGGTGCAAGATGAGGTTAGAGAAACAGATAGAAGCCAGGTGGGCAAGGCCTGTTGGCCAAGCATCATGGGAAGCCACTCCGGGTGTTAAATGTCGACAGGCGGAGAAAGGATCCAGGGCTGGTCCATTCCTCCCGCTAACATTTCCCGAGCACCAGCAGAGTCCTAGGCCCGAGGGCCACCGGAGGAAGGGGGCAGAGCCAAGCCTACAGGCCCTTTCATTTGTGCCTGGGTGTTCAAGTTGTCCGAACGCACATGCTATAGATGTTTCCTGTTCTCGTCTCCAGCCTGGGTACCTCCTCCGGAACCTCAGTGTTCACGGCCGCTGTTCCTCCTGTTGCAGGCCTTCAGCTGAACTTCACCGCCTCGTGGGGGGACCTGCACTACCTGGGGCTCACGGGCCTGGAAGTGGTGGGCAAGGAGGGCCAGGCCCTGCCCATCGACCTGCACCAGATCTCCGCCGCCCCCAGAGACTTAAATGACCTCCCCGAGTACACGGATGACTCCCGGACCCTGGACAAGTAAGTGTCTGCAAGAAGCTTAACTCTCATGGCGGCAGGGGCTCCGGGGCCTGTTCTGCATCTGACTTCAGATTCAGGCATCAAAGAGCAAACCCCTCTTCCACCTTCTCCCAGCCACCCACGAGGTCTGTGTCATCCCAGCTTATGGTCAAGAGAGGCCTAGACTCGGAAAGGGAGGCCCCCAGGACCGCAGCGGGAAGCGGCAGGCAGGTCGCAGCCAGGCTCCCACTGCAGCAGAGCTGGCTGCTTTCCCAGCGGCGCTCAGGGCCTCCGGCGCAGGGCTGCTCAGTGAGCTTTTGCAGGGACGGCTCTGCGTTTTCACATGGCGACCTCCCCTCTCAAGGACAGAAGGCTCCCTTCCTTGGCACTGAAAGTGACGACTGAGGACGTCCCGCACTCTTCTCTGCATTTGTCAGATTTCACGAGCCCAGGTTGGCTCCAGTCAATAAGAGGACACACCTGAAAGGTAGCGTCGGTCCACAGGGCCCATAACCTGCAGGGCAGCACTGTTCCCCTCTGGACAGCTGCCTGCCCCGCCCTGCCTAGACCTGTGACCAGAGGAGTCTAGGGGTCAGAGGGATGAGAGTTCAAATCCTGGCTCTGCCCCTTGCCAGTTAGTAAGTTTCTAACCTCTTCAACAGTAATAGTGTTGATGATGATAATAACTAAATTATAGTTGCCATTTTTTGAGCACTTGTTAAATGCCAGAGCGGAGCTATGCTAAGCAGGTTACAGATATTCATCCGTTTATAATAGGATTGGTAGGTGCCTGTGTAAACTGAGGTAGAGGGGGGTTAAAAACTGGCAAAGGTCACTCAGACCAGCTGAGTAGCAGTCGTGGTTAGAACGCAGGCTGTGGGGGAACAATACCCAGCACAAGCCAAACCACACTGGCTCCCTCTGCCCTGGATTCCTTACCGGCAGGATGGCCGGAGGGTGGGAAGGGGACTCCACGTCGGAGCTGCTCACGCCCTGCTGTCATTGCCTACCGGGGGCCACTCTGTGCTCTGCACATTGGCGAGTCACACTCCTACGACCTGGACGGGGGCCCGTGGCCCGGCTTCCGCCACACACACCGCTCACCGCCCCTGCCCAGCAAACCCCAGGCCTGATAGGATCCCTTCTCTACATATTTCAGGATGTATCTCTGAACAGTAAGAACTTTAAAAAAGAAAACATAATCTCAGTACTATTATTATATCCCCCAAATTAACAATCGTTCTTTAAATTACTAGATATTCAACATGTTCCTGTTTTCCTGACAATGGTTTTTTTTTTTTTTTTTAAATCCTCACCAGAGGACATTTTTCTATTGATTTTCAGATAGAGAGGGAGGGAGGGAGAGAGAGAAACATCAGTGTAAGAGAGACACACCGACTGGTTGCCTCTCACACGACCCCGACCAGGGCCAGGGGTTGAAACACAACCAAGATACATGCCCTTAACTGGAATCAAACCCATACTCTGGTCCACAGGACGTCACTCCAACCGCTGAGCCAAACCGGCCAGGGCCTAACAATGTTTTTTAATAGTTTATTTCTTGACTGAGACCCAGATAAGGTCCCTATACTGTAATCGGTTGATTTGAGACCCAGATAAGGTTTCTATATTGTGGTTGGTTGATAAGAGACCCAGAAAAGGTCCATACATTGTGATTGGTTGATAATGTCCCTTAAGCCTCTTAAAATCTCTTGCTTTCTTTCCATCTTTTTCCTTTTTTTTTTCCTGATAAATTATCTTTTGAAGAAAGTAGGAGTTTTTTGTTTTGCCATGCAGAGTCTGGATTTTACTGGTTGCGTCTGTCTGGGATTGTTGAACCTGTTCCACAGGCCCCTGTGTTTCTTATAAATTGTTCCTTAGATCTAGAGGCCTGATCAGATTGGGGCCTGACCGCTGGGGTGGGGATGTCCTTGTCCATTCCCTCAGGGTTGTCAGTTCTGTGTGATGTTTGTGGCCAGTGTTCAGTGGCTAGATCTGCAAGCTGGTGATAGACTGATCCTGTCATTCTTTTTTTCATCAATAAAGAGAAACTTTCCCTCAATTATTTGGTTGCTCTGAGGTATAATTCAAATAGGAAAGCAGTCTAAATGCTTGATTCCTTCCTTTTATGTTTTAGTTTTCAAAACAGCCAGTTGTTTCTCTAGTATCCTTTAAAACATTTGGTTATTTTTGATTATCATAACTTTGGATTTAAATAGACTGTGTTTGGAGGGTTTCAGTCTATTTATTGTAGTTTCTGTCCTATTGATGCTTGATCAGATGTTCTGAGACCCTGGGGGCTGCTGGATCCTGTTTAAAACAGTGGCCTCTGGCAGCACCCTGCCTTCTGACGGGGAGGGACATTCAGGCTCGTTGTATATGCTTCTTTTTTAAAAAATTCTTTTATTACATAAGTTTCAGTGTACTCATCTTGTATATTTCTTGTCCCAGACACGGACTCAGTCATTTCTCCATGATGCTCTAGTTCCTGCTAGTGGGACATGGTGGCGAGAGACCATAATCCAGCCTCCAGGGATGCTCGTGGCTACTGGTTTAGTCCCTGATTCACGGCTGTCAGGGACTCGGCTGGGGAGTGTCACCTGGGTGTTCCTGAGGGTGTCTGTAGGGACCCCTGCCCCGCTGCTGTGAACCTTCGCGGTCCTCTCTCCTCTCAGACGGCAGAGCAGCTCTGCCCTGGGGGCAGCCGGGTCTCGGACAGAGAGGTCACTGCTTCCGGAAGGAAACACAGGTTCTCTGGTGGTGGTCCTCAGTCCGCCAGTTCCACAACACCCCCTTAAGCTGCCGAACTTCCTCAGTTCTGAGGTGCCAGCAATCATAAGACACACCATCCATCGAGTTAATAATAGCCTTTTAGAGAGAGAGAAAAGAAAATTACCTCCTTGGATGAGCACTTAGATGATAAGATTTATTCCAAATTTAAATTCTTTAAATATAAAAGGAAAATATAAAGTTTATTTTAAAATTCAAGAAATAAACTCAGCTGGTTGGAGCATCCTCCCATACACTGAAAGGTTGTGGGTTCAGTTCAGGGTCAGGGCATGTATGGGAGGCAGCCGATCAATGTGTCTCTCTCACGTCGATGTTTCTCTCTCTCTCTCCCTCCCTTCCCCTTCCTCTAAAAATTAATAAGCACGTCTTTGGGTGAGGATAGATAGATACATACACACATACACACATACGTACGTACGTACAATACAGGAGACACGGCAGCAGCGAGTCTGCTGACGCCGCAGCTTCAAGAGGCACCAGGCCAGTGAGAGGGAGGCCGCGGCCCAGCCTCGCAGCGGCCCTGCCCGAGCCCGGGAAGCCGGCGCCAGTCCAGTCTCGGGGGCAAACCGGGGCAGAGTTGAAGGGGCTGCGGCAGGGTGTCCGGGCAGGAGGACAGACTGCCCGGATGGGAGTGCGCCGTGAGCCAGAGGACAAGCAGCGGAGCAGCCGGGAGCCCGGGGCCGGGCTCCTCCTCCTCTGGCAGCTCCCTGAGCCGCTCAGCTGTGTGGTCGCGGCCCAGAGACCCCTCCCGCCCTTGCCCCACGCCCCGGAGCTGCCAGTTCACTGGGCCCCGTGCCTCTCCCAGCACCAACAGGACGTAGAGGCAGTGCAGCACTTCGCAGGAGGTCTGGGAAACAGACCGCGTGCACCTCCGTCCCTCTGGCCCTGTCCTCGGCTTACAGCAGGAAAGCAGGCCCCTGCCGTCCCGCAGCCCACCTTGGCCGTGCGCTGCGCCAGCCTCGAGACGGGCACGCGAACAACCGCCCAGGTTCACGTGAACGTTCCCCTTAGGTTCTCTCTCTTTCTGCTGTAAATAAAAGACCGCAGTGAATATCTTGGTGCAGGCAGCCTTTCCGACACGTTGACGAGATTTTCCTCAGGAGAGGAAATTCCAGAAATGGGGTCACGGGGTTAGAGGGTCCTAAAAAATGACATATCTCCCCCCTTTTCAAAATACTTGGATGATTGCTTCACTGCGCTTTAAACGGCCCAGACTGTTATTTTTTCTCTCATTTCACAGATGAGAGGTGGCCCCTCACTGTTGGTTTAATTGGTCTCACCTCCCTTGACTCCCCAAGCAGCCAGGCCCCCGCGGGCGGGCGCAGGGGGACATGCGTGGGTGTCGCCTGGGCTGGGATTCCGCTCCGGGCCACCCACCCCCTATGCCGCGCCCACTGCCTGCAGGTTGATCGATGGAGCCAACATCACGATGGAGGATGAGCACATGTGGCTGATCCCCTTCTCGCCGGGGCTGGACCACGTGGTCACGATCTGCTTCGACAGAGCCCAGAGCATCGCCGGCCTGCGCTTCTGGAACTACAATAAATCTCCCGAGGACACCTATCGAGGGGTAAGCGGGCGCGGCGGCCGCGCTCAGCCACTGTCAAGGGACCGGCGCCTTGATGAATGGCCGGTGTGGCTGCCAGAGAGGAGCATAAATCCTCCCGAACTTTCCCGGTGGCCGTGGGGGCTACAGCCAGGGAGAGCGCGCTGGGCTTCCTCCCAGACAGCAGCCGCAGCCGCAAGGGCCGGCAGGCTTGGGAACCGGCACCTGGTCTCCCGGGCGCTTGGGTCCCCAGGCCCAGCCCTCGACTCGTAGTGCTCGATTGGGCCCTGTTGTTCATTGAGCGCTTGGGGGGCCAGGCCCTGGTCTAAGGGCTTCTCAGGAAGTCATTTTATTGGGTGCTCATCCCTACCTCTGGGAAGCAAGTAGTATTACGCCCATCTTTCAGGTCTAGTCACTCATCCAGGTCACGGAGCTCAGCCCAGCTCCCACGGCCTTGGAGCTCCAAGTCCACTCCACATTCTGCTGGGTGTGCCGAGCGGGGCCCTGCCTGCGTGTGGGGGCAGCGGCAGGGTGCCCCTTCCCGTGGCCTCTCTGCTGTGACCCTGCACCGTGAAGCCCCATCTCCTCCCACCGCAGAGACGCGCTGACGGCCAGGCCACCTCCACTGTGGCAGAGCAGTGCGGGGGCTGAGGGCGCGGCCCGAGCCTGCCTCTCCCCCGACCCGACCAGCTGGGCGACCTGCAGAAAGTGGCCGGCGCTCCTCGGCCCTCATTTCCTTGTCTGTGAAACGACGAGGGAGACGAATGATACTTGCCTCAGGAGGCGGGTCATCACCCTTTGCCACACGAAAGTTGACAAAGCCAGGACTTGGCCTTGAGGCCTGGGCTCCCCACCAGGTGCCACAGAGCTGTCCCGCAGGGCCGCGGCCTCGAGGACTGGCGGGTTACCCTGTGGCAGCCCCAGCCCTGGGCCTGTCCCCCAGAGCAGCTACAGACCACCCTAGGCTGCCCTGGTCTGTGTAAGTGTTGTCTCAGGCTCGGCTCGTTTAAAAAGCCAGATTAAAAACCCATTCTTATGCTTCAACTCCTGCTCTGGGTCTCTACATTCTCTTGAGCGCATCAGTCTTTCCAGTTCACCTTCTGTGACCGGGATTCATGTCCTGGAGACGCTGGGCCCAGAGCCCTGCCCCAGGTCTGGCCCCACCGTCCTCGGTGCCAGGTGCCACCATGGGAGAGGGCGACAGGCCCCGTCAGAGCGGGCAGAGCGAGCACTTCCAACCACAGCGATGTCCTCTGGACTCGCCTCCTGGGGAAGGCGGAGGTGGTGATAGAGGACCTCCCAGCGCCCGAGGGAGTGAGCAGTGGCGGTGAACTGGGGTCAGGACCGCTTCCTGGAGGAGGGGGCGGCCCCAGAAGAGGGACGGGGCTCCCGGGCCCTCGGCTCTGCTGCCAGCTCCCTTTCGGGCGGCCTTCTGCTCAGGGCGGACCTGGCGGCGCTGGGCCTGCAGGCTCCAGGTCCAGCAGAAGAGAGGCCTCCTCTGAGGCAGGCCCGCGAACCCCGGAGTCCAGCCCATTATTCTGGCCAAGTTCCATTAGGCTGAACCAGTCACACGACCAGCGGGTTTGAGTTCTCGGTTTGGCGAGGCCAGGGTCACAGGTCCAGCCCTGGGGTCAGGGTGGGAATTCGGTTTGGAGACAGCAGAGTGGACACAGTGACAGCTTTGGGCCCCGATCCAGCCATGCCTGAAGCTTTTCAGGTGTGTGTGCCCTGTGACTAACTGACCGACATAAGGGGGTTCCCCTAGTGCTGAAGGAGCGAAGGCTCCAGGAGCCCAGCACCCCCGAGATCCAGGGCCCGGCCCGTTCTCTCTGCATCTCCCTGAGCCCCCGGAGCTCCAATTCCACCGGTGTGGTCCGCGGCTGGGCCCGCACTGCCAGCCATGAGGGCGGGCAAGGTGCCAAGGAGCCTTGATTCCCCAACGTGTGGTTGGAGAGAGGGTGCTGCTTATCCCCACTGATCGCTCCGCTGAGCCTCCTCAGACCCCGACATCACCGCTGTGAGACTTGCCGCTCGATCCCGGCCTTCTGTTGGCAAATCTGACCCAGCACAGGGGACCTGTTGGCCCACATCAGCTCTTAGCATGCCAGGCCCTGAGGCAGATGCAGAGACGGCCCAGCCGAGGGCTCTGCCACCAAGGGAGACCCACAAACCAGCAAGGACACTGCTGGGAGCTGGTGCCCTAGAAGGGGAGCAGAGGGCTCTGGGGAGGAAGAAGGGCAGCGCTGGGACCTGGTGACTGAGCCAGGACTGGGGAAGGAGCGGCACTTATTTTGTGCCAGGCACTGTTCTGCTCTGGATACTTGACGTAAGTTGCTTCGTTATTGAGCCCATTTAACAGCTAAGGACGTTGAGGCATGGGAAGGTTAAGTAAGTTGTACAACTCCTAATAACGGGTGTCAAGCGCCCGGTCCATGCCCTTGACCACCACATCGTACCACCTCAGGCCACTGCGACTGAGTGGACCGGCTATGTGTGCCCTGTGGCAGGCCTCACGTGCCTGCCCCTGCTGTCTGCCCAGCACCCAGCACCGCGCCTGGCAGAGCACTGGAAAGCGGGCAGGTCTGGGAGGAGGCACCGGCCGCGTCGCACGCCTGCTGCCTCCTCGCTGGCCCTCCTTCAGGCACGTGTCCTTTCGTTTGCTAGGCCAGAACCGTCCACGTCTCCCTGGACGGCCTGTGCATCTCCCCTCCAGAGGGCTTTCTCATCCGGAAGGGGCCCGGCAACTGCCACTTTGATTTTGCACAAGAGATCCTCTTTGTGGACTGCCTGCGAGCTCCGCTCCTGCCCCCGCCGGCCCCCAGGTGAGCGCCCACCACTCCCGGCTGCCCGCGGTCTGGTCTGCTGGCCGCAGCTCTGCCGTGTCTGCCCACAGCGTTTGAAATGGTGATCAAACACACTGCCTTTCAACTTGGCTGTTTCTAAAGCTCAGCCAAGCCTCTCAGGAAGCCTGTGGGATGTACCCACCTTGTCTGGGCGTTTGGATTTCTCAGTCTGGAGAGCTTGAGATTTTAAACGCTGCGTTAGGCTTCCCGCTGGGAAGAGAGGATCCTGCCTGCCTCTTCCAGCAGTGCCCGCCGGCGGGTTCGGGAAGGGCCTCCCTCCCTTGTCTCCGTTCCTGACTTAGATTCAGAGAGAAAAACGGAGCCTGACATTTCACGGATTCACGGGGTTCTTGGCCCCACTTTCGGCCGCATTGGGTTCATACCTATTTGTCAACGCCACGTCAGGGCCACTCGTTCAAACCTCCGGTGGCCAAACACCAGAGGCCAAGTTCTCGAAACAGAATGAATTTCCCTCCGTGGTAGCTGGGATCACTTCGTGGGCCAGTCACTGGGAACAGTCACTTAATTTTAATGTTGCCCTTGAAAGTGAAGGACACCAGGCCAGGGCTGGAGGGCACTGGCCGCAGACCAGTGGGAGAAGCCTGTGGGGAGGAATATGAGCCACGTGCTCAGGATCAGGAAGCCAAAGCCTTCAGGGCGATCCCCCCCTTCCAGCCTCCACCCCCCCAGCCCCTCGGGCTTGGAAGGCGTGACTTCCCCGCTCCCTCCTGCTAAGCTCAGACAGTGCCTTCCTGCCCGTCCAGCTCTCCCCCGGGGGCCCCATCTGGGGTCTCGCTCAGCTCTCAGTGCAACATGGACTTTCCTTGCTCATGACGGGGCAGTAGAGCGGGGTGGCGAAGGGAGCTCTGGAATTGGACAACCTCGGGCACGTCCCCGTCCTGCCTCCTGCTAGCTGTGTGAGCTGGAGCAGGTGATTTTGCTTCTCTGAGCTCCAGTTCCCGCGTTCCGCCCAGGGACATGAGCCCCACCTGCTCGGGGAGGCCGCGGCGTGAGGAGTGCACATCAGTCAAGCCTGGGCCCGAGCTGGCCATGACGGAGCCTCCCCAGTAGAATGGGGGCTCCACGCAATCCGGGGTTCAGCTGCCCCCCACCCGAGTGTCTTGAGAGTCTGTTGCCCAGGAGTAACTGCCAGCCCTTCGAGCCGCCCTGTCCTGCTTACTGGTGCTGTTTTGTGGTTTTTCAGGCTCCACACAAAAAGCCTGGAGCGGGCAAGCATGGACTACGAGGCACCGCTGATGCCCTGTGGCTGTATCCTTCTCCCAGCCTCTCACGCCTGTGCCTGGGGGCCAGGCCTAGCGCCCAGGGGAAGGGCATGGCCCTGGTAGCCGCCTTGCGGGCCGAGGTGGGCTCTGGCCCCAGCCGGGCAGCTGGACCACCTAGGAGAGGATGGGAGGCCCCGGGGTCCTCAAGCACACGGGGCTGCTGGCGCTGGGGCAGCACAGGCGGTCCAGAGCCCGCCCCCTAGTGGGCAAGGACTCCAGCCGGGAGGGGCCAGAGAAGCTGGAACTGACCCGGGGACTAGACGGGCTGTCCTTGGGACCCGGCAGGGAGGACTGAAGACAGGAACACTAGCTTGGACTTACTGGACCCCAGCTGCCGGCACTTCCCAGCGGGCTGCCTGCATCGCTCACGGCGTTCGCCCATGTGCGGGTGCCGGGAGCAGCCCTGCCTCAGCGGGGAAGACCAGGGCCACAGAACCGGGTCTGTGCTCTGGAAGGCCTGCCTCCGCTCCGGCTTCACCCGGGGGCCGCTGCCACTTCTCGGCCTCCTGCCCTGCCCCGGGAATGCTGGGAGCAAGGGGAGAGCTGGGAGAGAACCTGCCAGGGCCACAGAACCGGGTCTGTGCTCTGGAAGGCCTGCCTCCGCTCCGGCTTCACCTGGGGGCCGCTGCCACTTCTCGGCTTCCTGCCCTGCCCCGGGAATGCTGGGAGCAAGGGGAGAGCTGGGAGAGAACCTGCCAGGGCCACAGGACCGGGTCTGTGCTCTGGAAGGCCTGCCTCCGCTCCGGCTTCACCTGGGGGCCGCTGCCACTTCTCGGCTTCCTGCCCTGCCTGCCCCGGGAATGCTGGGAGCAAGGGGAGAGCTGGGAGAGACCGGACGCCTGGGGCGCAGTGGTGGGTCACCCTGCCACCGCCCGTGCCTCTCGATGCCGTGAAGCTCCTGTCTCCTCCTCCCCCGACACAGCCCACAGACTTGATGCGGATGGAGGAGGGGACGGGCCCCTGTTCTTGTCATGTTACAGTCGGGTACACTGAGGCACGAGGCAGTTGGACCCTGCAGCCATGCAGTTGTTCAGCCCGTAAGTGCGTTTGTGGCGCAGTGCATCCTCCCAGCTGCCGGGGGGGCGCGTCCCCTCCTGTCCCCCTCTCCTGGGCCCTGGGGAGAGGTTTGGAGTCTTCAACACAAACAGTGTAAATGAGAGATCTGATGCCACGTGTGTTTTGAGGACTGGGTCTCGGTGCGGGAGCTCACTGGCTGCTCTCGTTCCTCTGTGTAAACCGAAACGTATGTCCCTGTTGTCTTTATCATTGTTTTACTTTGTCCTCAGAAAATTAGTCTGTTTTCCTTAATAACATGCCCCAGTCATTTTTCAGTTTCAGCTCCTGACCAGCTGGGGTGACCCCTATTACATCGGCCTCACCGGCCTGGAGTTGTACGATGAGCGGGGAGAGAAGATCCCTCTGTCGGAAAACAGTATCCTTCCCGGTCGGAGGGGTCCGCCGGGCCGCAGGGAGCGCGAGGGCAGGGGAAGGGCCAGCAGCCTCGACTGTAGAGGGCCTGTCCCTGCAGGAACCAGACCTGGATTGAAAGTGCCAGAGGGGCCCCGGCCGGTGGGGCTCAGTGGTTAGAGCACTGTCCCGAGCACCAAAGGGTTTTGGTTTCGATTCCTGGTCAAGGGCACGTACCTGGGTTGCAGGTTCAATCCTCAGCCCTGGTCAGGGCGTGTGGGGGAGGCAACCAATCGATGTGTCTCTCTCACATCAGTGTTTCTCTCCCCCTCTCTCTCTTCCCCCTCCCTTCCCCACTCTCTCTAAAAATCAATGAAAAAAATATCTTTGGGTGAGGCCGAACAAGAAAAAAAATGCCACTGGGCCCTGCCTACAGTCAGGTGCTGGTCCTTCAGGGCAGGCAGAGCGGCTCCCAGCCACGCCGAGTAAGGCTCCGCACCAGGAGCTCCCCCAGACAGCCCTGTGGTCCGGAGAACTGGGGAGCCGCCACCCGCAGCCCTCTTGGGACAACACAGGCACTTTGTTCTGAAGGCTCTGGCAAGGCCTGTAGGGAGCAACCTGTTACACTGTCCTGCATTTATTGACCATAGAGCCCTTTGTTCATGGAGTGCCTGCACCAGGGTGTCACTGTTAGCCAGTGAGTTCTTATCTATTTTAAATTAGTATTTTTAAAAAATATGATTTACAGTCAGCCCTCGTTTACTGCAGTTAATCAGCTCCAGACTCTACCTTGATAAATGAATTCCCGCGAAGTAGTCATCCCTCGCCACTTTGCACTTCGATGTTCGCGACTTTACTCTATCGCTGTTTTTTCAATAACGACTGTATTGATTTTATAACAGGGAGAGAGATAGAAACATCCATGGGAGAGAAACATCGATCGGCTGCCTCCTGCACGTCCCCCACTGGGGATCGAGCCCACAACCCGGGCATGTGCCCTGACCAGGAATGGAACCAGGACTTGTCAGTCCATGGGACTACGCTCAATTCACTGAGCCACACTGGCCAGGCTAAATTAGTGTTTTTTATAAATCAGTTTTCACACAAAAACCTCGATGTTCAGCTTCTCTCGAGAAACTGGCAGTGCCAGGCCGCAGTCACACATAGTGAAGGTGGCTGGACATGGGTATCCGCTACCTTTCCCCTAAGCGCGTACTTCCCGTTGATCTCAGGCCTCAGGCCTTACTGTTATCTACCAGGCCCCCAAGCCCAATGTTAATGTTCACGAGGGCTCCTCTATGCCAGGCCTGTGCCAGGGCTTGTCGCTGGTACCTCATTTGCCCTCAGCAACCTTGTGAAGTGAGTGCTGTTGTCCTCATCTTACAGATGAGGAACCGAGACAGAGAGGTTGAGTACTTGCCCAAAGCCACACAGCCCGAGAGCAGTGGAGCTGGGGTCTGACTCCAGAGACCGTGCTCTTGACACTGAGCTGTGTGTCTCTCTCCGATGTCACCTGACCCCTCTGGGCTCTTGATCTGTGATCCCGAAGCACCCCAGTTAGGGACCCGCCAGAGCAGGTGAGACCCCAGAGCCTGCTTCGCAGCTCAGTGGGGTCCCTGGGTTCCAGTGGGGCCCTTTCCTGCCTTCCCCTGGTGTCACCACCTTCTCTCCTGGGATAAACGATCCTTGCTGCATAAGGCTCCCTGGTTCTACCACGAGAGTGGACATCCTGTGTCCTGGAGACCCTCTCAGCTCGGGGACAGAGATGTGTACACCCACTTGGTAGATGAGGAACTGGGCCCAGAGACATCCCATGATGCCCCCAAGGTCTCAGGTCAGAATGGCAGAGCCAGTGCCTGTCGGTGGAGTGGCTGTTAGCTGGGGCAGGCCCCTCCAGTCCTTCCAGTCTTGGCGTGGACCCCGTTCCCGTGCGAAAGAAACCCTCCGCTCCCCAGAGTGGCAGCGGCATACTTGGCTCCTACCCCAGCAGCTCCCGGAAACACTTTCTCCATCTCCGCGGGGTTTCCTCCCCGCCCCTCGGAACCGGCCTCCTGTCCTCGCACTCAGCCCTGCGCCCCTCGGCCCCGTGGTCTCCTTTCCCCCCAACTTGTCTGATCGGGCTGCCCCTTCCCAGGCTGCTCCGCCCGCCAGCCCAGGTGCCTGAGCCCCGTCTGTGACGGAGCCGCGCCCGAGGGTGGTGCGTGGTGCTGAGCACGGTGCCCCGAGTTATGGCAGCTTAGCGTCCCCCTCAGACATCGCCGCCTTCCCGGACAGCGTCAACTCCCTGGAGGGCGTGTGCGGGGACGTCCGGACGCCCGACAAGCTCATCGACCAAGTGAACGACACCAGTGACGGCAGGCACATGTGGCTGGCTCCCATCCTGCCTGGCCTGGTGGGTTTCCAGCAGCGCTCGACCCTGGGGGGCTGGGAGCCGGCCCGGAGCCAGTCCATATATGTGGGAACCATCGGGAAGGCCTAGGTGTTTGCTGCCATCAGGGGGTCAGCTCTTCCGGCCAGTGGTTCTGTCTTTGCGGTGGTGGTGGGGTGTGCAAGGGAGCAGGGCGGTAAGGGGCCTCGTCTGGCTCCGAAGCCGGGAGCTCCGGTGCAGCGGGCTTGGGCCTTGGGCACCCGGTCTGCAGGCTCACTCGGCCTTCTCTCTGGCCGACACTGCCCCTGCCTCCCACTCCGGCCTCTCCGAGTGGCTCTTTCTGCTCCTTCCTTATGTCACTGGGCACTTGACCCCATGCCCTGTCTCTGGCACAAGTCCGCCTGGTCATCTCTTCCGGCCAACTGACTGACTTCCCCAGTCTCAGACCTGCCATTGGTCGTCCTCATCTCTTCTCTCCGAAGCCTGACGGAGAGCCTCGGGGTGGCCTCTGCCTCCCCGACCTGGTTGTGGAGGTGGGAGGGGGGCCAGAGGAGGGCACAGCCAGGTGCCTGGGCAGTGATGAGTGGCAGCGCCCGGGCATCCGTGCGACCACTGACGCATCCCCTTTCCACTCCATGGGGTTGGCAGGAGGAGGCGGCACGTTTTCCTCTCAAAACACCCACAGGAAGGGGCAGCACCCACAGTTCTGTGAGGGAGGTTTTCCAGAGACACTTCCCCCAAGTGGCCCCCCGCCATCAAGGGTCCCGCAGCTTCCCTTGCATGGGAGCCAGCCCCCACGCCAGCCCCGCGCCCGCCCCCCCCCCCCCCGCGCCCAGCCCCGCGCCCAGGCCCCGCTCCCAGCCCCGCGCCCGGCCCCCCGCGCCGGCCCCGTGCCCAGCCCCAAGCCCAGGCCCAAGCCCAGCCCCAAGCCCTGCAAAGGGCAGTGACAGACTCAGTTCTTAGACCCGGGCCAGAGTGTGGTCCCCGTGCCAGCCCGGCTGCCGGTGGGAGCTTGGGGCACCAGGAGGGCCACAGGCTGAAAACCAGGGCAAAGCTGGCAGACACCCCACAGCCCGGCCACCGCCGAAGGCTCGCTGCTCGTTCTGTCTTGCAAAGAGCCCCTGACATTGGAGTTTCTGTTGGGGAGGGAGGGTGGGAGGCTATCGGGTTCCACTTTACCAGCTGATTCTGCTGCTGAGCTGGACCCCCACCCCCACGCCCCACAGAGATCCAGACACAGAAAATTACCCAGCAGTGCCTTCGGGCTTCTGTGTTTTCCCATTACGCCTGGGGAGGACGGCCGGGCTGGCTGGTCGCCGGGGTAGTGCTCCTTGCTCGGGTTGAGGCCGGCCCCTTGCTGCACTGCCCAGACTGTGTTCTGGCCCGGGGAAAGGAGAGGGCGCCCCCAGTTGTCTGTGGGTATTTAAATGGGGGCCACGCCAGGCCCAAGGAAGCAGGCCCTCCAAGAGCCGGCTCGGCCGAGTGTTGCAAACGCAGCTCCGCGTGACCTGACTCGCGATGGGCTGAGGAGAGGACAGTGGCTGACCCCCCGAGGCCCTGAGCGGCCCGGGCTGCCCCCCCCCACCCCCCACCCCCCCCCCGTGCAGGGCTGCTGTTTGCAAACATGCCGGTTTCAATTAGTTTGTCTCCCTGACAGGTGAACCGGGTGTATGTGATTTTCGATCTGCCTACCACCGTGTCAATGATCAAGCTGTGGAACTACGCGAAAACACCCCATCGAGGGGTGAAGGAGTTTGGCGTAAGTACTTATTAGCCGGGCTCTTTGAGGCAATTATGCTCGTTGGTAATTAGGCCGCCGGCAGTGGCCCTCTGAGCTCGGGGCTGCAGCCGTAGATGCGGAGGCCTGGCCTCCACGCAGGGGGCTTCCCACCCAACCGTGACTTCAGACCTCCTCCGAGGGATTTGAATCATCACCCTGAAAAAACAAAGTGGATTTTCTCTCATCGTTTCTGCTCAAATCATACCGATTTAAGGAGTTTTTTTTCCCGGGGGTGACTCGGGGTTGGGGAGAGCAGGTGTTTCAGCCCCTTGAGCCTCAGCTTCCGCGTCCGCAAGGCGGGCTAGCGGCCTCCTCCCTGGTCGTGGAGAGCCCGAGTCGCACCGCAGGCCAGGACTCAGGGGGCAGGCTCCGTGCAGTGACGCCTGCCCAGGCTCACGAGTGGGCGGAGGGGACCCCTCGGCCGCCGCACAGCCCTCCTCTGTCTGCAGCTCCTGGTGGACGACCTGCTCGTGTACAACGGGATCCTGGCCATGGTGGGCCACCTGGTCGGGGGCATCTTGCCCACGTGCGAGCCCACGGTGCCCTACCACACCATCCTCTTCACCGAGGACGTGGACGCCGCCCACCAGGAGAGACGCACCGCCGTCAGGTGCGCGGGACCGGGGCCCCCCGCCAGCCCGCCGAGCAGGCGAGGGCCACCTGCCTGAGCCTGACCGGCCCCTCTCCCCTTGCCGCAGCAGTCGGGTGGAGGACCAGGACGTGCAGATGCTGAACGAGAACCAGATCGTGAGCAGCGCGAGAAGGAAGCAGGGTGCGGTGGACCCAGGTCAGCGTCCGCCTCGGCCTGGAGGAGCCTCGGGCCTCTGAGCCCGCAGAGGAGGAGCCCGCGGCCGCCCCACCCTTGCTCGGCCCGCCTGCTCGGCCGCCTGCCCTGGGCCCCTCTCCTCCGCAGCCTGGCGGGGGCTGGCCGGCCGAGGAGGCAGGGCCCAGGGCGGCCTCCCGCAGGCCCTCGGCCGGCACGGCTGCCCGGAGGCCAGGGCTCGCTGCCCCGAGGAAAGGCCCTGGGGCAGAAGCACATTGTTGCCGGGTCGCCTGGGCCCTGCACACCAGTGGAGGTCACACAGCGCCAGGGCTCCCCAGAGTGGGTGGTGGTTGAGTCATTCTACGAGGTGTATGGAGTTGCCCTGGCTGGTTTTGCTCAGCGGTGAGAGCATCAGCCTGCAGACCACAGAGTTGTGGGTTCGATTCTAGCCAAGGGCACGAACCTCGGTTGTGGTTTGTCCCCAGCCCTGGTCAGGGTCACGTGTGAGGCAGCCAATCCATGTGTCTCTCGCACATCAATGTGTCTCTCCCTCTCTCTCCTTCCCTCCCACTCTATCGGAAGATAAACAGAAAAATATCCCTAGGTGAGGATTAAAAAAATAAATAAATTTTAAAATAAAGAAATAAAAGGTGCACGGAGTTGGCCAGGAAGAGAGGGGGCAGCGTGGCCGAGCCTGCCCCAGATGGAGGTCAGGGTGCAGGGTGCCAGCCTCCGTGCCACTGGGAGCTGCAGGGGGCAGGTCCGTGTGGCCTTGGGTGGAAACCCAGGCAGTTGGGGCCTCAGCCTGGGCTGTGGGGCAGCCCCCCGGCTGAGCTGGGTAGTGCTGATTTCTCTGTGCTCTCCCTTCACAGCCTTACGCCCCAAAACCTGCATAAGCGAGGAGACGGCGAGACGGTGGCGATGCTGACTGGTGAAGGAGGGAGAGCGGGTCCTCTCGGTCAGCCTGGGGCTCCCTCACTGCCCCCCTCAGCACCCTGTCCCCCCTCAGTCCCCAGTGTCAGCCAGCCCAGACCCCAGAGACTGGAAGAGAGCCCACTGGGGAGAAGGGACTTGAGGGGTGGACGGTCTTGGAAAAGAGGGGTCACCGGCGGGAGGAGGCAGGGCTCTGCTGTGGGCGCAGTGGCTCCCACCTTTCCAGTGAGACCCGGCAAAGCAGGCCCGGCTCACGCTCCGCCGTCCTGGGCCCTGAGCCAGGCTGACTCTGGAGGAGGCAGTGGGCTGGGGAGGCCTCCCCCCAGCCGGGAGCGCTGGGCGGAGGGCAGGGCCAGGCCGCAAACACCGGCACTCGGGGGGGTGGCCCTGGGGGTGCCGTCCCAGACTGCAACAGCCCCTTTTCACCAGTGGACAGGACAGACTCCCTCGGGGCCCGGTTCTGCAAGGCTCCGTCCTCTGGCCAAGGGCCTGTTGCTGCTGAGGGAAGGGAGGGAGCTGCCCAGATAGGACTGGCCGGCAACTCGGCCCCAGATGCCTCTGGCCGAAGGCAGGGAGGCAGAGGACCAGGGCCACCCGAGCTCCTCCCCTTCCACCTGAACTCGGAGGGACCTGCCCTCCCGCTCGCCGATGATGGCGGCTCCTCTTGCTGGCTCTCTCCCTTGCAGTCCTGCCCACGCCCTTGGCCCTTGCGTAGGGCAGGGAGGCTCCTGCTGCCCGCCCCGCGCTCCCCTCCTCCAGCAGCTTCCCAGCCAGTTGGAAACGTGCCCCCCCCCCTTCCCCAGCAAAGCCCAGAACACGTCTATTTCCATCTATGTAACAAGCTCGGATCATGGACCTAATTGGCTTCCCAGTGGGGGGTCATTTCTCCTTCCCACTATGGATCCGTTGCTTTCCTGGCGCCCAGCCCGGCGTCACTGTCCTCCAGTGCGTCCCTGTGCAACCCCGAGCTGGCGCATGCTTCACGCTTTAGCTTCCCGGGCAGCCATGCAAACGCGCTTCTCATTTGGAGTGTGGGGCCACGTGAAGATAAGGAGTTGTCTCTCCCCGAGAGGATCCATCATCTCTGTCGCTTCCAGGCCCCTGCTTCTCTGCCTACCTCCCAAAGGCCCCCCCACCCCCCCCTCCCCGCTCGGCTCCCAGGAGAGCTGCCGCCGGGGGTGGGGCCGACCACACCAGCTCGGTGACCAGCTGCCCCTCGTGCCTGGGCACGGCGCACTTGCTCCTGGGATCCCAGCTGATGTCTATAGAAATGTATGTACCCTGCAATTTCGGAGGAAAGAAAGGCTACTACAGGCATTAACTCGAAAGTAAATTTCTATTTTTTTCTCTTGCAAAATCAATAAAAGATGTTATTAAGAATATGCTTTGGATTTGGGGTCAAAGGTAGCCTGTGCTGCCTCCAGGAACTGAGTCAGAGTCCACTGAAGGCTGGCCAGGTGGCACGGGGGTCCCCTCTGAGCTGCGCCCCCCGCCTGCGAAGGGGTGGGTCCTGGCAGTGCGTGAAGACAGGAATCAGCCCGCACGGATATGGTGGCTACTTTGTGCCTGGCACTGACTCGCTGAACTCACGGAACAACCCACGACCCCGTAGGCACTATAATGATCCTCTTTATAGAGAAGGAAACGGGCACAGAGAGGTTGAGTAACTTACCCAAGATGCACAGCTTTGGAAGCTGCAGTCACTGCACGGATGCCGAGATAACCACAGAGCGGAGCGGGGTGAACCCCCGGGACTCCGGCTCCGGGAGCTCCCTTCGGCCCGGTGGGTCCTGGAAGCCCACTCCCAGGTGCCTGATTCCTGGCCTCCCACCTCGGTTCCCACTCCCCTGCTCCCTTCTGGCAGCTCTTGGCATTTGGGTAAAGCAGCCCTTGAGTGGAAAGGAGGGTCCGTTGAAGGGGGTGGGGTGTCTGGACAGCAGCTTGGGTGCCAGCAATTGCCTTGCCGATGGGTAAGAATGCTCTTTGGAAACCCACCTCCCACTGTCCCAAGGTGCGGAGTCTCGTTCTGTCCCCGCCCGTGGAGGGAAGAGGGCAGGGCCTCGGGCAGGCCTGCCTGGCTTCCCTCTGAGTTCCTAGGAAGACGGCCCTGCTCTGTCCAGACACCCTGGTGTTGGGGAGCCCTCCCGGGGAGCCCTCCCCCCCCCGCCCTCCCCCCGTGGTGGTCTGGGCCAGCCCTAGACACCCTGGAGGGCAGGCAAGCCCCTCGTCCCAGCTGTGGGGGGAGGCACCCCCACGTCTCAGCCCCAGCCAGTGCCCTTGGCCCGGGCCCGTCCGTGGGAGCAGGGCGGCCTGGTCCGAGGGGCAGCACAGGGCCAGTGTCCAGCAATGCCAGGTCTTCACGGTCTCCAAGAGAAGCCAGAAATTCAGAGGTTTTATTTTTAATGCAAAATTAACTTAAATGTTGGCTCAACTTAAGCACACAAACCCTGAGTGCGCAATAGAACTGGCGACAAGCCTTGGGGGGCCCACCCCAGCTCCCACCTGCCTCGGCCTGAGCGCCGCCCCCAGAGCGGCAGTCCCCACCCCGTGGCCCAGGGAGGTCACTCCCGGGCCCTCACTCTGCCCCTCAGCCCGCATGGGCAGAAAAGCTGGGGTCAGTGGGGGACCTTTGCATGCTAGAGTGACAGTCCCCACCCTCACCCTGGGCGAGAGCAGAGGCTTCTCCCTCCACATCCTGCCTCCCACCCCACCCCACCCCACCCCACCCCATAAGCACAGGGTCTAGAGTCGCCCGAGCTGCAGCGCCGGGGCCCCTGGGTGCCAGCGAGCCCAGGCGAGGGTTCCGGAATGAGTGTCAGCCACAGCGGACAGGAGGCCTAAGGAACAGCGGGCTTGGGTTCCCAGAGGACTCTCCTCAGACCTATGTCCCCTTGGGGACCTGCTTTCTCTGTCTAGCAGTGTGACAGGCCTGCTTCCGTCCGTCTGGCTGGCTCCAGACTGTTCTGGCACCGGCGCCAGGGGCTCAGGAGGAGCCAGAGCCTGCCCAGGCCGTTTGTGCGTCCGGATGTTCGCCCACGTGTCCAGGGCCCCTCCCCAGGCCTCACCTTCCACCCCATCCTGGCCCCTCTCTGAGCTCCAGGCCCCCGCCTCTGCGGGAGCTGCAGGTCGGTCTGGGCTCAGCCTCCTCAGAGGGCTGGCTGGGCTGCTCCGCCCGAGTCCCCACTTCTCTGGGACACCGAAGGTGGCCGGCTCTAGCCCACAGTGCTGAGCCCCTGAGCCTGATCCCCGCAGCCCCCCGCCCGTTGTCATGCCAGCCGCTCCCTCACCTGCGCCGCCTGCCAGACCCGCGCGGCTGAGCTTGCACCCCTGAGGCCGAGGCAGTGGATGGGAAGGGCAGGGAGGGAGGGGGTAGCCCTGCTGTGGGGCCCAGAGTGGGTAGGACTGCCCCTGGGGACCAGGCCATGCAGAGGGCCTTCCGGGGGCCCTGGGACTCACGCCCTGGCTGGGGCTGGGGGAGGCAGGTGGGGCCTCGGTCCCATGGGTCAGGCGTCCCCACGAGCCATGGGCCTGTCTGCATGGCTACACAGGTGTGTCCCTGAACCTCTGTGGCGTGTGGCATTCACACCACCACCTCCAGGCTCCCAGCCTCTGGAAAGCTCACAGCCCCTGCGAAGGGACGGCCTTTGGCAGCCATATCTGTGATAATGACAACAAAAATAAAAACGGCCACCAAATGCTGAGCCCTCCCCGGTGCCGGAGGCTCCGTGGGGCTCGTCACTGAAGGTGCCGACCAAGACCACATTCAGTGGGCACCCTTCCCCCGGCAGGGGGCGATGGGAGCCCTGGCCCTGGGGCGGGCCGGCCAGGTCACATCCAGCCTCCGCCACCTCCTGGGAGCGTCCCTGCCCACCAGGGGGCCGGCAGTGCCTGCTCCTGGGGGGCTCCCGGAGGGAGACACACTCCTCCAGCTGCCCAGCCACCCTCGTTTTACAGGTGTGCAAACTGGGGCATTTGTAGCAGGTGACTGAGCGGTGGCTCCAGGCCTGCCCAGCTCCAGGCTCGGGCTCAGCAGAGCAACATGGCACGACCTCCCGCCCAGCCCCCTCAACTTCTGGGACCCCAGCCCAGCCTGGGCGGCTTGGTGGGCGAGGGGAGCTGGCCTCTGTGCTGGAGCTGCTGACTCGCCCTCCTCTGCGGTTCTGGCCCCTTGCCCCGCCCTCAGCCTCCGGCCCCGCCCCCACCCTACACTCAGGAGGAGCCCAGCAGGAGGAAGGGGCTGGGGCTCAGATCGCCACCCTCGACTCCTGCCCTGGAGCCCCTCCCTTCGAGCAGAGCCCCCCCATCCTGACGTCAGTGCCGCCACCGGCCCCCCAGGGCAGAGGCCGAGACAGTGTCACCAGGATGAAAAGTGGCCCAGGCAGGAATCACCAGGGCAGCAGGGCTGGGCCGCGCGGGGAGGGCAGAGGTCGCGCCATGTCTCCTGTCTCTCCCTGCAGCACATCCCCACGCGGGGGATTGGCTTTTCCTCATGACCCACGGTGCCGGCAGGGCTGTTTGTCCTCAGCCCCAGGGCTGGCCCTCCACCGCCGCAGTGGGGTGGTCTGTTCTCTGCCCACAGCCAGGGGTGCAGGGGCAGGTGGGGCTGAACCCAGCTCTCCGAGCCCGTGCTCGGGCTGCATCGCCTGCGGTTTGGGGAGAGGAGTGTTTTCGACTCTCCCGCCCACAGGACACCCTCCCCTGGTTTCCACAGTGCCCGCCGCACAGCTCAGAGCCCAGACGCCACCATCCCGCCTGGACCTGCGGCCGCTCCCTCTGGTCGCCCTGCCCCACGCCCACTCCCAGGCCTTCCCCGGCAACCAGGACAGCTTCCCAAGGGCAGGGCCGACCCCTCTCACACCCCCTCGCATCACCGTGTTCCAGTGACTCCCATGCTGGGTTTTTATGTTTTCATTCACTTTTCTTTGAGATTCTGTTAATACATTTCAAATTTTAAAAAAATATTTTTGGTTCAGAATACAGTATTGTGGCTGCAAAGAAACGAACAAGAGGCCCTCCTACCAATGGCTCCCGTGACCTTACAGGTGAAGGCCAAACTCCGTGTTAGAATCCACGAGGGCCCCACACTCTGACTCCAGATGACCACGCAGTCGCAGACCTCGTGCCCCCAGCTCCAGCCAGCCTGTCATCATAAGGCCACACTGCGTTCCTCTCAACCCCGGGGCCTTTGCACATGCCGTGACTGCTGCCCACACACCTTGCCGCCTCCTTCCTTGTCCTTCCGCCCCTGCTGCAGTGGCCCTTCCTCCGACAGGCCAGCCCTCCCTCGAGTTTCAATCAGGCCTCTCCCTGGTTCACCTATGCAGCACCGATCACATCTCGAAGGGACGTTTTTGTTGTGAGAATTAACATGGCAGCCCCCGTGCTTTCCTCCATCCTCACTTCCTCCCAGGCAAGGGGTCGGTGCGCCGGCGGCAGCAGCCCTTCCCAGGGGATGAGCCTCCCGGCGTGCTGTCCTCGGGCCGGCTGCTGCTCACGAATGCCCATGAATCAAGTTGACGTTTCCATTACCAACGGCCGGGATGACTGGCTTCGGAGGGGGTGGCGGGAAGACTGCTCATCTCAGCCACCAGCGAGGAGGGACGTCAGCCCAGCGACCGACTGAGGCCTGGGCCTGCCCATCGGTCCTCAGCCTGGGGAAGGACCATGGCCCTGAAGGCCCTCTGCACCCGGGGAGAGACGGGTGATGTGGGCAGAGCCTCACCCCAAGGGCCAGCCAGTGCCACCGCAGTGCAGGGCACACGGGCACACAGAGCATTATCCTGAGCTTACGCCGTGTCCACTTGTGTGCACTCAAGCATGTGACTGCAGGGACGCTGGGTGCCGGCGCCCAGAGCAGAACGCGAGAACCACTCCGGGCTGTGGATCAGGCCAGCGTGTGGTCATTCAGTGGTCAGAACTCATCTGCTCGGCACGGGGCGTGGAGCCGGGAAAGCTGTCTGCAGGGTCCGGAGGAGGGGCCCTGGCTACCCCGTGCAGGCTCCTGTGCTCACCCAGGCGTCCCCTGCCTTCACCAGGGCTTCTCCCTCCTCCCGGATTCGGGGTGGCACGTGCTCCCTGCGTGAAGCAACCTCCCAAGAACTCTCAGTAGTTACTGGGCCACTCACCCAGCCTGCCTGGAAGTGCTTCCTTTCATCTGACCAGCAGCCTTCTTGCTGCAGGCTCTGTCACTGAAAGACAGCTCGTCCTCACACCCTGCCCAGCAGGTGTCCAGGTGGGGACAAAAGGACTTGTGCAGGGCAGAGTGGCCCTGGCTTGAGCCGTCCGCATAGCATGATCACATAACACTTGCACAATTATTTATTTAATACGGTTTTTCTTTCAGCCGACTCATTCTTTTTACTTAAATGCCTATTTTGGTTTCATCCTAAGCAGTAATATCTGCGAACTCATGGCACTGGTATGCCCGTTACACGTTTTTTTTTTCTAATACACATTTACATGAACACAACTATTAAAATAGATAAAAATTCTGCCTATGTGCCAACTAAGACCTAGTCCTGCCCTCGTGCGCACTGGCCAACCCCCTGAGGCCTCGGGGGAGGGGAGGGGCCCCGAGATGCCGGGCCCTGCAGGTTCCTTGTCACCGGCGTCCCTACCCAGCCGCCTGCCTGCGGCGGCTCGTCTTGCCCAGAGGCCAAAGCCCGAACTCCTGTCCTGGTAGTCGAGGCCTTTGTGCCTGGGTCCCAGTCTCTCCCAGGCCCATCTCTGCCCCACACAGTAGGTCCAAAGTACTGAACAAATGACAGATGTCAGTGGGGCACTCGCTCGATTGATGCATGAACCATAGACGAGTGTCCACCTCCTCCTGGGAGTCCCCAGGCACCTGAGGCTCAGGACATCCTCCCATGTCAGTCCACCCCAAACCTGTTGGTTTCCCCTCCTGGACCTGCGCTTGTTGTTCTACCCCAGGGCCACACCCTCTCTCTCCCCCCAGTGTGGTCAGGGTGAGGAAGGAGGCTGGGCCTCCCCCACCCATTCCCTGCCCGCAGCTTCGATGACCTTCCTTGGTGCACAGCTGGGCGCTTCCCACTCTGCCGGAAGCATCCCCGCAGTCGCTGGGCCCGCCCCGGGGCCTGGCCTCACCGACCGGGCAGCCAGCTCCACCACCCTGCTGCCTCCTTCCCTCCACACCCCATCGAGACTGCCCCGAGCTCCTCCAGTGTTCCCCGCCCTGCTGCCTCCTTCCCCCACACCCCATCGAGACTGCCCCGGAGCTCCTCCAGTGTTCCCCACCCTGCTGCCTCCTTCCCCCACACCCCATCGAGACTGCCCCGGAGCTCCTCCAGTGTTCCCCACCCTGCTGCCTCCTTCCCCCCACACCCCATCGAGACTGCCCCGGAGCTCCTCCAGTGTTCCCCACCCTGCTGCCTCCTTCCCCCACACCCCATCGAGACTGCCCCGGAGCTCCTCCAGTGTTCCCCACCCTGCTGCCTCCTTCCCTCCACACCCCATCGAGACTGCCCCGGAGCTCCTCCAGTGTTCCCACCCTGCTGCCTCCTTCCCCCCACACCCCATCGAGACTGCCCCGGAGCTCCTCCAGTGTTCCCACCCTGCTGCCTCCTTCCCCCACACCCCATCGAGACTGTCCCGGAGCTCCTCCAGTGTTCCCACCCTGCTGCCTCCTTCCCCCCACACCCCATCGAGACTGCCCTGGAGCTCCTCCAGTGTTCCCCGCCCTGCTGCCCTCACACTCCCCCCACACCCCATCGAGACTGCCCTGGAGCTCCTCCAGTGTTCCCCACCTTGCTGCCCTCACACTCCCCCCTGCCTGACAGCTAGACAACCTTCACGTCTTAACTTGGGGTCATTTTTCCCGATGGAACCTCCTCTCGCCACTGCCCCGGCCCAGCAGGTGCCGCCCTGGACTCCCACCCCACCGAGGCGGTAACACCGACAGAGCACACTGTGCCGGGCTCTGTCCTAACTCACGTACGTCAGCTCATCAAACCCTCAGAACAGCTTCAAGAGGTAGTTACGACGACCATCCTCGTGTGCCCATCGGATGGGGCACAGGAGAGGCCAGGCAAGTTGCCCAACGTCTCAAGTGAAGGGCTGGAATCTGAACCCACGCTGCCTGGCCCGGAGCTGAGGCCCGGCACTTCCCACATGAATTGTAACAGTCTGTCCAGTGATCTGTCCCGCCCATCTGTGAGCTCTGCACAGACAGACATCCTCTGATGGTTCCATATCCTATCGTAAGTGCCTACCACAGTGCTTGGCCCACAGTAGGGGAAAATGGATTATGCCACTGGACAAATGAATATTTAGATGGATGGTTGAATAATGAGGATGAGTGATGCATGAAAGAATGATGGATAGAGGTCTGACACAGAGAACTATGACAACTGATGGTGAATGATGGAGGGACAATGGATGATGGATGGGTGATGAATGTATGGATGACAGATGGTGAAGGGTGAATAGATGATGAATGATGGATGATGAATGGATGGATGATGGATGGGTGATGGATGGGTGATGGATGGGTGATGGATGGGTGATGAATAGGTGATGGATGGGTGATGGATGGGTGATGGATGGGTGATGAATAGGTGATGGATGGGTGATGGATAGATGATGGATGGGTGATGGATGGGTGATGCATGTATGGATGACAGATGGTGATGGGTGAATAGATGATGAATGATGGATGATGAATGGATGGATGATAGATGGATGATGGGTGATGGATGGGTGATGGATGGGTGATGGATGGGTGATGGATGGGTGATGGATGGGTGATGGATGGGTGATGGATGGGTGATGGATAGATGATGGATGATGGATGATGAATGGATGGGTGATGGATGGGTGATGGATGGATGATGGATGGGTGATGGATGGGTGATGGATGGGTGATGGATGGGTGATGGATGGATGATGGATGGGTGATGGATGGGTGATGGATGGGTGATGGATGGATGATGGATGGGTGATGGATGGGTGATGGATGGGTGATGGATGGGTGATGGATGGGTGATGGATGGGTGATGGATGGATGATGGATGGGTGATGGATGGGTGATGGATGGGTGATGGATGGGTGATGGATGGGTGATGGATGGGTGATGGATGGGTGATGGATGGGTGATGGATGGGTGATGGATGGGTGATGGATGGGTGATGGATGGGTGATGGATGGGTGATGGATAGATGATGGATGATGGATGGATGATGGATGAATGAATAAATGAATAAATGGTGGGCTTATGGAAGAGTGAAGAACATTCTCTGCCTGGGGGAAAGATCTAGAAATCCTCTGGGAAGGGATGAGACCTCGGAGTCAGGAGTTCTGGTTTAGGCCCCAACTCTGCCCTTTGCCAGCTTTGTGATCTGGGGCAAGTTTCTTCATCTCTGTGACCCTAAATTCCCTCATCTTCATTAGGGGAATCTGTGTCCCCAGGTGTCAACACCCTGGGATTTGATGTAACGGTGGCTCTAGACACTGGGTAAAAGGTCCCCAAGGAGGTCAGGATGGCTTAGGTCCTGTGCGAGGGCCTTTCTGTTGCCCACTCCACACCCCCCATCTGCCTGGCACCTCCACCTGACCCACCCTCTGGAATCCAAGGCAGCGTGCCAGCCTGAGCCCCCCCAGACCAGGCTGGCCCTGGGCTCCCTCCCTCCCACGCCTGCGCCTGACCCCGACTGCGGCACACACGGGGCCGTCTCGCCGTCAGGCTCCTCGAGGACCTAAAAGGATGGAGCCATGAAGGGGCAGCCGCAGTCCAGAGAGCAGCTGGCCTCACACCGCGAGAAAGCAGGTTCACCAAGCGTTTATTGAGCCCCTGCTGTGTGCCTGCTGTGTGACCCCCGCAATGCCAGTGCCACTGCCCCCCTTTAGGAAGCCCCCACGCCCTGTCCCCCGAGGGTTATGTGCCACTGGGCCCCTCCTGGACGTCCTAGCTGGCTCGGGGGACCCCAGGCTTCCGGTCGCTGTCCATGTGTTTCCTGGCACCTGGCTGTGCCCAGCAGGGATCTGTGTGTGGCCGGAGTTCGAAGCTGCTGTCCCAGATCGCTCCGTGCAGCCCGTGAATTCCTGCGGCCGCGCTGGCCCGTCGTGGGGGCCCTGAGACCCAGGCCCAGGTGGGCAGGGCAGGCCCGGCGGCTCCCATGCAGGCTGGCTGAGTTCAGAGCACACAGGCCAGTGGTCGTGTGGCGGGGCTGGTGCTGACGCTGGCCTGAGGCCTGCGGGCCGGGCTGGGTCTCGGTCACACCCAGTGCCCCAGGACCCAGCACTGGCGGCCCAGCTCCGGTGCCTCCTGTGCGGGGCTGCGGGGCCAGGAGTCTCCCCTGTGGGGCTGGTGTCCTGCCAAGAGACAGGGTGGTCAGTGCAGGCCGTCTCTCCCTCCGCCACACCCGTCTGCCCGCCGCCCCACAGGCTCACCACCCACCACGCGTCGGTTACCTGTGCCCACGTGACGGGCCTTCCACCACCCTCCAGCCACCACCCAGCCAGCCACCACCCATGCAGCCACCGCCCATGCAGCCTCCGCCCAGCCAGCCTCCGCCCACCCAGCTACCGCCCACCCAGCCACCACCCACGCAGCCACCGCCCAGCCAGCCACCACCCACGCAGCCACTGCCCAGCCAGCCACCGCCCAGCCAGCCACCGCCCAGCCAGCCACCACCCACGCAGCCACCGCCCACGCAGTGCTCTACTCGCTGTCCCACTGCCCAGCTCGCCCTCCACCCGCCTGCATTCCCAGCTCTCCACGCCATCCCATGCCCCACTGCCCACTCATCTAACCAGGAGTCCACCAACACCTGGACATCCACCTGCCAATGGCCACAGCCATTCACTTACCAGCCCACCAATATATCCACCACCCCACTCACTCTTCCCACCACAACTCACCAGCACGGTAGCACCCCAGCCCCGCTTCCCACACACACCTCCTCTCACCGCCTTCTCCTCTGCTTCCCAACCTGCTGACCACCCGCTGACTCAGCAAGTCCCCCCCACCCTCCGTCCTGCCCCAACTCCCCGACACACCTCTCTGACAGCCCTCCACTCACCCCAATCCTGCTCCCACCTACCCTCACCTTCACCCACCAAACCAACCCACCCACCCACGCAGGCCACCCACCCACCCACTTTCCATTTCCACAGTTCTCTCACCTGTCCACACCCTCAGTTATCCACCGATCCCTCCCCCGCCCACCCGCCTGCCCACCCACCTACGCCAGCGTCCTGCAGCCGCCTCCCCGCACCTATCTGCCCACCCTCCGGCTGCTGTGAGCCCCGCTGTGTGCCTTCACTGGGGGCCCTGGGGGAGGGACAAACCTGGGCCCCAGGGACAGGGCACATGCCCCAGGGACAGGGCGTTGGCTCTGAGCTGCTCTCTGGGCCAAGGTATCCAGCAGAGACCTCACTGCCCACCACTGCCCGCTGCTCTTGCTGGTGGGCAAGCAGGAGGGCTGGGAGGCTCGTCCTGATCCAGGGCGCTCACCCCTTCCCTCGATTCTCAGAAGCGTGCTCCTGGCCTTTAGGCAGTGCCTCCTGGCATCTTCCTGACACGCTGAACCGTCTCCATCTCCACACTGTGACCTAGAGGCCCCACATGTCCTTGTACCGACTGTGAATCAAACCCTCAAGGCCCAGCTCAGTCTCCCCTCCCACAGGAAGCCCACGCCATCCTCTCCCCTGCCCTCGGGGGTCTCCTGCATCTTGGAACACACCCCCTGAGTGTGTTCCCCAACTTTACCCCGTTAGAGGGGAGCCCAGGAGAGTGATGGCTCAACCCAGGGAGGATGCTCAGTGGCTCGATGGAGGTGGGGCCAGAGCGGGGAGCAGGGAGGGGCGCGCCGGGCCGGGGAGCAGCTGATCCGCTGAGGGCAGATCCACACCCACCCAGACCCCAGTCTCCCTGGGAGACCGCCACCACCATCACAAGCGAGGGAGCTGAGACTCGGCCAAGACAAGCGTCCACTGGGTTGCATCAATTTCTTCCCGGTTCCAAACTTTCACGTGAAAAGAAATGTTTCATGGTTGGTTTTTCACCTCACCCTGAGCTCTAAAAGATGTGCATTCTTGTATTTCTTTACAGCGAGCCCCTGGAGGTGGAAATTCCTGCTGAAGCCAAGCCCCTGCTTGCACACCGCCAAGGACAGGCTGCTCATTACTCTTCCTCCACCCCCAGAGCAGCTCAGTGTTGGAAGATTCTTCCCAATAACCAAGGCTGGACGGCAACAGGCAAAGAAAAAGATGGTCATGCCAACGATGGGTGCAAGGTTTTCCCCTCTGGCTCCCCCCCCACACACACCCGGGTTTTATATTCTTTAATGTTGATTGGTGCTCTGCTAATTTTTAAAGGGCTGGGAAACATTTGGCGAGCATCCTGGAGTCGTGTGGCCTCAGGAAAACGTTTCTTTGTTCCAGCCGCTGAAACAGCTGCATTCTTCGGAAGTGCTTGCTCCAAGGTGTAGGAGTTTGAGATTTTTTAAACAAACTGGAAGCAAATATTTGGTGCAAAAGAAGGTTTGATTGTTTTTATCGTTGCCAACAGGCAGAACCTTGGACAGTTCATTGGCGCAGAGAAAAAGGTGATCCCTGTCCTCCCTTGAATTAAAATCAGGTTCCTTGTCCCCTGGATCCAGAGGCCAAGTCACAGGATGGGGGCCCTTCTCCCCTGTCCAGCCTGCCAGGAGGGCTTGGGCTCAGCCAGTTCCAGGGAGGGTGGGGGTCTGTCCTCACCAGGCCTGAGAAGCACCCACCGGCGCACTAGGACTCCCCACTCACTCCCCTCCTTCCAGTCTCTTTACTCAGGGGCCAGTCACCCGCCAAAAGCCCCAAACTTACCCTGTACACCGAGGAACCCTACCTCAACATGCCTGCCGGGTGCAGGCCCCGAGGCGCCAGGCCCCAGCTCCGGGCAGTGTGAGCTCCGCTCTTCTGAAATGTTCAGGGAAACTGAACTGGAATTTTAAAATGAAATCTCCTGGCTTTTAAATGATAACAACTAAGGTTTTTAAACAATTTAAATCATCTGTGGGCGAAGTAGAATCCCTCAGGCTGGACTCCGCCCCAGGAGGTCATTCCTGACCTCGGACTGGTCCCGCCCGCCCGCCTCTTTGTTCCGGGCTCTGTCCTGTGGCTTTGCACGTCCTGGCCTCTCGGCAGGGTGGCCCCCATGCTGGCCTCTGGCTGTCGCGTCCCCACCCCTCTGCTGTGTCCCACAACACCCTCACATCCCTCCCTCCCTGTGCTTGTCACCCTGTTGCGGGTGACTGCCCGGCCACCCTGGGGACACCCTGCTGGCAGAGAGCCGGTCAGCTTCCTCCTGGGGCGCTCGGCCCCCAGCGCCCAGCCCGGCCCGGAGCAGCCCTGGGCTGGCTTTCCAACAAGTGAGGAGACCGTGCAGGAGGAGGACATGCTCCTGAGCCAGAGGATGGGCCTCACCTGCCCCTCCTGGCTGAGTCTGGTCCCTGAGAGAGGCTTTTGCTCAGCCTCTCTTCCTTTACGGGAAGAAAACAACTGTACTTGGAGTCTGACAGTCAAAGGTTCACATCCAGGCTCTACCACTTACAAGCTGTGTGACTTTTGGCAAGTAACTTCACCTCTCTGAGCCTGCAAATGAATGTGATTAGAAAGGACTCAGTAGGCCCCCCGCATAGAAACCTCTCATTATCCACTTTCAGGTAAACGTGAAAATAGAATGTCAGCACTGTGAGGTGTTGGGTTCAACCACCTCTCTTCACAGATGAGGAAGCCAAGGCCCACAGGCGGGAAGAGACTGGTCCACGGTCCCACTAGAGGGTTGAAAGCAAGTACTATGTTTTAAATTTCCTCGAACCCTCCCAGGCTCAGCAGAGTACTCAGCACGCAGGAAGTTCTCAGGTGTGATTTTTCTTCCCTTGTTCATCCAAATATCAAAATGTGAACATATTTAACATACTCTCTTCCAGTCTTCACTTCCCAATCCTTCCGTGGGAAACCAACTGTCTTGAACTCTGTCCAAGGCATCAAGATCCATGGGGTCAGCTCTTAGCTCTGTTGAATGGAATAAAATCACACCTAAAACGGATCCATCCCATTGGGAGGGCCCTTCACCCAGAAGCCACCACAAAGTGCAGGTGGAGAATGGGGCTTGTAGGGAGGTCACTAGTCCAAGGTGCTCTGAGGGTGGCAGAGGGATTAGTGGGGGTGGGCAGGCTTCGGGTGGGCAAGCGGCTGGTCCTGGCCCCACAGCGGCCTGGCACGGAGAGCCATCCTTTAAGAGAGCTCTGGAGACCCCCCCCTGCGCTGTCCGCGGTGCTGAAGGCTCTCTGGGACCCGCGGCCCATCCAGAGCCTACAGTTTGGTTGCCCAGCCGTGAACCCTGGCATCTAAGAAGAGATGCAGTGTTGGGGGTGGGGGATGAATCGAGGTGAGCATCACCATGTCTGGCTTCGAAGACCCTTCAGCTAGCGACACCATCATCCCTCTTCCGTTGCCTAAAACGTCACAGCCTTGGCAGGGGGCAGCCTGGACTGCCTCTCCGAGTTCACCCTGCTCTGTAAGTCTGCACCCTGAGGGGCGCAGGGACTCCGTCCTATCTGGTAAGATCCGTTTACTGTGTCCTCGGTTTCCCCTCTGGGCAGCACGAGGACGCAGACGAGCTCAGCTCTCAGTCCTCACTGCGTTCCAGCACCTGGCACAACCCCAGGGCTGACAGGCGGACACGCTGAATAGAAGAATTATGGAGGATTGGGGAGGAAGAGCGGGTCTGTGTGGGATCCATCTGGAGGGATAGGCTGGGTTTTCGGGTCTACCTCAGGGGCAGATTGTCTCAGGAGATCCAGTGGGGGCCCCATCATTCTCTTCACTGGAGTCCATCTTCTGGGCCCCCAAGTTTCTGGACTAAAACATTCTCCTTGTCTGTTTTCACACTTAATCAGGCTGAGTCCACTTAACCTGCCACCTGTCCCCAGGGCGACTGTTTCTTTCATTCCCTATGGGACACGTGCTGAGCACCTGCTCCATACTGGCTGCTGGGTCTACAGACACAAGGGGACACAGATCTGCCCTGGGCGTCCACGGTCTAGTGGGACAGACAGACACACACACGAGGAGATGATACGAACAAGCACGCCGTGCGGCTCTCACTGTGTCACGTGCCGGAGCCGCTCACTGGGCGTCGCCAGCTCCTGGAATCCTCAGAAATATGTTAGGTGCCATTCCTATGCCCATTTTATAAATGAGAACACGGAGGCCCAAACAGGTGACGTCATATGTCAAAGGTCTCCCTGCTGGGACTTGAACTCAGGCAGCCTCACCTCAAAGGCTGGGCCATCAGATTCTTTGAAAGCACCTGTGTGTGAAGCTCACGCTTCCGCCGATGAGGTTTGTTCTTTCTCCACGTGGAGGGAAAGGAGCAGGTCACCTCAGGCGGAAGGAACGGGGTGTGGATAGGTTCTTGGCAGGTGAAGGGGTTCGCAGCAGGTGTGGAGCCCAGCGCCGTGGGTGGTTGGGGGGCGCAAGGCAGTCTGGGAAGCAGGCTGAGGGTGGGCAGGGTGGAGGGTGCAGGCAGGCTTCCCGGGCTGGGGTTCATTCTGTCTCTGGAAACTCTGCCTCATCATCGGACTCGCTGGATACAGTTCCTGGCTTGCCCCAAACTGACCATGGAAATCTCCGGGGAAGTCTGTATATATATATATTTTTTTATCTTCACCTGAGGACATTTTTCTATTTTTCGCACAGATAGAGTGGGAGGGAGAGAGAGAGAGAAACATCGACGTGAAAGAGACACATCGAGTGGCTGCCACCCGCACCAGGGCCGGGGACAAACTGCAACCGAGGTACGTGCCCTTAGCGGGAACCGAACCCGGGTCTCTCGGGACCGCAGGCCGACGCTCTAACCGCTGAGCCAGACCGGCCAGGGCAGAAGTGTATTTTAAGAGCTGCCCCCAAGTGTTCCTTGGGATCAGGAGTGACTGGAGGAGCCTTGGCTCAAGCCAAAATGGGCAGAAGGAGGACAAGGCAGAGCGGCAGGGTGGACTCGCCCGGACCGTGACCCAGGACAGATGGCCTTGTCTCTGGGAACCCAGGATCACCGCCTGGAACGTGGGGATGCCGCTCGGAGCCAACGCTGCGTGAGGACTGGGCTCACGCAGCTCCGGGGGAACAGGCGGCGCAGTGCTGGCCCTGGGACTGCCCGTCAGCGAGGCAGCCAAGTCCCTGCCCCCGACGCTTCCGTCCCGGGGGAGAGTTCGCAAGGACCCAGGGTGGTGAGTGACGGGAAGAACACGCAGCGGGATGGGTGGTGAGAAAGGTCCCTCCTGACACCCACCGGGGCCGCCTGGGAGGCTGTGGGGCCGGGACGGGTGAGGAACACGTGATCAAGTCTGTGTCTTTTTTTTTCTTTTTCTTTTATCTTCAGATAGAGCGGGAGGGAGAGAGGGAGGAAGAGAGAGAAACATCGACGTGAAAGGGACACATCAACTGGCTGCCACCCACACAACCAACCAGGGCCGGGGACAAACTGCAACCGAGGTGCGTGCCCTTAGCGGAACCGAACCCAGGACTCTCTGGTCCGTGGGCCGACGCTCTACCCGCTGAGCCAAACCGGCCAGGGCTCAAGTCTGTGCCTTAAGGAGATGGGTTGGCGGGGAATTGGCCGTAGTTTCCATCCAGAAGCCACTGAAGAGCCAAGCGGGGGACAAAGAACACTCGCTCCTGGCGGCAGCCTCGGAGGGACAGGGCTGGCCCTGGGCCAGGTGCTGTCCAGGGTGCGGGCTCCGGGGCAGCAGAAGCAGCATCACGGGGAACTCGTTAGAAATGTGGGGTCCCGGGCTCCGCCCAGCTCTCCTGAGTCCAAAATTCAGGAATGGGCCTGGCTTCCTGCATTTGAAGGAGCCCCACCCCAGGGGTTCGATGCTGACATTGGATCTCTCAGCCCCCGCGCCAGGCCTCTCCAGGCTGCAAGCCCGTCCGTGTGCCCAGCGAGTGGGCATCGATGCTGGTTTCGGAAGCAGTGTGTGTCCGTTTTCGCAGAGGAGCGGACTTGCACAGGACTACATTGGGTTTGATTTTGATCTAATAAAAATGCCAAGTTTTCCCTGGCCAGTTTGGCTCAGTGGTTGAGCGTCAGCCTGCGGGGAAGGAAGGAAGGGAGGAAGGGAGGAAGGGAGGAAGAAAGGGAGGAAGGGAGGAAGGGAGGAAGGGAGGGCCAAGTTGTTCCGGGTCCAGGAAAGTCTTCGTTGCAACTCCCTCTGCTATTTTGAGGGCGGCGGCGGCAGCGGCAGAGACCTGTCTAGACGGAGCTCCCAGAAGCCACCTCTGTGCCCAGCTCTGCCTCTCAGACACACCTGGCAGAATCAGAAGCCGGTGTTGGGCATTGAACTTGACAACTGCAATCCGTAGCAAACCACAGTGGCCCCCGAAAGGAAGGGGCAGACACCTGCACCATACGGCAGCAGTCTCTCCATCAAATGTCACTTCTGACGTGCTTCAGAGCTAACTGGTGGCTCTGCAAAGCCCCAAGGCAGGTTTCAAAAGCAAACGCTTTCCTCAGGGAAAAAAAAGAAAATGTGGCAGAATTCATATCACAGTAGTCCCCCCTCCCCAAAAAAACCCAAAATACATGTCCCCGTGTATGTGGAAGTGGCTGCTCAGGTGGGGGAGAGTGGGGGTTCAGAGGAGAGACAGCCCCTCCCGTGTGCCGTGCACTGTCCTCGGCTGTCAGGACACAAAAGTGAACACGAGAGACAGGTGCCTGTGCACATATAAAAGACAGTCCCAGCCCTGGCCGGTTTGGCTCAGCGGTTGGAGCGTCGGCCCACGGACCAGAGAGTCGCAGGTTCGGTTCTGGTCAAGGGCGCGTACCTCGGTTGTAGTTCAGTCCCGGGCCCTGGTCGGGGTTGGGTGGGAGGCAACCAATCGATGTGTCTCTCTCACATCGATGTTTCTCTCTCTCTTCTTCCCTCTAACCTCCCCCCAATTCTATCTGAAGATAAATAGAAAAATATCCTGGAGTGAGGATTAAAAAATAAATAAAAAGAGCCAGACACTGTGACGAACGCAAACGAGGTGTCAGAGGGCGGCTGGGGAAGCTCCCCGAGGAAGAGTCTCCCGGCTGAGACTTACAGAGGAGACAAAGCCAGCCATGCCGAGGGCTCGAGGGAGAGACCGGCAGGGCAGCAGCGCCCCGAAGGCCATGTTTTGTGGGTTCGAGGAGAAAGACCAGGGTAGCCGCAGCAGAACCAGGGGGGAGAGAGAAGAGTGATGTCGGGGCTCGGGGGGCAGAGCAGGAACACCCTCACTCCCAGGGTAAGAGGAAAGAACTGCCCGCCAGGCTGAGCTGCACCCCAGTGGACCAAAGATCGAGGAAAGCTCCTTTGCCTTTCAGCTCCCCGGTTTTCCCGCAGGCACGGAACAGCCGCCCTGCTCGGGGCCGCGGCCACCACGGGAGCCGGGTGAGGTGCTCAGCAGAGACCTGCTCACACTGAGTATTTAATGACATGGGCTCCCTGCCGTTCCTCTCCCCAGTCCCTTGTGCCCAAGTCAGCCCACCACCAAATCTGAGCAGCTGCTCGGTGCAGAAATGTTGCAAAACTTGTCCAGGCATTTCCAAAATATTTTCTTGGCCCAAACCAGCAGCTCAGAGGCTGCATTCAGGAGCCGCATCGTTTCCCGGGACCGGCTGGTCGGGCCGCCTTCCGGCCTGAGCTCTGCGGACCAAGTCCCGTGCGCCGGGCCCTGTGCCCTCCGCGCTGCGCGGGCCTGGCAGGTGGGGTGTGCCCGGCACGCGGACCCTCTGACGGACGGACGCAGCGGCTCAGGGTTCGGCCTCTGGAGCCAGACGGGCCGCTAATCCCAGCCCAGCCACTCTGGCACAGCCATGACCGCCCTGGCCCACGCCCCGCCTGTGAAACGGGGCGGTAGTTAGGATTACGTGAGTGGACACATGTGGAGTTCTCAGAACACACGCACGGCCCAACGCCACCCTCAGACCTGGTGGGACTGAACTCTTGTTGGTTGTTGTCACTGCCGAGGCCCAGTAGCAGCACCACAGCTGTAGACTTCCAGCAGGTTGGAGCCCCCCTTCCCCCGCGAGTGCCCTGCCCAGCCCTCCCTCTCCAGCACCCCACCCTCTTCCTGCCCAAGGAGGCGCCTGCACTGACCCCCGCGTAGCTCTGGCCACGAGGACGGTGGTGGCTTGGGAGCAGGGGGCCCCACCCAGGGAAGATCTTCAGGAAAGATGTGTTGACTAAGTGATGGCCAAAGGACTTTCATGCGGCCACAGAAGCAGCCCCCTTAGGGCCCCTTCCGGACCCCTCCCTCGCTCTGACAGCAGGCGGGCCTTTTCCTTCGCCCTCTGGAAGCGGGAGTCCCCAGCGCCTCCGGGCCCTGGCAGAGGTGAAGGTGCTGTGGGCCCGAGGTTCCTTCTTCCCGAGAAGCTCGGGGGCAGCTGACAGCTTTCTGCACCCTCCCCGCCTTCCCGGCCTCGCTCAGCCCCGGAGCTAGGCCCTCCTTGCCTCACGCTCTCCACACGCCACCCATTCTCCCCGAGGATCCCAGGGGGCCCCCGGTTTCAACTATCTCAGTGCCCAGCCTGCCCGCCCCGCGGCGCGATGGGGACAAAGCACCGTTGTCCCCACAGCACCCAGGCAGACTGTCCTCCAACTGCACCGGGCTCCCCACCCGCCCCCGCAGCCCCCCGGCGATGGCTGAGGACAGGGCCGCATCTGGGGCGACTCAGACGCGAGTGCTCTGCTCCGGCTGCGCAGGTCCCCGAGGGAGCGTGCTAACCGGCGGGACAGTGAGCCTTTCGCCACCACCTGCCTTTCCCTGCTCAGTCCCCATCGCCTGCTCTGACCCGGGTTTTCAGAGGGCATCCACGCAGCTACCTGCTGTTGGGTCCTTATCTCAGGACCTGATTCTGGGGGAACCTAAGACACTGACAGTTCTTCCGGCCAAGAGACCACCTGCTTTTATCTCATGTCACCCCATCGTCTCTCCTGGGAACGAGGGCACCTTGTCCAGCTCCCCTCCAGCCCATCCCTGTTGCAGATGGAGGGAGGGACGGATACGGACAGGGGTACAGATAAATACATCAACGCATACGCAGGAGTGGGTCTACGTGTGCCCACCCTGTGTGGACCTAGGTGTGTGGATACAGACACAGATGCAGATACAGATAACAAATTGGACAGTCTCTTCCCTGCTCAGGGCGCCCGGGCTCCCCACTGCACAGGCCCCTCTTATCAGGGCTCCCAGCTCCCTCCAGCCCATCCCCCCCCCCCCCCCCCCCCCCCGGGCTTCCAGTCCTGGCTGTTCCTGTGGGGACTGTGCCCCGCACCACAGGCCCCTGCCCCGAAGGCTCTGTATTGGCCGACTCCTGCTCACCCCAGGCCCCAGCTCCCCACGCCTCTCTGTCATCACAGGTTCCCGCCTCGCACGGAGATGGCCCAGCTCGGTTCTGAGCTCGCGGCCTACTCGGGTCTCTGCCTCAGTCTGCCACCCCGCCAGGCCTCGCTCCGCCCCTGCTCGGGACCGTCCAGCACCCAGCATGGGGCCGGCGCAGAGCAGACTCGGCGCGTGTTTGTGGAAAGAATGCAAGATGGAATTCCGTGCAGGCTGTCGACCCAGCAAACACACCGCTGCCGTTTGGGCTCAGGGGATGGCGCGGGACCAGTCCGGGCTGCAGGACGAGGCTGGGGGAGGGCTCTGAGGCCCGCCCTGGCTCTCCCTCCTTACTCCAGGGCTTACTGTTAGGGCCAGACCGGCTCCCCTTTGGCCCTTCCTCCTCCCAGCTCCACAGCTGCCCCAAAGCAAGCCCCTCAGCTCTTCCAGCCAGGGTGTCCTGCCCACTGCAGGGCCAGAGGCACTCTGCAAGGGGCCGGCCTCTCGGCCTTCGTCCCTACTACATGCTTCCTGGGCCCTCTGGTAGATGTTTGTTCCCCTCTGTTACCTCTGAGGCTGGTGCTCCCCAGCTGCCTCCATGACCCCTTCCCCCAGGAAGCCCTCCGCCCTAGCACAGACACCTGTCATGAAACCCAGGTGTGAGCCCAGTGTCCACAGAAGAGTCCTCGTGCAGGTCCTCTCTCTGGGCCAGTGCCTCCTACAGCAGCCTCTTTCCTCAGAGAAGACAGCCCTCCTCCTCCCCAAGCTGCCCCCCATGATCCTCACCCACCCCACCCTCGCCCCCCAGGCGGAGCCCAGTCTCGGCTACGAGGATCCCGGGGTTTGGAGTCAGGCAGACCTGACTTGCTGTCTCCACTGAGTCGGGCCTCCCAGAAGAGACCCTGAGGGAGGCGTTCGAGAGTAGGGCAGATCTTAGGAGGCCCAGGAGCTGGTGGAGACAATGGAAATGCCGGGAAGCCTGGGGCACGGGAGTCTGACCCTGCAGGGACTGTGCAAACAACCCAGTGTGCTCCTCCCTGGGCCGAGGAGCCCCGGGCGGGCGCAGAGGAGCGGGTGCTGGCAGCTGGAAGTCCCTAGAGCTCCCTAAAGGAGCTGAGATGTGGGGGGCAGGGCACTGACAGTCTGCTCTTACTGCTCTGCCACTGACTTGGAGCTGTGTGACCTTAGGCAAGTTACTCCACCTCTCTGAGCCTTAACTTCCTCATCTGCAAAATGTGGGTTGTGATTTCCGTAGGGGTCGGGGTGGGCACGAATACGGGACCAAGCACGAAAAGCCCTGTGGGTGGGGTGGGGCGGGCAGGGGCTCCCGGTGGGCGCTGGGCAGGCTCAGCCAGGGTCCTGCCGGTTTAACTTCAATCTCTCAGGCTCTTCCCTTTCCTGTCCGGAGCCTTCTCTCTCTTTCCCGCCCCTTTGCTTTCTGGCCCAGACCTTTCCGTTCCTAACGGGCCCCCTAGATTCTGCCCACGGTGTCCCCCGCAGTGAGGCACGTGAAGCTCCCCGGAGCACCCGCAGCTCAGACGAATCCGTAGCCCCCTGACTCGGCTCGCCCCCCACGGCTGCTGTGCCCCCTGCAGGCCGCGGCCGCCCAGGCCTGGGCTCCAGCTGCGGTCCCCCGCCTGTCCGTCAGCACAGCAGCCCCACCGGGAGGCTGCGGCTGCTGCAGGCAGGGGACTCGCCCCGCTGACACCCGCCTCGGTTTCCCCGTCTGTCGCGTGTTTGGGGGAGAATGCAGGGGTTCGGGGAAGGGGCCGCCTGGCCCATCTCCAGGGTTTTCTCCGCCGACGGCCCAGACGGCGCACAGGCTCCCGCAGCTAAGGCCACTTACGGGCTGGGTATCTCTCGTGGCGGCAATCCAAGTGGAAGTCTTCCTCCTCGTTCCCGTCCCCCTTCTCGATCCTGGAGAGAAGAGAAGCCAAAGCCTGTGTCAGAAAGAGCAGCTGAGCTGGCAGACACCCAGGCCCTGAAGGGGTGCAGCCCCTCCTTCTGTTTGCAAAGCAGCTTTGCACCACGGCCCAGAGACCTCCCCCCAGGAGGGGCGTCGCTGCCCCCCATTTCCTGATGAAGAAACTGAGGCACTGAGGGCGAGGTGATCGATATGGGGTACACAGCTAATAAATCAGAGGCAGAACCTGGATGCAAAGCCACGTGCTCTTACAAAAAGATGCTTAGTTATGTGCAAACAGCAAGTTACAAAAGAAGGTGTCCAGTTCGACTTGTTTGAAAAGGTATGCAAGAACTGTGTGCACGTGTGGACAACCGGTGGGCACGGACATCCGGCCGGGAAGACAGGAGCCCGCGGGCGCGGGGACGAGGGGTCAATGGGGAAAAGGGAGGATATCTGCAATACTTTCAACAATAAAAATACGACATTTTAACACTGAAAATTTTTTTTAAAAAACCAATAATAAAAAGCTTGTAATGCTAAAATAAAAGGACGCAGGAAAGTTATTTGGCCGAATATGTACCAGAAGCCTCATGGATTAACCCTGGATAATGAGACCAGAGGGGGTAAAGCTGGGGCCTCCTTTTCCAACTTACCCCCGTTTTCTGATTTGGGGCGATGGACTTGTTTTAGCTGTGTCACTTTGCTTAATTAAACCCAAACACTTCCTAGAGCCGTCCCTACACACAAACCGAGCCGGCGGCTGCCCCTGCCACAGCGCTTGTTCCCACCAGCCGTGGGCGCGGCTCTGGCCCGCCCCCCCCCCCCCCCCCCCCCGCATCTCAGACCAAGGCCCCAGGTGTGAGGTGGGCTAGCCGAGCAGGGGCTGGAGGTCCCGGTGGGGGTGGCAGCAGACTCTGGGATTTGGCTCCAGACGGAAACCCTCATCCCCGCCCCCACCCCACCAATGACGGGGAGAGTGGGCAGGGCCCTAAGCCCACACTGCACTCACCTATTAGAACCCACATGAATCAGAGTCCCCAGGCCCACCCCAAATGCGCACCACCCCTAGAGAAACAATCTGGTCCCCCGAGGAGCCCATGAAAATCACTGTATCTCCTAAGAGCACGACAGCACCCCCACCTCCGAAAGCACCCCCAACTCCGCCTCTGGCTGACATATCCTCCCCTTCCCTTTTGCCATTCACCTGCCTTACACTGTCTCAAAGCCTCTCCCCCTCAGCTCAGTTCAGTGCTCCCCAAACTCTCCAGCGCCCTCCGCCCTCCACGCCCCTGCCCTGCTTCCCACGGCCGCCCTCTCGGCTGCCGGCCGGGACGCCTCGGCCTCTCCAGGCAGATGTCCTACCTGTTTGCCGACCCTTCCCATCACTCCTCACTCGGGCCGCACAGCCCCCCAGGCTGGAGGACACTGGGCAGGGGGTGCGTGGCCAGCGAGCGATGCCAGGGATGCTCGGAGAGGGGAGCCGCCTGGGGCACGGGTGATCGGTCCCCGAGGTCACTCCCTCCCTCCCTCCGCAGGAATTCCCGGAGGCCCTGCTCTGACGACTGCGTCCAGCTGCCGTGTGGAGGACAGAACTGTCCCCGGGGAGCGTGTACTCGAGTTAGAAAATGACAAGCCGGAGACCACCGAGGACTGCCCACGCTCTCCAGGGGACCACGCTCTCCAGGGGACCACGCTCTCCAGGGGCCCAGGCCTGGCCCTCCCTGACCTGTCTCTGGGGCCCAGCGCAGATGCTGTGGAAAGGACCAACGTCAGGGAAGGTGTTGCCTTTTCTGTCTTTTGCTGGAAACATCTTTTTCTTTCCCTGATAGCACAGGTTTGTTTTAAAAATGCCAACTTCATAAAGAGCCCTTCCCCCCGACGGCCGTCCCCGCGGTAGGACCTCCACCGTTGGCTTTGTGTTCAGAATGGTTACTGACACGAACAGCCTCGGTGAAACACACTTTTTTGTAACCTGCTCTTTTTAATTTAGCCATACGTCTCCAACACCTTCCCTATCAGAACACATACATCTCGTCCATCTTTTTCCTGATAGCTGTTTGTGAGGAAATAGTATTCAATACCCTGTCGATACGCGCTTGGGTGTTTCTCCGGTTTGTCGCTCCTCCACGGAGTGTCCAGCGAGGTGCTGGGGCCCCATCCACAGAGGAGCGCGAGGCGGAGTGTCACCGGTCACGAAGCTGCAGCGGGTTCCAGCTGCTGGACCAGGTGACCGAGCCCATCTCTGAGTCACCCGGGCCTGTGATTTGGTGGTACCAGCCCGGCCACACCGCCGGGTCTCACAGCCTTAACCTGGAACCCGCTCCTTGCCCCTCCCGGCTCCCAGTCCCGGCTTCTCATGCAGAGACCCGTTCCTCCAGGCTCCCTGCTGGCACCTCCAGTCACGCGTCCCCGCCTGGGCACAGGGGCCCGGGAGCAAACCGGCCCTAGCACGGCCCTCCTCCCCCTGCTCACCCAGACTTGGCTGCCGAGACACCCCAAAGTTCAGTAGTTAACAAAGAACACCAGCCTCGTGCTCCTCGGGCCACAGCGCAGGGCTCAGAGAGGTCCGCGCCCTCGAGAAGCTGGAGCCTGCTGCACACACGACAGTCTCGGCCGGACGCGCCGAGGCAAAGCTGGGGGAGGTTAAGAAGGCTGACGAGGGCACAGTAACTGTCCGGTCAGGAGTTGGCACACTTTTCTGCAAAGGTCTGGATGGTAAATCTGTGAGCTCTGTGGGCCATACGGCCGGCCGTCTGTCACAACCACCCACCTGCCTTCAGCCCCCGGCAGCCGCGGACCATCAGCAAACCAACGTTAGGTTCATTTACAGCGGGCGGTGGCTGGACCGGCTTGCGGGGGACAGTGTCAACCTCCAGTCCAGCCAGTGCTTCTCAACCTGGAGACCCTCTGAAGTTCCTAGGGAGTTTTAAATGACCAGGTGATGGGCTCGTGCATGCGGCCAGGGTGGGACCAGGCGATGGGCGCGCGGCCGGGGTGGGACCAGGTGCGGCTTCAGGGCGGAGGTGGCCTCGGGTTGCCGAAGCCCACCCACTCACGGGCTGCCTCCCACGGCTCCGCGTTGCCGGCTGGAGGAGCTGGTGTCCTCCACGGACACGGCCCTCACCACCAGATTCGCCCGTGAAAATAACACACCTGCAGGGTCTTGGTAGCCATCCAGTGAGCACTAATGCTTGACCACGGTCACAGCAAGGGCCAGTGACCCCCCATCACTCCCCGGGCCCCCCGTTCTTCCTGGCAGGAAACGGAGGACAAGGGTGTGCTTTGGGCACAGCCGAGACCTGGGGCCGAGCAGGGAGAGGGGTCAGCGCCGAGTGCCCGCCGAGCGCAGCCCACCTGCCCTGAACCTCTGATTCAGACGTTCCGTGTGGCAGTGGCCAGAGAGGTGGTAGGAATGACAGCGAGGACACCACCACCACTCTGCTGGGGCGGCAGCTGGGGGTCCCCACAGTGCTGAGCTTTGTGTGAAAAGAAAAGGAACAACTGCAAATGTCACCAGGGGACAATTTCTCTTCATTTGAGCTGTAATTTCCTGCAGAAAATGTTATGTGCTTTCTGAGGATGGACCTTTTTTCTTTTTACGTGGTGATGTGGGAAGTCGGCCAAGCATTTACATAAATGCCTTGAAGGGGTGCTGGGTGCCTGGGGTGAACGGAGCTGCGGGCAGCGGGGCGGCGCCCCGGCTCTGCGTGCACACCCCGTCACTTCCTCTCCTCTGTGAGCTGTTGAGTCTGGACATGTCCCTCTCATCTGGAGTCTTGATTTTCTCATCTGATAAGTGGGCACAATGAAGCACCCGTCCCTGAGGCTGGCTGTAGGACTGAGGGAAGAAACGCCCGCTGGGCACTTGTCACTGTTATTCCGAACGTCATCCTCCTCACCCCTGGGCCTGAGTGTCTGTCACTGCGACTCCACCCATTGATCCCGACGGGGGAGGATGTTATTTTAACATGTAACCAAAGCTCCCCCCAGACCCTGCACACGCTTCCTCCGCCCCACAGGCAGGCTGACCCGCGGCCCCTGGAGAAGGATGCTCTGGGGGAAAATGAAAAGGCTGCGAAGTATCAGACACCCTGGACTCAGGGCCCAGGGACCCACAGGGATGAGGCACAGCCTTCTGCCCCAGAGGAGACACCCCGCCTGGGAACCGGGAGGCTCGGAGCAGAAGCCCAGAGAGACGATGCTGGGCCCAGGGCGGTGAGTGGGCTGGGCCCTGCTCACGCTTCCGAGCGACAGACACACCGGCGAGCTGTTTACATCCTCCTTAGTGTGGGTCTGTTTGCACCCCCTCAGCCTGCACCCCAACCACAGAGTCACCACCACCACCACTGTGCCCCAGGTCACGGCTGTGAGACTGAGCCAAGGCCGACTGTAACCGAGTGAGCGCTGTGCTGGTACAGTCGGCGCCCTCCAGTGGAGAGGAGCCCCCTGGCGGTCTGTTTCTGCTTGTTTGTTCTTTTGTTTAATCCTCACCTGAGGATACTTTCCCACTGCTGTTTAAATAGAGTGGAAGGGAGGGAGGGAGGGAGGGAGAGAGAGAGAAAGAGAGAGAGAAACATCGATATGAGAGAGGCACTGTGCTGACATGTTCATAACCCCATAATTGATGATTGGTAAATTATTGTGCTGACTTGTTTATAGCTCCATAATTGATGGCTGGGAAAGTCACTGTGTGCCCTCTAGCTGAACCTGTTTTGTAAAGAATTTTGCAATACTCCCTGAACCAAGAAATTGTTGGGAGCCGGCTACGTGTCTGACAGAGTCCACAGAGCCTGGAGGTCTTGAGTCAGAGACTCCACCTCTCCCACAATCTCAAGGAATTAGGCTTGCATTGTGTTTGTGCAGCTCGGGGCTAAGTGTGACCCAATGTACCTTGAAATACCTGAGATAACAGACTGGGTGCTCCTGGTTGTGCATAGGTGATCCTGGGTGTTCCTGTTATCTGCAAGGCAAACTAGTTCTATACAGCATTGTTGTAGCCCTGGGCATTATGTCAAGAAGATCCTATTTTTCTTTCTTTCTTTTTTGGTACGTGCGTCTAGTGGGAACCAAACCCAGGACTCTCTGGTCCGCAGTCTGATGTTCCAACCACTGAGCCAAACTGGCCAGGGCGATCCTATTTTCTTATATCATTAAATTTTTGCTGTAGGGTATAAAAGGCATGTAATAAAGCCTATCGGGGCTGATTCCAAAGACTCTGTCACAGGGGTGTTTGGAATCAGACGCTGGCCAGCTAATAAATGGCTCTTATTTGTACTTTAATTCTCTAGTGGTCATTCTTGGACTCTGTCGAGCCACAACAACACATCGATGGGTTACCTCCCACAGACACCAACCTGGGCTGGGGGTCGAACCTGCCACCGAAGTATGTGCCCTTGACCAGAACTGAACCCATGGCCCTTCGGCCTGCAGGCCAACGCTCTAACCGCTGAGCACACCGGCCAGGGCTGCAGTGTCTGTGGACGTCCGTGGGCTGGCCGCCCCAGCGTGGCTGACTAGAGCTCTTTGACGTGCAGTTGGTAGGCGGCAGGCTGGGACCTGGACTCGGGGTCATCGGTCCCTGGGGTTTGTGTGTTCCCGCTGTGCCTGCAGATTCCCGGCTGGGGGCTCTCAGTCAGACCCACCGCGGTGCCCTGCACTGTGAGGTCCAGTGGAAAGTGGGGCTGGGACTGTCTGGCCCTCAGCTGATGCGCTGGGGTGTGCCTGCCCTGTCACCCGGCGCTGCTGACAGCTGGGGTGTGCCTGCCCTGTCACCCGGCGCTGCTGACAGCTGGGGTGTGCCTGCCCTGTCACCCGGCGCTGCTGACAGTTGGGGTGTGCCTGCCCTGTCACCCGGCGCTGCTGACAGCTAGGGTGTGCCTGCCCTGTCACCCGGCGCTGCTGACAGTTGGGGTGTGCCTGCCCTGTCACCGGGCATTGCTGACAGTTGGGGTGTGCCTGCCCTGTCACCCGGCGCTGCTGACAGCTGGGGTGTGCCTGCCCTGTCACCTGGCGCTGCTGACAGCTGGGGTGTGCCTGCTCTGTCACCCGGCGTTGCTGACAGCTGGGGTGTGCCTGCCCTGTCCACCTGGTGTTGCTGACAGCTGGGGTGTGCCTGCCCTGTCACCTGGCGCTGCTGAGCAGTTGGGGTGTTGCCTGCCCTGTCACCCGGCGCTGCTGACAGTTGGGTGTGCCTGCCCTGTCCACCCGGCGTTGCTGACAGTTGGGGGTGCCTGCTCTGTCACCTGGCGCTGCTGACAGCTGGGGTGTTCCTGCCCTGTCACCGGCGTTGCTGACACGTTGGGATGTGTGCCTGCTCTTGTCACCCGGCGTTGCTGGCAAGTTGGGGTGTGCTGCCCTGTCACCTGGTGTTGCTGACAGCTGGGGTGTGCCTGCCCTGTCACCCGGCGCTGCTGACAGTTGGGGTGTGCCTGCCCTGTCACCCGGCGCTGCTGACAGTTGGGGTGGGGTGTGCATGCCCTTCCCCGGCGCTGCTGGCAGCTGGGGTGTGCCTGCAATGTCACCCGGCGCTGCTGACAGCTGGAGGTGTGCCTGCCCTGTCACCCTGCGTCTGCTGACAGCTGGTGGTGTGCCTTCCCTGTCACCCGGAACGCTGCTGACAGTTTGGGGTGTGCCTTCCCTTCCCCGGGTCAATTGCTGACAGTTGTTTAGGGTGTGCCTGCCTGGCACCCGGCGCTGCTGGCAGTTGGGTGTGCCATGCACTGTCACCCGGCGCTGCTGACAGTTGGGGTGTGCCTGCCCTGTCACCCGGCGCTGCTGAATGTTGGGGTGTGCCTGCCCGTGTCACCCGGCGCTGCTGGCAGTGGGGTGGTGACTTGCCCTGTCACCCGCGCTGCTGGCAGTTGGGGTTGTGCCTGCCCTGTAAAGGCGCTGCTGGCAGTTGGGGTGTGCTGCCCTGTCACCCGGCGCTGCTGACGTTGGGGTGTGCCTGCCTGTCACCCGGCGCTGCTGACAGATGGGTGTTGCCTGCCCTGTCACCCGGCGCTGCTGGCAGTTGGGGTGTGCCTGCCCTGTCACCCGGCGCTGCTGGCAGCTGGGGTGTGCCTGCCCTGTCACCCGGCGCTGCTGACAGCTGGGGTGTGCCTGCCCTGTCACCCGGCGCTGCTGACAGTTGGGGTGTGCCTGCCCTGTCACCCGGCGCTGCTGGCAGTTGGGGTGTGCCTGCCCTGTCACCCGGCGTTGCTGGCAGTTGGGGTGTGCCTGCCCTGTCACCCGGCGTTGCTGACAAGCTGGGGTGTGCCTGCCCTGTCCACCTGGTGTTGCTGACAGTGGGGTGTGCCTGCCCTGTCACACTGGCGCTGCTGACAGCTGGGGTGTGCCTGCTCTGTCCACCTGGGTTGCTGGCAGCTGGGGTGTGCCTGCTCTGTCACCCGGGCGTTTGCTGACAGTTGGTGTTGCCTGCTCTGTCACCTGGCGCTGCTGACAGCTGGGGTGTGCCTGCCCTGTCACCCGGCGTTGCTGACAGTTGGGGTGTGCCTGCTCTGTCACCCGGCGTTGCTGACAGCTGGGGTGTGCCTGCCCTGCCACCTGGTGTTGCTGACAGCTGGGGTGTGCCTGCCCTGTCACCGGGCGTTGCTGACAGTTGAGGTGTGCCTGCCCTGTCACCCGGCGTTGCTGACAGTTGGGGTGTGCCTGCTCTGTCACCTGGCGCTGCTGACAGCTGGGGTGTGCCTGCCCTGTCACCGGGCGTTGCTGACAGTTGGGGTGTGCCTGCTCTGTCACCTGGCGTTGCTGACAGTTGGGGTGTGCCTGCCCTGTCACCTGCCGCTACCCCAGTGACCGAAACATCTGGAATCTGATGGAGGCCGGTGTTTGATCTTTTTGAGAGAAGAAACGGGTGCAGGCAAGTGACAGAGGAAGGGGTCTCCCAGGGTATGAGGGTTTGAGGGTGGACCAGAACCGATGCCGGGAGCCTCCCCAGTGTCTGTGCCCCTCGTGGCCACTGCGGCCAGGGCACTGGCAGGGTCCCCCCAGGTCTTATCTCTGGGCCTCAGCCAGCACGCTGTCCACACTGGGGCCCTCTGTGTGTCCCGGGCCAGTGACCCCCCACTCCAAGGTGCCGCAGACCCTCTGAGGAGCCCCTCAAATGCAGGCTCTGACAGCAGGTCTGGGGTCGCGCCTGAGATTCCACACTTCTAACAGGGTCCCTAACGGGGTCCCGGGTGAGGCCCATGCTGTTGGGCTCAGATCACATTTGAGGAGCCAGGCACTGGACCCAGCTTTGGGCGCGTGGGGCCCCCACCAACTTGGCCCCGTGGCCCTCCCCCGGCTCTCAGCTGCGGCCCGGCAGCCGCAGGCCCGTGTGCTCCCGCCGTCCTGGCTGCAGACGGACGTCACCGAGGAACCAGAGCAGTGACCTGGTGACGGGGCACAGGCCCCCTGGAGCCCCGCCAGCCAGCCCCCACCTCCATATCCCCTCGCAGGCTGGTGTTTAGGGGAGCAGCCGTCCCTCCACGCTGTCTCCCCACTTCCCTTTGATCGGGCCCCACCTCAAAGACAGTCTACTGGTTTGCTTTTCCTTTCATGGGTCTTTTTCTCTTTTTAATCCTCACCCAAGGACATTTTTGCAGTTATCTTCAGACAGAGCAGGAGAGAGAGACACACACATCGTGTGGCTGCCACCCACTTGACCCCAACCAGGGCCGGGGACAAACTGCAACCAAGGTACTTGCCCTTAGCCGGAACCGAACCCGGACTCCCCGGTCCGCAGGCCGATGCTCCAACCGCTGAGCCAAACCGGCCAGGGCCTGTCATGGGCCTTGATCAGCCATCTAATTGTCTAATGGGAGCTGGCGAGGGCCCTGTGCGCCAGCTCTCGTTTCTGGGCTCCTCACTCCTCTGCGGGGAAACAGCAATTTCAATGGACCCCAATAAAGGGTGATGAGGTGCAAGGCGTCCCTGAGAAGCAATGTTCAAGCAGTGCGTGTGGGAACAAAGGGGTCCGAGGGGGCAGCAGGGGGGCGTCCCAGCTTAGATCCGGGCACAGAGGGGAGGACTGGGGACACGGCGGGGTGTCAAAGATCCATTTACAACAGAACAAAGGATGGAATTAAAAGGAATGTCGGCAGATAAATGACCACAGGTAGGAAATTAAGACTCCATACATAGCAAGTGCCGGTCCAAGACGGGAGAACGAATGGGTTTTTGAAAGACTCTTTCTCGCGTCCCGTTATACGAGGAACGTCGTCCTGACAAACCAGTCGGGAAGCAGGGGAGACACAGCTGTCCTCCGTGCCCCTGTCTCTGTGTGGAGTCGACAGTTTTGTCTCCGTTTCTCCAATATTGGGTTTTAAAAAGAAATATCTAGATGTTATCGCCTGGAGATTATCTTCAGAGCTGCGTGGGTTAGAGATTATTACTCAGAAAAACAATCACCGGCATTGCTGGAGTCCCCCACCCCCACGCTCAGCAGCCTCCAAGGGTACGCCAAGGGCCCCCCCAGGTGAACACCTCCAGCCTTGGCCCCCAGGAGAAATCCCGGTGACAGAGCCGCAGAGGCGGGCACACTGAGCGTGGTGACGTTCGCATGGGCTTGGGAAACGTCCCGAACGCAATCCCAGGGGCCAAGGTCACCCTGACCTGGTGGACTCCCTAGACTGGCCTCCTCTCGGCTCTGTCACTGTCCTCATCCGACCCCGTATCCTTAATAAAGGAGAGTCAGCCCTGGCCAGTTTGGTTCAGGGTTAAAGCGTCGACCCGTGGACCAGAGAGTCCTGGGTTCGGTTCCCGCTGAGGGCACGTACCTCGGTTGCGGTTTGTCCCCGGCCCCAGTTAGGGTCATGCGGGTGGCAGCCACTCCATGTGTCTCTCTCACGTCGATGTTTCTCTCTTTCTTCCTCCCTCTCTCCTTCTCGCTGTATCTGAAGATAAATGCAAACATGTCCTCGGGTGAGGATAAAACAAAAAAGGAGTTGGCCTGTGTCCTGCCCTGAGGAGCCTGCAGGAGTGACCGCTGGGCTGGGCGAGAGGTGGCCGAGGGCCTCCGGGGCTCCCCGAGGACAGGCAGGGGTCTGATGGGGTTTGGGATCCCCAGCACCAGGCAGGGAGCGGGCAGTCCAGAGGCGACGTGGAGGCAGGAGGATGACCGACCTGGGGGACGCGGGGTCTGGGGGTGCTGTGTGCAGCAGGGACCCGGCTCCTGTGAGGTCAGGCTGGGCAGTGCCTTGAGAGTCAGGGTGAGGAGCTGGACCTTTGTCCTGGAGCTGTGGGGACTCACCGCCCTGTTTTAAGCATAAAGATGGGGGTCCAGGCACCTGATTGTTCTGGCTGGGGGGGCAGATGGGGCTTCATGCCGTGGCCCCCACGCAGAGGCAGTGAGTGGAGGCGAGGGAAGGGGCTGACCGAGGGGCGCACGGGCTCTGTGCTGGGCTGGACGGGCGCGCGGACCTGCAGCGTCGGCTGCCACGAGCAGGGCCCCCACGGGGAGGCGCGAAGGAGGACCGGGCCTGGGGACACCCCGGGAGTGGTCCTGGCCCTGCTGACTTTCGGTGCCTTTGAGAATCCAGAGCGGAAACGCGGAGGAGGCAGCTGGATGTGGAGTTGGGGTCTGGACTGGACAGAGGATGCGGGAGTCCTGGCCCCAGTGGGGCCGCTGAGGCTGATGTCGGGTGCGGGGAGAAGGGCCCCCCAACCCTGGGAGCACTGCCCCACACAGAGCAGAGCAGGGCGCAGCGGGCGGTGGGGAGCAGACGCCCAGGGTGGTGCAGGGAGTGGCAGGTGGGGAGGAGGGGACGAGCCTTCCGAAGGTTTCCTTACAACAGGCAGAAGAGCGGGTGGGGAGTGGGGTCCCTGCACCCCTTTCCGCACCAGCCTCAGCCCCATGAGGGTTGGCACCCAGGAAGAGGAGTTGGGGAGGGTTCCTGCTCCTCCTCCCATCCCAGCTGCTGCCAGCACCCCCACACTGCTGCAGGATGAGAGGGAAGAGACCCAGACCCGGCTCCACCCCCCTCACCACACCAGACTGCTGAGACCCTCCCTCTCCGCTCCTGCTCGGCCTTCTCTCACCCACTGCCCATTGGCCGTGAGCGCTGCATGATTTAAACACTGGGCTCAAGGGTCTCCTCTGGAGGATTGTCTACCTTCCATCTCCCTGGGGACACTCAGCCCTCGCCCTAGAGTCACCTGCTGCAGATTCATCATAGCACACCGGGCACCCTGCACACAAGGCGCTTTGCACATGAGGCACTCTGCACACAGGACACTGCACACATGGTGCTCTGCACACAGGGCACCCTGCACACGTGGCACTCTGCACACACAGCACTCTGCACACGAGGCACCTGCAAATGTGGCACTCTGCACACACGGCACTCTGTACATGAGGCACTCTGCACACAGGGGACTGAACACACAGTGCTCTGCACACCGGGCACCCTGCACATGTGGCACTCTGCACACACGGCACTCTGCACACAGGACGCTGCACACATGGTGCTCTGCACACAGGGCACTCTGCACACAGGGCACCCTGCACACACGGCACTCTGCACATGAGGCACTCTGCACACAGGACACTGCACACATGGTGTACTGCACACAGGGCACTCTGTACACAGGACACTGCACACACAGTGCTCTGCACACATGGCTCCCTGCACACAGGGCATCAGCACACATGGCACTCTGCACACATGGTTCCCTGTACACAGGACACTGCACACACGGTGCTCTGCACACAGGGTTCCCTGTACACAAGGCATCAGCACATGAGGCGCTCTACATACACGGCACTCTGCACACAAGGCCCTCTGCACACAAGGCACTCTGCACACGAGGCCCTCTGCACACACGGTGCTCTGCATGCACATAGGGCATTCAGCACACAGGGCACTTCACACAAGACACTCTGCACACACGGCTCCCTACACACAGGGCATCAGCACACATGGCACTCTGTGCACAAGGCACTCTGCTCACTGGGCACTCTGCACACAGGGCACTCTGCACATGTGGCGCTCTGCACAGAGGGCACTCTGCCCACACAATGCTCTGCACATAGAACATCAGCACACAGGGCACTCTGCACACAGGACACTGCACACAGGATACTCTGCACACATGGTGCTGTGCACACAGGGCACTCTGCCCATACAATGCTCTGCACATAGGGCATCAGCACACAGGGCACTCTGCACACAGGACACTGCACACAGGATACTCTGCACACATGGCGCTGTGCACACAGGGCACTCTGCACCACTCACCAGCCCTGGAGCCAACCCCCACAACCCCGCAGTACTCTGATGGGGAACAAGTGCTCCCCTCTCCAGCTCATTGTGCCAGAAACTTAATTGCATCATCTCATGCAATCCACACAACAAAGCTTTGAGAAAGAATCGCCTCCCATTTTCCAGCCGGGAAAACTGAGGCCCAGAGAGGTGAAGTGACTCACCTGGGCACTCACCACCAGTAAACCACAGTTAATTCCCATCCAGGTCTGTTTCTTCCTGTCTCTCGCAGGGACAGAGCGTGTGCAGGTAAGGCGCCCAAACCGTGCCGGCAACAGAGGCACCGGACAACTTGTTAGTGTAGTTAACACATTTTCACTATGGATAGTTCATCAATTACTGAGCCCCGATACTGGGGGCTGTGGGAAACCAGGAAGGACGAGCTCAGGTTTGCACAGGGCAGGAGGCAGACGCGAAGAAGAAAGGAAATGAATGAATAGATCAGCTCGGAGAGGTGCTGCTGCAGAGCAGGTGACTGGCCGAAGGGGCTCCAGCAGACAGCAGAGGCGCCCGCTCCCGCCCCACCCCGCGGCCTCCCCACGGAGGCGATGTGCTCAGTATGCCCGGGTTCCCCCTGCAGTCCGATCCAGCCCGTCTCACGTTCTTCCACACTGTCATGCCAGGTCTGAGCTTTAAGCCTTCCAGTAAACCCCGGTCTGCAAATATTTACCTTTTCATTCAGCATCTTCCAACCCTCCCCTCGGAGGCCCCACGAGGAAGCCCTCCCTGGGGACAACGCACAGGGCGCCACTGGGAGGGTTTAATTCCAGAAGTTTCTCTAGCAGGCGAGGCTGCTCAGTCAGGGGGTGTGGGACCCTCCCCCCCAGCCCTACGTGTGTGTATACCAGCCCCTGAGCACACACACGTGCACACCTGCACCTGTCCTGCACGCACCACCACACTGCAGAGCCTGAAACCTTTCAGAATCTGCCCAGCTGCTCCTCAGACTTCAAAAGACTCGCTTCTCCATTGTGTACATGAACCACAGCTTTTTTATCCATTCGTCAACTGATGGACATTTGGGCTGTTTCCAGATCTTAGCTATTGTAAATAGTGCTGCTATGAACATGGGGGCACATATATTCTTTCCTATTGGTGTTTCGGGCTTCTTAGGGTATATTCCTAGAAGTGGGATCACTGGGTCAAATGGAAGTTCAATTTTTAATTTTTTGAGGTAACACCATCGTGTTTTCCATAGTGGCTGCACCAGTCATATACACAATGGAGTACTATGCAGCTCTAAGAAAGAAAGATCTCTTATCCTTTGAGACGACATGGAGGGACCTAGAAACTATTATCCTAAGCAAAACAAGCCAAGCACAGAAAGACAAATATCACATGATCTCACTTATTTGTGGAATATAATGAACAGAACAGTCTGAGGAATGGGGTAGTCCCAGAGACGTGGAAGTGGGGTACAGACTGACTAGCCCCAGAAGAGGGGGTGGTGGGGGAGAGATAAACCACAGAACTTATATGCATGTATGCATGGACAGTGGACATGGACAACAAAGGTGGGGACAGGATGGGGAGGGAGAGGAAGGGGGAATCAGTGGGGGGAAAGGAGAAACATCTGTAACAAAAATAAATAAATAAATTAAAAAAAAAACAAAAAGACTTGCTTCTGCACAGAAAACCCAACAGGACCCAGATGGCAAGACCCAGGAAAGGTCTGGATGAAGTGGGTTCCACACATGCTGCTCCGGCTGACAGGTGGGGCGGCCGGGAGGTGCTGCAGCCTCTCCCGGGGTCTGTACCCTCCCATGGCCCCTCTGCAGTCACGGCTCCTTGCCCCTTACCACCCTCAGCGGGCTCCCCTCGGTGTCGGGCAGAGACTCCTGAGCAGCCACATATCACCGTGACTTGCTGTGACCTGGTTCAAATCCACGCTCTGGAGCTTACCAGCTGTGTGAGCTTGGGCAAGTCACTTCACCTCTCTGTGCCTTGATTTTGCAACTATAAAACGGGGATGCAATAATCTCACAGAGGTGTTGCGGAATGGACGTCTAAAGCATTTAGAGGAGGGCCTGGCACAGGGCAAGAGCCACAGACGGGTTGGCTACTCATTAATGGGAGGATGAAAGTCCTCGTATCTGAAACACCACCTCCAGCTCGTCCCCAGCTGACCATTTCCGAGCTTTACACTTCGCGTCAGCAGCGGAACGCACAGGAACTCACACACACTCTCTCCACCTGCCCAGCCCGGGGCCCAGCACTGCGCCTGGCTCATCAAACTCGAGCCCTGAGGGTGCCGAGGGCGCTGGCCTCCCTCGGGGGTCCGAGGGAACGGCAGCGGGGCTTGGTGCCTGCCCAGCTCACACAGCAGCAAAGCGACAGAACTGGAAGCCCACCGAGGTCGGGGCCTCCACACCCCTGCTCTGGCTACAGCACCGCGTGCCCCACGGAGTAGGAAACGTGGGCGGTGGGACCTGAGCTCGCTTCCCTGGGTCCCCGGCCGCAGTTGGGGGATGCCGGCCACGGCAGGACTCCAGCCCTGCGTCCGGACCACCTGCAAACCGTGCAGAGGTCTGTCCGTGTGCTCTGAGTTCTTTGCAGGGAAGACACCAATAAAAAGAAAAAGAAAAAAATCAGAACAGCCCAGCTAAGCTGAAATGCTGTCCTCAGAGAAGGGAAATAAGGTTTGATGAACCTCCGCATAGCGTCCGAGTTGTGAGAGTGTGAGTGATAGACCGGACGTACGCTGGACCAGGCCTCGCCTGCATCGCTGGGACCAACGGAACTGGGGCACCAGCCAACAGCCCTGTGCCTCAGCAGAACAGGGCTGCCCACGGACGCCCAGGTCTCCCACAGCCGAGGAGGCAACTGATGCCGCGTTAATGGGATGGTTTTAGACATCAGGCTGTCTGTGTGGCTTCTATAAACATTTCCCGAGCACCTGCTGTGGGTCTGTCCCGTCCATGCCAGTCACTGACCCCAGCCTCGTGAACGTGCTCTGGCACCGCCGTGGGCGGGGCAGGCCTGTACGCCTGCTCAGGGGCTGGCCAGGGTCTGAACGCCTGACCCGGCGCTTTAGCGTGCGGGTGCTGGGATTCTGAACCTGCCCGACGATGAGGCGGTTAGGGCTGAGGTCTCCAAAGAGAATTCAGTCGATCACCCCCCCACACACACACACACACACACAATGTAATGAGCACCTACTAAGTGCCTCGCCCAGTTCTAGGTGCTCAGAATACAGTGATAATACAGCAAAGCCCTTCTATCATGGAGCTCACAGTCGCCAAACTCTCAAACAGATAATAAATAAAATAATGTTAGATTGTATAGGTGCTATGAAAACATAATAATGGGTTAGATAGTGACTAGGACGGGATTTGGGGGGTGGTACAAATATAGCCAACTGGTTAAGGAAGACCTCACTGAGCAGAGGCCTGAGTGAGCCAGCCAGGTGAGTATTCCAGGCAGGGACACAGCAGGTGCAAAGGTCCTGAGGTGGCTGAGCTTGCAGTGTTCAAGGCACAGAAAGGAGGCCACAAGGCAGAGGAGAGACAATGGTCTGTGTGGCCCCCACCATGCGACTCCTTGGATTGAAACTGTAGCATGTGCCCCACAGAGAGTCCAACTCCTCAACACTGCCCAGCCCCCGGCCTCTAACCCTCTTCCTCCTTAGACTCGGTCCCCAGGACCTTTCATTCCCCGCCCTGACGGGCAGTGCTGCACCCCAATCACTCCCCCACAGCCGGCTCCGGGATGGGATCTGGGCAAGGTAGCTGATTCAGGAGGCGGTCCCGGGAAACATGCCAATCATCTGCCCATCTGTCCTTCCACCCATCCGCCACCCACCCACCATCTATTGTCACCTCCTCTATTCCCAGCCAGAAACAGAGGACTGTGCTCAGCTGTGGTCCCTGGCCTCGAGGAGGCCCCCCAGCAGCTGTCGCCAACCCCACTGCCGGTCCTCTTCCCTCTCAGCGCGTGGCAGAGCCGATGGAAGCCCGGCCCCGCCTGTGGATGCCCATCTTGGTTCTCACGGCAAACACTCTCTTGATTCCCTTCCTGCCTCCTCGGGCTCTAGGTACCAGCAGTCACATGCCCCGTAAACACTGAAATGTCCCAACGCCGGGGAGTCCAAACTCGGCCTCGCCCAACCTGCCCCTTCCAGCAGAGCATCTGTCAGACCGCTCAGGCTGCGGTCTGCCCGAAGCCCTGTGGCCACGGAGGCCAGCGGTGGCCAGAGGTGACCCCGTGTGCACTGACCTCTCCCGGAAGTACTTGATGGCCTCAGGGTCTATGAAGGTCGGCTCCTCCCGGTAGCCCAGCTCAATGACCTTGCGCTTATGCCGGAACTCAATGACCGTCTTGGTGTAGGAGTTGAGCGTGGTGACGGAGGCGGCCATGCAGCAGGTGAAGGAGCCCCACGCCAGGCTGCAGAGAGAGGAGAGAGCTGCCAGTCCCCCCACCACCCGACATCCATCCACCTGCACGCTGCCTCTCCTGGGCCAGACCTAAGCAGGCACCGCAGAGAAGGACAAGACCGGCCCTGCCCCGCCCGCGGCCTGGTGTGGGGCAGCAGCACCTGTGTTACTGGGAGGCCAGGAGGGAGCGAGTCACCCCATCTGGGGGCTGACAAGGGGGGTGGCCACAACACAGCAGTGCTGCGCCTGGGAGGACGAGGAAGGCCTCGACAGAGGGAAGGACATCCCCGGATGAGGGAAGGGCATGTGCAAAGGCCCGGGGGCATGAGGTGTAGGGCGCACTCCACAGTGGGAGGTGTGGGATCCCGGGGGAAAGTCACCTGAGGAGAGCAGAGGGTGAGGTGAGGAGATGGGGGCCAGAAACCCTAAGAGCAGGTTGTCTGTGAGCGTTAATTACCTGTGTCCATGTGTGACCTTGGACAAGATTCTTGACCTCTCTGCCTCGTATTCCTTGCACCCAGTTTCATGGACATGACAAGAGCTCCACCTCACAGGGTGGTTGCGAAGATTAGAGGATCCGTTGAAAACCCCTTAGAACAGAGGCTGGTATGCAGCCGGCGTCCCTGAGAGGCGGCTGTCATCGCTGTCATCACAGTCATCAACACCTGCGCTGCCCACGTCCGTCCGGCTCTCCCAGCTCTCCCCCCAGGGATTACATGGGAATGCCCCTCGCACCCGCGCACGTCCTCGAGGCACAGCTGGGCCCTGGGTGCTCGCCCGCCTGATGCGTGTGCGGAGCCAGCCAGAGCTGGAGCATCCGTCCTGCCCTCGTCCGGGAGACGCAGCGGGCAGGCTGTGGGCCTTCTCTGACTCCTCTGGCCAGGCCTGCGGTAACGCTTACAACCAGGCGTGTGGACCCACCTCGCTGCAGTCGCACCTGGGCTGGTTCCCGGTCGCTGTCCCCCAGGCTCTGCCTTGATGACTGGTTTCCTTCGATCAAGGGCTCAGCTTTGTTGTTATCAGCCCTGCACTGTCCCCAAAACTCCAGCCTCCCCTTCCGCCAGCCCACAGGGTCCGTGGACCGCACCCCTGCGGTCCTCAGTGGGTGCCACCACCTCCTGACCCGCTGACTCCGCGTCAGTCTCAGCGCCGGAAGCACGGGGGGCGAGGGTGCAGCCTTTCCCTGCCGACCCCATTAAAGGGTTCCTGCTCTTTCACGCTAAGGAGCTAATTTAGCTCTTCCAGGAGCTCCGACTGACAGACAGCTGTGGGCAGTCAGCCTGGCCCCTCGAAGAACTGCCCTGCCCACCAAAGGCGGGTGACCCATAAGGGCCGCACCTCGGACCAAGCCTCGTTTAATCAGATCATCCCTCCTCTGAGCAACAAAGTTCAAGGTTCTAGTTCGATCTGGGAGCTCTGTTTGAACCAGAGAGACGGAAATTCAGAACCTGAGGATGGAGAAGGAAGAAGCAGACTCTTTTCTGGGATCCCATGAGGACACATCTGCTGGGTTTGCCTGCCCCTCACCCACTCTCTTCAGGGACCACTCCGCCCTCCTCTGGGCCATGTGGTTTGTGTGGGGCTGGCCTGCCCCAGCCCTTAGGAGCGAGCACATGACCAGGCCCGGCCAGCGAGAGTGTCGCTTCCCTTTGGCCACAGTAATTGGTTCAGGATGGGCATGAGACCCCCAAGTCAGGCTGATGAGACCCAACCCCAGGACTTCTGCGGAAGCTCTCAGGGAAGAGGCCCAGCTCTCCTCCGGAGTGGGGTTGAAGCCAGGGGCTTCCGGGGACCGTCACACCACTGTGCGGCCTGAGAAGGAAGCTGACCCCGAAGGAAGGAGAAAGGCCCTCGATCCCCGAGCTGAAGCCATCCTCCTGGGGCCGGTCAGCTGTGGGAGCCCAATTCCTTTTCCGGATTTTTATTTTTCCTTAAGCCAGTTTGAATTGAGTTTCTGTCCCTGACCATCAAAGTTCTTATACAATTACTTCCTATAAATTCCTTTTTTTGCATAAGTCCATTTCACAGTGAATTTCTGGTCTTCACGACCAGGGACCTCACCTGTGAGGAGCTCCGGCTCCCCGCGGTGAGGACGCCGGCGGAGGCGCATCTCCGCCCCGCATTCCTCCCAGCCCTCCCTCCCTGCAGTTCTCCGTGGCCTTCCCTCTACTCACTACTTCTGGTTTTTAAACTAAACTTTTTATTTCAAGGTAATTATGGATCGGTGTGTTGTAAGAAACAATACGGAGCGGTCCGTGTACCCTGTACCGTCTCCCCGGCGGTAGCACCTTGCAAACACAGTCGTGTGCACCGGGGTCCCACACCGGCCCTCGGCTAGGGGACCCGCCGTCCATTGCCACAGGGCCCCCAGAGGCAGCTGATAGCCTCGTCCACTTTCCTCCAGCCTCTGGCAACCACCAGTCAGTTCCTCATTGCTATAATTTTGTCATTTCAAGACTATGACAGACATGGAATCACGCAGTATGTGTGTCCGGGCCTGGCTTTTCCACTCAGCACGCCCTACAGTCACCCTGGATGTGGGTGGAGCAGCGGGTCCCTTTGTGCCCAGGTAGGCTCCTGCCTGCCATGCACGGGTTTCTCTACCTCCTCGCCGTTGTCGTTACATTGTAAAGCAATTGACTGATTGATTTGTCAATATGTTTTATTGATCTTTTTCTTTTTTAGAGAGAGAGAAGTGCTCATGTCTCTGACCACTTTGCCATCGTTGTTTACTGTTGAGTTTTGAGCGTTTTTATAACCCTAGATACCAGTCCTTTTCAGATACGCGGTTCACAAATGTTTTCTTTCAGTTGGAAGCTTGTCTTTTCAACCTCTTAACAAGGTCTTTTACAGAGCTAAAGTGTTTAATTGTGATGAAATCCAATTTGTCAATGTTTTCAATGCTTTTGATGTCAAGTCTAGCAACTCTTTGTCTAGGTCTAGATCCCAAAGGTTTTTCTCCTATTTTTTCCTAAAAATTTTATAGGTGTACATGTGATGCCTCTTGAGTTAAATTTTACAACGGGTATGAAGTTTAGATCAAGACTCATTTTTCTTTTTTTGGCTTAATGTTGTCTAATAGCCCTGGCACCATTTGTTGAAAAGGCTATTCCAGCTTGTACCTTTGTCAATAACCAGCTGGGCCTGGCAGGTGTGGCTCTGTTGGTTGAGCGTCATCCTGTACACTGAAAGGTCACTGGTTCGATTCCAGGTCAGGGCACAGGCCCAGGTTGCAGGTTTGGTCCCTGGTCAGGGTGCATGCAGGAGGCAGCCAATCAATGTTTCTCTCTCACATCAGTGTTTCTCTCTTTCTCTTTCCCTCTCCTTTCCTCTCTCTATAAAATCAATAAAAACACTGGATAGAAAAGAAAGTTGGGCATATTTGTGTTGGTCTATTTCTGGATTCTTTATTCTGTCCCATTGACTTGGGTGTCTATGCCCCACCAACACCACACAGTCTGATTACTGTAGCTATACAATAAGTCTTGAAATTGGGTACACTGATTCCTCCTCTTTTTTTCTTCTTTTTCAAAATTGTTTTAGCTATTTTAGTTCCTTTGCCACTCCTAATATAGTTTAGAATAATCTTGTCTATATCTATAAGAAATTACATTTTTGCCCTGGTCAGTTTGGCTTAGCAGTTAAGTTAGAGCATCAGGCTGTGGTCCCGAGAGACCCAGGTTCGGTTCCCGCTAAGGGCACGTACCTCGGTTGCAGTTTGTCCCTGGCCCTGGTTGGGTTGTAAGGGTGGCAGCCACTCGATGTGTCCCTTTCACGTCGATGTTTTTCTCTCTCTCTCTTCCTCTCTCTCCCTCCCACTCTATCTGAACGAAAAAATGGAAAAATATCCTCGGGTGAGGATTAAAAAAAGAAATTACATTTTAATAGGAATTGCATTAAATCTGTATACCAACTTGAGGAGAATTGACCTCTTTACCACAAACATGGTATATTTCTCCATTTACTAGATCTTCATTGATTTCTTTCATTGGCATTTTGTGGGTCCAGCCACCAAATCCTGAAGATGTTTTGTTAGATTTATGACTAAGCATTTCACTTTTTTCAGTGTAAATGGTATTGTATTTTTAGTTTTGTTTAATTGTTCATTGCTAGTTTATAGAAATATAATTGATTTTTGTATCTTTATCTTGTATCCTGAGACAGTACTGAATGCATTTATTAGGTCTAGGCGCTTTTTTTTTTTTTTTTAATGTGTAGATTTCTTTGATTTTTTCTGCATAGACAACCATGTTATCTGAAAACAGGTATAGTTTACTTCTTCCTTTCCCTGTATATCTTTTATTTACTTTTCATGCCTTATTGCACTAGCAAGAACCTCCAGCACCATGTGGAGTATGAGTGATGTTCCCAGTTTTAGAGAGAAAGCATTTAATCCTCACCATTGAGTATGATGTTAGCTGTAGGCATTTAGGTAGATGCTCCTTATCAAATTTAAAAAGTTCCCCTCATCCTTGCCAGTTTGGCTCAGTGGTTAGAGTGTCAGCCCACAAACCAAAGAGTCATGGGTTTAATTCTGGTCAAGGGTACATACCTCAGTTGTGGTTCATTCTCTGGCCCTGGTTGGAGTCATGCAGGAGGCAACCAATTAATGTGTGTCTCTCTCTCCCTCCCTCCCTTCCTTCTTTCCACTCTATCTGAAAATCAATGGAAAAATATCCTCAGGTGAGCATTAAAAAATAAATATAAAAAAATAAAAAGTTCCCCTCTATTTTTAGTTTTCTGAGAGTTTTTATTTAATCATGAATGTATGTTGAATTTTGTCAAATATTTTTTCAGCATTGATTAATATGATCATGTGATTTTCCCTTTATGTCTCTTTATCTTCCCCCATTAATAATACGATTGCCTCAAATATTTCCTCTGTGTTCATTTAGAATTGCATCAAACTGTGTTATCATTTTTACTTCAATCATCAAGCGTGATTTAGAAAACTCAAGAGGAAAGTATAATTTTCTTTCCTTTTTCCTGCTGTTTCACGATTTCTTCTTTTAAAAAACTTTTTGTTTGTTTTTATTTAGAGTACTTCCCTTTAGCCCTTCTTTTAGGGTAAGTCGGCTGGCAACACAGTTTTTTAGTTTTCCTTCATCTGAGAATGTCTTGATTTCCCCTTCCCTTTCCTGAAGGATAGTTTTGCCAGAAACAAAATTCTGAATTGACAGTTCTTTTCTTTCAGCGCCTGAAACATGCTGGGCCACTTCCTTCCAGCCTCCATTGTTTCTGATGCAAAATCCACAGTTATCTTAATTGGGTTTCCCTATAGTTGAGACATTGTTTCTCTCTTGCTGCTTTCAATATTTTTTTCTTTGACTTTAGTCTTTAAAAGTTTGACTATGATGTATGATGCTATGGATTTCTCTGGGTTTATTGATTCACTCCACTTCTTAACTCCGTAGCTTTATGTCTTTTAAAAAATGGGAGAAGGTTCCAGTCATTGTTCCTTTGAGTGCTTTTTTCTCCTCTCTTCTTTCTCCTCTCCCTTTAGAAACTCCGATGTTAGAGGCTTCGTTATAGTTCCAGAGGTCCTTGAGGTGCTTTTCATTGATCTAGGTGGGAAGATTTCTGATTACTGCTGGGCATGGCTGGAGTTCTGGCCCTTAGGCTTCTGCAGATACCACCTGGGCTGGAAGGGCAGGAGGGCCTCATCGCGTGCTCGTAGCCACACTACCACTGGGCGGTGGTGAAAATCGGGACTCTCTACTGTTCCTTTGATACAACCCAAGCAGGGAAGGGGAGTGGCAACCATGCAGTGCACAGTCTGAAAACCTTTGGGGCCAAGACACCTGCTGGTGTTTGCAAACTGCACTTCTGAGCTGATGCAGTGATGTATGTTGGTGGGTAGCCTGGTTTTTGGAGCCAAGCGCAGAGTGGACACTGTGGGGAGGGAAGGGGAAGTTGACAGGGGAGTGGGTGGCTGTCAACCACTCTCTATCCTCTGAGAGCTGCAGGGCAGGGCAGGGGGACACTGGGTGAGCAGATCCAGAGACACATGGATGCCACCTTGAAATCTAGCCCAGGCCCTGCTCAGTGGGAAGACGAACTGATCAGTGACAGTGCCAGCCCCAGTGCACCTGCTGGCCAGACAGCACAGGCCCCTGTGCAGGACACCAATGTCCAGGCCACACTTAGTGCCCAAAGGCTGGTGGGACCAGTTCTGGGGCCCAACTAGTCCATCCAGGGCTAGCGGCACACCCACGGGCAGAGACAGCTCTCCTTCCCCACCCTGGTCTTAGAGAAGAGGAGGCCAGGGTCACCTGCCTCAGGGGAGATAAGAAAAAGCCAGAGCTTCCTGCTGACCACACAGCCACTTAGTGGTGACACGGGGAAACACACCCTCTCCAGTGGCTTTTGGAGCCAATGATCTTCTAAGGTCACTGCAGCAAACACCCTCCCATCACCAACCCCCTCCAAGGGATCAATATGCTGAAGGGCCAGCTAAGCCCTGCAGAGAGAGCAGGGTTGCCTGGGGGCCCCGAGAGGGAAAGGGACAGCCTGCTGTTTTCACAAGGTGGACACTGGAGCGCGGGGGAGGGGAAGGGAAGAGGCGCAGTGAAGCCACAGCGCTCCACACAGACGGACCTGGCCCAGCTTGCTACTCTAATGCTGTGTGACCTGGGCCACATTGCTCTACCTCTCTGTGCTTCTAGCTCTTATATGCCACAACTTTATAATGTTCCACTACTCTCCGTCTGCAGAGTGAATGCTCAGGGTTTCAGTGTGTGTGCTGTGGTGAGAGGGGCCCCTTTTCCGTACATCTCCATTGTGATCAAATGCAAAACAGAAGTACGACATGACTAGTTTTCTACTCTCCCGCCACCAGGGAAACTGACACACTGACATTCTAAGTTGGGGTCCCAGACTCAAATTTCTGCAGGGTCAGGTGAATGACCAAGTGTGAGTAAGTGTATGGCAATAGGGAGTGGTGGGGACTGGGGTGAACTGGAGAGCACATGCCCGTCTGAACAGGGCAGCTGCTATTCTGCAGCTGCAGGGCCAGCCGGCAAAGCCAGTCGGGCACGGCATATCTTCTAGCGGTCAAGAGAAGCCAGAGGCCCAGCTTTTTATGTAAAATGTTTACCTTTTCTGATGTTAAAAACAAATGTGAACTTTTAATAACACAATGGTAGGCCAAGCAGAACGTGGGCAGGCTGGGTTCAGCCCTGGGCTGTCAGCAATTTGCAGCCTCTGAGGCTAATTGTGTGACTTGGGCCTTTGCCCTTTCTGAGGCCGCCCTTGTCCAGCCAGTGGGCATGGTAACTCCGCCATCGGGTCAGTGGCAGGACCACAAGCTCAGGGCTTGTACGGTGTCTCCCACTGGGCACAAGGCAGGTGGCACCAACCTTCGCTGTATCCCACTGCCCGGTGGAGGGGTGGGGGGAGGGAGGCCTGCCTTGGCATTGCCACGGCAGATGCAGAGAGAGTGGAGACCCAGAGCCGAGAAGGGAGGGTTAGACGGCCCGGGCCTCAGGCGGAGGATGCTCCCAAAGCTCAGGTGAGCCAAAGGAAGCACTGGGGAGTGAGGAGAGACTGCAGCGGGGCTGGACCCTCACAAAACACTCAAGTCCTGGGGGTCCGAGGGTGGGGGTGGGGTGCAGCGAGGAGACTGGGGACAATGGAGAGGAGGGTAGATTGCCTACCCCCAGGTGTCATCCTCTTGGACATTTGTCACGTGCCCCTCAACAAGCAAGAGCAGCATCACCAAAGGCCCGGGGTCATTACCACCACTCATAATCGTTGCCACTTCTCGGGCACTGACTGCACAGCCTATAGGACCTGGTCCCAACAGTGCCCAGCAGCCATGACACCTGCACTGCTATTACCCCTGCTCTAGAGGAGGCAGCTGAGGCTCCGAGCGCTGGGCTCCTTGCTTTGAACTCACGGAGCACATTCCGGGGCTGTGGCCCACAGGGGTGACTTCTCCAAGTCCTCGTGGTAGCTTGTCTCCAAAAGAGGCCCCACGAGCCACCACTCCTGGGCGATGCTTCGCGCCCCTTCTCCTTGGGAGCTGCAGGGCAGGGCAGGGGGACACTGGGTGAGCAGATCCAGAGACACATGGATGCCACCATGAAATCTAGCCCAGGCCCTGCTCAGTGGGAGGACGAACTGATCAGGGACGGTGCCTGCCAGCCAGACAGCACAAGTCCCTTGCAGGACACCAATGTCCTTCTCCTTGGGTCTGCCCCCATCGCTTGCTCTTGAGCAAGAGAATCCAGTACACGTGACTTCTGAGGCAAGGTCCTAAAATACACTTGTCGCGTCCGCTTGGCTCTCTGGGAACACGTGCTCCCTGCAGGGCCCGCCACCGTGCTGGAGAAGTTGGTCCACTGACAGCCCCGGCTGAGTCTCCAGCGCCAGGAGCCATCTGGACGCCCAGCCTGGCTGACAGCTGACTGAGGTGTCACGAAGGGCCCCACGCCTGGCCACCCAGCTGAGTGCAGTCCACCCCTGACCCAAAGGAGGTCATCATAAGCTTTCATTTTATGCCACTGCATCTCGGGGTGACGGGTCACACACCAGCAGAGAACTGCAGCACTCGGGCTCCGTGCGGGGGAAACTCAGGCGATGCCGTGTCCCAGCTGAGGAACCGGGCACAGGGAGGGTAGGTGGCTTGGTCAAGGTCCACCGCTGGCAAGGGTCAGAGGCAGGATCTGCTACAGAGGTCCCCCAAACCAGCCGTCCACACAGCCCAGCAGTGCGCGGCGGCCTGCCAGAGGTCTAACCTACCCAGCTGGGTCAGGCTCCTAGCCAGGGACCCCTCACCTTCCTGAGCAGGTGTCCCTCCCAGAAGCTGGGGCCCCCACCTGCCCAGCGCGGCAGTCCGTGTGCCCTGCTGGGGCCCAAGACAGGGGCTGGTGCTGTCCTGGGTGGAGCTGGTCTCCCCGCTGGTGCCTGGCTCTGGGGCCAGAGTTTTGACAAATGGCCTCACACATATTGAACAGGAGGGGGACACTGCACAGCCCTGGCAAGGCCCCAGCTGCGAGGGATGAGAAATGGGGCTGATCCATCTGGTGGCCTCGGTGACAAGGAGAAATGGATCAGCCCTAATAGGGGCTGCACATGGGCCCCGGTCTGAAATAAGTCGAATGGGAATCTGCTGCCTCCTGGGAGCAGGCGGAGACTCGGCCTCCGGAGGACACGGTCCCAGGCCACGCCAGCAGGCCCGGTTCTAGGCGCTGAGCGCCGGGTGGACGCCAGAGGCTCCGGGAAAGAGAGGCCTGTGGGAGGAGGGGGTTCAGCATCTGAGCCTCAGTTTCCACATATGCAACACAGGGCTATGGTCCATGATCATTTCACATCGGTAACAGTACTATCGGGCAGCTGGCATTCACCGAGCCCTTGCATGTGGCCACCGTGTCCTGAGCTAAGCACACATGAACTGTCTCACTGTGACCCGCCATCACACAGGGCAGAACACAGAGGCTGGGACGGGGGCTCCGGAGCCAGGTGCCTGGGTCCAGCCCCCAGCTCTGCCATTCGCAGGCTGATGACCTTGGATGCATTAGCTCGGTTCTCTGTGCTCAGTTACCCTCCACAGAGTGCCCGCCTCAGCTCAGTTGTGAGGGTGACACACCCATGCTCAGCACATGCGCGAAATTACGCACACGGTCAACACTCAAAACCCTTCGCTCCCTTCCTTTGTCTCCTCCAGCTCAGGGCTCAGGGGGACTACCTTCCAAGGCCAAGATCTCAGGGCTCAGGGGGACTACCTTCCAAGGCCAAGATCTCAGGGCTCAGGGGGACTACCTTCCAAGGCCAAGATCTCAGGGCTCAGGGGGACCACCTTCCAAGGCCAAGATCTCAGGCCTTCGGGGGACAACCTTCCAAGGTCAAGATCTCAGGGTTCAGGGTGACCACCTTCCAAGGCCAAGATCTCAGGGCTCAGGGAGACTACCTTCCAAGGCCAAGATCTCAGGGTTCAGGGTGACCACCTTCCAAGGCCAAGATCTCAGGGCTCAGGGTGACTACCTTCCAAGGCCAAGGTCTCAGGGCTCAGGGGGACTACCTTCCAAGGCCAAGGTCTCAGGGCTCAGGGGGACTACCTTCCAAGGCCAAGGTCTCAGGGCTCAGGGGGACCACCTTCCAAGGCCAAGATCTCAGGAAGGAACTTCTTGGGGAGGGGGGTGGGAGGGGGATAAAAGAAAGTTAGAGCCTTAGGTGATTTTGCTATAATGGTTCCACCTAAGGGGACTCAGGGATGGTATGGACAGGTCAGGGTCCCTTTAAGGCAGGTGCTTTTAAGGGGGCAGAGCCATGCAGAGAGGGGGCAGGGACAGAATGGAGTAGGAGCCCCCACTGGTCTGCACTGGGGTGTCTCCTAGTCATAGCTCTTCCTGACCCATTCTGACAGCCTTTCCCCCAGATGCTCTCTCTCTGCCAAGCCTTTGCTGTTCCCTGTCCCAGTGCCCGGTCCTGTTCCCTCCTATGACAGTTTCCTGACCGAAGTCCTCCCTGGGGACCCTCACTGCCAGAAGCTGTGTCAGTGACCTTCTCTGTGTTCCCACAGTTGTGTGTGGTGACCCCCATAGACACACACATAGCACAGAGCACAGCTCACCTGTCTCAGCCCCTCAGTCCCGGTACAGCGCTGCCTGACACCGTGCCCGCCCCACCAGCAGGGTGGCTGCCCACCAGCAAGTGCTCAGTGAGTCTGTTGACCGACTGACGGGTAAAGGGTCCTCAGCCCAGGACCAGACACGTAGACCCGCATAATGGACAACGTGGTCACGGTCTTCCCAGCACACACTCCTAACAGCCCACCCTGCACTCACCCCCAGTTTTCCACTGGGGTCCTCCCCTCTCCTCTCTCTGTCCAAGGGCTTGGGTGGGGCCAATGCCATGTGACTCGGGCCAGACCAATGAGAGCAGTCTCCTCAGGGTCCGAATCATTGGTTGAAGGGTGGTCACGGGACTTGAGCTAAGCCAGTGGACGCCATAACCGGGGTGTTGGCTGGGAATGTTGGAAAGAAGCCCCGTCTACCTGCTGGCATTGCTACATTTGTAAGATGTAAGCCCACAACGGAGCCTGGTGGCCATCTGTGCCATCACTTGGGAAAACGCTGCTTGGGAATGAAATCAACACAAGAGGAACAGAGACAGAAAGGGGAGAGAATGACTGAGTTCCTAAAGAATCACCTGATCACCTGGATTCAGCCATGCCTGAAGCAGTTATTCTGGTAGCTCACGCAGCATCCAGTCCACCCACTCGCCATTTAAGAGTCTTTGACTCAGTCCTACTCCAGAGATGGGTCTGGTCACGCTGAGCCAATAAGCTCATGACTCCCACAGTCACAGTGCTTGTTCAAGAGAGAAAATGACCTCAGCCGGGCTCATCAGAGGGAGGCTTGGGATTTCAGTCAGTGTGAGGAAGGACAGCCCTGTCCTTCCCGCGGGAGGGAAGCCTGACCAGGGACAGAGTTAACATGGAAGGGGCGATGCCTGGTGACCACAGAGGAAGAGAACTCAGCCCTGATGACATCAGCGACTCTGGATCAAACATGTCCTGAGGTCCATACCACAGCTGCATTTTCCATTTTCAGGAACCCCTGTATCTCCACACTGCTTAGACTAGTGTGGGCAGGTTTTTTCTGTTACAACCCATACCCCCCCTCTCCCCCCCGCAACTGATCCCCCTGGGCTTCCAGTCACGTGAAATAATAAAAACCCTTGTTTACTTGGGATTCTATCACTCACACACAAAAGGATCCTGACTGGTCCTGCCTTTCGCACACCATGCTCTGGGGTGCTGACTCCCGTCCCCTGTGTGCGGCGCCCCTCACTGCGGTCCTCGGACCCTCGAGGCTCGCCAGCCCCGCGGTCTCGTCGCCAGCTCCCATCTCCACCTCCACAGTGGCCTCTAAGACAGGGCTTGGCGAACTCTCCCTGTAAAGGGCCAGATGGTAAACATTTCAGGCTGTGTGGGCCATTCTGCCTGTCACAAGTGCTCACCTCTGCCACTGTAGCGAGAAAGCAGCCGTCAACTCTACATAAATGATGAGCGTGGCCCCGGCCGGTCTGGCTCAGAGGTTGGAGCATCAGCCCGCGGACCAAGGAGTCTCGTGTTCAATTCCGTTCAAGGGCACGTACCTCGGTTGCAGTTTGGCCTTGGTCGGGGGTGTGCGAGAGGCAACCAATTGATGTGTTTCTCTTACATCGATGTCTCTCTCTCGCTCTCCCCCCCCCCCCCTCCGTCCCTCACACTCAATCTGAAGATAAATGGGAAAATATCCTTGGGTGAGAATTAAAAAAAAAAGATGAGCATGACCATGTCCCAATAAAACTTTATTTATGGACACTAAATTTGAATTTCACATAATTTCCACATTTCACAAAATATTCTTCTTCTTTTGATTTGTCTCCAAGAATTTAAACATATAAAGACCTTGCTTAGCTTGAGGGCTGATGAGGACCAGTGTTGGCCTGGATTGCTTCCACACGGTGTATTTGCCCAGCTCGTGGGTCTCCTGATGCCTATGGACTCTGGGCTGCCCACCTTCCTCTGCCCCCAACCAGACTGAGCTGCTGAAGTCCCAGCAGGCCTCAGGGCTCTTGTGTCTGAAGGTCAGAAGCCACTTACCAGAATGACCACCCGTAGTCCCAGGAATGGGGTCTCCAGTCTTCAGGGCCGAGGCTCACGGTGACCTGGAACACCTGTGTGTACATCATGTGGGCTACCATTCCCAGGAGGCCTGTGGGGAGCAGAGCAAGGAGTCAGGGAGAGAGGTGGGGTTCAGTGCACCCCCAGGGGCCTGTTAGTGCCAGGGGAGCATGGACCCCCGGGGAAGTCGGTCGGCAGGACCAGAGCACAGGAGGCCGGAGGGTGACCGTTTCCTGAGCTGCCCAGAGAGCCTGAGTTTGTGCCGGAGGGCAAAGGGCAAAGGGCAGGCTGGAGAGAAATTTAAGGGAGACAGGGTCAGGCCTGTGTGTGGGTGGCTAAGCCTGTTCTGTTAAGAACCAGATAGTACAAGTTTCAAGCTCTGTGGGCCACCTGGTCCTGTCGCAACTATTCAACTCGACTGCTGTAGCCCAGGAGCTGTGGGCAGCGGGAATGGGCGGCTGGCAGGGCTGACCCCCGGGCTGCCGTTGGCTGATACCAGGTCATTTGGGAGCAGGAGCCTAGAGAGTGTTTTTAAAACCTCAGGTCTTAACTCATTCGACTAGTGGGTTAAAACATCAAGTTCATGGATGGCAGCCAGCACTACCACAAAAGAATGGAGCCCTGACCGGTTTGCTCAGTGGTTACAGCACTGGCTGGTGGACCGAAGGGTCTCGGGTTCGGTTCCGGTCAAGGGCACGTAGTTGGGTTGCAGGTTTGATCCTGGTTCTTGTCGGCGTGGTGTGGGAGGCAACCAACCGACGTGTCTGTCTCACATAGATGTTTCTCTCCCTCTCCCCCTCCCTCCCTTCCACTCTCTCTAAAAATCAATGGAAAAATATCCTCGGCTGAGGATTAACTAAAAAAAAGAATGGACTGGAGTAGAAATATCTGCTATCACCCAATGTAGCAGGAGCGAGGACTGTTTTGTAGGTGTGCCATGTGTGTGTGTAGTGGTTGTAATAGGGACTGTTTTTCTGCTGTTCATGGTCAAAATCTTCGAGCCCACTGGCTGGGAGAACGTTGATGCCGCGGGGTCTGAGTGAGACCGTGTCGCAGCACATTTCACAGCGTAGCCCTGGGCACAGCACCCCTCCGAGCCTGCAACTCAACCCTGAGGCCAGGGCTGCGTCAGCGAAGGTGAAGAGGGGGTGAGACGCGGAGCCTCGGCAACTGGTGCCCCCTGGACATGCACTGCAACCACTGCCCGGGTCACGGTAAGCCCAGGGACGCTTCTCTGTGGGGCCCTCGTGGGCCCATGGTGCGTGGGTCACTGGCGTGGACCTAGCTTGAAGGTGCAGGAATACAGTACTGAGGAGGGAAGGGGTAAATGACAAGAGGAAGAACGGAAACCAGTAATACGTATGCACCTACTGTGTGCCGGGCGCTCAGTCAGGTGTCTGCTGTGTACCCACTGTGTGCCGGGCGCTCTGTCAGGTGTCTGCTGTGCACCTACTGTATGCCAGGCGCTCTGTCAGGTGTGTACACACAGCAGTGTGTACCCACTGTGTGCCGGGCGCTCTGTCAGGTGTCTGCTGCACACCCACTGTGCGCTGAGCGCTGTCAGGTGTCTGCTGTGCACCTACTGTGTGCCAGGCACTCTGTCAGGTGTCTGCTGCATACCCACCGTGCGCTGGGTGCTCTGTCAGGTGTCTGCTGCGTACCCACTGTGCGCCGGGCGCTCTGTCAGGTGTCTGCTGCGTACCCACTGTGTGCTGGGCGCTCTGTCAGGTGTTAACCTCCATTATTGCCTCTCTTCATCTTTGTAACCACGCTTTGAGGTACACGGCCCTGATCTTTGAACTTAACGTCAGGGACTCCAGCACATGTATGTCTCCGTCCAGTCACTTAGCCCCAGGCCTGATGGACACAGAGGACTCAAAAGTGGCACAGAGGTGGGTGTCCGTGTCTCTGAGCTGGGGTTCGCCTCTCATGGCCACTCCCCACTGCTCTCTGACCTCAGGTGAGGGCTACTCTCTAGGGCTGCTGGGGGCCCTTGAGTGGGGAAACCCAGGGGGAGGGCCACCACAACAGGGGAGTCCCCGCGGGAGCCCCTAAAGCTGGCTGTTCCCCAGGCTCCCTCTGCCAGGCCTGAGGACACCAAGATCTCTGCAGGGGCGCTGGAGCCTCCCTGGTCCCTGGGCCTGGGCTCCGTAGGAAGGAGACGTGGTTGAGCCACAGAGATAGCTTACGTTTATCTACTTGACACAATTTTTGGTGAACTTGCCAGCAAATATGCCTTATTCTTTGGAAGTGATGCATAAGATTCCTTGAGAATGATGTACCAAGTTTTATTTATTCCATCAATTGATGGTATTGAATGACTTCAGGTGTTTGCTCTATAAGCAATGGGGTAATGAACACCTTCCCACCAGTCTCATACAAATCCTCACCAACGCCTGAGATGATACAACCATTTTGCCCGTTGCCTGGTGAAACATGAGACCTCAGCATTGTTTCAAGTTTCACATTTCCCTCATTATTAGTGAGCGTGGGCATTTTGCACATGTTTATTAACCCTTTCTATTTCTTCTTCTATGAATATGCCTGCCTGTATCCTTTGTCAATTTTCTTTCATTTTTATCTTTTTAATTATCAGTTTGTAGAAATTATTTATGTATCTTGGAGACTAATCCCGTCTGCTGCATGGACTATGAACAGCTACAGCGTGTCTTTCCCCGTGTGCAAAACATCACTTTTCTTAATAGACTATTTTTAGAGCAGTTTTAAGTTTCCAGCAACATTGAGTAGATAGTACAGAGAGTTCTCATATGTCCCCTCTCCAGTTAGTGTGGTACATTTGTTACAACTGGTGAACCACTATCAATACATTACTATCAACGAAGTCTCTAGTGTACACTGAGGTTTACTATTTGTGTGGCGTGTTCTGTGGATTTTGACACACGTATGGCAACCTGTGTCTACCATCCTGGCCCTGAAAATCCCCCGTGCTCCACCTATTCACCCTCCCTCCCTCCCTGCCCACTGAACCCCTGGCAGCCACTGATCTTTTGACTGTCTCCATAGTTTTGCCTCTTCCAGAATGTTCTATAGTTGGAGTCATACAGTATGTGGCCTTTTCGGACTGGCTCCTTTCACTTAATATTGTGCATTTTGGTTTCTTCCACGTCTTTTCATGGCTCCACAGCTCATTGCTTTTTACTGCTGAATACTATTCCATTGTCTGGCATCCAGGCTGTGCTCTCACCTGCTGAAGGACGTCTTCGTCGCTTCCAGTTTGGGTAAGTACGGAGAGAGCTGATTTGTCACACATTTTGACATGTGGTAGAGTCAAATCTACCCGCCTTTCCCTTTGCGGTTTGCACTTGCTGTGTCTGATTTAAGAAAAAGCCCACACCAAACACAGAGTCCCCTGTATTTTTCTAACATACTTATAAAGGATATTTAATTCCTCTGGAGTTTATCTTAGTGACTGGTGTGAGATAAAGATCTAACTGAATTTTCTTGAATGAATAACTAATTGCTTTGAACCCTATAGATGAGCCAAGCTTCCTCTGCTGATTTTAAATGACACCTTTACCCCATATTCCAAGCCCCACATATACATGAGTCAATTTCCCACCTCATCATTCTCGTCCTCGGGTCCCTCTCTGTTCCTGTATCAATGCCGCACCTTTTTATCTATTTATTTATTTATTTATTTTTTTATCCTCACCCTAGGACATTTTTCCATTTTTTGTTCAGATAGAGTGGGAGGGAGAGAGAGGAACAGAGAGAGAGAGAAACATCGATGTGAAGGGACACATCGAGTGGCTGCTACCCGCACGACCAACCAGGGCCGGGGACAAACTGCAACCGAGGTACGTGCCCTTAGCAGGAACCGAACCCAGGTCTCTCCAGACCGCAGGCCAACGCTCTAACCGCTGAGCCAAACCGGCCAGGGCCAATGCCGCACCTTTTTAATTAGTAGTAGAGCCTGTTGCCTGGAAGGACGTCTCCCCTCTCGCTGCACACTGCTCGCTGTCCCTGCAACCACAGCCCTACCAGGGAGCTTTGCCCCTCGGCGGGACCCAGACCCCTTCTTGGCCCCCATCACCAATCCCTTCCTGAGGAGCCTCGGTGCCTTTATTTTCTCATCTATAAAATGGGCCATTTCAAGGAGCATCACCAGCAAAGGAAACGTGCGTGAGCACCACCACGCCGTATCTCAGGGCAGGGGCGCGTGTGACCAAGAGAACTCTCGGCCAGACCCAGAAGCCGGACCCAGCCTGTTGGCTGAAGAATTAATTTTCTAAATTGTTGGGATGGAAAAGCATTGATTTCTCAATTGAATTCCATTTATCCCCAAATCTGAAAGGCCGTGCTTTAAGGACATTCAATAAATGCAATTGCAATTGGTGAGGTTCTCGAATTGCATGTTAAAGATCCTGCTTCAAAACGCTGCCCCTGGCCCAAGTGTTCGTCCACTGAGACCACCGAGCAGCAGCACCTGCCACACAAATCCTCAGCAGAAGGAACCCTGTGCGGCTCGGCTAAATTAAAACGTGGCTTTTTGATGAGTTACTGAGCTTCCTAGATTAGGGGCAACTGAATGATGAGGCTTTCCTGCGGCCGAGGTGGCCCCGCGTGCACACACACCGGAACGGCACAGCTGGACACCTCTCCTCCCGCGGTTCCTGGACCCTCCCCACTCCTGACACCACAGGTGGAATCCCCAGCCTGTGGGGTGAGGCAGGATGGCTCCCCGGCCCTGGGGACCCTGGGGAGCACCAGGGCTGGGGGATGCTGGCCAGGGCTCAGAGCTGGGCAGGACGCGGGCCACCCGGAGCGGGACGAGCTGTGGCAACCCCAGGCCTGCCCCCCCGGGCTCCTGGGGAAGCTGAATTCTCTTGTCCAGGCCAGAGAGGCTGGTGTGGGGCTAGAACTGAGACAGTGTCAGAGGGTCAGAAGGTGAGCCCAGAGCAGAGCAGGGGTAGCAAAGGAGAGAGGGTCTCGTTTGCAGCTCTGTCACTTACCAGCCATGTGATCTCACCTTTCTGTGCCTCAGTTTCCTCAACTGTAATGTGGGGTTAATAGTAGCACCCACCTCATAGATTGGTATGAGGATGAAGTGGCTTATACTGGTAAAGCATTAGAACAGTGCCTGACACATAATGAACCCCACACACAGCTTCTCCAATGAGTGAATGATGAGTGAGTGAATGAGTGAGTGAGTGAGTGAGTGAATGAGTGAATGAGTGATGAGTGAGTGAATGAGTGAATGATGAATGAGTGAGTGAGTGAGTGAATGAGTGAATGATGAATGAGTGAGTGAGTGAATGATGAATGAGTGAGTGAATGAGTGAATGAGTGATGAGTGAGTGAATGAGTGAATGATGAATGAGTGAGTGAGTGAGTGAATGAGTGAATGATGAATGAGTGAGTGAGTGAATGAGTGAATGAGTGAGTGAGTGAATGAGTGAATGAGTGATGAGTGAGTGAATGAGTGAATGATGAATGAGTGAGTGAGTGAGTGAATGAGTGAGTGAGTGAATGAGTGAGTGAGTGAGTGAGTGAGTGAATGAGTGAATGAGTGAGTGAGTGAGTGAATGAGTGAATGAGTGAATGAGTGAGTGAGTGAATGAGTGAATGAGTGAGTGAATGAATGAGTGAATGAGTGAGTGAATGATGAATGAGTGAATGATGAGTGAGTGAGTGAATGAGTGAGTGAGTAAGTGAATGAGTGAGTGAGTGAGTGAGTGAGTGAGTGAATGATGAGTGAGTGAATGAGTGAGTGAATGAGTGAGTGAGTGAGTGAGTGAATGGGTGAATGAGTGAATGATGAATGAGTGAGTGAGTGAGTGAATGAGTGAGTGAGTGAATGAGTGAGTGAGTGAATGAGTGAATGAGTGAGTGAATGAGAGAATGATGAATGAGTGAGTGAGTGAATGAGTGAATGAGTGAGTGAGTGAGTGATGAGTGAGTGAATGAGTGAATGATGAATGAGTGAGTGAGTGAGTGAGTGAGTGAGTGAATGAGTGAGTGAGTGAGTGAATGAGTGAGTGAATGAGTGAATGAGTGAATGAGTGAGTGAATGAATGAGTGAATGAGTGAGTGAATGAGTGAATGATGAATGAGTGAGTGAATGAGTGAATGAGTGAATAAGTGAGTGAATGAGTGAGTGAATGAGTGAATGAGTGAATGATGAATGAGTGAGTGAATGAGTGAGTGAGTGAGTGAGTGAGTGAATGAGTGAGTGAGTGAGTGAATGAGTGAGTGAGTGAATGAGTGAGTGAGTGAATGAGTGAATGAGTGAGTGAATGATGAATGAGTGAATGATGAGTGAGTGAGTGAATGAGTGAGTGAGTAAGTGAATGAGTGAGTGAGTGAGTGAGTGAATGAGTGAATGATGAGTGAGTGAATGATGAGTGAGTGAATGAGTGAGTGAATGAGTGAGTGAGTGAATGAGTGAGTGAATGAGTGAGTGAGTGAGTGAGTGAATGAGTGAATGAGTGAATGATGAATGAGTGAGTGAGTGAGTGAATGAGTGAGTGAGTGAATGAGTGAGTGAGTGAATGAGTGAATGAGTGAGTGAATGAGAGAATGATGAATGAGTGAGTGAGTGAATGAGTGAATGAGTGAGTGAGTGAGTGATGAGTGAGTGAGTGAGTGAATGATGAATGAGTGAGTGAGTGAGTGAATGAGTGAGTGAGTGAGTGAATGAGTGAGTGAGTGAATGAGTGAATGAGTGAATGAGTGAGTGAATGAATGAGTGAATGAGTGAGTGAATGAGTGAGTGAATGAGTGAATAAGTGAGTGAATGAGTGAGTGAATGAGTGAATGAGTGAATGATGAATGAGTGAGTGAATGAGTGAATGATGAGGCTCGCGGCACAGGCCTGCTAGACTAGGCCTGTCTTGCTCTCCACGGGATGCCCAGCACCAGCCCAGGGCCTGGCAACCCATGAGTGTTCAGCATGTGTTTGTTGAATGAACAGATGGCTTGCTGGCTGCAAGGTGCTTGGGGGTGTCAGGCTGGCTGGGGTTAAAGGCCTGGGGTTTGGGATATGGGACTGAGCTGGGACAGGGCCAGACTTGAAAACGAATTTAGAGAGCAAGTTGTGGAGGTGAGCAAATGTCAGAGTCACCATTCATTCACTTAGCATTCACATTCAGATACTATCGGGGGGCCGGTGGGGACAGACTGGAACAGACAGACGGATGCCCTCCTGCCAGTGGAGACACAGACAGTGAGCACGTCATCTAACGAGAGAATTCTTCGTGGCGAAAAGCGCAGTGGTGAAGATCAAATAGGGCGAGGAGCAGAGTCCAGGGGCCACTTCAGGCTGGTGGTCAGGGAGGCCTTTCTGCGAGGAGACAGTGACGCAAAGGCCCGAGTGGGCAGGGGGGCAGCCGCGGTCTGGAGAAGTCGGCGGAAGGGAGAGGAGGCACCCCAGGGTGAGAAAGGGGAGGGTGGAGGCGGCCGAGAATTTTGGCTTCAACGCTAAGCGTGGTGGGAAGCCAGGAGGGTTTAAGCAGGAGTCTAACTTAAGATCATTCCAGTCACTTTGTGAAAACTGGGAGGTGGGGGGTGGGCAGGGTTGCTCAGTTGAGAGGAAGTTCGGCTGAGCGGCTTCGGCTTAGACTGGAGCTGTTGGCAGCTCCCGGGGCAGGTCTGAAGGTGGGGTCCACAGGACCCGCTGAAGGGCTGGGCATGAGGGCAAGGGCCACCTGCCTGGAGTCCAGGGTGACTTTGAAGGTTGTGGATCGAGCAGCTGGGCAGATGATGGTGCCATTTACTAAGACGAAGACGTTTGGTGGGTGGAACCCCATTTGGGCTGCATTTGTATGAAATGCTTCCTTTACATCCGAACTGATACAAGCAAGCAGCTGGGCATGTACGTCTGCGGTCGGAGCAGTCGGAGCTGGGCTGAGCTGCCTGAGCCGCTGGCAGGAAAGGCAGGCAGGCCTGGAGGGGCCCCCTGGGGAGGGGCCCTGGTGGAGCCCGGGCCAGTGGAGAGCGAGGGGCCGGCAGGGAGGCCGAGGACGGAGCCCGGGCGCAGGAGGAATGCCAGAGCCTCGAAGGACATGTGTCAAGGGCCAGGAGTGGCCCATGAGGCAGAGAAGTGATTGCAGGACGTGCCGACATGGAGGCCACTCGGACAGGGGCCTGGCGAACAGGCTAGAACAGGAGGAGCGGGGACAGCGGCTGCTGCTGGTGGAGAAGCGGACAGGGTGAGAGCTGGAGCAGGCCTGGCCTTCGGGGGGACCCTGCGGAGGGGAGACCGGGACGGTTCCTGGGTCACCTGGAGCCGTGGCGCAGGCAGGGAGAGGCGAGGTGCGAGAGGCCGGAGGGCAACCATGGAGCCAGGAGAAGGAAGGCCAGCGGGTGGGAGGTCCTCGAAGACCAAGGGGCTCTGGGTGGGAGCTGGGACCGCCTGCCCCCCCCCCCCCCATCTGAACTGAACAGAGAGTAGCGAGCAGAGCTCAGCCCTGGGGCCGCTTGGCCGCCCCTCCCGCCCGGGAGCCAGAGAGCAGGGCTTTGAGGAGCAGGGAGAAGGTGTGACAGCCTTTGCAGAGGGGAGCAGCACAGACGCCTGCAGAAGTGCCGGGGCCTGGGGCCATGAGCTCTGTGCCGGAGTAAAAGTGAGGGGCCTCCTGAGTCTGGCGGACGCCTCCCTAGGGGCTGACCGGTTCCCGGCCCAGGTGACCCCTTCTAAGGGGGATGCCGCCTGGGGGGGACATGGGGCCAAGACGCCCCCCTGAGCTCAGGGCTCCTCTCGCGCCTGGCCCGCCTCTCTTTTGCAGGGTTTGAATGTATTATGCTAAAGCCATGCTCCATTTAATTGTGGTATCAGGGAGGTGTCTGATTAATTAATTTATAATAGAGTTTATTTTTAAACATGCTGTCTAAGCTGTTACTCAGAACACTTGGAGAACACTCGTGTCTAAACAAATATTCTCGTGTACGTGGGCGTGATCCAGATTCGCCGGCATCCCACGCACGTCACGGCAGGGACACGGCAGGGACGGGGCATGAAGGGCTGGTGCGGACCAGGAGGAGCGGAAAGCAGAGGAGGGGGGCCGGCGGTGGCAGAGGGAAGGAGCCTGCTAGGCGGCCTGACAGTCAGCTGGTCCCTGACGTACACTGAGCACCTGAGGGTGCCAGGCTTTGTGCTGGTGGTGGGGAGCACACCTGGGAACAAGTGACCTGGTCTAACGCTGGGGGGTGGTGACAGGGGGACAGCCCAATGGGGGACTACCGTGTGGCAGGGCAGCCGGCGAGGGAAACCCGGGCCCCGGGAGCCTGGCTGGGCTCTGGACAGGCTCTGCGGGACGGTCAGGGAAGGCTCCTCTGGGAGGGAACCGCCGCGCGGAGAGCTGAAGGGTCCCTGGGGGTGAGCCTGGCCTGGAGCCCGCTCCAGCGAGGCACAGGCGGAGCAGTCTGGCGGGGCTGCGATGGCCTCGGGTAGGGCGTGGGTGGCGGGAGCTGCCGCTGGAGGGTGAACAAGGCACCGCACAGACGTTCTGAAGCCCCTGAGGGAGTGTGGACTTTATCCTGAGGGCACCGGGCGGAATTGCATAATTGTGAGCAAGGGGGCGGAAGACCTCCCTGGGTACTGCGTGGGAGCCAGAGCCGGCGCAGGGAGGCCGGACGCGCAGTCAGCCCTTGGAGCCACAGCAGACTTGGCCAGGCCAAGGGTGCTGAGATTAGGAGGTGGGGGACACTGGACAGCCCTGACTCAGGAACAGGGAGGGACACGGGGATCTGAGGGGACTGACCCAGTTAACACTGGCCCTGAAATCTCCTCCCACAGAAAGAAACCGTTGAGATCCTAGAGGCTCATGACACCCATGAGCTAGGGCAGAGGAAAAGTAAATCCCTTTGCGCATATCTACAGTCCCCAGATGTGTGTCCCCGCAGAGACCACAAACACAGCTGGCTGTCCCTCGTGCCCGCAGCCTAGGGAGGGCCCCAGGTGGCCCGCGAGGTCTCCTGCACTTAGCACCATCCTCAAGGAGCCGGCGATGTCGCTTTAAAGCTTGCCCAGATCTATTTTTAAAGAACAGGCTATTTTTAGACACTCTCCCGAGATCCCGCAGCCTCTCTGGGTAGCATATTTCAGGGTTTAAAAAGTCCCTCCTTACACATAACCTAAATCTTTCCAGCTCCAATTTAAGCTAATTTCTTGCTGTGCCCTCTGAGGACAGGGGTGAGTGGTTGGCATCTTTTCGAGAGGACGCTCTCGGGAGCACGGCAATTACCGGGCGGCCCTCCGCCTGTCCTCGCCGCAGACCGCCCGGACGCCTCCTCCGGAGCCTCGCAGACCTCGGGGGCGTCAGCAGCGGCCTGGTCTGCCCTCTGCCCACTTCTCTACTCGCCTGTGAAGTGAAGTGGCCCAAATCGGAGGTGGCATTCATTGGGGGACCTTCTCATTTCAAGTGGTAGGTTAACTAAGTGTCCGCACCCCGCCTTCCTCCTCCGGCTCCTCCCCCAGTCTGAGGCAGTGGACGGGCTCAGCCTCCCGAGGTGGGTCCAGACGGGGCAGGAGGCCAGGCCCCAGGTCCAGGAGCCCGCGGGGGTATCCCTGGGCAACTGGTGGTGGAATGGTTTTGGATGTTAATAGATGCCCCCCACACCCAGCATTCCTGCCACGCGGTGACCCCTTCGTTGGGGTAAGACAGAGACCCCCGCGGCCGCGGGGCACAGCTGTGACAGGAGACGCGACAACAGGAGTCGGTCCTCCGGGGTTCCCAAAGCCTCTCCGGGCGGTTGGAGGGAAAGGTTTGGAAGGACAGGAACAAGCACAGCTGTCTCTCCCTCAGCCTGGAGACCAGGTGAAGTTGTCTGCCTAGGGGTAGCGGGAGGAAGGGAGGAAGGGGAGGGGATGGAGGTCCCAGGAAAGAATGAGCCCAGCTACACAGACGCGAGCAGGGCAGCCTCCACCTCAGGCCCCTTCGAGTACATCCCTGGGGGCACAGGGGAGCGAATCACCCCGAACGAATCGGCTGCCCAATCTGAGTGGGCAGTGGACAGCCCGGAAGTGGGGCCAGGTGCCCAAGACACAGCCAGCAGGCCCTCTGCTCAGGAGGGTGTGCACCTGGGTCCCCAGCCCCACGGTGGAGGATGGGCCCCGTCGCCTGAGGATGACAGTAAGAAAGGAGGAGGAGCCCCCCCCCATGCTGGGACGCGAGCCAGTACAGCAAGCTGGTGATCCCACACAAGGTCCACAGAGGGGGAGCCCCCCCGACATGTGTACACCCCCAGGCTGTCCGGCCCCTCTCCCCACCTCCTCCCACATCTCCACCCTGGACATCCACACAGCACGGGTGCGCCGCCTCGACATTCTGCCTGGCCCCAGACTTGGTCAGCCTCCGCGGGGAGCACTCCGCTCCCGGGGCCTGGCACCTCGTGGTGCCTTCTAGTGGCTCCCAGCCAGCCCAGCCCCAGCCTCTGGGTCCTGCTGCTCCGTGGAGATCCCTGAGCTCAGCGGGAGCAGGGTCGGGTGACGGGAGCGGACTGCAGGGCAGAGGAGACGCCTTTGAAGGGCCCTCGAAAGCCTTGGTTACCTGCTCGGCTCTCCACTAGACACAGTGGCCCGAGAGTGAGGGGCCCTGTCATTTAGGGCCCAAACCAGCATACTTTTGAGAGTGAAAGAGGCACAATTAAACATCACCTTGGGACCCCAGGAGGACAGGCACTCAGTAATGACGGCAGAGAAACGAATGAGGCCTGAGCCCAGGCTCTCCAGGGCCCTTCCGGTTCCGCCAGGGACGGCCACCTGCTGCCGCGGGAAGGGCACCGCGGCCCTGCAGTGCGCCCATGCCACGGGGAGAAGCGTGCTGAGCGAGGTCGAGCGCGTGCAGGCGGGAACCCAGACAGCCGTGCCAAGGACTGGAGAAGGGACCGGGGGGCCCAGGCGGGCCCTGCCTGCTGGAAGCGACACTCCAGTGGGGGAGACGGACGAGCAGAAACCACCGCGAGCGTCGGAGAGTTGGTGCAGGGCCACAGGCGCCCACATCTGGAGCCTCCGTTCTGGGGCTCAGGGCAGGTGCCCCTGGGGAGGGGCGTTTCAGCTGGGCCTGAAGGAGGAGAAGCAGCTGACCAGGTCAGAGCTGCCCAGGCGGGGTTGCTCCCCTCTGGGAGCTCAAGCTGCTTTAGACCAGATCTGTCTCAGCACTGGGCCGTCTGGCCAGGCAGCCGCCACCGCGGGCCGCCCTGTGCCGCACGGGGTGTTTAGAGCTGCCCTGGCCTTGACCCACTGAATCCACGGCCTCCCCTCCCTCTGAGCCACGGCAGCCAGAAGTGTCTCCAGACATCACCGGTGTCCCCAGGGTGGGGCGGGGCTGAGAGGCCAGACCGTCCCTGTGGAGACCACTGTCAGACGCCCTGTAGCTATTTCTACAATGGTAATACTTTTATTTTTATAGTTCCCGTCAATGCATTGCAAGTGGTCCTGGTTTTCATTTCTGGTAGTGATCTGGAGTTTCCTTTCTGAATAAATTTAAGTTTCAAAAAGAAAGTGAATGGTTTAGAGGGAAATGCCAAGTAGATGGCAGCACACAGAGGTGGCCGCGTGGTGGGGGAGAGTCAGGGGAGAGCGGGGGGGAGGCGCCCAAGCCCCGAAGGCCTCGGCGCGGCCCAGGGAGCACACCCTTCCCTCCGAGAGGCAGCCGGTGGAGCCTCGGGCACCCTGCCTTCTCGGGCACCAGAGGGCGGAGCCGGCCGAACTCCGGGCCCACGTGGCATGAGGATCTGTAGACGCTGCAGGGTCACCTTATCGGGCTTCGCAGGTATTGCCTTTTTGACAAGTGGAGGATTTCAAGCATTTTGGTGCTATTTTTCCAAAAGGTTCAGATGACGTTTAGTCTTTTTCAGCAATAAAGATTTTTTAAAAATAAAGCGTTTTTTAATCAAGGCATGTACATTGCCTTTAGACACAATGCTAGTGCACACTTAACAGCCTACAGTGTAGTGCACACATAGCTTCTGTTTGCACGGGGAGCCCAAAGGCCGCGCACCTCGCTGTATTGCTCCGTGCGCTGCACGGTGGTGGTCTGGCGCCCCCCGCAACGTCTCCGCGGGAGCCCATGGAAGCAGCCTCCCGGAAGCACGCTGCTCACCTCGTGAGACCAGTGGGGTGGGGCAGCTCGCCCCACAGCCCATCCCACTGTCCCCTGGGCACGCGCTCCCCGGGGCCACCGCACACCCCTCTCTGTGGCTTCTTTCTCTCTTTCTGTGCCTGTTTCTGTGTCTTTCTATCCCTGCCTTTGACTCTTATGCTCCCTGCCTGGTTCTCTCCCCGGCCCCCAATCTTCCAGGAATATCTGGTGAAATGTGCCCACGAGACAGGCAGGAGTATTCACAGTGTTCAGGTCTCAGGCAGTGGGCCTCCCCATCGCCTCCCCACGGCCCAGGAGGGACTCTCCTACACAGAGAAACCTGTGCTGCTCGGCTGGGCTTCAGGCCCCCTCGCCAGCTGCTCCCGCCTCAGCACAGAGCCCGGGCCCTTCGCAAGCAGCCCGAGAACATTCCCCCCAGAGCGACCCTCCCATCCCTCCCCTCACATCAGCTGAACTGCAAAGCCTGCTCTTCTGGCCATTTAGGCTCAGAGTGCCCTGAGCTTCCATGCCTCCCTGAAGCACTGCTGTGATGCCGTCCAATCAGCCTCGCCCCTGAAGCACTGCTGTGATGCCGTCCAATCAGCCTCGCCCCTGAAGCACTGCTGTGATGCCGTCCAATCAGCCTCGCCCCTGAAGCACTGCTGTGATGCCGTCCAATCAGCCTCGCCCCTGAAGCACTGCTGTGATGCCGTCCAATCAGCCTCGCCCCTGAAGCACTGCTGTGATGCCGTCCAATCAGCCTCGCCCCTGAAGCACTGCTGTGATGCCGTCCAATCAGCCTCGCCCCTGAAGCACTGCTGTGATGCCGTCCAATCAGCCTCGCCCCTGAAGCACTGCTGTGATGCCGTCCAATCAGCCTCGCCCCTGAAGCACTGCTGTGATGCCGTCCAATCAGCCTCGCCGCCAACAGCTGTCTGCACACCCGAAGACCAGGCGGGCGGCCGCCTGCGGTGAGCCCCCCAGCCCTCCACCGTCTGGAAAGCACTGGACTACCCCACGTCTCACAGAGCCCTCGCCTTCTCCCGGGGGCTAGTTACAGACTATGCGATAAACGAGCAGGTGGAGTTCAGAGAGGTGAAGCAACCCACCCAGGGTAACACAGCATGGAAGAAGGAGTGTTTAAGTCCAGGTCTGCCCAACTCCAAGTCCACATGCTTTACCGTTTCATCACAGCCTCTCCCACTCACTCATTCACTCACTCACTCACTCACTCACTCACTCATTCACTCACTCATTCACTCATTCACTCACTCACTCATTCACTCACTCACTGACTCACTCATTCACTCATTCACACTCACTCACTCACTCACTCATTCATTCACTCATTCACTCACTCATCACTGACTCACTCACTCACTCATTCACTCACTCACTGACTCACTCATTCACTCATTCACTCACTCACTCACTCACTCATTCATTCACTCATTCACTCACTCACTCATCTCACCTCACTCACTCATTCACTCATCTCACTCACTCACTCATTCACTCACTCCTTCAATCATCACTCAACTCCTTCACTCACTCACTCATCATCTCACTCACTCACTCATCTCCCTCACTCATTCACTCACTCACTACTCACTCATTCACTCACTCTCCTCACTCACTCATTCATTCACTCACTCACTCACTCACTCATTCACTCTCTCACTCACTCATTCACTCACTCACTCACTCACTCACTCACTCACTCACTCACTGACTCACTCACTCACTCACTGACTCACTCACTCACTCATTCACTCTCTCACTCACTCATTCACTCACTCACTGACTCACTCACTCACTCACTGACTCACTCACTCACTCATTCACTCTCTCACTCACTCATTCACTCACTCACTGACTCACTCACTCACTCACTGACTCACTCACTCACTCATTCAGTCACTCACTCACTCACTCACTCACTGACTCACTCACTCACTCACTGACTCACTCACTCACTCATTCACTCTCTCACTCACTCATTCACTCACTCATTCACTCACTCACTCACTCACTCATTCACTCACTCACTCACTCACTCACTCATCCACCAAGTATGTACGAAGCACTGACTGTATGCCAGGCTCCCTTCATGGTTCAGGAAACAGCAGCCTATGAGACAGTCTCCCTGACCTCACAGAGCTCATATTCTTTTGAAGGCAGGTAGAAAATAAACACACACATTTAACAGTCAGAGTTTAATAAATGCCATGAGAGAGAAGAGGGATTGGGTAGTTAGTTGGGCCAAGGAAGTTGGGGCAAACCTCCCTGGGAAGGAGATATCTAAGCTGAGACCTGAAATCCTGTTTGCGAGATGCCGAGGAGCACAGGCAAGTGAGGGGTGGCCGAGGCAGGCCGGGGACAGGCTGCAGCTGGACATGCTCCGAGTCGGCCCTGCCTGCCCAGCGGGGCGTCTGTCCTGTCCCAGGCCCCGGGGTGGGGTCTGTGTGACTCTTCCTTCAGCCTGCTCCAGGAGTGGCCCCGTACATCCCCCCTATACCCCAAGCTGACAGAGGCCTTCCCCAACCAAACTGCCAAGCGCCCCTCCCAGCTTTTAGTCCCCTCGGGCCCCATCACACCGCCTCTCCACCCCAGACGGGACCATCTCTCCCGCCCCCATTGCTGGCTGGGCCTCCTCCCCCAGCAGGCAGACTCCCGGATGCCACCAGGAGAGGCCGGACAGTGTGGGCTCAGGGGTCAGACCGCCTGGTCCAGATCCGGCTTCTAACCCTCACCGGCCCTGTGACCTGGGCAATTCTGTTCCATGTGCTGTGTGCCTCGGTTTCCCTAGTTGTGCAGGACAGCGCCGAGAGCCGTCACTGCTCCACCAGGGCTGGGGCTCCCCCTGCCCCCACCCTCTGCCTGTAAGACTCCCGTGGCAGAGCGCCGCCTACCAGGGCCGGCGTGCTCGGACAGACACGTCCGGGGCAGGGTCTGAGCCCTCCCCGCCCCCGCGGCCCCGCACCGCACCCACCTACACCCTCAGCTGAGCCTTCCCCCACTAGACCAGAAGCCTGTGTCCCAGGTCGGCCTACTGCTGTTTCTGCTTGGCCATGTCTTGTCCCTGCAAAGGGGATTCAAGACTGACTGTGTCCTCGTGGAGAAGGTGGGGGAGAGCAAGTGAGCAGGCAGGGAGGGAGCTTTGAGGGGTTGCAGAGCAGGGTGCCCCAGGCACCGTTGGGGGCAGGAGGAAGGCCGGCCTTGCAGGATGACAGATGGGCTGCGTGGTGACTAATATGAAGCTACCGTCCTGCAGTACCTGACGGTGCAAACCAGCTCGGACTGTCATGTGCACCGTCTCAGCGACTGCACAGGAGCCCTGGGAGTGGGGAACTGCGGTTAGGAACCACTAGTATCTCTAACTGAGAAGGACACCGAGGCTCAGAAAGGTTAAGAACATTGTGGAGGGCCGGGTGGGCTAGCTCCAGAGTGGGCACAGTTGATTATTTCTCTGTTGCCCCTTGAAAGACCAGGTTCTCCTGATATTGATACCATCACTGCCCTCCCATGCAACCTGAACCCTGGAAAACAGGTGTGACTAAGCATGATAACAAGAAAAATGAAAACCTGGCTTGGGGAAAAAGGGATGAGAGTCACCGGAGGCAGCCTCAGGTTGCCAGGAATGGAACCCCAGGAGAGCTGAGATTGGGTCAAATGTGGGGGTCCTGGAAAGATGGGGTGATGCCCCAGATCTTGCTTGTCTTGTCACTGGCTGACTCTTTTGTGGTCTCCATGCCAGTGGAGGCTCCCAGGCCTTGCCAGAACTTGCAGCGTCATGAGGACAGCGTGTGGCTTGGCTCTATCCAGAGGGAGGAGAATGAGGAGCCGGCAGCCCCCCACTCCAGCCCCCCAGATGCCCTGGCGCACCTGCCCAGACATTGCTAGCCTTCAGGTTTCAGACACTACCTGACACCTGTCCATCTTCTCTGCCCGCCCTCAATGTCCGCATGGCCATCTAGCCGGGAAGAGACCACCGAGCGGGAGTCAGGCATGGGTCTGAGCACCAACTCCGCAACTTCCCAGCTGTGTGTACGGGAACAGGTCACTCACCATCTCTGAGCCCCCGTTTCCTCATCTGAAAAGTAGGGAGAATAAACACTAGTCACATCCACTCACACAACCAATATTCCTTGAGAACCTATGGTGTGCCAGACTTTTTTCTAAGTCCTGGGGGCACAGTGGAGAGCAAGACAGAGAGTCCCTATCCTCATGGAGCTGGGATCCAGGGGGTGAGGGGGGGCAGACAAGAAACATCATTTCAAGGCAGAAAGAGAGAAAAAGACAGAGAGAGGCTGGGGAAGCTGCTGCGGATGGGACCCTTGGGGAAGGCCTCCCTGAACCTCCAGCTGGGCTCCAAAAGAGCAGGAGCCAGTGGCCACGAAAAGGCTCAGGAGAGCCCTGGGCAGGGAGCAGCGATTGTCAGGGCCCTGAGGTGGGAGAGGGGTCAGTGTGGCTGGAACCTGGGGAGGGAGGGGATGAGGGGGCGCATGGAGGTGGGAAGGACCCGCTTGGGGAGGGCTTGGGCTTTTATTCCAAACAACACAGCAGGAAACCTCTGGAAGGTTCTAAGCAGAGGGGCTGACGCTTCGCCCACGTACAGTCATGTTGTACACTGAGCACACCGGGGTGCTTGATAAATGCTGGGTGACTCATGTGGTCACCCCGGTGGGTCTCAGAGCCCCAGGCCTCTCCAGGCCTTGTGATGTCAGCGCGTAGCTCGGCCTTATGCAGGGCAGCCCCGGGGGCCAGCAGCCTCTGCCTCCAGGCCAGGTGTTCCCTGCGCTGGCCTTTGGCAGATGCTACCAGCGGCACCTTCCCAGAGACAATGGCCAGCGAGTGTCTCAGAATAGCCATCAGGGAGCTTCCGAGTCCTGGGAAATGTGCACAGAAGCCACCTTTTAGGAGGAGAGTTTTCCAAGCATGAGGACTGCCATCAAAGGGAGTCCTCCAAGGGGCTCTTAGACTTCCCAGCGTCTGCAGCGTGGAACAGCTGCCTGGAAGGAGGGGCCGGACCGAGGACACATGGGAGCCCTTTCGTGTGAAACAGCCAGGATAGGACTGCAGGCCCAGGCAGGGACCAGGGACCAGGGACCAGGGAAGTCAAGGGCATGGAGGACCCTCGGAGGACCTCCAGCCAGCAGCTCAGCTCCTTGGAGGGGAATTTGGCAAGGGCTGTCAAAACTGAAAATGCACCTTTCTGAAAATTCCACCCCCAGGAATTCACCCTCAGACATATTTGCACTTGTGGGCAAAGATACATGGGCAAGGGTGTCCACAGCAGCAGAGGACTAGAGCACCTTAAACGTTCCCCAACGGGGGCTAGTGGATTAAGTGATGGCCACGGAACCCTCCGTCTCCATCTCTGCCCCCTGCCCCTCACTCACGCTCTGCAGCCACTCTGGCCTCCTGACGGCCCTCGCGTGCACCCAGCACGTTGCCCCTCCACCCAGCCTTCAGACCTCCACGTGTCGTGTCCCTCCACTTCCGTGGTCGGCGGCTTCCAGACGCCTAAATGACCCGCCTCCTCGCGGTGTCCCCTCTGCCTGAGTGTGGGCTGCGCTCCCACTAATAGAACGTAGCAGATGGATGGAATGTCACTTCTGCCATCAGGGTTTAAAGGGACTGCGACTTCTGTTGGAGCTCTTTCTTTCTCGGCTCACCTGTGCTAGAAGAAACAAGCTCCTGTGCGGCCAGCAGTCTTGGGGAGAAGCCCACAGGGCTGGACAAGGAACTGAGGCTCAGTGCAAAGGCCCATGAAGCTGCCACGTTGAAAGTGAACTTGGACACGGGCCCTCGGCCCAGCGGAGGTCATGGGGCCCAGGCCACAGTGTGCGACCTTCTGGGGCCTGGAGCCAGGGTTTCAAACTCCGCTGCACCCAGGTCCCTGAGCACAGAAACCATGAGATGGGAGACCTGTGGGTTTCAGTGGCTGAGGTTTGGGGTCAGGGGTCACACAGCAAGAACGACAGATTCAACCGCTTTCGGGTTTCTGCTTACATGTCGCTTACCATAATGGCCTTCCCTTGTCCCCACATCGGAGATCCCCCATGTTTACAGCACTTGTCACCCCCTGACATGTCATTTGAATATTTATCTATTAAACATCTTCCCTTCTAACACGCCAGCCGTCTGAGAGCAGAAAGGTGTCTGTTTCATTTCTTGTTGTGTCTCCAGGGCCTTGAACAGTGTCTGGCACATAATAGGTGCTCAGCAAACACTGACTAAGCTATTGATCAGTGAGTGAAAAGCATCAGGTAGATTAAAATGTGCTGACCAAGAATGACCTCCAAGAAACATTAAGTGAAAAGAGCAAGGCACAGGAAAGCGTGTGCCACACTACCACATATTTTACAAACATTTTGAACAATTCTGGAAGGATAGACAAGACGCTAGTAACAGTGGTTGAGGAAGGTTTCACGAAGGAGACGTTACCTGACCTTGAGGAGAAGGCAGGGGGAAAGGGAACAGCGTGGGTCCCCTTTGGAGACCAAATGGCACCAGCCTAGGCACTCTTTCGTGAGCCCGCCCAGCCCAGCTCCAAACACTCAGCTCCAGCCCAGCAACCTCCTCAGACCCTCTGCTTCCTCCCTTCCTCAGTCCTGCTCTGCTCCAGGTCTGCCAGGCACCAGACTCTGTCTTCCTGTTCCTGGCCTTGACCTTGGAGTCTGTTTTCTTGAACTGGATTCATCAAGACAGAATCATCCACAGGTCCCTTTGGCTTTACACCCTCTTAGTCACCCTGGGAAGTACCTACCACCCAGCACCACCTGGTTGTGCTATTTGCTGGATGGGAGGTCTACAGGCCTTCTCAGTCCCTGGGGGATTTGGACTGGCACATGGTGGGAGTGGATGTGGATGTGGCCGCACTGGATCAACATGAGCAGCAGGGCTTGGATGTGCCCAGCTCCAGCTGCAGCTCCAGCTCCAGCTCCAGCTGCAGTTCCAGCTACAGTTCTAGCTCCAGCTCCAGCTGTAGCTGCAGTTCCAGCTACAGTTCTAGCTCCAGCTCCAACTGCAGTTCCAGCTCCAGCTACAGTTCTAGCTCCAGCTCTAGCTGCAGTTCCAGCTACAGTTCTAGCTCCAGCTCCAGCTGCAGTTCCAGCTACAGTTCTAGCTCCAGCTCCAGCTCCAGCTGCAGTTCCAGCTACAGTTCTAGCTCCAGCTCCAGCTACAGTTCTAGCTCCAGCTCCAGCTACAGTTCTAGCTCCAGCTCCAGCTCCAGCTGCAGTTCCAGCTACAGTTCTAGCTCCAGCTCCAGCTACAGTTCTAGCTCCAGCTCCAGCTACAATTCTAGCTCCAGCTCCAGCTCCAGCTGCAGTTCCAGCTACATTTCTAGCTCCAGCTCCAGCTCCAGCTGCAGTTCCAGCTACAGTTCTAGCTCCAGCTCCAGCTGCAACTCCAGCTACAGTTCTAGCTCCAGCTCCAGCTGCAGCTCCAGCTCCAGCTACAGTTCTAGCTCCAGCTCCAGCTACAATTCTAGCTCCAGCTCCAGCTCCAGCTGCAGTTCCAGCTACATTTCTAGCTCCAGCTCCAGCTCCAGCTGCAGTTCCAGCTACAGTTCTAGCTCCAGCTCCAGCTGCAACTCCAGCTATAGTTCTAGCTCCAGCTCCAGCTGCAGTTCCAGCTCCAGTTCTAGCTTCAGCTCCAGCTGCAGCTCCATCCAGCTCCAGCTGCAGCTCCAGCTCCAGCTCCAGCTCCAGCTCCAGCTGCTGTTCCAGCTCCAGTTCCAGCTGCAGTTCTAGCTCCAGCTCCAGCTGCAGTTCCAGCTCCAGCAGCAGTTCTAGCTCCAGCTCCAGCTCCAGCTCCAGCTGCAGCTCCAGCTATCTGTCTCTGCTCATGCTTTAACCACAGGCAGTGAATGCAAAATGCACTTTCATAGTCTCTCTCTCTCTGTCTCTCCATTCCTCTCCCTTATTTTTCTCTGTATACCTCCCTTTGCCTCTCTCTCTTCCTCTCTATCTCTGTCTCTTGGTATCTCTGTCTCCATGCATCTCTGGGATTCTCTGTCTCACACACATGCACATCCTTCCCTCTCTGTGTCTGGTCTGGTCTGCCTGCCCCCTGAACTATATGTGTTGTCACTGTAATACCAAATCACTACTACCATGACAGTCCCCAAGCTGCCATGATATTGCCAATTCTGTTACAGTCAGCATCCTGACAGCAACTGCAGACCAGGCACTGGCTCAGCACTCGATGCATCCTCACTCCTTGAATGCCTGCAAGGCCCTGGATGGTAGGAATGACAATGAACCTATTCGGGGGAAGGGACAACTAGGCGCAGAGAAGATAGAGAACATGACCAAAGGCACACAGCGGGGGCAAGGCCAGGATCCACGCCTAGGCAGTCTGCCTGCATCCCTTCCCCTCAATGTGGCTTCTCACCTTCCTTTTCTAGACCTACAACGGGTCACTTGTTAGGGAGTCTCCAGCCTCCATCCCGAGAATGAGCTCAGGCTGAAGATGGCAGCTCATGCCCAGACCCCCTCCATTTCTCATCAGTGCCCACCCTGGCCAGGGGCAAGGAGACAGCTGACTGCTTGAGCGGGCAGGAGAAATTTGAGGTCTCCCCCAAGCACCGCCCATCACACACAGCCCCTCCTTGAGTTACTGTGAGGCAGGTTTCTGGTCCATTCCTCTTGTCAACAAGCATTTACAGGGGCCAACTCTGAGCCAGGCACTAGGGACACAGGAACAACAAGCCAGCCCCAACCCTGCCCTAAACAGAAGCACCTGCACCCCGGTGACAAGGCGGGGCCCCGGGAGCAGAGGGGGGGCCTGGCGCCCACCTCGGTCAGTCTCAGGCAGTGCCGCCCAGCGGGCCCCGGGAGTCCTTCCGGTGAGTGAGAGACTGGAGCTCTCCCACCACGTGCAAGAGACTCCGAGTGCAACAGGCCTTTGGCCTCAGTTTCTCTGCCCAGTTCCCTGCCAGAGCCGCTGCCCAGGCTGGAAGCTGCGCCTGCACATCCCCCAGCTGGCTGGGGTCCTGCTCCCAGGAAGGGGGGCACTCAGCATCCTGAGGCTCTGTCTCCAAGTACCCGGCCAAACCACCTGGTGTCCGCCTAAGGCCTGCTCGTGTTTCCCCAGAGACCAGGCCGCTGAGCCCCGGCATCCCGACATCCACTCCACAAAGTCGGTTAAAACCATTAGAACCGAGCAGTTCCAGAATCGTGGGCTTTGCTTCCTATTTTTATAAAACTTATTAAAACCGTTGCCTCCTCCTATTCCCCAAAGCCCAATTTCTGCCTGGCCCTGAGCCTGGGGCCAGGCTCATTTGTATGAAATCAGCCGGCACATTCCCCACTCCCAGCTTCCAAGCGCACACAAAGGATGTGGCAGAATTCCAGTCGCCAGCCTCGGGGTGCCCAGGAGAGGACACAGCCTACCACCCGGGCCACCTCCTAGGCGCACTGGCTGCCACCGGCCACGGGCCCTGCTTCCTGCTAGAATCCTCAGACCCTCCCGGCCCGACTTCTAACGCTCAGACCCATTCATTCAATTAACACTGGTGAGCACCCTCTCTTTGCAACGCGTTGGCTGGCCACCGGGGACACAGCTGCGGCTGCAGGGCGGCCGTTCCCCGGAGGCTAATGAGGAAAACAGCATAAACAGTGAAGCAAAGTCCCTGGTTGCAAATCTTAAATAGAAACATAATCAGACAGACGTGACCCCAAAACTGGCAGCCCATGGGCCGAGTCCAACCTGCAGATGTTGCCTAGGGTGGTATAAAAGGATGGATTTTTTTTGGCTAACATTTAAAAATCTGAAGGATCTCCACCAAAAGATGGGAGTTTGGGCTTCTCTTGTGAAAATCAGAAACTGGCAACACGGGGCGCATTTCCCCTCAGCGACCCTCAGCAGGAGCTGATGGGTGCGGCCCTCCCAGGCCCCGCCCTCCCAGGCCCCGCCCGCGTCTCGCTGGCCTCGCCACTCTGCCGGTTCGCTCACACCTTCACATCTCCGTCCAGGCCCCATTGACCTGTCTGACCCCGAAAGCCACCTGAGGGAGAGAAGAGGTCAGTGTCTCTGGGGCTTGAGGTGCACCTTGGGGGACAGGAGGCTGGGCCTGGAGAGAGCAGCAGGTGCTCACCAAGGGGGAGGGGGCAGGGGTGAAGGAGGGAGGCAGCCCAGGCTCCGGAACAGAACCGCCCAGGCCAAGGCAGGTAGAAGTGAAACAGCGGTTCTGGGCCTCCCGGTCCTGCAGGTTGGGCCCGCTCTGCGGGGGCTCCTGACCCAGGACTGTCCTGGTCCTGCTTCCCGTCTGGGGCGGGCCGTGGCCAGGCGAGAGCAGGGCCACAGGTGAGTACACACCACGGGGTGTAGGGACATGGAAGGAGAGGTTTCCCACTAGACCATCGCTAAGGAACCCTGTGTCTCTAACGGGAATTGTAAAAACTTCTTATTCTGAAATAATTATAGATTCACAGGAAGTTGCAAAGAATATACAAGAAAGTCTTGTGCACCTTCCCCAATGTTGACACTCACCCAACATCAAAGCCAAAAAACTGACCTTGGCAAAATCCAGAGTTGGTTCAGATTATGCATTCGGCTACGCATGCACCCACAATGGTGTGCACCCAGATCCGCACCCCGGCCCAGCCCAGGCACGGTGCAGGTCCAGCCCAGGCACGGTGCAGGTCCAGCCCAGGCACGGTGCAGGTCCAGCCCAGGCACGGTGCGGGCAGCAGACTGCAGCCCCAGCCCCAGGGCCAAGGCTTACCTCTGCTGGAGGCAGGCTCTATGTGAAATGCTCAACCCGAGGGGCCACTACTACCCAAGCACATGCAAAAAAATAAATAATCCGACTCTTTATGTAGAAAGTACAGATGTATATAATATACGTACACAGATATAAAATATGTCTGTGGAGTTAAAATCTCACGAGGGGAGGGGCAAATAGGAAAAAATTAAAAATGTTTACAAAGTGTAGCCGTAATGAAGAAAGGGTTGAAACGCTACCCAGGCAGCACATGTTGTCTTCTGCCTGTGATCAGAGGGAAGGGGCTGCCCAGCGGGGGGGGGGGGCAGGACCTTCCAGGTCTCTCCCCGAACCCTGTGCCCACAGCTCGTGTCACAGCTGCAGGGGACTGGGGCCTACCTGCACTCCAGACCTCAGATAATTTGATATTTGTGTGAGCTGCAGAATGATCCCCACTATGAGTTCAGGTCGCAGCCATCCCCTCACAGGTGCATTTTGTCCTGGAGATGAGACCTTGTAAGATCGACCCTTTCAAATACGCAGCACAGTGTGATTAACTGCAGTCGCGTGCACGGCTCCCCAGGACCTTGATCTTACAACTGGAAGTGGGGACCTTTCGACCACCTTCACCACCTCACCCATCCCCCACCTCTGGCTACCACCTACCTGTTCTCTGTATCTATGAGTTCGGTCGTTTCTTGTTTTTTGTTTAGATTCTACATATAAGTGAGATCATAAAGTACTTGTCTTTTATTTCATATAATGCCCTCAAGGTCCATCTCTGTGGTCACAAATGGCAGAATTTCCTTCTGTTTCACGGCTGCATAGTATCCCACGGTACACAGACGCCATGTTTTCCTTATCAGCTGTTCCCATGTTTTGCTATTTTAAATAATGTTGCAAGGAACGTGGGGGTGTAGCTATCTCTTCAAGATAATAATTTCATTTCCTCCAGATAAATATGCAGACGTAGAATTTCTGGATCATATGGTAGTTCTATTTTTAGTGTTTTGAGGAACCACCGTACTTAAAGTTTTATTGGAACATGACCGTGCTCATCATTTTCATATTGTCTATGGTTGTTTTCAACAGGAGAGTCGAGTAATTGGGACAGCGAGCCCATGGCCTGCAAAGCCTCCAGTGTTTACTGTCTGGCCCTTTCACAGAAAGAGTCTGCTGACCCTGCTCTAGGACATCTGATACATAAGAGCTCAGTAAACTGGTCGATGAATGAATGAACCCATGGTGGGTATTGCTGTTCTCAGAATTCTACCATTGTAATTCCGTAAGAACACACACACACACACACACACACAATCCCAGACTTGATCTACAGTGGAGGGTCCCCAAGGGTCTGGGAGTTGGATACTCATAGGACTGACTTTGACTGTGGGTCTGTACAGTGTGGGCTCAGTAGCTGTTGGCATCTTTGCTTCCACTTTGCTCCTGGAGATGAAGGTGATGAACAGACCCAGTAGGATGGAGGGAGATGTGTACATAAGGAGAGAGGAAGGAGAGCAGGAGAGAGAGGGAGAGAAGGAGGGAGGGGAGGGAATATGGAGGGAGGGGAGGGAGAAATGAGTGAGGATGCTGCTGCATGTCCTCCAGGCCCTCTGCTCCTGTTGTCCTGCTCCCTCCAGGGCAAGGGCTTCCCCCCTCTCCACCCACCCTTTCAGGCTGAATTCGACACTGAGTCTTTCTCAAAGTTTCTGTCAGTCCTGGGGTGAAATGCTCATACCCTTCACCCCCCAAACTGTCCGAACCCAGCCTGGCTTCCACTCCCTGCTGCCCTCCCAGGACGATCACAAATAAAACAGAGCCCAGGGTGAACATCATCAACGCAAAATCAAAAATCGGTTAAAATAAAAACAGGCCCGTGGTTCCGGCAGGTGGCAAGAGGCTGAGGGACACGACGCACGCACAGGGCGCAGGAGGAAAGGCGCGATTTGAAGGACGACAGGGCTGGCGCTGGGCCGGCGAATTCCACCTTAAACAAGATGAGGGGAGATGTGGACTCCCAGGGAAACCCTGGGGTGGGTTTGTGGAGTGACACGAGCACAGTGCCACAAACAGGGTGAGCAGATGGCTTGTGATCTGGCCCAAGGCACTTCGGAGAGTGGAGAGAGCACTGTTGACAAGGTGCCGGGACTGTCCTGGAAGACCGGGCGCACGGTCACCCGGCCCTCACACCACCCCCACACGGTGTCACTGTTCTCCCCGGAGCCCACCCCGGCTAACAAGCAAGTACCGCGTGTCCAGTCGCCCCACTGGCTCTTCAGTTCACTTCATCGCTCAAACCCATCTGGGTGCTGCTCTTCAGAGGGGGGCACAGAGAACGTAAGTGACTTGCCAGGCCAAGGTTTGAATGTGGCCCAGCTGGGGTCCGATCCTGTCAGTCTGGCTCCAACATCCACTTGCAAACGAAAGAGCTCAAACCCAGCACCCGCTCGGCGTCCAGCCCTGCGCGTCCCTCTGCGGTGTGCTCGCTCCGTGTTCCTGGGCCAGGCCCTGGGCCAGCGGGCTTCCGAGGTGAAGGGGAGGGTCCCTGCTCTCACGGAGCCCAGGCCAGGGCACCGGGCACATCCGACAATGCCTGCAGGCATGTTCGGTTGTCAGGACTGAAGACGGGTACACTGGGTAGAAGTAGTACCCAGCGCCCGGGACAGGCCCTCTTCCTCCAACAAACCACGATCTGGCCCCAAGTGTTGCGCCAAGGCTGGGAAAACCTGGTGCGGCGGGGTGGGGGCGGCAGACAACCCCACAGAGCAGTGTACACGTTCCTTCATCCACCTGACAAACCATGTTTATGGCGTGCCCACCGCATTTAGCACTGTTCAGAAAGCAGGAGGTGCCACTGGGGAAGCAGAGTGGGAGGGGACAGAAGCGGCTGGGGGAGGGGGGCCCTGGAGGGGGTGACTTTGGGTGGAGACCCGAATGGGAAGGAGTGAGCAGGAGGGTTGGGGAAGGCGTCTGGCGAAGCCCAGGGGTGGGCAGGGCCGGCGGAGGGCGGAGGACCAGCCAGGAGGGGCCGTTGCGGGGGTGAAGATGAAGAGCAAGGTGAAGGCCACATTTTTTTTTTTTTTAATCCTCACCCGAGGATATTTTTCCATTTTTTTTTTGTTGTTGTTGTTCAGATAGAGTGGGAGGGAGAGAGAGGAAGGGAGAGTGAGAAACATCGACTGTGAAGGGACACATCGAGTGGCTGCCACCCAAACAACCGACCAGGGCCGGGGACAAACTGCAACCGAGGTACGTGCCCTTAGCGGGAACCGAACCCTGGTCTCTCGGGACCGCAGGCCGACGTTCTAACCGCTGAGCCAAACCGGCCAGGGCTGAAGGCCACATTTTGTAGTCACGGAAAAGAGTTTGGATTTTATTCTACAAATGTAACATTTGGTAAATACCAACCAGAAATGACAGAAATAGACCATAAAAAATCCATTAAATGATCAAATTAGGCTAAATGAGAAGAAAACGTCTATATTTTTAAATGTCGAAAGAGGCTAGGATGTCATCACGCACGGAGCGGCACACTTGATGGGCAGCGACTTCAAGTTGAGGGGAGGCAGTTTGCCACCCCAAAATATGATTTTTAAGATATTGATTATTATAATTTGATTATTTTTAAGAAATGAAAGACTTGGGAAGAACCTCTGACCTTCCCCCTGTCTAAAAGAAGGGGACACCACCACCATAGACAGCTCCAATTTAATACGAACTGGTGTGATGGACGGGGTGGGACCTGGCCGGCCCCTTTGATCAAAGATGGCTCTTTGTCCCCTTGCTAAAGATGGCCCAGCAAACATTTATTTACCAAATATTTGCTTTTCATCTCCATGTGAATTGCCTTCCTGCTCTTTGAAGTCCCAAACCACCCTGTCCCCTTTCTCCTTAGCTCAGGATGACATAAGCCTCCCCTGCCCAGTTCGTCCTGGGGTCTTACAGATCCCTGCGCACACACACGTGGGGCCGTTTCTCCTGTTCCTCTGTCTCATGGTAATGTGATTATTAGCCTAGCCAGAAGAACTGAGAAGGATAGAAGGAAAATTTTTTTTTTTTCTTCCCCCACAAGACCAACTGTGAGTGTGCAAATTGATCAATAGGCAAATGGTGTGGCAGAACATTTTAGATGTTAATTCATGTTTTTCTCCCCGTATTTCCCCCCCTTTTGCTCCCTTCCTGTGGTGGGGAAGAGGCTCTGGGTGTCCTTGTCCCAGAGGTTTTGCAGGAAAGGAGGACGTGAAACCCTTCCCTTCTGTTTTCATTTTTGGAAGCCTAATTTATGAGAGATTAGGTCAGAGGCCTCTGGGAGTGGGGACAGAGAAAGAATGAGCTGTCTCCTAGATCAGGACTAAAACAGTATTGGTCGGTTTTTTGGTTTGTTTTGTTTTGTTTTTTATGGCTGGGGCAGAGAGGGAGCTACGGGTCTGCAGTGATGTTTTATTGGCTGGTACAGTGGTTTCAAACATTTTGAATAAAAAGCCTGGCTGGTGAGGCTCAGTGGTTGAATGTTGACCCATGCACCAAGAGGTTGCGGGTTCGATTCCTGGCCCAGGTTGTGGGCCTGATCCCCAAAGGGGGGCATGCAAGAGGCAGCCAATCGATGTTCTCTCTTATCGATGTTTCTCTCTCTCTCCCTCTCTCTTCCTCTCTTTCTAAAATCAATAAAGAAAAAATATTTTTTAAAAAGTTAAGCCTAGGGTAACCATGTAAGCTAACAATTCCTCGCCTAGGAAAACACGTGTCCAGACAACTACTTGCACATGGATGCTGGGATGTTCGTGGCAGTATTATTTATACTGGTCCCAAAGTGAGAACAACACACACGTCTGTCACTGATAAACGGGGAAGCAAAGTGATCCATCGGTGCCATGGAACACTGCTCAGCAACAAAGAGGAATGGAGTCCAGATACGTGCTACAGTGTGAATGAACTCGAAAGCATCACGCTAAGTGAAAGAAGCGAGGCACACGAGGCTACACTGTATCACTCCATCGACACAAAGTGCAGAACAGGCAGACCTACGGAGACCAGAGGTGTCGATGGCAGAGCGACTGCTAGCAGGTACAGCATTTCCCTTTTTTTGGGGGGGGGAGTTAAAATGTTTTAAAGTTATATTTTTGTGATGGATAAAAACCACAGATTATGCCCTTGAAATGGGTGAATTTTACAATTATGAATTATGTCTTAATAAAGCTGTTTAAACACCATTTTTAATTAAAATTCAGGAGATTTTCCCGAAAACCCAGATTTTGGCTTTCCTTGAATGCCATGCATGTTTCCCCGAGTTTGCCACCATCCTCATGTTCACTGTTGTAAGACATCTGGCTGGTCCCAGTATGTCGCCTACATGGTCCCTGTGGGCACTGGACTTGAGACCTCTGACCTGGAGTGACAAGACCCCAGGTACTGAAGTCACCAGCTTCCTTCTCCCATCTGGCCTAGCAGCAAAGAGCCTTGGGGACCAGGAGGGACCCCGTGGACAGGGCTCAGCAGCAACGCACATGGTCCCTTCATAGCAAAGCACGTGGAACTTGAAGCCAAGACTGCAGCTTACCAGCTCTGTGCCCGTTTCTCAGCTGTAAAATGGGGATAATGTAGCACCTGTCTTCACAGGGGCTGACAGAGGTGATGTGTTTAGAATGGTGCCTAGCACACTATTAGTAGGTGCTCAGCAAATGGGAGCTACTAAGCCCCAAATGTCCTGGCTGCAATTCAAATTCTTAGAAGTTCTGAAATCTGAGAGTTTCTTTATAACTCATTTGGGCCACAAAACCTGCCTTGGTCTGAACTCATTTAGCAACAAAGCCGGACCTGAATGGGCGTGAGGCTACTGTCTGTCTTCACTGACCCCTCGGCACGTGAATGTTCGTGGGACTGACTGCAGGAACATGGATGGGCTTGTGTGCAGGGTGCCGCTCGGGTGCCTACGGGGTGTTATGCAAGGATGTCAGACTCCCTGGAGTCTGATTTCTGGATTCTGGAGCACTTGTAGCCCCAAGGGTTTCAGATCAGGGACTGTGGCCTGTGTGATAAAGACACACCCCTGCTTTCTCTGACGCTGCTTAAGACCCCGGCTGCACAGCCCCAGGTAAAGCAGCAGAAGAAACCCCCAACATTCTGAAGGTAGGTCTGCTACCAGGCCAGAAGGATGAAAGCATGACATTAAAATGAAATTCCTCTCCAGAACCGGAAGGGGCAGCGCTCCACGGACACCTGGGTTGGGGATGAGAACTGTGCCAGCCAGTTAGCTTTTGAGGACAGGAGGGCTTGGGACAGGGAGCTGGGGAGGGCACACCTGGGGCGGTCAGAACCTGCCAGGCTCCCACCCAGAGCCCAGCCCTCTTGCAAATGTTTAAGGCATTTGTTCCAAATCAGAGAAGACGGTGCAGCCTCCTCCCTCCCTCCAATGTCCGGCTCCAGTCTGCCCAACAAAACACAAGCTACAGGCAGGTGTGCCCCTGTCTGTCCATCCAGACCCCTGGTTGTATAGTAGAGAATTTCACTGACCTTTTCCCTGATTCCTGGGAAGGAGACTAAATCCTTGGGGTTTCCTGAGCAATAGGAGTGTCTTTGTTGTTCATGAGCCCCTCAGATCACACCTGAGTCTCTGCTCATGAATGCGATGACTCAGGATGGGGGCGGGGCACCAGAAAGATCTACCATGTAATTAGAGGGTTAAGGCTTTGAGCCAGCTGGGTCCAGCGTGGGGGGGTTGAATTCAAATATGGCCAATGATCCAATCAATCTTGCCTACATAATGAACCCCCAGTAAAAGCTCTGGACAGCAGGCTCAAAGGAGCTACCTAATTAATGAGCACATTGATATGCTGGGAGGGTGCTGCACCCTGATTCCACGGATGGGTGGGGCGGGCACAGGAACTGCATCAAAGACCCTCCCAGACATCGGGTCTCTTCCTTTGGCTGGCCCTGATTTGTGTTCTTTATAATAATACTGTGATCTTTTCCTGAGATCTGTGAATGGTTCTAGTGAATGATCCAACGTTAGGGGCTTGTGGGAACCTTGACCGTGTAGCCGGCTGGTGGGTGAGGACGGCCCGGGGTCTCCTGAACTTACAGCTTCTTCAGCGGGCTGCCTGGCTGGGACGGCGGCATCGGCACTGTACTGCAGGGCACCAGCCGGTGCCTTGCTTTGGTTTGACTTTCTGTGGCAGACGCTGTCAATCCCTGCCTGTCTCCCCTTGGCCACGCCAGAGGTCACCTGCGGCTTTGGTTTTAGGCAGTTCCCATGTATGTGGTGTCTTCCTTTCACAAACACTTGCTTTCTTAGGTGGAGAAGGCTAAGAATTCTGGGGGTTACTGTGTCAGGAGTGAGCCTAACTAGTGATGGTCAGGAGCAGGTGAATAAATACCCCCTGGGTGGAGAGTTCTCGGGTGTTCTACACCATCTCTCAGGCAGGACGGAATCAGTTGCCTCAGTGGTCACCTGCTCATCAACAACCCTTTGGTGGCCCTCCCCTATCTTGTCTCACGTCCCAAGTAAACTATCTGCACCCACATCTTCATCTTAGGGTCTGCTCTGGAGGAACCCAAATGAAGACCTCCGTCATTCCTGGGACTAACCACCTGAAAATCTCCTAAGGTGACAAGTCATTGGGACTGTAGTCAGCCAGTTCCTTTGGGCAACCACTGCCCACCGTTGTGTAATAATCCCGCTTGGTCCTCCAGCCAGTACTACTGGTGTGCCTAGAGGCCCAGGCTTGGCCAATCAGAATAGTTTGTCCTGAGGCGTGGTGATTGGTTCAGAAATGAGCCTATGAACCTAGTTGGTCCAATCATAGTCCTCCTTGGAGTTTTGCAAGAGTTCTTCCTACCTCTGGAATCTTATGCAAGCCTGGAGCTGCTTGTGACCATCCTCTCTTCGCATGGATGGGCCTGAGAATGATGCTAACACAGAAGAAGGCCAAGTGTGGAGATACAGACAGATTACTGAGGACGTGACCACCTGGATGCAGCCATGCCTGAAGCCTAATAATCCTGTACTTTTCAATTACATGAACCAATAGAGTGCTACCACCAGCACTCATTTTTCCTTCTGCTGATTGGGTTCTTGTCACCTCCAATCAAAAGAATCTTTAGCCCTGTCCGGTTTGGCTCAGCGGTTAGAGCATCAGCCCATGGACCAGAGAGTCCTGGGTTTGGTTCCCGCTAAGGGCATGTACCTTGGTTGCAGTTTGTCCCCGGCCCGGTTTGGGTCGTGTGGGTGGCAACCAGTCGATGTGTCTCTCTCACGTCGATGTTTCTCTGTCTTCCTCTCTCTTTCCCTCCTGCTCTATCTGAAGATAAATGCAAAAATGTCCTCGGGTGAGGATTAAAAAAAAAAAAAGAATCTTTAATAACATGGAAATACTCATTCCTCGGACTTAGACACTCCACATTTTTATACACAAAAGTACTTGCTCTCTAAGATATGGGCAAGAGAACCAGTCTGGCCAGGGCCAGGGAACTGAACAGAGGGGCCCTGGGCAGGGGTTCTGTCAGCATGGGCCCAAGGCGGCAGGGTGACTAGTGGAACTGGGGTCTCAGGAAACCCATCCTAGAACACCGTGTGGCCATTGACAGTAAGAAGTCACAAATCACCACCCCAAGTGTAAGCACCAAGAGAAAGCCCAGGGGTTAAGCGAAGGGTGGACTGGGGAGGAATGTAAGACCACAGGAAACTGGGGGAAGCTGTTAGAAGGAACACAACGCCCAGACGCGAACTTCGGGCAGCCAGTGGAAAGGTGCCCGGGGGGTCCCAGCCACAGTCACTCGCAGAGCAGGGCACCAGGCAGGCGGCTCTGCAAAGGTGCCTTCTTGGCAAACATGCTTCGCGGCTCCTGGGGCTGGGGGCCGGCCCAGGGGAGCAGCACCCGCCTGCCTCACGGTTTGGTTCCTGAGGGTGTCAGCGGCCTCACTGACGTGTGCAGCGAAGTAGGATGTGCACACTCAGACACCCGGTCCCCAGAGCTCTGTCCAAAACACGCTCGCCCTTCCACTCACACCTCACTGCAGGTGACTCCCACAATTTTTAAAAAGTGTTTCTAATGCTTCTCGATGAAAATTCTCTGAAGTCACTCTAAAATCATAAGGTTAGAACTCCTTCAAAGACAGACACACGGTTCTGACTTTGATTTCTATTTGAAACGTAGTTAACCCTGTACTTCTGGTCACAAAAATATTCTCATTTCCATCACACTGCATTCAATTACCTTTCCAGTTTACACTATTCTGCATTTAAATATATATTTTTGTTGATTTTTAGGAAGAGGGGAAGAGAGGGGGGAGAGAGAGAGAAACATCGATGTGAGAGCAAAACATGGATCAGTTGCACCTCCCCCCCATACCTCCTACTCGGGGGGAGGGTGTGAAGCCCGAAATCTGGCCACATGCCCGGACCGGGAATCGAACCAGCAACCTTTTGGTGCACAGGATGACGCCCCACCAACTGAGCCACGCCGGCCAGGACCAGATTATTCTGCGTTTTTAAAAGGGAAATTGTAACAAAATTTTTCATATTACACATGACACATCTAGTATAACAAAATAATGTTGAATTATTTTGGTTGAAGGTTAAGAAATTAATTTCCAGATGGATAGTGATGTGCTGTGTAGTTAAGTATATGTTCCATTATGAAACCAAATATGCCAAGATTACATAAAAGATAAGGTTCTAGCCTCCTGGATCCCAAAGAGCTACCTCATCCTGGGACAGTTTTTGCCTTATTACAAAATTTCCTTTTCTTGTTACTTAACAAAACAGACTTGCTGACTCCTTCAGAGGTCTGACCATTTCCTGGAAATGCACATGGAATTCTCCAAATGACTTCCTTGTTTTCCTAAAGAGATCAGCCTCGTTTTGGGGGGAGGAACTGGGGAAGAACAGACATCTCCCAGCCTGCCCTACAACCCTTCTGGGATATAAGACACGGTCTCCTCGGAAGTCACAGGACCGGGTGGGACCTCTGTGTAGGGCCGGGTGACGACGTTCATGGGCCCGAGCCTCCGTAAAGGAATATCAGCAATTACACTGTATGACTCCAGCGGTATAAAGACAAATACTATCCAGTCTAGATTTGTTCTGATGTCTTCATTATTATTATATTCATATTTTTCTTCTGATTTTAAAAGTAGTCAGAATTTAAGTATTTCGTAGGCCCTAGAAGTACTGTGACCCGTGGGCTCTGGACCAGTGGGCCAACGACCTCAGCCCCGTCCGTGGCCCTGGGCCAACCTGCTCTGTACGATCACCCAGCACGTGGTTGGGACAGCAGCCTGCTGGCCTGGTCTGGCCTCCGCTCCTCCGAGGCTGGTGGTCCAAAGCCCTGGGCGCCGGGCCTGTTGGAACGGGACCGGTCCCTGGGCCATGGCCTGCCCCCAGTTAATTCGAGGGCAGCTGGAAAGAATACTAATACTTATGATAGCCTGAAGCTCCTGTGCTAAGCCCTGTTCAAAGCCCTTATGTGGCAGGCTCGGGGGGTCAACCAGTCACCAGCTATGTGATGGGAGGAGTCAGTTTTCCCAGCTGCAGCATGGACGTGTTAGACCCTCCCTCACAAGGATACTAACACGCGTGGCAGGCTTAGCACACGGTGGCACCTCAGCCATCCATGTTGGTACTATGTTTAGTCATAATCAATGGGTTCATTATAATAATTAGCGATAATAATGGGTTTGAGTAGGAGCTGCCCCACCTCTGCTTTTTCCTGCACCCTAAAAGGCATTGCCTTGGGCTGAAGACCCCTCAGTGTGAGCTGGTCCCATCGAAGGGCTCTCCCCAACCCTGCTCGCCCACTCCTTCCCCTCCCATGGGAGCAAACCAGAGCCCACCCACCTCCTCCAAGCCCCTCGCCCCCGCGCCCTGTTCTCAAGGGGGTCCCAAAGGCCAGCTTGCCAGGTCCTGTGTCAGGGGTCAGAGGCTTGGTCATCTCTTGACGTCCTGTTTCTCCCTGGTTTGTCTTCTCCCAGGCGTGAAGACACGATTCTTTCTCTCCACCACCTGCTACTTTAGTCTTATTACATCGCCTGGCTGCTACGTGCTTCTCAGTGACTGTTTTCTGAGGACTTAAAAGTCTTCTCCCTCCTGCCCAGTCACTGCTGCAGCTCAGCTCACTCCTGCGAAAAGGCCACAGGGCTCTGAAGCCCGCAGGAGTCAGGCTTAATCCCAGCTCCACGATGACCAGCTGCGCGACCCTGGGCAAGTCAATTAACCTCCCCCAGCCCTGCGTTTCATATCTGCCTGAGATTGCAGAGACCATCTTTTATTTTTTTAGCAGTGGGACGCCCCGCTAGAAGGAAACTAGGGGGTTTTTTTTGAGAAGTGAAAACCTTTTTTTCTTTTTCTTTACTTAATCCTTTCACCTTCTTCACCCAGTCCCTCAACCCCCCTTGCCTCTGACAGGTGTCCGTCTATTCTCTCTATCTATGAGTCTGTTTCTGTTTTATTAGATTCCACATACAAGTGAAATCATATGGTACTTGTCTTTCTCTAACTGGTTTATTCCACTTAGCATAATACTCTCCCAGTTCATGTATGTGTTGCAAAATGTAAGATTTCCTTCTTCTCCTTCTCCTTCTTCTTCTTCTTTATGGCTGAATAGTATTCCCTTGTGTAAATGTACCACAACAGCTTTTTTATTCACTCATCAAGTGATGGGCATTTGGGCTGCTTCCAGATCTTGGCTATTGTAAATAATGCTGCAGTGACCATAGGGGTGCATATATTCTTCCAAATTAGTGTGTTGGGTTCCTTCAGATATATTCCCAGGAGTGGAATTGCTGGGCCTGGAGGCAGTTCCATTTTTAATTTTCTGAGGCAACTCCATATTGCCTTCCACAGTGGCTGCACCAGTCTGCACTCCCACCAGCAGGGCATAACGGTTCCCTTTCCCCCACATCCTTGCCAACACTTGTTTGTTGATTCATTGATGATAGCCATTCTGACAGGTGCGAGGTGATATCTCATTGTGGTTTCAATTTGCATTTCTCTGATTAGTAATGTTGAGCACTTTTTCATATGTCTATTGGCCATCCGTATGTCCTCTTTGGAGAATTATCTATTCAGGCCCTTTGCTCCTTTGCCCACTTTTTAATTGGATTGTTTGTTTTTTTGGAGTTGAGTTGTATGAGTTCTTTATAAATTTTGGATATTAACCCCTTATCAGATGCATCATTGAAGAATATGTTCTCCCACCCAGTGCGTTATTTTTTTCACTTTGTTGATGGTTTCCTTTGCTGTGCAAAAACTTTTCAGTTTGATGTAGTCCCATTTGTTTATTTTTTCTTTTGTTTCCCTTGCCTGAGGAGACATATCAGAAAAAATATTGCGACAAGAAATGTCCAAGATTTTACTGCCTATGTTTTCTTCTAGGATTTTTATGGTTTCTAGTCTAACATTTAAGTCTTTAATCCATTTTGAGTTTATTCTTACGTATTGTGTAAGAAAGTGGTCTAGTTTCACTTTTTTGCATGTATCTGTCCGATTTTCCCAACACCATTTATTGAAGAGACTATCTTTACTTTATGTTTTTACTTACTTTGTCATATATTAATTGACCATATAGATGTGGGTTTATTTCTGGGCTCTCTGTTCTGTTCCATTGATCTATATGTCTATTTTTGTGCCAGTACCATTACCATGGCCTTGATATCAGGTAGTATGATTCCTCCAACTTTATTCTTCTTTCTCAAGATTGCTGTGGCTATTCGAGGTCTTCTGTGGTTCCATATAAATTTTTGGAATATTTGTTCTGGTTCTGTGAAATATGCCATTGTTATCTTGATAAGAATTGCATTGAATCCATAGATTGCTTTGGGTAGTATGGACATTTTAATGATGTTAATTCTTCCCATCCATGAACATGGTATATGCTTTCACTTATTTGTATTTTCTTCAATTTCTTTCTTCAGCGTCTTATAATTTTCTGAGCACAGGTCTTTAACATCCTTGGTTAAATTTATTCCTAGGTAATTTTTTTTATGCAATTGTAAACAGAATTGTTTTCTTAGTGTCTCTTTTCTGATAGTTCATTATTGGTGTCTAAAAATGAAACTGATTCCTGGATAGTTATTTTGTATCTGTGACTATACTTAATCCATTTATTAGTTCTAGTAATCTTTTGGTGGAATCTTTAGGGTTCTCTATATACAGTATCATGTCATCTGCAAATAGTGACAGTTTTACTTCTTCCTTTCCTACTTGGATGCCTTTTATTTCTTCTTCATGTCTGATCGCTGTGGCTAGCTTCCAGCACTATGTTGAATAGTGGTGAAAGCAGACATCCCTGTCTTGTTCCTGATCTTAAGGGAAAGACTTTGTTTTTCCCATTGAGGATGATGTTGGCTGTGAGTTTGTCACACATGGCCTTTATCACATTGAGGTATATTCCCTCTATTCCCACTGTGCTGAGAGTTTTTATCATAATTGGGTACTGGACTTCATCAAATGTTTTTTTCTGCACCTATAGATACAATCATGTCATTTTTATACTTCATTTTATTTTTGTTTTTCTTTTTTGTTTTTATCCTCACCAGAGGACATTTTTGCACTTATCTTCAGATAGAGCGAGAGGGGGAAAGGGAGGAAGAGAAAGGGAGAAACATCAATGTGAGAGAGACACATTGACTGGTTGCCACCCACACGACCCCAACCTGGGCCAGGGACAAACTGTAATCGAGATACGTGCCCTTAGCAGGAACCAAACCCGGGACTCTCTGGTTGGCAGGCCAACGCTCTAACTGCTGAGCCAAACTGGCCAGGGCTAGCCTTCATTTTGTTTATGTGATGTATACATTCATTGATTTGTGGATATTGTACCACCCTTGCATCCCTGGAATAAATCTCACTTGATCATGGTGTAAGCCCTTTTTAGCATATTGCTGGATCTGGTTTGCTAATATTTTGCTGAGGATTTTAGCATCTATGTTCATCATGGATATTGGCCTAAAATTTTCTTTTTTTTTACAGTGTCTTTACCTGGTTTTAAGATTAGGGTAATTCTGGCTCGTAAAATGAACTTGGGAGTCTTCTCTCCTCTCAAATTTTTGGAATAGTTTGAGAAGGCTAGGTGTTAGTTCTTCTTTGGATGTTTGGTAAAATTCACCTGTGCAGCCAATCTGGTCCAGGACTTTTGTTGGTTGGGAGTTTTTGGTTTTTTTTTTATTACTGCTTCAATTTCATTGGTTGTAATTAGGTGGAAACCTTGATAAGCCCTTTGAGGTAGGGGAAAGAGCCCCCACCCCCACCCCCACCCTACAAGAGGCCTGCTTGAGGGACTGGAGATGGCTGCCTTGGGCCGCCACCAGCTTTTGTGTTGTGACTGGAGTAAGCTGTTGGGGCTGAGGGGGGTGCGGGTGGGGGGCTGGATGCTTGGGATAACAAAGGGGGTTCTTGAATGTTTCGTGGAGGGAAAGAGAAGGAGAGGTGAAGCCACTGACAAGACCATTGCAGCATCAAGACCTCGCCCAGTTCTCCAGTCTCATCCCCTAACCTGCCTACTCTCCCCTCTGCCCTGCAGCCTCTCGGAACTACTTGAAGTTTCCAGGATGTTGCCTCACTCAGCTTCGCCCATGCTGTTCCCTCCACCTGGAACACCCTCTCCAAGTTGTTCACAAGCAAACACATTTTTTCCAAGTCTCAGTTCAAATGGTGCCTTTCCCATGCCCTGCCCTACCCATGCCCAACCCCAGGGCAAACATGGGTGCTGCTTCTGCAGGACTCGCCACGCTGGGTGCACAGAGGTCAACCCACCGTGTTATGGTCATTTGACAAGTCTATCTCTCTACCAGACTGTAAACTTTAGGAGGGCAAGGACCGAGTTGTTTGCTTTTCCTTTGACTCCCTTAAAGTCAGTACAGTGCCTGGTGCCCAGCAGGCCTTCAGTGAATGAATGCCAGTGGAGTAAATGAGGAAAAGATGACAAAAGAATGAACAGCTGATCTGCCTGAACGGCTGGGAGCGAGGAGGGCAGGAGCCATATCGACACTGCTATGAGGGTCACTATCTTTTTCTTTTCTTTTCTCTTTTTCCTCTTTACTATTATGGTTACATTTCCCACGCCCTGGGAATGACAGGTCACGCGTGTTTTGATGTGTGGAACGTGCTATAATTTCTTGAATTCAGCTCTCCTTTTTCTGAGGGCTCCCTCTGTTATATATGCACCCAATTAGGGGGCAATTATTTCCCTACCAAAGGCTCAGCGTTTTGGCTTCATGAGATAGAGAATTCTCCCAGTGCATGAAGAACAGAATTAGATTTATAGAAATTCAATTTACACTGGGCTTTTTAAGAACAGATGTCTCACACAGCCAGGCCACCTATCTGTCAGGCTGCCCGAAGTCATAGCTTATAGGCTTCTTTTACTCCCTTCCTGCACGCTCCCACTTAACCCCTTGGGACTGGGCCTGTTGCAGCTACTCTGGGCACCTGGCCACCTAATCCAATGGCTTTTTCCTGGGGTCCTCCATCTCCACCTCCCTGAGCTATATGATGCCACTGACCATCCCATTCTTCCCGAAACCCTCCAAATCCTCAGTTCTGTGCCCGAAATCTCTGCCCACCTCACACTGACCCCTGAGCTTCTGGATGAGTTCGCCGATCCAGCTCCCTGCTGGGTGTCTCCATATGGATGTCGGCGCCCTGCTGGGCATCTCTGTGTGGATGCCTCAAAGGCAGAAACACCACAGCAGATGAGTGCCGTCTCCCCCACACAGGCTCCCCTTCTCTATCCCTGGGAAAGTCACCGCTGCCCCCCATTCTCACAGTCACCTCCCCCGCCCCCGTGCCACAGATCCCCTCCAGCACCAAGCGGCAGGACGGTCATCTCCGGAATACATGTCACTCCGATCCACCTCTCTCGGACACGCACGTTACGCTCCATGAGCACTGGAGCCGTGTGTTTCTGGTCACTAGTAGAACCCAGTACCGAGTGGCACAGTGCCTAGCACATGACAGACACTTCATAGCACGAGTGAATGAGTGAATAAGTGAGCAAACAATCCCCACGTGCAAACTGTGACGCTGAGGCCCAGAGAAGAGGAGTGACTGGCCCAAGGCCACCGGGATGGAACGAGCAGGACTTAGCGCAAGGGCAGCTCCAGCGGCCACGCGCCCCGCCTGAGCACAGGCGTGCTCGCCAGCGGCCTCTGCTTACCTGAGAGCACCGTGAAGACGGCTGCGAAGGCATTGAGCTTGAGCCCGTCGATGACATTGCTGGAGTGGAAGAGCTCGAGACACATGAGGCTGAAGCCGACCACCAGCAGGAGGATATAGAGCACCTCGGAGACCACCGACAGCCACAGGACCCCTGTGACAGAGGCAGAGGCCGTGAGATGAGGGACCCAGGTGGACGCTCCCGGGTGCATTCCGCCCCACGCCCTGTGGTCGGGGGACCGAGTCGTTTTAGAACAGCCCTCAGCTGTAGGCGGGTCCTGCTCAGGGGAAGACCATCATGGTCACACGTCCCCCTCACCAGACTGGCTCAGGAATCCAAGCCAACGTCAGTCTGCCTGTGGCACTCTGGGTGACTGTTGCTTGTCCAGGGTGGCATGTGACCCATAAGTGGATCCATTGAGATGGGAGGGAAGAACTACCCTGTGGCTATGCCAGAGCCTCTCTCTTCTCATCTGTTAGATGACGGCCGCTGGGAGCACCTATGGCCAGGAGGGCACCTGCCTCAGAATGAAACGAACACTGTAGTTACTGAGCAAAGTGACAGAAAGGTGACCTCATTGGACCAGCAACCACCACCCCTGAGAGCTTCCCTGTGGTTAAGGTGGTCAGTGCGACATTCTGCAACCTGCAGCCATGAGCATCCCAACGTATACACACATCATACCTGCCCTCAGGGACACCTATATTTTTACCTGCCTTGTACCCTACTTCACTTTTTTCTCTCAACTACCACTGCTCCTCCCACAGCTTCAACCTCACCAGTCAGCCTAGGACTTGCCATGTTCTGCTGTGGTCCCGCCCTTCTGGACACAATTGATTGGTTCAATAAGACCATGCGACCTAAAATTGGCCAACTGAAGCCCTTCTCTAAACAGCTGAGCCTGGAAACACAGAAGTAGACAGGACGAAGGCTCCGACGAGAATCCAAGCACTCTGACAGTGTGAGCACCTGGTTCCAGCTATTCCTGAAGGCCACATGCTCCCCTGTCCGGCCAGTGGTTTGGCTGTTCAGGTCTACTTGTAGTCCCTGAGACAGCACGGCTCTCTTCCCTTAAATTGCTAACTGGGTTACCATCATTTGCTACTTAGTTTAGAGGGCATCTTCTCTCTCTCCCATCCCACATTATCCTGCTGTTTTTCCTACATGCGTTTTATTTGGAGAGTCCCTCCCTTTCTCAGTCTACACAAGTAAGGTGCCGCTGACCCACATCTTGGCTCCATACTTGGGCGCATGACTCCTGCCTGGCCAGTCAGAGCTCCATGTGCCCCTGACCCTGGTCATTCGTTCAGGAATGAACCTCCCTATGCCTCCGTTTCTTCACCTATCAAATGACGATGATGACACCTCTTCACAGTATGCTGCGCTGTTAGGATTCAACCACAGCGATGTCGAGAGCGCATGCCCAGCACATGGGGGGGGGGGGGGGGGCTCAGGTCCTGTGTCCTGTTAGAGCTGTGGGAGCACATGTGAGGACTGGGGTTCCGAACAAGGTCAAGACTACAGACAGTCAAGATGGAGAAATAACATTGTGGAAGCAGATAAGACTTCTGAGGAAAAGGTGGAAAGCAGAAAGCAACACAGCCGGCTGACTCGCCTTCTAAGCCGCGCTGACCATGTGGTTTGAGCAAGGCCCATGCTTCAGAGAAAGCACTGTGGACCGAGCTCGCCAGCCAGACGGACACGTGCCCACGTCAGGTTCCAAAGGTCAGCCACAGGACTTCTGCTGGGACTATTGGAAAGAAACGTCCTTTCTTTCCACTGGTTTTGAGGCTGGGAAGACATGAGGATAGACCTGACCGGGTCACCAAGTGGCAGATGTCAAGGAAGGCAGGGCCAGAGGTGGAGGAAGACTGTGTCCTATGACATTGTTCAAGCCCCTAGATCCCAGTCATCTTGTCTTTGCCTAGGCCACTCGAGGTAGAATTTCTATCACTTACAACTAAGAGTCCTGACCTTCACCTGTTCTGTTCTCGATGATGTCAGGTGTGTTCTTTGCTGCCTCTCTGCCTTTGCCCAAGCTCCTTCCACCTGGAACATCCCGGGGACATACATGAAGCAAACAAACAGCATCCTTGAGTCCCTACTGCTCCCGGAGGAAGAGCTCAGTTTCTCAGACACCAACTACCATCCCCAGCACGACGGGGCTTTTACAGTTTTGGAGAATGTTTTTTATTTCCTTTTTTTTTTGCTACAACAACGTCGCAACTCCTGGGCAATCCCTTGGATTTCTATAAGAGAATAGTGTGCACTTGGCAGCCAGGATGTTGTTAAAACACCCCCTGGCACGCACACTTGCAGCCTCCCGAGGCCCTTCGCTGGCCTGAGGCCCCCAGGCAGCAGGGAGGGAGGCAGAAGGTGCCAAGCTGGGCCACGCACCCTCCTGCAGGCTTCGCCTCCGCCGCTGTTGCCCCACTGGGAGCTGGAACCTGCCCCTCACCATGGTGGCTCCCTGACTCAGCTGCCTCCCCGGCACCCCCCCTACGCCTCCAGGGGGTTCTTTCATGTGTCCAAGTGGGCCCTGGGCCAGGCCTCCTCCGCCCCCTCCCCTCACAGCAGGACCCAGCTCTGCTCTTTCAGAGGGGGTGGGGGATGGGACGGCTGTGGGCTGGGGTGCTCACTCAGAGGGGGTGGGGGATGGGACGGCCGTGGGCTGGGGTGCTCACTCAGAGGGGGTGGGGGACGGGACGGCCGTGGGCTGGGGTGCTCACTCAGAGGGGGTGGGAGACGGGACGGCCGTGGCCTGGGGTGCTCACTCAGAGGGGGTGGGAGACGGGACGGCCGTGGCCTGGGGTGCTCACTCAGAGGGGGTGGGAGACGGGACGGCCGTGGCCTGGGGTGCTCACTCAGAGGGGGTGGGAGACGGGACGGCCGTGGCCTGGGGTGCTCACTCAGAGGGGGTGGGAGACGGGACGGCCGTGGGCTGGGGTGCTCACTCAGAGGGGGTGGGGGATGGGACGGCCGTGGGCTGGGGTGCTCACTCAGAGGGGGTGGGACAGGGGTCGGCCGTGGGCTGGGGTGCTCACTCAGAGGGGGTGGGAGACGGGACGGCCGTGGGCTGGGGTGCTCACTCAGAGGGGGTGGGAGATGGGACGGCCGTGGGCTGGGGTGCTCACTCAGAGGGGGTGGGAGATGGGACGGCTGTGGGCTGGGGTGCTCACTCAGAGGGGGTGGGAGATGGGACGGCTGTGGGCTGGGGTGCTCACTCAGAGGGGGTGGGAGATGGGACGGCCGTGGGCTGGGGTGCTCACTCAGAGGGGGTGGGAGATGGGACGGCCGTGGGCTGGGGTGCTCACTCAGAGGGGGTGGGAGATGGGACGGCTGTGGCCTGGGGTGCTCACTCAGAGGGGGTGGGAGATGGGACGGCTGTGGCCTGGGGTGCTCACTCAGAGGGGGTGGGGGATGGGACGGCTGTGGCCTGGGGTGCTCACTCAGAGGGGGTGGGAGATGGGACGGCTGTGGGCTGGCCTGGGGTGCTCACTCAGAGGGGGTGGGGGATGGGACGGCTGTGGCCTGGGGTGCTCACTCAGAGGGGGTGGGAGATGGGACGGCTGTGGGCTAGGGTGCTCACTCAGAGGGGGTGGGAGATGGGACGGCTGTGGGCTGGGGTGCTCACTCAGAGGGGGTGGGGGATGGGACGGCTGTGGGCTGGGGTGCTCACTCAGAGGGCGTGGGAGATGGGACGGCTGTGGGCTGGGGTGCTCACTCAGAGGGGGTGGGAGATGGGACGGCTGTGGGCTGGGGTGCTCACTCAGAGGGCGTGGGAGATGGGACGGCTGTGGGCTGGGGTGCTCACTCAGAGGGGGTGGGGGATGGGACGGCTGTGGGCTGGGGTGCTCACTCAGAGGGGGTGGGAGATGGGACGGCTGTGGGCTGGGGTGCTCACTCAGAGGGGGTGGGAGATGAGACGGCTGTGGGCTGGGGTGCTCACTCAGAGGGATGGGAGATGGGACGGCTGTGGGCTGGGGTGCTCACTCAGAGGGGGTGGGAGATGGGACGGCTGTGGGCTGGGGTGCTCACTCAGAGGGGGTGGGAGATGAGACGGCTGTGGGCTGGGGTGCTCGGGAAGCACCTTAGATACCTGGCTGGGGTTGAGCTTCCTATTCCCACCAGATGAAAGCTTCAGCCCACTCAGGCCAAAAAAATTAACAACAATAAGAATTGTTGTTATTGTTCTGGTAATAGTAGCAACAATGGTTACAAAAACACAGCCAACCTTACAGGCATTCATCGTTTGCCAAGTCCTACTGGAGGATGGTCCTCCACCCAACCACGTGCGCTTCTCTTCCATGTGTCTGTCCTTGGAGGGCTGTCCTTGGGCAGCTGGAGTCTGTTTTGCCATCTTCACTCGGAAAGTTCCTGCAAACTTACATTTCCTTCCATGCTGTCGTCCACCAGCAGCTGACCCATTAGTGGCCCTGCCCTATGGCTCTGGCTGTGACAACCCTGGGATGCGACCCACATTGCAGAACCCCACCCCCACCCCAGGGTCAAGACCAAAGCTGCCTCCCTGGGCCTGGCCTGACATTGTCCTCTTACCTGCCTTCCTCCCTTCCCTGCGCTTCCCCGTTGCCTTTCTACTCTCCTGGGGCACTGTCTTTATAAAGGGCCTGCCCAGACCCTCATCTCGGGGTCTGCTTCCAGGAAATCAGACCTCAGACACTAACATTCACAGGCATTATGTTCCTAATCCAACAACCTTGCAAGGTAGCGAGGTAGTATCCATTGTACAGATGGGCAAATTTAGGCCCAGTGGGATGAAGCAGCTAGTCTACACACCTAGACGGTGGTACAGACTGGATTCAAACCCAGGCCTCTCCGAGTCCAGGAACCATCACGGGTAGAGCGGTAAGCGAGCAGGGTGGAGTGGCCACGTGGCAATCATCATTCTCCAGGCTTGGGCCGATCCCTGAGGCCCGTCTGCAGTGGGGCATAGGGTTCCCAGCCACAGCTCCCATCTATATGCTCCCAGCATCCCTAACAACTCCTGACCCACGGTTCCTGCACGCGGCTGGACACCAAGCGGGAAAGGCAGGAAGGGACTTCAGTTCTCAGCAACCCCAAGCCCAGCTGGCCACCAGGTGTGGTGGGGAAGGAGGCCACAGGGAAGAACAGGTGAGTCTTGAGGACACTGGGAGCCAGGCTGGACCCACACTGCAGAGCCAGGTGCCGTGCTGAAGGTCTCGGCAAGGGAGACATGCGGGGGCCCCCTGGACCAGGGTGTGTGGTGGGGAGACCAGCCACAGGCTTGCACTCCACACGAGAGCTGGTGGCCTGGGTCGAGGGCAGTGGGGAACAGGATAACCCCCGAGGCGGGGGCTCGGTGGACTGCTGACCACGAATGTGGTGGCAAAGGAGAGGGAGGAGCCCAGGGTGGTGCATGTTCCCAGCCTGAGCAGCGGAGCAGATGGCCATGTCCTTCACTGAGAAGGAGATGACGCTAAGGCACGGAGACGAGGCCACTGGACACCCGAGTCCGCGTCAGCCGCAGGCCGCCCAGGAGAAGCGGCCGCTCAGACGGGTGGGGCTCTGGCTGGACACAGGCTCTCGCTACCTACTTGCTGTGATCGCCCCATAGACGGTCGTTGGAGGTGTGGGGCGGAATGAGATGCCTGTCAGCAGCGTGTAGAACAAAAGCAAAAAGAGTGGGAGGTGGGATCCATGGAACCTCAATAATCCAGAGGCGGGGCTGTGAGAGGGTAGAGACCCCCGGGGTGTCCCCCCATCCCTGCCCAGAGCACTTCTGCTGCTGAGGACATTGCCACCTGCTGACCCCTGCACCCCTCTGACTGACGCCTTGTCCTGGGCTGCAGAGCCCACCCCCGACCTCCATCGGCCCTGGGCGGCCCTCCATGGCCAGGGATGGGCCCTCCCTACCCGTCACCCTGGGCGGCCCTCCATGGCCGGGGTTGGGCCCTCCCTGCCCGTCGCCCTGGGCGGCCCTCCACGAGGCGGGGCTGACGTGAGCGCCCCAGTGGCAGTGCTGGAGAAAGCGCTACCTGCTCGGTGCAAAGTGTGCGAAAACCACAACGTTAAAAGCTCTTCACTTTCCCATCCATTTTAAATTGTTGACACCTCAATCAAGAGTCTCTATTTGATGCTGATGTGTCCTTAACGCCTTTCCAACATTTGTTAATTGTTTCAAAAGACAAGAGGGCTCAGAATCTTCGCAGCTCCCGGGCAGACTCGAAGACCGTTCTGACAGTTACTGTCTGTGCTGGTGATGCCCGTCCACCCCCCCACCCCCGCCTTGACCACTGTTGGCAGCGGCTTCACCCTCCTGCCCATGAGCAGCTCCGAGGCCCATGGTCACAGTGCAGCTCTGCAGGCTCTGGACAGGCCCCTGCTCTTCCTTCCTTCCTGCCCAAGGCTGTGGCGGCTCCCCTCTGTGGCCAGTCTTCAGGGCCTCTGTCTCTGAGCCCTTCCCACACCTCTATGAGGAGTTCTTTCATTGTAGATTTGGGGGATTGTGTTCCCTTCGGGGACCGTCCCTGACACGTCATTTTACGGCAAAGGACCCATGCGGGTAAGGACCTAAGCCGGTGGCGGCAGCACCTGGGAACTTGGGATGTAAATTTTGGGGCCTTGCCCCAGACTCACCGAGTCAGGAACTCTGAGGGGCCCTCTGTGTTTTAAGGGGCCCTCCAGGCGCTGTTCATGCACACTCAGATATGAGCACCACTGATCAAAAACAAAGTTCCCTTTGGAAGGTACGTATAAACAGTGAGCCCATGCTGGACGGGGTCCATGCTGGTGGACCGGGAATGAGCGTGGAGGGCCTGGCTCGATGAATGCCCACTGTTCTCATCGGTGCTGCGGGAGCAAAGGGATAGAGCTGGCGGTCCCCGCGTGGGACCCGCAAGGCCTTGCCTTGGTGACCCGGGAAGGGCTCACTCATCACGGAGATGACGGTTTCAAGTCTCTGAAACTTGCCACTAACGGCTGGGTTTGCAGCTGAGGACAGCGACCTCCAGGAGCAGAAGAAATGAAATGATTTCTCATCAGGTGTGGGGCCTGTGGGGTGACAGTTAATCCTGTCAGCTGCACTTTCTGCCTTTTTACAGAACAGCTTTGTAATGCCAACTCTCACCCTCCACTGATGGAATTGATGGGTCTGTGACAACGAGTTCCCTTCGCCCAGACCCAGAGCCAGCCCCCTGGCTGCCTGCAGGGTCGTGGCCGAGGAGCATGTCTGGGACGTGCGGCCTTGGCTGGGAGCCTTACCCTGTCTCTCGGTTTCCTCACTTGAAAAATGGGCATAATAGACTTGTCATGAGCATTAAATGAGACAATAGCTATAAATCATACAGGCCTGACACTTGGAAAATATTCAAGAAAGCGAAGTAGTACTATCACTTTCTAATACGTATAATTATTAGCAATTACAATGATTATAAGAGGCCGGGAGGCACAGGGGCAAGAGCGCAGCCCTGGGTCTGGCTGCCCAGGCTGATGCCTCGCTCTGCAGGCACCGGCGAGAGCCTGGGCAGGGGATGTGCCCGCTGAGCCTGTTTTCTTGCTTGTAAATCGGGGACACAGTGCCCACTCCGTGGACTGTGGTGAGGACACGGTGCCTGGCACGGAGCAAACGTTACATAAGCGTGCGCTGGCACCGTTACTGTTGTCGTTATTCCCAGGGAATGCAGCGGAGGAGGCGGCGGCACCCGAAACAAGTGTGTCTTGGCCGCTGGACACATAAAACCCTTACGGGGAGCAGAGGCAATTATTGCAAAATCTGGTGAAATCTCAAGACACAGCGGCATTTCATGAGAAAACATTTTCCCCCCAAAACCCATCAGTTTAATATGTCAAATCAATAAGTCATAGCGAATGGCTGTGGGCTCGGTGACACGCTCCCTGAAACCCAGCATGTTAAATCATGTAAATGACGCAGCCGGGACCTTTGAGGCTGGAAGGGCCCCGTGACAGCTGCTGTTTGTGAAATGTCAGGACTGGGAGCTCGGAGGCGGGGAGGCAGGGGGCCGGGAGGGGAAGGTCAGCGGCCTTGGAGGACCATAGGGAGGGACTTTGGGAATCACTGAGCCCCCAGCCCTCCTTCTTCGGATGAGAAGTTAGCCCAGAGAGGAGTCCGGATGTGCCGTATCACAGAGCAGGCGGGGAACAATTAGGGAGCGGGCTGCCTGGTGTGGCATCGCTGGGGAGTGGGGTGACTCCACCAGAGGCGCCGGGTTGAGGCGTGGGAGGAGGGGCTGCCCTGAGCTCCAGCCCTGCGGCCGTGGAACCTCTGGTAGGCTCCTGTGCCTCAGTTTCCCTCCCAGTAGAACAAGTGGCTTCTCAAACAAGCTGTCAACAGGCCGAATCCAGTCCTCAAAAATGTCTTGTTTGGCCCACACAGTATTTTAAAAATATCTGAATTCATTACCAACATTTAAAAATAGGAGATTTCACACAAAAATACAGATTTCTGGATTCATTTTGCAACACGGTTGGTTGCGGCAATGCTGGACCGGCATCCACAGTGACGACTGTGGGGCTGAGCTGGGGCTGAGCTGGGGCTGCCCCTCAAACAGGGCACGTGCGCGGGGCCAGCACAGACCGCTGGCCCCCTCCCCCCTTCACGGTCCTGCCCACCCGCGTGAGCACTGCGCTCACAGTCCCCGCAGGGTGACGTCTAACTCACTGCTACCCCGGCTTCGTGGCCATGCGGCATTTCAAGCCCCTGTAGGGTCCTCCCTGACATCTACATGCAGAAGTGAAATCTGGAGCGAACTGTTATCCAGCCTGCTCGGAAACAGGGGTCTAGCGAACGCCATGCCTGCCCACGCGAGGGCCGGTTTTCAGTTGGATGAAAAGGGAAGGCATTCAGGTCTAAAACCACACCCAGGCTGATCGAACCGAGCCAAGAGCAGGGATGTGAGAGCTATTCCCGAGTCTTCTTGGCCATGCCAGCCCACGTCCTTCCCACGAAGCCCGAGAGGGCCCGCGAGGTGCCCTCGGTCGCCGGGATCCCCTTTAGGGAGTCAGACAGAACCGTTAGGCTCGGACCGGCGGTCATGTGGGGACCCTCGTGGCCTGGCCACATCTGTGGGCTGTGTCAGGACACTGGGGAGGGAACAAGGCGATGCTGGTCAGGGTGCTGCTCTGCAACACGGGGCCCGGGTGAGACTGTCCTCTGGGTCACCTTCTTACTGGAGTTTTCCTTGTGGGAAATGCGGAATCGGCCCCACCCAGACCCGCCGGCTCAGATCTGCATTTTAACCAGCTGCCTGGTTAATCCGGACAGACGCACAGTCAAGTGTGGGGAGCACTGCCTGGGGCGGTGAAGTCAAATGCCCTCGTGTGCCCTTGACAAGGGGGTTCCCAGTAGCCCTGTCCATCTGCACCCTCAGCACCTGCTGCCTGTTGAACATCCCACACCCTCCAGGCCTCCAGCTGGGCCCAGGCTGGGAGTGTCGCCCCCTCTGGGGCGGCCGCATAATGGCCTGCACAGATACCCTTGTCACAACCGCCAGAACGTCCACATCCGAAAGCCTCTTATGTGGCAGAAGGGACCTTGCAGCACGGCTGTGATCTTGAGATAGGGACACTCTCCTGGATTATTTGATGGACTCAATGTAATCACATGGGCCCTTGCAAGAGGGAGGCAAGAGGGCAGAGTCGGGAGCAGATGTGACGACAGAAGCAGAGGCTCGAGTGACGGTCCAGGAGCCGAGGGCTGCAGGTGGCCTCAGGAAGCTGGACAAGGCAAGGACATAGGCTCCCCCGGAGTCTCCAGAAAAGAAGACAGTGCTGCTGACATTGATTTTTAACCCCGTAGGGCTCATTTCAGAATTCTGACCCCCAGAACTGTAAGGTGATACATCCATGTTGTTTTCAGTCAAGTTTGTGCTCATTGGTCACAGCAGCAATAAGGAACTAATACACCTTCTCAGTTCATTCAAGATCAGCTCCTCCATGCAGCCTCTCCTGACCACCCCAGCCCCAGCTTGGGCCCAGGCAGAGCTCGCCGAGGAAGGAAGCTTCTCCATCACTTGCAGGGAGGTGCTGCACTGAGGCCGACAGCCTGGACTTGGGGTCAAGCAAGTCTGGATTTGACTCTGGACCCTTCCCTCATTCCTCTGAGCCTCAGACTCTGGCTATAAAACGACGTCAACGCTGCCAATCTCACCCGTTTCCCGGGCAAGTTCAGTGATGTCAGGCGCAAACCACCCGGCCCGATCCTGGGCGCTGCAGGCCCTCCGTCAACGTTGGGGCCGCAAACGGCAAAGCCGGGCCAGAAACAAGTCCTGCTCCTTCGCTCTCACCACGGGACAAGCCAGCTCGTCCCTGGACAGACCTGACAAGGCCTTTTTGCTCCCAGGTTTCCGCAAGGCTCCGGTCCCTGTCAATTCAGAAACGACCCTGGCAGACATGCCCTTTAGAAATGGCTTTGTGGATCCCGGGGACAGTCACTGAGCATTTGAGATGTGTCGTGGTGACCTTGACCTTCAGCAGCACACTACGGTGATCTTTCTTTCTCTTTAGGATCTAGAAGCTGCCCTTGAAAATAAGCTCTGGCCACGCAGGCTGGGGCCTGGGATGAGGCTGGGGTTGGGGGGGAGTGTGGTGGGAAGAACCCAGCTGTCCAAGGTTGAGCTCGAGCGGCCCAACCCCCATCATCTCACCTCTCGCCTCCCCAGGCCTCCCCGCCCCCATCTCTAAAGCAGGGCCGCTGTGCCGCAAAGGGGTAGCACAGGGTAGGTCAGAAGTTGCAAACCAGGCTGAAGACACGTTTTTGAGACTTTTTTTGTTCTATTTTTTGCTTTCTGTTTGTTTGCTTTCTTTCTCTGTCTCTCCCTTGGTATAGGTGGCATTTTTAAAATTTTGAATACTTAAAAATGGGAAAATCACATGAAAATCTAGATTCTTTTGCAAATCTGGCAGATGGGCCACCTTCCCATATAAAGATAAGCCTGGAGCTGAGTGGTGGCTGCTCCCTGCAGCCACAGTCCCCACCCCTCCCTATCGTCCCTGCCCTGAGGGCCACAGTCCCGTGGCCTGCCAGAGTGCAGCCGGGCCCCTCACTGTGACAGCTGGAAGAAAGCAGTGAGAGGGGACAGAAATTGTGCGGCATGCAGTCGGGACACAGAGGCGAACAGGGCTCAGGGAGGGCCCGGCACAGGATGCCAGGAAGGGCCCCCGAGACACCCACGTTTCCTGCTCCAGCTGCCAGGCAGTAAGCGTGGTCCCCGTGAACACATACGGTGTGGTCACTGCGCAGGGGAGGGAAGAGGGCACACTCACCTGCTGCTAGGGCAGTGCCCAGGGGATGGCCTAGGAACCAGACCACCTGTAGGCAAACCCCAGTTCTGCTTCTAACTAGCTGTGTGGCCTTGGGCAAGTTACTTCACCTCTCTGAGCCTCCTAGAGGGTGGTTGCGAGAATCGAATTTAATGAGGTATGTAAAGGGGATAACCCAGGCTTAGCTCATGATAGGTCTCAATGCTGTCGCTGTCTTCATTTAACAGAGGACAGTACTGAGGCTGGGAAGGAAGACAGACAAGAACGCGTCTGTCTCAAGCCTGACAGAGCCAGGCTGAGGGGTGGTGGGGAGACACCGTCCCACTGGGTGACCTGGATTCAATATTTGCCCCGGACCCCAAGACCAGGCATGTTCTTGCCCACTGCCCTTTGCCTCCCCGGACCCCCTCGTTGAATCCGGGGTCCCCTGAGGCCCTCCCTGATCCTGACCTCTACAGAAACTGTCCCTCCTCCCTTAAAGCCCCCAAACAGCAGGCAATGCCCCAAACCAATACCCCAAACCCAGCTGCCATGGGGTGCGCAGGGGAACAGGACTTGGATCCAGCCCCCAGGTTTACCCCGAGGGGTGAGACACACACCCAGCGATGACGACCGTGTCACCCAGGCACTGCCGAGCAGCGAGCTGGGCCTTTACAAATAGAAACTCCTCATCTCCGCAACAGCCCTATGACTTGGGTGCTATTATTACCTCGTTATAGATGAGAGAAATCTGAGGCACAGAGAGGTTAAGTACCCAGCCCTAGATCCCAGCCACTATGTGGCACAGCTGAGCAGACCAGCCTGGAGGGCCCAAGGCCCTGACGCCCCGCTGGCCTAGCGGTTCCTTCCCACAAGCATTCGTGATAGGGGTCACAGGCTCCACCTTGCAGGTGAGGGGGCCGAGGGACAGCGGAGCAGGGTGAGTCCCACGGTGCTGGCAGGGGGCCAGGAGTGGCGCCCAGCTGTCTGCGCTCTCTGCAGGGGTTCTGCGCCTCTCTAGGCCCAGGGGTTAAGGGCGTGGCCTAGGAACCAGACCACCTGTAGGCAAACCCCAGCTCTGCTTCTAACTAGCTGTGTGGCCTTGGGCAAGTTACTTCACCTCTCTGAGCCTCAGTTTCCTCATCCGCCCTAGAGGGTGGGGAAGCCTACGACTTTCTCTGAGACATGTTGTAAATGGATAAAATAAACATACAGAGGACTGCGAAGGGAACCAATTTGATTGAAATGCAGTTATCAGGACATTTTTAAAAATCAGATGATTAACCTACGTGCTTCTTTAGTAATGCATGAAATAACAAGATCCAGTGCAAGTTCAATACCTTCCACAACTCGGAAGCAGGGAGGAAGGAAGTGCTGCTTCAAGATCTTCACAAACCCGCCCTGGCCAGTTTGGCTCAGCGGTTAGAGCGTCAGCCTGCGGTCTGGAGAGACCCGGGTTCGGTTCCCGCTAAGGGCACGTACTTCGGTTGCAGTTTGTCCCCGGCCCTGGTTGGTTGTGCGGGTGGCAACCATTCGATGTGTCCCTTCACGTCGGTGTTTCTCTCTCTCTCTCCCTTCCTCTCTCTCCCTCCCACTCTATCTGTACAAAAAATGGAAAAATATCCTCGGGTGAGGATAAAAAGAACAAAAAAAAAAAAAAAAAGATCTTCACAAACCCTGCAAACTGACAGAAACGCTTCGCTTCCGCAAAGCCCCCGCCGGGCAGGACTCTGCGTCATGGAGGGAAATAGTAACGGCGGGTTAGTGGCCAGTGAGAGTAAAGATGTAATGTTTAGCCACTCAAGTTCTTGAATCCCCTGAATTCTGCCCACTAAACTGTTGGGAATTTCCAGGTTAAGCATCTCTGCCAGAAACAGCAGTCCTCAATTAAAGCGTATTCCCAGGGATCTGACACTGCAGGTGAGGAAGAGGCTGAGAGCTACGTGTTGAACAAGAGCCCCAGGTCGCTCTGCTGCTGGGCTGGATTTGGAGACAGAAGTCTCTCTAAAATGTAAATACCACCCTGGCCAGTTTGGCTCAGCGGTTGGAGTGTCGGCCTGCGGACCAGAGAGTCCCAGGTTTGGTTCCCCCTAAGGGCATGTACCTCGGTTGCGGTTTGTCCCCACCCTGATTGTGGTCGTGTGGGTGGCAACCACTCGATGTGTCTCTCTCACATCGACGTTTCGCTCTCTCTTCCCCCTTCTCTCCCTCCTACTCTGTCTGAAGATAAATGCAAAAAATGTCCTTGGGTGAGGATTAAAAAAAAACGTAAATACCATCAAGCTGCAACCTTCTGGAGATTTCCAATTATACCTGCAATAAACTCCAGCTCCCTGCTTTGGCTCTCCCGGCCCATCCGGTTGTCAAGTCACTTCCTACCAGTTGGCATCCCCTCACCCACCACAATCCAGACACCCCAGGGCCTTTGCACTTGCTGTGGCCTCTGCCCCAGCTCAGATGTCACTGGCCACTCTATCTAAAGTAGCCACCACCACCCCAATACACACTGTCACTTTCTATCCCTCATCCTGTTTCCTTTTTCATTATTTGAAATGATATTATCTCTTGGTTTATGTAGGGATAAGGGTTTGGTGGATGAATAAAATATAACCTTGTGATATGCATTCTCCTGACCTGGCCAGCCAAGGATCAAAGTATGTGTGTGGACAGATAAGGTTTGCCAGGAGGGCAGGAAAACTGTCCTGTTTGAACTGATTGGATTGTTTATATGTGAATAGATTAGGTTTTCATGTCAAAGGGCAGGAAAACCGCCACGAGAGGATAATGGGCGAGAATGCCCCAGCAAGAATGGATTTGTTATTTTATATCTCCTTTGATGTTTCTTTGCTGAGAAAAGCAAGAGACAGGGTTTGGTTGTATGGTCAGCAGAGACACCATCTCAAGGAAATAATTACCTAAAACAACATGTAACCTGGGGAACCACTTGGCAAATAAATTGGACTGCATCCACAGATCTGGAGCATTTGCTCCCTTGTGATGCTCCCCCTCACTCCAAGCAGCGTGTGCTTGTAGTTCATTGCTTTGCGATGACCCTCCGGCAGGCCGAGAGAGATGGCAGGTTTACTTCTGTGTGGTCTGCTCCTCCTCTGTCATGAGAGTTTCATTAGTCAGAGACCTTGTTCAGCACGGTCTCCTGGAACTGTGTTGGGCACTGGCAAGAAGGTGCTCAGTAAACCTTTATTAAATAACTGATTGAAGAAATGGCACAAGTCAAGAGAAAAAGGAGATGATGGCCAGACTCCTTCAGCAGCAAAGAAGCCAAGGGAAGAAGCTTCTGTGAGGACGAGAGAATCGCTGGATGCCACCCACAGGTCAAGGGTAATGAGGATCAGATGAGAAAATGCCACAGCTTTGGAGATTTCGGCCCTCAGGCAACATTCTGGGGGGAGGAAGCAGATTCTTCAGAGGTCTATGCTGAGGGGCCAAGGAGGGGTGGGTGGAGAGGCTGGCTGGTGAGAATCGCAGGCCCCAGACCTTGGAGAGTGGCTCAAGCTTCAGCGCTGATGGAGGGAGAAGGGGAGGTAGCAATTTGGGGTTTGGTGATCTGAATTTGTTAGGTGACTCACTCACTAACGAAAGCTGAGTGAGGAGTGAGAAAGGGGTTACAAGAGCAGGGTTCTGGAGCGAAACAGAGTGGGTTCAAATCCCACCTCCTCCACCTACCAGCTTGGGCAAGTTGTTTAGATCCTGCTGGGCCTCAGTGTCGGCATCTGTAAAATGGAAATCCAATAACATCCACCTCAGGGCTGCAGTGAGGATTTGGGACAGCAAGCACTGCAGGTGTGACTGGTCACCTCCACATGGTGCCACACTGTGCACGAGCAGGGACACAAGCTGCTCCCTGTGTGCACATCCACGGGAGACAGGAGCATACTGTGAGCACTGACGGCCACAGGAGCAAGAGGTTCTGGAGGAGCTGCTCTCTCCAGCGGGTCTTGAAGAACAAGAAGGGTCCCTGAAAGGCAAACCAAACCTGGGGACCACAGAGCGAGCCGGGAGTCAATGCTGACCTGTGGGGAGACCCCTGTGGGAAGCCCTGCAGGCAACAGTGGAAACTGTGACCAAGGCAGTGGCAGAGTCCGACACATGTCCTTCCAGGATAAGTACCTAAGGTGGAGCCTATTCCTAGTGCAGGGGGAGGGCAGCTGAGACTCCGCCCTGAGGGCTTCAGAGGGAAAGAGCCTTTAAAGCTGGAACCTACCACCAACGCACCGCTGCTGCAGAGCAGGCCCAGTGCAGAGGGCAGACTGAGACATCCACCCTGCCCCCACCCCACTCTCCCATATTTGGAAGTTCCAGTCCCAGGAGGGCCCAGCTAAGGCAGAGAGGTGCTGAGGTCGTCCAGGAAGCCCCGGGGTGTGCATCCAGCTGGCTCAACATTCATGCACTTATTGGGGTCAGCAGCTTCCCTAGAATGACCTTTAACTCCCCACACCACCTGACCTTATGTCCCACCCTTTTCCTCCTTGCTCACTTCCTTCTAGTCCTACTGGACTCCTTGTTGCTCCTTAAATGCCCCAACAGCATGCCTTCCTCAGGACCTTTGCACGTGTCATTCCTTCTGCCTGAAAGGCTCTTTCCCTGCATCTCCCTCTACCCTCTAAGTTTTGCCCAATGTCATTTCTCAGTGGTCTTCCTTGATCCCACTATTTAAAATTGCCCACACTCTTCCCTATTACTCCCTAGCCCCTCCCTTTATTATTTTTCTTCCTGGAATGTATCACCATTCAACAGCCAATGGGATCTTTCTAAAATGTAAATAAAATTTCCCTCCTTTAAGCCCTCCAATGCTCCAAAAGGTTTCCTATCATACTCAAAATAAAATCCAAGTTCCTCCCAGGACCCCAAGTGATCTGGCCCCCACCCACCTGTCCAGCCTTATCTCCCTTCCTCCCTGAGCCTTTTATCCACCCACAAATGCATAAAACTCATTCCCACCTCAGGGCCTTTGCAGATGCTTTCCCCCCCGCCTTTGACAGAAACATGGATACAAGAAATCTCTTGCTGCCCTGGCCGGTTTGGTTCAGCGGTTAGAGCGTCGGCCTGCGGTACAGAGAGACCCGGCTTCGGTTCCCGCTAAGGGCACGTACCTCGGTTGCAGTTTGTCCCCGGCCCTGGTTGGTCGTGCGGGTGGCAGCCACTCGATGTGTCCCTTCACGTCGATGTTTCTCTCTCTCTCTCCCTCCCACTCTATCTGTACAAAAAATGGGGAAATATCCTCGGGTGAGGATAAAAAAAAAAAAAAAAGAAATCTCTTGCTTTCCTCCTCAAGGAAAGGCACAAGCGCAGTAATACAGGGGAACTGACACTGCTTCCACGACAGGAAGACCACAGGGTTGGACGGCCCAATCCCGGGGGAAGGGCCAAACAGCTGGCGGGATTGTATGAACAGGGTGGCCAAACCTTCCAACTTTTCAAAAGAACCCAGAAATCCTGATTTTTATGTGAAGCCTCCCCATTTTGAAACATCACAACGAGTTATAATATTTTCAAACACCACGTGAGTCCATTACACACAGCTGAGCAGTGGTGGGGCCCTAGGACGTCAGTGACCAACCCTTCCCAGACCTCAAAATCCATTCATAACTATGTCCAAGCCACCTCATTTTCCAGATTGTAAAAGTTCACTCCAGGGAAGGAACAAGACTTGATCAAGGTCGCAGCTTCTAGCAGCACGCTGGGCTCCAGATTCTTAACAACAGACATTTCCCTAACTGCTGCCAGACCTGGCCAGACCACATGGGGCGGAGGATTCAAATTCGTGTCAGCATCTTCAAGGCGTGCACAGGACAACGGTTGTGGGCAGAAATCGTTTAGGGCTTATCTGCAAAGGTATGTGAAGGGCTGTTCTAGCCCAGAGGATGGACTTCTTCGAGTAGAACATCCATCCCAGGGGTGTGGAGGGGTAACTAACACCTGCTTCTGCCTGAATCTCTCTTGCACGGGAATCTCTCCTTTGTTACCCTGGAACTAGACAGCATCTTTCCTCTTCCTACCCCCTCCCTTGCCACCACCTTGGCCACAGGATCCTGGTTTTATCGTTCTAGCAGAAGATTCTAAAAATATCTAGACTCACCAACTTCAGGGGGTTTATCTCTCATCTGGGAGGCACCCACAAAGCCTTTGCCAATATAAATGGCATTTCCTTTGGTATTTTTAAAGATCAGAGGATCCAAGAGAATATGCAAGCTGGATGGGGCCTTTGAGATCATAGTTTCCAAATATCTCATGTTTGAGTTTTTAAAAAAATGTTTTTAAGGAAGCCCGAAAGGATAGGTTTCCAGATAACTCACCAACAAGAAATGGACGTAGTTAAAACCATATGGAAGAATGGATTCCAATTCACCAGCCATAAAATTAAATTAAAACATCCATGAGATAGCACTTCTAGCCGGTATATTGTGCAAAGGTGTTTTATGAATACGTTTCTGGTGAAGGAACGTGGTTCTCCCCTTCAGGAACACATACTTCTCACCGAACAGCCATGCGACCCCCACATGCCCCGGGCCCCTCGCACATGGGAAGCGCCGTGTGACATCCTGGCCACCAGACTCTGAGCAGAGACATGCATCACTTCCGAGAAAACGCAGAGAAGAAGTGGTGTGCCCTCTCCACTCTCACCCCTGCTCTGCGGAGTCTGGGAGCTACAAGTTGAGATGTTGGTTTGACCGTCAGCCTGGGTCCCTAAGAGACCAAATTAGCTTCTGCCTCAGGCCCTTTGTTCCTTCTGGAATGTTCTTTTCTCTGGCTCTTTCTCCATTCAGGTCTCAGCTGAAATGCCATCTCCTCGGAGAGGATCCAGAAAGGTCCCAGTCTATCCGCCAACCCCATCTTCTTCTCCCCAGACCCTCCCCACTCTGATATCTTGCTTAATTGTCTTCCCAGCAGCTCTCCTGCTTTGAAATGATCATATTCTTGGCTCAGTCTTGTCATCTGTGAAGTGGGCAGTCAGGCTTAAAAACTCCTAAGTGACCCCCGGGACCCTAGTAGGTACCAACACCTCGTCTCCACCACCACTCCCACTCCTGTGCCTGGGCCTGCCCAGCATCCCTTCGGGGAACCTGCTTTTCCTCCCAGGGACCACAGCTCCCCCACTGTCCGCCCTCGTGCTGTGGTGTGGTGTAGACCATCCCTCCCAGTTCTTGCTGACTGTGACCCAGGCCACAGCGACTGGTTCAAGATGGGCACATGACTCTAGCAGGGCCAATCAGAGCCAGCCCTGGGACTTTGGGAAAGAGGTGTTCCCTTGACATTGGGGGTTGCTAAACTGGGGAGGACGTAAGCCTACAGCTTTCAAGGGGCATGTCTGCCACTCCACAGCCCACCTGAGAATGAAACCAGCACAGGGACACCCCGCCGAGGGAGGAGCCGCCCCCTGCTGGCATGGTGGGCCCAGCCTGCAGGACTGAGATCTACCCAAGTTACCTGAGCCAGCAGGTGCCTCCTGCGGCTCAAGCCTGTCGAAATGAGTTTTCTGTCTTTTGCAGCCAAAATAGTCTTTAGCCTCCGCTGTCCCTGTAAGGCTGTCTGTCACAGCCCCCGGAATGTTTGCTTATTGGTTCCTGTCTCTCCCGGGCTCTGAGCTCCCCGAGGCTCTGGCAGGGCCTCCGGCCTCTCCCCTCCACTGCCCTCTGCAGTCCTGGCTGTGACCAAGGAGGCAGCAGCCTGGGTCCTTAATTGGAGAGCTGTTCTGTCAGTCCTAGAAGCTTCAGACTGTGTGGTCTGAGCAATTAACCTTTCTGCAGAGGCCAAGGCCAATTACATCCTGGGGGCCATCTGTGACATCTGTGTAACAGACCGAGTGCCTCCGACGGCCGCCTTGGTGTTTACAGGACAAATGTGGCACTGCTGCTGCCTTGGTCAGGCTGTGTCCTTTCCTGTGCTTGCAGCAGCTCCTGCCTCCTATCTTCCTGCTAGCCTCTCCAGTTCATTCTCCTCAGACCTGCCCTGTGACCTCTGCTACCTCATCTGCAGCGGGCCCACCCCGCCCTGCAGACCCGCCCCTGTGCGGACAGTGCAGACACTGCCCTCTGGTACCCCGCCCCTGGGCGGACAGTGCAGACACCGCCCTCTGGTACCCCGCCCCTGCGCGGACAGTGCAGACACCGCCCTCTGGTACCCCGCCCCTGCGCGGACAGTGCAGACACCGCCCTCTGGTAGCCCCGCCCCTGCACGGACAGTGCAGACACCGCCCTCTGGTAGCCCCGCCCCTGCGCGGACAGTGCAGACACCGCCCTCTGGTAGCCCCGCCCCTGTGCGGATAGTGCAGACACTGCCCTCTGGTAGCCCCGCCCCTGTGCGGACAGTGCAGACACCGCCCTCTGGTAGCCCCGCCCCTGCGCGGACAGTGCAGACACCGCCCTCTGGTACCCCGCCCCTGCGCGGACAGTGCAGACACCGCCCCCTGGTAGCCCCGCCCCTGCGCGTACAGTGCAGACACTGCCCTCTGGTAGCCCCGCCCCTGCGCGGACAGTGCAGACACCGCCCTCTGGTAGCCCCGCCCCTGTGCGGACAGTGCAGACACCGCCCTCTGGTAGCCCCGCCCCTGCGCGGACAGTGCAGACACCGCCCCCCTGGCTTAGCCCAGCCCCTTTTGCGCGTTACAGTGCAGACACTGCCCTTTGGTAGCCCAGCCCCTGCGCGGACAGTGGCAGACCACCGCCCCTGGTAGCGCCCAGCCCCTGCGCGGCCAGTGCAGAACACCGCCCCCTGGTAGCCCCGCCCCTGCCGCGGACAGTGCAGACACCGCCCTCTGGTCCCCGCCCCGGGCGGACAGTGCAGACACGCCCCTCTGCGGTAGCCCGCCCCTGCGCGGACAGTGCAGACACCGCCCCCTGGTAGCCCCGCCCCTGCGCGGACAGTGCAGACACCGCCCTCTGGTAGCCCCGCCCCTGCTGCGGACAGTGCAGACACTGCCCTCTGGTAGCCCCGCCCCTGCGCGGACAGTGCAGACACCGCCCTCTGGTACCCCGCCCCTGGGCGGACAGTGCAGACACCGCCCTCTGGTAGCCCCGCCCCTGCGCGGACAGTGCAGACACTGCCCTCTGGTAGCCCCGCCCCTGCGCGGACAGTGCAGACACCGCCCTCTGGTAGCCCCGCCCCTGCGCGGACAGTGCAGACACTGCCCTCTGGTAGCCCCGCCCCTGCGCGGACAGTGCAGACACCGCCCTCTGGTAGCCCCGCCCCTGCGCGGACAGTGCAGACACCGCCCCCTGGTAGCCCCGCCCCTGCGCGGACAGTGCAGACACCGCCCCCTGGTAGCCCCGCCCCTGCGCGGACAGTGCAGACACCGCCCTCTGGTACCCCGCCCCTGGGCGGACAGTGCAGACACCGCCCTCTGCGGTAGCCCCGCCCCTGCGCGGACAGTGCAGACACCGCCCCCTGGTAGCCCCGCCCCTGCGCGGACAGTGCAGACACCGCCCTCTGGTAGCCCCGCCCCTGCGCGGACAGTGCAGACACTGCCCTCTGGTAGCCCCGCCCCTGCGCGGACAGTGCAGACACCGCCCTCTGGTACCCCGCCCCTGGGCGGACAGTGCAGACACCGCCCTCTGGTAGCCCGCCCCTGCGCGGACAGTGCAGACACTGCCCTCTGGTAGCCCCGCCCCTGCGCGGACAGTGCAGACACCGCCCTCTGCGGTAGCCCCTGCTCAGACTCTGGGCTCAGCCACGTGACTTTCTGTGGCCAGTGAGGTGTTCATGGATGGGACACAGCACGTTGCTCAAAGAGGTGCCTTCTCATTTGCACCTCTGTTATTGCCACAAGGTCATGCGCAGGCGAGCCTGCTGAAGGATGGGGGTCCCACAGAGCAGGGCCAAGTCCTCATCATCCCAGCTGAGGCCAGCCTACGCCAGCGACACTCGGACCTCACCCAGATCCGTGAGCAGGCAGCCGAGATCGCGGGACACCTGCCACCTCCCCGGCAGCTTGTGCTAGCCACACTCCTTCACAAGCCCAGGGCTGTGGCAACAGCTAACGGATGTCTTCAATCCCCACTCCCGGGACCTTTGCCCGTGCTCCCCTCTGCCTGGCCAGCTCCTACACATCCTTCAGTGCTCGGCCGGGTGTCCGTCCAGTGCAGGCCTTCAGTAACTCCCTCCACCAGCTCCCCCAGGCAGCGCAGCTCGTTCTGTGCCCTCAGACCACTCTGTTAACACAGCTGGAGTCAGACAGTGTGGGTCAAGGCCCGGCGCTTTCTCTCACTAGCTCGGGGGCTTTGGGCCCGCCATTTCACCTCTCTCCGCCCGTGTGCTCACCTGACAGTGAGGACGATGATCACACACAGCACCTGCTCGCAGGTCCCCCGGCAGGGCTGGGCTATGCGGCTCGCGGTGAGTGCGCACACCTCCCGCTGTTCTCCTCGTTACTCGGGTACGTACCACAGCACAGTGCCGCTTCTGCCCCCAGGGACTCTGGGCACCCTTCTTCACCACTGTCTGCCACAGCCTGGCCCGGAGACGGCCAGGAATGACGGAGAAGGTGGAGGAACTGACCCAGCCCCGGCCATGACCCTGCACTCGGCCCAGTGCCGGGCAGCTGGCCGTGCCCATCCTCTGCAGGGGCGTTAATAGTCCCATTTTATTGCTAAGAAAACCAAGGTTCAGAGAAGCAATGGAACTTGCCCATGTACACTCCTTCCATGCTGGTCTGGTCCTCATTTAGGACAAAGATAAGTGTAGTGATATCCAAAAGAAGCAAATAGTTCACTTCAGTAGAAATAATAATAATAATAATAGCTATTATTATAAAATTTTACTATATTATTAGTGCTCTTCTAATCAATTAACCTATTTCAACTGATTAATCTTCTTAAAGCCTCTATGAAGTATGCACTCTAATTATCCTCCTTTTATAATCAAGGAAATGAGGCACAAAGGTTCATTGTCCCACTTAAGGTCACATAGCTAGTAAATGTCAGAGCCAGGATTTGAATAGGCTTCCTGGTGCTATGGTGCTTTCCAGCTATGGCCCTGAGGCTGAGGGCTCCCGTGGAGGGTCCAGGGCTTGGGGTGCATCCGGGACCACTCAGCCTGCAACTCCTCCCCTGCTCCTGCCACAGCCTAGCTGCCCCAGCACCTCCTCTGGTCAATTTTTAAAGCAAAACAATCACTTGGGTAAGGTACAGTAGGGGTTGGCTAACTATAGCCCATGGGCCAAGGCTGGACCACCTGTTGGTTTTGTACATAAAGTTTTATTGGGGCACAGCCACATCCACTCGTCGTTTGTCGATGGCAGAGCTGAATAGTTGTAACAAAGACCATACGGCCCCCAAGGCCAATGTCTACTCTCCAGATACTTGCTATCTGGCACTTTCTGTAAAAAGTTGGCCGAACTCTAGGCTATAGCAATGAACCAAACTCAGACTGAACTTAAAATTTTTAATTTTTTAAACTATTTTTGAAATTTTAAAATTAAGCCCTGGCCGGTTTGGCTCAGCGGTTGGAGCGTCGGCCTGCGGTACAGAGAGACCCGGGTTCGGTTCCCGCTAAGGGCACATACCTTGGTTGCAGTTTGTCCCCGGCCCTGGTTGGTCATGCTGGTGGCAGCCACTCGATGTGTCCCTTTCACATTGATGTTTCTTTCTCTCTCTCTTCCTCTCTCTCCCTCCCACTCTATCTGAACAAAAAATGGAAAAATGTCCTCGGGTGAGGATAAGAAAAAAAAAAAGAAAGAAATTTTAAAATTAACACATGCTCATTGTGAAGACTTTGGAAAATATAGAAACATAAAGATATAATTCTGTATAAGGTCACCTGCCAGCAATAACTATTGGTAAAATTGGGGGATATTTCCTTTTTTCTTTCTTTTTTTTTTTTTTTCTGGTACATGCCCCTAGCGGGAACCAAACCTGGGTCTCTCTGGTCCGCAGGCCGACGCTCCAACCGCTGAGCCAAACCGGCCAGGGCGGATATTTCCTTTCTTCTTAGGTCCCCCCACCCCCACCCCCACCCATAGCCAGGAGCACGCTGCTCATGCAATGTTGTACCCTGCTGCTTCCACTTAACATCATCTCAGGGGCATTTTTCTGTGTTGCTTAATTACATTCACTTTTGCTATTATAAGTAATGATGCGATTAGTATCCTTGTACACACATTTTTGTTGACAATATGAAGTAGTATACAGTCGTCCAAAATTAACTCTTAGAGGAACGTTAACGATAGAGAGACTGTCAGGCTGCATTATTTACACCAGCAAAGAGACTGGAGCCACAAGAATGGCCGGCGGTGGGAGAACTGTCAGAGGAAGTTGGTACGTCATCGGGTGCAATGTTCTGTGGTACTAAAGCGTGATGATGACCATAAAGAATGGAAAAATGGCTATCTTCCGAGCCTCAGTTTTCTTATCTGCAAACTGGGGAGATGCCTTGCAGCGGTGTTTTGGGAGGATTAAAGACTCTAGCACGGTGCTGGGCTGTAGGCTCTCTCCTCTGTGTCAGAGCTATTACTACTGAAAGTGATAATACCTACGTGGTGGGTGGGGGAAGGATACGAGCAGGGTGATAGGTCGGTCCTGCATCCTACCAGCTGTTGAATATTTTGAAGATGGCCCCTGGCTACACCCACACCTAAGGAAAAATCACAAGTGTCTGGAAGGGGCCCCAGCAAAGTGGCAGGCGGCACGCGTCGGCTCAACTCTGCAGCCCTGTGATTACCGTTCCCGTGTCATTTGTGTGAAAATCGAAGGGCCATGATCTCAAATGGGCTCTGATGAAAACCTACCTGCAACCGGGAAAGGAGCAAATGGCTCCTGATTGCAGACACAATTAAGCCGCTACCACGCAGGCATTGATGGGAGCCGAGGCCGACCCAGCTGAGTGCCGGGCCGCTGGTGGGCCCAGGAGCATCTCTGCCCAGACCAGGTGCGTGTGTGCACGTGTGCAGAGTAGGGCTCAGAAACAGGAAGTAGAAAGAGAGGGGCAGAGCGGGACCTGAACTGATGGCGTGCTTCTAGGAAATCTGGTGATTCAGGGAGTTTGCCAGACTTGTACTTCAGATATGAAAGAAATATCTGAAAGCAAGGAGATCCATGAAATGCAGAAGGCCTGGTGGGGCCATAAATAAAGCCTGGGCGAACAGGCGGGAGTGAGCAGACAGGCCACAGCGAGAGTCACCCTGCTTCCCAGAGCGTGGGCCCAAGCGGCTCACTGAGCACCGGGGCCGGGCACTGTTTGAGGTTTGGAGACATCGCTGTGAATGAAACAAGGAGTCTACTCACTTGCAAAAATCAAAAATAGACAAGCTAAGGAGTAAATGAGATCCTTTCAGAGAGTGAAGCCATAGCAGAGTGGAGCCAGATGGTGTGGGTTCAAATTCTGACTCTGACTCTTGTTATGTGGGATCTTGGACAAGTCATTTAACCTCTTTGTAGTAAATGCTACTGGTGGCCTGCCCGAGTCCCCCTGTTGTGGGGGCAGCACCCCTGGCTGCTGTGACTGTGGGCCCCTGAAGGTTCACACTGCCGAGACTGCAGAGAACTGGAAACTGCCCTTGGCCACACTGGCGCCACCTCACCTGAAAGGTTCTGTCCAGGGCCTCTAACCCCAGGCAGCCAAGGAGGCGAGGCCCCGGCCCTCTGGCTGCGGAGGGCCCAGCTCCGTGGTGAGAGTCACTGCCCAGCACTCCCCCAGGGTCGGGCTGAGGCCAGCGTCTCTGAGACCACATCCTTGCTTAGACCTTCGCGGCCACATCTGGCTACCTTCACCCTCCTCCTAACAGTATCACCCAGAAAATCATGGGCACCAGATTCCCCATCTTGGGCTCTGTTTCAAGGGAACCCAGCTAAAACACTCATTTTTAACTGAAATGGGGACAACTCACTCATAAGGTTGCACTTCACTCATGGGGTTGTTGCTGAAGATTAAGTAAGTTAGTATATGTCCCCCACACACACACTTTATTGAGATATAATTGATATACAACATTGTAGAAGTTTAAGATGCACACATGATGATTTGATATACATATATATTGTGATATGATTATCACAAAAAAATGGACCTATTTCTACATATGCTTACAACAGGAGACATTGTAAATGCTATTTAAGAATTCATAATTATTAGTAAAAATTGTTTAATGCAAAAAAGCATCTAAAAGGCTGCATTAGTTAAGAGTGTCCAGGGAAGATGTCTATGAGGAGGTCACATCTGAGCTAAATTCTGAGTGATGAGAAGGAGTCAGCCAGGGAAGAGCTAGATGGAGAGAAATCCATGCACAGCAAGTGCAAAGGCCCTGAGGTGGAAACGATCTTGCTTTGTATTTTGTTCTTGTGACTGAAAGGCCAGTGTGGCTGGAAGCTCAGCGGGTTTTAAGTAAGTGTGTAGACTCATTTGGTTTCCATTTGCAGACCACTCTGGCTGGTGGGGTGAGAACAGATTTATTGGCTTAACAAGTATTTTCCAGTGGTCTGTTTTGTGGAAGGCAGTGTAGCAAGTAGAGTATTTTGAAGGATTCGAAGATGAACCTGACCCCAAGGGGCTCAAATCAGAAGAGGTAGTGAGCCTGGCATCAGCGCTCTCCTGGAACGTAGTGTGCGCTGGCCCAGGTGGGCAGGCCAAAGCTGGGGGAGCTGGAGAGGGAGCTGCTGGACGTTAAAGAACGGCAGGAATGTAGATACGGAGGAGGAGGGGTATTCCAGGTGGAAGGAACAGAATGAGCAAAGGCACAGAGGTGGGAAGGACGAGACTGTTGAGAGCAATTTCCTAGAGTACAGGTTGCCTTCCTCGGAGACGAGAGAGAGAAAGGAAGACAGATTGTGAGAAATCTTGGGTGCCAGGTGAGAATCTGCACACTTCTCCCAGGCAGCGGAGAACTATTCACATAGTTTTGGAGAGATGTGTTTTAAACCATCTGTTGCACATTGAATATAAAATGTATACCAGTCATCTTTTAGTTGTAAGGGATAGAAAATACGATCCAAACGGGCTGAAACAGAAAAGTAATTGTTATCAGCTGCAAAGGGTAAAGGTGGGTCTAGCTTCAGGAACGGCCTGGGTTAGGACCTGGTCCTTGCTTCTGGCTCCACCTTCCACTCTGTGGCTTGGGGCTCAGGCCCCAGCGATGGTGAGAAAACTGCCGGCAGCCGCCCAGCCCGGGGAGTGCTGGCAAGCTGGCTGTCAGGAGAGGAAAATCCCAGACTTGTGGCAAATATTCCTACTGTGGCTGAGCTGGAGCTATTAACGTGCCGTCGCTGAATGTCAAGTTGAGAAGACATGCAAAATCAGCTCTAGAGGCCCCAGAGAACTCCCAGGCCTGCCACCGTCCAGTCCAGGGGTGCCATCCCCTTCGTGGGGGCGGCAGCAAACATTTCATTACATCTCAGCCTCTGTGTGGTCACAGATCCATCTCTCGGCCCATCACCGTGGCCAGGGGATTAGGACGGTGCAGGCCTGGGTCTCATGTTCTCCCCTCAGCTCCAAAGCACATGGCCTGGGCCTAGAAACAAATTCGTGACCCCCTCCCCCCACCAAAGTAACCCCTGGATACGGTTACCAGAAGAAGGGATGCTAGGTGGAAGGCAAATGCAACAGACTGTGAGAAAATGGCCATGAACACTCTTCCTACAGTGGGAAGCCCTGTAGAAGCTCTCTAACTTGCTGGACATTTTTATTTTTGGTCTGGTGCTCCAAGCTGCTGATACATCGGACTTAAAGTCCCATAAAATGCCATCGGAGACACCTCCGGGAACACGTGGGCCTGGCAGGACTGCTGCACAGTCCCCTCTCCCTTGCCCACGGCAGACAGTGCTGATGGATCACGGCGCTCTCCCGCAGAGCCCGGCGTGCTCACCATCCTTCTCCACAAAGCTGTCCGGGCAGGCACGGCCAAGCAAACAGAGGAGGGATAAACGATGAAATCTTCTTGTTATCCTTGAACTAGTCCAATTCCATCATGAGCCAGACTAGAAACAGGCCCAGAGAGGAATACAACTGGCCCACTTCATTGAACAAGTTATTAGCAGAGCTTCCAACTCTTAATTAAACCTGGTAACATCCAAGATGACTCATCTGGAGGGATGAGTCAGGAGCAAAGGAGGTTCAAGGGTGGGGGATGCTCAGCGCGGTGACGGCTTCCCACTGCTGTTCCAATAAGCTCCGAATTCCCTGCTATGGCCTTCACGGAGTCCCATGATCGGGCCTCTGCTGTCCTTGCTGGCTTCACCTCCCACCACTGTCCCCTCCTCCTCCATCCCCCACCCATTCTGTCTCTCTGTTCCTCAACCCCCATCATGGTCTCACCAGGACTCCCGAGGGGGAGCCAAAGGCATCACTGGCAGCTCCAGGCCAACGCTCACCGGCTTGGCCGGCAAGCCCAGCAGAAGGGCTCCGTTTCCCGGGAAGTGAGCAGAGCCTCCTCCAGAGTCCCACTTGCCCCCTCCAGAGTCCCACTAGCCTCCTCGAACCCAGTACCCACCATGGCAGCCAGGAGGATGGAAAACTCTGACTAGCCAGGCCTGGATCCCGTGCCCACCCCTGGAGAGTAGAGTCAGCCTCATCTTGCCCACACAGGCTGGGAGTGCTGGAGGGGTGGTTGCCATGGAGAAATTACAGTAAGTGACAAAGGAAGGGGAATGACCTCCACGTTATACTCCAGTTGATAACACAGAGCCCTCTGCATCTGGTTTTCACCTGGAAGGAGGACCACGAGACTCAGGATGTTTAAATGCTTATGCCGTGGCCGGTGTGGCTCAGGTGGTTGGAGTGTTGTCCAGTGCACCAAAAGGTCAAAGGTTCGATTCCCAGCCAGAGCACGTGCCCAGGTTTGTGGGTTCAGTCCCCAGTCAGGATGGGTATGGGAGGCAACTGATCCATGTTTCTCTCTCACATCAATCTCTCTCTCTCTCTCAAATCAATAAAAACATATTTAAAAATAAGTAAATAAATACATGCTTATCTATTTCCCAGGACCAAGAACAAAGGGCACGGAGGTGAGTGGACTTATCCCATCTCTCCCGACGAGGGTCCATCCTACCCCCTGACAAATGGCATATTCAGAGAGGGCTGAAATGGGGGAATCTAGGGGAAAGGTACCGCTTATGATGTGGTCAAATGTCCTCCTCTGAGGCCTTACATTGCCGTTGTCTTCAAGAGGACAAAAAAGAAATAGATCTGTCGTATTTTAAGCTACCCTCCAGTGCTCAACGGCCGGCACTCACACCCAGGCTCCCCTGACATCCAGGCTTGGTGGTGTCTCGATCCATTAGCAATGTCTGCCGTGGGCCGAGGAGTGGGTGCCGGTGGCATGTTTGCTGTGTACCTGCTGACCCTCATCTGTGGGCTTTCCTGGACTCTAGTATGACCACCTGAAGCCAAAAGGTCCCCCCGGATCTAAGCTGTCAGCACACGAGGCTGATTTAATTGCAGTGAGCAGAACTCAGCCATCATCTGATGGCCGAGAAGTGCTTCCAGGAGTCCGGGAGCAGTACCACCTCCGGGCCGCCGCTCCCTGTCCTCCAGCCTGCTGCGCGGCCCTCTCTCCTTTCTCATCTCTCCTGCTGCAAGTGTTTCCCCGTTTATTATCTGATCTTGCAAAATGAGAACGAGGCATGTTTTGCTCAGGAAAATGCAGCCCAAGGAGCGTGGGCTGACCACTGGGCACAGCCGCCGTGCCGGGAAGCCGCTGTTCCTCACCACACGCTGTCACCCTCCCAGCGGCAGCCGGCAGGAGCCCTGTGATGGGCTGAAAGGCCCTCGGGGAACCTGTAATTAAATCCCAGAAGACTGCCGCTTCCCCTGCTCGTGAAGGGAGGAAAGAGCAAGGCACAGCAGGGGTGTCCAGACAGGGCTGAGCCACAAGCAGCCAGGGACAGAGGCGGCTTGGGCTGCAGTGGCCCAGAGAGCACGACACGGGGGCTGGGGACGTGTTTAGTCGCCGGGAATGGGGGCCAGAGGGAAGCAGGCGATTTCTGGCCATGCCCAGGCTGAGAAGGACTGGAAACTTTTACATTCTGTCAAATGGAAAGAAACCAGCTCAGGTCCTGCTCATTCTAAAATTCGATTACCCATCCATCTGCCTGGAGAGAAAATATTTGCTGTGACCAGAGCCTTTTTTCGAAGCATAAATCCAATTGTATCATTCCCCTGCTCCCCACTCAGACCCGCTGGTTAGCTGGTGTGCACCGGCACGGCCGTTCTGACGGTGCTGAGGCAGGGGAGGGCACAAGTCGGTTGACAGTCGTTCATATGGAAAATAATGCAATAGTGAATAAATAATAATACAAGAATAAACTGTTTCACATACAGACAACTGCAAACCTACTTTTGCCCACCTTGTATTGAAATGCTTTCATATCCGTTCATACGGATACATAGTTGCTCTCTGGAGCATGCCCCCCCCCTGACCCCCCGCGGTGTCCCACCCACACACTGCTCCCACCTTTCTCCAAGACCTTCGGTTTCCTCCAAGACTTGTGCAGCACCATGGCCAGCATCTGTTCTTCTGGAGGTGACTGAGTGTTGTTAAAAGAATTTGAATACCATTCTTCCCACTCGTTAAAGTCTACAGCCTTTCATCTGACATATCCTTTCTAACCTCACCCCGACTACATTTTCCAGATCTCATCTCCCACGACACAACCGCCATAAACTCCGGCTACTTGAATACAAAGCACCTTCACCCTACCTGTATTTCCCTCTCCCTCATCTTGCCTCCAGATCTCCTATCCATTCTTCAAAAGTCTGTTCAGGCCCTGGCCAGTGTGGCTAAGTGGTTAGAACACCAACCTGTGGACTGAGGGTTGCGGGTTTGATTCCTGGTAAAGGACACGTACCTGGGCTGCAGATTTGATTCCCAGCTCCAATGACAGGACACATATGGGAGGCAACCAATTGATGTGTCTCACTCACAGCAATGTTTCTCCCCCCCCCCCACTTACCCCCCTTCCACTCTCTCTAAAAATCAGTAAAAGTCAATGAAAAAAATATCCTCGGGTGAGGATTTTTTTTTTAAAGCCCTTTCTGTTGTGCCCCAGTTTATATAACTGGGCTTCCTGCCCACTCAGGGAAGTGGCTTGATAGCTTGAGTATAACAAGATTTCTGTCTTGGTTTCTTTTCCAAGTTCCTGTTTTGATGATGTGCCTTAGACGGTGGCCCCTCCTAAGATGAGCACGCTGCCTCAACCATACTTAACACCTTGGAAGCAGCAAGAGACATGGAGGGAGGCCAAGGCATCAGCTTGTCACATTGCCTAACAACTCAAGCCAACCCCCAAAGACCACCAGAAAAGAGTGTCTCCTGCCTTCCCCCAGTCTTCTAATCAACTGTACTAATAAACAGACATAGTAAACAAATTCATCGACATTTCATTTATTTACCCATGCCTATACGCATCTCCTTCATCCTGAAAACGACTTATTTCCCTCTCCTCTGCACTACCCTATTCCTTCATCTCTCTTGTAGCCACGAGAATGTCAAAATTGCAATTTCCACCTCTTTATCATGCCTGTGTCTCCAAGATATTTGTCTAATTCCATTGATCTGATATATTTCTCCCAACAAAACATAACTACAAAATGTTTCCCAACATATATGGCCTTATAATTATACTTTTTCCTTCACACACCTATAACCAAATACATCGTATATATTTATTACCTAACCTAACAACTTTCCATACTCAATTACAATAGATTGGCCTCGATCAATATTACAAATCACCTCTAGAGGAAGATGGCATTCCCTTATGCAAATGCTGACCTGGATTCCCAGTCCCTGCGACTCTCTCCCCACCTCCCTTCCCTTTGTTCACGAGACATTCTGCTTTCTCTGACTCCAGCTTTCAGCACTGCCCGCTGGACAGCTCCCCAGCACCATTTGTCACCGAGTCAGGATCCACTGGTGGATGGCACTCAATGCTACACACCAGCCTTCTCCCCAGACACACTTAGAGGCATCCCCTGTTGATGCTCATAAACCCCATCATTTCCCCATCCTAACAACTGTTTCAACATATCAGCACGTAATCATACCACTGGAATATACACAGATTCAACTAGTTGAACCCGTGTTTACTGACTGGATAGAGCCTGGTGCTGAGATGGAAACAAGATCATCAAGCTTTACTCTGTTGTCCCTGACCAGGGCCTAGCCTCTGTGTGGCACTCAGCACACCACAGCTGTCTGAGCAGCTGTTGCTGACCTGATGCCCCTGTCCCCGTGCCCCATGAGGCTCCAGACCAGCCCCCAACACACACACACACACACACACACACACACACACACACACAGGATGAGGACCCTCTCACCCCACATCCCTGACACACTCTGTCAACGCCACGCCCTGTGGCAAAGGGAGAGACCGCACCAGAAACCCATGGTGCACAGTGCCCACAGAAAGTGCCGAAAAACCAACTACGAGTAGTATTGTGGGAGCCATGGTTTAGGGACACTCAGAGGGAGTGTGCCATGGTGATTAGGACACAAGCTCTGGATCCATCTGCAAATATTGGCTCCCCCATGTACTAGCTCTGTGACCTTGTGCAAGTTACCTAACTTCTCTGAGCCTCAGTCTCCGCAAATGGGATTAATAATAGCACCTTCCTCAGAGGGTTTGTGAGGATGAACTCAGCTTAATATGTATATTTTATTTAAAATTTATAAATGTAATAATTATATTTATAAAGTACTTAAATCAGTAGGCGTAAGATTACATGTATACAAATATACATAATGTATATATACAAATATATCACTATATGTTATATTTAGTATATAGTACATATACTTATTGAACTACATAGTATACATTACAATACACTGTATATTATGCTATATAAAATATATTTAATATAATGTATATGTATACTTGTATATGTACACATATTACTAATGGTTGCAAGAAGTTTGGTGAGAAATTAACAAGTTTACTACCCTAACCTTGGCCAGGTAGCTCATTTGGTTAGAGTGTCATCCCCATACACCAAAGTTGATGGTTCTATCCCTGGTCAGGGCACATACAAGAATCAACCAATGAATGCATAAATAAGTAGAACAACAAATCAATCTCTCTCCCTCCCCCTTCCTCTCTCTTTAAAAATCAACCAAACATTTTTTTAAGTTTACTACCCTAACATATCTATCATTTAAAAAATTATTTTCTTCTGATCTTTTTTTCCATTTGCATACATTTTTACATCATGCTAGATCTACAATTTTGCATCTTGAGTTTTTTGCATAAGTGTTCTAAATGTTGCTTGGTGTAACTACACAGCCTTAGAGTTCCTTTTTAATGGCTGTATAATATGCCTGTTGAGTAAAGAGACCTGAATGGACTTAGCTATTGTGTTTGTTAGGGTGCTTTAGGCTGCAAGTAACAGGAAGCCCTGGTTCAACACCTTAAACAAGAAGGAAGTTCGTATCTCACATAAAAGATACCTTGGAAACAAAGCATCCCTGAGTTGATTAATTTAGCAGCTCAACCATTTGTCACTACAAAGCCCTTTCCATATTTGTGCTCTGCCATCCCGCCGGTGATGGCTGGTGGGTGGTCCTAACTGTGACCCTGTGGTCGTATGACCGCAGCAATCCAGGCTGAAATGGAAGACAGGCTGACTCTTCTTACTCTTAGTAAGAGAAGCTTCCATAGTCTCCGGCAGAACTGGGTCACACACCTACTTCTGAGCCAATCACTGCCAAGGCGACAGGATAACCTTACTGATTTAGACCAATCAGGGTTCACTCCTGGGCTGGGGGTAGAGGGTCACTTTCTCCAGAGTGGACGCATGTGGATAACTGAACAAAACCAAATTCCTTTCAGGAGGGTAAGGTGGACAGATATTGGGGAGACAGCTAACAGTATCTGTTTTGTTCCTCATTTGGACATTTCACTTACATCTAACTGGGAGAAGCAATTAAGTGAGTAAAGGGTTACAAGTCCTAAAGGAGGTGGCTCTGAGCTGGGTTTTGAAAGGTGTGTACCTGTCAATCAACAGTGGGAAGGGCCAGCATTTCAGCCTGACGTTCCAGGGTGAGTAGAGTCAGAGGGGCAGCCAACTGTGGGGCATTTTCCAAGAACGAGTGTCCTGGGAAAGGGGTGTTGGTGGTGAAAGCAAGGAGGGGTGGAATGGAAGGCCAGATTGAGGTCTAATTGGGGAAAATGTTTAAATGCTGATGGAAGGAAGCTGCGGTCAGAATTTAGGGGCCATGGGAAGACATACAAGACTTGAGCTTTGGGGGGAAATGGTTGGCTACAGGATACGCAGCAGGGGAGAGGTGGGTGAACAGACACCGGCCAGGAACAGGCCATGCTCATCCAGCGGTGGTCCCACAGGCTCGCCCCATGGCAGCGCTCGAGGTGCGGAGGTGAGAGGGTCTACTCCTCCAGGGAGGTGGGCTTCACAGGACAGGGGCCCAGGGGCCCAGGGGCAGTGAGTGACGAGATGAGTGGGCATCATTAACCAAGCCCCCAAAGAAGAAAGATGAGGACTCCACCAAGAACAGGGCCTGCCTGAAGTGTGCACAAAGTCCTGGACTTCCGGGCAAGGTGGAGCACATTGAATGGTGACAGCCGAGAGCAGCCCAGGAGGCCCAAGTAAAAATGCATTTATGCCCACAGCAGAGGAGACGGGGACATCAGCAGAATGACATGGTGTGCGCTGTCCGAGTTTAGGAGGCGTGCTCCGTGAGAGATTTTGCACATTAATTGAACTGGGACCTCTAACTGGATTTCAATGAAACAGCCTTCATGAAGAGACAAAGAAAGGCAGTGACAAAGCCTCATCTACCGTTCTTGTCCCATCTTCTCCAAGGAGAGGCTGGATGTTAGACCGCAGTGTGGAAAACCGCTGCCGGGTGCATGTCCCACAGCCCCCGTCCACAGCAGGCCTGGGCTCAGCCCTGGCTCTGTGACCCGTGGGAGGAGTTACCCGTTTATTTGTCCCTTCGTGTATTCATTCATTCATCCACAACACTGATTAGATACCTGCTTTGTTCCAGGCACTGGGCTAAGAGCAGAGCCCTAGTCTGAGTAGCCACGGTCCCCGCCGAGCTCAGGGTCAGCCGAGCAGGGTTGCACAGTGCAGCACGGTTGATCAGATGCTTTGGCAAGGATCCCAGTGGACGGGCACGGAGCTGGAAGGTGGGACCTCTGGGCCGAGGACTGAGGAGTAGGAGGGAGCCACCCAGGTAGAAGTAGCAAAGGTTGACATCAGGGAAGAGTCTACTGGGATGCAGGCAGTTAACTAGCTCCCAGCTCACTACCACAACACTGTGTGGCGGCATGACTACTATCCTCGCTTTTCAGATGAGAAAGTCGAGGCTCAAAGGACTAAGGAACATGTTCAGAGACTGATGCCAATCCCAAGCCCTTGACCTGTACACCGAACCAGCCCCCTTCGTCTTCGTTCACCCAGATGACTGTGGTGTCTCCCAGGCCACTCGGATCCCCCTTCAACCCTCCACACAGCAGCCAGAGGGCTCCTTTGAAAATGAGGATCTGACCTGTCACCTCCTACCCCCCTCCTTCAATGACTTCCCTGTTAGATGTAGGAAAGACTCCTCTCTGTGGACTTCTAGGTCCTGTGTGGTCTGGCCCCTCCCAGGTCTCCACATGCCCTCAAACCCCTCCCTAGAGCCGTCCTCCTTCAACCACAGGCCCTTTCCACATGCTGGTCCCTGCCTGAATACTCTTCCACACCTTCGCCCCTGTCCTACCTCAACTGGCTCACACCCATCCCTCAGTCACCTCCTCCAGGACACCCTCCGGAGCTTCTCAGTGTAGGCAAATGCCCTTTGCTGTACACAGAAACCATCCTTTCACACTCGTGCTTCTTGACTCTGGCCACACACTGGGAGCTCGGAGGGAGAGTTTGGAGAGCTGGTGCCCAGCTCCCAGCCCAGGTCCCAAGTGTGGGGGGGCACCCACATTTCCTACCGTCTCCCCAGGCGCAGGCTCAGTGGAGGATCAGTGTGTTATCACACATGTCTGTCCCCTCCTCCAGACCGTGAGCTCCATGGCCCCGTGCCCGCAGCTCCTGAGGACGCACTCGCCCCGGGTGGGGGGCAGCCCGGCACCTCACGGGCGCCGCCTTCTTCCGTTCTCACGGAAACCTGCCAGGTGGGAGTCCTAGTAGCCCCAGAGTGTGGATTCCAGCCCGGCCCATCTGACGCCAGAACCTTCTCCCTCTCCAGCTCTGCCCATCCCCTCAAGATGCAGTAAAAATACCATCTGCGGAGAGTTTGAATTGGTCCTTCCCTGTCTCTTGGCCCCCGAGCCCAGTTCTAGAGAAAAGAAAACGCTTGTGATGGAGAGAAACCAGCAAAGGCCAGGGCCGTGTCTCCGGGCCCACCTGGCACCCGGCGGGGCCTCTGGCCGGAACCCCCAGAGCGCTGGGAAGGGCTGGGTCAGAGGCTCCCCCTGTGGCCCCGGCCGGGCAGCAGCTCTGAGTCCATCGGAAACCACACTGTGCCGAGGGCCGTCCTCACCTCCTCCCAGGCGACGCGGACCTCAGCCCGGAGCTCGGTCCACAAGCCAGAGACTGGCCCAGAGGGTTAGAGCCCACGGCGGGTTTCCGTCCCTCTTCGCCTTCCTCCTATGAGCAGGAGCCTGACACATCCTTCCTGGCGACGACATGACAACCCCCGGGGGGAATTCAGCAGTGGGACCTGGGGGAGCCGCGCCTCTCAGCACTGGCGGTCACAGGAGCTTCGAAAAGCTAACGGTCCTGGGGGTCCTCTCAGACCTACTGCATCTGAATCCCCTGAGATGACCAAGTACTTGTGTTTCTTCAAACACCCCCAGGTGGCTGTAACGGGCACCAGCGCACTGGAGGATAAACGGCCCTTGGAGGTGGCGAACAGTGAAATCACAGCATGTGGGGTGGAGTCACCCGGTCCCTCCTCCCTCTTCTGGTAACATCTGCCCATTCTCCCCAGGGAACCGCCCTCCCCCTGCCGTGTGGGAGTCGCACTCCCAGCCCCAGGATGGTCACGTGACACAGGCCGGGCCTGTGTTCCTTTCTTGTCTGAGACCCTCCCCGACCTCCGTTGGACCTGGAGCTCCAAAAACTAGGATTGCTTTCCTTTTTCTGTTTTTTAATCCTCACCTGAGGACATGCTTTCATTGATTTGAGAGAGAGAGAGAAACATCAATGTAAGAGTGAGACATAGACCACTTGCCTCCTGCATATGCCCCAGCCAGGGAGAATGCACCCCAACTGGGGACAGAACCCACAACCTGGCTATATGCCCTGACCAGGAATCGAACCTGTGACTTCTCGGCGTACAGAACTGATGCCCAACCAACTGAGCCACATGGGCCGAGGTAGGAATGCCTTCCTTTTATTTACCACTATAGCCTAGGGCCTAGCACATAGTAGGTGTTCGATCAGTGTCTGTTGACTGAATGAATGGCTTCAGTCCTCACAAGCACCCAGTGAGGTACGCCCCATTATCAGCCCTGACGTGATACCATTACCTTGAAAATCTGATGTGTAGGAGGCCCCAGTACACAGTAGGTCCTAGACTAATATGGTCTGGAAACGCTCTTCCATTCCAGAGACCCCTGAGAAAGAAGACCCGTCTCCCAGGTCATTCCTAATACAGCGAATAATTCGACAACAGCCTCTTCATTCAGGTTCTTTGTGGAACCAATCAAGGGACAAGTTTCCCATCTAGAGCTGCTAGCGAAGCTTAAGTAATAAATGCCAAGACAAAGCAGATGAGTCTGGACAGTTTTCTGGCTGAAATCCCCTGCCTGGACCCCTGGGGACTCAGCCATGTGGACGCCCTGCTCCGCCCTCTCACGCAGACCCTGCAGACAGCCTCCCTCTGCTGCCCCAGCCCCCCACCCCCCGGGAAAACACTGTGGGAAGGATGTGAAGAGGCAGAAACCCAAACCTGAGGAGCAGGTGAAGAGACCCTCAGAGGCACTACTGGGCAGAGGAATGCACATTACAGCAACGAGATCACTTGATGCTTCCTCCTGATCAGACCGGGGAGCGTTAGAAGCAGGACGGTGCCCAATTCGGACGTGAGGGTGCTGATGCTCATTTTGCAAATTAAGTACATCCTAGTCTCGGACGCTGCGATCCTGCTCCTGGGGTGCACCCAAGGGCATCCCCACGCAGGTCCTTAGGAGGACAGGCCTGAGGACTCCCTTGCAGCACAGTTTGTGGTGACAGGAAGTAGAACACAGCTGTGGTGTCCGTGGACTCGACGCTCAGCGCCGGCAGGAGCTGGGCAGGTGAGCACACGGCCACGTGGATGAGTGTCGCACACGGAATGCATAATGGACACGCAGGAAACAGTGACAGCTGTCACACTGCGACTGACCGGACCGCTGTCCACATTCACCCCCTTCTCAGCGCAGAAAACGCTTCCCGCCCCACGGACTTTGGGCCTGGCTGCGTGACTGACTTTGTCCACTGAAATACGGACAAAAGTGACCGTGCGCCATCCCCCAGCCAAGGACTAGGCGGCATCACGGGCTCCTCTCACCCTCTTGCGTTTCTGCCATCACCATGAGAATGTTCTCCGGGTAGGTGCTGGCCCCAGAGTGACAGGACATGCACAGGGCAGACTGAACCCAGCTCACAGCCGACAGCAGTCATCCCACCCAATCCACAGACCCACGAACAAGAAAAAGAATGCTTGTTTTTGTCAGCCATTGAGTTTTGGGGTGATTTGTTACATAGTAGCCCCCCCTTATCTGCAGGGGATACGCCCCTGGTGTATGCCTAAAACCGCAGAGAGTACCAAACCCCATATACTCTATGCTTGTCCCTGTACACACCTTTCATTTGGGAAGCAGCTAACTGCTTCTCTGTGGCGTGGCTGACCGGCCAGCATCACTGCTGCGCTTCGGGGCCACGGTGAGTAAGTGAGGGTGACTTGAGCACCTTGCTGTGCCTACCTCGACACGGAGGACAAGCTGGACAAAGGGCTGAGTCGCCTCCCAGGCGAAGTGGAGCGGACAGCGCGGGATGTCAGCACCCTCCTCAGAAGGGCACACAGTTTAAAACCTACGAATTGTTTACCTCTGGAATTTCCCGCTTAATATTTTCAGATAACAATTGAGCACAGGTCACTGGAGCCCCAGAGAGCGAAACCGGGGTGAGGGGGGGGCAGCTGAACAGCCTCACTGCAGAAAAGCGGACACACTCACTATTTCTCCAAACTTAAAGCTAAGTGGCACGTGGGTAAGAACACGTGCAAACAGAAACACTTCATCAGAACCGGAGCTGCCATGGGGGGAGGGAGTGGGGGGAGAAAGGGGTCCGCTGTCACTGCAGACTCAGGAGCCCGGGACCACTGCCCGGCTGAGCGAGCGCAGCATCAGCTCCTCCCTGCTCCGCACCGCACGAGTCCAGGAAGGCAGGGCCCAGACTGTCCCGGGGCTGGTGCTCCGCGAACACTTGCTGAACCAGCGACTAAGATAAAAACATCGGAAGACTTTTCCTCTGACCCTTTGAAGCCCAGAACCTTCCTTCCGGTGGAGTTTCACCCTGTCAGAATCCAAGTGCCTGGAGGAGGGTGTTGGTCCAAGGTCCTCTCAGCTCCCCTCCCCTCCTTAACTCTGAACAGTCCTCCAGGGCAGGGAAGCCATGGGCGTGCAGGAAGGTTGAAAAGTGAGCTATGAATTTCATTTCCAAGGAAACCAGGCCGCGGAAGAGACCCAGAGGTGGAGGAAACCCGGAGCAAACGGCGCCGGCACCACGCAGAGCCCCGGCTCTGGGTCCTCCCTGCCCGGGTGGAAGCCCGAAGCCCTCGCTGCCAGGCTGTGGGAGCTCAGCCTCTCCGAGCCTCAGTCTTCCCAAGCGTATGACGGGTCAATGCAGCCGGCCGGGCAGCGCTCTGCGGAGCTCAGGACAGCGAGCAAACAGATAAATGCAACGAGGTCAGCGCGGGGACTGCAACGAGGTCAGCGCGGGGACTGCAACGAGGTCAGCGCGGGGACTCGCGTGAGTGGTAAAGCAGGGCAGTTGGCGGAGGGTCTTCTAGACAGGACAGTAGGGGAAGGCTTCCGAGAAGAAGACACTGAGATGAATTACGGAAGTATTGATGTAAATAGGGTGCAGGAAGAGACCCCACTCCCATCAGCAAAGGGTGGCCCCCACTCCCACACCCGGGAAGGGCAACCAGAGCCGGAATGGGAAAGGTCCCACCCACAGGTCCCCAGGCCTTTGAAGCCACCTCAGTCCCATCTCCCAGTTGTCACACCCTGATGAGGACAAGGACGGCTTCAGAGTCAACACCGGGGCTCTGCTTGGGGTTTTATTTCCAATGCCAACTGGAGCCTCTGACACAGGTACTGACTTTAGCATCTTTCTACCCTGAGTTTGTAGGACATGAGGTCAGAATCTCAGCTGAGCACTTAGTGCCAGGCTCTCGGCAAAACCCCAGACACAGATATGAAGAAAGTGCACCTCTCAGACCCTCCACAAGCTCACTTGGAGTTCGGGTGGCCGCTGCTTTGAACCAGCGCCACACCTCTGCCAGGGACAGCTGTGGATCAGTTCTCAGAGCTGGGGTAGGAGCGTATCACCACTGATCTCGTGCTTATCCTCCCGGGTCTCCAGGGTGCGGACCAAGGTTCTTGACGTGCGTGATATTTGAGGCTTGTTGCAACCTAGTCCCGCTGGAGAAGTCACTGCAGCCTGGGCCCCCACTGCCGCTCCCTGTCCCTCAGTGCCCAGCTAGAGCCATTAGCTGCTGTGGACAGAACAGGCCACAAGCATCCATTCTCCTCCAATTTGCACATGCTGATCCTCCCACTTAATAATGCCTTTCCCTACCTGGACCACTCAGTCTGCAAGATGCATCGATATGGTACAACTCAGCAACCCCGGCCCGATAACCTGATCCCTACCCCAAGCATGGTCAGGTCCTGCTGAGGTCCAGCAACTGTGCATCAATCTCAGACCCCTCGATCCCACCACCCAGGGAATCAACCCACCCCCCAGGGCCCCGCCTGACCTTCCCCAGCCTGCCCAGGACACTAGGGTTTCACATGCCCATCCCAACCGCAACCCAGGCAAGGAAGAGGTGCAGATATTCACAGAATGCTTTCTGGGGAATGACCTCGCTCACTTTGCAAATAAGGGAACTGAAGCTCAGAGTGGGCAAGGTCACCCAGCTCTCAAATCAGAGTCAGGATTTGAACCCAGATCCCGGCTTCTTCTGACTCAAAGTCATCTTCTTTCTACTAAACCCCACAGTGGTTCACCCCCAGCCCCCAGCCACAGTAGTCCTGCCAATCCTTACAGCCCTGACCACACCCCCTTAATGAAACTGACCACAGTCCTGGGGCTCTTCTGTGTGATCCCGCCCCCTGCCTCAGCTCATTGGGGCTGAGTTGGTCCCAGCTCCAAGATGGGCCAATCAGCTTCTCTTTCCTTGGGCTTTTGAAAATGGGATCTAGAGACCCAGTTAACTGACAGAAGGTAGGTAGACTGCCATGGGCTATGGGCATCGTGGAGGAATCGCCGCAGGAAAAGAATCCGAAGTGCTGAGGAAGAGGAGCCAGACCCCTGGTGTCAGTCCTCTGCTGGTGTTCTTTTTAAAACTTACTTATTTATATTTTTTAATCCTCATTCAAGGATATTTTCCCAGTGATTTTAGAGAGAGTGGAAGGGAGGAAGGGGGAGAGAGAGAATAACATCGATGTGAGAAAGAGACACTGATTGTTTGCCTTTTGCATGACCCCAACCAGGGCCGGGGATCGAACTTGCAACCCAGGTACGTGCTCTTGACCAGAATCAAACCCGTGACCCTTCAGTCCACAGGCTGACGCTCTAACCTCTGAGCCACACTGGCCAGGACCCCTGCTGGTGTTCTAAGTCCTGGTCTTCTGTTACTTCTCTGGGCCCTGTGGGTCGACCTCGCACAGCCCCTGTGAGGTCAAGCTAGTCTGAGCGGCTCTGGCCCTGGCAGCCAATTTTTCTTCTTCTCGAAAAGCCCCCAGCAGTCCCCAGTCCAGCGTGGTGCCAAGGGTTTGGGGTGTGCGCTCCCAGACACTGCCCAGGCTGCCTCACTAGGAGAAGGACTTAGAGGTGAATGACCACCCTTTGCAGACCCAGCCAACAAAGGAGATGGACTCACAAAAGGGCAGAGGGTCACCCAGGGTGACCATTAACTTTCACAAGAGACCAAACCTCCATGCTCCCTGAGGCTACCTTCGAGGCAAGTGGGCCTCACACACTGGCTGGAGTCTGGCAGGAGAAGGAGATGCGGGAAGCTGTGCAGGCTGGGCGTCAGGATGGGCGCTGGGGAGCGGCAAAGGCCGGCAGGACGCCGTGGGGATCCCCAGGGGCCGAGCTGGCGGGAACTGCTGGCGAGAGCAGAGACGGGCTCTTCGGTTCTATTCAGAACAAGAACAACGGGGCCGGGATGAATGGGCTGCTCAGAGCCAAAGGCGCGATGCCAAAGGCGTGACAGCAAGTGAGCAGAGCCCCCCGATCCCGCTTTGTTTCTGACTTCTCTGGCCAGAAGGAGGGTCATTCAAAGTGAACCGGCAGAGTGAGCCGTGGCGGGGCCCGAGTCCTAACAGAGGTGAGGTTCCGGGTTCTGCTCTTTCTGAATCTGTTCCAGCCTCCGCACGAGGGGGGGCTGGCGGCCCGGGGCTGGTGTGCAGTGGGGAGTCCTGGGAACCAGCGAGGGACCAAGCACCTGAGAGCAGTAATCATGCCCCAATTTCCAAAAGAGCAGGAACCTAGAATCCGCAAGCTAAAGTGACAGGGAGTATTTAGAGACGTTAGTTCAGCCTCTGGACACCTCGTCCCTCCCCACTGGTATGTGTTGCTGCAGAGGAGGGGTACAGGGAAAGCGGGGCGGCCCTCGGACCACGCAAGCAAGGCTTTCGAATTGCAGATGTCTGGACTTGTCATTCAAAAGCCACCATTTTTACTATAAATACTATATTTAGAAGAGAGGAAAGTCTAGGCTGCCTCCCGTCTCCTGCCTCCTCTCCCAACATCCATGCTGAATAAACTCCCCTGGCCTGGGGGACAAAGGAAGGGGAGTCAGAGCGTGCGACAGAGACTCCATGTGTCACCAAACCCCATTTCATTTTCCTCGTGGGCACACAGTTAAACCACATTTCCCCATGCAGTCGTATGACTGAGTTCTGGCCAAAGGGATGTGGGTGGAAATGAAATGAGCCTGGCCCGTGGGGACCTCCCACAGCATCCTCTACTCTCCCCCTTCCCTCATCCGGGAACAGGGAAGGAGCGGTCCCCGATGAACACCAGGAAGGTGCCTGCGCAGGACTCCCAAGGGCAGAAAGTCGGCTTTTCGTGGAAAGCCACCGCGATGCGGGGCTTCTTGGGTGCAGCAGGTGGTGTCAGTGACACACGGGGGAGCAGAGGAAGCACAGATGCTGGAGTGGATGGCAGAAGCGGGTCCCTACACCCCCAACGCATGCCGCCCTGCAAGGGTGCGAGCAACAGGCTGGGAAATCTTAAAACAGAAAAAATCACCCCAGTTCCCAAGGAGAGTAAGAGGACTCAAGTGTTATCCCACCCCCAGCTGTGCGGAGCAAATGAATGTTTGCAAGGTTCCCCGACAAATGGGCCTGCTACAGAAATGAACACACTACGGCTGCATGCTGGTTACAGACCGAAGGTGCGTCCTCCCCCCAATGCTAGCTCCCCGAGTGATGGCGTTTGGGGGTGGGCTCCGGGGAGCTGGCTAGGTCACGGAGGTGGAGCCCTCCTGCGTGGGAGTAGTGGCCTGATGAGGGACCCCAGGGAGCTCCCTCAGGCCTCTGCCTGTGAGGACACGCAGGCGAAGACCAGAGCCAGCCCATGCGCCCACACCACTCCGCCAGCGCCGCGGCCTCCGGCTCCCGCGAGTGTGAGAAACACATCTCTGTTGTTTACAAGCTGCAGTCTGCAGTCTCGTTGCAGCCGAACTGAGACAGTGATCAACACCTTGTTGAACCAAGAAGCCGGACGCAAAAAGTGCGTGGTGTGATCACAATTATATAGAAAGTTCAAAATTAAGCCTATTTATCGTGTTTAGGTTTGCATACGTGGTGGCAAACTACGGAGCAGGTCAGCCACCCTTTTCTGTAAAGGGCCAAGGAGGAAATGTTTTACGTTCCCACGTGGCCCCGGTCACAACCGCTCAGCTCTGCCATTGCAGCATGAAAGCAGCCGAATGGGTGGGGCTGTGTTCCAATAAAACTTTATTTACAAAAGTGAAGCCTGCTTGGCTGGTCCCTGCTGTGACGTCAGCAAGGCTGATGATCTCTGGAGGCAGGAGTGGGTAGTGCCCAGGAAAGGACACTTCCTTGACCTCAATGGTGGTCAAGTCTGGGTTTACAATAATTTATTATGCAATATATTTATATTTTATATACTGTTCTGAATTGTACTAGGTTTCCCAAGTTTAAAAAATTTAAATAAATAGTAGACAAACAAAATGTGGTATATCCACTCAATGAAATATTATTTGGCAATACCAAGAAATGAAGTACTGATAAATGCTACAATGTGGATGAACCATGAAAACATTATGCTAAGTTAAAAGCCAGTCAGCCCTGGCTGGTTTGGCTCAGCGGTTAGAGTGTCAGCCCACGGAGCAAAGGGTCATGATTTGGGGTTTGATTCCCAGTCAAGGGCACATACCTGGGTTGCAGGTTGGATCCCCAGCCCCCACTGGGGTCATGCAGGAGGCAACCAATCAAAGTGTCTCTCTCACATCAATGTTTCTCCACCTGCCCCCCCTTCCATTCTATCTGGAAAAAAAAATGAATGGAAAAATATCCACGGGTAAGGATTAACAAAAAAAGCCAGTCACATAAGTCCTTCTGTGTCCAGAATTAGTGTCCATTTACACATGTCCGGAGAGAGAAAGAGGGTTGGTGGCTGTGTGGTCTGTGAGGGCTGGAGAACTAAGGGGTGATCCCTCAAGGAAAAGGTTTCTCTTCGGGGTGAGGAAAACGCTCTGTAATTGATGGCGGTTATGGGTGCATAATTCTGAATGTTCTAAAAACCACTGAACTGTACACTTTCAGTGGGCAAATTGTATACCAAGTGAATTATATCTTAATCAAGCTATTACCAGAAACATTTTTTAAATTAAAAATAATGAGTAAGACGGGTCGCCTCTGCCCTGGCCACCAGCGATGCCCCGGGGAAGGGAGTGCGTGATGAGGCTGAGCAGACGGGCACCAGCTTTGGAGAACCCACTGGCCCGCCTCCTTCGCCAGAAGCAGCAGCACCCTCCTCAACGGGCCTTTCGGCCAAACACGTGCTGAAAATCGGAAACTCAGAAGCCCAAGAGGCCAGAGATTCTGACAACAATCAGCACCAGGGCATCCTCGCCAGGAGGCACAGGACTTTTTAACCCAAAATGAAATCCCAGGCGAAAGCCTAAGTGCAGCCAAGCGCTGTGGGGCAGGCGGGCTCCGGGCACCAGTGCCAGGCCGGCAGGGGCGGCTCCGGGGCAGCACTGGGTGGGGTCTTCAGCCCTCTAGGAATGTGGTTTTCAAAGGGCCCGTCTCCAGTTTGTAGGTCCTGGTGGCTTCCAGACCTGGGTAGGGTCTCAGGCTCAGCTTCTTACGCAGGCTGAAGGCTAAGTGTCTGTGGAATTCTGTTACATAGCAGACTTTGCAGAGCCTCGTGGGAGCCAGCAGCTGGGCTGCAGGAGGAGCAGGGGGCGCAGGAGCCGGCAGGTGGGCTGCAGGAGGAGCAGGGGGCGCAGGAGCCGGCAGGTGGGCTGCAGGAGGAGCAGGGGGCGCAGGAGCCGGCAGGTGGGCTGCAGGAGGAGCAGGGGGCGCAGGAGCCGGCAGGTGGGCTGCAGGAGGAGCAGGGGGCGCAGGAGCCGGCAGGTGGGCTGCAGGAGGAGCAGGGGGCGCAGGGAGCAGGAGCAGCCTGGGAACCTCAGCTGCCGCATCCCTCTGCTCCATGCAGCCGCTGACAGCTGTGAGCAATGAAACTGCTCAGCTAAGTCAGAACACACAACAAAGCCAACCAAAGACTTTCCTGGGCCTGAGAAGCAGAAGAGGGCCAGAAGGCACCAGGCATGGTGGAAAGACATGTGAGGTATGGCAAAAATAGCACAAGAATTTGCTGTGACTGCAGGCAAATAGCTAAACTTCTCTGAATCACTTTCCTTGGGTATAAACCAGAGATAATAGCACCTACTCCAAAGAACTGTCAAAAGAATTAAGTGAAACAAGGGGCATGGAGGTATGTAGCAGTGAATGGAATTCTGTTCATTAGTCAATTAGGGTTAGTTGAATATCAGTCGAGTAGAAATAAACACAATCGTTACTTTCCAGGATAGCTCTCAAGCTGGCTGGGCCAAAACGAGGAGACAGAGGAAATACAATTCAATATTCAAGCTGGTGCTGACTGAGCCAAACCCTGGGCTCACCCTGACATGGATCATTTCATCTGATTCAGAAGAACCCGCAAAGTGGATGCTAGTATCCCCTTCTGCAGATGATGAACGTGAGCCTTAAAGAGAGTGAGCGGCGTGGCCAGGCAGAGCTGTGCTGTGCAAGATGCTGCGTTCAGGTCCCGGCTCTGCCCCCACCTGGACCTGGAGGAATGTTCCCAACCTGTCTGAGGCTCAGCGTCCCGATCTGAACACGGGGGGTAGTAACACCGACTTCTGAGCTGCCGAGACGTGGGATGACATGCCTGAGAGGGACTGGGACGCAGCAGGTGCTCGATGCGTGTTGGCTGCATGGCCAGGGTTGGGCTGGGGAGGCTGCCCCGGAGTGGGGGCCCCTTCCTCAGGGATGGTATGCAGTCAGCATACTCACTATGCTCAACCCGTGGCAGCCAGAGTTTTTTCTTGGGGCCTCTGTTTTGTTATCTGCAAATGGAGCAGATGAGACCAGCTTTCTAAGCCCTTGCAACCGACAGGCTGCGGGAGGGTGACTCCGGTCTTGGAACTGGAAGCGCAACACGAAGGGAGCAGAGAAAGGCGCGTGGGGCCGAGGGCCCTGGAGACTCAGCGGCCTCCCACGCAGATGAGGCCCTCTCTTGCTCCCGGCCCCGCAGGGCCAGCATGCACCTCCCCTTCCCGCACCAGATCTCAGTCTCCCCCAGTCGCGCTCACTCCGGATCCTCTCCTGCTTAACGGCTCAGTAGTGGACAGTGAAGCACAAGGACACTGCAGCCCACCTGCCCCGGAGCCGACCTGCTCTGCCACCGCAACCCGTGTGGGCTTGGGCAAGATGGCCTAACCTCTCCGGGTCTCAGTCTCCCCATCTGTACATGGTATAACAGCAGCGCAAACCTCGTCAACTTGGGGGCTCAGCTGGGTCTGGCATGTTGGCAAAACAGAACTAAGTTTGAGGTATTATTATTATTTCCTTTTAAAGCATCTTGAAAAACATATCCTGGTGGCTAAAACCATGAGCTGACAGGTATCATTGCTCAGGATGAGGCTAAAATAATTGGACTTTCTAAGTGAGAAATAGTAAGTGAATAATAACATGGCGGTGGTGCGTGTGTGTGTGCGTGCATGTTGTATGTGTGTGTGTGTGTGCTTGTGTGTGTGTGCATGTGTGTGTGAGCGCGTGCAACACACAGCCCAAGTTGAGAAGGCAGTGCACAATGAAATTGCGGGGCCTCTTGTTTAAAAACAAGTGTTTTGAATTTCAAGGCCCTGGCCAGGAAGCTCAGTGGGTTGGAGCGTAGTCCTATACACCGAAAGGTTGTGGGTTTGATCTTTACCCGGGTGCATATGGGAGGCAGCCGATTAATGTTTCTCTTTCACATCCATGTTTCTCTCTCTCTCTTTTACTCTTTCTCTCTCTCTAAATATGAATAAAAACATATCCTCAGGTGAAGATTAAAAAACAAAAAGAATTTCAAGACAGTGACAAAGAGCATTAAACCAAATGTAGGGCCTGTCTGTGCACGGACCAGTGTGACTACACAGGTCGCACACCCGCGAGCTGGCCCTGGTTCTGTATGTTGACAGACGTGTGGGTTCCATGGAGGTGTGCATTTCTTGAAACTAACTGAACTGAACACTTAAAACCTGTGCTTTTCACTGTTTATCAATTATATCAATATAATTATATCGGTTAAAACAAGGAAACATAGCATGATAGGGTGACCAAGTCCCAGCTCACCACAGGCAGGGCTGGGCAGCGAGGTGCAGGTGTGGCCTGGTGTGATGTGTTGTCTTCTTGAACCAGTCTGTGTGTCCCTGGCCCCCACATACACGGCCCAGCCCTCTGCCATTCACAGACACAGCGTGAACTGGGAGCCCCGGAGTCGCTCAGCTAGTCCCCCGCACACCACATGGTGGCCCTGGTGTGCAGCTGTGTCTAACTTCATCTGAAAGGATCACCATGTGTCCCGAGCGAAGGCTGTGGGTGAGGGCAGGGCCTGGGCCCAATGGAAGGATCTTGGTGCAAATCCCACTCTAGGGAGAAACCCGGGAGGAACTGCCCCCGGAAATGAGCCACCCCGAGACCCAGTGCCACTCAGTTCCCCAGCACTGCTGACAGCCCCCGCAGACGAAGGACTGGGTTTGAGCGTCACCCGGGTATGGGAAGGCCACAGAGTCATCTACAAATGTAAATGACCACTGCTCACACCCAGCAGTCTTCTCTGGAGAAACTGTCTAATCATGAGACGTGAAAACTGCTCACCATTTGGGGTGGACAGGACGCCCTCTGAGAGTGCACAGGTGAGACGACCCAGACGCCTCATTACTTGCAAAGATAATCCTGAATGATTGGAATTAGAGCAACCAGAGCAATCATTAGCCGCTGTGATCTCCGGGGGCAGTCCTCCTCTGGGCACAGGGGTTCAATCACCTTTCACGAGAGCACATAATTAGAGGGATCCAGAATTTCAGAACAGGAAGTGACAGAACCAGCACTTCAGCGAGCGAAGTGGGAGGGCCATGTGTGATGCTGGGGAAATGAGGCTGGAGAGGAGGTGGAATGGGCAAGGGTTGGCAGGGTGGGTGGGTGCTGCTTAAAAGACTTCAGGAGCCCGGAGCCTGACTTGAACCCAAGCTTGCTGTGTGACCTTCAGCAAGGTGCATAACCTCTCTGGGCTCTACTTTCCTTCCACTCTTCAGTCATTCAGCAAATGTCCATTGCGCATCTGCCTGGTGACCGGCACCGAGGACACTGGATCCCACTCTTTTGCACATGCTGTTCCTTCTCCAGGAATGGCCTCTCCTGAAGCCTCTCAGGCACAAGAAGGGATGCCGCTCCTCCTTCAGGACCTTGCCCACGTGGCACCCTCTTCACAGCCTGGGCAGACTGCCCTCCTTCCTTCCACAGCCCTCTGTCCACCTGCTGGGCCCAATTCACAGAGGTGACTCTCTTCCTCCTGTCTGTCCCCCAGAAGGAGGCTCCTCAAGAGCAGAAGCTGCCCTCACTGTCCTAGCTCCTGGCACACAGCCTGGCACAAGATGCTGACCACTGGCCAGGGGCAAGGTGGCCGGCGCTCACTGCCGCCCGTTCCTGAAGGCGAGGCTGCCGTCGGCCCTGCCTCCAAGAATTAAATGCAGCAGCGGAAGCCGCCTGTCTTACGAGTTTATTGAGAATGGCCAGGAAATGATCTCCTTCCGCAGGAGGACCCCAGACTCTGCTGCCTGCACAGAGGGGCCAGGGCCATTCAGACGATCGACGATTCCCACCCTCGGCCAGAGAGCTGCAAGAATCATTTCCTTATTGTCTGGGAATGGCAGGTGAGAGGGAATAATGACCTGTGTGTGAACCACTGTGGCCAGTTTCCTTCCTCTTTATGTCCTGAGTGTCTGTCTCGCTGGGATGAAAGAATCAGAGCTCCCCTTTTGTCAGGCGCTGGCCCACAGGTGTGCACTCAGTGACTTGGGAGCACGGAGCGGGAGGAAGGACTCGGCGTGTAGGCGAGGGAGGACTTGAGGAGGTAGGACCTGTGGGCGGGCTTGGGAGAGTTGATGGAGAGTTCCCCAGACAGCCAGGACGAACGCACAGGCACAAGGCTGCCGTGGCTCCCTGTGTATCTGGGCTGCAGCCGGCAGGCTGGCCCATTCGCCGGTGCCCAGCCCCCTTCCTGCCCAGCGTGATCTGATCTATGCATGTTTCAGTTCCATGACATAAATCAATAAAATGCACTAAATAAATTAAGTGAGCAGCGGAACTGTAAATAGATTTCAAACAGAGAATAGAGAAGTCGAGGGAGCCAACAAGAGACTATTATAGAACCTGAAGTGAGAAATGACTCGGGATTGTGGCCACGGAGCCGCCACATTGTTACACAGCACCGAAATATCAAACAAATGAAACCTACTAGCTCTGGAGATTGCTCCACAGAAATTGCCAGCTAGTGGCTGCCAGAAATCCCAGCTTGCTGGGAAACGGGCAGGGAGCAGGGATGACTCAGAACACGGTTCAGCCCAGGTGGGTCAGGGGAGACCATGGCTTCCAGAGTCAGGATCCAGGTGTTTTAACCCAAACGAGCTACCCAGGGTCTGTAACATGGACCCTGTTCCTCCATTCATTCACTCACCGAACCTTTACTAAATTCAGTGTGGGAAAGCTCTGCTTTACTTTTTGTTGACGTAGCCCATACACACAGGAAAGTGCACGTACGGCAAGTGTGCAGCGTCACGAGCTGGCGTGAACGGAGCGCAGCCGGGTGACGAGCACCAGGACTGAGGAACGGTCCTCGCCAGCGGCCAGAGCCCTCCGCGGGCTGCCTGCAGTCACGCCCGCTCTCCAAGGGCAACCACGGTCCTGGCTTCTAACAGCAGAGATTCCTTTCGCCTGTTTTCCAGCTTTACAGAGATGGGATCACATAGTATGTGTTCTTTGGAACCTGGCTTCTTTTGTTCAACATCCATGCCACTGGAGCGGCTGAGCATGGCTCATGCTCGGTGGGTACGGTCCCCACCGTGTGCGGATGGGCACCGACGAACTGCAATGAGGGGACCGCGGTGCAGCCTGGCAGCAAACCTGAAGCATGTGAGCTCAGTTCATTCGTGCATGCATTCATTCACTGCCCGTGAGAGCCCCTCTACCTGTGAGGATGAGCCCCCACCTGGGGCTCAGAACCTGGAACTTCACACCTTGACAGATGACTTGGGACAAGTCTTTACTGGGGGATCCAGTTCCCATATCAGAGGGAGGAAACCCAAATGTCTTCATGGACTCTGAGCAGGGGCCCGAGGCACGGCCGTCCCACCGTGGCGGACCCTGGGTGCTCAGCCGTCGCCTGCTCCTGCAGGGCAGGCCTCCTGCCTCCTTCGTCCTGGCCCCGCGCCCAGCCAGAGCTGCCAATAGTTGCTGCTCAGGAGTGTAAAAACGGCTGGCACACCGAGGCTCAGCTGGGGCCTGGCGAGGGAATAAAGGTCTGCTACCTCACCCAGATATTTCCGCCACTTCTGGGGAAATAAATGGGTCGCCTTTGGGTGACAACGGCCAGGGGAGACCTGACCGGCAGTGCAGGCAGAGGACACAGCATGTGCGCTTAGTGAGTCTCAAACACAGGTACGGTCGCCCTCACCACTTCGCACTTCGACTTTCGCGGCTTCCCTCTATCGCGGTTTTTTCAAATATACAAGTGATACCTCGGTTCTCGAACATAATTCGTTCCAGGAGGACGGTCGAGAACCAAATTGTTCGAGAACCGAAGCAATGAAACCCAATAGGAAATAATGGAAACTGGATTAATTCGTTCCAAGCCCCAGAAAATGCCTATTTACTGGCCTAATTTGTATATAATATGTAGAAAAACATAAGTCTCAACAAGAAATGAAAGTGTACAGTATGTCTAAGGGTTAAATTCAGTGTAAAGCGTGACTCTCTCCACAAAGCGTGACTCTCTCTCTGCACTCACACTGATGGCGCAAGCAAGGCGCGCTGGGCCGAATGAACGCCATTCGGCTCAACTCGGCTCATCTCGGAAGTTCGAGTTCCAAATATTTGTTCGGATTCCAAGACAAAAGTTTCTCGAATCACCTGGTCGAATACCGATTTGGTCGAAAGTCAAGGCGTTCGAGAACCGAGGTATCACTGTATTCATTAAAAAGTTGATCGAGACAGTGAAAATGATACAGCGCGCGCTCAGTTGTCTGAGTCGGTTATACACCCCTGTATTACAGTTAAAATTAAAATTACTGTACGTGTGGACTGTAGGCCTGTGTATTCGAGCACCCCAGGAATCCTTCAACGCAGGTGCGACTGCTGCAACAGATTAATTGCAATAAATGAGGGACAACTGTACACCCCAAAACCTAGCTGGGCCAGTTCCACCACAACCAGCTGCCAGCTATTCTTGAGGCCTGTGGTCGGGCCCAGAGGTGGTAGCAAATGCTCGATGCCTCAGTTTCCTCTTCTGTAAAATGGGGATTAAATGAGCAATGTATGTCGAGGTCGCAGAATGGTACCTGGCACGCGGTAGCACTGCTTGGAGCCAGTCAGTGTGTGAGTCGTGGTTAGTATCACAGTTTGCAGACCAGGAGGGAAGTCACAGGGCGAGCAGGTGCAGGGTGGGAATCTAGGAGAACGTTCTTTGCAGGACAGTACACCTGGGCTCAAACTCCCCGTGTGGCCCTGAACAGTCCCTCATCTCTGCAGCCCGGGCTTCTCGCCTGTGAAACGGACAGTGTGGTGAGGACACCTGAGGGCCTCACTCCCGCAGATGCCTCAGGAGGGCCAGGCTGGGAGGTCCGGGGAGAGGCCACCGGCACACCCCGCTGACCCCCAGGGAGAGCGAACATGCTTGAGAGGCAGCAAGTACGTGAAAATTGCTGCCACTTAGCAGCAAAGCTAGCCCACCCAGCCTCCTTGTAAACATGTTTATAGGAACAGCCAGAAGGTCCTCGGCGAGGCCACCAAGCCCTGAAAGTAAAATCACGAGGCCAGTAAAACACGAAGATACAACCTCTCCAGGACCCTTGGTCCTCATAAAAGCAGCAGGAATAAAGGTCTGGTGTTTCCAGGAGGCACAGCAAGCCATCTGTCACTGACCATGGACACACACATGTGCACACATACTCACATGTGCACATACATTCATACATGCTCACACTTGGACACACACATCTACCCAAATGCTCACATGGGCACACATGCACACATGTGCACACCTCCATGCACACGCATGCTCACCCTCCAGCATGAATGCATGCACACACACGTAGGACATGCAAATTCTCACAGAAGCACCTGCTCGCAAAATGCACACACTCTCAATAGGACACACGCACATGTATGTGTGTGTACACACAGGCCTGCTTCCTGGAAACCAGACTTGGAGCCGAGCTGACCCTGGAACTCTCAGGCCTTGGGGATTGTGGGAGGAGCATCCTAGAGGGCTGCCTGCAGGTACACAGTGCACAGAGGGGTACAGAGCATGGGTTCATCCCCTGCTGGGACAAGAGACTTGAGTTCCTTAATGTCTCTAAACCTCAGCTTCCTCGTCTGTCAAGCAGAGTGAGAATGTCGGCGCTTTCCTCACAGGATGTGGGGAGGTTTCTCAGTTAAAACATGCAAGTGCCTGCCACGTAGTAACTGTTCAATAAATATCAGCCGTTCATTAGTAGTCATATTCATAGTGTTTCCCAGAGACCTGTTTGGAAGCTGGGGCTGGAGGTGCTCAGCCTGAGACTTCAGGGATGGCTGCGAGGAGCAACTAAAGAAGATACAGCCACGGAGACGCCAAGGACATGGAGTCCGTCCACCTCCACTCCAAAACCTTGCTTAGCGGAGGTTCCCTGCCATGTGACCCTCAGTCTCACCAACTGCCTCTTGGCTGGAGCGTTCCAAGGAGACAGTGTCTGCACGACAGGAATGTCACCAGCCTCCGTGACACACTGGATGGGGTCAGAGACGCAGCCCCCCAGGTCTCTGAGCCTCCTGACACTACAGGGACACTGCAAGCTCAGTCCTACCCTCAGGGAGCACAGTGGCCACACGTCCTGGACTTGAGATTTTCCCCTGAGCCAAGCACGCCAAGGTGCCCCATGTTGAGAAAGTTTGTATGACTGGACTTTTGCCTCTGTTTCCCCACCCCAACCCGCAGGACCAGAGCCCTCTCCTCATGTCCAGGTTGTTTGAAGACACCTGCGTGCTCTTCTCTCCCGGCCGACGGGGAGGTGGCCACACGCCACAGTCCTGTGGCCGCAAACCCTCCAGTATCCATTCTCCTTCTTCCATAAGATAAAACCCTGGCTTTCAGCTGAGCTCAGTGTTGCCCAAGATAAAGACCTCATTTCCCAGCCTCCCTTGCAGCTAAGTGTGGTCACATGATCGAGTTCTGGCCAAGGAGACAGGAGCAGGTGCTGTGGGAACCTTAGAGTGGACATGGAAGCTTCCCCTTTGCCCTTCGTCCCTCCTGCCGCCTAGAATGGCAGATGTGACGGCCGGAGCGCTGTCCGCTCTCTTGGGACGAGAAGACAAAGGCCGGAGGGGTGATGGAGAGGGCAGCAGGGCCTGCACCCTGAGGACTCCATGGAGCAGAGGCTCCCTGGGCTGCCAAGTCCCAAACTTTTATGAGAGAGTAAGTATGTTTCTCCACTGAAGCCAGTTCTTTCGGATCATATTACTTGCAGCCAAACCTAACCCCGGCTGCTGTGCCCCCTCCACACGCAAGGGGTTTTCGATCCTCCTCCTCCTGCCTCATGCGGCTCTGAGCATCACCGTGGGCTCAGAAGCACCAGCGAGACCTCTCTGCATAGCAGTGTCCAGTCAGGTTGGGCCTCCCACACCTGTGAGACCTCTCTGCATCGCGGTGTCCGGTCAGGCTGGGCCTCCCACACCTGTCAGACCTCCCTGCATAACGGTGTCCGGTCAGGCTGGGCCTCCCACACCTGTGAGACCTCCCTGCATAGCGGTGTCCAGTCAGGCTGGGCCTCCCACACCTGTGAGACCTCCCTGCATAGCGGTGTCCAGTCAGGCTGGGCCTCCCACACCTGTGAGACCTCTCTGCATAGCAATGTCCGGTCAGGCTGGGCCTCCCACACCTGTGAGACCTCCCTGCATAGCGGTGTCCGGTCAGGCTGGGCCTCCCACACCTGTGAGACAACAGAGAAGGGACTTCGGGCTTCTCTCGCACCGAGGTTGCCTGACCCCAGCTCTCACATCCTACCTCCTGCACAGCCCACTGTGCCGTGGGAGTGACGAGTGTAATGCCTCCCACACCTCGCACAGGCAGGGGGCAGGTGGCCCTCCCCACGTCACCGGCTGCTGGAGAAACTCGGAGCCACAGCAGGGATGGGGCTCCCTGGCCCATGGCCAGGCCCACCGAGGGAGCGAGCGAAGGCTTGCACGCCCGAGCAGGGCACACCTACCTTTCTCCGATGCTGGGGCCAGGTCGATGAAGCTGCGGCATGTTTCACCTTTGAAAAGAAAAGAAGGTTTTTCAGAACATGAGCGCCGTAGGCTTTCGCCTCTCCCCCTCCCGTGAGCCCTGTGGCCGAGGGGGACCGAGCACCTCTAACCCGGGTGGCATCTTTCTCTGACCCTTATTCCGGGACAGATGGTGTCCCTGCGGAATGTGGGCTGCACAGCACCCTGATGCCACCTCCTCTCTCACCTGCCCGCCCAGTGCAGGCCTGTCCTCCCATGTCAAAGCCCGTCCCCTTCCCTGGCCTCCACATGGTCCAGGCGGGACGAGGGCCACAGCCCCGCCCTGGGCTCCCCTGGCCTCTGTTCAATCCAGTCTCCACACTGAAGCCAGAAGATGCTTTCAAAACACACAGCTCTGATCACGTCCAACACGCGCGCACACACACATACACACAGATACACACATGTGTGCACACTCCTGCTCAAAACCCGCTGATCTTTGCCCAAAGGATGAAGCCCAAATTGTTCACCTGCACCCAGGACGGGCCTCCTGTGGCCTCTGCACCCACACCCCCTCCCTCCTTCCTCTCAGCTCCCGTGTCCTCGAGTTCCCTCCCACCACCAGGGCTTCACGCACGCTGTTCCCCCTGCAGAACCTGTTTCAAGCTCCACGGCCCCTCCGCCTTCTCCCCCAGGGCATCCCGTCACCTTACAATTCCTCCCGTGCGTGGTTCTGGGACGGATGGCCCGCATGCTGCAGGCCCCTCGAGGGCAGGTACCATGCCCTCAGTGCGCCCCCAGCTCAGTAACGGCGACGCCACCTCCCAGGTGCTCAGGCCAAAGCCTCGATTTCTCTCTCTCTCTCACACCTCCACGTCTGATCTGTGGCTCCCGCTTCCCAGGACATCTGGACTGCGACCACTTCTCATCACCTCCACTGGCCCAGCCACCATCATCTCCCACCAAGTTTGGTGCAGTAGCCTCTGCAACGGGTCCCCCTGTTTCTGCCTTATCCACACGGTGGCCAGAAGGAGCCTGTTATAACCTAAGACTGTTTCTCTGTTCAGAACCCTCCTATGACTCCCGATTCAGAGTCAGAACCTACATCCTCACCGTGGCCTGCAAAGCCCTGTACAATCTGACCCTCATAGCCCCCGACCTTATCTCCTAATATCTTCCCCCCACTCTCTGTTCCAGCCACACCAGCCTCCTTGATGATCTTTAAATGTGCCAGGTACATCCCTGCCTCAGGGCCTTTGCACATGCTGCTACTTCTGCCTAGAGCATTCTTCTTCCAGATAGCTAAATGGTTTATCCTTCCTCTCCTGTATCACTTTCCTCAAATGTTGCCTTGTCAGGGAGGCCTTTCCTGACTAATCGATTTAATATTCCAAACGTCCCCACCCTGACACCCCCTACCTCTATTCCCACAGGACCGCTGTCACTTAGAGTAGTGCCTGCTACACAGTTAGTGCTCAATAAATATTTGTTGAAGGAGTATATGAATGAATGAACGAACAAATGAATAGATGAGCAAACAGGAAATGAGTGAATGAATGCCTCCTACCTGGACACTGTGCCTTAGGCAAGTCTGTCCCCTAAGACTCCTTGATGCCAAGCACTGCGTGGGCCACCTAGAGGCAGTGATGAGTAAGACACGGCCCAGGCCCCAGGCCCTTTCTTGTGAAGGGAGCATTCACTGGACCCCTCCCCAAACACACAATGTTTGGCCCACACAGAATCCTAAAAATAGGAAAACTGTTCCCTACAAATCCAGACTTCTGCTTTTCTCTTGAAAAACCAGAAGAACGGGCCATGCTGGCCCCAAACCCCCCAGAGCAACAGTCAGAGGGGGCTGGGCAGATGCTGCCTCCTTCAGCTGGGCACATGCCTCCAGTTTGCCATGGTGGCCGCCACTCCCTGCTCTCCACTCCCAGCCTCACCTAGACCGCCCAGCTGGCCCCTGGACCCGGACTGCACCACCTTTAGAGTGAGCTTGCGACCCCTGGTTTAAGTATTTTACTGCTGACTCCAGCAAGGAGATAGATTTTGGATCAAAATGGAACCAGTGTGAGTTGGGAGATGAAAAAAATTTGGAAGCTTCCAGCATTGTCACCTCTCGTGTCTGCGTAGAGCTTCCCAGGTTCTGTAAGAAGGCCCCTGGAGCCCACCTGGGCTCCTGAACCTCCCCCTCGCCCCGCGGACACACAGGCGCACGGGTGGTGGAGGTGCGGGGAACAGGCGAGCCCAGATCACGAAGATCTCGAGTGCTGAGCCAGGGAGCAGCCCCGATGGCCCTTCCGGAGCTCGGGCCTCCGTGGGCCGGGCCGCCCCTGTGGGTCCAGCGCCAGCTTCCTCTGGGCTCCACCCCGGGCGCAGGCCCTCGCCTCCCTTACAGACGAGGATGTAAGGCTCAGGCCGCCGAGTGACCCGCCCGACCAGCCGAGCCACAGCCAGTCTGCGGCGCCGAGGTCCTGACCCACCGGCAGAGATGCTGGCTGACGTCCGGCCAAGAACAGGACGGGAGGATTTAAACCCTGAACACAGATGATGAGCCAGGACGCATGGATTCTGAATGAATTATTTGAAGTATCTTTAATGTTCAGATTGTTTCCTCAAAGCTGGAGAGGGACAATTTTAACGGTCAAATTCAGACCAGCACCCGGGCTAAATTAAGACTGGGGGGGGCCCCAGGCACTCTGCCTTTTGCATCCCTTCCTACGTAAAAATAAATTAAAACATATAGTTTATTACCGTATTAGCTAAATATGAGTATATTAATGTTATATTACATTTTTTCTTCACCTAAAGGTTTACTTTTTTTCTCTGATGTTAAGAGAAATTAAAACATTCTTATGGGCCCGGGACAGCACTGTGGGCCCTGGGCTCTGTGCCCCGGGCCCGAGCGAGGGGTCAGCGGGCAGTTCCAAGGCCCCTGGCCCCGCATCAGTGTTTCCTCCACCCTGGGTTCCTCGGTACTATTGAAGATTTATTTGTGTGCTACGTGTCTGCTTTCTATTTTTCTAACAGTTTTCTTGAGATATAATTCACATGCCATGATTTACTCTTTCGAAGTATACAATTCAAAGCTGTTTTTTTTAGCATATGCTTAATATATTCTCAAGGTTGCCTGACCATCACCACAACCAACTTTAGAACATTTTCCGCACCACCCCCAGCCCCCTGCCCGTGTTCCTTCTCTGCAGACGTGGCCTGTCCTGACTTCTCACTCAGCAATGGTGACAAGGTCCATCCACGTTGCAGCATGTGAAATGCACCGTATTTTATTTATCCATTCATCGGTTGATGGTCATCGGGGTTTGTTTTCACTTTTTAACTGTTTATAAACATTCATGGACACGTTTTGTGTGGACACGTTTTCATTTCTCTTGGGTAGATATCTATGAGTGCAAATGCTGGGTCACATGGTAATTCTACATATAACTTTTTGGTAACTTCTACACTGTCTCCCAAGGAGGTGACTGTTTTATGTTCCCACCAGCAATGTATGAGGGTTCCAATTTCTCCACATCTTTGACAACACCTGTTATTGTCTCTCTTTTTGTATTGTAGGCATCCTTGGTGGTGGGGAGTGCTAGCTCATTGTGGCTTTGGTTTGCATTTACTTAGTGGCTAATGATATTGAGCATCTTTTTATGTACTTATTGGCCATTTTTGGAGAAATTCAAGTCCTTTGTCCATTTTTAAAAAATTTTTTTTCTTTATTGATGTTAGAGATAGGATGAGAGAGGGAGAGAGAGAGAAACATTGATGAGAGAGAACATCAATTGGCCGCCTCCTGCATGCCCCTCACTGGGGATCAGGCCCACAACCTGGGCATCGGGCCCACAGCCTGAGCATGTGCCCTGACTGGGTATTGAACCAGTGACCTCTTGGTGCATGGGTCACTGAGCCACACTGGCTCCTTTGCCCAGTCTTAATTGGATTATTTGTTGTTGGGTTTTTTTTTTGTTTGTTTGTTTTTGTTCAGGTAGAGTGGGAGGGAGAGAGAGGAACAGAGAGAGAGAGAGAGAAACATCGACGTGAAGGGACACATCGAGTGGCTGCCGCCCGCACGACCTACCAGGGCCGGGGACAAATTGCAACCGAGGTACGCGCCCTCCTTAGCGGGGAACCGAACCCGGGTCTCTCAGGACCGCAGGCCGACGCTCTAACCGCTGAACCAAACCGGCCAGGGTGGATTATTTGTTTTTTAGTTATTGAGTTGTGAGTGTTCTTTATATATTTTGCATACAAGTACCTTATCATATATCTTATTTGAATATATTTTCTCCAATTCTGTGAATAGTTTTTCCACTTTCTTCATTGTATTCTTTGAAGTGTCTGAGTTTTAAATTTTAATGAATTTAAATTTTTTTTAATTAAAAAAAATCTTATGTGATTTTTCTTGTTGCTTGTGCATTTCTGTCATATCTAAGAAGGCTTTGCCTAACCTAAGATCATAAAGACTTAGTCTTATTCTTTCTTAGAGTTTTATAATTTTAACTCTTACCTTTCAGTCTATTATCTATCTAGAGTTCGTTTATGTGTATGGTACATAAAAGGTGTCTAACTTCATTCTTTTGCACATTGACATCCTATTGTCCCATTTGTTGAATGGCTATTCTCTCCCATTGAATCAATTTGGCACCTTTGTCAAAGATTAATTGACTATAAATGTGAAGTTTTTTTTTTTTACTTCAATTCTATTCCACTGATGTATAAATCTATCCTTATTTATTTATTTTTTTTATCCTCACCCGAGGACCTTTTTCCATTTTTTGTTCAGGTAGAGTGGGAGGGAGAGAGAGGAAGAGAGAGAGAGAGAGAGAAAGAGAGAGAGAGAGAAACATCAACGTGAAAGGGACACATCGGGTGGCTGCCACCCCCACGACCAACCAGGGCCGGGGACAAACTGCAACCGAGGTACATGCCCTTAGTGGGAACTGAACCCAGGTCTCTCTGGACCGCAGACCAACGCTCTAACCGCTGAGCCAAACCAGCGAGGACTAAATCTGTCCTTATATAGCTACCACACTGATTTGATTACTACAGCTTAATAGTGAGCTTTGAAATTGGAAAGTGTGAGTCCTTCAATTTTGCTTTTCAGTTTTTAAATGGTTTTGGCTATTCTGGGTCCTTCGCATTCCCATATGAATTTTAGAATTGACTGTGTTGATTTCCGCAAAAGGGCAGTTGTCATTTTGATGGGGATTGCATTGAATCTGTAGACCAATTTTGGGAATATTGTCATTTTAATAATATTAAGTCTTCTAATTCATGAACATGGGGTATCTTTTCATTTATTTAGATCTTCTTTGATGTCTTTCAATAATATTTTATAGTTTGTAGAATAAAAGTTTTACATTTCTTTTGTTAGACTTTTTCCTAAATATTTTATTCTTTTTAAAAAAATATGTTTTCTGCCCTGGCTGGTTTGGCTCAGCAGTTGGAGCGTCAGTTTGCGGACCAGAGAGTCCTGGGTTCGGTTCCCGCTAGGGGCATGTACCAAATATATATATATTATACACACACATATATATATATATATACACACACACATATATATATATGTTTTTATTAATTTTTTTTTAGAGAAGAAGAAGGGAGAGAGAGAGATGGAAACATTGATGTGAGAAAGATACATCAATCGGCTGCCTCCTGCATGCCCTCCACTGGGGATCGAGTCAGAAACCTGGGCATGTGCCCTGACTGGGAATCGAACCCAGACCTCTAAGTCCACGGGATGACACTCAATCCATCAAGCCACACCAGCCGGGCAGCATTTTATTCTTTTGGGTGCTATTATAAATGGAACTGTTTTCTTAATTTAATTTTATGATTGTCCATTGATAGTGTACATAAATATGATTAACTTTTGCATGTCAACCTTGTACCCTGCAATCCTCCTGAATTCATTTATTAGCTCTCATAGTTTTTTAGTGGATTCTTAGGATTTACTGTATATAAGATCATGTCATCTACAAATAGAGATAGTTTTACTTCTTCTTTTCTAATCTCAATATAGTTTATTTCTTTTTCTTGCCTAATTGTTCTGGCTACAACCTGCAGTAAAATGTTGAACAGAGGTGTGAAGAGATGTCCTTGTCTTGTTTCTGATCTTAGGAGGAAAGTATTCATTCTTGTTCCATTGAATATGATGTTAACATAGGCTTTTCACAGAAACTCTTTATCAAGTTGAGGAAGTTCCTTTCTTCCTAGTTCGCTGAGTGGTTTTACTGTAAAAGTGTGTTTGCCTTCTCTGTAATCCGTAACCTGCAATATAGCTCCAAGAACCACCATTTTAGAGAAAAGCAAACTCCATGCTCTGAGGTTTTTCCAGCTTGCTGTCCCCATTTGCTATGATAGGATTTCCTGCTGCAGCTGGCCATTCCCACTATGCAGAGCTGCTGGGTCCTGAAAGAAACCCCCTAAGAATATACCTCAGTGCAGACAGGGAAAATCCACCAACACCAACTCAAATGGCTCTCACACTTCTATTTCTGCTACCCAGACAAAATTGAATGGAAGATGTTTGAGCAGAGATGGTCAAACTTAGCCGAAACTGCCCTTGCAGGACAATGCTAAGGTTTGAGGAAAAATCATAGTGATGACATAAGGAAGACTAAATATTTCAATTGTCAACAAGTCTAATAACTGAAATCCAAACACAAGGGAGTTATGTCATCAAACTCTTACTCTCCATTTGTGAAAAAGATATCAAACTGTACCATATTGGCCTATTGCTTCCAGAAGTGGCCCTTAAAACATTAATTTCTTTGTCATTTATTATTAAATGTATATGTTTAGCTAGGGGTTTTTGTTTGCACATAAAGCTGAAAACAACTGCACTTATCTTCAGAGTGAGGCTTGTCAATTAGATCATGGAGCTGAGCATGTTACCTTCTGTGAACTGTGGAACTTGAAAGCTGGGAAGAATCCTAACGGTCATCCAAGTTAAGTGTTTCTTAGCACTGGGGAGCTCAGGCCCCACCCACACAGGCCTCGATTTAATTGATTAGTGTCAGGCCAAACCTCAGTGGAATTTAAAAAACTCCCCAGGTGATTCCAACATGCAGCTAAGGGGAGAGTCACATTCCAGTCTGACTTTTAACATTAGGAAACCAGTAGTAAGTAATTTTAATAGTAGCTCATGTTATTGCCCTGGACACTCCTTCAAGGAACAATGTGGTTTGTGGGGCAAGATAGCAGAGTGACCAAGAGCCTGAGTTCTGGGATCAGGTTCAAATCTTGGCTCTGTCACTTCCTGACATGTAAGGCTCCAGTCTTCGTGCCTCGATTTCCTTGACTGTGAAATGGGCACAGCACCTGTAGAGGTGTTGTGAAGACTCACCATGGGCGAAGAGCTTAGGCACAACACCTGGAGCAGAGTGGGTCTCAGGAGATGATGGCCCTCACTCTTACCTCCCACACATGAGTCAGAGGAGACCCAGGATGTGGTCCTTGGCAGTCTGATGGAAGAGAGATGAGACTGATGTCATGGGGGAGGGGGTGTCATGAGAGGTTCAGAGCAGGGCCTGAACCAGACTACCTAGGTTCAGCCTGGCTCCATCACTTACTAGATGTGCAACATCAATATTAACTCTTTGGTGCTTACCTATAAAAAGTGAAAATCACCAATGCCGGTGTTTCTATAGTGCTTCTCACAGGGTGTCAACCACCAGTAGGGGTTGGTGTCAACCACTAGGGTGTAGCTAGGGCAGCTCAGCAGACAGGAATCCAGACCTCCAAGTGGCAGCTCCAGGGTTGTATGGGCTCCCCTGTGGGCCTGTGCCTGGGGTGGGCCTGCACCTTCCACTTTCTACTCCAAACCCATGGACATTTGCTGCCCTTTGATCACGATGAGCTACTAAGATCAAAAAGGTATGTTCATGGATTGGAAGAATTGACGTTATCAAAATGTCCATACTACCCAAAGCAATCTATAGATTCAATTCAATCCCCATTAAAATACCAATGACATATTTCACAGAACTAGAACAAACACTCTAAAAGTTTGTATGGAACCAAAAAAGACCCTGAATAGCCACAGCAATCTTGAAAAAGAAGAACAAAGTAGGAGGAATCACAATATCAGATATCAGGTTACACTACAAAGCCATTATAATCAAAACAGCCTGGTATTGGTACAAGAACAGGCATATAGATCAATGGAACAGAACAGAGAACCCAGAAATTGGCCCAAGACATTATGCTCAATTAATATTTGACAAAGGAGGTAAGAGCATACAGTGGAGTAAAGATAGTCTCTTCAATAAATGGTGTTGGGAAAATTAGACAGCTACATGTAAAAAATAAAAATATACCACCAACTTACACCATACACAAAAATAAACTCAAAATGGATAAAAGACTTAAATGTGACATGTGAAGCCATAAAAATCCTAGAAGAAAATGTAGGCAACAAAATTTTAGACATCACGTGCAGCAGAATTTTCACTGATACAATGCCTAAGGCAAGGGAAAAAAAGGAAAAAATTAATACATGAGGCTACATCAAGCTAAAAAGCTTCTGCACAGCAAAAGAAATAACCATCAAAAGGGAAAGGGAACCCACTATATGGGAAACCATAATTGCCAACGATACATCAGACAAGGGGTTAATTTCCAAAATAAATAGAGTACTCATATAACTCAACAAAAGGAGGACAAAGAATCCAATTTAAAAATGGGCAGAGGATCTAAATAGGCACCTCTCTAAACAGGACATACAAATGGCCAAGAGACATATGAAAAAGTGCTCAACGTCACTAATCATCAGAGAGATGCAAATTAAAACAACTATGAGGTATCACCTCACATCTGTCAGAATGGCCGCCATCAACAAATCATCAAACAAGTGCTGGCGAGGGTGTGGAGAAAAGGGGACTCTAGTACTCTGCTGGTGGGAATGCAGACTGGTGCAGCCACAATGGAAAACAATATGGTGTTTCCTCAAAAAAATTAAAAATGGAACTGCCATTTGATCCAGTGATCCTCCTTCTAGGAATACATCCTAAGAAACACCAATCAGAAAGAATATATGTACCCCCATGTTCATAGGAGCACTATTTACAATTGCTAAGATCTGGAAACAGCCCAAGTGTCCATCAATAGATGAATGGATAAAAAAGCAGTGGTACATATACACAATGGAATACTATGCAGCTGTACAAAGGAAGGATTTCTTACCCTTTGAGATGACATGGAGGGACCTGGAAAGTATTATGCTAAACAAAATAAGCCAGTCAGAGAAAGACAAGTATCAGCATAATCTCACTTATTTGTGGAATATGATGAACAAAATAAGGTGATGAACAAAATAGGCCCAGAGACATAGAGGTAGGGTTCAGACTGACAAACTTCAGAGTAAGGGTGAGGGGTAGGCGGTGGAGGGAAGAGATAAACCAAAGAACTTATGCATATAAGCGTAACTAACACACGTAGACAATAATGTGGGACGGGGGGTGGGGAGATGGTGTCAATGGGGGAAAAAAGGAAAAACATCTGTAAAACACATAAATTAAAATTTTTAAAAAAGAAAGATCAAGAAGGTAAATGAGAGTCAGCATATGCTCCCAGGAAGGAGGGTTCCCTAAGGTCCACTGTGTTCCCAGGCCCGTGGGAGGGAAATGCTGCCCCACTTCAGGAAGGGGACGGAGAAAGAAATGGGAGGAAGGTGGAGCCAGGAGACCCCAGGAGACCCCAGAGGGGAAGTGTTTGGGGGTCCACGAGCAGCAAGGCCTCCAGAGCCCCTAAAATGTCAGTGTCTTCGAGAACAATGGCCTGGGAAAGCTGGATGTTGGGATCAGAGGTCACAGGCTCAGCCGAAATCCTGCACCCCAGTGAGGGTCCCACAGCCCCTGTGAGACTAGGAGCCATCAGCAGTGGGGAGAAAAGGGGCAGGAGAAGCCCAGAGTGCTCTCCCAACGTTCTGAAAACGTCTGTGACCCAGGGGCGGGGAGGGAACCGCAGCTGTGAGGTGAACGTCTCCCTACCCCGGACCGTGGAAGCCCAGTCCATCAGACCAGAGAAGTCAGGTAATGGGGCGCTCCTTGCCTGAAAGGTGAAAGGGCATATTTATACCCACCACAGCCTCAGAGGGAAGCATCTGCATGGGGGTCCTCTCCTTGCACCTTGCCCTGAGGCTGGTGGCCAACAGATGGGACTTGGAACCCAGCCCAATGCACGGGTGACCAACTCAAGAGCTCTCAATGGTCTTCGAGGACTGAGGCAAGCCTCCGGGGCAGGCGGCCTGGACAGGGTGTGCCCTGTCTAAAGGAGTATGGGCTGACGTCCAGGCCATCTGCACAGTCAGGTCTCGGCAGGAAACAGACGGCACCTGGAAGGGGCTCACTGAAGACTGCTGAGTGTGGACAGGTGAGGGGCCGGCACCCTGGGAGCGTGCACCCCCACCCTGAAGGGGCATGGAGGGAAAGGAGCCTGTGAGAGAGGTGGGGCCGCAAAGGAGGAGTTTCGCCCCACTGAAGCGAGAGCCAGAACCAGAAACTCTGGGATGGGGCCCAAGAATCTGCATATCTAACAAGTTCCCAGAGCTGCTGATGCTACTGTTCTGGGGACCTCACTTATAGAGAAATGCGCTTACTATCAAAAGCTCAACAGGGAGAGAACGAGGCAGGGGAGGGGAGAAACACCCCAACCTTTCTCTCGTTCCACCCTCTGATTTCCTGCTGGTGCCTCCCACCAGCCAGAACCAAGGAGAAAGCAGGAGTCGGGCCCTTCCATCTGTGCCGGGCAGTCTCCCGCGCGCAGAGGGGCAGAGGTGAGTGAGGAACGGCCGGCACATCCCCGCCTTGCTTTCCTGTGTCTTTCAGAGTTTCTGTACTCGTGCAATTGTATTCAACCAGCATTCCCAGAGCACCTACGACACGCCAGGCACTGTTCTAAGTTCTGGGGTACAGCAATGAACCAACAGACAAGTCCCCGCCCTGTGGAGCTTCCGCCCTGAGATTCAAGTGCAGGTCTCAGCTGCTCGGAACCCTAGCTCCCAAGGAGGGCGTTCCCAGCTCCGCTAAATGCACCCAGACAGCGTCCCTGCGACTGGCAGGCCACATGTTTGCACCAACAGAAGCTCCATGACCATATGTCTCCTTCCCTGCTGTGTCCTCAAAGCCAGGGACAGTAGCAGGTGCTCTGAACCCAACTGTGGAATGAAATAAAACGAAGAGCATTTCATAAATTGCCTTTATCAGGAGTTGCACAGAAGGGGGCACTCCGCAGAGCCCTCAAGGTGCAGCCCCCGCGCCTGCAGGCGAAGGTGAGGGTGGCAGATAAGCGGTGCCGCGGCTCGGGCGGCTAAGGGAAGGGCAGACAAAGTGGGTGTCTCCACTCTCCAGGGAAGAGGAGATGGCCCCAAGGGCAGTGTTGGGCAACCATCCCCAGCCTCACATCTGCCACGAGGCAGAGCCTCGGACACCTGGCGATCGCCCAGATAAGACATCTGAATGCTGCCCTTTGCCCCCAGCCCTCCTTTTCTGTGGCTTCATGCCAGCTGGTTCAGATGGACACCCCTACCTTTTCCCACCTCCCAATCGCAACCTCTTCTGTCTTTCCATGTCTCCATATCTGAACCATCCCCCATTCAGCTCAACTCACTCCCCACCATGAAGCCTGCTTTTCCCCACCACCTGCCCTATGCCGAAGAAATATCTCCTTGCTCTGAATTTCCAGTGTATTTTTTTTTTCAATATATCTCATTATATTGTCATGTCTACCTTGGGCACAGCTTGGCCCTCTGGCTTGGTCCCCTTGGGGCTATAAATGGCAGACCTCCGCACCAGCAGGTGGAGCTAGAGCTTGTCACGTCACCTAGGATCCAGGATCCGATGACCCACGGAGTGTCCAGGGCAAGCGCCACGTAGAGGACTCGGCACACCTCACACTGTGTGAGGTCAGTACCCATCCCCATTGTGCAGATGAGGAAACTGAGGCACACACAGGAAAGCAACGCACCCAAGGTTCCACAGCCCAGAAGTGGCAAGATCAGGACTGGACCCGGGTCTGTGTTTTCCCAAAGCTCTTTCCATCACTCCAGGGACTGACCCGCCCAGAAATGGGGCAGAGACCCAGGACATTCCACGACCAGAGTCTCTGAAAAACCGTTTAACACATTTAATTATGAGAAATTTCCACTTTTTGTAAGAGCAGAGAGACTAGTGTGACAAGCCCCATGTCCCCACTCCCAGCCTCCATAACTGTCACCCCACAACCAGCCTGGCCTCATCTACACTCCAGCCCCACCACCATGGGGTTGTTTTGAAACAAAAGTTGTTTTTGTTTCCCAGAAGTTGTATCTAAATGTCTTTCTGAAGGGTTTGTTCCCTGCTCAGAAATGACCTGTGCAAGGTCATTTATTCCTAGGCCCTGTGGCATCACCTTTGGGGCTGTTGTTGGCTTTTTGCAGTGTGGGAATAAAACACGCAGCCTGAGAGGCCCTGACCTGCCTTCGCCGTTGACCCCTCTGCCCGGCTCACCGCCTGTGGGCCCGGCTGAGCCCAGGTGGGGGTGGCTCAGGAACTGCTCCGGTCTGGTCGTGGCAGCCTGAGCTTGTCAGCGGGCACACGACCCCCCCAACCCCAGAGGAGCACCTGGCACAGGCCCCCGCACAGACAAGGCTTCCAGGAATCCACCGGACACAGTCGCGGGTCACAGCTGCCTGGGCCCCGCTCCCCGCTCTCGCCTGATTCCAGGAACTCGCCCCCGCTCCCTCCTGCAGGTCCGGCCACTGGAGAAAGAAGCCTGTGTGTGGAGGCAGCCCGGGGAGGCGGGCGGCAGGGCCTGGAGGCCGGGCAGGCCGTGCTCCCGGCCAGCCTGGCTCCCCTCCGCCGTTCCTAGCTGCGGGCTGTGTGTGAACAACAGTTTCTGTGTGGCTGGGGTTTGTCCCAGTAAAGGACGATCATTCTAGCCCCTGGGGGAGCTTGAGGGCTGACGAGGTGATGGGTCTGAAGGAAGATGTCGTCAGCCAGGGTTTCAGGCAGGCAGCATCTGTGAGGGATCAGTGTGGCGAGCTGACACCCACACCCCACTGTCACTCATCACGGCTCAGGCTCCCTCCAGGAAGGGAATGAACTTGTCTGAGTTCCAACGCCACAACACCTGAGTTCAAATCCCTCTTCTGCCTCCTCCTCACCAGGTGACCTCAGAGAGTGGTGTCACCTCCCTGCCAAACAGAAGTCACTGAGTACCTAGCCTTCCAGGCTCACAAAGTGCACAAAAACGCCTGCCTGGTGCCTGGCTCCAGAAATCAGGGCTGTTTTTGACCCCTTCCCTGGACCCTGGGGTAGAGACACAGTGCACTCCTCCCGAGGACAGACTGGCCGTCTTCCCAAGCCAGAGCAGGAGGCTGTGCTGGCGCTATCTCAGCCTGAGCAGGTGGAGGGGGCCTGGCAGGACCACCGGCAGAATCGGGAAGGCGGCCAGAAGAAGATACCCACGCTGGCAGAAGGGCTTGGAGCACTGAGGGCCCGCCAGCTTGCCCTTGGCGGAAACACACAGGAGCCCAGGTCTGGTCGGCAGCAGCAGGAGGGAGGGCCCTGGGAAGCCCAGCATCCTTGGCTGGGTCCCCAGATCCCAGGTCTGAGGATCGTGACTTAATTCCTTGCCCCACCAGATGGTGTGTTGAGGTTTCTATGGAGTTCAGGATGAGGAGAGGGCATCAGGAGACCCCCGTGAGGGACTGGGAACAGAGGGGCCACAGAGAGACGTAGTAGCACACTGGTCTCACAGAGCCGGCCGAGTGGCACTTGCTCACAGGCTGTGTCCGCACGCACCGTGTTCCAGGCGCAGTGTGCTTTACAAACTACAGATGAAACAGAGGCATAGCCGGGGTGGAGACAGGGTTCAAACTGAGACGGCCCAGCTCAGAGCCTTGATATTTGGCCACTACTCTGCACCACCTCTTAGCAGAGGAAGCAGGTTCTAGAAAAATCCATGCTGACTAAAGCAAGTATTCTGTGCCCTCCAAAGAGGACTCCACCTGTGGCAGGAGACACTGGCCATCAGAAAGGGGCTGTGTTTCAAGATGCCCGGCCACCAGGACCCACATGGCTGGTTCTGAGTTTGACTCTGGTTCTGAGGCCCAGAGTCCAACCTCTTGGTAGATGCATGGCTAGTTTTCCACGTGCTGGGAGGATAGAGGAGAACTGGTCCTGGCCCCCAACAAGTGTGGTCGATGAGAATGATTTTCAACTGTTTGGCAAAAGTTCCCCCACCTTCGCCGGCTGGCTTCAAGGAACTCAGCCCCAGGAGTAGGGAGCCGAGGAAAATGCCAGCAGACCCTGTGCGGAGCTTCTCCTCTCGCCATTCAGCTGGTGGGGCTTGGCGAGGGCTTCCTTGGAAGTCTCCGGAGGCCCTTGCCAGTTCAGCTGACAGGGCAGCAGATGGCACACACTTATCTGCTGATGATATTTTGATTTATTTATCTCTTACAGATGGTACCATGCCTTGGTTTGTGGCAATAGTCCAAAATGCGGGTTGACTTTCTGGGGATCATCGTTTGTCCAGGTGGATGACATAGCGCAGACTGACCCCGCCTGGCGTTGTGTCGCTCGCTGGGGCCCCCAGACGTACCTTGTGTGGGCATTTGGGGCACTGTGGGTAAACCAAAGGGAAGAACTTGTTCTGCAGGGTTTTACATCTGGGAGAATCTAAATACCTATTTAAAATTAACACCATATGGTTAAAGGCAAGAACTTTGAACTCACAAATCTTGAGTTCAAGTCCTAGCTTTGCCACCTACAAGCTCTCAGACCCCTTACAGACCAGACTCTCTAGGTCTTAGTCTCCGCATCTGTAAAGTGGGTATAACTGTCGTCTCCACCGCATAAAATGTGACAGAAACAACTCACTATCCTCCAAAAAATGGGCTTCTCCTTTTGTGGTGTGGAGTTATGGCTCGGAAGTGGCTGCCCAGCCAAACACAGTATTTCCCAGCATCCTCTGCATCCTGGTAGAGTCATGTGACTGGTTCTTAAAATGTGAGTGTGAGCCCAGCCAGTGTGGCTCAGTGGTTGAGCATCAACCCATGTACCAAGAGGTCGCCGGTTCGATTCCCGGTCAGGGCACATACCCAGGTTGTGAGCCTCATCCCCAGTGGGGGGCAAGCAGGAGGCAACCAATCAATGTTCTCTCCCATTGATGTTTCTATCTCTCTCTCCCTCTCCCTTTCTCCCTCTCTCTAAAAAAAAAAAAAAAAAAAAATCAATAAAGAAAAAAAATGTTTGCCCTGGCCGGTTTGGCTCAGCGGTTGGAGCGTCGGCCTGCGGTACAGAGAGACCCGGGTTCGGTTCCCGCTAAGGGCACGTACCTCGGTTGCAGTTTGTCCCTGGCCCTGGTTGGTCGTGCGGGTGGCAGCCACTCGATGTGTCCCTTCACATCGATGTTTCTCTCTCTCTCTCTTCCTCTCTCTCCCTCCCGCTCTATCTGAACAAAAAATGTCCTCAGGTGAGGATTAAAAAAAATGTTTTTAAATAAATAAATAAAATGTGAGTGTGAGGGATGTGGGCCACCTCCTGGGCTTTTACCTATGCAGTGGGCATGCCACCCAGATGCAGAGGACTCCAGGACACTAGGAGACAGTGGAAGCACAGTATAGTTGCCTGGTCCCCCAGTCACTGCGGAGAGGAGAGCTGTCACCCCCAGGGTTACCTGAACTGAAGCATTATATGAGCAAGAAATACATGTCTACTGTGTTGATCCACTGACTGCTGAGGCTTTATCCGTTACAGCAGCTGGTGTTACCTTATACACAGTTAGGGATCAAATAAAATCATACGTGTGAGACAGCCGGTGCCTCGCAAGGACCCAGTAAGTGTTCACGATTATTATTGTCATCATCTTTCAAGGAAGCTTGATAAATAAAGGATACTGTGACTGCTGTAATGTCACCCCATCTGTTGGGTTGTAGAGCAAGGCAAACCTGGTTTCCCAATACCGCAGCCTCATGCCGCCCTGTTGGGATACTGTCACGAATCCTTCATGCGTTGTCCTTGCTCACTCCCCAAAAGCATGTTCTGAAGGAGAAACTGAAGGGAGAGGGAGCTACGGGCTGTTTCTCTGCGGCACGCCGTGGCGGGCACGGGGGATTGTGGCCCACAGGAGTCCGGTCCTGGTTTTCCCTCTTCCCCTTTGGCACAGAATCACTGACTAGACCTGCGAGGAGGGGCTTCGGACCTCGGAGCCCCCCATCCTCAGTCTCCAGATGTGAAACTAAGCCCTGGGCTCATGAGTTGCTTAAGTTCTTGTCAAGAGTGAGATATCCTAAAGAACAAAATGAACTGTCGAACAAAATAGGTCCAGAGGCCTGGAAGCATGGAACAGACGACAGATCTCAGAGGGCAGGAGACAGGAATGATTGACCAAAGAACTCACATGCACAGATGCATAACCCACGGGCACAGACAATAGCGTGGGGAAGGCCTGGGGTGGGGCGGTTCGGTGGAGGGGTCAAAAAGGGATACAATGGGAGATATTTGTATTCTGTCAACAATAAAATAAAAATTAAAAAAAAAAAAAAAGATACTGAGCTGAAGCTGGAACCCGAGTCCTCTGCCTTCTAATCCAGAAGTTTGGGAGGACAAGGGCCCCACAGTCCCTGGCTACAGAAAATAACAAAAGCTAGCGCTTCCTGAGCCCCTACTACGTGCCAGGCACTGTTCTAACTCCACGTGCACTGACCGGTCTAACTCTCATAGCAACCACATGAAAGAGGCACTGTTCTGTTCCCATTTATCAGACGAAGAAACAGGCCCAGTGAGGCTAAGTACCTTACCCAAAAGCACAGAGATGGAAATGTTGGAGTAGGATTCCACCTAGGGCGCTCTAACTCCAGCGCCCCACGCTTAGTCATGCTTGGAGGGCTGGGACTACTTACAGGAGGGATCTGACTCATTCGGCTTGACTCCAACACAGAAGAGAACCAACCCAGTGTGTCCCAGCAACCAAAGGCGAGTGCAGCCACAGAAGGGCCCTCAGAGGTGGCACGCGGCTCCACGGTGGTGGAAGACTGTAGAAGGGCTTGCACCCCCACGTGGAGCTCTTGCCAAAAGATTGAAGCAGCTGGTGGGGCACCAGCCTGGCCCGGGTTCCGCACATGCCCCCGTGGTGGTTCGTGACGGGGCTGTGGCACTAAAGGACACCGAATCACGTCACAGGGAATGCGTCTCCCTCCCCAATTCCCTTCCAACCCTTCAGCTTACTTCCAGGAGAAAACATCTGTTTTGTGATAGCCTGTTCACACTCGCTAATCTTTTATTTTTTTACAAAACAGAGAAAAGGCGAAAGCATCCAGCTATTATCAGATGGCATTGTTTTGTTTCACACACACATACACACAAAGGCATACGTGTGCTTATATATTTCTTCTATTTCTGGCAAGTGGTGCTGGTTTTCTACTTCTAATTGTAACATAAAGCTTCCCTTAACATTGATTTATGTAAGGAAATATGGGCCAATATAGAGCAAAAAAGAAAAATGTCTTAGTAGAACAGGGGTATGTGGCTAAGAACAATGCATAGAGGTGACAGGCGAGTGACTGAAGGCTGGGACCCTCTGCTCCGGGGCCCCCTCCAGGCCGCCCCGCACGCTGGGCCCGGCGGTCGTGGTGTGTTTCTGTGACTGGCCTTCGAGGGAGCCCCCAGCGCCAGCCTGTGTGGCTGTGCACAGCAGCCTTGGGTGTTTTTAGAGAAACAAATATCCCAAACACAGGAGGCAGAGCGGTAGGCTTGTGTTCAGCCGTCCTGAAATTGGCAACCGAAGTTTCTCACTCTAAATGGTGGCGCTCTCTGATGCTCCAACAGTGTCCCCCTCGGAAGGAAGGATGGTGGACAGGAGCAGCGGCTGCAGGGAGCTCAGGCGGCAAGTGCCCTGTGCCTTTGGCTCTGAAGGCCACAGGCCAACGGTCTCAGACATGGGCGCTCTCGGGGAGCCGTGTCCGTGAGCCGCTCTCGAACACTGCAATCTAGCTCATCGGAGAAGAATCCAAGTAAACTAAAAAATGGAGAAGTCCTAGTAAAAGCACCAAGTCTTGTTTAGTATGTGAATACTCAATGTGTCGGACATACTGTGGTTGCCACAGCGGTTTTGTAAAAATCACAGGAGCATCAAAGGTCAGGTCAGATCAGTGCGAACACCAGGTGCTCACCTTTCTCAGAAGGCGGCTAACACGGGAGGTGCTTTGCATAAGTCTGGGCAACACCATGCTCTTCCCCTCCCCCTCAAATCACAAAGGTCAAACACATTGCTCTTCCCCTCCCCCTCAGATCACAAAGGTCAAACCGACCAGGCAGAGGAGGAAGGAGATTAGAATGCAGGCCTGACCCTCGTCCTCGGGGAGCCCAGCCCAAACAGGACTCTCTGACCCAGGGCCACAGAGAAAAAGCCTCTCATGTCTTAGGAATTTTACCTAGCTGATTAAAAAAAAAAAATTAACTTACACTCACCATGCCCGGCCAATCTGAAGCATCTCTTTACGCCTCCTCCACCGCATGCACACACTCATGCACACACACACGCACACACACACGCACACGCACGCTCATCCTCAGTCCGCTGCCTCAGCCTCTCCCCTGGCCTCCCTGGCCTCCCAGCCTCCACGCACCGGCAGACACGGGGATGTTCGTAGAGCCCAGATCTGAATTCAGTTCAGGAATGTCTAACTTTGTCTCAGTCCTCACAGAAACATCATGCCTTCAGACATTTACTTAAGAAGGAGATTCCTAAAGATCTATATTCTCTGTGACTCAACAATTTCATTTCTTGGAATTCATCTTACATCTGTAAGACACACGTAGACAAAGTGAAATGAGATCAAGGTAAGTCACTGCAGTGCTATTTTAATAGCAAAGGGCGAGGAAAAAACCTATATTTCCATAATTAAATAAGAACTATATATTCAATTTATGGAAAACTCATACCCACTGAAACAAACAAGGCTGCTCTCTCAGAATATTGACATTAATTAATATTAATACAGTGTGCAGAATATCAGTATTCCGTGAAAAAGTGGGTACCCCACTGAAGCATGAGACCCACACCTCAGAGAGAATAGATCTAAACAACTCCGCCTTCTTTGGTCCAGTGGCCCCGACATTCTCCATCAGACACTATCAGTTTTCAATTCCTGCTGTAACAAATTACATGAGCTTAAGAGCTAACGCAATACATTTTTTCTTGTAATTCTACAGGTCAGAATTCCAACATGTGTCCACTGGGCTAAAATCAAGGTGTTGGCAGGGCCGGGCTCCTGGGCGGAGGCTCCGGGAAGACGCCCTGCCTTCTCCAGCCTTCGCGGCCGCCCGACTCCCGGACTTGCGGTCCCTGCCTCCACCTGCCGCCAGCTGAACCTCTCCTGTCACGGACACAGCTCCCTTTCCGACCTGGGAAAGGGTCTCCACTTTGAAGGACTCATGTGATTAGGTTGAGCCGTCGGGAAAATCAAATGATCTCCCCAACTCAAAATCCTTAATGTGATCACATCTGATAAAGTCCCTTTCGCCATTTAAGGTAGCAGGTACGTGGGTCACAGGGATTGTAGTGTGGAATACTAGAAAGGATATACACTGTTCTGCCTACCACAGACATTCTGGACTCCAGCCACCAAAGCACTCATCACATCTCATCAAACACAAGACCTCAGGACGATGCACCCATCCCTCTGCCCAAAATGCTCTTTCTCAACTGCCCAGTTCCTACTCAAACCTCCGAAGCTTCCTCCTTCGAGAAGCACCCCTGACTTCCCCAAGCAGAATTAGTGACAAATGAGACTTGTCATTTAGCTTTTGAATAATTTGCCTACATGTGCATCTCTAGCAGCCTGCAAGCAACTTACGAGTGAAACTGACTCATCCAACCACACCCCCCACCCTTCAGCATGATGCCTGACACATCGCACGATTAGCAGACATTGAAGGGACGAAATACTGAATACTTTCTATTTTACTGTGGAGTGCACCATATGATTTTCAAAATCCAAATATGATTTCATGTATTGGTTATTGTTGTTTTAATTCACATGCCTGGCACATGACAGCAGCTCAATACATATTTGCTGAGTGAATTAATTAATATGCACACCTAATATTTATTGCACATTTTCTATATATCAGGCACTTTGCCTAGTTCTTTATAAGCGCTGCCTCCCTCATTTAATTTTTCACAACTCTCTACTCTATTCTTTGGGGTAGTAAATACTAGCTCCTGTTACAAGTACTTCAAACCCTAAAGGCTTATTTCTCCTACATGACTCCCGTCCATGTGGTGACTCAGGGACCCAGGCTCCTTCCAGGGGATAGCTGCACACAGCTGAGGGAGAGAAAGTATGGAGAGGGCATGCTGTATACTCAGCCCAGAAGTGACACACATCACTTCCACTCATACCCCATGAGCTCCCTACATTTCCCATCCTCCTCTGCAGCTGAATTGGCCATGAGGCTGGGACATGCAGAGAGCTGGTGGAAAACGATAAGCATAATAGCCACTACTCAGTCACTATTATCTTCCTCATCTTACAGGTAAAGAACCAGAGGTTCAGAAGAATGGAGACAGTGCCCAAGATCTGGCAGCTAGTGTGTGTAGGAGGCAAATTCAACCAAGGGTCAGTCTGCCGGCACAGACCACACCATTGCTTGCTCACATTTGCACACCCCATGTGCTCAAAAGCTAGGCCACCACAGAGGATGAAGGCCTGGGACCTTGCTGAGTGGCAGGAAGGACCCCAGCCTGGAATGGGGTGTTTCCTTGGGACGATCCCACAGCGCATCATCCACACGGAGATCACTGGAGTTGGCTCGTTGCATTCCACCATCCATTGCTGACCCCTGCTTGTGTCCGTTTATGCATAAGTGTCGAAAAGATGGTGCAAGGCAGGTGTTATGTGCTTGATTTTCACTCCAGACTGTTGCAAGAGAGGAAACAAAATCTACTTCTTTAAGCAAGCATCAGATGAAGCCTGAACAAAACCAATAAATCCTTCAAGATGAGCGGCTCTCTAGCTTCTCTGATGCTCTGAGTGTCATTTCTGGGGCTATTTGCCAGTTGTTTACTGTCTAAAAAGAAATATCGCTCCTTCCTGGACATGTGTATCCTCTCCTCCTCCCCACAACCTTTCCCCATGATGTCAGCCCTCAAACTACAGGCCTGATGAACATAGATGCCAAAATCCTCAACAAAATATTAGCAAATCGGATCCAGCAATATATTACAAAAATTATTCACCATGACCAAGTGGGATTTATCCCAGGGATGCAAGGCTGGTACAATATTCTCAAATTAATAAATGTGGTACACCACATAAACAAAGTGAAAGGTTAAAATCATATGATTATATTAATAGATGCTAAAAAAGCATTTGACAAAATCCAGCACCCATTTTTGATAAAAACTCTCAGAGAAATGCGAATAGAGGGATCATACCTCAACATAATAAAGGCCACATATGAAAAACCTACAGCCAACATTATACTTAATGGGCAAAATTAAAAGCGTTTCCCTTAAGAACAGGAACAAGACAGGGATGTCCGCTTCCACCTACTCTTATTCAACTTAGTACAGGAAGTCCTAGCCACAGAGATCAGACAAGAAGAAAAAAATAAAAGGCATGCAAATTGGAAAGGAGGAAGTGAAACTGCCATTATTTGCAGATGACATGATATTGTACATAGAAAGCCCTAAAGACTCCACAAAAATATGTTAGATTTAATAAATGAATTCAGCAAAGTAGCAGGATACAAAATTAACATCCAGAAATCGATGGTATTTTTATACACCAATAATGAGTACTCAGAAAGAGAAACTAAAAAAAAAAAAAAAAAAACCACTTACCATTGCAATAAAAACATTAAGATACCCAGGAATAAACTTAACCAAGGAGGTAAAAGATCTGTTCTCAGAAAACTACAGTACATTGAAAAAGGAAACAGAGAAAGATATAAAAAAGTGGAAGCACACACCAATATACCATGTTCATGAATCAGAAGAATCAGCATCATTAAAATGTCCATTCTACCCAAAGCAATCTATAGATTCAGTTCAATCCTTATTAAAATACCAACAGCATATTTCACAGATCTAGAACAAAAACTCCAAAAGTTTATATAAAACCAAAAAAAAGGGCCTGAATAGCCACAGCAATCTTGAAAAAGAACAAAATTGGAGGGATCACAATACCAGACATCAGGTTATACTACAAAGCCATCATAATCAAAACAGCCTGGTACTGGCACAAGAACAGGCATATAGATCAATGGAACAAAACAGAGAACCCAGAAATGGACCCAAGATATTATGCTCAATTAGTATTTGACAAAGGAGGCAAGAGCATACAATGGAGTAAAGACAGTCTCTGCAATAAATGGTGTTGCCCTTGTAGTTTAAAGTTGTGATAAAAAAAATTTTCCCCTAACCCTCAAGTTGCTTGAGCCAACATCTGTCCCAGATCCTGGGCCCTCTCTCCAGAACCTGTTGTTCTGTCTGCCTGTTCTGTCTTCCAGCATCAGCCTTCTAGGCTGAGATGACTATAATTACAAGTCAATTAATTCCCAAGTATTCAGGGCTGATTATGAAGGGAGTGGATTATTCAGCCTTCTTACTCGCCCCCTCTCTGTGGGTTGGCACTCATTAGCACCTCCGTCAGCGGGCAAGGAAGGAAAAGAAAGTTTGCTGAATGCCCACCCATTGGACCAGTTGCTGGTCAGCCTCTTCTGATTGGCGGAGAGGTAATTAGAACCCTGGACTCATCTGCTTGTGTAGCCTCTTCCCCCTTCACATGCATAATTCAGTGTTTACAATCATTTTCCAGAAGGAGAGGGTAGCTACAGCCAGCACAAGCCTGGATCTTCCATCCCAGGGCTGCTCCCCCAGCCTGTGACGTCTGCACACTTGACAACAGCGAGCGTGTCTGTGGGAGCGGCGAGCGCGTGTGCGCGTGAGACACCGGTGCTGTCAGCCACACGCGCAGCTTGATGGCAGGGGCTGTCTCTTTACAGCCTGAAACATGTCGAGGGATGCTGTGTGGTGGCACAGCTAATAAACACAATGAATTTTTAAAAACACAGCAGAAAGAGACAGACGGAAACAGCTCACCCTCACGTGAGCCAGCTTACCCAAAAAGGGATGTGTTTTCCCACACAAGGTCAGAAGCCCCCATCTTGGAGTATCTAAACCATGGTCCCTTCCTGAAGGACTATAGGAAAATAGGAGGCCCTTCTGGGGAGATCATTCCCAGGCCCACAGGAGAAAGAACAGACACTGGCTCAGAAGACAGCGTGCTTGTCAGCTCAGAGGGATCCTAGGTCAGGCTGGGAGGAAGAACCCTTCTCTGCTGCGCTCAACACCTCCCTGCAGCCTGGACGGCACCCACAACTTGGGGACATTTAGAACCGTCGTCTCCTGGGTCAGAGCAGCTGATGGGCAAGAAGAGGGTTTTGTGTGGGGAGAATGAGATGAGGGGTCTCCTGGTGATCTAACTCTAGGCCCTTTTGCCATGTTTTGCATTCAATCAGTACATGTTCATTAAGCACCTACTATGTATCAAGCACTGTTCAAAGCACTGAGGAGTCAGTGGTGAACAAGACATAAAGTTCCAGCAGAAGAGACAGAATGTAAACAGGTAAACAAATAAGTAAACCACAGATGGTGACATGCACTGAAGTGCAAAGGCCCTGGGGCAGGAATGTGTTTGGAGTGCTGGAGGAGCAGAGGAGGCTGGAGGGCTGGGGCTCAGTGGGTCCTGGGCAAGCAGCAGGAGGGGAGCTGGTGGAGCGGCAGGGCTGGGTTGTGCGGGCCTCAGGGCAGAGAGGAGGAGCTCTGCTGGACCTCTAGCAAGTTACTGGAGGCTGTGTGGTTGCAAAAGACAGAACCCACTCGCAAGCTTTCACAAGCTTACACATGGAAGCTTGTTAACATGGGAAGATACAAGTGTCTCGCTGAACCTAGGTACAGGGACGGCAGGGAGGGGGCGCCACCTTCAGAGCCAGGGCCGCCTCTCTCCAGCTGCCTCAGCTCCAGCGTCTCTCTTCTCAGCCCCTCTGCTCCTCTGAACATAGGCCTACCTCAAGTACTCTGGCCCCTGCCCTGTGCCCAGCCCTGCAGAGTCTCATCTGTCTGTCCCAGGGTCTTCCAAATTCCTAGGAGATAGAAGCTGATTGGCTCACCTCAGGGCAGGTGTCCAGCCCCAGCAGCCAATCACCATGGCCAGGAAGGGCAAATCCACCCCAGAAAACATGGTGGTGACCACAGCGGTAGGTGGGGGCTCCCAGAGAAGGAGGACGGGCTGGGCTGACACCCCCAAGTGCCCGCTGCTCGCCGTTCTCCAGGGTCCCTCTCAGCAGCCTGCTTTGACTTCCTCCACCCCTGTCTCCATCCCAGTCCCCACCCCCATCTCTACAGGAGACATGGGTTTCCCAGACCAGAATTCCCTAGAGCTGAGGAAGAGGGGAGCTTCCCACTCAGAGCAGCAGGGGACCCCAGAATCCAAGACAACTCCTAAAGACGGAGGCTGCTCCGAAGGCCCTGACGCCAGGAGCCAGGCGCAGACAAGTGAGTCTGAGCAAGGTCGTGGGCATGGCCGGAGCGGCTGCTGGCACCCTCGGCTGGCGTCAGCGCCGGCCAGGCCCGCGGGGGCACCGCGGACAGCCACTTCCTGGAGGTCCTATGTGCACAGCAGGGTCTGAGGGGAAGAGGAGAGCCCACGGCTGGAAAGGGGGGACACAGTGGGAGTGCGGGCTCAGCTTGGCTCCTCTGGTCACTTGGGGGCCTCCTCTCCCAGACAGGAAGCCCCTGTGCTCAGCCTCCTCAGTGTTCAGTTGCCAGCCCAGCTCCGCTGCACGGAGGCCCCCAGAGGACCCGGTGCCAGCACCCCGAGACCTGGGTGTGTCTGGGCCTCACCATCAGCGGTGCAATCACAGAGGTGCTCTGGGGGAAACGGAGGCTGGAGGGGGTGGGGGAGCTGGGCGGGGGGAGCAGGGGAGGTGTCCTCGTCCCTCCGTCTGCAGGGCCTGGAGGAGGCAGGGAGGGAAAGGGGGGGGCAGAGAGAGGTGGATTAGGGGGCAGAGAAGAGTGACGGGGAGATGGGGGACAGTGAGTGAGAAAAAGACGGGAAAAGATCAGGAGGAAGTAAGACAGAAGCGAAGAAGCCAAAGAGAGAGGTTGAGACAGAAGCGATGGGAACGTGGTCACAGAGCCCAAGAAGGACAACGGTCCGGGTCTGAATCCGACGGCCGCTTCTGTGGGTTTGCTAGTGTAAGTGGGTGGCTAAATGACAGCAACGTGTTGCCACAGTTCTGGGGGCTAGAAGCCCGAGATCAGGGTGTTGGCGGCTGCTTCCTCCTGAGGCTGGGAAGGAGGAGTCCGTCCCCCGCCTCTCCTGGGCACCAGACGGCCGTCTCATGCGCTGGTTTCGTTGTAAGCACATGGATCCAAATTCCCCATTTTATAAGGACATCGATTACATTGGATTAGGATCCACCTAAGGACCTCCTTCTAACTGGATTTCCTCTGTAAGACTCCATCTTCAATCAAAGTCCCCTTTGAGGTACAGGGGTTAGGACTTCAACGTATGAATTCTGGGGAACACAATTCAACCCACAACATTACCCATCCTGTCTGCCTCAGTTCCCTCATCTGCAAAACGGGCGTGATGACAGAACCTCCTCCGAGGGCCGTTCTGAGAGTTCGGTGAGTCACTAAACCTCAAGTCCAGTGCGCAGTAAATGCTTAGTCAGCGTGGCTGGTGTGGTAGGCAGAAAAATGGCCCCCAAAGATGTCCACCCCTGAATCCTCAGAACCTGCAAATATGTTACTTCCCACAACAAAAGGGACTTTGCAGATGTGGTCAGGTTGCCGATCTTGAGATGTGGAGATTATGTGGGATTATCCCAGCAGATCCCAAGTCACCGTGCATCCTTCCCAGCTGTGGTCACGGAGAGGTGCGCCGGGGTGCCTTGAAGATGGAGCGAGGGAGTCCCGTGCCAAGGAAACGGTGACCTCAGGAAGCTAAGAACAGCCACCAGTTAACAGCCAGCAGGAAAACGGGGCCCTCACTCCTGCCCCCCCAGAACTGAATTCTGCCAGCAGTCTGAATAAGCAGCAGCAGGTTCCCCCCAGGGCTGCCGACACCTAGATTTTAGATGGCTGAGCCTGCGCAGCACTTCTGACCTCCGGACCACAAGATAATAAATCAGTGTTGTTAAACCACCAAACTTGCGGTGATTTGTTACAGCAACAGTAAGAAACTAGTACATTCTGAAAACACCAAGCAAACAGGAGTGGGGGATCTGGTCGACCCAGCCCTCCCATTGGAGGCCAGGACGACATCAGAGTCCCTAGGGCAGGGAGCAACCCCGACAACCACAGAGGACCCCTCTGTCCACCTGGAGGACCCCTCCAGGAACGGGGTGGGACCAACACAGCAGCCTTTGGAGCTGGCACAGTATCTAAAGGCAGAGAACAAAAGCCAAGGGGCATCTGTGCCCAGTCAGGGACACACCGGAGGGCCCCACGGAGTAAGAGTCCCCGAGCCCCATACCACAGACCCTCCACCCTTCCAGAGAGCACCCTGACTGTGGTCGGCTGAATAATGACCCCAAAGATGTCCATGTCCTAACCCCCAGACTCTGAGAGTGTGTTACCCTACACGGCAAGACAGACTTTGCAGACGTCATGAAGAATCAGACTGGGAAGATGACCTTGGACTGTCCAGGTGGGGCCAGCGTAGTGGGAAGGAGACAGGAAGGTCAGAGTCAGAAAAGGGACGTGACAACAGAACCAGGAGTGGAGTGAGGTGCTCTGAGGATGGATGGGCCGGCAGCCTCGGGACTGGAAAAGGCGAAGATAGAGATTCTCCCCCCAAAGGAACACAGCCCTGCAGATACTTTGACTTCAGGCTTCTGACGCCCAGATAATAAAAGGATGTTGTTTTAAGCCTCAAAATTTGGGGCCATTTGAGGATCCTGACCAAGACTGATGTCATGACCAGCCAGCGCTGTCCCTCCCCTGGGCCCCTGCCGCGGCCTCCTGGTAGCCTCCTTGCCTTCTCTCAGTCCCTCCCGTCTGTCCCAACCCAGCCAGCGGGAGATCTGGGACAGTGAATCAGATCATGTTGCCTGTCTGTTCTCCACGGACTTCTTGCCACACTTAGAATAAAGCCCCCCTCCTCACGGTGGCCGGCAGAGCCCTAGACCCATGGTTCTTGGCCTTTGCACAGCTAGGTCTCCTGGATGCCAAGAGGCGGGCCCAGGGATCAGCACTTTTAACTCCCCAAGTGGCTCCAATGCGTGGCCAGGCCCAAGCACAGTGGCTCTGTGATGTGTCCCTTCCTACTGCCCCCTGTCCCACCCCTGCGTCACTCGTTACTCCAGACGCCACGCTACTCCCCATGGCCCCAAGCACCACCCAGCCTCAGACCTCCACACCCGCTTGCCTTCCTCCCCCAGATATCTGTGGGGCTTGCGCCCCCCAAAAGGCCTTCCTGACCCCCACTACGAGATAGCTCCTCACCCTGCACACCTGCCCCTTGACCCTCCCCTACGGACCCAGCAGCACTCACACCTGCCCGTGGGGAGAGACATGTGTGCGTGAGCCCCTCAGGTGTCCCCACGGGACTCTCGGCTCCGCGAGGGCAGGGTCTCCCTGTCTTAGTCATGCCGGGTGCCCTGTGCCGCCCGGTCCCCTGTGTCGGGTCCCCTGTGCCCGGTCCCCTGTGTCGGGTCCCCTGTGCCGGGTGCCCTGTGCCCGGTCCCCTGTGCCGGGTGCCCTGTGCCGGGTGCCCTGTGCCCGGTCCCCTGTGCCGGGTCCCCTGTGCCGGGTGCCCTGTGCCCGGTCCCCTGTGCCGGGTGCCCTGTGCCGGGTGCCCTGTGCCGGGTGCCCTGTGCAGGTGCCCTGTGCCGGGTGCCCTGTGCGGGTGCCCTGTGCCGGGTGCCCTGTGCCGGGCCCACTCTGAGCACGGGCGCATTTGTTGAATGAGGGAAAAAATGCTTTGCTCTGGCTACAATCTCTGTCAGACCAGCAGGCTCACGATGGAGCAAACTCTGCACCGTGCTCAGCAAAGAGGCTTTGAAAAGGCACTGGGTCTGGACTCGGCAGGCCTAGGACTGAGGACAGGGCACACGTCACCGCGGGGCGACCCCGCGCCCGCCAGGCACCTCTCGTCACCGCGGGGCGACCCCGGGCCCGCCAGGCACCTCTCGTCACCGCGGGGCGACCCCGGGCCCGCCAGGCACCTCTCGTCACCGCGGGGCGACCCCGGGCCCGCCAGGCACCTCTCGTCACTGCGGGGCGACCACGCGCCCGCCAGGCACCTCTCGGAGCCCGTGCCGTCTCCGCAGCCGGCTCCCAGCTGCGCGCAGCACGGCCCGGTGAGAACATGCCTGACCCTTGCCGCTGGCACCGACATCCCCCGGGGGACAGAAATGACTTTGTTGAGAAAAATGTTTTGACAAGTGCTTGAGTCCCTGTCACCGCACAGGCACAGGCACAGGCTGGTGCCGGCTCCCGCAGGGAAGGCCTCAGGGCAGAGGGCAGGCTTCTGCGTGGCCAGGGAGCGGCCGGCAGTTCTTGGGAAGCGCAGGTGGAAGCTGGACGCCAGACGGCCCCCGGCCCTCGCTGCGCAGCGCAGCCCCCACAGGTCTTTAGAAAAGCCAGCCCCACTCGGAGGGGCCTGTCACCATGGAAACCAAAGAAGGGACAACCGCTCATCTTGGAGCTAACTCAGGACGGGAGCCAGCTGTGGGAACCCCAGCCCGCAGGCACAGGGGTCTCTGGGGAAGTTGGGGTGGGGGGCTCGGCCCCCAGAGGCCACCCTCTGCGGAACTGTCCAAGGTGCCTGGTTCCCGAGCGGCTCAGAGGTGCGGGCGGGCGGGAGCTCAGGAAGGGCTCTGCCTGTCCGGAGCCTTCTCCACACTGAGGAGCTGGATGGAGGGCTGGTTCCTGCCACAGGGACTGTCAGCCTCCAGGGGCCCACACCCACTGGGAGCCAGCTCCTCTCCAGCCCCAGCGTATTCACGAGCTCGCCCCCGGGAGGAGGGCCAGCCACACGCCTCCCCTGACAGTCTCGGCCACGGAGGGAGGCCTGGCGTCCGGAAAAAGGGCAGCAAATATTCCTACACAGGAAATCCGTCCTTGACACTCATCCCCAGCGGGGCCAGGGCGAAGGTGACCTAGAACATCGCCGGGCCTGGACTGCAGCGTCCACATGTGGCCCGAGTGCCCTCCGTCACCTCCCACAGGAAGCCCAAGGCATCACGGTTCCCTTGGCTCCAGCCAGCCAGCCTCGCCCCGTCTGGGAGGACAGAGCAGGGCCCGAGCCTCTGCGGGCCGGTCTGGGGAGGGCGCTCTGCCGGGCCGGCGACCGGCTCTCGGGACAATGACTAGCAGCCCTGCACACAGACCACAAGGGCCACTTAGAATAGAAACACACCCCCACCCTCGATTTCCAAAAGGCTTCCCGCAGAGTCTGAGGATTTTGAAGGCAGAGGGACTAGTTGGAACCACACTGACCAGGCCTGAGGAAGAAGGAGCGAGCATTTCTCAACACAGAATCTGGGCGAGTCTGCAAAACTCGCGCGGTCTCCTGCCAATGTGGAGCCGAGATGTCTGACTGGTTCAGACTTTCATGTGAGAGAAGAAAAAAAGTTTCTATCACATTTAAGCCACTGTTATTTTTGGGGTGTTTGGCTCAGCAGTCGGACTTCAAATCCTAACCCACCCAGCTGGCCACAAGCCCCACTGTGGGTCCTGAGCGAGCCCGGCCAACGCCACCAGCCGGCGAGTGCCAGTTTGCAGCCTGACTGATGCTCACGGGGAACCTCCGGGCCACGCTGCTCCCCTGCTCATGAACCTCTGAGCTTCCACCAGCTCACCTAAGTCCAAGCTCCCTGGCACCCCAAGGCAGGGCCTTCACAACCGGGCCTCCTATTTGGTTCCATCTTTCACACGCCCACACAGTCACTATAGCTACCCCGAGCTACCCACAGTTTCTAAGTCTCCAAGGTCACCGCCTCCCCCAGACAGCCATCCCTCCCCCAGGCTGAGTCAGTCACGCCCTCCTCTGCCCTCCCACCACCCCTTAAACATACCCTATTAATACCCTATTACAGCACACACCATGTGACATTCTAATTGCATCAAGCGGTGAAAGCAAGGGCTCTAGAGGTAGACAGGCTGAAATCTCAGTGCCCAAACTCACTGGCTGTGTGACCTTAGGCCAGTTACTCAACCTCTCTGAGCCTCAGTCTCCTCATCTGTGAACTGACAATACACTGATTCAACAGTTAACAAGTGTGGACGAAATGTTTATTGTGCCAGGCGTTCTGCTAGGGGCGGAGCATACATAAATGTACCTGTCATCGTGAAGTGTGCAAAGTCAAGAATCTTGAAATAGAATCTTATATAAAAAGAAAAAACCGACTTCAATGCAGTTGTGATCAAACTTACAAAGAAAAAGTACAATGTGTGACTGATGGGGAGATCCAACCTACTCTGGGAGAGAGGTCAGAGAATGTCCTTGAGCAGGTGACATTTGAGGCAAGCTGGACCAGTGAGGAGGAAGCTGCAGGGAGGGTGTTTTCAGGAAGGAGCAGCCTATACAAAGGCCCTGAGGCAGGAAGAGGATGTCCTTTTCCTCCAGACCCCGAAAAGAATGACAATAATGTTTGAGGGCAGAGCCAACTGAGTGAGTGATGCTGTTCAGAGCCCACCAACTCTGATTCAGTGACTAATTACATTACCACATGCTGGCTGGTCACCTCCAAGCACCGACCAGTGCCAGGCGCTCCGTGGGACTGAAGGCAGATGCGAAGATGGACCAGCCCTGACCCTGCTGTCTCAGCCTTTCCACTCCAAAGCCAGGAAACACAATCATGTGGGCCCCAAACATGAGGTTAAGGCCTCAAAGCTTATGGCAAAGACTAGCGCTTGTCCACCAAAACCTGTTTTTCTTCTTCCATGGACTGAAGCCACCCAGGCCGCCTGGGCAGTCGGCACGGCCATGCAGTGCTCTTGCCAATGGCTTGTGAGCAGATACCCCAGGTCAGGGCTGAAGATATCCGGCAGGCCTCCTCCACGCTCTGTCCCAGCCTCATGGTGGCCCAGGTTCAACCATGTAGATAACACGGTTGCCTAGGGGATGGCAGAGCAATGACTTGGAAGTGACTGAGATCCTGAAATAACTGGCAGGGACAGAGCTCCCACCAACCAGAGCTATTGCCCATGAGAGAAACAGTTTCTCTGTTCTCTAAGCCTCTGTATTGCAGGGTCTCTTTGTTACAGCAGCATAGCTTTACCCTGACTAACAGCACCTAAGAAAGGGACAGAGGTTTAAGAGTTTGGAGCAGAAAGTGGCCGTTTTGTGCTGCAAAAATCAAGGGAGACTTCCTGGAGGAAGACAGTATTTGCACGAGGCTTTAAGGAGTCTATACTCTGAATAAACAAAGGTGTATCCATTGGGGGATTACTAAACAGCCATTAAAGAGACCGAGGCAGACCACGTTAGCGTGAGACATGGAGAAAGGCCTGAGTTCCAAAGTCAGCCGTCCATCCACACTTCCGCTGCTTTACATAAGAACACAGTGTGTACAGACAGAAAACAGACCAGCCTGAGCTGCGGGGCGAAGCCCAGGGAAGGAGCGGGCCCTCTCCGTTTTCACTTTGTCCTGCTGGGCTGTTTTCCCTTTTTGCAATGATTACCTATTACATCAGTGTAACTCTTCCCTGTATCTCTAAAGCAAATCAGACACGTGCTTGTTCCCAGCACAGGAACCCTCTAGGTACTGACCAGGACACGGCCCGCCTGCCGGACGTGAGCTCTGGGTGGAGGCCTCGGTGAGACTGTCCCCGGAGTCCGGGATTCAGGTGCTCCTGAAACAGAGACCGCTTGGAGGGGGTACTGGGGAGATTGAGGAATCACCTTCCAGTTAGTCAGGTGTGAGCTCAGTGGTTTCCCAGAAATAAGTCTCAGAGGGGCCCGAAGCAGGGAGATGGGACCTCACAGGCCAGGGCATGCTGACAATGAGGCCTGGGCGACATCCTGCCAAACGAGGGGTAGCTCCCCTGTCTCCTGGGCACCAGGGATGGATGATGACCCAGGTGCTTCAATTAGTGACTCCTCAGATTCGGTCTGCCCCTGTCACAAAAGAGAAACCGAGGCAGCTGACCTGGCAATGGCTAACATTGCCCCCCGTACTGCGGAGCCTCTTACAGCAGCAGCACTGCCAGGGGTCATACTGGCCCTGGGACTCGGGGCAGGAAGAGGAGATGGACACAGGACAGCGCACGGCCAGGGGCGGTACTGGCCCTGGGACTCGGGGCAGGAAGAGATGGACGCAGGACAGCGCACGGCCAGGGGCGGTACTGGCCCTGGGACTCGGGGCAGGAAGAGGAGATGGACGCAGGACAGCGCACGGACAGGGGCGGTACTGGCCCTGGGACTCGGGGCAGGAAGAGGAGATGGACGCAGGACAGCGCACGGCCAGGGGCGGTACTGGCCCTGGGACTCAGGGCAGGAAGAGATGGACACAGGAAGTTGATCATTTTCGTGATTCTAGAACAGGAGTCAGAAACCTTCTGTCAAGGTCCAGTACATGCCGTTGGCTTTGTTGGCCATATGGTGCCTGTCACGGTCACTCGGCTCTGACACTGTAGCACAAGAGCAGCCACAGACAGCGTGTGGACAAGTGAGCCCGTTGAACTTCCTGAAGGCAGGCAGAGGACGCACCACGTGACTATGCCTAGCCCACTGAACTGCACACTTAGAAAGGGTTGAGATGGCAAATTTTATATGTTTGTTTCTTTGTTTTGTTTTGTTTTTGTTTATTTGGTACATGCCCCTAGCCGCTAGGGCCCAGCGGGAACTGAACCCGGGACTCTCTGGCCCGCAGGCCGATGCTCCAACCGCTAAGCCAAACCAGCCAGGGCCAAATTCTATATGTTTGTACCACAATTAAATATTATAATTTTGGCCCTGGCCAGTGTGGCTGAATAGTTAGAGCATCAGCCCTTGACTGAAGAGTCCCAGGTTCAATTCCCAGTCAAGGGCACGTACCTGGGTTGCAGGTTCAATCCCGGCTCTGGTTGGGGTGCATGCGGGAGACAGCCAATTGACGTGTCTCACATCGATATTTCTCTCTCTCTCTTCCCCCACCCCTTCCTCCCTTCCACTCTCTCTAATATATGTATATAATTTTAATTTATAATTATAATTTTAAATTTTTTGTAAAGTGGGCAGTGGGCTGGATCTGGCCCCAGGCAGTAGTTGGCCAATCCCTGTGCTAGAATACCAGAGCTGGAAGGGCCCACAGGGCAGATGTGTTCGGCTGCAATAAGGCAGGTTCTTCAGACACAGGTTATTCATCCGTGATTGGTAGGTAGGGGAAGGATGTCGAAATGACAGGGAAACTGTGCTCGTGTGTGAGTCCCAGCATGCTAACATCTTAAAACACAGACGTTCTTCCACTCACAAGGGTTAAGTCTCAATGAACCATCACACGTTGAAACCATCACAAATCAAAAATGCATTTCGTGCAGCTCACCTCCGAACATCGCAGCTTAGCCCGGCCTGCCTTACAGTGCTCAGGACGCGTACACTGGTCTGCAGCTGGGCACAGACAACGAACACCAAGGTTGTTTCATAATAAAGTGCCGAATAGCTCACGTGATTCATTATGCATTTCGCTCTCACAACATCAAGTCTAAAAGTGTGGAATCGAACCACAGGAAGTTGGGGATCGTCTGTAATCAGGAACGATAAGGTTATTAATGAAATAACCTTAGCAGGATTTGAAGATTGTAAGGAAAAAAACCTACATGTCTGTACAGGTGCCTTCCCTTATTACGAGTAGTAGCTGGATTCCTGGCTTCAAGGACCTTCGCGCTGTCATGGGATTAAGCATCTGAGGACATGGCAAATTGAGATGAAGAAGCTTTCCTGCTCTCCTGAAGTGATGGATGAACAATGAAGGCTACACTTTCAATCACAGTTTTAGTGTTGATGAAAATGGTCCCGATCAGAAGCCAGGGCCCTCTGGGACCTTCACCTCCCGGGACAACAGGAAGCTCCGCGTTTAAGGCTGAACCAACCGCGCAGCTCACTGTGTGGTGGGCAGAAACACACCGAACGTCTGTGTGCGCCCAGGTGTTGTTAGGATTTTATTGATTTTGTTGGTGCTCTGGTTGCAAGCATCCCTAGCCTCTGAGCCACCGACTGCAACTCTATTTCTCTCATTGGCCCTCTTCTTGTTAGTGCACAATTGTACAGATCATGAGGTTTCACAGGGGACCCTATGGCATGACAGTAGTGACACCTGGAACCCCACCACTCTGCAGGTGAGAACTTCTACCAGTAATGGCTGTAACACTTACTGAGCTCTTACTGCATGCTGGCATTGTGCTGAGTGAGTTTATACCCCCTCTTCCAATAATAACCCTGTATTATCACCCCCATTTTCATAGAAGGGGACATTAAAGTTCAGAGAGGTTAGGGGACTGTCCGAGTCAGTAATTAGAGCCCAGAGAGGCCCTCTCACCTCCTTTTATTTCCCCCCTCACCCGAGGACATTTTTGCATTTATCTTCAGAGAGGGCGGGAGGGAGAGAGGGTGGGAAGAGAGAGAGAGAAACAGCGACGTGAGAGAGACACATCGAGTGGTTGCCACCCACATGACCCCAACCGGGGCTGGGGACAAACTGCAACCGAGGTACGTGCCCTTAGCGGGAACCAAACCTGGGTCTCTCTGGTCCACAGGCCGACGCTCTAACCACTGAGCCAAACCGGCCAGGGCGCTCGCACCTCCTTTCAAATCTTCTTGCCTGCCCATGTCAGCCCCAATGTCTTCATCTCCTCACAGTGTGTGCACCTGAGAATCCAGGAACTTGCCTCCACCTTTAGAGTTGATTCTAATCAGTAACTCAGGTGGTGGGTATATGGGAATTTTATTATTCTTTAGACTATCCACGTATGTTTTAAACATTCTTTTGCATAGATTGTGCATTTCACAATTTAATTTTTTAGACTTAGAGATTTTTTTAAAAGGAAATGGCCTAAGGGTAGGATAGAGCAAATTCAAGCCCTTATGAATACATAAGAGGCATCCGGTTCTCCATACCCTCAGATAACATGCTCAAACACTCCCTATAACATTAGGAATGCAGCTACTGGTTGAAACAAACAACTCGGATAGCAGTGACTTAAATAATAAAGGCATTAAATTATCTCTTATAACAAGAAGTCTGGAAGTAGGTGCTTAAAGGTTGATCAAGCCCAGCTGGTGTGGCTCAGTGGTTGAGCATCGACCCATGCACCAAGAGGTCGCCAGTTCAATTCCCAGTCAGGACACATGCCCAGGTTGTGGGCCAAATCCTCTGTGGGGGGCGTGCAGGAGGCTGCCAATTGATGTTCTCATTGATGTTTTTGTCTCTCTCTCTCCCTCTCATTTCCTCTCTCTCCAACAAATCAATAAAGAAAAAAAAGGTTGATCAAGTCTTGGTCAGGTATCTCAATCAGTTGGAGTATTGTCCCACACACCAAAACGTTGTGGGTTCAATTTCTAATCAAGGCACATACCTAGGTTGCAGGTGCATACAGGAGGTAAACAATTGATCTCTCTCTCTCTCTCTTTAAAAAATCATTGGTCAAGTGGCTCAGGAATACAATTCTCTGAAATTCTCCTAGGGGCACAAAATAGCTGCTACAGCTCCAGACATCACATCTTCATCCAACCACTTCCAAATGTAGGAAGTAGAGAAGCATCCAGTATAATAAGACTTCATTCATATGCTCACATCTTTTCATCATGGGGAAACTATTTCTTAAAAAGTCCCCAGCAGAGTCTCACTTACATCTAAGAGGCCAGAACTGGGTCATTTAACCACTGCTGGCCACAAGGGAGTTTAGGAAAATATCTGCCCTTTTCAGTCTCATTGTCAGATGGACAAGGAAGCAGAGGAAATGCCCACTGGGTAGGAAACCACAATGCCTATCCCGACCGACCCACCTCTAGGAAAGGTAGGTACCTCTGTCCCACTAGAGATGCCCTCAGATCTGTCAAGTAACCCAGGTCCCACCTCACGTGGTAACTGGAGTCCTCACCATACAGCCCCAAAGTAAACCGTTGGGATGTGTCTGTTTCCTCCAGAAGATGCTTGAGGGGTGCTCTGAATCACCCTGGATCCCAGCCCGCAGCTCATGACCTGCAGAGTGACGAGCTTCACTTGGTCAATCCACGGGCACTATCAGATGAAGGAAGTCAGCAAATTCTCCTGCTGTCAAGACCTGGCCATTCTAAACTCTGACACATGATGGGACCTCAATGCTAGAGGCCTATAGAAAAGGGAGAAGCTGGTCACGGGAGGCCACTGGCCGCTTTACACACTGGTTACAAATCAACTGGAAAACGTAAGCACTGAGGGCCCGAGGTTCCCTGTGGTAGTGGCCATGCAGCAAGGCACTGAGAGGCGGAGCAGAAGTCCAGGCCTGCAGTCTTCCAGACAGCAACTGTCTGGCACGTAAAAGACAATGACCCTGGAGGCAGGGCCTCTGTTGTCCAGTTTGCCACAGTCCTCACCCCTGCACATTGCTTCTCCAACACTGAAGCCAAGGGTCAACTGCTGTTTATCATCGTGTTCACATGGGTCTTCTTTCCCTTCGCCACTTTCGAAATTCGAGGTCCCCGGCCGGCCTTGTTGGCACTTGAGTTTTGGATCCTTAAACTGCAGCACTGAAGATGGTCCAGTCTCGGTTCTGTGGTGAGAGTAACTGCCTACTCGCACATCAATGCCTCCACTCGCTGTAGGGCACTGATGTGGCGAGTGATTGAAGTCACAGGCTCAGTGCCTGTTCCCAGAGAGATGAAAATCAGCCCCACCGTCTCGCCGGGCAGGGCGACCCAGTCCGCAGGGACGCCGACAGGCAGAACGGCCACGGGGGTGCCATCTCCATGCGGTGGCTCAAACGCTGCTCTGGTGATTACTCCAAAGGGCAGTTGTCCACGGCTGTTGTTACACGGGTGTCCCTCCAGGAACCCTGAGAATTGACTGACAGTTACAGAACCAGGAAGTGACAAGAAACCCAGAAAGAAGCACAGGAAGGTGATGCAGTTGGGTAGCATTTCTGAAATAATAGTAAGTGGTGCTCCTCTGAAGCTACCGCAGGCAAGCCATTGTTCTAAGTACTTCTACACAGATAAATTCGCCGAATAGCCACAGAAATCCCGGGAGGGGGTACTGTTACCCCTATTTCCATGGGTGCGGTAGCCAGCCCCGGGAGCCTCCCTCCTGCGCCTCTTGGCCTTGTGCGGGCCCCCTCCCACTGAATCAGGTGTGACTTGTGTGACCACGAGAACACTGCAGAAGTGATAGTGTGTGACTTCCAGGGCCAGGTCACAACAGGCATGGCAACTTCTGTCTTGGCCTTCCAACCGCTCGCTCTGGGGGAAGCCAGCCGCCACGTTGTGAGGACACACAAGCCGCCCCGTGGAGGGAAGCCACCAGCCAGCCCCAACTCGGCAGCCACATGAGCTTGGCTGACACTCCAGCCCCAGGCAAGATGACCGCAGCCTGAACCCATATCTGCTGCAGTCTCAGGAGAGACCCCAAGCCAGAACTGCCCACCAAGTGCTCCCAAACTCCTGACCCCCAGAAACCATGAGAAAAAGCAACAATTGTGCCCTGGCCGGTTTGTCTCAGCAGTAAGAGTGTCGACCTGAGGTCCAGAGAGAACGGGTTTGGTTCCCGCTAAGGGCACGTACCTCGGTTGGTTGCGGGTTGTCCCCAGCTCTGGTTGGGGTCAAGCGGGAGGCAGCCACTCGATGTGTCCCTTTCACATCGATGTTTCTCTCTCTCTCTCTCTTCCTCTCTCTCCCTCCCACTCTACCTGAACAAAAGGTGGAAAAATATCCTCGGATGAGGATTAAAAAAAACAACAACAATTGTCATTGCTTTATGCTACTAACTTTTGAGGTAACGTGTTGGGCGGCAATAGGTATCTACTGCAGGTAAACTCAGGGAGGGCACAGAAGTTAAGTAATGTGCCCGATGTCATACAACGAACGCGCAGTGGAGCCGGGAGTGGAACCCAGGCCGCCCCTTGCGCAGTCCGTGCATCCAGAGCGCCGCTGTCCGGCCCTCAGGCCGCTTCCAGGGACCAGTGCGCACTGAGCCCTCCCCCGCTGAGCGCCGCCTCGCTCCGGACGTGGCCTGCGTGACGCACACCCCTCTCCCAACAGCTCTGGCCAACGGTGTCATTCTCTCCATTTTATTCTTCCTAGTAAATGTAATTAACCAAGTAATGCATCACTACATTTCTCCTTTGGAAATATTCAAATAGCAGATAAGGCCCCTAAATCTCCTTAGAACACCCACTGCTCCACCAGGCCCCTCTCCGAAACTATTGTGGTGGGAGCCTTCCAGACCTTTGTTCCTAGTCATTTACATTCCTGTGTATGTTCCCAAAGAAGCACTGGGCAGAGCAACTGCAGGATTAAGTCTCACAAAATAATGTTAAGCAAAGCACCAGTCACCACAAAATACACCGTGTAGCGTTGAGGGCTGGAGGCTTGGGTGGCGGAGTGGGCAGTGCACAGGGGAGGTGGAGGTCTCCACGGGGGCTGAGGGGTTCGGGCTGGGACAGTGTTCTGTTTGCACTGCAGAGGTGGTCCCGAGGTCTGCGCTACGATGAGGCGTTGAGCAGGGTCTGGCCATTCTGTGTCCCTGTCTGTGAGCATAACTCACCACTGCAAAAGGCTTTGTTTAAGAAAACATGTGCTCTGTTTTTTTTATATCAAACGTATTGTTCTTTCAAAAAGGCGCCTTTTGTTCACTCAACAATCAGTCCCTCCACTTGTCACCTGTAGACATATGTCCTTCTTTTTAACGGCTGCAGTGTACTCCACACAGTGACTAGTGCACAATTTATCTAGCTACCCACACTAAGGGATTTTTTTAAAAAAATAATTTTCCTTTATTGATTTTAGATAGAGAGGAAGTGAGAGGGAGAGAGAGAGAGAGAGAGAAACATGGATGAGAGAGAATATCGACTGGCAGCCTCCTGCATGCCCCCCACTGGGTATCGGGCCCACAACCCAGGCATGTGCCCTGACCGGGAATTGAACCGGCGACCTCTTGGTGCATGGGTCGATGCTCAACCACTGAGCCACACCAGCTGGACAGGATTTTTTTTTTTTTTTTTGTAATTTGCACAAGAATACAAGGAACACCTTTGCATCCCTCTGGTCTGTCCTCAGCAGTTGGAATTGCTATGGCAAAGGGTATGAACATTTCGAATTTTAATAAACGTAGTTAGACCACCAGCAGTACGTGAAGATCCCCATGTTCCCACATCCTGACCACCTTTGACAGCATCCCAGGGTTCCTTTTCTATTGTTGCCTGTTTACTGCCCCGTTCCTGCCCCAGATAAAGGAACAGGCCCAGAGATCGTAAGCAGCCTGCCTGAGGTCACACAGCAAGGACGCAGCAGCAAGAAGACTTGGATTCAGATGATTTGCCTCCAAAACCTCGGCTCTTACCAAGACATGGGGGTTTGCTCCTTGAAGAACAGGTGTTGATGCAGTGCACCAGACGTACCCCACAGAGGGGCTGAAGGCACCTGCGAGTGTGCGGAGCCTGGCCCCGGGCTACAGGTAGACCTCCGGCTGCATGGAAACCATCAGGGAGAAAATGAGTTCCAAATGGAATCGCCGTGGTGCTGCCGCCGACTCATGTAAATGAGGTAAACTTGCCTCTAACACGATGCATTTAGAGCAAGGGCACGGGGTTCTCAGCTGCTCCCAAGCAACGAGCCACTGGGAGTGAAACATAAAACAATCTATGAAGCTACAAAACGCAGTAATAAATGATAACAGGCCCCACAACTGCAGGGGAGAATTATTGGAAAATCAGCTGAGAGCCCGTCAGAAGGGAGGCTCAGTGGCTGGTGGCAGATGGTGACGTGTGGCGAGAGAGGGCAGCACACGCGGTCAGAGAAGCTTGGGTGTGACGTGCCCCCACAGTGGCCGGCGGGGTGACCTTGAGATCCGGAAGCTCAGAGACTCTGTTTCCGTGACTGAACTGGGACTGGAAACAGGGCCTACTACGCATTGCGCTGTCAGGAGAGTTAAATGGGATATTGACGAGAGGGGGCCCAGGCTGCGAAGCAGAGGCTCAGGTTGTGCACACACAGGGACCTGAAGTTGTGAGCGGGCCGCAGTCACCCCCTCCTCCGTTCACTGCTGGAGGCTTGCTCAGGGTTGCCCAAGCCCCCGCAGGCTGCAGCGGTCCTGGGGTGCCAGGCACAGGGAAGGTGCTTGGTCGATGGGAATGCTATGATGGTGGCAGCCTGACCTCCCACTTGGTGGGGAGCGAGGGGTGCTCAGGCCATGCTGACCGTGACTGTGACAGGAGCTCCTCTCCAGAGGCGAGAGCCAGCCCGAAGGCGAACCTTGCAGGGCTGGTGGACGGAGTCGGGGCCCCGCGCCAGCCTGCGGGGGGAAAGCCTGCGGGCTCCGGCGAGAGAGGGGGAACGGGAGTCACCATGTTCTGTGCCCGCCGAGGAGCTGCCTGTACCTGTGGCACGGGAGCCACACCAACAGGAAAGCAGGGAGGGCGAGGCAGCGCCCGGAGAGGAGAGAGCTGGCCCTCCCCGCACGAGGACAGGAGCCCGCCCCCAAAGGGCCAGCCCTGGGCACAACCTGTGCTGTTTGTTCTGCCTTAAATGCTCTCTGTTGTGCCCTCTCACCCATCCCCCCAAGCCCAGCTCCAATCAATGCCACCTTTTCCAGAAAACCTTCCCTGGTTTCCCGGGCCCCTCCTGCCCCACGCCCAGGCTAGAAGGGCGGACTGTATCTTAATCATCCCTGTAATCACCCCCCAGCAACTGCACAGGACTGGCTTTCTGTGTCCGATACATTAATGAATAGATGAGGGAGAGAGAGCCTGCCTGGGACCCTAGGAAAGAGCGGAAGCCCATCCCCGTCTGTCCTTTTATAATTAGGACCAGCAAGGCCTGAAGTCAGAGAACAATGGGTTAGGGCAGGAGAGGGCTGACAGTTGGGCGTGACGTGCCTGTCATTCTGATGGCCCCAGGGACTGCAACAGGAGTGAAATGTGACCCACAGCCATGGCAGAGAAATGCCATGGCAGGCTCTGGATGAAGGATAATTAGCTCAGGGAAAAGATGGGCTTGCTACAGAAAGAAGCATCTCCAGAGTCCTTCAGTCCGGCCAGACGACCTGCCGGGTGGGCCACACTTCTGTTCCAGGCTCATTTTTAAGAAATGCATCAGACCAACACGGTGCTGGGGGTCCAAGGCCAGCCCGATGTTCAGCCGAGCGGAGCTGCCAGTCATGGGCCCGGCTCTGCCAGGGCTCTGGCCTCATCCCCTCCAGCTGTGAGCACCTGAAGGCAGCGATGGGTCTTGTAAGACCCCCGCTTACCACAGGAGAAATCAGGAGAGGAGCCCACGCTCGTCACTGGCGTTTGATTCTGCCACGGATCCGCCAGACACTATTGTGTGGCCTCAGCAGAAGGCAGATTGACGAGAGCGGGAAGCAGGACGGAACTGGGGCGAGGATCCGGGTGCTATGAGGCGGCTCTTGCTGCACCGGCGGAGCCCTGAGTCCCAGGACCGAACACTGACTCCCTGCGCTCGTGACGCGGGGCAGCAGCCCGGCTGCAGCTCCGCCGGCCCCGCGGGTCTGGGCTGCGCAGGGCGGCGTGCGTCCCTCCCTCTGGGACCAGGCGGGAGGAGCGGCCGCTCTCCGGGGCACGGTGCTCTCCTGACGGGCGGCAGAGCCAGAGCAGCCGGAGGCTCACCATGCTCGGAGGCGGCACGCCACGCCTGCTCAGTTCCAGTGGGCACAGCAAGCCCCGTGACCGGCCCCAGCCAGTGGGGGTGAGGTACACATGGCCTCCTGGGACACATGGCACTGGCGGGAGGAAATGAATAATTGTGAACAAATAGTACCGTCTATCACCCTGCTATTTTTTGCTCTCCAGCCTGTTCTCGCCTCTATTCTAGAAACATATTCCATGCGTTTGAGCAGGCCTGACCATCCCCACCACTGGGCAGGCACATGATTAAGAACAGCCAATCAGAGTACCCCATTCACTCTCACACACACACACACACACACACACACACGTGATTGGTTCAGGAGTGGACAGGTGGTAGAAACAAGCCAATGAGAGCCTTCCCTGAGACCTTCGGCTGGAGCCGGCAGGGAAGGCGCTCCCTTCTCGCCAGGTGCACGGCAGGCAGGGTGGGATGCACGCTTGCCAGCAGCACACTGAGCGCCACAGGAAGCAGCCGAGTCTGGGCAGGAGCACTGCCGGAAATGTCTGCACTGCCCAACAACATGTGAAATGTGGCTGGAGCAAAGGAGGAACTGCAAAATTGTACTTAGGATTTAATTTGAATTTTATTTCATTCATTTACATTTCAATCTATAGCCTTTTGTGGCTAGTGACTAACATATGGATGTAATAGATATAGAGGGAGTCTATGGAAGACATAGAAGAGCTTTCGGTGACATTTTTGGGCCCTTGTGTCCAATTGAACCTGACGCCACCTAGATGTTGTCATTTATAAGAGTAAACAATTTTCTTAAGCTAGTAGGCTTTCCATCATTAGAAGTGGGAGGAGTCTCAACTAATGCCATCGACAACTATCACCTCTATGTTGTCCTCCTGTGTGCCAGGCACTCAGCTGAGGTACACCTGTCACCTCACTGATCTTTTCCAAATTAGCCATGAGGAACTTGGGAGCCAGGCGGCCTGGGCTCCAACCCACCTTCACCAGTTGCTGGCTACGGGGGTGTGGGTCAGGCGCTCACTCTGGCTGCCTCGGTTTCCTTTTCTGTGCAATGGGATGATGGCAGTCCCTACCTCACAGGCTGTGAAAGCCAAGTGGATTATTACATGTGGACTGCTTGCAACAGGGCCAGGCATGTAGCAAATGCTCCCTAGTGCCGAGTAGTTTTTATTTTCTTCCTGAAAGTGAGTCCACTCAGTCTCACAGAGTATAAGTCACTTGCAAAGTGGCAAAGCTAAGAGGCGACAACCTGGAACTGGAATGGGCTGGTGTGATTCCAGAGTGCAAACCCTTTACAGCACCTTATTCTGTCTGTGGCTTTTAAACTCTGTCCACGGTCATGCTAAGAGTAATATTAATAAGAGTTTGCACTCATTGTATGCCCAAGAATTTAAATTCTGGACAGTTTTGCTTCAGAGCCCAAGCTTTCAACTCACAGAGAAAGAAAGTGATTCTCTTTTTAATACCTCCTCTGCCCTTCTATTAATACCAAGGAGGAAGTCTCGGCTCGGTGCCGATGTCTTTAATGTGTCTCTAGCACGAGTGCAGAGAGAGCCAGCCTCAGGCTCAGAGCAAACCACGCTTTCTAGAGGGGATTTAATAGGCCACATGCTCAACTTCTATGCTACATGCTCCAGGCAGATGCAGGAATTCCCTCTCTCTAGAGGTGCTATGGCTCCCTGCAGCAGAAAGGCAGTGGCTAGAGAGGGAAGGCCTCGGCTTCAGGGAGCTCTCGGAGCCTGCAGCGGTGGCCAGCAGTCAGCCAAGCTCTCGTCCCTGCCCAGGTGAGTTCAGAGGGTGGAGGATGGCAGGGCACTGGGGGACCAGCAGCCTTCTGTGACACCACCAGGCGTCATACAGCCTGCACCGGCTGATGGACAGATTCTCAACTCTCAGAGAGTGGAGCTGCAGAACGTGCCTTGCCTCACGGTATGTGATCAGGAGCCAAAGGCCTGTGTGAGTTCCTCCTCCGCTGTGCCCAAGGTGAGGGTCCTTGGGCAGTCCCCTGCCCTTTCTGGGCCTCAGTTTCCTCATCTGAGAAATAGAGAACAATACCTATGCCCAAAGAATGGTCCTAAGAAACAATGAGCCCTGGCCAGTGTGGCTCAGTTGGTTGGGGGGTCGTCCTGCACGGAAAGATTGCCGGTTCGATTCCCGGTCAGGCCACAGGCTTGCCTTGTGAGCTCAATTCCTGGTACACGGCATGCAGGACGCAGCCCAGTGTTTTGCTCTCACACATCAATGTTTCTGTCTCTCCCTCTCCCTTCCTCTCTCTCTAAAAATCAATAAAAATACTTCCTAAGTGAGACCATGCCCGAGAAAGCACTGTGAAGAACTGAACGAACGTGGCTGCCAGTCATTCCTAGTATAACTGTATCACACACAAGTGGGAGCCACTAGCATAAACAGCTGACCCTAGGGGAAGATGGGGTCGCCTGTCCCTGTCTGAATTAGCTTTGTGTTTGTATCTCTCTCACTGTATCTTGCTCTTCCGGCGCAGGGGTCTTCTATCCACCTGGGGAGCCTGGCACAGCACAGGCGTCAACAAATAGTTGTTGTATGGATGGCTCACGGATGATGGATAAGTGGATACTGGATGGGTAAATGGATGGATGGATGGATGGATGGATGATGAATAGATGGATTGCGGACGGGTGAATGGATGGGTGGTGGTGGACAGATGGATGACGGGTAAAGAATTGATGGGTGATGGTTGTATAGTGTGTGGATGAAAGATGGATAAATGGGTGGATGATGGATGAGGGGGTGATGAATCGATGGGTGATGGATATGTAATGAATGAATAAATGGATGGAGGATGGATGGGTCATGAATCCAAATGCAATTTAAGATGCAATTCCTGGCTGGGTCAGAATCTTGCTCTGGTACTAGATTCCAACTACCCCAAACTCTCAGACCACAAGAATAACGGTGTGTGTGTGTGTGTGTGGTTGTGTTGTCCAGAGGAAGAATTTGGCAGAGAATGTGAGTTGTGAGGGGAAAGTGCAAATAAACATGTACTTTTAAAGCAACTTCCAGCCCTGACCGGTTTGGCTCAGCAGGTAGAGCATCAGCCTGTGGTCCAGAGAGTCCCAGGTTCGGTTCCCCCTAAGGGCATGTACCTCGGTTGCAGTTTGTCCCCGGCCCCGGTTGGGGTCGTGTGGGTGGCAGCCAGTCAACGTGTCTCTCTCACATTGATGTTTCTCTGTCTCTCTTCCTCTCTCTCTCCCTCTTGCTCAATCTGAAGATAAATGCAAAAAATGTCCTCGGGTAAGGATTGAAAAAACAAAAAACAACAACTTCCAGAGTCTTCCCTCTGCATGTCTGCATTCTCCCCAACCCCCGCACCAGCTAGCCTGGGTCTGGTCCAGGTGGGGCTGGTCCAGGGGAAGATCCCAGGAAGCCTTGCACCCTTCAGCCCAGAGGCACTGTTGCGCTCAGATGGATTTTCACAGATGGTCGGGAATGAGAGTCCCAGCTGACTCCGTCACCAGAACCTTTAGGTACCTGGAGTGGCCCCTTCTCCAGGCAGCCTACTTATGATGGGTTGGTCTCAGAGTTTACCTGCCTCACCCTCAGTCTCTCGGGGCTTCCGAGGTGGGGGCCAGGCAGCAATTTCTCCATCAGTAGGTAGTGACCTCATGTAGGCCGCTTGCGGCCTCTCTAACCTCGCTAAGGGGGTGAGTCGCCATGGCCACAGGGGTCAGAAAGCTTTCTCAAGGAGGCTTTGGCAGTGCTGGCTTTCAGTGGCGCTGGAAGGACACGTGGAGAGCACGGGGCGTCTCAGAGGCTTGCCAAGCACACGATCCAACACTGGGGCTCCCCCCTCGTGCATGCTGTTCACTGGTAAACCCGCAGTTATGGCAAAGTGTGGGTGCAGAGACGGCTTCACACTTCTCTGTGAGCTGCGACAGCGAACAGGGCGTGGCAGGCATGCCGGGTCACCGACGGAGGTGGCCTCGGGTAACCTCAAAGAAAGGAGGAAGGGATTCCCCAGGAGGACCAGGGGAGGGGCGTCTGAGACGAAACTGCTCGAGAAGGATGGAGGCACGACGGAGCTCTCCGAGGAAAGGTGAGTGAGGGTCTGGCTGTGGCTCTGCCTGGGCAGCACCCATGTCCCCTCCCCTGGGGCAGCATCTTGCCTCTCCTTTGGGAACCACGGCTCTCGGTCCACGGGGTTCTGCTGAGACTGACCCGCCCCCAGCTCCAGGGGAGAGCGAATGACCCGGCCTGCCTGGCGCAGTGGCAGGCTTAGGGGTGGCAAGTGATTCACACCTGGCTGGTGAGCCTCCCCGGGAGGCTTGTTGGTGCTAACCTGGGGGGATGTGAGCGTGGGCTTGCACATGAAGAGGGCTGCCGTTGAGTGAAACCAACAAAGGAGGCAGAACGCTGAGAGACAGAGGGGAAAGTACAACCAGAAACAGAACAGACAAAGGGGAGTGGAAAGAAAGAGACACACACTGAACCCTGTAGACATCATGAGCACCTGGATCCAGCTAAGCCTGAAGCCATGCTACCTTTACACTCATGTGAGCCAATAAACATTCATCTCTTTGCCTAAGCCAGTTTGAGTTGGATTTTGTCCCCAACGACCAAGCAAGTTGCTTTATTCATTTTTGTATCCCAATGCCCACACCAGGAACTCAGGACATGAAAAGAAATGGGATAAAATGGGATGGGATGGGATGGGATCGGGAAGGGGGGGGGGGGACTCCGTCTGACCCTTTATGGTAACTACACCCATGCCAGGCTGAGACTATGAACATTACTTGAGCTCATTCATAACCTTCCTAAAGCAGGGTGTCCAAAAGCTTGAGGCCCCTCTAGGTAATCAATGGCCAAGTCCATTTGCCCATTTATGAAAGGCTCGGCCTTAATTCCCTGCCTACTTGAAGACCCCAGGTTCTCTGTGGTGAGCTGATGGAGCCTGAGAGAGAAACTCCGTTCTGACCCGGCACGGACAGGTGCTTCACGAATAGCCGCCCGATGAATTAGCCGACGCTGCCCGTGTCCGTGTTAACACAGATGCGCCCTCCGGTCGCGCTGCGCCGTCTCCCACAGCGCAGCCCCCACCCCACGCCTTGGCGCCAGAGGGGAGGAAATGTGTCTGGGGGCTTCTTGAGCATGGGCAGGAATGATAACCCCCCTGGAAAGGAAAATAATCTAAAAATAGAGAAAACTGGGACTTGTAATGAAAAAGCAGCTCAGAGCCATTCTAGCAGGACCAGTGGGCGCCGTGTCCCTTGGGTGTTCGGGAGACGCGGGGAGAGGTGCCCGCGCCGTGCGCTCGCTGCTGTCGGGGCAGCAGGCCAGAGAGGCGTGGACGGGACCCAGAAAGGCTGCTCTTCTCAGTGTGGGCCTGTCAGACTTTCACTCTCGCTCCAGATTAGTTTCTAGAGTAAAACAAGTAAAAGTTTCTAGAATCCAAATACGAGCAGCCACACAATGTCTTCAAATTCACTGCAGGCCACGTTTGCTTTGGAAAATTAGAACATTGCAAATTAAATAACAAAAATGCGTGATAACGCACAGAGCGCGCAGCGTTAGCGCGAAGCTGGTGGACTCCACACTGAGTCCTACACGCGGGGCTCTCTGGTGCGAGCTGGCGGCTCCAACCCCATGTCTCTGGTGGATCACACCTCTGATCCCGGGCATATTTGGTATCCCTCTCCCCTCCCAGCCCAGCCCCCATCCTCGTCCTCTCTCCTCCACCTTTCCCCACCCCATCTACTTGGCACTGCTTCTGGGCTGTCCCACAGACACAACAAACTTAACCCAGCCAGGTCTGAACTCAAGGTCCCTCCCTTTCCACTAAAACAAAAACCCGTTCCCACGTCCATCTTCCCCTTTCTGTAATGGACGTAATCATTGTTCAGAGCAAAAATCTGGAAGTTGTCCTCAGTAACTCTTTCCCTGACTCCACATCCAATTTGCCAGCAGGTCCTGTTGGCTCTACCTTCAAACTACCTGGAGTTCATTCCATTCTCTCCCTTTTCCCAAGGCCCAACCACCAGCATCTCTCATGCGACCATCACCTGCTAACCCTCCTATTTCTGTCTCTATCCAGTATTCTCCTCCACTCATCGGTCTGAATGTTGTTTTGTTCAATGCAACTCAAATCCTGTCACCTCCCTGCTTAAAAGCACTCAAAGGCATCCCAGGGTATTTAGAATAAAGTCCAAGTTCTATACCACAGCCAAAAAGGTTCTGCATGACTAGGTCCCTCCCGAGCAATCTGACCTCTCTCTTTTTTTCTGCAACAATCCCACTGGCCTCCTTGGAGTTCTTTCAACCTGCCAATCAATTCCTACCCCAGGGCCCTTGCACATGCCTCTTCTTCCCGTTTGCTCTTCCTTTCACTTTTACCACCTTTAGGTTTCACTCAACTGTTGTCTCCTCAGACGGCCTTATTCATGTCCCCCCATCTAAAGGAGCTCTGCCCCCCAACACACACCCACAGGCAGAACAGCAGGCAGAGTGTAACACCATGTATAAAAAATGGGTGTAATAACACTTGAAAGCTGTTATCACTGGTTGCCCCTGGGAGAGGAAGTGGGTGGCTGGGGACAGGGAGACTTTTTACTGTGCATTGTTTTATGCCTTTGAATTTTAAATCACGTGCATATATTATTATTCCAAAGTGTTTAAGTTAACTCAAATAAAATAACGAAGGGAGAGAGAGAGGAGAGAGATAGAGTATGAAAAAGAGGGAAGGAAAGGAAAAGAGAGGCAGAGGGAGGGAGGGAAGAGAGCAGAGAAATACCCTTGGGAAATTGTGCTGAGAAAATAATTCCACAAACCAAAGGATTCTATTTGAAAAATAATCATTGTGGTATTAAACTATAAGGAACCAAAGAAAGAAATGCGCGGCCACACAGGCACGACGCGGGACAGCATGCTTGTGACAGGGCGGAGGAGCGTGAGCCCTTAATAACGATCACTGTGGAGACTGTACAAAGTGTGCAGAGGTGTTTATGACAATAATTAATGGAAAAGCAGAGACTATAAAAATGTATATTAAGAGGGAAAACAGTGTAGTGGAAAGTGGAAAATTGCTGGAGAGAGAGGCCCATGTTTTATCACTTCCTCGAGGAAGTCTACACATAAAAAACGTTGATGCTGCCCTGGCCGGTTTGGCTCAGCGGTTGGAGCGTCGGCCTGCGGTACAGAGAGACCCGGGTTCGGGTCCCGCTAAGGGCACGTACCTCGGTTGCAGTTTGTCCCCAGCCCTGGTTGGTTATGCGGGTGGCAGCCACTCGATGTGTCCCTTCACATTGATGTTTCTCTCTCTCTCTCCCTCCCGCTCTATCTGAACAAAAAATGGAAAAATGTCCTCAGGTGAGGATTAAAAAAAAGAAAGAAAAAACGTTGCTGCTGTCGCAGGCTCAGCATGGACCCATCTTCCAGTTCAGAGACCGAAGCCGAAGGGTGGCCTCCCGGGACCGGTGGCAGCGAAGGCAGGCCTTCACGGGAGGGCCAGGCTTTCTCGGCCTCCGCACGCCGTCGCCGCGGGGCTGGGTCAGGCACCCAGGGCCCCCACCTGCTGGATGCCCGTAGCAAACCACCCCCAGCCATGACAAACAAAAATGCCTGCAGACATTGCCAAGTGTCCCCTGGGGGGCAGAACCCCTGTGCTGGGCAAGGTACAAACTTCTCTGACTGCCAGTTTCCCCAGAAAAATGGGAGGGTGCCCAGCAGATAGACAAATTCTCTACCCTCCTATGTACACACTAATTACAGCTATATTTTTTAAAGAATATGTATATTAAATGTTTTTTATGGTGCCTTTTAAATGACAATAAAATAGGTGAGACTGCTTCTCTCGTGGGAACCCCAATTGCTAGATTTTCACAGGTACGTCTCGGTGACAGTAATTATTTATCATTATTCACTCCCTCACATATCCAGTCTGGTTTTATAGCACACGTGTGCCCCCTCACAAGGGGGCTTTCATGGGGACGCATTTAATTCATAAAATGTTAGGAAGCACTTGACTGCGCCATGGTGATCGCCCCGATTTCCACACGGGGTCTTTGCTGCTTAATGGCAGCTCCAATAATAAACTGCCTGACCGTGTTATTCAGGCTTCTCCAGGTCTGAAATGTCAGCTCTAGAATTAGAGGTTTCCTCATCCAGCCGCTCACACAGCAGGTGGGAAGCGGAGCTCCCTCCACCAGGCAAAGTGGCCCGTCTGCAGCTCCCAGGCCGTGATGAGGCAGCTGGGGTGAGACAGGTCTCCAGCTCCCAGCCACCTTCTCGCCACCAGGCCACACTCCCTTGGGAAACACCATCGCTCAGTGTGCGGTTCATTTGGGTCAGCAAATTAAGCACTCCGGGCCAACAGCTGAGCTTCTGAGTGGGCTCCCGTGCTTGGAATGAGCCTGAGAGTGAAGCAGGGGTGGGCAGGGTAGGGAGCACAAAGCTTGAAAAAGTCATTCTTCCTGTCCACCCACCGCCAACTCCCCCGTCACCTGTGGGATAACAAGGTCTACGGTCGCAGCATCTCTCAAAGAGGCCACGTGTACAAAATGCTCTAACGATCCCACGTTGTCCAGGGCAGAGGGCCCAGCTCCCCACCAACAGCCATCCCAGCCCTGCTCCCCTGGCGACCCCTGTGCAGGAGACGCACTGCCAGCCCACGGCCCTGGCCCGCGCCACTCCCAAGCGCCCTCTCCAGCCCCAGCGCACGCTCGGCTGGCACCCAGGACAGGGCAGAAGCTAGGGATGCCCTCAGTCAACAGCTGAAGGCACGTGGTGGGCAAAAGCCCAACTCCCTCACATCTCAGGGGCGTCTCCCAGAGTCCTCAGTGGGATCCAAAGTGCCCACAGGTGACCTGCTCAGGAGCACACTGGCCACTCCTCTTCCCTGTCTTCTGGCCCCGCTTCTTTACCAGGACTTGCTGGAATCCCCCGCCCGCCCCAGGTAAACTGCCAGGAGTCAAATCCTCACGTCCTTTGTCAGAGTCGGCTTCTGGGGGACCCACAAAGGCGGGAGTCGAGTAGCCCAGGCTGGTTTGAACTGGGCTTCTTTCTATTAGGTCCCTCCTCTGAGGGTGACCCGGGTCTTTCTCTTCACAGAAACCCTTAAAACAGTTCAGGACAGCGCCCAGAAGCCCCCAGGCCCCTACCCTCCCATTCTTCTCTTATTTTGGCTTAAATGTCTCTCCACACACCTGGAACCCCCACACTGTTAAGTATGCTCCTCACTGTGTGTGAGAGGCCATGCCTGGTGTATACTCCCTAGAAGAGTGTGGACTCCAGAGGGCAGAACTTCTCTTTGTAGCGTGTGTGTGTGTGCACCTCACCTGAGAATATTTTTCCATTGACTTTTTTTATCCTCACCTGAGGACATTTTTCCACTTTTTGTTCAGATACAGTGGGAGGAGGAGAGAGGAAGAGAGAGAGAGAGAGAGAGAAACATTGATGTGAAAGGGACACATCGAGTGGCTACCCCTGGCACGACCCAACCAGGGCTGGGGACTAACTGCAACCGAGGTACGTGCCCTTAGCAGGAACCGAACCCAGGTCTCTTTGCACTGCAGGCCAATGCTCTAACTGCTGAGCCAAACTGGCCAGGGCTCCAATGATTTTTTTTACAGAGAGTGGAAGGGACATAGGAAGGGAGGGAGAGAGAGAAAAAAACATCGATGTGAGAGAGACACATTGATTGGTTGCCTCCCGCATGACCCTGACCAGGGCCGGGGATCAAACCTGCAACTCAGGTAGGTGCCCTTGCCTGGAATCAAACCCACAACCCTTCAGTCCACAGGCCGACACTCCCCTCCAGAGGACCCACCCCAGTTCATGTTCCTCTTAGTGGAGGCCACCCAGAGCTGAACCCAAATGCTTCAGGTGTGCCTCCTACTACAGCAGTGAAGGAGAGACCATCACCTCACTCACGCTTCCTGTAATGTTTTAATTGGTGTAACCATGGTCACATTCTGATTTTTGGAATCAATTTTCCACTGTTGACATAAAACAACAGTAGCAACAATAGCAGCAGAGGCAACAGTAACAATAATAATATAAACATTTGCACAATCCTTTATTCTATCGAACTCAAGCTGAGTTCTCACATGTTGCCTTTAGATCCTGTTCCTCTGCACTTCGGACTTCAGTGCCGCAAGTTACATTTTCACATCTCATAGCTCCCTGATGTGACGCGGCCACTTCAGCCTCTCCCCACTTCTGTGCACCCCAAGGTTTTCCCCAACTGCCTGACCGGGGTGCCCCCATTCACTCTTGCAGGGCATGTGTTCGCGTCCGCCCCAAAGACAGCTCCCCGCCTCGCCGTCCAGCCACCCCGGGCCCTCTGGCCCCACCCCAGACACCTGTTCTTCCACCTGCCCACCTCTCCCCACCCTGCCCACCGCCTTGTAGCAAGCTCTCCCAAAACGGGATATCAAGTAACAGGCTTGATAAAGTTCTTTACATGGTCCTAAAGAGCCTTACAATCATAATCCGTTTAATCTTCACAACTCTGCAGGAGGTACTATTATTATCCCACTGTACAGGCGAGGAGCCGGGGCCCGGAGAAGTGAAATAACGTGTGATTACACATCCAGCGAGACTGGAGCTGAGACGCGTGCACAGGCAGGCTGCCCGCCTGGCGCTCAGCGCCGCTCCCCGCGCGGGCTGCTGGCGCCGTGGTCTAGTGCTCGGGGGTCTAGTTCCCTCAACTAGAACACAGTGAGGCCACGCGTAGACCTACAGTGAGCGGACATCATGAACCAAAGGTCTGGTTTCGTTGGAGTTTTTTAAACAAGGATTTCAACGACTAATCCTGGGCTCCTGAGGTCCACGTGGACAGGACAGCCAGAGAGGCCGCGTTCTGGAGTTCATGAGAGTTCACAGGCCTCTTCCCCACTGGAGATGGAGTTGGAGCCCCCATAACTCTGCAGGGCGGAGAAAGTCCTTTACCTTCATTTTGCAGACCAGGGAATGGAGGCTTCCAGAGACTGCACAACTTATCCACGATCACACACTCAGGACTGGCAGACACAGGACTTAAACCACAGCCCTGGCATCCATTCCGGATGCTGTCCCCCCCTGGGGCGTCCTTTGCCCGAGCCAAACGGAGTCAAGCTGGTGGGAAGAGGGACATACGTGTGTGGTGCACGTATGAGGAGGAGTGTGGAATCAGCTCCACAGAAAGAAGGGGGAAGTCTGTCTCCATGGTTACACTGAACCTGAACAAAACATCACACACAGATTACTGTAGCCTTGAGCGTCACCGCTCGTCCTCCCGCCAATAGCCTGAGACAGCCCACTGCCGGGCCTCCCAGCCTGCCCACCTGCTCGGAGAGCCTTCCTTTTCCATTATTCCCATTATTAAACCTGTCGCTTTATAACAACTAAATGATTCCTAATTATTTACAGGCTCACCTTCAGCGCCCCGGGAGAATGACCTGTTGTGCGTTCCTGGGATATTCTGCAAGCCTCCAAAACTCAAACTGAGTTATGAAGATTGTCTCATCGATCCTCCCACCGAAGGCTCGGTCAGGTCTGTGGGAAGCAGGTAGGGCTGCTTTCTGCTGCCATGCAGGGACACTGAGGCACAGATGGGAAAGGCTGCTATCGAGGGTTTTACTGTCAGTCAGTGCGTGAGCCACTAAAAGCACTCTGGCTCCTTTTTTTAATCCTAGAAGAGGGAGAATAAATGGCTTTCATTTTACTGCCAATCCCAGCCATTGCTAATGGCCACTGGTCAGCTGTTAAGAAGGATTCTGAGGCAGTATCTGAGAGTCACAGAAAGAAGCGACATGATCCATTAAGGATGCCGGCCGTGGCCAGGAAGGAGGTGGTGCTGGCACCTGAGCTGTGTCGTTTCCACTCCTTCCCACGATGACAGTCAATGTCCCTGAGAAGATTTCATGTTGGTTCTCAACCAGGAGCGATTTTGCCCCCAGGGGGCATTGGCGATGCCTAAAGACAAGTTGATTGTCACTTTGATGATCACCCATGGGGATGGGACGATGCCACTGGCATCTGGTGGGTAGAGGCCATGGAGGCTTCCAAACACCCTACAGAGCACAGGACAGCCCCCACGACAGACTGATCCAGTCCAAAACGTCAGCAACGCCAAGGCTGGAAACCCTCAGCAGGACACACACACACACACACACACACACACACACCAGTCTGAACCTCTGTCCTTGGTCTTCAGCAGATCAGAAGTCAATCTATCCCCTTATATGCCCCCAAACAAAATTCCTGATTTTCCTCCTAAACCTGTTCCTCCCTGTTTTTCTCCAGCTCAGTAAATGACACCATGCACCATGCACCAGTCTGTCTCCTTCCTTTGCTGGCCTCATCATCGAGTCCTGTTGGTCCTTCCTACAAAACAATTCCTAAGCCCGCCCCATCCCCCCGCCCACGGCCACCACCACAGCTCACTCTACCATCTTTCTCCAATATCAGCCATGCCCTGTACTGCCAGCCCCTGCTCCCTCCTCAGAGCCTTTGCACATGCTGTTCCCTCTGCCCAGGGCACTTTCCCCAGATCTTCACGGGGAGGCTCCCTGCTGTCGTTCAGGTCTCAAGAAAAACATCACCTCCCCAGAGAGGCCTCCCTCCTCTCCCCCCTAACTAACAGAGCTTCTCAGCCAGCCTGCCTCGCACCACTGTTTCCTCCTTTCCTCGGGGTAGTTCTCTCTCTGAACCATCTTGTTTATATCTTGCCATGCCACCCCCCCAAAAAGGAATTAAAAGTTCCTAAGTGTAGAGACCTTGCCTTTTTCACATTGTATCCTCATTACAAAAAATAAAAATAAAAAAGGGCTTGGCATACAGTATGCACTCACGAAATTTTCTAATAAGTGAGTGAATAAAATTTCAAGGATAGATGTCTTGCCAGCAACCTAAGAAGAGACCTTTTCAATTGGGTGGAACCCAGGAGGTCAAGACAGTCTCACCAGAACCTCGAGAGCCTTTGCTCTGCTGAGCCCCGTCCCTGGACATGCAGCAGGTGGGAGACCTGCAGGCAGCTCCGGACTGGCTGCCCAGATGTTCCCTGGAACCAGTTAAGATCTATGGAATCACTCTTCCCATCCAGGCCCCCCCTCCCTCTGCATTCGGAGCACCTCATTTGGACTTGAAATACCAAATGCGCACACACGCCCCTGAGCTGAGTGCTATGGAGAAAACTTGCCTGTACGCTGCCCCCTCTCAATCTCATAGCGACCCTTCAAATGTCTGTACTTTTATCCCCATTTTATTGATGGGTAAAATGAGGCACTGTTAGGCTGAGTCATTCATTCACTCAAGATCACACAGGACATTGGAAGAATTCTTCGCAAAACCCAAGGCTATCTTTTATCTCCAGTACCTATCAGGATAAAGCCCCTGATGTAATAGTAGCATATCCAGAGCTAAATCAGTCATGCCATGAGTGACTTAATGAGCGAATAAATGGGCCACAGTTCCAACTGGCGTCTCCTTCATCTGAAGCCACCCTGTCCCTCTTCTTTATGCAAACACACATCTGCGACAGCGGGTGCGGGGTCAGGTGAAGACTGCCGGCAGGACCCGGATGTGCGCTTGGCCCCCTTTCTCCATCTTTCCAGTGAGATCTAACAAAGGGACTAGAAACTAGGCCTATTGTCAATGATCTCTGCCAGGCCAAGAAGGAATTTCCACTAATTAGCTTATCTTTGAGCCAAGAAATCAGACGGGGTTTCACCACCCTAGTTTAGTGACAGCGCTGAGTCTGGTACAGGGAGCCGCACCCTCTGCAGCACGAGCCATTTCCTGTGAGGACCAGGATGTCCCCCAGCCCCCGCCTGTGGCCACCCACCCAGCATCTGTGACTCTGGGTGAGGGCACGTGGCTAAGACCCTAAGTGTCTAGACAACAGTGCACTGCGTCTTGAGTTGAAGTGAACCGGGGCAAAGACGAGGAAAACAATGTAGCAATGGTGCACCTTGAGGACTGTGATCTTACATTAACCGTGTCTATTAAGAAAGAAACTGCCGAGTATTTCAAATAGCGTGGAGGTGACTCCTCTTTTCCACACTCAGACCAGAGGGGAGAGAGGACGGTCCGGCCTCCACGGCTGGCGGGATCACTAGATGCAGATAAACCCTGAAAACCCAGCGCCGGACCTGGTGAGGCAGCTGCCAGCCGTCGGCGCCGCTTGAGATGTGTGAGGAAGAATCGAACAGCAACAGGTGAAAGGGAGAGGGCCACAGAGGACCCCCTCCGGCCCCAAAGATGGGGGCGGTCATCACGAACAGGGCAGAGGGGACAATTCTGCAGCCCACACAGAGGAACGGTCGACTCAAGGTGGAGAAGTGCACCTTTGAATTCGCAAAAGCACTTGTTTGTGTCCCTAAGGAAGTGGAAGCTCTGTGACCCAGGCTTGGCGGGTTGGAGGACAGGATCGCAGACTTCGCTGCGGAGAGCTGCCAGGACCGGAACCAAGACTGGCGGGCGAGGGACGCACAGCGGGAGCAGCGAAGAGCCACAGAAAGCTGGCCCGCACTACACAGCGTCAGGACACCGAGCTGGAGCAATGTCCATCACTGCCAAAGACGAGATGGCTGATGTGAGTTGGGGACACAATGAGGCACATCTCAAGGGGCAGAGAGCGTTTCTTCCCCTGGGAGAGGGAACTGCCCAAATCCAGCCCCCCTGGGGGGCGGGGCAGAAGCACAGCCCAGGGCACAGGCTCGGGAGGCCCAGACCTGCTCCTGGGGCAGCGGAACACCTGCCCTCCCACCTCACCTCACCCACATCACTCGAGGCCCGCCGACAGCAGCTCCCTTTACCCAGTACCTCATGTCTGGCGATCAAGAGGAAAAAACGCAGGCACACTAAAAGGGAAACGCACAGAATGGAGGGTCAGAGCATCAAAACCAGGCTCTGAAATGGCAGGGATGTTGGCATTTATCTAATGGATAAAGCGGACATCATGCAAGGACAGATGGACAATGTAAGCAGAGCATAGAGAGCCTAATAAAGAACCAGAAAGAAATGCTGGAGATGAAACACTGTAACAGACACGAAAATGCCTTTGTCGGGCCCATTAGCAGACCGGATATGGCTGAGGAAAGAATTTCTGAGCTTGAGGATATCGCAGCAGAAACGTCCAAAACAGAAAAGCAAAGAGGAAAAAAAAACCAGAACAGAACACCCGAGGTCCATGGGAAGACCAGAGGAGAAGAAAGAGAGAAGGAACAGAAGAAACATTTGAAGCAAAGAAAGGATTAAGAATTTCTCAAACGAATGCCATGCACCAAACCACATATCCAGGAAGCTCAGAGAACACCATGTAAGGCAAATTCCAAAAGACTGTGACAAAAAAAATGCATTAAGATTACGAGAGAGAAAATAATTGACACCGAGAGCAGAGAGCTAATCTCGAATGAGTGAGAGCTAAGACGTAGAAGGAGCGCACCGAGGATTCAGTCCACCGCTCCCCGCCGGCCCTGCCCCTGCCTCTGCTCCCTCTCCCACTCCAGCCCACACCGCTCCGGAGCTCACTGCACTCCCGCCACACCTGGCTTCTCTCCTCGCTTCCCACTCAGCAGGCTGTGTCCCTGCGCAGCACCTTTGCACACGCCGCTTTCTCTGACTGCCCGGGCCCTGCTCCCTCTCACTCTTCAAGTCCCTCTTAGATGCCCCTCCTCAGAGGGAATGGGCATGTTCCCTTGTGTATCATTCGCACCGACACTCACACACCAACACACATGCGCATGCACACATACACACAGCTAGTGGTTCTGCCAGGGCAGGAGCCCACCCGGGCGTCCTCTTTATGACTGCACCCCAGCATCCAGCGGGGGCCCCGCGGGCACAGCCGGCATACTGAGCATTCAAGGCCAACCAAGATATAAATAAAAACAGGGGAACGGTGAAGTAAAGGGACTTGTAATTAGCACTGAAACCAGTTAAGCAAGAGATCAAGTGGCAATTATTGTCAAAAGTATGAGTGAAAAACAGAATTCAAGAGCAACCGATCTCCTCATCCTACTAGGAAAGATGTGCTGTTTGCAGAATCGCTCTTCAAAATCGTTAAAGAAACAGAAGCCCAAGAATTAAAGACAGAATTAGCAGCAGTGGGTACACTTTTTAAATCATTAGTAAAGTAGCCCTGGCCAGTTTGACTCAGCGGTTAGAGCGTCGGCCTGCGGTACAGAGAGACCCGGGTTCGGTTCCTGCTAAGGGCATGTACTTCGGTTGCAGTTTGTCCCCGGCCCTGGTTGGTCGTGCGGGTGGCAGCCACTCGATGTGTCCCTTCATGTCGATGTTTCTCTCTCTCTCTCTCTCCCTTCCTCTCTCTCCCTCCCACTCTATCTGTACAAAAAATGGAAAAATGTCCTCGGGTGAGGATAAAAAAAAAATAAATAAATAAATAAATAAATAAAAATAAAAATAAATCATTAGTAAAGTAAAAAGAAACAAAAACGAATCCAGCGCCCTGGCCGGTTTGGCTCAGCGGTTAGAGCGTCCGCCTGCGGTCCGGAGAGACCCGGGTTCGGTTCCCGCTAAGGGCATATACCTCGGTTGCAGTTTGTCCCTGGCCCTGGTTGGTCGCGCGGGTGGCAGCCACTCGATGTGTCCCTTTCACATCGATGTTTCCCTCTTTCTCTCTTCCTCTCTCTCCCTCCCACACTGTCTGTACAAAAAATGGAAAAATGTCCTCGGATGAGGATTAAAAAAAAAAAAAAAAAACGAATCCAGCCCTGGCCAGTTTTGCTCCGTGGTTAGAGCATCGGCCTTGTGACCCCAGGGTTAAGGGTTTGATTCCCAGTCAAGGGCATGTAGCTGGGTTGCAGGTTCAATCCTCGGTCCCGGTCAGGGTCATATGGGAGGCAACCAATCAATGTGTCTCACATCAATGTTTCTCTCTCTCCCCCTCCCTTCCACTCTCTCTAAAAATCAATGGAAAAACATCCTTGGGTGAGGATTAACCAAAAACAAACAAAAAAACTAAACAATACAGAAAAAGATCAAAGCAAAGAAAATGTTTAAAGAAAAAGAAATAAAGAATTGAAAGCATTCAACAAAAACAGAGTCATGAGATCAAACGTATTTGTATAGAAATAAATTTTATTTGGTTAAGACCCTCAGGTTGTACCAAAAGATAGAATTTAACTATACTGTTTTTACCAGATATGCACCTAACAGAAAGACATAGAAAATTTCAAAGAAAATAACTAGAAAGATACATCAAGGGGACACAAACAAAAGAAAGCAGGGATAGAAATATTAAAATATGAAAAAATTAGAATTCAAAGCCAAAAGCATTCACTAGGGGAAAATAGTCATTTTATATTGACAAAAGTAAAATACACAATTCCACAATGAAAATATAACTGTCACAAATCTTTCTATTGATAAATAACATAAAATGAAGTTTTATAACACAAAACTATCAAAATCACAGTAAAAATGGAAAGAATTTTATTGAAGAGAAAGATTTTGACCTACCTAATTCAGATTTAGCAGATCAAAAACGCAAAGAGAAATAAATTACAATATACAATCTATATAGCTGCTTTACCTTACACAAAGGGAATATACCTGCTTTTTCAAATAAAACATTTATCCAAGAAAATTATGAAGCACAAATTTCATAGGTCACCTCCTCTATCATTCAGAAAACTAGAAATAAATGACAAAAGTTCAAGCAAATAAAACAAAGCACTGGGAAATTTTTAAATGCTCTACTTAATTAGACTTGGATCAATGAAGAAACAGGAGTGAAATTTCAGAACTGTTAAAAACAAAACTATAATTTCTAAATTTTTAGAAAATAATTTAAAATAAAGCACTGTGTTTTGAAATTCATAAGATATAGCCAATGTAGTGCTCAGAGGCAAACTCATAGTATTAAACGCATTCTTCTTTTTTAACTCTGAAAATAAAGTTTTCAACTCAAATATCTGAACATGCCAGTAAAACAAACTTCCAAAGAGTAACAAAAGAAAACATCCTCGAGTAAGGATTAACAAAGAAAAGGAAGAAAGAAAGAAAGAAAAAGAACAAGGACATATTAGAAAACATAAATGATTGATAAATAGAAGAGTACTGGTTCTTTAAAAGGGGTAGGCAATAAAGCAGCCAAACTGCAAGAGCTAGATTGAGAAAAAAAAATCAGGGAACAATGGAACAAATCACCAGGGCCTCCAACCTGAAGATCTGGCATCTCAGAACAGAGCCCACGTAAAGATTTCAAGCCAGTCCACAGTTTCCAGAGGGTCTGAAAAGTAATTTTCACCAGGGTTCATATCACTCAAAGCCAACTTCAGCAAGAGAAATCAAAAGAAAGACAGAAACAGTACAAATACACAGGATTAGGAGTACAAATAGAACATGAATCAAAGAGAAACTTTTTTTTTTTAATCATAAGAAAGAACTCTGCAAAATTGTAGACAAATAAGTTCAAAACTCTTGAATAAATTATTTCCTACTCACTAAAAATTGGAGTAGGAAAGGAAGGGACCAATCACCAAGGATGAACCACCTCTGACACGCAGGCCCAGATCAAGTGTCACCCCTCAGAAAAGTCTCCTGACACTCCATCAAAAATTCTACCCTCGCCCTGGCCGGTTTGGCTCAGCGGTTAGAGCATCAGCCTGAGGTCCCAAGAGACCCGGGTTCGGTTCCCGCTAAGGGCATGTACCTTGGTTGCAGTTTGTCCCCGGCCCTGGTCGGTCGTGCGGGTGGCAGCCACTCGATGTGTCCCTTTCACATCGATGTTTCTCTCTCTCTCTCTCTCTCTCTCTCTCTCTCTCTCTCTCTCTCTTTCTCTCTCTTCCTCCCACTGTACCTGAACAAAAAAAAAAAAAAAAAATTCTACCCTCAGTGCTACCTCATGACCCTGTTTCATAGTACTTATGTCTACATGAGATTATTGACTTACCTACTATATTTTAACTTATTTTTTCTCTCTCCACTGGAATGTGAGCTCCGGTAAGCAGGGACCTTATTCATCAAGTTGACCAAGTATTCGTAAGTGCCTAGCAGAGTAAGTGCTCAATAAATGTATTAAATTAACAAAGACCAAAGAAGACGAGAGAGCTTACAGAAAATCCTTCCAAATAATTGCTTATGACAAAGAAAGATAAATCTTTCAAGATGGAAGAAGCTATCCTGAAAAACACTGGAAAGTACAGAAGAATTTGGCCAGCAGGTGAGGGTTCATTTAAGAAAAAATGACCATCTCAAAAATTCTACTGTCACCATGAGAGGGAAAATGACAAGTAGGCTTGAAAAGTCACAGAGATGTGACTGGCTTATGCACCAAGAAGCAGGAGTGGCCTGTTCACCTTCACCCCTCAGGGTGTCCAACTGCTTCCCTGACCCCTGAGCCCCTGGGTCGTTCTGGTCTGAATCTATACCATGTGAGCCATGGTGAGTGATAAACCCGTTCTTATTGTCGGTACCCTCTAGAATATCCACTCATTGTTTTGTCCGCCATTGAATCCACAGTGGCCTCAGTAAAGGCTCAATAAATCTAAGTTAAATGCACAAATGAATAAACAACCTCTTGCTGTCTGTCTTCATGTTCTAGAATGTAATCTCCATGAGATTAAAACTTCATCTGTCTTATTTCCTGTCAGAATCCCTGCACCTAGACAAAACCTGGCACATAGTAGGTGTCCATGAAAATGTGTAAGAGTGAAAATCTACGGAAAGGGTGTTCAGGCTAAGGGAACTGCAAGTGCAAAGGCCCTGAGGCAGAAGCATGCCTAAGGATGTTTGTGCAAGAGCCCAGAGGACAGTGGGGCTGGAGCAGAGGAAACAAGGGAGAGTGCAGTAAGAGATGAGGCAGACAAACAGGGACAAGTCATGTGGGGTCTTGTAGCCACTTCCGAGATGGGAGCCATCCAATGTACAGTGGGATCCCTCTGCAGACTGCGGGGATGGAGGGGGACCAGCTGGGGCAGGAAGTCATGTGGGTGCTAGAGTCATCCAGACAGTAGATGGTGGTGGCTCAGATGAGGGTGGCCAAGGAGAGGGTGAGAAGTGTCTGGACTCTAGAGATGTTTTTTAAAGGAGCCAAAGGGATTTGCTGGTAGATTATGGATTGAATAGTGTGTGTGTGTGTGTGTGTGTGAGAGAGAGAGAGAGAGAGAGAGAGAGAGAGAGAGAGAGAGAGAGAGATGATGCCAAGGTTTTAGCCCGAGAAATTGGAGAGAGCACTGTCGCTGTCCTTTGCTGAGATGGGGCTGAGAGGGGCCGGTGAGGGTGTGGGACCATTCCTGCTGTGCCCTGTCTTCCCAGTGCTCCGCTGTGCGGGCTCACAGTGGGAATGCAGCTCCCAGCCCTGAGGAGGTTAGATGTGACATAGGAAACACAAGCCAAATGGCTGTGTCACTTCCAGGCAGAAACTCATCCCCTTTCCTGCCCGACAGCCAGGGAAGCCCCGAGACGGAGCCTCTTTCGTCCGGGCCCTGGTGAGGACAGCGCGGTCGCTCGAACCCTCCAGATCTGCGGATATAGCCACGTGACCAGCCCGTCCCTGCTGGCTGGTTCGGGACCTGTTCGTCTGAGATGTCAATAGACCTCCAAGTGGAAGTATCAACGCAGAGGGACACTAACACTTGTGTCCACCCCACCCAACTGTGTTCTGGGAAGGGTCTCCTTCCCTCTGTACCTCTCCAAGCCACCCAGACGACCTGTCACAGGTGGCCTGGGACCAGGCTGGCAGGCACCAGCGTGGGGACGGGCAGGAGCAGGGATTCAAGCCTCCCCCTCCCTTCTTGCAGAGCTGGCCCCTCCCAGAGAAAACGGGGTGGAGAGATGCCCAGAGGCTAGGGGACAGCCGAAAAGGACAGAGGGGAGTGGGGACTCCACGCGTGTGTCCCGGAGGCGACGGAGGCACAGAACCAGCGGGCGTGTGGAGAAGCTGCCTCCACACGCCGAGTTCACTTGGTTTGGGGGTGACTGATCAAATGACGTGGGACCGTTTGAGAAGGCTTGTGAGCTGCGATGAGCCGAGGCACCCTCAACCCAAACCCTCCCCTCTGCCACCAACAGGGGGACAGAGGGGAGACCGGGAAGTCCACCCTGCCTTCCTCCCTGCTCTCCCCGGGCCGAGGCCCCGAGCGGCTCCCCCTGCCCTGGACGCAGCCCCTTCTGGAACAGAGCAGGGGCAGTGCCGCCGGCCCTCCCTGCCGCCCTGGGCTGCTGCAGGCCCCTCACTGGCCTCTCCTCCAGCTCCCCAGGCCTGCTCTCTGCCAGTGAGTGCATGTGGGTGCGTGAGGATACATGTGTGCATGTGTACATGCGTGTACGTGTGTGCACACGTGTTTGTGTGTCTCCATCTCTCTGCCTCTCTGCACCCCACTCTGTATGTGTCTTCCTTTCTCTGTGTCTCCCCCCTTTCACTACCTCCCTTGCTGGTTCTGCCATCTGATCTCAGCCTTTTTCTGGGTTCCTCTCAGATTCTGGGTGTACCCCTCTCTCATGTCTCTCACCCCTTACAATGTCTCTGTGCCCCCCTCTCTCCCCAGCCCCAGTTACCATCTCTGATCCGCTCCCTGGGAGGCTGGGACACAGGCCGAGGCCCCCACAGCCACTGCCCTGCCCCCAGAAGCTGGGGCACCAGCACGGAAGGAGGCAGCCCCTGGGGGGAGACCCTGCACCCTACAGCCAAGCGATCCAAAGTGACGGGAGCAGCCTGAGCTCGGGTACTTGGGGCCGGGCCACCTTCTCGCCTCCCAGCTGCGCCACCCAGCTCGAATGCAGCCATGGAGCTGGGCCTGCCGTCTCGCGCGGAGCCGGTGGACAGCGTCTGGCCTCCCAGGCCTCCCAGTTAAGTAGAGGAGAGCAACAGGAATCACAGGAAGGAGCCATTCCCAGAGCTGGGTACTGAGAACCACATTTCCTCTGAACAGAAAAGGAAAAGCTCCCACTTGCTCTGTTCTAAACCTCTGTCTCCACCTGTGTCCCATCCAGACCGCGTCTCCCTCAGGATCCTTGAGAGCCCGCCAGGCCTCCACCCGCAGGGTGCAGAGGGCTCACCCCTCGCCTCCGACCAGGGCCTGGGAGTCAGGAGCCCTGGGCCCCCCTGTAGAACAGGCCTGGGGAGCCTGGGGTGCTCCCCGCAGGCCAGGGGGACCTCTTTGCTCTGCTGTTGATCCTGCCCCTCGCCTTCTTCCTCCCACCCTCCACCCCCCACACACACACACCCTGGCCCCCTGGCAGCCCTCACGGCTAACTTTGTTTTGAGCGTTTCCGAGGGAACGTGCACATTCCGTGGAGCATCGGAACATCCGGGGCAGTGCGAGCGGGGTGTCAGCTCTCCCAGGCAAAGGGAGTCTGCGGCTGCTGAGCACCTGTGTGCTGGTCCTGGGACACCACGGCGCGGAGTCCACACCGCCCCTGGCCTGCTCCGAGGCCCACTTCAGGATGCGGAACAAATCATCACCGTGCAGGGAAATAAACAGACAAGGTCATTTCGGTGAGCGGAAGGAGCAGTGGGAAAGAAACCTTGGGTGGCGACAGCAGCAAGGGCGGGGTGTGCACGGATGTCCTTCAAGTGCAGAGGAAGGGCTTCCGGCCGGGACCAGCAGGGGCACACGCCCTGGGGTGAGAAAGAGCCTGGTGCGGCCAGAACTGCAGGGAGGCAGCGAGGCAGAGCAGAGTGAGGGAAACAGGTCCCAGGAGGGGAGAACAGGAGACAGAGGCCAGAGAGACACAGCCCGCACTGCGCCGGGGCCCGGGGCCTGGCTGGGCCAGTCTGCCTACACTCTGCAGAAGGCAGCGCGTCCCTGACGCAACACAACAGGTCGGATCAGACCCTGGTACCCTTGCCGGGCTGTGCCTGGACACCCCTGGGGACCTGGTTAGAAATTCAAATTCCTGGGCCTCATCCCAGACCCACCAAGCAGAAGGCCCAGAGGCAAGGCCCCAGGAATCTGTATTTTACCACCTTCTCCAGGTGATTCTGGGGCATAGAAAAGTTTGGGAAACACCAGATGGGTCAGAGATTCTCAACTTGGTGTGGTCTCAGTGACCACAGGAAACTGTAGGCCAAATTGTGTGTTTAAGGGGTGCATTTCTCCAGGAGGGAGGCCCATGGTTCCACCCCAGCATCGCAGAGCCCCAGCACCCCAAACAGTTAAGAACCTCTGAACTGGAATCAGCTGCAGTGTCTGGGCTGAAAGGAACCACAAGGACCGTGGAGCGCGTGGCCACAAACTCCCTCATTTCCCGGACGCCCTTGTTGTGTGTGTAGGGGGCATCCTGGTTCTTGCCCAGCCGGCATCTTTTGTCCCTTTCAATGGGACCAGCCCCACTTTTGAGGGTCACCTGTGATACAGTGACTGCTTCAGTGGCCCCAACTCTTCTCCCTTCCCCTAGTCATGCCTGAGGCAGCTTCATCTCGCAGGGCCCTCCCATACTGACGCCGGGCTCAGTCACAGGCTCGCTTAGGCCCATGGGATGTAAGCAGAGGCTTGAAAAGTGCCTGTACTGTTGGGCTTGCTCTGGCTTTCACATCTCTGACGCTACGTGAGGACAGAGAACGTGCCGGCCAGCCTGTCAGCATGAGGCACGTGGCCCAGGGGCCTCCATCACTGTAGCCAACAGCCAGCAACCATCGCACCTGTGAGTGACCAGACCAGAGCAACCTACCTCGGTGACCACAGACTCTCGGGCTGAGGAAATCATGCAGTGAGGGTTTGAGTTGGTCCGCAGCACTGACATACCCTCGTCCACTCTCCAGACACAGGGTTGGGTGGAGCGGCCCTCCTCTCCTGTCCCGGGGCAGCACGTGACCAAGGTCATTCAACACAGTCCATCCCCATTGGCTACTGATTGGTTCAAGGTGGGGACATAATCCACATGAATCCAGTGAATCCAGTGAGAACCTGTGCCGGGACTTCTGTTGGAAGCTTGGGGAGGAGGATCCCCTTTTCTGTGAAGTTCCTGGAAGACAGGAGGTCCGCTCAAAGCTTCAGGGACAACCAGGAATGAGCACGGAGCCAGTCCAGAGGGCAGCGCCGAGTGCTGGACAGAGTGAAACTCCCAGCAACACCGCTGACCCAGCCACACCTCCACCCCATTTCTCTCATCACACCTCCCATGAGGAGAGGCCACAAATTCCCTTTTTTTTTTATCCTCACCCGAGGACTTTTTTTTTTTTTTTTTGCATTTAGCTTCAGATAGAGCGGGAGGGAGAGAGGGAGGAAGAGAGAGAGAGAAACATTGACGTCAGAGAGACACATCGAGTGGCTGCCACCCACACGACCCCAACTGGGGCCGGGGACAAACTGCAACCGAGGTACGTGCCCTTAGCGGGAACCGAACCCGGGACTCTGGTCCGAGGGCCGACACTCTAACCGCTGAGCCAAACCAGCCAGGGCATAAATTTCCTTTTTTGCTCACGCCTATTTCAAGTGAGTTTCTCTCATTTGCCTGAGTCCTGGTGTCCTGGCTAACAGGGTCAGAACCTTTTGGGATGTCTGCCCGTGCCCCACTCCATTCCCGTGGCTCAGCGAGGTTCTGCTCCCCTGGGTTACACAACCCTACACCCCACTCCAGGCAGAGCACATCACCCGCCATGGCCGTCTGCACCCCGCCATCCAGTCAGATTCTCTCTCAAGACCTCGAACCAACAGGCAAGGAGACGGGCTGGGCATCGAATCGAGTCCCTAGCAGGGCTCTCTGACCCAGAAGCTGAAAATGGGCAGGACAAGGGTCTGCTCGCCCCTCATAAGTGTTCGCTTTCAGCCTACAGAGCAGGCTTCTTACTTTGATTGAAATAGTTGCCAAATTTTAACCATCAAGAGGTTTCATGTAAAAACCTGGAGTTTGGCCGGGCCAGTGTGGCTCAGCGGTTGAGTGTCGACCCACACACCAAGAGGTCACCTGTTCAGTTCCAGGTCAGAGCACGTGCCCAGGTGGTGGGCTTGATCCCCAGCAGGGGGCGCGTGGGGGCATGTGGGAGGCAGCCTATCCGTGGTTCTCTCTCACATCAATGATTCTCTCTCTCCTTCTTCCTTCTTCTCTTCTAAAAAATCAATAAAAATATTTTTTAAAACATAAAACCTAGCGCTTTCATAAAATGAACTTGGTCCCACAATGGCCCCGGGCTGAGATAACAGACACTCCGACTCTCCCTTTGCAGCTCGCTCTTGGGCTTCCCGCGGGCCCCTGTAGGATTCCAGACCTCAGGGAGGGCCCATCGACCCGGCCTCCAGGAGCCCAGGCGGCCCTGGCTCTGGCCTCCAAGGCAGGTGATTTCACCTTTGCCAGGACTCCGGGCAGCAGCCTTCCGATAAACTCCCCTTTTTCCTCATTTGGGCTCCAGGCTGCTTCTGTCACTTGGGACCAAAAAAGAGTTTAACCACCACCACAGTCCTGCAGGCAGCACAGAGGTCATGGCATCCCTGCAAGGTGGTTCTGAGTCTGGTACCCCCGAATTTAGGCAGGGGGATGACCGCAGTGCCCCCCTTCAGCTCCTCACGGTGTCCCTCTGAACACCCTTCCGGGGAATGCACAGGAGAGCCGGGAGGGGAGAAAGGACGTCCGACAGGCCCGGGGGTGGCGGGCACAGAGCAGAGTCCGCCTCCCGCCGCGCAGGAGGCCTGAGAAGTTCTTGGAATCCCAGATGCATCCAACATATAGTCACTGGCCCTGGCTGAGTGCGGCTCGTCCAGGTTCCGGATGGGTCAGTGTGTGACATGGACCAAGTCCTGCCCCACAGAGCCAGCTTCCGGGCCGGGGAGAGACAATAAAGAGGCTAAATGAGTGTGGTCTGCAGTGGGCAAGACCCCAATGAGAAGGATGAGGGGCCCTGGCCGGTTTGGCTCAGCGGTTAGAGCGTCGGCCTGCGGTCCAGAGAGACCCGGGTTCGGTTCCCACTAAGGGCATGTACCTTGGTTGCAGTTTGTCCCTGGCCCTGGTTGGGTCGTGTGAGTGGCAACCACTCGATGTGTCCCTTTCACATCAATGTTTCTCTCTCTCTCTCTTCCTCTCTCTCCCTCCCACTCTATCTGAACAAAAAATGGAAAAATGTCCTCAGGTGAGGATTAAAAAAAAGAAGAAGAAGAAGAAGGATGAGGGGTACAGTGGGAGGGAGAGGTGCTGGGGACGGAGAGACCCCTGCGAGAGGAAGGAGAGGCTCGACTCCGAGGCCTGGGCCTGAGCGCCCGGACAGTGGCAGGTCGTGTCAACGGTGAGGAGGCGGGGAGGACAGTGACTGCAGACCCGCAGGGGCACCTGCTGCTCCCCCTGGGCCCTGGGCCCAGTGCAGACAGGTCTGCCAGGGTTCTGAGGAAAATCGCAATAGAAATGTTTTTGTGAAGTGTGTCAATATTCAAATGTTGGCAACTTATTCAAAGGCACTGAAAACACTGCAGGGCCAAACAAAAGAGACAGTTCCGCTCGGACCCGGGGCACAGCGCCCTGCGTTGGCACTGGCAGTGCGCCAGCGGGCTGACCACAGCCTGCTCCACCCCAGCAGGCAGATTCCTCCCAGCCAGGGAAACCGAGGCCCAGAGAGGGCACGTCCCCACCAGACGCCACACAGCAGGTGAGTGGGGGCTGGGGCTCGGCTGTCTGAGCCCTGTGATCCCTGTGGTCATGGGTGTTCTGCCGCCTCCGTCACCCACACAAAAACCCACCAAATCCTCATTTTACACACAAGGAAAGAAAAGACCAGAGAGAGAGGAAGTCGCTCAGCAAGTTGACCTTGGAGTCTGGACTCGAACCTGGGACCCAGGCCTCCTTCTGGAGTGCTCTGCCCAACGAGGCCTGTTGGAGGAGCCGGGGAGCCGGAATGGCTTGGGTTGGAAAGGCGGGGTGCACAGCTGACCCTGGAGCTCTGGAGCCTTCTGCCTGGGTGAGCATCCCAGCTCTGCCACTCAGGCAAGTCCCTTGGTTTCTCTGGGCCTCAGTTTCCTCAGCTGGGAAATGAGCGGAACAATGGCACCGACCTCATAGGGCTGTTATGGGGATGGAAGAAGGTAACACTTGCCGAGGGCTTAGGACCACGCTTTCCAAGTTGGAACCTTCACCCATCAGACGCTCTTAACACGGAGCCCATCAGAGCCCATCCGATATTGCACCAACCACCCCAAAGCGCTAGAAGCCTCCCGGTGGGCATCGCTTGTGTCCCCACACTTGTGGAAATGTAGCAGTAAAATTTCAGGGAGTGGGCAGAAAAGCTGGGATTTTCTGAGAAGAGGGGGGAAAGATGTGGGGGCCCCTGGGGTTGTCTCCTCCTGTGGGAGTGGCCCCGCCTGACACTCACCTGAATGCCTGTGGACAGGGAGGAGTCCCCGGACAGCCCCCTGACTCACTGTGCCCTCAGAGGACTCAGAGCCAGGGAAAGAACTGGATACAAACTGTCGTGACAGTAAGCCACACTCGGGCGAATGCTGCCCGAGCACCTACTGTGTGCCCCTGGGAGCGCTGGGAGCCAGCAGGGGCAATGCAGCCGAGCAGCCCCGGTTCCACAGAGCTGACGGCCAAAACCAAACAAATGAGGCACTTGAAGGCAAAGTCCACGGTGGCAAGTGCTAGAAGAAAAATCAAGCAGAACCATGTAGGGAGATCAATTTTGATTCCAGTGCTTGGAGAGAGCTCAGCGCTGACTTAAAGAAGTTTCTAGAAACAGTCTTGTGGCCATCTAGGGGGAAGAGCACTCTAGGCAGAGGAAAGGTGTTGGGGGACAGAGTGGCAGGAGTCAGTGAGCACAGGGTGGGGTGGGGGCAGAGACAGAGGCCCGAGAAGCTGCAGCGAGGGAGGGGCTGAGGGCACGGCTTTGACTTTGAGTAAGAGGGGCTGCTGGAGGGGGCTGCCCAAAGCAGGATCTGGTGCCAGGTGGGCAGGAGACTGAGGGGCAATGGCCAAAGCCGGGAGGCAGCCCCAGTGCCCAGGACAGGCTCCGGAGGGCAGCAGGGAGGGGTCTGGCCCGCTCACACACCCAGCAGGGCTCGGCAGGCTCCTGCACTCTTTCACTGATCCCCAGCCTGGGACAGGGGTACAAACCACACCGCTGGAAAACAGGCAGAGCCTGGCCTTACACTCGAGAAAATGCCATCCTTCACTAGAGCGAATGGGCATTGCTGCGCCCGTCACAGGGATGGGAGTGGTCCAGTCAGTCAGGACACCCAGCAGCCTGCTCCTGCTTCCTGTGAGGGTCTCCCCTCTGGCTGCCCCACCCCACCCCCCTCCAGCCGCCTCAGAAGCTCTCCTGGCCCCTGGCCCCGCCCACTGCCCAGGCACCATCTCCTCAGGATCAAGTCCAGCCTCACCTGCGCTCCCACTGGCCACCATGTCCCCACCACTGTCCATCGCCGAGGCCCTCACTCTGCTGTGCACCCCCACTCAGCCCTCTGAGCATCCCACCGACAGAAACCCAACGTCGCGAGGGCGGGGGCAGCCTGCGTGGAGGCCACACTTCCCTTCGTTCTGCTTGTTGGAGGAGGTCGATGCTCTTTCTTGGAGGAAGAGAAGAGGTTCCTTTGTGCCAGGTCTGGTGAAATTGCGTCTGTGTCGGACAGGCTGCAGTTTTCTGTGTGAACGCTGTGGGTTTTTAGTGTGGGAAAGGGCTTATTACATTTCCCTGTGGCTGCCCAGAGTGGGGAGAGTATTTTCTGAGCACAGAAAGAAATTATCGAACTGGCGTTTGAGAGGAAGGAACATTTAGCAGCTGCTTCTCACGGGGAGGCTGGGATTTCCTGGCTGGTGTTTTCATTCCGGAGAAGGTAAAATTCCTTGTAGCTTCATGGACGGGAGGGAAGGAAGTTGACCCTCCGTGTTGTCAGAGGTGAGGGCAGGATTTGGGGAGGTTTGCTGGGGGGGCATTTTTTCCCTCTTCAAGTTAAAAATACATTTAAAAAATGGTCACAGAACCCAGAAGAAAGGTTGTCATAGCAACAAAAGTTTGGGGTCAGGTACCTCCTGACACCCTTTCAGGACCACAGCGGTGGAGGCGCAGGGGCTGGGCACCGTGGATCAGCCGGGGAAGCCATCCAAGCTGGCTCAGACCTTCCAAATTTCTCACCAGCACTGACAGGCTGATAACTATTTTCCAAACTCCTAGGAAGGAAAATTGTGATTTTCTGGGAGGGGCGATCTCTAGCCAACAGCGATCAAGAGAAAAGAACAAACTGTGGATTTGTTTTATTTGCCCAACAAACTAACCATCCACGTTTTTACTATCAGAGGACTAGGGGTGGAGGCCTCATGCTGAACCCACCACATCACCCTCTTCTCCAGCCCCCAACTGCACCATCCTCTTCCCTTACCACTTCCCCGGGATTCGGTTCTGCCCCAAGAAGAGAATTCAGGCCCGGGACAGCTGCGAGGCCAGAAACCTCTCTGAGCCTCAGATGCCTCATCTGAAAAATGGGCACCGCAGGTGTGCTCGCCTCGAGGGACTGGCAAGAATTCAACAAGATCTAGCAGTGAGTGGTTCTCACAGTGCCTGAGGCACAGTACAGGCTCAATAAATATAAGCTGACATTGTTTTTAAATGTGTTTCAATTAATCATTTTTTTAGATGCTCAAGCTTAAATATCCTGTGTGAAGCTCCAGGATAAGCTACACGGATGAGCGACAGGGAAATGACTGCACAAGTTTGAACTGTGACTATCAAGGAGAAGCTGGAAGAGACCTCAGACAATTAGGAGGCTCCGCTGGCCAGCAAGGACCAGGACACTCCTTGGAGGCAAGGGCAGGGCAACCCCGCGGCCGGAGACATGGTGTTGTATGTAAAGGAAGGAGCAAGGCGTGTGCAATTCTCCGTGAAGGAGAAACTTGGTGGGAGGTGGAGGTGATGTGTCCAGGGGGCAGGCCTCCCCAACCTTGGGAACATCTTCCTGAGCTCGGAGAAGGATGTGTGGGGACGTCTACCACAAAGATGGCAGGCAAGGATGAGGCCCTGCGAGGCCTCCGGAGGAGAGGTTAGGGTTGAGCTGAGTGGAAAGTAAGGATGCCTTTTGAGTTTAGTTTTTATTATATTCCAGGGTAAGAACTCAAGATCTGAGTGCACACCAGAAGTGAGTCTGATGGGGTGAAAATGGTCAGGGGTTGGACCCTATTTAAACACCAAGTGTCTGGCAAACAGCTAGCATCGAGAAATGGGGCACCCCCAAAGGCGAGACAGAGCAGAACCTCAGGAGACCTCCCGTTCATCATCCCATGGCCTCATCCAACATTATCCTGCAAACAGGTTTTCAGAACTACTATGCACTAGACATCTACCCAGTGGGACCTCCTGAAGGGACAGTGGACAAGAAGATAGTGACCAAAGGCAGCCCCAGAAAATTTCAAGTTGTGCTAAGTGTGATGAGGGAGACGAAGGTTGTGGCGAGATACAAAGATGGGGCGTGTCTGTCTCCAAAGGGAGGTCCAGGGAGGTCTCTCCGGAGGACCTGGGCTGGGAAGGCAGGCCAGAAGACCCGTGGAGCTGAGGAGGAGCCACACTGGGAAGACTGGGGAAGGGGAGTCAGGCAGAGGGAGTGGTCTCCTTGCGTTAGCTACACTTTCTTTCTCTGACCTTTAAACCAGCTATGCCAGTGGCTTACGCAGGACAAACTAGTGGTCAGGGCCCCAGCCCATCCACATCCGAGTACACCAATAACGCCATGTCCACACAGGAGGGCTGTGCATGCAAGGAGGAGCTTTAACCTTGGGGAAAGAGGTCAGTTCACTCAAGAGCGTCCCTACACTTGCGACTGGGCGCAGCGGGTGGCGCGGACCACCCCGGGCACCTGCACACGCGCTGCCCGGCAGTCCCCCCGAGCCCTGCCCAGCCTCACTGGCGGCCCCGAGGGGAGTGAGGCAAGGGGAGCAGTTCGATCTGCCTTCTAGAAAGTCACACACACCCCAATTCGGACGGAAGCCTCACCCCGCTGTCCCGCTCTCTCACCTGCCTTCTCTCCCTCCCGCATCCTCTCCGGGCGGGTGCCAGGACACGCAGTTCTCCCCGGGAAGCTGCCAGGCTGCCCCCCTGCTTCCCCAGCCCGTCTGGGAGCTCTGTGGTGCAGGCTGGAGAGGGAGCACGGGACCCCTCGGCCCCAGCTCCGTAGGTCCGCGATGGGAGAGGCGGCTCCAGCCACAGTCCCTGCACCCCTCCCCCCGGCGGGACGGGGTGGGGGGAGGCACCCGGCGCCCCCGGAAAGACAGAGGGGGCGGGGCGAGCAGGGAGCGGAGTTCTGGCGCGGAAAGCCACGCGCGCCCCTGCGACCTGCAGCGGGGTGGGTGCCGGGGAGACGCGCCTCCCTAGGGCGCGGCACCGTCCCCCAGCCTCCCGGCGCTCAGAAGCCTCGGGGTCGGCCCCACGCCTTGCCGCGGAGGAGCGTCCGAACACCTGACGCTCTCACCGCGGGTCGGCCCGACGCGGGTTCCCGCACGGAGCGTGGGCCGAGCCCTGCGGGGACCCGGCCGCCCGGAGCGGGGCGCGCGGCGGGGACTCGAGCCTCCGGGCCCGCGGCAGGGGCGCCCGCTCACTCACCGAGCCCGCCGAGGTCCTCCTCGCACGAGTACCAGATGCCGGTGTGGAAATTCCTGAAGAGGAAGCGGTCGTCGCCGGTCTCCCAGCTGTAGAGCGCGCCGCCAGGGGGGCCGTGCCCGGCGGCGGCGGGGGCGGCGGTGCCGTTGGCCGTGGCGTTGGCGCCCGAGTTGGGGCAGTTGGCGCGCCCGCCCTGGCTGCAGCCGGGCTTGGGCACCCGCTGCGTGCCCTGGCACCAGTGCGTGGTGAGGAAGGCGGTGGTGGCGAAGAGCAGCGCCAGCAGGTTCAGGGCCACGGCCACGAGCGCTCGGCCGCGGCGGCTCGTCTTCATGCCGCCCGCGCCGCCAGGACCGCGCCGCCGGGGAGCTCCGCGCGCGAAGTTGGCAGCCGGCGCCCCGCGTCAGCGGCCGCTGCCCGCCGCGCCCCGGGGCTCGGGCGCTCGCGATCCACGGCGGCGGGCGCGGCGCGGGCCCATGGCCCCCCTCCGGGGTGGGGGCGCGGCGCGGGGAGCGGGCGGCGGCGGCGGAGCGGCTCCGGCGCGCCCGGAGCCCGGAGCGTGAGTGCACCTCGGCGAGGAGTCGCTGGTGCCTGGCAGCGGCCACGGCGCAGGGACGCGCGCCCCTCCGTGGGGAGACACCTGCAGGCGGCTGGCGACACTGTTCCAGCGCCCGCCCTCGCGGAGAGAGGGAGCGCCCCACGTCGGGCGCGGGTGGGGGCCTGGCGAGAAAGGACGCCCCCGAAAGCGACCCGCACCCAAGTGGAGGGGCCGGGAAGCGAGGAGAACGCCAGACAAGGCGCTCGCGGAGAAGAGGCTTCTTCCGGGGGACGCGGGGCAACAAAACCGGCCGGGAGGGGTCACCCTTTGCAAGGCCCAGAAAGGCGCTGCCGGTGGAAAACAAGGGCAGAGCCTGCTGGGGCTCCCCACCTGGAATTGGAGCAGCAGGACCCCCTCTAGGAAGGAGACCCCAAAGTGTCTGAGCTGCACTTTGCTGGGTTTCCGCCAGCCCCAGAGCTGCAGGACCCTCTGGAAGGATGCCTTGTGCTGGTCCTGGAGTTGTCCCCAGGAGGGGTGTCCCACCAGGAACTCCGTGTTGCAGAGTCTGGGGGCTTCTGCTTCCCCCGGGACTGCTCAGGAGGGCTTGAGCTGGGTGAACCAAGAGGAAGGGCTCCTCTGGCAGGACAAAGCTGCAATCACCTGGGGTCTCCACCATGCGTGGAAGAGCAGGACGGGTGGCAAAGAAGTGCACCCACCCACACAAGAGACCAACGGTCCACGAATGGGGCTTCCCCAGGAAGGCCCTCCCCACCTGAGACCCGGAGTAGCATGACTCAAGGAGGTCCCATGCCAGGCACAAAGTTGTAGTTACCAGGCAGATGCCCCACAGAGGCGCCCAACCCAGGGTTGGGGTGGGGACAAAATGGTCAACAATACTGACTTTGGGATCGGGCAAATCTGGGGCTTGACCAGCAGTAGGTTTTGAACAATTCACTGAACTTCTTTGAGCCTCAATTGTCATATCTGTGAAAAGGAGGCTCTTGCGGTTGACATGGGATCATGCATGTGAAAGTACTTGGTACATGGTAGGCGCTCAATAAATGCTGCTTATTAACATATGAACCAACAACAGTTGACCAAACTTGCACAAGCCTTTTCACTTCCCTTGTGTAAAGCGGGATTGCCCAGCTGTAAGTGCCCCCCCCCTGCCCCCCGCGCGCGCGCGCGCGCACACACACACACACCTCTGCTCTTGCAGCCCGCGTTCCCTGAACTGCCTCCACACTGCGCAGCACCCGGTACCGGGATGCCCAGGGTGTGCAGCAATTAATTGCATTTGATTGCAAGAGCCCATTTGAATTCTGCGCAAGCCGAGAAGCCACAGCTTGTGCAGTGACAGGCTTGCAGAACTCAAGGTTAAGGGATTGTGAATTGTCTTGCTGTGGTGGGTGAGCTTGTACTCCCTGTCAGCTGCTGCTACCCTGCCTGGGGGTAGGTGCCATATGAAAGGTGGCCAGGGGTCTCTGGACTTGTTTATTAGGTCCCTTTTCTGGCCCTAGGCAAGGCATTCCTAACTATTTTGAGAAGGAGGACCTCCATGCAATAATGGTGGTAAGGGTATTAGTTGACAGAGAAGAAATATTATGACCAAACAGTTATAAGGAATTCAGTAACACTTTTAAACAGGCATGCAATATTTTTCATAGGAGTATCTGTACACATTTAAAACCAATCCCTCAGATGTGGGCTTGAGACAGTGGCTGGTGTACACATGGGCAGGACCCACAAGCTGGGAGCCCTGCCCTGTATGTCCAGAGCCCAAGTGAAATATGCCCCAGGGCCACAGTCTCTCAAAAAATACCCAGAGGAAGACAGAGGAGGATTTGAAATTTCCATCTATGACCCTTTCTACTCATTGACCACCCACTGGATGCGTGGCACTGGGGAGAAAAGAGAACACAAACAACATTAAGAACAACTTTGTAGAGTATGCAGGTGTTGAAAGTCAGGAAGAAAAATGAAGTAGGGAGGTGAATAGAAGTGAAGGTAGCAGGTTGCGATTTTAAATCAGGTTTCAAGGAGACCTCCCGGAGAAGGTGACATTGGAGCAAAGACTCGAAGGAGGGTGGGAGCAAGCCATGGGGCTATCCCAGGAAAGGAGCTCCCAGGAAGAGGGAGCAACCAGTGCAAAGGCCCTGAGGTGGGGGATAACTGAGATCAGTGGGCAGGGGGAGAGTAGCAGAACAGAGCTGGGAGAGGTGATGGGGAGGGGACAGATCATGGCCATTACCAAGGATTCTGGCATTTACTTAGTGGGGTGGAAGCCTGGGAGGTTCTGAGCAGAGGGAGACATGATCTGACGTAGGGCATGACAGTACCACTGCAGGTGCTACGGTCAGAAGGGTGGAGACATAGAGACAGGCTAAGGGCTAGTGAGTGATTGGCAAGTAATGCCAGCAGCTCAGACCAGAGGGGTGATGGCAGCAGAGGCAGATCAAGCCTGGCGGGTGACAGACCACCTTGAAATGTTTGGCAGGAGCTCCTTCAAGGACAGAGCTGTCCTTTGCTGAGACAGAAGGCCTTGGAGGAGCAGCCCTGGGGGTGCAGGGAGGATCGGACGTTCTGGCTGATTTTGTGCTGGGCCTTATACTCAGCCCAGGACAAGGACTGGGCTGGAGATTATGCCACTGGAGGGAGCCACTCCATGTATCCAAACTAAAAAATCCAGACTCATTAGCCTAGGGTATTTTTATCTTCAGATTATCCATATAGTTGGAAGAACCTTGGGTGCAGACAGATGTCAGAGAAAAATTATTCATGACACTTGTTAGAGACAGGAAGTAGGCTTTATTCAAAGTAATTGCATGGAATTTTGCCCTAGGTAAGGAGCTTCCGGCTAAAGCCACCTGCCAGGACTCTTGCTGATGGCAGCCCAGGGAATCAGACATTTAAAGTGGGACATGAGGCCTTGGCCCGTTTGGCTTGTAGGTTAGAGCATCGGCCTGCAGACCGAATGGCCATGGGGTTGATTCCCAGTCAAGGGCACATACCTAGGTTGCAGATTCGATCCCTGACCAGGTCGTGCAGAAGGCAACCAATTGATGTATCTCTCTCTCTCTCTCTCTCCCTCCCTCCCACCCTCCCTCCCTCCTTCCCTTTCACTCTATCAAAAAATCAATGGAGCCCTGGCCGGTTTGGCTCAGCGGTTGGAGCGTCCGCCTGCGGTCCTGAGAGACCCGGGTTCGGTTCCCGCTAAGGGCATATACCTCGGTTGCAGTTTGTCCCCGGCCCTGGTTGGTCGTGCGGGTGGCAGCCACTCGATGTGTCCCTTTCACGTCGATGTTTCCCTCTCTCTCTCTCTTCCGCTCTCTCCCTCCCACTCTATCTGTGCAAAAAATGGAAAGATGTCCTCGGGTGAGGATTAAAAAAAAAAAAATCAATGGAAAAATATCCTCGGGTGAGGATTAACAAAATAAATAATGAATGAATAAAGTGGGAGATGAGGAATCTGACTGGGTTTCACAGGCGAGAGATTCCCACTAAACTGACCCAGTGGGATTTTTGCTAAAACTGGACCAAGTGGACCAAGAGTCAGGGCCTGACTCAGATTTGGCAGAGAAGAGTCTTTGTTGGGGGTGGGTGGGGTGGGATTTGTTTCAGAGGCCAGAAATGTGGGCCCACGCGCTGGTTTCCCTCCCTTTAGCCAATGTCATAATCCAGGGCCTCCTGCCTCTGCTGTTCCCCAGCCTGCCCCTGCCCCGCTCTCCTCCCCTGCAGAGATCAGCCCAACATGCCTCTGCTTACCCTCCTCTAAGTGCTCCCCATTGCCTGCCCCCGGACCAACTCTGAACGTCGCTCCAGGTCCTACAGTCTGGCTCTGCCACGCCTTCGAGCCCCTCTGCCCACACCCCCACGGCCACCATCACACCGGATCCCTTTGCAGTCCTGACCACCCCATCTCACGCAGGGCCTTCCTCCCTCGGCCTCGGCCTCCAGTGCCCTGGCTCTGCCCATCTCACGTGTCCCTCAAAGTGCTATTTAAACACACTGCACAGCAGAGCACCCCTCTCCCCCAACCACCCCTCCTCGGAGGCGTGATGGCTGTGTTCACTCCTGTCTCCCTCACAGGCCTGGGGGCCTTTACAGGTCACCCCACTGGTAGCCTGCGGGCCACTTTTGGCACACCGCAGTTTTTGTTTGGCCTGGATGGAGTTGATCTCCACCATGTTTTAAATTTATATGCGTTGCCAATGTTCAGTAATCATGAGATTTCACATAAAAATCTAGACTTCTAGCTTCTCTTGCAAGATCAAGTCACGCGGCCAACACTGGGCTGTGTCTTCTTCACCCGGCAGGTGACCCTGTACTGGGGCTAAGGGGCACAGGCCGCTGGGCCCTCCCATTGTTAAAGACCCTGGGGGCATTTGAATAAAGCCAATCTGTAGTGCTAAAAGTCTAGGTGAGGTGGGTGGTGGCGGGAGGGGCCCGGTGGGGGCTTCTGGGCTGTTCACAGTTACTTCTGTTTAGGGAAACTCACTGAGCTGTACAGTGGGAATTGCGCACCTTTTATAGTCAACAAAATTTACCAGAAAACGTGTTGCTGTTAATAATGAAATTCAAACTTTTCAGGAAATATGAATATGCTTTGAAGGGACATGACCCAAATGCATTTCACCTTCGACTTGGAATCGGCTGCTACAAAGACACATGCTAGCTTCTGGGCCGCCTCAGTCGCTGCTGTTTCCTTACCTTCAAAGCGGAGCTTGGGCTTCGGCCCTCCCTGATTACAGCAAGAGATTACCAATTTCCAGTTATCGGAGAAGGCTCTTCAACATTAACTCCTAACACCCATTTGACCCCTTGGTTAAGATGCCACTCCGGGGACTGGGTGACAAAGCCAGCGTCGAGGTGCTGGTGCTGCGAGGCTGCTTGCTGCCCGGGGGCCAGTTTTCCCAGGGGAGGAAGGGACCCATCAAAGTCCTCGGGGGTGGGTTCTCCTGAGGAGCAGGAGCCAAATCCATTACCTCCACGTGCTCTTAGCTCCTCCAGCTATTCAAGAAGAATTCACCGGGCCTGGCTCTGTGTCAGGCATGGGGTGAACAAGACCAACAAAGTCCCTGCCTTCAGGGGGCTTATGTTCTAGAAGAGCTGATAATAAACGAGGAGACAGCTAATCAAGTCGGTAGTTGCAGATGGGGACACGCAGTGGAGGAAAGGACACGGGATGCAGACGGAGCCACCAGGGGCCTCGCTGAGGGCGGTGCTCGGGCTGGGAAGGGAGATGTCCCCGATCGAAGGCGGAGGGTCTGAAATTCAGTCCTGGCTCTGCCACATCTGGGCTCGCCTCTCTCTCAGAGCCTCGGTCTTCTCGTCTGCAATAGGGGACTGAGCATCCTCACCACAGGGGGACTTATTTGCACGTGTCTTTCATCCCGTCACTCTCAACCCTTGTGGGGTTAGCTGCCTCGGTTTTGCCAGTGAGGAAACCGAGGCTGCTTGGAGAGGCTCCATCCACAGCCGGCCCACACATGTGGGCATGGAGAGCAGAGAGAGGCGTCTGGCAGTGCTGGGGCCTGGGGAGAGCTCCTATCGCAAGGTCATGCCAAGGACGGAAGCCCGCTCTGAGCGATGAGAAGGACCCCAAATACCCGCTGTGTTCCCACTCTGAGTGAGTGTTCCCAGGACCACCAAGACATGGCAACTGCAGGAGACAAGAGGGCCTGCTGGCCTCGCCCTGGCCCCACCGCAGCTGGAACATCTCTGGGTGACAGGTAGAGATCTCAGTGGGACGGAGCACTAAAAGAGCAGGATGCGATGAGACACTCGCCTGTCACTGGTGACTCAGCACTGGCCAGCTGCGTGACAGGTGCTTTGGCCAGTGTAGCTAGCTCAGCTGGAGAAATGGAGGATCGAGTCGTTAGAAGGGCAGGGTCAGGGTCCAAGGCCCAGGGTCTCTGTCAAGTGCAGACGAATCAAGTGCAAAACCCCACAGCTCAGAATGAGCCTGGAGGTCACTGACTCCCTGCCTTGTTCCCAGCTTTTAGTTGGAGTTATATAAGTCCCCAGGGTCCGAAGTTGTTTTGTTTTACTCCCATCCTGAGGAGGGAGGATGGGCAGGTTGGGGAGAAAACAGACATTTTAAGGTGTCTCCTCCATCGGCCTTTCTTAGGCTGTTTTTTAAGCTGTTGTTTGCTTCCCTCTGCTGCCCCCTAGAGGCCAAGAGTGGCAGCGGGTCTTGCTTGCGGGAGCAGGGAGAAGCCCCCTTCCCTCCCTCCCTTTTCCTCGCAGCCTCCCACCCACCCACCCACCCCAAAAAGTTCCAGGAAAGACATCTAAGGGAGAGGGGCCTGGGGCTCTTTTGGTGATTAAGAATACAGATCTCCAGCTAGTTATAAATATTTATAAATTACATAACGCACAAATATATTATAAACATAAAGCATATATAAAAACTAGAAAATTTTAAAGGGCATAAAGATTAAATAAACACTACTTTTAAATTTTTTTATTTTATTAACAGTATAACAGAACTTTTAGCTTTTATTTAAGCATTCTTAATAAAATACATTTTTTTACTGCTAGCAATGCAATTGCACGTGCCTTTTTCGTTTTTTGTGTGTTTTTATTGATTTGAGAGAGAGAGGAAGGGAGAGGGAGAGACAGAAACATCAATCAGCTGCCTTATGAGTGTCGATATCTAGAAAGCACAGCCCAGGAGGCACTTCTGCTTGGATTTATAAATCTTTATATAAATCCAAATTTCAGCGTTGTTTTCTGCTCTAACAGTCACTCAAAATAAGTCTACCTAGAAGCAAGACTCTTGAATGGTCCCCACACAGCATGTTAGCCCGTGCTTTTCAGAGATTAAAAAAAAGCAGCCCTGCCGGTGTGGCTCAGTGGTTGAGCGATGACCCATGAATCAAGAGGTCACCGGTTTGACTCCTGGGCAGGACACGCGTCAGGTTTTGGGTTTGATACCTGATTGGGGTGCGTATGGGAGGCAACTAATCAAGTTTTCTCTCTCACGCGATGTTTATTTCTCTCTCTCCCTCTCTCTAAAATCAATTCTTTTATAAAACAGATCCTCAGGTGAGGATTTTTTTTTTAAGTTATACGTAGATTTTTGACTATGCAGAGGTTCGGCACCCCAACCCTGTGTTGTTTGAAGGTTGACTGTATGTGTCCATCTTTCTTGATATCCATCAGTCAGGCTTGCAAACAAATCGGAGGATTGATATTTGTGTATTTTTAGTAAATGGATTCAAAACCCCCTAAAAGTATTCTTTTAGAAGATATAGAAATTGGTTAGAATTTCCTGTTTTCAAGTTTTTAAAGTGTGCGGACTTGAAAGGTTTAAGGGAAACACACTTCATTGCTTTTTGGCAGTAAAAGCTCATAACAATGGAAACATTTCCAAACATCTGCTTTCAAAATGCTCTTTTCAAAAGCAATTACAGCCTCACACATTGTTTACAAATCACTTTCCTCTTAAAAGAACAGAGTAGGGACTTTGTTTTGGGGGGACAAATAGCTGACAGTCACGTGTCACCCCAGAAGAGGTCATCGAATGTGGCACTTACCTTTTTCACAAAAGAAAAACATGAGACATCTTCAGGCATAGCAGCTGTTTTAAGCCACTCTCGGGGTCCCTCCATCTCAGCAAAATGTCATTGAAAAGTCTTCCATGGAAAGGTCTTGTCTTTAATAGTAATAAGATAAAGAATAAATATAATAACAGAAAATGCTGCTTCTGCGTCAGGCACTGTGCAAGCAGGCAGACACGTGTTCACGCGTTACATCCACAGCGCGACGAGGCACGTACGATTCTAGTCCTCTTTGACATATGAGGAAACTGAGGCACAAACGTGGCAGAACAGTTGTGACTGTGACAGGTGATACTATGAATGAGGAGACTGTTGGTGAGGCAACGGGGGTCCCAGTGTGGAAACATGGGGACCCTCCAACGTGGGAGCCAGAGCTTTCGCCACCACCCAGGAGACACTGTGAGCTTCTAGACTGGGGTCCAGGCCTGTGGTTTCGGGGCAGGTGCAGCCGACACCCAAGTCCTGTGCTGATGGAAGGGAGGGGCACCCAGTTCAGTGAAAAGCGTGAGTCTCACCTGGGCTGAGCACTGCCTCATCTTCTTGGGTTTATGATCAAGACACACCTTCTGGAAGCCCTTATCTTTACCGCACAATCTGTCAACCAGTGTAGATGTTCACACATCCCTACCCGACGCCCCTTTTATTGGTAAAGCAAAGAGAAAGAGACCTACTAAGCGCCATAAAGGGTGCCCAGAGCTTTACACACATGACCTCATTTGCTCCTTGCAACTGTGCTATGAGACAAGCGTTATTATATCCCCATTTTATAGATGAGAAAACTGAGGCTGAAAGAGAGGTGCCTTGCCCAAAGTCAATGGCAGAGCTAGGGTTCATGCTCAGGTGTGTGGCTCCAATTCCAGTGGCCCAGGTGCCGTGGCCTGGCAGCCACCATCTCTGGAAGGGGCCTGTGATCAGCCCCATTCTGTATGTTGGGAGCTTTTGACCAGAAAAGAAATCTATTGAATTAAAACAGGTGTGAAATCAGCTCTGGCTGGTGTGGCTCAGTTGGTTGGGTGTCGTCTCATACACCAAGAGGTCGCCAGTTCGATTCCTAGTCAGGACATATGCCCAGGTTTCGGGCTCAATGCCCAGTAGGACGTATGGGAGGCAGCCAATGGCTGTTTCTCTCTCACATCCCTCTCTCTCTCTCTCTCTCTCTCTCTCTCTCTCTCTCTCTCTTCCCCTCTCTCTCCCCCTCTCTCTCTCTCTCTCCCTCTCTCCCCCTCTCTCTCCCCCTCTCTCTCTCTCTCCCTTTCTCTCGCTCTCCCCCTCTCTTTTCCTCCTCCCTCTAAAATCAATAAAAACATTTAAAACAAATAAATTAAATTAAATATGTGGAGTCGGTGAACCATGGAGGAACAGAAATAGGAGGAGTAGGATGTATTCCCTTTCTGCCTCCCCAAGAGTAGGCTCAACCCACTGCGGGGGATGGAGCCCCTTCCTTGGGTTAAGGACTTTATTAAGAGAAATCTGCTGCCTGCCCATCATCCTCAAGGGGATGCTGGCCTGGGAAGAGACTTGGCTGGGGTTTACACAGTGAACCAAAGATGGGTACAGAAGGGGGTGGGTTTGAGCTGCAAATCAGAGGATTGTAGTAAGTCTTCAGCTCAGGGATGTCAGTACTACTAACCTATTGTATCTCACTGTGAAGGGGCCATAATCAGTGGGACAGGAGCCCTCCTATCTACCTGGTAGCCTGGATGTGGAGTGGGGGACCTCAGCCCTGGAAAAGGCAGAGCTACCTCTTGGTTTTGAAGGAGGGCAGAGGCGGTGGGAAGCTTTTGCGGACTCTGCTGGAGCCGCCTGCTGGGCTCTGGTGCTCCCCAGGCCGGGGAGGGCGGGACCACCACTGAGACGACTCACCGAGGCGTTTTCCATCCTTGGCCTCCATTCCTTCTTCCTCCTGCATCTGTGCCTTTGCCAGAAGGTTGCAGGGCCCTTCCAGTGTGGGCGGGGCCTACTTCCCTGCCTCTTGGCTTTGGCCCTATGACTTGCTTTGCCAACAGCAGAAGGTGGGAATGTCGATGGGTCAGCTCCCATCCCAGGCCCCAGGAGGCCTTGCCTGTCCCTGCCGCACGCCTGTCAGTGCCTGATAAGAGCACACCGGAGGCAGGCAGTGCCGGGGAAGAGGGCCGTGACGACAGTGCCCCGCGGACTCCAGCTGGGACCAGCACAGTCCCCACCCTGGCCCAGCCTAGATCAGTCCACTGGCCAGTCCCCGGGTTCATGCAAACACACGAGCAATGCTTCAAGGCACTGGCGTGGGGAGTCATTTGTTACGTGGCATTTGGGGAACAGAAGCTAACTGATACAGCAGACGTGTGTGTTCTTGTTCTCTCTCTCAGCTCCCCAGCCCCAGGTTCTGTCCCTGCTGAACTGCGTGTGGCCTGTCCTTGAAATGAAGAGAACCAGATGGGAATTACTGGGGGGCCCAGGCTCCCAGTGAAGCAAGGCCGGTTCCCAGGCATCTCCTCATTAAAACCCATAAAGCTTCTTTGAAAACAGAGGATGTAGGATCAACAGAGCTGAAAATGAATATAGAGAGTAGGAATGGCCAATGTGTGTCCCAGAGATGTCTAATTGTGTCTTTTTTAAATACATTTTCATTGATTTTTTTATATATAATTTTATTTTATTTTTTCCATCCTCAACTGAGGACATTTTTTCATTTTCTGTTCAGATGGAGTGGGAGGGGGAGAGAGAGAGAGAGAGAGAGAGAGAGAGAGAGAGAGAAACATTGACGTGAAAGGGACACATCAAGTGGCTGCCACCCGCACGACCAACCAGGGCTGGGGACAAACTGCAACCGAGGCATGTGCCCTTAGCGGGAACCGAACCCGGGTCTCTCTGGACCACAGGCCGACGCTCTAACCGCTGAGCCAAACTGGCTAGGGCTTCATTGATTTTTTAGAGAGAGATAGAAACATTGATCGGCTGCCTCCTGCACGCCCCCTACTGGGGATCCAGCCAGCAACCGGGCATGTGCCCAAACCCGGAATCGAACCAGGACCTCTCTTCATGGGACGATGCTCCATCCACGAAGCCACGCCTGCCGGGCTCACGTGTGTCTTTATAAGAACATTCCTTTGTGGTGGGGAAGAGGGAAGAAAGAAAGGACACTCCCGGGGCACTAGCTGCTCTCCCGCTGGGCGTGGATCGCGGGAACAGCAGGACGGCCGAGTGCAGACCCTGGAGCCAGACCAGCGAGTCCGATCACGTTCTCTCACCAACTGCTGTGCAACTCTGGCCATTAGCCTTCCTGCGTCTCCGTTCCTTCTCCTGTGAAGTGAGGATTATAACAGCTTCTACCTCATAGAGTTACTGTTAGAATTAAGTGAGCAATATATGAAACGCTTCCTCCAAGGGCTGTATCTGTATCTGTTAGGGGGTTCATGTTGAGACGACGGCATGAAAAATGTTTGGGGTTCCTGGAATGATACAAGTGTTTGATAACTGCGGGCTCCTCTCTCCAGGCGTACGAGTCATCTACTGTTGTGCAACAAATTGCCCCAAACGCAGTAGCTTAAAACCACAGGAAAGGTATTATCTCACCGCTTCTCTGAGTCAGGGATGTAGGGTTGCCGCTGGGTCTCCCACGAGGCTGCAGTCACAATGTCGGCCGGGGACACAGGCTCTGAAAGCTGACCCGGGCTGAGGGATCCACTTCCAAGTTCATGCTGGCAGCTGGCAGAAAGCATCAGACCCCTGCCTGTGGACTTCTCTGGGGGACTGCTGAGTGTCCTCACAGCGTGGGGAGGACTTCCTCCAGCGAGCAATCTTGGGGAAATCAGGTGGAAGCTACAGGGTCTTCTCTGGCCGAACCTCGGATGCCACGCACTGCCATTTCCATAGTATTTGATGGCTGCACGGTCCGCAGGGGCCGGTGTGGCGAGGACTGCCCGATGGTGACAAAGGAAGGCAGGGCTCATCGGGGCCACAGCGGGGCCGCCTGTCACCTGGGCTGCAGTCCAACGCCAACCCACAGAAAACTTACTTCTCTGACTTTCTGGAACTGTTTTAATCAAGAACTTCCTCCCTCCCTTCCTTCTTCCCTCCCTCCCTTCCTTTTTAGTAGCTTTTTCTCCTGATTATGAAGATAAAGTGTTATAGAAAATTTAGAGAATACAAAAAATGATAAATAATTTTTAAGTTACCTATAATTCCACAATTATTTGTATTCATTTTGATGGATAATCCAGTGCTTTCTTGAAAAATTTTATGTACATTTTATAAAAGTGTAATTACGACTCATGCTCAGTTTTATATCCACCTATTTACACTTAAAATAGTATCATGATCACTGCTCAATATCATTGTGGTAATAATAATATAATTATTAATTATGTATTTAGGAGTGTTGCCCTGGCCGGTTTGGCTCAGCGGTTAGAGTGTCGGCCTGTGGTCCAGAGAGACCCGGGTTTGGTTTCCGCTAAGGGCACGTACCTCGGGTGCAGTTTGTCCCCGGCCCTGGTTGGGTCGTGTGGGTGGCAACCACTCGATGTGTCCCTTTCACGTCAATGTTTCTCTTTCTCTCTCGCCCTCCCTCTCTATCTGAACAAAAAATGGAAAAGGTGTCCTTGGGTAAGGATTTAAAAAAAAAAAATTAGAAGTGTTCCAGGCATTGTATTGCACTCCCCACGTATTTCTCTATTTTCACAGACATTCTCCAGGTAGGCTGTGAGCACTGTACTGGTTTACAGAGGAAGGAATGGGGCTCAGAAACGTTCCCTGGTGGGCCTGGCCCCACAGGACAGACATGGCAGAGCCACCAGACGGCAGCTCAGACCTCACGGCCTCTGCGGCACACGCGGCTGCAGACGTCCCATAACTCACCTAACCGGTGACCTGTTCAGCAGTGAGGTTACTTCTGGTTTTACAGTAGAAACAGCGCTCTGACGCAGCACATCCCTTAGCACACTTCTCTGTCCACACAGCCCTCAGCTTGTTTGTTTTAATCTATGAATACATCCCCTGTGTACTACTGTGTACACCTTGGAGAGAAGTGTGTCCTTTAGGGCTGACTTTGCCTATTCAAAGGGCGCTCGTTGGCTGGATAATTGAAAAGTGCAGGGAGGGCTGGCTTCCGGCGTGGCTCTATCGAGCAGCTCAGAGATGTCAAGGACTTGGGTCCCTTCAGCCTTCTGGTCCACCTTCTGCAGGGTTAGCTCCATCCTCCACCATCTGGCTGCACATGGAAGTTCCCCCAAAACATCAGGCTCTCCCCGGGCAGCAAATGGCTGCCTTAAATCCCGACCTCATATTCTGTCACCACACCAACTCGTTCTCAGACCGTGGGAAAGTTCTCTTTCTTTTTTTTTTTAATCCTCACCCGAGGACATTTTTCTTTTTCTTTTTTTTTTTTTTAAGGTAGAGTGGGAGGGAGAGAGAGGAAGAGAGAGAGGGAAAGAGAGAGAGAGAGAGAAACATCGACGTGACAGGGACACATCGAGTGGCTGCCACCCGCACGACCCAATCAGGGCCGGGGACAAACTGCACCCGAGGTACGTGCCCTTAGCGGGACCCGAACCCGGGTCTCTCTGGACCGCAGGCCGACGCTCTAACCACTGAGCCAAACCGGCCAGGGCGAAAGTTCTCTTCCTAGGAAGCCCCAGCAAATGGTTCCTGACGCCTCGCTGGGGACAGGGAGAATGGAGGCTTTGAAGGGCTGATGCGAGTCAGTCTCCACCCACAGGTCATGACCGAGGCTCACAGAGAGGCGGCTGTAGCAGTTATCTCTTGCTGTGTAACCAACTGCAAAACTTCATGCTGTAGGCAGCAACGACGGCTTCTCGGGATTCTGAGGGTTGGGATTGGGCAGCTCTGCTCCTCTCTCCGGGCATCATTCATGGGCTAAATAGTCCACGACGACCTGGCGGCACACTCGGCGGGTACCGTGTCGCAGTCCTCCACACGGCCCTCCCCTTCAGTCAGCGGGGTGGGCTTCCGTGCGCGCAGGCTCGGGCTGAGAAGGCACAGGCACAGCCGCAGGGCCTCCGGGCCCTGTCCTGGCTCCCGCAGGAGTCGTTTCCGGATCTGAGCAGAGGGTGACAGACCCCACCTCTTGGTGGGAAGAGCATATTGCAAAGGGCTGGCGGGTCTGCGAACAATCGGCCACAGGCGATGAGGGCAGACGCAGGATAGATTCTGGACAGCCCCAAAGACCGATGACCACAACAGGAGGACAGAAGGCGGTGACAGACAGACCTTCCTGGACAGTGGATGGCTCCCTCTGCCCGCAGAAGCCCTAGCAGTGTTCCTGGGACCAGAGATAATCTTTGAGGTCAGGGCAGGAGGGGCTGGGATTACATGTCTCTCTCACGAAATTGAGTCATGAAACTTTTATGAAGGATGTAGTTTATCAACGCCAAGAAAACAAGGCGATTCTGGACAGACTCATTAGGAGCAAATCCTTCTCCCCCGTGCAGCTGCCCACCCTGATGGAATTGCGCAATGAGAAGTGAAGGCAGGAGGCCTTGCAGAGGGGCTGTCTAGTCTGCTGAGCACATGCAAAGCGCTTCTCCAGCCTCTGAGAATGCGGCTCAGCAGCCACATCCACTTTCCGACGGTGTCTCTGCAGAAGGGCTGTGGGTCACAGACATGAGTGACAGCTGCTGCAGCAGACACCAACTGACTGCCCAGCCACTTCTCCATCAACCAAGAAAGGGGGTCACGTGTGGCTCTGTCCCTCTGAGAACCTGATCATCACCTTCCTGCCCCCACTGACTGGAGGTGACAAGGGCACCCGTGAACGGAGGCACACAGGGCCCCCATGTGGAAGAGTGTGAGGTCTCCCACACGCAGACCGTCGTCTCATAGCTGTGTGCTGTTGATCAGGCAACTTAGCCCCTCTGAACCATAAGATGTGTGTAGCATATCCATTAAGTATGGAAAACTTTTAGCATGGTTTTCTTTAAAAATTTGAGCCAAGACTTTAAATCAGAAGATTTTATATTGACATTTGGATTCTCCAGCTTCTCAGAAACAACCTGAAGACCAGCCAGCACTGGGCCTGAGTGCTCACCGGGCGAAACTGGCTGAAGCTGAGTAGCTGCCCGAGCTAGGAGATGGTCTCCCCACTTGGCCACAGGCCCCGCCACTCTCTATTGTCTCACATTAAGCCTACTTTGCTCCAAACCTGAGTTAGCATTTTGGCTGCCGGGTCCTCAGAGCTCCACCCGGCTCTCTATCCCAGGATCCAGCCTTACTAAACCTGCCGCTCAGCACCCCACTCCCTGCAGGGGGCAGCCGTGGGCTCCCCGCCTCCTCCATCCTTCAGCCACCATGGCATGGCACTGACCAGCACTGAGGACCTGGGAACACACACCCATCCAGGCACTGAGTGACCTCTCAGCCCTCTGTCCTCGCTGCTCTCTGGCTGAAGACGCTGGGTGGGACACCTGTCTCACGCAGTCTTCAGGCCCCAGAGTCCAAGTCTGTTTTAATTCTCGAGGAGTTCAGTCTGCACATGGCTTCATCACCGTCTCTTGGGTACTTGACTGGAGCATCCAGCTGCCGCCTCTGCTGTTCTCTCGGTCCCTCCACAAAGACAGTCAGCAAACCGCAGCCGACCCGCCCACTTCCTGCCCGTGCTCAACGGCGGCCGGTCGTTTGTTTCATGTTTGGGGGGAAATCAAAATAAGAATCCTATTTTACAACACGTGGACATGATAAAGTCAGCTGTTCCGTGTCCATAGATAGTTTTGTTGGGACACAGCCACGCCCATGCTGAGAACGGGCTGTGGCCGCTCTCCCAGGGCAGAGCTGAGCGGCAGACTCCAGGACCGCAGAGCCTCGAATGCGTGTCTGTCCCTCTCCTGCTGTGGCTTGCCGCCCTGCTGACATCAGTGACACAGAGGGGTTGTCACCCCCTGGGGCTGCTGTGTCACATCACCACTAACCGGGTGGCTCAAAAAAACAGAAACGTGTTCTCGCCCAGTTCTGGAGACCAGAAGCCCGAGATCGAGGGGGCGGCGGGGCCTGCCCCCCCCCCCGAGCTCTAGGGGAGACTCCTCTCTGCCCCACCTCCTCTGCGCGTCCTCTGAGGGCGCTGTCCCTGGGCCTGGGCCCACCAGGCAGTCCAGGTGGCCACATCTCAAGATCCTTAATGCGATTCTATCTGCCAAGATCCTCTGTCCAGGCAAGGTCGTAGTCCCGCGTTATGGATCGTGGACATAGAATTTTCTCTTGGGGATTGTGGGGGAGACACCCTGCAACCCACTGCAAGTGGATTCTTGCCTTCTAGAAGCTTCCAGTCTTTTGAAGGGAGACTAATGACAACCCACTCACCCACCCCACTCAAAACTCTAAGAAAGAGCCCCGGCCGGTTTGCTCAGTGGTTAGAGCATCGGCCTGTGGTCCGGAGAGACTGGGGTTCGGTTCCCGCTAAGGGCATGTACCTCAGTTGCAGTTTGTCCCCGGCCCTGGTTGGTCGTGCAGGTGGCAGCCACTCAATGTGTCCCTTTCACGTCGATGTTTCTCTCTCTCTCTCTCCCTCCCACTCTATCTGAACAAAAAGTGGAAAAATGTCCTCTGGTGAGGATAAAAAAAAAAAACTCTAAGAAAGAAACATAATAGGTCCGGTGTTGGGAAGGAAACTAAAGCGGGGTCAGGAGGATGGAGCGTGGCCAGGAGGTTGTTGGCGTTCTCGTGAGCAGGGACCCAGGGGGTGGGCAGTGGCCAGGCAGACGCAGGGCCCGCAGAGGAGCAGCAAGGGGCGTGTGTGGCGGCCGCGTGGGGAGGCGAAGAGCCGATTATAACTGGGAGTGTCAGCCGCGGGCTCCCGTGTGGGCCCTTCCGGTCTCCTGTGCCCCGCCTCATGGGACGGTCTCACACAGCCTCACTGGGGACCGGCATGATCACCCTCCTTCCCCCGTTATTCTGGTAAGTAAACGGAGGGCACCTACACGGTCACTCAGCAGGAGGCAGAGCCCTGGATCGGAGTTACTTCCAGGCTCCCAAAACCTCGAGCACGTTCTCAGGGGCTTTCTTAAAACGGAAGGAAAAGGGGCGGAGGACACGGGGTCACAGAATCAGGCTTCGCCCAGACTGCGGAGCAAACGGGTTCCCCCAACAGCAGGAGGCTCTGGCTGCTGTGCTGCTCAGACTTCAGGGTCGCTTATCATGGAAAAGTCTTCACAATCAAGCTCCGCAGGCGACAATCAGCAAATCCTGTGCGTCCCTGCCGCCAGCCGGTGCCCTCAGACACGGAGCCACTGCGCTTCCAGCTGCCTGAGGTTGGCCCAGAGGCCTCCGCAAGGGCTGCTGACGGGCTGGGACCTGACATGGGCCCTGACCTGGGCAGTGCTGGGGGTTGGGAAGTACTGGTTTGTATTATCGTTCATTTTCAATCATTATTTAAAATTCCTATCAAAATAATATACGTACATATTGAAAAAATCAAATAATATCACATACTACTCTCCCTCTAAATTCTAGCCACTCGGGCCTTCCTTCTGTTCTCTAGCACACCCAGCTGCTTCCTGCCTCAGGGCCTTTGCACTGCTGTGCCTCCTGCCTAAAGTGCTCTCCTATTGTCTCATCTAGTCTCCACTCCAGGTCACCTCCTCAGCAGTCCCCAACTACCCCAAGGGGCCCACTCCTGTGACTGTGTGCGCCCCATCACCAGCACAATCCCCATTAGGCACAGTCGGAAATGGCCGTGCGTTCAGTCGTTCAGTCATTCCTTCCTGTCTGCTCCGCGTCCTCTACTAGAATCCCGGCTCCGGGTGGGCAGACCCAGGCCTGCGTGTTCACTGTGGAGTCCGTGTGCCTAAAGCAAAGCCTGGGATGAAACAGATTCTCACTGAACGTTTGCTGAAGAAGGATGAAGAAGGCAGGGACAGAAGGAAGGGGGGACAGGCAGACAGCCACCCTTGCCTCCCTCTGTCTTCCGCGGCCTCTGGCAAATGGAGCCCCATCTTCACCCACAAGCCTGACGAAAGTATAGCAGCTGCTCTTCTGGGAAGCAAGCAGGCGAGGACCCTGACTGTGACGTGGCCAGAGGGCAGCTCGTCCACCGCCCCAGCTGAGATTCTTTTCTTTAGGACGTGACCAGTCACGGTGACTGGCGTCAGGCACATCTATGTCGGGATCCTGGAACCATTGCTTATGACCTTGGGCAGATCACTTACCACTGCTGACCCTCAGTCTCCTCGTCTGTAAAATGGGCACATCCAGTGGCATCTCACTGAGGCAGTGGATTGATTCAGATAATATTCAGGTGACAGGCCATCCAGTGGGATCTTTCTCCTGTTTTGTCCCTGCTTGGCAGATAAGTCTGAAGCTGACAAGTACCCCACATTCCAAAGAGAAGGAGGTTCTGTAAGAATCATAGGGACAGTCTGGGGAAGCCTCCCCGGACGGGGAACTGGCCTCTTGCTTGCGGGAGGACGGGCCCGTGCCAGGGCCCCGCAGGAGAGAAGCATGGCCGAGAGCTTGCTCAGAGACTGGGAAGTGAGAAATGCATTTTTCTTTGTTTTTTTGTTATTTTTTTAATCCTCACCCGAGGACATTTTTCCATTTTTTGTTCAGATAGAGTGGGAAGGGGGGAGAGAGAGAGAGAGAGAGAAACATCAACGTGAAAGGGACACATCGAGTGGCTGCCTCCCGCACCACCCAACCAGGGCCGGGGACAAACTGCAACCGAGGTACATGCCCTTAGCGGGAACTGAACCTGGGTCTCTCTGGACCACAGGCCAATACTCTAACCGCTGAGCCAAACTGGCCAGGGCGAGAAATGCATTTTTCTTTCCTGTTCCTCTCTCCCATTACAAGGTAGAAGGTGGAGGAGAGACATATCTATGCATTACAGCCATGACGGTTAACTATGGCCACCATGGTCACTTTTACCTTATCTACTGGCCATTACAGGTCACATGCCCACACCCAAAGTCAAGGGGCAGGAACAAATTCCTCCTTGTTAGTGGGAGGAGCCGCAAGCCACCAGCCAAGGCAGCACAGGGAGGGGGAGGAGTCAGGGACCATATTGTTCTGTGGCTTAGGGTTTGGACCTGGAGTTGGGACACACTTGGAACCAGGACACTGGTGGCACTTCTGGCCCAGAGACAGAAGGTGGGCGGCCCGCTGCAGCGACCCAGGCTCACAGTCGCTCCCAATTTGCAGGGCCTGTGGTGGTGTGTATGCGCAGGGACCTCGGGGAGACACGCTTCTCTCTGCCCTCAGAGGGTAGGTTAGGACTCCCTTGTCCCAGCAGAGGTGAGAGGAGAGGTCACAGGACCACCGCAGTGATCACAGGACCCAGAGATGGTGCAGCTGCTGACCTGGAGAAGGTACTGAGGACAGAGCCACGGTGGGGCCAGCTCAGTGCCACAGAGATCGGGTGGACTCTGGCTCTGCTCCTTGACTCTGTGGGACCCCGTCTGCAGGGACCTCTGTGCCTCCAACCGAGAAGAAGCCAATCAGGGATGGGGTGAGAAAGGTGTGGAGGAGCCTGTCGGCAGCACCCCACACTCAGCACCTCTATGCCCGGCACCCCCCTCCCGGACGCCCCCACATGTGAGCAGCCCCGACTACAGGGCCAGCAGGAGAGGAGCTCTGAGCTGCGTGGAGACTGAGTTAAGCGGCCTGAGCCTGCTGCTGAAATGAGGCCACTGCGGCGGGAAGGACCGGGGGCTGCGGCGGGAAGGACCGGGGGCTGCGGCGGGAAGGACCGGAGGCTGCGGCGGGAAGGACCGGGGGCTGCGGCGGGAAGGACCGGAGGCTGCGGCGGGAAGGACCGGGGGCTGCGGCGGGAAGGACCGGGGGCTGCGGCGGGAAGGACCGGGGGCTGCGGCGGGGAGGACCGGGGGCTGCGGCGGGAAGGACCGGAGGCTGCGGCGGGAAGGACCGGGGGCTGCGGCGGGAAGGACCGGGGGCTGCGGCGGGAAGGACCGGGGGCTGCGGCGGGAAGGACCGGGGGCTGCGGCGGGAAGGACCGGAGGCTGCGGCATTGCCCGTCCAGCCGAGGGATGGAGTGCAGCGTGGGCACGTGTGGACGATAGGAGTGAGGAGCACGGCAGCAGCTAACCTGTAGTGTTGCCGTGCCCGCCACAGGGCTAGTGCTTCCGATTTAGTCATTCTTCGCCTTCATAACCCCGCTCTAACACCATCATTGCTACAGCATAATGTTATCTCCAGTTACCCAGGAGCAAACGGAGGCAGAGAGGGTCAGAATCTCGCCCGCGGTCACAGAGCAGGAAGCAAGGAGCCAGGACGTGACCGCGGCAGTCGGAATTCCAAGTCCATAACTATGCTGTTTCCTTGTTTTTTAAGAACTGAAACCAGCCCGGCCAGTGTGGCTTAGAGGTTGAGCATTGACCCATGCACCAAGAGGTCGCCGGTTCGAGTCCCGGTCAGGGCACATGCCCAGGTTGTGAGCCCAATACCCAGTGGGGGGCATGCAGGAGGCAGCCAATCGATGTTCTCTCTCGTCGATGTTTCTCTCTCTCTCTCCCCCTCTCTCTAAATATCAATAAAGAAAAAAAAATTTAAAATAAAAAAAGAACTGAAACCATTTCATGTTTATACTCCAATGAGTTAAATGCCCCCAATAAGCCAGTCACTTAGCAGGTGCTCAAGAAATGTTAGCTCCCTGGCCTTTTCCTCCCACAGACCTGGGCCACCAAGCCTGCTCCTGTGGCCGTGGTGACCCTTCCAAGAGCCCAGACAGAGTGAAAAGAAGCTGAGCTGGGATGCTAGATTTTCACTCTGCCTTTGACCCTGACCCTGACCCTGGCCCTGGCCCTGACCCTGGTCCTGACCCTGGCCCTGACCCTGGCCCTGGCCCTGACCCTAGTTCTGACCCTGGCCCTGACCCTGGCCCTGACCCTAGTTCTGACCCTGACCCTAACCCTGGCCCTGGCCCTGGCCCTGACCCTGGCCCTGACCCTGGTTCTGACCCTGACCCTAACCCTGACCCTGACCCTGGCCCTGACCCTGGCCCTGACCCTGACCCTGGCCCTGACCCTGGCCCTGACCCTGGTTCCGACCCTGACCCTAACCCTGACCCTGGTCCTGGCCCTGACCCTGGTTCTAACACTGGTCCTGACCCTGACCCTAACCCTGGCACTGACCCTGGCCCTGACCCTGACCCTAGTTCTGATCCTGACCTTAACTCTGACCCTGGCCCTGACCCTGGCCCTGACCCTGACCCTAACCCTGACCCTGGCCCTGACCCTGGCCCTGACCCTGACCCTGGCCCTGACCCTGGTCCTGACCCTGACCCTAACCCTGACCCTGGCCCTGACCCTGGCCCTGACCCTAACCCTGACCCTGGCCCTGACCCTGGCCCTGACCCTGACCCTGGCCCTGACCCTGGTCCTGACCCTGACCCTGACCCTGGCCCTGACCCTGGTCCTGACCCTGACCCTAACCCTGACCCTGGCCCTGACCCTGACCCTGGCCCTGACCCTGGCTCTGACCCTGACCATGGCCCTGACCCTGGTCCTGACCCTTACCCTGGCCCTGACCCTGGTTCTGACCCTAACCCTGGCTCTGACCCTGACCCTGGTCCTGACCCTGACCCTAACCCTAACCCTGGCCCTGACCCTGACCCTAGTTCTGATCCTGACCCTAACCCTGACCCTGGCCCTGACCCTGGCCCTGACCCTGACCCTGACCCTGGCCCTGACCCTGGCTCTGACCCTGACCCTAACCCTGGCTCTGACCCTGACCCTGGCCCTTACTCTGGCCCTGGCCCTGACCCTGGTTCTGACCCAGGCTCTGACCCTGGCCCTGACCCTGGCTCTGACCCTGGCCCTGACCCTGACCCTGGTTCTGACCCTGACCCTCACCCTGGCTCTCACATCTGGCCCCTTCCCCAGGCGGCCTCAGAATCTCTAGCTCTACAACGAGGGCACTGGACTTGGCTGTGGTCGGAGAGGCTGTGGCAATGACCCCTGGGGAGGTCGCACATTCTCTGCCTCCTCAAACAGCCCTGCTTCTCCAGACGGCTGCAGAGGGGCAGTGTGCACAGGCACGTGTGTGTGGTTGTGTCCCAGCCAGACTACGTCCCAGGGTGGCAGCCATGTAGGACAGAGCAGAGCTGGAGGCAGGAGGAGGCCACAGGGGAGCCCGGGAAAGCTGTCCACCGGCCTCCTGGGCTTGCCCAAACCATCCCAAGACCCCAGGGCCAGCCCTTCGGGGCAGTGGTACTCAGGACGAGCAGACCGGGCTTCAGTTCCTACTGCTGTGACACTGGGCAAATCTCAGGTCCTCTGAGCTTTCAGCTGAACCCGCCACCCATGACCAGCAGATGGGCCTCCACAGCACGGGTTACCCACGCCACAGCCAGAGGACCATCACCGAGCAAGCCCCGCAGCCCTGCTGGAAGCTGAAGAGGCTGCATCTCATCTCACGTGGTCCCTCAACAACCCTGGGAGGAACTCCTCATTCCACCTGACAGAGAGGGCTGAGCCCAGCCGGTGTGACTCAGTTGGGTAAGCACTGAGATGTCACCGGCTCAATTCCTGGTCAGGGCACATACCTGGGCTGCTAGCTTGATCCCCGGTGTGCAGGAGGCAGCGATCGATGTTTCTCTCGCACATCAATGTTTCTCTCTCCATCCCCCTTTCTCTCTCTCTCTCAAAATCAGTAAAAACTCTTTCTTAAAAAGAAGAAAATAAACAGATGAGGGCTGAGGACCAGGGAGCCTACAGACTTGCCTGAGGTCACTCAGCCGGGCACAAGAGACCAGTCGACGGACAAGGGCAGCATCACTTTGAAATCTAATTCGATGACACAGTATTGCTCCCCCCCCCCACACACACACACACACACACGCTGTTACTGAGGTTTATTTGACTTCGTACTGTTTTTATTTTGAATGACTTAGGGGAGAGGTGAGGGTTGGCACGACACTTTTCCCAGTGTTTGGTAAGAAGTACCATGTGAGGCTGAACCCCCTCTGCCCACGTCTGACTCACGACTCAGGCCTCCTCAGCAAGGACAGAAGGACTCTGCCCTCCACCAGGCTCCCAGGCACCTGCCCTCTGGCGCCTGGGCACCTCCGGAGGGGCTGGACTGGGAGAGAGAAGACAGAGGCAGGTCCCCGGGAAGGCCCGGGCCAGCCTGCTGCGCTTTTGCCCACCGGCATCTGATGGAGTTTCTAGGGGTCCAGACGTATTTGTGGGCGTAGGTCCCACAGGCAGCTGCGCACCACCCTTGACAGAGCCTTTGGTCTGGGGAAGTCTCTCATTATGAGTCCATCTCCCGGCACAGAAGGCCATCCTTGAGTCCCAGCCCCGTGGCCATCAGATGCGCAGGGGAGAGTAAGTTGCGCCCTGGAGTAGGAAGCAGAGCAGGGGAGGGAGGACGTGGAGATGTCCGAGGCGGCGTCGGAGGGGTCCGTGGTCGGAGCCCGGCTCCCCGTGGAGGGCTCCAGGCCTGGCCGAGGCTTCCCTGAGCAGCCTTACATCCATCGAGTCAGCTCCGCAGGGTGAGACGCCCTCCCTGGGGACCTGAACTCCCTCGTTCTTGCGGATGCCCAGACTCCCGTTCCCTCACGGATGAGAGCCCAGCACTGACCCCAGAACTCTGCCCTGGGAGGTCGGAGGGCACTGGGAGCAGGAGAGGCTGGACGGGAGAGGAAGGCAGAGTGTGAGGAGGAGCAAGGGGACCATCACCTGTCACCACGTCCAAGCTGCTGGACTAAGACTGACCAGTGAGCACGAACCCTCGGGAGCCACACTGGCCAAGCTTCTCACTGGTGTGCGCCGAGGCCTCGCTGGGCGGCAGCCAGCATGCTGCCCTACAACAGGCTGGTACGACTGATGCCCGTCTGTGCCCCAGGGCGCTCTGCCCCTCTGTGGGGCAGGAGCTAGGCCTCTGGGGGCTGTTGAGGGTGAACCAGAAAGCCCCGGATGGACTGCAGGGAGGCTGCTGAGTCACCTAAACCAGGGCAGGAGAGGCCAGCCGGGTCCCCACGGCAGGGGAGCAAAGCGGAGGCTCGAGGGGACACCCAGGCCTGCCGGGGGAGGGGAGCGGGAATGGTGGCAGCACCCACCTGGGCTGGGAGGGCTGAGGCGGCAGAGGCTGCTCCACCAGCCCCCACTCTGCAGACACTAAACAGCACTGGCTGAGTTCCTACTGTGCCGGCAGGGAAGGGCGGGCTTCGGGCACCACAGACAACGGGAACATTGCACCCGTCTGGCGGGGGCAGGGAAGGGCCAGGGGTTACAGGCTGGGCGCGGCCAGCAGGGGAACTGAGCCTCAGACAGGGATTGAGCGACTCTGGATAATCAGCTCTCGGGGCCAAGCCCATCTAATAGTGGGTGGCCTTTCAGTCTCAGGACCCAAAGTCCAAATGAAGGGCCAGATGTCCCTCCCCCAGCCCCACAAAGACACATACACTGCCTCCCCGGAAGCCTTCTGGGAACGGAGGGGAGTTGGACCAGCTGGCCTGCAGCTGCACACTGACCAGAAGGCCCAGCCGAGGGGCAAGAGGGCCTGACAGCCCGTCCACCCTCCTCTCCCGGGGTGGAGCTGCGCCCGCTGGAGACACGTGCCTTCGAACATTCTCACAAGCCTCTCGGGCCCTCGCTTCCAAGATGACCAAGGAAAGGAACAACCGTCGAGCCAAAAGGCCGCGGCCAGGTGCAGCCTGCTCATTGCACCAACTGTGCCCGACAGGTGCCCAAGGATACAGCCATTAAGAACGTCGTCGCCCTGGCCGGTTTGGCTCAGTGGTTGGAGCATTGGCCTGCGGTACAGAGAGACCCGGGTTCGGTTCCCGCTAAGGGCACGTACCTTGGTTGCAGTTTGTGCCCGGCCCTGGTTGGTTGTGTGGGTGGCAGCCACTCGATGTGTCCCTTCACATCGATGTTTCTCTCTCTCTCTCTCTCTCTCCCTCCCGCTCTAGCTGAACAAAAAATGGAAAAATGTCCTCGGGTGAGGATAAAAAAAAAAAAGAACGTCGTCACCCTGGCCAGTTTGGCTCAGTGGTTAGAGCGTCGGCCTGCGGTCCAGAGAGACCCGGGTTCGGTTCCCGCTAAGGGCATGTACTTTGATTGCAGTTTGTCCCTGGCCCTGGTTGGGTCGTGCGGGTGGCAGCCATTCGATGTGTCCCTTTCACATCGATGTTTTTCTCTCTCTCTCCCTCTCCCTCTCCCTCTCTCCCTCTCTCCCTCTCTCCCCCTCCCACTCTACCTGAACAAAAAATGGAAAAATGTCTTCGGGTGAGGATAAAAAAAAAGGTCATCATTTGAAACATAGGCGAGGCCGCACCATTCGGGACATTTCCGAAGCAAGTGTCTTCGCCGCCTAGATGCTTCCCACGCTGTGTGTGAAACTCCACCCGTGTGAGCTGTGCCGCTCAGCACAGGGACCGGTCTCGTGAAGCCCGGGGCACCAAGCAAATGGAAATTGTACTCTGGGAAAAAAGGATTCTCACAAAACCTGTCTAAAGTTTGAACTTGAACTGAATATTTTATTCAGAAGAGCCTGTTTTAAATCTGGAGAGTATGATTTCTGGTTAGTGGGCAAATTTTTTAAAAATACATTTTCTTGCCACCAGTTTCCCAGAATAAAATGAGATCAGTTATAGAAACTGTTCATTTTGTGCACACCCGTGTCATGTCAGAGTACAGAGCCTGCACACGTGTACACCACACATATGCATGCTCCTGTGTGTCGTTTTAGCATGTACGGCACATGCGCACAGTAGGATCCTCCCTCCCCGTGGAGGGCAGGACCTGCGTGCTATGGAGGCTTCATTCCTGGCCCGACCCCACACCTGTCACGGAGCAGAGCCTGGTAAGTCGGGTGACGGACTGAAAGCTGACTAGGACAGTGATGCACGCGGCACGTCCTTGAGCGGAGCGCGGGTCAGACACACATGGTCGTGCTGAGGGAACCCACACAGCTGGTCTTCAGCTCCGCAGCCCTGTCCACAGGGACCCCGAGGAGCCCGCACTCTGTCAGGGCCTCCCCCACGTGCAGCCCCACGTGCAGCCCACCTGCGTCGCCTGCAAACTATTCTGCAAACAGCTGTCAGGCCCCTGGGGGGAAGCAAACGTGGGTGTGGAGCTCCTTTGTGTGCGGGGAAGAGGCCGCTCCCCACCGGCACGGACGGGCCGGGCCCTGCTACGCCAGACAGGGCCTGGAGAGAGAAAGGGATGGGACCTGGCAGAGGCAGCGACTCCGGGGCCCACAGCTTCCTCCACAGCTTCCTGCTCCCCACAGCCTGCTCAGGCTCTGGGCCTCCTCCCGCACCCCCCCCCCCCCCACAAAGCGCCTCCACTCCAGGCCCGTCACAGAGGCCACAGCACCTGTCAGGGAACAGAACTGTGGCCGACCGCCCTGGACTCCGGCTCTGCCACCTTCCCGCTGTGACCTGGGACACGCCACCTATCCCCCTGGGCCTCACTGTCCTTCAGTTCGGAGGGAACAGCGGCAGCTGTCCTGTCTCCTTGCTGCATTGGCACGGGAGCCGAGGAACGCCTGGCAGAGCGCGGAGGGGTGTCCCAGGCCCCGGGGCCCTCGAGGTCTCCCCAGCGGCCGGAGGAGGTTGGCTCTGTGCGCACCGGCAGCAGAGAGCAAGGGGCCCGGAGCCCTGCAGACCTGAACTTGGACCGGCCTTGCCAGCAACGTGCTGTGTGGCCTTAAGTCACTTTTCCCAGCCGCAGCCTCCCCGGCTGCGAGCCTCGCTCTGAGGGCAGAGGAACCCCGAGCGGCTGCGCACGTGGAGCGGCAGGCCCAGGCTGCTGCGTCTGGGAGGTCTGGGAGGCGGCAGTTCAGCTGCAACCATTCTTGGAAATACCAATACCACAGATCAATAACTAATAACTAATAACCCAGCTTCCTCAGAGCTCTGGCCCCTCCCTGGCAGGCTGGGCGAGGGGAACACAGATGCTTCCAACGTCCTGTGGAGTCTGAGCCACTTCTACTCGAGGGCCTGTCAGAGGCAGGAAGTAAGGGAGCCAGGACGCAGGGGGGAACTCCAGCCGGGCCCAGGGGAGGGGCAGCCTCTGGGCCTCAGGCTCTGCCTCTGCAAAATGAAGGGCATGCCTTCCTGGGGCTCCAAGAATGACAAGTGTCTGATGTGGTTGTTCAGGGAGAAGCCACACCTCTGCACACATCTCTAGCCTCAGCCCCCAGGCTAACTCCAGACACCGATGTGGGCCTGAGCGGTGAGGTCCCAGCAATCCCATGGTGTCCTGGAGGCCCCTGGTGCCTCACGGGCCCCTCCCAGCTTAGGTTGGAACAGGCAGACGGCTGAGGTCTCGAGGAGCTGTGGCCCCCTAGAAGACATGTGCACACAGAGGCCCAAGGGCCAGAACGGTGCCACATGCGTGACATGACCGTGTTCCCGCTGAGGGGTGGGTGCAAGGGCTGCAAGGCCACCCACTGAGACATCGTAAAATGACCGCATTTTTCTTCTTCTTTTTGTCTTACCTGCAAGGAACATGCATTAGTATTTGTATAATAAAAAAGGGAGAAAAGGTAAGCCTTTTTTCCTTTTAAAATACCTGTTGACAGCCCAGCCAGTGTGGCTCAGTGGTTGAGCGTCGACCCATGCACCAAGAGGTCGCCAGTTCGATTCCCGGTCAGGGCACACGCCCAGGTTGTGGGCTCATCCCCAGTGGGGGGCATGCAGGAGGCGGCCAGTCAATGTGTCTCCCTCATCAATGTTTCTATCTCTCGCTCCATCTCCCTTCCTCTCTAAAAATCGATAAAACATCCCTGGCTGGTTTGGCTCAGCGGTTAGAGCGTCGGCCTGCGGTCCTGAGAGACCTGGGTTCGGTTCCCACTAAGGGCACGTACCTCGGTTGCAGTTTGTCCCTGGCCCTGGTTGGTCGTGCGGGTGGCAGCCACTCGATGTGTCCCTTCACGTCGATGTTTCTCTCTCTTTCTCCCTTCCTCTCTCTCCCTCCCACTCTATCTGTACAAAAAATGGAAAAATATCCTCGGGTGAGGATAAAAAATAAAAATTGATAAAACATATTTAAAAATAATAATATCCCTGTTGGCAAAATGCCCACCCATGTCATCAGGCCTGTGGCACTTCCAAGTTTTATCTAAATAATTAATTTTCCGCCAGCCCCAGCCCCGGGGTAGCGCCCAACTCTGACCTGTAAGAGCCTCCTCTGCCCTGCAGTTCCTGGGGGCCCAGAGCCAGCTTCTGGCCGGCACCAGGCAAGGCTCTTGGCCTAGATGGGAGGCTGCAGAACCCACGTCAGCTGCGCACCCTGCCACCCACCACCTCCAAGGGCCCGAGCCAGGGAGGACACAGGCCTTTGAAAGGTGTCCCCAATGGTGCAGGCAGGGCAGTGGTAAAGGGGTGCTGAGCCAGAGCCCTGCACTCGAGCGCTTTCCCCGAGAGCCCTGAAACGTGAGGCCAGGCGTCCTGAGCAGACACCAAGGACGGGGCTTCGTGATGAGAGAAATTAGCCGGAGGAGACCTCAGGGTAACTCCAGGCTCCCTCCTAGGAGGAAGACCCCATTTGGACCATCTGGAAAATCCTCATGTCCTCAGCATCTCTGGGCACCTGCTCTGGACCAGGCCCTACACTGATCGCTGGGACACAGACCAACTCCCTGCCGTCAAGTTTTCTTCTTGGCGGGGACAGCACAGGCACCAATACAGAGGGGACCCGGGCCATGGGCACAGGAAGCCCTGCACTGCCAAGGGGGGTTCAGGAGGCTCCCGAGGAGGGGGGAGTTGGAGGAGGGTGGCGGCTTGGTCTGAGAGGGCAGGGAAGACCTCAGGTCCCCCTCCCCCACCCAGCTCAGAAATGACTCGAAGTGGTCAACCCACATTCACCACACTGCTGGCCGCACAGGATCAAGCAGTGCCACCCTCTTGGTCTGCGGACCGGTTCCGAGCTGAGCCCTGACGAGGCAGGCTGCTGCACCGAAGTGGGGGAGGCTGGCGGGGCCCCGTCTCCCGCCTCTGGGGCCGCGGCCGGCCTCACTGAGCCAGGCACTTTCTCCTCCAGGACCTGGGAGACTAAGTCCCAGTTTACCCCTGTTGGCCCAGAATGATTGTTGATAATGTTGCTTTTTACTCAACACATCCTGTTTTGGAAGAAAAAAATTATAGCCACGCTACCCATCTCCCCATCAAAGCTCCATGGCAACCTTCCAAGGTCTCCAGGCAACCCCAGCCTGCTCGTCAGCCTGAAGACGCTGTCACACCTGTCTTCGCCCTTCCCCACCCGTGCCGTCTCCGGTGATCACTGCCCGCGGCGAGGCCTCCCCTGATCCTCCGCCTGCCCTGGTTCCATCTACAACCCTCCACCCCTTTCCTGGACGCCAGCCCCATCCCACCCTGGGCACCATCTACGCCACTCCGCAGCCGCAGGGTCTGCTCCCGCCTGCCTCCCTGGGCCAGGGATGCCTTGCAGGCGCAGGCTGCGTTCATCCCCAAGTCCTTCGCTTGGAGCCCAGCACCTGGCTTACAGAGGCATCTGGTAGATACTGTTTGTTAAATTAACGAACCACCACCAACCATGGTTTGTGCCAAGGCCCAAGGAGTCCACCGGAACCATCAGCTCCTCCCCTCTCCCTGGTCCCGACGCCCGCAGAGATGTCGCGCTCTAGGGCGAGAACGGCGCTCAGAAGTGGGGCAGGGCCTGGCTGGGTCCCGCCACTAACCAGCCAGGGGCTGTGGGCCTCAAAGTCCTCAAGATCCACAAAACCAGGGGCTGATTTTGTCAATTGTCTCAACAGAGCTTGCAGCTCCGACATTTCACTCTGAAGTCTCTAACTTATAGCCACCTTCGGATTAGAAAGCAGGCCCCGGCAATGTCTGTAAGCCTCAGAAACACTCAAGTCCACCACTGCATGTTACGAATGGAACCCATGCCTGGCCGGTGTGGCTCAGTGAACTCCGTCCCACGCACTGAGAAGTCCCGGTTCGATTCCCGGTCAGGGCACATGCCCCGGCTGTGGGCTCCATCCCCAGCAGGGGGCCTGCAGGAGGCAGCGATGTATGTATCTCTCTCACATTGATGTCTCTATCTCTTCCTCCCTCCATCTGAAGATGAATGTGAAAACGTCCGCGGGCGAGGATCAAAGCAGCGCCCTTTCTGAGTCTCAGGCGCAGCAGCACTCCCGGCTTCCCCAGCAGCAGGGGCCTAGTGTCCACAGCCCAGGAATAACTGCTTGTCAACTCCTTCACAGAGAAGGGCGGCGGACTTTCGATTCCCTCCTCAGGGAGCACTGAAGCGGGGCTTGCCGAGGCCGACAGGCTGTGACTGACACAAAGGGGCTGCAACTCTCTCTCTCTAGCCCAGCCCAGGGCCAACCCCAACCCCACCCCACCATCCCCAAAGTGATCCTTACAAAGGTCTCAGAAGTAGAAGCCATCAGTTCCCAACTGCCCCCAGTTACACAGACCAGCCAAGGACCCCCGGCCCTTCAGGGAACCCCTCACTAACCTGAGGTGAGTGCCCGTCCTCCTGCCAGGTGTGGTAGTCCACATCAGAATCTGCTCGGTCCTGGTGTCGTTATGACACCTGACACGGAAGGAGCTGCTGACCTGTGAGCCCCAAAGCTGAGAACAGTGCTGTTTCCACTCACAGAAGGCTGAGCAAGGCCCAGCCCCAGACACACCAGTGGGCTCGGAGTCCCGGCCAGTCCACCCTCACAGGCGCGGCCTCTCGCCCTCCCAAGCCCCCTCTCTCACCACCACTTTCAGACCACCCATCAAGGGACAGCCACCTCCCGCGTCCACTGAGGGCCAGTGCCTGGCTGGCGTCTGGGGAGGGATCCATTCTCCGGGTGTGGAGGAGGGGGAGCCCGCACTTGGAAGAGCAGGGGCACTGGCACCCCCTGGACTCCACGCCCACCTCCACGCCCACACAAGCCCCTGCTCTGAACATGAGACCGGGAGCTCTGCCTCACAGGGCTTAGGGGAGATGTTCCCTGGAAGAGGGCGGGTGCGGCCAGACTGCACACGCTGGTCTCCTCCTTCCTCTGCTCTCCCAGGCCGCACCCCTCCGGCCCCACCGCCACCAGGACGGGCCCTCACCTGGGTGCCAGCCCTGAGGCTCTGACTGCCAAGAAACTCCCTAGCCAGCGTTTATATAACAACAACATAAGCATTTTATTTTTTCATTAAGCTTCTTAGTATCACAATGGAATGATGAGAAAACAAGAACAAAAAACCCCATGAGTCTGCCGATCTCTAACAGAGCAGAGACTTCAAGGCAATGGGGGTGCAGTGGGGGAGTTGACAGAAGTGCCAAGAATTCCGAAACCATGTCTCTCCGTAGCCGACCGGGCTGGAGGGGGTGGGGAGGTGGAATGGTGAGAAGGTGGCACTGTCACAAGCGGTCCTTGGCGTTGTCTTGCGGCTGATACACGCTCATTCTGCACGGAGCACCCCGGAAGACTTCCTGATGCCCCCTGGCACCGAGCCACATGGCCCTCCGCCTGCCCGGACGCCCAGGCTCTCCAGCCGGCGCTGACACCTGAAGCCAGTTCTGCTGGGCGGGCAGCAGGAGAGGAGCGTGGAGGAGGGCAGAGGGCAGGTGGCGCTGCAGGGTGTGAGAATCCAAGGAGTAAGGAGACTCGTCTGGAGGCAGCTGTGGGGAGGGCGAGGTGGTGGCGGCGGTCCTGCCCCTCGGGAAGCGGCCTCGCCTACAGCTTCACGGTGCCAGGAGGCAGGCTGTCATTGCAGAGTCTGTAGTAGCGCAGGTCATTGACCAGCCTGTGCACATTCTGGGTGAACGAGGGCAGGTCCTGGAAGGCAGGGGCACAGCTCAACCTGGCTGCACGGAGCACCCCCAAGTCACCCGCCCGCCCCACCAGCACTTCCACCCCAGGGTGTGCTCCAGAGCTCTGCAAACATAGTACACGACGCACCACGTCCACTCCTTCCCGCGCCACGTGTGAGCAAAGGTACCGTGGGGGAAAGAACGGCGGGGAGGGCTCCCTCGCACACACCCTGGGCCAGACTCCAGCCAGGTAGGCAGACACTCCTGCCGTCACCCTCACCACAAGCCTGGGGCGCAGGTTCTGTTAGCAGCACCGTTTTAAGGATGAAGGTGGTGAAGCACAGAGAGCTCAAGAAACCTGCCGCAGTGACAAGGCAGGTGGGGAAGGGGACACTGGTCTGGCTGCCATGCATCTCTCCTTCACCATGGCCAGGCCAGGGACACTCAGGAGCGACACACTGGCAGGAGCCAGCATGTGCCTGCCCCCTCACCTGCTGACCACCTCCTGCTGGCCCCAACACCAGCACGAGCACCACGAGACGGCCGAGGCCCGCACCCTCACCTGGAGATCGTGATCAGCGATGCCAGACTAACAGCAACAGGCGGAGCAACGGTGGTTCCCTGTCAGAGGGTGGCTCCCGCCTGGCCAGGGGCGCCAGGCGGGTCCCTGCTGCAGCCCCGGGTGAGGTGAGGCTCAGAGCACAGTGAGGCACTTCAGCTCTCCTCCACTCCACCACCGTCCCCTGGCCTCCCCTCCTCTTCAAAGGACAGCACGAGGCCGCCTCTGCCAAAAAGGCCTGACACCTCCAACGGCCTGGCTGCAGGGCAGCATGTCCGCTCCCAGCTCGCCAAGGGCCCCGCTCCCCCTGCTTGTGGGCATGCGCACAGGCCGCAGCCAGAGCGCCCAGGTCTGACTCCTCTCCCTGGCTCTGCCGGTCCCAAGTTCCACACTTGCCACCTGACTGCTGACCTTCCTGAGCCTGGGTTCACCTGGGAAACGGGTTGACAACAGACCCTACACGTCAGAGAGCCCATGCAGTCCACAGCAGCGCTGCCGCCAGTCTTCCCGACGAGACCCTCTGAAGGCAGAGAGGCGCCCAACAGCTGGCCCAGGGCCTGCGAGGCAGCCAGCTCCAGACGGACAGGAGCGAGGGAGGGAGGGAGTGACGGCACTGATTACTTTATTTCTTCCTCAGAAAAACTTACCAAAGGGTGTCTTTTGAATCAGTGGCTCCCAAATGCAAACCTGAATCTCCTGGTAGAACACATGAATACATTTCTATATTTTTAATAAGCACCCAGGAGCTTCGATGCATGACTAAATTTGGAAACCACTGCTTTAAATCAAGAAGTTGACTAATAATGATATCAGTAGAAACTGATCATTAAATATTAGGATTTGAACTCGAGAAAAGGAAAAAAAAAAAGTACCCAGTGGCTGAAGTGAAGTTTAAGAAGCTCGAGAGAGAGCAGCAGTGCCGGGGAAGGCAGGCTCCTGGACAGGGGAGAGCGGAGCCGAGTCTGAGAAACCGCCCGGACACACGTCGCAGCCAGACAAGCAAGGGGGACGCAGAGCTGCTCCAGCGAGAGCAACGTGTACGCCTGAGGACGAAGGGAAACCCTGGACAGGCGGCAAGCACGAGCCAAGCTGGGACACCAAGAGGAGGTGGATAAAAGATCCCCTTGCAACAAGGGGGAGGTGGTCAAAGACGAAAAGTACTGGTTCCGCAGGAAGAGTTCCAGGGAGAGTTGATCGAGCAAGCAGCAGAGGCTTAGCAGCTGAAACAGGAAGGAGGAGGGAAGGCAAGTGCCCAGAAAGAAGGGCCCAGGACGAGAAAAGCTGGGCACCTGGTGGGCCAGCCCACCAGCCCTTCCCCAGGCAGGCGACAAGAGGGTGAGCACCGTGAGGGCTCCTCCCAGGACCTGAGAGCAGTTCAGGCCATGCAGCCAGGCAGGGAGGTCTGGGAAGAGCCGAGGACCTTTAAGCCTGGGGACCCAGAGAAGCAGCAGCAGAACACTGGTCTCCTCAGCCTCTCTGCAAGTCTGCAAGTTCGGGCTGCAATGGCTCACGACCCATGAGACAACAGCGGCTGGTCAGAGGGGTGCTCACTGGGGTGCAGTAAGTACCAAGGAGCTGAGACAAAGCAGCAGGACTGGGGAGAGCACGTACCCCTCAATCCAGGCACAGCACCAAGTCATCCAGGAATGGCACGAGCTGCCTCGGAACCACAGGGGTACAAACCACACATGAAGGCAGCCTGCCCCCCTCCCTGAACAGGCACTGGGTGTGAGAGCCCACACCTGCCTTCCCTGTAGCCTGGCCTCTCTCCTCACCCGATCCATCTTGAAATTCCGCCCCAGGACATTTTTCTGGTTGGTATCCACACCATCACAGCTGGTCAGGAACTCAGGGAGGAAGGCTGCAAAGAAGCCATCAAAGTCCACAGAGGCCATGTTGTAAATGGCGATGCCGATCTCCTCCTGCAGGAGGTCGTGGGACTTGTGCACCAGGACCTGCAGCAGCACGTTCACAAACTGAAACAGCATGGTGGTCCGGAAGATCTTCTGCAGACAGAGAGCCCAGAGTGTGTGATGGCCATGAGGCTGACTCAGGATCCCTGGGGCCTCTCCAGGTCCCAGTCACTTCCTGTCATGCTGCTGCTATTGACCTGAAAAGGCTGAGACTCAGCCAGGACCCCTGACACCTTCGACAAGGAACCTTTCTGAGTGTGAGATGGGCACTTACCTTGTGGTACAGCTTCTGCTTGGTGTTGAGTGTCTCCAAGTAGAAGAGATTTTGTTTAAATAGGTGGATGTCAGGCTGGAGAAAGGACTGTCCAAAAGCCTGTCCAAGAAATAAGACCACCGTTCTGTAAGGAGCGTTAAACCCTCAGACCTGGTCCTTCTGGGCAACCTCCCCCGCCAGAGGAACCGGCACCCCGCACGCGGCTCCTCGTGCTGACACGGGGCACGGGATCTGCTAGCTCGTCTTCCAGCCCGTCTGCTCGGGTCTCAGGAGTGTCCCACGCAGTCTTAGCTCCCAGGCCCTCCCCTCTGGGCCTGACTTCTTTTTGGCCTCATTTTATACCTTTCGCAATGAACCTCTGGACTCCTTCATGAGACCTACCTTTGAAGCAAGAAGCTCACAACTAGGCTAAAAGCTTGGCCTCCCTTCAAGCCAGCCACTCACACTCCATAAGCCGCCCTCTCCCTGGCATCCCAGGTCTTACAAACTGCACACCCTTAGACGCTCCATCACAGCCAGCTGCCTCTGCTCTGGGGTTAAGCAACAGCAATTTTTAAACTGCTTTGCAATTTCTGGCTGTAAAAGTAACTAACTAGCTCAAGGGCAAAAAGACTCCCCCCATCTATCAAAAAATAAACCGCAAAGAGCCTTACTCCAATAGAGACTGGGAAGAGTGGGGTGGGCCAATGAAAGGCAAAGCGCAGTGTGCAAGACACCTCCCTAGAATACGCCCGGGACTACCTTACCCTGTCCCCAGGCTCCTAAGGTAGGAGAAGGGTCCTGTAACCCCTGCTGCAGTGACAGGATCTCCATGATGTCCTGTGGTTTTCACTCATTGATTTTTAAAGTCAGGTTTACTGAAGTGTAACACAGAGTAAAACTCACCCTCTGGAGGTTCACCATTATATAGTTCTGACTAACACATCCAGTTGTCTAACAACCACTGCAATGGAGACACAGAACACCTCCAGCTTCTCCGAGTTCCCTCGGCCCCAGGCCATCACTGGTGTCCTGTGGCTCTAGGCACGCCCCTTCAGAGCGAAAAGGATGTAGTCATGTAGCAGACAGTCTTCTGGATCCAGCTTTTCCAGCTACCATCTACGGTGCCATTTGTATATGTCTCCCTTTTTTTTAATCCTCACCCAAGGATGTGTTTATTGATTTTAGAGAGAGAAGAGGAAGAGAGACAGAGAGAGAGGAAAGAAAGCGAGAGAAATATCGATGAGTTGCTTCCAGTACACTGACCAGGAACTGAACCAACCTTCTGGTGTACGGGACGATGCCCTGACCGAGCGAGCCACCCGGCCAGGAGCCCCCCAACGTGCTCCTTTGCACTGCCAAGCAGCAGGCCTCACATGCACGTACCACTGTTTGTCCACTGGGCAGCGGACAGATATTCAAAACATGTTTCCAGCTTTTGGTAATTTTGAAAATAGCCACAATAAACACCTGTGTACAGGTTGTGTGAATATGTTTTCATTTATCTTAGGTAAAATACTTAGAAGTGGAATTGCTAAGTAATGCAGTAAGTATATGTTTAACTTTATGACACCAAACTAGGAAATTGTCTTCTAAAGCAGCGTTTACTAGCACTGTCTACCCAAGAAGACTTCAAAGCAAGGGCAGAGTTTAAGAGGAAGGCAAATCCAAGCTGCGTGGGGTGCTGGCGGTGGCAGTCCAGAGGCGTGACTGCAGGTGACCGGGGAGGGCATGTGCTCTCAGGGGAATCTCCACACAAGGAGTGGGTGGCGGCGTGCGTGTATGTTGGTGGGGAGCATGCACTGAAAACACAAAAAGAAAACCTACTTCCACCCAGACTCAGAACACAAGTGTATACTATACACACAGCTGCGTGTGGAACAAGGAGCCCTGGACGCCGCCACAAACCGGCCCGGCCGTCCTCATAGGAGGCCGCCCGCCTTCCAGCAGGTGCAGTCAGCCCCGATAGCTCGCTCTCCAGGACCTAACAGTCACGCTTGGGGTCTGAAAGGGGGCACTGAGTCAAGGGGCAGTGCTTCTCCCAGTACTGTACTAGCCAGAATTCTCTTGAAAAATGCAGACCACGGGGCCCCCTCCAGAGACGCCACCAGTTAAGGAGTCCAGTGACTGAGCAGGCAGGCTCCGCACACCTGGGGAGAGCACAGGGCAAGGGAATGACTCTCCCCAGAATCTACACGCGCCAGGCACTGTGTGTGCTACTAGTTTAGCCACACAAGAAAATCAGGAAACAGGCAGCATTATCCCCAGTCAACACATGAAGAGACTGAGGTTCCAAAAGTTCACTATCTGCACAGACACTAAGAAGTAGAGTTGCACTTCAGACCCAGACAACAGGGCTTCAGAGACGGTACTTGTCGCAGCAACCACGTCAGAGTAAGTGGGACTGAGTGTCAGAGAAGCAAACTGGGGGAGACAGCCCATGGACCCAGGTGGTGTCCCGAACGCAGCCTGTCTGTTCTTGATCGCAGGCGACCTCAGCAGCTCTTCCACGTTACCTGCATGATGGCACTGAACTGAGGCTCATTCTCCATCTGCTCTTCGGCAACCCCCCTCTGGACACTGGCCAGGACAGTGGACTTGAAGAAGTATCTCCAGTTGTGATGGAGTGTCCGGAAAAGGAGCTCAAACAGCTCAGCCTTCACATCAGGGGAAGGGCGCTGTGGAGACACACACAGACCCTCAAACCTTCCCTTCCTGCAGTTCAGGGAGCCACGCACAGCCCAGACCCAGAGCAACCGAGAGGTCTAAGAGATGCCTGGCAACTGCAAGCAGAGCGTCAGCTTCCTGCCCAGACTCCTGTCCTACGAAGCTGCCTAAGTCAGCAGTTCAAACCAGGAGTACTTCGGCAGAGACGGAGCCACCTCTGAAACAGAAGGCAGGGGTCGGTGCAAGGGACCCTTTTCTGATGGAAGCACTCAGCTTTTTTAAGCTAGGAAACGGCTAGTAAAAGGAAGAGTAACTAGGAACATGGCCTTTCTGTTCGAGTTGTTTCGATCTGTAATTCCGTCTTGGTTGTTGTTCCTTTTCCCAGGCTGTCTAACCTGCTGATCTTATGCAACCTCAAAAGCTAAAGACAAATAAGAAGTCTTAAAGGAGATCTGCCCTCTATAGAAAATGGGTTTAAGGGGCACTTAGGAACCACAGAAAGAAACGTCAGAGGACCTCCGGGGGATGGGGGGGCCAGCAGATAGGGGTGGGGTGGCGGGCAGGGCTGACTGTCCTCTGGGCCTATCTCCTAGGATTCTGGGATGAGGAGAGGGGAAGGAGGCTCAGCAAAATTTTCTAATTTGACCAAAAATCTTCAAGTCACATCATTCCAGATGTCTGCAGAATTCAAAATTATAAAGCCCATATATATATATATATATTTTTCCATTTTTTGTTCAAAATGGACATTTTTCCATTTTTTGTTCAGATAGAGTGGGAGGGAGAGAGAGGAAGAAAGAGAAACATTGACGTGAAAGGGACACATCGAGTGGCTGCCACCCGCACAACCAACCAGGGCCAGGGACAAACTGCAACCGAGGCATGCACCCTTAGCGGGAACCGAACCTAGGTCTCTCTGGACTGCAGGCCGACGCTCTAACCACTGGGAAAACCGGCCAGGGCAAGCCCAGATATATTTAATTCAGCCCGATTAAGATGAACTGGAGACAGAAGGCATGGGCTCCCATGGCAGGTATCCTTACAGGGCCTGTGTATGTTTAATGATGTAAAGTAAGTAGACTCAGATCTAAGCCTTAATTTGGGCTGTTAAAAAAGTTAGCTCTTATTTACATAACTATTACATAAGATTTAGTTTATCTATACTGATTCTGGATCTTGTCATGCTGCATGTCCATCTATTTTCTAAGAACAAAGAGCTTCCCAATGACAAGGAAAGCTCTGAATCATTCTCAAAACCTGCCTTGTATCCTTGAGATCATCAATGTTCTGGATGGAAAAGTACAGTACATTTGTTATAATGTTTGCTGTAGAAAACTATACATTCACCTAAAGTTATAAATTGTTTGCCATGGGAGGTTGATCTTATTTACCAACCAACCTTGATTACACTGAATTAGTTCTTATTAACTCAACTAATATGAAAACACTATACCAAGCTAAAGGCATTCTTTCTTGGAAAAAAGCAATATACAGCCCAGCTGGTGTGGCTCAGTGGTTGAGCGTCAACCCATGTACTGAGAGGTGCCGGTTTGATTCCTGGTCAGGGCACAAGCCCAGGTTGTGGGCCCCATCCCCAGTGGGGGGCGTGCAGGAGGTGGCCAATCGATGTTCTCTCTCATCGATGTTTCTCTCTCTCTCCCCCCCTTCCTCCCTCTCTCTAAAATCAATAAAGAAAAAAAAAATTTTTTAAAGCAATGTATAAAAAACAATAAAATAGCTAACACATTAGATTTAAAATACAATGCATTTTCCTTAATATTTCATTCCCTTCCCAACTAGACGGAAGCAGCACGAGGGAGCACCCCGCCTCTCATACCTCGGCCACAATGGGATACACCTGCTCCATGCACAGGGAGATGATGCTAGGGAGGAAGGGCTTGAACACCTGGCCTGGCTCCTGTACCACCACTTGCAGGATCTTCAGGAACTTCTCAACCACCCGGCAGCCAGTGCTGCCTTCATGAAGGATGCTCTCGGCTAATTGTTCTCTGCAGACAAAAGAAACCACACAGTAGCCAAGGAATGGTTCCTCTGGGACCAGCATGAAAACCAACACTGTGGCAAGTGAAGAAGAGGAGCAAAAAGTCCCCCACTTTGTAGCCGGGTCCCACTACTTCTCACTTGAAATTTGAAAAGCATGGACAACAGGCGTGTGGTTACCTGGTAAACATATTGAGGAAAGTCTGTATGATCTGTTCAGTAAAAGGCACACCCATCTGTACTCTAAGGCCTCGAAACAAAGTGAGGAAAAAGCTCAGCATCTCATCAGTTACATCTAAACAAAGGGACAAAGCAAATGATTAGAGGCATGCGCACAGGGATAAACGGAAGCCCTCGGCTTAACTGACTTCCTCTTGCAATCTGCACTATCATCTCTCTCTACAGCTTCCTGCTGGAAGAAATTTCCCCAACACCATCAGAGCCCGTGATGGAAAGTGGGAAGTGATCAAGGACATGCTGAGAAAACAGCTCTGGTGCGGCGAGACTCTGCTTGATGGCTCACCATAGGAACTGAAGCGCCCTCACCGCCCAGCCCGGCCATGTTCAGAGTCTTCCCTGCAGATGGACTGTTTTGCACACACACTGATGGAACTATTCAATTGGGTCAACACCTGAGTGCTTTAGTGATTTCTCTCTATGACCAACAATCCCTGCAGTTGGGATTAAGTCAGGGGTTAAGTGGCTAAAAAGTGGATAATGACAGTGTGTTCAGATGGCAAGGCCCTGGTCCATTAAATGCATTATTTTCAGAAAACACTGGTTACATTTAATGTTGTTCCACTTCCAGATCTAAATGATCATCTTGTACGGTATATTTTGGCTCTAAACACACAAACTCTGCTCACAAGAGGCAAACCCTGGCCCGTTTTGCTCAGTGGTCAGAGCCTCGGCCTGCAGAGCAAAGGGTCACGGGTTTGATTCCAGTCAAAGGCATGTATCTGGGGTGCAGGTTCAATCCCTGGCCCTGGCCGGGGTCATGCAGGGGGCAACTTAATCAATGTGTCTCTCTCACATTAATGTTTCTCTCTCTATATTCCTCCTTCCCTTCCACTCTCTCTAAAAATCAATGGAAAAATATCCTCGGGTGAGGATTTAAAAAAAGAGGCAATCAGTAAATTTTTGCTAAGAAACTCTCAATATCTCATCAGACTGAGAAGACTACTACTGCAAATGCTCTCACATTCCTGCACAGAGCTAGGCAGAGCCTCTGTCAGTGACAGTGATAGAGCAGGGTGTGGGACGCCATCTCAAACCCATCTTGCCTTATAAGTAAGTAGCACTTATGGAAAAAAGTTCCTTCCTTTCCTGTATAATGCCCTAATACTCTCAGCCATTTATGTTCCACATGGCAGAAGACAAAGCCTTCAAGATAAAAACAAGGCAAGTGATTCAGTGCCACCTGACACAGTTATAAGGCCTATATGAAGCCTCCCCAAATAAACCTCACTGCCCTCTGCCCTCGGTATCAAGGCCTGTGCTGCTGACTTGGTGTGCTCTACAGAGCTAAGCAGTTGCTCTGGCCCTTGTGAGGCCTATGGCCAGCTCCTACCTGATTGATGAATAAAAGCTGGAAAGAGGGCCAGGGAGACCTGAACGGATTCCTGCAGTGAATGGTAGCAGATCTGCCGGGACTTGGTGGATTCCCCAGAGATATTCTCCACGATGTCTTCTAAGACACTAAGTGTCTGGTGGATAATCACTTTGGCTGCAAATCAAGATTAAGTTGCACGTTATGACTTGTATGAGGATAAAGAAGAGTAAGAGGGAACACAAGGGAAGGAGAAGAATCTGCAAGGGTATTCAGCAGATAGGAGCACAGGCATCTTCCTAAAAGGTCAGTCTCTCTTGATTGAGTTCTCTCTCTCTCCTTTTCTTCCTTTCCTTCTTTTTTTCCCTTTTTACTGTCAGAACTCTAGTTGCCTGCTTAGTTTTTCCCTCTATTCTGCTTCTATCCACCAGAAACAAGTCCACAGAAAAGAAAAGATCAAATGTACCCTCAGGTTAGACGCCTTGGACTTGAGATTCTAAAATGGTGAACAAACTGGTGAGAAAATAAGTGTCACAGATAACTGCCACAGGAAAGAATGGACACTCTGTAGATCAAACACTCTCCTTCAACTCCAAATATGACCCTAGCCTGGTAATACACACAGCACCTGCCACGCCCATCATGAAGACAAAGAGAACCTCACTAAAACAGTGTGGGGAAGCCCTGAGGGGGGACTTCCACACATGAACTTCTAGTTGCAGCCTACATAACCAGCAGAAAGAAGGTAAGCATTGTTTTGGCAAGAGAGGTCATTTTCCACTTATGAATTTCATCTCCTGCTTTTAAGAAAAAGAAAGGCCCCTCCCTGCCATAGCAACAATGCACTAACCAACACTTGCAGCGAATGAGAAACTGCCACCACCTCCAACTCTTCTCCTACAATAAACTTCAGTGCAGAACAATCCTCCTCAGTTTCCGCCTAAAAGCTGCCCTACCCTTTGTCTCTTTGGACTTGCCTGTGGCTTGCTACATTTTGCTTGTCCCAAATTGCAATTCTCTGTTATTCCCAAATAAACCCATTTTTCTGGTAAAATAATTATTTTATTTTTGAGGTGACATTATATGGTGTCAGACGTGGGATCCAAAGGCGACAAACCGCTGAGGAACTAACCACCCCTGGAACTTTGTGAGGCACCCACTTGAGCCTGTTGTGCTCTCCGCTTCCATACGCTGTCTTTTTCCTTTTGGTTAGGTAAACCTGTCAGATGCCAAGGGCCCTCCCTTTGGTTGAGTTCTCAGACTTTATTTGAGACCTACTTAAATGTTTCATTTTTTGTTTTTATCAAGACACTGCCATTCCTGATGAGTACTCCTTGTGTTTGGAATTACAATGGCCATTCTGGGGAACCTTGTTTCAAGTTAATTACCTTTAAGGGGCACCCTTAAAAGACAGAATTCCAAATCTCTGAAACAATGAATTCTTTGTTGGTATGCAGAAGCTTCTAAAGGACAAAATAACTCCAAAAACTGCTCTACAAAAAATCCTTACAGTGTGCAAATTTTCTTTAAAATATAACTTTGACCATCTGAGCAGGCAACCTTAACTTAGTCCATCCATCTCCTGGAAACACAATTTGGATCCAACTATTCTTTTGAGTTTCATGCCTGAACATGGCTAATATTTTTAAAAATCTGTTTCTGTCTACCTGTATTGTCTACATATATGTATGTGTATGTGACATTTTTCTACCTCTGAATGGTATTACCAAAATTGATCTGCAAAGAGATCTATTTACTGAGCTTTAAAAGATTAAGCACTGCCCTGGCTGGTTTGGCTCAGCGGTCAGAGTGTCGGCCTGTGGTCCAGAGAGACCCGGGTTCGGTTCTTGCTAAAGGCGTGTACCTCGATTGCAGTTTGTCCCAGGCCCTGGTTGGGTCGTGTGGAAGGCAGTCACCCGATGTGTCCCTTTCATGTCGATGTTTCTCTCTTTTCCTCCCTCTCCCTCCCACTCTATCTGAACAAAAAATGGAAAAATGTCCTCAGGTGAGGATTAAAAAAAAAATTAAGCACTTATATAAATTAAGCACACTCTCAGAAATGTAATGAAAACTAACCCAAATGAATTTCAGGGAATATATCCAGCGTTAACATTGTTCCAGGTTGTTGGTTTAATTAAAACAGGCATATCTTTAGAATTATTAGCATGATACTTTTATTTTACCTAGGTTTACTGAAAAAAATCAAGTAAGTTCATATTATCTGTTACAAAATTTGTCAGCAAGAAAAATAACTTAAGATAATGGTTATTAGCTGTTTAATGTCCAATCCCAGTGTAACTGTTAAAAACAAGTAATTTAAATAAATACAAATAAAGTAAAAATCAAGTAACAGATATTCATTGAATATCTAAATCATTTGCAATGACAATAAACATTAAATGCTAAAAATAAGTTTAACTACTTATGGCATTTTAGTTTTTACCCCCAAAAAATTTATTATAGAAACAATATACTTCCAAAAATTTTGAAATGTATTTATAACTTTGTTAATCTTCTACTGGATACGAATACATGAAAAACAGTCACAAGTGCCTGCTTTCTAGTTTTCAAAGGAAAGCAAAGATTCCAAATAGTTTAAAAAGTTAGAAGGGCTAAAAATACAAATGAAACAAAAAGAAAATGTCAACACTTGAGTAACAAGCATAAGTTAACTCTGCACAAATAGACAGCACTGATGCTGAGAGAATGCAGATAAAGCAGCAGGCACCCCATGGAAGATAAGAAGCAACGGAACTCCCATGAGAGCTTTCTCCTACTGCAGAAAGATTTACTGCAAAATCTGGCGAGATACCATGTTGAGTGATGATCAACTTTTACTTAAATAGAAAATATACATAGTATCCATATTTGTCAATACTGACAAATGGATAATACATATCTTTAATTCTATCTACATTCTACAAATAGAGTATAGATTTGTTATCTATATATAAATAAGAAAATCGTTTTATAAAATGCAAAATGTAGTATATGCATGGCATATACTGAAAATAGGAAAAACATGTCCATTTATTAAATTTTTATTTGTTATGTATGGGCCATAATATACACTATAGTTCTTGCTATGAAATGACCCAACATTTGAAAGCCACTGCGCTTACACCACAGTGAACTGAGCAAACAAAAGTGTCTGTGCAGCCGGCTGAAAGGCCAATACAAGAACAAGCACCCTTTCTGTCTTATTCACACACAGGGCTAACTCAAGGCAGGCCATAATCACTCTTTGATAGGCTCATACGCTGCTGCCTGGTCTGTTCAGGTTCGTAGCCAGGCAGTCATCTTTATTTAAAAGAACTTCCCATTTCTTATCATTACTAGCAAGGCCGGGAATTCTGGTGGTGGCTTCCCAGATATTTATAGCTCTGCCATAAGTTTAAAAGTTGTTGTCCCATCTTTCAAATCTTTATTTTGCCTACTAATACAGAGCAATACTATTCAGCAGTAATGTGGGGATCCTATTGCCCCTGTCTGTTCTAATCATCCCCAGCCTCACAAAGACATGAATAAATCTCATACTATAATTCCAAAGTGCATGTGGCTCATTTTAACTGTAGAAAGAGTTTATATTCATTGCATATAATGCAAGGCAATTTAGATAAGCTTTGTAAGTGTTTAAAATTGACTTCAATTTGAATTGAAATTGTCAGAAAAAAGAGGTTTTTTTTAAAAAAAAACTACTAAAAAATAGTAGGAAAGAAAGAAAATGACTGTGAAATGTAGGATATGTATTTTCAATGAAAGAAGGTATGAAGAGTAGAGATATAGTTTTTGGTAAGGGGGGAAAGAAAGTAATTTTGTCCTAAAGTAAAACGATTATTCCAAAATAAGAAAGAAAAAAGACAGGAAATAACCTAATTGATATGAAAAGTTACAGAAAGTTTATAGAAAAGAAATCTTGAGAAAAGGACTTTATGTGGTGACCACAAATTGGAACTCTAACAAGCAACTCCAGTTTGCCTCCAATTGCAATCTCTGCCATTCCTGAATAAACCCATACTGCTGGTAAAACAACTGACTATATTATTTTGAAGATGACAACATCTACTGCTGATGTATTCAGAAATAAACTGCTTAATCACTCCTTGGCCTAATGGGCATGTGACAATAGGTATAACTGTTATTATTATGCTGTATTATAGTACATATTGTTGACAATATGTACTTCTAACAATACCCTAACGTAAGAGCTCACTGGATGACTCCATATAGCATATGGGAAAACAGAGCTGGTGGCCAGCAAACAGGCAGAGTTCAGAAGAGAGAGCAAGGGCCCGGATCAGAGGAGCCTGGATGTGAACGGCAGATGATCACTGGGTGGCAATACACCGGGGCAGGGTCCGTGTCAGTACACTAAGGACACCAAAAGCCTCAACTCTGCAGAGTTGCTGTGAAGATCAGAGACAAGGTTCAGAATAATTCTAGTAAGTGTCTGGTATATCAGAGGGTCCAGCAGAGAAAAGCTGTCATCACTTCCCAGCACTGCTAGGGTGTCTTCCCCTTAGGCACTGCTTCCCCAAGAAGCCCACCATGGCTCAGCCTGAGCTTGGCGGCCTCAGCCCTGGCACAACTCCAGTGCCAAGCTACCAGAGCTGCCCTCCACCTGGCCGTGCTCTCTGGATTGCCCTGACCCCAGAACTCACCAGCTTCTGGGGACTAAAGAGGGTTCTAGGGAAGGGTACACAGAAAAAGTCCATGCTTGGGAGATAGATGGAATCAGGTTTGACTCCTGACTCTGCTAGATTCTGAGTCTCAGTTTCTTCATCTGAAGATGTGGAAAGATAACACCACCTCCCTCATAGGACTGAGCATGAAAGAAGATAATGGCTCACAACAGGCCTGGCCCACTAAAGGTTGGTCACAGGGCTGTTGGAAAGCAAAGAAAAAGGCACACCCATAGTACTGATCAAGAAGCCACTCACAACTACTATAGCACAGGGACTTTTACCCCCAGGAAACTGCACTTGGGGAAGACATTTCCCCAAGAATACGTAAGGCACAAGGAAAGCAGGTTAGGAGAAAAGGCCATGAGTCAAGAAACCCACATATGACCCTTTGATGTGTAAAGAAATTGAAACAACAAAAAAATAAGATTTATTCACAAAAATGTACAAGTAAAAAACTGAAAGCGGCATTAAATACATGGTAATAGAATAGGGATGTAAACTGTGTTACTTCCATAACTCGGATATTACAAAGCAATTATAAACAATGCTTAAGAAGAAAGGGGCAATATAGTAAAGAGCAAGGATCTGGAGCCATGCAGACCCAAGTCTGACTTCTGCTCCCAGCTCTCTCTCTTTGACCCTGAGCAACTTACACCTGCCAGGCAGGGGTGGGGGGGACACCTCTGCAATGGAGACATTGGCAGACAATGCCTGAAGCTATGCAATAGGAAGTACATATCACGGTGGTATTCCTGCCAAAAGTTGCTGGAAGCAATCAGAACAAGATTATAGGCCATTCTACAAATAACAAAACAACAAACAAAAAACAGGCCTGGACTCTTCAAATATGTCAATGGCCACGAAAAAGAAAAGGCAGGGATGCTTGTCTATATTAAAAGAGACTAAAGAGATGTGGCAACCAAAAATAACACATGCTCCTTGATAGTATCCTGGATTTTGTAAGAGCAAAACTGGAAATTTTGGTAATGACCAGGGAAAACGTGAATGGGTCTATATGTTAAACAACATTAGTCTAACAATGTTACACAGCCTGGTTGTATTAATGGTGTTTTGGTTATATATGAGAATATCTTGTTCTCAAAGATAAACTTTAAATATTCAGGAATAAAGTGCCAATGTCTGCAACTTACTTTAAACAGCTCAGTTAAAAAGAAAAAGTATGTATAAGTGGTGAGAACACAAGTATGACAAAATATTAATAACTGGTGAATTCTGGTGAAAGATATACAGTTGTTTATTTTCTTATTCCTTCAACTATTCTGTAGGTTAGAAAAATTCCATAGCATAAAGCTGGGCCAGGAATATCTTTCCAGGCCTTCATTTTATTACTTGGAGAATGAGGACAACAAGATATACCTCACAGGACCCCAGGAAAGACTAAATGAAATCATGCATGTGAAGTTCTCAGCCAGCGCCTAGCACACAGCACACACTCATTAACTGTTTTTAATTACAATCAATGTGGAAATCATTAAAGCTATTCAGTAAATATTTCCAGCACGCGGTGGCATCATAGTTTCCACCCCCTCTGAAGTTAAACCATGGCCATATAACCATACGTTCCGGCCAAAAAAATGAGTGGAAATAAGTGTCCCTTCTAAGCAAGGGCCTTTCCCAGTGTAAACACAAATTAAAATAGACCCTTCATAATCCTGGGTCCTTGAGTGACTAGAATGAGCAGGACCTCCCCCAAACCCTGACCCACGTTGGACATGTGATATTAACAAGAAATAAAATTTTCCCTGCATTAAGCCACTAAGCTTTTGGAACTATCTGTGACACATAGCATACATAACCTAGCCTATACTGACTGCTATAGGACATGTAAGATAAAGTGAGAAAAGAAAACCATTAAACTTTATAACGCATGGTTCTATATAGCTGTATATAACCCCTGGGCACCTTACTTAATCTTCCCCCACGTTAAGTTTCCTCATGGATAAAATCAGAATAATTCACAGTACCTAACTCATAATGCTGATGTGGCAATTAAATGAATTACTGAATGTAAAACACTCAGGATTAGACAAATACCAGACGCTGAAGGCTGATGCTGGCACAGGCGGAGATCTGGTGATGGAAGATGGTTGGGGCAAGTATGCCCTTACACAGTATGCCCTCAGCAAGTCAGCCATTCTTATCCAACAAGATAAAGTACTAAAGCTGGTGAAATGTAAGAGTTTCTCTTTTCTTCTTTATACTATTCTAATATTTTTGAACAATGAGCACGTTAGTGTTCCTAATTAGAAAAGTATTGTTTTTTTAAATGTTGAGTATTACCATTTCTGACATTTCACAAAGCATTTCCATTGGTATTCTATAAATAATGTTGGTCAATAATGTCCCATTGTTTTCTTATTGTGAAACAGACTGTATTTTTAAATTTTATCTACAATAATTATTTCAGGAAGATTTTTCAGAGAAATCTGATACCTTCTACTTGACTTATTGAGTTCTCTTGATTCATTTTCTTCTGCCTCTTTAATTTAAACAGTCAATTCTGTGCCACTTGTGAAGATGTCAAGCCCTTTCAAAGCTTCTGAAATAGTTGTTATTTGGAGAAAGGTTAAAAACCGTTTCAAAAGATAATTCTTAGATTCTTTTTCCCCAGTGTATATGCGAACTGCCTTGCTTGCTTATGCAAGTATCTGAAATGGGTCAATAATCACTGCAGAATATTTTTTTTTAATCCACAGGCCCTCAATAAACAATTTTCTTATTTTTTACATTTTAAATAAGAGAAGGGGCATCCTGCATTCAGAAAATAGATCCAGCTGATGTGTTTGCTGACTTCCACAGGTAAGTGGATTCTACCCCTCAAGTCCAACTCTTCTACTGAGCAGCTGTGTGACTATGGACAAGTTAATTCACCTCAGGAGCCTCAAGTACAAACCTAATCTGCCACAAAGAAAGAACAATGCCTGCCCTCCCTCCCCCCCAAGGATGTCCCTGCCTAGGGGCCACTTACTATCGTCCAGGGGCATCTTCCTCTGTGGGGCAACAGCACTGGGCTTCAGGTTGCGATAGTCCCGGGAGAGTGCAGAGATGAGGCTGGCGTGGTTGATGGAGCGCACAGGCCACTGCTGCTCATTCTCCGGGAGGTTTGGCCATGGAAGCAGCAGGATATTAGAAAGGGCTCGGCACACCAACACCTGAGCCTGGAAGAGACCCCAAAGGCACCCATCATGAGAAGTTCAAGAGCAATAGACAGCAGGGCAGCCGTGCCTCACATGGTCTGTAGCACACACTGAGCTCAGGCCTCCAAGGCTCCTTTCTTATAACCTGGATCTGGGGCTTTGGCCAACCCTAAGGGAACCCTGGGAGGAGAGAAATGGAAGCAGTAACACCAGCTGTGGGTCTAACACACCCCAGGGCCAGCCTCAGTAATTATTGCTGATACTTGAAGCATCAGAGAGAAATCAGGCACTGCAGACACTGAATCTAACTAGTCTCTCTGCTGCTGGCTTCTGACACCTCGGAGGACCTACTCAGAACAGGGCTGTTAAGAGAATCCCTTATAATCAACGTGCCCGGAGTGTCAGGCCACAAGCAATACATTCACACCCAGGTGCTCTTAATTAATTGCTCTGATTCCATCCCTGTGTTGTTTGTGTCTAAACGTCTAACCTGAGCTTCCCAGGAGGACTTTAAGAAAATATACTTATCTGAAGTGTCTCAACCCTCAGAAAACAAACATATAACAAGAATAAAAACAAACTATTTAAACCAAAAGAATGCAAAGGCTCTCACAACACCAGCCAAATCACCAGCTCTCCAAGTAGCATAAGCTTCACCCCAGTAAATAACATAAATTCAAAAAAAAGCAGCACCAGCTCTGTGCATCTCAGGAACTTTTTGTGTCTGAATCCACACACTGCCCGCATGGGGAAGGACGCTACGAGAGAGCCCTGAGGCTGTGTCAGTGCCCACATGTAAGAAAGCCATCTCCACTGGCCTGGCCATTAAGATCTGCGTACAGAAAGAATGGCCACTCTCTTCATCAGCTCCTCTGAGGCTGAGCCACATCACTCCAGTGACTCCAGGGTAACCCCGGGCTTCACCTTGTCAACAAGTCGCTGGGCAGAGGCATCGGTGATTCTGTTGAACACTTTCTGCACTGCAGGGATGCTGATCAGAAAGACGGGCCTCACGGTGGTGGCCAGTGAAACCAGTAGGTGGCACGCAGATAGCAGCAGCTTGTCTTGGACCTGAAGAGGAAAGAGGACATGTCAGCTCACTGCATCCCCTGGGACTGGTATTACAAGATCTTTGTTTAGCCACAAGCTAAACATGATTCTTGGCTGCCAAATTGTACCATGTAGGCTCTATCTCAATGTTTTCCTACAATGACGCCCATCCAAACGGCATCTTCTTCTTTTGCCTTGTCCACAGCTCCTGCCCTCCAGCCAGAATCAGCATCTCCAGTCACTCCTGTCACAGCACATTTGAGCTCAGTCACTTTTCAACTCAAGAATCTACAGTGGTTTCCTATCAGCTCTTACACCTCATGGCAAAATCCTTGGCATATCATTCAAACAACGGGGACTGTTCATCTCATTCCTCTTGCCCAACCAAGCCAAGATCTCTCTCGGCCCCACCTCTGCACTCCACGTCACGCCTGGCTCTCCTACTCACTTCACCTCAACATGCCAATCAAAAACTTGATTCAAGTACCGTTATGGCCTTTTCAAATTAACAGAAGAGATAACTGCTTATAGAAAAAACCTAATGCTGGTAAGACTATAATGAAAACAGCAAATGAAAGAGTCAGGGGTATATAGGATGTTTAGGAAAGAAACATTATTATAATTTCCTAGAAGCACATAATATTCTTAACCTTTAACTCTATAATCCCACTTATTCTAAGAAAATTACCTGAAAGGATAAAGTTATGTTCGTTCATAAATACACACTTTTCAGAAGTATCTGTAATGACCTTTTCCAAATGGCAGCTACTAAAAGTCCAGCAATGGTTAGGTAAAGTATGAAACATATCCCTCATGGGGTATTATATACAAATTACAATTATAAACACAAAAGAAATTTGTGAAAAATAATACATGATCCTGTTAAAGGTGGTACAGAATGTTCTGTATGACTAAAACCATTAAAAACAAACAAACAAACAAAAACATGCATTTATACACATCTAATAACACAAACTGGTCTTCCTGGAGGACAACTTAATAGAATCTATCAAAGTTTACATAGATATAACCTTCAACCCAGCAATTCCACTTCCAGTAATCCAGCCTACAAGAATCTAATTTTCATCAATAAGAAAAGTATAATATATGCCCATTACAAAATAACACTGGGCAATTTGAAAAGCTAACGTTGCTCCACACCCGTGAAGTCTCCAAAGCATATGGTTAAGCAAAAGAAGCTGTATCTGCAGCTGTGTACAAACTTTCCCTTATGTATGTAAACAGAAACATGTTTGAAGGACACACAACCACCTGTTGATAGTGCTTAACTGTGGAAAGCAAAATGTTTTGTTTTTTTTAATCCTCACCTGAGGACATTTCTGCATTTATCTTCAGATAGAGTGGGAGGGAGAGAGGAAGAGAGAGAGAGAGAAACATCGATGTGAGAGAGACACATCGACTGACTGCCACTCACACAACCCCAACTGGGGCCAGGGACAAACTGCAACCAAGGTAGGTGCCCTTAGCGGGAACCGAACCTGGGAGACTGGTCTGTGGGCCAATGCTCTAACCATTGAGCAACATGCCAGGGCGAAAGCAAATGTTTTGGAGGAAGGGATTAGAGTACCATAACTTTTTAGTTCATACATTTGAACCATATTTTACTTTTTCACATAAGCATGCATTCATGTAGGACTTAAAGAACTAAAAATATTATTTGCATTTATGTGAACTACAACTTAAAGGAACAGAAAATGGCATGTAGTCTGTATTATGATGGTAAGAATTATGGGTCTAATGCTATGTAATATTTTGATTTAATAATAAGTGGGTACATGGACAGAAGGACAGACACAGAGTTAGGTAAAAGGTGCAGCCTTCGCTGTTCAAGACCTTGGTGCTGATTAGAGGTGTGACTGCATCCATGGTAGTGGAGATGAGCGTGACAAACTGCTGTGTGTTCTGCCGATGAGCTTCGTTGCAATACTGTGCTAACCAGTGAGAGTAAGCTTGCAGAGCAGCCAGGGACTGAGCATGCCTGCAAAAAGGAGAGAAGATGCCATTTTAAAGGTTAAGGTCAACATATATTAGCATTAAATGTTGCTTCTATAGCAGGTAAAAATTCCAGCCACTGAGTTTACTGTGTCAGGATCTGTCCAACAACAGGGAAATCATTTACTTGCTCATGTCAAACCTAAAAATTAAAATTCATCATCTAAATATTGCCACCACTGCCCAGAATACAAAAGGCAGTTAATGAAGGTCTACCAGATCTGACTTCATCTTTCTGTGACACACGTGAGCATCCCTGAGAGAATGATAAATAAAAAAATAGAACCAAAGAACTTAAGTGATACTGTGTTGACTTTGGAACATGACAATCATAGCTGTAAATCAGGGCATAGACAACTACCAGTTATTAGAGCTCTAAAAGTAACTTGATACATGATTCTCCAGTTTAAGCTTCCATCACACCATACACTGTATCCGGTTAGGGGACAACTCTAGAGGAGGCAAAGACTATTTGTTTCTACCAATTCTATACTACATTATACACTGTAAAAGCCCAGAATTCATCAAAGATAATAAATCTTTTTTTTTTCCAAAAGTCTTTTTTTTTTTAAATATGTTTTTAGTCCAGCAAGTGTGGCTCAGTGGCTGAATGTCGACCCATGCACCAAGAGGTCGCCAGTTCAAATCCCGGTCAGGACACATGCCCAGGTTGTGGGCCTGATCCCAGCTGGGAGCATGCAGGAGGCAGCCAATTGATGTTCTCTCTCATTGATGTTTCTATCTCTCTCTGCCTCTCAATTGCTCTCTTTCTCTAAAAATCAATAAAGGGAAAAAAATTTAAAATACATTTTTATTGATTTTAGAGAGAGAAATGGAGAGGGAGAGAGATGGGGATCGAGCCCGCAACCCGGCATGTGCCCTGACCAGGAATCAAACCAGTAACTTCTTGATGCATGTGATGATTTTCAACCAACTGAGCCACACCAGATGGGCAAGAGAGTAAATCTTAAACAAATTGAGGCAGCTGTCTCAGAGCATACAGCACCACGCCTTCCAATCAATCTAAATGTGATTTCTCCCTTTCCTATAAGAAGTAATGAGAAGTGACACTCTGACACTATGTAAATATACCGTTCCCGAACAAATACCCATGGTTTTGTCACCCACTGAGGATCCCCATGTAAATCATTATTACACTGGTGATTTTTCTAATTCTATCTTTCCTTTTCTATTCATTAGTAGGCATTCTTCTGTAAAAAAAAAAAAGAGCTTTTTCTCCATCTTTTTTAAAATCACTACAGATGCATAGAACTCTTATAGTCAACGTTATAATCCATTATTATTCTTGTTCTTTCTTGATAATCAAGTATCAAGTCCAGATAGAAAAAATCCTTTCAGCCTAGTCCCTGCATCCCTTTCCTAACATTCCCTGAGCACTTTCCTCCTTACTGACTCAGTAAGATTTTCCAGGATCACCCCGCCCCAAACTTGGAATATTTCTCCCAGGAGCTCTGGTTCCTTTTAGTGGAGAATGTCCCTTAGAAACCAAGAGCCTGGGTACTAGGGATAGCACTGCCACCGGGGGTCACTGCTACTAGGACCTTTCACTGGACAGAACTAGGACACAGGCAGGCACCACTTGAAAATCAAACTTAGCATCAACAATTATAGGGCAGAATGACCTCAATTGCCTCTAGACGAGATGCAAGAGGAAGGACACACCATCACCTCTGGAGTATTCTTGCTAAAAATGTTTAGCCTCAATCTAATACTACAGTAGTAAAACAGTTAGACAAATCCGGATTTTAAAGATTTGCTTCAAGGAAAGAAAAAAAGTAAGGGCTGAATCTCCTAAATGTCAGTCTCTCTCTCCCTCCCTATTTCTATTCCTTTACCCCACAACATGCACAACTGGGAGAACTGTTCTAGATTATAAGAGACCAATTTAATTTGTAATTCATAATTAGCTATGTTTTGGATCAAAAAAGAAAGGCCCTGGCCAGTTTGGTTCAGCGGTTAGAGCGTCAACCCACAGACCCGAGAGTCCCGAGTTTGGTTCCCACTAAGGGCACCTGTGCTTCATCCCAGGCCCCAGGTGGGGTCGTGTAAGCAGCAACCAGTCAATGTGTGTGTGTTTCTCTCTCTGTCTCCCTCCCTACCTGTCTCCCTCCCGCTCTATTTGAAGATAAATGCAAAAATGTCCTCGGGTGAAGATAAAAAAAGACATTCCTGAGACAATAATTGGGAAAATTTGAATATTGTATATATATATGTGTGTATATTCTCTCTTTCTCTCTCTCAAAAATACTAGATGATATTGCTGTATCCATGACAGTTTTTGAGGGTTGATCATGGTATTATGGTTATGCAGGAGAATGACCTTATTGCTAGGAGATACATACTAAAAGGATTTACTAGTGCAGTGACACATTACTGCAATTTATTTTAAAATAGATCACACAAAAAATGTATGTGTGTACACAAACAGAAAGCACAATTAACAAGAACAAATGTGGCAAAACATTTATAATTGATGAGTCTAGCCTAAGAGTGTTAGAGTGTTCGTTTCATTTTCCCTCTTTGCTACAGGTGTGAACTTTTCCAAAGTAAGATGTTAAGTAAGAAAAAGTACTAAGTACCTTAAAGTAAGAAAATACAGGTATTGAGAATTTTAAATTCATAGTGACCAGGCAGTTATTTTGTATTTAGAATCTTTGATCCATTTAAGTTCTGAGTACCAAAAGTAAAGAGGAAGGACATCAGAGTCTGCCTTCATATTCTAGGAAATGTAGTTAATCTGCCCTGGCTGTTTTGGCTCAGCGGTTAGAGTGTTGGCCTGCGGACCAGAGAGATCCGGGTTCAGTTCCTGTTAAGGGCTCATACTTTGGTTGCAGTTTGTCCCCGGCCCCAGTTGGGGTTGTGTGGGTGGCAACCACTTGATGTGTCTATCTCACATTGATGTTTCTCTCTCTCTCTTCCACCCTCTCTCCCTCCAGCTCTGTCTGAAGATAAATGTCCTTGGGTGAGGATAAAAAAAAAAAAAAGAATTGCAATCTATCAAATTTATAGAGCCCTTGAAGGCTGAAGGGAGGGGTTCTACAACTTCCTGATGGTGTGTCTAAGGTACTGTTTATGAGAAAATCTGCATCTTTCTCAGGAGAAGCTTCACAGCTTTAACTTCTCAAACAGGAAAGCAATATTTTATAAATGTACACCATCATACTAAAAAGATTCTATCATTTATCTAATTTACAGCTCAAGAATGTTCTAGAACAGGGGTCAGCACATTTTTTACTGTAATAACCAGTATTTCTAGGCTTTGAAAGCTGTATACCCTCTCACAATTATTCTACTCTGCCACTGTGGTGCAAAAGCAGCCACAGACAATATGTAAATGGATGGACATGACTGTGTGCCAATAAAACTTCATTTACAAAAGCTGGCAGTGGGCCGGATTTGGCACCAATGATTGTTTGCCAGCCCCTACTCTAGTCTAGAGCAAGCCTTCTGGGCTGTGTGATCTCTGGGATATGGCCCATCCCTGTGCTCCATTCCTCTATCCCAGGGATTTTCAACTGGTATGCCACAAGAATTTTTAAAATATGCAACACCTGACTATTTTGTCAGAAGCACTGACCTCTTTTCCCTTAGACTGTCAAATAAAAAAATGACAACAGCCAACACAATAGCCAACTGCTGGAAATGAAACAAAATTATACCTATTTTTTGTCAGATTGGCAAAATTTTGGTAATTTTAGTAATTAGTTTATATGTGCCATGAGATGAAAAAGGTTGAAAATCGCTGCTCTAACACTTTTATATGTCACTTTCCTAATGGCTTCCCACTGTCTATATAAAGTTTCTCAAAATGTGGTCCCTGGACATCCTGCTTCACAATCACCGAGGTTCTAGTTTAACACGCAGATACCTGAGCCTATGCCATCTTCTGTCATCAGAATCTCTGAAGGAAGGTGTTCACCAAGGAAGTCTTTGGTACACTACAGTTTCAGCCACTGCTCTACAGGAGAAGATTCATGGCATTCAAACTGTTTCCACCTTCGTCCCAACATACCTATCAGCCTCATCTTCAACCACACGAACTGCTCACCATCTCCCCAAGTGTGTGACTCCCCAACACTGTCTTGCCTTGTGCTGTTCCTTCCTCCTGAAATGCCTACTCCATACATCTTCTACTCCCAGCTCTCGTCTGCCTGATTAAGTCCCTTACTCCATCCCCTGCACCCATGTATACAGTCAAGCCATCTTTCTCTTTCTAGATTTGGAGGTGTTCCTTTTCATCTATAAATGAGAGACTGGAGGACAGGTCTTTCCTGAGAAACACAAACACAGAACTCTACTTACACATCAATGAGATCAGGTTTCAATACTGATGGCACAGCAGTTTCAATGTTGTACAGTTTTATCTGAGACCCATACAGAGTGACTTTGACCAACCTGTTGGCAAAGAAGCAGGTAAGAAAAAAACATTCAGCTTATGGACTAAAATAAGACAAGATAGACAAGGTACCAAACAAAGGTCCCAAGAATAGAGACCAGACTGCAATCTTTTTCCAAAGATATAATCTGAGATGTGCGCAAAGATTTATATACAAATAATACTAACTAAACCATTATATATAGCATCAAAAACATTTGAAAAATAATATAAATATCCAACACAGAGAATATGATATACTATATACAATAAAAATGATTACAATTGAAACTTTTGTTTTTTATATTTTACCACAATAAATTTCTTTTTAAAAAGTAAATGTTTCAAGTGGATAAATATATGATAAAGAAAATATACCACTGTAAAATTTAAATTATGGGTATATATGGGTCTTCCTTGTATAATTTTTCAACTTTTCTGAAAATTTACAAATGTTTATGATAAAATGTGTGGGGAGGCTTTCAAGAATTAAATTGAGGTATTGTTAATTACAAGCACAATTATTTCAGGAGCAAACTGCTGAATCCACTGTTGCCCAAGGGCTCATTGTATACAAACAAGCATTAACTAAAATAACTAATAGCCAGCTCTACTGGGAAATGGAAAATGCCTCTTTCATTGCAGACAGACATCCTTTATGAGTCACGGGGAAACCGGAGACCCGGCTGAGTTCCCTCTGTGCTTACTGTAAGTAAACTAAACTGGACACCAGGGAAGACAGCATGTATTTTTCCCCCTCAATCTACGGGGCAGAGACTCTCAAACTTCACTGAGCCTAAGAACCAACTGCGGAACTTATTACAAATGCAAACTCCCTGACCTGACCCCACAGACCAACTATGTAGCTGTGAGGAGGGATCTAGAAATAGGCATCTCTGAAAAGCATCCGAGGCTCTGGCGCATATGGACAATACTCTGAAAAATGCTCCTCTCTGATGCAGGGGGAAAACAGAACTTTATTAGAAAGCCACAAGCTTGAGCCACAAATTATTCAGGGCTGGAGAGCAGGCAGAAGGGGGTATTTCCAGTCAGCCAAGAAAGTGAGGGTAGAAGAGTCAAGGGTTCCCAATCTGAAGTCCTGGGAAGGGGGTGGAGGTGATCACTAGAAACCAAATGGTTACTGCCAGTAAGCAATATACCAATGTGTACCTGGTATCTAACTTTAAATTATTATCCCTTCTTTACACTCACACAGCAAGTGTACAGTCCATTGGCATTATGTGCACTGACTGTGTGGCCATCACCACTGTCCATTTTCTTCTTCCCAAACTGAAACTCTACCCATTACATAACTCTCCGTTCCATACCCAGGCCCCCAGCCCCTGGCAACCATCACTCTTTTTTCTGTCTCTATGACTTGTACCACTCTAAATACCTCATGTAAGTGGAGCCATATAATATTTGACTTTACATTCTGTTTTTACATTATACAGCATTCTTTAATGATGTTCATCTCTTAAAATGGACTTCTAGCTTGGCTGGTATGGCTCAATGCATTGAGTGTCAACCCAAAAACTGAGAGGTTACAGTTCAATTCCTGGTCAGGGCACATGCCCAGGTTGCAGACTCGATCCCCAGTGTGAGGCATGCAGGATGCAGACAATCGATGTTTCTCTCTCATCGATGTTTCTATCGTTCTCTCCCTTCCTCTCTCTCTCTCTAATAAAAAACATATTTTAAAAAATAAATAAAAATGGCCCTGGCCAGTTTGGCTCAGCAGTTAGAGTATCAGCTTGTGGTCCAGAGAGACCTGAGTTCGGTTTCCGCTAAGGGCACGTACCTCGTTTGCAGTTTGTCCCCACCCCTGGTTGGGTTGTGCGGGTGGCAACCACTCGATGTGTCCCTTTCACGTCGATGTTTCTCTCTCTCCCCCCTCCCCCCCACTCTATCTGAACAAAAAATGGAAAAATGTCCTCGGGTGAAGATAAAAAGTAAATAAATAAATAAATAAAAATGGACTTCTAAGTGTGTCTTAATATTTCTATGTTTAGCAGAGTTAAAAAAATTTTTTAAATTGAATTTTAGAGAGGAAGGATAGAGGGGGGGGGGGAGAGAGAGAGAGAGAGAGAGAGAGAGAGAGAGAGATCAATTGCCTCCCACATGTGCCCTGACCGGGGATCAAACCTGCCACCTTTTGGCATACCAGACGATGCTCCAACCAACTGAGCCACACCAGCCAGGGCTGTTTAGCAGTATTATTATTAGATTTATTTTATGTAACCTATAACTTGAAATACTGATAATCACACTATTAAGATCATAACAAGGAGCTTCCTCACACTTTATTTTATACTGAAGACAAAATAGCTAAGTATCATTAGCACTGAGCCTACAAACCTAATCAAATACAAAATAAAGATTTGGGATCTACCACTCAAGTATAAAATTTTAAAAATGAATTTCAGACAGAAAGACATGTTCCAGTCATGCTAATCAACACTGGAAATTGGACTAATGCAAGAAGAGGAAAGGGTATTCTGGAAGTAGAAGCTCTGTGGTTTGGAAAGAGCCCAGTTTTTGGACTCAGGAAATTGGTTCAAGGCCATGTGCCCCCTCTCACCAATTGTGTGACCTGAAGCAAGACACTCACCATTCCCTGAGCCACAGTTTACTCATAGATAAGGGGACAATATCTGTCCCTCAAAGTATAGAATGAAATAAAATGTGCAAAACCACTTTTGAAAATTTCCTACTACTATATGCTGTTTTTATTAGTAATATGAATCTGGCTTTTAAAAATTTATAAAATTCTTGCCCTGGCCAGTTTGACTCAGCAGTTGAGCATCGGCCTGCGGACCAGAGTCCCCAGGTTCGGTTCCCGCTAGGGGCACATACCAAAAAAAATAATAATAATAATAATAATAATTTAAAAATTCTCAGTTATCTCTGCTTTTAAGCTAAGAGTAACAGTTAAAGAGAATATGCAGGTAACTAGGCTTGGGGCTTGATTTCCCCTTGGGGTGTAACCAATGTCAGGGTACTGGGCCAAAGAAAGCCCCAGGTGTCTTGACTTTAGGCTGGACCCACACTGACCCAGTTTTGAGCTAATCAACTCACCGGTTACCATGAAATGACCTTCAGTTTCAAGGGTATGACTTTTTCAGTGTAGGAATCCATGAACGAAGAGGAGACAGGGAGGACTAGATAGTATACCATGGTCCTCAACAAAGGCAGCTGTGAACCCGGTGGGGGGGAAGAGGGGGGTGACGAAAGGAGCTTGGTGGTGGAAAGGTTGGGAAGCACCTCTCAGGTCAGGCTTAGAGGATGCTCAGGTTTAACTCCTTAGGACCCTCACAGGACTAGAAAAACCAGTCCCACTGGGCAGGACTGAGGAAAATCCCACCTCTGCTATCTGGCTGCCTACTTGGACAGTGTCTCCTGCCTGGCTTTTGTTAATTAACAGGGCTTTCCTAATGTCTCTATCCTATGAGGAAAGACATGAAGATTGAGCTCTCCTGATTTCTTCGGAGGCTAATTCTGACTTTATAGCTATTACAAGATCTTCAATGAAATAACAGATTACATTATTGTCTGCTACATGCTAGGCCCTGTGCTAAGTAGTTCTCCCAATAAACCTAAAGATACTGTCCAGCCCATTTTATAGGTGAGGAACTGGAAATTCAGAGAGGCCCAGCAGTGGCTCCACATTCACACCTGTCAGGTGCAGAGCCTTGCTCTGCCTAGCGCCAGAGCAGAAGCTGGCTGGCACTGTGCTGCCCCTCACACAAGGTACAACTGCACTCTGCAGAGGGAATGGCTCCATGATGCGGTCGCCCACCTACCTCTCCACAACTGTGAGGGCATCACTGAACCTCGCAGCAAACACATCTCCAATAAAGTACTCGGCTAACCGGCCCACGGCCTGCAGCAGGGAGCTCAGGTCTCTCAGGGAACAGTGCAGTCGCCGGCAGTCATTCTCTGCTGTGATGTTCAACCTGTGTCCTGGAACAACATGCTTCAGTTACCACGACAGACAACTGCTCACCCAGGCCATCTCCATTTAGCAAAACCAGTCCTTGAAATACAACCACCCAGTCTGCTTCCCGGGACCAAGCCGGGAAACTGGCCCAGTCTCTACCTAAAGCAGACTCATATACACTCCAGAGCCAGAGGGAGGGACAGAGAGCAGAGGAAGAGGGACAGACAGCTGGGGGAGGGGGTGCTAATATGCACCAAACTGCCTTGTGATTCCTCCTGACCCTGTGAAGGATGGAAGGATCGATGCCACCAACTTTACATACAAGAACACACCCCCAGGGAAGTCCGGAAACTTGCCTAATATGGGTCAGGGTGGGAGTCCTCAGCTCAGTCTAAGCAACTGCAAACTTGCTTGCCTTCCACACATGCCCTGTCAGAGAATGCCATCTCCATGGCTGAGAGCGAGGGTTCATCCCTGCTCAAAGGACAGGGTGCACGCAGCACTGCACCCAGAGGGTTCAAGAACACAGGAAATACAGAGCACCGGGCTGGGTTCAGAAGACAGATTCCCTGCCACTGCTGGCTCTGTGCCTCAGTGAGCCCATCTTAGTCTCCGTTTCCTCATCTTTCAAATGAAAAAAACAGAAAAAAAAAAATGCTACTATCTAATTGACCACTATAAGGACTGAGATAGAATGCATTAAATAAACCCTGTAAACTATAAACCATTATTCAATGTTTGTAACATTTATGAAAAACAAGGAGCTAGTGATTTTCTAAGGCCTGAAACTCTTAGTTTTCAACATAATTTCTTTAAGCTAAGCAAGGAGGATAAAAAGGTGAAAGACGAAAACATCCTCAGTTCAGCAACCTCCCTGCCCCTCGGGCCCCTCTACCACCAAGGTCCACAGTAGGCAGTAAGAATCGTCAAGCCAGCGGAGAGGCCCTGAGTCTGACGAAGTCCTGCTCCTCCTCCCAGAATGATGAGGGAGGGGCAGTAACAGCTCACTGCCCACAGGACACCTGCAATCCCACACCTCCTCTGTAGACGCTTTTTAAGCCTGCTCCCTCCACTGCCACTTTGGGTTTTACTCTCAGGAGGCGAGAGCCTCAATGTGACTATCACCAACCCTCCTCCCATGGCACTCCACAAGCACCTTCCTAGAACCCGGATCTAAGCACACAGCTCCCCTGAGGCAAGGTATCAAACCCTTCTGGGCTCTCTGCAGCTAAAGGGGAAGGGCCTGAACTCCCAACATCAACTCCAGGTCTCCCATGACCTCACTGCCTCCTACTATTCCATTTTATCATCTGGACCCACTGATAACCCCCAGACACCTGGTGTTCCTGCTTGGACTGCCCCCACCCCCATTTCATCCTCCGCCCACCGCACCCCCCTGCCTTGTACACTCTTACATACACTCCAGACTCATAAGCTTTCTCTCTTCTGGAAGGCCTTCCTGCCTTTCTCCAGACAGAGAACAAGCCTCCTAGCCCTCTGCATTCCTCCAGGGCACCTTGTGCACAGACGGAGAAGAACGATTGACAAGTCTTCTCACTGGCTATGATCAAGTCCTTGGGGATGAGGACCATGCCCAGTGTCCCACAGTGCCTGACACAGCACAAGTAACCACAAATGCATAAATGAGTTCAATATAACAGAACAGGGAGCAAACTAGACAGCAGGACATGGCGTCTCAGGGGCTTAATTTCCTCCTACTACCCTTGGGAATATTCACTGTAGCATTCAGAGGTGAATACGGAGAAGTGACACCTGTGGAGAAGAAACCACCAAGGCCAAACACCTATGAAAAACTGGTGGATGAAACAACAATGTGATATCTCAGATTCTACACCAAATTCCAAGTGACCAGGCTGGGCACAGAGCCTCTGAGGCCTCCAAGGGAGGACAGGAGCCAGGGCATTGCTATAGCAGGGCACATCCCAAGGAACAGAAGAACAAAAGGAAGAAGATGCTCAAGGAAGGACTTCACGCCCTGGCCAGTTGGGCTCAGCGGTTGAGCATCAGCCGGCAGGCCAGAGAGTCCCGAGTTTGGTTCCTGCTAGGGCACGTACCACACACACAAAAAGGAAGGACCTCACAAGGAGAGAGCCGGTGACAAAGGCCAGCTCCGTAACCTCCAGGCACCTGTTCCTCCCTCCTGCACCCCACATGGAGGCCAGTGCCTTGGTGCAGAGTGCAGGACTGTCAGCCGGCAGGCAGCCCTGTGAGGCCGCCAGGTGGGCGTCCAGAAGAGTGAGCCAGCTCCCAGTCAAAGCAAGAGGAGGACCACCCCACACCACCAGCCAGATGACCCCACAGAACACACAGGACCGGGAGATATTTCTGGTCATTCTGGGTCACACGAGAGACAACAATACTCCTCTCCTCGTCTCCAGGTTAACAAAAGGATCACAATGATACTCCTGAATGTTCAGATTTTCAGGGTTCTGGCAAGGTGACCAATTCCCAGGGTAAACTTCTAAAACCTGCTGTTCCTTTGCACACCAGCCAAGCCTCAGGGATCTGTGGGAAATAAATCCTGATGAGAAACACACCCAGAAAACTGGACGTGGTCATGGTACAGGCCCCAAAAGAGAAGAGGACAGCTCAATGTTCAGAGAGCCACGTGGGCAGGTTTTTAGTATACCTGCCCCTCACTGTCTCTGTACCCACCCATGTTCATCTTCCACTTCATCTCCCACTAAGCTCTACCTAGAACTAGGCACCCTTAGGTATACCTAAGAACTCAGTTCTTAAATATTTTAAGCATGAAGGGAAACATTCTATTTCTCTTTTAAAAGCCAAATCAGACCACCACACTAAATCAAATTTCCCTTTCAGTACAGTACCTGATAAGAGTTACGAGGCAGCTTTAAAGTGATTGAGCCCAGGCCTTGCCCTCCTCCGTCTGCCCCGATGCATGGCCTTCCCCAGCACTGACCCTTCCCACATGCCCTTCTCAGCTTCTTCCTGACACCTCAACGTCGTCTTTGAACAGTTAGGTCAAAAGCACAGGGGAAATCTGTCTCCCTAATTCTTCCTCATTACTCTTTGTCCCACCCTGGAGAATAAGCCTGATGATACACAACAGTTTTGGAGAGATGTGAAGACAGGAGTCACGTTCTTGCAACTCTCCTCTTGACTGAAGTACACCCTTGAGGGTCCCTCCATTACCCATGCCACCCTCCTTCTGAGCTTCTGAGAATCCTGGCCATCCTGGTCACTCCCCTCTAATCCTGCCCTAATTTGTCCAACAAAGAGCAATACCTACAAAGAAAAACAGCTCGAAACTGCTCTGTGTGAGTTTTATTAAACTGTTAGTTTGAACCATATGAAATTGCTGACATTGACCACTTCAGATCGAACAAAACTGCAATTCCATATAATTCAACTTAACACCTGTGCGCCATCGACGGTGCATGTTAATCAAAACTGCAGCTGGTTCTTTCCTGCTCTGCCTGCGTGACAGACAAACACGTAGCAGTAAGTACCACTAATCCAAGTCCCCGCCCTCCTCCCAGCCTAGAAACATCACACCAGCACCGCCAGCACCACCAAATCACCTAAGGTACCACCTCAACTTGAGGAGGCAGGCCAGAGTTCCCACTGTGAAAAGCTGTTCAGGTCCACCCACATTTTCCTCTATTTGGCTAAGGTTAGAGTTTCCCCAATAACACAGAACATCTGCAAAGACCCTTTAGAAGAGAATATTGCCGCATACAGGTTTTAGAGGGAAGAAACGTCACAGCCACTGAAGTCCTATCTTCCATAAACCAAGTCCTCCTGAAACATTCAAAGAACAGCTCCTTGGCAAATCACTGCCCTGGATAAAAACCTAGTACTGTAATGTGTAATTCGGTCTTCTCTGTTTTGAGGGGCCTGGGGAGGTGGAGGTGTGAAAATCAGCATGCTCAATATTCTGCCCTGAGAGAACAAACAAGCCATAAATGAACCCCAGCAGAACAAAGAGTAGAAGTTCAAAAATCATCTATATGTAGATGAAACAATCTCAGATGAAACAATCTCTTAGGCAGGAACGTGTGGCTAAACAAAAAAGCTAATGGGGTAACTCAGAGCAGAAATCCTGCCCCAATGAGGGATGATCTCAGTGAGCAATGGCACAGTCAAATACATATAAAACAGGTACTTTAGGGCCATGTAAGGACACAAATGCAGTACAAGGGGCACAACCACCAATGAAAGGACTTCTCAAACCACAAATGGTGGGAAAGACAGACACAAGGGCAAGCACCTGACGGGTGAGCACACACAGCCACTGACGTGTGCAGCAACACGCTCCCCATATGCTCCCTGCAGATGTTACAGAGGAAGTGGAAGCAGGAAAATGAGCAGCAGTAAAGTACAGGACTCCCATCCAAAAAGGACCCTAGAACTCAAGGCTGGCTAGATAAATGTGAATGAAAGAAGTGGGCCATATCCATTGAAGAAAGGATAACATGGCTTCTGTTACAAGGCATTAAGGCTAACCAATACAGGATGGAGGTTATTCGAGGAGTGAATGGCCATGGGAACCAGGGACAGAATGTGCTCAGAGTTTTACTTAAGAGCCTTTGCACTGGAAACTTGGCTTCTGGGCTGCCTAGGAATGGGGGAATACTTCCTCGTGGATATGAGAGCTCATTTAAAACAGGAAAAAAGTATTTCTCTGCCACTGGAGTAGGCTCCAAGGACCAGGCTAAGAATGAGATATACAAATAGTCTGGAAGAGCCAAGTGCACAATGAAATTGCCAGTAAATGGGCTTCAGTGATCAGATTATCCTTCGCAGATAAGAAGCTCTAATTTATCAGCTGTGTCTCAGAAAAAAGGATTTAAGAATCACGGCGATTTTCACTTGAAGGCAAGCAATGTAATGTAGAAAAGTTAGCTACAACACTAAAAAAGGAAACTTAGGAATCATTTTGGCGGGGAGGAAATACATGCTCCATTTTTTAATTTTTAAAATCAAGAACAATGTCTTCAGGGTACTGACTACATTCTAGGAGAGATGACCAGGGCATGGAGTTTTCCCAAGAATGGATTCTGGAAAAGCCTGTAGACTTTGTACACAGTCCAGTGATTTTCACTGGTATTGACAGCATATTTTACATATCATTCTCATTACTATTGACAGCATATTTGATAGGCATGCTTGCTTTGAAAAGCAGTCTTTTTAAAGCTCCATGTAAGTTGTCCTTAGCCTAGCTATAAAACCAGGGCCTATACTTGGGACATGCCAAGTCCCATCAACCTCCTGGGGCCCAATGAATTATTTAGAAGCTAATAGTCATGGAAACAAGCTGTCACAGGCCACTAAGAAGGGCAGTCTCAGAAACAGCCTCCCATGGAGGCTCTGCCATGAATAACAAGTTTGTCCAGAAGCAGGGCTGCCCCTTGGGCAGCTCTGTGCCAGGGTGAAAACAGAGCTACACAACAGAGGGGCTGCAGGCAGGGCCAGGCATGACTCCTATGAGGAAAACACTAACACGGCTACAGGAGATGGGGGGCAGGAAGGCATAGGTGTGTTTGCAAGCACACTATTAAATGTCTGCTGTTTTCAGCTGACCTAATGAATGTCAGATTTTAGTTAACTCAACTTTTTAATTTGTTTTCTTTATTGATTTTGAGAGGGGGGGGGGGAGAGAGAGGGAGAGAGATAGAAACATCAATGAGAGAGAACACCGACTGGCCGCCTCCTGCATGCCTCCCACTGGGGATCTGGCCCACAAGCTGGGCATGTGCCCTGACCGGGAATCAAACCAGTGACCTCTTGGCGCATGGGTCGACACTCAACCACTGAGCCACACCGGCCAGGCACTAACTCAACTTTTTTTATCATTCCCCATTATACCATCTTGGGACTAGCACTAACAAGTTATGTGGCTTTGGGTAAATTAACATCTCTGAACATCAATTTCCGCCTTTGTAAAACAGGAAAAACCAGTATTAGTGCTTATATCTCACAGGGCATGAGAGAATTAAATAAGATAACATAAGTAAATAATAGAGTGCCTGGTTTATAATAAGTGTTCTACAAATACAGATTATTATTACTACTATTAATAAAATAAAGTAAAATAAATACTAACCCTAAACCCCAAGCAGGTGAAACCTGCAGATGGCAGGCCAGAGCCTTTCCAACTAGCTATGGCCAGAGCTGCCCCTGGGCCACTCACAATAAAAGGCTAACATTTACTAGCATGCTCCACCGTGAGTTTCCCGCTTCCAGCTGCTCCTGTGTCCTACCGGATTCTAAAAACTGGGGAAGAAAGAGACCATCACAGCAAAGGCCAAAGTCATTTTTTCCTAGCATACTTGCTGGTTTAAAGGACATAAAGACATTCTAATTGGTAGAGTTTTCAAAAAGCCCTATCCTTTTGCTCTGAATGATCTCCTCTCTCTCACTGAAACACCTCTCTGGACTATCCTGTCACAGCCTCATCTTTTACCTCCCCCCACTTCTCCGCATCATGACTTCTTTCTGTTTAGAACGGGGACAAAACCGCACGGAAGTGGCAGTGGAGAAATTATGTTCTGACAGCAAAGAAGGCAGCAATTCAATACTAGTCCATTTTTTAAAATGTTGGTTAAATTATGAAAGAAAACCAGTTTACCTGACCCTGAAGTAACTACAAACTGCTGTAACCCCAGATAAACGTCTAAATTGTCCTGTAGAACTGGGAACTGAAAACAAAGAAACAACAATTAAAAAAAAAAAACATACATGTGAGTTTTAACAGCATTTTACCATTGAAACAGTACAAGCACCTATGGGGGCAGGGGCAGGATAAAAACTTTTCTCTGGGAACCTTTACATGCCCCTAAGAAGAGGTAGCTCCCCTTACACTTAACAGTTTCTACAATCTCAACCATCATCAGTTTGATGCTTTTTAAAAACAAACAGTGGATGCTGGGTATGATTATGTTCCTAAAAGAGGACATCAAGCCCCAAAATTACCTGATCCTTTCAGAGTTCTGAGACAGACCTATCTCCCTACAGGTCCAAGATAAACCCTGCCCTTGAGAGGAACACAGAGAGGCCTTCCTTAGAATGCATGACAAAGTGGAAAGACAGGCTGAGTTATCTGGAAGTTACATTCCCTCTTCATTCAGCAGACGGGCTCTTCATAACCAGAGCTGTGTCCTTTCTAAATGCTAACTCACCACTAAGATAAAGGTAAACCTTGACTGTGATAGATCCCTAAGAAAGTCAGATGACAAAATGCACTCTCCACAGGAAAACACAAGATACAGCGGGGTTGTGCAGTGCAAAGCTGACCCCAGTAAACTATCTTGCCTTTGAAGAGAGATAGGTTTAATAAAATCTCCTCAAAAAAACAAGTACCACTTAATCAGTGAAATCAGTCCTATGACTAAATATTCTAGCACATAAATATAGCAGAGAGTGGCAGCCATTTGCCAAGACTAAGCTTTACAATGGCTCGCTTTTCAACAATGTAATTCATATAAATTATCTTCTATTTGGCCTGGCCACTTTCGAGCTACTGATGAAGGAAGGCATTAGTAAGGTTCACATTATATACAAGAGTTTAGAAAAGAAAAACAGGGCTTCCAGAAGTTGGTCTGAAGTATTCTGGGAAAATGTTAACATCTGATCAATTTGAGGGTCGGTTACAGTAATTATTATTCCCTGTTTAGAAAATTCTATAACACCAGTGAGCAAAAAAGCCTTCCTGCTCACACAGGGAAACCATTAGGCCCTCGTCCCCTCCAAGCGGTGAGTTACCAGTGTTGAGAAGGCGTGTGTGGGAAGGAGCTCCATCACTTTGGCCACGACTTCCAAGCTCTGGCGTAAGTACCGCTGCCACTCTGTCTGCTGCTGCAGGGGAAACACAGAAGGGTCAGCTCTCCTGACAGGCCAATCTGTCCTCAGCCTCAAGTCCACTCACTCTCAGACATATATTTTGAAGAAATGACAAATGATGGGACCAGGTTATTTGGTACTTTAAAAAGGCCAAGCTAAAATATGTTTTTTACATCCAATAAATTAATGTCATTAAAAGCTTTTTCTTAAGAAAAAGGTAATCCATGAAAATGACCCACTTTCCCCTACAATCACAGGAACAGATAGAGGAGCCACTTGTGAAATGCTCGCGTCCCCTTTAAGTCATCCCAGCTATAGGAACTGGTCACTCATTCCTTCGGAGACAGTCCAGCACTGCATTCCGCAAGTTAACTAAGTCAGTGCACTTTAGTATGGTCTACAGACGGGCAGCATCGGCATGTCCTGGGGATTGTTAGATATGCCAATGTTATGGTCCCCACCCCAAACCTTCTGAGTCAAATCTGTTCCACATCTGTGCCAAATCTGTTCCACATCTGTGCCAGTGACTCTTATCCATGCTAAAACACCAGAGGCACCGGCCTAGGTCATACAGTTAATAAGAAGAGAAGCCTAAGTTTACCAAGCACCTTGTATGCACCAGGCATGTAGCCATTCCTTCCGCCTGTTACCATCATAAAACTGTCAAAACAGACATACCACCCCCTTTGGGGAGATGACAAAATTAAGGCTCAGAGAATTCAACACCTGGACCTCTTGTCTCCTTCAAGGCCAAGGTTACAGAGATTCAAATCCAGGCCATCTGGTTCCAAGAACAGGGCTCTTTCCAACCCAAACAAGGCTACCCTCAAAGGTCTTGACTATGCCCTGGTCACTGCTGTTTTGAAGTGATAGCAGGGACTTGAAAATTTTGAAGTGCATGGTGGTTAAGAAAAAAGAACACTATAGAGTTGTGTCCTTAAAAACATTTTCCTTATTGATGTGGGCACACCAGCAACAATAAATTCAAAATCAATTTTAAGAAATATCAATTTATAAAATGTACTCAAAAGAAATTTCCTTTCATTCTAGCCTTATCATTTAAGTAGCTCTTTAACTATTTCTACCAGCATTCAACCAGCTCTTATTTGTTGCCAGAGTGAGGAGTGGAGGTGTGGGTGCCAGGCAGGGGAATAGGAGGAATAAAGAGTTCTCATTAAACCACTTTTCATGTACATATTTACTTAACTTACCATCTCTAGTCCATATAGATAAAAATAACTGTAAAATAATTTTTTTAACATTTTTCCATTTTTTGTTCAGATAGAGCGGGAGGGGGAGAGAGAGAGAGAGAGAAACAATATGAAAGGGACACACGAGTGGCTGCCCCCCGCACGACCCAACCAGGGCCAGGAACAAACTGCAACCGAGGCACATGCCCTTAGCGGGAACCGAACCCCGGTCTCTCTGGACCGCAGGCCGACGTTTCAACCGCTGAGCCAAACCAGCCAGGAGTGTAAAACTTTTTTTTTATGAACCCAAAGAGATTGGCAGGATAAATTTCAAATGAACAATTCAAACTGTTAAGACTCCTCTGGCTAAAAAATAGTCCCCAGAGCAGAGGGCTGAACGGTTCTGAGCCCCCACATCGATTCACGCAACATGACAGTGATTAAAGGCCAATCAGGGGGTGCTGCTTACGTCGTCATCCAGAGTCTCGTCATCCAGCTCCTCCAACTGGGCCTGGTTGTATCTGAACTGGATTCGATTCAACACCTCCGTGAGCAAGAGGACTAGGGCATCTTCGTACCTGTGTGGAAGGGAGAAATTCAACATCAGGTGAAAACAGGCTTTTAGCCTAGAATTTCAAAAAGGCTTCCTGCACTGTGAAAAAATGGTGTCTGTGTTGAATTACCATATACAAAAGGAGCATCTAAACTAAACTTAGTTTATGGGTTGGCAAGGGTATATGTGAGAGTGGAACAGTAGCAGGGGTATTTCTTTTTTCTTTTTTTTAAATCCTCACCCGAGGATATTTTTCCATTTATCTTCAGATAGAGTGGGAGGGAGGGAAGAAGGGAGGCAGAGAGAGAGAGAAATATCAATTGGTTGCCTCCCGTATGACCCCGACCAGGGCCAGGGACGAACCGCAATAGAGGTATGGAATCGAACCCATGACTCTTTGGTCCGCGGGCTGACGCTCTAAACGCCGAGCCAAACTGGCCAGGGTGGGGGCACTTCTTTATTTAACTATGTTCCAGGCACATTCTTTTTTTTTTTTTTATCCTCACCCGAGGACACTTTTCCATCTTTTGTTTAGATATAGTAGGAGGGAGAGAGAGGAAGAGAGAGAGAGAAACATCGAAGTGAAAAGGACACATCGAGGGGCTGCCACCCGCATGACCAACCAGGGCCAGGGACCAAGGCACACGCCCCTAGCGGAAACCGAACCCGGGTCTCTCCGGACCACAGGCCGACGCTCCAACCGCTGAGCCAAACCAGCCAGGGCTCCAGGCACATTCTTCTCCAGGCATATTCTTGATGGAGTGACCCTTTTACCATCATATAATGTTCTTCTTTGTCTCTGTTAGCAGTTTTGTCTCCAAGTCTATTTTGTCTGATATTAGTATAGCCAACCCGACCTCTTTTAGTTATTGTTTGCATGAAATATCTTTTTCTATCCTTTTTATTTCAACCTATCTGTGTCTTTGAAACTAAAGTGGGTTTCTTGTAGACAATATGTAGTTGGACTATGTTTTTCTTTTTATTTGTTGTTGTTTTTTGAGAGAGGGGAAGGGAGAGGAAGAGAGAAAGAGAAACATCGATGTGAGGTGGCTGTCTCCTGCATGCCTTCCATGGGGGATCAAGCCCAAAACCCGGGCACGTGCCCTGACCCGGAATCAAACCAGCAACCTTTCGGTGCATGGAGTAACATCCAACCAGTTGAGCCACACCAGCCAGGGCCAGACTGTTTTCTTAATCCATTCTGTCAATTTCTGCCCTTTATCTAGAAGCTAATCCTTTACATTTAATATAATTAATAAGGAAAGACTTACTTCTGATATTTTGCTATTTGTTTTCTCTATGTCATATCTTTTGTTCCTCAATTCCTCCATTTTGTGTTAAATAGACATTTTGTGTGTGTACCATTTTAATTCCCTTGTCATTTCTTTTACTGTGTATTTTTGAGTTATTTTCTCAGTGGTTGCCCTGGGGATTACAGGTACTACCTATAAATATCAATTAATTCAATGATTCAATCCGTTTAACAACTGTGAGAGGTTAAGTGGTATTAACGGCATTCTTCTGATAAGAAAATTACAGTTGACAGAAGTTAAATAAATTGCCCAAGGTCCCAAAGCTAGCTATTTCAACCCAGGACTCCCTAACTCAACACCCCATGCTCTCTCTACAATAACCCATCAATGGGGCTTTAAGCTTACCCCATCCACTTCCCTAAATGTATTCTTTTTGTTTTCTTTAAATGTTCACTGATTGTTTGGGGGCGAGCGGGAGAAACCATTGATGTAAGAGAAAAACATCAACTGGCTGCCTCCTGCATGCGCCCTGGCCAGGAATAGAACCCATAACCTTTTTGGTATACAGGACGGCGCTCCAACCAAGTGCGCCACCCGGCCAGGGCTCCCCAAACCTCCTCTTTAGTCAACTTTAAGGACACTTATAACCTATGGAAAGAGCCTGGGGAAACCCTGATGTGTTGATCTACATCTAAGCATAACTTCTCACAGAAACATTTTGGAGCCCGAGGCTTGGCTATTGCTCAAATGTGATAAGAACTTAACTCAGAAGACATCAGTTATAGACAATAGTTGCTAACTAACACAAGGGCCAACAAACCACTAATTTTCAAGACTAAATCATGTTGCCTCAGTTCTTGCCTGCCCTGAAATGTTTCTCAGATAGGTTCAGAGATTGTTCCCACTCATAACGTAAACCATCATGCTGGCCATTCAGCTCTCAGTGCCAACCTAGCCTCCAGACCGTGTGATGCCAGAGCTGAGATTACGCAAAGCACATTTCTCCTCGGCCCATTGGGCTCTGTCAACAGAATGCAGGGGAACACAGGAAGGCAAAGGAGGGGCTTGCTGTCCAGGCAGTGTCACCCCAACAATGGTCACCTGGCAATAATGACTGTTCCAGTTTCCCGCGCCCACACCCCAGAACCAGCCTCATCATGCACTCTCAGAAGTTCCAGCAGCAGCCGGGCTATTCCCTCTCCTCGGAGGACTGAGTCCCAGCCCCTGGGCCCCTTCCAGAGCTCCTGTGGCAGCAGGTGGTTCTCAGTCCACAGGGGTGTGAGCTCTAGCTACCTGGGTCCATCCCTCTGATGTTCTAGATTTCATAACCCCAATGTCTTTCCTTTGTACCCCTCAACTCTGGGTGGAGCTGCTTCCTATAGTTATCATCTGTTATCTCAGGGTTCCCCTTTTGCTTTTCCAGTCCTCTAAAACCAGTTTCCTACACTGAATCCTTAAAATAATTAAGTGTAGTTTCTCTTTTCCTGGCAGAACTCTGATAAACCACCTGGTCTATATAGGTAACAGGACACTATAAGCAAATCTGAAAGGTATCCAATGCCAAGATTAAATATAGTCATATGGTCTAAGAGTTACGACTCATGTGATGACACTCCATAGAGTCAGAGTCTAAAGACTACTTCAAAATCCTCCTGTCACATCTCAGAGTTTCATGGGCACAAGGCTGCCAAACCTTCCCCTCAACAGTCAGTACCCCAGTGTTTGTAAATGACTTCACAACCTAGATTAGACTGGGAACTAATCATGACCCAGAAAGACACACTGGCAGGGAAATCACAAATAAAATAGACAACATCCGTGGGGAAAATTGTCAAGAGAATCAAAACCCCACCTCAAGAGACTTCAGAGAAAGGTAAGATCAAACACTTGAGCCTGGAGTTTATGTTCACCGTTTGCTCAGGTCATCAACTGCTAAGGTTATAGAAGTTTCATGCTATAATTTGCTATGACAAACCAAAACATTTTCACAATTCCACTAGGAAAGAAAATCCACTTCAGACCAGAGGACAGATAAAAATCTGTCATCTGTAAATTCTCTTGTTGCACTAAAAGGGAATTTAAAAACTTTGAAGGTATTTAAAGACTACAGAAAAGTAATAAAAGTTTAGTGGAGGCATAGGGTGGGGATTTAATATAACAGGACTCGTGCCCTTCTGTGAAGAGGAAGTGACAGGCAGCACATGTATGCTCCCCCTCTCCCCCCATGCAAGCACAGAAGAAAGCATGTGAGGACCAAGAAAGAAGACAACATCTGCAAGGCAGGAAGAGGGTCCTCGCGAAAACTGCATCAGCCAGCACCCTGATCTGTGACTTCTAGTCTCCAGAACCGTGAGAAAGTAAATCTGTTGTTTAAGCCACCCAACTGATGGTCTTTTGTTATGGCAGACCTAGCTGATTAATACGGAAAGAAACCTGGAACTTCAAGAATGAAGAAAAAGCAAGAGAACTGGCAAAATGTGTGGGAAAATGCAACAGACTATTTTTCTCCTGTTAACATCTTTTAAAGATGAATGATGAATGAAAGCAAAAACTGAACATTGTCTGATGAGGTTTTGCATGTTCACAGATATTAAACATATGACAACCTCAATAAAAAGAAAAGAGAGTAAAGGTTTCCACATTACAGTTGAAGTGATAAAATGTTAGTGGAAAGTAAATATATTGCAGCACCAGAGCAATTACTAAAAAAAAAACTCATATAATGAGTTACGGTCAAACACTCAACAGATACATTGAAAAGGAAAACTAAATTTGTGTACAACTAACACAGTCTCAAACGAAGCAAAAGCTGATGGAACTGGAGAGACAAATCCAGTTACACTTGAAGAGCTCACCTCTCAAGTTACTGATAGAACAAGCAGGATAAAGACAACATGCAGTATAAAATCAACCAACCTGACCTAACTGACACTTATAAAACACTTCACCCAACAACAGGAGAATACACAATCTTTTCAAGTGCAACAATCACCAAGAGGACTAGGTCATAAAACAAACCATAATACATTTTTAAAATGGAAATCACACAAACTACATTTGCAGCTCAAAATAAATTAGAAAATAATAACAAGATATATAGAAAATCTCCACATATTTGAAAATTAAACAGAGGAAATCTCAAGAGAAATTTAAAAATACACTAAACAGCCCTGGCCTGTGTTGCTAAGTGGTTAGAGCATCATCCCCTGCACTGAAGGGTCATGGGTTCAATTTCCGGTCAGGGCACATACCCAGGTTGCAGGTTTGATCCCCAGTCAGAGCACATGCATGAGGCAATGGAACAACATTTCTCACATCAATGTTTCTGTCTGTCTGTCTCTCTCTCCCCACCCCACCCCCGACCCCTGCTCTTCTCTCTCTAGAATCAATGAAAAACATATCCTTAGGTAAGGATTAAAAATATTTTTTTAAATACACTAAACAATGAAAAGGAAAAGAGAACACACTAGAATTCGGTGGATAAAGATAAAGCACCACTCAGGGAAATTTATAGCATTAAATGTTTAATTATATAATAGAGATAAACCTATAGACCTATATGGCTCAAGCCACAAATGTGATTACAAAAGCATCCCAACTTCTGAAAGTTAAATAGAATTCTACATGTTAAGGCAACTACACAGTAGGTACTCAGTAAATATATGAGAAATGAAAGATGAACAACGAAATAAACACTTAGGTAATAAACAGACAAAACTCCAAATCGGATAGCTACAAAGGACTGAAGCACAATCCCGGAGAGCTTTATCAACTTTGTAATAAAATAACCAAGACCTCGGTCATTTGCTCTCTGGGAAAGTCAAAGGCATGAGTTTCTCTTAGCAGGAGCTAGAAAGCTACTAGAGTCTTGATTTAAATTTAGTTAACACCTTTTATTAACTGTATCAAAATATCATGTGTCATAATGGCATTTCCTCTTTATTAAGCAGAAAACCCACGCAGCAAAAAAAAAAATAATATATATATATATATATATGGCAGCCATTTTTCTCACGCTCACCCCCTTTTGTTTACAGTCCACTCTAGTGTCACCCGGAATCCCTGGCTGGCCTCTGGCCAGCACTTGTCCGTAGTCTCATGACAAAGGGGTTCACAAGTCATGACTCAATAACTTTAGGTTGCTTAACTCACTTCAGGTTTCCTCATCTTCCTGTAAAAATAAGTTTCTACAGAGAAGGCAGATCCCTTCACATTGACAAGCACATAGCAAAACAGAGTGAGAGAGGGAAAGGGAAGAAAAACAAAACATCTTTACTGTGCATTTGCTCTCAGCCAAGATGCTTTACAGACACTGGTTCACTTAATTTTCTCAACAATTTATAAGGCAGGTATAACCATCCACAAAGAATAAATGAGGAAAAATAGATAAATTCAGGTCTTTCCACACCATCTCAAAATGGCAAATCTGAACAATGAACCTCAGCAGCAATTCTGTTCAGCCGAGTATGTTACAGAATTTTTATTCCATTAACACTGGGATTCAAGTCCTCTAAAATCCCCACCAGCTTTAATCAAGAAGCTCTTGAGCATTCTCACTGAGCTAAACATGCAGAGCTCCAATTTCTAAGCTCCTAAGACCAAAAATAAATCCATGTACATTTGTGCTTCTAAATTTGTAGCCTATAATGCCTGCCACATTGTTGTGATGAATGATGCAAACCTTTAACCACAGGGGACAGGAACTCAGTGCTGCCTCTGTGACTTAACCACACCTACATTTCCCACTTAAGACACTGAGAAAACATTCTTGACTATTTCCTGCAAGATCAGTTGCTTCTGAAATTCTGGCTCAAACCACAAGTGTGATTCCAAAAGCACCCCAACTTCTTTCAGATAGATTTTACCAGTTGAAAACATGTGACCACCTTTATAAGCTCCTAGGTAAAATGAATGGGGTGACTACCAGTAGCTAGTGCTCGCCATCGGCTGCCGCTGCAGGACAGTGCACTGGGATATATTGGGGTCTTTTATAACCTAGTACAGTGGCTACCAAACTTTCAAGACTTTCATTTAAACACTTTTGAGCACACACTTGTATAAATGTATAGTGTAAAAGGTAACAGATAAAACATATCAGTTAAAGTCCAACTTTTTTCTTTGTAGACTACCTTACATACCCTTCTAGACCACCAAGGGGTATATGATCAACAAGCAGCTCTTCAGACGATGGTTACTCATAAACAGCATAAACGACAGACCACCTCTGAAGGTTTGGGGTTTGGGTATTTTTGTTTTTAAAGGCATAAAAGTATTCTAAGTGTAAGCTTTGAAAAAAGTCATGAAAAATTAGAAAGCCTCATTTCTCAAATGATCAATGAGAAAATTCCCTACTGTTAAAAATGGTCAGCCAAAACCACTGACAACTGTGATATCAGATGACAGGTGCCTGAGCAGACCAGTCAATATCAGCAAGGAAGGCTAAAAAGGCCTTTATGCTGTCCAGGGAACCTGTCACTTAACTCTGTGGTCACCACCATAGCCAAATGGCAGCAACATCATCTATTATTATTATTACTGTTGGGGTCATCACTATGATCATTTACTGAGTGTCTAATACACGCTAGGTGCTGTGCCAGGGGTTGTACATACACGATTTTATGGACCCCTAGCCATCCTTCAAGACAGGTATTAGTATGCTAATTTTGCAAAAGGAAATGTGGTCAGCATATATATAACCTGACCAAAAGTATGAAATAGAAAAAGAATTGAAACTCAACAGTACTGTTCCTTCCACTGAACAGTAATGTGCCTAAGTGTATATTTAACAGTAATAATCTGTTAGTGTACCTTTTCTCAGTGAAACTACAATCTCCACACCTGAGACACCCCTGTACTCTACTTTAAAAAGCATTTCAATATTAATCATCTCCCCAGTTTATTCTCCCAACAAGCCTGACAGACATGAAAGAATATCTACCACTAAATATAGCAAACTCAGGCATAGTCCCAGGACCAAAGCATGCCACTGCTGAGCATCCAAGAAAGAGAATTTGGTGGAAGTACTTTTCCTTTGGAGAAATTTCATTCAAAACACAATTACTTACAGTAGACAAATTCACCAAAAACAGGATCTACTGTTGTGTAATAAGGTTTCTGATACATGAATAAACTACCAATAACCATATGTAACCTGGCACCATAGCAACTTGGAAGCTATTCTGCAATCACAAAAATAATGTTTGGGAACAAAAGTGCAAATGTTTAAACTTGAAATGCAAATATTCTGTTTATAATTTTAAAAGCTTATAAAACCTCAGCAATGGAAAGGGTTTTAGAGGTTCAATCCAAACTCTTACCAGATGGGATGCTCCTCACCACCATTGTTTGGCACTTTCTGGGGAAGGTGTGTTCACAATCTCCACCACCAACCACTGATACCACTTACTAAGCATCTGTGACAAACAATTCGCTCTGGCCAGTTTGGCTCAGCAGTTAGAGCAGTGCCAAGCATTCTAGATACATTAGCTCATTATTTCATTTCTGACACGAAATAATGACCCCAGTGTACAGTAAAAAAAATACTTTACCTGCAAACCAGAAAAATGAACTTGAGAAACATGGGGGGAACACATTTCCCCATTTTCTACTTTTAAAAAATACAAAATTAATTATCTCTGGATTATGGATAACTTATGTTCTTTATATCTTCTATCTTTTCCTGGTTTCTAAGATAAATATTTTTTATGACAAGTATTTATTATCTTATTTAGGAAATTTTCAAAGACGTACAAAAGATGTAAGAATATAATGAACTCCAAGTTCCTATCAACTAAGTTCAATATCAATTATCAACACATGGCCAACCCACTTCCCTCTCTATTCCCAGTGGATTATTTTAAAGCAAATCCCAGATGTCATATCATTTCATCCAATAAAATGCTTCAGTAAATGTCATTAAAAAGAAAACAATACAAAGCATTATCACACCTAAAAAATTAACCATATATTACTTCTTTAATTAGAAAAAATGTTTGCAGAAAATGAGATATTAAGGGGAAAAAAGAAGAAGAAAATACTCAATAACATACTACCTAAACAGCTTGTGTGAGTCAGTTTCACTAAAGAGGTCTGGCTACATGGTTGACCCTTTAGGTCGTAAGAAAAACTGGCCAAAATGTCTATTTCTAATTATCAATGTTACTGGGTTTACCTGTTGAGAACTGCTTCTTTGTCTCCCAGACGACTTTTAATTTTACTTGTCAGATAGTCCAAAAAGAGCGTCCAGATATCCAAACAAGAGAAGTAACCTTCATGAGTGGGCTATGGTGCAAAAGAAATCCAGACAATGAAGTTACTTAATGCAAATATTCCTTAGAAACACACCCACCAGTTTACTTCTACCAGAATGTTACAACCATAAGCCTAGATTCCCTCAATTTCCCAGTAACCACACTGTGTCTTAGTCACTCTTCACAATTAGGTCCCGTTGATGCTAACTAGACAAGAGTACCATGAAACACATCATTAGGGAGATACTATGTGGGACAAAACAAGTAAGCCAGGCGAACACCTATCTTAAAATCTAAGGCTGTGGTGAGGAGGACTCTTACAGATCATTTAACTCAAATCTGTTTATAGAGAAACAAATTCTGATCCAGAGACATGATTCATTCAAGGTCAGGGGAGGAGCAGCAAATGCTCTTTCCACTAATACCATTACAAAACTGAAAAGAAGTTTCAGTGGCTCCAAAGGTGCCAAGTTTACACACTTGAACATTAGGAAAGGCCATTTGCAATCTTCCTATATAACAGATTGAAAATGAACTTAAGTCTGACTCTCAGGCATTATCTCATCTACAAAAGTAGGCTAACAGCAATCTCTAACCCAGTGTTGACAAGGACAAACAGAAGAGAAGACAGTCTTTGTGGGGTCCTGGTGCTGGACCATTTGCGTGACTACACTGACAAACTCTCTCAAGAGCTTTGAGCTTCCACTTCACACAAAATCCAGACATTATACTCTCCACCATCTCATCCTTCTCGTACGTATTCAGTTTCAACTTTTGGTTCTCTAATCCCTTACACATCCACTCAAATTCTTGCTACCTACAAGAACTCTTTGGTTTTACTTGTGATCTCTTGATTGAACCACATAATTGGTGGCAAGAACAGATGTGGAAAGCAAGAAAACCATCATCTTGGATCCGTTTTCCTTCCATTTCTGATCCACAAAGAAATCCAGAAGTTTACATGACAATGTATGGAATTTGCTGAAGGAATAACTAATATTGGGTGGTAGCGTGCAGTGGGAGTTCTGTGCCCAGGATGAGTCTGAGACAGAAAACTGTAACTTAAAACACAGCAGACTCCAAGACAAACCACCAGACAGCCCTGGAACTAGATGGCTGCAGTGCACTCAGGACCACAGAGAGGCCCATCCTCAGAAAACAGAGAGAGAGCTTCCTATCTCCACTTCAGACTTCACACATCCCAGATGTCCATGACATGAAATTAAGCAGACGAATAAGCAGGAAAAACAATTGGCCCTGGCCAGTTCGTCTCAGCAGTTAGAGCGTCAGCCTGCGGACCAGAGTCCTGGGTTCAGTTCCCACTAAGGGCACATACCTCAGCTGCAATTTGTCCCCGGCCCCGGTTGGGATCGTGTGGGTGGCAACCAGTTGATATGTCTCCCTCACATCAATGTTTCTCTCTCTCTCTTCCTCCCTCTCTCCCTCCCACTCTATCTGATGATAAATGCAAAACTGTCCTCGGGTGAAGTAAAAAACAAAACAAAAAAACAATTGATAAGCCATGTGGGAATAAGATGGGCAACTGGTAGGCGCAGGCACTTGACTTGCCCAGCCAGAAGATGTGGTCTTGTCCTGGCTTTGGTTTGCGGAGTTTCCCTTAAGTCACCCAGCTGTCCTTCCATGGTGTGAAAATACTCACTGGCCCCCTCCGAAGAACATAACTGATCAGATGCATGTGAAAGTGCTTTTGAGAAAAGCCACCACATAAATCCAAGTTTTATGGTAATGTCAAAGTACTTTATAATTATACACATCTTCCCCATGCCTTTGAATTGAAGATTTACTATGCATCTCAAGGCTGGAAAAAAAGGTGGGCAAACATACCCTCTGTAAGGCCTGAAACACTGCCACTCACATCCACACATACAGGCCCCACTGTGAGATCTTGTGCCCTGCCCACATCTGGCCTTCTACAACTGCTGTGGGCACAGATCAGTAAGGTCATAAAGATGATAGGCTGACTGCACTGTCAGTCTTCCAACTTTTCAGAACCCTCACAGATCCATTTTAAAAATGTACCTGTACTCAAATTTACTTCTCTGATTCCAGGGATAATTAATCAACTGAAGATTCAGATAAGTTTCCTTAAGAAACTAACGCTACCACTCTTGCCCTGGCCGGTTTGGCTCAGCGGTTACAGTGTCAGCCTGTGGTCCAGAGAGACCCAGGTTCAGTTCTCGCTAAGGGCACATATCTCGGTTGCAGTTTGTCCCCAGCCCTGGTTGGGTGGTGCGGGTGGCAGCCACTTGATGTGTCCCTTTCATGTCAATGTTTCGCTCTCTCCTTCTTCCTCTCTCCCTCCCACTCTATCTGAACAAAAAAATGAAAAAAAAAAAAAAAAGAAACTAATGCTACCACTCTTATCTGCAAGTGGTTTGCAGTGGTTAGTTGTCATTTGCATGATCTTCACAATAGTCCTGAAAACTGGACAGATATATTTTCCTTCTTCCCATTTTACAGATAAAGAAGCCAAGGCTCAGAAGTTACTTGCCCAAGGTGACAAGGTAAGGAACAGAAACAGACAAGCCTCTGGTCCAGAGCCCTTTCCCACCCCCATGCCCATAGTATCTCAGAGTTTTAGGAAGAAGGGGCAAAATGAAAAATGCAAGACCAAGAAGGAATTGATGACAGCACAGCAAGAGGAGCAGGAAGACAGGAAGTGTTTGCTTAGACGCAGACAGCCCAGGGCCTCAGAAAGGGAAGGGACAGTGGCAAACACCTGCTGAGCACCAATGGCTGGAGGGCTGCAGCAAGACACTTGTGTGAGAGAAACAACGTAGGAAAAAAATAGAAGAGAGGACTGATAAAAGAATGATACTAACACCATCTTTATCTTATTGCTATTCTTTCAAAGTATGTTTACCAGTATTAAACTTTCATGAATTTTAGAAAAAGGCAAAAATATTGACTATATCCATAATCCCCTCTAGACAAGAGGAAAGACACATTTTCACACTTTACAGATAATTAAACTATGATAAAGCAAGTTCACAATGTTAGTGAGTAGATGAGAACTTAAAGCTCTCTCTAGAGAGCATTTGATGTCTTCCTCTTAAATCTTATCCAAAAAAACTCCCCTACCACCAGCTCCTGATCCTGGAGTGCACCCTGACATCTCTTCTCCACTTCTCTCCAGCAAAGAGCTGCCACCCTACAGTCAACGGCACAGAGCACCTTCCAGGTTCCTGCCCCTCTGCCTGATGCTCGGAATCTGCTTCTGCCCAGATCTAGAGGACACCACAGTCCAAGAGCCTGCACCCAGAAAGAAAGGGTCTCACACAGAGGCCAAGAAGGGAGCTTGGCTGACACACACCTGCAGGTAAAGGAGGAAGAAACTCATTGTTTGTCTCATTACCATATCTATTTCTTTTCCCAATATATAAATAATATATATGCATGTATACAAAAATACCACTTTCACACATATACACAATGGAATACTATGCAGCTGTAAGAAAGAAAGATCTCTTATCCTTTGAGACAACATGGAGGGACCTGGAGAGTATTATCCTAAGTGAAACGAGCCAATCAGAGAAAGACAAATATCACATGATCTAACAAGCTGATGAACAAAATAGACCCAGAGACATAGAAGTAGGGTACAGACTGACAAACCTCAGAAGAGGGGGTAGGAGGGGAGGGAAGAGAAACCACAGAACTTATATGCAAGTATGGGTAACCATGGACACAGACAACAATGCTGGGGGAGGGGGAGGGGCGAGATTGGGAGGAGGGTGTCAATGGGGGAAAATGGAGTAACAAAAATTTTAAAAATAAAACTATCACTTTCAGTTCAATGGAAAACTAACAGGTAGGATTCTAGTGAAAGAATCATAAAAAATGAACACTGGGAAAGAACCTGAAGATACCCACTACAGTCGCTCTCCTTTCATGAGGAAACTAAAATCAAAGGAAATTAAAAGACTTTGCAAGGACACAGACTTAAGAGAAACAACCAGAGCTCAACACAGAACTTTTGAGTCCAAATCCAAAGAAGTAATCCTGAGACATGCACACTCTAACACATTTTTATATAGCTTTGTTATATACCATATATACTGAAAGATCTCTTTATACATAGGGAGCAAAATTGCAAGACATTTTCATTCCATTTTCCCCAAATAGACCCCTTCTTTCTGATGTCAGCACTGGTTCCTTCTCTCTCTTTTATTTCTGCTACACTTATCCTAAGCTATCTATGAAATCCTTTTTTTTCCCTGGTCCCCTTTAAAATTTCTCTGGACCTGTCTCAAAACTTTCCCACCTCTGATGCCTTTTTGCTTTGCACATCCTCACCCTCCTATATCTCACATCACCTTTTCTATTCCTTTTTGGGCCTGGTGAGCTCAGCATGTTTCCCCTTGCTCTGCACTCACTGGCCCGTCAGACCTCCTGACACTTCCTCAACCTCTGGTCATCTCCTTCCACCTGCACCCTTCCCTGTTCCCAAGCATGGTTCACCCTTACCACTGGGTGCTCTGACTTATGTGCCAAGTACCTCTTTGAGAAAGGTTAGTTCAAACACTAAATTCTTACTTCAAATCCCCTATCCCATACACACACACCTCCCAGCCCAGACCCTTACCACTCCTGTAGCCTCATTAAGCTACAACATTACTGGTTTAAACAACCATAAAAGTCTCCTTATAAAATCAGATGCTCTTCACTGACAATTTCATCCATAGTATATAGCAGCAGAAAGAGCTACATATGTACACCAAAAAATGTGCATAAAAATGTTCACTGCGGCCTGGCCAGTTTCGCTCAGTAGTTGGAGCATCGACCTGCGGAACAGAGAGTCCCAGGTTCGGTTCCCACTAAGGGCACGTACCTCTGTTGCGGTTCGAATCCGGCCCAGGTTGGGGTCGTGTGGGTGGCAACCACTCAATGTGCCTCTCTCACATTGATGTTTCTCTCTCTCTTCCTTCCTTTTTCCCTCCCACTATATCTGAAGATAAATGTAAAAAAAAAAAAATGTTCACTGCAACATCATTCCTGGTCACCAAAACTGGAAGCAGCCCAAATCAGCAGTGGAACGGTTTTTCAGACAATGCCTTACTAAAGCAAACTGCTGCCACAAAGCACAGAGAGATTTCACAAACATAATGCTAAATGAGAAAAGCCAGACAAAACAAATATACCATGTATGTTTCCATTCAGAGACATTCTAAATCAGGCAAAACGAATCTGGGGTGTTAAAGTCAGGATTGGGGTTACTTCTGGGGTGAAATAAGAGGGAAGTGATTGGGAAGGGACATGAGATTTCTGGGTGGTGCTGGTAATGTTCTGTTTCTTGACTTAGGTGGTGGTTACATGGTTTGTTCAGTTTGGAAAAATGCATCAAGCTGTACAAGTATGATTTATGCACTTTTCTATATGTGTGTGAACATGATTCAATAAAAAGCTGATTTTTAAAAATCTCCCTTGAGGATATGTTTACTGATTTTACAGTGGGGGGACCACAGAGAGAAACACTGATGTGAGAAAGAAACATCGATTGGTTGCCTCTCATATGTGCCCCAACCAGGGACCATATCCACAACCCAAGTATGTACTCTGACTGGGAATTGAACCCATGACCCTTCGGTATACCAGACAACGCTTCAATCAACTGAGCCACACCGGCCAGGGCAAAAAGCTTATTTTAAAAACACACAGCCCTAGCCAAGTAGCTCAGTTGGTTAGACCTCAACCTGATATGCCAAGGTTGCAGGTATGATTCTCGGTCAGGGCACATGTAAGAATCAGCCAATGAATGCATAAATAAGGGGAACAACAAATCGATCTCTCTCTCTCTCTCTCTCTCTCTCTCCCACCGCCTCCTTCCTCTCTCTAAAATCAATAAATTAATATTAAAAACACACACACACAAATGGGCACAAGGGATAGGGTATAAATGAAATGTCTAAAACTGAATTGTGGTGATGATGGCACAAGTCTGTAAAGTTACTGAACATCACTGAATTGTACAATTACAATAGATTAATTTAGTAGTGTATACATTTTACCTCAATAAAACTGTTAAAATATAGACTAATAAAAAATACTGGATCACTAAAATGTAAACTCAATGGAGGCAAGAACTAGAGGGTTACATATGCCTACCTCCTGAAATATAATAGGAGCTCAAAAAAAATTTAATTGGGGGGGAGGTGAAGGGATTGAATCCACCAAAACTTAGTTCTTGCAAGTGTCACTCTTCCTAATCTCCTTGTGGGAAGTTTTAGTGAGTTATAGACTAAAACTAAAGCCCCCCTCCCTCCCCGCAAGGTTTTCTGTATTTTGCTTCTCCAACATCACAGCGGTTAAGAGAGCACAGAGGGTTAAGCCCTGGTTCCATCGCAGGCTGCATGACCCTGAACAAGTTCTTCTTTGTGCTTCAGTTTATCTGTGAAATGAAGATGATGACAATAATACCTACCTCACAGGGGTGTGATGAAGAATAAATGTGTCAAACTTTACATAGTAAGCACTATATAAATGTTTGGAAAATAAAGTAGCTTTTTCTCCTAAAAATAACAAAGTAGACTTCTTTGGGAGGAAGGATGGGCAAGCCTGGTGCGTTACCTGATGAAATGTGTACTTAAACAACAGTGTCAGAAACTCCACCACAGGGAACTGGGAGTAGGACTCGATTCTTCTCAGGTGAACACTCACAAAGAGCCGCAGAAAGTCAGTGAACTTCTCGACGTAGCTAAACAAGACAAGAAGACAAAAGGTGACGATGAGACACACAGCTACCTCCTTAGAAGAAAACTCAAATTCAATCCAAATTTCTTTCAGTAAAGAACTATACAGATTTATATTTTCAGTTAAAAATATAAAGGCCTGCAACAATTACCTACAGGTCAGGCAACCCTTCATTCCATTACCACCTGAAACATAGCAGAAAAGCAACTTTAATCCTCAAATACCATCTATGAATGCATCGCATCGTATAAGCTCTCCTATTTTCTAGCTCGTTAGTGTTATGGCCAAATTAAAGTGAAAGGAAATGGTACTAAAAATTCAATGGGCAGATCATGTGTGTCATTTCAATGTGGCAAGTCTGGAAGGCTGGTTTTCTTTGCTAGGAGGCCAAAATATTAAAACGAATGTGCTAGAAACACAAAAACGAAAAACAAGGCTATACAAAAGGCAGGGAATCCAAGTAAGATATAGTCAAGCCTGCCCTGTGTTTAATTAGCTCTTGATGCTAATTAAACACAGCACACCCCAATCCACTCCAAAGTGATTTCAAAAATAAAGGAAGAAGGCTGTCAGAGCTGGAAAAGCCTCGGGACAATTTAACCTGATGCTTCATTTTACAAAGAAGCTCAGAGAGATTAAGTGATCGGCCCAAGGTCACTCAGCCAGCTCATGGCAGAATGGGACTACCATCCACTCCCAATTCAGTGCTCTCTTTTCACATCACAGTGAATCCCCAATCATCTGTAGTCACAAAATCATTTCACAGAAGAGTGTGGGTCACAGCTGCAAGGATAAGAGACTTTTGTTATTAAACACAGCACATCATCACTCTCACATCTCAGAAACTGTCATTTTAAGCCCCTAAATACCAAAAGGTGATTAGAAAATGAGATGGACATATCTCCATAAATCACATTTCAGAGACCAATAAAAATAAATAAATAAAGACATAAACAGGCCTTAGCCAAAAATTAAATAATGGCTAAAACCAATTCTGAAACTCATACTGCAAAAAACTATTTTTTTAAAGCATAGATATATGAAATAATAAAGGGGAAGAACAAGACTTCAACTCGGAGGAGCAAAATTAGGCCATGAATAAAATGTCCCATATTGTTCTTGGGACCCATTGCCCTGAGGATGGTCCAATGGTCTGACCTCCACACATATGTAAACTTCTTTGAAGCTTTAATAACACTAATTTGTTTGATAAGGATCATGGAGCCAAATACTTGAAAAACAGTAAGGTACTGAAATCAACTGTTTCTAGAGATAGAAAAGTACACAGAGACTTCTCTCTGATGCCTTCAGTCACTAACCCTCAATGAGCAGGAACTCCTCATTCCTCCTGCTTCTTACATTATATTTTTACATAGATTTTCAAAGTCACCAACCTGTTTACTGCTCTTTAGAAAGATGCACTCAATTCCCTACCACCCATAAAAGAATAAAGAGAAGTCATGGGTAAAATATCACACAGTCTCTATTTTATTTTAATCTCCAACCTAATACTTTGAAGAATACAAACAAGGCTGTTCAGCAGCTAAAACTACAAATTTTATTTCACCTCATTTTCTTGCCCTTGCCCACCTTCTGGTACAGGTGCTAATGAGCAGTAGAAAGTTAGAAAAAAGGCAGTAGTGGAGAAGAGAAGCAGAGGGCCTGGTTAAGTAGCACCTAAACAACCGAGAATGGACTTAGCTGTTTAGAATTAGTGGTAGGGGACCCGAGAGCCAGGAAGCAAGCACACAGTATTGATTATGTCACCTTTCTGCTTCCAGGCACCTCTCAGCTTTCACAGGGCAATAGGAAGCATAGAATTAAAATATAAAACCAAGAGCATAAAAGTTACATGTAACAAAATCAGTACGAAGATAATGCATGATGACATTTCTATATACCACCCAAAGGTAAGTCATAATAAACATTATGCTACAAGTAAAAGTCAAAACAACTGATATTTATTTGATGCTTGGTATAAGCAGCTAGGATTTTTTTTAACATATGAAAATATAGCCTTCCTTAACCCAAGCTAGAAAAAATATAAAACTGTGTTTGAATACTGATGCCTTTGAATTTATATACAAAGCTATTATCAAATAATAAAAAACTAAAACATATCACCATACCATTTTATGAGTTTTTCTGTGATACAAAATTTTACACAAAGCTTGCTTACAATGAAGCAAACCGAAATAATCTTATATACCAGTATTTTTTAACTTTAGAAAAACATTATTAAAATCATTCCATTTTAAAAGCACTAAAACCATCTTAACTTTAGGCACTTTATATTGTTATTTATTCTAAGGAAAAAGAAATGGATTAACTCTGTATAGCTTAATAAAAAAATACAAGCTAAGGAAAATTTATTAAAATATTAACTTTGGCTGCCAGGCAATCTATACATATTTACTAATTCAACACAATTTATCTGCTTGAAAGTTTCTGAACAATCAACATGATGTTGTTAACATAAGTTTCAATTTTCTCTCTTGTTTTTACCCCACAGTAGTATCATATTAATGAAAGTTTAGGACAGATAAATGGCATCACCTACAAGAGAATAAATGAGACCATGCCTGAGAGTACTGTGACGGGGTCATCTTTTATGGCACTTAAGAAAGAAAGGCTAGGTAATTCTAGACTCCATTCAAAAGGACAATAACAAACACAGGTGTGTGCCACTTTAGCCTGTACCAACATTAACATCTCTCCTTTCTTTTCATGAAAACTTGGCATCTGTGTGAAACTTACAATATGACAACACTCCTATACACTGGCTGATGTTCACTTGGGAGAAGTCAAATAGTAAAAACTGACAAGCCACACCAAGTGAGAAAGGGTGATGGTAACTCCTGTACCTCCACGGACCTCCTCTCCTGTCCTTGGCTATGCATGAGCGGCAATCTCGGTTCCTGCACCACCTCAGACCTGCAGGCAAAGAGTGAGGAAGAGGGGGAAGACGGGTGGAAGGGAGGACAGGAGATGGATGGGAAAAAGACAATAAACCCTACACAATTCACAAGTACTTTCAAACTCACCTCACTTCCCTTAACCACCCTAGCCCTTCCAGCTAAGCTTAGACTTACTGGTACACACCTACCTTTCTGTTCCTCACCAGGAGCCCCAAGTTCTGAAACCAAAGAGGATTAGAGACACCATGCAGAACACCGTGATAATTAGTCAAGGCCCTTTCTCAGGGCACAGCCGACTTCACACCTGTTTTCATTACCTCTCATCGAGTTCTTCTAGCCTGCTCTTCACCGTGTGGGCATTGTTATCCTTGGTGATTTTCTGCAGGAGGTAGAAAGTCTGCTGGAACATACGCAGTAAATACTCCTCAAATTCCATAGGCACACAGTTCTTGGACATTAGTTCATTGATGCAGGACATGGCCAGGACCCCAAGCCGGCCGCGTTCCTGACCCAACACACAGTTCTGGCTGCTGCCGTTAACTGATGCCATCTTTCTGGCCCGGATGTCACAGCCAAAGCGTGCAAAGTGGAAGATGGTGGTAAGGAGGGACGGGGTGATGCTGGCAGACAGAGGAATCCAACTGAAGAGATGGGCCAGGCACTCCAAGGCCAGAGAACAGATATACTCACTCTCCGCATCAAGGATGGGTATTGGCTGATTTAACAGTTTGGCTGAACTGGGACTCTGCAACAGGTTACTCAGTAAGTCACCTGAAAATACAAATGGCTTTTAAGATCTACACTAACAAACCAATTTAAGTAATTCTCCTTCAAACAAACAAACAAACAACAAAAACAAGCATTACTATAAAGCAGCAGTTCTCAAAGTTTTGTCCAGGGTCCCCAAGACCCTTTAGAGAATTCACAAATTCAAAACTAGTTTAAAATTAATCCTATAATGTTATTTTCCTTTCTCACTTTTATTATCTCACAAGTGTACAACAGAGCTTTCCAGAGGCTACATTACATGTGATACCTGACAGAGAGAAAGCAAAAGCTCTCTTTCATTAAGCCACATGAGAAAGAGATTTGCAAAGATGTAAAATAACATTGCTCTTCCCAGTAAATGTTTTTGTTTGCTTTGAAAACACAGTTATTTCTCATTAAAACATATTATGTTTATATATGAGTTCATCAGCTATTTTTAAATGAATTAATATTTGTAATGTTTTGTTTTAATATCAGTGGATATAACTCACAAAGCTCTCTGAGGACCACAATAATTTTAAGAGTAAAGGAGTCCTGGGTGACGGTGGGCAAAGTGGGTAAAAGAAGTCAAAAGGTACAAGATTCTAGTTATAAGATAAACAAACCCTGGAGATGTCATGTACAGCACGATGATTACAGCTAACAATACTGTAACTGTATATTTAAAAGTTACTAAGAGAGATTTTAAAGTTCTCATCTCACGAAAAAATTTGTAACTAGGTAAGATGATGGACATTAACTTATGGTGCCCATTTCACAATATATACATATATCAAATCATTATGTTGTACACCTAACTAACAGTGTTAGTTAGCCCCAGCTAGTGTGGCCCATCAGTTAGAGTGTCAGCCCTCAGACCAAAGGGTCTCAGGTTCAATTGCTGGTCAACGGCACATACCTGGGTGTAGGTTCCATCCCAGGGCCTGGTCAGGGCGTGTGCAGGAGGCAACCAATCGACGTGTCTCTCTGACATCAATGTTTCTCTCCCCCACTCTTTCTACGCTCCCTAAAAAATCAATGAGAAAGCCCTGGCTGGGTTGGCTCAACGGTTAGAGCGTCGGTCCGCGGACCAGAGAGACCCAGGTTCAGTTCCCGCTAAGGACACATACCTCGGTTGCAATTTGTCCCCAGCCCTGGTTGGGGTTGTGTGGGTGACAACCACTCGATGTGTCTCTCTCACATCGATGTTTCTCTGTCTTCCTCCCTCTCTCCCTCCTGCTCTATCTGAAGATAAATGCAAAAATGTCCTCAGGTGAGGATAAAAAAAAAGTAATGAAGAAGCTGTGGCAAAGGGACTAATGCAACCATTGAATTAAATATGGAATTAAGACTAAACAAACACAGGAATTATATATAGAAGGGTACGCTAACTTTCTCATCTTTCACAAGCAAGAAGTCTCTAAATATATGGTCTAAAATTAAAACGTAGTAAAAAACCGGTTTTCATAATCTTTTTTTCTTTTTTCTTCTTTTTTTTTAATCTTCACCCGAGCCCAGCTGGTGTGGCTCAGTGGTTGAGCGTTGACCCATGCACCAAGAGTCAACGGCTAGGTTCCTGGTCAGGGCACATGCCCCGGGTTATGAGCTTAATCCCCCCTGGGGAAGCGTGCATGTTTCTCTCATTGATGTTTCTATTTCTCTCTCCCTCTCCCTTTCTCTCTGCCTCAAAAATCAATAAAAAAATATTTTTAAAAAATCCTCACCCAAGTATAAGTTCTCATTGACTTTTAGTGGGGGGGAGAGAGAGAGAGAGAGAGAGAGAGAGAGAGAGAGAGAGAGGCAGGTAGACTGGTTGCCCTGACCAGGAATCGAACCCACAACCTTTTGGTGTATGGGATGACACTCCAACCAGCTAAGCCACCAAGCTAATCTTTTTTTTTTTCTTAACCTTAGAGGCATCTTTTACAAACAAATATTCCTTGTGGAAAAAGCACCTCAAGGTCAGCAATTTCTTCCATTTAATACCTCTGTTAAATTCTAACTAAAATTTGCCCTGGCCAGTTTGGCTCAGCGGTTAGAGCGTCGGCCTGCGGTCCGGAGAGACCCGGGTTCAGTTCCCACTAAGGGCACGTACTTCGGTTGCAGTTTGTCCCCAGCCCTGGTTGGTCGTGCGGGTGGCAGCCACTCAATGTGTCCCTTCACGTCGATGTTTCTCTCTCTCTCTCCCTCCCACTCTATCTGTACAAAAAATGGAAAATATCCTCGGGTGAGGATAAAAAAATAAAAAATAAAAAAAATAAAAATTCTAACTAAAATTTAAAGTTTTTATTAAAAATAAAAATATATAATATGATGCCATTTTGTTTTTATTCCATTTTATCTCTCCTATCTATATCTATGTAGAGAGATATACCTGGAATGATATTATCTCTGTATGGTTGAACATGGGTAAATTTTTACATTTTAATTTGTACCTTAATATTAGCAATTCTCAAAATTGCTAATTTTTTCTGTTTTGGTCTCAGAACCCCTAACACTATTAAACAGAATACTGTGGACACCAAAGAGCTTTTGTTATGCAGAGTATTTATATTGTTATCTGTCATCTAGAAATTTAAATTGAAAAGTTTTCACATTTAATTCATTTAATAATAAACCCATTACATGTTAGCATAAATAACATTTTCAGATGAAAAAAACTATAATTTACCCCCCAAAAATTAGCGAGAAGAATAGCACTGTTTTTACATTTTTGGAAATCTCTTTAATGTCTGATTTCAAAGAAAACAGCTGATTCTCTCATCTGCTTCTGCATTCACTCTATTGCAGTATGTTGTTTTCATTACATACATCAAGAAAACCGATGTGCACATAGATATATGACTGAAAAAGAAGTAGTAGCCTTTCCAGATAGCTGGAGCTGTTCTTCAATATAATATTAAAATCTGACAAGCAGTAATTTATTTATTTATTTTTAAGAATAGTTTGTTGAGTCCTGGCCGGTTTGGCTCAGCGGTTAGAGTCAGCCTGTACCTTGGTTGCAGTTTGTCCCGGGCCCTGGTTGGGGTCGTGTGAGTAGTAACCACTCGATGTGAGTTCTCTCTCACATCGATGTTTCTCTCTCTCTCTTCCTCCCTCTCTCCCTCCCGCTCTACCTGAAGATAAATGCAAAAAAGTCCTCTGGTGAGGATATTAAGAAAAAAAGAATAGTTTGTTGAGCCCTGGCCACTGTGGCTCACTGGATAGAGCATCGGCCCTCACACTGAAGGGTGGCGGGTTCAATTTCTGGTTAAGGGCACATACCTGGGTTGCAGGTTCAATCCACAGCCCCAGTAAGGGCATGTGTGGGAGGCAATCAATTGATGTGTCTCTCTCACATGGATGTTTCTCTCTCTCTCTCTCTCTCTCTCTCTCTCTCTCCTCTCCCTCCCTCCCTCCCCCCTTCCACTGTCTCTTAAAAAAAATAAAATCAATGGAAAAAACATCTTCAGGTAAGAACAGAGAAAAATTTTTAAATAAAGTTTTAAAAAAAGAACAGTTTGTTGATTTTTAGAGAGGGAGGAGGAGGGAAAGTGAGGGAGGAAAAACATCAGTGTGAGAGCGCAACATCAAAATTCAATGGGCTGCTTCTTGCATGACTCCTACTGGGAAAGAAACTCACAACCAGGCATGTTCCCTGACCGAATCGAACTGTCAACTCTTCAGTGCATGGGACAACATCCAACCAACTGAACCACTGGGTTAGTTTCTATTGTTAAGAATAGATTAAAAAGTTGTCCCCTGGCATTTTATCTTCAAGTATGGTTCCTGTTCTCAAAGAGCTGCATTTAATACCAGATGACACTCATCATGATCTCAGCTACCCAAGCTGATAATCAGAGAACCTGCTCTCAAAGAATAACACAAGGATGTTCAAGTAGAATCTGCAGACGATTCAGTTGGTTACTGGCTATAAAATTTTGATTTTGGGCCCTGGCCGGTTTGGCTCAGCAGTTCAAGTGTGGGCCCGCAGGCCAGAGTCCCAGGTTCGGTTCCCGCTAAGGGCATGTACCTTGGTTGCAGTTTGTCCCCGGCCCAGGTTGGGGTTGTGCAGGTGTGTCTCTCACATCGATGTTTCTCTCTCTCTTCCTCCCTCTCTCCCTCCCGCTCTATTTGAAGATAAATGCAAAAATGTCCTCGGGTGAGGATAAAAAAAAATTTTTGATTTTTGGAACTGCGGCAGCGACTTTCCACTTAAGTCACACAACTCTCTTCCAGAGACAGTAACTGTTTATGGTATTACTTTGTTCATTATTCATGGACCAATGGCCATATATGAAAGGTGCCAGAGTCAGAGGAAACCACCACCACTACCCAGCTAGACTTCTTGGGGCATAGTATGATCGTTAACCAGGATCAAACTGAGGCTTTAGCAATGGTGGAAGCAACAGACACCATCTCAGTAAGATCTGGACATCATTGGGCCCTTAGGCCTTTTTAAAGTCTCTTGAACATTTTAAAATAAAACTAAAGTCTGACTTTAAAAACAAAAACAAGAAAAGCTGTCCCCACTCTTTAACTCAGAAGAATTTCTAGAATGGGAATGCTGAATGAAAACATCGATGACAACAGTGATGTTCAGAACAGCTACCATTTGATATGCTATTGTTATTTGCTTGGCGCTGCACTAAGCAGTTAATATGCATTCTCTCATTTCATGTTCACAGCTCTGAGGTCAGTACTATTATCTGCATTTACAGACTGTTAGAATAATTAAGACACAGACAGATTAGGCATTTCCGCCACATTCCTTAGCTACTAAGAGGCAAAACTGAAACGGAAACCCCAAGTCTATATTCCTTCCTAGAAGGCAGGTCACCCAGAAAGATTATGCAACCAGGAAAAATTATCATTAAGAAAACTAACATTCAAATACAGAAAAAGATGTATGATCCAAACTCACATGTAAAATAGCATGAGTATACCCTGGCCCGTTTGGCTCAGCAGTTAGAGTGTCAGCCCACAGACCAGAGTCACGGGTTCAATTCCAGCAAAGGGCACGTACCTCAGTTGGGGTTCACCCCCAGCCCTGATAGGGGTCGGGTGGGAGGCAACCAATCGACGTGTCTCTCTCACATCAATGTTTCTCTATCTCTCTCTCTTCCTCCCTCCCTCCCATTCTATCTGAAGATAAATCAAAAAATATCCTTGGGTGAGGATTTTTAAAAAAAGGCATGTGTACACTGTAACCACAACTATAGAAAGATATAAGCACAAAAACTGAACAGAATTATGCAAAGGTAAAAATTATTTAGGTGGACAAGGATGACTTATGATTTTTTTCCCCTCAAAAAAAGTTGTTCCTCAATGAAAGTGATTTTATTCTACTTCAAGATATTTCAGTAGATATGGAAAAATGTTTCAAAAATTACATTTTAATCAAAGTGGAAGGAATTACCAAAGAACAGAGACTCTGCTTCATGCTACAGTACTTCCAATGCAAACTTGAGAGTTTTTACAAGCTACCTGTGTAAGAGGGCACCTTGAGTAATCAAACCTATGGGCGACTTCATTTTCCCTGAACTGGGCAAGGCCTTGGCAGCAGTATGCACCCATGCCCCAAGACATGTGTGGATGACTCCAGTGTGTTTAGACTTGGAAGCAACCCAGACATGGTTGGAAAACCTGTACAAGCTTTCATGCAAAGATCCCCTCAGCTTTCCTATTTTTTTAATTATTAAAATGACCTATGTTTTTTATGCTGTTCTACATCTACTAACTCAGTTTCCCAACCTCAGCACTACTGACATTTGGGCTAGGTAATTCTTTGTTGTTCTGTGCACTGTAGAATATTTCAGCAACATCCCTAGCCTCCACTTGCCAGATGCCAGAGGTCTTCTTTCATCCAGTTATGATAACCAAAAAGTTTCTCCACCATTGCCAAATCATTCCTTCCAGGGTAAAAAAGCCCAACTGAGAACCATTGACCACATGGTGAGAAACTCTATTCAAGGAGCCCCTAAGAGAAGAAAACGAGATCACAGGAATTGTGAGTGACCCTCCCAAGTCCCATCTTTCCATAAGTAGCTTATAAGGGAATACATGAAAAGATTTGCAAGTGCACAAAGATGTGCAATTTGAAAAGAGTTTGGGGAAAAATAGGAAGGTATAAATTGGTCTCAATCAACTCGAGCTCTCTAACATACCTGCATCCCGAAACACTTCCCATCACCAGTGCATGTACAGATCTGTATTTGAAAATACATATCATGTGGATGAGAAATTTTTACTGCAGAACAATCAAAGTTCACTTAGAATTGCAGTATTAATACAATTTCATTCTGTTCACTTTTTTCCAATTGTCCAAGCAAAAAGAAGACAAGAGAAGACTAGGAGGTTGAGGCGGCAGGCATGCAAAAGGCAGCCACAATCACAGCCTGCACAGGACACATCCACACCTTCCCTCACTGCATCCCCAGAGGGAAGCTGCTCTCCTCTTAAGCTGCCAGCAGCAACAGTCAGTATAGAGGAAGGCACAGAGGACGTAGCAGAGCCAGGACTCTAAACCAGGGGAAGGAGGAGGCCGGCAGAAGTGGTGAGAGTGACCAAGAAAGCAAACTTCGGACAAGGACAGTGCACCTAGCTTAGGGATGACGGATTCACATCCCTGTTCCACCACTTACTGGTGGTGTGACCTCTGGCAAGTCACTCCCCATGAGTCCCAGATTCCTTGTTTGTAAACAAAACATAAAACCTTCATCTATTTCACATCTACATATGCTCTAGTGAAAGGAGTTTAGGAGATAAGGCAACAATTTGGGGAACTAGTCTGAGAAATAAACCACACACACCCTTTGAGACTTTCTATATCCACTGTTACAGCAGTTGCTGCAGGAACTAGTCCCCGGGCTTTGTTCTTTGAAAGTGATCAGACAGAAAACAACTTTACAAAGAGTATATGAAAAAAAGAGACCAAAAGCCCACAGGGCTAAGTCTCACAGGGAGTGCACAGGGTTTCTGGCAGGGCATGGGGGGCCACCAGGAACTACTGATGGGGTGTGTTTAAAAATTATTTGGTTACTCACTGGGTCCTAACATTTCTCAGAATGGATTCCCTACATAAAACTAAGCTTATGGTCAAGAAAAAAAAAAAACCATTTTCTAGAAGTTTTACTGCTTAACTTGGTGTCTTAAGTGCACAAAGGCAGTTGAGCAAAAGTAAGGAAACAAATGTTGATTAAATCATCAGTGCTATCCAAGTATTAGGGCAAATCTGTTGACTTCATTTGCAACTGTCACAAAGAGAAAAAAGTGTAACAAGTGAACATATAATTCTATTAATTTTAAAGGGAAAGCATATCAAAGTTTACTTAACTCCTCTGCCCCCTGCCCACAGTCTCAATCTATTTTGCTTTTTCTCAAACACTATAAATTCAAGACTTCAAAAAAACTTTAATAGTGTCTAAGAGGCAACTGTCAAGAAGTACACACCATATTTTCAGGTTTTGTTTATATGGAAATGTCAAATTAGTTCATATTGTATTTTCCCTAACCTTATAAACAAAACCTAGGCAACATATGAAAGAGCAAGTATTATTTTTTTGTTGTTAATCCTCACCAAAGAATATTTTTTTCCACTGATTTTTAGAGAGAGCGGAAGGGAGGGAAGGGGAGAGAGAAAGAAACATCAATGTGAGAGAGAGACATCAATTAGTTGCATCCCACACATGCCCCAACCGGGGCTGGGTATCAAACCTGCAACCCAGATACGTGCCCTTGACCAGGAATTGAACCCAAAACCCTTCCGTGCAAGGGCTGATGCTCTACTCACCAAGCCACACCATCCAGGCACAAGCATTATTTTTTAATTGTATTCTTTGATATTTCCCCAACCTGGCCTCCAGGAAAATAAGTCTATCAAAGTATAAACTGAGTTATTAGCTTGGAATGTACCTGAAAAAAGCCAACTAAAACACACAGATTTTGGTAGTGGAAAACTATCACCGAAAAACACACAGATTTTGGTAGTGGAAAACTATCACCGAAAAACAACTTTTAATGAAGTATAACTGATGCTGAAAACTTTAACTAGATGCTAAGTAAGCTAGGATTCAACTATCTAAAAACAAATCTAATTCAAAAGAAGGAATCTTTACAAACTATTATTTAAATGCAACTAAATTGCAGGAGACTCCAAGGGGTACAATCATAAAATCAAATCTCTGCATCATTTGCAATTTTTGCTTCAATCATTTAAATATTGCAAAATATAAATCTGCTAAGTCACCTCAAATATCCACCTTGAAAATGAAGGTTTGCCACCAAGTACAAATAAAGTTCAATTTCCTGTGGGCTTTTATTATACTGTAGGCCTGTGTAATAGACTTTAATCTAAGAAGTATGACAAATGACTCTCAATGATTTTTTTTAACTTTCACTTATTTATGTATTTATTTTTATTGATTTTAGAGAGAGAAAGAGAGAGAGTGAAACACTGATGTGAGAAACATTGATCGGTTGCCTCCTGCATGCACCCCAGCCAGGGATCAAACCTGCAACCTGGTATGTGCCCTGATCAGCAATAGAACCCGCCACCAGTGACACTCCAACCAACTGAGCCACCCAGGCCAGCATAACTCCAAATGTTTATTTATTTTTTTATTTTTTTATCCTTGCCTGAGGACATTTTTCCATATTCTATTCAGATAGAGTGGGAGGGAGAGAGAGGAAGAGAGAGGGAGAGAAACATCGACATGAAAGGGACACATTGAGTGGTTGCCACCCACATGACCCATCCAGGGCCAGGGACAAACTACAACCGAGGTATGTGCCCTTAGCGGGAACCGAACCCAGGTCTCTCTGGACCACAGGCTGACACTCTAAATGCTGAGCCAAACCAGCCAGGGCTCCAAATGTCTTTAATCCAAGTATTATAAATGGAATTTGGAATAAATAGTATACTATGAGCAATTCCCAAAACTTCATGATGTATTTTCAATTCTCCAGTAACTAAGAATTTCAACTTCCACATATTAACAAGACTACATGAAACAGCACGGACTTAGAGATGTCTGATTTCACAGTCCACTTCCTTGGGGTACAGGACAAAGATGTGTAAATATTTCTCATTAGCCACATCAACCTTTACAGTAGAGGAAGAAATATGTGCCAATTCACAGGATGTACTCTACTTGAAAAGCATTTGTGATCACTTAGTGTAAACAGAAGCATTTAGAAACTAAAAGTTCCTGCTCAGACACAATTTCCTCTTTTCCATACGCCCTTGAAAGGAGCCATTTTTAGGTGAACTGCACCCTGACTTTTGAAACAGATATTAATTAATGTAACTGTGGACAGTAACTAACCACAGTAAACTATTTAATGACCACTACATATAAAGCCCATATGATTCTGAACTGATGTAAAGTCAAAGCTGATTACTGCACACTGGTCTTCACGAGCCCAGCGGAGAAGAAAGCATTCCACATTCCCCGGTCCCCTCCTTCAGGCCCTCCTTCGGTCCCATCTCCTGCAACAGCGACCCCTGCATAACCACAAAGCAGACCTGTTAAGCCTGCAGGCTCATACCAACCTCAGCATGAGCAACACAGCCATGAAAATTGAGAAAAAGGGACAAACAAACTAGGAGGATCAGCAGTTATAAGCTGAAGGGAATGGAAATGGGTGACAGAAGATCAAAGGTGCCATCTTCCTGATGGGAAGGGAAGATACAAAAATGTTGTTCAGCCCTGGCCGGTTTGGCTCAGCGGTTAAAGCGTCCACCTGCGGTCCGGAGAGACTCGGGTTCGGTTCCCGCTAAGGGCATGTACCTCGGTTGCAGTTTGTCCCCGGCCCTGGTTGGTCGTGCGGGTGGCGACCACTCGATGTGTCCCTTCACATCGATGTTTCTCTCTCTCTTTCTCTCTCTCCCTCCCACTCTGTCTGTACAAAAAATGGAAAAATGTCCTCGGATGAGGATTAAAATAAATAAATAAATAAATAAATAAATAAAAAAAAAAAAAAAAAAAAAAATGTTGTTCAAAGTATTATATTAGAAAGTACAAGTACTTATGAGGAACTAAGAAAGCTAGCTACTCAGAAAACATGGGCAAAAAGGCCAAAAATAGATTAAGGAAGAATCAGCATCTGTATCTGGCATAAATACGCAACTGCTATCCTGCTGGGACCCTCCAATGTATTTAAAAAGAGAAACGCCATGTGTGGCAAGCAGATCATACCACTTTCTCCTGAGGTTGGGGATGGTGGTGGGGTGGCAGCAGTAACGCTGTGCTTGTCCCAGACAGTCTCCAAGATACCTATACCAAGAAAGGAGAAACTGAGGTTAAGAGAGAAATAAAGTGCAACATAATATGCAAGTCAGATTTAAAAAACAATTTATTGATATCTTTGATCAAACATCAGTGTCTAACATCCCCCTCCACCATATGTCTAACTGCTTCTTGGACAGCACCACTTGGATATTTCAAAGTCAATTTACCTTCCCCCCACAAGCCTGCCATTAATCCTCTTATCTCCCTCACCCAATAAAGAGCACCACCCCACATAATCTCAGCATCAGGCCTCCAATCTCCTCATCTTGCCTCATCCCTACCCCACACTAAGGCTTCATCAGGCTGAACTGCTGTTTGCTGTTCTTCCACATGTGTCCTTCCTTTTCTCAATCTCCGACCTGCTCCCTCCCCCAGAATTCCAACTTCACCTTTACACCACACTAACTGCTACCTCTCTGGTCCTCAGAATTCCACTCAGCTCATCTCCTCCAGAAGTATTCCTGTCTGTTAGGTTTTGCCTGCACATAAAACACAACTCTACTAAAACTCTTAATGCAGCTTTGTAACTGTCTTTCTCCTCTACCACAGTATACATTATGAGAGGACAGAGACTGTTTTATCCCTCTTTGTCTCTTCTTACAGAACCTGGTACCTATGGTGATCATAAAAGTTTTTTAAATTATTTTGTTCTCAAATATTTAACATTATGGAATGGATAAATGCTGAAAATATGCTAAGTAAAAGAAGCCAGACACAAAAGCTCACATATTGTATGATTCCATTTTTATGAAAAGTCCAAAAAGAAAAATCCATAGAGACAGACTGTGAGTTTGGGGGAGGGGTGGTAAATGTTCTGGAATGTTCTCACACTATTTATAGTGTGAGAGCTACATGAAGTAGGACACAGAGATATCAGTCATGGTCCCTAACTCTAGAAATTTAACATCTGGTTGGGGGTGTCAATGAGCTTTTTGAATGAATGCTCTGAGGGTTGGGTTTCCGCCTAGGGATCTGGGGGAAGGGTGGGGGCAAGTAACAATATTGCTTTTGATCAAGCATTCTTATAACCGACTTTAAGTGGCCACCACATGCAATCACTTTTGTAACATATACAAAAGAAAAGAATTCCTAGACATCCAAGAAACCTGGGTAGAGGAGCTGAAGAGAAGAACACTTCTTATCACTACTACATTTTCAAGCAAGCCCAAGCTCCTGGCCCCTATCAGCCAGGCTGCACCTGAGCCTCCTAACAGACCCCACTGACAGCCCTCCTGACTTAGGGTGCTCCACTCTCTTCTTACCTCCTGTCTCATTCTTCGGTTTGCTTTCTGTTCATTCTTACTCTTCACACATTGTCATGGGCCCCCAATAAAACAGACAAGATGGCAAAGAAAATGCTACATACAACTACAATCTAGCACACACGGTGCTGACTGCACACCTTGTCTGTCTCATTTCCCCACACAACATTTGAAATGTCCATACCTTCCTACTACTCCAACTTCTCCTGATCTTAAATACAAATTATTTTCAATAAAGTGCTTGCCACCCACCTTACTTAGGATACAGTAGTCAGAATTTCAATCACATTCCTATGACTTGGTATATACCTCATTAATCACAGTAAGAGTGAGGACCAATTAATGGAAGACTTTAAGAAAAATAAGTTACAAACATGTTTTGAGATCCTACCATGTGTTGGACAGTGGGTTGGTACTGGGAATATAGCACCACATTCTTTGTTTTTATGCTCAGGTTCAGTAACAGCTAAAACAACTGCTCAAAAACACTAAGGACCAGGGCCTCAGCTCTGGACATCTGCAGGCAGGCCTCTGTCTTTTTGTTGTTGTTGTTAATCCTCACCGAAGGATATTTTTCCATTGATTTTTTTAGAGAGAGTGTAAGGGGGTGGGATAGAGAGAGAAACATCTATATGAGAGAGACACGTCAATTGGTTGCCTCCCATACACGCCCCGATTAGGGCCAGAAATAGAACATGCAACCCAGGAATTGAACCCAAGACCCTTCGGTGTGTGGGTTGACGCTCTAGCCACTGAGCCACACAGGCCAGGACAGGCCTCTCTCTTTTGGCACCACCTGTGCTCACCTGTCAGTAGACTAAGCACTGTCTGCACCTGGTCCAGCAGCAGCTTCCGCAACTCCTCTTTCCGAGCCACACTGAGGTCTTCCCGGGGACAAGCCAGCTCTTCTGAAGTTGTCTTCAACATGATTAGCCCGAGGGGGGTTGTCACAGGGGACTGGATCAACTGCCAGGAAAAAGTTAAGTTCTAAGCAAACTGTTTTAAGACTGGATAACATAAATCCTCCAAAGTAACCTTGTGCGTTTAATCTTACATAAACAGGTTATATAAATCAAAGCTTCAGAAAAATGACTTAAAATACATTTATGTAGCTTTTAACCATTCAAAATATATTCTCATCTTATTTTAAAGATAAAATCCTAATACCATGAACTTAAAAATGAAAACAATGTTCTTTTATATCTACCATGGACTATTTTTATACATGTCCAGATTCTGAACACAGCCTTGGTTACTTTGTACAAATTTATTAGTTATTAAGGTATATGTAAACCAATTTGTGATATATTTTCAACATTCAGGTGTTAAATCAACTTGACGTTTCTAAGCCACGTAGCTTCATGCAGGTTCAAGATTAAATATGTGGCAGGCAGAAACACTGCAAACACATCATTACACCATGACTACAGCTATGATTTTGCAAATACTATGCAGCAAATTAAGTTTCTTTTTCTAGCACCTGCAATATCCACTATATCATAATAGTTTCCTTAAACATGAAACAGAAAAAAGTCACACCTTCAATAACAAAACACTACTTATATCTTTCTAATCAGTTTCACAAAATTCAAAGCATTACTATTGCATTTACTGTTTAGTTTCCAGAAATAGTAAAAGAAAACGAGTTGCCACCAAAATGCTCTGTCAAAAATAAATAAATAAATAAAATGCTCTGTCAAACTATGTGCTACAATCTATAAAAGAGCAAACAAATGAACATTTTCTTAAATCATAATTAACTTTAAATGTAGTTCATTTTCTAATACAAATAAATTCTTTGGTTACTCAATCTACAAAATACAAGCCTTAGGGAAGAGAAGGACACCAGGAGCTGCACCCGGATAGAATGTATATTCCCCACTTCAAGAAATATAGGGCAGAACTTCCAGTCGAGATGGCAGCGTGAATACACTCAGTACTCACCTCCTCCCACAATCACATCAAAATTACAACTAAACTACAGAACAACCTTCATTCAGAACCTTTTGAAATCTAGCTGAATGGAGTCCTACAACTAAGGATACAAAAAAGAAGCCACATCCAGACTGGTAGGAGGGGCGGAGATGTGGAAAGGCTAGTCGCATACGCACGTGTGGAGGATATAAATCTGGAGGGGTTATCTTGGCTGCAGAGGTTCCCCCTGAGGGGCAAGGGGTCCCAGCCCCATCCCAGGCCCCCAAGCTCAGGGTTCCAGTGCCAGGGAAAGAAGTCCCCCTAACTTCAGGCTGTAAAATCTAGCAGGAATTGAAATTGAGAGAGGCAGAGGCTACTGGAGTCTCAGGTATTCCTTTTAAAGAGCCCATGCACAGACTTACTCAGACTCACTCCCTCTGAGCTCCAGCGATGGGGATAGCAGCTCAAAGGGTACTAGAGACATATGGGGAAGAACTGAATTATCCAACATCAGGATGAGAGCTGGGGGACAGCTATCTCCCAGACAGAAATGCTAGCAGAGGCCAATGATCCTTTAATAAGCCCTCCCCCAACAAAGCCAGTAGGTGCCATATCTGAGTCTCCATGAACCTGGCTCACAGTTTGCCCCACCCTGGCGATTCCCTGAGATCCCACCCCAACCAACTTGCGGGCCCACCCAAAGCTGTTTCCAGTGGCTTTTCCATACTAATGGCATCTTGGCTCATGCTTCAGACTTTCCTAAAACTCACAAACAAGCAGCATTTGGCCTCCCTATGCTGCATACCACTTGTTAAGAGGCCCAGCACTAGCAGCATCCAGCCTTGGTTCACAGCTTGGCCTTGCCTGGGCACTCCAAGCCCAGCACAAGTAGCAGTCATCTGCAGACCACTTTGTAGCTCATGCTGGGTGGCCCCAGGCAGAACATAGGCAGCAGCTAACCTTGGCCTGCACCTCCCAGGAGGCCCCAGAGCCAGCAAACCCAGTAGACAGCTTCAGACCACGTCGCAACACCACCCAACCACCTCCACAGCAATATATTCAAGGGCAGACTAAGTGGGCACCAGAGCCCTGCTGAAGTTAAGTCCTGTTCTGTGGGGCAGGCCCCTGCATAGCTGATCCTCCACAGTGGTCCGTGGTCACAGCCAGTCCTTGCAGTCAGCCTGGGGGTAAATCCCTCCCACTGACAAGCCAACAGAAATCAAAGCTCAACTACAACAGAAGTGTATAAACAGCCCACATAGGGGCAAGAGGGAGGTGTTAACTAGAGTGCCCAACTTAGGTGATCAGGATGCCGTGCCAATGAACCCTACAGGACACCTACTATATTAGGCCACTCTTCCAAGCCCAGGAGAGAAAGTAGCTCCACCCAATACACAGAAACAGACATAGGAAGGCTGCCAAAATGAGGAGACAAAGAAACGTCCTAGATGAAAGACCAAAACAAAGTTCCAGAAACAGAACAGAACAAAACAAAACAAAACAAAGACAAGCAATCTACTAGATGCAGATTTCAAAAAAATGGTTATAAGGATGTTTAATGAACTTAGGAGAAGAATAGTTGAACTTAAAAGAGAACTTCAACAGCATTAAAAAGGACATGGAGCCCTGGTCAGTTTGGCTCAGCGGTTAGAGCATCAGCCTGCAGTCCAGAGACCTGGGTTCGGTTCCCGCTAAGGGCGCGTACCTCAGTTGCAGTTTGTCCCCGGCCCTGGTTGGTCATGTGGGTGGCAGCCACTCGATGTGTCCCTTTCACATCGATGTTTCTCTCTCTCTCTCTTCCTCCCACTCTATCTGAGCAAAAAAATGGAAAAATGTCCTCGAGTGAGGATAAAAAAATTTTTTTTTTTTTTTTAAAAAGGACATGGAAACCATAAAAAAGGACCAGTCAGAAATGAAGGATACACTAACTGAAATGAAGAATAAGTTACAGGGAATTGACAGTAGAGTAAGTGAAGCCAAGAATCAAACCATCAATTTGGAATATAAGGAAGCAAAATACATACAATCAGAACAGTAACTAGAAAAAAATAATTTTAAAAAATGAAGACAGTGTACAGATCCTGTGGGACAACTTCAAGCATACCAACATTCACATCATGGCAGTGCTGGAAGGAGAAGAGATTAAGAAACTGACAATCCCCAGAAGAGGGGGTGGTGGGGGAGAGATAAACCACAGAACTTATATGCATGCGTGCATGAACAGTGGACATGGACAACAAACTGGGGAAAGGGCAGGGAAGGAGGGGGAGGGGGGAATCAGTGGGGGGAAAAGGAGAAACATCTGTAACAAAAATTAATTAATAAAAAAATAAAAATAAATTAAAAAAAAAAATTGAAAACCTATTTGAAAAAATAATGACGAGAAACTTCCCTAACCTGGTGACGGAAATAGACACCCAAGTCCAGAAAGCGCAGAGTCCCAAACAACACGAAGCCAAAAAGGTCCACTCCAAGACACATAATAATTAAAATGCAAAAGGTTAAAGACAAAAAAAAATCTTACAAGCAGCAAGAGAAAAGCAGTTAGTTACCTACATGGGAGCTCCCATAAGACTGTTGGCTGATTTCTCAAGAGAAATTTTGCAGGCCAGAAGGGAGTGGCAAGAAATATTCAAAGTGATGAAAAGCAAGAACCTACAACCAAGATTACCCAGAAAAGCTATCATTTAGAATCAAAGGACAGATAAAGAGCTTCCCAGACAAAAAAAAGCTGAAGGAATTCATCACCACCAAACCAGTATTATATGAAATGTTAAAGGGTCTTTTTTAAGAAGGAAAATAAAGATTAAAAAAAGATGAACAATAAAATGGCAATACATACCCTATCAACAAATGAATCTTTAAAAAACCAAAGACACAAAACAGAAACAGACTCATAGATACAGAGAACATTTTGAGGGTTAACAGATGGGGGATGGGGGTTAAGGGGATGGGTGAAAAAGATGAAGGGATTACAAATTGGTTGTAACAGAATAGTCCTGGGGATGTCAAGTACAGCATAGGATATATGTCAAGTACAGCATAGGATATACAGTCCACAACATTCTAATAACTTTGTATAGTGTTAGATTTATCGGGATGATCATTTAGTAAGTTATACAATATCTAATCACTGGGATGTACACCTAAAACTAATACAATATTGTACGTCAACTGAAACTGAAAAATACAGAAATGATTAAATAGAGAGAAATAAATACAGGGTACTTTCCTTTGCCTTGAAAATAACTCTTCCCCTTGCAGATCGAGGAAAAGTTCTTCCCCGAAGAGTAGAAAGAGTTCTCAATAATGGAAACTTTGGTAAATTCAACTGGCCTCAGAAGCAGAATATAAAACCAGTAGTAATTAATGGCGTATTAAAAATGCTCTTTAGCCCTGGCTGTTGTCGTCAGTGGTTAGAACATCGGCCCACGTAACAAAGGGCTGTGGGTTCAATTCCCAGTCAAGGACATGTACCTGGGTTGCAGGTTCCATCCATGGCTGCATGTGGGAGGCAACCAATCAACGTACCTCTCTCACGTCTGTCTGTCTGTCTGTCTGTCACTCTCTCTCTCTCTCTCTCTCTCTCTCTCTCCCCTTCTTTGCCTCCCTTTCACTCTCTCTCAAAAAAAAAAAAAAAAAATCAATGAAGAAATATCCTCGAGTGAGGATTAACAACAACAACAACAAAAAACTAGACTTCTGGTGATGAGCATGCAATAGAGTATATAAAGTTATGTTGTCCACCTAAAATTTATATGATGTGATTAACCAATGTTACCTCATTTTTAAAATTGATTAAAAAAAACTTTTTCTTGCCCTGGGTGGTTTTGCTCAGCAGTTAGAGCACTGGCCCGCAGACCACAGAGTCCTGAGTTCGGTTTCCACTAAGGGCACGTACCTCATTTGCAGTTTGCCCTGGCCCCAGGGTTGGGGTTGTGCGGGTGGCAGCCAGTCAACGTCTCTCTCTCTCTCACATTGATGTTTCTCTCTCTCTTCCTCCCTCTCTCCTTCCCACTCTACCTGAAGATAGATGTAAAAAGTGTCCTCGGTGAGGATAACAAAGAAAAAAAAATTTTTTTTTCTTTATTGATTTCAGAGAGAGAGAGAGGAAGGGAGAGGGAGAGAGAGAGATAGAAACATAGATGAGAGAGAACATGGATTAGCTGCCTCTTGCATGCCCTCCACTGGGGGGTTTGGCCCACAGCCTGGGCATGTGCCCTGACCAGGAATCGAAATGGCGACCTCTTGGTGTATGGGTGGATATTCAACCACTGAGCCACATCAGCTGGGCTAAAATAGATTTTTAGAAAAAGAGGAAGAGAGTGAAACATCAACATTAAAAGAGAAACAAAGATGAGATGCCTCCTGCACAACCCCTACTGGGGATCAAGCAACCTTTGGTGACAGGGTGACCCCCAACCAACCAAGCCACACCAGACAGGGCAATGTTACCTCATTTTCTTTTTTTTTTAATCCTCACCTGAGGACACTTTTTGCATTCATAGAGCGAGAGGAAGAGAGAGAGAGAGAAACATCAATGTGAAAGAGACACATCAAGTGGTCGCCACCCACACAACCCCAACTGGGGCTGGGGACAAATTGCAACCGAGGTATGTGCCCTTAGCAGGAACCAAACCCGGGTCTCTCCAGACCGTGAGCTGACGCTCAAACCACTGAGCCAAACTGGCCAGGGCAATGTTACCTCATTTTTAAAAAGTGCTTTCTAGCCCAGCCAGTGTGGCTCAGTGGATTGAGTATCGTCCCATGGACTGAGAGGCCCTAGCTCAATTGGTCAGGGCACATGCCTGGGTTGTGGGCTCGATCCCTAGTGGAAGGCATGCAGGAGGCAGCTGACCGATATTGCTCTCTTACATCAATGTTTCTATCTCTCTCATTTCCTCTCTCTATAAAAATATCAATAAAAACATTAAAAAAAAATTTTTTTTAAGTGCTCTATTAAATCAGTTCTCTTGAACATTAAAACTTCAAGTACATCCTCCAAAAGTTTTCTCTTCATTTTCTACAAGTTCAGACTATTTCTAACACCAACTTAAATTCGGATAATGCAGAAGAGGAACAAAAAATCCTCATATAGCCCTGGCCGGTTTGGCTCAGCGGTTAGAGCGTCGGCCTGCGGTCCTCAGAGACCCGGGTTCAGTTCCCACTAAGGGCGCGTACCTCGGTTGCAGTTTGTCCCCGGCCCTGGTCGGTTGGGTGGGTGGCAGCCACTCGATGTGTTCCTTTCACATCGATGTTTCTCTCTCTCTCTGTTCCTCTCTCTCCCTCCCACTCTACCTGGACAAAAAATGGAAAAATGTCCTCGGGTGAGGATATAAAAAAAAAAAAATCCTCATATAATCATTTTTCCTTCCATAATATAGTAGAACTGGCCCTTTGTAAGCACCATTTGGAGACCTTTGGGTTATCCACATGTATTTTACAAGATTTCCATTACTTCCCCCCTTTCATTTCTTTCTATTCTCTCATGTGTCTCTATTTTCCCCCAAACCCTCAACCTTAATCTCTCAACTGGGAATGCCTCATACAACCAAATATTCCACTTGGCATACAGATATAAAATGCTGCTTCTGCGCTCTCATCGTTTGAGAGAAGGGGAGACAAGTAAGAAACAGGCTAAAAATGAAAGTTATTCTTTACTTAAAAGAACAGCTTGATAAAATGTGTAATTTTGCCCTGGCCGGTTTGGCTCAGCGGTCAGAGCGTCAGCCTGCGGTCCTGAGAGACCCGGGTTCGGTTCCCGCTAAGGGCGCGTACCTCGGTTGCAGTTTGTCCCCAGTCCTGGTCGGTTGTGCGGGTGGCAGCCACTCGATGTGTTCCTTTCACGTCGATGTTTCTCTCTCTCTCTCTCTCTCTCTCTCTCTCTGTTCCTCTCTCTCCCTCCCACTCTACCTGAACAAAAAATGGAAAAATGTCCTCCGGTGAGGATAAAAATAAATAAATAAATAAAAATAAAATAAAATGTGTAATTTTACTTCTCACTAGCTTTGTGTCTAGAAAAGTTTTATTTAAATAGTATTTTCCTTGCCCTGGATAGTGTGATTCAGTTGGCTGGAGCATCAGGGTCCACACCTGGGTTGTGGGTTCGATCCCCAGATGGGCACGTGTGGAAGGCAACCAATGTTCTCTCTCACACTGCTGTTTCTTTCTCTGTGTGTGTGTTTCTCACTCTCTCTCTCTCCTTTCCCCTCTCTCTAAAATCAATAAACATATCCTTAAGTAAGGATTAAAAAAAAAGTGTTTACCTTCTTCACACATATAATTTAAGCTCATAACATAAGTAACCTCTGTAATTTATTTTAACAGAGAATAAGTACCTTTAGGTTGAAGGTCAGGTTCAGGTTCTTAGTGTGACCATCTGAAAAGGCTCAACAATTATTACACCACTAATCAGAGAAGGAAACAAAAAGGCAATTCTTTCCTATGCTGCCTGCTCCTTTAACTATCTGGCCAGGCACAGCGTGACCCCAGATGCAGCTCAGCAGATTTCAGGAATCTGAAGACTCTACAAAGGTGTGGTATGTGTGCTAGTGCACTGGGGGTGGGGGGCACAACTAAGCTAGACTTCCACTACTTCCTTCTCCAGTGGCCCAGAAATGGCATAACCAACACAGAGAACTGTAAGTATCTTTCTGGAACCCTGAATCAACTCCTCTTGCCTGGTATGGTGGTGGCATAAACTGCATAGATGTCTCAGCCAACTGTCAGTTATTATTTTTTTTTTTTAATTTAAACACTATGCACCCCAGACTGCAGGCAGACCATGATGGAACTGAGCCCGAAAAACCTCTTAGATGACTTAATCAAAGGATTGTATGATGAAAGTTGATTCCAGAACTGGTTTGTCTTGTTTACCAATACCTGTTGAAAAGGTGCACTTTATTATTATTATCAGAAATTGAGCACCAATCATTCTTGACATGGTTTTCATGCCATTGACTGGTTCTCATGGATAAAATAAGCAGTAGAGAATAAAACTGGAAAAGATTTTAAAGATCACTTAGACCAATCCTCTCATTTTACAAAGAAGGAAATGGAGGCTCATATAAGTGGTAGGAGTTGCTAAAACCAAAGATGATTTCTGACAAGAATGGACACAGACCCCAAACATGCTGCCTCCCAGTCCAGTGCTCTTTCCACTGTGGGGTGCATGAGATTAAAGGAGTCCTTTTTGGAGGAGTGGAAGAAGGAAATGGTAGAGGACAGAGGAACACAACTAGCCTTTTAAAATAAATCTCTGTGAGCACTTCACCTAAAACGTTCTTTCATATTCTCATTTATCATCATTAATTATACTTCAAGGGTAGAAAGGAAATGTCTATTCTTCATCAAAGACACTGATCCCAGCTGGGTGAAAACATGGCTCCATCTCACCTGCTACTGGCAGGACTATGGCTCTCTGACTCACACTCCACTGCTTCTTCTCACAGGACATGCCACTACCCAACCAGGAATGAACCCCAGCCTTCTTGGTCTTTTCCACCTCCAGTGGACTTCCTCCAGCGGACTTCCTCCAGCTCCCTCTTAGAGAGCCATGGAGAGTTACCACATTGTCCTCAACTTGGAGTGAAGGCAATGAATCAGAGAGCCAAAAAAGCCTCTCACCTCATATCCTACTTACTCCAAGCTACTCAACCTCTGTGCCATTCCTCAGGTTCTTTGCACTTGCTATTCCCTTTGCTTAAAACACTGTTCCTCTGGACACCCATGTGTCTCATTCCACCACTTCCACTCAAGTTTCAGCTCAAATTTCTGCTTCTCAGAAAAGCCTTCCATGATTATCCCATAGAAATAAGTCCTGATATTCTCCTTCTTCTTACTCTGAATTTAATTTTTGTCACAATATTTTAAGTACCTAACAGTATCTATTTGCCTATCATCTACCAACGCCTCCCCTTTGAGATTACAAGCTCCCTGAAGACAGGATATTGCTTTTGTTCATTACTAACAGTCTTACCATGCTCAGTTAGCTCATGGCTGAAATTAAAAAAACAATTTACTGAATAAATGCATGAAACTCCTTTACAATATCAACTCAATAAAACTCTAAATGAATAAATGAAACCAAACTGAATGAAGAATTTGTGGTCTGGCCGATGTGGCTCAGTGGTTGAGCGTCGACGCATGCACCAAGAGGTCGCCGGTTCGATTCCTGGTCAGGGCACATGCCCAGGTTGTGGGCCAAATCCCCAGTGGCAGGGAGGCAATCAATCAATGTTCTCTCATCATCGATGTTTCTATCTCTCTCTCCCTCTCATTTCCTCTCTCTCTATAATCAATAAAGAAAAAAAAAGGTAGCAGCTTCCGATTCCCAGTCAGGGCACATGTCCAGGTTGTGGGCCCAATCCCCACTCGGGGGCATGCAGGAGGCAGCCAATCGATGTTCTCGCTCATCGATGTTTCTATCTCTCCCTCTCCCTTTCTCTCTCTCTCTCTCAAATCAATAAAGGAAAAAAAAAACAACACATTTTTTAAAAAAGAATTTGTGTGCCTTTCTGAGAGGCAATCTGAGAGAAGCAATATTAATGCTGAATTTTTTTAATTGCTGCCTCATTCCAATGGATTGTAGGAAGAGCAGGCAGAATGTCAGAAAATGGTATTGTTCTGGAAAATCCTGAATCACTGAGATTATAAGAAATTTTTTAAAATTTCTATTTCTATAAACTGTACATTAAACCCAATTCCTGCACACTCAAGACTGTCACAATAATATGAAATGTTTCCAGCTGTGCCCTGGCTGGTTTTGCTCAGCGGTTAGCGCGTCGTCCCACAGACCAATGAGTCACGGGTTCGATTCTGGTCACAGGTTCGATTTTGTGCCTAAGTTTTGGTTCATCCCCAGCCCTGGTTGAGATTGTGCAAGAGACAACCAATTGATGTGTCTCTCTCACGTGGACGTTTCTCTCTTTCTCTCTTTCTCCCACTCTATCTGAAGATAAATGAAAAAATATCTTCAGGTGAGGATTAAAAAAAAAGAAAGAAAATGTTTCCAGCTGTATCCCATAATTCAGATGAACACCTCTTGGCTTAGCCACACACACCCCGTCCCACCTAGTTCTTACCTGATGACTTCCAATCCTGACCTGAACCCCAGACCCACATTTCCTAATCTCACTAGATAAATACAGAAGGAACACACACATTTTAAATGCATATTCTGCCAACCTGAATTCACCATCTACCAAAATATAGTCCTTCTGTCATCATCCCTGACCTGGAAAACCTTCTACCTAAGCCAGAAACATGGGAGACATCCTAGATTCCTCCGTTCCCCGACCCTGACCACCCCAACAAAGCCTCTGGACTCCGTCGCCTAAGTGCCTCACCTCCATCCACCAGGCAGGCCTGTGCTTGGCTGGGGTCCTCCTCGTCTCCCTCAGACTTTCCATCAGCAGCCTTACTGGCCACCTTCATGGCAGCCCCTCTGCAATCCAGACCCCACACAATTGCTAAAGTTGTCATTCCAACATAAAAAATGTGACATATTTTCTCCCTTCTCCAAATTTGTCATTGAGCCAGGCCCATACTGGTCTAGCCCCTACCCATTAAACTAGCCTCTTACTCTGCACTACATCACCTCTCATCTCATCACCAAAAACACAGAAACAACCTCAGCTCCTTGTCTAAATACTATGCCGCCATGCACTCTGCACATACGTCCCCTGTAGTAACTGCCATTGTTGGATAATTATTATTTGCAGAGCTATCTCCCCACTAAATTATGACTACTGAAGGCCTCACCCTTGTACTCCAACATGTGGCACAGTACCTAACAGACTTTCAAATATTTGCTGAACAAAATTTCATAAGAGGTTAACAGAGCAATTGGGTTTTCCCCAGCCTTTCTTCACTGCACAAAGGTACAACATGTCTCAGGAATGCAGAATTAAGTGAATCTATCCAACACTGACCTCACCTCTGCAGCTCCAAAATGCTAATCTTAAAACTCCTCTTCAAGAAAAGGAAAGAATCACTTCTATGAACAATTTACAAGATAAAGTGTCCTCTGGTATGCCCTTACCTGTAAAATGTTAGTAAAAAAGTCATGGTAGAACATGGGCCAATCTTGACGGCCAATATCAACAATAACTTTGCAGAGCTTGTTCCGGATAAAGTAAGGTAAGGTTTTGTGGTGAGCCAAAAGGAGTTTGGGTAGGCAGCTACGGATTTCCATCTTATCCTGAGATGGGACCCCAAGCCACATTTTATTGATCAGATTCTGAAAAAAATATATACATCTTAAAGTTAGCAATCTATACACGAAAATGCCTGGTTTTCACCCAATGGTTAGCTGTATCAACTCAAACAAGAAACCCTGATTGTAAACAAAAGTTTGGAGCAATCTGGCAATAAGAGAAATAAAAATCGCCATGGCTGGTTTGGCTCAGCAGTAAGAGCATCGCCCATGGACCAAAGAGTCCCGGGTTCAATTCTGGCCAAGGGCACGTACCTCAGTTGTGGTTCGTCCCCAGCCCCGGTTGGGGCTGTGAGGGTGGCAACCAATAGATGTGTCTCTCTCACATTGATGTTTCTCTCTCTCTCACTCTTCCTCCCTCTCTCCCTCTAGCTCTATCTGAAGATTAATGTAAAAACATCCTTGGATGTGAATTAAAAAAAAAAAAAAAAGAAAAGAGAGAGAGTAATAAAAATATTCAAATCCTATAATACAACAATACCATTCGTAGAAAGATCTGCTAAATATTTTAATGGAAACCAAAAGCTGTATGTGTAAAAACTCTTTATTATATCAATGTCTCTAATGGCCACCACTAAATAACGACAGAAATAACTTCAATGTTCAAAAACAGGAGAATGGCTTCATGAACAATGGTACAACCACTTACAGGAATGTAATATAAATGTAAGGTGTGGGGAGAATACAAAATGGTATGAGCAATATGATTATTATAATTAGGTTTTTTTAAGTGTGCATAACAGCCTGGCCAGTTTGGCTCAGCAGTTAAAGTGTTGGCCCCTGGACCAATGAGTGGCAGGTTCAATTCCAGTCAAGGGCATGTCCCTTGGTTGCGGTTTGTCCCTGGCCCCGGTGGGATCATGCGGGAAGCAACCAGTTGATGGGTCTCTCTCACAACAATGTTTCGCTCCTTCTCCCCCACCCCACTTCCTCCCTCTCTCCCTCCCTCCTACTCTGTCTGATGATAAAGAGAAAAATATCCTCGGGTGAGGATTAAAAAAAAGCCGTGGCCAGTTTGGCTCAGCGGTTAGAGCATTGGCCTGTGGTCCGGAGAGATCCCAGGTTTGATTCCCGCTAAGGGCATGTACCCCAGTTGTAGTTTGTCCCCGGCCCTGGTTGGTCGTGAAGGTGGCAGCCACTCAATGTGTCCCTTTCACGTCGATGTTTCTCTTTCTCTCTCTCTCTCCTTCCCACTCTATCTGAACAAAAAAATGGAAAAAATGTCCTCAGGTGAGGATAAAAAAAAGTATGCATAAGACAAAAATAAGGAGAGAGTTGATAAAAATTAAAATGTTTGTGGTTGGTATGAGAGTATTCAAAGTACTATCCCTCCTCCCAAACTTAAATTATCTTTCTTTTTTAAACGATAACGTGGAAGGAACAATGTGCTACCACAAATGAACTACCTACCTAACCTCATCTCACCTTTCTGGTGTCAAAGATGGAAAGGTGCCCAGAACACCAGACAACAGCAGACACCTTGATAAAGGCAGCATGGAGAAACCCTGAGCTGCATTACCACCGTTTCCCAGCCATCTGTACGTCAACCCTAAAGTCTCATGCCAACGACACAGCAATGTGACTACAAGTACTTTTCAGAACAGTATAGAATTATCTGACAACTTACCTCAAAAACCGTCAAACTGTACATCATTACATAGTCATTCCTAGTGCTGGAGAGAAAATACAGGCAGAATCTCCAGGCTCCTACTTGCTGGGCAAAGTTATTAAGAAGCTCTTCTGGAAAAGTTAAATAGCAACAAAAGAAGGCTATGAAAATACATGAAATTAGTATTTTTTTAAAAAACATGCCTCCCTCCATATATGTTACCTGGGTTGTCAAAACCCACTACAAAATCTAGTTTATTTTCAACAAGAAAAGACAGACTATACAACATTTTTCCCACTCTGAGGTGACCATGAGCACTCACAGTGTATTCAGTCATTCTGAAGTCAGTAAGCTTGCTATGGATACATTTTTAAGTAGAGAAACTTTCACTGTTACAGTTTTTACTTAACCTAATGTGTGGATAAACAGTTTTAAGAGTATCATTTCACCTTATAAATGATGGCTAATTGCTAACTTGTTTCCTCTGGGGTAGGAGCTATAGTATATATATATCTCCCCACCATTCACTCACACTGTTCTCACACACACACACACACACACACACACACATGATTGCTAGAGAAGTAGGAAAGATTAAGACTATCCTTAAAAATAAAGAATAGACAGCCCTGGCCGGTTTGGCTCAGCGTTTAGAGCATCGGCCCGCAGACCAGAGAGTCCTGGGGTCGATTCCTGCTAAGGGCACGTACCTCGGTTGCGGTTTAGCTCCGGCCCCAGTTGGGGTTGTGTGGGTGGCAGCCAGTCAATGTGTCTCTCTCAGGTCGATATTTCTCTCTCTCACTTCCTCCCTCTCTCCCTCCCACTCTGTCTGAAGATAAATGCAAAAATGTCCTCAGGTGAGGATTAAAAAATAAACAATAGACAGCACTGGCTGCTGTAGTTCAGTGGTTAGAGCATCAACCTGCACACCAAAGGGTCACAGGCTTGACTCCCAGTCAAGGGCATGTACCTGGGTTGCAGGTTCAATCCCTGGCCTCAGTCAGTGTCATGTGGGAGGCAACCAATCGATGTCTCTCTCTTATATCAATGTCTTCTCTCTCTCTCTCTCTCTCTATCTCTCTCTCTCTCTTTCTCCCCTCTCCCTTCCTCCCTCCCTTCCTTCCACTCTCTCTAGAAATTAATGGAAATAATATCCTCAGGTGAGGATTAACAAAAAAATAAAATAAAAGACAGACAAAAATGCAAGTGAATTCAAGATGGCTATTTCTCTTCTTTTAGTTTAGTTTTATTTTTAACTATACCCCCAAACAGGTAAATAAAAGCAACAATCATGAGAGATGCCAAGAACAAACCTATCCACATCAAATCAGTCAGAAATGGTTTCCTCCTCCTTAGGCTGCTGGTAGCATCAGCCAGAACCACAGACAGCAGCACTAAGAGTTTGTCACCATATGTCTGGACATGCTGCCCTCAGTCACCTTAACCTGCTGTACTGGTCATGAAATGTAACAGAAAAGTGGTAAAAATACCTAGGCAACAAACCTGAGAGATTCTAGGAAGCCCTTAGAAAAGCAGGAATCACAGCAGCACATTTCTAATCCTAAAGTCACTGCTCTGCTAGACCCTACTACTTAGGCTAAATGCACCAAGGCAATCTCCTTTAAAATTCCATAAAGAAAGCTGATGACCTGTTCTTATAATTAAGTGCAAGTTTCTATGAATCCCAGAGGTAAAGTCAAACCAAAGAGAATGAGCTCTGGCTGGAAATGAGGAACTCTGGGCTCTGTTCTAGACCTTGCCAATAATTCACTGAGTCTGATCCCAAGTGAACCACTGCTCTTCTTGGATGCTTCAGATTGTCTCTTGAGGTTCCCTGCTAACAGCTCTATCTCTAGAGCACTATTACACACCTTTGGTGGAGAGTGGGTGGAGCCTTTCTCCCACTTAGCTAGGAAAGACTTTAGTTTATTCTAAGACATCAAAAAGGAAACAAGAAATAGTTCCAACCCACAGTGGAATAAATCTGAACTAAGATATGTCCACTATGTAGAACCAAACCCTAGATTACCCTTAGCCTTCATTTGAATTAGATACATGTAGCATCTGGTTAAAGATATTTTTAATTAGACTAGAACATGAACATGTTCAGAAGGTTCCACTTTTAATTCAAGAACACTGAAGGTAAGCAATATTTGCTTTCCAAACCAAAAATTAAGAGAGAAAAATAAAAACAATCAAGTATGAGCGAAAAACAGGACTTCAGAGGAACTAATGTTAGACAATAGTAGGCTGATGTAAGGGGAAGATCCTCTACCTTCTCTGGTAAAAATCACCAGTGATGTTTTCACTATAAAGTACTAATACTTTAGTAGCATAAAACTAGCAGGGATGCCCTGGCCGGTTTGGCTCAGCAGTTAGAGCGTCGCCCCACTGACCAGAGTGTCCCAGGTTCGGTTCCCGCTAAGGGCAAGTACCTCGGTTGCAGTTTGTCCCCAGCCCCGGTAGGGTCGTGTGGGTGGCAATCACTCGATGTGTCTCTCTTATATTGATGTTTCTCTCTCTCTCTTCCTCTCTCTCTCCCTCCTGCTCTATCTGAAGATAAATGCAAAAATGTCCTCGGATGAGGATAAAAAAAAAAGAACTTACAGGGATCACTCTGGGGGAAGAAAGAGGGGTCAGGATAACTGTGTAATACAAGAGGATCTAGGGAAGTGAGCAGAGTTAATCCTCCAAGCCAAATGCCTGTTCATCTCTTGGGCTCAGCTTCTGTCAGTATCCCTTGTTTATAAATGCTCTGGTTCTCTCCAGGGCACTCCATCAGAAAAGAAAGACATGCAGGGCAAGCCCAAAAGGGACCACCAAGTTTAAAATTGAAAGAGATAAAAAGTGCCCCAGCCGGTTTTCTCAGTGGTTAGAGCGTCGACCTTTGGACCAAAGAGTCACAGATTCAATTCTGGCCAAGGGCATACATCTTGGTTGCAGTTCGTCCCTGGCCCTAGTCGGTGCCGTGCAGGAGGCAACCAGTCAATGTGTCTCTCTCACATCAATGTTTGTCTCTCTCTCCCCCCACCTCCCTCCTTTTCACTCTTTCTGAGGATTTAGAAAAGAAAAGAGAGATAGAGAGATTAAGAAGTTAGCATCTACCAGGAGCTGATATGATGCTCAAAGGATGCAAGGGGAAATGGGCTGCAGTCAAAGGTTCACTGGCCACCTAAAAATCCAAACCCCAATCAGGCTTTGCACCGAAGGTGGAAATCGGCCATAACACTTGTCAACATGTTAGAGAAGCCAAGCGGAAGAGAGAAATGAGCCTCCACAGAATTCCACATTGAAAAAGACCTCCAAGGAAGTAAAAGCAATGAACGTAAGGTCAGTATAGACATCCAATGGAAAAACCTTTAGGTTTAAATAGAGAAAATGTTTTCATTTTCAAGTTCTGGGATTAAGTGAGAACTGAGAGGAAAAAGGATTATTCTAGGACCACAGTGCAACATGTCACTGAGGCAGAGATCTGGTATTTGTATATACTTTCTAGTTTAAAGTATGCTTTAAAAAATATTACTCAAAAATATGAACAATAAAATGGCAATAAGTAGAAATCTACCAACAATTGAACCTATAAACAAAATGAGCAAGCAGAACAGAAACAGACTCATAGATATGGAGAACTTTTTGTTGGTTGCCAGATGAGAGGGGGCTAGGGGATGGGTGAAAAAGGTGACGGGATTAAGAAGTACAAATTGTTTATTAGACTGATGAACCTCAAAGGGAAGGGGGGAGGGAGGGTGGGAAGAGATAAACCAAAAACATATATGCATATGCATAACCAATGGACACAGACAATAGTGTGGAGAAGGCAGGAGGGGGGCGGGAGCAGGGAGGTCAATGGGGGCGGGGGAGAGACATCTGCAATACATTCAACAATAAAGATAAGTTTAAAAAGAAAAAAGAAATATAGTTCATGTCAATGAATATAAAATTCAAAGAGGTTCTAGAAGGTGCTGAAGTTCCCAGAAGACCTGAAGTGATTATACCTACACCTCTCTGAAGTGTTCATTCATCAAAACTTGCAGAATGGGTCAGATAACCGAGATAAGGAAATGGAGATAAGGAAAAAGCAGCAAGAATGCCCTGGCCATGTGGCTCAGTTGTTTGGAGCATAGTTCTGTGCACCAAAAGGTTGCTTCCCAGTCAGAGCACACACCCAGGTTGTGAGTTCCATCTCTGGATCAATATTTCTCACATCGATGTTTCTCTCTCTCTCTCTCCCCCTCCCCTTGCTTGCTCTCTCTCTAAAATCAATAAAAGACATTTTGGGGGGGGGAGAAGGAGCCCCCAAAGGTAATACCAGTTAAAGTATCTCTGGGTACTCGATGAGATTCAGATTAGACACCTATACACTAAAAACATGTCCATTATAACCCTTTTTTGAGGTTTTTTTTTTTTTTTTTAATTAATAGTCACAGACTTATAAAGTTCAACAATGCTGAACAAAACAGGAGGAGGGGTTTCCCATACTTTGTCAAAGGAAAGAAAACCCATCACTATAGATTACGGGTACACCATGGACTAGACATGGCCCTTGTAGCTAGATTTGCAGACCTCAACGGCCACCAACCAGCAGAACCAGAGCAAAAAGAGCAAGAACTAAAGGAGAAACATACTGGCTTCACCAGCCAAGGCTACCAACTCTTCCTCCCCACTGGGGCCTTTGCATTATACATGACTCTTTACAACTCAACACTTCACTTACCTATCTCACGTTTTCTTTCATTGGTTGTAGAGTTATGAAAAAACTCTGTCATCAGACTTTCCAATGCCCTGAGGGAGGCTTCTTCAGATGCCTAAAAAAGGAATTTGGAGGGGGAAAAAAATATATCAATAAACAGTATCTTTAGTTCTACTGTTCCACAGTGCCTTGTAGGTCATCTTCAACAGCAATAGTAATCTACTTCCTGAAGACATCTTGGTTCAACATTCTTCAAATATGTAGCATAAGCCAGAAAAACTGAAGGGAATTTTCCAACTGGCTCAAAACCCAAAGTTTTAGTATATTCTACAAATTCATGCTACTCTGCAACTGATTTTCAATTATTTATGCCAAAAAAAGGGAAGCAAATAATTCAAAATTTAATTCTGGAAATATATTGAAAGCAAATCAACAGCCTATCCCTGACAGAACAGGCAGTGAGAAGACACTCAGGGAAAAGGTTAGGGTTCCCTACAGACTATGTCTCGTGTCTGAATAACTCTGATTCAGAGCAATTGTAGTTAAAGTACTGCATGGACTCTTGGAGTTTTCTGCAGGTGCTTCAAGAGTCATACGTCCAGTCAACTCTCAATCTCACATGGGCAGCCAACAGAGGTTAAGGTGCAGGTAAGAACCAAGCTGAGCAAGAACTCAAAATCAGACAGTGCCTCCAGTCACATGTCCACAAAGAGAGCCAGACAGACTCTCAGAAGAGCTGCTCAGGTGGAGAATGAGAAGAGGGGCCAAAGACTCCAAAGCTCACCTTCCCCTTCTTTCAGATGGAACCCCAAACCCACTTCCTCATCTCTCACTGAAATAGGGGACATCAGTTGCAGCAAAGAGTTTGAGTTAACACTCCTTCACACAACCTATCTGTGAAAAGTGAGCATTCCCAGACCATTTCTGAATCCTCACTGGCATTAATCTACCCAGAGATAATCAAAACCAACAGCAGTTCCAATTGTTTAATTATCTCTTTATTCCCATCTTTCCACCCACTCCCCTCCTCCTCCCTTTCCCATATCCTCTCCATTGCCCCCAGAGAGAGAGCTGACTTACAAAAACTGTGTTTTAATACAACAAGTCCATATTCAAATGTGTTATGTATCAAAATGTAATATTACTGGAGGCTTCCATTTGGTAACTGACTTTTGAGGAGACTGAAGAACTTGGGCCATCTCTGTGGGTAAACCAGCACCTTACAATGAGTATTAATTATTGAAAGTAAATCAGGCTTGCACCAGCCCATATACATCAACTAGCACATGCAAGCACACGACACAGTACACAATGTCAGGCACACTGTCTCTCCCCTGTGGCGGTCATGGTATGATGGCTGTGCAGTGACAGCTGAACTCTGAGATGCTGCGTGATGAAAAACAATTGTTTTAACATTTGTGAATATGAGGAATTTTCTCATCTGAATTTATATTTATAGTAAAGATTAGCCCTCTATACCTTTTTCAGATCAATATATCACTTCAACTGAAAAATATTCTTGGATTGCAAGTTTAGCTGTTTTATCAAAAGCTACACAATTTTTTCAAGTGTAGAAATAACTAAAATGTGGGGCTAAAAACTGCGATATTTTTTAACCCACTTCAGGTTTTTGTGTTGATCAAATCAAGCTTACTGTTTTCATTCATCACTGACTTTCAAAGTAAATGCTACAAATTCAAATTTCTAAAAGGAATTTATATTTAAAAAGAATGCTTTGGTCTGTTTCATAAATTAATTTGGTGTACCATTTCATTTGAAAAAAGAATTTGCTGTTTAAAAAGATTATGGGAAGATTTAAAAGAATCAAAGGAAAATCTCACGTTAAAGTAACTTACTAAAAATAAATACAACTCGAGATATGTGTTCAACTAAAGTCAGTTATTCATTTAAAATAAATCAATAGCTCTTCTGAAGTCAAAATGGATTCCTGAAAACTAAGGACATATCTTCCAGTGACACCTGCTCCACAACTTTTCTTGTAGTAAATCATTTTAGAGTAGATCCTAGGAAAAAGCCTGAGCTCATCACCTTCAGGCAATCAACCACCAAGGTTTATTTCATACTGGTTCTTAAGGCAGAAGTTTGTGAACTTGACAACTACTGGCCCTGCATTAAATGTTATTGCAGAAAGTTCTTGCCCTGGCCGGTGTGGCTCAGCGGTTAGAGCGTCGGCCTGCGGTCCGGAGAGACCCGGGTTCGGTTCCCGCTAAGGGCATGTACTTCGGTTGCAGTTTGTCCCCGGCCCTGGTTGGTCGTGCGGGTGGCAGCCACTCGATGTGTCCCTTCACATCGATGTTTCTCTCTCTCCCTTCCTCTCTCTCCCTCCCACTCTATCTGTACAAAAAATGGAAAAATGTCCTCGGGTGAGGATAAAAAAAAAATAAAATAAAATAAAATAAAAAAAAAAAAGAAAGTTCTTGACAATCTCCCCCAAAGAATCCAACTCTCCCTCTGCTCTCAGTCCCATCCACCCTACTCTCCCTACTCCATCCCAAAAAGCTAACATCCCAGCAGAAAATGGAAAGACAAAAGTATCCACAAGGATCACAGGATGGATGCTTCCACCAAATGATGGTTCACGGAAAAGAAAATCCTATAACCAAATCTAGTGTCTCTAACTAAAACAATGTGCTATTTGCATTTTGATTACGTATATAATTGCAATACTAATATCATACCTCACAGGGTCTTATAAGGTTCAAATGAAATGATCTATGAAAGCTCTAAGGAGTGATCTAATCCCTAGCTGCTATCATTTTTATTTGGTCTTAGATACCAAATGAACAGAGACCAAAGAAAACATAGGAGTGGTCAGACCTACCCTGAAAGTGGAGATTCATGCCCTCAGGCAGAATGAAGGGCTTTTCCAACTGGATTTCAAAATGAAACTACATAGGGAAAGGAGGCTGAGACTGCCAAGGTCAACAATCAGAACAGAGATGTAAAAACAAAAAACATGTTCAAGACCCACAACTGCTTGAAAGATACTAGAAAACTATCCCCATTTGGCAAGAAAGTTGTTGAAGCAGGTGGTGAAGCCAGAATCCACATTGCAGTGGGTTAAGTAATTAATGGTAAGTATGTAAAGATGTGGTAACATTCCCCACAGACTACACTTTCAAGTAATAAAGAGATAAAGAACATAAAACAAAGAACAAGTGCCATGCTATGGTAGGAAGAGGCTTCAATTCCCAAAGCTACTCACACACTGCCCTAATTTATAAAGAACATGGAGGACTCAGATACACCCGACTGCTTCCCAGAACTTGAAGAACTAAGGGCAGATAAGATTAGCTTCAAACCAAGTGAGACATTCATACACAAAAAAAATTCCACTTGGATTATAGATAGAAAATGTGAAAGGTAAAACAACAAAGCTTCTGGAAGAGAATCTAGAACATCTTCATGACCCTGGAGTAGAAAAAATTTCTTGGACAGGACACATAAAATCACTAAACATAAAGAAAAATATTGATAAATCAAAATGTTCAGCAGATGGCACACCAAAAAGTACCACAAATGGAAGATCTTTTCAACACAGCCCAGCCGGTGTGGCTCAGTGGTTGAGCGTCGACCCATGTATCAAGAAGTCACTGGTTCGATTCCCATTCTGGGCACATGCCCAGGTTGTGGGCCAAACCACAGTGGGGGGCAAGCAGGAGGTGGTTAATCAATGTTCTCTCTCATCAATGTTTCTATCTCTCTCTCCCTCTCCCTCCCTTTCTCTCTAAAAATCAATAAAGAAAAAAAAAATTTTTTTTTAAGATATTTTCAATATAGACAACTGAGAACTCTCATCCAAGTACAGCAGGTCCTGGAATAACATTGTTTCATTCAACTTGGTTTTGTTGTAACATTGACAGGGATGGAGATGGTGTAGTAACTTAACTCTTGTTTATATCAATTAGCCTGTGGTAAAACTGGTTTCTTTATACATTGTTTCACTTAAAGTCACAGAACCTATGACAAGGTCAAGTGAAGACTTCAAATCAATAAGGAAAAGACAACAGTTCTGACAGGCAGATCATTACAAAAGGGTATTCAAAAGGCCTATACAGAAAATAAGTGCTCAACCTCACTAGTCATCAGGGAAATGCAAATTAAAAATAACAAGACAGTACTCTTCATCCACCAAAATGGCTAAAACTAAAAAGACTGTCGCAACTGTCAGTGAGGATGGTGAGCAACTGGAACATGCATATACTGCTGTTGGCAGAACACACTCGTATAACCACTTTGGAAAACCATTTTGCAGCTGAGCATATGCATACTTTATGACTGTAATTCTACTCCTTGATAATACATCCAACAGAAACTCGTATACGCACCCCCCGCTAAAAAGGGGGCAAAGTACACAAATGTTCACAGCAGGCACCATTATTCATAATATAGTCGTTCCTCGCCACTTTGCGCTTCGACTTTTGTGGCTTCATTCTATCGGTTTTTTCATATATATTCATTAAAAAGTTGATCGAGACAGTGAAAATGATACAGTGCACACTCAGTTGTCTGAGTCAATTATACATCCCTGTATTACAATTACAATTAAAATTACTGTATGTATGGACTGTAGGCCTATGTATTCGAGCACCCCAGGAATCCTTCAACGCCAGGTACAACCACTCAACCACTCCTTGTGTGTGGGCAGTAACTTTTTTCCAAAAAATTGGGTGTGGTGAAACCAAGCCAATCAGAGCATGCTGTTCACTGATTGGCTATCCTATCCTCTTCCTATCCTGGCCACTGATTGGCTCAGCCTCATGCAAGTTCATTTCTCTCATACACACTTCTACATAAGCATCTTTGCTCTTGTAAGTGTTTGCGATTTCTGAGAACTTTTATCTAAGCCCCACGATGGCTCCTAAACGTGCTGCTGCTTCTGAGTCTTCTGATGATGAAACTAGGGGCCGGAGGAAGATGCTTACCATCCAGAAGGTGAAACTCCTGGATATGATCAAAGATGGTAAGAAAATCGTGGAGGCTGCCCGCCATTACGACTTGAATTAGTCTACCATTCACTCCATCCATAAAGATGAAAAGAACATCCGTGCAATGGCTACTGTCTCTTTCAACAAGGAAGCAAAGCACATCGTGATAAGTCACAGTAAGTTCATAGTGAAAACGGAGTCTGCCCTAGCCGTTTGGATCAGCGACAGCTGCAAGAAAAACATTCTGCTGGATTCGCTGGTCCTCCGGGAGAAGGCAAGGCAGCTCGATCAGAGCTTTACGGCAGATGAACCTCAACCAGGACCCTCTTCTGCAACGTTCATGGATTTCACAGAGAGCAAGGGTTGGTTCGAGAAGTTCCAGAAGAGGTATCATCTGAAGAGTGTTGTTCTCCACGGAGAAGCTGCCTCTGCTGACCAGCCTGCAGCAGAGGACTACGTGAATAACACGTTCCAGGAGATCCTTGAGGAGGGCGAGTATCATCCAGAACAGGTGTTCAATATGGACGAAACAGGCCTGTTCTGGAAAAGAATGCCTTCCCGGACATTCATTTTCAAGATTGAGGCCAAGGTCCACGGCTTCAAGGCGTATAAGGATCACGTGACTATCGTTATGTGTGGAAATGCTGAGGGATTTTTGCTCAAGCCTGCCCTTATCTACAAAGCCAAGAACCCTAGGGCCCTGAAGAATAAAAACAAGAACCTGCTGCCAGTGCATTGGATGCACAACGACAAGGGCTGGATCACACAGCTGTCATTGGACTGGTTTCCACGAGTGCTTCATCCCCCAAGTCAAGCTGTATCTTGCAGAGAAGAGACTCAAGTTGAATGTCTTTCTCCTCATGGACAATGCTGGAGGTCATGCGCAAGACCTATCCTACGACGGTGTGCGGATCGAGTTCCTTCCTCCCAACACCACTTCGCTGATCCAGCCCATGGATCAAGGCTTATTCGCACGTTCAAGGCCCTCTACACGCAAAACACCCTGCAGCACCTCCTAAGGCATGGACCTTGAGGAGAACTTCTTGCTGAAGGAGTACTGGTGGCAGTATACCATCACGACCTGTCTGAAGACCATCTAGGACACATTGAAGGACACAAAGACAGAGACCGTGAAGGACAGCTGGAAGATGTTGTGGCCTGAAATTGTCCATGACTACAGAGGATTCACCCCAGAGGATACGAGCAACTCGGCAGTGGATAAGGCAGTTAGGCTAGCCTGGATGCTGGGAGGAGGAGGTTTTGCAGATATGACCCGCGATGACGTGGATGAGCTGCTGGAGACACATTCGGATCCCCTAACTGACGAGGATCTAACGGAGATGACTAAGTCTGCAAGTGAGGAGGAGGAAGAGCAGCCAGACGTTCCTGGTGGTCAAAAGGAGGAAGTCGGCCTTATACTTGAGCGTCTCTCACAAGTCGTGAGAACTATTAAGGTAGTACAGGATATGACTGGCTAATGGGACCCACAAATGATGCGTGCATTGCGGTTCCAGAATGCACTTGATGGAGTGATAGAACCCTACAAAAGCCTCCTCATGCATATGAAAAGACAGCGCCAGCATCTGCCTATCACGATGTTCTTCAGCCACGCACCCAGACACCCACTGCCTACTCCTAGTGCTCCGTCAGGGAAGACAAAGACGCACCTGCTGAAGATACTGCACCACCTGCAGACTCTCCTACTGAGGCCGTGCCTGCAAAAGAGCAGTAACCTTGCTCTTCTTTGCTGTGTAGCACATCTCTTCATTTTCATCGCTTCATCACTGAACAAGTTGCACTATTTTCATAGGTCAGTGGTTGTAAGAACTGTATGTGTGTAATTAAATGTACAATAATAATGATATTTGTAATGTCTAATATGTCTTATTTTGTCTACTATATTGGGTAACACAAGTGTAGTGATGACTAGAGGGTGTTATTTCATGTCTAGAGGGCTCTAATAATGTTAAAAAAACATATTTAGAAGGTCATAAACAGGTTTTCTATGCAAAAATATTTGATTTAGCCCTGGCCGGTTTGGCTCAGCAGTTAGAGCGTCGGCCTGCGGTCCCGAGAGACCCAGGTTCGGTTCCCGCTAGGGGCATGTACCTTGGTTGCAGTTTGTCCCCGACCCTGGTTGGTCATGCAGGTGGCAGCCACTCGATGTGTCCCTTTCACATCGATGTTTCTCTCTTCCTCTCTCCCCCTCCCACTCTACCTGAACAAAAAATAGAAAAATGTCCTCAGGTGAGAATAAAAAATAAAAAAAATTCGATTTATAAATAAAGAATTCTACTTCGTGAAAATTCATTTATCGCGGTAGAATCTGGAACTGATTAGCCGTGATAAATGAGGGCCGACTGTATTCTAAAAAGTCAAAAGAGCCCTGGCCAGTTTGGCTCAGCAGTTAGAGCATCGGCCCACAGACCAGAGTCCTGGGTTCGGTTCCTGCTAAGGGCAGGTACCTGAGTTGCAGTTTGTGTGGGGGCAACCAGTCGATGTGTCTCTCTCACATCGATGTTTCTCTCTCTTTCCCCCTCTCTCCCTCCCACTCTATCTGAAGATAAATGCAAAAATGTCCTCGGGTAAGGATGAAAAAAAATTTTTTTTAAGTCAAAAGAATCTAAATGTCCATCACCAGTGAAATGGATAAACAAATTGTGGTATATTCATTATAATATATAAGACAACAAAAATGAATGAATATTGCTACATGTAACACCATGGATGAATCTCAAAATGTTGAGTGAAAAGAAGACAAAACATCCTTCATTATTCATTTAATGTTAATTTTCAAAAACAAGCAAAACAAAACTCTGGTGGCATAATCAGAACAGTGGTTACCTTTGGGAAGGAAGGATTCTGGGATGCTGATGATACTTTATTTTCTTAATCTTAGTGTTAGTTACCCAAAGATAATCGCTTTACATTGTGATTTGTGCATTATTCTGTAAGTAGACATACACAATTTTTAAAAACTTAATGTTATACCTATTTTTAACCTTCATGTTGATATTTTCAGAACTTAGAAACTGTTTTGTTTTTTTTTTTTCCTCTACTAGCACAACTATTAAGAGCAATTTGGGGACCTGCAGCTAGCCTGCAGGTAAAGTCTAAGCATGGAATTACTGGATTCCAAGAAACCATCACCTATTTGTCTGCAGAGATGCCAGGGTGGCAACACAAAGTATTACAATCCCATAAGCCTATGCTTCCCCAAGAGTTACTTGGCTTCCCTAAATAACAAAATAAAATCCTTGGGCAGGATGAAGAGTTAAACTTGACTCATAATATACTCTTGGAAAGCCATGTATATATCTAAAAACAAATGTTTCTGTTCCAGAAAGAGTTAAAATCTGCAAAGTGGAGGTTTCAACTGTGCCTGCCTTAATTTATCTGCTCCTTTTACTGCACTGCTCATGGCTCAGTAGAGATCTATGCTACCGACTCACTTACTATGGAACTACTAAGTCAACTGAGACCCATAATCACCTAATAAATGATAAGAAAAGCTCGAAAAAAGAGGAGGGTCATCTAATTTGAAATCTTTGACTCTTCCCAAATCCTTTATGCCCACAACAAACGCCATCAGGTCTGATGCTTGCTTGACATCATTTCTTAGATTGGTACCTTTCCCTCACTACTACTTCTACCACTCTACTTCCTCCTGGTTAGATTGCTATAATTTCTTTTACCTGGCCACTTTAAGAGGCCAGCTTTCCCAACTCCAGTCCAATCTGTACTTTACCACCAGATAAATTCTCGTAAATATAGATTTTCTGCCACAGTTATTCTAAACCTAGCTTTAAAGAGCCTTTAAAACTGGACCAAGAAACTCAGCTATTCATTCAACAAATAAGCTCAGTACTCACTAAGTAAATGATATTGCCTTTAGCCTGAGATACAAAATTTATTAAGACTGTCCTTGACTCCAAAGAACTAAAGGTGGCCTGTGGGGAGAAGGGTAGAATCTAAAAATAAAAAGTAGAATATGACTGTTTACATTCTATACTAGTGACATACATATAATATAAACTGCCTCAGGAGCCCAGTGAGAGCAAACTCTTGAGGGAAAAGGGAAAGCTTCGCTTCAACAGAGGTAATAAAATGTTTTGGATTTTGAAGAATGCAGAGTTTACTAGGAGGAAAAAAGAATGAAAGCATGCCTGATTCACCATTACTCACCACAGGAAGCCATCACTCAGTCTGAACACTCATGGTCTCAAGCAAATTCCATTCCTGCATTTGTGTCTGGGTGTGCAATGCATACTTCAACCTCGATGCAATTTCTTACTAAAGATCCCATCTCTGTTTTCATCTTTCGTCTTCGTCCTGTAACCAGTACTACAGTTTTGCCTGTGGCACTGTTCTCTGCTCATTTTAGAATGCACGATTAAAGAGCACAGGCTCTGGTGTCCAGTCCTTGGGTTCCAACCAGAATGTACCTCAACCTTGGCCTAGTTTTTTCTCTGTCACTCTTTTTCCTCTTGTGCACAAAGGGGGATAAGAGACCTAACGTATGGGGTTATTCTGAGAATTAAATAAAAGAATTGACATAAAGCACGTAGTCAACATAATGCCAGAAATAAAGTAGGAGCTGAAAGTCCTATCTGCAACTGTTAATACTTCATAAATATAGAACATAAACTGTCTGGAAAGAGGCCACCTTTATGTCTGTATTTTCTATATCATCCTGTATGGACTGGTGCTCAAATATTTTAGACCAAATTCAAGAGAGTAAAAAAAACAAGTAGACTATTAATATCACTTTTAGTTTCTCAGGAATACTAGTAATTCTTCAAAATTCAAGATATATAAAACTGTTTAAATTTCCACCTTTAAGAACTCTAATCATAATGACCTTTGCTCAGAAGCACTCAACGAACATGTTTTGAAAAACAGGAGAGACTAATAATTTATCTTTAAAAAAACAAAACACTGAGACTTCAGGTGGATAACACGGTGCTTTGTCCCTTAAAATCAGGCAACTAGATGACCATTTTCTCAAGCCCTGATTGAATCTGTAATGTTTTAGCCTAATTGGCTCTAAAACACCCCTCTCCAAAGCATAACCTTTTACAAAATCGGTATTGGGGGTGAGGGGAACTATTCTTTTTTAATTAAACTTTTTGCCACCTCTTCCAAGAGCCACATTTTACATATACAAGGAGGTATATCATATGGGCCTCATGTACTCAGGTTCATGGCCTTCTTGATATCAAACCTAGCAAACCAGAGTCCCACTGAAATACTCTTATGCCATATCTAGAAAAATTGTATTACTCTATTTTAGGAGTGGGGAACATCCAGCCCTCAGGCAGAATAAGGTCCCCAAAATCAATACCAGCTAACATCACACGCCTCATAAAATTAGCCTGACCAAATATAGCAGGCTAATTTTTAAGTTTATAATTTTATATGGCCTGAGAATGATGTTACAAATATCCAAATGTCCCTTGGAAGAAAAAAGGTTCCTCACCCCTCCTATTTGCTTGTATACAAAGGTTTCTGAGAAAAGTGATTCTATAGTAGCTGCTAACCAAGGTTAAAAAGTATGCAAAACATACCTCGTGTGTTACCCCAGATGCCATTAGCACAGAAATTCAATCTTTGAAAGCTAATAAGATTATCATGGGCATCAAAAACTCTCAAAAGAACACTCTCACTCACCACTGCAAAGGAAAGAGACAAGAAAAAAATTCTATTTGGCTTTCTGCCTGGCATAAGCTTAAATACTGCACAATGAGAATCAATGTGACATCTACCCATCCGCTCCTAAAGTTGGCTCAAAGTGCTAGAAAGCAGGAAAGCACACCAAGGAAGCCCAGTCAAAAGAACGATATTCAGAACAAGTCTTCTCCCATCTTTTCTGTCACTGCTCGTGTCTCAAACTACAGGTATCATCCTTTAAAAAGATAAAACAGTCCAGCCAGTGTGGCTCAGTGGTTCTTTGAGCATCGACCCATGCACCAAGAGGTTGCCGGTTTGATTCCTGGTCAATGCACATGCCTAGGTTGTGGTCCAAATCCCCAGTGGGGGGCATGCAAAAAGCAGCCAATCGATGTTCCCTCTCATCGATGTTTCTATCTTTCTCTCCCTAAAATAAAATAAAAAATCAATAAAAAAAAAAAGATAAAACAAATTAAACACATCATGATAAAGTCGACATCTCACTTTATTTCTCTATAAGCAAACTGGTAAAACCAGTTGACTTTTCAATGTCTAGCATTCAGAAGTGCAGTCCCTGAAACCCTGGAGCACTGAATGGCTCACTCAAAAGTACACAGCTTGCCCTGGCCGATATGGCTCAGTTGGTTGGAGCATTGTCCTGTGCACTGAAGGGTCTCAGATTCAATTCCCAGTGAGGGCATGTGCCCGGGTTAGAGTGCGTACAAGAGAGGCAACCAGCCCTGGCTGGTTTGGCTCAGCAGTTAGAGCATCGGCCCTCAAGCCAAAGAGTCTTGGGTTCAATTCCGGTCAAAGGTATGTACCTGGGTTGCGGTTCGTTCCCCGGCCCTGGTCAGGGTCATGCAGGAGGCAACTAGTCGATGTGTCTCTCTCACGTTGATGTTTCTCTCTCTCTCTCTCTCTCTCTCCCCCCCCCCCCCACTCCCTCTGAAGATAAATGAAAAAATGCTCAGGTGAGGATTTAAAAAAAGGAGGAAACCAATCATTCTCTCTCTCTCTCTCTCACTCTCTCTCGCCTCCTCTCCCTTCCTCTCTCTCTAAAATCAATTTTTCTTTTTAATTCCTCACCTGAGGATATTTTTTTACTTATTATCAGATAGAGTGGGAGGGAGGGAGAGAGAGGGAGAGGGAGGGAGAGAGAGAGAGAAACATCAATGTGATTGAGCCACATCGACCTGTTAAAAAGAAACAGAGCCATACCATGTCCCAGGAAAGCAAGGCCAGGGTTGGGGCACTTACCACAACTTATGAACGTGTGTCTGGAACTAACTACTGAAGTTATGCATTTGCCTCAGAAGAGCTCTCACTGTCTTGTCTACAGCTTAAATCTGAACAGTACTTGCCATTTGGAAGTAACTGCAGGTATAACTGTACAATATCACCATGCAGATACTTAATAGTTGAATAAAACATATATTCTGGCTGCTTTTATGCTTTAGCCTGTAACTGTCATAAAGTTGACCGATGGTAAAATGTTCCCCTCAGTATTTCTTGAATTTGCAGTGCCCAGTCAGATTTTGTCTCTTCGACAAAGGGATCTGTTTCCTGCTGAGAACCATGAGTTAGAAGCAGGTTGACTGCCAGGCATCTGGGCCAGAAAGCCCAACTGGTCCTACTATGATAGGGATGAGGTGGAGGCAGCACATTTTGTCCCCATGGGGACCAACTGGAGAAAACATCTTGTACACAGAGGACAGTGTATTTTATGCTGGGAAAACCTAGCCATGTACCACTGGATAATACATAAAATCAAGACACACCAATTAGCGTCCCATGGACAGGTGTACTGGTTTCGAAATTTTAAAACAACAAATCGAAAGACTAAGGAGTTATAATAAGTAAATGCTATACCTGATTCTTGACTAGATCCTGTGTTGAAAAGGAAAAAATGCTATAAAAAGCATAACCAGGCCACCCTGGCCAGTGAGGCTCAGTGGCTGGAGTGACGGCCCGCAGACCAAAGGGCTGTGGATTCGATTTCCAGTCAAGGGCACGTACTGGGGTTTCAGGTTCGATCCCCAGGCCTGGTCAGGGCGCGTGCGTGCAGAAGGTAACCATCCATGTGTCTCTCTCACATCAATGTTTCTTTCTTTCTCTCTCCACCCCCCTCTAAAAATCAATGGAAAAAATATCCTCGGGTAAAGATTAATAAATTAATAAATACACATATATATACATACATAACTGGACTGACTGACAAAATCAGAATACAGATTGTAGCTCAGATAAAAGCACTGAATCTGAATTATTCAATTAATTGACGTTGTTAACTGCACTGTGGTTTATGTAAGACTGTATCTCTAATAAGAAATATTCTATATAGGAGTAATAGCCCATGACATAGACAAGTTAATTTCAAATAGGTCAGAAAAAAAAATATTGCATGTATGTACATATACAGTTGATTCTTGAACAACAGGGATTTGAATTACGCAGGTCCAACTATACCCAGATTTTTTTTCAATAAATATACAGTCAACCCTCCATATCCCCGGGTTTTGCATCTGCAACTTCAACAAACCACACATCAAAACAGCTGGCAGTCCAGAGCTGCAGAGGGTTGACTGAATACACTGTTCTACACTATTTTACCTAGGGGACTTGAACATCAGCAGATTTTGGTACCTGTGGGGGGTTCTGGAACCACTTATACCAAGGGACTGAGTTTTGGGAATTCAAAAGTTCAATGCAGATTTTCAACTGCACTGGGGTTGGCACCCCTAATCCTCACGTTGTTCAAGGATCAACTGTATATACATAGAGAAAGTGCAAATAAAGCAAATGGTAAAATGTTGACAATAGCTGAGTTTGGGTAAAGGGTATAAGAGTGTTCTTTGTACTAGTCATTCCTTCATCAGTTTGAAATCTTTCCACCAGTTGAAATTATTTCCAAATAAAAAGTGTTTTAAAATGTCATCTGTTGGACTGGTACCCTCCACCTTGCTCCTTCCTCACTGTTCTAAACTAGCTGGGAAAATTGAAAAGAGAACGTGAAGAAAGAGTAAAACAGAAAGGGGATTATTTTTTTCTCTCAAGTGCCAGGTTTAACATCACACATTGTTTTGGAAAAATTATATTAAATAGTCTGAACACTAAAAAAATTTGCATCTGCTGCTTGGGCAACAATTATATCCCACTAGGAGCTAAAATACATATAATTTATATACTTATTTATATTCCAGTAAAAAAAAAAAAAAAAAGCAAATGAGAAAAATAGTTCTGCGAGAAACTGTCTAAAATAAATGAGTAATATAACCAAGCACAGGCTCTCTCTTCACAATCCCATCTGCTTCTATTTTCCAGGTACGTATCCCAGGAGGATGGAACACTTATATCTGCACGCCTAGTCAATTCAACTCAAAAGATACTTACTGAGCACATTAACTGCAAGGCATGAGACCAAGAGTTCCTAAAACAGGATCACAGAATCTTTAGGGAGAAATAAACAAACCCCAGAGAACAGCAAGTCCAAACTCATGTTACACACGAGGAAAATGAAGCTCAAAGAGAATCTTGCCTAAAGGGGGCCAGCTCAGAGGAGTTTTGCTCCCAGGGCTGTAAGGACGAAGACTGAGCTGGCGTAACCTTGCACCGGATAAAATCAGGTAATCATTGAGTATGAAACAGATGGACCACTGTAAACACATGCTGGAAATCACAATTAACACTACATAAAGCTGCTGCTACCAACACAACGGTTTAAGAGCAAGTCTCTTGTAAAAGCCATACCACCTCCATCCTGGACAGAACTGGCTTTTTAAAGAACAGTTAAAATAACATTGATTAGCCCTGGTGGGTGTGACTGAGTGGTTGGAGCAATGGTCTGCAATCCAAAGCGTCTCAGGTTCAATTCCTGGTCAAGGGCACATACCTGGGTTGCAGGTAAGATCCCCGGCCCTGGTCAGGGTAAGTGTGGGAGAAAACAATGTGTCTTTTTCACATCAATGTTTCTCTCTCTCTCACACCACCACCACTTCCTCCCACTCTCTTTAAAACTCAATGGATAAAATATCTTCAAGTGAGGATTAACAAACAACAACAAAAAAACATTGATTTGATTTTGACAAGAATCTCTGGACTATATTACAGACTGCTGGGATTTGGGGGAGCATAATCACCTTCTTTCTCCCCTAAAGGTTCTATCCAGCTGACATATGATCTCCAGAATCCACAAGCAGATCAAAGTCTAATGTCCCCTTTATGACTGGCAAAGCCTTGCAATGCCTCTTCCTTCCCACCCTGAGCTGACCTTATCCATCCAGGCCTAGCAACAACAGGAAGGCAGGACACAGAGGAAGACAAGCTTCTCCAGAGGATAGGCAAGTGACAGAGTACAAGCACAAAGCTAGACAGTGTTCTGATGCAGCAACCTAGCACCTGGCAGACAAGAGCCAATGATACTAGGCTCTCCCCAGTGCACCCATCATAAATAAAATAACAGACATATCACTCCTGGGGGAAGAAAAAAATGTGCTTCAATACTGCTCCCACCTGGGGTACAGATAATAATTGAATGTGCACCAAGGTAGGAACATGGGTACACAGAAACGGTGCCCTCTGCACAAGCAATGAGAGAACTAACTGGCTTCGTGAGAACCAGTGGTACCACTGAAAAACACTCGGTCACAGCCTGGCAGGCAGAGAAAACAACAGGTTAGAGCCAGTCCTGGTGCCAACTGAGAACAGCTTGACTTTGAGCAAAGCCTATAAGGTCACAGAGCATCCTCAGTATTATATGCAATCAGATACGTATGCTGTGTACTGATTACAAAGCACTATGCAAATGTTGGCTGATACGGTCATGCTTCCCACACAAGTTTCTGTTACCCAAACTCCATGTTTGGATTTGCTTTTATAAACACGAAAGTTCTCTAATTTGTCCCCCTCGTGTCCCTCTCAATACACCCAGCACTACCTTAATACTTTGGACTCAAAGGCCTATATACTCCCAAATCCAGCACGTGAGACTCCACCAAGAAGCCCTATGGGCCCACAGAGCACAGAAAACCCTGAGCTAAAATATCTCTGTACTAAAGCCCTCCAGGAGCTTTACGATTCATAGTCTACTAAGTCTAGAAATAGAAAGTTGTCTTCAGGAAATGGTTGCTGAAAAACTGGTTTGTAAATTCTCTCAAGTATCTTTCAACCATGAGGCCCTCAACACCACAAAGGGTCTTTGCCACCTGATCACTGGATGATCAAATCACTGCATCACCTGGCCCTAGTCTGTCCTTTGAACTTCACGGTCCCCATGGTCCCTCATGTCTCTTCACCTATCCTATGCATCAGCCAGTCCCAGCTTCTCATTTTCTCTCCACATAACCTTTCCTTGGCTTCACACACATCACTTCCTCTATCTAGAATGCTCTTCTCTACCTGGAAAAACTCCTACCTATGCATTAAAATGTCACTCCTTGAAAATGTCACACTACTTCTATGAAGCCTACTGTTATCCCCCCAGTAGGGCCGGTCACTCTCTCTGGGCTTTCTAACATTGCACTGTATAGAGTGACCCATGTTTACCCTTCCCTCTCATACAGTGATCCAGTGCTGGCAAATGCACAAGCTAGTGCCACCTCAATGGAAAATGACTTGGCAATAGCTATCAAAATGTTTCATGCATAGACAACTTCACTCAATAAGTACCCTTTTAGTGACTTTTTCCTTCAAAAGTTTACATGTTAAAAGACCTACATGTCAACATAGCTTGTAAAACAAAAGACTGGAAACCACCTAAATTTCCATCAAAGCAAGATTAGTTAAAGAAGGTACCTCCATACCATAAAATACTATGCAACTGTGAAAAACAGTAGGGAACCGCTAGTCAAGTGGCTTAGTTGGTTGGAGCATTATCCTGCATACCTGACAGGCTGCAGATTTGATTCTGGTCAGGGTGCATGCAGGAAGCAGTTTCTCTCTCACATCAAAGTTTCTTTCTTCTCTCTCTCTCTCTCTCTCTTCCCTTCTCTCTAAAAATCAATGAATATAACCTCAGGTGAGAATTGAAAAGGGAGGGGAAAAAAAGAAAAAAACCTTAGGGACACTCTATACATATGTATATATGAAACTATATCCTATATAAATCCAATGTTTTAAAAAGGCAATTTAAACAGTGTGGCAGTGTGAATAGTATGCTGCCTACTGATGGAGACAGTAAGGAATATACATACTATACATACACATACTTTGTTTTCTAAACTAGTCATGGTAGTTGCCTCTAGGAAAGAGAACGGGGTTCTGGGGACAGGGGAAAAGAAAGAGGTTTATACTCTGTACACTCTCTTGTATCATTTAAATTTTGTACACTATTCATTTGTTTAAAAAAAGAACTGGAGAAAAAAAAGAAATTACCTGCTAATATGCTGGTTTCCCTAGTAGCCTGAGAGTGTATAGGCAGAGACTACTTCCTATTCATCTCTATGGTCCCAGGATCTAGTGCACAGTAGGCACTTTATGTTTGTTGCAGGAATTATTTTAACTCTCTCTTTTTTTTTTCTTTATCTGGTTTTTATTTTTTTATTAAATTTATTGGGGTGACATTGGTAAATAGGATCATACAGGTATCAAGTGTACATTTCTATGATAGTTATTCAATGGTGATAATAAGCTAACATTTACTTAGCACTTAGTAACACCAGGCACTGTCCTAAGTATTTGATGTGATTAACTCCTTTAATCCTCGTGACAATCCCATTGCATAGATGAGGAAACTGAGGCCCCGAGAGATTAAGTAACTTGTCACCAGTCATACACCTGGGCAAGTAGCAGAGCCAGGATTAAAACACTGGCCCCAAACCCCTGCTCTTAAACATGAGGTTATGTTATTCTTCACATACCTAGGAATGTATTGAAATCACTGAACAATGAAGTACACTCCTTACTGAATACTTGCTATGAAAATCTTCTGTCCTTAACTGCTGAATCATAAAAACTGTTGAAATAAAATGAATTGAGGCCATCGCCTATGTGGGGACTGAAGAATCCCTGAGGAAGCTCTGATCTTGGCTTTCTGGTTCACATGCACCCCACCCCCAAGGGGATCAGAGTCTGGGAAAATATTTAACAGACTAATCAAAATAAGACAGGGACCTGCCCACCTGTGAATTTACCTTGGAAGCTATATTTGGTTCAATAAATAAAATCCTCTCTCTATATCAAGCATTCTAACTCAGTGTGTGCCTGATCTAACTAATGAGAAGGCCTTGTGCCCATCTTAAAAAAAAGTCCACCTGAAAAATAAAAACCACGTATTGTAGTTAGAAACAATTCCCCACCACCCAGAACTTCCAGTGAGGATGTCAAACACTGAGAAACAGATGTCTCTGGACCCTTTCTTGTTGTCCCCAATACTGCTCTTACTCTTCAGCACAATTCACACTTCTCCTGGGGTCTTATGCATTAAATACTTTCACAAACTTATTTATTAGTTTTTACACTGGCTATTTCCTTTTTTTTTTTTTTTGATGACACAAGGAAGCATCTTACCTGAAAGTTCTCTAAATCACACTGCTATAGAGGTTAACTTCTAGGAATTCCCTGTACAGCCCTGGCTTTGAATGTGCTGTCATTGCACTGGCATTTGTGCTCCAAGCACCACCAGACACGTCTTGCTTTGTTCCCTATTTTAGGGTCCATCCTACTTCAAGGCCTGTAGCCCACTGCCCACTAACAACCCACAAGCTAGGAATGAAACATCTTAACCAATTAACTATGCTAAATTCAAGAGAGTTGCCATAACTGGATTGGTAATTTTCAAACTATAATACATAGATTCAATTCAAACTTGAAATCGAATTGATCTTTCTGCTTTAAAAGACCTTGAGAGGCCATATATAATTCCATTTATATGAAATATTCAGAATAAGCATAACCACAGAGACAGAAAGTAACAGATACATGGTTGCCAGGGGTTTGAGGGAGGCGGAATGGGGTTAGAGGGTAGTTTCCTTTGGAGTGATGAAGAAGCTTTAGAATTAGAGTACCAACGATTGTACAACATGGTAAATGTACTCTAATGTCACTGAATTGTATGGTTTAAAATGGTAAATTTTATGCTTTGTGTATTGTACAATTTAAAAAATAACCAACATTCCCTGGCCAGTTTGGCTGTGGTTAGAGCATTGGCCTGCGGACCAGCGAGTCCCGGGATCAGTTCCTGCTAAGGGCACGTACCTCGGTTGCAGTTTGTCCCCGGCCCCAGTTGGGGTCATGTGGGTGGCAACCAGTCGATGTGTCTCTCTCACATCGATGTTTCTCTCTCTCTCTTCCTCCCTTTCTCCCTCCCACTCTATCTGAAGATAAATGCAAAAATGTCCTAGAGTGAGAAAAAAAAATGTTTTTAAATAACCAACCTAAGACTGAAAAAAAATTTTAAGGCATCATTTCTAATACATTCAAGTACGTATAAAGGTTATTTAAATAGTAATAAAGTAAGCATAAGGGATCTGTTTCCTATTAACAGACAAAAATAAAATCTAACTTGATAACTTTTCCTACACCCTCCCACCCCCCAAAAATATATATCTACACGTGTGTGTGTGTGTATAGAGAGAGAGAGAAACAATGAAAAGCCATTTTTTAACCTATTAAATTTGCAATGTTTTTCTTAAGACCACCCAATGCTGATGAGTGTATTTATTTCCAGTTGGTGGGAAGAATAAACTGGAATAACCTTTCTGGAAAATATCTGATGACGTACCTTAAAAGTGTTCATACTAAATCTAAAACTATTTTAATATAAAAGGTTTATTTTTTTTAAAATCTTCATACCCTTGGGTCCTTCTGGGAATCTAGCCTAAGGCAATTTTCTGAACTACAGAAAAAGCTTTTTGCAAAAACATTAATTACATATTATTTACAATGGCAAAAAAAAAAATTTATGCTCAAGAATCCATGTAATGCCATTGTAAATATTTATGAAGCGTTTAATGATTTGGAAAAACCAGTTATACTATAATGTTAAGTGAAAATGGCAGAAGAAAATAAAATGCATTTATAGTGTGATCTCAACCATATTTAAAAAATAAATAAAGCCCTGGCCAGTTCAGCTCGGCGGTTAGAGCATCAGCCCGTAGGACAGAGTCCCAGGTTCAGTTCCCACGTACCTCGGTTGCAGTTTGTCCTCAGCCCCAGGTTGGGGTCGTGTGGGTAGCAACCACTCAATGTGTCTCTCTCACATCGATATTTCTCTCTCTCTCTTCCTCCCTCTATCCCTCCTGCTCTACCTGAAGGTAAATGCAAAAATGTCCTCTGGTGAGAATTTAAAAAAAAGTAAATAAAGACTAGAAGGAAACAAGCCAAAACGCTATTATTAAAGGTTGAAACAGATGGTGGTTAATTGTCTTTTTATACTTATGAAATACTCCAGAGTCCAAAATACTTTTTTTTAAAGATTTTTCTATTGATTTTTCTATTGAGAGAGAAATATTCATGTGCGAGTGAACTACCGGCTGCCTCCCGGGCCTATGCTCTGACCAGGGATGGAACCGGCAACCTTCCAGTGCACAGGAAGCCGCCCAACTGACTGAGGCACAACCGCCAGGGCCCAAAATATGTTTCACATTAGGAAAATAATAACTAAGCAAAATCAAGAGGTGGTAAAGAAGACCTTCTGATAGTATCAGTACCTACTTTAATTGCCAAACAGTATTAAGACAAAGAAGGTGCAGAAACTGAACTAAATTACTGGCCACAATCTTGGAAGGCTTGGCCACTACAGTGATTTTGTTGGTGGTGTTGTTTTGGGAGTGTTGTTTGTTTTTAAATAAATCATCTATGGGAGAAGAGTATATAGGACCTCCCTACACTATTTTTGCAGTACTACTGCAATTATAAAATTATCTCAAAATAACACACTTAAATAAATCCTTGCTAGATCACTTGTCTTTCACTAATAACAGAACGCAGGATGAAGAGAAACAATTTCTTGGACAGTAATAAAGCACACGACTCCTTTCCCCATGAATTAAATAAAAGCCTTTCTGGAGTGCTGCCTCCACAGAAATCACCTTTGCTGTCTAGTGGATGCCTTGCTCTTTAACATTTCAAAGCTTTCACCTTAATGAACCTAAATACACTGAGCTTTTTCACTTTGCCATGTATATCTGCCCCAAATGGCCCTTCACATCTACCTCAGGCCCCAAACTCTTTTCTAATGACTTCCCCCACTTCTGTTTTGAAACCTAACTCATTTGTCACCTCCTTTGGAAAACCTTCCCTGATACACCCCTCCCCATCCCCAACTTAGCCAGGCTTTTTTTCCTTTTAAGTAGTTATACCTCCACAAGGTTTTATTTCTGTCCTTATCACCCAGTACCATAATCATGTGCTGGCATGCACATCTACTCAGGCAGGGTTAGAAACTTCCAGAAGTTATAAACATCTATAATATTTATTCACCCTTTTCCATGCTTGTATTCAACAGCTGTAAACCAGGTAAATTCCCTATTATTTTGCCACTCTATTGCAAGTAAGCCCCCCAAATTCACCAACAATACTTCCTTCCAACTCCTGACTTGCCTTTCAGTCAAGAATTACAAAGTACATTATCTTGGCCAGTGTGGCTCAATGGTTGAGCGTCAACCCATGCACCAAGAGGTCGCCAGTTCAATTCCCAGTCAGGGCACATGCCCAGGTTGTGGGCCCGACCCACAGTGGGGGGCATGCAGGAGGTGACCAATCAATGTTCTCTTTTTTTTTTTTCTTATCCTTACCCCAGGATATTTTTTCATTTTTTGTTCAGATAGAGGGAAAGGGAGAGAGAGGGAGAGAGAGAGAAACATCGACATGAAAGGGACACATCAAGTGGTTGCCACCCGCACAACCCATCCAGGGCTGGGGACAAACTGCAACCAAGGTACACGTCCTTAGCAGGAACCGAACCCAGGTCTCTTTGGACCATAGGCCGATGCTCTAACTGCTGAGCCAATCTGGCCAGGGCTCAATGTTCTCTCTTATTGATGTGTCTCTCTCTCTCTCCCTCTCCCTTCCTCTCTCTAAAAAAATCAATTAGAAACAAATTTTTTTAAATAAAAAAGGGTCAACAAAATACCCAACCCCAGGTGGTGGAACAATGTCTACAAGATCTGAGGGAAAGAGTGCAACCCAATAATTTGATACCTAGCCAAGATGTCCTTCCAGTATAAAGACAATGCAGCAGACTTTCTTAATTCACCAAATAAGGCACCCTTTTTAGAAACAATAAGGAGATGAATCAAAGAATTCAGATATGGAAAGACTACAGTTGAAAGAACCAGTGGGGCCGTGGCTGGTTTAACTAAGTGCGTAGAACGTCAGCCCGTGGACTAAAGAGTCGCGGGTTCAATTCCGAACAAAGGCACATACCTTGGTTGTGGTTCACCCCAGCCCTGGTCAGGGTCATGCGGGAGGTGACCAGTCAATGTGTCTCTCTCACATTTATGTTTCTCTCCCTCTCCCTCCCACTCTCCCCTCCACTCCATCTAAAGTAAATAGATAAAAATATCCTCAGGTGATTATTAAAAAGAAAAAAAAATTTTTTTTTTTTTAAAGAACCAGTTGGGGTCCTTGCCAATGTGGCTCAGTTGGTTGTACTGGTGTCCCGTACACTGAACAGGTCTCAGGTTCGATTCCCAGTCAGGGCACAAACTGGATTCAAACCCCAGTTGGGGTGTATGCCAGGCAGCTGATAGATAGATGTGTCTCTCACATCAATGTTTCTCTCTTTCTCTCTCCCCCTCTCCCTTCCTCTCTCTCTAAAATCAGTAAAAGCATGTCCTTGGGTGAGGATTAAAAAATAACAAAAATAATAAAAACCAGTGGAAAACACTGAATCCTTTAAAATATAAAACTAAGACCAAATACTGAGAAAACTGGGGATATAGAGCAGGCTATAAATGCTCTAAAGATACTGACAAAGTAAAATAATCAAGAGTGAAGAGGAAAAAGTGGAAGGAATACAAATTTTCTTATTTTTCCTATTATGAAGTATACTGATTCTTTTTCCTTAACCTACAAGGATTTATCAAGAGCTAATAATTATGCCCTGGCCAGTATGGCTCAGCAGTTAGAGTGTCAGCCTGTGGACCAGAGTTGCGGGTTCGATTCCAGTCAAGGGCACATACCTGGATTACAGGTTTGATCCTCAGCCCTGGCTGGGGTCATGTGAGAGACAACCAATCGATGTGTCTCTCTCACATCAACGTTTCTCTCTCTCCTTCCCACTCTATCTGGAAATCAGTGGGAAAATATCCTCAGGTAAGGATTAAAAAAAAAAAAAGCTAATAATTATTAAAGTAAAGATTTATTTGAAATTTGACAATTCCTTTTTCAGTTTCACTTGTTTAATTTTTCTGCTATAAAATTTAAATGAGATAGATAGACCTCAAGTGCATTATGTTTAGTTAAAAAAAAAAGTCAATCTTGCCCTGGCCAGTTTGGCTCAACAGTTTAAATTAGAGCATCAGCCCACAGACCAAACGATTGCGGGTTCAATTCCTGGTCAAACATACCTGGGTTACAGGTTCAATCCCTGGACTGGGTTGGGGTTGAGCAGGAAGCATCTGACCAATGTGTCTCTTCCACAACAATGTTTCTCTCTCTCTCTTTCTTCTCCTCCCTCCCTTCCACTCTCTCTAAAAATCAGTGGAAAAATATCCTCGGGTGAGGATTAACAACAACAACAACAAAAATGCAAGTGATAGCAAACAGATTTTTCTTTTAAACTAGCATGACCCAAAAAATCAACACAATCACTTTTTTAATAAAAGTACTTAGATTAGGTATTCACTCCCTTTATCCATGGATGGATGGATGAATGGACAGACAGATAGATAGATATAAAGATAGATACAAAGATATATGGAATATTTAGATAATGTTAATCATAGTTTAAGGTAGTAGGATTTGGGGTGATTTCTTTTTTGCCATGTTCTTTGTACCTTTCGATACAGCTTGATTTTTTTAATGAGCACAATTCATTTTTATTAAAAATATCCAGTTGTGCTCTGGCTGGTTTTGCCCAGTGGTTAAAGCATCGGCCTGTGGCCCGAAGGGTCATGGGTTCGACTCACAGTCAAGGGCACATATCTGGGTTGCAGGTTCAATCCCCAAACCCTGTCAGGGTCGAACAGGAGGCAACCAATAGATGTGTCTCTCTCACATCAATGTTTCTCTGTCTCTCTTTCTCTCTCTTCCTCCCACCCTCCCTCCCTTCCAGTTTATCTACAAAAAAAAAAAAAATCCTCGGCTGAGGATTAACAAAAAATAAAAAATAATAAAATTACTCAGTTGTTACTCTAAAATAAAATCATCTGATTATTAGCCAATTTAGAAACCAATGATTTTTCCCCCACCTGCATTTAGCTCATAAAACACCTTTATACCATCCTAGGCAGTCTGAAACCAGAGGTCTTTTTCATTACAATCTTCATATAAGACAGTGGCAGGCTGCTCTAATGTAAACGAACTACTATGCATATGCTAAGTGTAATGGGCTGAACAGAAACACATAAAGAAATCAAACATCTGGTTTTCAGTATTAGAATCTGAAGGTAAAGTGAGAGTAGGGTATCTCAGAGAAGATAACTAACAAGCAGTTAGGGATACTGGACTAGTAACTGATGAAAGGCCAGGAGTGAGGGGAAAAGGTGAAGTCATGAGACTAGGTATTATTATTATTATTATTATTATTTTGGTGAAAATACCATCTCGTGCAGTCATTTGTGTACCTCCCTTGAGCTCCTCCACTAGACTATAATTTCCTTTAAGGCAAGTACTATGTTGTAATCAGCCTTGTATCTCTAGTACTGTGACTTATATATGGGAGTTGCTTCAAGAGTTTATTGGAGGGATGAATTTTTAGTAGGGGTGAAAAGAGGAAGAAAAAGCCCAGGACTACAGGGTAAGGAATGCCCATAATTAGGGTAAGGAGAATGGAGGAGCCACCACTTCAGAAGAAATCAGAATTAAGATGGTGTCAACAAATGCTGTTCAAGCATGCTATTCCTGGTCCATGCCAAAGGAAGTACAGAAATTGAAAGCATTTAGAAACTTTTGTATCAATTGGCATTGCCACAACATTCAACTTTATGTCTGTCAAATCCAGTTAAGGGCCCTAGCCAAGTGGCTCAGTTGGTTGGATGATGGTCTAGGATTATGGATTCGATCCCCAGTCAGGAATATACAATAATGAACCAATGAATGCATAAATAAGTGGAACAACAAATCGAAATCTCTCTCTCTCTAAAGAATCAATCAATCAATAAATAAATTTAAGAATCCACTGCCCAATCCAAGGCTGTGAAGGTTTGTTTTAAAAAATCCAGTAACATCCTGGCCGCTCAGTGGGCTGGAGTGTCATCCCATGCACCGAAAAGTCGATGGTTCAGTTCCCGGTCAGGGCACATATGGGAAACAACCAATGGATGTTTCACTTTCACATGGATATTTCTCTCTCTCTCCCTCTTCCTTCCTCTCCCTCTAAAAATCAATAAAAGCATGTCCTCATATTATATATATATATATATATATATATATATATATATATATATTTTTTTTTTTTTTGCCCTGGCCAGTTTGGCTCAGCGGTTGGCACATCGGCCTACGGACCAGAGAGTCTAGGTATGGTTCCCGCTAGGGGCACGTACCAAAATATATATATATTTTTTTTAAATCTAATAACAACTAGATTATTTTGCTAACAATTCATTTTTATCATCTTCCACAAAAGTATTAGCCCATAATGGAAGACAACTAGTTCTTTACAAAGAAAAGAAATTAAGAAAACTTCCTTTCTGTTGATAACCTGTAAAGTGGTCCAGCCACCACTGTGTCCACAATAGTCATACTTTTTCTATTGTATCACATTAGAGGATATGCAGAAATATCTCTTCTCTTTTGTTATCAGCAAACTTTGGCCATTTTGCCCTTTCAACTATGAAGTAAATTTTGCAAGTTTTAAGGTTAGATGACTAGATGTACTGTTTTTCCTGACAGTATTTCAAGTAGGCTACATTTCAAGTAAATATACCTCTGTAAATGTGCACAACCTTAAGAAAAAACCTAGTAATAGAAGAAAGCATGGGGTGTGGAGTTAGAACTTTGTGTGTGAATCCTGTCTCTACCAACCTGTTATATAATTTTGGATAAACTACTAACATCACCCTCCCTGAGCCTCAGTATCCTCATCTTTCTCAACTGTAAAATGGGAACAGATAGCACCTACCTTGCAGGAGAATAGCTATAAGATATTAAATGAGGTACTGGCCCTGGCTGGAAGGCTCAGTTGGTTGGAGCATTGTCCCATATACCAAAAGGTTGTAGTTCAATTCCTGCTCAGGGCATGTACCTAGATTGCAGGTTCAATTCCCATCAAGGTGCATACAGGAGGCAACTGATCGATGTTTCTCTCTCTCTCGCTCTCTCTCGCTCTCAAATCAATAAAAACATATCCTCAGGTGAGGATTAAATGAGGTACTGTATGCACTACACAAGGGCCCCCAAACAATGAGCAGATTGAAATTATGAAACATACCCAAACCGTTTTTCTCCCTCTAAACCCATTTCCTTTCCTTCCCTTTAGTCTTTTACATCCCTCACTTCTCTGCTTTGTGGGTTTCCTTGAACAGTATCCACAAATCCCTCACCACCCCCAAACCCCACTCCTAATAGTCCCCCAGCACTTCTACCAGGAGCATTTAGTTTTTGGAGCCTCCCGGTAAATACACCATCTACATACACAGCATTTGTTCTAACAACTCCCCTTGCTCACCTGCCCCCCACCTCAACCTCCCCAGAGGGAAAATACCTGAGCTTGCTGGCTGCTACGGGTTTTGGAAAATAAGATGTTTAACTATATTCATACTCGAATTCAATCTTACCCCACTCTTCAAATACTACTGCCATCATTTACTAACCACAAGGGCCCACCTTGACCCTCTTAGATTTATTTTCACACCTGACTCTTGATTACCTAAACATATGCTGAATGCTTACTGGGCACTGGAGATTCAAAGAGGAATGGGACTCATCCCAATACGGACTTTTTGTTTTTAACTGATTTGAGAGAGAGAAGGGAGAAAGGGAGGGAGAGAAGGCCAGGGAGGAAGAAGGAGGGGAAGAGGCAGAGAGGGAGAGAGGTAGAAAGGGGGAGGGGGAGGAAGAGAGAGAAACATCGATTTGTTGTTTCACTTATTTCATTCATTGGTTGTTTCTTGTATGTGCCCTGACTGGAAATCAAACCCGCAATCTTGGGATACTGGGATGATGCTCTAACTAACTGACCTACCAGTCCAGGGTTGATAGGGACTCTTAGAGAGCACTAACTCCACTCCCAGGCTTGAAGAGGGATTGAGGGGAAGGAAGTGAGGGAAAGGACGGAAGAGCTTCACATTTTGCTCTTCAAACTTCTGAATTGTTTGACACTTACTATAAGAATATAGTCTTGTAATTCTTATACAATAAAAACAAATAAATCAAAATAATGAAAGTGAAAAAACAGACCTAACAAAGATGATAAATGTGACACTAGTGGCTGGAAAGACTCAAAGAGGTTATGTTTATGGTGACCCTGAAATGGTAAGAGCTCACCTGCAAAAATGAAGAAAAGGACATTCAAGCAGAGGAAAAAGAACTGAGCAAAGGCACAAATGTATGAAAGTGTACTCAGTGTTCTGGGAATAAAAAGTGGTTTGTTGTGGCTAGAGAACAAGGTATAATTTAAGAAGTCTAAAAGATATTCCAAATAAATCACTTCAAGCATCTAATAAATAATTTTCATCCTTCCTGAGAAGACTAAAAGTAAGTGAAACTGTGAAAATCCAGGGCCCCATGTGCTTTCCACTACTCTGCTGATAAAAACTTGGGTCTCTGACAACAATAGGGGTCAAGTGGCATGATTACATCTGAGTTCCATGAGGTAGCTCTGGCAGGGATACAGAAGACAGACTAGTGGAGGGAGACCTGGAAGCTATCAAGAAAGCACAGGGAAAGCAAAAGACAACGACGGTCTGAGCAAAGTGAAGGGAATGGAGGGAAAGGCAGGTGCATCGACAGGTCTAGGAGGAGGGGACTGACAGTGAAGGGGAAGTTAAAGATGACTCAGGATTATCATTTGAGTGTTGCGTGAATAAGGTCATTAACCGAACTAGGGCATGGGGAGAAGGCACTGCCCTGAGAAGAAAATGATGGATTTGGTTAGATGTTTGATTAGATGTCCACAGGACACTCAGGTGAATATCCAAGGCTGGAGAGAAAGGCTGAGTTTTCATTAGTACACAGGTCACAGCCAAAGCCATGAGAAAGAAAATCAAGGGAGACTGAACCATGAGGGTAATATCATGGAAGCCAAGAGAGCCAAGAAAAAAAAAAGTGTTTCCGAAAAAGAAAAGGAGATTAGTGGTTGTTAAAGGCCAAGAGGAAAAGTCAGATGCATAAAGAACTAAAAAGAAGCTATTCATGTTGGATTCAACACAAAGAGGTTATAGGTGATCCTGAAACAGTGAAGACAGAAAGTCAGTCTGCAGTGTTTGTAGAATAAACCTTGGTGGAGAAAGGGAACAGATTTGACAAAGCAGAAGCTACATGTTCAGGAATTCCCTCCCTCTTCACCCCAGGCTACGCTGTCACATCTTCCTTGACTTGGACAAGGTATGTCCACAACAAAACTACTTAAAATCGTCAAGATCCCTGTCCTGACCAACGCCAGTTACCTTCATCTCAACACCAGCAACACCCACCTACCTACAGACAGAACCAAATCCCTTATTTTATCAGCATATGGCCCATCTCCTGCCATCTTCCTGTCAATTTCTTTATCTGTCATCTCTTCTCTCCCCACCAAATCCAAATCACCAATTAAAATTTTCCACTATTCTCAACTGCCAGGTTAGAGACCCTAAATCAACTTAAGCTTTCCCCTTTTCTTCATCCCTTGAATCTGGAATCAATCTGAGTTTTAAGTGACAACTTTCCTTCTCTTCCTCTCCACTCCAAATTTCACATCCCAAGACAGGCTTTTGGCACATTCATCCAGGCATGGTGTTCTATCTAGTTTCCCAAACCAATCTAACCTATACATGGCACATAAATTAATTTTCCTTTAAGGAAAAACCAGCCAAAAAGTAAAGTCCAACTCCCTAGAGCAGTCCTGGAGGCCCTCCATAATCTAGCCATAAACTACCTTTATAGCCTTCTCTCCAACTCTTCACAAAAGCCTCCACCATGGCCAAACCTGTCTTCCTTAGCACATTTAGTTACATCCTCTCTTCTGAAATAATCCTCTTACTACAAGTTCTATTCATCACAGGGAACCTAGCTTACTCCCTCTCTCTAAAGCCTCCTCTTAACACCCAAGACCTCCACAGCACTCCTACCACAATTTAACTGTTTACTGTGCCAAGAACTGTTCTAGACTCTTGGGTAAACAAAGCAAAGACCCTTAGCTTTATAAAGTTAATATTTTAGCAGAAGGAGATTAAAAACAACAACAACAGACTTCACAAATAACATTAAGTAGATAAAATGTTTACAAATTATAAATGGTACAAAAAGAAGTAAAGCAGTATGTAAAGGACTGGGAGCTGGAGTGGGATTATAATTTTAAATAGGGTGCTAAGGCCCTGGCTGGTTTGGCTCAGCGGTTAGAGCATTGGCCTGTGGTCCGGAGAGACCCGGGTTTGGTTCCTGCTAAGGGCATGTACTGCAGTTGCAGTTTGTCCCTGGTCCTGGTTGGGTTGTGCGCAAGGCAGCCACTCGATGTGTCCCTTTCACATCGATGTTTCTCTCTTTTTCTCTCTATCCCTCCCACTCTATCTGAACAAAAAATGAAAAAATGTCCTCAGGTGAGGATATAAAATAAATAAATAGGGTGCTAAGGAGAGGCCTCATTAGGAAGATGTCTCTTGCGAAGGCTTACAGAAGGTCAAACTTGTCATGCAGCTATCCAAGCAACAGGGAAGTCCAAGTGGTGGCAACAACCAGGACAAAGCCCTGAGGCAGGAACACACCTGGAATCTGAACAGCAAGGAGGCCAAGGTAGTTGAACAGAGTGAGCCACGGAGGGAGTAGTAGATGGGTTCAGCGTGTAACCATGGGCCAGAATATGGAGGGCACAACAGATCATGCAGAAGCATGAGGGCTGCTGCAGGCTTCACTGTAGTGAGACAAGGAGCCATGGGAACAGAGCAAAGGCATGAACTACCTTAGATTTTTCAAAGAATCACCAAGGCTACTATGTTGAAAACAGCCTATAAAGGGGCAAGGTCAGAAGCTCAGAACAGTTAGGAGGCAACTGCCATAATCCAGGTAAGAGATGATGAAAGCCTGAACTACAGTGGTAGCAGTGGAGGGAATAAACAGTGATAAAATCCTGGCTACATTTCAAAGGCAGAAAACAATCGGCTTTCCTGATACAATCAGATGTATGGAGTGAAAGGTCAAGGATGATTCCCAAGTTTTTGGCACAAGCAGCTAGAAGAATGAAGCTGCCCTCAGATGACATAGAGAGAGTTGAATGTGAGACATGTTACATTTGAAGTGTATGACGAACAAGTGTGCATGTCAAGTAGGCAGCTGCATACGTGAGAAGTGCTACTGAGGAGAGAGGTCTGGACTAGGAGCTCACAAAGTCTGAGGCCTAGGACACCCCAGCTGTTCAAAGATCAGTGAGATGAGGAAGAAACTACCAGTGAGATGGAGGAAAACCAAACGGACATCCTAGCGTCCTAGAGACCAAGTGAAGATTTTAGGGGTGTTCAACTTGTCCAATACTACTGACAGATCAAGTAAGGTAAGAACTGAGAACTAACCATTGCATTTAGGAATAGTGTAGAGAGGGACCTTGACAAGTGAGCTTTACAGAGAATGGAGGATGACCACTTAGAGAGCACTCTTTCCTAAGGTTTTTTTGCAAAGGGAAACAAAAAAATAGAGCAGCTAATGGCAAGTAAAGTAGTGGTAAAAGTATTTATGATGAGAAAAAAGTTACATGTTTGAGTGCCACATGAATGTACACACATAAAGCCTAAAAAGCCCTAAGCACTCAATAAATGGTAGTTCCTTCCTTCACTCTTCTTTTATACCTATCACTTTCTATTATCTTTACTGATAGGTATCTGGTCTTCAGAACTATCTGAAAACAACTCCTGAAGACTTTTTTTTACCTTGTTCAACTGTCAAGCTCTTCCTAATCCTTCAAGACTCCTCTCCTCAGTTCATCTCTCTCAGATATGCTACCTTGCAATCACCCTTATCAGTCTTTTTCTTTTTTTTAATCCTCACCAGAGGACATTTTTGCATTTATCTTCAGATAGAATGGGAGACAGGGGGGAGGGGGAGAGAGAGAGAAATATCAATGTTAAAGAGACAAATCAACTGGTTGCCACCCACAGGACCCCAACTGGGGCCGGGGACAAACTGCCACCAAGGTACGTGCCCTTAGCGGGAACCGAACCTAGGACTCTCTGGTCCGCGGGCCAACACTCTAACCGCTGAACTAAACCAGCCAGGGCTTATCACAGTCTCTTGTTATTATCAGAATATATGTCCCATCTTCCTCAGTAAACTGACTCCTAGAGGGCAGGGGCAATATTACCCCTCTGAGGTGAAAGTTCAACAGCTAAGAGCCCAGGCTCCTGAGCCAAATTGTCCGGGCTTGAATTCCAGTTCTACCACATGGCTGCAGTGTGACCTTGAGAAGTTGCCTAACCTCTCTGGGCCTTGGATGTTCTCATCTATAAAATGGGAAATAAAAATAGGCTCTACCTCCTGGCATTATTTGGAAGAGTAAATGAGTTAATATATGTAAAATGCCTGGCATACGCTACGCCCTATAAACATTAACTCTTGTATTATATAGTATACACAGTACCTAGGATTTTAAGTTTGATGTAGGAAGTCAGTAAATCATTTCATGAATGACTAACCTAAAGAACTAAAGAGCTCTGGCCTACTGTGGAGAATTACTTCTCTATACCACATTGAGTTTTTTGTCTTTACCAGGTTATTTCATCACTTGAACCATGTCGTGTCATCTTAATTAGAGTTGAAGTTTTAAAAAGAAATATGGCAAAGGTTCAAACATATGACAACTAATATGTTGTCAGTAGGAAATGGAGGGAATAGTCCCTGGGATAAATTCAGTAGGAAATGGAGGGAATAGTTCCTGGGATAAATAAACAGCTGTGATTGCAGAGAAAAGACCCTCTTCCTGTAATACACAAACCAGGCAGCAGCTCCCTTGCATTTTGGGGAAAAGGCCTGCTTTACCTATCTATATCCTTAACCCTGGGACACCTCAGATGAACTCCTGGTGTGATGCAGAAAGGAAGTAATCAGATCGCCCTGTTAATCCTATGTGCTTAAATATGTAACTCAAAACTCACTTCAGGAAAAAAATGTACATGGTGATCGTGAATTATGACTATAGACCAGACTATAAAGTCAACTACTGCTTTACTAATGAACTGCTCACAGGTGGTCATTTCACAATGCTCTCCTGATTGCCAATTAAAATGAAACCAGAATACAAGGTTACTTGGCTAGCTTAGTCAATAACCATTCAACTTCTGCCCAGGGGTCCCAAAGCTCCCTGAGGGAGAAATGTGTCTGTCTTGGTTCATTTGACATTCTCTAGAGCCTGGCATACAGTGGCTACTTAAAATTTACTGCAAGATTTGTACACCTATGTTCTCAGGAGTATTATTCACTGTAGCCAAAAGGTGGAAGTAATCCATGTGTCCATCAACAGATGAATGGATAAGCAAAATGTGGTATATACACAAAGCCTTAAAAAGCAAGGAAATTCTGACACACGCTACAACATGGATGAACCTTAAGGACCTTGTGCTAAGTGAAATAAGCCAGTCACAAAAAGACAAATACTGTACGATTCCACTTATATGAGGTTCCTAGGGTAGTCAAGAAATAGCTGACTAGTGATTGCCAGGGACTGGGGAAAGGGAGTTCATGTTTAATGAGTACAGTTTCAGTTTTGCAAGATTAAAAAAGTTCTGAAAATGAATGCACAACAATGTGAATGTACTTAAAACTACTAAAGTGTGCATCTGAAATGGTTAAAATGGTAAATTTCATATTATTATTTTTTACAGTTTAAAAATAAAACCAAAAATTTCATTGAAAGAATAAATGAAGGAAAAACTTCTCAGGACTACTTTCATCACTCACTACATGTTCTATCTCACAACTTTGGATTATTCATTAGAGAATTCTAATCTCTACATTTTACAGATGAAGAAAGTGGGACTCAGAGAGCTTAACTGATCTGCCACTATACTACATATGGTATCTGCCATACAGTGCTGCTCAGCATTAATGGTGCGTTGTGTCTGACTGGTTGTAGACCCCATGAAGACACTGGCTATGCCTCAGGTCTTTCTATGACCAGAACCTGAACACACCACCCACAGTCTCCTTGAATGTTCTGAAAACCCCACTGGCCTGAACATCTGGATCACAGAAGATGTCACTGTATCCCTTTCTCAACTAAACCACTAACTTGGCAGGGAAAAGAGGCAGCCTTAAGAACACTTCTGTCACTGGAGGTGCTCACACACAGGCTGGGCCATTAACCACTCCACATGGCCTACTAGGTGCCAAGAGCTGGGGCACATATAGGTTCAGACAATTTCATCTTTGAGGAAGCCAAGTTAACTGCAGTAGACAGATGAGGCTCATTAACAATTAAAAAGACAAAAGGTAAATGCTTAACAAATCTACGGGAGTACTGAGAGTAGCTATGGGTCTGCATAAATGTGGGAAAATATCTTCAGCAGAGGCAGCTTCTGAGCTGTATCTGGAAGGATGAAGTTTCCCATGCACTACCAGTGAGAAGGCCAGAGCATGTAGCAGAAAGAGCAGACGACTATGTTTCCAAAGAAAGTACCGTTCCTGACTTCTCTTAGCTAGGTAAGTAACCTCTGCAAATCACAAACCCTGTTTCCCCACATACAAATCTACAACAAGACCCCAATAAGTCTTGTGTGTTGCATCTAACTGGAGCTCTGAAGTCACACTACCTGGGTTCAAATCGTGCCACTGTCCCTTAAGAATGACCTTGAGCTAGTTCTGTGCCTCAGTCTCCCCACTTCAGAAGAGAGCTGGTGCGCTAATTAAATAATACATGTCAATCACTAAGCACAGGGCCTGGCACATAGTAAACCCTCAAATGAGCTAGGCTCTAAGACAAGCAAACATCAGATGCAAAGGTTGCGCCTGCTGCGCTTGCAGGTCTCTCTCGGTCCAAGAGATATCCACATGGGGGGATGGGAGCACGGAGGCAGGGCTGCAAACCCTGCACGCATGTGTCACTGCCCAGATCCCCACGCGCCTCCCCCCGCCCCAGGGAAAAGCGATGGCTCAGCAGTCCCGGGTCCCGCTCCCACCCCTCAGGCCGAGCACCCAGGGAGGGAAGGGGCTCGGACCCGACTTACCATACTGGCCGGGAGAAGGGGCGGCTCAGGTGAGCTGGCTCTCGAGCTTCGGACACGTCCCGCTCGCACAGTTCAGGTCATGATCCCGGCAGACTGGGGAAGTCCCCCGCCCATGCAAAGAGAACCGCTTCCCCACCCGGGCCCCGCAGGGACCCTCTAAAAAGAGCGCGGCCCCCCGGCCCGCCTCATCGGAGTCGCCCAGAACAATTCATCAAGACCCACCCGCCCCTCCCCAAGTTAACTGAAAAAGCAGGAAATAGGGCTCGGAGGCCGGCAAACAAGGCAGCAGCTCGGGGCCCCCCGCCCGGGCCCGACCCCCGAGAGGAGGTTCCGGGCCCAGGCAGGGGCTCCCCGGCCTCTGCGTTCAGAAGCAGCGGCGGGCCCGGCCCCGAGGCTGAAGGGGCGGAGGCTGAAGGGGCCGAGGCTGCAGGGGCCGAGGCGGCGCAGCCCGAGGGGCCGGCTCAGGGGAGAGGCCCGGGGGCCCGCGCTGTCCTCTCCGTCTCAGCCCACACGGCCGCCACAGCCGCCCTCCGGAGCATCCCTGCACGCGTCCAACCCGGAGCTGTCCCTTCGCACCGCACGGCCGCCCCCAACCAACAGCTCCAACGCGCCGGAAGTGGCGAGCGCCCGGCGTGGCCCCACGGCGCGGCCGCCTGGCTGCGGCGCTGGAACCGGACCAATCCGGAATCAGGCTCGGGGCGGGGGCACGCAGGGCGGGGCTGCACCTGACGGTTCCCGCTGGCCCCGCCCTCCGACCCCGCCCCGCGCCCGTCGCCATGTTGGTAAAGGGCACCGGGCCTGCCTTCTTAGTAAAGAGGCACTTTCTCTTTTGCTTCGTTTGCTCATTCATTCCGCAAGTCTTCAGGAAGCGCCTTTATTTAATTTTTGTTTTTTTAATTTTACTTATTAATTTATTTTTTCTTTTTTTATGTTTATTGTTGAATGTATTACAGATGTTCCTCATTTTTCCCCCCATTGATCCCGTCCTCCCCACTCCCACTCCCCTCCTGCCTTTTCCCACACTGTTATGTCCATTAGTTTTGCATATATGCAAATAAGTTTTTTGGTTTATTTCTTCCCACCCCCCCAACCCCCCTTCTCTTTATTTTTTTATTTTTATTTTTTTTAATCCTCACCTGAAGACATTTTTCCATTTTTTGTTCAGATAGAGTGGGAGGGAGAGAGAGAGAGAAACATCAACGTGAAAGGGACACATCGAGTGGCTGCCACCCCGCATGACCCAACCAGGGCCGGGGACAAACTGCAACCGAGGTACATGCCCTTAGCGGGAACCGAACCCGGGTCTCTCTGGACCACAGGCCGACGCTCTAACTGCTGAGCCAAACCGGCCAGGGCAATATTCTAATTTTGCAACTTTTTTTTTTTTGGTGGTACATGCCCTTAGCGGGAACTGAACCCAGGTCTCTCTGGACCACAGGCCGATACTCAACTGCTGAGCCAAACTGGCCAGGGCCTCCCCCTTCTCTTTAAAGTTTGTCAGTCTAGCAACCAATTTGTACTTCCTAATCCCTTCACCTTTTTCATCCATTCCCCCATCCCCCCTTCCATCTGGCAACCAACAAAATGTTTTCTATATCTATGAGAATGTTTCTGTTCTGCTAGTTCATTTTGTTTGTAGATTCAATTGTTGATAGCTATGTATTCATTGCCATTTTGTTTGTTAATATATTTTTATCTTTTTCTTCAAAAACACCCTTCATCATTTCATATAATAATGGTTTGGTGGTGATGAACTCCTTTAGCTTTTCCTTGTCTGGGAAACTCTTTATATGGCCATCGATTCTAAACGACAGCTTTGCACGATAGAGTAATTTTAGTTGTAGGTCCTTGCTTTTCATCACTCTGAATATTTCTTGCCACTCCCTTCTGGCCTGCAAAGTTTCTTTTGAGAAATCAGCTGACAGCCTAATGGGAACTCCCTTGTAGGTAACTAACTGCTTTTCTCTTGCTGCTTTTGAAATTCTCTCTTTGTCTTGAACCTTTTGCATTTTGATGATGATGTGTCTTGGTGTGGGCCTCTTGGGGTTCATCTTGTTTGGGACTCTCTGTGCTTCCTGGGCTTGTATGTCTGTTTCCTTCACCAAGTTAGAGAAGTTTTCTGCCATTATTGTTTCAAATAGGTTTTCAATTTCTTGTTCTCTCTCTTATGCTTCTGGCATCCCCAAGATGTGAATGTTGGCACGCTTGAAGTTGTCCCAGAGGCTCCTCACACTATCCTCATTTTGGATTCTTTTTTCTTTTTGCTGTTCTGATTGGGTGTTTTTTGCTTCCTTATATTCCAAATCTATGGTTTGCTTCTTGGCTTTATGTACCCTACTATTGAACCTGTGTAAATTAACCTTTATTTCAGTTAGTGCATCCTTCATTTCTGACTGGTCCTTTTTTATGCTCTTGAGGCCTTCACTAAGTTCACTGAGGTTCTCACTAAGTTTATTGAGCATCCTTATAAGCAGTTATTTTGAACTCAGCATCTGTTAGGTTGTTTATCTCCATTTCGCTTAGTTCTTTCCCTGGGGTTTTGTTCTGTTCTTTCATTTGGGACCTGTTTCTTTGTCTCCTCATTTTGGCTGCCTCCCTGTGTTTGTTTCTATGTATTACTTAACGAGAGGTGTGTGGTTAGCTGAGGCCAGATGCTGCTTGTTTGAAAGAATTTAGGAAAACCTGAAGCAGGATCCAAGACAGACCAATCCTATAGTTAACCAACTGGCACCAGCTTGGGTGGCCCTGAAAGTTGGGTGGGACCTCAGGGAATCACCAGGATGGGGCAACCAGTGTGAGCCAGGTTGCTGGAGTCCCAGATATGGTGGCTGTCTGCCTCCCCAGGGAAGGGCTCACCAAAGGAACAAAGGCCTCTGACAGCACATCTGTCCTGGAGAAAGCCCCCTCTCCAGCCCTCGCTCCAGTGCCAAACAGCTCAGTTCTTCCCTGTATGTCTCTAGTAAACCCATGCGCGGGCCCTTTCAGAGGAGCTGCCTGGGGCTCCAGCCGCCTCAGCCTCCCTGAGTCTCAGTTCCTGCTGGTTTTTACAGCCAGAAATTATGGGGATTCTCTTCCTGGCATTGGAACCCTAAGCGGAGCACCTGGTGTGGGACAGGGACCCCTCTGTCCTCAGGGAGAATGTTCCCAGCCAAGGTGTCCTAATTTTTATCCACCACACGTGCGTGTGGGACCAGCCCGTCCGCCTCCACCCCTCCTACCAGTCTTGATCCAGTTGCTTCTTTAATTTCATAGTTGTAGGACTTCCATTCAGCTTGATTTCAGGCGGTTTTGAATGATGGTTGTTCTGTAGTTTAGTTGTAACTTGAGTGTGGTTGAGGGAGGACGCGATACCGCGCTTACCTACGCCGCCGTCTTGACCGGAAGCCTCAGGAAGCACCCAGCACCCAGCACCCGGCCGGAAGTCAACGGCCGCAGCCTCTGCCCTCGTACAGCTTACATCCATTCAGTCCACATACATTGCAGGCCTGCCATGGCCCAGGCGCTGCGGTGGATGCCAGGATTGGTGCAATAAATGATGCTGCTGTAGCCCTTGCCCTCAGGAGGCAGATAAGCAACAAGTAAAGAGCAAATAAATAATTAATTGTAAGAAACTAAGAATACTGTGCATAATGTGGACTCAACACACACTGTGGGCTGAGAGAAAATGGAAGGGAGGGGTGGGAAATGTAAATTGGGACTTGAAGAATAAAGTCAGCGGTGGGAAGTGTAATCAAAGTAGAAGGAACAACTGCAGAAGTCCTGGGTCCGAGATGGCAAAGAATGTGTTGGGTTCCTGTTTCTATCTTCCACCCCACTTGACTTGTGAAAGTGTTGATTTTAAGAACTAGAAGCAGGAAACAATCCCTAGCAGCAGAGGTGTTACAGGGTATGCCTATTGCATAGACTGGAGCAAATCTGTGTAACCCAGCGGCTTTCAAACTTCAGCGTGAATCAGAATCACATGGTGAGCCTGTTAAAACAGATTACCATCTGAGTCCCACTCCCAGAATTTCTAATTCAGTAGGTATGGGGTGGAGCCTAATAATTTACATTCCTAACAAGTTCCTAGGTGATGCTAATGCTGTAGGTCCAGAAACCACGCTTGGAGAACTACTGATATAGCTCATGACCACAGAAAGCTTTCACTTATTCTTTCATCAAATATTTATTATTGCCCGCTAAGTGACCACAACTGTTCTGAGGATTCAGTGCTGAAAAAAACAGATACATTTGTGGACTAGAGAGACAAATTACTTTAATAGTATTATGCAGCCCAGCCGGTGTGGCTCAGGGGATTGAGCTTCTGTCTTGTGGGCTAAAAGGTCCCCGTTCAATTCCCAGTCAGGGCACATGCCCTGGTTTCGGGCTCTACCCCCAGTAGAGGGCGTGCAGGAGGCAGCTGATGCACGTTTCTCTCTCATATCGATGTTTCTCTCTCTCCCTTCCTCTCTCTCTCAAAAAAAATCAATAAAAACGTATTTTAAAAATAGTATTATACAATAAGTAATCAGTTAAAACTGTGATAAGAGCGTGAAAGAAGAATACAAACCACCATGAGAGTTAATAGCCAAGAGATCTCAAGTAATCTCGAGAGCTGGGGTAGGGAGGTGATCAGGAAGTGACATTTATTTAAGCTGTGGCCTGAAAGAAATGTAGTTTTCTAAGCAAAGAGAGGAGACATAGAATATTCTAGGAAGTAGAAACTGCAAGTACAAGAGAAGCCATCTCAGAAGGTTAGCAGATGACTCAGGACTGAGGCCAAGTGACTTGTCCTTTCTTGGCTCAGTTTAGTGGTAGGAGCAAAGGCTTTTGGATGAGACAATTGGGAGTGGAATTCCAGCTCTTAGCACCAGCTGAGGTCTGTTGAGCACATTACTATCAAAGTCTTGATTTCATCACTGTGTACATGTGTTATCGGTGGAAGTGGGGTGTCCTGTTTTGCACTGGGTGCTTGGAGTGGGATCCTTATATCTCAAGAAAAAATAATTTTCTGAGACTCACACAGGAGGATGAGTGGTTTTTATTTGTGTGGAATTACGTCCCTGGGTTTGCAAAGTCCTATTTCCCTTAATCCAGTCTTGGAAGGTGTGCAGCTGGGGATTCAGTAGAACTAGAAGCAAAGCCAGTATCCAACGTTTCCTTTCCATGTTGGAATTGGGTCCGGTTTAGCATCAGGCTAGTTGCAGTCATTAGTCCTTTGTGTGGGTCCACATAGCCATGAGCCATGTGGGTGAATGCAGGGGAGCCAAGAGAGCATGCCCCCTGCAACAAGAGTCCCAAGAGAACCAAGCAAGCCAGGAGCCAAGATCACAAGAGCCAGGAGGCAAGAACACAAGAGAGAGCACTTGTTTGTTTAGGGGATTAAATATCTCAAATCTTGCCCTACCTATGTGGTTAAGTGGCCAAAGTGTTGGCCCAAATACCAGAGGGTTGCAGGTTTGACCCCAGGCCCCTGTTGGGGCTCGTGCAGGAGGCAACCAATAGATGTGTCTCTCTCGTATTGATGTTTCTCTCTCTCTCTCTCTTCCCCTCCCCCCTACCCTTCCACTCTCTCTAAAAATCAATGGAGAAAATATTCTCAGGTGAGGATTAACAAAAAATAATGGATAAATAAATATCTCAAATCTACCCATGCTTGCAGTAGCCATGCCTGCTCTGTCCAATGACCTGCTCCCAGATGTAACAGACAGACAAGTACTTTCCCTATTTCACTCAGACTTTACTGGGCATGTGTCTATTCTCCACTCTGTTCAGTCCCTTCCCTCAGTGATCTGAGGACAATAGACCAGTGGCGCCTGGGGAGTGTTAAACTGCAGCTTCCTGGCAAAGCTGTACAAATGGCATGCCTATAAAATTTGGCCTTCCTTTTGCTTCTTTCCAGTTATTCATAACTAGTTTTATTACAACAACATTAATTGGACGAAATAACAGAAACTCAACTCAGACTGAATTAGAGATATGTGTTTTGCTCATATAACTCCCATAACTAGACATCCAGAGATAGGTCAGCTTCAAGCTGGAAATGATGAGAGCCCTGGATCCATTCCTCCAGGATTTTTTTCACTCTGCTCTTCATGTTCTCAGGATGGCTGCCAGGAACAGCCAGGGTCACAGACTTTTCCATTCACATGCAGCAAGTAAGAGCACATCTTCTCACATCCTTTCTCATGGCAGTAAGTTTTATTCTATTGGTCCTAATTGGCCCGGGCATGCCCATCCCTGAACTAGCCACTGTGGAGGAGGATGGAATTGCTACAATTGGCTTAAAGAATCATCCCCGGGCCTGGCTAGTGTGGCTCAGTTGGTTGAGCATAGAGCCATGCACCAAGAAGTCACAGGTTTGCCCTGGCCAGTTGCTCAGTAGTTAGAGCGTCGGCCCACAGACCAGAGAGTCCCGGGTTCCCGCTAAGAGCACGTACCTCGGTTGTAGTTTGTCCCTGGCCCCAGTTGGGGTGGTGTGGGTGGCAACAACTCGATGTGTCTCTTTTACATAAATATTTTTCTCCCTCTCTTCCTCCCTCTTTCCCTCCCTCTCTCCCTCTCGCTCTATTTGAAGATAAGTGCAAAAATCTCCTCAGGTGAGGATTTAAAAAAAAAAAATCACAGATTTGATTCCTGGTCATGGCACACGCCCACAGATTGTGGGCTCAATCCTCAGTGGGAGGCATGCAGGAGGCAGCTGATCAATGTTTCTCTCTCTCTCTCTCTTTCACCCTTCCTCTCTCTCTAAAATCAAAAAACTTTTTTTTTTTTTATTTAAATCACCCCCAGGAGTTTATTTCAATTCCCCAGATTAAAGTGGATTCGGTGAGTGATCGCATGTGCACCATACTTCCATTGCCAGACTGGAGTGAAGATTAAATTCAGTGTATACAAAACACCTGGCACATAAGTCACACAATAAATCACCCTTATTATTAATTTTACTCCAGGGATTTTGTCCAAGTCAACTGAATAACATTTTGTTATCAATATTAATATCAAGCCTATCTAGTCCAAAAAAAGATTTAAGACTGCTATTACTTTTTGTTGGCACTACAGGGATGGCCCCCATCCATCTCCCCTGCCCATTCCTACTGCTACTGCCTAGTCTCACTCATTCACTTATTTGTACAACAAACTTTCAGTGAGTTAGTACCAATTTTGTGCTACGCCTTTTCAAAAACTAAGAGTTCCAAATAAATAAGATTCAGGCAAATTGTTCACTGCCCACCCGAGTATACAATTGTATCCTTGCCGGAGGAAACAATTACAACACAGTGTAAGAGGCGCTATAATAGAGGTGTGTACAGACCTTCTAAGCACACAAGAAGTGGAAAGGGAGCAACTAACTATGGCAAAGAAAATAGTTGGAAGGCTGAATAAAGATGGTAACATTTCAATTGGGTCTTGCTGGAAGAATAGAAGTTTGCCTGACTGCTGCAGAGTCCCTACTCCTCTTCCCATTCCAAGCTGTCTTCCACCATGTCAAGACTATTTCCACTGCAGGTTTAGAGTCCAGAGTTGGTACTCTATCATAAATGGGAAAGGGACTATGTTGTCTCACAAGAAAATCATCCAAAGAGTTGTGTGGATTTCAGACATGGCTGGATTCAGGGTCTGAAATAATATCACTGAATTCAGTTTCTCTCCATTTCTTGGTTCTGCTTCCTTGATCTGGGGGTCCCTAGCCACATGGTGGGCCCTGGATTCATGCTTTATCTTTGCCCAGGTTGAAGCCTGGTAGAGAAGAGATCATATCTCTCTTACAAATATTCCAGGAAAGTAATCCCATTGGCTTTGATTGGCTCACTCTTGAGCCAATCACTGTGACCAGGGGAAATGTGATGCTCTGGTTGGTTGGACTTTGGTCACATGTTCCACCCCCAACTCCAAAATATCTCTTTTGATGGTCAAGTTCTCTCTAAGACCCACCACAGCTCTGCAAGGCTATCAGAGCTGGGAGAATTATCTCATTTTGCAGATGAAAAATCTTGTTGATTTCTCAACAGGCATAGAAATAACAGTATCACTCAAAATGGATTTCATGAAAGAAGGAAAAAAAGGAGAGTATCTAACACCCTCTATAGGCAATGGAAACATTCTGTTTAACTTGGCATTCAAGGCCTTTTAAGGTCTTTGTATCTCTGTTATCAGGTTCACTGGGCTGAGTCTTACCTAGCTGTGTGACCTTGAGCACCTCACCTAAACTCCCTTTACCCATTTCCTCATCTATAAAATGGAAAAAAAATACTAGGACCTACCTCGTCAAGTAGATATCTCATCGGTCAGGTTCTATCAGGAAACTCTAATTCGAATTTAAAGAATTGACAAGGAGGCTATTTCAAAAGGGTAGTGTGTAAGGAAACCTACAAAGGATAATAGAGTACCCCAGGTCTAGTTAAAGGACAATTAGCATCCCTAGACCTGAAGGGGCAAGAGGAGGAACCGTTGCCAGAATCTGGCAGGAGAGAATCGGGTGTGAGCAGCTGAGGGAAGCAGCCAGCCAAGGTGACCCTGCAGGGAGGAGGCAAATGGGATAAATCCTCTGACCTCACTGTCTTCCCTCCATCTCCTACTGGGGCTCCGCATTGGACAAATCCAACTGGAAGCCAGAGAGCAAGGGAGCCTGGTGATGTGGTTCACAGAGGCCAGCCTCCTGGGCACAGGGATGGGTAGAGAAGGGGTTCTCCCAGGTGCAAATGCAAGAGACCCAGCAGAGCACCATCACTGTGGTAAAGCACGTGTGGTGTGTAGAACTGTGGCTGGCACATTAGAAGATTTTCAATAAATGTTAGTTATTAATGATTAATTACGATTTCCATCCTAGTCCAGCCCCCTGCCTTCGCTTCTTCGGCAAGCCCGCCAAGCTGCGCTCCTCCTGGCTCCTGGACAACAGCAGCTCTGTCATGTCTCTGAGCCTACGCTGTGTTGTTCCATCTGGAATGTTTGTTTGCTCATCCCTTTTCCTTCCTTTCCAATTCCTACTCATTCCGAAGGCCCAACTCAACTGTATCCTACTGAGTGACCCCCTTGTGTGGAATAAATGGCTGTTTATAAACATCCATTAATATGAGTAATGGAGAAATTTTGTCTGAAACCTTACTTAATGGTGGCCAACAGGACTCATCCATGGGTACAGCGTAGGGGGAGAGAGGCCTCCACGGTCCAGCCTTCTGCTCTGCTCTCTTCCAAGTACAAAGGGGACTACACTCCCCCCCCCCACCCCCCTTGCAGCTGGGCAGGATGATGCTGACTGGGTGGAAGTGACTCATGTCATTTCCATGCCAGAGCATTTCCTTGCCTGTGCAAGTCCCCCTGATTCTGCTCTCCCCTGCCTCAGTGAACCCTGAGGGGCCATGTTGAGATTGTGGCATCAGGAGATGGATTGATTACATGGGGCAGAGCCCCTCTGTGACCACTGCCAGGTCAGAATGAGCAATAAATACACATTTTTTAAAAATACATTTTTAGCCCTGACTGGTTTGGCTCAGCAGTTAGAGTGTCGCCCCATGGACCAGAGAGTCCTGGGTTCGGTTCCCACTAAGGGCACGTACCTCGGTTGTAGTTCGTCTCCGGCCCCGGTTAGGGTCGTGTGAGTGGCAGCCAATCAATGTGTCCCTCTCACATCGATGTTTCTCTTTCTCTCTCTTCCTTTCTCCCTCCCTCCTGCTCTATCTGAAGATAAATGGAAAAATATCCTCAGGTGAGGATTTTAAAAAATTTATATATATATATGTTTTTATTGATTTTTTTAGAGAGAGAAGAGGGGAAGAGAGAGAAAGAAACATCAATGTGAGAGAGGAACACTGGTCGGCTGCCTCTTGCACACCCCACACTGGGGATCAAGCCCGCAACCAGGGCATGTGCCCTGACCCGGAATCAAACCCTGACCTCTCAGTCCATGGGGCAACACTCAATCCAATGAGCCACACCAGCCAGGCCAATAAATAAAGTTTTGTGTTTTGAGGCACTGAGATTTGGGATAATGTGTTCCTACAGCACAGCACAATCCAGCCTTTTCTGACTAGTTCACACAATCGTGTGTGGTGGCTGGTCTACCAGATGGGCCCCCGCTGAATCAGGTCTGTCAGTATTCACAGCCTTGTGTAGTCCCTGCCCTCGAATCTGGGCTGGCCCCGTGAATTTACTTCTGACCAATGAAATGGAGTGGAATGGAGCATGACTTCCAAAGTTAGATCTTTAAAAGCTTTGCAGTTTTTGCCTGGGTTTTTTAGGATATTCCCTCTGGGACAATCTAGCCACCATGTAAGAAGTCTAAGTACCTGAGAATGCCATGCTGTGAGGAAGTCCTACCTGGCCACATGGAAAGACTATGTGAAGAAAAAGGCGTTGCCTGACCAGCTTCTGACTGCCACAGTTAGCCCAGCTGGGGCGCCAGCCATGTGAGTGAATAGGGCAACTAGGCCAGTTGAGCCAGTCATGACTTTGGAAGACTCCATCCAGCCCCAGCGCCTCTGTGACTGTGTGACTGCAACCACAGGAGAGACCCCAAGTGAGAACCACACAGCCACACCCAGTCAAGCTGCAGTCATTACATTTGGGTGTGATTTTGAGACCATTGTAATTAGCTAGTTATTAATAATAGGAAAGGAGCAAAGGGAGAAGCCAAACACTATGGGCATGCCATTTGGGTAGCTTCACCAGGAAGTTGCAACTTTGTACTCCCAGGGAACCACCAGTCTATTCCCTGCAAAACACTGGGGGAAGGGGACTGGACAAAGGGAAGACAGACACATGCCAGTAAAGTTGGGGTGACATAGAGCAGGCCTATCACTCACACCTGAGAACAGAGATCTTTGGCCAGAATAGGTGTGGCCACTGCAAGCTTGCAAAAATTTGGAAATACATAATCTCGCAAACAGAGGAATTCTCTCTCTTGTTGTGCTGACTCTTGGCTTGTGGGGCTCTTTTGCTCCTGCTTCCTTACATTAGCCTGTGTGGCCCATGGCCATGGGGACCCCACGTGCAATGCACTAATGAACTGCAATGGGAAACACAAGCTAAGCTAGCCTGATGCTGAACTGGACCCGGCTCCAACATGGAAAGGAAATTCTGGACACTGGTTCTGATTCTAGTTCTACTGAAGCCCCAGCTACACTTCTATGACTGGACTAAGGGAAGTGGGACTTTGGAAACCCAGGGGTATGATTTCACAGAAATAAAGCTTTCTAATATATCTCATCCTCCTGTGGGGGCCTCCAGAAATTCTTATTCCAGCAGTACCCCAAGAAGCCTACTCCCATGAGCAATGGGGGTTAGGGGAGATGAGGCCTTCTGTTGGATTTATCATTCAACAATCCATAATAACAATACTATAGTCAACGTCTCCTCTTTAAGGAAACTAATGAAGAGCTATCACTGCTCCTTTCTTGTACAAAATGAAAACCAGTTGTTCATAACCCCAGTCAAGCCCTGCACAACCACATGACATGAGACCTGGCCCATGTCTGTTGACTGTGTCCTTAAAAGACAGGAAATGCCTGTGGCTCACATTATGAGAGACCACCCACCCCTACCCAACACCCAGGTCTCCCAGCTTCAGTGAGCCCCAGGAAATGTTCAAATTAGAAACCCTGAGCTTGAGCCCAACTCCCCACCTTCACTGTTAGCTAGTTGCTGAGATGGACTTCTGTTGGAATGGCAAACTTTGGGAGAAATTATTAAATAATTATGTTATTAGTGGAAAAAATTGTGGAAACTGTGGTGCCTCAATTCTGAACAGTGTGTGTAATAGTTATGTTTTTGTGTTTTTAACTCATCTTTATTGTTGAATGTATTACAGATGCCCTCCCTTTTCCCCACATTGACTCCCTCCTCCCCAATCCTGCCCCCCTCCTGTCTTCCCCACACTATTGTTTGTGTCCATTGGTTATGCATATATGCATAGAAGTTCTTTGGTTTATCTCTTCCCGCCTTCCCTCCCCCCTTCCCTTTGAGGTTCATCAGTCTAACAATCAATTTGTGCTTCTTAATTCCTTCATCTTCGTCACCCATCCCTCCAGCCCCCTCCCATTTGGCAAGCAACAAAAAGTTCTCTGTATCTATGAGTCTGTTTCTGTTCTGCTCGCTCATTTTGTTTGTAGATTCAATTGTTGATAGGATCTACAAAATGTATTTATTGCCATTTTATTGTTCATATTTTTGTTCTTCTCCTTCAAGAAGACCCTTCAACATTTCATATAATACTGGTTTGGTGGTGATGAACTCCTTTAGCTTTTTCTTGTCTGTGAAACTCTTAATATCCATCAATTCTAAATGATAGCTTTGAAGGATAGAATAATCTTGGTTGTAGGTTGTTGCTTTTCATCACTTTAAATATCTCTTGCCACTCCTTTCTGGCCTGAAAAGTTTCTTTTGCGAAATTGGCTGATGGTCTTATGGGAGCTCCTTTGTAGGTAACCAACTGCTTTTCTCTTGCTGTTTTTAAAATTCTCTCTTTATGTTTAACCTTTGGCATTTTGATGATGATGTGTCTACGGGTTCATCTTGTTTGGGCCTCTTTGTGTTTCCTGGACTTGTATGTCTGTTATCTTCACCAAGTTAGGAAAGTTTTCTGTCATTTTTCAAAAAAGTTTTCAATTTCTTGCTCTCTCTTTTCTCCTTCTGGCACCCCTATGATGTGAATGTTGATATGCTTGAAGTTGTCTCGGAGGCTCCTTACACTGTTTTCATTTTTTTTAATTCTTTTTTTCTTTTTGCTGTTCTGATTGGGTGTTTTTTGCTTCCTTATATTCCAATTCGATGGTTTGCTTCTTGGCTTCACCTACTCTACTATTAATTCCCTGTAAATTATTCTTTATCTCAGTTAGTGCATCCTTCATTTCCGACTGGTCCTTTTTTATGTTGTTGTTGTTCTCACTAAGTTCCTTGGAGGTCTCCTTAAGTTCCTTGAGAATCCTTATAATCAGTGTTTTGTTTTGAACTCTGCATCTGTTGGATTGCTTATCTCCATTTTGTTTAGTTCTTTGCCTGGAATTTTGTTCTGTTCTTTCATTTGGGACTTGTTTCTTTGTCTCCTCATTTTGGCTGCTTCCTAGTGTTTGTTTCTATGTATTAGGTAGAGTTGCTATGTCTCCTAGGCTTCCTAGGGTGGCCTGTTGTAGTAGGTGTCCCGTAGGGTCCAGTGGCACAACCTGCCTGATCACCCCAGCTGGGCCCTCAAGTTGCACCCCTCATGTGGACTGTACACCCTTCTGTTGTAACTGAGTCTTGATTGCTGTTGGCATGTCAATGGGAGGGATTTACTCAGGCTGATCAGCTGCAAGGACTGGCTGTGCCCACTGCCCACTGGCCTCTGACTACCTTGGAGGATCAGCGGTGTAGGGGCCCAACACAGACTGACTTACTTCAGCAGGGCTCTGCTACCCACTGAGTCCACTTATTGAGTGTGTCACTTGTGGAGGTGGTTGGGTGGTGATGCTTCGATGTGGTCTGAAGCTGTCTACTGGGTGTGCTGGCTCTGGGGCAAGGTCAGCCTCTTCCTGTGTTCTACCCAGGGCCACCCAGCATAAGCTACAAAGTGATCTGCTGGTGGCTGCTTCTTGTGCTGGGCTTGGAGGAAAAGCCAAGTTGTGAACCAAGGCTGGCTGCTTCTAGTGCCAGGCCTAGGGCCACTTAATGAGAGGTATGGGGCTCGCTGAGGATCTGGCCCACAATCTGGAAATGTGGCCCGACCAGGAATCAAACCAGCAACCTCTTGGTGCATGGGTCGACGCTCAACTACTGAGCCTCACGGGCCAGGCAGATGTCTTTTTTTTTTTTTTTCTTTTTATCCTCACCTAAGGACATTTTTGCATTTATCTTCAGATAGACCAGGAGGGAGAGAGGGAGGAAGAGAGAGAGAGAAACATCAATGTGAGAGAGACACATCTACTGGTTGCCACCCACACGACTCCAACCGAGGCCGGGAACAAACTGCAACTGAGGTATGTGCCCTTAGCGGGAACTGAACCCAGGACTTTTTGGTTAGTGGGCTGAAGCTTTAACCACTGAGCCAAACTGGCCAGGGCCAGATGTCTTTTTTTTTCTTTTTTCTTCTCACCTGAGGACATTTTTTCATTTTTTGTTCAGGTAGACTGGGAAGGAGAGAGAGAGAAACATCGACGTGAAAGGGACACGTCAAGTGGCTGTGCACCAGCCTTTTTTTTTTTTTTTTTGTGGATCTGCACCAAGGACTTGTAGGACTGCTGTGCTCTTGTCAGACTGTATTGAGATTTGTTGGCTCCAAACTGCACATGAGCTTTTTCCATCACCAGTGTGGTACTGATATCACGGACTCTATTGAGTAGGCACTGACTGCTCCAGCCCTGTTTGGTGAGAAGTTCCATGCAGATGGCACCTCCACCCAGGATACGCTCCAAAGAGGACTGGAGACACAACCCTGACAAACAGTGGGTCAAATGGAAAGTAGGATGAAGTCTGCGCCTTCTTTCTCTTTGAGGATCTGGAGATCGTTGTGCAATGCGCTGTCCTGTTCAACTTTGAGGAGTGTGACATTCCAATCATACAGACTGTCATTCAGAGTTTGCATAGTTACCACCTTTGAAATTCCGTGATTGGTATATATCCCTGAGCTCCTTCATCAGCCAGTCAGCGGCCTGCACCGAGCCAGACACTGCCCCATTTAAGTCATCTTGCCTCTGGTTCTTTTTAATTTTCTCTAATATAGCCAAGTTTTCTTTTCCAGTGCCATCATCTTCAGATTTCTTGCCCTCAGCTGGCTCTTCCTCTTTCATGTCATAATGATCAGGGTCTTCTGTGTCCTCAGGCACCTCCTCATCTTCATCGTCTGAGGACACGCCTTCCTGTGTGCACTCTGCTGGCAAGGTTGATCCAGCGTCTCCACATCTGGCCACTGAGGGAGGTTGTAGAGTTTGCGCAGGTCAGAGATGATCCTCTTCAGATGCTGCAATAGCAGAGAATTCCCTTTCTTTATGTCCACCAGCCCCTCCAAGACAGCCAAGTTTGGGTTATCAGACTCCCCATGACCAGATGGGGGGGCCAGCAGGGTATCACTCTGTGATGTTGCAGTGGATGCGGACAGAATCCCCAGGCACCGACCCCGGTGCGGGGAGATGCGGTCGGGGCGTAGCCCCCGCCCTGGCCCCTCCAGCCCCAGCCAGCAAGAACTCAGAGCTCGCCCTGGCCGGTTTGGCTCAGTGGTCGAGCGTCGGCCTGCGGACCAGAGAGTCCAGGGTTCAGTTCCCACTAGGGGCACGTACCACAAAAAAAAAAAGAACTCAGAGCTCTAACTTATGTGATATTGACTCACAAATATGTTCCCCAGATTGCTGTTTGTCTTTTAACTTTGCTATGGTTTTACTTTTCCATAAACACTTTTTTTTATCCTTACCCAAGGACATTTTTCCATTGTTAGTTCAGATAGAGTGGGAGGGAGAGAGAGGAAGAGAGAGAGAAAGAAACATCAAAGTGAAAGGGACACATCGAGTGGCTGCCACCAGCACAACCCAACCAGGGCCGGGGACAAATTGCAACCGAGGTACGTGCCCTTAGCGGGAACCGAACCCGGGTCTCCCTGGACCGCAGGCCGACGCTTTAACCGCTGAGCCAAACCGGCCAGGGCAATCCATAAATACGTTTTTAATTTATTATTTTTTTTAGAGCTGAAAGGATCAATTCTTTATGATTTCTGGATTTTGTATCATACTTAGTAAGGATATTCCTATGCTGTCTTCAAATACTTTTATAGCTTAAAAAGAAAACAAAAAACAGGTAAATCTTTGACCCACTCGGAGCTTCTTTTGGTGTACAGTGTGAAGTATAAATTCAAGCTACTGTGTGTGAGAAGCCAAACCCAAACCAGGCACAGGCTAAGGTAACTTAGTTCCCAGAAAGAGGCCAGGCCAATCAGTTGCAAGGACCATGCACTGGACAAAAGAAGTGCCCAGGGGGTGCTGGGGGGCAGAGCAGGAAGAGATAAACCAAAGAACTTATATGCATATATGCATAACCAGTAGACACAGACTGTAGTGTGGGAAGGCAGGAGGGGGTGGGAATGAGGGGGAGGGGGCCAATGGGGGGGAGGGGATATCATACAACAATAAAGATTTTAAAAAATTAAAGTATCGCTTTGGGAGTAGTTTAACAAACAAACAAAAAAGAGAGAGAAGTGCCCGGAACTGGCCAAGTTTGACTCCAGGACAGCTGGAAGTAACACCATGTCATAGTATGGTGACGGCAAGAAGCAGAATCAGACAGCAAGCCCAAGGTTGCAGCCAGCAGAGGGACAAGGAGACCAGGGAAAGGTCTGGGAAGCTGCGTCCAAACTCCAGAGGCCTGACCTCTGGGAAACCCTGTGGCTCAGGCCCTGAAGCCTCAGTCATCATTACCCCGAACCCTGCTAATACGATACAGGGAGACAGGCGAGACAGTCCTTGTCCTCAACAAGTTCTCATTCCGAAGGGAGAGTCACAGGATCCACCACAAAACAACCCTAATAAAAGACCAAAAGCAGAATAAAGGTCAAGGATCACCAGGCAATAAATCCTGACCAGGAGGGCTTCATGTAGGAGGTGACGACATTTGAGCTGAGCCTTAAAGGACTGGTGAGCTCTTAATTTTTGGAAATGTTTTTTATCCCTGTAACATTAGTTATGTAGCTGAACTTTATGCTGTTGACTTTTATTTCACAAATACGTCTGCCATTTCATGAGTTCAGTCTTCTTTTGCCTCATTTGGCAGCGTTTTAAATTTTCCGTCATATAGATTTTATGCATTTCTTATTAATCTATTCTTAGGTTGTTTACCTTTCGTGTTGCTATTGCAAATGAGGTCACTACTCCATTATATCTTCTAAGTGGTGGTTGTTGCTATAAATAGGGAAGCTATTGATTTCCTTAATTTTGAACCCAGACAATGGACTGAATGTTTGTATTGTTTGTTTTTTCAACAGATTCACTTGAATTTTCCAGATATAAAACTGTATAATCTGCAAATCATGTTCATTTTACCTCCCTTTTTCCATTTTCTAAAGATGACTGAAAAGCTAGGAGGGCATTCCTCCTGACTTCAAGCCTTGCATGTTCAGGGAGGAGGAAGAGGAGAGAAATCAGCATCTTCTGTAGTCCCTCATGGCTTTGACATATGTTCTTTCCTTTGTCCCCCACTCTTCCTTTACAGAGTACACTAGACCCCCTTATCCGTGGGGGATATGTTCCACCCCCCCCCAGTGGACGACTGACACTGCGGACAGTTTCCGTGTGTGCACTGTGAGCCCTCTCTACACTATGGTTTTTACATACACGTACACCTATGATAAAGTTTAACTTGTAAATTGGGCAATATCATCAACAGAAGATTCTCTTATTGTAGATCTTAGCAACCTCGGCGTACATTTTTTTTTTTCTTTCCTTATTAAGTCGAGAATGTCCACCTTTTCACTTGAAGGAAGCACTTCATGGCTTCTCTGTGGCATATCTGACTGGCCAGCATCACTACTCTTGCACTTTGGTGCCATGATTAAGTAAAACAAGGGTGACTTGAACACAAGCTCTCTGATACAATGACAGTTGCTACTAAGTAACTACCAGGCACAGAGCACCTACAGTGGGATACACTGGGCAAAGGGATGATTCACATCCCAGGCAGGGCAGGGCAGGGCACGACAGTGGGAGGTTTCATCATGTTGCTCAGAACAGCGAGCAATTTAAAACTTATGAATTGTTGTCCTGTTTGGTTTGGCTCAGTGGTTAGAGCATCGGCCTGTGGACCAAAGGGTCTCAGGTTTGATTCCCAGGCAAGGGCACGTACCTGGATCCAGTTAGGGTCATTTAGGAGGCAAGCGACTGATGGGTCAACCAATCAATGTGTCTCTCTTACATCAATGTCTCTCTCTCTCCCTCTCTTGCTCTCTGTCCCTTCCACTCTCTCTAAAAATCAATGGAAAAAATATCCTCAAGTGAGGACTAACAAAATAATAATAACAATAATAATAAAAACAGGAATTGTTTGTTTCTGAAGTTTTTCACTTACTATTTTCAGACCACGGTTGACTGAGGGTAACTGAAAACTTAGAAAGTGAAACCATGGATAAGGGGGAACTACTATAAAGCCCCATCACTGTTCAAGCCTGAGATCAAATGTCACTTCCTCTGGGAAGTTCTCCTTGACTTCTTGGCCCAAGTCTGCTTGCCTGCACTTGCCCACCATAGAGGTCAGCAGGTTCCCTGAACTGCATTGTGGGAAGATGAGATTAGTCTGGGCCTCCCCCCTCCACTGGAGCTCTAAGAGGGAAAGGAACTGTGCTCATTTGGGGGAGCATTTGTTTTCAGCCTGAGCAACATCCATCTCCCCCTCAATTCCCTTTTGAGGTTTTCCTCCTTTCATTAAGCCCAAGTTTGCCAAGACTTAAAGACCAGCTCAGGACAACAACAGATGAGATGGCACATACTTCGGTGCCAACTCCATAAACGTGGAGAACAGAGAGATGCACTTTGGGCTGAACCCAATGGTCAGGGAAATCCTCAGAGAGATGCAGAGCTCAAACATCAAGGGAAGCAATGCGAACCCATTCTCCCAGGACACAGCGGATGCAGGCTCTGGTCAGTCAGTGCACTGGATCTGACAGCAGGCAGCTTGGGCCTTCGGTCTCAGCCTACCTGCCCACATGCCACACTGTTTGTCATTGGCTGGACTTGTCGGGACTGGTTTAGTTTGTGCGACAGAAAAGCAATTTACACTGGCTTTAATAAACAAGGATGTATTCTGATTCACATATATTAAAGTCTAGGTGTAGGACGCCCTCAGGCATAGCCTGATCCAGGGCTCCTACCATATCCTTGGGACTTGGTCTCTCTGTCTCTTAGTTTTTGCTTTGCTATTAGCCAAGCTCTCCCCTAGTGGTGGACCCTGGCTGCTCCAGACTATAATTCTCTCAGGAATAACTCGAAAAGAAAGAAAGATTTTCTTCCTGAAGTATTCTGGAAAGAGTTTTAGGGTTTATTCTACAACTGGAATGGCTTAGGGCATCAGTTTTGAGCTGGATGGAATCTGACTTGAAGTCCCGGGTGGTGTACATGTTCCACACACCGACCGTGCCTGTAGCCTGTGTCCCGTCCATTGCCAGGCCACGGTGCTTTCAGCTGAGGGGGAATGCAGAAGGGAGGGACCTCTCATCTCAGGCTGGCACCTCCCCTGGGAGCAGTCAGGAACCTGCCCAACGTATCACAACATGCTATAGAAGACCTCTCGTAAACAGGTCTGGATTTCCCTCAAACACTCGGCGAGTGGAGACCTCTGCTACCCAGAAAGGAAAATATGGCAGGTCCCGAGGTTGACAATAGTTGGTGAACTATCTCCATCCTCCAGCCTGCTTGAAGGTCTAAGATTTTCTGCTGAGTACCCCTGAGCAGCATTATCTTATCCATGAGACTCACTTTGAAAAATAAAGCCTGGCATGGGGACCACCAGGATACAACTGGCGGCTGGGCCTGGGCTGAGCAAGATGCAGGGTGGTTAGGAACTGTCTTGCATCCACATGGTCCAGAATTCAAGACAGTCTTTGGGCATAGTTTGTAACAATAAAGAAGCTCACTTCTGAAATTTAAATAAAGCGATAGTATATACAGTAGGAATGCTTTCAGCAGCAAGTACCTAAGACTGAAAAATGAGGATTCATTTTTCCTGCTTAATAGTAACTAAGTGATGCTGTGTAGACTCAGCGGCTTGATGGTGCCATGGCATTTCTATGATTCTCTTAGCATTACCCTCATGGTGGCAAAACAGCTGCTGCAGCTCCAGGCATTGTGTTCACTTTTTTTTCTTTAATCCTCACCCAAGGATATTTTTCCATGTAGTATCAGATAGAGTGGGGTGGGAGGGAGAGAGAGAGAGCAGGAGAGAGAGAGAGGGAGAGAGAGAAACATTGACCCGACCAGGGCTGGGGGTGAACCAGCAACCGAAGTACTTGCCCTTGACCAAAATCGCACCAGAGACTCATTGGTCCGCAGGCCAACACTTCAACCGCTGAGCCAAACCAGCCAGGGCTGTGTTCACATTTTAAGTAGGAAGCAGAGGGAAAGAGATAATGCCAGCCACACTTTGCTCCTTTTTGGGATGAAGTGAAGCCTTCCTGTAAACCTTGAGCAGCTTTCTGCTCCTGTCTTATTAACCAGAGCTGAGAAATACAGCTCCCTCAGCTGCAAGAGAGGGTGTGAAAGGAAACATTTAGTTTTGCTGCTATAAAAAAATAAAGAAAGCCCTAGCCAGTTTTGCTCAGTGGTTAGAGTGTCAGCCCGCAGACTGGAGAGTCCCAGGTTCGGTTCCTGCTAAGGGCACGTACTTTGGTTGCAGTTTGTCCCCGGCCCTGGTTGAGGTCATGTGGGTGGCAACCAGTCGATGTTTCTCTCTCTTCCTCCCTCCCGCTCTATCTGAAGATAAATGCAAAAAAGTCCTCGGGTGAGGATTAAAAAAAAAAAAATGAAGGAAGTTTCTATGTACTGTAATGGAAACATTGCTAGGATATACTACTGTTAATTGAAAAAAAAAAAAAAAAAGCAAGAGGAAGAATTGTATATCTACTGTGCCTTCTTTTATGTAAGACCTGGGGGAAAGGGGAAATGTGAAAATGTATTTGTATTTGCATTAAAAACCCTGGGGAAAAGGTAAAAAGTGGTTATTACAAACCACTGGAGCATGGGGAGAATGGGAAACAAGAATGAGAAATGTAAATTTATTTTTGTTTTACCTGTTTTTTAATTGATTTTTAAAGAGAGGGAGGGAGAGAGAGGGAGGAACTTTGATGTGAGAGAGAAACATCAATTGGTTGCCTCTCGAATGTCCCCCAACTGGGGATAGAACCCACCACCCGGGTATGTGCCCTGACTTTCAGTGTACAGGACAACACTCTAACCAACTGAGCCACCCAGCCAGGGCTTTAGTGGTTTTTAACTGGTGAATTATTTGCTGTTTAAAAAGTTAATGGGATTCCAGTTGAGAAAAAACCTAGAAGAGAGAAGTTCTCAATGAGGTGGGAGAGGGTGAAATTCAAGGCCCAGGTCTAAGTGTAGTGATTTGCCTCAGTTTCTCCAGCAGTAAATGAGGGTCTTGAGCTGGCCAGGAAACACGCACCAAGCACGGACTTCGGTCCAGTGTGACTCTCTCCCCTTCTCTGAAGCCCAGCGCAGGCTGGGTGAGGACGCTGGCCCCGGGAACAGGCCTCGTCCACCACTCTTGTCCACTACTCCTCCACGTGCATCTTGGGAGGACAGTCAATGGCCAGTGCAGGGCCTCAGCCAGCCCGAGCCTACAGAGGGGAGGCCGCAGGCCCACAGCTATCCCTCTGTGAGTCTACACACACCTTCTCCAGCTCCACCAAACCCACAGCGGGATAGATTGGCCTTACATTTAGGTGAAAACAGCCCCACAGAAGCAAAATGAGTGACAGCAGCCACCAGCATGTTACGCCCCTTGCTTCACAAGAGAGGAAACAGGCTCAGAAAAGGCAGGGGGTTATTTATCCGGAGATGCACTGCGAGGTGGCCCTGACTCCTGCTAGCAAGTGTGTTATGGAGAGGTGCTCACCGCCCCGATTCACGTGCTCAGGTCTCCACCCCAGTGCCTCAGAGTGTCGTTGTACTTGGAGATGTACAGTGATAACCCACAGGAAGTAGGCTCTGTATAGGGGAAGAAGCAAGAGAGAAGAAGATAAGGAATGCCAAATAATGTCAACCACGGTCGTTTATTATAAATATAGCAGGATAATATTTTGGGGACATTAACCTATGTTATTTCCATTTTCTGATATTTTCTTTTTTTATTCCCTGTTGCCAAGCCAAAACTTGTGCTTGTGCCCTCCAGAGAGGATTGTGAGAGCAGAAAAGGCCATAGGTCTGACTTTTTGCCCCACTTAGCTTATGTCCTTATTGGAGAAACATAAAGACAAAAAATAGGGCTTGTCATCTTCAGATCAGTAATATTCTCAGAATAAACCAGTCAGAGAAAGACAAATATCACATGATCTCTCTTATATGTGGAATCTAATGAACAAAATAAACTGACTTAACAAAATAGGTCCCGAGACATGGAAGCATGGAACAGAATAACAGGTCTCAGAGGGGGACAGGAAGAGATTAACCAAGTAACTTGAATGCATATATACACAGTCCATGGACACAGACAATAGTGTGGTGAAGGCCTGGGGTGGGGCAGGGGCTGGGTGGGGGGAGGAAGTGGGAGAAATTAGGGGACATCTGTAATACTGTCAACGACAACAACAATAATAATAATAAATAGTTGGCCAGCCCTGGCAGGGTGGCTCAGTTGATTGGAGAATCATCCCAAACACCAAAAGGTTTCAGGTTTGACTTTCAGTCTGGTCAAGCACAGGAAGCAACTGATCAATGTTTCTCTCTCATATCGATGTTTCTCTCTCTCTCTCTTCCTTCCTCTCTCTAAAAATCAATAAAAAAACACAACCTTGGGTGAAGATTAAAAAAAATAGTTGAGGTGGGGGCTTCTTTCTTTGTGTTAGTTTTTGCTGTGTAGAAAATTTTTAATTTTGTACAAAGTTAGGATTTCTGAACTTTCACCTGGAAAGTTTCTCACCTGGAAAACACTTTCCCTTTGAGATTGAAAAATATTGTTATTCGCCCAGCTAGTGTGGCTCAGTGGTTGAGCGTCGACCCCTGCACCAAGAGGTCGCCAGTTTGATACCCGGTCAGGGCACATGCCCAGGTTGTGGGCCCAATCCCCAGGGCGGGGCATGGAGGAGGTGGCCAATCAATGTTCTCTCTCATCAATGTTTCTATCTCTCGCTCCGTCTCCCTTTCTCTCTCTCTAAAATCAACAAAGAAAAATTATTATTATTATTATTATTATTTTTTTTTTTATCCTCACCCGAGGACATTTTTCCATTTTTTGCTCAGGTAGAGTGGGAGGGAGAGAGAGGAACAGAGAGAGAGAGAGAAACATCGACGTGAAAGGGACACATCAAGTGGCTGCCACCGGCACGACCAACCAGGGCCGGGGACAAACTGCCACCGAGGTACATGCCCTTAGCGGGAACCGAAACCGGGTTTCTCTGGACTGCAGGCCGACGTTCTAACCGCTGAGCCAAACCGGCCAGGGCAAGAAGAATTATTTTTTAAAAATATTGTTATTCATATTTTCTTCTAATTTGTTTAGTTGTTTGTTTTTTAACTTTGAAATCTCTGCTCCACCTGTTGTTTCCTATGTTTTAACGATGGAGGTACCCAGTGAGTGATGACGACCCAGACTTATATTTTTCTTTTTTTTTTTTTTTATCCTCACCTGAGGACATTCTTCTATCTTTTTTCAGGTAGAGCGGGAGCGGGGGAGAGGAAGAGAGAGAGAAACATCGACGTGAAAGGGACACATCGAGCGGCTGCCACCCGCACGACCAACCAGGGCCGGGGACAAACTGCAACCGAGGCACGTGCCCCTAGCGGGAACCGAACCCGGGTCTCTCGGGACCGCAGGCCGACGCTCTAACCGCTGAGCCAAACCGGCCAGGGCCAGACTTATATTTTTCAAAGCCTATCGAGTTGCCCACCTTTCCTTACAAATTTTTTTAAAAATATTTTTATGGATTTTTAGAGACAGAGGAAGGGAGAAGGAGAAAGAAAGAGAAACATCAGTGTGAGAGCGGAATATTGATCTTGAGCCCTCTGGGGGATCCGAAACCTTGGGCATGTGCCCTCACCTGGAATGGAATCGAACCGGCGACCTTTAGGTGCATGGGACGACGCCAAATCAGCTGAGCCAAACTCACCAGGGCTCCTCACGAATTTGAAATGCCCAGGCACCAGGTATTAAGCTCAAACCCACCCCTTCTATGCTCACTTTGCAATGTGGAGAGTGGGGCTCTGTAAACCACCTTTCTGCTAGGTCAGCGCTGGTGGTAGAGTCTGCCCATAGGTGGCGCTAGAGGTAGACTTGGAGACTGGAGACGCACACATCCCCGCTCCTGTGACCCTGGGGCAATGGTGATGCTAAGGGGTGGCTTGAGGGACTTAAGCCCTCTCATCAGTTCATCAGTTCCCCCCAAAGTCATCCCAAATAAGCATACCCTTGATCTCCATCACTGTCTCAAAGCAAACTCCTCTTCTTCCTGCAATCAGATTGCTGTCCCAAATATATCTACAGAGGAATTCTGGAACTGATCTTACTTGGGTTCAGGAGAGATCATGAGGCCTAGGGGCTGCTCTCCCAGATCCAACACGCGCCTGGCTGACATCTGCACACCGCTGACCCACCCACGAAACGTCTCTTCACAAAGCTGTGCCCGCCCAGGTGTACTGGCCCAAATACAGCATTCCCCACCCCTGTCTCTGGTTCCTCCTCCCCACCTCATACCACTAGGATGAAGGACCTAGGCCTGGAGGCAAAGTCCCCAGGTACCAGGGACTGATCTGGCCACCAGGTTTCTCCAGTAGTGGCCATTGCCACCGTCATGCTTTGGGCACAGTGTCCTGTGGCACAGCTGCTCTGTCATCCGATGGAAGGGCTGCTGCTCACAGGGGAAAGAGGCTACTTATTTTGCATGGGTCCCCAAGGACAGACTTAGGGCCAGCAGGTGAAGGCACGGGGCTCCCCCCATTGCCAGCAGCTGTCTTGGGAGGTACAGCCCTCCCTTGTTTATCGCGGTTAATCCGTTCCAGGCTCCAGCAGTTGTACCTGTCGTTGAAGGACTCCTGGGGTGCTCGAATACATAGGCCTACAGTCCACACGTACAGTAATTTTAATCTTAGTTGTAATACAGGGATGTATAAATGACTCAGACACCCGAGCACGCACTGTATCATTTCCACTGTCTCCATCAACTTTTTAATTCATCTATTTGAAAAAAACGCAATAGAGTGAAGCCGCGAAAGTCAAGCGCGAAGTGGGAGGGACGACTGCAGTAAGTTCCTCGTCCCCGATCCTTTGCCTGGAATGCTCTCCTCTCGAGTGTTAATGTATCTCACGGCTCAGCTCCTTCAGGTCCACGTCACTTCGTCAGTGAGGCCATCCACGACCACCTCATCTAAAATTGCAAGCCTGTCACGCCATCCCTCTCCCTTGCTCCATGTCCTTAGCACGTATTGTCATATATTTTATTAATTTATCATTTTGTGTGTTTTTTTAATCCTCACCCAAGGACATTTTTCCATTTTTTGTTCAGATAGAGTGGGAGGGAGAGAGAGGAAGAGAGAGAAACATCGACATGAAAGGGACACATCGGGTGACTGCCACCCGCACGACCCAACCAGGGCCGGGGACAAACTGCAACCGAGGTACATGCCCTTAGCGGGAACCGAACCTGGGTCTCTCTGGACCACAGGCCGACGCTCTAACCGCTGAGCCAAACCGGCCTGGCTAACTTGTCATGTTTTTTATCTGTCTCCCACCAACAGAATATAAGCTCCACAAGGGCAGGAATTTTCATCTGTTTTGTTCATGACTGAAGTCCTTGTGTCTAAATAGAACCTGACACATAGCAAGTACTCAATAAATACCTGTTGAACATATTCCTCCCCACCACCTTCAGAGGTAACTATTATTTTTATCTCCATTTCACAGCTACAGAAGCTGAGGCACACATAGGTTAAATAGCTGGTCTTAGCTGCAGCCCTGGGTTTCTGTGTCCAGGATCTATGTATACACTGTATTGCATTTATAAAATACCATTGCAGCCCTGGTCGGTTTGGCTCAGCGGTTAGGACGTCAGCCGGCAGACCAATGAATCACGGGTTTGATTCTGGTCAAGGGCAAGTACCTCGGTTGCAGTTCGTCCCGGCCCTGGTTGGTGTTGTGTGGGAGGCAACCAGTCGATGTGTCCCTCTCTTGTCAATGTTTCTCTCTATCCTTCTCTCTCCCTCCCTCCCACTCTATCTGAGGATAAATGGAAAAATATCCTCCGGTGAGGATGGAAAAAAAATTTTTTTTTAAATGCTATTGCAGCATTGTCTGTAACAGAAGAAGCCTGGAAACAATCGAATTTCCCATCAGTAGGGGAGTGGTTAAATAAATTACAATGCTAGGCATCCTGTAATAGCATGTAAAAGCAACCTATAAACAAATTAAGCAGATCCATATGTGCTTATTTGGAACAATCTCCAAGATATTGCTGAGTGAGAATAGCAAGATGCAGAACAATGCACCGTTTGTGCTTATCTCTGTAAGAAATAAACAGAGGATTCATGTACACATTGGTGAATGTGCAGAGAAATATTCTGAAGGGATTTTCTAGAAACTGTTGACAAGGTAAAGGAGAACCTGGGATCTCCAGTGGGAGGAAGACTTTGCATTCTATATTGTTGGGACTTTGAATCATGCACGTGTTTTTTTTTAGCAACATAAATTTCCCACATAGTGTAAAACTCAAAAAAAAGCTACAGGGTTTATATAAAAAATTAGCACCTCTCTGTGCTCCAGGACTCTTCTGGAAGGCAACGAACTGAGCTCTTTTAGCTGTCCCTCTGTCATTCTCCAAGTCAGGTTTTCTCAAACTTTAAGGACCTGTGACTCACCTGGGATCTTGTTAAAATACAGATTCTGATTCAGCAGGTCTGGGGTGAGGCCCAAGATTCTTCATTTCTAATAATCTCCCAGGTGATGCTGATGCTGCTGGCCCATGGGTCATGTGTTAAAGGGCATGATTCTAAATAATATACCAATACAGGTACTTTTTATCTTACTTTGTAATATAAAAAAGAGAAATTTAGATAAATGGTGATGGGGAAAAAATTAAATAAAATACAAATAAGTCCTGCCCTGGCCAGTTTGGCTCAACAGTTGAGCATCAGCCTGTGGACCAAAGGGTCACGGGTTCAATTCCCAGTCAAGGGCACATACCTGGGTTACAGGTTCGATCCCTGGCCCCGGTTGGGGTCGTGCAGGAGGCAACCAACAAATGTGTCTCTCTCACATTAATGTTTTTTTCTCTCTCTTTCCCTTTCGCTCTTTTTCTTTCTTTCTTTAGTTATTATTTTTTTAATCCTCACCTGAGGATGGTTTTCCATTGATTTTCAGACAGAGTGAGAGGGAGGAAGAGAGGGCGAGACAGAGAGAGAGAGAAAGAGAGACAGAGAGAGAGAGAAAGAGAGAAACATCAATGTGAGAGAGACAGTGATTGGTTGCCTCCTGCACAACCCCAACCAGGGCTAGGGAAGAAATGCAACCAAGGTACATGCCCTTGACCGGAATCGAACCTGTGACTCTTTGGGCCTCAGGCTGATGCTCTAATTGCTGAGCCAAACTGGCCAGGGCTTCCTTCCACTCTCTTTAAAAATCAATGGAAAAATATCCTCAGATGAGGACTAACAACAACAACAAAAGCCCTGGCCGGGTGGTTCAGTTGGTTGGAGCATCATCCTATACACCAAAGGTTTCGGGTGCAATTTGCAGTCAGGGCACATATTTAGATTACAGGTTCGATCCCCCATCAGGGCACGTACAATAGGCAACCGATCAATGTTTCTCTCTCACACCAGAAAACAAAGAAAAGGCCCTGGTCGGTTTGGCTCAGCGGTTAGAGCGTCGGCCTGCGGTCCAGAGAGACCCGGGTTCGGTTCCTGCTAAGGGCATGTACCTTGGTTGCGGTTTGTCCCCGGCCCTGGTTGGGTCGTGTGGGTGGCAGCCACTTGATGTGTCCCTTTCACGTCGATGTTTCTCTCTCTCTCTTCCTCTCTCTCCCTCCCACTTGAACAAAAAACAAAACAAAACAAAAAAAATGTCCTCGGGTGAGGATAAAAAAAAATCAATAAAAATATATTAAAAAAATAATAATAAAGAAAAGAAAATTTAGTTCTCTTATACTCATGACCCCGTTTCCCACACACAGGCATCCTGTTCTCATCCTCCAACGTAGCTATGTACCCTTCTTGGTTAAAATGATTTTAAGCATGTATATTATTATACCTTTATATATAATAATCACAGCTTAGCCAAATAGTAGACTATGATTACATTTCCTTTCTGGTATGATTTGTTATTTTCCCCTGGAGTTAATAATTGCTGCTTCTTTTTTTTTTTTTTTTTTTTTTTCATTTCACGCTCAGTGATGCAATCTCAAACCTTCCAGACAAAACTGAAAACCTCTTCTTGGTAGATTTAAACAAATAATATAATCTACATCTTGGAGCCCCTGTCCTTTTGGTCCAATATAGATCGACTGTTCCATATATTTCCTCAATGAAAAAGACCAAAGAATGGACTGGTAAAGTTTGTGGCAGGAAGCAGAGAGGGGTTCAGAGCCTCAACTTTTTTTTTAACCCTCAGCCGAGGATATTTTTCCATGTATCTTCAGATAGAGTGGGAGGGAGAGAGAGGGAGGGAGAAACATCAACTTGAGAGAACACATCAATTGTTTGCCTCCTGCACGACACTGACCAGGGCTGGGGACCGAACCACGACTGAGGTACGACTGAGGTACATGCCCTTGATCAGAACTGAACACATGACTCTTTGGTCCACGGGCCGATGCTCTAACTGCTGAGCTAAACCGGCCAATGAGGACATTTTTCCATTTTTTGTTCAGATAGAGTGGGAGGAAGAGAGAGAGAGAAACATCAATGTGAAAGGGACACACCAAGTGGCTGCCACCCGCACTACCCAACCAGGGCCGGGGACAAACTGCAACCGAGGTACATGCTCTTAGCGGGAACCGAACCCAGGTCTCTCTGGGCCGCAGGCCGACACTCTAACCACTGAGCCAAACTGGCCAGGGCAATAGCCTCAACTTTTAATTAGACCTACATGACTGCTGACTGTCTCTTCTCCCTTCTCAGAGAGAGCCCACCACTGCCCAGGCGTCGCATTGGGCTGTGCAGGTGGAGACTGACTTGCCCGGTCTTTCCGGCTGCTCCGAGACCAGCATGGTGACAAAAGGAGTGAGAATGAGGAAGGCCACTCTGCCTCACTCCACCTTCCCTCCCTCTCGAGGACTAAAATGCTGACATGGTGCTCGTGAGCCGGCGTCAACCAAGAGGACCCCCTATTCCAGACTGTTCCCTGAAGAGAAATCCAATTCCACCTTATCATAAAACAAAACTTGGACTAAACCTGGTTTGAGACAGAACCTCTTCTACGTGTTATGATTCACAGGCTCCTTCTGGTAAGACACTGGCCTTCTTGACGAAATGCCGAAGCAACGTCCTAATAAACTTTAATTCAAGTGAGACTCCTTCTAGGAAGTGAGCTTCCCACCCACCCGGCGGTTACTTGTCCAGGGTGCTAGTGATTGGAATCAGACATTCCTTTTGCCTTGTGTCTGGCCAAAGAATACCTAACCATTCCTTTCCTATAAAAGGCAGTGGTCCAACATGGTCATAGCCTCTCTCCTCACGGCAAACTTGACATAAAACTTCGGCATATGGCCCTAAGTAATTTGTCAGAAGGCTCGTCTGAGCTACTGTAATGCAGGGTCTCTTTGTTACAGCAGGGTGGCTGTGCCCTAATGAATAGAGTCAGAGGGGCCGTCTCCCACCCACCCCCGCAGGCCAGAGGATCCTGCACAGGTGAGGCCTTTGGTCTCTGGGCCTGTCCGGGCCCCGTGTGCGCTGCTCAGCCTGGCCCGGCCTGGATGTGCTCAGTTTGAATTTGAAATGGGAACTAGTTGTCTCTTATCTGCTTCCCCCTCAGACTGTGAGTGAGTCGGGTTTGATCCCAGAGATCATTCTGGTCTTTAGTGAGGGACTTGGCCGAACACCAGCCTTGCTCAGGTGTACCAAAGGGGGAGCCGTTTTGTCCGAGCATCAGAGAACCCTGGGGGCGAGAACCAGACCAGAAGATGGAGCTGGACCTTAACTGGCCAGTCACTGTGTGCCAGGCACTGTACACGCTCTGCTCATGTAATTCTCCCGACACGCTCACGGGTGGGTATGCGGAGTAAACCTCCAAGCTTTGCCCGCCCACCATCCAGGGCAGTAAAAGGGAATAGAGACGTGTATAAAAACAAGGAGGGGCCCTGCATGGACTAAGAATAACAATGTGCCGTGAACTGAAAAGAAGGAGTAACTCAGCCCTCTTCACACCTGGGTCCAAAATGGAAAATAAGGGAGTGTGGGGGAGAAGGGAAATGTCATGTCAGAGGGGACTCAGCCACGTCTGCCCCACTGGGAAGCTCCTTGTCTGGCCCGGGACAGGCCATGACCACTGGGGCCTGGCTGGGGAAGGTCAAGAGGCCAGGGCTGGGGCCTGGCTAGACAGGATGGGTGGGGCCTGGCAGTCCTGGTTCCACTTGCCCTGGTTCCCGGGTTCCGGAGGGCCACAGCACCAGCTAGGAACCCAGCAGACAGCGCTTGTGGGTGGTCGGAGCATTCCCAGCCGGCCAGGCTCGGGCCCTGGGCCCATCGAGAAAGGCCTGGGTTGTTTGGGAAGCAGGCAGTCGGTCAAGGTGGAGACATCTCCAGCCTCTTCCTTTTTGGAGGCTCACTGTGCTCTGGAAGCATTAACAAATCCCCAAAACAGCATTATAAGGACTGGATTGTATCTTAAATGTTTATGCCTGTCTAATTAACACTTTTAACACACACACGCACATGCACACTCGCACACACACTACAATACAGTTGATCTGTTCACGAGATAATTACAGGATTCACAAAGGAAGGTTCTCAGTTCTCAATCCTGTGGACGAAAGGGGCCACGTGCTAACCTGACAAGCTCAGGGACAGCCCTCATGGCGGCCTTGCAAACTCAGAGCCCTGAAGTAACCACCAAGAATGGTCTGAGATTTAAAACTAACTAAAAGCAGTTATTGCAGATAGTCACGTCCTAGGTCGGCATCTTCCCTGACAAAGGTCAATCTTTACCTTAACTGAGCCTGTCAATTGTCATTTTGCTTCCCGGTAATTGTCAACAGTTTTGGCTAAAATAAATTCACCAAAATTCTGCACAGGCTCGAATGTCTCTTACGTTAACAATCCTGTCGGGGAAATGGTCTGAATCCATAACTGAACGTATGACTGCACGTAGAAATGACATCAGCTTGTATCTAAGTCTCTTCAGGGAAGTGAGGCCTGGGCTGATTCTCCCTGTGCCCAAGAAAGGTTTGCGGCCAGGCGGAGCCTGAAGGATGACCAGGCTGAGGCCGGCCCTGCGCATCCAGCCCAGGAAGCCTCCTGGGGGAAAACCACCGAGCCTGACTGGTGGGGCTGCGCTAGCTGGCCCACACCCGGCCCGTGGGTCCGGTACAGGGGCCAGCAGGGGCCGCTGTCTCTTTTGGGGACAGGAGCAGGGGGTGAATGGCTGACATTTAAGGACTTAGAGCCTCCAAGATGCTTGGGGCAGAGTTTGGAGCTACCTGGTGACTCTTATGTTCCCTCACTGGGGTGGAGTCAGAGGGTCAGGGGTGGGAGAGGGAAAGGTAGAGTCTCAGCTCCAGCCCTCACTCCCAGCCCAAGAGCCAGGCCCAGCCACCCAAACAGGAGACAGAGCTTCACAGCCACTAGAATTAAAACCTATTGATTTTCCCCATTAGCTAAGAACGCCATCAGAGTGCATTAAATCCAGGCAAAGCACCAGCCTCGTGAATAATTAACGTTCACAAATGACAACCCCTGGGGCCCAGGGGAAAGGGAAGGGGTGACTGGAGACCTGGGGCAACCTGACTCCTTCTGACTCCTACCCCAGGGAGCCACAGCCTGGCTTGCCCCCCCGCCCCCACTCCACTCTCCTTCTTGGTCCTTGTCCTCCTCCTCAGAGGAAGACCAGGTCTCTGAGGCACTGACCCTGGCAGGGCAGCCAGAGCCCGACGTGAGAGCAGGAGAGTATACTCTGCGGCGTCCCTGCGCGCCCTCAGCCGTCTGCCCTTTCTGGGCTCACAGCGGCTGGGTTCGCTGGCCTCCAGCTACATCCCTAGATCTGTGGTCCCAGAGAGGGACAGTGACTGGCCCAAAGCACACAGTAGGTCTGTAGCAGAGCCCACACTGGAACCTGGGCCCTGAGTCATCCCCCCAGCCCAGCCCATGGGACACTTGTGTGCAAATCAGAAAAAGTCACCCTTTTTTGATAGACTAAATTCAAATAAGAAACCCCTCTCCCCTCCCCATGCTGTCTCAGTTCTAAAGGTACAATGCAAGTCTTGGCAGAGCGGAGATAGGATGCACATGTACCCCCTTACCATCTGCCGGGGTTCCCTGTGCAAGGTGCTCAGACCAAACAACTCAGCGGACCCCTACCCACCTTCTCAGCCCCTCAGCTGACCCACATCCCCACTTCCACCCTCCTGCCACCCACCCAGCCTTCTTCCTCAGGGCCCTAGGAGGGTCAACTCTGGAATGAAGGCCTCCCACACCCCTGACCATGTCACCTCCTTCTCCCACTTTGCAGGGGGGCTGTCTGTCCTTCCAGGCCTCCGGGCCTCTGCATATACTCGGTTCTCTCTGCTGGTGATGTCCTACCTCTTGAACTCCCTAGAAAACTCTACTTACCCAGCTTGAAGACCTCCCCACTTCTCCCTCTCTTCCCCCACATGCCAGCTAACTCTTGCTTCTGCCCTTGCTCCTGCAGATCTCCTCTCCCTCCAGATCTGCCCTCCTCCTCCTCCTGCAGGCCGCAGCTCCAACGTGACCTCCTGTAGAGATCTTCCTGAACACCCACCAGCCCACCTCCCTACCATCGCCTCTCTCACATCTCCCTGTTTTATTTTTGTCAGAACATTTTTCACAGTCTAAATTTTTGCCGTGTTTATTGATGCTTCCCCACTGTGAATGGCTGTGCATGTTGTAAATTGCAGAGAAGGTGAGTGGGACTGAAACCCAGCCTGCCATCCACACCACAGGCTGCTTGGGGAGGAGTCGGGGAGGCTGCACGTGCTGAGAGGGAGGATCGGTTCCTAATTCAGTTTCCAAAGTCACACTCAGGCACCATGTCACACTGCAGCCCCGCTGTCCTCCCGCCCTGACAATGCAAGCCCACTGAGGCAGGAAGAGAGTCTGCCCTCTTCATCGCTGGGAGCCTGGCACAGAGCAGGTGCTCAATAAACATTTTCAAGCCAACAAATTCTACTGGGATTCCCCCACAACCACCCTCTTCACAGACTCCTCAGTAGAATAGATGGCTGTGTGTAGTGCACCCCTGGGTCCCACAGGGGCTGAGTGCAGTACATCTGAGTAGGTCCCACAGGAAGCCATCGATGGAACTGGACCCAGAGTCAGTGATGCTGACTGTTCAGGGAACACGAGGTGGAGGGGCAGGTGTGTGAGTGGAGGAGTCCTGGGGATGCTCTCCGGAGCTCAGAGTCCTGCTCACCCCAGAGGTGCTTCCCTGAGCCACCAGCCTCTCCCTGGAGTGTGTATGGAGGGTTCAGGTGGCCAGGGCGCTCTGACCAAGATACAGATCAGGAGGTGGCACCTGGGGGTCCTTTGGAGGCAGGCCAGGTTCAGTCAGGAAATAGAACTGAGACAGTGCCCTTCCCTCTGCTCGGTGGCCACCTGCTGTCCCAGCGTGCCACCCCCCAACAGCTCTGGTAGGGAAGGAGTTAACCTCCCAGCTCCTCAGCAAGAATGTGGAGCTATTAATACCCACAGCCTCCCGGTCTGCCTGCGGAGCTGAGCTGGAGTCTGAGGGAGCCGGAGGAGCAGGGAGCGGAGGGATAGAGCTCCGGTCTCCAGTCTGAGCCAGCGCGAGAGCTAGGACTCCAGGGGCCAGAACTTTTTTCAGGACATTGTGGGCACTGTGCCAGCCTCACCTGGCTTCACCCACCTTTCAGCTCCAGGCCCCGACCCTCCCTCCTGGAGGCCACCCATGCCACCCACTTCAGCGGGAAAGAACAAACTTTCTTAAGGAAACCACCTCCACTGTCGTGCTGGCTGAGCAGGGACAAGAAGACGCCTGGACAGACAGAAGGACAGATGGACAGGACACCTAAGAGTCTGTCCTTCGGGTCTCGCCTCTGACAGGCAGCAGCAGAGTGGGCATCGGAGGGGCGCTGAGGGCCCTGCAGGAGCTTCGTCCATCCATCTGAGTCCAGGCATCCAGAGGCTGTTTCCCGAGGTCCAGAGTCCTGGAAGTCCTGTGGGTCAGGACAGGAGTCCCCATCAGACAGAGCCACAGGCTCTTCCACCCACCGGAGCAACGGGAAATCTAAGTGAAAAGGCACAGGTGGCAGGTGGGCAGGCGCAGGACCCTGAGGCCAGCAGGCTGCTGACCCTGGAGCACTCTGGCTCAGGGACCTCTGCCCAGACCGCGGAGGATGCTGCCGAGGCCACCACCAGGCACCCCTGTCCTGTCCTGGAGCTGCCTCCAGCCGGGCCCCTGGGCTGTGGGTTGGAGGATGTGCCAGCCTTCTGCTTCATCTGCCTCCACGGGAAGAAGGATGAGGAGCTGCCGGAGGAGGTCCCACTGCAGAGGTCAGTGCCCGTTGTGGGCAGCGGGTGGGCAGGGCGAGTGCACGGGGCTCAGACTTGGGTCCCACAGGGCCTGGCAGACCCACTTGTGAGTCTCTGGGTCCACTGCTTGCTACCCACCACCACCTCCCTATACCAGACTCTCAGATCTCCCACCTGTCTCTTCTCTAGCTCTCCCTTCCTGGCCCCACAGAGACCTTTCTGTCTTCTTCCACTGTGGTCATGTCCCTCTGCTCAGAGCCCTCCATGGCTCCCAGCTCCCAGAAGATGAAATGGACACTCAGTTGGGCATTCAAAGCCTGTGTGATCTAACTGACCCCACCCACCTCATCTCGCTCTGCTCCCTAAATTCACCTCAGTGAAACTCTGCCCAGCCTCATCCAGACCAAGCTGTAATGCTTCCTCCTCCAGGAAGTCCTTCAGGAATTCCCCAGCCCCACCCTGAGCTGAGAGTCACCTTTCCTCCCTGCACTGAACTGACACTTGATCGTGTTTGCGTCCTGGTTGAATTAATGAGTGGAAATGGCTGTGTGTATATATATACATGTGTGCATGGGGAAGGGGGTGAGGAGTGAAGGTTTGTGCAGCTGTGTGACTGGGTATTTGAGGGTGAGTGTGTGATTGTGAGTGTGCGTACATGTTTGTGGCAGCGCGTGTGAGTTCTATGTCCTATGTGGGAGAGGGGTTGTGCACTGTGCCCAGGTGGATGTTCATGCCCTAGGGTCCTTGTCCCGATTGCCAGCTCTCCCCACCCCCACCTGCAGGGAAACCCAGGCTCCCGCCAAGTGATTACCCAAGCTATGACCACAGGCTCCCAGGATGGAGGACAACACTGCAGGAGAGACAAGGGTCACCTCTGCCCTGACCCAGCCCGCCCATGCCTCGCCTCTATCACTGCCTAAGTCGGCACTGCTCTGGGTGGGGAGAAGGGCGGGCTCAGGGCCACCCCAGGTGCCCACTCCAGGCCTTTGCAGGAGGGAGGGGGTGTGGGCCCCTGCTGCCTGGGCTGCTTCCTCCCTGAATCTCTCTGTTAGACTCTGGCTCTGTCATTTTCCTTCTGTGGGCTTTTGTCTCCTCATCTGTGAAATGAGGGGATGCTCCTGCCATGGTCACCCAACCATGGCAGAGCACCCACAGAGTGCCAGGGCTTGCCAGGACAGGAGCCCAGCCCTCACAGGGTCACAGCCTCATGGGCGAGACAGACAAGCAAACAGATCAGTTTGACAGAGTGCTGGGCGCCGTGATAGGCGTGGCGCACTGTGCTCAGGGAGTCAGGGGACACTGACCCCTCTGCCCGCAGGAGCCCTGCTAGTCGGTTCTACGGTCTGGACCAATATAGGAGACTCAGTGAGCTGGGAGTGCTGCTTGAACTCCAAAGCAATGAACTCCTAAAGAATCGCTATTTTTATTACAGGAGCTCAAAATTCTTATTGAATGAATGAATGAATGAAGTGAGTGAATGAATGAATGTGATATGGGGAGACAGGACATTAGAATCATCTGAGTTGATAGTTAAAAATACACACTGTCACCCTGGCCGGTTTGGCTCAGCGGTTGGAGCGTCGGCCTGCGGTCCAGAGAGACCCAGGTTCAGTTCCCGCTAAGGGCACGTACCTCGGTTGCAGCTTGTCCCCGGCCCTGGTTAGGTCGTGTGGGTGGCAGCCAGTCAATGTGTCTCTTTCACATCGATGTTCTCTCGCTCTCCTTCCCACTCTATCTGAACAAAAAATGGAAAAATGTCCTCGGGTGAGGATTATTAAAAAAAAATACACACTGTCCTGGCGACTTTGTGGCCTCAGGTCTTAGAGGGGATGGATGTGTAATCTAATCAGTCCCCCAGGTGAGCGGCTTGAGCAAACCAGAATTTGGGAAACCCAAGAATGAGAGACACAGGCCTTAGGGTCAGGTCGCCATGAGATCCTGCCTTCTTCCCTCAATCCCCCTATCTCCCACCTCCAACTCTGGGGACCCCTTGTAGGGAATGTCCTTTTGCCTCCTGCCCTGCAGTATGGTGACCTATGTTTGCAATCTACTATTCAGCTGGTAGATGCTGGCCCTTTAAGTCCTGGGAAGGGGACACCGCCAGGCTGGGCAGAGACTGACCACAGGTGCCAGGTGGTGAAGCTAAAAATACTGAGTGATGTGAACACCCAGGCTGCAGGAGCCAGGCGGTGCTGGCTGGGTGGGGGAAGGCGGGCGGCTCTGGAGTGCGTCTGTCCTACTGGAGGGGGCAGTGGGCAGTGCGGTGTGGGGGTCACCTTGGAGGCTTAGAGGAGCCTGCCCCCACCCCACTCCTCTCAGCATTTCTCCAGTCCCCGGAAGGTGCCAGGGTTCCCTCTCATAGGGCTGCCATGTTAGCAGCCCTGGGGCAAGCCGATTCCGCTGCATCCTGCTTCCCTGTGACCCTGGGAAATCATTTCTTCTCTTGAGGCCTCTGTAAAATTAAAGAGTTGAGCTTTCTCGAGCACTTTGAGGGACAGAGAGGCAATGAGGAGTGCAGGTGACCAGTTCACTCATTTGTGGATTCAACAAGCTTTCCCTGAGACCTCCTGGGGACTGGATGCGGAGGCCACAGAGATGACCATGACGCAGGCACTGCCCTGGCGGAGCCTCCCGAGGGCCAGACAGCAGCCTGGAGCAATGACATGCAGTGCTTGCGCTGTGACGGTGAGCACTGGGCCCTGGGCCCCGTTGTGGGACCATGTGAGGAACTGCCCACAGAGAACACAGCTGCATTTGATGAAAACTTGTCAGCAAAACCATCACCCACAGTGTTCTCACCAACCACCTACATAGGTGCTTTGATGTATTCATTAAGGTAGCTACCTGTTGTGACAAGTAAGTCTGGAAATCACATGGCTCCACTCAGTAGAGTCTATATCCTGCTTATGCAAAGTGTAGGGGGACTGGGGGGAGACTCTACGGCGTCAAGCTTTTGGGGGCTGAGGCTTTTCCCACTTTGTGACTCTGTTACCACCCTCTGCAGCCACTGGAAGACGAGCAAGAAAGAGAACAGGGACCACAGGTGAAATTTTTACGAGCCAGTTGGAAGTCGTCCACTTCACTTCTGCCCACACTCATGGGCCAGAACAGCTAATTGCAAGCAAAATTAGGAAATGTAATCCAGTTATGAGAATTTCGTAGGATTCTTGTACAAAAAAATCCCAAAAACATTTGGTATACACGAAAGCACCTGGCACATAATAGGCATCCAGTGTGTTTGTTTATTCATTCATTCATTCATTCATTCACCTATCCATTCATTCCACAAATCCCACTGAGCACTCTCTTTGGGCTAGCACTAGAAACTGGACAGTGAAAACACCATCTCTGCTCTCATGGGGTTTATAGTAAATGGGGGAGCAAACAAAACACAAGTAAACAAATAAATAAATATGATCATCCGTGTTCAAAACCCACTGTTAAGAACATAACTGGCCTGGGCGGTGTGGCTCAGTGTTGAGCATCGACCCATGCACCAAGAGGTCACCAGTTTGATTCCCAGTCAGGACACATGCCAGGTTGTGGGCCTGATCCCCAGTGGGGGGCATGCAGGAGGCGGCTAATCGATGTTTCCTCTCATCGATGTTTCTACGCCTCTCTCCTTGTCTCTTCCTCTCTCTCTAAAATCAATCAATAAATAAAAAATTAAAAAACAAAAAAACACATACATACTTACCTGGCAGGGGCGATACTATGATCACAAAGGTGGTTTCCCAGGGCGAGTCTTATCCATTGCACTCCAGATGTGCTGACCCCGTGATTTCCCCAAATGTGGGAAACTCGACTGCACAATTTGTGGTAGTGGGGGACTGCGTTCACGCTCTCCCCTGGTTAAAAAAAAAAAAAGAACATAGTCAGAAGGGTGGTGGGAGAGGCACCTACTTTGTATAAGGTGAAGAGGGAAGGTAGGGACATTGCCATTCCTACCTAAGGAATGAGAGGGAGCTGGGCAGAACGGAAGTAGGAGCATCCAGCAAAAACAAAGAGTGCAAAGGCCCTGAGGAAGGCTGGAGTTTGGGGGATGTGAGAAATATCAAGGCAGTGTGACCAGAGCAGAGCGAGTGATGAAGAGAAAGACTTGGGTGGATGGGGAGAGACATAGGCTTTGTGGACCATGGCGAAGAGAATGGATTTTTCTCTGGATGGGATTGGGAAGCCTTTGAGGCTTTTAAGTAGAGGAAGCGCTATAACCTGATTGAGATTTTAAACGATCCTTCCAGTGGCTCTGGGGAGATTCCATAGCAGCTGAGCAGAGTGGAGGTCATGGCAATGATGGAGGGGCATGCCGTGGCCTAGGCCGAGGTGGCCCTGGGAGGAAGTGGATGCTTTCTAGATACATTTAGGAGACAGAACTTGCTGATAGCCCTGGCCAGCGTGGCTCTGTTGGGTGTCCTCCTGTGCACTGAAATGCTGCGGGCTTGATCCCCAGTAGGAGCCGTGCAGGAGGCAGGCAATCCATGTGCTCTCTCATCGATGCTTCTCTCTTCTCCCTTTAAAACGCAATAAATTATTCTTTAAAAAACAAACAAACAAAATGTGCTGATGGCTTAAAGAAAAATGGGGGTGGAGAACAAACCTGGGGTTTCTGGGTTGGACAAGTGTGTGGATGGTGGAAGTCTCAGGGAGGGAGAGGTACTGCGAAACAAGAAGTCTGCCACGGATGTTTCCACCTTGAGAAGCACGTGAACTGTCCAAGTGAGGACTTGCGAGTCAGCAGTTGGAGCACAAAGGGGAGGTCTCTTGGCTTCCAGCTGACTACCAGACGGCAAAGAGATGGCACTGAAAGGCATGAGGTCACTCAAGGGAGAGGGGAGAGGAGGGGCCCCGATGGAGCCCTGAGGAACTCTGCAATTTTGAGGTCAGGTGAAGGAGAAGCCAACAAGGGTGGAAGAGAAGGAGCAGCTGGCACAGCAGGAGGAAAACCAAGGGTGTGGGCAGCACAGAAACCAAGAGCAGTAGCCTACGGAGCAGAGCCAGGGCAGCGTTGACGTCAGAGATGCAGAACAGTCAGCAAACCAAGGATGGATTCAGCCACCCGGGAGTCAAAATCCACTTGGACAAGAACGTTTCCTGGAGGGTGTAGACCAAAGCAGGGGCGAGCGGAGACTTCTGGTTAAAGATGGTGGATTGAACATACACATTTAAGTTCTCTGTGTCCTGAATCCCCATGAGAAGGAAGTGAGCGGCTATTTTAAGTTATGTGCAATAGTCCTCCCATACCCGCAGTTTCGCTTTCTGACGTTTCAGTTACCTGAGGTTGTGCTGACGTGTTTATAACCCCATAACTGATGGTTGGTAAATTATTGTGCTGCTCCATAATTGATGATTGGGAAAGTCACTGTGTGCCCTCTAGCTGAAACTGTTTAGTCAAAATAACCTCAGTAAATTGGAATACTCCCTGGACCAAGAAATTGTGGGGAGGTGGCTACGTGTCTGACAGAGTCCACAGAGCCTGGAGGTCTTGAGTCAGAGACTCGACCTCCCCCACGATCTCAAGGAATTAGGCTTGCATTGTGTTTGTGCAGCTCGGGGCTAAGTGTGACCCAATGTACCTTGAAATAACTGAAATACCTGGGTGTTCCAGGGTGTGCCTGGGTGGGCCCGGGTGCTCCTGTTATCCGCAAGGCAGACTAGTTCTATACAGCATTGTTGCAGCCCTGGGCATTATGTCAAGAAGATCCTATTTGCTGTAAGGTATAGAAGGCATGTAAGAAAGCCTATCGGGGCTGACTCCGAAGACTCTGTCACGGGGTGTTCGGAATCAGACGCCGGCCGGCTAATAAACGGCTCTTATTTGGACTTCAGTTCTCTAGTGGTCTTTCTCCTCACCCGAGGACATTTTTCCATTTTTTGTTCAGGTAGAGTGGGAGGGAGAGAGGAACAGAGAGAGAGAGAGAAACATCAATGTGAAAGGGACACATCGAGTGGCTGCCACCCGCACGACCAACCAGGGCCAGGGACAAACTGCAACCGAGGTACGTGCCCTTAGCGGGAACCGAACCCGGGTCTCTCTGTACCGCAGGCCGACGCTCCAACCGCTGAGCCAAACCGGCCAGGGCCTAGTGGTCTTTCTTTGACTCTGTGGCGCCACAACACTTGGAGGCCCCAGGGCTGGTCTCCGAGAACTCGGGATCAGTTGCCGGCCGGCTTTGCTCTCTATTTGGCTTTAATTTGGCTCCGGTGGCCTCTCGGTTCTCTCGTGCCACAACAAGGTCAACTGCAGTCCAAAGTATAAAAAGGAAAATTCCAGCGCTGGCCGGTGTGGCTCAGTTGGTTAAGCATTGTCCCCGTGCACCAAAAAGGTGGCAGGTTTGATTCCCAGTCAGGGCACGTGCGGAAGGCAACCGAGCAATGTTTCTCTCTCTCTCTCTCTCTCAGATAAATAAATATGAAAGAAAAGTTCAAGGAAAAAACAATTTATAAGTTTTAAGTTGCAAACCGTTCTGAGTAGCGTCATGAAATCTAGCACCGCCCCGCATGGCGCTGCTTGTGTTCAAGTCGCCTTGATTTTACTTAATCATGGCCCCAAAGCACAAGAGTAGTGATGCTGGCCAGTCAGATATGCCGAAGGGAAGCCACAAAGTGCTTCCTTTAAGTGAAAAGGTGGAAGTTCTTGATTTAATAAGGAAAGAAAAAATTCATATGCCAAGGTTGACTATGTAGACAGTCACAACAAATCTTCTATTCGTGAAATTGTGAAGAAGGAGAAAGAAATTCATGCTAGCTTTGCTGTCGCATCTCAAACTGCAAAAGTTACAGCCACGGTGCGAGGTAAGTGCTGAGTTAAGATGGGAAGGGCATCACATCTCTGGGGGAAGACATGGACAGAAACTTCTGTGGCTGACCGACAGCTGTGTGTTGCAACAGGAAGTTAAGCTCCTTCGAAGGCTTCAGTAAGGGCTCCTGTGAAGAGTGACACCAAACCATCTACTGCAAGTGAGGGGTGGTCACAGTCAGGACTAGGTTTGGACCAGAAAGCATGAAAATACTGGAAAGAGAGAGACGACATTCACATAACTTTTATTACAGTATATTGTTAAAACTGTTCTATCATTTATTTATTTTTTAGAGAGGGAGGAAGGGAGAAAGAGAAAAAGAGGCACATCCCATCGATCGGTTGCTTCCTGTATGCACCCCAACCAGGCATCAAACCCAAAACCTCGGTCTGTGCCCTGACTGGGCATCTAACCTGTGACCCTGCTGTGCACGGGACGATGCTCCAACCACATGAGCCACACCGGCCAGGGATGTTCTATTTTATTATTAGTTATTGTTGTCAATCTCTTACTGTGCCTAATTTATAAATTGAATGTTATCATAGGTATGTACGGGGTGTGTCAAATTAGCTTTACAGCCCTGGCTGGTTGCTCAGTGGTTAGAGCATTGGCCCTTAGACCAAAGGGTCTTGGGTTTGTATTCCCCGTCAAGGGCATGCACCTGGGTTGCAGGTTTGATTCCTGGGCCTGCTTGGGGTTGTTCAGGAGGCAACCAATTGATATGTCTCTCTCACATCAATGTTTCTCTCTCTCTCTCCCCTCTTCCCTTCTACTCTATCTAAAAATCAATGGGAAAAATGTCCTTGGGTGAAGATTAACAAAGAAATAAAAAAGTAAGTTTACAGTTGTAAGTACATGAAACATAGTTAATTCTTTAATAAAAAATTTTTTTTCCTTTATTGACTTTTGAGAGAGAGGAAGGGAAAGGGAGAGAGAGATAGAAACATCAATGAGAGAGAATATCGACTGGCCGCCTCCAGCATGCCCCCCATTGGGGATTTGTCCCACAACCTGGGCATGTGCCCTGACCAGGAATCGAACCAGTGACCTCTTGGTGCATGGGTGGACGCTCAACCACTGAGCCACACTGGCCGGACTATAGTTTATTCTTTTATTTTTTTAAAATATATCTTTATTGATTTTTTAGAGAGAGAGGAAAAGAGAGAGAGAGAGAAACATCAATGTGAGAGAGAAACATCAATTGGCTGCCTCCTGCATACCCCCTACTGGGGATCGAGCCCCAAACCAGGGATGTACCCTGACGGGGAATCGAATCGGGACCTCTCAGTCCATGGGAAGGTGCTCAATCCACTGAGCCACACAGGCCAGGCATATTGTTATTTATTAATTATTGTATTATTTTCCATACAAACAGCTATAAGCCTACTTTTGCCCAACCCCCTAGGTATAGGTAAAAACATAGTATATTTAGGGTTCAGTACCATCTTCGGTTCCAGACATCCCCTGGGAGTCTTGGAATGTATCCCCCATGGAAAAGGGAGGACAACTGTATATTAGTCTTTTGTTGCTGCCATAGCAGCACAGGTCTCATTGGGCTCAAATGAAGACGCTGACCGGGCTACTCTAGGGAGCTCTTTCTGGGAGAATTTCCGGAAGCTCTAGGGGAGACTCCATTTCCTCGTCTTTTCCAGAGGGTACCTGCCCTCCTTCTCTTGACTCCTTCCCTGAGCAAGGTGACCTCCTTCTGGTCCTCGCCTCGTCACACCTGCTTCTCAGACTGCAGCTGGGGAGGGTCCTCCGCCCTCCGGCGCAGCCTCCCGCAGCGGCACACGGCTCGGGGACGCGGACCGGGGCCTCCATTCTGCCCGCCGTGGCGGGAATCTGAACGGTAAAGTGGAGAAGACACAGTGGCAACAGGCGTTACATCTGGAAGGCAGATGAAGCGGGAAGTGCTTCGGCAGTCTAAACAGTGCACCTGCAGTGACCCTGAAACCGGGAGTGAGAAAAGCCGAGGGGCACCAGGGTTCACCCTCCGGAACCCCCAAAGGCGCCTTGTTGATGGACTAAGTGCCTCTGGAAATGGGAGCAAAGCTGGGGCCACAGGCAGGAGGCCTGGTCTAAGAAGAGCTTCACTCCTAGATCTGCTCCTCCACTCAGCGCAGGGGGCAGTGCCCCCCAAGACTGAAGGTTCATTCTCCCAGAGGATGAAACAGGGTCTCTGAACCAAGGACACAGCAGGACTGCAGCGAGGGGGGAGTCACGTGACCCATGACTTCCGGCTGTAAAACAGGCTGAGGGAGGCTGACGCTTCGGGAGCCCCAGGCAGCTCCTCTTAAAGGGCCCGCACACGGACTTACTGGGACTCACTCCTTCTGGGCTCCAGTGTTGAGGAGGCAACTTGAAAGGCACCAGAGGTGTACAGGGAAGAACTGAGTTGTTTGGCTTGGGGCGAGAGCTGGAGGGGCAGCTTTCTCCTGGACAGACTTGCTGTGGGAGGCTGTTGTTCCTTTGGTGAGCCCTTCCCCCAGGTGGCAGGAGCCGCCGTATCTGGGACTCCAGCAACCTCGCTCACACTGTTTGCCCCACCCTGATGATTTCCTGAGGCCCTGCTCCCCCAAACTTTCAGGCCCACCCAGGCTGTTTCCAGTGGCTTTACCATAGGATTGTCTTGTTTTGGATCTTGCTTCAGAGTTTCCTAAAATCTCTCAGACAAGCAGCATCTGGTCTCAGCGAGCTCCATATCTCCCGTTAAGCGGCCCCAGGCCTGGCACTAGAAGCAACCAGCCTTGGTTCACAACTTGGCTTTTCCTGGACACCTCCAAGCCCAGCACAAGAAGCAGCCATCAGCAGATCACTTTGTAGCTTATGCCAGGTGACCCTGGCTAGAACACAGGCAGTGGCTGACCTTGTCCCAGAGCCAGCACACCCAGTGGACAGCTTCAGACCACATCGAAGCACCACCACCCAACCACCTCCACAAGTGACACACTCAGTGAGTGGACTCAGTGGGTACCAGAGCCCTGCTGAAGTAAGTCTTGCTCTGTGTGGTGGGCCTCTACACAGCTGATCCTCCAAGGTAGTCAGAGGCCAGTGGTCAGTGGGCCCAGCCAGTCCTTGCAGCTGATCAGCCTGAGTAAATCCCTCCCATGGACATGCCAACAGCAATCAAGACTCAGTTACAACAGAAGGGTGTACAGTCCACACTAGGGGTACACCTCAAGGGCCCAGCTGGGGTGACCAGGGAGGCTATGCCTCTGGACCCCACAGGACACCTGCTACAACAGGCCACCCTTCAAAGCCTAGGAGACATAGCAATTCTACCTAATAATAGAAACAAACACAGAGAAACACAATGAGGAGACAAAGAAACATGTCCCAAATGAGAGAATAAAACAAAAGTCCAGGAAAAGAACTGAACAAAATAGAAATAAGCAATCAGATACAGAGTTCAAAACATTGCTTATAAAGATGCTCAAGGAACTTAGAACATCAACAACATGAAAAAGGACCAGTCAGAAATGAAGGATGCACTAACCGAGATAAAGAATAATTTACAGGGAATCAATAGTAGAGTAGGTGAAGCCAAGAAGCAAACCATCGATTTGGAATATAAGGAAGCTAAAAACCCAATCAGAATAGCAAAAAAATCCAATTAGAACAAAAAAAATCAAAATAAATAAATAAAGATAGTGTGAGGAGCCTTTAGGACAACTTCAAGAGTACCAACATTAGCCCTGGCCGGTTTGGCTCAGCGGTTAGAGCGTCGGCCTGCGGTCCGGAGAGACCCGGGTTCAATTCCCACTAGGGGCATGTACTTTGGTTGCAGTTTGTCCCCAGCCCTGGTTGGTCGTGCGAGTGGCAGCCACTCGATGTGTCCCTTTTGCGTCGATGTTTCTCTCTCTCTCTCTCTCTCTCTCTCTCTCTCTCTCTCTCTTCCTCTCTCTCTCTCCCACTCTATCTGTACAAGAAATGGAAAAATGTCCTCAGGTGAGGATTAAAAAAAAAGAGTACCAACATTCACATCATAGGGGTGCCAGAAGGAGAAGAGAGAGAGCAAGAAATTGAAAACCTTTTTGAAAAAATAATGACAGAAAACTTCTCTAACTTGGTGAAGGAAATAGACATACAAGTCCAGAAAGCACAGAGAGTCCCAAACAAGATAAACCCAAAGAGGTCCACACCAAGACACATCATCATCAAAATGCCAAAAGTTAAAGACAAAGAATCTTAAGAGCAACAAGAGAAAAGCATTTAGTTACCTACCATGGAGCTCCCATAAGACTGTCAGCTGATTTCTCAGAAGAAACTTTGCAGGCCAGAAAGGAATGGCAAGAGATACTCAAAGTGATAAAAAGCAATGACCTAGAACCAAGATTACTCTATCCTGCAAAGCTATCATTTAGAAACAATGGTTATATAAAGAGTTTCCCAGCTCTGGCCAGTTTGGCTCAGTGGTTAGAGTGTCGACCTGCAGACCAAAGAGTCCCAGGTTCGATTCTGACCAAGGGCATGTACCTTGGTTGCAGTTAGTCCCCGGCCCCAGTTGGCAACCAACTGATGTGTCTCTCTCACATCGATTTCTCTCTCTCTCTCTCCCCCCCCCCCCACTCTGTCTGAAGATAAATGTAAAAATATCCTTGGGTAAGGATAAGAGGAAAGGGAAGGGAAGGGAAGGGAAGGGAAGGGAAGGGAAGGGAAGGGAAGGGAAGGGAAGGGAAGGGAAGGGAAGGGAAGGGAAGGGAAGGGAAGGGAAGGGAAGGGAAGGAAAGTTTCCCAGACAAGAAAAAAGCTAAAGGAGTTCATCACCACCAAACCAGTATTATATGAAATGTTGAAGGGTCTTCTTGAAGGAGAAGAACAAAAATATGAACAATAAAATGGCAATGAATACATACCTATCAACAATTAAATCTACAAACAAAATGAGCAAGCAGAACAGAAACAGACTCATAGATAAAGAGAACATTTTGTTGCTCAACAGATGGGTGGGGGCTGGGAGGATGGGTAAAAAAGATGATGGAATTAAGAAGTACAAATTGGTTGTTAGACTGGTGAACCTCAAAGGGAAAGGAGGAGGGAGGGCGGGATGAGATAAACCAAAAAATTTCTATGCGTATATGCACAACCGCTGGACACCGACAGTAGTGTACCTCAGTCGTTGGCCCTGGTCTGGGTTGTGCGCAAGGCAACCAGTCAATGTGTCTCTCTCACATCAATATTTCTCTCTCTCTCTCTCTCCCTCTTTCCTTCCACTCTATCAGAAGATAAATGGGAAAATGTCCTCAGGTGAGGATTAAAAAAAAAGTTCAACATCATGTCATTAGACAATAGCAAATCCAAACAACAATGAGATACCACTACACACCTTTTAGAACGGCTAAAATCCCGACAATAATACTAGATGCCAGCGAGGACGTGGAGCGGCAGGAACTCTCGCTCACTGCTGGTGGGGATGCCAGATGTTGCGATCAGCTTCGGAAGACCGCTTCCTACAAAGCTAGACATAGTCCTACCCTCCGATCCGGAAATAGCACTCCTTGCTATTTACCCAAATGAGTTGAAAACATGTCCACACAAAAACCTGCACGTGAACGTTTATAGCAGCTCACTCATAACTGTCCAAAACTTGGAGGCAACCAGTATGTCTTCCAGTAGGTGAATGGATGAACCAACTATGCTACATCCATATAATATGAATAAAAAGAGATGAGGTATCAAGCCACATGGCAGAACCTTAAATGCATGTCACTGAGCAAAAGAAGCCACTCTGGAAAGGCTGTATGATTCCAACTGTGTAACATTCTGAAAGAGCCGAACCAGACGACAGAGACAGTAAGATCAGGCCGTGGTGGCCAAGGGCTTATAGGAAGGAAGAGGGATGAATGGGGAGCACAGGACATGTTTAGAGCTGTGAAACTGTTCTGTGTGGTACTGTAATGGCGGGTCCATGACACCATCTCTGTCAAAACCCCCAAATAAACACTGAGAGGGAGCCCTCGGGTAAACGATGGACTGGAGTCAACAGCAGTGCACCAGGATGACTTACCAGCTGTAGGGAAACTGGGAGACAGGCTGGAGATGCACTTTCTGCTTGATTGTTCTGTGACCCTAAAAATGCTCTGAAACAGTGGTTCTCAACCTCCCTGATGCCGCGACCCTTTAATACAGTTCCTCATGTTGTGGTGACCCCCAACCATAAAATTATTTTCGTTGCTACTTCATAACTGTAATTCTGCTACTGTTAGGAATCGCCATTGGAAATGTGTGTTTTCCGATGGCCGTAAGCACCCACGGGTTAGGAACCGCTGCCCTAAAACATAAAGCCTAATGCAGAAGGGGGAGAATCGTAGTACTTTACATAAAGCTGTACATGATGCTTCCACAAGGTGTAAGCACTACCTACCTTACCAATAGTATGATGCAACTGTATTGGGAGGGTGGGAAATAGGGAGACAGGAAGTGGGGGTGGGGGTGAGGGAGTCAACCCTCACCTTCCAAAGCAGGATGTTCATAGATAAAGCCTAAAACCGGAAAGAAGCAATGTAAACATGCTGTGTAAGAAACACAGAGGCAGCCTGGCCGACTGCGCTCGGCGATTAGAGCCTCGGACCCAAGGATTGCAGGTTTGATCCCCAGCCCTGGTCTGGGCGCATGCAGGAGGCAACCAATTGATGTCTCTCCCCCTTCCCCCTCCCACGCTATCTAAAAATTATTGGAAAACTATCCTCAAGTGAGGATTAAAAAAAAAAGGAAACACAGAGGTAAAAACTACTGCAAAAGTTAAAATGACTCTTTTAGAAGCGGGAAATGAGAGTGGGGTCTGCCTGTGCTTCTTGACTCTAAGCTATGGGCACTGTTAACCTGAATAAACACGAAAACTACACTTACAGAAGGAAAGTGGAGATAACAATAACACAAGAGAGGCGGGAGGGGGCAGAGCAGAGGCAGAGGCAAGTCTGTCAGGGAGCTTGGCTGTGCTGGGGTCTGACACAGCGGTGCCCAGCCTGCCGCGTGCCTGCGGGGCTGTGGGAAGGGTCCCGGGAAAGGACAGGGTGGTGCAGGGAGGAGGGAGGGGTCCTGAGGAAACCAGGACTCCAGTGCAGGGGAGGGGCTGGCCTCAGGACGAGGGATTTGCAGTGAAGCACAGGGAAGTGAGGAGCTAGGTGGGTCTGTGCTTTGATGGCAGAGGCGATGGGACTGCGTGCGATCCATGTTTTCTCAGTGAAGGGGGAGCCACGTTTTGAGGAGAGAGGAGAGGAAAAGGGTGATCCAACACCTTGCCATTCAGAGTGGGGTGCACGGACCAGCAGCACGGGCACCACCTGGGGACTGGTTAGGTGGGCAGAATCTCGAGCCTCCCCAGGATCCCTAGGAGACTCACAGGCAAATTAGTTTAAGAAGCACCTCTCGCCCTGGCCGGTTTGGCTCAGCGGTTAGAGCGTCGGCCTGCGGTCCGGAGAGACCCGGGTTCGGTTCCCGCTAAGGGCGCGTACTTCGGTTGCAGTTTGTCCCCAGCCCTGGTCGGTTGTGCGGGTGGCAGCCACTCGATGTGTTCCTTTCACATCGATGTTTCTCTCTCTCTCTCTGTTCCTCTCTCTCCCTCTCACTCTACCTGAACAAAAAAGAAAAAAAAGAAGCACCTCTCAAACGACCCATGCACCAAGAGGTCACCGGTTCGAATCCCGGTCAGGGCACATGCCCAGGTTGTGGGCCAAATCCCCAGTGCGGGGCGTGCAGGAGGCGACCAATCAATGTTCTCTCTCATCGATGTTTCTATCTCTCTCTCTCTCTAAAAATCAATAAAGAAAAAAAAAATTTTAAACACTGCTCAAAGAGAGTGGGGAAAGCAACTGGCTGCCATCGTGGGGTTGCGGGGCAGCAGTGAGCGCCCCTCGAGAGCATGAATCAGAGGGGGCGAGCCAGCCTGGCGTGGGACGCTCCAAGCAGTGTTGTTTGCTCAGAGTGAGTAGCGGGCAGGATGGTTGGCGGTTTGCCAGGCAGGCACTCCAGCAGAAGAGGTGGGCATGGGAGGGGGTTTCCAGGTGATGGTAGGCAGAGCCCAAGCCACCTGAGGTAGAAGTGGCTGATGAGCAGTAAGACAGGACAGGGGCAGTGGACTGGTGGTCTCTATGAGATCAAAGAACTGTTGCGTGTGGGTGTCAGAGCAAGTGACGAAGAGGATGAAAGGGGGATATAGAAGGAGGGTGACAAAAACAGATCTCAGAGGGTGAGGGGTGAGGTGATCACGAGGTGTGGGGTGAGCCCGGGAGCAGCAGAGGCCAGGGAACTGAGAGGCCTGCTGTAGGCTGCCTGAGACCCACTCTGTCCCCAAGTTTGTAGCCTGAATATCTAAAGACAGTGAGAGGACACCAATTCATTTGCTCTGGGTGTGGCCTGGCACCAGGATTTTTTTAAGCTACACGATAGCCCTGGCTGGTTTGGCTCAGCGGTTAGAGCGTCGGCCTGCGGACCAGAGAGTCCACGGTTCGGCTCCCGCTAAGGGCATGTACCTCGGTTGCAGTTTGCACCAGGCCCTGGTTGGGGTAGTGTGGGTGGCAACCAGTCCATGTGTGTCTCTCTCACGTTGATGTTTCTCCCTCTCTCCCTCCTGCTCTATCTGACGATAAATGCAAAAAAAAAATTTAATAAAAATAAATAAATAAAGCTACACTATAATGTGCAGCAGAGTTTGAGAACCACAGTGGAAGACAGAGAACTAGGCTCTGACAGAAAGAGACAAATGGAGCAACAAGAAGGTACCCTGGGGCTGGAGGCTGGGGGTGGGGAGCTGACCAGATAAAGTGGTCTTGAGTGGAGCAGCTGGGTAAGGGCGGCATGTCAGGGGTTGGAGGTGAGCAGATGGGATGTTGTGGTCTTCCCCTGTTGAATCAGGGAGTAAACAAGGTGAGAGAGAGAGAGGTAGAAAGACAGAGGCAGAAGACAAATCCCAACGCCAAGCGGGCCCAGCGTCTGTCCTGCACTGAGGCCGACCGGCCACTAGAGGGAGTGCTGCGCACACACATGTGGGACTGGCCCCAGCAGCCAGTGGTGAGGTTCAGACCTCTCTTCTTTTTTTTTTTTTTAATATTCACCGAGGATAATTTTTCCATCCATTTTTAGAAAGGGTGGAAAGGAGGGAGAGAGACACAAAAACACATACACATCGAATGGTGGCCAGGGGGCCAGAGATCAAACCTGCAACCCAGTTACGTGCTCTTGATGGGGAATCGAACCCGTGACCCTTTGGTCCATAGGCTGACACTCTAACCACTGAGCCACGTCATCCAGGTGCAGGCCTCTTTTTCTGACAGCTTCTATGTTCAAAATTCTGAGTTGCAGCCACGCACCCTGGGTCTAACTCCAGGTCTCACTATTTCTAAGTCCCCGTGACCGTCGGCAGGTTACCCGGCACTCTGTGACCCAGTTTCATCAGTGGTCAAATGGGCCCAGGGGTCGTTCCGACCTCTCTGGTTGGTGGGAGGAGAATGGGCCGGCCTGCGAAGCCCAGGCCACACTGGGGAACGGCTGAGCGAAGCAGTGGGGAGGAGGCTTTGCTACACTGCCTCTCTCTCCGCCCCTCCTGCAGCCCCTCGGCCATTCCTGCTCAGATCCAGGCCAGATCCGGGCGAGAAATGGAGGTCAACTTTCTTGGCTGGAGGAAAGCAGAGGCTGGGGTGGGGGTGGTCTCCAGGCTTCAGTTTCCTGTTCAGTCTTACTGTTCTCTTGTCTTGCAGCAAACCTCACCTGGGGCTCATTCCTGGCCATGGTCTCCCCCTTCTGGCCCCAGGACCAGCACCTGCCCTCACCTGGCAACCATGTGACCCATGGAGCAATGTCTCTGCCTGCTGCTCACGGGCTCAGAAGGGGTGCTTCTCTCCAGCCATTCTCCTGACCGCCCCTCCGGCCCCTCCTGCCGACCAGCAATAGCTGACCTGTCACCCCCACCCCAGTGACATCTTCATCCCCAGATTTGCAGATGCCTCCTCCTCCCCACCTGAGCAGGCCCTCTGTTTTATCCTCGACCTCACAGAAGGTATAGCAAGCTCTGAAATTTTTTAAATGATTTGCCAGTGTTTTAAAAATCAGAGTTTTACATCCTAAAATCCCGATTTCAAACTTCTCTTGAAAAATTGGAAGCTCTGAGCACCTGAGTCCCACATAACAGTGGGCCTGGGGAGAGGGAAAGCCACCAGTCAGATGGGCCAGGGCTTTCCAGCTCACCGCTGTTCCTGCCCGAGCCGCGTGTCCTCTTCGCAGTACCTCCCTGGCCCTGTGAAGAGCTCGTCTGCAACCCTGAGCAGAGAGAGCTAAGAATTATGTCCAAGAGGGTTCACGTAAACATTTCCACGTTGCAGCCGCTGGCCCAAGGCAGGGAGAGATGCAGAGATGGAGGGGTGGCTGTACCTCAGAAATGAGAGCACACCCTCAGGGGCAAGGAATCCTGGGGACCAGAGAGCTGCTTTGGGTCCTCAGCTGTTCGTAAAACTTTATGGTCCAGGTGCCCAGGGCAAACTACACACACACACACACACACACACACACACACACCCCTCCCAATGTCCAATCTGTCAGCAGATCCTGCCACTCCTCGGCTCCCTACTCTAACTGCTAGTTGCTATCCTCTCTCACCTGGCTGGGTGCAGGAGCCTCCTCACTGCCACTCATGCTCTCCACAGGCTGTCTTCCCACAGCAGCCAGAGGAAGCCTATTAGAACCTAAGACACTCTTCATTCCTCTGCTCAAACCCTCCAATGACTTCTGCCTCACTCAGTCAAAGCCAAAGGCTTGTGGTAGCCCTGAATAAACTACCTCCATTACTCTAGTCTCCTCCCACGCTCCATCAGCCTCCTCATTGTTCCTAAGCATCCCACGCACACTCCGGCTTCAGGGCCTTTGCACTGGCTGTTCCTTCTGGCTGGTTTACTGTACCTGGCCCCACCCCCACATCTGCATGGCTCCCTCTCTCTTACCTTCTGCTCAAAGGAACCTCTGCGAGGACCTCCCTGTATGCTCTGTCCCCTCCTTGCTTTATTTCTTCCCTCACACAAATCCCTTGAAGCATAATCATTTAAGTATGTTCCCTGTTCGTTGTTTTCTCCCCTTACTAGAACAAACGAGGGTAGGGATTCTTCTGTCTTGTTTACTGCAAACAGTGCCTAGCACACAGGAGACACTCGATGAATATTTGGTGAATGAATGAATGGATGAATGAATGGATAAACCAACACGTAAAATGAGGGCAGTAACAGGACCAAGTAGGCAGTGAGGCCCGAGTCAGATTGTGTGTCATGCAGGGTGTGACCAGTGCAGTCGCACAGGGCCTCGGACTTGGGATTTGAGCTCCGTGGTTGGCTCTTGCAGCTCCTGACCTCCTGACCATTCCACCTTTGAGTCTGTAAGTGGAGTCGATGGGCCGGTGGAGCACGCGGAGCAGTCTGCCCTCCCAGGTCCTGGCGGGTCCTCGGCACCCGCTCCTTGCCCCGCCCCGCCCCGCCCCGCCCCGCCCTGCTGCTGTCCTGCTGTCCCCATCTGGTAGGGCCTGAGCGTGAGGGTTCAGTGTTGGATGTGCAGTAGGGTGGCCCAGGGCCCTGTGAGGGTCTGCACTCGCCCCACATTTATCCCTGTGCCCAAGGGAGAAGGACACTAAGGATCAAATAAGAAACACCATGACAACCCTGGCCCGGTGGCTTGTTGGTTGGAGCATCGACCTGTACACCAAGAAGTGGCAGGTTCCATTCCCAGTCAGAGCACATACCCAGGTTGTGGGTTTGATCCCCAGTCCAGGCATGTGTAGGAAGCAGCCAATCAATGTGTCTTTCTCACATTGCTGTTTCTCTCTCTCTCTTTCTTCCTCTTTTCCTCTCTCTAAAATCAATAAGAAAAAAGTCTAAAGAAACTCCACGAGAGCCTGAGAGAGACCTGGGTAGAAAGGAAACGCTTTCCTTCTGCTTTCTGAACGAGAGCACCCGCCACCCCGTTCTATAGCTGGTCCTGGTGCCAGACACTCACACCTCACACATGCTAAGTGCTTCATCCCTGGGCGCGGTGCCTACTCGGGACCCAAGGAGAGAGAAACAGGCCCCAGCAAGAGAAAGCCTCGGGCTCCTGAGACGGCTGCTGTCTTCAGGGACTGGCCCAGGCTCACTACAGAACATTCCCCTGCTGTCCGCGGGCCCGCTTCCAGGGTCTGCACGTGACTGAGGACGAGCCAGGGCAAGCCCCTTCCTCCCTGGCCTCGGCTGTCTCCTCTGTGAGCCGGGACCAGAGCCCTACAGCCTCCCTCTGGCAGTGATGGCGGGTACACACGGGCTTCGCCAACTAAATCATGGGGAGAAGGGTAGGTTGTTGTCATGGTTCCCGACCCGTCAGAGACTGCCATGGCTCCTCTGAAGGGTCGCTGGATCAGGGCTCAACGTCTGCCCCCCGAAATGTTCAAAGAGGATCCAGTTTTAAGCCTTGAGGGATGGTGACTTTAGGAGCAGGTAGGTGTCAATAGCATGTGTGGCCCTGATGAGGGCTGCAGAGCCTAGGTGACTTTGGACCAGACCCTGGGGTGACCGCAGACCCTAGGTGACTTTGGACCAGACCCTGGGGTGACCGCAGACCCTAGGTGACTTTGGACCAGACCCTGGGGTGGCTGCAGACCCTAGGTGACTTTGGACCAGACCCTGGGGTGGCCGCAGACCCTAGGTGACTTTGGACCAGACCCTGGGGTGGCCGCAGACCCTAATGGTCACTGCAGTCTTGGCTGTGGCCCCAGTGGCCTGCGATCCCAGTGGTGTCTGCAGACCTTGGTGATGCCCAGAGACACCAGGTATTTCATTCCCCTCCCTCCATCCTGCCTAAGCCTCCATCTCTCCCCAGCCTAGAATTTGAGCCCTTCTCCAAGATCCACTTAATTAGCCAAGCTCATTAACTCCCACAAGCTTCTCCTCCCCACCTAATTAACTGACTTAATTAGGGCTTCCAGGCCCGGCTCCACCCGGCCCCTCCTGCTCCTATCCCTGCCCACCTCCTCCAGGCCCCGCTCAGCCAAGCCTCCAGCAGGAATGGACGAGGCCTCCACCTCTGTCCCTCCCTTAGTCCCAGGGCACCAGGACTGTGCCCCTCCGGCAGCCCAGAGGCAGGAGTGTGAACCAGGACAGGGAGGTGGGTGGGGAGAGGGATGGAAATGGGATGAGAGGGAAGCAGGTGCCGATGGCCGGGATGGATGGACTGAGCAGCAGGTGTTTAGGGGCCTGGATTCTGGAGCCTGCCTGGGTTCGAGTCCCAGCCAGTGTGTGACTTCAGTGAATGCCTCATCTCTGTTGATGTCTGCTTCCCCTCTCTCTCTGCCTGTCTGTCATTCTCCCGTTCCATCTCTCTGAGGACTCCTCTCTCAGGGTTCAAGTCCTAGCTGGGTGGTCTTGGGCAAGTCTCTTCCTTTTTCGGTCTCAGTTTTATCATCTTTGGGATGAGGACCAGCGGACAGCGGGAGGGTCAACAATGAGGCAACGCAGCTCTGAGGATGGGAACAGTGCAGTTTCAGGTGGATCCCTGTAATGATCGCACCCACACCTCAGCCTTATTGTCAGGTTTCAATGAGGTGCTCAGTGTGAAATGCTCAGAGCCTGGCCGGGCAGAGGCCTGTGCTTGTTTCTTAAGTGGGTAAGGATGAAGAGAGGCTCCCTGGGGGTCAGGATGGAGGGGAAACCCAGAGGGTGCTGTTCCTGGGTGTCAGGGGGATCCCCAGGCAGGTTCTGGGTGCCAGGAATGGACTGGGCCCCGGGAGCTGCACTTGGGCTGCTGACTGGGAGGGTCCCCTGGCCGAAGAGAAGGTAGAGGGGTAAATAGCAAGAAGGGTGCATATCAGGGTTTCCCATTCCCTCTCCGGGGGTGGAGGAGACTGGCCTTTAGTTCAGGACCCCTGTGCTCTCCCTGTGACTCGGTTTCTCCCCCTGAGGGAGACCTAGGGAATGCTCGGCACACCCTAGATGCACAACAAATGTCGAGAGACTCATCTTGAGCAGGGAGATGACATGAAAAGCATTCGGGGGGAGGTGCTCGGCTGTGCTTCACCTGCCGGGGACCAAAGCAAAGAAAGTGGGCTGTGCTGGCAGCAGGATGCGGGTCGGACACAAAGCAAGGCTTCCGGGAGCTGGAGTTGAGGACAAGACCTTGAAGGAGGCCCTGGCCGGTTTGGCTCAGCGGTTAGAGCGCCCGCCTGGGTCCGGAGAGACCCAGGTTCGGTTCCCGCTAAGGGCATGTACCTTGGTTGCAGTTTGTCCCCGGCCCTGGTTGGTCGTGCGGGTGGCAGCCACTCGATGTGTTCCTTTCACATCGATGTTTCTCTCTCTCTCTCTTCCTCTCTCTCCCTCCCACTCTGTCTGTACAAAAAATGGAAAAATGTCCTCGGGTGAGGATAAAAAAAAAAATTAAAAAAAAAAAAAAGACCTTGAAGGAGGAAGAATGTGTCTGAGCTGCTGGGCAGGCTCCAGGGGAGAGCTGGTCAGTCAGTAACTACAAGTGAGTGGGAAGAGGCCACATGGGGCCCTGAACACTGGGATGGCCCTTTACCTCTTTAGCTCAGAATTTTACACGTATTGGTGTGATCAGTGTAGTGTCTCCCCCCATTAGACTGGAAGCTCCTCAAGACAAGGGTTGTCCACCTGGTCTACCCTTTTACCTAATGTCCTCATATAGTAGGTGCCCATTAACAAGTGTGAATGCACGAATGAATGAATGAATGAATGAATGAATGAATGAATGAAAGCCTTGGCCAGGACTCCAGAGGTTCCTGAAGCTTTGAGGGAAAGGGGCCCCATATGGCAGCCCAGACACCCATGCTGCATGCTCAGCTAGGAGCCCCCCAGCTCCTCATATACCACCCTTAGTGGGCAGGAGCTGGTCTCCAAGGATTCAAGGACTCTGGGCAGACTGAGCTTCGTCTGAGAATCCCCTTGCACAAACTGGGATGCTGAGGAAATTGTGATTGTGGGGGGACAAAGGGGAGAATCTTTAGTTTACCCCTGCATTTTTAAACACTTTAGAAATCCACATTTATACGTGGGGTACAGAGCATGGGGTTGTGCAGTGTTGCTCAGTGGTTGGGTGTCATCCCGTGCACCCAAAGGTTGCCGGTTGAATTCCTGGTCAGGGCACGTGCCTGGGTTGAGGGCTCGATCTCAGGAAGGGGGCAGTTAGGAGGCTCTCACACCAATGCGTCTCTCTCTCTCACCCTCTCCCTTCCTCTCTCTCAAAAATAAAATAAAATAAACTATTAGGAAAAGTAAAAAGAATGTAGGGTTGTAATGGACAGAGACCGAAGTCCAGCTGACATAAGCACAAAATGGACTGTTGGATTACATGCCTGGAGAGCCCACAGGCTTCAGGCATGGCTAGATCCAGGGGCTCAAATGATGGCAGGAGGATTCTGACCCTCTCCATCTCTTGGCTCTGCTGTCTGCTGTGTTGGCTTCATCCTCCAGGGGGGTCTACCTGGTGGAAGCAACTCCAGGCTTATGTCCCACCCTCTGTGAGTGTGATGGGAAGAGAGTTCTGTCCGATTGGCATGGCTTGGGACACAGATTCATCTCAGATACAATCACGGTGGCCAGGGGCTGTCACGAGCCCACCCCTAGAGCCGAACAGGTAAGCCCCTGCACCAGCACCCCTAATGAGTAAGGGAGGGTATGTCAAGCAATGTGGGTCTCTAAAGGAGAACTGGAGTTCTGTTGCAAGATGGATAGCAGAGTTCTACTCCACTTGGAGTAGGTGGGCGTCAAGCCAGGCCCAGAGCCCTGTTCTAAGGGCTGGTCAGTTGTGGCAGACCACTGTCTGTTCCCTGTCCATAGCTCCCGGGGCCTCCGCCCTACTCCAACTTGGCAGCACCCTCATCTCCCCTCCCGGGGGCCTTCTCTGCGCCAGCCTGCTCCGCTCGTATCCACGGCACTGCCCTCCGCCGGCAGCTCCCACCGAGCACTGACAGGAGCTGGGGTGTAATACTGCTCTGTGCACATCGATGCATGTTCTGCACTGTCTCTGAGAGCTCCCCGTGGGGTTCGCTGCAGTCGCTTGCCGTGGTAACTTGCTTGATAACGCGCTACTTGTCACTGTGTTCCTGCCTCTTTCTCCACTCCCCTGCCCCAGAGCGCCTGCCAAGTCAACTATCTGCTCTCAAATCTGCTTGTGCAGGGTCTGTTTCTGGGAAATCCAAACTAGGACAGCTTCAATGCCAGCCCCCCAGGGATGTGTACCAGACAGCACTTGTTTCCTTCCAAATGCCTATAGTCCTGGGGGCGGCTTTGGTGACCTATCCCCAAGGAAGGAACTGGGGAGCCCTGCCTCTGTTCTGAGGATCCCAGAGTATGTGCCCTGCTCCCTGGAAATAAACAGAGTGAGGAGGGTGGAGATCTATCCTATCCTCACGCCACAACTTCCCAGAAAAACAGCCACATCCAGCTCTGCGGGGCACCAGCATTCAGAGCCACCATGAGCAATGGGTACGGATGGCAAGGGACCAGGAGGTCAACCGAACTTCCCACTCCCGTGCTTCTCAGAGCGAGAAATTAGGTCATTGTAAATGGTTCTTGGACCTGGCTTTAGAAAACAGAATCACACAGTGAAAAAGTTATTTGGGTTGTTTTTTCCCCCAAGATCCCATTTAAAAATACTTCCACGGCCCTGGCTGGTTTGGCTCAGCAGTTAGAGCATCAGCCTATGGTCCGGAGAGACCTGGGTTCGGTTCCCACTAAGGGCACGTACCTCGGTTGCAGTTTGTCCCTGGCCCTGGTTGGTCGTGTGGGTGGCAGCCACTCGATGTGTCCCTTTCACATCAATGTTTCTCTCTCTCTCTCTCTCTCTCTCTCTCTCTCTCTCTTCCTCTCTCTCCTTCCCACTGTATCTGAACAAAAAAAATGGGAAAATATCCTCATGTGAGGATAAAAAAAAAATACAACAAAAAAACACTTCCACTGAATCCACTTTTCCTATTTAAAAAAAAAAAAAAGGAAAAAAAGCGAAAGGAAATACAGAAAAATGAAAACCTGTGCAGACCCACAGCTAGAGTCAATGTAAACACTTTATATTTGTGTCAGATGTTTTTAATTAAAAAAAGAAATAACAGATAAGGATGAATTTCCATTATCTGCCCCACCCCAGGCCGGTTTCCTGGATTTCATTCCCAAGGGCAACCGCTGGCTGATGGGGAGATATCCTCCTATCGTGGGCGGGCTTTCGGCTGCAGGAAACAGAATTCCCTGCAAAGCAGCTCCAAGTCCGGCTCAGCAGCTCTGTGGCGTCACGGAGCGCTCTTCCCTCCCCACACTGCCCTACACTCCGCTCGCCATCACAGCGGCTCCCTGCTGGCGGCGGTCACACGTGTATTTTGACATGAGAGGTGGGGAGCTCGTCAGATCTCTTGCTGGAACACCATGCTTCTCACTTCAGAACAAATTCTCCAAAGGAGTACGAGAGACTCCCAGCTCCGCAGCCTGCAGCTGCTGCACGCCCTGGCTGCCCTTCTGAGCCTGCGCGGGCTCTGGGGCAACTCCTGGTTTTCCTTCTCAGCATGACTTTACGGGGTCTCCCACTGTCCCTGGAAGCCCCTGCTCCTGGCGGAGCTCCTGTTAGCAGCTTTTCTGTAAACTTTGCCCTAAATGTCATCTTCAGCTTCCTAAACCTGATCAGTTCTCTGAGCTGCTCAGTCACCAGTGCCACCAGGGTCCCTGATTATGCTGCGTGCTCCGGTCACCAGCAGCAATGTCCTGGGCATGATGGTGGCCATTGGGGAGGGGAGTTCTTCTGATACAACAGGACCATTGCAATGCAGACCAACAAGCCAGGAACACGTCTGTGTCCTGACTGGGGACATGAGCGATGAGGGGCATCAGAGAACACAGAACGCATTGAGAAACCCCACACTGGCCCCCGCATGGGAACGCTCAGTGAGGCCAAAACAATGTCTTTTTGGTTTGTTTTCAATTTTTTTCTTTATTGATTTTAGAAAGGCAGGGAGAGGGAGAGAGACAGAAACATTGATGAGAGAGAACATTGATCGGCTGCCTCCTGCATGCCCCCCACTGGAAGGATCGGGCCCACAACCTGGGCATGTGCCCTGACCGGGAATCGAACCCGCGACCTCTTGGTGTATGGTCGACACTCAACCAGTGAGCCACACTGGCCGGGCCAAAACAAAGTCTTAACAGAGCACTTTTATTATTATTGCTTTTTTTTTTTCAATCCTCACCTGAGGATATTTTTCCATTTATCTTCAGATACAGTGGGAGGGTGAGAGTGAGAGAGAGAAACATCGAGATGAGAGAGACACATCGATTGGTTGCCTCCCACATGACTCTGACCAGGGCCAGGGATCCAACTATAACCCTGGTACGTGCCCTTGACCAGAATCGAACCCACAACTTTTTGGTCGACGGGCCGACACTCCAACCGCTGACCCAAACCACTTTTAATACAGCTGGTCGAGTTGCCCAATTTCATACAGTGTGAAACGTTATGACGTCAGGTTCCCCATCCGCCCAGCAGTAGATACCTCAGGAAATATAAAATGCAGCCGAAGGGAAGGTGCATGATGATCAAAGTCCTGGGTTCCTGGCCTACGTGCTTCCCTGTGCAGGAAGCCACGGCTGGCGACTGACTGCGAGGAGCCGGAGGACATGCCAGCATCCATGAGGGTGTGGGCTCAGGGCAGAGGAGATCTAAGTGGAGATTGTTGTTTTCTCTATTTGTAATTTTTAAAAAATATTTTAAATTGATTTTTCAGAGAGAGAGGAAGGGAGAGGGAGAGTTAGAGACATCGATGTGTGAGAGAAACATTGATCAGCTGCTTCCTGCACACCCCCTACTGAGGACTGAGTCAGAAACTGGGGCACGTGCCCTGACCGGGAATCAAACCGGTGACTTCTTGGTGCATGGGTCAATGTTCAACCAACTGAGCCACACCAGCAGGGCAAGATTGCTGTTTTCTGATGTTTCTTCTGTGTCGCTATGGAAGTCAAAGCTAAGTTTTATCTGTGTTCTGCTCTCTAAGTTATACCCATCAAGACCCTCTCTGGAAAGGCAGCACTGCGGTGAATACAAAGCTCGGAGCTGGCAAGAGTGGGCTATCCCTGCGTGTCGAGGGGGAAAGCCCATAGCATTGAAAATAGCTGCTTTAGGTCCTCTCTCCAGATACATTGTGTTGGTTCAGTCCTCTGAGAAGCAGGCCAGGGTGGGGTGAGATACACCATGGATTTATTAGGGAAAATGCTTGGGGGTGAGGGGGAAGAGGGAAGGAGCCAGAGGAGGCTGGGAAAACCATCAGGCTCAGTAGCTCCAATGTTGGGAACAGGTGGGACAGGAGTCTTGGACTGCCATGCAATGTTAAGAACGTTTTAACGAAGCCAGTGGGAGTGCCTGATCCCAAGTTGCCCATCAGAGAAAGCCCTGTGTCTCCAAGGAGACTCTGCTGCGCTGTCTCTGGCTGGCATTGGCATTGGCACTGGCTAGAAGGAAGCAAAGCAGAGCCTCCTCTGTGAACCCTAGAGAGACTCCACAGCTGCTGCCCTCCAAAGGCACCGCCCCTGCCGTCAGAGGTCGGGGTGCTACATCTTCACAGCCTCCACATCCTGCCCCTGTGCCGCACAGATTCTTCGTGGATGCCGTGAGCCTCTCTTTCTAAGGGGGAAACTGAAGAGGGAGGTTCATGGTACAAACTACAGCTCCCCTCCCCCTTGCTGCCCTTGAGCTTAGGCCGTAACTGGTCGCCATCATTTCCCCTTTCCATTATCCATTCTCAGTTATTCCTCGACTGTCACTTTGGCAGATCTTGATGGGTCACCTGGTAGTGTGACCCAACCCTTCTGTCCTGAGGAGTCTAAACTCCTGGCTATCATAATCAGTGGATCCCTCCAGCGGATCACTGGGCTCCACATTCCAGTGCTTCTCCCTGCTCACACTTGGTAAAAGCATCCCTGTCGCCTTCTACTAACTGCTCAGGGTACTTCTAGTAACTTCAGTAACTTAGGGTCAGTCAGTGAGGATCTAGTAACTGCTGGTGAATGAAGGTCAATTACCACTGCCAGGACAGTGACTCTGAGCTACTTTTCTTGCCTGCTGATCCCAGAACACATGGAGCTCAAAGTGTCCTGGCGGCAGCCATGGCTTCAGTGTTAATGGGACCTTTGCTGTGTCCTCTGGTAAGAGTGTGTCCCCTTTGGGTACCAGGATTCCCCACCTGCAGAGCTCAGGGTGGGTGGACTTGATTGCTACATGTATTTTGGCAAACATTTCTAATCACTTTGGTGGTAATCAAATCCCCTGTTGAGGAATCTGGCGAGATCTTTGCAGAGGGTGGCCATGACCTATGTTACCCTGGATAGCCATGGATGGGAGCATTTCAGGGCCTAGTTCTGCTTCTGCCCTGCCCTAGGCCTCAGTTCCCTCGCCTGAGGAAATCTGCTCTCTAAATTCTAATGTTCTGGGACTCAGTTGTTAGACACAAGAAGACATTCCCTTCCGTCTTCCTCCCTCCCTAGCCTCCCTCTGCTGCTGGCCCAATCTCTCTCACTCCCCCATTAGTTTGTTTGGGCAATAAGGCCTTACTTGAAGAGGATTAGTAAAAAGTTGGGCTGAAATTTGAAACTTGGGCACATTGGCAGGACAGGGAGGGGTGAGAGAGGAAAGGGAGAGAGGAGGTATCTTGGAGAATACCTTGCTTGGGGAACAAAGAAGAGGGGAAAGTTGCTCTAGACAGGAAGCAACGTGTATAAGGCACAGAGGTATGAGAGGGCAGATGTTCCGGGAACACTGGCTGAGGCCAAGGCTGAACAGAGAAGAGGCGGCCTCACCAGGGGACCCCAAAGGCTAAGGGGTTTGAACACCAGGATAAGGAGGTTAGATTTTTACCCTAGAGGCAACTGGGAGTCATTGGCAATTTTAAGTAGAGGAGTAACCCAGTCCACTTTGTATTTTATAGAGCTGATGGGCACATAGGAGCTGGATTCTAGAAAGAAAAGAAAAAAAGAGTCTAGGTAGAAGCAGGAGGGAGATAAGTTAGGAACTAAGGCAATGTTCTCACTAGTAGAGGTTTCATACTGATGGCCCATGAGCCAGATTTGACCCAAAAGAATGTTTCATTTGGCCCATTCAGTATATCTGAATTTTGAGAATTTGTTTCAAACATGTACCTATAGAGGATATCTTGTTAGAATATGGATTCCCTGCTTCTGTTTTAAAATCATCTGTCCAGCCCTGGCCGGTTTGGCTCAGCGGTTAGAGCGTCCACCTGCGGTCTGGAGAGACCCAGGTTCGGTTCCCGCTAAGGGCATGTACCTCGGTTGCAGTTTGTCCCCGGCCCTGGTTGGTCGTGCGGGTGGCAGCCACTCGATGTGTCCCTTTCACATCGATGTTTCCCTCTCTCTCTCTTCCTCTCTCTCCCTCCCACTCTGTCTGTACAAAAAATGGAAAAATGTCCTCGGATGAGGATAAAAAAAAAAAAATAATCTGTCCAGCCCTGGCCTGTGTGGCTCAGTGATTAGAGCGTCAGCCCACGCACCGAAGGGTTGCGGGTTCAATTCCCTGTCAAGGGCACGCACCTGGGTTGCAGGTTCCATTTCCCCAGTCCTTCTCTTTTTCTCTCCTCTGCTTCCCTCCTTTCCACCCTCTCTAAAAATCAATGGGAAAAATATCCTCAGGTAAGGAGTAACAACAACAAATCATCAGTCCACGCAGGGCCCACAATGCTCCAGTTTGCTTCATCTCCACCAGTCCCTATCACCTTACACCTGGCCCCAGTCTCGAATGTATGTGACCTATAGGTACTTGAGTTTGCAATCCCTGGCTCTAAAACTTCTAGAAACAGTCACGGTGGTTGGGAAGAATACGCTGGGTGAAACAAACAAACAAAAAATAGCCTGAACAAAGAGTTAGAAGAAATAGGGAAGGTGCAGGACGTGTTAGGGACTTTCCCCGTAGGGAACCCATGTACCTGGGCTGTATGGATGAGGCTAAGAAAGAGACGGAATAGGGCCTGAGAGGATGAGCTGTCCCTATCTCATCTCCATCCTCATTCACCTTCCTCCCTCCCAGACCACCAATTTCCAGTTGCCAAGCAGACAGTGCTCCTCACACCTGCTGATGCCTTTGCACACGCTGCTCTCTCCTCCTGGAATCCCCTTTCCTCCCTCCCTCTGGTGAGCACTGCGCGTTCCACGACTAGTGAGAACACGTCTTGAGCCGGCCGTGCCCCTGAAGGCTCCAGTTATGACCTCCTCTCTGGGTAGGCAGCTAGGATGGATGGATGCGTGGATGACTGACGGACGGATAAATGAATGCCTGTCCTATTGCAGATCTTGGATGTTTCCCTCCTTGAAACAGACACAGGCTCCACCCCATAAGAACAGACTGGGACAGTCTGGGGCAGTCTGGTCCCGCAGGGCCGGGAGGATGGACCAGGTGACCCTCTCAGACTCCCCCCGAGTCGTCTCTAACCTCGTTCTCGCCCCCTCTTGGGGTCTGACCTAGAAAGACAGGGTCGGGAGGATGGAGACGAAGCCCACTGGCGCTAGGACCCAGCGAGGCAGGAAAGTGGGGTGGGGGCGCCGCGCGCGGCTGCCTCTGCGCGCGGAGTTTCTGCGCCCCGCGGCGCGCGGCGGGACCTCGCGGCGGGCGGGAGAGCGCGCGTCTGGGCTAGTGCGCGTGCGCAAGGGAGCGCGCCAAGCGGGACGGACAAAGGGGCGGGCGGCGGCGCGCGACCCCGAGGGTGGAGCCGCGAGGCAGGCAGGCAGGTGCGCGCGGGTCGGAGGGCGGAGCCGCGATGCCGCGATGGAGCGCAGCCCGGGCGGGCGCCGGGACCGGGGCCGAAGCACCAGGCGGAGCGCGAGCCGGAGCCGCAGCCAGAGCCCGGACAAGGCCGGGGTCCGGGACCGCAGGGCCGGGTTGCTCGTAGCGGCGGCGACGGAGCCCCCCAGCGGCTAAGGGGCTTCCTCCCAGCCCCTTGCGGGTGGCCGGGACTCAGCCAGCCCCTGCCGCCGCCGGGGAGCGTGGGGATCCCCCCACTACATCCAGAACCCAGAGAGCCCCAGGAACGCGGGGGGAGGAGGCCTCCAGACTCCCCAGCCGGGGAAGGCGAAGACTTCCTCGGTATTCAGAAGACAGCGACGTACCTACGGCACCGCGAAGACTCCCGCTCTTCAATCGGGGCGCCCCCAAGATCTAAAACGCAGTGGCCCTCCGGTCAGGGATTGTGGCTTCCCCTCTCAAGATCCTGGTCAACACAACTCCACACCTCAGGACACGAAGACCTAGCTCAGAACGCCCCTAGATCAGAGAGTCCTGGGCCCCCCAGTTCCGGTACACAGAACCCCCAAAGCTAGGAACCCGAGGACAGCAAGAGCTCTCCCTCACCAGCAAGAGGCCTCGGAGACCCCCCTACACACACAGACACACACACTCTCAAAGCTCCAGGACCCGGGCGACTGAGTCCCTCGCGGCGCCCTTCGCATCCCAGCCCATGGTTGCGGCGCCCTGAGCCCCCGGGCCGGGCAGACGAAAACCGAGACGGCGCCCAGGCCCCCTGCCGCGGCGTCCCCGCGGCCCCAGCCCAGGTAAGCCGGGCCCAGGTGAGGAGCAGCAGGTGAGTGGCCACGGAGGCCCCTGGACCTGCAGGTGGGGATGGAAGTACCGGGTGCGCACTGCCCCCTCCCCACCGTAGCCATGGAGCCGAGTCTGAAGGACGTCTCTTTGTGTCTCGCTTGGAGGAGCCGCCCCCTCTTCCCTTCCCCCACCCCATGCCCTAGCCTTGGGGTTCGGGGCCGAGCTCCCCAACCTCTCGGGAGAGTGAAGGCAGAGAGCTTTGTGCCAGGGAGAGGGGAGAAGAGGGTAGATTTCTCCCCCCACCCCAAAACTGCTATCCTGGAGCTGTTGGATCCTCGATCTTTGCAGTATATGTGCCCCTCCCCCCAACCCCGTGGCCAGGCTGAGTTCTCAAGTGAAGTCCCTCCTGGGAGAAGATTTGGAGGCGTCCACAGGGGAGGGGACCCGCAGTGTGTGGCCTAAGGTGATGGCTGGGGCTTTGGGTGTGTGTCTTTGTCTGTGAGAGGGCTGGCAGTGGGTGTGTTTGAGAGAATGGGTGGGAATCCCTTATTTTCTCTGTGACTCCACTGCTCCCCACCCAGACCACAGTGGGGATCTTCACCCAGGCCACTCTGCTCCCTTCAGGACGGGGAGGGGCATGCCCTTTCCAAAGTGAGGCACTGGTTTCTGGGGAGGGGAGGTGGATAAAGAAACCATTTCAGGTCAGGCACTTTTCTGTCCCCTGGTCCCCAGGGGCAGCAAACCCAAGGCCTTCCCTTTTCCTCCTGACCTCCAAAACATCCAGGGCCAAACCTCAGAATGGGTCAGCATGTCCTGGACAACCAAAGGACCATTCTAGATTATCACAAGGCAAGTATCTCAGCCTTGCCCTCAGTGAGGTCCTGAACCCCAGGCCCTGCAGCTCATGGGAAGATGAGAGGCCTGGGGATGGTGTACCCTGAAATTCTGGATGAGAAGGGGCTGAAGGGTGCCAAGGAAACACTCTGGGCTGCTGGGGTTTCCATCAGTCTCTTCTTTCTGAGCCCTCGAAAGGCAAGTATTGATGCTGAAGAAGGCAGGACTCTGGGTACAGGTAGCCCCACCAGGAGTTTCTTTGTTCACCTGTACATTCAACAAACTTTAGCTAGTGTCTGTGATGTACCAGGTTCTCTTTCTCACTTCATCCCTATCTCCTCTCCTGATCCTCCCTGTTCATCAGACCCCTGGGCTTTTCTCAGTTTGCCCGGCCATACTCCCTGGGAGGTGGGCCTGGTCAGGCCCGGCTGACCAGCTCTGACCCCACACCTGAAGCACTTGATCCCCATCCTGCTGCATACTTGGAGACCCTGAGCCTTTTCCTCTTCTCCCTTTCCAGTACCAAGTGCCTCCACCCCACAAGCTGCTGGCATTGACGGAAGGGGGAGGATGTGATCAGCAGGAGAAAGGGTTAGAAGTGCTTCTGATCTCTGGCAGCCCTTCCTGCAAATTCAAGGACAGTTGAGGCAATGCCCCTCAGCATAGGCTGTGGGGGAGCCAGCTGCCCTGAAGACTGCGTGATCTTGGGCAAGTGTGTGGCATCTCCCAGAGATAATGACAGAGAGTGAGCCACTTAGTCTGTAGCTGGAGGGACAGGTGTAGATCGCATTTGGGCTTCAAGAAGCATCCAGGTGTGTCCTCCATGTCTGAAGGAGTTCATTTCCCTTAGTGGGTTCCTAGGAGCCTGGAGCCTTGTCATATGACCCACAGGCAAGGGAGTGGAGTGAGAGGGGAAAGAGCAGAGGTTTGAGTCACTGTGACTAGGGAAAACCCTCAAGGCCAGAGGGACACAAGCACAGGGATCTCCCCTTCTCACTAACTTGTAGTGGCTTCCTATTGAGTCTGGACTAAACCACAGTCAAAGCCCTTTGCAGCATGGCCCTAAACTGCCTCCCAAGTGTCTTCCCATTGCTCACTCATCATCCTCTATTTCACCTCTGGCTCATCTCCATGTCTCCTAACTCCCTCCCTCCCTCCACCATGTGCTGTCTGTCCCTCGACCTGAGAAGCTCCACTATTGGATGGCTCAGGAGCAGCTCTCTGCCTCTACCTGCCCTTTTGGTCTGACCTGGGCTGTCACAGAGTGGAGAGCTGCATTGAATTGGTTGATAGGTTGGTGGCTTGGAAACAGTAGAATGTGTCTACATGTGCTGTGAGAGTTTGTCTCCACACCTGGACCATGAGCTAGGAGATGGGAGCAGATCTGTTTCTTCCCCACAGCAGCTTTGTCTAATCCCAGAACCCAGCATAACATACAACACATGTTGTAAAATACAGCTTCTGGACACATTTTGATGATCCAGTGTTTTTTTGTTTTGTTTTTTCATATTTGCATTTGAGTTGCCAATGCTAAAAACATAGTTTCATACACAAATATTGATTTTTGGATTCTATTGGAAAAGCAGATGATGTGGTGAGCCCAGGCAAGAACCAGAGTGACAGTGACAACCTTTAGACAGCATGACCCTCCAGCCTGCCCCAGACCCCACCTGGCCTGTTCCCTCATTAACATGATCTGCTTGTCCCTCATGCAGGCAGTTGGCTCTGCGGGGGACCTTCCCTGTGAGTCTTGCACATGTCGGTGTCCCCTGCCTCTCACATAGCGGAGTTTGAACATGCGCAGAGCAGCATCTCTTCGGGGTCTTAAGGCTGTGGTGAAGTGAGCCTGAATTCCTCCCACCATGGTATCCATAGCCTGGTCCAGTTTCTATGCTTTGTCCCATCTTGTGCCCCCTTCCTATGCTACAAGGGTTGGCCACCAAAAACCTGTTTTAACTTCTCATTTACCCAGGAGCAGAAGTCCGAGGTCCTAGGCCCAGGTCTTGCTGAGGACTCTTGGGGGAGGACTACTCTGGGCCTCAGTTTATCCCTGCGTCAGAGAAGAATTGGAAGCTATAAGCTGCTTCTTTGTTCTAACTTTCTAGAACTTGAGACCAAGCTGCTCTAATTTGAGTCAGGCAGGAGAGGTAGAGGCCTAGATTCAGAAGTCCCTCAAAAATAATGACATTCTCTAAACATTAATGAAACCAGTGGGTATTGCCAAGTAGCTGGGCCAGGGGCCAGAGGCCAGCAGGCACCAGGCATTCGGCAGGGCCCTGGAAGGGAGTGTGCCATCTTCCTGGATGAAGGTCTATAGCAGCCCAAGGTTTGAGGGATGGCAGAGCACCATAGTTGAGAGCACAGGCTCTGGACCCTGCCTGGGTTTGAATCCCACTTAGCTGCTGTGTGACCTTAGGTAAGTCACTTAACCTCTCTGAGCTTTAATTTACTCATGTAGAAAACAAGGATAACACCTACCTCAGGGTCATGAGGGGGAGTGAGTTACAGCATAAAAAGGGCCTAGGACCTGGTCCAGCACATGAAAAGTGCTTAATAACTATTGGCTCTTATTTAAAGGTGTACTGGCAAGTGGGAGAACTAAGCCTTGGTAACCACTTTGGTTTCCTTTAGTCTGTCTGGGGAAGCCATAGGGCTTGTGGTGCTATCCCCATGAAGGGGGAAGCGAGTGTGTGAGAGGCAGTGCTGTGTGGTGCTTAAGAGCATGGGGGAGTTTCTGCTCCAGGCGAGGTGGGATGGGGTTCAAACCTGAGGGTCTGTGAGGGCCTTTCCAGTACCTTGGCCCATGGTACTGCCTGAGAGGTAGGATTTAGGGTGGCCTGGCCCTAGTTCTGTGGTTGAGGCCCTCTTGCTTCCTAGCTCTGCTGTCTAGGTGTTCCTCCTGCCTGGCTTCTGTCCCCAGGCTTTCTGCCTCAGGCAGTTGGGCCTCAGGCCAGAGCCTGGACCAGCATCTCCAATAGACTCAGGGTCTTCCCCAAACCACCCTCTCCCTCCCCTAATCCCCTGATCTCAGGAAGCTGTAGCAGTTTGGCCTAGAGGGGCCATTAAAGCCTCCCTCTCTCTTATCCACCCACCCTCCCCAATCCCCGCCATAGCCTGGCCACCTCTGGAGAGGGAACAGGTCCAGACTTCCAGGTCAGCCCCCACGCAGGGAGCCGAGTAATATTAGGGTTGGAAGGATGCAGGAGAGCATTTTTTCAGTGTCAAGTACTCCACGCCCGGCATTGGTCATTGCTTTCTCATTTAGCACTGAGAACAGCATTAACCCCCAGCAGGGATTTGAGCCCCACTCTGTGAGCCCCCAGAGGTTTGTGTGAACCTGGCAGCAGACTGCCTGGCTTTGAATCCTACCTCCACCGTTCACTGGCTACATGACCTTGGACAAGGCAGTTTCCTCTGTGCCTCAGTTTCTTCTGACATGGAATGGGAATAATAACTGCTCCTATTTCCTAGGATTAACAAACCTCTTATAGCCCTGGCTGATTTGGCTCAGCCCTTGGACTAAAGGGTCTCAGGTTCGATTTCTGGTCAAGGGCACTTACCTGGGTTGCAGGTGGGAGGCAACCAATCGATGTGTCTCAATCAGTGTTTCTCTCTCCCTCCCTCCAATTCTATCTAAAAATCAGTGGAAAATATTCTTGGGTGAGGATTAACAACAACAACAAAATAACACCTTACAGGTAAAGCATGTGTAGTAGCACCTACTGTTTAAATGTTCTTATTACAGTCCTGGCCAGGTTGCAGGTTTGATCCCCAGCCCGGGTCAGGGTTGGGTGGGTGTCAACCAATCGATGTGTCTCACATCACGATTTCTCTCTCTCTCTCTCTTTCTCTCTCTCTCCCCCTCCCTCCCTCCCTCCCTTCCACTCTAAAAAATCAATGGAAAAAATATTCTCGTGAGGATTAACTAACCAACTAAATACAGTGATACCTCGGTTCTCGAACGCCTCGGTTTTCGACCAAATCGGTATTCGACCAGGAGATTCGAGAAACTTTTGTCTTGGAATCCAAACAAATATTTGGAACTCAAACTTCCGAGATGAGCCGAGTTGAGCCGAATGGCGTTCATTCAGCCCAGCGTGCCTTGCTTGCGTCATCAGTGTGAGTGCAGAGAGAGAGTCACGCTTTGTGGAGTCACGCTTTCCTATTGGTTTCATTGCTTCGGTTCTCGAACAATTCGGTTCTCGACCGTCCTCCTGGAACGAATTATGTTCGAGAACCGAGGTATCACTGTAAATACATGTTCTTATCACTACTTCTGCCACACCCTACTGGGATGTGCAAATGAACTGGGGTATGCAAATGAGTTGATCTGGCCAGTGGAAGTCCCTGTGACTTCCCACTACACCAGCTCTCCTCCCTGTGGCTTTCACCAGTCATGGGAGAGGCAGGGAATGTCCTAAATTCCTCTGGCTGTTGGGATGGCCCTGAGGGGCAGGGGTGGGGGCTACACAGGGCAGGGTCACCTCCTCCTCCTCCTGGTCAGGACCCAGAGAGGCTGAAGAAACCCCGCCCCAGGGCAGCTCCCCGAGTCTGTTGGGTGCCCCTGTCATATCAGAGAGAATCTCCCATGCCTGCCAGCTCTGACCCCATGTGTCTCCAAGAGGAGCAGTGGGGCCTACAGTTAACATGGTTTAGTGGTAAAAAGTACCACCTCTAGATCCTGCTGTGTGACCTCGTGCAAAGTGCTCAACCTCTCTGCACCTTGGCGCTCTCATCTACAAAAAAGGTGGATGGTACCTGTAGGGTCACAGTGAGGATTAATGGAATGAATGTGTGTAAAGTGCTATGCACGGCACTCAGTACCCACTACAGATTTGCTCTTAATATTACTCCTCAGCAGAAAGACAATGTTAGCCACACTTTATATTTTGTTTCATTGATTTGAGAGAGAAATATCAATCAGTTGCCTCCCGTATGCACCCTGACCGAGGGTTGAACCCACAACTTGGATATGTGCCCTGACTGGAAATCGAACCTGCCACCTTTTGGTTTACAGGACAACACTCCAACACCAGCCAGAGCAGCCCCACATTTATAGGTTAAAAAAAAAAAAAAGACGCTCAGGAGTGAAAGTCTTTACTCAGGGTTCCATATCTAGGATTTGGGGAAGATTCTGCCCACTTTTTCCTCAATCACTCGGTTCACAGGACAAGACCAACCAGAAAGACCCAACACACCTAACCTGGGCTCCAGCTGCAGGCTCAGACATATCTGTTATCAGCTGTCCTGCCCCCCACCTCTGCTCATGTGGGGCACAGCAGGTGAGAGCTGCAGCGGGGAGGAGTCTGCACCCTGAGACTCCCGTGTCTCTGAGGCCTCCCTCACCTCTTCCCTCAGCCTCACTCCAAGGACAGTGGTGGGATGCTGTGGGCGCTGGGCTCTGAGTCTCTGAGTGCAGACTGGATGGGGTCATGCTGTCTCTCCACCTCTCAGGGTCTGGTGCACAGATGGCTTCAGGAAGGGTTTGCGCAGGTCCAGAGTTTGGAGTGCCTCTCACTCAAAGGGAAAGGCAGGTCCTCGTTGTGGCCTCCAAGGCCCTGTACACTGCCATCCCCTTTTTACCTCCACCCACACTCCCGCCCCTTCCCCCTTCCCCACCACTCTGCAACCAAGCTGGCCTCCTCACTTCCCTGAGCAGAGCTGCAACAGCCCCCCTGCGTCTGCCAGGAAAGCCCGTCCATAGTACCCACTGCGCACAGCCTTCGCAGGGGCCCTTCCTGCCCCACCTGCAGTTCCATTCCCTACCCTGGGCATTTCCTCGCTTCTCCCTGCTTTGTTCTTCCCTGTAGGATTCTGATTGTCTGACATATCTCTTATATGTCTTTACTGTCTGCTTCCAGACTAGAATATAAGCTCCTTGAGAGCAGTGCTGTTTGGCTCATGAATGTATTCCAGATCCGGGAACAGGCCAAGCACGTCGTAGGTGCTCAACAAATACTAAGGGTTCCAGAGCCAGGCAGTTCTCCCTACGCCACATCTAGCTGTGTGACACTGGACACACCACTGAGTCTTCTGTTCTGAGTTTCCGTTTCTTGAGCTGTAAGGTATATACTGTAATGGGAATAAGATAGTTGTGAGGTTTAAATGAGTCAATATTTATAAAGTACTTATACTTGGAGTGTTTCATAAATGTTGGCTGTTATTAATACTGCCATCTGCACCATTATTGTCCCTATTCTACTGATAAGAAAATGGAGACACAGAGAGAGTAAGTGACTTAGCTCAAGTTTCACGGCAAGAAATGGTGGTGACCTGGTTCTACCCAAGAATGCCTAAATCTGGGCTCTGCACTCCTAAACTAGGCTCCACCCCTCACTCCATCCCTCGGTAGGGGCTCGGGAAGGAAGGAGAGGTGAGGGCTGTGGCTGGGGGAGGGCTCTTCTCTTCAGGGAGCCTCTGTTCACCCAGACATCTCCTGTGGCACCACCTGTCCACTGATGGACACCCTGCCAAGGCCCCCGGCCCAACAGCTGGTGGCAGATGACCACTGTGCTTTCTGCCCTCCACTCTTGTTGATACCCCTGAGTGTGGGCTGCCCACCTCACCCAGGCAACAAGGCCCACGCCTCCTCCCCCACCCACAGAGGCTGCCGTAGGTAGGCTGGGAGGGGTGAGGCCCAGGGCTCCCACCACCCACAAAGGGCCTGGCTGGGGAGCCTGGTCCAGCCCTGGGCACCAGCTGCAAGTGGATAATGTCACAGGCTATTAATAACCACCAAGGATGTGCCCCAGGGAAGGGGCAGACGGCACCAGCTGGGAGGGGAGGCTGAGGCAGAGCCAGAAGCCAAGCCTGGCTGCCCCTGAGAGGGAGGGCAGTGGAAGAAGCTGTTCTGTTTGCACTGCTCAGTCTTGGGAAAGGCCCAGCTCTTGGTCTCCTCACCTGGGGTCTAGGTTATGATCCTGCAACAGTTCCTGCATCCTGGCTGCCTAGCCTCCTTGGGCCTCCCCTGGCCTTGCTCTTAGTGCTGGGCCTGCCTGGGTGCTGTCCATGCCTATGGTGCTGAAGACAGTGGGACTAGTGAGGCCTGGGCTGCAAACCAGAGGCCAAGAGTAGAGGAGAGAGAGCGCAGGGGAAGTTCAACTTTCAGAGAGGCTCTGCCTCTCACTGGCTGAGTGTGACCTTGAGCAAGTTGCTTAACCTCTCTGGGCTTCAATATCCTTATCTGTAAAATGGGGTTGCTATGAAGATTGAATGGCAGCAGCAATGTAAAGCATGGGCATATTGAGAAAATAGGTGATAATTTTACTTTACTATTTTAGAGACAGTAAAGCTTAGTGGTTAAGCTTTGGGATACTGGAGTGATAATGCCTGGATTGGAATCCTGGTTCTGTTGCTTACTGGATAATCTTGATCTTGTGCCTTAGTTTCCTCATCTATATATTGGGATGATTAACTGTCCCCATGTGAGGATGTTTCAAGGAGTAGGGGAGTTAATTTATGTGAAACAATTGGCACATGAGAGGAGTTTCCTAAGTGCTACCTATTATTATCACTTTTCATCTCCATTGTTACTCTCAAAGCACCTCCAGCCTCTCTGTTCACAGTGACCAGTGTCAGTACAGCTGCTCCCGTCTGCTGTGCTTGGGCGGGGGTTGTTAGAGAGGCAGCACCTTGTCCTGCAGACACTCTGGCCTCGAGCCCAGTCTTGCCGCTGGCTTTCTATGTGATTTTGAGCAAATCACTGTCCTCTTCTGGCCATCAGCCTCTGTGTCTGTAAAATGGGGCTAATGATACCTCCTGCAGGCCCCTGGGAAAATAGCGGTGTGCCTATAGGATCACGTACAGGAAAGCCAAGATATAAAAAGTTACAACTTCCCAAACACTTACAATTATTCACCCAGCATTTGTCATGCCCTAAGTGTGAGAAATAGCAAGATGATTAAGGCATGGGGCTTGCTTTTGAGGAGCTCTTGGGTTTCTTACTGAATTGTTATCTCCTTCAAGGCTCATTCAGGTGTCATCTCCTCCAGGAAGCGCCCTGATCCCTGCCACCAGTGCCCTCCTGGGAAATGTTGGAGCACTGATCATTGCTTTCCTGACCTCGTGGTTATCTGAGTCCTTATTTTTTGTCTGCCTTCCTGATTTGTAAGCCTGTACCCTGTATCTGATACATTGCTCTAACCTATTGCCTCATGTCAGCACCTAACATAGTGCCTGGGTTCGAGTAGATACATTTCTCTGCAATCTTTAGGTTGCAAGTTACATAAACTCAACTCAAACTGGCTTATGCAAAAGGGAAATGTTTTGATTAGGAGCATAACTGGCTTTAGGCATGCTTGACCCAGACGCTTAGGGCCACAATGACCTGGTAGATGGGGTGGACCCACTGGTTGGCCAGGCCTGGGTCAGGCCTGCCCCTAAAGCCAGGATGGAGACAACCCCACTGAACTGCATGGGCCAAGAGGGGCCATTCCCTGAAGAAAGGGAAATTGGTACTGAGCAGGTAAAAACATCACAGGCCCATTCGAGAAACCACTGAAGGGGGCAAAGGGGGCTGAGAATGGAGGACATATGTAATACTGTCAACAATAAAAAATAAATTTAAAAAAACAACAACACTGAAAATGCGTGAGCTAGGCAAGAATCAGGTCCAATCTACTCTTCAGAAAATGTGTCTGATCACATGTATAGGAGAGGGGGCTGGAGGGGAGAAACCTGGAGGCAGGCGAGGGGAGAATGTGGGGGTGGGGGGCTGATTCAGACATGTAGGCTAAGGGAATGAAGCTTCGGCCCTGGCTTTACAGGGAAGCAGGTTGGGAGGGCAGAGGGACTCCTTGTCCCCACTCAGTACCTGAAATGCCACCTGGTAGCTGCTTTTTCACAGGGACTTATTTTAAAAATATTGACCCAAAGAGGTGACCCACCCAGAAGAATTATCCATTCAATGGCGTCTTTCCCGGTGAGGGCTTTGTGAAGGATACCCTCGGGTTTGCCTGTGCTAAGGGATAGCATGGGGACAGAATCGTAGAATCCTAGAGTGAGAGTAAGAAAGGTTTGATTGGTGTCCTTAGTCCAACTTTGCCCTCCACTGACTCCCAGACAGACGGGCACCCAGTGTCTGCCTGTCTACCTGGCCACATCCTCCCTGCTGCAACTGTCAACACTGTCTCGTTTTGAGTTGCTCTCTGCCTGGGTCTGCCTTCAGGAGCCTCGAAGGACACAGTGCATGAGATCTGAAGCCTGATGACCTGAGTTCAAATTCAGCTGTGTTCATTATTAGCTCTTGGCAAGTCACTTAGCATGTCCATGCCTCAATATCCCTTTCTGTAAAATGGGGATAATAATAGTAGCTAGCACCTAACTCCTAGGCTTGTGACTGTTAAATGATTTAATGCACAGTGTTAGCACAGCACTTGGCATATGGCAAATGCTCAGTAAATATTAGCCAGTATTATTCTCTCTGACAGGATAAGGACAGACCCCTTCTCTTTACAGGCTGGCTGCAAGTGGATCCTTATCATTTGCTTGCCAGTGTCACCACCATCCAGGTTACCTTCTCTGGCCACACTCTAGGCAGTCAGACACACTGAGATTCGAATCCTAGTCTTTTGCTTGCTTGCTGTGTAACCCTTGAATTAGGGTAATGCTAGCTCCTGTAACAAATACGCCTCTACTGTATATCTCAGCAACCTGACACAATAGAAGTATGCTTCTGGCTCTGATAAAATGCAGAGCAGGTCACCCTCCCACACTCAGGGACCCAGGCTCCTTCTGTCTTGTAGTTCCACCATCTTTTAGAACCCACAGGTTCTCAACCTGTGGGTCTCAACCCCTTTGAGGGTGGAAAGACCCTTTCACAGGGGTCGCCTAAGACATAACAGTAGCAAAATTACAGTTATGAAGTAGCAACAAAAGTAATTTTATGGTTGGGGGTCACCACAATATGAGGAACTGTATTAAAGGGTCGCAGCATTAGGAAGGTTGAGAACCACTGTTTAGGATCTTGGAATCCTCTGTATCATGTCAGCACACAGAAGAAAGAATAGAGAAACTACCCATCCTTAAAAGCCCCAGCCCAGCAGACACACACGTATCATTTCTGCTCTGGTCCCCTGAGAAAATTCAGTCCTGTGGCCACACCTAGATACAAGGGCGGCAAAAGGTGTGCCCACAGCTGCCCTCCAGCAGCAGCTCTGTGTTGTGGATGAAACCGTTTGGGGGGCAGCCGGCCACCTTTGCCATAACTATAGTCAATCACCAGCCTCTCGGGCTCTGTTCTTCCTCCATAACATAGAAAGCATCGCGTTCTGTAATAGTAACTCTGTTCATGTACTAAAATCATTGAACTGTACACTTTGGGAGAATTTTGTGGTAAGTTATACTCAAGCTGTTTTTAAGAAATAGGAAGTATGTTGTTCTCCTCAGGGTACCTGTGAGGACTCAGCGAGGTTTTGCCATGCTGGCACTGTGTGTACAGGGACAAGGGGTCCAAAGTAGGCCTGAGTGGGGGTTATGCATTGGGTGTGTTTTCTTAGGGCACCCAGCTTGAGCCACCTGCCAACCGGATGTGGTAGGTGGTTCAGTCTTGCTTCTGGCTTGGGAAATCCCCCACCTCTGTGGCCCTCCCGGCATGTGGAGGAAGACCCAGCCCACAGGGCCAGAACTTTTGGGGTCAGAGCCATGACTGTGGTCAGATGTGACTTGCTCAAGGCCACGAAGAGTGGGTGACACCCTTCTGCCTTCAGCAGCACAGATGGGAAGCCGAGGGCTTTTCTTGGGGCCAGCACAGACATACCTTTGAGGTGCAAGTCTGGGGGCCCCCAGGGCAGCACAGTCAGCTTGAGACGGTGCCACCCACACTGGGGGCGCCAGGAGCCTCCCTGCCGGCGCTGGCAGTGCTCAGCTGCTCCTTCGAGCAGGGGCAGTGACGGTGGTGAGGTCAGACACTTAGGTCACGTTCCCACTGATGCCACACAAATGCCCCCAGCTACTCAGTGAGGCAGATGTGTTTACTTCCCTCTGGGCTCAGTCCCCACCTGAAGACAGGAGCTGGTCCCTTCTGCCTGGGCTGCTGTGAGGGCTGGGTGGGGAGCTCCTGGGCCAGCGCCCGGGCACCCGGCTGCCTGCCCGCAAGCGCGCGGAGTCCTGCTCACCCGGCTGCGGCTCCGCCCCAAGCCTCAGTCTCCTCACTTGGACTCGAGGGATCTGGAGGTGTTCCAACTTTCTGACGTGGGAGCCATCCCAGCACTGGCCTATGACCTTGGTGAAGTTACGTAGTCTCTGCCTCACTCCCCGCCCCCCTGAAGTGGGGGTAATAATAGCACGTCCCTCACAGAGTTGTGAGCATGAGATGAGTTCATCCTCAATACAGGGCCTGACACGTAGGAAGTATAATGTCAGTGCTGCTGCTGCTGTGACTGTCATTGTTATTGTTTTCTTCACCATGTGGATGTGGAAGCTGAGGCCCAGAGAAGTGAGGTGACTTGCTCAAGGTCACCCAGCTAAAAAGTGGTGCACATTAGGATCAAGGCCAAGCCTGCTGAGCCCCAAGGCTCGTACAGTTTCCATCCGTCCCCACTGCGCCTCTGAAGTCACATGCGCAGTAACTGGGTCAGAGGCAGTGTGTACCTGGGTATGACGCAGCAGCAGGGGCCGTGTGCGGATTCATTCCTTGTCTCCTGCCGACACTTTGCAGAGAACAGGCCCGAAGGGAGAGGGAGGTGGAGAAGGAGGTAAGGGGCGATAGAGATGACCCCCAAAGCTAGACTCTAGGAACCAAGACAACAGATGGAAGAGTGGAATCTGATGTGGCCCCACCCCTGGGGCGCTCATGGCCTATTGATGAGGTCAGGCAGGGAACAGCTGAGACCACCCCCAAGACACTCAACAGAGTCCCTGAGAGACAAACCCTGTCTGAATCCTGGGTTCCGAAGAGACAGGAGTTGGCACCTGGGGCAACAGGGAAGGCTTCTTGGAGGAGTGGGACCTGAGGATACTGAGACCCAAGAGCTGGGGTGTGGGGTGTGAGGTGAAGGCAGGCAGCAGGAATGGAGGAAGAGGCTGTAGAGGGGCCCCTGGCAGTGCAGGGCAGTGGTCAGAGCATGAGCCGAACCTGGGGTGATGGACAAATGTTGGGGCCAAAATCCACTGCTTTGTGGCTGTGCCCCTGACTGCCCCTGACTCAGCCTGGTGCCTACCCAGAGCGACTCTGAGGCCAGAGCAGCAGGGAGGAGCCCCTGAGGAGGGGAGAAGAAGGACTCCTAGCAACTTGCAGCTGCCAGTCAAGCTCCCTAGGGATGTGGACACAGCCGGGAGTGGGAGCATTGCACACGCATGTCCTTGTGCCTGCACACACGCGGCCCACCCACCTCAGCAGCCCTGGGGAGTCCACACACTTCAGGAGAAGTAGGTCAGCAGAGCAGCCCAGTGTCCCCCTGGTGGGCAGGACAAAGAGGGCGTGTGCTCATCAGCACTCCTCCAGGAGAGCCCCACACGCCACAGGCTTGAGGACACTGGCAGAGACACAGCCTTGCTGTTCCCGCTGCATCAGAGCCCTTGACGAGGCTCTCACTGGGGATCCTCTCCACCCAGGCAGTGGGTGGGGATTGGACAGGTTGGAAGAGCTGACCCCTTCCAGCCCTGAAATCAAGGAAGACTGTGGTGGGGAGATAGCGCCCACTTTAGCCCAGCAGCTGGCTGCAGCCAGAAGGACCCAGTGCTATCCAGCCTGGAGCTGGGACTGCAGACTCGGCGCCATGGCAGGGTTGGGCTCAAACATACAGGGGGGGCTAGAGGGAGGGGATACAGGATCGGATCTCTGCAGCCTGCCACCGTCCCTTCTCCGGGGGTCTGTGCAATGAGCCAGAGACGCTCTGCGGGTATTCATGTGGCATTTCAGATGGACTCCTGGTGTATGTTCACGAACCGGGAGAGGAAAAAGTAGGCAGGGAAGCTTCTATCAGAACAGGCTTTTTCATGAATGGAGGGGAGGGGGCTGAATGGGAAAGCAGGATCCTGAGGAAGCAGAAGGGGTGGAAGCCAAAGCTGACGACAGGAGGGCTCCCTGCGCCCAGCCAGCTGGAAGGATGCGCAGATGGAGCTCCTCCATTTGGGGCTGGGTGGGAGGCAGGAAGCTCCCTCCTGGTGTTCCTCCTCTCCCTGCGAAGTGGGAGGCTGGTCGTGCAGAGAGGGAAGGGGAAAGCGGAGGAGAGGAGGGGTTGGGTCTAGAAGGAGGGCGGCTGGGCCAGGGTGAGGGTGCGGGCTCTGGAGAACTCACCCCTGCTCCCAGCCCCTGTGGAGCTCAGCCCGAGAGATTGTAGATCATCCTAATGAGAACACACCCACACCTGACACAGGCAGCACTTCCTTTGGGCCACACACCAAGCACTTCACGTCTGTTCACTCATTGAATCCTCACAACAGCCCAGAGGGAAGAAACTTTGTTTTTTTTATCCTCACCCAAGGACACTCCTGCATTCATCTTCAGACAGAGGGAGAGGGAGAGAGGGAGTTAGAGAGAGAGAGAAAAATCGATGTGAGAGAGACACATTGACTGGCCGCCACCTACACAACCCCAACTGGGGCCAGGGACAAACTGCAGCTGAGTTACGTGCCCTCAGTGGGAACCAAACCCAGGTCTCTCTGGATTGCGGGCCGATGCTCTAACCACTGAGCAAACCAGCCAGGGCATAGAGGGAGAAACTTTTTATAGATGGGAAACTGAGGCACAGAGAGATAAAGTAACTTGCCCAAAGCCAACCATCTAGCAAGTGACAGAGCTGAGATTTGAATCCAAGCCGTCTGGCTCCAAGTCTGCTCTCTTGGCTGTGGGTGGTCTTGCAAGGGGTGGCTACTGAGAGTGTTGGGTAACACACCTGGGCTGGAGGTAGAGGGGAGCGGGGTGAGCAGGGGGGCACACCAAGAGGCAGCCTGGGGGTCAACTTGAAGAGCTGCCGGTGCTGGCTCTCCTGGTGCACATACTGGTCCTTCCCCCCATTAGACAAGAAGTGCAGGCCCCAGAAGGGCACCCACTGTCACACAGGCCTGGACTCCCCCCCCCCCCCCCGGCAGCTTTCTGCCCCCAACACCATCTGGAGACAAACTTAGTACCTCTGGGGGTGGTGCATCCAGCTTTTGTGGACGCTGCAGGGGTCAGTCAGGGCTCCAGTGTGGCGTGGGGGGGAGGGCTGGGTCCTGGGACTACAGCTGTGGCCCTGTGTACCTTAGTGGGACTGAGTTGTCATCTGTGGTGGGGGAGGGATCAAACACATCTGTGCCATCCTTCTAGTTTTCTGAGACCTGTGGCCTCCGCCCTCAGACGTCTCTTTCCCCACCCCTGCCTTATTTTTGTCTACAGCCCACGCCACCTTTTATCATCTATACTTCATCTGTTCACTATGTTTATTATCCGTCTCCTATAATGTAAGTCCCACGAGGCAGGGTTCTTACCCATTCGTTCAGTGTCCCCAGGACTCTGAACAACACCAACAGCAGGTGTTGATCAGTACTGAGTGGGACCACCCTGTGAACCCAGGCTGTGGCATATCTTTTTGTTGTTAGTCCTGGCCCGAGCATATTTTTCCATTGATTTTTATTTATTTATTTATTTATTTTCCCCACCCGAGGATATTTTTCCATTTTTTGTACAGATAGAGTGGGAGGGAGAGAAAGGAAGGGAGAGAGAGAGAGAAACATCGATGTGAAAGGGACACATCGAGTGGCTGCCACCCGCACGACCAACCAGGACCGGGGACAAACTGCAACCGAAGTACGTGCCCCTAGTGGGAACCGAACCCCGGTCTCTCCGGACCGCAGGCCGACGCTCTAACCGCTGAGCCAAACTGGCCAGGGCTCCATTGATTTTTAGATAGAGGGGAAGAGAGGGAGAGAGAGAGAGAGAGAGAGAGAGAGAGAGAGAGAAACATCTATGTGAGAGAGAGAGAGAAACATCTATGTGAGAGAGACATATCGATTGGTTGCTTCCTGCATGACCCCAACTGGGGCCAGGGATCAAACTGCAACCAAGGTATAGACCCTTGACCAGAATCGAACCTGCAACTATTTGGTTCATGGGCTGACACTAACCACTGAGCAAAACCAGCCAGGGCACTCTGCATTTTTAAGCATATGCAGCAAAAATTCAGCACTCTTTTTGGACCACTGACCCTGTGTCCAGCCCCACTGTTTGGCCTGGGCACACCTACCAGCTCAACCATTGTGATGACGGACTAGCACCCATTGCTTCTGCAGCGTGACACCCTTCAGACACTTGGTGGCCTTCTGAAAATGCATACCCTTGATGGCCTGGGTAGTTTCACAAGTGTTCTCAAAGTGAACACAAAGATTTGAACCTCTTGATTTGCATGATTTTGCGGGGTTTTGTGGGTCAAGTGAATAGTGAAGCATTTCCAGAGGTCACCTCTGGTCACTTTTGGGAAGAGCTATAGCATGTCTTTGTGTCACTATCATCCCTGACACTGTGTCTGGATGACAGCATGAGACAAACAGGCTGGTGGTACCCAACTGGGGGCCCAGTGGCAGCGACTCTCGAGGATGCTGGCTCAGCCTGGTCCTGAAGCTCTGGGGGAAGGTAACGCAGCAAAGATGCCTGTTGCCCCATCGTGGTCATCTTGGGCCTGGCATCTGACCTCATCCCCAGGGGTCCTGGGTGCTGGGGGACGGTAAGGTAGGTGGAGGAGGGGCCCCAGCCTGATGTCACACTCCGTGCCACACCCCCCACAACAGGGAGAAGATGAGCGTAGGCTGCCCAGAGACTGAGCCGCCCCGCTCCCTGCCCTGCTGTGGGCCAGGGACTGCCCCTGGGCTGGGTGCAGGTGTGCCCCTCCTCACTGAAGACATGCAAGCACTGACCCTGCGCACGCTGGCTGCTAGCGATGTCACCAAGCACTACGAACTGGTCCGGGAACTGGGTAAAGGCACCTACGGGAAGGTTGACCTCGTGGCCTACAAGGGTACAGGTGAGTACCTGCAAGGTGGCTGGTCTAAGGCTGGGTGGGGGCTCAGCTGGGGCTCTCAGTGCCCTCTGCAGGGCCAGGAGGCCAGCAGGAGGTGGAAGCAGTGGTCCCAGTGAGGAGGATGCAGCTGAGTGGCCCAGGGAGGAGGAGACCAGGCAGATGGGACAAAGGAGGAATCTGGGGGCACAGTGCCCAGACTTGGATGCTTTGGGAATATCCTAAGTGCCTTTGGGACAGCCAAGGGGATACATGCAAGGACATCTGGAGCTTAGGAGGGGGTCAAGGTCAGGTCTGGTGGTGGTGTTTGGAGAATCTCGAGCGTGTCAGTGATAGCTGACCCCAGGGAGATGGACAGAGCTATAGGTCCTCCAGAACAGGGCGCCACGCTTAAAGGAGGGCGGGAGAAGACCTGTGAGAACAGTGTGGCAATCCCCATTTCTTAGGTGAGGACACAGACCCAGAGCAATTCAGTCAGTCAGCCAAGGTCATGCAGAGGGTTAGGCTAGGATGAGGCCCCAGTCATCAGCTCCAGAGCCTTCTCACCTAGCCACTGAGCTTGATACCTTCCCCACACGAGGCTCACAGCAGTGCCCTCTCAGTCAGTCAGAGATGGGACTTCATGAGCTCCCACATCTGCACACTGGGGGCAGGGGCTCTGTGCCAACTGACGGCAACAGGAAGATCACTGGACATGGGGTCACCTGAGCTTTGCCACTTGCTTGCTGTGTGACCTTAAGCAAGTGATTCAACCTCTCTGTGCCTAGGTTTCCTACTCTGTAAAATAGGGTAGCATTAGTGCCCAGCTCGTAGGGTCATTATGAGGAGTGAGTTGTGAATGTAAATTGGTGAAGCCAAGGCCTCTGATGTGTAAGTGCTCTGTGGACACAGGTGTGGGTCGCACAGCTATGTACCAGGGAGGCACAGGTGCCTGCCCAAGCAGAGTCAGGGAAATGTGCCTTGCAAGCCCCAACCTCTCGGTGTCTGATTCCTTCTTATGCATTCATCCTTTTAACAAACATTTGTGGAGCACCTACTATGCAGCAGACTCCTGTAGACAGTGGAGATAGCAGTGAGCAAGACAAAGGTCCCTGCACTCAGGAAGCTGCGTTCCAGTTGGGGGAGACGGGGGAGATAATAAATAAATGATATGTCAGGAAGAAAATGAGAAAGAGTAGGGGAAGCTGCAGGCTGGGTGCGGAAGACCCAGGTTGAGCCCAGACTTGCTGCATGGCCTTTGGAAAGTGCTTTCCCCTCGCTGGGTCATGCCTCTGGGACCCGCGTCGTGCCTTGTGCCTGGGACACGCTGTGCAGACTGGCATGGGTGTGAGTCAGGTTCAGGACAGCAGGAGAGGGGGCCTTCACCACTGTTGCCTTGCCAGGCACGAAAATGGCACTGAAATACGTGAACAAGAGCAAAACCAAGCTGAAGAACTTCCTGCGGGAGGTGAGCATCACGAACAGCCTCTCCTCCAGCCCCTTCATTATCAAGGTCTTTGACGTTGTGTTCGAGACTGAAGACTGCTACGTCTTTGCCCAGGAGTATGCACCCGCTGGGGACCTGTTCGACATCATTCCCCCTCAGGTACTTGGGATGATGGCTGAGGGAGGGGAGATGGTCTTCCAGGGCCCCAGACTGTGAGAGTTGGGGAGGAGTCAGGCTCTCGTTTCATCCATGAGTCTTTATTGATTGACTGGAGGGCTGGGGTTCACAGTGAACTACACAAAGGTCCTGCTCTGGTCCTAGTGGGGGACACAGACACTTGGCAATAAGCTAGATAACAGAGGGAGATGAGCACTGGGAGGAAACAGCCAGAGGGATGGATGAAGTCCAACAGCACCTGGGTCTGCAGCTGCAAAGGGCCAGGTGGGGGCACAGAAAGGTAGGCAGCAGGGCCACCAGAGGCTTCTCAGAGGAGGTGGCCCGGAGTGGGGGAAAGTACAGGAGGATGCCAGGCAACCGTCCGCAGTTGGCCGGTGCCAGGTTTGAATCTGCTCTGCTGCCTACTAGATAAATGGCACGGCCTCTCCGAGCCTCAATGTCCCTACAAGAGAAATGGGCATACTAGGAGCCCTGTGTGGAGCTGGTGAGTCAGTACAGGATAGCGCGCCTAGCAGCACCTGGCCCACGGCAGGGGCTCCGCCACCAGTCCCTTCAGTTACCGGGGAAAGGGGTGGAACAGGGAGCTGGAGATGCCCCGGGGGGGGGGGGGGGGGGGGGGGGGCGGGCGGCTGAGGGGGCCATGGAAGAGGCCAGGCCCCAGGCCCGAGGAGGGACCAGGGTGGAGCGCTGGCAGCTGGCAGAGGGGTGGGGCACCGGAGGGAGATGGAAGGAGGACTGAGCGCTCCCCTCCCCCGGCCCAGGTGGGGCTCCCCGAGGACACGGTGAAGCGCTGCGTGCAGCAGCTGGGCCTGGCGCTGGACTTCATGCACGGGCGGCAGCTGGTGCACCGCGACATCAAGCCCGAGAACGTGCTGCTGTTCGACCGCGAGTGCCGCCGCGTGAAGCTGGCGGACTTCGGCATGACGCGCCGCGTGGGCTGCCGCGTGAAGCGGGTCAGCGGCACCATCCCCTACACGGCGCCCGAGGTGTGCCAGGCGGGCCGCGCCGACGGCCTGGCCGTGGACACCGGCGTGGACGTGTGGGCCTTCGGCGTGCTCATCTTCTGCGTGCTCACCGGCAACTTCCCGTGGGAGGCGGCCTCGGGCGCCGACGCCTTCTTCGAGGAGTTTGTGCGCTGGCAGCGCGGCCGCCTGCCCGGGCTGCCGTCGCAGTGGCGCCGCTTCACGGAGCCGGCGCTGCGCATGTTCCAGCGGCTGCTGGCGCTCGAGCCGGAGCGGCGCGGCCCGGCCAAGGAGGTGTTCCGCTTCCTCAAACACGAGCTCACGTCCGAGCTGCGGCGCAGGCCCTCGCACCGCGTGCGCAAGCCCGCCGGGGACCGCCCGCCGCCCGCGGGGCCGCTGCGCCTCGAGGCGCCGGGGCCGCTCAAGCGCACGGTGCTGACCGAGAGCGGCAGCGGCTCCCGGCCCTCGCCCCCGGCGGGGCCTGTCCCCGTGCCCGAAGCCGGCCTGCCCCCTCCGGGGCCCCCCAGCAGGACCGACGGCCGCCCGGACAAGAGCAAAGGGCAGGTGGTGCTGGCCACAGCCATCGAGATCTGCGTCTGAGCCGCCCTGCCGCACCTGGGCCGGGTGCCGGGTGCTGGGTGCTGTGCACGCAGCAGGCTGGGCGCTGGAGCCGCCCTAGGCCCACGCCAAGCCGGCCGTGGTGGTGGTGGTGGCTGCCGAGGCAACACCACCAGTTGGGCGGCGGCAGGAGGGAGTAGTGGTAGACTAGGCAGGACGGTGGCCTGGGCGCCCATCCCTTCCAGGGGTTGGGGAGATAGCCACCAAAGGCCTCTGGCCTGGCCTGTGGGGCAGGGGCTTGGCCCACAGGAGCCAAACCCCACAGACCTGAGGATTCAGAGGCCCCCCCTGACACCAGGAGCAAGTGGACTCCCCAGCTCCTCCCTAAACCCCAAAACCTCTACTAGCTGCTCCTGGCCCTTTGCACCTCCTGGGAGATCATCCTGCAGCCCCACCCCAGGTCCTGCCCTCCTGCCCACCTATCCACCCTGGGCACAGAAAGGGACTGAAGTGTTGAGACTAAGAAGAAGCTTAGGACCCCTGGGCACTAGCCAGAGGGCGGACAATGAGCTGAGGGCAGGGTATTGCTCAGCTTTGTCATGCCCCTTTCCTGGGAGGACGGAGGGGAGAGGCCAAGTCCCTTGCAAAATGTAGCAAAAGTGTGTGTGTAGGTACAAGCCCTAGGAATCTAGTGACTCCCCCCAACCCATTCCCCTGATGAGGACACTGACCGCAGGAGGAAGGCAGGCTTGCGTTGGGCCACACAGCCACTGAGGTGGAGCTCTGGTAGCCCTCACCCTCCTCCCCAGGGGACAGAATTTGGGACAGAAGGGCTCCTAGGGCAGGGGAGCTGAGTCCAGAGGCCGCACCTTCCCCAGGCCAAGAGAACCTCTCAGATCCTCTCAGTCCTTGCTGCCCAGCCCAGACAGTGCCCTGGGGTCTGCAGGCGGTGAGGTGATTTGTGCCAGAAATTTTCCTTGAGTTTCTTCTGGGGTCAAATATGTCAGCCTCAGGCTGACCCTGTCCCCACATCTCACTCATTTCTGGTTCTGGAGTGTGATGCTGTGGGTATGAGAACAGAGGATGCTGAGGAAGCGGGAGGGTGGTGTGTGTGGCGGGTGTGTGTGCGGTGTGAGCGCGGGGTGCGCACATGCACACTAGCCTTGCGTGTTGAGTGACCGCATCCAGATGCCTCAGTCACCCCTCCCTGCCCCCGGATTCTCACCAGGCAGCTGCCAGAGGGCATCCAGGCCTGCTTTTCACCACACCCCTCAGGGAATCTGGCCAGGACTGCACCTGCAGGTTGGTTCAGGACCCTAGGCAGCAAAACAGGAGAGGAACCCAGCCTCACCCAGGCCTCCCTCATGTGCCCTGCCCTCTCTGTGGAGGCCCAGGACCCCGCAATAACCTCAACAGGGTGAGGCTGCTCCCTCTGCCTGGCAGTGCACCATGCACCATTCTGGGCCCTCCTGCCAGGGTCCCTCCAGGGGTTCTAGGCCATTTGAGGGGGCTCCTTGATGGGCCAGGCTGTCCAGAGAAGCCCCAACCACCCTCTGGCCTGGAGTCCCCACCTCCATTCACTCCCTCATTCCCACAGTGCAAAAGGGCTATAAGGTCCCCCTGCCCTGCCTGGGTCCAGTTTACAAACAGGTTGCCCCAGGGCCTGGCCCCCGCTTTGGTGTGCCGCCCTTCTCAAGACCCACCTCTCCAGCGGGCATTGGGGCCTCCACACGCCAGGTAAGTAGCAAACCCCTCCTCTTTCACCAAGGGCCAAGGTCCCCCATCACTGCCCCCGGCCCCCTGGAGCTCACCTGGGCACCTCTCCTTTTGCCTTAGGCCTTTTGACATCCTGTCTCCTGCAATAACAAGGAAGCGAGATTCCAAGTAGATGTCCCTGCGTGTGTCCTCTCTCTGTTGAGATCCTCGTCTTAGTAGCTAGGATGTTAGAGTTGGGAAGGGACTGTAGTTATGTAGCCCACCCACCTTCAGAGGCACAGAGGGGGACAGTGACAGCCTGACTAAGAAACAGGGCTGGAAACGGGCTGCTCTGCTGTCAGCCCTGCTGCTGCCGTTGTCCCCACTGCCGCTTCTGCTGGTGGGGCTGGGACCCTTTGCCCCTTAGGAGAGGTGTTGGTCACAGATGTTTACCTCAGTTTATGTCAATGTCGAAGAAACAAAAAAATAAATAGCAAAAAGTTAACACCGTAGACATGAAGACTTAGTAAACAAAAAACAAAAAAAAAATCCTCCCCTTGCTGTTCCTCTATGAGGTGTGTGTGTGTATGTGTGCGCGCGTGCGCGTGTCTCTGTCCCACCCTGGGCAGGCCCCTGTCCTTTGGTGCTTCCCAGAGGCCCCTCTGAGCTGGCCTGTGGGGTGTGGGGAGCCCCCTCGGCAGGAGGCGGGTTGGTTCAGCCACAAGTTACCTAGAGGGTCTCCCACCAGGTCCCTGAGCAGAGCCTCGAGGCCGCTCCCTAAGCCCCATGCTGTGGCTGATAGCCTGGCTCAGGGCCTGGGTGGGGTCCCAGCGCCCGTCCCAGACCCTCCTATATTGCCCCCCCTCGTGTGTTTGTAAATACTCTGGCATCCTTTGGCCCTGACGAGGTTTTTAAATGTGTTACTTCTCTAATTATGACAGTTGCTATAAAATAAACAAAAATTTAGAAAAAATTACCACTGGGTGGCTGTCTTGTCTTGGTTACAGGGTAGTGGGGTGTGTAGAATTACTCTGGAAACTGAAAACTTGACAGGTGTCAAGGTGGGGTCTGCAGAGCCAGGGCAGCTACTCCAGGCCTCCTGTGACCTCTCAGGCCTAGAGGAGGCCCAGGCCAGCCTGAGCACGAAGCGAACGTGGACTTGTGTTCTGGGGGAGGGGTGGGGATTTGTCCTGGCCTGGAGTCTCCGCCCCTAGACACCCCTCACCTGCTTGTGGAGGTGCCTCCTCGCCCTGCTCCCTCTCCTCAGTCTCTTCAGGCTCTTCTCAGCTGTCAGAGTGAGTCATTGTGCAGATAAGACTGGCCACTCTGTTCAAAACCCTCCAACACTCCCTATTCCACCCGAATCAAAGCTGAAGTCCTTATAGTGGCCTCCAAGGTCCCAGCCTCATCCCCTACTCCTCTGCACTGTGCTTGCTGCCTCCCAGCCACATTGTTCTCACTCAGGGCCTGTACCCTTGCTTGGACTCCCCCAGACCTCCCCAAACGTCCTTCCTCTTGTCCTTCAAGTCCCTGCTCAAATGTCAACTTCTGAGCATTCTGCAGAGTGCAGAAGCTTCATTGTACACCCAGCAGTCACCACCACTGGGAACACTGTTTGCCTCCATCTCTCCCCACCAGCATGGAGTTCCATAGACGAGTCCGTGTTGCCCTGGCCAGTGGGTTCAGTTGATTGGGCTTCATCCCGTGCACCCGCTCGCTGGTTCGATTCCCACTCTGGGCACATACCCGGGTTTGGGGCTCAATCCCCAGTAGGAGGCGTGCAAGAGGCAGCTGATCGATGTTTCTCACCTTGATGTTTCTCTCTCTAAAAATCAATAAAAACATTTAAAAAATGAACAGTCAGTGTTTGGCAAATTGCTACTCCCCTCCCCACCCCCACACCTAGCACAGGCCTGGCACATGACAGGCCTCCATAACAATTTGTCAAATAAAGAGTGAATGTCCAATGCAATAAACAAGACAAACAATCCATCCCCTGAAACTTATTTTCTAAAGAGGAAAACAGACATTTAATAAGTTACATAATTATCTGTGAAATAGGAGTTGGGGTTTTTTTAAAAAAGTGCCTGGGGGAAGACAAGAGAAAAATCCACCCAGACCAGATCAGATGGTGAAGTACTAACCAAGAATTTGATCTAAATCTTGTTATTTCAAAACGTCTGCCAGTTGTCTGCAGTGATAAGGGTGGATACCTGGAAGCAATAATCCCTTTACGTAACGGAATACTTGGGCCCAGGCAAGATAGCTTAGTTGGTTAGAGGATCATCTCCATACCCCAAGTTTGTGGGTTCGATCCCTGGTCAGGACACATACAAGAATCAACCAATGAATGCATAAATAAGTGGAACAACAAATCGATGTTTCTCTCTCAAATCAATCAATAAATAAAAGTGTTTTATAAAAACAGAATACTTGGATTGTTGAGGGGTGGAGGGGACATCCACAAATGCAAACAGTATCACTGCTTCCCTGGCTTGGTGTACAAATAACACCTCTTTATTTGTAACTCCCAATGTGTCTGAGAAGGCCAGCACTTACCACTAGGGGGCCTCAGTTTCTGCTGATGCTTCTGCTTGCCACTCAGCATCACTGCTGACCTCAGGCATCCTCTAGGGCAGTGATTTTCAACCTTTCTCGTCTGGTGGCACACGGAACTAATTACTAAAATTTTGCCAGTCTAACAAAAAATAAGTATAATTTTGATTCATTAACACTGGACGGCTATTGTGTTGGCTGTTATCATTTTTTTATTTGAAAATCTAAGGGGAAAGAGGTCAGTGTCCTGACTAAATAAGTCAGGTGTTGCATGTTTTAAAAATGCTTGTGTTGCCCTGGCCAGTTTGGCTCAGTGGTTGGAGCGTCGGCCTGTGGACCAGAGAGTCCAGGGTTTGGTTCCCGCTAGGGGCACATATCAAAATAAATTTAAAAATAAATAAATAAATAAATAAAAATGCTTGTGTTGCCCGGCTGGTGTGGCTCAGGGGTTGAGCGTTGACCCATGCACCAAGAGGTCGTCGGTTCGATTTCCAGTCAGGACACATGCCCAGGTTGTGGACCTGGGGCCATGTAGGAGGTGGCCAATCGATGTTCTCTCTCATCAATGTTTCTATCTCCCTCTTCCTCCCTCTTTAAAAATCAATAAAGAAAAAATAAAATTAAGTTAAATTAAAAAGGCTTGTGGCACCCAGCTTGAAGACCGCTGCTCTAGGGTGATAAAGCCATCATCTTGCCAGGCCAAAGGGGCTTGATCTGAAGGGTTGCCAGCCTCGCCTACACAGTGTCAGAACCAGAACAACCCCTGGAACCCCTTAGGTCCTTCCATTTTGCCTGGGTCGCCTCCCCTTGATCATGGAAAGTTCCTTCTTGAGGCACTTAATGTCCTATCGGCCCATAGTCCTCAGTCTAGACTAACTGAGCCCATCAAAACAGTACCTATAGCATTGAACTTTAGAAGGAAAGGGATTGTATTCTTGATTACTTTTACCCCCAAGAAGCATCTTGAGCCTTATGCAAAATGTCCCAACTCCTCACTACTGACAGCTAAGCGTCAAAGGTCCCATTGTGCTCTTCACACAGAGCAACACATGCTTACTCAACTTATATCTCTTGAAAACATGTAAACCCCACCCACCCATCTAGTGCCCAGTTCAGGATGGAAATGTGGGTGTAAGAGAATTAATTCAGAGGCTTTTCCTGGCAGCTGAGGGGATGAGAACGTTCATCACCCAGGCTCGGGTTAGTGGAGCTTTGGGACAATGGAGGAACTCAGAGGGTTCCACTTGGAGACAAAGAAGGCAGCACACAGGGAGACTTAGGCTGTATAATTCACAGGCTGCATTGTACACTTGAAATTTGCTGAGAATATATCTTAAGTGTTCTCACCATTACAAAGCCTAACTATGTGAGGTGATGGATATATTAATTAGCTTGATTGTGGTGATCATTTCACAATATATACATTTATCAAAATATCAAGTTGTATACCTTAAATGTGAACAATCTTCATTTGTCCATTTTGCCTCAATAATGCTAAGAAGAAAAAAAAGGAACTAGTAGGCTGGGCACGGCCTGACTCAGGAGGGGGTGAGCCCAGCTCGGGAACCCTCAGGAGCTCGGGGAGGGGCCTGGTTGTCCTTAGGATGTGATAAGGGGCTCCCTCTCAGTGTTAAACAAAAATGGAGGGTGACAGCATAAGGGAGGATTTGGGGCTTATATTTAATTACAGGTGTGATAAGGAACATGGGATGCCGAGAGTAATGTAAGATGTAGTGGACATCTGCTCTTTTTGTCTGTTCAGCACCAATCCCCCCCCCCCGCGTTTAGGAAACAGCACCCTAAGTTTCCTTTCCATGTTTTTGATCCATATGGTTCAGGTGAGGCCGGCTCTATCTCTTGGCTCCAAGGAGTGACCATGTGACCCAGGTCTGGTCAGCCAGCCTATAGCTCAGGCACAGACGTACAAGTAGGATTGGGCGGCTCCTGGCCTTCCTCTACACCTACCGGGGGAAATGTGTTCTCTTTTCATTAGAGTTGCTAAGCTTGTGGGATGTAGCCTAGACCTGCTGTTGGTCATCGTGCCTCCACTAGGGGAGACTCCAGCCAAGCATGAAACCTACACAGAGTTAATGAAGCAGGACCAAGAGATGAGGAAAGATGGATTCTGACGACATTATTTGCACACAAGGATCTATGACTGAAATTAGATCTAAGTGGGTTTTTCAGTTACATGAGTCAATATGTTCTCATAAATCCATTTGAGTTTGGTGTCTGTCACATGCAAATAAAGGAGTTCTGACAGGTATCCAGAGAAATCTCATTGGTAAAATCCCTGAAGCCACCAGTATCTATGAGGCCTGCCCAACAGCAGCTCCTGATCAATGCAATTATTTGATCACTAGGAGCCTAAGCCCTTCAGAGACTAGAGAAGCTCACTTCTGAGGCTGAGATCACCAGAGTATTTGTGGCAGGACAGTAAGAAGCTAGAAAAATTTGGGGGCAAATGGAATGGGGACACTGAGACAGAAAATTCAACAAGGCCAAACAGTTTGGGTGGCTTA